>NC_091705.1:20000000-30000000 GCF_041296265.1 Equus caballus | reverse complement strand
ACGCCACCTCTTCGAGTTGCTAGGACTAAAAGAACTAAACAGACAGTGCTTGACTCACAATAAGCACCAAATGTTAACAATCTTTTTTTTAAGATTGGCACCTGAGCTGACATCTGTTGCCAATCTTTTTTTTTTCCATCTTCTTCTTCTCTCCAAAGCCCCCCAGTACATAGTTGTATATTCTAGCTGTAGGTCTTTCTGGCTCTGCTGTGTGGGATGCTGCCTCAGCATGGCTTGATGAGCGGTACTAGGTCCACGCCCAGGATCCAAATTGGGGAAACCCTGGGCCGCCAAGCGGAGCACACAAACTTAGCAGCTCAGCCACAGGGCCAGCCCCACGATCATTATTAATATTAAGAAAAAGATGTGAGGGGCTGGCTCCATGGCCGAGTGGTTAAGTTCGCGCGCTCTGCTGCGGCGGCCCAGGGTTCAGATCCTGGGCGCGGACATGGCACCGCTCGTCAGGCCACGTTGAGGCAGCGTCCCACATGCCACAACTAGAAGGACCTGCAACTAAGATATACAACTATGTATGGGGGGGTTTGGGGAGATAAAGCAGGAAAAAAAAAAAGAAAAAGATGTGATTCCTTCCAGGCAGATGCAACCCTGCAGGGTGCAGAGCTTGGCAAGTGGAGCAGGCTAAGTTTCGGCCCCTCCTGCAGCTGGGTGCCATCGGGCAGTACACAACTCTACAACCTTACATCAGTCCTGCTGAGCAATTAACTTCCACATGCTGCCAATTCTTCCTCCCGGCTTCCCCTCTGCCAGCCTGCCTGTGAATCAGAATCACCTGGCACACTTTTTTTTTTTTGGAGGAAGATTAGCCCTGAGCTAACATCTGCCGCCAAGCCTCCTCTTTTTGCTGAGGAAGACTGGCCCTGAGCTAACATCCATGCCCATCTTCCTCTACTTTATATGTGGGACGACTGCCACAGCATAGCCTGCCAAGCGGTGCCATGTCCGTACCCAGGATCCGAACCGGCAAACCCCAGGCCACTGAAGCGGAAGGTGCACACTTAACCGCTGCGCCACCAGGCCGGGCCCCACCTACCCCGCCCCAGACACATGTTTAAAAAATACAGATTCCCTGGGCTCCACCTTGGCTGGTTCTGATGCAGGTGGGCTGGGCTAGGGCCCAGGGATCTGTACGTTTAACAAGCCCCAGGTGACCAGGTCACCCAGGAACCGTGTGTTCCTGGACGCACGTTTCTGGAAGCACTACAAGCCCCTCACGCTCTGTTCCGGCTGTTTGAGTTGCTCTTTGGGAGCCAGCAGCCTTTCTTTCATGTTTGGGCCCAGGCCTGGGCACACAGAGAAGGGGTGCAGGCAATGTGTGATCTGCAAGCCGGCCAGCAAAACAGATGGCTGTGCAAACAGGCACGACACACTGCACTTGCTTTTGTGCTTGAGTGGGTTATGCCATGGACCCCTTATCTTTAGACTTGGGGTTTCCCAGACCCTTGTGACTCAAAGTGCAGTTCACAGACCAGCTGAATGGCTCCCCCTGGGAGCTTGTTAGAAATGCGGATGCTCAGGCCCCAGACCTACTCAATCGGAGTCTGCATTTTAACAGGAAGCCCAAGATGACTGGGGAGCAAGTTTGAGACATATGCCCAATTTCTCTTCCCTCATCTGAATTAAGTTCTAACCAATGTGCACCTCTAACCTGTCCATATACCATTTGGGGCCAATCTTTTCCTTCAAACTCCCAGAGAGCCCCAGAAAAACATCGCGCTCCTTCCAATAAGCCAGATCCGTGCTCAGCAGCCAGCCTGGGGCTCATGGCGAACCTTTGCTTTAAGGAGTTATTTATTTCAAAGTCCACATTAAAATAAACCTTCCCAATATTGAAAAGGAGACGACTCCAGCCTCTGTAACTCCAGGGCGTAAAACGCTCCCTTCTTTTGCACAGAGCTGTGACCCCCCGTTTCCCTGCCCAAAGCCGGCCAAAGCCATCAAACGGCCCAAAGAAAACACGCGACGTCTTCCTGTTGGCCAAGCGTCAAGTTATCGTGCAGATTTCACACTGGAGCTTGACCTCATTAATCCAAGGCCTATCACATTGCTGAAAATGTCAGTGGAAAAACAGCCATTCAGTGGGTTTCCTTCATTCCAACAGAAAGGGAAAAAACAGGAAGCTGACAGCAGCTGCACCCCAGCTTGGCAAATCCCAAGGGCCCAGCTGACAGGGCATTTCTTGTCAGCACCTACATTCCCCTGCCCCAGCCTGCTCGTCCAGATAAAGGTGAGTCCTGTGTCTACAGGAGCAAGATGCGGTGGCAGCTGCAGCAGCAGTTCAGATAATCTGGGCCCCCGAGCACCTGCTTGGGAAGGAAAATAGCTTGGTCTGAATTTCTTTGGCCTGAATTACCAATTGGCTGTTCATCATTCAGGTTCATCTGAATCTCTTCTGCCCATTCAAAATGTCCCGCAAGCCAAACCTCTGGGACTCTGGGGGACATAAGGCCTTCCAAGTCCTCATTCATCCCGTTAATGCATATTGATTGTCTCCCGTGTACCAGGCATCATGCTGGGCAACTGGGGCACAGAGCTGAATGAATGAGACACAGACACTGACCTTACGGCGCTTATGGTACAGTGTAGCTTTCTCAACATCAGCGCTATTGACATTTGAGATTGGATCCTTCTTTTCGGGGGGGAGGGGGCATGTTCCTGTGCGTTCTAAGATATTTAGCAGCAGTCCTGGCCTCTAACCACTAGATACCAGTAGCTCCCCTCCCCCTCTGCACTTCCCCAGTTGTGACAACCAAAAATGTCTCCAAACATTTCCCAAATGTCCCCTGGGGGGTCAAACTGCCCCCAGTTGAGAACCACAGGTCAAGTGGGTGACACAGACTAAAAGAGTAATGACCACAAATAACCATATAATCATAATTATGATAAGTACCATAGAGGAAAATGTGGGTATTACACCAATATTATCTACAACTTGGATAGTTGTATTTTATGTATGATTACAAATCATTATGACAATTCTGAATGGTATATATATGTAAGGTATACATGACCTGTATTTCCAGATGAAGAAATTGAAGCTCAAGAAAGTGAAGAAATTGCCCAAGGCCCAAAAACCAGTGGACGGCAGAGCTAGGATTTGAACCCTGGCCCTAAATTTTGCCTCCCATGGAAAAGGAAATTCGAGCCTTTGTTTTGATGTCTTCTATAAACAGGTAGGGTATGTGGTCACATGGTGCTCTGACCAGCCATCCTAAAAGACTCATTCCTTCCTGGGGTCACGGTGCAGCTCAACCACCACCTGTGACATCAATCAAGCTGCACACTGTCTGCGTCAAGGCACGTTTGTGGGACACTAGCAGGCAGAGGAATGCTGACCTGAACTCTGAGACCTCCCAGAGCACCCCCCCTGCCAAGTACAGGCCCTTCCCAAAAATCAGGCCAGGCAGAGAATGGGGCAGTCCCCAGGTACCCAGAGCCCACCCCACTGTGACCCATCTCCAAGGTGCCTACTGCCCAGCATCCAAGGGTACACAGTGAAAGGAGCCAGATATTCTGCAGTTGGCTTTAGACATTGATAAAAAGCATGAGTGAGGTGGTACAGGATAGCGCATAGCAACTTTGGAGACCCCCAGACAGGAGTTCCTACCACTTATGAGCTGCATGCCCTTTAGCAATCACCTCACCCCCTGTACCTCAGTTTTCCTCCCTGTGCAATGGGGATAAATGCATCCGCTCCAAGGGTTGGTATGAGGATTCAGTGGCCACGCCAGCAAAGACCTTGGACAGTGACCAGCATCCAGAAAAGCACTTGGTACAATATTATGATCAATAAGGGAGCCAGATCATGACACTTCCTCCACCCACATCCCCTCCCTCAAGTGAGAAACTGAGTCCCAGGAAGAGAGAAAGAGGTGCAGCAGCAGGAAAAGCATTCAGGGAGGAGGAGGGGACCCCGTGCTTCCTGGGTGGAAGGAAACGGAAGGGAGAGTTCACATCTTGGCAAAGGAGCCCAGGCCAGCCCTTCTTCCCATGCAGATGGTAATCCTGGAATTTCTCGCCACAATCAGACAGTCTTCCTGGGGGTCTGCTTCGGGTCAGCGAGTGTTTAATCATTCGGGGCCCCTGGCAGCCTGGCCTCGGCCTTCCTCCTTGGCCTTGCCTGCTGCCCCTGCCTCTGTCAGGCCCTGTGCTGACGGTGCTCCATCTGCAACTCCTGCCCACTGCTCTGAAAGACAGCAAGCACTTTCAAGCCTCTGTGCCTTTGCACAAGCTGTTCTCTCTGCTCGGCTGCCCGCCCCTCCATTGCCCGCCACCTGGAAAATTGTCTCTGAAGGGCTCAAATGTGCTCCCACAGCAAATTTTGCCCACCTGTTCTTGGTCATCATAGACTAATAATAATAGCAACTAACACTTGCAAGCACTAATGAATATCTAGAAGGCCCTAAGCTGAGTTTTTTTACCCACCTCGTCTCACTTTTCCCCTCACATCACCTCCCCGCCCCCGACGTAGGTGACTTATCTGCCTGAGAAGTAAGGCATCTGTCCATCACCATCCAGCTCCGAGGAGGCAGGTTCAGGAACGAAACCTGGGCTGGTTGGCCTGACTGCACCTATTCATCCACCGCTCTACTCTTCACCCCTCTGCTTGCCAGAGAAGCTGATATCCCAGAGCATCCTCACTGGTTCCAGGCCTGCCTCTCTCCCATAGACTGAGAACCCTGAGGGCAGCCTTATTCATCTTGAAATCTCTTGCTAAGCACAAGGTGTAGAGCGCAGTAAACGTCTGTTGAATGAATCAATGAATCCTGAAAAATGGTGGCCAGCTGACAAAGGGTAAGTCACAGACTTCTGGGGACAGGCCCATGCTGGACTTGAATTCCCAGGAGTCAGGCCCTCCAGGCTGTCCTGCTAGCTAAAGGCAGAAGAGGTCTGACTCACCCAGAATGGAGGGGTGGGACCCCAGAGAGCCCACAGAAGGAGGAAATGGTGGTGCTGGTGCCGCTAATCACTTCCTGCATTCCTGCCCACAGCAGGTGCTGTATGAAGCCCTGTGTGCGCATTATGGTCTCACGGAATCCTCACAGCCCCATGCAGGAGGCATTACTGTTACTCCCATCGTACAGAGGAGAAAACCAGGACTCAGTGAGAGTAAATATTCACCCAGGTCACAGAGCGTTTGAGCACAGAGCTGTAATTTGTACCAGTCTGGCTCCTGTGCTCTCCTTTGTAGCTTTCTGTAAGAGGCAGGCTTGTTCAAGCCCTCCTTGAAGGCGAGACTCTAAGATGTGCTCAGGATAAAGAAGTTCGCCCTGGTCTCTCCTGGAAGAATGCCAGCTGGGACCCACTATACACCAAATGCTTCAAGTCCTGGGTGCAGGTGGGGTGGGAGTGGGCAGCTAGATTAGGGGAGGGGGCAGGATTGGATGGAATTCCTGAAGGTCCAAGACAGCACAGGAATCCAGGTATGTGCCTTGTGCGATCTGCGAAACCAGACTGGCCGCAGCCTCTGTTGGTTCACTCTGGGGATGGAGCTGGTTTTGAGAAGAACCTGGGGCCCTAGTTTCCCAAGTCTAAATGGGCTCTGCAGAAAGGTTCTTGCCTTGGGGAAAAACCTGCCTTTCTGGGTCAGCATCCTCTTAGCCCTGTGGCTCAGGCTCCCAAAAAGACTTAACAGCTAGATTAGAATTTAACCTCCACTCTAGCATCAGTTTCCAGAGGAGGGAAGTCTGAGCATGCATTGGACCTTGCCTGCCATGTCCTACCATGCCAGAGAAAATTCGGGGCACACCAGGATGCAAGGAGCCCTGATAGCTGAGCCACAGAGCAGGCCGAAGAATGTCAGAGTGGGAGGAGACCAAAAGAGGGGTAAAAAGAGGGGCAGGAAGGGATGGAGGGGTCTTCCTGAAGGAAGACATTTCAGAGGCTAGGAAGAGCTGGGGCCAGGACAGGAGTGAGGAAGGCTCCAGGGAGGACACTGTTGGGTACCCTTCACTCCACAGGCAGGTGCGAGGTTGAAGGTCCAGAGTGGCCTGGTGGACATCTTGCCCCCCAAGTCCTGGGGACTAGGGCTGAGAAGATGGCAGGGGGGAGAAGGGGTCGGGGGATTTGTGTGGGAAGGCCCTGTGAGCAGGCAGCAAGCTGAAAGGATTCACCAGCGCCCACCAGCCGCCTGCAAGCTGGCTCTTTATGACAGAGCTGAGGGAGGAAGATGTGGAAACTACCCCAGTCCCTGCAGAACCACCCACGAGGGCTCCACTTCTGCTCCTGTCTAAAAGAAGAGGCGCGCCCCACTCAAAACCAGCATGTCAGGCACCAGCTTAGGAGCACGCATGCTGCTGTGCCCCGCTGCACCAAGCACTTCACACGGGTCCTCTCAGAGATCCTCCCCGCAGCCCGATTATCAGTCCCATTGCCTAGAGGCAACCGAGACTCCGGGAGCCCAAGTGCTTTGCCCTCGGCAAACAGACAGCTAGGCACTGGCAGAGCTAAGAAGCTTTATTACCAGCCTAGAAGGAGGCCTCCCGGATGGAGGGGTTTTCTCCGGTGCTTCATCAGCCGCAGGAAATGGCAGGGCACACAGGAAAGTGCCCCGCGGAGAGAGGCGCTAACCACAGGCCCCTTTCCAAGAGAGCCGTGCAGGAAAGGGCGCCTGGTACCTCAGGGCCCCAGGTCCTCCACAGAGGGCGATTCAGAGGCGGCACCTGGTGCCCGGGGCCGCGGGGAGCTGGTGGGCGCTACTGACAGCAAGAACAGGCGCCCATTATGTGGGATCCAATCACATGGGCGCGCAAGCAGCTCGGCTTTCGGTTCTGAGAAGCGCTTATGCAGCCGCGTCTCTCTCCCTCTGCTCCGGAGGAGCCAGGGAGCACCAGGTCTCAGGCTTTGCGCGCGGCCCTCCCCGGAGGACCTGATTCAAAGCTCGCCTAGGCTCAGTTATCCGCCCTTGGCTGGGAGCTGCATCATCAGCATCTCCAGTGAAGCCAGGTCCGGACTAGGGGAGAAGGAGGGAGGGAGGGATCCGCATCAGGGAGGGAGGCGGGCAGCGTGCGCCTCCCCCTCCCTGCTCTCCACTCGCAGCGGTCTGGGAAGCTCAGCCTGGGCGCTCCGGGTGACCTTGGGGAGACCCCTCTGCGCGACCTCTCTGGGGGGGGGGGCGCTGCACAGTTTCTGCCCATCCTAGGCACTCAGGTGCGCGCCTCCGGCCGGAGTCAATACGCGGGACTCGCGAGGAGAGCAGTGCTCCCGAAGCGAGGGACCCAGCAGCCGGCAGAGCGCGGCCCTTTGGAAAGGCCGGGCGCACCTCTCCCCTGGAACAACCACGCGCGGGGTCTCCCAGGGGCCTGCTGGCGCTGTCAGCGGGATTCCGCCGCCAGGCGGGTCTGCACTCGGGGGCACCTGCCCTGGGGACCTTTCCCGCCCGGGCAGGAGCGCTCCCTGCGCCCTGCCGCTGCCTGCGGGGACCAAGCACCGCTACGCGAGGGGGCGGCGCCCCCATGCCCAGCCCAGAGGCTGGGCGCCGGGGCTGTTTGGTGCCATTTGTGGCTCCTGCTGCCCGTCATTGCGCCCCCCGGCAGACGGCGGCCAAAGAGTCCAGATCCAGCTGAGGAAGCCCCCTGCCCGCCCCAAGATCGGCCACGGCGGCCCCAGCAAACAACCTGCCAAAGCGCCCCCTACCCTGGCCTCGCCACTGGTGCGCAAGACCCGGGAGAACGCCCCCACCCCAGTCCGACTCCTTGGCCCTGCGCTCCAGGCGCCCGCCTGTCCAGTACTCGCCCCCCACCCCGCCCCATTATCTTAAGCCGCCGGCCCTTGGCCAAAGCGCCCCACACGCCCCAGCTAGACTCTCAGAGGCCAGGACCACCTTCCCGCCGCAATCCTTCTCCCCGCCCTTTAAGCCGCAGGAGCGCAGGGAGGAAGGCGGCGCCGCGGAGGAACTCACCTGCTCCGCCGAGCCCTGCCCCGGGCGGCTCCCGGCCCTGGCTCCGTCTGTCTGTCCCCGCGCCGCAGCTGCCCGGGCGGCGACAGAAGCCAGCAGTACTCGGCCGCCAGCCTCCGCGCCGCCCTTCGGCTCCTCCCCGAAGGCGGGGCCTGAGTCGCGGGAAGGGTTGGGCGCGCTCAGCCCTATCTGGCAGGCGAGGGAGCTCCTGGAAGGGTCCCGGCGCTCTAGGGGCGGCGGCCCTCCTTTGAGCAGCTGGAAGCTGAAGGCGGATGGGATGTGGCTTCGGAATAGTTTTCCTTCCTCCCACCCCGCAATGGAAAGGGGGAAGCCCAGGACTCTATTCTTGCCCCTATTTGACGGAAGGGCATCATGGAGCCCAGAGAGGAGCAGTAACCTGCCCAAGGTCACACAAAATGAGTACCAGTGAACTCAAGTCTCCTACCTTGAAGGCATGCGCAGCCTGAGTTCTTCAGAAACTTCCTAAGACGCCAAGGAGCCCGACCGGGCCTTGCCCTGGGGATAGGTCTGTGGGGGCATGTCCCCCAGCTGGGGGACGGGCTGCCCGAGCGAGACCAGTGGGAGCATGGGGGCCGTGGCCTGCGACGTGGGCACGCATCATTTCCTCTTTCTGGAAGAAAAGGAGGTGAAGCGAAGGAGGAAGGAAGTGGTCTTACCTCCGCTGACGTCTGTCGCTGGTTGGGATGTGCACGATCTAGAAAGGAGCTGCCTCTCTGAGATTTTAATGCTGAGAATGAAAAGCAAAACACACCCGGTGGCTTCTGTCATCTAACATAAGGCTCTTTCCGGGGCCGGAAGGCCCCTGCACGCTGAGCACCATCTTTTCTTTACAGGACAATGGATTGAAGTATCTTTGAGTTGCGGTCGAGAGGGCCCTAGCCTCCCCCGCCCCAGGAAGGGGAGAGAAAGTTAACAAACAAAGGGAAAAAATCCATCCCGAAACATTCTCTGGAATCCACACTGGCTGAACACTGGCTTTAGAACAATAGAGTTCTCTTCTCCACAAAGGGCCTTGTTTCCTGAGCTTCATCAGCCTCCAGATTAGAGCCCTAGGCACCCAAAGGCCAGCCAGAGGGGGCACAGACAAGGTTTAAGTTTAGGGGGGTTTGGGGTGGTACCCAGTTAATTCAGTTCCCAGCAGTCTTGTTCGGAGAACTCCTCTGGGTCCTTACTCACTAGCAATGTTCTTCTGAGGCTGACGGTATAACCTGAGTTTTGTGATTTCCTGTTTGCTAAAGAAACTCAGTAATCTTTCTTGGAGAAGTAAAAACCTCTGGATTGGGTTTATTCCAGGTCTCCAGGTCCCCCAAGTCCTCTGAAAGCCCCGCCCCCATCATTTGCCCCCTGGCTCCCTCTCAGTTCATTAATAATCCAGTTGTGAGCAATGCTGTTTCAGTAAGAGCATTAGAGAGCAGAGCAGGTGGGAAAAACTTAAAGTGATGTTTAAAATAACCCAAGGGGATCATTGTTCTCCGCAGAATGTTTCCATTGATTTATCATGAAGAGCTGTGGGCTGAGAGGGCGGGAATGCTCTCTCCAAGCCCTGAGTAGAACTTGGAGCCTGTGTTCCTGACGTGAAACCTTGAGTACAGGCCGGAATCCTCCCGCTGTGCTGTTCACTCGCATCACTCATGGGGTTGGATAACAAGAGTTCGAGTATAACCAAAACAAGGCGGACAACTCCTGCTTCCTGATTTCAAAACCTACTGAAGAGCTACCTAATCAAGACAGTGCAGTACGAATATAAGGATAGGCATACAGGTCAATGGAATAAAACTGAGAGTCCAGATATAAACCCTTACATTTACGACCAACTGATTTTCAAGAGGAGTGACAAGACATTTTAAGGGGGAAAGAATAGTCTTTCCACACGTGGTGCTGGGACACCTGGATTTCTCCATGCAAATGTGTGAGGTTGGACCCCTACCTCACACCAGATACAAAAATTAACCCAGAACGAATCACAGCAACATGTAAGAGCTCAAACTCAGAAACTCTCAGAAGAAAAAGTAGACTTAAATCATGACCTTGGATTAAGTAATAGTTTCTTAGGGTACCTAAAGTCCAAATGACAAAGGGGAAAATAGATAAGTTGGATTTCATTAAAATTAAAAACTTTTGGGGCCAGCCCAGTGGCACAGCAGTTAAGTGCGCACGTTCCACTTTGGCAGCCCAGGGTTTGCCGCTTCGGATCCCAGGTGCTGACCTAAGTACCACTTGTCAAGCCATGCTGTGGCAGGCATCCCAAATAAAAAATAGAGGAAGATGGGCATGGATGTTAGCTCAGGGCCAATCTTCCTCAAAAAAAAAAAAAAGCAAAACACTTTTGTGCTTCAAAGGACGCCATCAAGAAAGTGAAATTTAACTCTTACGGGCTGAATTGTGTTCACCCCAAATTCACACATTGAAGTCCCACCTCCCAGCACCTCAGAATGTGACTGTATGTGGAGATAAGATCTTTAAAGTGATAATTAAGTTAAACAGAGGCCCTTAGGGCGGGGCCCTAAGCCGATATGTCCAGTGTCCGTATAAGAAGAAGAGACACCAGGAATGCTTGCACAGAAGAAAGGCCACATGAAGACATGGAGAAGACAGCCGTCTACAAAACAAAGAGAGAGGCCTCGGGAGAAACCACAGCTGCAGACGTCTTGATCTTGAACTTCTAGCCTCCAGAGCTGTGAAAAATGAATTTCTGTTGTGTAAGCCACCCAGTCTGTGGCATTTTGTCATGGCAGCCCCAGCAAACACATACGATAACCCACAGAATGGGGGGGAATCTTTGCAAATCATGTATCTGATAAGGGATTTTATCTAGAATATATAAGGAACTCTTACAACTCAATAATAAAAAGGCAAGACCTGGCCCCATGGTGTAGTGGTTAAGTTCAGCACACTCCACTTTGGTGGCCTGGGGTTTGCAGGTTCGGATGCCAGGCGAGGACCTCCACCACTCGTCAGCCATGCTGCCATGGTGACCCACATATAAAGTAGAGGAAGATTCATATAGGTGTTAGGTCAGGGCTAATCTTCCTCAGCAAAAAATAAATAAATATAAATTAAAAAATAAAAAGGCAAATAACAATTTAAAAAATGGAAGGAATCTGAATAGATATTTCTCCAAAGAAGATATATGAATTGCCAGTAAGTACATGGGAAGATACTCAACATCATTAGCCATCAAGGAAACGCAAATCAAAATCACAATGAGATGCATTGTATTTCAAATGCACTAGGATGGCTATAATCCAAAAGTCAGGTAATAACGAGTATCGGCGAGGATGTGGAGAAATTAGGAGTCTCATACATTGCTGGTGGGAATGTCAAATGGTGCGGCCACTTTGAGAAACAGTCAGGCAGTTCCTCAAAAGGTTAACCATAGAGTTACTAGACAATCCAGCAATTCCACTCCTGGATCTATACCCAAGAGAAATAAAAACCTACATCCACACAAACGGGTATACAGATGTTCACAGCAGCGTTATTCATAATAGACAAAAAGTGGAGACAACCCAAATATCCATCAAATGATGAATGGATGAATAAAATGTGGTGTATCCACACAATGGAATATTACCTGGCAATCAAAAGGAATGAAGGACTGACACAGGCCACAACATGGATGAACCATGAAAACATCATGCTATGTGAAAGAGACCAGACACAGAAGGTCACAGATTATGTGATTCTCTTTGTATGAAATGTCCAGAATAGGCAAGTCTACAGAGACAGAAAGTAGATTAGTGACTGGCTAGAGTGGGGAGCGGATCACTGGGGGCAAATGGAAAGTGACTGATATATTTTTTAAATTGAAATACAATTGACATATAGCCGGTTTCTTTCTGGGATGACAGAAGTGTTCTAAAGTTGATTGTGGTGATAGTCACACCACTATGAATATATTAAAAACCGTTGAATTGGATAATTTAAATGGGTGAATTGTACGGTATGTGAATTGTATCTCAATAAAATTTTTACCAAATAAAAGTTAAACTGTACTCTGGTCCTTGAAAGCAACACTGACCATGTCCCGCAGACCTCTCTTTCCTGTCCTCAAGCAAGACAGTCCCTCCTTTTATTTCCAGGTCATCTAGGGTCCACTAGACATTGGGGTAGAGTCCAACTCAATGAACATTCTGATAGAGCATGGAAAATGTCTGAGGACCTAAAAATAAATGTATTGCCTTCAACAGATAAAATCTGAAACATTGGTGTTTACAAATATAGAATTAAAATATCTACATAACTTTAGGTCGACTAGTCAACTGCAACTCAAACCAACTCATAGTTACACATAAATTATATAGAAGGGAGCATTGGGTGAATTATATAGTTGCTACAATGTGAGGCAGGGCCTCCAAAAGAAGAAAGTCTTCCGAGACTCCTGAGTCTGTGAAAAAATGAGCTAATCCAGCCTCAAAAGAATTCATTTTAGCAGTTATTTGATCCACTGGTTCTTAATGCCAGCTGGTGGGCAGGTGCTGGGCTGGCTGTGTTTATTCATTCAACAAACATTTAGTCCAATGCCTGCCCAGAGTGAGCCTTGATAGGTGGGTGATGCTGCTGGTGAAGATGTTGGCCCCAGGCCAGGCCCAACCAACAGAAGTGCAGGACGCGCAGAGGGTGCAGCGAGGGCTCAAGGGAAAGGAGCCCAGTGCAAGACAGGCATCCTGGGTGAGAGCCCTGGCTCTGCCACGAACTCGCTGGGCGGTCATTTCCCCTTCCAGAGGGTCGGTTTCCTGTTTGCAAAATGCCAATTGTAGGGGCTGGCCCCGTCGCCGAGTGGTTAAGTTCTCGCACTCCGCTGCAGGCGGCCCAGCGTTTCGTTGGTTCTAATCCTGGGTGCGGACATGCCTCTGCTCATCAAACCAGGCTGAGGCAGTGTCCCACATGCCACAACTAGAAGGACCCACAACGAAGAATATACAACTATGCACCGGGGGGCTTTGGGAAGAAAAAGGAAAAAATGAAATCTTTAAAGAAAAAAAAACACCGATTGTACAATGCTTGCATATCTTTGTGTGTGTATTTTTTCCCACGTCCCTGCACTTTTGAGGGAAGTGACCTTTCTTTGACTTCTTTTTTAGCTCCCTGAGGAGCACAGTCAGAGCCGTTTGCACACAGTGGGAGCCTCAAAGTGGTATGAAGGGAGCACCAGACGTGTTCAGGCAGCAGGTAAGCTCAGTCCTGCGATGCTGTGAGTTTAGGATAACTAGGAGTGGGGGCAGTCGGGTTTTCGTCTTTATGCTCAAGTTAGAGAGAACCCCTCAGCCCAGAGGCTCTGCAGCTCGGCAGCACGTTGGAATGGCTAGGGGAGCTTCAGAAAGTGGCAATGCCCAGGCTCCACCCCAGACGGTTTGAATCTGATTCTGGAGGTGGGGCTCTTACTTTTAAACATATAGATCAGAAATCTCTCCAGGTGAGTTGAAAATGCAGCCAGTCTAAGAATCATCACCTAAGATTGTTTCTAAAAATTCCAGGAGCACAGAATCATCTGAAAGAAGGGGAGGGAGGAAGTGTCAAAAATGCTGCTTCCCAGGCCTGTCCATTGCACCCCTTTCTCACTCTTTGGTGTAGGATGGGGCCTAGGAATATGCATTTTAACCGATTCTAATGAGCCGTATGCCTCAGCTAGTGCCTCCAGCCGCCTTGATAGCAATGCCTCGTTCTCCTGTTTCCCCTATCATGACTTAAACAGGGTTTCCCAAATTCCCTGAGTGGAAGAGTCACGTGGGACACTTATTAAAAATGCAGATTTGATCTTTCAGTCACCAATGTGATAATTGATCGTGGAAGTAAGGGTCATTAACAAAGGCTAGAGCCTGTGAGGGAAAAATTGTTAGGGAGCAGAATATTCACATGGCTCAAAATATCACACTGGGTTATTTACTAATTCGAAAGACGGAAGCGTACCTTTACAAGAGAGATCCAGCAGCCTCCACCCGAAGCGAGGGATCAAACCCAGCATCATCAAGATGACAACCTAACATTGTGTGCCCCCATGTGACGCAACATGATGCACTTGACAACTTCCATGTCATCTTCTTGCCAAAAATACTTAACCTGATTTTAATCATGAGGAAAATTTAGACAAATCTAGAATGTGGGGCATTCCACGAGCCTGGACTCTCTTTTTAAAAGTTAACATCATTTTTTTTAAAGGTGAGGAGGTATTCTAGATCAAAAGACTTAAGGGACTTAATGAAAAATACGTAATGCGTGGACCTCGATTGGATCCTAGATTCAAAAGGTAAATGGCTATAAAAGAAATTTTGGACACCACGGAGAACTTAACTATTGTTTGTATATTAGGTGACGTTACTGAATTGATATTAATATTCTGAGAGATGAAGACGGTGTTGTGATTATGGAGGAACAGGTCCTACTCTTTTTCTTAGGAGAGGCATGTTAAAAAGAGGGCGAAGCAGGGACAAAGAAAAGCATAAATGTGCCAAAATGTTAATCAAGTTAAAAATCAATCAGTGCATCCAGGAGAAGGATAGTCAAGGGTGCCTTGTACTTTTCTTTCAATTTCTCTGGAGTTTGATATTTTTCAAAATAAAACAATTTGGGGAGTGGGAGGGAATGCAGATTCCTGAGCCTGTCCCCTCGGAGATTCTGACCCAGGAGGCCTGGGAGGCCCGGGATCCGTAATTTTTAAGGGGTGCCCGGGAGATTTTTATCTGGTGCAAGGCTTCACAACCAACCACCTGCACCGCTAGCTGCCTTTCGGTCCCTCCAACGCTGTGCCGGGTACTACCCTCTCCAGGCACATCCTGTTCCCTCTGCCCGGCCTGCTATTCCCTCTTTCTCTACTTAGCCCTCACCCTTCTTTCAGGTCTCAGCCCAAATGTCACTTCCTCAGGGAAGGCTTCCTAGAAGTCAAACCCCCTGGTGTTGGCTCTCACGGCCCCAGGGCCCACAGCCATAATTTTACATGCAGTTCTGACTGTTGGATTAACGTCTGCTTCTCCCATTAGACGGTATTATGGGCTGAACTGTGTCCCTACCCTGCTCCCCAATTCATATGTTGCAGTCCTAACCCCCAGTACGTCAGAGTGTGACAATATTTGGAGATAGGGCCTTTAAAGGGGCAATTAAGGTAAACTGAGGTCATATAGGTGGGCCTTCATCCAAAATGACTGGTGTCCTTTGAGAGGAGGAGACCGTGTGAGGACATTGGAGGAAGACAGCCATCTACAAGCCGAGAATGGAGGGCTTGGAAGAAACCAACCCTGCTGACACCTCGGTCTCAGACGTCTAACCTCCAGAACAGTGAGAAAATAAGTTTCTGTTGGTTAACCCCCTAGTTTGTGGTCTTTCATCATGGCGGCCCGAACAAACTAATGTAGATGGTAAGCGCCACTGCTTGAGACCAGGTCTGGTTTGTTTGCCACTGAATTTCCAGGGCCTAACAAAGCTTGGTGCACAGGAAGGATCTGTCTAATGAATGAAGCGATCCTTCTTTACGCGGCTGTTGGAAGGGTTGAGGGAGAACATATTACCCGTCCTGGCAGACACCAGCGCCTCGATGAACAGTGCTCAACAATGCAGCAAGATCATATTCTGGAAAGTATAAGCTGGGGTTTAGGTTTTGTTCCCCTCGATGTTCGTTTGTTGTTGCTGCTGCTCTTGCTCTCAGCCTTGCACCCATCTAGCTATTGCCACTCTCTGCCTCACAGGAAGGGCAGACGCAACCCAGAGCAAACAAAAGTGGGTCCTCAGTCCTGAGCTGCAAAATAGAGGCTGTAACATCCACAGCCCAGGTAGTAGCTGGAAAGCCGGAGCCCTGTTCGTGGGTTACTGCCCTGGGCGAGAGAGGAAAGGTCTTATGGAATTCTAGAAATCTAGGCTTGGAAGATAAAGAGGCAAAGCCTGAGGTGAGAAGGCAAAATGTTTACCCTCAAACAACAAATGGGCTGAAGACAGGCTCAACTTCTGAATGATTAGGGAAATGCAAATAAAACATCCAGGAGAGAAAAGGTGACAGCCATCAGAAAGGCAATAAAGGGTCTGCCGATACTGGGACCAGCTAGGACCATGAAACAGGAACCCTTGGCATGGGGGCCCAAGCACTGGCACAATCACTTAGGAGAGAAGTCTGGCATTAGTTAAGAAATTTGGGTCTGCATGTCCTACGACTCAGCAACTATGCATTTAGGACTAACTGGCCTGGGGAAAACCTCCCACCTGCCTAGGAAAAGATATGTCTAAGGAAAGTCTTTATCTATAAAATAGCAAAAGACTGGCAACATCCTAAATGCCTACCGATAGGGAATGGCTGTCAATGAATTAGGGGTATTTTAATATGATGGAATTTTATTATTATTAATCCACCCTTTCCCCATTCCAACAAGCAACCTCTGCCCCCTTTTTTAAACAAAAATCTCATGGCTTCCTTTAATGTTACTTGAAATTTCCAAATACAGGTCTGCAAGAAATTCTTTATCTGAAACCAGGGGGTCAAATAAGCTTTGGAATTCAGAACTTTTGGATTTTCTAAATGCGATATGGTGCATGTGCTCTGCATCAGTGATTCTCGTACTCGAGCATGAATCAGAAGCATGGAGGAGGAGGAGGCATGGGATCAGGAGGGCTCCTGAAAGCACAGATGGCTGGGCCCCATCCCAGAGTTTTTTGATGCAATAGGTCTGGGGCGGGGCCTGAGAATGTGCATTTCTCACAGGTTCCCCGGTGATGCTGATGCTGCCGGTCTGGGGACCACATTTGAGAACCACTGCTTTCTATTATATAACATCCCTAGAGGGGTTTAGAGCAGCACCCCATAATCAAACATTAGTATTTCTACTGTGAAATTAATATATACAATATATATCAATACACGATAAATATATATAATAAATACATAAACAGGCTTATGTCAGTTCAGATTAGGTTTTGCTACTGAGCTTTTGTAAACTGATAAAAAGTATCTCTCAGTTTTCAGAGAATTTTGGACTTTGGGAAACAGTATAAGGGATTGTGGACTTGTAAGTGATATGTCATGACCAAAGATAAAAGCATACAAAATGGTAATGTTAGAATATACTTTTTTAAAACTACACTTGACCCACCACCATCAAGGTTAATGAATGTTTGTGGAATGAATGAATGTGAATAAGCTTCCTGAGAATCCTGGGTCTTGCATTGTTTCTACTGGCCACCAGGTGGCAGCAATAGCTCTCTATCAAAGTTGGGGAGCGGGCTGGGGAGAGGCGTCTACACTTTCCTGCGAGAGGCAGGCTGGGGGTAGCTGCTCTGGAAGAGCCTTTGGGAGTCACTGTTGCTATGTAACAAACTACCCAAAACCTTAATGCAGTAAACAATTTTATCATGCTCTTGAATTCTGTGGGTCCCACAGGGTGTGGCAGGGACAGCTCTTCTCTCTTCCACGTGTCTGGGGGAGATTCCACAGCTGGGAGCTGGGATCATCTGGAAGCGTCTTCACTCACGTGTCTGGTGATTGATGCTCCTGTTGGCTGGGACCTCAGCTAGGCCGTCAGCAGAAGAATCTCCATAGGGTCTCTCCACATGGGCTAGCTTGGGCTTCCTCAGGGCATGGCGGCTGGGTTCAAGTATGAATGTCTCCACCCAGCTTCCAGGGGAGGGGACATAGACCCCCACTGGATGGGAGGAATGTCAAGGTCACTGTACTAGTTTGCTAAGGCTTCCATAACAAAATACCACAGACTGGGTGGCTCAAACAATAGAAACTTATTTCCCATAGCTCTGGAGGTTAAAAGTCCAAGATCGGTGGTCAGCAGCTTTCTTCCCAAGCCCTCTCTCCTTGGCTTGCAGCTGGCTGTCCTCTTGCTGTGCCCTCACTCGGTCTTTCCTCCGTGATTGCATACCCCTGTGTCTGTGTGTCCGGATTTCTTCTTCTTATAAGCAGACTAGTCAGATCGGATTAGGGTCCACCTAACAGCCTTTGTTTAACTTAATCACCTCTTTAAAGACCCCCATCTCCAATACTGTCACATTCTGAGTACGGGGGCTGGGGCTTCAATATATGAATCTCGGGGGACACAATGCGTTCCATAACAGTCACACTGTCGTTTGCAACAACATGGATGGACCTTGAGGGTGTGATGCTGAGGGACATAATTCAGAGGGACAGAGACAGTTACCATATGACTTCACTCACCTGTGAAAGATAAACACATAGATACGGAGAACAGATTGGTGGTTACCAGAGGGAAGGGGGTGAGTGCGAGGGCGAAAGGAGTAAAGGGGCACATGTGTACGGTGACACAGGGCAACTAGACTTTTGGTGGCGAACATGATGTAGTCTCTACAGAAGTCAAAATATAATGATGTACACCTGAAATTTATATAATGCTATAAACCAGTGTAACCTCCATTTAAAAAAAGTCACATTGTCAGAAGAGCATGTGGGATGGGAGATGTTCCTATGGCCATCTTGGGAAAGGCAGTCTGCCCTGGCCCCCTCCTCCAACTGCTCTGAGGGATCCTGGCCATTCAGGAAGAGCCTGGTCGGGGTGAGAAGCAGGAAGAGAGGCCAGGAGAGGCCCCTGGGCCATGGGTGAGCTGCATGGAGGAGAGAGAGCCTGGAGGCTGCCTGTATGGGACAAAAGAGGGAGGGGGGTCTGATTTGGGAACAGGGCCTAGACTTCCCATCGTCATAAGCCAGTGGGCATAGTTTCATCTTGTTTTCACTAGCCCACGGTTTCATCTCGGATTTGCCTTCTTCACTGACCTCTCCATCTCAGGGATTGCCTTTCTTTGCCCAAGTTCACACAGCTTGTCAATTCCAGCTCAGATCTTTCTGTCTAGAAGGATACAACATTATTAATAATAATAATTTAACTTTCTTGCTATGATCCTCTACTTAATATCAAGGACATTATAGAGTTTAACTTTATTTTGATGCATTTTACAATTTTATCACCATATTCTTTCTTATCTTTTCATGATACACTCTGTTCTTTAATTCCCTGATTTTTCTCTTTATATTAGAATGGCATTATGTTACCTCTTTGCACTATTTTTGTTTTGTGTTCTATTATATTAACGCAGTATTATCGTGTTTTCGTTTTTCTCTCGTTCTCTCGCTCTGGACCCACAGGCTTGCGGTTGGTCTGTGCATGTTTGTAGCAGGTATAAGCTGGGATCCACGTGGTCCAGTCCCAAAGTCCTATTGCCGTCATAGAAGCACAGTCCAGCCCCCCAAAATGTTACGAAGTAACTCAACCTTTGTTTGGTCAAACACCACAAAGGGAAATGCAGACACACAAAGTGCCCAGAAACTCTTTCAACCCGTCTGTTCCCCCCATCCACTGATTCGCATCTCCAGAGTCTCGCCCAGCTCCACCATCTCCCCCAACAGCCTCTTTTCCCTCCTACTCCCTCCGCTTTCTTTCAGTTTCCGAGGTTCCGTCTCCCCTTCTCCACTTTCTGGATTCTGCATCACAAGCCTTGCTTAATTACCTGTTGACCACATGACACTAAAAATGTCTACGATTTTATACATAAAAATATCCAACAGATTCCCCATTGAGGTAATAGAACTAATAAGAGAGTTCTTCCAGGTTGTTAGATACGACATCCGTAAACAATGATAAAAATCAACGATGTTCCGATAAACCAGCAACAAACATCTAGAAAACATCATTTAAAAAAATGCCATTTACAATAGCAATAACAGCTATAATGTGTCTAGGAATAAACCTGCATAATACCTTTATGAAGAAAATAATAAAATGGTAATGTGAGACATTAAAGAAGACTTAAATGTTTCATAATTTAATAAAAGTACACACACAAAATAACATATACAGAATTCATATGCAAAATATGTACATCCTATTATCATACTAGCCAAAGGATATGAATGGGGAATGCTCAAAGGAAATATAAATGATCATGGACTGGCCTGGAGGCATAGTGGTTAAGTTCACATGCTCTGCTTTGGCAGCCTGGGGTTTGTGAGTTCGGATCCCAGGCACAGACCTACACATTGCTCATCAAGCCATGCTGTTGTGACGTCCCACAAATAAAATATGCAAGACTGGCACAGATGTTAGCTCAAGGACAATCTTCCTCAAGTAAAATGAGGAAGATTGGCAACAGATGTTAGCTTGGGGCCAATCCTCTCCATCAAAAAAAAAGGAGAAAGAGAAATGATCAGAAATCAAGGAAGTAGTCACTAAAACCAGAGTAAGATATAATGTACTGATTACTAGAAAAAGATTTTAAAATTACAAATATGCAGGATTGGACAAAGCGTGAAGAAATGAATGACTATTTTCAGACAGTAATTTGATAAGATCTGTCAACATTTTAAAAATCCTTTGGTCCGACAATGTCATTTATAGTAGTGTATCCTTCCCAAATACATGCATGTGTAGGCATATTTACTGCAGCACTATTTATAATAGAATAAATTTGGAAACAGATTTATTCAAATACCCTTCAAAAGAGGAATGATTAAATAAATCATGCCATGAAGCATAATGGAATACTATTCATATGTTTAAATGAATGAGTTACTCCACAAAAAATGTGTAAGAGATATAGATGAATAAAACTTTTGAAGTCTATTATGTGACATGGAGATCTGAATAAAGGAAAAAGGCACATTCCCATTTTTGGCTAGAAGATTCAAGAAAGAAAAGATACCATCTTTCATCTTTCTATCTATAATTTTAATGGGATGCAAATAAATATGCCAACAGAATTATTTTGGAACTTGATAAGCTGATTCCCTGGATTCGCAGGAAAATCAAGAAAAGTCCTGAAAAAGAAAAAGAGAAAGAAATCTGGGGAGACAAATTCTGTCACAGCTTAAAGTGTATTTTAAGGTGAGAGTAATAGTTCACTGTGAATTCAAGAATAGACAGAGAGGGGCCGGCCCCGTGGCCGAGTGGTTAAGTTTGCGTGCTCTGCTGCAGGCGGCCCAGTGTTTTGTTGGTTCGAATCCTGGGCGTGGACATGGCACTGCTCATCAAACCACGCTGAGGCAGCGTCCCACATGCCACAACTAGAAGGACCCACAACGAAGAATATACAACTACGTACCAGGGGGCTTACATGCCACAACTAGAAGGACCCACAATGAAGAATATACAACTACGTACCGGGGGGGCTTTGGGGAGAAAAAGGAAAACAATAAAATCTTAAAAAAAAAAAGAGAGATGAAGGGAATAGATGAGTGAGTCTGGAAGTAGGCCAAAAGATAGAAGGTCATTTAATAAATAATAAAGGTGGCATTTAAATTAGTGGAGAAAAGATAGATTACTCAATAAATATTGTTAATACAATTGGCTAGTCATCTGAAAAGAAATTCGACCAGGGCCCTACCACAGACCTACGCCAAGATAAATTCCAACTGGATAAATAAATTATGGTACATGCACACGACACAACACAGCAATGAGAATGAATGAACCATGGTACACGCAACGGATGAATGTTAAAGACAATGTTTAGGGATGCACAATTAGCTGGTAAAACCATAAAGAGCACAGAAAGGAAGACTCAAGAAGGCAGTGTAGTGGTTTCCTAGTGGTTTTAATGGAAAAGGAGCAAATTTTGATCAGGAAAGAGCATACTGGGGGCCAATGTTCTGTTTCTTGATCATTGTGATTACCCAGGTGCTCATTTTACGCGTTATTAGGTTGTACATTTATATTTTATGCCATTAGGTAGGGTTTTTTTTTTTAACACCAAAAGGTTAAAAATAACTAAACATATGAAAAGAAAACATATGGTTTTTTTCATTATGTCAGAGTGAATAAGGCCTTTCTAAGTATGACATGAAACCCAAAAGCAATTTAAAAAGATTGCTTGATTTGAGTTCATAAAAAATTCTGCATGGAAAAACACCTTAATAAAGTCAAATGACAAACCCATTGGGGAAAATGTTTGCAGTTCTTATCACATTTCTTAGTATAAAACAGCAAAGTGTTGGAGGGTGGTTTTTCAGAATCTCTTGAATGTGTCATCCATTAAACACCACAGAAAAAGAAAGACAGGATAAAAGAAGGCGGAGGCTGTCTTTGTACTGATCTCCAAGATATGCTGTCACACTGTGTGTTGTATGCTACTATTGGTGTAAAAAGTACATGTCTATCATGGATTTGCTGATTCCATTCATGGTGTTGTTTATCATGTTTGTGACAGACAGACACGCACATACATTTAAAAAGGTGAGAAAGAAGCAGCTCCATATGCAATGATATTGAACGATATCCAGGACATACTGCCATATGACAAACAAAACAAGGCTGGATAAGAGTACTGTTACTTTTTGAGGTATTTTTAATGGAAAACTTCAAACACATACAAAAGTAGAGAGAAGTGTAATGCACCCCTCTGTACCTACCCCCCGCCACATTCATGATAACCAACACACGGCCGCTCTTGTTTCATCTATACCCCCTTCCCACTCCCCTCAACCCTACTTGATTATTTTGGAGCAAATCCCAGACATATCACTTCATCTGCAAATACTTCAGTATGTATCTCTATAAGCATTCTCTCTCTCTCTCTCTGTCTCGGCATACACACCTCACATCTAAAAATAAAAACCTATCAATAATTCTTTCATATAATCAAATATCCAGAGAGTGTGCAGATTTCCCAGACTTTTGCAGTAGTTTATTTTTTTCAACAGTTGATTTATTAAAATCAGGATCCAAACAAGGTCCACGCTTTGTAACTATGTTACGTTTCAAATGTCTTTTAATTTATAGGTCCCCTTCGCAATTTATTTGCTGGGTGAAAAAAAGGTGGTTTAATTTATAGGCTCCCCTACCCTGCCTCTTTTTTTTCCCCTTTGCAATTTATTTGATGGAAGAAAAAAAAAAAAAAAAAAGAAGGTTGTTTGTCCTGGAGAGTTTTCTGGATTTTGCTGATTGTATCCCATCGTATTGTTTACCATGTGTGTGACAAATTTTACTCATTGCCCCATTCAGGTCGTCCTTCCACCCTTCTCCATCCTGCTCTTTGCCCCAGGAGGCAAAGACTATGTGGACTACATCAGCCAGGCTCTCTTGCCCTCTGGCTTCAGTTGGGTTTGGCCAATAGGGAGCCATGGTAGGAATGGGAGGGAGGGAAGAGAATGAGGTCAGAGTTTATCTCCCTGGCTCCCTTCCCTGCAAGGCCCCCTTGAGTTGGCTGTGCTTCTTGACTAAAGGCGACTGTTTCTCAAAAGACAGCTGCTCCACATAATTCTCTCCCCTTCCAGGTTTTAGGAATCTTTTCCTCCTAACCGTAAAGTTTCTCTGCCATTCATCCCAGGATCCTGCACTATCCTGTCCACTCTGTCTCCGCCTTTATAAGTAAATCCTCTTCTAATTTTCCCAATCTGAGTGTGCCATCTGCTTCCTGTTGGGACCCTAATTTATACAAAGTTTCTCTGTCCCCAGTATTTCTAGTAAACTGGCAGGTAAATCTGGAGGCTTGATCAGATTCAGGCTAAATTTTTTTTGTAAAAATACTTTGTGGATGATGTTCAATACATTACATTGTGTCACATCAGAAGCCTCATAATATCCATCCGTTGTAGAGGTCCCAGTCAGCTTTCCACCAAGTGGTTTTCAGCTGTCGTTGATGATCGTTGTCTCTTGCCATTATCAGGAGTTAGAAAATGGTGATATTCTATCCTTCCTTCTTCATGCATTAGCTGGAAATCCTCTACAAAGAAAAATTCCCTTTCCATCTATTTGGTTACCATGGGGTACAGTTGGTACAGGAAAGGTAGGATCAACGCTTGCTTCTTTCTTTCTATCAGTTTTCAAAATTATGAGCTGATTCCTCAAAGATAACCAATGATGGATTCACGGATTTTAATACTCAATTTCATTTTTATTCTTTCTGAAGCTCAAATTATCCCATTCCTTGGCCAGTGGGAGCCAGTTCAAGTTGGCTCCTGCCTTCTTTTGACGTGATCCCAGGAGTCCCCAGGGGGCTTTGGCAGCTTCCTTGCTCTCTGATGCAACAAGATGTTCCAGGCTCGTCTTGTGTATTTCCTGCCCCAGAACTGCAATCAGCCATTTCTCCAAGGAGCCTTGGTTCCTTTCAATGAGAAATGGTATTTGAGTAGCCAGCGAGGGGTGTTCCTTGATACTGGGCTGTTCACTATTTCTAGATCACATTTCAGCTAAGAAATTAATACTTTTAGAGAAAAAATACATCATGTGCTCCTACTGATATTTGTGATTCAAATTTAGGACTTCAGAACTTTAATTTTTGATTTCATGTTTTTATAGTTTGTATCGTATGCTGAAAATCTTGGTTCCTGACAACATTAACATAATTATTTGCATATATATACATATATTTATATCTTCAGAATAACCATACCAATGCTCTTACTAACAACATAATTACTGAAAACAGTAAGCTTTGCAGTTCTTTTTTGTTCTTAGAATATATCCCACTAAAGATGTACATTCAACTACCCTCTTTTCCCCCAATACTGTGAAAAAACTCACTTAAAATAAAGTCACCTAATTAAAGACAAAAGAAGACCCCTCTGTGTAAGTCACCAACTTGCTATATAATTAGGTTCATGTGTTTCAGTTTGCTTTTGATTTTTAAGGATTGTGCTCTTATTTTGATTGAAATTGGCTTGTTTTATAATTGTGTATGACATATACACAATTCCAAAGCTGAAAATACAAAGCACGTATTGCTAATTTAAATCATAGTCATAGGAGAAAGAAGAAGGAAATCACTAAGTTCTTCTGGCCAATACAGACAACTTACAAATAGGTGTACCTTCATTTTTAAAAACAGAGATGTCAAATGAAATGGTATTACTAGGGCAACATAAAAGTAAGCACGGCTACCCATTTTTTTTAAAAGATTTAAACAAATTTTAAACATAGCAATTTTCTTTAAAGATTTTTTTTATAGTACGTGATTACATGTCTCTGAAACCCAGATTACTTAAAAGAGTCCTTTGTTACATATACCATTTGCAAGCAGAATCAGAACAGGAACGGGAGGCCCACGTTTGCTCAGAACAGGCTCTTTGAAACGGCTGCTCTGCGGCTCTCAGGAGAGCATCTGCTTTTCCAAACTTGCAGGAGAAGAGGAAACATCTTTTCTTTCTGAGATTCTTGTCTTTAGAAACTGTCAAGCAGGAGGACCTCCATTCTCCAAGCCAAGCCCTGGAATCCCATGAAACCGCAGGGAGCAAAAAGAAGGCCTGAGAGCTCAAACTCAGAAGACGTCAAAGAGAAGTTCTAAGATTCTGCTTCCAGAGTCCACAAGGACCCAAGCCCAGTACTTCATGTTCCCAGACACACCCCTGCTCTTCCTCCTCATCCATTCAGGCTCCTCTGGAAGCTCTTTGAAATGTGGTCCTTCTCCAAAATCAGCCCCAAATTCAGAAAAGAACCTTTGGAAGATTTTCCATCTGTTACCTTTGGTGCTCCTCAGCGAGCCGCTAGGTGGCACCAAAGGATCTTTTGCTCACCCTGTTCCCAGAACCCTCTGTTTAGCGCACACAGAGGGGGTGCTGGGATTAACTGGGTGTGATTGGTAGGCCCCCAGATTTCCCAGTGTGACTCAGTAATCTTGTAAGTGCTTTCCTATTGCCAGACCCAGAATGTGGGAAAAGCTGCCAAGAAAAAGAGGGCAGATTACCCTTCCCCTTGGGGGCCTTCGTAAATATTCTGGTCAATTTTATTCAGATTCCTATTTGCATATTTTAGCATTTGGGTGTACCTTCTCACAATGCCTAAAGAAATGCCTATAGCAAAGGCTGACAGAATCACTGTCAACCAAAGGACTTAGTTCATACTCTTGGAATAGTGATCAGAGCAGAGACATGGCTGGTCCAATTACAAAGCCTCACAGAGTTAACAACACTTAGGATGAAACCCAGTCCAAACTACTGCTGAAGTGTCCCAAGCTGGGGAATGACCAGCAGGTAAAGCTCCTCCCCCGACAACCAAAGCTAGAGTTTCCAGAAGTGGAATTCCAAGCTGGGGAATGCCCGTCAACCTGACTCCAGGGCAATCTCCAGGTGGTTGCTCCGGCTGGGAAAGGGCTGGCAGAGTAAGATGGAGCCCACTCCCAGCCAGGTGTCCACCAAAACATTACACAGGCTGGAAAGTGCCAAGCAGCTGAATTCATCTCCCATTTCTTGTCGTCCAGATTAAGGATTGGCTGCCGGGAGAATCCCACTGCATTTCCTCTGGAACGTTTCCCAAAGGCTGTCTAGCTAGGCGCCAGCCAGAAGGGGAAGCCCCCACCCCATCCTGTTAAGCATTCCTGAGAAGAATGTGCAAGTTGAGAATGGCCTCCTAGGAAGTGTCCTCCTCCCACCCCCATTTCCCTGTTCCCATGCATCCATGTGTAGGTAAATGGGAAAAAACATCCATTTCTCCAAAAGATTATTGACTAAATAAAAAATATTAACAATGTATTATGGGATTTATAACATAAGTAAAACACACGACACCAATAACACAAAGGTGGACAGAGTTAAATGTGGTAACATTCTTGGTATGGGAAGTGTGGTAGAATTAATCCACCGCAGACTGTAATAGGTTAAGGATGTATATTGCAATCCTTAGAGCAACCACCAAAAGAATAACGCACAGAGGCATAAGGAGCTAGAGGCGGTGAAACGGAATACTGAGAAATTACACGGGGCTAAATGATTGGTTTGGCCAATGGGATCTGAGTAGGCGTGATACGCATCGCTTCCGGGTGGAAGCATTTCGGAGCCAGGACTTCACTCCTGAGGTTTTCTTTCCGCGCTTTGTGTTGAGACGGCAGGATCGTAAGATGGCAAGCAGCGATTATGTGCAACAACACAAACCCCCCAGCCTTCACGCACATACTGACGCTCACTGGACACGTGTGTTAATAAACCAACCCTGTGTTAAGCCTCTGAGATTTCTGGTATTTGACGGATACACTTGCATTCCTGGAATAAAATCCTTTTGGTCACCATGTATTATTTTTTAATGTGCTGGTGGATTCTGTTTGTAAATAATTTACTTGCATTTTCTCCATTGATTTTTTTTTTTTTTTTTGAGGAAGATTAGCCCTGAGGTAACATCTGCTGCCAATCCTCCTCTTTTTGCTGAAGAAGACTGGCCCTGAGCTAACATCCGTACCCATCTTCCTCTACTTTATACATGGGACACCTACCAGAGCATGGCTTGCCAAGCAGTGCCATGTCCACTCCCGGGATCTGAACCTGCGAACCCCAGCCGCCCAAGCAGAACGTGGGAACTTAACCTCTGTGCCATGGGGCCAGACACCCCCATTGATATTTTTAAGTGAGATTGGTCTGTAGATCTGTTTGTGTATGTGTGCAATCTATCTGATTTTGATAATTTTATACTCACTACATAATAATTTAGACGATTTCTCTTGTTTTCGATGCTTCAAAAAAGTTTAAGGAACATTGGAAGTATCCAGTCTTCAAGGGCTAATAGAAATCTGTGAACTTAACTGGACCTGGAGATTTCTTGCCGGGGCAGCTATGTGACAACTTTCTGCAATTCCTCTATGGAAATAGGTCTGTTTAAATTTTCTCTGTTAGGGTCGGTTTTGGCAAATTACATTTTCCTTAAAAATTGACGATTTCATCTAGCTTCTCAAATGTATTTGCAAAGAGTTGTGCAAAGTAGTTATTTTTTTTCTTGTTTTGATAATTCCTTATTATTTTGTGTATTTGTGCTTTTTCTATTCTTTCCAGTAGTTTTAAAATTTTCTTGGTCTTTTTCTAGTAGTTCTTAAATTATGTTGTTTTCTAAACAATAACAAGCTTATTTGTTTATTTTACTGTTGGTTCACAACCTCGGGAGTTCCCTGGGTGAAATTCACAGAGGGCAGACAGAGACCAAAGCAAGAGGCAGGGCACTCCAGGTTGGCAGGTGGCAGGTTTAATAAGCAAGGGAACTTACAAGGCTTGTCTTGGGCGCCGCAAGACGCGTAGGTTCCTGCACCCGCCCAAGAGAATCTTCACACTTTATACAGAGGTCTTAACTGGGTCAGTCACATACACCATCCAGATGGTGACAACGACATCTTCCTCTCTCAGGGCTGCGTCCTTGGAAACGGCTCTGGCTATGGGAACAGTGGGCAGAGGGTTCATTACAAAGACAGGATACGGGGTGAGGAGCCTCTGATTGCCCAGGTCCAGCTTGCAGGTCAACCACAGTCACATCCTTGAATATCCAACCATTTTTCTTTTCTAATGACTCAATTTCCTTTTATCAATTCTCTAGTATTGTATGTTGCTGTTGCAAAGTCTGATGCCTTCTAATTCTTCTTTATTGTGTAAGCCATTTGTCTTTTTGCTTGGAGGCCCAGAGGATTTCTTTTTTCACCAGGCCCTTTCTTAGAGTTGACAGAATAATTTTCTTAGGATCTTTCTCGGGGTTGACGCTTGAGTCAATTTTCCCAAGCACGCACACAGTGTGTCTTTACAGCATCTGTATTCAGAACATTTTGTTTTCAGAGGGAGGAAAGTTTTACTGAGTTACTGCTTTAAATATTAATTTTGTTTCATTGTTTTCTTCCTCAATGCCTCAATATAAAATTCAATAGCGTTGAATTTCCTTCAACTCTATTCAATTTGATTAGATTTCCTTTGCCTCTTCTCTTCATCTACAAGTTCCTCTTATTGTCTCTCATTTTTATCTTTATTTCTTTTCAGTTGAATATCTTCTCCCTTGTGCAGCCTGAATTTAGGCTTCTGAGATAACTTTTCCCTTTTATTACATTTCTTTCCCGAGTCCCATCAGTTCCCATTTCACCTCTCTCTGTTGTTTGGTCATCTCTACTCAAACTTTCTCATGTTTTGTGGCCCCCTTACATCTGCACGCGCTTGTCTAACTCATGTTGGAACGTTGCATTACAGTTTTCTTCCACCTGTACTAGCTTTTTTATTTTTTGGTATGTTTTATCTGGTAAAAAGTTTGAATTTGAAGGTTTTGGTCTTTTTTTGTGGTACCCCTATAAGGACGCTGCAGTCTTATTTTGTTAATGTTCATAGTTGAGCATGCTAAATTTACCGACAACTATTAGCAGGACGCGGATAAGGAGAGGGCCAGCGAGAGGGTCTGGGTGGTTTTCCACGTGTCTCCAGGGCGCCCCCTCCTGGTGCTCTAGTGAAAGACAGATGCTTCAGCACTGGGCACCTTTGGGCTGCCAGGCTTCCTCCGATCCTCTGTTGCTGTAGTTGTGTCCTATCCCAGCCCTTCCCGTGCTTCCTTTTACGCCACCTCTGGCGTCCTAGGTGCCTCCCTCACCCCTACACGCGGTGCCTCTGCAAGAGCGTCCGCTCTGGTCCCGTGCACGTTCCAAGCCCCTCCCCCCTCCTCCTTCACTGCCAGCGCCAGCTTACCTGGGGGTAAACCATTGTTGTTACCTACGTTCCATTGCTAGGACTCTTCCATCATATGGGCAAGTTATTTGCTTCTTTATGGCTTAACAACTTCCCACCCATACTCGGATTCATTCCCAGACTCGACCTGGCCATCAGGGTCACTTTCCTAGGGTGGCTCCAACAAATCACCACAAACTTGGTGCCTACAGCAGAAATTTATTCTCTCATAGTTGTGGATACCAAACAAGGTGTCATCAGGGAATATGGCCTCTAAAAGAGGATCCTTCCTTGCCTCTTCCAGCTTCTGGGGGCTCCTGGCATTCCTTGGCTTGTGACAGCATCACTCCAGTCTCTGCCTCTGTCTTCACATGGCCTTCTTCCATGGGTGTCAAATCTCCCTCTCCTTTCTCTTATAAAGACACAAGTCATTGAATTTAGGGCCCACCCTAAATCCAGAGTGATCTCATCTCGAGATCCTTAACTTAATTACATTGGTAAAGAGCCTATTTCCAAATAAGGTCACATTCACAGGTATGGGATTAGGACCTGGACATATTTTGGGGGGACAGACTTGAACCCACTACACCACCCTGATTTTCCCTATAGCATAGACTCATCTTGACCTCATGGTGACTTTGGTCAGTGGAAACGTGTGCTATGGGAAACGTCTCCTGAGCCACTACGACAACTGGATTCCATGGGGCTGCCTGGGCCTGGGAAAGGAAGAAGCACACTGAAGGGCGAGGGGCAGAGAGAAGAGTGCCTGGGACATGGTGGGTGCTCAAAAACCTAAGGTGAAGTGGAGAGTAAAGGAGAGGACGTTATGGAAGAAAGGGAACACACCAGTGTGTAGGTCAGAGTGTCTGTGGGATTTCCAGGGCTCAGCCATCTTAGTCGAGTTGTGATGCCCACACTAGCCTCTCTGATCTTGGCTGCTCCCCAAGATGAGGCTTCTGGCCACCAAGCAGAGGAGCAATGTAAGGCCAGAGGGCAGAGCTGTTGGGGTGGGTACCTATGCCCCGGAGATTGCTGGGCAAGAGGAAATCCTGGGGCTGCCCCAGCTGCCAAGGGTTGCCAGGAGGGTGACTGAGGGGAAGCAAAGGAAAGAATGAAGTGGGATGGGGGAGGCTGGAGTCCCAGAAATCCCAAGGTTACCAGAAGGCACGTGAGGGAGTTACGTGCCTCTACTTTTCCTTCTGGGTTTCATCCAACAGCCTGTGCAGATGCCTGCTTCTACTGCAGGAGTGACCCATGCGGTTCCGAGGCCCAAGGAGCCAGCAGAGGCTACAGGAGAGAAGGAAAAGAGGAAGTAAACCTGTTGCTAGAGGAAGAAAGGCTGTGGCTTCCAGCTCAGGGTCCTCCCTTCCGCCTGAGCACAGCCATTCTCAGGGTAGAATGGGGAGCATCAAGCCCCATCCCCATCAAGATTTCGGGGAGCCCAGTCCTTGGGAGGGCCGAGGGAGAGGCAAGGAGCCCAGAGATGGCTGACCAGCCTAAAGCTCCCCTTTGCTCTGCCCAAGGATTGGACTCTTCCCTGAGCCTGGAAGTACCAGGCCCACCCTCTTCCTGGGTCTCATCATCGTCTGGGATCCTAAATACTCAGCTGCCTCCGACAGCACTTTTCATTTGTCAATGTCACTTTATGATTCCATCAATTTGTGCTTTATACATTTGAGGCTATTTTATCTGGGGCATACAGGTAAGGTTCAGGCTTGTTATATCCTCTTGTCAATTGTTGATTACAAGTGAAGATTCTCTTTTCCTCTAACAATACTTTTCGCTTTACAGACTACCTGCCTGACGTTACTCCTGCTACAGCAGCTAAGGCATTTGCTATGTCTGCCTGGTTTATCTTCTATCCTTTTGCCTTCTGCCTTTGTATCACGTTTTCAATGCATCTTTTGCAAATAGTATACAGCTATATATTCTTTTAAATCCAATCTCTTTTCCTTGTTGTTCTTTTGACAGGCCAGTTTTAACCTACGTACCTTAATTATGACTATTAACATACTTGAACTCATTTACACCACTTTATTTCCTACTTTTCATTAACTAGACTCTTTCCTCCCTCCCTCCCCTAACTTTCCTTCTACTCCTGGATTTGGCTTTCTCTCCTTTCATATTTGGATTATACACACTATTTCTAGTCTTTCCGAGGTTACCGTTGCCACGTTACTATTATTTATTCAGGGAGTTTATTCCCGTTTCTGCGTTTTATGAGGGCCCAGGGCGACATCTCCGGTCCCTCTCTGCCCATTAGGCTTATTTCTGTCTGAAATCTAAGGCTTGCCTCAGTGCCCACTTGTGGTTACCAAACTTTGATTTTTGTATTCACTTCTGATTTCTATGATATCCATGATTTTCTCTTTCAAGGTCAGCATTACAACTTTTTAATTTATACTTTATCTCAACTTTTTGCAGAACTTTGTAGCACGTGGGGGGGCGTGTCCTGGGTCAGCTTAGTCTGCCATGTTTCCTGAAATCCATAGGTCATTTCATTCATTTTCTCAGTTAATCCCTCCTACAGGATAAAAGGAATTATAGTTCCCATTTCCTAAACGACAGGATAACTATCTGTGACAGGGTTCTCCTTATTTCATATTATTTTTAACTTTTCCTCCCCAACAAATCCCCAATTCACACAAAGCTAACGAAGTTCCTGTTTGTAACCTACGGTTTAGGTTAGAAGAGTCTAGTTTAGAACAATGCTAGCTGCTGTAACAGGTAAGGCCAAAGATCTCACCAGCTCAACAGTAAGAACCTATTCCTCATGGGGAAGAATTTGCAGGGCCTCTGCTCCTTCCGTCTTGTGGCTCTGAGCTCCTCTTGGGCCTCAGACTGCTCTCCATTCAGCCAGTGGTCAGGGAAAGAGGAAAGAGGAGCTTTTACGGCAGGTTTACAGAGGCCAGCCCTGGAAATGGTGCTCACCTCTCCTGCCCATATTCCACTGGCAGAACTCAAATGGCCGCATGGCTAACTGCAGAGGAGGCTGGGAAGGCAGTGCAGCCGTGTGCCCAGGAGGAGTGTGCTTAGTAAACTGCCAGCCTCTGCCAACACCCTGCAATCCTCCACCATTTTCTAATTTCCTGTAATGACTTAGTCACAAAGCTCTGCAGTAACAGACTTCATCTTACTCAGTCCCTTGGGTGGGCATAATCTGTGCACATTGTATTTGTAGGAATTTGGTTTCTCCATTTCTTGCTTTAGCCTTCTCTTCCCATATTTTACCACTTATTTCACTCTTAACTTCTTTATTACCTTTTTTTGCCTCCTTTGTTTGTTCCTTTGGCAAAAGAGTTTCTTTCCAGCAGTGCCAGCAGGAGGCAGAGGCAGCCCCACTGGGCAGTAGGACACCTCCACCAGGTCTTAGTCACAGAGAGGGGCCCCGCTCACTCCAGGTGGCCACCCCACCTTCAGAGCTATCCTGAGTCAAACCCATTCCTGGGGGGTCCTGAAGACCCACAGGACACTCACCCTCCCCTGGGCTGTCTCCTCCTGCTGCAACCCCAGACAAGAGCCCTAAGCTGGGCGACGGGAGGCCACCCTTCACAGCTGCCTCCAGAACACTCAGCTAGGCACATCCACCTTCTCTCCAGGAACGATCGTGGCAGGGTAAGAGTGGGGACAGTAAGACGTCTCCATGAGTAGGGTGCTCTGGTGGAGAGGAAGTCCTCAGTGTGGACTTCTCATTTGTTCCTCTCAACAGAGTAGACAAACTATTCCCAAATTTCCTTTGTTCACAGATTCAGTCATTCATTTACCTACCCAACCAATTGGTCATTCATTAAAAATCCGGAGTCCAGCACTGTGCTGTGGATACTCCACGCTGAATGAAACACCCGTCCTGCCCTTGGGGAAAGCTTTCCAGTTTAGAAGTGATCATCCTGGGGCAGAGATAAAGCCCAAGGCACTGTGGTGAGCACTCTGTTAGTGGCTGCGCGAGGGCCCCAGGGAACCCAAGGGTAGCAAATTCCTGCCTAGCATGCTGGAGAAGGATGGGGGAGGCTGGAGTCCCAGAAATCCCAGAAATCTCCCTGAGGAGAACTGTGCATGCTAAGGTGGTCACGAGAGGTCACAGCATACTGAATGTGAGGGGTTAGATGAAGCCAGAGCGCTCAAGGATCAGCCCCTCGGCCTGTCCCTCACCACAGCCCAAACGTCCCCCTCAGTTCTGGTCTACAGGAACCCTGACTAGGTCCAGCTTAACGCTTGTTTGACTGTGATGTGTCCGGGCTTACTTGCCCAACCCAGGGTCCTTCCCCATCAGGGCGGGACCTCTACAGCAGTCTTCTGACCTCAGCCCTGCTGTTCAGGCTGTGTAATGGCTGACTGTGGCAGAAAGGCCCCCAGCCCTAACAGCAGTTAGCAGGGTTCCTCCCACTGGAAATGTGAAATGAAAACATCTTTCACATGGAGGTTGGTCCTGCCTTCTTCTTCACATCATCTTTTATCAGCATCTCATCAGGCCTTGGGCCCAGCCACGGACGGCCAATGGCTCACTGGCAAGGCCTTGGGAGATCTTGCGTTGGCTTGGGTCTTCTGCCTTCTCCACCACCACCACTGCCCCCTCCTGCTCTTCGGTGTCAAAGCCCTTGAGAGCTGGAGATCCAGGTGAGCACCCCTGGTAAACTGGATGAGCAGACAGGCTCTGAGGGGGCCTCATCAGAGGCATGGGCTAGAGGCTCCACAGAATTTAAATGTCTGGATCCTGTGACAAGGACACTAGGAGCTCAGGGGAGTTCTGGGCTCAATTACTGGGTGTGTTTGAGAGTTAAAATTCTCACCAAAGCAATCTCTGTCACAGAGAGGGGTTATCTGTCCATTTCAGAGGAAGCTGCAAAGGTACAGCGAATATGAGGTTATGGCAAAACTGGAAAGGCTACAGGAGTCACCTTCTCCAACCCGTGTCTTCTTCAGAAGGCCTGAAGAAGTGAAGCAGCCAACAAACTCACAGGGATAGAAATAAAAAATATGCAGGAAGCCCTCGTATGGTGGAAAACGTTTCCAGCAAAGAAAGTATGAACAAAAGTTGAGCCAAGGCCTCATTTCTGCCCTTTCAGAAGTGGGCACCAAGCAGGCCCCTAACAGTGACTGTGCACGATCTGGTTACCCTCTTTGGGCCCTTTTTCCTTATGTGTAAGAGGAAATAATAGGAGGAGGGGAGTATTTCCAGCTCCTGAGATTTCGTGGGTGATTGCTTTTGTTACATAAACAGTACCTTTTTCATGTATTTATGTGAAAGACCTCCACCTGCTGGGCATTCACATAATTTCTGAATAAAGTGAGAAGAATATCTACACTGATAATATAAATCTTAAAGGATTTTTTCTTTTAAAGAATGGAGTCAAAATTCAGTAAGGAACAAGCCTTGTGCCTTTTGTACACCTCTGTCCTCCACTCTGTCTTCATTTACTGGTGAAGAAAGTGGATGCCACAGCTTTCCCATGGTTCAACAAAGATGCCAGAAGGCCACTTAAAGTTTCTTCACTGCAGAAGCCCCCAAATGAACACAGTTCTAAAGGGTAACTCCCAGTGTCCCTAACTGTTCTCCCCAGGAGAAATCCATCTTGCAGCCCAATGTCACCGGCAGACTCAGGGCGGACACAGCTAGCACAGTCACTGTCCTGCCACACTGGCCGATGGGGCCCAAGGGCCCTGGAGGGGACCCCTCCGTTACGCCTACTCGCCAGCACCGCCTCCACTGGCCCCCGAGCCTTTGCCAGATGCCGGGGCTTCTGAGGAGCGAGAAGCCTGCTTGGGCAGGCGGATGGGGACGTAGATGTTGGAAGCGCAGTGCTCCTTGAAGTACTCTCCTCCTTTTTCTTCATACTCTTTCCTGGTGATCCAGACTTCACTGTCCTCGAGGTGGTCCAAGGCCCAGTCACGAGCACCGTACCAGGCGTCCAGCACAGGGTTAGAGGCAAGCTGAACCTGAAACACAAAGAGAACGTTCACCAGAAGGACTCCCCCCACCAGGCTCGAGGAGGGAACGGTCAGCAGGCCCAGCTACAGCACCAGCCCACACCCCCATTTTATCCCCAGAAACACACAGAAGAGGGCCCCGACTAATTCCAAGACAGTGCAGGACTATCTCTGCACCCCCACACAAAGCTGAGCTGAAACACCCCCCGATTCTCCAAAAGAGCCCGAGAATGCAAAGCACACCAGACTGGACCCCAGAGAATAAACGCTGTCAGCTGTTTTCTGTTTTCTGTGAGGAAGTTCTCCCTGAGCTAACATCCATTGCCAATCCTCTTCTTTTTTTGCTTGAGGAAGATTAGCCCTGAGCTAACATCTGTGCCAATCGTCTTTTACTTTTTACGTGGGATGCCTCCACAGCATGGCTGATGAATGGAGTAGGTTTGCACCCAGGATCTGAAGTCGTGAACGCAGGGCCGCCGAAGCAGAGTGCACGGAACTTTAACCACTCGGCCACAAGGCCAGCCTGTCAGCTTTTTTATGAACACAAGACCTGGACTCTGGGTCAGAGAGGGACCAGGTGCCCCGCCTCCTGCTCCAATGCTGTCATCCCCAAGCTGTCTGATGAGAGGGGAAGCAGAGCTGGCACTCGATCTGGGGGAAAGGCCTTCCTGGCCCCGAGCCCCTCTCTGCGAGCAGAGGGAGGCAGATGCTGATGCGAGGCAGCTCTGGCCATGGTGGCAAACGAGCCTCAGGAGGAATGAGAGCTGAGAGGACTACCTGGGGCGTTCTCCATGAGGCTCCCCAGGCTCCATTTCCACTGCTCACTACCGGAGCGAGGCTGAGGCCAGCAGCGCTGTGCGTGCCCCTCAGCCAAGCTTCACGAGCATTCGGGGAGGACTCTCTGTAGTTCAAATCAGGCTCCCTGTTTTCTGTTTTCAAATCAGGCTGCCTGACTTCCCCGCTCCCTCTCACCTCCCTCTACCCCCAGAGGAGTTACAGCTTGGAATGGTGGTTTCAGAACTGTCTGAAGTAAAGAGCAGGCGACACAAAGCAGAATCAGCATGCACAGAGGGAGTAGGATGAAGCAGATAAACCCACGAGTTCAAGAGACTGACCGCCTGGGCTGATACAGGCAAGGGACTTGTGAGAAGGGATCATCAACAAAACTGGGATAGCAGGAAACCCTGGTGCTCTGGCTTAGAAAGAGTCAGTGAGAGAATGGGTGGAAGGCACTTGATATACTCCTGGCCCAGGGTAAGTGTTCAGTAAATGGCGGCTATCATTATTACCAGTAAAAACTGCAGTAAGATATGTGGAATATAACAATGGAATACTATACAACCATAAAAAGGATGCTTTGGAAATGTACCTACTGATATAGAAAAACTACCGCAATAATTTGAAAAGTAAAAAAAAATACAGGTTACAAAATAAGCTATAAACAATCTCTCTTTTTGGTTAAAATCATACACGTGAGAAAAAAATGACCTGAAAGTATATATACAATGTTGCTCACAGTGGCTGAACTACAATCATTTTTTTTCCATCTTCATTTTGGTTTGTTTAAATTGATATTTTAGTAATGTGTTTAAATGTTTTGTTGTTTAAATAAGAAAAAACAACAGAAACAATTTTTTGAAGAAAGTGTGTAAAAGTTGTGCACATCTTAGGGCCTCAGATGGTTCATGTTTGAGCCACTGCTGTATACATCATCTAAAATTCGAACATCAGGGGCTAATTATAGCATGACACACACTCAATACATCAGCAATGTGACAAGGAGCAGGAAAGGTGGAAGAGACGGAAGCTGGGGCTCTGCCACATGAGCCGGAAACAGCTAAGACAGAGCCGGGAAGAGAGACCCAGCAGCAGCATTTCTACAACCAATGCTCACAAAGTAATTCATGGGAAAGGCTTGGGATTATCAACAAATAGATCTAGAAAGTCCTATAGCTCTGTTCTCAATGCTGTCGTCACAAGTCAACACCACAAGCGTGCACCCATGCTCATCCTGAGGCTCCGGGGCTGCTGATCCCTCCTGTGCTCCTCCCACCCCTCCCACGGCCTCTTTCTTAACCTCCTTCACGGGCGCCCCCATCCTCCAACTGCCTTTAATCGCTGGGGTTATTTAGGCTTAGGCGTGGCCTCCGCTTACTCTTCCAAACCGCACCCACGGGCACATTTCTGCTGGGGGACCCCAGTGGACCCTTCCGCCTTCTCCCACTCGCTCATCAGCTAGCCATGACTCAGCTCTTCCTGGGTCTCCCACCAGAAACCACTCAGCCACAGGACTCCTTATCCTCCCCCTCAAGCCTACTCTTCCTCTCCTATTTCCAGTGAATGTCATATTTATCCAACCAGATGCCCAACCTAGGCCTGGGGAGTTGTCTTAGGGCCCACTGCTCTGCTCCAATCCAATCTATGACCCAGTTCTGACCATTTTACTCCCTTACTCTCTCACACCGATGCCCTCTTTCCTCTCTCTCTGCCACTGCCTTCAGGTTTCTCGTGTAGCTGCCAAGCAACACTGTGCCAAGGGCTTGGAACACAACAACTCACAAGACAGGCAGGCCCTTCCCTAATGGAGGCAGGTCTAGTAAGGAATGTTGCTAAGGATACGGAAGGCTTCTGGGGGACGTGACGACTCAGCCAGCCCTGAGGGAGCTGGGAAGAGTAGTCCATGCAAAGAGCAAGCCCCGAGGCAAGAAAACATGGCATATTTGGGAAAGGAAGAGTACACTGGCTGAAGTACAGGGAGGAGGGGGCAGTGATGAGATAATGAGGAATAAGGGAGAGTTACCCAAGGTCAGAGCTCAAGAGACCTTTCTAGTACACCGTGGTGAGTGCTGAGGAGTGAGGACTTCATCCTAAAGGCCGGGGAGCTGCCCCCAACTGCTCTCTTGCTTCCAGTATTTCTCCTATACTCCATTTTCCACACCAGCGTCAAAAATATCTTCCTAAAGTGCAAACTGGATCACATGATTCCCCAGCTTAGACTCCGTCCTGGTCCTGCACAGCCTAAGGATAACAACCGCTGGGCAGAAAGCGTTATTCTAGCAGGCCTGATGCTACTCCTTAGGAAGGCCTGCTTACGAGGCTGGTCCTCAGCTGGCATCTGGGAACTGAGATCTCAGGAGGGTTGCCCCCATTAACTGACAGAAGTGGTTCCCTGCGCTTGTTTGAGCAAACAATGTGGTTTATCCTGAACACCTGCTTCCTTCTGTGAGCCTGGAATGTAGGTATGTGCCAGGTCGGGGAGCCCACATGATCAGCCCCAATAAAAACCCTGGGCACTGAATCTCCAACAAGCTTCCCTGGTTGGCAACATGTCACATGTGCTGTGACAACTCGCTGCTGAGCATCAAGCACGTCCTGTGCAACTCTGCTGGGAGAGCACTCTGGAAGCTCCCACCTGGCTGCCCCCAGACTTCGCCTCACGCACCTTTTTTCTTTACTGATTTTGCTTTGTCTCCTTTCAAATCAGAGTCATGAGTATGATTACATGCTGAGTCCTAGTGAACCATGGAACCTGGGCTGGTCCTAGGGACCCCCAACACAACAGCTAACGTGTGAGTGCTTATTCTGTGCAGCCCTGTGCTGAGCACTTGCTGTGCACTAGCACACTGAATCCTGGTAACAGGCGCCATGATTATGCCCTTCATACCACTGAGAAAACTGAGGCAAAATTCAGTAATGGCGGTGACGGAGTCAGGACCACAGCTCAGAGACCACACCCTGAATGTAGGATACATCACGCAGCATCGGGGATCCAGGTGAAGCCTCTCAGCAGGACACACAGGCTCTGCATCATGCGGGCCCTGCTGACCTCTCCACGGCACCCCTCCACTCCTCTTCAACAACCATAAGCTCCAGCCACACTCACCTACTGCTCATTCCCCGCCAACAAGCTTTCGGCTCTTGAGCCTTTGCTCATGCTAGGCCCTGTGTGGAATGCTCTTTCCATCCCACCCCACTCCACACTGCCTAGACAACAAACACCTCCTCATCCTTACGAGATGCAGTTCCATGGAGCCTTTCCTGACCTCCAAGACTGACAGGTGAGGTGCCCATGCCTGCAGGCCCATCATGCTCCAGATTACCACGGCCTATTTACTTGACTGCTGACCCCACAGACAGCAAGTTCCTTGCAGTCAGGGGCTACGTCTAGGACATCTCAGTATCCCCAAAGTGCCTGGTCCACTATGGGAGCTCAGACCGTGTTTCCTGGTGAGCAGGGATTCAGTGGATAAATAATGGGGCATCCACACCATACAGTTATAAAAACATAATATGTTAGAAGAAGGACGACATGGGAAATGTTCATGACAGGTTAAGGAAATTCAGGTTACAAGGCAATCTACAAGCTTATGTGTAGAAAATCTGAAAGAAAAGCTTTCCCTGTAGAGTAAGGACTGTGTGAAAAGAATGACTTCTCATTGTACACCTTTTTGTAGTCTCTGAATTTTATTATATGCATGTCTTCCTTTTTCAATTAAAAAAAGAAAACAGAAATATATGAGATATGATTCCCATTCTGCTTGAAAAATTCAATATAGATTAAAGACCAGAAGGAAAGCCATTAAAATGTTAACAGTGGGTATCTCTGGAGAATGGAGCAATAAAGTAATTTTTCTCACACTGAATTACTTTTGCAATCAGAAAACAAATAATCAACGCTATTTTCAAAACAGCTGGTTACATGAATTATCAGTACCTGAAAAGAAGACTGAAAGGGTCTCATCTCCAACAGCTCCTTTTCGATTCTAACCTTCATCCCTGGATACATCATGTTCCCGCCAGTGAGGAAAACGTTCTGAACCAGCATTTCCTGAACGTCCTTTGGGTACCTAGGAGAGAAACGATTCCTTCTGGTATACTGCCTCCAACTTGAATATTAGACAAGAATGCAGAGGTGGAAATGCAAGCTTTCAGTACAAAATAGAAAACAGGTACACAAAAAGTGTTAAAAAACCTTCCCCTTTTCCTTTGTGTCTTGTGAAAACTCACACGGCAGGAAAATGCCTGTATAAACGGGAGGGGAGAGGCACGTTCTTATAAAAATGCAAACTCAATAAAATGTCTGCAAGGAGGGGAAAAAACTGATAGGTTCTGCATATTTTTAGGGTGATTTAGAATCACTAGTCTTCAATAACGTGAAGGCTTATATGAAAGCCAATGCACATACATTATCATGTTGCTCACACTTAAAAGAAATTCTTAGAGCTCCTCAAGTCAACTGAGTATTTACATGTTCAGAAAAGAATGACAGAGCCCCAACTCTGTGCCAGGCCTGGCGAGAGATAAAGAAGACTATCTGGCACAGCGAGTCAAGGAAAAGGAGCGAGAGGACAGATTTCCAAATGCCCAACCACCAGATCTACCAACCAACGCAAAATCTGAGGAACCGGTTCAGGAAAACAGGAGGAAAAGAAGGTCCCGTCTCACCTGTCCAGAATGTACTGAAGGGTCTCTGCTATCCCAGCCTGCTCTTCTCCTATGAGCGACGGCTGGAAGATAATTTCCGGAGCTCGAATTCTTTCTGTCCCAACAAACAGCTGATGATACGCTGCCAAGTTAAACACGGGCTTTAAAAACCCAAGGTTTAGAAGATATTTTTAGGCCATAATGACAAACATCCCAGTTCCCTCAAACCGCATTTCTTATTCCAATATAGCTTCTGTCCTTCGTACATGCCAGAGTAACCTCTCCCCAACACTCCTGATTTGATACTTCCATTTTCTACCTTTTTTCCAACCTCTGAACCATAAGTAACTACAAATTTGCATCATGAAATGGTCCCTGTGTTGCAGGGAACAGGACTTCGTGAAGAGCAGCAACCGAAAGGCCAGTAGTGGAAGACCAGTCTCCCACCCAATGCCTTGCTCAGCAGCCCTGTCCCCACGGCCAAGAAAGCTTTCTCCCAGGCGTGTCTCAGACCCAGGCTGGTCTACCTGGTTGCCATTGTAATGACAGAAACGTAGACCCAAATGAGCATTAAGCATAATGACACTGGCTTAAATTTAAAGGAAACCACTAAAGCTGGTCTTCAGGTCTCAAGTCCACAATTACTTGCCCAAACGTTTCCAGCAAGAAGAGTGTTTCTCACAGATCCACAGGTGTTGGTGCTGGAACCCCAATCAATCACTGGGAAAAAACCCTGACTTCGGATCTTTCAAATACTGGTACCCCCCTTCCTAGAAAATACAACTGGGATTTGTTTTTTTCTAATATTCCTAAAGGAGCAGACTAGACCAAACTAGTCATTTACGTCAACAGCCTTAAAGCATAAGCAGGGCCTGGGCTACAGGAGTCCAACCTGGACAGTGGTGACTGGCTTCTCCACTTCGGGCGTCTCCTCTGAAAACAAGGGTTCGAAATCATTGATGCTTTCCACATCTTCTAGAGATGGCTCCAGCTGCTCCAGGTCAGGGGTCTAAGGACAGAAGAAGCAACACAAAACACGGCTCCTGTAACTCCAATGAGCCTTAGGCCTATTAGTTCAGTGTCATGAAAAAGAACTGGGATCTCGCCCAACGTCCTGAAAGTTTAAAAAAACTATGAAAAATTTTCTAAGCCATTAAAAAAAAACCATGCATGACCACAGGATTAAAAGACTAAACAGAACAGGCTGTGCTCTTCCCCCTACCTTTCCCTCTCAGACAAGCTCATCAACGCCCCCCTCCTCTCTGGAGCCTCTGATGGGGCCAGCTCAAGCCCGGGGTCCAGCGGGCCACCTGTGTCGGCCACACCACCACACAGAGGACTCCACGCGAGAGGGTAATAGCTGGCGTCCTACAAAGTGGCTCAGGCTACCAGCAAAATTAAATAACCTCTTAATGATTAATAAACATACGTGCCAACACCAATGGGCTGATTAATTAGCTGACCAATTAGCCCCTTGACAGCAGGTCCACCGGGCTGAGGACATGACTAAAAGCTCCAAGGTGGCAGAAGGCTTCCTATCTGTGGAGCCCTGCAGAACAGGCTTTCCTTGTCAACAACAATGAACCTGGTGGGAGCGAGCAAGCTGGCACCATTCCCTCAGCAGAGGGCTTAGGGCACATCTAAATTTTGACCTGGACAAAAGAAGTTGAGTGGTGGGGTGGAGGGTGGTGGTTCTGGATGACATCGTCAGCCATCTGTCCTTTTGCCATGTGAAAGGCAGATGAGTTCTACCTTCTGGATTCAAAGGGGAGAAGTTACAGGAAGAAATATTCCATTGCAGCCCATGGGAGAATGTTCTACCGACAACAGCTGTGGTGGAAAGGACTGTCTTACGGGATGGAATCTTGGGAAGATTCAAGCAGACTCAACATCAACAGCCAAGCAGGCCTGCGAGAAGACCCTATGCCGAGTGTGTCCTCTGAGCCTCTCTTTGCTCTCAGAACCTATGAAGTATGTAAATCACCAATAGAATCCAGAGCTTGTGAATAGACTTCTCTAGAACCTATTCATATAGGCTGCAAAGGTAAACTAGCATTCAAACTCACTCTTAAAATAAGGCAACACCCCTCAATGTTTGCTCTTGGCTACTCTCTCTCGGGGAGCTCCCTCCTGGAAGCCGTGCTGGGAAGCCCAAGGCACATGGAGAGGCCATGTGCAAGTGCTCAGGTCAACAGTCCCTGCTGAGTCCAGTTCCCAGTGGTCCAAGTCTTCCCAGCAGCGGCCCAGGCATCATGGAGCACAGAGCCCCGCCATACTGTCTGAACTCCTGGCCCATCAAATTCACGAGCACAATATGCCACTAAGTGTGGGGTGGTTTTCACACAGCAACAGATGGGTACAATGTGCTTCGAGGCGGGCAGGAGTGGAGAACGCCCCAGACTGCTACCAGGCAATCCTTCAGTTCCTCTTCGGCTTCCTTCTGCTTTCCCCACAGCAGCTGTCTGAGAGCTTTCCCTCCACTCTTCTCTGCAGCCCCCCTTCTAATCCCCACCCAGCGGTCCTAAGCAGATCACCTCTGGGGCTTCAAAGTACCAACTTACCTATGCATTCTCTATTCCACCTCCTGATCTTTGTTCTAGTCCCTTCTTCCTTCCTTGTCTCAAAGGATGAGAACTATCCTAGGTCAAGCCCACCACCCATGTTCTTAAAACTCTCCCGTCAACTTTTCTGGTTTCTCTCTTTTCTGACTGCTCTGTTTCAATCTTTCTCTGGCTTTTCCCCTGCCACCTAACCCCTAAGTGGTGGCCGTCCCCACATATTCTCTTCTCACTCCTCATGTGATTCTAGGTCCTTCCACAGCTTGGTCCTGGAAAGTTCCACCTGATGCCCCCCAGAGACTTTAAAGATAAGGTGCTCAGAACCCAGCTCATGACCTTGGTCACTGCCCTCCACCCACTACCTTTCAGTACAGCCTCAGTGTGACCAGGGTGAATCTGGAACCAGACTGCTTGTGTCTGACTCTCAGCGACACTACCTCTAGCTGTGCAAGTTTGAGCAAATTCCTTCACTCCCCTGAATTTCAGTCTCCTTATCTATAAAATGGGAATGATGACAGTACTTACTGAACTGCGGAAACTCATCAAGACAACACTTGCAGAAGTGCTCAGCACGGGGTCTGGCACATCACATGTCCTATTATCATCAGTAATGCCGCTCTTGTCACTTCTCCCCTAAATGGCACCAAGATCTTTGGACCCTGACATTTACATCTCCTCCTCCGCCCTCCATTCCCGTGGCTACTGACAAATCCCAGGTCCCATCTGCTCTCTTCTGGACTACTACCTTTCGATCCTGTCTTCCCACCTCCAGTCTTGCCTCTCCCTAAACCCATCATCCTAACTGCCACCAGCTATTTCCCTAAAATAAACTCTCCTTGCTCAGCATACTCTGAAGGTTCTGTCTGAAGGATCACATCCAGGCTGACTGATAAGGATCTTTATAGGCCGGCCCTTGCCTCCCTTCCCCCTTCATCTCCCACACGCGACTAAACAAATGTGCATGCTCCCTGCACATGTGGTTCTTCCATCTAAAACGTCCTTCCCTCCTCGTGAAATCAATAATCAATTAATAATCAATTAATTCAGGGCCCAGCTCAAATATCCCAATCCTTTCTCAAAACTCCACCTGCAGTCTGCCGCCCCCCACCCCACCCCCACAGCCGCCCCCACACCTGATAAGCTTTACTGCCGTCAGGTCAGTATGGTTCCATAGCTCTGTTTTTTGGAGGTCCTGAGGAGGGCAGGCACTGTATCCCAACCGCCTCTGTACCGCTAGTCCCCGGCATCCCACGCCTAGCACCGAGCGCTGGGCCCCTGGGACAGCCCCTCAAACTTCCGTGGAATAGAGAAGCTTCTAAAATGTTTGGTTTTCAAAAGACTTCTTTAGCTGCAACAAAAATAACATCTTTCACCTTCATCTTGCTATACTGAAAAGCATGTCACCTTAAAAATAAGATACCTTCTTAGCTTCACTAAAAATGATAAAAAGATATTTTACTTATCCCAATTCATATGATTCACAGAGAGAAAGTAAGTTAGTAATTATAACGCAGACAAGGGGCATCGGCAGAGAACATATTTCTCTACCCCGGCTGGCTTCTCGCCCTCCAGGGTTCGCCAGGGTCTCCATGTGTATTGCGCAGCACTCAGGAACACAAATATGACTGTTCTTTTGGAACCGAACAGAACAACGGTTTGCCAAAGCACATCAGAGAAGACGCAGCATGGTTCCCTGGAACAGTCTTGAGCAGCATAAGCACAAGCAGAGGCCGGCTCCCATCTTGGCTAGTCAGGCAAGGGGACTTTCTATGTTTGGCTCATGGTGTTTTACAACAAATGACGCTGCTCCAAAACTGTGTCCTCCTCCTCCCCCGCCATGCCACGCTTGTAGCGATGGAAAGGCAGCATCTTCCAGTTCCAGTACTCCATTAGGAATGCCGACAAAGCCTACTCCCTTACCACATCCTCATCGCAACACCTGCAGCACAGCCAGGGCTGAAATGGACTGGTCTGTAGGAAAAATGGATTTTAGAAAACACTCTAAGATAAAAATTTCGCTGGATTAATTCACTTCAGCAATTACTGCCTGGATGGCATTTCAATTTGAATATTAGTCCGCATAAATCTATTCTTTCCACTCTGAATGGATTATATTGTTGGAAAATACTACAAACACGTCCTGAAAGGTAGAACTGGCCAGCCAACGCCGTGGTCAAATTTATGCCATGAACGTTACCGTAATTGACTTTAACCACTATCACATTCAGCAAATGCTGACTGACCCTCAGAACTCTGGGGACAGATCATTTCATCACATTTGTTGTATGTAGAGAAATCTTTTCAAGTCCAACATTTCAAAATCCCCCAGAGCCCAGAGAGATGTGAACAGTATCCTCAGAGCACAGAACAAAGTAGGAGCTTAATAAGCATCTGCTGAATGGAGGAGTGGCTGAATCACGGCATGTAATAAATGGAGAAAAATGAACAAAAAAGGAAAACTAGTTCCCCAACTGCTCAGGAATCATATTTCACAGTCGTTTGGTTTTTTCTTTTTAAATCTGAAATCCCTCCCGTGCTTGTGGCTTGTCACACACGTCTGGGATAAAGATGCTGATGTCCTGTTGACAGACATGTTAAGCATGATAAAAACTAAATATGGATGAATAAACAGCAAAGATGATATGGATCTGGATCCCACTAAACAGCTCAAAGCTGAAACACAGACCTGAAAACTGGGAGAAGCAAACTAGAAAAGGCACACGAGTTCTACTGAAGTTGATCTGGGATGCTGTAGGAGAGGAAGATGGGAGAAAAGGCGCCTTCTACCCAAGATCTCAGTGATCCAGCACGCTGTATCTAGGAAGCCTGACTCAGGATCTGCTCTGTCAAACATGCACGCGCATGGCCCGCTGCTTTTCACGTGCAGTCTACAGCCCGTCAGAGAGAGGTGGAGAAAGCAAGGCCGAGCTGGAACTGGAGAGCGGGCCTCCAGCTGAGAGATGGTCACTGCAGAAGCAGGCTTCCTGCTGAGCCAAGGAGAGCTCTGAAGGCACTGGCAAGCACCACACTGGATTGTCCCACACAACTGCTTCTTTCTACAAGTAGAGGTTTTAGAATTTAAAGAAAGTTGACTTGAAAACAAAAAACCAATAAGCTGATGAGTTAATCCTGCCCTAGAAGTGTCCCAAGGCAATGACCAAGCTCCTTTGTTTTAGAACTCTAGAGATGACAAATTCAGGAACAATGCGTATACTAATTAACGCTTTTTTCCAGTGCTAAAGATGGGAGAGCCAACCCAGTGACTTCTGGCCAAAGCATGACCCGCAGACAGCTCCTTCACCATGCAGGGCCCAGGGCAAGGGTGGGGAGTACCCATGGCCCTTTCTCAGCCCTGCCACCTGCCCTTTTGGCCACATCAACACTTCTTAACAGTCCACTGGCAGGGAAATAAAAAGGAGAGAGAGAGGAGATCAAAGAGCTTATTCAAGAGTTAGTTTTAGTAACTAACAAAAGGCTGACCTTAAATCAACCTACAAATACGTTAATGAGCATGTCTACTAGTTGCTGTAAAAAAATCATCAACTATGTATGAAGCACGATCCCTGTCCTTAGGGAACATCAAGATGGAAAGGAAGTAACAACATTTTTAATAAAACATCAGAAGAAAGTTAAAGAGAGTGTATGACTAACTGCCAAACAACCATCAGAGGGGCAAGTTTAGGTTCAAGATGGGGCCACATGATTGCTGTGTATATGTTCTTCCTACTCTACACGCACACTTCCCCCTCCTGGGGGGCCAGGGGTCCACAGGGTGAAATCCCTCAGGTGAGAACTTCAGTTGGCACAAGGTCAGTGCTATCACTGTCCCTGCCCCCGTGCCCATGGACATCACCCACCACACTGCTCTCTTCCCCGAGCCTGGTCACAGCCCCTTTGATGTCAGCCCTCTCAAAACACTCCTCTCGCCCTCAGGAACGGCTGTGCACTCTAAATGACCACATGGGACCTCCCTCCAAGGCCCTCAGTACCTCTGGTTTGCTGTCCACCACATCCACCTCCAGGTTGACTTCTGCTTGAAGGATCTTCTGCTTCGCTTGCTCCACTGCAGAGCTGAGCTTTTGGATGTAGGACTGCAGCTCCTCCGGGGAGTCCATGTTCAGCTCTATGAGAGCTTTGTGAAACTGATCCATCTGGCCATCCTCTAGAAGTTCCTGAAACCAGAGCAGTCAGAATTCATCCCCAAAGGCATCAGTGCAATCGCAAACAGGAAGGAGAGAGAAGTAGCTAAGTCTAACAGAGAAAAACTACACAGCTCCCTAGCCTGCCCCTCCACAAAATCACACCTCCACCAGTTACGCACCGCCGGCCTGCTCCCCTGCCGTCTCTAGGCTGCCATCGTACCATGGTTTCTGCACCACCTGATCAGGCAACACTAATCTATGGTGACAGACTTCAGAAACGTTGTCACCTTTCGGAGGAAGAGATGTGAAAGTCACTAAGAGGAGACTGAGGGCGGCTCTGGGGATGCTGGGGATGCTCTATTTCTTGATCTGGATGGCGGATACACAGCGGGTTTCACGTTGTGAAAATCCATCAAGCTACACACTTAAGATTTGTGCACTTTGCAGCACTTAAGTTAGGAAGTTAAAAATAAAATAAAGGAGACTATAAGGCCAAAACAAATCAATAAAGCCAGAGCCCACAGCTCTTGCAGAAATACCTGCTGTTATACCATTCTCAATACTGATGATCCCCCCAGACTCCTTCTTGACCCCAAGGGTGACCTAGACGGTCAATGCATCTCACGGTTGAGGAAGAACATACAGGAAGAAACTTTTCTGGGACTGCCCTGTTGAGTCAGGCTGGGGCCCCATCCCGGGACCTGCTCTGACCTGCACATAGAGCAGTCTGTCCAGCCGCTCCTGATCGAGCTGCAGCTTCTCCTCGCGCCGACGGGCGTTGAGCTCCTGCAGCCGCCGCAGTTGCTGCTGCCGCCTCTCCTGCTTCTCCTCGGAGGTCAGAGTGCTGCCGAGGAGCTTGCTGGAAAATGGGAGCTGCATCTTGTGGACGTTGTTTTCATAATAATCAGGGCACCGCCATTTCTGCAGTTCTTCCAAGAAATAATTTTGGAAGTTATGAAACGGAAACCCCATGAGCACAGAAATTAGATGGTCAATAGCAGGGTTCCAGATCTGGGTAGATGGAGAACGCACACTCCACCCGGTCTCTGATCAATCACCCAGTCAACGAAATGCAGCTATAAAACCTGGACACCAAGCCACAGACCTCTTCTGAAAGAACTACTAAATAAAGAGCTTCAGACAGAAACACACCAGAAGGAAATCTGGAACGTCGGGAATGAAGGAAGAGCAACAGAAATGATGGAAATCTGGTTAAACGTAATAGACCAACCTCCTCTTAAGTTCTTTAAAATGTTTGACAATTGAAAGTAAAAACCATAACAATGTCTGATGGGTTTCCAACGTAAGTAGATGTGATCCCTAAGACAACTCCAACATAAAGGAGGAAGGATAAGGGAGCCTCCGGAACGCGAAGATCCCCACACTCCACTTGCGCAGGAGAAAGTAAAAGAGCGAGCAGCAGACTGCAGCAGACTTCTAGGGAGACCGTGAAGGTCTGTGTACTGGAATCTCTGGAGCAACCACTAACACCATCACACAGAGAGGGACAGGAGAAAACAACAGATAAATTAACATGGAACACCAAAGGGAAATTTTAAATGTTCAAATAACCCAAAAGAGGGCGAGAGGGAAACAGCAACAACAAAGAGAAGGAACAAGAGAGAACAAATAACAAAATGGCGGCCCTAAAGCCAAACATATGACTAATTAAATTAATTTTAAATGGTCTTAACATACCAATTAAAAGACAGAGACTGACAGAATGAATTAAAAAAAAAAGTCCAAAGCCCCAACTATTAAGAAATTCCCTTTGAATACAATGATAGAGGTAGATTAAAAATGAAAGGCTGGAAAGACCTACCACGCAAGCACCAATCAAGGGTGAGAGGCTTCATTAATGTCCATGCAGACTTCAAAGCAAACTGCACAAGATGAAAAGGGACGCTAGAGAATGACAAAAGGTCAGTTTGCCAAGAAGACATAAGATGCCTAAATACGTACCTAACAAAAGAGCTTCAAATACTTGAAAGCGAAAACTGACAGAAATGAAAGGAGAAATAGGAAAATTCGCAATTATCCCTCAAGACTTCAACACTGTTCATAATCAGCAGAGCTAGCGGACGTAGAATGAACAGGGCATAGAGCTGAGCACCACCATCAGCCAAAGGGGCCTAAGTGACATCACAGAACGCTCCGCCCAACAACAGCGGAGCACACATTCTTTTCAAGTGTATATGGAACATTCGCCAAAGCAGACTAAACCGGGGTCATAAAACAAACCTTCACAAGTTTAACTGATATCAGACAAAGGAAGTTCTTTGACCATAATGGAACTAAACTAGAAATAAGTCACAGAAAGATAACAGGAAAATCTCCAAACACTTGAATATAAAACCACACATTTCTTGGGTTGGCCCTTGGCCTAGTGGTTAAGTTCAGCATGCTTGGTTTCAATGGCCCAGGTTTGGTTCCCAGGCATGGACCTACACCACTTGCCAGCCATGCTGTGGCAGCAACCCACATATAAAATAGAGGAACATTGGCACAGATGTTAGCTCAGGGACAATCTTCCTCAGAATCTCCTCCCGCACCAAAAAACAAAACAAAAAAGGGGAAAACAACACATTTCTAAATAATCAATGTCTCAAAAAAGAAGTCTTGAGGGAAATCATAAAATATTTGAACTCAATAAAAATGAAAATATAACACCAAAACCTGTGGAATGTAGATGTCACAGCATTAAATGCTTATATTAAAAATAAGAATGGTCGGGGCTGGCCCCGTGGCCGAGTGGTTAAGTTCGCGTGCTCCGCTGCAGGCGGCCCAGTGTTTAGTTGGTTCGAATCCTGGGCACGGACATGGCACTGCTCATCAAACCACACTGAGGCAGCGTCCCACACACCACAACTAGAAGAACCCACAACGAAGAATATACAACTATGTACCCGGGGCCTTTGGGGAGAAAAAGGAAAAAATAAAATCTTTAAAAAAAAAAAATTAAAAAAATAAGAATGGTCTCATAATAGTCTAAGCTTCTATCTTAAGAAACTAGAAAACAAGAGGAAAATAAACCTAAAGTAGAAGGAAGGAAATAATAAAAAGAAGAAAACAATGAGATTACCTGTCTATTAAAGAAACTAAATTCATAGTTAAAAGCTTTCAGAAAAAGAAATCCCCAGGTTCAAATGGGTCCACTAGATCAAACATTTAAGAAAATAATATCAATTATTTACACAATCTCTTCCAGAAGGTTCAAGAAGAGGGAACACTTTCCAGCTCAATTAACAAGACCACTATCACCCTGATACCAAAAGCAGACAGACAATACAAGAAAACTACAGATAATATCCCTCATGAATATAGATCAAAAAACCCCATAAAATATTACCAAATTGAATCCAACAACATATAAAAAAACGTACACATGAACAAGTAGGGTTTACCACCCAAAAATCAAGGCTAGCTCACTATTCACAAAGTAATCATTATAATCTCCCATATGAACAGTCCAACACAGAAACACTGTAGGATCACATCAATTGAAGAAAAAGCATTTCACAAAATTCAAAATACACTCACAATAAAAATGCTCAGCAAAACCAGGAACAGAAGGGAATTTCCTCAACTTGATAAAGGGCAGCTGCAAAAACCTCCAGCTAACATCATATACTTAATAGTGTAAGATTAAATGCTTCCCCCCACCACCCCAAGATCAGGAACTGGGAACAAAGCAAGGATGCTCACTCTTACCACTCTATTCAACACTGTACTGGAAGTCTGAGCCAGTGAAATAAGGCAAGAAAAAGAAATAGAAGGCAAACAGATTGGAAAGGAAGAAATAAAACTGTCTCTATGCCTACACAGAAGTTCCCAAGGAATCTAAAAAAACTAGAACTAATAAGTTTAGCAAGGTCACAGGATACAAGATCAATATGTAAAAATTGATTGCATTTCTATACACCAGCAATGAGTAAGTGGAAACCGAAATGAAAAAAACAAAGAAAGAAATACTTAGGCATAAGTCTAACAGAACATGTATTAAATCTATATGCTGAAAACTACAAAATGCTGATGAAAGAAATCAATAAAGACCTAGATAAATGGAAAGACACACTATGTTCATGGATTGGAACACTTAACATAGCAAAAAATGTCAGTTCTCCCCAATCTAGATTTAGTATTATATCTGGATTTATATTTAGAATATTGTTTTATAGCCAATCTTATCTATAGATTTAACGTACTTTCAATCGAAATCCCAAGAGAACTTTTTTGTAAGATATGGACAAGCTGATCCTAACATTTATACTGAAAGGACAAGGAATCAGAACAGCCAAAACAATTTGGAAAAAGAACCTACACATGTAATTTATCAGTTTATTGAATAGTTTGCTAAGAAAGTATATATCAAAAGGGGAAGGGGATGCTAAAAAGTAATTAACAGTAAAAAATTGAGCAAAAGAGTCATCCTGGGAACAATTTAAAGACTACCCCAAAGGAAGACAACATCCAAAAGCTGCAAGCAAACATCCTCTTCATTACCTTCCACGTAATCCTCAGCTATGTAGCTGTGCTCATGCAGGATCTCCTCCATGCGGCTGAGAGTGATGGCTGCCAGGTGCCCAGGATACTTCAGCTGGAGGAGACGCTGGAGGTAGCCAGCTGCTTGGCTTCCTCCCAGATTGATGCGTTTGCAGTTTTTAGCATCTAACCTACAACCAAGGAATGGAAAACAGCATTGAAATTTTTGGCAACATGGAGAAGAGACTATGGAGCATCTTGGGGGGATAAAGGATAATTTAATGTAGATGAACAAGGAAGAAACAGACCAGCTAGGGGAACATAAAACCTTACAGCAGGAAGGGACTTTCAAGTCCCCTGGTCCCATCTCTTACCCAGTGCAGGAATTCCTAGTCCACATCCAGACAGACACATGGCGATCTAATTTCTAACGAGAGTCTCAGAAGGAAACAATGTTCAATGGGAAGAACATGCACTCTGAAGTCAGACCCTTATGTGACTCACCATGCATTTCTCAAACTGTAGTCCTGGGACCAAGAATTCTAGAATTAGCTGGGGGAGTTGTTAAACATGCTAATTCCCAGGACTCATTTGCTCTGGGGTGGGCCTGGAAATCTTCATTTTAACAAGCTTTCCAGGAAACTCTAGTGTAGGCCAGATTTTGAGAACCTCACTCCTAGACACTCGACTTCTACTGACACAAACACACTAAGTAACCACACACATAGTGGCTTGCTGTAATCTAAGAGTAGCAGGTCCCTTTCACATGCACTGAAGGGGAAGAAAACCAATGTAACCTTACATCTTAATGTAAGAAAGTTAGCAAAGAATTAGGAACTTGCTGTGTATATTGAAATATCACTGCTATATCACACCTCACCAGCAGATGCCAGCACAGAACAGGATATGCTCCTATCTGATCATTTCTTAGCTTTCATGTAAAATAATTTCCTCTCAATATAATATAAAAATAACATAATGTTATTATTATTCTTTTTTTTTGGTGAGGAAGATTGGCCCTGAGCTAACATCTGTTGCCAACTTCCTCTTTTTGCTTGAGGAAGACTGTTGCTGAGCTAACATCCATGCCAATCTTCCTCTATTTTGTATGTGGGATGCTGCTACAGCATGGCTTGATAAGCAGTGTGCAGGTCCACATCTGGATCCAAACCTGCAAACCCTGGGCCACCAAAGCGGAGCACACGAACCTAACCACTATGCCACCAGGCCAGCCCCAGACATAATGTTATTTTTAATTTCTGCATATTCTATTTACATAAAACAGAAAACTGCACATCAGGAGTGTCTGGTAATGTCTAAGAATTAATTTTTTCTTCATAAATTTTTGTAGAAACTTCAAGAGAAATTACCACTATGGGTCTCAATAAATTCAATGTCATTTATTTTGACTTAAACACTCAGACTGCTTTACAGTTTAAAAAGTGCCATCACCCACATTGTCTCATTTCATCCTCAGGGTAACCCTGAGAAATCGCTTCTTGTCAATTTTACATGTTAGGAAACTAAGTGAAGAGGTTAAGTACCTCATCCTTAGCAGGGCCGCAAACCCAGGCACTCAACTCCAAAACCGGGGCTCCTTTCCCTACTTACACACCCTCCTTACGCAGTGAGAAAGCTTCTCAGGAGAGCACAGTGCTGGCCTAGTCTTTCTTTTTTCTTTTTTGAGGAAGATTAGCCCTGAGCTAACTGCTGCCAATCCTCCTCTTTTTCCTGAGGAAGCCTGGCCCTGAGCTAACATCGGTGCCCATCTTCCTCTATTTTATATGTGGGATGCCTACCACAGCATGGCTTGCCAAGTGGTGCCATGTCCGCACCTGGGATCTGAACTGGCGAACCCCAGGCCACAGAAGCAGAACGTGCGAACTTAACCGCTGCGCCATAGGGCCAGCCCCTGGCCTAGTCTCTTATGAGACAACAAAAGCCCAACTATAAAATCAGAACAGATTTTAAACACGACAGAAATTACCTTCACTTTACATTCAACTCAGAAATATTTAATAACTACCTATTATGTGCCAAGCACTTTTATCTGAAAAGAAAGGTCTAAATGATCATGATTAAAGAGCTTTAAATAAAAAAATAATCTCTTAATAAAAAAGTGACTCCAGAACCTTGAGGGTATTATGCTAAATGAAGTCAGACAGAGAAAGACAAACACGATATGATTTTACTCATATGTGGAAGATAAACACACACATAAATAAGGAGAACAGATCGGTGGTTACCAGTAGAGAAGGGGTTGGGGGAGGGTGAAAGGAGTAAAGAGGCACATGTGTATGGTGACAGATAGAAACTAGACTATTGGCAGTGAACATGATGCAGTCTATACAGAAAGTGAAATAGAATAATGTACACCTGACATTTGCACAATGTTGTAAGTCATTATCTCTTCAATAAAATAATGTTTTTTTAAAAAGTGACTTCAGAACACAAAGATGATCTAAATTAAACTTAATCAAATAATTTACTCAAAACATTTTTATTGAGCACCTACCACCAGCAGGTAGTATTAGCTATCTTACCATAAATCAGAAGCATAGAATTCTAGAATTATGGATCTGGACCTCAGAGACCATCTACCCCAACTCAGTCCAGGAGGTTACAAAGGATAGAAGGTGAAGTGACCTGCCAGAGTCACACAGTAAGGTGGGTCAGAGCTCAGCCCAGAGGCCACTGCGTGGTCCAGTCCTTGCTCCTTCCACTCCACATCTAAAGCAAGCACCCAATAAATGTTTCCTGAATGCTTCTCAAAACAGCACTCAAACACCGTAAGTGAAACTCACCTCCCTTCTAAGATGGGTAAAATGTGTGTACACTGGTACCCAGATGAAATGATGAGGCCACTGGAAGTCAAGTTCTTTGGCTTATTGTGGTAGAAGCTGAAGAGGCTGTCTATTCCGTAGGCAACCTTAGGAATCCCGTAGCACTCAAAAAGAAGCTCGGACATCATTTGTCGGGAATACAGGGGGTTGCACACGGCTTCTGTCAAAACTATGGGATGATCAACACAGCCCTACTTTGAAAGAAAAGAGTAAATGGGTGGTGATAAAAGAATACTCTTTTTAAAGCATAAAAGAAACCAAAATCCTTACTGCAAAGGCTGAATTCGCTTTTGGTCTCCAATCAAAAAGCTGATCAGAAACAACCCTAAAACATTCAGCTCATCTACTGGAAGTTGTTCTGGAAAATACGAAAGTGGGTCGATCGAAGGCTATGAAGTCAAGCCCATACAAAGTGTCAGCATATCACACTGGCTCCATCTTCGAACATCTCCAGAATCTGCCTGCCTCTTACCACATGCTCCCATCCCCACCTCACCTAAGTCACTGTCACCCCTCACCTAACAGCAAGAGCCTCCTAACTAGTCTCCCTATTGCTACCCTGTGACACACACCAGTCTGTTCTCCATTCAGCAGCTATGGCGATCCTTCTGAAACATGTTACATCCCTTCTCTGTTCAACACCCTGCAATGGCTCCCCATTTCGCTCAGAGTAAAAGCCGTGAGGCATGTGACTTGCCCCCTCACTACCTCTCTGACTTCCTCTTCCACTCACCACTCTTCCCCTCACTCTGGCAGCCCTCAATTAAGATTAGGGCACACTCCTGCCTCAGGGCCTTTTCACTGGCTGTTCCCTCTCTCTGGAATACTATTCCCTCAGTCAGTCATATGCCTTGCTCCCTCAGTCATCTCCTTTGTTCTTGCTCATACATCATCTTCTCCCAAAGTCCTACCCTGATCATCTTACAAAAAAATGTAACCCTCTCCTCTCCTTCTATCATGACATAGAATCTACTACGTAATTCTATTGTTTATTGTCTGCCTTTTCATACTAGAATGTGTTTCCATACCAGCTCCATAAGTACAGGAAAAGATTTACTTCTTTGGTGAGGAAGATTGTCGCTGAGCTAACATCTGTGCCCATCTTTCTCTATTTTGTATGCGGGATGCTGCCACAGCATGGCTTGATGAGCGTGCAGGTAGGTCTGTGCCAGGGATCTGAACCCCCCAACCCGGGCGGCCCATGCAGTGTGCGTGAACGTAACCACTTGGCCACGGGGCCAGCCCCATAAGTAGAGGAAATTTTGTGTCACATTCACGAATGTATTCCAAATGCCTAGAAAAGTGCCTGACACGGAGTAGGTGCTCAATACACATTTGTCAATAAGTGAAATTATTAACAAACACGCACAATATGTCCGAATGTGTGCTCCAAGACAAAAGGGGCGTTGTTTTGTTCGCTGCTATACCCTAAGCCCCTAGCACAGGGCTTACACACGTTAGGCACTAAATATTTGATCGACTGAATGAATGAATGACTAAACAATCAGAGCTCCCGGATTGACTATTCTCCCTTGGAGAGCGGAGTGAGCGGAGACACGACCTGACCCCTCCCCTCCCGCCCAACCCACCCGCCCTTCACCTGCGAGGAGACACCCAGGTGCTGGAAACTGTAGTCAAGCAGCAGCTCCTGCAGCTCCAGGTTGACCGGCACGTTGCGGTCGAAGGGCGAGCGCAGCATCCAGCGCAGCGGCTCCAGGCTGCCCAGCGCGTTGCCCACCTGCGGGCCCGCCCCTCCGCGAGCCCCGCCCCGCCCGCGGGCGCACACGGCGCGAAACTGCAGGCGCGGCTCGGGGCCCGGGTCTGGCCCGGGGCACGCCCAGCCGGCACGGGCCTGGAACGACCCATTGTCCAGCACCAGCGGCACCGGCAGTGGTCCGTGTGCCACAGGGCCCGCCTCCAGCACCGGATCCGGCGCGGCGCGGAAGTCGCGGAACGGGAACACGTTAGCTGCCGGCCCGGCCACACTGGCCGCCGCCATTTTGGAGCGCGCGCGCTGGCCCCGCCCCTCGCCGCAGCGTCCGCCCAGACGGCAAGAAGCCCCGCCCTTCGCCGCAGCGTCCGCCCAGACGGCAAGATGCCCCGCCCCTCGCCGCGGCGCCCGCCCAGACGGCAAGAAGCCCCGCCCCGACGCGTTCCAGGGGGGCGCTCCAAGCCTCCTCCCCTCGCTAAGTACCGCCAGCCAATCCACCTGACTCGCCCCTCGTGGCCCAGGCCGCCTTGGGGACCGCTAGGCCCTGGCTATCTTGGCCGCGAAGTCTTTCCCCTGCTTAACCTGGCCCTCAACACCTGATCTGACCACGCCCCTTCTCTCCAGCCGGGACGCCGGGCGATTAAGCCCCGCCCTGAATGCGTAGTACCCTCAAGCCCCACCCCTCCCTGGGCTCTAGAGACGGGCACTGTGCTCGGCGGAGCCCCGCCTTCTCGCCTGGCCACGCCCTATTTCCGGCTAACTCACCTTCAGCCGCCCTTGGCTCCGCCTCCACGTGGGTACGTCGCTCTTACCCTTGCTGTCAAGCAAACTCTGGGGTGCTAACAGTGCTCAATTTATTGACCAGGGAGCTCGCTATGCAGGCGTGCTGACTTTGTGAAAATTCATCAAGCTGTCTGCTTATGATTTGTGCACTTTTTTGTATGCATGTTATATTTTATAATACAATATAAAGTTTAAAAGATATATGTTTATTAACTCCCGCAGACTGTGCCCTCTCACTGAGACTTCAAACGCCAAGAAAAGGACTGCTAATTGTTCCTCAATATGTATATTCTTTCTTCCTTTTAGTGGTATAACTCCCACGTATGGTCTTCTAGCTTGATGTGATCATGTGACTAAGTTCTGGCCAATGGGGATAGGAATGGAGGTGATGTGGCACCCTCTCTCCCAGTTTTAGCTCTAAAAGGATTGGGCACGCTCTCCTCTGCCCATTTCCCCCTTTCCCCCAACTAAGGGGATAACAAGAATTAGAGCAGCTGCCTTGACTCTACCCGCCCAGCTCTGGAACACTTTGAAAGATAAAAGCAAATTAATTATAAAAGGTAGCTCTAAATAAACATCCTTAGCAAGAGATGAGACCCCAAACCTTTAGGAACTTCTGTGAACACTTCCAGGCCAGACTGGGAGCCCCCCTAGTGGTAAAATCAGATTAAAAGTGTTGCCTTCCAACACAAGCCCGTTGTCTCAGACATCGGAAGGTAGCCATCATTAAGCTAAGAAAGCAGGGACAAAGAATGCAGACACCAGTAAATATTAGTGAATGTAAGTTTAAGAACTATATCTATGTGTATTAACATGGAAAAATCTCCCAAGATATATTTTTAAAAGATGTAAGTGAAGGCATTACAGTGTATAATGAACTCCCTTTAAGAAAGTGGGAGGGGACGAATATATGTTTTTGCTTGTATTTTCATGCAGATAGACAAGACACTAATATAACGGTTTACCTGTAAAGAGAGGGGATGAAGTGGGTGGGTCAGATGTCGGAGATATTTTCACTGCATGCCTTTTCATACTTTTGTTTTTTCAACCATGTGAATGTATTATCTTTTGAGGAAAAAATAAGCTCTATGTATAGGTGAGGTAGATTGGATTATTGTTGTCAGTTCTTCACTCCTTTGTTATAGGATTATACATCCAGACCATCTTCTGTGTTACTTTGTAGGCCCTCTCACTGTAGACAGAGATATTGGACTTGGTCATGTGATTTGCTTTTAGCCAATGGACAATTAACCAAATGTGATCTGAGCCGAGGCTTTAAATGTGCTTTGTGGTTTAGACGACCCTCTTGCACTCCTGCTGTTAGTCATGAGAAGAACATGCCCCGAGTCTAAAGAGGATGAGAGGACACATGGAGCAAACCCAAACCCAAACTGTGGCCCGGAGCCAAGTCCATCTGACCTGCAACCTACAGCTGAACTGCCCCACCGACCTGTGAGCAAGAAAAGTGTTTGTTCTTGTAATCCACTGAAATGCTGCAGTTGCTGTGCAGCATTATTGCAGGAGAAAACTCACTAATAGACTAGAAAAATGCTGTCCCGTGGTGTTTTCTGCCTTGATAGAAATTTTCTACAATCTGCAATATCTTATGCAGTAGCCACTAACCACATGTGGCCACTGAGCACTTGAAATGTAAGTAGTGCAAATGAGGAACTGAATTTTTAGTTTTATTTAATTTTAATTTATCCTTCATTTAAATAACCATATGTGGCTATTAGCTATTCTGTTGGATAATGTAGTACCAGACAAATTCTATGGCTGTGATTATTTGCCCATGGAAATTACTAGAAGAAAATAGATCAGAAGCCCACTGTATCTGTTTCCTAGTTCTGCCATAGCAAAGTACCACAAACTAGAATGGCTGAAAACAACAGAAATTTATCTTCTCATAGTCCTAGATGCTAGAAGTCAAAAATCAAGGGTCAGCAATTCCATGCTCTCTCTGAAGGCTCTCGGGGAGAATCTGTTCCCTGCCTTTCTCTTAGCTTCTGGTGTTGCCAGCAATCCTTGGCTTTTAGACACATCACTCCATTCTCTGCCTCCATTGTCAAGCGGCATTCTCCCTGTGTGTGTGTCCCTCTGTATCTCTTTTCTTATAAGGACACCAGTCATATTGGATTAAGGACCCACCCTATTTCAGTATGACCTCATCCTTACTAATTACATCTGTATATCTGCAACAACCCTATTTCCAAATAAGATCACATTTGAGAGGATCATATTGCCAAGAAAACACAAGCCTGGACTCCAAAATTCTGTATGTATTTGGCCCCTGACATAACCCTAGGATCCCAAACCTGCACCAAGAGGAAGCTGGGTGTGAAAGCTGTGCAACCCTGAACAGGGGATACCCTCCAAGATACTCAGGAGGATAATGGATAAGAGGGACCACTCAAAGGGAAATGTCAAGAGCCGATGAGAAGAATGGACAAGGGAGCTCTCCCCAGAAAGGAGAAGCAGAGAGCTCTGAGAAATTACTCCACTGCCAAGACAGAGAATCCATAAGTTCCTGCCCAGCACGATTTGAACATTGCTATAAACCAGTGACTGCTGTGTGGGGAGCTTTAAAAAGTACTGATGCCCAGGTCCCACCCTGAGATTCTGATTTCATCATATGGGGTGAGGCCTGGACATGGGGAGCCTTAGAATCTCCCCACACGATTCTATTAGAAAGCAAAGTCGAGAATTGGCGCTTCAGGGCCTTGGAACTCCAAGTGTGCTTTGCAGCCCAGCAGCCTCGGCATCACTGGGGAACTTGTTAGAAAGGCAGACTCTCCAACCCCACTGAGACCTAGTGATTCAGGAACGTGCATTTTAACAAAATCCCCAGGTGATTCACAGCATGGACCAGGTCCTCTTCCCAGCTCTGATTTTTATGTAAGAAGGAAATACAATTTCTATTTTGTTTAAGCCACTCGCACGTTGGTCTCTGTCCTAACATACACAGATTTAGGTGATCAGGTGATGCACACACTTTTGTTCCTGAGGGAGTCTGCATGGCAGGACCCAAGTTAATGGAGCCATCAGAAAACTGTTCCAAGGAAACCATGTGCCACCCAGTCAGCCTGGCATGGCCAGGATGATGTGACGGGGACCAGCATCAAATTGAGCTATTGAGCTGTTGAGCTGTGACTCATGGTGGCTGACCAAAGCCTTGTGCTCAGCCTGGCTCAGGGTTCCTTGGGCCAACTGCCAGGGAAAAGGAAGAGATATCATGTAGCCAAGGAGACAAGCATCAGATTCAGGCCAGAGGCAAAGAATTTAGCACAGGGTCTCCAGATTCTGCCAGCCCACTGATAGGATCACTGGACATAGGGCATGCTGTGGCCTTTTAGTAATGTTGCTGACACAGCCTGAGATGGTCTGCCCTACATCATCTGCCTCTAGAATCCTACTCATTCTTCAAGACCCAGATCACGTGTCACCTTGGTCTTCCTTCACTGGGGGACAGAGCAGAGTGTCCCATAAGGTGCTTGCCAAGGGGCAGGTTCCCTTCACCACAGGTGAGTGAGAGCCTTGGTTGGTGAGAATGTGGTGGGTAAGTTAGCGCTGTGTCCTCCACTCAGCCCTCGGGATAAGGCATTTGCTCCAGCTGAGATCCCTGCTAAAATGACAAAGCCCAAAAGAGAAAAATAGGTAATAGGGTCTGGGAGATTAGCAGCCCTTTCAAGAATTTCACAAGGGCTCAGGCAGCTTCTAGATTTGTGGCTCCTTCCCCTGACACATGTCCTCCATCCCTTAGATTTATCTGGTCTTGGGAAAAGAGAGTTCAGTCCAGATCAACACTTTAGTTGAGGGTCCTCTTGATCCTCAACTAAAATCAGGAGTCCCTTGAGCTTGAGATTTGGGCCAAAGGACATTGTTCTCATTTAATCTCCAAGACCCACCCCAAGGTCCCTGTAGCAGATCCCGTTGGAGCTCTGCCTATATTCTCCTAGATACTCCCAGGGCCCATGCACACCGCCTCACTGGCTTCTCACTGTAAGCACCTGCAGCTCGCTGTATGAGGGCTGTCTCTGGCTGCAGGAACATGCTGGGGTTGGCACAGGGCAGCCTGGAAATGCTGGGGAGTTGCTCCCGTGATCATCCCTCCACCCATAACTGATGGAAATGTAGGGATAAATATCCCAGCTTTCTTGCCCCTCAGGTGCCTCCCAGAGGTCTCAGAGGGAGTAAGCTCCAATTACCCACAGGAGCTTACCTGTCCACAAAGTTCCCTTAGTTGGCTTGCCTTCTTTTCCCTTCCCTTCCCTCTCTCACTTCTCCACTGTGCTCCAGGTGCTTCCTGCTGTCAGTTTCCATGTGAACTACTTGCATCCAAATCTTTATATCAGGGTCTATTGCCGGGGAAACTCAACCTAAGGTGGGCTCCTTCCAGTCCTCACCTTCATTGACCTGCTCTTCAGCTTCCTCTCACTTCAGCTTCCCTTGGTCTGCCTTACCTGCTTGTGTTCTTGGACTCCTCCTCTTTATACATCCTTCTTTAGAGTGGAGGTTCCATCAGAAATTTCCCAGTCCTCATCTCACTTTTCTTTGAAAAGCTATTCTAGGTATGCTTCTACTCCACACTCAGATTTAGAGACAAAAAGATACCCAGTCTCTATGCCTGGCTTGAGTTAAGATGCTATTTGTCCAGAAAAAGGAAACAAGTTCTCACTTCCTGCTTCTTGAAACCTGTTCTTCTTCCTCAATTCCAGGATATCGTTATCTTTATTCTTCTCCTACCTCTCTGACATTCTTTATCAGTCTTGACCCCTGCTCCTTTTCCTTCCCCTCCTTTGCCTGACCTTGAAATATTGCTATTCCCCAAGGTCCTTGGCCCAGCGTTCTTCTTATTTTTGGCCATTCCTCTGGGTGACCTCATGCTTTCTTGTGACTTCGATACTATTTATGTATTGATGGTCTTCTTGAAAATACATTAATTTATTCATTTACTTATTGAACAAAATATATTGAGTGCATTCTGTGTGTCAGGTCCTGTGTTAGATAGTGGAGATACAGTAGGGAAAACATAGAGAATGTCCCTGCTCTCGTGGAGTTTACTATCCTTAAAGATTGTTGCCATGGACCCATTTATCTTTACTTCTTTTCTTCCTTTCACCCACTGATCTACCCATGGATCCTTCTTTTCATCCATTCATTATCCACTGATCCATTCATCTATATATCCATTCTTTCCTTCATCCCCTGATCCATCTGTTCATTGGCTCATCCATTTAATCATTGATCATCAAAGCATGTACCCACTGACCCATCCATCTATTCATTCATCCATCCACCCATTGACCTAACCTTTTCTGTATTAGTGATCCCAAACCAATGGCCCATCAGGAACTTAAAACAATCTGAATCTAGGGGTGGAGGTGGGAACAAGCTCCCCATTTGATTCTGATTCACCTAGCCTGGCACCTGTCTAGGGATATGTATTTGGGGACCACAGTACTAAATTATAAGCACTGTGAATACAGGAGCTGTCTTAGTTCAGCTTTCCTGAAAAGCAGACCCTGAGACAAGGACTCAGGTACAGTTAATTTATTTAGGAGGTGATCCCAGGAGGTACAACTGAGGAAGCAGGGAAAGAGAGACAAGAAAGAGGAAAAAAGCCAAATAAAAGGTGCTTTGATGAGTTTGTGGACATGAGGTTGAAGCCTGTTGAAGGCCCTCTGAGATACCTTGTGGAATAGGCCTAAATAATCCCCTCACAGGACAGGAGAAATGCACTTATTGCTGATTGACTGAGTGTTGGGAGGTGTTAACTCCACAACAATCCTGAGTTGTGCTCCCAAGGTGTCCTAGAAAGCGCTCAGGCAGAGGAGAAGAGAGACAGATGCAGGCACTGACCGTGGTTCACTCTCAGGTGAACTCAGGTGCACCTAAGGACATAGGGTGGGGCATTGACCGCTACCACAGAGGCCATGTCTGTCTTCTTTACTGCTGTGTCCTCAGGGCTTAGAACAGTCCTTAGTCTAGTGTGGGGCCTATAGTGGGTGCTTAATAAATATTTGATAAAGAAATCCTGAGTACCTGCCAGACCTTGTGCCAGCTACCAGGTAATACCAATAATTCCTTTGCACTCTCCCTTTGGGCTATACCTCCTCCCCCAGCCTAGACACTGTACCATCCCCTCTGCAGCATCCTCAATCTCTTTACCCTGTTTCCATCCCACTCCCAGAGGGTTGCTGGGAGCTGCTGGAAGTGTAAAGCTCCCCCCACCCCCCTATATGGCTAGACCCTCTACACTGCTGGATCGTCCTGCTGGGTATTTCCCTGCCCAAAGGCTTCTCCTCACCTGGTCCACACAATGGGCAGAGGTGGCACCCACAGCATCACTGTGGAATCACTTATAGCCAGATTCTTGAAAAGACTTAATCCAAACCTTTAGGGAGTAGCACTTATCTCCCAAACCCTACTTCACACCCAGGCGTTGGATTAGCATGAACCAAGCGAGGTATTTGATTAGAGAGCAAAATTTAAGGGGGTCCAAAACAATTCAATAAATAAGATAAGATTTCATGGAATATTTTAAAAAATCAAAATTCAAAAGTGAACTAGGGTGTTCAAAATAACATGATGAACAAAGTAATAAAATTTGGAGTAAGGACAAGATTGGTATTGCTGAGATTTCCTTTTGCCTCAGACACAATACAGCTGAGCATCACACTGCTCCTAGTCATGTGCTCTCTGAATGTCGCTGTAACGGATCCTGCATGCCTAAGTATTTGGGAGGGAAATATACTGATGTCTGCAACTTTGAAATGCATTTTTTTAAAAATGTGGATTCTTGAATGGATGGATAGATAAATATGGGATAGATAATCCAGCATCATAAAACGTTAGTTGTTCAGTCTAGGTGGTGGGTGTATGGGTGTTCAGTGTAGAATTCTTTCACCTTTATTTATGTTTGAAATTTTTCATAATGTTAAAGGGGAAAAATAAAAAGCAGTGGGAAGGACACCCAAGGCTTGTTCCTGGGAGCAAAGCCCTGAATCTCTGGATGTCCAGGCTTGTGTTCCCCACTACACCCTCACTGGCTGTAAGAGCCGAGTCTTTCAGCCCGCATGTCCCTTCCTTGACTGAAGCCTCTCTCTGGCCCTTGTCCTTGAGATCGTCCCTCCCCACCACTAGAAAAGCCTGGATCCTCTCCGCTTCCTGACTGGTCCCCATGGACCCTGTTTGGCTCCCTTCCTCCCCTCAACGTCCTTAAGTGGGGAACTTAGTCTCTAGGGTAGGACATATCATTTAACAAAACATGTCCAATAATATAACATCCTTCTACGTTTCGGGGAAAAAACAATCAAAAGCCCACTTTTGAAATATGGAGGACCTGAAAATAAAGCACTACAGATAAGCAATAATTAACTGGGTAGGGCAGGGGGTTGGGGATGGAAGGGATGCAAGAAGTATTTAGGAACCTGGGATGTGCACGAAAGAGTTTACCCAAATTCGCAAGATGGAAACCTTCTTTGAGGGCTGGCAGCTTGAGCTCTCACCGCTGGGGGGGCGAGGCAGGACAGTCTTGGGACCCATGGCCGTGACTCCTAGGTTCCTCCTGAGGACAAGGGTCTCGGTGGTTCTGGCCGGCGTCCCAAGGCACTGGGCTGGGTATACTAGTGCACAGCTGCTGCAGATGCTGGAGGGGATAGTTTATCAGACTCCACAGTAAGCACTGAAGGGAACTGATGGGAACCGTGGAGGCCTGAGGAGGAGTCCCCTCTCCTCCTCAATTTGACCCCCAAATGAACCTTGGGGAGCCCATCGGCTTTTTCTGACTCGGACAGTGAGCTCACCGTGGATCTCAGGAGAGTTTAGAAGTTTTTCCTTTCAACTTCTACCCATGCACTTTGGGGTTACGGTAGTGGTGGTGCAGAGATGTGTCCCATCTACTCTTGCTCCTTATTTCTCCTGGCAGCCTGGATGCGAGTCTGGGGAGGGGTGTCCTAATGACGATCGTGCAGGGTTTCCCGTGGTGGTCTAGGAGGCTGGATCTCCCATACTGCCACCCTCAGGACCCACGGCTGGGGATCCGGGCTCCTGCAAGCTGAGCACAAAGCCAGGAGCCAGGACACAGTGGAGCAGCTCCAGGCAAGTCTGCGTAGGTGGCAGCCACTGTTTGGAGCCTGCCTGGTGTCTCATCTCTCCTTTTAAAGACGGGAAGGACGGAGTTGGTGCAGCATGACGCTCCCACCTTCCCTTCCACTGCACAAGTCCGGGCTTTTTCTGAGGGCTGCAGACCATGCTCTAACTCAGAGCGCACCCCAGGGTCGGTTGACCCACAGTGGGAGGCGGGGCAGGAGAGGAGGAACTGTTAGTTCCCCAATGATGGGAGACATCAGAGAGCGCATGGGGACTGGGGACTGAGGATCCTCCGGTCAGCTCCGGATCCTGAATGCGCAGCAATTGTGACAAAGGGGGATTAGGCGGATGACAACAGACATCTCTAATGGCTGTTTAAATCATTAGAGCTGCGGGCAGCCGAGGGGACGGGCTCTTATTCCCCTTCTGCTCTCACGCCTGTTTGGTGGCTGCAGAACCAGTGTGGTGGGAGGTCACTTGTGTCGCAGTCACACCCTCACGGATGATCTGCACACACACGCACACGCACATTCATCAGGGTTCTCACAAGATACAGGTTCAGCCTACCCCTGAGCCCACACGCATATCTTCACATAGGCGCTCTGGCGCTCTTGCTCTCTCTCCGCGCACAGGTCGCAGCAAGTAGGGAGAAATGGACACCGTACTTAGGCATTCTCCCGGTTCTTTCCCTTGCACCGATAGTACGTGCAGAAATCGTTCCAAACGAGGCCTCCGTGTTCATGTTGGGGACCAAGAACCTCCCGCGTGGCTTCTCTGGCAGTGAGAGAGGACCCTGGGAACTGCCCTGCCTTCCCTCCCTCCCGGATCCCTGTCTGGAAAGTCTGACCACGACCCTTTCCAACCATCCCCAGGACTGGAGCTCCTGGAGGCAATGCGAGTGCTGCCCCTGGAGTTGGATCTGCACAAAAAAGGACCGGATCCTGTGGGTAATTCAGGCAAACACATTCTCAAACAGGCTGCTCAAGAAAAGGGGAGACTGGGACCCAAATGACTGCGGCTTTTGATTCTAAACAGTCAGATCTCTTGGCTGTGGCTGTGTATGCCCCAGCTTGGACTTGAGGGGTGTCTCCAGTGTAAGAGATGCCGGCGAGGTCAGTTGGCACCTGGCCCTGGGGTCCCCACGAATTACACAACCCTCTGCCGACTTCCTTTATAGCTCTCTTCCCAGTGAGCAGTCCATGTGGATTTCTGTGTCCTTGTTTATTGCCTGTCTCTCCTCCACTAGACTGGAAGCTCCAGGAGAACGGGGCTGAGGTTGTTGCTGCCAGCACCCAGCACAGTCCCAGCTCTGATGGGCTGTCTTTAAACATTTGTTGAACAAAAGGTGTAGGACTTTTGTCTATAAAAGCTATTTTTTGCTTTTTTTTTTTTTTTAGCATTGGAGGTCGAGAGCGCTCACCGAATTCCCAGATGGATCCAACCCCGGCGAGAGATTCGGAACAAGCCTTGTCCTGGTGGCTGGGGGTGCTGAGGACACACGGAACCACTCAGCGCACGACATGCTCCTTCCCCTGCATCCCGCAAACACCTGGAGAACCTCCTCTTGGTGGAGACCATCCTACTCTCGCTCGAGCTCTCCTGGGATCCTATAACTACAGCTGCTCCTCCACCCCCACCTGCCTCACCGGGTTAGGCGCCAGCCGGTTCCCCCACGCCCAACGCGCTGGACTCGAAATGCAGAACTGATAAGAAGCCGAGGGCGCCTTTGTTTCTTCTTTATTTGCGGATGTAATTATGCACCGCACTCTAAATTAGAGATAGATTTTTTTTTCTGATATACATTTCATCTTATTCACCACGAGCACACCACACGCACAGTAGAACAGTTCGACAACCTGATAAACTGCACAAGATGAGTTTGGATTTCTGAAAACCGGCGGCAAGCCGGCCCCGCCATGGCTTCTCCCTTCTCCGCTTCGCCAAAGGAAATCGCCCACCGAAACGGATTTCCCGGCCCGCCTTTCCCGCTGCAGGGTTGAAATGTCTCCGGAATGGAAAGCACTCTTGCTGGAAATGGCTGGACGCTGCAGATTCCTAGCGCTGAATGGCTGTGAAATGTCCCCCCAAGGTGAAGTTTCTGGACCTGCGAGCTGTGCCCCCTCTCCCTCCCTTCCCACCTCCCTTGACGACTGGGACCAAAGTGTTAGGGTCCCTCGGGGTCCCTCCTGGAAGGACAGAAAACCCTGCCCACAAATGCGCCCCTTCCTCCCCCTGAAACCAGGGTGTTGTGGAAAAGAAAGGACAACAGAAACGCAGACGCTATGGATTGTGGATCCCTATCCCCTCCCACCCCCACCCCCCCATCCCCAATAATCAGAAACAAGGAACCAGAGATGTTTAAAGCTTGGCTTCCCAAGCGCGGCGTCTGGGCGCGCGGGGCTGGTGGGGGTGGGATGGGGTGGGGAGAGCGCGCGAGCCCGGCGGGGGCTCGCCCTCGCGCCCTAGTCCTCCGCGTTGGTTCGGTAGGCCTCAATGAGGCCCTCGAGCGAGTGCACGAAACCGGACACGCTGCAGATGCCGCCGATGACGAAGATGGCGACGTCGAAGAAGACTTGGTGCCACAGCAGCTTGCGCCAGAGCAGGCGCAGGTGGAAGAGGCTGGGCAGCAGGAAGCACAGGCCGGCGCCCGTGAGGCTGCCCGTGAGGCCCATGAGCAGCGCGAAGTGCGGCACATAGATAGCCATGAGCAGCGTGAAGACCACGAGCGCGCAGCGCAGCGTCAGCCCCCAGGATTTGAGGCGCCCGTCGCCTCCGTAGCAGGCGGGAAAGAAGGCACGGCTGCCTTCCTGGAAGAGCGACTTCTCCAGCACCTCGACAGCAGCGAAGAAGGGCAGCGGGTAGGACAACAGCGCCTTAGCCACGAGGAAGATGTTGACCACGGCGCGGATGGAACCAGGCAGGTTATCCGTGATGACCTCCTTGGTCTCGTCGGCCCAGGTGAGGTAGGCGACGAGCGCGAAGAGGCCTTTGAGCACGCAGGCAGCGATGTGCGTCCAGTTCATCATGCAGTGGAACTCGCTGGGCTGCTGCATGTTGCCCTCCAGGGAAGGCAGGAAGATCTGCGACGTGTAGCTGAACACGATGATGCCAATGGAGATAGGAAACTTCTTGACGTCGATATAGAACTTGACCTTCTCCCAGGCCCAGTCGCGTGCCCGCGATAGGCAGTAGGCGATGACCAGGATGTTGATGACAAAGTGAGCCAAAGTGCACAGCAGGCTAAACTTGGACACGGCCTTGAGGTTCTTAAGAAAGGCGCAGGGCAGCAGCACGGCCGTGGCAATAATGGACCAGGACTTCTGTGACACGGGCAGCCCTGGGAAGCTGTTATACATGAGGTTGCCACTCACCACCACGTACAGGATGCAAGTCATCACGAGCTCAATGATCTGTGCCACGTTCACCACGCGGCCGCCCAGCGTAGGGAAGCGAGGAGCGCAGCACGCGTTGGCGATGGCCACGTAGGAGTCCCGCACGCGCACAACCTCGCCATCCTCGTTCTCCTCATACAGGCATGCGATGAGGATCTTGCCGGTGTAGCAGCACACCACGGCGGCGAAGATGATGAGGAACAACCCCAGGTAGCCGCCGTGCAGGATGGCGTAGGGCAGTCCCAGCACGAACATGCCCTGCGGAGCGGAGAGGCAACCAGACGGGGGCGCTCAGCAGATGCGGCCTCGAAAGAGGGGACCTCGGGGCGTGCGTGGCTTAAGGCTATAGCCAGAAGGGGGCGCTAAGGAGGATGAGAACTGGGCCTAACCCACAGGGAGGAGAGGTTAAGGGTAGGCTGGAATGGGGGTGTCGAGCAGTCTAATGGGGAGCCTGGCTGTTGAGTCGGAAATGGAGAGAGAGGTGTTTAAGGACGGGACTGAGAAGGAAAGGTGCGCTAATGGGAGGTGGGGAGAGGGCTGAGTGAGGGGTCAAGACACAAGGAGAGAAGGGGTATGTGGAGATACTTGAGGGTGGTTCCCGGAGACGGAATCAGTCGCGGGACGCACTGACGAGATAAGAGCGGGCTGGAGGGGGCGTGGCCGGAAAAGGGCGCTGATCAAGGTAGAGAGCCGGGCCTGAGCCATTAGGAAGAGGAGGCACAGGATTAAGGTGGGGCTGGAATGGGGTGCAGGAAAGCTAAGGAGGGAAATGCGGGTGCCTAAGGGCCGAACCGGAGGACACGTTAAAGGCGGCAGTGGGAGGGAAAGGAGATAGGGCAGGGAGGAAGCGCGGCTGAGTGTGGGGCGAAGCCGCAGGGAGTCAAGAACAGAGGGAACGTAGGGATGCTCTCGAAGGGCTCTGGGGGGCGAGGCCCGAGGCGCGGGGGGTGTGGGGGAGGCGGGGTTGAAGGTAGGGAGTCTCAGGGCAAGGCCGGAGTTGGGTCGGAGAGGCCGAGCCCTAAGGAAGGGGGCTAAGTGGGAGTGGTAGAGGCCAGCAGGATAAGGGGCCTACGGGGGGGAGGCACGGGTGCTGCGTGCAAGGGTAAACCCGAAGCCGCGGGATCGGGAGGGCAGAGCTGGGGAGGGAAGGTTTAGAATCCACATGGGGAAGAAAAGCTAACGAAATCCAGGGCTCCCGAAGCCTGCAAGCCTTCCGCCTCCCGCCCTGGCCTCCCTCCGGGCCTATGGAACGGGACCTTCAAAGACGCGCAGGGAGAAGGCGCGGGCGGCAACCGCGGCGGGCGCGGTCCCCCGTCCCTGGTTTCGAAGGGCAGTCCCCCCGGGCCCTGGAGCGGGAGGCGCCTCGGGCCGAACCACTTAGTGCGCAAAGCCCCGCGCAGCCTGCAGAGCCCGGGTCGCCGAGCAACCCCGCTGTGATCTCCCGCTGCGGGGAAACCCACGTTCTGAGCGCCAACGACCTTGCGCTCCGGGGACGCCGAGAGGCCAAGCCGTGGGGCCCGGGGACGCCTAGCGGGGAGGCCTCCTCTGCCCGGTGAGCCGCGGCCTACCCTCCTTCGCCAGCTCCTGGGGTCGTTGCACCGGCTCCGAACCCCCTCCCGGCGGAGTCCGGCGCCGCCTGGTGGGGAGTGGGGGTTTGAGAGTAGGGGTGAAGGAGTAGCGGGCCTGGAGACCAGAGGCCGTTCACTGCATCTACGGGCAGCTTCGCCAGGTCACACGCGGAGAAGCTGGTCGCCTCTTTGCAGTGTAGCCGGGATTTCGGGCCAGAAGGGTGAGTCTGTGCAGATAGCGCTGAGTTACCACAGACCATATGTGCTTGTGTGGGCACACATGTGTGTGCGTATGCTTGTGTACACCTGTGTGTCCCCAACAGGGCTGCACCTGAGAGAGCCGGCTGCATCCTGTCCGCCTGAGTCTGTGCTTGTGTGTGTGTATGTTCACACGGGTTTGTGTGTGTGCTTGGTATGTACAGGTATGTGCTTCTGTGTGTGGGAGGCGTAGGAGTGTGTGAAGGTGCGTTTGAGGATAACCCTGCGGTGGGTCTATATATAGAGGCATGTCATGTGCACCTGTGCCGTGCGTTTGTTCGTCCGGGAGCGGGGCTGTGGGCATGCGTGCCTGCCTTTGTCCCTGTGCCCGTGTCTATGCGTGTGTGACGGGAGGAGACTCCCACATCAGCGATTTCCCCCTCTCCTTTCCTCCCGAAAATGCAGCTGTGAATCCATTCCGGAGTCCCAGGCGTTACCGTCCCTTCCGATCCTGATTTTCTTTCTCCCTCACCCCTCCCCGCTCTCCTCCTCCTGTTTCCCTCGCTTTTGCAGGGTCTCAGGGCAAGTGTCTCCGACCGAACCTCAGTCAAGCTGTCCTGCGGCTGGGGCCGCGGAAGCAGGAGCGGATCAGGGCGGGAGGGGAGACGCCGCCGGGGCGGGGCGGGGGGGGGGGGGTAGATCCCCGCTCAGGGCTGAGAGAGAAGAGGGATGGGGGAAGATCCCGGGTACAGGAGCGGGTCTCGGGGCCGAGATTGCGGGGAGAAGAGGCGGGTGGCGACTCGGCTGGGGGTCAAGTCTGGTGCGCACAGCTGGAGGGAGTGGGGGGGCTGACCCAGCTGGGAATCCCGCGCTCACCTGGATAGCGTTGGTCACGTTCCAGCCCGCCTCCCACGCCGTGATCTTGGGCTTGTCGTGGCCCCCGAACTCGCCACCAGCCCCCACGGCCTGGTCCTTGGAGCCCGAGGGTGGCAGGGGCGCGCCACCGCCGCGCTGGTAACGGATGTCTCCCTCGACGGGCGGTTCGGCGCCCTCGTCCCCGCAGGGCTCGCCCTCGGTTTTCAGGATGTCCATCTGCAGACCCTGACGGTGCTCAAAGTCGAGGTCGTCGCAGTGCGCGAAACCCACCGCCTCCTCGTCAGTGGCCGCCTGAAAACCCATCCTGGCGAACATGCCGCTCACCTTGGCCTGGGACTTGTTGGACACGGACGTGGCCACGTTGGACAGCTTGCTGCGGAGCAGGGTGGCCATGGCGGCGGCGGGGCCTGAAGAAAGGACACCAGGGGCTGGGGACGCGGGGGACGCGCGGCAAGGCGGCGAGGGCCGGGTGGGCGCGAGGCCGCTATCTTCGCTCGCTTTCCCGGCGGCGCCCCGGGGCGCTCTGGCTCATGACCCCCTCGGCTGGCGTTCGAGGCTCGCTCCGAGCCGACCCGGCGGGCGGGCAGCGGGGCTGGCGGAGCGGCGGCGGCGAGTGCACTGCGGAGCTGCCGCGGGGCGCGGGCTGGGCTGCGGAGGGCGGCGGCGGCGTCAGAGCAGCTACGCGAAGCTGGCGCGGCGCCCCCACCCGCGCGCAGCCCAATGCGCTCCCGCTCCTCGGAATCGGGCGGGTGGGGGTGTTGGAGAGGGGGAAACACCCGAGGCAGGGGATGTCAGGAGGGGGCAAGGAGAAGAGAAAGGGGGCACAAAGGGACTCAGGAGAATTTAGATGGGGGTAGGAGAAGGGCGCCCGCGGGAAGGCAGCCAGAGGGAGCACGCGAAGGAGGGGGCTCGGAGGCCGGGGGTGGGGGCTGAAGTGCTGCATTTCTGGGGGAGGCGCTAAGCTCGGATCCTGGCCCTTCCCACCTCCCCGCCGCAGGGAGGGAGGGAGGGGGCCCTAGCGTGCTGATTTTCCCGGTCCCACGTCCCCGACTACCCCCTCGAGCGTCCGGGAGCCTTTTGGCCCCATCCTCTGGCCAAAGACCGGTCTAGACGCCCAGAAGGGCAGCAGGGCAGTTACCTGTCTCCGGCGGCGCGGGCCGTTTGGACGTCGATCTGTCTCCGTGGCACCCATCACTTGCACTTAAACCTGGCCTCAAGCCCCCCTTGAAGGCAGGAGTATCCGTCATGGACCGCTCTCAAGAACGCTCAACCCCCGCTTCGGTCACTGGGGCTGTCCCAGCCTGTCCAGGGACGCCGCGATGGAAGCTCGCCACCAACCGCTCTCCAAATGTGTGCGGAAAGGAGGCGAAAGGTTGGCTTTTCGCTTTTTTTTCCGTTTGGGGCATCTGGAAGGAGGCAGGACTTTGTGAGGGTCCCTCTTGACAGCCTCATGACGGGTTTGCGAATGCCCATGCCGCAGAGGGGCGCAGCTGGTGTCCGGCGCCCGGGAAAGAAGGGCTCGCAGCAGGCCCAGGGCGCGGGGGCACGCGGTGCGCTCGGGCCCTGCTCGCCCAGCGACCGCGGGGGCCGTGAAAACCTAGCCTGTTTCTGTCGAGAGGGGTGCGCGTGTGTGCGCGTGAGTGAGAGACAAAGACTGATACTGTATCCGATATCGCTACCGGCTGGAGCTGAGTGGACTCCGAGGGCGAGATTTGGTAACCGTGTTTATTCTGTGAATGTGTAGTTTTGTGCGCATTTGAGCCTGTGTGTACACAGAGCTTGTGTGCTGCATTGTGTGTATATACGTTCGCGAAGGGGTTGCCTGCGTTTTTGCTTGTGTGAGTCCTTTTGTAGCTGTGTCTGCGTGCGGGTCCGCTGCTCCGGATGGGTCCCTGCCTGTGTTCCCAGCTGGGCTCCCGCCGGGACTCCTAAAGAGTAAACAGCAGTGTTGGTGACCTGACCGTCCCAGCCTAGGTAAAGGAGGACTAGCGGCTGTGACTGGGAGTGGGGATAAACTAAAGGACACGAAAAGAAAGGGGTCCCCAGGCTTCCCCTTCCCAAGCCCCTGTCTCACTGAGAGCCCCTCTCCCCCTCCCCTGCAGTATTTCTGGATTAGCTCACGTCAGCGCACAAGTAGGGCGGCCTGAGGGCTTTGACCAGCCAGTTGGAGCTGCCAGAACAAGACAGGCTTTCCTGCTACCCTCCTCTCCCCACCTCCAGCCATCGCTGTCTCCAGGGAGCTCTTCTCCAGATAGGAAACCTCCACCAAGTTGGACAGAGATGCTCCTAATCTCTCCCCAGGTACCCCCTTAAATTTCCCCAAGAGGCTGCCTGGTGGAAACCAAGACAGAAGCTCTCCCCCTACCTGAAGAACCTCCCCCACCCAACTCCCCCGCCGGAGCCACTAAGACAAGAAAACCTCTCCACAGAACCCTCCCCCAAACACAGACCCTCCAAGTCATGATGTGACCTGGAACAAAGACAGGACAGAGGTCCTTCCTTCCCAAACACAGAGACTGTCTCCTCCAAAGAGGCTTTGAAATAGAACTGGTCGCCCATCCCAGAGCCTCTCCTCCACCCCACTTCCCAGATGCTGGGGAGAGAGATCCTTTTCCCTACAGATTCCTAAAGACAAAGATCTCCACCTCTCAGTCCTCACTCCACCCCTTCTGTTCCTGGTGGAGTTCTTTGGTTCCATGTCAGATGATCTGGGCAGAAACTAGGGTTCCCTGGTGCTCCCCTCTACCCCATACACGCCCAGACCCGAAGATGGCCAGGGATGCTCTCTTTGACAGGTGAATCAATGACAGACATGTATCGGTTGGTCATTGCCAATTCACGTTTGGGTTTTAGGAGAGTTCAAAGTGCTTACCCTCTCTTTCCTTTTCCCCTGTGATGTTCAGGGCTGTAGGACCCAAGGTGGGCTGGGTAGTTCTTTCATTTATGAGAAATGAGGTCATTTATTTATTCATTCATTCGGGCGAACCTTCTCACAGCCCGACTATGCATGTGACTCTCTTCTGGTTGTCACTGGAATCACCAAGATGACCCAAGCATGATCCCTATCTACGCTCCCCACCCTGATTCTTGGGTCTGGGGGGCACTTCAGAGAGCATTCAGTCCAGTCCTCCTTCCTGTGATGCTTAAACCAGCCCTAAAACATCCCCACAGAGCCTCACTTTTATCCTTATCATACAGACAAGCCAACCTGGGGCCAGCAGTGAGGTGTCCTGCTCAAGGTCACGCAGAGTCCGGGGCAGAGCCAGGCTAGGACCCGGGAATCCTCATGCTCCTCCTGTGCCTTCCCCTCCATGACCTCGTGTTGTCCTTCCACCCCCCTCCCTGGTTGTGGTTTGGTATTTGGCCACCTCACTGTCAAAAGAGATAAAATTCAAAATCAGACCCCAGTCCTTCCGGCTTTGTCAGATGCCGGCATTTGGAGGAGGAAGGCGTCTGCTTCCCCACTTTCTTGCTGTTTGCAATAAATACCTCTTCCCAGGCGGAAGGCCAGTGTGGCTAGCTCCCAAGCAGCCTTTCCCTTATGGGAAAATCTTGCTCTATCGTGTACTAGCTGTGTGACATTGCTCTACTTACCTAACTTCTCTTAGCTTGCACTTTCTCATCACTAAAATGTGAAAATAATAATAACGGCCTCAGAGTTCTTGAGAGGATTCAATGAGATCTTGTATATAAAATACTTAGCACATACTAAGTGCCCAGTACGTGGTAGCAATTGTTTTATTATTGTTGTTGTTGTTATTGCTACACCCAGTGGCCATTTCTCGTTTAGGGAAAAGTGAGTGTACAAGGAAAAGCCTGTGATTGGGTCTAAGAGTCAGTATGAGTTGGAATGTCCACTATTCTGTCTTTGCCCCAGCTCCCTGTCCTCACCCCTTGCAGCCCTGAGCTGACCTGAAGGGAAAGGAATGAAGGTCAGGAGTAAGGCAGGGGGCAGGCGACCTGGCAGGCCACCCCATGAGGCAATCTGGACAACCTCCGTAGCTGATAATGAGCTGGGCTGTGCTCTCAGGAAGCCATCAACATCCACATTCTCCTAACAGCTCCTCTAGGGGCACCCTCATGAGAGGAATTTGCAGCAGCTTGGCCCCCTGAGTTGAAACACAACACACACACACACACACACACGTGTACACTCACACACAGAGAATGACAAGCCAACTGACAGATGCACAGAGAAATGAGGGCCAACACACAGATTCAAGAACATTGGCAGATTTACACAGATTGACAGAGCAACACACACAGGTCAAGGACAGGCTGGCACACAGATAGACATGCACAAGATTTGTACCAAGAGTGCCTGCCACACAAAGAAACTCAGAGTGACACTGTGGATCCATCCCCATGGGCAGAGTCACCTGGATAACTGGCTCAGACACACAGCAGTACACAGACAGGCACTCACAGACAGTCATACACACACTGACAGACACACACACACAGGAACGCACACACACAGATTTATACTGAGCCCAGTAGTCGGTTACCCCCGAATGCAAGAACACCCCTACATGATCACTGAAGGGGAAAAGAGGAGAGGACAAAAGGAGGGAAGGGGCCTAGGAGACGTAAAAAGGAATGTGCTAGAAGAGGGCAGCCGGGAGACAGAGCAGGACATGCCAGGCAGAGGCCCCAGCCAGCAGGGCACAAAGGAGGCAGAGGTGCCACAGATTTCCTCTTGGCCAGTGCCAGAACCCAGATCTTGTGACAAGAAGATGGGGGTTGGGAGGGTGTGTGGTGAAGGAGCAGGAGCTGTCTGTCTGTGCTGTCTAACTGGGAATGGTGATAGGGGCTCTCCTCCCGGGACCACACAAGTTCCCACTATCTTGAGGGGCCTGTTCTGCCCAAGAGGGAGCAAGTAAGGGGCCCCCAGGACTCCCGCCAAGCCCCACGAATCAAGGACTGCATTCTGGATCAGTCCTGCAGCCTGGACCCAGGTGAAATGCACGCCCCGCTCCCAACACGAGATCAATCTCTCTATTTTTGATGCCTTTAGTACCCAAGGGGTTAAATGCCTGGCTAATGGAGATGGAGGCCACTTTGGGGGAATAAATAGGGTTAAATAGAACTGGGCTTATCTCCCAGAGCAGGCAGCAACGGGGGTGGGGTGGGGTGGGTCATGGAGCCCTTGAATTAATGGCCTGGAAAGCCGACATCATGAGCATCATTTCTGGGCTGAATGATCACAGACAGACCCCCCTCCCCTTCCTTTTCCAGAGCAAGTCCTGTCTGTGAGCCTTTTCCTGCTGAGGGGACAGACGCTGGCTCTATACATCACCCTGTCCCGCTCCAGCTGGGGCCTTGGTGAGGTTTCCCTAAGCTGGAGAAAGCCATTCCCGCCGTGCCCCAAACCAGAACCCAATTTCCTGATGCTGTGTCCATGGGCATGAGGGAGGGGAGGGAGCAGCAAGGCTGAGGCCTCCAAGTGTGTATGGAACGTGCTTGGAACAAAGACCCTGATTCTTCTGCCTTCGGTGGGAGTCTGTAGGTGCTCCTCTGCTAGCTCAGAGGAAAACATATTAAAATACACTAATGGCTCTGTAAATATTAGCAGTTTTCCTTGCGGAAGTAGTGAGCATCCCATCTCTGGAGGTATGCAGGCAGAGGCTGGATGTCCTACCAGAGACATTGTCCGGGGAGTCCTGCCTCAGGGCAAGAAAGGCTGGATTTCATGACTTCTGGGTTTCCAGGTTCACACCTTCTGTGTGGATGGCTCTAAGGGCCAAGGGAGCAGGGGGCATGGGGACCCAGGCCTTCCCTCTGCAGCTTTTGAAACCAGCGGAAGTTGCCGGGAACTGAAGGAGGAACCCTGGACCAGACTTGGTGGGTTAGACCAATGGTTCCTGCCCTTTTCTGAGAACACAGCCCCCTATTATGCTGGGGAGCAGGGAGCATGGTGACCTTGTTCCCCAGTGGGTCCCCAGCACACAGTAGACACTCCATAAATAGCCATGGGGTTGAATTAAATTGAAGTCACAAAATCGTTTTTCCCCCTTGAACTTTGAGCGTGATTGGTTGAGGCAACATACCTCCACAATGGCTGAAACCCAGCCCTGACTTCTGAGATCTGTAGCTCTTCTAAATGGATCCATCCTTGACGCTCATGGCACCTGCTGCATAGTTGAAAGCAGTCATACAAACACGTGCGAGATGTGACTTTTGTTCAGAGAGGGCTTAGGGTGTGCCCCCCGGATTCAGGGACTCCTTGCAAGACCACTCCACGCCCCTTAGGAATCTGTGGGTCACCAGTGAGAACAATTGAGAGAGACAGCCATGATGGAGGCTCTGACTCCAGGGAGCCCTGCGACACGGACCCTGGACCCCAGGAGTGCAAGGGGGCTGCGCGTCTGACCTCCTGGACCCTCAAACCTGTTGGTGCAGAGCTAACCTTCACTAGTGCTCTCGTGTGCCAGGCACTTGTGAAAGCACTCTGGGGATTGTCCCCTTAAATCCCCACGATCCTGAGGGTAGTTAACTGTCATCTGAGGAGGCTGCAGGCAGGGACTACGGGACTGGAGTAGGGGGGTGGTGTTGGGTGGGCACCAGAAGAGCAAAGGGGGCGTTTGGAGGGACAGTGATGGGGGCTGGGAGGTGTGGGGTTACTGAGGCTAAGGGAGCTGGGGGTGAGCCTTGCTTTAGGTAGAAGCCTGAAGGGTTAGCCTTTGCTGGTCAAAACCTTCCCTCACACAGATCTAGAACAGTCTGCCTCACTGAGTGCTATAGATCAAATTACGTCCCCCCAAAATTCATTACGTTGAAGCCCTAACCCCCAATATGACTCATTTGGAGATAGGGCCTCTAAGGAACTAATTAGGGTTAAGTGAGGTCATCAGGGTGGGGCCCTGCTCAGATAGGGTTGGTGACCTTGTGAGAAGAGACTCTGGACTCACTCTCTCCACCCTGTGGGGACACAGCGAGAAGGCAGCCATCTGCAGGCCAGCAAGAGTCCTCACCAGAAACTGACTCTGCCAGACCTTGGTCTGGGACTTCCAGCCTCCAGAACTGTGAGAAGATAAGTGCCCATGTGTCAGTGACCCGGTCCGTGGGAACTCGTTATGGCTTTTGGGCCCACTAAGACACTGAGTGCCTCTGCCAGCCCGTGACCAGCACCAGCTGAGAGGATGAAGATTTTTCTAGGTCATGACCCCTTTAGACATCTGATCCTCTCTCTCTGGAAACACACACAAGAAAACGCGAGGTTTCAAATCCCCTAAAGGCCATCTACCATGACTCCATGGCCGCTAGCCTAAAAGCCTAATCTGGAAGTTTCTTTCTCTTCCAAATCTGCTGAGAGCTGGAGTCAGGCGAGATATCCACATTAACATTTAACAAATGCTTATTCTATGCCAGGTTCTAGGATAAGTGCTTTGTGTGTGTTCTGTCATTATAGCCTTACAGCATCCCTGGGAGCTTGGGCTGGTTTCATATGCATTTACAGATGAGGACCCTGGAGAACAGAGAGGTTAAGTAACTTGCCCAAAGTCTCACAGCCAGGTAGTGGCAGATCCAGGATTCAAACCCAAGATCAGAGCTGGACTTATAATCTCAGCACTCTAGGTGAGTCAGCCAGGAAAGTCTTGGGCCTGTGGGCTCCAGGGAGGGGCTGCAATCCAGATCTGGCTGCCACTGGCCAAACGCATCTCCATGTCTGCTCTCGGGCATTCTCCCTGCACTGACCGGTGTATATGTCCACTCTGGCCACCCTCATCTTCCTCCCAACTCCAAGGGCAACCCCTTTGAGACAGAGAGGTGGTGGTGGTGGGGCACAGGGCAGGCATATTGTAGCTCAGGGCAAGCTCTCAGAAGAGCTTGTGGATTTCGCTCAAGTCTGGGTGAGGTCTGGCCTCGGAGGGCCAGGCCCTGCGTCCTTGGGTTTCGCAGCCCCAAGAGCACATGGCTCTTCCCCACAGGATGGCTTAGCCCTGCACTGCTGAGAAAGGCTCCTGGGACCTTGATGCTTTCCTAACCTGGGTGTGTGAGCTCCCACCCAGAACTGGTTCATTTTATATTATATTATTTTATATCTGAAAACTCTCCAAGGAGCCTCTAGATCCCCTGGATGACCGAGTACTGCTTTCATTGTCATGGGGCTCCTGACAAAAGAACAGAGGAGGCTAAGTGTGGAAGCAGACAGAACCATGCGCACTGTGCAAGTGGCGATTTGGTTTCAGCAACACATCATCCATCACACTAAATTAATCGTGTCATTTTGAAATTTCTGATTTTGTAGCTTTGTTTGTATAATAACAGTCCATTGTCTTAGCTTTTCCAGTTGTACAGAGCTAAAAGGATGAGAGTTTATACCCAGCCTTATGTTTCTATGTATTTCGGTAAAAATTGTAATAAAGATAATTTGTCAGTTGTTGGGAGGGGGCTGTGATTTTTTCCCCCTTAAAAGTGGCTTGTGTATTGCTCAAGTGTGAGAAGCACGCGTTTAATTCATTCTGACCGAGTAGAAAATAAGCTTCGCACATTGGTGCCCCACACACAGCCCCTGCCACCTGCACGGGTCCCCATCCGCCATTTGGCTCCCCCACTGCTGCCTTCGAGGGGAAATATGACAGCGTAATGAACAGTTGTACGACGTGCTATAAAAAGGCAATTAAGAGAACTATTGGACTGGGACAAGCCAGCGTGACCTGGTTAATAGCTCTGAGCGGAGCTGGGCCGTGGGGAGGAAGGGAGGAAGGAGGAAGGAGGAAGGAGGGAGGGGAAGGGGCTTGCTGCTTTACAGTGAGGGGCAGAGGCCGTTCCACCCACTGCCTGCCAGTCACTGAGGGCACCCATGCTGCTATGACGACCAATGGGTCCAGGGACAGCCTGAGGGGGATGTTGGTTCAGAGCTCAGCTCTGGAGTCAACACCGCCACTCCTGGGCAGGTGGCTCAGGGTCTTTCAGCTTCAGTTTACCCGTCTGTTAAATGGGGATAAAAATGATTGTCCTAGAACTATGTCCTGGCGGTGGGAGGAAGGGGTGGGACGTTCATTACTAAACTGTGTGCGGAGCTGCACGTGGAGTCCAAAGGAAGATGTGGAAGTTTTTACTCTGTGTTCAGGTAGGGTCTTCGATACAACACAAGCTGTATGTGTGTGTGTGTCTGTCTGTCTGTCTGTCTCTGTTCTATTCTAGTCAGCTCACCCAGGCTCTGCGGGATGTGAGTTCTTTGATCAGACCTCCTAGAGCGCCCCCTGTGGTCATCCATCTTGAGGTGACCCTTTCCCTTTGGACCCTTTCTCTTGTCTCCTTGGCCCCTCAGTCCCTGTTCTCTCCAAATGCCCCTCTTCAGGAGCCGACTTCGGCATAGGCCACTTCAGGATGGAGACAGAAAGACACTTCCTGGCGCATCCCAGCACTGCTCCACTCTACCTCACAGCGTTAGTGGGAGGACTCGTGAGACGGGACATGAAAAGCAGGTAGCGAAGCACTGGGCGCCTTGGAAAAGCTCATTAAGAACTAGCGATCGTTATTGTTGTCACAGGTGGACATGCTCCGGGTTTATATTTAATGCCCAGAACAGTGCCTGACACATAGTAGGTCCTCAATAAATGTTTGTCGACTGAATTAACAGTGAAACCTCACTTGTTTCCATTATGTGCTGTCTGTGATTGTACCCTAACCCTTCTCCGAGCCTCGGTTACTCATTAGTCAAATAAGGATATGATCCTGCCCCATGGTCAAAGAGATGCCTTGGAAACTGTAAAGTCCTGCCCACCACGGGAACTGGTTCTATTCCCTCCACACTCACCCCCACTCATCTGTGCCTGACACTCGGATCTCTGAGAGCTCAGGGGGTGCCCAGCCCCCTACTACACGCATTCGTGCTAAAATAGGAAACCAGCATCATGCGTTGGTCTACAAGGCCCCCTTTTCCCCTCCCCATGGCCTCAGATGGAAGTGGAGCTGCAAGCCAGCCCAGCGACAAAGGAGCAATCAGGAGTCATTACAGCTCATTTAGAGTGGGCTGGAGATTGGCTGACAAGCCCCAGCTTGCTCCTCACTCAAGATGAAGAGGATCTGAGCAAAGTGGCCGGAAACCCAGTCCTTTGGCTCCTTCTCTCCAGGCCCGACCCCAGGGGGCCGTGAGAGGCAGGTGGGGCCGCAGGTCTGTGTGCTGCTGTCCCCAGCCATTGAAGGCCGCTTATGTGGGCATGATGCTTGCATGGTGGAGTTCTAAAGCCAGGTCTGGGCTTCTCGGTCATCCAGCTGCCCTCATAGTGAAGTTGGAACTCCCCGCCCCGACTCACAGCCTACAAGGCCCTGTGTGCCCTGACCCCGGGTGGCCTCAGCAGCCTCCTCTCCAGCAGTTCAACTGGATCTCTGTTCCTGTTACAGGGAGTGACCTGCTTCCCACCCCCGCTCCCACTTACTCTCATCTCTGTGCTTCAGAACACACACCTAAAGGCAGGCAGAGCCGAGTTCAAATCCAATCGCCACCACTTTGTAGCCGTGTGACCAGGAGACTCGCTTCACCTAATAGAGCCTGAGTCTCCTCATCTGTTCAATAGGGATAATCAGAGCTTCCTCCCAGGGTGGCAGAGAGAATTACATTAAGGGAGATAAAGCATCAAAAAGATCTTGCATGTAGTACATCCTTCATGGATATTAGCCTGTATTATTATGCCTTCTTAGGTCACTGCTTAGATGTCACCTCCTCCAGGAAGCCCTCTTTGATTCCCCAAGTCTGGAGTATTCCCCTCCTAAGTATCTCTACCACCCTCTGCTTTGCTCTGGAGTGTTGCAGGTCCGTGCAGGCGTGGTCTGTATCTTACTCGTCCTTGTATCCTGGAGCTCAGCACAGAGCCTGCTGTGGAGGAGGCTCTCCACAGGTCTCTGGACAAAGCACTGTGCTGACAGCCAGGATCAGGTGGGGATGCCAAGCCCCAGCCCCCAAGGGCCTGGACTGGGGGACACGGGTCTGAGTTCCCAAGCTACCCTATACTCCCGAGGACCTGTCTCCTCATTCCAGGCCCTGGACCATTGTCCAGACTGCATTGTCCCTACCATAATGCCTTCCCCTCCCCCTGGCCTCCCAAGCCTGTCTTGTCCACAGGGTTTCTAGGACCCTTAGCTCACAGTGACGTATAGAAAACAGAACTTGCCCTTCTGCCCCACCCCAGACTGCCTCTCAGGGTGTATATATGAGCTGAGCCTGGGTTCTCTTAATAATAGTGATAATAGCTACATGCTACACTTATTGAGGACTTATTTTTTCCATCTAATGTGCTAAATGTACAGTCTCATTAAATGTATTATCTCATTTATCTCCAACCTAACTCGCTGGCTGAGGTCCAGAGGGACATTCCTGGGAGGACGCCATGGGCTCAGGTCATCATGGGAAGGGCAGGAAGTAGCGTGGCCTCGGGACAGCTGGGACCAGGGACCCCTCTCCGTGTTGCACTTCTGCTTCTCCCAGCTTGACATCGTGGTTTGCTTCTGCTGGGACTGACTTTGTCCATGTTGAGGGAAACACAACTGCAACAGCCCCCAAGCCCCCCATGTCATAGCTGTCACCAGAGTGGGCCCAGCTGTCTGTCTTAAGCATGAAAAGTCCCAGCCAGCTGGAATCAAGTGCCTACCTTCCTCGTAGGGTCAATGTGAGGACTGAATGTGATAATGCACATGATGTCCTGTGCCTTTTAGTAAGCACTCAGTACATGGCATTAATATTGTTGTTAATATGATAATTATTATTATTACCACAAGCTTATACTATGTTCAGTCCAGGAGGATATGGCACTCACAGGTGGGTGTGTGAGGCTGGAGCCCGTGAGATATGGGTCTGTTTTGAGAATGAACAAATCCTGTTCTGAAAAGAGCATTTGCTCACACAGGAGACCATGCCCAGCCTTGGCCTGTCACCTCAGCCAGGGGGATGACCAGGCCCCAGGGTTGGGCTCAAAGGATGGGGCTCTCTGCAGCCTTCGGGAGACCTCCCTCTGGCCTGGATCCTTGCAGCTGCAGGCCAAGGCTGGGGTTTTCCTCTTAGAAACTCACAGCCTAGGCTACTTTCTCTGAGATGTGAAGGCCGCTGAAAGGTTTGGAGGCCTCCTCCCTGCAAAGATGTAAAAGCCAAAGGAATGTGCTTACCAAAGGGCCTCATATAGAGGGTGTCCCTCAATGTCAGAAATCCGAAGGCCACAGGCCTATTTGAGGCCAGAGGTTCTCTCTCTGGAGTCTCTGAGTCTGGATCCCACAGACAGGGAGCAATCCGTGTGCCTGGATAGCACTCAAGCCTCTCAGAGTTGGGCCAGCCAGACCAAGCCACTGGCCTCCTCTCTTTGGCTCCAGAATGAACTCGGACCTCAGGTGCTGCAGACCACCCCCATTCTCCCAGCTAATGGTGCTGGGGCTCAGCGCCCCCGGGGCCCTCAGTGCTCGATGCTGCATGAAAGCATCCTTACTACATTCGGCTGCTGTAAATATAACCGTGGTATCAGCAAGGTGCTCCCTGCCCCTAGAGATCCAGGAGAGGGTGCCCCACATGACTGCCTGTACCCCGATTCCATGGTTGGTAGAGTCTCTCTCCAAGGTCCTGGATGTTTCACTGTTTCTCAGCAGGTGGCTATCAGGAGGGACAGCGAAGGCAGGGACAAGGCTTTGTTCTTTTTGCCTCCTCAGACTCTTGTATTCAGGCCTTTGAGCTTCTCCTCTTCCCTTTCCCCTTCTCCAGGATGGCCTCCGACCCCTCCAAGAGTTCCTTCCTGCCTCTCTCGCCCCAGTAGCCATGACCAACTCTACCCTCTGCCATCCTGGGAGGGAGCAGAGGCTGCTACAAGAGAGACGTGGAGTTTAGGGGAACCATTTCAGAAAGCGCAGGGCTCCTGGGAACTCACCTAATGCTTTCAGGTCTAAGATCAATAGGTTAGGGGATCTCCAAGCCCTTAATTAAACTAAGACGTGAGAAGCTGAGCGGTAACTAGGAATCAACTAGGCATTCCTTTCCCTCCACTGGCGTCAAGCAAGGGGGCCACTCTTATTCGATATTTTCTTGGAGCAGAAATTTCCTATATTTTCTCATTTTTCTTTTCTTGATTTATTTTTTATTTCACATGGTTCAGACATTTTAAAATGCGCATGGTGAAAAGTCTCCGTCTAACTCCCGTTTCCCACCCCCCACCTTCTGATTCTCCCTTAACCGCAGTGGCTGGTTTCTTAAGTAGCCTTCCATTTGCCCATACAACAAGTGCAAATATATGAACAAATACATATATATTTTCTCATTGTCCGCTTCCTTTTTTTTTTTTTTTTACACAAAACGTAGCCTGTTGTGCCGTATGGTTTTTTGTACTTATTTATTTTTGGAGACCTTTCACATCAGAATGTGGAGATTATTCAGCATTCTAAAGGAAATGAGCATAGACAGCACTCTCTAGTTATTTCTCTTTCCCTTTTTTCTTTACACTTTACAGCTTCTCCCCAATAGATATGTCATCCATTCTTTCGTTCCTTCCTTTCTTCAGCGTTCCCCAACCCCCTGCTCTGTGCTGGGCCCCTTGCAAGGTGCCGGTGGTGCAGGAATGAATTAGCCCAGGCCCTCTTCTCCAGGGCTCAGAGGCTGGGGGCGGCCCAGACACCTCCAGCAAGCCGTGAGTGGGGACGGAGTGATCCCTGGCTCACTTCAGTCGTGAGTGACTTGTTTTTTGTACGCTGCTGATCTGGACTGGGTTTTTCTCTTTTCTCCCCTTTAGCGCACTAAAGTTGCCAGGTGCTCACCTGGATGTCCAGGGAGCCCATCTCAGCTACGCCGGGGCAGCGATTTTTCAACTAGGTTGGGGGATTTCTAAGAACCTCTAGCAGGGATGTGTGTCTAAGTTTTATAAAAGCAAATTCACCCTCAGAATTTACATGGCTCTTCTGGGAACAAATGAAAATACCCATTATGTTCTCAATACAAAGCGCAGGAAATGACACCCAGCTGCGGTGTTGGCTGGTGAGAGATAGAGAAGGCGGACGGAGAAGATTCAAATGTGCCTGAAATTTTGTGAATGAAAAGTTCCTTAGTTACTTGTAATGTTTGTCACGTGCGTGGGATGCAAACAGTATGTATTATGATCCACTTCATGCATCAAATGCATTTACTATTTTAACGTTGTTGTAGAACAAGGATATAACAGCGCCTACCTCTAAAGCCACGTTGCTACCGTTTATTGAACGCTTCATGTCGACCACTGTCCCAGCAACCGTGGGCAGTGGGTATGCCCACCATCAGCACTTCGTAGGGCAGGAAACTGAAGCACAGAAAAGTTAAGGAACTTGCCTAGGCCAAATGAGTAGTAAGGGACATAAGTGGGTCTGTCTGATTCCAGAGCCTGTGCTCCAACCACTGCGTTATTCCATCCCCTGAAAGGTCATTTCACCCCTCTGGGCCTCAACCCTTCTCATCTGTAAATAGGGAAGAAAAATTACATCAAACAACTGACTTGAGGGTTGAAAGAGATAATGCTTATAAAATATGTAGGACACTGCCTAATACACTCTCATTAATATGATCTAAGATTAACATCACCAGTACTCCTATACTCAGACTGCCAGGAAAGGACCACTTCTCAGCAGTGTCCTGAGAAGAAGCGGGGTCCTGCAGCTGGGAGTCAGGGACAGGTGAGCGATGGGGTGGCAGGAGAAGCTCATTGTTGTAATAAACTCACCTCTGAGTCTCAGCCCCTTCCCCGGCTCCCCCGGAGCTCATCCTCTGCTGAGCGTGCCAGGTCCCTCTGGGCAAGGGAGTCTGTTTTGGTCCCATTTCCATTACACACTCAGCTGAGCAGAGGGGAAGGGGAGCCAGCGGCCGCCAGGCAGTAATTAATTGCCTATTTGGCCTCCTGCTGTCGCCTGGATGGAGGATGCAGATCAGCTCCCGCCTGTCCTGGGCCTGCTGGCAGGGGAGTGTCTCTGCTTGTCCTGCCTCCACTGTCTCCTCTGAATCCATGCCCAGGCCAGTTGCGGAGGGACTGTGGCAGCACTAGAGGCCCCTTCTGCCTGCTTTGATACAAAGACCATGCGGTCCTGGCCAGCAGTACCAGAGATGGCCTAAGAGCGCTGTCTTGGGGGCTCTCTTGATGGTAGCAAGGGCCATTTTGCCTTTGCTTCTGAGAGAGGTGGCCCTGGAGAAGAGAAAACTATCCTGGACTCAGAATTTTAGGACGCTGGCTTTTCGTCCTGGCTTTTCCACCTGCTGGCTGTGTGACTTTGGGCAAGGCATCTGCCATCTCTGAGCAACCACTTTCCTCCTCTGGAAAATGGGCCAGGGGAAGCAATTATCCTCCTGTGGACTTGTGCTTTTTGTTGTTTCTTTTTTTTAAAAGATTTTATTTTTTTCCTTTTTCTCCCCAAAGCCCCCCGGGTACATAGTTGTATATTCTTCGTTGTGGGTCCTTCTAGTTGTGGCATATGGGACGCTGCTTCAGCGTGGTTTGATGAGCGGTGCCATGTCTGCACCCAGGATGCGAACCAACGAAACACTGGGCTGCCTGCAGCAGAGTGTGCGAACTTAACCATTCGGCCACTGGGCCAGCCCCTGCTTTTTGAAACATCCAGAATCCACTCCGTTGGAGAATCACCTGCCTCCCTCCCCATTTCATAATAACCCTCCTCAGTACGTCTGATATGGGTGGGGCCAACCCTGCGGACCCAAAGGACAGAGACATGACCCATGCCTAGACATCAGCATTTTCTATGGGGCTTTTTTACGGCACATTGAAGAAAAAAATCCTCTGTAACTTATGACCTAAAGAGCCCTGAATAATACAGTTACCTACCTTTGAAGATTGTAGGGGTGAGCTAGGGAGGTAATGTGGCGGATAGCACTTTGCAAGCCTCAAACCACAAGGTACATCTGTAAATAGGATCATCATCATCACCGACACCCTCACCATCATCACCATCATCATCATTATCATTGCAATCACCCGGGCCCAAAGACATTTGCCCAGATGCAAATGGATTTCCCAATCATTTGGCAGCACCTTGCAGGAGCCCTGCATTCTGAGGCTAAGTGTATCCTCAGTGGGAAGGATTGTCTGATTAATTAGTGATGTCTGCCCTGGTGTAGGAGGAGATGGTGCTATGTACTGGTCGTGCTTTATTCACTCTCCTGGGTTGGATATGAACACTCAGGGTTAAGTGACACCTCTGGTATTATAAGCAAATGCAGAACCTAAAAGTAGAGCGAGACAGAAGCCCATAGGATACAGGGGTGAGTTTACCTAATGGAAGCCAGAGCTCCCAGAAGGGAGTCCTTTCCGCACCAAAAGTTGGGGGCTTGAGCCTCATCTCACTCCCATTCATGTGTCTCAGTTCTCAACCCCCAGCATCTCAAAGTCCAGCCCACCCCTCTCTGTGCTGGGTACATGCTGAGGGGGCACTGGGAGCATGCTGGGCCACTTCTTTTTATTTTTTTCTCTTTTTTTTTTTTTTTTTTTGAGGAAGATTAGCCCTCAGCTAACTACTGCCAGTCCTCCTCTTTTTTTTTTTTTTTTAAAGATTTTTTTATTTTTTCCTTTTTCTCCCCAAAGCCTCCCGGTACATAGTTGTATATTCTTTGTTGTGGGTCCTTCTAGTTGTGGCACGTGGGACGCCGCCCCAGCGTGGCTTGATGAGCAGTGTCATGTCCGCGCCCAGGATCCGAACCAACGAAACACTGGGCCGCCTGCAGTGGAGCGCGCGAACTTAACCACTCGGCCACGGGGCCAGCCACCCCAGTCCTCCTCTTTTTGCTGAGGAAGCCTAGCCCTGAGCTAACATCCATGCCAGTCTCTACTTTATATGTGGGATGCCTACCACAGCATGGCGTGCCAAGCGGTGCCACGTCCGCACCCGGGATCCAAACCAGCGAAGCCCAGGCCACCAAGAAGCAGAACGTGCAAACTTAACCGCTGTGCCACTGGGATGGCCCCTGGGCCACTTCTTATCCACTGACCTGGGAAAGCTCAGGACAAGGTCTTGGAATGGGGATGTCAAGTGTGGAGGGAATGGAGGGAATGGAAAAAGCAAGGCCGGAAGATAGAGCTGTGAGTTGGGATGAGGTCACATTGCATTCTAAACATCAGGCATCAGGGAGCTATTGACTATTCTGGAGCAAGGTCATAGAGCCAGGGTCACCTTAGGTAGCTTAGGTGTAGAGTAATGTCAGGGAGAGGTCATCCCCCAAAGAGTCTCGTGACCAGAATGGGGGAAAGGGATGTCCTAGCTTGAGGGCACTCTCAGAAGTGTTCCTGGAACAGGTGACACCTGAATTGAGTCCTGAGGGGCTATAAGGAGTGGTCCAGGTGAAGAGGTGGGGGAAGGGCATTCTAGCAAAGTCCAGAGATGGAAAAGTCCTGGTGCATTTGAAAAACTGCAAGTACTTCGGTGGCTGGAACTGGGGACAGACCTGGAGAGGGAACAGGGCCTTTGGTACCTAAGGGAGGGCCAAGCAGCTTGTGCTGCTAAAGAGGGGACGCTGGGATTGGGGAGCTGGCTTGGTGCAGAGCCAGCACCTCAGGTCGGAGGGGCCTGATGGACTGGGGCTCGGAGCCCTAGGAGTCCACCCCGGGGTGAGGATGACAGCAGGGGTCTGTGAGGAGTGGCAGAGCTGTGACCCCACCATATGGGGCGGTCCAGGGCTGGGGGGCAAAGGGGCTACCTCCTTTGCCTAGGGGCAAAGAGGGGGCCTGGAGAGGGCTGGGCTGACTGGGCTTGTGAGCAGAGATCCAGACCTTGTAGGGTGCTGGCGGGCAAATTGAGAAAGCCAGTCTTCCTGCTCAATGAGGTAGAGGTAGGTCAATGCATGTTACTACCCCCCAGTCCAAGCCAGCAGCATCTCTTAGCTGGATTATTGCAAAAGCCACCTGTCCTGGCTGTCTGCTTCTGCCCTGTCCCTCATGCAGTCTCCCCTTCTCAACACGGAAGCCTGGATGAGACTGCTACAACTTCGTCAGATCCTGTCCTCCGCTGCCCAAACCGTGGTGGCTCCCATCTCATTCAGAGTAACAGCTGCCACTTGTCACGCCAGTTCTCTTCTGTATCAGGAATTTGCACTGGCTATTCCTTCGCCGGGCAGCCTCTCCTCCAGTATCCACGTAACTCACTCCCTCTCCTCCTTCAATCTTTCCTCAAATACCACCTTCTTGGTGTCGCCCTCCCTGGCCCGCCCCTTGAAGATTGCCACAAGCACCCATACTTCCTATTACTTGTCTTGGCTTTCTTCTTCTCCATGGCCCCTGTCACCACCTGACCTAGTGCATACTCAAATGATTTATAGTGTCTAATATCCGTCTCGCCCACTGGAATGAAGCTCCGTGAGGCAGGGATGTTTTCTCTGTTGTGCACTGGTATATCCCACCTCCCAGAACAAGGTCCCTCACATAATAGGGGCTCAGTAAATATCTGGCAAATGAATGAATGAATGAATGAAATACAGTGCATGGTGGGGGCTATGCTAGAGGGAAGCACAGGGGACTGAGGGCATACCAAGGAGACACCCAACTTGGCCCAAGGGGATGGGGTTGGGAAGGCTTCCTGGAGGAGAAGAAATCTGAGGGTTCTGCAGAATTAAAAGGAGAGAGCTCTGCCTCAGTTTACTAACTTGTACACTGGGGCACTCTGGGGGCAAGGCTGTGGCTCAGTGGGTAGATGTCCAGAACTTGCCTGGGGCCTGTGAACAATTCAGGCAGTAGAAATAATCCCAGCTGGTCCCACTGGTGGGAGTGGGGTCTCCCACCCCTTTACATCTGAGTTGGCTCCTTGCCCGGGGGTGGGGGAGGAGGACTATAGCCACTGGGAGCTGGGGGAGCAGGAGCTGGCACCAGTGGTTGTGCAGGGTGGCTTTGAGGAGGAAGCGAGGCCAGTGAGGCGGCGGGTACAGTCACCAGGTAAGACGCAATGAAGTCAGGCCTAGGGCCTAGGCGGGGAGGGAGGAGGTGCCCTTCACGCCAGAGACTGATAAGTCAGCAAACCCAGGCCTTGTCCTTGCCCTCATGGCTCTTGTGGTCTAGTGGGGTAGCCAGACGTGCCCTGGAGTGCTACGATGGAGAAGTTCAGGTATACCAGCCAATGCCAGGGGGATGTGACCTAGTCCGGGAAGTAGGAGAAGACAGTCCTCCTGGAAGGAAAGCTGATTATGTCCTGCACATGGAGAAGTAATGTCCATCTTTAAGGCTGAGCTCACATGTCACCTCCTCCGGAAAGCCTTCCCTGGCCTCTTCCTGCAGAGGCAAATCTTCCTTCTCCACGCTCCCCTGTTTTCTGTTACTTAGGATGGCACTGGTGAGGCTTCCTTAGGTGTCCAGCAGCCGCAACAGGCTGGGCCTCTCCAAGGCTGTGGCGCTGACCCATTTGCCTCTGTCCCCTCCCCCAGCCCCAGCTCCTGGTGCCAGCAAAGAGTTGATGCCTCTCAGTGCTGTTTTCATGGCCCCATTAGAGATCAGGGGATGGACACGTTTGCTGTCAGTCTTGACTAAGTTTGAGTTCTCCCAAAGTACGGACTTGGGTGCAGGCGGTTTATCTGTGCGGTGATCCCAGGAAGCAGGTGAGGGTGAAAGCCGGTGAAGGACAGGTGTGCTAATGAGAGAGGTGCCGCTGTGGGCCACCGGGGCTCAGTCCCATTGGAGACCTTCCAAGGATTCGTGGAGAATGTGCCTCAGAATTGTCCCACCAAGAGACAGGGGGCCTGGAGTATTGATCCGCTGACTCCTGGCCTCACAGGTTGAGGGTTGCCACCCGTCTCCGTAACCCCCAGCACTTCTGGGCTGCCCTGTGAGTGGGCTGGGCTAACTCCAGTGACACTAGAGAAAGCCTTCAGGCTGAGAAGAGTAAACCAGGCACTAGAGATGAGAAGCTGCCAGAGGGCCCTAGAACTGTCCACTGAGGCTGGAGAGGAGCTTGGAGGTGGCCGAGGGAATGTGGAGCAGGGCTCCAACAGTCTGCTACCATTCCCCACTCCAGACTCCAGGCCATCACCAAGCCACTCCACAACCTTCTTCCGAGTTCAGATGCAGCTTCAGAATCCTTCTCACCATAGTGCCCTGGGCAGCCATCCATTCATCAAGGTGGCGTTCACAATGAAACATTTGCTGTTCTAGTGAAGACCCATAAACCCATGGATCAGGCCCAGAGCTCCCACTTTCCAGAGCTGGGGTGAAAGGCTGGAATGGTGCTGTGCATACTGAGAAATGCTGGGCACTTTTCAGAGACTGTCAGTGAAAGGACCCCAGAACAAAGACCAGACTCTCTACTCACAGGGGCTGTCCTTTGGGCAGCTGGGTCCCATCATAAAGGGGTCTTTTTTCACGTGTACGTTCCTGCAGGAAATTGCCAAAGCAGATGGAGGGGCTGCCCAAGGGAGGCAGGCTGGGCTGACAAAAGAGCATCAGCATCCGACAGTGCAGACACCGCTTCCAAACAGTCTGAGTGGAGGAATTCCGTCCAGATGGAGCTGGAAGGAGGCCTCGAGAACTGGAGCTGCTGGAGGTCTCGCCAGATCCTGCCCAGCCCTAGTGCTGTTCCCCAGGCCAGGGGCTAAGAAGGTGGCCCTGGAAGGTGCCTCTGAGTGGAACTGCTGGCTGCCAGGCCTGGGGGCCACAACCTGTGGCCTCAAGAACAACATTTTAGAAGTGGAGACTTCCGAGGGTCAATCAAATTGATCAGGCACCTCAAAGACCAGAGAGGAGGCACACTGAGGTGCAGAGGTATGTTGAGAGAACTTCCACGACTTATTCCTTGCAAGGTGTGAGCAGCCATCAATAGCCACCCCACCAAAGCAGGGGAGGGTCTCAAACAGCCAATGGGAGGACTCCCTTCCCCCAGTTGTTCTTCTCCCTGGTCAGCTCCATCCAGCACCCCTTGATTCTTCAGGATGAGGAGCTTTGGGGTTTCTTCTCCTCACTCATCTTAGGTTGGGATCCCCGAGAAGCCAACCCTAAAACAAGGATGTGGGTGCTAGTAGTTTAGATGGCGGGGGATTCCAGGAAGTTGGAGAACAAGTGAGACAGGGAAGGGAAGAGAGTCAAAAAATAAATGGGAGGGGGCAGTTATTAAGCAGGTTTTGCTGAGGGCAACTGGGGTTCAGTCCCACGGGGGACCTCTGCGGGACAGTGCACAACTCACCACCTGAGGAAGGAATGATGGGGCATTGACCCTCCACTCCCATCCGTCATTGGCTGAGGGCTGCTCAGTGTGGAGGGTTAACTCCCAGGCACAGCTCAGGGGAGGAGCCCCCAGGACTCAGCGCAAACTGGAATGACACCGGAGATACGGGCACCGAGACACCTGCTCCGTCACCCTACTCCATCGCTCCTCCCCTTTCTCCCTTTCCCCCATTTTTTGCTTTCCTCCTCTTCACCTCTAGATCCTTACTGTGCCTCATGTTCTCAGCCTCTTTTCCTAGTTGGTGTCTGAAATCTAATGTTTCTTAAACTGCGGTTCCTTGATTACTCTGGATTCTTGTTTAAAATGCCAACATCAAGCTCCTGCCCCAGTCCTACTAAGTCAGAATCTTCGGTTGTGGGCCTAAGACTCTGCACTGGAACAAGCATCCCAAGTGCTCCTGATGCAGGTGGAAGCTGCTGGTCTAACCCGCTACATCGCAGTGGCAGCAGGGACTTGCTGGTCAGTTCGGGGATCTCCAGGCCCTGCCCTTGCCCCTACCTGACCCTGGGCTTGCTTGCCAATATCTGACCACCTCGCTTCTCTCCAGGGTCCCTCTCTCATCCAGCGGCTGGGTTGGCTGCCTCTTGGGTGCTGCCTCGGCTGCCTCTTGGGTGCTGCCTCTGCCTTGACCGGTCCTTCCTAGGCTTTAGGGCTTGGGCTTCCATCCAACAATTGATGAGAAGTGGTGCCCTGCCCCATCTGCCATCCAGTCACATCCGCCACATCTGGCCAGATGCTGCTCGGGGTCCCTGGTCCACTGGGAAGGGAAATCAGAGATTTAGCTCCTTCTGTTCACACCAGCAATCACAAGAAGGCATCCTACTAAAATACAGTGTCCCACATGACTTTGCCGTATGTAGCACAGGACCCAGCTCACAGAGCTACACACAGCCATACCATTGTTCAAGTGCCTTTCTATGTGACCAGAAACATAAATAGCCGCATGCAAACTCACTGACAATTTTACAGTGTGTGCCCCCCCAACACACACACAGAGGGGGCGTCTCACATGAACCATCAAATCACACACAGTAGCACACCATCTCACAATAACACACAGCACATGAATTGTCACAGCATGGAAAGAAGCACTTTAGAGTCTTTTGGTGACGCAGGCACACACCACACAGTACCGCTGCACAGCAAGACAGTGTCGTAAACACACACACACAATAGCAATCCACAGCAGCACACACAGACTCTTACATACTGGCCAGAAGAAACCCACACAGGGCCCAGCCACAGAGTAACACATGGTGTTAACATAACAACACCGCCTCTTGCATCTTACAGCCTGGGGCGCAGAGAGGCAGTAACACACAACCCGACTGGACTGATTCAGCCACAGTCAGACAGAGCAGGGCAGGCGCGGGGGTGCAATGGAGACTGATGGTGAGGGGAAAGGTTGGCTTTGTTTGAACAGATGTCTTGTAAAGGAGCTGGGTGTTATTTAGTTGCTTTGACGAGCTAATGCATTCCAGTAGCTCCGAGGAGCCCAGGGGAAATGATTAGTGGCCCCGGGAGCAATTGCTCCTCCTTCACGCCCCCACCCTCACTGAGTTCCCACTTCTTTAATCCAGCAGCCAGCCTCCATACCCAGAGCAAATGCCCTATTTGAACAAGAAGGGCAGAAGCCGAGCAAATATTTGTGTCTTCAGGCCTCACTTGGCACTCACTGGGATGGGGGTTTCCTTCTGGAACTGAGAATAAGCCTTTGCCAGGCAGATTCTGCTCGGCTTGGCCTGGGCAGGAGGCCGGGGGCTCAGGCTGGGATCTGTCTGGGACCCTTCAGGTGTTGCCGGGATGGCCCTTCTCTATCTCCCTAGCCGTCACCACACTGCCTCGAGGCCCCTTCCTTCACTGCTGGCTTCTCCTAAGGGAAGACTTGCTAAGACACTTGCTGCCATTTCCCATCCACTCCCAACCGGCTGCAATCTGGCTGCCACACACCACTCTCCCAAACGTCTCCATCCAGGGCCTGTAATGTCATCCTCATTCTCCTCAACCACTTGGTAGGCTGTGTGGCTTTTGGCCCAACTCTGTCCTCCCACATCTGATTCCCAGTATACACGCATCTCCAGCTCCTTCTCCTGCCTCTTAATTTGCCCCTTCCCAACTCCGCCTTGACAGCTGCCCTGACACGTTGGTGTTCTCTAGCTCCCAGTCACTGACCCTCTCTAAATGCTCCCAGGAGAAAGGGAAACTCCCACACACCATGCCATCCACTACCCCTTCTGTAGGTGGAGCTTGTACTCCCTGGATGGTGGGGGTTCAAGCCCTTGCTTTGGCACCTGCTAGCTGTGTGGCCTTGGGGAATTTACTTTGCTTTTGTGCGCCGTAGTTTTCTCGCCTGCAAAATTGGGGCAATGGTGACTTCTACCTTAAAGGACATTTTGATGGTTAAATGAGTTAATATACGTAAAGCACTTAGGACACGCCTGGCACATAGTAACTGCTGCAGTGGGGTGGCTGTTATCATAACCCCCGACGTAGTGGTAACTTACACACTTAGATTTGTAAAAAAAGAGAAATATACTTGCTAGTGAGCCTTATGGAGCTTGAGTGCAAAGGGAAATGAACAACTAAAGGCTAACAGACATCCCCCAAAGCACAGGCAGATATGACCTGGAAACTCCCAAATTATGAACAAGCCTCGTGGTTCCCCCTTGGGGACAGCTCCCACTGTGGCAGGCAGCCTCCAGGATGGCCCCCATGATACTCACCTCCTGGAATTCATCCCCTTGTCAGTTCCTTTTCATGGTGGATAGGGCTGACACATATAACAAATGGGCTACTGTGGAAATGATGACATGGGACTCCTGGAGCTAGGTGAGAACAGACATTGCAGTTTCCCCTTCACTCTCTTGGATCACTCACTCTGAGGAAGCCAGTCACCATGTTGCGAGGACACTCAGGCTGCCCTAGGGAAAGGCCCGTAGAGGGAGGGATTGAGGCCTTTCGCCAACAGCCAGAGCCAATTTGCTGTCCAGGTGAAGGAGTCTCCTTGGAAGTGGATCCTCAGTCCCAGTCAAGCCCTCAGGTGACAGCTGATGTCTTGACTGCAACTTCCTGAGAGACTCAAACCAGAACCACCTGGCTAAACCAATCCTCAATTCTTAACTCACAGACACTATGAGAGATGATAAATATTTATTTTAGTTTCAAGCTGCTAAGTTTGAGGTAATTTTTCTTTTTACCCAGCAATAGACAATACACCCAATTTTCCAATTCAGTACTCTTGGGAAGTGACGAAGGAAGAGAGATTCTTTTATGCTATTTTGTCCATTGGAGAAAATGAACAATACTGGCCCCATCTTCATGCTTGTCTCTGTTCCTCCAGTTGAGCCCTTGAACTCTGCCCCTTGCCCTCTGCACCCTGATGTGGGACGAGGGTGGTGCGTGAGTTGAAGGCAATGTAAGAGCAGCGATTCTTAGGCCAAAAAGTTGGAAAGGTCCATGAAGTTCATCCAATCCACAGGCTCTTAACTGGGCTTCAGGGAGGCCATAGACTTGTTGAAATAATGTATGTGCAAAGGTACTCCTCTGGGGTGAGAGTCTATATCTTCAATAACATTTCTAAAGGTGTTGGGACACTGAAATACCTACAACCACGGACCCAATGCAGCACCCATTTAAAAGATGTGGGGAATACTGAGACTCATCTGAGATTGTCCAGTAAGACCACATCAGAGGAAAGACTAGAACCCACGTGTTGTAGGGGATGGCCTCCTCTGCTCTTTTGCCACACACAGTGTTCAGAATTAGTAGACCTAGTGGCCTCTGTTTTTGCAGAGATGTGGAAAGCAAGGTCATCAGATCAGAGAGATTCAGGAAAGTTTTCACAGAAGAAGCTTAAGAATGAGGTGATATTGGAGACAGTCACCGGGGAATGGAAGAAGGAATGTAGAGAACATGTAGAAGGACTTCTGGGAACAATGAGCGTCCTGAGAACATTGGAATCCAGAAATTTGCAGGTATGCTCAGCACTCCAAATATAAGAGCCAAGAGTGAATTGGATTGGATTAAATTTTGGCACTCTAGAGGAGAACTAATGTTTGTTTTGCTTACCATAGTTTCTTTAGGACTTCACACTGTGCTTGGCACATAGTATATGCTCAATAAAGATGTATTGAATATATGAGTGAGTGAGTGAGCAAATGAGGGCAGTAGAAGGACAAAAGAGCTATTGGCAGGAGGATGTTTGATATGATGGATTAGGGACTCTTGGCCAGGTAGAAAGGGAAGAGAGCAAGCAAGGGGCAGGTATGTTGGTAGGAAGCGGAGGTGGTAAGGAACTGGAGATCTTAGTGATGTTAAAGAGACAGCAGAGTGGAGTTAGAGAACTGAGAACATAGGAGGATATCATCGGAAAGTCTAATATTTCAAAGACAGGCAGGTAAGGAGTGATAACAAAGCCCAGAATGTATCCATGGGTACAAAGAGAAGGGGTTAGGGTAGTGGAGGCCACTGGAGTTGAGAGGTCAACTCCATGATGTTGGATGGTCATCCACAGCAACATCAAAGTCATCCATAACAGTATTAAAATATGGGCTGGATAAGTAATCCTTTGCATACATCCCCAGCGGCAACAAATGAAGAAGCAGAGTGAGGTTTAGAGACGCACACAAACAATGAGCAGAAAAGCAACTGAGTGACAGAAATGGAAGGAAAGACAACAGGAGGGCTTCACTGAGGTAAGCCTAGAGGCTGGACCAATGAGAAATCACAGCACAGGCATGGGAGAAGAGCAGCAGGAAGAACATGAAAGGGAAACGGGAGGAGGGTGAGCTCACCCGCTGTGGAGTCAGGCAGAGCTGACACCCAGGTCAAGACCCAGCTCTGCTCCATGGGCCTGTTTCATGGGGGGCGGTAAACCTCAGCTCTCCCTCCTCCACACATATATTTATCTCACTGGAATTTCATGCCACCTGGCAGATCTGATAGTCACATATTAGCAACCCCAATTTACAGGTGAAGAAACTGAGGCCAGACACTGAGTGCGTTGCCTGTGACCCCAAGATCACGCATCAAAATTGGGCCAGGGAAAGGGTTAGAACCTGGGCATCCTGACTCCCCCTTCATGGCTATTGTGACTATGGTAGGGAAACGGGTGTGCAGGAGCAGGGGAAGGGTAGAGCTGAGCTTGGGGCAGCAGAACTTATCCCAAAACTAGGACCCAAGTGTGGGGTCAGTAGCTTTGCTCCATAGCGGGTGGGATAGGAAGACACCAGAAAATAATGCTTGCAGACCCTCCCTGCCCACCCTCCTGGTTCCTCAAGTCCTCAGGTTTTCCTCTGAGGCTGACTTGAAGGGTCTGATCATGAAACGCAGTTGTTAACGTGGAGTCCATGGCCTGGATAAACCATCTGGAGGAAGGTCTGACCACCCCTTACTCCAGTCCCTCAGCAGCCTCTATGGGCAGTGAGGTGGGAAGGAAACTTCTTGTCTGTTATCATCCGTTAACACCTGTGTTCTAGAGATAACACGATTAATTATAGAGAACAAGGGTCAGAAGAGCGGGTGCATAATGGGGGTCAGGGGTCCCTGGGTGACTGGAGGGAATGCTGGCGGCCTACTGGGAGGAGGGGCCCCTCTCGAGGTGCAGGGGTCAAAGACAAGCTTCAGTTCCTGCTGCTTTGGCCTGTAGGCTCTGTGCAGGCCTCTCCCTAGGTGGAGGGGTTGCTCATTGTTCCCTTATCTCTTGGAACCAGTGACAGCCTGTCTTCCAAGGCTGCTGATCACATGGCATTGTTATCACCCTGTGCCTGTCACCATCCAGGGCTGTGGGGCTGTTGATTTCTGATGAACAGCACCTGAGCGCCAAAGGGAATCTGTTCTTGGCCTTATCTCTGGCCTGTGTATCCTGCTTGGGCTCCAGGTTCATGGTCCCAGTGGAGCCATCACTGTGCCAATAGCAGTCGCTTGGGTAGCCAGATAAGGCACTAGCTGTCTGTGCCCTGAGCTCTGAAGTCAATGGCTGTGGGGAGGGGCAACATCCAGGCTGGCATCTCTGGTCCAAGTCAGCATCTCTAGGCATTTTCTGGGGGCACTGTGGCAACCCTGACCACACTAAAGGCACAGAACTTAGCTTGGAGAATGTCCCCAGCTTCCGCTCTCAGCCAGCTGTGTGGCTTTACAGATCTTTTATTTGCATACCCTGTTTCCTTCCCCAGCTGAACAAGGAGGGGGACGTGAGTCAGCACCAAGGACAGCGCATCGTGAGGCTTTCTGCCTATAGCTGGAAGGAAGGGAAGGAGGGAGTGAGGGAAGGTGGGAGGAAAGGGAGAAAACCCGAGAGGGATGAGGGAAAGGGAGAGAATGGCGAGGGAAATGGGAAGGAGAATTCTTTTGTAGCCAAGTAATCATGTGTTATTTCTGGGTCTGTACTTTTCAACTTGCCCAATGGTCGAAGAAAACACTATTTGGCCAAGACAGAGTGAGCCTAGAAGTCCTTCTGATCTTCGGCAAGAAGGGCTTGGGGCAATTAGATTTTCCACACCAATAGAGGCCAAAGAAGGAACTTGATAGAAGCGGCAGTAACAATAATAAAGTAAGAGTTTACTGTGCCAAGGTCCGTGCTAAGTTCTTATTATGCTACAACTCATTTAAACCACCCACCAAACTTGTGATATCAGTGCTATCATATCCTGCATATTACAAATGAGGAGACAGAATTGGGAGTTTTAATAAGTAGCCTGAAGTCACACTGCCATCAGATGGCAATGCCTGTGACCAGCGAGGAGCTAGATCCACAATTAGCTTCCCATTCTTTCCACTCCCTCCTGACCCTCCTCCATCCACTTTGTGTGCCCAGTGTCTCTTTGAACTTTTAATCCAGGGCTGGCCTCTCTTTAACTTACTAGCTTGTGAATTCCCATGTTTGCAAAAGGAGAGTCTTGGGTTCTATCTTTTAACTTAAATGAGCTCTTTTATATTTTCCTGGGCTGGAATCAGCCAGTGCATGGAGGTTCCATATGTTCTGAGGCAGAGATGGAGCTGATCATGGAAGGCCCTGAAGTTTGACATGCTGCCCGTAGTCACACTGTGGCTAATTTCCAAGGAAGGGTGAAACTCAAACGCATGCACATGATGTAGATGGATGTTTGTACCTTTGATATTGTCAAATATAAAGTTATCTCAGGAAAGCTCCGTGTGCATTTGGCTGATCCAACATGAAAGAAATATTCAGAAAACAGCCTACATCCAAGGTCAAGCTTCAGCTTTGCTGTGAACCCTCAGTGATGCTGAGCAAAACACCTCTTCACTCTAGGCTATAGAGGGAAATCACAGAGGCCCCACAATTTCAAACAGGGCAGACACATGGAACATGTTATTGACTAAGTGTGAGTTTTCTCCATCTAATTTTATTTGGCAAGTCAAGAAGGGCTTCACTGCCTTGTAGCATAGCCCCATCTGAGTGCCTGAGCCTGTGCTGCACACTGAGGATGAAACTGAAGAAGAAGATGACAGATCATCTGCTATAGGGGAGCTTAACCCTGGGCAAGAGGTGGGTAGGTGAATGGAAGATGGCAGAAGCTTTGAGTAGCCTGGATAAATGAGAGTTACCACACTCTAACTCTTTGGGGGAAGCTCAGAGATCCTCCCTAATATCTCACACACATTGGAATTCTCAGGGACATAATTCCTGGGCCACAGAATATGGGGGTGTAATGTTTGATAGAAGGAGAGAAGATGTCTTCACAGCTTTTCCTCCCCACGACTTTCTCAGATAAGTCCTCTTTGGGGCTCCTCTGTGTCCTTATGGATAAGATCTTTCTTAACACCCTATGAGGCTATTGCCTAACATCTCCTTAGCTTGGAGGAGAGAGTAGTTAGTATAGTGAATATCACAGTGGTCCAGGGGTAAGGTCTTGTAAATCTGACTTAGGGGGTAGGCCAGAGATTGAAGAGGGATATTTTGAAGAGAGAATAAATTCATAAATAAATAACGTATGCCAAAGAGTACAAGCTTTGCAGACAGAGACCCAGTTTTTGATTCTGGCTCAATGACTTCCTAGTTGTTTGACCTTGGGCAAGTCACTTCAGTGTCTTCATTTTTCTGGAGATAGTTACATTTAAGAGATCTGTTTAACCTCCAAGTTGGCAGTCAAGTAGGCCAGTGGAGATGCAAAGCCAAACCTCAGAAGCAAGGATATGGCTTGAAAAAGAAATATAGGAACCATTGTCTATAAATGATATTGAAAGCCTTGGGAATGAATGAGTTATCTGGGGGAGGTTGTGCAGGAAGATGTGTTACTTTTGACAAGTTGCTTAACCTCTCTGTGGCTCAGTTTCCTCATCCTTATAATGAGAATGATAATAATATGTGCCTTATTGGGTTGTTCTGAGGAGTGGATTGGGATAACCAGTGTTCAAGCACTTAGGATCTGGTAAATGCTCAATATGGAGAATAATACTATTCATCTTCACCCAGCACTTCAAGGCAGGTGTAATTATCCCCATTTTACAAACCAGGAGACTGAGCCTCAGAGAGTCTAAGATCTCATGGCTAGTAAGCAGCACATCAGTGTCTACATGCAAAGTCCATGCCACATGCCCCCTACCCTTGTCCTTGTGGAAAAATGCCACAAAGACACATTAAAAAAAATAAATTCAAGTGGTGAGCTATATGAGTCTAGCCAGAACGAAGCAGGCTGACCCTCCAGGTGGTGGTGGTAGGAGACTCTGGGCTCAGAAGAAGGTATGGTTGAGCAGAAACTACGATGATCCTTTTAGGATGAGTTCCAAGGACAAACCCCAAGTTATGTCACACTCAGTTTCTCATCTCACACATTTGAATGCCTCCTGGGCAGTCAATGTTTTCAGTGATTCCAGCTCCTCCCAGTTCCAGAAGCCAATGAAGCAATGTCCATACAAGGAGTGACTTAAAGCCAGTCCCATTTCCCTTCTCAGATGAGCCAGTGAGGCGGAAAATGTAGACAATAAAGAGAGTTAATGACAAGCCTCCCCAGCTGGCTGATCTGGCCCTTGGGGAGAAGGAGTCAATGAGCTCCTGTCGCTGCTGTGCTGGCTTCTCGATTTCTTCATCTTCTCGCTCCTGCACAGCCCCCTTCCCTGCCTTGCTAGCTGCCTTGAACATTGATTTCAGCAGCTCATGTAGTGAAATGAGACCATGTGGGCTCTGGGGTATCTCTAGGTCAGCAGTGATGATGAGGGTGTTCTAGGCAACTTGGTTCTCTTGGCAAATGATTGTACAACTTCTCCAGCTCCTCAAAAAAGGAGCTTCCTCAGGAATCCCATGGGGATAATGTACAAGGAGAGTCCTGCCCTGGAACTCGTGGTTAATAATACCACTAATAATAACTAACACAGAAGGGGGTTATTATGTCAGGCACTACACTAAGTGTATTATGTACGGTACCTCATTAACACTTACAACAGCCTTTCAGTGCTTGTACTATTAGTATTCCCATTACATAGATGAAGGGACTGAGCTCAGAGAAGTGAGGTTATTTTCCTAAAGTCACACAACATGTAGTTGGTAGATTTGGGATTCAAATCCATGCCAGTATTACTCCAAAGTCTAGGCTAGATTGCATCCCTCCTTGTGCTTTGCTATGTAAGATAATAAGTCAGCTTCATTAATTTACTTAAAAATTAGCTAGTCTGGTGGGGTAATGGTCAATAAGATAGGTGTCTGTTACTTCTCTTTTGTGTGGGGAGGGCCATTATGCTTTACCACTAAAACCTTGGATTGTGCATTCTCTTGATACTAGCTGAATTACATGGTTGAAATTCCTGAGTTTGTGGTCAACTAGAAGCTTCAAATATTTTTCATATGAATTGTCATCAAGTCAATATTGTCTGCCCTGAACTGACACAAAGCACAATGGTCTCAAGAGGCTTAACTACCATAGGGACTTCACATCCCTCTCCTAAGCAGTCCAAAGCAGGGGTATTGCCTTTAAATTGGATTTCACTTTCTTCTGTTTTTTTCTAAATCAAGATATAACTAATACAGAGTAAGGTGTAATAATCTCAAGTATATTTCCAGCTCAATTAATTTTCACCCAGATGAAAATAGAGAATGTTTTCCCTATAAGAGCCCCAGTCAACTCCTCTACTGCAGAAGTAATCACTATGGATGGGTTTCACTTCTCAGTCTTAAATATCCACTATTAAATTATCGACTTTTGCAAAATGTGGTTTAAAATTGTAATAGATTCCTTCCATCCCGGAAATTAAAATTGTCTGGCTTTCTGTTTTTTTTCGATTATTTCTAAGCTTTGAAAATCCATTTTCCTTCTGAGATATAACTTTTCAATTTCATGTTTTCTGTTTTAAAAATCCTTTTTATGTTGTACTATTTATATTTAAGTAATTCGTTGGAGTTTATTTGATGATTACTCTGACGTGAAGGTTGAAATGGATTTTTCTAATCAATTACCTTTTACCATTTATTGACTAACTGTTCCCCTCTAAATTGATCTTTGAAAGTTATTTTATTATAAATTAAATTCTTACATGTAACACATTTCCCATCCCCAAATTGGGATGCTAATGATGCCCGGCTCACAAAATGAGAGTGATTATATGGGACAAAGAAAGTAGAGCACCTGTTACAGTCACAGGTCTGGCACAGAGTAGAGTCTCAACAAGTGTTAATTCCATCCCCTCACCCCCACTCCCAGAGACACTCTCCCCATCCATATCGAAGGCACTATAACTATGGAAAGAGGAAGAACTTTCTAACAAGACTTTCCAACAGGCTGACCATGGAGGTCAGATGTGCACAAGAAGTTAGATGACCTCTGATTAAGATGTTTATAGAGAGATTCTATTTATTTTCTGAAGGCCTACATGATGGATCAATCACTCCCAAATGCCAGTTTTGAAACTGATGCCAGCGGATGAAGAAATTTTCTGTGGATCTTAGTGAAATGTGAAAAATAAGGACAATGAAGTGAGTTTTTATAAAGCCATTTTAAATAACTGCTTTTTATACTGAAATTATGGCCTTCCTACTTTTTCAGTTTTAAAATTTCCTGTTTTTTTAAATTATTAAAAGATGGAGAGAGTAGGTGATAATTGATGTTCTTAAATGTTTTTACTTGGAATTGTCCTTGATTGTTTTTAAACTTTTGGCTCACAAAATCCTCAAAACTTGGAATAACGTCAACTTTGGGGTTCACTGCAACATCTACAGAGCAGGATCCAAAGATTCTGGGTTGACTTTTTTTTCGTTCTTCAGAACACCACCCACTACATATAGTAAGTGATCAGTAACTTTTGCGGGTTGTATGAATGATACTGTAGTATAACATCTGGCAGTGTGTTTGTCATTGACTGGAAAGAAACTGATGAAAGAAGCCAAACTTGATGGACTGAGAAGTGGGGACCAGGCATTTACTTCTGGCAAGCACGCCTCTCACCCAGCCGTCAGCACCTCGGACAGCTCAGCTACAATTACGCGGGTCTCTGAGGAGACCTAACTAAACACAAAGGCATTTTTACATTATCTTTTCTCCACTTCATTATTTAAACAAGCGCCTCTTGTTCATACACAAGCCTTCCTCTTTGCTCGTTTAAATCTCCCTCTCAGATTATTTGCCTCTCAGTCTGCAATTCCCCAGCAAAACGGCCAGCTCCAACTCGGGCTTCAGAAATGCCAATTTTAATTAAAAGTGCAATTTTCAAATCCACCCAAAGCTCAGAAGGGATATGGCACACTTGCCGCCCTGTGATCTTTCTGGCTGGTTTGTTGATTAAAATGGGTGCTGTTCTAAGTGCTTTGTCAAATCTTCACAAAAACGAGGAGAAATTGACATTTACACCTTTATACCAGCCAGAAAGTGATATATTAGATTCACCTCTATTGCCACCGAAGCTTGCTTTTGGCTTAAGGGCAGCAAGAGGCCAACAGGTCTCTGGTGATAGCTCTGTTTCAACGCTTCAGCCTCAAGGGCTCTCTCTCTAGCTTGTGTGGGTGGGGAGTGGGAGAGAATTACTATGCCATTTTCCCATTGACATCTCCAGCCCTGTCTTCTCAGACAGTGCCCTTTGTGCCTATGCAAGGACTTTGAGCTTTAAGGGTAAGGGTTCTCTAACTTTAGTGAATAAAAGACAAACATAAAAAGCTTTGCAGATTCTTAACAGATTAATTGGTTCCACTTCTAGAGATTCTGATTCAATAGGTTTCGGGTACAACCCCAGAATCCGAATTTTGATGATGCAACAGATGACTCTGATGAAGGAAGATCACATTCTGAGAAAGTTTGTTCTAGCAATTCCCATTACCACAAGGGTCTAAGCTATGGAGTGGGCCAGGGATGAAACCCTGTACAGGGAATCTAGAAGTGTGACTGTCCAGCTCTGACACTTGCATTCTAGCGTCCTTTGGCAACTCAGTTCTCCTGTGTTATCACTTGTCTATCTTTATAAATGAAAGATCATGAGATAGACAACAGGTTAATACTCTTAATATGCAAAGATCTTCTGCAAATAAATAATAAAAAGAGAAACCACTTGATGCAAAGATGGATAAGTGATATGAACAAGCATTTCTTTTAGAAGAAAATACAAATGATGAACAAACATTTGAGAAGATAATCAACCTTAACAACGACCAGGTAAGTGCAAATCAACATAACGATACAGGTGTTTTTATGGTAGTGTTTCTTTGTTTTGATTTCTCTGTTTTTCTTCTTTTGCTCATCATAATGGAGGAAGGAGACCCTGTGAATTGATAACATCCAGGATCAGAAAGGGAGTGGAGAAATGAGAATTCCCCTATGTCATTGGTGAAAGTGTGAATGACTACAACATTGAGAGAAAGTAATCTGTCAGGAACTTTTAAAATCAAAAAGTGCCTTTTTTTCACTCAGCAGTTTGGCTTTGAAAAAGTGTATCAGGACATGTGGATATAAGCAATGGATACTTATTGAACATTATTGTTAGTAGCAAAAGAGAAAATTACTTAAAAATCTATCAACAAGGGACTGACTGAGTAAATTATGCTACATCCAAACTGAGGAATATTCTACAGTTATTGAAAAAATCTATTAGATCTGGAAAGACTCATCTTGAGTGATGTTCATGATACATTGTAATGTGGAATGTCAAGTTACAGAGTAATGATGCAATATGATTCCATTTTTGAAGAAGAAAAAGAAGAAAGCCCCAGACTGTGTTTATATATGTGTATAAGCTTGGCATGACAAGTGGAAGAAAATATATGAGCTATTAATTGATTTCCTCACAGGATGACATTATGAGGGGGTTGGGGAAACTCTAATACTTTCTTTATTCACTTCCATATTGTATGACTTGTGGGGCCGGCCCCGTGGCCCAGTGGTTAAGTTCGCGCACTCTGGTTCAGCAGCCCAGGGTCTTGCCATTTCGGATCCTGGGCGCAGACCTAGCACCGCTCGTCAGGCCATGCTGAGGCATCATCCTACATGCCACAACTAGAAGGACCTACAAGTAGGATATACAACTATGTACTGAGGGGCTTTGGGGAGAAGAAGGAAAAAAATGAAGATTGGCAACAGATGTTAACTCAGGGTCGATCTTAAACTATATATATATACATATATATTTTATATATATGTATATATATATGTATACAGAGAGAGAGAGAGAGAGAGTATAACTTGCTCCAAAAGAATGTATTACTCTTATAAGTGAATTATTTTAAAGTTGACTTTAGACTTAATCAAGAGACACATAGTATTAAGGGCTGTACTCAACAGATCACTTAGATCCCCTCCAGCTTTGCCCACTTTGAGACACCCATCTCCTTCCCCCACTCTGCATCAAGGTCCATTTACATAAAGGATTCCAAGTCACCCAGCACCACACCGTCTTCTCATGGTGATGTCCATTCTAGTGCACCCACCTCAGAGCCCACACAGGAAAGACCCAGGTCCCTGAAGTTGGATTTCATGGCCAGATTGCACCTTCAGATCCTAACCCATCCTGGGAAATTACTGGTGAAGAGAAAACAATGTCCTACACCTTCTCAGGTTCTCCCAGAGCATCACCTGGCTCCTTTCAAACCTGTGAAACTCACACCCAAGTCCACCTGAGATTCTCTGGAGACTTAGCCATGCTATATTTTATGATGATGATTTAACGGGACTCCCAAGGACTTCAGGTCCCAGGAAGACCCTGGCACCACCATTATGAGAGTTGCCTATGGGACACACACAACAAAGCAGGATGCTGCTCCAGTCCCTGAGGGCCACCTCAAGCCCTCCCATCGGCATGCCAGGCTTCTCATGGACGTAAGCACAGTAAAGACCCAGGGACTGAGGCTACAGTGATGCTCTCATTTTCCCCGCTTTTAACAAAAATTATGAAATATACCACACATCTAGAAAAATTCATGATATAAATGTGCACAATATTTAATAATTCTAAAGTAAACGTCTATGTAACTACCACTCAAATCAAGAAATAGAACCTTGCCTGGAACTCCCTACGTGATCCTCTCCAATCACGCCCTCATTGTCTCCCTAGAATAAATCACTGTCCCACCTGCTATGGTCAATCATTTCCCTCCTTGCTTTTGTGGCTTTACCACCTTTGTATGCATCTAAAAACAACATTTTAGTTTTGCCTACTTTGAACTTAATATAAATGGATTCACGATGTATGTATTCTTCGGGGTCAATATAAAATAGATTTATTCAGGTTGCTATGTGTAGCTATAGTTCATTCATTTTCATTGCTGTATAGTATTCTGTTGTATGATTACACCACAATTAATCATTCTACTCATTGCGTATTTGGGTCGTTTCCAGTCATTGACTATTACAACCATGCTGCCATGATCATTGTGTATATGTCTCCTAATGTTGTGTATACAAGTTTCTCTAGAAAGAAATGGAATTGCTGGGCAACAGGACTTGCATGTCTCCAACTTTGCTAGATAATGCCCAACTCTTTTCTGAAATGTACCAATTTACACTCCCACCAGCAGTGGCTGAGAATTCTTAGTACTCCAGCTTCTCACCAGAATTTTATAGATGTTCTTTCTCAGAGTCTTTGAACATGCTGATCCTTCTTCCTAGAGTGTTCTCTTTCCCTATTTTCTTATTATCTCACTAACTGTAGGTGGTCATTAAGGACTCTTCCTCCTGGCAGCCTTCCCCGACTCCTTAAATCTGGGTTATGTGGCCCCTGTATTCCCATAGCTCCCTGCATCATCCCGTCAATAGTGTGTATTACATTGTATGGCAACTTCCTATTCACTTGCTTGTCTTCCCACCCCTCACACCAGACTGAGGGATCCCTGAAGGCAAGGGATGTGTCTTGATCTAATGCAGTGCCTGGCATTCAGTAGGTGCTCAATACATGACTGTTGGATGAACAAGTACAATCCATTTCTCCTCTCAACTCATGGCTCCCCTCAACCATTGGGAAGCCAGGTAAGTATCAAGGCTTTTCAGAGAATTGTTGCCAAAACAACAAATAATAACTCTGGGGAAATTAATTGTCAGGTCTGACTCTTTCATTAGTAGCTCATCAAAGGACTGTGAGCACCCAGGGGGACTCTTAAAAATAAGTAACCGATCAGCATGGAAGAAAGGGCATCCTCTTCCCAGCGCATCCCCCACCCCCACCACCAACACACAAATAGACACACCTCCTGTGAATTGCTGGGCCCAGCTATTAACACAGTTATTACCAATGCCCACTTAGTGAATTATGAGCAAGAGCCTCAAGAGAGCTTTCAAAGATCTTCAAATGGATGTTTAAAAGCCTGTGGTTGCTCAGACAGGCTAAGATAATGGCATTTATTACTTGGAGGATAGGGTATTTACATAAAGCTGGATTTTTATTATAACCGTCAGATGATTCCTGAGAGGGAGGATGGAAGGGAGAAGGGAGGGTGAAGATGCAAACGTTCCACCTAAATTTGATTTGAACATTTGTTGTCAAAACTAAGGTAGGGGTTGAGTAGGGTGGCCCTCGGGGAGGAGGGGCCAGGTACAGAGAATGGTACTGGGTTCCCCTAGAACAAGAGAGTCAGAACCCTGGACAGCTCATGGTATCTGCCATTGATCTGCTGGTGGGTACACTCTCAGACGGTTCTCGTTCTTCCTACGGTTCTTCCATGGATGATTTAGGAGACAGCCCTCATTTATCCCATATATAATCTGGAGTGGGGATAATCCAGGGTATTCACTTCTCCTGGCTTCGTCAGTGGCTCTGGGGATACCTATGTACTCCTCTACATGACAACGGTCAAGATGAAGATGAATTGAAGCCAGTTGTTGCAAGGAACTTGCATTAGCTGTCTATCGCTGCATAATAAACCACCCCCAAAATTTAATGTCACATAAAATAACACTTTTGGGATTCTGTTGACTGGGTGACTCTTCCACTGAACTTTCCTGGGTAACTCATGCAACTGTAACCAGCTAGTGGATCCATTGAGGCTGGAGGGTCAAGCAGTGAGTACAAATTTAATGAAGGAGGTGATGCCAGGGATGAGTCTGGAAGCTGTGTCTTCCAGGTGGGCAGGACGGACAAGAACATTTTAGGAAGAAGCAGCAGCATGTAAGCAAAGGTATGAACCAAATGTGGGCTGTTTGGAAGCGATGGAGGTTGGCAAGTGGTTCTGAAAGACCAGATCATAGGAGGGAGAAAGATTTCAAATGATTCTGGGAGGTGAGCAGGGCATTGAGTACCATGTAGGGGACTTGGCCATTATCCTGTAGATTTTGAGGAAAGCTGGAGTGACAAATGTTATTTAAAAGAATAATTACTACATACCAGGCACATTGCTGACCGTTGGAGATGCTGCATTATCTCGTTTAGTCCTTGCTATTATCACCATTTTACACATGGAGGAAATGAGGCTTACCTAGGGCCGTATAGCTAGTAAGTGGTGGGGATGTGATTCAGAAGCCAGGCATTCTGACTCAAGAACTGGTTATTTTAGTTACTATATTCCACATACCTTCTGAGGGGGGCTTTGAGTTGGGAGCAGGACAGCTAATGAGAAACGAGGCAGGATTAAATTTTCATTTCAGAAAAAAGCGGGGCAGAGATTCCATAATTAAATAAATATGGAGAATGTTGGATTAAACAAAGTTTATCAGGTTTCTTTACGTTGAACCTCTGAGAGCCTAATATGAGATGCTAATATGCACTAGAATGGAAGCGACATGAACACAAGATTTTTGTCTTTTTTATTGACAGCTCTATTTGTCCCCCACACCCAGAACAGTGCCAGACATACAGTAGATGCTCAGTAAAAGTGTACTGAATAACTAATATTGGGAAGCTCCAAGGGCCCCCATATTCCAAAATTATTTAACTATAGAATAGTCCTTCACCGTGACTTTTTCCTATCGATCCTTCAAGGAACAGTAATACTCTGGGGAATACAATTGAGAAATTCAGCCTTAGAGCACATGAAAATTAAATCAAACTTTGTGTTCCCACCGTGTTGCAGACATTATTCTTCATTCCTCCACTCATTCATGCCTCCAGGAAACATGAACTAAGAGTTTGCCATTCATCAGGCCCCCTACAAAGCAGTAGGGGACAAAGATAAGAAGAACATGGCCCATGCCCTCAGGAACATTCAGTCAGAGGGCATTTTTTCATGTTGTACAGAATTTAATCTTATGTAGTTCTCAACAGCCTTGTATGGTCTTCTATCTTATATGAGAACTGAGGCTCAGAGTGGCGAAATGACTCTCCTAAAGTCTTAGCAGAGCCGGGTGAAAACTGCTGGCCTCTTGCATGATGGATCCCCTCTCCCGCTGGTGGAGGAGAGAAAAGAAGTGGGTGGCCTGGGGGATACCACCTCATCCACACACTAGAATCCTGGACAGTCTGGGGTCATGCTGGGCTGCACTCTCCCTTCAAAAAGGTAAACTGAGGTTGTCACTGTTTCCTCCTGGTGTGGGAATGACATCCTTCTCAGTGGTTTGACCATGCAGGAGAATTCTGTGACAGAGAAGTAGCTGACCCCAGGCTGTGACTGGGACCTCTTGGGCCATCCAGTAGGTAAGTCCTTCCTACAGAAGGTCAGTCCTTAGCCAACACACAAGCCTTCTGGCTGTGGGAGCAGGTGAGGTGATGGGAAGTTCGTCCCATCATCAAAGGGTCCCACCTCCTGTGATCACACAGGTATACATGTATACAACTCTGCACGCATATGCAGAGACATGCACAAACATGAAGACAGAGTCTAGACCACATATGCACACACACATGCCCATGCATAACAGGGCATAAAAATGCATGCACACAAGAGCCCACCCACATAGCAGCACACATGGGTTTGCACACACATGCACAATCACATACCTGAGATCATCCCTTGCTCTGGGGAACTCCATGTTGAAGACCCTCCTTGGGGGGAGCGGGGAGGAGGTAACTCTAGAGGAGATGAGGAAGGGTGCCCTGGCAGAGTAATAGGAGCTGGTGGCTTGCTGCCCCTAGACATGGCAGCTGTGGCCCAAGCTGGTGCTTTAGAAGGGCTCCCCCTTCAGCCACAGGCTGTCCATTGCACCATTGGTTGTGAGGCCTAGCACATCTGGCCTCTTGGAGATTCCAGCTCTTATAACAAAGGAATCAGCTTAACAGATAGAAGAACTTAAAAGAGGTCTCCCTAGGACCAGAGGTACTTGTGCCACCCCATTTAACATCCACGAAATAAGTTGAATTAACTCCACAATTTGGGGAGTCAGAGTGGTCACATCTCTTATTTCCTTAAATCAAATGTGGTCAGTTTCAAATCCACATCCAGTTGGCCAAGAAGGAAATTGAACTGGTCATAATTGAGCTTCCTCCCCATCACCTCCACCTCTATCAGTTGAATTCAGGTCACAAGGGTTTACTCAGAGCAGTTCGTCTGGGGAGAAGCCTCTCGTTTTCCGTTCCCACTGTTTGCTGTTGAAACACTCATTGTCCAAACTCATACAAAACTCATACAGTCCTTGAAGATGGGTGGTTCTGAGGCTTGAATTCCAAGTTTGGACATAGGGACCCTCGCTGGGTCTAAAAACCCTGGTGCCCTTTCTACATACAGGCTTCCAGTCAGCCTTCCTCAGCATCCCAGAATTCTGGAGTGGGTGTGCAGATAGCCACACACACACAGGCTCTGAATGAGATCACAACAGTGCCCTGGAGAACAATCAGTTAAAAGGAAGGGGACCATTGAAACACGTCTTCCTTTATCAGCCTGATTCTCCAACAAGACTCCAGCAGGCTTCATTCAAATGAAATGCACGTTCTCAGCACTATAAAAATGACTTTATCACAGTCAAGAAGAGAATGATTAGAAGAAATGAATATGTGGGTGATTGAATACAGGATGTCCAGTGACAGGGGATGGAAGACGCAGATTGCTATCTCGGTTCAGCCTCAGCTGGGGTGATGATGCTCCCAGGGGCTGCCCCTTGACGGAGCAGAGGCAGGATGGCTACAGAGTAAACACTGCCCCAGCCACATCTGGCAGCCATCACTTGGTACAGAGAATGGTTGGCTGCACAGGCCTGGCAGCACCAGGTCTCCCACTGTGGTCAGCACAGAGGAAACACAGAACCTGCAGTCAGTCTGCCTGGGTTTGGATGCTGGCTCTCCCACGTAACAGCTGCGCGCCCTTAGGTAAGCTGGTTCACCTCACTACACCTCACTTTCTCCTTCTGGAAAATGGGAATCATGATAACAATGGGGTTCCCCTGAGTTTGCTGTGAAGATTACGTGTTTTAACACACATGTAGTAAAGTGGTGGTCCCAGTGGAGGCCACGGCTGGCTGACTGGGTGACAGTGTTTCTATTCACTCAGACCTGTCCTGCCTTTCTGGGCTGGCTAGGGGCCACATGAGGCCTGTTATTCCTCCGGAAGGGATCACCTTAGCTGGGGGGAGCCTTGCACGTGGCTGTGAGAATGCTTTTGACCCTTTCCAGTAAGCCACAGCATTCACCTACTCAGCGGTGACTTGGTAATAGTGTGGCCTCTGAGCCGACTGCTTCAGTTCAGATCCTGGCCCTGCCACTTACTAGCTATGTGACTTTGTACATTACTCCACCTCTCTGAGCCTCAGTTTCCTCATCCGTGTAATGGGGCCACCAATAATCCTTACTTCAGAGGGTTGATAGGAGGACTCAATGAGACAACTCATTGCAGCAGGGGGCACAGCCCTGGGGGGAAGGAGGCGCTCATAACCACTGGCTTTAGTTATCTACTATCCCGATGGTGTCTCATGGCGCCACTTCTCACATTCTGACTCTGCCAGGTTTTGAAAGGACCATCCATTCATCCATGCATTTACAGAAAGAACTGCCGTTGAGCGCTGGGCCTGGGATGCAGTGATAAACCTGCAAGGCCTGGTCCCTGCACTGCCCCATTCGTTCATTCAACAAGCATCAGCCAGTGCTGCTCCAGGACCTGGGGATACCGCAGAGGGCAGGACCAAGCCCCTGTCCCCAAGGAGTGCGAAGTCTAGGGGAGGAGATGGATGAGAAACCAACAGACAAGTCCAAACACAGCTGCAGGTGGTCACTGCTGCCAAGAACCGTGGGCAGGGGAAGGATGCGGAAGGTTCTGCTGAACGCGGCAATGCTCTGCTCCTTCCCTGCTCCTCAGGACTGGTGCCACCTTCCACAGGGCCGCCATCAAAGTCACAATCTCCAGGTGTCCTCAACTCCTCCCCTCTCCTCGAACCTAACCAGCCACTAGTGCTGTGGATTTTACTTCCTAAACAGCTCTTCAAGTCTTTTTCTCTCTGTCCCCCAGACTCACCCCTCCCACGTCACAACATCCTCTCCCACCAGACAACAGCAGTAGTCTCCTCCCTGGTCCCCTTGCCTCCGGTCTCACCTCACCTCCCCTCCCCTCCCGCCCACACAAATGTGATCAGGACCCTCCCCACCCCCAGTCTCCCTCGGAGATGCTGCCTTCAGGTCCGGCCCCAGGTCCTTTGAATGGAATCCAAGGCCCTCCAATCCCTAACCCCGCCCACATCGGCTTCAGGCCTCGTGGACTCGCCTCTTCCAGGAGGCCTTCCCAGACTCCACAAGCTGGGTTTGGGGCCCCTGCTCTGGGGCTCGCAGAGTGTCTGAGAATACCTCCTGGATCTTAAATGTGGAAGGAATGGACGGAGCAGGTGAGCCCTGGGCAGGGAGTGAGGCTTGGCGTAGGACTAAGCAGAACTCAACTCAAACCCGGCGCCCGCCCCCCACCGCCCCCCCCCCCCCCCAGGCTTGAAAAGGGGGCTGGGGGCGGGGGCTCGCGGCTGGTGGCCGACCCGTTGGCATTCCCCGGGGCCCGGGGAGAACAAAGGGCCGGTACGGAGCCCGCGAGTCCGGGTACCCCCAGCATCCCCCTCCCTGGTGCTCCGCTCTCTGCGCCTGCGCTGGGTGGGCGCTCGCCGGGGATCGGGAACTGCGGGAGGATGGGGGTCTCGGCTCTAGTCTGGGTTCGGGGGTCAGGGCCTGAGCGCGTGCTTCCGGGGTGTCCGCCTCCGCCAGCGGCTGAGAAGGCCAGTGATGGAGGGGCGACAGCGGTGGGCTGGGCCCGGGGAAGGCGCGAAGGCCGGCGGGGACCAGCCCCATTCTGCGTTGGCCGGCCTCGCGGAGCTCAGCAGAAAATTGCCTATTGCCGAGAAAATGAGAGCACTGTGACCAAACAATGGCGGGAAGGGGCGAGGACTGGATGGCAGGGCCACCATTAGCATCCCCTCCCTCCCCGCGCTGGGAGAGGTGGGGAGCGGGAAGGGAGAGGGGTGAAGGGACTGCGGCCAGAGAAGGGGGCGCAGCCTGGGCTGCTCTGCAATAGAGTGTCCCTCTCGGGGCCCCAAAGGCTCCAGGACCCTGCCAGACTGGGCCCAAAGTCGAGTATTTCTGGACGCAGTGTCTTATGGGGTAGTGGGGTTGGGCCATCCTGTCTAACCCCCAGGGTTGAATAAAATCCCGTTTTATTAACCATGGCCTTAAGACCCTGTGTGATCTGGCCCTGCCACTGCTCCATCCTCATCCCTACCAGGGTGCCCTTTAAGGTGCCCCATGCCTTCACTGTCCTCCCTTCTGTTCCTCAGACAAGCCAGTGGCTTTCCTGTCCGAGTCTTTGCGCGTGCTGTTCCCTCCGCCTGGAAAGCTGTTGACCTACTCTTGGCATGGCTGACTCCTTCAGTGTCAGCCTAAGATCACGACCTGGGAGACTTCACCATCCTCCCTGCCCATCAGGTCAGAAGTGGAATTCACACTCCTCTGTTATTCTCTGTGTTACCCTGTTCCTTCCCTTATCTTTCAAGGCGTGGATCACATTTTGTAATTAGACATTTATTTAAACCTTCATAAAAGCAGGGGCTGCCTCTTTCTTGTTCACTACTCCTTTCTCAGGTACCCAGCAGAGTGCCTGGCATGTCTTAGGTTCTTCTGAATGAATGAATGAGAGGTGACTGCTCGAGGGAGCCAGCCGTGATGCCAGAGATGGTGGACAAAGTGAAAAGGGCATCCTCTTGTCAGGGCCCCCAGGGAATGTGGGTGCTTAGTATGGACTCTGACCTGGCTCCTGAGGCCCCCACCCCAAATCCGGCCTCAGGCTCTGAGCATCTGGCCCTGTAGGGCCATGCTGTCCCCTCCAGCAGCCACTGGCCAAGTGTGGCGAATCCCGCTTGAGATGTGAGGCAAGTATAAAATGCAGACTGAATTTCAAAGACCCAGTATGAAGAAAAGAATGTAACATAGCTCATTAATAACTTTTTATATTGATTACCTGTTGAAATGATATTTTGGATACATTATGTTAAATAAAATATATTCTTAAAATTCATTTCACCTGTCCCGTTTCTTTTTAAAAATACGGCTGCTAGAAAATGTGAAATGGTATATGTGGCTCACATTGGTGGCTTGCAGTATGTTTCCTGTGGACAGTGCTCAAGAGAGCCTCTGATTTACCCCAAGGGTGTGGCCCCCCTGTGAACCCACCCCCGCCAGCCATATCCAAAGGGAGGGGATTAAACTCTATGTCTGCCGTGGAAGCATTTGCTGGCTAGTTTTAAAGCCACCACAGTATCCTTTGGCTGTCTGCCAGCCAAGTAAAAACACTCGGGGATTAGGAAGATCTGAGTTCAAATCAGCTCCACTGCATATCCACTGTGTGCGCCTGGACAAGTCACTTCACCTCTCTGAGCCTCAGTTTCCCCATCTGTGAAACATGGGTAATATTATTTGCCTCACAGAGTTGTTTGGAGGATTAAATGATGCGTAGGTGGTTTTGTCTTTGTTTTTGTTTTTTTTTTTTGCTAAGGAAGATTAGCCCTGAGCTAACATCTGTGCCAGTCTTCCTCCACTTTATATGTGGGTTGCTGCCACAGCATGGCTGATGAGTGGTATAGGTCCATGCCTGGGATCTGAACCTGTGAACCTGGGCCGCCAAAGCAGAGCACACCGAACTTAACCACTACCCATTGGGCTGGCCCTTGTGGATGGTTCTTGACACAGTGAGCCCTCATAGTAGTGGGCATCATTATATTATTTAAAACACTCTGAAGGTCATCTCAGGGGATGACCTCCACCCTCTCTACCCCTACCCCCATTCTCACTCTCTGGGCTCCCAGGGGAACTTCAACAAACACAGTGGAAACTGAGTGAGGACAAGCAGGAGCTGGAGACAGTGCCTGCTCCCACATACCCCAAGCACAGCACAGATGGTGCTAGCCCCGTTCTTGGTTAGGTTTCAGACTTGGCCTATAAAGACGAGCAAACACTAACACAGTTTCTACGGCTCAAGGCTGCATCCCTGGGACAACCCTAGGCCCCCCGTAACGTGCCTGCCTGAGAAAACTCAGAGCTGCAAAGGAACCGACTGTTTCTTCCAGCCAACACCTTAGGACAGAGCCCCTGTCCCCCAGCCTCTGTGGGAGGGTGGGAGCAAACCCAGATGGGTTCACAGGGACCAGCCCCCCTTGTCACTTTTTGTAACTTTCACTTCCCTGACTCTACTGAGGCCACACTCACCCCCCTCCAGAGCCCCTCATTCTCCCTTTACAAGTGTTGGAGAGGATGTGTGGAAAAGGGAACCCTCATACACTGCTGGTGGAATGTAAAGTGGGGAACAGTATGGAGATTCCTCAAAACATTAACAATAGAACTACCATATGACCCAGCTATTCCACTTCTGGCTATTTATCCAAAGGGCACAAAAACACTCACTGGAAAAGATGTATTTACAACACCCAAGATATGGAAATAACCTAAGTGCCCATCAACAGATAAATGGATAAAGATGTGGTATATATATATACAATGGATTACTACTCAGCCATAAAAATGATGAAATCTTGCCATTTGTGACAACGTGCATGGATCTTGAGGGCCTTATGTGAAGTGAAATAAGTCAGACAAATACAATTACCATATAATTTCACTCGTCTGTGGAAGTTAAACAAACAAACACGTGGATAAGGAGAACAGATTGGTCGTTACCAAAGGGGAAGGGGATGGGGGGAGGGCAAAAGGGGTAAAGGGGCACATTTGAAAGGTGACAGATGGCAACTCGACTTTGGTGGTGAACGCGATGTAGGCTATATAGAAGTCGACATATAATGATGTACACCTGAAATTTATATAATGCTATAAACCAGTGTGACCCCAATAAAAATAAATAAGTAAATAACTCCCAGTCGCCTCCATGCAAACTGAAGTGGAGTTCAGTTCACACCAGACTCTTTCCCCGGTGTGTTACTGGTTAACATGTGTCCTGACCACTTTCAAACACTGTCTGGCTTGGTTTATCTTTGACAAGAGGACGCACAGGGGAAGAAGGCAGTGGCCTGGCTGACCCCAGTCCTGGCTTACATGGCTCCTGAGGGCCTCCGACAGCCCCCTATCTCCTCCGGTCTCTCTCTGAAAGCTCAACCTTCTCACCGTCTGGATTGAGGCAATACTCCCTACTTTAATCATTTACAAATCCCCATCATAATTTACACCGTATCTGTGTGCCACCCACACTATTAGTTATCTACTTAGTATTTTTCTTTAAATTGACACAACTATTTTACTATTGTCAACTGCTTTCCTGAATTTCAACTATTACTATTTACTATTTTTGCGTTTATTTAAAAGGGAAATTTTATCACTACCACAAATGGAAGACCAATGTAAAATACCTATAAGGAAAAACACCACGGGAGCCCCACAGCCAGGCAAGGCGCCTGCTTACCCCTGCGAGAGGGAGATTGGAAGTGTTTGGGGTGTAACGATGCGCTGGTGCTACCCTGGGGCTCTCCTCTCTGTCTGCCCAGAGCTGCAAAGTAACTCGAGAGGGGACATCCTCCTCACAGCAGGACACACGTGTTCAAAGCCAGGACACAGCGCACAATGGTGCAGGGGATTGAAAACCCAGGCCTGGAAGTAGTGGATTGGTCATTCAGAGCTGAGTTTCTGAGCTAAATAATAGCAGTAGTTATAATAATAAAGAGTACTTGTTGAGTGCTTATCACAAGCCTTGCACTGAGCTGGTCACTATAAATATTAGTTCATTTAACTCTCACATCAACCTCAGCTTCTTTGCATTTTAACCACCGCCTGACCTCTTGCCTCTCACCTGGAGGAAGGGTACAGTGTTTGCATCTGACATGGAGACGCTGGTGACAAGGGCTGCTAGGAGGTCTGAGAAGATGCAGGGCCTGCTGAAGGGCATGGCCACTTGGCTCCCAGCACTGGAGGATTGATTGCATTCAAGACCGGGCTCCCCCATTTACAATCTGTGTGACTTTGGGAAAGTCACTTAACCTTCCTGAGCCTCTATTTTCCCCTCTGTAGATGGGGCCAGCCTGGGGGTTTCCCCTCCTGGCCTGACTCAGATTCAGGAGGAAAGCAAGGGCAAGAAAGCACTTTGTCCCTGGTCCATGTGGTGGTGACCAGCCTAAGAGCATCTTGCCGATGATCACTGCGGAAAGTCCCTCCCAAAATGCAGTTTAGAAGCCACACAAGCAAGTAGTCAAAGATGCCTAATAAGTAAAAAGAACAAACACCTAGTACTTACTGTGTCTCAGCACCATTCTAGCCAGCGCACACATATTGACAGATTTATACCTCACAACAACCGTATGGGAAAGGCATGGCTATCTTCATCCTCATTTTGCGGAGCGGGAAACTGAAGCACAGAGAGGTTAAGCAACTGGTCCAGGGTCACACTGTGGGGAGTGGCAGAGCTGGGTTTGAACCCAGGCGGCTGGGCTTCAGCATCCATCCCCTTCATCACTCTGCTTCATCTTCACATTTATAACAGACAAACTGGAAGACCCAGGAGCTGCAACACAGTCGGAGTCAATCTCCTCTCTTAATTGAGCCCCGATTGGTTTATAGTAAAAACCCTCTAATTACGATGAGAAAGTTGAACGTCTTTAGGCAAGGTCTCGTTTGCTGGCTGCTCATGCGATTACAAACCATCTAGTCGTCGTTGGCAGGGAAAGGTAAATTCAAGGACTGACATCATGGGACAGGAAGAGCCCTGAGCTCAGAGTCCAGAGGACCAAAGCGCTGGCCCTGGCCCTGCTGCTCACAGGCATCTGCTTGCCCTGCCTGGGTCTCTAAACACAACAACAATACAACAACAGCAATGCAACAACGCAACAACAGCAATGCAACAATGCAACAACAGCAAGCGCTGGCTGTGTGCCGGGAGCCGTGCCAGGCATTTTACATGCGTCATCAAGACTTTGAGGTTGGGATCATCACCCTCACTTACAGGATGGAGAAACTGAGGCTCAAGTTGTGAAGAGCCTTCTTGGGAGGCGGGGCAGGGGGTGTTCCAGGCCAGAGAGGGGGGCCAAAGCGCTCTCCGAGCGGGGAGGGTGGGAGAGGCGGGGCCAGCCTGGCTCTCTCACAGCTATGAATAGTTAAAAGGCAATTACGATGCTAATTTGCGGCACTAATGGCTACAGCCGAGTGAGGGGGGCTGAGAGGCCTTAGGCCGGGAGCTGCCAGCCAGGGCCTGCAGGGACCGTTCCCTTGAGATGCCCAGACCGCAGCCGAGTCACAGCAGAGACACTAGCTCCTTGTCCCCAAAACGTAGTGGCCCCTGGTCCCAGACAAGACTCAGCTCTGCCAGGTCCTTCCTCAGCGTCCCTCGGAGTGAAGGACTCAGAGCCAGGACTTCAGGCCAATGGAGGAGGGGGCTGCAGACTCCAGGGGCGATGAAGACGCTGAGGAAAATTTCTCATTTTCCCTCCCTGCCTGGTTCCCTGGAACAACAACAAAAATAACAGCAGTATTCACAAAAACAAAATGTGTTCATCGATTGGAAGCAGGCTGCCGTGCCTCGTCAGCCATGTGGCTTTGGGCACTGTATTTTAGTTCCTGTGCCTCAGTCTCCTCATCTGTCAAATGGGGATGAACACAGTAGTGCCCATCTCATAGGGCAGTTATCGGGTTTAAAGGACACAGTGCTGTAAAGCCCTCGGTATGATACTGGAAGGATACTGGAAGGATGAGCTGCTGGAATGGCGGTGAAGTTGGGCAGGGTGCTGGGGATGTCATGGTGAGTAAGATGGGCAAGGTCCCTGCCTCGTGGTGGAGAAAGAGATGATTAAACAAGCAATTAAAGAACAGCATGAGAAGTACTATAATGGGGAAGGAGGAGGGGGCCGTGGGTTCACAGTGATGGGGAGGGAGCATACTCCAGATGCAGGGGGAGTGGCAAGCAGGGAGGGCTTCGTGGAAGAAGAAGCATCCCAGCGACGCTGGGAGTGTGAGTTAGACGAAGACCAGGGTGGTGTGGAGGATGCTTCCAGAGGACTCCTTCTCCATAACTGCCCCATCAGCAAATCCATCTGTGCTCAGCAGAGCCCTCTCCAGTCATTACACACAAAAAGTTGGCCATCTCTCCCAGAAATCAAGACTTGGGGATTTGCAGCCATGGTGGATGTGACACTTGTATGCAACACAGGCACATGAACAAGGGAATTGCCCACAATTACCCACGATTGTGTCACTGTGACTGATGCTGTAACATATGGAGAGAGTGTCCTTGAGTGGGAGAGGTAAGGACAGACATTAGAGTAGGGAGCTCCCAAAAGAGATGGAGGGAAAGGGCAGCCCCATCTCCCCGATGAGCTCTTGTCCAGGGGTCTCCAGGAAGGAGGCAGCAAGCGGGAGTCCTAGACCTGCCAACTGCCTGGAATGCCTCCCTGACACACACCAGACCCTCCATGGCTGCTTCCTTCCGCTCCTCCTAACCCAGTGCTTCCCAAACTTGAGCGTCAGCACCGCCTGAAGGACTTGTTAAAACACGGTTCTGGCCCCACCCCTGTAGTTTCTGATTCAGTGCGTTTGGGGTGAGGCCCAAGAATCTGCATTTCTAACAAGTTCCCCGGTTGCCAGTTGCTGATGCTGCTGGTCCATGGACCACACTTTGAGAACCCAGTTCTGCAGCCTCATCTTCTCCCATTCCGTCCCAGGCCCTCTACACACCCTATCTTTGCCCCACCCATGCCTATTGCCGGTGATCAGTACTAGAACAAAAAAGCCGGGTGGTTTTGATGTGCAATGGGGTCAAGAAAATCTGGCCCAAGCATACAAGTGAGACAACGGGATTCTGAACTGAATTGACTAGGAGACATGATCAAAACAAAATAAAACCAAACAAAAATTAAACTAAACACAAACCCCCTGGTTTCTATGGAGGTCTATAGCTCCAGGTCTCAAGGTGTGACCGCACACTTCGGGGCCTCTCTGCTCCAGCTCCCTTGAGACCTGCCTGAACAACCTCTTTTCCAGCCTTTCTCCACATACAAGCAGGCCCAGAAGATTAGTCACAGAGGCCAGCAGACATTGTGGGTCAGGAGGCACATGTATGACACATGTGCCTTTATTCTCCTTGCCTCACCCACTGCAGACATCACTAATCAATTACAGCTCTCTTTACCCTGGAGCTCAAATTCAGCCTCAGAATCTTCTGCATTATGGTCCAAGCACCCATTTCTAAATAAGCAGAGTTACTACCTGAATTCAAAACTGTGTGCTCTAGTCAGGAACTGAGGTGCCTTCCCCACCTCCTCTCTTCACCCTTTTAGTTGTAAATTGCTTATATTTCATTATTTGCTCCTGTCTCCAAGCTCTTAGTTCCATTCTCCTGCCTCTGTGCCACCTCCTGATGCCCCCAGCTCATCAGCATTTTAGACTTCAGCTCTCCTGAGTGGCATTTTGTCTTGGAGCTTAGCACAGGGCCTAGCCTACATTGGGTACTTAAACCATGTATGTTGATATCCAAGAGTCTACAAATGAAAAAGTAAGCTCTCCTGGTTATTGGTTATTACTGCTTAACAAGCTACCCCAAACTTACTAGCTTAAAGCGAGAATAGTTTATTTGCTTGTGATTCTGCGGGTCAAGGATTGGTCAGGGTTGGCTGGATGACTCTTCTGCTTCACACGGCGTTGTACAGCTTTCTCACAGGGCTGGCAAATGATACAGACTTCAGGGGGGCCTTTCCACGTGGCTGCTTGGGCTTCCTCACATCATGGTGGTTGAGTTCCCAGAAGCAGCATTTCAAGTGTCAAAAGCACAAGCTGCTGATCTCTTGGCACCCAGTCTCAGAGTTGCACAGTGTCACTGCTGTCACATTCTCCTGGTCAAACAGGCAACAGAGCCCACCCTGATTTAAGAGGAAGAGAAATAGGCTGCACCTCTCCATGGTGGGAGCAGCAAAGATTTCGCAGCCATCTTTAACCCACCAAATCTGGAGAGTTCAGGGTTATGTCACTCAGAAGCTGCTTAATAAATATTTCTTAATGAATGGATAAATCAGTTCCATTGCCAGGACCAGCTGGGCCTCCCCCAGTTCATGCCCTGTCACCCGTACCCCAGGCCTGCCCAGGGTTCCTCTGCAGAAACTCAGCCCTAGCTGCTGACCAGGCTCCACACTGCAGCCATAGGGTGACTGGTGAATTCCTCTAGCCATAGGGTGACTGGTGAATTCCTCCCCTCCACCTGGCATGTGGGAGCCAAGAGGCAGTGCAGACCTTAAGAGTGGAAACCCCACCAATGGGTATAGGTGGAGGTTTCCTGCAAATGAGCCCCTCCTGGGGGCAGGGAGTCTGGGCTGCCCCAGGCCCATTTCCATCTCATTGATGTGGAGTTGGAGAAAATGCTGATTTTTTTTTTTTTTTTTTTTTTGGAGCACTGGAGACAGAGAGCAATCTGGGTTGCTATGCAACCAGCGCCTGTGCCCAGCTGATAACACCAGAGGAATTAACTGTCCTTGTCCTGCTCAGGCTCTGGAGGAGGGGCCGATGCTGCTTCCCAGCCTCTCAGCCTCAGACCCCCCACCCGCCACCAGCTGAATCTCTGGCCCAGTTATGGATGGGGGGTCTGCAGCCAGGTCCCAGCCCCTCTCCTGCTTCACAAAGAGCAACCAAGGGGGAGTCCCATGCCTCCTGCCAAGGGAGACACCTCGTGGAGTGTGAGGAGGGGTTGCCTGAGGGTCTTGTGGACACAGGGCATCTCCATCTTCTTTGATCTGCTGACGAGCTGTGAATTAAAGACAAACCTGAACTTGGAGGGAAGCTCTAAGGAGGGCAAGGCTGGTGAGGGGCTGGCCTAGAGTGAGGACATGATGGGCAGAATGAGGCTGACTCCTGGGGCAACAGAGAAGGACAAATACAGGCCGGACCAGGGCCAGCCAGCACGGCCTGTACAACGAGCCCCTCAAGGCCCAGGGAGAAGCAGGCCAGCAGGGCTAAGACGTCCTTGTGGGCACGGGAGCCGTGTGCAGGGGTGGCAGGATCCTCGGCGAGGACTCTCATATCCACAGTCTGAAGAGCTGAGGGCAGCCTTTCTGGGGACTCAGGGGACACCGGGGGGAGACCCAGAGAGACACATTTAATGTGTTTGTTTCCCCACTAGACTGACTCTTTAAGGGCAAGGAACATGTAACATGTGGATTCAAATCCTGCCACTTACAGCTGTGTGGCCTTGGGCTGGTTGGTTCACCTTCCTGAACATTAGTCTTCTCAGCCACAAAAAGTAGAATAATAATGTCTCCTCTGTAGACTTGTCATGAGGATGAAAGCCATCACGTATTAGGTTGAACCATAATAAGCTGCTGCTTCTGTGGGTGAAAACTGTCGAACATCCGCTCTTTCATTTGCTTCAACCTAAAAAGTTAAGCCCCGAGCAGTGTCGTGCGCATAAAACGCACGCAGCAAACGGAAGCGGCTCATGATGTCTTTTGCTGCACTGGGTGGTCATCCAGCGTGTGCATTCAGTGAATGGATGAATGGAGAAAACCAGGATGGGGACTGAGCCGGCTAAGCTGCAGGGGCTGGTCCCTGGGCCTAGAAGATGCTGACGTGAGGTGAGGGCTCCTCGCTGGAGCCCAGGAAGCCAAGTTCACATCCCCTGCCCATCTGCTCTTCCTCTCCCCTCACCCCTCCCCCTCCCTGTGTGCACCCTCTGCGTTTATTTCTCTCTCTTGCCCCACTTATTGAGCAAAAGTCTTGTTTTCAGGTTTCCGTGGTGACCATTTACTTGCACACTCACTCTGTGCCAGGCTCCCATCCAACCACTTTGCAGGCATTAGCTCATCTACTCCCAGCAACGACCCAACTCGAACCTTATTCTTAACCCTTTGAGTTAGGGTTTTAAAATTTTATTTTATTGATGTATAATTTACATACAATAAAACACACCCATTTTCAGTGTACAAATCAATGAGTTTTGGCAAATGCATACGCATGCATACAAGTGTGCCGTCACCACCCCAATCAAGATACAACATTTTCATCCGCCCAGAAAGCTGCCTCATGCCCCTCGGCAGTCAATGCCCTCACTGATTGCCCCACAAAAGCTCCCCCAGTCCCAGGTACCACAGATGTGCTTTCTGTCACTATACGTTCATTTTGACTTTTCTGGCACTTCATATAGTTGGAATCATATAGTGTATACATTTTGTATCTGCCTTCTCTTGCTTATCATTAATTTCTTCCTTTTAGTTGCTGAGTAGTTTAATGGACTGAATTTTGTCCCCCCACCAAAAAGCATTTCATAGGTTGTAGCCCTAACCCCTCCCCCCATGTGACTGTATTTGGAGATAAGGCCTTGAAGGAGGTAATTAAGGTTAAATTGGGTCATAAAGGTGGGACCCTGATCCTGTAGGACTGATGCCCTTTTAAGAAGAGGAAGAGATACCAGAAGTGTGTGCACACAGAGGAAAGGCCGTGTGAGGACACAGCAAGAAGGCAGCCGTCTGCAAGGTGAGGAGAGAGGCCTCAGGAGAAACCCAACCCGCTAACATCTTGGTCTTGGATTTCCAGCCTCCAGAACTGTGAGAAGTACATTTCCGTTGTTTAAGCCACCCTGTCTGTGCTGTTTGTCATGGCAGCCTGAGCTGATGAACACAGTAGCATTCCATGAAGGGAGCACAGTTTGTCCCTCCACTGGTGGCAGCAGTTTTACAAATGAGGAAGCTGAGATGCCCAACAACTTGCCTGAGGTCCCGCAGGTGAGCTGGGAGTTCAGACCGAGTCTGTGGGACTGTGGAGCCTGTACTGCAGCTGGAGGAGCAGCATGAAACTAGTGCTTGCAAAAGCCAGCAGACGGGGAGCCGGTGCCCTGGGAGTCCGGACTGCCCCAGTCGGAGCCCAGAGGACCATGCCAGGTAGGAGGGAATGAGTAAGGGGGAGGCTCCTTGCCCTTACTTTCAGCCACAGGGATGCACCGACCTTCAGCAGGAGGCCAGCTGGAGGGGTGGGCAATGCCTTCAGCAGGCTGAGGAGGACTGGGGGCAGGAGAGAGAGCCACAGATGGAGACTGTCCAGGTCCAAGGAAAAGAAGGGACACTGGGGTCTGGGCCAGCCCACCAAGAAGCATCCTGTGGCTTCTGGCACGCTCTGATACCCTGTCAGGCCATTCATACACCTCTATGAAAAACATGGCTGTCGTTCATTCATTTATGCATTCATTCCACAAATATTGGCTGGATATCCTTTGTGTGCTAGAAACTGCTCGATGCTGGAGATGTGATGTTGGGCAGATCTGGGTAAGTCCTGGCCTCTGGGTCTTCCAGGAGAGGAGGTGGGCATTAATCACAAGATCACTGTCTTGTAGCCTTAAAGGCCCGGAAGCCATCCTCAGAGCCCAGACCGAGAGGCCGTGTCTCCGCTCTCAGCAGAGGTGCTTCTTGGTGGGCTGGCCAGAGAGGGAGTGAGGAGCTGTTCAATGGGTAGAGTTTCTGTCTGGGAAGATGAAAAAGTTTTGGAGATGGATGGTGGTGATGATGGTACCAACAACGCGAATGTAATTAACACCACTGAACTGTACACCTAAAAATGGTTAAAATAGTAAATTTTATGCTATGTACATATTTTTAACAGTGGTACAGTATACATAACTCCACAGTACTTAAATCATTCTCATGGGTGGTCAAGGTCACCTTCTGTCTCAGTGGGGTGGCCTGGTGGTCATGGCAGTCTTCCATGCAGGGTGAGTCCCACCAGGAGCTCCAGGTGCCAATGTCCAGGCTGCAGGGTGGATGGAGAAGGCACAGGAGGGAGGAGATAGGGCAATTTAAGGGGACATGTCCACTTAGGTGATTTTCCCAGTAACCCACCAAATCTGCCAGCCTCATGGTTCCTTTCCTTCACCAAATATCTCATGAGTGTGTGCCAAGTGCAGGTTACCAGGCGGGGCTGGGGTGAGGGGTGCAGAGGCAAATTAGGCCCGGGGCTGGTCTCCGGAGCATCCAGGCCAAGAGGAAAGGCACGCTGCCCACATCTGTAAAATGGGACTAAACCTCCCCATGGGGTCAGAAGGGATGAAGCCTTGAAAAGCTCCTGCACAGGGCCTGGCACAGAGCAAGAGCCAAGGAGCTGCCGCCACTGTGCTTGGGTTTTTGACATTTAACTCTCATATGAGGTAAGAGGGTCCAAGTTAGTTGGCCAGGGGGTTCGGGGTTCTGTGAAAAGGGGCAAAGCCAGAGAGCGTATCTTTCCTGTTTAAAAATTTCTTTCCAATATAGGAAAAAAACTCACCAAGGGAGCAAAGTGGGTTTTTGGCTAAGGGTGGTTTTTCCGCATTTCCCCACCCCCACCCCAGTCAAGAGCCTGATCTATCATCAACCGCCTCCCCCCACATTTCGTGCTCCCACCCCCATGACTCACGCTCCTCAGATCCGATTGTTCTCCGGACTCCTCAGTCCAAAGCTCTTGATGGATTTGGTAATTGGAGTAATTACGGTAATTTTACCTTAAAGACAGGCAGCTGCAGATTCCCCATTGGGGAGCTCCCTCCCCGGGCCTCCTGCCAGCCAGCGTTCAGGGACAATGACAAGTGGCTCCTGTTCCCCTCCCCCAGAATGCAAAGTGGCTGGGGTGGGAATGAGGGGTTCTCAATAGAAGGCATCTCCTGCCTTCTCAGCAGCCCCCCAAGGGGTGGGGGACAGCAGGATGGGTTTGCCATGGTCGTTTTCCTTTCTAGCACCCCGGCCTTGGTTCCAGGACTTGCAAAGCACAGCAGTGACATTCGCTTGTTCCCCATCCAGGCCTGAAAACTGAGACAGGGGACCCCTGAGTCTGTGGATGAAGTCCCTTATGGATCCTTTAAATCCCCAATTGCATGTATCCTGTGGTCTCCAGGTATGGGAGGCAGGCAGGGGTGATGGACCCTTGGACGTGGCAGGGGAGTCACCTGCCCACAGGCAGGTACCAGGCAGCACCTTCCCTTCCTCACCTGAACCAGAGCTGGGGCTGCCCTGCCCCCAGTGACAGCCTGAGGAACACTCACCTTCATGTCTGTGCCCCCACATGCGAAAGAGCAAAGTTGTGGGGAGGACACGGAGGCAGAGCTCTCCTCTGATGTCAAGGTTAGAAGGCCTCTCAGAGGAGGGACTTCAATGAAGGCTTTGAAGAATGAAGAATGTGCCAGACCCCTTTGAAGGGCCTGGGGCAGGGAGGGACCCGAGCCAGACCCCAGAGCAGACCTTCAGGGCAGTCTCAGGCAGGGCATTTGGGGGCTGTATTTAGGGTTGCTAAGGGCAAAGCTGGGGGCGGTCTCAGAATTCCCAGGCTAGGTGGTTTGGTAGATTCAAACCCTTCCAGTCTTCCCAAACCTCTTTGGATCCATTTCCAGTCCCTGTCCAGTCTGCCCACTTGTCCTCTCTCAATTCCAGGCACACCAGCCTTTCAGCGTCACCATCATGCCCAGCTCCCCTGCTCAGGGCCTCACACATGGTTCCTTCTGCCCAGAATGCCCTTCCACCAGTCACCTGTTCATCTTTAAAGTTCAGCTTCGATATCACTCCTGACAGAGCCTCCTGGGACACTCCAGAGCTGGTCCACTTCCCCTGCCCTGAGTGTCTGTGGCTTCCTCTCCTTCACCACTCACCACAATTTAATCAGGTAACAAGTTGCGGGACGAGTTACTTTAACGTCTTTCTTCCTTCATTAGACGAATTCTGAAAGGAAGGTCTGTGTTGATTCCAGGTTCCGTCTCCAGTGCCTGGCTCTCAACAGGAACTTCTGTTGTTGCATGTTGAAAATTTTCAACAAGCAGAAATCGGCTGAGGGTGCATTCCAAGAGAGGGAACAGCATAAGCAAAGGCTCTGAGGCCAGAGTAAGTTCAGAAAATGTTGGGGCCAAAGGCAGGGAAGGAGCGAGGGGACAGGTGTGGGGTGAATGGGAAGGGGCTTGCTCCACTGCTGGGACTAAGCGCTGGGGTGCTGGTTGGGTCCTGCCAGTGAGGAGGAGCATTGGTGGGTGTGGAACCCCCAAGGAAGGTGCACCCTGGAGACACCATGCCTTGTTGCAGAGATGCTTGAGTTGGGGAGCTGGGAGAAGGGTTGAGGGAGCAAAGGTCAAAGGAGGATGTGGTACCCTAGGTTAACCTCGCAGGCGTGCAGGAATCACTGAGGACTGGACTTTGCTTAGCAGAATAATGAACAAGCGAGGTGACACTGTTTGTACTCCATCCATAGCCCTAAGGCTTTGTGACTTCAGTACGCTCCAGAAAGTTCCAAGCACATAGGGCTTCCCCCAACACACACAGGCTGGCAGTGCGGGGGAATTAGCCTCAAAACAACCCTCAGCCGATGACTGGTGGGGTGGGCTTTTAAATACTCCTCTTCCTTGCCCCTCAGGGTGAGTAACTCTGAGAAGTGTTCCACGCTGTCCCCGTGCGTTCCTCCCTCAGTGGGCTTCTGCTTTGATTGCCTGCAGTGGCGGCTGGTGTGATGATGTCCTGTGTGCTGGCTCCTTCCCTTCCCTGTCTCAGGCCCCCACCCCCTGCTGTTATTTCCTTCACCAAATACACCACTTTCACTGAATCTTCATCCCAGGGCCTGCTCCTGGGGACCGGCACTGAGACAGCCCAAGCCAAGGGATGCCAAAGAGCACTCTAGGGTGGGCCCAAGGGATGTTCTGATGGAATATCCAGGGCCTGGGCTCTGCCCCCAGCTGGGCCACTGCAGACAGGACACCCCTTTGTGGGGTCCCATACTCCAGTGAGCCTCCCTGGGTCACCTCACTGCCATTCTCCCCATCTGATCTTGCCACTAGGCTAGACTAGGGCTCCCTGGGGTTGCTGGGCGGGGGTGGGGGTGGCTACTTAGGGCCAGAAGGAGGCATGCCCCATGTGACATGTGACATGGAGCATCACTGAATGCCCAAGGAGGCTCATCCCTGTCTCCTTGAGCACTGGGGAAGTGAGGGCAGTAGCAGCTGCAGAATTTCAACTTGTCTTGCCTCTCACCTCCTTCAGGTGGGAAGCATCTCTCCATCCCTTCCACTTCCCTCAGGGGCCAATGAATGGATGGGGTTTCCCAAAGCCACACCCACTCTTTCCTGGCCAGCCAACAACGGACTCCACTGTAGATAAGTACACAGTGGGGGAGGGGTCTGGATGAGGTGGGTGGGGAGGGCAGGGGGGAAAGCTCTGGGAGGGGGCCAGATCCATCACTTAGCCTGGCTGCCACAGACAACCCCTCTGCCGGAGCACATGCTGCTCCAGCAATGGCCTTGGCTGACGTCTTTCTGTTCCCTCCATATGCAAACCTCTTCTCCTGGCTCTCCTGCTGGCTGGCCCTTTCTTATCACTTTGGTGTCAGTTCAAGCGACCTCCTCAAAGAGGCCTTCTATAGCAGATACTACACCCACATCTACCCCACTCACATCCCACGGCCCTCACCGTTCCTGTCCTCGCTGATGGCTTCTGTTGCAAGTCCCTAGGACTCTCTGCTCAAGGCCGTTCTCTGACACTGGCAGTGCTCAGCCTGTGTGCCTGTGGGATGGACCAGACGGGCCAGGGAGTTAACACCCCAGAGCAGCACTCATCCAATTGAGGAGGAAGAGGTGGATGACACTCTGTCTTCTTTACTCCTTGGTTGGCACGTGTTGAAGGCAAATCTACGCCGTTTCCCAGAAGTCTCTGCAGCACCAACCCTCAGCTGCCCACTGCTGTACGCTGCTCATTAGCACACCCTTCGCGGGCTCCAGCCCTTCCTGTCTCACGTCTCCACTCTCGCCTCCACTCTACCACCTCCCAAATAAACTGCTTGCCCTCCAATTCTTGGCTCAGGGTCTGCTTCTGGGGGTCCCCAATCTAAGACCCTTCCATGACCCTTGAAACAAAGATCCACTCAAGTTGTCCACACCCTCTCTCCTCTCTGTGTGCTTTATTTTCTCAGCAGAATTTTATCACGATGTGAGATCATTTTGTTTCTAAGTTAGTGTGTGTCTCTCTCGATAATCTAGGGGTTCCATGAGGGCTGAGAGCCTCCCTGTCTTGTTTATTACTCTGGCCCCAGCCTAATCCAGTATGGTTTCATAGTGGGCACATAATGTCATTGTCGTATGACTGCAGTTTCCCTCATTTCACCCTCCCCACCCTCTGCGATGATGTAGAAACAGTTTGAGTCTCTGAGGTCACAGAGAGGTTGGGCAAGTTACCTACAGCCCCACAGCAGTGGACTGGAGCCCAGGGTCTGCCATCCAGCGCACTGTGGCCTCCTTTAAACACTGCCTCTCCCAGGGAGCCACTCACCTGGATGCCAGGTGAGACATGCCCTCTGTTCTCAGGTCAATTCTCCCCTGAGGAAACACACTCACTCGAGGGCATCTTTCTGGGCCCCACTTGCCTCCCTTTTAGAAGCTGGAGGCGACAAGAGCTTGTGTCAGTCTGCTCAGGCTGTGTAACAAAACACCACAGGCCAGGATGCTTCAATATCAGACAGTTGTTTTCTCAGTTCTGCAGGCTAGAAGTCCAAGCTCAAGGTGCCAGAAAATTTGGTTTCTGATGAAGACTCTCCTCCTGGCTTGCCAATGGCTGCCTTCTCACCATGTCCTCACATGGCCCTTCTTCTGTGTGTACGGCGGGGTGGGGCGGGGGGTGGGGGGGGGGGAGAGAGAGAGAGTTGCAGTGTCTGTTCTGTATATAAGGACAACAGACCTATGGGATTAGAGCCCCACCCTTATGACCTCGTTTGACCTTAACGACCTCCTTAAAAGCCCTGTCTCCAAGTACAATCACTGTGGAGGTTAGGGCTTCAACACCTGAATGTGGGGGAGACACAAGGCAGTTTGTGTCAGGGCTCCTTAAAAGAAATGTGATCATAGCCCCAGTCGGCCCTAGACTGCAAAGAGTCTGGAGAAGCTGGGCACCCGCTGGGAGCCGTGCTAACCCAGTGGTGGGGCTGGTGCGAGATCATCAATCACCGTGATGAGCCCTCAGATAGTGCCCAGGATGAATGGGAAAACTGACGTGATTAAACTGGGATCGTCTGCCGATGGCTGACAGCCACTCCCAGTGCAAAGTAGCACCACCAGGCCTAGGCTCCTGGCACCCGCCGAGGCCCCTGCCCCTCCTCCCGCCAAGGTTAAAGGGTTGTCCCTCCAACCACACAGCTCCCTGTCATCCCGGCATGAGGGAGCAAGGGGTGCAATGGGACCAGTGCGGGTGCTGGGAACCTGGGGGGATAATATCATCAGTCACCATTCAGGCAGCCTGGCCCTTGTTAATAATTAATAGTAACAAGGAGGGCACTGAATGAGCACTTGCTGTAGATACTTCAGGTGTGTTTCCTCATTTCACACATCAAACCAGGGAGGTCAGAGTTAAGTCAGGTGGTGAGGGCAACAGTTTCTGGAGGAAACAGACAGATGGGCAGAGAGGGATTCATTTCTCCATTTATTCATCTATTCACCCAACTAATTTTTATTGAGCACCTACTACGTACCATTATATCCACAAAGGTGAGCAAAACCCACATGGTCTCTGCCTTCCTGGGGCATGGATGATTAAAAACTAATTAAATAAGATAATTTCAGGTAATAATAAATGCTAGAAAGAAAATTAACTAAGGTGGTGCAAGAGAGAGTGGGAGAGGAAGCAAGTTCAAATGGGATGGTCAGAGAAGGCCTCTTGAGGGAAGGGACATCTGAGCTGAGACCAGAGGTGGAAGGAGCTGGCCATGGGAGTCGCTGGGGAGAGTATCCTAGGCAGAGAGAACAGCAAGCGCAAAAGCTCAAAAGCAGCAATGAACTTGGTGCATCTGGGGGGTTGAAAGGAGGCCCCTGAGGCTGGCTCTGCAAAGTGAGGGGGATGCGGGTGAAGTGGCATCAGAGACAATAGACGGGCCTCGTAGGACAAGGTTGGGAGTTGGGATACTATTTTAAGTGGAATGGGATCCCTCTGGAAGGCTTTCAGTAGAACTGAAGTTTTGTTTTAAAAGAGCCACTGAGGCTACAGTACAGAGGATAGACAGAAGGGCAAGAAGGGAGAGTAGTTACAAGGCGTTGAAGCCATTGAGGCTTCGTACCACTGTCACCACCATCATCACCATCACCACCATCATCACCATCACCACCGTCATCACCACCGTCATCACCATCATCACCATCATCACCACCACCACCGTCTTCACTGCCACCACCATTATCACCACCACCACCACCATCACCACCATAATCATCACCATCATCACCACTGTAATCATCACCATCAGCATCACCACCAGCATCACCATCATCAGAGGCAACAAGATGATAGTGAGTTGGACTAAGATGGTCATAGGAGCAAAGGAGTGAAGTGGGGGGATTGGGGTGTATTTTGGAGTGAAGTCCAACAGGGCTTGTAGGTGGATTGTGGGGGGTGGGGAGGAATTGGGGAGGAGAAGCAGCAACTCTGGCTGAATCCCATGGTATTTCCCCCACTTGGATAATCTACCCAGTCTCCCTGCTTCTTTCTTGACTCTCCCGTCTCACTAGCAGCTCCCAGGTCCTGATCCTGCTTCAGGCAATCGTGGTGTGGCTGAAAGGGCTTGGAATTGGGCATCCAAGCTTCTCACTCTCTGTGCAACTGAACACATGGTTTAACCGTCCTGAACTTCAGTTCCTTCATACGCAAAATGGAATGGTGGTAATACCTACCTCATAGGATTCTGGGGCTAGTGCTGGACTAAACTTGCACTTCATCCAGTCTGGGCTCTTTGGATGGGGTGGCTGCGGAGACTGAGGCCACTCAAAGACTCTTAATCAGCTACAGGTTCCAAACACCCTGTCTGGCAGTTCCAGAATTAATGTCAAGAATCTCTTGGTTAAGGAAAATGCCTTCTTTCCAGTTCTGAGTGTGTGTGTATTGTGTGTGGCAGGGAGAGAGAGAGGGAGACTAAGGAAGTGACTATCATCAAAAACCTTTAAATATGGATATTTCAGGCAAAATAGTTTGGATTTATGGTCTAAAATAGTTGAGTTTGCATCTTTATACCAGATTAACCTGCATTGGAATTGAATCCTGTCACCTATTAGCCATGTGGCCAAGTAATATTAACTTTCTGAGCCTCAGTTTTCCTGTCTTGCATAAAGGGAATAATAATAATGTGTCTCGTAAGGTTTTTGTGAGAATTAAAGCCTTAATTTATGTAAAGTACCTGGTACTTAGCAAGTTCTTGGTGACTGTTAGCTGCTGTCATCACTTCATCACCCAAACTAAGACACTGGATTATCGTGAAGATTAAATTTGAAGCTCTTGGCATCATCACCATCACCACCACCATCATCACCATCACCATTGTCACCATGACTATCACCATTACCATCATCACCATCATTGTCACCATCACTATCACCATTACCATCATCACCATCACCATTGTCACCATCACTATCACCATTACCATCATCACCATCACCATTGTCACCATCACTATCACCATTACCATCATCACCATCACCATTGTCACCATCACTATCACCATTACCATCATCACCATCACCACCACAGCTATCACCGTTATCATCTTCACTGTCATCAGCATCACCTTACAGGGTGAAGCAGGTACTATCAATGTACCACCAACTTCCCTTCAGCGTTTACCATTTCAGTGTACCGTGGCCACCTTCTAATTGCCAGATCTGTATCTCTTTACCCAAGGGCTCTCTCTGGCTCCCGGAACCCATGAAGCCTGTGCTCATGCAGCTGGAAGTGCCAGGGAAGAAACGCCCACCCTCCTCAGGTTCAGCCCTCAACCAATGACTCACAGGAGTTGAGGAATAAATGTCCCTCGGGTGGGGACAACTCTGATGAATATCTTCTACATGGGTTCTCAGAGCTCCCCGGCAGAATTAAGCTCTGGTTGCCCACAGTGGTAACTTGCTTGATCACGCATCCTTTCATGGGCTGCCTCCCCTTCTCTATCTCGCCTCCCCACTCTCTGGTGTTTCCTGGGATCACTATTTGCCCTGGAATCATTGTCTCAGGGGCAGCTTCTGGGGGAACTCAAGTGGAGACACTGGATCATTGTGAAGATTAAACTTGTAAAGCTCTTCACATATACTAAGGGCTTAATAAATTTATTGTTAAATGAATGAATGAATGAGGCTTCACCTGCCCCGAGGAGACAGACCCAGGGTAGGGGAAGGAGGAAGGGAGAGACCTGGGAACTTGGAGATGAAAGGGGTGGGGAGGATCCCAGAGAAGCTGCCCCTGCAGCACCCGCCCCCTGCAGCAACTGTCATGACTCCACCCCTCCCTCTTCTGAGTTCTCTTCCCGGCCCCTCCAGATGGCTGCAGGTTCCAGGTGTGGCCAGACCACACTGAGAAACAGGAGGACGTTCTCATCGCCAGGCTCCCATGTTAACTCCCCGGGAGGACCACATCCACTGAGAGCTGGGTTCCGGAGAACAGAACTTGAATGAAGTAAAAGTCACATTCAACGTGTGCCTTTCATGTTCAAACAGAATTTAAATATCGTATTACAAAACGACAAGATTGTACAAAGCAACATTTAAAACATGAGAGCCGTGAAGGGAAGTCTCCGTCTTTCTGGTTCTCACAGGGCTGTTCACGGCCACAGCATTAACCACCACCCCCCCCGAGCCCCAACCTTCTCATCTCTCAAGGGGGCTCAGAGAGGGCAAGGGGCTTGCCCAAGGCTGCAGAGCTCTTCTAGCTTCATCTCCAGTACTGTCCCACTATACGCTGTAGGGCCACTTTCAAAGCAGTTTTTTGAGGGGTGGGGGGGTGTGTGCAGAACTAGCCTCTTGATAGAGGTGCTGCTTTTTTTCTTCTCCTCAGGGCTTGGAATCACGGACAAAAATCTATGGAGACCCACGTGGTGTCCTGCATGGTGCAGGAGCCGGCTGGCCTGAGGGCTGGGGAACGCAGGGAGTGAGGGCTCTGTGTTCGAGGTTCTGCAGGGAGGATGTGAGAGGCATTTCAGAGGAGAACACGCCTTGGAGAAAGACGGAGACCTTCCCCTTGAACAGCTGTGCTCCCACGCTGGGTACACAGGCACAGAGTCCGTGGGGGCAAGGACATGACATCCAGGGCTGCTCCTCAGAGTCCTAGGGCTTAGGTGGGACTCGGTTTAACGACCCACTCGCCATGCGGGTTGGCGCGGTACAGATCGAAGAGGTAGGCGTCTGGGTCCAGGCGATGCTCACCTGTGGGAAGCAGGGGTGAAGGAGATTGAGGTGGTGGCTGTGGAAGATGCTGCTGGCTGCCCGGAGCCCCTCACTGGCCAGGGGACCACTCCCCAAGCTGCGTAACCCTTGGCTGCTCTGGCTCACAGCTGCCCCACTCTCTGAAGAACTGACCTTCGCTGATGTCAGGTGCCTTGTCAGGGAAGTTATGCCCCCTCCAGGGCAGCCCACGGCCAGTGATTGACTCATGCAGAGGTAGGAAAGACCATTCTCCCTGCCTCTGAAGGAAACCATCCCAATGCAATTTGCGCTCCAGAGCCCCCTTGTGGCCAAACTAGGCTTCACCCCTTCCTCTCCTTCCCTCCCCTCCCTTGTAAGGCTTTGCCGGAGGAGCACTCCCTCAATGCATCAGGACTCCCTAAGCTTTGTTTAACCTCTGCTCCTTGGCCAGTGGCTCTCAAAGTGCGGTCCCTGCACCAGCAGCCTCAGCAGCACCTGGGAACTTGTTAGAAATGCAGATTCTCAGGGCCCAGGTGGCTTAATGGCCCGCGCGGGTGACTCCAATGCCACTGAAGTTTGAGAGTCGCTGCTCTGGAGAAGGCAGCTGACAACAGCTGCCCATCCTTGGTTCCCACAAAGCCATGGGACTCTCAGAGCTGGCACACGTCTGCAGAATTCCTTAAGGAATCGATGACCACTGGCCCTGGAGGAGGTCCACTTCAGCTTGGGCGGCCCAGAGACATCAGTGAAACAAGAAATTCTGCCCTCTCCATGCCCGCGGCCAGCTCCAGGCAAAACTCCAGACTCCAGGGTGGAATCCTAAGGCGTGGCCCAGGCTGAGCCTAACCTCACAGCAGGGTTCCGTCTGGTTTCAAGGGGGACAGAGGCCTGAGGGGATGGCTCTTCCTGAGGTGGACTCTAGCCTCCCCCAGAGAGGCCCAGTGAGCCGTCAAGGTCAAAGAGCTCCCAGGGTCCTGGGCTCCGACCCACTCCCCACCGGAAACTTACTGATATTCCCTCCAACTTCATACAGGAGGATGTTGGCTGACATCACGGACCTGCGGCTGCAAGACAGAGAGAAGAAAACTGCTGACCTCTTCTTCCGGTGGCAGCGAGACCAACAGCTGCTCATGGACCCCAGGCTTGGAAGGGGCGGCCCTCACTGATATTTGATCCCAGGTGGGAGATGGGCAGAAGGACCCTCCTGAGAGAGCCGGAGCCCAGGGACAGGGAAGATGCAGTTGGGCTGCACCTGGGGAGGGCCAGCCATGGGTCCCCCTGCCGCAAGACCCCTACCTACTGGACATCGAATGGAGGCTGCGAGGGTGGGGGGATAAGGAGTGATAGACGGGCACAGGAGCCTGCTGTGAGGGGCGAATTCTGAGTCAAGATGGACTGTGGATACTGCATAATTATGTATGAAAATTATAATTATCATACAGGTATCATATAATTATCATATGATAATTATGGATAGCCTGAGTTCAATTCCAGAATCTGTCCTCTATTTGCTGTGTGGCTCTGGGCAAGCCCCTTCCCCTCTCTGGGCCTTAGTTTTCCCATCTGTACATCTAGTCCAGGAACTGGACTAGATACTTGCTAAGGACCCATAGTCCAAGAGTCCTTCGTTCCAGGTCCATCAAGGAGGCTCCTGAGAGCTCAATCTGTTTCTTGCATCCTGGAATGACAGAAGCATATCGGCCCACTGATCCTCTTTCAGCTCTTTGGCCATGCTGCCTCAGCACCTTTACTTATGCAGTTTTCTGTGCCTGGAAGCCTTACTTCATTCCCCAATCTATACCAGGTGCCTTGTTTTACATTCACATTGTGCCCTGTATTTCTTATAAAATCTAACACAGTTTGTAACTTGGTATTTACTTTGTGGCTATTTGGCTCATGTCTATCTCTTCCACAGGGCTGTGAACTTGCAAGGCCAGGGCCCTTGTCGGTTCTTTTCATTATGATTCTAGCATTCCACATGATACCTGGTCTATAGTAGGTGTTTAGTAAATACCTGTGAGTGAATGAATGAATGATGACTATTATCATTATTATTTGGAGCAAAGAAGCTCTCTAAGAAGGTTGGAGAACCCAGTTCTGACCACCCCAGAAGGGGAAAGGCCAACAGCACGTGCAAATCCCCTCAAAGGCTTCAGCTCTCCCTGCACCTACTGCCTGCTCCCTGCAGGGGAGAGCTGCTTATCTCAGGGGGGCCCCTTACCGTGGGAGGAGGCTGTCTGTGTCCTCATTGCCCTCTTGACCCTGGGAACTGGCGCTGAGGTGCTCTGTGAACTGCCTGAGGACGTGGGCCACTCTGGTGCCCGGGGTCAGGGGCACCTCCAGGGGACCTTTGATAGGCCAGGCCACCTGGATCTTTGCTACTTTGGGAGTCTGCAGAGGAAGAGAAAGATCCATACAGAGGCACACACGTGCATGCCTGGAATTCAAATGTGTGTGCATAAACACACTTACACAAATACCCACGCTCAATATGCAAAATGCACACATACACACCAGCTGCTTGTGCACAGATCGTAGCATGACCACATACAGAACGTCCCCCAAAGTGTGCATACATAGACACAGGCATAGAAACATATGTGTGCACAGGCGTTCATACTCGTACACACAACAGGAGTGCATGCAATGCACTTAGAAACGCATGCATCTAGGTTTATATAAATACCCATCATGCACAATGCGATACTGGTCAATTTCTCTGTTCTGGACTTTCTTAAGAAACCCGGTTCAGGACTCTCCCCAGGATCATTCCATATTCTTGGAAGGCCTTTCCCTTCTCCTGCCCACCTGCACGCCCCAATCACTCCAGACAGCGACCCCTACTTCCCCAACCCTCAGTCAGGGACACGAGGGGCTGCTTTAAAACGGCGCAGGGGAGACAGCGTCTAGAAACCCCACACCACACCAGTTTCCCCCTTCCTCAGCCCGTCATCTCCCTCGTTTCCGAGACACCACCTCCTCGCTCGCTCGCTCGCTGTGATGGGGCTGGGGCGCCCCCTGGTGGCCGCAGTCGGCAGCGCCGTGCCTGGTGGCCTGGCAGGCAGTACCTGGAGGATGCGGATGCCTTGGGCCCCAGGCGCCCTCCGGCCGCCCCTGGTCCCTTCGTCCCTCCTTCTGCCGCGGGGGGAGGAGGGGCGCACTCACCGCCTCGAGGCCGTCAGCCATCTTGTCCTTGTCTGCGTGTATCCTTCGCAGCCAGGTTGTGAGGCCCCCATCGCAGAGCTGGGGGCGCCGGCCACTGCTGTCGTTCAGTTTTCGCACCTGGGCCACCAAGAAAGAGGCGACCTGTCCGGAAAGAATCAAGTCTTAGCTGGCCCCGGGGCTACTGGGTAAGAGGCAGAGCCCTCCAGGGTCGCTGTGGCCTCTTGCCTGTCCCAGCAGGGCTTGGCAATACATAGTGGCTGACATACTAGTTTGGTGTGAGGAGGGGGGCCATTTAACCCCTAAAGAGGGCCATGGAGTAGGGATCTCTGAGAATAGAGGCCACCCTTGGGCTAAGTGGACAGTGGTGTCCCCTCACAGAGGCTGGAGCGTCATGCACCTGCTGTGGGACAGCTGCTCATTGGCACACTCAGGCGGGGTGTCCCCAAGAGCACACCTAGAGTGGGCTAAGGCTCTGAGAAGCCCCAGCCAGCCCCAGAATGGCAAATTCCCAAAGACGCCGAGGTCAACCCATTCACCTCTGTGCAATCAGAACCCAGCAGGCAGAGTCAGGAGAATCCAGACTCCACGGACTCTGATATTAAGAGCATGTGCCCTGAGGTCTGACAGAATGGGGTCCATTCTGGGCTCCTCTAATTACTGGCCCTGTGATGCCTGAACGAGACGATCCACACAGTGGAAGGTGAGGGGGAACTCTTCCATTTTACTTTATCTACATTTATGTTGCCTGAAAATTTAAAAGAAGGCACTTGGGCATTTCTTGAATTTTTGAGACTCCCTACAAGAAAAAGTATTAGAATCTAATTTATTTTAGTAGTCCCATTACCTCAGAGAGCTGACAGAGCACAGAGAAGCAAGGAACTATGGGAGTGTAGGCGTGTACCTGTGTAGGGGAGGGAGGGCTGTCAGCAGAGGACGTGACTCTTGAACTAAGTCTTGAAGAATGAGCAGAGGGTACCAGGCTTCTGCCCTTTCTAAAAATGGAAGGGAATTGCAGGCAGAGTGAACTGCATTAGGAAAAATCCAGAGCTGTGAAGTACAGGGTGAGTTTGGAGAACCAACTGGCATTTGGTGTGTTTAGAACACAAAGGAGTGCCTGGGTGTGATGGGGGAGAAACTGCGTACAGTCAGAGAGCTTCACTTGCTGGTTTCTGGAATTAAAAAATTGATCCTGATGACTTTATGGATGGAGGAAGGGATAGGAGGAAGGAAGAGTGAGGGAGGGTGAGGGAATGGATGGATGAGTGGAGGAGTGGATGGATGGGTAGGTTGAGGGATGTATGGATTGGTTGGTGGGTGGGTGGGTGGATGGGTAGGTGGAGGGATGTATGGATTGGTGTGTGGGTGGATGGGTGGATGGATGGATGGGTAGGTGGAGGGATGTATGGATTGGTGAGTGGGTGGATGGGTGGATGGATGGATGGGTAGGTGGAGGGACGTATGGATTTGTGGGTGGATGGATGGGTGGATGGACGGATGGGTAGGTGGAGGGACGCATGGATTGGTGGGTGGATGGATGGGTGGGTGGATGGATGGGTGACTAAGTGGAAGGATGAATAGAGAAACGGATGGCAGAGGCTGCATCTCTCTCAGTACAGTGGCCTGCTCAGCAGTGGTGGGCCCTGCTACCTTGTGTTCGTGGGAGTCTAGAGGGCTGGCCGGGTCTTCTCAGCGCTCCTCCTCCAACCTCAACTTTCAGCAGGCCTTGCATGCCCACAGCACCAAGGGGTCTCTCTCCCCACTCTTGCCCCTCGCCCTTGCTCTGGATTCTCACTCAGGGCAAGGCTCTCGGGGGCGGAGACTGTCTTGATTATCTGGCTCTGGGCTCTGTCTTAGGCAGGCCCTGTGCTCTGAGCCTCACGGGCAGGGCTTTTTCAGCATCACTAAAGCTTTGATGTGAAGGAACTCTTTGTGGGAGCTCAGGGAACACCCATAATGTGGGGCAGACCAGATGGCAGTGGACTGACTGAGAGGTGTGGGAGTAGAGACAGAAAGTGAGGACACCTCTTGGACGCTAAGCCAGGGGGAGGAAGAAGACCCTGGCCATACACAGGATCCCACAAAGGTGCCACAAGAGACACAACCAGGGATTCAAAAGGACAGTACCCACAATCCTGGATGGCAGGGACATCAGGGCAGCTGTACCCAGAGGAGGGCGGCGGCCTGTCCCCGCTACCCGGATGGACAGCCCCTCCCCTCCACTCCTAGCTGGGCAGCAGCACTCACCGTCCAGAGCAGATCCTGGTAGTGCACCATCATCCGCACCACCTCAGCTGCCCCCTCTGCCAGCTGCTTCTCCTTGCTCTTGGCGAGTTTGGGGGGCCGCCCTCGGTGGAGGAAGAGATTGGGGGCCATCACTGTGGAAACGTTCCACAGCGTCATCTTGTTGCTCTGCTCCCGGGCCACCACCTTTCTGAGGAATTCCAGGAGAGCCTGGGGAAGGGCACAGCACTGCCCTCAAATCTCAGCACATCCCTGGTGCTCCCCACCTTTCCCAGAGCATCCTGCTGTGCAGCCTGCGGGTACTGGAAGAAGCCAGGGACTGGAATAGCAGTTTTCCATCAGTCCACCCCATGACCTCGCTGTGTCTCAGGTTCCTGCTCTGTGAAATGTGGCCAAAACCTTTTCCCTTCCCTACCCTCTCAGAGGTTAATGAGGCATCCAGTTCAGACTTCAATTTCCAGGCCCAAAAGAGCCACAGCTCTGGGAAATGAGTCTTTTCCTGGTGAGCCCCAGGTCAGCTCCTTCTTTCTGGAGTCTAGATCTGCCCAAAATGCAAAGGAAAGACTAGGGAAGCAGAGACAATGGGAAGAAAGGAGGCAGATGATTTTACCGACCTACCATTTGTTAAGTATTCTTTGTGCTCCTGGCCCTGTCGTTAGCACATGTATTTAATCCTCACAGTAACTCTATAAAATAGGTTCTACCATTGTACCCATCATGCAGAGAAGGAAACTGTGGCTTGGAGAATGTGCCCAAGGCCACACAGCCAGTAAGGATGAAGGAAGGGAGGGAGGGGATGGAAGGATGGAAAGATGAATGGATAGATGGAAGGAAGGAAGGAAGGGAGGGAGGAAGGAAGGTAGGCATCTATTGAGCACCTGCAAAGTACCACATCTTCTACTCTATGATTCGTCATGTGTTAGCTCTTGAAATTCCCAAAACAATCACACAAGATGCTATTATAATCCTCAGTTCACTGAAAAGGAAACAGAAACTCAGAGAGGCTGTCTCTTTAACCAAAGCTGAGGCACAAGGAGTGGAGGTCCCTGGAGCCCAGCTCCACCTGATTACAAAGACTTCTTGGGGCCTCCTACGCCCACACCAGATGAGGACTCCAGGAGACCTGGGGCCTCCTCACAGCTTCACCCTAGAGATGCATCTTGGGTTTGACCCAAGGACAGCCAGGAGGGCGCTGGGAGCGCAGTGAGGGCTGTGCCCCAGCTCCAGCCCCCAGCCCTGAGCACCCACCCCTGTAGCACACAGTGGGAGTTCCCTGAGGGAGTGTTTCCCAAACTGGTGCCCCACAGAACACCAGTGCCATGTGAGGATTTCCACAAAAGAGGGAAAGTGCTACCTACTCTAGCCCCACTCAGAGAGCCCTCTTCCCTGTGCCTCCTGTTGGCACCACACAGAAGTGATGCTCGGCAGTGCCCACTCCACTGAGCACTTGTGCCTTTCAAGATTCATCTGCTTTCTTTAGGGAAAAAGTCTCAGAAAGGCCGTGGCCGTCACTGTTGGTCATCCCTGCACCCCAGCACCTGGCAGAGTTGTTGAATGAATGCATGATCACATTTGGAGCCCTTACTGTGGCTGTGGGCTGAGATGATAGAACAGAGGCAGCTCATAGTAATTCTTACCTTCAGAGCGTTTCTGTTGGGTTCCGGAAGGATCAGGATGAGCAGGTGAAGGGCCTGCAGGCGCTGTTTCAGGTCGGGGATGTCTGAGGGAAGAAGGGGGGCCTGGGTCTCTGCTCTCCCAGGGGAGGCTCAGGCTCTCTCCTTCCCAGGCCCCTTCTCAGGGAGGGAAGATTCCAGAGCTGGGAAATCCCCAGGCACAGCCAGGAAAACCTTCTTTGGAAGGCCTGGAACTGTTTCCTGGGCTAGTGTCAGAGCCAGACAGAGCCCCAACTAGTGCTGGTCGTGAGGTCACTCTCGATGCTGTGTGAATGAAAGGAACACACACACACGTGCATGCATACATGGCCACACACATGTGTGCACATACAGGCCCAGATGTGCAGTCTGAGAGCTGTAGCTCAGGGTCAGAGATGCAGTGGGCCAGCAGTCACCCTCAGGAGGGGAGGTGGATAGCCTACTGTCCTGGAGAGGTTTCAGGAAACCCCATGCATTCTGAGGCTTGAAGAGGAAAAGCTCTCCCGCACTGGGGCCAGGGAGAAGAGGAGGTGGGAGGTAGAGAATTCAGAGAAAGAGTTCACCAGAACCAGGCCAGACCAGCAGCTGAGAGCTCACTGGAGCCTGGAGACGAGCTGCGGAGGGGACACAGAGGCTGAGCGGCCCAGGCTTCGCCCCCAGGATCCCCTGTGGCATTCATTCATTCACGCACTTGACAAATATCGTCAAGTGCCTATCAGGTGCCATGCTCCAGTGCAGGGACCTCGGACACAGCAGTGAAGGAGCCAAACAGGTCCCAGACTTGTGGAGCTTATGTTTCAGGGGAGAAGACAGACCATAAACAAGCAAAGGAATAGCTGAGTATCCTTAGCCACTGCCTCACCCTGAGAAGAAACTGAAGCAGAGTCCTCTGACAGGCGGCATCTGGGTCTGCCAGGCGACCTGGCTGCCAGGTCAGGGAGGGCCTCCTGGAGGTGCTGGCATTGAGCCGACATCTGAATGGCAAGAAGCAGCCAGCCAAATGAGGGGGACAGAGGATTTCCAGGTAAAGAGAGCAGCAGGCGCAGAGGCCCCGAGGAAGGAAGAAAATGGGCCTGTTAAAGCCGATGGTGGGGACGGAGGGGGACTGGAGAAGGATCAGAGACAGGAGGGCCTGAGCACGGAGGAGCGCCCTGTGGGCCCAGGTCGGTGGGGAGTGAGGGTTTATTCCAGAGGGGTTCCAGGGGGTGTGGAGCCATAGAGTGACATGATTTGATCTGATCTATTCGAGAAGCAAAGGCTGGAGAGGATTTCTCAGAGGGCCCGCCCTGGCTTGGAGGTGGAAATCAGGCTGCCAGGAGCCCTGCAGCCTTTTAGAGAAATCAGAGTGTCAGGAAGAGAGCGCGCCGCACACCTGGGCTCCCCTCCAGGTCACCAGCAGGCTCTCAGGTGGGTCGTTTTATTCTTTTGAGAAAAATAAAAGTGATGGTGTTTGCGCTCTGTGGATGGTGAAGAAGTCCAGGCAGGAACATGTATTTGCAGAATATAGAGAGGGATCTGTGCAGTGCAAGCCGATCTACAGATGTGCACACAGACAGAGGACAAGGAGACACACGTGTGCCCACAGATACACAATTAGATGAGCCTGATAAGCTAACCCCTTGGACATCATGACGGGGAAGATACTGTCCATGCGAGGACGTAAGGACTGTGGTGTGCAAAACCTTACCCTCCTCTTATCCCCCATCACGCTACACACACACACACTCATGCCCATACACAAACAACACATACATGCACGCACACCCGACACACATGCACACACACATGCTTCTTCCTCCATCAGCTCGAGATCACAGGGAACAGGTAGTCCTGCCTTCCCACCACTTCCCCTCTCCAACCAAGGTCAGTGGCATCGAAGGCTCTTCTCCGCCCATGCAGAGGGCTGGGGCACACTCACTGGGCACCACAGCGAAGGCCGGGAGGTACTCAGCAGTGAGCAGAGGCGCCGGCAGCTCCCGGATGAACCTTTTGAGCAAATCGGACGCGTCGTTGTGGTGAACCTCGTCCCAGCTAAAAACGCCAGTGTAGAAATCCCTCTCCAGCTTTCTTTCCAGCCCCTGGAGGAAGGAGGGACACTCATGAGAAGCTGGCCCAAGGCTCCAGTAAAAGCTCCTCCACCACTTCTCTGGGCCTCAGTTTCCTCATCTGCAAAGTGGGGACAATTCCTAGCAGCCACCTCCTAGGGTTGATATGAGGATTAAACGGCCAATGCGTGTGAGTCACTTAGCACAGGGTTCTGCTCAATACATGCTGGCAGTCTGACCCCAGGGCCCACACTCTTAAACCCCATGCTGTGTCCTGCCACCTCTGCCCTTTCAAACCCTCCTGGAATCCCACCGCTCAAGTAGAGACCAAAGACAGAACACAGGCAGCTAGGAACTGGATTCTCTCCCGGCTTAATGAGAAGGTGAGGGTGCTGGGCGATGCAGCCTCGATGAAGGCAGGGGGCCAAACCATTACCTTGACCCTGGCCTGGGACCCAGGCACCCTGAGAATGCCTTCCGTGTCCAGCCCTCTCTTCTCCAAACAGGACAGCAGCTACGACAGAAAGAAACCAACGTTTAAACCAGCAACTATTGAAAAGTGGGATTCCAACTGGTGTGTTCGTCCCCTTGAAAACCGGGAAGAGGAGAGAGCTCAGAGAAGGGTCTCCCTCCAAATAAGAACAATAGTTTTCTTGGCCACTTCCATGAGCCAGGAGTTGCTCTGAGAGCTTTATATGCGTGTTTCTCATTTAATCTGTAATAACAGGCTACTGTTGTTATAACCCCACTTCACAGACCCTTAGCTCGCAAGTGTTTGAGGCTGAATTTGAAGCCAGGTCTCCCAATGCTAAAGTCACGCTCTTATCCCCCAGGCGAGACATCTCCCAACAGTGGCACGCAGGGCCAGCCTCTCAAGGGCTAAATGAGCCCAATCTGGGGGCAACTTACGGCTTGAAGGACCAGCGGGACCTGGGTGCTGGGGAGGGCTTTGCGGTCAGCTTCGAGCAGGGCATCGAGGGGCACGCCGAAAAGGCGAGTTTCTGCGGGAAGTCAAGAGAGCAGAAGGGGCCTTTCACTTCCTGGAATGACAGCTGGGCTCCAACCTGAATGATCTGGGTGCCTAGACTTGGACTCCTTTCCCTGCGTAAGGACTGAGCTCTCTGGAGAATGGCTGAGCTCAAACCCGCCCACAGTTCTCGCACAGAACACTCGGCCTCAGCAATAAGGAACACGGTAGGTGCGTCACAGAGCAGAGTCCCCGCGGGATGAAGGCGTTGAAAGGACAGCAAGCTGCTGCCCCAGGGAGCGCTGGGTACAAGATGTCACAATGATCTTGGGTAGGCGTCTAGCTCTGCAGGGATGGGCCACATTCCCAAGAAATGTTTCCCAGGTCTTCTCACCCACCCCGCCCTGTAGTCTTCTCGGGCCAACTCCTCCTTCTGAATCTACTCTGCAATTTCCTCCTTCTCCCATCACCCGCCTGCCCCTTTGCCTGCTAAACCCCCACCCCTGGTCTGTCTTATCCAGCATCCTCTTGTCTTTAAAGAAACAAACAAAGAAATCACAACGTGTAATGTTGACAGCGATGCAGTGAGATGAACGGGCTCACACGCTATTGAAGGGTGACATATACCAAGAATTTGACCATATTCTAAAATGATCGAAGATGCATTCGAAGCTGCGTGTACAGCAATAGTGATAGTGCTTTATAACAGGAAAAACACAGAAATAATAAATGTCCACAGATGGCTATATCCATAAGGAGAAAAATAGTGCCCTCATTAGAAATTATGTTTTCAAAGAATGTTAGAGTTCTGGTAAATGATATATTGTTGTAAGTTCATTACCCCTCCAGAATCCACACCCTTGGCCATGTGAATTTGCTATTCCTCCTATTAAAGAAGCAGAAAATACTTCCCCACTTCTTGCTAGATAGCTTTGGCCAATGGAACGCTGGCCTCCGTGATGCAAGCAGAGGCTTAAAAGGCATTGTGTGGCCCATTTGTCCTCTTGTGCTTCCGCCATGGCCATGAGAACAGGCTCTGGCTTGCCTGCTGGTCCCAGGAGGACGAGAGACAAGAGAAGCAGACCCAGCCCCAGCCCACAGCTTGGAGCCAAGACCAGCCCAGAGCAGCCAACCAACGCCGAGTCCGCCCCTAAACATGCCAGCAAGAGTTTTAAGTCATGAGTTTTGGGGGTGCTTGTTACGTAGCATTATTGTGGCAATAACTGAATGGCACAACTGGGAAGTGTCCATTAGTCTATAATATTAAGCGCAAAAAGGATATAAACACATGGGGGAAAAAAGGAACAAGATAACACTAAAAGTTAATAGCACTTACATCTGAATTGTACTTTTCCTTTTTGTATTTTACTGTTTCCCAAATTTCCTACAATGAGCAGGAATTGTTTTCATTCATATATTTTCAGAAAATACCTATAACGGAAAGAACTATGGCAGCCAAGCACGTTTGGGTGGAAGATGCCCCACGCAGCTCCTGGATGAGGAAGCCGGGGCTTGAGCCACTGGGTCTGAGATGCTGGGACTGCTGACCTGTGGCCTTGCGCTTGGCTGCCTTGCTCCTCTTCAGGTCCAAGCCCAGGATGTCACAGAGCGCTGTCAGCTCGATGAGGGCCAACGAAGGGATCTTCCCCATGTCCTGCAAGGACAAGTCTCCTATCCTTGTCAAGCCGAGTCTGCCTTTGGGGATCCTAAACTTCTAGGGAGGGAAGTAGACACGATCGCTCAGGTCAGTGAGGGGTCTGTGTGTCGAGGCTCCACCATCCCCTCCCCCAGCGCCCCTGGCGGTCAGCAGGAGGAAGAGCCGAGTGGAGGAGAGCAGGGGCTCAGGATTCCATCGTAGTTCAAGTCCAAGCTGTCCCTGTGACTGGATCACAGGCTGAGCATCGAATTCCCCATCTCTAATCATAAAATAGTGCCTACCTCAGAGTTTTTGTGCGGGTAAAACGGGCTAATAAGTATAAAGCGCTTAAGGGTGCCAGGCACATAGCGGAGCCCCAGTCAATGAAGTTGTTTTTACTACCTGTATTCCAACCTGAGGAGCTGGAGGAGAGGGGATCACCCCACTGGCCTTTTATCACTGCTTCTATTCTGCTCTTTTGTTGCTCTCCCTCACCCCATCTGTCCCTATCCTTGGCGGTGCCACCACGGCTCAAATGCTCCTCTTTCTCACTCTGAATAATAGAGTATTGATTGAAAAATAAAGGGTGCTCGAGCGCTCCATCTAGAGGCCACAGTGGGGATCTGCAGGCAGCCCCGCGCCTTCCTGCCGGCATCGGGTGAAAAACAGCAAGAGGTGGGGACGGGTCTGTTTACGTTGCCGGGGGAACTTGACCAGATTATTCCCCAGTGTCCCCTTCCAGTGCCCTAAGGGGGGAAAGGAAGCATACTGTGGTTGTAGGTAATAATATTCTGGCTATAATACAGCCTAGTGCTCACTATACGGCTTATGGAGTCACACTCTGGGATCAAATTCCAACTTTTACCTGTGAGTTTGGGCAAATAATTTACCTTTCTGTGTGTCAATTTTCTCATCTGTAAAATGGGGCTAATAACAGTATCTACTTCAGAGGGTTGTAGGGGAGATTAAACTACATAAAGCATATAAAACACAATGCCTGACACATAGTGAGTACTCAATTATAACTATTACTATTTTTTGTTTATTTACACCCACAATTACTGTCAACATAATAGAATGAAATTAAATCATGTATGTAAAATTCTTGGTATAATGCCTGGGCCATGGTAAAAGGTCAATATGTGGTGCCCTTGGATTATTAATTATTATCATCATTCATAGTTTAGTGGGGGAAGCCATCTCATCAAAGCTAGAAGATAATATTGAGCATTAATTATCTCTGATGCTTTACAAATAGAAAGTCATTATTTAAGAATTTTGTGTGATGTCCTATGGTTGCCTAAGAGATCACTGGGAGAAAGTAGGTACAGAGTACTTGGGAACTCTGTACTATTTTTGCAACTTCTTGCGAGTCTAAAATTATTTCAAAATAAAAAGAAAAATTCTATTTGAATGGATGAAATACTTTCACATTGCGGTAGGGGTTACTGCGGGGTTGGGGGCAAATTTCCTAAGCAGTAGGGGGTAACGGTCATTCAAAGCTCTGGGGGCCCCAGCATCAGCCGGCTCTGTCACTTCTCTATGAGCTTCACTTCTCTGTTTTCCATTGGTAAAGTGGGGGTGCCATGACAGCACCCACGTCCTAGGGCGTGGTAAGGAAACAAGCCAGTGTGAGCAAAGCCTCTAGAACAGTGCCTGGGGCCAGGGAAGCCCTCAGTGAAATGTCACCTAGGATTACCCAAACACATCAAATGTGGTCATTGAAGAACCTCTTTCCTTAGGAGCAGTGGGACCTGGGAAAAACTAAGCCTGATGAGAGGGGTCAGAATAGTGGTTACCCTGTGGGAGGGGGCTTAACTGGGAGAGGGTATGGGGGGCCTTTGGGGGGGTAGAAGTGGGCTATGCCTTGATCTGGTGGGAGTCACACAAGTACACACATCCAGCTGTGCATGGCAAGTATCTGTGCACTTTACTGTGAGTTTTACCTCAATCTTAAAAAACTGAATATAAATGATTATATCCTAATTTGGAAGGAACTGTGCTGAAACAATTTGGAAAAGAAAAAAACTGAGATGTTGGGTCTGTCTCACACCAGACACCAAAGTTAATTTTAAAAATAAGTAGAAAAATATAGATAGGTAGATAGTTGTCAATTTGTTGGATGAGGGAAGACCTTCTAAGGCTAAAAGCAAAAAAGAAAGGCATAAATGAAAATCTTGATACTGTTACTAGACTCTAGCTCCCGCCCCCAGTCCTTGACACGGGCAGTCACTCAGTAAATATTGGTGGCATGAATTAAATGAGCGAATGATTCAACAACTGTCGTGCTGGGTGCCGGGCAGCATGGAAGGGGTGGGGGGTGGGGGCAGTATGCGCTGGTGCCTAAGGATGGGGCCTGGCCACCAGCCCTCTGGGCAGCGTCCTCACCGGCAGGGACCCTTTGCTCCAGGCACAGGGGCCTCCCGGGGACGGCCCACCCCTCTGCAGGAGCAACGCAGCTTGTTCCGAGTAGGCAGAGTCCATGTGGAAGGCTTCCTCCCTCCCAGCCTGCGCCTGTGGCCCCTCGGGCTCTGCTGCCACTGGAGAAACAGAACAGAGCGGCAGTCAGGTCCGGCTGCCTCCCTACCTGCTCCAGGCCCAGAGCCCCAGGAAGCCATTTCCCAGGCTTGTGTCCTGGCTCAGGCCCCGGGAAACTCAGTAGCAATTGCCTAAGATTAGGGGGCTGAGATCATGTCCCCAGGAAGCAAGTTCTTAGGCTGAGGACTCAGGCCCTTTGTCCCAAGAAGTGATTTCCCAGGCTCGAGCTCAAACCCCAGGATCAAGTCAATAAGCTTCGGGCTCAGGCCCACTGCCCCGGGGAAGAAATTTTCCAGCCAAGGCCCATTGCTCCAGGAAGTAATTTTCCAGCTAAGGCCCATTGCCCCAGGAAGTAGTTTCCTTGCTAAAGTTCATTGCCCAGAATGTGATTTTCCAGGCTGAGGCCTGATGGGCCTGATGGGAGAACCCCATTCAAGGGCCCAAGTTGTCCCCTTGGGGCTCCTTCCTACAGACCCCAAGCAGAGAAGGCAAGGAACCAACAAGAAGGGGAAAATGCTCAGAGGTATGTGCCTTCTCTTACTTCACAGAGCAGCCCTTTTGTGCAGCCTGGAGGATTCCCAGGGCCCTGGAGAATGAAGGCCGCTTACCTGGACATGTAGAAGTCCCAGAACTGAGTTGAGTCCATTTCATACCTGAGTCTCCATTCTCTGAAGTCATTTCCTATGCAAGTTGCAAATTACAGACAATTCCCCATGAGTTGTGTGGGAAGCAGATGATGCTCACACAACACTGGGAAATAGGAGCCATTCATGACCCCTTCTTCACAGAGCAGCTGAAGCTCAGAAGGTCTTGCCCAAGATCCCATGGCTGCTAAGTGAGGGAGCAGGCACTGGGACCCAGGTCTGTCTGGCTTCAATGCCTGTTGTATTAATCACATGTTATGCCACTTCAAATCTATTCTGAGAAAGAAGATGCCCATGATCTGTCAGGTTACAGGTGCCAGCAGGATATACAAATGACAATAAAAGGTATTATAATTGTACTGATAATAGTTATAGGGAGAGAGAACCTAAGCTTTCAGGCCCACCCAAGGACACACAATGGCAACAGGCAAATACACACCTGCAACATGGGGCCACAGTGGCATGCAAGCAGGTATGCCAGCACACGTCAACACAGCCCTGCAGCAGAATCACTGCGTCCCCTAGGACGTGGTGGCATCACAGAGGCCCCAGGCAGACAGAGCCTGCACTGACTCTTACGCCACTTACTTACTCCTGAATTGAAAACCCCAAAGACGTCCCTGACGTCTCTGACAGGTGCCTTGTGTCGTCTTCGGGTTGAGCGGACATAGCTATCCAGCCGGCGACACACAGCGGCCACCTGGGTCTGTGTGAGGCTGGACAGGAGCCCCTGGTGATGACTGTCCAAGTCCAGGCCACCAAGGAGGCCCGACAGGCCTGTGTCCTGCAGCCACTGGGATTCAGTGTCTCCTTCTGCCAACAGAGGGAGAACAGCCAGATGAATATACACACTCAGTCACACGCACTAACCAAAGCCACATGTAGAAACACACACTCATATAGACGCAAGGAGCAGCCACGTATCTGATCATGAGACCCACTGACACCAGCCAAACTCTTCAACGGGGAGAAAATCTAACAAGACATCTGAGAATTTGGGGGGTACCGATGGCGTCAATCAGTTGGATTTAAACCTGTGCACCCTGGGAAACAGAGCAGGCTGAGGAAGGGCACCTGTGTGTTCTGATCCTGGAATGTAGCAATGAACTCTCATCCCCTCCCAAATCTAGCAGAAGCCGCCCCAGGGTCACGTGGGCCCAGCCGTGCAGAGCGTGGGCAAGCAGTTGGTGTCCCCTTGGAAAGTCCCTCTCTATGCAAGACCTTATTTAGGTTGGAACAGTCCCCTCAACTGGGCTTCATAAGGAACTGCTGTGGTCCTACAGTAAAACCCTTCATCCAAATCGTGGGGCCCGCTGAGACCGCAGGGTCCTGGGTCCCGCCTCCAGAGATCCCGTCCCAGGAGTTCAGGCCCAGGGCCTGGAAATCTGCACTTGGATTGTCCTCCCCAGATTATTCTAATGCAATGGGGTCTTCAGATCACACCTGAGAACTGGCCTGGCGAATTCTTTCCTTATTGTGGGGGAAACAGGTGCAAGTTCGGGAAGGAAGGGGTATACACGTGTGAGCAGATTGGGGGCGTGTATTCAGTTGTGACCAAGTTAGTCAACCAGGCGCTGGTGGTTCAAAATACCTATCCTGCTTTTCGGGCAGCCTGGGTTGTGCGGATAAGCCAGACACAGAAGTCTTTCCCCCAGATCTCCCTTCACTTGGGAATCAAACAAATGCTTCCGGGGCGGCCACAACTTTGTGCGTCCTCCCCGAACATGTGTCAGCTGGTGGAGGCGCTGAGCCTATTGTGAAGCCAGGACTTCCTTCTCTCCTGCTCACCACGGGGTCAGTCGTGCAGGATCTTATCAATAAACCAGTGTTTCCCGAAAGGCAGGCATTCGCCAACCACTGTATAATTTTTATCTGTACCTAAGAAGTCCTGGAAAATTATTTACTAAGTGTTTTTCCCTAATCATGGGTCACATTTTTACTCAATCTATTTTAAAAGGAAACACTAACCCAAGCATAAATGGATCATCCACCATCACCTGCCATAAGTAGAAGTTAATGGGAAAACAATGAATATATTAACATTCCTGGCTCCATGCCACCCAGAAGCTCCCACTGCCCCGTGAGTCTAAAAAAGCCCGTTTCAATTAGTTGTCCAAAAAAAGTTCTCCTGGGGCCAGCCCGGTGGCGCAGCAGTTAAGTGTGCACGTTCCGCTTCAGTGGCCAGGGGTTCACTGGTTCGGATCCCAGGTGCAGACATGGCACCGCTTGGCATGCCACGCTGTGGCAGGTGTCCCACATATAAAGTAGAGGAAGATGGGCATGGATGTTAGCCCAGGGCCAGTCTTCCTCAGCAAAAAGAGGAGGATTGGCAGTAGTTAGCGCAGGGCTAATCTTCCTCAAAAAAAAAAAAAGTTCTCCTTTTGCCACCCTGACCCCAAGCCCTCTGTTTTCTTTGACATTAGATTGCTGGTCATATCACGATGCCTGGCAGTTGGCCTGTGGTGGAGGGCATCTCTTAGAATCCGCTCTTGTACCACCAGGGATTTGCCATCCACACTTGGAGACACTGCAGGAGACCATCAGGCCCTGGGGAAGTCTGGATCCCTTATCACCCTTATCACCATTTGTGTTTTGTGAACCATGGCCTGGCACAGCTGAATTCTATGCCCCACACCAAGGAGGTTTCCGCGTGGATGCCCTTTTCATTCCCTCATTCATTGAACAAGGAGGATGGAGCATGAGAACGTGCTCAGTCTGTTCCAGGCGTGGAGGATGCAGCAGTGAAAAGGATAGACAGCGTCCCTGGCCTCCTGGGGCCTACGTTCCAGTGAGGGACACAGATGAAGGGATGCCTGTGTCATGGCAGGTGATGATAAATAAAGCCGGGCAGGGTCTGGAGAGTGAGGGGCAGGGGTGCTGTTTACACAGGGAAGTTGGGGACTGTTTTCTGAGGAAGTGACATTTGAGCCCAGTCCTGATTGGAGAGAACAAGCCACACAGGTCCTGGGGGAAGAGGTGCGAGGCCAAGGGAGCAGCGAGGACAAGGTCCTTGGGCAGGAGTGTGGGGGAGGCCAAGTGGCGAGGGGCAGAAGCAGAGAGAGGCAGACAGGGCGGACGAGATGGTGCAGCTGGGGCACAGGGGTGATTGTGTAAAGCCTTTTAAGCGATGCTGTGGTGGGGCTCTGTGTCCCCGAATCCCTCTACTCTCACCCCGCTAAGAGGTGGGGTCTAATTCCCTTCCTCTTGGAAATCAGCTGGAACCAGGCAAAGAGGATGCAACAGAAGAGATGCTGCCCCGCCTCCGAAGTCAGTCATAACGGTGAGACAGCTACCGCCTGGTGCTTGCTCTCTCTGTCTCTCTCTGTGTGTCTCTCTCCCTCTCTTTCTCTTTGGATTCTTATTATTAGAACCCAGTCGCCATGCCACGAGAAAGCCCAGGTCACACGCAGAACCCAAGAGTGGGTATTCCAGGTGACAGTCCCAGGTAAGGCCCAGATGACGGGCACATCCACGGCCAGACACGAGTGAGAAATCCTTTGAGGTGACTGCAGCCCCAGCCACTATCTGACCGTAACTGCACATGAGTCCCTGAGCAAGAACTGCCTAGCTCGACCCTTCAACTCCTGGAACAGTGAGATCTAACAGTTACGATAATGATGATGATCGTTGCTTTACCCCGTTAAGTTAGGGGTAGGTTGTTACGCAGTAATAGATAAGGAGACACGTGGTTGTCTATTATTCTGAGAGAGAGGGGGAGATATTTGGGAATTGTGAGCAAAGGACGTAGAATTCCACTCAACTGTTACCTCCACAGGGGACTTTGTTTTGTGTCCACTGTTGTGTGCCCAGTGCCTAAAACAGTGCCTGGAAAATAACAAGCCCTCATAAACATTTGCTGAATGGATTCATCTAAGAAGGGACACCATCTAATTTACAAGATTAAAAGATCATTTTGACTATTGTGTGGAGAGCAGACAGCAGGGAGCAAGGGTGGAGCAGGGAGCCCAGTGAAGAGGATACAACAGTCCAGACAGAGACAAGCCCTTTCATGTTCTGGTTCATGTCTGGACCTCTGGCATGTCCTCCCCTGCATAAGACCCTCCCTTCCGCCCCGCAGGCCCCAGCCGGGGCTCCTCACCCTCTGGGAGCCGGCCTTCGCTCCCACTGCTGTTCTCTTCTTTCAGCTCATCCCTCTGTTGGATCCACTCCACCTCCGTCCAAAAGCCATCCATGGACGAGCTCTCCGCTGGGGACAGCCGGGAGTGGGAGCCCTCCGCCGGGCATGCTGCTTGCACGAGGTTCTTCTGGGGAAGCTGATTAACTGGGCCTGGGGAGGGGCCAGAGCTGCGGCAAGTGGGTAAGGAGGAGAGGAGTCAGGCAAGGCTCTGCCCGTGGTGGGGTCTGTCCTGAGGCTTTGTGGTTCTCCAGAAATCTGCCTGGGGCCCCTGGGAGCCGGGCGAGCTTCCCAAGCACGTTTCTCAGGGTGACAGACACACGGCTAGTCTCAGTAAATGGACCAGTTTACCCATCGCCCCACCAGAATCACTCAGAAACAAATGACGCTGCAGAGGATTGAGAAAGGGCCAGGAGACTCTGCTTCTTTCCACCTTCTTGGGCAAGGTGAACAATCTTTGACACACATGGTAGAGGAAATATTAATAAGAGGGAAGTAAACATCAGGACAGGTGAGGAAACCACAGGGCAGCCCCTGCCTCATCTCACTGGATTTTTACCCAAAATGTCTATTATCTTCTGCCTACCCACACCCCTTTATTTGTGACTCTGACTTTCACTGCTCAGTTTTCCTATTTATAACATGTGACCACCTTGTCCCTTCCCCTCCTCCAGCCAGATCTGAACAGACCGAAGTACCAGACCACAGAGGTGCTATCATCAAACGAGCCAATCAGATTGTCTCGAGGTGTTGAACCAAGAGATTGAGGGGTTCAGTGTCAGGCACACCAACTGGGAGGCCGTGTAGAAATGGTGGGGCTGGAGCAGCCATTCTTCCGAGAGAAGCAGGCGGGACCCTCTGCAGCCATGGAGAAATGGGGGACCTCAGTTTGCTTTTCCAGGTCCCAGTTCCAGCCTCTCCTGGCCCAACCAGCAGCTGTGTGATTTCTCTTAGGTCCCGGATTCCCTGCATTTTTCCTTTAATCCCCCTCTTCTGCATAAACTTCTACACATATTATTTGATTCCACTTCATGCAAACAATCCCAGAATAGGACAGTACAAATCTCTTGGCCCAGATTAATGATATTCTGGGGCTCCAGATGAGCTTGGGGATAAAATTTCTATGCTGCCACCCAGAATCCTTGAGAAATGGTGGACTCGGGACTGGAATCCACATAGACCTCTGAGACCTATCAGCAAAACCGATCATAAACCGCCCTGCCACTAGAGAGAGGAAATACATCCCCAATGTCCTCAAAGGACGAAAAAGTATATTCTGTAAATTCTACAGATATTTGAGCTCAATAATGATCTCAGGCAAGATTATAGAACAAATTTCTTTATTCCACCTGCAAACAGACAAAAGGCACAGAATACAATAAACATAGATGGTCTGAATAGCCCTATTAAAAAAAATGGACTCGGGGCCGGCTCCGTGGCCGAGTGGTTAAGTTCGCGCGCTCCGCTGCGGCGGCCCAGGGTTCAGATGCTGGGCGCAGACATGGCATCGCTTGTCAGGCCACATTGAGGCGGCGTCCCACATCCCACAACTGGAAGGACATGCAACTAAGATATACAGCTGTGTACAGGGGGGTTGGGGGAGATAAAGTAGAAAAAAAAAAAAAAAGGAAGATTGGCAACAGTTGTTAGCCCAGGTGCCAATCTTTAAAAAAAAAAAAAGGACTCAATTTGGGTAAAAAAGAAAGTCATCCATTGTCGCTTTTAAAAAGCACATATGCGCTAATCATCAGGGAAATGTGAATCAAAACCACAATGAGATAGGGCCGGCCCTGTGGCATAGTGGTTAGGTTCAGCAGGCTCTGCTTCGGTGGCCTGAGGTTCCAAGGTTCAGATCCCGGGCTCAGACATGCACCACTCGTCAGCCATGCTGAGGTGGCATCCCACATACACATGAAGGAGGATTGGCATAGATGTTAGCTCAGGGTTAATCTTCCTCAAGCAAAAAGAGGAGGATTGGCAGCAGGTGATAGCTTAGGGTGAATCTTCCTTACCAAAAAAAAAAAACAACCAAAAACCCACAATGAGATATCACCTTACATCTGCTAGAATGGCCATCATCAAGAAGACAAGAGATGACAAGCATTGGCGAGGATGTGGAGAAAAGGGAACACTTGTGCCCTGTTGGTGGGAATGCAAATTGGTGCAGCCAGTATGGAAAACAGCATGGAGGTTCCTTAAGAATTAAAAATAGAGCCAGCATTCTCAGTGGTATTGGTCCAGCAATCTCACTGGTATTGGTATTCATCCAAAGGAAATGAAATGAGCATCTCAAAGAGATACCCACACCCCCATGTTCATTGCAGCGTATTCACAATAGCCAAGACAGGGGAACAACCTGTGTCTGTCGATGAATGAATGGATCAAGAAAATGTGATATATATATATGTATACACACACACACACACGGTGGAATATTATTTGGACATAAACTGAAGGAAGTCTTGCCATTTGCAACAACATGGATGGACCCTGAAGGCATTATGCTGAGTCAAGTAAGTCAGACGGAGAAATACTGCATGATCTCACTTCCATGTGGAATCTGAAAAGGCCGAACTCATAGAAACAGAGAGTAGATTGGTGGTTGCCAAGGGCTGGGGGCGGGGGTGGGGGTGGGTATAGGGAGATGTCGGTCAAAGGGGAAAAACTTTCAGCTATACGATGAATAAGTTCTGGGGATCTAATGAGTAGGAGAGTGACTAGGGTTAATAATATTGTATTGGATACTTGAAAGTTGCTAAGAGGGTCTATCTTAAATGTTCTCACCACCGAAAAAAAGGGATAGTAATTATGTGAGATGATGGAGATGTTAACTAACCTTTTTGTGGTAATCATTTTGCAATATATATGTATCAAATCATCACACTGTACTCCTTACACACTGTTATATGTCAATTATATCTCAACAAAGCTGGGGGGGAAGCACACATAATGCAAAATAGCCAAGGGTAAAGTAAAAAAAGATGACCAAATATTGGGTAAATGCCAAGAAAAATGACAAAGATATCAATAGTACTTTCAGATTAAAAATCATTCAAAGAGGGAAAAAAGAGTAAATCCACAAAGAACCTATGATGTTAGGAACCTTGATGCACTTAACAGCACAGCAAAAATGTAAGCAAGAACTGCTGGAAATGTGAGATTGACATAAACACGCCAGCCTCATAGTTTGCTACTCCTCACATGAACCTCATTTTCCAGTTATGAGTTTACAGGTTCTCCACTCTCTCCCATACCTCCATGTCTTTGCATAATTTGTCCCCTCTGCCAAGGCAGGGCTTCCCCAATCCTGGCCACTGCATCCCTTTTACATGAGATCTGGCCCACTCCTGTTGCACTGGCGTCATTCTTAAAATGAGAGCTTGGTGAGGTAGAGAAGGCAAGTCCCAATGACAGGCGCATTGCAGGAGGCCGTCGGCATCATGGGACAAGGGCAGGATAAAGGCAGGTCACACCGTCACAAGTGAGTGGAGCACAGGTGTAGTGGACATCATGGCTGCCTTCCCAACATCCTTTCCACTCATCCCCATTGTGTGGCAGCCACCACCCACTCCATCCTAGTCACCGAAACAGGTTCAGTTACGCTTAGGTTAAGATCCACTGTGTAAATGCCTGCTAATGGGTACAGCGTTTCTTTTGGGGTGATGAAAATGTTCTAAGATTGCTTGTGATGGTGACTGCACAATTCTGTGAATATACTAAAAACTGTCTGATTGTACGCTTCAAATGGGTGAACTATATGGCATGTGAATTATATCTCAATAAAGCTATTATTTGAAAAAAAAAAAACAGAAAAGAAAAGAACCACCGTGTGCATTCCTCCAGTCACAAGAATTAATTCAAAGAAGGTAAAGCTCAGGACTTCTGTTGGGAATTCTGGGATATAGACAACTTGCTGTAGACATGGGTGAAAAACAAGTAGCCCCAAGGAGTTGGTGGTCACACGATGGGGATCCAGGCTTAGAACAAAGAGGACACCACATCCAGCAATAAAAAGAAACTTTAAAAACTAGGTCCTAGATGATATCATTGAGCAGTTCAATCTCAAAAGGGACACCCACACGGTGCATTTTACACAAGATGTCCTCATCTGGGGAGGTGCCGTGGTTTTTCATCCATCCCCTCTTGACAGATGCTGGGGTTCTTTCCATTTGTCAATATCACAAGGAACCCTGAGATAAACACCTTACTCTCTACCACCTTTTCCTTTGTGCCGAGGTAACAGGAGGAGAGAGTGCTACAAGTGCCACTGCTGAATGAAAGGGGTTGTGGAATTTTGACATTTCTTGCCAAATTGGCTTCCAAAAAGGATTGTTCTGTTGGATTTGTTTGTTTGCTTTTGTTTTTGCAGCCCAGAACAGGGTGTTGGTTTTGCTCCTGCTGTCTATCTGGCCCCGTCTTGTGTGGTCCTGTGCCCTGGAGGCCCTGAGGCTGTATTTTGCCCTCAACTTGAGATGCCACCCATAGATGTCCCCCCAACTTCCGGAGGTGTGAGCTACCACTCAGGGCCAGCGTCAGCGAGGTATGACCTGCTCAGTCACACAGGGACCCATGCTTAGAAGGGCCTCATGCTTGGTTTAATGCCCCACTATTATCATCTTGAAATTCTTAGTGATTTTTGAACAAGGGGACTTATGTTCATTTTGCATGTGGCCTCTCCGGAGAGCACCTTACTCTTAGACTCTGGCTGTGCCTTTCCCCAGGAGTCCTGTCACACACCGAGCTCGACTCCAAGTTATAAACGCTCCCATCCTGAAACACACTCAAATGTGGAAAGCAAAGAAATCTCAGGTCCACGAGTGCCCACAGGAAGAGGCAGGGCACACAGCCTCTCCCCGGCAACAGCTTGGCCGTTTTCCCCAAGCAGAAGCTTCACTGGAGACCAATTCCCAGTTAATTATAAAATTGGCTGTTCCGCTTTATTTATTCTTTTCAAGAAAACTGCTAGTCAGTGCGCCTCCTGTGAATCCGTTTGGTACCCCATGCTGGTGCACAGCTCGGTTCCTTTCGTTGCTCTGCGATTCGCTTGGAAATTACTAGCATCTGTGTGTTTTCACGACAATTTGAAAACCGCGGTGAGTAAACCAAAACAGAAGGCGTCAACTGTGTCACCGCTTTGACGGCTAAGTGGTGAGAGGGGAGCAATCATTTCTCTGGGTGAACTTTTTGAGGCAATCAGACAGGGGCACAGGAAAGAACAGAAATGAAATGACATCCCATGGATCTCAAGGTGTCATTGTTCCAAGTTCCCATGTCGCAGTGTGGCAACGAGTCCCCCATTTAGCCAGAGAACGACGGGTACGCAGCACATCCACAGAATTTGTTTCGAGCTTCACAAACAGGTCAGGTTTTTTGTGTTTTGTTTTTTACATTTTATTGATGCATAGTGTTTGCAGAAAAGTGCACACATCCTAAGTGTACAGCACAATTAATTGTGTCTAGTTGTAATTTTGTTTTTAAGCTTTTACTGAGCACTGCCTGCTTGCCCACTAAACAACGGATAACCAGATCGGCAAGTTTCAAAGTTCAGACAGGCCTGACTTCGACTCCTGGATCTGTCATTGATTCATGTAGTGATCTTGGGGAGCCGTGAACCTAGCAGCCTCAGCTTCCTCATTTTCACAGGGAGACTGCCTCAGGCAGCGCAGTGTAAGAGCTCCTTCTTTATTGAGCCTCTCGATGGCCAGGTAGAGAGGTGGAGAAAGGCGCCTGGAACAGGAAGTCTTCCGTGAGTGTTAATTTGATGAATATGTGTTGCTTCTGGGCGCTTCCCACCTGAGACTCAGGCAGGATGAGTGACTTGCCTGAGACTGCCCAGCCGGTGAGCAGCTCCTAGCTCCTGTCCTACAGCAAGCAGCCAGAGTCGTGCGAGCCCAGCTTGTGGATGAGATACGCCACCAGGTCAGAGGGCCAGGGCAGCCCTCACAGCTGCTTAGAACTTTCCCGAATGCAAAGCCTTTCTCTCCGCATAAACAAGCTCCTTCTCCCTCCCGGTGACCTGTCCAAGCCCCTCCTCACTCTCTGTGTGACCGTGGATGTGGCCCTTTCTCTCTCTGGGCCTCAGTTTCCATAACTGTAGAATAGGCAAACAAGGGTAGGGATGGGAGATTTGCAAGACCCTTGCCCTTGGGGTCAGGGCAGGCCCCAAGAATCAGATGACAGGGCGGCAAAAGCAGTTGCCGAAGGGCAGGGCCGAGGAAACTCAAGCTCAGCTGAGAGCCTGCTTAGAGAGGCCAGAAGCCAGCATGACCAAGGGACCAGGAATGCAGCACATCAGGAGGTGCGGGTGGAGGCGTGGCTGGCCTCCTCTCCAGCTCAGCCTGGCCGAGGCCTCCCCACAAAGTGCAATAGGGCTCTTAGGCAGCCCTGGACTCCTCTCAGAGCGCCTGCCCTTGCTGTCGCCTCCCTGACTCTGATGAAACACTGACAGGTTGCAGAAAAGGGCAGTGGCTGCGTGGGCAGCGTTCTGGAGTTAAACAGAGGCTGAGCTCCATCCTTACGCCTTGACATCCTGGGTGAGAGGTTTCACCTCCCTGAGCTTCCATCTCCTCTGCAAAGCAGGGGCTAATCACAGCCACCTTCTCTGGGAGGACCAGAAAACATGTAAATAAGATGGCTGGCGAGATATCTGGCCTATACTAGGTGCACAAGAAATAGGAACTGTTGTGATATTAATTATTATTATTAGCAGCATCACCACTATCCTCATCTTGATTGTTACAGAAGCTACAATGAGTTAAGAAGGCTCTAGTCACAAGCACAGCCCACATGGTCATAGTGACAAAGTGATCCTGACACAGGCCCTGGAGTGGCTGGCACTGAGCACTCTGACCAGTGTGCACTAACATTTACCACGTGCAAGGTGCTGCTCTGAGCACTGCAACCGGGTCCCTCCCTCAACCCGGGACCCTGCAACATTTCAGTTGGGTCATTCTTTGTCCTGTGTATTGCAGGATGTTTAGCAGCATCCCTGGGCTCCCTCCACTAGATGCCAAAAGCATCCCTCCCACTTATGACAACCAACAATGTCTTCAGACATCACATGTCCCCCGGGGGGCAAAATCTCCCCCGCTGAGAACCGCTGCTTTACATGGAGTAACTGTAATCCTCGCAAGTTCCTACTGTTATCACTATCCCATTTTACAGATGAGTAACTTGCCCAAGGTTTCCTGGCTAGTAAATGGTAGGACTGGACTTTGAACCCAGGAAGCCTGGCTCCATAACCCATAGTCTCAACCACTAGGCAATAAGCCCCTTGTGTAACTTTTTGTCCTTAATTCTGACTTTAGCTTTTTTTTCACTGGCCAGATGCAGCCTGTGGTTGGAAAAGAAATACCACCGGCCTGGACTCAGCCCCAGCTCTCCCTCCTACCAGTTGTTCCGACTCTTTTGAAGATTCCTTGTCTCCTAGTTATCGTTGGATAATAATCTATCATAACGAGATGGACTGAGCTCAGTTCCCAGTGGGGCACGCCGGAGGAGCAACAGGCGGTCACTGTTGGGGAAAGGCCAAGCTTCACTTTGCTGAGTGGGGAACACAGGCAGGTAAGAAGCTGGGAGTGAAGAGAAAGGAGGGACAGAGGGGATGAGCTGATGGCCAGAGACGACTGCCCCCACGGGCGGAACTGCTGTATGGGTGTGATGTGATCTGTCTTCTTTCTCCTCTCCGAACATTCAGGAAATCAACGTTACCAGCCAGTGCTTTAGGAGTTGGGTTGTTTTAGAGGCCATATGATGAAACACGGACACCAGTCTCTGGTTCAGCATGGGACAAGGACAGTTGAATGCTGAATGCTCAGAGGAGCCTGGTGACACCCAGTGACAACCGTCCTTGACTTTGAAGAGTGCACAGGAGAAGATGCAAGAAGGAAAAAACAGAGACAGTGGCCTTTCCACAGTTTGCTCCCTGTTCATACTCTCCCATGAACTTTTATACATGGCATGGGTGCCAGTGGGGGCTTATGAAGGAGGGTCTCTCCTCTGCTGCTCTAGGACTTGCCAGTAAGTCTGGATTCTCCATGCCCACACATGTACTTTTGTATAACTTACATGGCTATGATGTGGATGGTGCCCCTTTGGATGTAACATCTTTATGCAGTGTACAACCTAAACATCAGTACACAGCAACACTGCCATCCATGAAGCAATCCCTATGGGGACAGGGTGGCGGTGGGTCGTACAAGGCAAATCCTGCATTTACATTTTTGAGTTTCATCTTAACTGAGCTCCTTTTAACCCCTGTAAGGCAACAACTTTTCCCTTAAGATAAGACTGGCTCATTCCAGCCAATGTGCTCATTCTTTGAATTGTTCAACGATGCTCACCATATTTCTTCCACATAATAATCCTGCTGGAGCTGATCTCTGGGTTGTGGAATTTTCAAGTATGGCTATTTTGTGCTATAGACAGCAAGAATGAGAACATTCTGAAATACAATCAATGGAATTTAGATTCCTGAATCAGATCTGAGGCTGCGCCCGGAGAAAGAGAAAGGCACAGCTGGGGGTGCTCCCTTCAGCTGGTCAAGGTGGGCAACAGCCAGAGAAATAGGAGACCCGCTGGCCAAGGAGCTGTGTTTCAGGTGTGGAGACCAGGCCAGTGGTTCTCAGACCTCACTGTGCACTGGACCCACCCAAGCAGCTTTTCAAAGTCCCAGCGCCCAGGCGACACCCCAGACCCCTGCACCAAGGCCACTGGAAATGGGACCTGGGCATGCATATTGTTCAAAGCTGCCCAGTTGATTCCATTGTGCAGCCAGGGCTGGGAGGCACTGCCTGGGAGCATCATTATGTGGCTGGGGTTCAAAGAATTGCACAGAAGGTTTCAAAAGTGGGGTGGGAATGGATGGATTGCATTGAAACTCACATAGCACTTCTGGGAGGGGCAGCCTGCATTTTTGAGATGGCTGGGGGCAATTAAGTTACTGCCCATGACCTCTGAGATGACAGATGTTCCCAACCAGAAGATCAGGATTGACCATTCTCCATTTGAAGTGGCAGAACGGCCACCCCCACTGGCTTTTACCACGTATGAATGTAGCTTGCCATCATCTGAACAGGAGGAGGTCTCACATTTAAAAGTCCTCTAGTTTCAATTTCTCTTGGGAAAAAAATCAAAAGAGATGATAATCCTGGGGCCCCATCCTTCAGTGACAACAATTAGCTGAAGCCGAGTGGTGGCTGCCCCTTCAAATGAGCTTCCAGCCAGCTGTCCATCCCCTTGGTGCTTGCCAGAGAGGTTCTGAAAGCTCCCCAGGGGTTTGAGGCTGGCCCTGATCCTCTCTTTGCACAAGGTCATAGACACTAGCTTGTTCCTGCCTGAGTCACTTAATCAGATATTTTAATATGCTGGGCAACGTATAGAACAGTGTTGGCCAATACGGTAGCCACTAGCTGAGTGTGACTACTGAGCACTTAAAATGTGGTTAGTATGACTGGAGATCTGAATTTTTAATTTTATTTAATTGTAACTAATTTAAATTTAAAACTGGATGGTTGATTCAGTTACTAGAAAACTTGGATATGCGAATCTCTCCAACTTGGATGTGCAAAATCTACTCTGTAAATTCTCAGTCCTCGTCCAAGATCTACTGAATGAGAAACTCTGGGGGTGGGTGCAGTAATCTGGGTGTTAATAAGCCTCCTTGGTGATTCTGATGCACCCATCCAACCTGCAGCTTCTGCAGGGGTGCGGCGGGGTGAACTCCTGGGGGTAGAGGCAGCTGACTACGGTTTGGAGAAGCCGTGTGGAAGAGTGGCTGTGTAGACAGAACACTGCCCTTCCCCCGAGAAAGGCGCCCAGGTCCTAGCCCCTGGAGGCTGTAAATATATGTTACATGGCAAGGCGGGATTAAGGTTGCAAATGGAATTACGGGTGCTGATCAGCCGACCTTGAGATGGGAAGATTATCCTGGATTATCTCGGGGGCTGGGGGGGGGGGGGGCCGGTGGAGAGGAAATGCCAGGGTCCTTAAGTGAGGAAGAAGGAGGCAGAAGAGTGAAAACCAGAGATGACAGCATGACAGGGACTCACTGGCTGCTACTGGCTTGAAGACGGAAGGAGACCATGAGCTGGGGGGCAGGCAGCCTCTAGAAGCTGGAAAATGGGTTCTCCCCTCAATTTTCCAGAAAGGACCACAGCTCTGCCAACACCTTGATTTTAGCCCAGGAAGAAAGACCCATTTTGGACTTCTGGCCTCCAGAGCTATAAGATAATAAATTTGAGGCAATTTGTTAGGGCAGCAATAGGAGACGTTCCACGCAGTGGCCAAGGGTCGATGCCCTGGAGTCAGATGGTCTGAGTCTGCGTCTGTCATTTTGATGTGTGACCACGGGAAAGTATTTTAGTCTTCCCTCCCTCACCCTGCACAATGGGGATGATGACGATGACGATAGTATACACAGGGCTGTGAGGATGAGGTAAAATAGGACATGCAAAACATTTGGCTCATCGTAAGCGCTCCAACAGATGTTTAAAAGCAAAACTGTCTTCTGACTAATGAGCTGCCTACAAACCACCTAAGATGGAGCAAAGAGCCCTGAGGGACAGAGCAGGAACCAGAGCAGGATGGGGCTGCAGAGAGAAGGCTTCCTGGAGGAGGTGACGTTAGAACTCAGTTTTAAAGGAAGAGTCAGTGAAAGTCAAGGAGGGAATGAGATATGCAAAGCTCAGAGGAAGGGGGCAAGTTGTTATGCTGATAAGTACAAAGGAATTTTGCTGGATGGATAGGAGCCTGCATTAGGGAGTGATGAGAATGGAGTTGGGAAAAAATAAGGGGTGGTGGGGAACACCTCCCCAAGCAAAATAAAATCCAGAAGCCATAACTGTAAACACCTGAAGATTGACTGTATCAAAATGTAAAACTTCTGTATTACGAACAACACCATAAACAAAATCATAAGACCAGTGATCAGCTGAGAGGAAATATTTGCAACAAATGATGAAGTGTTATTCTCTAGTCTATATAAAGAGTTCCTAGAAATCAATAAGGAAAAAAATATCCTCAAAAAACATCCAATAGAAAGGTAGACAGCAGATATGAATGAACAGCCACTGAGGAGAAAATGTAAATGCTCAGTATGAAAAGATGTTGAACCTCAGAAGTAATTAGGGAAACGCAGACTAAGACAATGAAATATTTTTCACCCATCAGATTAGCAAACACCAAAAAGATTGCTAACACCCAGGGTTGACAAGTGTCACAAAAAAGACATGCTCACGCTCTGTGAGCATGTGCTGGCCAAACCTGGCAGGAGGGGAGATGGAGAATCCCAGAGTCGCGAAGGGCGGCAGCCTAACCCCTCAGTGAAGGGGCGCCTTCTCCTTCTGCTTCACTGTGAGGCAGGAGAGGAAACAGAAAGGCCTGTCAGAAGGAACCCGCCCCTTGCTGGTGTGTAAACAAGAGTCAGCCCATTTCCTCCTGCTGTGAGGCCTGGAGAGATGCGCCTGCAAGAGCATCTGCTGTAAAGCCGGGCGGAACCACCAGGGCTGCAGCCTAGTCCTAGGGGCTGCAGCACATGGTGACAGCTCTGTAGTGGAGATCTGGGAAGACGTGTGTAAACAGCAGCAAGTATTAGAATGGCACTTATTTTGCAAATAAAGGAAGCAGTTCAGAGAGGTGCGGTAACTTTCCCAAGGATAAATAGAGGATTTAAGACTCAGATGCAGGACTGGCCTGGTGGTGCAGCGGTTAAGTTCGCACATTCTGCTTCAGTGGCCCGGGGTTCGCTGGTTCGGATCCCGGCTGCGGACATGGCACCACTTGGCACACCATGCTGTGGTAGGCGTCCCACATACAAAGTAGAGGAAGATGGGCACGGACGTTAGCTCAGGGCCAGTCTTCCTTAGCCAAAAGAGGAGGACTGACAGCAGATGTTAGTTCAGGGTTAATCTTCCTCAAAAAAAAAAAAAAAAAAAGACTCAGGTGCGGATCTTTCTATCACTCCAAGGAGTCAGGAGGCTTGAATTCACTGATCACATGAGAACAAACCTGTGCTATGTGGGCTGAACCCCGAGACCTTTCCTCTAATGGCCGGTGTCTGGCACATAAGGTGCGCTCCCTTCATACTGCCCTGTGCTGAGCCCTTCACACACATTAATTTCATTTCATCCTCACAACAAGCCTAAGAGGCAGGAACTGCCGTTCACAACCATCCTACAGAAAAGGAAACTGAGGCTCAGAGAGGTTAAGTAACTTCCCCAGAGTCCCACAGGTAGGTGGTGAAGCTGGGCTTTGGTGAAGATTCAGGCTGTCCTTCTACCACTGATACATTTAAACTGTGTGTGGTGATTCAATAGGTGCTTGGGTTCACATACAGGGGTGTGTGTCTGGAGGTTTAAGGGTACAGGATATCTGGAGAGATCCATTGACATTATCCTCAATGGCAGAGACCTCAGAGCTGCACATGAGCAAAATACAAATTTAGGGGCCGGCCTGGTGGTGCAGCGGTTAAGCGCGCACGTTCCGCTTTGCCGGCCTGCGGTTCACTGGTTCGGATCCTGGGTGCCGACACTGCACCGCTTGGCATGACATGCCGTGGTAGGTGTCCCACATATAAAGCAGAGGAAGATGGGCACGATGTTAGCTCAGGGCCAGTCTTCCTCAGCAAAAAGAGGATTGGTGGCAGATGTTAGCTCAGGGCTAATCTTCCTCAAAAAAAAAAAAAAGAAAAGAGTTTAGGTGGACTTTGTAAAAGTGAGTTATTCTGCAAAATACCTGTGTGCAATTGGTCAAGTCCCTTAACCCACTGTTGATTAAGGGAATCTGACTGCTGCTCTAGACTCGAAATGAGTCTTCTTGCCTCTGATCTATCAGACTCTCAGCCTGTGAAAAGATGCTCAATTGCACCAATAATAAAAGAAAGTGAGTTAAAACAAGATACAATTAGCAAAGACTAAAAAGAGCAATAATGTCCAGTTAAGAATGTCAAGAACATAAAGAAACAAAGGCTGGTAGCCTCTTAGTGAGTCTGTACAACCCTCCTGGGAAACCACTTGGCAATATGTTTCAAAGTTTTAAATGTCTATACCTTTGGACTCAGTGATTCCTATTCTGGGACTTTATCATAAGTGAACAAAGATATATACCTAAGACAATGCAGCGTAGTTTATAATAACAAACAGAAAGGAGAAGAGAAAGAAACAGTCTAAAAGTCCATCAGAGGAGGCTAGTTAACGAAAGGACAGTTCAGTCATAAAACGAAATATCAAGCAGCGTTTAAAGGGAACAACGTAGATCTCTATTTCCATGAAAAAATATTACCAAGTGGGAGAGGTTGTTTCACACTACTACAGGTAGTATAATCCAATTTGCGTATATAAATATAATCACATACATAGCCTAGGTCATAGATGTTTTCCATGTATGTAAATATGTTTATGAAGCATAAAATCTTACAGGATTGACACTGAACTGCTCACAGTTACTATTCTAGTGGGTTGGAGGGGGGAGGGGGAAGGGGATTTCACTTGCTGGTTTTTGCATTTCACAGCAATCGTGAATTCACAGAAAATACACGCCTATTTGGGAGCGAGGATGGAGGGAATCCTAACAGAGTTGTCTTGCTAGCGCTGGGTCATTAAGGCTCCTCCCAAGCTAACACTGCAGGATTCTAAGACTCAGTCCACACAGAGAGCAAACTCTAGTCCCATTCACTTTACAGGAGGTTCTGTGATGACAACACTGACTCCAGTCGCCGTTGCTCAGACCTTTCCCATCAGCATTTAGTGCATCATATTGTAGCGGACCAGTCTTATATCTTCCTCCTGCACGAGGCTGTGGACATCCTAAGGGCTGAGAGAGCATCTTACTCATCCTCATACCCCATGCCCATCGTGGGACTTCACACAGAAGCAGTGAGCGTGTCATTCATCCAGCAAACATTTCATGAGCACCTACAACGGGCCAGCCCTGCCCTGGGTGCTGGAGATACAGGGTGAACAGAACAGACCCAGCCTGGCATCTGAGAGCTTACCATCTCCCTGGAATTTATTGAATAAATAAATGACTCACGAGCGAGTGACCAGTGAGACGAATGAACTCAGAGGGATGGAAGAACTGACATAGTGACCGTGTTGATGAGGATCAAGGCTGCCTCAGGGAGAAGCCCCAGGCGTCCTGCCCTACATACCGATCTCCGGAAGCATAGGACGTCCTGACTTAATCTGATCTGATTCTTATCTAAAGTTATAGGACCACCCAATAACCAGACCCCACCTGCACTGATAACATTTTAATGATTTTTTTTCATGATCTTTCCTTTGTCTTGTAAAGAAATAACTCACATACCTGTGCCTTATAAATTTAGCTCTAGCCCTCAGCACATTGCAGCTCTTCACTGCCCGTGGGTCCTGTTCCCATGCTATTCTCTGAATAAAAAAAGCACTACTGTCAGACCTTGAGAGTCCAAGAAATCTTTCTTTTGACTCCTTGACTCACCGAGCCGGAGCCCGTATCAGTGTGAACCATCCACAGGAGCATTGGCCTGGGGAGGACAGACCAGCCCTGCCCCAGGGAAGTGGTTTGCACATTTTTTTGATAGTGGAATCTCCTCTCAATGAACAAAAGAGAGAACAATGATATTATTGTAAACTCATTTTATAAGTTCAATTTAAAGTGTTTACAGATCATACAATCTATATCATTTTGATAGAGACAAAAAATATTTGGGATATACCACAGAAGTGTGTGAGGTGTTTTTTACTAGTTTTTTGATATTTAAAAAATAGAATAAAAATTAAATTCAAATAAAACTTTTACAGAATTCTGGAGTTTGAAAAACCACTGTTTTAGACGTAAGAGTGCTGGATTTGGGGGTTTTTTTGGTTGTGTGTGTGTGTGTGTGTAGAGGAAGATTGGCCTGAGCTAACATCTGTGCCAATCCTCCTCTATTTTATGTGGGATGCCGCTATAGCATGGCTTGATGAGCAGTGCTAGGTCCATGCCTGGGATCTGAACTGATGAACCCTGGGAAGCCGGGGTTAACCACTACACCCTCCCCCCCCCACCCCCCCACCCCCCCCACCCCCCGCCAGGCCCCAGAAGTAAGAGTGTTGTTTTAAGTAACAAAAGGAATGCAACAAAATTCATTTGTTTATTCAACCATTAAGTATTGAGCACATCCAATGAGTCAGGCACTCTTATAGTGAATTCAATACTAATAGCCTCAGGGATCACAAGGAACCAAGAGATTAAGGGAAGGCCTCGGGTGGTCGGAGAACAGCTGCGACAGATAGGTAGGTGGGTAGATAGAGAGATGGATGAATGGATAATTAGAGACAGAGAGAGATGGAGAAAAAGGGAGAGAGAGAGATGATAGATGATAGATAGATAGATAGGTAGATAGATAGATAGATAGATAGATAGATGATAGTGTGATACGTTGAATAATAGCCCCCCAAAGATGTCCACTTCCTAATCTCCAGAACCTGTGAATATGTCAGCTTACATGACAAAAGGGGCTCTGCAGACGTGATTAAGTTAAGGATCTTGAGATGCGAAGAGTCTCCTGGATTGTCAGGGTGAGCCCAACGTAACCACAAGCGTCCTTATAAGTGAAAGAGGGAGGCATGAGGATTGGAGTCAGAAAAGGAGGTATGACAGAAGTGGAGGTCAGAGTCAGAGAAATTGGAAGATGTTACACTGCTGGCTGTGAAGACGGAAGAGGGCCATGAGCCAGGGATGCAGGCGGCCTCTAGAAGCTGGAAGAGGAAAGGAGACAGGTCCTCCCCTACAGCCTCCAGGAGGAGCACAGCCCTGGTTTTTAGGATTTCTGACTTCCAGAACCATAAGACGATAAATTTGTGTTGTTTTAAGCCAGTAAGCTTGTGGTGATTTGTTACAGCAGCAATAGGAAACTAATACAGGCTAGAGAGGGAGAGAGAGAGATAACAGATGGATGGATGGATGGATGGATGGAAGGATGGATAGCTGGATTGACAGATATGCAAACAGGCACGTCTTTGGCTTATTAAGATGGATTTGCAATAAAATCACGTCCTGAGTAATTTTCTCCCCGGATAGGACAGAGGCCCCCACGCACAGGAGCTCAGTGAACACGCTGAATGAATGAAATGATCTCCCTGAGCTCTCTGCCTCTTCTCTGAGCCTGGAAGGTGTTCCCGCATCTAGGAATTCTGTGGGCTCAGTTGTTCTAGGATCAGGTCCCCCCATTCCCTGGCTCCACTCTCCACAGTCAGGCCACAGTCAACCTTCAGGTCCTAGGGTGGAAATGAGCAAGGCAACGGGGTCCCCTGCTGCAGGCGTGTTCTGAGCTACAACCTTCTTGGAGCGTAACTGGGCAAGATCGTCAAGATTCTAATTATTCCTTTCAAACCTGCAATTATGCTTTCAGGAATGAGTATTACCCACACAAATCCCCAAAGATGTCCATTGCACTATTGCTTAAAAGGGTTAAAAAGAAGATGTGGTGTATATATATGCAATGGAATACTACTGAGCCATAAAAAAGACGAAATTGTGCCATTTGCAACTACATGGATAGACCTGGAGGCTATTATGCTAAGTGAAATAAGTCAGACAAAGACAAATACAGTATGACTTCACTCATCTGTGGAAGATAAACAAACACATAGATAAGGAGAACAGATTGATAGTTACCAGAGGGGGAGGGCGAAAGGGGTAAAGGGGCACATATGTATGGTGACAGATGGAAACTAGACTCTCGGTGGTGAACAGTATGCAGCCTAAACAGAAGCCGAAATGTAATAATATGCACCTGAAATTTATACAACATTATACACCAATGTGACCTCAATAAAATAACTTTAAAAAATTAGAACCAAGCTAAATGTCCATTAGCCAGAGACTGCTCAAAATTAACCAAAGAACATCCTATAAAGTTGGATTCTGGGACGCCATTAAAATGAATGAGTCAGATCGCTTTGTTACCGACATGTAAAGATGTCCATAATGCTAATTAAGGGATAAAAGGAAGCCTAGAAGCACACGGTAGTGGTATCCTATAAAAATGTTCTCCCAAGGTATATGCCAAAATTTTCACAGTAGTAGATTCTGGAAATAGGCATACAAACTTCTGAACTGTTTGAATTTTTATAATAATCATATCGTAATATGCTGTAATCATAGTTGGGGAAAAATGACTTTTTAAAAATTCTGGCCTGTCAGAGGCAGACTGAGTAGGGAGGAGGGGTGAGAGTTCTCAGCCGAGGTGAGCACACGTTCACATCGAGCCAGCTGAGACTCCAAAGCTTAAGGTCCTGAATCTGGAGCCCCAAATAACCCCTGGGGTCCCTAATAATCTCTACATCCAGAGGAAGGGGAAATGGCACATACTGGGGGTCACTTACGTCTCTAAGAATCGAAAAATGAGTGACCCTGCAGGGGGACAGCAGCAGGAGCCCAGGGCAGTGTGTGTCCCAGGAAGGGCCTAGGTTTGGGGTCCAGGCACCAGGGTTTGAAATACGCACCCCCCCCACTTGGCAGCCAGTAACCTTGGGCCATTTACTGACCTCACAGAGCTTCTGCTTCCTTATCTGAAGGATGCGAGGGGAGTTCCTGCCTCACAGGGATGTTGTGAGGACTGATGACATGCACCCCTGGCACATAGTAGGTCCTTGCCTTGGTCTCCTCACCCCTCAGGCCTGGCCCTGAGACACCAGAGGCCAAAGGACACCCTCCCTCCCTGCCCCACCGTGATGTCTGTACCTGCAGCCCAGGTCCACCCAGCGCCGGGCACAGTGCCCTGGCCGCCTGGCGATGCGGGCCCGTGGGATCCGAGGACACGGTGAGGCCAGGGAGAACGGGGCCAGCCGCTCCATCTGGGCGGTGGGGAGAAGGGCAGGCTCTGCCATGGGCTGGCACCTTCGTGGTTCCTGGGTCAGCTGCCTCGCTGCTGCGGCCGTGGGGCTGATTCAAGCGGCAATGAGCACAGGAGGAAGGCTACAGGGCCTCTGGGGCACACCCAAGTCCCAGACACTCCCACGCCGGGACAAATGTCCAACCCCCTCCTGCGTGGGGTTGGCTCAGCCAGGGCCACCTGCAGGCAGACACACAAACACACACACACACACACACACACACACACACACACACGAGCCCTGCCCACCTGCCTGCAGTGCCGTGAAATGGGAACGGCGCCTTTAAAAACGTCATGAGATACTACTCCTACTGTTGTTGTCACTACCTACAGCTATCTGATTTTAAATAAAACTGAATCAATAAAGTATAGGGCTAATGTGGGTAGAAAAAAGCAGCCATGACCCAGAGGTCTTCACCCTGGCCTGGCCACTCCCTCTGTGCCTTTGAGCAGGTCACTTGCCTTCTCTGAGCCTTGGGTTCCTCCTCTGTGAACCGAGGATGATGACATTTGCCAGGAAACAAGAAAGCAGGCAAACAGGAGTGTGTTGAGCGTGTTACAGGGCAGGGCTTGGGGTAGGGGAAAGGGGGATGCTAAGGGAGGATGCTAAGTAAACAGGAGTGGCCGAATGTTGGGGTCCAGAAGGGCCTCCCTGGGAATTGACATTTTGCCTGGAATGTGAGGAAGTCGGAGCTCAGCATATGCAAAGATGTAGAAGTGGGGCATTTAGGGACAAGTAAGGGACATTCCTGCCAGCTTCCCTGGCTTGCTTCTCACTCCCCATATCCGTTACGCACCAGGAGTCCCTCCTCTTGCTCTCTGGCCAGGACAGAAGGCCATGGTCATCCCCAGCTTGGCCTGGCCCACCCTGCCTGCCTCTAGAACTCTGGGTGTCAGTGACACTCCCGGGCAGCGGATTTGCCTTCACACTAAGAAGAGCAGCCCCAGGAGGAGAGGCCCAAGTCCATGGGTCACCATGGTCTGCCCTGGCCTTGGGGAAGCAAGAAATGAAGCCTAATACCTGGAAGTATTGCCCCACTGGAGCCACAGTGCCCAGGACGATGCACGGCCCAGCATCAACAGATAGGGAGGAGATCACAGGACAAAGGGTCCTCAGGAGCCCCAAGTCCCTGGCCGTCACTGGCTCCCATGTGCAGACTAGGCTGTGCAGAGAACCAAGGGCCCACTTTTCCCAAGCCATGTCTGGAACCATGCCACCAGAAGGCTGAGAGCCGGGGTCCCATCAGTGCACAGATCCTCCCTCCCAATACGTAAGCTGAACCAGCAGCGAAAGTGGGTGAAAAAGCACATTGACAGTCATAAGGAGCTTTGTGTGGGCAACACGGTAGGTGCTTAATAAAGGATGGATGGATGGATGGATGGATGGATGGATGGATAGATGGATGGATGGATACGTGGAATAGTGAATGGCTGTGTACCTGAATGTGCGAGAGCATGAGTGAGTGAATGAATGAATGAATCAGTGAGCCATGAGTGAATGGGTGGATAAGTCAATGAGTGAATGAATAAATGCCATGCTCCGGTGAGTAAACAAGCTAGCACCTGAGTAAATAAACTTCTAGTCCAGAACAGAAAACCTAATTTGTTGTCACCTCCCCTAGGTGCAGGGAAGCCCTGGGAAGAAAGCAAGGAGGGAGAGAGTAGCCTGAATCTTGAGCAGGCGGCACTTTCAAGCTTCCTTAAGGAAGCACCACTTCTCGGCTTCCTGGAGAGCCGTGTGTACTCAGAATGAAGTGAAGGGTGCCCGAGCTCAGGGCAACATTCCTCGGCCCCGCTGGGCCCTGTCCCAGCCCTGCAGTATCGGCCAGGCCGGTTAGGTCACAGTGGAGTGACTCAGACCTGATGGCCCTGCCCCCTGGCAGCCAGTGATCCAGCCCACCCTCTCACAATCTCTGAGACGCATTTATGCCCCTCGGGTTCAGAAAGCTCCCCAGGGCTGTGTGCTGTGTGCTGTGTGCTCAGCATTTCCTCCCTGCCTGTCTAGCCCTCCAAGCAGCTCCCACTGCCCACTGTAGCACTGTCCAACCCAGCATGAGGTAGTGGAGCCTCAGAGGCATGGGGTGAGCCTCAGCTCTGCCACTTAAGCTGTGTGTCTGCAGGCGAGTGCCTTAACCTCTCTGAGTCAGAGCTTCCTCATCCTTTAAATGAAAATCTTGCCTGTCTCGAGGGGTGGTTGTGAGGATTCAGTGGGATATGGGATCGTATATGCTGAGCAACCAAACTGTGCCTGGCACATAATGGACACCAAGCACCTTATTCCAGGTGCTCGACTTTTTCTTTTGGCAGCAGTTTATGGAGATTTTATCGAGTGCCAGCCAAGCACAATGCTCAGAGCTTTACGTGCATTACCACATTCAGTCCTAACAAGGAAGGCGTTAGGGGTTGAACTACCCCAAATGTACACAGACGTCCTAACCCCCAGGGCCTCAGAATATGCCCCTATTTTGAAATACGATCTCAACAGAGGTAGTCAAGTTAACATGCAGTCATTAGGGTGGGCCCTAATCTAATGACTGGTGTCCTTATAAAAGGGGAAATTTGGACCCAGAGGCAGACACGCACAGAGGGAAGACGAGGTGAAGACACAGGCAGAAGCCGCGTGAAGATGGAGGCAGAGACTGGAGTGAAGCGGCCACAGCCAGGGACCGTCTGGAGCTGCCAGAAGCTGGAAGAGGCAAGGCAGGCTTCGTCGCCTGCAGGTTCAGAGGGAGCTCGGCTCTGCCGGCACCTTGATTTTGGACTTCGGGGCTCCAGAACTGGGAGACAATGAATTTCTGTTGTTCTAACCCACCCAGTTTGTGAAACTCTGTTGGGGCAGCCACAGGAAACTAAGGCAGAGGGATGGGCCCCATTTTGCAGATGATGACACTGAGGCTCACAGGGATGGTGGTGAGAGGGTGAGGGGCTTGCCCTTGGGATTCCAGGGTTCAGGGGTGGAAAATACAGCCCTTCCTGGAAGATGTGTCATGACAAGGGGTCCAAGACTGTCAGATGGCCCCTGCAACTCCCCCATCGTACCCCAGTGACTGTCCTCCCAGCCTCCCTGAGCTCCTGAGGCTGGGGAGCCACGTGCACTTATTGTTCTGAGTTTACTCGTGTTTCCTACAGGCACCAACAGCGTAACCTTAAGCTGCATCGCTCTAGTCCAGGAAGAGCCAGGGGTATTACTGTGGATATTGAGAAACACTTGTCAGTTAAGGGGCCAGCCCAGTGGCGCAGCAGTTAAGTTTGAATATTCCGCTTCCGCGGCCCAGGGTTCACTGGTTGGGATCCCGGGTGCGGACATGGCACCACTTGCCAAGCCATGCTGTGGTAGGTGTCCCACATATAAAGTAGAGGAAGATGGGCACGGATGTTAGCTCAGGGCCAGTCTTCCTCAGCAAAAAGAGGAGGATTGGCAGTAGTTAGCTCAGCGCTAATCTTCCTCAAAAAAAAAAAAAAAAAAAAGAGCGAGAGAAATACGTCAGAAAATTGAGCCACTTCCAGGCTGTGTGACTTTGGGCAAGTTACTTAACCTCTCTGACCCTCAGTTTCCTCATCTGAAAATGGAACTATGACCTACCTCACAGGATTGTTGCAGGGCTCAAGGAAGATAATGTGTGGGAAGCGCTTGGTGCTGGGGCAGGCACACAGAAACAGGCACTCAGCCATGGCTGCTATAACGGGGATGATATCTCTCAGGGAGCCTACCACTGGAGGATCACAGGGTGTGTTTACCAGACACACACACACGTCTCCTGCTTAGCAGGACAAGATGCCAAAAAGGCGGCCCCAGTCCACATCCTCAGAGGCCCACCCAGAGCAGGAAGGCGTCTCCCCACACTTCCCCACCAGCTACCGTCCAGAGCCACTTACCGGCCAAGGGCCCCAAGGAGCTGCCCCCTTGCCTTCTGCCACCAGTTCTCCCAGGAGCATGGCCAGACATCCTCCCTGCAGAGCCTGGGGTGCAGAGCCTCGCCGTGCCCACTCTCCCCTGGGTCTGAGCTCCCCCGGGAGGTCCTCTGGCTTCCCCAGAGTGGCTGCAGGTGGTTGGGGGGGGGGTTCCGGGGTGCGCTTCACTTTTCTAGGTCAGCACAGAGGGGGACAGTCCTCCAGAGCCCGACAGCACAGGGGGCAGTGGCCGACTAGCTGTGCACAGGACTCCATGGGGCAGGCAGGTGGAGAAAATGCCAGACAAAGGCCAGGAGGAGCTCCAGTAGCAAGCGGGGCTGGTTACCAAAGCATCTACTCTATGCCGGGAAGGCTCCCGGGAAAACACAGCCCCGACAAAAGCTCATCAGCCAGAGCAAAGCACGCGTGGAGAAAGGAGTGCGTGGGTGTGCGTGTGTTTTAGGGGGTGTACAGTGGGGGCAACTTGGCAATACCTCCAATATACAAAAGCGCAGACCTTACAGTCAACATTTTCTCCTTTCAGAACTTATCCTCCAGATGGAAGGACACTTGTGTACAAAGATCTAAGTTCAAGGGTATTCACCGCAGCCTTGTTGGTAAGAACACAAACCTCATGCAGCAAATTCAGTGGGGCTCGGATCCCAAAGGGTGGTTCTCTAGACCACACAAAGAACTCTGACTTTAGCATTGGGACAATAGGGAGCCATAGAGGGCTTTAAGCAGGGGGAGAAATATGTTCTAATTTGTGCTTTGGATGGATGGTCCTAACAGGGCAGAAAAAGCAGAGCTGGGGAGACCAAAGGCCAGGAGATAATAATTCAGGCTCCATTCTCTCACCTGTGGACATTTTAAAAGCCTCGTAGGGGCTGGTGGGATGTGGGGTGAGAAAGAGAAGACAAAGACGATACCCAGGCAATACCCGGGACCCGTCCCCTTCTCCAGCCCATCAACCCTGCTGCCTCTGAGTAACCAGTGGGGGCAAGGACAAGGGACTTCTTCAAAGGTCAGACTTTGCGCTCCCCTTATGTTCCCCAACACTCCAACCTGGAGAACTGGCCCAGTGCATCAGGCTGGGCTCTGGAGTCCCAGGGCCTAGGTTCAAATCCTAACACCACCAACGTGACCCTGAGCAAGTTACTTGACTGCTCTGCGTCGCATTTTCCCCATCTATAAAACAGGGATAACCAAAGCCCCTACCTCCTGGAATTCTTGTGAGGGTTAAAAATGACGACGTGTGTAAAGCATGTAGAAAAGTGCCTGGGACACAGTAAGTGCTCATTAAACGGGAGCTATTCTTATCATAACCAGGCATGTGGTAGACACTGTAGATACCTGTATAATGAATATTTGTTATCAAAATCAACCTGAAGCCTCATCAAGGAGTTTGAAACTAGAGAAGGGAAGTTCACAGCAAGATCCCCCAGCCCTTTGAAGACATGGGAAAGAGTCAGGGGTTCCCACAGAGCATCGGGGACACAGCCGGGCCCCACAGCTTCTTGAACAAATGGACTTGCTCAGGCCCAGCAGGTTTGTCAGGGGTCTCCTGAGCACAGGCATCCCCTCATTTCTTTAATACGGACCCACAGCCTCCATTCCAGCCCTGCCCCAGGACCTCCTCTGAATTCAGTTGGCCAGCTTCTCCCCGTGCACCTGCTTACACCATCTTCACAGACTCGGGCTCCTCCATGGGGCCAGGAGGCCATCTGCAATGGAGACTAGATGAGTCCTCTGGAGGCTTTCGTGCATCCATCAGTGGAGGAGAGAAGTTGGGGGTCCCAGGTAAGCACCTCATTGGCCAAAGTCCTCTTCCCTTCCAGGCAAGTCTTCCCCATCCATTTTGGCCATTGCCGCCGCCCAGCTGACTCCGGGAAAACCAAGCTGGAAGCAAATGGAAGGTTGGGTCTAGGGGTGACGATGGAATGAAAGGGGACAGATACGTGATGGGCTGGGAAGGGCTCTACATAAATAGGACAGGCGCCTTGAGCAGAGTCCGAACATCTCCTTCTCTTATCTGACTAATTGTAAACAAACATGACAGGTTACATAATTTGTGGGGCCCGTTAAACATGAACATGTAGGGCCCCTTGTTCAAATATTAAGACTTACAAGACAGCAGCAGCAGAGCACTAAACCAAGCATAGGGCTTTTATGAACACGGGACCTTGTGGGACTGCAGATTACAACCCGTGAAGCCAGCCCTGAACCTAAAACCCTGAGCATATGCAGTTTGCGTTTTTCTGGGGAAGGGCCCCTCGTCACAGTCATGACCGGGAAAGTTTATTTATTTATTTTTGGAAGATTAGCTCTGAGCTAACTGCTGCCAATCCTCCTCTTTTTGCTGAGGAAGACTGGCCCTGAGCTAACATCCGTGCCCATCTTCCTCTACTTTATATGTGGGACACCTACCACAGCATGGCTTTTGCCAAGCGGTGCCATGTCTGCACCCAGGATCCGAACCAGCAAACCCCGGGCTGCCAAGAAGCAGAATGTGCGAACTTAGGCGCTGTGCCACCGGGTTGGCCCCCGACTGGGAAAGTTTAAGAATCGGTGTAATTGAAGTGAAGCGAGGGGCCCTGCTTCTCACTCCCACCTCCTTTCTCCACTCAGACACGCAGGAGCTCCAAGCTGTGACTCAAACGGGGCAGAGTGGTGGGTTAGTGACACATTGCATGAGCAGACTTTGGAGTAGGGCAGGCCATGGTGGCTGTGGGGACAGAGACCAGTGGATGTATGAGAGATGGAGTCCAGGACTTGCTGATGGACTGGATGTGGACTGGGAGGAAAGAAAGGAATGAAGGCTGACTCCCGGATTTGTGGCTTGAGCAACTAGACCAACAAATGGTAGTGCTGTTCATGGAGATGGAGAAAAGCTGGCAGAAGATCAGGTGTTGTGTTTTGCTTTGTTAGGTAGAAAAAGGAATCAAGAATCCCATTCTAGCCATAAAAAGGTGTCAAGGGGCCAGTCCCATGGCCGAGTGGTTATGTTCCCACGCTCTGCTTCGGCAGCCCAGGGTTTCACTGGTTCGGATCCTGGGCACAGACATGGCACCACTCATCAGGCCATGCTGAGGCGGCGTCCCACATGCCACAGCTAGAGGGACCCACAACTAAAACATACAACTATGTATTGGGGGGACTTGGGGAGAAAAGCAGGAAAAAAAGGTGTCAAGCAGACAGATCACAGAGCTCAGAAGGAGGATTAGAGCAAGATACACACATTTTGGGGTCAACGGCATAGAACTGGCATTTAATTCGATTGCAATGGATGAGGTCTCCAGGCTCTTTAATGGATTCTAGAGCTCTGTTCTTTGGGCAAATTATTTCACTGTACTGCCACTCAGAGTTTTCATTTGCAAAAAGGAGAATAATATCCTCTTCGAAGGACTTCATAAATAAGCTCATGAAAGAGAAATGTTTAGCACAGGCCCTGGTACCTATGAAGCACCCAGTGAATATCAGCCATTACTATTATTATTACTATTATTATGTCATTCCTACAAATATCTGTTGAGCCCCCCTTGTGTGTCAGGCATTGCTGTGGGTGCTCTGGATACATCAATTATCGAGCATGTCAGAAGGCGGTAAGTCCATCTACCGTAACGGAAAACGTAGAGCAGAATAAGAAGGGTCCAAGAGCAGGGGGGAGATTGCAATATTAACGAGGGTGATCAAGGTGCACTACTGAAAAAGTGCCATCTGAGCAAAACCTCAGAGGCGAGGAAGTGCACCAAGTGACGTCTAGGGAAGAAGGGTTCCAGGCAGAGGGAACAGCCAGCCCAAAGACCCCAAGGAGTGTGGTAGGAAGTGAAGTCCTAGAGATAATGGGTAGGGGACCTTTGTTAAAAAAAAAAAAAAAACCCTTCATGGGAGAGGTGGCTGTTCTCTTATATGGCAAAAACAGGTCTCCAACACAATGAGACAGAAGGTTCTCCAACATGGCAGAGATAGCCAGCTCTCCAGCATGGCTGAGGGAGCAGACCTCCAGTATGGTGGAGGCGGCCAGCTCTCCAACATGGCAGCCACCCTAGGCTTTGGGCAGGCCCTGAGGCTCCCCCTTCCAGCCTCCTACCCCCTAGAAGGGCCTCACCTGGCAGAACAGACTCACCAGCAGGGCCTCTCCTCCTCTTGGCTATGGAGTGTCTCCTCCCAGCAAAATTCAGCTGGGGCTTTGCTCCAGGGCTCCCAATCAAAGCATAAATCTGAGTCATTTTCCTCTGTATCTGTGAAGGTATGAGACAAGGGCCTCTTGGGTGGTCACATCCTGTCTCGTCCCCCTGACCCAAAAGGAGCAGCCTTGTCTGAGGCCAGGGAACCAAGGCAGAATCCTAACATATGGACAGCCCTGAGACCTCAGGAAGACTTCAGGGCCTGGAATAGTGAACAGGGACCAAGAAAGAAGGTTGTTCTGTGACTTGGAAAGTAGCCATATCCATCTGCTAAACAGGGAAGGACCCTGGAGGTGAGCGAATGACCTACCTGCATTGGGTGTGGTCCAGGAGCTGGCACGGAGGAGACACAAACTCAACCATCTATTCGTCTATCAGTTCATTCATTACCAAATATCTGCGTATATACGTACAATGCTTTCCACTGAGGCCCTGTTTTGTGGTACACACACACACACACAATAAAACACCTTGGAGACCATGTGTGTGCCCAAGACGTCTGGCTGACTGAAGTGCAGCACACTCACACTGCATGGAGACCCAGCCCATCCATCCAATGGCGTGTCATGAAGCTGTCAAAATGACTATATTAGATCTGCATCTTTCCGCTTGCAGGATGTCTATGATATATCACAAGTAAGTTGCAGAGAAATGCACAAATGTTTTTTTAAAAAAAACAAAGAACAGACTCCCCCTTTTTGGGAAAATCCACCTTATTAAATGGGTACGTGAGCTTGCTAACATGGCTTCTCTGGGAAAGGCAAGGTGACAAAGGACGGGGGGAGGGGAAATTATTATTTTTCTTACTATACGCAAGTTGCTTCACTGGTTGCAGAGAAGTAAAGGAGGCTGAACAGAGCCCTCAGATGCAGACTGAGAGCAGGAGATAGAAGAGGCTGAGCCTGCTCAACGATGAGGGTTAACTGAGGTAAGACACGCAGAACAGGCATTCCACAACACTGGCAGTTACGATGAGCCAAACACCAGGGCGATGGCTTGAGGTGACTGTTCTTCACTAGAGGTCGATTGCTTTTTGAACACATACTATGTGCTAAGTGTTTTACAGGCACTATTCTCACTTAATCCTGTTAACTTCCTGACGGCATCGCTAGGCGATCACTAGTATTGTTCGTATTTTACAGATGGGGAAGGCTCAGCAAGGTGAAACGCCTGGGCTCACAGCCAGGAAGGGGTGGTGCTGGACTCAATCAGCCTTCTGGCTCCGCGTGCAGTTTCCATCGGGTGCACTTGTTTGAAGTCAGGGAATTCAAAGGGAGCTTCGAATTTAACATCTCGCTCCAAGGACCACCACAAGGGGGGTCAGGACGCTCAACAGGCACAGCCTGTTGTGTCCACTCCTGTGTTTCAGCCCTAAACCCTCTCTTTGGAGGTTTCTTCCTTCTGCAAATTCCTTTCCAATCGCAAAAGGAAACCATCCTTGGCAGAGCATCTTCCCTTTGAAGCACATATGTGGCTTCATCCTCTCTCCACGTGTCTTAGCATTATCCCCACTGGCCAGCTTCCCCGGGGCTCAGCTGCCCAGGATCATTTTTTGCCTCAGTGCCAGTCGCACTAGGCAGCTCCCTTCTCCTCCCCTTTTGCTCCCCCCTTGACTTGGGGAAGCATGAATTCTTGGGTCACGTGGCACTCGCTGCTCAATTCTCTGTCTTCTGGGCCCTCAAACTGCCCTGCTGAGCCAGGCCAGGAGGGAGGGGGAAAGGGGGCGTCAGAGCCACGCAACTGCTTTTCAGAGTGGATTCCAGGCCAAACCGATTCCAATAAAGAGATCCACAGCAGAACAGAACTCCATTTAATGGGGTGCCCCAAGCCCCGGGTCCCCAAGCCCTGGTGGGCCCAGAGCCTGGGTTTGGGCCAACTCCCGGCACAGGGACAGAACAGACGCTACAACACTGAGAGTTCCAAGAAAACAGGAAGCCTGAGCGAGGACCACTCGCCTCACTTTAAGGACGGTTTCTCTTCATTGCAAAATTAGCAAAAGGACTTATTTCAAAATGCCATGTGAGATGAGGAGAAAGTCTGAGAAGGGGTCTGGCAGGGCACACTGTGGATGGCTTTAGAGCAGAGCCTCCAAGGAGAATGAATTGCTGGAGGAGATTAAAGCCTTACACCTGAGGTAAGGTGTCCCCCACTTCAGGAGAAGGCATCCAAAGCCACTCCTACACTTCCTCCTACCTTGATGAAACCGACACTCACTGGATTATTTCTCAGCCTACAAGCACCCACTACGAGTGTACGCATACTGTGTGCCCTGCCTTGACGTGCATCTCTCCACAGCCCCAAAGGGTCAGCACCATTATTGTCTCCACTTTGTAGATGAGAAAACAAAGGCTGAGAGAGGACTCCCCCAAAGGCACACAGCTGGCAGGTGGCAGATCCAGGATCTGGTTGACATCAGACGATCGGCACGCAGTACTTCACAGGTGCGTGATCTTAAGCAGGTTGCTTCTCTTCTCCAAACCTCACTTCCCCCCAACTATACAATGAGGATTACTTCACAGGGTTATTCTGAGGACTAAGTGATATAATGCACATCAAGTGTTTACCACAAGGTGTAGTACACAGTGTTCAAAAAGCTATCGTTATGAACGATGAAGGGGCGAGGCTGCCATGTAGGCCCACGTCTCCCAGACTCTGGAGACATGGCTTTTATAGCCACGATACACACAAGCGCTCTGACTTCCACCAGCCACTGGCCCGACACCCGAGTTGTGCCCCTCAGGAAGGGCTGTGACCCACCATGGGAATATGAGAAGAACATACTTTAAACCAACATTTCCTGGAAGCTCTAGCCAGGAACTCCCAGTAACTGCACAACTACCAGCCCCCACACTTGAGACCATGGGGCAGACTAGGGGGTGAACTGCTCACCCTATCTGAAAGCCATCTGACCAGAGCTGTTAGCACACTCAGTGCCCTCCTTGCCCAGCTGGCCAAAGGTCATGAGGCTGAGGAGAGGAGGCGGCAGGTCAAGCAGTCCCCAGAAAGAGGCCCCTCAGTGAAGGGAGTGTCCAGGGAGACAGGACACCTGAAGAGCGGAGTGTCATTCCTGCCACATGGTCAGGATGCATCCCAGGCCCACTGGCCGCCTGGGTCCCTCATGGCCAGCTCTGCCCCACCTCCTACTCCTCTCAGTGGCATCTTGAGCTCAGGACAAATGTCAGTTGACTTCCATGATCCTGTGTTCCAGAGAAACCCAGATCCTCCCTGATTTGTGGCCTGGGCAGAAAACAGTATGAGTGGTCCCTGGGCTCCTGATAAATGCCTAAAGCTGCCGTACCCCATTGTGCAAGTTCTTTACTGCACAAAAGCACCAGGCCAAGGGCGTGAGGGGCTGAAATCCAGCCTACGCTCTGCTCACCGAGCCTTGCGCCCCAGCTGCATTCACAGGAAGGGGCACCTTTTACTAATTCATCTGTCCGGAGGGGCTACCTCTTTCTGACTTGTACGAGAGAACTTACATGCTAGCAGTGGCCCTGAGGGGACACAGATGTGCACCCACACATCCTGCTTCTCAGGCAAACTCAGGGATCTGCTTTTGGACTCTAGGTGAAGAAACTAACTACCAAATCAATCCTTTTCTCTTATAAGTGGCTGCCTGTCAACTCTGAGCCAGCAGTGAAAACGTCTGAAGGAAATCCCTCTCCGCAGTTGTTTCAGGATGCCCTGCTCTATTTGACCCCCTGCCCTGCTCCAGGATCAGGGCCCTGCCTGGGTGGCTCACCTTGGCTAAGAAGGAAGCGTAGCCAGACGATCGACAAGAACAAGAGCAAGCCCACGGGCAGGCAGAGCCAGAACACCAGGAAAGAAAATGTGAGGTCGTTCACCAGCGGCACCAGAGGGTACTTCATGTTGCATGTGCGGCTAAGCGGGGCCAGCCTGGGCTGGGCTAGCAGGGCTGCCCTGGGACCTGACGGGCCAGACCACACTCTGCTCTCAGCCCAATTGTGACTGAGCCTGTGACATAACAAGGCGGCCACAGGGTCCTTCAAGCGAAAGGAGAGCTGTTTTAACAAACAGGCAAGAGCCAGGGCAGTGAGACAGGCTGGCTTCCAGGCAGATAGGCAGGCAGGCCTGGGTTTGAATCCCTGCTAAGATGTTATGGGTTTACACGACAACTCCTTGATGCTCTTGTAGGATGGAAATAATTCTTACCTCATCATTCTGCTAAAAGTTAGAAAAATAAATGACGAGATACAAATTGCCCACAGGTGGGTCTTCATATACTTGAGGTCACAGATTCCTCCAGGAACCAGTCAGGTCCCAGGTCCCACAATTCAGGCTACACAGGCTCACGTTTACACTTTGTGGGAGTGCTGGGGGCTGAACAACCTGGATGGAGCTGGGTACATCTAAAGCAGGCAGGCAGCAGTAGCTCCAGCCAATAACTGCTACACGAGAAATGCAGGTCCAGTATGGCCAGATCTCCTGACTTTTCCAAGAGAGCCAAAAAAATCTGGATTTTTATGTGAAATCTCCCAATTTAAAAATGTTGAATCAAACCTTGTTAAAAGATTCTTAGCTAAACAAAACAAGTCAGCTGAGCCAAACTGGGTCACTGGGCTGCCTTTTAAAAACCTTCTAATCTAGTAGGCCCTCAATAAATGACTATTATTTAATCTAGAAGCTTCCGAATCTCTCTTTATAGGGTTTTCAGTGAGGGGCTTCTAAGACCTTAATCTTGTTCCTTTATCGCCCAAGTGGGCAGAACACTCCCAACTGCCAAACTTCTCTCCCTGCCTCTCCCCTGTCATTCATTCATTCATGAAGTAGTTAGTAAACCTCCATGTGCCAGGCCCAGTGGCAGGAAGAGGCGCTGGGCCTCTCAGGGCCTGACAGCCCCTAAGCTGCAAGGAGACTCAGGCCAGACTGGGAGCCTGATGGGTGCAGGAAGACCACAGGAGGAGCAGCTGCTGCTCATGGAGGGGAGGGGACAGAAGCTCAGTATTCTCCAAAAGGGTACTTGGACGACCTGCCTCAGTCACTGCCAGCAGGTGGGTGGGGGCTGGAGGCTACTTACGAAACCGGCCCATTCCCAAGCTCACCCTGCTCTACGGAGGCAGAACCTCCAGGGGGTGAGGCTTGGGACTCCACACGTTAATGAGCAACCAGTCTGATGAAACTTGTCTTTGAGACCACAGCATCTCACGGAGCACAAGTTGGGAAAATCAGGCAGACCCTGTTCCAAGCTCAGGGAGCAGCTGCAGGAAGTGGGTGGTAGACCTAAGGGGAGACATGAGGTGAAAGGACCTCCTCATAGGCAGACACCAGCCCAGGGAAAAAGGCAAGAGGGGCCAGCCATAGTAAAACATAGGGGAGGAGAGGGGACAGCTGGAGTTTAGAGGGCCAGGGTGTTTAGAGGGAGTCTGAGCCCAGCTGTGAGATGAGCAGAGTCCCCAGAAGAGGAGGTCTGGGCAGATGGTATTAGAATGTACGTCCAAGGAGCATAGTGCCCTGGTGGACTGTGCACTCAGGGCCCAGAGGCCAAGAACAGGAGCGGGGTGGTCTGGGTTGGGGCTGAGCATGATTTCTTGGCACGGGGTCCTGAAGGGGCTGAGGTCAGAAAGAGCTGAGCAGCACAGGTGGGATAGGCTTGAACATATTTTCTTGCCAGACCCCAAAACAGGGCCACTGTGCAGTCAGCCCAGGGAGAAGCTTCTCTGGCCACCAGGGCCCAGCTGGAGGTCCTGTGGTGAGCAGGCAGATCAGGTATGGATACACAACTGCGGGGGAGGCCCCTCCCAGCTCTGGCTTTAGGGTCAGGCTGGAGCAGGTGGTGCTCGGCAGAGGCATGCACCTTACTGCTTCCTCAAGTGGTACAACCACCCCACCGTGTGTAATCTAGGCAGTAAGGTACTAATCTGGCCCCATTGAACACAGCCAACCCTACTCATAGGGGTAGCAGGTGGTGGGGGGATGACCTCCTCTGCATCTCTCCCCTTTCCTGACTGGCCAGACCTGGCAGAGCTCAGATCTTCGGCAGGCAGAGAGCATAGCTTGCATTTTTGTGTTCCCAACTCAGAGAGAGCCAGCCAGCCCCTCGAGAACTGCAAACCTCTGTAAGGTGGCACTCTGTTGGCAGTACTTTAATTATACAAGCTCCTTCTAGCATACAAGTGCAAATACTTTTAAAATTAATCAAATTTCGACTATTTCCTGAAACTCTACAAAGCCAGAGTGAAAACCCACAGATCTAAATTACGAAGGGCAGCCAAAGCAGAGCTGATGGCCCTGGGAAAGGATAAATTAGGAACACCCACACAGGAGTCAATCCCCCAGCCTGCAACCAAAAGCACACACGATGTTATTAGATAAGAATCTCCTTAAAATTTAATTGACTAAATGTATTACATTCAATATTCCGTGGGTTTCTTCTGGACAAAGGGTCGGCATAAATACAAACGAGCCTCTGGGCCTTCTTCCCTAACCAACGAAGAGAAAACACAGGAGGCGAGGGGGCACAGGTATGCCTTCATATTTACATTTCGCCTTTACTTTACAGTTCAGTGCCAGAAATATTTACAGAAAATACAATAAGAAAAAGATCATGTCTTGGCAACATAGTGAAATTCATACAAATTGTGTATATGATTTCAAGCAAATAATGATACTGCTTATGTTTTAGCCACAACTGCCAAGCCCTTCAAGGAGAAAGATGTTCTTGGTCACTGCAAGAGACAAGGGCTTGAGAAACTTGGTTTGCTTCAACAAATAGTTATTGGGCGCCTACTATTTGCAAGGCACTGTGGAATCCCAAATTATATCTTTTCCCTCACCATTAAAAAAAGAAACTCTGAAGAACATGAGTTGATACTCTGAGAAAAACACTATACAGTACATGGCTTCTTTAGCTACTGATAACCCACAGTTTGATTCCACATCGAGCGAGTAGATTACCTCCAATCTCTCCATCTCAGGAAAAGAGGCTGTCATGGAAATGCTTAAAACAGACCATCTAATTCAACTCACCATTTCATGTAAACATATAAATCAATTCTCTTTAGGAAGATATAACCTGAACGGGTTTTAAGATGCTGAGTGGAGAACGAGAGCCAGGAGGAGTGCCAAATTCCCTCCAGCACATCTTCACATCTGCCATGAAACGTGTCTTTAAGCAAGGCTGACTCCCACTTTGGGTATAGTTTCACTTTCCAATAGACATAAATACTCTTGAAGACTCTGCCTGTCTAAAAATCACTCTGCAGAGCCTGACAAATGCTTCCTCAGTGTATGTAGAAAGTAACCATTCAGGAAGGCCTCACACACGACCTACAGGCAACCGACATCACTGGCCAAAGATGCAGGTATTTTGTATTTATAAATGAGTCCAGAGGAGAACGGGCTGCCCTGAAATAGAGGACTTAGAGATGGAGGACAGCATGCATACGTGTGTGTGTATATATGGCCAAGGCAGGAGGGGGTCAACCCACCACCTAACTATTCCTGTCAAAGGGCTAATGGACAGGAGCGGGTCTTAGGAGGAAGCACCAGACAAAAGAGAGAGCTGGCTGAACACAAAAAAGGCAAAAGCCCTCCTCACTGTCCTCAGTGCTCCCAACCAGAGAGTAGGAGGAAAGCCTGCGTTCCCCAAATGTGAGAAGGGACTATGAGAGTCTACCTGCCTCTGACCCTTGGGTAATGTTTTTCTTGTCACCAAATGCCACACTCATCCACCCCCTGGTACACCTGTCACATGTAGCAACTAAAGTGCACAGACCAAAGTGGTCCTGGCTTCCCGCCAAAGGTTATGAACATATGCTAGCAAATTTATCAAGTGGACTACTACAGATTATTATTAAAGACTAAATATGCTCCCCTGGCATTATTCTACTCAACGTGATTTTTAACAAAGGTAGCTGGGTGAACTTAGTGACCATGAACTCAAACCTACACTAGTGAAAGGTCCAAGGGTCCTCACTACACTTCCTTTTTAGGCAGATGTTATTCTGAGCAGAAGGAACCAGCACCTGAAAGGTATACGTACACCATATTCTGTTTGTGCCGTACACACTGGGTTTCATGCCTTCGGGAGCTGCAGTCCTGCATTCATCCCTTCTTCCCTGGAAGACCACAAAGTCTTCCAGATCACAAACTGCATTCAACAGGGCTGTTCACTTATCAAGGCCATTAGAATTACAAAGAGTTGCCAGAAATTAGAGCAAAGTGAAGGATCAGGAAGCTCACCCCCAACACATACACCACTGTACATTTTGCTGATAGTAAAACTATACCAAAGATAAAAATTTTATCTGAGGAATCACACTGAGGAAGCAGACCTACATCAGTTATCTTTAACCTCTGGAATGTTATAAGTTGCACATCAATTTACACCCTTCTTCGTTCATATCCACTAGAACAAGGACCCATTTTTCCCTTGAAACGTCAATCTGGAATTTCCATGAAAGTCGTTAAACCTCACCTTAACATTTTTAGGGTACAACTTGCTAATCTTTATCATATATCCCCCTCCCCTGTGCTACCTTCTGGAAACATCAATGTATTGCCCAGATGAAACATAAAATCAAATATTGAATAGTATTATACCTGAATGGAAACTGGAGTCATAGAAGGAAGAGGTTACCTTTACCTGAGCTTAAAAAAACACGAAGAAAAGGGTACGGCAAACTTAAAACCAAGAGCTGCTATGCCCGCATTTCTTACTCACAGATGACAAAATACATACTTCTGGAACAGAAACATCTGCACAGGGAACTAGGTCCTACACTATCCCTCTCTAATTAAACTACAAAACATCAAACCAAACAGACCACTGTAGCCCTGACCGAAGGAATCTACTGACTTCAGAATTCAAGTGGGAAATCACCCCTTATACAACTGTGATCACTCCTCTTTGGACTTTAAATTTCACTTAATCTTAACACAAAATAATCTTAATAAAGAAGAAAGCACATAAGAATAGGAGAAATGAGCAGTGTACACTCTAGCACTGTAACAGGAATCCTCGTAAGGATGTTCTGGGACTGGCCACCTCAAAACACTTATCCCTGGCTGAAAAGGAGCAGCGAGGTAACAGCAGTATTTCCAAAACCCCAGGCAGGGATTTGTTGTGCCTTCAGCTGGCAAAATAAAGAAAATATGACAACAGCCATTTCAAACAGCAGCCACCCAAGGAGGCGGCCACTAATGTTTGCCAATTATGATGAAATCCAGTAGCTCTCTACGAGAAATCTGAATTAGGAGCATTGAGAGGCTATTTCCTGAACCCCAAATAGCATCCTTCATAAACTACTGCAGTTTCCTGCTTGGTCCTGAAATAAGAGACAATGAACGAAACCAAATAATTTTCAACCCTTGTTGTGAATTTACATTTCTTAATATTTAACCAAGAAATTACCAAGGAATTACAAATGTTTAACCCATTATTATGTCATCAAGCTAGATAATAATGGAGAGCGTGGAGGCATCACTACTGTCTTACAACTTTTAACTCCACAAACGCTATTTGTATCCCTATTAAAGGACGGGGCTATGCCTCCATTTCAGATCTGTTCCTGGGCTGCCCAGAAACTGAGGCCTTCAGACAGATCTGTGCAACAATGAGAATGAAAGCATTTTGAAATGTGGAAAGAATGAAATATTTTAATGTCAGACTTCTTATCTGAGCAGAAAACATTTACGTTCTTTCTGTCAGTTTGACAGTTGGATGACAAATGGACCTGTGAGCGAGCAGAAAGTTGAGATTTCTTTCCTTCTCCTCCATGCTATCAACATGAGTCTTTAAATGTGCTGGACGATTTTGAGACAGATTTTAATTTTGAACACAACCTCCTAAAAAGTGAGGTATAAAACTATCTTCAACTTCTAATTTGCAAATTTGATACTACCAATGCATGTGTTTAACTGAGATGCATCAAAGCCTTTCTCTTCAAAAGGCTTATATTTAACTAAAATTGTCACTTTTAAAAGAAAGTTTATGGCTAAAATGTGTATCATCATTACCAGCAGGAATACAATTGTGTCTGGGAGCCCATTTCACTAGAAAGCCAAAAGTCTTCCAACAAATGGGTTTACAGTGTGTCCCTTCTATTCTGGTGATTAAACAGTGAGCTCCTGGGGAGTGATTTGTTTTTATTTTTACAGTGATCACCTATCAAATTGTTTTGCTTTGATGTTATAGCCCCAAACTGTAGTTCAACAGTCCTAGACAGACAGTGGTCTAAGAAGTGCAGTTCTTGAGTCCAACCTCCTGAAAAAGTGAAGTATAAAACTCGGGCTCCAACTGCTTGTTCCGGTACTTGTTGACAATGTCGGTGATTTTCTGTTTCCGGCGGACATGTGGGGGACTGTAGGAGTCACTCTCCAGTCTCTTTCTTCTACAAATATTAATTACAGTCTGCCTCACCAGAAAACCTTGAAAACAGAGGGTTTTAAAATCAATGTGAATAATCAGTCAGCTAGGTGAACTATACAGTATTCAGGGGAACTATGCTCTGCAAACTCAAACTATTTCATTCCACTCATTCCCCGGAGAGATGGACAGAGATTTACTAAGATAAAACTGTCAGAAGAAACACATAATGACAAGGAAAAACAGAATCAATATCTGCTCTGACAACCCGTTTCCTGCCCTGGATTACAAACAGCTATCTTCACGTCCAATACTGGAAGTTTGTGAATTACAGCTCCACTCATACTTATTAGATTAAGCACTGTTCAAAATAGAACAAAACATGCTTCCTTTTTAATAAGAGCCACAGCATTTTCTACATGTGGAACCTATTAAGTATTATCATCACTTCCTTACTTCTACTACTTTTTGGTTCATAAAAATGTCAAAGACAAAAGGAGAAAGTAACCTTAACCCTTGAGCCACATATGAAGACCTTACCGAGTGCTCGCCTGCTGACAATCATCCCATCCACAAGAGGGATGACCATGTTAAATTTTCCAGTGGCTCCTTGAATTTTTATCCGGAATAATCCAGTGTTTAAAGGGTGGATGAAGATGACAGGAACTTCTTTTTCAAGAGTGGTAGATCTTAAGGAAAAAAAACACTTTTTACCCCAAATCCTCAAGAGTTGAAGTCTCCCACGCGTAATATAAGAATACCAAAAGGACCTGCTGCCAGGTAGTGTTTGACAAGAGCCAAGGGGTCAGTCTGCTCAAAATCCTCTTTCTGGGAGCTCATGTTGAAGCCCCCCATCAACACCTGACCCTAAATGGTCATCACAGGGGTCAGGCCTTTTAAGCTGACAAAAAAGGGGCTAAAAAATGTGCTTAGAAAACCACTGGGGACATGGGGGTGGAAAGAAAGGCCAGAGAAATATATTGTCGGGGGCTACAGATCTAGCACCCAGCTATGGGACTTTCACTTACTTCCTCCTTCTTGTAGGAGACAAAAGTGGGGCTGGCCAGAATGCAGGTAATTCCACCACAGTCAACACTGTAATCTCAGAGCAGAAGTAGGAATATAGCTTAGGCTCACTATGGGAATCTTTGCTATAATTTTTTTTTTCAGGGGTTGGGGAAGGAGGTTGGGAAGGCCATTAGTCTGGGCCACCTGCAAGCATCCTCCTTAGCAGAGGTGATAAATGGCTGCATCTTGGCAGAGCCAAAGCCCTCAAAGCCTCTGAACAGGTAACAGGTGCTAAGGTCAGCAAAGGCACCTTTGGAAGACTGAGTTACATATCACGTGTCAGGGATATGCCAACGCATCTAGAGTACCCATGCCACTCTGATGCTACACGGCAGGTTGGTGTTTCTTCCCCGCAAGACAATGAGCTTTCCTTTCTATATAGGTAAAGTGATTTCAGCCAAAGAAACAGTGCGTTAATTTTTCAAGACATTAAATAAAAATCAATCCTGTATTAATTCTGTCCCAAGACAAATTCCAAACTTTGCTAATCTAACAATAAAATACAAATTTTACAATCTAATTGTATTAGAACTTTTGATCTAAAAAGATTAAAACAACAACAAAAAACAGTACAAGACACTTAAAGGTTCTCTTCCAAACTAGTTTGAGAGAAGTCCACCTCATGAAAACTATTCTAGTCTCTTCAGCAGGTGGTGTCATGGAGAAGAAAAGGAAAACAGGACTGTTCTGGATTAAAAGAGACTGAAAGATTTAATACCAGATGCAAGGTCCTGGAGTGGATTCTGGTTGGAACAAACCAGCTGTAAAGGATATTTTTCAGGGAAAATGCATAAATTTGAGTATGAACTGGTTATCAGAAAAAATTAAGGAATTGTTATTAACTTTATTATTGTGACAACATTTTCTATTTGAAAAGTGTTCTTAATTTTTAGAGATGCATACTGACATATTTAGAATGTTAGGATACCTGTAATTTGCTTTAAAATACTTTAGCATAAAAAAACATGAAAGTTTTAAGAATGATTTGCCCCCTTCCAGAAATTTAAAAATATGATGTTAAAATAAATCATCTTTACTGACTTCATTTCTAAACAATAATCTAACACATGCAAAATGAATCAGATCATGTAAATAGAAGGGACTTACTCAAAGCTAAAATATCAAGTTTAACTTGATATTAAGGGTAAGTCTGTGATGTGGGAGATGAAGTTACCATTTGGGGTCGGGGCCTGGGTTCAGATTGCTTTCTCCTTCATTTGCTGGATGTGTGACATTGAGGAATAACCTCTATGAGCCTATTTTATCCCATTTATAAAATGGAGAAGATAATTGTACCTCTTGAAGCTGTTTTAAAGTATTTGTTTAAACCAAAAACAAGCAAGCTAAAAGCCCTGAAACTATAAAACCTATACAGATAAATTGTTACTGTTCTTGGAATCATAACTTTTTAATCCTTTTTGTGCATGGGGAGCTAAAATAGAAATCTTAACATTACAATAAAGTTGGTACAGTCATGCACTACATAATGATGTTTCGGTCAACAAAAAACTGCATATACGATGGTGGTCCCATAAGATTAGTACTATATAGCCCCGGTGCGTAGTAGGCTATACCATCTAGGTTTGTGTAAATGCACTCTATGATGTTTGCACAATGACAAAATTGCCTAACAACGCATTTCTCAGAACGTAGCCCCATTGTTAAGTGATGAATGACCATATTACATTTTACTTAGAAACATTTTTCCATTAAATAGTTCATGTGATAAGGACATTTTAACTGCTATCTATCCAGAATGTTTTGGCCAATTTAATTCCATTATTTCTATCTACTGTTGCTACCCTATTATCAGTCTTCATTAATACTTAACTGCCTCCACTTCTTCATTTGTCTTTTTGCTGCAGATAAATGCAAAACAGTAATTAATTATGCCATTTACAAATCCTTGCTAATTTATCACCTTGTACATTTATCTACAACTTCCTAATTTGATTCTTTTCCAATAATTATGTTTATTTCTTATTGCCTTCATCCCTTTTGTTTCATTAAAAGTCTTTATTTCTTGATTAAACCGCAATCAACATCTAAAAAATAGGCTTCTCTATGCTTAAAGACATGCTGATAAACTTTGAGCAAATAACAGTGTACCTCAGAGACGTGCTACTATTTGCAGTAGTTTCCACACCCGTACTGATTTCTGTCATCAGGTCTGACAGGGGAAAATTTTCTGGAAGAAAATAATAGCATTATAGTTAATATCTCCCTCTTATTTCCTAAATAAATAATAGGAAATCTAATTTCCTAATCTCTTTACAAGTAGGCAACAAATATACGGACTGTGCCATCCTAAAATATATAATCCTGACTATTCCTCATAAATAAAAAAGAATGCTCCCTCCTTTATTACAGTTCATCTAAAGCAGAGAGGTTTGAGAGAAGATGACCTGAAGTCTTTGAGGGCTTTGGAGGGGCTGGAAGGCAACTACAACACTTTCCCCCAGATTCTGAGCTGCAGGAGACCGTAGGTTAAATACGCATTTCTAATGCTCTGATACTGCTTACATAAAACTCACGAGAAACTTATTCATAGCAGAATTTCTGTTAATCTCTACACTAAAACTAGACACAGCAGGGTTCGTGGAAAGGGGGTGAGGGAAGCGCTCCCCCTTCCCCTTTCCAGAGGTCGCAGGGTGACTGGGAGCTACGTGCAGTGGCAACAAACCACTGTCATACCAAGAAGAGCTAAAGACTTCATACCCACCAGTCTCATCAGATCTTCAGGACTCTGAAATGAGTGTCAAGAATGTCTCCATTTAACAGATAAGTAGTCCAAGGCTTAAAGAAATTAAATGAGTAGTGGAACTGGGATTCAAACCCAGGCTTGCTCAACTCCAAACCCAGTTCTTGGCCCACCACACCATGCCTATGCTGCTGCTTAGACATTCAGCAAGTCACTGTCATTCTATGCTAATTTTATTTATGGACAAAGTCCTTATACAGTACCTATATCATCATAGCGTTCCACCCAAACTACAGAAACTCTTGTCTCAGGTCCAAGGGGAGGCACAGGGCGACCCTGAGGCAACTTCTTCATTCTGGAACTGGGACTGAGCTATATGAGGCAGAGAAAAGCAGAAGAGGGGGGAGAAAAAATAACTGGCTTAATAAAACTAAAACCATACATTCATCAAGCTGCCCAGTGACAGTATCAGGTCATGGGCAATCATTTCAGAAAAAAAGTGTGAAATACATTTGCAAAAAAGCTCTTCTTCAGCTCCTCTGTTTATCAAGTCTCAACCTAGATCAAGGAAATGAAGGCCTAAAATCCTCAAAGGAAAAAAAGGTAAGAAATACTAAACAATTATGTGACACTAATAAAAATTAAATTTGTGTGCTATGTCTTAGTGAGAGCTTAAAAGGCTCTGAGTCTACCTCTATGGCCAGAAAGCAGTAAGCTTTCCCCCTCACAGCAACATCCCTGATTTGCCTGGGGATTCTAATTTCTTAAATGTTCCATTAGAAAGTTATTCCTAGTTCTCAGACCAAGTATTTCCTACTACAACCTAGACCCCCCGAATTCCTTTTTCTTGTCGGCAGAAAGAAAAAAAGAGTTGCTTAGGTCTTTGCTGTCAGGCACAGTTTGCTTCTGGCTTCCCTGCCCACCCAATCAGCTTTAGGTTTCTTTGAGAGGCTAGCAGGACTATGTGGCTCCCCATTAGCAAACTGGCACTCTGAGCTTCATCATTTTTAGGGCATGCAGCATAGCTGAGTTTATGCTAAAGCCCTACACAAAGCTATGTGTACAGAAGGGAGAATCCCATCCTTGAATTTTAAAAATAAAACTGCTTTATTAGCAGAGAAATATACATATCTTTACCAGATGACAAGAGACCATGGCAACTCCCCTGGATTCTTGTTTCTATTCTGGTATTCACAAAAAACAACTGTGACCAAGAGACTTTTCCCAAACTAGTTACAGACATCCAGCCACACTCATGGACTATTTTCTTAGCATCATGGCTCCTAATCAGCTTTGAATCTCTGACTTCCTCCATCTCTGTCTTCCAGCCCTAGATTTAAAGGGCTCCTGTGACTAGGTCAGGCCTACCTGGGTATTTTTCCTCTTGATTAACTGCAAGTAACCTTAGTTACATCAACAAAACCTCCTTGCCATATAAGGTAACATAATCACAGGATATATCATCATATTCACAGGTTCCACCCACATGCAAGGGGAGGACATTATACAAGGGCAAGAGTCATTGGGGGTCATCTTAGAATTCCACCTAACACATTGATCTTCTTCCCTGAAACCTTGCTCAATAGATCTGGTAGATTTTTAAAAATAGATTCCTCAGTATTTTCTACATACATGATCATGCCATCAGCAACCACACAGAGTTTTATTTCTTCCTTTCCAATCTTTATGCATTTTACTTCTCTTTCTTGTCTAACAAGACAGAAATATCCCAGTACAGGACCTCCACTACCACGTTGAACAGAAGTGGTGAGAGGAGACATCCTTGCCTCGTCCTCCATTCAGGGGGAAAACTTCAAGAATAATGTGTAAGGTATCAGTATAATGTGAGCTGTGGGTTGTTGGTAGAGCTGTTTCAGGTTGAGGAAGTTCCCTTCTATTTATGGAGTGCTGAAAGTTTTCCTCATGAATGAGTGTTAAGTTTTTGTCAACTGCTTTTTCTGCATCTATTAAGATAGTGATTTTTCTTTTTTTAGTTTGTTAGTAGTCTGCAATAAAAACATGATGCTTTAAGAGTTGTCACTCTTTGGATTTTAAGGCTGCTGGCATTCAGAAGATGAGTACAAGGGCAGCCAGTCACCGACTATGGATCTGACTCAAGTCCTGCATTACTGCCAACACTGACTCGTTCATCTCCTAACCATATTCTGTGAAACCTTTGTAAGCAACTCTGATTTTCAAAATCACTCTACTTCAGAGAGTCTTATACAACTTAACTATTTTCTCCTAAATCAATTTTAAAGGTGAAAATCTCTCCCATACTAACCATATACCTATGTTAAAAATAATTTTCACTATAGAAGGAGCCAAATTAAAATCTTGTAAAACGGAAGAATGGCTTCAGTCAAGTTTATACTTTTTTTTTTTTTATTTGTTCTAAATCAATCTTCTTATACTTATGAACTGATCCTGTACTCTTCCTATCACTACTTGACCACTTTCCAGTAAGGATTTAGAGATAACACGAGGGAAAAACACAGATAAAGGCACAATATCCACTGATATAGTAAGAAAAAAGTATAAAAGCAAAATGCTCTCAGGGGCTGGCCCCGTGGCCGAGTGGTTAAGTTCGCGCACTCCGCTGCAGGCGGCCCAGTGTTTCTTTGGTTCGAATCCTGGGCGCGGACATGGCACTGCTCATCAGACCATGCTGAGGCAGCGTCCCACATGCCACAACTAGAAGAACCCACAACGAAGAATATGCAACTACGTACGGGGGGCTTTGGGGAGAAAAAGGAAAAAATAAAATCTTTAAAAAAAAAAAAGCAAAATGCTCTCTTCTTATAATAGCCACTGTGTGCCTCACTCAGCATGTTTATTCAGACACTGGGCTATTCTCCCAAATGCTACCATTTATATATAGTCATACTTGTTTAAGTTGAATGTTGCATGATTAAACATGTGAAGTGCATAGCACTGCTGTACCTTTAGTGGATTATTTCAGGGACCAAATAAAAACCTAGGCTTGAGAAGGAAGGGGTGAAAGAACCCAGCATGGTACCAGAATGGCTAAGTCAAGGAAAACAACAAAGGCTGTCTTAGAATGAACTATTTGTTGAAAGCTGAAAAAGAGAAATTCTGAGAATTTGATTGAAAAAATAAAAAAGATACTAATGAATCAGTACTGCTATAATAACACTCTGGGTTAAACTTAAAAGCTTTTCAGGTACGATTCTATAATTACCCCCATTTCACTACAAATTTTTGGAGATACATCAGCAAAGCGACTTACCCTTTGTGAGGAATTAAGATTGTCTGTGTGATTAGGGAAAAGCTCAAGTGTCAGGGATGGTTGTTTCAGAATTCCTGGCATAAGATCCATGTTTGAATCACTATCTTGGTCCGAGATGTTACTTTCCAGTGAATCATCTAGGGGGTAAAGAAAATAAATAATTGTAATACCCACTACTTCTTTGGAGCAAAAGTGTTAAAACCAGTTATATTAATAGTTTAACCTAAGTCACTTAAGCGAAACATCGCTTCTAGATCAAGGTTTGGCAAACTTTTTCTGTAAAGGATCAGGTAATAAATATTTTAGGCTTTGCTGGACATACAGGTCTCCATTGTATATTCTTCATATTTTATTTACAACCTTTACAAATGTAAAGCCTGTTCCTAGTGTTCTGAATCTAATCTGTATGCTGTGGTATGCCGGCTCCTGCTTTACAGGATAACTGAGGTAAGAGTAGAAAATATTTGACTTTTTAGATGTAGAATATAATAAAAGCCATCTGCTATTCTCTGAATTACTTTGATTATATATTCAATCATGCAGCACAGTGCCAAGTAGCACTGGGGCACCCCAAAGCTACAGAGGACCTTGTCTCTGTGATTAAGGTGTGATCTAGTTGGAGACAAGCACACAGAGATTTATAAAAAACAAAAACAAAGACAGACAAATCTCAAGAAACAGGAGGAGGCTGAGCAGGAGCAGGAGCACAGTTGGTAGGGAGGCTGTGTCATGACAGGAGGTAAAGACCTAACTGTGGGAACTACAGTGCAAGGACAAGGATCTATCTCTGGGAGGACTGCGTTGGTGCAAACAGGATGGGCCAGAGACACTAGGCAGGGACTCAGTCCATGGAGGACAGACAGAGCCTGGTTCCCGGAATTAGGGTGGCAGATTACAGCTTTGACATAAAGGCAAACAGCTGCTAAGATACTGACCTAGACCATGGAAGGTCACTCCTGCCGGAACACAATTGGCCCCAGAGTATGAGATAGGGAGGGCCAAGAGTGAAAAATCAAGAGTCCAAGTACAAAGGTTAGGAGGCTGCCGAGGTAGGGCACACGAAAAGTCATTAGCCTAAAGATGAGACTGTCAAAGTGTGACGTGTAGCACCCCATCCTACACATGGTCTCAGTGAAGAAGGAGGTGAAGTTTTCCACCTACCACCTGGTCAGGCACAAAGAAACAGGCTTAATTTGCAAGAAGCAAAGGTTCTAGGCAAAATAAGACTATGAGTTTAGACTGAGAAATAATAATCACTCCTGATCCTTAAGAAGAACAGGCTTGATCACTGTCTTTTCTAGGCTGCTGAAGTTTCTCCCACTTGATGTTAGAAAACCAGCCAGGTGCCAGCATGAGAGCCTTCCAACTGCAGGATTTTCTGAGGTTCCATACAAAGGCTCTCACACAAAAACAGGGAAATAGGTGGGCACTCACTCAGAATTAAAGAAAAAAATGAATCAAGTGGAAAACAAGGCTTCTACATATTGATTAAATAATTAAAGAAACACGAAAAATGAGTTGAAGTGGGTCTCCTTCATTATTTAAAAATTATCAGAGGGTCAGTCTGCTTGTCTTTAACTACTTTCCTTAAGAAAGTTAAGAGAAGCTAACATCCTGTACCTTTGCATAGTCTAAAGCTATCATGTCTCAGAAGCCGAGGAATGCCTTGGATGACTTCAGAACCTCTCCAATGCAATAACACTGTACAAACTGGTGAATACAAAAACAGATCCTAAAACAGCACCATACAAAAAATGCTCTTACTTAAGGACTCCACAGGAGAAGGAACCACAAAAGCTATTTCCGTAAGGGCATCAGCATAATACAGCACTTTCTTCTGTCCATTGAAAATGCTAGCCCCAACATCTTCAGAGGAAATCACTTCATCTGGAAATAAGAAACACTACATTATTGCTCCAAAAAGTGGGAAAAAACCAATATCATCCTGCTCGTGAAATTTTAACTAGTTAATAAAGTGATTAATAAGAAGGTATGTTTTCAACAAGAACCGATTAGTGTGTAAGAATAAACTATAAATGTTCATTAAATGTCTTTACTCTACTTTAAATCATAAAATCTTAATTTCATAGTTTCTGAAATTACTCTAAATCAGACTACTTCTGATTAGCAGGGCCTTTAGCTCATCTGTATGAAGGGACAGTCTTTTTGGACGAGGAAATAATGAAAAGAAAGAAGACCACCACAGTCCCTCTGAAGGGGTGGAGGCAGGTGTCTGTGTGTGTTCTCCTGCTTTTATGGCATTCCTGTCCCTGGTCTCTCTCTACTGCTCCTCTGCTCTGTTTCTGCTCCATTTTCCCCAATGATCAGTGATATAATATTAAAATGTACAGGCAGTTTTAGTAATAGTATCTGCTCTAAGCCAGCAAAACTGAATTAATAAAAGTAACATTCCTGAGAGCTAGCATAGTTCTCAATTAAAATGAACACAGGGGCCTGCAGTAATTAAGTTCGCACATTCCGCTTCAGTGGCCCGGGGTTTGCTGGTTTGGATTCCGGGTGCGGACACGGCACTGCTTGGCTTCAAGCCACGCTGTGGGAGGCATCCCACATATAAGGTAGAGGAAGATGGGCATGGATGTTAGCTCAGGGCCAGTCTTCCTCAGCAAAAAGAGGGGGATTGGCAGTAGTTAGCTCAGGGGTAATCTTGCTCAATAAATAAATAAATAAATAAAATGAACACAACGTCTTACCAATAATACATTAAAGACCAACAACCTGACAAAAAATTTGGGGAAGGGAAATTAACAAGTAGTTCTCAAGAAAGAAAGAAAAATACGAAAAGATGCTGAAACTCAATCACAACTAAAAAACAGGAAATTTCTCATTTAACAGATTGGAAGATACCTAACATACATGGCCAACAGGAAGTTTAGAGCAGAGGCTAGTAAACTTTTTCTGTAAAGGATCAGACAGTAAACAAGGCTTTGCAGACCATATGGTCTCTGCCAGGACTACTCAAGTCTGCCATTGTAGCAGGAAAGCAGTCATAGACAATACATAAATAAGTTTGGCTGAATTCCAATAAAACTTTATTTCCAAAAACAGACACGGGCTGTAGTTTGCTGACTCCTAGTTTAGAGGCTGGGAAGGCACTTTGCATCTACTGTAGTAGACACTGTGGTTACTGCCTCAACACCCACCTCACCCTCCCCTCCTCTGAAGCAGGCCTGAACTGTGGGTGGGACTGACCCTTCATACCAGCTCTACCTTTCCTATATCTATAGGGTCATTCCATCTCTCTTGCCATAGCAACAGGTTCACGGTGGTCCAGTCACTGCATGTCTCAGGATCTGGGGAGTAGGGAGGTTCTGAGACCCAGCTAATCTCTTCTCTTCAGGCTAGTGTGGTACACCGAATGCAATGCCTGGAAATGCCTTTTTCCTACTGTGAGAGAAGCCAGGCTGGGGACAGAGTCAACACATGGAGAGCAGAGGTGAAGGAAAATTACAGAGAAATAGAATAGGAATGCCGATCAAGTGACAACAAAAATGTATACTAATCTCTGGAATTTTCAGTTACGTAAAGCAATAAATGACCCTTAAAATCTAAACCAGTTTGGGTCAGGTTTTGTTACTTGCAACAATAAGCATCCAACTTACATTTTTATCAAACTGAAAAATGTTTATATCCTTTATCAATTCTACTTATGGAAATTTAGTCTATAAATATACTCAAGCACATATTAAAAGATATGTGGAAATTAAAATTAGAGTATATCCCCAATACTTTGCTTCAGCCTTAGCTGAAATAAGAAAAATCTTCATGCCACAAGTCACAATGGTATTTAATGGGAAACCTTGAGAGAGTATAATCGTGTTGACGGAGGAACTCTGATAATTCAAAGCACTGGACACAGGCATTACCTACTTCAGAGAGACAAAATTAACCTTCTGGTGACTTCAGGAGCCCTCAGAACAAAGAACATAAGCCAGGTGGGGCAAAGTTCGCAAGTTTAAATTTATAATTGCTGTGGTACTTGTTACCCTGACTATAGTTCCTTAGGAGGGTTTGTAGAGATGGGCACGAATCTGTCAGAGATGGTCAGCTGTTTACTACAAAGGTTTTTATATAATATCCCAAGAATGTAACCTTTAATGATAGCCACAAAGTCTATCAAACATGCCTCTTAATAGAAAACTACATTTATTAGACAAAGTACACTTCTGAGTAAACTGTATTGTTAGTTATAGATAGCCTAAAATTATTATAATTTTTTTTTTTTTTTATGAGGAAGATTAGCCCTGAGCTAACTACCGCCAGTCCTCCTCTTTTTGCTGAGGAAGCCTAGCCCTGAACTAACATCCGTGCCCATCTTCCTCTACTTTATATGTGGGACGCCTACCACAGCATGGTGTGCCAAGCGGTGCCATGTCCGCACCAGGGAATCGAACCGGTGAACCCCGGGCCGCCGAGAAGCGGAACATGCGAACGTAACTGCTGAGCCACCACGCCAGCCCTATTATAATATTGTTATAGCAAATGGAATTTGTTTACTCACACTATAAAAAAGGAACTTATTAGCCTTATGATAATTAAGCCATTAATTTTGTATTAATTAACTCTATCATTATATACATACACACAGAAAATGTCTGGAAGAACATGCAAACTATTATTAAGTGACTTCCTATGAGGTCCAGGATTAGGAAAAGGAGGATTCTCCTTTATACACCTGTTGCTTTGTTTTTTTAATAAGCCTACAAACTCATAATAAAGGGGAAAAAATCAAGAGTAACAAAACAAGAAAAAACAAATGACCGTTACGAGTTTTACCTTGTTCGGGTCCTTCAGCATCATCACAAGTGTTAATAGACCAACTAGTAGAAACGTGCCCAGTCCAACCAGGGTGTTTGCCCACATCTACTGACCAGCCAAGAGAGAGCAAAAATTCTAGGAAATGTGGCTGAACATTTCTGGAAGACTCCACATTCTTTAGAATCTGAAATACATACCAATCATCAACTATAATGAAGGCAACAAAAGAGCATATCAAAATAAATCTTCATAAAAAGTGGTTAGCTTTGATGTGTCTGACAAATCGAGTCCAAGCTCAGAATAAACTTATGACTATATCACTATTGTTAAAAATGCATGCTTTTGAGTTAAACAGATTTGGGTTCAAATGCTGGCTGGGCCTTGGGCAAGTTTCTTAACCCCACTGTTTCAGTTTCTTCACCTAGAAAGTCTGGATAATAATGATGGTTGTAAAGATTAAGTAAGACAATGCAAGTAAAGCCCTTATCTCCCTCCCTAGCAAACAACTATTGAACCAGACAGGTTTATAAAAAGTAAACAAAAACCCTATGCCCCCACCTTCAGAGTTTACTGTCTGATTAGTGAGAAACATTACATAGGTATGTGATTATTTAATTACAAATCTTGACAAATGTTATCAAAAGCACAAATCTATTAAAAATTCAATAAAGATTAGGTATAATTAATAAATGAGCATGAAAACATCCTTCTCTTAGTCCAAAGAAGAGAATGTAGTCATTCCAGGAAAAAATGAAGTGACTAGAAGGTTCTCTCCTCTTCACTAAGTACCAAACTTAACACCTGGCCTTTTCACCGGCCTCAGAAAGAAAAGTCCCTTCTTCTAAAACAGTGGTTCTAATGGAGCTGATTTTGCCCTCCAGGGGACATCTGGCAATGTCTGGAGACATTTTTGTTATCACAACTGGTGGGGTGCTACTGGTTATCTCGTGAGGAGAAGCCAAAGATGCTACTAAATGTCTTACTTACAGGACAGCTCCCAAAATAATTATCTGTCCCCAAATAGTGATAGTGCTGCTGTTGAAAACTCTATGCTAAAGGAAGGAAAACGAGAAATCCTGTACAAATTAAAAATGAAAGGGGGAGAGAAGTGTATCAAAACCACTTAAAGAATTTCTTAAACGTAAGATTCTCTTAGCCCACTCCAGACCTCCTACATCAGAATCAGCAGAGGCAGGATCCTGGAATTACTATTCTTAAAAGCTCCCCCAAACGACTGTGATACAGCCAGTCCACAGATCACTGATACGGTTCATGCAAGGCTAATCTACATCAAGACCATCCGGAGGCCTGATAAAGTCAAAATATGGGGTGTTAAGTTATTACTTCTCAATCCACTGTGCATCACTGCCAGGCTATCATCTCTTAAACACGTTCTCTCTTGTCTTTAGAAGTGTACTGTTTAGTTCACCCATATCCCTTCATATTCTTATAAGTGCCAGGAAACTGATTTGACAGCCAGCTCCAGTTTTCTTCAAATTAAAATTTTTATTCAGAAGTAAAACTTTTAAATAAACAATTTATCGATCTTTTTGTAGTTCTTAAGTGTGATGATTGGGTGTTCTTGCTGTTGTGTGAGATGTGCCTCCCACAAACCTTGTTACAATGTCAGCACATTACCTGTCTGACGTAAAAAAATAAAATAAAAAATAAAAAACTTCTGAAAATTTAGTCAAGATGCAATAAGTGAGTCAAAATCAACTTGCAAGCCACCGGCTGGCAGCTAGAAATGAATCTAAGATCTAGTTCACCACTATAATCCTGGCACCTAACTGATAGCAGACACTTACTAAATATTTATTGATTCAATAACATGAAATGAGAAGAACTTTCTTATAAATCAATCTCCTTTTCTAGCAGCTCACCAATAACTGGAAACAGCACTATAAACAAACATTTTGTGACTCTGGAAATTTCTTAAGCTCTGCTCAATTTGATTACCTAATGGTCTTACAATGATTACAGTAAAATTCCAAGATCATATAGTCACAGCGCCCTATGCATCTGAACACTGTATTTCACAGATCTTCCTTTGGCCCTTTCCTAGTGACAGTTGGTAACTACCTGCCCCACTCCATGTTTCAACTATCGATTTCCAACACACACTTCAAATCCCTTGCCTTTTGCTCTCAACTTCCCATTCTCACCCATCCTGTATTTTTCTTCATCCTTCTCCTAGTCTCTTTATGAAACACATCCAGCTGTGTTTTACTTAGTCTTCTGTTTTTATCTTTTACTTAATTTCAGGTGTTATTTTCCCCCAGTGCACACTATGCATGCCTCAACTGAGATTATTTGTCCATGAAATTAGCTCAAAGGGGAGCTTCTGACAAGAAGACTGTTATTCCCCTCCATATCCTGGCACACTGAGCCACAGGGAAGATGTTCGGTAAATATTTGTTGCTGTTGTTTTACTCTTTCTAAGCAATCAGGCCTAGCTTTACCTTCTTGTGGTTAACCTTCTGTATTTTCACTTCTTTTCTCTTATAATCTGAATTCCTTAAGGGGAAAAAAGACATGCTATAGCTCTTCTCTAAATCACATTCATGGAGAGTCAAAACACTCAGGACTCTTGGCATCATAGTTTTCATTAACTCAGTTTCAGAACTTGTTCACAAGTCTTTAAGCATCAAGTACAACTCATCTCCTACTATGGATAAGCACAAGCCATGTACAATTTTTCGTATTTATTGCATAAAAAATTATCCCCTCAATCTGGAAATCTTACCTCCTGGTTTGTTTTCTGACCCGGTTTCATATAGAAAACAAAAACTGTGTCAAAGGGACGACATGGCAAGAGGTCCAGATATCCAATGTCATCAAAAAATCCAGGTATTGTAGAGTCAAGTGCAATAAGGTGAGGAGGTAGACGACTATTTGCAGGTTCCTACCACCACAGAAAGAAAGAAAGAATTATCATCTCTTTTCACTATTCTAATTATAAAAGCATGACTTGCTCACAGTTTAATAGGTAAAAAAATTATAAAGTGGCAGGAATAAGCACAACCATAAGCCTAAAGAAACTATTTAATATTCTTGTGTACTTCCTTCAAGTTCTTTTGTCTTTTTTTGTTAAAGACAACTGAGTATTATTCATATAATTTCGGATCCTATTTTCTCTACATCATACCTTCTAGCAATTTTTTTAATGCATTTTTTTCTCATTCATTACTGGTTGGAATGCAAAATGGTAAGCCACTTTGTAAGACAGTTTGGCTGTTTCTTGCAAAGCTAAACATAGTCTTACCATACAAACTAGTCATCACACACCTTGGTGTTTAGCCAAATGAATTAAAAACTTATGTCTAACAAAAACCTGCACATAAATGTTTATAGCAACTTTATTTATAATTGCCAAAACTTGGAAGCAATCAAGATGTCTTTCTCTAAATGAATGGATAAATAAACTAATACATCCATACAATGGAATATTATTTAGCAATAAAAAGAAATGAGCTATCAAGTCACAAAAACACACAGAGGAACCTTAACTGCATACTGCTAAGTGAAAGAAGCCAATCTGAAAAGGCTATGCATGATTCTAACTATAAAACATTCTGAAAAAGGCAAAACTGTGGAGCCAGTAAAAAGGTCAGTGGTTGCCAGTGGTTGGGGGAGGCAGAGAAGGAGGGGTGCATGGGCAGAGTACAGTAGCAGTGAAACTAATTCTGTACAATACTGTAATGGTGGACACATGTTATCATACATTTGTCAAAACCCACAGAACTGTACAAGACAGAGTAAACTCTAACGTAAACTATGGACTTCAATTAACAATGCATGGATACTGGTTCATCAATTTTAACAAATGTACCACACTAATGCAAGATGTTAATAATAGGGGAAACTGGGGAGTGGGGTGGGGAGGGGGAGAGGGTATATGGGAGCTCTCTGTCCTTTCTGCTCAATTGTTCTGCAAACCTAAAACTGCTTTAAAAAATGACGGCTATTAATTTTTTAAAATGCATTGTTTTGTTTTGTTTTCCCCTAATCCCTTATCTTCTTTGAGATCTGATCTTGCCCAACAAGATTTTGCCATCCATGGTATTTTTCAGGAACGCACCCACCAGAGATGGCAAGGATTACTCTTTTCTACATTAGCAAGGATTATAAGCCTGGTCTTCTAGTCTGTTACGTAACATTCCTAGCAAGGGCTGGGGCAACATCCTACAACCAAAGACACTAACATTTCTGCAAGGGAAACCGAAGAGTATTCACACTAAGTGAAATAAGTAAAGACTACAAAGAGCCTAGTGTTAATTCTGGTCAGATTTTGCCACTCGACGAATCTGCTACAAAAAAACTCCCGGTTTTCAGTTTTTATTTTGAAATCATGGATAACGAATTGTGGATCTACCTTTAGCATGCTGTAACAGACCTTGTAAGGCAAAGCTTCCAAATTTTCTTTTCTTTTTTGTAAGAAAGGCCCTGAGCTAACATCTGTTACCAATCTTTCTCTTTTTGTCAAAATCCATCTAAGATTGTCACTGGGCTAACATCTGTGCCAATCTTCCTCTATTTTATGTGGGATGCCACCACAGCGTGGCTTGACAAGCAGTGTTAGGTCTGCGCCTGAGATCCAAACCTGCGAGCCCCAGGCTGCCAAAGTGGAGCATACAAACTTAACCACTACACCACGGGGTCGGCCCCTTCTTCTTTTTTAAGTATGCTGTTTCATCAGCTTGTCCCCTTCTTCTTTTTTAAGTATGCTGCTTCATCAGCTTGTCCCCTTCTTTTTTTTTTTTTTTGAGGAAGATTAGCCCTGAACTAACTACTGCCAATCCTCCTCTTTGTGCTGAGGAAGACTGGCCCTGAGCTAACATCCATGCCCATCTTCCTCTACTTTATACTTGGGACACCTACCACAGCATGGCTTTTGCCAAGTGATGCCACGTCTGCCACCCAGGATCCAAACCAGCAAACCCAGGGCTGCCGAATCAGAACATGCACACTTAACCGCTGAGCCACCAGGCCGGGCTGGTCCCTGAATCATATTTTTAACTGGATATTACAGCTGCAGTCTTTAATTTCTGTACTTTTTTGTGTGGTGATCTTAGTTTTCTCATTTATTTCAAACATTTTATTGAATCTCTTATGGTTGTCTAATTAGAAGTCACATTACCTGTGAACTGTCTTCTTTCCAATGGCTTTTTACCTCTTATTTAGTTTCTTTTAATATTTCATTGATTTTCCTGGTTTTGACATTGTAGTATAGTTATGGTAAGATGTTACCAGTGGGAGAAACCTCTCTCTCTTTTTTTTGCAACTTTCTGTTAATCTACAATTATTTTAAAGTAAAGAAAAATTTCATTGACTAAAAATTCTCACTGTTAAATAGTGGTTAAGGTAGATACCCTGTGCCGCTGATTTTAACAGAGGGTCCTTCTAGTTTCTCACGGTCTGCCATTTAATGAGATCGACTTTACTGGTCCTGGTTAAGCTTTTGTTTTCTTGTTTTTTTTTTTTTTAAATCAGAATGAATATTGTTCTACTGAATACTGATATATTGTTTTATTGATTGGTCTGCTAAGAGGATCAAATTACTTTCTTAATGGCTTTATTAATATTTCTCAATAGCTAACTCGCCTTGAGTTCCTAGGATAAATCTTACTTGGTTGTGGAAGGTAATTTGCTTAACATGCTGCTGCATTGAGTTTTACTAGCATTCTCGTTAATATTTTTGTACACAAAATCAAAAATAAGATTGGTTTATAGCTTTTTTTTATGTGTGCTGTCAGGTTTAAGTTATTAGAATGAGGTGCTAAGATTCATAAACCAGGGAACTTTCTGACTTTTTCTTATGTTCTCACACAGATGAGAAAAAAGCATGAGAATTATTTTCTAGAAAACTTAAAATTCTCAACTAGCATAGATAACATGAATGGAAAATTACTATCTCAGAGACAGTGCTATTAGGGTTCTTGTCTCCCTTCAGCTTAGGGGATGTAATAATTTTCTTCCAGTATATTTTTATCTACTGCTTCTATTCTGTTCAAATTTCTCCATTAGGAATATCACTAATCATTTGTACGTTGTATCTTTGTTCCTTGTCTTCCATATTTGCCACTGTATTTCTCATTGTTTTCCTCTCTCCTCTTTTCTTCTACATTTTAAAAGAGTTTTTATGTTCATACTCCCCATCACCAACTCACTTTTCTACAACGTAAAATATCTTCCATCTATATGCTGAAATCCAAAATCAGCCAGCCATGTTCCCTGCTTTCCCAAAAAGTTAAATGACCTTTGATCAAGTAGATGCTAGGGAGTAAGGGCAGAGGACAACCTGTGCAATAAGCAACTTCTTGCCTGGCAATCTCAGTTGTGCTTTCCAAAAGAAAGAGGCCCTACTAAAATAACCAAGACAAAAAATAACAAATGTTGGAGAGGTGGTATAGAAAAAGGAACCCTCATACACTGCTGGTGGGAATGCAAACTGGTGTAGCCACTATGGAAAACAGTATGGAGATTTCTCAAAAAATTAAAAATAGAAATACCATATGACCCAGCCATCCCACTGCTGGGTATCTATCCAAAGAACTTGAAATCAACAATTCAAAGAGATTTATGCATCTCTATGTTCATCACAGCATTATCCACAATAGCCAAGATGTGGAAGGAACCTAAGTGCCCATCAAGTGATGACTGGATAAAGAAGATACGGTATATATACACAATGGAATACTCCTCAGACATAAAAAAGGATAAAATCGTCCCATTCACAACAACATGGATGGACCTCAAGGGTATTATGTTAAGTGAAATAAGCCAGATAGAGAAAGACAAACTCTATATGACTCCACTCATATGTGGAAGATAAGCAAATACATGGACAAATAGAACAGATTAGTGGTTACCAGGGGAAAGGGAGCTGGGGGGTGGGCACGAAGGGTGAAGTAGTGCACCTATAATATGAATGACAAATAATAATGTACAACTGAAATTTCACAAGGTTGTAAACTATCACAACCTCAATAAAAAAAAATCTGAGGGGAAAAAAAGAGAGAGGCCTTAGTACAAACCCCAAATCCACCACAGGGAAGCTATTTCACATTTTTGAGCCTCTGTCTCCACATCTGTAAAATAGGGATAGCACCACTTTCCTTGTAAAATTGTTTTAAGGATAATGGAATTAGGAATAATGGCAATATTCACCTTACAAGCTGGCTTACTTTGTGTTAAGTACTACACGAAGCACCTTACACAACCACAATGAGATGGATACCTTTATAATCCCCATTTTTTTTTATAGATGAGGAACTAAAACTCAGAAAAGTAGGGCAACTTGGCCAAAACCATCTAGCTGGTAAGTAGTGATGCCCGGACACAAACCTAGATAGTCTGGTCTCATCTTGGAAACTGTACAACTTCAGAAGCACCTAGGGGGCCGGGCCGGTGGCGCAGCAGTTAAGTGCACACGTTCGGCTTCAGCGGCCCGGGGTTCACCGGTTCGGATCCCAGGTAGTGGACATGGCACCGCTTGGCATGCCATGTTGTGGCAGGCGTCCCACACATAAAGTAGAGGAAGATGGGCACGGATGTGAGCTCAGGGCCAGTCTTCCTCAGCAAAAAGAGGAGGACTGGCAGTAGTTAGCTCTAGGCTAATCTTTCTCAAAAAAAAAAAGAAATGCCTGGTTCGCAAATACTTCCTCCTTTTTAAAAGTGGCATGAAAGAGCAGAGCCAACTGTAGCCCATACTTTTAGTAATAGATTTTATTAGGGGAAGATTTTAACATTCCTTTTCTAATTATCTGTAGATTTCACTTATATATCTAACAGGGTCCTACATTACCCAAGAAAATTCAGAGCTGGAGGTATTATCAAAGCAGTCTCCCCAGAAAGAACTCTGAAAGCATTCACAGGACCGACTGTCAAGGACTCGTATAGTAACCTGCAGCACCACAGAATCTCATTTACTTGCATGCAGAGCTTAAGATTTAATCAGGTTTTTCTTTCTTAATTACCTCTAGCCTCATAAAAATGTTTTAGCTATCATCAGCTGAATGTTAATTTATGAATATATATTCTCATAAAAGTTTAAGAAAGTTACCTTCAATGCTTCTAAGGACAAAAACCCAAAGTGTGAAAGGAAAAGGCGTGCTGTTTGGAATTCCTGGGCTGGAGGTGGGGGCTTACAATCCGTAATCGGATCAGGAAAACTTCTCTTCTGCAATGCTTCTTCACTTTGTTGTTCGAGGTGTATTTCATAAGCAATCTGCTGGGCCATGCCATTCCTTAATTTTTCATGTCTCTCTTCCAACTGAAATAAAGCAAATATTTCATTTTTGGTGAATTATTATAAAAGTAATAGGATTAATCTTATTTTAAAATGAAAATAAAGCTACATGCAACAAAGTAAATGAAGATAATTTTCAGTGATCGAGTTTCAATTCAATACAGAGTATGCAACCAAGCAAACATGTTTCAACATTAAAACAAACACCAAAAAAGTTCCCGTATAGCCTCAACAATCACTCCTTCATCTCCTTGCTATAAATGAAACCATCCTGTATCTGCTTCCTTTCTAGCAGGCAAGAAAGATGGAAGAGTTGTTGCTCTCACGCGCCCTTCCAGATCAGTGTCTACTTTCATCCTGCAGTGACCCCCCTCATGTTTTGGTCCATACGGATTACTCCACTACATTCTCAGAAACTCCCACTGACCCCTCCACACTTCCCTTCCGATCAATCCTAGTTAAAACTTCATCCTCTTTGGTGAGCAATGATCCTTCTAACAGCCTGGCCTCTATTTCTACAACTTCCTCAACTTTCACAACTTTGGCCATCCATGAGCACATTTTGTACCTCAGATGCGCTGTACTTTCAAGAGCTACAATTCTGAAATTCCCTTCTCTAATCACAAACCCCCTTCCTGCAGCTCTCCCATGGCTTCACTCCCCGAGCAGTGCTGTCTCTTCAGTGTGAGGCATTCAATTCCTCCCTGTATTTTCCCAGGCATTAGCTTCCTTCTGGCTTCATCTACTTCCCAACCAAGCCTAGACCCCCAAATCTAACACCTTAATACCTTCTTCTAAGCATATAAATGCCTGTGTCTTTCCTTATTCTTCCGTATTCCCACCTCTGTCAACCTCCATTCCATTCAAATTTTTTACATATGCCTCCAGATCCCAAGGACTTTTGAAGCAAGTCAGCAGAGTAAGTTAAGTAACTTCACTACAAATAATGTTACTTAACCTCAGGTGAGCTGCCTGGCAATTTTAAGACCCATTTTTGATTCAACGCTTTGTTCATTGCTAAGAACTAAGATTAAAGTTTACATAAGCTCCTTCAATTTCCCTCCTTTCTACCTTTAAATGTCTCTGAATCTTCACCTACGCTCTCCTCTCCTGTCTTACCAGAAGTATCCCTTTTCTAGACACAGTCACACAGACTCTTGACCCTACCGCCTCCAAGGCCTTACTCTATTACTTATCATTTCCCCCAGTCCATCTTACAGTGTTAGCAGATACAGACCACTCTCCACTGGTTCCTTCCTTTCAACCTCTAAGCATGTTCATACTCTTCCCATCCTTGAATTAAAAAAAAAAGAAAAGAAAAAACTAGTCTTGCTTTTCTCAGTGAGGTCATTTCCTCACACTATTATCCACTCTGTAGCCTTGCCTTTACTGCTAACAGTGTAGTTTAGATTCACTGCCTCTCACTAACCATTCACTACCCAGCCCCTTATATTCTGCCCCTCACTTTAACACTCTGGAACCTGCTATCAAAGGTCACCTACAATTTCATGACCCTTCCTCTTAGCGCCCCTTCTCCCTGATCTCACTAGCACTTAATAGTGCAGGCGGCTTCTACTCTTGCCCTTCTGCTCTCTCAGGCCCTGACGGACCTCTGTCCCCCATCTCTTAAAATTCTTCTCTCATGACCTAAGATACCAGTGACTTCATCCAATTATCTAAATTAATCTAAAGCCAAATAAATTTTTCCTGTCTTTCCAAACCTGTCCTCTTCATAACGTTCATACTTGCGTAAATGGCACCGCTATCTTCCTTCTCACTCAAACTCAAAATCTAAAGTTCTCTGGCTCTTTTCCTTCCCTCAGCAATTCGAGACTACCTGGGTCTACCTCTACAATACATTCCATATATTTAAACTTCCACTATCAGTGAGGTAGTCCTTCCTTTCCCTTGCCTGGACTGTCCTAACAGTCTCTGAATTGGTCTCCCTTTTCCAAATATCCTCCACTAGCATGTGATCATCTCACCACACTACTGAGATTACCATAGACCAGCCGAGACAGCTCAGCGACACCTCTCTCTAAGAGACACGTAATTACTTTCAATCAGCCACAATCTATACTTGCCTTACTACATGGTAACCTCTCAGATAACAGAGATCCAGGTCATCTTATGAATCGCTTTTAATAACACTAAAAGAAAGGCAGTGTCTTGCCCATGGAAGTTGTTTAAGAATGTTTTTAGTCATTCCCTTAACAAGAGCTAACAATAATTTTTCTTACTTCCTCAGTGACGATTTCATGCAAATCTGGAATGCTTAGATCTGCTTTCACAAAAGGAATCTTATCCACTTCTTCTGGAAATGGTCGATGTTTCACAGTATATTTAAATCCAACATCATTTTTAGGAACTGGACGAGGTTCAGGCACAAAAAGCTGTTAAAATAAAACAAATAACATTATATTTATTACTCCTAGTGTCATCTATAACAACCACGTATTTCCCTGGTCTCTTAGACGCCTGTGTTTCCCCAGGATTACATAACACAGAAACTCAGTAAGAATCTGAAGATACTACTGCTAACAGTAAAGGTAAACAGTCTAGTGTATTCTATTTTATTATTAGAAAAATGTTCTTTTCCAGAAAACTTATTCTAGATTTTGTGACTGATAAATGGGGTTGTGAATCCCAGTACTCCAGGCCTGAATCTTCCATATTAATGGGAAGCCAACAGATAAGGCATTTCAGAGCTTAAGCCTCAAACTCCCTTCTTTCCCAAGTGCTCTCAAATCATTCCATATAATGAAGCACAAGTTTAGGCACACTGGGCATCTCTAGACAGTGAGTTTAATTAGAACCGTAGCTGGCTTAATTGAAAGAATATGGGCACAGAATCTAAGTCTTCATGGCTCCAAATCCCTGCTCTAATATATATTAGTTGTGTGGCCTCCGTTTTCACATGTGAAAAATGGAAAAAAACCCAACACAAGATTGTTGTAAGGATTAAATAAAATACATACGAAACATACTAAACCACCACCAAGTTCTAGTTCCTTTCCTGATCTCCTTCCTCCTCAGTCTTTGATGCTAACTTAGTGGCTTACAGTGCTGCTGACAGAATATGATGTGCATGATGCCACCAAGAGAAAATAGAAGTGTGCTCCTCATAGCGTAATAAACATATCTCATCTAACAGAGACATCTAGGATTTTAAGTGATTTTAGACACACGCTCCAATTTTGCAGGTGTCTCTTAAATGCTGGTAAAATTTTATTGGCAGGTTTTAAAGATTTTTAGTAACCTAAGTAAAAGCTTACTATGTGATAAGTGAAAACAGCAGTATACAAATATGACTCAAATTCTATTTAAGTGTTATTGTGTATAGAAAGGAAAGACTGGAAAGAAATCCACTAAAATATTAACAGTGCGATCTACTTTTGGAGATTGAGAAAACAGGTGATTTAAAATTTCTTCATTATTTGAATTTTCCCACTTTCTCCCATGAGGAAATTTTATTCACATAATTACAAATGTTATAAAGTAAATAAACTATGCCAAAACAAAAGAAGATTTTATTAAATTATACAGCACATTAAAAAATTACAGAGACTATTACCAATTATACAAGAATAAATCATATGAAACAATTTGAAACTAAGTCCTATTGCCAGAGTCATCAAAGGTCCAGCCAAGTTTTTTTTCACATATGGCATGTATCTGAGTTTTATTATATTTAACATTGCATGAAAAAAATTGGGCCCACTGTTCAGAACAGTAGTTCTCAATCATAAGTGGATGTCAGAATTACCTAGGAAGCTCTTTGAAAATACACCTGCCTTGAACATGTCTTTAAAGAGTAATTCAGTGGATCTGAAATTCTAAGCTTCTAAGATAATACTGATGTGAACCCACTGACTGAGGATCTGGCTAGGACCAAAAATATTTATTTTATCTGTGATTTTTGTTGGAATGTTATTTAACTTTTAAATCATAACACACACATGCACACACAATCACATTCACTCCCAGTCACTTCTCTGTAGCTTCTGATGGATACCTTCTGATTTGCTTTTGCTCCTCTGGGTAAAAGGCAAAGTTGTTGTGCCCAAGCAAGTCTTCCAGACATTCCCCGGACCAGCACAGTGACAGAGGGGAAAAAATCATCTAGAATAAAATGTTGGTGTAAAAGTTTTTATTTCAGACAACCACTGCTCAAAAATACACCTATTGTCAACTGGAGAGCCTCTAATAATCAAAGCCCTAGCACAGTGTCATCCTTTGTGTACCACCTCTGTGGTTTCTGCCATACCCATGTACAATAAGAACTATTATCTTACTTTCTATCAACCACTTTCTTTACTTTTTTTTGAAACAAATTTATTTTAAAAGGAAATTGTATATCTCTACTTTAAATGAGAAACCATGAACTTTGGTGTGCTAATTATCTATTTTTTAAACACATGTTTAAAAGCACATAATGTTCACTAACATATTGGCTAACATCATCTCACAGACCTCCAGTGGTACACATAAACATTTTTGGGAAACACTGTCCTGGCAAATACTGTTGGAAACGACCTAAGCACAGGAAGACAGCCTGGGTGCTGGCAGGGCTAATGTTACATTCACCCATGCCTTTCGGTACCTGCTGTCCACCACAGGATGGCACTGTTCCATCCCAGCAGAAGTTCAGGGGCAGGAAGAAGGGACGTAAAGAACTCAGGATGTACTTCCCGAGTGACCCAGATCCTTCTTATTCCCTTTCGTCTCTGGTGTGGGAGTTGAACTTGCTCAAATGTCTCTCCCTCACTTCCTCTGTTATTAGCCATACAATGAACTATTAAAATGTCCTTGTGAATCCACAAATTCCAATTGTTTATCTTTTTGGTAGACTTCCAATGCAATAAAATTACTTGGAATGAGAGTAGGGGAGTCCTAAAAATCTGGAAAAGGGTTAACACTTACCCCGGGAAACCCGGAGGGGATACTGGAATTTTACAGACTCCTTAGCAGGTGGCTTGGGAGTAGGAGGCCAGAAGAATCATGAATAATAGGTACAAGCCAGGAAAGAAAGTCAAGCAAGCCCTACGTCTGGGGTAGAGGAGGAAGAGGTGCCTGCAGGAAAGACGGGACCACCACGTTGGAGTTGGGCAATAATAAAAGGCCCCATCTATTTCATAGTAAAGTCATTGTATTTTACCAAAACATAATGGAAACCTGTGATGGTATTCATTCATCCCTGAACTACGAGGAAATGTCTCACTTTCATTCTGTGAATTTATAAGACCCTACTCATATATGCTCAAAATAATTTGCATGGGACTCTAATACCCTGTTCACCTTTGCAAAGGTAAGAAGGCAAGTCTTTAAATAATGAGGAAAATCCTATCACTGTGCTGCAAAGATAACAGAAAATTTGGATTCTAGTCCCTTCACACTGTATACTTCTCAAGTGACTCTGGACAAGTCACATACCTTCTCTGAGCCTCAGTTTCTTCACCTGTAAATGAGGGAATTGTATACTAGGTGGTTCCCTAAGGTCCCTTTATGTCCTCCCACAGATTCTGTAATCTTCACCTTCCTTCACCTTCCCAGCAGTAAGGATCTCTCTAAGAACATGCTTCCTTTACAAACTGGCTGATTCCAATCACCATCAGGAAAAAGTGTACTGTGAGTAGTCTGGGTTACAGTGGTAATCACATGCCTTGAGATGGTCTATAACTGGGGGAAAGGAGAGGAGGAAAATGGTACACATTGTGTCAATGGAAAATCACTGAAGGGTTTTCAGGAGGGCACTGGCATGATCAGATCTGTATCTGAAGATGAATACTATAGTGGCAGCAAGTAGGATGGAGGTAAGGGTAAACAAATTTTGGAACTGGAAGGTGCGGGGAGAGGGGATCAGATTATGTAGGAAGCAACTGCAATAACCTAGGTGAGAAATAATAAGGTCCTGGGGCTGGCCTGGTGGCATAGCGGTTAAGTTCGCATGCTCCGCGCTTTGGTGACCTAGGGTTCGCCAGTTCAAATCCTAGGTGTGGACATATGGACCGCTTATCAAGCCATGCTGTGGTAGGTGTCCCACATATGAAGTAGAGGAAATGGGCACGGATGTTAGCTCAGGGCCAGTCTTCCTCAGCAAAAGGAGGATTGGCGGCAGTTAGCTCAGGGCTAATCTTCCTCAAAAAAAAAAAAGAAGAAGAAGAAATAACAAGGCCTTGCATTTGGATGTATAGGAAGGGATACAGAGGAAAGGAAAGATATAGTAGTCACCAGGAAGACGGAAACTTGGAAACCAATTACTTAAGGGAGAAAACAGAGGGGAGCAGGCAAATATGACTCCTCAAATTTCCAACCTGTTTGGGTGGCACCAATAACTGAAAGAGAACAACAGGGGGTGAGGGGCAAGATCTGAAGTTCAAGAGGGAAGGAAGAGTGACAATAATTTTTATACCCAGTAAACCACAGAAAATATCCCACTAAAATAAACTTCTTATAAAACTAGAGTTCTTCTCCAATATTTCAGACACACATAAAGAGCCTCTAAAACAGTCTATTTAATATGTATATTCCATTTTCTGACCCTCTATTTTTTAGTCGCTATTATCCCACAGCTAGAAGTCTTTTTGACAAATGCAAAATTACTTAGAACTTGCAGTCTTTCCTTCCCTGATCTTGGGAACAGCTTGCTGGAACCGATGAACATGTGATTTAGAAGAGGAGAAGGCCCAAAGTGCTGAAACTTACTCTGTTCATTTCCAAGAGGTTGCTCCAGCATTGCCAGGATGACACTGTTATCCAGGACAAAGTACCGGAAACTATGCTTGTTTATGGTTGGCAGCCTGGAGTATTTAATCAAAGTGGTCTCATTCACCAGACTACAAGGAGAGGCAGGACCACTGGGAGAAGGAAACGCGCCAAGCAACTGCATTATACTATGGAGAATGGAAAAGATAACAGTTAATGCCCAAAGGAAATCTTAAGTTTACCTCATGCATCAATGTGTCTTTCTGCTATTTTGAATTTTAATTGACCACAGCCACACTTCTACTTCGCAGGTCAGATTTACTCCCTGTAGTAGATGCTGTGGTGAGCTATCCAGATTTGCCCTTCCAAGACTGATTCATTCCCCTAGATGCAAACAGATGGCGGTCCCAGCTTTCAGCTGAGTCCGTCTCCAGGACTTGCCCTCGGTGACAAGAACCACCTCAGCCAAGATCACAGCTTTCCCCTGAGAGAGCCAGCATCCAGTGAATTGTTGATGCAGGGGTATTAAGTCCCAGCCCCCTTGCCCCAACTTGAGAGAACTCTGAAGAGTCAACCCAGCTCCATAGCTCTTGGTTGCAACTGCATCACAGTTTAGTTCTTCCCTCTGCTCAATCCCACATCCTTCATTTCCCCCATAGGGACTGATCCCGAGAGCACTTTCCAATAAACTCCTTGCAAGCAAATCTCTCTCTCAGAGTCTACTACCCAGGGAAGCTGACTAACCACACTTTCAAATCATGAAGCTGCTAAGGATATATTTAAAACTTTTGTGTGCTTCAGGTTTCAGAAGTATGCTAGCCAAAGCATTCTAGACCTAGAAAAGGACCCAAAGATCAGCCAAACCCCTTCAATTTTTCAGATGAGGAAACTCAGGCTCAGAAGAGATAAGTGATCATTTAGAGACTGGAAACCAGGGCCTCCTGCCTTCTCACTGTGTGGCCATGAGTGGACAGCCTCATTTTACACATAAGGAACTTGATGCAGTAATAGTTACATCTCACAGAAATGTAGTAATTATTAAATGAGAATATACAGGCAAAAAAATGCTTTGTAAACAGGAATTCAACTGATCAAGACTTAACATTCAGAAATGTTTATATCCATAGATATTTCCACACATTCACTGAATAATAACATATACAGCACTTACCATGTCCCAGGCACTGATCTAAGCACTTTTCACACACTATTTTATTTAGTTATTATAACAACCCTATCATAACAACCCAAGTGCCATTATTATTCCCATTTTACAATGAAGAAACTAAAGCACAGAGAGAATTATCTAGTAATGAAAACATAAAGATTTTATCTTGTGGTTCTAATATCACCTGACCCTTCATATGCAACTCATTTGGAAAACTAATATTCCCAACACCACTTTGATGATCTCAATCCTGAGCTTCAGTGGCCTCTTTCTCTTTCATTCTAATGCTTGAACCCAAACATCTCTGATAATGGACAGCAACAACGCTCAACAGATATTTTCCTTCCATTCTGTCGCCTCCTAGGAGGAGGATTATCTAAGAATTTCATGGACCAGGAGAATCTGATGATTAGCTCAGGCCTAAGGATTTGTGGAAAATAGGCAAAATACCAGGAGACCAGCAATGGGAAAACGTGGCTTTGGTTTTCTAAAATGGGACAGAGATGAATGCCCCAAAGCATATAGACCACGTGAGCATGTTGTGTTCCATGCAAGATTCTAAGACATTACCAAATAGGTTGCTAGCAAGGGAATAGGTCACTATGATCAAATCACAGCAGCCTAACCACATTTTCTCTTCTTGATAGTGACTACACTGGAAAGGCAGAGAAATAGTTCTGAAATCAACACACGCAAGTATGTGACAGTGTACCCATTATAAACTTGTAGACAAGATTTAAAATTCACTGTGAACCTGAAGGGAGTCTACCTCTGTTCAATATATATATATATATATTTTGGTGAGGAAGATTGGCCCTGAGCTAACATCTGTGTCATCAGTCTTCCTCTATTTTGTATGTGGGATGCCGCCACAGCATGGCTTGATGAGCAGCGTGCACCTAGGATCCAAACCCACGAACCCCAGGCTGCTAAAGCGGAGGGCACGAACTTAACCACTATGCCACTGGGCCCACCCCTCTATTCAATATTTTTATCAGTATCTTTGATTAGGACATACAGGACAGGTTCATTAAATCTTCAGTTGACTGAAAGTTGAGCTACAGAGTTAATCTATCAGAGTAAGAGTTGGGATTCTAAAAAATCTTAAAAGACTAAAAATAATGAGGTAAATCTTACATAAAGAGATTCCAGATTTAAATGTAAAGTTCTGTAAATTATATCCAAATACTCCCAAACAAATAAGTAAGGATGAGAAAGACAGACGGAAGGTAAATGTGTGAAAGAAGACTCAAAAGATTTTAGTTGACTTAACGCAAATCACAGGTTCTCAAAAACCCAATGCAGTCTCCAATACATTTTAATGAAAATGCAATATTCTAGAGTTTAAAGGTCATCGGACCCCATCTACTAGCATATTATACTCAGTAAATGACCTTTAAGAGGTACATAGTCAAACCTATGCCCATTGGGAGGAGAATGACCAGGATGATAAAGGTACTTGAATCCCGTCATACGAAAAACAGCTGAAGGTACTGGCAGAAATGACTCAGAGAGAACATGAGCATTGTCTTTAGACATTGCTACTGCTTGGATTTCACTACCAAAAGTTTGAATCAGGACCAACAGGTAAAAGTTAAAGTGGGACAGATTTTAGCTCAATGTAAACATCAAGTTTTTAACAATTAAAATGAAATGGGCAACCTTGGGGGTTAGAGTATCCCAAAATTAGAGAGTAAACAACTTGGTAAACATGTCTTAAAGGCAACTTAAGCAGAAGGGCTGCCGAAATGACTCCCCAACATTCTAATTCTGAACTTATATTTATATATATATTTACTTTTATAAATATATTTATAGTTATATATGTATATATATATATACATATATATATATATATATATATATATAAAAAGGGAAAAAACCCAACCAGCCAATCTGCACTCCATAATTGTCTACTGTACGCTCAGCACTGTTTGGGGTGTGAAGAGGGAAACATGCCTCTCTCCAGGTTGAGGGGACAACACTAGCACATACCGAATATAATCAGGTATGATCATGACAGTATAGAATGCCATGCTCTGCGGTAGGGTCAGACTGAACGAGCATAGAGGGGCAGAAAAGAGTCATCATTCAGAAGCAGAATAACCAAAGAAGGTCCCACAGAGGTAGCTAGATTTGATATATACACTGAACAGTGGAGGATGTGGCTGAGGGGGAAGAGGGAAGTCCTGAAACCCAGGGGAGGTACATAGACAGGTATGAGCATGCCCAGTTCACAACCACAAGTGGCCTGCCAGGCCTGACTATGGCAGAAGGGATGTGCTGGGAAAGATGAGACAGTTCGAGTGGGGACAGAATAAGGAGGGCCTTGAAAACAAGACAAAGAAGTTCACACAACATGGCAGGAAACAGAGATCTATTCAGTTTTCAATTCAACTCAAGCAGTGGAATTAAAATAGTGCCTACGGATAACGAGTTGAGCAATAGAACGCAAGATGAACAACCAGAAAGGTAAAGAAACTGAAAACAGGGAAATCAGGAAAGAAGTGACAAGGGTCTGGAGTAAGATACTATCTGAGGTGAGAGGGGTTGGAGGAAATACTTTCAAAAGTCAAGTCCACTGGGCTCAGTCACTGGCTTCATGTAGGGAACGACAGATAAAGCAGAAATAAATTAAAAAAAAAACCCAAAGTTCTATGTTTGTATAACTGGAAAACAGCAGTGATACTGACACAAAGCTCTAATTGTGAGGGAACAAAGAAATTTGGTTTTGGACATGTTTCATGATAACAGTACTCTTCACAGGGCACTGTTCAAGACGGTAAACTGGAGATACCCTTTGTGGATTTACCAGCAGGGAGGAGACAGATGAGCCATCTAGGTAACTACTGGCTAGGTTTGGGGTAAGCATCCCAGGGCTCTCTACTCATTCTGAGTACATATCCAATCCTCACTGCCAATTATACTCCGATAGGAATATCCCATCCAGGGTAGGATGAAGCCAACTTATTTCTGTATAATGCAGACTTCCTAGTAAGAAATGTCCTGCCCCTTTCTCTCCATATCCTTCTTAATCTTCAAAGTACACATCAAGTCTTAGTTCTTTTATAATTCTTTTGAGTCTACTCCTGCCCACACATGGTCTTCTCTCTGAACTTTTATTATTTCTAGTACTCATTCACATTTTTCCTTACTTTTTAGCTATTAGCCAAACCTCCACAAAGTCACCAAAACCCCGCATTAGCATAGTGAGCAGGACTAAACTAAAGCAAGTATGCTTCTAAAATTTGACTGGATGACCTTAAGCCCATGAGGAACAGAAATAAATCCAACTTTATGGTGCACACCCTAAGTTATCAACAGACCACTGAACTCACAAAAGATTCTGGGATCTTGGTAAGGGCTGATTTACACGCAAATCTTCAAGCAATCTTGCCTGCTACTTTACTTAAAAAGACCACGATGAGCCAACCCAGAAAGACCTGACACTTCTTCCTGCTTTTATGTTTTTCCAGGTTTTCATCACATTTATCCCTTCATAAGCCCCATCTTTCCATCTGAATTGATTCTACCTAATCTTCTCCATTTACCTCTTCCTTTCAGTCCATAAATGTGCCTAAACTGCCTTCCTTCACTCCTTCTACTCTTCTCACAAACTCTCTCAGCTCTCTTGGGTACTTTTTCAAGGTATCAACCCGTCTCCGTCCCTTCGCTAACAAAATGCTTGAAACAGGAATCTTCTCTTGCTGCCTTAACCACTCAGTAATCTGGCTAACAGCTCAAACTTTACCTATCCTCTAAGAGGCAAGGCCAATGTCATTTTCCCTAGGAATCTTACTTTGATTTTCCCTTATCTGGAAGCATTCATTTCCTCCTTCCAACTCTCCAGCATTTTATTTCTATCTCTTCTCTTAGAGCACGTCTTTTCCACCTAATATTACAGTTATTTGCGTTCATATCTTATCTTCCCTATTGAATAAGAAGTTCTTTGAGGGTGGTGATTGAATCTGATTTATCTTTATGATCCTATTTCCAGTATAAGAAGGATTTCATAAATCTTGGCTGAATGAACCTGTAACATGTAATATAAAATAGCGTAGCAAAGAATATAGACCATTGACCTAGAGCACAGGAAACCTGATAGTGTGACTACAGACAGATCCCGTCTCTGGACTTAGTCATCAAAGTGAAAGGGTGGAGTAAGTCTATCCAAGATCCGTTGTAGTTCTAATATGATGACTTGAATTAACATCAACCACCGTGAAAAAACAAGAACCAAACTCTCAGCCCCAAGTTCCTGGTTTCTTTTGGTCCAAAAAACAAGACATTTTCTTTTCCATTTTATTTCTGGAGAAAAAGTATCCTCAAAGGGTTGTGTCACTTAATGTTAACAATCGGGGATGAGACGAAACAACAAGGATCACAGGTAGCCCATCTAATTCCTAGGCACAATCCCTGTGCAGTCACTTTCATACCATGTTAGGGTGGCTTCGGCAGCATCCTTTACCCTCATAGATGCAGGGTTTGGCTCCTTATCTCCTTTGTACTTGACCTCTTGCTCACTGTTCTTGGACTTACTTCCTGAAATACCCAGTTCCACAATCTCCAGTACTTCCTTAAGACAGTCCTAGATGCAGGAAAGGCAGATCAGTTTTTGTAATACACTTAGAAGAGGAGAAGAATATACACCAAAATGCTAATAATGGTTCTGTTTTGGTGATGGGGCTCTAGTTTCTCATCTTCTTTAACAGGTATATGTTAATTTCATAATGATATAATAAACTTTGCCTCCCCCAATTTCTCTTTAAAACTAGTGTTCAGAGAGTTAGATAATAATGATAAATTCAATTCAATTTTATCAGTCACAATTCTTTAAAATTACCATGTACTGTAAATCATGAAAGCCCAAGAGAAAGAGATGTAACAGAAATTCACTTAAACCTGGATGGTTTAAAACATATTAGATTATCCAAAGGGAAGTTCATCAGTTATTGACATTTTTAAGCAATTTCTGGTACCATAACTTTAGAAGCCATAATGAAAATGACTAAGACTTAATTGACAGCATTATTTTTAAAACTATAAAGCTCTCTACAAATATCTAATGAGCCTGATATCTTGTCTTCTTTTTTTTTAATTATTTTTTTATTGAGTTATTGATAGGTTACAATCTTGTGAAATTTCAATTGTACATTAATGTTTGTCAGTCATGTTGTAGGTGCACCACTTCACCCTTTGTGCCCACCCCCCACCCCACCTTTCCCCTGGTATCCACTAAAATGTTCTTGGTCCATAGTTTTAAATTCCTCACTGATATCTTGTCTTTTATTTACACTGTGAATTCTTTATAACTGCCTGCCTCCCCATAAGAAAGGTATTACATGGAACAATGCCAGGGAAAGCAGCCTAGGTATCTGTGTCTACATGAAGATGGAGAAATGTGTGTGATATGAAATTTCTTAGATACAAGCAATCTTTACAGACAAGCTGTGCTCTAGGTTTGCAGCCTGGCTATCAACTGCCCCCCCTTTTTTTCCCCCCTTTTTCTCCCCAAAGCCCCCCGGTACATAGTTGTATATTCTTAGTTTTGCGTCCTTCTAGTTGTGGCATGTGGGATGCCGCCCCAGCATGGCTTGATGAGCAGTGCCATGTCCGCACCCAAGATTCGAACCAGCGAAACCCTGGGCCACTGCAGTGGAGTGCGCGAACTTAACCACTGGGCCATGGGGCCAGCCCCTCAAGTGCCCTTCTTGGTGTGATGAAGGATGACCAAAGTGCCTACTGGCCACCTCAAGGCTACCATCCTTTCAAGAAAGAACACTCTTGATAGTTCAGATAAATTAGTCGAGACCTCATCTTTCAAAAGAACTTCTCTATGACTTAATTTGCAAACGAATATAAGCACAATGACCGTTTTTAAGTTGTGCTCAAAACGACAAGTGTTCTACAGAAATATAACAAGCATGTTGGGTATAAAGTATGCAGTATTGTATTTAAATTTAGATATTCTCTTTTAAAAGACATTTCCCAGTATACATTTTTGTTTCTATTTACTGTTTAAAGATCTAGTAAACTAACCTTTTCATCAAGCATATCAGGGTGCTCTGTAAGCCAGACACAGAGACACTGAAAAGCGGCCACTATCATGGAGTGCAGATCCCGGGAGTGAAAAGGAGCTGGCCGACTACACTGGTACACAATATAGCTGCATATGGAACTGATGGCTCGCTTCCGGTCTCCTGAGTCAACCATCACCTTCACCTAAGCATATTCATATGGGGAACATAGTTAGCTGGGAAACAGTGTACCAATTTCAAAGCATCTGTACTGAAGCCCAGCCTTTCTGAGAATGTGACACACCACTGGAAGCCTTGCTTTTTAAAATATTATTTATATAGAGGAACAGAATATTTCAGATGTACTATCATACAATACTCTATAAAAATAGAGGACATTTTTCAAACACTAAAGCAGTATTTCCTTTCAGCATACTTTTTCATGCCCTAAAACCTAAACTCTTGGGGTGTACCTACTCATTACTGCCAGAGATCAAAAGAACAGCTGGCAATAGAACATGTACACATTTTTTAAGCCCCCTAACACAACCTCGCAGTAATACTCTATGGGCTACAAACCTCTGTGCAGATGCTTAGAGGTATAACTAACATACAGTAAACTACAGGTATTTAAAGTGCACAATTTGATAATCTGGGCATAAATATACACCTGTAAACTATCACAATTAAGATAGTAGACATATGCATCACCTCCCAAAATCTCCTCATGCACCTTTGTAATCCTTCCTTCCACTCCTTTTTGCCCCCTCCCTACATTACTGCTGGTCTGCTTTCTGTCACTATAGGTTAACTTCCATTTTCTAAAGTTTTATATAAATAAAATCATATGGCATTGTACTCCTTTTTTGCAGTGGGAGAGAGGGGTCTGGGTTCTTTTACTCAGCATAACTATTTTGAGATTTATCCACATTCTTGTGTGTATCAATTGTGCTTTCTTTTTTATTGCTGAGAAATATTCCATTGTATGGATATACTACAATTTATTTATCCAGTCACCTGCTGATAGACATTTGCGTTGTTTCAAGCTTCTGGATATCACAAATAAAGCTACTACGGACATTCACGTACAAGTCTTTATATGGATATATGCTCTTATCTCCTAGGAGCATAATGATTGGGCCATAGGATAGATGTATGTTTAACTTTTTAAGGAACTGCCAAGCTGTTTTCTAAAATGGTTGCAGCATTTAACATTCCCTTCACCAGTGTGTGAGAGTTCCAGTTCTTCCACATGCTCACCAATATTTGGTATAGTTGGTCTTTAAATTTTAGTCATCCTAATAGGTATGGAGTGGTATTTCACTGTGGTTTTAACTGCCTTTCCCTAATAACTAATGATATAGGGCATCTTTTGATGTGCTTATTTGCCATTTGTATATCTTTTTGGTAAAGGGTCCAACTTTTTTGCCCATTTTTAAACTGGGTTGTTATATTATTGAGGTCTTTTGTTATTATTGTATTGCCTTTTTAAAAGATTTTATTAAAGGTCTTTACAAAGCAACATCCAGACTCTAGATTCAGTTGCCAAGAAGACCCTGTTACGCAGCAGAGACTGGCTAGCGCATGGCAGGCAGCTCTGGCTTCCTAACCTGTTGTCCTTGAGATGGAGATGGTGGATAGCATCTCATCTTTAGAGTCCACAATGCTCCTATGGTCAAGTAGGGACTTCTTAGGGCCATTCTTAACACTTGGGTCCCAGGACAGCATCATCTTCACTTTGACACCCAGCATATGCGATCTGAGCAGCACGTGGTGCAGAGTAGTATCAATATAGTAGTTAATAGAGTCCCTAGTGTGGCTCATCACACCATCCACAAACTTCATGGACTCAGCGCCGTCCTTGTAGTTTCCCTGACACCATGACCTTGTAGCCCTTGGCCCCACTCTCCATGATGAACTGCAGCACCCCATACCAGGCTCTCCACACAGCAAGCCCTCCTAGGAGTTTGTAATGCAGAGACTCTGTCTGGGCAATGGCACACAGACCTATTGTGGCCACCTTTTCAGCATGCAGCTCTACACAGCACCCAGGGGAGCCGATCTTCTGACCTTCATTGGCCAACTCCCAGATCCACTGGTCCTTCTCACCAAGAACATTCTGCATCGTGGAAGCCAAGGTAATGATTTCTGTCCTGGTTGGTAAAATTCAGACTTCATCTCCAGGGTAGCCATCTTCAACAAGTCTCTGAGCGAGTAACTCATTCAGTTTAGCTCTGAAAATGCCATCACCAACAAACTTCCCCTTCTTGGAAATCTGCACCACCATACTACTGTTGCACATTGCCAAAAGGAAAGGTTATTATTGAGTTTTGAGTTCTTTATATAATCTGGATACAAGTCCTTCATCAAATATGTGGTTTGTAAAGATTTTCTCCCAATCTGTGACTTGTCATCTCATTCTCTTAACAGTGTTTTTCAAAGGAGAGTAGTTTTTAATTTCAATGAAGTGCAATTTAATAGTTTATTCTTCTATGCTGTAATATCAAAGAAATCTTTGTATAACCCAAATCTTTGTACAACCAACAAAGGTTTTCTTCCATGTTTTCTTCTAGAAGTTTTAGGGTTTAGATTTTACATTTAGGTCTACAATCCATTTGGGGTTAATTTTTGTACATCGTGCAAGTTATGAGTCAAAGTTTTCTTTTTTTTGTATGCAAGTAACTGATTGTTCCAGCACCATTTGTTGAAAAGACTATCCTTTCTCCTTGGAACTACCATTGCACCTTTGTCAAAAGCAGATGTCCACATATGTGTGGATTTCTGGACTCCCTATACTATTTTATTGATCTGTACAAACTTACTCCAATACCAGACTGTTTTGATTACTGTAGTTTTATAATAAGTCTTGAAATCAGGTGGTGTTAGCCCTTTATCTGAAGGGCTGGAGCAGCACTCTATCTAGGGCTAATTATTCCTTAATACTGAGAGTATACTGAAGGTCACAGGAAACAGTACCTTGTGCTCAAAGACAGTGTGGTCCTGCATGTCTCATGAAGGGCTGTTCTTACTTTCTGCATCAGTAGCTGCTCCTCACATAATGATGGCCATTACATCTATTCCTGACAATCTCTGAGGTAAGCTTAAGGGGCAGTAAGAACACCTTAGGTTTTCTTGCCTATTTTGTCTCTCGTGAGTTAGTAAGTCAAAGCCTCTGCTCACCTGTCCCTACATCTGTAAAACAAAAGGCTTGAACTTTATCATCTCAGACAATATCACCTTATGTATGAACATTACCTTTTTGTTCAAAAAGTGTCTTACGTATTTCATTTCATTTGATCCTGATAACACCAGGTGTTGTGCACAAGATAATCCTGCCCATTTCACAGATAAGAAAACACTTAGACATTAGTGAGAATGTGGAGAAACTGGAACCCTCATACATCACTGGTGGGACTATAAAGAGATTCAGTTGTTGTGGAAAAAAGTCTGGTAGCGTTATTCACAATAGCCAAAAGGTAGAAAGAGCCCAAATGTGCATCAACAAATGAATGGATAGACAAATTGGTGTATATAAATAAGATGGAATATTATTCAGCCATAAAAGGGAATGAAATTCTGACATATTCTACAACATAAATGAACCTTGAAAACAAGTTAAGTCAAAGAAACCAGACACAAAAGGTCACACACTGTATGATTTAATTTATATGAAATGTCCAGAATAGGTAAATATATAGAGAGACAGAGCACAGATAAGTGGTTGTCAGGGACTGGGGGGAGGGGACACCAGGAAGCAACTGCTTAATGGATACAAGGGTTTCTTTTTGGGGTGATGAAAATGTTTTGGAACTAAAACATAGAGGCGGTGGTTGCACAACACTGTAAAAGTACTAATAGCCACTGAACCATTCACTTTAAAATGGTTAATTTCACATTGTGAATTTCACCTCAATAAAAAAATACTTGGAGACGTGCAAATGGCCACCCAGCTCTAAGCTTCCACAAAACTGAAATAATAGCTGTGAAAGAAATTTGAAAGTACAGCCAATTTTCACTTACTTCTGATAATGGAAGATAAAAAAGTCACAAAAAGTCCCAAATGGCATATTTTAGGATAATCACTCTTTAGAAAAAGAGCCTCTTTTCTTCCTTTACCAAAGCTGTGTTTGTTTATTAAAATTAGATGATCCTATAATGGCACAAAATGTCATGCTGAAAATTTAAGGGTACTATATGCAAATACAAAATCAATAGGTATTTTATTATGTCCCAATAAATAAACAGCAAGTATTAAAATGTTTCCTGTAATTTAACAGCAAAAATATCATTTATACTCTTTGAACTTATTGAAAAAAAAGCAAAGGCCATTTTGTAAAGTCTCACTTGGAGGCTCATTCCTGCACACTATGGATACAAACTATGTTTGCGTATAACCAATACTGCAATACCCACACCAAGTGATCATGAGATACAGAAAAAAGAGCCAAGATCCAAGTTCACAGGGCTAAAATGAAAGGGCTGCCCTTCTCACCTTTGCCAGGCCAGAAAGGAGCTCCAGAGCAGCCAGTGATATGCTCATGTCTTGCCGCCACTGGGAATTAAGTCTTTGGGTGACGAGATGAATGCTGCGAATCAGGAGCCCAGCAGCTGAATCTGTATTAAGAGCTAGGATATAACCCCAATGCCACATCCCACAGGGAGGGAAAACAACTAAGCATTAGTAACGAGAAGCACAGCATTCCACCAGGCACAGACCACAGCAGCCACAGTGAGCACAATGGGCACCCACACAGTGCTATGCTCCCCGCCCCACTGACCTGAGCCATCAAGCCTGACTGAACAACAGTGCATGGGGCACACACACTGGACCAGGGCAGCTCCTAGCTCCCAGCTCAGGTACTTTCACACAGACATCCACCGGGATTTGGCAGTTTCAATATCAATCTTATAACAATGTAAATCTTAAAATTTCTAAATTAACTCAATAGAGTTACATTTTCAAAAAAACAATGAAAAGGCTATCAATTATTTCCTTGGAATTTTATAGAGGAATAAATTCAAATTTTAGAATCCCCTCAGATGCTGGGAATTATCTGAAAGCATCTGTTGAAATTGTTCTCAGGGTTTAAACCATCCAAAGTCACATGCAATGCCTTTTCAAACACATGTTAACATTTAATTCTCTAAGACTACTTTAATACTTCTAAAAAGAATTAAATAACCAAGTCATTGTGTTTTTATTTGGCCTCCAATTCTATATTTAAAAGTAATTACTACTTAGCTAATAATAAATTAGGACAATTAAACTGAATTTATAAAAGAAGCTTTAGGGACATTATACCTGTCGATCCTATCAGAAAGAGGGCAGTGACAACAGAAAAAGGAATGATCATTAAAGAGAGACATTCATGCGACACTAACACAAATCTGGATTTCTTAGTAAAAAGTATTTTACGACATTACAAGCAGAACTCACTAACACCAGTTCAAAATGCTGAAACAAACAATACTCACTTCAAACATTTATATTAGAACACATACAATAATGCAAATATTTCTTTAGCATAAAAGTGTTTTAGAAAGCATGAAAAATAAACATTTTCACCAATAGTATACTTAAATCCACAAACATAATGAGTAAGATAATTTAAATAATTTCTTCAAAAATGCCATATTTAAATCTGTTGAATATCCACAAAACGACCTTATGTATCTGACAGGCTCAAGGATACTTTATAGCAAACTTAAACCACAGAAACATGCCTGCACTCCTAGGCTCATAAACTCTCCAGATAATTAAAAAATTAAACTCACATCTAAGAGTCTAGATTTCATTCCAATCTAGTGGGATTAATAGTCACAGATTCAATACACTAATTTGCGAATAAAAACATAAAGGCACCCACAAACTTACAGAACCCGTAAGGTAATTGCCCAGGGTAAGGACCTCATTGAATAGGATGCTCTGTTGGCAAATGTTTCCTTAAATTATAGGTTTTAAACACGAAGACACTCTCCTCTGGGTTACCAGATAATGCATATCCCATCATGTACCCTGACCACACTGCAATAAGTGCTGTACTGGCAGACTCTGCCATTAGAATTTGAGGCACAGCCCATGTCCTATTTGACTCTGTATTACCAGCATCTAGTACAGAATCGAAAAATGTTTCCTAACCACCTCTTACAATCCTTTATAAAATCTAATAAACTACCCAAAGTCTAACTGCTAGAAGCTATAGAGCTAAATTTAAAAGAGTTTTCTTTTTCTTAATCTTTTAGACTAACAGCCTCTCTATTACACTTAAGTACATAAAAAATCATGAACATTAAAATTTTTTTAAGAAATGTTTGCTTGTTTGTTTTGTATATCTGGGCATTAAAAGTCATTCCACAAACAATGAATTTCAAAAAAATAAACGTGGCTTACCATAATCTCTTAGGAGAGCTTGAGCAGGTCTTTCACTATCAGGAGTTGTGGGCTCCGTGCTTCCACCACTTGCTGAACTAATACCACTATTAGTGCGACTGTGACTCTTCAGGTTATTTTCTCCACCACCCTAGTCAAATAAAAATGAATCAAACATTTGAGGGCTGTGTACATAGTTTACAACTATAGACAGAGGTCAATCATTAAAAGGTATGTTGATAAAACAGAATGTGCTAATTAACCAAATAGCACAAACTGATACACAGATAACAATTAACAAGGGATTAAAACTATCATGATGTTTTTGCATAGACACCAGCTACTGGAGGGTAAGAAAGGTCTGATGATTACAGGTGCCCATTCTGGGGTCTTCTTTGCTGGGGTTTATAAAAGGCAGCCCAGGACCTTTTCCATCATCACTAGACTTCACTAGCTAATGACTCTGGGTCCTTAAAGAAATACCCTAGTGCCTCTCAAGCAAACTTCAGAACAGGAATACAATCTTAAAAAAACAAAACACAAATAAACAAATAAAGTAACTTTCAAATGTATTTATATAATGAAACACAAACAATAAAATACTATGGTTAGGGGGCCAGCCCCGTGGCTGAATGGTTAAGTTCGTGCGCTCTGCTTCGGCAGCTCAGGGTTTCCCCGGTTTGGATTCTGGGCGTGACGTGGCACCGCTCATCATGCCACAACTAGAAGGAGCCACAACTAAAATATACAACTAGGTACCAGGGGGATTTTGGGAAAAAGAAAAAAAAAATACTATGGTTAGTATAAAGATTAATTCCTATATGTACAGGGGCTAACAAAGCTATTAAAGATTTCCTTTTCTTTTTTTCCTATATAAATACAATTCATTATAACCAGATCAGTTGATTATTATTAGCCACCTACTGGTACATGAATTTTCTTAACAATAATTTGATTGCCCATGCTCCATCCACCCAGCTCATCCAGTATATTCTACTAATTTCCCCATTCCCCTGCCTCCACTCTAGGTATAGGGATCACGTATCTTGAAGACAGAAGCAGGGGGCATTGGGAGTCTCTGGGAAGCTTTTCTGATTTAGGAGCATTGGTGCTTTGAGGAACCTTCAAACTTCGGTCTAGCGTGGCTAGAAAGAGCTGATGAGATGGTAAAGAATAAACTAGATGCTTGCTTCCAGCCAGCACTAGATCTACCAGGGATGGAAGGATTTATAGAGTAGGGGACTTTTCCTATACTATTCAAGCAAACACAAGCACAGCAAATTCAAGCACAGCAAAAGGGACAAGAGCTTTAAGTAGACACTGTCCAGGAATAAAGACTGCATTTAGCCAGAATTTCTCTCATGCAAAATCTCTCAAGGCCCTGACTTACAGTTGAAGAGCCAATGAAAGGTATGAAATCTCAAAATACATGACATTTTAAAATAGGATCCTTATGAATCATGGAGCTGAATTTACAAACAAATGTCTTTAAAAATCACAAGGACAGGGGGCCGGCCCCATGGCTGAGTGATTAAGTTCGCACGCTCCGCTTCGGCAGCCCAGGGTTTCTCCGCTTCGAATCCTGGGCGCAGACATGGCACCACTCATCAGGCCATGCTGAGGCGGTGTCCCACATGCCACAACTAGGATGACTCACAACTAAAATATACAACTATGTACTGGGGGATTTGGGGAGAAAAAGCAGAAAACAAATATCCCAAGGACAGACATTTTGGAATGTAATTTACATAAAACTAGATGTTGACATTCTCTGACAGATAACATGTGGTATGCTTCTTACCATCTCCATTTGGCAACCAATGGCTTCTAAAAGTGCTGAATCTTGAACAATATTTAACATTGCCCCTGCAACAGAAAAAAATGCATTTTATTTAAATACATAACAAGAATATTAAAATGGCCAAAACATCTCAATTAACAGTAGAGATAAGAACATGATTTTAGCTGAGTACTCCTGAAATTTCCATAAAATTACTAACAAATCCATTGGTTGGTCAGAAAGATACTCTTTAGAAATGCCCTAATTCTGATCTGCCCCCAAAGTTTTAAAACCACATTTTTCTAAAGGTCGAACTTTGCCTTACATAAAAACATGATGATTATCACATATTTTTTAATTGCTGCGAAAGACCAGACATAAACATCTCAATTTCAAGGGTAATACAAACTAAGAAAATATTATGGAATACTTTTAAAACCCGATGCTGACCTTTTAAAAATAAAAACAACACAATAAAAATCACAGCTATTATCTTTCTGACTGACTGCTTTTTAAGAATAATTAAAGCCACATGGTTGCCCATGGCAGCATATTCTAAAGGCAAGTTGCATGTATTTATCAAGAAACTCATAGCCCTAGAAAGGGTAGGACAGAAACAAAGATGGTGAGCCTAGCACACTGCCTCTCATCTCCCTGGGAGAGTACTCTTGCCCACAATGAAAAGAGAGGAGAGACGCAGCTTTGCCAATCTATGACAAGAGTGACAAGCGACTCTTGAATGTACATAGGGAGCTCTTTAGAGCAAGAGTAAAGCAAAACTACTCTATCAACTGTAGAAATCATCTGATTTCAAGTGATATGCTATTTGGATAACCTAAAACACTATAACTCGGAGGCTCTCTCATATCGAGATCTAACCTCTGTTCTTTCAACTCCCTTCCAAAATGAAAGGATTTACTCTTCCCTATGTCCTTGTCTTTAAAAATCACAAGGACGGGGGCAATCACAAGGACATGTGTTTATAAATTCAGCTCCATGATTCATAAGGATCCTATTTTAAAGCATCATATATTTTGAGATTTCATACCTTTCATTGGCTCTTCAACTGTAAGTCAGGGCCTTGAGAGATTTTGCATGAGAGAAATTCTGGCTAAATGCAGTCTTTATTCCTGGACAGTGTCTACTTAAAGCTCTTGTCCCTTTTGCTGTGCTGGTGTGTTGGCTTGAATAGTGTAGGAAAACCCCCCTACTCTATAAATCCTTCCATCCCTGGTAGATCTAGTGCTGGCTGGAAGCAAGCATCTAGTTTATTCTTTACCATCTCATCAGCTCTTTCTAGCCACTCTTTCCACCTTCTTGCTGCATAACATACTATCCTTCCTGAGCACCCACTCCAACCACTACTGCCATCACCAATTCTTAGGCCATGGCATTTCCTCTCCTAGAATGAAACCCTGACTTCATTTCTGCCTATTCAAATGCTGTCCTAAAAGATCCATATTAACTTCCACTTCCCCCTATGAAGTCTTCCTTGCTCTTTCAGTTTCTTCTCTCTCAACACTGAGGACACCCCAAATGACATGACATGAAGGCAACAAGCACTGCCTTCTGTTGTTACCTGACAATTTTGTGAGGGTATTCCAATCTCTGCAATGAGACTTGTTCAAGGATAAAAGCTATGCCATTCACTTCTTTAGTATTCCCACCAGAGTACTGTACCTAGGACGAGGCCCTTGGCTTTGATGAAAAGCCAGAAGTACAGAAAGAGACAGATGCAGTAATCAAGCTGAGACGTGAAGAGGGCTCAGAATTCAGCAGTGGCCATATAATGATGAGCCAATTAAGACAGAGAATCAGTATGATTAGGAGACCAACAGAAATCAATAAGGAAAAAGGCAGGAGGCATAGCAACAGCTACTCCTCAATTTCCTCTTGGCAGGGTTCTGACAGGGCTTCCAGAATTAAATCCAACTCAAAATATTTTCACATATATGTAAGGGGCAGGAGGAAGGGGAAGAGGCAGAACTCAGGAAGGAGGAAAAGAGAAGAGAGGAAGGGGGGAGTAGTGGGGGGAAACGGGGATAGAAGGAGAGAGGAAGGGCTAGTAGAAAAGAGAAAAACAAAGAACACAAATAAAACTAAGCAAAAATGACCTACCAAGACCACTGTAATGCTTTTCTTCTCTCATCTCACCCCTTTAAATTTTTTCATATAAAAGCAAACAAATTCTGCCTCTGATTCAGAATAAAGCTTCAGGCTTGGGCTTCCACCCCTGACCCCTGCCTCCTCAGCAGGCTGGGGTGAACAATAACTGGATTTTCACTTACAAAAAAATGTGTGAACACAAACCTAGTATCATTTGAGTGTTGTTGGGGTCCGTTTCCGTTTGCAAGGCACCTATTAATATATTCACAAGTCTCAACTTCAGGGACAAAAAAGTTATTGGTTTATCATAAGAAGAGCTGTCATCATTACTAAACTTTCCTTCCAGGACCACCTACGGAAGAAACAAATAATTTTTAACATCAACTGTTGTGGTACACTATGCCCAGGTAGGAACTGCTACAGTGCACAAAGGAAAAATGAGTCTAACAAGCAAGGCTTTCAGTCTGCCTAATATTAGCCACTGTGCTAAGTCTGTCACTAACTCACACAACATATGGTATCAGATGTCACTAACCTAACACCACTTGAAATGGTAGACCAAGGCATGATGGCTGACTGACAGAAGAAATACCACAACAAATCAACTTTGCTGATTCACTTGAAATAATTTGAAAACAATTTTTAAAAGCTCCTATTCCATTTTCAAAATGTAATTTGACTTGAATTAGTACACAAAACAGAATACAGACTATAAAAAACTTTAATAAAACATTACCTCAGATTTGACTGTGCCAAAGTGATGCGGGAGGGGCAACAAAGAAAGTAGGATATTAATGGAAGATCTTCTCAATTCTGTTGGATTTACATAACTTTTGAATTTTGAGAGTTCTCTGCCAAAGAAAAAAAAAGCTATTAGCATTTCTGAACTAAAGTATATTTTTAGCTATTGCCAAATATACATTATGCCAATTTTTCACAATACAAGCACTGGGTTTGGTCTCATAGAGAATGCAGTAACTACTTTCCACTGAGTTTATATTCTGCAATTTGTATGCGTGTGTGTGAATCTCTATGTTAAATTGTTGGGGAATTAAACTAGACTCTGACAGATTGATTGACTGATTTTAAATGTAAGGCCGACTCTACAAAAGTAGGACCTCTGAGCTACTGCTGCTCTTACTCCTCTACATCAGGCCAAAAAGGATTCAACCAGCTCATGGACAAAGCTGAATGGAAGCAGTTCAGGGATGAGGTGGGTCTGGATGTTCTACACTCATTTAATGTGGCCTGAGTCTCCTCGGGCTACGAAGACAACTGGATAGGATAAATCAGGAAACTGGGGAGGCAGCACCAAAACAGACCAGGTCAAACCCGACAACTGATATACTAGTACAGAATGATGGCTTACCTGTCTGGCAAAATGGTTTCAAGAGCTGAAATAAAGTAAGGAACCACAACATCAATCCCTTTCAAGTCACAGCAGAACAAAGGAGGGGAGTTTAGAATAACGCTGGCCAAGACAGGATGGCACACATAATCATTTATCTGCAAACCTTGAATTAAAAGCATGTAAAATCTAGGAAAGCAAGAAAAAAATTTTAAACAAACTGCTGATCAACTGTTTTTATAATTATTTATATTTTGTACATAGTCATCTGAACGTCTACTTCCACTCTTCATTACTTCTATCTTTAAAAGCTATTACTGGAGTTAAACAATTCAGAATCAAATACACTAATAAACAAATGTTCTTTCCTAATGAAAAGGAAGAAAAGATTCACATCTATTATACCTTCTGGAAGTTTTAAGCCCTGTAACTCAAAGTTACAGGTGCCTGCAAATGAAAGCAACCAAAACAAAACCAAACAAATGGCTGCAGTAATTATCAATAAACTGGAGGAATTACTGAATTGAATTCCACATCAGTAAAATTTTGCAGCATTTCACAATTCCTAAAAAAAAGTGTGTGGTTGTGCCTTTTTTCCCCTTCCCCATTAGTTTTGGAGGGACAATGAAAGGAAGAAACCTCATTCAACCATGCGTTCATCATGATATGAAGGTAACTGTGAGTAAAACTCCTTTTGAGAATATACTTGCGTATACCTTACTTTTAACCTCTACCTCTCACCCGCTATCCACTAAGTGTTCAATCTTCCATCTTTCAGAAGCAACTACATCAGTATACTCTTCTACTATCGTAAGGCACTCTTCTCTTCTCTGCAAAACTCTCCAAAAACAACTTCCTCACCTCCTGGTCACTGTCAACCCATTTCAATCTATCTTCTTGCTCTAGAACTCAGCTAAAACCAGGTTAGCAAATAACCAATGGCCTCTCAATTGCTAAATCCAGAAGACATATCTAAGTCTTTGCTTTGCCTTTTTAAAGCATTCAACCCTTTGATTACTTCCTCCTTCTCTCTTTCTTCTTCTCTGATCTCTATGGCTATTTCCTTTAACAGATTCTCTTACTCCACGGCCTCCTAATATTGGTGTTCCTCAGTTCTCTAAGATATCTCTTCCACTAGCCTAGTTTTAAACACTATTTAAGCCACCGAATATAATCCAATCAGTCTCTAGCGCCTACCTCTCAACTGAGCTCCAGATCTATTAGCCAAAACTGTACTGGATACCCGAGGGCAGGACATGTCTACTGATTACTCCAGTACTCCCTGTGCAGTGTCTGGTACAAAGTAGGAACTTAGTAAAAGTCTGTAAACATTTGTTGATAAATATCCCACAGGCACTTCAAATAGGTTCAAAACTAAGCTCATCACTGGCCCCCTCAAAAATCTGCTCTTTTGGTTGGTCATACTACCACCCATCCAGTCTTATGGGCCAGACAGAAAGCTCATGGTCACAGCCTTCTCCCTTCCTTCTATTGATACCATATGGGGTATCTCCCCAACCTTAGTCTCCCTCCTAAGAAATGTGGCCCCACTGCAAGGGTGCCAGCATCCCATGTGGCCCACCTTCACACTCATAGCTAACTAGACAAGAGGTAGACATCTGATTAATCAGATCCTCTTTCCCAGGAATCTGAATATTCGGATTCAGAGACACTAACTGGCCCTGCTGGTCACCTAGACCAAGGCCACGGAAATTAGGAACTTAGAAGTAGACTGCAATACAAGATAATGATCTGCAGAGACGAGAAGAATGAAGCAGTTCTGGGAGACCATTTAGACAGAGAGCAGAAAGGAGGAAAGTTGTTCTGGTCCTTGAACACTTTCTAGTCCCTGGTTCCTGCCCTTTGTGAGGCCCTACTGCATGTCCTGACCTTAGAATATATTAAATAGCACTAGGTTCTCATAAGTCATCCCCATTTTGCTTAAGTCACATCGAGAGGGTTTTCTGTTACTTAAAGCCAAGAGCCTATTAAGATATCCCTGATCAGTTCCCAGCATGTACCACTCTGTTTCATATCTATATGCTTCTGTACTTTGTTCCCTGATAGAGTCAATTTAATCCTCTCTCCTGAGAACCTAGTAGGTACACACACACCTGAATGCTCTTGATATTAACATCACTTCAGTAGCCATGTGAATGATCATGTGAGGAAGGAAAATAGAGTCAAGAAAAATAGGAGGCCATTACAAATTCATTTAGGAAAAAAGTGACAAGGCGTGAAGTGTTACGGTGGGAACAGAGAGATTAGAAAGAGGATTAAGATAAAGCAGAAAGGCAGGAGTTGGTTGACCAAATAAAGATACAGAGGGAAAGAAGAGGAGTCTAAAATGACTCCTAGTTTCTTGCCTGAGCAACTGAATGAATGGCAGAACCATTCACAAAGACTGAAGTCATAAATTTGGATAAGATGATCCCACCCAACTTGCTAACACAGTCTAAACATTACCCATCCTTTATAAGTCGAGCACAATCACCCAATCCACTATAACTCCTTCCTGAACCCTCAGGGTAAGTATATGCTGCTTCATCCTCTGAATGCCCACAGCACTTTATCTGTGCCTCTCTCCTCTATGACTTCCTATTACTATTGGATCATTATTACCTGTGTTCATGGCTTTGCTCACTCAGAAAAATAAGCTCCTCAGAGGCAGGATTTATAGTTCACATTTATGGACCACCTACAGAGTCGAATATTGTGTTAAAAATTTATTTAAAAATTACTGTGGTCCTTCCAAATCTCTCCATAATTAATAAAAGGCAAATAAGATCAAATAAATAAAACTTCTACAATAAAAAAGGTCTTAAGGATCTTTACCAAACCTGATAAGGCAGGTAAAATGAATGGAAGAAGTTAGGAAAAATTTTTATTACTTACAGACATTTGCAGGTACTTCAAACCAACATTTACTTATCAATTCAGCCTACGAAGCCACGCTACAACAGTTTCACCATCAAAACTATATAAATGGAAAAATAAACAAAAAAATTCTAAGACCTGGATAAATAAGCTGGCAGAATCTCTTCTCCAGTCTTCTTGCTACAAAAAATCCTACATAGTGTCCCACAAGCCTCAGCTCTTCCTGCTTCATAGTTATCAGGAAATTCACTTGCATCAAACATAGGATTGGAAACCATGGTGTCTGTGGACATTTGTGACCCTTTCCGTCGAAACTCCATGCTAGCTTGTGTTGTAATGGCTGGGGAGAGAAAAGGAGGGTTTTATTATACTTGTCAATATGCAAATAGGCTCATGGGACCCTGGACACAAAGATCAAATGTTGGTGTCATTAAATAGCTACTTGAATAGAATCCAATAATGCTTTTGTTTAGCAACTATGTCTTAATTTTTTTTTTTTTAAAAAAAGGGCTCTCTGGAATCTTTGAAAATGGGTAACAATTAATTTACAGCGGTATAGTCATTTTAACAAATTCTACAAGAAGCATTTTTCAACTGAATTTTTGATAAGCAGAATACATTTGTAATATATCTGTATGTGAATACAGATACATAACACAGAATTTGGCTTTTCTATTATTTATTCTGTTTTTTTCCTCCCCCTATAGAATGATGCTTAAACATTAAGAAAAACAGCTACTGCAATTTATACATTACCCCAGACGGACATATCATAACTGAATGGGCAATCCCATGCCAGTTTGTATACTTTTGGGAGAGGGCAAGGAAGGATGAGAAATGGGTAGGGAGGAAGAGATAGAATTCCCACCACCCACCCAACTCCACACACACACCAAAGAACCGCCCAACCAAGCAAAATGAGAATGAATTTTAACAACCACAGACAGCAGCTAACTTGAGGTTGATACATCAGAAAATCGGATTGGTAAGAAAGATTATCATGGTCATTTGTTGTCACTGAAACAGAAGCCCTTCGAAAGTTGCTTTTATTTTTAACAAAAGATTTCACAGTGTAATGAAAATCACTCTGAAATCTTTTATCACTCTACATGAAATGTTTAAATTATTTTGTAATAATAGATTTAATAGAATGCAGAGTTAAGCATAAATCTTTATGCAACTTCCCATGAGCCATTTTTCGTCCTGAATAAGCTATCCAGCAATAATACATTTGAAAAACACTACATGCAGAATGCATACAAATCAAACACTAAATCTGTATAAAAATAAGCTTAAAGCTTTAAAAAAAAAAAAAAGCCAAAACACAGTTAGTGCAAAATCCTGGAATTCATGACATGACCAGACTAGTGTACAGAAATAATGGGACTGATTCAGGCAGATTAATTTGCTTTTGCCAACAATCTTCCCCATTCAAAACACAGAAAAGTATTTTTCTTCCCAAGTGCAAAAACTACAAGAGACAATGACAATCAAATTTTTTAATGGAATTATGAAAAAAATAAAACATGACTGCAATTAAGGAGAAGCTTCTGGTTCCTACTTACAAGATTTATAAGAAAGAAGAATTTGGATAAAAGATGCTGCAAGATAATAGAAATAAATGGAAACAAATCAAAGGACAGTAGTAATTATAAAATACTTTAAAGATGGTGAAATTTTACAGTAAGTTAAGAAGCTTTTTAGCTTTTTAAAAGTTAGATTAAAAGATTTATGATACCACAAGCTAGTTCAAAAACATAGGAAATTGTGCATTCAGATCCAAAATTATGATTTTTGTATCATGCAAAACAATGAACGAAGAATATTACACAACTACAAAGAACTGAGATTTTTGAACTGCCCATAACGTGCATTAAAATTTTAGTTTATTAACCCTTCCCAGCTCAATGTTACTTTTACAAAGCACAGTGTACTGTCACGTAAATCTAAAGCTATCCAGTTCATAGAAGCAAACATTTAAAGTTAGAGGTGAACTGCATGGCAGAATTCCTTGATGGCAGCCAGTACTTAGAAAACAGACTAACAGTGTTAGCATTCCGAAACCTCCCACCACCCCCAACACCTCAAGAGTGGCACCCAATAGCACTCTAACTCATTCAGCTATCTGGACACTCCTATCTCCTGGGTCATGTAACAGACTTTCTCACCTGTGAATATGGGGCATTGGGGAGTGTGAGGGGGGCGGTTTCTAGCCTTTCCCCACCAAGGCAAATGGTAAGAATTAAAAACAAGAATTTGTTGGGGCCAGCCCGATGGCAAAGCAGTTAAGTCCACACTCTTCACTTTGGTGGCCTAGGATTTGCCAGTTCCGATCCTGGCGTGGATCTATGTACCACTTATCAAACCAGGCTGTGGCAGGCATCCCACATATAAAATAGAGGAAGATGAGCACAGACGTTAGCTCAAGGCTGAGCTTCCTCAGCAAAAAGAGGAGGATTGACGGCAAATGTTGTTAGCTCAGGGCTAATCTTCATCAAAAATAAATAAATAAATAAGAATTTGTTGCCAACATATGATTTGAATTCTGGTTTCTACCTTTTGGCACAAAATGCTGAGCAAAGCTGTTACAAACTCCCTAGAGAGTGGGAAGATCAGTAAGTTCCCTTTAAGCAAGCCCACCAAGGAGGCAGTAGGTTGAGCCACTCTGGATTCAGAGATTTTACTGTCAACAGCTTGATATCAAAAGTTACACTGTAAGAATTGCATCTTAATAAAAATAAAAATGACATACAACTGACTCATTCTAGAAACTACAATACAAATTATAAACAGAAATCCCAAAATATAAGGCACATGAACATAAGAAAATAAGCCAAAAATGGGTTTTTAAAAGTTTTCATTTAGTCATAAGTAAGCACATTTCCTTATCCATAATTAAGCACTACTTTCAAACTTGTAAATAAATATAATATGGAAATGGTAGAATATAAAGTGTCTGAATTCAACAAAATAAACAAAGGAATCCCTAACTCAACCATGCAACCTCAAATTATATTCCTGAAAAATGTCTTTATATTCACAACCCTTCTAAATTATTTAAAAGATTTGTAAGAACACCCAAAATAAATGTATGTGTATAATGCTAACAGACACAGACCTTAGTCCTAAGATGATACATAATAGCTAAGAATGCATTTCTGAGAGAAAGCAGAGACCCTTATGACCATTACATTAGTTTTACCCATGGAATTAACATTCTCCCTAGGGATGCATAAACTAATGCAATTAGGCATCCTTTTATCTCAAGCTATTTCCAACCCCAGTGGAAATGTGCTTTCTTAACACACAACCAATATACTTATTAACGCATATAGCACAGTGCCTGGCACCGAGTAACTGCAGCTCAATAAATCCTGGTCATCATTATTCAGCTTTATAAGACATGTCATAAATATTCAGTACGTTCTGCAGTACCCCACCCTCCCATCCTGTACCCTATTGCCACTACTTCTAAGTATAATGGTAAGATGACAAAAATGAATCAGATTTTATTAAGACAGAGTTTCATCACTTCTGTAATAAAATCTAAATGAAGATATCAGGGTTATTAATTCTCCACCAGTCTTATTTAGTTACAGAGCAAATGGTATTTTTGAAATAAAGTTCTCTATAAAACCTAAGAGGTTAGAGTCTTTTGTGAAGCGAAAATTTTCCGATATTTATATGTACTAATGAGTGACTGGTTGTCAAAATCTAAGAAAACACTTCTTGTAAATAAATTTCTGGTCAAAATCTTTAATTCTTTATATCAATATTATTATCCTGGCTGACATGAAGGTAACTTCCAGGTCACCTACTGAAAGGAATTTGATTCAACAAAAAGTGGCTAACCTGAAGTAAATAAAACCAGACAAAAGCCAAACCTCATAGAACATACATAAAAAGGACAGGTAGGAAAACTTCCAAAATTCTGTTACTTCAGCTGGAAGGGGTTAAGCACAAGACATTGCTTGGTGAGAGACAGAGAGCTTTTTAAGAAACATTAATCTTGCAGGTAGGAAAGATTAAAAAGAAAAAAGAAAAGGAAAAAACATGGTAACGTATTTCTTGAGCAATATTTACCAGTCATGCTGCTGTCTCTGTTTATCCCATTATGAAGTTTACAGTGAACAAATGCCGCATCAAATAACCATGATCCAAAGAGATTCAAGATGCTGTTAACCTTTGGTCTCCGAGGTGCAGGCAGTGGCCTGGGTTCTGAACTAGTCTGATTTGGACTGGACAGAGGAGAGGTGGAGGATGTCTGCTGCTGAACTTTCGAGGCATGAGCAGTACTAACCTATTAGAAGAACACAAGAATACATCCACACATGAAAAGTTTGAGAAAACAGTAGGACTTTTTAAAAAGGATGGCAGATTAAAAAGCCAATCTTTATACAGCATAATAACGGTGATGAAAACTCTTACTGTGCTTGTCTTCATGGTGGCCTTATTCACAGTAACAGCCCGGTGCCTCCGGTTATGTGGTGGAGTGGTACTGACAGCAGTGCTTTGAGGCATACTTAATCTATTCACGGGTGTTGGAGGAGCACTGTCTGATCGGGGTCTAGAAATGCCTTAAAAAAAAAAATGGAATTAATTTTCATAGTTCAAAAAAGATGGTCAGAAAATCTTCCTCAAGCAACACCAGTGAAGGCTCAGGACAGATTAGAGCAGAGACGGCTAGTTGCCTCCCAATATCCACTTGCCCTTTCTCCCTGAGAAAGACCACAAATTTTAGCTGAAAACGACTACTCAGAATAAACAACTATATTTTGAAGCCTCCCTTACAGCTAGATGTAGCCATGTTCTGACCACAGTGAAGGGGGTGACTGTTGGATGGATCTTCCAAGAAATCTCCTTAAAATGGCCAATCAGGGGCCGGCCCCACGGCTGAACGGTTAAGTTCACACGATCTGCTGTGGCAGCCCAGGGTTTCGCCAGTTATGATCCTGGGCACGGACATGGCACCGCTCATCAAGCCATGCTGAGGCGGCATCCCACGTGCCACAACTAGAAGGACCCACAACTAAAAATATACAACTATGTACCAGGGCGCTTTGGGGAGAAAAAGGAAAAATAAAATCTTAAAAAAAAAAAAAAAAAAAAAAGACCAATCAAGTGTTGACTCTCCTTCCTTCCTAATTCCTGAACAGGGTGGCTGGAACTCATTCAATCATCATGGCCCATGAGTGAGTGCACAAAGGATGGAGAGTCACAAGATGGAAGGGCCATGGGTCCCTGACAATAATGGAACCACTATAGCAGCCCTGTACTGCCTAGCCCTGGGCTTCACATGGGTGAAAATAAATTATCTTGTTTCAACCACTGGTATTTTCGATTGTTATGTGCAGCCAAACTTAATTTGAACTAATATATTACCTACGTGACATATGAACAAAGTGTACAAAACAGACGTTTTAGAAAATGATAGATATTAAATATCACTGCCTTTCAACAACAGGTTAAAAAAGTTCTGATTTTTCATATTCCTAAAATGTGAAAAACAGTTTAAAACATTAGTTCACAAAAGGTATAATTTGCTTCCTAATGATACATGTAAGAATGACCTCTAATGCATTTTAATCTGTACTTTCTTATATTACTAGTGAGAATGAACACTTTTGTCTTTTGTAAATCATTTATTCACATCCTTTGTCCATTTATCTACCAGGTCTTATTCTTTTTCTTAGCAGTGTTTAATCTATTTATATGAAGACAACCAAAACTCCCTAGCTATAACATTTCTTGCAAATAATTTTTCCCAGTTTGTTATTTATAACCAGATCTGTTCATCTTTTTCTTTGGTCTTTCCAAAATAGTTTCTAAAACTAGACTTTAGAGTCATCTACATTCAGCTCTTCAAACATCTAGCAACATACACAAAATTCACCTAAGAATGCATCCACCAGACAGCTGATTCCACGCATGGCACGAAAAAATATTTGAGGCAGATGTTTAAGGCAGGGATACTGATTCAATTCTTGTGGCATTCCGCTCACATTCAAGAACTGTTCCTGAAATTTGGGAGTAGAGCTTATAATGGCTGGGTTACTCAAATCCACGGGATTACTATCAAAAAGAGAGAGAAGAATTAATTAAACATTTAGAAGTTCCTTTAGCAATAAAACGCATGCAATCTAATTTAACACCAGGGCTGTCTGTGCCTATTTCTTTGATTCAGAGAGGAGAATGATCTCTATTTAATAGGCTAGGGACTCAAACGTCAACACTCCTTTACAGAAAATTTTCAGTATGTTTACACAAACTTACTCTGCCTGTCCAGAGAATGAGAATCAAAATAAGACTAGAAGTTTCTAATTTTTTAAGAGTATATGTGGATATTTTTCTAATATGTTTGGAATTAAGTGATGGAATGGTAAAACTATAAACAAATCAACCAGAACCCCAAGGAAAATATCTTATTTTAACTTTTCCAATTTCTTAAAAACTGTCTGAAAATCAGGATTAGTATTTGTGTTCATGTGTAGTTACTAAAATCATGTATTTCAAAACAATGCACCTGGGCTTGAGTTATATTTTGTGTATAAATAATTTTAACTATTTCCATTAAAAAACAGATTTAGATTTATACTCAAAATGGTCTGCTTAGCTGTCCATTAAACAGCCTATTCAACTCAAAGTAACCTTGTTAAACAATCTATAGCCAGCATCTGGAAAGAATTTCTACCAGCTACAAAGCCAAAAGAACTAGGCTGAGAAATACAAATCAGTGTACTTCTCTGCCCTTTGAAATCTCATTTTCCACCCACACAGAATCTTAATTTCAAATAATTCCAAGTGGGGAGAGGGAGCACATGTGCATGTAGGGAAAATGGGCTTCTAGCACTAGGACATTGTACCCCTAGAACTGTACTCCATGAGGTGGGGAGAGAAGATGAGGAATCTCTAGCAGCACTACCTGCCAGGGGTTGCAGTTCTTCTGTTCAGAAATTATGAAAACAGGCACTAAGGTTGGAGTGGACTACACCTGAGTGCAGCAGAGCTCTGCTAAATTCATGTCTACCTGACACTGAAAACTGAGGAGACAAAGGCATTATACCAGTTTCGCTAGAGGTAAACTTGAAATGATTTTATTGGTACTCAAATATTCAGAGAACAGATTGAAGAAAAAAATAAAATTCGAAATGAGAACAGGTAACAAAGAATATGGATTAGATAACAGAAACTGCCTTCCTGTAGCTCCTAATGCCCTGAGTATCTGACACATTTGGAGAGCCTGTTAAAAATCCAGATTCCACCCAGATTTACTGAAACAGAACCTCTGAGCAGGGCCTGAAGGTCAGGTGGCCACGCACAAACAAGTCCAAGGACAAGCATTTGAGAATAGTAGCATTCAAATCAAGGGAAATATTTTTTTTACCTGGAAAAAGATAAAGCATTACCATACTAGAAAAAATTTTGGCCCCTGTCTCACCATCATACTCAGCCTCGTCCTAGTAAATTTGCTAATGATCATGGGAGCCCCTTCTGAGTAAGACCCGAATAAGACTTTCATAGACCTGCCTCCCACCCAGCCACAGCTCATTTAACCAGTGGGGTAAAACGTCCAAAAGGTGTCTATCCAGAAATCTGCTAGAGACCTACAACTGACATAGCCTAACTAACAAAAATAATTTGATACAATTTGTCTCTTTTGAGAATCTGAGCAAAGGGAAAGCCTCAGTGAATTGAAAGGGTTAGAGTCGGAGAGTCACACAGTACCACAGCTATTTACACCACTGGGCAGTTATCATAAGGCTGTGTGTACCCCAAAGGCAGGAGGAAACAGGGGCTCAAGGGAAGCCTGAAGGAGAAAGTAAACCGTTTGTATGCACAAGAGAAGCAAAAAAGCCAAGAGAAAAAGAGTCAACAGATGACGGAGCAGCTTGTCACAAGACTGCTCTGACCACTCATCATGAGGACTACTTGCTCACTGCTGCTTGCAGCCAGATGAAACCTCTCCATCATCACACAATAACCCCTCTCTTTCACCTGTGTTTGCTTAAGGAGGTTCCTAGTCTTTACATCCAAAGGAACCCTGAATGAAATACTCAAATTTTTCAGCTCAACAAGAAAGACAAAGCTTGAAGAAATTAGTTAATAGTGAAGAAACGGGAAAACATTATCCAAGAACTAACTCTCAAAAAAGATTCCAGGACTAAAGTTTTACTGGCGATTTATTTCAGACTCTTAAGGAACACGTAACTTTCACGGGACAGAGCATGGAAAAGGATAGGAAGTTTCCTATTCTATTTTTTTTTGTAAGCTACCAAAACACAAATTAGTCAAAAACTAAAACTAGAGACAATTTGGAAAAACATTAAAAGAACAGCATTCCATAACCAAGCAGAACTTTTCTCTCAGGAATGAAGGATGATTCAATATTGGGAAATAAATTAATATAGCACATCAATAAGAAGAAAAACCACTTAATTGCTTAAATGGAGCCCAATATACAATTTGAAAAAAATGAGCACTATTCTTCATTTTATTTATATTTTTAAATTTTACATTTTGTAATTGCTTAGGAAACCAGGATAATAAAAATAAGTATCTACTATCAACAACTAACATCCCACTCAAAATTTCATGTAGTAGAGGCTTTCCAATGAAAATTAGAACAAAAAAAGGATGTCAAAACCAAATCATTTTTTAAACATTCTTTTTTTTTGAGGAAGATAGCCCTGAGCTAACATCTGCTGCCAATCCTCCTCTTTTTGCTGAGGAAGACTGGCCCTGAGCTAACATCCATGCCCATCTTCCTCTACTTTATATGTGGGACTCCTACCACAGCATGGCTTACCAAGTGGTGCCATGTCCGCACCCGGGATCCGAACTGGCCAACCCTGGGCCGCCGAAGTGGAACATGCGAACTTAACCACTGCACCACCGGCCGGCCCCAAAATTGTATCATTTTAATTCAACAGCGTTCTCTAAGTTCTGATAAATGCAGTAAAATAATATACAGAAATAATTACAACAATAACGGCAATTTTTCAAGTGCCTACCACGCTAGACAGTGTACTGTTTTACATACTTTTTCTTCTTCAATTCTCATAATAAGATGGATACTATCATTATCCCCATTTTATAGATTAAAAAGAGACAGACTCAGAGAGACTACATCATGTGCTTAAGTCCACAAAGAAAAAAGTAGTAGAACTAGAACTCATGTACAGGTCTTACTGCAACCAAAGCACTTCTAATTAATCACCACAGCATGGATTACTGGCAAGGAGACACTTCTTATTTGTAGATATGTGTCCACCATACTTAGAAATCTCAAAAGAATCAATGAAATACTCAGTGCTTTTTTAAATACCCAAATATAATATACAAAAAGAAAAGAAAAGAAAACACTTTCTATACAGCAATAGCCATTTATAAGATCTAACAGCAGGAAAAAAGTTAACCTTTCACAACATCAGCAGTAAGTACCTAGGAATAATGGTAAAAGAAATATGCAGATCTTTATGAAGAAAACTACAAAACACTTCTGTAAGATATTCAAGATTCTAAAAAAGAAAAACATACTCTTAGGCAGACTCGATATACTAAGATATCAGCTTTTTCTAAATATAAATACAGGCTTAATATAATTCTCATCTTTGGCAGAGTCTGGCTAGCTGTTTACTAGTTCCTCTTTTCCTCCTATGTTGTCTTGCAATTAAGTGTGGTATGTGAGTTCTGGCCAATGGAATATGGGGAGCAGCAATTTACTTCACTTTAAGACCTGGTCCATAAAAACCTCCCACGCAATTTTCCTTGCTCTCTCTTCTCCATCTTCTAGCCAGATACAGAGGCTCCTGAGTATAAAGCTGAGGACCTAATAAACCCACATACTGAAGCTGGAAGAGCCTCTGCCAGCCTGTGTCCCTGAACGACCATGTAAGCAAAGCCACTCCCTACCCTGGACTTTACGAAACTTATACTAGAGTAAAGCCAGTAAGACTTTCAGGTTCATCTGCCAAAGCAGGACATGTTCCCTACCCTAATAAATACACAATCCAAACCCCAAAGTTTTTGTGGGATTTTGCTGTTTGCTTGTGTTTTGTAATCTGCCAAATTCATTCTAAAATTCATCTGAGATGTTAAACAGGCAAGAAGAGATCCAAAAATAATTCTAAGAAATGGAAAAAGGGAAAACGACATTAGGCCTACCAAATATCAATAACCATTATAAAGTTCAAATAATTAAAAAGTGTGAATCTCATATAAGAATAAATGAGGAGATTAATGGGATAATACACAACCCAAAGACAAAACCTGGTATATATATTAAAAGGAACTTAATGTCACAAAGGAAACAAAGTCAGAAGACGTAACAGGTGAATATCTATCTGATCAAAGAATAAAGACTTTCTAATTTTAAAGGAAATAGAAATGATCAAAGAAAAACAGATTAAAAACAACACTGAAATCACTGAAAGATAAAAAACACAAACTACAATCTGAAAAAAAAAAGACAGAAAATAGTTAACACCCCTAATGTATAAAAAGTCATACAGAGTAATTTAGAATCACTAACACACAAACAGAAAAATGAGCTAGTCAGACCAGAAAAAGATATGCAAGGAAATGGTTTAAGAATCAAGATAGTGCACACCAGGAGCTGGCCTAGTGGCACAGTAGTTAACAGTGTGTGCCCCACTGTGGTGGCCTGGGGTTCATGGGTTCAGGTCCTAGGTGTGGATGTACACACCATTCATCGAGTCATGCTGTGGCGACATGCCACATACAAAAATAGAGGAAGAATGGCACAGATGTTAGTTCAGTAACAATCTTCCTCAAGCAAAAAGAGGAAGATTGGCAATAGATGTTAGCTCACAGCCAATCTACCTCACCAAAAAAAAAAAAAAAAGATAGTACAAAACAGAATGAAAGTTTCACAGAGCACAAAGATGGGGCTAGTAGAGAGAAAGGTAGAAAGTGATGAAACAGAACTGAATAGAATTACCATAAAGAAAGAGATAGCAGGAAGCAGCAATTTATCCCTCAGTGAAATTTTAAACAAGGCTACTAGAGGCCCTCAGAGCCAGAGTGACTAGTCGGTGCTGATCACAGAGAGGAGCAAGGCAGTCTTCAGTCCCCAAAGAATGACAAGGTCTTGGGAGAGATATCATCATCCATGCTGTGACAACAGGGAAGAGAACAAATGCTTCATCTACGCCAGTGACAAAATCCTAGAGTGTATAGACCAAGAGCAACTAATGATAGCCTGACCCTGCCAGGACAGGGAGAGCAGAAGGCACCTGATGCAGATGTGCGCGTTGTTCAATTCAGCTCCAGCTGACGATTGTGCTTAGCAGCTACACTCTGAACTCCAGCAAGAGTATAGCAAGATTCCTGCCCTAAGACACTTACAGGTAAAGAGCACATGAAATACTAAAATAACAGTACCTTAACATATGTAAAAAGCGAAACCATGTCTGTGCAACACACTCATTATCCATTTCAGGAGGGATCAGACTGGCATCTTCATCAGGAACTTTAAATGGAGGAAATGATGGACCATATGTAAAGCGTAGCAATCTGGAAAATAAAAATGCACACCACTAAGTTCATTTCTTAACAGAATGAAAGATAACATTTATTATACCTCATTGAAGTGAATAAGATAAATGAAAACACTTGTTTATAAAACAGACAAACTAGAAAGGGATTTCCAGTTTTGCAAAAGATCTAAAAAATTTTTTTAAACATTTAAATGATTTACTTAAATAATATCCATAATTGAGTTACATATTTATATTTTTATATTTTGTTATATAATTTTATAAATTTATATACTTAAATATAAATTTATATATTAATATATATTTAGTATATAAAATTAATTACATAAATTACTTATTAATTATATAAAATATTTTAATTTACATGTATATAAATATATAAATTATATATTAATTTGTACTTATAAATTTTATAATTTGTATATATTATTGATTACATAAAATAGTTAATTCTATAAATTAATATAAATTTATATAATTAATATTTGATATATAATTAATATAAATTCATATATTATTTAAATTTATAAAATAAGTCATTTATAAATTAAATATATTTATATAAAGTTTAATACATTTTATTATGTATAGCTCTGTAATATATAATATGCAATATGTACTATTTATAATTATATAAGAATTTTATAATATGTAATACAAATTACAAATCATATTATAAAATAACATAAAATTATAAATTTTTACATTTTTACGTGATATAATTCATAAAAAACTATTTATAAACAATTGCAGATATAATTATATAATACGCAATTATATTTACATAATTGTAAATTTAGCCACATAATAAAATTATATTGAATAATTTAAATTATTTTTAAAAAATTCATCCCACTGCAAACTCCTTCAACACAATTAAGCTATAATTTACTCATAATAATAACTGCTATATAACTTTACATGAAGTTCAGAATTTATGGTGTAGCTTAAAAGTAATTCAAATACTTAATTTAACAGTAATATTCCAAATGTATTAAAACTGTTCAAAAACCTTTGACTCAATTATTCTACACCCAGGGATTATATCTTAAAGAAATAACCAGAATACACACAAAGACTATGTATAAAGTATTCATATCAGCAATATTTTTAAAGTAAAACACTGGGACTAACATATATCAAAACAACAGGGAAATCATTGAATGAATTATAATTCCATTTATATAATGAAAACCTACAGAGCCATTAAAAATATGATCTCAAGATCTATTTAAGAATGAAAAAAGGCACATGTAATTAATAGGACAAGAATCAGACATCAAATGAGAAAAGCAGATAGTAATACTACACAGAATAATCTCAAACTGATTTTTTAAAAAGAGAACTAAGTGGAAAAAAATACATTAAAATTAAAAAGAAGTACTATTTAAAAATAGATTCATAATATTGACATTCGCCAAGATATATTGGAATAAAAATATTGCAAACCTTCATCTCTTAGTTTAAGTGATGACAAAGATATAAACATTTTATTAACTTAGAAAAAGACTAGCCTATCTTCCAATACATAACACCACCGACAAATTATTTGTTTCCTCCTCTACACACTCCCCCAATCAAACCTGAATAAGATCAAGTTTCTAGATCTAACTGTCAGTTGACAGGAAATACAGGGACAGAGGAATATGTTAACAGAACTAAGACATAAGCACAAAAATCCAGAATGTAAAATACTCTGTAACACAAAACAACCCAGTTTCTTCAACAATAAAAAAAAAAACCAGCAAGGAAATAAAAATGAGAGAATGGGCACCTACAGTTTAAAATAGGCCTAAGAAACATGTCAAGTCTGACACGCAATGTCTGAACCTTGTTTGTTTTCTGATTCAATGGAATTAACTATAAAAACAAAAAATTGAGACATTCAGGGAAATTTGAACATTGAATGGCTAACTGATATTAAAGAATAGTTAACATTTTTTTAGGTGTGATAATGGTATCGTGATTGTTTAAAAAGAATCCTCGGGGCCCGCCTGGTGGCGCAGCGGTTAAGTGTGCATGTTCCGCTTCTCCGTGGCCCGGGGTTTGCCGGTTCAGATCCTGGGTGCAGACATGGCACAGCTTGACAAAAACCATGCTACGGCAGGCGTCCCACGTATAAAGTAGAGCAAGATGGGCATGGATGTTAGTTCAAGGCCAGTCTTCCTCAGCAAAAAGAGGAGGATTGGCAGTAGTTAGCTCAGGGCTAATCTTCCTCAAAAAAAAACAAAAAACAACTACCTACTTTGGTTATAAAGTAGCATGTTGTATTAGGGTCCCATTTCTGTAAAATTATATATAAACATATATAATAGAATTTCTGGTGAACTTAACTTTTTCTGTTATACCTTTCTTGGTTTGCTTTTTTAAAATGAATATTTTAATAATCAGAAGAAGAGTGGGATTTTGGAAGGGGGGAGTTAGAGCGCAGGATTTATCTGCTTCTCCAAGATACTTGCTTAATCTAAAAGGTTTTAGATTAGATGGGCACTTGTCAAACTGCTATATCTGCTTTTTAAACGTGGTTGGATTCTATATCTAAGGTACAGTAATAACAGACACAGGATACAAGTTTTTTACCATGTATTCCATGAATCCCAGAAAGACAAAGAACTAGGGGAAAGCTGCCTAAGGCCAGATGGATGAAGGCAGGCAAGTCAATGATAACCTACCTTGAAGTGAGCGCACAGATGACCTTGCTCCACTGCTCCACCACTGCCGGGTGGTGCCTCCAGTTAGCCACCATCTCCTTGGCTGTTTTCCAATAAGGAGGTGTTGGGAAGCACCGAGTACAAGCTAGTAACCAAACCTCAAAGAGAACACCAATCAACTTCTCTGCCAGATTCTCAGCAATGCCACCTTACCAATAAAAAGAAAGCACATCTTTGGCATACTTATTTTTAAAGCAAAATGTTTAATTCACTGATTTGGGAGAATTGGTCAAAAAATTAAAAAATGCAATGTTAAGTTTTGACTTTCAAATAACCGTTTAATAGCAAGAACGAGAAACCATTCTTAGGAGCTCTTATGAAGGAAATCATGGATACATCAACCAATGATTGCTTTGAAAGTTTTCAAGTCATCCTGCTCAGTTCTTATCAAAGATAACCTTCTATTCTTATCAGAGATAACCTTCTAGCAAGTGGGACACGAACACATAGGGGAAAAGGGAAAGGATAGGTGTCTGTGATAAGTAACTGCTATGAGTCAGTTTCTGTGCCAAGTAGTTAACACACACGACCTCACATAATCCTCACATTAATTCTGCAGGATAGGTATTTATAACATCTATTACCAATTATCAATTAAACCTATTTTGAAGATGAGAAAACTTACATTCAGGAAATCTAAGTAACTTGCCCAACTTCACACAGCCAGTAAGTGAAGAAATCAGAACAAATACCCAGGTCTTTCTACCGCCAAACTTTGTTATAAAATGCTTCAGGTGTTTGAAAGCCACCCTTCAAGGGGTAGGGGGACAAAGAAGACAGCAAAAGGACTGATGCTGGGCAGGACAGAGCCTCAAACATGAAAACAGAGCTGTTCCTCTGTTGTGAGCCCTGGAACTAGGGAGAAAAGCAGTGGTCTGTACTCTGCATAGCTCCACAAGGCAAACTTGGGACTAGTAGGAAAAGGAATAAGGATGTACATTTCAAACGCACAAAAACAAAGTTTCAACAGTAACAAGCCCCAGAAGGGGATGAACTGCCCACCTTATGCTGCTATTATTCCTGGTATAGGGAGCGTGTAGCAGAGCGCCAATGAATCAACGACTGGCCAGGGTAGTCCTATTATGGGGTCCTTTTCAACACTAAAATTCCATGATTCCTTTTAGATATTTTCCTGGACACTGAATTTATGTGAGAGCACAAGCACACTCACATGTGTTAGTAAAGACACTACACAGATGAATAAGCAACAAGGGAACTCGGAACTGGAACATCAACTTACAGTCTGTGTACACTGTGCTGTAACATACAAAGCAGGGCTTCTAAAATACACACTAAAGTCCTATAAAACTGGAGGCTTTTTAATGGTTAGGTAATGAATGACATACTGTCATACTTCCAAAGAGAACACTTTAAGACTTTGTAGGTTTCATTTGCTGAACAAAATATCTCCTGTAGCTATCAAGTTTTCAGAGTCTACTTTGATAACTACTTTGTAATCAGGTACACTACTTATAGGCTCTAATTAAATTAATTGTTTCTTATATAGGTTCTATCTTCATATCCTAAAAAAGCTACTATTCCTGTCATTATCAAACGTGTTAACTCACTGAGTCTGTCACTGAGGGTAAAATAACGTCGTATTGTGCCTTTCAGGGTTTCCGTTCTGAGACTTGTTAACCTTGGTTTGTCAACTATTGTGCCAAAATTTAAACGCCCACTGAGTCTACTACACATTGAGTTTAAAGTGAACTATATTTGAAGCTCAGAAATAAATTAGAAAAAAAATAAACAAACCTTGAACAGTTGGCGGGGCTAGAAGTATGTCATTAATCTGCAGAAGAAACAACAGTAAGACTTCCCAGGTTTCTCGGGCCATGATGGATGACTCACGGGCCAGTTTCTGAATGGCTCTCAGGACCTGTAAGCATAGTCGAATCTGACTGGAGCCCTGTTCCTGTCTGAAGAAGACAGACAGAGATCACTGACAAGCCTTGAGGAGAGAAAGCAACAGCTTAAGGACAGGTGACTTATAGATAACAACAAGTAATGCATCAGCAGACATGACTAGGTACCCCCTCTTCAGTTCAAAGCCACTTCCCCGTCATACAGTTCGGCACTCTGGGATCTCAACCTTCCACTCCTATGAGAGCTTGAAAAGCTCCTGGGGAGGGGGGGGGAGGAGCGGGGGGATACTAGAATGTAAGCTTCACCTCTGGATTTTCTAAGTCTAAAATGTGCCTGGAACATAACAACAGGCACTTAACAGGTTTCTGCTCAGTGCATGAATAAATACCCACAACCACTTCTGCCGCTCACGCTGAAGCAGAATGCCCTTTGTACTCTTTTTAAATTTTCTTACACACATTCACAAGAATTCTGCATGCGATTTCATAGTGCTCACAGTCCCTCTGAAGCCAATGTCTACTAGAGAAGAGCCTACGGACCCAATGGAATATCCTAACAGGTCCCCAAAACTGATGAGGCACGGAGGCAACTGTCTCAGAAATGAGCACCTGAAGAGGAAGACAGAAATCCAAGCCCTGGCCCTTATCCCCACTTTCCAAAGTGGACCACCTGAAAATTTTGAGAACAGTAAAAAACCCACTGCATTAGCAAATGGTGAGTTGGCCTCCAGATCTCCTATGTAAAACCCAAGACAAGTAACTAATTTTATTAAAACTAATCTTGAGGACAAGTTTCTATATACGATGACTCATGTCACAAAGAACTGATAAAACATGTTTGAATCAGAGTAGGGAATATCAAAGACTCCTCGAAAAATCCAGAAAATGAAGTGAGTGCCCATAGAACTCCTACCCAAACATTAGGATAGAGATTCTCAGATTCCGGGCCATGACCCAGAAAGCCAGACACTTACCCTGGAGCTGCAAACAAATGACACCACTAAGTTTTCCCTAAAGAAGTCAGACCTAAAGCAAAATGATGAGACACTCACCTAGGAAAAGCAAAGAGCCCCTAAAAGCAGAGAGATGTCCCTCATTCAGCCAGAGGTAAATCCAGTCCACGTGAAGCCGTGAGGCTCAAGATTTTGTCTATTGCTGCTTGAAGAACACTAAGAAATTATATAATAGCCCCAAACCTCATCTAGCCATAGAAGAGAAAGCCCAGATTAAGAAATAAAAATTCCACTAGTGGTCCTGGAGCTGACACTCTTCCAAGCTAGCGGTAACACTGCAAGCCTCCCAAATGGTAACCTAGGCCTACCAAGAATTTCCAGGTATCTGCCCAGTGGCAGTAAAGGAAACATCTACTCCTTAGGTACTGTAACCTCACTCACAAGGCCTATGTCCAAGTTTCTAAAGCTAAGAGAAACAACATAATCTTTACTAAAAAATAAACAGAAAGGTTTAAACACCAGAGATTTTCCTTTCCTCCTAATATTTGCAAAAGCAACTTGTGATCTTCAGAAAAACTGTTCTAGAAAGGGGCTGGTAAACTATTGTCCATGGGTCAAATCTGGCCTGCCATCTGTTTTGTAAATAAAGTTTTATTGGAACACAGCTATGCTCATTCATTTACATATTGTCTACAGCTGCTTTCTCTACACTAGCAGAGTTGAGTAGTTATGATAGACACTCTATGGTCCACAAAACCTAAAATATTTACTGTCTGGCTCTTTACAATAAAAAGTTTGCCAACCACTGCTTTGGAAAAATATCATGTTTTTTAAAGTGCAGTATAGGGGCCCACCCAGTGGTGCAGAGGTTAAGTTCGCATGCTCCACTTTGGTGGCCCACGGTCCACGGGTTCAGATCCCAGGCGCTGGACCTATACACCACTCATCAAGCCATGCTGTGGAAAAGTAGAGAAAGACTGGCACAGATGTTAGCTCAGCAACAATCTTCCTCAAGCAAAAAGAGGAAGACTGGAAACCGATGTTGGCTCAGGGCCAATCTTCCTCACTCCACCCCTCCAAAAAAAGTAGTTTATTTGAGCAATGAAAACCCTAATCGATATTAAAAGATGGTTCACTCTTCACTAAATTATGAAAATAAGAAATCAAATTGATAGGCAAAAAAGAAAGGTTACATCCACTCTGACAATCTCTAGCAAAGTGGTAAGGCAGTTTCCTCTATTTTGAGTGTCACTTTCTATAAAAACAACTAATTAAGTAAACTTGTTGACTGTTTTGTAAACTATCTGAATCAAATAAAAATTGAAACTTCCAATAATGGTAGATGAGATCATAACTCTCAATATTAGCACTGAAAATATTCAGCTCCCTAAGACACTATTGGCCAGGAGAACTCTAATAGTCAGTTCAATACCCTCTCAGAAGTACTCACACACTTTTGAGAAAACAAGCTAATTACCAAAGAGTAAAATGAACAATTTACAAGGTAATCATGCTTCGCAAAAACAAAAGCCTAATTAACTCAAATGCCATTTTTTTCATCAATACAAACTAACCTAGCACTGAGACATAGTAAGAGTACAAGGAGCTGAGATGTAGTGGCAATACTACTCATGAGACTGTTCCATGCACAAAGAAAAAGCCCAATAAATTAGTCTCCTCAATGGGATGACAAGAAAGCATTAAAACTATTACAGTAGTCCCCCCTTGTTAGGGAGATATGTTCCAAGACCCCAGTGGATGCCTGAAATCATGGATAACACCAAACTCAGTATGTACTGTTTTTTCCTATACATATATATCTATGATAAAAGTTTAATTTATAAATTAGGCACAGTAAGAGATTAATAACAATAACTAATAATAAATAGAACAATTACAACAATGTACTGTAATAAAGGTTACCATAGATCTTAGCAACCTCAGCATACAATTTTTTCCTTTCATTATTAAGTCAAGAACGTTCACCTTTTCACTTAAAGAAAGCACCTTACAGCTTCTCTTTGGCATATTCCAATTACCAGCATCACTACTCTTGCCCTTTGGGGTCATTAAGTAAAATAAGGGTTACTTGAACACACCACTTGGATACCACGACAGTCGATCTGATAACAGGCAGGTAGTGGATACGCTGGACAACGGGATGATGCACTCCCAGACAGGACAGAGTGGAATGGAGTAAGACTTCATTACACTACTCAGGATGGCACACAATCTAAAACTTATGAATTGTTTATTTCTGGAATTTTCCATTTAATATTTTCAGACCTCAGTTCACCATGGGTAACTGAAACTGTGGAAAGCAAAACCACAGATAAGGGAGGACTACTGTATACCATTTTAGAAGAACCTGCTTAGCTACAAACAACATGCTAATTACTTCCAACCATTTCCTGTTATTATTTCTACTTGAAATCAATAAACACAAGCAATCAGCATTTAATCCACACCCACAGTAATACCAGTATTGCGCCAAGTACTGGAAGCCTGAACAACCCAGTTCCTGCCCTCAAATTGGTGAGATGAGGAAATGAGACATACACATTTTAAAAGATCAGCAATAAAACAGTGGAGAGATACAAGAATGACACAGGAAGTAGCCTATAGGTTCAGAGAAGGTGTGATCACGGTGGGCATGGATGGTCACATAAGGCTTCTCTTAAAGAGAAGGCAGAATTTAAGATGAATCAACAAGAGATGTGGACAGGTAGGAGAAGAGGAGGAGGAGGAGGAAAACAAAAGGGTAGGCCATGATGGGGAAGATCTTTAGGGAGTCTTGGGGAAGGTTTAATTTATGAATCTGACCAAAGAGTAGCACTCATGCTGAATTAGTGGCAGCTAATCTGGTTAGGGGCCAGATTACAGCAGGCATTTCACACAAGGTAAGGAATTTACACTTGTTCCTACAGATCAGAGTTCTTAAAAGAGATTTTTCTTTTTTAATTCAGATTTTCCAAAGTAATCTTCCTTCTAAATTTAAAAAGCTACAATTTACAGAGATAGTTTTTGCATGAGTCGAAGTCCCTCAGCATCTAACAGATGAAAAGCTCTAATCAGAACTTTTCCAAAAGGAGGCAAGCCCCCTTGCCCCTTTCTCAAAAAATAGCTGAAAACAGATTTTTCTTACAGGAAATTCCAATGGGTAGGGGACTAATGCTTTCTTCTCCATAATTTTCTATATTTGCTGAATTTACAAGGATATGTCGAAAAAAATTTTCAAGCACAAGTAAGGCACATGTCTTACATTATGATATTTAAGGTCTTTGCCTCAGAAGATGGGGAAAAAAATTAGCAACAAACTGTCAAGGGTAATCTTTTGGCCTAGTACAAATTTGCCCGTAATAATTCCAGTTTGCTTAATTCAATGTCTTCTTTCTCTCATAAGAAACATTCATCTTAAGGTAGAAGGCTTAGTTGCCTTTAGCTTAAGTGGAGCCAAAAATTATAGGCAAAAGTATGTTTTCTGAGTGGAAGGGAAAGGGGTCACAGTATCTTAATATCTAATAACTATCGGATCCTAGAAGCAAAGCCAAAAGCCTTTAAAATGAACACACACTTGTTAAAAATTTCTAGTAAACATTACAAAAGACCATCTTTTGTTTCATATTAATATACTCTATAATTGAATGAGAAATGAAAGTTACTGTTCAAAGGGCTAACAACGAAATCAACTCCTATAAAATAAAAAAGGAACGTTTATGGATATTTCATTATGATCCTGATAATAGGCCAGATAGACTGGTGTAGCTTACCTTGGTACAAAAAGATTTTGCAGGTGTTTCAGTATACTTTGAACATACAGATTAGGCTCTTTAATAACTGGCAATGGAATAGAATCTTTCGGCAACACTAAAGCCATAATCCAGTCTGTATATACATCAACACAATATTTTACAGTCTCCCCATCCAATGGAAGGGTCAGTCCATAGCAAATTACTTCCATGGTCCATTTTACCTAAACAAAAGAAAATATACATACAAAATTATCACACATCCCTATCTATACCTCAGTAGACTGGTTTAAAATATTAACCTCTTTTGGGCCTGGTCCAGTGGCATAGTGGTTAAGTTCATGTACTCTGCTTCAGCGGCCCAGGGTTCATGGTTATAGATCCCAGGTGTGGACCTACACACTGCTCATCAAGCCATGCTGTGGCAGTGTCCCATATACAAAATAGAAGACGACTAGCACAGATGTTAGCTCACAATCTTCCTCACCAAGGAAAAAAAAATTAACCTCTTTTATTGCCAAAAACCTCTCAATTGACACTATATTCATCTCAACATACATATCAGATTTATTCTAGAGAAGGTACTTTCCAAAAATAAGACACACTCAAACCGTATTTCCTAAGCAAAAGATTTAAGAAGAAAATAAATTACTTATTTCCAAATACCAAGCCTATATCGGCTTTTAGCCTTGAGACTTTATTATTGTTTGCTCTGTAAAATAAAAAATAAGTACAGGTCATCTTGATTTTCCATAGAGATTGGAAGCAGAGAAACAGAAAACTTTAGATGTCTTTCTCCACTTAATTTGCCTACAGGTACGTGTGTCATTTAGGAAACCACACACATAAATTCAATCACATTTATTTTCCAGACTACGCAATGAAGACAAACAACAAAAAGGAAGATGAACTGCTCAGCTCTTATTTTGTGACTATTTTCTCTGCCAAAGAAAATAATATTTTAAATGGAAGGGGGAGAACAAACACAGGTGAGAAGGGACTAAAGCTGGGTAAGATATTAATAAGCCACTTAGCTGCACTAAATGAGTTTCAGCCTCCTGACCCATCTCAATCACATCCTAGGGGCTGAGAGAACTTGCCTAGGAGACTGCTGAACCACTGCCTGCAGTCATGAAGAATGAACAAGATGCGATAAGGGCAAATAGCCCAATTTGCAAAAGAGGATAAAACTATATTCTAGATACTGTAGACTGGAAAGTTTAAGTGAATTTCAGACAGAACTCTGGGACAAATTACTAAGCAGATAACCAATGATTACTTATAAGGGGAAGCAAGATCACTGGAAACCAGCCTGCTCAAAAAGAACAAGTCATGCCAGACGAGCTCCATTCCTTTATTAACGGGTTACTATGAAGGCAACTGATAACTGTATAAGCCTGGCAGTTTACAAAGCATTTCATAAACATCAACTCACCATCAAAATAACTCTGTGTGAGAGGGTGAACTGTCCTCACTTTACAGATAAGGAAACCGAAGCTTAGCAAATTAAGCAATGGTGGTTTGGAAACAGCGGAGTTGGAAATTTGAACCCTGGTCTTCCAACTAGAAATGTGAAGCTATTCTCACCATGCCATTAACAGCCTTCCCTGGCAAAGGAGGATCTGGGCTTTAACAAGAAATTTGGTCAGATACAGGATATCCTTGTAGACAAGATGGAGACTTACAGTCCAGAGGGAGGTAGAATGGCTGGATTTATAACTGGTCGAAACACCACATGAGAGAATAACAGGGGATTCATGTACCAAGATCATTTTGGAAGAAAATGCTCACTGGCGTGCCAAAGGCCCTACCCAGACCTTAATTTAGGAAAAAAAAAAAAAAAGAGCAAAACAGATTATATGCTGACCATTTGTAGATATCACAAATCTAAAAAGGATAGCTAACTTGTTAGATAGAAATTCAGGAGTCAAAAAGACTTCAATAGCTTAAAACTAAAGTTGAATCTAACAAGATAAATACATATATTGAAATTTTTAAGTTCAAAAACAACCACATGGGGCTGGCCCCATGGCTGAGTGGTTAAGTTCGCATGCTCCGCTTCAGCGGCCCAGGGTTTTGCTGGTTCGGATCCTGGGTGCGGACATGGCACTGCTCATCAGGCCATGCTGAGGCAGTGTCCCACATGCCACAGGCAGAAGGACCCACAATTAAAATATACAACTATGTACTGGGGGTATTTCGGGAGAAAAAGCAGAAAAAAAACAAAAAACAATAACTATAAAGGCTAAGGGTAGAAAATATATAATGGCAATATAACTAATATAATGTATAACAGCAACAAATGCTAAAGAAGACTATGACAGCACAGTGAAGCTGTGACAAATTTTAGGGGGGCAGGTGGGATTTAGCTGCACAATAGAAAAAAGTTTAAAAGAGGTTGCAAGTCCCTAATTATCAGATAAAAGACAAAGGAGGAAATATCTTTGGTGATATCTTCACACAACAATTTAACCGTATAATTCTAGAGGACACTGGATTCAAGGACTGTTCTCTCATATCCTTTTGAGGATGGGAAAGGAGAATAAACAAGGGCTGCACTGGAGCACCTCTATTTACTCACATGCCATCTCTTCCCAGGAGAAGGCAGCAAGGGATTACAGATATGCCAAGAGGGGAGAGCACCAGGGCAAGCAAGCACTGGTCCTCAGGGCTAAGTCTCTGCTAGGGTACTCTGAGGAGAAAAAAATGCTCCTCAGAAAGAAGGGCTTTGCCCTTTACCAAGCCATGGCCTACAGAGGGTAAACTGCCTCTAGAGCTATAAGCTTTAGTCTTCCATTTGGATTAGTCTTCTATCTAGATTAAACCTAATCTCTCCTTCATGAGAAATCAAAAAGTAACAGAAAAAAACGGCGGGGGAGACGGGTAGGTCTGAAAAATAGGTAAACCCAAAGCCTGAAGGTTCTATGAATGTCCTCAAGCACAGAGGACAAAGTTCTAATCCTGATCTTAGCCAGAATTCATACTAGCAAGCTCCTATATCACTCCATTCTCAGGGCTCCTTCATGACTTCCCACTGGCAACTTAACTTCAGCTCAGTCCCCTGAATCCAAGAACAGAGGACCAGATCCAGGAGAAGCCACTCCAAGAGCCCCCTATCTTTAGTGACAGCAAGCACAACTCCAATTCCAACCACTTGGGCTCACATCCATACAGGTTTAGCTATTCTGCAGCACTTTTAAACCTGGAAGTCAGGTAAGGGTAGGCAGGGATGGAGACACGGGGGAGCCTCAAGCTCAGTGCTTATGTGCAGCCTGAAAACTTGACACAAGATAGGCCTCCAGTCAGAGGTCATCCAGAGGTAAGAATGAACACCTTCCAAACACACCTCTGAATAGAAATCTGAAGACTGAGCCTAGAGCTTAAGGGAACAGGCCTGACACTCAAGTCTCTGTCTCAGGCACATAGCTCAAGTGGAGAATTTGGTCTGGCTAGTGGGAAGTCCCAGTAGCACAATGGTACAACCCATTCCTTATAACTCCCACAAACTGAACCAAATCTCAAGTCAAATAAGATCAAAATTGAGAAGCCACACTATATGGAGCAGAAATCATTAAAAAGACAATGTTACATAAATTTATATTGAGTAACAAACATATTTTCACATAGCAGAATGAAATGAAGAAACACTTACTTCTTTGTCAGTTTTTAACAAACTCTCACTACCAGCCACTGAAGGGGTGCCTAAGGCCTGCCCAAGAGGATGGACCACTGCATTTGCCACCTCTCGCCCAACACTCTCTGGATAGCTGTGCAGCACACTGGTATGGCCCTGATCATTCTGAATCACCAAATGCAGCGACCTCCACTCAGAGTACATCGTGCCGCTAAAAGACTATCGAAACAGCACCTGAAAAGACAAAACAGAATTATATGTCAAATTATACCATTGAAAATTAACAAAAGTAAAACACAGATTTACCCTACATAGCAAGACAAAGAAGCTATAAATACATTGCCTCAAGAAGACGGAGAAAAAAATCATGTCTAAATGTTGTGAGAATGTCCTAAAATAGCCTCATGGTGAGATCTGGTAGGAAAGCAGACCCTGAGAAACAGCTGTGTGAGCACCTCCCCAAAAGAGCCTTCAGAAGCCCTGGAACAGAGCTAGGGCAGACGGCCACTATGCAGGGGGATAAAATAATCAGATTTGGTACACTCATAGCATGAGGGAATCTTCCTCATTCTACGTTTCAGGATAGAAAAAGACAGAAGAACGGAGTGCCCTAAGTAGGAAAGGGAAACAAAGGAAAGAGTTTAAGACTCAGATTTTTCAGTCAACAGTTTCCGAGTACCTATTACAGACTAGAAACGTACCCCAGCAATTTCGTACCACCATCCTCAAAGCAGACAAAAAATTCTTTGAGAATATTTCATTCCCTGCAGCAGTGGCACACAAACTCCCAGTAATGGAACACCTGGAAGTGACAGCGTCCTTCAGAAAACATATTAAGAACTGCCACTTACTGAGCATTTACTACATGCTACTCATGCAGACATCAAAACAACTCTATGAATATTAAGTAATGTTATCCCTACTTCACAGATGGAAAAACTGAAGCTTAAAAAGGTTTACTTCTTATCTGAAGCTTCAGAGCTATAACACGGCGGAGATGGATTTTGAACCTACATCTGTTGGGCTCCCAGGGACCATGCTCTTAACCACGGCAAGTACTGCCTCTCCATATCCCATAAATTCTCCATGATGTGTACTGCTCCTCCCTATGCTGTACATTCTCCGTGAAATGGTATCTATGTCTACCATACAAATGAGAAATTTTAGCCACAGAAAACATATCCATATGAATGCAATGCAAATATTACAATCATAAATGCCACATTCATAAAGAGAATCAAGGATAGTTAGCCCTTTCCAATCAATTCTGTTAACTTCCACTTTCTACTTGCTCTGAAATCTGTTTGCCGAGCCAGCAAAGTTTAAGCAAAATACATGGTTACACTTAATCTTTAAAAAGTTCTATCCCTTAAGCAAACTTTTCTTCAAACTGGGAAGAGACTAGAACTGTTTACTTTTATCTTGGAAAACCTCTTCCAGCTCAACAAGTATCAGTGTTTTTCAAGAGGATATGACGTTTGAGAATCATGGGCCTACAGAATAAAGATCAAATTCCTTAGCACAAAGGTAAGGTCATTCATAGACTGGTCCCAAACCACCGTTGTTTGTTCTTTCTTCTTTCCATACAGAGGAACCTACTACCTTCCCTCTCCTCTCCTGTGTACCCTCCCCTCATCTTATTCAACATTCTCAGCTTCTTTTGAAGTCTCATGGACTCTGGGCCCAGTTACCTCTCAGTGACCCTATGAGGTCTGATGTCCTCCTCCTCTGGACCAAGAGGCCCTGAAAATGGAAAGGCAGGAAGGACGAACCAGAATCAAACAAGGTACCTACAATTTGAAGGAAGGGTAGATGCAACTATTAAAATTGCCTCAGTTTCCTCAGGATTTATAAAGAATCCTCCCCAAGGCTATCCTGGTGCCCCCCATAAATAAGCACTCTCAAAAATGGAAAAGGAAAAGCTCTGATAGGGAGCCATCCCCATCAGATGACAACTTATTCCCACACCATACATTTTTTCTCACCTTTTTAAATTAACATATATACATACATACTTATACATAATACACACATTTATATAGTATACCATACAGTATAATATATATGTACATACACACACTATATATATTGTCTTACATAAATACACAAGAAATGTTATACTACACATTTTTTTTGTTTATTTTACTGTAGTTTTTCATCCTTTTCATTTTTTCTTTGGCTTCATTCCTTGTCCAAATAGTTCACTCCCCTGGATAGGTAATCCATCTTAACAACCCAACATTTCCTCTTGTATTTTGCTGTACCCTAAGTCAATCATATTAAAATAATTTATACACATGCATAGCTAGGGAGTGTATATCTTTCTATATATTGTTTTCTTCTGTTCAAGAGTACCACATCAGTATCCTTTCAATTTAATACTCTTTTTAATGACTGTGTAATATTCCATGGCACAGGTGTGACATAATTTATTCAACCAGTTTCCTAATGATGTGCATTTACTTCATTTTCCATTTTTTTGTCACCAAGAAATAATGATGCAATAAATATGCTTGTTTATATATCCTTGAGCAGTGGCCTTTTAATTTCTATGGAACAAGTTCCAAAGAGTGAAACTGTTGGATTAAAGGGTATACATATATTTTAATGTTAATAGGTCTTGCCAGATTGCTTCCCAAAAAAGCTCTAACAACTCTCACTGACATTAGGAATGGATGAGAGCCCTTCCCTCCTCTCACCCACAGCCTCCTGCCAGGAATCAGCTTCCTTCTTTCTTTCCTTCCTTCGCCAATTTGATGGGTATGAAATGAAATTTCATTATTCTAGCCAAATATTTTCCTGTATTTTATAGCTTCTAGTTTTGAGTCTGGCTTAGGTGATTTCTCCCTCCCATTCCCTTTATCAGCATTCCCCAAATTATGGGTCATGAAATAAATGTAATGGGTAATACTTTTGTTTTTAATTATGTGGAATAGGATATACAATAAAGGCATCACACATAGTAAAGGTAAGCAATGTTCTGTGATGCTTGTTTCCCCCTTTACATATGTATACGTTCTGGGTCACAACACAAAATACATTTATTATGTGTCTAGGCCCAAAAGTCTGAAAACATATCCCTAAAGTATATATGCAGTCTACTACATTTCTTTGCAAGATAATTGCTTAATCCTTCACACTTAAGTTTTATATTCACTTAGAATTTACTTCTATAAGTGGTATAGCAAAGCTCCAATTTTATTTTCTTCTAGACGTATAGTCAGTAGTGCCAGCATTATCTATTAAAAATACATCCTTTTCGGGGCTGGCCCCATGGCCGAGTGGTTAAGTTCACGCGCTCCGCTGCAGGCGGCCCAGTGTTTCGTCGGTTCGAATCCTGGGCGCGGACATGGCACTGCTCATCAGACCACGCTGAGGCAGCGTCCCACATGCCACAACTAGAAGAACCCACAACGAAGAATACACAACTATGTACCGAGGGGGCTTTGGGGAGAAAAAGGAAAAAATAAAATCTTTAAAAAAAAAAAAAAAATACATCCTTTTCCACTGAACTGAAATTTTGTCATAAATTAAATTCTCATTTATAGAGGAATGTGTTTACAAATCTGTTCTGTTCAATTATTTGTCTCTTCTTATGCTAATACAATAATGATTTAAATTCAGTGGCTTTATAGAATGTTTTAATACCTGGAAAGGAAGCCCCCTCCACCTCAACTATTCTTTTTCATAATTTTATTGGCTACTCTCACGCATTTTTCTTCTATATAAAATTTAAGATGATTTCACCCAATTAAAGAAAAGAATAAAACAAAACCTTGCTAGAATTGCAACTGAAATTGCTTATTCCACCTTCCTAGCCTTCTTCTACGGCCACTTTCCCACACATACCCACCTCCCACAAGCTATGGCCACAAAGAACTACTGCCGATTGCTCAAACCCAACAAGTTTTTCCAAACCCTCTATTACTGTTCATGCTACTCCCACTGACTGAACTGCCATTCCCCACCCTGACCCGCCTTATGAAGTACTCATCCTTCAAGGCACAGCACAAACGTCCTCTCTGGTAAAACTTTTCTTGACTCCTCAAATCACCCCTCCTGCCCAGCTCTGAATGCCTATTACAGGCTGTTCATAACAAGCTGCACGTTAGCTTATCCGTTAACTGTGTAAAGATATCTTCACCACAAGTATGTCAACCTTTTTTGAGTGGAAACCTCACTTCCTGAATCTTTTAGTAGTTCCTGGCACGTAATGGATACTGAATAAATGTTTCAGGATGTCAAGGTTTACCAATGGGGACAAGGAAGATGTTAGAAGGTGTTCCCTTAATTCCACTGAAGGATATCCAAAATTCTGCATGCTGTGTACAAATAAAAATTGAAAAATGTCCATTTGTTTCAAGCTAATTATTGGTCAAAACAAAACAAAACAGTTGGATGGTTTCCAAATACTTAAGGGATATTTAATGAATATTTAGCATCCTTTCCAGACAACACAGTATTGGACGAAAAAATGTTTTAAGAAAAAAAAAGAACTAGCAAGCTCTCAAACTCCATCGTACACAAGTCATCAAGATGGCTCTGATTTAAAATACAGACTCCAAGGCCCCATCCCTAGAAAGCTCTATGTCTAGATTGGGGCCTGAGAATCTGCCTTTTTAAAAAACAGCTACCACCTCTCCCAATTATGAAGACAAGATTACCATTCTTTAAAAAACACTTTGAGGAGCTGGCCCCGTGGCCCAGTGGTTGAGTTCACGTGCTCCGCTGCAGCAGCCCAGTGTTTCGTCGGTTTGAATCCTGGGCGCAGACATGGCACCGCTCATCAAGCCACGTTGAGGCGGTGTCCCACATGCCACAACTAGAAGGACCCACAACTAAGAATACACAACTATGTACCGGGGGGCTTTGAGGAGAAAAAGGAAAAAAATCTTAAAAAAAAAAAAAAAAAAACACTTTGAAAGACCAATCAAAACAGGTTTAAAAGCTCTTAAATTCTTCTTAAAAACGATACAGTTTTTAAATGAAAGAAATTTTAATTCTTTAAATGTATTAATGTTTAAATGGTCAAATGTAAGAAAATGAAATAAATGCTTTCAGGAAACACATAAAGTAGAAAACTATAGACAGGATACAATGAAAAAGTTGAATTAAAATATTAAAACATACGTAACAGAAAAAACATGTTAAATTTTTTTAAAATACATATAAAACAAAAATATTAAGACAAAGACTGCATTATAATTACAGGCAAATTAAATAAAACGATGAAGAGAAAATAAATTTTGGAAACAAACATGAAATCAAAGAAACACAAAGTAAAGCAACTAAGGTATCATTTTGTACCTATTAAACTAACAAAACAAGCAATAAAAACTCAATTCTAATTATACTGATTAGGCGGTAAGGCCAACAGAACACATTCAAGATCTTAGGGCAATGGTTTTCAATAGAAAAGAACTGCCCCCTAGGGGGCATTTTGGAAACAGTAAGTGCACTTTTAGTTAACAGAATGATCGGGGTGTGCTATTGGTATTTATGGGCCGAGTCAGGAAATCCAGACATCCTGCAGTGCAGGAGACAGTCCTTGCAATGGACAATATTGCTACATTTTACAGGACGTTTAAATGTCTGCCAGAAAATCATCCTGTTCTTAATTGTTTAAGCCTAAAAATCTAACTCCCTTTTACACATAAATACAAAATATTTTGTGCTATTTTAATATACACTGAATTTTCAGTAACGCAATTAATCATGTAAATTGAGGAAAAATTTAACGTTTTTATGTACAGACTCTTACTACGCTAAGAATTATTAACCATTTCAGAAAAATCACATCACCAAAGGCCATGCCACTTGTGGTATCTGAGTTGCTAATACTACACACGGCTGTGAGGAACACTATCACGAGAACTACCTATTTACTGATTTATCCTTTATTTCAAAATGTCAAATATAAAGAAAAAGTGCCACATTACAGTCTTACTTCTCCACTTGTAAGGAGACCCAAGCATCGACCACTTCATTATGTCCTCTACTATAGCTGTACCTGAGCATTTTTATTGAAATACTAATTTTATTGGAAGGATAGTAATTTATGCTTTTCGTTTCTTATCATTAAAAGTTTCATAGGTTTTTTAAAAATTCTATGCGTTGGTAGGTTATATATTGTTAATTTCAGAATAATAAAGAGGTCACTAGCAAATATTAGGTCTGAGAAGGATGAAAACCACCAGTCTAGGAAACAAACACGTAGTGTAGTACGTAGTGAAGTGGGTAGAGAGGGCGCTGTGGCAAACTACAAAATACAGGCTCTCCTTAAAGGGCACAGCCACTAGTCAGGCCCGGCCAACTACTACTTTGAAGGAATGTAGACCCAGTGTTACCACATGATCCAATTTTTCAAGAGACATAGAAAATCTGGACATTTCTGAAGTCATGCGCCACATAACAACATTTTGGTCAACGACAGACCACATATACAATGGTAGTCCCATAAGATTAGTACCATATAGCCTAGGTGTGTAGTAGGCTATACTGTCTAGGTTTGTGTTAGTACACTCCACAATGTTCACACAACAAAATCGCCTAACAAGGCATTTCTCAGAACATACTCGTCTTTTTTATTTTTTTTTAAGATTTTATTTTTCATTTTTCTCCCCAAAGGCCTCTAGTACACAGTTGTATATTTTTAGTTGTGGGTCCTTCTAGTTGTAGCATGTGGGATGCCGGCTCAGCATGGCTTGATGAGCGGTGCCATGTCCGCGCCCAGGATCCTAACCTGTGAAACCCTGGGCCACTGAAGCAGAACATGAGAAACTTAACCACTCAGCCAGGGGCCAGCCCCAGAACATACTTGTCTTTAAGCAACGCTTGACTGTGCTCTTCAAATGTTGGCAACTAAGTCAAGTTTAAAAAACACACACACAATGTAGGCTAAAAAGAACTCATTTGTGGGTCAATTGATGCCTTTAATCAAAGATAAGGGCATATGCTAGTTTTGGTAACTGAATTAGCACAGTTCTTGGGGAGGGAGGAGAGAGACGTATGCTATGGATGAGCTATTGCTGCTCTGGAAGTCACCCCAACCTGCCTGTGCTCCAGGGGCTGGGCTTATAACCCAACTACGGAGATCCTATAACTTCACTTTGTTTATTTTTGTTGCTGTTAGGAAAAAAAAAGATGAGGGTAGAGTGTAGTGTGACAGATTTGGTAGGGTGACTTCTGATGGGCCCAGTTTTGTCAGTGGGAAGCCTACTCTTAAATACACAAACAAAAACCTCCTCTTACTGTTACCTCTTACTTAGCTCGGGCTGTCCAAAGCAACAAATCCAGAGATCTCAGAGAACATCATTACTTTCAGGAAGCAGAAGTGCTGCACAGCCTAGGTCCTCCTGGGCAAGGATGTTCATATCTGCATCAACCTCTTGGGACAGCACCATGCCAGAACCTTGTTGAGCCTTGATCACTAGCTCACTTGCCATGGGGTTGTTTGTAGCTCTATCCCATCAATAAATTGGCACACTTGTAAGGCACCTCAGGCTGATGTCATTTTTCTAACCATCTGGCCAGGGATAGCATGACTCTTTTGCCAACACATAGCAGGAAACACAGTAGGTGCCTTGACCCAGTAATACCACTTAATTTATCCTTATAAACCAACTCAATAGAAAAATGCACAAGACATTCACTGTAGCACTGTACACAAGATTGGGAAGTGGGCATATTAACTGTCCATCAATAATGGGGTAACTTCGTAATTAGGGCATATTAACTCTATATGCTATAACGTAGCCATTAAACATAGAGATGAGAAGCCTGAAAGGCATATACAAGACTGGTTAAGAGACAGGGTTCTGAAACTAGACTTCTTAGATTGAAATCTCAGCTCCACCACCTGCAAGCTGGGAAACCTTGCAAAAGCTACTCTGCCTCTGTGTTTGAGCATCCTCATTTGTTAAACGGGGAAAATAGCCTACTTCAGTGTTGTTGTGGTGATTAGAGAATCAATATATGTAAGATGTCTGGAACACATCCTAATCAAAAGTAAGCAATCAATAAATGATAGCTAGTATATGGAGGGAGAAAAAGTATATATCATGATTACAACTAGATAAACATATAAACATGACTAAAGATTAGAAAGAGCACAGAGAAATGCAAGGAGTTTTAACTGAGTGGTAGAACTGTACAATTTGATGTAATAAGTTTTTGTTGCTAGATCTTCATGTCATCGAACTGATAAGTATATATCAGCATCCTGACTATACATATGAACACTGAGACAGTGGCAGGAACCACCAAGTTGATTTATTCAATAAATAGTTATTAACCACCTACTATGCATGATGCAGTGTTAAGATCAGGAAAGAGAAATATAAGTTAGAAAGTTAAAGTGCTAAACGCCATTTAAAAAAAAGCCATAGGCAAGATATTCTGGAACTTCAGAAGACAAAAGATTACTCTTAAGTGAAAGAAGGGTTGTGCTGGAAAACAATAGGATAAGATTAGGTAAGACTTTAGTATGTGGGGCATATGATTTGGGTATTCAAGGAAGGTTACAATTTTAACGGAGATAAAATTGAGTGGATAAGAGTGAGAGTAAGAAGGGGCAGGTGGAGGAAAAAAGAAAAATATATAAGAGGAAGGGTGCTTACTTCAAGGAGCAAAAAACAGCACCAGAAAGTAAAAACCCAGAGTAGCAGAAGAGAAAGCTTTAAGTAGAAGGTGGTAAGGTTTCAAAGATAAGAAGTGGCCAATTTTGAAGGACTATGAATACTAGGATTGGAGATTTGTAATTAATTTAGTAAAAACTGGGGGGAGAGAATGAAAGTTTAACTTTATCAAAGGAATGATACAACAGGAACTCAATTCCTATTAAAGAAGTTTGATGGAAGTGTCCACAATAGGCTGAAGGGACAAGAGAAAAGCAAACTCCAATGTGGCTAATAATTGAGGAGGAGGAGGCAGGAAGGCTGGGGATGCGGCAGGGAGGGTTGCACTGCAGTGAGATATAAACATAACTATAGTCAGATGATTAAGGGGTTTGACTGCTATGTTTAGGATGCCATAAGTCTCCTCCCCAGATAGGCTCTGCCCAGCTGAGCTGCTAGCAGAGAAGTCTCCACCTTCGATGCTCCAGAAGTAAATCTGATAGGAGGAGGGGGAAGAAGGTGAAAGTGCTCCTCTACAGATCACTTAATTTCTTTCCCAACTCTACATGTACCCATTTTCTAGGTAATCTCTCTGGAGGCTTCCATTCTCAGGTGACTGTGTTCTGGTTAACAGCTTACGGCTTGTAGGCTCTACCACAGAGGAACATGAAGGTCTGGTCTAATTGACAAATTACCAAAACGATCGATATAGTGGTGGACACACTAAGACCAGAGCCTGACATTAACTACATCAATTGATTCAACCAATATTTATTACATGCCTTCTATACATCCAGCACAGGGAACATAATAGCAAATAAACATCATCCCTATTCCCAAGGAGCTTCAAGTCTAATTACAGAGAACAAATTTTAAAACTTCATAAAGTAAATCCACATATCAGTTATTGCATTAAACAAACACTTATTCAACACCTGCTACGTGTTAGGTGTTATCCTAGGATGTAGCTACACAATATAAACAGGACACAATGGCTGCCCAAGATAAGGTGTCATAGTGAGGAAGACAAGAGAAATCCATGACACCACAATAAAATAGAATTCAACAAGATAACTGACATGATGAGGTATGAAGGTAGCATCACAAAACAGAAAGCCTACTGGAGATCTTGCTTGATAACAGTGTACCTTTGTATAACTGATCATTTTCAAAGAGTTTTCACGTTACCTCATTTTATTCCAATAACAAGCCTGGAAAGTTAAGTAAGACAGATGTCATCATCCACCAGGTGATGGAAAGAAAGTAAGGCTATGACTTGCTCAGGGTCACATCAAGTAACAGTAGAGCTGGGACAAGAAACTCTACTTCCTGCCTCGAAGTCCAATGCTCTTTCCTCTTTTTCTGACTCCATACCTCATCGTATGACCTTGGACAAATCACTTGGCATTTCTTTCTCATAGTTTCCTCATCTGTAAAACAGGGAGAATACCGACAGTACCTAGCTAAAGTGACTTGGGAACAGGATCAAATAAGGCAACATAAGTCAACATACTTTGAGATGTACAAATGCCAAGTACACATTATCAGGCATACCTTGCTTCTCTCAGGAAAAATAGGGTACAGAGTGCCAAAACACTGGTAAACAAATGAACTGTGCTAGATTTTAAGGCACACAAGTGCACCTAAGGTCATCGATATAACTTTATGACTAACAAAGGTAAAAAGGATCATAGCTCATATTTGTTGTAGTCTGACTGATCCTGCAAGGCAAATATCAATCAAGTTTGGCTAAAGAGGAATGATTCACCTATGCACCAGATTCTATCTGTTAGGAATCCTATCAAACACCTGAATTACAAAAAAGACAGACAGGTTCTGCCTGCATTCCTCCCTAAAGTGGAAATAGGTAGTTTTTGATAATCTATCCAAAAAAAAAATCAATACCCTGTCTGCCCCACCCAAGCACCACCACAGTTCTCATCTCTTATGACTCAACTCGCTCTGTCCAATATCCACACGTAACTACTTAAATTTAAATTAAATTAGAGATTCAGTTCCTCAGTTACACTAGTCACATTTCCAGTACTCAAGAGTCATACGTGGCTAGTGGCTATCATATTGGACAGCGCAAATAAAGACAGTTCCATCACTGTGGAAAATTCTAGGGCAGTACAAATAAAGACTGTTGTATCACTGCGGAAAATTCTATTTGACAGAGCTGCCTTAGGCACTATTACTTTTATTACAACCCTGACTAGACTATAGACTCCTTGAGGACAGGGGCTGTGTCTTATTTACCTTGGTATCCCCAGTTTATATCGCAAACTACATGTCATACATCAAGCACTCACTTTACATCTAAGTGAGTATCTCAAACACAGCAGACTACTCTGTCCACTTCCCCCATCCCCAACACACAAAACAACAAGACATCCTCTCACGGGTAGAATGGGGGTGGAAGGGGACATTGCCACCAGGGGAAGGAGGCCTGCTTTCTAGTACTAGATGTGCTAGAAGCCAACCAAGTATTCCTGGGCAAGTATGTACTTTCTTCATCTATAAAAATTAGAATTAAACTCCATGTACCTTAATTCTAAAACTTTAATCATTTTGCACCAAAGGAAACCATGTATTCTATCAAAAAGGCCTTTACACATGACAGGGAACATACCTGGTAACACCGATGGGTATCTCAAATTAAACAGAATCCATTTCTAGGTCTCAGGCTATCACGATTAGTCACTTTTGGTCTTTAACTGAGTATGTAGAATTTTTCACCTTTACTTGGGCAATCAACTAGACTTAAACCTCAGGCTTAAAGATTGAGTTTCTTCCACGTGCTGAGGCCAGAACTGGATACTCTGTCCATATCTGATCAGAGAAACAAGGGCAAGTTTCCTGAGTATCTGAATTTAACATGAATTGTTCCATCAGTTTCTCTATTAGCCTTAGCCTAAAAATTGACAGAACAGTACAAAACTGAACCAAGAAAATCTTTCAACAACAATCCTTATGGTGTAAAGAACGTCATTATACTAAATGTGTATGTTTTTATTCAGTCCACATACTTCACCACATTTAACTGCTTTAAAAAAATCGTTACTGTCCAAAAACCTCTTCATAAGGACCCTGACACACATACTCACTTTTTATAAACCTTACAGGGTTTTAAGACCGGCCAAGAACAAATACAATCTGAATCACTGCCCTGCCTTCCTTCAAAACTTGTAAATATGTTAGGCAATAGCAGTTCAGGCATTCTGCAATAAATATATACTAAGTTTGTCAATTCCTCTGACATCAAGGTTTTAATCTTCATTAAGTGCTTCTTCTGTCATCTCTCCTGGTGACTAGGGTGAATATCAACAGCAAGTTTATCTACTAGTATTTCCCGAGTACCAATAGATCACTAACACTCAGTGGATGACAACTAAACACTTTGTTGGACAACGACGTGGGGATCATATGCAAAGTCGTAAGGGCAATAAAAAGGTTTCCACTACAGGACTGATTGTGTCTGACTGTGATAAAATCAGACATTAAAAATCAACCAATGTTGACCGCACGTAGTCCTACATAGTGCCTTGCCAGTGGTAAGAACTCAACATGTTTGTTCAACTGCTAGATGGATAAATTAATGAACCTAAGTAGAGATTTCCAAGCAAAAAAACAAAACTCTATAGGCTAAGAACTACCGAACACCTTCTGCAACAAAGGAAACAGAGAAAAATGTTTGCAGTATGAAGTCAATGACATACAAAGGACTCAATCTTTCCATTCAGTGAAATCTTTATATGTCAAAGCACTGAGCGGAACATAGAGATGAACACACGGTTCAAGTTGCTCATAATCTAGTAGAAGAGACAGAAATATGACACAGAAAAATAACTGGTAAATTCCATTATGACGTTAAAGAGCAAACAGGAAAGACCCATGGTGGCTGGGGGGTCACAGAAGACGCATCTTGAATGTCGGGAATGTTAGGATTCAGGCAGCCAGAGATGGGAAGAAAAAGATATGTGGATGAGTGTAAGAGGGAGCAGAAGTGTCTGCGTTTGTGTGGAGGGGGGAGAAAGCATGGAAAATAGTCTCAGCAGAGGAACAGAATACACAAAGACCCAGAGGTTGAGACACTATATCCATATGTACTGTCTATTCAGGAAGATTGCAAATTAACAGTTTTGCATGAAATGTATACACTTTAAAAGGTCCAGCTGACCCAGAAATACTGCAGAGAAAGTTACTTCCCACCCCAAAAAGGCTTTCACAAGGTGTAGCAGTCAGTGGGCCTAATGAAATGATTCCTGCGGGCGGAACTTGCATTTTCAACAAACTCTGATGATTCTCCTCCACTTAACCTGGAGAAATAGTGAAACGTCTGTTGAGATGCAGAATTACCTGCTGCGGCAGTTCCCAAACTGCTGCACCCTGGAATCAAGCGGGCATCTTTCAAAAAAAAAAACTAATGTCTGCCTCCCACTCCCTCCCACACCCTGATTTAATTGGTCTGGGCGTGCCACCCGGGCAGAGGGCATCTTTAACAGCTGCCCCAGTTGATTTTAACGTGCAGTAAAGTTGGAGAGCCACTGACCTAATTGTTAAGAACTTGAATCTGGAGTTAGACGGCCTGGGTTCAAATTACCAGCTGCGTGACTTTAGGCAATAAGTCACCTAACCATTCAGGGAGGGCCTCAGCTGCCTCGTCGGTAAAATGGGGATGATAACCCTACCTTGCAGGGCTGTTGGGAAGTTAGATGTGGTGAACGTAATGGCCTGGCACGATGCCTGGCCTATAGTAACCGCCCAACAAGGGCTGGCTGTTTATTCTCACTATTAACTCTTCCTCACCCGACTGTCACCGTGCGAGGGGCAGCATCGCCCCCACAGGGCGGCAGCAACTCGACCAACCTTGCTCCTGGACCAGATTCTTCGCCGGAGTTGTCGAGCTCCGCCACAGACCCGCCCCCTCCCCCTGGTCGCCGAGAGGGAGCTTCGCCCGGCACTGGCAGCCCCCAAAGGCTAGACTGGGACTGAACCGACCCCACAGAAGCCGCCGACACCAAGGCCAAGCTGCCCAGGGCCCCGCGGGTCCCCCCAAAAATGCCGAGATGCGGTTCCGAAGGCCGGGCCCTTGGAGCACCAGGGGCCGACAAGCAAGGCTGAGCCGCCCCGAGCGTGCCGGGAGGGGTAGGGCAGGGAGGGTCCCGCCGCGACGGGGAGGGCCGCCCGCTTACCTGAGGCGACGGGCGGGGCCCGCATCGCTGGGGCGGGCGCCGCCGCCGCCGGCCGCACTCGGCCTTCCGCCTCACGCCACCCGCGCCATAGGGTAGGCGCCTTCGTGCCCCGGCCGGCTGTCCTCAGGCGGTGGGTCCGTCCACCAGTCAGCTACTAGCCGAGGGTGCCCGGGGACGACGAAGGCCGGCCGGCCGGGCTCTGCTCAGGCAACTTCCGACTGCCAGGGGCGGCAGCGTCAAATAACTCCCCGAGCCGAGTGGGTCACTGCGCGTGCGCGGCGCGCCTGATCAGAGATTTCTCCGAGTCCGAAGCAGCGGCGTCAAATAATTCCCGAGACATGGAGCCGGAAGCTGCGCGTGCGCAGATATCCCAGATCGCCGCGCGGGGCATTCCCTCCTCCCTTTCCGGATCAAGTGGAGCGGGAGGAGTGGGATGACGGATGCGCAGTCCCGATCGAAATCCGGCTGGGGAGGCGCTGCACTTGTGTCCCTGAGAATTCACCTGCACTCCGCCTGTGTTCTGTGCGAATGGAGTAAGGGTCTTCTCTGCAATGTTATGACTCACCCAGGTTCTAGGAATTTCTCACATCCCACCATTACAGCACCCTTCCTTTGAAATGTTGTCTTTTACCCGCCGCCCCTTATTACCTGGGCATAGCGTTAATTATGAGCAATGCTCCCTTCCAAGCCAGGTGTGGGTTACAAAAATGAATCAGACATCAGATTCGGAGCCTGTCATTAAGGAGCTGAGTCTGATAGAGGCGATAAAACATTATTAATAGTAATAATAATAGCAAGAGATACCAGTTTGAGCACCTACAATGCATCACGCATTTTGTAAACTACCACTTTCAATAATTTGGTTTCAGCGTCATCGGAGAAAATAATAAATACCATTAGAGAGGTACAGCTCAAGTGGCTTGGGAGTGTAAAGGAGGAAACTTGGGCTGAGAGAGAAGAGGAGAGAGAATCTGTCCTTGATGTTCAGAGCGGAAGGCATCAGGGTGTTGAGTAGTGCTGGAGGCATGATTATCTGAAAAGAGCAGAATGGAGCAAAGAAGATGCTGACTCCTTACCCTCAGTTAGAAGAGACCATGAAAGAAGGAGTGACAAGGGAATTGGTCTCTTCATAGAAAGGATAAAAGAGAGGAGTGTTTCCTCAAGACCTTGTCTCCGCCCACCCCCCAGCCCCAAGGAAAGTAGCTAAAGGAGAGAAAAGGAAAAAGAAGTAAGAATGTTCCAAGACAGGAACAGGGCTATATCCAGGTCACTTTGTGGATCAAAGCAATACATTTCAGTTAAATGCAATGTGACAAATACTGTAAGAGGCTCACTCAGTGTTTATTCCAACCGCTTATCCCTTGCCTTTCTACACTACAGAGGCTGGGAAGCAAAGCACAGAGTTCCCAACCTCTCTTGCAGCTAGGGGCAGCAATGAGACAAAGTTCTGGCCAATAAGATGTAGGAAGAAGTCCCAAGGGAGAGCTTCCCTTCCAGAATAAAAGGGAAGTCCTTGGAGAAGTTTGTAACCTTCACCTTTCCCCTACTTCATGCTTGGAACTGAGGCATAATGCCTGGAGGTGCAGTAGCCATCTTGAGACCACGGGGAGAACAGTGCTAAGGAAAGTGGAACAGAAAGACAACAGATACCTGGTTCTCTAGGACATACTCAGCAGCTGCACAAACCCTGGACTGCCTTCCTGTTTTATGAGGGGGAAAAAATTGTTATTTAGACCACAGTTTTTTGGGTTATCTGTTACTTTCAACCAGACTCATTCCTAACATCATAATATTGGACACCTGTAATATTTCAGACAGATAAGGGGCTGATAATGGGGGTGACAAGTTGGAAGAGCAATGAGTGATGGGAACTGGAAAAGTGACAGACACAGAGGACTGGGAAACTGTCTAAAAGCTCTTGGGGAAATGATAGAAATACATCTGTCTCCCACTTGGTGACTTTAATTCATTCCTGAAAATACTGTCTCTAAGTGAAAAGCCGTTAAATGAAAAAATACATATTTTCACTAATTTTAGTGGAAAAAATATGTGTTCAATTCTAACCCAAGACACCTAAATATGTTTAACAGAAAAAAATATATCAATGGAACAATGCAAACAAAAATTGTGTAAGCAATAAATAATTTTAAGTTAAGAATATGGCTTTTAGGGGCCAGCCCCATGGCCGAGTGGTTAAGTTCACGCACTCCACTTTGGCAGCCCAGGGTTTTACCGGTTCGGATCCTGGGCACGGACGAGGTGCTGCTCATCAAGCCATGCTGGGGCGGGGTCCCACATGCCACAACTAGAAGGATCCACAACTAAAAATATACAACTATGTATCAGGAGGCTTTAGGGAGAAAAAGGAAACATAAAATCTTTTTTTTAAAAAAAAAACAGAATATGGCTTTTACATAAAAGGTAAGGTATGAGGGCTGTTATACAGACCAGAAAGACAAGATTTAATATTCAGTGGGGGTTGGGGGAGGAAAGATGTAAATGAGTTATTTTTTTGATGTGATATATTTTTCTTTACCAATTTTTAAGATTTTTGAGGGCTTCACTTAAAGTAACATAAAAATAAAGTTGTAACACACAGAAAACACCTTGAGGGAAAATTAAAGACTAAACATCAGAACACTTTGGAACATGAGGGGAAATTGAAGAGTAGACTGAAGAGACATATGAAATGCTATACAGAGTAAAACATTATGTATTCTCTAGATATAGTACACAATTCATATTTGTTCCACATCATAATTTCTACCTAGAAACAGAGAATAAATTGGGGGAATGTCTTCATCTGAAACTGTTATGTCAAAGTATGACTTTGTATCATGTACTTATTTACTGTGTATTAAAAGGCATTGCACTTGAAAGAGGAAAAAACGGAGCAGTTGTATTAACCTTTTGTGGCAGACTTTTTTCCAAAGTTGGCCACACCAATATGGATATAACCCATGCCATGGTTCTTCCTACAATGTAACCAAGACTCTTCCCACTGAGAGATGAGAGCCATATTCCCTCCCCTTGAGTCTAGTTGGGGGCTGTGACTGTACTGACCAACAGGGCAGAAGTAATGCTATGTGACTTCTGGAGCTAGGTCGTAAAGAGGATACAGTTTCCGCCTTTTGCAGTACTCACCCTGGGAACCCACCCACCATGTGGGAGGAAACCCAGGCCACATGAAGAGAGCATGTGGAGGTGTTCCAGCTGACAACCTGAGCTGAGGTCTCAGCTGACAATATCGATGGCCAGACATGTGAGCAAGGAAGCCTTCAGATGATTCCAGTCCCCAGGCTTCAAGCCAACCTATCTGACACCAAGCAGGGCAGAGACACTGTTGAGCCCAGTCCAAATAGCAGATTCACGGGCAAAATAAATAATTGTCATTCTTTTAAGCCACTAAGTTTCGGGGTAAATTGTATACAATCATAGTAACTGGAACACTTTTTAAGAGCCATAACTGAGGAGAGTTGCTAATGGAACAGTTATACGACAGGTATGTTGTCTCTAGCCAATTTTTCTTTTTCTCCCTTTTTTAATTGTGTGGAACTAGCGTGGGGTAGATAACAGCTGGGAGGACTGATACTGTCTCTCCTGAACCTAACACAATACGGGCATAGCGTAGGTGCTCAGTGACTGTTTGTTGGATGGATGGGGAGGTAAATGGATGGTGGATGGATGGTTCATTGGCTCAGCATTGAACCCACTTTCTTGCTGCTACTGTTAAGTCTTAGTGAATAATATCCAATGGCTAGCGGTAGTACCATCATCAGATCTAGGTAAGAGGTCCCCTGCCCCAGACCCTGTGCGTCAAAGAGTACTGCGCCTTGTACTGGTATTCCTCAGAATTTTCTAAGTGTCCCTCCAAGGCCAACAATGCCATCTTGGTAGGGTGCCCCAATCCAGACCAGGCCCCATGTGAGTCTTGTTTGCCAAAAGTTTCTACCTTGAAATTTTGTAAGTCTCACTCCAGTGGTTGGGACTGGCCAGAAGCAGAAGCACCGTCCAGGCAGGGTGATGCAGTCCCAGACCATGTCCATACCCTGTGGGTCTCATTCTCTGTTTCTTCTCTTTGAAGAGCTCTTCAACCCTCCATCTTACTACCGCCCCTCTCTCATTTATGTGCAGAGTTGACCAGATGCCCTGAGGCGCTCCAGGGCTCATATATGGAATCATCCTGGACCTCATGGCCAGTTGTGGTCCCAGAAGGACAGCCTGGCAAGGAACTCACTCTTGCTAGCAGTGTATTTGTTTTGCCAGCTTGTGTGAGTTTGGGTGGCCAAAATAGTGTTGGCATGCTGATTTTGGTGACTCTCACTCCAATTGAAACCAGGGTGAGTTTAAGACCCTTAGCTACCAACAGACCACTGCAAACACTGGGGCTTGAGCTGTATGTGTCTGCCTGGGCCTTGGCTCATACGTCTCTGTTCAGACCACAGTGCCGCTCTGACCTACTGCAGCAGGGATGATGAGGGAGAGGGACAGTGGGCATCACTTGCTCTGTGTATTTTGCAGTCCCTCCACAGCTGGCCCCAAGGTAGTCCCTCACCCTCTTTGGCAGGAGGGGCCGTGCCTATCTCCTCCAAGGACTTCTGAGACATTGCTCCGCAATGCAGTGTATCTTCCCAATGATGTACTTTCTTGCCTCCAATAGATGGGATAACATGCTGCTCTCATCTGTCTTAAGCCATGGAGAACAAGGGATGGGTGTATCTTGTATAAATGGGACTGCTCTTCTCACTCTACTCACAGGCCCCTTTCCTGTGCTCCCCAAGATGGTGGTGTGTGGAAGGCAGGAGTGTGATTGAAAGCAATTACACTTTAGAAATGCAGTAATTATGGCCTAAAGAGTTCAAGCCATGATTGGAAGATATGTCAGTCTATGTTTATGAAACAATACTCCAAATGGTAAATCTAACATGACCAGAAAATAATTATCATTCACATTTTCTAGCATACTCTGGGTAAGATTTGTATTTGTAGTTCTCATCAATGAGGCACAGTAAAAATCTTTGAGAGAGTCGTTGGAAGCCAGTAGTCAAGGACCACCCATGGATGATACAGCATCGTGAGTAAAGATACAGAATTACTATATGATACAGAATTACAGAATTATGATACCTAGAATTAAATAAATGTATTAGAGAACTACGTATTGCTTCAGTACTAACAGATTCCAAACAGCATATGTATTTTTGCAGCAGGAAATATGAAATTAAGCAATAATGATATATTTTACAATAAAAAACATGAAGAGATGGTTTCTGGACTTAAACAGGAAGAGATGGTGCCTGGATACTACCAAGAATCTTCATATGCACTGATAGGAAAATAAATAAAGTCCCAGTACCTCTTCTCTACCCATTATTCTAAATCTCCATCAATAAATCACTATATTCCACATGGGCCCATGAATTTTGTAATACTTTTTTTCTTCTTTTTTAGGAAGATTAGCCCTGAGCTGACTGCTGCCAATCCTCCTCTTTTTGCTGAGGAAGACTGGCCCTGAGCTAACATCCATGCCTACCTTCCTCTACTTTATATGTGGGACGCCTACCACAGCATGGTGTGCCAAGCGATGCCATGTCCACACCCAGGATCCAAACCAGCAAACCCAGGGCCTCCCAGGTGGATTGTGCACACTTAACCGCTCCACCACCAGGCCGGCCCCTGTAATACATTTTTAAGCAAATTGTTTATATATAGACAGGTGCCATGCAAAAATATATTTGCCCAAGGCCTTGCACATACTAGGACCGTCTTGGCTGGTGTCCTCCTCTTCATCCTATAGCCTCCTCCGGTTCCCCATAGTTCCCTTCCTCTACTTTTTTTTTTGAGGAAGATTAGCCCTGAGCTAACATCTGCTGCCAATTCTCCTCTTTTTGCTGAGGAAGACTGGCCCTGAGCTAACATCTGTGCCCACCTTCCTCTACTTTATATGTGGGATGCCTGCCACAGCATGGCTTACCAAGCGGTGCCATGTCCGCACCTGGGATCTGAACCGGCGAACTCTGGGCCTCCGAAGCAGAACGTGCACACTTAACTGCTGCACCACTGGTCCAGCCCCTCCTCTACTCTTGAGAGCACTATTTTCCAGGCCATCTTAATTGCCTGCCTCAGCCCCCACTGGAGTGGCTGCTCATGCCCCAGAACATCCCTTCCAATCAAAAGGTCCAGTTCACACATATACTTCTCCTGCTTGGAGGGAGTGTGCCTGCTCTTTGATTTTTAACAACAGGAAGTAAATTTAGTGCCCAGCAAATAAGGGCAAGCTGCTGAGAATGGACTGTTGTCTGAATGCCATGAGTAAAGGTTATCACAACATGTTTATTTTGAGACCTTGACATGCTGCCTGTTCACTGGACTCTCTAGTTAGGTAGGCCAGTATCGTAGATGGGAAAGTCAACCTGGAAAAGCAAAATGCCTGCAGTGCCTCATCCAAACCCTCCATGGAATACCCTAGAACTGGCCATTTGGGTAAGTTAAGGAAAAAACTCAGGCTTTTAGCCAGGATGCATTGGTGACAGAAACCTAACTTACGCTTAAAAAAAGAAATATTTATTGGAAATCTTATGTAATCAAATGAGGGGGAGGGCAGAGATCAAGTTGGGCCCCCAAGACAGCAAACACCGGGGACCAGAATCCCACTGGGACTCCCTGCCCTGCCTCCCTGCCTCTCTCTGTGTGAACTTCTGACTTCACACTCATTCTGGCTCTTTGCATACAGTGAGAGACATATGTTAGGTTTATCCTGGGGCACATCTCCATCCATCTTCCACTGAGAGTAGGCAGGACTGCCACATACGGTTGTGCACTGTACAACTCATGGGAGCCGTTCACATCATAGTCTGCAGCTGGGAAGCTGAGATGCTGGGGATGCTTAGCTGAGCCAATGCCATAGAAAATGCTTGAGTTAAAGGGAGGGGAAAAAAGGATAGGTTTTCCTAGCATATCCTTCTCTGGTGGAGGAGAGTGGCCCTTGATGAGCCCATTGCAGGGGAGTTCAAAGAACCCTACCCTAACCCCTGATGACCTCCGTAATAAACTGCCAGGACATAGCTCAAAGGCATTGGCTCTGTGAAGCTATGTATTCCCAGCCTTGATTCACGTCAAGCAGAAGATAGTTAAACCTGTGAAGGCAGAACCCATAAAGGGTCTATTAGAAATGGTGAGAGGTTTACAAGGAGTGTGGCACCTTCAGAAAAATGTAGCACTTAATGGCAATACCTGTGACATCGGAGCAGCCACACTTCAGTTACTTAGAAATTAAAGACAAAAAGGTTGAAATACATTCTTGTGTGAGTTGCTTCACTATGGAAAAGCTGTCTGTCTTGAATTTGGAAAAGACAGCATTTTTTTTTTTTTAATTATAAAACTCTTGCCCCGGACAAAACAGTGTCTCTCGCAGATCTAAATTAAACATAACATAAAGCCTGGTTTCCTTCAACACCTCTGAGGGATATCACAAATGCAACTTATTTCACAAAGCTAGGGTGGGGAAAACGTCTCGTGCCTTTTCTTTGTAGAATCTAATAGAATCTGCTCTGGGCCTCCCATTTCCTGAACTGGTGGGCAGTCATCTCAGTTGTTATGGGGTTCTGATGCCCTTTGGGTTCTGATAACGTCCTATAGGAGTGCCAAAGACCAAACGCCGGGGAGAAACCCTCTAAACTCTCGTCTATACTGGTCAGTGCAGGTGAGTCTCCTGTGTGAGGAGTCACATGCTCGCTTACTGGTGGGAAATTCCCAGTGAAAACATTAGAGGTTATCCATGTCTCCTTAGGTACTGCTTAGCTGCATTCCACAAGTTTTGCTGTAAGGTATTTTCATTATCATTCAAGTCTAAGTATTCTCTAAAGTTTGTTCTGTTTTTTATATGTCTTTCTCTTGTAGGCACATATTGTAGTCTGATACCGACACATTGGTATTTCAGAATTGCTTTGCAGCCTAAAATGAGGTGAATATTTGTAAACGCTCTAAATGTGCTTGAGAAAAATATATACTCTCTCACTGTTGGGCAAAGATTTTGAAATATGTTTTCTAAAATATCTATTAAAATCAAGCCTATATTCCAAAGACTAGAGTATGGAAAGGGAAAAATAGTAACTTTACAGTGGAAAATGTGGCAGTCACTGCATTAACCAAGTAATCAAGGTTAATATCACCGGTGATAAGTAATGTTGATACCACGTACCCCCTGATATGATGTGATGAGAGGAGCACTTCACCTCTGTGATATTCTTCTCAAAAACCCATAACTCCAGTCTAACCGTGAGAAAACAGCAGAAAAACTCAAATTGAGAAACATTCTACAAAATACCTTACCAACACTCTTTAGAACAGTCAAGTTCATGAAAAACATGGAAAGACTGAGAAACTGTTTCAGATTGGAGGAGATTAAGGAGACTTAATGACTAAATGTAATATGGTGTTCTGGATTGGATCCAGAAAACGGACATTAGTGGGGAAACTGGTGAAATCCAAATAGAGTCTGGAGTTCAGTTAATGGCAAGGTACCAATATTAATTTCTTAATTTTGACAAATGTACTGTGGTTACATAAGGTGCTTATTAAGGGAAGCTGGGTGAAGGGCATATGAGAATGCTCTGTGCTAGGTTTTTAACTTTTCTGTAAACCTAAAATTATTCCAAAATAAAAGGTTTACTTTAAAAAGTCGTCTGTTATTTGTATTGTTCAAGTCTTCTAATGAAAATAAGGGGGGAGGGTCTGTCTGCACTTCTTCAACCCCAAAGTCCCAAGACAAGAAAACAAACACCAGACTTGACCATCTTCTTGATAAGGTGCAGAAGAACCTTTAATAGATAACAACAGAGGTCAAAAATTTAACAATGAATCAGGGCACCTGCTATACCAAGAGTTTTCACACATCACTCTGTTTGATCTTTACCACATCCCTCTTAAGGGGGTAACTGAGGCCCAGAAGGGTTGAAACTTGTCACCCAGGTCACCCGGCTGAGTTGCACCAGGTCTATGTGACTCTGAAGCCAGTGCTCTTACACCCCCTCCAGGCTGCTGCCCTAAGCCTGAGGGCTGCATGCCGTCCACACTGGTCATCTTTGAGCTCCTCCCTCTATCCCCGACGCTGCTTTTGCACGTGGACCACTCCTTCTTTGCCCAGTCAATTCTACTTCCTCAGGGAGACCTTCTCTGACCCCCAAGAAGTCGTGTGTCTGTGTTTAGTCTCACAGCACCTCTCATCTGTCCTTCATAGCATTTCTTACCGTTTTTAATGATTTCTTCGTTTGTCGGTTACTTGCTTATCATGATGGGCCTGTGAGCTGACAGCTGTCTCTGTTCACTGGTGTGTGTTCCCAGTGCTTATCACAGAGACTGGCACTTAGTAGGTGCTCAACAAATAAGTAGTGACACTGAATGAACAAACTCTGGGCGTACTAGGTTATCTCCAGTAGGTGGGACCTGTGCTGGGGAAGCACTATGGACTTGGCATCCTGCCTCCAGAAGGCTCTGGAACACGATGCAAGTCTCCATCAGGCACACCGGATATATATCCAGCCCCACTCTGCCAAGATGGGGAATAGAGATGCTAGAAAACGGAGGACCCAGGCTGGAGCAGCATCTTTAAGCCCCTACAAGATGCAGCAGCCTTCCTGTAAAGGAGCATCCTCACAACACTCTCCTTTCACGGAATTCGTCTTGAGCCCCTCCTTGTCTAGGTCTACGCTGTCCGATAAGGTAGCCACCAGCCACACGTGGCTACTGAGCATTTGAAATGTGGCAAGTTTAAACTGAGATGTGCTGTACGCATAAATACACACCAGATTTCAAAGACTTAGTTTGGGAAAAAACTAAAATATTCCATTAAAATTTTTTACATTGATTATATGTTGAAATGACAATATTTTTTGATGTCATAGGTTAAAATATATTACTAAAATGTGTCTCATCTGCTTCTTTTTAGTTCTTTAATGTGGCTACTAGGAAAGTTTTCAACTATAATGTAGGTTGCATTGTTTCTATTGGACTATGCTATTCTGGACTGTAAGACCCATGACATCCTTCAGCTTTGTTCAGAGCTGTCCACTCAGCTTAGAGCAGGGCCCAGCACATAGTGACTGTTCCATAAATACCCAGCATGCAAATTAATAGAACTTATTGTCTATATACTTGTGTGTTATCCCCCTGAAGGCAGAAATTTTCTTTTTTTTTTCTCTTTTGTGAGGAAGATTGGCCCTGAGCTAACATCTGTGCCAATCTTCCTCTATTTTATGTGGGATGCTGCCACAGCATGGCTTGATGAGCAGTAATCAGAACCTGCAAACCCCAGGCTGCCAAAGCGGAGCACATGAACTTAACCACTATGCCAGTGGGCTGGCCCCAGAAATTTTCTTATTCATCATTATATCCCTATTCTTAGCACAGTGCCTAACAAACACTTTTTGAATGGACAAATGAACCTTCATTCTTCCAGTTCTCTGTTCTCCTGGCTTGATTCTGCTATGTAACTCTCACCAGCTGCTTCACCAGGGCCTCTGGTGCCAGGCACTGATTGTCTAATGGGATCATGGCTCTTCATGACCTTAATCCTGGTTCTTGGGCCACCTCACCAACACCCTGCAAAGGTTTCCTCGAGCTCAGAAGACCTAGGATGACTCCTGCTTGAGACACAACAGTGATGAGAGGCTGTTATTTTAGTGTTAGCTGAAATAAGCCTCTTGTCTCTGTACACGTCAGGTTCACAAGTTCACTCCTCAAGACTGTTGATTAAGACGGGGAATATTTTAGGAAGACTGGATAATAGGCAATAATTTGAAGCAGATGGAGGGAATAGTAAAACATCCTAATTTCCAGTATAAACAAGCATCTGACAGCCTGGTATGTTCATGCTATTTATGAAATCATCCTGCAATGTTTTTCACTATTTAATACACCAGGAAATGGAAAACCAGCTGAGCTACTCATTAGAAGAGAGACAGGTCCCTTCATTTCTCTGAGACTTGGTTTCCTCATTTATAAAATAGAGGATAATTAAATCTACCTCACTGGGTTGTTGTGAAGATTAAATGAGGTAATTATACATGCAGACTTACTTATCACAGTGTATGGAATTTAATAAAAATTCAATCAATAGTAGCAATGATTAACACCAGCCCCACCGGGATGTCTGCAAATTGCAAAGTAGAAAGTATTCGTGGTGTCACGTTAACAGATGAGTCTGTCATAATGACATTTTGTATTTGTTCTTCATTTTAACTATCAACAAGCTAGAAGTGCACACCAAATAAAAATAGCTGATGTTTATTGAGCCCTCAGGACGAGGCAGGAACTGTGTTATGCATTTAACCTGCATCGTCTTATTTAATCCTTACTATTTGAGGTAGGTGTTATTCCCATGGTCAAATTACAGAGCCAGAAACTGAGGTTCAAGGAGGCAAAAAAAACGTGCTCCAAGCCCCATAGAAATTAGGGCAGAACGTTAGAATTCAACAGGCTCTCACTGATTTCACCAGACTGCTTCCCAGTGCAGGCGGAGTTAGGTATCCTGGTGGCATGACAGTCGTAGTCACAGGGGCAGAGGGGCCTCAATGAGCTATTCCTGGTGCCCATGGTCAAGGCCACCACTGCCTTCATTCCTCATCCTTAAATGAAGATTAGCTCCTTGCCTGTGTCAGTCACTCTGCTGATAAGTAATACCCTTTAGGCTGTTATGAGCAGAGACTCATTTGGCTCCCTCTAGTAATGGCCCAGCAGTGGTGAATGTAAGGTCTCACCAAAAAAAGGGAAGACGAGAATTTTGGTCACTTGGCTTATAAAAATTAGGGGAAAACTGAACCCCCAGGCCTGGTGGCAAGTCTGAATGCTGCTCATAGCCAGGACTTGTCAAGTATGAACATGGTTTGGAAATTGAAATATCATTCTCTCCCTGTAAGAGTTCTAGAAATGGTTCTCTCACCTGCAACAGGAGCTCATTGGTCTGTACCTTTGGACTCTGCTGTTAAAGGAACTCAATTCCACTGTCTCTTCCTGTTTCTGTTCCTACAACCAATTACTCAGGCTCCTGACACACTCAGAACTCCCCAAGAGGAAAACCTGCCTGGCTTGGTTACCACTGCTCTTTGTCCTAGACCAAGGTCATGAGTTAGGCCTGTTGAGGTTGTGGGTGAGGCCCACCCTTGGGTGCCTGTGCTTCCTTAGTCCACTGAGCTGTGTGTGTGTGTGTGAGGGGCGGGGGGGGGAGGGGGGGGGACATGGGGCTGCAGAGCTGACAGCTGTAGAGCCTGCCCTCAAGACATGCACAGCCTGGTGTGGGTAGCCAATCCCAGCCTGATTCGGCCGCCACCCTCCCCACCTAGCAGACGTTCACAATCAGGTGAAACACTACAGGGGCCTTGCAGGTCTCTTGTCTCCTCAGTCCCCTGAGCCTTTCTCTAGCATATTACACGTTTTAGTACTGGATTTATGGTATGTCTCTGACATCTAAAATGTAAGCACATAAAGGCGGGAATTCACTTTTTTGCCTTCTTTTGCTTACCACCAGTTCCTAGAATTGTGCCTGCACATAATTGGCACTTGATATGAATGAAGGGAGGGCAGGGAATCCAGTCCAGGCGAGGTTTAGCCAATGAAGGCTTCCGGAAGGAAGTGACACCAGCTGAGTCGGGCAAGCATCTGAAATAGAGGATGCATTCCAGGCACACAGACCAGGGAAAGGAGAGCATGTTCAGACACCTTAAGTAGTAATGTGGCTGGGGCCTATGGTGCTTGTGGGAAGTGAAGCGTGAGATGAGGGTGGACAGGCAAACCACGGGCAGTGAGGAGGGCCCTGCATGTCACCCCTGGAGAATGAGAAGTCTATGTGGGGGCTGAGGCTGAGGTGGGGCGAGGGTGGCACAAGGCATGGGAGGGCAGACCTAAGAGACTGGGCCAAGGCTGAGGATCATTTACAACTGGAAAGTGAAGAAGTTAATGATGGAGAGGAGCTGTCCTTCACTGAGTGTTTACTGTGCCAGGGGCTGCAAGAAGCACCTCTAATGCCTTACTTCATCAACCTCCACAGCCAGTCATCATGCTGGATGCCACGCAAACAGGGCAGGCGACCTCCACAGCCAGTCATCATGCTGGATGTCACGGAAACAGGGCAAGCAATGAGAGAAACCTCCACACACTGACCATCTGGCTTATTAGGAAGGAAATTTTGGCGATCTTGGGCTGAGCCATAGGAAGTGATCACACCTCAAGCACCCTATACTCCCCTGCCCTCCCCCATTTCACCAGCCACGGCCCTTTCACCTCTTCCCTTCTTTCCCAGCACTCCACCACTGTCCCCTCCTACAGAACATAGGCAAAAGGACATCAGGGACCCCCAGGCTATAGGATTGAGGTAGGGGTCCAAAAAAACTATGAGAGAATAAGCAGAATAAAGGGCAAGGGAACAAGGTGCAGACACCACTACTGAAAGCTGACAGACGCTGCTTAGCAACGAGGGGACAGTCAGGGTTGAAGAAAGAGGTTTGCAAATGTCAAGGCGACAACCGACAGGAAAACTTCACTGAAAAGGAAGGAACTTTGGCCACGTTGGGAAATGTGTTCATTTTTCACTAGAGGACTGGGGCCACGGTTGGATGAAACTGGCCCAAAGGAGTTGGAGTAGGTGGGAGATCTTAAGAGAGCAAATGGGAGATGTCACATGGTCCCTGGGGAGGAATGAAGGAGAGGGGCAAGGCAGAAACAAGGACCTCTGCTGGAAGTGGCGGGAAGGAGGCCCTTCAGCCCCGAAGAGTGCCTCCCGCTGACAGAGGCCATCAAGGTGCTGAACTCACCAAGCCGGGCCTGACCACCTGGTTCCTACCTCAGCCCGTCAATGTGCTTTCAATTTCAATGCAAGGGATGGACAATCAACCCCTCCCTCTCCACCGCGGCCTTTGGGAGTTTGTCTATGTGGACTACACCTGAAAAATGAGGACAGAGTAACACGTGCCCACAGGGTGGTAAAGCACATCATCGCCATTGTTACTGAACATAATTCCCAAAGACCAAATCTACCTTCTGGCAACAGTAACAGAAACCCCAACTCCTGGCCTTTGCCTACCACAGCCCCAGATTCTCCCAAGGACAGCTGTTCCTCACACACCCCACTCCCACCCTTGCTCAAAACCATTTTCCTAAATTCACCCAGTGTACCCTCACTCCCAGAACTCAGGGCCCTCCTGCCTTCCTCAAGTACTTCAGCCCCTGAATTTGTCTCTAAGTCCACCCACCTTCACCCTCTTTTCCAAAGCCCTGGCCCAAATGTCTCTCATCCAATTCGATCCTAAGAGTTTCCTTCTCCCCTACACCTGAGCCACTTGGGATTGTTCAACCCCTAGTCCAAATTCTACATCCCACCTCCTAGCCCCTGGGTCAAGGCTTCGCACTGTGCTAAGCGGGAAGTCTCAGTGCGTGAAAACCGGAAGATCTACCCTGTGACCCACTTTCTCTGTATCCAGCCTTGCTGACACTGGGAGGTATTGGCTTAAAAAAAGAACAAAAAAACAAGCAACGGGGCAGTTTCAAGATTTATTTGGTGGGTGAGAGGACAAGGATACAAAGCACAGAAAACTCTTGGCTCTAAAAAGTTACACTGGAGGACAGGGGGACATGGAGGCCACTGAATGACCTGGCCCAGACGAAAGGAAACCAGTCTTCTTGGTCCATGACGCTCTGCGACACTGCTGGGGAAGGGCAGAGCCAGCTCTGGACATAAGCCTCATGTATCCACTCACGCTGAGGGAAAAGTCCTCCTATGTTTTGCTGATACAACAGGGTTAGAAGGTCTGGCGAGGTGTCATGTGGCAACATCACTCTTCACTCTGCTACACCAGTGTCTGTGATGAACTCCAAAATAATCTAAAGGAGAAAGTCAACAAGGCCAGCAGCTTAGAATTTTCATCTCAGAAACAAAGGCTGACTTAGCCCCTTGGCATTAACTTACCACGAGGAGGCCTCTCCAGGAGAACTGGGACCCAGGTAAGCATCCTGAGAGGGCCAGTGCGTCCAACCCCTTGAGGCTTCCTCCAACGAGCTCCAGATCTACAGCAGCACCCCTAGAGTGACAAGGAGGCCACAGAGCAGGAGGTCACAAGGAGCATTTGATCTCCAATGTCATCTCCTCTTTCTTCAAGCTGTCATCAGTGAGGATGCCCCCAATTAATCTGGGATGAGTTGCCAGTTTTGTTTTTCACACTAAACTTGACTCAAAAAAGAATCTCAGTGCTCTCAGAGAAGAGTTAAAAGGAACAGGTCTTAAAAAAATGGGCTTTTTCAGGGCAACACAGACATCTGCTGTGTTGCCCTGAAACTGCCAGAGCTCCTCCCACTGAGCCCCACCACACCGTGGTGGGAGTGAAGGGCGCCACCTCAGCAGCTGGCCCTCCACACTGTCATTACCTGCCTGCACATCTGTCTTCCCAGGTGCCCATGCTCACCCCGGCCTCAAAGTCGTCCTCATGTTGCTCCCCTCCCTTGAATACTTTCCTATGGCCCATCACATCCCACCCCTTCAAGGGCCTGCCCAGGCCTACCACCTCCAAAAAGTGCTTCCCTTTGAAAATCTTCTGGCAGTCACTATATACCACCTGACATTGCACTTATTCATTATGCATAATTCATCCTGGCTCCTTACACCCCCTAGGGTATCTAAACCTGACACAGACATAGCCTGGCTCAGATAACAGGAGGCCAAGCTGAGAAAGGCCGAGCTAAGAAGCCTCCTGTCACTGAACCTCACACAGCAGCCCACGATGCCTGAGCGCAGAAAGCACTGGCTGGAGGGAGGTGGGAGTGTGTGAAAGCGCCAGCATTTGAAAGGGACAGGTGTGGACCCTCCAAACACGGGAAACTGCTTTCAACAATTCCTTTCCCTGCGTTATCAATGACCAGAGCACAGACAGCCCGTGATCACTTTTGAATGCAGGTGTGTACAAGGGCAGAGAGAGATCTGGAAGAGGAGCAGGTGCCAGCAGCCTGTGGAATAGGTTGAGTCTGGGAAAACAACTCAGCCAAGCACAGGACCCCAGGAATGGCTATTCCTTCCTGCGAAAGCCCCACAGAACCTCGCTACAATCAAAGAGAAGTCACTTTGGGCAAAAACATTGGGAAAATATTAAGGTTGGAAAGGATAGGAATCATGTGGGCTTAAGTACCACAAAAGTCACCTCTATCATAGCTTTGTTTTTCAAATGAAGAAAAGAAGGTTCTGAATATGTCACTGACTGAGATGGCAGCAGAAGGGATTCAAACCCAGGACGGGAGTATCTGATGCTTAGGTCCACCCATTTTTCCATTACAACATGCTTCTGCTGACACTCCAGGGAGGGTGGGCAGATACCCCAGAGACCTATCATTACCCAAAGGGGACTCCGGAGGCCCCACCCCTGCAGCAGCCGCTAAAGACATGTAAAGGACCAAAAGTGATCTAGGTTGCCTGGGGCTGGGGTAGCGAGTGGATCTGGGAACTCACGGACACTATCTTCATCTCAACTCTCAGCTCCCCTACATCTTCACCGAAAGCCCCTGGAAACACAAACAGGACTCTACTGGATGCAAGGAATCAACACACTAGAGAACAGACCCTCTAGAGATCTTACCTCAAGGACACTGGGGTCTAGAATGTTCCTGACATGATAACTCCCATGACCACCTTGGCACACAGTGGACTCATCTGAAACAGAAAGAAGCCATGAATGAGCACCTCACTTGTCCCTGCTCACAACAGGGCATGGTCGGCATCAGGAAAGAGCTGAGCACAGTAGTTACCAGATAGTAAGCAGTCCACAAATGCCTGCTGTTATTACTTCCTAAACAGATACATTATTTTCTCATAAAAGGGATAGTAGTTAACTCTAAAGAGTTAAAGAGGGAGACAGTGGATGGCCTACGGCAGGGTGGGCAACACTGATTAACGTGTAATTAATCAGCGATAGGCTGAAAAGGATGCCAAGGCCGGGTTTATGGGAGTGTGCCATGGCTGACTCACAGCAACCGAGCTGGGCATGAAGCGGAACTTAAGCAACACACATAGCCTGGTTCCCAACAGCAGGGGCAGGAAGTGAAAGCCCCAGCAATGACACCGACACACACATGACAGCCCTCAAGGCCCTGGAGGCCCAAGGTGTGTGTAGAAGAGAAGTAGGAATGTGGAAAAGCTCCCAGATCTGGAAGGGGAGGATGTGGACCCTCCAAACATGTGACAATCCTCTCCACGTTTCCTCTGTCTGCACTACCAATGAACAGGACACGGGCAGCTGTGATCACTTCCAAATGCAGAGGCAGAAAAGGACAGAGGGCTTGCTGAAAAAGGAGGCCAGTGGCAGAGGCCTGGAGGAGTCAGCCTAGTTGAGCACAGCACCACGTAATTGCTTCAATCCTGCAGAAAAATTCCTTCAACTTGGCCCAGACAGGAGAGGAAAGGGTGGACACCTCTGAAAGAAAAGCGATAGAGTTGTTGGGTTGTAAAAGACAGGGGCTATGCGATCCTAAGAAAAATGGCCTCATTGTATTCCTGCTTTCTGGGTGATGAGACCAGGGATAAGAGAAGGTCCCAGAGCTAAGAAGGGGCAGAGAAGTGACTGAGACCCGGGCACAGGCGAATATGCCAAAATCCTTCCTGCTTTAGATTCAGCCATTCTGATGCCAACAGATCAATTTGAGGAAGGGCTCCCCAAGGGCTCTCAGAACCAAGCACATAAAGAGGAAGCAGGTGCATTCTCAAAGGTCACAGAGAGTAAAATTGAGGGCCAGGACAGAGCCACCCTCCTGTCTCCTCTATCTACTTCCCCGACGACATCACACCCAGGGAACCTGCATGCGCCTGTGGGATGCAAAGCCCCAGATTTCCAGAGAACAGACCTCACCTTGGGAGCACTGTGGTCCAGCTGCTTCCTGACAGGATGGAGACACCTCTCAAGGGCCCCTCTGCACCGAGCTGCCCCCTCTGCAATAAACAAGAAGCCCTGGATGAGCAACCTAGATGTCACCTGGTCACCACATGTCCTGGTAGGCACATGCAGAGTATCTAGCACCATAGCTGGCTGCTTCAAAATGTGGGCTATTGTTACTAACCCACAAGCTGCATCATTTTCTCATGAACAGGAAAGAAGTTTACAACTCCGCATGGGACAACAGATCATCTATGGCAAAGAAGGCTTTTCAGGTCATCTTTTGTGTGAACTCTAATGAAATTGTGGAGGTTCTGGAAGTTGGACCTTGAACAGGATGTAAAATCCAGGACAGGTTTGGGAGTGGGTGGCACCTGACAGGCAGTGCCTGGCATGGACAGGGAGGCAATGGGGCAGCAGCACCTCAGATGGCCCGTGAAGGTGAGATCTGGTTTCTATTTATATCAGCCTGGTCCAATTTCCTTACTGCTCTGGTTCCTATGACCATGACCGCAGGCCACCAGGAAAGTCGTCCCCTGGTGGACTAGGCTCCGTCTCATGCCAAAGGGCCTCCAATGGATACAGAGGAAGCGCTCTCACCTCCCTCTGGTTGGCTCCCACGTAGTCTTTCTCTGATCTTCCACAACGTGATGAGGCCATGCCACCTTACAAGGATGTGTCTCTCCTTTTCTTCTCTCTTGTGCATTTGTTCACAACTGGTGAACACTGGACCCCCACCAGGCGCTGAGCCTAAGGAGAGGTGAGACTCAGACGCTGACCTCAAGATCAGAGCTGAGAGGGGCAAAAAGACTAGAAAAGCAACAATTTTCACAAGGTATGATTAGTGCCCTCATCTCACGTCAAGCCACTTCCCAGACTACATCACACCAGGAAACATGCTTGACTAAGGACCTGGAAAAGGGAGAGAAGGGAGGCAAAAGTGGCTTCCTGGAGGGAAACCCTTGGTGAGAAATAACCCAATTAGTGGCTCCACAACCAGCCCATAGCTCCTTGAGACACGGACCACGCTTTCTCTTTTTTAAAAGCCTCACATAGAGAGTGCTTAATAAGCAGGATCCCAGGGGACAGGGGTCATCCAAAAGGTGGCAGGGGGGAGGAGGTGCAGGAAAGCTCCAGGGTTTGGAAGAGACAGGATGGGCCCTCCAAACACGGAGAAAGGCTTTCAGCACTTCCTCTCCCTGCACAATCAATGACCAGGGCACAGGCAGCCCACATCACTTTCGAATGCAGGGGCACAAGCGGGCAGAAGGCGAGCCAGGAAGAGAAGCCCACGTTAGCCCACTGTCCCCATAGGCAAGCTCAGAACCCCGAGCGCTATCAGAGCTTCATAGAAAGATGCCAGCTCCCAGCATCAACACAGTCCACAGGAGGAACAGCTTCTGGTAAACATGCCTCAGTTCTTTATTCACCCCACAAATACTGACTGAGCACCTACTGGGCGCCAGGCACTGTGGCTTCAAAAACAAAGAAAAACACAGACAAGGCCTCTGTCCTCCCAGAGCTCCTGCAGTTTCCCTACCTGAAGGAAAGGAAAGCTCAGGAGCATGAAGTAACTCGCCCCAGGATACCCGGGTAACGAGGAGCGGAGTCCGGATCTGGGCTCAGGCCTTTCTGACCCCAAACTCAGCCCCCCTACTACACCAGGCCTCCTCCTGCACAAGAGCTTCGAACACAGTTCTCAGAAGTCACCTGAGCCCCAGGACCACCCCCTCTGCGGGCAGCAGGAAGCCACCGAGCCCCCTTCAAGGCGCTCAGGAGCCGCAGCTCTCACCAGGGCACAGCCTCAGTCGCTGGACACGGAGGGCGCGTCGGGCAGCGCGGGTCAGAGCCCCGCAGGAGAGCAGGGGGCGCCGGCGGACGCAGAGCCCGCTCAGCCGTCCGAGGCCGAGGTCCCATCTCTCCGCGAGCTCGGCAGCCGCAGGGCCTAGGCAGGGAGAAAAGGGGAAGGGGCTTGAGCCAAGGGGGGCGGCGAACCCAGACTCTGCCCCTCGGGGCCCTGGGGGCGTCCTGAATCCAAAGCTCAGCCACCCGGTCTGCAGAAGGGAGCTTTTAACACATCCCTTGAGAGGTTATTGGGGAGAAATGGCTTAACGGCCGTGAGGACGCTTCACCTGGTAGGAAGCGCCGAGGGGCCCTGGGGGATCGAACGCCAGGAGGCGAGGAGGTGGGGCGGAGAGGATCGCGGGCTCGGCGCCCTCCGGCCCGCTTCACCCGGGCTCCGCACGGCGCCCTGCGGGCCCTCGGGCCACGCGTCGCCGGGCCCGTCTCTCGCCGTTAGCGGGACGAGTCCTCCCACCGGGCGCTGAGATCGGGGGACCGCACGCCCGCGGCTCCGGAGCAGCGGGGGCTGCCCTGCGGGCCCCTTTCTCGAGGACACGAATCCCGAGAGGACCACCCCGGCCGAGGGGGCGGGCACGGAACCGGGGCGGGCCTGGGCTGGGAGCTGACCACTGGCCGCTCTCCCCGCCCCCGCACGGCCTCAGTTTCCCCTCCTGTCGGGGCAGGGGGACGCAGCTCCGGCCCTGGAGGCCGCCGGGGGTTCCAGTGCGACGTGGTCCAGCAGTGACTCACCCAAGGGGCCAGAACTGTCGGCGACGGGTCAGAAGGGACGGCGCGAGAAGCTGCGGGATGGTTTGGGACAGCTCGGGACGGGAGCCACAAGATCAGGACACGGCCCCCACCCGCCCTGCGCCGGAGGAAATGCGGCTGGCGCTCAGGCTGCGGCGGAGAGCCGTGTCTCCCTGGGCCGAACCTGCGCATGCAGTCCCTTTGCGCCCCCTAGAGGATCGGAGCTGAAAATCTGACTTGCCAAGTATCCAAACATCCCTCCATCTTCCAACCATCCCACCCATCCATCCATCCCTTTATCCAGAAAACGTTTATGGAGCACCAGCTTCCTCATCCGTCCGTCCGTCCATCCATCCATCCATCCATCTGCTCATCCATCCATTTATCCTCTCATCAATCTGTTTATCTAGATTCCCATCCATCCAGAAAAATCTACTGAGCAGCTACTTCAAATCAGGGACTGGGCTAAGCATTGGAAATATACTAAAGAAGACAGACGTGGTTTCTGACTTTGTCGGTTATATTCTAGTGGGGATAATAAACAAATGAGTCAGCAAATGCAATCATGAAAATCATGACAAGTGCTACAAAGCAAATGGGCAGGATGGTATAGCAGACAATGACAGTGGGGACCTACTTAGCAAGGACAGCAGGGGCCTCTCTGAGGAGATATTTAATCTAAAACCTGATGGAAAAGAAGGAGCCAGGCATGAAAATATTAGCAGACTATGCTCAGGAATATATGTAGAAAGTAAAACAGTGTGAAGATGTGAAGTTCACGGAGGCAGATCAACTGTGTTTGTCATAGTATGACATCTGTCACTGCCATGCCCCTCTGTCAACACTACAGGGAATACAAGTATAGCGTCTAATATTTTTTGAGAAAACACAATATTTCAGGTATTTTGATCCATTTAGTCATCATACCAATCTTAAAAGGTAAACACTAGTGTTGTCCACTTTGCTGATGAGGAAACAAAAGCTCAGAAAGTTTAATTGACTTGTCCAAGGTCATGCAGTTAATATGTGTTAAGAACTGTGCATAGTCTGAGAGTTAGCCCTACTTTCAAGCTAAAGAGTTAGCCTGTTATTGTTTCATGGCTGCTGGAAGAGGACGTGAAATTCCTGAGTCAGGGTTCAAGGACTCTGTTACTCATGGCAAAGCAGAGGGAGCTTCACATTCACGTTGGTTCTTATGCCTCACAAGTCCCATGGGGATGGCATAGGGCCCGTGATGAATGCCTGCACGCACACTGTGTTACAGTGTTACAGGAGAGGACAGTGAGCTTGCAGAATTCAACATCTTTAAAGGAAAGAGAAGTAAGCCTGCTGTTAGTCTGAGAGGAGACTTTACCTCATCCCTCAAGGTTACTCACTGCAAAACATGACGCTAAGAGACGGCCCAGGAAAACAGCAGCCAGGGCCTTACATTCTTGGCAAACCCAGCAGGAATGTACATAGATGCTCAGGGTCCATGGCAGACTGCCTCTCCTAACAGTAGGTATCAGAATCTAAATTCAAACAGGAAAGCAAATCTAAGAGCAACTTAATAGGTGCTTGAAAATGTGTTTGATAATATTTAATTTCTATTACTGTTCAGAAAAGTATATTTTGGAGTACTTGGACTAAAGGGATATTTTCATCATGTGATCCAGACCATCACCAGCCAACAACATTATGTTTCAAGGAGAAACTTTAGAGGCTCCCTTAGAAAAACTAGGACCAACAAACCGCCTATTCTCACATGACTCTGGATATTAAATGGCTAGGATATCTGTAGTTTTGACCTATCTACTCCTTCACTCTGATTTTCTTCTGGCATTCACTCTTCCTGTTGAATTCAGTCTTGTTGAGAGTGTCACTGAGAGAGTCCTGCCCTCCCCTGACGACGGATTGGATGTGGGACCCAAGCTGGGAAAATGATGCTTTCTTCCTTGATTTTGTATCTTGAGTGTGAGGAAGCGTGGATCCTAAAGGAGCTCGGAGGCTAGTTATGGAGCTGTGAGTAGAGTCAGACTTCAATCAATTTCCAAATAATGTGGCTTCTGGGAGGTGTTGTGCCTTGGTGGGATTTTGAAGGACTCAAATAGAAAGGAGGAATAGCAAGATGTTCAGGGAAAGGGAGGAAGAGGAAGTCTCAGCAGCTGAAGTGGGGGAAGGGGTGGGGGAGTGGACGCATGTGTTGATGTGTGAAGAAGTTAGGAACTGGATGGGGCAATATCTCGACATCTCATTGCACGGTCTGTAATAGAGGATCTTTAATACTGAGACAAGAGAAGAAAGAGACACTCTCATTGTTGCAACAGGAGAGGGACTCAATTCTGAAATGTAAGAAAAATTCCATGTGTCCCAGTCTGCTCTTGGCTCCTGAGGGCTTGAAAGATGAGACAAATGACAGTTGAACTGATCCAAATAAATTAAAATCAATGAAATAACAAGAACAGAGACTAAAATGGTAGAATTGAGCATAACCATATTTACAGCAACATAGCTAAACAATTTCAGGAGTGAGAAAGGGGACATGGTATAGTCGGAGCAGAAAGTAAAAAAGTGAATAATATGTTTGACTTTTTGCTTGTAAAATTTAAAATTTAGATAAAGTGATACATTCCTAGAAAATATTTAACCAAATTGCCTTAAGGAAAAATAGCAAACCTGGATAATCTTATAACACTTTTAAAGATTGAATCAGTAGTTAATGATCTCCCCAAAAAGAAAACATCATAGCCAGGCGTCTTTATAGATAAATTCTACAAAGCTTCGCAGCCTTACACAGTCTCCCAGATAGGAGAAAAAGATGGAACGGTGCTTAGTTCACAAAATTTTCATGACCCCCAAATTAGACAGGGTCAGTAAAAGAAAAGTAAATTACAGGCCAATACACTCATGATTGTAGATATAAACATCCTAAAAAAATATTGGCTAATTTCAGGTGGAAGCAGCCTTTGTCAATGGTGACAGGTGGACATAGGACCCAGCTCTGCCAGCTTCAGTCTTCTTCCTTTCACCGCTGGCTGCAGGCTCTCCGCCCACTGCCTCACTGGGTAGTACCTGCCCAGTCAGCTCACCCAGGAAGGAGCTGGGTCTTGGCCAAGCATCCCAAGCACAGGTAGACCACAGAGGCCCTGAGGGGTGACCTGTGCATGTGACATCCTCCAACCCCCTCATGAGATGAGAGACCTCTAAGATGGGTGACTTCTCCCAGAGCTATGAAAAGGGTGGAAGCGCCTATCCTTTGGCTGTGAAGTTAACTTTGAGAATTGAGAGTTTGAGTATCAGAGGTCCTAGAGTTAAGGGCTGAATTTTCTCAGAAAGCCCCTCTACTCCTTGCAAACCTTTCTCTTCTTCCCTGTCACAAGTTTAATTATCTTCTGCCTGACCTCATTAAGCTTGAAGGGAAAAGTTCTGCCAAAATGTTGCCCTTCAGAGATAGTCACAAAGGTCTTTATTAGAAGGGCCCACCATTTGAGGATTAGAATGGGGATTTTTGAAACCCCCCTCAAGAAGGTAAAACACAGGGTCACTCTGCTGTACCAGAGGATGTGCTAGGAAAACATCAAGCGTTTTCTGGGTTCAGCCAAGCATCCTCAACATCTCTGCTTCTCAGCCAGAGACTATGATGTAAATGGTGCTTCCATGAGTTGGGCAGTACACAACCTGCACAACCATATGTAGCAGTCCTTCCTGTCTTCAGTAGAAGATGGACGGAGATGTGCTTCTGGGCAAACCAGCACATGTTCCCCGACTGTATGCAAGAAATAAAGGGAATGTAAAGTCAGAAATCCACACACAGAGAGAGATGAAGATGCAGGGCAGGGAGTCAGTGAAATTCCAGTTCCCAGTGTTTGTTGTGGTGGAGGCCCAGCTTCACCTCTGCCCTTTCTTTTGTTTGATTACATAAGTTTTCTAGTAATGTATTTCTTTTTTTATCACGTTAGGTTTCTGTAACCTACATTCCTGGCTATCGGCCCAAGTCTTTTCCTTAACTTGCCCCAAATAGCCAGGTATTAAGGTATTCCATGGAGGGTTTGGCTGTTGCATGAGGCACTGTGGACATTTTGCTTGTCCAGGTTGACTTTCCCATCTACAGCTCTGGCCCAGTTAACCAGGGACTCCAGCAGACAGGGAAGCTTGTCGAGCTCTGGAAATAAACGTGTTGTGAGAGCCTCTGTTCTTGGCATTCAGATGACAGTTCTTTCTCAGTGGCTTGTCCTTATTTGTCAGTCAGCCGATGTGTCGGCTGACATTAAAAACAAAACAACACAGCAGTACACTCTCCACAAGCGCCAGAAGGGATGTGTGTTTCCAGTGGGTCTTTTGCCAGGAGGGAGTGTGTGGGAGGCCTACCAGGCAGGAGGAGGCTGGTGATTCGGGCTCCGGGACCACGGCTCTCTCAGGAGTGGGCCTAGGGGGCTTGAGGTGGTTGTGGGGAGAGGAGGAGTCACCAGCCACTGGTCCTCAAGACAGAACAGTAGCAGCAAAAAGGAGGCAGGGGCACTGAAGAGCCAATGAGCCTTCTAGTCATTCATCCCTTCATTCATTCATTCAAAACACAGTAATTGAGCTCTTCCACTCTGTGTGGCACTGTCCTGGTGGGTGTGCCCACAGCCTGATTCTGCAGGAAGTTGAAAAAGAAACAACAACAACAACAACAACAAAAACTACCACCCAAATAATTCCCCAAACAACTCTTCAGTTAGTGTATTTTCCCCATAAAGGCACTTGAAAAGCTATACCACTTTTCTAACAACTGCTTGTGCTTTTTTTTTGGTATAATGACTGGGAGGTAAAGGGATAAATGAAAGAAACCCATAGTGTCTGCCTTCCTCCAAGTTTATAGTCTAATATGAGAATCCACCAATATCAAATAAGGTTTGCGCCATAAATGCAAGCTTGGTTTTATATTGGGAAATCTTATAGTAGATTGCATCAGGCGGTCGAAGCTGTGGTAAATGTGGAGTTTGGAGGGAGACAGATATTACAGGTTGAATTGTGTCCCCTCAAAAGATATGTTGAAGTCCTAATACCTGGTACTTGGGAATGTGACCTTACTTGGAAATAATCTGTGCAAATGTGATTAATTTGTAAATTAAGATGAGGTCATGTGGCAGTAGGGAGGGCCCTTAATCCTATATGACTGATGTCCATATAAGTGAGGAAAAGGACACTTAGGGGGCGCACCATGTGACTCCAGAGGCAGAGACTGGAGTGTGGCAGCTGCAAGCTAAGGAACGCTGAGGATGGGCGGTCACCAGCGGAAGCCAGAAGGGGGCAAGAGTTTCAGAGGGAGCGTGGCCTTTGCCGACACATTGATTTCAGACTTCCAGCCTCCAGATAGTGACAGAGTAAATTTCTGTCATTTTAAGTCATCCAGTTTGTAGCACTTTGTTAGTGGCAGCTCTAGGAAACTGATACAACAGACATACTTAACATTCTTCTCGACCGTATTCTAGCTGTAGGAGCAAGCTGCTTAATCTTCCTTTACCTCAGTTTTTCAACTTAAAATAGATAAAATACACAAAATAGAGCAGCTGCTATGGTAAATAGTATGGCACTTGCTCAAGAAATTAAAAATAGAGTTACCATATGATCCAGCAATTCCACTTTGGGGTATATTCTCAAAACAATTGAAAGCAGGGTCTTTTTTTTTTTTTGGGAAATATTCACCCTGAGCTAACACCTGTTGCCAATCTCCCTCTTTTTTTCCCCCCTCCCCAAAGCCCCAGGGCTTGGTTGTATATTCTAGTTGTAAGTTGTTCTAGTTCTTCTATACGACCTACTGTCACAGCATGGCAACTGACAGATGGGTGGTGTGGCTCTGCACCCGGGAAGTGAACCCAGCTGCTGAAGTGGAGTGTGCCAAACCTTAACCACTAGGCCATCAGGGCTGGGTTGAAAGCAGAGTCTTAAAGAGATATTTGTCCACTCATGTTCATAGCAGCATTATTCATGGTAGCCAAAAGATGGAAGCAACTCAAGTGTCCATTGATGGATGAATAGATAAACAAAATGTGGTTTATATACACAACGGAATATTATACAGCCTTAGAAAGGAAGGAAATTCTGACACATGCTACAACATAGATAAACCTTAATGACATTATGCTAAGTGAAATAAGCCAGTCACAAAAAGACAAATACTGTATGATTCCACATATATGAGCTACCTAGAGGAGTCAAATTCAGAAGGAAAGGAGAACGGTGGTTGCTAGGGGCTGGGGGAGGGAGGAATGGAGAATTGTTGTTTAATGGGGACAGAGTTTCAGTTTTGCAAGATGAAAAGAGTTCTGGAGATTGTTTGCAGTTAATGTACTTGACACTACTGAATTGAATATTTAAAATGGTTAAGATGGTAAATTTTATGTTATGTGTATTTTACCACAATTAAAACATTTAAAAATAGATAAAATAATACATTGAAATGCAGTACTATAAGTGCTTTTTTAATAGTTGTTGGCTTATAGAAAGCTAGTTTAATTAATTTTAATTATCATCATTATAATTACTTGATAAAAATTAATATCCATTCATAACTTTTAAACGTTTGTAGAATTCTAAAAATAGAATATACATCTTAAACCATCAGCCAATGTCATCCATAATGGTGAAATCATAGAAGCATTCTTCTATTTTTATCCTGGAAGTTCGAGAAAAAAGCCAAGGATGTCTAATGCCCTTGGCCAGGAAAACCCAAGGTGGTTTTTTTTTTGCTGAGGAATGTTTGCCTTGAGCTTACATCCATTACCAATCTTCTTCTTTTTGTATGTGAGTCACCACCACAGCATGGCCACAGACAGACGAGTGGTGTAGGTCCACACCTGGGAACTGAACCCAGGCCGCTGAAGCGGAGCACACCTAACTTAACCATTAGGCCACTGGGGCTGGCCCGGGAAAAATCCAAGGTCTTAAGAGTGAAGAACTGAGGTGGTCAGCTAGCATGGTGAAAGGTGATAAGTCAAAATCAAATATCATTATCCTGGAATGCCCAAGAATTCAGGCAAGAAAGTTAACAGTTCTCAAGCCAGGAAAGTTTAAGTAATTGGTCACAAATATCTCAATTAGTTAGTTAGCAAGGAAGGTCCAAATTTGTTGTTCAGGGAAGCCCGAGTTACTTAGCCAAGACCATCCAGATTCTTTAGTCAAGAAGTTTATTTTCAAGGCTTGTCCACCACTGACAGAAGGTCTAATGTCACTGGCTGAGGTCATGAGTCTTTGGCTAGGTCTTTGGTCTCCCAGGGCCAAGCCCTGCCGGTTTCTGAAGGGAAAGGCTCACCTCTTCCTATGCCTGTCCCCATGGCAGAGGCCTGAGCCATTTAAACCTTCTTTGACCCCACATTGATCCCCTCTCCAGCCCCAATGGCCTTCAGTCCAGGACACAAATAAACCAGAACCAAAACTGGCAATAAAGAGGCTGTGGGGATCAGAGGACCCAGCTAGGGGACCCAGGAAGAGGTGGTGCTGAGACCTAGATGGAAGCTGACCCTGCTGAGGAGACCCTCTGTTTCATCTAGGTCTGCCAGAGCATCCAGTGAGGGCCTTAGGCCCCAAAACAGGCCAAGGCCCAGGCCATGGGGCAGCTCAGGAAGACCCGTCCTGCCTGAGAGGGCCTGGGGGGGGGGCTGGACCAGCCAAGACTTTCATCAGGCCTCGGTCCTAACCTGGAGGAGATGGAGCTTATTCCTCTTGAAAGATGCAGTAACAGAGGAGCAGTAAGAAGCAGATGAGGAGGACGAAAAGAAACAGCAAGACCTCCAGCATGGTAGTCATTCTTAGTGCGGGCACCGCGGCTGGAGCTCCTACAGCCCTCACCGGGTCAGTTGCTGACTTCCAGTCTAGATCCTGGGCACCACCTCTTTGGGACAATCTGTCCAGCCAGCTGTGACTTCATGTCCTCTAGGGAAGGGGCTTCAGGCCATGGGGCTCTCTCAGACATTGTGAAGTCACAAACTCCAGGAGAGTGGAAGGTTGGCCTTCCAGCTGCAGCCCAATCCTTCATTAATGCAACCAGTACATTGAAAGCAGGCACCCTGGGATGTAATCATAAAAATATTTTTTGCCTGTCTCTTTAGACTTTCAAAATGAAAGTATCTTTTCCCTGTCCCTAGAAAAATATCAGGCAGGCCTCGGAAATTTTCCAATCATTCTTGGGTAGTAAGTCTTGTAATTACTAAAACTGGGGAAACAGTTTCCATTTAATTATTTTAAATGTCCAGCCTAATGTATTAATCACGCTTGCAATGATCAATTGTAGGTAAGGCTTCTCTCCTCTCCACCAGCTGGGGCCAAGCATAGGGTGGGCTGCTGTCAGCTGGGAGGGGATGAGAGCCTTCTGTCTTTGTTTATCCAAATGAGTCTTTCTTCACCAGCAGTTTCTGCCCCCTCACCCACTCCCAGTACCTCCAGGATCAAAACAGATGGAATAAAGAGTAAAATAGAGGGGAAATTTCTCTCTTGATGCTACTGTTGCAAGAGGGCCATGTCGTCCCCAGGCTGGGCACATACTTAATGTTGTCTTCTCTCTTGGCCTCTATTTCAGGGCTTGTTCAGACCCACTGGCCTCTTGGAGCCCTTTGGCTGCACCCCTAGTGATGTGAACAGGCCCTCTTCTTGGGATGTCCTCACCCTAACAGGATCCCTCTTGGGCAGGACCTCTTGAGTAGCAGGTGGACATTCCTGCCACAGATTCTACCTCTGCTGAAGGAGATGATGAACCATTGGCTGAGGAGTGGGTTGGGCACCGGTCACCTGGGCTACCCAACTCCAGGTGACATATACCAAACTCTCGCATGTTCCTGCTGAAGCTCCTCTTCCTCTTCCTCTTGGGGCAGTGGGTGGGACTATTTTAAAAAATATAATTCATAATTCCCCCTCTTTTTAATGTCTAAGTCTGAACATCCTCAAATTAGAAGGGAGGATTCAGAGTCACAACCAACCATTTTTTAGTTATTTTCTGCCTAAATTCTGTATCTGGTCCAAGATCGTCTTTGGAAGGCGGCTGCCATTTTACCAGGTGGAATCCTCAAAAATTCAACCAATATTCAACCATTTTTAAATTGCCACAACAGCAATTTGTTGTTGTTCAGCAGTCCATTCCTATATCTTGGTGCCCCCTTGGTGCCTTGGCTGAAATGTCCATTTTAACATCCTGTCACACTAACGATTAACAAGCGTCAACCATACCTCTTAGATGCCCAGCCTCCTCTAGGCACATGGAATGCAGAAATGAACCAGCCCAGATCCCCTCCATGGTGTCAGGGCAGCAAGGGGTGCAGGAGAATAATCTCGGTTTGAATCGTGCCTCTGTCCTTTCCCAGCCTTCTGAGGGCAACTTTGCCTTAATCTCCAGCTCAGGACAATGAGGCCCCCAACCTGAGTGGTGCAGGAGATCCACCCCTCCTAGGGGTCCCAGGCTCTTGGATGGGGGTCTGTGGAAGGGACGTGCTCTCAACCTCCTGCTTGCTGCTTCTCTCCTCTGGATCTAAAGGGCCGATCAAACCAGATGGCCTTAGCCCTGCGCTGATGGACAGCAGCCACAGCCACGTATGGCTATGGAGTACTGGAAATGTTGCCAGTCCAAATTCCAAGGTGCTCTCTGTGTAAAACATGCACCAGATCCCAAAGACTTTGTACAAAGAAAAAGAATAGTAAATACCTCATCAATAATTTTAAAATATTGATTACATGCTGAAATGATAATATTTTGATTATATTGGGTTAAATGAAATATATTATTACAATCAATTTCATCTTTCTTTGTACCTTTTTATGTGGATCCTAGAAAATTTAAAATTACCTATGTGGCTGGCATTATATTTCTACTGGACATTACTGCCTTAGACTTTTCAAACATAGCACATACCCTCTCTGCCTCATAAATAATCCCACAGTGTCCTCACAGTGACAGAAGCCCTTGGCTTTCCCAGAAATACTAAAGCATAGCAACTACCATGCCTAAGCCATTTGCTCTGTGCTATGCTCTTGATAGGAATCATTTCACTTAATTCTCATAGCAACGCTATGAGCAGGGAGCTATGACTCTGCCCATTTTTCAGAAAAGGAAAACTAAGGTTGGGCAGAGACTTTAGGGCACTTAGCCAAGGTCGCATGGAGAGTAAGAGCAAGAGCAGGAGGTAGGGAGGACACCAGGGCTGTGTGGCCACAGTGTGCACGCCTGACCCCTTTTTCCAGCGTCCTCACAGCCACAGCATCCGAAGGCTCCTCCTCATCACGGAGACCCCCAACGTTCTCACAGTCTTAGAATCCCATCGGCTCCTCCCAGGGACAGAATATTATGGAGTGTTCTCACCCTCAGAGACCCCCATTTCCCGCTTGGTGGCATCAGTCAGGGCTGGATTTCCACATCGTGCTGACTTAGTGAGTGCCAGGAATCTGACTGGGGCTCCCCCTCTTCAAGCTGTTTACACTTCAGAATGTGGGCCAGTTAGTGGCAGGGTGGCCTCAGGCCCAAGAAGTACACATGGCTCAGGATGCAGGTAGTGTTAGTGCTCGTGAGGTTTGGGGGCACTGAGCCCCCACTCCAACCTGTGTGCAGTGTGCTATTGGGATCGCGGGACCTCGCCTGTCTTCTCTGCCACCATGCAAATCTGATCAGGTCCTTCAAATGCAAATCTGATCAGGTCCCTTCTGCTTCAAGGACTCTTTACTTGCAGGGCGAAGTCTAGCAAAGCACCTGCCCGCCTCTCTAGGCTTATCTCCTTGTCACCCTCACGTTCAGTTAGGTCATCAGAACAATATTTTAGTCTGGCGATGTCCAAATATATATATGAACGGAATTCATTCATTTGTTCAACTGTGCCAGCCTCTAACCAAGGTATTGTGAATACGGTGGTCAATCAGACAAGATCCCTATGGTTCAAACCAAACGCAATCAACGTGATTTGCTAATAACAGCTCCTCACGTGGAAGAGTAACCATTCCTACACATTAATGATAAATCAATGACAACAAACAGAACAAACAGAAAAGCAAAAAAGTGAGGGAATGTTATTTCCCAAAGTCCAGACTGCTTTCGCAAATCATTCCGTCTTCCAGAGAACGAATTTGACCTCCATTCCGCCAGGGGCCGCCGCAGGACTACGCGTGCGGGAGCCGCCCCGGAGCCGCCGCTCTAGGCCGCAGGTCGCGCCTCGGCTGCATTTCCGCCGGCGCTGAGCGCGGGAAGCGGTTTCCTGTTCTACTGGCGGGAGTCATCCTCCTCTGGCGCGGTTTCGCGGTCTTCGGCACCATCCCCCCAAAATCTTCAGACATCCGCACCTTCCCGCACTGCAGGCGCTGTCTCTGTCTCTGTCCCGCGCCGTGGGTCGCCGCGCTCCGGTGAGTCCACAGCGGGGAGCGTTGGGCACGTGGTCTGCGTCCCCTCTATAAGGGGGAACTGAGGCCGTGACGGGGCTGGGAGAGCGGCCAGAGGTCAGCTCCGAGCCCAGGCCCACCCCGGTTCCGTGCCCGCCCCCTCGGCCGGGGTGGTCCTCTCGGGATTCGTGTCCTCGAGAAAGGGGCCCGCAGGGCGGACCCCGCTGCTCCGGAGCCGCGGGCGTGCGGTCCCCCGATCTCAGCGCCCGGTGGGAGGACTCGTCCCGCTAACGGCGAGAGATGTGCCCGGCGACGCGTGGCCCGAGGGCCCGCAGGGCGCCGTGCGGAGCCCGGGTGAAGCGGGCCGGAGGGCGCCGAGCCCGCGATCCTCTCCGCCCCACCTCCTCTCCTCCTGGCGTTCGATCCCCCAGGGCCCCTCGGCGCTTCCTACCAGGTGAAGCGTCCTCACGGCCGTTAAGCCGTTTCTCCCCAATAACCTCTCAAGGGATGTGTTAAAAGGTCCCTTCTGCAGACCTGTTGGCTGAGCTTTGGATTCAGGACGCCCCCAGGGCCTCGAGGGGCAGAGTCTGGGTTCCCGCCCCCCTTGGCTCAAGCCCCTTCCCCTTTTCTCCCTGCCTAGGCCCTGCGGCTGCCGAGCTCGCGGAGAGATGGGACCTCGGCCTCGGACGGCTGAGCGGGCTCTGCGTCCGCCGGCGCCCCCTGCTCTCCTGCGGGGCCCTGACCCGCGCTGCCCGACGCGCCCTCCGTGTCCAGCGGCTGAGGCTGTGCCCTGGTGAGAGCTGCGGCTCCTGAGCACCTTGAAGGGGGCTCGGTGGCTTCCTGCTGCCCGCAGAGGGGGTGGTCCTGGGGCTCAGGTGACTTCTGAGAACTGTGTTCGAAGCCCTTGTGCAGGAGGAGGCCTGGTGTAGTAGGGGGGCTGAGTTTGGGGTCAGAAAGGCCTGAGCCCAGATCCGGACTCCGCTCCTCGTTACCCGGGTATCCTGGGGCGAGTTACTTCATGCTCCTGAGCTTTCCTTTCCTTCAGGTAGGGAAACCGCAGGAGCTCTGGGAGGACAGAGGCCTTGTCTGTGTTTTTCTTTGTTTTTGAAGCCACAGTGCTTGGCGCCCAGTAGGTGCTCAGTCAGTATTTGTGGGGTGAATAAAGAACTGAGGCATGTTTACCAGAAGCTGTTCCTCCTGTGGACTGTGTTGATGCTGGGAGCTGGCATCTTTCTATGAAGCTCTGATAGCGCTCGGGGTTCTGAGCTTGCCTAGGGGGACAGTGGGCTAACGTGGGCTTCTCTTCCTGGCTCGCCTTCTGCCCGCTTGTGCCCCTGCATTCGAAAGTGATGTGGGCTGCCTGTGCCCTGGTCATTGATTGTGCAGGGAGAGGAAGTGCTGAAAGCCTTTCTCTGTGTTTGGAGGGCCCATCCTGTCCCTTCCAAACCCTGGAGCTTTCCCACACCTCCTCCCCCTGCCACCTTTTGGATGACCCCTGTCCCCTGGGATCTCATTGAGTGCTCTCTGCCTTGGCTCCTGGTTTCTGTGAGGCTTTCAGAAGGGGTAGTGAGAGTGGGTCCTGCTTCGGGGAATGCGTGGGTTGGTTGTGGAGCCACACCTGTGGTTTTCTGACACTAGTCTCCAATTTCAGCAGTGCTGAGTCCTTTTCTGCCCCTGTGTGAAGTGATTACAGCCTGCCTGTGCCCTGGTTGTTGGTAATGCAGGCAAAGGAAAAGTTGGGAGGTTTTCCTTGCATTCAGGACATCCATATGTGTCCCTTCCAAACGAGACAGCCTTGGGTGACTAGGCAGTGACCGAGCATGAGGATGGAGGGAGACAGGCTGTCAGTGCATTCACCTCCTGACACCTGGATTCCCCCGGGGTTTTCCTCTTGGTGAGCAGAGTGGTTTCTGGGCATGCTGTAAGCAGTGCCAAGTGGGCAGATCATGTGCTGGCTTCTTGTGCCCTGCAGGAGTGTCACGTGACTGCTGATCCGCGTTCATGAGAGGTGTCCTCAGGGAGAGCGTGGATTGTGAAGTCCCAGGTAAGTGGTGTCCTGCCTGGTTCTCTAGAGCTCAAGTCTGTGCAGGCTGCGAGGCCACAGGTGTTTAGCTTATGAGGTGTGGGGAGAAAGTGCAGGTGAAGGCTGCTTCCCAGTGCCACCAGCTTTGTCCCCTTGAGCCGGCAGGCACAGGTCTGGGCCTGCTTCTGAGAGTCCCCAGTGAACGCCACTATGATGTTGAGAGGAAAACAGCAGTGTGCTGGAGTAATGGACAGAGGGCTGCATTTCAGAGTCAAACCTCCATTCATATTCAGTGACCAGCTGTGTGTGCTTCTGTAAGCCTGAGTCTCCTGTCAGGTGTGCGGTATTGGTACCACTTACTCCCAGTCTTTCAGAAGCCAGGGATTCTCAGTATTTGTGCTGTTAGTCTTCTCTCCAACTCTTGGCAGGGAGTGGTAAATAATCTCTGTAAATCAGTGGTAGCTGCTGTAATCTTAGGCTGAAAATCTGGTCATTGACTCGTCTGCACATCTGTTCCTAGTTCACGCTCCCTCCCAGGATGCTGGAAAACCTCTCTCCTCGGCTCACTCATGGGCCCTTTCTGCACCTGCATTCGAAAGTGATCGTGGGCTGCCTGTGCCCTGGTCATTGATAGTGCAGGGAGAGCAAATGCTGAAAGCCTTTCCCCGTGTTTGGAGGACCCATCCTGTCCTTTTCAAACCCTGGAGCTTTCGTACACGCCATCCTTCCTGCCAGTTTGTGTGACATCCTGGTACCTGGCTCTGGGTGGCTCCCTGGGCACTCCTCTTGCCAAGCAGGGCCCTGCCTCAGGGAGTTGATGTTAATGGGTTCATGGTCACTCCCCTCCTGGAAGCTTTCTTGGCCTCCCCATTGCACCCCTTCCTGCATTCTTGGCCCCGCCCCTCAGAATAATCACACCTGGAAATTGGGGGCTTACTTCTCCTGCCCTGTGCTGTAAGCTTGAGGGCATTGCCTGACTTGTAACACCTGGACAAAAACCCCAAACAAGGAGATGGAGGTGACACATGGTTGTGACGTGATAGCGTTCATCCAGTTGTGGAGTGTCTGGGGAACAATGCCCTTGAGCATACCCGCCTGCCGAGGCTGAGGCAGTCTCCTTTTCTTTTCCCACTGGAGTGCTGTTTCTCTACTGAGGGGTGGACTTAATTACAGTCCCCCTTGAGTCCTGGCCGTGGGCAGGGCCCATGGTCCACCGGGGGTGATCTTCCTTCTGCCCTTAGCTTAAGAGACAGGGACTAGTAGTAATTGAGCTGGGCAAAGCACAATATAGTTGAGAATATACATAAAGCAGCCCTTACACTAGTTGGTGGACGTGGGGCCCTCCCACTGCTGGTTACCCCTCCCAGTCCATTCTAGTCGCAGCCACTCAGCTATGGCACTCTCCCCAAAACCAGGCCTCGGCATCCTTTAACAGACTGATTAGCAACAGACTGATCACAGTTGGCACATAGGATAACATGGATGTTACTTCTGTCACAGGTGATCTGCAGACCCCTTCCTAGAGTTAAATTGTTCTTGTCCTAAGACAGTAGTATGGCCATTGAGGTGCCAGTAGTAACAGCCTGCATTTGTGGGTGCTGTAATCTGCCAGCCACTGCCCACCAGGGCCTGCTGTGAGTGCCCGTTCGTGCCTTGTCTCTTGCAGATGTGTCTGCAGTGCAGAGGCTTCGTGGGAGACATCGTCTTCATATCAGCCAGGTGCTAGACCCTGGGCCCTGCGGTAAGGTTTTGGGCCGTTCTCTGGATTTGCGTGTGTCTCTAAAGTCATGTGCATTTTCCCTGGGGCTTTGGTGATGATGTGAGGAGAAATGAGGTGGCAGGTGAACGTGGCATCCCGTGAGTTCCCAGTTGTGTCCTGGCTGTGGGGCAGTCCCTCACGTGCCTATAGGGGAGAGGCCTCTAGAAACTCACTTGGATAGAGGGCTCCCTGGGCATCTCCCTTCTGAGGACTGGGCTGTCAGCAGCGTGCTGTGTGGAAAGCACGTGGATTTAGGCACCGGAGACTCTGGTTCCACCTCTGGGCCCGTGCAGCTCTGTGACCTATTCTCAACCTCCATTTCTTCACCTGAAAAGCAAAGCTGGGATAGCAGAGAAGGTTTTTAAAAAAATTTTCATGGTGATGTCGTGACCACATGATTCTGATCATTTCCAACCCAAAAGCATTTCCAATTTTTTACGCTGGAAGTGTCCCGGCTCCCTATGGCAGGGAAGTTTTATGGGGTCTTCACAGGACACATCAGAAGCTACTGGGGCTCTCTGCTGGGCTGGGCCACTCTCCTCGACTCAGGCCATGCCCCAGGTCCCTGGCACCAGCCTCCTGTCCTTTGTAGTTCTCTTTCTGTCCTTTTCTGCCCCTGCATTCGAAAGTGATTGTGGGCTGCCTGTGCCCTGGTCATTGATAGTGCAGGAAGAGCAAGTGCTGAAAGATGTTTTCCCCGTGTTTGGAGGGTCCCATCCGTCCCTTCCAAACCCTGAAGCTTTCCCACACTAGCTTTTCTCCTGCCCTTCCCCTCAGAGCTTGGGCCTTTGCTGGCCCCCATGTGCTATGGTGAGTGGTCTAGCCCCGTGACTTGTGGTTCACTTTGTCTTTTCAAGTTAAGGGTTGTCTTGTCAGAAACCAGTCTATGCCTTTATGTTTGGACCTCACACTGGAATAAATTCAGATAGTGCTGAAGGGCACAAGTGCACACTGTAAATCATGGGTTCTGCTTTATGAATTTATAGGAATGGAGGATAATCCATAATAATACATTATTCAAGACAGCTTGTGACCTAAATGCTTGTTTGTGTGTCATCTTTGCTCCTCTACTCTTTCTTGAGCACAACTTGTGTCCCTTCTCCAGGAGCTGTCAGTAATGTCCAATAAGTGGAGAAACAAAAATAACGTTAGGGGCCAGGCGTAGGGGCAAAGAGGGAGTGATTCAATTCTGAGTCAGTAAAAAAAGTTCTCATTTGTCACGGTCTGCCAGCAGCCCAGGGAGTTTTCTTGTCAGCCACTGATGAGAGAGGAGTACGTTGACTTGCCAACCTGTTTGTAACCCTCCTTTCACTGACTTTTACTCTGTGCTCTTGTGGTTTGTCTTGAAAAGAGAAAGGGTCTCTTGACCCCAGGAGTTTATTAGAGAAGAAGTTCTCAGGCCTGTGGACCCTTGAAATCTGTATTTGTAGACTCAGGACTCCCTAGCTTGCTTTCTGGCTCATGTTAGTGAGAATATTGTGTTGCTGCTTGGGCTCCCTGCCATGTAGTCAGGGATCAGCAGGTAGGCTGACCTTCTGCCTTTCATTCTGTGTGCTGCAGAGGTGTTCCGTGGGAGGCAGAACCCTGTGAAGGTACCTTCATCTGTAGACTCAGAAGATGCTCCACGGTGCTTCTGACAGTTGTGTCTTGGCTCCCGGGTAACAGGTGAGGCGAGGTTGGAGGTGAGGTCAAAGTATCTATCCCATTGATCCTCCACTTTTGGTCCCATGGCTCCTGTCTGGTTCCCAAGTCCTCTTCTGTCTACATTCAGGACTCTTGTCTTTGAGGATGGGGTCCTGTATTTTGTTCCATCTCATGAGACGTGGAGGCAGTGAGAATAATATGTGTGAACTACCTGGTACTCTGTAGCCACCTGAGAGCCCCCTGGTCTTTCAGACCTGCCTTCTGCCCCTTTTACATCAGAGGCTTGTCCTGTTCCACAGCCTACTTCCTGGTCCTGCAGCTCCTCAGCCAGTCTGGAGGGTTTAATGGACAATGACGGTTTTGAAAAGACAGTTTATCTTCCCCGACCCCAGACCTGGTAATGTAGACCTCGGTGTAGAGTCTTGTGGGTTGAATTGCAGTTCACTTGTTTAATGTCCTCAAGCATTGATGATGTTTTCTTATTTATCCTTCAAATGGGCCTGGCAGTCTTGATCTTCAAAGATCTGGGCACCTAACACATCTTGCTGGAAGTTTACCTTTCATTTGCCTTTCTTGATGCGTCATATTAAGTGGGTCTTTGCAGAATGGCGTGATGGCTGCTGGGGCCTTGTGACAGGCTGGGCAGACAAGTAATGACACTATGGTAGGAGAGCTGCTGAGGAAGGTCTGTCCTTTTGATCAAGATGCAGTGGGACTTCAGTGTCAAAGCCCCTGACAGCACTGAGCTGTCTTCCTGTGAATTACCCTGTCTGGTCATGAACTGCTTGAAAGGAAGTCATTTATTATAAAAACTAGACTTTTAAGATGTATTTCCTTTGTTACCCTTTCTATTCTGGTGATAGCTAGTTCGGCGTGCATAAACTGGGAGCTTGGGTCTGGGTGACTGGGACTCTCAGTGATGTCACTTGGGAAGAAGATGGCGTTGGAGACTAAACGCTAGTATGCATCCTCTCCCTCCTAGGTCAGCCTTATATCCGGAGACTCTTGAAGGAAGTCCCAAGGCCATGAGTCTGTGATCCTCGGGGTGCCTTGAGATCTGGGTTTGCTGATATTTCTCCCCTAGGTGAGTTAATGCCAAGGGCTGGGAACCCACAGCCGGAGGGAAGCTGGTTTGCTTTTATGCAGGGGGGAACTCCAAACCATTGGTCTCACCTGTCCTTTTTTTCAGATTCTCTTGGTGGTGGTCTTGGACACCAGATGGGGCAGAGAATGGAGATTGAGGTCCCCACATGAAGCGTCATCAGAGCTCCTCCTCATTGTCTGCTCAGAGCATCATGGAACAAGTGTTCATTCTGCACAAGAGATCAGAGGGAAAGCGCTGGGACTGGGGGCTTGGGGTCCACTTCAGCTGGCTCTGAGTCTTGATACAGCAGTACCCTTAGAGGGCCATGGACAGGGAAGGCCAGCCCCGTGTCCCTCTGCCATGCATGGAATGACTTTATTTTTTTTGAGGAAGATTAGCCCTGAGCTAACTACTGCCAATCCTCCTCTTTTTGCTGAGAAAGACTGGCCCTGAGCTAACATCCATGCCCATCTTCCTCTACTTTATACGTGGGACGCCTACCACAGCATGGCTTTTGCCAAGAGGTGCCATGTCTGCACCCGGGATCCAAACAGGCGAACCCCAGGCCACGGAGAAGTGGAACGTGTGCACTTAATCGCTGTGCCACCGGGCTGGCCCCAGGAATGACTTTAATAACCAAGAGTTTTTCTCTTGAATTTGTAGCTACTCATCACTTTCCTCTCCACTCCCCCATTCAATAAACCTTACACACTTCCTCCACCTGCCTTTTAAATCAGTAACAAGCCACATGCCAGCGAAGCTTGGCCTGGAGAAAGTGGGTCACAGACTAGATCTTGTTTTCTGTCCTTGAGCCTTTCCTCTCGCACTCCTGAGGCTTGACACATAGGCTGTTTTTTGAGGTGTTCACTTAGGGCCAGGAGGTGAACAAATGCTGGTGGTTGGCTCAGATTTAGGACCTGTGAGGGTTGAGAGTGTTGAGGAACAAGCCAGAGCTTTGGAAGGGTGGCCTGGAGGGAGACAAGTGCTGGTGTCATCTGGGGAAGCTGGGATGTCCTGGAGTTCTGGAGCCTGGCTCATGAGTAAATGCCTGCTTGTGTGACCATCTGTCCTAGTTTGCTTGGAATTGAGGGGTTTCCCAGGATGTGGGAGTTTTCGTTGCTGAAACCAGGAAAGTCCCAGGCACACTGGGACAAGTTGGTCAGCTTATCTAAGGTGTAAAATACATGGTGTCAACTTCAGAGGACAAGTTACTGTGTAAAGATGGGAGCAGGGTGAGCACGGAGCAGCTCCCATTGGTGGACATTGGGAATGTCCTCAAGGTCAGGCTCTTGGAGATAATTGGAGTAAAATCAATAATTGCAACAGTGTGATAATGTGCTAAGGATGTGCGTGCATGAACTCTTTAATCCCCATTTTACAGATGGAGGGGTCTATATGAAGGAATGTGTCCCAAAGGCCATGATGAAAGGCTGGAGTTAGTTGTCCAACTGAAACCACTTTGGCTGAGCTGAGGCGGAGTTCTGCCTGGGAAGCCTTCCTTGATGAGTTTGCCACCTTCATGGTCTTCTCTGCTGGAGCAGGCATTCTTCGTGGCTGAAATGTTCACTCTGCCAGCCAGTTCCCGGCAGACGCATCCAGAAGTCAAAAGTCCTTTTTCTACCTCGCCCCGAGGACTATCCTCTGACTTCTGTTTGCCACCTTTAGTCAGCTGGTTGTAGCTGCCTAGAAAGGTGCCGAGAGAAGGGATCTGGGTCCACTTGAGAAAGCTGTGACTGGTTGTTCATGTGTGTTGCACACGTTTGTTTTTGAGCCGGACACCAAGCTAGAAATAGGGGTACAATAGTGAATAAGAGTTTCTGCCCTCAAGGGAATCACCAATAAGTATATAGGTAACGTGTTCATATACCAAACGTTTATGGAACATGCCCTGCTGCTGTGCACTGCTGTAGGTGTTGGGGATACAGCTCTGAACAAAAGAGGTTGCCCCACAGACCTTGTTTACAGCTGCTGTCCCTTATGGTAAGACACTAGCCGTGTGTGGCTATTTTTTTTTTTTTGAGGAAGATTAGCCCTGAGCTAACATCTGCTGCTAATCCTCTTTTTGCTGAGGAAGGCTGGCCCTGTGCTAACATCTGTGCCCATCTTCCTCTACTTTATATGTGGGACGCCTACCACAGCATGGCATGCCAAGTGGTGCCATGTCCACACCTGGGATCTGAACTGGCGAACCCCATGCTGCCAAAGTGGAACATGTGCACTTAACTGCTGTGCCACCAGGCTGGCCCCATGTGTGGGTATTTAAATTGATTTAAAAGTTTAAAATTCAGGTCTTCAGTAGCCCCAGCCAGATTTCAAGTGCTCAATAGCCACAAGTGGCTGCTGTGTAGGACAACACAATACGTAAAGTATTTCCCTCATTGCAAGATCAGACAGCGCTGATCTAGAAGATAAGGAGTTCAAGGCTAATTCTGTGAAAGAAGAGTGTCGCTGGGACACTTACAGGAAGGCTGTCATCTGAGGAGTCCAAAGAAGGCTGGTGTGCCCGATGCCGGGTCCCTGCCGATGAGGGTGGTTATGGTTATGTGGGTGCGTAAGGCTGGGGCAGTGGCTTGGAGGGGGTGTGAGATCACTGGCTTTAGAGTCGCACAGACGAGGTCTAACCCAGCTGGGTGACATAAGGCAGGTTTCCATCACCTGACCTCAGTTTCCTCTTATAAAATAAGGACTATAGGAACGTGTTGAGGTAAGGATTAAACAGGCTGATGTCTATAAAAACCTGTGTGGTGTGTGCCTTCAGGAAGTGTTAGTAATTGATAGCTATTTATTGAAGGTTCCTCTGCACCATACCAAGATTGGTCTTTTTGAATTTTTTTTTCTTGTCTTGGGGGCTTTTGGGGTATAATCCCTAATGCTGAAGTTTCCAGGAAAGTAAAAATAGTTCCCCTCCTTTTACAGTATAAGATTTGTGTAATGTACTGATTAGTAGATATTTAGAAGCATTTACCCCCAAATTAGAGGATATATGGTATTCTCAAGCATATAAAGAGCATTTACAAATACTTCTTATGTTCTAGGTTACACAACAAGTCATGAATACCGAAGAATCAGAGTCATACTACATTTGTACTACAATAGAGTTAAGGACCAAAAAAATTTTTAAAAAAGCAGGTTTGAAAAAATGCTTGTGTTTGGGAAATTTTAAAACGTGTTTGAAAATAACTCATCAATGATACCATAAGGGGAGTTAGAGAATAACTGTAACTGAATGGTAATGACAATTTGTACGTACCAAAACTTGGGGGATGTAGCTAAGGGAATTCCTCAGGAGAAGTTATCCTTCACATGCTTAGTGTAGAAGAAAAGCTGAAATTTAGTAAGTAATAAAAAAGAAAATAGAAGTAATGAGAATAAAAATGAGAGCAGAAACTCAAGCAGAAGGCAAAAACAATAATGAAGATCAACATGGCTAAAAGTTGGTTTTTTGAAAAGACATGAAACTGATGAAAGAATAATTTTAGGAAGGGAAAAGGACATAGGACAGAGCTGTGATTAAAAAGTTGGAGAATAATATAGATTACTTTCTACCTATAAAAATTTAAACTGACAAAGTGGACACCTCAAAACATCAAACAAAATTGCCGCAAGGAGAAATGGAAAACTTGAATAGTCTGATAAAAACCCACAAGGGACAGTTCAGTCAGAAAGCCTTTTGCAACATGGACTTTTTTTGTCATTGTTAAAGCTGTGACTTTCTGACGAGAAATCTTTGATCCGTCCTTTAATAGACATATGACCAAAAAAAAGTCCCATTGCTGGAGACGATGAACAGTCCATTTGGAGGAGTGTAAAGGGACCCTGAAGCTTTGGCTTCAGACTCTAAAGTTTTGTCAGAATTCGGTTGTAAACGGGACATGCATGAGAAACATCATTTTCAGGCCTTTAAAATTTCCCTACCAATGTTTAAGGTGGCAGCCACTTACCCCTACTAAAGCGCTGAGACTGAGCAGCTCCCACTAATGTAATCAGAGTGGAAGAGGGGGAGAACCTCTCTTGAGGAATAGGTTTCTGAGGATGTGAGGGCTTACCTTGGAGTACGAACGTGAACAGTGAAGACATTGATGGACTAGTAGCTCTGGGTTTATATGATAAAGTGCTCTGTGATTGTCACTGATACACAAGGATGTTGAAACCTCGGAACAATCATGGGACAGTTACTGCCTCAGTCTTTTTGCTTGGACATAACTGTTTGAAAAGTACAAAATTATGGAAATGTTTTTATATGAACATAGTTTATACATAATTAACTCGGGAAGATGGACCGTCTCTTTTGTCAGTTTTGTGTTTTTTATCCTAAATTTGGTAAACAAAAACTGTCACAATTTTGGGTTGGAGAATACTAAAATCTAATTTTATCTTTCATCCTTTTTAAGATGAAGGAGCAGATCTTTGTTTACCTGGTGGCCATTCAAGGAAACCGAAAGATAGTTTAGGCATAAAAGGCATTTTAATCACTTTATTATTGTGAGTTTGGGAAAGGGAAAGTCAAGAAGAACTGTAAGAGGAGACAAAATGTGAACATGTCACAATTTTTCAATGTAAAAACATTATTATAGACAAAATTTTTTAAAAATCACAGCAAAATAAACCTGGCTATTTAGAAACTTAACTTTTTTAAAAAATAAGAAACTTTTTTGTTAAAATGAATCAAGAGTATCCCAGATGTATAGTTAACAATAGCTGGTTGACAAAGAGAAGTCTGTGGGCACAGAATAATAATCATTTTACAAAAAGAACCGAAATTCTAGTTTTTTTTGTGTGCCAATCATGTAACGATGCAGTAAAGGATTTATAAACCCTTTTCATTATTAATAAATCCATTGAGCCAACTTTGTCAAAAAATTATAATAAAGTTCTTTGTTTTTTGAAAACATTGTAGGTATTATATCCCAAGTCAAAAAATTTTTACTAACATTTGTACATTTACAGTATAATTTTTAAATTTTTATTATAGACTTTAAAAAATGAATCTTAATGTATATTTATATGTATTTGTTTAGACATACACAAATACATAGCTATGTAAATAGATGATAAAATTAAAGCTCAACTTTAATTTCAAAATATCATTAACCTTATCAACATACTAAACAATGTACATAGCATAGTGAATTTGCCATCATAATAAACTGTCATAATTCCCTTAAAGTACAAGTATTATCTTGTATGCATACTTGCATCTCCCTGTAGTTATACTTAATATCATCTTAGTCATTCTTGTTAATTACCATCATTAGCAAAGTAAACACCCTTTGTTTTCTCTAGACACGAGAAAACTGGAAGCAGGAAAACAACCATCTAGCTATTTTTTTCTATTAGCATATGTTTAATATTATCATATATTTTAAACACCTCACCCAAAGGGATTTGTACATCTAGTTAACTTATTCCCATTTTTAAATGTATTAGAATAAAGATAAATTAAAATCAGGTTTAGTGATCTAAGTTTAAACAATTTTTTAACTTAGAAATTGTCCAATATCCAAAAATTATTAGTCATTGACTCAAGTTAACATTTGTCTGAGCTTTTAGAAAAGTGAGGATCTGAAAATTATAGTTTTAGCTAAAACATGTCTTCATGATTGGTAGTGCTATAAAGATTTTATAAGATTGAAACCCCTGGAGGGCTTCAGCTTGAGCTGTGGCAAAGAGGATCCCCTCCTGATTGGAAGGTCTGTGCCCCATTGTCCTTTAAGGGTGAGAGTATTGCCCCTCCCTTTAAATACTCTGAGTCCCATCCCAGGGGAGAAACAGGAATCAGGCAGATAGAGATCAAAATGTCAACTTTATTCCTTATGAGGGCTAGGTGGCAGCTTAGCTCTGCGCTCACTAGTGGGAGGGCTCCCTAATACCTAATACCTGCTGACTGCAGGCTGTGCCCACCGCCTACCCAGGACACATCCTGCATGAGACCCGACAGGCTTCTTTACGAAGACTTGCCTGTCTGCGACTGGTCCAGCAAACTGAGGCATCCAGCAATCAGGGAGGTGTGCTGAGCTCTTAAAAGATCAGATTTTGGCTGAAAATTATCCAAGAATTCTGATGACCAGCTAATCAGGGAAATCCTGAGGGGGCTGAGTCACGCAGGCTCAAGGCCTTCCAAACCCATCAATGAGACAAGTCAGGTGAGGGAGCCCCAGCCATAGGTCAAGCCGTTTTTCCAGAGCTTCAGGAAGGTCCCTGTAGGAATGGAGGAGGAGAGAGGAGATGGCTGACCCCACAGGTTTTTTGAGAGGAGTTTTGCTAACCTGTCTCAGAAGGATTGGGGTTGGAAGTAAGAGCTAAGGGAGGCAGAAATGGTCAAAGCAGAAAATTCGCCCATCATCTTGGAAGGGGAGGGGGGATGTTGCAGGTTCTCCACACAGCAGTGACCAGATCCTTCACAAAGCTCCCTTCTCCATGAAATGACAGGTGGTGACAGACCTCTGAGCAGGCGAGGTGTCAGAGGAAATGGTCTTGGGCAAGAGACCCACGTGCCCAAGCCTGGCTTGGAGAGGCAGGAATTCCCGCCTTGGGGAATTCCTTAGTGGACTCACTGGACAGGGAGTTTGTCAGCACAGAACAGAGTGGGCTGGAGGCCAGCGGGGTCCCCCAATGTTCGGGACTAGGGAACACCTCCAAGACCTTTATATGTGTCTGAGGGAATAAGGAAACCCAGTAACAATGGGGGAAGAATTTCCCAATAGTTCCATAAATGGGGCACAGAGGAGGTTATGTTTGATTTAGCCAAGGTGAAGGAATGAGAGATTTGCTACGTAGTTTTGTGGAGTAAGATGCATTCCTGCTTTGTAGGAGGTGTTGAAGGAAACTGGGCTTTACTTCTAGACGCTGTCTTCTTTGACCAATATCCCAACGACCACTGGGGAGTCTCCGTAACAGAGAATGTTCTCCTCCCCGAATCAAGGCAGACAACTTTTAAGAAAATGTACAATGAAAAAATTTACTTTTATAAATAGAGCTTTGACAAAAAATCTCCCAAGTATTTTTGGGGCTTGTGTGCTTTTGTAGCACAAACGTTGCGGTTAAGTGCTATGCTTCCTGGAGCGCCCCCACACTTCCTGTAAAACCGTCTGATTTCTATTAGGCCTGCACGAGTTTGGCTCTCAGCAAGTTCGGCTATCTTCTGCTTAATGAGGGTACATCTTGGGAATGGAGAACTCCACAGGGGCTTTACTCTTAAGGTATTCTCAGGTGGCTTTATTAATGAGACCAGCCATGTAAGGGTTAGGGTGGGGTTTTCCATCTTCCCCTGGGATGGTCACAGGGCCATCCTTCGCCAAAGTAGGATATGCCTGGAGAACATCTTTCCTTTGTCAGTGGTTCTCAACAGGGTGCTCTTTTACCCATCTCGGGGACTTTTGGCAATGTCTGGAGACATTTTTGGTTGGCACAGTTGCATGGGTGTGGGTGCTACTGGTATTTGATGGGTAGAGGCCTAGGGTCTGCTAAATTTCCTGCAATAAAAATGGGCAGCCACTCACAACAAAGAATTATCTGGAAACAGTTCAGTGATTACCAAGGGAACGGGGGTGGGGAGTGCCACAGGAGGTGAGGGGGAGCACTTATGTGGTGAGAGACAAGAAGTAATGTACAACTGAAATCTCACATCGATGTAAACTACTATGAACTCAAAGAAAAAAAATTATCTGGCCCCAAGTGTCCATAGTGCTAAGGTTGAGAAACCCTGGCTTAAGTCAAGCACGTTCTATAGCATCTCCCAACATCTTTGCATCTCAACCGTAGACCATGATGTGATTGGTGCTCCCAAGAGGTGTGCAATGCCCAACTTGCACAGCCATGTGTGACAGTCTCGCACACCCACAAGGGAAGATGGGTAGACGTGTGCCTTGGGGGTAACCCTGGCATGTTCCCCAGGGGGAAGAAGGAGTGGGTGTGAAAGAAGGACGCACACATACACAGACACACAGGTAGAGCTGCAGGACAGAGTCCTAGTGGAATTCCAGTCCCTGGTGCTTAGGTCCTGGAGGCCTGGCTCTTCCCCTGCCCTTCCACTAGTTTGCCTACATGAGCTTTCTGATCAAGTCTCCTATTTTCTCTATAAGCCCAGTCAAGCTGGGTGTCTGTCACCTACAACCCAAAGCATCATGGCTAAAAGGCTGAGTCTTTTTTGAAGCTTGCCAAACATGACGACTTATTATTAGCATATTCTCTTACGGGCCTGGCCCTTCATGAGTATGAGGCCCAACAGGTGTTGCACTTTAGGACGACTTGCCCACTTGTGACACTGGCCTAGCTAACCCAGGAGTCCAGCAATCAAAGTGGCGTGCTGAGCTCTCTAAACAAGTTTGTGTCCCTCACAGCTTTCAGACAACAAACCGTTCTCGGAGGCTCGGCCTTGTCAGTCTGCATACATGTCTGCTGATATTAAAAATAAAACAGCAAGCGCACTTTCTGCCCCAGGAGAAGAGGGGTGTGTGTGTGTAGTGGGCCCTTTTGATTGGAGGGGGCATGCTTCTACCCTGAAGATCCAAGAAGGCAGCCAGGGTTGTCCAATGACCTTGGCCTGGAAAATCCATGAAGAACAGGGGAGCCCATTGCTGCCCAAAGATGCAGAAACAGGAGGAGGGGCAGAGGAGGAGGATGGACAGTTTCTATAGTACGTTTCTCTCAAACAGCCCATGATTAGGGCAATAGAATACATACAATAATCTGAAGGAAAAATGATAACTTTCTTTGCTAATTAACTGAACATTCCAGGATAATTTTAAGCTCTGGTTCATTATCTTTCACTGTCCTTGCCGACCATCTCACTTCTTTGCTCTTAGGCACCTTAGATTTTCCTGGCCAAGGTCATCAGACATATCCAGCTAGTTTCCTGGGCCTTGCAAGATAAAACAGAAGGCCTCTGATTTCACCTTAAGTATGATATTGGTTGATGGCATACGACAGATTTTTCTAAATTTGAAAATTTGCCATTCTACTCCTAGTATATAAGGGATTTTTAATAATTAGGAATGGCTGATGGTGATGATGCTGATAACTGTAATTTATTGATCTAGCTTAGTATGAGCCAAGAATTGGCCAGACCACTTTACATACTTTATTTCAATCTCTTATTTTCCCTAGGTCATGACATCAAACAGCATGGACAACTAAGTTCTACATGTTGAACATGGAGCAGGATGCCTTGGGTGGTATGGCGATGGGCCGCTGCTCATGCTATTTTAAAGCTGAGGAATCTGGGGGTTTGGAGAGGTTTAGTAAATTACCGAGAGAGCTAAGAGGTGATGGAGCCACAGTTCTAAAGCAGCTCAGACTTGCTCATTATTACTCACGTGACCAGGTATGATAGGTTAGTAAATCTAATTGCAAACCAGGCTTGCATTCATGGTGTAAATCCTACCCTGTTGAGTAGTTGCCACAGAGACCAGGTTTACGGACTTTATTTAAATCTCACATTTTCCCTGTGTCATGACATCAAATGACACATACAACTAAGTTGTTCTGCATGTTGAATGTGGAGCAGGATGCTTTGGGCGACGTAGAGACTTGGCACTGCTCTTGCTTTTTTCCTTTACCGAAGTTTATTCTAACGACAGACAGGTGAGGAGTCATGGTTGCGCTCTCCAGAGAAAGCCTGAGGACAGCTGCAAAGAGGGCATGTAAGGACATGGGAAGGAGGAGGAGGAGAAAGGTGGGGAAGGTGTCCCATGGTCAGGTGTGTCTTCAGATGCCACAGGCTCCCTGGTGACTAGTGTCCACGGGGACACGGGGCGCTCGTGGGAGAGGAGGCAGAATGGCTGCAGCCTCTGGACCTGCGCAGGGCCGGGGGCCGGTCCAGCTCTGGCGTCAGCTCCTCCTCCAGCCACAGTTGCTCCTCCTCAGTCTTCAGCCTCGTTGATGTTGGCCCCTAAGAGCAGGAAGTTCTGGGAGAAAAGGCATAAAGGACACACAAGAAAGATCATTTTCTGACCTGAGCAGAATAGGAGCTTCCCGAAAGGGAACCCTTTTCACCATTTACTGGGAGGGACAAGTTTTCACTCGAACCAAAAACCAAGTCATTGCTGGGTTCTCAGGCAGCAAAGCAGTGCTCCCATCAAGGCTGCCCAGCAAGCCAGTGACCTGACCTGACCCAGCGCCCAGGAATGCCAACTCCATGGGGCCACCTGGAATGCTCCTCCTCCCTTGGCTTAACTCCTTGTGCTTTGGGACTCAACTTAGCCCTCACCTCTTAGACATCTAGACTGACCTCTAGGTCATGTTCAGTGCCTCCTCCTGGCTCCCACAGCCCCCTGTGCTTCCTTCTGTTGTAGCAGCTATCAAATGGTGTCGTCATTGCCTGTTACACGTCTGCCTTCCCAACAAAGCGTGCACTCCGTGAGGGCCAGGATCATGGGTTGCCAGTACCCCAGCCAGCAGAGAAAGAGGCCCAACTTTTCGAATCAATGAACCATCAATGCTATGGAAAGGGGAGAATTCAAGCGTTGCACGGGGCCAGCAGCAGCAGCTCTTCTTACCGTTGAGAGAGGGGTAGAGGATGTGGAACGCGTAGTAATTGAGGATGGTTTCCATCGACTGCACCTGGAGCAGGGGAGGGGCCAGAGCAAAGGGGGCAGACAGACGTGAATAAAAATAAAGGTCCGCGGGAGGAACATCTGGCCCTCACCTCTGGAAACATCAACATGTCACTCCACTTACAAAACAGAGGTTGACTGCAACTGTCACCATTCCAGAGAAACGGCTCCTTCTTCACAACCCCCCAAGCCCCAAACCTCTGCACTTCATTTTCCATTAGTGCATGCAAGCTCATTTTATGGCAAAACATGACCTGAACTGTCATGGCACTATTTAGTGTTTCTTTATTCCACTTTGTGTGAATATTTCTAAATTTTGTTGCAGAAATATTAATGTATTTGATTATATAGTGCTGCCCCAGATCCTGCTGTGAGTGTCATATCACATAGGGTGCATGCCCCATATCACCTCTCAAGAATTCTCAGTTGTGAAACCCATCAGTCCTAAGGGCTTTGGATAAGACATTATGTACCTAGGCCACTATTATTGCCATAGTGAACCTACATGAGTGCTTACTGTGTGTGAGACATTTTGTCAAAGTGTCTTGTGAATTCATTGCCCCATTTCATATTATACCCCCCTTTTGAAGTAGATGCTATTATTATTTCCATTTTACAATCAGAGAAACAGGCTCAGAAAGGTTAAGTGATTTGCCCAAGGTCACACAGCTAGCAAGTGGCAGAGCTGGTATAAGAGCCCAGATCTATCTTCCTCCAAAGTTTATACTCTTAATGTCCATGTCCTGCCACCCTTTAGCCCTCAGCAGTGTCCTTGTTGGATGGTCAACTTTGAGGTGGAGTCTCCCATTTTCTGCAAGACCGCAGTGTATTTCTGTCTGGGACCTCGTTGCTTCTCCTGGAGCCCCATGAAGCCCTGCGTGGAGAAGACATTCCAGAAATGCTGAGAGAAAACTCACATTGACGAAACCGACGTTGGAGTGTTTCAGTTCCAGTGTCAGCCTACTGTGGGGAGAAGGAGAGAAGCACGGGTCACCCAGGCCCCGGCTGGGACTTTTTTGCAGTCACCCCAGTGGGGTGTGCAGTGCTTATGTCCAAGAACATTTCTGGTGCTGGGCACCCAAGGGTCCCTCTGCAATGTGGTGCTTGTGGGCTTAAGGCTTAAACACGCCCTGTGATTGAAGAAGTGGCTTTGTTCAAAATAGGTTTGTGGGGCCAGCCCGGTGGTGCAGCGGTTACGTGCACACGTTCTGCTTCGGTGGCCTGGGGTTTGCTGGTTCAGATCCATGATGCGGGCATGGCACTGCTCAGCAAGCTATGCTGTAGCAGGCATCCCATATAGAAAGTGGAGGAAGATGGGCACGGATGTTAGCTCAGGGCCAATCTTCCTCAGCAAAAAGAGGATTGGCAGCAGATGTTAGCTCAGGGCTAATCTTCCTCAAAAAAATAAATAAATAAAATTTTAAAAAATCAAAATAGGTTTGCTGAGCATCTTTGATAACTTGAAGAAATGATTATATAAATCTTAACTGGAAGAAGTGGAATACAAAAAGTAATGCACTGTGTGTCTCCAATTATATAAAAATGTATTTTAAAAGACTGGAAGGAACTGTGAAACAATCGTGATAGTCTATGTGACAAGGTCATGGGTGATTTGGGTTTTTTTTTTTTAATACTTTTATAATTTCCAAGTTTTTCTTGCCATGGGCATGCATTATTTTTATGATATGGGAATAGACAACAAAAATGGAAACAAGAGGCGCTACAAATGATGCTGGTATGCAGGTGGCACCTGATGGAGTGAGGAAGGGAGAATGACTTAGGGCCCCTCGATTGCTCTCACTACACAAGCTGAATCCCAGTTTCCCCCACTGACCCCCTCGAAATGCCTTCCTCTTGCCTGCTGGCCTGATCCCCTTGTCCGGGGATTCTAAGCACCCTGGACAGATCTCTCTGCCTTCTGCTCATGGGCAGAGTAGTTTTGATAATTCCTTGATAAAATCATCATGTGAGATCCTCTCAAATCCTTCTCGCTTTGCTGTCTCCTCATAGTTTAAGCCCTTGGCTGACCTCCCCAGTACTGCAGAGACCACCCCCAAGCCAGGTCTATGCATAAACTCAAATTCCAGGACCCCCAAAAGCCCCAAAAGCTCACCATTAACTTCTCTTTTTAAAGACCTCTTAAGGAGGTGTTCATTTTAACGGGGTCAGGGCATTCTATCAGCCCTCTAACCCTGAGGCAAAGAATTAGTTCCTCTGATGAACTTGTTGCACCTGTACCCCAGCAGGGAGAAGCACCCAGAGTGGGTGAGACATGGCACACAGGTGAGGGTTCTGGAAAGAGGACAACACCAGGGCGAGTGCCAGCCTCAGCAAGTGGTGTAGTCTCTCCTGCCCAAAGCTCGAACTCTCTCCTCGCTGACTCACTGGTTAAATCAATACTTGCCTATTGATTGGGTATCTGGGCAGTGGAGCAGCAGGCAGTGGCTTGGGGGCACCTTCAGTCCTCCATCCAAAATCTTCTCCACTTTTCGATGTGTAATATTGACAGTTTTTCTCAATCTTATATGTAAAGTCCTTGCAAACACCATTTCGAGCCCCACCTTCTCCAATTAGACGATCGTTCCTAAGTACCCTCTTTGCAGAAGTTCCAGCTCCTCCTACTGATGCCTTAGGGGGGAAGTGAGGAGCCCAAGGTGATAGGGGGCCTGAGGGTAACCTCTGCTACCTGGCAACTTTTCTCGGCTTCTGGCTTTTCCCCTGGGGCATTGGAAATATGCCTTTTCCAGAGGGGCTCCTGGAGTAAAGAATGAGCCAGTCTCAGTGGAGATCTCTGTTTCCAAGGGTCAACCCCAGCCATTTCAGTGAAGCAGACTAGATGCTCTGATCACCCATCCCACCCCCTTTTATCCCCCACCCATGGCCTCTTACCTTACTGAGGTCAGTGAAGCAATAATCCTGCTGGAGGTCACACCGATGGTGGCAGAGATGCTGGTTCTCTAGAAAAGCAAAAGGGGATGACCCAGATTCTCAGCCCAAGTAAGCATCCTGTTGGCTCCCAGTCCAGAAGAGAGATCTCCAGAAAGAGACACCACAGCCAGATGTGGGACTATGGGTGAAAAGCAGCTACCTAAGGATTATGGACTGAGGATGAAGGATGTTGGTGGCTCCACAGGTGACTTTAAGAAAGGTGAGCTGAGGTTTCAGAGGTCTTCCTCTTAATGGAAGCATCGAGAAGGGGGAATAAGCCCAAACTAAAGACACAGAGCATTGAAATAGGGAGAGCTTCTGCCCAAAAGCATGACTGAGCTTTGGAGCAGGATACCAAGGGAAATTCAGAGAGTCCCCGAGCCCTACGGACATTTAAAGGCACCACCAACTGACAACTGTGTTTGAAGATGGAGCCTGGCCTGCGAGGGGTGGAGCTGAACCAGGGGACTGAATCTGGAGACCTTGTAAAGCCTGTCCCATCTATAATGGTTAGCTGTTCTACCTGAATCCACTTCCTCTTACCCGGAGGTGAGCTCTTACCTACAACTCTGAAGCGAGTGCTTGTGGCGACATCACTGAATAGCTCCACTTTGAAATATAATTGATGTCCCAGAGGCTTGTGGTGGGAGAAAGGGAAGACTATTTGTGTCACAGTCAAAGGACAGAAGGCTGGCTTCTGCTTCGGCATGGGCAAGGTCAGCATCAGTTTGAACAGTGACCAAGAAGTATTGAAGATGGACAAGGAAAGTCCTGTGGCAGAGCCCGCTATGTGTTTACCAAGACTCACTTCCTTTGTCACCTGGGCACCCAGCTGGACTACATTTCCCAGCCTCCTTTGCAATTAGGTGTGGCCAGGTGACTGAGTTCTGGCCAATAGAATGTAGGCCTAAATGATGTGTGTTGCTTCCACACCTTGTCTTGGATTTCCCAGCCTCCAGAACTGTGAGAAATAAATTTCTGTTGTTTAAGCCACCGAGTCTATGATATTTTGTTATGACAGCCCAAGCTGACTAAGACAGCCTGAAAAATATTGTACCACTCTCTTCTGGCCTCCATGGTTTCTGGTGAAAGACATGGTACCCGTGGAACAGTTTTCCCCCTACAGGTAAGGTCATTTTTTTCCTGGTTGCTTTCAAGATTTTTCCTTTGTCTTTAGTTTTTAGAAATTTAATTATTATGTGTCTTGGCATAGATTTCTTTGGGTTTATCCTGTTTGGAGTGTGCTCAGCTTCTTGAATCTGTAGATTTATGCCTCTTGCTAAATTTGGGAAGTTTTCAGCCTTTATTTCTTGGAACACTTTTTCAGCCTTCGCACTTTGCCCTCTCCTGAGACTCTGACGACATGAATGTTAGATCTTATGTTATAGTCCCACAGGTCACTGAGGCTCTTTTCTTTCTTTTTTCAGTCTATTTTTTCCTCTGTTGTTCAGATTGGGTAAGTTCTATTGTTTTGTCTTCTAGTTCACTTATATTTTTCTCTGTTCCACTGACATCACCCAAGCAGAGGTGTTGGGGCACCTTGTCACAACCTCATGAGAATGGAAGTCTAGGCTCCCCAATCAGCCTTGGCGATATGGGTGGGGTAAGGGCCACATTTTTTCTCTGATGTTTGGCTGCAGTAGAGCAGTTATTTCTAAAAGTTGTCTATCTTACTAGGCTGCCCTTTTTCTGGCCCTTTGGCTAGAGAGAGGAGACTTGTTGGGGCTTTTTTTTTTTAAGTCTGTATTTGTTGGTATTTCTGGGTTGACTTTGTCAACCCCAAATTGGGATATGAAGGGAAAAAAGAAAACCCAGGGCACTCATCATCATGTTGTTCCTTAGATCCTGAGGTCCCTAGCTGATTTGCCTTCTTCTCTTCACCTTTGAGAGTCTTCTTATGTTTGTCTTACTTATAATGTCCAGGGTTTTTAGTTGTACTTAGCAGGAGGAATAGGGAAATATGTATCCCCTCCATCTTCTCAGAAGTGGAAGTGCTTTGCCCATTTTTAAATTGGGTTATTTGTCATTTTTATTACTGAGTTGTAAGAGTTCTTTATATATTTTGGATACAAATCCCTTATCAGATAAATGATTTGCAGGTTTTCTCCCATTGTTCGGGTTGCCTTTTCACTGTCTTGAATGGTGTCCTTTGAAGCACAGAAGTTTTTAATTTTGATGAAATCCAATGAAGTCCAATTTATCTATTTTTAATTTTGTTGCTTGTGCTTTTGAGTCATATTTAAGAAGGCTTTGCTAACCCAAGGTCTTGAAAAATTACCAGCATATTTTTTCTGAGAGTTCTATAGTTTAAGCTGTCACATTTAGGTCTATGATATATTTGGAGTAATTTTTGTGAATGGTGTAAGGAAGGGGTCCAGTTTCATTCTTTTTCATGTCGATATCCAGTTGCCCCAGCACCATTTCTTGGAAGTCTATTCTTCTAGTTGTCTTGGTCCCTTTGTTGAAAATCAATTGACTATAAATATGGGGATTTATTTCTGGACTCTCAATTCTATTCCATTGATCTATATATCTATCCTTGTACCAGGGCCACACTATCTTGATTACTGTAGCCTTATAGTAAGTTTTGAAATAGGGAGTATGAGTTCTACAACTTTATTTTTTTCAAGATCATTTTAGCTATTCTGGGTGCCTTGAATTTACATATGAATTTTAGGATCAGTTTGTCAGCTGGCAAAAAATCCAGCTGGGATTCTGATAGGGATTGTGTTGAATCTGTAACTCACTTTGGAGAGTATTGCTATCTTAAGAGTTCTTTAGGTTTTATAGCTTCTTTAAAAAGGAAATTTGATGATTTTTATTTAAAACAATTTAAATAGGGTTACGCTTTAAATCAAACAAATTTTTATAGCGAATGTAACAGAAAGCTAAAATCTTCTAACTCAGCTGGAGTAAATGACTTATCAGGTTTCTGGCAACTCTGACAGAATATGATTTGATTAACTAGGCCCTTGGGAAGCCTGGCTGTTCAGACCAGGAATTCCAAGCCCACTTATGCCCTGGAAATCAATAGCCCCCAGCATCCGTCAGCTGTGTAGTCCCCTGGTCCTTCAGCTGAAGGAGAGCAGAGGGAGAGGCTTACATCCAGGGCCAGCATGACCCTTTGCCGCCCTGGCCAGGATCAGACTTACCACCCTGAGCTGGAAGAGTGGCTTGCGGTCGGAGGAGTTGGGTGGAAGGGCGAAGGTCTGGATGTCTATCACAGGCAAGAGGGTCACATTTCCAGGGGTGAACATCAGGAAAGGAGCTGATTCAGGTGATGTCTCAAACTCTAGCTGCATATTTGGGTACAACTTGGCCAGCTGAAGAAAGAGGGCAGAAACTCAAAGGAGGGCAGGAGACAGACAGAGGGACCCTTAGCTATACTGGGGATATGCCAGATGGGCAGAACTCCAAGGCTCAAATCTCCGAGGGCCCTAAACCAGCAGTGGAAATATCACAGGATTTTAATAGGCAGCTGTTGTGGTTGGAAAGAGCACTTTGATAAAGTGATAAAGGGGATGGGTGAGACAGCCCAATGGGCTTGCTCCCATGACAGCAGATGGTCGCCATACTTCCTGCTGTGCAGTCCAGCCTGTGTTGACTAGCGTGCAAGTTTGAGGCCAGAGCTGAATTGTCTGGTTGAAGAGAGGAGACGCTGAGTGCCTTCTCCACTCTGCTCCTGCCACTTGTCAGCTAGACTCTACATAAACATCAAACACATATTGATTATTGGCCTAGCCCCAAATTATTAGCCTGCCCAACATGGCCCCGTTTGTGTCCTGGAAGGAAGCTGTGTATTTGTGCTGGTTGAGTTCTGTTGTCTCCCATTTGATCCTCCCTGCAACCCAGTGGGGCAGGTACTATTGTCCATATGGCAAATGAGGAAAGTGAAGACCAATGAGATTGAGTTCCCAAGAGAGAAAACAGAAGACCCCCGATTCAAACCCAGCCAATCTGAATCCACATTCTGCGTCTTTATGCCACAAGGAGTCAGAAATGATGGGAATTTTGTACAAAAAAAATTAATTTAGTAACTTTTATCCTTCCCCACTGCTCTAATAGGTAAGGTGTCTGCCTGGAGAAAGTTGATGCACAGCTCATCCATGTCCAAATGCCGTCTCCACATGTGGCTGAGGACAAGGGCTTGTGGTGAGTGGGCAGAGGCTTACCTGAGGAATCAGGGCCCGGAATGAGTTGGTGTTCAGGGCGATGGAAGAGTCCAGGGGGATCTGCAGCAGGAGAAGTAGGAAGCTACTCGCGAAGCAGGACACAGTAGCAGTCAGGGATGTGGACTTTGAGGTCTGACAGCTTGAGTTCGAGTACTGCTTCCGCCACTTTTTAGCTGACTCATTGTTGGCCAGCTTTGTCAGGCTCTTCAGCTGTAAAATGGGGATGGTAATAATAGCACTTATGGTCCAGGGTGTGAGAGGATTAAATGAGATACATGGGTCAAGCGCCAAGTGTGGTGCCTGGAACATGGTAAGTACTTAATGAATGTCTGTTATTGTTATTTATTATTTCTCAGGATGCTCCCCCAAAGGGCCAATGAGAGCCGAGAGCCTCCGCAATCTGGATTTAACGTGCTTCCAGAGATGGCTTCACCCAGACTCCTTTGCCAGCAGTCTCTCATGGTGCCATTCTCTACCCACCCCTAGGACTTGCTCGTCTTTCAGATGGTGAGCCCTGCTGACACCTGTTCAAAGCCCACCTTCCTCCTTCTCTCCTCCTCAGGATCCCCACTCTTTACCTGGGCTGCTCCTATAGCACTTGTCATAGTGCTCGGCTATGGAGGGGCGCCGCTCAGACCTGCCTGCAAGGGGATCAGCTGCGAGGAGGGCAGTTGGCTCACGGCCCCCTGCCACCTCCCATTCGGGCCCCACTCCATTCACGCTGGCAGCCCCCAGCCCCCGACTGAGCAGGGCAGGGGCAGTGGAGCTGGAGAATTTTGTCAGATCGCTGCTGGGATTCCAGGTGGTCAATTAAGACAATGAGCAAACTGAAAGTCACAATTAAGCCTTTATTCACTTACTGCCGTAGCACAAGCAAGAGGCTTGACTGGAAAGGGCGCTGCCCCCCAGTGTCCCATTTTTCCTGGTGACATGGCACCTGCGAGGGGCAGATGGGGGATCATTTATTGCCAAGGGGGCCCTGAACAAAAGGTTCTTGCTGTTTTATGGGCCCAGGGGTTGAGGGGGCAGAGAAAGGGAGAGGCCAGGAGTGGAAAAGCACTGAGTACCACGCCAGACTGGAGAAGACTGTCTTCAAGGCCCCCAGTGAGGGATGTCAGCAGAGGCACCTGGACATGTCTCAGCTGAGGCTCCCGCCTCCCCATCCATAAGGAGGCTTCTGAACGGAGGTGTCTAGCTAGGAACGCGGATACGCATAAGAGCACGGCCATCCCAGGGGTGGCTGGGGGGCTGGGCCTGAGCCCCTGGCTGCATCTCCCGCAGAGGCTGTCAAGCCCTGCCATGCACCAAGCCTGGTCCGGCGAGACTGCCAGGGAAGCTTTGTAACTGCTCGTGGTCGGCTCTGAAAGACCACACGCAGGCTTGTAGCCTGGAGGGGTCTTCTCCAATCTCCGCCTGACATGGCCCTGCTCTAATAAGCAGGCTTTGCTCTGGGGCTCCCTGTCAGCTCGCCTGAGACTTTCTCGGAGCTACGCAGGAGCACTTCTCCGACCGCGCCTGCCTTCCTGCCCTCTCTCCCTTCCCGCGCAGCAGCCCTGCATCACAGTCTGAGGGCCCGCCCCAGCTTTCCTCCTTCTCTCCTTTACACATCAGGGGTGTTTCCTAATAAATCTCTTACAAGTCTAGTGTCGTCTTGGCATCCACTGCTCAGAGGACCTGATATGACCAGACACCAGAGTCTGTCTTACTTTTTAAAGTACTGCTAATAACAGCTAATATGTATTATGTGTCACTGAGTTCTACAATCTCTCATACAATCCCTGGGGAATAGGCACGATTGGGGTCCACGTGCACAGACAGGGAAACTGAGGTACAGCTTGGATTTGAACCCATGTTTGACAGACTCCAAATTCCACCTTTTCCTCTGTCTCCTTAGAGCACACAGCGGGTCTACAGTCCCACATGCCGCTTTCTCCTGGCACCTCCAGCCCCCTCCCCTCCCCGACTCACGTGCTCATTTTGGATGATGAACTTCATGTGCCCAGCCTGGTGGTAAACCCTACTGGCCGTGTTGAAGACGAAATCAGAGACTGCAAAGTAGATCATGCGGTCATGCTCCTGGGGCAGCCTGATGGGCGGAGCATCGAAGGGGACTGGAGAGTGCCAGCTTCGGCCAAAGAACTCACCCTGGAGACAGAAGGACCTATCAGTCACCCAAGGTTCCTCGAGAGACGGTGTCAGGCAGAGGCGTCCAGAGCTCGCCTGGGGGAGGCCGCCTGTGCCCGGGCCGGTGGCTGGGTTGGTGGTTCTTCTCTAGGATGCGGGGCCAGGGATCCTGAAAGATTCCTTTTGGCCAACAACATCTAGGCCCTGACAGCTTCCTGAAATCCCCCATTATAGTCGTCTCTGTGGATGGGGAGGTGCGTCCTCTGTCTCCCAGGCTCAGGGCGCAGGAGAGGAAGCCCAGCCCGGGGGGTGAAAAGCATGGACTCCGGAGCCTAACTGTACGGGTTTGAATCCTGGTCTGCCACTTCCTAGCTCTGGGACCGTGGGCAAGTCGCCAACTTCCTTGTGCCTCAATTTTCTCACCTGTAAAATGGGGATGATGCTAATGGTTTCTACTTCAGAGAGGAGGTATGACATTTAAATAGGTTAATATTTGTACAAATACTCAGAACAGCGTCTGGCACAGAGTAAGAGCATATAAGCACTAGTTAAATAAAATTGGAGGAAAGTAGCGCTCCAGGGCCTGGCTTAACCCACAGGAGAGTTGTGGAAGAGAGGAATCAAGAGGGGGTGTACTGGTCTCCCATTGCTGCTGTTAGAAATAACCATAACCTCAGTGGCTTAGAACAACACAGAGTTATTTTCTTCCATTTCTGGAGGCCCTTTGGGGGCTTCAAGGGCAAATCTGCTTCCTGCCATCTGCATACCTTGGCTCGTGGCCCCTTCCTCACGTCACCCTCACCTCTTGCTTCGCTGCAGCCTCTTGCTTCCGTGGTCACACTGCTCTGCCCCTTATCTCCTGCTGCCCTTTTATAAGGAGCCCTGTGATTGCAATGAGCCTAGCAGGATAATCCCGGACAATCTTGCCATCTCAAGATCCTTAATTTAACCAAATTTGCAAAGTCCCTTTTGCCTTATAAGGTAACATTTACAGATCCCTAGGATTAGGACATGGACATTTTAGGGAGCCATCCTTCAGTCTACTATAGGGGGTGAGACAGGTAGTAATAACAGTGCCACCTCATACGTGTACTATGTGCCAGGCACTTGCTGAGCACTTTATACACATCTCACTTAATTCCTACAGCAACTTTACCAGGTAAGACTATTATTATTCCAATTCAATAGAGGCTCAGAGAGGTTAAGTAATTCTCCCAAGTTTCCCCAGCACTTAAGTGGTAGAGCCAGGATTTGAGCTCATGGCTTCTAGACTCCTGACAGATTTACCACGTTGGCTCAGAGATCCTGTCTGAGGTGTTGCTCTGCAGTGCTAAGTACCACAAATGCCCACTGAGGGCACTGGCCAGGGCTGTGGACTGACAGGCAGATGGACTGGAGAAGGAGGGCAGAAGCTGACTCTGGGAGATAGAGTTGATTTTCTGCCAACCCTCAGCTCTACAGCCCTTTTGCCACAGCCCCTTACCTTGAAGGGTGTGTCCAGGCATTGGGAGGTCACCTGGGGAGCTCCTACTAAGCTGTAGTCAATGCCAGCTACCTGGTCAATCATCGAGGTGACTATGGAATAGGAAAGAGACAGCATTATGAACAGGGTGGCCAAACACAGTTGTACCAGCTGTGTACTGCATAACTCCAGGGAGCTCCTTTCACATGAACTGTAGCCTTTGGAGAATGGAAATGGGGCTGGGACTGATCCATGCTACCTTCCGTCACAAAGAGAGTTTATCCACTCATTCATTCATGCAACATTTATTGAGCCCCTGCTATATGCCAGGCGCAGTGCAATGGGCTGATAACATTCTGAGTGAGATAGTCAAAGTCCCTGTCCTCATGGGGCTGACAGTCCAGAGGGGGAAAAAACAGTCAAATACTTGAGAAAATAAGTACAAAATTGCAACTCTGTTAGCGTAAGTCTGTAGGATGATGCCAGCCATAGAACAGGGGCAGAGTCGGGGGAGGGAACTTGATTTGGACAGGGACGCAGACGAGGGGTTGCCTGGGCTGAGATCTGAAGGAGGAGTAGATGGTGATTGGGCGAAGGGGGGGTGGATGTGGGGGAAGGACATTCCTGGCCGAGGGAACAACATGTGCGAAGATCTTGCAGCAGTGAGGAGCATGGCACAGCAGAGGAACTAACCAGGGACCAGAGTGGCTGGCCGAGTTGCCCCCAAGAGGAAGCTGGGGACAGCAGTGTGGTGCGGTGGTCAGGGTCAGACCACACAAGGCCTTGGCACCCACAGCTGGGCTCGGTATTCTGAGGAGTCTTCGATGAGTTTCAAGGAGAGGGGGAGGCCTGACCTGATGTGAGACTGTGAAAGGGCCCCATGGCAGCCAGAGGGGCAGGGCCGGAGGGCCCCCAGCTCCACACAGGGGGCTCAGAGCACCCGTGTTTTGTTAAAGCCGGCAGTCTGGAGCCAACACACTGGACGCTCTGCCATCCCCTGCCCACCGCGAGCTCCCAGCAGCTTTCTGAGTCAGCGCCCTGCAGTGCCTTACTCCCCCTCCAGAGAGCAGACCCCAAGAGAGGAGTCAGCCCATGTCCAGCTCTAGGATGGAGAGATGCTCCATGGGGAAAATTCTTTCAGGGCTCTCGGGAGACCATGGTGATGGTGCCAGCGGTCCTGGGTACCAGGGCATCTTTCTGCACCCAGAGGAGGGAGAGGGGCTCCAAACCTGGCAGAGTTCGGAGGTAGGGCTCCAGGCGTGAGGTCGTCGACATCCTCACCATTTCACAGATCTGCCGAAAGTGGGTGAGAAAGCCAGGTGAGTCCTCCTCCGCCTCTCTCCTTGGCAATGCCCCCACCCCCATCCCCACCATCACTCCAGGAACCTGGGTTATATTCCCCCCACCCCCCAGTGGAGGTAGGTGTGTGAGGGGAGGGAGAGTATGGTGAAAAGGGAGAAGAGACCACAATCCCATCAACACACAGCACTTGGTCACTGTCCCATCTGGACTGGCCTCTCACACAGGTGGGCCCTGCTTAGGTTCCTAGACTTTTCTGGAATCCACATTAAAAGTGGATGGTGGTCAATCGGCACTGCCGTAGGGTCTGCTATTGTCATGGTCCTCAGTTCAATGTCTCAGTGGCTCAGTGGCAGGTGGTGTATTTATTAAAGAGCAGAGGGGACAAAGCAGAAGAGCGTCTAGGTGCAGGAGGCAGGTCGTGAATCGGCGGCTCCACCCCACCATCCTCAGTCCCTTTGTGTCCGTCCTCTTCCTGCTTGGGTTCCTTGCTGCCTGGGAATGAGGGATCTGTAAAGAGCGTGGTGCCTGGTCTGCAGCAGTACCGATTAGGGCCACCAGAGGGCCCCAAAGCAGAGCCACAAGGGGGGTCCCCGGGAATTTCCTTCCTCTGTCAGCCACCAGCCTAGTCCCCCATAAATCAAGAATTCTAGACTCTTGGTGGTGAACATGAATGCAGTCCATATAGAAAATGAAACATAATAATGTACAACTGAAATTTACGCAATGTTATAAACCAATGTGACCTCGATAAAATAATATAAAGTAAAAAAAAAAAAAAAAAAAAAAAAAAAAGGAATTCCAGCTGGGGAGATCTCAGAAGCCCCTAGTCCACGATTTCCTGACTTCAGCTGTTCCTATGACTTTGCCTTTCTCATCTATTAATAGACTTAAAATTTTCTTTATGCCAAGTGGCCTTTTAAAAATTACATGTGTTTAGCAAAAAATACAGAAACTTTATATCACTCCTGTCAATGGGAAACTGGTATCCCTTGGCATAAACAGAAAGTGACTGGGAAAAAGAATACGAGGAATTGGAAAAATGCTCTGGAAGTCTGGCTAGACACTGTTGTCTAGTTGGATAATGCCCCCTTTCTGTGAAACAAAAGTGTTCAGGATACATTGGCCCCAAACTGCTTCCCCTTTGATGTGAGAAGAGAGAAAAAGGACTGACAGGGAATCACTTGTTCGCTCCATCATCCTGCATGACGTAATACTGACACTTTGCATCACTTAAAATCAACTCTCCTTTGGGGGAAGTTTCTCACTTTGGGAACCGTTGTTTTGTTCAAACTCCAAGGCAGCCTGGGTCAGGTGGGCCCGACCTGGCCTCTCCTGGACCACAGAGGAAGAGCAGCACTACCCAGGCAGCCAGCCCTTCTGGGGCCTGAATCTGCCCACCCCAGGTCCTTTGGTCAGAGGTCCTCTTTCTGCAGAGCCACTCAGGGCTTTGCACTCACGGCTCCGTGGAGGCCAAAGTCATTGACCACATCCTCTGAAACTGTCCATTCCTTGGGCTCAGCCTCTCTGGCATCAGCCCCATTCTCCTTTGGACACATGTCTCTGGCCTCAGCACAGGGCTATTGGGCAATGAAAATAACCTAGCCCCATTTACCCAGCTCTTCCTCTGTACCAGTTGATGCCTGTGTATATGACATAATGGTATATACACCATATGGTATATATGTCATATGTGTATATGTCATATGGTCCTCACAACAACCCTGCAAGGTAGATGCTATGATTACTCCTATTTTATAGACAAGAATCCTAAGCCTCAGAGAGGTTAAGTCAGTTAACTGAGGCCTCAGAGCCAGCAAAGTGGCAGAGCTGGGGCTTAATCCTAAAGTGTCTGATTGCAGAGCTCATGCACTCAACAGGGAAGACTCAAGGAGGCAAAATCCAGGTGGGAAATGACACTGAAACAGTAATGATAGTGACTGCTCTGAATACCCGCTGTATACCAGGCCCTCTATGTTATCTAATCAAATCCTCGCCAACACCCTTCAAGGTGGGGGTCATTGTCCCCATTTTACAAATGAGGAGACAGAGGCTCTGAGGGAATCCATCAAGTTGCCCAAAGATACACAGAGGGGAAATGGAAAAGCCACCTCTTTGCCTTCAAGACCAGGGCTTTTTCCAGACATGAGAGATCCTGACAGCCAACCCCACGACTGTTCTCAATATAGTGCATTTGGGGGGCAGGGGGAATCTGATTATTTAAGAAACATTTTCTTCTCCTCAAGGTGAGAAAGATATCCTAGATTTTCTCCTAAAAAGTTTTAGATTTGTTTTGGTATTTAAATCCTTAGAACACCTGGAGTAGATTTTTGTGTATGGTGTGAGGGAGGGGTCCAAAGTCACTTCTCCATATCTCCTTAATATTACCTACAACTAGATATCAAACACTGTGTCAGTTCCAAATGTCAGTTCAGCATATGTGGTCACACAAACTGGAGAAAGCCTTGAGGTTTGCCTTTGCACCATGAATGAGGAAGGTTTTGCTAAGCAAATTCAAATGACAACATACTTAAGAGACAAGGCTGTTGTCCAAATCTCAAATACGTACATGCCAAAGATCCTTGTGTTAACTACGGATCTGATGATTCTTTTGTTTACCTTTTGTTCCAAGATATTTTTGAAATAGATTTCCATAATTCCATGGAAGAAGTTCTGGATCCGGCTGTAGAAAAGAGGAAAGAGGGTCAGGACCCACTTTATGATTAACTGAGACTCCCAAGAGGAGGGCTATCCATGAATCTGACCTTTCCTCATGTTATCCCAAGAAGGGACCAAGCCATTCAAATTTAATCCAAGGGAGGGTGACCCATTGTATTCTCCTGAATCAGAAATGTAAGTGGGAGTAGCCTAGTTAGGGTTGGGGTGTTAACTATGGACATCGCTGATTTTAACTTCTCCAGCAGCCTTTCCTTCCTTCAAACCCACTTCTCCATTTCCAGTCCTTGTGGTTCAGTGGGACTAACCCTACTCCTACTCCCAGGTCTAAGGGTGGGTCCTAGACCTTGGCTCAGCCGATAAGAGTCCATAATGCTTGGTCCAGGGATGGGCATGTGACCCCACATTGGCCAATGAGAGCTTTTCCCAGCCCCTGCCCCCTCCCATGTTGTATGGGAAGGCTGTTCCCACTTGCTGAGTTGGCAGCACTAATGGCCAGGGAAGCCTGGAGCTGCTTGCCACCATCTTTGCCACTCTAAGGATGGAGGACCCTGCCTGAGAAAGAAGCAGACCTAAGGGACAGAGAGATTCCTGGTGACATGGGTCAAACTCCTGGATCCAGACACAGCTTTGGATTCATTCCATGGAGTTTTCAGGCATATGTGAGCCAGTCAAGTCCATTCTTAAGGCTGAAATGTCTGAGTTGAATTTGTTTTTTATTTTTTTTTAATATTTTATTTTTTCCTCTTTCTCCCCAAAGCCCCCCGGTACATAGTTATATATTCTTTGTTGTGGGTCCTTCTAGTTGTGGCATGTGGGACGCTGCCTCAGCGTGGTTTGATGAGCAGTGCCATGTCCGCGTCCAGGATTCGAACCAACGAAACACTGGGCCGCCTGCAGCGGAGCGCGCGAACTTAACCACTCGGCCACGGGGCCAGCCCCTGAGTTGAATTTTTGTAACTTGCAACTTAAAGGAGGCTGGCGAATTTAGAGGTCAGAAGTCTTGAGGGCTTGTTTGGGAAGGAGGAAAAGGTGGACAGAGAGGATAGGAATAGATATGAACAGACTGTGCAGAAAAAATGAAGTATGTGACGCAAATACATATAAAGATGCTCAACATTACAACAAGATAAACACTGATTAAAACCAAGATACCCTCAGCTTTCAGAGTGGCAAAAAGCTAAACCTTTGGTAACACACCGTGTTGGTGACAGTGAGAGGAAACAGACGCTTTCACACCCTGCTAGTGGGAGCAGAAACTGCAAACCCCTGGAGGGCAGTTTGTTGGTATGTATTAAAATCACAAACTGCACACACGACTTTAAGAATTCAGCCTGTAATTCATTTGCCCAGGTGCAAAACGATACTATGCACGAGGTTATCCTTCGCAGCACCGTTTGCAGCAGCCCAAGACTGGAAGAAAATACTCCAACGAAAAGTCTATCAACAGACGCCTAATTATATACGTTTTAGTGTCTTCATATAATGGGATCCTTTAAAAAGGAAACTCATGTGTTCTGATGTGGAAGGGCTCATAAATACATTGGTAGTTGAGAACACCCAGAGAAATAATAGTGAATATAGCACGCTGCCACATGAGTAAAAAATAAAAGAGAAAAATATCCAAGTGTGCGGGCATAGACTTGCTCAGGAAGGATACGTGAGAAACTGTTAACGTTGGCTGCTTCCACCAAGGAGAACTGGCAGGGGGGGCGACCAGAGTGGAGAGGGATTTTTTTCATTCTGTTCCCTTTTGCACTTTTTGAATTTTGAACTATGCAGATGAATTACCCACTCGAAAACATTTAAATTTCTTTAAGGTATAAGAAGGGGAATAAAGGCCTATTCTTTTTTTTTTTTTGAGGAAGATTAGCCCTCAGCTAACTGCTGCCAATCCTCCTCTTTTTGCTGAGGAAGACTGGCCCTGAGCTAACATCCATGCCCATCTTCCTCTACTTTATTTGTGGGACGCCTACCACAGTATGGCGTGCCAAGTGGTGCCATGTCCACACCCGGGACCCAAACCGGTGATCCCCGGGCTGCCCAAGCAGAACGTGCGAACTTAATTGCTGCGCCACCAGGCCGGCCCCAAGGCCTATTCTTTATACCCTCCAAAGTCCACCAAACAACTTACCTGGAAGTTTAGCAATTAGTCACTCACTCACTCATTCATTCAACAAACATTTACTGAGCCCCTCCTACGGGTCAAGCACTGAGTTAGCTGCTGAGGGGTCTCTGGGGGGTAACCTCATGGAGCTCACAATGTGAGTCTAACCCCTTCAGGTGGAGCTGCCCGCAGAGAACCTCTCCCAGCCACAGCCCCCGCTCCGTGAGAATGTGGCTCATAACAGGGCCTTCCACCCTGTGTTCTCGCCTGGGGGGTCACCGTGAGAGGTGGCGGGAAATCAGTGAACTAAGCTGGTGGAATTACTTCCAGGAAAATATTTTCTCCCATAAAGTTTTCTTTGCCATTCAATGCTTGCTGATTGAAAGATTGGTGATGCAGATTATGAATGTGTGTGCCATAAATTCATGAGGGAATTTCAGACACAAGCGCTTCCTGGGGTTCTGCAGAAAGCATCCTGAACTTTCTGGGGCTCTGTCCCCTGAGATAGCCTGGGACTCATAGTTCAGCTGAACCTTGGCCCCTGGGTGGGCCTGAGGGACACTGGCTGTAGAGACCATGGCTGAGGGCCTGACACCTGTGGTTGGGATGCCGCTTCCAGAAAAGCTTGCCCCCTCCGACATCTATGGGTACCCCTCCAACAACGAGTCAAGGTCTAAAGACTGAAGCAGTAAGAGACTTTCCGTGGGTCACAGACTGCACAAAGTTAGCCTGGACTTTTCCTCCTCTTGTTGCCCAAATTCAATCCCACCTCCTAAATACGCCTAGGAGCATCCTTTCCCCACCTCCGCTGCCACTGGCTGCCGGGGGCATCATCGTCTCTCCTCTGGACATCTGCCTCTGCCTCCTCTCCGCCTCCCTCTGTCCAATCTGCCCTCTTTAATCTCTTCTAAAGGAAGTGATCTTTCAAAAAAGCAAGTCTGATTATATCACTGCCCTTCTTAAAATTCTCCAAAGGCTTCCCACTGCCTAACTTTAAAACAAAGACTAGAGTTTGGCTCCTGCTCACTCCCTTCAATTCTTCTAATTACTTACTTCTCCTCCAGGTACACTGACCTTCTTTTACCCTCCGGAAAGCACAGGCTTTTTTATGCCTCAGGATCTTTGCACATGCTTCTCCTTTTGCTAGAAAAACTCTCTCCTCCTCCCCGTTTGCTAGAATTCAAGGCTAGTTTCAGATATCATTTCCTTGAAGACACTGTCCCTGCTCCAAGGCTAGGTAAGTCCCTAGAGAGTGCCACTCACCCTGGAGACTGCCATCATTCATTGAGATTCCCCGAGCATCCCCTCCAGGCCAGTCACTGTGGTATGCTGGGTTGCCATTAAAGACAATCTTGCCCACGAGTAAGCGAACTTTTTCTTAAAGAGCCAGAAAGTAAATGATTTTGGCCTTGCACGCCATATGGTCTCTGTCGCAACTACTCAACAGGGCTGTCGTAGTGCTGGAGCAGCCGGAGACAAAATGTAAGCGAATGAGCGTGGCTGTGCGCTAGTGGGACTGTATTTACAGAAACAGACGGTAGCTGGATGTGGCCTGCAGGCCTCAGTTCACTAACCTCTGATCTTGATGGATTTTAAATCTTGCCCTTATGCCCCATCAGGGACGTCCCCTGGGTGATCTGGATGCCGAAGCAGCTCTGACAATCCCCAGCAAGTGTATGGGGCCACTTACCTTAGGGGTCCAGAGATGTTAATGTCGATGCCATCAATGGAGCTGTCACAGTGGGCCACAGAGGCAGTGGGTCGTCCAGACGGGTCCTTGCCCAAGTTCAAGGAAACTGAGATGGAAATGCCATCCACACTCAGACCAAAAGTACCATTTAGGATGCTGGTTGGGAGAAAAGAGAAGCAGATGGTGTATAACCAGTCACCTCCAGGAAGAGGAGCCAGAAGAACGCAGACTCAGATCTGCCTTCCGGTTCCCCACTGACCAGCTGTGTCCTGTCTCAGCCTCAACTTACCATTAGCGCAAATAGCCAGTGTTTATTGAGTATTTGCTATGTAAATACTATCTGCTAAATGCCTTGCAGCTGCTATTTTATTAAATCCACAGCTGCATCCGTGAAGTGGGTTATTATTAGCCCATTTTACAGATAATAAAACTGAGGATTAGGGATAGTCAGATCTGGGTCCTTTATAGACTGGGCATTTAAGAACCCAGAAAGCCTGGGGTGGGAGGACAAGCCCTTGCCCAAAGCTGAGAGACATTCCAAGCCAAGGACTACTCACACGAAAGCCGTCCTCACCTTCCAGCTCCCGCTGACAGACACGTAGTTATTGAAGAGGGAGGCGCGGACACCCCGCCCTGGGCGAAGACTGAGATCCGAGTTCCTGAGCTCCAAGCTCTGGATCCTCAGGCTGGGCGAGGAAGGCAGACCATCAAACCCAGACAAACCAGGGGCACACCAGTCCTCTGAATGAGTCCCCTCCCACGTGTCACAGTCTCTTTCGAATGTATTGACCTAAACCACCCAGGACGAACAGACCATCGCCTTCACATGCTTCAAGGTCTGATCAGACTGCCTCCTCCAGGAAGACTTCCCCAGCCTTCCAAGGCCGAAGACCTTCCTCTCGCCTTTGACACCCACCCGCATTCGCTGCTCCTGTCCATCCTGCTCACTCCACCTTCAACATCGAGAGGACCCTGTGAGCTGGCTGTGCATTGTGTCCTGTCCCCGCAGCTGGGGCCAGGGCTCCTCCAGGAACCAGCTTCCCCTCTGGGCTCCCCACGCTTCAGATACAAATAAGGGCTCACGATATAGATAGGAGATCACCCGCTGGTCACCTGTGGGTCATATTTATGATACATAGACTATAGATATGCTTTTCTTTTCCTACAGCATTTAAAAAAATTTGAATCAGTTGCCAACATTTTAAAATTGGGGAATTTCACCCTAAAAATGTGAAGGAAAAAAGACCTAAATTTCTGGCTTCTCTTGAAAAAATCAAAAGACAATACTCATGTTCCCTTACAGCATCAATCAACTGCAGGTGAGTAGCTGCCTCCTTTAAATGGGGCAGGTGCCCTCCAGGTAAACATCGCGCTGGTCATTCTCGCATTTGCTCTCAGGTCCATTCCCTGCCATTCCCTTGCTCTGACCTATGTTGGATGGGACTGCCCTGTACAAACTACATTTCCCAGGATCCTTTGCCACTGGCTTCTAGTTAGGATTGGCCAATGGGAAGCACTGGGGGGAGATGAGTGAATAGGAAAAGGGGAGAAGACAGGGGATGCCTCAGATTGTGTCTTTGACAGTGGCTCCATTTCTGTGTTGGGACCAGCTCCTGCCAGACAACCCCTTCTTTTATGATCCTAGCTGCCACCCTGGAGGGACCCTGGCTCCTGTGGTCTGTTGACCCCTCATCCCTTTCTTACCTCTCCAGCTCTAGGGATGTTAGAGACTCTTCGTTGTTACTAATTTTTGGGTTGCTTCGCCACTCCCTCTTTTGCTTTTCAGTTCTTCTAACACCTTTGAAGCAAATTCCCTATATTAAATCCCCTCCATTGGTGTTCCTGGTGTGGGTTCTGCTTTCTTGGCTGGTCCCTGATGGACCAGTATGCTCATCTACGTTACCCACTCCCTTGTGACCATTTGGGTTTGTGGCTCTTGTCAGATCCACTCTCATTACTTCACTCAACATTCACTGAGATCCTGCTCTGTCAGACCTGGTTCTAGGCACAGAGGCGACAGAGATTCAAAACTCAGTCCCTCCCCTTGAGGAGTTCACAGTTGGTGGCAAATCTGGATGTGTTAACAGACCACAGGAACCTGCTGTGAAAAATAGGTGCAAGGGGTGCTCTAAGGCTGTGGGGAGGCATTGCCCTCTAGGAGGCGTGGCCTGGATATCTGTGTGTGTGTGTGTGTGTGTGTGTGTGTGTTCAAATTTAAAACAGCTCTTCTTTGACTACTGACTTCAGGAAATTGTCTGAGATTTGGAAAGGATTCCAAGAAGCAGCCTTTTCTATCAGTGATAGATAATTCATCCCCAGTGACCTATTCTGGACACTGAGGAGGCCGGAAGGAAAATCCATGCAACTAAAGAATGGACGAAAAAAGAGTAAGGGGTGAGGGCTTTAAGACTGAATGTGTACAAGCTGGAGGGAGATTAAGATCAGTTAAGTCTTATGGGGAGGGTGACGAGGACCAGGGCTTGTCACCAGGAACCAGGAGGTCCTCTGCTTTATTCCTCACTGGGGATATGTGTGGATGCTACCCTCAAGGGGTATTCTGCAAATAAAATGTGACTAGGTTCCAGAAAGACTTAAAGTCCTGGATTACAGACCCTTACCATGTTCTGGAGGGATGGATGGTATGTCTCAAGCAGGTCCCTAATCTGGGCAATTAAGAGAGTAGCCAGGAGTCCTTGGCAGAGCAAAAATCCAGGGATAGTCTCTGCAGGACTGATGTAGGGGCTGGTGAATCATTTCTAAGTGTCTCCCTCCCATCCTGATGATTCAAGAAACACATAGAACCTTCCAGAAAACCCCACAAGAGCTGGTCATGATCCCTCTGCCATTAGTCCAAGTGATGGTCCCAAGTTTATGGCCCTCCCCCATGACCCCAGGCCCCCATTCTTCCTCCTCTGCTGCCCCTGTGGTAGAGAACAGAGACCTCACCCGTTAGACTCGTAGCTCACTCTTCCAAACCAACCGACTTGGAAGCTTCCTAAGAAATCAGGGACCTCGATGGCGGACAGCTCCTTCTGCAGGGCGGCTGCTACATGTTCGTGGACTGCAGGCAAACAGAGGGAGTCAGCTCGTTCAGTGGAACGTAACTAAGTGTAACCGTTGAGTGGCTGGGCTTTGTGATAACGTGAACTGGGATCGAATGCAGGATTTGCCACTTAGTATTGATAGAATCCCAAGCAAACCTCTTAAATTCCCTGAGCCTCAGTTCCCCCATCTGTAAAATGGTAATAATAATGGTGATGCCAACCGGAGCCTGAGAATTAAATTAGATCGTTAACTCAAAATGTCAGATAAATGGCAATCATTGTTATTTATTCATTCCCCAAGACCGTGGAAACGGTGGTGGAATACAGCGGGGCTTTTGAGGCATCATTTAGTTCAGTGTGGTCAAACCGTAGGGTTTCCACTATTGCTTGAGCCATATGTTAACAATGCAGGTTCCCAGGCCCAGCTTCGGTCAATCTTCAGTGGATCTCTAGAATCTGTATTTATTTGTTTGAGCAGTTCTCATGCAGGTGGTCTACAGACCACCCTGGGAAAAATGCCGATCTAGTCCTATCTTTAGCTTCTGATAGTTAAGATGAGGAAACCGAAGCCCAGGGGTGACATAGCCAAAGTTTCTAAGACAGGGAGTGGCAGAACCCGAGCCTGTCCTGGTTACCAAAGCACTCTGGTGGGCAACAATGGGCGCCATAGGAATGATCAAACCCCCTTACCATATTTCAGGCCTTTTCTGGTGATCCTGGCCACCAACCCAGGATTCGATGCCCCTTCTCCAAACATGGCGACCTCTGCCAGCAGCAGTAGGACCACTACCACACCGTATAGTCTGGCCATCATCACGTCCTCAGCTCCTTCCTGGGCAGAGTCTCTTTGTAAGAGCCCACCTTACTGAAGGTGACAGCAGAGGCTGAGATGCTTATAAATACAGGGGCCAGATGAGGAAATGAGCCAGCTGGGAGGAAGGGCGGGGAAGATTCAAGGTTTTGGGGCAGCCCAATTTCCAGCAACTTGAGATGGGGAGAAGGTTGCTTGTGAAGCCATTTGAGGTTTATTTCTGGTCTGAGAGTAGCGGAAGTGGTGCCACAAGCTCCAACCTCTTCTTCTTCCAAGCACTGGTACCCAAGGAGCCTCCTGACAACGCCGTTCTCTAGCCGAACACCCTCCATTCATCCCCTGTTGTCTGCAGACTGAACTCTCAGCACCCAGCCTGGCAGCGAAGGCCATCACAGCTTGGCTGCAATGAAGCTCTCCAACTGGACCTTCCACGGTCCGAGCCTGCCCGAGCCTGCCTGCACTGTGACTCTGCTGAAACCCGCTGTCCTCCACTCCCATCGTGCAAGACCATCTGGGGCCGGGCCACAACCACGACGAGTGGGTTCTGCAGCTCTACGCTCCAGATGCTTTCGGATTTTCTCTTGCCTATATTCTCTTAGTAAAGTCAATCAACTTTATTAAAGTATAATTTAGATGCAATAGAATGCACACATTTTAAGTACACAGTTCAATGAGCCTTAACACATGTAGACATCTGTGTAACCACATCGTAGTCAAGATAGAAAACACTTCCATCACCCCAAGAAGTTCCCTGGTACCTCTTCCCAATCTCCTTCCCCACCTCTCATCCCACAAAACCACTGATCTGCTTTTTGTTCCCATGGATTCATTTTGTCTGTTCTAGAACTTCATATAAATGGAATCATCCAGTATGTTCTTTTCCGACTGGCTGCTTTCATGCAGCATTGTGTTTTCGAGACTAATCCATGTTGTTTTGCATATCAACAATTCATTCCTTTTTATTGCTGAGTAGTATTCCACACAGTAGCTAGAACGATCCTTTTATTTGTATCGTATTTTTAATTTTCTTCAAATAGGAAATACATTTACATGGTTCAAACATCAAACAGTAATAAAAAGATGTATAGTGAAAAATCTTGCTCTCTTCCCTCGTTTGCATCTTCCCAGTTCCTCTCTCCTCCCCATCAAATTAACAAAAAATTCTCCTGGGATAAGTGCTAGGAGACATGGAAGGTACTTTGAGAGCTTACATTCTAGGGCTTATGGAAGCACAGAGAGGGAGCCATTAAGACAGTAGAGGTGCTCGAGCTTGGTTTTGAAGTATGTGTAGGAGTTTGGCAAACAGACACAGAGAGGGAAGTTATCCTAGGCAGAGAGGACAGCGTAAGCTAAGGCAAGGAAACCTGAGAGAGCACTGCACATTCTGGAAGGCACAAGGAATTGTGGGAGAGTAAGGGGTGAGGGCTGGGGATGGAGGAGAGAGTGGCGGAAGAGGAGACACAAACCCATCCTTGTTGAAGTACGAACATGGGATAGTTCTAATTTTCCAGTGAGAGATACTCCCTATGCTGTGTTAAAGTCTCCTTTTTCCCTGGAGAGGGGGCTCCCCTCATGACATCTCAGTCCTGATTCGAACGGTTCAGTCATGTTTGGTTTAATTTTGGACTTGGTCTTGTCCATGTAAAACCTCCATCTCGTCTTCTGCCTGATGTTTTCCCTCTCCCTGTGGAGGCTTCCTGAGGCTCCCCTGGCTTGGAGTAGGCAAGTCTGTGTGTGTGTGTGTGTGCGTGCATGTTGATGTGTGTGCGTGCATGTGTGTGTAGAGCTGGTCTTCTCTTTCAGGTACCCCTCCCCCTTCCCTGCTCTGTTCCTGTAAGGGAGAGGGAAGGGAAGCCACCTGGGGGAGCTGGAAGTTCTCTTTTTATCTCAGTGGTGATGAAGTGACCCTTGTTGAAGGTCGTCACCACTGACCAAACGATGTCTGACAGTTCAGGGTGGGTAAACAGAGGCCCCGTAAGCCCTGTCAACGAGGGACTCAATTCCAAGCAGCTGCTCTAGGCAAGGATCAGCCCTTGGGGGAATCCTCCTCTGCCTCCGGCCGCCATTTCACGTCCTCGACCCTGTGGCTAGAATTGAGTCCAGTTTTCCTCCTTTGGAAGATGGGATCCCAGGGAGGTGGTCCCTGCCTCTTCTTTGTCTGCCCTCAGCACCACTGCCTCCCTCATCAATGTTCTTTTCCGGCAAGCCCTGGGCTCAGCTGACAACCAGCTAAGGAAATGCGATGTCAGTCTCTGCTTGTTGCAGAGTCTCTACATTTCTGAGAGTGCTTCTGTTGGGGGCCCTTCTGCCTTGGCTTTGTTTAGGGGAAGCAGCCAAGAATCCTTCCCTCTCCCATAAGATGGTGTGGGGAAGGGATCGCCGAGAGTCTTTCTTTACAAACCCCAGGAAATGGTTTAATCAGCAGAGCGGTCAGCTCGGGTCTGGGCTCTACACAGAGGTCCAGCAGCAGGTGGAGGACAGAGATCCACATTAAGGATGCCCACAGTGTTGGACTCCAGAATGGTTTAGGGGATGGAACATTCTGCCTGTATCAGTTTGCTGGCTGCCGTAATGGGGTACCGCAAGCTGTGGGGCTTACGCAACAGAACTTTATTTTCTCGCAGTTCCAGAGGCTAGAGATCCGAGAGTGAGGTGTTGGCGGCATCAGTTCCTTCTCAGGGTTGTGAGGGAGAATCTGTTGCAGTCCTCTGCCCTCGCTTCTGGTGGTTTGTGGGCCATCTGTGGCATTCCTTGGCTTGTAAACGCATCACCCGAATTCTGCCTTCGTCTCCACATGGCGTTCTCCCTTTGTGCATGTCTGTCTCCAAATTTCCTCTTTCTATAAGGAATTCAGTCATATTGGATTAGAGGCCCACCCTAATAAACTATCTTAACTAATTACATCTGCAACGACCCTATTTCCAAAGAAGGCCACGTTCTGAAGTTCTGAGGGTAGGACTTCAATATAGGAACTTGAAGGGGACACAATTCAACCCACGGTGTCCCCTCAGCTGTAAGGAGTGAGGATGGCAGTTAAAGTCATGGCGGTGCTGAGATTTGAGTCAGGATCCTGTATAACTTTTCCTCCATAAGCCTGTATCCCATCCCCTAAATGGGCATAATATTACCCACCTTGCAGGGTTCTTGTGGGGATTACATAAGATAACGTTTAGGGATGTACTGAGTGCCTGGTACCTGCTGAGCCTGGACAGTTAGGTCATCTGGATCAGGGACCATCCCCTGAGCTGGACTCCTGGGATCTCACATTTGCTGGAAATGTGGAACCGCAGTAGAGAAAAACTCCCAATTATGGCTTTTACTCCTCCTTTGGCTGAAATTTGAGGTTAGGGCCAGGAAATTGGGAGCTCATGCTTTAGAACTCAAGGGTTAGAGCTCCTCAAAACCTCTGGGCTGAAAATGTGCCTTTGAGACATTTTTACAGGTGCTATCCTCTTCATCCGGCCCCCAGGGCTCTTGAACATGTTTGATTTAGTGTGTTCCCTTTGCCAGTTCATCCCAGGATTGGTCTCCCCACTGCCCTCTACCCCAATGCCTCTTCTCCCAAGGACAGGGAGCTAGCTCACTCCAATCTGTGAACACCATGGGTGTCCTAGCCTTGGCATTTTTTCTTCTCCTCCTGGGTGGGACCGTTTGACTTGTGTCTTGGGTCCACCCCAGGCCTGCACAGATCTTGACTTGCAACAAGGGTCCTTTGTCTGGCTCAATTCCATTCATCTGCTTCTTCCAGAACTGGGCTGAAACTCCAACTAGCCTGATTGAAAAGCATCTTCCTGGGCAATATCTGTACATGATAAAAAATGGTACATGTAGTACAAAAGCATGAAAATAACTCATCCTTCCAACCCTGTCCCCAGTCCTCCACCTCCCTTCCCCAGAGGCAGTATCTTTCTCATCCTTCCAGAAGCACTTTGTGACCACGGAAGCATGCATGGTAACCCAAGTTCTCTACATCTTGCTTTTTGCACTTAACAATAGAGCTTGGAGATGGTTTCATATCAACGAGCAGATCAGGCTCATTTATTTTAATGACTGTAGAGTATTCCATTATCTAGAGGTTCTCAATTTATTTAACCTGTCTTCTCTTGATGGACGTTTCGATTAGCTCTATTCTTGCCATGACAAATCACACTGCAAAGAATACCATTGTGTAAATGTATTTGTGTGCAGTGTGACTATGTCTGTGGGAATTATTCTTAGAAGCAAGTATTCTGGCTGGCGGCTTATTTGCATTGACAAGTTTTGCTAGGTTCTTGCTATGCTTCCTTCTAACAAGTTGAACTCTTTCACATCTGTCTCGTTCATTCTGGGAGGAGCTGGGAGCTTTGCCTCTGAAACTTGTGCCAGGAACTGAAACCCACTTCTCATTTGTAGCCCATCACATGTCTATTTCCCACGTGGACCACTTTTTTATAACTTTTTTTCCCCTTTAAAAAAATATTTGGTGCCATTCTGTCAAAAACACATGCTAAAATACATTTACCATAAGATAGTCTTCCTTATCTTATTTACAACTGTATATCTACCTCCCAGCACATATCTGACACATATTAGGCACTCAACCAATATTTCATAAATGAGTGAGTAAATGAATTAGTGAAGGGAGTCTGATGAACTTAAGACCTTGACTTTTCATCTCAGACTCAAGTGCTCAAAATGAAGAAACATTGTGTAGTAGACCCAGTTGGCTGCCTAACCCAAAGCCATTTTCCTGGGAGCAAAGCCTAGGTTTTGTTCATGTCCACTCCTCCTCCGTGTTCATCTAGTAAATTCTGACCTGTCTAAGTCCGTCAATACCATTCCCTTGCCAGTGATTAGCTTAGAAGAGGCATACGATCCAATTCTGGCCACTGATAGATGTAGAAGTCCCCTGAGGAAGGGGGACTGACTGTAAATAAACTGCCTGGGGAGACATAGCACCTCTTCTGCTGGAGGTTGTCATGTCAGTATGTGATACCTGGAACTGTGGCAGCCATCTTGGGTTCGTGAGGGGAGACAGCCAGGGACAGACTGACATGTGGAGGATGGCAGAGCAGAAAGAGAAAGAAACTATCTCTCTGGTCAAATATGAAGCCACTGAATAAGCCAAATGTGGAGCTGCTGACATTGGTACTTGCCGTTATGTGAGATGATAATTTATTACCATTTCCTCTTACTTGCAGCCAAAAGCATCCTAAATGAAACCTATTACCTTGATGAGTTAAAAAACTCACATACCTGAAGTGCATTTACAATGCAGACAAGGGACATTGGAAATGCCAGAAGCCTTGTATTGTGAATTTGTTTTGTCTAATAAACAGGAGGAAAAACAAAAAGGAAAGTACTATATATGCACTGTTGAAAACTTGGCAATATAGGCAAGCACAAAGAGAATAAAAGATTTCCATTTCTTTATCATTGAAGGTAAGCACTTTCAACATTTTAAAATATATCCTTCCAGCATTCTTTCTCTATCTCTGTTTCTTTCCATAAGAAGTATATATAATAGTAAAATATAGTGGCAAATATCTAGCGTGTTTTTTTGTTTTTGTTTTCAGTAAGCATAAACATTTTTCTCTCGGTTGTCAAACAGCCTTTGATAATGTGCTTTTGGAGGGTTGGTGCATTTAGGGAACTGCTATGCTGGATTTTCCATTGTAGCACCCTGCCCTCCAGTGAGGGACATCTAGTTACTTCACCTTCCACCTCCCTGGTTGTCAACAGTCTAAAGGACGGTGAACAAGTGTGGTGAGCCTGTTTCTCAAAGTGTGGACTTCTAGTCACTGCAATAAGAATCACCCAAAGAATACTTTAAAATGAAGATTCCAGGAACTTACCACAGCTGTGTTGAAGAAAACCCTATGGGTGGGGCTCAGGAGTCTGTAACTATAACCAGCCCACTAGGTAATTCTGATGCACACTGAAGTGTAAGAACCACAGTTCTTGTCTCTGATCATTTTCCAGGTGAAAACTGCCCACTCACAACCTGAGTTGGGGCTCTTCTTCCCTGTCCATCTTGGGTGGGTTAGGTTTTAAGCCAGTCTCTCCCTCTCCTGGCTTGCACTATTCTTTATAATTCTTCTGTAAACAATTGCTCCAGACCCTAGGGAATCTTGAGCTAATTTCTATTATCAGTATTTTCTACTATCAGACTTATAATTGATAACTCTTTCCTTCTTCTCTGCAACTTTGACTTGTTGGCCCCAGTTCTGACTCTAGAATTGTCAAGAAAAGCCTAATCCCTTTCACATACAATGTTTCATCCATTCTTTCTTTTCTTGGTTCATTCGATATAAATGCAGTGTGTCTCTACCATGTGCCAGGCATTGTGCTGGTGCTAAGGTCTAGTAGTGAGGCAGACTGTTCCCAAGGCTAACTGCTCCTCATCTGTCAGGTTCCAGCTTAAGTGTCCCCCTCTCGCTGGATGGCTCTACCTAAATGGGATCCCACCCCCAGGCACCATTTTTATTGTCTACTTCAGTATCCTCTTCATTCCTTAATTTATGTCCTCTTCATTCTTGAAGGATACTTTTGCAGGGTATAGAATACAGTTTTCCTTTCAATGTTTTAAAGATGTTGTTACACTGTTTTATGGCCTCCATTGTTTCTGTGAACAAGTCATTGATCATTCAAATCACTGTTCTCCTGTATGTAACATTTTCCTCTAACTTCTACCATAATTTTCTCTTAATCATTGGTTTTTAGTAGTTGTATAATGACGGGTGTAGGTGTGGTTTTCTTTATATTTATCCTGCTTAGAATTAGTTGAACTTCTTGAACCTGCAATTTTATATCTTTCACCAAATTTGAGAAACTTTTGGCCATTATTTTTACAAAAATTTTTTCTGCCTTATTCATTCTCTTTGCTCTTTCTAGGACTCCAGTTACACGTAAGTTTTTTTTTTTTTTTTTTTTTAATATTGTTCCATAGGTTCCTGGGGCTCAGTTCATTATTTTTTCACTCTTTTCTCTCTCTGTCCTTCATATTAGATACTTTCTTTTGAGTTTGCTCACTCTTTCTTTTTCTACCACCTTCAATCTGCTGTTAAATCCATCCAATGAATTTAAAAATTTCAGATACAGTAAGTTTTCAGCTCTTGGATTTCCATTTGATCCTTTTAAAACCTTCCATATTTCTGCTGAGATGTTCTATTTGTTCATGCATCACGAGTGTATTTCCCTTATGTCCTTGAGCATAGTTACAATAATTACTTTAAAATCCTTGTCTACTCACAACTAAAATATGCAACTATGTACTGGGGGGATTTGGGGAGAAAAAGCAGAAAGAAAAAAAAGAAAGAAAGAAAGAAAACAGATTGGCAACAGTTGTTAGCTCAGGTGCCAATCTTTAAAAAAAAAATCCTTGTCTGATCATTTTAACATTTGGATCCTCTAGGTGTTAGTTTCTTTTAGTTGTCTTTTCTCTTGAGGGGGGCCCATATTTTTCTGTTTTTCACATATTGAGTAACGTAGGATGTATCTTAGACATTGTGAATGATGTGAAAACTATAGATTTTGTTATGTTTCTATAGATGATGTTATGTTATGTTTTGTTATGTATTGATTTTTTTTTTTTTTTAGCAGGCAGTCACTTTGGTTGATCTTAAATGGAAAACTTGGTCTCCTCTGTGCTGGGAAGCAGCTGAAATCTCAGTTCAGTTACTTCAGCTGTAATTAGGCTGTTTAGAGTCTGCACTGTGCATGCACAGTTTCAGAAGCTAGCTGGAGATTTAAGCAGAGTTTATGCACAGAATTTGAGGCTCCTCCCTCTCTGAAAAGTTTCTTCCCTCACTTTCAGCCACTATGGTTGCCACAAACTCTGTCTTCCGGTTCTTCAAACCAATGACAAATAAAAATGGCAAGCAATAGGATATATTGGAGTATATGAGGAAGCCATTTGGTATAAACCTAATTCGGCCTGACTTCTTTTTTTTTTCCTCCAAAAGGGCCTGACTGGCTATTGAGCATGCATTGCATATCTGCTTAGACATTTCCTTTGGCCAGAACAAAGGCCCTTGAGATAAAGATGCAACTTCCCCCGATATTAGCATTTTTCTTTAGGCTAGGAACTGATTGCTGCACTCACCTCCCAGCTCACCTGTGACCACCCAGCTGGAGACAACAGACTGCCTCCCTGCTGTGTTCACAGAGACGGAAGACCTACCTGCTATTTCCATCAATCGCTGTGCCGACAGACCAGTCTCACAACTATTGTAAAAGGGACATTTCAATCCTATGTGAAACATCCTCTTTGAGGGTATATAACCACCCTTATACCCCCACTTCTTTGGAATGCTCTGTTCCTTTGTGGAAAGACTCTCCCGGGTTATAATCCTCAGATTTAAGCTCAGAATAAACTCACCCAAATTTTCATTTATAGATTGGATATGGATTATTTTCGTCGACACCAGCAAGACTGTGGCCTTTCCTTAAATTAAAAAGCCACAAAAAATGGGAAACTCACCCAGTGCTGATCCCTCATTTCAAGTTTTAACTCCCCTCCAGCATCTCCCTGCTTTGAATGCTATCCAGTGCCTTCCGAGAGTTGTTTTTCACATTTTGTCCAGTGTTTAGAGTTGTTATATAGGGGAGGGTGGCCTGGTAGGAGCTACTTGGCCAATACTTGATGAAGAAGAATCTCCATTTTCTTCCATGCATGTCATATTTTTAAATTTATTTTTGATTATTTCTAATTGTCTGCTCTCCCAACAGACTATAAATTTCTTGGGGGAAGGCGGGGAAGGTGTTGTGTCAAGTTTGTTCATAAGTGCATCCTCAACTCATCGGTACAGAGCACACGATAGGGGCTCAATATATGTTTGTTGACTATACTAACGAAGGTAGTCAAAGTCCTTACCCGCATGGACCATACAGTCTATCAGAGAAGACGCATATTATACAACTAATTACAAGGTTGGAAAAAGGAAACATGGAGTTAAATAATATAAGTAAGGATGACTAACAACATGGTGTGCCAACCATTGTGCTCAGGCCTTGACAAGCATCATTTTGTTTAACCCTCATTATTATCTTATAAGGTAGGTGCCTTTGTTTCCTAGAGCTGCAATAAAAAATTAATGAAACTAAATGCCTTAAGACAACAGGAATTTATTCTTGCGCAATTCTGGAGGCTAAAGTCCAAAATCAAGGTGTCAGCAGTGTTGATTCCTTCTGCAGGCTCTGAAGAATCTGCTGCAGGCCTCTCTCCTAGCTTTTGGCAGCCTCAGGCATTCTTTGGCTTGTAGATGGCATTGTCCCTGTGTCTTCACATCATCTTCCCTCTGTGCATGTCTGTCTGTGTGTACAAATTTCTGCTTTTTCGAAGGACGTAGTCATATTGGTTTAGGGTCCACCCTAATGGCCTCACATTAACTTAATCATCTGCAAAGACCCTATTTCCAAATAAGGTCATAGTCACAGTCCTGGAGAACAGGTCTTCAACATCTTTTTGGGGGGACACAATTCAACCCATAATAATACATGGTGCACCTGGTAGGAAAAATTTTCCTCCTGATTAAAATGCAAAAAGTAGATAGCATTTTATTATATATAATACAAATATAATATGTAATATAGTATTTTATTTATATAATATTTATATTATTTTATTTTTGTTTTTATTTAGCATATCTGTCTATCATCTATCTATCTATCTGTCTATCTATCTGTCTGTCTGTTGAAGGACCTTTCCTTGGACTTTTCCTGTTCTTTTTAGCCTTAAAATAAGACAGGACAGAATCCACTGAAATGCTCTTTCATCAACCTTTCTTTCTCCGTCCTGGCCACAACAGAGACTGCCATGTGCTTGGCTAAAATCTTTCTTGGATTTGTCTGCCCAAGGGGTGACTGAAGGTGGTCTTAGCAAACCCGTGCCAGCTCAGTCTAACCTACAAAGGCCTGGAAAAGGCCAGGGAAGGAGACGCACTTAGCAGTGAAGAGGGTCATGTGATGTGCAGAGAACACCAGTTCTGCCGCCACTCAGCTTGAGACCCGGAGAAATCATATCCCCTCTATAAATGTTCGCATTTGTTTTATAAAATCTGGATGATGATAGTGACCTCTCAGGGTTGTGGCAGAGGAGGGAGTTGGAAGTGTTGAATCCCAAAGAAAGAGACAGGGGAAATCACAGCGTTCTTACAAAGGCAAGGAAGAGCTGGGCAGGGGATCTTAAGAGCTGCTGGATTGTCCTTTCCTGGTTGGTTTTCCCCTGCCAGCTATTGTGGTAGCCAGAAAGGAGTTGCTTGTGTGTGTTTATGTGCACAGCATGTTCAGTTCCTCCTTGGTAGGATGGAGGGAGCTTTTTCCCTCTCGCTGCCCTGCAGACCAAGCAGGGGGCTTTTTGGGGGAGAGAGCTTCTTCTTCCTTCCAGCAGCTTTGAAAGTCACCCGGGACGGATGTAGGAAACAGTGGACCCAAGGCAATTACAGGACAAGAGAACTGGAGTGGGAATTCACAGTCGTGGTTGGGCACCTGCTTCTCCAGGGAACTTCTTATGAACATACTGGGCCCCATCATGGAGCAGGTAGTTTAGTGGGTCTGGGGCTGGTCTTGGGTAACAAAATTTTAAAAAGCTAAAGAATGTGGATGCTTCACAGAGTTAGCAATGTGGGGCCAAATGCACACACTTTTGCTAGAGTATAAATTTACACATTTCAGAGGGGTATAATGGATTGAATAGCGTCCCCCAAAAATTCATGTTGGAACCTCAGACTGTGACCTTATTTGGAAATAGGATCTTTGCAGATGTAATTAAGGTAAGAATCCAGACGAGGCTATACTGGACTAGGACGGGCCCTAAGTCCAATGAGAGTGTTCTTGTAAGGAGAGGAGAGGACACACAGAGAGACACACAGAGGAAGTTCACGTGAAGATGGAGACAGACATTGGAGTGATGCTGTCACAAGCCAAGGAGTACCAGGAGCCACCAGAAGCTGGAAGAGGCAAGGAAGTACCCTCCTCTAGAGTTTTTGGAAGGATTGTAGCCCCGCTGACACCTGGGCTTCAGACTTCTGGCTTCTAGAACTGTCAGAAATAAATTTCTGCTACGGTAAGCCATCAAGTTTGTGCTAATTTGTTACACAGCAGCTCTAGGAAGCTAATACAAAGGGCAATTTGATAGTATTTACTTAAGTTTAAAATACTTTGACTCATTAATTCCACTGTCAAGAAATTATTGTAAGGGTATTCTCTCATATCTACACCAACACACATGCATGAGGAGTCATTGGTGGGGAAATGAGGATGAAAATTTGCATACTACAATTCAACTATGTGAGAATGTAATTTTATGTTTTGGTAGCTAAACTAAATATAGTGAAATGTTATTAATCTGACAATCTTGGTGAAAGGGATATGGGAGATTTTTGTTCAACTTTTGCAACTTTTCTGTGAGCTTTAAATTATTTCAAAATAGAAAGCTACCAAAACATAAAGTTACATATTAATTGACATTCTGCTATAAGGAAGAGCGTTTCCTTCTTATTTGCTCACTTACTTATTTACATCAGTGGACCCATGGATCTTTATTTTATTCAGTGGGTTGTAATGCATTAATGTCATTATTTATTTTGATGCTCAGATTATCCCACATTTCTTCAGTGGGAGTCCATTCAAGCTGGCTCATGTGTCCTCTTGAGGTGTCTCCATCATTCTCTGAGCACTTCCTCACGTTCTGATGCAGGAAGATATTTCAGGCTCAACTTATACTTTTCCTGCCTCCGCCTTGGTATCATTCACTTCTCCAAGGAGCCTGGTTTCTTTTAATGGAGACTGGTGTTTAGAAATCAAGATCCAGATGGTAGCTGTGCTCATTGCCCTCAAAAGGATATTATGTAACTCCTGATATGATTCTAATAGAAGTAAGTACACAGACACATCTGTGAGTATTTTTTGCCACAAACTCAAATCTGAATGTGACCAGCCATGAATCTTAATAGTTTACAGAAAATACAAGGGAAAGGAATGTAGGGGAGGAAGACATTTCCTCTTCCCAAATGTGGGTTCGTCTGGCCGGAGAACGAATTAAATTCACATGAGACAGACTAGCAAGAGAAAATTAAACAAAGCTTTATGAGGAACCATGGCCCGGGGCCTTTCTTCCCAAAGGAAGAAAGGGCACCGAAGAAGTGGGGTGCACAGAGTGGTTATATACCCCCAAACGGGGTGTTTCACATGTGATTGAAATGTCCCTTTTACAACAGTCATGAGGCTGCTCTGTCAGCACAGTGCTTGATGGAGGCAGATAGGTCAGCTGCCTCAGTGAGCACCGCGGGGTGGCAGGTGTGCTGCCTCGGGCTGGGGGGTCACAGATGAGCGCCGCAATGGTTCCCAGCCGAAAGAAAGATGCTTAATCTTTAAGGAGATGCCAACGTTGGGAAGGTGAGGGAAGTCAGTTACAGGAGGTTACCAGACTAGCACAATAAAATGCAGATTTAAGTCCTTGCCTTTGGCATTGATTAAGAGTTTCTAGAGAGAAGGTCATCTCCTTTCTTCTTCCTGGTACAGAGAGGGAGGCACCTTTTACAGATAGAGATTTACCTTACAAATGTAAATGTGTCCTAACAAAGAGCGAGTTCCATTCCTCCTTCCCTGTCCCAGTTTATCAAAAGCAATCAGCCTCAAATAATCCTGATGCTAAAGAGACATATCTTGGGGTGGCCAATTTCAGGTCCCCACAGGAAATATGTTCACTAACCCCATAGGGATGTAGTTAGAAAAGTTAAAAATATGGGAAATTCTACAGGACAAATGATCTGGTTTCTTCAACCAAAAAATGGAAAAGAAAAAAAGTAGATATAGGGGACATTTAGAGACTTAAGAGAGCTTCTTTGGATCCTGGTACAAAAAAACTGAGGAGGAAAAAGCATTTATGAGACAATTGGAGAAACGTGAACAGTGACTGGCTATTTTGAGATATTAGTGAATTAGTATTAAATTCTAAGATGTGATAATGGTGTGGGGACTGGAATTGGCCACCCCAAGATATGTCTCTTTGGCATGATTATTTGGGGCTAGTTACTTTGCAGACAGGAAAGCAACTGAAAAGTAGAATTTACTTACCCTTTGTAAGAGACATTTACATTGTAAAGGAAATCTCCATCTGTAAAGATGTCTCCCTCTCTGAACCAGGAAGGGGCGATGACCTTCTCTCTAGAAACTCTTAATCAATGCCAAAGGCAAGGACTTAAACCTGCATTTTGTTTACTGTACTTGTGTGGTAATCTCCCATGATCACTCCCCCTCCACCCCAACATCCTCCTTTGTCTTTAGATATTTAAGTGGTGGTTTTGGCCATTTTGGCGAGTTGCTCAGTTTGCCTGACCTCTCCCGTGTATACACGTTATGAAGCTTTGTTTAATTTTCTCTTGCTATTCTGTCACGTGAATTTAATTCGTTCTCCGGCCAGACGAACCCACATTAGGTAGAGGAAAAGTCTTCCTCCCTACAATGGTACTGTAGTTACGTAAAAAATTCTTACTTTTTAGAGACTCATACTGAGCTACTTATGGAAGAATGTCCAGGATGTCCATGATCTTCTTTTAAAATAATCCAGTGGCAAGAATGGGGAGTGACAGGGGTTAGATGAATTGCAAGTGGCCATAAGTTAGTTACTGAAGCTAGATGATGGGTTCATGGGAGTTTATTATAATATTCTTTCTACTCTAATATAAGGTGAAATGTTTCTTATTAAAAAAGGGTTTTTTTAAAGGTTTCCAGCCACCTGCTCAGTTGTTAGCTTATAGCTTTATAAGTCAGTGTCTCAATAGGAAGTGGAGGACACACTTACTTAGGACAATGCAAGGAGGGTTTATTTACAAAGGGACTGATTTCAAAGGTAAGGGCAAGGTGCAAAGGAACCACAAGGGCTGGTGCAGGAACCCGGAGTTAGTGACAGCTGAGCTGTTATACCCCCGGGCGTGAAAGGAGAAGGGAGGAAGCAGTCACTGGAACTGGAAGAGGAGAGTGGCATAGAGGCCTCCTCTAGAGGATACCCTGCTCATCTTCCTCCCTCTCATCTCCTGCCAAACTCACTTGGAACCCAGACGGTAGGGAGTCCATTGGTCCATACAGATCAGCCTCCCTGGGCACAGAGCAGAGTGGAGGAGAATGCAGTGTGGGCCAGGAAGGGCAAATAGAAATTCAGTGGCTCACAGCAAAACTCCTCTACTCATGCATGGCTTTGGGGGCTGTGATAGAGTTTGGACATTGTTCTGTTAAGGAGGAATTCAAAGCAGATGAGCTCAACAAGCTGGTTAACATTTTCAACAATCCCTCTGGCTGTTGAGCAGAGAATAGTTTGGAGGAGGCTGAATGTTTAAGAAGGAAGCCCTATGAATAAGATATTTGATCTCGGGAGGGGTGACTGAGCCTCAGATTCGGGTGGCAGTGTGGGTGGGGCTTCTGGTGTGTTGGGTGTAGGGGTAAGCATGAAGGAGAATCAAGGATAACTCGCTTTTTTGGGGCTTAGATCATGCAGGTTGGGAGATCCATCCATTGGAGTGGATAAGATCAGGGAACCATCAGTTATGAAATCAAGATCTCCATGTTGGACGTATTTGGATTGGCAGGTCTGTGGTTCAGCTGAGTGAGGCTGTCAAGCAAGCATTTGCATATATGAGGGCGGGGGAGTGATCTGGGGTGAAGATATAAATCTGGGAGTCTTCTGTATTTGGATCCCATTAAAGGCCTGCTGGATTAAAGTGGCTAGATAGTCTCCACTGGACCCTCCACCCTTCTCCATGCTGTCTATGCCCTCGAGTGCTGACATCTACAGAGGTGTTACTGGGACTCTGTTGTCCTCATGCCTCAGGTTGGTTTTCAGACAATGGCAGGAACTGGCAGGAGATGAGAGTGTGAAGTAAAAAAGAGAAGCCAGGCAGTGGCTCTCCCCAAGGCCACAACTCCTGTTGGGGGGCTCCTGTCCTCTGGTTAGTACTCTTTCCGGTAATAGCTCCTTCAGGTTCAGGGGTCAGAAAAGCTTTCAGCTATTGCCAGTCCCTGGTGTTTCATCATTTCTTTTTGGTCCTCTTATCCTCACCCACATCTTTATAAACTCTGCACCTTATGAAATCCCCTTTGAATCAGCCATGTGCTTCCTGCCGGGTCTTTAATGGTAATAACGTGGATGGATGAGGTCAAGACACAAAACTTCCAGTTTTAAAACGGAGACAGTCTTGGGCAAACCTGAATAGTTTGATTACTGCAGCCCAGGTTCCCTAGGAAGGGAATGAAGAGATGGATGAGTGTCAGGACCATGGCCTTGAGGCGCGGCCACATTTAGGAGCCCAGGAAAAGAGGTGGAGCCCATAAAGGAAGCTCCGCAGGAATGACTCATGGTGGAGGAAGAGACTTAGGGTATTTAGAGTCACAAAAGTTGAGAGAAGAGAGCCTTTTGAAAAGGACCAATGGTCAACCACGTAATATGCTACTGAGAAGCTTGGTAAGGTGAAGTCAGAGAAATGACCACGGGGTCTGGCCACATGGCTTTGCTGACCCTCACAAGCACACGATGGAGTAAGTTGAAGAGGGAAAGGCAGGTAAGAAGGTTGAGATGGGAGTGTGGGTAACAACTCTTTCCAAAGATTTTGATGGATGAGAAGCAGAGAAACGGGATGGTAGCTGGAAGGGGAGGGGAGGTTTTATTCATTTTTCAGTAAGGCTGGAAATATCACATCTGTTTGCTGCTAGAGTGATGTCGCATAGAGGAAGAGATTGGCGAATCAGGAGGGGGAAGGAACAAAGTCCTGGAGAAAACGAGGAGGGTCCAAGACTCAGGTGGAGAAGCTTGGTTTTTGAAAGAGCAGCTGTAACAAAAACACCACAGACTGGGCAGATGAAACCACAAGCGTTTCTTTCTTTTTTTTTTTTTAAAGATTTTATTTTTTTCCTTTTTCTCCCCAGAGCCCCCTGGTACATAGTTGTATATTCTTTGTTGTGGGTCCTTCTAGTTGTGGCATGTGGGACGCTGCCTCAGCATGGTTTGATGAGCTGTGCCATGTCCGTGCCCAGGATTCGAACCAACGAAACACTGGGCCGCCTGCAGCGGAGCACGCGAACTTAACCACTCGGCCACGGGGCCAGCCCCACAAGCGTTTATTTCTGACAATTCTGGAGGTTGGGGAGTCGAAGATCAAGGTGCTGGCAGATTAGAGTTTGGTGGGGGCCTGCTTCCTGGTTCCTGGCCATCTTCTTGCTGTGTCCTCACACGGTAGAAGGGGCAGGAAAGCTCTTTGGGGTCCCTTTTAGAAGAGCACTGATCCCATTCATGCGGGCTCCACCCTCAGGACCTAAATACCTCCCACAGGCCCCACCTCCTGATACCATTACATCGGGGGTTAGAATTTCAACAGATGAATTTTGAGGGGGACACGAACATTCAGTCCATTGCAAACAGGGACACTTCTATTGTGAATGGCCAGGTGGAGGGCAGAGAGCTCAAGTACAGATGCAGGAAGCCTTGTAAACTTGGTAGCAGGAACTTGAGGATGTTCCCCACAAGTTTCTTCTTTCTAAAGAACTATGAGACGAGATAAGGAACTGTTGAGCAGGTAGAGTTGAGGAAAAGTCGTTTTTTTTTTTTTCTTCAGCATGTCAGACATTTGAGCCCAATGTTCACATGACATATGGAGCCACAGGGAGGAGAGAGGAGAAAATGGAGCTGTGAAGAGCGATTAGCAATAAAACAAAATCTCAAAGAGGGTAAAAGAGTTCTGGTGGAGGGTTTGGCCTTGGAAAGACGTCTATCTGGCTCTTGTAGCGTGTCTCGTTTGTAGCCACTCTTTATGCTGAAGAGCTGTCCGTTATGTTACTCGTAGTATCCAGGCGTGAAGTGGGTGAACCTTTTTTCAGCCCCTCATATCCTTGAACGCTGGCCTTCAAGTTCATCCTGACCTGGTCCCCAAGAAATAACAGCACCTATAACCACGTCTGCCTTCCAAGCAGGTGGCTTGTATTCAACGGAAAACACTGATTATATAAGTTTGAGACTAGACTTTGGACACAACTGAACTTATTTATATTGTAAAGGGGTGGGGATTGGAATTTCAGAGCAGTAGGAAGTGAAATTCAGAGGAGGGAGGGGACCAGAGAGGAACCACAATGAAGACGGAGATGAGTGAGGTGAAAGGGTCAAAGAAAACTCAGGTTGCAAGTTGCCAAAAGGGACATTTCAGAATGGCAGTGCTGACCGTGGGCTTGAAGATTCTCTGAGTGGTGCATTCTATACTCTCCTCTTGATGGCCTCCAATTTTTTGATAAGTTCTGAGGTGTTTGTTGTTGTACTTAGTGCCGTGGAGTCAATTACGACTCCTAGGGACTCTGCACAGCAGAGTGGACCCCTGCCTGGTCTTTTTACGCCATCCCCTCACGTTCCGGCTGGTGCTGCTAACCCTGCTGGTATTTGAAATACCAGTGGCATAGCTTTCATCATCACAGCAGCAGGCAGCCACCGCAGCATGACAAAAGACAGATGGGTGGTGTGGTTCCCTGACCCGGGCCACGGCAGTGGAAGTGCTGAATCTGAACCGCCAGACCACGAGGGCTGGCTCTGATGTACCTAGGAATCTTTATTTTAGTGGATTCCTTTGGTAGAAACTGGTGAAGGAGCTGTATTTTTTTAAGTTTAATTTTTATTGTGGTTATGTATAACAAAATTTATCATTTAACTATTTTTGAGCGTGCAGTTCGGTGACATTAAGCGCATGCGCATTGTTTTGCAACCATCGCCACCATCCTTCTCCAGAACTTTTTCATCTTCCTAAACTGAAACTTTGTGTCCATTAAACACTACCTCCCCATTGCCCCTCCCCCCAGCCCCTGCTAACCACTGTTCTGCTTTCTGTCTCTATAACTTTGACTACTCTAGGTACCTCATATAAATGAAATCATGCAACGTTTGTCCTTTTGTGTCTGGCTTATTTCATTTAGAATAATGCTTTCAAGGTTCATCCCTGTTGTAGCGTGTGTCAGAATTTCATTCCTTTTTAAGACTGAATAATATTCCATTGCATGTATATACTGCTGCAATATTGTGATTTATTAGAAAAACATTTATTTGATCACTCAGATGACCAAAATATATTTCTCATATATATTTGGTCTTTTTCCACTGCTCCTAGCTCACGGCTCCCAAAACCCTTGGAATTTCCTAAATGTTGAGGATGATCAAGGTGTCTTTTGTTATGTTAATGAGGTGACTTTTGGAAAGCACCTAAGGGTGGGGGCTGGCTGCCAGTGGAGCCTACCACGTGGTTAGAGGGTTGGAACTTTCTGTGCCACCCCCTGACCTTGGGGGATGGGGGAGGGGATTGAGTTCAATCACCAATGGCCAATAATTTAATCAATTATTCCTGTGTCATGAAGCCTCCATTAAACCCAAAAGGATGGGGTTTGGAGAGCTTCCGGGTTAGTGAACATGTGGAGATTTGGGGACAGTGACGCACTTGGAGAGGACATGGAAGCTCTGTACCCTTTCCCCGTGCCTTGCCCTACACATCTCTTCCATCTAGGTGTTCATCTGTATCCTTTTTCATTTCCTCTTATAATAGACTGGTAATCCAGTAAATAAAATGTTTCTCTGAGTTCTGTGAGTCATTCTAGCAAATTAATGGAACCCGAGGAGGGGTCTTTGGAACCTCCAGTTTGTGGCTGCTCAGTCAGAAGCACAGGCGGCAACCTGGGCTTGCAACTGGCGTCTGTAGTGCAGGGCAGTCTTGGGGAACTCAACCTGTGGAACCTATGCTATCTCCAGGTAGGTAGCGTCAGAACTGAGTTGAACCCTCAGACACCCTGCTGGTGTCTAAGAATTGCTTGTTAGTGTGGGAAAGCCTCCATTCACAAACACACACATTGGAATCGGGTCCTGGAACCCAAAACCAACCACATTTTGTTTATTCATTCATATATCGGTGGAGGTTTGGCTTGTTTCCACCTTTTGACTATTGTGAATAATTGGCTGCTGTCAATATTGGAGTACAAATATCTGAGTCCTTGTTTTTAATTCTGTTGGATATGTGCTCGTAAGTGGGATTGCTGGATCAAATATATTCAATTTTTTGAGAAACCAAGGAGCTACATTTTATGTTTAGAATCGAGGCTGTAAGTGTGGCACCACTGGATACAGAGGAAACCATGATAGATGCTGACAAAATATAAGTCGGTTGAACAAGTGAGACTCTAAGCCCACCAGGAACTCTCCAGAATCTTAGGGAGGAGATTCCACTTTCAAAGACATTGCAACTCAGGGGCAGAAGTATTCAAGCTAATTTTTCCAGGTGTCCCAGATGAATTCTGGACAACACACAGCAAGCTCAAGGAGTTTGCTTATATGTATAATCAGTTCACTTAAATAGACTTCAAAGTAACTTACAAATGCAATAACACTACGATAAGCTGAAAATAGATAGAGAAATCTAGACAGATAAAGAAATTTAGATAGATAAAGAAATCTACCTAAAGAAAATAAAGTTAGAAGAGTGAGGTAAGACTGGAGGAAAAGTTAGCGTGTAGAATGTTACTAGTGGTAGACATTGAGCTTCCTTACAGCCAAAGGGAAGTGGTAAACAAGATCCACATAAGGTATGGAGAAAACATACAGCTATTCATAAGAAGCAAAGCATCTCCTGGTTGCAGACCTGAGAGACTTTTCCCCCCTGGCATCACAAGCGGGACACAATCGATGTAGGGGTGATGTCTGCTATCACATCACTACATAGACCAGAGAGTTTCCCATAAGCCTCTGTGGGCCAGTTGTGGGCATATGTGCTCAAGGAAACTTTAGCAGGAACTGCAGGGAACTGCAGAAGGGATCAATAATTCACTTTTATTCAAGCAGTCAGTATATCTTGCTTGCCCGGAAGTGAGGGGAAATGAAAAACGTGGGAGGTGGTCTCTAACAACTTCCCAGTTGTAGGCTGAAGTTTCCCCAAGGCTGCTCGGGGGAAAGTGTAGGAGGAAATAGAAGAGAAATGAGAAGTGGGGGAACATCTGGACGTCTAGGGCCTAGCCGGAGTGAGGAAGAAAGATCTAATTAGGAGTCACAAAAGAAAAGCCTGCTGCCGTTCTGACCTTGGGCGAGGGAGGAAGGAGAGGAGAACAGAGAAGCAGGAGGCAAATGGCTAAGATGGGGCTCCCAGATTCCCTTCTCTGGACTTTGGCTTAGAGAGGGAAACGTGCATTAGAGGGGACACTGAGGACAGGGAGGGGAATCAGTGACTCTGTGTGCAATTTGACACTCAAAAGAGGCCACCTCTTGGACTGTCCTCTGCCCCAGCCGTAGCATAGCCATGACAAGTGGACAGCTGATGTGGTCAGGCAGAGGGAGGTGTCTAAGTCAGCTAGAGCTGTCATAACAAAATGCCACAGCTGCGTGGCTTAACAACAGAATTTACTCTCTCAGTTCTGGAGGCTGGAAGTCCAAGCTTAAGGTGCCTGCCAACTCAGTTTCTGGTGAGGGCTCTCTTCCTGGCTTGCAGATGGCTGCCTTCTTGCTATGTCCTCACACGGTGGAGAGAGAGACAGAGAAGAGAGTGGCCTCTCTGGTGTATCTTCTGACAAGGATGCTAATCCTACTGGGTTAGGGCTCCACCCTGATGACCTCATTTAGCCTTAATTTCTTCCTTACTCCAAACACAGTCACATTGGGGGTTAGATTTTAACATGAATTTGGGAAGGACGCAATTCAGTCCATAGCGGAGGTCTTGGAATTTAGTTTCCCTGAGATGCTCTGAGGTCCTGAGTGGTCTAAGCAGACCCAGAGGTGACTGAGGGGCTGGCTGGAGAGCTTGCTAGCAGGGATCGCAGTACCAGAGTGAGGTACCAGATCTGCCCTCTGCTTAAGATCCAGCACGTGCTGTAGTGAATAGCTGGCACTCGGCAAATGTTCATTGCAAGAATCAGCTGTGACTTCTTGTTGCGTGGATGAGTGTCCCCAGTTCTCTAGCCTTTAGGAGTCACCCTTTCCTTGGACTTCTACTGAACATCAGCCCCCGGCTCTGCAGGAAGTATGTTTGAGTCCCTAGAAAATGCTGACGTGTTCCAACAGATCCATCCTGTGGCTGTTTGTTGTGTTTTGCTCTGACAGCTCTGTTGCTCCAGGCCTCTTCGTGTTCACCTACGGCCACTTTTTAACCTCCTCTCCCAACTGCCGCTCTTTTCCTGAGCCATTTTGCTCCAAACATCCTCGTGATTAGCTAAGGCTGGCTCCAGGACAGCACAGACTCCAAACTCTGGCGTGGTCCCGTTTCTGCCTCAGAAGTATGTGCTGTCACGGCCTCAGTTAGCCATCAATATGCCTTCCAGCGCATCCAAGCAGGCCTGCTCTCAAACATTCAGCTGGGAGAATGTGACAATTTTCTGGAGCTTAATAATCTTTCTTTCTTGGTGATCCCCCAAGAGGTCTCGCAACTCTGCTGGGGTACTTAGATGGAATCTCAGGGGCTTCTGAGAAGGTGTTGGTTTATAGGGGAGAAAGGATGGGAGAAGATGGGGAGGAAGAAAAGACGGTAGGAAGCAAGAGAAGACAAAAAGAGGAAAAGTTATAACCACTTAACCCAAATTAACTCAGACTGGAATATGCATCCAAATCACCTAGAAGGCTTGTTAAAGCACAGATTGTGGGGCCCCACCCCAGAGTTTCTGATTCAGCAGGTTTGGGAACCAAGTCTTCTCATGTCTAATAAATTCCCAAGTGATGCTGATGCTGCTGGTCAGGGGACCACACTTGAGGATCACTGACCCCATCCAAAACCAGGTTGGAGACCATGCAGCCCTTTTGGATACAGTGTTTTGCTCCTCACAATGGGTAGGCAGATCTGCTCCTTCCAAGATAGCCTTGCAACCAGCAGCCAAGTCCATCTGTTTGTTCACCCAATAGCGAGATGTCCAACACATCTCTAAGGAGGCTAAAGATCAACTTGGATCCAGCTCTTTATTGTCTGACAGATGAAAGGCATCCAAGCTTGGTAACGAGCCTTTCCTGCTCTCCCAGGCTCTTTGGCCCAAATAAAGCACCTTGTCATCTATCTGGTAAAGGCCTTACCTGACAGTCTTAGACCAGAAAGACTAACCAGGTCACATGCTCCTGGGTAGCATCTACTTACACCTCACTAAACTGGGGGAGCACTGGGTGGTTTCTACTCTCAGAAACCCATTTATTCCTCTCTTGGTGTGGAGGACAGGAGACGGCGTGTGTCCCACTTTGTGCCAAGGCCTGGGACGTGATCGCCCCTACTCCCACTCACCCGTTCCATCAGGATGTAGTAGGCACCTGCGTAATCTGACCCTGAGCTAAGTGGGCGCATGGGGGCAACGGTGAAACGCATCCAGGATCTGCTTCAAGGCTAGGCCTGTGCCAGCTCCCAGCTGTGCACAGATGAGGCCTCAAGAAATGTCAGCCTGGATTATCATGGGTGTGATTAAGGAAGGAGAGTCCCAGTCTGGGTCTGGTATAGAAGCTCTTGCTGATGCAATTCACAACCTCCTTCTGGGAGGAAATTAGCATCCCTGATAAATGCTCCAGCAATTTTCTGATAAACTTTAACAAGATGAAAACCTCTTTGGGGAAATCAGCTACCCAAACGCTCAGCTGATTATCAGACTATCTTTGTCTTGTATTCAGTGTAATACTGATTATTTAACCTTTCTATAATTCTGTGAAATGGCCTTAATAAAAGGGAACTGTGACTCAGCTTTGTGGCAAGATTGAAATTAAACTCTGACACACGCTCATAACTAATTTATCTGAAAAAATTTAGAACAGTCATTATGGAGATAGGACATAGGAATGGTAGCCAACATTTATTAAGTACTTGCTGTTCGCCAGACATTAAATGAAAGGTGCTGTACAGCTCAGCTCATTGACTCTTCGTAATGAGTTCGGTTATAGCAGCTCACCTTTACTGACAAGATGCTCAGAGAGGTGAGGTGACTTGCCCAGGATCACACAGCCAGTAAATGTCAGAGTCAGGTTTTGAATCCAGGCCTGTCTGAGTTTGGAGCTGGAGCCAGCAATAGCTACACACTTCCGCCTCTGTCAAAGGAATGCTAATGGGAGATGGAGCGTGGGATAGGTGAGAAGGACAAGTGTTAAAAGGAAACAACAGGCCCAAGATGGAGTCACTCATGCTAAGCCCCACCAAGATTTAATACCTAACCCAACTGAAGTTCCAGCCTCTGCCAGGAGTGGAATTTTAAACCAATCAGTCTGGAATTTCCCCACCAACCCTAATGAGGCAATCTGCCTGATAAGACCCCTGGCCTCCCCCCAAGGGAAGGTGACCTTGCCTGAAATAATGCACTCTTTCAATTTCTTTGACCGACCCTCTTTCTTCCTATAAAAAACTTTCCATTTTGTACAACTCTTTGGCGCTCTTCTCTACTTGTTCGATGGCTTGCTGCCTGATTCATGAACAAAGCCAATTAGATCTTTAAATTTACTGCTCGAATCTTTGTTCTTTAACGCAGGTCTGGGGCTGTGGGACGTGGAGGAGGGACAGGGCCTTGGGAAGGAATGATGGGAGAAGAGGGGGCTCAGCCCCAAGAGGAGGTAAGGGAGGGACGTGTCTAGAGAGACGTGGGCCAGCAGCAATGACATGCACAGAGCCCAGGCCCGGGCATGTTTGGAGGAGATTGTGGAGCTCACTCTGGTGGCCGCAGGAGCGGTCCCCAGTCCTTTGAATAATGAGAACCCCGTCATCTAGTGTTGTGGACTGTACACGCTGCTAGTTGGTCTTTATGACTCTGGATTCAGAGAGCTCATCCCAGTTCCATCTCTTACTAGCTGTGTGACCTTGGGCAGATCACTTCACCTCTCCAAGGTGAAAGTTTCCCCATCTGAAAATTAGGGGTGATATTAGCATCTCTCTCATAGGATTGCCATGAGGATTAAATAAGATAAACCATGAAAAATGATTAGCACATGCCTGGCTCCTACTAAGGGCTCCATAAAAAGGTGAGGTGTGACTGTTTTAATGTGTAACTGAACTTGTGGTGCCATTGTGTCACTATTTTCTTCAGGAGGGCTGTGAAAAAAAATGTTAGCTTCTTATTTTTGTAGAATTTCAGATTGTTAGAAAAGTTGCAGGAACAGTACAAAGAATTCTTGAACGCCCTTTGCTAAGATTCTTTCCCTCCTGAATTATCTGCGAGTCAGATGCAGACCTGATGGCCTTTTACCCCTAAACACATTGGTGTGTATTCCCTAAAAGCAAGGACATTTTCTTATATAGCTGCAGTACAATGATCAAAATTACAGCCCCCCATAGTATCCTTATAACAAAAGAAAGTCTTGGGTCATATATTGCACTCAGTTGCTCTGGCCCTCTAATCTTTTTTCGTTTTCTGCTTTATCTCCCCAAACCTGGGGAGGAACGGGGGGGGGGGGGTACACAGTTGAATATCTTAGTTGCAGGTCCTTCTAGCTGTGGGATGTGGGACGCCGCCTCAACGTGGCCTGACGAGCGGTGCCATGTCCGCGCCCAGGATCCGAACCCTGCGCCGCCGCAGTGGAGCGCGCGAACTTAACCACTCGGCCACGGAGCCGGCCCCTGTCCCTCTAATCTTGACTCAGTAGCAGTTCCCCAGCTTCTTGGTCTCTCGTGACCTTGACATTTTTGAAGAGTACAGGCCAGTCACTCTCTTTGGATTCGTCTGATGTTTCATCAGGATCAGATCCAGGTTGGGTATTTGGGGCAGGAGAACATCTCAGTGCATCACGTCATCGTGAACATTTTTGTTCACAACCTTAAAACAGCGTCCCCTCATGGGAGTAGGTGGGGAGCCCTGGACCCCCCGCATGAGAATACCCTCAGGGACTTGATAAACATGCGGATCCCCCCAGTCCTCCTGAGAGCGTGAGCCAGGAGTCCGCCTGGTTAACCCACATCCTACGTGACCAGTTGTCTGCCTTCCTTCCAGACATAACGTTCCAAAATAGCGCCAGTAGATGGCGCTGTAGTCCACACTTTCAACGCAGCTCCCTGGGTTTTGGAAAGATCTGGCTGAGATGCTTCCTGTGGATTCAAGCTAAGATCCAGGAGAGCATGGCTGCTTAAGCTGCCTGCCTCCTGCTCTCCCTTCCTGCCCCTTCAGAATGACTTCTCTTGATGCCCCAGGCCTTAAAGGGGTCAGAACTCACTTGGATGTCCCTAAACCAGAGATGACCTACTCTTCCCGGGGAGAGAGCCCTCCCCAGTTTTCTGAAAAGCTATTAAAATAATAATAGTGATAATAGCCTCAATCAACCTTTACTGAGAGCTTACTGTGTGCCAGACACTGTGACAATCTCAATCCACTCACTTTCCCATGTGATGCTCACAACAACCCCTGAGGAAGGGATTGTTACAGAGGAAGTGAGCTGCCCAAAGTCACACAACAAGTGACTGTCACCACCTCCTGTCTCCATCTTGGCTGGAACGTGTACTTCTGTTAGAGGAGGTGATGGGGACAATACTGTCTGCATCGCAGGCACATGCTCTCAGAGCTCTTATTTGTTCTGAGAAAGGAGGGGATGCTCTTCCCTGCCTGTGGGGCTGGGGTGACCAGGCACGGAACTGCAAGGGACAGACACCAGGTCAGCGCCCCTGCAAAGGGGTGCTCAAATGGTCAGGGAGGCAGAAACGACGTGGGTCACAGCACTTGAGGGCCAACGGGGCTGCTCTCTAGCAGACTCAGAGGCTGGAGGGACACAGTGGGACAGCCAGTCTGTGTGGTGCCCACTATAGAGCAAATCACACTTGTTGAGTTTGTTTCCACTTATTTAATCCTTTTCTATAGATTACATTGAGGGGATTTTCAAGAGGAGGGATCCACGGTGTCTGGGAGGGTGGTGTGAAATGAGCCTGGAGACGCGGGCAGGTGGGCATTTTCACCAATGGGTGTGGTCAAGAGAAGTGTCCTTGAAAGCAGAGCGGTGGCCTGGCGCTCTGGAAGGCATCCATATCCGTATACACGGCTATCGACTCGGACACTGCCCCCTGCTCATGCAACACCTCATCTCCTCTCCTTCCTTATTAGCAGAACCCTGGGTTAGTTGAAGTGGTCACCTGCCCAGCTAAAGACTGTATTTTCCAGCACTGGCAACTAATCCTGGCCTGTGAGCTGTGAGCCACAATGCTGGGCAGTGTATTAGTCTGGATCCAATCAGGAGAGAAAAACCACATGGTAATTTGAATAAGGAAAGTTTAACATAAAGAATTATTCACTGTAACAGGGGCTTGCAGTAGTGAGGGATTGGCTAGTAAGATGTAAAGAGAACTCTGAAGAATACAGGACTGGCGGGTACAGGGAGCAGCCACTCCTCTTAGGGCTGAGCTAGAGCCCCCGGCTCCCCGTTCTCTCCTCCCAGGGCTGAAATCCAGACTTTGTTGGAGAGGGCACGGCTATGGTTCACTGCATGGCAGAGAAGTCACTGTGGTCGTGCTGGAGGAATTTGCTGGAAATCTGTCCTCTGGAACTTGCCAGGACACTGCCCTCTGTGCTGCCTGGGAAAGCTATGCACAGGGAGGTGCCTTAAGGGAGGCACTCCATTACAAAATCACCAAAGGCGGGGATGCTGAGGGGGCGGGGTGCTGCTGGCCTTAGTGCCCGTGGCTGCCGGAGCTGGGTGCTGGAATAGCCAGCTGCACTCTAGGAGGCCGCTGAGTGAGCACACCTGAACCAGCAAGGGTGGCTCGTGGGAAAACCCTTTACAAGGGATTAGATTTTAGGTCTGGCCCCATGGCCAAGTGGTTAAAGTTCCCTGCCCTCCACTTTGGTGGCCTGGGGTTCGTGGTTGGGATCCTGGGCACAGACCTACTCCACTCATCAGCCATGGACCCACACACAAAGTAGAGGAAGGTGAGCACAGATGTTAGCTCAGGGCCAATCTTCCTCACACACACAAAAATAATAATTAAAAAAAAAATCTAAGCCGGCCCCGTGGCCTAGTGGTTAAGTTCGCGTGCTCTGCGCTTTGGTGGCCCAGGGTTCACTGGTTCAAATCCTGGAAGCAGACATGGCACCGCTCATCAGGCCATGCTGAGGTGGCATCCCACATGCCACAACTAGAAAGACCCACAACTAAAAATATACAACTATGTATTGGGGGGATCTGGGGAGAAAAAGTAGAAAAAAAAAAGATGATTGGCAACAGTTGTTAGCTCAGGCGCCAATCTTTAAAAAGAAAAAGAAATCCTAAAAGGGATTATATTTGGCTAGATTATCCTTTTTGCATGTTGGTCTTCTCTTTTTTTCCTGCCTGGAACGTGGTCATGATGGCTGCTGCCATGCCATCCTTCTTGTGAGCATGAAGAAGGAAGAGGGCCTCATTCTCAGGATGGTGGACAGAAAAGCTAGAAGGAGCCTGCATACCTGATGTATGGAGCTGCCCTGCACTGCCTTTTTTTCCTGCAGCTTTGTGGAGATGTGATTGATACATAACATTGTGCACATTTAAGGTGTACAGTGTGATAATTTGAGGTAGATATATATTGTGAAATCTTTACCATGATAAGGTTGGTTAATGCATCCATCACCTCACATGGTTACCATTTTTGTGTGTGTGTGGTGAGAACATTTAAGATCTACTCTTAGTAACTTTGAGTACACAATACAGTAGTGTTAACTATAGTCACCATACTGTATATTAGGTCCCCAGAACTTCTACATCTTATATTTGAAAGTTTATACCCTTTGACCAACATCTCCCCACTCCCCAGCCCGTGGCAGCCACCATTCTACTCTGTTTAGATGAGTCCAACTTTTTAAAATTCCACATATAAGTGAGATCACACAGTATTCGTCTTTCTCGGTCTGACTGTCCTTTGCATAATGCCCTCAAGCTTCATCCATGTTGTTGCAAATGGCAGGATTTCCTCCTTTTTTATGGCCAAGTAATATTCCATTGTGTATGTATGTATCTATCTCACATTTTCTTTATCCATTCATCCATCAGTGGACACTTAGGTTGTTTCCACTTCTTAGCTACTGTGAGTAATGCTGCACTGAACACGGGGTGCAGATATGTCTTCAAGAGACTGAATTCGTTTCCTTCAGATGTCTACCCAGAACTGGAATTGCTGGATCATAGGGTAGTTCTATTTTTGATTTTGGGGCGAACCTCCATGCTGTTTTCCATAGTGGCTGTACCAATTTACATCCCCACCAACAGTGGAAAAGAGTTCCCTTTTCTCCACATCCTTACCTGTGCTTATCTCTTGTCTCTTTGATAGTCCTGGCCTGCCTTTCTTCATAGCCCTCATTATGAGAGAGAAAAACAAGTCCCTACCTTGACTCAGAAACTTCTATCTGGGTTTTTAGGTTCCTTGCAGGCGAATTTAATTCCTAAAGGATAAAACTATGCTTAATCAAACGCTCCCCTGGCCACGACTGTCATGAGATCACTTCAGCCAATGAACAGAAATCTTCCAGAAATCATGTGAAATCATTTTGTATAATTTCAACGCATTGCCTTTCTTAGGTGACAAGTAAGTAGTGTTTACAAGAACAGTAAGTGTTTCTGAGAGCTTATTTACTTAATATTTTAAAACCTTTTTATTGAAGTCTAACACACATACAAAAATGCACAAATCATCTGTTGCACAGCTCAAAGAATTTCCACAAGGTGGACACAAATACGTACCCCCCAGATGGAGAAACAACAGTACTTGCTCTCTAGAAGGACCCCCCCCCCCCCATTGTCCTTGCCAGTCATCACTTGTGCAAGAAACACAACTAGCCTGATTTCTAAGTACATAGATTAGTTCTGCCTGTTTTGGAACTTGACATGAATGGCATCGTATAGTATGCAATCTTGTGTGTCTGGCTTCTTTCTCTTAACATTATGTTCGTGACATTTCCCCGTGTTGTTGCCAAGCTCAGACCCTGAGGAGCAGCTGGAGGAGGGTGGACAGGCATTGCTTGCTGCTACGCATGCAGGGAGGGGGCCTAGCTGGGAGACGCTCTGGGCACAGATGTCCATGGCCAGGTAGGGCAGCTGATGGCCTATCACATTCATCAGGAAGCCTGTCTGCAGCTTAACACACAGAGCCAAGGTCCTGGGGCCAGAAGGCCATTCTCTAGACAACAGCTATCATTTGGACTCATAAATCTCTTGAATTCTCAAGAAATCATTGTAATAATCCTTCTCCTATCCACTTGCCCTGCTGTGGCCCATCTTTAGGCCTTCAAATGATCATAAACAGATAAGACCTCTTCTTTTCAAAGACCCCCATGAATCAATAGTCTACAACTTAAGCTCTACATTTTATAAAGTTTGGATAAAATCTTGCCTACCTCCCTCTTGCTGTGATGTATTTATTTTGTAACTCTCTCATCTGAGCCTAGCATGGAGTCCTCTGGAATCTACCTCCTAAATAGAAGACCGTGAGACTGGACCTGCTGCCACTATCTTATGTCACAGTGAAAGAGCCTGTGTGATACTGAAGTCACCACAGGGGAGGCAGGAGCAGAGGAAAAAGAAACTGATCCTGAAGGCTTCATCTCGACCCCTGAATCCAGGGGAGCCTGAAGTCCGACTACTCCTGGACTTTTCAGTTACGTGAGCCATATAATTCTCTTTTTTGCTACAACTAGTTTGGCTGGTTTTCTGAGACTTGCACTTGGGGAATTAGCCCCGCCTGGTACATGGGGTGAAGAGGCCAAGAGAGCAGCAGAAACAGCAAAGACTTGGATTTCAAGGAGCCCTGGGTCTGGTCCTGACTATCTGGCTATTTGACCTTTTGCAAGTCAGTCATCATCTCTAGGTCACATATGCATTTGGAGAGGTCACCCAGGATGCTCATTCCCTGGCTAAAATTCTATGAATTTTGTCGTAATGTTAAATTTTTTGTAAGGGTTTCCTTGATTGAAAGCAGCTGGAAGGAGGAGGGACTTGTCGATGTCTTAGATATTATAGTGAGCATCTGCGCAGCGTCCTTTCCTAGAATGGCAAATTGTGTTTACTTTGGGAGCCTGCTCTTCCTCCGTATCATGTGATCCCCATGAGACTGCCAGTCAAGGGCCTCCTTCCTGGCCCTACCCCAAAGGGGATGGCTGTGTGGTCTAAGCTAGGCCAACCAGGCTGTGTCTCCTGTGAACTGGAGTCTTGATAGAAGACATATGAAGATAGAAAACGGAGCTCAGATGTTCCCAGTGCGGGGCCCTGAGGGGACTGTCCACCATTGTTAATAAACTGCTGTTGAGGTCCTGGGAGCCACCAAGGTCCTTATTTTCTCCAGGCTTGGCTGTGCAGCTCTTCCTTCCACAAGTTCCTCTGTTTTGGCTTAAGACAGGTGCGGTTGGTCTTCATGGTTTATACCCATCAAACCCTACAGATGCTTCCAAAGTGTCCAAGATGGGCACCCTCCCTTTACATGAGTGTTATGTCTCACACAATTAAAAACTTAGGAGGCCGACCCCGTGGCCGAGTGGTTAAGTTCGTGCGCTCCGCTTCGGCGGCCCAGGGATTTGACGGTTTGGATCCTGGGCGCTGACATGGCACAGCTCATCAGGCCATGTCTAGGCGGGGTCCCACATGCCACAACTAGAAGGACCCACAGCTAAAATATACAACTATGTATTGGGGGGGATTTGGGGAGAAAAAACAAAACAAAACAAAAAACAAAAGATTGGCAACAGTTGTTAGCTCAGGTGCCAATCTTTAAAAAAAAACAACAAAAACAGATAATTTTAGGCTATTCTTGACAAAGGATGGTCAGAATTTCTGTTTACCAACTGAAATGGCACCAACATGTGTTAACTGCACAAACATGATTCATGCCTGCTCACCAGCTTTGCAGATTTGTGATCCCTGATGACCTTTTGATTTGGGGGGAATTTACATGATTTCATATTTTGGGTGTATAATTTGACTTAATTATTATATATAAAATAGCTCAAGTGTGCACAATTCACATAAAATGCCCCACATTTTATAGGGCATGTAGACTATAATGCATGAATCTGATGTTTGTAAATAAAGTTTTATTGGAACACAGCTGCATCCGTTTGTTTATACACTGTTTACACCTGCTTTTGTCCTGTAACAGCAGACTCGAGAAGTATAACAGAGACCACATGGCATATACAGTCTAAATACTTACTATCCAGCACTTTGCAGAAAATGTTTGCCGGCTCCTGATCCAGGGAACAGAGCCAGCTTGGCAAATTAACATTCTTTCCAGGTAGATCAGACATCGTAAGTTCTGTCCTCTGTATATAAAAAGATGAGTCCTACTCGTTATGGACCAGCCCTGAGAGACATATTCACTATACTGTATAGTGATAATTATGCATTTTTCTGTATGTCTGTAATATTCACAGTAAAGCACGCACATGCAAGAGACATTTAAGAGGCTAAATCAAGGAAGAGCAAGGGTAAAGTGGGTAAACCTTGTTGTGATAGGTTGCATTATTTGTTCAAAACATCTACAGCCACTTCATACCAGCCCTGCCTACCAGTCCTTCCCTCCAAGGCCATCCTTGCAGGAGGATCCTATTTCCCACGAAGTTGACACCAGGTTCAGCCATGAGACTTACTTTGGCCAATGAAATGTAAGTGGAAGTGGCCTGTGCTGCTCCTGAACAGAAGCTTTAAGAGCAATCAAGTGGTTTCGTCTGTTCTCATTTCCCTCCGCCGGGATACGCCCCTGGCAGAGTCCCAGATAACAGCTGCTCCTGCAGCCGGGGTCCCAGCATGAAGAGGCCTTGGAGCAGAGCTGCAGCTGACACGTGATGTGAATGAGAAATAAACCGTCGTGATGACAAGCCACTAAGATCTTGGGGTTGTTTGTTCCACGGCATTATCTGGTGAAACCTGAGGAATACACATGAGGAATGTTTTATATCATAGTTGCCAGTGAAAGTACATGGAAGATCCCTCTGGGACAATGCCAACTGCCATAAATGAGATGAAGAGGAGACAAATAATACATACCCTTCAGCTTCTCTTTTGTAAATTAACTTTGGAATCAACCAGAAAAATTGGGGTAGGGTGCACTCAGGCTAGGATTCATGTCAAAGATAGACTTTCTGAACGCTCAAGTGTCAGATAATTTTAAGCCCTCTAGCCTTTTTTATGAAAACAAATAATATAACAAATAAATGTTTTGTAAAAGACAGACTATGAGGAGGTAAGAATTATGGTTAAACAAAGAGTGAATAAGGTCTTATTCAAAGGAAAAGGGAAGGAGTCATAAAAATACTTCCTGGACATTGGAAGTACTGGGGCTTACAAATTTGTTACAGGACCAGGAGGAGGAATAAAACGAACAAAAGAGAAAGGTAAAACATGAAAGGAAAAGCAAGGAAAATTTGAGGATACTATTTGTATACAACTCAACAGACCCCCTGACGTTGCTCAGGAAAGTAAAAGGAATATTATTGAACCAGTCAAGCTGGTTGCCGCCCACCTACAGGCCACACGGAGCTGCCTGTGTGAGACGCAATGGGGAGCATCTCTCTGTCCCTGTGACTTACGATTTGAAGCCACTGTGTCCTCCCTCAGCACATCCTAACACGCCTGTCTGTCCCCATCAGCAGGCACACAGGCTTCCCGCTGGAGTCCGGTTTCAGAAAGACCTTCGAGGCGTCCCCAGGGATGCGAAAAGTTAATAGCTTTTGTTTAGAGTCAGACACTTCCACACGTAGTCTCTCAATTTAGTGAGGATCCAGCTATTGGCTTTCATCGAATGTGGCAGCAGACAGGAGCAGTCGGCTTGGGTGGGCATGAGGAGGGTGAAAGCCCCCGACGACCCTCTCCAGCGCCTCTCAGCTGAACAACAGCAGTGACAAAACGCTGGGGCTCATAACGGAAGAATGTGCCGCTTATAATGAATTTGGCAGGTCTGAGCAAGTTGGCAAGAGTGTCTTCCTGACACACAGAGGTATCTGTACACATTTAAGGAAGCCACTGCCTATCCCGCAGATAATGAGTGGGTGTAGGCTTCTTAAAAGTGAGAGGATCTAGAAGAGTCTGGCCAACATCTTTACTTGGAAAGATGCAGACTCAGGGCAGAGGTGGACTCAAGAGAGTTAGGGAAGGTCCCACCTCAGGCCTGTCTTCAAGCCCCAGGACCGTGGAAGCTGGGCTGTAGGGAGGACAAGGTACCCTTGACACCCTTATTTTCTCTGAGTCGGCTCCCAACCCAAACCACCAACCTGAGGGCAGGGAGAGGAGAGAGAGGTGGGAACGACACTCTGACAGCACCCTTGCACAATGCCAGCTGAGCAGAGACAAATAAACAGAGCTGCACACTGGACAAAGGGCTTTCCCATTAGCCACAGGTCACAGAGGGATACGGAGGACCTGAATCAAATAACTAGTCAGGTCGAAGTAAGAGAGAATATCGCATTGTGTGTCCTGCAAACAGACAATATACCTTCCACTGAAACACGCAGGAGAGCATTTACAAGATTGACCGTGGCTGTAAAGAAAATAGCAGCAGCTCTCCCTAAAATAGGAATAGCGGGGACCTCTTTGACCACCAGGTAATAAAACCAGAAATTAAAGAAAGTAAAAATGAGACAAAAACCCAACCACATGGAAAAATCAATACCTCTTCCTCAAAATTTAAAACTCTATTTGAGAAGAAAAGTAAGTCAAAATGGCGAGTTCGAACCAAAAGGGAAAAAAAAAGAAGACACTGTGTGTCAAAAGCGATGAGCTGCAGCTAAAACCACATTGAAAGGAAAATTCGGTCTGAAATGCTTATATTTCTGAAAAAAAAAAAAAAGAAACAAACATAAATGAATCAAGCATTCAACCCAGGAAGACATAAAATGAGCCACAAAATGAATCTAAGGAAAGAAGGCCAGAGTGAAGATGAAGCAGAAATGAATGTATCAGAAAACAAAACAAAGGTAGAAATGATAAATTGAAAAGCTGATTCGTTAGGGAAAAAAAAACCCACACAGTAAAACAGATAAGCCACTCACCAGCCTGATCAAGGGAAAGGCACATACAGAGGAGGCACAATTAGGAAGGAGAAATGAAAGATAAGCACGCTGAGAACATTTCAATATGTATTTTTTAATTACATAAATAATGCATGGAAAAATGCATTAGAAACAAAAGTCAAATAAGAAATAAAAATAGAGTGAAAAGTTAAAGCCTGCTGGATCAGTCTGGTGGGGCTGCCATCACAAAATGCCACCAGCTGGATGGTTCAGACAACAGAAATTTACTTCCTCTCCGTTCCGGACACTAGAAGTCTAAGACCAAGGTGTGGGCAGAGCTGGTGTCTTCTGAGGCCTCTCTCCTTGCCTTGCCGATGGCTGCTTCTTCACATGGTTGTCCCTCTGTACCCGTGCCCCCGACGTCTCCAATTTGTGCGTCCAAATTTCCTCTTTGTATAAGGACACGAGCCAGATTGATTAGGGTGCACCTTAAAGGCCATATTGTGACGTAACCAGCTCTCCCCTCTGAGGTGAAAAGTCCTGCATCGCCCAGCTGCATTCTGAGGTACTGGGGGTTAGGGCTTTAACATAGGAATTTGGGGGGGTAGGTGGGAGCACAATTCAGCCCATGACACTCTTTTTCACCTTTTCCCCTCAAGCCCCACCTCTCTCCCCAGAAGTAACATGACTAACCAGGCTCTCCCACGACATTTGTGGGGCCCAGGACAAGAGCCAAACCGAGGCCTACGTGTAGTATACCTACATGGTTTTTGTAAATGCTAAGAAACAGTTAAGTAAAAATGTTCTATCCTCCTACCTGGACAAATATATCTTCAGCTTGACCTGGAAAACCTCTGTCTACACCAGGATGGCCTCACGCTGATGTGTAAGGAGACTGCAACCTGTACATCCAGGGTTCCTCCACACGCCGCCCCCCCCCCCACCCAAAGAGCACCCCTTGCTTGCTGGCTGGGCCTGGCAGTGGTCACAGCAGTGGCACACCCCATCCTCAGGAGGAGGTGCCTGGGGCAAGTCCCAGAGACTGTGGAAGCCTGGTCTAGAAGCAAATCTCAGGCTCTAGATGGGTCTAGAAGCATCCCCTGTGGGGTGGGGTGCCTGTGGAGGGCGCTGGAGCAGGCCCCTCTGAAGTGCAGGTCCGAGGTGGAGGCCCCCTCGCTCAGGTCTAAGGGTGATACTGCTACACCAGTGGTTGTTACTGGGGATCTTCTCAGACCATTTTACAACCATTTTATATATTAAAAAATGAGATTCTAACTCCAAAACAAAAGTTTATTTTAAAAAATAGATTCTGGGGCTGGCCCAGTGGCATAGCAGTAAAGTTTGTGCACTCTGCTTTCGCAGCCTGGGGTTCACCAGTCCGGATCCTGGGCACGGACCTACACACCACTTATCAAGCCATGCTGTGGCAGGCGTAAAAGAGAGGAAGATGGGCACAGATGTTAGCTTAGGGCCAATCTTCCTCAAAATAAATAAATAAAAATAAAAACATAGATTCTGTATTTCTTTGAGACTTGCTTTGTCCCCCATTATGTCTTTTAGATGTTTCCATGTCAGCATACATAGATCTACTTTATTCTCTCTAACTGTTGCGTGATATCACACAGTGTAAAGGTGAGGGGAAAGGCAAGAATTATAAAAGCTTATTTGACACAATGCAATGTTGATCCTCTTGAAAATCAAGATGCTTTGAAACCAAAATAAGTTTTAAAAAACACATTACCAAGATTGACTTAAGAAGAAATAGGAAACCTAAACAGACTGATAGCTGTAGACGTGGCTGAGGAAGCTGTCCCGGAGAGCTGCAGAGTTTCTTTCAAATCTACCAGTGACAGGCTCATCAAACTCCTCCAGAGCATAAAGAAACAAGGAAACTGCCCAGTTGTTTTTATAAGGGTACCGATATTGCTATGAGTTGAATTGTGTCCCCTCCCTAAATTCATGTGTTGAAGCCCTAATTCCCAGAGTGATGACACTGGGCGGTGGGACCTTTGGGAGGCGGTTAGGTTTAGATGAGGTCATGAGGGTGGGGCCCTTGTGATGGGATTAGTGGCCTTATAAGAAGTGACTTGAGAGACCTCCCTTTCTCTCCACCCTGTTAAGACATGGCAAGAAGATGACCATCTGCAAGCCACGAACTGGACCCTAACCGGGCACTGAATTGGCTGTCACCTTGATCCTGGACCTCTCAGCCACCAGAATTGTGAAACATAAATTTCTGTGGTTTAAGCCACCAGTCTATGGTGTTTTGTTATAGCAGTGTGAGCTGACTGAGACAATTACCAAAACCTGACAAAGCAGCAAAAGAAACTCACAGAATAATTTCGTCTATGAATATTGAAGCAGAACTTCTTTATGAAAGATGAAGAAGTAGAATCTAGTAATACCGTTAAGGAATAATAAACTATAGCTGAATCGTGGGAGGTTGACACACAGAAACCAGTCATGTCAGTCATATTTCTACTTATTACCAATGAAAAACTGGAAACTGAAATTAAAAACACAATACCATTTGCAGTATCTCTGTAAAATGCAATACTTAGGTATAAATCTAATAAAACATGTACAGGATCTATATGATGAAAACTATGAAATGTTAAGAAATGAAAGTCCTAAATAAATGGAGAGAGTGGCTGTGTTCATGGCTTGGATGATTCAACATACCAAAGATGACATTTCTCCCAAATTTATCTATAGGTTTAACATAATTCCTATCAAAGTTCCAGCAGGATTTTTTGTAGATACAAGCAAGTTGATTCCAAATTCTATACATAAAGCTGAAGGAGCTGGAATAGGTAAAATGCTTGAAAATGAAAGTTGAAGGGATCACGCCCCCTGACTTTACTACTCATTATGTAGCTACAGGAACCAAGATAGCAGTGTTGGTGTAGGAACAGAATAGAGTCCAGAAATAGACCCACACAAGGGACCAATTGATTCTTTTTTAAAGATTTTATTTTTCCTTTTTCTCCCCAAAGTCCCCCGGTACATAGTTGTATATTTCAGTTGTGGGTCCTTCCAGTTGTGGCATGTGGGATGCCGCCTCAGCATGGCCTGATGAGCGGTGCCATGTCCACGCCCAGGATCCGAACTGATGAAACACTGGGCCGCCGAAGCGGAGCACACGAACCTAACCACTCGGCCACGGGGCCGGCCCCCAGTTGATTCTTGACACAGGTGCAAAAGCAGCTCAGTGGAGAAGGGATAGTCCTTTCAACAAATGGTGAAGTGTTGGCACAGCTGGATTTATGAAGGCAAAAAAATGAACCGTGACAAAAACTGTACACTATGTGCAAAAATTAACTCGAAACGAGTCATAGATCTAAAAATACAATGCAAAACTACAAAACCTTTAGAAGAAAATATAGGAGAAAATCTTCATGACCTAGGGCTTGGCGAATATACCACAAGCCAAGCCAGGAAAGAAAAATAATTGAGAAATTGGACTTCATCAAGATTAAAGACTTTGATCTGTGAAAGATCCTGTTAAGACAACAAGAGGACAAGTCACAATCTGCGAGACGATATTTGCAAATCACATAGCTGACAAAAGAAGTGTATCCAGAGTACACAAAGAACACTCTAAACTCAACACTCAGATAACAATCCAATTAGAAAATGTGCAAAAGAGTTGAACAGACGCTTCACCAAAGAAAACATAAAGAAGGCAAGTAGGCACAGTAAAAGATGGTCAGCATCATTAGCCATTAGGAACATGCAAATTAAAGTTACAGTAAGTACCATCATACACCTACTAGGAAGGCTAAAATTAAAAATGCAGTACTACCAAGTGCTGGCGAGTACACCGTTTTGTACAGCCCTGACTCCTAGAACCACGGTAATGTTTCACATACCCAATAAGCAAATAAATGACCCAAACCATCCAGGGTATGTGGGAGGAACCCCAAATAATGTACAAAGAGTAGTGATTGAACCTGCATTACATGTGAATAAAATAACCCCACCGAAGGCTATGGAGAATAGAAGAGCGAGCCTAAGTAACTTTGGGAAACAGTATTTTCCAATATCCATTTTGACCGGATACCGTAAGACTACAGACAAAAAGAAGTGCACAGAATTTGTACTCTATTAGTAAATACGTGTATACTAGGTGTGAATAACAGGAAATACGGTGTGGATAATGAGAGCCAGGTTTCTCACTGTCAGAAAAAGAAATTAGAAATAAGGAAAGAGCTAGAATGAACTCTGTGTGGTGTTGGATTGGAATCAGAAATATAAGTAGGAACCCAGGGTTTTTAATATATTTACAGATGGATAAACATAGAAATAAATGTGGATGTGTGCACCTATGTGTTAGTCCACCCAAGTGTATTCCTAGTTCTCAGAAGGCAATGACGTCCCAAAAGCAAAGAGCACACGTAGACATCTAGCGCCCACATCTTGGTTTCTAAACGCCATTTTCCTATTTTTAAAAAAGTGTAGATTTCTGTGGAGAAATGGCTGATTTCAGATCTTGGAAAGGGAAAGTACAACATGATCCTGACAAATATTTTGGTGCTTACCACTAAGGAAGTGCCCAGAAAATGATGGGGCCATAGCGAAGGACACAGGAGCCAACCTGCAGTCACTCCTGGCGGCTCAAAGCTGTGACTATTTGAGCAACAAAATAAAGATTGAGTTATAACCCTGTTCTATCTTCTCCCACAACCATTATCATCTCTTAACCTACCATGTAATTAACTTATTATGTTTTTGTTTCTCGCCTCTCTCTCTTCACTAGAATGTAAGCTTTACAGAAGTGGGAATTTGGGGTCTATTTTGTTTACTGATATATCTCAAGTACCATAACAGTACCTGGAATATAGTGCAGACTCAACAGATATTTGTGGAATGAGTGAATTTTCTCTTTCCCTCCCCTTGGCATGTCGACTGGGGAAACTGAATGTTCTAGTAGAAATAAAAAGAATTTTTTCAAATAATTGAACAGCAAACATCAGCAGCCACCACCATCTGGTTCTCTGCCTCAGCACATCTGAGACTCACATGGGTGGGCAGGGATGGTCTTGAAGGAGCTGAGCAGTCTGGGACATTCTCTCAAGAAAAGAACATGGCAACCTGGGAGCCCATCTACCAAGGGAACACTTTGGAAGATTTTCCCCTAGAAAGGATACTTGGAACAGCTGTGGTTATTTTGCAAACTAGTGAGAAGCTGACTTTTGCATGGCTAATTTGAAGCCCATTGGCATCTTCATGTCAGCTGAAACCCTCCCACTGTCGTGAGGTTGACATTAGGTGGCAGTTTTACGGATCAGGGGAAGGAAGCATGGAGAAGGGGAGTGTATCAGTTTGCTAGGGCTGCTGTAAAAAAGTACTACAAACTGAGGGGCTTACAACAACAGAAGTTTGTTGTTTGACAGTTCCGGAGGCCAGAAGTCGGAAATCAAGGTGTCCAGAGGGCCATGCTCCCACTGACACTCTGGGTAGAATCCTGCCTTGCTCTTCCTCGCTTTTGGTAGCCTTGAATGGTCCTTGGCTTGCAACTGCATCAGTCCAATCTCTGCCTCCATCACTACATGGGTGTCTTAAATCATCTTGTCTCTGTGTCCAAATTTCCCCTTTTTATAAGGACACCAGTCATTGGATTGGGGCCCACCCTAGAACCTCCTTTTAACTTGATTACCTCTATCAAGACCCTATGTCCAAATAAGGTCACGTTTTGAGGTGCTTGGGGTTAAGACGTCAGCATATCTTTTGAGGGGACACAATTCAACTCATAACAGGAAGTAACTTGAAATCATGGAATGTTAAAGCTAAAAGAGACTTTCTCCGTTGGAGTTACCCGACTCTATACCCCGTCTTTGCATGACCTTACCCATGCCCAGGCTTTCCTGAAATGGGAAGTTGTGAAGGAAATTCACTAAAATATTAACTGTGATAAAGGTCATCACCTCTCACCAGGTCTCCCGTTGCTGCGGCCCTTGACCACCTTCCAAAATGTAGGCCCTTTGTGTCTTCTCTCCCCTAACTTAACATTTCATGATTCATCCACCTCCTGAGTACCCTCTGGAGCCCCAGTAGACAGCTTAGAACCATCAGAAGGAGTGAGAACAGGGTGAGATATCCTTTGGGGAGCTCTGTGGTCCAAACAGGAGTGATATGAAAGTGAAACACAGGGCCAGCTGAGCATGTGCAGCACAGGCAGAGGCAAAGATATGGAGACGATTAACGGCTGACTACAAACTGGAGGAGCTGTGTGATAAGGCCTAGGGCAGCCCATAACTGGGGAAAAGATTGGAGTATTAGGTTAAGTGACAAGAGACTTCCCATCAAATCATCAGATACATATTAAGTGCCTGCCTCAGTACTGCAATGAGCCGTGGGTGATACAAAGACAAGTAATATCTGTTTCCTGCCCTCAAGGAAATTATAATCTGTTTAGGGAGGTTAGACACAAAACTCAGGAGAAGTTAGAGAACAAAATATTTAAATAGCAATTCACAATAGCACATGATCAGTTGCCAAATGAACTGCCAAGCTGGTAACAAGCTTTTAGAATTCTGAAGCAGGAGAGATTATTTGGTTATTTATGTTCTAGAGAGGTGCATATTTTCCTCCTGGGGGAAAGGAAGGGTTAACAGAGCAGGACAAATCCATGAAACTGAGTTAGGTTTTTCACAAAGATCAACAAAATTCATAAACCTTTAGCTAGACAAAGAGAAAAAGATAAGACTCAAATAAAATCAGAAATGAAAGAGGAGACATTACATCTGATGACACAGAAACTAAAAGGATTATAAGAGGCTATTATGAACAATTATGTGCCAACAGATTGGAGAAGCTACAAGAAATGGATACATCCCTAGAAACATACAATTTACCAAGATTGAATCATGAAGAAAAAGAAAATCTGAGCAGACCTGTAACTAGTGAGGAGATTGAATCATTAACCAAAAATCTCCCAACAAGGAAAAGCCCAGGACAAGATGCTCCACTGAGAATTCTACCAAACATGTAAAGAAGGGAGAAACAGGGGGCTGCAGTTCAACTGGCGTAGAGTTTCAGTCATGTAAGCTGCCGAAGTTCTGGAGAGCTGCTGAACAACAATATGCACATAATCAACAATACTGTACTGTGCAGTTAAAGATTTGTTAAGAGGGTACATTTCATGGTAGGTGTTTTTTTAACACAATAAAAAAATTTTTAGAAGCTGAATTAAAATAAACATTACTACTTAAAAAAAAAGACTGAGCAGAGCCACCAAGGAAGGCTCTGTGTGGGGAAGCAGGCGAGAAAGCTGTTACCCAAGGAGTGTGTTAACAATAATAATGGCTCCCATTTATCGGACACTTACTGCAGACTCGGTAATTTACATTCCTCGTATTCATGGCATTTAAGTCTTTCAGCAGTCTCATGGGTTGCTATTGTCACTTCTGTATCAATTAAACAACATTACCTTCTGTAACAGATAAATGCCCAAATCTCAGTGGTTAAATATGGCAGAGCTTTATTTGTGTTTTTGTAAAGTCCAATTGATGGTTGGAGGTAGGAGGAGCTCTACTCCATGCAATCATTCAGGGGCCCAGGCTGCTGGAGGCTCTGCCATCTTCAACACGTTTATCTCAAGTCACCTTAGATGTCAACATTCAGCTAGCAGAGAGAGGAGAGAGAGAATGGATGAGAATCATCCACGAGTGGCACAAGTCGTTTCTGCCCATATTCCATTTGCTCAAACTCAGCCACATGGCCACACCTAACTGCAAGAGAGGCTGGGAAACATAGCTGTGTGCCCAGGAAGAAAGAGAAATGCTTTTATGGCTAGCTGTCTAGTCAGACTCTTCCACACCTGCCTCTTGTTCAGATGAGGAAACTTGGGCTCAGAGAGGTCCAAGGTCAGTGAGTAAAGAGAATTCAAGAGGCACCATCTATATGTAGTTGATGGAGCAAAAACCAAATGTGCAAATATAGTATCTAAAATTATAAGCTTACCAGTAGAGAAACCAAACATATTAAGTTATATAACTATTTTGAGTGAGGGAAGGTAAGTGGAGCAGGTTAAAGAGCTTAACCCTTAAGAATTCAGTAATTATGTTTAAAATTTGTATATAAAAAAACAAAATAGGGGGGCTGGCCCCGTGGCCGAGTGGTTAAGTTCGCGTGCTCCGCTGCAGGCGGCCCAGTGTTTCGTCGGTTCGAATCCTGGGCGCGGACATGGCACTGCTCGTCAGACCACGCTGAGGCAGCGTCCCACATGCCACAACTAGAGGAACCCACAACGAAGAATACACAACTATGTACCGGGGGGCTTTGGGGAGAAAAAGGAAAAAATAAAATCTTTAAAAAAAAAAAACAAAAAAAAACCAAAATAGGAACATTACTTGATATTTGTAGGTATCTATCCAAAGAATTGAAAATGGAAACATTTAAGGGATTAAAAATTGTTCCCTCCGAGTCCACTGTTTCTTATTATAGACTCTTGTATGTTTGATTTTTAAACCATGTGCCTAAATTACTTTGATTTGCATCTTTAAATTTTTATTTTTAAAAAGTAATATTTGCTTGTGTAAAAAATACCTGAGCCAGGGGCTGGCCCCGTGGCCGAGTGGTTAAGTTCGCGCACTCCGCTGCAGGCGGCCCAGTGTTTCGTTGGTTCGAATCCTGGGCGCAGACATGGCACTGCTCATCAAACCACACTGAGGCAGCGTCCCACATGCCACAACTAGAAGGACACACAACGAAAAATATACAACTATGTACCGGGGTGGGGGTTGGGGGAGAAAAAGGAAAAAAATAAAATCTTTAAAAAAAAAATACATGAGCCGTACAAAATGGCACAAGAGGAAAATAAAAACTTCCCAACTTTACAAACCCTTCATTTCCACTCTCTAGAGGTAACCTCTGTTTCCAGTATCTTGGGTAACCTTCTAGAAATTTCCTGTATACATATAAGCATGCATGTATATGTCTATATCATTTTAAATGAAAGGAGATAATACTGTACCTTCTGTTCCATAGCTTACTCTTTCCAATGAATAATGCCTTGACATCTTTTCACGTCTGCACATATAGTCATTCTTCTTAACGACTGCCTAGTATTCTTTTGCATGGATGCACTGTCATTTATTTACCAGTCCTTATCAAGGGCCACATCAGCTGCTTTCAGGTTTTGTTTTGTTGTGTTTTGCTCTTACAAACAATGCCACAATAAACAGCCTATCCAAGGTGTACATCCTGGTATCCTAGGTGAATAAACCTGGAAAATGGAAGCTTGTTTATTGGGAGCCTAACTAATCGAAGACATAAGGGGCCTCTTAAATACAGATATTCATCTTATGTATTCTTCTTTGAAGTAAACACACAGGCAGAAAAGTGTACAAGTAAGCGTACAGAGGGATGGATATTCACAAAGTGAACACACCCTCGTAACCAGCACTCAGAACACTATCAAAATCCCAGGAGACCCTCGTGTCCTTTTCCAGTCATGCCTCCTCCCTGGAAGCATGAACACTCTCCTGATTCTTACTTCCATGAGCTAACTTTGCCTGTTTTGAACTTTGTATCAGTTGAATTATACGGTATGCACCCTTTTGGGTCAGGTTTCTTTAAATCAGCTTCTGTTTGCGGGATTCATCTATGTTATTGCATGCATTGAAGTTCATTGGTGCTCGTTGCTGTCTAATGTTCCATTGTGTGCATATTCCACCATTTATCCTGATGGACCACTGATGCACATTTGGGTTATTTTCCATTAGGAGTTGTCAGGAAGAGTGCTTTATGAAGTCACCAGGATGTGTCTTTTGTTGAAGATATGTGGGCATTTCGGGTGAGCGTCTACTGAGGAGAGGAATTGCTGGGTCCCGGGCACATGCATATTCAACCTCAGCAGATCCACCCAATGGTGGTACCAATTGACGCTCCCAGCAGCTCTGGACAAGTGTTCCAGTTACTCCACATTCTAGCAAACAGTTGGATTTTGTCTGTGTTTTTCACTTTAGCCATTTTGCGTTGACTCCTAAAATGATTCTGCACAGTTCCTAGAGAACCACTCTTGACGGAACTGCTGGTCCTAGAAAGCCAGCTGGGGGAGGAGGGGTGGGGCTGAGGGAGAGCTGGGCTGCATTGGGTCTGGGGGATGCAGGTGATCGTTCTGGGCCCACCCTGCTCCCCAAGACGAAACGGCAGTGGTGAGAGCATCCTTTTGAGAACAGCCTACCTGTCTCAGGGGTTTCTGCTGATAGGGCTGCCCTGAGGGCCCCAGGAGATCGCCTGAGGCGGGAGGAAAGCCTTCTCTGAGGGAAGCAGCGAATCCAGCTCTGGATTCTTTAGTGGCCCCTGGTGGGAAATCGCTTTCTTCTGGCCCATAAAGCAGCCTTCTGTTCTGCTGTGCTTTACCACCAGCCGTCCTCTGCGGGCTGGGAGAGGCAGGGCCAGGTGGATGTGCTGTGGGGGAATTTCCCCACCGGCCTCCGGGGGAAATCCTCAGGATGCCTTTAGAGGTCCCTTTGTCACATGAGACAGGTGCAGCCCCCAAATCCAATCAGACTGCGGGGAACGTCAAGCCTGGAGGTAGGGGACAGGTCAAATCTCAGAAGGGAGGTCTGGACCGAAGACATGGACATGGGGGTCATCGCAACCACTGATGCTCTTCAACGTCTGGAACGCTGAAACCCCCTCTCTGCTTTTGCTAACCAGAGTGGATTCTGAAGTTGGCAGTTAGAGACCCTGAGCAATACGGGTGTGTGGTGCCAACCAGAGCCAAGCTGAGGATGAGTCAGCGGGGGGCAGGAGGTGGGGACCCTCCAGGCCCAGCCAGACCACAGAAAATACATATCAAGTGTCACTGGCCTCATGCTCAGTGTCTGAGGCCAGCAGCGTGTCTGGTGACCGAAGGAGCCAGAGAACAGAAGACCCGTTGTGAAGTTAGAGGTATACAGTCCACGAGACCACCCTCATTTCTGACACCAATTGTAAGTTTGAGGGTCCCCAAGACCACACGTAAGTTCCAAGGGTGCAGAGATTAACTCTTAGGGCTGAGAGCAAAGACCAGACCTCTCTGTGAGCCAGGGTGAATTCTTTACTATGCATCCCGCCCCCCTCCACCGCCTGATCCCAGGTGAACCCTCTCTCTCTACTCAGGCACCATCGCAGGAAGAGGGGAGCATGTGAGAGGAGAGACTGAGCAAGTACCCAAGCGCTAAATTCACCGAAGAGCTTCTGTAAATTATTGGATTCGATTTCCTGACATTTATTTTACGGAAGTACCTGCACATACACATGTACGGATGTATGAACAAGAAATGATGTACGGATAAAGTTATTCACTGAAGCACTATTTATTGTCAAGGGCGGAGCTGAGCAGGAGAGGGAGCTGAGCTGCCAGGTGTCGTAGTAGCTGGGTAAAGCAACAACAAGCCCAAATGAAAGTGACACTGAAGCCATTTGTCACTCACTCCATAGTCTAAGCAAGCAAGAGGCTCCGACCTGCACCCCCACCCCCACCCGCCTTTCATTTCCTCATGGAACCGAGTGCCAGCGATGGATCAACTGGATCCGTGTAGACATGGGGGCCATCTCATTGTTGAGGGAGCCCCAGACAGTAGCTTCTGGCAGTTTTATGGACCCTAGGCCAGGGAAAGGAAGGGCTGGGAGTGACAAAGTACTGAGTGCTGAGTCATGGCAGGGAAAAACGTCTTCAAAGTTTGCCCTTGTCTCTCTGATAAAGAGTCCTCAGCAGAGGCGCCTCAGATAGAGACCTAGAAATGCAGGCGCTCAGGCTAGGGATGCAGATACGCAAGGGCATCGCCAGCCGGCGCCTGTGTCCCTGGCTGCAACTCCCTCCAGAGGCTGCGAGGCATCGGCTGTGCACCAAGACTGGCGGGGAAGGCAGCTTTCCTATGGTCCGACTTCAGAAGTCACACATAAGTTTTTGGTTAAATTGTTGGACTCTGGTTAAAATGAAGAGCTGGACTCCACATGTATAAAAGCAAAATGTTGGAAATAACCTAAGGATCCATCTGTAGGGGATTGGTTAAATAAATTGTGGTACATCCCCACCAGGACATCCTGTGCATCTTTAAGAAAGAGGAAGTTGTCTTGTCTGTACACAAGTGTGGAGCACTGTGTAGCTGTAGGGAGGGGTCGTGGGGAAGTCAGTGAGGAGCAGAGAGGGGGAAACAGGCTGTGGTCAAGAGGAGGGTCTCCAGGGTGGCGTCTTAGTTTGGTGTGGAGATGAGGTCTATGTGCAACGAGACTGTGGTTTCTTGATGGTTCTTTGATAGAGCAGAGTCCTGGTCATTAACGTCAGAATGTCCTGTCCCAAGGCCAGTCCTTCTATACAAGACTGAGCTGTCCAGGATACTCACAAGTCTACAGTCAGATTTCAGGATGTCAGAACCTTCTACGGGACCCCAGGGCCAGTGTGGTGGTCCTGGACTTATCCCAGCAAGGCACGATGAACTCTAACTTGAGGCTCTGTTACGAAGGGAATGCGTTTAGTCTCACCGGGTAAGAATGGCCTTTCCTTGCTTTGTGAATAAGAAATATTTTATTCTTTCACAAATAAGTGTTTTTTCCCCTGTCTCATAGCAAACCTGGTTGCTCCATACTCATCAAGGACTTGCTTGGGGCTCCCTGAATCTTTTCTTGGAGCCATCCCCTGGAATGTCTTAGAAGGTTCTGGAATGCAGGCTTGCTTGCAAACTAGCCTGAGTTTCTTAAAAATATGCAGAGGAGAACAACCCACAACTTTTCCAGGCAATGTGGCAGACGGTTTTACAGCACATCCAGGAGTGTGAGCTCTTGAATTTCCTACCCTGCTATAGGGCTATATGCCGCCATGTCAGCGCCCCGCCCACATTACCACGTCAGTGCACACCAACCTGATTTCTACTTGCCGCTACTTGCATTTTTCTTTTTTTGTCTGAGAGGTTTCTGTGGCCACTGGAGCCCGGTCTGCTCAGAGAAGAACTAGGGAGCTAAGGTCCTCCAGGAGCTCCCTCAACCAGTGACTGATGGGACACGGTGTGCGAATATCCCAGCTGCCCTGGCCCTGGGGTGGACACTCAGGAGTGCTCTGCACTGGCTCCCGGAGTTTCCCCAGTGGGGTTAATCCCAGCCCCGCCATTTGGTAACTGGTTTGGTCACACATCCTTTACAGGCTGCCTTCCCTTCCTCCTCTCATTTTCTCTCCTCTGCGGGTATTTCCTGGAATCTTCTTCCCGATAAACTACTTGCATTCACCTTCTTGTCTCAGTGTCCACTTCTGGGGAGCCCAAAGGAAAGCAGGTGATGATCGCACCAGCTGTTTACCAGGACCTAGTTATGCCCTGGGCACCCCCACAAGCTTGACCCCGTGGGGTCCCTAGTCACCCTGCGAGGAGGAGTTCCCAGCCCCCTTTGAAGGGTGAGGATGCTGAGGCTTAGAGAGGCGTTGCCCAGGGGCCTAAAGCAAGTAAGCTGGACTCAAGGCTGGCCCTTTCCAGCACACCCGAGGCCACACTCTTAAATCAGGGACCGGATCCGGGTCTGTGCTGCCTCTGTGTCCCCGTGGGGAGCAGCCCCGTGCCTGCCAATAGAAGATGCTCAGGAGGCAATCCAGCCAATAAGTTTCCAATCCCCACTATGGCTAAATGAAGCCTTTGATGTGGATTACCTAATATTGTCATCATTATTATTAATATATCACTATCATCCTCATTTTATAGATAAGGAAGCTGAGGGGGGAAAGGACCTGCCCAAGGCCACATGGCTAGTACTGGACTGAGCTGGAGCCCTCCACCAGCCCTGCACAGGGACGATGGTGGACGAAAGGAAAGAGGAGGGAGAAGGCAAAGCCACGGCTTCGCCAGCTGGGTGACAGCGTGTCGTCCCATCTTGGAATGCATTGCTGTCACATACAGGGTAAATGGGTCTATTCCCTGTGAATTATCTGCTAGCTGGCAGCTCCATCCATCTGCTCATTAACACAATAAAAAAAAAATCAAACGAGCCTTCTGATTCCCAGTCCCCAAGGGACAACTACATAACTTGGAAATGACTCTTTAGTAAGTCTGATCAAAGGCTGGCTGTTCAGTGATCAGAAATCAAAGCCTCTTCCTCCAGGCTTGGGGCTCATAAACAACCGTTGGATGAGCTTTTTATTTGGGACAGACCAAAAACTAGATGGATCCATTTCCTCCTAATTGATACCCGTTTCGTCAGAGAAAGCAGTGGGAGGCTGACATTTTGCTCTAGGAGATCCATTGGCTCCTGTGTGTGCAGCAGGCAAGAAGCGAGGGAGGGGGTGCATGTGGAAGCGAGCCCTGAACTGCCCACGAACTGAGAGGGACGAGCTCCTTAGAGAGCAGACATCAGTGCCAGAGCCACGGCTGAGCGGGGAGCGGGATCCCTTGTTCTCTCTGTCAGGTCCCAAAGCAGCAGCCCATGAGAAAAGGGAATGTGGTCAGAGTCGAGCCTCGCAGACCACAGACGGGACTGACCATCGAAAGACCCCTTAGGCAAAAGAGCGTGGGCAGTAGGGAGGTCCAGCTAGAGTACCAGGTGGTTCCTTTACTGAACCATTCAGGCAATATTTATTGAGGACCTACTAAGTGCCAGCCCTCCGCTAGGCATGGGGATTGGATGGTGAATAAAAAAGACAGTGCCTGCCCTTAAAGACATTACAGGCCTGAGAGGGAGGATGGTCCATCCCGGCAGGAAAGGAAAGTCTGGAGTCAGAGAGGGCGTGGGTGCACCTGCTGAAGAGGAGTGTCGGGGTAGAGGCCCCGCAGACCTCGCCCCCAGAGCTGAGAACAGAAGTGTCTTCCTCCTCCCAGAATCTCCGGGAGGATGCTGCACATCTGGAAGGGCAACGTGCTGATCCAGCTGTGACCTCCAAGCCCCACCTTCCTCCTTGCCCTCAGACTTTCGTGTACTGGATGTTGGAGCCCAAGAACAGGAAGTCCTAGGAGAGACGAGACAGGACAGGATGGTAAACGCATCCTCCACTCCAAAAAGAAGCATCTCCGGTTTAAAGGGAGGCCCGTGCTTGGAGAAACACAAGTTCTGGCAGAAACCAGGTCAATGCATAAATCGTGAGCGTGTCTCCATCCCCAAGGTCTCCATAAAGCACAGGTTTGCCAGCTACCTTCTCCGAGGCGGCAATTTATCTGTCATTTCCCAAGCTGCTGCTTCCTGGCAGTCCTCATAAATGTCCTTTGTGTCACCTAAATTTTCTTTCCTTGGCAAATAACACAAAATTGCGAGCTGTGGGGATTTACTCTCCTACCCTCTCATAAGTTTCCATTACCCTAAGGGACAAGAATTTTGAACTCAAGGAAAAGTCCAGTTCTTTCCCACAGCGATCCATTCCCTGCCTTTGGCGCTCAAACAAATGAATGGAGTTGACCTCAAAATTCTAACGAATATGATGACATATAATAAATCTTCTAATCACTTCCCGTGTCCTGAAGCAAGATGCTTTCAGACTTGGCCTCTAATCCTCATGAGAGCCCAGTGGAGTTTGGGCTACACCCCATTTGCAGGGGGGAAAACTGAGGCCAACTGCAGGAACTGTCACTCCAGTTTTGTTTTGTTTTTTTTTTTGAGGAAGATTAGCCCTGAGCTAACATCTGCCGCCAAGCCTCCTCTGTTTTGCTGAGAAAGACTGGCCCTGAGCTAACATCCGTGCCCATCCTCCTCTACTTAATATATGGGATGCCTGCCACAGCATGGCTTGACAAGTGGTACATGGGTCTGCACCCAGGATCTGAACCGGTGAACCCCGGGCCACTGAAGCGAACGTGTGAACTTAACTGCTGAGTCACCGGGCCAAGATCTGTCTGATTCCTTGTAAACACTCAATAGTACTTGGGTGTTGATATCTCTGGGCCCAAAGGGGCTTTGGACATTTGTTTTTCAAACACAACATTTAGTCAATGTTTCAATGTTTCTGACCATTCTGTTGCCCTTCACACTCCTTAGTAACTGTTATTTACCAGATGTTGACAATTACCGGGCACAATGCAGCATCTCCTTTAACGCTTCTAGCCCACCAGTCATCCCACCTTAGAGATGCTGTTCTAGAAAGATAACCTGAACTGTGGGACACGAGTGGACCATAAAATCCTTGGTCAGAGTAGGGGAGAATCAGATATATTCCCTGGTATTAAAATAGTTAAATGAATTATGGTCCTTCTGATGGATGGGACAGTAATTAACATGGGAGGGGGGGACTAGATTGCAACAAGGGAACAAGCCCAAGGGATGATAAATTTAAAAAGAAAAAAAGACAGGTGTGAGCACCAGCAACGCAACTATCCAAAATAAACAAACACAACATTTTAAAATGCTTAGAGAGAAAAAAAGAAAGGAAGGAGGTACACCGAAATTCAAACTGTCAATGTGGTGGGGCAATGGGTTTATGAATAATTTTTAAAAATGTGTATAATATGGTTATGTTACTTGTTTAAAATGGGAGGAGGAGCACATCAAACATATATATATGTATTTTTTTTTGCTGAGGAGGATTCGCCCTGAACGTCTATTGCCAATCTTCTTGTTTTTATGTGAGTCGTCATCACCACATGGCCACTGACGGATGAGTGGTGTAGGTCTGTTCTGGGGAACCGAACCCGGGCCGCTGAAGCAGAGTGTGCTGAACTTGACCACTAGCCCACGGGGGCTGGCCTCCAAACATATTTATAATAAAGCTCTTCCACTTAAGAATTTAGAACAATTTTTAAAAAGTTAAAAATGGCTTTCAGAACTCAACCTGTGGCCAGTCAAAGATCGCAGGATTTTCAAAACGAGCTGGTCTTGAGTTCCCCCAGCCACCCACAGTGGGCAGTGGGAGGCAAGGGGGCATGAGCTGGGCAGACGCCCTCCGCCTCAATAGAGGGGCACTTCTGAAGGACACGCGATGGCTTTGTGGCATCTAGTTGTGCCCAGGGCATCCTCCTCGAGTGCAGAGTTTCCCAGCCACTGGGCTGGGCTGGGTCTTGCTCACTGAGTTATGGCCTCTGAACCTGGCAAGCTAACTGCACCCCCCCAATCCTCAGAGCCCCCCATGAACCCACTGACCTTGTGGATCTGGAGAACAAGGTCGTAGAGCCGAATATGCTTCAGCAGAGGGAGGGGGAGGCCTTTTGCCAACTTATCTGGAAGTTGAGGCATGACAATGAGAGAGATTAGTTAATAAATAACGATTATAGATGAAGTTTTACACAAAATGAAAAGGTCATCTCTGCAAACGCTATACCCATTTAATTATCACCAAAGACTATGAGGTAAGTATAATTACTATTCCCATTTTACAGATAGGGAAACTGAGGTACAGAGAGGCCAAGTAACTTGTCCTGGGTCACAGAGCTATAAAGTGGCAGAAGTGGGATTTGAACCCAGGCAGGCTGACCCAGGAGCCTGAGCCCAGGGCACTTTATGGAGGAAGTGGCAGGTCTGGGGCAGCAGACACTCACGATGAGAAGCTGGTGGACCCGTTCCCCACCCTCCCCTGCTTTCTCTTTCAGCCCAATGAAGCAGGGCCTCACGGAAACAGGGTTTAGATCTTTACGCTTTAATTTTTGACTAGAGAGTTGGCAATTGCCTGGGAAAATGAATTCAGAGGTGGGCTGCCTTGTGCCCTCTATATTAACTTGGTCCTCAATCTGTCACCTGCCACTTCAGGGTGTGGGGGACACGTCCGTGAGTCCGTCCTTCCCTTTATGAGGAGGTTTCCCATGCTCCAAAGAGCTCAGTCCCCAAGCCTCATTAGAGCTCTGAAGGAAGATGACACCAGCTTCCACACTCCCATCTCACGGACAAGCCACCGAAGCTCAGAGAGGAGAAGTGGCTCTCCCAAGATCACACAGCCTGTAGGAGAGCCCTGTCTTCCAACCGCAAGGCCAGCTCTCTTTCACCCAAAGGGCAATGTCCCCTCTTGACTGGAAAAATCCACAATGTTCTTACCGTTGATTTTGGGGTAGAGGGTGTTGAGAATGTGGAAGTTGATCAGCGCCTCCAACAGCTCCACCTGGTGGAGAGCAGGAGAGGTACACTGTCACCACCGGCAGCCTCTTGCTCACCAACAACCCTCCACCTGGCTCCCCCCGCCACCCCCGCCCCCAGGCACGGGGGTGGGGGTTCTGTAAGTGCTGACATGGCAAAAGCCTTGAAAAAAGCAAATTGCGGATAGATATCTACTATTTTATAAGATAAAACTGTTTTGAGATGCACATTTATATGTGTGCAAAGGGATAGAAAAATTCTGGAAGATTGCACAGCCAACTGTCTTTCCTCTGGGAAGAACATCAAGGCTTGGCCTAGCCTTATCTCTAGTATTTAATTTTTTACATTGAGAATGTTCTCCTGAAGTACCTGTGTAATAAAGAAATTTGTAAGTCAAAACGAAAATTATGAAACACAACTTTGAGCACTCACTGTGTGCCAGCTGTCGGCTCAGAGCATTACATTTGTATCTGAGTCAACCTTCACAACAGCCCCTCGAAGTTGATATTAATGTCCCCACTTCACAGATAAGAAAACTGAGGACCCCAGAAGGAAAGTGACTGGCTAGAAACTGGGCAGCAGGGTCAGAATTTGAATCCAGATTTATCTGATTCTATAGCTCTTGCTTGTTACATGTCATGTTCAGGAAACCTGATAGGGATGACTTTTTGTGAATCTTTACATATGATCATTTTACTTTCTAGGACATTTTTATATGCCATGCGCAGATACGATGTTAGTGTGTCATTATTCACTTTATCCTTTAGTCTCTGAAAGGAGTCATCCTCTGGGGTCCCTGTGGGCAGTGTCTCTCCATGGGAAGAGGAGGGCGGGGGAGGAGGGTGGTGAGAGGGGGCAGGCATTGTGGGATGGGAGAAAGGAAGACGACTACTGCATCTCTCCATTGGCCTGGGAAGAGCAGCTGCCATCGTCCGCCTTCCCTCTTTTCAGAGATCTCTCCTTGATGCCTTCAGCCCACCCCAATCTTCCCATTCTCTTTCCTCCTTTAATAGGGGACTGCCTATTTCACCACTTTGTCCTCCTTGAGAAATCATCTCTTGGTTTTGCCTGCCCAGCAAGCAATTCCTCTTGGTTTTGTCACAGGGTCCTTAATTTCCCCTGGGGAACCTGCCTTTCCAGTCTTAGTCCACATGATTTGGGACTGCAAATCCTGGCTCCAGGACTGTAGATAAAATGGATGCTTGCTGATTGGTCCAATTTCTGGCCACGGTGATTGGCTTAAGAATGGGCACATGACTAAGATTAATCCAATGAGTTACTATATGGATTTTTTTTTGGTAAGTTTTTTTTAAGAAAGTGAAACTACAGAAAATTTTGGGGTTTTCCTCTAATGGGAAGAACCTTCCTGAGAATGAAGCCAACACTGATGAAAGCAGAATGGACAGACAGAGAGAGATTCTTGATGCACTAATTTGAGCACCTGGATCCAGGTGTGCCTGAAACCTGTGGCCCTAATTTTTTGGTTTTTGGTTTTTGCTTTTTAGGTATATGACTCTCTACATTCCTCCTGTTTGCTTAAGACAATTTGAGTTGGTTATCTTTTCCTTGCAGTTAAAAGAATTCTGTCCAATAGATGATTTAATTATATGTTTAATTAATGTTTAATTATATATTGTCTTATTTTGGGAGGTAATTGTTCTTGGCCCTATGTTTTGTGTCCTCGAGAGCTTCTGTACTTCTTTGGGGCAGATAGCTGCTCTTCTTCTTTTCTATTTCCTTCAATAGGCGCCATAGCATTGCTTAGTACACACTCTAAATTGACTAATGCCCTAATCATGTCATAAATAAAAACAAAGATAACTTACATTGAATACTCCAACTTTGGACTCTTTCAGTTCCACTTGTACCCTACAAGGAATCAGGGAAGATTCAGAGACATAGGTATTACATCCGTGGGAAACCTAAGCAATGTGGGGGTCCCAAGAAAGTAGGAGGTACCTACTTGAGAAGTCACAGGGCCAAAGGTGGGGTAGAGGTGGGAGTGGAAAAGATGAGTGAGTAACAAAAAACAGTGGTACAATTACATTATGAAGACTGGCAGAGGGGAGGGAGGTGGTGTAAAAAGACCTCAATCTTTATCATTTCAGGAAGTCAGTACAGCGGATATCTAAAATCTATAGCTTAAGAAAAAGCAGTGTTAGTAAATTCTTTAGAAATTTGGAAGTAATGGGGGTTAGGTGGAAAGGAAGTTTGTGGGGGCATGACCAGTGAGGCAAAAGAATTGAGCCACCTGGGGTGAAATTTAAGTTTCCTTCCCAAATGGCAGGCCCCCAATATTGACAGGAGGGTCTCCTCACATCCCACCCCAGCTGCAGAGCCTCAGAGACAGTGCCCAGATGGAGCCCAGGGGGCAGGAGGAGGACTTACTTTCCTGGCTTCAGGAACCCAGTGATCTTGGTAGTGTTGAAGGTCAACACGGCGGACACATTAGTGGTCTGGAAATGCCAGTAGAAGGAAACGGGTCCCAATGAGGGAGGTTGTCACAGACAGGAAGGATGCCTATGAGGACCAGCTCTCTCCTCTAAACAACAGCTCCGTGAGTCAGAGCAGGCACTTGTCCACTAACTGTGGAATTCCAGGAGGCTCACGGTGGGTGCTCAATACGTGTGTGACCTTGAACATCTCCACTGGGAATTGCTGACTATGACAGCAGTTCAACTTTGAACGGACCACCAGGAGAAGGTCGATCCATGGAGATCTCTAAAGGGGGTGGATTTAGCTATCTCAAGATTCAGCCTTAGTAATAATAATAATAGATTCTGTTTTAATTTAAAATATATTGATGACAACATCAAATTGCAGATACAGCATCTAGGAGCAATTACCCTTCCAGAGGTTTGTGTTGTTGAGTTTCAAACCTGAAACAAGTGAGCAACGTTCTCCATCCAGTGAGCAGGACCCCGAAGGACTCAGATCCCTTCCCTACTAGGTGGGGCCCCTTGGGAAAGGAGAAACCACTCTGGGTATTTAATGCAGAGGGAATTTAATACAGGGAATTGCTATACAAGTGATGGAATTGCTGAGAAGCCAATAAAAGAGCTGGAGAGGCAGCTCAGAGGTTAGCAGAGGAGGAAGCTGCTTCCACCCCAGGACCTGGGGGACAGAGTGGGGAGTGGGGTTATGGGAGCCGCCGTGCAGGAGACAGTCTCTGTGCAAGACAAAGAGAGAGGAAAAACACTCAATTCTTTCCTCTCCCCCTCCATTCTCCTGACAGTACCTTCCATTGGCTGACCTAGCTGGAAGTCAGAGTGCAAGGGAGCCTGGGAAATGTAGTCTTCCGGGGTCAGATACAGACACAGAGCAGAGCAAATGGGTCAAAGACCCCTGTACCTTCCTCCCCGCCACAGCCCAGACTCACTCAGTGGGAGATACATGCTTAAACAAATAAACCTGCCAACAGCTGCATCAGCATCTTTATTATAAATGCCACGAAGAAAAATATTATGTGTTACAAGAAAAAAAGGACAAGGGGCCTGAGGTGGGTCAGGGGTCAGGGCAACCAAGAAAGGGCTTTCCGAAGAAGTGATGTTTAAGTCGAGATCTGAAGGAATTAGCCAGGACGTGAGTGAGGGGAAAAGTATGCAGAAAAAGGGAACAACATTTGCAAAGGCTTTGAAACTTACCACACCAAGCCGGAAGACAGGCTCCCTGGCAGAGCTGGGCAGGAGCACAAAGGCGTCAATCTCCATGTTGGGGGCCAAGGACAGATTCCCAGGGCTGAAGTTCAGGAATGGGGCCGGGACCACTGCTCCCTGGAGCTCCAAGTTCATGTTGGGGTAGAGCTTGGCTAACTGGGGGCAAAATAAGGAGATTAGGTCAAGAGAAGGAAAGATGCATGCTTGCTGGGAGAGGCTTGAGGGAGTCAGATAAAACTGAGAATGCTTCTGGGTTGGTTTTATTTCCACAATTGCTGAGTGCTTTCTTCTTAACCACACAACGGAACATCTTCCCACGCCAGAGTCTGCATCATCTGTTTCGTGGCCGCATTGTGTTCCATCGTGCATGAGTACTGTGACTGATCGAGCCCCACTGGGCATCAAGTTGTCTCCAAGTTTTCGCCATTAAAATGACCACCCCTCTGTGTGCCCTTGGCTGTTATTTTGGGGGAATTGCAGACTCAAAGGGCAGCGATATTTTTCAAGCGTCTGACAGGCATTGCCAAACTGTCCTCCAGAAAGGTCGGGCCAATTTTCTCACCGGCCACCCCTCCCCGGGCAGCAGGCGAGAGCTGTGGTTTCTCCACATCCTCATCACACTCGGGTAACTGTACATGCGGAGACCGGACGCCAATGTTTTGGAAATACGATACCACTAGATGCCACTATTTCAAAAGTGCTCGCAATTTTCTGTTTAACTAGAATTTAATTTTGGGGTGAGACTGTTCCTTTTCAGGGGGAGGTTGGTGGAAGAGCGAGAGTCCCATGAGCCTTTTGGTTATGCAAATGTGAAATCTACATTCAGTTGTAAAAGGGGGATGTAGAGAAGGTTGAGGGGGGCAACCACTTTACTTGGAAGGTGGGCTGAGTTGATTATCATACAAGCAGGAAGAGGGAGAGAGAGTTCCCTCCTCTTGCTGGAGCAAAAGGACATTGGAGCCAGGATGTGGCCACAGGCCCTGCAAAGCTAGCACCCACAGTACAGAGGCTGGTTGGGCTGTCGCAGGTCTCTAGGGAGGGGAAGGGCCTGTAGGGGGAAACTTATGGAAGGACATGACCCAGGCACAGCAGGACGTGAAATTTAAAACTTTTCCCACCATTTTAATTCCCCTCAACCGTCATCAGGCCTTCTTGCCTGATGCCAGGACATGTTGAACACTACCGCCTGTCTGAGTGCATCTTGGGGGACTCGGAAGGTGGGGGAGAGGACAGGTGGGTTTTTGTGGGATTAAACGAGATGCTGCCCAGTGATGATGGGGCTCAAGGCTATTGACTGCAACTCTGAGAGAGCCAAAGACCAGAAACAACCTATGAGTCCTCCCATGGGAGGCTGGCTTAACAGCTACGGTAAATCCATTCACTGGCAGACTGGATGCCCAGGAGAACAAGAGCGAGGAAGCTCTTTATCTACCTATATGGAATGATCTCCTGGTACAGCAAGGGGAAAAGTAAGGTACAAAGTGGTGCCTCTACTTGTGTAAAAAAATGAGGGAAAAGGCACACGACGTTTGTTTGTATATACGTGGAGCATCCCCAGAAGGATGTATATCTGATCATACTGGTGGGCTCGGGATGGGGACTGGGTGGTTAGGGGACAGCATGGATGGGAGACTTTCTCCTCTATGACCTTTTATGTCTTTTGAATGTTGAGCCATGAGAATTTATTATTCAGTCAAAAAATAATTTTTTAAGCACCATGGACAGTGCCTGGACCCCAGGACGCCTCTGTAATTGTTTGATGATATTGATTAGGGTACATTTTGTGGGACATGTTGGCATTCCTTGGGACTCTCAGATATCACCAATAAAAGACCGGACAAGCTGTGGTCCCATGAGACACGGGGCTCAGACATCTGTTACGTGGGCTTTGAAGGGAAGGGAGCCCTGAAGCCTGCAGCACTCCAGGCTTCACTGGGGGCCTTGCTGCCGCCTTCTGGCTCTTGGGTAAACTGAGAGAGTGTGGAGGTTTTAAACAGAAACCCCTGAAGGCTAGTGGGCCCGACCTGCGCCCAAAAAGGGCTGAGGGGACTCACCCTGGGGACAAAGACGCGGAAGGACTTAGTGGTCAGTCGGATGGGAGAGTCAGGCGGAACCTATAGCAAAGAGACACAAAGAAGTTTTACAGTGCTCCTGCTGAAGCTGAAGATCTAAAGAGACGTAGGGAGGTGGAGGGAGGTTCAATCTTGTAGCTTCTCGACTGCCTGGGCTCACCACGGCAGTGACAAGACGCCCGTCCTGCATTCACCATGAGCACGTGAGTCCCCAGGGTCTTGGCTGCTCTCCTTGGAGCTTGGCTGACATGCAGGACCCACTCAGAGGGTCCCCGAGGGTGAGATTTGCAGTCATACAGACCTAGGGTTGGCTCCTGGCTTTGCTACTGTGTGGTCTTAGACCAGTTCCTTCACCTCTCTGAGCCTCAACTTCCTCACCTATAAAATGGGAACAATAATGGTCCACACCTATTGGGTCAGTGTGAGAGGGATAAATGAGATGGTGGGTCCAAAGTATCCAGCACGAGGCCTAGCACATGGTGAGCACTCAAACACAGCCGTGTGGTCCCATTCACCAAGAGAAAGGACGACCTGCAGCGGGGATGGGGTATCAAATGTGATAATAGAGGGAGAAAGCCTGTGTGTGAGAGAGAAGCCATTTGAAGGACAAAAAGTCACTCCACCCATCCAGCAGGTGGTCCCCGACTTATCACCAGGGGAAGCTAGATCCTCCAAGCTGGACCACATCGTGTTGCGTTGCCATCCTGACACTGTACACGAGGCCTCAGCTTTTACGAAGAGCTACAAGAAACAACCATCTGAAACCCAGAATATTACATTATACTACCAAATTTAGTATCCTATAGACAAAGTCACATTGGAGACAGTTTTTTCAGAGATAAATGCTAGGAGGACTTGGTCTCTCCTTTTTACCGTGAGTCACTAAACCATGTACCCTTTCCCTTCTGGCTACAAAGAAGCTCCCAGACAGGCTTGTGATTGAAAAAAAAAATCAATTTCTGGATCCAGTGTCTTCATAATTGTGCTTTACTTTTCACTCGGTCTTTATTTCCTGCTCTATGTGACTTTATGCATTTATCAGTGTGTCTATTATTCTGCTTCATTCACTAACATATTTTTTTCAAAAAAACCTCCAAAAACCATCAGGATGAGAGAAAATATGAATCAGAACAACAGAGCTAGACTAGGGGAAAATAAAACAGATAAGCAAGCCACAAAGTCTTCCACAGTTGTTATATAAGGGAGAAAGAACTTTGACTTTGAGGTTCCTGGCAGCCAAAGTGAAAAGGGAAATTGTGCTAACATATTTTTCCTGGTCTTTGATCTTTTTTCCTATGTCACTGATGTAAATGAGGTGGAAAGGAAAGAAGGAAGGAAGGTCAGGTTACATTATCATTCGTGAGTCCTGTTCTGCCACCATCCTTACCATGTCATCTGTGATGGAGAAGTTCAGGTACCCCGCCTCTTGATAAACTAGGCTGGCTGTGTTGAAGACATAATCCGAGATGGCAAAGTAGACCATTCGGCTGTGTTCCTCAGGAAGACTCATGGCAGGAGCAACAAAGGTAACTGGGGAGCGGTGATCATGGTTAAAAATTTCACCCTGGAGAGAGAAGTAGGGTTCATTTGAACTTTTCAGAGTCTATCCCAGGGCTGAACATCTGGGCTAGGTCGCCACCTCCACAGCCTGATGAGGTTGCATTGGCTAGAGATACTGTCTGAAACTCCACCATTAAAGACTTTGGGTCTAAGTGTTGTGCTTCCAGAATCTCTTAATGAAAAGCTCCCCAGAAGCTTTGGTATATTAACCCACAGGACTTACTGGCCGGCTCCTCTCCCCCACCCAGGGCCAGCTGTGACCTCACCTGCATGGTGGGACAGGCGAAGGAGGGGAAGTAGGGGGAGGGGAAGTTTCAAGGCCTAAGAATTGTAAGACACCTGTGGGAGGATCCTGGCTCTGGGAACACTCCCCACCACTCCATATTGCCTTGTCCTCGACGCAGCTGGAACCACTGGGGAGATGAGGACAGATCTGAAGCCAAGGGGATAGGAGGCTCCAAGAAAGAGGAGCTGGACCCACACTGGGGCTGGACCCACCCAAGCCCCTGCTCCAGGACTCTCACCTTAAACCTTACATCCAGCACGTGGTCTGTTACCCGAGGGGCCTCCATTAAGCTGTAGTCGATGCTGGTGAGATTGTCAATCTCTGTTGTGACTGTGAAGTGGGGGAAGGGCGGAGTTAGGAGCCAGGGGATGGGGAAAGGGTAGGGGCTCTGGCTGACACACACTCCCTGTGACTTTCTTCAGAACCCCCTGCCCCTCTGCCTTAAGGCCCTCCAGCCAGCCCAGCCCTGGGGCAAAGAGCTGCTTCTTCAAGAAAGAGACGACGGGGGTTCTCTTGTCCCACCGGTGAATTACCGGTGGAGGGTGCGGTATGCTCAGGGTGGAGCCTGAGTGGGTTCCAGGGTCACACACACATGCACACACGCACACACCCCAAGGGCAGGGGAGTCCAGTTCTGGCAGCCCCTCCACCCCTGGAGCTTCATGCCAAGGAAGCCACACAATGCGGAAAATTCTCCAGCCAAAGGTATTACTCCCCAGGTTTACAACAGAGGCCTCGATCTTCGGGGAAACCAGCCTCCTATCAACATGAACCAAATAACCAGGAAGGTCGGGCCATGTCCAGGGCCCAGCCACTCCCTTATAAAGCCTTAGGGGAACAGGGGTCCTATGTCCCATGCATTGGGCCATCTGTGCCTGCCTGGGACCCCACTAAAAGGGAATGTCAATAAGTGAGCGTGGGGGGCCCTGGGGGCCAAGGCATCAGAGAACACCTCAGACAACTTGTCAGACTGTCTCTCCAAACTCTAGGTGTGCACCCTAGATCTGGGGCCTCCACTTCTAGGGGACTCTCCTACAGTTACACTTACGTGTGCGGGCAAAGAGGTTGTGCAATAGCAAAGGATGGCAACAACCCTCCATGTCCAGCAGCTGGGGACTTATTAAACAAATGAACCCACATCCATGTGATGGAATACTATGCAGCTGTTAAAATGACGTCTGTTCCAACCACCTCGGAAGACTGTCGGGCAGGATCTGATAATACTGAATCTGTGCAGACCACATGAGCCTGCAACTTCACTCTCAGCTATAGACCCAAAGACGTGCGTCCACATGTTCTAGAATATTCATAACAGCACTCCCCAAAATGGTCTAAAACTGAAACTACCCAAATGGCCTTCAACAGTAGAATGGACAAATATTGGATGATTCTATTCATGTACAAGTTACAAACCTAATCTTTGCTGGTAGAAGTTGGGATGCTGGTTACCCTGGAGAGGTGGGCGGGGACAGAAGGAGACACCAGGGGGCTCTGAAGGGCCATTCATGTTCTGTTTCTTGATCTGGGAGCTGGTTACGTGCGTGTGCTCAGTTTGTGAAAATTCTTTAAACTGTTCCCTTCTGGTTTGAGCACTTTTCTCTATATATTAACTTACACAGAAAACTTAAAAAATGAAATCAACTTACGTGTGCTGATATAGAAAGATCTCCGACATACACAAGTTACAAAAGGACAATGTCTATACAACGATTAGATTAATAGATATTCATAATTATGCATATATACACATATTCATGAACAAAAGGAATACATATATCAAGGTATATTCATATGCTTATGTATGTGTATATTTATATTTGTGCAAGCAAAGAAAATATCCAAAAGGATACAGTCAAAATAGAAGTTACCTCTTAGAAGAAAATTTGAGGAGAAAAAGGGACCTTTAATTTTTACTTTCTATACTTCTGCCCCATTTAAGGTTTTATAATGGATGTATATGCTTTTATAAAAATTAACAGAAATAAACTGAGCCAGGAGCGGGTGAGGTGCCCTACCTGGTAGAGTTTGGAGATAAGGCTGTAGGTCGGAGGTCACTGAATTCTGGATCTTTTCACAAATCTGAAAGAAATGAAAGAGAAAGCCTGCGTGAGTTCCCTGGCTTTGGTCTGGCCCTGTGCTGTGCTGTTTGCTTTAGTCCCATTATTTCACGTATTTGCTCATTCATCATTGATTCTATAAAAATTTATAAGCACTTATCATGTGCTGGGTACTGAGGAAACAGAAATGACCAAAAACATGTAGATCCCCGTGTGGACCCCAATAGAGTCCAACTGGACCTTTCAAAGTCAGTTCCAAGGCTGCACATCTGCGCTAGCTACTCACGTCCACAGCCTGATGAGGGGACAGAGCCTAGAGGCACTGCCTGCAGCTCTGCCACTGAAGGTGTTTCCTTTGGGAGGCCCTGGCCGCCCAGAGTTTAGAGTTGAGCAGCAGAACTAGGCAGTAGGTAGAAATGGCCACACGAACGAATGCGTAATTAGTGTAGATGCTTCTTAAATGTCATCACTTAGGCTGGCTGCACTGACGAATATTCCTCGTTTGCCCTGACGTCCAGGGAAGACCGGATGCTCACGCTGAGGGTGCTACCCCAGGAGGCGGGCACACGGGATTGAGTGCCACTGCCTGAGGTGCATGCTTCTCAGGAAAAGGAACTGCATGTTCCCAAACCCGTTTGCTGCACTTGCTATTGTAATCACTCAGATTATTTATTATGTAAACCGATGGAGTGTGACGATAAACCCTTTGGAAAGGTACGTTGCTTAAAGAAAATGCTGTTAAATTTGGTGTGGACAAGAAAAGCTTAGGAAGAAAAAAATCAAAAACATCTAGAAGGATTCTGCACTGGGATTTCTTTGCAAATGTCTTTAAATTCTCCTTGTGGTTAAAGAAATCGGAGCTGGAATTTGTAGCAGATTGATGTTTTATGCAAGAAAGGCAACGCCAATCAAGAGACTGTGAGCCAACAGCTGTTGCCAATCTTCTTTTTATTCCCCTGCTTTTTTTTCTCCCCAAATCCCCCCAGTACATAGTTGTATGTTTTTTTAGTTGTGGGTCCTAAGAGTTGTGGGAGACTATTTTCAGAGAACAGTTCTGAGCCTGACATCAAATGAATTTACATTGGCTGTTATCTTAAAACATTTGGATTTATATGTAAATATTTTCTTCCTTTATACATGTGTGAGAGAGTCCTCTCTTTAAACAGCTTTTCTGATTAACCAGCTACCACCTCTTGTGCAAGTGAATCCACATGTGCAGTGAAGGAGAGGGACCTGGGGGTGCTCCACGAGCACGTGATGGGGTCCTGGCCTAGTGTCGGGTCACAGATGGCTCCCTTGAAGAGGTGACACTGTAAGGACAAGCTAAAAGGGGTGAGCAGGCGTTGATCAGGGACAGGGCAGTGGGGAGGGCTATGCGAGCGGCTGGGCAGGCGAGGGGTGAAATCTTAAGCCCCCTTTGGAGCCGGCACAGTTTGGGGAGAGGGCTTTGGCAGTGGGGAGCTGCCAGAAAGCAATGCAAAGGGATGATGAGGAACGTTCATGGTTGATTTCACAGGAATGAGAAAACTCGCCCAAGGCTGTTCCTTCTTGCTTTTCCTTCAGACCATCCCAAAGGCCTGAGCCTGGATGCCCCACCTCGAGGGGACCTGAATGATGGGGGGAGGGGGGGCGGGGAGGAGGCACTCTGGTACCTCTGTCCCAGACACACAGTAGGGCCTCCTGGAGAGGCAGATTGGGGTAGTGGTTAAAGGTGTAGTAGGTGAGTTGGACAAACCTGGGTTCAAATCCTGTCCAGCCCCACTGGCTGTGTGACCTTTGCAGATCTCTCTCTGCTGTTGGGTCCTCACCCACAGGATACAGTGACAAGGCCAAGTGTTCGCAGGGTGCGTGAGTATATCTGACCCAGAGTGCAAGCACGCAGTGAGTGCTCGTTCATCTTGGCCCTGCTGGTCAGACACCACGTCCTGCCCTGAGCAGGGAATTAGAAGGATCTTGTGCGGGGCAATACATTTTCCCCGGAGAAGGAGATTTCTGAAGACCCACGCTGTTCAGGAGTCAGGTGAGAGACCCTCAGCCCTATAAGGCCTTTGGTACAAGCTGTTCCCCGCTCTGGGAAGTTCAAATCCCGACCTAGCCTCCCGCCAACAGGGTGACCACGGGCAAATTACTCCGCCTCTTGGAGCCTCCTCTGTCAGATGTGCAAAATGGCAACTCCTTCAAAAGCCTGTGCCAAGTGCTTAGCACGTTATTCCTGGCCAAACCCCCGGCTCCATAAATAGCCGCCATTATTATTACAAATAAGAATAGTTATACAATGATATATTCTATATAACAGTAATCATATTAATTTATCAAAACCGTAATTGTCATGGTACTTTATTACTTTGATAATTATTATGTTACAATTAATTATAATATATTACTATTGCTATATAATATTATTAGTCATTATTATCATCCCCATCAACAGGGGAGTATAAATCCACACCGCTAAAGAATATTATGTCCCACTCAGAATGGCATGGCAACATGGTAGCAGGGGGCTTGAGAAGGAGGGTGGCATATTTCCCAAGCTCACCCAGACCCCAGGACCCCAGAACAAGAACAGGAACGTGTGCAGATTGTCACGCCCAACTGTGGGGTCTACCTGCTATTCTCGATTAGACCACCAGGGGGCACTTAAAGGCAGACCAGAGGTTGGACCAAGAGAGGTGCGTGTTCGTGTGTGTGTGTGTGTGTGTGTGTGTGTTTGTGTTTCTCCTTTCCTCCTTCATCATTTTCTCCTTTCCCAAGCACAGCCCTTGCTACAGACACAGCTCCAGTTACACGATACTTCAGAAATAGGATTTGGGGGGTAACAGAAGGTCAACAGGAAACCTCTTTGTTTTAGCCAGAGATTACAAAATTAAGAGATTTCGTATTATTTTTTTAATGAGAAAATTTGATGCTGCATCGCTGCCTCTCCATCCAAGGCAGGTGCTCATGAGCTCACCCACCTGGTTCACGAACTCGCTCCGGAAGTTTCCTGCCTGGTCCCCGCTGACCTCCTTTTTGGTCTTTGTGGAATGCAGGGCAGTGGGGGGCAGTGAGCAAGCAGAGGGAGGGGTGGGAGTCTCTGCTCGGCCCCTGCTGTGTGACACTTGGCCAACCATATAACCATTCTCTCCCTAGCTGGACAGACTTGAAGTCCAGAGACCTACTTTTTGCCCCCAGTTTTGCCACACACTGGCTCTGTGACCTTGGGAAATTATTTGTCCTCTCTGGGCCTTGGACCCAAGTATGTCTGGGCCAGCTCCCACAGCTGTCAAGGACCAGAGGTCACTGAGGACTTGCATCCAGCTTTTGGGTGGCTCAGGGGACACCAGCAGCTCAGACATTCTTACCTTGCTCTCTAATGCTTCTTGGAACCTGGACTCGATCTGGCTGTGGAAGAGATTCAGCAGCCACCTGGGGAATGGAGCACAGTGGATGGTCAGCTGTGTGCCACTGAATGCAGGGATGGCAGGGTGGCTGAGAAGGCTAGGCCCTGGCCTCTCACCAGGCCAGTCTCCAAGGGAACCCCTCACACCCCATCCTGGTACCCTGCTGTGTCTGGTCTGGAACAGGATGAACACGCCAGTCCCGGCTCCAGCGCACTCACTGATTCGGTGCCTCTGGCACCCCAGGCCCTGGCTGAGCCCCAATCAGATTCAGCAGATTTGAGGGAGGGGCTCAAGAATCCACATTGTTCTCATCAAGGAAATTGAGACTCAAAGAGACTTGCCCAAGGGCTTGTATATTTTTCACAAACTCTCCTTTGGCCTAAAACCTTTGTGTTCAGCCGACAGGCAAATTTCATTTCCTGATGGTGGCCCCCAGAAGTTCATGTTTTGGTGGAAACAGCACACCAATATTCTGGCTTGAATCTGCATCTGTCAATTTCAGCAGGGTCCCCCAAAGAATTACCTGCAAGTGCCTGTGACGGGCTCCTGCATTAAGCCTGGACTCTTACGCCTATCAGAGGCCAGGCTGCGGGCTGGATGGGCCTCGAGTGGCAACCAGGAGTTAAGTTGGTGACTGCCCCAGTGGTGACCTACCCCAAATCTCCTGATATGTCCACCTCCACGTCAGAGATGTGGCTGCTGCAGCTGGAGACAGTGACTGTGGGCCTCCCCGAGGGCTCGCTGCCCAGGAGGAGGTCGACCGAAATGGTGATGTCCTTGACCCCCACGTCAAAAGAGCCATCTAGTTTCCTGGAGGAGATTGGAGAAGCCGTGACTGAGCCGTAGGCCAGGGCTGGCCACCATTTAGGGGGGAAATATGAGCTCAATTCTTACCCGAAAATAAGTGGAGCTGGAGTAAACATTTAATTACAAATAGTTGTTACAAATATTTATTAGAAAGCAAGGATTTATTATAAATAAGATCATAGAAAATCTAGAAGAAAGCCTGTGTTCACTTATTCCTGGTCAGGGAAGGGCAAAGGGTTTTCTAGGCAGGACCCAATCTCAGAAGCCATAGAGGAAATGACTGATACACTTACTACCATAGGAAATTAAAAGTTCAGTCAACAAACAAATGCCATATGAGAGCAAAACAAAGAAAGGCATCATGAGCCAGCCAAAGAGTAATTTCCTTATCTTGAGCTAATACATGACTAATTTCCTTAAATCACAAAGAACAAGCCTTTATAAATTAATATGGAAAGGATAAAACAACCCAAAAGAAGGAAAAAAAAAAAGATCAAAGATGTGAACAAGAAGTTCAATTGCAAAGAAGCATATGAAAGTTATTAAAAATGGAAATAACAATGATGCCAGCTTTTGCCTATCAGCTTAATAAAAGCTGTGGAGTTTTAACACCCAGCACTTGCGAAGGTGCAGGTTAAGTGGAAGCCCCAGAGACTGCGTCCAGGACAGCGTGTCTGGAGCACAAATTGGTACAATCTCTCCGAATTTTCACACACATATCTTTGGCCCAGGAATTTTGCTTCTAAGTTGTTACTTTGTGGCTCTTCCTGCCAAGATGTGTGTGGGGGGCAGCTCACTGAAGCATCATGGGTAATAGCAAGAAATGAGGAAGCAGCCTAAATGTCAGCTAGTAGGGACAGGATCGGAAGTCACCGGCGTCTATGCTATGCAGCCTTTCGAGAGAATGAGGCCAAATGTGGTCTATCTATCTATACAGTGGAATATCGCTCATCCATAAAAAGGAATAAGGTACTGATGCGTGCTACAATTTGGATAAACCTCAAAAACATTATGCTAAGTGAAAGAAGCCAGACACAAAATGTCACGTATTGTAAGATTCTGTTTATATGAAATGTCCGCACCGGGCAAATCCACAGAGACAGAGGGCAGACGGGTGGTCACCCGGGGCCGGAGGAGGGCGAAGCGGGGAGCGACCGTTTAATGGGTTCGGAGTTGTCTCTTGGGTGATGAAAAAGTTTTGGAAGTAGATGTGGGTGGTGATTGCAGCACGTGGTGGATGTACTAAATGCCCCTGAATTGTACGCTTTAAAATGGTTAATTTTATGTTATATGAACTTCCCCTCAATAAAAATAGAACATTAAAAAAAAGTTTAAAAAAGAGTGAGGTAGGTCTTCATAGGCTCATATAATGAAAGCTTTGAGACATGTCAGTGAAAAAGGCCAGGACAGAAGAGCACGGTCTGACTCCTCTCGTGAAAATTGAAAGGGTGTGCACTTAACAGGTGCTACATGTCCTGAGCGGCTTTCTAAAACAGCGCTGTCCAAAAGAAATAGACTGTGAGCCCCATAGATAACTTAAAATTTCCAGTAGCCACATTAAACAAGGCAGAAAGAAGGGGCAGGCCTGGTGGCGCAGCAGTTAAGTTCACAGGCTCCACTTCGGCGGCCCGGGGTTCGCCAGTTTGGATCCCGGGTGTGGACCAACATACTGCTTGGCAAGCCATGCTGTGGGAGGCATCCCACATATAAAGTAGAGGAAGATGGGCACAGATGTTAGCTCAGGGCCAGTCTTCCTCAGCACAAAGAGGAGGATTGGCAGATGTTAGCTCAGGGCTAATCTTTCTCAAAGAAAAAAAAAGAAAGGCAAAAAGAAGGAAGTGAAATTATTTTAATAGTATATATTATCATTTCAACGTGTAATCAATAAATAAGTTATTAAGAAGATTTCTTATGTTCTTTTCTGTTCTAAATCTTCAAATCTGCTGTTTCCCACTTACAGCAGGTCTCCCTTGGGCCACTTTTCAAGTACTCCATGAAGACATGTGGCTGGAGGCTACGTATTGGATGGGGCAGGTCTAAAGTGTAAATGTGGTCAGGTCACCCAGGAGAGACTGGTCAACCCTCCTGTCACGGGCTGAATGGTCCCCCCAAATTCATGTGTTGAAGGCCCAAACCCCATCATCTCAGAATGTGCCCGTATTTGGGACAGAACCTTAAAAGAGGTGATTGAGTTAAAGTGAGGCCACTGGGTGGGCCAGAATCCAGTCTGACTGGTGACCTTCTAAGAAGAGATTAGCACAGAGGGGGCAACCACGCGAGGATGCAGCACAAGAGGGTCCCCTGCAAGCCCGGGAGAGAGGCCTCAGAACAAACTAACCCTGCCGACATCTTGATCTGGGACTTGGAGCCCCCAAAGTGTGAGAAAGTACGTTTCCGCTGTTGAAGCCCCCCAGGCGGTGATATTTCGGTAAGGCAGCCTGGGGGGACTAACCCACCCTCCCCGCAAGGACCTCGCAGTCAGAGAGGGGTTCGGAGTGCTGGAGAGTCGGGGCCCTGGGAGCCAGCCTTGACCAACGCAAGCAGGAAGACGGGGTCACGCGGCCGAGTTGGGGTAACTCAGAGCTGGGCTCTGCCCACAGTGTCTGCAGAGGTCCCCAGGAGCGCAGAGTGCCAATGGGCGGCCAAACTGACTTCCTTAGCTCCCTGTCTCACTCCAGACCCATCCGGATCTTTCCTTAGAAAGATCCCAGCTAAGGGGCTTAAGTGCCCTTGAATTCTTGCCTTGGGGTTGGCTGCTGGGGAAAGCAAACCGAGAAGACAACTCTGTCTGGTTTAGCTCGCCCACAAGCCCGTCAGGGAAGCGTGAGGCGGCAAGAGACTCATCTAAGAGCCAGGACTCAGGCAGGTCGACCTCTGGGCTTGGGCTCCTTCCACCCACCATGTGGCCTTTCTGTTGAGTTAGGAACACCTTTGACCCAAGAAGGATGGGAAGAGGGCCAAGGCCAAGGCTGAAATCAAGGCCAAGGGCTGGAAAGCCTAGGAGCAGAGTCTACTTACAAGAATGACTTGCGCACCTTCCACTTGCCGTGGGCCCCGATGAAAGAGTTGTAGAGGGTGAGCCTCAGGCCCTGGCCGGGGAGAGGCATCAGAGCAGAGCCGAGCAGCTCACAGCTGGAGATGTCCAGGCTGCGGAAAGAGATGCAGGCAGGGCAGCATCAGCCCCAGCTTGGGTCCAGCCTCAGCCTGGATCTTGCTTCCTCCCCCACTCCCCGTGGGGACCAGGCCAGCAGAGTCTGCTTCGGGCAGGTGTCTGGCGCCCCCACTTCTCGAGTGCCTGCTGTGTGCCTGCACTGCTGCTGCCGTGAGGAGTGTTCTCCTTCTGTTAAGTCAGTTAGGCCTCACAGGGGAGTCCATATGCTTCTTGTTCCCTCTTCACAGAGGGAAACAGAACCTCTTGGAAGGGGTGCATTTGCCCAAAGCCACACGATCAGGATCAGAGCCCACGAACTCGTGATCCTGGGTGGGATCCGGAGCAGGGCACGTAGACACACCCCTTTGGGGTTGCAGCTCCTTCTCCCAGCCATCCCTTCCCTACATCCATGTCTGGGAACTGGGTTCAGGGAAGGTCAAGGGCAGCCTCAAGACACAAAATGGCTGGGACCAGCAAACCAAGACGATGACACATATTGTGGGGTCGTCCGTGGGAAAAAAGCTGTCAGGTTCCATTTTATTTGCCTGGCACACAGTAGGTGCTCAATAAACGACTGCGGTGGACTGAATAAAAGAAGGAATGAAGGAAGCAATCAATGGTAGGGAGCAGGAAGGGCCCTGATGAGCAGTGGGCTCAGCTGCCCTCCTCCCATTGCCGTCCGTCAAAAAGTGTCTCATGTCTCTTTTCAGCATCAGCTGCTCATGTCGAATGACCCTTTGGAGACTAGGCTCAGATGCCACTGCCTCTGGGAAGCCTTTGTTGACTCCCCTGGATGAACAAAGCGCGGCTCTAACAGCTGGGCTACTATATTTAAAGTTGAAGGTCTGTCTTCCCTTCCAGACACCCTCCAGCCGCCAGACCAGAGCCTGCACGTCCCTCCGAGGAGGAGAGGTGTCTTCCCCGTTGTACAGATCGGCAAACTGAGGCTCAGCCACACAGCCAGGAGGTCTCCATTCATCTTTGTTGTATGAATGAATGCAGGAGCCCGAGTCCCTCCCAGAACTTCCCTCTGAACTCTGCGAGGAACTAGCCCACTGGCCACCTAGGAATCCTGGGGCTCTCCTCCCTTCCTCTCCAGAACCCCCCCACCTCGGGGCCCCAGCAGAAAGGAGGTCCACCTGTGGAACTCATAGTGCACACGGCCCAAGTGGCGGATCTTGAAGTCCCCAGTGAAGTCGGGCAGAGAAATTCCACGCAGCTTTCTCTGCAGAACCATTGCCCCCTCCTTGGCCACTGTGGACAGGAAAAAGCTGGCAGTCAGCCTGCTCTGCCTGCCTCCTTCCCCTCTAAAGCCTTCAGGGGCTCCCACTTGCCCTGGGGAGAGAGGCCAACTTGTTTATTAGCACTAATTACACTTGCAGCTGACTGAGCCCCTCTTGCGTGCCAAGTGGCATGAGAAACACTCAGGAGGGTCACCACGTTTTATGTGGTGTTGTTACATTCGTGCCCATTTGAGGGATGAGCAAACAGAACGCCTTTGTCAGCAACTCCACGAGGGGTGGAGTGCTGTGTGCTTGGGCTGGGGGCAGTCCTCTTTCCTGTCCTTCACGGTGTCTAGCCTGCGTAGAAGAAACTATAAGGATTGTAGGGTTAGAATCCTGGCATTAGCATCTTTCTAGCTGGGTGACCTTGAGCAAGTCCTCAGCCTTCACTTCCTGCCTCTGTCAAATAGCGATGGCAACAATGCTTTCCTAATGGGGGGCCCTGAGGTTAAAGTAGATCGTTGCAAATCACCAACGGGGCTGCGGGGATGCACAGCACGCCTAGCTTGGTGCCGGCACACAGCGGGGCACCCTGTAAGTGTCTGGAATAGCAAGCAGGGTTTACGTTACTAAAAATACGGAAAGGACCCAAATGTCCAACTCTCCAGGATTGGTTCAGTGAACATGGTATGTCCACACAGTGGGAAGGGACAAAAGGCAGATTTTGCCCGATTTAGGGTTTCAATATAAACAGCATTTATTAGGAGCTTCTGTTTGTTCTGAGATGTGAGGGAGCCAGGATTCTGCCCTCGAGGAGGGCATGTGTACACCGGTGACCAGTAGCCCCACTTCCACCACTTTCCTCCCTCTAGCAAATGCACATGCTGGTCTCTCTGCCAGAATGCTACCCTTTGTCTCTGCCTAACTCCCTTTTATCTTTTCTGCTCACCTCATCTCCTCCAAGAAGCCTTCCCTGCTTACTCACTCTCTGCCCTCAGCCAGTCTGGGCTCCCAACAACCCTACCCCCAGGGCATGTTATGACCCCATTTAACACATAAGGCAATCGAGGCTCCACAAACTTGAGGAGCAGCCCTTGGTCAGTTGCTGTGGGGAGGAGTATATAAACACCCCAGATCCCTGGCCACTCAGATGGATTAATTCTAAGGCTTTGTTTCAGCATCTTAAAAATAGTCCTCCTTTTCCTACCCTTTAAAATTGAGGTATGACATACGTAAAGTCCTCAAAGGCACTAATCTTAAAGGTATTGCTAGGTAATTTTTAAATGTCTGTACACGCATGTCACCGCCACCCAGACAAGATGCAGCTCACCCCCAGCGCCCCTGCGGGCTCTCTCACGTCCCTTCCGGTCTCTACCTGCCTCCAGAGGCAACCGCCATTCTGACTTCTAGTTTTAAGGCATATGTTTTCAAACTTTACCAAGGATTTTCCAGCAGAATTGTTCCAGACACTGCAGTGGCTGCTGGTTTAATAATGTGCCTCTCCTGGCTGCCTTTCCTTTCCCATCTCACGTTCCCACTCCCCTATGGTTTTTTCTGGAACCATCTCCCAAATCAACTACTTGCACCCAAATCCTTATCTCTGATGGTTAGTGGGGACCCAGCTAAGACAAGTAAGGTGCCCAAGTGGCCCCAGCGGTTGGGTGACTTGGCTAGAAGCTGAGCCAGGGCCACCTGACCGGGAAGGCTGCACCAGCCAAGGGAGAGTACCTGGTCTGTGCCCCCACTGCGCCCAGAGCAGCCTGGTGCCAAGCAGGTCAGCCAAAACCAGTCGAATCCTTACCAAACCCGCAGCTTCTTACCATACTCCAGGCCCTTGTCGGTGATCCTGGCAACCAGGCCGGGGTTGGAGCCCAGAGCTCCCGGGGTGGACGTGAACAGCAATATCAGGAGTAGAGAGAACAGGGTCCCAGCCGAGGCCTCCATCCTGGATTCCAGGTCAGGGGGCCAGGACTGTCACAACTGTGGGCTGGGCCCAGATCCTTTAAGCAGCCTGAGGGCTGGGGGCGGGTTCCTGGGATCGGGAAGGGGAGGCACAGGGACCGGAACCTGCTTGCGACACTGTTGGGGTCACAGGTCACACAGAGAAGCTGGTTGTCGCCACCCCAGGATCAGAGGGTGGGTTGGCCTGGCCCCAGGTGACAATCTCTGTCCGCTCTTCCCACAACAAAACCCCACAGTCATTGCTAGGAAGGCCCGGTGTTACAGACCAGGAAACAGGCTCAGAGAGGCCATGTCACTCGCTCAGAGCTGGGACTCACAGCCAGGTCCGGAGCCATCCAAATTCTCTCTTCTTCATGCTCGACTCTGTTTATTTAAAAAAGAAACCCATGCCCACCCTAGGAAAACAGGCTTTCCCAAACCTTGCTGGCGGTAAAATGTTCTGGAAAGTGACGTGGCCGGTCTTTAAACACCCGTCTGCCTGGTAACCCAGTCATTCTACTTCTGGAACTTGACCCTGTGGACAGAATTAAGCCAGCGTGCAAATACATCCCTTCAAGAAGATGCCCATTGCTGCGCTGGGTGAAATAGGCAGGGGGAGTGGGACCCGACCCAAAGTGCCGAGGACAGAGCATCGGTGAAACGCATTATGACACATTTAAAGTGATGCTGCGGAAATTAACGTATTTCTGGTTAGAGAAACGTGCTGGTGAGGGTTGGTTTCCAAGGGCACCACACAGTGAGGGGCTGCTCCTTTGTTCTACCCCCATGTTTGCCATATGGAGACTTTTTAGCAAGGAGTTTTGAGAGATTATCTCTGGTTAGATGGGCAGGATTACCGGTGTTTTTAAAGTCTTTTTGTTTGTTGGTATTTAAAATTTTAATTTTCTTGGGGATATACTGTATTGGCAGTAAGTAAAGATAATAGCATTTTATTTGGAAAACGAAATTTATAGTAGGGATTGTGTTTAATTCGTAGGGATCCCCTTGCCCCAGGACTCCCTATATTTGTGAGCTTTGTTCTACCTCCACCTCCAGGAAGCCTTCCCTGACCACGCCCTCGTTTCCCTGGATGAGGGAAAAGTCCTCCTCTGAGCTCCCAGAATCCTCTGCACTTTCACCATCACAGCATCAACCTGCTTTTTCATAATTGTGGTCTTGTAAAAACACGTCCACAAATTCTTTGATACTCTTTCCATCTAAAGATAAAGTCTCTGCACCGTGCCCCGTGAAATCCAGCAGGTCTTTGTGACTGCCTCAACAGCCGAATGGGGCAGAAGTAACAGAATTTCTTCCCAGTGGGTCAGAAAAGACATTAAGATCAGAACTTCCCACGCTGAGCACAGGGAAGCCCCAGCCCAGGCCCCTCTGCTCCTCTGTACCCTGCTGCTCCGGTCCCTTTGACTGAGGTTTGTCGGGGCCCCGTCTGTCCTGCACCAGCCTGGTTGCTCCCAAGAGCAGGGCCGAGACTTCCGTATCCCGCCATCCTTGCAGCATCTAGCGGGCTGGCAGGAAATTGACATTTATTGAGCTCCTGTTGAATGACAGATCCCATCTTGGTTATGCACACTCCTCCTTGGGCCCCGCAGTGGCCTCTAATGTGGGTCTTCCAGTCTTGTTCTGAGCTGAGGAAATGGAGGCTCAGAGGGGTGAAGTGATTATGGCCACAGTCGCCCAGCAGGATTTGAACCCAGATCTGTGGGACGCCATTTCAAAAGGAGGTCAGGGAACGGTTCCCTGGGAAGATGACATCTGAGCTGAGCCCTAAGGAGGAGAAGGAGTTGGCCTTTGGAAGAGCCATCCCAGCGGAGCAGGGAGCAGGGCCAAGGCCTGGCAGAGGGCAAGGGCTCACAGGTTCTCCCCACGTGCTGGGGGCAATGGTGGGGGGTCTGCTCCCTGGATTCAGCCTGGGGAGGGGCCTAAGCTGGGAGTCAGGAAACCAGGCTCCCGCCCTGACTCAGCCCTGCCTGGCTGTGTGACCCTCAGCAAGCCTAATTTCCTCTGTGTGCCTCAGTTTCCCTCTGCGAAATGAGGGGGGCAGAGCAAGTGACTCCCACAGGCCCTTCCAGCTTGGACAGTGGGAGAGGACAGTCTGAAGAGTGAGGACCTCATGGGGACACAGATGTCACTCTTCCTGTGGCAACAGTTCGAGGATGTCCCTAGCTGGGGGCTATTTGCAGGGGCGGGATTTCCCATAGCAGCGACCTGTGGACCTTAGATCTGCCTGGCCAGCACGCCACATGGCCCCAGGCCAGGCCTCCACCCACTGTGTGGATTACAAAAGTGTTGGTTGAAAAGAGTTTGGAAAACCCACGATTTGGAAACCACAGTGTCTGGCCTACTGGGCAGCACAACATAGATCATTGTTGACAGTGAAGGGACATGTGGCAGAAGACAGTGCAAGGTTAAGGGCATGGACTCTGGGGCCAGATGGCCTGGGCTTGACTCTGTGACTCAGTTTCCTCATCTGTAGTTGGGCTGAGCCCAAGGGCAGCACGACAAGAGGTCAGAGGTCAGGGAGAGTGAGTGGTCAGGGCACTGCTTCCCTGCCCCCTCCTTGCTTCAGGTCTCAGTTCAGGCTGTGGCATGTCACTCCTGACCCCCCTCACCTGTGGCTCCAGCCCTCACTGGCCTTGGACCCTGACTCTTTGCTGCTTCAAGCTAAGGGATGCTAGTTTCTGGGGGCCTCGGCATCCTTCACGGTGTCCCTAAGCCTGCCCCCTAAGTCTATACATAGCCCCTTAGTTCGAATCCCAAGAACCATCTGAGTTGGATTCTGGTTTCCTGCCTTGACCCTGATTGAGATAATTAGTACACCGAGCATTTCTTCTGCATGATGGACCTTTTGTAGCAAATGCCTTCCTCTTCCGGCAGCGAGCTCTGAATTCTTTTCCCAAGTCTGTCCAAGTCTTCCACGGGGACAGTAGACTGTGAAAGACACGACTAAAAATCTACAGCAACCCATGTTCTGCCACCAAGGAAGTCTCTGGGGAGTCACTGAGGAAGATTTTGTACAGAGGTGACATCCTGCTGGAGGATCTTGAAGGTCACATGGAGATTCTGTGGAGGAGAAAGCAAAGGGCCGTCCCAGAGGAGGGAGCAGCATGTTCCAAAAGACAGACACACAACATGGGAAGGACCCGCAGCAAGGAAGCCTGGTCCTCGTCTAGGCTCTGCTTCTGATGGGCTGTGTGACATGGGGCAAACCATGCCCCTCTCTGACCCTCAATTTCCCCCCAAATGCAGATGACAGCGGTGGACCAGGACAGCTTTTCTCAAATCCCCCAGGGATCTTGTTTATTTATTTATTTATTTTAAAATTGATTTTCATTGAGGTCCTAGTTTAAGGTGTACAATGTGTCGAGTTGATACATTGATATATTATAATACGATTACACTGTAGCTTTAGCTGATCCCTCTACCACGCTACATAATTACTTTTTTTGTGCGTGGTGGGAACAATTAAGATCTAGTCTCTTAGCAACTTTGAAGCTTATAATACAGTATTGTTGTCTCTAATCACTGTGCTGTGCATTAGATCTCGGGGACTTCTTTATCTACTCATTCCAAGTTTGTATCCTTACATAACATCTCCCCAGCTCCCCCACCGCCAGCCTCTGCTAACCACCATTCTACTCTCTGTTTTTACAAGTTTAGCTTTTTTTTAAGTCCATATATAAGTGAGATCACACAGTATTTGTCTTTCTCTGACTGACTTACTTCACTTAGCATAATGCCCTCGAGTTCCATCTGCATTGTTGCAAATGGCAGGATTTCCTTCTTTCTCCTGGCTGAATAACATTCTGTTGAATATACATACAGCACAACTTCTGGATGTGGAGAAAAGGGAATGCTGGTACACTGTTGGTGGGAATGCAGATCGGTGCAGCCACTATGGAAAACGGTATGGAGGCTCCCCCCAAAATTAAAAGCAGAACTACCATATGATCCTGTTATTCCACTTCAGGGTATGTGTCCAAAGGAAATGAAAACAGGATATTGAAGAGATATTTGCACCTCTGTGTTTATTGCAGCATTATTCATAATCGCCAAGATATGGAAACAACCTGAGTGTCCAATGATGGACAGACAAAGCAGCTGTGGAATATACCAGGGATCTAGTTTAAATGCAAATGCCATTCATCAGGTTCCTTTGGGGGCTGAGACTCTGCACTTCTAACAAGCTCTTAGGAGATGCTGATCTTGGACCATGGTTGGAGAACAAGGGACTAAATGAGCTCTAAGTTCCCCGCCAGCTCTGCGTTTCTATAACGCTGTTCACTCTTATTTTCGGCGCAGTTGTCTATGATGGTGCCCACCCTCCTGAGAACATCACTGTAGTTCGAGGAGAACCCGCAGTTCTGGATCCCTGTAGGGTACTTCGGTGTTGACACTTTGATATTGATGGCAGCCTCCTCCCCAGCCCTATCACCTCCAGGTCTGAGTGTGAACGTACACACGCACACACACACAAGCCCTGAGGCAAGTGCATTTACAGAAGAAAAATAGTACTGTCAGTGACAATCCAGTGTGAAGGTTGTGTGTCACCTACCTAGGATGCTAGGAGACCCTGTGGAGCAGGGCTGTCCCTGTGGATACACAGCTCCTCACCCCAGGGGGTCTCTAGGGAACCTGAGGACACCCCCTTCTCTCCCTCTAGCCCATCTCTGCCTCTGCAATTGGCAGCATCTAAGATTCCAGCAGTGGCCTCATTTCACTGGGTCTTGATGGTTTTGGGGACCCTAAGGAGCTTCTGTTAAAATGAAAATTTCTCATCAAGAAAAGATTCTTGGATATTTTCCAGAGCTCACTTTATTGGATTCCTTTCCTGGGATTCCAGAGGGCCTTTGCTTTTCCAGATGGGGAAACTGAGACCTAGAGAGGGAAAGGGTCCCGGTCCCACGGGGAACCCAGCGCTCAGCCTGGATTTCTGGCCAGCCAGCGGCTCTAATTCTTGGGGTCGGGCCTGTCAGGCAGCCAGCCCTGGATCATGCTGTGAGAATCGCTGACATAGTGGCTTTGGGTCACACAGATGTGGATTCAAATCCTAGATCACTTTAAAAATAACTATTTATTGAGCACCTGCGTACGCCAGGCATCAGGAATTTACAGCTATGGCAGGCCGGGTACTGTCCTAACCGCGCAGTGAGAAGAAGTGGGTTTATTAAGACGTAGAACTGACTTTGATGACTACTTGGCAGGTCCCCTACCACAGATGGCACGCGTATTTCATTCTCTTAACGACCCTGTGAGGTAGGTACTATGATGATCCTCACTTTACAGATGAGAAAATCGAAGGCCAGAGAGCTAATCGCCCAGCGTCACACAGCCGGTAAATAGCAGAGCTGGGTTTGAACCCATGGGGTCTGGGAGCCCAGCTCGTGCTCTTCACCACCATGCTATGAGCTTATCAATTCTATCACCGATTCTTCCCAAGAACTTCACACCAAAGAGGAGGGCAAGGGTTTACTTCCACTTTTCAGAGGAAGAAATAAAGGATCAGAGAAGTTAAGTAACATTGGAAAGTTGTCCAGCCCATGAGGGGCTGGGTTGATGTTTCAAACCAGGGACGGGTGACTCCATAGCCCAGGCCCTGAACACGGATTTGAGAGACCTTGGGCAGCCTGCATAACCTCCGTACACTTCAGACTCCTCAGCTGGAAAATGCGGCTTCCATCTGCCTTTGACCATGAAGAGACTGGCCCAGGGCAGGGCCACTCATGGCCACTAGTGGGATGTGACAAAATGGTGAACACAGTGGTCAGTCTCCCTGTAACCCCTCCATAGGGTACCCATCTCCCCCCATAGGGTACCCCTCCCTCATATTTAATGTCAGCATTTCCAAAGGAAGCCCAAGAGGGCAATGCTTAACCCAGGGGGAAGCGGCTCTGATAGGGAGATTTGCAGGCAGTCTGGAGCGGGCAATTCTTTTTTAAACAGCTTTATTGACATATAGTTCACATACCGTAACATTCACCCATTTAAAGTGTACAGTTCAGCGGTTTGTAATATATTCACAGAATATACTATCTGTGGGCAACTATCACCATAATCTAATTTTAGAGCATTTTCAACACCCCCAAAAGAAGCCCCGCACCCATGAGCAGCCACTCGGAGCAGACAATGCTGAGCCTGAAGGGAGAATGTATAGTGGCTTTGCAGGCAGCATGGCAGACAATGTGGAGCGTGTTGGGGATGCTCCTCAAGTCACACCTCCGAACTCCTGCCTGTGCTCAGCCACTGGAGAGAGGTCCCCAGGGCCCAGGGTGCTCCACTTACCAGGCTTTAGCTCCAAGAAATATGTGCATTTTTTCTATAGAGAGTGGGGCGGGGACTGCCTGAATGCTTTGGTAAGTAGAGGGTAGGTGTGGGAGAGGACCAACCATCTCCAAAGAGAATGACAGAAGAGGAAGTGAGGGCAGGGGAAGCAGGGCTGTGTCCCCATCCTCATCAGCTATGCTTGTCACAGCAGCCAGAGGGGTCCTTTAAAAGCATGAATTATCACAGTAGCCAAGACGTGGAAGCAACCCAAGTGCCCATCAACGGATGAATGGATAAAGAGGATGTGGTAGATAGATATAATGGAATACTACTCAGCCATAAAAAAGACAGAATCGTGCCACTTGTGGCAATATGGATGGACCTTGAGGGTATTATGCTAAGTGAAATAAGTCAGAGAAAGACAAATTTCACTCATATGTGGAAGACAAACAAACACAGATACGGAGAACAGATTGGTGGTTACCAGAGGGGAAGGGGGCAGGGGGAGGGTGAAAGGGGTCAAGGGGCACATGTGTATGGGGATGGATAAAAACTAGACTATTGGTGGTGAACACGATGCAGTCTATACAGAAGCAGAAACAGAACGACGTACACCTGAAATTTACACAGTGTTATACGGCAATACGCCCTCAATAAAATAATTTTTTTTAACATGAATTAGGTTGTGTCATTCTCCTGCTCAAAACTTTCCAGTGGCTTCCCTTATTTTTTGGAACAAAATCCAGAGTCCTTAACAGTCTTCTGGGTCTCCCAGCCCCATCCCATGCAGTGCTCCCACTTGCTCTCTTCCCTCCAGCCTCACAGGTGGCTTGTCTGTTCCTACTCAGTGCCTTTGGAAAATAGAGAAATGTGCACCCTCTTGGGGGACAAATTAGAGAACAGATTTTGTTTCCTCAGCCTGGTGCCTTTTTACAGTGCACAACCCACGCAACTGAACACGGTCATCCTGCCTTAAATATGTCAAGCCCCAAACAGACACGATTTTGACATCTGGGAGGAGTGGAAAGAGGATGGGCTCTGATGGTAGAAAGGCAGGGAAGGGGGGAATCCTAGCTCTGTCACATGGCAGCTCTGTGACCCAAGGAGAGTGACTCAGTCTAAAAGCATTGAACAATTCCCACCTGGGGGCATGGAGAGTGCCGTGAGGATTAAAGCAAGTCTCTCATGTGCTGTGCTTGATGGATGTCCCTCCCTTCCCCTGTGTGGCTCCAGACCCTCTACCTCCATTTAACAGAGAATCAATGACGTTAGCAGAAGCATGTGCATTTTTCTTTAAAAATACAGTTGTAAAAATATCTTTTATCTGTTTTTCCTCACTACAAAGACGTTTCTCCGTTTTTACTATCACCCACTTGGAGAAGTCTGAATGACAACAACAGACTCCTAATTTGTGCCCACCGCCTTCCACTCTCACCCCTCCAAAGCTTTCAGAAGAGACGACAAAACGTTTTTAAAACTAAAGCTGGTCATGTCGTCCCACACCCACTACCTGCTCCAAACTCTTCCTCATCCTTCTGTCTCAGACCAAATGTCAGCAGCTAACGGGGCCTTCCAGGACCGCCCAATTGATGTGAAGTGTAATGCTAGTAGGACCTGCCTAACGGCCTGAGATAGCCACACCCGATGTCCCATGGCAGGAAATGGCCCAAAGTCCCCAAGGAAACTCACCAAGAGTCCAAGGACAGTCTGGGCTGGTGATCTGGCGGGTCCTGGGATGTGAGTGACTGAAAAAGCCCCAGTGGGCTCTGTCCCCTGGCTCAGTGTTCGGCTTTGGGCCCACTGGCTGGGCAGGACAGTGTGGACTAGGAGGGCCACCATCGCGGAGCCCCAGTGTGGGGCAGGGAAAACAGGCCGCGCGGCTTCACTGTTCAACAGCGACACCGTGTGGTGGTGACAAGAACAACAGCCCGGTGGACTGATCTGCTGGGCAGACCCGCTGGGTGGGACCTTGGAAGCAAGACCCACTCTTTTGGACTGAGGAAATCCCACTCTTGGGCAGTGCGGCATGAAAGCTGTCCTCAAAAGAAACGATGGGGCTTTTTCTTTTTTTTTGAGGAAGATTAGCCCTGAGCTAACATCTGCTGCCAATCCTCCTCTTTTTGCTGAGGAAGACTGGCCCTGAGCTAACATCCGTGCCCATCTTCCTCTACTTTATATGTGGGACGCCTGCCACAGCATGGCTTGCCAAGCGGTGCCATATCTGCACCTGGGATCCGGACTGGCGAACCTCAGGCTGCTGAAGCGGAACGCGCACACTTAACCACTGCGCCACCAGGCCGGCCCCTGATGGGGCTTTTTGCTGACAGAGGGATGTGAGGACTCAAGGAAGTAATTAGAGAAGTAAAGAGGTGATTGTATCTGTGCTGTGCACTGGGCTGCAGGTACAGCCGATGGGAGAATGCATGGATACCAAACAAGAAACCATACCGTCACACAGCAGTCCATCAAAAAAAAGAGCAGGCCTTTTTTTTTTTTTTATGTGAAGCACAAAGAGAAATACTGTGGCTACAATTGAAATGCAATCCCTGGAGGAAATGACCATGCCGACTTAGCCATTAAAAAAAGCTCATAATCCTCAAAATACACATGACACATTTTTCCAAGGACAAGCTTCCCCCATGTTTAGATCACTTCTGAATCTGAATTCAGAGAAGTTTGCAAGGGTCTCTGGGTCAAGAGCTAGAAAGGGATGCCTGGAGAAAGGTAGCCTGTGCCCCACAGGCCGGTCAGGAGCGGGTGCTGGCCACCCCTCACCTCCTGGCGTGGGTGACAGCCCCGGGCACCCATGGCGACTTCAGCCATAGTGAACATCTGCGCCGAGCAGCAGGAAATTCTAGGGAGAGACGGAAACACTGTCATCAGCTGGAAGGGCACCCCTTGTTGGTGGGTGTGGGGCTGCTGGGTTTCTAGAAGGAAACTTGGGGAGCCTGCCTGTCGGGAAGGAGAGAGGAGAGGGGGCCTGTCTGCTGACAGAAAGGTCAGAGCGAATGTGGGGCCCTCGGGGTCTCGCCTTGGGGGCCTGCACATCACGGCCGCCAGCGCCCATGAATGTGCCAGCAACTTCCCTTGTGGCTATTTCCTTCACAGCCGTGGGGAGCCCCGGGCGGCGTGGAGGCCTTCATTTGTCATCCCGGCCTCATGGCAGCCCCAGGGAGCCCTTGTGCCAAGCAAGGCTGAAAAACCACTTCTCTTTGCTCTTTCATGCCCTTCACTCAGGGTTTTCAGAAATGAAGAAGTTAAATTGCCCCATGGGGTGTTTTTTTTTTGAAAAAAAAAATCTTGGTAAAATGTGGGGAACACGGGGGATGTTTCCTCTGTGCTCTCAGCTGTTTTCCTACAGTCTCTGAGCCCCGTTAGTTCCCTGGTTGGAAGAATTGGGGATTGATTGACAGGACATTGGGAGCGAGGGAGAGTGAGGAATCTGGGTGGTGAGGGGGTTTCCCGGGGGCCTCAAGGTTATCAGGAAGGCCACTGTCCGGGTAAGGAATGCGACGGTGGGTAATGGTTTCATTGCAGAGATACTGGCTTTGTTGGGATGTGTTGGGTGTAGGGGGCCTCAGAGTGGAGGCACCGAGGAAGCCAGCAGATGCACAGGTCAGGAGTTTAGAAGAAACTGGAAGTGCAGCTGGGCCACTGGATGGCACAAAGGTGGCTGTTCAGCCCTAGAGAGTGGATGAAAGTGACCAGGGAACGGGGATCGTGGGGGAAGGGCAGGGGCCTGGAGAATGCCCTCCGGGAAGGAGGAACCAGCCAAGCAGGTGGCAACAGCCAGAGAGGAGGCTGGAAAACCAGGAGAGGGGGTCTCCAAAGCCGAGAGAAGAAAGCATCCCAAGGACAGATGCTGCGGTGGGGTGGGGGGTGGGGGGTGAGACGAGGAGAAAGGCAAGCAGAGGCCGTCCATCCCGGCATCTAAAGCCGCCAGACACTGACCGCGCTTTACACCCCACGGGCCTAGAAGGATGCTGGATGCTAAGCAAGGCAGGCAATACATATTTGCCAAATATGTAAACGCCTCCACTTTATAGAAGAGGCTCAGCGGCCACCAGTGAGCTCCCCTTCCACGGGTGAAGTGTGGGGACAATGATGGTTAAAAGCAGGGACCTGGTTTTGACCCTGGGCTTCATGTAGCAGCTGCTGGCTTTCCTGCGTCATGGTCTCTCTACTCCGTCATTCACAGCCCCCACCCTCCAGGGCTGTCGTCAGGGCGGAAGGCACTCCGTACCAGGTGGCACGGAGGCAGCTCTCCAGCAGCGGGTTGCCGGTGTTGTGGGAGGTTTGGTGAACAGAGACCTTTGGACTCACCTGGTAAGACCGAATCACCAGGTTGAAGACCTGGATGCGGCTGGGCAGCGGGAGAGGGAAGCCTTCTTGCAGCCTCTCTGTAACGGAGGTGGAAGTAAGGACCGGGGGAGGGGAGGGGAGGAGAGGCAGGGGCCCGAGAGAGCCAGGCGAGCGCCCTCCCTGAGCCGGTGTGTCCAGCTCTGGGAGGGGCTGGCACGGGCACTGAAACGAGGGCTGCCCTGGGTCTCCTGCCCTGTCCTCCACCGTGCTCCAGAGACCTGGGACCCTCACATTCTCACCCCATCGGCCCCACGCCCACATCCAAGACCTGTGCAGGCCTCTTGCCCACAGCACTGCTGGTGTCACCAGGCCCGAGTGACAGCCAGGGGCGGCTGCTTGCAGGGGTGTGGACAGTCCCTGGACATGCCACTGGGGGTGTCCACTCGTGTGCACACGAAGCCCGTCGATGTTTAGGATGAAAGCAGAGATGGTCAGTGGCCGGGGGCCGGCTCCCCAGCACCACCATATTCTGAACTGGAACCCTGGAGAATTCTAAATCAAATCTGGTCTCCCAGGTCATTATGAAGAGACGTGTGCCAAGGTGGGAGGATCAATCACACTGTCTATACTAATTTGTTGTCTTAATGTATGATTGCTGGCTATTCCTGTCACAGTTATGTGGGCCTCTCTGTCTTCTCCCCTGACTCTGCAGGCGTCACCAGGGTGGTGAGCAAGCTCAGCCTGTCTCTCAGAGTCAGGAAAAGACCAGCTCTGGCTTCAGAGCTGGCATCACACCTGTGCTCCATGTCTCACCTGCTCTGTCACCTGGAATAGGTCACTGAACTCCTCTGATCTTCTATAGCCTCGCTTGAAAACTGAAGATATCAATATCCCCCCTCGCATGGCGCTGTCGTTAAGGGCTGGCTGAAACAATGGATGGGCCTGCAGTAGGAACTCACCTCCTGTGCTCCCTTTTTTCCATCCCTTCTCCAGGGCAGAGGCCATTTGAGGTGACCAGCTCCCACAGCAGGGGCCGGGCATTAGGTGGCTCTAGGAATTAACCCCTCTGCTTCCCCCAGGATGGAAAATGAATTGTTTCTCCAAAGCTCCTTACCATTGACCTTGGGAAGCACCAGAGTGGGCACGACATAGTTCATGATGGACTGCAGTAACTGCACCTGGAAATCAGAGGACAGGGCCCGTGTCAGGGCCTTGTGGCCTCAGCAGTGCTCCCTCACCCCCTCCCACGCAGCGCAACCCCACGGCTGGGAAAACCACCGAGAGACGGACACAAGTGAGGACGTGTGAGTCTGCAGCCCGATCAAGGTCACTGAAGTGATGTTTTTCACTCTAAAAGGTCCAGATGTAAAGCATGTTCTAGACTGCAGAGAGCAGGGCAGAGACAAGGGAGGTCCTCAGAGAGGATTCAAACATGACAACCTTTGCGTAAGAAAACGCATCCTCAGACTAGAGGGCACATTGCTTCTATCTTTCTGGCAGATGTTTGGCAATATTTATCAAAAGCCTTAAAGATGCGTGTGCCTGGTGGGCCAGCCAACACGCCCGGGAAGCGTTTATCCTCAGGAGATGACGTAGGGTGTGGCAGAAGTGTCGATGCAAGGATGCTCATCAGAGTGAGACATTCAACCAAAACAATAAATTAAAAGCAACCTACATGTCCAACGACTGGAGATTCATCTGGGGACATGGTGGCACTTGGATTCTAGGAAATACTATGCAACTGTTATTGATATTATAGAACTATCATTATCAACACAGAGATATTCAGGATATATTTTTGAGTAAGGAAAAGTAGGCAATAGAAACCACGTAATTCCATTTCATTATTAAACATGCACAGCAAAAGGTCAGGAAGGGTACACCTCATATTATTAACTAGGGGCTGGCCCTGCGGCTGAGTGGTTAAGTTCGTGTGCTCCGCTGTGGCGGCCCAGGGTTTCGCCAGTTCGAATCCTGGGCGCGGACATGGCACTGCTCGTTAGGCCACGCTGAGGCGGTGTCCCACATGCCACAGACTGGAAGGACCCACAACTGAAATATGCAACTATGTACTGGGGGGATTTGGGGAGAAAAAGCAGGGGAAAAAAAAAAGAAGATTGGCAACAGTTGTTAGCTCAGGTGCCAATCTTAAAAAAAAAAGAAAAAAATTATTAACTAAGTGGTGAAAATAGAAATGGTCTTGATTTTCTTTGTTTTGCATATCTGTAGGTTCTGATTGTTCTACAATGTATATGTTTTGCTTTTGCAATAAAAAAAGTTTTTCAAAAATAATGTAACACCCTCAAGATGATTGCGTGTCTTGGTGACATTTACAACTTGTAAATATGTACATTTTCGTTTCTGGAACAATTGAGTTTCCTTCCCCAGGCAGTAATTCCCTGGGTTCATCAAATGTGGTGCCCTTTTTCCCATGAATCTTGGAACTTTACATTTTTATTCTCTGCAGAAGCAGAAGTTAGTTACCGACAAGGTCAAGCCACTGAGAGAGGCTTGGCACCAGTATCTCCAGGAAAACACAATGAGGTCGCTTAGGATCTTTCCGTTTATTGTAATCTTATCAGATGGAAACGGCTGGCTGGATCTCCATCAGATTTGGAGGGGACATTGGGACAGTCTGACTTTGGGGCTGGGTGGCTTACAAGGCACCCCCGCGGAGGGGATCTTGGAGGGCATTTCAGAGATCTAAGGAAATGTTCTCCAGGGGCTCGACAAGAGGCCCCCTGGGAGATTTGGGCCACGTGCAGTAAGTCGCTGAGGACGGAGTCAGCAGCCGTGGCTTCTAATGGAAGTCACAGGGCGATGTGCGTTCAGGACGGCTATTGGAGAGCGTTTTAGCTGCTACTTACATGGGGAACTCAATCCCAGAGCCCCGGTGGGGAGGCAGGGGTGAGTCTCCTTAAGGACGGTCAGTGATTCCGGGGAGTGAAATCATCCACATGGGCTGGCGAGGGGCCTCCTCCCCTCCCTCCCACCTGCCCTTCCCCATCTCAGTAAGTGACTCCACCATTCAGCCAGCTGCTCAAGCCAAAATTCTAGGCCTTTCTTCATCGCCCTTTCTCTCACCACACACACCAAACCTCTCACCAAGTCCTGTCTAATTCTACTTCCAAAATACATCTTCCTCTTTCTTCCTTGCCTAGTCCCAGCCTCCATCACCTCTCACAAGGACAAACCACCAGCCTCCCTACTGATCCACGTGGTCTGACTCTCATCCCCTGTAATCCATTTCCCCCGCCCCAGCCAGGGCCATCTTTGTCAAGGTATAAATCAGATCACGTCACTCCCTGCACCAAACAGTTCACCAGCTTCTCACTGCCCTTGGAACACAATCTACTGTGGCACAGAAGGCCCGGGTGAGCCAGCCCCTGCCTGCCTTTCCAGCCACATCTCCTCCTCTGCCCCCTACTTCGCTGCTCTGGCCCACTGGCTTCCTTCCATTCCCCAAACACGCCAAGCTTGTTTCCACCACAGGACCTTTGCCCCTGCTATTTCCTCTGCCTGCAACAGATCTTCCCCTTCAGGGCTCCTTCAGCCCAAATATCACCTCCTCAGAGAGGCTCTCCCGGATCACAGGGTCTAACCTCAAGGCTCCCCAGCACTTTCCATGTTGTTTTTCATTGCATTGATCATGACTGAAACGATCTTCACCTCTTATTGTCTGTTTCCCCACCATGATGTAAGGCTCTCGAAGGGGGTCACTGTCTTCTTTATCAGCATATCCCCACACCTGGAGCAGTGCCTGCCACATAGTAGGTGCTCAACAAAGTAATTAACTTGCTCATTCAACAAACACTTGTTGAGATTTTCTGTTCCAGACTGCGCATGTTTAACCCCATTTCAATCTCACCACACTCACTCAGGTAGAAAGGGTCACCGCCGATTTGAGGGAACGGTCTGAAGCTCAGAGAGGAGAAGTGACTTGCCCAAGGCCCACAGTTAGTAAGCACAGAGCAGCGATGCCAGCTCAGGTCTCTCTGGCCACAGGGCTCCTCCCATCACTATGTCAGGTGCAAATTAGATGCAAATGAACCAGTGGCCTCCAGAAACGATGCCATGAGCCTGAGCGGCCCTCAGGACAGTTATCTCAAGATCAGGGGAAGGAAGGAGGCACCACAGGCCTCAGACTCACCGGGAAGGAGCCAATGACCGAGTGCTTCAGTTTCAGGAGCAGCCTGTGAAGAGGGGAGGGGAAGCTGAGACCTCATTCACCTGACCCTGCCGAGGGCCCAGCTGCTGGGGAGAAGGGGCCCGTTCTGGTGGATGCCACTGGTTTCCCAACCCAGTATCCACTCCCATCCCCTACATGGTCAGTGCTGGGCTGTGGGGAGAGCTGGCCGAAGGGCAGAGTGCATCTCCCCTGCCACAGGGACTGCTTCAAGGATGGACCTGCAACCCATGCTGGCCCAGTGAGAGCTGGTCCCAGGACTTCTGCTGGAAATATTGGGAACGAGGTGTTCTCTTTTCTCCAGGAAAATTAGGGAGCGGCTGGTGGCCATTTTTGCCATCACTTGGTGACAGCCTGCTGGGAAAGGAAGCCAGCAATAGGGGATGGCAGAGCCAAGAGATGGACAAAGTCAGAGTCCTAAGGACATCATTTGAGCACCTGGATTCATGCTTGTCTGAAACCCCTGGACTTTCCAATTACTTGAGCGAATAAACTATCCTCTCTTTACAGCCATTATGGCATTTTAACAGCGATTTCACAGAGAGGGGGAAATAAATGGCATTTTAATGAACCCCTATCATTCACTATGTTGAGTACTTTATCCCATTGAGATTCCTATAACACCGTAGGAGGCAAGAGCCATCACACTCCCATTTACAGACGAGGAAACTGACACTCAGAGAGGTCAAGCAATCTGCCCAAGATCACACAGCATACAATTAGCAAAGTAGGATTTCAAACAGGTCTCTCTGATGCCAAAACTCCTGTTGTCTCCAATACCATACAAAACTTGAAAGTTCGCTCTTGTTCAACAGGAGTTGGGAGCCCCAGGACTCCTGCCCCCTGGACCCTCACTACCTCCACCCTGCATATTTTACAGAGTCTGTGCTCAGCCATCACCCAGCTGTATCCTCTCTGGCTCCTCTACTGGAGAGGCCCGCGGGTGTTTCCAGGAAAATGAAATTCACATGTTTCCAAAGGAGTAACACTTGTCAAAATGATGCCCAGAGAACTGAGCAGTACAGAAACCTCAGGAGCTGATCTCAAGCTGAAGGACAGCTCTGTGCAAGCGAGAAGGCAGAAGTGAGCAGGAAGGTGGGTCAAGACTCAGTTTAAACAGCGTGCAGCTGATTAAGAGAGAGACACCAGGTCTGAGTGTTGGGGTCCCCGAGAGACTGACCCTCTCTCTGACAATCTCCTTCTCTCTCCTCTTCCCTCCTCTTGTGTCTCTGTCTCTCAGAGTCTCCCTCTTAATGTGTCTCTCCATCTGTCTGTCTGTCTCTCCCCCACGTCTGTGTTTCTCTTTTTCTGTGCATCTCTCTCTTTCTCTCTTGCTTACCAAGTGTCCCAAACACTTCAGCACATATGGATACCTCATTTAGTCCCCACAACGATGCTGTTGGCAAAAGATAATCGTTGGGCTTGTTTCACAGGCAGGGAAACTGAAGTTTGGGGAGTCCGGTGCTTGCCGAGGCGAGCCGCACTTCAGGTGCAGGCAGCCTCAACGCCAGAGCCCACTGGCCCAACCGCCACTTCCCCTGCCGGACTCCAACCCGGTCACGTGGATTCCAGAGGCTCCTGGCAGGGCGCGGCTGACCGAGACCGAGGACCGGGTGTGACGAAGTTGAAGTGGGCCCTCCAAGTGCCGAGGGAGGCCAGGGATGTGGGGTGGCTGGGGTGCTGGGGTTCAGTGTGGAGCAGAATCGCCAGCAGGCGCTGCCCAGCCATGAGTCGGCCCAGGACTGAGGGGTGTTAAGCTGGGACACGCTGGGCAAACTGAGATGACTGGTCACCTTACAATGTATGGCCTTGGGCAGGTCACTTCATGTCTGAGCATCTGTTTCACTGTCTGCAATATGGGGCTATTGTGCCCATGGTGCACTGTTTGGGCTTAAATGTGATGGATGAACAGGAAAGCAACGAAACAGTACTTGGCACGTTGTAAGCTCCTGGCTAGCCCATGGGCACCAAGAATGGATGGGCAGCCCCCCTCCCATCCCCACAGGCCCACTTACTTGTCCATCTTGACCTTGCCAACAAGCCTGTTGGACCTGGCGCTGACCTCCAGAGAAATGTTCGTGCTCTGCAAAGCAGCAAGCCAAGAGGTGAAGTCCCGATCCGGGGCCGGGGCTCTGCGAGGCCTCCAGGACCAGGAGGGTCAGCTTCGCCAAGGGGCAGACCCACAGAGCCCAAGGAAGGGGGGACTCCTGCTTTGTGCCTGTTGGTGTGTTCTGGACCCTCAACCAATTACCACTTTCTCCCCTCTGCTTCCGAGACCCTTGCAGAATTCCCAGGCCACTCCCATGGACTAGGTGAGACAGACTGGGGGGTTGGAGTTCAGGCCAGGCCTATTCTCACAGTCACTCATTCATTTATTCATTCAACAAATATTTACTGAATTGGGAAACTGAGGTTCCCACCTCAGCTCTCTGCCCACTGTCTGCGTGACCTAAGGTGACCCCATCGGAACCCACGGAATCTGCCAAGTGGGCAAAATGGGTCTTGAGTGGAGAGCGGGCAGATGTGCCCGAGGCCTGTGAGCGCCTCCTCGGCGGGGAGAGAGTCCAGCCCTCACTCCTGGTGGCCGTAGAGGGTGCCACCAAGTGTTTGTGGAGTGACAGAGTGACCAAATGGTTGAATGCACACATCAGCAGGGTCATAAAAACTTGGATAAGCGAAGGATTAAACACACAAGTGAAAACAGAAACAAAGATGCATGGATGAGTGAACGATGGATGGAAGGACAAATACACAAGCGAATGATTGACTGAATGAACGTATAAATGAACTAGTGAATGAACAACGGAATAGATGAATGCGTGTACGAAGCAGAAAAGGCACAGCATTTGCAAGTCAGCAGTCTAAGGGATAATTGAATGAATAAATAATCGAATGAATAAATGAATGAGTGAACAAATACACAAATGCGTAATTGTAGGACCAATGTTAGGAATGAATGAACCGGAAGCAGTACACCTATTTCAAGCCAACGACGGGATTCGTAATTGAATGAATGCATGTCTGTTAGTAGAGTGGTTCTGGTCTCAGACCCTGCAGCCACACAGTCCAGGATGGAATCTGGGTGGGACTTACACCGGCCGGCCCTGACCCCGAGGGCCGTGCTCTCAGCTCTGTCCAGGGCTCCCCGTCTGCCCACACCCGGGAATAGCTTACCATCTCAAGCAGGAAGAGGGGGACCAGCGAGGAGTTGGGGAAGACGACGAAGGCCTGGGCCTCCAAGGTAGGGGTGAGGACAAGGCCAGCGGGGCTCATGGTGAGCTGTGGTGGGGAGGCGGTTCCGAAGAAGAATTGCATCTTCATGTTGGGGAACACTTTGGCCACCTTCAGCCCCCCGCGGGGACAACCAACAAAGGGAGCAATTTTATTAAAATGTTTCTTTTTTTTTGAGGAAGATTAGCCCTGAGCTAAAATCTAGCACCAGTCCTCCTCTTTTTTGCTGAGGAAGACTGGCCCTGAGCTCACATTCATGCCCATCTTCCTCCACTTTATATGTGGGACGCCTACCACAGTATGGCTTGCCAAGCGGTGCCATGTTTGCATCCGGGATCTGAACCGGCAAACCCCGGGCTGCCGAAGCTAAATGTGCGAACTTAACCGCTGAGCCACTGGGCCGGCCCCTAAAATGTTTCTAAATCCTGTCTTGTCCCAGCTCTGCATAAACACCTGCGATGTCTTCCCATTGATTTCCAAATAAATCCTAAAGACTGCACGATGTGAGACCTGGTGCCCTGCCAACATCAGCCCACTCCACATCCCTCTACCCCTTTACCCTCCAACTTCAGCCACATGCAGCTCCCGTTCCTCAAATATGACCTGCTTTCTTCCCGTCTAAAACCCTTTGTACACTCTGTTCCCTCTCCCTGAATGCTTGTCCCCCTGCTCTCCCATAGCTTGGCTCTTTCCCTTCCTTCAGGTCTCAGCTCACATGTTGCCTCCTTAGAGAGCAGGGGTGGCTTCAAGGAGGAACTGAGGTGGGCTTTGGCGACACTCCCAGCTCTGCTGGTCTCCAAACCTCCCCCAAGTAAACTCTCAGTCTGAATAAAAATGATGCGATTGTTATGCAAATAAAGCTTCAAGTAATTCCCCCCACAGCTCTTCCACACCAGTACCTTCTCTATAGAAATTTCTGGAAGTGTCACCCCTGGAGAACCTGTTAAGGCCTGAGTGTTTGTGCCATCTGCAATTTCATACTATGGAAGCCCTAAGCCCAATGTGGCTGTGTGTGGAGATGGGGCCCTAAGGAAGTAATCAAGATTCAATGAGGTCATGGGGGGGCCTGATCCTATGGGATTAGTGTCCTTGTAAGAAGGGACAGCAGTGCTCGCTCTCTCTGCCTGTGCTCAGAGGAGAGGCCAAGCAAGGACACAGCAAGAAGGCAGCCATCTCCAAGCCAGGAAGAGAGCCCTCGCCAAAAACGGAATCTGTGGGCACCTGGATCTTGGACTTCCAGCCGCCAGAGGGTGAGAAATAAATTTCTGCTGTTGAAGCCACCGGGTCTGTGGCATTTTGTTACGGCAGCCCGAGCCGACTGAGATAGGAGCCTTCCATGACTGCCTGGTCTAATGTGACCTCATCGACCTGGTGGCTTCACTTATTACAGTCTGCATCTTCTTTTTCGGTGTTTTGGGTGCCTGAATAATCATTTTCTCTCTCGGCTGGACTGCAGCTCTGGCAGGGCAGGGACACGGTCTATTTTGCTGGATGCCCATGTGGGGCCCCCAGCACAGAGCGGGCACTCAGCAACTGTCTGTTGAATGGTTCAGCCCCAGCCTCCACCCTTATGCTCAGTGCCCGGGGGCTTCGAGCCATTCTCTGCACTGCGCACGGGCTGCACAAGCTACTGCCCCTCTCTCGGGCCGGGGCGCCTCTGGACCCGGAGAGGGGCTCTCATCAGGCACTCGGCAGACCCGTCTTCCCCAGCCCCTCCTGAGCTGACTAAAGGGGAGCAGGTGCTTTCTCACCTCGGGCAGGAACCTTCCGAAGAACTTGGTTGTCAGTTGGAATTTGGATTCCTTTGGAAGCTGTAAGCAAGGGAAGAAGAAGAAAGGATTCTGGGGGGGGCTGGCCCGGTGGTGCAGTGGTTAAGTGCGCATGTGCTGCTTTGGCAGCCCAGGGTTCACCGGTTCAGACTCCAGGTGTGGACATGGCACCGCTTGGCAAGCCATGCTGTGGTAGGTGTCCCACATACAAAGTAGAGGAAGATGGGCATGGATGTTAGCTCAGGGCCAGTCTTCCTCAGCAAAAAGAAGAGGATGGGTGGCAGATGTTAGCTCAGGGCTAATCTTCCTCAAAAAAAAAAAAAAAGAGAGGATTCTGGGGGGTTCTGTTACAGACCAGGGGTAGGAGGCAATTCCCATCTGAGGAGAGAGAGACTAACTATACAGACAGACAATGCCCAGACCAGATGTGACAATAGAACCAGACCCACTTCTGTGGCAAGCAGCCCAGAACAGTCAGGACGTGGTCAGTGATGGCCAGCTGCCCTATTTTTTTGCCCCCGACAAAGTCAAATACGCTCCCCAAAGCGATCACATAGGATGCCCGGCACCTGCTGGCCCACCTCCAGCTTCCCCTCGAGACAGCCTCCACAGGGCATGTCTGAAGACCTCACTTTTGCTCCCTATAAGGCGTTCCCACCCCCTGCCTGCCTATGAGTCTCTGCCAGATGCATGTGATGGCAGCTGACCCTGGCCCTGAATTGTTCTCATTCGGGTGGGCTTTGTTTATTTCCACAGGGGACCTGCGGGGGCTCCGCATCCGTTCGGTGCCACGACAGAGAGCGAGAACCTGGCCCCTCTTCCAGGAGCAGCAGAGGAGGAGCCCCACATGTCAGTGACCAGGTTGGGATCAGGGTGCACCTAGACTAGAAAGGATGGTCATTTCTTCATTTTACAGGTGGGTAAACTGAGGCCCAGAGAGGGACTTGGCCACGAATAGAGACAACGACGATGAGGACACTAATGGTGATGCGACGCTAAGGCTGGATTACAGAGCTGACACCTAGCGAGTCCTCGGTCGCTTTGTCATTCAGCCCGTGCTTCCTACAGCCAGGCCTGCATAGGAGCTTTGCACGCGGTCACATCTCATCTCACCCCCGTTCCACCCTTCGGAGGAAGCTACTGTCCCTGGTGTTTTATAGATGAGGAAACTGAGGTTCTCAGAGGTGAAAAAGCTAGTGATGGTCACCCAGCTGGAGCAGAGGGGGCTGCTATCGGCCCTCAGGTCTGGCTGACTCTGAAGTCGGGACCTGGAGCCCCTCTGGTGTGAACAGACTCGGATCCAAGCCCACTGCCTTCGGAGGCCCGTGCGCTCCCACCTGCACCCCCCGCCCGGCTTTACCATGCTGTCCTTGAGGGTCATTTTCAGGACTCCAGCCTTATGGTACACGAGCCCGGCCGTGTTGAACAGGTAGTCAGAGAGGCCCAGGTACACCATGCGGTCGTGGTCGGCAGGAAAGGCCAGCGCGGGCGGAGCAAAGGGAGGCGGGTCACGGTGGGCCGGATTGAAAAACTCCCCCTGCGGCGGAGGCGACAGAGTGAGGCTGGGCATCCTTCAGGAGCCATAATTTGACCTGTCCATTCCAGGAAGAAACAGGCTGGTGACACCAATCGTGCATTCACAGAGGGGAACGCCGAGGCCGGAAACCGACAGGAGCATCAACGCCTCCTGGGCGCTAGATTCTACGTGCTTTTCACGCCAACCCTGTGAGGTAGGTGTGGTCGTGCCCATCTTACAGGAAAGGACACTGAGGCAGGGGGAGGTGAAGTGACTTGCCCCAGGTCACTCGGGGGTAGGTGACCGAGCCAGGAACTGACCCTGGCCATCCAGGGTCCAGCAGCACACCCCCAGCCGCTCCACCGGCTCCGCCTTGACCTTACAAATAAGCACAGAAATTCTACTGATAGAACAATGAGATTCTGTTTGTTTCCATCTATCAAGCTAGCAAAATTTTTAAAGAGAGAGCTAAGCTGTTCTGAGTGTGTGTGTATTTTAAACCCATCCTTCCCAGTTTTTGGTGAGAGCATTCATATGCTGCTGGAGAATATATGTTTATATGTTTCTGAAGAGCAATTTGGCAACATGCTGCAAAAGCAGATCGTTTAGCTAAAAAATAATAACGTTGAGTTATAAAAGAGCAAATTGTAGATGGATACATATGGTAGGATACCATTATGTAAAACCGAAAGGCCTATAAAACATACTATAGAAGAGTTGTTGACACACACAGATATGTAGTAAAAGGATGTAAACAGCCCCAGGACGGCCACACGCTGACATCATCGGCGTGATCATCTCAGGGGGGTGGGACGGGCAGGTTTGGAGAGGGTGCCCAAGGGGGCCTGGCCTATTTATTTCTACAGTGTTTCATTTTAAAAAATCAGAGGCAAATATGACAAAATGGGAACGTTTCTTACATGTGGGTGGTGGGTACATGAGAGGGTGTAATATTCTCTGTACCTTTGAATCGTTTCGTCATTTAAAATGACCGAGCATCCCACCCATATTGTAGATTACCACGTGACTCTAAGCCTACTGAGATGGACCAACGGCCCAGCCAGGACTCATCTCTATACACATTGTGAGGTAAGGAGAGCAAGTGGAAGAAGCGTGCGTATCCGTTCAGACTAGCCGGAAAATCGCGATGGGTTTACATGTCCCTGTGTGCGCATGCTTAGAACCCGGGCTAGTGGGGGTTGACACCCCCTGGGGCTGACGGTCACTCGCTCTGGGCAGCAGCCTGGGGTGGGGGGGACCGTCAATAGGGCATTTTCATTCCTCATTCGCTGGGGAGAATTCGGCAGGGTATAAATCCTTTACTCTGTTGCATCACTTAGACTTTTACAAAGTATACTATGTGGACCCGCAATTCCACTTCTCGGCAATAGTCAAGGATGAGCGGGATCCAGGGGCAAGGATGCTCACGGCAGCTCTGGTTACATTCGTGGGAAAAAAAGAAACAGCCCAAATGTTCCAGGAGGGGGCGCTGTCCACCCACTTTATCACGAGCTGTCCCCTCAAAGACCCAGCAGCCAGTGAAAGGGCTGCAGGGGGAGCTTTCATGGGAAGGCGTCCACGTCACACTGTTCTGCTTTTAAAAAGCTGTAAAGCGGTATGTGCAGTAGGACTCGTGTGAATATGCATATGTGCGTTTATTTCTGCGTCTGTATATGTGGTTTTTGTACGTACTTGTTTCAGCATCTCGTGTGTGTGTGTGTATGTGCGTGTTCATGTGTGTGTGTTCATGTGTGTGTGTGTGTGTGTGTGTAATAAGTGCTGCTGAGAAAAATAAAGCCGGCCATGGGGGAAGAGGAGGGAGCTATTTCAGCGACAGTGGCCTGGGAAGGCATCTCCAGGGAGAGGGTATTTCAGCAAAGACTTGAACGAAGGGAGGGGCAACTTAGATGGATATTTCTGGGAGAGTCCCTGGGCAGAAGGTACAGCAAGTGCAAAGGCCCTGGGGAGGGAGCAGGTGCAAAACATTCCAGGAATGGCAGGAGGTCAGTGTGGCTGGAACAGGGAGAAGACACAGAGGGTGGACTAGGGGGAGCGGTGAGGATAGAGAGGAGGGGGTGGAGTCCTTGTAAGATTTGTTTCCAAGGTTGATGGGGAGCCCCGGGAGGGTCCGAGGCCAAGGTGCGAGCCTATATGATTCTCGGTACAAGTCTCACCTTCATCTGCCCATCCAGGTTCTCAGCCGTGACTCTCAGAGGTGCCACCAGCGAGTAATCGATCCAAGCCACTTTGTCTATTTTGGTTGTCACTAGAGGGAAAGAAGACGGACCATGAGCTGAACGGCATCTCTGGGGCCTGGGATGCAGCGTTAGCATCCCCTGAAAGTTGAATCAAGAACTGCACTGCTAGTTCCATTCCCGCCTCCTCCAGGGAGCCCTCCCTGAGTTCCCTTTAAAGGGAAATGAACCCACACCCCACATGCACAGACATCACCTCCCTCCCTTCTTTCAGCAGCCTTGAGATGTGGCTACAGCACAGCAGCAGAGACACCTGTGCTTGAATCAAACTCTACGACCTTGGACGAGTCCTTTCACTTCTCCAAGTCACCTTCTGCTGTTTGTAGGACGGGGCAAGACTGGTGACCCGAAGACGCCCTATACATGGTAAGGGCTCAAAAACCAGAAGGGATCCTTATTAGCAGTGATAACATCCCGGGCTGAGCCCAGACTGGCTCAGGCCTGAATGGCTTCTGTTTCCCAGCAGTAACCAATGAGAATTAAATAAATATTGACCCCTCCTTTAGCCATTCCTCCCATGATACAGAAGAAACTGAGGCTCAGAATTGGTAACGAGTCCCAGACGGTGGCTGGAGAGTGAAGGAGGGGAGTTTGAGTCCCAGGGCCAAACCTCGACACCGCAACTGCACTGCCCATGCCCAGGATGGGCCCTGCTCCTGGGGCGCTGGGCGGGGCCTGGAGGGAGGAATGCATCTTAAACGGGCAGGTACCACGTGCTGGTCACGCCGGGCTCCGGGGCAGGCAGCCCAGGTTGCAGTTTGGGGCACGGGTTCTGGAGTCAGAAAACCTGCATTTGCATCCTGTTTCTGCTTCTCACTGGCTTTGTGACCTTGGGCAAGTCATGGCTCCTTTCTGAGCCTCAGTATCCTTGAGGTAAATTTGGGAGAATTCAGCAACCTTAGTGAGGTGCTGGGAGGCCGAGGGGAGACAATTCTGCTGGGTGCATGGCCCGTGGTGAGCCCGCGGCCAGAGAGGGCGTCTCCCACCTACCGCAGCTCTTCACAGTTTCCTGAGCACTTGGGGACAGAGAGAATCGTCCCCATTTTAAAGGCATGGAAACTGAGGCCCAGACAGGAGAAATGAGCAGCCTCAGATCTCAGGCTTCAGAGAGCTGGGGGTATTTGGTTATTTGGCTCCAGCAGGGGAACGAGTAGGGGTGGGCTGCTTTCCCATCTCACTTCTGGACCTGCCTCAAGGACCCAGCCCAATAGTGATCCAATGCCAAGTGCCATCTGAAAATTACCTATTTCACCCATTCCTGCCCAAGACCTGGCCTGCCTGGGAAACTTGCTGGCTCCATCACACTCTCTCTGTCTCCCTCACCCCCTCCCCCTTCTATCCCAGCCTCCTTGACCCCGCCCAGCCCTCACCTGGCAGTGTTTGCAAATAAGGTTGCAGCTTGGAGGACACAGAATGGGTCATTATCTCGCAAATCTGGGGAGAACAAAAGAAGTGATCAGTGATGGCTTCCCACAGCAAAAAATGTCCTTGGGGAATAATGATCCAGACATGTTTAGCTTTCCTTGAATATTTCTATTTCCTTGAAACCATGTAACTAATCAAGTTTCCCTTTTCTCTTTGGCCACCAGGAAGCTCAGAGTCCAACAAGTAGCTTGGAAACTGTGTGTATCACTGTATGACCTGAATATCTGCATTTCATTTCCTTCTCTGGTGTGGAACTTTCCTGATGGATATTTATGTTTCTATTTTTTAATGTGGGATTTTTTTGTCTATTTATCTGTTTGCTTTTGCTGTCTCAGATCCTTTGTGGAATGAGGTGGTGAAAGAACAAACAGAAGGTGGTCAGTGGTCAGCCTTCCGCTGTCTGTGCTTCTGGGAGCAGGGGTAAGGCCTCTGCTCCAGTCTGGGTGGGCACCCTCACCTTTGCTGTGTGTGGCCAGAGAAGCCTTCCCCGACCGCCCCTCCCCTACCTGACTCCCAGAGCAACAAGCACTGGTTTGAGAAGACCCGGGTCCCACGCTGACTTTAGCACTGAGGGAGTTGCTCCATTTCTCTAGACCTCTATTTTCTCATCTGTAAAATGGGACGGGGCAGCTTCTGTTCTCCATTCCACTTGCTCTTCTGGAATGTGGTCTTGCCACGCCCCCATGAAGAGATGGGGGCTGTGACCTCTCCCCTAGAACCTGGGTGGGTGCGGTGACTCGCTTCTGACCAACAGAACCTGGCAGAAGCAACTGTGTAACCTCAGAGGCCAGATCACCAAAGGCCGTGCAGCGTCCCCCTCGGTCTCCTGAAACGCTCCCTGGGGGACCCAGTGAGAAGCTGCGAGAAGCCCCAGCTCCCTGGAGGGGCCTCGGGTCGTTGCTGCGGTCAACAGCCCCAGCTGAGCCAAGCCTTCCTGTCTTCCCCACCCAGGCACCGTGGAGATGACAGAAGACCCTTCCGGATGACTCTAGCCCTGAGCTTTGCAGTCTTCCCAGACGAGGCCCAGACATCACGGGGCAGAGACAAGCTGAGCCGGCCCCACCGTGCCTGTTGATTTCCTGACGCGTAGAACCCATGGGCATCATAAAACGGTGGCTGCCTTATGGCGCTACACTTGCAATGTATAAACGACATAAAGCAATAAGGAGCCGGAACGTAGGCTGAACCACACGGCCTCCCTAACCGCAGGCACTGGGGCTGAGCGTGAGCTGGGCAGACTAGGCCCTCCCTTCACGAGGCTGCTCGCCCCAAGTCTCGAGCGACCTCCGCCTCATCAATCCATGGGGTCTCTCCAGTCCTCGCCTTTCTCCACTGCTGGGCGGCCCCTGGCATGAGGGACCACTGTCTCCCAGAAATGCTCCTTCTAGATCCCCAGGATCTCTCCGTCTGTCCCTCTCCCCCGGACACCCGCGTCGGCAGCTCCTCCCTCGTGAAAGTGTCGGAGCTCCTTGGAGCTTCCGTTTGGGCTCCCTGCTCCTCCGCTCAGGTGCTCTTCCGGAGCCGTGTCGTGCACACCCACAGCCCCGCCTCCGACATCAGTGGTCCTCCCGGGAACAGCTCCCCACAGCACCAGCACCTCGCCCTGCCCGGGACAGTCTCTACTCCCTGGGCCTCGCTCCAAGTGCCAAGGAGGGACAGCCTCCAGAAACAGCCCCAGCCAAAGAGGGATGCGAGCTGGTGGATAAATACCCCAGCTTCCTCACCCCTTGGGGATGGTTCTGCTGAGACTCGCGAACAAGACTGAGTGAGCCCCAGGTGCCACAGCAGTGGCCCCCTCAGTAACGTTCCTATCCCCGGCTCCCTACCGCCCCTCGCTGTCCTGCCTGGGATCCCCCCCATAAACTCCTTGCACCCAAATCTGTGTCTCAGCATCTGCCTGGAGGTGGTGGGGACCCAAGCAGAGTCACCTCCTCCAGGCTCCGGACATGTGGCCAACTCCCAGACTCTCCCCTGAGCCTCCTGGACAGCTGTCCCTGGATGTCCCATAGGCCCCCAAGGCCAGCACATCCCAGGGAAGCCCCTCAGGTCCTTAATCCTCCACAGGGCTGGCCCATCGTCTGCCCAGACGGCAGCCTCCACACTTTCCTCTCTCCTTCCCCACCACCAGTCAAGTCATTTCACCCGGGGGAGGGAGGGAGGGAAGAAAGAGAGAAAATTTGGTTTCCCGGAGTGTGTTTCTATCACGTAAGACTCTGGATGTCCCAAGACGATTTAGAATAGCATCCTCTCAGGAACTGGAGCCTCTGCTCCAAGTGGCCCCGAGGTGGCAGGGGTGGCACATCTGGCCCTCCAGTCCCGCTCCCCTACAAGGGCCACCAGATGGCTCCAGACCACAGCAAACCACAACCCAGCCTGCGGCCTCCCCTCCCCCCCACACGCACCCCTCCCAGCCTCGGGCTCTGCCCTCCCTCGGACACCTACCCTCACTCTGTGTTCATTGGGAGTTAACTCACAGCTCACTCTTCCCCATTTTCAGCTCTTCCTAGCACCACGGACATCCTGACAGCTCATTCATTCCTTCACTCATTCATTCATTCATTCAGTCAGTCTCTCTTCTAAACTACATCTTATTATTATTAAGAGCTTCGCCTCTGCGCTGGGTGGGTGTGGCTTGAACCCCAGCACTGACGCTTCCTCCCTGTGTCTCAGTCTCCTCATCTGTAAAATGGAGGTGATGGGGACGCCCACCCCTCACAGGGACTCTGTGTGCAATAGACGCTGGAATCCTCGTACACTCGGCCCGGCGCCAGGCCCGCTGTGACCTCAGCACACGGAGCAGCACACGGGGCTCTTTCGTCCCCCTCATGAGCTTGTCTACCGGGAAAGAACCTGTTCTCCCGGCCCCACGTGTTAAAGAGCTGCTAACACTCCCCTCAGACTGTTATTGTTACTTAACCACAAAGACAGTGGCGCACTGGGGAGCCAGGTTGGCGGGCTGCACGTGGCCAGCACCATCTCGGCCGCCCTTACCGCAGCCGCGGAGGAAGGCACCCACGTCCCCATCTTACAGATGCTGAAACGGGGGCTGGGGAAGGTCCAGTGATTTGCTCAAGATCACACAGCTGGTTACGCGCTCCGGAATGAAAACCCAGAGATCCTGACTCTAAAACCCATTCTCTAACCCACCGTTGCGCATTTTGACCAACATGCACCGATTTTTTTTTTTTTTAACTTTTGACAGAGTGCCCTCAGTTGGATGATCTCATTGGAGAGACGTCTCCCCACCCATACGGCAGTGCCTTTGCCTGGGAAACCAACGTCTCCCATCGGGAAGACGGCACAGGCCTCCTCGGTCCCCCTGAGCCTCCTGCCCCCACTCTTGGCCTCTCCAGCCATTCTCACGGCCAAAGAAATGGTTCTAAAGCACAGATCTGGCCAGGTCACCCCCTCACTAAGACCTTCAGTGGCTCCCCACTGTCCTCTGGAGAAAGCCCAAGCTCATGCGGCTCGCAAGGCGCTCAGGGGGTTCCTGGAAGCCGACGGCTTACGACTAGAGAGCCGGCCCCATGACAGGCCCTTTGCTCAGCTGGGGAAGCAGGTGGGGGTGAGGGTGGAGGCAGGGCTGGGAGGCGCTGGCCGGTGCCGTCCTCCGTACCAGCTCCAGCCTCAGGGCACAGCTGGCCACCCTTCAGGCCAGCAGCTGCATCCACTGCATTTTCTGGGTGGGCAGCACCACGGGGGCTCGGGGTGGGGCAGAGACAGGGAAGGAGGCTGCGAGCAGAGCAGAGGTGGTGTGAGCGGCCTGGGGCCCTGCTGTGTGAGGGGACTGTCCTTCGTGCCTTGCTGGACTCCGCAGGAAGGCACATGACTGACCTCCGAGCTGGGCTAGTGGCTTCAGAGGCGGGAAGGACTGGTGACGGGGCTGGGGCGACGGTAGGAGTGTCCAGAGATGCATGAGGTGCGTGGACCCCGAGGGCCCCTCCATCCCCGACCCGCCGTGGGACTCTGAGCCCCTCCTACCTTGTTGTTCATGGCTTTTCGGAGCGAAGACTCGATCTTTTTGTGGAAGAGTTTGATCAACCACCTGGAGATTGACACGTGGGGACATGTGTGAGCTTCCCAGTTGTCTCTGGGCTGCATTCAGGAGGCTGCCTCATCCAGGAAGGCTTCCTCCCTCCTCCAAAGAGGCCTAGGCATCCTCAGGCCTGGGCTCCAACTGCACACACCCCCATAAGACACTTCACCCTGTGTGCAGGGACCTGCTTATGAGATTATTCCCTCCATGAGCACATGCCCGGGCCCCTGCCCTGTCCCAGCCTCCTTCCTCACCACTCCCCTCCCTCTCTGCACTCCAGCCACACCACTTTGCCACATCCTCTTCTGTCCTCCCACCACAGGGCCTTTGCACATGCTGCTCCCTCTGCTTAAAACACTCCCCGTCCCCAACATCTACCTAATTCACTCCTACTTACTCTTTTCATCTCAATTCAAATGTCATTTCATCAAGGAAGAAGTGGCTAGTCCCCAGACTGGGTCAGATCCTCCTGTTCTATGTGTTTGCAGCACTTTGTACCTTTTTTTTTCTTTCTGATATCCTCTCGTAATTCTTTGTGAGCCGTTCATAAGTGCAACGACTTGATTAATGTTAGTCTTCCCCACTGGACTGGAAGCTTCCAGAAAACAGGGACTGCGTGGCTAAGAGTCTGGGGCCAGCCAGTCCTGGGCTGAATCCCTTCTCAATACTCACTAGGTATGAAAACTCTGATTATTTCCCATCCTGTCTGTGCCTTGGTGTTCTCCCCTGAACATGGGGTAATTGGAGACCAGCCTCACAGGGCCGTGGTGCAGCTTGAATGAGATAACACACAGGCTTGTAACTGTGCTTGGCATACAGTGAGCCTCCCACTGCTGTTAGCTATTGAGAAAGTTTTATCAGCCACCACTGCCGCCCGAGCGCGTGGCACCAGCCTGCTGCAGGGCAGACTCTAAGCCGGCATTTGCTGGAGGGGCGGCTGGATGGACGCCTACAGATCTGGGTGAGGATTGTATAACTTGGTACACGTAAAGTGTGTAACCCACAGCCCGTGGCCCAGCGAGGGCTCAGGAAAGGCGGCTGAAGGAACGTTGAACGCACAGTGGCTCCTCGAGGCGGACGGTGTGGGCTCCCTCTGCGGAGTCCTGTCCTCTGCCCCCCACCCGAGGCCTCTGAACAAGACCTGGCAAGGAGGTGGCACTCGGGGTGTGTTTCCTGAATCCAGGGATGGCTGGCACAGTCCTCCTTGAGGTCCCTCCTCCCATCCACAGCCCTGGGAGATCGTACCCCAGACTGCTGCCCGAGACGTGCAGGCGGACCCCGTCGATGTTGCTGCTGCAGCTGGAGCAGGAGGCGGTGAGGCGGCGTGAGGCGGGCTCTTGGCCCAGCCTCAGACCAGCAGAGATGGAGACGCCCTCCACATTCAGCTCAAAGTTGCCGCTGGTTTTGCTGATGGGAGACAAAGACAAATGACTTGGAGCAAGCACGGTCTTCCCCACTGCCATTCGAACTCCACACCAGGGCCGGAAGGTAGTTTTGCTAGTCTCCAGGCGAGGACGTGGAGTTCAGAGAGGGGAGACAGCTTGCTCAAGGTCACACAGCAGCTCAGTGAAAGAGCCAGGACTCCACCCTGGAGTGTGAACCCATGTCTGCCTGGCCGAACCCTGCTCTTACCCAGTGCCTCAGCCACTGCCCGTGCTGTGTGGCTTTGGGCGGGTTTCTTAACCTCTCTGAACTTCAGTCTCCTCACCCAGACCCTGGACCAGCAGTGGAACATCAGCTTCGCCACTAAAACGCTGGGTGTTTGGGGCCAATAACTTTTATTAATTAATGCCCTTGTTTATTTAAAGGGGTAAATAACCCCTTCCTCAGGGATGCCATGAGCGTTAGATAAGACAGAGGACATGAATGTAGTTTGTCAATTCTTCTATAATGTGATGAAGTGTTATTTTTTTTTTGGTCATAAATAAGAGAAATGATAGACACAAACGAGCCGGGGGAAGGACTGAGCAATTCTGGTTGTGGGGAATGGACAGACCCAGCGGTCCTCGGTGGGGAAGGCGGATTCACGCCCCTCTCCTCACCAATTCTATTTTCTCCCTGGATTTCCCACAAGGAGAAATTGCTAGAGCCATTGGTCAGTCTGAGCCGCTGTCACCAGTGGGCAAGGTCGCTGCGTCGAGAGCCCGATATCTAGTCAGAGCCGTCGTTCTGATGCTTTGCCCCAAATTTTCGCCCCTCCTGGCTTCCACACCCTCACCACCACCTGCCTCGTGGGAAGGCGTGTGCACTTCCGTGCTCTTGTCGTTGGGCTCAGCTGCGTGACTTGCTTTGGCCAGGGGCCCATGAGCACAAGCGACCGTGGGCCCGTTCTGAGTCTAGGCCTTCAGAGGGCCTGCACGCGTCCGCTGCCCTTTCTGCATCTCTGCCACCACCAAGCACAGGCTCTGGGGAGCCCGCCGGGGCCAGGAGGAGGAGGAGCGACGCGCGGAGCAAAGCCGCCACAGCTGAGCCCGGCCTAGGTCGGGGAGCCCTCGCCGACAGATCCATAAGCGATGATATGTGACTTGTTTTAAGCCTCTGAGTCTAGGATGCTTTGTGACTCAGCAGTGGCTAACTGATAAGGCAGTAAATTCAAGTCCCACTTAGCCTTCCATCCCAAGCCACATGCACCAACTCAGCCTTGCCAGCGCCCTGCATCGAGAGGCGGACCAACGCTCAGCTACTAACCAAGGGTTATGTTGAAACTTCTAATGTGAAAAATTCCCCCAGGAACCCCTCGGGGACAAATGGTGAGGGACAAAGCGAAAACTGGGCCTTCCTCTCATCCTTTCCAAGTCACTAAAGCTCACCCATCAATCAACAACCCCAAGCCTGGAAACGCACATGAAACTCTTTCGTGCCTTCCATTTCCCACCGATCTTGACATTGGCGTTTCTGATGGAGAGACCAAGGCCCTCATCGGGAAGCAGTTTCATCTGGGAACTGGGAAGCTGGAATCCACGGACATCCATGCTGCAAAGAGGAAACGTTCAGTTAGCCTCCCAGGCCCCCACATAAGGACTCAGTTAATCGTTCACGCAGACTCACTGCGCGCCCCTGGCCCTTCACCCCACCCACTCCAGGAGAACCCAGAAGCTACCAGAGCAGCCTTGGGAACTCTGTGGGCAATGGGCAGAGGGGCGAGGCTTTGAAGTCAGACAAATCTGCCCTTGAATCCCGCTCTTCAGTTTACTACTGTGTGACCCTGCGCACGTCACTTGGTCATCCTGAGCCTCAGTTTCCTCATTTGTAAAATGGGCACAGTAATCTCCATCTTACAGGGTGTGTGGCATCAGTGAAGACAACAAATGTTACCCCACTGCCTACAAGCTCGGTAGGGGGTGGAACGTGTCTGTCTTTTCTCACTATTGTAGCAAAGCCTTCTGTTGTTAGTCACACAGTAGGTGCTGAAAAATATCCGTTGAATGAACAGGCGTATAAAATTCTGTAGAGGACGTTTATGGGTTTTCTGCCCAGCACCCATGCCCCCTTCTGCCATTTTACTTTGGGGGAACCCCTCCCCACATCTACCGCTCCCGCTGCAAAGAAAGTCGAGTCCACCTCCATCTTCAGGAGGCGGGGCTTGTGACGTAGGCATAAGCTAATCGACGTATTCTGTGCCCCTCCCCGCAGTGATTGGTTCAGGAGTGTGTCCATAACGGAAGATGGACCAATCAGGGTGAATCTTAGGGTTTTTGCCTGAGTTGCCAGCAGAACACGTTCTCTTTCCTCAGGACTGGGGGCTCTCAGGAGACCCTGGTGGCCACTGTCCTGCCTCCTCGAGGGGACACCCTCCCTGAGGGTTAGACCTCCCCAAGGGGAGAGATGCTGATAGATGGCAAGAGAGAAACGGGGTCTGATGGCATTTGAAGCTGCTTCAAGCTGAAGCTGAAGCCAGGCTGCTTTGGGGGCTTTTCAGTCCTGTGAGCCAGTAAGTTCTGGCTTAGGCCATTTGGTATTAGGTTTTCTATCCTTGAACCCCCACCTCCCACCCCCCAAAATTCTAATTGATCTATGGGCCCAGTGCCAAGGTCTGGGGTTCATGACACATCCCTCCACGGGGCACGGTGAATGCCCGAAAGACAGTTTTTGTGGCTTCCTCCACGCTCAGTTTGGGAGGTTGCATCCCCTTGGGATGTGTAGACGCTGGCTTTGGGATCCTAACCTCTCTGGGTTCAGGAGTTTGTGACTCTGGGATTCGAGGTGTTGGCGGCCCCAGAGCCCTTGCGGACTGAGCTCGACGGGCCTTACCTGTAGAAGTTGTAATGCCCTTTCCCGAAAGGCTTCATCTTAACACTTCCTGACATATCGGGAATCTTCATCTTCTCCAGCTCCTTCTGCAGCACGGCCACGCCCTGCTGACAGGCTGAGGGGAGAGAGCAGAGGTCATGGTCAGAGGCCCAGGCTGTGAGCGGGGCCTCGCCCACTCCACAGAAAGGATGCAGGGTTTGGAAAAATGTCTAAAGCAAGGGTCAGCTGAGGTTTTCTGTAAAGGGCCATGTAGTAAAGGTTTTCGGCTCTGTGGGTCAGACTGTCTGTCATGACTACGCAACCCTGTTGTTAGCGTCCAAGGGCAGCCGTAGACAATGTGTAAACGGATGAGCGTGGCTGTGCTCCAGTAAAACTTGATTTACGGACAGAGAAATGTGAGTTTCATATAATTTTCGCATGTTGTGAGCTATTCTTCTTTTGATTTTTTTTCAACCATTTAAAAATGTAAAAGGCACTCTTAGTTCATGGGCCTACAGAAACATGTGGTGGGCCAGCCTTGGCCTGTGGACTATAGTTTGCCAAACTCTGGTCTGAAATATCAGCCCCAAACACCCAGTCATGCATTCTAGGGGTGTTTGTTGGACCCCGCCTCTGTGCCTTGCTCTGGGCTGTGGCCTCACAGATACACATCTCTCTGGCTTTTGGATTCTGTCTTCACAGGACCTTTGCATGAGCCATTTCTTCTGACTGGGAAACCCTTCCCTCCTATCGTCACCTGGCCAACTTCTAGTCAGTTCGATCACCATTTCCTCCAGGAACCTCCTCTGACCCAGCAGACGAGAGGAACCCCTCTTGTTATCATTCTCACGATGCTGTGGGCATCTCCTTTGGCGCTCCCATTACTGTTTGTAGTTATGCCTTTATTCACGTGACTTTTTGATTAATCTCTCTCTCCCTTACCAGATGTAAGCCCCCCAAGTTCAGTGGCAATATCTGTTTTATTTACTATTGTAGAGAAATGTCCCCCACATTTACCACAATGACTGGCAGTTAATATTAGAATGCACTTAATATTTGTTGGATGAATACAGGAATGAATGCCCCCATGTCAGGAATTCTGCCATCAGTTGTGTGGCTAACAGCATCAAAGAACCAATGGAAAGACAGACTGGTTACCTGGGGAGGAGTAAGTCGTGAGATGAGGGACCCCAGGCTTTGTGTTTTCCAAGAACCAGTTAGGAAATAAGAATAACCATGATAAACATTTATCTGGGCCAGGCACCGCTCGGGGCTCTGCGCGTGTATTAAGTCGCTGGAACAATCCTGGGAAGGAGGTCCTGCTACCACCCCCGAGTCACAGATGAGGAGTCTGAGATCCAGAAAGGCGGACACTTGGCTGCCAAATGATAGAGGCAGGATTTGAATCCAGGCCTTCTGGTCCCAGAGCCCCTGCCCTGAAATAGGCCATCTGGGGGTTCAAATTAAACAAGACAGACATAGTCACGGCCTGGAGGGGAGAGAAGATGTGACACAGCCCGGATCTGCCGGGGTGCAGGGGCCGGGTCTTGGAGGGTCTCAGTGCCGTGCTGAAGGGCAGGACATGTTCTGAGGCGCTGGGGGACCCCTGACTCGTGTAAGTCAGGGGAGGGACACGAGCAGATGGCTGCATTTCAGAAAACCCACTGGCTGCCCCGTGGGGCATGAGAAGAAGGGGAAACCGAGGCCACCGGGACCGAACATGAAGACTTATGGGGTTAAGGCTGAGCCTAAGCCTCTGCTCGGGGAAGCCTTCGGGGCCATGCCTGCTCTGGGTTCGGAGCACAGCTGTCCTCATCCCTCCTAGCTCACGTGGAGCCTTCTGTCTGCACCCTTGGAATCAGAGGTGATCTCCCCCAGGGGTCACTGGCCCATGAGGTTCTGCCCTCTGCTTGGTCTCATTTCTCTGGGGCTGGCTATGCCCCACTGTTCTGCAGTTAATCTCTCTGCCACGGGGAGGCAGCATCGAGCAGCCTATGCCGGGGCATGGGGCAAGACGGGAGCTCAACGCCAGGCCGCCCACTTCCTCAGACCCACTCCAAATTTCAGTTGCTCACCTGTAAATGTTGCTAGCAACAGGATGTCCCACCCAGCGTTGAAATGAAGACGAAATGAGATGGAGCGTGCCAAGCTCCTAGCACAGTGCCCGGCACAGATCTGAGCAGGTCCGCAGGGGCTGCTTCAGGACCCTCTCTCCTCTGTCTGGGCCTCGAGAGTGGCCTGGGGGAGGCCCTCTGGTCATCCAGATGGGGGGCTGCACATTATGGCTGCTCAGCCCCTGCCCTGGGGGAGCCCAATAAGAAGGGCCCTCACCACGCTCGCCCTGGCCCTGCTCAGCCTCCTCGTGTACCTAAGTTCTGCCTAGGCTGAAGACTGAGCCAGGGGTCTCGAGGCAAACGGCAGGGCTGAGAACCAGCTGTGGAGGGAAGTGAAGGGCCTAGAAGCCCGAGTTGGGGGTTGGGTAGAGGGAGGGAAGGGAGCGTGAGGACCTGAGGGGCCTGAGCACTGGGCTTGGAGTCCTCCAGACCAGCTCTCCAGTCCCAGCACTGCCACTTCCCAGCCCTGTGGCCCTGGGCGACTCACCCTGCCTCAGTTTCTTCATACGTAAGATGAGGTAAGAGGGCCTGCTTGGGGGAGCTGTGAGCATGCCACGCACTGGATTAAAAGGGCTGCACACAGCAGGTGCTCAATAAGTACTCCTCAGGGGTGGGAGATGAGGGAAGGAAGGCTCTGATTACCGTAATCCAGGCCCTTCTGGGTGATCCTGGCCACAACGCCGGGGTTGGTGGCCGCTGTCACTGCTGTGCCCACGGCGGCCAGCACCACCAGCGTCGCCCACTGCAGTGTGTTGTCAGGACCCCTGGCCATGTCTTCGTCCTCTAGAGCTGCCAATGCCTCGAGGCCTCGGAGGGGAACCGGGGACCTATAAAGGAGCCGGCTGGGGAAGCACGCGTCAGAAGAATGTAGAAAGAAGGAAGGAACCTGGGCGGGGCGGGCGAGGGGGAGGACTGTTGCCCATTGTTCCCGCCATGGTTGGGGCCACAGCCCCAGAGGCAATGGGAAGTGGAGCCTGGGAGCCATGTGTGTGTGTGTGTGTGTGTGAGACTCCTGGCTCTGGGTATCGTTCCCCTCCCTAAGCACCCCATCCTCCTCTCTGACCCCTAACCCAAATCCTTCCGTCATGGATTTCCTTGAACCTGGGTGGTGGGTACGTCAAGTTTCATTATATTTTTCTTTTCTTTTTGTCGGCTCTATTGAGGTATAGTTGACAAATAAAACTGTATACATTTAAAGTATACACCCTGAAGATTTGATACATGTATACATTGTGAAATGACGCCACAACCAAGCTAATGAACACATCCATCCCCTCACGTAGTTACTGTATTTTGTGTGTGATGAGAGCACTTAAGATCTACTGTCGTAGCAAATTCCAGGCATACGACGTACTGTTCTTGACTATAGTCACCGTGCTGTACGTCAGATCCCCAGAACTTATTCACTTTGTAACTGTTCTATTTTTCTTTCTACTTTTGGTTTCCTTGCTATTTTTCATAGTAAAACATTTAAGACAAGAGAACCTTTAGCGTTTTCTTGTCCTGAGAGGCAGTAGTGCCAATAATTACATGCTTGAGTTTTGGAGCCCAGGGTCTTAGCTGTGCTGTTAAATCTCAGCTCTCCCACTGTCTGGTGGCCTGACTTTGGTCAAGCCCCTTTGCCTCTCCGAACCTCAATTTCCTCTTCTGTAAAGTGGGGACAATCAGAGCTGCCACACTCCCTGGACTCTTGTGAAGCAGAAAGGGCTTTAAATCTGGTAAAGCACTTAGCACAAAGCCCCTGCGTGACAAGCACACAGATGGTAGCTGCTAATGTCACTCTGACTCTAAAAGGAATCCATGTTCATTGGTCAAAATTTGAGAAACAACCAAGAGAATAAAAGTTACATGCAATCCCTGATTCCAGAGGCAAACAGAAGTGTATTTTAGAGTATTTCTCTTCCCCCTGCCTTTTTTTGGTAAGTATAGGTAGAGTGTGTGTTTTTTGAACAAAGAAAAATGGGATCGAGGGGCCGGCCCGGTGGCACAGCGGTTAAGTTTGCACATTTCGGTTCCATGGCCCAGGGTTCGCTGGTTAGGATCCCGGGTGCGGACATGGCACCGCTTGTCAAGCCATGCTGTGGCAGGCGTCCCACATATAAAGTAGAGGAAGATGGGTATGGATGTTAGCTCAGGGCCAATCTTCCTCAAAAGCAAACAAACAACAAAAAACCCAAAACTAACAAAAAGGAAAAGTGGGATCTCACCGGTGAGTTTTGCAAAGTTCCCTTTTTTCAATAAACGGTATGGAGTGACCGTCTCTACCAGGATTAGATATCCTTCCACACGCACCATATTTCATTGCTTCCTCATCCTACAGTTTTCCTCACCAAGCTTTTGTTTTCGTTCCTTTTTCCCCCTTCCTTTGACAGATGTGGAAGCTGAGGCTTCTGGAGGGAAGTGTTTTTCCCACAGTCACACAGCTAGCTGCTAGCAGAGCTGGGATTCAAATGCAGACCACCAGAAGCTTCCCACACCAGCCTGGGTCCTTCAGCACGTTATGGTTGGGGCCACGCAGACACGCCCCCCACCACCCCAGCTTTCCAGACGGGACTCTGTCTGCTCAGCTCCGGCCCCTCCCTTTGCAGCATCCTCAGGCCCTGGGTGGTCAGGAACCCTGCCGGGCAGCCTGCTTAGTATCCATGGTAATGAGAGGAAGGGTGGGGCTGCGGAGGGGAAGGCCAGCTTCTCTCCCGCTGGGTCCCCATCAGCCCCCTGGCGCCCTGTTTCCCCAGTCTGATTTTATGAAAGTCTAATGAAGCCCGCTGAGCCAGGAGGACGTGAGACCCCCTGAGGTTTTGTCTTTCTTTCCTCTCTCTGCCTGGTTCTAAAAGGGCCTCCCCTCCTGCCCCCATCCACAACAGCAAGAATCCTGGCTTGCTTAAGAACGAGAACAGTGGCCATGTGCAGAGCCCCTACTGTGTGCCAGGTGCTTTACACACATTATCTCTGTCTATTATCTAAAAACAACCGCAAGGAGGGACGATTATTCTCCATTTGGGATATGAGGAAACTGAGTCACAGAGTGGCTATGTCTCTGTCAAGGTCACACCGCCTTTCATGGAGAGGAGACTTCTTCCCCCTACCTGGGGCGGTTGCGGGGAGGACTTGTCACCCCAGGTCCTCACCCCAGCTCTACCTTCCTGGCCCCCAGGGTCAGATGTCTCCTCTGTACAAGGAAGAGAGCTCTAAGTAGCAGCCAAAAGGCATAGATCGATGACTTGACAGAAAATTAGATTTTTGAAAAATTATCTTACACAGTTTTGAACCCCTGCAGCTCTAATTGCCCGAAATTCCTGAGTCCCCTGGACTCAGACAGATGTTGCCTCTGCAAGGGTGTCGGACAGGAAAGGAGCATTGAGATGAAACTCACATGTCTATGACTTACGTTGCCACAAAATCGGGATCTTAAAACCAGATGGCAAGTTTCTGAATAAGCCATCCCTACAGGCTTCCCTCTGATGGCTGGTGCCCAGCCCAGTCCGGATGAGGCTGTCAGTGATGGTGCAGCCTCCTTTTCAGTGTTGCCTCTGGCGATAGAGGTGCCCCACAGCTTCAGATCTGACTCTCTGCTCTGTATAATTCTATATAAGTGGGAATGTCTTCAACTCAAGTAACAGAAATCCTCAACTCCCATTGGCTTTGACAATTAAGCACATCTGTTATCTCAGAGAAGAAGCCCAGAGAGATGGCAGGTTTGAGGTTTTGGTTGATTCAGCAGCTAACAGACATTTACTGTCTCTCCATCTCTGCCATCCCAGTGTCTCAGATTTACCCTCACACTGGCTTCTTTCATGGTTGTAGGATGGCTGCAACAGCTCCAGCCATCACATCTAAGCAGGCTTATTCCAATGTCTCCTTCTCCTCCTCCCCCTCTTCCTCTTCTTCCTCCTCTTTTTGGTCTTTTTATTATTGTTGTAAAATATTTCAAACATAGATAAGAAGAGACTACCCAGGTCAATAAAATCTTACCATTATGACATATTTACCTCTAACAGTTTCTTCTATTTCTATGAATTTTAATACATGTATAGCTCTGTGTAACCAGGACCACGATAAGGATATAGAATAGTTTGATCATCCCCTTAAATTCTCTTCTGCTCTCCCAACTCAATATGGCTTAACTCATAAAGAAAATAAATTATCTCAGCAGGAATTCAGAGGTGGGGTGGATCAAGAGTTGGTTAATTCAGGGGCTGCTTCTGTCCATCTTTCTACTCTGTGGTCCTTAGGATGTCGACTTTTTCCAGAGGAAAGTGTATTCGGTTTGGAGCCGGTACATAGGGGTTCATGGTCTGGGCAGCCAGCTACCTACTCTGTGTGTGACACTGGTCAAATTTTTTGACCCTTCTGAAATTTGGATTCTTTATTTCAAGACCAGGAAACAATGCCCGTCATGGGAGGTTTTCTGAGGATTAAATGAGATAATAGAGCTGAATCAATTTGCACAGAGAAGGTGCTCAGTAAATAGTCATAATTCAGTCTTCATCACCAGCTGGCTGGAGGGTTCTGGAGCCCCCAGGAAAACACAGACAGGGTACCGTAAACTGAGCTCTTGCTCCTCTAGTCTTTGGGTTTGGGCTGGATATGGGCAGAGAGAGAGGAATCCATCGCTCACATCCCTGTGTGAGCCTGCCACTCGGCCAGGCACCATGAGGAGAGACAGCTGCTGGCAAGGCTGTTAAGACCACAGGTTGGGGACCTCACAGACCTGGGCCCAAATCCCCAGCTTGCCACTTACTCACTGGGTGAGTTTGAGCTTGTCACTTAACCTTGCTACCCTCAGTTTCCTCATTTGTCCCCACGCTCCATCCTCAGGCACATGTCCCTCATCAGGCCCAGATGTTACCGTGAGGCCGTCTCTGAGGTGAGCTGCGGCCCCATCACCTCTCCCTCCCCCTCAGCCTTGATTCTCCAGCTCTTTCCCTCCTTTGCCCAGCGCAGCCCGCCTCCTCCGATTCTGGATGGATCCTGGGGCTGCGGGAGTAGGTGGGGGCTCTTGGTGTGTCCTGGGGGTAGAAGGGAGGAGAGGACTAGGCCCTCATGGAGATCCAGCCACGAGGTGAGTATGGAAAAGGCAGTCAGACGTTTGGCACCATGCAGATCACCCCGAGAGGGTGGACACTGGTCCAGGAGGTAGAGGCACGTCTTCCCGTGGGATTATGATTATGCTTATGATTATTGCCACAGTCCCAGAGTAGATCACAGGATATGTTCAGCAGGGAAGAAATGAAAGAAGGGTCAGAACCCAGAGCATGAATCCCAGACAGTAAGTGTTTGGAGCCTGAGAAGGAGAAGCTCGGCCTGACCTGGCAATCCCTGAAGGCTTCCAGGAGGAGGCGAGAATTGGCCTTGGCCCTGGCGTGGCAGCCCACCTGACAGAAGGAGGCTGAAGGCTTCGGCTTCACTTCTCCTTTCTCTCCGGAAACTGAAGAGCTTCACCTGTGTTCCGGTGTTGGCTCCAGCGGGCTGGGCCTCCTCCAGCCCGAGGGAGGGTCACAGGAAATAAAGCAACAGTCAGTTGTATTACTTAGCCAAATGTCCAACAGCCTCAACATCCAGAGTCATTTCCCCTCGGCCACACTAGGAAATGGGTGTGTGCTCAGCCAGCCCCAGGGGGCCCAGGATTGGTCCCAAAGAGAACTGTGCTGGCAAGTAACACAGCCCTCCCAGCCTGGCCCTGCCCAGGGGCCGCGAGAGCACGGGGCTGGGGTCCCAGAGAGGCCCGGACTAGAGCGAGGCCAGTGAGGAACGGCCTGGCTGTGCTTCCGCATGGCCGTGTGAACTTGGCCGAGTCTTTGCTCCTCTCTGGGCTCCAGGGTCCTCGTCCATAACCACAGCCCCATCTTTAGAGGGCTCCAGCCACGCCAGAAACCAAGCCAAGCCCTTGGATAACATTCTCTTTCAATCCTCCCCTGTCCCTGAAAGTAGGTCTCATTGGCTCCATTTCACAGATGAGAAAATTGAGGCTCAGAGAAGTTAAGGAGCTTGCCCAAGGCCCTGCACCTGAGAAGTGGCAAAGGGAGGGTGAGGGCTTCGAAAGGAGGGGAGGGAGCACTTCCTGTTGGGTTGTGTGATGGAGGTACCTGTGGAATGCCAAGGCTCCTGGAGAAACACGTCCAGGGAGCCCGCATCTGCCCAGACAGGGTGGGGGAAGGCAGGCCAGGTGGAGGGAACAGCTTAGGCAAAGGCGCTGAGGGCGAAAATCCCTAGGGGGTGCAGTGTGGGATTGCGAGGGGGAAGGAAGGGGCCTGGGCCATGCGGCCATGTTGTGGTCTTGTTCTTGGAGGCCAGAGACCCCCCAAGTTTTCCAAGTAGGAAGGTCCTCCCATGGTAATAGGTTTACAACTAGTAGGTTGAGAAAGAGCCACTGCAAACTGAACACCTCTTCTAAGCGAATTTGCATTTTTCTGGCTCCCGGCTTACAGATATTTGAAATGAGGAGCACGGGGCATGTTTGATGATAGTGGAAAGTTTGGCTAAGGGACCTCTGAACAGACAAAACTTGCCCTGCCAGTTCCCTGCCCCCTGGCCCTCAGGACACCTGGGGAGCTGAATCCAGAGACTGTCAGCCTCAGAGACTAGGTAGTGATTCCCGGTCAGCTGGGCCGGGGGCCAATGGCTGAGGCTGGGCGGGAGCACAGGGGCTGGGCCATGCTCACCCTTCCCCTCGTAGCCTTTGGTGGCCCTGTCGGGGAGAAATTTCAAACGTGACCTGACCGGCTTTCGTGGAGGGAGAGAGGGGGCGGGAGCTGGGCTTTAGCTTACTGGTCACAGGGCACTGTCCGAAGAACAGAGAAAGGGCACCTGGGTATGTGGCCCTTTAGCCACAGAGACTCCCGCCCACTAGAAAACAGGGCCAACCGGTGTCCTAGAATCCAGCTAATCAGAGCAGCAGTTCCAAAGTCCTAGGGGCCGGGGGGGAGGACGGGGAGAGCAGATCAGCAGCTGGGGATGAGGGATTTTCCCACCCACCTGGGGATGTGTGCTGGCCTCCAGATAAAGAGTTTGCAGACCCTTTGAAAGACCTCGGAGCCTCCGTCCCCACCCCCACCTCCAGCACCTCCTGCCCAGAGGCCAGGACTTCCCTGTGACAGGTGGAGCTGTTAAAGGATTTTGAGCAGAGGTGTCACTCGAGAAGATTCTTCTTGTCTTCGATGGCATTTATGGAGCACTAAGTCTACGTAGGGCACAATGCTACCTGTGCCTCTCAATTTTAATGAAGTTCGCTCTATCTTCAGGGTAGAGATCTGAAGAATTTCCTGTGGTTCCATAAGTCAGATTTTTATCCTTTCCGTAAATTTCTTTTCTGCTCAAATCAGCCACAGTTGCTTTCTGTTGCTTCCAATTAGTAGCCTTGATTAGTACAATACCCATAAGTTCCTGTGTGTGTGTGAGGTGTATACAAGCATGCATATGTGGATCTGAGGAACCCAGGTGGCCACAATGATAAGAACTAAGACAAGAACCAGCCTAATGAGACAGGGCCATCTGCAAGGCCCCTGGCCTAACAAGATAGGGCCCCTAACCAATTCGCAAGCGAGGAGAATCAGATAGAGACCACCAAGTTCCACATTCCACAGCCTCTGGACTCTCCTGGGCTTACGCAGGCACCCTAGCACCCAGGAGTCCACTGAAGGTGACCCTAGCCCCACTACCGTACTAAAAATCACACCCAGGGGTGGAGAGCTAGCATACTACTGATACAGGCAATGCATGTGGTGGCATGTTGAACAACAGCGCAAGCGCAAGCACAACCTCACCTCTACATGCCCTGACAAGGCACTCCTCCCCAGCCTTTGCCTAACAAAAGCTCCACAATCCTGCTCCCCAATGAGCCATTCACCTGCCCCCTTCCTTTCCACACAGGCTCCCTTGTGCCTCTCCTGTGCACAAGCTAATAAACTTTTACCTTTCTATTCCCATTTGTTGTCTCTTGATTTCCATCCTGGGGGACAATAAGAACCCAATGTGCCAGTAACAGAACCACACAAGGCAGTGTTCTGGGGTCTGTGCCCAGGTGTCCGATAGTCCAAAGGTCAGACTCTGTTTTCTGACTATCTTTCTTTTCTAAGGGAAAAGGGCAGACAATCATTTTCTAAATGCTCCCATGTCCCACCCCTCACTTTGCCCTCTCCACCCAGGAAGGGGCAAACGTCTGCGTTGTTACAGATGAAGACACTGAAGGTCAAGAAGGTCGCCAAGGCCTCAGAGCCACTAAGGGGTGGAGCTGAGGACGAGTTCAAACCCTGGCCTCCTCTCACGGCACCCACTGCCTGCCCCACGGAGCTCGCAGAGGTACCGTGAGGAGGAAATGGGTGGGGGTCTGGCCAGGTGGGGGTTTCTAAAGGAACAGAGTGACGTGACCTCTCTGAGCGCAGAGAAGACCCTGGCTGGGCCGGTGAGCTCTGCCCCTCGGTCCCAACACCTGTCCAGCATCTCAGTGGATTCTGACGTGGGCCACTCATGGCCTCTGAAAGAGATCAGTCCGTGGGGCGCCCTGCTGGCCGCCAAGAGCCTACTGTGCGCCTTGCTCTGTGCTGTACCCTCCCCAAGGAGTGAAGAGCAGTGGGCCTGTATGTCGGAAGTTGTGACCAATCTGACTGAGGATGAGATGACCGCTGTAAAATGAGGCCCCCCTGGCTGAGCTCCTACTGTGTGCCAGGCCGGAGTGCATGCTCTCCATTTATAATGGGAGGTGGCTGTTGATGACAGGAGGTGTCAGTCTCTGCTCGAGCCCTACCTGCTGAAGAGGATCTGGCTTTGTGACTCAGCCTCTCCCTCTCCCCCGCCCTCTGAGGGGGCACTGCAGGGTTTTCCTGGTTTGTAGTGGCAGAATGAGGAAGAAACAGGGTGGGGAAAGAAAGAGGGAGAAGGCCAAGGCTCTATGGCTGGCTCGGGGCAAGGCTCCGTAATCCACGTGTGGACGATGGGGATTCTGGTCTTTTTTGCTAAGTACCTAAACTGGCTCCTAGCACACAGTAGGTGCTCAGTAAACACTTGTTGGCTGAATGAAGGGAGTTTGGAGAAGGGGGACCCCCAAAGAGCTGATAGCAGTGGTGGGGAGGGAAGCAGCTGGTTGAAGAGAGGGAAATCCTAGGAAGTATTTCTGTGCATATTCCCTTCAGGATGCTCTAAATCACGAGTGAAGAGCTTGAGTCATTTTAAATTTATTTTGGGATGTCAGGACTGTGACCCTGAATGCCACAAGCCCTGAGCTGGGACCAGAAGGCTCACGCATCCATCAGATGGATTTTCACAACAATCTTCCTAAACATTTACTGAGCCCTTAAATGCTGCCAGGCATCATTCTAAGCCCTTTGTACATGTGTACATGCACGTATACACACACAGCATCCTGATGAGGTAAGCACCGTCTTCAACCCATGTTACAGGGGAGGCCAAGGAGGCACAGAGAGGTTGAGTTACTGGCCCAGGGACACACAGTTGATAAGTGATTAACTGGGAGTTGATCCGGGGGGCACCAGAGCCCCTCCCTTGACCTTCCATCATCTAGCAGAGCACAGGGGAGGGGAGTGCAGGTGGGGGCTGCAGCCTCTGAGATGCCCAGGCTACCTTGTGGCAAGTGAAGGGGGCTTCTGAGTCTGAAATTCTGCCCCTTCTCCCAGTCTCCTGCCTTGTCTGCTCGGGGAGGAAAAATAAACATCGACAGGATGGGGCTCAGGGTTCATCTCGGGGCTGCTGTTTTCCCAGCTGTGGAGTGGCCGCCTCCTCGAGCCGGCCTTGGACTCCAGCGGTTCCAAGGAGCCAGGACAGACTGTGGTCATTGTGGGAAAATTAGCAAACACAGGAGCAAAAGAAAATGAAGATCAGCTGTAACCGCTCCACTCAGAGACTTTTGGACAGGATTTTTGGTGTTATCCAGCAGTTTGTCCTTCTACTAGTGTGTGGGTGTATGTGTGCATTTGTGTACACACATATATACACAACAGCAGGTGGAAGCCTGTTGTATAATTAATTGTGTGACATGGATATTTATTTCACAATCTTGGGAATGTTTTTCCATATCATTAAATATTCTTACACAACATCTTTTTCTCTAGCTTTCACATTGTTGGTTTATTTTAATTTACAAAGGTATGAGATGCAGCACCTTTTATAGTTGGCACTTTTTTCTTGAAGCGTAATTTGCATACAGTAAAAGTCACCCTTTCTAGTGTTTATGTCTGAGTCTTGTTTTGTTTTGTTTTTTTAAAGATTGGCGCCTAAGCTAACATCTGTTGTCAATTGTCCTTTTTTTTTCCTTCTCATCAAAGCCCCCGAGTACATAGTTGTATATTCCAGTTGTAGATCCTTCTGGCTGTGGCATGTAGGATGCCCCGTCAGCATGGCTTGTCTGTGCCCAGGATCCAAACCAGTGAAACCCTGGGCCGCTGAAGCAGAGCGTGAGAATTTAACCACTCGGCCACGGGGCCGGCCCCTATGTCTGAGTTTTGACAAATGCATAGTCGTGTAATCACCACCATAATCAACATGTGGATCCTATAGTATGATCTTAGTATATGCAACATCACTTATTTTTTAATACAGCAAAAAGCTAATGGTGTTTTTTTAAATGTTTGTCTGATATCATTATGAAAAACTCAAATGATACAGATAAACTGCTGGTAGTTTAATATAAATCCTTTCTTCTTTGAAATGCATCTATGAATATACCTCTAGACTATATAAAGAGGATTAAACTATATATGTGGTTCTACAGTCTGCTTTTTTTGATATGCCTTTCCATGTCACCACATTAAAATCTACCACATCTTTTTAGATTGCTATGCAGTGTTTCATTGTATGGATATACAAAAATTTGTTTAAACAATCCCTTTTTGTGGATATACAAATCGATTGTTTTCTATTTTTTGGCTCTTAAAAACAACATCCTTAAACTAAGCATTTTTTTGCATTTATAGTTATTTCTTCAGGATAAATTCCTAGACACAGACTTGCTGGGACAAAGACTTGCATTCCCCTTTATTTCATTTTAGTTTTTCCTTAACTCTTTTTTTACATGCATATATGAAAAGCTAGTATACAACACATCCTGCATTGCCAATCCAGAAGGGAAGGACGGTTTTTCCAATAAACAGTGCCAGAATAAATCATATGGAAGAAAATGAAAATGATTCCCTACCTCACACCATACATTAAAAATCCATTCCAACTGGATTAAGGATTTAAATGTGAGTGGTAAAACAACTTTAGAGTAAAATATAGGAGAGCATCTTTATGGAAAGATCCTTTAACCAAATTTAAAGTAAGATACAAAAGGTTTAAACCATAAAGGAAATATTTGATAAGCTTGACTAATTTAACATTGGGAACGTCCATTCAGCAAAAGACCCCATTAAGAGAATGAAAAGACAAGTCACAATCTGCAAAATTTGCAACACATGTAACTAACAAAAGAGTAGCATCCATAATATGTAAAAATATCTGTGAATCAATAAGAAAGAAGCCACTAAGTAACACAATAGAAAATGAGCAAAAACAGGAACGGAAATTTCATCAAAGTAGAAGCAGAAACGATCCATCAACCTGAAGAAAGACACTCCACCTCATGAGCAATCAAAGATGGAGAGATGAAGACCCAATGAGGTATCATTACATACCCACTGGATTGGCAAAATTTTTAAAGTCAGACGGCACCAAAGGATGGTGAGGGTCTGGAGGGAGCTGGTGGATGTGTAAGCTTTGAAAACCAGCTTTCCATGCTCTTCAGTAAAGCTGAAGATGCCATACTCTGATGTGAACGTGTATGCCTATGCTCTTCCACTCTTACGGTTACCCCAAAGAAGCCCCTGTGTAAATCAGCAACATATGCAAGAATGTTCGTAGACACATTGTTCACAATAGCAAAAAACCTGGAGAGAACTTGAATATCCATTAACAATAGAAGATAGACATACTGTAATATGCAGTTGTACAATATACTTTGTAAATACAAGCAATGAAATACTGTCTAGCTGTGAAAGCAAATGAACTTTGGCTGCTTGTGTCCACATGGATGAATCTCAAAAGTAGAATGTCCAGGGGGAAAAGCGAGTCACAGAAGAATATAGTCAGCATGTTTCCATTTATATAAAGTTTGAAAACAGACAAAGCAAAGGAATACTTTGTTTAGGGATTTATATATAAGGAGTACAATGAGAGAGAAAACTGATAAGTTACCTCAGGTGGGGGCAGGAGCATAGAAGGAGGGGGTGTGTAAATCATGGTTTTTTTTAAATTTTCTGTGTTTTATAGTGTTTTGACATCTTAAGAATCTTGCTGACTGAGGAGATGTCACTCCAGCGCTAGCCAATTCTTTTTCTTCTTCTCCCCAAAGCCCCAGTACATAGTTGTATATCCCAGTTGTAAGTTCTTCTATGTGGGATGCCACCACAGACAGCGTGGCTTGATGAGTGGTGTGTAGGTCCGTGCCCAGGATCTGAACTGGTGAACCCTGGGCGGCCCAAGCAGGGCGCAGGAACTTAATCATCAGGCAGTAGGGCAGGCCCCAGGGCTAGCCAATTCTTAGAGATAGCAAAGGGTTTGGCCAGAGCAAACCTTTTATATGCAAACCAACTGCAGAGTCCTTATCTACTCCTAACCACTTTAACACTCACACATCAAGCCAATATTTCCCCTGCTCTAAATTGTCCCAGGGTCAGTTACCAGGCTACTGGAGACCACCCCTACAGCCCAAAGCCCGCCAGAATTATTCAAACCAGCCAATCCTAGACCGTTTCCTTGCCCTGCCCAGCCTTTCCCATGGAAATCCCAAGAAAGGCTCTGGGCTAAGAGGTCCCCAAGCTCCCGCTTCTGCCTCCTGACCATCCAGATGTCCTTCCCATGTGGCCTTGAGTGGCGTGGTGTGCCCCCTTCCCTTGGGAAATGTAAGTAATAGATTCTTCTTTCAACATCATTAGCCACTCCAAGTTGTCACTCAGTCCCCCCATAAATTAAAATCTATGGGCACAATCATTGTGGCAGGTGGATTTGATCAGTGAGGGGCACACAGACATCTCCAGGGTGACGAGAGTGTTCTGTTTCTTAAATGGACTGGTGGTGAGTTCAAGGGCATTTGTCATTATTCTTCAAACTGCACATATACACCTTTGTATCTGTGGCATATGTCGCAATGAAATTGAAAAAATCCATAATCATATTGATTCACTATAAAAGTAACACATCATTGCGCCAATGTTAATTTCTTAGTTTTGATAAATGTACCCTGGTTATGTAAGAGGTTAACATTCATTAGCGGAATATAGGGGAAGGGTACATTGGAATTCTTTATACTGTCTTTGCAACTCTTCTGCAAACATAAATGTTTTAAAGGCGGGGCAGGCCCTGTGGCCAAGTGGTTAAGTTTGCGCACTCCACTGCAGGTGGCCCAGAGTTTCGTTGGTTCGAATCCTGGGTGCGGACATGGCACTGCTCATCAAACCACGCTGAGGCAGCGTCCCACATGCCACAACTAGAAGGACCCACAATGAAGAATATACAACTATGTACCAGGGGGCTTTGGGGAGACAAAGGAAAAAAATAAAATCTTAAAAAAAAAAATGTTTTAAAGGGGCTGTGGGTGCCAAGTCACGTGAGACCTCAGAGCTACTCTGAAATGTTTAGACTCTGTTCTCTGAGCAACGGGGCGTCACTGGGGGGTTTTCAAAAGTGGGGCCGGGTCCAACGGATGTGAAAAGACAAAACCCAGCTTCTTAAGAAGAAGAATTTCAAATATTGTCTTGGATGTGGGGGCAGAACTTCGCTCTGGCCAGATGGAGATTGCCTTGATCACGGATCATGTGGTCCCCGTGACGGGGGACACGTGGAAGGGGCACCGGAGAGAACACAGCGTCCATTGACCAGACTGGACAGTAGTGGGGAGGGAGTGTCCCCCAGACGTGTCATCGGAGGTCCTGCGGGAGACGGGGAGGAAACTGGAAGGACAGAGGCTGCTGGCCTTGCGGGGAGGGGTGGGGGGGGAGGCGCGTTGGGAGGGAGCCCAGCGAACAGAGAAGGCTGGAGAGTCCCCACCCTCAAGCTTCGTGTGTCCCTCGGCCAGGCCCTCAGCCTCCTCCCACCTCCCATCCTTCCTCCTCCTGCTCCTCCACTCTCTGTGGCTCTCCTCCTTCACCTCCTCTCCCCTCCCCAACGCTCACCAGCCACCGGATCTTCCCTCCCTCCTTTCTCTCAGCTCCCAGAAGAGCCCCAGCCCTCCACCTGGGCTCTTGCCCTCCTTTTCTGATTTCCTTTATTGAGTCTTCTCGGCTCACAAAATTCTCCATCCTAAAATCAGATGAAACTTCCCTCTGGTCCCAGGCCTCCCTCCAGCTAGGCCTCTATCCCCTCTAAGCCCCGTTTGTCTCCCAGGCCCAGACTCCCACTTCCTGCCCTCCGGCCACCCTCCCACGCAGCCCTGGAACCTTCCACCCCCTACATGAGAGCAACACCTTCCCGTCGGCCTGCTCATCCCCATGTCCTGCTGTCTCCCCCTCCTCGGTCCTGAGGCATTAAATTCTTATTTGCTTCTTGTCTGCCTCCCTCCCAAGATTGTGAGGCAAATGTTATGAGTTGAATCGTGTCCCCCCCGAAATTCATACACTGAAGTCCTAACTCCCAGTTGGACAGAGTATGACCTTATTTGGAGACACAGTCATTACAGAGGTAACACATTAAAATGAGGTCATTAGAGGGGCCCTAACTCAATGTGACCTGTGCCCTTATAAAAAGGGGACATTCGGACACACATACGCACAGGGAGAAGGCATGGCACCCATGAAGACGGCCATCCCCAAGCCGAGGAGAGAGGCCGAGAACAGCTCCTTCCCTCACGGCCCTAGCGAGGAACCAGCCCCGCTGACACTTTGGTTTCGGACTTCCAGCCTCCAGAACTTCGAGAAAATAAACCTCTTGTTGTTTATGCCGCCCAGCCTGTGGTATTCTGTTATGTCGGCCGAGCAAGCAAACCCAGCTGATGACACAGGAACTTTCTCTGCCCTCTCCACTGTTTCCAGGGCCAAGAACAATGCCTGGCACAGAGCAGAAACTCAGCGCAAATATTTGCTGTTTGAAGGAATGAAAGAACTTCTTTCCAAGCTCGACGGACGCTCCTTTAGGTCGCCTGATAATTATTTAAAAATATATATATGTATTAGAATAGGGAAATGTGGTAAAGATACCAAGGGAGGAGCAGTGAAAGGCGTGTCCTCCCAGAGATGTCCTGTGAGGCAGCGTCCTGTGGTTGTGTAGTTGGCAGCCTTTTAAAGACTCCCACAGACCATTGTGCCCCACACACACTGCTGGGCCCTTTCCGTCCTGCCTTTCTTCGCCTTGTGCAAGCCAGCCTCCAAGGGGACCCCCAACGGCCCCTGCCTCCAGGTATCGTGCCCTCCCACACTGAAGAGTTGACCATGATACGATATTGTGGGAATAACTGTGTGGCTTCTGAGGTCAGGTTATAAGATGCTGTGGCTTCCACCTGCTCTCTGGGATCACTCGCTCTGGGGGAAGCCCGTCGCCGCGTTGCGAGGCTGCTCAGGCTGCCCTGTGGAGAGGCCCGCGGGATGAGGAAGTGAGCCTCCTGCCAACAGACAGCACCAACTCATCAGCCAGGAAAGTGAGCCATCTTGGAAGCAGGTCTGTCAGCCCCAGTCAAGCCTTCAGAGGGCTGCAGCCCTGGCCAGCAACTTGACTGCAGTCTCATGGGAGGCTCCGAGCTGGAACAGGCCAGCTAAACCATTCCTGAGCTCCTGAGCCACAGAAACTGGGAGAAACAGTAAACATGCCTCGTTGCTTTAAGCCGCTGAGTTGCGCAGTCGCTGGCTCCCCAGCACTGGATAACGAGCACAGCCTTGAAGAGAGCGCCACATCGGTCCGTGAAGAGAGCGTCATGCTATTCAAGGCCTGACAAAGAGCCCGTGGGTGCATTTCAGTCCTTGATCGAATGGGTCTCTGAGCGGCCCTAAGGCTGCCTGTCTCTCTCCCATTGAAGCATCCCTTGGTTTTACCCGAAAGACTCTCCTCACGCTCCTTGGGGCCTGGACAACTCTTTCTCGGTTCCCTTATGGGCTTCCATTCCACCCCTTAAACCCTGGGGCTTCCTGGGTTCTGTCCCGAACCCCCTTCCCTTCCCACTCAGCAGTCATGGGCCATCACAAAGGACTAGTGGGTCAAGCCCCCCCCCCCCAGCCCCTCATTATGCTGCCAACTCCCCAAACCCCCTCTCCAGCTCGGATCTCTCTAGAGTCCCAGGCCCTCGGCTGCCCCCCCCCCATCCCTCCCCACTACAGGGACATCCCACAGGAGCCTCAGGTTCAGGAGTGCTCACTACATCTTTTCCCCAGTCCTGCTCGTCCTCCTGTTCCTCCATCTAAGAGGGGGGCCCTGCTGCCCCCCCAGGAAGCGCGTGTCACCCTGGACACCTCCGTCTCCTCCAACAAGAGCAACCACTCCAGCCCTGTGCATTTGCCCCCTGGATAGTTAGCTCAGCATTTCTTCTCTCTTTCTCATCCCCCCACACCCTTCTGCCACAGTCCAGGCCACCGTCTGCTCCCACTTGGACCACCATAGCAGCCTGCCTTCCTGCTGCTCTCTGCTTCATTCTCCACAAGGCAGTCAGGAGGACTTTTAAAATCTAAGTTTGACCATGCTCCCTCCTCTGCTTAAACCTTTGGGTGACTTCTTACACTTTACAAAAAGAAGATAAAAGAAAATTCTTGGCATGTTGCATAAGTTCCTCCTTGAATTGGCCCCTCCCCACCTTTCTGCAGCCACCTCACTGCCGCCTCAGGCCTTTGCACTTGCTGCTCCCTCTTGGAGAACACATTCCATTTAGATTCTTTATGACTCATTGCCTTGCCTCCTTTAAGGCTCCACTGACAGCTGTCTTCTCGAACAGGCCTTCCCTGGCTCCCCTTCATGAAACAGGAACCCCCACCCCCTTGCCCAGCTTTGCATCCCTCCTGTGGAATTTCATGCATGTTATGCATTTATTTGCTTATAGGTTTGTGTCTTTCTCTCCTTCCCACTAGAATGTGAGGTTCATCAGGGCAAAGCTTTGTCTGCTTTGTTCACTGTGCCCAAACCCAGAGCCTGAGTCGGGTCTGGCATACAGTAAGCGCTCAACAGACGTAATCAGTGTGTGAACTTCTTGCCTCGCATCTTGGGCTCCAGCAACACTGAACCTCTTTTGGCTGCTCGCACACGATGCGGGCTCGGGAAGCGAGGAGTTGAAAGAAAGATTTCTTGGACTCTCAAGGTCTGGCAGTAGTGCTCTTCTATTTAGAGAATACTGTGGAATAGCCTGGGGACAGGACCTGTGGGCAGTAAGAGCTGCTGCAAACATGGGTTGAGGGTAGGGCTAAATTTATAAGGCATAGGTATGTGAGTTATCTCTTTACAAGATAAAGGAAAGAATATGTAAAAAAGTCATTAAAATGGTATCAGTGCAGATGGGGTCTGGTTATTGGGTGGTCCTATAACTTTAGATAAGAATCAGATCAGGTCAGGATGTCCTATGCTTCCAGGAGGATGTTGGTGGTGGGGGGGAGTCAGCTACATGAGGTTACCAGACAGTAAACAACTTAAGTCCTTGCCGTCCCCAGTAAGAGTTTCTAGAGATAACGCCATCCCTCCTTCCTCCTGATGCAGAGAGGGAGACACCCCCATAGATGGAGACTTCCTTCACAAATGCAAATGTCTCTCATCAAAGGGCAAGTAAATTCCACTTCTCAGAGCCTCCTTCCTGTCTGCAGTTTTTAAAAGTGACCAGCCCAAAATAATCCTCATCACACACACCCTGCTGCTCTTCACCTCCAAGCCTCTGCTCATGCTGATCCACCTGCCTGGAAGACCCTTCCTCCTTTGCATACATATTTCCTAGGACTCCTTTAAGATTCTGCTTGGGTTACCACCTCCTCCAGGCAGCCTTCCCTGATCACTGCCCCTTTGCCTGCATTATGTACCCTTTCCTGGGTTCCTGGAGACCTTGGACATCTCGGACATCTCAATTGCAGTACTAATCACTGTGCTTTTGAAGGACTTGTTTGTTGCCTTGCTTATTGGGAGCATCTTAGGAGCAAACTCTCTCTCTGGTAAATCCTTAGCAGATAGCCTGGCGTAGTCAGTGCTGAGAGAATGTTTTCATGAATGAATGAATGAATGAATGAATGAGTCAGCTTGGGTCTAGCCATAAAACTTGCTCTGTGACCCTAAGCACGTCTATGTTCCTCTCTGGACACCAGTTTTTCTGATGACCAGGTGTCTCACCAACCAGCTGTGTTTATTCAAAATACAATTTCCAGTCCTGGCCCTGGGGGTTCTGACCCTGGAGAAGAGGGGGCGCCTGCATTAATGCACCCCTACAGGTCATTCTGATGTACAACAGCTGGACATCATGGCTTCTGAGGCCCCTTCCTGCTCTGCAGACCTGAGATTCTGCTTTGACAAAAAACCAGAAGGGGAAATTGGCACTTGATGGCCCCCGGGGCACAGTCCTGGAGGACTCGCTGGGGGAGGGGGACACAGGCAGGAAGAAAGCGGCTCCCCTCCCTCCCCGCTCAGGGCTGCAGATTGAAAGGGGGAGGAAAAACAAGCACAGCTGCGCAGGACAATCTAGCCCTTTCATCAGGGGCTCAGTTCTAGGCCAGCTGCTGGCGGGAGAGGCCACAGGATGACCGCAGCCCCTCCCTGTCGCTGCCACCACTGCACCATCTGCTCAGGTTTTTTTTACACTGCCCTGGCTCTTTCACCGCAGGAAGAGGCCCAGGGTGTACTTGGGTGGCCCCAGAGCCCTGAAGTGGGGCCACAGGAAGGAAGGGACTGTCCCCATGAGAAAGGATGGAAACTAAGTAGAGTTCAGGGATCGGGGAACGAGGCCAAGCTGCGGCTGTTGGCGTGTGTGGCTGGGGAACCCTGCTTCCGATTTCCTGCAGCTCTGCCTCTCCGAGGTGATATGGGGACATCCTACCAGCTCTCCGAGCCCCCTTACCGTCTTAAAGGTCTCTCCACAGTGGCAGCTCTGACAATGCCCTAAGGAGGCCTGTTTGGGGCCTGCCATTCCCAGCAGCCTGCAATTTGGGGTAGATTCCCTGGGCTATGGGTCAGGATGGTGGATTTGAATCCTGACTTACCATGGACATGCTGTGTGGTTCGGAAAAGACTGTTGCCCTCTCTGGGCATCTTTGCAAGGCAGGTGGGAGCAGAATGGAGGGTGGTCTAAGGCAGCCTGTAACTCAGTTACCCTAGGCTTGCACAGCATATCAAGAGTAGCTACTGTCAACAGAACTTACTGCTGAGGTTGACCTCGGTCCCCTGGCTGAGGTGGTGTTCGTCAGGTTTCTCCATGTGAAGTCACTCTTTTTTCCCCTTTCCACACTGTGCTGCACAGCTGATGCTTTAGGAGCAGGGAGTTCTGCTCCACCTCCTTGAAGGCAAAGCATCTGCAGAAATTATTTGGAATTCCTCTGCACGGGAGACTTGCCTGTTCTCTCCCACTTATTTATTTATATCACTATAATACTTTGCTTTCTTGCTCAAATGTCCCCACTTTGGTCATTAGGAGCCCTTTCAGTTGGTTCCCGTGTCCCCTTTCCATCGCTGTGGGTTTTGTTTGTCTGTTTTTAGCACTTCCTCCATTTCGGGCTCTACAGGAAGCTCCAGGCTCGTCTTGTGTATTTCCTGGCCCAGTCCTAGAATCAGCCATTTCTCCAAGGAGCCCCGGTCTCTTATATTGGAGGATGGTATTAGACACCACGATCTGGGTGCTAGATGTGCTTGTTGCTACTGGGGTGTCATTGCTTCTAAGCCCTCTCAGCTGATGGAGCAAGATAATATACGTGTATAGACTCACTTCTGTGTTCACACATATCCATAAATATTTCTATATGTATCTACATTTCAATCTATCTGTGTCTGTATCTATGTTAAGCTGAGCATGAAATCATATTGTCTCCGGCTCTAATCCATTACCACATAAACATTCTAGTCCCTTGCTTGTCTGTAACCTCTTACTTCAACAGTGGGGAACCCACACCATTCTTCTTTTGATGATCAAATCATCTGAACTTTGGCTACTGGAATCTCCTTTAAGTTGGCTCCTTTCGACTTGGCCTCACCCTTCTTTGAGAGCTTCCTTGCTTTCTGACATGAAATATCTCAGGTGCGCCTTGCACTTTCCCTGCCCTGTCCTGGAATCAGTCATTTCTCTAAGGCTGGAGTTCTGTTTACTGAGGAATAGTATTTAGGAACCAAGCTCTGGGCTCTGGGTGTGCTAATTGCTGTGGGGGTGTTGCTGTTCCCTGGTGTTCTCAGTGGGTGGAGCTAGGGGAGGGGTGTGTGTGTGTTTGTGTGTGTGTGTGCGCACGCATGTGTGTGTGTGCCTGTGTGTTTTAAAGCATGAGCTTATACCGATGTCTCCAATTAAAAATTGTAGCCATATTTTTAACTTTCTTTTCTCAAAGTGAGAACCCAAGTTCCCAAATCATCAATATATTTACTCATTTCTTCTATCTGACAACACATGGATAGTAGTTTCAGAATTATAACACTAACACCTCTGCAAATTGCTATCAATTAAAGTTCAAGATTTCTTTGCAATCTCTTCATCCTTAGACTATATTCCACCGAGAGCTGGCCTGGGGCCAAAGTTACTTGAATTATTTTCTTTGTGTGGTTATGTTATTAATATGACATACAGTTAAGCTCATTTTTTTCTTTGTTTTCAAATTTAGTGTTTAGATTTTCTTTTTATTTAATTTTATTTTTGAGAATGTAAAACATTTACACTTTTCAAAAGTCAAAACCGTACAAAAATATATTCAGAGAAGCCTCGCTCTCATCTCTTTTTCTTCTCCCCTGCATTGCCACCGACTCCTTATGAGTAGCCATTTTCAATAAGTTTCTGATTTACCCTTCCTGGGTTTCTTTTGCATAATTAAATAAATAAGTAAGTGCATAAATACATTTTTTTAAAGATTTTATTTTTTCCTTTTTCTCCCCAAATCCCCCCAGTACATAGTTACGTATTTTTAGTTGTGGGTCCCTCTAGTGTGGCATGTGGGATGCCACCTCAGCATGGCCTGATGAGCGGTGCCATGTTCGCGCCCGGGATCCGAACCAGTGAAACCCTGGGCTGCCGAAGCAGAGCACAAACTTAACCACTCGGCCACGGGGGCGGGCCCAATACATGGTTTTTTAAAAAATTTTCTTACACGAAAGGTAGCATACTGTGTACAGGACTTTACATTTTTCTTTTCCTTTATTTTTTTGCTAAACAGTTGATGCTGTATTTCACTCCATACAGGGTCATAGGCATTTCCCTCCTCGTTTCTATGGCTGCACAGCATTCCCTGTGTGGTCCCACAGTTCAGTCATGCACGGATGGACACTTGGGTATTCCAAATTTTGCTATTACAAATAATGCCTCAATGAGTAAACTTGTGCATAAGTTTTTTCACATTTGTGGAGTTATAACTTTAGGGTAAATCCTGGAAGTAGAAATCCTGGGTATAGCACACATCATCCTGTCAGATATTACTGAACTCCCTTCTGTAAGGCTTGTTCCAACCGGCTCTCCCACCGATGACGTATGAGAGCGTCTGTTTGCTCAACGCCTCGCCAACACATGCTGTCTAGCTTTTGAGCGTTTGCCAATTTGATGGATGAGAAATGGCATTTTGGTGCTGTTTGATTTGCATTAAAACTTCTTCCGTGTGTCAGGCTTATTTGTATATACATTTCCCCAGGACACATGGTGGGCCATTTCAGATAACCCCAGCAGACTGATCGGGCTTGACGTAACCCCCCGGGTGGCTGGTGGCTGAGGCCCCCCATCATGCCTAGGGGCCAGCCGGGTGTCCACAGAGTCGCAGCTCCTCACTCCCCGTCTTGGGTTTCTGAAGGCCACTGACCCTACGCTGAGCCCCCCACCAGCTGGGTGAACAACTGCTTCCTCCACACAAAGAAGACTCTTGAGTGAGAAGGATGACTTGGCCTCTGAGAAATGCCAAAGTCTTGACCTCCTCCACAGCTCAGGGGGCCAGCTAGGGCTGAGGAATGATGGAGCCAGGACCACGGGACTGGCTGCGAAGGACTGGCTGGGGCTGCTGCTTGAGGAAGCCGGATTTGGAGACAGAGGGCTCCCTGTCTCTCCAGGATGATGAACCCAGCCTCTCTCTCACCTCTCAGACTTAAGGCTCTTCAACTCTGTCCTCCCCTACCTGGCTGCCTGAGTGACCTGCCTAAAACTTAGAGATGGCACTCCAGACTGTACACTTCTTCTGGCTCTCCAGGATGAAAACTTAGTTGGAACCTGATCCCAACTCACTTTCTCAGTGGAATCTCCCTCCCTATCTAATACACCCTACATCCATCCAACCATCCATCCATCCATCCATCCATCCATCCATACACCCATCCATCCATCCATCCATCCATCCCCCCATCCATCCATCCATCCATCTATACACCCATCCATCCATCCATCCATCCATCCATCCATCCATCCATACACCCATCCATCCATCCATCCATCCATCCATACACCCATCCATCCATCCATCCATCCATCCATCCATACACCCATCCATCCATCCATCCATCCATCCATACACCCATCCATCCATCCATCCATCCATCCGTATTAGTTATCTATTAACACATAATAAATAACCTCCAGGTCAGCATCTGAAACAACGGTAAACATTTATTGTTTCACACGGTTTCTGTGGATCAGGATTTTGGGAGCAGCTTAGCTGAGTGCTTCTCTCTCAGGGTCTCTCGTGAGTTTACAGTCACGTTATCAGCCGGGGCTATAGTCGTCTGAAGGCTTGACTGGGCTGGAGAGTCCACTTCCAAAGCGGCTTGCTCACATGGCTGGAGGTGGGTGCTGGCTATGAGCAGGAGGCCTCAGATCCCCCCCCCCCCCCAGTGGGCGTTTGTGTAGAATTGCTTGAGTGTCCTCACAGCACGGTGGCTGCTTCTCCCAGAGTGAGTGATCCAAGACACGGCAAGGCGGAAGCCACAATGTCCTTGATGACCTCCTCTCAGAAGTCACCCACCACCACTACCTCCACATTTGGTTCTTTAAAGGTGAGTTCCCAAACGCAGCCCAACTGAAGGGGCCGCCACCTTGGGAAGGGAGAAGTGTTAAGAAATCTGTGGACGTGTTTTAAAATCCTCACACTGTCCATCCACTTGGCCAACATTTATTGAGCACCAGTTGTGTGCCCAGCCCTGTAAGCAGTTCATAGCCCAGAGCCTTGAGGAACATACCATCTAGATCAGGGTGCAAACTCAAATGGCCACAGGTTCAGCAAAGGAAGCGGGTGGAGACTCCCATGAGCTGGATGTCATGTGCCCGGATGCAGGGAGAGGCTGCTGCCCAGCCCAGAAGTTTATGTGAAGCTTTCCTATTTTCAGATGTTGACAACTTATTCAATTTTTATTTTGAAACTACTATTTGCCTGGTTTGGCCCAGATGTTATCAGTTTGCAAACTCTGACGCAGCCACAGTGAATTTCTCAATGTTCTCCCCAAACATTCATTCACTCAAGAACCAACTATATGCCCTAGGCCCCTCTCACACACTATGGAAATGACTTGCAATCAGCCCCTGCACACACTGTTTCCTTGGCCTGGAATGCCTTCTCATCTTTCTCCCCACAGTGAACTTCCAAGTGCAAATGTCCGTTCCTCTCGGGAACCTCCTCTGACCCTCCTCTAGGGCTGTTACTGCTTTCCTCCTCTAGGCTCCTACCATATTTGTGTCCACAGCTCCATCCATGCATTCCCCTGTCTCCCTCCCCAGAAGGTGAGCTCCTCAGGGATGAATGAAAAGACAGGTGCTGCTGAGCAGAGCACGAGTGATCGCCTTGGGGCACTGGGCAGGGCTTCCCAGAGGAAGTGGTCCCAGGAGGATGAACAGGATTTGCAGGAAGGGGGATCCCCTGCCTGGCAGGGAGAAGAGGATGAGCAAAATCACAGAGGCAGGAAAGCGTGGGAGGTGCCTGAGTCTGGCAGAGGCCCAGCTCCTTCCTCCTTAGACCTCCCCGCAGCTGGCAGGGCTCTTGGCTGCCTCCCCAGATGGCGAGGGTGAGGTCTGCAGGCCCCGAGGAGCTTGAAGTAGCTGGGGAGGGGGACATGGCTGGCTGAACAGGAAACCCAAGTCCTGGGTGAGTCATCGATGGAGTCCGTCCCACAATAATAAGAAAGGGCTGGACTGGGAGGACAAGAGAAACCCCAGGGCTGCGGGGCCCAGGGGGCGGGGGTTAAGGGATGGGCTGAGGCGAGTGCCCTCAGCACCCCCTGCCTTGGGGCCTCCAGCCCTAAGTCCCCCTGGGGCCTCAGCTCTTGGTTTCCACTGCCCTTGGAGCGAGACCTTTCTCCAGCCCTCCACGGCAGCCCCCTTGCTGGTGGGTCTCCCTGCAGCCCCCACCCCCTTCTACTGTCTCCTCCACCCAGCAGCTAGAGGAATCTCTTGAAAAAAACCAATCTGATCACGTTACTCCCTCGCTAACTCCCTCCCATGGCTTTTCAAGGCTCTAAGGAGAAAATTCCTCTGCAATGTGCAGAGCCTGGCTCACCTCTCCCACCTCTTCCTGGGTCCCTGTCCCCCTCACTCTGCCTCTTTTGTGCCTCCCTCAGGGCTTTTGCATGTGCTGTTCCCTCTGACTGGAATGCTCTTCCCTAACTTCTTTCACTAGTTAATCCTTCCTCTTGCTTCAGATCTCAGCTTAAGCCTCAGGGCAGCCCTCCGAAGCCCTCCCAGACCCTTAGAATCTACTGGGTTCCTTTGATATGTGCTTTTCCCCCCTTTAACAACGGTACCACCACCTGTAGGATGCATTCACTGTTGAGATCTGATCTCCTACTACATGTGAGCTCCAGGAGGCAGGGCCTGTGTTGTGTTTGCCCTGCTACCCCCAGCACCCGGCACATTCTTCCAGGCATGGAGCAGGCGGTCAATAGCTGTATCTCATGGCTCCATCCCGTGCGAGATGTGACAAATGCTCATGGCTATAGCCTCAGAGCAGGCGCGGGAGGAAGGCCAAGCGGAGGTTATTGGTTCCATTGCACAGCTGAGAAAACTGAGGTTCAGAGAACTTAGGTGAACCGCCCTGATCCCCAGGGAGTCAGTGGGAAGTCTGGGACTTGAACTCAGGCCCCTACATATATATCATGGGCTCCTCTCCAGGAAGCAGTTTTAAGAGCAGACCGAGTATGACAGGTAGTTGTCCTGGCTGGGGAGTGTGGCACTGCGTGAGTTGCCCCTCTCTGGGTGGCTCCCCCTGCTGTAAATGAGGACAGTTGAACAAAGTAAGGTTTAAGTCTCAAGGCCTCTGAGAGGTTTTGTTCTCATGGGTGGCCTCCATCTCTGTCCCTATCACCAGATTGCGGGCATCCTAGGAGAGGGGGCAGCAGTGTCTGAGGTACCCGTGTGTCCACAGGTCTCCTCCACGCCCCTCCCAAGACCTGGCATCGGGAAGCTCATTTAAACAGCTTATTTTCCCCTGCGAGAAGGTTGTTGAGGGATAAAACTGTGTCTTTTTTCTTCCCAGCGTTTGTGAAGTGGGCGAGGAGCACCAAAGCTTTTGTTGGCGTACCTGTGTCTCCATGCCCCTCCTCCTGTTTTCTTTGGAGAACTTCTCCCCACTCCATGCAGTCCTGGTAGAGCCACCTTCACGTGCTCCCACCCAGGAGTGGGCGGAGATTCTACTCTGGCCAATCAGAATATCCTCCTTACCATGACCACAGTGATTGGTTCAGGAGTTGACATGTGACCCCAGCAAGGCCAATCAGCATCTTCCCTAGGATTAGTATATAGATGTGGGAAAAAAATGTTGTTGGACTAAGATTGTTGAGCTGAGACCATGCAGGCCTGGAGCTTCTGGAAGCCACCTCCCCTGGCCAGAGGAAAGAAACCACCCAAAGAATGAGGAAAAGCTCTGGCACCAGTTCTCACTTTTATGACCCTGAAGTTCCTTTTTGACTTAAGCTAGGTTGAGTTGAACTTCTGTCACTTGCAATCAAGAGTCATTGATAGGGAAGGCCAGCTTCATCCAGAGGAGGCCATGGTACCATGCCCTTCAGCTTCCAGTTCTGGCTCACTCTTTGCCCCAGCCCTCACAATAATCTCTGTGCCACCCCTTACTCTCACCATCAGAGAAGAGGGGCACACTCCTTTCCAACCCAGACTTACATGACTCCATGCTGGGTTAGTTGCATCCTCTGAGAAACACACACCAAAGACAGAGTTAGAAGTACCCGAGATTCATTGGGGGTGATGCCCGTGGGGATAAAGGGGAGAGGGAGCAGGAAGAGCAAGGGAGAACCTCAGACCAAACTGCGGGTCTGACACCTGTGCAAGAAAAGGGGGAAGAAAGGAGGATTGGGTGAAAGGAGCTTCAGAATGTGGCACGTCACTGAGAAAGTCTAGCCAGCCTGATGGGGAGCTCTGGCCCAAAGACTGTGCGCAGAAGAGTCCCACCTCAGGCAGAAATGGCAGACCCCTGTGCACACTGTGCTCCGCTGAGGGCTGCCCAGGACGCACGTGGCCTCAGCTCGAAAAACGCATCCTGGAGGTACCCACAGCTCATGGAACTTCCCGCAGCAGTCTCCTTCCTGAAGAGAAGTCTAGCTGCACACTCCACGGCTGATACAACGCCTCGGCAGCTGCTCATTATAATAAAGGTCTGTGGGGAGTTTTAAGGCTAGACTTAAACCCAAGCCTTCTGCCTCCAGAGCCTGTGTCTTCTTCGGTGCCAATCTTCCTTACACATTAGGGACCACAGACGACAAGCACTGTCTCTAATGCCAACTCATCTTGATTGGTAGCAGCTGCCTGGGTTCTGTCTTGAGGATTCTGAGGCTGCTTCCAGGTTCACTAGGAAGTTCCACCATTGATTAACGATGTCTACCATGGGTAGGAGAGGGGAGAGTGTACGCACGGATGCCAAGCACTTGCTATCCTTATAGTAGGAACAAATAAGTATTTATTGAATGAGTGAATTCTGAATCCCATGACATTCTGTTTAAATTAGGCAACCCACCTCCCCCAATGAGACTGTCCCCTGGTGAGATGTCCTGGCACCTGGCCCTGGGAATCTCAGAATCGTAGATAAAGCCGCCATTTGCTGGGGACCTAGTTCATGCCAGGCACTGTGTTAAGCACTGTTGACGCATTATCTCGTCGGATTCTCACAGAAGTCTCGTGAGGAGAGGATTATAACCTCCATTTTATGCTGAGGAAACTGCCGCCCCAAGATGGGAGGGACCTACGCCAGGCTACCCAGCAAATCAGTAGCAGAACCCATGTCCACCTCGCTCCCCTGTTTTCCACTCCACCATGTGTAAGACCAGGGATGGGTTTTCTTATTTCTCCCAAATCTAGTGCTGACTTGGAGCACGATTCAGTTATTCATTTACCAAAGAGAGAGGAAATGAATACTTGGACAGTCCTTGGAAAAATCCTCAGAAAGCCCCTGAGAGATGAACCGTGTCCAGCCCACCAGTTAGGCCTGCGCGTTTGGAGGCAGGTTTCACAACCATGGGCCCCTAACGTAAACAACACGGTTTTGTGTGTTGTATACCAGGCACAGCGCAAAGCACCTCGCACTGATTAACTGATTTACAACCATAGTCCTGTGAGGAAGTAAATATTATTCTCTGCCTTACAAAGGACGAATCTGAGGCTCAGAAAGGCGAACCTCCTTGAGGTCACGCACAGGATGGGACGAAACCACACAGCGTGTCTGGATGTGTGTGTTTACATTTGTGGTTGCATATAGGGTTGCACCATGTCAGTAGAGACTATTTTTGAAGGACGTGCCTGGGAATAAAGGAACAAAGGATAGCAAGAGCCCCAAGGGCTGGACTTAATGAGCGCTTGTTATTTATAAGCCATTTCAGATCCATTCCCACCCTTCTTTTGCAACCTCATTTCCTTTTGGGTGACCAATTATTCCTGGTGTATTCTGTGTTTGTGGGACCTTGGGCACATGACCCAGTTAGAATCTCTCTTTTAAGTCTTTGAATCTAGCAAGGAGTGACACGAGGTCATGGAATTCACTCAGGTGGCACAGGACGGTGGTTAATAACATAACTGCTGCAAATGGATAGCCTTGTCCAATTCTGGACTCTGCAGATTACTAGCTATCCAACACTGGGCAAGCTGCGTGACCTCTCTGTGCCTCAGTTTCTTCATCTGTAAAACAAGGATAATAGTAAGATCTACCTCATAACTGTCACTCACTTAGAGAAGTACCTAACGTGTAGAAAGTTCTACTTCGGTGTGTTTGTCTGTCTTCATGCAATTCCACCAGTCTTCAAGGGTTACAATTCATTCCTTCCAGTGAGGCCCCTGGAGCATCTCCCCTGTTCCTGTGTTTTCCAGAGGACGGGCCCACAGCCTGCTCATCGATTCTGTGGTTCTCACTGAGTCTGAAACCCTGCCAATCCATTATTTCTCCACTTAACTCACTCGGAGTCAGGCTCTGTTGCCCGCAAGCCCAGAACCCCAGGTGTCACTTCTGTCTCACTGCAAAGCTGGGCCTTTGGAACCTCCAAGATACAAGCCCCCGACTCGCAGTGGAACTGTGCACCCGATGTTAACAAGTCTGTTCTCTCCCAAATTCTTGTCTAGAGCAGTGATGCCAAAACCGTCCAGACTGGCTCCTGAGGACAGCAGAGGATTTATCTGATTGCTGAATACATACCATGGACGGGACCTCTGGGCTGTGTGGCACGGTGGAATTACTGGGGATTATTAGTCCCAAATGGAGGTCCAGGGATGTGAAGGAACTTGTTAAAAGTTATGCAGCAACTTGAGATGGCTCCTAGCTCAGGTTCTCTCTGTTAAAAGACTGGTTAAGCTGTGTGGGGTGGAAGATGGGCTGTGAATGAGGCTGGAGCTTTGAACTTAAACCCCTACTACCACACTCTGCTGTTTTCAGTTCTTTGCTTACTCTCAATTTCTTTAAGCTTAATACCTCAGGGCCTTTGCACATGCTGTTCCTTCTGCTTCGAACTCTGTTTCTCCCCCTACTCCTCACTCCCACCCCCTACTAGATTATACATTACCTGAGGGCAGGGACTCTGACTTGTTCTGGGTCCAATGTTTGATAAATATGTGGATGAATCCCAGAGTCATCTAGTTTCTAGTCTCCCTCTAAAGCTGAGGAACAATGGCTTGGCCAAGGTCACAAAGCTAGTCTTTATCTGAGAGAAATGAGACCAGAACGCGCATAGGGCTACCATCATCTCTAAGCCTTGAATTGGGCCATCATGATGGTGGGTGGGGTGGGCTTCACAGAGGAAGGGCGACACGACAGATGCTTGCTCCTTGCCACCAAATCTAGGAGGCCGGTATTATCAGTATCATCATCATCATCTCCATTTTACAGATGAGCAAACTGAGGTTTAGGACAGTTGATGATTTGCTGGAATCCCCCAGCTGGAAAGTAGACGAGGAGGAGACCCCCATCCAGGTCTGACTCCAAAGAGGGGTACGCGCTGAACCCTCCCTCTGCCGGTCTGAACAACGGGGGCCGCGGGGCGGGCGGGGCAGCCAGACGCGGCGGGAGCGCCCGGGAAGGGGGGGCGGGGAGGCCAGGGCGCGGGGCGGCTCAGCGCGTCTTGGCAGCCGGCGGCCGGAGGGCCGGGAGCGGGCCGCCTGCTTCTCATCTCGCGCCGCAGCGGGCGGGCGGGGGCGCGGCGCCGGCACAAAGGGGCTGCAGTCGCGCCGGCCCGGCCCACGCGGGGAGCCGCGCTCCGACCCGGGCGGGGACCCCGGGCCGCCTCCGCCTGCCCGCCCCGCCCCTGCGGCCGCCCCTCGGTGGTGGCCCGGCCCCCGCCGCCGCGTCTCTCCCCGTCTCCAGTCTCGGTCTCGCCCGTCTCTCCGGCACCCCTGTCTCTGTCTGTCTCCCTGCGTCCTTGGCCTCCCCTCGGAGATGAGGCTGGGGTCGGCGCCCCGGGCCAGCCCGCTCCGCTCGCCCCAGTGCTAGGAGGGGGCCGGGGCTGCACCCGACAGATCGACCAGCGGACCGACTGACCCGGCACCCAGGAGAGGAGCAGCCGCGGCCTCCACTTGTAGCCCGTCACCATGGTAACGCCTGCCAAGGCCTGGACCACCTCGCTCTGTCCCCTTTTGGCGGGTCGCTGCCCTCGAGGGGGTGTCCAGGGCAGACCCCTGCCTTTTACGCTGAGACGACCCTCGGGTCCTCTCCAGCGGTCTGTGCTTAACTGCCCCCCACCAGCAGGAGTAGGGGTGGGGGTGCAGGAACCCTTCTCGGGCGACGTCCTCGCTCCTCTCTGGGCCTCCATCTGTCCGTGTGAAGTGGGTGGAGTAAGATGAGAGGACTTGCAAACTTCGACACTGGCCCGGCCCGCAGCGCAGGTCGGAGCTGGCACCCCAGCTCTTGGGCCCTGGACAGAACTTGCTGGTGTCGCATTTTAGAATCGGGGCTGAGGGTCAGATATGCCTACTGTCCCCACGGGGGTTTGGATGGGGGTTAAAGGCCCCTGGCAGCCCAGGCGGGCAGTGTGGGGCAAGGGGGATTAGGGGTGCCGAGGGGAGAGGGGAGAGCTGCTCACCACGCTTGGGGTGGTTTCACTGCTTGAGACTCAGCAGGAAAGGGAGATATGCAGGTAGCACTGGGAGAGATGCTCCCATGGGAATGGGGTGGGAGGTGGGCCTGCGGAGGGGGAAGAGGAGGGCAATACCTGGATGTCGTGGTTTCCTGGGCTGACACCTGGGGATGGTTGAGGTGCTCTGGAAGAGGGGAGTGTGTGTGCGTGTGTGTGTGTTTGCACCAGTATCTAGGAACAGAGAATGAGAGAAAGGCATGTTTTCAGGGAATCGCAGCCCAGCCGCACACAGGCCCGGGAGCCCCGGGCGGCTTCTCGGGAGCCGTGGTGGTTTGGGAAAGAGCTATGACGACAGGCCATGGCTTTCACCCCTTGACTGTCACTGACCACGCTGGGTTTGTGTGGGTTTTCGCTATGTGCACATTCATATGCAGAAGAATTCTATATAGAGATGCGTTCACACACACACATGCGCAGAGCACACCAAAGCGTGTTCCCTCTGACCCACACGGCTGCGCACACGTGCCCTGCTCTCCCGAACTGCAAAATATGAGCATACACGTGCATACACACCACACATATGTTGCAAAGCCGGGCTCCTGAAGCCATGCTCCAGCAGGGCCGTGTACACGCACACTGCTCTCGGAGCTGTTTGCCCGGAACCATCGTAAGCTAACAGTCATTCACCTTTCGCCATGGGCGAGGCTCGGTGCTGGTGACTGACATGCGGGAGCTCGTGTAACTCACGCCAACTCTAAGGGCAGACCTGCTGGTGTCTCCACCCCACTGTGCAGACCCGAGGCTCGGGGAGCTTCCGTGGCTGCCCAAGGTCACCCTCCCAGGAAGTGGGGGTTAGGACAGCCTGAATTCTGAACCTGCACTCAGCTGTCATGGCCACCCCAGAGCCACAACCTGCGCCAAGTGGTGTTTGCCAAACCTTGCCAGGTTTTGGACCTAACCCAGTTATTAGCATAGAATCCAGAAACTCCTCACTGAACCGCAGACCCTCCCATCAAGGGTCAGACACTGGGTGGCTCCTCTCGAAGGATGAGTAAGTCTGTCCTAAGTGGGAATGATGGACAGATTTTTCCCCCACCTCTGTCTTTAAATGTTAAAGGTTGTCACCTGCCCATCTCTCTGGCTTCACTTTTGTACTCCAGCCACTCTAACCTTGGTTCAAAGCCTCTTATGTTCCATGCTCCTTTGTGCCACAGGGCCTTTGCAAATGCTATTCTTGCTGGGTCGAACACCTTCCCCTAATGAATTCCTATTCATCCTGTAAATCTCCACCCAACGTCACCTCCTCAGGAAAGCCTTTCCCGATTTCCCCGACTCTCACTCTAGCATGCCAGATATCTCTCCTTCACGGCACCCATCACAGTTGTAATTTTCATGGGGTGATTTGATTAATGGTTATCTAGTGTTCTGGGGCAGCCCAGTGTCAGAGCATCTCTTGACAAAGGGGCTTTCCAGTCCCACATTCCCCAAATTTTAGTATCATCGTAACAATTTTTGCATATCCATCTACTAGATAAGTTATTTTAAAGAAATAATGAAATCTACTACTTCTTATTTGCTTAATACTTTTCTTTAAATCAACTTACTTTATAAACTTACAAATTTATTTAAATAGGAAATTTTATATCTCACTGTGAAAAATCAGTATCCATCATCATGAGTAGAAAGTAACTGTGAAAATATAAACAAATTCGTGTTAGTAACTTCCGGCTGGAGGAGGTGGGCGTGGATGATTCCAAGCCCCCCAGCTGCTTTCTTTTTGTTAAAAGGAGCAATGACCAAGTGTCAGAGAGGTGTTTAAGGTACACTGGCGCTGAACTGAGACTTTCTCCTTGGTGTCAACAGAAGGACTGGAGAGAGTTGCAGTCACTTCCTTACTGTGATTTCACGATGAGCTCATGTCCTCCCCAGTTCATCCTGCGGGCCACCTGTCATCCCCTCCCACACTTTGAGAAAAGCTGGTTGAGCCTAATTCAATTCATGCAACATTGCAAAGTACCTACTTCGTGGCAGTGCCCCAAAGCACCTACTGTGTGCCCGGCCCTGTGTAAGGACCGAGAGGGGGGGTGAGTAAGCCCTGGGCCCTGCCTCGGGGGCCGGCAGTGTGTGGGGAAGGCCTGCCCACGCAGAGATTTCCGTCCCTTTGCCTGGAAGCACATGTGTCGTGAAAAGAGAAGAGATGCAGGTGGAGTGGGGCTCTGAAGGGTGAGAAGGGGCCCGCCCAGGCCGGGGAGGGGCGCGGGTTGATTGCAGGCAACGATTCCCCAGGTGGGGCACCCACCACGGGTCCGAGGAGGGGCGACTTGCAATGGCACATAGATGAACATTATTTACTTTGGAGCTTTTCATCTTAATGAGTGTTAGGAAGTGATTTAAATAGCACAAACACGTGAGAATAAATAGAAATAAATTTAAGTTGAAAATGAATTGACAGAAAGAATACTGGGAAGGGAATAATCAATATTAAGTAAACAATAAATTAAGATATGTGAACAGCAGGAAAAACTCACGAATGCGGCTCGTGGGTGATTGGGAAGCCCTGGGCTGGAACAGTAAAGTGTGTGAGAAGGAGGAAAGGTGTGCTGAGTGTGGACTGATGGGACCACCAGTGCCGGGCTGGGTGGCTAAGGTACTGGGGAGCCACTCAAGATTGTTGAGCAGTGGAGGGTCATCACTGGATCTGGGTGTTAGAAAGGCCATTGCAGTGGCCAAAGGGGAGCCTGGTCTGGTGTCAGGGAGACCCAGGAAGGAGCAGAAGAGCTGGTGCTTATGAGTGTGGTTCATATCCCGGTCTACCATTTACTGGTGGAAGAGCCTTGGGCTCAGTGCTTCAATCTGTAAAATGGGAATTAAAATATCCATCCCGTAGAATTGTCGGTAAGATGAAATAAAATGATGTATAGAAAGTATTTAGGATAAGTCCTGATACAGAAGGCGTGCTCGGTAAGAAGAAGCTCTAGTTATAACTGCTGTTGTCATTGTGTGGTTTGGGTGCAAGGTGGTGAACCCCAAGGCAGAGGCAAAGGAGACAGGGAGAGAAAAGAACAAACACAAAACTAAGGCCCAGAGAGGTGAAGTGACTTGCTCAAGGTCACACAGATGATCCATGACAGAGTTGGACTTGAACATGGGTCTTCTGACGCCCACTTGTTTCGTGGGTCACTGCGTCTGAGCTGTTTTTCCAGTTTCTGAAAGGTGTTTTTAATAAGGAGCCAATTCTCGCTCATACCTCCACCCACACGAGAATAAGAAGGATTTAAAGCAGGAGAAGTTTTCGTTGGAAGTGAGCAACAACTTCCTGGCAGCCAGAGCAACAGAATGCTGGTTTCAGCATCTCCAGCCTGGAGAAGTTCAGGAGGAGTGTCCCAGGCAGTTGAGCCTGGTGGTCACATCCTGACACCCACGGGGCTGTGTCTGGCACACAGAGGTGTTTGGTTTGGCAAACCTTTAAAAAATTGGGAGGTTTTACTAAAATATCAGTAGATCAGGCAATGCTGGGTGACGGCAACCCTCAGCTGGAGCTGATGAGATGGGCCGTGTGCCCCATGCCCCACTACTCCCTATTGCTTCCCTGACACTGAGGCTGACTATCAGGGGCCGCTCACCGAGGGGCTAAAGGGGTTATTTTCTCACACTCGGTGCACTTCTGTCTTCCCTGTCACCTGCCAGGCCCCTGTAGTAGGCATTTGCCTCTGTGGCTGCTGGTTTAAACTCTCCCCGGGCCTGAGGAGGGAGACGGATGAGACAGACCTTTTAAACCTTTCTCACCAACTGAGGATGAATGGCTCCCATTTGGAAACCACATCCCAGCCCCAAACCTTCCTGAACCTGATTATACCTTGAATTCTAGGATGGCCCCATTGGAAGGGCCCTTGGAGATAGATAAGCCCAGTGCCCCCATTTTACAAATGGGGAAACTGAGGCCAGGCTCACCCAGGAAGTCAAGGGTGGAATCTCACCTTCCCTGGGTATTTCTGCCATGGAGGGGGCAGGGGTTGAAGGCGGCCCTAGGACACGGCCTACTCAGCTTTTTCAACCCTCCCTCTTCCCAAGCCAGGAGGTGCGGGTGCCAAGTGACACTAAACCCTTTGTCTGTTGGAGTAAATGGATAAATCTGGACCTTTAAGAAGAGTTCAGTCCACATCTCAGAAGGTCCAACTAACAACATCTGGTGAGACCATTTAAAGAGGGAACCAGCCTTAAAGACACACACGATCCCTCTTTTATCCTCCCCCCACCCCCCCATGATAAAAGCTATACACGCTGGTTACAGAACCTTTGGAAAACCCAGCAAAAGATGAAGAAAATTAAAACGGTGCCTTACAAGGCCTGGCCCTCACAGCCCTCAGGGGGAAGCAGTTAATACTTTCTTTCATGGCCTCTTGGCTTGAGATCATACTGGATGGGAATTTTTCCTTAAAAACATTCCAGTAGACAGAAGAATAGCCCCCCCTGGGGTGGAGGAGTTGTCTGGGAGGGGGCCTCTTCCTGGGGGGATGGAAATCTCAGATACCGGTCTGGGGAGTGGTTATAGGAGTGTGTACATAGGGGAAAATGCATCAACCTGTGTATCTCAAATTTATTTTACTTTATAAAGATAACTCTTAAGATTACAATAATAATAAAGGCCCATCGCAAAGACCTGGAAACAGAAACATACAAACACCTGTACTCCCGCCTCCTCCGGTGCCCAGATGGAACCGCCGGGAACAGACACTTTTGTGCGTCCTTTGGCACCACACAAGGGGCCCCGTGTCGGTGCAGGAGGTCCCAGAGCATCGCATAGAGGCCAGCCCTGTGGGCCGTTCTGCCGGGCCCTTGGCGGCTCCTTCTCTGGCCTGCTTGCAGGGCAGGGGCTGGAGGGCTGCACAGCGCTCTGGCTGTCTCACCTTCTTCCTTTCCAGCTTCATGCTGTCTCCCGCGTCGGCTGCTGCCCAGGAGCAATTAAAGGCCCAGCCGCGCTGCACTCACGGGGAAGGAATGGAAACACGTCGATTAAGTTTCACGGAAGTCCTTCTAAGGGGCCCACGTCTGGCCGGCGGTGTCTGGCTTCCTGTGGTCGCAGGCGGGGCTGCCCGGTGGATTTTGAGTGGGGAGTGGCCAGCCTTCCTCCTGCAGAGCCCAGGCCCTTCACCATGTGCGTCCCCCAATCCTTGGACAGCGTAGGAGCCCCTGGGGTCCGGGCCTGCCGCAGGTAACGCTCTGGCCAAGAGCTCGGAGTCCCATTAACTTGGAACATTCTTCCTTTTGAGTGGCTGCTCCTTAAATGGTTACACTCTGCGGCCCGCTGAGCCAATCTGTGAACGCCAGAGGCCTCCGGGCTGCGAGGCTGAGTCTGCAAAAGGCAAACAGCTTCTTTAGGCCCCATTTGAATTATCAGAGGCCCGGCAGCTGGGAAGGTCACCCCCAAGGCTGGTGGCTGCTGGTGGCCCCAAGGCAGACGAGGCACCAGGAGACAGGGGCAGAGGGCGGACTCAACCAGCCCAGACCTGGGTTGGATCCTGGCTCTGTCTTTCTCCTTCTCTCTGTCAGCCTCAGTTTCTTTATCTAGAAAATGGGGTGTCCTTACTGTGCCCCTAGGATCTTTCTGTGACTGAGAAGGAGGATGTGAGTAGAGGGCCTGGTGCATAGCAGGTGCCTGGAAACCGTTGTTATTCTTGGGGTGAAGCTAGTGGATTCAGGAGGAGACCAGGACAGGGAAGATGTCTTCACACAGAGGCTGGGACCTGAGCCTTGTTGGACGCGATGAGTAAAAATAAAAAGCAGGGATGATAACAATAGCAGCAACACCTTGTACTTTTCCCGACACCCCTTACATCCATTATCTCCCTGTGTCTCCAGAACAATCACCTGAGCGAGACAGGTTAGGAACGAGAATCCTCATTTACAGATGGGGAAACGGAAGCACGTCAAGGAAGAGACGGTTTAGCTCCTTGTTTCCCAGAGGTGGGGTTGCAGACTGCTGCTGCGACACAGGTTGTCACAGACTGGAACTAAGTAGTGTGGAATCGTGCCGAGAGAGGGTTGGGCCCTTTGGAATTCTCTGATCTGCTGAGGACCAGACAGAATGCCTCCCTCTGCTGGGAGGATGCCCGTAACATCTTTCTCATGCGTGGCGACCCTGCTTTGGAAAAAAGAGACAGAGAAGACCTCCTGGGCCTTCCGGAGGTGACCAGCTGCCCCTAGAAGGTCATGGCAGTATTTGTTCTCATTCTTTACTTTTTCACTTAAAAAATAGATTATTTTTATAGAAATAGAACAGCAAAATTAAAATATATTTTATATAATAAATCTATGTTTATTATATAGTTATCTATTATATTATTTAAATAAATATATATTATTTGAGATATATACTATAGCTATTCTAATAATACATATAAATATATTTATATAAGTAAAATAACATAAAAACCACCCAATCCATCATTGGTTTATTTTTGGAGTTACATTCTGTTTATGCCAGTGGGTCCTGATTTTTCCATTTATGCTGGTGATACAATAATAACTCGAAGATGATCACCAAATTAGCAGTGTTGGCTGCTGTATATTTAGAGTGCCCACTAAATCTGCGTGGATGACCTTGTTCACGCTCGCTTGCTCTTCAGGGCAGGTATGGTTGCCATCTTGTTTTACAGATGAGGAAACTGAGGCAGAGAGGGTTGGGTAACTTGCCAGGTCACATGACCATAAGTGGCAGAGGCAGAATTTGAACTCCAGCAGTCTGCTGCATTGTCATCACCAACATGGTGCCACAGAGTCTTCATTTAAAAGGCAATTACGTAAATTCTTAAAAAGTGAGTGGATTAAAGAAAAGCAGTGAGAGCTAACAGTCCAAATGGCACTAGGATATGCTAAACTTCCTGAAGGGGACAGCGAATGACAAGGTTGAAGAGGTTACAAGGCCAGCTGAGCCTTTCCCTGTTCTGTCAAATTGAAGACCCACCCCACCCCCGTGTGACAGTGCCCCTCCTGGGCAGGTGCACTTTCGACATCGAACATTGTCCCCTCTGAGCTCACAGCCATGACAGTGCCAGGACACTCTTTCCATCAGAATGGGGACTGTAGACATTTCATTCTACAAATAGTGATGGCGGGCCTACCCTGTGCCCAGCACCGTGTGCGTGCTGGGGACACAGTGGTGACACTGACATTTCTCTGAATGCCCTGGGCTGGCGTCCTCTGTTTTACAGCCTGCTAGCATTGGAATCTTGCTGGAATCGAGAAGTGCCATCTTCCTCCTCCTTGGAGTCTCTGTTTTATTTCCCTGTCTCCAGGGTCCTGTTTATAAGAATGATTCTTCTGTCCTAAATAAACTCCCTTTATGTTGGATTCTCATTCATTCTCATCTTCCTCTGCATCCCCCAGTGAGACAGGTGCACTCAGAGCTTGCGACGAGTCTGGGGCACCCAGCATGGCTTCCATGAGGCTTTCTAAGAGTTGAAAATCATAACCCGTGGATTCTATTACTCTACCTGGCTGGGAACCTCTGGCCTTGTCCAACTTTCCTGTTTTACAGAGGGGAAAATTGTGGCTCAGAGAAAGGCATTTTTATTCATCCTGCCACAACGTTTACTTACCTGTTTGGTGCCAGGTGCTGAGGACCCTGGAGGGATAGGAGCCAGTGCCTGCTCGGTTTGTTTCTATTGCTGCTGAAACAAATTTAGTCGTTTAAAGCAACATAAACTTATTATCTTGCAGTTCTGTAGATTCGAGATCAAGGGGGTCTCCCGGGGTGCGGGCACACTGGAGACCCACAGGAGAATCCGTCTGCTTGCCTTTTCCAGCTTCTAGGAGCCGCCCACATTCCTTGGCTCTTCCTCTACTTCCAAAGCCAGCAGCATTGCATCTCTCTGTCCTTCTTCTGTGGTCACATTGTTCTCTGGCTCTCAGCTCTTCTGTATCCTCTTCTGCTTTCGAGGACCCTTGTGACTGGATTGGGCCCAGCTGGATAATCCAGGATAATCTCCCTATTTTCAGGCCGGCCAATGAGCAACCTTCATTCCTCTTTGCCAAGTAAGGTAGCATATTCACAGGTTCCAGAGATGAGGACATAGGCATCGTTGGGGCCATTATTCTCCTTACCACTCCTGTCCTCAGGGAGCCTGGAGTCCGTGAGGGAGATGGCAATCAGTGTGTGAACCGCTATGATGGGGGCACCAGAGAAGCCCAGAGAAGGGGGCACCTGACTCAGCTGGGGCGGGGGGGCGGGGGGGAAGACAGAGGAAACCTGGAAGAGATGAGGGCTGCCCTGGATCTTGAAGAATGAGACGGAGTCAGCCAGGTGGAGAGGGAGTGGAAGAGGAAGGAACTGCATGTGCAAAGGCCTAGGGGAGAGCGAGAGAAGGCATGTGTCATCGAGGCGGAAGCATGGAGAGGGGTGGTGAGGCTGGAGGCAAGGCTGGCGGGGCCACGGGGATCTGGCTGCCTGGAGGCCGGATGCTCAAAGGCAGTGGGGGGCCTTTGAGGACTCTGAGCAGGAGCCTGAGGGGGTCAGGTCGGCATCTGAGAAAGGCCGTCTGGGGTCCTGTGGAGAAGGGCTGGAGGTGAGGCAGACTAGAGGTGGGAACCCAGTGAGGAGGTGATTCGGTGGAAGAGGCGATGGAGGCCTGGATCTGGCGGGAGCGAGTGGTGGGCGAGCTGTTGGAGGTGAGGAGACAGTATAGGGCATGGCCGAGGGCTATGCGTGGGCGGGGGAGGCAGTAAGAGGGGCAGGATGATGGCAGATTTCTGACCAAGGAGTCTGACAGGCTAGTGGGGACTGAGCTGGGGACATGGGGGGACAGTAGGCTTCGGAAGGTGTTGAGTTGGGTTTGATGTGTTGATGGTCTTCGCCTGAGAGACGTCTACGGGAGGCATCCGAGAGGCAGCTGGATATATGAGTCTGGGGCTCATATATCAATTAGGTGTCACGTAATTATATATCATATAAACATATATCAGTCAACTTGTATCAGTTAGTTATTGCTGTGTAACAAACCACCCCAAACCCAGTGGTGGAAAACAGTCATCCCTTACTGTCACTTGTGAACCTGCATGTTGACTGGGGCTTGTCTGATCTAGGCTGGGCTTCACTGATGGCTCAGCTTCAAACTGCAGGTCCACGGGTCAGCCAAGGGGTGGGATTTGGGGAGGCTACCCTCTCCCTTCCCTCTAGCCCTGACCTGGATGACTTCCCCCATTTGTCTACTCCACCTTGGACCAGTGGATGACATTTGAGCCAAGATCTACAGGACGTGAAGGAATGAGGATGTCTTAAGGAGGAGTATTCTGGGCTGAGGGAACAGCCAGTGCAAAGGGCCTGAGGTGGGATTGTGGCCAGTGTGTCTGAAGAACAGGAAAGAAGGCCAATGTGGTTGAGGAGGGTATACAAGCGGGAGGGGATAGGAGAGGACGTCAGAGAGTTAGCAGGGGCCTTGGTCATACGGGGCCAGGAAGGTCATGGGAAGTGGCCACCCTTATTATTACTGCTTACTATCACTTTCACCCTTTCCTCCTGTCCCCACAGGACCCCCCATCCCTGGACACAGCCATCCAGCACGCCCTGGCGGGCCTCTATCCCCCTTTTGAGGCCACGGCGCCCACCATCCTCGGTCAAGTGTTCCGTCTCCTGGATTCTGACTTCCGGGGAGATGGGCTGAGCTTCCTCCTGGACTTCCTGATCCCTGCCAAGCGCCTGTGTGAGCAAGTGCGCGAAGCAGCCTGTGTGAGTCAGGGGGATGCAGGGCCAGGGGGCGAGCTCTCCCAGAAGGCCATGGGGCTGGAGGTGAGCAGAGAAGGAAGCGGGCTGATGTGTGTCTCATCTCAGAGCAGGAGCTGAAGATGTGGGATGGTTTTCCAGGTATCATTGCTTCCTAAGGGGAGAGTTCAGCCCCCTAGTGGAGCGGGAAGCTCCTTCAGCCCTTTACCCTCTGACACAGAGTCATCAATCGCGTTTGCATTTCACTGGCGGGGAGGAAGCCCTGGATAAAAGCAAGTCTGCCCTGGGTCTGGCGTTGTGGGCATTGCCAGGCTGCCTTGGCTGTGGTGGGGCAGCTTCAGTGGAAAGAGCAGAGAATGTTCCAGACCTTCTGGGGAGCCCTTGAGGCCACAGGACTCTCGCTTTCTTCCCAGGAGATCCCTTCAAACCAGATCTCAGGGAGGGCTCTCCTGAGGCAAAGGGGAAAGAAAAGCGTTTCAGGCAGGACTCACTGCCTGCAAATGACAGATCCTCACTCTGACGGGGACAGGGTGATCTGGCCTCGGGCCCGAGTGGACCCTCCCATCAAACCCCTTGAGGACTCTTTCTGTCTCTTGTCTCTGCTTCTTCTGCTTGCCAGCATCCTTCTTACAAGCTGGGTGTTCCCACAAGGCTGGAGCCCAGGGCAGCCCTGGGATCAAATCCTACCCTGGAGAGGAAACGGAACTCCTCCCCATCAGCTACAGATAGAAAAATCACAAGCAAGCATCCTGATTGGCCAGGCTTGGGTCCTGTGTCCATCCCTGGACCAATCACTGTGGCCAGAGGAGTGGGGTACCAGGATTGGCCAGGCTTGAGTCATATGACTACCTCTGTGGCCAGAGGATGGAGTCTGTTTTAAGTAATGGCTGGAGAGAGGCATGAGGAGAGCAATCCTCAGATGCCCACTGCTGGAACTTGCCCACCCCCTTCACAGGGTTGCCAACTGTGCCCTGCTCTGCTTTAGTAATGCCCACCCCCTGCGCCCCTAGCCTCAAGAATCACCAAGAGGGTCTTAGGCCCCACCAGCATTTCCTGAGCTGCTCATGCCTGTCAGGGACATGGTACATCAGGAGCAAAAAGCAAGGGTGGGAACCATGTGCGTCGCTTCAGTGATAGACAGAAACTGAATGTGGGGCTGGCCCCGTGGCGTAGCGGTTAAGTTTGCACGTTCCACTTTGGCGGCCCCGGGGTTCACCAGTTCAGATCCCGGGTGCAGATATGGTACCGCTTGGCAAGCCATGCTGTGGCAGGCATCCCACATATAAAGTGGAGGAAGATGGGCATGGATGTTAGCTCAGGGCCAGTCTTCCTCAGCAAAAAAATAAAAGAAGAGGATTGGCAGCAGATGTTGGCTCAGGGCTAATCTTCTTCAGGAAAAATAAAAATTCAGGCTTAGGAGCCAGAATCAGAGATGGTTGGAACTGGAAAAAAACAGATCATTCATTTAACATGCTTAACACTGCCCAGCGTGCAGAAATAGCTACATACACATTCATTGTTATTACAGGGGAAGGAAGAGTCTCATTGAAACACTTGCGGCCGACTTCCACACATCCACATTGACATTGTTTCATGCATATCCTTCCCCATCATATTTCTTCTCCCTGGCAAGCTATCCAATTGCCCACTTCCTTTATTTGGCAATTAAAACTACATTTGCACTGTCCTCTTCCCCATTTCTCCCAGGGACGAGGGTCACCTTTCTACTTCTTTATTTGTCATTATAGACAACTTTAATTTAATTGTACTTATAGATGAATTCATGTCACCTCAGAGCAGAGGGTAGTAGCCTGGGACTAACAGTATGGCTTCGGGGCCACATGAACCCCAGGTGCGAATCCGGGCTCCATCACTGTGAACTCGGGGGATCCATGTCACCTCTTGAGCTTCAGTTTCCTTGTGTGGAAAGTAGAAATGTTGATAACACGGCACCTACTTCGCTGAGATGATGCTCACAGCCTCGCGCAGAGCCTGGCAGGCAGGCAGTGCTCAGTAGCTGCTGGCTGTTACTATCCCACTTCTTCCTTTCTCCCTCTGAAATAAGACTGTGCCAGCCTCAGAGTCTGCCTTTGTAACCACAGGCACCCAGAGGCAGCCACCCTCAGATGAAGCCTAGTGGATATTAAGGACAGTCAGAGCCGATTCATAATATAGGGTCCAGACCCAAGTCCTGCTTTTTGCTGCTTATCAGCTGTGTGACTATAAGCCTGTTCTTTGACCTCTCTGAGCCTCAGTTTCCTCATCTGTAAAGAGAGAATAATAATGACTGAACTGCCTGCACCACTGAGTTACTGTGAGTGTCAGATAAGATAATCGCAACTGTCATCTCTGTGGTGCTTTGCTGTTTGCAAAATATCGCTGGGTTGTTCCGTCTCCTTCAATGAGAAGGTGAAGGAAAGCATGTCATAAACAGCAGAGGGCTCGGTGAAAGGGGTGGAATAGCTCACAGACTCACGGGGTTTATGGATAGGAAGCTTCTCTGAGGCAGCCAGGTCTATGGCGTAAATGGGATGAACTAGTTTATCAGCTTGGGGCACAAGTATGGTCAGATCTCATTATTTCCCCAATTAATAATTCCAGGAAACACTTGCTTAACTAACAGGAAGTTCAGTGTCTCCCGTCTACACGTCCAAATTATATAAGATCATCTGGGGTTTGCTCGGTTGACAGGATCAGACTCTTTTCCAAAAGCCAGGTAGAGAAAGACATGTCGTCAGCCCAGTGGAGCTGTTGTTTCCGTGGTTGCCACGTGGTGTCACAGTTGAACACTGGTCCCCGCACAGCCCGGTGGAGAGGCTCAGCCCAGACGGGTCACTGTGCTGGGGCCGACTCCGGGATGACTTGCTGTGTCCACCTGTACCGAGAATTGCTGGCACTTTCTATTTAAAAAAATTGTTCTTTTTAGGTTTTGCCTCATCTGCCATGTTATCACCACCAATGGGAAATTAATAAATTAATTAATTAAATAGTAAACAAACAAATAAATAATAAACGTTCAGGCCCGGAATAGTGGAATGACTTTTTTTCAACGTCATCGAGCAAGGCAGGCAGGGTCAGATTTCCTGACTTCCCACACAGTACTGTTTCTACTTCACGCCGTAATCTCTCTAGAGAATGGTATAAAGGCAGTAAATTACCTTTTTGTTTTTTAATTGAAAATCCCCACAATTTTTCAAAGAGTAAATGTTGTCAAAGGGAAAGGAAATTAATATTTATTTTACATCTACCTATTATATGCCAGGCATTGTGTTGGGGATTTTTGGTACATTTATATAATCTGGCTTAATCCTCATCCCAAACCACTAATACCAATATGTATCGTTATTCCTATTTGCAGGTAGGGAAACTGAGGCTCAAAGAAATTCAGTAATTTGCACATTAACGATTCAGATCTTGGGGGCCCTGTCTCCCTGGCTGTAAAGCGGAGGACTCCGGCTTCAGCTGGGACGAGAGGGGCTTTAGATGGACGGGGAGGAGAAGGGCGCAGGAGCCTCGTGGGCGGGGCACTTGCTAACTGGTGCCTGGCACTCGGAGCTCTTCTCCCCTGGGCCAGTGGGTTAGCAAGTATTTTCAAGGTTCCTGGTGGGACTGGGGTGACACAGAGGCGCTGAAGGGACAACATTTAAGGAGGCGTCACTCTCGGGCTGCGGGACTTGCAGGACCCCGTGAGCGAGGCCCCCTGAAGTGCTGCGTCCTCTCTCGCCGCACCCCGGCCCCCGCCTGTTCCAGGTTCCATCTGGGAGAGGGATGGGGGCAGATTCCAGGGCCAGACTCTGATGCCGGCCCCTTCTGTCCACAGGCCCCCTACGCACACTGCCTCTTCCTGCACGAGGGCTGGCCGCTGTGCCTGCGGGGCAAGGTCGTGCTCCACCTGGCACCCCTCAGTCCCCTCTCATTGCGTGAGGGCGACTTCTACCTCCAGGTTGAGCCCCGGGAGGAGCAGGCCGTCTGCATCACGGTCAAGCGCCTCTCCTCGGACCTCCGCACGGTGGACACGAAGCCTGTTCCCGTGTCATCCTACCCTCTCATCTTCACCCCAGCGTGGCTGGAGGCCATCAACAGTGACTTTGAGGGAAGTCCCCTACGCAACTGCCTGGTAGCTTCAGAAGATGGGATTGTCCCTGTGCCCTGGACCAAGATAACCTGCCCAGAGTTTGTGGATGACAGACCCCAGGAAGTGGATGTCCTTTCCCCGGCCTGGGGGTCCCTTCAAATAGAGGCCCTCGATTTGAGCAGCCCTCGAGAGCTGCACCAGACCACGTCTCCAGGCAGCCAGGTGCTGCTTGCCCGGAGCTCGGCCAAGGGTAAAGACAGGATGTACGGGAACAAGTACCCGGGGCTCATCAAGGTGGAACAAGCCGGGCCCGGGGAGGCGGCCTTCAGGATGGATGATGTGGCCAGCCAGGACTTGGAGGGGGACTATGTGGCCCTCCTGGACTTTCCCCTGCAGAGCAGAGGAGGGTCTCCCAGTCGGGAGGTGGGGAAATGCCATGGGTGTCCCTTTGGGGCGCTGGAGGAGGCATCTGGAAGTAAGGGAATGCCCGTCTCTCAAAGAATGCTGCCTCTCTCAGGGGCCAGTGGGGGGCCTTCCTTGGAAAAATGGGCTTGTGCGGAGCTGTCAAGCTCAGAGCAGGAGCCCTGCATTTTGGACTCCAGGAAAAAGGTCAACCATCAAGCTACCACCAACAACTCAGCACGCCAGCCCCAAGAGCCCGACTGCAACGTTCTTGGGAACCCACTGCACTGTGCCTCTGGCCTCGAGGCAGGTGTCGCAGAAAAGCCAGCTGTCTCCAAGATGCAGGGACCTCTGGGAAACCTGGAGAATATGGTCCAGCTCAGGCCTGGACCAAAACAAGCATCTTCTCCTCGGCTCCGCCCAGCTGCTCCTGCTGCTCCAGCCCCTGAAACCAAGATGGGAGAGGGGGCCACACAGGTCAGTGGGAGGCTCCCCAAGGCCGTGACGGGCCCCAGTAGAAACACCTCCTCTTCCAGATCCCCCACTCCTGGGCTCAAATTCTCGTTCTTGAAGGGGCAGAGGCAAGCCCCGGAGAAAGCCTCGCTCCAGCACGACCGGCCTTGGAAAGTCTTGTGTTCGCTCCACTCGCCCACGCCCCCCCGAGCCAGGTGCTCGGGGAAAGGTAAGGTACCCCCTTGCTCGGCTGGACAGTGGAACTGTCCTCTGGATGTGGTCAGGTGACAAGGTGGCGCAGGTTGTCAGGGACAGAGACCCACCTGGGCTGGCTCAGTCTCAGGGCTTTAGTGCAGGGGTGGCATGTCGAGAGACTTCGTGTCACGGGTCTGGAACTGAGCAAGGCCCTGTGACTCTGTTGACAGACTGAGTCCACACCCCAGCTTTGCCATATGCTGGCCAGGTGACCTTGGTCAAGGACTTGACTTCTCTAAGTCCAGCCTCTCTCTGCACGGTGGGGATCTCACCTGCCTCACAGAGTTGTTTTGAGGTTCAAAGAGACACCAGAAGTGAGGAGCTTAGCACAATGCCCGGCACACTGTAGGAGATCAATGGTTGTAAGCTGTTATCATCAGTCAGAAGGTGAAAGAGAAAACGTTTCCCCTGGGAAAACCCATCTTTTGCTTAACACCCTTTTCTTGTTGCTTTTCCCCAGCTGGAACATCTCATACCAAAACATCTGGCCTGGCCACTGACTCAGGCCCACTGACTGGGGAAAAAACTGGCTTCCCAGAAGCTTCGACAGGCCCTCCAGAAAGAGGCCGCCCTCCGGATGCGGAGCCGCCAGGACCTGAACCAGGGATTGGGGCTCTGAGTGTGGAAGTCCTCCATTCTGGGATAGCATGCCTGCCAGGTCCTCGGGTTCAGGGGCTGGTGGAAGGGGCTGGGGGTGGGCAGTCCCTGAGCATCCTCACATGCTGGTGGGTGTGGGGGAGGCAGGGAAAGTCCTGGAGACCAAGCCCCCCTAGGACTCAGGTTCCTCATCTTTCCAATGAAGGAGCTGGAGTATATGAAAGTGATTTCTAGGTATCCATCCATCCATCCTTCCATCCGTCCGTACTACTTTTGGTGAGGCAGCCAAGGCGGCTGTCTGAGGCCAGGGTCCCTAGAAGCAGAGCCAGAGCCAGGGGTCCTTGGGAAAGGGAGTTACGTTACTGAAGGATGCTCTCAGGAGAAGGGCAGTGAGGGGGCAGGGCAGAGGAGGCAAGGATGCGGCCTGACCCCACAGGGGCCCTGGAGCATGCATTACACCACAGAGCTGGTTCTGTCTTAAGTGCAGGGGGCTGGCCGTTTGTACATCTGGGCCTGTCAGTCATCAACTGCAGGCTGGTTCTGGGGTGGGGGCACAGCTGGGCCCATGATCCAGTTCAGCTGAGGGCAATTCTTCAGAGAAGGAGGCGTCTGTGAGCCAATTCTAGCCAATATTACAGCCCATGGGGGATGGGTGCCCTGACCTGACGAGGGGGTCTGGGTGGGTGTTAACAGCACCCACTACTGAAGGCGTTATCCTGTTTAATATCTCTTCATCTTTGCAATGAGTATTTATCGAGCACCTGCTGTGTGCCAGGCTCCGGGCCCAGCACTGAGGGTTTAGGAGGGAACAAGTCTGATATGTTCTCTGCTCCCAGGAAGTCTGTGCTGGTGGTGAAGAAAATTCAACAGGTTATTACAACAGGTTATTACAATCCAGTGTAAAAAATGTGTGACCACAGGGCAGTACAGGTGGCTGTGGGAGGACAGCTGAGGACCCTGGCCCAGGCTTGGGGTGGGGGAGAGGTCAGGGAAGACTTTCTGGAGGAAGTAACGTGAAGCTCAGTTCCATATGTGAGTAGGCATTGTCCATGTGAAGGGGTGGGAACAGCGTTCCAGACAGAGGGAACAGCATGTGTAAAGATCTGCGGGCAAGAGAGACCACTGTGCTTTCTGAGAACTGACTGTCCTGAAATTCTGTTTTCCTTCATGGACTTCTCTGTCTCTGGGGAACCAGGGCCACTGCTCTGTCTTTTTGAAACTCCTGGAGGCACTGTCTGTCGTCTTCCTGGTCATCTTTGTTGAAGCTCTTGCTGTGTGTTCCCATTTTAATTGTACATGAAGGCTCTCACGATCCTTTTAGGGCTGTCGTGTTCCAAGAGCTCAGCTTTTATCCATCAAAGGGCTCTGTTCTGGGGGCAGGGGACCTTCATTCTAGTTTCCAGTTCCTCTCCCAGCTCCCTGGGTGACCTGGGAGGAGCCACTTGCCCTCTCTGGGCCTCAAGCTCCTCCTTGTGTAAGAGGAGAAAGAGAAGAAGCACACTGAACTTGGCTCACCATCACTCTTTACACAGTGACTCTCTTGTAATTTTTTGGGCTTGCAACATCCACTGATGAGTCCCAAGTGGCTGGAACAGTGCCTGGCACATGGTGGGTGCTCAGAAAGCGTTTGTCGCGTGAATGAACGTTCTCCACGTGGATGCTCCTTCCTCCCTTCCTTGACCTCCTCTTCTTCAGTGATCTTGTCCTCGTTCCCCCCAGCTCCTCCTCCCATGGCCATCCCCACACTGACGGCTCCTCCCTCCTTACACTGCCTCTCTTCCCAGCTCACCCGCCACCCCAATTTTAATAACCTTTTGGTCTCCCAGCACCCTCAACCTATTGATCCAACCACATTTCACTGTCCCTCCCCACGCTCCATCGTGTCCCCACTTCCTCCTTCCCAGCTTAGATTCCATGGCTCATCATAGTCACTTCCTTCCAAACACTCTCAGCTCCCTCGCCGTGCTCTCCCACCTCCACGCTCTCTTGGAGAAATCCCCACCTCAGGCCAGTCCAGTCCCGCCCGCTCCCACTTGCACCCTCACAGCTGAGCAAACCCGGGAGGTCCACGCAACCATGTTGGCTGGTCACACATTGGATTCCTGACACTGACCTCCAGGGGGTCCCAGTGGTGCCTGTGGATTCTGTGACTTCCAGAGCCCGGAATGGTTCCTCCACTGTCCCTCTGACCTTCGACACCGCCTCCCTCAGCCTTACTCTCAGCGGAGACCATCCTTCTTGTCTCACTGAGAAAGCAGAAGCTCAGAAGGAAAACTGCAAACTCCTGCCCGCACACTGAGCTCCCTGGGACGTCTGTAGGGGCACATACAGCTCTCTCCTGCAGACGCGCCCCCCTCGCAGAGGAACCGCTCTCCGCTGGTGCGCTGCTTCTCCTCGCTACTCAGAGACAGCCCTCTGGCAAGAGCCTCCTCTCTTCCCTACTGATCACCTTTCCTGCCCTCTGTGGAACCTCTACTGGCATAAGAACATGCTGCAGTATGCCCAGCGTGGAGTGACCATCAGGGGCTCACACACTTTCATTCTTATCTTTCTTTTACATCAGGACCCCGCGTGGGAGTTGCCTGGGCTCCCATCTCAGCATCACCTCTCCTCTCCCTCGCTCTTCGACTCGCTCTAATCAGAATTCCTTCCCCACCTTGACTCTGAGACAGGTCTTCTCAATGTCACCAATGACTTCCACGTTTCTCGACCCGGTGGTCCATTCTCCGTCCTCATTGTCCGTGCACCATCTGCAGCATTGACACGGACGACTGCTCCCTCCTCCCTGAAATGCCTTCTTCTCCCGCCCCTCAGTCCACACTCCCACTGGTTTGCCTCCTCCTCACCGGCCACCCCTTCTCTGCCTCTCCTCCCGCCTTCTCACCTCTCCGCCTGTAGACCTCGGAGGGGCCCCAAAGCTCAGCCCTCGGACCCTCTCTCCTCTCCATACACACTCCCTTCCTTAGCGATGTCATCAGTCTCCCCGTTGAATATTTGTTTTAAATGCTGTCTCTGCATTGACAACCCCCATACTTATTTCTCCAGCCTGGACCCCGCCTGTCAGCTCTGCGATCCTTCTTCCAGCTGTCTACGTGATGTCTCCGCTTGTATGTCTAACTCAACATGTCCAAACAGGGCTCCTGACCTCACAGGCCCTCCACCTTCCTAGCCTTCCAGTCTATCTTCATCACAGCACAAGGTGGCAGCTCCATCCTTGATTGCGCTCTTTCCCTTACACCCACATCCAATTTGTTGGCAAATCCTGTCACTTCTTCCATCCAATTATAAGCAGAATCTGATGACTTCACACCACCCAGGTCCAAACCAGCATAAGGAGCATCCACGCCTATTGCAGTCTCCTTGCTGGTCTCCCGGCCTCCATGGGAGCTCCCCTGTAGCCCAGACAGTCCCCAGAGACTGTTCCAAGATCAAGCTCTGCTCCAGGCCAGCCCTTGTGGAGCAGGGGTCCCAGTCCCCTTCCAGGATCTCTTCCTCACCTCCCTTCTTCTCCTCAGGTCTGAGCTCAAACTTTCCATAGAGATCTGTTCTCAGGAAAGAGACCGATCAATGCTAACGTGAACGACTGCTCCCATGCCGGGGGTCGGGGCTCCATTTTAGCCGGCACTGTATGAGTTTCCTGCAGTGCCCAGAGAAAATGGCCACAAACTCGGTGACTTAAAACGAGATAAACTTACTGTCATACAGTTCTGTAGATTAGAAGTCTGACTCATTAAAATCGAGGTGTCAGCAGGCCTGCATTCGTTTCTGGACGCTCTGGGGAGAATCTGTACCTCGTCTTTTCCAGCTTCCAGAAGCTGCCTACATTCCTTGGCTTGTGGCCCCTTCCTCCATCTTCAAAGCCGGCAACATCACATCTCTGACACTTCACCTGTCTTGACGCCTTTCTCTGACTGAAGCTAGGAAAGGTTTCTGCTTTTGAGGAGCGTGTGGTTAGACGGGGCCCACTCAGATCGTCCAGGCTGCTCTCCCATCTCCGGGGCCTGCCTTAATCGCGTCCATGAGGTCCCTGTGCCAGGTCAGCTGACATATCCACAGGCTCTGCGGATTAGGACGTGGACATCTTTGGAGCCATAACTCTGCCTCCCACAGGCACAAAGCCTGTGAGAGGGTTTCTCAGGCTTTTCACTGGAAAATGCACCCGGATGGAGAAGAGAGGACCCGGGTCCCAGGGCCTGAGACCTCACCCTGAGCTCTCAGTTGCTCTGTACATCTCTTTGAAGTCTTTTTTGTTTTTAAAATTTCTATAGATTTTGTATTCTACTTAAGAATACATTCATGTTTGTTTCAATACGAAAAATGCTCTAAATTGCTTGCCAGTTAACTTACTCACAATTTCCCTCCAAACTGGGAGTGAATGATGCCACAGGAGGTGCGACAGTTTTTCGGTGGCTGCAACAGTTTTTGTGCCCCACCCAGACCCTCCCAGCCTGCAGTCCCCATGCCCACCTGAGACTCGTAATCCAGTGTGAGCAGCACAGCTTCGAGTCAGGGCTCTGAGATGCTGGTGATGGTAATTCTGGCACCAGCTGTCAGGTGAGGGTGGCATCTGGGGTAAAGAGGCCTCCCAGCCGAAGGCAAATCAGAGGACAGTGACCCCTCGGTCCAGTGGACTCAGCCGGTGTCTGTGCTCAGCCAGCCCTGGCAGTGTGCAGAGCCCCATTCCAGGCACAGCTGGGTCCCCACCAGACACAGTGTCCTGGCTGGATGTCCAGAGCGCTTGACTCCTGTGCCACTCAGAGTGTGGTCTGGGGACCAACTACATGGGCATCACCATGAAGCTAGGGAGAGATGCAGAACCTCAGGCTGGCTGAAGCAGCATCTGCCTTCTGACAAGATCCCCAGGCACAGGGAAGTTTGTCCTCCGTTCATTGGCCAGTCGATCACTGGCCTCGATTATCTGCTGCAGGCCTGTGCTGAGTGTGGGGGCACAACGAGCCTGAGCCACTGAACACCCGTGAGGAGCCCTCCATCCTGCAGGACCCAGTAGAGGCCTTCGTCGCTGCAGGAGCCTGGGGGGAGCAGGGCTTCTGTCCAGGGCGGAAGGATGGGTCACGTTCTGGCTGGGCCACAAGCGACGAGGGGAGACACAGTGCATGTTTGTCAGGGCCACCACAACAAAGTGCCACAGAGTGGGTGACTTCAACAATAGAAACTGATTTCTCACAGTTCTGGAGGCTGGAAGCCTGAATCAAGGTGCCAGCAGAGCTGGTTTTCCTGAGGCCTCTCTCCTGGGCCTGCCGATGGCCGTCTTCTCCTGTCTTCACAAGGGCCTCCCTCCGTACTGTGTCCAAATGTCCCCTTCTTATAAGGACACCAGTCATACATGATTCAGACGCATCCTTCTGGCCTCATTTTACCTGAAGTGCCTCTTTAAAGACCCTATTTTCAAATATAGTCGCGTTCTGAGGCCCTGGGGGTTAGGACTTCAAACTACGAATTTTGGGGAGAGGGGAACCCCTTCAGTCCATGACACAGAGTGTGTAAAGGAGGCTGGAAGAGTGTCCACATCTGGGCAGACTTGAGTGCCGGGTCAAGGAGCTTGCACCTGGTCCTCGAGGCCATGAGGAGCCATGGCAGGTCTTAGAGCAGGGAGTGCACCCCTGGAGCTGTCACTGAGCTCCAGCCGTCAGGTCCACAGCAGACAGAAGCTCCTCTCTGGGCTGAATCAGGCGCCATTCCCACCCTCGCTGGCAAGTTGGGGGCCCAGGTCTGTGGGAGATTGGGAACCTGCTGCCTCTCTCCAGGCCTCAGTGTCCTCATCAGTAAAATGGGCCCAAGGACACGCAGTAGCATTTCCTGACTGAGGGACTCATGGCCCCTGAGGGGCCTGGACAAACAGCTCCAACTTTGCCGGTTATCCAACTTTTTCATGGTTTAATCATTTCACTTCTTTTGGACTTTCTATTATGAACAATTTCAAATATACGGAAAAGTAGAGATTATAGTATAATAAACACCCTTATACCCATTACTCAGATTTGAATAAATCTTAACATTTTGGCATGTTTCATCTTTTTTTCCTGAAAATTTTTATAGTAAATTACAGATCTTCATCTTTTACCCCTAAATCCTCCCGCCTGCCTCTCTTCACTATCAGGACATTTTCCTTAATAATCACAATGCTATGAGCAAACCTAACAAAATTAAAAATAATTCCTAATGCTGTTCAATACACAGCTCACATTCAAATTTCCCATATTGCCCTCAACAAAATGTCTTTCCTTTTGGCATCTGTAAATGAATATTAGGAAAAGGCAAACCCACGCCATCGAGAGGGTATGAAGTTTATATACAAATACAAATATCAATCTGTTTGTTTATGTATAAAATATATATATGTAGATATTTTTAAATTTTTCAATTACATCAAATTCTCAAACCTGTGTGGCAGAAAGAACGTTCCAGGTGGTTGCAGCCCTGTGCGAGGCAGCCCTTGGGAGGTGGGTAAGGTTGAGCTGTGAAGGGCCTCACACACTTGCGCACGGTGGAGGGTTGTGCCACGTGGGTGGGTGGCGGGGGCTGCAGGGCCGGCCTCTGAGCCGGGGTGCAGGACGGGCTGTCTCCAGAGGCCGGGCCTCCTTCCCCTGCTGCGCGTCCCCGCTCCCCCAGCGTAGACGGCTGCGCTGACTCCCTGGGCCTCGGACTCGTGAGCCCTGTGGGGACGGCGGGGCGTACAGCCCTGGTTCCTGGAAGAGGAAATAGTCTGGAGAAGCCATGGCTGAAAATCTGCAGGAGCAGATAGGGAGCTGGCGGCCGCGGGCTGCATGGTCACCACAGGGGACTGGAGACAGAGGATGGTTAGGACAGCTACCGCTCAGTAAGCCCTGCCGTGTGGTGAGCGCTTCTCAGAACTATTTCACTTACTCCTTCAAAGAACTTCGTAAGCTCAGTATTTTATTCTCCCCGTTTAACAGATGAGGAAACTGAGGCTCAGAGACACACTGACTTGCCCAAGGACACACAGCAAGTCAGTGCAGAGCTGGGACTTGAACCTCTGTCCGTGTGACCCAAAGCTCATTCCATGAGCTTCGCTTCCAGGAGCCCAGGACAGAGGGAGCCCAGAGGAGGGTGAGGCTACCTCTGCCGGAGGAGGCTTCAGGGACAATTTTTCAGAGGCAGTGGCTTTGAACTGGGTCTTGAAGGATGAATAGGAGTTCAGAGTTCACAGGGGAGGAGAGAAAGGGCTTTCCCGGCAGAAGGACCAGTATAGGCAAAGGTCTGGAGGCCACAGAGCTGGCTCCCCCTGTCGAGGGGGCTCTACCTTCTCACTGCTCACATATGTCCTCTCTCCTCCAGGTGGTCGGGACAAGGCGGGGCGGCCCTTGCTTCTGATGTCGACCACCCAGGGGGCCTGGGAGGCGCCATGGTGCACGGCCTCAGAGGTCACCAAACTGCTCTCCTACTTGTGCACTGTCCCCAGGTAAGGGTGTGGGCCAGCTGGCCACTCCATCACCCTTGACCTGTCACCCAGAGCCCAGGACCCAATGGAGAGACACCATAGCCTTCCATCCAGTGTCTGTTCCCAGAGTCAGTCCCGAGCCCCCTGCTGGGCGGAGCAGGACAGACTTACTCCTCGCCCTGGGGGTCCCTAGGCTGGTGGGGGAGGTGGACGGCGTGCAAGAAGCAAGCCGCGGACAAGCAACTCTCAGGGGTGTCTGTGTGGAGAAGAGAACAGAGGGATGTTGTAGATCGGCATGCGTCAGAATCACCAGGCGGGCGTGAAAGCAGACCGCTGGGCCCCACCCTGATTGTCAGATTCAGGTCTGCGGTGCAGCCTGGGAATCTGCATTCCTAACAAGTTTCCTGCTGGTACTGATGCTGCTGGGTCGGAGACACATTGAGAACCACTGTTGTACTAAGAAGGGTCGGGGGACTAATTTCAATGGTGAAATCAGGGAAGGCTTCCCTGAGGAGGTGATAAGTGAGCTGGCTTCTGAATTATAAATATTTGTTGAACCAGTGAAGAAAAGGGCGAATGAGTGAATGAATGAGTGAGTGAGAGAGTGAAAACAAGAATGAGTGAGGGAGGGAGTGAAGGAAAGTGAGCCAGGCTGACTTCTAACATCCACCAGCCCCACCCCATTCAGACTTCACGTTGGACTGCTGGGGAAGAGGCGCCACCCTCTCTGAGCCCCAGCCCCCAGCCCCCAGCCAGGGCTGTCGCAGAGGTGGTTTGCTGGGACTGTGGCATAGATCTCAACCCAACCTAGAGGTTCTGCCCCGGGGGAGGAGGAAGGGATCCTTGGAAGCTTCTCCATTCACTCCACTCCACAGGAGCCATCACTGCCACCTGCTGGCCACTTGGATTTTTCTTCCTCTTGTCCAAGGGGGAGTGGCTTTTCTGGCCTGAGTGGGAGATGGAACCCCCTTTCGAGGCTGAGAAGTGGCCAGCGTGGTAGACAGAACCCTGGAATCCCACCAGCCTGCTGTGTGACCTTGGGGTGGTAACACCCCCTCTCTGAGGCTCACCTGATAAAAGGGGATGACCAGGTGGGCTCTGAGGACCCAGTGTGGTCACAAGAGGTGGGGGTGAGGTGCACTGTAAACCGTGGAGTGCCATGTCCATGGGGTCTTGTGTGCTGGGCTTGCTTTTCCACTCCTGCTGTGAACCAGCGTTGCTGGGCACCTGCTCTGGGTCGGCTTTATGCTGGGCCGTGCTGGCCACCCAGACGCTCCTCACCTCGGGCCCTGACCTCTAGGGGCCTCCAGGCTGGTGGCGGAGGCAGGTGTGGAGGAGACCTCTCTCCCAGCCGGGGCACAGCCTCCGACAGCCTCCTCTCAGTTTGCCACGTCACCGCCCCATGCCTCAGTTTCCCCTTCCAGGACTGTCATAATAGCAGACCTTCATATCCCCCTTGCTCTGCGCAGCCAGTGAGCGCTTTACAGTCGCGACCTCATCAGCCGTCAGCCCAGCCCCATTTACAGATGCGAAATTGACTCCGCGCAATGCAATGCGCGGGCCTGGGTGACAGACACGTGGCCATGCCCCAGCTCCACCCCCACGCCGACCCCCTGGTTTCGCCTGTGAACTGGTGGTTGTAGGGCCTGAATGCAGTTGGGGGTCATTGTACCAACCTGCCTGGTCATCGGCATGGCCGAGGGCACCTGGAAGCACACCGACGCCCCGCCCCGCCCCGCCCCGCCCCGCCCCGCCCCGCTGGATGATGTCTGCGGGATGCGGTGGGGGTGGGGTGCGGAATCGGTATTTTGACAAGTCCACACAAGCGGGCCAGTTTGGGAAATCCTAAAGTAATCCCTGAAAAGTGCATCGTGAACCTGTGAGGGTGAACCGATTCCAATTCAAAAAGTCTTACCTATCAGGAAAACTATCCTTCTATGTCCCGGCCTTATATCTCTTTGTAAGAACTTTTTAAAGGTGAGAATGTCTTTCCCAGAAGTCCCCCAGCAAACTTCCCTTCACATCTCATTGGCCAGAAAAGTGTCACATGACCCATATCTAAACCAATCATTGGCCAGAGGATTTGGGTCCCTACTGTTGGCCTCAACCAATCAGAAGTCAGTTCCAGGGTGCGTGAAGGATACACGTGGTTATATGGAGGGAGCTGGATTCTTAATAAAGTGAGGTTCTGCCCACACGAAAGGGGTGGGTGAGCCTTGGGGACTCACCCACTGCAACTGGGAGAGTGGCTTATAGTTTCTGATTATTGGGGTGTAAGAGAGAGCTATGTGAGGTACTGTGGGAGCACTGAAGAGGGAGCAGTGAGCTCTGCCTGGAGAAGAATCAGGGAGGGCTTCCTGGAAGCGGGGGCACGGGGACTTTGTCTTACAGGATGCAGAGTTCTCCAATAAATCAAGGCTTCTAGCAGCCAGTTCCCCTCACCTCCCACTAGGTCCTTCCCCCTCGAGAGTCCCGGTTCACCCAGCAAGACTGCCAACTCTGTCTACCACCCACAGGCCTGAAGAGAAGGCCAAGGGGCTGGCAGTTGTGATTGACGCCAGGAGCCAGCCCCCGCATCCCGGTCTGGTCAGTGCCCTGCAGGCCACCCAGGTGAGTGGGAGGTGGACAGCCTCAGCCTAGTGAGTCTTGGGAGCACCGGGGGCCTTGTGACATTCCCGCAGCTCAGAGCTGGGCCCAGGACCCCACGCAGGGACTCTCAGTGTTGATAACAGAAACCCCAGCCCAAACTGGCTTAGAGACAAAGGTCGTTCATTGGTCCCTGCGACTCGACATTCCAGAAGTTAAATCCACCTTCAAGTGTGGCTTGATTCAGGGGCTCAGATGCCGTCAGCAAGATCTGGCTCCTCTCTCCCCATCTCTGGCCCCTTCGCAGCCAGGCTCCCTCTCGGTGGCAGTCCGGCTCCCAGCAGCTCTGAATTCCGATGGTCTTTCATTAAAGTTGGGTAGGAAGAAACGAGAGAGTCCTTTCCCAGAGGTCCCAGCCAAAGTTCCTTCGTGTCTCCTTAGCCCCGATTGGTGCGGGTGACCATCCGTCACGCGGTCTCTGTGGGCAGGGGAGTGGGACGCACCGACTGGCTCAGACTTGGCTCACAGGAGCCTCCTGGACGGAGAATGGGGGAGGGAGAGATTCCTATCGAGCCAGTTGGGCAGCAGAGTAAATGGAAGGCTGGCATCTGCTCACCTCGTGGTCTGACCTCCACCTCCCCTTCTCCCTCCTCCTCTCTCTATAGATGGGGAAACTGAGGCCCAGAGGGGGCGGGGTGTCTAGGAAGTTTGCAACACAGCTTGGACCTGCTGCTCTCTTGACTTCCAATGACTCGCCCTCCAAACATACCACATAAGGGTCCAGCCACAGGGACCCCCCACATACCCCACGCCCGTGGCCCCTTTGCCTGCATCTTAGCCAGGAGGCTCAGTGAAGGCCTGGGCAGAGCGGCTCTGACGTGCTTGTCTCCGACAGGCTCTGCCCCCGGCCTCCATCCGGGCCCTGCTCTTCCTGGGGGAGAAGGAGGCCGCTCTCCAGCTGCGGGCGTTACCCGACATCCAGGTGAGGGGGACGCAGCGGCCGGGGGCCGAGGCATAGGGGACTTGCTGGGCTGGGGCCAGGATCCGGCAGGACCTTCTCAAATGTCTGTCCCCCACACTGGGTCCCGGTCCTCCTGACTCTCTTCTTTTGTCTGTAGGTAGAGGTGCTGACCTCACTGAAGGCCCTCAGCCACCATGTGGCCCCCAGCCAGCTGCCCGCAGCCCTGGACGGCCCCTTCCCCTACTGCCACAGCCAGTGGGTGCAGCTCTTCCAGGTGCCCAGCGTCACAGCCTTTATCCCCCGACACCCTTTCTCTTTCTCCCTCCGCCATCCTGTCCCACAGATCCATTGACTCTGTTGGGGTCAAAAACAGTCATTCAACAAACATTTATAATGAGGGTGCAGAATGGAGTAATTAAGAGCTCAGGCTCTGGAGCCAGACAGCATGGGTTCCAATCTCAGCTCTGCTGTGTGACCTTGAGTGAGTTATACACCTTCTCTGGGCCATTTTCCTCAACTACAAAATGGGGTTAATGATAGTACCTCCTCGTGGGGCTGTCGCAATGATTAATTGAGCTACTGTGGGTAAAGAGCTTGCAAGAGTGTCTAGCACATGCTGGAGTATGTCTATGTTAACTGGAAATACACTTACAGACACCTGCTCTGTGGAGCCCCACAACTCGGGGGACTCAGGGCCCGGCGGGGAGGTGCAGATGCGCTCCCTCCTGCGAGAGCGAGGGAATAAGGAACCGCCCGCGCTGGGCTGCTTTCCTGTGCCATCTCAGTCCCTCCTCCCCACAGCCCTGCGAGGGGGCAGGTCATGCCCAGTCACCCTGTGGGGACACACAGGCCCGGGTGATGGGCACAACAGTGCACCGAAGATTACTGCTTCAGCTGCGTGGACACCCGTGCCTGTGGACACTGCCCCAGGCTCCCCCAGGACAGGGCTGCGCAACCACGGCGCCATCCAGGTGTGGGCCAGAGAATCCTCACTTTTGGGGGGGAGCTGTCTTGTGCGTAGTAGCTTGACTAGCGCCATCATGGCCTCGACCTGCTCTGACAGTAGCAGCCCACAAATTGTGACAACAGAAAATGTCTGCAGACACTGGCAGTGTCCCCCGGGGTGGGGGGATCACCCTTCGCTGAGAACCGCCGGTCCATGCACACAGGCTGCGTGAGGTTTGTGGTCCACTTTTGGCCCCGTGCTCCCCTTTTTAAAATCCTGTCTGTTTTTGAATAGGCAGTATGTTCTGAATTCCAAGGGCATAAAGGGTCTGCGCTGAGAGGTCTTTCCTGCTCGGCCCCCAGGCCCCAGCTCTCCTCTCCAGAGGCCTCCGATTAATCCAGCGGCTTTGGAACTATATTTTCACCTTAAAACTTCCCCTGGAAGTGACGTCATACCCATAGACCCAGAAAACAAAGCTGCCAATGATGGAGACTAGTACTGTGTGCTGGGTGCTAGTCTAAGTGCCTTGCACAAATGAAGCCATTGAGTCCTCATGCAAGCCTGTGAGGCAGGGACTACGTGATCCCATCTTACAGAGGAGGAAGAGGAAGCACAGAGAGGTTAAGTAACTTGCCCAAGGTCTCACAGCTAGGAAATGGTGGAGCTGGGCTGACGTGGGGCCCAGCGGAGGATGCCCCCTTCTCCTTCCCCCTCCGCTCCCCCAGGGTGTCCCCACTGGCCTGGAGTAGCTCAGGCCTGTCTTCCTTCTTCTCCCTCCCGCATTCCCAGCACCAGTGGTCCTCAAAGTGTGGCCCCCCGACCAGCAGCATCAGCATCACCTGGGAGCTAGTTAGAAATGCAGATTCTCAGGCCCTGCCCCAGGGGAACGAAGCCAGAAACTCAGGAGTGGGGCTCAGCAGTCTGGACTTGAACCGGCTCTCCAGGGGATTCTGATGCGGCTGAAGTTTGAGAACCAACACCTCCTGCCCCCTCGTGTTCTCCTGGGTTGGGGTGCGCCCTCCTCACTGGCCCGGACTGACACCCCTTCTCTGGCCTTCCATCCTGCAGAGGTTGGACCCTTTCCTTGCTGGGCTCCGCCGGGCCTCCTCCCTCCTGCAGGCCTCCATCAAGGAGTTTGAGAGGCGCGACCCCCCTGGAGGGGTACAGGTGAGCCTGGAGCGAGTGGTAGGGAAGCACGTCACACCCCGGCCTCCAAGAGCAAGGGCTCCGTGAAGGGGACAGCCGGGGTGGGCGCCATCACCCCTGCTTTTCATCCATTAGTTTGACTAATATTTATTGGGCGCCCGCTAGGTGTCATGCCCTGGAGACCCAGCCTGAGGCAAACTGATTTGTCCTTATTCTCATGGGGTTTATTTACGGTGCAGTGATAGAGGCAGACATTTAAAAAGTAAACAGAGAAATGGATATGTGGTTACGAATTGTGCGGAATGCCAGGAAAGTAAGATTGAGGATAATGGGGAAGGATGGAGGGCCTCCCTGAAGAGCTGGTATTTCAGTTGAGGCCTGAAGGATGAGAAGGAGCCTGCCATGGGAATGGGAGGGGGCTGAGCTCCAGGCAGAGGGCAGGCATGTGCAAAGGCCCTGAGGTGGGATTATGCTTGGTATGTTCAAGAATAGCGTGGAGGCCCAGGTAGAACAGAGTGAGTTGGGGGTGCAGCGAAGGAGGGAAGAACTAAAGGATCTTCCGGGTCCGGGGGGGGCTCTATCAAGGAGGAGCTGGGCTGTGATTTGATTCTAAGTGGGCGGGGAAGCCACTGGAGAGTTTTGAGCAGGGACATGATCAGTCGCGCACTTTGAGATCCTTCCAGCTGCCATGTGGAGAACAGACTGCAGGGGGAGCCAGAGTGTGGCAAGGAGACCCGTGAAGAGGCTGGGATGGATGTCCCGGCAAGAGATGATGGCACTGGGCCCAGTGAGGTTGCCACGGTGATGAGAGGAGGCTTGGCTTGAGGAGATGTTTTAGAGTGAGAAAGCACAGACTTCCTGTAGGACCATGAATGCCAGACTGGGGGAGTTGAGCGTGATCTGGGCGTGGGGAGCTCAGGAAGGTTGTAGAGGGAGAGTGGGGACTGGGCCTCAGGCCACCTCCCTCCACTGGCAGGAGGCCTCCAGGTGTCTGAGCAGGTCCAAGGAGCTGATGGAGGCCGTGCTGAGGGACCCGGGCCTGCTGGGCCTCCAGCGGGAGGGCGGGGCCACCCTGGCCAGGCTGCAGCAGGAGGCCAGCAAGCTGGACTTCCACCCCGACGTCAGGTACAGACCCCGGGGTTCTGCGCCCCCACCCCACCCCGTTCCCTGGCTGGGGAGCCTGGAGCTGGGGCCACCCCGCTGAGGGGACACATAGGCCTCAGATCCTGGACTGACGCCTCGGCAAGGTCCCCGTCCCTTCTCTGCTGCTCCTCTTCAACCCCGGCCATCCTCAGCCGGTGTGGGCATCGGAGGACAGCCTCTGGCCGTTTCTGGTCACCCTCGGGGACCTAGCACCTTCTCTGACCCCAGAATTGTGTTTGTTCTCTCCATCAGAACAAACACAGTTACAAAGTTTGCATCAGCTTCTACGAGCAGTTTGTTTATTTCACCACCACGTACGCCGCACTAAGGATGTACACAGCCTTGTCCTCAGGGCTTTACAGATATTGACTCACTTAATCCCCACCCATGAGGGAGATCCTGCTGTTATCCTCCTTGTACAGCGGAGGAGCCTGAGGCTCAGCGAGGTTAAGTGACTTGCCCAGGGTCACACAGCTGGGATGTGGTGTGGGCCAGGACTCGAACCCAGGCAGCCTGGCCCAGAATCTTGAACGCACCACCCTGAGCTGCGCCCACGGGCAGATTCACGCTGACGTGAGTGCCGGGCAGCAGCGGGTGCTGGCGCGGCGTGTGGAGTCACCTCCTTGCCCCTCACACGGGCCGGTGGGCTGGCACCGTCTTTCCCGGCACGTCCCCGCCTCCCTGCTGGGCCCCCAGCCGCCTTGTCCGCCGTAGGTCCCTGCAGACCCCTGGCCGCCGGCGGCTCCACCAGGGGGCGCTGTGGCCCCACATGAGTCCCGCGCGCGGTTTTCCCGCACACGGTCCCGGGCTCCCGCCTGGCGGCCCTGCCCCCTCCCTCTGCCGGGCGGGGTGGCGTTGTCCATCCCGCGAACGCACCCGGGGGCTCACGCCTTCCTGGGGCGGGGGGGCAGTGACCTGTGGGGGCGGCCGTCAGATGGGGCGGCCCGCAGCGCGGCCCCCTCAGGAAAGCGGATCTCCTCCCATCCCCTCTCTCTCCTCCCATCCCCTCTCTCTCCTTCTCCTTCTGTAATAAGACCCCCGAGGGCAGAGGAGGGTGGGCGGGATTTGAGGGGTGATGGAACGCCCGAGCACTCTCCCTTTCCCAAGCGTGGCCACGCCTGGAGTCCCAGCTACGCCCCTCCATTTACGTCCTGCTGGCTTGGACCAATTTTGTAAATTATGTGCAGAAAAAGCCGTGGGCTGGGCGCCGGTCCCGACTGCCCGGCTGGGGTCGGGGCCTTTCTCCCGACCTCAGTTTTCCCATCTGAGAAACGGAGGCCAGAGCGGGAGGCCTCTGACAGCCGCTCTCCACCGTGGCAGGGGAAATCGCAGACCCCGAGCCCCGCGCCGTGGTCAGGGCTGTGAAGGTGGGGGCCGGCTCCCAGCCCGGGCGGCCCCGGAAACCCGAGGGCTCTGGAAAGCACTCACGTCCGGGGCACACTCGGAGCCTGACGCACTTGGCCCGGGTGGCCTGGGCATCGAGATTTTTAAAGCTCCCGGGCGGGTTGTCACGTGCAGCCGGGCTTGAGAGCTAAGGCGTGAGATCGTTCAGTCTCTGCAACCAACCTGTGAGGTGGGTTCTGTTACCCACACTTCTTATAGATGAAAACACAGAGATGCAGAAAGAAATTTGCACAAGGCCTCACTATCAGGAGGTAGCAGGGCTGGGATTTGAACCCGGATCTGTCCAGCTCCGTTCATACCCTCCGAGGGAAAGGAAGGGTCATTTGGTTTCCTGCTGTGTCCTCTAGTCCTCCCAGTCCCATGGAAGGCCAAGGCTGGGCCCAGAGAGGTGTAGGGACCTGTCCAGGGTCACACAGCAAGTCAGCAGCTGGAATACCCCAGCCGGGGCCACGGGCTTGGTGGGAGTTAGGGGGCAGGCCTATGCTGGGCAGGAGTGCTGGGGAGGGTCACATCTTAGGCTTCTCTCACCTTCCTCCACTCCCCAGGAGTCATCTGGCTGAAGCCACTGCTCTGTACAGCCTCATGGACGAGCAGCTGCATGTCCTGGTCACCGCGTCCAACCACCTCCTGGGGAGGCTGGAGCTCCGCGTCCGCCTGGGCCGCCTGGAAGCTGCCATCCTCCAGGTGAAAGGGGAGGCTTGCCTGGGGGAGGTGGTGGCTTCTGCCTGGCCAACCCCCACAGGGAAGGTCCTGTTCCAGGCCGTGTCCCAGCCGGGCACCCTGCCCTGGTGTAAGGACACGAGGTGGGCAGTCCTTCAAGGATGCCGGGCAGGCATCCTTGGGACACATGACGTGACACTCAGCAAGTGCTTAATGGGTGAAAACCTAACCCCCAAAGCTATACTTATGGGAGACCAGCTGTGTGCTGAGGCTGGGCCAGAGCCCTTGCACCCAGCGTCGCTTTCCAGCCTCATCACTCCCCCATGCTGTGGGGAAGGTGCTCACAGATGAGAAATCCCAGGCCAGGCGACATTACATCACCGGCCCGTGGCCACACCCCATGGTCTGATCCTGGAGCCCACACCTGGCAGCACCTCGTGTGACTGCGCTGCCCAGAGCAACATGTCCCGTCACCTTGGGGCCGTGGGGCGCAGTGCGCTCTGGAGCCAGATGGCGTGGGTCCGGTCGTGGCTCCGGCCCTTACTGGTAGTGTGACCCTAGATTAGTTATTCAACTGTTCAGTGCCTCGGTTTCCTCATCTGTTACATGGGGATAATCTTAGTTCCTGCCACACTGGGCTTTGTGAGGATGAAGTGAGTGAATACACGCCTTTAAGACACCCCAGAATAAGAAGGGACTTCTGCCCATGGGTTCAAGAACACCCCTGTGCGTCATCGAATCCTTACGTCTACCCCATTTTGCCACTGAATGAACTGAGGCCCCAGGAGGGGAAGCACCTTGCTCCAGTCACACAGTGAGTTCATAGCAGGCCCATGCACCTTCCTCTACAGCGGGCAGCTTTTCTCCAGCACTGTTTGCACACCCCCAGGGACAGGGAGCTCATCCCTCCCAAGGCTGCCCCTTTGATGACTGGGCGGCACCGAACGGTTAGAGTAAGCTGAAATTTGCCACCCTGTGACTCATTCAGACAAGTGTGCACCTAATGTGTGTAGGGCACCGGCCAGGCCAAATGCCCTCTGGGGTGCACTCAGGGAGCCCCCTCCCTTTCGGATATTTGAAGAACATGACAGAGCACTCCCTTCCACAGGGTGTCTGTTCTCCCCCCAGAACTGGGAGGGTTTCCGTCCAGGCCAGTGGCCTCCCCGGAAGGTGGGGCGCTGGCCAGGGGCCGTCTCCCGGCAGCCCCCTCACGTCCAGACCTCCTCCCCCGCCCCAGGTCAGCAACTGGATGGAGCAGGAAGGAAGCCGGTGCCTGCGAGCGCTGACCCCCCGGGACGGAAGCCTGGAGACGGTGGAGCAGGCCCACGCCGCGTTTGAGGACTTCTTCCTGCAGGCTGCAGTGCGTTCCGGAAACTGAGGAGCAACACCCGAGCAGAGGGAGGGGCGCAGAGGGGGCGGCACGGCAGGACCGCACGGCGGAGGTGGGAAAGTGCGAGGAAGCTTCCAGAGACAGTGAGGAGGCCAGTGCGGATCACAAATGGTTCCGCTTAGATGGTGTCTCCTCCAGGAAGCCTTCCAGGATCCCCAAGTCCACAGATGACCAATCTCAGAATCTCTGAGGGCTTCTTAAAATGCTGATTCCAGGGTCCCACCCTGGGCCTACAAAGTCAGCCCCAGAGAGCAGGGCTGGGGAATCTGCGTCCTTGGTGCGCTGGGTCCTGGGCACAGGGTGATTGAGCCTCTGTTTCAGCCCTCAGGGAAGGCCCAGGCCAGGGGGATGGGGGCGGGGGACAAACAGGGAAACAGGCAGAAAGGGATGGCTGTGGGGACACGAAGACGTTGGGGTCAGGGAAGTTTCCCAGAAAGAGGTGACACTAAGCAGAGTCCAGCTAGAGGAAGTGAGCGGCCTGGGCAAGGGCCTGAGTCTCCCTTGTATAGATGGGGAAACTGAGGCTCAGGGAGTCGCAGACTCGGCAGCGGGTAGCGGGAGGTTGCAGCCCAGGCGGGAGCTGAGTGGACCCCCCACTCTCCCCGCTCAGGCCCAGTACCGGCGTGGCCTGGAGCTGTCTAAGCAGGCGGCCCAGCTGGGAGCTGCAGGAGGGGCCGGAGAGGCGGGAGGAGCCGAGCTCCCAGAGCTGGCCGCCTTCGCCGCCACCCAGCGGGCCTTCCAGGCTAAGCTGACCCACTTCTACATGGCGGCCGAGCGGCAGCGCACAGACCTGGAGACGCAGCTGCACCTACACCACTTCTGCAAGAGGGTGAGCCTTGCGGCCCGCCTGCACAGACACCCCCGCAACCCCCACGAGGCCCGGTGGGGGGCGGGGAGCAGGGAGCGGCCTAGACACAGCACGAGGCTCTTTGCATGATTCATTCCCCTTGTCCCTTGAGTGGGAGAAAGCATGACCCGCGTTTTCCAGAAGGGAAACAGGGTTTGCGAGGTTAAGTCACCTTCCTAACCAGGGCGGGTGACCCCTGACCCCAGCTTGTCCCACTACACCAGGCAGCCTCCCACTGACCTGGTGTCAGCTCTCAAAGGACCCTCAGGAATCACCTGCTTCTTCAACTCTGGGATTAGGGGAAGGAGCCCGGGGATTTCTGAGCATCCGGTCAAAGCCGTAGACTCCTCCACACATGGATCTCTGCAGGCAACGTCAGGGGTCAGGACCAGGCTGAGAACCTTGACCTCGTGCCCCTCCTCTGTGGCAGAGTTGGGGAAGCAGGATCAGAGAAGGGCTGTCACTTAACCAAGGTCACACAGCAAGCCCATGGCACCATTCGAGCGCTCTTTCCTCTGTCTCACCTTGCCCTGCACAAGGTGGGGGCGCCGGGGCAGGAGGGCGCAGTCAGCTGAGGCTGGGCCCAGAGGCTGCCCTGAGCACCCTCAGAACAGAGGCCTCAGTCTTCACCAGGAACCAGAGTTTGGCCAGGAGGCGGGGGGGGGGGGGGGGTAGCGCCACTGTGTGTGTACGTGGGGGGCGAGCGCAGAGTTGGGGTGGGAGGCCAGAGGAACTGCATCTTCATCTCCCAGCAGCCCAGTGTGCCACGGTTAATCAGCCCCATCCTACAGATGCGGAAACTGAGGCCCAAAGACGGAAGGACTTTGCCCAAGGCCACACAGCTGGAGGAAGGAAGAGCTGGGATTTGAACACAGATGTGTCTGCGCCCCATAACATGCCCCGTATTCTTCTCCGAAGGTGGGGGCGTGGCAGCCAACTCCCATGTCCCAGCAGCATGAGGATGGTGAAGATTAGGTGACCCTTAGGCGGGAGCCCACATTATCGACTGTGTCCTCCACCCAGGCCCTCCTGTGGGCGCTTCACAAACCCTGCCTGACTTAATTCTCACCATATCTTTATAAGGGAGGGGCACCAACATGGTTTCCATTTCACAGATGAGGAAACTGAGGCCCAAAGAGGACAGTGACTTGCTCGAGGTTTCCCAGAAGGTCAGTGGTCCAGCAGGATTTGCCCGAAGAGCCCCACCCTTCCTAAGATCATGAAGCCAAACCCCTCGGTTTTCCGATGGGGAAACCGAGCTCCCGAGGGAGCTGTAACCCAGCTGGGTCAGGAACCCACATCTCTGGCCCCAGCCCAGTGCCCTCAGCCGCCCCTCGCACTCACCACCGAGGACAGAGTGTGGGAAGAGGCTGACCCCTTCTCTCGGCTGTCACGCTGACCCAGTACATAGGGGACAGAGAATACAGGATGCTTCAGAGTGCAGCGGGAGGGACCCCGGTCAACTCATGCCTGGGGCGCCGGGAGAACAGGCCGCTCTCTGTCTCTCTGGGGCAGCAGGCAAGGGAGGCGGATGTGGGCAGTGATGGCGACAGGATGCCCCACTCCCAGCTGTGCAGTAGAGCGAGGCAGGGGTTGGATCTGAGACTGAGTCAAAGGCGACTTACGCCTGCAGGGGCTGTGTGACCTCAACGCTAGTCTTCACTGCTCTGGGCCCCAGCTCCTCGTCAATAATAATGACTATAATAATAACAGCAACCCATGCTTATGTTGTTCTTACTACGTGGCAGGCCCTCTGTTCCTGTCATTTTGCATATCGTTTCGTTGTCACACCAACCCTATGAGGCAGGCACTATTACTATGCCCATTTTACACTCAAGGAGACACAGAGAGGTCAAATAACTCACCCAGGGTCACACAGCTAAGAAGTGGCAGAGCTAAGATTCAAACCCAGATCATCCAGCTCTAGTGCCTGGTAGTGGGAGAATTAATTTAAACGTAAGTAACCCCCCAGCTTTGCTCAAATTTGGAACGATTATTATTAACGTCAATATTATTATCATTAGTAGTGGTGGGAGGGGTAGTAATGCCTCATGGCTTAAGGGTGTCTGGAAGCTTCTCTCCCTTGCTTACTAATTTCAGCCCCTTGGCCTTCCCCGGAGAAACTAAGCTTAGTCCAGCTCTGAGGCCTTTGCGGTTGCTGTTCCCTCAGCTAGGAACGCTCTTCCCCTCCACCAGACGGTCTCTTGTCTTTCTTCAGTGCTCTGGCTCATGTGTCCCCACCTCCGAGAACCCCGTCCTGACACCCAGCTCCCACCCCCGTTCTCTCTCATCACACTGTGTTTATCGTTTCCTGGTGCCCTTTGTGATCTGACATTATCCTGCTGCCTTGTCACCTGCTTGTCCCTCGTCTGTCACCTGTGAGTGACCTCCCCTATGCGGTGGCTGGGGCTGACTGGTCCTGGTCCTGGTCCTGTTGGCAGTGCCCAGCGCAGGGCCAGCGCCCAGGGGGCTCGGAAACGCTGAGGACGGCAGGCCAAGAGGTGGGAGGAAGAGTAGGAGTTAGGAAAGGAAGGCAGGCGGGGGTTAAGTGTGTGAAGGTGGAGTCTGACCCTCGCCTCGAAATGGCACAGGAGTTGGCAGCTCTGACCCCAAGCCCCGCCATGGCCGTCCCCGCTGCTCGACTTGCGCAGGCCCCTTCTCTCTGGCGTGGAATTTTAATCCACACAACAAGGGGTCGGGCGAGATGATTTCCGAGGTGCTCTCCATCTCTGTCCAGCTCGGCCTGGAAGATGGAGTCCCAGACAGACAGACACACAGACAGGACAGCCCAGTGCTGGGCCCAGCCCCAGGTGAAGGGCGTGCGGGCAGCGGCTTGTGCACTAAATAATAATAACACAGTTGTGGGGCTAACGGAGATTTATGGAGCCCTTCCGCGGCCGTGAGCTCCATGTGCTTCCACCAATAGGAAGCCATTTATCTAAAGACAATTCCCTTAATCCGCAGAAAGACGGTTTCCTCGGAGAAAATGGCTCTCCAATCCCACAAGCTAACAGCTCGCTGTCGGCTTCTAAATTAATGGAGAGAAAGATTATGTTTTTCACACGCTGCTGGGAACGGCTTGGCTCCTTTGCAGCCTGCAGATATTTTGGGTGAATGGCAGAAGCCCAAAATGGGGCGCAGAGCCTGGAGGGAGGGGCCTCGGGGCTGGGTCTGCTGACTGTCACTGGTGACTGCAGGGGTGCGACTCTACCTGGGCCAGTTTCTCTGTGCTAGGAGCTGCTTGGAAGATGCTGTCTGGAAGGCCGGAGAGATCTGAGTTCAAACCCAGCTCCTCCCTGACTTGGGATCTGGGGCAGGTGATTTCATGTCTCTGAGCCTCGGTTTCCTCTTCCATAAAATGGGCTGCGGGTACAGTTCTGTGTGTCACACATGAGACACAAGAGAGCCTGGCAAATAAACGTCAGCCGGCCCCCTCTCTCAGCCCCTCTCATAAGGGGTTCGCACAATTCCAGCATCCAAGTTTTCAGCACTCAAAAGCCTTTTCATGATCCTCTGGCACAATCTCCCATTTTACAGGAGGAGACACTGAGCCCCAGAAAGGGTAAGTGCTTGCTGGCCCCGAGGTCTATCAGCCGGTGCCCGAAGATCCCAGGGGTGCTGGGGACTCTTTCCTGCTGGCAGGCGTGTGCGCCCCGGGAAGAGAGGGAGCCCACTGTCATCATTGTCAGCAGGGGAAATCATGGCCACGCTGAGGGGCCCCTCACATTGATCGGGTGCTTGTTATTAACTCGATCCAGCAATATTTATTCTTCAGGTCCCCTCTCTGCTCCGAGAGGCACGTCCCTGTCCACACCGAGCCCCCACAGCCCCACTCCCTCTCTGCTTATCTCCCAGATGACCTGGTTCCACAGGGACTGTCAGGACCTGATGACGCAGCTCAGGCTGGGCAAGGCCCAAAGGACCAGCCCTGGGGACCAGCGCCGCCTGCACCGCTACCTGCAGCGACTGGCGTCCGAGTTCCCTGAGGAGAAGCTCACGGCCATGGGGCTGCAGGTGGCCTCCCTGAGCCGGGAAGGCCTGGGCCAGGACCTGTGGGAGGAGGCCTGGGTGAGACACGAGGAGATCCAGACCCTCCTGAAGAAGGCCGTGGCCCACTGTCCTTGCCCAGCGGGTCCCACTGCCCACTCGGCACACCCGGAGCCAAGAGGGGCAGCCACCAAGGGCCAGGGTCTGAATGCAGAGGTCACCTCTAAGGGAAGGCGGGACCTGCCCCTCCAGCACCCACTGGGCCTGGACAGTTCGCCCAAATCCTGTTGGCCTCCTTGGGCCCCCAGAGTGGGGCGCAACAGAAATTTCCTGGTGGGCCCCCAGACCAGGGAAGCTGGCCAGGCTGTAGAGGCTGAGGATGGCGAGGGCCCCCGTGAACCCCTTGATCCTGCCCCTGAACGGTCTCTTGCCACACTCTTCTCCTGGCAGCGGCTCGCCAGGCAGGGTCAGAGCCCCCGCCCCACTGGGGGCAGCTTCTCCTCAGAGGGGACAGACTCCCAGACGTCTCTGGAGGACTCGCCACAGACAAGTCCCCCAGCATCCCTCTAGCTGGGAGCCCCCACCATGTCACCATGCTCCAGGGGGTGGCTGGGCTGGGGCCCAGCTGCAGAGGGAGCTGGGGAGCCCTGGCCGATCCCATGGAGACATGGCTCCTGAGCCCTCAGTGTGTTTGGCCTGTGCTGGGGGGAAGAGCACCTGGACCCGCTCCCGGCTCCAGAAAACTCCAGGAAGACCCGACTTACGCACATTGACGACGGTGAGAGAGAGGTCAAGGCAGGATGCAGTGGAGCAGGTGGTTGGCTTCACGGGCCCTGGGTCTCATTGTGGAAAGAGCTGCTAGTACGGACCCTTCCAGGGGTGTCAGTCATAGGCAGGCCCGATGCCCGCCTGGAGTTCAGGGGCACACAGCTTCCCCTTGGAGAGCAAGGGGCAGAGTTGCCCTCATACAGAACCATGGGTGGGGAGATGCCGGAGGGGCGCCTTGTCTCAGGGTCCCATGGAAACAAACCTCAAGACAAGGATTCGAGGGCACATCTATTTGGCTGTGATCCCAGGAACCCCTGGTGGAGGCGTAGGGAGACGAGTCTGGGGAGGGAATAAAGGGTGTTGTTGTCAAGTAAATTACCGTGTGCTATTTATTCGCTGGCGCCATTGGCCTCCGGTGAAGAGAATCACCTGCTGGCAGCCAGTTAGTGCCCACAGAAGGGTAAGGGCGATGGAATGTCTGCTGCCCTCTCTACTCTGTCTCCCTGGGCTCCTCCAACTGACACGGGCCATCGGTCTCAAAGTCAAGGAACCCCACAGTCTTGTCCTTGCCCTCCGGAGAGTAAGGACTCTCGCCCTCCGATGTTCTCTGTCTTCTTCCCCTCCCCACCACTCCTCAGGCTCTGCATCCACTCCCCCACAGGTCCCCACCTTTCTTTAGGCACAGTCTCTGGTGCCCAGCATCACAGGGTTCTGCTGGTGGTTGGGGTCGGGCGAGGGGGTAGGGAGCCACGTCCCCATTCAGCAGGTGGTGCGGGGGCCCGAGGGAGAGGCCTTTACATCTCTGATCTCAGAGTGTCTAGAAGAGAGCCAGCCTCTCAACCGCCCTGCTAGAGCCTCCCCTGAACGTCATTATGCTGGAAAGTGCGCCCACATCTCTGCCTTAGGATGCATTACCAAGACGGCCTTCTGGCCGCCCAGCCCTGGAATTTTCCTGGCTCTGGTAAGAGGGTGGAGCGCACATCCTCCCACAAATGAGGCTATGGAATAGGGGCAGGCAGCACTGGAACAGGCCTATGAGGACAAACAGGACTTCTCAGGAGTCATCTCAGCAGACAGCCACACAAACCTCAATACCCACAGTGGCTTCAAGAATCTTCCAAGACTCAAGATTTTGTCAAGTGTGGTCTGAGGCCTGTCTGCCTCAGAACCATGAGCAAGGCTGATCAAAGGCAGCTTCCTAGGGGAACCCACCCCAGATAATTAAAATCAGACCCTTGGGGCCAGGAGTGGCTGGAATCTGCGTTTGTAACCAGCTGCTCAGGTATTTCCCATTGACTCAGCGAGGTGAGGGATGCTGTTGGGAAACATTTGGGGCTGGGGTCTGAGCTGGCCCCCACCCAAGCCAGCTCTGATTCTTGCATCCCAGTCTCCCGTCTTCCATCCAGACAGGCCTGGGGATGCAAGCGGTGTTTGATCAGCCCATCTCCATCCGTGCCTGTCGCCTCAGAGGGACTCCGAAGGCTCTTAAAATGCTGTTGCCACAGCAACAGCATCCAGCCAGTGGGGACCACAGGCAGAGAGCCAGGGTACCTGGAGTGCAAGGATGGAAACTGACTTCTGAGCGACCACAGCTACTGCTAGGGATGAGGGGGGCTGAGCGAGATGGATGGTCCAAGAATCCTAGTGAGGGCGCAGTCCCCAAAGCCATCTTGTGCATCCCTCTGTCTCTAAAAAGAACTGAACCCCAACAACTCGTCTACTCATAGCAGCCCCTGGGGGAGAAGGAGATGCAGAAATGAAATACAATGAATAATATATAAAGATAATGAAGAATAATATTAATTGCTAACATTTATTCTGCATTTCCTTTGTCCTGGCTTGGTGCTAAGCCCTTTAAAAACTTCCCAGGGCTCAGCGAATTTTGCACAGCAATGCTATGAAGCCAAGACTGATTTCAGCCCATTTTACTGAGGAGGAAACGGAGGCTCAGAGAGGTTTGGCAGTGCCTCTCCCAGGGCCACGCAGTGAGTGGCAGAGCTGGGACTTGATACAACGCCGATGCTTCGGACTCAGCCTCCGACACGCCTGGGCTGGTTGCTGGTTCTGCAGTGGCCATGGGCTTGGTCCCCTCAGAAGTCCTGCTGTGTCTGGCCACCGCCCTGTACCCAGGGGCTGTGGTTGGGCCGGGCGTGGTCCTTTGGGCAGCACTAGCACTTACATCCCATCTCCGGTAGCACTCAAGGCAGTGTGGCACAGTGGTCAGTCACACAGCTCTGGAGTTGGACAGATGGGCTTCCCGCCCAGCCTCCACCCCTCACAGGCTGTGAGTCCTTGGCCAAGTTCCGCTACCTCTCTGTGCCTCAGTTTCCTCACCTGTGACATGAGAATACTCAGACCTCAGAGGCTTGCTGTAAGAATTAAATGAGCTAAAGTGTGTGGAGCCTCGTAAGTGCTTGTTAAATGGTATCTAGTCTTATACTTTGGCGCCAGCCGGGCCAGCCCCTGCTTTCATTACCTAACAAGTCACAGAAGACATTTCTCCAGAGGCCACCAATGAATGACAATTTGAATTATGTGAATTCCCTAATTTGTTTTCTGGATCCCTAGTTGTCTCTCGAAGGCCAAAGAGACCTGATTTGTTGACTTTTGCCCTAGCCCGCCCAGCATGGGGGCGTGGCGTGGGCTCCCCAGAGAGTCCCCACTGGTGATGCCATAGTTTTGCGTTGGCAGAGCCTCAGCCCCTACAGGCTGCCGGGGAGGCAGAGGGGCCATGTCCCTCTGTGGGATTTTTAGGAAGTTTGAGCCTGTTCTGGCGGGAAGAAGGCGGGTCAGACAGGGAACCCCAAGTCTGCCACTGACAAGTCTGTGAATATCCCACTGAGATGGGAGCCCTTTTTTCCAGCTCAAGGGTGGTGGGCTAGGGGTGATAGGAGGAGAGTGGCCTGGGAGTCAGGGACCTCACGTGCCACTTCTGCCCCGAGGCCGACTGCCTGCGTGACCCCAGGCAGGTTGCTTCCCCTCTCTGGTCCTCAGTTTTCCCCAACTGTTTGATGGGTTTGTCAAGCCTGCTGGGCCAGGATAATAAGATTTTGGGATCCTCGAGCTGCACACCAGGCCTTTTTCCTCTCCAGAGGGGTGGCTGTCTGGTGAGGGAGCAAAGCCTGAGAACCCCATTGGGCAGAGGCCTGAGGCAGAGGTAGGACGGAGCCCAAAGAGAAGTTTAGGCACTTTACAGTTTACAAAGTACTCTTTTGTCCATCCATTTCCTCATCTGATATTCACCCCGAGGGCACAAAAGTCATACTCTAGGATGTCCCCACTTTACAGATGAGAAGACAGAAGACAGGAGAGGGGAGGTGACTTGCCTAAGGTCACATAGCAAGAAGAGGGATGGAGAAGGGGAAACCTCAGCATCTGGGCCCAGTTCTGATCCTTGCCAAAGCCAGGGGAGCAGATGGGCCTCCCTCTTGTCAGCCCCTCTGAGACAGGCGGCCACCCCCTCACACCCTCAAGTCACCCACACCAGACCCCGGCAGGACAGCTGGCTGGGGTCAGGGCACAGCCTGCCCTCACCAAACAGACATGTTTGTTCTCTGGGGGCTGTGAACTGCCTTCCAGCCCAGGACAAACCCGTCTGGCCCCAACCCCCTCCTCCCAGCTGAAAAATAGCTCTTTGAGGCGGGAGTCAGCGGGCCCCCTGGAGAATAAGTGCTCTGGCTGGGTGGCAGGACTCCTGGGGTCCCATTCCCCTCTGGGGCACGATGAGGGACCCTGGTGAACCACCACACCTCCTCAGGCCTCACTTTCCTCGTTTGTGAAATGGGGAGATTGGGCCAGACTAGGCATGGCCAACTGTGTCGCCTTGTGTGTGGAACCTGTCTCCTCTCCCACCCCGGCCCCTCTCTGTGCCCTCACCATCCGCCTAGGTGCCCAGGCTGGAAACCTGCAAGCTGCCCTTACACTTCCCAACAGGCCCTACATCCACCCCCCGCCATCTCCTCTAACTTTCCACTTCTCTCTCCCTCCACCTCCCCACCCTCAGAGCAGCCTCCACCCTCTCTCCCAGGAACAGCTAAAACAGTATCCTCAAGGATCTTCCTGCAGCCACGTGGGCCCCTTTCATCCGTCCTCCACACAGAAACTAGAGGGAACTTGCAAAATATAAAGTAACGTCAGTCCCCGCTTAACACTGCCCAGTGGCGTCCCATGGCTCTCCGGACAGAAACCCACCCCTCGCCGTGATCCACGGAGCCCCGTGTGGCCAGGCCTCCGCCCACCCTCTAACCCCGCCTTATTCCCCCAGCTCCACGGTCCCTGACTTCCAGCAACACTGACTTCCTTTCAGTTCCTCAGCCATCCAGGCTCTCTCTGAGGTCAACTTCCCCTAGAAGCAAGCGTGGCGGTGAAGATTAGGTGCAAGTGACTTGTTGAAAAGGCGATCACGAGAGGAACCAGTGGAGGGAAGAGGGAAGCAGGACGGAGAAGGGAAGGGAGCCAAGGTGCCGTCTCAGACAGAGTCCCAGCATCTGCCTGATGATGCGGGGGGGGGGGGGGGTGGGGGGGGGGGGTGGGGGGGGGGTGACTCTGCAGGGTGCCATCCCCCTCCAGGCACTTCGTGCTCTCTGCAAAAGCACCTGCGCAGGGCCGCCACCCTGAGGGCAGTCCTTGGAAGGGCGTTGCCCATAGAAGACAATATTCTCTGTTAAGATTACATAGACAGCTCTTACAACTATATAACAATTTTTTTTTTTTAGATTTTATTTTTCCTTTTTCTCCCAAAGCCCCCTGGTACATAGTTGTGTATTTTTAGTTGTGGGTCCTTCTGGTTGTGGACTGTGGGACGCCGCCTCAGCACGGCTTGATGAGTGGTGCCATGTCTGTGCCTGGGATCAGAACTGGTGAAACCCTGGGCCGCCAAAGCAGAGCGTGTGAACTAACAACTCAGCCATGGGGCCGGCCCCTAAATAATAATTTTTTTAAACTCCAGTGTAAAAATAGACAAAGGAGGGGCTGGCCCAGTGGTGTAGTGGTTAAGTTCACGTGCTTCACTTTGGCAGCTGGGGGGTTGCAGGTTTGGATCCTGGGTGCAGACCTACACAGTTTGTCAGGCCATGCTGTGGAGGTGTCTCACATACAAAATAGAGGAAGGTTGGCACAGATGTTAGCTCAGGGCCAGTCTTCCTCACACACACACAAAAAAACTAGGCAAAGGATCTGAATAGGCATTTCTCCAAAGAAGGTACAAAAAAGGCCAATAAGCATCAACATCATTAGCCATCAAGGAAACGCAAATTAAAACCGCAATGAGATACTGCTTCACATTCGCTAGGCTGGCTAGAATAACAAAGTCAAATAATAACACATATTGGTAAGGATGTGGAGAAACTGAAACCCTCATACGCTGTTGATGAGAATGTAAAGTGGTGCAGCTCCTTTGGCAAACAGTTTGGAGGTTCCTCAAATGGCTAAACATCAAGTTACCATGTGACACAGAGACTCCACTTCTAGGTATACACCCAAGAGAAAGGAAAACAATGTCCACACAAACATTTATACAGGAAGGTTTATAGCAGAATTATTCAGAATAGCTAAAAGGTGGAAGAAGCAACCCAAATATTGATCAACTAATGAATGGATAAACAAAATGTAGTCTATCCATACAATGGAATATTATCCAGCCCCAAGAAGGAATGAAGTCACTTCTAACTTATTCTATGAAGCAGGCATTATCCTCACACCAAAGCCAGATAAACGCATCACGAAAAAAGAAAATTACAGAGCAATATACCTTATAAATAGAGATGCAAAAATCCTCAACAAAATACTAGCAAACCAAACGCTACAGCGTATTAAAAGAATTATGCAGCGTGACCAAGTGGGATTCTCCATAAGAATGCGAGGGTAGTTAAACACAAGAAGAGTAATCGATGTAATAAACCATCTTAATAGAACGAAGGGAAAAAACCATGATTATCTCAAGTAACACGGAAAAGACATCTGACAAAATCTAACACCCTTTTGCAATTAAAAAAAAAACTCGGAAAACTAGGAATAGAAGGGAACTTACTCAACACGATAAAAGGCATTTACGAAAAACCCAGAAGGAACGTCAAACTCAAAGGTGGACTGAAAGTTTCCCGCTCAGATCAGGAACAACACAAGGGAGCCTGTTTTCACCACTGCTATGCACTGTTGTCCTGGGAGTTAGACAAGAAAATGAGAGAAGAGAAAAAAATAGAAGGTATCCGATTAGACAAGAAAAGGAGCAATTAGCCAAGAAAAGAAGAAAAAGAATGAAAGAAAAGACATCCAGATGGAAAGGAAGGAATAAAATAGTCTCTATTCACAGATGACATCATCCTATATATAGAAAATACCAGGGGCTGGCCCCGTGGCAGAGTGGTTAAGTTCTTGAGCTCCGATTTGGCGGCCCAGGGTTTCGCTGGTTTGAATCCTGGGCACGGACATGGCACCACTCGTCAAGCCATGCTGAGGTGGCATCCCACATGCCACAACTAGAAGGACCCACAACTAAAAAAAAAAATGCACAACTATGTACCAGGGGGCTTTGGGGAGAAAAAGAAAAAATAAAATCTTTAAAAAAAAAACGAAAAAAGAAAAAAAGGAAAAAAAGAAAATACCAAATAATCCACACGAAAGCTACTAAACAAGTTCAGCAAAGCTGCAGGTTACAAGACCAGTATACAAAAATCAGTTGTGTTTTCCTACACCAGCAATGAACAATCTGAAAAGGAAATTAAGAAAGTAATTCCATTTATAAAAAGCATCTAAAGGAATAAAATACTTAGGAATAAATTTAACCAAGGAGGTGAAAGACTTACGTGCTGAAAACTACAAAACATTGCTGAAAGAAATTAAGGGAGACCTAAACTAATGGAAAAACATCCGTTTTCATGAATAGGAAGACTCCGCATTGTCAAAATATCGATACTACCCAAAGCGATCTTACAGATTCAACGTAATCCCTGTCCAAACTCCAACAGCCTTTTTGCAAAATTGGAAGGCCAATCCTCAAATTCATAGAGAATTGGAAGAGGTCCCAAACAGCCAGAACGACGTGAAAAAGAGGAACAAAGCTGGAGGACTCACGGTTCCAGTTTCAAAACCTGCTACAAACCTACAGTAATCAAAAGAGTGTGGCACCGCCGTAAGGACAGGCATCGAGACACCAGAGCTGAACAAGAGTCCAGAGATAAACCTCCACTGCTGTGGTCAATCGATTTCCAACAAGGTTGCCAAGCGCATTCAACGGAGAAAGAATAGGCTCTTAAGCAAATGGCGTTGGGGCAACTGGATTTCCACGTGCAAAAGAATGAAATTGGATCTCTACTTCACACCATATACAAAAATTGTCAAAATGGATCCACAACCTAGATGTCGGAGGTAAAACTACAAAACTCAGAAGAAAACGTAGGGGTAAATCTTCATGAGCTTGGATTAGCAGTGGATTCTCAGATACGACACCAAAAGCATGAGCAACAAAGGAAAAAATTGGTAAATTGGATTTCATGAAAATTAAAAACTTTTGTACATCAAAGGACATTACCAAGAAAATGAAAAGATAACCTACAGAATGGGATAAAAGATTTGTAAATCGTATATATGATAAGGGTTTAATATCCAGAATATGTAAAGAACTCCTACAACTCAGCAATAGAAAGACAAGCAATCCTATTTAAAGATGGATGAAAGAGGTTGAATAGATATTGCTCCAAAGAAGATATACAAATGGCCAACAAGCACATGAAAAGATGCTCAACATAATTAGTCATTAGGGGAATGCAAAATAAAACCATAATGAGATAGCACTTCACACCTGCTAGGATGGCTATAACCAAAGAAGAAGAAAATCACAATGTTGGTGAGGATGTAGAGAAATTGGAACCCTTCTACATTGCTGGTGGGAATGTAAAATGGTGCAGCCCTTATAGAAAACATTTGAGTGGTTCCTCAGAAAGGTAATCATAGAATGACCCAGCAATTCCACTCCTAGGTATATGTCCAAAAGAACTGGAAACAGAGACTCATACAGATACTTGCATGCCAATGCTTGTTGCAGCATTATTCACAATAGCCAAAAGGTGGAAATAACTGGTGTCCATCAAAATGTGGTATATACATACAATGGAATATTATCCATCTGTAAAAACGAATGAATTTCTAATACACATTACAATACGGACCATTTTAAAAAATATTAGGCTAAATGAAATAAACCAGACAAAGAAGGACAAACATTGTATGATTCTGTTATATGAAATATCTAGAACAGGGAAATTCGGAGACATAACGTAGGCTAGAGGCTACTAGGGGCTGGGAGAAGGGGGAACGGAGAATCGTTGTTTAACAGATGCAGAGCTTCTGCTTGTGGTGATGAAAAAGTTGTGAAATAGTTAGTGGTGGTGGTTGCACACTGTGAATGTAATTAATGTTGCTGGATTATACACTTCAAAACAGTTAAAATGGCAGACTTCATGCTATATATGTTTGGCCACGATAAAAAATTTTTAAGGAAAGAAGGACTGATATCTGCTACAATATGGATGAACTTTGTAAACTTTATGCTAAGTGAAAGAAGCCAGTCATAAGAGACTACATATTGTGTGATTCCATTTACATGAACTGTCTACAGCAGGCAAATCTGTAGAGACAGGAAGCAGATTAGTGGTTGCTTAGGGCTGGGGTGCGGGGTGGGAGGGTGTGGATCCCTAAGGAGTAAAGGGTTTCTTTTCAAAGTCATGAAAATGTTCCAAAATTGACTGTGGTGATGGTTGCATGTACCTGTGAACACTAGAAACTATCGATTTGTATACAGTAAGTGAGAGAACTGTATGATATGTGAGCTGTATCTCAATAAAGCTTAAAAAAAAAAGCCAGAAGAGGGATGCACAGACACGGAAATTAATCCTAGGGAATCTGGGCGTAGCATTGACAAGGTCTGCGTACAGGCTCTTTTTGCTCTGAAGGTCTGGAATGTTCTTCCCCGCCTTTTAAATTAGTTAAGCCCTCCTTATCTTTCCACATCAGCAACAGCATCAGTCTTTCCTGGCTACTCTGAAGGAGTCAAAACCCCCTTTCATAAAAGCCATGTTCTTCTTCATTGCACGTATCTTAGTTGGCATTTTGCGATATTTTATTAATGCTCATATCCCCTACTACGCTGTGAGTTTCATGAGAACAGGAACGGAACCTGCCTGTTCAATGTATCCTTGGCACAGGGAAGAAAGTCAACAAAGTTTGTTAAGTAAATGGATGGATGAAGGAATGAATGAAAGCCAACTTTGATCTATTAGTAGGGACTGCCTAGAGCACCTGGTTGGCTCAGTAAGACAGAATTCTACGATTGATTAATGATGTCTGCCCTGCATGCCAGCAGGGATAGAGATAATAGATGTGTCCCAAATTTGCCAACCCTGAACTAGTTAGGGCCACGCCTCTGGATCCTCCATCAGAGAGCACTCTAGAAACAGTCTCATTTTTCCCCCAGCTCCCAGGAGGGGCGTGCAGTTGTCATCCCAGCTGGCTTTGATAATCAATCACGCAGCCATGCGGTGCCCATTAGGATTTGTCACTGAGCCACATCCAGGTGCACCAGGCAGGAGCAAGCAGGCTCATTTGCATCTCATCTGCATGTAAATTTGCATACGCCTCCACAGCCCTGTCTCCTTGCAATTTTCAAGTTAAAATGTCATTATCGCTCCTGTGAAGCCTGTTATTTCTTGATTTCATTCTCCCTGCTCCTCCACCCGGGCTTCCTCCTACACCTCAGACTCTCAGACCTGGGCTGGGAGAAGGAAGGGGGTCTGAGCTCTGCTTCTGCTGCCGATTGGCTTGTGACTTCCCTCTCTGGGCCACGTCTGTGCCACTAGGCGCCGGGGGAAGGGATGTGGCCACGGGAGCTGCCCTTCAAGCAACCACAGAGGGGCCGACACAAACTTAGCCGCTCAGCGTCCTCCACACAGAGCCTCCGACTGCCCACCTCCAAGCCTTCTCCCTTCCTGCAGAGTGAATTCGTTCTCTGCTCTTCCGTGCCGTGGGCCTCTTGGTCACAAGCCAGTTGCACGAGGAGATAGCCATGTGAACCAAGCTTACCAATAAGATTCTTTTCCCGGGATTCGGATCTGGGAATCAGAGATGGTCGGCAGTTTCTGAACCGAGCATGTGTAAACTCAAGAGCAGAGGGCTGTTGTGTCAGCCATGTCCATAGAAAGCAGAAAAGAAGTCCTCGGGGGGAGGACCAAAGCCCACAGGCCCAGAGCCAAACTCAAGGGACCCAGAGGCAGCGATGGCCCCCGGCTCCAGGCCGGCCCATCCCCCACCGAGGCCTGGCTGCCCTGCTCCCACGGGTTCCACCACTCGCCACCACACCCCAGCCCTCGGCTTCCTGCTTCAGCAAGCTCTAGGGACTTGTGCTCTTTGCAACTGGGACAAAACAACAGGCAGACGAAATGTGAGCTCAAGGACCCCAAAAGGAACTCTTGAGGGAAAAGAATTTTATATTTGACATCTCAAAGAGAGCATGGAAGTTGTCGTAAAGATAAGCAGAATTTCAGGGAACTTTGTTTCTTGGTACTTATCCTGAGAAAAGGGGGCATTGTAAGCTCTTTAGAAACAAGAGCCATGACCTTGATCTTGCAAAGAACCTGGACTACCACCCTGCCTAGTGGCCACCTCCTCCAGGAAGCCCACCCTGATGTCCCACACCCCCCCCCCCCCCAGTCAGAAAGACCCTCCTACATCTCTGAACCCCATGGCCCTCGGCCTATCCTTCATGCCCAGCACTTTCGTCCTTAACCTGGCCTTCGTTCCCATGAGACTGTGTATAACCTGAGGGCAGGGCCCTGTCTGAGGCCTCAAGGACTGCCTGTCTCAGTACCTGGCATCACTAATTAACAACAATAAAACTAATACCATATACCAATGACCTCATTTACTGAGCATTTAATCTGTGCCAGCACTGTTGTGGATGATTACCTGCGTTATCTTATTTTGTCCTCACACCAATCCCATGGGTGGAGGTCGGTTTTATGAATGAGAAAATTGAGGGTCAGAGAGGTAAGGTAATAGGCCTGAGCTCACACATCCCATAAGTGGCAGAAGCAGGCTGTGAACCCAGGCAGCCCCACGTCAGAGTATGTGCTCTGAACCTCTACACATAGATTTGAATCCCCCAAGTGGTGCCCCACGACTTGAGGAGTTCTCAAAAATATACCTGCCCCAGAATCTTTTGTCCTTGCTTGTAGCTTATGCCTCCGTGTCTGACCCTCGTGCTTCTAATACTTTGAGTTAAGCAACGACCCATCAGTAGGGTGAGGAGACACCCCTGCTGGCCTTGGACAGTCTCGGTGAGTGCCTACTGTCCCCACATCATTATTAACAGCTCCCCAAAGTGTTCCGGTCTGGGTAATCAGTGATGTGGTCTCCCTACCCATCTGGTGCGTTCCACTGAAGCACAGTCCTCCCCGGGGAATGAGGGGTGGGGACGGGCAGGGCTGGTGCCCCCCTCACTGCTGAGGAACAAGGCTGGGCAGGAAAGCTGAGGCCAGGGCAGCCTCGGGGCCACTGGGATGTGGAGATGAGTCACAGGACTGTCTGCACAGCTGAAGTCTGCGGGAGGGAGTCCTGGCTCCTCGCTCTTCCTCCATCAGTACTCCGCACCCCACTCTCCCCGGGGAGGGGCCGTGAGCAGGATGTCAGCCAGGGTGCAGCTGCAGCCTCTGCTCCCCCCCCAACTCCTCCAGGAGGGGGGGGACCTGGTTTCCTCTCTGGGCCTCAGTTTGCTCATCTGTTCAAATGGGGACAACAATCCTGGTGCTAACTCAGAACGCTGGGGCCGGATGGCTGAGAATAAGATGACTGCGGGGCCCACCTGCTCCCACAGCCCCTAGAAACTGCTGCGGACACAGCCACATCGGGCCGGGGCTCCTGGGGGTTCTAGTTGCCAAGGACCTGAGACAGGAAGATCCAGTGTGCCTGAGCAAGGGCTTCGAAGAGCCCAGCGTCCCCAGCCCTCCCGGGGTGGGCCACTTCGCTCCCCTAAACGTGCACCTGAGCATGAGCACCAGGCCTTGGGTCTTGTCCCAGCTCAACCATTGATTCCCTGTGTAAGTCACAGCCCCTCCTCTGGGATGTGGAGGTGCCAGGAAGTGTCCCTACCCTTCAGGGCTGTTGTTGGGTTAGGTGAGGAGATGCATGTCACACACAGCACGCAAAGTGCCAGGAGTGGGAGGGGGCATCATGATTACTAGTTAGACCCATTTACAAGGGATTCTGAACCTTAAGAGGCCTCTGCTGGACCACCGCAGTGGAAGGAGGCAGGGCCCCGGGTTCCAGTCCCAGCTTGGCCACCGGTTTACTGTGGGACCCCAGGCAAGCCCCTCCCCTTCTCTGAGGCCTGGGTTCTCCTCCCATTGCTGGGGAGAGTCAGATGGTGGAGGAGGTGGAAGTCTGGAACCGGCTGGATCAGGGAGCTGTTGTCAATCTCATGGAGGCTGCTCAGGCTCTCACATCGTCCCCAGAATCTCAGGACCCTCATCTCAACGCTTCTGTCCACTCTGAAAGCCGCTCAGGACCATATGACCCTGGCGTGCCCCAGCCTCTTCCAGGGGCCCTATTTGGACCATCTGCTCTCTGAGGGGCCCCCCTCTGTGGGCCCAGGCCAGGGCCCCAGCTCCACCCTCCAGCGCTCAGCCCTTAATCATGTCCTCTGGCTTGAGGAGGCTCCTCCCAGCTGGTTTAGTCTTCGCATCTCCCCAGCTGCTCGGTCAACCCTCCTACAAAGCCGGTCACCGGGGCGATGCGTGGGTGGGGGGCGTTCGCTTTTGCTTCCTCCGTTGTTTATAAGAAGAAAGCTTCACAGCGCTGTGATGGCTCATATGTTCCCCGTGTAGGAAGGCCCCAGGATTAGCTCTGGAAGGAGATCCGGGATTGGGCACGGGCTGGCTTTGACCAGAAAGGCATGACTGGGTCTGAGGGAGGGATCGAGCACTGTGTCTCCCAGGGACAGCACTGATGCTGCCCTCAACCAGGAGATCCCGGGCCCAGCCTGCCTCAGGGGCCCTCCCGCCACATGTGTGGGGCTGATTGTGTTTCCCAAAGATGCCATGACATCATCTTCCATCTCACACGCTTTTCTCATGATGTGACCCTGACTCTCCTTCTGTTGAGCAGCAGGGGCCTGTTTTCCCTCCCTTTTGTGACTGCTTTGACTAACAGAGCACGGCTGAAGTGCTATGTGGCTTCTAAAGCTAGGTCATAAACATGCACTTCCACTTCCCTCCCTTGGAACCCAGCCACCATCCTGTAAGGCACCCCAAGATAGTCCACACGGAGAGAGACCCGTGGGAGGGGCCCTGTGTAGGCGTTCTGGCGACAGCCCCACTGGGCTCCCAGCTGACAATCAGCATCAATCTCCAGACCTGCCACTGAGAATGTCTCTGGATGATTCCAGCCTCCAGCCACTGAGTCATCCTTCAGGTATTCCCAGCTGACATCGGGGATCAGGACAAACTGTCCCAAATTGTGCCGTGTTCAGGTTCCTGACCCGCAGAATCTGGGAGCGTCGTAAAATGGTTGTCTTACACCACGAGGTCTTGGGTGGTCTGTGATGCAGAGAGAGTGCTGGAACAGTGTGCCTTTCTGGGGGGCGCGGCCCATAGCCAGTCTCATCCTGCTCTCCTCACGGAACCTCACCCAGAAACTCGCCCAGAACAGCCCCTCATTTCTTAGGTGAAGAAATGGATTCAGAGGGACCAGGGATTTGCTCTGGGTCCCACAGCCTTCAGTGGCCAGCTGCCCTGCTGCAGGGGGAGCACTGATCAAACCAGATCCCTTAGAACGATCAGCCAAGACAGGTTTCAGGTTGGCCCGGTCCTGTGTTTGTAAATAAAGTTTTATTGTTGGGGCCAGCCCGTGGTGCAGCGGTTAAGTTCGCACGTTCTGCTTCTCGGTGGCCCGGGGTTTGCCGGTTCGGATCCCGGGTGCAGACATGGCACCACTTGGTAAGCCATGCTGTGGTAGGCGTCCCATGTAGGAAGTAGAGGAAGATGGGCACGGATGTGAGCTCAGGGCCAGGCTTCCTCAGCAAAAAGAGGAGGATTGGCAGCAGATGTTAGCTCAGGGCTAATCTTCCTCAAAAAAAAAAAAGTTTTATTGTAATACAGCCGCGCCCATTCCTTTACACATCCCCTGTGGCCGCTTTCCCAACAAGGGCACACAGTCTAGTATGGCCCGCAAAGCCTAAAACATTTACAACCTGGCCCTTTACAGACACTTCACCTTCCTTAAAGGCCTGAGGAGGTTGCAGCCTCTCCTGGAAGCCCAAACCTCCCCAAGGAATGAATTTGAAAATTTTCAGCAAAAAGCTGTAAGTTTGACCCCAGGAGACGTGGGCTCTAGTCTCTTCTTTCTCCCCAGGCCTCACTTTCCTCTTCTACAAAACAGCAAGACCTTTCCCGACTCTGAGCGGTGCAGAGCGGATCAGGGAAGTGATGATACAGCCCCTCGGCGGGCACGCAGTAGGCCCTCACTCCTGCGAGCACCTCCTCACCCCTTCCCTTCCACCAGAGAAGTTTCTGGCACACAGGGAGGGGCAGCATTGGAGCTGGAGCTCCCAGAGAAATCAGTTCCTTGGCCCCGGTGGCTTCACCTCGTTTGCAATGTTAATTGCATAGATTTGCATAATGTGCTCACTGAGGTGTTATTTTACTTGCACATTTAAATCATTTAATCATCTATGTTTTTCCCCCTCTTAATCTTGAAGATGCCAAGATGGGGAGGAGGAGGTGAAAGAGAGAAAGGAGACTATGAGTCTGCAGGTCTCTCTCTCACACACACACACACACACATACATACACACGCACATCCAAACACAGACAAAATGCACTCTCAAATGCCACCCTGATGTCCAACACACTCTCCATCTCCATCGCTAGACTCCGGCCATGTTGCCTCTTGCCACTCCTCACAGATCAAGCAGGACCTTTGCATGTGCTTGTCCTCTGCTTGGTATACTCTTTCTCCTGACGGCCACATAGTTCCCTCTCTCACTTCCTTCCGGTTTTTACTCCAAGGTCTCCTCTTCAGGGCATACTTCCTGGACCTCCCTGTCTTATTTAGTAGCTTCTAGCCATCTACATTTTTCTGCAAAGCACTTGTCTCCACCCAACCTTACAGGACATATCTGTTTGTCAACTCCCTTAGCAGAATGTGACCTCCACAAGGGGTAGGGTTTATGGTTTTGAATTTTGCTTCTTTCTTGTTTGCTGCAGTCTCTCCTAGTGCCCATTACAGTGCCTGGCACATAGCGAATTCATGAACTTGCTCACACTGAAGGCTCAAAGTTCCCGAAAGGAGGAGATGCGATGACCGTCCAGTCACAGGCTGCTCTGAGCCAAGGACGCGGGTTCACCACCGCCGAGGCCAGGCCTTCTCCAGAAATAGAGCTGTTCCTGGAAGGGCCCTCGAAGCGCTGACAGGTCAGCTTCCCCTGCAGGCCGACGTTGCCGAGGCAGACCGGAACAGCCGTCTGGCGGGGCAAGCCTGGACCCGCAGCCTTCCTGGGAAGTGGTGTTTTGCAATCCAGGCGTCATTTGTGCGGGCACTCAGGGTTCAGGCTACTGAGCCCAGACATTGCGGTCCAACCATGGAGGGCACAGAGGGAGGCTCTGGGTCACAGGGACAGAGGTCACTGAGAGTCCTGAGATGGTCGCTGTTCCCACTGCTCAGCAGGCATTTTGAGGCTGGAAGGGGAAGGCTCCTCTGCACCCTTGTACAGACGAGGACCCCTTCTAGCTCTGCACCTGTGCCCCTGTCGGGGCTGCCTGAGGCTGCCAGAAGCCCCTCTGCCTGTGCCCAGGGGGAGCTGGGAGCACCTGGGAACTGAGGCCCCTGCCCACTCCCGGCGTGCAGCCCCCCTTCCCTTGCCAAGTCCCCGGGGGGCGGGGTAACAGAGACCCCGGCTCTCTGCACTGTCTGCCCGGCAGGGACTTATGAGACTGGCGCAACTTTGCCAGGCCTCCTTCCCTGCCTGTCTCACTTCCCACTTGGCTTCTGGGGTTTCCTGGAGACACTCCCTAATAAACCGCTTTCACCCAAATCCTGTCTCAGGGTCTGATTCGGGCCCCACCTAAGACCGTCCGTCTCACTCACTTTCACACCTGCCTGAAGCTGAGTCGCACATGCCTGGGTCCAACCTCACTTCTGCTTCTCACCACCTGTGTGGCCCTGGGCAGCTTCGTCGACCTCCCTGGCCACCTCTGCGATACGGTGCGGCAAGAATTAGAAATAGCCTTTGTGAGGTGTCGGATCCAGGCCAGGCCCCTGGTGCTGTCAGTGAGGGGTGAGAGTCCATCACGGGCCCCAGCATATTCTAACTCGAAACATCCCGGGTCCTGCCCGCTGCTGAAGCCTCAGATGGGCAATACAAGTTCAAAAGAGCAGCCACCCTCGCCCTGATCTGTGCATGTGCCAGGAGCTCAGGGCTCTGTTCTGGAAAGTTCCAAAGAAACTACCTGGCCTTCAGCTTCCCCATCTCTACTGAGCATCCTTGGCCCAGTCCCCTGCACCCCCACAACATCCTCCTAACCCTTGTCGGGGTCAGAGCAGGTCCTGGGGACTCAGAAACATGAGCATCAGGGCTTGAGTGGCCAGGAGAAAATCTGAGTTGGCCCGTGCTTCATCTTCCCCCAAACCTTGCTTCAGGCTGACTGGCTTCCTGGCAGGTCCTTAAAGAAGCTGCACTCTCCTGCTCCTCCAGGCCTTTGCACCTGCTCTTCTCATTTGCCTGCCTAGGTAACTCCTACACATCCTTCAAAGCGCAGCTCCAACATCACCTCCTCCTGGAAGTCTTCCCTGACCACGCTCTTCCCCAGGTTGGATTTGGTGCCTTCTCTGGACACCCACATTCCCTGTTCTTGACCCAACACTGAGCTGGCTGCATTTGTGTGCTTTTTTTTTTTTAAATATTTTATTTTTCCTTTTTCTCCCCAAAGCCCCCTGGTACAGAGTTGTGTATTTTTAGTTGTGGGTCCTTCTAGTTGTGGCATGTGGGACGCCACCTCAGCATGGCTTGATGAGCGGTGCCATGTCCGAGCCCAGGATCCAAACTGGCAAAACCCTGGGCCACCGAAGTGGAGCGTTCAAACTTAACCACTCGGCCACAGGGCCGGCCCCATTGTGTGCTTTTGTAACTGCCTCTTGATTTGTCTGTCTCCAGGAGCATGCGACTGGTTTGCTCACTGGGGCTGGCTGTCATGGATCCCAGACACCCAGCACAGGGCTTGGAATACAGTAGGTGGTCAAACAAATGTTTGGTGGATGAATGAATGAATGAATGAAGACACCAAGCCACCCCCAGACTTCCCATCTAAATTTGTAGCTCAAATGTTGGAGGCAGAGGCGGGTACAGCTGCTTATTGTGGGTTTGTCTGGTTTGGGTTTCATTTCATTTGTCTTTTTCCCTTTTCAAGGGAAATGGTTTCAGTTCCACGAGGCCCTGTGCTAACTCTCTCGTTACCAGGAAAGTGTGGGCCCTGGCCTCACGGGGGCAGCTGGCAGGGGCTGGGGAAGCTGCTGACGCCGTCCCCTTTGAGGGGTTCCCCAGCACGCCCTGGGCGCCCCCAGTCTCTTCCCGCCCTCTCTGTGAGGCCCTGCGGTTTTGCAGAGAGCTGGACTCGAGAGTCCGACAGATCCGAATTTGAGTCTCAGGCCTGTCACTTTACTTAGCTAACTGACCTTAAGTCAGTCACTTCCCTGCTTCCTGCCTCAGTTTCCCCAGTTGTTAAATAGACAGACTTAAAGTCCCTGCAGGCATTCTGGGTCTCCTCACCCTGTCTCTTGTCCCTGGGGAAAACAAGGGGCCACGGCATGTGTTCGGGGGAAAACAAGGGTCTCTTTTCAGGAAAGAAGGCTGGAGCAGGAGGCAGGGCGGGGGGCCTCATGCCCTTGGGGCTGAACATCCTGACCCCCAGACTCGGCCCTGGGGAGGGCAGCTCTGCCACGGAGGGCCCCAGCAGGGCTGGGCAAGCTGAGCTGGAAGAGGGAGGAGGATTATTTTTCAGGGCCTGGCCTTTCCTGGGGGCGGCCCCTCCTTGGCTGGCAGGGCTCGGCCCAGTTCCTGGCACATCCAGGCCTCGGTAGGGGTGGGAGATCCAAGAGGGCAACCCTGGCCTGGATTCGTCCTCCCATCCTGACTCTGGCTTCACCCTGCTTTGGCCTTCCCTGCTTTCCAGCCTGGATATGGCTTCCCTGGAGGCCACCCCCAGACGCCTGGCTCTCTTGGACCGGGGCCGACTGTCTGTAGTACTGACCGTAGGAACTGACCAGGGTGAGATTTCCAGACATCACAGCCTGGTGGTTAAGGGCCTGAGGACTGCTTTTTTTGAACCCCAGCTCTGTCTTTTAACTTTTCTGAGCCTCAGTTTACTCATCTGTAAAATGTGACTAATACGAGCATGTTTACCTCTAGGGGTTGCTAAGAGGATTGGATAGTAATTATAGGCTTGGCACACTTATTATTACATTATCATATACTTGGCACACAGCCAATGCTCTATAATAAGTTCGTACCCAGGTCCATGGACCTGTGGAAGACCAGAAGTCCAGACCCTTCTCTGAAAATCTAGTTCCTGGGGGCCTGAGTAATGCCAAACGGATGGGCAGCAGGACAGGCAGGGAGCGTGTCCAGCAGGAGGGAAGAGAAGAGAGGGAGGCTCCCAGGCAGGGGAGAAGACGGGGCGGGTGGGGGGGATTTGTCTCTGACTGGGAGGATGGACTGCTTTACGGTGAGAGACCCTGAGAGTGTGTGCGTGCGGTGGCGGTAGGACAGGGGTGAGGGCGATGCCCTGGGACTGGGTCAGGAAGCCTGGGTCCCAGCCCTGTCTCCGCCCTGCATTGCTGTGTGACATAAGAAAGCCGCTGCCCATTTCTAGTCCCTTAATTTCTTGGAGGCCAGGAGCCAGAGCCATCTGGTCTCGAGGGGTTGCTTCTGGCACCATCAATGGTTAAGCCTGGACCCCAGAAGACCCACTCAAGACCCCGTCAAGACCAGAGTGAGCAGGAAGTCACGGCTCTGAACCTCACACTGAGGATCTCTTCCCTCCGGTGCAGGCAGAGACCTCACGCCTGTTTTACAGATGAGGAAACAGACTCAGACACTGAGCAGCTCACATAATTCCTCACCTTTCAGAGGCAGGGATGGGTCCCAGAGCCCTCCCACATGCGTAATAATCCACTTCAAGAAAACAAACTGTCTGTCTCTTTCCATATCACACAAAAACAACTGAGCAGATTTTTACATGCTAGGGAGGGTAAGTTTGGATGATCTGATTTTAAATAAAGGCCACCTCGAGGATTCAGAGGTCACTTTGGAGTTTCCAAGTCTGCCCAGAGCATCTCAGGGAGAAAGCAGCTACCGTCTAGCGGGGCTGAAACTGAGGTATGAGGAGAGGCAGGTGGCAGATGAAACAGGTGTATTAGGGAGCCGAGCAGAGAGAGAAAACAAACAGTGACGGAGGGTGGGTGCCCCAGACGCAAGCACTGATTTCTGACCAAGCTACCATCAGAAAGTCAAGTGCATGCTCTTGAAGTAATGTGTTCCTTGGTAAGAAGCTGTACGGCTTATTTATTTAGAGATGACGGAGTTGACATTCCCCTTGGATGTCTGAGTCCACTCAGATTTCATGTGTCCCAACTCAACTTCTGTTCTCGCCCATCAAACCATCTCCCCCCACAGCTATCCCACCCCAGACAATGACAACTGCCTCCTTCCTTAGGTCAAAACCCTTGGAATCATCTTTGATGCCTCTCTCTCACACTCACACTCAAACTATTAGCAAATCCTACTGGCTCTACCTTCAAGATCTGTCCAGAATCTGAGCCTTTCTTACCTTACCACGGCTCACTACCACCATCTCTAGCCTAGATTATTGTAGGAGCCCCCTCATTAGTCCACCGACTTCAAACATCCCCCCAGTGTGATCTATTTCCCACACAGCATCCAGAACGTCCTGTTAAAATCTAAGTCAGATTGCTTCTCTCCTCTGCTCAAACTTCTTCAATGGCTCCCAGCTCACTCAGAATAAAAGATAATGTCTTTGGAATGTTCTAGAGGCCTAAACAGTCTAGTCCTCCTTGTTGGCTCCTTACAATACGTCTGGGAGGTAAGCAAGGGCAGAGGGGCTGCTCTCACTTTATAGGTAAGGAAACAGAGGTCTGGAGGATGGAGACTGGGCGCCTGAGTCTGGAGCACGTCTCACCCCTCCGGGGGCTCTGTCCACCACCCCGTCCCAGCCGCCTGAGCAAGCAGCTGCTGGTGTCTCGAATCCCCGCTCACCCCGCCCTCTCCACAGAGTGCTGGACCCCTGCCCATTCTCCAGAGTCAAGCCGGATGCCAAAATAGGCTTGCGGACACTGTGCGCTCGGCTGGGACGGACCCCTGGATTTCAGCCCTTTTTAGGCCAGATCAGAGCAGTGCTTTGTCCACTCTGGGCTGTTGAGTAGCCATGAGAGGAATTTAAATCCCTTGGGGCCGGGAGCGGGTCAGCCCTAGCGCAGCCTGCTGTGCCCTGCCTCTTACTCTCATTTGCCCAGTGACCTTGGGCCAGTCACCTCTCCACTCCTATGGGGTTCCAACATTTAAGCGTTCTAAGAACAAGTTGATGAAACATGAGCTGCATCCTGTGAGGTCAACAAATAACCAGAAGCCAGGAGATGCCAAATATCACCTCACTGATAAGTCTGATGGCCGAAGGAAAGGTCTAGGGTGGAATGTCACAGGGCTCTGGCCCCAGCCCCATCCTGTTCACCATGTCTATCCATCACTTTAAGGTGGAAAAATGGCCCATTGCAGTGTGGCTGGGATGGGCGATAAGACACTGGATATTAGAACCAAGGTGTCCAACGAGCTTGACCAGCAGGACCAATAGGCTGACTATGAGAAGACGAAATACAGTCTTGAGCGATTACATTCGTGAATGGCAGCCCGGTGCTTGGACCGCAGGCTGACAGTTGAGTGTGGGATGAGGAGGATGGGGCTGCGATGACGCAGGTTTAAGTCAATAGTTCTCTAGGGGGCATTTTACAAACTCATGGAGTTGTCTTTGGCTTTTACTACAATTGGGGGGCTCTAGTGACATTTGGGGGCAAGGGGTGGGGATTCTGGGCGTCCCACAATGCACAGAACAATCGTACACTGTTGAAAGTGGCCCTATGTCCTTCACAACTCCCAAACGCCCACCAGATGAAAACTCACAACAAATATCAATAGGCTGGGCTTTCGTGCATCCCAATACCGGAAGGTTTCTACCAGAAGTTGCATGACAAACTCTCTAACTTCAGATAAGGTTGTTATTGACCAGGAAGCACAAATGCAATACGGACAGTAACTCAACTATTGAGTAATTTTCTCTTTCGTCACAGTCTATCTAATTAAGTATTAGACCACCACCAACTACAGATTTACAGGAAAAGGGATCCAGGGTGTCGATGCAGGTACTGCAAAAACAGGGAAATCAGCTGGAAATACTGAATAGCGAAGATGTGCCACTCCTTTTTTACAGGGTTAGCGCCAAATACCGGTAAATTAGAGATGCAAGAAATCTCATGCAGTTTCTTTAAGGATGGTTGTTTGACTCTTATGTTGTGACAATCACATGTTGACACCATTTATTTGGGGGGCACCTGTTGTTTTTCCATCTAACTCAGAAACTGCCTGCCGCGTGCTTCCTCCACCGCCGTGGCTGGAAAGCCTCCTTTTGTCATCCATCTTCTCGTTGCCTCCACCTCATGAGGGATGTGGGGACAAACAGCTTGTCTTTCTTTAAGTTCTGAGGGCAGAATGCACCCCTCTGTTGAGGAGGGGGATTCTAAGGAAGATGCATTTTCTGTGTGAGCACACCACTACCCTGTTTTGTATCAAAGATGGGAATTATTCATCTCTACACTCTGAGACTCACCTTTCTTATTCTGTGCTCGTGACAGGCTGCAATGTGTCTTGGCGTGTTCTCCCAATTCAGTTGAGGCTATTTCCGTCTTTCTCTTACCACACACAGAGAAGTCGGGTCTGTTGTGTCTTGCCTTAACAATAGTTTTTATTTTAATTTCCACCTGCACCTCCTGCCCTGTCATTTTCCTGCACTTCTGGTGTGTAACCATGCCTGATCTGCTTATGTCTCTAGAATCCAGACTTATTCATTATCCGTTGATACGGGTTATTATGTCTTCTTGGGTAGTTGTGCCCAAGAACGTATTGAAATACACATGATTTTATTATAAATTTCTTCCCTTTTATATCTCCTTCACATTACAGACTGGGCATCATATTGACATAAACGTGTGTCAGTAGCTTATCATCCATGAATTTCATTTCAGAAAATTAAAGTGAAAGGAAGCATAAAATATTTCCTATAAAAAAAGGGCTTTGGCAGTTACACTTTTGGGTTTATATCAGCTGGAATGTTACCCATGCTCACCAAAGGATACGTGCAGGAATGTTGGCAGCAGCACGGTTTGTAACAGTCTCAAGCTGGAAACACGGGATAGCCATCAAAGCTGAACGGATACGTAAACCGAGGTGAGCCACACACTGGAATCCTCCAAACAAGAATGAGCTATTTACAACCACACACAACAATGCAGATGAATCCTGCCTGAACCTGCAGTAGAGTGAAAGGAGCCAGGCCCAAAAGAGTATGTTCTGAAAGATGCCATTGATGCAAAGTTCTAAAACCAGCACCACTCGTCTGTGCTAACGCAAAGGATAACGGGCACATTGGAGGGGTGAGCGATTGGACGGAAGCGTGGACGGACTCTGGGGGGCAGGTCACGTCCTGTTCCTTGATCTGTCATGTTCAGTTTGTGAAAATTCGTCAAGCCATACACTTAGGTGCACTTTCTATATGTGGTGAATAAGTCAGGTTCTCCAGAGAAACAGAACCAATAGAAGATACATTCATAGATACATACCTATATGTATATTCACAGAGAGAGAGATATCTATAAATCTATCGACATGTATATAGTGGGGTGTATTTTAAGGAATTGGCTCACACAATTGTGGAGGCTGGCCAGTCCAAAATCTGCAGGGGAGCCTAGCAGGCTGCAGACCCAGGGAAGAGCTGATGTGGCAGGTTGAGTCCGAAGGCAGTCTGCTGGCAGAATTCTCCTCGCCTTGAGGGGAGGTCGGTTGGATTCTATTAAGGCCTTCAACTGATTAAAAGAGGCCCATCCACATTAGGGAGGGTAATCTGCTTTACTCAGAGTCTACTGATTTAAACGTTAATCTCATCCAAAAAATAGCTTCACAGAAACATCTAGAATGATGTTTGACTGAATATCTGGGTACTGTGGCCCAGCTAAGTTGACATATAATAATGCTATACCTCAATAGAAATTTATTAAGCAGGTGGATGTCTTTGGACTAATAGGGTCGAGAACCACTAATTTAATTGAAGCCTGTAAAGAAATCTACCTATGATTACAGTTACCATACAGCCAGTTCTATGTTAAGTTGCATGAGTAGGAGTATTTTAACTAGATCAAGGGAGGTGATTCTCTCTCTCTTTCTCTTTCTCTGTCTCTGCTCAGTCCTCACCTGGAGCATTTTGGTCATTCCTGGAGGCTGCACCTTCAGCGTGACCCAGGTTGTCACTGGAATGTTGTGGCCAAGGGAGTGGCCAAGAAGAATGATTGGCATGTCAAAGGGGCATGATTCAGATAACAAAACAAAAGCCTTAAAAATGGGTGAGTCCTCAGCCTGATAAAGAACATCATAAAAATTCCCACAGCTAACATCATACTTACTGGCAAAAGACTAGATGTTTCCCCCTAAGGTCAAGAAGAAGACAATGACGTTTGCTCCCGCCACTTCTAGTCAACGTTGTGCTGGAAGTTCGAGTCAGAGCAATCAGTTAAGAAAATAAAATAAAAGGCATCCAGATTGGAAAGAAATAAAACCATCTCTATTTATAGATGCCATTAGCTAACATATAGAAAATCCTAAGGAACCAACTGGAAAATTATGGGAACTAAGAAATGGGTTCAGCAAGGTTGCAGGATACAAGAACAATATACAAAAATCAACTTTTTTTAGACACAAGCAATGAACAATTTTGAAAAAGAAAAACTAAGTTGAAGGAATCACACTTTTGGATATCAAAATTAATTACAAAACTGTGACCGCACAAAATTGGGGTTCTCTTGCCTGATGAGCTTAAACAGCCAATTAATTATGGCGTCAGCCTTTGGGAAAAGAGATCAGCTTTATTCTGTGAGATTGACCTACAGAGAGACAGGGGGTGTGTGCCCTCAGATCCATCTCCCCGATTCAGGATTTGGGGTAAAATTTAAGAGGTTAGGGAGAACAGGCTGGCACGTGGAAATGCTGGTGGGGCAGATTTTGATTGGTGAGCTTCAAACATTTATGGTAAAGTTCTAAACTTTTATCGTGAGGTTCTAAGCTTTTACGGCAGGGTTCTAAACATTTTTGATGAGGTGGGGAAGGAATTTTAACAATGGATCTTCTTGAATGAGGGACCCTTCTCTTCTGGTAAGAGCCTGACTTTCAAGAGCTGGTCGTGTCCCCATCCTTGGGTTGCTCATGAAGGAGGATCTTTGGTTCCGTGGTCACCTCAGGTCAAGATTTCTCCTTTTGCTCGTGCTCTGGCTACGTGACTGCAGATTTTCTGAAAGGCAATTCTTAATCACTCTGTTGATAAGAGTTGGAGTCAGTTGGACTGGTCCTGGAGGGCCTGTGGTTACAAAACTATAAAACTCTTAGAGGAAAATATAGGCATAAATGTTTGTGATCTTGGGTTAGGCAAAGCCTGCTTAGATAGAACACCAAGAACATAAACAGCAAAAAAAAAAAGAAAAATAGATAAACGGAACTCTATCACAATTTGCATGTGTGCTGCAAACAATATTATCAAGAAATGAAAGGGCAACTCACAGAATGGGAGGAAATATTTGCAAATCACATGTCTTATAAGAGGTGTGTATGCAGAATATATGAATAACCCTTACAACTCATATCAACAATAAAAAGATAACTCAATTTTAAAATGGGCTAAGGATCTGAATAGACATTTCTCCAGAAAAGATATACAAGTGGCCAATGAGCACAGGAAAAGATGTTTAGCATCATTAGTCATTAGGGAAATGCAAATCAAAACCGTAATAAGCTACTGCTTCACGCCCACTGGAATGACTATAATGAAAAAGAGAGACGATAGTAAGTGTCGGAGAGGATGCGGAGAAAATGGAAATTCACACGTTGCTATTGGGAATGTAAAATAGTGCAACAACTTTGGAAAACAGTTCAGCACTCTCTCAAAACGTTAAACATACAATTACCACTGTTGTTACTGCTGTGGAGTCCCTTCAAACTCCTAGCAACCCTGTGAATAGCAGAGCTGAGCCCTGCCTGGTCTTTTTGGTCCAACCTCTCCGCTTCCAGCGCTATACCAGACAATGCTCCACTCTACTCATAGGGTTTTCATGGACAATTTTTTCAGAAGTGGGGTCCTTCTTCCTAGTCTGTCTTAGTCTGGAAGCTCCGCTGAAACCTGGGTGACCCTGTTGATATTTGAAATACCAGTGGCATAGCTTTCAACATCACAGCAACACACAGCCGCCACAGCATGACAACCAACAGATGGGCGGTGTGGTTCCCTGACCGGGAAATGACCCAGGCCGCAGTGGTGAGAGCGCCAAACCACTAGACCACCAGGGCTAGGATCACCATATAATCCAGCAATTCCACTTTTAGTTACATACCCAAGAGAAATTAAAACATCTATCAACACAAACACATACACACAAATGATTCGTAATAGCTTAAAAGTAAAAACAATCCTAATGTCCACCAACTGATGAATAGGCAGATAAAATCCATATAATGGAATGTTATCTGGCAATAAAAAGGAATGAAATCCTGATATATGCTACAACATGGCTGAACCTTGAAAGAAAGCATTATGCTAAGTGAAAGAAGCCAGTCACAGAAGACCACATATTGTCTGATTCTATTTGTATGAAATGTCGGGAATAGACAAATCCATAGAGACAGGAAGTACATTAGCGGTTATCTAGGGTTGGGGAGGAGAGAGACTGCTCATGGGGACGGAGTTTCCTTTTGGGGTGAAGAAAATGTTTCAAAATTAGATTGTGGTGATGGAGCCACAACTCTGAATATATTAAAAGCCATTAAATTGGGCATTTTAAATGGATGAATTTTGTGGTACATTAATTATCTCAACAAAACTATTTAAACAAACAAAGAATGAATCCTGATTCCATGGCTGGAAATTCCTCCTGAGGCAATCACTGTCAACAGGCTCAAAGATGAGGCTCACGTCGCTCGGCCTTCGGTTGCAGGAAGCAGAAACCACATTTACTACTTTAAACCGAAAGAAATTTAACACAGGAAGTTGGGTTCTTGCAAAATTATTGAAAAATCTGGGAAGTGGGCTGAGCCTCCAAGAATGACTCTCAGAACATTGCTATACCGTCTACTCATGGGAGCTGCTGCCTCTGTCACAACCCAGAAGCTTGGTGTCATCTTTAGGAATTTGTCACTTTAGCTTTTGTCTAGGGATCAGACATTGCTGATGGCCCCATCACCATCTCTGGACACCCATGAGCAGGTGACTGGACGATGAGACCACAGCTGCAAAAAATCTTAATGCCTTCCCAACCAGCAGGAAAGAGCCAAAGCAGGAAGCAGAAAAGTAAGGGAAAGCCACCTTACCTTTGCCTTCAAAATCTCACACATGCGCATTTATTGGGCATGACCTACTTGGTCCCCAAACCCCAGCTGACAGGGAGTCTGGGAAATGCAATCTTCGCCCTTCCAGCCCCTGCAGTACAGGAAGGCACACAGACAGGGGTTGAAATAGATGTTGAATGAGTCAACCCACCATAACCGATGGCTGTAGGCACGACCACTGTTTGCAATAGTGAAAAAATGGGAAACAACTTGAATGTGCAACAAAAGGGATTTGATAAAGTAGGCTTCACCTATTTGATGAAATTCTACACAACCAATAAATGTGTTGTAGAAATACACGTTGTGATTTCAAAAATGTTAGACACGCACTGAAAAGTGGCAAGTGACAAGATGGTGCTTACAGGCAAATTGCATGAGAGCAGGCAGCACATCGGTCTTGTCCACCTGTGTATCCCACTGCCTGGCACCCGGTGGGCACAGAGTAGGTGCTCCATATACACTTGTTGGGTGATTGAAAGTGATTCTATTTCTAGAAATTAAACATATACTTATATAAAATTATATATACATATACTTCGATATGATAGAGCAACTTGAAAAGAAATACAACAAAATGTGAGCAGTTGTCCTCTCTAGGGGACAGATTTGGAGACACTTTTACTTCTGTCCTTTGGTTCTTCTGTATTTTACAAATTTTGAACAGTGAATATGCATTCATATCAATTGGGAAAAAAACACAGATGTTCTGTTGAAGCCACAGAAAGAAAACACACCTGCCTCATTTCTCTGTCTCCCACAGGGCCTGGCTTAGAAGTGGGCCCCAACCCACGCTTGGGGACCGAGTGCCTGCATCTCCATTTGCTGCCTGAGGGATGGTCTCTGGGTCTTTTTCAAGGAGCCCGAGGGCAGAGCTGAGCTTCCAAGATGATCCTGATTCTAGCACAGTTGTGCTTCTCCCAGCTAGAACTGGCCAAGTGCCAAAGCCATGTGACGCTTCCCAAGTGCCCATCCCAATGCCTGTGGAGGCCCAGCCAGGGCAAGGTTGTGCTCAACAGTCTTTAAGAGCCAGATCCATAGCTCAGGCCTGCCCCTCCTGTGCACCTGTCGGGCCCCGGGGCCATTGCCGCTTGGCCTGCCCAACCAGCAGGCAGGCCTGACATCACCGCCACTAGCTGGGCTCAGCCAGGCAAAGGCTCTGTGGGACTGCAAGGGGGGTCTGTCCTTCTCCAGGGCTGCCCCTCAGTGTTGTGAGGAGTCCCGCAGTGGACAGCTTCTATCACTTTCACTGACACAGCTGTTGAGGTCTCAGGTCACGTTCACAGGAGCACAGGGACCAGAATGAGAAAAGTGAGAGTCCCAGCTGGCTCTGTGCCACCCAGAGCCACACTTGGGCTAACGAGGGAGACTATTGGCCTTGGTCTCCCCATCTCACCGAGAGCTACCTTCTGCCTCACGCTGTCCGCCGGGAAGCCTGGTAACGGCTGGCCTTCTCCCTCCTTGGGGCCTTTGTGACGGCACGGGGGGGCCCCAGAATGCATGACAGTCAGCGCCAGCCACCACTTCATTTATCGCACCCATTAGCCAGATGGGGCAACTGACGCGGCAGAGGGGAAGGGACATGGTTAGGGCCACACGACCAGAAAAGGAACTTGGAAGAAGAAGGCTCCCATAACAACGGTGGTCTTCGGAGACTCCAGGGCAGGACCAAAGAGGAGAAACAGAGAGAGGGATGTCACAGAAGGATGGAACTCGTCCCCCTGGGAACAGCTTAGCTCACAGGACCTGCCAATATATCCCAGCCTCCAGGCGGGAGAAGGCATTTCCACCCCAACCAGCTGTAGGCGTCATTTCACTTTTTGGCCTCTATTTGCTCACCTTTAAAATAGGGTCCAGGGGTCATGAGAATCACTAAACTGAAGCTCTGAAATTCCATGGTTAATGGTTACACCATTATCTTCTCAAAGATCAGCCCTAACCACAGCACTCCCCCATTTAGAGGCTTTCCCCTGGCTCCCCACAGCCTAACCTGAGCCTGGCATGCAAGGCCCTTTGTGGGCTGGGCCCCACTGAGCTTTCCAGCCTTAACATTCCTTCCAAGTGTCCCTAAACTCCAGCCTCAGTTTGACACCCCTTCCTGTGAGTTCTCCACACTCCTCCTCCCCTCTGTGACTTTGGCCCTGAGTGCACAGATAGGTCCCTTTGCATGAAATGCTCCTCTTTGCCTTATCTGCCTGGCAGACTCATATTCATACTGGAAAACTCAGATTAAGTGTCCCCTCCTCCGTGAAGCCTGCCCTTATCGGCCACAGAGAGAGCCCCTCTCCCATCCGGGTGCCCTCAGGTCCCCAGCTTTCCTCCACCACAACCCTGAACTCAGTTTATGGGAATTAATGTTTACATAGTGAGTACCTCACAACCTGGCTGTTTCCTCCACTGACCTCAGAGTTCCTTGACAGCGGGACTGTGTCTTATTTATGACTCACACCTCAGTAGGTGCTCAATAAATGTTCAATAAATAAATTATTCAATAAGGAAAATAATCTCTTTTAAAAAAAAAAAAAAACCCCACTGCTCTGTCTGTACCTCTTTATGGGTCTCTAGACAACATGAGCCCTTTCTGGGCCTCACGTCCCGAGTTATAAGATGGTAAGCCGAGCTGGTCGGCTTCTGAGGCCACAGCCTCTCTCTCCCCACAGGCTGTGATGAGTCAGAACCCCAGTGACACTGTCAGCTCACTTAAGAGCTAGTTCAGCTAAAGAGGAAATTGAGACACAGAGAAGTTAGGCAATCTCCAAGGTCACACAGCGTCTGATGTGTGGAGACCGTATCGCCTCCCCTTCATCACTGAAGAAGGGAAGGAGGTGGTCCTGATGCAGGCCTCGTCCTGACCTAAGATGGGGCGTCCATCACTTCCCTCTTCCCACCTCCCCACCCCCCAAGAAGCCAACAGCCCAGCTGCCTCTTAGGAAAGGACAGAGTTAATTTAATTTGAGCCTCCAGAACGTGTACAGGATAATTCAGTTTATTTAAAAAAAGCTTAACAAAAAAGAACCCAACCTGTCAGATCTTGTTTAGAAACCTGAACATTCTGAAAATATTGATGAGGAGAGGGGGCCGCATCGGTGAGAAGATTCTCGGCAAAAAGGGGTGAAGCTAATCCAATGTGACAGGGGTATTTTTTTCTTAGGCCAGAAAGGCAGAGAGTGCAAATCGCTCTTCAGGGGGTCCACCAGCTGGGGGCAGGCTCAGGAGGCCGGCTGTGGGAGCTGCTTCGGGATGGCAGCTGGGTCCCCCTCCCCCACCAGCTCCCTTTCCCTGGAACTGTTTATTGGAAGATAAGGCCTTGATGACTCCGTGTTTACAGTCACAGTGTGTTGAAATCGCAGACTCTAGGGGCATCGGCAAGTCATTCTTTGATCCAACCTTGACATTTCTCAAATGGGCAAACTGAGCCCCAGAGAAGGGGAGTGAGGCATTTATTCGATCAACCATCAGTCGATAAACATTGGTGAGGACTTTTGCTGTGAAGTTCCTCCCCTCCCACCAAGGTGACCAGGGATCTAGGAAGGCAGCGTGGCTCCCTTCATGACTTTGATTTGGACTCAGGTCCCCGCTGTGTGGTCTGGGGCAGGGTATTTAGTCTGTCTGAGCCTCAGCTTCTTCCGTAAAATGAAGAGAATAACCCCGAAACCCCATAGAGTCGCTGGGAGACTTACATGAGGGAAACGTACGTGGATCTGTTGAGCAATTTGGTTGCACGAACAGGCACAGGCTCAGGGCAGCTTAATAACAAATTCCAAAAAATCAATTGGAAGGAAACGGGGATGGCTCAGGGGTATTTACCCCAAAAGAAATGAAAATGAATGTCCGCACAAAAAGCTGTCCCTGTATGTTTACAGCCGCTCCATTCTTAACCACCCAGAACACCCAAATGTCCTTCAACTGGCTAATGTATAAGCAAACTGGTCTATTCATTCAATGGAATACTACACAGCCATGAAAAGGAAGGAAGAGCCAACACCTGCAACCACATGGGTGAGTCTCAAATGCATTATGCTGAGGGAAGGAAGCTGGACTCAAAAGGCTACATACAGTGTGATTCTATTTATGCGACGTTCCGGATAAAACAAAACAATAGGAACAGTAACCAGATCAGCGTCTGCCAGAGACAGAGGGAGGGAGGAGAGAACCGCCTGCCAAGGAGCACGAGGGAAATGGTGGGGGTGAGGGAAACGTTCTACAGCATAATTGCGATGTGGTAACGTGACTCTATATCTTTGTCAACTCGCTGAACTGCACCCCTGAAAAGGATGAATTGTATTGCAGGTGAATTGTAACTCACTCAATCTGACTAAGAAAACAATCAAGCAACAAGGAAAAAGCTTAGCTTCAGAAAAGACAGGAAGCGAGGTAGTTCTAGGAATGAAGCAGCAAACTTCAACCATTGTTTAGAACTTGTGTCGGAGCTGGGAGATTGGAAGCCCCAGGAGAGGGCCTGAGTGGCCGCGTTTGGGTGCCAGGCCGCCTTTCATGAGAGTCGGGCAGGGATGCTTGATTGACAGCTCCATCAAGCCCGTACAAGAGGGCAGTTACCCGGAAGCATAACGGGGACCAGCTGTCTATACAAAAAGGGATCCCCCGGCCACGGAGGCTCGTAGTTGTTGGGGCTTGTTATCCTGGATGCTGAGCGCCACCCTTCCAGGAGTGAGGCCGCACCTTCCACCTCTTGTGACAAGGGGACGTGGTAACTGCAGGCCCCCCTTGGATGTGAACGTCAGGCTCCAGATGAGCTGGGTCACCGCAGTGATGCTTCAGCCCTATAAGCGTTCGGTCGAGGCAGACAGTCACTCGAGTGTTCTCATCAAACAGGCGGGAGAAACAAGTGGTCAGTTCAGCCAAACAAGTGTTCGATTTAGTCGGACAAGCTCGGCCACTGCCCTAGACGGTCATTTATTTCCATGAAAGAAAGTGTGTTTGACTTTTATGCACTGGACAGGGTGTGTCAGACAGACACAACCAATGACTCAGCCTAAGGTGGGGAGACGCTGGGGAATGCTGCAGAATCCGGGTGTTTCGTCCCCTATGTCTCTGGCAGCCCCAAATGGCCATGGGAGCTTGACCAGGCACCCACCCCAAGGTTTGACTCCCCCAGCATGAAGTTCTAGCAGCATCATTTATAAGCATGGACCTCACTCTGCCCCTTCCAAGCTGTGTGACCTTGAGCAAGTCACCTCACCTCTCTGAACTTCCTTTTAACAAAGTAAAACAGTTTTCAAGCACTTGCTCGGCCTCTGTGTATGTATGTGGAGGGGGGGCTCCAGAAGCATTTTAACATATAAATAGGGTTGTGAAGTAAACAGAAACTCAGTGTACAATCCTCAAAATTCCAAATTTCAGATGTGGGAACTCTTATTGTGAATCTCCTCTTTGTTCACACACTGTGCTTATGGGTTTAGTTTTGTAAGATTGTGCCAGCATTGACAAAAGTATTTTATGGGTTGATTGTGGATTTTGGGGGGCACATTTATTTTCTCTTTTATCTCTATGTTTTTTCTACCAATTTTGCCAGCATTTCTTTATTTTGGAGTATTTCCATTTTTAGAAAAGCTCAATCCTAAATAGAAAACAGGTTATTCTTTTCTTTTTAAAATTTAATCTTTAAGGGGCTGGCCCTCTGGTATAGCAGTTAAGTTCACACTCTCTGCTTTGGTGGCCTGGGGTTCACCAGTTCGGATCCCGGGTGCGGACAGGGCACTGCTTGGCACACCATGCTGTGGTAGGCGTCCCACATGGAAAGTAGAGGAAGATGGGCACAGATGTTAGCTCAGGGCGAGTCTTCCTCAGCAAAAAAAGAAGAGGATTGGCAGCAGATGTTAGCTCAGGGCTAATCTTCCTGAAAAAAATTTTTTTTAATCTTTAATTACCTAAGTGATATGTAAAAACATTTCCCCACTTAAACGTTTCCTCACCTTCCAGGGAATACCGAAACCACCTTTAATGACCACTGCTTGCCCCCCAGTCATGGCCCCCAACACCCCTACCACAGCCGACAGCAACTTGGAATGATTTTTCCAAACTTTCTTCTGTATATTTAAATCTACATATTTTACATGTCTTGACTCATCTGTTCCTGTAGAAAACGAATGGTCCTCTGGAATCACAGCTCACTCTATGTGCTGCAATTTGTTTTCTTCGCTTCACTTTATGACGCGGAGTTGTTTCCACGTCCATACATAGAGGACTACTCTTTCCTTCTTATTTTTTTTTTAAAGATTGTCACCTGAGCTAACATCTGTTGCCAATATTCTTACTTTTTTTTCCTCTCCAAAGCCCCCCAGTGCACAGTTGTGGATTCTAGTCATGAGTGCCTCTGGCTGTGCTGTGTGGGACACCGCCTCAGCATGGCCTGATGAGCGGTGCCACGTCCATGCTCAGGATCTGAACGAGCAAAACCCTGGGCCGCCGAAGCGGAGCGCGTGAACATAACCACTCGGTCACAGGGCCAGCCCCTGCTCTTTCCTTTTTTTTAACTGCTGTGTAATATTCCTAGAAATGGCTTATTTATCCATCCCCCTTTGCTAGGCACTTAGGTTGTGGCCAGTTTTCACCATAACAAATAATGCCCGTACACATCCCTTGGGAACCCATGCAAGTGTTTCTCTTAGGTTTTTGGTTTGAGAATGGGACAATATTTGCAAAGACTTTCAGAGCTTTATTCCTGGCTCTTTGTTTCTTCTTTTTTTAATCAACCACCAATTTAAAAAACCATCTTATTGAGATATAATTCAACTCCATTAAATTCATCCATTTAAAGTGAACAGTTCAATGGTTTTATAGCCACAGATTTGTGCAATCATCACCATAATCTAATCTGAGAACATTTTCTTCACCCCCCTCCAAAGAAACCCCATACCCATTAGCAATCACTCCCCGTTCTCTCCCTTCACCTCCTGACATCCATTAATCTGCTTTCTGTCTCTGCGGATTCGCCCATTCTGGGCATTTCATGCAAATGGAATCACACAGTATGTGGTCCTCTGTGACTGGCTTTCACTGCACACGATTTTTTTTTTTGAGGAAGATTAGCCCTGAGCTAACATCTGCTGCCAGATGTTACATCTCCTCTTTTTGCTGAGGAAGACTGGCCCTGAGCTAACATCGTGCCCATCTTCCTCTACTTTATATGTGGGACGCCTGCCACAGCATGGTGTGCCAAGCAGTGCCATGCCCACACCTGGGATCCGAACTGTCGAACCCCAGGCCGCCGAGAAGCGGAACGTGCGAACTTAACCACTGCACCACCGGGCTGGCCCCGTGCATGATGGTTTTGAAGTTCATCCACGCTGTAACATGGGTCGGTACTTCATTCCTTTCTATTGTCAAGTGGTCAACAACCCTTTTTCTGAGTGCTCACTCTCCACCAGGCACAGCGTTGAGCCCCACATAAAGCCTGGGAATAGACAGTATTGTCAGCACACCCATTTTCCAGACGAGGAAACGGGCTTGGAAGGGCTGTGACTGACCCAAGACCACACGGGAGAGCACGGGCAGAGCTGCGTTGGCGCCCAGGGCTGTTGAGGTCCCAAGCCCATGACCTTGTAACGGAGCCATGTGCTGCTCGAAGCCGCAGGGAGGGAGCGGACAGTGTCTCCCAGGCCCAACGCGCAGGTCACGGAGCCCCTTTCCACATAGGCCGCCCCTGGGTCACTGTCATGACCTCTGGTGACTGCCCTGCGAGGCGGGACAGAGAGAACAGGACCGTTCACCCAGCTCCAGATGGCCCCAGACGGGACCCGCGCCAGAGCTCCTGGCCTGCTCGGGCCATTTTCTGACGTCTCCCTCTCTCCTGGCACCACCCACCTTCAGCGTTTCTTCTCCCCAATCCTAGTGTCTTAACTTCTCGGCTTCAGGGCTGTCACCTCAGGTTAGGATGGGACGTCTCTGTTAGGACTGGACGCCAGCTAAGTGAGGGTCGGTGGTGAGCAGGGCTCTGAAGCGGGTTTTCCTGTGAGGAGAGCAAAGCCTGCTGCAGGAAGTGGTCAGGACTGCACCCTCCGGGAATCCGGAAGGTCTCTACCTGCCGGCTGTCTGGAGAGTTGAGAACTGTGAGGACCTGATGGCGACGACGACAATAGAATCAACTGACCCTCCTTGGAGGGCCTGTCGTTTCCTCTCCGGATTTCCTCCTCTGACCCCAGGAGGCTGGGGTTCGAGTCCCTTTCTAAGACAACTGAGACTGGAGGCCACACAGCCAGTAGGAGGGGGACAGGGCTGGCCGGAGCTGTGGGACCCCCGTCAGCCACACCAGCTCACCACTGATTCCACTTGGTGTTCCACCCTACTTCCTGTGAACATGCAACACCCAGTTGCAAGTTAAGTAAAAGCAGCTTTCTAAAATGTCAAAACAGGGGGTAGAGGCACAGATCCAGTGCTTACTTTCTATAGCATTTGGAGGCCCCACCTTCACTCTGCCCAAACTTGCTGTGTGACCTGGGGAAAGTTATTTGCCCTCTCTGAGGCTCAGCAATAGGTCTTCCTGCTCTGCTACCCAAATATCCTCAGATCGGCACTTGCTTCACCTCCCAGTGGCTGTCCTGGGATTGTAGGTGACATGATTGGAGAAGATGTTGGGCTCAGACATCTCATCTGTGATGGAGGCAACAAGGGTTGAGACAGGGCCTGACATCATGCCCTGGCTCCTGGTCCTGCCATAGGCAGCCAGCACCACAAATCCTGCCAGCCAAGCCTCCAGGCTCTTGCTCTCTGTGGCATAGGTCACTTATTCATTCAACAAACATGTATTAAGCAGCCGCTAAGAGCCAGGTGGGTGGAGGCGGATGGAGACTTATGCACACTGGTCCTCGTACGAGGCAGACTGTGACTGTGTCCTGTGGGTGTGGGGAGCAAGAGAGAAGTCCTGCTCTGGGTGGGCTGCAGGAGGAGGTGGCCTTCGGGTGGGGCCTAAAGCCCGGGTGAAACTTTGATAGGTGAAGAGGGAGAGCACTGTGGATGGAGAGCACTGTATGGAGAGCACTGTGGATGGAGAGCACTGTATGGAGAGCACTGTGGATGGAGGGCTCAGCTTGAGCAAAGGCCTGGAGGGGGATAAAATTGCAGGGTGCATTCGGGGGCTAGGAGAACGCCAGGTGAGACTGGAGGGTACACATGTGGGAGATTCCACTGCAGGGTGAGTTGGGTCAGACCTGCGGGGCCTCAAATGCCAGGTGGAAGAGCTCAAACTTCCCCCTGGCGCTCTCAGCGGTGGGGCGAGCTCGGAGCGCCTCTCGGAAGGTCCCTCCGGCCCCGGCTCCTCTGCTTTCAGTCCAGTGAGGGCTGGGATGTGAGTTCTGCTTTTACAGAAATGGAAACTGAAGGCACAGAGAGGTGGACCGTGCGCCCACGGCTACACAGCTTCAGGGCCGCAGCTGAGGCCCAGGCCCTCTGCCGGGCAGGGCAGCGGGGACCGGCGTGCCGTGAAGGCGGGGCTGAACACCAGATGACCGGGTCCGTTCTTCCATCTGCAAAATGGACACATTGGGAGGGCCTCCCCCGGGATGGGCCACCCGCCACACTCCCTCTCTAAGGGCCTGAAGGGTCACGCCTGCCCTTTGACATTTTCTCGTCCCCTGTCCTAACACGCCGACCTCGCCCCCTCCCACCTCCGGGGAGTCTGGTCTCTGCTCCCGGGGCTTCCACATGCCAGACGCTGCTCATCTGCCATGAGTCACCCGTTGGTAGGAAAGCCCTTCACATGTCCCCTCAGGGTCCCACCCGCTACTGCCCTACCCTCCCTCCCAGCTCAGTCATCCAGGGCCGTCTCTGGCGTGGCAGTCCCTTGTCCCTGGGAAATGGCTGAGCCCAACCAGGGCCTTGGAGCCCAGTTGTGCTGTGTGACCTCAGGCGGCTTCCCCAACTTCTCTGAACCTTAGTCCTTCCCTTTTCTTCCTTTCCTTCCTTCCTTCTCTCCTTCCTTCAACTCTCTCTGACTCATCCCTCCCTCTCTCATGCTGCAAACATTTATTGACCGTCTACTGTATACCAGACACCATGGGTCAGAAGCGCACACCACCTGCCCATCTCTTGCTAAGGGCTATAGGACTGGACATGACATAGGCCCCTGAGGCCTCACCCCTGCGGGGCAGGGAGCGAATAGGACTGACCTCTGAACCGTGTTAAGCCAGCACAGGTTTTTGAACCAACCCCACGTTCCATGTCCCCACTTCCTGACTGGGTGACCCCAGGCAAGTCGCTTCACCTCTCTGAGCCCCAGTTTCTGATGTAACAAATGACAGGAATCCTATTGTGAGACTGAAATGGGACGCCTGGCTGGTAACGGGCTATTCAAAAGTTCTGAAAATTCACCTTTGTCTCCACCCTGAGGCCCGGAAGTCCTTACAGAAGTCGGGGACTGGTCTCCCTAATGGTGGGGTTCAGGCCACAGTCTGTGACCTTGGGTACAAGGCTTATCTGGGAGGTGGGCCTCCTTCTGAGCACTCCCCCCAAATATTCTAGGTTGTCGGCAGCCTGCTTCACCTACACACAGGAACCTCCCTTTGAGGGGGAAAGGGGGTCCTGACTCTTGATGACATCAACAGAAAACGTTTTAGGAGACATTTATTGAGCGCTTACTGTGTGCCCAGCACTGAACAGACATTATCTCTAATTCCCAGAGGTGGTGACTCTTATACCCATTTTACAGAGAAGGAAAAAGGCTCAGAGAGGTTTAGTAACTTGCCCAGTGTCACACAGCCAAGAGTGACTGCAGATGCGCCCTGATCTAACCATTGCACGGCACTTCCCCTGCATGGGATAATGAAAGACCCCTGCCTACACTGTCTGGGGATGTCAAATCCATAACCACTCTCTCTAGGCATCAGTTTCCCCCTCAGTAAATGGAGTTTTGAATCCTTAGTTGCCCAATGAGGTGAGACAAAGCAGGGTTTCCCAGCCCCTCTGAACAGATGGGAAAACTGAGGCCCAGACTGGGGCAAGGGCTTCTGCCTGGTCACCGGGCTGGGAGTCCAGGTCTCTGGGCCCAGCCTGGGCTCTGGCCTCTGCCTGCCACTTCTCGAGCTCGGCCTGTTGGGGATTGCTCAAGGACTGTCGCTCAGGTGGCCACAGTTCTCTGGAACAGGGGGAGGAAGGACGAGGAGGCAGCTGACGGTGACGGAGGCCCGGGGCTGGGCCGAGCCTCACGCGGGGCACCAGGAACATCCTGACCGTGTCCTAAAAATACTCTGGGTGGATTCCTGCCCCCTGGGGAGCCCCAGGCAGGGGCCAATGAGGGGAGAAGAGCGCGGCGCTTTCACGTGGGAAAGGGTAGACAAAGGCCAGAGGCAGCCTTCCGTTCCGGGCAGGGCTGACTCTCACAGGAACACGCCACCTGCAGCCTTCCTGCCGCACAGCCTGACTGTCCGTGGGCCTCCTGTTTCCCTTTGAGGTCCCCGTCTCTCGGGCCAGGTTCTGGGACACTGGCACGTTTATTCCAAAGCTCAGGGACCCTAGTTACCCACTGCTCCCTGCATACCGGGAACTTGACCTGAGTCATTTGGGTTGAGTCTTACTCCACGCCTGTGAGGGAGGAATTCTTGCCCCCATTTGACAGAGGGGGAAACTGAGGCCTGGAGAGCCAAAATACCTGTCCACGGCCAGGACCAGATGGCTGGTCCAGGTCAGAGTGGGAACTCCACCCCTGGCTTCTCCAGCCACGTTCACTCACCCTGCTCCTTCCCCTGGGCTCCCGCCAGCCGCCGGGAGCAGTTTCTGCAGAATAACTGCAAAATGGGGCACTTACAGGCTCACCCACGGGGTACCTGGCAGGTCAGTGGGGTCCAAGACCACGACATGGGTTCGTTCCCTAAGACCCCAGGCAGGGCCCGCTGACCCAGGGACAAACGTCCATTCCCTGTGCTGTGTCACACAGGAATGGAAACAGGGCCAGTCTTGCAGCTCAAATCCGTCAATAGACGTGGAATTTATTTTGGAAAAAGGGCTGGGGGGGGCCCACGGGCACCTGTCTCTCCAGGGACCTGCCCTACTTGGGCCTCATGGTGGGTAAGAAGCATAGGAGGCCGGGAGACCAGAGGGACCAGGATGGCAGTGGGCCCCCCAGGGTGCTGGGTTTGAGGGGTCAGAGGCTGAGTCCCTGGAAGGTTGGCTTTGTTCCCTTCTGGCACACAGTGGGCCTGCAAGGATCATCAGGGAAGGGGGCGGGTGGTCCGTGGATAGATGGATGGGTAGGTGTGTGGGGTGGTGAGTGGACGGATGGACGGACGGATGATTCGATGGACGGAGGGACAGAAGCGATAGGCAGATTATCTTGGTTTTGCTATAGGAAGAGGTGTTGCTGTGTCTTTGGAGGTATGTCTGTATGTCTGTACCTGGGTCATATCTGTGTGTGTGCCCATCTCAGAGAAGCTGCATTTTCGTGTGTCCATAGGTGCCCCAGTCTGATTTTGTGTCCACGTCCGATGACGTGTTGGTGTCTGCGAGGTCCTTCTGTGTGTGTCTGTGATCTGGGTACATCTGGACACCCGCTTATTTGTATGTGGTTCTTGGGGGGTACCTGTCCGTGTGTGTCTGGCTGTGTCTCTGTCCTGGAATGTCTCTGTGATTTAATCTGATTTTGTGTCCACGTCACTGTGCCTTTGCGTCCCAGTTTATCTGCTGTATCTGTCAGAGTGCATCTGTGTCTCTGTGTGTCCACATTCCTGTCTCTGATTGTGTGTCTGTGTCTGCTCTGTGTGTAGCTGTATCTGAGTGTGTATGCGTCTTCTTGACCCCGGGTCTGACCTGACTATGGGTCCGTGTCTTTGTATCCAGGTGTGCTATGTGTCCTGGTGCACCTGTGTGTCTGTCTCTGCGTGTGTGTATTTCTGTGTCCAGGTTTCTCTGTTCCCCAAGGTCTGATCTGTGTGTCCAGGTGTGTCTGTGTGTCCTGTTCTAATTGTGTGTCCCAGTCCTGCGCTCTGCCCATTCCCCCAGGGGGCGCCCTCGCCCGGCTGAGGCTCCCTCCCTCCCCCGGGCTCCTGCCCCCGGGTGCGCCCCAGTGGGCTGGCTGAGCGCTAACGCGTGGGCCCGACTGGGCAGTGGTGGCCTCACCAGGTCCCCGCCTCCCCGCACGGCCCCGCCCCCGCCCTCCCAAAGCGGGCTATAAGTTCACACTGCTCTCGGCCTCCGCAGTGCCTGCCGCTGGGGGTCTGCACTTGGAGGGTCCTGCCAACAGTCAGAGGAGCCACTGCCACCTCCCACCATGGCCCAGGGTAAGTCTCAGGATGGGCACAGCCGCCACTCAGGGCCCCACACCTGGCCATCCCTCCCTGGTCTCAGTGGTCCCACGGGTGCAATGGAGGGTCAGGACCCCACTGGGGCTCAGTCCCCAAGTCCCGGATTTGGAGAGCAACAGGAGGGCTGGGCTGGATGAGAGGGGCCTGGCCCCGGGTCCTGGCTCAGCCTGGGGCCTCAGTTTCCCCATGCCCAGGGCATAGTATTAACCCTTGCCTCCCTGGACCAGATGAGGCAATGGAAGGAGTGTTGTAAATTACGGTGCCAGTGGGCCATTGTCACCTGCCCTCAGCTAGCGGGGGCTGGGTCCCTGCTGTGTGCCAGGTGGCACGAGGCTGTGCAGAGGGCGCTGGCCCGGCCTCAGAACACTCCGCTTTAGTTATTCCCTGCCAGCCGGGAGGAGGTGTGCGTGCTGTCCCTGGTCGTGGGCCAGCCAAGCCTGGCTGACTCGTTGCCCCGGGGGCCAGAGAGGAAGTTCCAGCATCCTCTGGGGAAGCGGGCTGAGAGCAGGCGTGTTCTCGCAGGTCCTTTCCAGCCCTCGAGTTCTGCAACCCTAGTCCTTGGCCACCTGCTGAGTCTCAGTTTCCTTTCCTGTAAAACATGGACAATAATGCCAGCCCCTGGTATAGCTGTGAGGGCTGCGAGGCGTGGCGAAGGGGCTCAATTAATTGCCTACCTGTGCTCCTAGATACACGGACACACAGACACACACACACAGACACACACACAGAGACAGCGCTCCTGTCCCAGGGGAGGGAGTCCTCCAATGGAGCAGGTCCTGCACTAATGCTGCTGGACCCAGTGTCCTTGCCGACTCCCAGGTCGAGTCCATCTGGAGATGGCCTCTGCACCACTGCACCCCCAGGAAGGAGACGTGGGGCCAGGGATGTGGGGCAGGAGACGGGACAAGTGGAGCAGGGACAAGCAGGGGGACCAGAACCCGCCTGACCCGCTGTGTGATCTCGGGCCACCTTTGTCCCTCTCTGGGACCCAGCTCCCCACACATGGGATCGAAAACCAGCTCAGGACTGGCTGTGATGGTCACCTTGGTGGCCACTTGTCCCCAGTGCAGTTTCCCACTCCTGTCCCCATGGGTGGGGTTCAGTGGGGCTGGGGGACCCTGGAGATGCCAGTTATGATGAGCCCCCTGCCCCAGTGTCATTGCGACCACTTCCTCCAGGGGTCCTGCTGGCCTGGAAGGCCCCCGGCCCTTTCTCAGTGCAGGGAAATCCCATGAGTCTAGACCCCAAGTTCCTGCACCTTTGGAGTCGGGCGTGGTTTCTGGAAGTGCTTCTTCAGACAACAGCCTGAGAAAGTGCCCCACCTGCCCCAGACCAGGCACTGACCGTCTCTCAAAGGTCTCCCAGCGGTCAGGGGTGGCCTCTGTCCTGCTTAAACACACTGGAGTAGAAGTTTCCAAAAGCAATATTTTTTCACCCCAACAGGAAGCTCTTCCTCGTGGCCAGCGGAGGTCTCTCCTGCTGTGCTTGCAGCGGTCACCTCCCCCCTCTCTCCTCCCAGGCTGAGAACAACATGGACGTGGGAGGGAGGGGGTGGGGGAGGATGGGGGAGGGGTGGAGATCAAACCCTGAGGGCCTGCCAGGCGGGTACCAGTATCTACAGCCCTGGGTCACACCCCAGGGCCGCACAGTGTCTCCTCTACAAAACGGAGACAGCGACAGTGCTCCGTGAGTGAAGACGATCCACGCAGAAGCCTCTGCGGTCAGTGGGCATTTGCACCTCACTTTTGGGGTATTCCGTGGCAGGAGGCAGGAGACCTGGGGCCATGTCCCAGAGGAAGGGTCGACTTGCTGGGCGACTTTGGGCAAATCCCCCCTCCCCGGGCCTCAGTTGGACCACATCCTCTCCAAGGGCCCCACAACCCTGAGTCTGTCTTGCCCCCTCCCCACACCCTACCATCTTCCTAACCTGGAGCTTGAGCTCGCCAAGGTTTGTGAGGTTTGTGCTTCCTTCAGACCCCCACCCGCCCATCACCCCACCCCTTCCCTGGTCTTCGGCTCCCTCTGAAGCTATGAGTAGAACTGTCACATATCAAGCTTTTGCCCTGGGCTAGGCCCTAGGGACAGGGTGTCCCCATAGCCTCTCCTAGACCTCACAGCAGCCCTGAGGCTTCAGAGAAGGAGGCACAGAGAGGGAGAGACACTAGTCCAGAATCACACAGCAGCACAGCAGAACTGAAAAGCAGGTCCGGAAGACTCCCAAACCCCTGTCATTTTTAGAACCTTTTATTACAGAGAATTTTGAACCTACGTAAAAATAGAGAGACCAGAATAATAAACGCCTATGTTCTCATCACTCGGTCCCAACGACCTCCAGGATATAGATACTCCTGCCTCCTGTACACCCTGTCTCCCCCTCCCATTATTTGGAAGCAAATTCCAGACATCACATCGTTATTTCATCTGTAAATATTTCAATACATATCTCGAAAGGATAAGGACTCTTTTTTAGACATAAACAAATTAGCAAAAATCCCCTAATATCACCATTATTCCATCAGTGTTCAAATTTCCAGTTGTCTTATATGTGTAATAAATATTTTTAAATAGTTTTTTAAAATCGAGATCCAAATAAGGCCCACACAACACGATGGCTCGGAACATCTCTTCAGTTCCTCTTAATCTATGCGTTCTCCCTCCAACTTTTTTTTTTTCGTTTTTTTTCTTGTAACTTATTTGTTAGAGAAACCAGAGCCTTTGCTTATAGTTTCCCAGAGCATGAATTTTGCCGATTGCATCCTGATTCCGCCTTTAAGATGTTCTTCAGTCCTGTGTATTTCCTGTAAATTGAAAAGTGAACCCGAAAGGCAAAGCCTGTGTCACTAACCCATGCCGAATCCCGCCCCTGCTTTTGCCGAAAGATGTCTCCAGTAGCGATAGAAGATCTCGTGTTCTTGTCGTTGGTGCCATGGAGTTCACTGCGACTCCTGGGGCCCCGCGGACAGCAGAGCGGGGCCCCACCCGGGCTTTGTGGGCCGCCCTCTCACCTTCTGGTGCTCTATCAGATAATGCTCCGCTGCTGGTCTCAGGGTTTTCATGGCCAGTCTTTTCAGAAGTGGGTGCCAGGTCCTCCTTCTTAGTCTGGAAGCTCCGCTGAGACCTGTCCACCATGTGTGACCCTGCTGGTATTTGATATAGCGGTGGCAGAGCTTTCCGCATCACAGCAACACGCAGCTGCCACAGTGTGACAACCCACAGACGGGTGGTGTGGTTCCCTGACCAGAAACGAACCCGGGCTGTGGTGGTGAGAGTGCCGGATATTAACCTTAGGCCACCAGGGCTGGATAGCTTGTGTTTAGTAAGAATTTGTTACGCGCCGGGCGCCATGCTAAGTGGCTCACAACAGCCCTGTGAGATGGGTCCTGCTGTCCCCAGCTGTGGGCAGATGGGGAAACTGAGGCCGGGGACAGCTGAGTTGCCTGAGGTCACACAGCTGGGAGGTGACAGAGGCTTCTCCCAACAAGCCACAGTGGGCACAACTTTCTGATTAAGAGTTAGGGAGATTCGGCCCCAGCCCGCCTCTGGGGGATGGGGTGGGTGGGGGGTTGGGAGGGGACGGGCTGACAGCCATTGTCTAGAGAGGGCTGGCTCCCTGGAAGGGCCTGAGGGCCCCCACATCCCGGGAGCGCAGGTGTGTGTCCGGGGGTCACAGCTGGCTGAGGAATGCCGCCACGGCTCATGCCCTCCTGTTCTCTCTGTAGATCTGATTCTGGGGAGATGTGACCTGGAGCTGGAGGCCAATGGCCGTGACCACTACACGGCCGACCTGTGCCGGGAGAGGCTGGTGGTGCGGCGCGGCCAGCCCTTCCGGGTGACGTTGCACTTCGAGGGCCGAAACTACGAGGCCAGTGTGGACAGCCTCACCTTCAGTGTTGTGACGGGTGAGTACCTCCCCCCGTCCACCCTGACCTGCCCTGTCCTGTGGTATCACCGTCTCCTGACGGACAACGGGACAGGCGACTCCGTTCCTCTTTGCTCCCTGTGAAATTCCCAGCAGTCACTAACCAAATTTTACAGATGAGGAAACTGAGGCCCCAGGTCACGCAGCCTTTAATCAAGTCTGTGCTCCTGGACGCCAGGGTTCCTGAAAACCTGCGATCACCAGGGTTGGGGGTCAGCGGGTCCATCAAGACCTCGCTTGCTGTTTCCCATATCAAAACAACTTTCCAACTCTTATCGACAGCCACTTCCCCAAATCCACACAACGTGACCAGGCCTCTGGGATCAGGCCCAAATCGTGTCTGGCGGTGGAGAGAACCCAGCTGGCTCCAGCCCTCTGGGTGGGCAGTTTTGTGTTCTGTTTGTTTCTTCTCCAAGCCTCGGGAGGCTATCTCAGGCTCAAGGGCTGGACAGACAGACCCGGATTCTGGTGCCGACTGGGTGGATTACCTGCTGTGTGACCCGGTGCATGTTGCTTAGCCTTTCTGAGTCTGAGCTTCATCATGTGGAAAGCACTCACGGAGTGAAAAGGACTCTGGGAGGTTGTTAAATGAGAGGGGCCTGACATGGAGGAGTCCCCTGCAGATGTTAGCGACTGTTGCTGGTCTCGCTCCATGGGTGAAGGGATGTTGAGACCCAGTCACCCACCCCCGGATGCCCAGCACCCAATCTTCTTTCTACACCATTCCTGGAAAAGTGGCCTTGAATGTCAAACTGGTTGGTTTGGCTTCTGGTGGGACCCAAGCCCTGGAGGTCGCCAGCAAGGAGCCGCCTGACTGGGACTGTGACCCAGGGGTGGGAAAGGCCGGCTCTGTCTGAGATCTCCGGGGGCACAGAGAGCAGCAAGCGGGCTGCGGCCTGCATTTACCTGGGAGGCCGTTTGATAAGGCTTATCACAGCGCCTGCAGGCTGACCCAGACACCCCTCCATGCCTTTCTTCTCCTACCCTCCCCTTCTGGGACACCCACTGCCCAGGGACACCCACACACGTACCCAGCACCCTTGGGGCCCTTCCTAACAGACCAGAGTGGCCTCCAGCAAGTCTCTGATCTTTCTAGCCTCAGTTTCCCCCCTGTAAAGTGGAAGCTTGGGGTACACGACTGGTAAGGGCTGTGTATGGCACCCTGAGAAGAGTCAGGCTTGGGGTGATGAAAATCTCAACACTTTGGAGCACCGACTGGATGCATGCTCATCCTCAGTCCTCCCATCTCGGAAGCATTGTGAACCCCCACTTGACGGATGGGAACACTGAGGCTCAGAAAGGGCAAGTTACTTGCCCAAGTCACACAGTGAGTTAGGGACAAAGCAAGGTTTAAACCATGACCCCAGAGTTGAGGCTTTTCGTTGCTGTGACCCCGCAGCAGACACATTTTGCTCTTCCCCGCAAGAGCCGGCCCAGCCTCACGTGATCCTCTGTGGCGTGGAGTGGTAGTGACCTACCCGCTCCGGCAGCCTGCGATTTCCCACCATCATGTTTGTCCTCCCGCTCTTTAGGTGTTTCCTTTCTCTCCTTCTCCATTTGTGGACGCAGCCTGTCATTGGGTAATTAAGGGCCCCAAGTTCAGGGTTGGTGGGGCAACTGACCTTCCCACCCCAGCAGCTAATCTGTGTTTTCCAGTCTCCCACCGACTTATCTCAAACCAGCCCCGCCCTGCCCTGGTCACTTCCACTGCCCCCGGGCAGCCACAGAGGGCACTGTATCTCTGGGTGCACACGGCTTCCTCGGTGGAGCAGCCGAGACCCTCCCGGGGGCTGAGGAAGCCCGAGGGACAATACCAGGAAGCTCGGCCCCCACCTCAAGGCCAGCAGCCAGCCCCAGGCCTGGCCTGGGGACCGTGCTCTTGTGTCGGAACATTCTGGCTTGTGGTCAGCCTGTCCGACCTCTTCAGGGCAACCGAGGTCGGGAGAGAGGAGGGGGCTGGCCGGGGTGGCACAGTGAATGGAGTGCGTGGCCTGACCCCACGCGTGCCCAGATGCTGTGTGCTTCACCCAGACTGTGCGGGACCCAACGGCTCGGTCACGGGCACAGAGCACAGTAGACGAACGCTGTCTTATTTCTGGGGATGAAGCTCTGCCTCCCTCCAAGGAGGGGTCCAGGGCTTGGAGGGTGAGTGGGGTGGGTGTGAAGTCAGCCTGAAGGAGTGAAAGGGACCCTTATGAAGCTAAGAGAAGGGTTTCCTCTGCCAGGCTCCCCTTATGCATCCTGCCCTGGCCCCTGCCACTGTGGTCTGGGGTAGTGGCCAGGCCCCCTCGGGTCTCCAGGGTCATTTAGGTCCAGAGGGGTCCCTGTGGTGTCTTTGGCCCCTCAAAGATTACTGTCTGGAACCATAGCCAAGGAAGTTTCAAAGCTTCCACAGCAGCAGTGGGGCCGGGGCAGCCCGTCTGCCTCCCACCCGACAGAGCCCCTCACAAGAAAGGGGGGCGTGCACGTGTGTGTGCGTGTGTGTCTGCACCGTTGCCCTGGGACAGAGAAAAAGGGAAACAGTGTTCCCTGTCCTGTCCCCAGGGTGGTATTTCAACAGTGACAGCAGCTACGGGACCTGGCCCAGGCCGTTACCATGGTGACCAGATCATTGATCGTCCAAAAAGGGACATTTCTGAGAATGAAAGGGGTGCCATTAAGAACTACGCTGGGACCACAGTTATAGCCTGGGACTGTCCCAGGTGAACAGGGACATGTGGACACCCCAACTTCACCCCCTCCACCTCAGTTCCCATACCTGAGAGGTGATTCAACTGAACTAGACAATTTCCACATTCCATTCCAGTCTTCAAAGTCTGTTATTTGGCCTGAGAATTCTGACTTGTAATGGTCCGTTTTGATGACAGGACGGCTCACATTGACTCCATAATTACTATGTGCTGGTCACCGTTTTCAGTGCTTTCTATGAACTCTCTTACTGACGCCTCTAACGGCCTCAGGAGCGGGTGGGGACACTGATAAACAATACTTACTGTTTACTAAGCATCTATTATGTGCCAGGCACCTTGCAACGTGCTTGATGCGCCCCATCTTCTTTAAGCCTCACAATGACCTCATGAGAAGGTACTGCAATTGGCCCCGTTTTACAGATGAGGAAACTGAGGCACAGAGAAGCTAAATAGCCTGTCCAAGGTCACAGAGCCAGTTTGAGACCTTGAATCAGACCTTCTCAGGCATATGGTCTAAGCCTATTTTTTTCTTTGATGAGAAAATTGCAGATCAGAGAGGCCTGGTGACTTAGCCCAGGTCACACAGTGCTTGGGGTCTGAGCAGGGGACACAGACCCAGGCTGGCTCTTGGGCCCCCACACTGCCCGACCCCTCCCCCAGACGCCAACTGTGGAAGACAGGGGTTGTTTAAAGGCTTACAGCTGGCTCCTGGCACCCAGACAGGGCCCGGAGGCCTGTGTCATGCCTGTTAGTTCATGGTTATATTTGGGCCTGGGTGTGGGTGGGGCCGGCCAGGGGAAGCAAGGGGCTGGGTGCTGGGAGGGAGCCCCTTGGTGCGCAGGCCCCCACACTGTCAGCAGGAGGTGGGCAGAGCTGCAGGGAGGGAGATGGAAGAATAAAAATAAACCCTCCTGGGCAGCTGTCCAAGCAGGCAAGGAAGGTTCTGTTTCTTCTCTCCAACACCCAAGTCCAGAAAGGGTGGCCAGCCCCCCGGCCCTCCCCGTAACTCAGCCCTGCCTGCCTGGGCCGGGCCCTCCCCTCCCCTCCCCTCCCCCTGCAAAAGCAGTCAGTCAAGGCGGGCCATTTGCCTCGCCGAGCCTGGAGACCCCCAGGGAGCGTCCTCTGGGAGTGAGCGTCACCATGGGGGACAGCCCAGAGCCTAGAGACCTGGGCTCAGGCGCCGACTTGGCCGCAGACCCCGGGATACCCTTGGAGACCCCTCCTCTCTGAGCCTCAGTTCTCCCTCCTGTACCAGGGGTCTCAGGGGAAGCAGGAAGGGACAGGCACTTCACCACATTGGGAGGTGATGGATGGTTATGACCAGCTCTTCGGAGCTGCGCGTGGAGACACAGAGGCCGAGATGTGGAGGGGCCCTGGGGAGACAAACACGTAGAACTGTATCGGCCAGCACCCTCTGCTAGCCGGCAGCAAGGGGCTCTCAGACAGGCCCCTGAAGGGACATCAGAGGACCAAGGTCACATCCTACTCAGAGTCAAGCCTTCTTTTCCTGAAAGGGAAAGCAGGACGCTAGCAGGTAAAGGATCTAGTAGGTAAAAGACATTCCCTTGGGCAGCATCTTGCCTAATTCCTATCCATGCTACAGATGGGCAAACTGAGTCCAGAGAAAGGGATGGTCTTGTCCAAAGTCATGCCAGCCCAGAGCAGTGTAACGGAGACCCTGCCCCAGGCTGCACTGTCCCCTCTCCCAGGAGGAATCTCCCAGGAAGTTGAGGACCTGCCGTGTGCCCGCAGCTTTTCGTGCATTCCCCAAAACTACCCTGCAGGGCTGGGGTCAGACCCCGCTTTACAGATGAGGAAACCAAGGCTCAGGGAGATGACACCTCTTGCTAAAGTTCCCTCAATGGTTTGTGGCAGAACTGGGCCTTGAACCTAGGTCCATGGGACCCTAGGCGTGTGCTCCGCCCTCCCACGCCCGTCACCACCCGTGGCTCATGGCCCTGCTTTCTCCCTCCGCAGGCCCAGCCCCCAGTGAGGAGGCAGGGACCAAGGCCCGCTTCCCGCTGTCCGACGCTGTGGACGAGGGTGCCTGGACGGCCTTGGTGGTGGACCAGCAGGACAGCGCCCTCTCGCTGCAGCTCAGCACCCCAGCCAACGCCCCCATCGGCCTGTACCGCCTCAGCCTGGAGGCCTCCACTGGCTATGAGGGCTCCAGCTTCGTGCTGGGCCATTTCACCCTGCTCTTCAACCCCTGGTGCCCAGGTGAGCCACACTCTGTCCATGGGCAGAGCAGGGAGATGGGCAGGGCCATAGACACATCATGGGGGCCACTGAGGGTGGGGAAGGGGGCAGAAGAGACGTCAAAGCGGATTGAGTGAGGCCCACTCCGTGCTCCAGCCTCCCAAAACCCTTGTGGTGTGAGCGTTCTTATTATTCTCATTTACAGCTGAGGAGACAGGCTCACCAGAGCAAAACGACCTGCCCAAGTGCACACAGCTGCCAAGGGATCCCGCCCATGTCTGAGGCCCTGTGTTCCCATGGCACTGTGGCTGGGCACAGCGGTGGCCCAGGTTCAGAAGCCCTGTTCAGGAACAGGATGCCAAGCGGATGCCCAGGGCCGCGGCTCCGTGCCCGGCTCTGTTTCGTGGGGCTCTGTTTAAATCTCACCAGACTGACTTGGGAAGGGGAAACTGAGGGAGGTGGAGGCGGGGGCAGCCAGGAGAGGTAGGCAGGTGCAGTTTGGTGACTTAAGTGCCTCCTTACACGCTCTCTTTTATTCCTCTCAACAATCCCAAGGGGGAGATGTCAGCATCCTTATTCACAGACAGGAAACTGAGGCTCAGAGAGCTTGAGTGTCTTTTAGCAGCTCCTTCAGTAAGTAAGTGGACAACCTGGACAAAACCGGAGGCAGAGAAGGAGCTGAGGCTGTCTAGAGCAGGAGGGAGGAGGCAGGGGCCTCAGTTTCCCCATCTGACTGTTTCCTTCCTGCTCCTACACAGCAAGGCAGAGAGAGAGGCCTCATGAGTGGGCCCCAGCCAGCGACTGGGCTGTCCCTCCTCAGAGCCTGGGCCCAGGGCAGAAATTCTGGCCTCTCCAGCGTCAGACGACCAGCTTCTTACTGGACCACTGCTTTATTTTTTCTTTTCCATTTTGGGGCATTTTATAACATATTTGAGCAGAAAGGTTTTTTATTTTCTGTTTTACATACTTTGGTTTTTATTTCTAATTATAACAGTAAGACATGAGAACATCCTCTTTATAAAAGCTTCAGGCACTACAGAGAAACAGCTCCCCTTGACTGCCCTCCTTGGGGAACGCCATTATCAGCCGTCTTGGGGGCTCGACCCCTTAGATTTGAGGGTATGTGCTGGAGACATCTCTGTATTAATGGGTCTCTCTGTCTCTTGAACACAAAAGGACCCCATAGTATAATGCATCAGCCCACGACTTGGTTTGCTTTTTCCCTCTACGCTGAGTCTTGCGCATCTTTCCATCCCGGTCTGCATACAGCTGCTCGGTCTTTTGAAGAGCTGGGAGTGCCCCATATCTTGCCCATGTGAATGATCCGTTTATCTGCCCCCTCCCCCCCCCCCCCCCCCCCCCCCCCCGCCCACAGACCTGAGGTCGTCCCAGGGGCTCATCACAGGATGGGTGTCGCAATGAACACCCTTGATCACGTGCCCTGTGGCCACATGGAATCGTTTCTCGGGACAGAAGTGGCCTCGCTGGACCCCACTGGAAGCTCCTTTCGGTTTTCGTCTGCAGAGCTACCAGCTAGTGGGCAGCACTGCCGGTGGAGCGGGATCACGCCAGTGTCCCCACCCCCACCAACACCGCGGGGGCCAAAGGCCAGGGAACAGGGAGCAAGGTTCTGGGGGAAGTCCCCCTTCCTCTGGCCCTGCCCCCGCCCAGCCCTGCGGGTTGAGGGGAAGTCAGCCAAGCAGCAGACTGACTACAGTGACCCACATCCCAGGCAGGGAGCTGGCTCAGTGGGGGTGGGGGCGCTGGCGAGAAACGAAACCACTGTCTGCCTGGGAAACGACCCTTCCTGCCCCTGAACTCCAGCATGGACGGGATCCAGCCCCCACCTTTACCAGACTGAGACCTGAGCTGGGAACATCACAGTCCTGGCTTCTCGGGCTGGGGTGGGGACAATTCCTCCACCTGTGCTGGCACTCTCATTCCGATGGCGAAACACCGTGGGTTCTCCTTTCTCTTTCACTTTCTCCACCTGCCAGATGGTTTCCAGACACCCGGTTCGTTTCTCTTCAGGCTATTTTTATTGCTCCGTCTCCCGAGCCAAAGCGCAGGACACATCAGACACTCGGCCACTTCCCCATTTACTTTCCTCCTGGGATGGTAAAGGCCAGCCTGACCTTTGACCTCCTGCCATCTGGCCCCAACCGCCTCAGCCCATTTTCCGTTTTCCGTGGTCACTAGCCACAGGGAGCTAAATGCCCTGCACGTTCCTGCAGCCGCACCTTTGCTCTCTCTGCCACCCGCTCCAGGCAGCCCTCTCTGACCCCCAAGCTGGACTGGTCCCCCTGCCCTGAGCCACAGCGACCCTCTCTTTCTCTCCACCCTGATTCGTGCTCCCGCCTCCCACTGGCTCGTGCTTTAGCTTGCTCAGCGCCTTTCAGATCTGCCATTGCATCTGACTCCCGGGGAACATGGTGAGGCCGGTGGAGGAGCGACCTGGCCAGGGTCACACAGCAGGGGAGGATCGGAGCTCGGGGCTTGCTGACTGCTGATCCAGAGCCCCTCTGTCTCCTGTTTCGGCATCAGTTTCCCCATCTTGAGCCTCAGTTTCCCCATCTGTAAAATGGGGCTTTCAAGGACCCCCTCCTCACAGGGCTCTTATGGAGATTAAATGAGTTAATACACGTCACACGCTTAGCTTATCGCACTTGGCGAGTGTTGGATAAATAGCAGCCGGCCATTGTTGTCACTAGCTGATAACGCCTTATCTTGTTGATATGGGGTTGTTAAATAATGAGTAGTTTTTCTGATTAAAAGATAGAAGGGCCTCGGGGAATCGGCGTGGCCCTGGGAGTTGGCACCCTGGCTGCCATGTCTCCTGGGCCCCTGGGCCCCGCCAGACCGGGAGCTGAGCCCTTTCCTTCCCGCCCGCAGCCGACGCTGTGTACCTGGACTCGGAGCAGGAGCGAGAGGAGTACGTCCTCACCCAGCAGGGCTTCATCTACCAGGGCTCGGCCAAGTTCATCAAGGGCATACCCTGGAACTTCGGGCAGGTAGGGCCACGGCCCGTCCCTCCCAACCCTCTCAGGCCTACCGTGTGCCAGGTCCTGGGTCTGAGGCAGCAAAGCTACAAAGGCGAGAGCAGGTCTCAGAGTCACCCACCCGAGGCTGTCAGGGATTCAAGGGCTCTGAAATGGCCGGAGGATCAGAGAGGGCCCAGGCCAGACCTGAGGTCACACAGCAAAGGGTTGCCCCGCCCAGCGTGGGAGCAGCAGCCCCAGATTCAAGACAGGAGGGAATTAGGAGAGCCTTTGGGCGCTGTGGGGCTGGCAGGTGCTCTGGGAGGGAGACGGGGAGCGTGCAAGGCCGTGTGTCAGAATAACCGGCAGCACGGGGAGAACGCTGACTGTGTGCTGGCCATGAGCTGAGAGGGGTTTTAAACCATCATCTGGATCAGAGGTTCCCAAACCTGAAGATTCATCAGCATCACGGAAAAGTGTGTGAAAACACGGATCGCCGGCTCCCAGCCCTAGTTGCTGATTCAGTAGGTCAGTAGGCTGTGGGCTGAGAGTTGGCATTTTTAACAAGTTCCCAGGTGATACTGTTGCTGCTGAACCAACGTCCACACTTAGAGCCACTGGTCTGGCCGCATCGGCTAGCTACTGTGAATAACGAGCAAGCCCCCAATTTACAGGCTTCAGACAACAACCATCCTGTGTTTCTCAGAATCGATGGGTTGCCGGGGCTTGGCTGGTCTCAGCCGGATGGCTCCCCTCAGTCCTGTGAGGGTCCTCGTCCTCCAGCAGGCCAGCCTGGACTGGTTCTCCACACCAGCGCTCTGCTGCGTCCGCCATCCAGCCTCCCATGCGCATTCTTGAGATGCTGCTGACAAAACTCGTGAAGCAAGAACCATCACCCCCTGGCCCCTCAACGTCCTGGAGTGTTAGGGGGGCTGGCCTCCTGGGGTAGAGGTCACCTTGAGACTTCTCCCAGCAGCCCCTGCATCTGGGTCGGTGTTCAGCTCTAGAGAGTCTAGCCCTGGGATCACAGGAAAGTCCTCCCCACGGGAGTTGGGGCTCTAACCTCGGTTTTCTCATCTGGATATTGGGGATAATAATTGCAAAAATACCTGCCTGGGAACCCGGTAGCCTGCTGTGGGAGGTAAATGGAATGATGGTGTGACTCTGGTGCATAAAATACATCAGAAAACGAATGGCTCTATTTCCCAGGGCTCTGTATTCTCCCCTGAGAAACAGACCAAGCCCAGTCCTCACTTTCGTTTCCTGAGTTCCTGATCTGTGTCCAGGCCGTGGGACACAGCCCTCGCAAAGCTTGCGGAAGTCATCACGATCCCGGACAATAAGACCAAAAGGAAGGAAGGGGTTACTGCCCAGGAGGGTCAGGGCAGGTCCTGAAATAGCAGCATTTCAGCTGGGCTTTGAAGGAGGTCACGCCAGGCAAAGGGACCTGGTGGACGACAGCTCGGAGCGGGAAGCTCACGTTGTGCCGGAGAGGAATTCTGTCGCTGGGGGAGCACATTCTGTGGGAAGGAGCCCCAAGAGATGCAGTGGGAGGAGTCAGCATGTCTGAGTTGTACACAGCTCTGAATGTCAGGCTGATGGCAATAGGGAGCCACAGAAGTGTTCAAGCCGTGGAGGGAGGCCTGTGACGAGAGAGGGGGGCCTTGGGACAAAACCACGGAGATGAGGAGCAGGGGCAGATGGGAGAGCCTTTGAACATGATAGATGGGTGGTCCAATGGAAGGTGACAAGGAGGGGTCCTACTTTTGAAAAAGATAACAGTTGAGTTGCAGGGATGAGAGGATGTGAGCCAAACAGATGGCCGCAAGAAGAACATTCCAGGTAAAGGATACGATAGCAAGTGCAAAGGCCCTGAGGCAGTGAGCCTGGGGCAGAGTGAGTGTGGGTGAGACTGGTGAGAGACGAGGCCAAAGAGGGGTGGGGCACAGGTCAGGAAGGGCCTCGCAGGCCACAGGGAAAAGTCACGATGTTCCTCTGGGTGCAGTGGAAACAGGAGGGATGAGGTTAGATTTCTGTCTTTATAATCTACCTCGGTTCCAATCAGAGTGTGTCGGGGTGGGGCGGGAGGCAGGGATGCTCATCAGCTCTGGGAGGTGAGCCAGGCTTTAGGGGAAGTGGGACATTTGGCTGAGTAGAGAGGGGAAAGGGCCAGTGGCAGTGCCCGAGTTGACTGAAGGGAGGGAAGCCCCAGCAACACAGGGCTCCCTCCTCTGGTCTCTACTCCAAATTGCCAGGACCCCCCAGCCAGGCCCTGGACACAGACACACTCCCTCTCCTTTCATTGTCCCACCCCAGCCCCTCCTGGATCAGGTGAAGCTGGCGCCACAGAGATGTGGCAGATCCAACCCCAGCCTCCTGGGGTATGAGGCAGAGCAGAGAGGTCCTGCAGCTGCTGGGCTTCAAGGTGGGCTTCCCGGAGAAGGTGACTTCTCATCTTCCTCATCCTCCCTTTGTTTCCTCTGACACAGTTTGAAGATGGGATCCTGGACATCTGCCTGATGCTCCTGGACATCAACCCCAAGTTCCTGAGGGACGCCAGCCGCGACTGCTCGCGCCGCAGCAGCCCCGTCTACGTGGGCCGGGTGGTGAGCGGCATGGTGAGTGAGCGGCAGGGCTCATCCCGGGGTCGGGGCTATGATGGGCCCCAGTTGGCTCCTCTCTTCCTGTGATGATGGAGGCCAGGCCCGTGCTGGGCACAGCGGTGGGGACCCCGAAGGTGGGTAAGTCTCAGCCAAGAGAGCTTGTGTTTGGAAAAACAAGATTTACACACTTAAGGGTAATGTCATGTGGTTCCTCAAAGCAATTCATTTATTCATTCCTTCACTCATTCAGCAAATAGTTATCAAGTGCTGCCTACATCCTAGACACTGGGGAAAAAGCCAGGGATCAGACACAGATGGTCTCCAGCTTCACAGAGCTGACGTTCTAGCGGGTGGGTGGGGAGAGACAGGCGTTAACTGAAATACCACGTGGACAAGCGCTCAGTCATAAATTACGATGCACGTGCTGGAGGGACCCAGCTGTGTGAGTGTCGACCACAGGGCCCATCCCTACGGGAGGATCCTGAGCTGACATAGTCACTAGGAGGAGAAGAGTGTTCCAGGCGGAGGGTAGAGCTTGTGCAAAGGCTGGAGTGGAGGGAGGAAGGGGGAGCTGCGTGCAAGCCAGGCTGCAGAGGTGGCAGATTTTTTCTCCAAGTAAGGGGGGTTTGAGGGGAACGACAATCTGAGCAGGGGCCAGAGCCAGTCTTTGTAAAACTCCGTGTCACTCCCCTGTCACCTGTGGACGAATTCGCATCTCCAGCATCACCTTCATGACCTTGACCCCACTCCACCTCTGCCCTTCCCCTTCTCCGTCCTGCACCCTGGGCTCCAGCCCAACCATCTCCAACACACCTGTCTGTCACAGCTTGGGACCTGTGCACCTGCTGTTCCCTCATCCTGAACTCCCTTCCCTGCCTCTCTCCGGGTGCTGAACTCGCGCTCACCCTGGTGCAGCCGCCACCTGCTCCCCGGGTTCAGTCCCCCTGATGCCCTGCTGGTTTCAGGTCAACTGCAACGATGACCAGGGCGTGCTGCTGGGACGCTGGGACAACAACTACGGGGACGGCATCAGCCCCATGTTCTGGATCGGCAGTGTGGACATCCTGCGGCGCTGGAAGAGCTGCGGCTGCCAGCGTGTCAAGTATGGCCAGTGCTGGGTCTTCGCGGCTGTGGCCTGCACAGGTGAGCTGCACGCTGGCCTGTGGGGAGGGCCCGGAGCCCGTCCTCAGCCTCCGGGAGCCCTGGGAGGGGGCAGAGAGAGCACTAGGGTGGGAATCAGGAGACGCCAGTTCTAGTCCGCCCTCTGCTTCTACTGCCACCAGTACACTGTGTGGCGTGGAGTCGGTGGCTGCCCCTCTCTGGTCCTTTTTCCAGCTACCCCTCAGGTGGTTGTTAGGATTAAGGGGTGTCATTTGGGAGGTGGCGTGAGCTCAGAGTCGAGAAGATGGGCTTTGGAGCCAAGCACAAGCGAGTTAAAAGTCCCCAGTTACACTCATTTGCTGTGTGACTTTGACAAATGACTTCTTCCTCAACCTCAGTTTCCTCACCTGTAAAAGGGGGGCAGCAGGACCTGCCTCCCAGCGTGGGTGGACATAAGGCTGCTCAGCACAGAACTTGGCCCAGAGAAGCTCTCAGTAAATGTGAGCTATTAATAACTTGATAATAAGAGTAATAGCAATATCAAGAAAGAGCACTTTCTAAAATGCAGAAGAGGAAAGATGAAGCAATTTAGAACCAAAAAGGTAAAATAAATCTTTTAAAAAATCTTGAAAATTTGAGCCCAGAAAATGTTGAAGATTGTTCCCAGGTTGATGACGGTGCTTACGAGAATGGCACCTGATGCCAGTTAAGAACGCAGACTCTGGAGTCAAGGGTTGAATTCAAATCCCAGCTCTGCTTCTTACCAGCTGTGCGTCCTTGGGTAAATCACTTAACTCCTCTGAGCCTCAGTTCCATTATATGTAATTTACATATAATTTCCGTTATATGTAAAATGGGCATAATAGTAGTGCCTTTGCCCTGGGATGGTAGTGAGGATTAAACGAGTTAATGTGTGTGAAGTGCTTAAAATCATTTCAGGCGCATAACAGCAAATATTTATGCAGTGCTGCTGCTTATTATTGTTGCTATTATTACCATTTCTCTTATTATTATTATTATGGGGATCAGGAAACCTAAGAGGCTGATCTCAGGTTCCCAGCTTCGCTGACTCTGAGACCAGTGCTCAGGCCCGGAGAAGGGCCCCCAGGATCCCCAGCACTGTCCTCCACACTAGCAGGCTGGGTGGGGGCAGCCTGGCTGGAGCCCCAGCTAGGCTGACTCTGCTCCCCCTCCCACGCTGCCTCTCCACCCATGACCGCCTGCTCCCTGTGACCCCGGAGTTCCCCTTCCTGTGGAAATTCCGCCATCCCAGACCCTTCCCTCGGAGGGGCCTGGAACACGCCTTCTCAGAGGACCCCGGGGGTTTCCTGGAGAAGCCTCGCCCTCCGAGGCCTGGTCCCCGAGCCCACCGGCGGTGCCTTTCTCACCCCGGCTGTGACCGCCTGATGGTTTACTTGCAGACCTTGCCCTCGCTGTCCTCTCCCCAAGGCCAGGGCTGAGCCGGGGGCCCTGCAGCCTCCTCCCGGAACTGGGTAATGCAGCCGGGGAAAACTTACTCAGACGAGGCGCCGTCTGAGCCCCTTGGCCCCCCAGGAGCCATATGGTGGACCAGCCCATGGGCTCTGGGGCCACACCGCCTGGTTTGAATGCCAGCTCTGCCTCCAACCCCTGGGTGGTCTTGAGCAAAAGAATTGATGTCTCTAAGCCTCAGTTTCCCCACCCGTAAAATGGAGACAATGGTGACTGACCTAATGCATAGGGAACTCTTAGGACCCAGGAGATGCCACGTAGAACAGTCTCTGGTTCGGGTTGCATTTATGTTTGGGGGTTTCCAAAGGAAGCTGGGATTCCTCAGCAGGACCCTGGAGCCTGTTCTCAGTGTCCGAGAGCCGACCAACACTGACTGGACAGGCGTTTGCAGTGACAGGCACCATGACACGCTCTGCTGTTCCACCGGGGCAGCGGACAGACAGGGCTTCCCATGCCCACCTCCTCTGAGTCATCACTACAACCCGACAAGCTGCTATTCTTAGCTCCTCTTAGAGGAGGAAGCGGAGGCTCAGAGAGGGGAGTGGCTTGCCCAAGGTCACACAGCTGGCAAGCAATACAGCTGGGCTTGGAACCAGGTGTGCCCAGTTCTGGGGCAGCCTCCGGGGGTGGTGACGGGGCCTCCCGGACACCATCCCTGGGGTGCCTTGTTCCTTGGGCAGAGGGGACAGGCCTCCCCAAGCCTCCCCACGTGGCGGGGTCTGGGGATGGCACCAGCCTTTGCCGAGGGCAGCAGCCAGTCTGACCCCTGCCCAGGCTCAGGGCTCGGGAACCAGGCGAGAGGCAGAGGGTCATTGCCGCTCCCCACGCTGCACCCGCTCGCCTTCCAGCCAAACTCCAGGGCCCTCTGGGAAGCTCTTGCCCTGCGATGGCGGTGCCCTGCGGATGGCGGGCAAAGGGCAAAGGTCACACCCCTGCCCCTCCCCCGCCCCAGAGACTCCATGGAAACTAAGAATGAAACGGAGTCCCACCACTTCCATTTAGTAGGCTTTTTGTTTCCTTTCTCTTTTTAGATCCTTACTTTCTTTATCGCACTCTGCGAATATGTCAGTGTTACAATATACCTAAAAAGCACTTTGAAAAGTGAGGGGGTGAGAGTGCCCGTAAATGCCTCTGTCCAGAGCACCCAGCACCGCCGGCCGCTGGGGGCATTTGGTCCGGACGGTCCTCCCCCTCCGCGGGCTGCAGCCACCGCTCGACGTCCTGCCTCTTTGGTGCAGGACCCTCTGTCAGACACCGCAGCCCCTCTGAAAACCGTGCTTTGGCAGGAATGCAGGGCCCTCTTCGTCACGATGGTGTCCCAACACATCTGAGGCCCTTGCCCCCGTCCCATGACTCTGTTTTACAGAGGAGGAAACAAGGCCCAGAGAGGTGAAGGGCCTGGCCCCAGGTCACACAGCCCCAAGCAACTGGGCCTTGAATGGAGGCCTCCTGATCTCTGCTCCCTCTTCCGCCTGCTCCTCGCTCTGAATCTCTAGCGTTCCTTCACTCCTTCTCTTCCTCCCTTCCTCCTCCTTCTCTCTCTACATCATCTGCTCCTTCACGCCCCTTGACGAAATAGTCTGTGCTCGGCCGGTGCCAGGCTCTGGGGATAGAAAATAAGACACAGGTCCCTTACCACCCTCAGAGGACTAATGAAAGAGTCCCATACATTGAGAATGGTGAGGAATCCCCAGTCTTGCTGTGAATGTAAATGATGGGTGATCTAAACCTGGTGGGCCTTTGTGGAGGAGGGAACAGCATATGCCAATGCCCTGTGGCTGGTAGGCATGTGGAGTGCTGGAGGGACTGTGAGGAGGCCAGTGTGGCTGGAGCAGATGCAGGAGGTGGTCAGGGGCCAGATTCTGCAAGGCCAAGTGCCACAGCCAGGGTCTGGCCTTGACCTCAAGGGCCATGGGGAGGCATTGAAGGTTTAACAGAGCAGTGTTAACGTCAGATTTGTATTTTAGAGTCTTCTTTTGTTAGCTGTGATGTGAGGGGGACAGAGTGGACGTGGGGCGACCAGCAAGGTCCCTTACTGTCCGGGTAAGGGAATGGCGCACACCCTCACCACCTGGACAATGGGTACAGTGCTCCCTGGGCGACAGATGGGCATGCCGAGGCCCAGAGCGGGGCGGGTGTCTCCAGGGCCTCAGCCCATCCTCTGAGCCCTCTCCATCACGTCCCCCGCCCCCCCAGTGCTGCGCTGCCTCGGCATCCCCACCCGCGTCGTGACCAACTATAACTCTGCCCACGACCAGAACAGCAACCTGCTCATCGAGTACTTCCGCAACGAGTTTGGGGAGATCCAGAAGGACAAGAGCGAGATGATCTGGTGAGATGGGGCCCAGGGTCGGGGACAGGCCCGTGGGGAGGGTCCCCTGAAGAGGATTTCTCAGAGGACGTCACATTTGAATTGGGTGTAAAAGTGAACAGTATCTGGACAGGAGGAAACGGGGGGACGGCCCCGCAGGGAGGGGAACAGCAGGAGCGGAGGCTCAGAGGAGGAGAGTCGATGCGCAGGGTGCGGACGGGCCTCAGGGAGAACGGATCACCGGGATCTGGATGCCAGGCGAGGGGTCTGGGCTTGATCCCAAAGGCAACGAGTTGTCACTAAAGGCATCCTACTGGGAGAGGGACATGCTGACGACCCCGGAGCAGGAGGTTTTGGAGGAGAGACTGGGAGCGGGGGCCGGGGTGTGGTCCAGGCAGGTGGCGATAAGGCCTGAACCAGGGCAGAGCGTGTGGCCCCGAAAGGAAGGGACAGCCGAGAAATTAGGTCACCTCAGTGGACTCGCAGAGCCGCTGAAGGGGAGGGGGTGGGGAGAGGCATTGGGAAGGTCTCCTGGGTGGGAGTGACACCTGGCTGGGGCCCACAGGAAGAAGAGCAAAGAGGAGTCCAGGGACACACAGCGCTCAGTTTAGGACAAGGGGAGGGCGGACTGCCCGTGAGGGGGACAGGGGAAGTCTGCGTCCTGGCCGACGTGTGGCTTTGTGTCCCACAGGAACTTCCACTGCTGGGTGGAGTCCTGGATGACCAGGCCGGACCTGCAGCCAGGGTACGAGGGGTGGCAGGCCCTCGACCCCACGCCCCAGGAGAAGAGCGAAGGTGGGTCGGCGTGGCCCCATTGCCGAGATGGGGAAGCGGAGGCTCGAGCGGGCTCTCCCAGAGCCCCCCGGCCGGAGAGTGGCAGGGCTGGCTGCCTCCAGAGGCCATTCACTAATTCCACTGAAATATAGTCATCAAAACTTTTTAAAATAAACTTGTGCTATGATAACATATGCTTTATGTGACAAGACCTAGTGGCAGAGTTAGTAAGTTCCATCACTTAGCGGGAGAGACGAGCATAAATGCTGTTTCCGGTTATCTCTGACAACTGTAAAGGGATGTGGAAATCTCTGTGGTTGTCATGAGTGACAGGTCATAAGTGCACCTCACTGCGGTTTGTTGTCTGCTTTCACAACCAAAGGCAGCGCTGCCAGAGTATAGCGAAAATAGAGAGGTGACGTTCTCCCACCCAAGTTCCCGGACGCCTGACTCTATCTGCTGCACCGTCGGGGTCCTGGACCCCGGGGTTAAGAACTCTGGCCGCACGTGGCCCTTTATCCTGGTCTGTCACTTCTCCATGCATCATTGGCATTTCCCTATCTGATAATGTTCCGCAATTTGAGTTTGAATTTAATGTTGCTGTGTTCCTTCAAATGGACGCGCTCTAAGACAGCTGCCTAGCCTCTAGTCCTCAACACGCGAATTTGTGACCAGTTTGAGGCAGCCGTAAACCACGCCGAGATAAATACCCGACACTCACGTTCATTCAGTCGACACACGCTCCCTGAGTATGTGTCGGGCACTGACATACTCAGTATGGGTGGGAAACAAGACAGACGCTGCCTTCTGCAGTACTGCCTGCTGCCCGGCTCCTTCATTTCCTTAGGGTGCCTTGGGTACATTTTAATTTTATTTATCAAACACACAGCATTTAGTATATGGGCATCCTCATTGGGTAGGCACAAATATCCCCACGTGAAACTGAAGCTTAGAGAGGTTAAGTGACTTACCCAAAGCCACACAGCTAATAAGAGGCTGAATTGAGATTTGAACTTGGCTGGGCTTAGGGTCTCCCTTCTTGATTCGTACCCTCTGCTGCCTGCCCAGAAATGGAGTCCCTGAGTCAAAGCACTGTGTGGTCCCGAGACTTTTTGCTACATGGGGTTGAATTGTGGGAGGGTTTGGAGGGGTGCCGCCTCCCCTCAGCCCAGACCCGTCTCTCCTTCCTCCTTCCCCCGACCAGGGACATACTGCTGCGGCCCAGTTCCGGTCCGTGCCATCAAGGAGGGCGACCTGAGCACCAAGTACGACGCCCCTTTTGTCTTCGCCGAGGTCAATGCCGACGTGGTGGACTGGATCCGGCAGGAGGATGGGTCCCTGCACAAGTCCGTCAACCGCTCGCTGGTGGTGGGGCTGCAGATCAGCACAAAGAGCGTGGGCCGCGACGAGCGGGAAGACATCACCCACAACTACAAGTACCCCGAGGGTAGGCGCCCCGCCTCACAGAACAGCAGCCCATCGTACCAGCCCAGCGGGCCTGTGTGTGTGTGTGGGGGGGGGGGTGTGCGTGTGTGTTTTATTTGGCAGCCTGCATACAGCAATGATCTGCAGAGTACTTTCCATTTTAAGAAATTCCTTAGAAACGAGCACAAACTCAGCAAACATTGAGAGGCCGTGGTAGAGGACTATTCATTTAGGAAAAAAATCCTAAAGTCTACAAAAGGATTCCATTTGGTTTTTAAGCCTCACTTTTTTGGTTGGTCTGACTCTTAATAAAACTGAAGGGGGGGCTGGCCCAGTGGCACAGTGGTGAAGTTCGCCTGTTCCACTTCGGTGGCCGGGGGTTCGCGGGTTCGGATCCCAGGTGCGGACATGGCACCGCCTGGCAAAAGCCATGCTGTGGCAGGCGTCCCACATAGACAGTGGAGGAAGATGGGCACGGATGTTAGCTCAGGGCCAGTCTTCCTCAGCAAAAACAGGAGGATTGGCAGCAGATGTTAGCTCAGGGCTAATCTTCCTCAAAAAAAAAAAAAAAAACTGAAGGGGATGACAGTCATATAGGAGAGGCATGCGTCTTAACAGAAAAATGAATGCTGTCCGTGTTGTTTATTAACAGCATTTATCAGTAGTGGGACCTACAGCTGTAGATGGGCAATTCCACTCCTGTTTTATTGCAACGTATTTGTGCTAGAGAGGAAGGAAAGTCCAGAGGGGCCCCAGAGGAGAGGTTCCTGGAGCTCTGTACGGTTTATTTTTGCAATATTTCACATACCGCTGGAGAAGGGAGCATGAGGGTGGATGGGGAACGGTTAAATTAAAGAGAAATGGGCCAAGAGAAACTTAATAAGATGGGACCGATCAGACACAAAGACGAAGCTTCTTTCTGTTGCTAACATTAAATCGGTAGGGGGAAAAAAGGACGAGGTTTATTTTAAAAGTTGGGCTGAGCACCTCCGACAGCCAATTCAATACGACAGATAATTTCTAAGCACTTACTGTGTGCCAAGCACCTCGGCTCCCAGAGGTGGCTGAGAACCCATAGCCCGTGCCCTCCTCTGACCCCCACTGACTCTCCAGGGCTGTCTGGGGGTTGGGTTAAGTCCCTGCTGTGGCTGGAAGGGATAAAACAGAAGGCAAAGGTGCTTTCCCTGGCCTCTGAAAGGTCGAGAGCCGACGGTTGCATAGAAGAAATGAGAGCTCGGCGGGTCGGGGAGAGAGGGAAAGGATTTGGGGTAGGAGTAACCCCCGTGCACGTGCTTGGAGGTGAGAAAGTTTGCCTTGCAGTAGTGCCTACTGTGCGCCAAGCATACAGACAAGTACAATACAGTCCTTGTCCCTGAAAGGCTCAAGAGCATAGCCACATGAACAGAAAACGACCTGGTGGGCTAAAAACCCATGGTGGGCAATAGGCAGCTTTGAAACTCCAGAAGACATCATGACTCATTCATCCCGGGAAGGAGTAGTCAGAGAAGGCTTCCCGGAGGAGGGGTCATTTGGGGCTGGGTCTTGAGGGATGTATAGGGGTTCACTTGTGGAAAGTAAGTAAGATACTTTTTCCTCCCGGCACAGAAATGTACACATGAGAAGGGGCTCCTTCAGGGCCGCTCAGAGTCCCCGGGGCTCTGAGAGGCCGGCTTGCCCTCCCCAGCGTGCTGTGCACTGATTGCTGTTCCGGTGGCCAGGAAGCTCTCTTCCCCATCCCCACAGGGTCCCCGGAGGAGAGGGAAGCCTTCACGAGGGCCAACCATCTGAACAAGCTGGCTGACAAAGAGGAGACCGGCATCGCCATGCGCATCCGCGTGAGCCAGAGCATGAGCATGGGCAGTGACTTCGACGTCTTTGCCTACATCACCAACAACACGGCCGAAGACCACGCTTGCCGCCTCCTGCTCTGCGCCCGCACCGTCAGCTACAACGGGGTCCTGGGGCCCGAGTGTGGCGCCAAGGACCTCCTCAACCTTTCCCTGGAGCCCTTCTCTGGTAAGGCCCCGCGCTCCCAGAGCGGTTATTGACCACCGGCCGACGAGGTGTGTGCAGGGTAGCGCCCTGAGCACCTGGTGTGTGCAGTTTACCTCTCAAACACTTACGTGGACTTACTCTGAGTCATGCCCTGCCCTAAGCACTGTATAGATAGCAACCCATTGAATTCTTATAACAAAAGTAGGAGATGGATTCTTTCACGGCCCCCATTTTCCAGATGAGAAGACTGAGCACAGAGAGGTTAAGTAACTTTCCCAAGGCCACACAGTTAGGAAGCGACAGGACTGAGCCCTGAACCTGTACTTCGCAACTCTACTATTTTGCTCCATCTCGTCTTCACCTGACCCCTGACTGCTTTCCAGACTCTCTACTGCCCTCTCCCAGCTAAGTCCTTTCCTCCATCTCCAGCCACTCTCACACCGCAGAAGCCTCTGCCGCGGCCCCTGCGAGAACTTCACCCCCTCCTCCGGGGGTCCTCAGCCTCAGAGAGAAGAGGTTCTAGACCAGCGCCGCCCACAGAACTTTCTGTGATGACGGGCATGGTCTGTAGGTGCGCTGTCCAGTGCAGTGGCCGCTAGCACTGAAACGTGGCCAGTGCAACGGCAGAGCTGAAGTCCAACAACCGCGTGTGGCAGAAGCTGCCGTGCTGGACAGCGTAGCTCCAAGAGCGGTGGAGGACGTCCAGCCCTCTGTGGGGAGAGGCGTGGGCCTCCCAGCCCCGATCTCCTCTCCACGGCTCCAGCGCCTGGCAGGGCCTCCCTGGGAGGCACATCCCCTTCCCTTCGCTCCTTGGCTCTGAGTCTCCCGTTTTGGGGTAAAATAATGTCCATGCGTGACCGAGCCCTCAGCCCTGGACAGGGCCTCTGTTGTTTTGTCTCTTTGGTCCCTTTCACTGCCCAGCTTTGTTACTACACCTCGTTATCTTCCTAAAAATAAGCTTCAGGCTCTGAGAGGGGTCACGGCCACTGAGGTCACTTTGTGAGGCAGCACAGAGGCGGGTCTCCCGCCCTCAGCAGCCAATCTGTTTCTGCGTTTGGAGCCGGCAGACATGAGGAAGGCAGAGGGGTCTTGGAGCCGGGGGAAGACGGGGAGCGGTGGAGGGACACCCTGGCCGTCCCCTGCCCGAGGGGTGGCGTGGTCCAGCAGAGCGTCGATCATCCCTGGGGCCTCAGAGAGGAGGGTTCCGCTCACTGTGCCACCTGGGCAGACGGCCACCTCCCTGAACTTTGGGGTCCCAGTCAGGCACGTGGGAGTCAGACCAACAGTGTAGGACGGTCCTAGGCATTCAGTCCCCAGCAGCCTGTGTGCTGAGGCCCGGAGCTGGTGAGGAGCCCATGGTGGGAGGGCTCCGTTTGACCTCTCTGTCCCCCTCCTCTTGCCTGTCAAACCATTTTCCTCTCCTTTATTTCCTCTGCCTCCCCTTTTGACCCCCATGGCCTGGCGTGTGGAGCACAGCCTTCTAGGTCCTAAGAAAGCCTGTCTGTATTTTGGGCCGTGAGTCTGCAATGTAGACAGTGCCACCTCCTGGCTTTTCTACCTCGGGCCCACCCTGGGCCGTCCTGGAGCCGCATGCCCAGAGCTGACCCTCTGTCAGGCCCTCTAAGCAAGGGCCCAGCCCTCGGGGGCCGAGCCGTGTGGCACCAGGGCTGGGGGCCCACACTCACGCTGTTGAAAAGTGAGTTCTGAGGCCAGTGGGCCTGGCCTTGAATCCGGCCTCCACCACCAGTCCCCAGTCACTCTCATGCATGAAGTAGGGCCTTGGCACGCCCCCAGAGGGGCCACTGAGAGGACTGAAGGAGAAGGTTTGTGCTCAGGGAAGATCTGGAAAGCCTAACACGGTGCCTGGACCTGATGTGGTCCTTCACTCCTCACCCAGCAGAAGTGCAGACAGGTGTGGGGCAGCCAAGAAGGCCCCGGCCCGCCCTGAGCGCCCCCCGTGCCAGACGATGGTCTCAGCACTGGGCTGGGAGGTACCTGGGTCCCTGCCAACCTTGGTGGCAGGCGAAGGACCCAGCTCTCGCTTCTGCGTCCAGGCTCCGAGTGTCGGGGCAGGGTCCGTCCCTACAGGGGCATGGGGTTGTCAGGACGCCCAGGTTGTAGTGGCTGCAGCTGTGCCGCTGGGCTGCGGGCTCCTGAGCATCTCCCGTCTCCATCCTAGACCTCGGAGTCTCTATCCATGCAAAGGCTGGCTCACCTTCGAAGGGCCCTCCCAGCCCCCTTGTGCGAATGCACACGTTGTCCGTTCCTTCTTGCGCTCAGAACCGCTTCAAAGGGAGGGAGTGTCTTTCCTGGAATGTGTGGCATGAGGTGAACTCCAGCCTGGCCAGCGATGCCAGAATGACTTCCTCCTGGGCCTCCTGGACACCGGCAGGCTCCTCCGGGCATTGTTGTGCTGAGCTTCAGCGCGTCGCTGTTTCTCATCATCCTGGGGATATGTTCACAGTAGAGAGCTCCTTCCTGCCACAGAGCCCCACGAGAGGCCAGCCTTCGGGAGAGGGCAGAGGAGGGCAGACGTCCTGTGGCCGCCCTCAGGCTGCAGGGCGGGGCCCATCCGGGATGCCCTCCTGGGGCCTCCAACGCCAAGCTCAACCCGAGATAGATTGTCCCACCCCGGAGGCCCCCCGTTTGCCTAGGATGCTTGCTATTCTTTGATGATAAGACCTGGGGGATTTCCATGTGCTATTGGACGGGAAGCCAGGCCTTGGACAGCAGAACAGAATCCAGTGCCCCCAGCCCTGCCTCCTTGCTCCGCTGCCTCTCTCCCTTCCCCTTCCTGCCCCCGCCCTTTCTCGCTCTCTCCTCCATCCCTCCAGGTGGGTCACTGGGAATGCAGCCAATGTGGTGAGCACGCCCAAGGCACCTTCCAGAATGGGGCAAATCATCTAAGCCCTGAGACCCATCCCACGCGTTTCCTCCTCTCAGTCAGCGTCTGGCCCCAGACCAAGGTCGTGATCCCTGGCCTGTGGACAGCAGTCCTCAAAGGTCCAGCCCCACCCTGGCCTCAGCCTCCTGGAAAAGTCAACAGCTGGGGCCTCGTGCTCCAAGCTGCTGGAGGATGGTGTTTTCCTTCTTTCCTGTGGAGCTGGTCCGAGTTTCCAGTCTGTTCCACCAGGTCCTGCCCCAGGAATTGTCACTCCTTCTTGTCCCTTTTGGAAGAAGGTTTGGTTTTCTTCCTCCCGTGTCATCTGGCCAGAGGTTAGGGCAGATCCAGCCTTGGAGTGAGTGGCTAGAGGGTTGGGCGCGCCTGAGTGCCACATTTTCCATAGAGTGGACGTGAGCAACGTGTGCATGGCCAGGCCTGGACCTTGACTCACTCGGTGAGAAAATTACTGTCCCTCGGGTCTCCAGCGTCCTCCAGATGACCTCAGGGGGCACGTCTCAGCAGGTGCAATCTGCTCAGCCTCCCTAACCTCTGCTCATCTCTCTCTTTACCCGTAAGGTCAGGTCGCAAACCCAGAGCCTTCAGCAGACAAGAATACCTAGCCGGAGTTGCACATGCGTGACTCAGTTTGCTTGTGTTTATTTTTACCAATTACCTCCTATTTGTGGTAAATGAGACTGGTTTGCTGCAAATAATGACAAAAAGTTTCCCTAGGCAAAAAAGGTTTAAAAGCCCAAAGTGAGTGGACTGAAAGGAAAATAATGAGGATATACTCCGACGTATGAAAAATCATGTGCATGGGTGGAGATAGGAAACCCTGCTCTAGTGGGAGGAGGGGACAGGACAGAAAAAGAAGCAAGAGCATCTCCCGTGATGGCACTGGGACGTGGTCCTGGGAGGACGAGGGGAGGTTGGCTGGGCTCCAGGGAGCCCTGAGACCGTCCTCCTGGCACTCCTCTCTGACGGGGCAGGCCGGAGGAGCAGAACGGTTTGCACAAGGCTCTCCGTGACCGACTGGACAAGCAGGGCCTGACGGGGGCCTGTGGATTCTCAGGCCCATGGTCTCTTCACTGCTTCTTCTGGCCTTTAACAGACAGACCCTGGTGGCTTCAGACCTCAGTGTTCTTGTCAGAAAAATGGAGCTAAAACCACACTTCGTTCCTCTGCAGTGGGCGGGGCGGCCCTGCCAGCTTCTTTCTCACCCCCTCATCTCGATGTGGCTTTTGCCCCGAAATGACCTCTGGTCTTATCTCTGCCCAGCAGGTGCTGGATGTCTGGGGGAACAGAGGAGAAACAGAGAGGGGAGGTCATCTTCCCAGGCTCACACAGCCAGTCAGTGGCCAAAGCCAGGCCAGGTCTCCAGATCTGAGCACTTACTGGCAGACGTGTTTCTTCATCTGTAAAATGGGTACCATCCTTCGTGGGGGAAAATGAGCTCACGTCCAGTGAGTGCAGGTTACTAGATCTGGGTTGTCAGTTCAAATGCCTGCGGCACGTCATAGGCGTGACCTGGGGCAATGTTGTTTCACCGGCTCCAGCCTCAGTTTCCTCATCTGTAAATTGGGCTGTAATAAAAGTACAACCCTTCCAGGTTGTTGTGAAGGTGAAGTAGGAAGCCTGGTGCTGGCACAGCAGCGGACGTCAGCTCCATCCCCCAACAATGCGGCAGCAGCTGACATGCCCGGGGCATTAAGTGTGTGCCAGGCACCGCGCCGCACGCCCCGCCCCCCACTCCTCCCGTAGCCGTATGGATGCCCTTACCATACAGACCTGAGAATTGAGGTCCTGAGAGGTGGCGTGGCTTGCCCAGCATCTCCAGTTGGCAAAGGGCTGAGGCAGGATTAGAACCCGGGCCTGCCGGAGCTCCAGCGCTTCCCCTACCAGGTGTCTGCCCTCTGCTCCCCGGCTCCTTCCCGGGAACCCTGGAGCCGGGGCAGGTGGCCTAAAGGCCTGGATCTGCCCATCCTTTCACCAGCTGTGTGCCCTTGAGCGCATTCGTTTCCCTCTCTGTGCCTCGGGCGTTGCAGGAGGAGGGGCGGGGCGATGACTCAGCTCTCCCGGTGCCCCCCTCCCCTCCCGCAGAGAAGAGCATCCCTCTTCGAATCCTCTATAAGAAATACTGCGACTGCCTGACCGAATCGAACCTCATCAAGGTGCGCGGCCTCCTCATCGAGCCCGCTGCCAACAACTACCTTCTGGCCGAGAGGGACATCTATTTGGAGAACCCAGAAATCAAGATCCGGGTAAGGGGCAGGCGGAGCAGGGCGGGGGCAGGGGCGGGGGCCCCGGGACAGGCCCCCACGCATGCGCACACCTGCCTCCCTGCCACCTCAACGTCTGCTGCCTCAGGGATCCTCAAATCAAAGAAAAGCACCGAGAAGCCAATAGAATTTGGGACTCGGAGCCTCTGGGAACAAATCTCAGCATCGAGAGTGGGAGGGTCATGGAACTGAGGGATATTGGAATCAAAGCTAAACTCCTAAGGCTGGATCCCCAGGCCTTGGTGGCCCTGGTGGGGCAGCAGGGGCGGAAGAGTGAAGGGCACAGAGTCTAACTCCTGGGTTTGTGCCTGGATGGCCTTGAGCATGTTTCTTGGCCCCCGTGCCTCAGTTTATTGAACTGCGAGATGGGTTAACGCTAGCGCCTGGGGAGGTGCAAGGATTGAGTGGGCACCCACGGGAAGTGCATTATAAGGGCTCAGTAAAGGCGGACTATTCTTATCACCGTCATCCTCATCTTCATCCCCATTCGCCTGGAGGGGCCACAACCCCCAAACTCCAAAGGCAGCAGCCACCAGCAAATGGGAAAGAGCAGGGCGGGAGGGGCCTTGGGCGCCAGACTCCACTGGGAGCTTGCACACTAGTTCAGTCAATCCTCAGGAGCACCCTGTGATCAGGCGTGTCTCTCCCATGAAGAAACCAAGGCCCAGAGAGGGGAGTAACTTCCCCAGGGCCACACAGTGAGGAAGGGGCCGAGATTGGTCTGCCCCAAAGCCTGTGATCGTTCCACTCCAGACCCTAGAACAAGGGAGGCACTTACACACGGCCCGGGGCACGTGGCACCTCAGCGCAGCTCCACGAAGGAGACCTAGGCAGCTATCATCATCCTCTTTTCCAGATGGGGAAACTGAGGCACAGGGATGAGGAGTGATAGTGGCAGAGCTGGGCAAACAGTGGGCTCAACTGCAGCCAATACAGAGGTGGCCCAGCGGGACCCTGCCTGCTCTCGAGGGGCACTGGGCCCTGTCCCTCAGTGCCACCCTGACATCTGCCCCATGCCCTCTCCCAGATCCTGGGGGAGCCCAAGCAGAACCGCAAGCTGGTGGCTGAGGTGTCCCTGCGGAACCCGCTGGCCGTGCCCCTGTTGGGCTGCACCTTCACCGTGGAGGGGGCGGGCCTGACCGAGGAGCAGAAGACCATGGAGATGTAAGTTCTGGTCCCTCCAGCTTGGGGGCCCGGGAGCGGGGGCAGGTGCTCACGGGGCAGGGGGCAGCCCTCAGGCACCGAACCCTGACGCAGAACCCCTCCTCTCCACTCCCACATGCCTGCCTCGTACACCCCGCGTCCACTCGCACACACCCGCCTCATATACCCCTGTGTCCACTCCCACGCACCCTCGGGGCAGAGTTCCCACCCTTGAATCCTCTCCACACGCACACCTGGTTAGCTGCATTCCATGCACGCGTCCTCACAAACCTCAACAGTTACACGTTGGGCCACTGAGCATCCATCTCTGGACACGCAGGTGCTCACGTAAACACGGGTGTCAGCATCCTGAATGTCCCCACGCGTGCGAGGGGGGCGTATCCTCACAGATACACGCTTACATACATACATACATACATACGAGCATTCACACTTCTTATTTACATTTTTATTGTAATGTGTCACATACAGTAGAGAATATAAATCATGCATGTACAGCTCAATGCATTTTCATGCATGTAGCCACCTGAGCGTACCCACACCATCCACTTCCATGCACGCACACACACACATACTGGCCTCTCTATACGTAGGAGGGCAGATGGCCCAGGCCCTCAGAGAGCGGGGAGCGGGGCCCGTGTTGTTCTTGTCGGCATTGGGCGTACATCCGGGGAGACTCTGTGCTGAGTTCTCCGTAGTCACACCTCGTCCTCCGGGCTTGGCTCCATCATGGGTGAGCAGGCCTGGGCCCCTCTCCTCACCGCGCTCCTCTCTCTCTCCTCAGCCCGGACCCAGTGGAGGCCGGGCAGGAAGTGAAGGTGAGGGTGGACCTGCTGCCGCTGCACGTGGGACGCCACAAGCTGGTGGTGAACTTCGAGAGCGACAAGCTGAAAGCTGTGAAGGGTTTCAGGAACGTCATCATCGGCCCCTCTTAAGGGGTCCTCAGCCCCACGTCAGCCGACCGAGAGCCCCCGACTTGACCCCAACTTTTATCCTAAGCTAATGAGCAAAATTTGCCCCTTCCTGGGCCCCAGAGTAGGAGTGGGCTGCCTGTGGGGGCTCTCTGGGATGGCGTGTACTTCTGGCCCGTCTTGTCCCCCTGAACCTGGTTCCGCACCCCCTTTCCTGCGAGCAACGTTCTGTGCCTCCACAGTGGGGGTCCTGACTGGGCCTGTGGGGGGAGGAAGGATCCACACCTCCCTTTCTAGCCCAGTTGCCACTTGGAAAGCCACTGACCACCCACCATATCTGATCTGCTCCAGAGCCCCTTGGAGCAGACAAAAAAGAGGCAATGTACCCATTGGCTGGATGGAGGGACCTGGCCCCCTAGAATGTCCTGTATCCCTTCCCCGGACTGTGCCCCGGGGCCCCAGGCACCCTTGGGAGAGCCAGAGCAGATGGGGACAAGGAGGGTCCCAGGAATAGGCCAGGCCCAAGCTCCCCCCACATCCCAGCAGCCCTAGCCCAACCGCCCCCCACCCACCTCACCATTATGGGGCACTGCCAGGTGCCAGGTGCTTCCTGTACGCGCTGGTGCTCATGTGGCCACCAGCCCAGTGAATGGCCACAGGAAGCTGCAGAGTGGGAACTGCTTTCTCTGCGAGGAGACTGAGGCTTGGTGATGGGAGGCGGCCCCCTCTGCACCAGCAGGCTGGTGGCTATTTGCAAGGCTGGGTAACATGAAGGTGCAGGAACAGAGCCTGGACCGACCTTCTGAGTCCGAGTCCAGTGCTCTGCTCGTGACACCAGCCCTGACCTGAGAATGTCAGAGAGGCCATTTGGGACCTGATCCAAAAGGACCAGTTGGGGCAAAAAGGTGGGGAGGAGACTGGAGAGATCAGAGCCCTGGGTTCAAGCCCCAAGTCCGGCTGGCCACTGCCTTCCCCTGTCTGGGCCCAGTGTCCTCACTGGTCAAAGGAGTGGTTGAACCAGCTCATCTCCAAGGCCCCCCCATTTTGTACTTCTGATGCATTGTGTGACCCAGTCTTGCAAATGACAGCGAGTCCGGCTCCCTGGCTGCACAGAGCCTTAGCCCACAGGCCTAGGATGTTTCTGAGCACGCAGCCATGACGACGACCACTCTCCTGCCCCCAGCCGTGTCCAGGTCCCCTACCTGTGCCCAGGCACCTTCCTTCAGACCCCAGTTGTGGAGTAAACGAGCCCCGGAGGCCCCTGTCCTACCCGTGAGCCTGCCCGCCACAACGCCTCGACTTCACCTGGGCCTTAGCTGCTGTGCTGGTCACTAACCAACAAGGTCGGCACCTCAGCACCCCCTCTTTGCAGGGCCCGGGCCCTGGAACACAGCCGGCCTTTGCCCCTGACTAAGCCTGGGGAGCCCACGAGATGTCATCTCTGACTTAACCCCCGCCCCCTCCACGTGGCTGGGCCTCCCTCACGCCAGCAGAGGGAAGGAGGGGGAATTCTCTACCTGGGGTGAGGTCGCAGCCTCCAGGGCCCCCACATCCCAGAGAGGGAAGTGGGGAAGCCACGCTGATGCACTTAGAGCTTTCTGCTTCGCAGGGGAAAGAATCACAAAGTGAGCCAACGTGGATACGTTCTGTACAAATACAGCTCTATTTCTCTGGTTTCATAAACGCTTTTGGGTTCCAAGTAGGCAGTAGGTGTGCCTTTGAGCCACAAGGAGCGAGCACTGAAATAAAAAAATTTATTTTTCACATTCAAACAAGGTCTGGTCTTCTTCATGCTTTTGAGGAGGGTGGGTAGGCGAGCTCATTCACCTCGGGACCAGCCACCTCCTGCCTGAGAGCCTTTCCCCAGCCTCAGCCCCTCCCCCACATCTAAATTTTACTGGCATTCAGGGCTCTACATAGTCCAGCTCCATCCTTAGCGTCTTCCTCAAACAAATCATGTTCGGACCACAATGAACTTCCTGTTTCCCTCTAAACACGCTGTGCGCTTGTCAACCTCCCGGCTTTTGCATGTGTAGTTCCCTGAGCCTAGAGTGCCCTTACCCATCTTGCGAACTCCTACTCATCCTATAATGCTTAACACCAAAGTCACCTCTTCTGAGAAGCCTTCCAGATTTCTTCTCAGGCCCCCAGGGCCCTGGAACATAGACCAACTCAAACACTTATCACAGCAAACTTTAATTCCATGTTGGTATGTCTGTCCTCCTCCCCATCCTATCTGCAGTCCTCAAAGGCAGGCATAATAATGCTAATAAGTGCTGAACTGGTAAATCAATGTGTTTCAGCTCAGCACCCAGAAGACCAGTGCTGTCCAGTAGAAATATAACATGACTCACAAATGCAAGCCACATATGTAATTTAAACTTTTCTAGCTGCCACGTTAAAAAGTGTAAAAAGAACCAGGTGAAATATATTTTAATAATGTATTTTATTTAACCTAATGTGTCTGAAATATTGTTATTTCAACACAAAATCAATCTAAAAATTGTTAGTGAGATATTTTACATTCTTATTTTCACACTCGGCCTCTGAATTGCGGTGTCTATTTTGTACCGACAGCCCGTCTCGATTCGGACTAGCTGCATTTCAGGGGGCTGCTGGCTATGGTACCGGACGGCGCCAGGTCTAGACTATGATCCCGGGAGTGTGGGGACTTCGTCATTCATCTCATTCCCCACCGATGAGGCACTAATAGACGTTTGTTGATTGAATAGGTGATGGAGGACCTCAGTCTAAACCCTCAGGGAACTCATGGTGGAAGACATGACATGAGCCTAAAAAATAAATAAAAATGAAAACACCAGATCACATTTTCTGAGTGTGGAATCCTTCTGTTCCTTGAAAAACATACCTGGTTCTGACCTAGACGGCCTGAACATCTTGTCAGTTAGTGACCAGCTGGAAAACAGAAACCGCGTGGCTTTTTCAGGCGGAGAGGGAGTGCATTAGGGAACTCGATCCCAAAGGCATGTGACGTGCAGGAGAGCAGGAGGGAGAGGGGCATTACCCAGAATCCAGGGAGCAGCTGCGCCCTGGACGGGCTGTCAGGAGCCCACGAGCCAGGACCGTGCTCACCGCCCCGCTGCTGGAGCCCTGGACCCAACATTGCTGCCGGAATCTGCGAAGCCTGCCGGGGTCAGCCGTACCAGGAGCCAGGGGCAGGCTGGCATCTCTCGTCCTCTTGCCTTCTCCCCGCTGGCAGATCCTAACCAGAAACCAGCTGGCAGGGTGTTCTGGAAAACGCCATTTTCAGGCTTCCAGCCCCGTGAAAACAGAGCTGGCTAGGAAGGGTCAGAGGGAACGGAGTGCAGTACTATATCTATTGCTGTTCCCTCTGCTAAGAACCGCCTCCCATCATCTCCACCTGAGGAACTCTTTCTCAGCTTTCAAAACCCTGCTCCAAGGAGGACTCCTCTGTGAAGCCTTCCTGGACTGCAGCCAACTGCTTCACCCTCTGGTTCCCCTCAGCATGTCATGGAGAGCCTGGATTAGGAACAGCTGTTTGTGTGACTGCCCCAAGCTCTGAGCGCCCCAAGAGCAGGGTCAGGGCACACCCACCCCCCCAAGGGGGCCACCAAGCGGACTCAGGACTGCCAACCCTGGCTCCCGAGCCTGACTGCCTCCACCGAAGAGCAGGGGTGGAGCTGCCCCAGCCGGGTCTGCCAAGGCTCAACAGACTCAGAGGCCCCTCCTGAGCAGCCGCCAAGCCTGTCCCACCCCGGGAGCCCACCAGCCAGGAGCCCAGGAAGGAGAAAGGCCCTGCTGGTCACAGAGGCCCATTTTACAGACAGACAGTGAGCCTGAGGGCCTGCTCCCCACTCCAGAGGTGAGGGCTGAGTCTGGGTCCCGCAGTACAGAGCCAGGCACTGCTCCGTGGCAGCTCGGAGCCCTGGTGTCAGGCACCCAGATTCTGGAGTCGAAGAGATCCAGGATCAAAGCCTGGCTCTGCCCCAGATTTGCAGTGTGGCTTCAGGCACGCTCTCAACCTCTCTGTGCCTCCACTTCCTTATCTGTCTAATGGGGATGATACGGTGTCTACTTTCATGACCAGTGTGTAGGTGCAAGAAAATGATGCATGTGAAATACTTCGCTGGCCACTGGCATCTTATGATCCTAGTAGCCCACTTTACTCCAGGTCGGGAACCTTTACATGCATTGAGTTATTTACTCCTCAAAACACCCTATCAGGTTGTTCCCCCTCATTTCATAGATTTTAGAGTCACACAGCTGGTAAGTTGCCGAGCTGGGACTCAAACCCAGGCAGCCTGCCCTCCCTGGTGCACGGCCAGCCAGAGGATGCCCCAATTTCTACGGAAACTTCCCTTCCCACCGTGTTCCAGGGCTCCTGGGACAGAGGCCTCCACACAGGCCCTGAGAGCCCTCGTGGAGTGGGGGTCTGATCTTCCCACCCTGAAAGCCCCTCTCCTCTCCAGCTGCTCTTGTTTACCTAGGAGGCCTGCCAGCTCGCCCCTGGCCTCAAGCCAAGCCCAGAATAACAGAATGTTGAGCAAGTCCGGGGTGGGGGAGCACGGGCTAGGGTGCAGGGCCAGGCTGGGGCCCCCTAGAAGCACGTGTGCCTCGGGGCCAGGACCAGGTCAGCACATACAGTCTCCCAGCCTCCCCGCCTCCCTCCCCGCCAGGCCTGGGCAGATACACATAGACATGCGCCCGGGAGACCGGGAAGCTCTGTGTTCTGTTTCAACAGGCAAAGCCCAAAGGGACTCATTAAAAGCAGAAGCAGTGAAAAGAATGATGGTGCACACGGCCTCGAAAACGCAGGATCTATAACGACCACAACACAGTGAGCCCTGCAGACCTAAAGTTGAGTGCAAGAAGCAGACACAAAAGACCGTGGACTCCACGGTTCCGCTTGTTTCAAGTGCATGGCCAGGCAGAACTAGCCTGCGGTGTAGAAGCTGGGATGGTATTTTCCCCGGCTGGGGAGAGACAGCAGCACGAGGGCGCTTCCGGGACCTGGCATGATTTTGATTTTATTCACAGGAGTGCTGGGGAAACAGGTAAGTTCAGCCTGTGAAAACGTGTCAGCTCTACACGTAGGATGCTGCTCTTTTTGTATGTAGGGTTTACTTCAAGAAAAGTTAAAAAAATACACTACTCGAAGGTTCTAGAATTAAGTCCAAAGGGGGAGGGAGGAAAGGGACTCAGTTCCAGGGTTCTCTCCATTTCTTCTTCCCGGAGATGGGGTACCGGCAGGGAATACTGCCCAGGGACATTGTGAGGCTTAAACAGGAAGCTCAGTATGTGAGGCATCTGTAAAGGCTGGGATTTTGTGTGTCTCGTTTGTGTGAACATCGGCTGGCACACTGGCCACAGATGTTGAAGGAATGAGTATAAACCTATGTTTTTATGGTCTCAGCAAATCCTCAGAACAGGCCATAGAGATGATCATGCCATTTCTCACATGGGGAAACTAAGGTTCAGAGACGTGAAACAGCTCACTGAAGTCACCCAGCAAGTTGATGGCAGAGCAAGAGTTAGAATCCAGGTGGCTTTCCCATGGCATTCTGGAAGGTGGACGGGGGACTTGACCCCAGGACCCTGAACACTGGAAGCAGCAAGTCTGCCCCCATCAGCACCCCCAGGGTCTGAGAAAGCCAGAGCTAGAAGGCTGGGCTCACAAACATAGTTAGCCTGGGACCCAGCAGCTCTACTCCTAGATTGATACCCAAGAGAAATGAGAACATTCAACCACACAAAAAGTCACACACAGCAGTGTTATTCATGGTGGTCAAAAAGTGGAAACAACCCAAATGTCCATCAACTCACGAATGGATAAATAAAATGTGGTATATCCATATAATGGAATATTATTCAGCAATGAAAAGGAATGAAGTACTGACACGTGCCACAACGTGGATGAAACCTGAAAACATTATGCTAAGAAGCCAGACACAAAAGACCACATACTGTATGATTTCATTTCTAAGAAATATCCAGATGGGCAAATATATGGAGACAGAAAGTAGATTTGTGTTGGGGCCGGCCCAGTGGTGCATCGGTTAAGTTCGCATGTTCCACTTTGGCAGCCCAGGGTTCACTGGTTTGGCTCCCAGGTGCGGACATGGCACCGCTTGGCACGCCATGCTGTGGTAGGCGTCCCACATATAAAATGGAGGAAGACGGACATGGATGTTAGCTCAGGGCCAGTCTTCCTCAGCAAAAAGAGGAGGATTGGCAGCAGTTAGCTCAGGGCTAATCTTCCTCAAAAAAAAAAAAAAGAAAAGAAAGTAGACTTGTGGTTGCCAAGGGCTGCGGGGAGGGAGGGATTTCTTGGTGGAGGGGTTTGACAGCTAAAGGGTACGGAGTTTCTTTTGAGGGTAAGAAAAATGTTCTAAAATTGATCATGGTGGTGATGCACAACTCTGTACTAAAAACCATTGAACTGTACTAAAAATAATTTAAAAGAGTGGATTGCAAGGTATGTGAATTATACCTTAATAAAGGTGTTTTTAAAAATAATTAATAATGAGCAAGGGGAAAAAAGAAGGCTGAGCCACCGAATCTAGACTTGATTCCAATTCAGGAGGCCTGCTTGGGTGTGCTGGTGACCTTGGATAACTCTCTTGCCTTCTCTGGGCCTGTTGTGCCTGCTGTCAAATGGAAGAGGAGAGAGCTGGAGCGGAGAAGCTCAGCAGCACCCCTGCCTTGGGCACGTTGTCGCACTTTTCCCAACAGTCATCCGTGATCACGTCTGCTCCTTGTCCGCCCTGTGAAGTCAGGGGGCCTCCGGGGGTTAATAAACCCCGAATTGTTCATCGAGATCTTTGCAGTTACCTCCCGCTCACCAGTCGCAGGCCACGTTTCATCAACGTCCTTTAAAACTGGCGGAAGAGATGCTTCTCCAAAGCTTGCTCTTAGCCACTGCTCCATGTCAAGGATGACAGAGAAACAGGTGGAACCCCGGTCTGTCTCCTCGCCCTTAGTCTGTTCCCAACTCCACGTCAGCTCATTCCACGGTCATCTGGAATAGACAGACAGACAGACAGAGAGGCCGAGGAGAAATGTCCACCAGGCCAGGTGAGACAGGGATCTGCCTTCACTTGGTAAGTTAACCTCCTTTAACGATGGGGAAACTGAGGCACGGGTGGGTCAGGGACACACCCAGGGTCCCAGAGCCAGGGACTGACCCCAAGGACTGTCCTCTTCCCATCGTCTTGAACAAGCCTAAGTGCCTACCGTGCTCAGCCTTTGGTGCTCACTGGAAGGGGTGAGAGAGGCCCTGGGACCAAGGGTGGGCAGCCCATCCTGGGGAGTCCTGACTTGTGTCCCATCTCCCCACTCTCTCTTGCTGTGTGACTTTGAGGAAGTCACTCTCCCTCTCCAGGCCGCTGTCACACTGGAAGTCCCACTGCTGCCTGTTACCCAACCCAGGGATGTGATTATGGAAGGGAACCGAACTTGTAAACTGTAAAGTGCTGTGCACATGGAGGCCAAAAGAAACTCTGGCCACAAGTCCAAGAAAGGCGAGATCAGGGTGGGCGGCTGAGGCTCATCCATTTAGTCAGCGCCTGCTACAGGGTGAGTGGGGAGGGGGCTTCTGCCCGCAGGGAGGGAATGGTCCAGGGTGGCCTCGCTCAGGGTGTGGCTGTGGCTTGGAGATGCCTGGCCGGATGTGAGATATACAGATGAGATTTATTCATTCATCCTTTTCTGTCTCTAATATGGGCCAGGTGCTGCCTTAGGCCCCAAGGCTACAGCGGTCAGCACGGCAGGCCTGTGCTGCGGAGCGTTCAAGCAGCGGGCCAGTGAGAAGGGAGATGTGCCAGAGGAGAGACTAAGGCTGTGGATGACAGGGCCTCATGTCAATCCTAAGAGTGAGGGTGCCAAGCACCCTTTCTAGTGCATTACGCACATTAACTTGCTGGGTCCTTATAACACCCTATAAGGCAGGAGCTAGCATGACTTTCCCCACGCTACAGGTGAAGAAACTGAGGCCCTGAGAGGTTACGTTGAGTCTCTAAGGTCACATGGCTAGAAAATGCTGGAGCCGGGACACCAACCAGGCGGGCTGGGTCCACAGCAATTGCTCCTAACCTCCTGCTCTGTTGCCATCTGTCTCATGATGTGGACTTACAAAATGAGGTCAGAGCAGACCTCCCTGAGAAGCTAATGGGAGGGACGAGACCCTAAGGAGGAGGAGTCAGGCCAGGGAAGGTTTGGGGTGAGCAGGGGTGCTGAGGGCCGGGCAGAGGCCACTTCCCAGGAAGCCGATGATGCCTGAGCTCTGGGACCCTCACTCGCATGGGGCATTGTTCACACAGGGATGGGTGGCAGCTGTGGAGTGTTCAGGGCGGGGAGGGAGCCAGGTTGCTATCAAGAAGCATTTCAATGTTAGCATTTCTGGGAAAGCCTCAAAAACTCTTGGAAGAAAGGAATCTGAAGCCTGAAATTCCCCAGCAATTTGTCGTGATTTCTTTTCACATTCTTAACAAATATTCTCTTTTGTGCCCAACTTTATATTCCTAGTTTTCTTTTATATTCTTTTTCTTAAAGATGGTCCCCTCAAATTAAAATTAAAACCATAATGGGATAACACAGCTTACTCACCAGAACGGCTAAAACGAAACAGCCTATATCTATAAATATGCGCACAGAGGGTCAGTAAGGAAGTGGAATGATGGCAACTTTCCGAGCAGCTGAGCGAGGACTCGAAAGCGGGACGGCCACTTTGGAAAACTCTTCGCAGGATCTTCCAAAGCTGAACGTTCATGTACCCTTATAAGGCAGCAGCTCCTCTCATGGGTGTTTACCCAACAGAAGGGAGTCCATATGTCCTCCAAAGGACATGTGCAAGGACGTTTCTAGGAGCTTTGTTTTGTAATATCCCGAAGCTGGAAACAACCTAAAAGCCCAATGCTAGTCGAATGGCTATGTGAAGGGTGGTACGGGTGTCAGAGGAATAGTGGAGGAACGAGACGGAACGCACTGCAGCTGCGCGATCAGCTTACTGGACCCTCACAAACGCGGTGAGCAGAAGATGCCAGACCCGAGGCGCACACTGAGCCATCTCATTCAGACGAAGTTCAGCATCGGGCAGAAGTCATCTATGGTATTAGAAGTCATGATGGCGGCCACCTTGAGGGCATGTGTAGTAACTGGAAGGGGCACGAGGGGGCATCTGCGATGCCGGTAAGGGTCTGATTCTTGAGCTGGGTGCCAGTTTACACGGGTGTGTTTGGTCTGGGGGATTCGTCGAGCTGCACACTTACGATGTGTGCTTTCTCTGTAAGCATGTTACACTTTAATGAAAACCCCTCCAAGGCCCTCAAAACCTTGACCTGACCTTGAGACCAGAGAAGGATCTGGATTTCATGCAGCAGTCCCCATTAGAGGGTTGGGAGCAGTGGGTGAGGTGATCTCCTTGACTCTTTAGGAAGCTCCCTCCAGCCCCCCCAGGGAGGGCGTGATAGGGTCGGGGTGGAAGTGGGGAGACTTGAGAGGGGCTGTGGAGTGGCCCAGTGAGGGGGGAAAGGCAGAGGCGTCTTCCTCGATGGGACTTCAAGGGCCAGACTGACATGGAAGAGGTGGAGGTGGATGGAGAGGATTGTTTGGGTGAAGATGGGAAGACTGGAATAGAATGGGGCAACCAGTGCAGGGGGCTGTGGGGTACAAGGAGGTCTGGTCTCTGATTATCCCACAAGGAGCCAGGCGCTTTGGCACCACCAGGCCCTGCTCCACCTGGAAACCAACTTTCTTTCAGCCAACTGCCCCCTCATTCCTTCCCAGGCCTGGCCAGCCCTGCTCATGGAGACTCTGAGGGGCCCACAGCCAGCTCTTGGCAGCCACCCAGACCTTCACGGCACTGACTCTCTTCACTCATGACTCTGGTTTTCTTTTTCCTCATTCCTGTTTTATTGACCCAAGCCTTCATCAGGGCCTCCTGGGAGCAGACTTCAAGCTTGACAATGTTGTATCTGGTGTCATTGAGGCCGCTGGTGGTCCTAGCGAAGTGGCTGGTACTAACCCATTTTACAGATGAGGAAAGTGAGGCTTAATGAGGGGCCAAGATCCCCCACCCAATAAGGAGCAGAGCTAGATTTTAACAATAAGAACAATGGCCACTATCATGCATCAGCGCTAATGGTGCCAGCTGCTGGCTAAGCGCTGTGTGTGCATTCACCCGCTCAGCCCTCACAGGGACCCAGCGGAGGAAGCTGCGATTATCAGCACCTCCTTAAAAACCTGTTTATCTAAGTCTTACATACATGAGCAGAAAAATGCACAAATCAGAACAGCCTGATGAGTTTCCATGAGCTGAACCAGGAGACCAGCACCAGGGTTAAAAAACAGAACAACTGATACAACACCGAAAGCACCGCGATGAAAGAGAAGATTGATAGACTAGACTTCACAAACATTTAAAACTTTTGTGTTTCAAAGGACACCAGCAAGAACGTGAAAAGACAACCCAGAGGATGGGGAAAATATTTAAAATCATATCTCTGATGAGTCTAGCATCCAGAATATATAAAAAACCTCTTACAACTCAACAATAAAAAGGCAAATAACCCAACTTAAAGATAGGCAAAGGATTTGAATGGACATTTCTCCAAAAAAGATATACAAATAGCTAATAAACACATGAAAAGATGCTCAACATCATTAGCCACAAAGAGATGCCACTTCACACCAACCAGATGGCTATGATCATTAAGACAGGTAATAACAAGTGTGGGTAAGGATGTGGAGAAATTGGAATCTTCATACTCTGCTGCTAGAAACATAAAAAGGCACAGTTGCTTTGGGAAACAGTTTGGCTGTTCCTCAAAAGGTTAAACATAGAGTTACCATTTGACTCATCAATTCTACTCCTAGTGGAATTAGAGAATAAAACCATGCCCATACAAAAAGTTGAACACAAATGTTCATAGCACCATTATTCATGGTAGCTAAATGTAGGAACAACTTAAATATCCATCAGCTCATGAATGGATAAATAAAATGTGGTATATCCATACAATGGAATATTATTCAGCAGTGAAATGGAATAAAGTAACTGATCCATACTACAACAGGGATGAAACCTGAAAACATCACGCTAAATGAAAGAAGCCAGTCACAAAAGACCACATATTGTATGATTCCACTTAAGTAATGCCCAGAATAGACAGATAGACAGAAAGTAGATTAGTGGTTGCCCAGAGTCGAGAGGATAGGGAGTGACTGCTAAGGAGTACTTTCCTTTTGGTGTGATACAAATGTTCTAAAATCATGTTATGGTGATGTTGCACAACTCTTAAATATGCTTAAAACCATTGATCTGCACACTTTAAATGGATGAACTTTATGGTATGTAAATTATATCTCAGTAAAGTTGTTTAAAAAGAAAAAGATACCCCATGCCTTTTTTCATGTTGTTGCCATATCTGGATTTCCCCTTACCCTCTCCAATTTCTCAGAATGTCCAAAAAACAACTGCTTTCTAAGGCCCAACTCAAATGCCACTACAAAGATTTCCTTGATCCGTTCCCATCAGAAGTAATTTCCCTCTCTCCTCTGAACTCCCACGGACATTCACCTCATTCACTCAGAGATGATTTATAAGGCACCTATCATGTGTCTGGCACTTACTACGTTTCACACGGTTATTCGAGTACCCACCTCCCTCTGCTACTACACTGGAAACTATTGGAGATTGTATCTTACTCCCTTCTGTGCACTCAGAACCCGACAACGTGACTAGCACACAGAAAGTATCCAAGGAGGTATCTGTAATTCGTTCTAAACTTCCTTTTTCTCATATCAGCCCCCTCCTAGGAAATAGCTCTTCAATGGCAGGTTCCAGGCCCAGTTCATCGTTGTATCCCCCATAGAAACAGCCTAGCACTTAGTGGGTTTCTTTGTTGAGTAAACACAAAATGATTAAATGATGAGGATGGCTTGAGTTTCCACCATAACTGTCCAGCCAGAGTTTTGAAAGGAGGTGTGACTTACCTCCAGGTTTGGAGGATGGAGAAGGGAGAAGCGAGGACTTGCAATCCAGATGGGGAACAGCAGAATGGAAGCAGTGTGATCTGCACATATCTGCAGGAAACCATAAAAGGTACCTAGAAGAATTAACAGAGAACCAAGCGGAACTTCTAGAAATGAAAAATACAATAACTGAAACTTAAAACTCAATTATTGAGGTTGATAGCAGATTAGACAGAACTGAAAAGAGAATTAGTGAAACAGAAGATAAATGATACAGAGTACAGCGCAGAGAAATAGATAGATGTAAAACATAAATGAGAAGTTGGGAGGCATGGAAGACAGGGTGAGGAAGTCTAAAATTCTTTTACTAGGATTTTCAGAGGGATACAAGAGAAAAAAAGAGGCAATCATGGAAGAGATAATGGCTGAGAACTTTTCAAATGTGATGAGAGCTAATAATCTACAAATTCAAGAATCCCCACAAACTCCAAGCAAAATAATAAAAATAAATCTACATCTAGACACATAACAGTAAAGCTGAAGAACACCAAAGGCAAAGAGAAAAATCTAACAAGCACCCAAAGAATAAGAGAAATCACCTTCAGAAGAATGACAGGGTGACAGTGACTTCTAAACAGCAGCAATGGAAGCCAGGTGACGTAAAACGATATCTTTATTGTGCTGAAAGGAAATAACCATCCAACTAAAATTCTACACCCACTAAAATGTACTTCAAAAATAAGGGTTAAATAAAGACATTTCAGACAGAAACAGAGCTTTCTGCTAGTGGAACCTCGTTAAAGAAAATTTAAAGGATATACTTCATGTAGACAGACTATGAATCCTGATGGAAGGCTTGAGATGAAAGAAATGAAGAGCAAAGAAACTGATAAATATATCTGAAGTCTACTTGAACATTGGCTGTATAAATAATAATATTAATGTCTTGTAGAGTTTCTCTCTTTTTTTATTTTATAGCATTATAATACTATTACAAAAACTATGGCATATGTGTCAAAGTATAATTGCAGTGTTCTAAAGCCTGGGGAAAAGATCAAAGGTACTGAGTATCTTTAGACTTTGGCAAGTTAAATATTCATGTTGTAATTTCAAAGATAACACTAAACATACACAAACATATATAAAACAATGAATAATGTCTAAATGAGTGGAGGGGGAAATAGAATTTAAAAAATGATCAATCTATAACAGCACAAAAAAGAAAAATAACATAGAAAGTGTGAGATAAAGAGAAAGCACAAAATAAGCTAGTGGGTTTACACTCATATTTATTTATATTAAAGTTCAAAAGCCTAAATGCTCCAGTTGAAAGATGAAGATTGACAGTTTGGATTTGAAAAATCCAGCTATATTTGGTTTATAAGAGGCATACAGGAAACACAAGGATATATTTTATTCCATCCTCTTACTCTCAATCTTTTTATATCCTTGTGTTTCCTGTAACAAAAAAAAAGTCTTGGTGGCTTAACACAACGAAGGTTTATTTCTCACTCACATAAAGTCCAGCGGAGTCAGGCAGTTCTCAAGGCCATTCTCCTCCACGCAGCGACTCAGGGACGCAGCCTTCTCTCATCATATGCCTCTGCCATCTTCATGTGTGGTTTCCACAGATGCTTCTACAGAAGAGGAAGTGTGAAGGTAGCACACTGGCTCTTAAATGCCTTGGGCCAGAAGTTACATGTATCATTTCCATTCACATCTCTTTAGTGAGAACTGGTGTGTGGTCTCTCTTCTCTCTGAGGGTACTGAGAAGTGTAGTCTGCCTACGCATCCAGAAAAAAGAGGAGAACCAGGGAGGAGTGAGCATTTATAGTATCTACTTAGAGGATGTAAACAAAAGATGAACAAACTTGACCTAATGAACATATATAGACAACTCTGTATCCAAAACCTAATTTTCAAACACAGAAGACAATTTATAAAATTTGTCTATAACCTGAACCATAGAGCCAATCTCACCACATTTCAAAGAACCAAAATCCTATAGAGCATAGCATCTAAACGGCTATTCCTTCTAACCAAGGTATAAACCAACGATAAGAGATACCAGCGGGGCCGGCCTGGTGGCGCAGTGCTTAAGTGCACATATTCCGCTTCGGTGGCCTGGGGTTCATCAGTTCGGATCCCAGGTGCGGACATGGCACCGCTTGGCAAGCCATGCTGTGGTAGGTGTCCCACATAGAAAGCAGAGGAAGATACGCACGGATGTTAGCTCAGGGCCAGACTTCCTCAGCAAAAAGAGGAGGATTGGCAGATGTTAGCTCAGGGCTAATCTTCCTCAAAAAAAAAAATCATTAAAAAAAAAAAAGAGAGATACCAGAAATTTTCCATATGCTGGGAAATTTAAGAATACACTTCTAATAACCCATGGGTTAAAAAAGAACTGATAAAAGCAGCTAGAAAATATTTTGAATCAATTGATAATGAAGAAAATTCATATCAAAATTGGTAGGTGTAGGTAAATCAGTATGTAGAGGGAAAATTTGTTGTCTTAAAAGCATACGTCAGAGAAGAAAAGAAGCTGGAAATTGATAAAATAAACATCCACCCCAGAAAGTTTAAAAAAGAATGTCAAAACAAATCCAATATAAGTAGGAAGAAATAAATAATAAAGGCAAGAACAGAAATTAATAAAATAAGAAAGCAAGGTTAAAACAGTGCTAATCCAACAACGCCAAAAGTTGGTTCTTTGAAAAGATAGTAAAACTAACAAACCCCTGAATGAAATTGGTCTAGAGAAAAAGAAATGGCACAAAAAAATCAATATTAGGAATAAAAAGTGGGACATCACTATAGATGCTGCCAACTTTAAAGAAAAAAAGAGGATTTTTCAACAACTTTGAGTCAATACATTTGAAAATTTAAAAGAAGTGGACTCAAGACAAAATAGAAAACCTGGGGGACCGGCTCCGTGATGCAGGGGTTAAGTGCGCACGTTCCGCTTCAAATCCCGGGTGTGGACAGAGCACCGCTTGGCAAGCCATGCTGTGGCAGGCGTCCCACATGTAGGGTAGAGGAAGATGGGCACGGATGTTAGCTCAGGGCCAGTCTTCCTCAGCAAAAAGAGGAGGATTGGCAGATGTTAGATCAGGGCTAATCTTCCTCGGAAAAAAAAAAATAGAAAACCTGATTAATCCTGTAACAATTAAGGACATTGAATCAGTTGTTAAAATCCTTTCTAGAAAGAAAACTGCAACTCTAGATGGCTTCACTGGCAAATTCTATTCAATATTCAAAGATGAAAGAATTTTAGCCTTTTTTTTTGATGTGTCAGCCACATTTATTCAGAGGACTTTTCTGCCTGACCAGCTTATCAGCTTGATCTAGTATTCTGTCTAGCTGAGTTCTTTTCCTATTTTTCTTACCCGGCAGGGCCACAGTGCTCATAGATATTCAAATGACATCTGATTAGAGTCTGCACATCTCTTGTCTGGCTTTATGGTCAGACTTTTAAAAATTATTTTGTGGAGGTCATATTGGCTTAGAACATAGTGTAAATGTCAGGTGTACGTTACTCTATTTCAGTTTCTGTATAGACTGCATCACGTTCACTGCCAATAGTCTAGTTTCTATCCATCACCACACACATGTGCCCCTTTATCCCTTTCCCCCTTCCCCCACCTCCTCCTTCTGTGGTAACAACTGATCTGTTCTCCTTATCCATGTGTTTGTTTATCTTCCACATGAGTGAAATCATACGGTATTTGTCTTTGACTAATTTCACTTAGCGTAATACTCTCAAGGTCCATCCCTGTTGCCAATGGCACCATTTTGTCTTTTTACAGCTGAGTAGTATTCCATTGTATATATACCACATCTTCTTTATACCTTCATCTATTGATGGGCACTTGGGTTGCTTCCACTTCTTGGCTGTTGTGAATAGTGCTGCGCGGAACACAGGGGTGAGATTCAAAGAACTTCAGGAACCAAAGAGATTCTTTGAATCGTTGATTTCATGTTCTTTGGATAAATACTCAGTAATGGGATAGCTGGGTTGTATGGTAGTTCTATTTTTAATTTTTTGAAAAGTCTCCGTACTGTTTTCCATAGTGGCTGTACCAGTTTGCATTTCCACCAGCAGTGTCTGAGGGTTCCCTTTTCTCCACTCATTTCTCTCCAACACTTATTTCTTGTTTTGTTAATTACAGCTATTCTGATGGGTGTGAGGTGATACCTCATTGTAGTTTTGATTTGCGTTTCCCTAATAATTAGTGATGTTGAGCATCTTTTCATGTGCCCAATGGCCGACTGTATGTCTTCTTTGGGAAAATGTCTGTTCACACCCTCTGCCCAGTTTTTGATCCTGTTGTTCATTTTTTTTTATTGTTGAGTTGTACGAGCTCTTTATATATTCTGGAAATTAACCCCTTGTTGGATATATGGTTTGCAAATATTTTATCCCAGTTGATGGGTTATCTTTTCATTTTGGTTAAGGTTTCCCTTGCTCTGCAGAAGCTTTTTAGTCTGATGTAGTCCCATTTGTTTATTTTTTCTTTTGTTTCCCTTGCCTGAGTAGACATGCTGTTTGAAAAGTCACTGCTAAGACTCATGTCGAAGACTGTACTGCCTATATTTTCTTTTAAGAGTTTTATGGTTTCAGGTCTTACATTCAAGTCTTTAACCCATTTTGAGTTAATTTTTGTGTACCGTGTAAGATATTGGTCTACTTTTATTCTTTTGCATATGGATGTCCAGTTTTCCCAACACCGTTTCTTGAAGAGATTTTCCCTTCTCTATTGCATGTTCTTGGCTCCTTTGTCAAGGATTAACCATCCGCAGATGGGTGGGTTTATTTCTACACTCTCAGTTCTCTTCCATTGATCTGTGTGTCTGTTTTTCTGCCAGTACCATGCTGTTTTGGCTACTATAGCTTTGTAGTATAATGTGAATTCAGGGAGTGTGATACCTCCAACTTTGTTCTTTTTCTCAGGATTGTTTTGGCTATTTGGGGTCTTTAGTTGCTCCATATAAATTTTAGGATTCTTTGTTCTATTTTGTGAAGAAATGTCATTGGGATTCTGATTGGGATTTCACCAAATCTGTAGATTGTTTCAGGAGATGTTGACATTTTGACTACGTTTATTCTTCCAATCTATGAGCATGGAATATCTTTCCATTTCTTTATGTTTTCTTTGGTTTCTTTGAATAACGTCTTATAGTTTTCAGTGTATAGGTCTTTCACCTCCTTCATTAAGTTTATTCCCAGGTATTTTATTCTTTTTGTTGCAATTGTAAATGGGATTGAATTCTTGACTTGTCTTTCTGCTAGTTCATTATTAGTGATAGAAATGCAACTGATATTTGTATGTTAATTTTGTATCCTGCAACTTTACTGTATTTGTTGATTATTTCTAATAGTTTTTTAGTGGATTCTTTAGGGTTTTCTGTATATAGAACCATGTCATCTGCAAATAGTGAGAGTTTTAGTTCTTCCTTTCCAATTTGTATCCCTTTTCTTTCTTTTTCTTGCCTAATTGCTATAGCTAAAACTTCCAGTACTATGTTGAATAAGAGTGGTGAGAGTGGGCATTCTTGTCTTGTTTCTGTTCTCAGAGGAACGGCTTTCAGTTTTTCCCTGTTGAGTATGATGTTGGCTGTGGGTTTGTCATATATGGCCTTTATTATGTTGAGGTGCTTTCCTTCTATACTCATTTTACTGAGAATTTTTATCATAAATTGATGTTGGATCTTGTCAAATGCTTTCTCTGCATCTATTGAGATGATCACGTGATTTTTATTCCTCATTTTGTTAATGTGGTGTATCACACTGATTGATTTGTGGATGTTGAACCAACCCTGCATCCCTGGAATAAATCCCACTTGATCATGGTGTGTGATCCTTTTAATGTATTGTTGTATTCGATTTGATAGTATTTTGTTGAGGACTTTTGTATCAATGTTCATCAGCGATATCGGCCTGTAATTTTCCTTTTTTGTGTTGTCCTTGTTTGGTTTTCGGATCAGGGTAATGTTGGCCTTGGGCAATTTTATTCTTTGACAATCTCTTCCAGAGAATAGAAAAAGAGTGAATAATCTCCAATTCATTTTATGAGGCTAACATAATCTGCATACCAAAACACAATAAAGATATGGCAAGAAAGAAAAATCACAGGCCAATTTTACTGATAAATATAAATGAAAAATTCTTAATAAAGTGTGAGCCACAAAAATCCCTCAGTAAATAAAAGGATACCACAACCAAAATAGGCTAATCTCAGGAACACAAGTTTGATTTAACATTAGAAAATCCAGTAATGTAACTCAGCACATAAACTGATTAAAGGACAAAAACTACATGCAGAAAACCACTTGATAAAAATGTAATCTTTGGGGTCGGCCCGTTGGCGTGGCGGTTAAGTGTGCACACTCTGCTTCAGCGGCCCAGCCTGGGGTTTGCCGGTTGGGATCCCAGGTGTGGACATGGCACCACTTGGCACGCCATGCTGCGGCAGGCATCCCACATATAAAGTAGAGGAAGATGGGCACGGATGTTAGCTCAGGGCAAGCCTTCCCCAGCAAAAAGAGGAGGATTGGCAGCAGACGTTAGCTCAGGGCTAATCTTCCTCCAAAAAAAAAAAAAAATCTAGGAAATTATGAACAGAAGAGAATTTCCATAATTTGATAAAGATTATGTCTGCAGCGAACACAATTAATGGCAAAACATTGCAAACTTTTCCTTTTGTGATCAGAGACAAGTCGAGGATGCCAACTACAGCCATTTTATTTAACATTTTATTGGAGGTCTTATCCAGTGCAGTAAGGCGAGAAAAAGAAACAAAAGATGCAAGATTTGGAGAAGAAACAAAACAGTTATCTTTCCAAGGTGATATAATTATGTATAGAGAAAACTCCAAGTAATCTTAAACGATGTTATTAAAACTAAGAAGAAAATTTAGCATTTTTATTGGATGCAAAGAAACATATTAAAAATATGTTTCTATATAACAACCGACTGAATTATTAGATGAGGCTGCTGGGGGAAGATTTGCACTTGAGGAGAAAGATGCTCTTCTGAGCACTCACAGATGAACCTGTGGGAAGAGGCGACTCCATATGCGAGTGAGCTCCCTGTTACCGGAAGGCTACGTCCACGGGTGCTGGGGATAGAACTTGGGCTCAGAGGGAGAGGCTGGTCCCTCCCGAGGGGCCTCTTTTCTTTCTTTTGGCTCCTCCTAAAGTCAATTTAATCCCTCTGGTAAAACTGGTAACCTGAGCTGGGATTTACCTATCCAGGAAATGTTTGTAACAATCCTTAATCTTATTGCTGGCCACTCCTCCCTCCTAGGCTGTTTTCAAAGAAAATCCACAATGGTGGGTGGTTTCTCTTCCATTGCCTCCTGCCCCCGCCCCACCAGGTTTATCTTCCTTGTTCAAGTTTTCTGGCCCAGCACATGTCTCCCCCAAATGTGGGGGCTGTTGGGCTGGGGTCTTCTTGACAAGCACAAAGGAGGGAGGTCGCTCTGTTCAAAGCCTTCAGACTCCCTGTGGTCTGGAGTCACGTTTTTCTCCAACATCACAGATCTCTTTTATGAAGGCAATCCTTTCTTGCAAACACCACCACGCCGAGCACTGACTCTGTGCCCAGCATCGTGCTGAGGGCTTTGTGTGTTTGACTTCACTGAATCCTCCATCCATCACCACGAGGGAGGGCCTAGGAGGAGCTCCCCACACCACACAGTAAGTGGGAATTTGGGACTGGAACATTCTCAGTTCAGACCACACATTCTGAAATACCACACTACCTGGTTTGGTTTTTGGAACTGTTTTTTTCAAATGAAACTTTACCTGTCCCTGAATGGCACAACACGGATCAGTGGAGCTGCCTTTGCCGGAGCAGGAACAGAGGGCCTGGAGCCCTGCCTCCTCAACTCTCCCACCTTGTCCCCCGCAACAGCTCCCCAAACCAATAAGGCACCGAGCCCATAGCCCTCACCACGGAGGGGCCAAGGGGGCAGAGCGGGTCAGCATGCAGACTTTGGAGTCCAACAGCCCTGCCCTTGCCAGCTACATGACCTTGGGCCTCAGTGTTCTCACCTGCAAAATGGGGCTAACAGGCATTCCTACTTTCGCAGAGCTATTGTGAGGATTAAATGAGATGGTGAACGTGACAGCTCGTCACATCGGAGGTCTCCATACCTGGTGGCTGTGGTCATGGGGCAGTCTCTGGGGTTTGGGGGAGCCCCTCCACACCCCTCTCTGGACTCTCGACACAGCAGAGCTGGGGCGTGAGCTCTGGAAGGTGCTGCAGCTCAGGATCTGAGGCAGTCCTGACCCCTAGCGGGGACACGGCCGTAGAGTCTCGCGGGCTCTACTCGCCGCTCATGCGTCACGGGCAGATGCAGGCAGGCGAGGCTGTTAATAAATCTGTCTGTTTCCAGGACGCCCCCCACCCCCTCCAGGGCTCCTGCTGTGACAGGCACAACAGGAGGGCTGAGGCCCAGCTGGCAGCAGACCCAAATGTTGGCTGAGCTGCTAGATAACCCTGTAATGAACTGTCGCTCAAGCTGGAGGCATTAACCTTGCTGCCTGCCCAGAGCCCTGGGCTCTGGCGTTAACCCTTCCCTTCCCAGTCCCAGGGAAGCGGAGAGCACAGCTTGTGTGAGGGAGGGCTGTATCCATGATCTATGGCTGCCTAACAAATTATCCCCAAATTTAGTAGCTGGAAATAACAAATAATTATTAACTCTCAGGTTCTGTGGGTCAGGAATCTGAAAGTGGCTTAACTGGCTGGTTCTGACGCTAGGTTTTTCCCAAGGCTGCAGTCAAGGTGTCAGCCTTGGTGACAGTCATCCTAAGGCTTGACTGGGGAAGCAAAGGATTCCAAATCCACTCACGTGCCTGTTGGCAGGCCTCCAAAGATCCATTTCTAAGCTCACTCACATGGGCCCGTCTGCAAGGCTGCTTCATGTCAAGGCAGCTGGCTTCCCCCAGTGCAAGCAATGAAGAGACAGCAAGAGAAAGCGCCCAAGATGGAAGTCACAGTCCTTTTATAACCCCACCCCTTCACCCATCACTTCTGACATATTCTATTTGTTAGCTGCAAGTCACTAAGTCGAGCCTACACTCAGGAGGAAATTACACAAGGGTGTGAAACTCAGAAAACAACAGATCACTGGGGGCCACCCAAGTGGCTTCCCACCTCAGGGGGCTGCTGCTGGAACACACAGATAGATCTGAGGCCAGCTCACCCTCAAGTGCACCTGCCCAGAGAGCCAGGAGTGGGCCTCAACTTCTCATTCCATCTATCGCCGAGCCCTGTTGGTTCAAAATCCCAAACAGCTCTCAAGTCTGACCACTTGCTCTCTCTCGACTGCCATGGCTCTGGCCAGGCCCCTATCTTGTCTCACCAGGACGCTGTCCCCCTGTCATCACCTCCTCACTGGTCCCTTTGCATCTGTTCTGCTCCCCTCAATCCCCGCCCATCCCTTCCACCATCACCTGTCTCTTCCTAATAGTATTCAGAGGAGTCTTTTCAAAACGCAGATCTGAACCTGACTTTCCTTGCTGAAAATCCTTGAGAGGCTTCCCACCTTCTCAGCATGAAGACCCAAGTCTTCTCCATGGACGGTGAGACTCTGTGGGGCCTGGCTCACCCCAAACCCCAACAGCCTCACCTCACAACAATGCTGGCTCCGCTCAGTGCCTTGACCGTGCCTTGTGCCCTCCCGACACAGGCTTTGCACATGCTGTTCCTCTTTCAGGAACGCTTTTCCTGTCCCCTTCACCTAGTTAACCTCACATCACCGTTTGGATCTCAGCTCAAGAGTCACTTTCTTGAAGAAGCTGGCCCCGTCCAGCCCTGACTAGGTTCCAGCCTCCTGCTGGAAACCCACCCTCTTGTCACAGCACTTTACTAGGCACGCCGTTTCTTTATCTGATTAACCACTGTCTGAGTCCCCCCAGGACTGCAAGTGCCATGAGGTCAGGGATTGTATGTGCGTTTTTTCCCACTTCGGATATATATTTTTCAAGAAACGCAACAGCCTTATCCAGGATCAAAACTAAGCTGCCTCTACTTAAAAACTGAGCAGTTATTACAACTGAAAGCCAGAAATTTAAGTAGTTTGTTTACAAAGTTAGGGTTCTAGCAGTAAACATGCTTAATCATCAAAAGAAGTATCTTCTTCATGAGGGAATTTCAGCAATAAGTTAACGTTATTTTAGGAACAGCAGAACCTCCCTCTCCCCTCCAAAAAAGGAGAAACTAGAAAATAGCATTAGAAAACAATTTTTCCATGGGTTGTGTCAACTTAAAAGGTAAATCGGCCAGTTGTTTCACTTGCAAGATGAGTTTATTTGGGAACAACCAAAAGAATTGCAATTTGAGACCCGTGCTGGGATGGACCACAGGCAAATCCAGAGAAACAAAGGCAGGGACTTGCTTTTAGGGAGGAAAAGAGGGAGTTGGGAGGGGCTGTAATAAACAGAGTCTGTTGGAGGACACGGGGAGTCCCAAGCGCAGAGGCTTTTCACTGGCTGGGTTGCTACAGTCTCTCATTGGCTGGGCTGTTGCCAGGCGGGAGAGAAATCTTCCTTCCTCCTGCTGGGTGGTAAAGCGAAGACATCTTCCTGTTGGAGATGGTTTGGAGGTATTGACCATGTGTGTTGGGGCGTGAGGGCTCCCCCTGCAGGCCTTCCTGACTCCAATTTAGTTGAGGTTTCTTTTATTAGTTTCATGGTTCCTGTTAGACCTAAAACTCTCAATATTCTGAAAAGTCAAAGACTTCCATAACCAGGTACTAAAGGAATTTCCTTTTTTTTCGATCCACAGTACACAGACACACACACACACACACACACACATCTACACCCTGAAAAGCTGTTTTTATGCAAACAGGCAATAACTTATATGGGTTTCAGCAAACGCTTTTGGGCTAGGGAGAAAATTCCCCTTTGACCTCATGCCAGGAGGCCACCTTCTCCCTCTCTGCAGAGTCCCGGCGCAGAGCAAGGCACACAGTGGGCATCTGAGCGGAGTCGGAGGCATCGCACTGCCCCAGAGGGAGCCCTTGCAGGCTCACCTGTCCCACCACCACCCCTGAGGCCCAGCCTGGCTACCTGCTGGTGCCCCCTCTGCTACCTTTCCACTGGAAGAAGGACAGGGAGGGCCCGGGTTGGGTGGAGGGAGCAGGGGGACTTCGCAGGGTGGGTTCCTTCATTCAGCAACTGGCCCGGACTTGCCGGTCCACAGTGGCTGCTACACTAGCCCAACAAGAGATCCTTCTTCTGGGTGTGGCCTCCCCGCATCCTTGAGATGCCCAGGCAGTTCTTGCCACCATATTGTCAACAAGCCACCTGCCCAGAGTTCTGGTCCTTTCCCGTGCCTGTATCTGGTTTTGCTAGCTGCATCCATAGTGCCTGTCACCAGTGGGTGCTTAAGAAACATCTGTTGAATAAAAAAAAAATTAAAGTCCTTGTGTAGATGATAAAACTACAACTTTGAAACAAAATTCAGGGGCTGGCCCCGTGGCCGAGTGGTTAAGTTCGCGTGCTCCGCTGCAGGCGGCCCAGTGTTTCGTTGGTTCGAATCCTGGGCACGGACATGGCACTGCTCATCAAACCACGCTGAGGCAGCGTCCCACATGCCACAACTAGAAGGACCCACAACGAAGAATATACACCTACGTACTGGGGGGCTTTGGGGAGAAAAAGGAAAAAAATAAAATCTTTTAAAAAAAAAAAAAAAAGAAACATAATTCATGGGAATCACGGAACTCCAGAGCTCCAAGGGGGCTCAGAAACTAGCCAGCCAACCTCCTTGCTTCAGAAGAGGAAACTGAGGCCCAGAGACAGGGAGGGACTTCCTGGGCTGCAGAGAGAGTGAGAACAGGGACAAGAAGCCAGGCCACTGGTGTGACCTCTCACTGGCCATTTTCCACCTGTCATAAGCCCCACCTGCTTTCTCTCACCAGCTAAACTTCACCATTGGCACTTGACGAATGCTTTCAGATCACCTCCCTCAGCCCTGAGACCTTGGCACAAAGACTCTGGAAGCCGCTGGCAAAGCCTCCTTTCTGGTAAGTTCTTTTCTTAGTTTTGGAACTACCTGAAGATGCACAACCAGTCCTGAAAACTGTTTCAACCCCAAATCAAGAACAAGTGCTGCTTTTGAAAATTCTCCATTTTGGGTTAACTCTCAAGTGGAGCCCTACACCATGTGATCTGGCAAGGACCTGAGATGTTCTGGGCCAATTCCAGAAGGGGAAGCTGAGGCCAGAGAAGGACAGAGACTTTCCCAAGGTCACACAGGGAATCAGTGACAGGGCTGGGACCAGAACCCGGGTCTCTCTACTCTCAGGCCCATGCTCCTCTCTCTACAGCAGGCTGCAAGTCGCCGGACTGGATTAACTTGAAGGTCCCTGCAGACTCTGATCCGAGGCTAACAGATCCTTCTTAGAACAGGATCCTTCTTCAGACTGCGGTCAGCTATGGAGACACCTGTTGCAGGTCCTCAGCAGAGAGGAACTCTTCTTTCATTCCAAGTCATTCCAAGAACAAACAAACTGGTATTCAAAAAAAAAATCCAAACTGGTATTCAAATTAGTGGCCAGCATTTAAAAACTAAGATATTTTTACATACAAATCCAGATTTCCACCTTATCTTAGAGAAATCAGACAGTGTGGCAATAATGGTCCTGCCCTCCAGCATGCCAACCGCTGGCTGAACTGCCCAGCAGTTGTCACACACTCGCTGTCCCCAGCTGGCCAAATTGCCTCCTTTCTATTGCCTTCCCAGGCCTTGAAGGCATTTGGGTTTGCAGCCCCTGTCCTACTGCACTTGAGAATTCCCCAGAGAAGTGGTCACGTAGGCACTGTTTGCTGCCTCCAGGGACAAGGAATTGATACCAGTCTGTACTGTGGCTGGTCAGTGGATCATGGTGGGGAGGCAGAGCGTGATTTGAACCACGGCTTATCTGAATCCATGTACAACAGGTCATGCTATAATGTAACTCCAGAGCCTAATAAATTTTAATTGCCTCTCCAGGCTTGTTTTGGCTGAGGCAGATAAGAAAGCCACTCTTGGGAATGACTTCACAGACTTGCAGGCCATAGAAATGAAGTCCAGATGCCATTGCATTCCAGGCAAACTAGAGGCCTGGTCCTGACGGCTCTTTTGAAGTCTCAAAGGCAGACACTGCTGATATCAAAAGATATTTTGGATGGTTTGGAGGTTGACCTGTGGGTTCTTGAGCAATGACAGCTCTCAGACAAATTAACTTTCTACGACCTTGCCAGGAATTGTCACCACCACCCATGTTTCATAATCCATGGGAGGAACGGGGGTTCTTATAGCAACGTCAGGCCGCTGAGTACTTCATCAGGAGGTGGCCCGGGGAATCTGGGCAGACACTCTTTATAGAGTTCTTGGCAAGCTTCAAATTTTGAAACTTTAAAATAGCAATGACTTTGTTCCTACCACACTTATCAGTGGTCAAATCTCAAAGTCAACAGAAATATTAGAGTCCAGCACTGTTAGATCTGGGAGGGGCCTTGTGTGTTTCACCTCATTCAACTCTCTACCTTAACTGAGAAGCTCCCTATAGCAACCCAGAGAAGAAGGGTCAGCTAGCCTTGGTTTGGGCAACAAGTCTTCCTAATAATGGGTCAGAAGCTCTCCCCACTGAAACTTCCATCTCCTGCCCCCAGTTTTATGCTCAAAGTAGGAACCATTTTTATGCCTGTCTTCACCTACAGCCACTGAGCACCATCATACTTGCTTCCCCTCTGCAGGCTTAGTCTGCAGGCTAAGCCACACCAGGTCATCCATTCTTCCCTGGGAGGCCTTCATTTTGAGGCCTGGCCACCTCCTGCAATTGGCCAGTGTTCCTCTTCAGCATCTCTTCACAACAGCTGTAACTTTAAGAGGACAGAGTTCTTGCTCCAGGACCTCCAGAGAAGAAGGGCTAACTCCAGCTGTGCCACATTCCAGGTTCACGTGTGCAGAGTTTGCACAGATAGTTCCCTATCATCAAACAGCTTTTATTTATTTAACAAATATTCTTGTAGCAGTATTGCTATACTGGTATTTATTTAACAAATACGTTAGCATTATTGATTTATTAGGTCCCCATAACCCTATGAGATAAAGTTTATTATCATCATCCCCAGTGTACAGATGATGAAGCCAAGACACAGGGAAGTGAAGCCACTTGACCAAAGTGCCAATTAAGCGAGGAGACTGGAACTCAGACTCAGATCGTTGGAGTCTGGAGCTGGTGCTTGTAACCTGGGCTGCCTCTCCATGCAGTTGTTAACATTAAACATGGGGATGAAGGCCTCCAGAGAGATCTGGAAACACTGTCTTCCTGATAAGTCAGCCCTATGCTGAGAGGACAGGTGACTCATCTAAAGTCACTCATTCTGCAGTGATGGAGTTGGGACTTCAATTGGGTTCCAAATTCAGGGCTCTTTGCTCTAGCCAGAGCGTGCTGAGTGGACTAGTCAGATTTAATTAGTGGAATCCTCCAACGTAGCGATTTCACAAAGATCCTATCCAGGAAAGTGAGATGCATTCTAGTCTGGCTTGAAGCCCATATGCATGTCTGACAGGCCACAATTATCCAGTGGGTCTCTGGGCCACGGAGAGAACTACCCAACCTAGACATCTGATATTTTGAAAGTGCACATATTAGAAAATACATGGAGGCCTCATTAATTCATAGCCCAATAATTCAGAAGTCATCATGGTCTCTGCTGGGCTGACGCACACATTATATTGATCAGAGATGGACATACGCTTTCTTGTACAGGGCCAGTTAGTAAATTTGTTGGGAAAGGCAGTCATGCACAGCCTGGTGACCCATGCACATTTGCATAAGAGTGTGGGCCCCAAACACTTCCTTCCAGGAAGATAAGAAGCTCTCAGAGCCTGTGCAGAGAATATCAGCTTGTTTGGAAATATGTCTCCCCTGCTGACAGACTTGATGCGTACTTTTCTGTTCTGCTTTAGTGTGTGCATCAGAGGGAACTCGCCACGCCACTGGTTTATCTGCTCCTGGCGGGAGGGAACAGAGTTCTCCACCAGCAGCATAACGGGGGCACAGGGAGACCGTCTCCCTGCATCAGCTGCAAGACAAGACCTCCCGGCCATGGGGGCCTGATGCTCCCCGTTGAAGCCGATCCAGCTCTGTCTCTTCTCTGTGAGTGAAGTGTGATTCCATCCAGGGCCTGTGTGAGTCGTGTCTTTCTTGGTGACCCCAGCACCTGAAACCATGCACTTTAGATATCTTACTACCTCTGCCTTGTAACTGAGGTATTGACCTATTTTCATGTAATGTGATTGCTGATATGATCAGGTTTTAGCATGTCATCTTCCTATTTATTTTCTATTTGTGTCATCTGGTCTTTGCTGCATTTTTCCTTTTTGTTGCCTTCTTTTGGAATGATTGAATACTTTTTATGATTTCATTGCATCTCCTTTGTTAGCTTATTAGCTACAACTCTTTGTTTTATTATTTTAGTGGTTGTTTTAGACTTTTTAATGTACATCTTTACCTTATCACATTCTACCTTCAAGTGACATTATAATATTTCATAAATACTATAAAATCTTTATAATACTATACACTTCCATTTCTCCCCATTGCATCTCCTTTGTTAGCTTATTAGCTACAACTCTTTGTTTTATTATTTTAGTGGTTGTTTTAGACTTTTTAATGTACATCTTTACCTTATCACATTCTACCTTCAAGTGACATTATAATATTTCATAAATACTATAAAATCTTTATAATACTATACACTTCCATTTCTCCCCCTTCTGACCTTTTATGTTATTGTTGTCCTATATTTTGCTTTTTCGTATGTTGTAAACCCCAAATACATTATTCTTTTTGTTTAAACAATCATCTTTTAAAGAGATTTAAAAAATATGAAAAAGTTCTATACTTCCCCATGTAGTTATCATTTTCAGGGCTTTTCATTCAGATCCAGATTTCCACCTGGTGTCATTTTTCTTTTGTCTGAAGAGTTCCTTTGACATTTCTTATTGTTCAGGGCTAGTGGTAATGAATTCTTTCAGCTTTGAAAAAGTTTCACTTTCATTTTTGAGAGACATTTTTGCTAAATACAGAATTCTAGATTGATAGGGTCTTTGTCCCTTTAACACTTTAAAGATGCCATGCCATTCTCTTCTGGCTTGCATAGTTTCTGAGGAGAAGTCTGCTGCCGCTCTGATCTGTGCTCCTCTAAGATGCTTCCTTTTACTCTTCACTTTTTACTTCTTACTATTCTTTTTACTTTTTACTTATCACTGGTTCAGCAATTTGACTGTAATGTTTCTCAGCATGTCAAGTTTTTTCTTGTTTACTCTTCTTGAGGTTCACTGAGCTTCTTGGATCTATAGCTTTACAGTTTTCATCATATTTGGGGAATGGCCATTATTTCCTCAAATATGTTTTCTGTCTCTTTCCCTCTTTCCTCTCCTTCTGGTATGTACTTTTGATACTCGGTATTGTCCCACAGGATGTTCTATTCATTCCTTTTCCAGTATTTTTCTCTGTGCTTCATTTTGAATAATTTCAATTTCTGTCAAGCTTTAATTTTACTGATTTTTTCTTCTGCAGTGTTCAATGTGCTGTTAATCACATTCAGTTTATTTTAATTTCAGATATTGTATTTTTCATCTCCTAAAAATTTGATTTAGGGGGCCGGCCCCATGGCCAAGTGGTTAAGTTTGTGTGTTCCGCTTTGGCGGCTGAGGGTTTCACTGGTTCGAATCCTGTGTGCGGACATGGCGCTGCTCATCAAGCCATGCTGAGGTGGCATCCCACATGCCACAACTAGAAGGACCCACAACTAAAAATATGCAACTATGTACTGGGGGGCTTTGGGGAGAAAAAGGAAAAAAAATTCTTTAAAAAAAATTTGATTTGGATTTTTAAATATATCTTATGACTTTCCTCATTATGTTCATGTTTTCCTTTATACCCTTGAATTTTCATAAGCTAACAATAGCTGTTTAAGGTCTTTATCAGCTAATTCTATCATCTGTGTCATTCTGGATCTATTGATGTATTTTTCTTCTGATTCTGATCATATTTTTCTACATCTTTGCCTGCTTGACGATTTTTTGTTGGGTGCCAAACACAGTAACTTTTATGTTGTTGAGTGCTGGGTTTTGCTGTATTTCCTTCAACAGTGTTGGACTTTGTTCTGCCAAGCAGTTAAGCTACTTGCAGATCAGTGTGAGGCCTGCTGGTAAGCGTTTCTGTGGCAGGCTGAGAGCAGCCTTTACCCTAGGCCTAATGCAGCTCCACTACACAGGCATGACCTTCCTGAGGATTCTGCCCAGTGCTCTGTGTATTCCAAGGTCTCTCCACTCTAGGTAGCAGAAACCTCAACTATTTCCAGGCCTATTGGAGCTCTGGGAATGATTTGCCCTACCGCTTTCTGTTTGTTCTTTCCCTGGTCTCATGGAGCTTCATCCCACACATGTCCTGATCAGAACTCACCTAAGGTTCAAGGGGACCCTCTGCAGATTTTTTTTTTAAAGATTGGCACCTGAGCTAACAACTGTTGCCAATCTTTTTTTTTTTTTTTTTTTCTGCTTTATCTCCCCAAACCTCCCCTGTGCATAGTTGTGTATCTTAGTTGCAGGTCCTTCTAGTTGTGGCATGTGGGAGGCCGCCTCAACATGGCCTGATGAGTGGTGCCATGTCCGCGCCCAGGATCTGAACCAGTGAAACCCTGGGCCACCACAGCGGAGTATGCGAATTTAACCACTCAGCCACGGGGCTGGGCCCCTCTGCAGATTTTCTGATCTCTCTGACACAGTGGGCCTCTTGTTCCCTATCTCTATGCTGCAGACTGAAAGCACCCTCAATGAGTAAGACGGGGAATCACCTCTCTTTGTTTGTCTTTCTTCTCTCAGGGCCTCACAGTTCTATGCTTCCTGATGTTCAATGTCTGGAAACATTTGTTTTATATATTTTGGCTGCTTTTCTAGTTGTTTATGGTGGAGGGGTCCCAATTCCCATAGCACTTAATCCTTCATGGGTGGAACTCTACCCAGTTGTTTCCATTATGGGTTTAGACTTGAAAATACCCTTTAACTAAGAGAAGGTGACTTCACTGAATGTTGTTAGAGACCTTTAAGAAAACCGTGTTTGGAATTGGTTCATAAATATTCCTGAGTTTTACAATTCTACCAAGAAGACAGGCTCTGTCAAGATTCTTATGAAATTTTGAGCTGGGAAGGGATCTTCAAGGTTAACCTGATTGATCAAGTCATAACCCATTACTTAAATTCACTTTTTAAAGTGTTCAAGATTTTGACAAGGGTGCCAAGACCATTCAGGGGGAAAGAATAATCTCTCCAACAAATGGTGCTGGGAGAACTGAATATCCACATGCAAGAATAAAGTTGAACTCTTACCTCACACCATATACAAAAAGTTAACTCAAAATGGATCAAACACCTAAATATAAGAGCTAACAGTATAAAATCCTAGAAGAAAACATAGGAGTAAATCTTCGTGACCTTAGATTTGGCAACACTTACTTAGATGTGAGACCAAAAGGCACAGCTACAAAAGAAAAATATAGATAAATTGGAATTCATCAAAATTAAAAACGTATATACATCAAAGGACTCGATCAAGAGAGTGAAAAGACACTCATAGGATGGGAGAAAAAATTTGCAAGTCACATATGTGATAAGGGTCTGGTATCCAGAATACATAAAGACCTCTTACAACTTAACAACAAAAGAGGGGCTGGCCCTGTGGCCGAGTGGTAAAGTTCACGCGCTCTGCTTTGGTGGCCCAGGGTTTCGCTGGTTCGGATCCTGGGCGCAGACATGGCACTGCTCGTCAGGCCACCTTGAGGCAGCGTCCCACATGCCACAACTAGAGGGACCCACAACTAAGATATACAGCTGTGCATTGGGGGGATTAGGGGAGAAAAAGCAGAAAAAAAAAAAAAGGAAGATTGGCAACAGTTGTTAGCTTAGGTGCTAATCTTTAAGAAACAAAAACAAAAACAAAAACAACAAAACAACAAAAGAGACAACCCAACTCAAAAAAGGGCTGAGGACTTGAATAGACATTTCTTCTATTCTTCTTCTGCCCATAAATGGGCAACAAGGCATGTAAAAAGATGCTCAATGTCATTCGTCATTGGGGAAATGGAAATCAAAACCACAATGAGGTATCATTTGATATCCACTAGGATGGCTATTGCTATGGATTGTGCCCCCTCCCAAAACAGTGATGTTCAAGTCCTAACTCCCAGTATCTGTGAATGTGACCTGATTTGGAAATAAGGTCTTTGCAGATTTAATCGTTAAGATGAGGCCATTGAGCTTAATCCAATTTGACTGGTGTACTTGTAGGAAGAGAGAAATTTGGGTAAAAACACAGAGAAGGAAGACGACCATGTGAAGATGGAGGCAGAGATCCGAGTTACACTGCCACAAGCCAAGCAGTGCCTGTGGCCACCAGCAGTTGGAAGAGGCAAGGGAGGATCCTCCCCTAGAAGCTCTGGAGGGAGCGTGGCCCTGCAAACTCCTTGATTTTAGAATTCCAGCCTCTCGAAGTGTGAGACAAGAGACTTGTTTTAAGCCACCCAGTTTGTGGAACTTTCTTACAGAGCCCTAGGACACTAATACAGGTATAATTTTAAAAATAGAAAGTAAGTGTTGACAAGAGTGATGGTTAATTTTACGTGTCAACTTGGCAGCACCACGGTGTCCAGATATTTGGTCAAACGTTATTCTGGATGTTTCTGTGAACATGTTTTTTGGATGACATTAACATTTAAGTTGATGGGTTTTGAGTAAATCAGATTACACTCCATAAGGTGGGGGGGCCTCATCCAGTCAAAGGTATTAATAAAACGAAGACCGACATCCCCCTCGAGCTAGAAGGATTTCTGCCAGCAGACTGCCTTTGGGCTTGAACTGCAACTCTTTCCTGGGTCTCCAGCTGCTGGGCTCCCCTGCAGATTTTGGCCTTACCGAGCTTCCACAATCGTGTGAGCCAGTTCCTTAAAACAAATCTCTCTCTTTCTCTCTCCACGCCCTGTTGGTGCTGTTTCTCTGGAGAACCCTGACTAGCAGCAAGAATGTGGAGAAACTGGAACCCTCATACATTGATGGCGGAAATGTAAAATGGTGCAGCCCCTGGGGAAAATCATTTGGTGGTTCCTCAATTAGTCAAACATAGAGTTACCATATGATCCAGCAATTCCACTCCCAGGCATATACCTGTAAGAATTGAAAACAGGTGTTCAAACAAAAATTTGTAAAAGAATGTTAACAGCAGCACTATTGACAACAGCCAAAAGGGAGGAAGAACCCAAATGTCCATCAACTGAAGGATAAACAAATGTGGCATATCCGTACAATGGAGTATTACTCAACCATAAAAAGGAATAAAATTCTGATAAATACTACAACATGGATGAACCTTGAAAACGCTATGCTGAGTAAAAGAAGCTAGACACAAAGGGTCACGCATTGTATGATTCTATTTAGATTAAAAATCCAGAACAGGCAATTTCATAAAGACAAAAAACAGATTAGTGGCTGCCAGGGGCTGGGCGTAGGGGGGTAATGGGAGTGACTGCTTAATAAGCATGATGTTTCCTTTTGAGAGGATGACGATGTTCTGGAACTAGATTGTGGTGATGGTTGCACAACGTTATGAATGTACTAAATGCCACTTAACTGTACACTTTGAGAGTGATGAAAATGGTCAACATATGTCATGTGTATTTTGCCACAATAAGAAAGAATGTGTTCAAGTGTACACAGAAGGATAATTCAGGAATTCACTAATTATAAACAAACTGAAGTTGTACAGATGTACTTTTTAAGTTAACAAAAATAAAAGTGAAGCAAGAAGTAAAAGTCCTAAAATAAATCACATGTGTGTAACTACCACAACAGACAAGCAGTCTTGCGGAATCACAATCAAAAAGCGACTTCCTTTTTGTCTCCTACTGTCCCTTGAAATCCAATTGTGGTGCTGGTGCAGACCCTGACTCTAGAAGAAAACTCAGGCCTCCACAGCTTCTCTAGTCAGCCTTACTTCATCATCATCAATCTCGTGGTCACACTTAGGGTGCAAAACAGTCTCGACTCAGACATTTAAATGTTCAATCCCACGTTATCATCAAAGTGTCTTGTCCTCTGCAGCTGAGGTGGCTCGGGCATGCTGGGGGGGAAGCCAGCATCACGGGACGGAGGCCTCCTTGGTCTCGGAGGCTTCCAACTCCTCCAGGGATGGGGCAGTGGGGGTGAGGAAAGGAAGGCGAAACAGGAGAAAAACCTTACTGAGGTCTCGTGGTGACGGGGCACTGGCTTGGCGAGTTTAACTCCCTCGCTCTCACGTGAGCCCCTCCGACAGGCCTCAGAGTGGCTCATCCTCTCCCTTCTCCCAGTCAGCCCACCTTTGTCCCCCATCACCAGGGATCTCTCAGGGGGATGCCTCCCCTCTGGCTCTTTGCTTTCTGCTCCTTCCGCAGCACTGCGAGGAGGAAGTTCGCCTCCTTGAGGAGACCCCTCGCCTCTTGGTCAGGCTCTGAGATGACTCCATGCCAGGTCTCTGGCACGCAGCCCACATCCGGGCTTGGGGAGGCGGGCATGCACCCCCTGCCCTGACAAACTCTAGGACTGGGGCTGCGCCCAACTCAGCCACCTCTCCCTTGCTCCATTATCAAAGCACTTGGCCATTTCATCCTCTAGATTTTTCCAGGCAGGGGTCTTTCCAGTCCACCAGATCGCCACCCTACAGGGGACACATACTGAGCTCCACTGAGGCCCTTTTCCCTAGCCTTGAGGTAACGGGCAGGTGGCATCCACTGCTCTCCTTAGGGAGACTCAAAGCACACAAATGGCTCTCTTCAAAGAAATCCCCACTAAACATCCTCTTCCTTCAGCTCTAACTCCCCTTTCATACCCTCAGTGTGGGTAGGGGACTTTAAGAGGGCTACAGGTTTTTGACCATCTCCATGGTAAATACACATATGGTACAGGTATGTGGGACCTATTGCTGCCTTCTAAAAAACATCTATTTAATCTCTTGGTACATGTGCATTTAAATACCTACATTCATTAATGAGTATATAACAGCTATCATTGAGCCCCTAATTTGTCCCAAACATGGCACTAGGCCCTTTTTACAAACATCTCATTTAAACTTATTAATAGGTATGTTTGTAACTACTTTGATTTATCAATTTCATAACTACAAAGTCATACAGATAACCAGCATTTAAAGATCTACGGAGTGCATTATTAATAATAATATTCTCAGGGGCCGGCCCGGTGGCGCAGTGGCTAAGTTTGCACATTCTGCTTCTCAGCGGCTCGGGATTCACCGGTTTGGATCCTGGGTGCAGACATGGCACCACTTGGCACGCCATGCTGTGGGTAGGCGTCCCACATATAAAGTAGAAGATGGGCACGATGCTAGCTCAGGGCCAGGCTTCCTCAGCAAAGAGGAGGACTGGCAGTAGTTAGCTCAGGGCCAGTCTTCCTCAAAAAAAAATAAATAAATAAAATAATATTCTCAGTAGAAAGAAATATTCTGAAAGCCTAGCCAGAGAGCCATAGAGTCTAGATCTGGAAAAGACTTCAGAGGTTAGTCAACTTCATTCATTTCCTTTAAGAAGCAAATGAGGTCCCAAAAGGCTGAGGGACTTGCCCAAGGTCATCACAGTGAGAGATAAGTTGTGGGTTATCACTTGCCACAGCTGCCTCCTATTCGTAAAAAATATTAAATAAATTCAGATTTATACTGCTAATTTTAATATTTATCAAGCCAGTGATGGAAGTGAATTTTTAATGCAAAATAACTATTTCAGACTCTAAAAAATGGAATAAACTGAGCTTTCAACACTACATAAACCTGTAGGAACCCAATCTACTGTACAGGAGAATAACAGATTCTTAATTGAATCTGTGCTCAGAGTGGAAGAATGATTGTGAAATGGAAGACCCGCAGCGGTGGCGATGAGAGATGAGTTTAGCTAGATGAACGACCATAGGAGAAGGCTGGAAAACAGCTCTAAGAAAGAGATGGCAATAAACCAAATGCAGATTGTTTGTGCCTAGAAGAGTGAACTGTCTCTTGTGTTCTGATCCTTATAGCCTACGATCTCCAGGGTTTCATGTACGCTATTTTTTTAAATATAAGTTATACAGCCCAATGGTGATGTTATTAACATATCTAACAAATATTATTGGGAACCTAGGACATGCCATCCAGCATTCTTAGACTTCCGTCGTGCATTCTTCTCAGGCAATACAACAATCATACGCTTTTAGGGCTGGCAGGGAGCCTAGATATAATTTAGTCCAATACCACATTTCAAAGATAAGAAAACTGAGGCCAGGGAGAGAAGTACCCTGCCCAGGAAGCTCACACAGAGAGTTAATGGCTCTAATCAGAAAAGTTAAGCATTTTGACAGATTCATGAACTCTTGGGTAGTTCCATCTTCAGCTCTAAGGACCTCAGAGTCACATTTTGTAGCCAGAAGTGCTAATTAAACGAGAGGAATTATGGATTTACTATCTATGGGTAGGAGTGAAGACATTAACTAGGCCATGAAACCTGGGGACACAGAAGGAGATCTTGTCTCCTGAGATTCACATCTTACATTCAACCTTTCTATTTTCCGACAGAACTTGAGCAAATGCGTAGTCTCAGCCTTCCTAGCTCTGGACCTGGAGCTGAGCGCACGTGGGGGGAGGACCGCGGCTGCTGCCGCTCTCTGCATCATGGGATGAGTGGCTAACCCCACTTCTGCCAACGCTGCCCTCACCCAGCAGAAAGGTTAAAACCATCCTTCCAAACACATCAATTACTTCAGAAGAACCTATTTCAAACCATCTTTCTATTATTTTGAGTTTTAACCAATAATAGTCAGTATGCTTTCATTGAATTTAAAAGCGAAAAGAAGAAAGGAAACCCACAAAAATGTTTTAAAAAGACACACCACTTGGGTTTGCAGTTATCTCACATTTTTCTTTTTACTGTTCAGAGTGGCTTTCACTGTATTGCCAAAATCAAGTCTCTCTCAGGAGGCCTAGCAGTGCGAACAAAAGCGCTGAAATCAAACAACGTCCAGGTTTTAATCTGTCGGAGACTGTGTGGTACTGAGGAAAGAGTCATTTAACCTCTCTGCATCAGTTCCCACTTCTGTACAATGAGGATAAAACTTTGGCGGTACGGTACTTCTCCTGGGTACTGTGTGGATTGCCTAATTAAAGCTAATTAAGCCCCTGGAAAGAACCAGAAAATACTATGTAAATGCTGAGTATTTATGGGCCACTAACAGTCACAAAAATTCCTACGGGACAAGATTCTGTGTAGACAGCAAAATCTCTATTGGTGATTATTAATTACCCATTGCCTACAAAGAAAGCACTGGGTGTTCTGTAACAGGGTGGGAAACAAAACATCACACAACATCATTCAACAACACCATCTTTATTCAAAAATATATATCTATGAGACATTTCAGAATATACTGCTGCCGCCAATGACAGCCTATACTTCTAAATAAAGTCCTAAATTAATATACAAATTTAAGCTTTAAAAATATTCTTTAAGAAAAAAACAAACAATAAAAACAAAGGAAGATTGAAGACTTTCTGAGGAATATGACCTAAAGGAAAGGTCCTTTGAGGCCTACCGATGCCCTAAGTAAAGAAGAAAAAACACAAAACAAAAACCACCCACCCCGCCCCACCAGATCACTTCATACAGAGGGAAAAACGTTCACTTAAATTAAACAAATGGAGGAAGCACACTTAGAGAGGATGTGGGGAGAAGTCCAATTTAAAAAACAAAAGCATTTCATTTAAAACAACCGAAACTAACTTCCTCACAGGAAGTCCACTAGTAACAGGTGTTAAGAGGCCAACAAATTCATTTACATAATTGCTACAGTTTCATTTCTTGCTCTTGCTGTAAGAATTATGCACCAATTGCTGGTCAAAGACTCAATCAGTTAAAACATAGCAGTGGGTGAAATCTATTATGTTATAACATTTTCATCTAGCTGATCGTATCTACAATATCTACCACACCCTTTTCGTTGGTTTGTGGCTAGTAACATTTTGCTTCCTTGGTGAAAGCATAGAGAAATGTCCAAGACGGGTCTGCTCAGAAACAAGCTCACAGGCAGGACTAAAGCAGCGCATCATATGGGGAGGGGCACATGTGCAGAAACAGCAAAGACTGGAATTTATCTTGCAATTTTAGTAAAGTTACTGCCCTGGGAGAAAAACTTACACAGAGACTCATTAGTTTAATAATGACAGGACAATAGGCAGTATCAATAAGCAAACAACACACAGACCATATTTGAATCAGAAAAACAGCTTAAATGTTACCAGGTTCTACACAGAATTGAACTGAATACCTGCTACGTGTTCTCACTTCATGGCAGGCAGCCTGAGCTTCTGAAGGGAAGCTTGTTACACTTTTTAAAACATAGGTTATGTTTTAACATGTTTAACATGTAAAATTACAAATAATTGGCTTTTTGGTAATCCTGAAAAGAGCAACTCAAAATAATGGAGATTCTGAAGCCCTTTGCACTGAATTCCTTTTTATAGCTTCTAGATTTCAGCCTCTGGGCTACAATTCCTATTACACTATTGGGGCAAATTGTTTTCTGCCCTTTCCAATGTCAAAAATAAGCCTGCCAAATTAGAATGATTTACAGTTAACAGGCCTAACCTTTACTAAAAGCAAAGTAAAAATCCTCTCTAACTACATTATATAGTCATAATGTCAGCTGGCATGATAATGGAATTAAAACCCCAAACAAGTACCCCCATCTTTCCCCCTTCCCCTGCCCGGTGAGCTGTTCAACCACATCTGAGGCAAAGTACTCCTCCTCCTACGGGCACAGGACACGTGCAGCGGCGTGAACTGATGTACAGACAAGTGCACAGAGCGTCATATGTGCAAGGGAGATATTCAAGTTTAGTCACCATACTGTGGACATGTGCCCACACCGTGAATTAAATGTTAGTGTGTGCCCTACTCCCCTAAAGAAAGGGTCATAGGAACACGCAGGCAGAGCCTGGGCTCTCAGGATGCCTGAGCTTCTGAAAGGGGCCCACCAGCACCATTTCTAACAATCGCCCTCAACCAATTGGGGTCAAAAGATCATGTTTTTAGGAACACGCTCTACGACAGTGGGTGGGACTCTCGACAAGTGCAGCCTGGGAAGGCTGTTTGTAGGAACCTGAAGCAAGTAACTTACTTTCAAGTCGTGCCTGTGATGCCTGTTTCTGTCTCTGGACTGTGACTTTACGTCCCAGACAGCTTCGAATGTCACTGCTAGATTCTCTAGCCTGCTTACGAAAAACGCACCAAACCTTTGACAGTACGTCACTGGAAGTAACGTAAGGGAGGATCGGAGATTTGGCAAACTCTTTACGGCAAAGCTGCTCAACAGCTGGGCTCCAACCTTTGGGGTGGATGAGAGCCAGGAAACCCAACAACTGAGAGCCAGTCCCTCAGTGGACGCCTGGACTAAACTTGAACAAGCCCAGCTCAGAAAAGAGAAGCTGCTTTCATGACAAAATGCTGACATGAGGGACAAGATTCTTCTGAAAGCTTCCAGAAATACACATGATTTTCATAATCTTTTCGGGGTAGAGAGGTAAAAATGGAAAATCAACAGGGGCATGAGAGCACAAAGCAGGAAAGTTTGTATTCTTTCCAAACATGAAGCTAACTGGATCCCACCTGCCACTGTTCCGAATTGTGCTCACCAGGAGAGACCAGAGAGGAGAATCAGTCTGTGGTTCTTTCTTGAGGCTGGGGGGCTGGACGGAAAGAGGGATAGAACCAGGGGCTACAAGGTTACTTCCAAACACAAGTTGCCCTCTTCTTTCTGCTGGTACAGATGGCAATCTGGGGCATGACACCTGCCCTAGTCAGTTGAAAACAGGTCACCAGCAGAGGGCAGGGGGGCCAAGCCCCCTGTGACGTTGGGCAGCAATGACAGGTCGGGCAAGCTCTGAATATGAGACTTCAGTTCCTTGCGGACCTGGGTTACCCGAGCAAGCTTCTGTTTATATTCCTAAGGAGACAAAGAGAAGACAATGCAGTCAGGTCTGTGTGTGCTGACGGTCAGGCACAAGGAGCCCAGACAGACGCTCTCGCCCCTTGCTCTCCTTTCTCCCCACCAGATCACCCCTCCCCCATTCAGCTAAACTACAGTGCTAGGGTTTTCAAACTCTCAAAAGGTAAAAAACTTTATGTAAAATAGCAAAGCAGAGTTCAGTACTGGTCATAGTGAATTAAATGGTATTTCACTTAGCACTTGAGATCTGGAAGTAAAAAGTGACATTTTGTATTTGCATCGTCTTTTAATTGGTTCTCATCTATTTGAAAATGCTCTATAAAAATAAAACACAGATGCTTAGGCTTTACAATTATTTTGAGGGTTCCACCTAGACATAGCTAGAAAAATCACTATAAAGCTATACTTTCTGCGTTAAACTTAGAGATTAACCCAGATTTATCATTCTGGCTGACAAGCACTACAGAAGCTCCAAATACCGCACTGCCACTACGTGTGTCCAGGACCTCCTCATTCCATACCGAGTAACTACAGCAAGTCCCTGAGGAGGCCTTCTAGTAGTCTCTCTAAACACGCCAGACTTAGCTTCCATCCAATCACTCCCATGAGAAAGTAAAGTGTGGCACCACACCATCTCCATGACTGCTCAGAGCTCAAGGTCTTCTCGAATTAGCTCCTGCCCGAATGGATTTCTCACAGCTTCCCAACCCCCCATACACAGGCGACGGCCTGCATGGGCCATTTGTTTCCGATTCCCCTCATGCCTGGGGGAATCTCTTTCTTCTCCTGGTCCCAGGGAAGGCCTGTCTCCACTCCTCTGCCCACTTGCTGAGTCCCACCTCTCTCGGAAATCTTTCCTCCTTATCCGGGAGACTGGCCCCCATCTGCACCAGCTCTGGAGTCCTCCTGTGCACTGAGTGTGCATCTGAGCCCTAGGCTGCTCTTAGGTGCTCTCTCCATACGAGTTAGCCTTCTACATTCTTCTAAAATATGACTCCCCTGATGACTGGAACTGGGTATACTTTTTTCTTTCTTCAGCTCCCAGCAAAAGGTCCTCTTGGTAAATCTCTATGGAATGACAACCCTGGGCCATGTGAGGTCTGGGGTTTATGGCCCCCTTGAGGCCTTTCTTTTTTCTCTAGCTGTGGCATCCTGCTCAGTATTTCTGCACGACAAGGTTCCTGAGGCTGGGCCCTTGCTGACTAAAGCCCCCTAACAGAACACATGGGGCTGAGACTCAAAGACCTGGGTCTAGTTCCGGCTCTGACGCTAACTTGCTGTGTGAATGTGGACATGTTCCCTCTCTTCCTTCATCCTCACCTTCCTTATCTGAAAATGAAGGAAATGGACCACCCATAAGATTTTTCTTCCAGTGCTAGAGATTCCTTCATGCCAGACACGTTACACACACCTGGAGAGGCAGAGGGTTTGAGGGTACAAGCTTAAGCACTCTTGGGAGGAGTGATAAGACAGGAAATAAGTTAAATGAAAACACTTAGTTCAAGTTATGAAGACACAGTCCCAGCAAGGAGTGGGAGAAGGGACTTGGGGATCCAGGCAGGGAGCCTCTACCCCAGCATTACTGCAGGCAGCCAGCCTTTCACCCGAAATGAGGGCTGCTCGGACAGGCCATCAGATGAAGAGCCAGGAAGGAAGCAAGCTCTCCTCGCATCTCATTTCCTGCCTATGTAGACTTCACCCCTAAAACATGACTTGTGTAAATGATCAATAATGACTCTCCTAATCAAACTAGCAAGCTTCAGGAGGCCAGGCCCATCTGCCTCACCCAGCACCCACCATGCCTAGCAGTGCGCTGTAAACAGGTGTCCAACACAGCTGCCCAATGAATTAACAAGAGGTAAACAACACATAACGTTATGTATAAGTACCCCACATTAAGTAATCATTACCTTTCATTCTTGAAACTGAAAACTAATCTCAAATGTGAGGATCTAAAATGTCAAAGTTCCCTGCCTTTCCCTCTACGAATGTTTTTCTTCTTTGGTTTTATAGACTTCATCAGAAATTAATAGAGGAGACCAATTCTCTATTACTGGACATGGACTCATTTAATAACTTCTCCTGAATTCCAAGTACAAAAAGGATAAAATCGTTACTGAATAGTTACCCCTTGATCCCTGCCCAAATCCGAGAGATGAAAGCCACCTCGATCGGAACCAACCGCTCTCAGCACCACAGAGTACTTCAACGAAGGAATCACTCAGAACAGACTGAAAGTCACCGAGGCTCTCGTGAGGCAAGCTGGGGTCAGAATCTAAGGCTCCTCACCCTTGGGTGACCCTCAGACTAACTCAGCAAGCCCATCCGAGGTTAAAAAGGAAGGTGGATGATCTGATTAGACACCGCCTTGAGTTCTAAGAACTCTCTCCCAGGAAATCTTGGAAAAAAAAAAAAAAAAGATCGCATTTTGTTCTTGTTTGGGGGCGGGGTTAGTAGTAGCTTAGCATTCTAAACATCACCAAAGAAACTTCACTTTAATCAAAGGAAATATGTTCCACATCAAAGTGCTCTCTTCAAGGCCACTCTGAAAGCTGATGGATCCTGCCCACACCTCCTCACACCACTGTGTGACCCTTTCCAGAGGATTTCTATTTTCAGAGCAGGTGCATGAGCATAGGAGGAGGGCATCACCATAGAAAGGACAAGAGTGAGACTGTCACTGAAAAAGATTAACAACATACAGGCTGCAAGACACAGGGCAATATACAGAAGTCAACTGCTTTCTTATATACCAGCAATGAACAAGTGGAAGTGGAAATTAAAACAAATAACCATTTACATTAGCACCAAAACAACGAAATACTTAGACATAAATCTAAGAAAACATATACAAGTTCTATATGAGGAAAACCACAAAGCTCTGATGAACAAACAAAGAGCTAAATAAACATTTGGATGTTCCATGTTCATGTACAGGAAGACTCAATATTGTTAAGATGTCAGTTCTTCCCAACTTGACCTACAGATCCAACGCAATCTCAGTCAAAATTGCAGCAAGTTATTTTGTGGTTATAGACAAAGTGATTCTAAAGTTCACATGAAGAGGCAAAAGACAGAATAGTCAACATAATACTGACGGAGAACAAAGTCAGACACTACTTGACTCCAAGGCTTACTACAAAGCTATAGTAATCAAGATGGTGTGGTATTGGCAAAAGAAGAGAAAAAGAGATCAATGCAATGACAGAGCCCGGAAATAGACCCACATAAACACAGTCAATTGATCTTTGACAAAAGAGCAAAGGCAATACAATGGAGAAAAGACAGTATTTTCAACAAATAGTATGGGAACAACAGGACATTCACATGCAAAAAAACAAATCTAGGGGGCCTGGCCTGGTGGCACGGCGGTTAAGTCTGCAGCTCCGCTTCTGCAGCCCAGGGTTGGTTCAGATCCCAGGCATGGACCATACCACTTATCAAGCCATGCTGTAGCAGGCATCCCACATAGAAAAAAATAGAGGAAGATGGGCACAGATGTTAGCTCAGGACCAATCTTCCACAGCAAAAAGAGGAGGATTGGCAGCGGATGTTAGCTCAGGGCTAGTCTTCCTAAAAAAAATACCAAACTAGATAAAGACCTTACACCCTCTACAAAAATTAACTCAAAATTACAATGGAGAAAAGATAGTATTTTCAACAAATGGTACAGGAACAACGGGACATCCACATGCAAAAAAAAAAAATCTAGATAAAGACCTTACACTCTACAAAAATCAACTCAAAATGAATCACAGACCTAAAGTAAAATGGAAAACTATAAAATTCCTAGAAGATAATATAGGAGAAAATCTAGAGGATGTATGGTTTGGTGGTGACTTTTTATTTATTTATTTATTTAAGATTTTTTTCCCCCTTTTCTCCCCAAAGCCCCCCGTACATAGTTGTATATTTTTAGTTGTGCAACCTTCTAGTTGTGGGTCCATCTAGTTGTGGCATGTGGGATGCCGCCTCAGCATGGCTTGATGAGCGGCGCCATGTCCGCGCCCAGGATCTGAACTGGCGAAACCCTGGACTGCCAAAGCGGAGTGCGCAAACTTAACCACTTGGCCACGAGGCTGGCCCCTGTTGATGACGTTTTAGATACAACACCAAAGGCATGATCCATGAAAGAACTGATAAGCTGGATGTCACTCAAATTAAAAATTTCTGCTCTATGAAAGTCACCGTCAAGAGAATGAAAAGACAAGCCACAGATTGAGAGAAAATGTTTGCAAAAGACAGCAAGTGTCATCAGGGAAATGCAAATTAAAACAGTTAGATACCACCACACACCTATTTGAATGGCCAAAATCCAAAATACTGACCACACCAAATTGCTGAGGAGGATGTGGAGCAATAGGATCTCTCATCCACTGCTGGTGGGAGTGCAAAATAGTACAGCCACTTTGAAAGATAGTTTGGCAGTTTCTTATAAAACTAAATATACTCTTACTATATACCATCCAGCAATCATGCTTATTGATATTTACTCAAATGAGTAGAAAACTTAAGTCCACACAAAAACCTGCATATACACGTTTATAGCAGCTTTATGCATAATTGCCAAAACTTGGAAGTAACCAAGACGTCCTTTAGTAGATGAATGGATAAACTGTGGTACATTCAAATAACAGAGTATTATTCAGCTCTAAAAAAAAATGAGCTATCAAGCCATGAAAAGACATGGAGGAGCCTTAAATGCACATTACTAAGTGACAGAAGCCAACTGTATGAGTCCAACTATACTACATTTTGGAAAAGGTAAAACTATAGAAACAGGGGTTGGCAGGGGGGATGAACAGGTGGAGCACAGAGGATTTTCAGGGTAGTGAAAATACCATAATGATGGATACTTGTCATTATATATGTTCAAACCCACAGAATATACAACACCAAGAGTGAACCCAAATATAAACTATGGACTTTGAGTGATTATGATGTGTCAGTGTAAGCTCATCAATCGTAACAAATGTACCACTCTGGTGGTGGATGTTGATAATGGGGAAAGACCATGCATGCGTGGGGCAGAGGGTACAATGGAAATCTCTGTATGTTCCTCTCAATTTTGCTGTGTACCTAAAACTGCTCTAAAAAATAGCTTTTAAAAAAACGACCTATGAGCCAAGAGGTTTAAATACATCAGCAAGGGTGACTAGGTATGTACCCTGAATACTCAAATATAGGTAAAGATTGTTTTTAAAACTGTTAACACATGTGCCTGCTTAATGGGGAGAGTTGAATGACCTAGCTTAATACCTTGAGGAGAGAATAGCAGGTCAGAATTCAGGGCAAGCTCTGATTAGGTCAAAGTGAAGTTACAATAACTTTACAGTCCGCTAAATAGATCCAGTAACTGAATCTGATCTCCCACCTTTCCTTTTTTTGAAAAAATAGATTCAGCTTTTCCAAATGAAGTCATCTATAAATGTTGCCATCGACCAAAATAATTAAGAGTGAATCCAAACAACACTATCCCCCAAACACAACTCCAGGCTTCAGCTGCGTCCCAGTTCTCCCCTTCTTATGCTCCCTAGTCAGGCCATGTCTCCCTCAGCAGCCGTCTTTCCAGTTATTCTCTTTGGTTCTGGACAAGTGAAGGAGACAGGCCTCAGGCAAATCCAAGAATCTTTTTTCTCAACCTACCAGCCTACCTTCTGGCAAAAGTGTTTTCCACAAGCTCTGTTGCTACAAGGTTTCAAATCGTGTTCTCAGCAACTCTTGCTCTCAGAAGAAATCCAGGCTTCTTTTCATGATACTACTAAGACCACCTTAAATGTGATGAGACCCATTCAAATTCTTTTATTTAAGTGTGCTCTTTAATATACCAAGTACCACTCAGGTAGAGAAATGGTATGGCAAGGTGGTCACATGCTCCTTGTTGAAAATACTTTACCCTTGCAATAGAGGCCTGAGCCTTTAATCTGACACGCCATGCTGTCTGGTACAGGGATTCGAGAGATCAGGCCCTGCACAATTCACACGGGCAGGATGACACTGCTGAGGTGCTCCTGCTCATAAACCTTCCCCCCCACCAGCTGATTCATCCCAACCACAGCTCACATGGCTCTCTTTGCATGTCTTGTCTTCAGACACTTGCCTTTCCTCCACTACCAATCTTAAGCAAGAGAAGATGAGGCAAACACCCAAGTTTTCCTCTCCTGCTCCGCAAAATTTACACCGGGGCGGTGGCAGAGGTGAGGGGTGGAGTTGAATCCTCCATTTGGCTATACGCACCAACTGCAGCAAATCCCACCTCACCCCAGAGGGGCCATGGAGAGCCATGAAACACGTAATCAGACTTGCTGCTGCTACCCTGTTTCAGGATCCCTGAGGAGAGGAGATGGAGGAGAAGCGGGCACCTGGGATAAAGCCGCCTGCGTTTATTTGACTGCCAGGAAGTGTTTAAAATGTAGACGGTAAGGCCGAATGTGCAGTTCCTAGATAATGCCTAGGATTTACGCTCCTAGTAAGATTTGCAACCTCACCTCATGGATTCTCCAAACTCGCAGGAGAAAATGTGTCCAACATCCCCCTGCTGCCTATGGATACAGCTGACAGCGTGAACACAGACCATCACGGAGCACCAAGACAACTGGCTGAAGGGAGCAAGGCTTGCACATTCTTTGCCTTTTTTGGTTAGAGCTGTAAGCCAGACCTGACAAGCTGCAGATAAGCTCTGGGATAAGAGGGTTAGAAATGGCAGGGGCTGACACTGCAATGACCTTTCTACAGGAATTTCATTTTCAAAACAAACAAAATTATAAGCGCTTCCTCTAGCAATGCATGTAAGAAATGCTGATCAAAATGTAAACATTGTTGAACCTATTTTTTCTTGCCAGGAAGTATTTACACAAGAAAAATTATGTTAGAAATAACACCACAGGCAAGGGCTTAACTTGATGAGACAAGATTTCCAGTATCAAGACTCATGTTTTCCTTTATCCTGTTCTGTTGTGCTGTAGGACATATGGGTATATAAAAATCACCCACTGCTTGGCTACTCCCAATTAAGAGTCATAAAGGGTTATTACGCAGGGTGCAGTTTACGAAGGGCTCTGTTTTAAAGGTGAGCTGCCACGCTGAATTTAAGTCAAAGAGCTGCTTCATCACATGGAGGTTGAGAGCTGGGCAGAAAAGGGAAGCTGACCCTCACCCTAACATTAACACTCCACCCCCTCATCGCGCCAGCAGGCTTACCTCTCACCAGCAAGGCCCACAGGATCGACACTGAGAAATCACAGCCTCTACTTAAACCACGAGGAATTAATTAACAATTTCTCTCTCTCTCTCATTTACTTTTTAAGGAAAACAAAATATATAAATATTTGGACTGAAAATAAGAATGTTGCTTTTAATGTTTCTGGGAACAAAAATCCATCGGTGACCTGTACCTCTCTCCCAGCCAGCTCCAGGCTTCTATATGACTTAGTAGAAGCTGCAACATTTCAAAACGAGACATTCTGGGGTGTCGCAGCAGGGCTGGAGGTGCTGAGTAAGATGCTGGGGGAAGATACAAAGAAAAGAGGAAGTTGTGGCTCCAATCCCAGTGCTCAGCGCCTCTCAGCTCCATTGCCAAAACCAGTAATAAAGGTACACACAAAGTAATTCCCAGAAGGGAAAACAACAAAAATGGCTCTAATTTGAGGAATGTTCTCAGGGCAATCCAACCATCCACTGGAGGAGTCAAATGGTAATGGGCTTCTTAAGCTTCAAATCGTACCACAGAGTATTTTCAGGGTCCTTCTTTCTCCCCAGAGCACCCTCTACACAAAAGGTTTAAGTGAGCTTCTATTGCCACAACAAAAACCCCCTTCTGACAGAGATCTGCAGGAGGGAAGAAGAATAAGAAGTTAGTGTCTAAGGATCAGCCCAGTGGCATAGTGCTTAAGTCCATGCGCTCCGCTTCAGGAGCCCGGGGTTCACGGCTTCAGATCCCGGGCACTGACCTGGCACCGCTCATCAAGCCATGCTGTGGCGGCATCCCACTGACAAAAACCAGTGGAAAACTGGCATGAATTTTAGCTCAACGACAATCTCCCCCAAGCAAAAAGAGGAAGATTGGCAACAGATGGTAGCTCAGGGCCAACATTGCTCATACACACACAAAAAGTTAGTGTCTACACGTAACTAAACTAATAAAAATGAAACTAACAAAAATAAAACCAATTTTAGGACTGGGCAAATTTTCAAACCCTAATGTAATTATAAAGCTAAAAATTGACAATTTAACAGATCTCCATAAAATGCTTTAAAAAGATACTTATTTAACAATAGACCTGGGTCCTTCAAAAATGCTTACATTTATGCAATGGGTCCCTCATCATATAAAACCAGGTAAAATCAAAATACTAAAGTACAAGAACTATTTACTATTTCTAATTAGTTCTTTTTTTTTTAAGTTAACCGTCAAAAATGTAAGCTTTATACAAATAACAAAGCCCCCACAAACTGGCTTCCTTAACAACCATTTTAAGAGAAAACCAGGTTATTGTTGCTGTGCAGACAAACATCAAAGCTGCAGACCTTTCCATTGTTTCTCTTTTTGAGCCAAATCCTGGTGGAGGCAAGCATTTCAGGAGGGCAGCTGAGAAGCAAAGGGCAGAAAGGAAAAGAAGAGTTTTCACACAAAATAATTTTAAGCAATGTTTATTATAATTTTAAGTGCTAGAGGGTCTGCCTGGGGCCTGGCAGCCTGTAGGATACTGCACTGCATTTGGATATAGCCCTCTCTACCATCAATAAAAAGACTTCAAATCCTTTCCATTAGCAAACAAAAAGGGAAGGAAATAACATTTCCTAGCTCCTCCCAGCACAGGGAAGGAGAGAAAAAAGAAGAGTCAGAAAATCCAAGTTCAAATCCTGCAGTGTGACACACGACTTCACCTCGCTGGGCTCAGTGTCCTCACATATAAGAGAAGAAGGGAAATAATGCCTATGCCATGGGGCAGTTACAAGATTTGAATGAGACGAGGCACTCGCTCAACTGTTCAAAGCGAATTAGCAGATCTAAGGGGGAAAAAGGACAATCACACTTCTCACCTTCTATTAGTTTATGAGCAATAGTTAATCTTCCTGATTTATATGTTAAGAAAAGACATGTAGAATTGAAGAAAAAGAGAATTACTAATGGGATACAAAATCCTTCCTTCCACAAACCAATGAGCATGTCCTGAAAATTTAGCACATTTATCAGAAGCTGGCTTGAGAAAATGAAAGGGCCCTTGACTGGGGGGGGAAAGTCACAGAATTTTGTACCTAGGTGACACCATAGTCTAACTCCATCAACCTGAAGGCCAAGAGAGAGGAAGGAATTTGTCTAAAGAGTAAAGCCTTGATCTCACGGGAACATCTTCCATCTCGAAGGAGTCCCCATCAAAGATATGCCCTGACCTAGCCTGGAGATGGAGCGAGCTGCAGCGGTACCTGCCACCTGAAATCAGGATGCTATGCCAACCATCAGGATGGGGTTGGGAATGAAAGAGGGAGAACATAGACATGATTTTATGGTCTGGTCAGGGAAATAACCAAATAACCAAATAATACATGAACAGAATGAAAACTATGTGATGCTCTGAAGGAAAAAGATAGGAAGTTATGACAGTATACATGGGAGGAGGAGTGGAGAGACCTGGCTTTCTGGGCAGCAGGTCTCAGGGAAATACTGTTTGACTTGGGATATAAACGAATGGGAACCACCTAGCTAAGTATAACTGGTGGGAAGTAAAGGGAGGAAAGGGTTCTAGGCAGAGGGAACAGCACATGTAAAGCCAGAGATAACAGAAGGCCAGCACAGACAAAAGGCAACGGGACCTGTAAAAGATATGGCTGATGAGATCAGCAGGGGCCAAGTTACGGTCGGGGGTTGGGGGGCGGGGGGGTCGTACATGCAAGGATTTGGGCCTATATAGTAGGAGCAATGAGAAGCCATTTAAATGTTTAAGCAGGGGAATGACATGCTCAGAGCTGCATTTTGAAACATCAAAGGGCTGCCACGTGAAGAATGGATTACAGGACAGAAGAACAAATGCAGATGGATCAGCAATGAGGCTATTGCAGGGGACCAGGTGAGAGATGATGAGAGTATGAACTAAGGCGGTAGAAGTAGAGACAGAGACGAAGAGAAGGAGGACGGATTCAAGAAAAATTGAGGAGATAAAAATCACAATGGCTTGGCGACTACTCCAATGTGGAAGACAGGTGAGGGAAGGTCATCTGGCAGAGGCACAGCAGAGGAGCTGAGGGAGAGACTGGGACAAGGGGAGGCTGACCTGACCGATGTGGGAGGTGGAAAAAATGGGAGAGAGACAGCACTGATGGCCTAGTGGTTACAGTTCAGTGCTCTCACTGCTTCAGAGGCCCGGGTTCAGTTCCCAGTTGCAGAACCACACCACCCGTTTGTCAGTAACCATGCTGTGGTGGCGGCTCACAAAAACTAGAAACACTTACAACTAGAATATACAAGTATGTCCTGGGGCTTTGGGGGCAGGGGGCAGGGGGCAGGGGAGGGAGAGGAAGATTGGCAATAGATGTTAGCTCAGGGCAAATCTTTCCCTACAAGAAAAAAGAAAAGGAGAGAAACACCAAATGAGGTCTAGTGTTTGGTTTTGATGAAGGATAATGTCATTCTCCAAGGCAGGGAAAGAGAAGGACAGGAAAGGTGAGAAGGAAGAAGACCGTCTGTTTTGGCCATATGAAGCTTGAAGTGTCTGTGGAAATAAGATACATGGGTCTGAAGTTCAACGAAGGGTCTGGGCTAAAGACTTAACCATCAGCATGCAGGGGCAGCTGAAGCCACTTTAAGGATGTCACTCAAGGAAAAGGTCCAGAATGAGAAGAAGCCTAAAGGAATACCAACCTTTACAGCACAGGAATGAAGAAAAGCTTAAAGGACAAAAAAATAGACTAAAACCATCAAAGGGTGGTATACAGAAACAAGAGAAGGAAAACACACAAAGGGTAACAAATAGTATTAAATGCTACAGAGAGGGCCAAAAAGAAAAAGGGAGATGAGAGACAGAAACTGAGAGGATCTTCTGGCTTTTGAGATATGACCACTGGTGGGGCACTCCTCCGTGGAATGTAGATATGCATGCCAAGCTACAACAGGTTAAGAAGCAGAGGCAGGAAAGGAAAACAGGATATGGTGGTAGTTAGACAGGGACAGTGGTAGTGGTGTGGGAGGTGTGTTCACGTGTTTATGACTTTTTAAAAAAAAAATATCTGAGAGGCAAAGCATGCTACCTACTGAGAAGGACACCTTCAAGCAGTCTATTAGAGACTTGCAGAGAAAGGAAAATAAACTGGCCCTAAAGGCCCTGGTGATATGCAAAGACAGACACTAACAACTTCAGGTTAGACAAGTGTTGAAACCTGTTTACCCCAGGTGAGGGAAAACTGTTATTTTATAAACGAAAAAACACAAGGCTGCAAGGACCACTGCCCCAACAGAGAATCAGAAGGAGCCTGGAGTGGGCACTGCAGATCCTCGTCAGTGAGTCACAAGTGAGGCATACGATGCCTTTATAGGAATAACTCCTAGTAAGGCTATGCCCCACAGAATAAACACTGTGGGAAAATAAAAAGATTCAAAAAAGCACCAAATAATCATATGAGACATCAGGAAGAAGTGGGATGTGTCCACTCATAATCACTATCCAGACCCCAAGAATGCTCAGAAGGCTACCAGTAAATTTTTGTTGAGTTAAAATTTGCAAAGTTATTCTGCTTAAAATTCTCAAAGTACTTAATGACTGGATTAAAGCAAGAGAGCTGTCCATACTTTTTCCTAAAGATGCTTAAAGGATATGAATAAAGAAGAGAATAAGGAGGCTTGCAAAATCATAATGAGAACCGGCTGGCACCATCACTTCTTCACCTAAAGCATGACACACCTTTGGGAGCTCATGGACTTGGTTTGCAAAGGTTTTTTTTGGTAAGGAAGGTTCACACCCTGAGCTAATATCCATTGCCAATCCTCCTCATTTTTTTTTTTTTCCTTGGCTTGAGGAAGATTAGCCCTGTGCCAATTTTGCTCTGCTTTGTATGTGGGATGCCTCCACAGCATGGCTAATGAATGGAGCAGGTCCTCACCAGTGATCCGAACCTGAGAACCCGGGCCCCTGAAGCAGAACACGTGGAACTTTAACCACTCAGCCACGGGGCCGGCCCCCTGCAAGGGTTTCATTTTGACTCCTGAGTATAACCATGAACATTTTTGCCCTAACCACAGAAAAAGACTCTTTCTGATCTTATTTCAAGTCCCACAATTTCTATAGAGAGAGAAACAAAGTCAGAGATGTAACTTCCAAGATTGCAAAGTATACCACAATCCAATTTTACTTTCTTCAAAAATCACAACTTGAAGTGAGAGGAGAAGGCCCACCTTAACAGTAGTAGGAACGTTCATACAGATCAAAATAGATCTTTGCTCAAAATAACATGTACGCATTGGGGCAAACAGACACTTAGACGCTAGAGCTTAAGTTTCTGTAATCTGAATCCTGCTCTCAAAGTTATACTCTTAAGACAATGTTAAAATAAGAAGTAGCTGCTCTTTTCCTGCAGCTGTTTCAAATGTAAACAGCTAACTAAAGCCCAGAAGAAAGCCCTATTTGTCTAACTAAACTATTCAATATTTAGTCCTTCATAAAGCAAAGATTAATCCTTAACTTGGAGATACATATGTCTTCTACCTGTCTGTCTATCTATAAAATTCAATGAAGTTCAACCCAACATACGGTCTCTGAACTCCAAATTACTCACAGAACCACACAAGTCAAGCAAAGTCCCCACCTACTGGAGGGAAACCTGGGGGAACAAAGGCTCCCATATCAAAGCAGGAATGAAAAAGCAGTGAACAAGCACGGCCTGCTATGTGGGGAAGGATGAGTACAGGCCCCCCAGGACCACTTGACCAGTGTAAGCAGACTGACCTTCTCAACAACTGTTCTAATAGCCCATGGCGCTGACAGCACTGCCAGCCAGGGGAGGAAAGAATTACACGCTAAGGAAGGGCAGTGAGTGTAGAGGACTGGTGGGCAGGTGGGGCCAGGTTAGGCAAGGCCGTGAGAGGCAACCCTAGGCAGGGCCTCTCAGTTCCCAGGGGAGCACAGCAGAGCATCACCAGCGTCAGAAGGTCACGCTTCTGGTACTCAGTGGCATCATCTGTGACCCTGACCTGCTCATATAAACCCTGAGCTTTGTTTTCTCATCTAAAATGAGGATTAGATCACCTGCTCCCATCTGCCCTTACTATAATGGCTTTGATCATTATGGGGAAAGGGGAGAACTTACTCCAAAGTTGACAAAAAAGCTATCTCCACCTACTGAAATGAATGCTTCTAACCATCTGCAGCCTGCAGGGAGGTGGAGAACACTGCCAAAAACAACAAACAGCCATCAGTTTGGTTTAGTACCCCTCAACTATAGCCAAAGAATTTCTCAAGGCGTTATAACCAAATTACAGAGTCACAAGGCAATGTTGGATTCTGGGCCATCTCCCCCTTCCCAGCTGTGTTGTCTTTAGTAGAAGGCACTACTCCCGAGTATTCATTACAGCCAGGGAGGGGGTGCCAAACTGGGGAGAAACAGCAGCGGCCCTAAGTTCAACGAGCCAATTTCTCCATGCACACACCCCACCCCACCCTCCCAAGCAAGAGCATGCATAGTTACAGCGAGGAGGGTACTTAGAACCTTGGTGGCAGAGTGGGCTCTCTCAAAATTTAGAAGGTTTTCTTGGAGGCCATTCTGGAAAGCTTCAGCCAACTATTTTAATCCCGACACACAAGATGTCTTTTCTCTAAAACAAGATTCTTGGGGATTGCCGAAATGATTCAACTTTGGCTACTGTTCTGTGTAGGATGTCTTCCTGCAGTTGATCTTATGGAATCAAATTTAAAAGAAATAAAACAACAACAAACAAAACACATACCTGATGGAAAGTTACCAAATGTCTGCCTTGGATTCTATTCCTGGTCTGCAGCTAACTCCATTCTCTGGGTCTGAGTTTCTTCACCAATTTGGAAGTCAGACTACACAATCTCTAAGGTTCTGTCCAGCTCAATAATCCTGTTAATGATTTTATCTAGACATCTAGGTGTCTCCGTGCCACTTCACTTTGAAGAGAGAAGGCGGCTGTCATGACAGTGCCCCAGGGACTTTGTTGAGTGCACACACATAGGCACTACTCGCTTATACCTTCTAGAGGTGGGGGTATACATTGCCTATCGAAAGGCAGCATGTACTACTGTCCTCTACTGTGATTCCCTGATACCTATGGCACCTAAACAGGGCCTTTGTAATGTCAAGTGCATCAGTAAGTGGTACTTTAGCACGCTTTTTTATATTCTGCAACAGGAATTAAAGACGATCTAAATAGGGGCCAGCCCGGTGGCGCAGCAGTTAAGTTCGCACGTTCCGCTTCTTGGCGGCCTGGGGTTCACCGGTTTGGATTCCGGGTGCGGACATGGCACTGCTTGGCAAAAGCCATGCTGTGGTAGGCACCCCACATATAAAGCAGAGGAAGATGGGCACAGATGTTAGCTCAGGGCCAGTCTTCCTTGGCAAAAAGGGGAGGATTGGCAGTAGTTAGCTCAGGGCTAATCTTCCTCAAAAAAATATTAAAATTAAAAAAATTAAAAATAAAAATAAATAAATACATAAATTAAAAAATCGAAAAAAAAAAAAAAGAAGATCTAAATAAATGGAAAGAAATCCCATGTTCATGGATTGGAAGACTTAAGATGGTTAAGATAGCAATAGTCCCCAAAGCAATCTACAGATTTAATGCAATTCCTATTATAATTCCAGTGACCTTTTTCGTAGAAATAGAAGAGCTGATCCTCAAATTCACATGGAATTGCAAGAGGCCTCAGATAGCCAAAACAATGTTGAAAAAGAACGAAGTTTGAGGACTCACATTTTCCAATCTTAAAACTTAATATGAAGCTACAGTGATCAAAATAGCATGACACCAGCATAGGATAGACATATAGATCAATGGAATAGAACGGAGAGTCCAGAAACAAATCCATACATCTCTGGCCAATTGATTTTTGAAAAAAGTACCAAGCATTCAGTGGGAGACAAGAACAGTCTCTTCAACAAATGGTGCTGGGACAACTGGATATCTACAGGCAAAGAATAAAGTTGGTCCCCCATCTCACACCATATATAAAAATTAACTCAAAATGTACTAATGATCTAAATATAAAAGCTAAAACTATAACCCTAGAAGAATACAGGAGCAAATCTTTACAACCTGAAATTTGGGAATGGATTCTTAAATGTGACATCTAAACACAAGCAACAAAAGAAAAAACAGACCTTGGAACTCATCAAAACTAAAAATTTATATGCTTCAAAGAGCATTATTAAGAAAGTGAAAAGACACAGAATTGGAGAAAATACTTGCAAATCATGTTATCTGATAAAAGTCTAGTATCTAGAATAGATAAAGAACTCATAATTCAACAACAACAAAAAACCCAATTCAAAAATGGGCAAAGAATTTGAGTAGACATTTCTCATAAAAGATAACGCAAATGGCCAATGAGCATATGCAAAGATGCTCAATGATTAATCATGAGGGAAATGCAAATCAAAATCACAATGAGATACCACTTCACATCCACTAGGATGGCTAGAATTTAAAACAGTCAGGCAGTAATGAGTGTTGGCGAGGATGTGGAGAAACTGGAAGCCTCATACATTGCTGGTAGGAATGTAAAATGGTGTACCCACTGTGGGAAAGAGTTTGGTGATTCCTCAAAAAGTTAAACATAGAAGTACCACACGACCCAGGAATTCCACTCCTAGGCGTACACATAACCAAGAGAAATAAAAACATACGTCCACACAAAAACTTGTACACGGGTGTTTACAGCAGCATTATTCATAATGGCCAAAAGGTAGAAACCACCCAGGTGTCCATCAACAGATGAATGAATAGACAAATTGTTGCATATCCATGCCATGGACAATTCAGCCATAAAAAGGAATGAAGGGGCTGGCCCAGTGGTGCAGCAGTTAAGTTCACACGTTCCGCTTCTCGGCGGCCCAGGGTTTGCCAGTTCGGATCCCGGGTGTGGACATGGCACTGCTTGGCATGCCATGCCATGGTAGGCATCCCACATATAAAGTAGAGGAAGATGGGCACAGATGTTAGCTCAGGGCCAGGCTTCCTCAGCAAAAAGAGGAGGACTGGCATTAGTTAGCTCAGGGCTAATCTTCCTCAAAAAAAAAAAAAAGGACTGAAGTACTGATACATGCTACAACGTGGATGAACCTCAAAAACATTACACTTAAGTGAAAGAAGCCAGACACAATTATATGAAATATCCAGCATAGGCAAATCCACAGAGACAAAAAGCAGACTGGTGCTTGCTAGGGGCAGGGAGGAGGGGGGCATCAGGAGCGACTGGTTAATGGGTATGTAGTTTTCTTTAAATGAAATGTTTCAGAGTCTGATGTATGTGGTGGGTGCACAATACTGTGAATGTACTAAACACCACTGAAATGTGTAGAACTTTAAAACGGCTACTTTTAGTTCTATAAATTCCACCTCAATTAAAAAGATACCTGCAGATAGGAACACATTTCCCCAGAGCTCTTCCCTGGTTAGCATATAATCTGTGTGTGTACCATGTGGCATGTGTACCACACAGGACTGTCTCCTTTCAGTTTTAGACTGCTGACAGCCAAAAAACATAATATGAATGAAAATAACTGATATGTTAAGGTGGTAAAATTGTGAGTACTTGCCCCTTTTTAATTTTTTCCTTCAATGCTTGTACAAATAGATTCCCCCCTCTCTCTCTCTTTCACCTGCCCTGATCACTCAATCACTCAGACAGCACCCACCCACATCATGCTTTATCCAAACTGATGAGACAGGAACTCTGTCTAACCCATGCTGGTTACAGCTCTTAAGCTTCCAGCAGTCGCCAGGGTAACAGGCACCTCTGTCAACCAGAAACAAACCTTCCCTTTGCCCTAAGAACTGAAGTTCAGAGGTTGTTCTGGTACTTTCCCCTTCACCTTTCTGTATTACCCTTCTATGTTCTCCACGTTCCTTAACCGCTAGGCTGCTATCTGTTTCTTCAACATGCCTTCTTTCGCATTTCTGGGTTTTCTCAAGTTCATGATAAAAGCATTACAAACAGATTTTAAGCAGCTCTCCCTCTAACCCTCCCTGGAGTTTGAGGGAAAGGTGGTAGGCCAATGTCAACCATAACACCCAGAAGTAAAAGGAAAAAAAATCATTTCAAAATGAATCATGATTCTACTTAAAGGAAAAAAAGAAAAGGAGCACAAAGGAGCAAACCCACAGGAATTTCTATCAAATAGTCACTTTTCTTTACAACCAATAATTAAATCAGATTCGTCAACCACTTTTCACGCAACCTAAAAAAAAATTCTTCATAGGAAAAGATTACATCATGTGATGAATTCCACTCGCAGAACAAATATCTACTGAGGAACAAGTATGGTCCTGGCACTGTAAGAGCAGTCAAAGAGCACACAGTCTATGGAACTCTGGAAGACCCACTGAAGGCGCTGTGGTGTTCAGAAACTGCCTATGCATCTGACAATCCCCTTATGTTTTCAACAAACATCCGACCAAATTATAATGTTATATTAACATTTTTAATTATTTCTTGGTCTATTTCAACTTAGACATGAGTTAGTAATTCCCCCTACTTATAACATTTCTCACATCCTATTTTAACTCCTTGTTTGCTACTGTTTCTCCCCAAGCAGACTGTAGGCTCCTGGAGGGAGCAGGGTACATACATCTCCTGACTGGCGTGGGCTTTGTTGACGTCATGAATGAAAAAGCAGCTCCGTAAAGAGTGGAGAGCTGAATTCCCACTGCTGGGCTCTGGACCTCCCTCCCACACCTTCTGTCCTTTGTCTTTCTTCACACATCTGTCTGTTCCCCATTTATAAATATATTTCTCTTCTTCAATTGCTACTTCCTTTTACAAAAAGGCTTTATTGCCTGTTGGGAAGTTTGGACTTAACCTTAAACCACAATCCGAACTGCCAACTGTCTCCTTCATCTGCATTATACACAATCCCTCAGTTTGGTTTTCTGTTCACCTATGCTGTTTACGCCAGAGTATGACTTCCTTGAGGACAGAAACTCAGTCTCTTTCTGTGAGCTATAACTTCCCTCTCCTATATCCCAGAGTCTAAATCATCCTGGGCTCTTAATCATACCAATCCCTATCCCAAAGTTCAGAAGACACTGAGAAATCTAACATAAAATTCTCAAGTGTTATGTAAAGGAAAACTTAAGAAAAAAAAAAAAAAAAAGAAAAAAACCTTTGTATTAACAAACAAGAACTCTGGGAAGAAAACAGACTCTCAAGCAAGTAATGACATTTCCAGAGTTATAAGAATTCTATGTATTCATACACTCAAGGCAACAAAAGGACTAAAAAATAAAAGCAGATTTCATTACCATTCTGATGTGGCAGTTTTAAAACAAGAAATGGTAGTGTTAAAAAAAAAAGGTAGACTTTACGTACTGCCCTCATGAATAAGACACTTCTGGAGGATTTGTAAGAATTCATAGTAATAACGCAACTGTCAAGTGGCATATACTTAGTAAGTTTTACCATCACCATAAGGATATAACGGAATAAGACCAGCCTATTATGGGATATGAGAGAAAAACCTTAGATCCTGGAGAGCAGACTGCTCACATTTTTAGCAAATAAATAAAGATAAATAAATGGATAAATAACTAAAGCCATCTCTCAACATCTTATGTTGTATCTAGTCATTTGCTTTTTTAAATGCAGCAAATTTAGCTCCCTTTTTACAATAAATGGTTTTGCTCAAGAGGCTGAGAGACACGGTTTGGGGTAAGAACCTTTAGTTCAGAATCTGTACTTTCCAGCGGTGGGACCCTCCTGTTCTGATTCTTAAGCAATGGAATTCCAATGTCCAGGTGACTGGAAGAATTTGGACCGAAAAGCTACAGAAAAGCCTCAAATCTCTGAGCCACCTCTCTTCCTTAATGACCTCTCGTGGCATCCAGCCAACCCCTGGTTCGACAGAAACCAGAATGATCCCCCAAGAAATACAGGGAGGAAAGTGCAACCGTGAGGAAGTGAAACAAACAGTTAATCCACTCACCAACCCAATCTCCTTCTCAAAGACTCTGTCCTCTATGGTAGCTTGCCACATTCCACCCAACAGCAGCTGCTCATGATAATCAATGCCTGACAGATCAGAGAAAGCCCTTAATGTGTCGCCAAGGGGCAGTTCAACAGATGGCATGGTGACTTACAACCAGAATCATTAATTACACTCTCTTATTAGTCCCCGGGCACAGTGCTGAAAATGCTTCCTCAGTGAAAGATGAGCATTTCAGATAAATGACCGTCTGGTACTGCCTGTGAAGTTCCCTTTAGGATTTCTGGTCAGTGTTGATTTCTAAAGCTAAACCATACTATTTTTACAGTTATTTGCCATCTACCAATTTCAAGCTGGCTAGGAATGTGAAGTTCCTACTACCACTGCCCATCATAGCTCCTATAATCATTGCAGGTAAGGATATGGTAAAAAGAGCCCCCTTAAGTCAGTTGACTGTGTTGTAAGGCAAACACTGTAATGTCAGCCACAGGGCTGGCTCAACTTTCCCTTCCTCTGTGCCAGAGAACATGTTCCTGGGTGCAGGGCAGTGGGGTGGGGTCTAGGTAGAAGACACACTATCCCCTCCTCCCTTATCGACTCTGCTGTTTTGTTTTGTTTTTCTGTGTGTGAGGAAGATTGGCCCTGAGCTAACATCTGTTGCCAGTCTTCCTCTTTTTGCTTGAGGAAGATTGTCACTGAGCTAACATCTGAGCCAAACTTCCTCCATTTTTTGTATGTGGGTTGCCACCACAGCCTAACTTGAAGAACGGTGCACAGGTCTGTGCCTGGAATCCAAACCCACGAACCCTGGGCTGCCAAAGTGAACTTAACCACCATGCCACTGGGCTGGCCCCCTCTGCTGTTTCTTTTAATATGTGATTGGTTCTCTAACTCAAAACTGCCCTCCCCTCCCAAAACACTGGCTGCAACTGCTCTCTGTCTCTCTTAAGAAAAGGGCAAACACTACTGAAAAGGAAGCCTAGCAGCTTGAGGCAAGCAAAAGTCCCCAGGTATCCACACTGCTGGCTCTGCTAGCCCAAGGGACTAAGCACTGGGGTTAAACCACCACGCACTTAATTAAAAAGCCAAACAAATGCAGGGTTAGAAACCAGTTCTGAAGCCCCTTCCCAAGGTCACTGAGACTAATGTGAACTCAGGGTAGAAATTAGTTCCTTCTCACAGTTTGAGAACTGGGTTCCACAAACATTACTGTGAAATTTTAGAACTGACTGCAGACAGAGCTTGGAGGCAACTTCACATGGATACGAGTCAGAAATACAGCTCATATAATCCTGAAATTTTTAAGCATTTCCCAAATACTATGGAATAAACACTGTTTGGTTTCACTGACCTCCTGTTCTTTTTGTACCTCAACCTACAAATTGTTTTTTTAATGTGAGTTCAAACTAAAGCAAGGTTAAGATCCTAAATGCTGTGATTTAAGAGTTGTTTCGTACATTCCAATTTGTTCTTTCTCGGACATATAAAAACACGACTTCAATTTTCAACTAGATTCAAATAATTACAATAACTGATGGATGTTCTCATCTCATAAATTTCTTAAAAGACAAAAATGTGTTAGTAAAGGCATAATAAAAATCTCCTAATGTGGGCTACAGGAAGGGAAACATGGGAAGTCTGGGTCTGCCCTGCAATGTACTCACTTCTAGTTTTTTCTCCTTTTCTGACAAAACATCTTTCTGGTTCTGGGTGTACTCCACCAACATCCGAGCCAGCTGGCGCCGGTCTTCCAGTTCTGCCGCCAGGCGCCCGTTATATTCTGCTAGCAACAGACATGCTTCATCTACTGTTTTTGAAAGACGTTCAGCTGCCTCTTTGTCTAAGTACAAATGAGACCAAAAAATAGAGACAATATACAAATCACACAGGCACGATCACAAACATTTCTGGGGGAGGTTAACAGCTTCTGTCCTAATGTACAAAGTCCAAGAATAAGCCAGAATCTGTGGATGAACAATGGACTGGCTCATCGAGAACTCCAAAGGCACTCACTGCTGTCAACAAGACAGGACATTTCTGAATCACCTGGAGTGAGGCAATTGTACAAGGAGGGGAACCTGGCAAAGGATTTCTAAATGTTTATTCCTGCAAAAGCTCTACAAATAAAACAAACAGAAAGATATTTAAGGTCAGATGTGAAATAATTTCTCCTTGCCTCTGAGAATTTCAAAAGTGCTCCCATTCAAATTATTTCATTATGTATTCTTTTCACATTCCTCTGAAATACAAAGCAAGCACTCATTACTTGAGTGTGAAAACTAAAACAAAAAAAACTATACAACAGGTTTGATATCATGTGGTTGGCTGAGGAGCTGGGGACTCAAGCCAGGTCTCTAAATCAGACCTATAGGACTCTACCTCTTAAACTATGGAAGCCTGGAACCTGGGGATGAGCTCTCTCCTTTCGTTCAGCAAAACAGAGGGTCTAATAAGAACAGAGGCTTTCAAATGCTTCTGAACATGACCCGCAGTAAGAAATATACCTTATATAAATACATACGAAACTAAAAGCAACAAAAGCGTCATAAAACAATCCTTATCCTAACATGTGCAAAGTGTTCTACTCCTATTCCATTAAGAGAAATATGTTGGTCATTACCAGACCAATTTCATGTCCAATTAATGGGTTGCAACTCATTGTTTAGAAAAAACCTGTGCTGAGGTATCTACATATAAGAACGAGTATTCTTGGAAAGAAGTGGTGAACAAGGCTTAACATTAGGAAATGAGAGGAAGAGATAAAATGACAATTCGTATTTAAATTAATTGATATAATTAATTACACATGGGTGGTGGTGAGATTAGAACTTTATATATGTATATCTCATTTTAAAAAGGCCTTTAAGGATCAAGAGTAGACGTGTGCTTTCAAACAAAGTGCACCAGAAACTCCAGTAGTTCTGTGGGACAAACTAAAAGTGAGTTACACAGTGATATAGATATGATGTCCCTATGATTACAGGTTGTCAGAGGCGAGAGACCTCAGCATTCTAACAGGTAATTCAGAATTCAGAATTCCCAACAGTTTCTGTGTTTGGCAAAATGTCTGGCATTTAGATGTCTTCCTAATGTGAACACTGGGAGATGAGCTGCTGAGGGATTCCAAATTAGGTCTGATACCAAAGATCAGGCGCTTCTGTCCTCTTCTGGGATACGGAAACAAATAGATGTTCTTGGTGAAGGAGATGGAGTGAGCCAAACAGAATACAAAAGAAAGAGATGACCTCAGTTAGAGAGGGTAAACAGGACAGCAAACCTATTCCTCTACATGGCGTTACAGTCTGGGAACAAGCTGCTGGGGTGGTTAGCTGGGTTTTAGCTTTGTCATTGCTTGACTATACGATTTTTTAAAAAATGGTTAATTCATTGAGATGTTTGAGTGTGTGTGGCAAAAAAAATTAGTGTTTTCCTTGCCGTTCAAGGTTTCTAAAAAATCAATTCTCACCCTGTAAGAACTTGTTCAAGAGAGAGAATTCATTCACACAATTACAACCCAGCAAAATAACTTGTAACAGTTTGATGAGCTATAGAAAAAATGCAGTCACAATGTAGCAGCAAGATGCTGCTTTGGAGAACTTACCTGTGGTTGTCCTCACACGCTCTGCCCTCCAAGTTACACAGATGAGTGGCGGTGTGCCTTTCGACCAGCCCTCCACTTGTGCACAGGCATTCCACCCCCTCTTTCTTCCTTCAAGATTCAGTTTCTGCGGCTGTCCCCTGTGCTTCCCCATGCCTCATCAATTTCTCTCTCTCCTGAAGCATGACCATCAGCATACAAACATGCTCTCCAGCTATTCATCCATTTCCCTGCTCCCTTTACAGCAGAACTCCTTAAAAAAGTAATCTATACTCCTTGTAACCCCCTCCTCTTCTACCATTGTCACTAAACCAACTCCAATCAGACTTTTATATCTAAAATCTTCCAACTGGCTTAACAAAGACGTGGTTTCCTATCGTGTGCCCAACACTGTTCTAGGCTCTCAGAGTCAGCAAGGAACACAAAGGACAAAAACTTTCTATCCCCAAGGAGTTCATATTCTCAGGTAGGAAGAGAAACAATATACTGTATTTTACTTATTTTTCAGCTAAAGATAAGAACTATAGAGAATGGGGCTGGGCCGGTGGCGCAGCAGTTAAGTGTGCACGTTCCACTTCGGTGGCCCTGGGTTCACCGGTTCAAATCCCAGGTGCAGACATGGCACCGCTTGGCAAGCCATGCTGTGGCAGGTGTCCCACATATACAGTAGAGGAAGATGGGCACGGATGTTAGCTCAGGGCCAGTCTTCCTCAGCAAAAACAGGAGGATTGGCAGCAGATGTTAGCTCAGGGCTAATCTTCCTCAAAAAAAAAAAAGAACCATAGAGAAAAATAAGACAGAGAGAAAAAATGGGGCACTGAGAGGGAGGATTACAATTTTAAATAAGGTGACCAGGGTAGGCTTCACTGAGGTGATACGTAAACCAAAGCCCGGAGGAAGTGAGAACAAGCCATGTGACTCTGGGGAAGATCATTCCAGGCAGAGGGAACACCAAACACAAAGGCCCAGGAGGGGAGAGTGCCTGGCCAGGAGCCCCTATGACTGGAGTGCTTCAAGTAGAGGGAGACACGAAGCAACTGCCACTTTAACAGAGCATTCTGGTTACTATGTTGAGAAGAGAATGATGGCTGGGGTGGGGACAAGGAAGCGGGGACACCAGGTAGGAGGCTACTGTAACAATCCAAGTGAAGATGGTGGTAACCCACACCAGGTGTAAGGGTAGAGGTGGTGACAAGATGTCAGAAACTAGTTTTGGTCCTGCTCAACAGAAATGATAAAAGGTCGTTTATGGAGATGGGGAAGACCATGAGAGAAATGAATTTTGGAGGTAAGATGAATATTTGGTTTGGGATAAAGTTTAAAATGTCTTTTGAGACATCCAACTAGTAACACTGAGCAGGAGGCTGGATATATGGGTCTCAAGTTCAAGGGAGGGGTCAACATTAGAGATGTAAATTAGGGAATCACTAGCATAAAAATTGTTATTGAAAGTCATCAAACTGGATGAGAGGAACCGTCACTGAAACTAGCTAGAGAGGAGAGCTAAGTGCTCAACATTAAGAGGTCAAGAAGAAGTGAAGAAACTAGCAAAGGAGACTGAAAAGACATGGCCAGAGAGAGAAGAGGAAAGCTACGAAAAATGGGGTCCTAGTCTCCAACGCTGCTGTAACAAATTACCACAAATTTATTGGCTTAAAACAACACAAATGTATTCTCTTAATATTTATTGTTGTGGCCCTTTCCTCTATCTTCAAAATGCACCACTCCCCAACTTCTGCTTCCACAGTCATATCTCCTTCTCTGACTCTTGTCCTCCCATCTTCCTCTTTTAAGCCCTGTGACTACACTGGGCCCACCCAAATGAAACAGGATCATCTCCCCATCTCAAGATCCTTAACTTAATCACATCTGCAAAGTCCCTTTTGCCATGTAAGACAATATACTCACAAGCTCTGGAGATCAGAACATGGACATTTTCGGGGGGTCATCATTGTGTCTGCCACATCAAGTGAGAAAGTATTCTCAGGAAGAAGAAATGATTAACTGGGCCAAATGTTACTTAGGTCAAGTTAAGATGACCTCAACTTAAGATTAGGCAAAAAAATCACAATTGAATTCAGCAACATGGAAGTCATCACCAACACTGATAAGAAGAGTTTCAACAAAGTGGAATCAAGAGAAAGAGAGCAGGGAAAATGGAGACAGATGAGCAGAGGCAATCTATTTAGGATAGGATGTTTTGCTATAAAGAATAGAGAAATGAGGCAGTTGCAAGATGAAGATACGGATCAAGAAAAAAGTTTTTCCCATATGGGAAAAAAATACCTGGTTTTATGCTGTTGAGAATGATCCCGTAAAGGGAAAAAACAGAAAATGAAGGAAAAAAGGGGAGACCTATTGGAGCAATGTCCTTCAGTAGATGAGAATGAACGGGTCTAACAATCAGGGAGAGGGGCTGGTTTAGAAAACAGCATGTTCTGCCACAGAAATAGGAAGAAAAGTCAGCCAATGTGTCTTACTTGTTTTTCCCAGCCACATTCAGCTGTGCGGGCACAAGAAAGGAAGAGATGAAAAGCTGGACTTAAGAATGGTGGTTACCAGGGGCTGGGGGAGGAGGAACGGAGTTGTTGTTACTTAATGGGCATAGAGTTTCAGTTTCATAAGATGAAGAGTTCTGGAGGTTGGTTACACAACAACGGGAATGGACTGTTAACACTACTGAACTGCACACTTCAAAACGGTTAAGATGGTAAATTTTGTTATGTGTATTTTATCACAATTAAAAATCAAAATAAGTAATTAAAAAAAGCCAATGAGAACTTTAGGTCAGTGAAAACAGACAAATGAAATCATACACATTGCTAGCTTTACATTAATTGTTTCCAATTTTTGCGGCTTGTGATTCTGACAGTAAGAATAAATGTGGTGGTCCTTACAATAATAATACACTCATGCACCACATAATGACACCTCCGTCAATGACAGACCACATCCCCACTGTCAAGTGAAACATGACTGTAATAAAAAACTTGGATTTAACCAGGAGAAACACTGGATTTTTGCCAGGAGGCTACAGTGAAGGGGAAAGAGAGGAAAAGGGATTGAGGGTATATGTGAGATAGTGATTACAGAGACTCTAGGCTGAGCAAAGAAGAAAATGAGGACATAAGGAGAGTGAAGGCTGGGAAAATGTGGAAGGATCAATAGACTATGGGATCAACGACTGTTAAATCCAGTAGGGTTTCAGCGTTGGAGCTGGCGAAGTAGATGAAATGAGCCGAAATGCTTCTTATATGATGTAGAAGGCCTCCGTGTTGAGTTCTCCAACTAAGCACGCTCCTGACTGAAGGTCTTTACAACTACTGTCCCCTCTGTCTGGGTGGCACTTCCTTCCCTCAGATATCCTCACAGTGTGCTTCCTAATTTATCTGGGCCTCTGATCAAACAGCATCTCATCAGAAAGGCCTTCCCTGACACCTTTAGAATAGAACCTCCTTCAATCATTCTCCATCCCACAGCCCCATAGTACTTTTCTTTTTTGCACTTAACCCCTGAAGGAACGTGGAAACCAAGGGCATCTGCCACACAGTGTACCTCAAATATTTGTTGAATGAAGGAACTACTTCAGGAACAACCTTGATTTCCCTCAGATGGATAGGGAGGAAATTAGTGAAGCAGCCAAGTCAAGGAAGAGACCAGAAGGGGAAAATGGTGGCCCTCAGAAAAAGTGAACAAAACGTCTGAGCTTTTGTAATGGGAAGAACATAGGCTTTGCAGCCTAGGTTGGACTCCCAAGATCCACTATTTGTGTGACCTTGGGCAAGACACCGAACTTCTCAAAGCCTCAATTTCCTCCTATGCAATATGGGGATAGACATTCACCAATCTCCAAAGATTATCAAGAAGAGTAGAAATATTTCACACAGAGCATACTCTATAAATATTAGTTCATGCTTCATTTCTTCAATTTCACAAGCATAAAGTGGGAATAATGTCAACTGCCACTCCCTGTTTAATTGGGGGTGATCATCAGGAGGGTAAAATGACACTAACAATACATACCTGGAGTTCTTGCCATTGAAGGCACTATCATCTATGGGGTGTGTCAGTGCACAGTGTATACATCACACAGTGCTGAATCATAATTTTTTTTTCTTTTAGTAAAAAGGTCGTGAGTTTAATGCCCTCTCCCTCAGCCTCCTGCACATACAGTTTGCGCTGTTTTCAACAGACCATACTTAGCATGCCTGGGGTTTGATGCATTAGAGATATGTTCCTGTTCCCTCACCTTTTACCCAAACTCTATCTTCTCACCTGTTATTTTTTCCAATAGAGAAACATCTTGCACTTCCTGGGGCAAAGAAGCAATTTTCTGTCGGACAGTAGCATCCCCCGATGCGGCATTTTCCAGGTCCTGCAGAGCTTTGATGAGTTCCTCAGTCTGGACGAAGAGAACACAAACAACACTATCCAGTAAGACACACGGAGTTTAAAAGAAACTAACTGGGAGTTAAATGAGGTGGAGGTAAAGTCTAAAGGATCATTCTGGACATGTAAAAAGATAACTGTTCTTAGTCCCAGAGCTGATGCTGAAGTCAACGAGATGTACTCTAAGAGAAGGTACAAAGGTAATTTTTCTAAGTCCATGGCCAAACGTGAAGAAAATTCTACATAATTCTTTAAAAACACAATTTTTTTAAAGAGTATATTTTTAGCAACTTAAGAAAATGGAGTCTGGTTCACCCTGTCTAATTTCAAATGATGCATAATTTCTAGTACAGAATGGTCTCCAATATAGAATAAAGGTACACGTATCAGATGTTGAACAACTCTGTGTTGACTGATTAAATGAAATGACACCACCTACTCTAATTCTTTCTTGGGTTTGCTTTACAGAACGATGTTGCAAGATGACATTTTCAATTTCGGCAGCCACTCCCAAAATTAAATGTGTCAAACTCATTAATTACAAACAAGGGGGAAAAGAAAATCAGGAAGAACAAACCAATTTGCATACTCTGTGTATACCAAAAAGGAGTTTTTAAATTGTCAGAAAACACAGAATGCTGACAGGTTAGCCCGTGCATAATGACCCAGGAATAGTTAACAATGTAGATGGTGGTCAGGTTATCCTGAACAGTGATAATTCAGGATGTTCTCTTGAAGTGCTTAAATGCAAAGATACATGGACCAACACTGCCTTCACTTATCCCCCAGTTTAGTTTGACATTTTAACATAAGACAAACCAGACAGGCTTCCTCTTTACATAGGCCTTGAACACACCTATATGCAATGAAGAAAAGCTGTTTTAGACAAAATCAGGGGCAGTGTAACTCAGGGAAAACAGCATGAGCTCTGACGTTAGTCAGACCCGGATTCAAATTAAGACATCGGGCAAATTACTTAATCTGTCTCCTTGGGCCTCATTTTCTTTGACTGTAAATAAATAAGTAAAGAGCTAAAATGAACCAACCACACAGAGTTCATGGGTTAACTTATATAAGAGCCAAATAATGCAAATATATGGTTAAAAACTCAGTAAACGGTAGCTCTCTGTTTCAATAAATAGGTTATATTATAGCAAATTTGCTATTGCCACGCAGACTGGCCACAGAAACTAATGAGTTGTTTACTTACAAAAAACAACCTTTCCACTGGGGACAAGCCACAGCAGAGGACTTCTGAACGGTAACATTATATACCCCTTTCACAAAAATCTCCTTTGTAAAAATATTTTCAACTCCTAGGAATGACAAAAAGCCAAGTCGACATACTCCATAAAACAGAAATCCGTCCCAGAGTCACGGCATGCCAAGACAAAGGCAACCTGCCGCCTGCCAAGCTTCACTGGGTGGCTCTTGCACCCACTGCCCTGGGAGCTGCCCTCTGGTGATTCCCTACTAGTGGTCACCACCGCCACCTAGTGGCCATAATCTTTAACTAGAGGTCACTTCACCAACCCGCTGTGCCCTACACTCTGGGGGTCAAGACATACCAAGAGGGGTCCTGCAGAAGGATCTTGGGGAGAGTAGCTTCCAGGGTAGTCATCATCCTCCTCCTCTTGTATCTGCTGAAAAGTTCGCTTCAGAGACTTCTTCTCCTCTGTTGCTAGACGAAAGAAAAAAGTGACAAATCTGGGTCACAAAAGCCTGCATAGGTAAGAGTCAAATGCTATGTACAATGGGTCACATGTGAAAAAGGGCAGAAGGGGTGTCTATTTCCAAGATGGCTTAACATTAACCTTTATGCCTGGTCTTTTAAATTGGTGGTAGTTCCCTACATTACTGAAAAGTCAAAATGGCCTTAGTCTGTCATCTCAGATTCACTCACTTGAAAAACACTCCTGAAAACAAGCATCTAAAACTTGTTAGCAAACTAACGTATTTGATTTAAAAAACCTCATTATCTTAAAAAAAAAAGTTAACAGAAGTAAAGTGGTAAGAAACCCATCAGATAATAAAGCAAGCCGATGTGTGCAAGAGTTTGTAGAGAATGTACTACATATAAAATGAGATACTTTATGCTTTCAAGGATAATTTCAGAAAATCAAAAGTAGAGAGAAAAAGTAGAGAGAGTAGAAATAAAATTGTGTCAAAAACTCTAAACACAAATATCCTTTAAACTATCCTTTTAAAAGCAAAACAAACCTAATTTTACCTTAAAAATAACCATTACTAGAAATATGATTGACACTACTAAGACAAATGACTTAAGTTACCAGTTTAAAATTAACCACTTTTGAGGCTAACAGGTTACATTTTTTATTATTTGTATCATATGCTTTTAAATTGTTATGACATGTGTTAATTCCAAAATCATTCCTTTTGCATCAAATTGGACAATACAAAATACATGCCAAACCACCATGGGACATAAATCTAAGTGATAAATTCAGGTTTGGAAAGTCAAGAAACTATCGGACACCTAACGTGTGCCAGGCATTGCAATCGTTTCTTTACATTTAATCCTCAACAATTCTAAGATGTAATATCTCTATTTTTCAAGTGAGAAAATGAAGACCCAGAGAGGTTAAATAACTCAACTAAAGGTATGGCTTCAAAATCTGTGCCCTATCCACTGCAGTCGAATTACTTAGCGACACACAACTACCCTCTCATCTGTCAAATGAGGGGTTACCATGCACCTGCCTCAGAACTCTGTGAGTCATACACAGAATAACGTACACTTCTTGCTTAATTAAACACTTTCTTCTGGAATCAAGGATGTAGTTCCTGTTTCCTACCTTATACATTAACTGACCAAACTATGTTTGACGTGAAAGCAAAGTCAATATCATGTTTCATCTTTTCTTAATGTTGTTTGTCTATTCTACTGAAAAAAAAGAAACAGCAGCATTTGCAGTAGAGGCAGTCCTCACTTTGCATGATTCTATTATGCACGGATTTATTACCACTGTGTAAACGACACCAGTCCCCCCAATAACATGGTTCAAATTTCAGATACCATGGTGTGTGAATCCAGAGTAACTGCACAAACAACAAACTCCAGGGCTAACTTCAGCCCACAGACCACTATGTAAATAACACAAGTGCATCATGATCGCTGATCACATTACTTCTTTCAAGGTCAGTGATGGGTCACTGCACATTTGTTATTCAGTTCACACAGACGGCAAAGTGTTTAGTTCTGTTGTCTCCCAGTGATAAAATCCACGTGACGTTTTATAAAAATGACTAATCAAAACAGGGAACCGACTGAGAAAGATGAAAGCGCAGCAAAGAAACTAAAATTAATGCTGGAAGAGACATGTGAATGGAACATAAATGGAGTTGTAGAAGAAACAGCTGGCTGTAGGAAGGCTGGTGCTGTCATACCCTTCTAGAGACCAGATTCACAGCAAGAGGAATTTAGTGAAGGCCAACATAGCAACAAAAATGAAGAAAGGGGCTGTGATGAAAAGGATGACAATGTCTTAGAGTGATGCTGACAAAAAACTTCATATTAAAGGAACTCTCAGAGATATTTCATGACACTGAAAGCACAAGGGATGAAATGCTGGAAGCTGATCCAAATTTAGGAAGAAGTATGACAATACACTAAGACAGAAAAGATGCTTCTTCCATATCATCAATTATCTAAGAAAGCAACCTTTGTTCAACCCACTCTTGATAAGTTTGTTACAAAGAAATAAAACACTTTAATTCTCAATGTTTCTAATTTTTCATGCCATAGCACAATAAATAAATACTAGTTTTAGAATCTTCTTTGTTTCTCTATACATTTGTAATCAACAGTGAGCTTTCAATTTTTTGACAAAAAAATTTTAAAAGTCATAGAACAATCATGATTTTTCCCATTGATTTATTAAGATCACTTTGCATGGTTTCAGCTTGCATGGTCATTTTTTACAGTTTTGCACTACTATGCAAAGCAAGGACTGCTATATTTCTAAAACAGAAAATCTGTTAGGATATAATTTGCATGTGAAATATCTAACAGTACTTAGCACACAGCAGCTGCCTAATTTATCTATAGTGTGTGGTATGGCCCCCCCAGACATTTAGCCACTACAGCATCAAAGTGGCTGTGTGGAGGAGTGGCCACTAGAATGTAACTCCAAGGGCAAAAAAAAAAACTTATGTTCTGTTCACCTCCGAGCACCTGCTCAATAAATAAATAAATAGATGTTAAATACACAAAAGAAGGTAGAAAAACTTATAAATTTTGAATTCTTCAGTTTTCAAACTCTCATACAGAAATTATTACATATAAAAACCACACATCACCAAATATCCTAGGACACTCAGAATCACGAAAGTTGGCACTGGAAGGCCTTAGATAGACCTGTTTCTGTTTTCCCCACCTATGTTTTTTCACGAGCATATCAAGGTCCACAGGCTGCGGTTTGTCCAGAGTCTGAGAGCTCGTGAGTCTAAGTCTGGATCCTACAGTCAAAGTCGTCTGCCTCCTAATCTGGAGTTTTTACCACTTCATGCTGCCACTGACTCATTAAAAATTGAAATCAAACTGATGAAAACAGTCTCAGGGCCATTTCCGTCCTCTGCCATGCTGATGCAAGAGGGTATAGCAGGAGGTAACTATATCATTCTACTTTTCCAGTTCTCGCTTATCTCCACTTGGAGGACCTACTAGAAATGAATTATTCATCATTCCCCCTTCGGGTTCCTTCTTTGCTGAGCTGTCTATTTCCACTATGAACACTTTCACTGGCCCCATCTTCCAACCACAAAGCCTGAGACCCCCGGAATCTCTCTTGAAGTCCCCACTTCTAGCAGATGCCACACCTCTGAGGGATTCTTACATATCTCCTCTTCCTACTCCTTCCCACAGCCTCTTACCAGCAATCTGTCTTTTATCATGTCTCGTCCCGACCACTGTTCCAACCAATCCTCGCCTCCAGTCACTCCTTTTCCAACTCAGACTACACTCTTATGAAATTAATCTCTCTAAAGCTGAGCTCTCACCCCGTCACACCTCTATTTGAAAACCTGGAATGGCCACCTAAGTTCAAAGCCTACTTGTGGTAATGGTAACATCATCTCGAGCACTCCCTCCTCTCAGTCAGCATCATCTCCCTCTAACTCCCACAGCACTGGGGCCTCTCTTTGAAAGTGCTTGGCCCTTGCTACTTTGTATGGCCATTGGCGGACACAGGCCTTACCTCTCTGATAGAAACACTGAATTTCTTATTCCTTTACATTCCTATAATACCTAGACAAGCGTCAACAGACCTGTTTGAAACCTCTTGAAGGCAGAGGAAGCATAGAGCTTGAAGAGTGCTAGAGCCATGCCAGAAACGACTATCAATGCTTCCCTTTACACAAATGGGACAGCGTGCTCTAGCAACTCTCCCCTGACTCACTAGTACCAAGTTAGCAGTGTTCTCAGTGTAGTCAGACAGCCATTAAAAATAGCCTAGGAAATCTGTCAGTCCATTCCTACGCCTAAGATAAGGCACCTTCCACTCTCAAGTTGGCTTCTGATCACAGTATCTACACTCCCTTTTTCACTCACTCAACCACTCTGTTTACAGGCAGGGCAAACACTATGGGTGGCCAAAACCAGCCTGTCCTCATATTGTGCACCTTCTATTCTACCCTCCAATCTGTCCCTGGGTCTCCAGGGGGCTTGTACTCAGCTAACCTTCAAGTCCCTCTGGTACCTAAGAGTTTATGGTATGCCTCTTGGAGACCTGATTGTGGTAGATTCCAGACATTATGGCAAACTGTGAAACTAATTTTAAGGCAAAAACCTAGACTGAAGGATCGCAAATAACATTACAAAATGCAGCCGTCTACCCATAAAGCTGGATCTTCTAAAGGATCCACTTGAAATTTTCTGTGATTAAAAAAAAAAATCCCACAGATTTTTATTATTTTTAGAATGAAAAAAGAATCAGGAAATATTGTTGGCAACAGCTCCCTCATTCTTTGCTCCCTCCCTGCAAAATAAGGGGAAATTTTTAAAAAAGCATATTAAACTTTACTTGTAGAGAGAAAAAGGTCTGCAGCAAGCAAAGGGCTAACACCCAAGGCACAGCTCTGACCGTACTACCCGTATCACTCACTGAACTGAGCGGCCAGGTCTGGACTTGAACCTGGGAAGCTGGGCCTAGAGCTCCTGCTCTTAACCCTTGTGATTTTGCCTGGCACAAAATCTGGGGGACTGAAAATACTAACCAATCTCCCCCACTTTTGCTACTAGTTCATATCCAGAAATTTAGAATATCAGATATTAGAACAGGGCAGGGGGAATAAAAATCATATCACATTAATAACATCTTACCTACATTATCTCAAGTAATCCTCACAACAACCCTATGAGGTATTACTATTAATAGCCATATTGTACAACGAGGAACCTGAGGCTCAGAGGGGTCAAATGCCATGCCCAAGGTCACACAGCTTCGAAGTGGCAGAGCTGGGATTAATACACTGGTAGTCTCATTTCAAATCCTTGCTCTGAATAGCTAAACTAACTATATTAAGGTCCAGGAAAGCTGGGTGACCTGTTCATGAATCCACACCTTAATTCAAGTCTACTGAATCCATGTGGTTTCAAGGAAAAAGTATGGTGCGAAGAACACAGGCTTTAAAGTCATATAGAAGTGGGTCTGAATTCTCTACTTACCAATTACATCTATTTGGACAAAATTACTATACCCTTTTGAGCCTTAGTATTCTCATCTGAAATATGAAAATAATACCAAATTCAGAGAGTAGTCATAAGGGTTTAAAATAAATGAACACGAAAAGCAGCCAGCAGAGTGGCTGGTGTCTAACAGTGCTCAATAAATGCTTTTCCCTTTGTATCTACAGTTCCTTTCTAAATCCCGCAACTATAGGATACCGCGTGATTCACATGTGACTCAAGTAAATAACGAAGTTCCATTCAGTCAAGCAGCAGCCTGAGTATTCCCTAGAACAGAGAGACAACTCTAGAACACCTGGGGAGACAGGTATATAAACTCTAGAAACCTCGAGTTCTAAAACAAAATTCCTAAACTCACACATTTTCCAATGCTAGAAGATCTGTCAAAGTTTCAAAGCAAAAATGTTATTTCAAAGTTAAACTCTAAAAAGTTGTCTGAAGACAAAGAATTACCCATGAATCAAAGCTGAAATCTGAAAGGACTATTTAAATTTGGAAATAAACGTCTGAAGAACTCATCAGTATTTTGAAAGGACTGTGGTAAAATATTCTGATAACTCAGGTCCAAAGACGACAATGCGAAGACAGAGTGAGTGAGTTGGGACTATACACACATTGTAACCTTTTGAGATGTGTCGTCTTTACAGAACAGAGAAAGAAATTATCCCTGGACCAGCATTACCCTCCACATAGAGGAATACCGGCTCTACTGTTGTTAATGTCTAGACGCTCAAAAAAAAAAACCCAGAAACTCAAGGGAGCTATTTTCAAATCTACCACTGCCACAAATTCCCCAATTTGTCTGACTGCTCCCTGAGTGCAGAACCATTTCTCACTCCTCTCGTTCTTTCCTGTAGCATCAAGCATAGCAGTTACTCAAAGTACATATCTGGCAAATGCTTGGTGAATTGAAATTCAACACTTAGCTTTAAACATCATCTTCCAGAGCTCTCCTATTTGCCTTAAAGGTATTTTAAAAAATCAGCACTGTTTACCAACGAACTCTAAGACTGAGCAGAGAAAAGAATGCTGGATACTTCCCCAACGCTCTGCAGAACATCTCCACAGGACACAGTACAAACACTATCAGAATCCAAAACAGAACACCTTGCTTTCCAGAAGCTACCACCAGAGTGATCCCAAAATTGTTTTCTACAACTCCAAGTAAAACAAAAATGACCTGCAGCCTGTAAACACTTATGTCATTCTTAGAAAGCCTCTAATCTTTCGTTTCACAGGAAAGTGAAATGCATATAAACTCAGCCCTGGAAGAGATCATGAAAGGTAAACAATAAAGGCTTACTGAATGAATGATATTATCATATGCTAATCATGGCTAAGTTCTACGGCAGAGACATGTACAAAGTACCAGAGGAACACAGAGGGAATGGCTACACATGCCCAGACAAGATAGAGAAGGTGTCAGAATGAGAACAGCATTCTTGAAGAGGTCACCACACAGTAAAAGGGACAGAAGGACGTTTCAGGCAGAGGCAACAGCAGATACAAAGGAAGTGGTGCCAACTGAGCATCCAGAGGGGAAACTGCTGGTAATTTAGAACGGTCCAAGAATATGGTGTACATGAGGGAATGGCAACATCTGGAAAAGCAAACTAGTTCAGATTATAAAGGGTCCTAAATACTATGTTAGTACTTGGACTTGATGCTCTAGGCAATGAGTGTGTGTGCAGTCAGAGCAGATCTGTAGCTTAGAAACATGTCATGCCAACTAGAATCAAACTGCAGCTAACCAGAACCCAAAGAACCAAATAACGTTTGATCTTACTCCTCTTTAAAGAAAAAAAATAACATAAGCTCTTAAGAAAGAAGTGGTAAAATTCACACACATACCTGTCCACACTTCCTGAGGATATCCTGGGTTCAGTAAAGACCAAAATCAATTTTAGACGGCAAGCTGATAACCATCAAAAGTATGTTCCAAAGTCACATCAGTATTTAATGAAACCAAGTTCTAAAAGGGCTAAGGTACTATTCAAGATCCTACAGCAGTTAGTGCAGGGCTAGGACAAAATCTTAGTCCTGAGTACTGCCTAGTTTCCCCCAACTCTAGACAACTTTGTTGTTCCTCTCCCTTGTGCAAAGAAAGTCTCTGAAAGGCAGGAGAGAGCCAAGGAGAATACAGAGCAAAATTCAGGGTGTGAGATGATGAATAGCATGAACACTAGAACCAGGCTTACACGCTTCGAGCACTACATAAATTCTCACCATCATTTATGATCATCTCTCTCTGAAGAATCATATAATCGCTGGTGGTTCACAGCAACCCCCACTGCAGCTTTTCATATTTGATTCGAAAGTAGGCAAAGACCAAGAGCTGTAAACATGTGGTGATGTTTCTACCTTTGGGGGGAGGGCTCTTGGAGTCCTCCATAGACAGCTTCAGCTGCTGTATGAACTCGCCGCCATACACACTTCTTTCTTGCCAGATGTTCAGCAATCTTTCTAAAGGTTTTTTACAGCCTTCATCTGCCTCTCTGCCCAGAAAAGACGAAAAGATATGTATAAGCTTAAGATTTTTTGTTTTTGATTATGACAGATCTGCTTAAAAAAAAAAATCAACAACTGACTAAATGATTTACATATTTAAAAACAGAAGGAAGAGTAAGGTACATTTTGTGATAAATGGTTACCCACAACTTGACCAGAAACTGCATTCTTCCTGTGGTGCACAGGGATGAGAGAGGAATTATGTTACAGAAGTAATCTGTGCCTTTTATCCCCTTTGAGAGATGGGGCAAAAAGGGCAAAAAGCCAATGGTTGATTTTTACAGACAGAGAATTATCAAAAATCGATCCTATTAATTGTGACAGATTGCTTTTTAAGAAGACGTTAACTGAAATCTAGTGCCAAACATTCTGCTGGAAATTAAAGGGGGGCCAAAACTTTTAAGGATAGAAAAAAATTTTCTAAAAAACCCACAAATGTTTAAAATTGGGAATAAATTCACTACAACTCATCAATGCTAACACACCAAGACCTCTACAAGTATAAATACAATTGTCCATGCATATATGCCAAGACTGATCTCAACTTTACATTAACTACTTCTTTTTTTTGGTGAGGAAGATTGCCCCTGAGCTAATAACTGTGCCAGTCTTCCTATTTTGTACGTGGGACGCCACCACAGCATGGCCTGATGAGCACTGTGTAGGTCTGTGCCCAGGATCTGAAACCGCAAACCCTGGGCCACTGAAGTGGAGCAAACTTAACCACTAAGCCACCGGGTCAGCCCCACACTTCATGATTTTTTAATTCTGGACGAGGTTTGTATTCCAGGTGCACACAAAAGTGTCTAACAGATAATCTTAGAACACAGTGAGTATAAGACTGTCCTCTGTAATTTATTTCTGAAAGAAGCAAGTTTTTTTCCTGACATATTATAATCCTGAAACAACATTTTTCAATGAGCTGACTATAACTAGCACTTGATGTGAACCAGCTGCTTGCCATAAAATGGCAGACAGCAAGTGGAAGAGTGGGGGGAGACTTTCTGAAAGGAAAACGAATTCCCCATCCTCCACTGTGTTACGATGAACCGTTCTGGTTTGGAAAGCTGTCCGGATGTCAATGATCTTACACTGAGTGACTTCAAACAGGAAGGGATACCCTGACATCTCAGTATCTAAGTCAATATCTTTAATGGGAACTTCAAGAAGAAACCACACCAAATGCACCGAGATGGGAATTTCACCTCCCCTCAGCCCTGACAGCACTTTTCTAAAACTTATGTTAACATTCAAGGTGAAGTGAGGTTTCAACCTAATCCAGTCATATTGTATTACTTATGAATTATTAGCGACAAGTTTCACTGAATTGGGGTCCAAGTACTAAATCAGGGTACATACAAATTATTTTTTCTTAAACCTTTTTTCTTTTAGTCAAAGGTGAGAGAGAGGAAAAAAAGGTAAAAACATTTCCACTAGTAGTTTATAAAACTTGAAGATATGACCTAATTATTTGATATTTGAGATCAAACACTTATTCCACCTTCAAAATATATCTAGAAACAAATTACTTCTCACCTCTTCTGCTAACAACCTGGTCCAAGCCACTATCATCTCTTGCCTGATTACTACAACAGCCTCATTATCGGTCTCCCTGCTTCCACCCTTGTCCTCCTACAATCTATTCTAAGCTTTAAAAACATAATTCTAACTAGTGTGTTAAGGCAGATGACGTCACTCTTTTGCTCAAAACTTTCACGGTTTTCTCATTCTCCCTCAGAATACAGTGAAAGTTCTTATAAAGCCTATGATGCCCTTCTCAACCCAGCCCATTATTCCGAGGCCTTATCTCCTACTTCCTGACCTCCTCCCTCCCCTACAACTACCCTGGCCCTCCCGCCTCAGGGCCTTTGCACTTAAAGTTCACTTGGCCTGGAACCACGTTTCCCCAGGTGGTGGCATGGCTCGTTCTCTCTCCTCCTTCAGGTGTATACTTACCTTACATAGCACCTTTTCAGTGAGTCCTTCCCTAATCTCCCTATTTAAAATTACACTCCCTAGCCCTATTTAACTTTTCTCCACACAACTTATCTTGTGATATGCTATACACTTTACTTGTTGTTTACACTCCTTGCATTTGAATGTAACTTTCTCAGGGGCAGGGATCTGTCTTTTTCTCCCACTGCTAGCCACCCTAGAACAAGCACAACAAATATCTGTCTGATCGCAATCTTTTTTGAAAAACTTTAGATAGGTTTCAGTAGCCCAAAAAATTAGTTAACTTTCAGCAATCATCTTTAAATCAAGGTCATTCATGTCAGACATCAACTAAGCACTCATGGCTCATTCAATGAGGTTTATGAATTACTGCGCTTGGAATATGAATAAGGCATACGTCCTGACCTCTAGGCCTTGACCCAGGAGCCCTGCAACCTTTCCGTACCCTACCTGGGGCTTCACATTCTACCAACACTAACCCTACGTATTTTCTATGCAGAACCTGCTCCTTCTCAGGCATGAGCTTTTGCTCATGGTATCTCCTCTCCTTTGAATGGAACATCCAATAGAACAAGGTGAAGAGGGAGAAGCTGTGAGTAACTCAGGTGGCTTAAGTATATGGGGAAGGTGTGGAAATAGCAGAAGAATCTGACGATGGACTGGAATTGGATTATAGAGGGCCCCAAATGCTATATTAAGCATGTGGCCTTTATCCTAAAGGCAATGGAAGTCCCTGATGTGATCAAATGTATGGCTTAGAAAAATAAAGTCATTATAACCAAATCACAACTAATCAGAACTTAATTAACTGGCTGGTACTTCTAACATATAATCTGTTCTCTGCAAATTCTCTGATCACTTAAAAAGAGAAGCTAATCATGACAACAAACGCTTATCAAGGATTTAGTTAAAAGAGAGGGGAGGGGCACAACACCCACCTACCCACCCACCATCGACAATTCCTGGGGATATTGGCACTCAGTTAAGACTAAGACTGATTTTGAGTACAGCTTCAGCCACATTACTATACAGTAGAAACTGATGCTCAAACCTGTTGTAACCAAAGGACATTTTCAAAAGGCTTTCACCACTAAAGGCTAAAGCCAAAACGGGGCTCTAGTTTAATCAGTGAATGTAATGAACCAGGATTCCTTGAGCACTATAGTAAATCAAGGTTTTGCCAGATAAGTTTCAAAGTTACAGAGACAACACTCAAAAAATCTTTTTACTGATGACGTTTTGCCATAAGTAGCTCCAATGAATTAGAAGTCATTTTAGCACCTGGAATCGGATACAACTAAAGCAATACAGTTGTTTTACAACAGAAGGAGCTATATTTTCAGGTTGCACTAACTCCATTCTAAATTGAGAAACTGTTAGTGAAAAAACAAAAAAATCTTTGCTGCTAATCAATGAATAAACTGCAAGATGATAAATAACTACATACATAACTTATTACGTTGAACACAACTTAGTATGTATTTTAACTGCTTAATTATAAATTCAATCACTGCAAAACTGATGTAAAAAGTGAAAAGTGTGTATTATACACACACGAAATTGCTGCTTGAAGTGTCAGCTGGATACCTGAGGCCTTGCCCAGCCAGGTTGGGGGCCTTTTCTTCCTCTGTAGTTCTAACGGCACTTCCTTGGTACAGCCACTATAATTTGTGTGTTTCTGTTTTATCCCTTGCACTGTAGGCCTATGGTAGACTTACTAAAGGCAGGAATTCTTTTTAAGTATCCCCAGCACTTCCAACAGCACCTCATGCAAAGCTGGAGCAGAAATGTTCTCTGCAATTGTGCAGAAGAGTTAACACAGCAAGCAGGAGACTGCTACCCTTAGAAAGGCCTGCTCACAAGGCTGGCCCTTGGCTGGCATCTGGGGTGTTCCGCAATTTCCTAACTGATAAGGGTGGCTTACTGTGCCTAAACTGTTTGTGCAAACAACATGGTTTATGCTGGACACCTGCTTTCTTCCTAGGAGTCCGGAACTTTGGCAGAGAGTGCCTGTAGCCAACCCCAATAAAAACCCTGGGCAACTGAGTCTCTAATGAGCTTCCTAGGTAGGCAACACTTCACACGTGCTGTCACAATTCAATGCTGGAGGAGTTCAGTGTGTCTTGTGTGACTCCACCGTGAGGACTCTTGGAAGCTTATGTCTGGTCTCCTGTGGACTCCATTTCATGCGCCTTCTCCCTCTGCTGATTTTGCTTTGTATTCTTTTGTTGTTAATAAATTATAGCCACGAGCAGATCTAAACACTGAGTTCTGTAAGTTCTCCTACCATGTCACCAAACCTGAAAGTGGTCTTGGGGACCTATGACACAATAGTAAACAAATAAGCATATGGTGATAACTCCAAATTTATGTCTCCAGAAATTAATTTCCTACTAAGACTATTTCATCCACCTGCCTATCTAGAATCGCCCCTTGGGATATCTACCAGCCATCTCAAACTAACATGGCCAAAAGAAAACTCTTAGTTTCCTCTACCATATCTTTCCCCCAATCTCCATTCAGTAAACAGCACCAACAGCCACGCACTTACTCCTATCAAAAACCTATCTTTGATTTCTCTTTCCCTTCACTACTAGCTCCCATAAATCCTATCAGTTTTACTTGGGGGGGGGGGGCGGTTGGGGGGAACTCCATCCACAAAATAAATATCCAGCAACCAGAAACTATTGTTATCTTCTGTTTCTGAGTCCTAGCTGATGTCATCTCTAGCCTATACTAAAGCAAAACCATCCCAATTCCTGTCCCTGCCCCTCCCTTGGCCTTTATAATTCATTCTCCACAGCAAGCCAGAGGGATCCTTCAACAATGTATTGGAATATATCATTCCCCTGCTTAAAACCCTTCACTGACCTCCCATCAGAACGAAATCCTAACTCTCTCACAGCTTACGAGGCATACATGACTGGCACCTGCCTAGCTCTCCGATCTCATCTGGATGCCACTTTTCACTTTGCTCACACTGTGTTCTAACTATACCAGCCTTCATCCTGATCCTCTTAACATGCCAAGATTATTTCTCCCTTAGGTTCCTCTTAATAGCTGTTCCTATTTCGCATGATTCCCTCGAATGTCATTTCCTTAGAGAAGCCTGCCTCCACCACACTAGAAGAGGTCCCACTCCAGAACGTCATTCTATTTTATTATGTCCACATTATCACTCTCTGGAAGTATCTTGTTCATTGATTTGTCCTTGCCTGCCTTGTTCGCTGCTGCCCTCCTAGTGTCTGGATCAGTACTTGGCACACAGTATGCACTCAAATGAAAAATGAAGTGCACAACTATCTCCAAACTGAGAAGAAAACAAGAAGGCATTTGGGTGGGAAATAACTTCAGAGTCTCGTTATTTACACTGCTCTTCAAATTAAATCTACCCTATGAGCCTGGCAGCTTTCTCTCACTTGAGAGGTTGGTTGGTTTGTTTTCAGGGCGGTTTGAGGGAGGAGGTAGGATTACCTATCATAATGATATACCTAACCAATTTTGTCAATATTCATGCGTCAACTATCTTTGTTCATCAACTGGCCAGGAAAAACCTTACAGAGAGCACTTCTTACTATTGATAAGGTATTGACAAGGTGTGTCAGGATTGAAGTGGAATGGCTGGACTCACTGTTCTAATAATGTGGGGGGCGGGAGGGAGTTGGAACCATGGGAATCCTGAATATAATACCCAAACAGGAGCTTAAAAGAACTAGAATGCAAAAAAAAAAAAAAGGAATTAGGGCTATTTTTTAATTAAGAAGAACCAGGTATGTTTTCCCCATAATGTCATAAAATTTGCCAAGACGTTTTCACAGTGCCTCCTAGACAGGTTACCAAGTAGAAAAGAAATTCTGAATCTTGGGATTGCCCATCCCTCTTCTCCCACCTCTTTCTACTTGCCCTTTTCTGGTTTGGGGGTAGCTAACGATTATTGTTCAATTTTTAAATAAAAATGTTAAGTTTACTATCCCTACAGGAAATGATTTTAGTCAATTTCCTATACCCTGAATTAATTAACTCAATCAACAAATATTTACTGAACCCCTACTCTGTGCCAGGGCGGATCAAAATGTTGCCCAGCTCCTGGGACACTATGCACCATCAAGGCTACATAAATGGTACTGCCTAAAGCTACATAACCTAACAGCTCTGTGCCACTTTATGAGATGCCTGGGATACAGCAAAGAATAAAAAAGAAATGGTCCTTCCCTTCGCAGAGTTTATAATTTAGTATATGCCCACGAATGAGCAGACTGTGGATCAGGCACTGTACTAGGTACTTTCGAACACACTGTTCTACTGTAGCCTCACAACAACTCTAATGAGAGAGGTGGTGTCACCCCTTTTAACCAAGTAGGAAACCTGGGCTCAAAAAGCTAAGTAACACATGCAAGGCCATTCAGACAGTGCTAGAGGCAGAGCCGCAGCCAAAGCCTACGGAACTTTGAACTAAATCTCCTCCAAATAAGAAAGCGCCTGTTTCCAATTTCAGAGAGCTACTCTAGCACTCTCTTCCCAGCTCCCTCTCTGTTATGAGGATTCAGTATTTATTCAAGCTCATCACACATTCTGCTTCTTCAGTGTTCACGTTCACCAAAGAGAAAGAGCCACCTCTGAATGTAGCTGACACACAGAAATCTTTTTTCCCTCTATAGAAAGCTAGATATCACTTCTTTCTTTTGGATTTCTTAATTTATTCCTTCAAACTTTTCAAATCTTTCATGGAATGCCAGACTTATTTTCACATCAAAGGTCTTTCACTTACACTTTGGACCCTAGAATAATTTTTGTTTAACCCACTCGTCTCGTTTTCGCCCTTCCCAATTTCCTTTTGCAAAAATGTTATTTTTATATGTTTACTAGGTAATATTATAGTGAAAAATAGTTTTTCTTTGCTCCTCCTGGGCAACAAGTTTGTGTCTACAGAAAAGCAGTTTGTTTTTAAATGTATAAAAATGACTGATAAACCTTTTAATCAAACGTACACTTTCTGTGCTGCGAGCTGTGTGGGTGCTCTATGTTCCAGGCTTTCTTGTCACAAAACACAGTGGTGGCAGAAACGTAACAGGAGATAGCCAGGGCAAATACCTACTTTCCACACTAATAATTATCGTCTTTACAGTTACAGTAATGACTACTATTTTTAGTAAATTAGACATCTAGACATTCAGAAGGAAGTAAGTAAAAACGAAGGCAAAAACGGCTAATTTCTTGCTATTATGGTTTTGTTACTTGTACTGTTTAGCTTTGTTTTTTGACCATAAGCTAAGGAGGCAACTCAGCCAAACCAAGGAAAATGTCATACTCAAGAAATGAAATCAATAAATGAATACATCTAGGGGAAAAGATGCACTTCAAGTGCTAGACTGAATCTCTTCACTGCATCGAAGTGTTACCTGTCTAGATAGTTCTTAAGGGCCCAGCAAAACTTAAAGCCATAATTTGCAACACTCTAAAGCATATCTCTGTAAAGTACAAAGCTGTCAATTTACACAGGCTATCATAGAAAAGGAAAGAACAAAGAGAAGGAAAAGGTAATGCATTTAAAAAGAAAACAAAACAGACAACATACCTGGCAACATGAGAAAAAGCATCCACAAGGACAGATTCAAATTCTCTAGTAAATTCAGGTCCTTTCCTTTTACTGTTTTGGATGACATCATTTGCTAAATACAGAAAAGTAAGCTTTCTATTTGATTTGGCTGGAAAAAAAGAAAAGATAATTTAGCTTACACCAAGGAAATTCTCAGTTCGCAATTCTTTTGCCCTAAGCTATTTCTAAAGAATATTGAGACAAGCATTATCTTGAGGTCAAGGCTGCTATATGTTTGAAGAAACAACTTAAGGAACTCCTGGATGTCTCTAAGAAAACAAGTGTGAGAATACAATTTTGAAAAAAGTAATAAGAATGGGCCATCTTCATTTTTGTGTTATTTGAACCAGGGTAATTGATAGTAAAAATGAAGATAATAAAAAAACTTCCTAATGGATAAGCAGACAATACTCTCCAGAAAACATGTTAAAACCAAGGTTTCCATTTATTCTATTGCAAAGATGAACATTTCTAACTCACTGTTAATTATCGCATACTGCAGAATGAAAGACTAAGTTAGGTATCAATTTTAAAATAGATTCTTGTAATTTACGCTCCTAGACTGAGAATTTTTCTTTGGACATTCCAATAACCCTAATCAGTCAATGATACCGACTCTATAATCCAGAGGAATCTCTAGACACTCCAATGGATATTTATCTCAAATACAAATATACATTAATGCTGCATTATTATTGAAAATTTATACACATCTGAAATCTGGATATGCAAAATTACGGCTCCCACAAAAACCATAATTCTTCTCTCTTACACATACTAAACGTAGGATTTCCTATTGCTCTATATGGTATCATATATTAAACCATAAAAACCTCACGCATATGCCTGAGTTACAGTTGCCTAGGGGAACATTACTGAATTTCCTGGCTTCTATGCACATAACTTCTCAACTGCAAAGTTACATCACTACCATTTTTGGTCCCAGTTTTCTTTTAAAAGAAATAAATAAGAACACAATCAGTTCAAAACGCTGAAGTTTTCTCCAATGCTAAAGTACCTGAAAAACTCGAGCAAGCCCTATGTCAACCTTTACACACCTGAATAACTAGTCCTTACTCCAATTGTCTTGGAAACCATTTCTGTTTCTTTTGAAACGCACACAGCATGTATAAATTCTGACACAGCTGACATAAGATTGGACATTTTTAAATGCAGCTACAGGAGAACAATCCAGGTTAAAAACAAAATTTTTAAAGCATGTTATAGTTTAAATTGATGATGCAAAGTGCTCATAAAATTAAATATGGACATCCTGCATTGTACTAACCTTCTGGTAAGTTTAGATGGCCAACTGATGAGAATATTGAAAACCTGGAGCCACCTTCCACTCTAACAGCTCTAATTATTATTCAAAAGCAGAACAAAAGCGTCAATATTTACAATACCCCACTGTTGCTACAAAAGTATGATTATGGCAAAGGGCTTTTTCTTTTTTAAAGCAAACCTTTCCTGGGATGTTGCAGCAAGTAAAACTACCAAGCCTATAATACCATGAAAGTTAACAGATTCAAAAGCAAAACAGAATTTCAACAAAGCAAATTTGACTAAGCACAGCTTCACAAATTCCACATACTTTGTTAAGAAAACCAGAATCCATTTTGTAAAATGTCAATTTAGACATTCAAGACCTGATACATTTTTCAGTATTACAAACACGATAGCTAAGAGGCTAGAGAGCCAAGGTTTTCATATCTACAATGCCAATTAATTTTCATCATCCTCAAACTCAGCAATGGAGATTTACGTAAGATAAACTTTATCCCTCCACATCCAGCATCCTGCAGAGTCAGCAGAAGCACCATGTGTGTAAAGGTGATGGGCTGCAGTCCTGGAGCACCTGAACACAGCCATAATACACACAACACACACACCCTCCACCTGAGCCCCGGGTGACAACTCACTTGTTCGGATGTCTTTCCAATATGACAAAATAGACCCTTTCACCCTCTACCGAGGCGCATTCCAAGTTAGTTGAAACGGTTCTTGAGCAAAGTTTAAATAACTGGCTGACCAAAAATTTTCATGTCTCGCTGGTTTTGACATCTAGAGAAAGCAATTTTGAAAAGAATGCCTATCTACCAGCATTCGGGCCAAGATACAAACACACTACTAAAAAAATGTTCACCTAACAGCATTTTACATTACACCAAACTATTCCATAACGAAGGGAAGAAGTTCAACCTAGAATGAAGCCCAAAGGGATAAATTAGGAAATATTTCTAAAAATGGAAAGAAAATAACACTCAAGAAGTAGCATTTAAGCAAAAAAAAGTCATTTTTGTAAGTCTCATAAGTATTCTGAAGGCAACACAAGAGACAGTCTGTGAACCTCTTAGATAGGGAAAATGACTGGCCCACAGATAGAAATGTCCCCTTTTAAAGACTCGGGGCGGGCTAGAAACTAAGTGGCTAGTCAATTTGAACATTAGGGCACAAAATCTTTTCCCACTTCAGTGGGGAGGGCATTTTCAATTCATGAAGGAAGCCTGGGTATTAGGAAGCTATATTCTGATGCTTGAAAGAGCATCCTCCAGCTCTGCACTGTCCAATATGGTAGGCACCAGCCACACGTGGCTACTGAACACCTGAACTGTGGTTAGCAAAACTCAGAAACTGAATTTTTTATTGTATTCATTTAAAACTTCAGTTCCTTAGTCAGACATTTCAAGTGTTCAAGAGCCAAATGTGGCAAGTGGCTACCTTGTTGGATAGTGCCGATATAAAACATTTCTATCACCATAGATGGTTGTATTAGACAGTGTTGTTTGGCTCCTTTATTCAACCATGAAAATGATGCCAGAGAACACAACTTAACTCCGAACCTATTTCTTAACTGCGTAACACACACCATGCTAAGCGCTGTGGGCGTTACAGAGCAACAGGAAGGCCTAATTTCTCCCTCGAAACACAATCTAGTAAAAAAGACTTAACTAGTAAGAATGAAATAAATGCTAAATTGGTGTGGGACAGGGTGGGAGGCAGTGATTAATCCTAACAGACGAAAGCACTACGGGTTTGGTTGGAGTCGGACGACTGCCTTCACTTATTAAGTGCACTGAGGCACTGGGTACAGACTTCAAAGCACAAGTTTTGGCATCAGAGAGCTCTGGGCTCATGTCCCAGCTGCATGGCCCTGAACAAAGCACTTAATCTCTCTGTATCTTCATCTTCTCACCTATAAAATGGGGGATAATAATCCCAGCCTACTTAAACGTAAGATTCTACCATACGAGATTAGGGTCAAAGGAGCTTCATAAACAAATGCACTCTCTAAATTGTTATTTTCAGTAACTCAAATAGGGTGAGGTGGGAAATCAAGAAGGCTTCACAAAAGAAGTGACATCTGAGATGGACTCTGACCTGTCTCTGAGATCCTACCAGATCTCATCCTCTAGAAGCAATTTGCATTTTTTTCCATCTCAGGTGTTGGAAATAATATTTGAACGGCACAGTGGGGAATATGAAGGCTCTATCCCCCAACCACCCAGAGGGCGGAGGGGACCCCATCTCAGTACAGCACAGGACACTGTGGGGGGAGGTTCTCTGCTAGAGGCTAGAACTGGGTCTCCTGAAAGAATCCTGGATTTTGGAGTCTGCCAGCCTGATGGAGTCTGAGCCTCACCTTTTTTTTTTTTTGAAGATTAGCCCTGAGCTAACATCTGCCACCAATCCTCCTCTTTTTGCTGAGGAAGACTGGCCCTGAGCGAACATCCGTGCCCATCTTCTTCTGCATTATATGTGGGACACCTGCCACAGCATGGCTTGCCAAGCGGTGCCACGTCCACACCCGGGATCTAAAGTGGCGAACCCCGGGCCACTGAAGCTGAACGTATGAACTTAACCGCTGCACCACCGGGCCAGCCCCTGAGCCTTGCCATTTCTAAGACCTTGAAAATACCACTTAGACACTTCAGTCCCCTGATGTGTAAGAGGGTGGAATCCTTCCTCACCGACAGCAGAGAACACGAGTTACTTCCTATGCTATAAAGGGCCTACCAGACAGGCTGTCCAAATAGCTCCAAGCTTCACTCCTCAGCTTTCTGCAAGGGAACTCACCCGGGTATCGGAGAGCTGTGCAGTGCCCATCTTTCCCCACCAGACTGTAAGCATGTTGGAGGCAAAGACCATGCCCACACCGAGGAATCAGTAGCCCATGTCACGGTGATTTACCGAATGCCCACACTGTGCCCAACACCTTGCTGGATGTTCATTTGGACTGTCCTGTCTACTCCTCACCCCAAGCTGTTGGAGCCTCAGTTTTTCCTCATCTGCAAAGTTCCCACTTCATAGGGCCCAGGAAGTTAGAAAATGACACTGTCTGTAAAGACATCAGTACTGCACCTGGCACATAATAAAAGCACAGTAAATACCAGTTACCGTCATCTCCATTTTCTAGATAAGGAAATCGAGGGACAGAGATTAAGCTGCTGGGGTCAGTAAACGGCAAAGTTAGGCTTAACTTCCAGGCAGTCGGCCTCTGGAGTGAACAAAGCATCCAGTCCAGTGCCTGATACACAACAGGCTGAGCTCCATGAATGTCCCACGTCAGATCCTGAGCAAGGTCTAGCATCAATGAAAGTTGGACGAGAAGAGCAGCCTGATGGGCAAAGTCTAGGTGGCGTGGCCCCTCAACCTCTCCAAAATGGGGCCGTTCTGAGGACTGAGTGCACCCACACATGTAAAGGGCTCAGCAGAGGGACTGGCAGAGAATAAAGGCTCTGTAGGTGGCAGCTCTCCTGTCCTCATTCCACAGATCAGGAACGAGATAGATGAAGAAACGCCCGATGTCACTCAGCCAGTGTCTGGGCGGGACTCAACCTAGGCACTCATACTCCAGTCCGCCGGCTCTTACTCCAAATGCCCAGCAAAGCGCCTGGAAGCCGACAGGCTGGGGCCAGTCCCCCCGCACCAAGGCGCTGAGCTCCGCCGAGATAATAATGGGCACCAGCGTCAGGAGGAGCCTGAGGGGAAAAGGGCTAGAGGAACTGGGAATGCAGGCACCTGTGCCCTGGTCGGTGGAACCTCAGACTAGGACCTTTAATCTTCCCGGGCCTCAGTTTCCCTCTCGGAGACATGGGGATAATACTGTTTCCAACCTCAGAAACGCAATCGGAGGCCCGGGCCTGGGAAGCAAGGCTCAGTTAAGAAGCTCGAGAGGCCTCGGGAGCGGGTGGCGGAGAGGATAACTCGGGGGAGGGTCCAAGAGGGAGGGGAGGGGGTCATTACCTTTGCGGAGCTCGCGGTGCCACACGGAGACGATGGGTCCCGCGTGCTTGCGGTGGTGGATGAGCCACAGGGACAGGGTCTGCACGCTCTGCTGAGAGTTACTCAGCTCCGAGAGCTTCTTCTCCAGCGCCGACTCGGAGAAGGAGGACATGGTGGCAGCGGTGAGGCCCGGCAGGGAGCGGCCTGGGCCGCCCAGTGCGGCGGCAAGAGCAACGGACGAGGCCCGGGCCTCACCTGACGGCCTTGGGGACTCTTTACTGACTGACAGACGGCCAGAGGGGCAAGGAGGGGGAGGGGATGAGTCTCCGCAGAAACAGCGGCCCGCGCCGCCGCCACAAGATGGCCACCGACCTCTCACCCCGCCGAGAGGGGTCAAAGGGCAAGGGCCGGAGTGGCTGGACACAGGAGGTGTCAGAGCTGTAGAAAAACGCCTCTCCAGTGGCGGCGGCCTGTCTGGACCTCGCTCACGGCACTTCGAAAGCAACAGCCCGGGAAAAGAGCGCAGTTCAGCAGCCTCCAGAAGGCGCTTTCTCCGCTCGCGCCCGCACGCCGGCGCAGTGAGTCCCACCGGAACCCTTTCTCCCGCTCCCGCAGAACCTTTCTGGCGCTGTCCGGCGCGCTAGTTAACGCGTCACTTCCGGCGGGGCGGAGGAGGCGGGAGAGTGAGGGAAAGGCTGGAAGACGAGGTAAGGGAAGAGTGGCGGGAGCAAGAGGGAGCCCAGCAACCGCGAGCCCTTAGAGGGGGATCCTGAGGGGACACTGAGAAGGAGAGATCACGACTTGGGTATGGGAGGGGGCTTCCTCCCTCACCTAGCAGGCCCCAGGCCGCACTATCCTCTGTACGCATCCTGCTCTCTGGCCGCCCGCCCACATGCTTCTTTTTGGTTCTGCCGAACCACCCACGTGCCGTTTTCACGCCTCCACGCCTCGGCTCTCGCTGTTCTTTCTCCAAAGGTGACGTCCTGCTCTCGCCTGGTGTGCTCGCTTTCGGCCTCCAGGACCACCCTTTAATGTCCGGTTAGACATTTAGTCTGACAGCACGGCCGTGAAACACACCTTTGTGCTCTGGGCTCTTAACTGGTTTCTCATTCAGGGAGTTACATGCAGCCCTGGCCCTCTAGGGGTCCAGTTGACTTTGTGAAGTTTAAGTGATATGTTAACTTTTTGGGGGGCAGGGACAGGGAAGTCCATGGAGCATTGACCTCCTGTAAAGAACAGTATTTGAGACTCTGAAGCTTCTTCCTACTTTTAAAAATGTTAAATTCCAATTATCAAGTCAGCGGAGAAGTTTTGCCCAGCTCCTTATGGGGGTGGACGTAGGGAGTTAGGTTATTGAAGACATAATGGAATTTCAGAATTTCCTGGGGCCGCCAGTGGTGCAGGAGTTAAGTTCGCATGTTCTGCTTCTCCCCGCCCGCGGTTCACCAGTTCGGATTCGGGATGGGGACATGGCAGCGCTTGGCACGCCATGCTGTGGCAGGCATCCCACATATAAAGTAGGGGAAGATGGGCACGGATGTTAGCTCAGGGCCAGTCTTCCTCAGCAAAAAGAGGAGGATTGGCAGTAGTTAGCTCAGGGCTAATCTTCCTCAAAAATAATAATAATAATAAAAATAAATAAAATTTCCTGATTGTCATGGAACTTCCCAGTTGTGGGCAGACTCCAGTTAGGAGATGTTCTTCCAGCTGATGCCTCTTTTTGCTCTTACTAAACTGTGTTGTAGTTCTTTGCTTAGATGTTTTTACTATTTCTCCAGACTAGGATCATCGTAATCATACCTAACATAGTGAGTGGCTGCTAGGAAGACACTGTTTTCACATAGTGACTCATTTAATCCTCATGACAAAGCTGTGAATAGGTATTATGTTCCAATATTCCCATTTGTCGAATGAGGAAGCTGAGGCTGAGAGAGGTGTCGTACCCAAAATCACCTAACTAAAATTAGAGGGAAGGGACTGCATCTTATCTGTCTTTTTCACTCCAGCACCTGATTCATAGCTGATTGAGTGAATTAATATAAAAAATGAATAGCCCAAAATCACACAGTTGGTATCTAGTCATAATTATAATCTAGGGCCTTTGAGTCCAAATCTAGACCATGTTTATGTATTAAGTAACACTGTCATATACTGAGCATTTTTATACCAAGTCACTGTATATTAAGCACATTATGTACATTCTTTTATTAAATCCTTGCAGCAGTCATATGGGGTGGGGATTATTATCACTAAGTGAGAAGACGTAAAACATGGGTGAGTGTCCAATGTCACTTGGACATTGTTAGGAAATGACAGAGCCAGGAGTCAAATAAGGGTTATCTGATGTCTGATCCCAAATTCTTTACTCCCAAGCCAGTGGTTCATTCATTCATCCAGCAAATAATTTTTAAGCACCTATGTCTGAAGCACCATCCTAGGCAAACAATCCGTGTCCTCAGAAACTTATCTTCTACAGGGGAAGACAGATAAACAAACATGCAAGTAGAAAATGAGTCGGAAAGTGATGAGTGCCTTGAATAAAAGTCAAGAAGGGTAAGGGGGATGAGGCATGCATGTGTGGGCGGATAGGAGTCTATTATATATGCTGCTCAGAGAAGGCCTCACTGATACCGTGACATTTGATCAGAACCCTGAAAGAAGTGAGAGAACAAGCCATCTGCTATGTGGTGGAATATTGTTCCGTGCAGAGAGAAAACCAAGTACAGTGTGCTTAGGTTAGACCACTCTTGGCATTTTTAGGAACAGCAAAGAGGACAGTAAGGCTGGAGTGATATAAACCAGACAGCTGGAAATAAGCTCAGAAAAGTAGCCAGGGACCACATCACGTGGGGACTTGTAGGCAGTAGTAAGGACTTTGGATATTACTCTGAATGAAATGAGAGTCCATTGGACAGTTTTGAGCAAAGGAGGATCGTTGTGGCTGTTAAGTAGAAAATAGTAAGGATGCAAGGGTGGAAGCAGGAAGACCAGTTCAGCAGCTGTTGTAATAACCCAGGTGAAAGGATGACTCAGACCAGGGTGGAGGTGGTGAGAAAGGGTCAGATTCTGGGGGTATTTTGGAGGAAGAGGTCACAGAAATCTTTGCTGACAAATTAGATACAAAGTGTAAAAGAAAGATAAGAGTTTATTTGGTCCCAAGAGTTTTAGCCTAAAGCAACCATAATGGAGTTTATGTTTACTGAATTGCGGAAAGAGCTGGTTTGGGGACTAAGAGCAGGAATTCAGATTTGTGTATGTCCGGTTGGAAGTGCCTATCCAAGTAGGGATGTCTCGTGGACAAGTGGGTTTTTGGGTCTGGAGTTCAAGGGAGATATCTGGGCGAGACGTGGGAGTCATAAGAAGGAGTAGATGTGGAAAGAAAAGGGGCTCGGTGACTGAGTCATAGGACACTTCAACCTTCAGAGGTCTGAAAGATGAGGATGATTTAGTCATGTGACTTTTCTTCTTTAGCTTGTTAATATTAATTACACCGATTGATTTTCAAATTTTAAGCTGACCTTACATCCCTGGAATAAACTCTACTTTCTCATGGTGTCTAGGTGTCTAATTCTTTTTACTTACTGCTGAATTATATTTCCTACTATTTTGTTTAGGATTTTTGCATCTATATTCCTACAGGAAATTGGTGTGCAACTTTTTAAGATTTTTATTGTTTTTGTCAGGTTTTGGCATCAGTGTAATACTAGCTTCATAAAATGGATTGGAAAGTGTTTCCTCCTCTTCTTTTTCTAGAAGATTGCATAGAATTGGTGTTAACTGTCTTTAAATGGTTGGTAGAAGTCCCCAGTGAAACCATCTGGGCCTGGAGATTTCTTCTCTCTCTTTTTTTTTTAGTTTTGTAAAAGTTTGTAAAAAGTGTGTAAAGTTATTTGTGGTATTCCTGTATTATTCTTTGATATCTACAGTCTGTAGTGCTATCTCATTTCATTACTGATACTGGTAATTTCTCTCTCTCTTGTCAGTCTTGCCAGAAGTTTGTGAATTTTATTATCTTTTCAAAGTTCTTTGTTTTGTTGATTTGTGCTCTGATCTTTATTATTCTTCCTTCTGCTTACTTTGGATTTATTTTGCTTGCCTTTTTCTAGCTTCTTGAGGTGGGAGTTTAGATTATTGATTTGAGAGCTTTCTCCTTTTCTAATATATGTATTTAATACTATAAATTTCCCTCTCAATATGGCTTTAGTTGTATCCCGCAAATTTTGATATGTTGTGTTTTCATTTTCATTCATTTCCATGTGTTTTTTAAAATTTCCCTTGAGATTTCCTCTTCGATCAATTATTTAGAAAGATGTTGCTTAGTTTCCAGGTGTTTCTTGATTTTCCTGCTCTCTCTCTGTTAGTGATTTTTAGTTTTATTCCATTGTGGTTGGGGAACACACTCTGTGTGAGTCTATAAAACTTGTGGAAGTTTGTTTTAGGGCCCAAGATACGGTCTATCTTGGCATTGTTCTGTGGGCACTTGAAAAGAATGTGTATTCAGCTATTGTGGGTCAAAGTGTTCTGGAAACGTCAGTTAGATCCTGTTGGTTGGTGGTGTTGAGTTCTTTTGTTATCCGTGTTGATTTTCTGTCTAGTTGTTCTGTCAGTTATTGAGAGAGGAATGTTGAAATCACCTATAGTTCTCCTTTCAGTTTTACCCATTTTTGTTTCATGTATTTTCTGGCTCTGTCATTTTGTTCATACACATTTAGCATTGCTAGGTCTTCTTGATAGATTTACCCTTTAATCATCATATAATGTCCCTCTCTGTCTCTGGTAATTTTCTTTGCTCTGAAGTCTACTTTATCTAATATTAACATAGCCACTCTTGCTTTCCTTTGATTAATGTTTGCGTGATAATATTTTTTTCCATCCTTTTACTTTCAACCTACCTATATCGTTATGTTTGAAGTGAGTTTCTTGTAGACAGCATATAGTAAGGTCATATTTTTTAATCCACTCTGACAATCACTGTCTTTTCATTAGTGTATTTAGACCTTTTACATTTAATATAATTGTTGATATGTTAGAGCTTAAGTCTGCCTTTTTATTTTTTGTTTTCTATTCTGCTTTTGTTTCTCTTTTTTCTTTTTCCACCCATCCTGTGGGTTAACTGAACATTTTTTAGAATTCTATTTGATTTATCTGTAGTGTTTCTCAGTGTGTCTGTTTGTATAACCATTTTCGTGGTTCTTCTAGGTATTACATTACGTGTATGTAACTTATCTTTACCAGTTCTAGTGAAGTATAGCAACCTTAGTTCTCTTTATATCTCTTTACCCTCCCCTGTTTGTAATATAATTGTCTTAAATGTTTCTTCTACATATATTTAGAACCACATCAGTCAGTGTTATAATTTTTGCTTCAACTGTCAAACACAATTTAGAAAACTCAAAAGAATAAGGAAAGCCTCTTGTATTTATACATATTTTTGTTTACCTTGTCCTTTCTGCCTACTTGATGTCCTAAAATTCCTTTTTCTTGACATTTTCTTTCTGTTTGGGGAATTTCTGTTAGCATGCTGTTAGAGTAGGCCTGCTGGTGACAAATTCTCTTAGTTTTCCTTCATCTGAGAATGTCTTGATTTCCACTTCATTCCTGATAGACATTTTTGCTGGGTATATAATTCTGTGTTGGCATTTTATTTTCAACACCTGAAAATTATTGTACCGCTTCCTTCTGCCCTACGTGGTTTCCAATGAGAAATTCACTGTGATTAGAATTGTTTTTTCCCTGTAGGCAAGGTATCATTTTTCTGTGGCTGTTTTCAAGACTTTTTGTCATTAGTTTTCAGAAATTTAATTATGACGTAATTATAATTGGTATAAATTTCTTTGGGTAATCCTGTCTGCAGTTCACTCAGCTTCTTGAGTATATAGGTTTTTGTCTCTTGGCAAACTTGGGGGCATTTTCAACCATTATTTCTTTGAGTATTTTTTCAGCCCTGCCCTTTTTCTCTTTTCCTTCTGTGACTCTTAGATCTTTTGTTATAATCCCACAGAACCCTGAGGCTCTTTGTTACTGAATTTTTCAATTCTAAAATTTCCCTTTGTTTCTTCTTTATATCTTCCATTTCTTTGTTGAGGCTTTCTATTCCTTCATGTGTTTTAAGGAAGTTCATAATTGCTCATTGAAGCATTTTAATCCTGGCTGCTGTAATAACTTTGTCAGATAATTCTAACATCTCTGTCATCTCAGTGTTGACAAATATTGATCAATTGTCTTTTTTAATTCAGTTTGAGATCTTCCTGGTTCTTGGTATAATGAATGATTTTCAATTGGACATTTTTGTATTATGTTCTGAGACTCTGGATCTTATTTAGTCTTCAGATTTAGCTGGCTTTCTCTGACACCACTCTGGCAGGAGAAGGGGCGCCCCACCTTGTTACTTCAAAGTGCAGGGAGACGTCCAGATTCCTCATGCAGCCTCCTGTGGTACTCACGAGGGAGGGTCCTCATTACTGCCAGGTGGAAGGGAGTTCTGGCTCCTCATTTGGTATTCACTGACACTGCACTACGGGTGGCCTCATTATGATTAGCACAGGGCAGTAGTGAAAGTCCTGACTCTACTAGGCGCTCTGACACCCCCCACAATGGGGAGCGAGAGGAGTACTTCCTGACTGCCAGTGAGAGTGGCTGTTCAGGCTTCCCATGCAGTCTCTCCCATGTGATTGAGAAATGATTACCACAATAAGGGGTTAGTTAACACCTCAGTCACCTCACATAATTGTCGTGTGTGTGTGTGTGTGTGTGTGTGTGTGTGTGTGTGTGTGTGGTAAGAACACTTGGAGATCTACTCTCTTAGCAACTTTTAAGTATATAATCCAGTGTTGTTAACTATAGTCCCATGCTGTACATTACATCCCCAGAACTTATTCATCTCATAACCAGAAGTTTGTGCTCTTTGGCCAACGTATCCCCATTTCCTCCACCACTCAGTCCCTGGCAACCACCGTTCTACTGTCTATTTCTGTGAATTTGTTACTTTGCCTTCTCTGACACCCCCCTGAGCAGGTTTGGGGTGCCTCATTACCACCTCGTGAGAGTGGAAATCTAGGCTCCTCAGTCAGCCTTTGCCAGTGTGGATGGGGATGCGACCAGTTTTTTCTGTAGTATATGGCTGGAGTAGAGCAGTTATGGTCTACATTTTTGTCCCTCTGGCTGCCCTTTCCTGGTCCTTTGTCTAGAGAGAGCAGGCTTTTGATGGGGCTTTTTGTGTCTGTACCCATTGGTGCTTCCAAGTTGCCAATTTCTTCAACTCTAAGTCTGGGATTTATGAGGCAAAAAGAAAACCCAAGGAACTCACTACTCTCTCATTCATCATGTCCTGAGATCCCGAGCTAGTCTTTTCTTCTCTCCACCTTTCAATCCTTGTATGTTTGTTTTATGTATATTGTCCAGGGTTTTTTGTTATACTTAACAGAAAGGATAGGGAAATATACATCTACTCCATCTTCCCAGAAGCAGAAGTTCTCTATTTTTATATATGTATGTATGTGTATACAAATATACAGAATTTTTGTTTATATAAATATTTATTTATAAATAAATGGAATTATATACACACACACCAATCACCTGGAGAGCTTATCCCAATTTTTAGTGCCAGAGCAGAAATGTGGGGGAGGCAGGGGTAGCTGTGTATTTTAATGTACACTGTTTTCTAAGGTAAGAATCACTTTTCTGGAATATACTGCCTACCAAAGAACTTCTTGCCTAGTGGAGGGGACAGGCACATAGTGTTAGTGTAATACAAGGCACTGTTTCATAAGTGTTCTGTACAGGACGGAGTCATTTCTGGAAGGATTTGTGGGATCTCCTTGATTCCTCTCCTCCACCTTCTGTTTTGTATACTTCGTGTACTTAGAGTGTATTACACTCCCTTTTGCAGGGTTAGACCCCCAGTTAACTTTGTCTCTCCCTTCCCTCTTCAAGAGCTTAGCACAGCGCGGGGCAGGTGCTATATGCTAGGGAAAGGTTTTTCAGTAGAAGGAAGGCTGAAGGATGAGTAGGAAGCTGCAAAACTTCAGAGCATGCTAGAGGATTAATGTTTATCCAGCTTCTTTTACTCATTTATTAAACAAACAGTTAGTGAATGGGAACTGCTTGGCAGATACTGAACCAGATGCTGGAAAAACCACAGCAAAGCTGCAACACTAAAAAGTATTCCATTTATTTGGAGAGACACACAAATGAACCAGTCGTCTTAACCCAAGGCATTGGTCCTCCAGCATACCCTGAACACTACTGCCCGATGGATTATTGAACAGTTTCCTCTTTCGTCACCTGACTCTTGTTCTTCAGGAGGCAGAGTGAGTGTAGAATGTACACAGTGCAGGATTCCCACACCTGGCTGGTCATCAGGCTGGCCTTGCAAACTTTTGAAATAGATTCCCAAGCATACCTGCCAGCCCCCCTGCCCCGTATAGATTCTGATTCAGTAGATCTGGTATGGGGCTCAGGAATCTGTACTTACATTGTTCCCCCTTGATTCTGGTAAACAGTTGGGTTGGGAGCCTCTGGTATAGTGGAAAGAGTACATAAAGCTTTTGGAGTCACTCGGGCTTGGGGTGAATTCCAGGTCTGACATTGCTTGCTGTGTGACTGTGGGCATCGCTTAACCTCTCTGAGCCTTGTGTTACTCAGTTTCTGGATGAGGAGTTTTCATACATAAAATACCTAGCACATTGCCTGGCATGTAATGGACTTTTTCCAACAAATATTAATTCTCTCCCTTCTATTCAAGAACTTGTATTGGCAGTTCTTCTGTCTCCTGTCTCTGGGAGCTAAATCCAGTCGTCCTATCCATATGCTGGTTATTCAGACTTAGGCGTTTGGGAGATCATCTTATCCACCAAATTTATTTTATATTGAAGAAACTGAAATTCATGGAAATCACACAGCCAGGTGCTGCAAGAGCCAGGACTAGAACCTTGATAGTCGGATTCGTGTTCTCATACTCATTCTGTCCCTGTCCTGGAGACAGTGTAAAAGTGGGCTGGGGTACAGCCAAAATCTACAGCTAGGATTGCTCCAGAGAATGAATCTAGCAAGATCCTCCCATAATGGGTGAGATCAACTACCTATAGGAATAACTCACCCCAAGAGAGGAGAGTATGGCAGTTTTTACCCACAATCCAGTTCAGACGTGGCTGATATTAAAGCTCTACCAATGAGAGAACCAGATCTTGGACTATGGCTATTGATTCAACGAGCATGTATTGAATACTTGCTCTGAGCCAGAAGCAATAAACAAACCTGTCAAATATCACTGCCTTCATAGAGCCTACAATCTAGGGAGCGGAGAGAAACAATAAACAGATAAATAGGTAGATGGTCTGGTTTGATAGATGATGCTAAGTGCTATAGAGAAAAATTTTAAAGATTTTGTTTTTTTCCTTTTTCTCCCCGAAGCCCCCCGGTACATAGTTGTGTATTCCTGTTATGGGTCCTTCTAGTTGTGGCACGTGGGAAGCTGCCTCAGCATGGCTTGATGAGCGGTGCCATGTCCGTGCCCAGGATTTGAACCGGCGAAACCCATGGCCACCGCAGCAGAGCACGCGAACTTAACCACTTGGCCATGGGGCTGGCCCCCTTGGAGAATAATTTTAAAGGCAAGGAAAGAAGATAGGGAGTGCCAGGGTGGCCCACTAGGCACTCGCATTCCACGGTTGGTTGCACGGAGGATGGGTTGCAGTTTTAAATAGAAGTGATCAGAAAAGGTCTCACTGAGAATTTGCATTTGAGCAAAGCCCTGAAAGAGGTGAGAGAGCTAGCCGGGAAGATTTATGGCGGAAGAACAAGTGCAAAGGCCCTGAGCAAGCAATCAGAATGTCACCGCTGGGAGAGGCGTGGCACCCTTGCCATGATGGCATCTCTGTCTATTGCCTCTGCCTTTATTAGGTGCTATGACTTTTCTTCCTTCTGGCCTTTGCTTGTGACAGGTGTTTTCGCCTTGATTAGCCTTCCCACACAGCCCCGAGTATGTGGACCCCTAACCCCAACCCCAGACCTCCTCCCTCCATGGACGCTTCCCTGTCCATGTGCATTCTTTTTCCAAGTTCCTTTTGCACTTCTTTTTTTCCTCTCTTTTTCATTTCTTGATTGTAGGACATAATAAGTGCCTTGTAACCTACCGTCTTATAAGTGTCTGTAAAGGGTAGTACCTTGTCCTGTATAGATGGTCCCGTTTGTCTTCACCACCCATATGCCATGGCCCAGGGATCTTGTATAGCCCATCCCTGTGACGAGGCAGGGGGAGGGGGAGGGGGAAAGAGCTGGCAGAGGGAATGGGTTCACTCATGCACTGTGACTGCAGGTCTCTTCCCTTACCTCTGCAGCAACTGCTTTCCACGACCCAGGAGGGTGTGCTGAATGAGGGAAAGTGCAGACGGCCATTATGTTTATTCAGTCACCGCTGGCCACAGTTGAGCTCTGGGTTGTTTTCTCTACTCACCCAGAGAATCAGCTTGGTCTGAATGCCTCGTCTCAGGATCACTTTCTGGGCCAGAATGCCCCTGTAGCTGTCAGTTACATAATTGTCAAGCTTTGCAGCACCACTTTAAATAATCAGCGTTGCATTTTATAGGAATAGAATCTGGTACTCCTAAGGTTCTAAATCTCTAAACAATTCCTTCTGTAATTGACATATTGTCACACGAGTGTGATTTCATGGCCATCCCATAAAGGTAGGTGATTGCCTTTTATAGTCATGTCAAAGTAGCAATTTGTTACACTGTCTTCCTTACAGAAAGCTGGTTTATATATTTCTAAGCCTATAACCCATTCTTTTGAAGATTTGCCATTGTGGTAAGTCTTCATCTGTATAGTATTCCATTAAGAGAATATACCACAATTTATCCATTCTATTATAGATGGGCATTTGGGTCGTTTCTGTTTGGGAGCAATTGTGGATAGCATATTCCAGAACACACCTTTTGGTAAATTTGTGTATGCATTTTTGTTGAGTGTTTATCAAAGATTGGAATTACTAGATCACAGAGCAGATGTATATTCACCTTTGGAATAGTAGCTACTGCCAAAGTGTTTTCTAAACTAGTTATACCAATTTACACTCCTACCAGCACTGAATGAGAGTTCTAGCTGCTTCATATCCTTGCCAACACCCAGTATTTTCTTTTTCTTTTTTTTTTTTTCAGACTTAGCCCTTGTGGTGGGTTGTGCAGTCGTGTTTTAATGCGGTTTTAAATTGTGTTTTCCTGACTAATGATGTTGAATGTCTTTCATATGTTTAGTGGCCATTTGAATATCCTCTTTTGCCATATGTCTGTTCAAGTTCTTTTCCATGTTTTTGTTGGGTTGTCTTTTTCTTAATAATTTATAAAAAAATATGTTATATTATAAATGTGAACATTTTGTCAGATATATAGCAAATATCTTTCCTCACTTTATGGGTTGTCCTTTCACTCTCTTGATGGTGTCTTGATGAACAGAAGTTCTTAATTTTAATGTCCAATTTATCAGTTTTTTTGGTTAGCCCTTTTCTGTATCCTGTTTAAGAAATCTTTGCCTACTCCAAGATCACAAAGATGTTCTTCCCTGTTTTCTTTGGAAAGTTTTATTGTTTTACATTTCACATTTAAATCTGGTTTGAGATGAAATCAAGACATATATGTTTTTTCATATGGATGGCCAGGTGACACAGCACCTTTAATTGAAAAAACCATTCTTTTCCCCAGTTTATTGCAGTGTCACCTTTGTCAGGTATGCGAGTCTATACATGGACGCTCTATTGTATATGTGGGAGCTGTTCCTGGACTCTGTTCTGTTCCATGAATCTGTTTGTCTTTCTTTATGCCAATAACATACTGCCTTTAATTATTATACCTTTACCGTAAATCTTGAAATCAGATAGTCTAAGAACTTATACTGCCACCACTTGACAGTTTAATTTCTGTTCTTCAAGATTGTCTCTGCTCTTGTAGGTGCTTTGCGTTCCCATGTCAATTTTAGAATCAGCTTGTTACTTTCTACAAAATCCTTCTGGGTTTTTGATTGGGATTGTGTTGACTCTGTACCAGTGGTTCTCATCCAGGGGTGATTTTGCCCTCTGTAGGACACTTGGCAGTGTCTTGAGACGTTTTTGATTGTCACTTGAGGGAGTACTACCGGCATCCGGGGGACAGAGGCCGAAGATGTTGCTCAATATCTGACACTGCGTAGGACAGCCCTCCACCAACAAACACTTATCCAGCCCCAAACGGCAATAGTGCCACTGTTGGGAATCTCTGAATTAATACGATCTCTACTTCAGCTGGACTTCTGTCTACCATCTTACTGTTTTCTATCTGACCCACCGGTTTTGCTTCTTTTCTCTCATTTTTTATTTTCTTTTGGATAAATCAAAAATATTTATTATTCCACTTTTACTGCTCTCTGAACTTTTTAGGTATATATTCTTTTACAATTCTTTGCAAGCTTATCCTACCGATTTCAACATGCTACAGTCTAATACAAATTCTTTTACTGCTTCCAGATGCCGCTAGACTCTTAATACACTTAACTCTTTTTATACCCACCATGTGCCTTCTGTGCGTTGTTGTCTTCTATTTTGGATTTATACATATACTTAGACTACAAAAGACATAATTATGTTTTTTACAGTTAATATTCTTTTATGTTGACCTATGGCATTATTCTTCATTCCCCCCAACATTTCCATGCTTCTGTCTAGGTTTATTTTCTCCCTTTATTTTTAACTTTAGTGCAGACCTGATAGCAGTGAATTCACTCAATTTTTTGTTTGTCTAAAAACATCTTTATTTTACCTTCAGTTTTGAAAGATGTTTTGTAGAATATAAAATTCAAAGTTGGTGGTTATTTTCCTTTAGCACTTTAAAGATGTCATTCTGTTATCTTCTGGATTTTGTAATTTCTGTTGAGAGTTATGTGTCAATCTTATTACTCCATTAGTTTTAGGATTTTTCTCTTTATTTCTGGTTTTCAGCAGTTTGACTATGAATGTGTCTGTGTGTGTTTTTCTTAATATTGTCAGCTTGGGGTTTGCTAAGCTTCTTGAATCTGTGGATTGATCTCTTTCATTTGTTTGGCATTTCTCAGCCATTTGTCCCCCAGCAGCAGCCTCCTCCCAGAAGTCATATATTTTGAGATCCCTGAAGACAGCAGTTTTGTCCACCCTCAGCCCTGCATTACCCCATTAAAAGCATTGTGGTTTCTCTTTCCTCAGTGACAGCCCTCCGCCTGGGCCACACCATTATCCTGAGCTCACATCCAGGATCAGCAAGGGCCAAAAAAACCCCAGGTATTGATTGTTGACTCACTCTAAGTTAACATTCACCCCTCACGAGATTGTTAGTCCATCTGTTGCTTCCACAACTATGTGATGCTTTAAGAAATGATTTTTGTAATTTATCTGGCTTTTTCTAGTTATCAGCAAGAGTATTGGTCTGCCATCCCCTACTGTATCCTGCTTGAAAGCAGAATCAGTACAGATGTTTTTGACTGCTTATCACATGCCAGATACCGTTCTAGGTTATGGGTATAGTATTGCCTGGTCTAAAGTAGGTAGAACAGACATATACAAAATAATACTGTATGCTAAATACGGTAAAAGGCAGTGTGTACAGTGGTGGGACAAAGGAGGCTGGTGTGAAAAAGCACCACCTGTTTGAGAAATTGCAAGTTTTCTCATTTTATGTAGCGGAAATTTCAAGTTTAAGGGGTGAAGCAATGAGAGATGAGGTTGATGAGACAGGCAGGGGCCTGATGGTGAAGGCCCTGTATGCCATGGTAAAAAGGTGTTTGTACTTTAGGCAGGCTATGAGAGCAGTTGAAGAATTTTAGGCATGGAGAAGAGTGATCAGATTTTTGTTTTAGAAAGATTAGTTACATATCACTGTGAGATGTGGATTCACAAAGGGCAAGCACACACAGCAAGGGGCCAGAGAGGAAACTGTTACAGTCAGTCCAACATTAAATAGATGATTATCCTCATCAACAGATTTGAAGGATGTTGAAGGGGTAGAATGGATGAAACTTAAGGGAATAGTGAAATTAAGAGGGAGGTGAAAGAAAGCAGAGTCTAAGGTTTCTAGCTTAGGTAAGGACCATGTCACAAAGGGAATACAAAAGGAAGAGCAAATGAGTTCAGTTTGGGACATTTATGTGTTCCCACTTTATTAGTTCCACGTTTTTGTCAAATAATCTGAGAACTTAGGGGATCGCAGGTCATCTTCTTGAAACTCTTGAGATAAAGAGAGATGCAGGGCCCCAGGCCATTGCCTTCATCCCAGCTTTAACCAGACCCTCTGAGTTTATCTGTTTTATATGCTGGGCTTCCACGAAAACATTTTATTTGAAGAAAGTTTTCTGTGCTGAAAGGAAAAACAAAGTTACTCAGCAGTGTTTCCTTTTTCTTTCCCCTTCCCATTTAGGTCTCTGTTTCAAGTTGTTGTTTGAATGGAGTCTTTGCTCATGTCTCTCCCTCTGGTAGGGTATCTGGGTGATACCCTCTCTGCATCCTTGTGTGTTGTTCTTGCACCCTACAGGTGAATCTGTGGCTGGATGTAGGGTTAGGGGACCACAATCCTTTGTCTTCAGTCAGTAGGTGCTGTTCCACTGTCTTCTGGTATAACATTGTTGCAAACGAGAAATCCAAAGCCAGTCTTTCTTGTACAAGTTATTTGTTGTTTCTTCCTAAGAGGATATATGATTTTTCTCTTTATCTTTAGTGTACAGGAATTTTACCAGAATGTGACTAGGTGTGTATCCTTCAGTCTTTTCAATCTCCACATAAATCTTTTCACAGTTCCGGGAAATGTTTCAGTTATCTATTTGTTTTCACTCCTCCGTCTGTTCCTTTTCTCCTTCCAGAGTTCCCGGCTATTTACATGTTGGTTCTCCCAGACTGTCCTCCAAGTCACAATTTCCCTCTCTCTGTATTTCTGCTCAGAGTTTTAAGATAGGTCTACTTGATCTTCCAGGCCACTAATTAGATCTCAGCAACTAGCCATCCTTTTTTTCTTTCTTTTTTCTTTCTTTTCATCAGTTGAACTCTTTTGGTGTGGAAAATGGTGTTTTAAAAATTCTAAGAAATATCTTTTGTCTTGTCGTTGAACTTCATTATTGGTCTTATTACTTCTCAGATTCTTGTCTGTCTCCTTCAGTGGTTCTGTTAATCTAAGATTCACCACCTCAGGGGTGCTCTGCTTGCTTTTCCTGCCTCCGACTGCTGGGTCCCAGTAAGTGGTTATTTTCCTGTCCTTCTCTTGTTCCACTCCCAGTACCTCAGCAGGGGATGGCACAGCAGCCTCTGGGACATCACTGTGTGAGCTGGTGCCAATGAGGTGTCAGTAGTCCCCAGCCAAGTGTTCTGGCATCCACACCTGGCATTTTCCTAGCCTGGGATAGGGACAATTTGAGCTTCTTCCCTTCCCTGGCTTCCTGGGGGGCTCGCAGAGACCAGGAGATATCCCTCCAGGAAACCTCACAGAGACAGCATTGCCCTTCCTCACAGGGGTCCCTGGAGCTCTGTGGATCCGACTCTCCAGGGTATTAGAGCCCGATTGTTGCCCTGGAGCCCTCTCCTGACCCCAGGGGGACTCCAGCACCCTCTCTCTCTCTGGGCTGAGCAGGTCTCACCCACACCCACCAGGCACCAATTGCCTGCCAGCCCTCTAGTCACTGGGGCTCAGGAGAGTTCCCTGGATTGGGGTTAGGGAGAGGCAGCAAAGACATTTTCTTGTCATCTATTCAGAAACTCCCAGCAAGTAGAGCCACCAGAGAGAGAGAGACCACCAGACTAGACAATCTGTAGGCTTCATCCGATCCCAGCATTTTACAGTTGTTCACATTTATGGTCTCCAGCTCCAGCTCAGTCCTCAGTACCCTTGGGCCACACTTTTATGTCTTCCCAGCATGCTCTGCTTCCCCAAAGGGAATATTTGAGACTTTTATTTCTCTCTTCAAGCCCTCTGTTTACCTCCCTTCTTGTTCATTGTCAGCCCATGACTTTGAATTTCTCCTCACAGAGCAGAGACTCTTGTATTAAGTTGCTCAGCTCCTTTGGTTACTTATAAACCTATCTCCTTTCACTGCTCGCCTGCTTGCCCGCCGTCCATCTTTCCATCCTGCTTGACTCTCTCTTCTCCACGGTTTCTGTGATAGTGTGCGCTCCTGGTTTCCCGTTTCTCTGGCCACTCCCTTTCATTTGTTTGGCTTTCAGCCTGACCCAGCTCGGATTCTTCTCCCACACTACTCGCTGCCAGGGCATCTTTTCAGTGCGTAAAGTTTATCGTATCACCCCCTGCTTAAAACCTCTCCATAGCTAGAACAGGCAAAACTAATCTGTAGTGATAGAAGTCAGAATAGTGACCACTTCTGGGCAGGTGACATAGGACTTGATTGCAGAAGGGCATGAGGGAGCCTTCCAGGCTGCTGGAAATATTCTGTATCTTGTTTTGGGTAGTGGTTACATGGGTCTCTACATACATAAAAATTCACTGAGCTGTACATTGACTAGTGCATTTTGCACTATGTATGTTATACCTCAAGTTTAAAAAGACAAAACTTTCAGTAGCTCTCCATTACTACCACAGGTTAAAATTCCCACTCCTTAGGGAACCTTAGGGGTTACAACCCCTGTTCATAGGTTCCTGTCCATTCCTCTCTCGAGTCTTGGCTCCAGCATCTTCTTCCTGGCTTTCCCAGGGTTATGAGGGTTAGGTCTCCACACTCGGGATGTAAGTATAGACCTGCCTTGTTTCTGGACAGACTGTGTGCTAATAACTTTACCTCTGCTTCCTCACTAGACTGGAGGCTCCCTAAGAATAGGAAGCGTCTCTTTGCAGTTCCATTGCTCCCCTAGTGCCTTGTGTGGTGACTGCACATGGGCCCCCCACTCTGTTGAGTGAACGAATGCAAGTTTACTTTGTATTTCCTTTGAGCTTCTTTACCGTATTGCTTCTGTACTGAAAAGTTTCCCTCCTCCAGCCTGCAGGATGTTTCCTCAGTGAGAGGAAAGCCACTGCACAATGGCAGTTTTTGATACTCCTGAGGAGGCCTTTGGCGTCTTACGTCCAGTCTGTGTTCAGCTCACAAAGACCCAGACGGTGGAGAACGTGGAGCGTCTGCAGGCACAGTTACAAGCCGTGAGCGACTCCGCCCTTCAGGAACTTCAGCAGTACATCCTCTTCCCTTTGCGATTTACTCTGAAGGCCCCGGGTCCCAAAAGAGAGCGCTTGATCCAGAGTGTGGTGGAATGCCTCACGTTTGTCCTCTCTTCAACATGTGTGAAGGAACAGGAGCTTCTCCAGGAACTCTTTTCGGAACTCTCTGCTTGTCTGTATTCACCCAACTCCCAGAAACCCGCAGCTGTGTCAGAGGAGTTGAAATTGGCTGTGATCCAGGGCCTGAGCACATTAATGCACTCGGCTTATGGGGATATCCTTGTGACTTTTTATGAGCCCTCCATTCTGCCTCGTTTAGGATTTGCTGTGTCTTTACTGTTAGGCCTAGCAGAACAGGAGAAATCGAAGCAAATTAAAATTGCTGCCTTAAAGTGTTTACAGGTTCTGCTGTTTCAGTGTGATTGTGAAGACCATCCGAGGTCCTTGGATGAGCTTGAGCAAAAGCAGCTGGGGGACTTGTTTGCTGCTTTTTTACCTGGAATCTCAACTGCACTGACCAGGGTTATCACGGGGGACTTTAAACAAGGGCACAGCATTGTCGTGTCTTCCCTACAGATCTTTTACAAGACAGTGGGCTTCGTTATGGCTGATGAGCAGCTCAGAAGACTCTCAAAGGTCCAAGCAAAGCCTGCAGTGGAGCACAGAGTAGCAGAGCTGATGGTTCACAGGGAAGCCGATTGGGTAAAAAATACCAGCGACAAGTTGACTATCCTTATTAAAAAGATAATTGAGTGTGTTTCGGTTCACCCCCACTGGAAGGTGAGACTGGAACTGATAGACCTTGTCGAGGCCCTTCTTGTGAAGTGCAGTCAGTCACTGGTCGAGTCGGCTGGCCCCCTTCTGAAGGCGTTGGTGAGTCTAGTGAATGATGAGAGCTCTGAAGTCCAAGCCCACTGCAGTAAGGCTCTGAGACATTTTGCAGATCAGAAAGTAGTGGTGGGCAACAGGGCCTTTGCTGACATCTTGTCGGAAAACCTACATTCCCTTGCCACATCTCTTCCCCGCCTAATGAACTCCCAAGATGATCAGGGCAAATTCTCTACTCTCTCCTTGTTACTCGGTTATCTGAAACTCTTGGGCCCAAGAGTGAACTTTGTCCTCAACTCTGTGTCCCATCTCCAGCGCCTTTCCAAAGCACTTATCCAAGTTCTAGAATTAGACGTGGCTGACATCAAGGTTGTTGAAGAGCGACGCTGGAACTCAGGTCATCTGAGTGCTTCTCCGAGGACTTCAGCTGCAGGACCACGACGTCAGATCCAGAGGAGGTATTTCCACTTCTTCACCGATGAGAGGGTTTTCCTGCTCTTGCGGCAGGTTTGTCAACTTCTGGGCTTTTATGGGAACCTCTATTTGCTTGTGGATCACTTTCTGGAACTGTACCACGAATCTGTGGTTTACCGGAAGCAAGCCGCCATGATTCTGAATGAACTGGTTGCAGGGGCTGCTGGGCTGGAGGTGGAGAATCTTCATGAAAAACATACTGAAACAAGCCCAGAGGAACTGAGAGAGATTGTGACGTCTATACTTGAAGAATACACGAGCCAAGAAAACTGGTATTTGGTCACTTGTATCGAAGCTGAAGAAATGGGAGAGGAGCTAACAGTGAAGCAGTCAGGCCTCCAGGCTATCACATCTGGTGCTCACACCTGCCAAGTTTCATCTTTTCTAGCCTTCTCAAACCCCAGTCCCACTATTTGCTCCATGAACAGCAACATCTGGCAAATATGCATCCAGTTGGAAGGGATTGGCCACTTTGCATATGCACTAGGAAAAGACTTTCGTTTGCTCTTGATGTCAGCGCTCTATCCAGTACTGGAGAAGGCTGGAGACCAAACCCTTCTCATTAGTCAGGCAGCTGCCAGCGCCATGATGGACATTTGCCACGCTTGTGGCTACGACTCCCTGCAGCACCTGATCAATCAGAATTCAGACTATTTGGTGAATGGGATCTCTTTAAATCTGCGTCATCTGTCTCTGCACCCCCATACCCCAAAGGTCTTGGAAGTCATGCTGCAGAACTCGGACGCTAGCCTGCTTCCTTTGGTGGCAGACGTGGTTCAAGATGTCTTGGCTACTCTGGACCAATTTTATGATAAGAGAGCTACTTCCTTTGTTAGTGTTCTGCACGCCCTGCTGGCAGCATTAGGTACATTGAAAACTCTTTTTAATGCTGATTTGGGGGAGGACTAGTATCCTTGTTTGGGTAACCTTATTTTTTTCTCTGTCTATAGTTAGGCTATAGGGGACATTATTTGAGTAGTTGTCTATCCAGTCCCATATGTTATGCTAGGGTTTGCTACCATTACTTATTTTTTATACTTTTAATAATCTCTACCATCTATTGAGCTCCTGCTGTGTGCCAGGGACATAAACCCTACAGACTAAATGTAAACATTATTTTTATTTTACAGATAAGAAGAACTAATGCTCAGTAAGATCTTACTTAACCAGGGTCACACAATTAATGAGTAAAGTCGGGATTTATGACAATTTAGTTCTTTTCAATATACTGTACTGCTTCTGACAGTACTTAGAGTTAGCAATATCTATGCTAATGGACAACAGGAATAACAAGAATTATTCAGTCACAGATAATCTAGAGCAGTACTGTCCAATAGGACTTTCTGTGATGATGGAATGCTCTGTCAATACAATAGCCACTAGCTACATGCGGCTAGTGCAACTGAGGAACTGAATTTTTAATTTTAATTGAAGCCGCATGTAGCTCATGACTGCCATGTTGGACAGAGCAGGTCTAGAAACTCTGTTAACCTTTTAATTGCATGTGGTGGTTTGAGTTTCTTTCCTTCCCTTTGATCCTGCTGGGTGTCTGTGGAGTTGTTAGCTGCCATTAAAATGGCAAAGTTGGAGTATAAGAGAAAGAATTCCTGAACTGGGTAGTCAGGCTTTGAATGAAAAAAATGATGAGCTCTATACCTGTGTCCCTTTTATCCAAAGAGTGTATCTCCAGTGTTTACTGCTGATAGCCTCCAAAATAGGGGAGAAGGTCACTGACCTCATTTTGTCAGCTGAGAAAGCCAAGACCATTAAGAAAGCTTCTCATGGAAGATGACTGGGACAGGGACAGTCTCCTGTCCTATAGCTGATACCATTTCCAGTGTTCATTCATTCATTCATTCACAACATTCACATGCAGGGTAAATGTTCTTTTATTCCTTCTTTCAATAAAGAGTGCCTCCGTATGTCAGACACTGTGCCAGGTAATCAGGACACAGCAGTGAGCAAGACAAATAAAGTCATGGAGCTTTCCTGCTACTGCAAGAGAGATAAGTAAATCATTAAACAGGTTTGTTTCAGATTCTAATAAACACTGTGAAGAAAATAGACAATTTGATGCAAGAGAATGACAGGGACAAGCTACTTTAAGTAGAGTGGTCAGGGAGGGCTTCTCTGAGGAAGCAACAATAGAGCTGAGACATGAAGGCTGAGAAGGGTCCATCAGTACTTATGGAGCTGTCACATCCTTTTTATGATTTTTAAGAACTTTCAGGCAAAGGGAACAGCAGATGCAAAGGCCTGGAGGGAAGAAAGGGCTTGGGGTCTTTGGAGAATGAAAGAGAGGTCATTGTGGAAAGAATGATACACGATGACATTAGGAAGGTGGGCAAGGACAAATCCTGCTGGGCCTGTAGACCAAGGGAGGGAGTTTGGGTTTAATTTTGCCTGTGCACTGGACAAGTCACTGAGACGTCAGCCGTGACCAAGAAGAACCTGGTCCCTGCCCTCATGGAAACTCTGCGAAGACCAGCTAACTGCTTACACATTTTAGACTGTGACTGGCTTCCACGGTCCAGGTGTACCCCAGACTTCCACCTTCAGTGCTTTGGGAACTATACTACGTGTCAATTTGAGATTTAAAAATATATGAAGAAAAGGCCTATTAACCATATCCTCTCAGGAGACGTCTCAGTTTGGGATTGCAGATGTCTTCAGTCATCTCTCCAGGAGAAATCCCGTGTAGCACTTTTATTTTAAATTGAATTGGAGGAGGAGGGGTCTCCAATGCAGAGAGGAGACCGAGGATGGTTAAGATCGACTCGAGAGCATCCTAGGAAAAGGAGCAAAATTGGAGATAGCTTTTCTGATAGTTTTCGCATAACCCAGAATGCACTTGCATTTTGAATGGTAAGCACTGAGGTGGAGTTGATCAGTCACGCGTGAATCAAATGGCACTGTATGCTGGCATTTCTGTTTGTCGTCAAGTTGCCTAACTGGTGGCCACTCTTTTAAGATAGGAGTAGAAGAGTAGTTTCAAAGGACTTCCAAAAGGTCTTAAGAGAACCCAGAACATGTTTTAGGAAACCGAGTTACCATCAGCAGTGTTTCCCATGCATTGACTAAAGTAGCACAGCGGGAGCAAGCACCAGCAGTTCAGTTACTGCTCAGCACCAACTACCAGTTGGCTGATTATCCATAACAAAGAAATAGGGTAGCTTTGAAAACCACAAAGTGTCCATGCTTCCTACCTCAGCACTTGGATATTGTGCCACATCCATACATGTAGGGCCGCCACATTGTTGTGATGGCTGCATAGTTTCCTGTTGTGTTGCTGCACCATCATTTATTTAAGCAGTCCTTTCTTGGTGGACGTTTGGTTGTTTCCAATTTTCTGCCACCCCAAAAAAAATGCCACGATGAAGATCTTTGTAGGTCATGTTGAACATGTCTAAGTAGATCAGTCGGGTAAATTCCTAAGACAAATGCTAGCTTAGAGGGTAGTAGATTTAAATTTTTCATAGTATCACATTGCTCTGCAGAGGTTGCACCACTTTAAGCTCCCGTCAGCAATGTAAGAGAGTGCCAGTTTTGCCGTGCCCTCACCCACACTGTATATTACCAAGCTTTTTGATCTCTGCTGATCCAATAGGAGAGAAATAGCACTTTATTGTAGTTTAATTTGCATTAAGAGTGAGGTTGAGCTTCCTTTCTCAGGTTTAAAAGCCATTTGTGAGCAAAGACTTTTTAATGTCTGGCACTAGCCTTAAATCTAGAAAATAATCTTTGTGGCGTGTTCCTTTTAGCAGTGTAAATGGCTAGGTCCTGCCTTTAAGTCATTGGGAATGCAGTCCTTTAGAGTACACGAAGGGCCTGACTTATGTCTGGGGATGGGGTTTGAAGAAATGGCATCATCGATCCCTACTTAGAGGAACCTCCAGATACTAGATTGAAGGCTCTCATCTCCAGCATTTGCTCTCTGCTGCTCCTGGTTGCCTAGCATCTCTCATCTGCTGTTGCTCTGGCTTTGTTCGGATGCTCCTTGATAGAAAGGAGATTGGCAGGTGCTAAAGGTTATCAGACTTTTTCCCTGCTGTCTGCAAAAGGAGAGCGAAAATTCAGGCTGTGGGGTATTCTTGTTGTTGTTTCAGTCTTTAACTAGTAAAAGCCTTTTTTGAAATGAAGCCCTTGGGGAACTCCACTATACAGAAAGAGTTGAAATTAGAGCTGCTCTGGTTAAAGAAGGGATAGAAACCTTGGACCTAGCCCCTTAGCCTGCTGTCTCTTGGTGCCCTCCGTGTTGTGACCCTGAGACGTTTCTGCAGAGCCCCAGAGCTCCTCAAGGCACAATTTGAAACCACTTGTTCAGTGTTGTTTAAGGCTCATTCTTTGGTGACACAGCAGAAGTATTGGAGCATCACTGAAGAAGAAAAGCTTCAGAGAGAAAATGCCAGCCTTCTGAAGCATTTTATGGCAGAAATACATATGTGCGACTGTGTCCATTCTCAAGGCTCTGTAGACCCTGTCTTCTCTAATGAATAGTGTATCCTGTGCTCAGAGTTTTGTCACTTGTACATGTTCTCCAGTCTAGTCTATTTATTCATTCAGCATATATTTTGAGCACCCACTCTGTGCTGGGCATATTGGATTTCCAGTGGTGATCAATAAGGCATAGGGTCTAATGGGAGATTCAGACACTAAGCAGTACACACAAAATAATATAATTACAAATCATGATGAGTTGGTACAAAAGGAAAGAATATGGTGGTGTGTAAGACAGCATATAAGGGACCTAAGGTTAGATTGAGGAGTAAAGGGATGGCCTTGCTAGACAGCTTATATTTGTATTGAGACATGAAAAGTGATTTGGAATTAGCCAGATGTGACGTGGGGGGCAGTATTCCAGACAGGGAGAACAGCATATGTGAAAGTTCTAAGGCAGGAAAACACCTGATGCGTTAGAGGAACTGGAAGATGGTCAGTTAACAGGCAAATGAGAGTGGTTAGAAGGTGAAGTCCCCAGGTAGGGACTGGATCATGGGAGGGCCGTGCAGCCATGGCAAAGGACTTATTCTACTTATGAAGTATATTGCCTAATTGTCAATGACCAATGTAATCATTATAACACTTTATTTACAGCCCGGTGGTTCCCAGACACAGGTAATCTCGGGCAACTCCGAGAGCAAAGTGTCGGGGAGGAGGGAAGTCATTTGAGCCAAAGACTGGCAACTCTTGAGGAAGGACTTGAGAATACCACCACAGCTGAAGACATTGAACAGTTTTTGCTGAACTACCTCAAGGAAAAGGATGTGGCAGATGGAAATGTCTCAGATTTTGATAATGAAGAAGGTAACTATTATTAATTTTGGCTTAGCCAGTTTTTTCTTTTTGAAACAGATTATTGTAAAAACGATGAAACGTCATTATGAAAAGTTTGGAAATATGAAAAGTCACTCATAACCCCAATCCCCGTAGGATTCTCACTTTTGGGGTAATCTTTTCCCATTCTTTTTTGTTGCAAACCTACATTTATATGGTTGCAGCCGCAGTTTAAATGCATTATATCCTTTTTGTATTTAGTTGTAGAATAAGGAGCTCTCTATATTGCTATAGAGTTTTCATAATTAATGTTTTAATAGCTGCCACTAGGTATCCATTCCCCTGTGGGAAGTTTAGATTGCCCCTGGCTTTTCACTCTAATAAACAGTGCTGCAGTGGATGATTCTGTGCATGTGACCTTTTCCTTTTTGCATGTTTCTTTATAAATCCAAGAAGTGGGATTCTGGGTCAAGGATATGAACATTATTTTATGCTTGCCAAATTGCCTTGCAGAAAGGTTGCATCAGTTTACACCTTCCCTTCAGCAGAACAGGATTAATACTGGTTTCACCACAACCTTGCCAACACTGGCTATTACCCATTTTACTTCTTGTTACATTAAAGTGGTTCTTGTTATTTTACTTTGCATTTCTTTGATTACTGGCAAGGTTAAGCATCTTTCTATATGCTTCTTTCCTAACAATTTTTTTCTTATGCTCATTGTCTATTCATATGTTTTGTCCATTTATTTATTGGTGGGAGGAGATTTCAGTGTTTTTCTTACCAATTTATATGATAAAGGAGAAGGGAATTCAGGCTAGTTGAAGTTCTGGCCTGTTGTTTTATTCACAAGCTCAATCTGGAGCTTCAGGTCACGGAAGGATTAATAAATTATTAGAGTCTCCTCAGCAAATATAAAATGCCAAGTCATAATGAGCTTGGTGGTCTCAGAACTCTCCTAAATCGAACTGAGTCCCAAATTAGTTTGTTAGGTTGGAATCGAGCAGATTTCCTTTTTTTATTTTTGGCAATTTCTACTCTGAGACTGTGGTGAAGCCAATACTTCCAGGATAACAAGAAATAGTAGCTCAGAGCAGCTAACTAACAAATTCCTTCTGAGTAACCGGGAAGCATCACAGGGCCCAAATAATGATTTACGCAGAGTGGAGTCACTGCTCTCCCCAAGGACAGAGTTTTCTGATCAGAAATCTGACAGGCTTTTTCTTCTCAGTTTTGTTTCTTGAGCCAACCCAATCCCTTCCTGAACTGCGGCCTCGCCCAAACCTGGAAACCCTGAAGAAGGGGAGGCATCTTGATCCCTCGTAATCCAGATTTGCCATTCTTGTTTGAAATTCTAGCATTGCCAATGAATCTATTCTTTCACGATTAGCATCTTCTGGTTCTAGTTGATGTTCACTAGGAGCAGACTGAATGAATCAAATCTTTTTCCCAATAACCCAAAAATCCACATCTCTCTAAAAACATTCTGCAATAGGTGAGTTTCAAACAACAAATCCTCCTCTGGGAAGAAAGCACAGCCTTATCATTCTTAGAATTATCATTCATCAAGTACAACCACACACTTGGCATTATAAAGAATGTTTGGCTCAATGTTGATTCGACATGCATTTTTGTTTTAACCACAATAAAAGCACCTTGCAATCTGAGGTCCCTTTCTCTGAGAAATCCAAGCCTTCCACAAATGCATTTTCATTTATCTTTTTAACATCTGTTAGAAACAGGTGTGGCCTCTATTGTAAGATTCTGTTGTTCCGGCAGAGGAAACTAAAATGGCAAAAAGTGAAGGCAGCAGTGCTCAGCTCAGGGGAAGGGAGCGCAGCTGGTATCGGGGGAGTAGATCAGGGCTGGAGGCTCTAAACAGATCCACGGAAGTTTTTCAGGGTAAGGATTTTGGCCTGGGTTTCACCCAACTCTCAAGTCTTTTTGTTGTTTTAATTTACAAACTTGCACCTTCTCATGCGACACAGCCCTCTAGGCAGTGAAAGAGTGACATCGCTGGTGACGGTCGTCTCGTTCAAGTCAACAAGCAAATGAGGCATGCATGCTATACCCCTGTTTTTCAGATGAGGGAATGTGAGAGGAGTTGCTAATAGGTTGTGGAGGCAAGACTTGAACCAACCTCTGACCAAACCCCATCCCTGTGTATCACACCAAGCTGTCCTGGTATTCTCTCTCAAACACAGAGAAGTAAGGCTTGATCGTGGCCACCAGAAGACCTCACAGGCTGGCAGAGAAGACAGACATGTACCCACTTTAGTGAAAGGATGAACCAAGAAGAATGGAAGGAGGGTAAAGGGCAGAGGAAAGGCCAGCCTGCTCAACCTCAGGACTCCAAGTTAGAACGTGTCCTCTTGTGTTAAATATTCATTAATGGAAACTTAGAAAAGAGCAAAAGTATAGGAAAAGAATTCATATTTTATCTCATGACCTCATCTCTCTTCATGTTTGCTTGTACTTCCTTCCATGCAAAAATTTATATAATAGTGCTCACGCTGTGTATGCAATTTTGTATCCTGCTTTTCTCTTTTTAACACAATGTTATTTCATGAACATTTTCTCTTGTCATTAAAGCCCTTGGTACACAGACATTTTAGGGCCCTTGTAATGTGTCATTGAATGGATGTACCCTGGTTTATAGAACCACTCCCCCTGAGTGGATACAGGGGGGGTTTGCCCCCGGGTTTTAGCGGTTACAATTAATCCTGTGGTGAATATCTTGACTCATAGCTTGACCCAAATTTCGTGTGGCTTCCTTAGGATCAGTTCCTAGACGTTCTCCCTCATAAGTCCTGTTGCTGGGTCTAAGGTGGGAGAGCAAGTTGAAGTGGGGCCTCTCTCATAAAACCCTATCCCCGGTTATGCTCTTTTTCCAGAGGAGCAGACAGACCCTCCCAAATTGGAAGAGAATGACACCCGACCCGATAGGGAACCACCACTGCCCGTGCACATCCAGATCGCCACGGATGTGATGGAACGCTGCATCCACTTGTTGTCAGATAAAAATCTGAAAATCCGCTTGAAGGTCAGTGCATGGCCCTTTCCCTGCATCCACAGAGCAGCAGAGCCAAGGTTTGGTCTGGTTGGCAGTGACTCCACACATGAGCAAGTAGCTGCTCTTATCTCCTGGTCCATGTGTGGTGGCCAAGAGAAGACATCAAGAGGAATTTATCTGTGGGATGACAGTCTTACATCTTTCCATATCAGCTCAGATACCAAAAGGGAGCTGAGTCCTCTTTGTGGAATTAAAAACCACCAAGTTTTGGAGATTCACTGAATCTCCAAGGGAAAGAAAGTCATATGCTTTGGAAAGGATATCATTTTCTGAGCCGACTTAACCTGGGATGCAGGTTTAAATACTTTAAAGTGATCATTCTTCCAAGCCTGATGCTAGCCCTTATCTCTGTTTCTGTTCCCATGTTCATCCTAGGAAAAACACCAAGACTTTTCTTAGTAAGATGTAAGCATCTTTCTTTGCTGGCAGATTTCCAAGTAGCATCCCCATCAGCAGGGACTTAAACTATTACAGTAGTGACTCCAATAACAGGACAGTGGGGCCAGGTGGGCTTGGGGACAGGGCTTTCAGAATCACCTGGGAGAAGATCTTACACCAGAAGGAGAACAAGGCAGCCTGGCCCAGTCCTCCCCACTCCCAAGCGGGAGTGAGAGACACAACTGCCTCAGTGAATTACTGTTACTCATGGGAGCTCCGTGCCCTGCTAGGGGATGGTGGGCTAGGAAACCCTGATCCACAGATTATCTCAAATCTCGGGGCCTCTGTCTTGCGGAATTTGATTAGTTTTCCCAGAGGAACTTCTTAGCGGTCATCTGTTGTTCCATTCAGCAAGCACTTTCCGAGTGCCCACTGCATGCAAGGCTTTACTGTAGGTGTCTGGTTGATGCATGTGCTGAGGGTCTTCCATTTTATGGAGGCTCTGTAGCAGCAGTATACGCACCATAGTGACTGAAAGCATCAACACTGGAGTCAGACTTACATACCCAAGTTCAAATCCTGGCTCTGCCTCTGTGACCTTGAGTCAGTTAATTCAGCTTTTTAAGCCTCAGCTTCTTCATCTGTAAATGGAGGTGATGGCACCTGTCTCACCAGGTTGTTGATTATAAATATGAAACAATTAGCATCAGGCATGGCATATACACTCCCTCATTCATTCATTCATGAATGCTTGTTGAGGACTGCTACAGGTCAGACAGAGGGTTCTAGAAAGAAATGAAACAGATGTGATCCCTTTCTTCACAGAACTTCCTGTCTCTTTTGGGGAAAGAGGTGATACACAAACACACACAAGAGGAGCAAATGCTCTGAAGGTAATAAGCGGGTTCTATGATAGAAAATAGAAATTCACCCATTTAGCAAACATGGGTTAGGACCCTACTCTGTACCAGATGCTGTTGAATGAGACACAGCTCACATTCTGATTTAGACCAGGTGGTCAGGGAGGGCTCTCTGAGGTGGCAGCATTTAAGCTGAGACTTAAAGGCTGAGAAGGAGCCAGCTGTGCAAAGGGGCAGTGGCAGAGAGAAGAATGTTCCAGGCAGAGGGGAAATGTGCATCTTTGAGTCAATGAAGTAGGATGTAACTTGCCCAGTTAGTGACCGAACTCAAATTCAAAGCCAGTCAGTGATACCAAAACCGTTTCCATGATACTGCTCTACTCTCCACTTACCCTGAGCTTCCTGTTACTCCCCTGCCCAACTCTTCACCCCTCGAGGGCAGGGCCTCTTGTGTTCTTTGTTTCTGTTCGGTCTCAGTGTGACCAGCACGTAGTAGGCATCCGAGAAGGTTTTACTGCTCGGTGTTAGCGGACTTCCCACTGTCTTTCTGATTCGGATGTGCACGCTCATCTCCTCAGTGAAGGTGGGCCCATCTGTGAGGTCATCGTGGTGACCACTGCCTGTGACACTGACGCAGGCTGTTACTTTTCAGAGAGCTTTGAGATACGAGAAATTACGAAACGCATTCTCAGGGAAGGTAGAAAATCCACTTTACATCTAGGCTGCTCTACACGTTTCTTCTAAGATTGGCCTGTATCTCAGCTGCCTACATGACCTCTCCATTTCAAAGTAACAGAGCTTGATCTCATCCAGCCTCTCAATTTACTCCTCCTCCATTGCTCCTGTCTCATTAAATAGCACCTGCATCAATTCAGTTGCTAAGCCTGAACCCAAGCAGCACTTTTTGATACCTCTCTTCATCTCCCTAATATCAAGTCCTTCAGCAGTTTAAGCCATTTCATGTCCAAAACAGCTCTCAAATCCTTTGACTTACAGATCTCAAATCCTTTTACTCCTCTGCCACCATCACGTGGCCACATCTCTTTCCTCCTCTCATGTGGACATGTGCCATGACTTCCTAAAGGGCCCCTCACTTCTTCTCTCTTCTGTTTCCAGTCCCTTCTCCACTCAGCAGGCTGAAATGACCTTTTTAAAACATGAATTGTATCACGTCACACTTTCCTGCTTAAAACATTTTGATGGTTCCCCACTGCACTTAGTAGAAAACAAAAAATTCTTCATGGTCCAGCACCATCTTACCCCTCCTCTGTCACGCTCCACACTGCAAGCTCTCCCCCCTCTGGGTCTTCCTCATTGCTCTTTCCAGTTGTGGGAACACTCACTTGTTACATGGCTAACTCCTACTCATCCCTTATGTCTGCTTTTAGAAGTTACTTCCCCAGAGAAGCTCTCCCAAGGGTCTGTATGGTTTAGATCCCTCCCTTTAGTTTCTTTGCACTTCACTCTTTACTTTCCTTCTTAGCACGAGTCACAGTTGGTAAATCATCCCTTTATTTGGGTGTTACCTAATTAAGGTCTTTCTCCAGTTGACTGTAAGCCCCATGAAGGCAAGGAAACATATCTATTTTGTTCCTGTGTCTCCCCTGCAGTACCTAGCAAGTGCTTGGCATGTAGTCAGTAAATATTTATTCAGTTAAGGTTTCCAGATTTTATCCTTTTAAAATGGTGACTTAATCCCAGGTATCTGGTTTCCAGCCTTGACTATCTGCTGAAACCATGTCTTCTTTTCTTTCAGGTCTTGGATGTACTGGATCTGTGTGTGGTAGTTCTACAGTCCCACAAGAACCAGCTCCTTCCCTTGGCTCATCGGACCTGGCCCTCACTCGTGCGCCGACTCACCAACGATGACCCCCTGGCGGTACTCAGAGCCTTCAAGGTACTGCACTGATGCCCACCACCGTCCGTCATAGGCAGCAAGGGTAGTAAGCACAGAGCTCTCCACTGCCTTTTGGGATTGGTTCTCTTTTTATCTGATTGCAGTGCATACCTTGAAGAAAGTATAGAAAAATAAAGAAAGCACAAAGAAGAAAATAAAAGTCAGATTCCTCTTGAATTTGAAGCAGGGTCAACTAGTAGATGAAAAGGACCACCACTATTTATTGAACATCTACTGTGGACCAGGCAGTGTGCTTGGTACTTCCCCACATTTGAGCTCGTCTGCTTACAACAACCTTGCAAGGTAGATACTGTTATCCCCATTTTTGACAGAGGATGAAACTAGCTCAGAGGAGTTACAGAATCTTCTCAAGATCACACAGCTAGTAAGTGATAGAACCTAGATGTGTGAGTTCATGCCCATGTTCTTAGCACTGCACAAGAGTCAAGGTGAAGGGGCCAAGGTTCTGGGAATGGGCATCCTCTGCCCAGTCAGGTGACGTTGGGCAAAGCCCATGAGCACTGATTTTCAGATAGGGCTTAGGAACACCTAATCCACCTTTCTCATGGTGTTGTTTTCAAGGATAAAGCAGGACTAGTTGGTGAAATGCTTTGAAAAGTTAAAAGCCCTGTATATATCAGATATTCTTCTCCCTGACTTAGTTTGGCTTATATTAGCACACATATTTTAGCTTATTTATTTATATCTTTCCTTGTTCTGAAAAGCACTTAAGGCAACCTACGGAGATACATTTACCATGGCAAGCTGACATAAATTAGAAGTAGGTGAGCAAGATGAGGCAAAGCAAAAAGATGCGTAGGGATGTAAAATGAAGCCAGGAATGCAACTAATGTGCTTGGCAAAGTACTTTGGTTTTCTGTAAGATTCTTCAGCGTATACTGGACCAAAATGCAAGCTTACGCTTAAAACATAAAATTGTTAGTATTTTTTTCCAAAGCAAAACACGCAAAATGACACATGCTTGCAACCGTGTAGTGGGGAGTAAGGAAGGGAAGGAGGGAGGTCTTGCTAAATCTTATTCACATGTGCTGTTTTCCTTTGTGAAAATTAATAGGTTATCTGAAATGCTAGCAAGCATAAAAAAATGAAAAAATATAAAGATGTGTGCGCTGTAACCGAGGCTGCTTTTCCATGCCCAGACATGCTGACGACACCCACGGTCTGCAACGCCTCGTGCAGTCCAACTGAGGGACCTGAAATAAGCACCTCATTCTCTGCAAAGTCGGCAAACACTGTCTGTGTTGGTTATGCCTTGCTTACCAATTTTTAAAGAAAGTCCTATTATCCTGGATACTCAGTCTTGTGCAGCGGGGCAAAACGTTTCAATATGTTCTGCTAGAGAAAGTTCAAAACGAGACATGCAAAGAAACCGCCTGTTGGGAAAGATGGAATGAGGGTGATGCACATTAGAGATTGTGCAGTGGAACCGAAGGAACTCTGACTCCCCTCTGACCTCTGGGGCCCTGCCCTGTCTCAGCCAAGGGACCTCGGCCCCCGTTGTCCTCCCAGTGCCCACATGTGGCAGCAGCGGGGCCTCGTGTTTGTGTTTGCTCAGCCAGCTAGAGTTAAAAGCACAAGTCTTTTCTCAAAGGATGTCAGGAAGATTCAAGAGATGATCTGTGTGAACTGCTTTAAGCTCTTCTTTTTTTTTTAACAAAAAGAGGAGGAAAATCAAGGTATTAATCATATTATTCATCCAACTCAAAATTCCTTTGAATTATTCTCCATGTAATCTGTATTTATGGATAGAATCAGCCATGCCTTAGGAGCAGAGACCTCCGAATTCATAACTGTCAGAATCACAAACCATAGGCAAGGAATTAACAGCAGTAATTCTATTTTTTTCGAGCAGAGACCTAGATGAAATTGAATTACCAAACACTCTTTAGCTGTCTTGCTGCCTTGGCAATGTTCAGTCACCAGGTTGGGGGCTGTTTCTGCAGGTTTTGCGTACCCTGGGAGGCAAGTGTGGCGATTTTCTAAGGAGTCGGTTCTGCAAAGATGTCCTGCCAAAGCTGGCTGGCTCCTTGGTCACCCAGGCTCCCGTCAGTGCCAGGGCTGGACCAGTTTACTCCCATACGCTGGCCTTCAAGTTGCAGCTGGCTGTCTTGCAGGGCCTGGGCCCCCTCTGCGAGAAACTGGACCTAGGTAGGTACTAGCCAGTCTCACCTGGACAGACACACTGTGCTTCTGTCTCACCCTCGCTATTGCACTCTGCTTACTCGTGCTCCCCTCGTGTCTCTTCACGTGCGCATCCTTCAGTCTTACTTTGGCCCTATTTGTCCGTTTACCTTGATGTGTTTTTTGACTTGCTGGGTGGACTAAAGAGCCCACAGCATCCTGCCTAGCTGTTCCAGTTTCCTCAGATAGCATTTGGTTACTGCTCGTCCCAAATGAAGTCTGAGGGCCAATGCTTGTTTTGTTTTTCCTCCCTGCAGGTGAGGGTGACCTGAATAAAGTAGCTGCTGCCTGCTTGATTTACCTCAGTGCCAAACAGCCCGTGAAATTACAAGAGGCTGCCAGGAGGTACGTCTGCTTGATCACCCGCATCTCTTTACGTTTGTTCTAAATTATAGATGATTTGCTAATGGTGAGCAGAGTTGAGGCATCTCTGCTCTCTTCTCTCTCTTCTTGCCAGGTTAAGATGATTTCTTTAACTGTGCCAACTCTAGAGATGGTATTTTTACTAGACGCATTTCTCTTTCAAGTAACCTTTTCCTCTGCTGCAGTGTCAGCAACAATTCCAAAGGGGCAAAAAGCAGAAAGACAGTGTGCTGGAGGGAACAAAGCACTCTCCTGGTTGGGTGGCAGTCTGCTTCTAGGCCCTACTCCTCTGGTGACCAAGTGACCTGGCACCTCTGTGGGCCTCAGCTCTCTCCTCCTCAAAGCGAAAGCATCAGGTTACTGAGCTGGCATACCTTGACTCCACAGAGCGTCTTAACTGGGCGTCAGGCGCTGTGAACCCTCGCAAATTGTATGCAAAGTTGGATGTGTGCAAGCAGACACATACGCGCCTTTTTCCAGACAGAGTCTGCACCATTCATCTAATTATAATAGGGGTCTATGAACCAAGAAACGTTAAGAACCACTGGACTAATGGCTTATAGTTCCTTAACTGACTCTGAAATTGTGTGATTCTAATTTCCAAGAGTTTTGCTTATTCGAGAACGGCTGTAGCACGTCTAACGGAAGAAGCTATGTTGGTTCCTTGAGTCCTAAAGGATTTTTCTCAAAAGCTAAAACTCTGAGCGCAGCAGCGTTTCCCAGGCTTGAGACGCAGAAGGCGTTCTGACCCCCTTTCCCCAGCTCTCCTCCAGCTGGGAGCAGCCTGCACCCTGGAACTGCCATCCCCTGGGCGTCTGCTGCTGGAGCAAAAGCTTGCCTGGCCGACTTGGCATTGTGTACTGCTCTGGGCCATGCAACTCCACGTCCCAGAGCAAAGAAACAGTCCCTCCCCCTTCTTAGGCTTCTGGTAACGCATCCCTGATCTTCCTTGGGGGGTAGGAGTCATCTCTTTCCTGAAGGACTGAAAGGCTGCTCTGACTGTGGAATGAGGAAAGCAGACTTGCTCCCTTATAAACCTTGCACTCTGTGAGTGATGGAAATATCTTTTTGAATTGATTTATTGTCCTTTGCAATTTTTTGCTCTTGATTTCCCCAGTTCCTTTTTTTCTTTCTGTCTCTTTCCTGTCACATCCCCTAGGCCCAGAATCAGTCATGGTTTCTTGAGCACAGGGGCACACATCCCAACCAGCTTCTTATCCCCAGACATTCTTATTCCTCAAAGAACCAACTTAGGGTGAAAATAGTCCTTCCCTGGGCAGTGTCCCTGAAGCTGATCGTGCTGTGATTTAAAGTACAATTCAGGAACATAATGAACTCATCTTGAAGTAAATTCTTTTGTGTTTGTTACAACCAAGAATTATAAAGATCTGATTTTCACATTTCCTGTCCCATTCTACTTTTTCTACACCCACCCCATACCTACCCGTCCTTCCAGTTTAGACCCATCAAACAAGCTAATATTCACAGTTCATTATCTTTTCATTTCTAATTTTCTCTTTTGCTGCTGATAGCAATTAAACCTGGAGTGGGACCTTGCTGAGTTGAGTTGAGTTGCATTCCCGGTGCCTCTCGAGGAGGAGCATGCGGCCAGACCTCTTGACTGCAGCGCCTTTGTTTGCTCCTCCGCATTCCGCATTCCGTTTGTTTGTTCCGTGTGGAGTCAGATGACCTCCCTCTTGACGGGCTGGGAGGGGAGGAAGTGCAAGGTTGATTGCTTCACAAACACATCATCTGCAAACTTATTTTGAAGTCAGGGGAAAAAATCAGTGTTGTCCTTGATGAGGAGCTGATTTGGCATCTTGATTCAGAAATTAATAAGCTCTCTAAATGGGAGAGGAAGCCTGAGACAATGGGAAGCCTGGTCTCTTTGTGAGCCTCCTTACCGAGTGCAGAGAGGGAGATGGGTGGGCCGATCCGCACCGAAATGCAGGGATGCAGGACTGATAAAGAGGTCCCTGAGTGAGCAGAGGGACTCACCACCCATCCAGCTGTTTGTCTCTAATTCTCCTCTTTCCTTCACACCCCACATCCAGTCCAGAAGTAAAGCCTGTCTACCTAACTTGCAGAATCTCTCTTCAAACTGTCTGCTTCTCTTTACCTCCAAGCCACCAGATCAGGCCAGGCCTCCCTCATCTCTTACCTGAATGACTGTGGAAGCCTCCTCGCTGGCCCCCTGCTTCCACTCCTGCTCCTCAGTGTTACCCCTCAGTGGTCAGTGACACCCCCACCCACTCCTGGGAGAAGAGAGGGCTGTTGTGTTCGTTTCCAGGGCCCAAGAGGAAGGCCTATGGCCAGAGGGTTACAATCACTCCAGCCTCAGCTCCGTACTTGGAAGAGCCAGTAAAGCCAGAGCTCTCAGAGCTGGTGAGTGTCCAACCCGGGGCAGATGCCCCTCCATCTGACAGGGCTGGTGAGGACGCCTGTGAGGGCTGGTGGGTGAGCAGCCTCTGGCAGGTGGGCGTTGAGACCTCTGAGGGACAGCCTCCCTCGAGTTGGTATGGAGGCAAACTCAGCAGCTCCATGAAAAGTTCCTCTCTGTGTCCATACAGTTGGGTTTTTCCTTCCTCCTGTTTGCTTTTCCTGATTCAGAAGAATGACCAAGGCTGTGTTTGCTTTTTTAATTTCTCATATTAAATATAGCCTTCGTGGCAGGCTTTTACATCCAGGCTGTAAACTCTAGAAATGGAAATTGATCAGGGGGTGGTTGATATAACTGAGGCTGTAAATGCTCAGAACGGGGATGCCATTCCAGTTTAATGCTTTTGTCTAGCGAATGTGCCTTGTGAGGAGGGGCATAAATCTTGCAACTTAGGGGAGGGGTGGGGGTACAGGCAGGGTACAACCTTGCTGTATGTTACCACCAGGTGTCACTGTTAACTGGCTATGCAAGAAAAATACCAGCTCCCCAAAGTCCATCTAGTTAAATAACTTCAATGGATAATAAATGAGAAAATCATATTTGGGGTGGGAGGAGGGCTCAGCCTACCACAAGCTGTAAATAAGGCAGTGTCCTTGAGGGTAAGCACTGGATCACAAAATAACAGGTCATGTCAGCCACGCCTCCAGCTCAGCCATGGCAGAGGCAAACTTAACTCATTTAAATTCCCAAGTGGCCCCCAAGATATCTCCCAGCATGCAGTGGGCCTCCACAGTTCTGTGCTTTCTGGCAATGGAGCTTTCCTTCCCATACATGAAAGGAATTTGAGATGAGAGCACATACCCCAAATTTCTGTGTTTTTCCTTGAAGCCAGTACATGCTCTCAGCCTGGTTCAACTCAGCTCCGTTAAAACCACACTCCTTGGGCCTATGTCTGAGCAGCCTCGGAGAGTCCCTCTCTTTTGCAGGGAGATCTTAAATCATCCAGTGGATCTTCCACCCTTAGGCTGAAAGGAACAAAGGAGGCAATACCTAGTTTTAAAAAGAGGAAGTCCATGCCCAACGGGTGTTCACAATGGAGGAACAATGCTTTTAGGCCACTTGGTCTCCAGCTCCAGGCCTGCCTCCACCTGCCAACCCCAGAATGGAGGTAGGGATGCAGGGTGCCAGCAGGTAGTATGTGCAGGTCCTGGATGCTGGAGTCCTTGATGTGTGTTTGGGGACAGGGTGGGGGGAGGAAGGGCACCCTCCCAGCTTCCCCTGCCTGACCATTGTATATGAAGGCAAAGGGCACCAGTCTTGGAGGTGGACAAACCTCGGTTCAGATCTTGCTGGCTCCATGACCTTGAGCAAACGACTTAGTTTCCTTGTGCCTCATTTCCTTCCTCTATAACCTGGGGATGGTGATAACACCTTCCTCCCAGAGTCCTTGTGCAGATGAGTTGCATTCATAGGTGAGGGAGTCCATTCAGCGTTCATTCATTCTGCTGATCACTGAGGAGCGTCTATGTGCCAGGCACTGTTCTAGGCACTGAAAGTAGAGGAGAGCAAGAGAGAGGAGCCCTCTGCCCTACACTGCTTATGTTCCAGAGGTATATTGATGTGTGTACACAAACCTATGTGGGATATATATAGATATGCCAAACATATATATTATGTATATGTTGTACATACACATGTACACTTGGGCATGGTATTTCTTGTGGTAAGCCTGCTTCATCTATACTGAAATTTGAACAGAGGTTTTCGCCTCAGAATGTGATCTTTTTCATGTTAATTGTGCCGCCTCCCCCTACTGCCCTTTGCATGAGAAGTCAGGACTAGGTTTGAAGGTTCATTTACTGACTGACTTCCTTGCTTTCTTTCTAGCAGTAGGATTCGCCCATCAAAGAACCAGCCAGTGCCTTCAAGCCCTGGACGAACACAGACTGGCACAGGCTGGTTCATTTCATCCCCGTCAGAGCCCCAACTCCTCTCTTTACCCACACATGGGCCTATTATATTTGAACGGGTCAGGAGCCGCAGAGGTGATCCTTTAGTTCAGCTGAGCTTGAAATTAGTAGCTCGTCCCCTTAAACGGTGTGGGCAGTTTGTTTGAGCTTGGGCTGCAGAGCTGTTTCCCCCTCAGATTGTACCCAGCATGGAAATGAGAGCACTCCTCATATTTTTCCTTTTGACATTTGATTAATAGTTGACAAATCCAGACCCAAGTAGTTAGCTTTCCTATTATCCATCTTTTGACAGGCATTGCTGTTTTTCTTTTCCAGGCTCATTGTTCTAAAAATACACTCAGATCTAAAGCTGTTCGCTGTGCCATATAGGCATGATTTCCTGGTGTCAAAGATAAGAGACATCTGCCATGCAGATTACAAACAAAGTGGGTTGCCAGGTTTCCGATCTGAAGGCAGGGACCTCTGTGCTACTTAAATCAAATACTACCCATCCTTTCCCTGCTACCTAGGTGTGTCGTGTGATTGACAATCTGCCAGGGTCAACTGTTTTACCACCCAGTGGGAAAGGTAGGGGAGGGGTGTGCATGCGCTGTACATACCATGCTGGCTCGGGAACCAGGATGCTCTCAATGCTCCTCGTAGCTGGACCACCAGCACAAAGTGGATTTCAGATATCAAGAGGCTTGGCAGACCACAGGGTAACTGTTTCATCACTTTGCAGGGCCTATGGTCTGTCCTGAGCAGCTAAGTGGCTGGACTGAGTGTGATGATTGATCTCTGTACCAAGTGAGGTAGCCAGGGAAATGGCCTCAATTCTCTTAATATATATCTCTTTATTTAAAAGAGCCAAGGACTGTGTTGAGGGTTGAAAGATTTCAAAGATGAATACCAAGTTGGAGTTGGCCTCACGTTGCTGCTCAGTTGCAGTGTAAACTTGGGTAAATAGATTTACTTCTCAGAGTCTCAGTTTCCTCGTCTACAAGGCTAGAATAAGCATATCAGTTATTTTCCACCCAATAAAATTATTACAAGGATTCAGTAACATCTATATCATTCTTTAGCACAAAATATCAGCACAGAGTGAAAAGTCAGTAAGTAGTAGATTTTATCATTATTTAAACTTCCTCCTTATTCCAAAAAAGGCCTAGGGCATCAAGAGAAATAAGAAGTGAAGAAAATTTTTAAAAGGGAAAAATAATAAGAGAGAAAACAAGGTGAAGCCGGAGTTGAGCTTAGTATATAAAGTGCAGACGGCGCTCTGCACCCTGACTAGAGAGGAGCCTTTTATGGCTCTGGGCTTCCTCACAGCAAAGAGGGAAGTGCACCTGTCGTGCAGCTTCCAGTCATTACTGGAATGAGGAAAGGAAGCTTTTTAGAAAGAAGCACAGCTTTCCTTGGCACTGAACCCTAGGAAAATTTCTCCATGGGTCGTCTTAGAAGAACATTGGGTACTGTTGTGGCTAATATCCCTAACGTGCCTGCAGTCAACACAGAAGTACATTTCCCAGAGCTGATTCTTACAGCATCCATCAGTGGAGGCTGCTGGCTTAGTGCCAAAGTGTGGGTTACAGGAAAGCAGTTACAGGAAGCAGGGAGGGGGCAAAATAGGCAGGCTGCTACGAAGATGTCTTTATCTTCAAGGTTATGACTCTTCCAGGGAGGAGCAGGAAACACTGCGTGTGGCTGAGAGTACAGCCAGCCAGGCCAAGGCCCAGGTCAGCCATTGCATGGGGCCACTTTGGAAATTGGCACCCAGGAGGTGTTCTCATGGGATCTAGGCCTGCAGGGGGCCTGGAGGCGAGAGAGCTGGCCAGATGGAAGGGGCTGCTTTTAAATCCTGCCCCCATGGGATTTAAACCCTTCTAAGTTCTGGCTTATTTTTGAATTGTCTGTAACAGATTGGTCCTCTCAGTGCCATATCTTTTTAAATATGCACAAAGCAATGGAGTCATTCCACTGCATTTATGATACTTTGTCTTGTGGTACTTCAGGGGCGCGATTAGCATCGTAAGCTTCTACTGGTGTTTATGGTTTTAAATCCTGTCCCATTGCATTTAAATATTTCTAATATTGGTCTCTGTGTGAATATACGGTTTGGAGTTAGATTGATAAATGAATGGTTTTGAACAGGTAAATATAGTTAAGTGTAACGAGTATGTATAGTTGCAAAGATAATTAGTAGTATTTATTTGGAGACTAAATCGTGGCTTCAAGTCATAATCTTCCATTTCCAACATTTAGAAACAAAAAATGACCTCCATGCAGGGGAAGATAGCTAAATTGAATAGCAAGAAAGGACAGGCTTGAAATACTGTTTAACCAATGAACTGAGACCCATTAGAGTAAATTACTGAGTATAGAAACATTGCCCCACTGCTTGCTGGCTAGGACACGTCGACACCCTGAGCATCCATTTGTTTAGAAGGAAACACACACAGCCTCATTTGTAGCATCAGCGTGTACGGAGTCATGGGAGAAGAGATGGCCAGAAAAAAGAAGAGCGTGGAGGCTGTTCTGCCAGAGAAGGAATAAGAGGGAAGCTAAAATAACTTTGTGGACATGCCTACTCTCCAACAACTGAGTTTATTTTCCGATTCTATTGAGTCATGCCCATGTAGAGACAGCCTATATCATGTTCCTAAGGAGACATCCCTGAATAACTTCTTTAGAAACCCAAAATAAATAAATGAATAAACAAATCACAAAGCCACAAGTTCTTTACCACTGGCATTTATGCAGACAGCTCATGAGAGCATTTTATAAATCCAGAAAGAGACAAGGAGCAGCAGATCCCTCAAGCAAGTAATTGACGGAGAAAGAATAGCCTGTCACCCGGGAGAGCTGGAAGCTCTGCGTTGCAGTTACAGTTTATTTAGCTTCGCTGGGCCTCCATCGGCTGCAGTTTTCTAGAGCTCCTTTTGAGCAGATGTTGTCTAGACCAAGATGGTGAGGACACACTCTGTCATATCTGCATCTGCAGCAAAGAGGTTTCTTTTGGGTTTTGCCACATTTAGGAGGCAAGGGGCTATGACCCAGCACCCATGCTTGAGAACTGCTGTGGACTGTTGGAGCTAGAAGGGGCCTTCGAACTGATCTGATACACCCCAGTGTCCCCTCCTCAGGAATCCTTCCACAGCTCCACCCCACGCATGACTTCTAGCACAGCCTTCTCCACATTGCATCGTGGGCCCCTGTGATTAGTCTGTCCTCCCCACCAGACAGGGAGGCTTGAGGCCAGAGCATTTGTCCATCCATCTTTGTATCCCACGTGCCCAGCACAGTGCCTAGGCTGGACCAGGTGCTGTAAACCTTTGGTAAACCACCAAGAGATGGGACCCTCACCTAGCTGACCAGATTCTAGTAGCACATTTCCTACCTTCCCGGGCCACCTCACCCCCAGCCTTGTCACTCGGAGCACCTCGATATTGATCATAAAGCTATGAGCCGCTGCTCTTGGTTTGGTGTCTGGAGTTTATTAGGTTCTTACTGATGCCCACCAATTGTAGATAGGGCTGAAGTGCAGGGAAATGGCTGCCTGCATGAAGTGAAATTCAATAAAACCGCATTTTAAGTGAAAAATCAGTATAAACACCAGGCTTCTTTGCCATGGAAACAGAGGTTGCTTAGAAACTGCCTAACGGCGAGTTCTAAATTTTTTAAAGTCAAGTTATCATTTAAGCTACACGGCCCTACAGGTTATTGAGAGATAATCACTCCCCCCAGGACACTCGGGAGGCATGAGGCACAGCTGAGTGCCTCCTGAAACTCTGGGGACCAGATAATCTCTTGATAACTGTGCTCCCTGGAGCCACTGATTTGGGCCTGGGGGAAGGAGAAAGAAATTTTTGTGCAGGAGTTAAATAGTGTACATATATATTTTTTAAAGTGTTTGAAAAAAGATGGAGCTGGCCATTTGGCATGTTCAGCAGCCATCTCTGCCGTGTCTCAAGATGTATTTGGAACATTTTCCAGTCAGTTACCCCAGTCACTTCAAAGCAGAGGTCCTGTGCTTGTCTTCTGGCTTTTGATGATGCAAAAAGGCTTTTGAAGTCTTCCCTCTCTGGGAGCCCCTCTCCCCAGCTCAAGATAGGCAGGAACTGGCCCCAGGATAAAGTGGTCCCAGAGTTTGGAGCAAAGCTCTGCCACTGAGCACTCAGACAAGACTTCCTGGGTCACAGGCTCAGCTCCCAGGGGCTTAAAGCAAACAAGGGTCCAGGTTGAGAATTTGTCGGCATTTAGAGTTCAGCGGGTCCCATGCCTTTTGCCAAGCAAGAACACAGCTACACCTGCCAGTACGTGGTTGCATGGCACGGTATTTGCTCCCAACTTCAGGCATGCAGAGGGCAAAGAATACTGCATTCATTTCTTCCTGAAAATAATGGGCGAAATGAGAACCCCCACTGGTTGAGAACTGGGACCCCCCACCAAGACAGTATGAAGAAAATTATGAGTAAAACAAAAGACAAATGTTTTGCCCTTTTCAGAGTATCTGGGAATTTTCCGTGCCATGGTGATGCTGCTAGGGTTGGTGGTGATGATTATTCCTCAGACGCACACACACTCTCTGGAAGGAAGTGCTTTTACTATACACTTCAAAGTATTTTCCTCCTTAGAGCCTAGGAACAAACCTGTGAGGAGGGTGGGGCAGGTGTGATCATCTTCTTTTGGAGAAAGAGGAAACAGGTTCATGGAGGCAAAATAATTTGCTCCAAGCCACAGAGGTGGAAGAAGGAACCTGCATTGTTGCCTGCCATTCGGGGGAGTCTACCCCTTTAAGAGCTAAGAAGTGAGACCCAAAATAATTCTTCCAAGAGTTTGACTCCCACTTAATAAAAGAAAGTGAACTTTGCACACTTTTTTTTTTTTTTGCTTCCCTGTTAGCATTTTATTTAGAAATCTCCCAGGGGAAAGAGAGTGGCTTCCTTTCTTTTCCTGCCAACAAATACAACATCTGCATTTAGCATGTTAGAAAGGACTCAGAAAATGAGCATTGCTGTGTTTTCACACCGTGTAAGTCAGAGCAGAGCTGTGGCTGAACTGGGCCATGGTACTACTTTGCTGGGTGTTGCCCAGATCAAAATACTCCTTGAAGCTGAGAGTGTACTGTGCTGTAGCTTGAGAAATTGTTCCAGTTCTTGAAAGGAAAAAAAAAGAGAGAAACCCCTTGCATTCTAACAGACTTTGACACTAGGGAAAACTGTCAGCTGTGTCACGTGTAAATAGAAATCCGCCTCCCATTTTTGGTGCATTTTTTAATCATTTCCCTTGCCACTCTAATTATCAAAGATATTTTTGTTTTTAAACAAAAATTGTCTCCCACGCAGGCCCCATCTCCTTTCTGCCGTGAAGTGGAAACGATGAATTAGAATATTCTAATCACTCCTGCAGCAACTGCTGCTGAGCTTATAAACATAAGATCATCCTAAGTAATGAAAACTTAAATTATTTAGGCACAAAACAGGCCAGAAAAAATTTTAAAGTGCCCCCTCCACCTGCCCCCTTGCTCCTCAGCACATGTCTGTTAAACGCGAGGAAGAAAGCAGAACTGGCTTCACTGAGCTAAGACCCAGATCTCCTGAAGGCACAGGTTTTTCAGATTAACGAAATTAAAAACCAGAACTGAGCTCCATTTAGCACGAGTTTAGGTTCCTGTTTGATGCCCAACAGTATGGGAGAGGCTGCTAGGAATGGTGGTCAAGAATAAAATGTGATCCATCGACAGATACTGTCCACTCAAGTAGACAGGGATCGCATGTGCTAGACGCTGGCTGAGGCTAGATCTGTGTTTTCTCCTTTAAAGCTCAGCAAAAGCCTGAGTGAAGTACACCCTCCATTTTTAGCAAGGAGGAAACTGAGACCAGGTTGAGTAATCTCCCATAGCCACAAAGCTGGTGATGTCTGCGTTAACGTGAATCCTGTTAGTAATGTTCCTTAGTTCTTCCTTGGGGGTGAGCATTGACCTTTCCTTTGGATCCTTTTATAGAATGTAAATATTCCAGAGAGGGATGTCATCCGGTCATTAGTGTGCAGCATAGTAAGTCACTTATCAAATATAAGAACCTGTTCAATCAAGTGTCTGTTGAGGGCTTACCATGTGCCATGTTAGGTGTCTGGGATGCAGCAGTGAACCAAACAGACATGGTCCCTGCCCTCAGGGGCTTGTATTGTGGGGAAGGAAGATGGCCAGTAGACAAGTAGTTGATAAATGCTAGGAAGGCTGTCCTGAAAGAGAAAAATAAGGGGCAACCACCTAGGCAAAACAGTCCAAGAAGGCCAACTCTTCCAAGCAGGTGATACATGAGTTGAGATGGGCAGGATGGCCCAGAGGGAGCCAGCTAGGGGAGGGCCTCGCCCTTCCTGGGAGTGAAAAGCCAGACTCTGAATTGCAGAGTGGCCAGGTGTATGAAGTTTACCCTTGGACTGCCCAGTGCAGTGGTCCTGGGCACGTGTTTGATTGTTTGGAAATGGGATAGGAGCGGATAAGAGGCAAGGGTTGTGATCCCACAGTTCAGACCAAGACAAAGAACCTCACGCTTGGTGACCCTATGGTGTCAGGTGGCCCGGGCCCTTCAGCTCTGTCCATGTCTTTTGTAGGACACCAGTGCTCTGCCTCTGCCAAAGCTCACAGGGCCGGGCTCAGGTGGTCCTGCCCTAGGAGGATAACTGGGTTTGATCCCTGTACAAGCGTGTTCAGACCACCAAGAGTCCATGGCTCTCAGTGGCCAGAAAGAGGCCAACTACAGAGTTCACCAGCGAGCTGGAGGGCCGCAGATGAGGACCTGGAGCCTCCGAGGTTTTGGGCTTACCCAGGGTCCCCACGCAGGACAGGGAGCCCTTGCTCTGTGGCTGTCCTGTGAGCCGACTGGATCCTGTAATGAAGGGGGGCACTGTTAGTTTTCTTCTTTCTGGAAATTCCTGCTTTACATCCCAGAACTTAACCAGTTTCTTTGCCAAGCGCTTGTTTGATGTCAATATTGTTCTACTCAGACTAATTACTTTTCTTCCCTGTGTCAATGGATATGAAACTCTGTCTCTATTTCTGTTAGGCTTTGGACCATCCAAATGGCCTTGTCTTATGAACTAAAGTGAGTTTGTTCTGCTCTTGGAAGTGGTTTGACATTATCATCAGTTTCTTCCAGAAAGCCCAATAAGCGGCCTCTCCTCCCCCAGGCCCCCTCACTCCTTTTCGTCTCTTCGCAGCGTTTTCCTCCACTTGATGAAAGCAGACCCGGACTCCACCTGGTTCCTCCTGAACGAACTCTACTGTCCCATGCAGTTCACACCCCCCCACCCCAGCCTCCATCCTGTGCGGTTCCAGGGAGCCACCGAGCAGCAGAACCCATACTCCGCCAACGTGCTCCGCCTGCTCCGGGAGCTGCAGTGACCCTGCCCCTCCCCCAGGGGCAAGCAGGCGCCAGGGGAGCCCTCCCCCACCCCTTCCTAGGACATGGGGCTGACCCCACCCTAGCCGAAGGCGGTGGTGGCAGCAGCAGAGAAGACTTCAAAGGTGGGTTAGACAGCTGATCAATTTATAAATTGATCGATCACACAAATGCTTAGAAATTGGATTAAAGGAAAGTAGCCAACTGTTATTTATATTTCATACCTGGTGTTTTCAAATGACATTGTCTGGCGGCTCTAAGGGCTTAACTCCTTAGTTTACCATCTCTGCGGCCCCAGCCGCCTCACAGGCCACCCCACACCAGCACACCCACACCGGAGAGCTTAAGGACACGTGGGCCTGTACTCCGCATCACATGTGTCCTCTGAGTGCCTGAGGACCACGTGGAACCGTCACACGTCCAGGAGCCTTCAGAACAGCCCTGCACTCCTCAAACCATGAGGTGGAACTAACCCGTGGCACCTAACCTGTTCTTTGGAAGAAAATGAAATAAAGGCACTTCTTGGATGAAAAGATGATCAGGAGCTCACTTTGAAGGTTGTTGCTTAAATTGGGTGACTTTTTAAGAATGAGTTTATGTTTTTGAATGGATAATGAGGAGCCATGATCTGAAATCCAAGCAGTCCAAAACAGATGCAGTAAAAAGTAAGTCTCCCCTCCCTGCTCCCCAGACAGCTGGTTTCCCTCCCCGAGGCCAAAACACTCAGGAAGATGTTCTGGATACCTTTTAAAAAGCAGATTAGCTTTTTTAACTTTGTATTCTGGTTCCTAGTATACAGCGCTTGTTTGAAGCCCCAGGTACCCATAACCCAGCTGCCACTTTCCAGCACACGCTGCTCTGCTTCTCCCCCTGCCACTCCCCTCCCTACCCCCACCCAGCCTCTGGGTTATTTTGAAGCAACTCCCAGATGTCATATCCAAACCTTTTTTTAAGCATGCAACCACAATAGCATTATCACACCTAAAAAATTAACAATGGTCCTTTAATATTGTATTCAGTCAGTGTTTAGATTTCCCCAGTGTGTTTGAATCAGGATCCAAATAAGATATGTACTTTACTGTTATCAATATGTCCCTTAATAAATCTCTTTTAATTTATAGATTCCCCCTCCACCTTTCTTTTCTTTTCCCCGTAAGTTTTTTGCTGAGGAAGCAAGGTCATTTATCCTACAGCATTTCCCACAGTCTGGATTTACTGATTACATCCCTGGGGGTCGTTCACGGACTCCTGTCACTTGTATTTCCTGTAAATGGGGAGGCAGAATAAGAGGCTTGATTGGGTTTGGTTTTTTTGTTTCAGATTTTTTTGGGGGGCAACACTCCTCCACAGGTGGTATTATTTACTTCCGTCAGGACGTATGTAATGTCTGATCTATTCTTGTGATGTTGGCAGCCATTGGTGATCCCTCCTGGGTCCCCCCATTCATGAGGGATTGCACAGTAGTGCTGTTCTGGCCCCACCTGCCAGCTTGCGTTTAGGTAGAATACCTGTGTATGGGAACTTTCCTTCAGCAACCCTGCCGTAACCTTGAGGGAGTTTGAGCAGAAAAAGCAGGGGAAATCATGATCTTTCTAGCTGGCGGAGTTAAAACACACAGATTACGTAAATTTAGGTACACAGCCACACACACACACACACACACCCACACCCACACCCATCCCCGTATGCTGAAGGGTCACAGGAATGATGAATGCTTCCTCACCAGATGCATGGGGAGACCCCATCCGGATAACTCCTCCAGTGACATAGATGGATAATCCCCAAGCTCTGAAGAACCCAAAAAATGGTTGGCAGAGGGACATATTGGAGCAAGGGTTCCCAGCCAGTTCCAGGAAGGCCCCACTCATTTCCTTTTAGGTCTTCCCTACAAGGGCAGTGGATGTCCAGCTTGGGTCTGGGTGGCAACAGCCTGGCTCCTGGTCTGGCTCTGCTAGTGAGTCATCAGAGAGCTCCCTCTCTTTGGGCCTCAGTTCTCCTGCCTGTCAAGTGGAGGGAATAGGCCAGAGAGAGAGCTCTTAATCTGTTGGGATTCTGGGCCCCTCCAGGAATCTGATGAATCTGAGGTCCCACTCCCCGGAAACCTTCCTCCTCCTTGCTTGTCACCTCCAGAAGGACCCTGCATCCTCCAAGCCTGTGGTCACACCCCATCTCCTCATCTCCTGCTGGGTCTGCTTGGCTGACCTCACAGAATTCTATGTACAATTCCAGAGACTTCACCTGTGACCCTGCAGGGACCCGAAGTTAAGAACCCCTGAAAGAGGGAGATAATCACTTCACTCTCTTCCGATCTTAAAATTCTGGGATGATTTCCTATGGGAAACAGAGAAAATGCCCTCTAATTGAGGGGATTGTAAAAGGATTCACAGCATTGTTTCCAATTCCACTGGGGACACAAAGTGATAGGCTAATTCAGTCTCCGGGTCCTGACAAATGAGAAAACAGGTCAGAGAGGTGGCGTGACTTGTCGAGCATTACCCAGCTCCCAGTGAGATTAAAGTAGACGGCCTCCCCAGGGCACCTGAGTGTGGCCGGCCGCGATGGTGTACCTCGAGGCGGGCCACCTGCGCGCACATCCTGTGCTGTGGTACACCCTGGGCTCTGGGAAGCTCGCCAGGAGATACTCTGCGTGGGAGGATGTGCCGTGGCGTTCCAAAAACCCATCCCTTCCTCAGAGAGTTAAGACATCCTGAGTTGCTTTCCGATTCCTGCAGGCAGATTGTTGCACTTGATTAAAAAAACAAACTAATTAGAATGCCTCCCCAGTTATTATATTCAGGCAACTTCAATTTTGAACCTGTCCAGCTGACTCAATCTAGTCCTTGTTAACGTAGGCTTCACAAAGTGCTTGTTTCCCCCTGTTAAGACTTGCTGGTGCAGTGAGGGTTTCTGCTTTCATTCAGGGCGCCCCGGCATTCTGAGTATTGGTTGGCTGGAGTTAGGGGGAGGTAAGGGATTAATAGGCAGATGCCGAAAGGCCTTGAATTTCGGGTTGAGATGTTTGAGCTCTGGTCTGCAGGTGGTGTGAGGCTCCTGGAGGGTTCAGGAAAGTGTAGAGCTGGATCTAAGGGATCCTGTGAAGCGTTGGACGTGGTCCTCAGGAGGCACCATATTGTGGCGAGAACATGAATGATGGGGTTGATTTCTGACCCTACCTCTTAGTAACTGTGTGACCTTGGGCAAGTTACTTTACTTCATTTTCCCGTCTCTAAAACAGAGTTGCTGCCTCTGCCTCTGGGTGGCTGCAGCAGGAGTAATGAGTACTGTAGTGTTTACAGTGTTTAGCATGGTGCCTGCGGCTGTGGCCACGTGCATTCCTTTCCCCCTCCTGACCCCATTGCTCATGGCTTTGTTAGGGATGCAATACGTACTCCTTCCGACAATTATGGGTGAGGAAGTAGATGGTTAAACCTCAGAATGAACCACCCAGGAACTAAAGGGGACCACAGCAGAGAAGGAGGTAAGATCCTTGTAGCACAAGCAGACTTATGGCAGGCAGAGAGGGTAAAGGGCGTTCCAGACAAGGAAAGTAACATCCCCAAAGGCATCCAGGCATACCTGCCCATAGCTGTACTCAACATAAGTCCTTCAGTTGCAACTGACAGGAGACCCAACCCAAACTGGCTTGAGCAAATGAAATGTCTTGGCTCACTTAACCAGCAGGCCCAGCTAGCTCCAGAGCCCACGGCCAGTCTCTGTCTTTTGATTCTGCTTTCCCCAGTGTTGGCTTCCTGCTCTAGCAGCCTCTCTCTATAAAGTGTCAAAGATGGCTACCAGTAGTTCCAGGCCTCTCTCCTTTCAGTTTAACAAACCCAGGAGAGTGTCGGAAGGAGCGCTGCTTCTGACAGCTGCAGCTCAAGTCCTAGGATTTGCGCTCCTCAGCTCAACCCCGAACCAAGCCTTGTGCATCCAATCGGCAGACTCTCTGTGAAGGGCCAGGTGGTGGCTATTTCAGGTTTTGCAGGCCTTGGGGTCTCCATGGCATCCTCTTTTTTGATTGTTTTTACAATCTTTTAAAAATGTAAAAATCATTCTTAGCTCAAGGGCCTTACTGAATAGACTGGGGGCTATTCTTTTGCCCTCCACCTTAGTTTGCCCACCCCTGATCTACCTTCTCATGGGCAGGCCTGGAGGCAGGCAGTCAGGTCACTCACCCAAACTATGTGGGGACAGAGCTAGGGTAGAGGACTTTCCCCCAAAAGGAAGAGCTGCATTTGGTTCCCAGGAAAAGAGCTGCGGGGGGGTGGGGAGGGGCAGAAATGACAGGCATCCACCACCCTGTATTTGTGGCCCATGACAAGTGTGGCCTGGCAGTCTGGGAGGGTGCGTGTAGGCGTTTGTGGTCTCTGAGACCACATTTATGGGGTCTGGACTGCCAACCTGGGGATCTCAGCCTTAAGAGATCAAGAAGTGGCCTTGGAAGGTTCTTGAACAGGTGAGTAATGTATTGAAAGCATCATTTGAGGAATATTCATCTCATGGAAGCACACAGGAGAAATTGGCAGGGAGGGAGACTGCTGATGAAATTGTGTTTCTGCAAGTCCCAGGACGAGGAAATGTACCTCTTCCATCAGCCCCAAACTGTTTGACAGGCCGTGGTTCATGGGCAACTTGAGGCACATAAATATGTGCTTTAAAGTTTAAAAGTAAGAAGTGAGATGAATGGAACCTCTGATGAGGCGTCCTCTGGCTCATTCTGGAGAGCTGAGAGCCCTGGAAATGATTCTCTGCAGCTCCAGCTGTGATGAGCAGTGCCGGGTCCCTCTCCCTTTGTGTGACTTACCCCAGCCTCTGTGTCAGGCTTGATTGGAAGCAAAGTGCCCATATTGCCTTTCCTCCAGAGTAAGGAATAGAGGCCAAATTTCAGAAAATAATTCTGAGTGATGGCTGACTCTGTCAAAGCGTTGATTGCTTTATAAATGGCATTCTTCTCCCAGCACCCCCCCACCACCACTGAAGTTTGGAGGCAGCGGCTTTTCAAATTACGCTTGAAAAGCAGCCTGATTTCCCACAGGAATCATCTCCTAGATTAGGAGCCGTTCTGCCTTTTCTGACAGTTTTACCCAGAGTACAAAGCCTGTCTGCAGAGGGCGAGGCGGGAGCGCGGCCGTCCTCCCTAAAGCCTTCAGCACTGACTGTTTGTGAAGAGGCCTCTCACTGCAGCATCTCCCAGAGTCGGGGCCCTTGCTTTTGCAGCAGGAAAGGGTTAAAAAGCACTGAAGAATGGCGGCCTCCTTCCGTTTTCCCTCTTTATATAATTTGCCATTCTTTTTGCACAACAGCTCCTGGGTCTCAACCTGCTCTCAGTCAGAACCCTCATGTCCTCAGCTTCCTCCCACACAGGCAGGCTCAGAAGTAAGGAGTACACCTTTCAGAATCTCTGAGGCCGTTTCCAAGGGAAAAGATATTGGAGGTGGGGAGTTGGGGAGGTGAGGTGAAGTAGTGGAGAAGAGTCAGAAGTTTCTTCATGAAATAAAATATGGTGCACTCCCAAGGGCAAAAGCGTGGAATAGGCACAGGCCTCAGTGCACCCCATCTCCCCTTCGCCCCATCTTCAAGTCCTTTCTCACTTCCTGGACCCCACCTGGTGCTCTCACACATTCCACCCAGGACACTGCCTAGTTCCCTAGAGGAGGACAGTGGCCAGAAATGGGAATGGGTCTGTGCCTCAGTTCACAGGTGACCTTGAGCACTCCCTCCCCCTCCCTGGGCCTCAGTTTCTGCTGGGTAAAGGCTTTGAACCAATCGCTCTCCAGGCATCATTCCACCTTCTAAACTATCTGTGATCTGATGATGAAGTGTGGGCAAGCATGTGGACACGGGTGTGTAAGTTGGTACAAGCTCTCTGGAGGTGAGTTCGGTAGTGTCTAGCAAATGTAAATGTATCCACCTTTTGACCAGCAATTCTGCCTCTAAGAATTTAATACTCACACAAAAGATGTACATGCAGAGGCAATTCACTGCAACACTGTTCCTGATTTACAAAAACTCACAAATATGGAATGCCCAGTATGTGCCAGGTATTATGCTTAATGCTATACATTAATGTCTCAAGAGACTAGAAGCAAAAGATAGGAAATAACCCAATCATAGGACTTACACATCCATCCAAGAGACTGAAACACCCCCTACCTCCCCACACACGACCCAGACATTCTCCTGAACTGTACTGAAGAATGGTACGTCACAAGTCATGAAATGTGACTTAACTATTTCCTAAAAGTAAATATAGAATTAAAAAGAAAGCAAGAGAAGAAGTTGGGGAGGGAGAGAAGAATGGACTGGCCAAATGAACTATGATGCATCCATATAACAAAATGAATAAAACAGTGATAGCTATCAGAGTTTAAAATGCACATATAGTCCTGCTTTTAGGAATTTCCTTATCCACATGCAAAAAGGATGAACAAAGTGTTTGTTGAAGCATGGTTTGCATTAATAAAAGATTGGAAACAACCTGAAGGTCCATCCAGAGAGGCCTGGCTAAATAAGGGCCTTACTCACATGTAATGTGCCCTGTAGCCTTTAAAAAGAAAGAGCCAGTTCTTTGTGTATATCTCCAAGATGTATTATTAAGGAAAAAGGCAAGCAGAACAATGCTGCTGTTTGTGGGGATGGGGTATTTTATGTGTGGAATTTCTCTTAAAGAACAGCCAAGTGGCAGCCTCTAGGAAGGGTAACAGGATCAGTGATGAGAAGTCTTTTCAAATTAGACCCTTTATATCTTCACATTTTTTTTTAAAGATTTTATTTTTTTTTTCCTTTTTCTCCCCAAAGCCCCCCGATACATAGTTGTGTATTCTTCGTTGTGGGTTCTTCTAGTTGTGGCATGTGGGACGCTGCCTCAGCGTGGTTTGATGAGCAGTGTCATGTCCGCGCCCAGGATCCGAACCAACGAAACACTGGGCTGCCTGCAGTGGAGCACGTGAACTTAACGACTCGGCCACGGGGCCAGCCCCTATATCTTCACATTTTTAAACCCTATACGTGTGTAACTCATTCACTCACAAAAATGGTTATTATTAAAATATAAGACATTTGTGAATCTATATTTCTATAGTAAACTCACATTTTGGTAACAGGAGCCTTACATCATCTGGGTTTCCGCTCCTGTGCTTTGCATTTCTCAAAGGGAACCAGGGCTGGGGGGAGAGGAGGCAGAGCTTCATCCAATAAGCAAAGAGATCTTGGAGAGGGTCGCTTCAGGGCATGGGTTGTGCGCTGTGCAGGCAGCCACCCCATGGGCTCTGTGTGCATTCAAGAAGATGATCTCCCAGGGCCGGTCCCGTGGCTGAGTTGTTAAGTTCATGCGCGCTCTGCTTTGGCAGCCCGGGGTTTCGCCAGTTCTGATCCCAGGCATAGACATGGCACTGCTTATCAGGCCATGCTGAGGTGGCGTCCCACATAGCACAACCAGAAGGACCTACAGCTAGAATACACAACTATGTACTGGGGAGGTGGGGGGGCTTTGGGAAGAAAAAGGGAAAAAAAAAAAAATGAAGAAGATTGGCAACAGTTGTTAGCTCAGGTGCCAATCTTTTTGGAAAAAAAAAAGATCTCCCATCCATGCCCTAGCTCATCTGAGCCCCTCCGAGCCCCAAGAGAAGCAGGTTCAGCCTCAGTCTTTTGTGCCTGTCCAGGCACAATTTAGGGCTCACACTCAGTCATTGCATGATGCATTCTACCCCAGCCCCTACCACAGCAATGTGTGGGGCTTGCAGCCTGCTCTCCGTGGAGGGGTCACATTCCTGACTGCATCTTCAGCGCCTCGGACAGGGCTGTGGCTTGTGCCTTCCTCTCATCATTAGGATGACTGAACTATCCAGCAACGCCCAAAGGCACCAAGTAAAGGACAAAAATAGGATTCGAACCTGAGGCTGCTAACATCCCATGATGAGTTGCACGATGAGTTCCATCCGGTTAATGCAACAGGATCCAAAATATGCAGATTGGAAACTTCAATTTAACAAGCATTTTTCAAGGTTTTCTACGTGCCGGGTCCAGAGACAAAAAGACGTAAATGCTGCTTCCTGGGAGCTAGGTTCAGGAGAGCTAAACAAAACAAGGCATTGTGAGAAGGCAGCAATAAAGTCTGCACAGGGAGGAGGTCAGAAGCAGCACTTAAGAGCATCGGCTCTGGAGACAGACAGTCTGGGTTTGAGTCCTGACCCTGCTGCCTTGGGCAGGTCTCTTCATTGCTCTGAGTTTTGATGAAATGGGACTAAAAATATACTTCCCTGAGAGCACGGTGACAGTTAGACTGACAAAGTTCTAGGCTCAGGGCCTGGTCCCTGGGCAGTGCTTTGTAGGAGCTGGCCGCTACAATGAAGATGATGATAGCTTCGAGGCATAGAGGGCAGCACGGAGACTGAACTGAAAGGAAACCGGGAGGCTTCCTGGAGGAGAGGCCATCCAGGCTAGCTTTGCAGTATTTGCCCATCGGACACACTGGGGAGGGCCCTTCTGGGCAGAGGGAACAGCACATGCAGAGGCTCGCCCAACATGGTCAGGGTGTTGCTCATGTCAGTGGGAGGTAGGAAGAGTAGGCAATGAGGCTGAAGAAAAGAGGGGAGCTTCTGGAAGGGACACTCGTCTAATTAATACCCCAAATGTGGGCCTGGGCTCTATGTCTATTGGGCACTCAGTAGATCCCTGAGGAGTGGGTTGGTAGCACTGCCCCCGGGAAGTTGTTCTCTGGGGCTTGTCCGCAGAGCTCTGGTTGAGGGGAAGGCAGAGCTCGCCCTTGCCAGGCCACCCCCATGCCTTCCCCTGCACCGTTCCTCAGCCTGTTGTGAGGGCAGAACAGTCCTCCCAGAGGTGGAGTGCGTGGGTTCTGAAGGCAGACTCCCTTTGCCATTTACACACCTTCCAGCCGTGTGACCTTTGACAGGTCAGTTTCCTCATCTGTAAGACGGGAATAATAAGAGCAGCTCACCCCGTAGGATTTTTGTGAGGACTCAATGATTTAATGCATGAAAAGTACTGAGCACTGAGACCAGTAGGTAGTTAGTGCTCAGACAAAGGCAGCTGTTCCATTTCTGCAGAGCACAGTCCCTGGGAACATGAGGATGAGTAAGACCCAGGGATGGCAGACCCAACTGATGCGTAGACTTGGGGGAGCAACCTTTTCTGCCTTGAGGGTCAGAGAGGAGATGCTCAGCAGGGGGAGGAGAAAAGGCCCAGGAAGCACCTCTTCTCTCTGAGCTTCAGTTTCCACATCAGCAAATGCAGGTAGTAAAGGCGACCTGGTTGGTCTTGCTGTGAGGGTTAAAGGAGCTACTGCAAGGCCAGGGTGAGCACAGCATGGCCGACGAGCGAGGCCAGGGTGAGCACAGCATGGCCGACGAGCGAGGCCAGGGTGAGCACAGCATGGCCGACGAGCGAGGCCAGGGTGAGCACAGCATGGCCGACGAGCGAGGCCAGGGTGAGCACAGCATGGCCGACGAGCGAGGCCAGGGTGAGCACAGCATGGCCGACGAGCGAGGCCAGGGTGAGCACAGCATGGCCGACGAGCGAGGCCAGGGTGAGCACAGCATGGCCGACGAGCGAGGCCAGGGTGAGCACAGCATGGCCGACGAGCGCCCTGCTGGAATGGGCTGCTTATCAGGAGAGAGGAGCTTGTTTGCTAAGGCAGTGGGGCTACCAGGAGCTCCATTCTCAAAAACGACCCTCTACAGGCCGTCAAGGAGGATAATACCAACGAGTGAGCTGACACTCCTGGCCACACAGCTCCCTCTAATCTCACCACCGGCCATGAGATTGAATATTGTGCCCATTGTACAGGGTGGGAGCTAGCACAAGAGCTGAAGAGGCAGGTTCCTTGGGTCCCACCGTGAGGGAGGACCAGGGTCCTAGCCCAGAGTATTTCCGGGCTCCTGAGCACCTGCTTTGCTGACTTCTGGGAAGTCTGTACAAAAGAGAGGATGCAGCCCTTGAATTTACACTCCAGTATGGGAGGCCAGACCTCCCAGAAACATTTTCATTTACTAGTGGATTTAATGAGTGCAGAACTTCCTGTTTTAAACAAACAAGTGATTAGCATTGACTACCAACGTGAAAATGTATCCTAATGAATTGCTAATTGGCCTCCTCCTCTTCCTGGGGTCTTTAGCTGGGAAATTCCCTCTCTGGCTACTGGGAGTCTTAGTCAATCTGACTGGAATTCATTCACTCATTCATTCACCTTTTTATTCATTCACTCAACAGACATTTCTTGAGGACCTACTGTGTGTCACTGTGAATAAGACAAGCAAGATCCCTTCCCCACAGTCTGATGGGGAAAACAGCATTAATCAACTAACTTTACAATCCTCACAAAATGACACACTTATAGGATAAGGAGCTGGGACAGTGTGCAACAGGAGGACTTGTCTTTGTTCTGGGGTTGGAGTAGGGTGTCCTTCAGAGAATGCTACCTAAAGGAAGGGACATTTGAGCCAAGATCTGAAGAATAAGTAGAACTTCACTAGAAGAAAGGGGATGGGAAAGAGTAGAAGAGTGTTTTAGACATCTAGAACAGCATATGAAAAGGTCCTGTGGTGAGAGGGAGGAGGGTGAGTCTGAGGAAAAGGAAGAGGCCAGTGTGAGAGGTATGCAAGGAGCGTGTGGTGTGTGTGTGAGAGAGAGAGAGATGAGGCTCGGGCTTAGGCTGTTTTGTCTTCCTCCTTTGTAGTGCTGAGAGCCCAGCCCGTATCCTCAGGTCTTACCACTTCAGTGTGTTCAAGCCAACTTCCAGCGGCCCCAGTTTGCATCTCTTTGCCTGAGGACTTTCCCCAGGTAAGGATGGCCTTCCATACTTGGCAGGCCAGATGTCTTGCAGAATTAACATCCTGGGAGCAGCCTTCAGCCAATGGCTGATGGAAGTTGATGTATGAAAACCCCAGCTCCCCCAGCCCTGGGGCAGGCTGACTATGAGCTGCATGCTCTACACTGGCTCCCAGAGTTCCCCAGTAGGATGGAGCCCCACTTGCTCACAGTGGTCACTCACCTGACCGTGCCCTCTTTCCCTTCTCACTTCCCCACTCTCTTACTGGTGCCTCCTGGGATCACCTCCCGAGTAAACTACTTGCTCTTCAGTCTTTGTCCCTGCATCCACTTCCAGAAGAACTCATACTACAACATCCTTTAAGCAAGACATGGATGTGTTTCTAGTCCCCTCTGCACTGGATGCCCTCCTCTCTCATTTGCTTCCCTCACAGAATGGGACCCCCGGGCCATGGTGGCCCAGCTGGGGTCTGCCTGGCATGGTGTAGACCAGCCCCATTTCCTGCCTCTTTCTTAGTACTCTGCCTCCGTTAATACAACCTGAAATGTCTTTCCTCTGGGGCAGCACTGTCCAATAGAACTGTCTTCAGTGATGGGAATCTTCTGTATCTGTGCTATCCAATATGGTAGCCACTAGCCACAGGTGTCTATTGAGGACTGGAAATGTGGCTAGTACAACCGGGGAACTGAGTATTTTATTAAATTAATTTAAGTAGATACATGTGGCCAGTGGCTGCCATATTGGACACACAGCTCTAGAACATGCCCTACTCCCTGTAGGCTGCTAAGTTTCCTGGAGATCAAGCATGATGGACTGTGGGAAGGCAGCTGAGTGGACCCAGTTCTCTGCACCCGGCTCAGCCATTGGGCCCACCAGAGCTTCCTGAGGTGGGTCACCAGAAGGGAGTCACTCAGGTCCCAGGGAGTCAGCAGTGTGGGCCCATCCACAGATCCCATCATTAACTTCCCCTTCTTTGAATGCACCATCCTTCAATTGCTCCCCACCTCCCGTAGCTGGAGCAGACAATCTTGAGAAAGGAGTCAGGGAAGCTGGTCTTGGTGGAGGGGATGGGGCCTTCCTTACTCACCAGCCTGGCGTTCTTATGTGCAGTGAATTGAAAGGGTTCTCCCTGGAGTTGAGGAATAAACGTTTTCTGAGCAATATAGTTTATTGAGCTCAAAGTCCGTAGAGTTCAGGATGAAGTCAGGCCCAGGGTAGGACCTGCTAGAAGTGATCCAGTATCTGTCCTCCCCTTCTTCTAAGTAAAAGAACGCTGCTGTTTATCTAGTTGCACAGCTGGTCAGAATAAAGGCCCCAGTTTCCCAGCTCCCTTGCAGCTCGATGTGGCCATGCAACTAAGTTGTGGCCCATGATAGATAAGCAGAAATGATCTTCAACTTCAGGCAAGTATCTTAAAGAGACAGTGTGTGCCCTTCTCTCCCTTTTCTCCTTCCTGCTGGCTGAAATGCAGACCCAGTGCTGGGAGGTAGAGTGGCCATCTTGGGCTGTGAAGAGAAGCCTGGCTGAAGGGATGGTAGATCTCGTAGTAATGGGGTAGAAATGCTGACTAGTTCAAAACAAGGGTCTTGTAGAATCTACAGAAGAAGAAAACAGGGCTCCAAAAAACTTCCTTTGGTTAGATAACATGCGGTAGATCCAAGCTTTGACACAACCCTTATAAGATGTTAATGTCTGTCAGAGACAAATCTGTACTCATCGATTTATTTATTGAGTTCGTGCCATGAGCCGAGACCTGCAGTAGGCATTGGGGATGCAGCAGTAAACAGGACACTCAGAGTCTGTGCCCTCACAGAGCCTTCATTACCTTTCCTGGCATTTTATAGCTCAGTGGATATTCTAAAGTGTTTTCACAGTCACCTCCAGTCAAGATGGCACTGAGTTCATGCTTTGAAAATAAGCTGCTCCTCAACCAGAACTCTCACACATTGCAGACGGGCAGGCAAAATGGTGTGGCCACTTGGAAAAACAGTTTGGAAGTTTCTTATAAAGTTAAATATACAGTTAACCATACTACCCAGTGATCCTACTCTTGATCCTTACCCAAGAGAAATGAAAACCTGTCCACACAAAGACTTGTGTATGAATGTTCATGGCAGATTTATATGTAATAGCCTCAAACTAGAAACAACTCAAATATCCATCGATGGAAGGATGGATAAACAAGTTGTGATATATCCACACAACAAAATACTACTTAACAGTAAAAAGGAATGAAGTATTGGTATATACAACATGTGTAAATCACTATACTTAGTGGGAGAAGCCAAACACAGAAGAGTATATACTGTCTGATTCAATTTACGTGAAATTCCAGGAAAGGCAAAACCAATCTGTAGAAAGCAGATCAGTGGTTACCTGGGGCTGGGGTTTGGGGAAGGGGCTTGATAGCAAAGGGACACAAGGAGAGTTTGGGGGGTGATGAAAGTATTCTTTTCTTTTTTTTCCCCCCACCTGAGGAAGATTAGCCCTGAGCTAACTGCTGCCAATCCTCCTCTTTTTGCTAAGACTGGCCCTGAGCTCACATCCATGCCCATCTTCCTCTACTTTCTATGTGGGATGCCTACCACAGCATGGCTTCCCAAGCGGTGCCATGTCCACACCCGGGATCCGAAATGGCGAACCCCAGGCTGCTGAAGCGGAACATGCACACTTAACCATTGCGCCACCGGGCTGGCCCTGAAAGTATTCTTTTCTTGATTGTAATGGTGATTATATGACCATATGTATTTATCAAAACTCATTGAATTATACACTTTAAATTGGTGTTTTTATTGTATTTAAATCATACCTCAATAAAACTGATGTAAGAAAAACTAACCACACTGTCCATGAATTAGTGGGAAAAAAAACCTCTGTTCAAACACTACAATAATACGTAAATTATGTTTTGTTTTTTTTTTAAAGATTTTATTTTTTCCTTTTTCTCCCCAAAGCCCCCTGGTACATAGTTGTATATTCTTCGATGTGGGTCCTTCTAGTTGTGGCATGTGGGACGCTGCCTCAGCGTGGTTTGATGAGCAGTGTCATGTCCGCGCCCAGGATTCGAACCAACGAAACACTGGGCCGCCTGCAGCGGAGCGCGCAAACTTAACCACTCGGCCACGGGGCCAGCCCCCGTAAATTATGTTTTTTAAATAAGTAAAATTACATACACACTCAAAAATATGATAAACTTCTCTTTGAAACAGAAACACAAAGATAAATGGAGATGGAAGCCACACATCTGCCAGGCTCTGGTGTGGAAACAGGCAAAAGTGACCAGGAATTCAAGTCCTGCAGAGTAAATGGGGACCAAAAGGATTCTTTGAGAACTGGGGGTCGAGCATCAGACTCACTGCTTGTAACAGGAGGGAGCAGGTGCAGGTCTGGCAGTTGGGAGCTGAGCCAAGCCACCTTGAGTCATTAACTGCATCTATGACATCTCTGATATCACCCCAAACTGGGAATCCTGAGCTGCCAACAGAAAGCTTGGTTTGGGACTAGGCTCCTGAGGGTCTAGGTTTAGACAAGTGCAGAGAAAGAAAGTGGACAGAAAGATCCCTCTTCAAAATGAGCCGGTAAAGCAAAATTTTAAAGCACAAGAAGAAAACTGACACTAAAAGAGACAGCCAACAAACTGAACTCTTCACAGATGAATTCACCTGTGATAAATGCAAATAATACAGCAACTAGACATTGCTTTAAAAGTTTAAGATCCTGACAAAGGAAAAGGAAGGAGCAGCTTGTAAAGAGAAGAAAGTTATGAAACAAAAACAGGCAGAATTAACTGTTGATGTGAAAAAGAAACAATTAGAAACCCTAAAAATGAAAAGTATCATTATTGACGAATTCAAATGGGATAAATTCTAAATCAGACACAGTTGAAGAGGCAATTAGTGAACTGAAAGATATTCCTGAGTAATTCACCCAGAAAGCAGCATAGAGATAAAGAAATGGAAAATATGAAAGAGCAGTTAAGACACGGTGAGCAGATTGAAAGAGCCCAACATACGTATATAATAGAAACTCCAGAAGGATAGAATAAATGATGTAATGGAGATCCAATATCCATTGTACCGTATCCAGAGGATGACTGAGAATGTTTCAAAATCAGAAAAAAAGTCCTCAGATGGAAAACACATACCATGCTCTAAACAAGATGGTTAAATGTCAACCAGAAACATTGTAATGATAGAGTAGAATGGCAATGATAACAAGAAAAATCTTAAGAGTTACAAGAGAATAAGGGCAAATTTCCTACAAAGGAATGCCAATTGAACTGAGCAGATTTCTCATCAACAGCAATGGATGACAGAGACAGAGAAGTAATATCCTGAATGTGCAGAGGAAAAAATATGATCAACTTACCTCAATACACGGCTAGATGAACACTGAAAAAGGAGAGCAAATTACAGACATTTTCAGACTTTCATAGATTAAGAGAGTTTACCACCTGTACCCTCACTGAAAGGATTACTAAAGCATGTACTTCAGCAAAAGGGAAAGTGAAAAAAGAAAAACAGTAAGTACAGAAATTGGTCAAATATATTGATAATCTAATTAATTTCTGACCACATAAATACTGATTTTTATGGTAAATAGTGGAACTAAATTTCTAGACAATAACAAGGAAGATGGGGTTGGGGGCAGTTCAGTTGGTGGTTACATTGTGTTACAGGAGTTGTCTTGTAAAGAGGAAAGTAGAGATACTGAATAACTTTATACTGTTAGAAAAGTACATAGTTAAGTATGTTAAAAAATTAAAATGAAACCACTAAAAGAAATGTGATTTACAGCCTTCAAATCAGTGGGAGGGAAAAGGAAAAGGATGGTACAGAACACTCCATCAAAAGTCAAGAAAGAAGAAAAAAATTAAAGTAACTACATGTGCCCCTGCCTCAAAAAAATCTCATGGTGATAGAAAACACGCATAACAGCATGCACACACACAATAAGATGGTAGAAAATAAGTCCAAATAAATCAGTAATCACAATAAATGTAAATGGATTAAACTTACCTATTAAAGACAGAGACTATCAGATGAGATTCTTTTTTGAAAAAATCAAAATCCAGCTATAAACTGTGTATGAGAGATATACTTAAGACAGTGACACAGAAATATTGAAAATAGACAGAAAAAGATATCCCAGGAAAATACTAACCAAAGAAAAGTGGTTTAACAATATTAACATCAGGCAAAATAGAATATAATGCAAAAAGTGCTATTAGGAATAAAGTGAATCATCGTATTTATGATGAAACTAAAAATCCCACCAGGAAGGTGAAAACTCATGACTTAAAGCCTTCCTTAGCATGTGAATGGAGTTCTTTTGCAGCTACACTTATTCAAGGATTGATTGTTCATTAAACTGAATCTTCATGCAGGCCTAAGTCCCTTAATGTGGGAAAGGATGAGGTATAAGGACAAAAGGAGATTAAAAAATAAGATTGCTTACTAAATTATTAACCATAAAGCTATGGGCTAAATCAACATAACTGCAACTAGAACAATAAAGGCCCAGCACACTCTAAATCACTTGTGGTACATTTGCATCTTAAATTGGAACATTTATGTAACTGTATCCTAGAAAATGGCCTTTATTAAAATGTGCCCACAGTTAACACTTTCAGGGACCAAACTCATGTGTCTCCAAAAGCAACTTAGCAAGCCTCATCTTCTTCTCTTTGGGACAAGCGGTGAAAGGGTGAGCTGCAGATGAAGGAGATACTGGAAGATCAAGAGACCTGGGGCATTTGACAAAAATCACATTTGATGACCTTGTAGACAAGAAAGAGAAATAAGCTGGATGAGGCACAATTAGGTAAATTTGTCTTGGGCCCCAAAGGGCAGCTGATTAATAGATGCTGTTAAGCAGGAAGAGAGTTCTATAACCGAGGCTCAAATGCTGGGTCCCTCATTTGTTTACCAGCTGGGTGACCTTGGGATTTTTTTTCCTTTATTTCTCTGGGCTTTAGCCTCCCCAGAAAGAGATAGCTACCCATTTCAAGGGTTCCTGTGAGAATTAAATCAGATAACTCATTAAAGCACTTGGTGCATAATAAGCACTCAGCAAATGATACTTCCCGTTCTATAGAAGAGGGGAGAGTTTAGGAGACAGGTGTATGATACAGATTCCAGAGTTTTGGCGACATGGAGTTCAACAGTATGAAAAAGCAGTTTGTAATTTGGGCTGCAATAATAGGAGCATGCTGTTGATATTGAGGGAGGTGATAGTTCTGTTCTGCTTGGCACTCGTCAGACTCTATCTTGAGTAGTGGTTTCATTTTGGGGAGCCATGTTTTCATAGGGACCTAGACCAGTGGGTCTCAAATTGTGGTCTCCAAGACCAGCAGCATCAGCATCATAGGGGAATTTGTTAGAAATGCAAATTATTGGGACCCATTCTAGCCCTCCTGAATCTGAAACTTGGGGTGGGACCTAGAAATTTGTGTTAACAAGCTAATGTTAACAAACATTAGCATGATTCTGATGCTTGCTAAAGTTTGAGGACCACTGACCTAGATAGACATACATGTTAGGGGTAGATAAAGGTCTCAAAACCACGTCTCTTGAGTTCAGTTGAAGGACCTGAAGATGTTCAGCCTTGAGGAAAAAAGATCTGACCTATCTAAATAAGGGTCAGATGGAAGAATGAGCTGGCTTGTTTCTCCATGTCACCCCAGTGATAGTTGGGACCAGGCATGGAAAACATGGGGGAACAAAAATAGCATGGAGGTTAAAGATGCTCTTGGCTGCAAGTAAAAGACAACTGACCCAACTGGCCCAAATCAGAAAGGATTCAGTGATTGACAGTAGGAGTCCAGCAGTAGGGAGATTCCCTATCTAGCTAGTTCACCAGATGAACTACATCCTCAAAGACCTAGGCTTTTCCTATCAGTCGTTTCTGCATCTCAAGTGGATTAGCTGCTGTCCTCATGATTGCCCAAAGATGGAAGAAGTTCCCAGATCTCATGCTCAGACACTGAGAAGCAAAGACAGAAAGTATGACTTCCTCATATCTCCTTTTAAGAAACCCTCCCCAAGAAGGATTCCCCTCTCCCTCCAGCAGATCTCCCCTAGCATTTCCTTGTGAATTTGACAGCCCAGGTCACATGACCCTTCCTGAAGTGTTCCCTTGGCTGGGATAATGGAATTGCCAGCACTGGCTTAGACCAGGCTCTGTCCACCTCTTCTGTGCCATGGACCCCTCTGGCAGTCTGGCGAAACCTAGGGACTCCTCAAATACTGTTTCTAACTGCATAAAATAAAATGATAGAATTACAAAGCAAACCAATTATATTGAAATACAGTTTTCAAAATATATGTTTTTAAGGTGTGAATAGGAATACACTTGCTCCTTTATTAGTGCATTAAATAAAAATCTAGCAGCAGATCTAATAACAACCATAATTCTGAAGCAGTGATGAGTGTAAACAATGTTCTGAGATACCTATAATAACTGTTTTGTGATATGAAAATATTCCTAATTTCTATTGGTGACGAAGTCACAAGTTACTGCTAATACTATTGTGGTTTGTTGCTTACATTCATAATAAAAGGAAATGCTAAATTTCAGTTGGAGGTTAGTGAAAATAAAGATGTAGGGTATTTTTCCCCATGCATGTTTGAAAATCCCATGCATTCCATCCATGGCCCCTTGGTTGGGGTGATGTGTGGACTTCATGTTAAGAGCCCCTGACTTAGATTAATCAAGATTCACATGCTGGGGCTAGGAGTAAGCAAGTCTTTACTGAGACAAGTGGCCTCAAAGGAGTGTGGATACCTAACCTAAATCAGAACTAAACCAAGCAAAAAAAGAAGTAGGAATGGGAAGATGGTGGGAGAGTAAGGTGGGACATGGCTCCAGGGTCTTCTGCATGTAGTGTCACCAAGAGCTTCCTTCAGAAAGAGAATGCTTTTCAACACCTGAGGAAAAGACCTTGTCAAGGGGACACCACGTGGTGCACGTACCAGGATTCCTGCCAACCTGGCATTCTTTCATTTCACCCATTTTATTTACTTTTGTTTCCTGATTGGTTTTCGTTATTTATGTTTCAAGTTACAGATTTAATACTTACCCTTTACAAATATTCAGCTTACTAGGGTATATCCCTTCTATCACACATTTTAGAAGTGACCACAGCTCCCAGTTTGGTGGGTATCTTTTCAGACAACTTGCTGTGCACATGTGATAACCAAACGTCTGACAAATTTTCGTGCGCAGAGAAACTTGTTAGCAATGCAGATTCCTGGGCCTTGCCTTCCTCCGCGCTGGTGAATGAGAACAACTCCAGTGTGCCAGATAACGAGCTCACAGTGTCCCTTTAAATTCTCCAAAGAAACTTTCAGATTTGGGGAGGGAGGTGGCCCTAATGCCACATATCTCAGAAGTGGCAGAGCTGAGATTTGAACCCATATCTATCAGACCTCAAAGTCCATGCCCTAAATACCATACCTGTTGGCTTCCAGAGCTGTACCTGAAGGTGGCTAAAGTAAGGCACTTAGCATCATTCCAGACATTTTTTCTCTTTCTTTAAGGAGTAGGGTAGGCGTATTCTTGGAATCTGGCTTGGATGGTGCCCACTTGCACTGGGCATTCACACTGATGTATTTGGGTGCCTCCTCAATAAGGTTTGAGTCTCCTGAAGTATCCACAGGAGACCCCAGATGTACCTTAGAAGCCAGCATTGGAAACACAGGAAGCAATCACATTAAAGCTCAAAGCAAGGCAAAGATGTCCTCTAGGAGCTCTATAATTTAATATGATCTTGGAGGTGCTGGCCAATGCAATTAGACAAGAAAAAAAAGCCTATGTAGATTGGAAAGAAATGAGGATGATAATCTTACTTGGGGATACTATTAATCAAATGAAAAACTATTACAAGCAATAGAAATTCAGTAAGGTGGCTGGATATAAAAGTTAAAATACAGAAGCCAACAGCACTCACAGTATGCAAACAGCAGCTAGTTGGAAGGCATAATGGAAGGAAAGACTCCATCACAATAGCAACAACAACAACAAGTATTTAGGAATTAATTTTTAAAATTATGCAATGTCTATAGGAAGAAAACTTCCAAATGCCCTCTCTTCCCTCAAGATATTATTATAAAAATTTTTAAATATGCATAAGAGTTTAAATAATTGTACATAGAACACTCATATACCCACTATTTAGATTCTACAATTAACATTTTTCTATATTTCACATATACTATGCATATTAATCCATATATAGTCCTTCTATTCATCCAAAAATCTATGTTATTTTTCAAATACTCTTTTGAGAAGCACACAAAAGAAGTCTTAAACAAAATAAGAAGGCATACCAGGGAGGAGAGTGTTGAGACATGATAGGAAGATATCGTCATAAAATGTGTAAGTTCACACTGTGTTAATTTATGAATTTAACATGACCCCAACTAAAATAGCAATTGAATTCTTTTTACCAAGACGATTCTTTTTCTTTGTTTGTTTGTTCTGCTTTTTCTCCCCAAATCCCCCCAGGACATAGTTGTATATTTTAGTTGTGGGTCCTTCTAGTTGTGGGATGTGGGACACCACCTCAACGTGGCCTGATGAGCAGTGCCATGTCCATGCCCAGGATCCGAACCAGCAAAACCCTGGGCCGCCGAAGTGGAGCACACGAACTTAACCACTCAGCCACGGGGCTGGCCCCTAAGAAGATGATTCTAAAGTTCACATGGAAAAGCAAAGGAGAATCTAAGCAAGTTCTGGAAACAAAAATTAGAGAAGGGAGTAGAAAACAGTCTTAGAATATATTAAAATATGTTATAAACCTGTAATAATTAAAACAGGGTGGTGCTGACCCATTATGAGATCAAGGGAGTAAAAAAGAAAGTTGAGAAGTATTCCATATATAAAAGTGGAGGTTTGAAATATGATTATGATGGCATTTCATACCAGTGGAGGAGAGATAAATAGTGTGGGGACAATAGATAGACATCAAGAAAAAAGGAAAACTAGAACCTTATCTCATACTTTAAAATGATTTAATTTCATGAAGGGTAAAATCTACACTTATAGAAATGAAACATAACACAGAAATGATAAAATAAAAGATTAATAGATAAAACTACTTAATTAAAAAAGTTTACTAGGAAAAAAAACCCACTAAAAGCAAAGTCAAAAGACTGAGAAAAATATTTGCAATTTATCTTACAAAGAGCTCCTACAAATCAGTAAGATGACAACCAACAAGCCAATTAAAAACGGCCAAAGATCGTGAACTATGAATTCACAGAAAAGAGAGTACAAATGATTCTTAAGTAAGCAAAAAGATGTTTAATCGCACTCATAAGAAAAATGCAAATTGAAACCACAACGAGATCCCATTTTACCCCAGAGTTTGACCAAGATCAAAATATTTGATAATAGGGTTGGTGAGGGAATCAGGCAACAGGTATGCCCTCTCACAGACACAGCTTGTAGGAGTATAAATTGGTCCAAATTCTGTAGAGATCAACTTTGCAATATTTACTAAAATTAAAAATGCACAAACTCTTTGACCCAGCGATTCTAATTTGTAAATATTTATCCTACAAACATATTTGCATGTGTATACACAGATTTATAATCTAGGAAATTCACTGCAACATTGTTTCTAATAGCACAAGATTGGAAACAACCTCACTGTTCATCACTAGGGGATTGGATAGATAAATCATGCTTCATCCGTATCATGGGATATTGTACAACCATTAAAAAGCCCATGTGGAACCATTGCCAAGGTAGGTTGTAAGGTGGAAAAAGCAAGGTCCAGAACCATGTATATAACATGCTAACATCCCTGTATTTAAACACACACACACTGGAGCCAGCCCCGTAGCTGAGTGGTTAAGTTCTCGCGCTCTGCTTCGGCAGCCCAGGGTTTTGCTGGTCAGCAGCCCAGGGTTTTGCTGGTTCGAATCCTGGGTGCGGACATGGCACTGCCCATCAGGCCATGTTGAGGCGGCGTCCCACATGCCACAGCTAGAAGGACCCACAACTAAAATATACAACTATGTACTGGGGGGCTTTGGGGAGAAAAAGGAAAAATAAAATCTTTAAAAAAAATTTAAAAAAATAAACACACACACACATGTGCTCACACTCACATGCGTATATGCACAGAGTGTAACTTCCTAATGGTGATTGTTTCCAGGGAGAACTGGGAGATGCTGCGTGGGTGGGAACAGAATGTAATTCTCTATATATACTCTTTTGAACTTTTAAAATTTCATATCATGTCCCCTTACTACTTATTTCAAAAAAATTTTTTTTAAGATTGTCAAGGTTGTTTGGGGTGAGCACTTAGATAGAATATCTCAAATTGAAAGTGTGTATTCATCTCCCTGGTGCTAGCAGTTCCATTTTTAAGGACTTCCCACCCTCCTTGAAATACCTCAAGTGTGCCAAGCTGTTCATAGAGCCATACTTGGAGAATCATTATCTGTAACAGCAGATTGTTAGAAGCAACTTAGAGGTCCCTCAGTAGGCAAGTGTTTGGGGTAATTGTGGCGTATCCATGTGCTGAAATGCTCTTCAGTTCGCAGCAAAAATGAGATAGGTCTATGAGAGCTGGTGAGAAGCAAGGCCTGTAGCATGTGCTTCAGTGAAACAAACACCCACTTTCATAAAAAGTATTATTATTTTCTTAGTTATGCATGTCTGTTTCTTTAAAGGATTGTATGGTGCAATATTTCTCCAACTAAACTCCAATGGCCACCTCCATCAGAATCCTCTTGGACATACAGATTCCTAGGCTCCACTCTAGAACTACTGGATCAGAATCTTTGGGGACAGAGCCCTGAAACCTGGGTTGGTCACAAGCTCTCGTGGCTCAGATGCCTGGGGTTTGGGTGACATGTGGGCCTGGGAGGGCAGCGGACCCCACCCACTTCCAGGGTCCCTGAGTTCCAGGGCTCCTGAGTTCCTTCCTCCTGACCCTGGACCAGGACTCCATCATCCCCTGCCCCAAGCTGCTTCCTCACCGAGGTGCCGGGATGCTTCTGGAACTGTCCCTGTTCCTCTAGGCAGCTAATCACATAGCCAGCACTTGCCAGAGACTAGGAGTGCGGTCAGTCCTGCCCTGAACCAGGAGGGCCCAGCCTCTCTTACCTTCTGAAATGGGACATCCCTGCCTCACACTCTGAATCCCAGGGTGAAGGGTGAAGAGTTGGGGACAGAGGCCTTGTCCTTGCTGTCAGTTTCCCCCATCCCCACCCAGCGAGGGACGGAAAGGGAAACTCCAGGACAGGGTTGGCCAGGGACCCTGAGAGGGATGCACACCTGAGGGGAGCCAGGCAGCCAGGCTGTGTGGGGTTTGGGTCATAATTCAGGGCCTTGGAGACCAAGGAAGCTGGGGGGCTGGAGTAACTCAGGAGCAAGAGTGTGTGTGAGACTGTCCGTGGCCAGAGGTCCGCTCTCTCCTCATCGTGCGAACCACCGGGGGACGCTAGGTATAGATGCTGATGCGTGGGGATCTGAAGGCCAAGAGGGGGCCTAGACATCTGAATGTATAACAAGCACCCCTCTGCGCCACGCCCCCGCCCCCGCTATTGTTATGCTGGGGCGCAAAGGGGAAAGTGGCCTGCAACTAACCTGGGGTGTGAGGAGGTTTTTCTGAGCCTTCAGGACAGGGCCTGGGTACCCCCTTTAGGAACACCGCCCCCAGGTCTCATGTTTCTCTATTGCCCCCCAGCCCTACCCCGCAGGCTGCCACCATCAGCCATGCCCTGAGGTCAGCCCAGTTCGGCTTTGGCTTCCACGTTAAATCACAGCAATATTAATAGGAGCCAGAATTTCCTGAGTCCTCCGCATGCCTGGTGTGGGCAAGTGGGTGCTGTGCTGCAGTTGGGGGATCCCATTCTTTCAACAGCTTTATTGAGATAGAATTCACATGCCATACAACTCACCCATGTAATGTGCACAATACTAAAAATTCAATGGTTTTCAGTATATTTAGAGTTGTGTGTCCATCAGCACAATCAATTTAGAACATTTTCATCACCCCAAAAGGAACCTGTACCCATTAGCAGTCAGCCCCGCCTCCTCTCCCCCAGCCCTGGCAGCCCCCCATCTACTTTCCGTCTGCATACATTTTCCTATTCTGGACGTTTCATATAAATGCAATCATACAGTGTGTGACCTTTTGCGACTGGCTGCGTTCACTTAGAATAATGTTTCCCGGGTTCATCCATGGTGTAGCATGTGTCAGCACTTCATTCCTTTGTATTGCCAAATAATATTCCACTGCCTGGGCACACCACATTTTATTCATCCGTTCATCAGTTGATGGTCATTTGGGGTGTCTCCACTTTGGGGCTATTATAAATAATGCTGCTGTGAGTATTCATGAACAAGTTTTTGTGTGGACATATGGTTTCATTTCTCTTGGGTATATACCTAGGAATGGAATTGCTGGGTCATATGGTAATTCTATGTTTAACATTCTGAGAAACTGCCAGACTGTTTTCCCAAGTGGCTGCATCATTTTATAATCCCACCGGCCAGTGTATGAGGGTTGCAATTTCTCCACATCTTTGCCAACACTTGTTATTCTCTGTCTTTTGGATTCTCGCCATCTCAGTGTGGAATCTCGTTATGATTTTGATTTGCATTTCCCTGGGAGCATTTCCATTTTACAGAAAAGGAAACTGAGGCTCAGAGGTGAAGAGCCTTGTCCAAGGTCCTGATGCAAGGATGAGCAGAGGCAGGGTTCTAAGCCAGGCACCATCCTCTCCCCTGGGCTGCATTCCCAATGGAGCAAGACAAATCCCTCCCATGGGGAGGGGACCAAAGATGGGACACAGGCCCTTGGGAGGGTGAAAGGAGATCCCGTGGACCCTCAGCGTTTCCCGTGGAAAACCCTGCACTAGTCCCTGCTGTGTAGCAGGTGCTCAGGACCTGTGAAGATTGCTATCACTCCAGCACGAGCCTGTATCCCCCCAGACCTTCCCAGAGGGACCTGGGCTTTTCAGGGCCTGTCCTGCACTTGGGCATTTCTGGAAGGGACTGTATTCGTTGAATAAAGGCTGGCTGCTGGCCTGAGACGACCACAGGTCATAGACCATCTGGCTCAGGGATCCCTGGATTCTGTAGCAGGTCCAGGGCCTTGCCTGCTTCATCACCTGGTTTATTCACATGCTCTGCCACCCTGCCCTCCTCCACCCCTGCTTCTCTGAACTTCACTTTCCTCATTTGAAAGCTGAGGATATGAGACTCCCTTTGGGGCTGCCGTGGCATCAGCACAGGGCCTGAGGCACAGTGCTCAACCAGCATCCATCATCATCTCAGCAGGTCGCAGTCCCTGCCCTTGAGGGAGGCTCGCTCAGACTGGCTGGCAGGGGAGATCTGAGGCAGGCAGAAGTCCGATGCTTAGTATGGCTGGTGTCCCTGGCTTCTGCAGGCACACAGAGGAGGGACCAGCTGGCCACGCTGGCTGTGAGGGCTTGACCCAAGAGCCCCACACTAACACACCCTCAGGCAGAGTCTCAGCAGGACTGTGGTGGGTGGGACCCTCAGCTGGGATGAGCCAGGCAGAGTCCAGAGCCCAGGGCATGATGGAAGAGGTGTGTGTGTGTTTAGGGGATGTGGGGGTTCAGGCCGAGCAAAGCAGAGTTCAGCAACTGTGTGACCTTGGGCTAGCTACTTAACCTCTCTGAGCCTGGATGGTGATACCTCATTGGAGATAACGAGATTCCTAAAGTGCAAATTCCAACCTGGCCAATCCACCCCTGAGAATCTCGTGCTTGTGTGCACCAGGGGACGTGGACTAGAATGCTCATGGCAGTCTTGTTGGGAATAGCACCAGATGGGAACACAAATTCTTGTCAACAGTGGAATGGATAAATAAATTGATACGTTGTAGGATATTCATGCAGTAATAAAAATGGACAAATTACAGATACACGCAATATGGATGTCTCACAAATACAGTGGTGTATGAAAACATAGTTACGGTGTGATTCCACGCATGCAAGTTCTGAAAGATAGACAAAACTCAACTATGTTGTTGAAGATGACATACATGCAGGTAGTAAAACTGTAAAAAGAACACTAAGAATGTGATTATTTAAAAAGTGGGAGGGTCGTGGCTGCCTGGAGGAGTGGGGAGAGGGGCATGATCGGGAGGACGCACAGACCGGGCTGGGGGCTTCTGTTCTGGATGCTGTTTGGTGGGTAGTGGCTCACCCTTACTTGCTTTCTAATTTATTTATTCATAAAACAGTGTGAACATGTTTTCTGCACTCCTCCGTACGTGATTATCTCAAAGTCTAAGAATAATTCAAGTGCCTGGTAATTGGATTGGAGCTGGATCAAGACCCGGTTTCCTTCACACTCTCCTCGTGCCCCCACCAGCTCTTGTTCTGTGCTTGGGGGGCAGAGAGCAGGAGCGAGAAGATACTGAGTGAGGCGTGGGTGCGGGCTGGCCAAGATCCCCCACATCCCCGTCCGCCACTGCCCCGGTTTCCGGACACACATGCCCCAGAAAGACGCTGCCCAGAGGTTTTTTAAACAGCTTTATTCAGGTTGGCTGGTAGTCACGGATTGGATCGTGTATACAGGGTTACCCACAGCCCCTGGGCCAAGCCCACGCCCCTCCCACATCCCCCACTCCATTGCTGAGGGGCGGCCAGAGGTTTGAGCCAGTTCTAAGGGGTGTTGGGCCCGATAGAAATATTTACAAATCACCAGGGGTGGGTGTCCCCCTGATCAAGGATTGTGAGGGGATTGGTATTAAGGGACACTTGGCTCCCAACAGCCCCAGGCCCTTGGGTGGGCTTGGCATGGGCCCCAGGAGGGGGCTGGGACCTTGGGAGCTGGCAGAGGGGGGGCTCCTGGGAGAGCCTCAAAGACCCTGGAAGGGGTCCTGCTGGTGCAAAACTCTGCCTGGGGCCATGCGGTCAGAGCACAAAGGTCCTCCTTCGGACCTGCCATGTGAAGGGGCAGATTCCTGGTGCCCCCGCCTCCCAGGAAGGTGGAACAGGGAGCTGTTGCTTCCGTGTAAGGAGGCTGAACATGAAGGACCCACCAGGAGGCAGCCGAGGTCTCCCTCTCCTCCCAGGGCCCCTGTGAGTGACCCTGGAGCCCCAGAGCAAGGTCTCCTGGGGACTCTGTTCCCCAGTTCCTCACCAGGGGAGAGGCCCTAGTTCAGCTCAGAAGATTCAAGTCCAAATTCGGGGAGGAGTCACTGTCCACACCCCCAGGTCCAAGTGGGGGATGGTAGGAAGGAGGAGAGTAAGGCTGGGAGGCCCCGGCTCGGGACAGGGTCGGGGACAAGCAAGCAAAGCGAAAACACTGGACTCCACTGAAGCTGGTGACAGAAAGGGGGCAGCCCGCCCCGGCATGGTGCCCCACCCCAGCGTTCGAGGCGGTCGTCCCCTTGGTGCCCGGGCCCACCTTCTCCCAGCCAGGTCACTGCAGGGTCTGAAAAGGAAGGGTTGGGCGGGGCTTACATGCTGGGCGAGGGGGTGGTGCGGAGGGCCGGCGGGCCGCAGGCGGCCTCGGGGATGGGGAGGCGGCTGGACCCAGGCAGTCCCGTCCCCAGCGGTCCAGCGGCCCCTCATGCACTCTGGACAGCCGTAGGGGCGCGGGCGGGCGGGTGGCGGGGCGGCCGTCAGTCTAGAGGCTGCAGGCCTCCGCGTCCACCGAGCGCTTCCGCAGCTCCTTGCCCGGCTTGGGGGGCGGCGGCGCGGGCGCGGCGGGCGGGGCCTCCGGCAGGTGCAGGACGGAGTTCTCCCCGGGCTGCACCCGCAGGTAGGCCTTGACCTTGTGGTGCCGGGCCTTGCCGTCACTGAAGTCGATAACACGGCACTCGTAGGTGCCTTCGTCCGTGGGCTTCACTCGCGACAGGCGCAGCTTGTGGGAGATGTTGCTGCCCACCACCTTGACCACCTGGGGACGACAGAGAGACCGTGACCTGGCCGCCCAGCGGCAGCTGGAAGACCGAGAGCCCTGGTCCCGAGAGCCCACTCCCAGGCTGGGGCCCCAGAGCTGCTCCCACCAGGACACACAGAGTTAAATAGCAAAAAAGTAGAAGCAACTTCATTGTCCATCAACAGAACGGATAAACAGGCAGTAGTCCGTTCATTCAGTGGAATACTGCACAGCAGATAAAAAGGTGCTAGAGCTGGGCATGTTCGAGCTGAGAGGCATGCAGGAAGTGAAAGATCTCATTGCAAAACTCCTACAGTGCGATGCCATTTCTGTAAATGGACACAGGAAAATACTCTATACGGTCGTCCCTCGGTATCCGCAGGGGACTGGTTCCAGGACCCCTTTGCGGACACCAAAATCCCCGGATGCTCAAGCCTTTAGTTGGCTCTCGTTATCCGCGGTTCCGCATCCGCGGATCTGAAGGGCTGCCTGTACTGGTTTTAGAGACGGGTGTGTGTGTAGAAGTTGAACATAGACGGGCGGAACACAGTGGCCTCCCAGCAGTGGTTCTCTCTGGGAAATCTCAGCTTAGTCGGAAATGTCTTGTTTCTCTAAAGAGAATAAAGGCTGATCACAAATAAATCAGGATGCTAATCACTGTCCACTCCAGTTGAGGGGAGCAAGAGTGTCGGTGATATTTGTCTTTGTATTTTGGCCTTCTGCTTGTTTATTTGATTGAGTTTTTGAAATTCTAAAATTGAAATTTAATTTATGTACAGTGAAGTGCATACAGCTTGATGAAATCTGACTCACGTGCATGCCTGTGTGACCGCCCCCAGAGCAAGGGTGGGCCGTGGATACCCCTCCAGAGCACAGCCTGTGGCCCTTCCTCATGGACTCAGGCCCGCGGCTATCCACTACTCTGACTCCCATCACCACTGATTAGTTTTGCCTGTTCTTGAACTCCTTTGTGTGCAGCTTCTGTCACACAACATAACACCAATGAGATTCCTCCGTGTTGTTGCCTGGCTCCATGTGCTCTTTTTCACTGCAGTGTAGTATTCCATCATACCGATATACCACCATTTGTTTATCCAGCCCCCTGTTGACAGACACTTGGGCAGTTGCCAAATTAAAACTCTCATGAGTAAACCTGCCCTGAACATAAAGCTACTATAGGGAATTGTTTTCAATCAAAAGAGAGAAGGCAGGTGGACAGTTACATAAGCCAGTTCACTGGGGAAGCTGGGTGAAAGGTACAGGGGAGTCTATGATCTATTTTTGCAACTTTCTGTGAATCTGCAATTCAAAATGAAAAGCTTAGAAAAGGGATGGGGGAGTTGAGCCTATGGAGAAGGGTTGGGGGGAGGGGGCTTCCGTCCTTCCCTGGCCCCCACTTACAGCCAGAAGGAGCCCTGCCCTGCCCCCTGCAGCCCTGCCCCGCCCCTGAAGCCCTGCCCCACCCGGACAGAACAGGGGAGGTCACTCTCAGGCACCACTGGGATCCCTTCCCAGTGACCTTACACCAGCCAGCATTACAAGCTTGCCAGGCCCAGGCTGGAGCTGAGTGGGCTTCAGACCTGAGGCCCCAGCCCTGAGTCCTACTGGTCCCTCTCCCCTGGGGGGCAGAGGTGGGGGTCGATAGGGATGGACAGCCAGCCTGCCTCTTCTTGTCAAGCCCCAAACCCTGGATGGGAAGTCCCTGCTAATCACCCTTGCAGTGAGGAGGCCAGGATGAGAAAGGGGACAGTCTCTGAGGGGTGCATTCACTCTGCAGCTGGGCCCTCACACACACACCCGTGACTTCTAACCATCCTTCAAATCTGCTCTGGCTTCTCTGGGCCCTTCCCATCTCCTCCCAGATGCCAAGCTCCTTGTGGCCTTTGCACATGCTGGTATCTCTGCCTGGGTGCTGTTCCCCACCCCTCTTCACCCGCTTGACTCCCCTTCATTCTCAAACATCACCTCCTCCCAGAACCTTCAATCACAACCCCCTGTCTATTTCCTTCATAGCAGTCGTCACAATTTAAGAACCGTTTAATTTGTTTGTCTGTTGACTTGATTTTTGTCTCCCTCTCTGGCTAAACTATAAGCTCCATGAGGGCAGGGATGATAGCTATTTTGTTCATCTTAGTGACCATCACAGGGCCTGGAACCCTGTAAATAATAATAAAAACACTTGTCGAATGAATGGCCTCACTCTAGTTCCTTCTTTCTCCAAATGAAGTAGTACCCAGATAGCATGCTTTCTAATTGTAGGTCACAGACATGACTATACCCACTTTACAGACGGTGAAACTAAGGCTCTGAAAGAAGTGACTTTCACATGGGCACTGAGTCAGTGAGTGGCAGAGCTGGGAACTGAACCCAGGCCTACTTCCATGTACTCTGACCCTCCAAATGGCGTGACAGGCCCCACAGAGGGTCGCTCAGAGCTGGCAGGGGCACAGGGGGCTTCCCAGGCTCCAGAAGGGAAGAGGGTGGGTGGGCAGCAGCCGGGAGCCTGGCCTATCCTCCCTTATTCTGAGCCTTCCTGGCTGGTCATCATCCCCCCTGAGGCAGGGAAATGTGGGCTTATGGCCAGGCAGGAGGTGAGACACAGGCAGAACTTCCCAACAGCAAGTGGTGGGAACTCTTCCGGCTGCCCCTGTCGGTGTGGGGCATCCCCTCCCCAGTGCGGCCGGCCCAGCTGGAGGCCATCAGCCCTGCTGACGCCATCACCTCTGACCAAGGGCACTGAGAGGTCCTGTGGCCCTGCCATGCTCTCCGGGTGAGTTAGGAGATGCTGTTGCAAATGCGCAGCGGGGAGCGAATTACCTCAACATCTGTTTCCCTCACGGATATTAATTATCCTTCATTTGTCAACCCTACAAGGCGCTAATGGAGTAATAATGCGAAGCGCTGGGAGCAGCGGCTCCTAGGGAGGGAGCGACAGCGAGGCCCACCCTCTGCCCACCTCTCCCACCTCCAGCCCTGACGCCAAGGCCTGGACCGCTCTCCCCAGGAGCTCTCAGCTCCTCCCCCCACCACCCCCCTGCCAGCAAGCACGCGTGGCCTTCAGCAGTAGCGCTCCTCCCCTCTTGGGGAGGAGGAGGGGGCAGGGCGCACTGCAGGGGCACTGGGAGCACCCTGGCCTCGGTTTTCTTGGGCTCGATTCATCCATTCACTGGACAAACATTTAGCAAGTGCCCACCTTGGGCCCCAGGGGTACAGCCATGAACCAGCCAGACCCCAGCCAGGCCCTCACGGGCTCCAGGTCTAAGGGGGAACCCAGACCTCACGCCCATAGTCAAGCACCTCAGGGAGCTGATCCAGCAGGATGAAGGGAGAGGACACACAGCAGACTCTGCTCCCCCCACCCCAGGGGTCCTGCCTTTAAGCACCATCTGGAGAAGGTGAATAATAAAAACAGTGACAACAGTAATAGTAGTGCTGGCCGCTAGAGTTCATGGAGCGCTTGGTCACTGAGATGACGCGCTAAAGCTTCGTACATCTTACATAAACCCCACCATAACCCCGTGACGTAGGCCCTGCTAGGATACCCATTGTATGGTCAGGAAACTGAGGCTCAGAGAGGTCAAGTGATTTGCCCAAGCCCCCCCAGCTGGTGACAGAGACCAGGTCTTAACCACATCTCTGGGGAGCCTCCCATGACCAGCAGACCACAGGTCTGTCTTTCCAGCCCCTCCCACCTCATTCCCCAGGTCCTTAGCACTCCTGGTCTTGGAGGCTCCCGGCCCCTCCTCAGTGGCATGTCCTGTGGAGGCGCCCATCACCCTGCCCCAGCTTCTTGGGGGTGCCGGGAGCAGCCTCTTGGATTTCATCATTCACAAATTTCGCAGAAAATCCTGTGGCCTGGCTCTCCAGCGTGACCGGAGAGGCCGCAAGGAGAGAGACCCCCACGTGGCGGCCTGGCTGTAAATCATAATCACCTGGGCGCATGCATCGACAGGCCTTAGCGGTGCAATTAAGCACCTAATTATGCTGAAAGAGACAAGGCCAGGCCACGCCGGGAGCGCTCAGCCTCCTCCATGTGCCCTGCCCAGGCCTTTCTGGGCAGGGCAGGGGCCCCTGGGCCAGCGGTGGGTTGGGGTCTTTCTCCCCAGCCAGCGGTGCCAGGAGGAATGGGTGGTGCCAATTTGCATCTCTGGTGCCAGGCCTTTCCCACATGGGGCCTCACAGCTGAGACCTAAGAGTGACATGGTGGCCCCAGGAAGGTGCTAGGGTGGGGATCGGGGTCAGATGGGCCTGCCCCAGGCACGGCTCTGCTTTGAGCTCCGCCGCTTCTGTGCCTCCATCAGCAACGCCCAGCCACTTCACAGCCCCTCGGCATGTTCAAATCCCAGCCCAGGGTCTCCTCAAATCTCAGCCCTGGAAGGCCTCACCCACTGCAGCCAGACCCTCTGCAGTCACAGCGCCATGCTCCTCCAGCGCTCCAGCACAACCCACCCTCGAAGGCCACTGATCTTCCCTCTCAACATCACTGCACCTCCCCTTCTCTCCAGACCCCAGATGCCCCTGCACCGGCCAGGGCAAAGTGCCAGCTTCTCTCCTCTGGGTCATCACCTCAACCTCCTCCCACGTCCACCCAAAGCCACGCTGGCCCCTTCCAATCTGTTCTCCCATGACGGACAGATACATCTTTTCAAAATGCCTCCAACTTAGAACCCTTCCTTCGGTGGCTCCCTGCAGTGGCTGCCGGGATGAGGGGTGGCTTCAGGGTCTCATCCCTGCCTGCCCCTTAGCTACAGCAGCCTCCAGCAGTTTCTCCAGCACACACACCAGCAAACCTCCCCCTGCTCCTAGCCAACTCCTCTGCCCTTCAGTGTTCACTTCAAATAGCACCTCCTCCAGGAAGTCCTCCAGACCTCCTAGACTAGCTCAGGTCCCTTGTTCCAGGCTCAGGTCCCTGGGCGGCTCTCCTCATTTTGATGGTCACAGTTGTCATTTTACTTTTTTTTTTTTAAGATTTTTCTTTATTTTTCCTTTTTCTCCCAAAGCCCCCCTGGTACATAGTTGTATATTTTTAGTTGTGGGCCCTTCTAGTTGTGGCATGTGGGATGCCGCCTCAACATGGCTTGATGAGTGGTGCCATGTCCACGCCCCGGATTCGAACTGGGGAAACCCTGGGCCGCCGAAGCAGAGCGTGGGAACCTAATCACTTGGCCACGGGACCGGCCCTGTCATTTTACTTTTTATCATATATGATGGTTGGGTTCAGATCCATCTCCCATACTGACTGGGAGGACCTTGAGGACAGGAAGGGGGGGGGGGTGACGATGGCCTTCACAGAGGCATCTTCACGGCCCCAGACCACAAACTGGCCACTCTGTGGATATTTCAAAGGATTCCTAAGATGGATGGAGTGATTTTGACTCCACACGAGTCTCGCCTCCCTGGCACACTTCAGAACTTAACGTCCTATGGATACTGTGGATCACTGCAGGAATTTCGAGAAAAGATAGAAACGTCTATGGCAGAAAATAAAATCATAGTAACCCGTGCCCGCCACCCGGCCTGTTACTCCTGTGTGAAGGATGCAGACCTTGTGTGCTGCTCCGGTGGCCCCAGCCTTACCACGCCCCCATCAGCAACCGTGCGCTATCCACACATGTGCTCCACGTGTCTGGAGCAGCCAGGCGGGTGGTCAGGGGCTTGGCCTGCAGGGCCACTTGGCCGATTTGACAAATGCAGCTGCCTTGTAACCATTCATAGGGACTCGGGACGGGGGCTACAACGTGCTTCCTGGGGCTTCTTGGGCTGTGCCTGGCTTTTAGGGCTGGGCTGGCGAGGAGGCGGGGGTTGTGATGAGTGAGCCAGAGCAGGGGGCCCCATGTACATGGGGACCCAGGCTGCCCACGGCTGTTTCGGACAGAAGCAGCTTACATGAACTGAGTCTACAGCACAGACAACTTCTGCTCGACCAAAGGAGGGACTTACGGTAATGAAGGCAGGAGAGGCCCCTGGGAAAGAAGGCCTGTGTGGAGCATTTCACCTTGTCTTAAAATTAGGAAGCTGGGGACCATCTCTACTTGCAAAACTGGTTAAGGGGAAATTAACCTAAGAACTTCAGTTAGATCAAAAGAAAAACATCCAGAACTTGAAAATGGCCAATAAACAGAAGAATTCTGAGCGACAGGAAGGAGGTCCTCACGGTGGAATCCTCAGCATATGCAAGCTACTGAGGGAGACGTCTCAGGCCAGGGGTCCTTCCCCAGGCCCCGAGTTAGATGAGATAATTCACGTAAAGTACTCATCCTGGCTCCCGACATGGGGCAGGTGCTCAACAAACGTGAGCTGCTATATTATTATGATTTTCTCACAGACGCCTGTGCCCCCACATAAACGATCTCCCCACAAGATCCTGAGCTCTTTCTTTCCCTCGCCCGGTTCCTGCAGACAAGCGGGGCCTTCTTTCAAGGCTCCGGGCCCCCACATGCTTTGCAAATTCAGGTTGTTTCCACGCTAGTAACCACTGTCATTCACACAGCCGAATCCATAGGACTTTACAGTTTCCAAAGCGTTTTTGTATGAGCCTCAGTGAGTGGGGAAGGGAGGCGCAGGGCGGTGGCAGAGCTGGAGCGAGGACTCAGCTCCCGGGACGCTCAGCGCCGGCCCCACTGTGTCCTCACGGTCCCAAGCTGGCGCTCCGCACGGCGACTCTGCACCTTCCCAGGGTTACCATGGCGGCCCCAGCAGGTCACAGAGCCCTCCCCACACCGGCTCCTGGAAGTTGACGGTCCTTCCTCCCCAGAACCTGAGACCCATGGGCGCGGAGGCTGCCCAGCAGGTGGTCGGTGCCATTCGGCTCCCACAGGGTTTTCCAGAAACCAAATTAGGTCCCAACGGTTAAAAATCAGGACATACTCCATCCAAATCAGCACATTTTTAGGAGACATGGGACTACTGGGCTGGACTTCCCTCCTGGCTCAGCTGGCTCTCCCGGCCCCGTGGTCCCCACGAGCCCCTCCACACCTTCATGTCACCCGTCCACGTCCACGTCCAGGCACGGATGCACATCGCATTGGTGTGTCCGTGTATCACAACTGTCTGGATTTACGCCCCTGTTGGCCTGGGTGGGTGTTTGTGTGTGACAGTCACTCGGTAATTTTTAATTGGGCACCTGCCACGTGCCAGGCTCTGTGCTGGGCTCTGGAAATGGAGCAATCAGGCAGGCACAGTCTGCCCCACTGTCTCCCCGGGAGACAGACAGGAGACTGTCTCACACACATAGATAATTGCAGACGGAAAGGCAGCCAGCAGGGAAAGTCAGGGGGGCCGACTGAGTCGCAGGGTCAAGGCAGGCTTCCTGAGCTGAGCCCTAAAGGAAGAGAGAGGAACAGTTTTCTGGGCAGAGGGACTGACCTGTGCAAAGGCCTGGAGGTGGGAAGCAATGGGAAGGCGGAGAGGCAGCCAGCCTGGGAGGGGATGGGGAGCCCCAAGCAAGATGAGCTGAGGCTCAAGGGAGAGCAGAGTGAGTCCAACAGAGCTGTGGAGGCCACTGAGCCAATTCTGAGCCTCCTCCTCGACGGCAGAACCCAGGGGTGCCTCTGCTTATAGCTGCCGCCAACCCCGAGTCTGTGTATTCAAGCACAGTCATGCGTGTGACGCCATCTGCATGGGGAGCCTGTCTGTGGGCTTCCCAGCCAGACCGGGCAGCCCAGCTGGTGCAGGACATGCAGGGGCTGGGAGTGGGGCATCGGTTGCACCATCACGGGAGTGCCTTTATTTTATTTAACTAATTAGCATCTTCGCATTCCCCTCACGTGGGGCCCAGCAGCCTCGAATTCTAATCCTCTTAGTCAATTAGATTATTCTCTCCTTTGCCAGAGACGCTCCTTAAACCCCAAACACCATCCTAGCAGAGAAAGGTCCCGTGAACGGGGCGCGTTAATATATGCGCAGGTCCCTCCCTGCCCGGGCCACCTGGTGGCTGTTTGGGCAAGAAACGGGGCATTACCTATGGATGTGCCCTTGGCAGAGGGTGAGGGTGAGGGGTCAGGGTGTGGAGAAAGTGAACCAGCAGCTGCCCTAAACTGGAAATGGCTTGAACTTCCAGACCCCCACCTCGGAGAGGCCCTGGGGCATTTGGCACAAATGCCCTTCTTCTCTAATCTGCCCGCCTCTGGCCTGAGTGGCTGCAGGACCTCCTCCCCAGCCTCCCTGCCTCCGCTCTGCCACCCCTGCTGTCCCGCATGGCACTCCATGCCTCCCGGTGCCCACTCTTTCCGCTGTGACTTCTGCTTTGGGGTGCGGCTCCTCTGTGCATCCGTGTCTCACTGGCCTTGGGGTCCTGAGCTCCCCCGCAAGTCCTTGAAAAGTCATGGGAGACACAGCAGGAAAGAGTGAACTTGGAGGTCTCTCCCCCCACACACGCATTCACACCCCTGCGGGCACCCGCATTTTCTGAGTGTGTTGCTGGTGAACTTCCAGCCTCCCGCCAGGCTGACCTCGAGCCCCATGCACAAACCGAGCCGGGTCCCATGGCCACACGTGTGCCCAAGCTGGTCCCCTCTACTCAGTCCCTCTCGCCTCCTTTCTCAATCCTGCCTGCCTCTTCTAGGCCCCGCTTTGGGTGCCCCTCCTCCACAAAAATTGTCATTCCCAGAGCCCCCAGGGTCCCCCACCTCATTGGGCTCCTGCAGAGCCTGGAGACGAAGAGCTCATGGCAGCTCAGCCAGGCCATGACCTCCACCAAGTCTTTGACCCTGCTGAGCCTCAGTAGCCCCACCTGTAAAATGGGCGAACGGCTGCCCTTCCCCATAGAGCTGCAGCAAGGATAACACTGGCAACGCATCAGGGGGCCGGCCAGGCCTGAGATCCTCTGGCTGCAGCTCCCCAACCCTGCCTCACTCCCGGGAGCCGGGGGACCCCTGTGACTGTGAGAAGCGGCAGCCGTCACGATGGGCCGAGAACCGCCGGCTCAGTTTCATTAGACCCTGCTGGTTCTCCAAATAAAAAATGCTGCTGAGACAGACACGAAGCATCAGGGACGCACACAGCCTTGGCCCCGACAGGAGAGAATGCGTCTTTTCTCCCCCTGTCATTTTTTGTGCCTGTCATTCAATGAACTTGAAAAATCTCTGGCTTTTAAAACCCAGAGCAGGACCATTTTTCCCCTCTTTCTGTCTCCTCCTCCATCTTCTTGCCCAAGCTCCCTGCTGAAGGAGACCAAAAAAAAATTCTTTTAAATTACAGCTGTGTCCTCCATTAGAGCCCTTGCGAGAAGTCATTATCAAAACTCACGCTTATTTTGGTTGCGTCCTTCCCGGCGTCTTCCTGCTGCGATGCTTTTAGCTGTTGGGAGCAGGAGGGGCAGAGAGAGCAGAGAGGGGCGTTAGCGCCGCAGGGCGGGCGTGCGGACAACAGCGAAGATTCTAGCCAGGGCAGGTGACACGCTGGGGGCCACGGGACCTGGAGTGGGGGCCCCTCAGCGCTGTGTCCACTCGGGGGATGGGGAGATCCCAAGCAAAGGAAGATACAGGAGGGGCCTGGACACTGGGCATGTGCTGCGCGTGTAGCTATGCGGGCATCTGGGGATATATGGGCGGGGATGTGTGAACGGGAAAATGTGAGTCTGCTTGGTGTGTCTGTAGGAGTGTCTGTCTGTAGGAGCGTCTGTCTCTCTCTGGGAATGTGTTTGTATTTTCAGGTGTGTCACACACGTGAGCGTGTGTAGCAGATGCTGGTGCAACCCTGCCCACGCGCCATGCCCTGCAAGCTGACCACGGGGCTTCCAACTGCAAATAGCTACAACTCTTCGACTAAGGGCTTTCTCCCCCAGCTGGAGTCCTCCGACCTGGGGGGCAGGCTGGAAGGGCTGGGGGGTGACTCCCCTAGGAGCCAGCCACAGTTTACCACGTATTTGTGAACACGTTAGGGGCTATTTCATGAACATGCGAGAATGCGTGAGCACGCCCGTGTGTGCATACGAAGATGTGTAGATACGTATTCATGTACGCATGGGTGGGCAGACAGGGATCAGAGTTTGCATGCTATCTGTGTATGCACAAGTGTAAGAATGAAAGTGTCTTAGTTTGGGTTCCCCCAGGAGCGGACCTTGAGACAAAGATTCGAGCGCAAGCAGTCTATCTGGGAGGTGGTTCCGGGAAACATCGGTGGAGGAGTGGGTGAGTAAGACAAAAAAGGGAAGGAAGTCAATATGGGGTGTTATTAAGCCAGTTACCATTGTGGGCAGCTGGACCTTACTCCCTCGGGGCACCTCGGGAGCATGCAGAACAGGCGTCAGTCATGCCAACTGAGGGCGAGGGAGCTGGGGCCTCACCCTCCAACGCCCCTCAGGCCCTGGTGGAGCACCCCTCCAGCCTGCCTGGCCGGCCAGTGGGCTCTGTTGTCTGGGGAAAACCCTCAGGCAGAGTCGCAGGGTCTGGCAGTCGGCAGCCGGGCTGGTGGCTGGGACGATGCACACCCCAGCGTGCAGGCGGCACCAACACCATCTGCCCCAGCGCTGTGTGCCTCTGAGCCTGTGTGTGTGTAGAGGCGAATGCGTGTGCAGTGTCTGGATGCAGGAGTGTGCCTGCACGCACGTGGAAGGGTATGCACGCGTGCGTGCTCGTGACTGAAGTCGGCAGCTTGGAGAAGTGATGGAAGGGGAGTCCACCTGGCCCCTAACCTGGAGTCAGCTTCTGTCCCTCTGGCCTCAGTTTCCCCACCCACACACTGAAGGGAGGGACTCTGTGCACTTTCAAGGGCCCTTCTTGCTGCACCCACCCCAAGTGCTCAGCCTACCTCTGCCTCCTGCTCCAAGGCAATGAGGGGCAGAGACACACCCCTACCCTGGGGGCCAAGATTCTCCCAGCCCAGCTGGGTGGGGGGGTGGGGGGGGGTGTCCCAGGGGCAGTACCTGGTTCGAAGCCCATGCCTGCTTGTCGGTCCAGTCTCTGTGGCTCCGCACATACCACCACTGGATCTCCAGCGAGTAGGAGGGGGAGCCGCTGCCTCGGAAGGAGCAGGCCATTTCCACGTCCTCGCCCGTCCGCGCCGTCATGTCATGGGGTGTCTCTGTGAACAGGGCTGTGCGAAGAAACGGGGGAGGAGTGGCCGGGGCTCGGGAAACCGCAGGGCCAGCAGGCACATGGCTTAGGGGGGAGAGGTGGTGAGTGGGAACAGCCCGGCCTGCAGGTGGGAACGGCCTGGTTCCAGGCGGGGCACCTGGAGAGGCTGGGGAAGCTGGCAGAGGGGCACACAGCAGCAGCTGGCACAACGTGGGGGGGAAGGAGAAAGTCTAGGGCCCTGAGTCCCCACCCCAGCCGGCCTCTGTCCCGGAGCCCGGGGGCAGTGTGGGAGACCCACGCAGGGGAGTGATGGATCCGAGGAGAGCTGGGTTGCAAGGTGTGAGCAGGGAGCCCAGGAGGCCAGGGAGGAAGCTGCTGTTTGCAATTCTTCCAGAGTTTTCCGGCTGCCCCCAGCTAGTTTCCCTCCTGGGTTATTCCCAACCCCCAGTGCACAGCAGTTAGCAGACTTTGTAAAACCAAATCAGCCTTGGCCACCTCCTGCTCAGAGCCCTCCCTGGCTCCCCACTGCCCCTAGGAGAAGGCCCCCCAGGTTGGGGGTCAGGCCCGCCCGCCCGCCTCCCCCGGTCTCTTCTCTGTCCTGTGAACACGCCTCGCTTTCCCACCTCACTTTCGCCCTCGCTGTTCCCAAGGCCCAGGATGTTCTCCCCTTGGCCCCTCTTTGCTCAGCAAGTCACTCAAAGCTCAGCGCAACCTTGGCCCCCTCACAGAGGCCTTCCTTGACCACCCTGGATAGGTTCCCCCCACCCCACACCCCCGCCCACCCAGGTCACGGCCACGGTCGCAGATCTGTTCACCGCATGCACTGCCTGTCGCAGACAGGGACCTGGAGCTCCCGGGGGCTACATGTTTCCTGGCACTTAGTAGGTGCCCTGAATGGCTGGAACATTCTCCATCCTCTCAGGGCCCCCAGGGTGTGGTGGGAGCCACACATGTCTCCTGTCCCCACAGGGCCCAGCCCCCCAACCAAATCCCAGGGCAGGCAGTTCCCCTGACCCCGCAAGAGCCCTCGCCACCCGCCACCCCCACCATGCCGCCCAGGAAATGAGAAAACGAACCCCTACTCAACACAGCCCAGCGCCGCCCCCCCCACCATATGTTCCGTCTCTCACGTCCAAACAAATATTGTCCTGAGATGTAATTAGAATTCTTTCCTCTTCTCCAGAGAGATTATCTCGCCCTGGAAAGATGGCTGGCAACGTGCAGGTCGCCCAGGGAATACTGTGCCTGTCAGTCCCCCACCCTATGCCATGCCCGTTGCTGCAGCTCGCCAGGCGCCCTCCGCCCGCGGGGCAGGCACGCCGGGTCCCTCCTGGCCCCTCCTGGCCCCGCTCAGCTCAGGCAGGAGGAAGAGGGAGCCCTGGGCTGGGAGGGGGCTTCCTGCTCCGGGGTCGCCTGCTCCTCCCCTTCCCCATGACACTGCGGGCTTCGGGAGGGTAGGGGTTGACAAACGCCTCCATCCAGAAGCTTCTGCTTTCTCTGCTCTACACACAGGGTTTCCATGTGAGCTTGTCCCCAGCAACCGGCTTCTGGGCTAAGAGAAAGTTTGCAACATCCCTGACCCCCAAGGTCAAAGGTTCGGACAAAGCCTGTTTAATAAGAAGGAATGTTGTTTGGGGGCAGCCCCCGTGGCCTAGTGGTTAAGTTCGGTGTGCTTTGCTTCGGCGGCCTGGGGTTCAGTTCCCGGGCACGGACCTACACCGCTCTGTTAGCAGCCATGCAGTGCTGGTGGCCCACATACTAAAAAATAGAGTAAGATTGGTGCAGATGTTAGCTCAGGGCGAATCTTCCTCAGGAAAAAAAAACAAAAAGAATGAATGTTGTTTGAACTACTGAACGCATGCCAGGTGTGGTGAGTGGTGTCATCTGAAAGCTGGGACTGTCCTTAGTCTCACTGGGCAGCGGATGAAACTCGGATCCTGGAGGGAAGATCCTTGCCCACCCCACCTTTGCTTTCCTGGTCCCCGGGCCTAAAACCGCAGAGCCGGCACTGCCTCTGTCCCTCTTTCTCACGCCGCCATTCGGTCTCCAGGTGACGCTGGGGTCTCTGCCTCCAAAACATCTCCAGAATCCAGCCCCTTTTCCCCACCTCCACAGCCCCCAGGCTGGACCAGCCACCGTTACCTCCCACCTCTAACAGTGGGGCAGGTCCTCACTGGCCTCCCTGTTGCCACCGTCCTTCCTCCCTGACAATCTATTTTGACACGGCAGCCAGAGGTATTTTGGCAAAACATAGATCAGTCCCTGTCCCTTCTTTCCTCAGAACCCTCCCACGGTGTCCTCTCACCAAGAGTAAAAGCCAGAGTCCTTACAGTGGCAGACAAGGCCCTCCACGTTTGGGCCAGTCCCACTGGGGTCAGCTTCTGCTTTTCTCCTCACTCATTCTATTCCCACCACAATGGCCTCCTTGCTGTTCCTGAACATTCCAGCTGAGATCTGACCTCAGGACCTTTGCACTTGCTATTCTCTCTGCCTGGGACACTCTTCCCCCCATTCCAGCATGGCTCCCTCCCTGCCCAGCTTCAGGAGTCTGCTCAAATGTCACCTCCTCAGTGAGGCCTACCCTGACCTCCTCATTTAAAATGGCACCTCCCGCCCCAACCCAGTGCTTCAAAACACTCTTCTCTTCCAAGACACTGTCAGTGCTGTCTGACGGGACTTTCTGCAACGAGGAAAATGTTCTATATCTGAGCTAATACAGTAGCCACCAGCCTCCTACGTCCATTGAGCACTTGAAATGTGACTAGTGTGAATGAGGAACTGGATTTTAAATTTTACTTCATTTTAACTCATTTAACTTCACATAGAACTTGTAGGTAACGTCTGCTGTGCTGGGCAGCACAGCTCACACGCATTCATCGACGTTCGTCGTCTGCTCTCCCTTCCGGGAGGCAGGCGCTGGGTCTGTCTTGTCCAGCAACCTAGCCCCACCTCCTAGAGCAGGGCCTGGCAACAGCGGGCTCAATAAATACTCCTTCAACGAACGAATGAATGAGCAGACGTGGCTGGGCAGTGGTGCAGCAGGGTCCAGAGCCAGGAGGGCCCCACCCTGAGAGTCCGGGCCAGGCCCAGCCCTCCTCACCCACCCTGATGCCTACCTGCTGACTCGAGCAGGACTGAAGGGGCGATGGAGGGTCCAAGCCACCAGGAGGGGCTGGCGGTGATCAGAGTGGGCCGTGGGCCCCTCGCCCTGGGACAGCGAGTTCTGCCTTGATCCCTTTGCAAACAGGGGAAGGAGGAGAGTGGCAAGACCCCTTGTTGGATCCAAGGTGACCAGCAGCATGACCCTGGCTAGCCAAGAGACAGTGGGAGGGACGTAGCTGTGACCGCCTCCAGGTGCCATTGCCTGAGCCCCGGGAACCAGAAAGTACGCACCTTCTCCCTCTGGCAAATGGGGAGAAGGGTCCAGAGCTACTGAAGGCTTTGTCACCCCAGGAGCACAGACTGGGAGGGAGCCAGCCCTGGCAGCTGGGCCTGTGTGACATCTGGCCGGCAGGAGGATGGAAAATGGTCTGCGTGGGTCTCATGGGCCGCCCTTGGGTGGGGGCTCCATCAGGGTGACCTGGGGAGGGGCCAGGCCTCCCTCACTCAGCATCCCCCTGCCCACAGGGCCCCCCAAACTGACTGAAAACCCTGAGCCTGGCCCACCAGCTCTTCTTACGGATGCAGAAAGGAAGGCTCAGAGAGGGCAGTGTCAGGCCTGGGGCTACTCAGCAGCCAGGGGTCAGCAAGGTCAGGCCCTGGGCTCCAATCCTTGCCCGGGCCCTCTCATCCACAAACAGCCATCGGGGAGGACCCCACCACAGAGCCAGCTGTGCCCCCAAATCCCAGTAATGGTCATCTAGAGGGCGCTGTCCAACAGGAAGAGACGGCGAGCCACACAGGTGAGGCACATATGGAATTTTCTAGTAGCCACATTAAAAAAAGTGAAACAAAAAACATTTTTAAACAGGAGAAATTAATTTTAATAGTGTATTTTATTTAAACCAAGATATCAAAAAATTATTATTTCAACATGTAATAAAAATTATTAATGGGATATTTTACATCCTTTTTCGTGCTAAGTCTTGGAAATCCACATGTATTTTACACGCTTACAGCACATCCCCGTTAAGACGAGTCAATTCTCAGTGCTCAGCTGTCACGTATGCGGGACGTCTTAGCAGGCGACCCTGGGCCGGCCTCAGTTCCCCTCCCCCTCGCATGTCCCCATTGCTCAGAGGAGGCAGCCGAGGCCCAGTGTGGGGCAATAACCCTTCCAAGGCCACACAGCAGAGCCAGGAATTGAACACACACCTGTCTTACTCCCAACCCCATGTTCTTCTCCCAGTATTCAAATTCTTTTTGGCTGTAGGGCTCTTTCTTAAAAAGGAACAGTCCACGATGGCCAACCTTGCAGGGTCCCATGGGGCAAGGTGGGGAGTCTCTTTTATTCCAAGTGCAAAGGCCTGGGCACTGAGGAGACGTTTCACCCAGCCTGAGGCAATCCGGGGAGGCTTCCCAGAGGAGGTGTGGCCACCCCAGCCCCTAGTTGCGGGCAGGTGGTCCTGAGCCAGGAGTGGGAAGGGGCTTCGGGTGGGAGGAGGGATGGAAATCTGGCTCCGAGAACCTGTGGAATTCATGAGCCCACGAACTCCTGGGGGCAGCCACCAGCTCTCCTTCCCTAAGTGGACTCTGGTCCCTGGGTCTCTCTGATCGCCTCCGTCCCTGCCAGGGGCTGCCTAGGTTGGGTGGAGTGGGGGAGGCCCCTGCAGAATCCCATCGGCTCCAACCTCAGTGGTGAAGGGGGCAGAGTGTCTACAGGACAAATGGGGAAATCGAGGCTCTGGATGTTTGATGGCATATCTGAGTCTCCCTACTCACGGGCAGCCACAGCAAAAGCTGTCCCAGGCCCCATCCCAAGGAGCTCCCTTGAGGGAGAAGCCATGTACGCAGGTTAGCACCGGGCACGCAGGGCTGGGAGCCTGGAATGGGAGACTGTTTCTGCCAACAGATTTGCTACTTGCTGTGTGACCTTGGGAGAATCTCTCCCTTCTCTGAGCCTGAGTTTGATCTTCTGTACAACGAGGGTTAGAATTCACGGTCCGACAGTCCCACCAGCTCGGACAATCTAAGGGAGAAAGTGATGTACGTCCTAAGGGTCGTGCCCTGGGCACTGGCAAGGGGAGGGGTCACTTCCACTCGGGGCAGGAGGGGAATCTGGGAAAGCTTCAGGGAGGAGCAGCACGTAAGCCGGCCCTGAAGGGTGGATAGAGACTGACCAGCATAGGCAAGGAGGAGAGGAGCCGAGCGAGACAAGGCAGGCAGGAGGGAAACTCAGAGAGCTTCGTCAAAAGAAAAATCCTCACCATTTATTGAGCGCCTACTGCATGCCTGGCCCTATGCAGACGTCTCTATTACTCTGGAACCCACTCACTCGCACTTGACAGATGAGGAAAATGGGCTCAGACCTGCCCAAGATTCCCACAGAGCTGGGCTTTGAACCCAAGTCTGACCAGCAGGTGTGACCAGGACCCCGGGGTCCACCAGGCCCATCAGGATCTGGTCTGAATTATCAGGTGAAGTTCAGCTGCCAGGCTCCACTCTTCTGCATCCCACTTGCACACCTCCAGAGACGGGAAGCTCAGCTCCTCCTCCCTCCACTGAAAGTGGGCAGCTCTAATTGGCTAGAGGTTTTTGCTCCCTCTCCTAAGTCTGTGAGAGAGGACTCTGCATCAGCACCAGAAACTGGAAGGGGAACGACACTAAGTTTGATGACAATGATGACATGATAATAACCTCCAAGAAACAGAGAGTACTTGCTTTGTGCAGGTACGATGCCAAGCCCCCGACATACATTGTCTCATGTTCCCACCATGATGCTCTGGGGTAGGGGTGAGCATGATTATGCCCATTTTTCAGATGGGGAAGCTGAGGCTCAGAGAGGTTAAGTGACTTGGCCAAGGCTACAGAGTGAGTGGTTACATCTGAGCCCAGTTCTGGAGGACTCTAGGGTGGGAGCCCGAAGCTTCTAGAGCTTGCTCCTGCAGCGCCTCTTCCCAGCCCCTACCCACTTCCATCCCTCCAGCCACCCAAACCCCAGGTCTCCACAGTAGCATCCCAGCGGAGTTGGGACATAAAATCCATCTCTCCTCTTTGACCTCCTCCTGCCCTGAGCCGTCTCCCTGCCCAGGTAACTCCTCCCAGCAGTCCCCGGGAGGCGGGCATAGTTATAGATTTGTGAGAAGGGTGCAATTGTGTCCTCCAGCCCCAGGGCCGAGCGGGGCTGGGCTCCCCAGGCAGACAATTAAAACCAAGCGGCTGCCCACAGATTAGGATTCCGCAGGAGCAGGAGGAAGGGGCCTGACTGAAGGCAACGTCGTCTTCCTCTCCGCTTTTAATTGGGGGCATGATGCATTCATTAACCCCAGGCCCGGCTATCGGGCATCAGCTGCAGGCCATCAGCCCTGTGGCCCTGGCTGAGTCATGGGGTTTGCTTCTGCTTAAGGCAGGGGATGACCTGAAGATCTTGCCTGCCCTTCGAGCCCAGGGCCTGACCCCTTTCTTAACCTTCCAGGCCCTGGTTCAGCACCAACATCTAGGGCTTTGCCTTCAGGCCTCAGTTAGAATCCTGTTTCCTCCACTCCTAGCTGTGTGACCCGGACAAGCCCCTTTACCTCTCTGAGCCTCAGTTTCTTTGTCTGAAAAAAAAGGAGAATGAGAGGATGGAGGGGAGGAGGACACAAGGCGACACATGTCTCGTGCCCAGCACTTAGTAGGTACTCAACCAAGAGCAGTCCCTTCCCCCACCTTCTAGCTCAAAAAGTCTCTCATCTCCAGAAAGGTTTTAAGATGCCTCCTTGGAGCCCCCTCAGACCCTGCAGTGGTTGCAACATCTGTGTTTCAGGCATACCTGGGCCCCGAGACCTCCCATCCCTCAGGCCTGTACCGCCTCTCCTTCCTCATTTGCTCCGGACAGCACCATGGCCCCCAGCAGCCAGGGGGACTCAGGCAGGCCCAAGGGGCTTGTCCACCACAGGCAGCCCAGCCCAGCCCCTAGCTCCCTCCATCTCTGAGCTCAGATTCCCCTCTGGTCCAGCCCTAAATCTCCCTCCTCCCTCGGCACAGCCCTCCCTGACCTTCCAGTCTTCAGATCGCTGGTTTGAGGCTGCCTCCTCCAGGAAGCCTGCAGGGACTGGACCCCAGCCCCCCCATCAGTCACTACTGGAGTGAGGGCAGGGCTCCCCTTGGGGACAGGTGGCAGGGGAAGCTCCCACTCAGGGGGATCAAGGCAGAGCTGGAGCTCAAGGGAGACCCAGGGGGCAGAGCCCCTTGATCACCCCTCAGCCCAGGCCCCATCTCTTGCCAGACATGCCATGTCAGTGCCTGCTCACAAACCTCCACTGATGGACAGAGAACCAGCTCCCAGGGCCAAAGCCAGGCTCCCAGGTTGGGCACCCGCCTGCATCTCTGGCCCTGGCAGACCCTAACTGCGGCCCCCTCTGCCCTTCTTGGCCCCTTACATGTGTCCCCCTTGGGCACAGCCTGCACACGGTTCCCAGGATCCCGGCTCATGGGTGGCCCTCTGCCTGGAGACGCCCGCCCTCCCATGCGAGGGTGGAGCCCTCCTTGGTGCCCCCAGTGGTCTCCGAGGCCCCCTCTCACGGCCCCACTGGACAGATATGGAGGTGTCTGCGTCTCCCCCAGGGCAGGGCCCCTACATCGCCCAGCGTGGAGCAGGCACACAGGAAGCGCTGCTGGGCATGTGCTGAATGAGCGAATGAATGAATGAATGAATGAATGAAGTGAGAAAGGAAGGTCAGACAAAACCCAGGGGACTAAGTCAGAAACTGTAAGATAAAAGCAAGAGAGATGGACATCATTCCTTCCTTCCTTCACTCATTGATGCAGTCATTCGCTCACATATCACTGGGCACTGACTGCGCGCCGGACGGGTGTTTTAGGGAAGACTGCGTCCACAAGAGCAGGGATGGGGACAGACACATGGACAACATGGACAGAGGCAACCAGGGAGGTCCTGAGTCAGGCCCCAGCCGGCCAGCCCCTCCCCGCCCTCCCTCCTTCCGGCCCTCCTGGCCCCCAGCACCCAAGCCCAGCCTGGCCCACGCAGGCCCAGCCGACGGGGTGCCGAGCCAAGCTGACGGGCAAGCTGGAGGCTCCTGAGAGGACCTATAGCACTGTCATGTGAGGGCGGCCAAGGATGAGATGGGGCAGTAACGAAACAAAGGCCCACAGTGCCGGCAGCGGCCGTGGCTGCTTCGCCCGCAGCTCCCCCACCCTCGAGGCCCCCGAGCGGCCCCATCAACCCTGCGGGATCGTCCTTCTGATTGGAGGCCCACCACGAGCCAGAAAGTCGATGGGCCTGATGCCACACAATCCTCAGAGCGACCCTGCAGGGCAGGGATCGTGGTCCCTTCATCCAGGCAGGGAAACCAAGGCTCAGAGAACCTGGCAGCTCTTGGGGCCAGTCCCCTGTCCCGGTGCTGAAGGAAGGAAACCCCTCCTATGTGCGAGGCGCTGCACACAGGACCCCAGCTTCATCCTCCTGAAGACTTGATAAGGTGGCACGATCCCTCTGTGGTATCAAGGGTCAGAGAGGGAGTGTCCATGCCTGAGGTCACACAGCATCAAGAGACAAACTCCGATTTCAATCCCAAGGCTGACTGGAAAATTTCCCAACTCAGAACTGAGTCTCCGCTAAGCCCCCTCTCTCCCTTCAGCTCTAAAAAGTGTGACTCTCCGGGGGCCACTTCCAGAAAGCCTGCCCTGCGCCCAGCTTGGCTGGTGTGGAACGGGGTCAGGGAGGCGGAAGCGGGCAGGGCTGCAGAGGGGTGCTCCATGAAGCCCCCCGCTCACCTGTGGATGTCATGGTGCCCCTGCAGTCAGGAGGGAGAAACCACCCACAGAGGAGAAGCTCGAGAACTGGGAGGGAAAGCGCCGGGGACCGAGAAGGCTGGCTGCACGGAGGGGCCCTCTCCTCCCGGGGCTGGGGCAGAGGGTCCTCCCCGGGCCCAGGGCAGGCACCTGAGGGCTCTCTGTTTGCTGCTGGGCGGCCTGGCCGCTGGCAGGCTGCCTGCAGCAGGAGGCACGGAGGTGCGAGTGGGTGGGGAAGGCTCCCTCTTGGAGTGGACAAGCTTCCCTGTCCTCAAGTGGAGAGGAAGGCATTTTGCACAAAAGCTTAAGGAACTACAGTGTGTCTTGGTGGGAAGACGGCAGCCCAGGCATGCAGTGGGAGCTCAAGGCCTCCCTGCCAGAAGCAGTGGAAGAGATCAACCTTCATGGACCCCTACCCCGGGGCGAGGCTCTGTGCTGGGCTTTCCAAGAGGCTCAGACCCGGCCCTGGCCCTCAAGGGCCCACAATCCGCAGGAGGGACAGACACACAGACCCGTGACCATTATGTGGACAACGGCTGACACTGAGCCTGGATAGCCATGTACAGTTGTTCAGGGTGTGCACCATTCACATAGCTGTGAATCGTCATGCAGGGCGCAGCTATATGCAGAAGCTGTGGATGGAGATGCAAGCGCTGGGAGAGGAAAAGATAGGCCCACGTCTGCCTGGAGAGTCAGGGAAGGCTTCTAGGAGGAGGAGGCACACTGGCACTTGGATGCTGAACAGACAGGAAAGGGCACACCAGAGAGAGAGTTCCCCAAGCCCAACCTCTTGGGGACCACCTTCATCTTTTCTGAAGGATCCCTCTACCACCTGCACTATTATTTACTTAATATTTATTTTCAAAGCATCTTTTCCTTTTTCCTTAAATAAATTCCGCTTAAAAGGAGACTTTTATTACTGCCATAAACAGAAAATCAGCCTCACTTGCCATAAATAGAGGGTAACTGTAAAAATAAACAGTATGAGAACCAAGCAGCCTTCATAAATTCCAGCGAGGGAAGCCTGCTTGCCGAGGGCTGCGAGCCCGGTCTCGTTTGCACTCATTAACAAGGGAGACGGGTGAGAGCTGGGCGTTAAATTCACAGCAGCACCGAGCAGAGACTTTCTTCTTGATCAAAAGGGGCTGGGAGGTGGGTCCTGCTGAGTGTGGACACCAGCGGCAGCCACCCCCACCACCGTCACGGCTCTGGCTCCCTCGCCACTGGCCGGATCCCGCAGTTGCCTCTGGTTCCTCTGAGACCTCGGCCGCCCTGGCCACGTACCAGCCACCTTCCCCGCCCGCACCTGTCAGGATCCCACTGACCCCTCCCGGCCCGAGACAGGCCGCCCCCTGTCCCTTCACCGTGAGGTTCCCTCTGCCTTGCCCCCCACAGGGACTAACATGCATTTCTGGAATGAGGAGGCCTGACTTCGTGCTCGCAGAATGAATGAATGAACGAACGAAGAAATGGATGAAGACCCCCCCTCATGGTCTGTGCCCAAACGGGGAAGGAACTTCCTGAGGCATCGATATTCCTCCCCCAAAATGAGGAAAGAACATTATTTTTGTATTAAAATAAACATGAATATATTCTGGAATAGACTCCAGAATTCATGAATTTTGAATGAAATAGGAGACATCAAGGAAATGCTGGCCCCGGTGGGGAGCTGTTTACTCTCCTCACTCAGGGGCCTCCTGTTGATCCATCGGAGGCCTTGGGCTCCTTCCTCAGAGGTCCTCTGTGCACAGGAGTGTCCGTGTGTCAGCTGAAGGGGAAAGGGGACCAGGAGGGAGGACAGGGACTGGGGTGAGGGGGAGCCCAGGATTTACAGGTGAGGATGCAAGTTCCGGCTCTGCCCTGCCTTGCTGTGTGGCTTTATGGAAGTTGCTTCACTTCTCTTAGCTTCCGTTCCCACGTGTCATGGCTTAAAGGCTTAGTTTGAGGAAAAAATGAACGAACGCAGGCAAAGAGCCTGTTTCTGGGTGTGGGACACAGTAGAGCCTGGACCCCTGCTATTACCTGGTGGCCCCGCCACCACTGCGCAGTTTTAGACACATGACACATGTGTGCACACTTGCCCGGGGGGGTGGAGGGTCCCTGCCCAGCCCCGGCTGACTGGGGAAGGGGGGCTGCCCCACCCAATAAAAATTAGAATAGCTAACATTTTTGAGCACTTACTACACGCTAAGCGCCTGGTGAGCCTGTGCCTCGGTTTTCTCCGCTGTAAAATGGGGGTAATACACACAACTACCTCCCAGGGTTGTTGTGAGGACTAGACGCATTGGCATTTCTAAGTGGGCTGCCTGCACCCGTATGTGCCACAGAGGGGCTTCCTTTCATTCACTCACTTAGTTTTAACTGAAGTGAAATTCACATAACATAAAATTAACCATGTTAAAGTGAATAAGTCAGTGGCATTTAGTACCTTCACACTATTGTCTAACCAACTCCTTTATCTAGTCCCCAGCCACTTCCAGCACCCCAAAAGGCACCCCCGTACCCCGTAAGCAGTCACTTTGCACCCCCTCTGCCTCCGTCCCTGTGGCTTTGCCTCTCCTGGATATTTCACATAAAAGGAACAATACCATATGTGGTCTTCGGGGACCGGCTGTTTTCACTTAGCATAATGTTTTCGAGGTTCGTCCACACTGTAGCATAGATCAGACTCATTCCTTTTTATAGAGCTGTTCCTTTAACAAAATAAAATATCTCACCAAATGCCCAAAACAGCCTGGGAAGTAGCCGCTATCATCTGCCTCTTCTTAAAGGTGAGGAAACTGAGGCACAGAGAGGGTGGGGGCTGGCCCAGATCCCCTGCCAGGCAGCCGGGCAGTGCTGGCGCCCGCGGCTGGGGGCAGGGCGCCTCCCAAGGCCGCCGGCACAGATTGAGGGAGACAGCAGTGGAATTACAAATCCAGGGAGATTTAAGGGGAGGGAAAATATTCTGGCACTTGCAGGATGATGGGAGTTGAGCAGGCTTCCCCAGTGGAATTCCTGCCTCCTCTGCCCACACGTCTGGGCCACAGGGAGTGCAAGGTTTGGGAGGGAGAGAGGCAAGTGTGGGAGCATGCAGGGAGCCAGGGACAGGGCAGGGCCCGGGGCGGGGAAGCTGAGCTGGGAGAAGGCAAGAGGCATCCTGACTTGTCTGTGCAGATGCCATTTCTCTCCTCCTCACCTGCGCGTCCTGCAAAGGCCCTGGGGTGAGCCCACCTCACTGACGGCTGGGAAGGCTCAGAGAGGCTGAGTGGGCCAGGATTCGAACCCAAGCGTGCCTGAGCCCCAAACCCAGGCGTGTACCCCTCCCTGCTGCCTGCCAGGGGCAGAGGGGGGATGGAGGGAGCAAAGGCAGGCTGCCTCAGTCACAGGAGTGAGCAGCCACCCAGCTCCCCAGAAAGGAGCCTCCCCAGATCCAGTGAGGAGAGAGAAGAGCCAGAGATATGGGGAGGCACCAAGGTGGAGCCGGGGCGGGCCAGGGCCGCGAAGGAGAGAGCAGAAGAGGGGAGGCAGGGACGAGGGCAACCGGAAGCCAGGTGCAGAGACCCACAGGAGGGGAGAAAGTGAGCAGACCCCAGGGAAGCTCCAGACACAGCTTCTGGGGGTGTCCAGCGGGTGGGGTCAGAGGGCAGAGTGGCCATGCCACCCCTCTCCCCAGGACCCAGCCTGGGTCCTACCCAGCCTCCCTTGGGACCTAGTGCCTGCCTGGCCAGCCCCTCCCCCTCCTGCCCAATTGCGTTTGGGAAATCCCAGATTGCAGCAGTAAGTGTGCGGGCTCTGCAGTCAGGCTGACCCAGATATGAACCCTATCTGCACTTCAAATCTCTGAGCCTCAGTTTCCTGATCTGTAAAATGCACACCATGGGGACTCCGGGGGATCACGGACACCTGTAAATGTCCGGCACATGGTGGGCTCCATGGAGCCCTGTATGACAGAGACGATCAGCTGCTATTTATGCTGCCTCTCACAGGGTGGTCTTACTCCAGCTCCTCCCTCCCCAAGGCTCCCAGCTCCCTTTTCCCCACCTAGAAGTCTAGCCTAGCCTGGCCTTTTCAAACACAGGGACTCTTCTAGAAGCAGAGAATGCCTAGCTGAAGGAATCCTGCCCCACCCCAGGGCCTTTGCACTTACTGTTCCCTTTGCCTGGGAGGGGATTTAACAGAAAGCAGCAGAGCTGGGATGGGGCTCCAGGCACCTGGCGCCTGGCTGCAGTTCAAGCACCACTGCGGGGGGGTCTCTGGGGGACGTAAGGAGACTCGCCGGGGAGTCTCAGGCCCGGCCCAGAGCCCCTCTGGTCAGCCAGCAGCCAGCTTGCCCCCCCTCCACCTGCCCGGAGACCATTAGTGCAGCTTTGTTTTGAGCGCTATTTCCACCACCACGCGCTCCGGCCGCCGGGCCTCCATTAGAGACCCTTTCCCGGGCCGATGACAGGCGGCAAACAGCTCCCCGGCGAGCCGGCCGTAATTGCTGCCACCTCCGAGGCCAGAAATGATTTTTTTAAAACCTCACAAAGCAAAACAGACACCCTGCGTCTGCTCCCGCCTCCCTGCCTCGGCTGGGAGCCAGCCCCAGGTTCCAGGAAGGCGGCTCCAGTCAAGACCCCCAACCCGAGACCCCCGGAGCGTGCCAGGCTGCGGGAAAACCAAGTCTGGGCTCTGTTCCGGGTGGGCCCAGGCCCCTGACCCTCTCCCGGGCTCAGTTTCCTCCCCTGCAGGATGGGCATGTCGATGGGTGCCCAGGGGGCCTGCCTGGGGATGGCGACGAGGTTCCAACAGGAGGAGGTGGAGGAGGCATGAAGGAGAGAGCCGGAGGGCAGGAGAGGGCGAAGAGAGCCTGCCGGGTGCAGGAATAGCTCGGAAAATGTCCTGAGAGGAAGGAGCTTGGCGTGTTCAAGCACTAGAAAGAAAGCCAGTGTGCTTACACACACGCGTGCACACACACACAGTTCCTGTCTCCTTCCGAGCCCATGTGGCCAGCATCCCTGGACCCTGTGCCCAGCCCCCACATCCCATGAACCCGCAAAGTCAGCTCCTTCCCCGGGAAGCAGCCCCTCCTCCTCTGTTAGCCCCTCCAGCCTCCAGTCCCTGTTTGAGCCCCGGCTTCAACTCACACAGCCAAATGCCAGCCACACCCTGGAGCTGTCCCACTCAGAGACCTTCCAGGGCTGCCCCTGCCCCGCGGATCAAGACCCAGCTCCACAGCCTCTTCTTGGCAGCTCCCGCTGCAGCCTGCTCTTCCGGATATGCATGCACGACTCTCCAAATGAAGCCCCTGCCAGAGCCAGGCAGTCGGGCGAGGCTCCATGCTGGCCTCTGACGTCTCCTGGCGGTCCCTGGATGCAGGCCGAGAAGGAGCCCACCTCGCCCAGGAAGTTCTCCCTGACTACACCAGGATACAGCGACCACTCTCGCTGGGAACCTCCAGAGGCCTCCTTCTGATGGGCTCCCCTGTCTGTGCCTTGTTTCCCGGGATCTCATCTCTGGTTTACTGTCCTCCATTATCTCTCCCCAATGCCCACCTGCTGAAGACACTCACCAGGGACTTGCTGGGTAAGTCACCCAGGTCCCCGGGGTGGGAGGTGGAGGGCAGGACTCGAGGTCCACGCCCAGCTCTGCTGCACGCTCGCCCTGGCCCTGGGCGGCCCTGGCTCCCTCCGGGCCTCCACTTCCTCCCCAGTGAAAGGAAGGCTCTCCCCCTGAGAACCACAGTGGCCTCTGGGCCTCAAGAAACCCTCTGAAACTGGGCAAAACAATGCAGCATTTTTCTGAGGACGTGATCCAGTTTTCTTCAGATTCTCAAGAGGATTGTGACCTCCAAAAAAATGAGGAACCACAAGTCTAGGCAAGCTCCAGCGTCCCTTGTGGCGTCACCATTTGGTCATCGCTCATTTATTCACTTCATTCGTTCAGCTGATATTTCTTGAGCGCCTGCTCTGTGGGCGTCATTATGATACACAGAATGTGTGTATGTGTGATGCTGAGGTGTCGCCTCTGGAGAGGGGTGTGTGCGCGTGTACAGAGACAGAAAGCGAGGACCGAGGTGGGCGAGAGGAGGAGGGAGATGGATCCAGCAGACAGACAAAGAGACAAAGAAAGGTGGAGAGAGATTGAAAGACAGAGAGAGTGAGCAAAAGAGGGAGAGACAGAGAGAGGGACAAACCCGGGGGGAGAAAGATCCAGAGAGGGAGGGGCAGGGAGAGGCTTTGCCACAGATGGGCCCTGCCAGCCCCTAATTGATCCCTCTGGGCAAGGCCCCCTCCCAGCTCCAGCTCTAACCTTCCAGATGTTCCCAGAGCCTCTAGGTCTCATGTCCCTACAGCACCAGCTGGAGGGGGCGGGGAAGGCTGGTGTGGAAGCAAAGGCCACGGGGCTGGGCACCAGCCTGGCCCTCAGGCCAGACGCTCAAGGACCACCCAGGTGCCTTGCCCCCCGCCACAGTTCCTCAAACCTCAGACACGCTCCAGACACATGCTCAGACAAAACACCAGCCCCTCGGAGAACAGCCAGGCAGGGACGCCCGGTGTCACACGCGTGCCCCGCGTCCCACCACTCCCCCTACTCCTGCTGCACTCGGATCCAGAAGCCTAGACTCCCAGCCGGTGCTCCTGCAGCCAGACCCAGGCCTGCTCAGCATTTTGGCATCACGACCCTGAGAGAATGCGATGGAGCCAGGGCACCGCTCTGGAACAAAGCAGCTGCACACACTCACACACACTCACACTCTCACACACTCTCTCACACACACACACTCACACACACTCACTCACACACACTCACACCCGGTCTGGCAGCCAGGAGCAGGACAGAGGAGCAGGTGAAGAACTCCAGCTCTGCACTCCGACAAGCTGGGCACCAGCCTGCCTCTGCCATTCGGCATCTGCGTGTCCTCAGGCAACTCAAGCGCCTCCTGAGCCTCAGTGTCCTTGTCTGTACGATGGGTGCATCCTCCTCATGGGCAGGTGAGGATGAAGCGAGAGGCACAGAGGACATGTGGATGAGCGCCGGCTGGAGTCTGGTTCACAGGCCCCTGAAGGCCCTGAGGCCAAGCATCACGAGCTGGATGGACTCCATGCCACCATCGGCTGCAGCCTCACCTGCTGGTCGCAGGACAAAGCATAGGATCTGGGAGGATAGAGATGGAAGAATTCTAGAGGCTAAGAGCTTAGGCAAACTCAGCATTGTTCCAGAGGGAAAACAGGCCCAGAGAGGGGCAGGGAACTGCTGAGCCACGCAGCAAGGCAAAGGCAGGGTGAGGGTGGAAAAAAACCACGGTCCCCTTCCTCTGCCCCAACACTGGCATTTTAACTCGGAGCTGCAGCGAAGTCACCACGGGCCACTGGTTCCACCCCTCAACACAGAAGACAACAAAGGCCCCCGCCCCTGCCACGTCCCCATGTGGGCCAGGCATCTTCTGAGTCAGGAGCTCCACCAGCCTGGGCCCTTGTCACCGCACCATCACTAACTTGCTGTGTACAGATCTTTATCAACCCCACTCTGTGTTCTGGCCTCTCTGCCCACTTCACCAGTCTTTGCTCCTTTGGGAAATGAGGCAGGAATCCCCTTGATAACACCCCCAGCTAATAACTGGGCGAGTACAGCTTGCATACCTTCTGTGGCAGGGAGCTCACTACTGGGTACCGTCACTGCCCCAGAGATGAGTGCCCTCCTCTGGGCTGAAAGTCATCCCTGCCTCTTAACTCTTATCACAATTTATACATATACATACGTATATACATATTAAATAGGTTTACTCATCTGAGCAAGAACCGTATCTGTCATGTTCACCGATAGAAGAAGTGGCTAAATGAGAGCCCGGTGCATGGCAGGTGCTCTATCGATATTTGTTGAATGAAGGAAGGAATGAATGAATGATCAAGCTTCCAGCACGTGCCAGCAGCTCCTGTGAGGCCAGCAGTTCCCAGTATAAGTACGGGGTCTGAGGTGGACGGGCAGCCTGTGGCCAGCACACCCTGAGGACAGTCATTCTCATACACAGACGTGCCTGGGCACCACCCAGACGATTATGTCCCTAATGTTTTCTATAAACTAACCCACTATTTTTTAATACCCCCGCTAGTTTCATCCTAAGCAATAATATCTGTGAAATCCCAGTTTTGATGTGCTGGTTGTATTTTTCTAATCGGCATTAAAATAAATGCATAACTATTAAAATGTAAGAGGTTTGTCCGGGTTCTGCCTATGATCATCTCTCAGGTAGGACCCGGTCACACTGAGGGCCCTGGGCGTCTTGAAGAAAGGTTTCCCCCGGGGATGGTGGAGTGGAGTCCTAGGGACTCCTCTGCTGGCTTCGGGGAAGGGGAGGGGGCACGGCGTGGGCAGGGGCTGGAGGAGCAGCAGCCCTTCTGCCTCCCCTCCCCCCTCCCTTCTCCACAGGAGCGGGGACCAGGGGCTCCCAGGCTCCCCAGCTGGCAGACAGGTGGATTTCTCCCCCAGTGAGACCACTGCCCCTTTTTCTAATGGAAGAGTCTCAGGGGGGCTGGGAGAGGGGGTCACACCCTGGAACCCCATCACCGTCAGGGCTGCAGCATCTCACACACACCCAAGGGGCCGGGCCTTAGCCACCCCAGGACATCCTTGCTGTGGTCTGTAGGGATGGGAAGGGGTTTCAATTTTGTGATTTTTCTACTGAAAACATGGATTCCTTATGAAATTAAAATTATATGAACGTTTAAAACTACAGTACCTTGGAATGAGCAAAAGCTTAAGAATGCGGACCTCAGCCCTCTGCCTTGTCCTCCTCCCCGGCCATTCCTTCCTTCCCTGCCACCCCCTTGGACTGGGCATTGTGGTGGGGCCAGGACACAGGGAATCTGACCTGTCCCTGCCCTGGAGCCCCCGTCATTACAACAGGGGTGGTGAGAGTGCCCAGAGGGTGCCCAGCTGGCCCCAAACTCCCTTTGGGGCTGAGAGACTCTTCCCACAGCCCCAGCAACAGCTGGTTCCATCCCAAAGGTCCAAGGTCATGGCCGACCACCAGGAGGTGGGCTTGCCTCATGCCACCTTCCCTTCTTCCGAGACCTACCCCTCATGTGGGCGCCTATGTCACTGTTCACACCACAACCCCTCTCCCTACCCCTTTGATCTTCTCACCCTCCGAGGGAAGTTGGAAGGGCACTGAGGCAGAGTTCTGTTCTGGGGGCCGTCACTTCGCTGCTGCACACCCCAGGCCTGGAATGTGGAGGTCACCTCGCTCCTTCCACCACACCTCAGGCCTCTCCCTCCTCCTCTGTGGGCCTCAACAGCATGGAGAGCACAGGGCCTGCAGCCACATTCCTGAGTTCAAATTCCGGCTCCGACACTTGTCGGCTGTATGACCTGGGCCAGCCTTTTAACCTCCCGGAGTCTTGGTTCCTCATAAATGCAGGGGGCCAGGGAGAGTCCCCTCCTCTGAGGGTTCTTGTGGGGATAAATGAGATGATGCCACTTAAGGCCCTGGTGTGACACTCAGTACACATTTGCCTCCATGTATTTTTCTATTTGTACAGACGGGTAAGGTCACCCCACAAGCCAAGCGCTAACCTCCCAGCCAATTTGGGGCAAATGCTCCCTTGCCTGTGGCCTCAGCCTTCCCCTCTGTGAAAGAGGTCAAGAAGGAGGGTCCAAGGGGCCCCGCCAGCTCCACCTGAGCTTCGGTGACTCATGCCAGCTGCTCCATGGCCCACCCTGGCGGCCTGTGGGTCGGAAGGGACCACTCTCCCTGGACCCCTGACCCTGCCGGCTTGCTTGCCAAGGACTTCCCCCAACACCCCTGCTGTCACCATGGCGAGGAGCTGAGTCCCTGTCCTGCAAACAGCCCTCAGCTCGCCTTGCCTGGAGAAAAGGCTGCAGGAACCGCTGATAGGCAAGGTGTCAAAACCAATTGGTGTGAAGGACTTGGGGAAAACCGCTTGTGAGGGCCAATTCCCCACAGGAGGCCGGGAAACCCTCAGCCCAAGGCAGAGTGTTTACGGGAGTAATTGATAGAATAATCACCAACGCCCGAGACAACGGCGAACACATTTTTAACATCATAACCTTCGGAAGACAGCACTCAATTTTCTCCATCTCCCAGCCACCAAACTCGCCAGCTTATGGATGGTGCAATACCAGTGGTCCGGTAAGGAAAGGAAGAAAGCCAGAGTCATTCTCAGTGCACAGGCTGTTTGCCAAATGGCCCCCACCCCCTCCCCCAGCACCCCGCTGCTCCCTCCTGGCAACAGAGAGAACCTCAGGATGGTGAATCACTCAATGGACAAAGCACCGGGCCAACTCAGGATCTTTGTCTGCACTGGGGTGTATTAATAATTGAAGGTGCTGGCCTTGGTGCGTGTACGTGTGTGTGTGTGTGTGTGTGTGTGTGTGTGAGTGTGTGTGTAGCAGGGTGGGGGTGGGAGGATGGATGCCTGCTGCAGTGTAAGGCTTCCTGGGGCTCCTCTGGGGTCTACTTACCTGCTCCAGCCTGGACCTCTCCCTCCCTTGCAAAACCAAATGAATCCAGCAGCCCCTGGCACCAAACATTTCCCATCCCTACTTATCTCATCAGAGATGGGCAAACACTTCAGGCAGTGGCTCCCAAACTCCAGGCTGCACGGGAATCTTCCAGGGAGCTTATGAAAATGCAGATCCCAGGGTCCCAGCAACAATCATTTTGGCCAATGGGTCTGGGGGGATCCATTTTAATAAACTCCCTGGCTGATTCCAAGGCAGGGGGTCTGCAAAGATGCTCACAAAGATCCTGCCTTCTGGATCCCCGCCCTGGACAAGATCTGGAAAGAGTACTGGAGAAGGAGTCCAGCCCCACTGCCTTTTTCTAACTTGCATGTGGCCTCAGCAAGATCCTGTCACCTTTCTGAACAGCTGGTTCCTCTTGGTGGAACCCGCTACTTTACCAGTTCTCTGGGGAGCTGGAAGACAGCATGCTTGGAGGGGGCTGTGCAGAGGAAGAAGTCCCGTCACGTGACCAAGTCTGCCTCCAGGCTGTCCTGGAGGAGGCAGGCCCAGAACTGCCAAACACATCTTCATTCCAGGCACAGCTCTCCAGCTCTCTGTACAGACTCAGTGACCTTGGCCAAGTCACTGGCCCTCTCTGAACCTTGGTTTCCTCTTATGTACAACATCAGCCTTGCAGGAATAACGTCACCCTTAGCGAGTTAACACTGGTAAGGGGTTTGCAGCCCCGAGCACACAGTAGGCATTTCATAAATGTCAGTTCCCCTTCTTCCCACCCCTGATGTGCTCAGGGCAATGAACTAAGCCTTTCTGATAAGGAAAAATCAAAAGAGTTGCCATTTATTGAGTACCTACTAGGTGCAGGCACTGACCATCCCCACCCAGCCTCCCAATTCCTGGCGCCATGAACGCTTCACTCCCCATTCAGTCCTCAGGCCTTTAAGAAGACCTCTTCGACGTGGGCTGAGTGAGGTAGCGGGGGATGGAAAGTGAGACAGATGTCCTTGCGGACCCATCTGACCGCAGGCTCTCCCCGTGACAAGCCCTGGGGCGGGCAGGCAGAAGGCGCTCGCCTGGCGGCTAGGCTGATCTCAGATCGAACTGGAGAGGTGAGCAGCCAGCAAGCAGTTGGGGTCAGTGAGCCCCTCCCCAGCCCCCACCTGCAGACACAGAGGCACCTTCCTAACCCAGCCACATTCCCCGAATCAGCTGAGGACACGAGGAGCCCAGGAATAACGAACAACGATCGGCCTCCAATCTGCTAAACAGCAATTTCTGGGCTTTTTCAGCACACACAGCTTTTATCAAATTGGTATTCTCCTCCTGAACACAAACGGCTTATTAGACATGACCCACTTCTTCGCCGCGTCTCACTATCATTAATAACAGTTTCTTTTTGTGATTAAGTGAGTGGCTCCAAACCCTTCCTGTGGTGGCGGGCGCTGGGCCCAGCAGAGGGGCAGCCATGGGGCCGCCTCGCCGTCCACTGCTGGGTGACTCTGAACCTGGCAATGCTGAGGGAAGGCAGTCTGGCCCCTGCAGAGCAGCCCGGCCTCCTCGTTTCTTGAGGGACAGAAGGAGCCCCAGAGGGGTGACTCACTTGCCCAGAGCCACACAGGGGGTCTGTGAGAGAAGCCAGGCTCCCCAGCGGCCAGTGCTGTGTCCTTTTCATCTAGCCCCGGCCCCGGGCCTCAGCTGGACCCCTCCCGGGTTCAGAGGGAACATCACAGCTGGCTGGCAGAGCTGTGCCCCTAAGCACTCCTGGCACCAGGGGGCAGGAGCCTGCCACACAAAAAGCAGACCCTGCTTCCCTCTGGGGGCCCTCCTCGGGGGAGCATCAGCAATGACAGAGTAGCACCCATATCCTTGCGGTCTGGTGCTCCAGGGATGGGGCGACCACAGACCTCAGAGCCCCAGTCCTCCTATCTCTCGGGACCACAAACTCAGGAAAGCCCTTCTTGGAAGAGCCTCCAGTGTAAGTTCCAGCCGTGCCAGGGAACTGAGCGGAGCAAGGAGGGGAGCGGAAGGAGGAATTCCCAGTTTCCCTTGAATGGGAGGGAATCTGACAGGGAGATGAATGTCCTGGAAAAAGCGCTGTCTTTGCCGGACAGACCCTGGGGGTAGTCTCAGCTCAGTCACTCTCTCACTGCGTGACCTTGGGCAAGTCCCTTCACCTCTCTGAGCCTTGGTTTCTCCACCTGTAAACTGAGGATCAAAATAACCCTTCGCCTATTTACCACCAATCCAGCCAGGTTGGCCGAAATTAGATGAGGGATATGAAGGGTGCATAAATGACACACACAGCGGTTACTATCAAACATGGGAGGGCAGAAGGATCCAGCGAGTTGTGGTTCCCAAAAAGCAGAGCCCCTGAGAAGGGCTTTGGAAGCCCCCCTACCCCCTGCAGCAATCCCAGCGATGCATGACACCCCAGCAAAGCCTTCTTTGATTATCGACCCCCGCCCCCAAACACACACAGCCTTCACTCTTTCCTTTCAGAATAAATCACCTAGCTCTCTGCCCTTTGTGCGAACCTCCCCCAGCCCTGGGCATACAGTGCCCAGCATCGGTGCTGCAGCCTCCCCGGCCAGGTTTGGAGCCCCTGCAAGGAAGGGATGGGTGGGGAAGGGTCTCCATTTTCATCTATGCCCTGGCCTCCATACTGGAGCCTGGCTCACAGGGGGCAGGGGGAGCCCCCACAGCTGCCAGCCTCAGATGATCCAACTCTGCTGCCAACTTGGGCTCCTCTGGGGCTAGAAGGAGCTTCTGACACTCAGGCAATCAACGCTGGGAATGCTTGCTTGCTCCCCGGCTCCCACCGCGGCTGAGTTGAGATTTCCCACCTTTCAGTCTTGGCTGAGGATGAGGGTGAGTGGGTACCCTATAGAAGGATGGCAGGGGCTTCCTGCCTGCCCCAGAGGCAGACAAAAGCCCCTGGCATTCCTCTTCCCCTTCCTCGACTCTGGCTGGACGCATCAATCCCAACTATTCCAGGGTCTTCGAGGGGCTCTCACCAAGCCTTCATCCCTGAGATGCCACCCACAGGGGCGGCTGCAGCCCTAGGCTACCAGTTCTCAAGAGGAGGGGTTTTCTGTCCCCCAGGACCTTTCCCAGTGGTATAAGGGACAGGTGGGGAGACAGAGGGGACAAGGGCGTCTGTAGGGATAAACCCACAAAGGGGAAAACCAGATGGGCAGAGAAGGGTGGGCGAGCAAAGTGTGTTCACAAGTCTGTGTATATTTGCCAGTGTGTCTGCAGGCGGGCGGGCAGGCAAGAGTTGTGCAGAGTGTGTGAGCCTGGATGCCAGCTGGCAGGGTGTGAGCCCACCAGCCGTGGCGCCTGATGTGTATGTGTAGTGGGCATAAGTGTGAGTGCTTATGAGTGAAGAGGGGAATCTGAGAAGGTGGCAGGAGATGTGTGACAGTAGGAGTTGTATGTGAGAAAGCAGTGAGTGTGCCTCTGAGTGTGCCCGTGGCTAATATTTCTGTGGTCGTGGAGGTGTATGTATCGGTGCGAGTGCGTGTGGGGAGGAGGGGGCTCCCTGCGAGAGCCGGATGGGGGATGTGCACGGGGTGCCCCCTCCTCCGCAGGGGTGGTCAGGGTGGATCCATGGCCCCGGCAGGGGGCGCCACAGCATTCCCGCCACGGCCAGGGCGGGTTCGAGCCCGAGGAAGACCAAGTTGGAGCGGCGCAGCCCGGGGTGGGGTTTGGTGGGGAAGTCTGCGGGGGCGGCGACCCGACTCACCGTGGCCGGAGACGTGGTTGTCCCAGGGCGCGTGGCCGGCGGGCCGCGTGGCGCCGCCGAGTTGCAGGAAAAGTGCCAGGTAGTGGAGGGCGCCCAGCGCCACGGCGAGCGGGGCCCCCATGGTGCGCGCTCGGGCCGGGGGCGCCGCCGCCTCACATCGGGGCTCAGGAGACCGCAGACCCCGCGCCCGCCGTCCCCTGCCTGGTGCGGCCTGGCTGCCCGGCTCGGGCCGCTGCCCCTTGTCGGCTGAACCCGGCCCGGCTCCGGCCCCAGCCCTCGCCCGCCTCCGGCCCAGCCCCGGCTGCGGGTAGCGAGCGCACGCCCAGCCGGCCGCCTCCGACTGCGGGACTCTTCCCTTCCGCGGAAGGCCACTCCGCTCGGCGCTGCCGCCGCAGCCCCTCCCTCCCGCCCGCCCAGAGGAGGTGGCGGCGGAGGGATCTGCCGCTTGATTTATCATCAAAGTTTTGCCCAGGCTGGGATTTTTAAAGCGGTACCCGCAACTTCCCCTGCCCTAGAGCGCAGGTAGGGGGCGGGATGGGGTGGAGGAAGCCACCCCAGAGACCCGGTTCCGGCAAAGCATAACACAATTAGCTTCAGAAACAGAAACACTATTCAGCGGGATAAGGAGGAAAACCAACCCACCTGCCGCCAGACGCAGCGCGCTCAGAGGGACTCCGCAACTTTGCTGGCAGGGCGGTGCCAGGGTCAGGGGTGCACTTGGGGGTGGAGGCGAGGGTGAGGGAGGGTAGGAACCTGGGCTGAGGCCCAGGAGACCTGGTTTGAGCCCTGCCGCAGCCTTGGGCTCCCTGTGTGATCGTGTCTGCGTGTCTCCTCCTCTCTGAACCTCATGATCTTCATCTGAGAAATGGGAATAACAGCTACCTCCAGGGATCGTGGTGAGGATTTATGAAATCGTGTATGTGAAGCCCTTAGCATAATGCCGCCCTCATGGTAGGAGCTCAGTAGATATTACTGTTGTTGTTGCCCTCTCTGGGACTCGGTTTTCGTGTCTGTATAATGGGAGTGAGGCAGGCCAGTTGCTGGGGCTCCTTCTATCTTAGAGATGCTGGGCGCCGCACAGTGGTTTGGATCGCCCCCTCCCGGACTGTCGGGCTCCCTTCCTCCGACCATTGGATCTAGATGGAATGTTGGAGGGGGAGGGGGATGTTAACGAAGCCGCTCCCATTGCCAAGAGCAGGAAGCCTCTAGTTCCTCCTCTGGCCGGTTTACTGGGGCTGTTGGGACAGACTTTCGGTACTGACGCAAGAGCAGATCTGTGGCCGCATTTCAAAGATGAGGAAGCACATTAAATCAGAGAAGTAGCTTCTCCGAGGTCCCACAGTGAGTCTGGGGCGAAGTCCCTGACTCCTGAGCACGGTCCCTCCTGCCCTCATCCCTTGTCCTTCGCTAGGCCTTCTTCCCAACACGGCCATGTCCGCCGCGGGTTCAGCACCACGGAGGAGGACAGCGCCAACCCCGACGCCGATCTTTTCCGCCTCGTGGACGGCGCCTCGGCTGCCTCTCAGATGCGAGGATTCAGCACCGTGGACAGAGCCCCCGCCCCCGGCCCCGCCGAATGGGAGCATCGCAGACGGCCCACTCCCCGCTCCAGACCACAGGTGGATTCAGCATTGTGGACAGAGCCCCAAGTTTGAGAATGAGGTTACAGCCCGAGGGATAGACCCCAGCTCCGCTTTCTTTACTCTGTCCTCTCATCCCCCCTTCCAATATTATGGCGGGCAGCACACCGGATGTGGCCTGTGGTCACCAGCAACAATTCAGTTCATTCAAAACCGGACAGCCCCCTGAAGTGTCGCCCACTTACAGTACTGTGTTTCAGCACAGCTGACAACCCCCGCAGAGCTGGTGGCGCCGCGCTGCCTTCAGCACCGCGGACAGATCCCCGCCGTCACCGCCCCCCCGCCCCCCACCCCCGCCAAACACACACACACACACACACTCCTTCCGGCCCACATTCACTGGAGGAAGGGGCCGGTTTTGCCACATTAACTCACTTCTCACTTCCTTCCCACACAGAGGTGGTATTTAGGCTATCCGAGGACTCTGCAAAAGCGTTTTCTCATTAATTCACTTAAGCCTCGTTCCCAATGAAATGGGCTCCATGCCCCCATTATGAAGATGAAAAAACAGAATCTTCAAGATCACATAGCAGCGCCAAGACTGAAACCCAGGACTCTTTCAATCCCAGCCTGAAACCTCACCAGGAGAATGTGGTGGCAGAAGTAGGGCTCAAACCCAGGGTTTTCTCCTCTTAAACCACATATTGGAGGGAGGCGGCACAGGCAAGGGGACGGGGAGAGGCAGGAGATTAGAAGGGAGAAAACAAGAGACTTTGCCTGGGGGCTGCAGGGCAAGGAGGTGGGGGAAACAGCCGCACACGGCTGCTCTGCGGCTAACCCACTAGCCGACCTTCAGGAATCCTTTCTCCTCAGAGTCTGGGACAGGGTTAATCCCAGTGACCTCTAAGGTTCCTTCAAGGACAGACCTCCAGGGGTTTTATGACTTTGAAAGTGCTTGTGCTGTAATGGCTCTGCTGAAAACCCTCCAATGGCCTGGTGTGTCAGAGAAATCCCGACTTCTCCAGTTTGCATTCAAAGTCCCATCGCTTCTGCTCCAGGCACTGTTCCCTCCACGTTCCCTCCCGGAACCTGCCCCAGCGTCATCACATCCTTTCCCTTCCCCACTGTCTAGCTGAGTCCCTCACTGGCCAAGGTCCAGTCTGAGTCCCCCACAGAAAAAATGCCTGCTACTTTCTCCCAGTCCCTGAGACTCTGTTGGCCCATCGCTGCCTACCCAGCATTGTGCTAAGAACTTTAATTATCCGACTTAATCCTCAGAACCACCAGGCCATATAGGGTAGAATAGTATGGTTATAAGTGTGACCTCTAGTTTTGAATCCTGCCACTTGCCAGCTATGTGATCTTAGACAAGTTAGCTTTTCTGTGCCTGAGCTTTCTTATCCGTAAAATAATGATAATAATACGTCCACTACAAGATTATTGTGAGGACTAAATAACTTGCTACATGGAAAGAACTTAGAACAGTTCCTGGCACATAGTAAATACATGATACATGGTGGATATTATTATTATTTACAGATAAGGAGACAGATGCTCAGAGAGATTAAGTATCTTGACTAATGCCACACAGTAAGACAGTTGTAGAGCTATGATATGTTTGACCCCAGAGCCCACGTTCTTTGGCATAATACCTGAGCACATCTAGTTCAACCCACCCTCTTTGCAGTTTAGGAAACTAAGACCCAGAGAGGATGAGTGAATTCCTCAGAGTCACACAGCCAACCACGACAGAACTAGATCCAGGTGCGCTGTCTCCCAGCTCAGGGCTCTCCCACTATCCCGTCCTGGCCATTTGTATTTCCTGCAGCACCTAAACTGTACTTTACAGTTTGTAAATCACATTTACATCCATGAGCTCATATAACTTATGCAACAACCCCTGAGGCCACTATAGTTACCTCCCTTCTTTTGCAGATAAGGAAACTGAAGCTCAGAGAGATGAAGTAACCTGTACAAGGTGCACAATGAGGTGGGCAGAGGCTGGATGTGAAAGGATGAATCCTCAGGCCGTATGTTCCCCTGTGTAATTCTGTCTCTTTCCTGCTTCACTGATCCAAGCGCAAACAGCAGGCACAGTGGAAGGTTAGGGCCCAGTGGAGGCAGGAGGTAAACAGACTATCCTGGGAAATCGTCTCTAGGAATTCTCTGGGGGGGCCATGACTCTTGTCACTCCTTCACTCTGGGAATGCTCCAGGCGATAGTAAGCTTCCCACCCCTGGAGGCAATTAAACAAGCATCTGGTGGTCTCATGGATGCCACGAGGCAAATATCACTGCAATTTCCATCACCCAAATGAGGCTCAGAAGGTGAACACCGTGTCAAGTATTTCAGCTGGGAAAGCTGACCTTTTTCAAGTTGCTCCCCAGCAGGGAATCTCGCACTGTCCTCTCCCCCTGACCCAAGCTTCCTGGAGAGTCTCCACCCTCCCCTTGACTACCGGAGGCCACCCTCCCTCCCCCTCGTGAGAGGTGTCACTTGAGCACCACGGCTCTGTCAGTGTAACAGCCATAAGATTTGTCCTTTTAATCCAGAATCAATAACAAATTTCATTTAAAAATAAATTAAACCAGGCATTGGAAATCATTCACCGTGTGGGCCAGGGCCCTATATAGCGCCGTCTAAATGGCTTCCTTTCGCTCATCTATCACTGCCAAGAGGGGGGAAATACCTAAGCTGCCTGATTCATGGAGAAAGTACTTAAATGTATCAGCCCCTAACAATGAGCAATGTGAGCCCGGAGTCGCACCTTTTAACACACCAATGACATGTGGAGCGCAGACTCATGAGAGCTTATCAGAGACCCCACAGTCACTGGCTTTGAGGGAACCCATTTACAAGGGGGAACAATGGCTTCAGTATGGAGCCGCCTAATTTCCAGAATGCATTACTGAGCTCAGAGGAGCAATGGAATTCTATTAAACTCTTATCTGCCATGGGAGGGTATGAGACCGGCAGGGAAACCCAGACTTGGCATAGACGTGCCCAGGAAACACCGGGGCTGGCCCTAGGAGGTGGGGGAACAAACCCGGGTTTGGGGGGGGGGCGGCGGGCAGGGCCCGGATGTGTGAAAATATGTGCATTAATGGAGCTCCGGTTTCCAGCCATTACGTTTACATCAGCGAATAAAACTTGGCAGTAAAGCATCAGAGCTGCGTCTCAGACAGAATTTCCTTTTACAGCCTGGTGTATTTCACTCGTTATAACAGGAGGCAAGGAGCTTGAGGTGTCCCCATTTCTCCCCCTTTAATTAAATTTCCTAAATTACTGCCCAAGATTTGGATAAAGCGAAAGACTTACGGCTCCGCTAATCACCATCAAGGCTCCTGCCCCATCACTGTGGCGGCCCTGACTGTACCAGTTTCCAATATTATTAAAGTGAAATACTGTGGGCATTGTCTGCCTGGGCTCTGGTTTGTAACAGGAGATGCAGCCTCGGGAGAGAAATTGGCCCAGGCTCAGGAAAGAGGCCTGGGTTTCAGGACTGGTTTTGCCATCACCTTGCTGTGTGATCTTGGACAAGTTACTTCCCCTCTCTGAGCCTCACAAGTTTCCCTTTTCCCCAAACATCTATCCTGAGGCTCTTAGAATTGATTTGGAGCTCGGGTAGCCCTTGAATGCACACTGAGATGACTTGCGGAGCTTCAAAAAAATATTAATACTCAGGCCACACCTCAGCAATTCTGACACAGTTGGTCTGGGGTGAAGCTTAGGTATCAGGCTTTTAAAAAGTACCGCAGGTGGTCCCAGCGCTCAGCTGGGGTTGGGCACCACTGGCCTAGACACAGAGTTCTGAGATAACAGTGGGCTTCAGAGTCTCTGAGGAGGCTGGTTGCACCTGCAGAGGCCCAGGCCCCCCCCGGGGTCCTCTTTCAGTCTGCCTGGGGGAGGTATCTGGGGCCTGCCCTCTCACCCCGCACCCCAGAGGTATGTCCTGCAGAGACCCAGTGGACCACAGTGGGGACTCCAGCAGGGTGAGCTGGGTCCAGCCGGCCTCCTGGGGCGAGGGAGGCACCTGCCCCAGCTCTCATCTGGAGGGCAGTGCAGGGGGCCGAGCTGTGACCTCCCAGCCAGGGCTGACGACTGATTTCCTTATCCATTCCCCTACAAGCTGGGAAGGAGCCTTGACTGGCCTGTAGGGTCAGACCACGTCCCTGTCACATGAGCTTCCATGTTCTGACCCCTCGGCCCACATGGCCCACCCATGTTGCAGACCCAGGTCCTCCCATCTGCGTGGATTCTGAGCCTCCATCTGCTGTCTGCCTCCCCCAGAGCTTGTGGCCCAAGTCGGAAGCCCATGTCCAGGCTGAGGGCCACGCCTGGGCCAGAGGCGAGGGGGAGGTCATCCAGCCTGGCCCCTGCCCCTGCCAGGCTGAGTAACCACATGAAGACCCATGGGGCCACTTTGAGGTTTTTCTTCTGGATTCCAGCCTAGGTGGACCACATAGAGTGAAGACATCATCTAAATATCTCCACTTTTTAACAAAGAAGGACCAAGGATCAAACGCCATCACCCCCATTGTACAGATGGGAGAACTGAGGCCAGAGAGGGGTGATGACAAGCCCAGGATGTCACAGGGAGGAAATGACAGAGCCAGGCCAAGGACTAAGTGCTCCTGACTCCAGGCCGGGTCTCTGCTCCACATGTCACTGCCTGGGGAGGGCAGACAGGATCCATTGTCACCTTTGCAGCTGCTCCAAAGACATCCCACTCTGTGGCTTCCCAACGGGGGCACTCTCCAAGATCCAAAGAACCCCTCTAGGCCTTCAAATCCGAACCCCAGCCCATAAACTGCATTCTACCAAGGCCAACAGGACACACCCGTGGCTCATATCTGTGTTGTCCCAGCAAGGAGTCTGCAGGTAATCCCCATCAAAGGCAATTAACTGCATCAGAGAGACGAGGCTCCGCGGGCCCTTCGACCTGCGAACCAGGTGCTTATTAACCACGACAGGACAGCAGGGCCCTGCCCATCTCAACACTCCATTTGTGGGAGTGCTTTTAAAATCCTGAAATGACTTTAATGGTTTGGGTAACACCAGTCTAAATATCCCACGGCTGTGAGTAATGAGCTAGACCAACACTGTCCAATAGAAATCAAATGTGAGCCGTGCGTAATTTAAAATTTTCTAGTAGCCCCATTTAAAAAAAAAGAAAAAGAAACAGGTAAAATTAATTTAATAATATATTTCCTATAACCCAATATACCAAAAACATTATTTTAGGGCCCACCCTGATGGCCTAGCAGTTAAAGTTCCGCTCTCTCTCCCCATCGGCTACCCCAGTTCACTTCCCAGTGGAGGAACCACAGCGCCCGTCTGTCAGTAGCCATGCTGTGGCGGCGGCTCACACAGAAGAACTAGAAGGACCTACAACTAGGATATATGACTGTGTACTGGGGCTTTGGGGAGAACAAAAAAAGAGGAAGATTGGCAACAGATGTCAGCTCAGGGCAAATCTTTCCCTGCAAAAAAAAAAAAAAAAATCCAACACATAAGCAATATAAAACATTATTCATGAGATATTTTACTGGTGTGTATTGTACCCTGATGGCACATTTCAATTCGGACTGGCCACATCTCAGTGCTCAGTAGTCACCTGAGGTTCATGACCAGCCTAGTGGACAGTGCAGAGCTCAACCACTCCTAGGGCAGGCCTGGGGCTGGTATTTCGATGGTGCTCCCACAGCGGGAGGGAATGGGCATCTATTGAGCACTTCCTGTCTGCCAGGCACCAGGATTTTTCTCACTGAATCCCATGACAAGGCTAGGAGGTAGGCAGGCCGTACTGTGGGGAGAGGGGAAGGCACAGAGCAGTCCTGTGCGCTCTGCTGGGTGTCAGTTACCACCTTGTGTCACTCTGTTGTTATCGTTAGGCTTCTGTCCAGGTTGTCTCCGCAGGCCGGTCCTCGGTGGACCGTCTGGGCCAGAGCAGAGGACTCTGAGCCTCTCAGAGGTTCAGAGACAGGCACCAGGCCCATGTTTTCTTGTCTGTGCCCAGGTTTCCCCAGACCCCTGCACCACCAGAGCGCCTTTGCTGGTTCTCTCTCTTTCCAAGCGCATCTGGAGTGCCTGCCCTGCGCTCTGCTCTGGACCCCAGGGACCCCGAGGCCAGCTCCCATCCTGGGGACTCTCTTTGCAGTGCTCATCTCCTCACTCAGGCAAGACCAGGGTGCTCACACCTCACAAGGCCCATCATGACCTGTCACCTCTCTGCTTACATCTCCCTCGCTCCTCCTGCTCCAGCCACACGGGCCTCCCTACTGCTCCTCAGACACTCCAGGAAGTCTCCTGCCTCGGGGCCTTCGTGTTTTCTGTTCCTGTTCCCTGGAACATGGTTCTTTCAGATCTTCTGGCCTCGGCTCAAATGTCCGCAACCATCTTCTCTAAAATCGTAGCCCCCGTGCCTCTGAAGCCCCTGACTCTTCTCTATTTTTCTTAACACTCACCAACCTGCCACCTCACGTGACTATTTCTTGACTTTCTATCACCCTCACTCCGAGGTAACCCCACGAGAACCTGTCCTGTTCTCCAGCTGAGCTCCTGGCGCACAGCAGCTGCTCAGTAAAGGACTGAACAGACCCCCAGTGTGCCTCTGAAGCCTGTTTGTGCTGGTCTCCCCCTCGGACTGGGAGGTCCAGGCGGGAGGCACTGATATTCTGCTCATCACTCTGCTACCAGCACACAGTGGGCCCCCAGCAACACTGCCTGCGTGAGGCCCGCCGCGCCACAGCCTGGGAAGGGTCCTCCCTCCCGTGTTACCGTGACCGGCAGCTGCCGTTGGCGGAGGACCTAGAATGTGTCAGGTCGCATGCCAGTGTTTACTGTTTTCTCATTGAATCCTCATGACACTAAAAGGTAGACGTTTTATCCCCATTTTACAGATAAGGAAACCGAGGCCCGAGAGGTGTCCAAGGTCTGCAAGTGCAGACCCAGGGTCCAGGTGGGATCTTCCTGACTCCAAATAGCAAATGACACTCGCCGCATTGTCCCCTGCCGGTCACTGAGCTGAGCACTGCACGTTCCTGTCCTCTTGGCTGCCCGTCACGACCACGTGAGGTTACCCCACCGACATCCTGGTCGCAGGGGAGGAGGCTGGGACTCAGAGCGATGCAGAGGCGAGCCGGAGATGACACAGCTAGTGGCCACTGAGTGGCTGTCTGTGAGGCCTGGGCCCTTAACCACGAGGAGCAGGTCCCTCAGCTCCAAGGACATTGTCTGGGGCCCAGATCTCCACGCGTGGTGGGGGGAGGGGGAAGAGGGGGAGGGGACACGTTCCTGTCCGCCTGGCAGCCCCTCCTGATGCTGGGGTTTGATCCCCCTTCCCGCAGACCGGAAGTCAGGCAGGCCCGACCCCAGGCAGGCCCTCCTCCTCTGAGTTCCAGGCCGCCTCTGGCAGCCTTCCTCTCTGCACTGTAGCCTTTCCCATCTCTAAAATGGGAGGCTACACTTTGACCCTCAGTGAAGAGCCTTTCCAGCTCAATATTCTAGAAGAAAATGCGGGATAGTGACCCAGCAGAAGCACACAAGCTTTCCAAGACAGACCTTCAGAGACCCGGGCTGAGGTTCTTCTCCTCACCAGAGCAAATGCCCTCTAAAACCAGAGCTGGAGGGTTACACCAAAGGAATGGCATTCTAATGGTGGAATTTCAGGCAAGGATGGGGTGGGGACAAGGTGACGAGCTTGACCCAGACTGCTGGGCCTGAGGCGGGGCCGAGCTCCCTTCCCAGGGGTCCCTGCTGCAGGGGCAGCATGGTCCTGCAGCCTGGGCTCCCGGGTTAATGATCTGTGGGCTGAATCTGGATGCAGGAGCTGGAGTTCTATTTAAACGGCTGGGCCCGTGAATCAGGCCGCAGCAGCTCGAGGAGGGGACAAGTTCCCTCGAATCTTGGAACGTCTCCGGCTGTGATGCCAAACGCAGCGCAGCATCTGGGCTTTCAGAGCCTCCCCACCCCCGGGGAAGGCAGCCTTCGGGGGCAGAAGTGGGCGTGGGGATGCAGCAGAGAGCTGAGCCCTGAGCTGGAGCAGGACCCCTCCGGCCCCCGTGAGGACCAGGTTAAGAACAACAAGGCAGCTTGGGAGGGACGAGTTCCCGGGACTGCACTCACGTTCTCGTGTTTCTGTCCGTCTGTCTGTCCATCTGTCCAATAGCTGCTCTTTGCTGGTGGGGTGCAGTGGTGAGAGCTCACCCACTGGGTTCAGATCCTAACCTGTGTGACCTTGGCTAGTCTCTTCACCTCTGTGAGCCTCGGTTTCTGCACCTGAGAGATGCACCCCTCCCTCCCCTAGCCCCAGGGCTGTTGCAAGGGCAGGTGGGACCAAACCTTGCCACCCCTTGAACAAACAGTCACTGCGCCCACCGGGCCCACCAAGCCCACGGCCGTAAACACCATCTCAATTAAACCGCCCGGGAGGGGGGCTATGATTATCCCCATTTTACTGATGGAGAAACTGAGACTGGAGGGTAGAGAAACTTGGCCAGAGCCACACATGTGCCTCTTCTTGCTAACTCCCACCCGCAGTCACTGCACTTTCCTTCCCAGACTCCTGTCCGAGGTTTTCCCCAAAACCCCGCTTTCTCGAACGCCCTCACAGGGTGCGGTCCTGATGCGCGCACACTCCCACGCATGCACAGTGAGCTGTGTGCGGAGAACAAGCACTGGCCTTATTTGAAGCCAGCAGAGGCAGGCTTGATTCCATCTCACCCCATCCCAGCTGTGTGATCCTGGGAAACCTACTCAACCTTTCTGAGCTTCAGTTTCCTCATCTCAAAAGTGGAGATTAGGATCCCTATCTTAATTAGGTTTTGTGAAAATTAAGTGAGATACGCACGAGAAACCTTCCTCAGCACCTGGTGCACAGCAGAGACTCAAGAAATGCTAGCTATTCACTTGTTTGTCCTTGCTGTCTCTAGGATAGTCTATAGCTGCCAGGGACTCTGGATGTCATCTTATTGCACTACCACTTTGTACAGGTGGGGAAACCGAGGCCCAGGGAAGGACAGAGACTTTTGAAGCCACACATCCCATGGGCAGACAGAGACGGGCCTGGATCCAGGGCTGTACCCCCGTCTGTCACTGTCCTCCACTTTCGGCCAGAGGAACCAGAAGGCCCAGCACTGAGCAGGAAGGGAGCTGGAAGGCCCCCATGGAGGCTGCCTCTGGCCAGAGGTCAGGCGTGTGTCCCACGAGCCCCAGTCCAGCCTTGGCCTCAGCACCTCCTGCTTCCCCTGTCCCTGGAGTCTGAAGGCAGGAGCAGCCCGCTAGCTTCTCAGGATCGCCATTCCCTCCTCCGGTGCTCCTGTCCCCTCAGCTGGGGCAGGCTCCCCAGAGCAGGGGCTCTCTCCCAACCCCCACCTGCCCAGTGAGGCTGGGAAGGCCCAGCTGATCGCTCACGAGGCAGCTGGCAGACTGCCCTGAGTGCAGGCTGTGGCCTGGGTTTGGATCTCAAATTCCGCCTCTTCCAGGCTGTGTGAACTTGGGCCCTTTCCCTCTCTGAGCCTTTGTTTCCTCATCTGTAAAATGGGAATAAAGACAGAGCTTATGGCAAAGGGTTGTTGTGTGAGTTAAACATCCATCGCTCACTACAGCACCTGCCTCACCAGTTGGCTCCGGCCTCGGCGGCCCTGACCCGGCATCATCCCGTCTATAGCGCATCTCCTCTTGAATGGCTCCTCAAACCCAGCACGCCCCCACCCGACGGTCTGATCTTCCCTTCAGGTGTTTCCCTCCTCTAGGCTTCCCCATCTCAGGAGCGGCGCCCCAGTCCATCCACTTCTCCTGCACCCCGAGATCTAATCACTCCCTCGGCCCTGCCCACGGACATCCCTCTCATCCATCCCCCCGCTCCGCGCTCGCCCTGGTCCACAGCCCATCTCTCAGCAGCTGCAGGCAACTCCTGCCTCCCCCCGGCCCACTTGCACCCCATACCCCATGGGCAGTCCTCCCACAAAGGCCAAAGGACGCGCTTCCACAGATGCAAACCCAGTCATCCTCCCCGACTTAAAGCTCTAAGTGGTCCCGGTGCCTTAGAATAAAATCCCGACAGCTTCCTCTGCGACCTCACCTCCCACGAGCTCCCCGTCAGTCTCACTTCCACCCACTTAGCCTTCTGGGGGTTTCTAGAATGTGCCATGCTCCTCCCACCACAGATCCCTCTGCCTGGAACACCTGCACCTTTTCCAGAGCTGGGCTCCAGTGCCACCTCCTGGAGCGGCCACCTCTCCCTCTCACCCAGCCCGTCACCCCTCCCCTTCGCAGCCCTGCCTCCCCTGACCGGGCTGGGAGCGCCTTGAGGGATCGGCCCACCTTCCTCACGCCTCAGCACCTCTTGCTGAATGGATGAGTGAGGGAAGTAGTGGATGGATGGGTGCAGAGGTGTCATTCAGCCTGGGGAGCAGCAGATGTGGGCATGGCAGGGCCTGAGCACTGCGTTTCAGCCATCGGGGGTCCTGGGCCCTGCAGTGACATCAGCTCCCTGCGTCACTCTGGTGTTTTGGTCCCTCTCTGGGCCTCAGTTTCCCCAGGAGAATGAGGGAGTTGAGCGAGGCCTCTCAGGTTCCTCCTTCCCCTGGGGGTCCATGTTCTGGGATATGAAGAGGCGGGCAAGTGGCAGAGCTGGGCCCTGCAGGTGGGCTGGAGGGAGGTAGACCAGGTCTGCACGAGGACAAACGTTCCCACAGCCAGAGCCGTCCTGCTGCTGGAGGGGCTGCCCTGGAGGAAGGGAGCTCACCATTGCCGGAGGTATGTAAGCAGGAGGGGCTGTAGGGAGGAGCCCTGGGCAGTCGGACTCATGACTGGGCACATAGTCTGGAATTTGGAAAGACACAGGCTCTAGAGGTCAGTTTCAGCTCCGTCCTTATTAGCTGTGTGATCTTGGGCAAGTTAGTTCAGCTCTCTGAATCTCCCAGAGCACCAAGTCTAGAAAACAGAGGTACAGCATGGACCTTGCGAGGTTTTGAGAAGAGGCACAGGGCCCAGAGCCGTGTGAGTGTGCGATGAGCTCAGCGTCTTCCCCATCCTGGCCTGGACATCCAGGGCAAAAGTTCTGGCCACACACAGGAGAGGGTGGCTGCTCCGCCCCGGAGCCCAGCAGGGACCTGGTCCTACTTACGGGGTCTTCCGGAGTGCTCGCCCGGGCCCCCGTGCCTGGGGGCCTGGTGTTGACCCTGGAGCCCAGGAGAAAGGGCAGGCTTGAGCGGCCTCTCGCCGCTCTGGGTGCCCCTCCAGGTCCATGGCCGTGGGTTTTTCTCCAGCTCCCCTCCCCCTCGCCTCTGCACCCGGAGCCCCATCCTTTCCACGCCTCCCAATCACGGAAAACTGCCTCATCAATCATGTTCTCTCTAATTAACTTCTCATTTACCTCTTTAGTCAAATCTGTTTACAGTCAGAGACAAGAAAACACGCAGCAGCTTGAGGTGCAGACGTGGGCACCAGCTCTGGGGCCTGTGAGGACCCGTCAGCCCTTGATGGGGTGGGAGCCCGGGGCTCCCCTCTTCTCCCAGGGAGGACCGAGGGCTCTAAAGGGCAGGGGCGGGGGCACCACTGGCCCAGTGCCCTGGTCCCCAGCAGCCTGGCATCCAGCACCCTCGCCCCCGGGGGTCTTTCCTGCTGCCAGGCTACCAGCCGCAGGCTTACTCAGTCACAAGCCACTGCTGACCCCCTGCCCGTGCAGGTACCCCTCACTAAGTGGGAGCTCCTCAGGGCAGGGATTCTTTCATTTGCTGGTTGTGGGGCCTCAGAAAATGCCCAACAGCTTTGAGCTTCCCCATTTGCAAAGTGAGGGGTAAAAAGACGTCACCCACCTCGCAGAGGGCAGTGAGATCGGAGGTGTCCCCATCAGCAGCCAGCCCAGCCTGGACACTGGGCCCAGTGCGGAAGGAGCACAGGCCTTGTCTGTTTGGTTTTTGTTTCTGTATTTTGGATGTTTTAACTGAAAATTTTGAACTAGTCTCCAACTTACAGAAAAGTCGCAGGCAGAGTACGTACATGCTGCGCCACCCCCTCTGAATGTTTTAGTGTGCATTTGCTAAAACAAAGACATATGCTTATGTAACCACAAGACAACTCTCAGAATCGGGAGATTTGTGTTGAAACATCACTATGGTCTAACCTCAGCCAGAGCCTGAGTTTTTTTATTTTTTGTTTTTGTTTCTTTTCTTTTTTATTTTTAATTGAGTTAATGATAGGTTACAATCTTGTGAAATTTCAGTTGTACATTAATGTTTGTCATTCGTGTTGTAGGTGCACCACTTCACCCTTTGTGCCCACCCCCCACCCCACCTTTCCCCCAGAGCCTGAGTTTTAATCCCTCTGCACCACTTACCGGCCATGTGACCTTGGCCAGGCCATATTGCCCCTCCTAGGCCCCGGCCGCATCTGTAAGGGGGTGGTCAAGGTGAAAGTCCTGTCTCCATCTTGCAGGGTTGCTGCGTAAATCAGCGAGCCTATGCAGGAGGCACATGATGGAGGGGCTGGGGACCGTCACCATCTCTGCGTTAGAGGCAGAAAAGGAGGCTCCGGGAGCCCAGCCACTCGTTCCAGGTCACCCGGCCCGAAGGCTGGAGTCAGATCCCACAGCCCTGAGGAGGCAGAATGCCAGGGTCGTGGGTGGGTCTCGCATTCAGAGATGGACACTCACACTCAGAAAGCTGGTGACTTTTTCCTTAGGCCCCTTGACCTGTGTTGAGGTGGAAAGTGAAAAGCAGGGCAGAGGGGCGGGGTAATGATGATTAATGGCCCAGCAGCAATGCTAACAATAACGGACGAGCGAGTCACCTTGGAGGAGGCCCTGTGTGGGGGTAGTGTGGGTGGGGGCTGTGGGGTAGGGAAGGGGAGGGAGGAGACAGCTGGGCCCAAGGAGGACGCCCCACAGCTGCGGGCACAGTGTGGGGACACAGGACCCTCAGAGGGCCTGTGAGCCATGGAGGACACGGGGAGCGGGGGACATGGCTTGGCCCTGGCTCCAGGCTGTCTTCTCACAGGAGACCCCCTCTCCCTTCTCCGGCCCGCTCACTTATACACCCCTGGCGGTTCGTTCAGTTTGCACTCACTGTTTGTCCCCCCGGAATCATTCCTCCAGCTCGGCCCTTGGCTGCTCCTGCTCACCATTCAGGTCTCAGCTCACACACTCCTCAGAGGGGCCTTCCAGAACCATCTTATCTCCAGTAGATGCCCCTGCCCACACACACACATGCTCTAATTTGCTCTTTACCTCATTACCTTATTTTCTTCATCTCACTTCTTTCTGTGTGAAATTCTATCATTTGGTTCCCCTCTTTCTGTCTCCCCCTCAGGGGTTCCTCGAGAGCAGACTCCTCTGTCACGATCAGACACTGAGATGCTCTGGAAACATGGTGGGGTGGACCTCGGATGCGCTAGTTCATTAGTGTCTGCCTGGCCACCAGTCCACGCAGGGGACACGGCAGCGGAGGCAGACGGGGTTCTGCCCCCACCTCGCAGTCCTGCCCCACGCGGAATTGCAGGATTGCACAGTTGGAGGGACAGAAAACCCCAGCCCCCTGCGCCAACACCGCCACGGGACAAAGCCTCCTGGGCCGGCCTCCGGGGGCCTGGCCAGAGGAGAGGCCACCCCCACGGGTGGCGCCCACACAGAGCCCTGGCTCCGGGGCCAGGCCAGTGCGCTCCAGCCCAGCTCTGCCTGACCTCGCTGGGTCCCCAAACGCCCTGGCCTGAGGCCTGAAATGACACCTGTTTTCCAGGGAGTTCTGGAGCAGGCTCTGAGAGGGTGCCCCGCTTCAGCCTTGGAGCCCTGGCTGGTTGTGGTGGGGGTGGTGCTCGGCAGGGGTCCCCACAGCTGTGAGCCCTTCTGGGGAGGGGGGATGTCGTTCAAGGACCCGAAGAGCGTCCTGTCCGGAGGCCTCGGGGAGACGACAGCTTCTGGCGATGCGGAGGGCGGCCCTGCTCTCCCACTGCACAGTTTGTTCGTATTTCTACTTCCCTGACCATGTTCTCATTCCAGACTGTGTAATTAGGTGTCCAGGGGTGTCTCCGGCTCTGTTCCGATAGAACTTGCCTTGTTTAATCGGTAACAGGATGGCTGCCTCTGACAGCTGTTTTTCCTAAGGAAAAAAAGGCCGTTAGGGATGGAGTAGGGTGGGAGGCAGCCGGGAATCAGGCTTCTTGGCTCAAATTTGCCTTCACCCCAGACTTGCAGGGGACCCCGGTGCCTGTCCCTCCCCCTTCCTGGGCCTCAGTTTGCCCATCTGTAAATGAGGGGAGTCCGACCTCGTGGTCCCTCGGCTGGACTCAGAAACACAAGGGCTGCTGTGCCCCTACTGCGCGCACAGTGCCGCGGTGGGGTGGGGGGTGCTGAGCTCATGGAAAATCCCTCACTCCGATGCCGGAGGAGAAGGAGCATTTAAACCCAAGGTGGCATTTTTATCACTGTGTTCTTAATTGTAATTGCCATTTAATTAGATTAATGATAATTAATAACACTAATAATGTACTGTCCTTTGTCTGGGACGGTGACATTGCAGACCGCCGTCCCGAGGTGGAGCTGGGCTGCGCTGAGCCCCCTCCCTCCTCTCCTGCCCCCACTCCCTCCTCCCAACTTTGTCTCCCTTATCTCCGGGGCTCCACACGCTGGGCTGCGATCGCCTCTTGTCACGGTGGTCTCCCCGTTGGACCCTGGGGTGCTCCAGAGAGCCAGGGACCCGTGCACACCTCCCCGTGCCCTCCCTCCCGAAACAGAGAGGGGACCGATGCGTGCTGGATGGACGGGAGGGTGAGAGGGTGGGGGGATGGCTGGAGAGATGGGGAAATGCATTAAGGTATGGCTTTCATCTCTGGCCAGGCGAGGTGGCCAGACTGACCCCACAGGGCATTCTAACTCCAACTCCATGGCTCTCAGGTTGTCTTCTCCTCTCCATCCTCAGGCTCACAGCCTGCTCGAAGCCACCGCCGTGCTCACCTAGACAACAGCGCCAGCCCTTCTCTGCTCTCCCGGCCTCCTCCCTGCCCCGCTCCCTCACCCAGGCTCTGGCTGCCCCGAGCAGTGACAATTCCTCCAATGGCGACATGCTTCTTCCCTCGGGGACTTTGCTGTGCTCTTCCCTCCAAGCCTCTCCCACTCCCCCTTCCTCCTCTCTGCTCAATTCTCCACCATCCAAAGCTCATCACTCTTCACGGCTGAGTGTAAATGCCGCCTCCTCCACGATGTCCTCCCTGATGCCTCAGGAAGAACGAGCCACTCTGCCTGCTGCACGTCTTTGACAGTATCAGCCCCCTCCCCCTGCCCCACCTGCCAAGTAGACGCCCCATTGCCCACAAGAATGTTGGGATATATTTTACTGACTGTTCTTAGTCTTCAAGTGCAAGTCTCAGCTCTCCCCTGGAACAGCTGTGCGACAGTCTGGCCTCTCCCCTTTTCTGAGCCCTGGTTTCCCTCTACAGAAGGGAGTCAGCAACTCGCCCTCCACAGGGGTGTGGTGACAATTAATTGGATTGGGGTCTGTAAGGCCCTTGCTCAGAGCTGGACTCTTTCCTGCCTCCCTGCTTCTACTCCGCCCTGCTCGCTCGTGCCTCTCCTGGAAGCCTGTCCTGTCTTCCCACCTGGGGAAGTCCCGGTCCCCCCGTCCCCCAGTCCCGTCGTACCCCACCCCAGGCCGCGCTGCTCCTCCCAGAAGCGTCAGGGACCTCGCAGACACAGCTCAGCTCAGGCGTCCCCAGAGCCCCTGCTTCCCAGCCTGGCTCCAGCTGCTTTTGTGTCTGCTGCGCTGACGGCTGGGAGCCCAGTCTGGGCACCGGTCACTCCAGACAGTGGACCAGAAGGGACGCAGAGGACAGGAGGGACCCAGGTCCTGACCTGTCCATGGTGGCATTTCCTCGTTGCTGGCAGCCAGAATCTCAGTCTCTGCCCTTTGTTCCCCATTCGTCCTCTCATCCTCCCTTCCTTCACCCATCCCCCTCCTCTTTGGCTCCCTCATTGTGGTTCACACACACTCCCTGTGATCACTTCCCTCTTCCGCTTACAACCCTCCAGTGGTTTAAAATCTACATGGCATATGGGAGAAACCCCAACTCCTTACTGTGGCTAACAAGGCCCTGTGTGGTCTGGTCCCTGCCCACTTCTGCAAATTCATCTCCTCCCACTCTCCTCCCCTTCATATGGCACATCTGGCTGTTCCTCGCATATGTAAATCAGACTCCTGCTCCAGGGCCTTTGCACTTGCTATTTCTTCTGCCTAGAATCTTATTCCCAACTTCCCCTGGCAGCTGCTCTGCTCATCAATCCTGTGTCAACTCCGAAATTACCTCCTCAGCAGGGTCTTCCCTGACCATCCAGAGGAGCCGCCCTCCTTCCAGTCACTCTCTTTTATTTTCTTTATAGCTCCAGTGGCCACCTCAAGCTGCCTTGCTGGCTTCTCTCTCGCTTGTTTACTTCTGTCTCCCTCTGCTAGGAAGGCAGCAGGGCAAGGAGTCTGTCTGCCTTGTTTGTTCTCTATCCCCACAGCCCAGCACAGGCCCTGGCACACAGTAGGTGCTCAGAAAATATCTGCTGAAGAAATGTGGCGGGAGCACCTCCTGGGTGGCAGCCCCGTGCTTGGCGCTGCACTGCAGAAACGGATGGAGGCAGCCCCCCGCCGGGCAGCTCACAGGGCCAGTGGGGAGCAGCAGATTCAGGGAAGGCTCCCCGGGGGCCCGAGGAATGCACGGCAGTGGGTGGAAGAGGAGCTGCGGGGCCTCAGGGCTGAGGGCAGAGTGGGCCGGGTTCTGGGGACCTCGGCTTATCCTGCTCTGGCTGATGGGGCTCTGCCTGCATGGGTCTCCCCATGGGCTGGGTGCCCCAGAGGGCGGGGCTGTGCTCCAGCTGCCAGAGAGGGCGGCTGGCAGAGCTGGTCTTGAGCAATGAGTAGAACCAGCTGGGGGAAAATGGGAAGTGGGGCAGGTCACAGAGGAGGAGGGCATGTCACAGGCACAGGGGGAGGGAGCATTGGTAGGGCTGTGAGCAGTGGCTGGACCATTGCTCAGGCCCACGGCGCTTTGGTTCAGCTCCTAACCCCCGAAAGAGCACTTGCCCCCCCCACCCCTCTTTGCTCACAAAGGCCCCGGGCTCGGGTGTTTGCCACCTGGGTCTGTCCATTCATCCTGGAAGGCGCAAACATGGATGAATCACTCACAGGCCACGGGGAAGTGAGCGAGAAAGCACAGGGAGAGAAGGGGATCCATAAAGACGACAGACAGGATCTTGCGTCCACACCCTGGGCTCCCTGCCCTCATGGGACCGCGGGCTGGCCCAGGGATGCTTGGCTCGTGTGTCTTTGAACATCCTCAGTTACAGACATTTCTGCTTGCAGCTGCTCAAAGCAGGACCTGTCCTCGGGCCTTGCTCCCGAGAGGGCCAGAGTGAGACGCCATGGCCAGCAGCTGGGCCCAGCCATGCCCTTTCACTGCCGCTTAATGAGCTGAACTGATAACCGTGGGTTCGGGCAGGTTGCCAGCCTGCCCATTTGGCCAACCTTCCTGGCCTCACACTCATGGACTGAGGGTGGGTGGCAGTGGGGCCAAGGGAAGGGCCCGAGGATCCCCATTGTTTGAGCGTTGGAAGCCGCGGCCAGCAGCAGTGACAGAGCTGTGTGACCTTGGGCAAATTCCTTGATCTCTCTGTGGTTCCTTTTCTTATTTGTAAAATGGAGGTGAGCATGGCAACCTTGGAAAATGCTATAGGGATGTGGCAAGGTTCTGGGGACAGTGGCCTTCAGTTCAGAGACTGCCCAGCACATGTAGGCACTAAGTGAATTTTCCCTCCCAATCCTTCAAAGACTCCCACTTTGATGGTTTACAGGTGCAAGAAAACAATCCTAGTGCCACCACACTTGAAAAACCTAGAAAGGGGCTGCTGACCTGGACCCTCCCTCCGGTCCTGTTGCTGACTGCTGGGGTGGCCTGGATCCCAGTTCTCTTTGGGCCTCAATGTTGTCATCTGCAGAATAGGGTGGAGATCGTATCCCGTCACAGGAACGTGGGGCGGCCTCCATGAGACGGTGCACGCCAAGCGCTCCGCGTGGAGCCAGGCCTCAAGGAGGGGTTCATAACGTGGCTCACACCATGGGAGTTTTTCAGGGCCGGATCTGCTGATGCTGTGATCAGGACAGTCACCTACTTTCTTGGGGTCTCTATTTCCTCATTCGTAAAACTGGATGACCCGAGGCCCGCTTCCCCTAGCCCCGTTGCCACAGGAAGTCAGCGGTGTGGATCACGGCTCCTCTGAAACTCATCTCATCTGCAGGGGACTGGGAGAGGGACACGTCCCTGCAGGCCTGGCGTGGGGGTGCGGGGGTAGGAACTGTGACAGTTCCCCAGGGGAGGAGAGGGCGGCTCCTCATTTCTGGCGGCAGGCCACTCCTACCCCCCCAGGCTGCCCGCTCCTGTTCAAGGAGTGGGGTTGGGGAGGTAGGGAAGGGAAAGGCCCAGACACCTCGGGCCGGCGAGGCCTGGGGAGAAGGCCTGGATGCCCGTCCTGCAGGGCGTGGGGGAGGCGGGCCTGAGGGTGAGCGGGCAGATGGATTGCACCCATTCCTCTCTCCCTGCAGCACCTGCCTCTAATGAAATTTTACGGCAGGTGGAAATGATACGACTCCGCCAGCCCTAGAAGCACTTCTATTTATTCATTAAAGATATTTATATACTGAGCAGCTCTCTCTGCAGGCCCCACCACCTCCCACTGGGCCCGGGAAGTTGCTCCCCGGGGCAGGGGCCCCTCCCTGCACAGTGACCAGCTGGCTCTGCCTCAACAGGTCCAAATCCCCTTGTCTCTACCCCGCTTCCTCCCCCTGGTCCAAAGCACAGCATCTCCTCCATGGATGAGTACGCCAGCCCTTCTTGGGTCTGCACGTCCACACTGGTCTCCACAGAGCCATCCTCCACACAACAGTCAAAGGGATCTTTTCAAAATCGGATAGCATCCCTCCCACATTCAAAACTCCTCTAGTCCTCAAGGCCCCACAAGGTCTGGCCCCTGCCTCACTCTTGGGTCCAGCCACAGTGGCTTCTTTCGGCTTTTTGCGGGAGAATGATGGTGTTCTCTCTGCCTCAGGACCTTTGCACCTGTGCCCTTTAGATCCCTCTCTGTCAGCTCTTGGGCTGTCCTGCTCCTTGACATCATTCAGTACTTAGCTCAAAGGCACCTCACCCATGAGGCCTTCCCAGACCAGCCAGCCTCGAGTTGGTTTCCCGTTAACTAGTCTCCATCACTTTGCACCTTGTGTTCCTTTAGAACACTCAGTAATCATTCTCTGTATTTGTTTACATGTTTATTGTCTTTTCATCTGTCCTGTGAGGATGTGAGCTCTGAGGGCAGGGACGATTTCCTTTGTTTCCCGCATGGGTTAGGGCAGGTGTTCAATACATGATGGGGTGGGGGTGGATGATGACCTGGGTGCCATGAGCTGGTCACAGGTACTGGCCCGTGGGGATTCCCCAGGCTGGACCCTCAGAGACCCTCTCACCAGGCCCCTACTGAAGAACAGAGATCCTGAGAGGGCGAGAGACATGCTCACGTCTCACGGGGGCCGGACTGGGGGGCCCGGTGCCCTACCCTTCTGCTCCCTGGTGTTTTCTGGATGCGCTGACCGCTGGGGCCCAGGAGCTGGAGCCAGGTTGGAGCCTTCCCCAGCTGTGGCTGGACCACGGCCCTGGCTTCTGTAGCCTCAACTCTGGTGGCTTTCCCCAGCTGCTCCCTAGGGCTTTAGAGCGAAGCCTCTTTGCAGGTGCTGTGGACAGACTGAGGCCTCCCACCAGCCTTCCTGCTGCCTCGGGGTGGTGGCCTCGCTCCTACTGTCAGCCTCTCTGGGGCCTGCGCACTTTGTGGATGACTCCGCGAGGCCAGATCCTGATTGAGGGGTCAGAATGGCAGCTTTGTCACCTGCTTCCCCGTCATTCAGGGGTGAAAGAGTCTGGGGAAGCAGAGATGACTCGTCCTGGAACAAACTCTGTGACCCTGGACCAACATGCCCCCAGGTTCCCAAAAAGCAGAGACTCAGCACGCATGTAGTTCTGTCAGGTTCTGTCATCGCAACCAGGAGCTCCTTCACCCCGGCCTTGCCGGCCTCAGGGAAGCCAGAGCATCCAATGAGGTGACTGTGAAAAGCCTCAAGGCCCCGCTTTCTCTGCCCCCATCCCTTTGCTGTGCATCCCTCTGCCTCGAATGACTTTCTGCCTCTTGTTCTGTGAGACTCAGGGCCATCTTAAGGCCTCTGTGGCAGTCACTCAAGACGGAGCTGTGGTGCATGTCCCGTCTCTCCTGATCCTCCTGCCGGGTGAGGGGCCTCCTCTGTCCCACAGCCTCCGCTGGCCTCTCGCAGGCCATCATCGCTCTCCTGTGATGCTGTTTGGCTCCGGCGGAGAGTTCCAGCTGTCTCTGAACCTGGGTGCAGGCCCCCAGTGCCCAGCCTGGTGGTGACCCAGAGCAGATGATTGGGAGGAGGCGGCGCCGTGTAGCCTGGGCTGAGGAGTACGAGCTCAGCGGACGGGCAGAGGCGGGTGGACGGGGGCGGGCAGGCAGGGGTACCGACTGCGAGCGAGCTCCACAGCGGCTGCTCCTCGTGCTGCAGAGGGAAAGCCTAACCTTCCAAGTGTTTCTCGGACTTCCTCCTTCCCACGGGCGAGCAGCCAGGGCCGCGTCCAGGTGACTGCCATCCCAGCCAGGAAACCTGGCCCCACAGCCCCTGGCAGGTGAGCGATGCGGCCGGCTGCCCAGGTCTGCAGGGAGCTAAGGCCCTGCCGCGCCACCGTGGACTTCAGCCCAGAGGCCAGCGGAGGGCTGCCTCTCGGGGGCTTCCTGCACAAGGCCGCTGAAGGCTTTTGCTTCCGACGCATGCTGCACCGCCAGGCAGCCGCCCTGTCCGCCTCACCCAGGCCCCTCCTCGCCCGCTGAGTTGGAGACAGTGTGGCTCCGAGGTCAGTAGGGGCTCCGGAACGGCTCCACCCCCAGCGCTGTCACTTTGTAAGCCACTGACCCTCTCAATCTAGTTTCATCTGTGAAATGGGCTTGATGATAAAAGTACCAACGCCTCAGGAAGGACGGTTAAATGAGCTAATTTGAGCAAAGAACTTCACTCATAGAAAGAGTTCATTTAGTATTAGCTAAAATGGCACGCGCTCAATCCTTTCTTCTAAAACACTAAATAACCTCACTCGTCTGACAAACGTTCCCCTGGATCGCCAACACTGGGCTGGGGAGGGTGTGGGGTGGCGCTCGCACAAACCACTGATGGAAGCAGGGCACGAGGAAGCATCTATCACAATGAAAAACACACATCCTCTCTGACTTCACAATTCTGCTTGGAATTTCAACTCACATGTGTGTGAAATGACGTCCTATACATGGATGGTCACTGCAGCAGTGAATAGCCAGAGAGCCGAGACAACCCAAACGTCCACTAACACAATTAACTAGGTGACGGTACAGCCCTATGACAGCGTCCGGCTCCTAGAGGACTGAGGGCAGCTCCATGTGCCTTTGGAAGACATGGAGTGAAAGCGAGGTGAGGAGCAGAGAACATATGTTAGCATTTGTGTTAAATATATTTTTATTCATTTGAAAACACATAAGACTCTCTCTGAAAGGACACTCCGGCTCATTAGCAGTGGCTGCTTCTGGGGAGGGGCACTGGGTGGCCAGGGGACGCAGCTGGCAGGGAGATTTACACACTGTAGACCCGTATGTACCTTCTGAAGTTTATGCCAAGGGCATGTGTTACCTAATCAAGAAAAAGGAGACTGGAGGAACACTCGCGTTTTCCGGGCACAGAGAACGAGGCCACCGCTGTGCCATCAACCACTTTCCATGTGCACCAAGGAGCAGGACAGATTGAAAAATGGGGCTCTGCTTTCACCTCTACTTTTGGGTAAGAAAATCTAATCAAGAAGTTTTTGCCTTTAGGAAAGCGAGTCTCGTCTCCCTGTAGACACTAATTGACGCTTCTGGTAATGGCAGAAGATGCCACCTGGGCACTGGCGCTGCTATGGGGGGTGACTGAAGGATGCCTTCAAGCTTCCTGATGACGTTCCCCCAGATGAAGCAGGAATGCAGGCTGCATGCAAATCGCTCTAAATGAGACACAGCCCATCTCGCTGCCACTGCGTTCAGGCGTGCCGACCGCCACAAACAGAGCAGCGAGCTGCGAAGGAAGAGGAAAATGAAACCCTCATCTCCCTCGCGAAGAAATCCTGGCTAAGATTGCTTAAAGGCTATTCTATTGCCGTATTTGGAAAGGAAAAGGAGCACTATCCCGCTGGGATGCAACGCCCTGACGCCACTCAGCTACGGGCACAAGCATGGACACAAAGGGGCTTCGCTGGAAGCGGAGAGCTCGTGAAGCCCAAGGGCGGGCAGGCCCCGAAGTCGAGTTCGGAATCACAGGGCAGAGGCAGCCTTCCGTGGCAGGCCAGGAAGTCCTCAGGAGGGGTGGGGCCGCTCTGTGAGGCACTCGTTCCAGCCCTGAGCACACCAGAGGCAGCACCACACCCCAGGAGCCCGTGGGTTAGCAAGGTTAGTAATGAGGATCTTCACCTGGTTCCAAGCTTTTCATAGCCTTGTGTCGTGAGCTGTTAAAACTAGAAAGCAGAGGGTAAAGATTTCTCCTCACCCCGTCTCCTTGGTCCCCCACCCTGGAACTGTGACCCGTCTTGATTCCTAAGGGATTACACTTCACGATCCCCTCAAACCGTCCTGTCACAAAACTGACGGAGAAGAGGACCACTTTCTCATTTGTGAAGTGAAGGTGTGAGTTCAGAGTAGCTTTTAGCAGAGGGACTTGGTGGTCAAACAAACTCTTAGGAGGCGCCCCAATACATGAAGCAGGGCAGCGCAGCCATCACAGCCGGGGGCTGAGCGGCCTGGAGCCGTACGCTCCTTCTCTGCTATGCTGGCTTCGGGTGCATCTGGGGCTTTGGGAGAAACAGCTGGAAAACTGCCGGACAGATCTGGACAGATAATCAGGCGACAGCGGTTGCCTCCCAGGAGAGGGAGGGTGAGGGGGCGGGAGACGGCAGGGGGACTCCTCACTCTACACCTTTTTGTTGAATTTTGAACTTCTGCACCACGTACAAGCATTACCTGGTTAAAAACAAAATCTAAAAAGAAAATAAAGCTGAAGTACTAATGATCTTTAAAGTACCAACCTTAGTTCAAAAAGTCTATGATTCTATAGGTTACAACTGGACATGCCTTATTTGTAAATTCATAAAACCACACATCGACAGTGGAACAGATCGAAGTGCAATGTCACTGATCCGTGATTATCTTCTAGAAAGAGGCAGCTCGGTGGAGAGCAGACCACGGACTGCGGAGTTAGACAGAGCTTGCACAAGCTACCCTTGCTGAGACCTCAGTCTCGGATTCGGGAAATCGGGGATAACAATGCCAGCAGGGCTGCTGTGTAGTCAGAAAGAATGGATGTAAAGCAAGTAGCATATGGCAGACAGTCGATACATGGAAGCTATGACAGTCACAGAAAAGTGAAATAAAAACAACTAAATCCAAAATGTGACTGTATGGCAAGTGATTCTGTAGCAGGGCCTGATACACAGTCCTGCCACCTCCCTGCGGGAACACTACCTCACGTAACGACGCAGGTGTACCGTCCGCGCAGGCTGACATGGACCCCAGGAGGGCAGGGTCTGTCTTACTCCCTTGTGCTGTTGCCAGCCCAATGCCAGGCACAACACAGAGGCCACCTTATTCACAGCCCTCTCGGGTGGAGGCTTGGAATGGCAAACGAGTTTCACCTGGCATGTCAACTCCAGCCAGGTGGGAGTGGCTGCGTGGAGCCCTGTCCCCCAGGGTTCGAGAAAGGTGAGGGGTGCTGCGCAGGGTGTGGCGGCCTCTGTAGCCTATCTGCTCATCTGGGTAAACACTGCACCTTGATGGAAGGCTGCTCTTCTAAGTCGGCTGGCCTTCCGCCTCCCCACTCATGAGGGTTCTGCTGTGACAGGCTAAGAACACGCCAAAGGCCCGCTGACTTCCGTAAAGGAGACTGGCCTTCTCACAACGCGGGTCAATGGTGAAACTTCAATGTGAAGCCACAGATGAGCGAGGGAAGGACAAACGGAACCACTTATAACACACCTGCCGCATGCTCACCACCGTGCCACACGCTTAAACGGGTCATTTCATCCTCATAAGCACCAACTGGGTCTGATCACCCGCACTGTGCAGATGGAGGCAGGGAGGTGCAGGAAGGCAAAGCCGCGTATCCAAACCGCCGCAGCTGGTGGAGGGGCAGCTGGGTGCGGCCCAAGGCCTGTCTGCTCTAAAGGAGCGGCCCTCGCCCCGACGCATGAACCACCCGGGAGTCTGAAACGACACGCGCTCCTGGCTCGCGCCTGAGCTTCTGAAGCCACTGCCCTGGCCGAGGCCCCGCACTGAGGTATTTTTAAGCCTCCCTCCCAGAGGGATTCTGATGGTGGCTGGGGCTCAGAAGGCTGCTCTGAGGGCGCTGCAGCCGGCCGCACAGTGCCACAGGAGCCTCCTCGGGGGTGCTTCTGCAGGAGCCATGTGCCTCATGTCACACGCCCAGACTGTGTCAGGGCCGGAAGCCCCACAGAGGTCACTCGCCCATGCCTCCCCCTTCCCACTTACAGACGGGCAGCCTCGCTGCAGTACCCCCAGAGCAGCCACAGCGGCTGCTTCACCACTGATCCCTCTCTGAGCCTCGGCTCCCTCACTGGTGGAGTGAGCCGACCACGGACCTGGCCCAGATGTTCCCCGCGGCAGCAGCTGGGGAAAGGTTGGAGGGGACAGTCTGCTACAAAGAACGTCAGCCCAGGAATACCAAAACTAGCTTTAATTTGTCCAAAAGTCACAGTGAGCTGTGTAAAAACTGTTTCTGAGAGGGAGGCCCAGAGAGAGCCCTTGCGGCACAGGGCCGAGGGCCTCTAGAAGTTCTCCAGCAAGCCCAGGATGCGCTTCTGCTCGTTCTCCCGGAACTCGGCGCTCCGGCCGTCCCCGATGTTCTCTGCATACTCTGGGAAGACAAAGGCAGGGATAGGCGTGAATCAGAGGCGTGGGGTCCATGGTGGTGGGGTCACTTCACCCCTCTCCCTGAATCCCAGCTCCCACTGTGGTGCATGCTGTTCTAAGCCCCCATGGTGGCAGGTGCAGCCAAACTCCTTGGTTTTGCATTCGAGGCCCTCAGCGAAAAGGGCCCAACTTACCTTTCCAGGCTCACATTCTTCTCCTAGCCCCAGCCTTTACTCACTCATTTACTCACTTAGCGCACAGGGAGTGGACGCCTACTGCGGGCAGGCATTGCTCTAGACCAGTGGTTGTCAGAGTACGGACCTGGAGCAGCAGCATCAGCAGCACAGAGAAACGTACTAGAAATGCAAATTTTGAGGCCCAACCCAGACCTACTTACTAGGCCCAGCAGTCTGTTTGAACAAATCCTCCAGGTAATGCTGATGTAGGCTCAACTTTGAGAACCGCTATTTGAGGCAATGGGGATAAAGTAATGATCAAAACAGAGGAAAATCTCTGCTCTTGTGAAGGCTGCTTTCTAATGGGGGAAACAAACCAAAAAGTAAATAAAATATATAGGGCGAGTGTCAGAAGGGCTCACGGAGATGGGGAGATTTGATTAAAGACCTGAAAGCAAAGTGTGGGAATATCTGGGAGCAAATGGAAGTAGCAGGGGCTCTGAGCGGGGGCTCGCTTGGTCCATCTGCAAGCGAGCAAGGAGGTCAGTGTGGCCGGAGCTCAGAGCCAGGGGTGGAGGCAGGGCACAAATCATGCAGGGCCTGTGGGCTCTAGCTGCTGTGTGAGAGCTACCCTGAAGGGGGCAAGAGCAGAAGGAAGGGGATGTGATCTGACGGTGTCTTGGACCAAGGACATCATGGTGGAGGTGAGAAGTCCTCAGATTTCAGATGTATCCTGAAGGTGGATCCAGCAGGATTTACTGATAGACTGGAAATAGGGTGTGAGAAAAAGAGATGTGGATATTGAAATCACCAAGAAATATGTCAGAGTAGTGGGGAAGGTGACAGTGAGGCCCCAATTCCTCCAAAGAATGAGGGGAACAGGTGCCTGTACCACCAACAAAGAGTCCACGGACATGAGATTCAAAGAGAGGGCATTTTTAGGGAAAAGGGAGAGAGCAAGAATGGTCTAGAGATGCCCATGAGGAGTGTGGGAGACCCTTCCCCTGCCTTCAGTGGAATGAGGGGTGTGGGGGAAAACAGCCACCACTTGAGATGGCCCTCCCCAGGGGACGCAGGCTTCAGTGACAGCAGGAAGAAAAAGAAAATATTCCCACAAAGGATGAGGATACAGGAGGTGATGCTGATGACAGATTTCCAGAGGACACAAAGAGTTTTAAGGTGGGTGACCATATGATCCGGTTGACTCGGTTATCCCAGCACAATACTTAATAATACTCTATTTCATCCTCAAAAGTGTCCCCTCAAATTATGTAGTCACCAGGTTTTAGGAGGTGGGGAGGGCTGGGAGATGGTGCTGAAATGATGTGTAGAACTTAGGGACTAGAGCGCAGAGCAGATGGGGTAGAGGGTTCTGGGAGGACGGGGCGATGGAGCTCCTGACTGCCCACTGACCGTGCCCCGCCCTCACCAGAGAGGAGATGGCGCAGTATCGTGGGCTGTGTCTGAATCCTGTCTCTGACTCACAACACTAAGTGACCTTGGTGGTCTCCTCCTCTGAAAATCTGTGTAAGGTACCTAGCAAATAAGAGATGGTCAAGAAACACTAGGTCCCTCCCTGAGCCTCCTTTGCTCAGGCCAGCATCGTCACTTGTGGAAATCCCACACACCCTTCAAAGTCCATCTTAAAGGACATCTTCTCCGTGAAACCCCGCCTGGTCATCTCTTACTCCTGCTCCTGTCCTCAGGCCACTGGTCTCCATCACAGGCCTGACTTCTAGATCATCCTCTGCTTGTCCTCTCTCTCCCTCTAGACTGGGAGCTTTGTGAAGGTAGGACCTTTTGCCTTTTTTCAGTTAAACTCCAGCAGAGCCTGGCGAAGAGCCAACTCTCGGTCTGGCTGGAGAATAGGCTCTCAGAGTAGCTGATTAAGATGACTGCTGGCACATCCCCCACTGCTCCCTGACTGGGGTGGCCTGAGATAGAACAATAGAGAACTCTCTTGCAAGAGGCTTTTGCATAACAAAACATCTGCTGATCCAAATCTGACAAAGACTGGGGGGAGACAAGAGAGTGTGCAACCCCTCCCCTGTGACCTCCCACCCCCCACCATGCTGGGGAAATAGTTCTGCTGCTGCCACTTCTTCATTTTTCCTCCTCCCTCTTTATTACTTTGGACATGTGCCAGAAAACGGGATCTGGGATTCAGATGTGGCCAGCTTCGTGTCTCCCCCCCAGAAATCATCCTCTTCTGTTAGGCCCATCTATCACCTCCAACAGGAAATGCTTGTGATGCCTTCCATTTAGGCCCCTCAAAGAGATGGCTGGGGTGATGGGAGAATAGGAACTCGGCTGCAGGAGAAGGCCATGGGGCTGTATATAAGTGGTATCTCTTACTCACACGTGAATGATCCAGTTGCTGCCCCAGGAGAGAGAGAAATGACCATTCTAGCATTTAATACCCCCAGAGGCATGGTCTGGAAGCGAGTCTTAATGGATTGAACTAACACTTTGCTCTCCTAATGCATTCTCAGACCCAGGAGGGAGGGAAGTGGAGAAAGAGTCTGATCCTTTGGGGCAGTGATTTTCCAAGTAAAGCCAGTTTCCCTGGAGAGACCTAATCTCTTTCTAGAGATGCACAAAGTAGAGGAAACCAAAGCCTGTATCAATCGCCTTGCTAAATCACTTCTGCCAAGGCCTTAGGAAAAAAACATGCCACTACTGTACACAGAGCACCCATCCCATGGGAAGGTCTCCTCTGTCACTCCATCTGTGGGGATGGAGGAAACAGGCAGAATACCTGTTCCCTGGAAATGGGCCGTGAATGGAGTTAGTGCAATCTGGAAGAGGGGCTGTCTCACACACAGTGGAAGGGGAACGGGAACTAAGACGTAACGCACACTGATTCTGTGCCAGGTATTTACATCCGCTGTCTCATTTAATCTCTGCAGCAACCTACAAGGTAAAGAATACCATCTCTGTTTCCAGATGAGCAAACTGAGGCTTATTAGAGAACTGAAGCAACCTGCCCAAGTCTAGAATGTAGAGGAGCTGAAATTCAAACCAACATGTGTGAGGAGTGAAAAGGGCACCTAAAAAGCCATCCAGGGGGAGCTGGTCCCCAAAGTGGCATCCTCTTACCTAAGCAGTTTCTTACCCTGCCTGGTCCTCATACTTTAGGGAAAAAACTCCAAAGCAGCCAGCCGTGGCAGGGCATCTGGCTACAAAGTCCTCATAAAAGGTAAGACTCTAGACAGACTGTCCTGTGGTAAAGGAGCCTCAGGGGCCAGAGAGATGTGGAGTGGGTTGCTGGGGCCACACCCTCTCATGCCAGGTCACCGAATGAATGGCAGAGCTGGCAGGGTACTCAGAAGTGTACTGCAACCCTGAAGGGCAGGTACTGGCCAGGGTCCCACAGCGAGCCAGCCACGGAGCCAGGCCCAGAACCAGGTCTGACAAGCCCCTCCTGCTCTTCCACTGCCCTGGCAGCTGGCACCAAGAGTGCAGCTCGCCCCTCGCCCTCCACCCCTTACACTACTCGTTCTTTGTTTCCAGAGTAGAATCCTATTTGGAGCAAATCTTGGTGGTGCCAGCTACCTCTGGTTATTAGAGCTGCTGCAGCAGTTTATAAATATTGAACAGATTCCTCCCAGAGGTCTTGGGAAAGAGTTCTCTTTGCGCTGTGTGTATGAGAGGAAGAGAGAATGCAGGAAAAACAGAGATTCTAGATGAACACAGAACTACAGGGTTGGGGCGGAGTGAGAGTGGGAGAGGGATGGGGAGGGGGAGAGAAGAGAGGATGAGCGGGGCTGGAGAGTGAGAAAGACAGTGTACACATCAACTCTCTCCTCTACTTCCCAGCTTTTTCAAAGGCTCTTACAATAAAGGCTTTGATGGAGCTCAAAAACAGGCAGCAGTGCCGAACGCATAAATATTAAAGCAAACTTTAGACAGCAGGTTTACTACTCAGACATGGAATACAAGCTGTTCTGTTTCTGTTAAGTGGGAGAGGGAGGGGGCACCGGGCTGGCAGATGGGGAAGAACTGTCTTCTAGGACAGAGACTTGGACCAGCGCTGAGAAGCCTGGTTCAGATCCCAGGACCTTAAGCCTTAAATGCTCGCCCTTTAAAAAATGCAGGAGAAAGAGGGAGGAGGGAGAAGAGGAATGCTAGTATCTTCACACTGAAAACCCCTGAAGACATAGAAATAACCAGCAAATAGAAACTACCTGGGTGAGGAAAATCCCCATGTCTAACAGAGATTCCTTAACAAGAACGAACTTGGAAGGTCTAACTTTACACTTCTCTAGGAGGAGAACATTTTGCTGGGGCTACAGGATATAAGTTCTGCGGGGATATCATTAAAATGAAACCCACTAAAAGGAGAAGGAAACTTACCCTTTGCTTACGATGCTAACGGGGTCATTTTCCCACAGTTCTGATGACATTTTAGCTGGTTGGAAAAGCACCCCCCCACTCCAAACCACCCCCGCCAGGCCCCAGGAGTCTGGTCTGGGTGCTGGTCCATGGGCTTTCCTGCCTGCATCTAAGTCCAGGCTGCTGGCAGCTCCAGGTGAAACGATCAGGCCAAGGAAGGGAAGGAAACGACCTCCACGTACCAAGCACAGACTCTGTCTCAGGCACCCGACTACGTTTCAAGCTCAGCCTTCCTGAGGGCAGTACTCCCTTTAGGGTTGTTTTTTACAAAGGAGGAAACCAAGGCTGAAACATCTTATCTACTAACTTACCCAAAGTTACAGACAGCCAGGATTCAAACTGGTCTGTGCATCTCAGTTCTACTTATTACTGGGTTAGCTGGGACACTAATCACAACAGGAAAGGTAGCTAACAGTATTGGGCACTTGTCATATGCCAGCCAACACGTAGCACTTCACCTGCAGTAGCTTATCTAATTCTCACAGCACCTTTTGAGGCCAGTTATCCCATCTTACAGGTGAAGCAACTGTGGCTTAGAGAGGGGAAGCAGCTCCTCAGGTTGACACACAGGGCTCTCTCCAGGATCCTTTCCTGTCTCCAAACAGCCTAGCGACCACAGTAGCCATGACCTGGTACAAGTCACACACATCAACACGTCATCAAAGGATACCCTATAAGGTACTGCAGCTTTAAAATCACAGAAGCAAAGCTCAGGTTGCCCAAAGCCCAAATCAATATGGAAATACATGTTTGTGGGCCTCTAAGAGGAGACTTCAAGCCATAAAGAACACAAGCAAATCAAAGGGCCAGGAGCCAATTTCTGAAAGCGTTTTGAAGTCTTTGGCTCAATCTTTTCGCCACCAGTGAAAGACTTCTGAGTCAGTAATCCTCCAAGCTTTCCTCTGCAGAACAGCCCAGCACCCACGTGATCTTCTGACACCTTTCACCAGTGACCATAACATTTAAGAGACTTGCCAGCAGTGTCCACAGTAACCCTTGACACAAGCACTTATACTAAGAAGTATTCCCAGGTCACAGCTCCTACTCCACATCCAAAGAGATGACCACTCAATGGTGTACATCCACATCGGCCTGTGGAGGTCCTTCACACGCTTCAAGAAACCACCTCCTTACTTAGAGTCAGCAACTTCAGAGGCAGGACGTACAAGGGTGGCTGCCAGGGACCGGGGGAGGAGGGTACGGGGAGTTAGTACTTAATGGGCAGAGAGCTTCAGTTTTGCAAGATGAAAATAAATTCTGTGGATAGAGGGAGGTGGTTAACCTTATGTATATTTTACCACTATTGAAAAATAAACACAAGCACTTTCTCTGTGCGGCCTCCAGATCAGATTTCACGCCCCTTTTAATCTCCAGCAGAATGAACTGTCCTTGATTCCCACTCCATATCTTAGCACTAAGTTCACTCTGCTGTGCGTTGTGGTCAGTTAGTTATTGCACCTGTGATGGGACTGTATGCTCCCTAGGGACAGGGCCTCCTAAGTGTCTCAGTCAACTTAGGAGCCCACCTAGCACCCTGTGATGCCAAGTGGGTGCTCTGAAAAGGTGGATGCCCTAAATTTTCTTTTCTTTCTTAAAAGCCTGTAGGAATGTATCAGCCAATCAACACAGTTGGAGCTTTCCTTTTGCCAGATGGAAGACTGCCTGTGTATAATTCTGAGTCCAGATCCAGTTTCCAACATTACCAGTGACTTAGGTAACATCCCTTAACCTCTGTGTGTCTCGATTTCCTTATCTTCAAAATGGAGACTGTAACCCTGCTTTCCAGGGCTGCTGTGAGAACCAGAGAACATACAGTGAAAGTCTGACACAAAGGGTGTGCTCAGGAGTGACCACTCTACCTACTGTGGCCCGGATTTCTGGAACAGCACAAAGAAGCCAGAAGCACCACCTCAGCATACTCCCAATAAGCATTAACTGATCCCCTTCTCTGTGCCACTCACGGGCTAGGCACCAGAAGATAAAAGGCAGGAAGACGGCTGCTGCCCTTGCGGCGCACATGGTCTTATCTGCCCCTCTCTAGCAAAGAGACCGTCGTCCCCTACGTGGCCACACAGTCCTCAGACCCAGAGCTGCGGCTAGTTCCAGGGAAGGCTGGACTCTGGGAGTCATGTAAGCAGGCTGCAGAAAGAGGGACTTTAATGAGCCATCAATTATTCCCAGCTCTCTCGGCACCCCCAACAGAAAAGGAGGGAGGAAATTTGTGAGAAAGGGGACCGAAATATAACGGGAAAAGTCCCCTGCTGGGCTTGCCTCATCAGCGTTTTCCTGAGACCTCCAGGGACACATCAGCTGTCATCCTGCCAGCAAAACTCAGGAAATATGTAGGCCATAAAATCAAAGGAAAAGCTTGCATCTAATTAGTATGTTAAAAAAAAGGGAAGCAACCCAAACTGAAAAACAAAATTAAAATCAAAGAGGACAGACTGATGAGCTGGTTTTCTTTCCAAGGCTTTGTTTCTTCCGTGCTTTCTGATGGAAGGAAGGCGGGGAAGGAGGGGGACGGAGTGAAGGCTTCTAAGAGGCGAGGCTGAGCACAGCCCAGCCACCAACCCCCAGGGTAGCCTCACCCCTTTTCAACCTCAGCACGGCCCTTTGGGTGCTCCCTGCCCTGTGTTCAGGGGGAACACGGCCCAGCTCCACCACACAACACGGCGGGCAGATGGGGTCTCCTGCGGCGGGTGTGAGCCAGGGTGGGGGCATGCCGGCGGAAGAGGGGTCAAGAACCCTTTAGGATAACCTGAACCTTACAGGGAGAAAGAACTCTTTTTTCTTTTAGTGGTCAGTATCCTGTGAAGGCCTCTTTGACTTGGGCAATGGCATGCAATTCCTAGCTTTAAATACCACCTCCACACTAATGACTTCAAACTGCCCAAACTAGCATCTCTCCTGAGTGCTAATGAGAATGTCCACGGTCTGCTGGCCAAAAAAGGGGTGCAGCTCACGTACCGTACCCCAAATTCACCATGTGCCCAACAGAACTCAAGAGCCCTGCCCAGCAACACTTCCAATGCCACCCATGCTCCAGCCTCTGGCATCCCTGCCCGGCCTCCGCTAATAGAGCCAGAGTTCTTATGAAGGCCACTGATGTCCGGTCCCGCCTCCCGGCCTCCGCTCCCTCTGCCTGGGGTATGCCTTTCCCTCTGTGACACCATTCCCGGTCCTGGAGAGGAGGCTGGCCCTCCTGGGATTCCACGGTATGGCTGTGCCTCTGCTGCTGCCTCCTCACCACTCCCTTAGCGCACTGTTCACAACTTTAACGTAGCATTTAGCAGGTTATAATTAGTTTCGAGTCTCTCTCCCTACTAGACGTGAACGTCTCAAGGATAGGGATCTCGCTTAAGCTTCTTTGTATCTCTAGTCCTGGATACCGAGCCTGGCGGCGGGCAATGCTGGGTGAGTGGCTGCTGGCGTGTGTATTTCATTTAGCCTGAAGCACGGTTGGCTGTTTGTACAGCTAAGTCCCCCAGAAGACTAAACTCTATGAGGGCAGGTGCCGTGTGACACCTTAGGAGTGTGGTATCTAGCACTGGCTAGGAGAGTCTCAGTAGACATGTGCCAAATTAAATTCACACAAGGGTGGGGTTTAATTCAGTAGTGTTTAAAATATTCACTGGGTTCCCATTATGTGCCCAGTGTTGCTACAGGTGCTGAGGAGACAGGGTGAGTAAGCCAGACAATGTCCCTACGCCACAAAGCTTGTTTTAATGTATGAGACACACAAAATGAGGAAACGAAGACATAAATAAATAACAATTACAGACTGTGATAATGGCTAGGAAGGAAATAAACTGGGTGCTATGATGGGAAACAGCAGATGGAGAGAAGTGGATAGATTTAAGATCGAGTCTGGAGGTAGAACTGGTGGATTCTCTAATGGATTGGCTATGAAGGGTGATGGAGAGAGAACTGAAGGGGTGGACTGCGGTCTAGAAAGAGGGGTCCAAGGGTCTGCACAGAGGAAGGGGGTAAAAAAACAGGGGAGAGGAACAAGAGTGGCAGGAATGAACACAGCATCTGTGCAGGGCCACTCATCTGCCCGCTCACCTGCTCACTTGCCCAGACACCCAATCAACAAGTATCTATCCAGCATCCAGTATGTGCCTGGCACTCTAACAGCACTGGGGGAATAATCAGGATCTGAGGGAGACAAAGCCTGGCTCACAACAACTGAAAATTCTGAATAACCTCAAGTATATGTGTTAGAATTTCAGAAAGAAAAACATCCACCTACTACGTGTCAGTATCCATTAAAAACATTTTTTCTCAGAAGATCACTGTTTTGATTACAGGGCTGGAGGTGTAGGGAGAAGCCTAAACACAAGAGAGTAGAGCAGAGAGTAATAAAAAGTCCTAATTGAACATGTGTGCGTTAAAAGTAAACGCCATTTAAAAGCTGGAGTTGCAAATCGCCACAGCTGCACCTTAGGGAGGAGGTGGCACAACGCTCTGAGCAGTAATTCACGTGAACGTGACACTGAGAACGAGAAGGGGGCACCCAGGAGGCCACTCTGGAAGGGAAGATGCTGGGCTGGGTTCATTACCGGTTCCCCATTTCCTCTTTCTCTGAGGGAGAAAACAATAGATTCCAATGCCTCAAATCCTCCACCTGCAAAATGGGCACAATGAATTTACCATTCCCACCTGTCTGGGAGGGCTGTGCTGAACATTTGGTTTCTAGCCCCTGCACTACTTCACTCACACTGTCCCTTTGTTCTGGAATGTCCTTGTCCCAGCCTCTAAGACTCAGCTCAATGCTACTGTTCTCACAAGGCTTCCCATGTGATTTTAGCCATGCCTCACTTATAATAATGATGATGGTAATTATCATCATCATATTTCATAACACTCATAATAGCTAACATTTACTGAGAGCTTATTACGGGTCAGACATTTTCCATATATCATCTCATTTAATTCTCTCTCCCAGTCTATGAGGTCACAGAGCAATTGGGTACTGTGCCCGAGGAAACACAGTAAATGGCAGAGCCAGGACTCAATTCCAGGAGCTCATGTTTTAACTTCACTTTATTATATGTATCATTTATCTTCACATTTCATATCCCACCTGTAATGGTAGTTATAAGCCACTTACAGGCAAACTCTTTGAGTAAATCTAGCCTAACCCCTCATCTTAGAAATGGGCAGAACAAGGGCCAGAGAGAGAATGATTTCCCTGCAGTTACCCAGTCCATCCTGACTGTCTCTGGACTCTGGCGCTATCAGTACTGTAAAATATAGGCCTCTAGCTGTCGTGGGTGTTAGTCTGTGCAAAGTGGCCCCAGGGCAGTTCTGCATCACAGAGCTCAGTTCAGGTGCTGTGCCTTGTGACTGAGAGCCTGCTCAGCGACTGGAAGCCTCTCTGGAGCCACTCCAGCTGAGTCAGGTCCAGCCAAAGATGCAGTAGCATTTGAGGGACTCCCTGGGGTCGGTGAGGGAAGGAGGAAAAATCACCTGATCTAGCACGTCCTGTATGCCGGGCACTAGACTGGACACTGTCATGTAGTATCTCATGAACCTCTGCAAAGCTTCTAGACACGCTCACACGCTGAGGGAAGGCAGAGCCAGGACAGGAAGGCAGGCACTCCCTCCAATTCACTTCCTTCTGTCTTGCATAATTCCAGGTATTTCCTGTTACTTCCCTGTTTTTCCCTTAAGAAAGCAATTTTCTTCCACTACATGCAGCTTGGAACTAAACTTTTTGTTTGTCTTTTTAACAAATATTTCCCAGCCCTAGTGCTTCTTGTTTGTTACACATTTTTAAAATTCTGGAACTGGTGGGTCAGAAGCAGAGAAGCAGGTTAGTCTTTGCCATCCTGACAAAGATGACCTGGATGCAGTGATCTAGACAACACATGTAAGCCTGCAGTACAGAGAACCCTGTGCACCAAATCCCCAGGTCTATTGACAGACTCAGAAAGCAAGCATCATCTCATTCCCTGGAGCCGCAGACACAAGCAACATCCAACTTACCTTTGATGATGTGCCTGACAATTTTGATGGAGCTTCCTCGCATGTTTAGGATCTGGTGAACCCTCTGGCGAATCTAGTAAGGAAGAAGAAGAGTGGGGAGAGAAAGAAAAAGCATCACTTGCCCTGGTAGACACCAGAATACTCACAGTGGAAGTATTCACCTCATTCTCCTTCCTGAAAAAGCGGACCAATGAAGAGTGAAAGAATTCAAGGAGAGTGTGATCTGCTTCTTTCTCTGCAAGGCTCTACCTAAGCAGGCGGCAAGGAAGGAGGCATGGCTGCACAGACTCACCCAGGAGAAGCCCTCCTACCTGGGGCACATTGGCATTGCAGATCTCCGCCATGATGTAGCAGATGTGCTGGAGAACAAAGAGCCCAGCGTCCAAGCGCCGGAGGTAGAACTCATCCTCAATGTCGTTGTCTATGATTTCTCCACGCCGGACCATGTCCTAAAACAAATGAACATTTGGGAAGAAAAGCTGGACAGCGAGCAGAGGAGGAAAGAATACGCTTCTAGTCTGCCCATAATACACAGAAGAACAGCAACTACGACGACGATGACAACAACAAAAGAAAACCACTCCATCTCGATTGGTCTTCTACTTCTCCCATTATTCCAAAGTATCTTTCTTGTGTTCTCATTGTTAAGGGACTAGAGGCTCAGTGAGTCAAGACTGAAGCCCACTTTTTCTATAAAATGAGTCAAGGTCAAAATGATCTCATCCATGTATTCAACCTAAAAAAACCAAACGTACAGGGACAAAAATCTAAGCCATTTATCTGCTTCCACCTGTTCTTCACTCTTTGGTTCCGGCCTCCATAAATAATGTCTCTGCAAGATAGACTTAACTCTCTTTCCCTTCCAAATCAAGTTAACATAGGGAAGAAAGGTCCCCTTTCTCCACAACTCTGTTTTGGCAGCCAACTCATGCCCCTTCTAGCTTACATTTTGTCAGATGCAAAATGCTGCCAACCTTTCCATTGCATTTCACAGGTCTGACACTCCTGTAGGCCAAAGCCCTAATAAGTGATGGAAGTCACTTTCCTAAACCTTTGTAACTCCAGACCTATTAGACTTGCTGTCCCCATGCTTAGTCCTGTCTAATGGATTCTTTTTTTTATTAAAAAAACAGCTCTATTGAGATACAATTCACACACCATACAATCCACCCATGTAAAGTGTGCAATTTAACGGCTTTTAGTACACTCAGAGCTGTGTAACCATCATCACAACCTCTGTAGAACATTTTCATCACCCCCCAAGCCCCGCATCTAGTTGACTATTACCACCTCTGCAAGAGAGCTCTCTTCCCCATCTCAGGGTCTTTACTGCCTTCCTTCCTAGGGATCTGGGATAGCTCTGAAGACAACACTATTTTTAAGCTACCTCTACCACAAAGCTTTTCCTGATTATTTAAGGCTAACAAGTGCTCCTTTCTGAAATTCATGAGAGCGCTCTCGACAAGCCACTCCATGACACGACCGCTTCTTGCACATCATATTCATACTGACTTCAGGTATCGTTAACTCCCCGTTTCTCTACCTCCCTTTATTTCATGAGGATGGACCGTGAACTCTGTGAAGGCAGGAACTGAATTTTGTTTTCATATTCCCTGCTCAGTAAACATCCATGCAGTGAATTAAAGAAAAAAGACATCTCTGTTTTGGGCTGTCAGCTCTCAGGAGTAAGAACTGGGTGAGGGACTCATTCTGCACAACTAGCAGACTGGCCTAAGACAGGTGCTTAATACATGCTTTTGATGACAACAATCCATTTCTTAATTCTTCCAGCAGTTTTATGGCCATGGTTCCCTCTGATAACTGAGGCTCCTGTAGCTGACAGAAGCCCTTGGGACCTGGCTTTCCACTTTCCCAAACTCGAAGGACTTACCACTGTGGTCATCAATCTCCAGCAAGAATCCTTCAGAGACTATTTAGACGCAGATAATGTACTTCTTTATTTGCCCAGGGGGCCAGCCTGTAGCAACACAAGGCTACTTTTCATCTCGCTCCTAAAGGCCTCTGTCTATGAGGCAAAAGAGGGCTGTAGACTTGCCAGGCCCTGCACTGCCGGGTAAATCACCACCACTAATTCCTAGCTCCATTTAGTAGCAAATTCCTTAGTAATCTAGTAATAGTGTTAATGTTCACAAGGTAGTCATGGAGCACTGGACTGATGTCCTAAGAGTTTAAAAATAGAAGGGCCTCCTTAGTTTCTCATTTACTCATGATCATAACTTCCTGCTCCAGAACTCCTAAGTGCTCAACATCTGGGGGCATAGGAAAGAAAATTACTCCTGACTTTCACTCATGCAAAAAGCATTTGCTGTTAATACTTTACAGTTCTATAATGCTGTAGAGTTTAAAGTGTTGTTATATATACAGCCCTTACTACAAAATTTAAAGAGAGAGAGCAGGGAAGGGATTATTAATCCCATTGTACAATTCAGAATCCAAAGCACACAGAGGTTAAGCAAGTTGCTCATAATTACATAATTACCATTTCCTAGAACATGGACTCCCTGGGGACAGGAATCCTGTCCGATTCAGCTCTGAGGTGGAAATGAACATGGTGCCAAGTGTTCAGATCCCAGCCCTGCTAAGTCCCCAGTGGCAGGGATGCCATTGTAAGCACTGTGTTAAAGCAGAAAAAAAATGAACATGGCGGTAAGGGGAGGCCCTGGATGATCCTGCACTGAGGATCTGTGACTGTCTGAGAGGGCAGGCCACCGCGACGCAGGAAATGACCAAAAAGTACAGGGATACTGTGCTCCCACAAGCAAAATAATTACAAACGGTGGGTGCTGATCAGGGGTGGTTAAGATGTTATGGTATCCAGGAAGAAGTGATTTCCCGGTAAGGTTTCAGTGTCTTTTGCGCAGAGTTAGCAGAAAGAACGCCTTCCTGTGGTCCGAGACCTTATGTGAAATGCCTTAAACTGTTCACATTTTCTGCTCACTAGCCCCCATCCACGCACACAGCACAAACAGGCCTGCCCTCCCTTTTCTGGCCTCCTTCCCTTGGCTTGTAATGGTGGTACCCCCCGCACCCCCCATCTCTATCATAATATATTTAAAGTCTAAAATGCGATATTCTTTTCCAAAACCTTTCAAAGTTTTCCAACTTGCAAACTCCTTCACTAGATACAATTTTTCAGTCCTTAAAACTCCCAAGCCTTGGATTTCCCCCTCTTCTGGGACCTCTCATGGGCTGCCTTGTACTAGTTATTCCGGTGTGTGCCTCTTTCCTGTGCAGTGCCTTGAAAGCAAGAGCTGTGTTTTACTCATCTTTGTACTCTAGAAAGCACCTTGGATGGTACTTTTTGCACAGTAGGCTCTTGGAAAGCATTTGTCAAACAGGGCTGAAAAAATGCAGGTTGACATTCAGAGCTATTTAATGAGCTGTGCGCGCTATGACTCGTGTGAATGGGGTAGAAAGGGAAACCTCAGGAAATGGCGGGGACAGTGCCTTGGAGAGCTAGCTAGCTGGAGGCCTGAATGAGGGCCAGAGAAGTGAGAGATGATGGGCTGCAGACTGCACTGTGCAGGCAAACGTCATGAACAAGAATATGCAAACACCTGTATGATGGACACATTGGTTTAAAGTGTTGAGAGGCAGGCAGAGTGCATAGCTAGCAGGCCATAGTATCAGCCCATGCGAGAAGTAGATGGGAAAGGGAAGGGGAAGAGAAGGGGAGAGAAGAGAAACAAAACCCTTAGAAGTTTGTAAACATAGGAATGTGGAGTAGAACACATTCATTCATTCACCTGGTAAGATTTCCCGAACACCTCACCAGGGGCCAGGTATTGTCATGATGTGCCGGGGGCGGCAAAGATAAACAAAACTGTCCACATAATCAAGGAGATTATAGTCTAATAGGGTTAACAAATATGAACAAATTATTAATTTTTAAAACTGTAGTAATGGCTCCTATAAAGGATCTTTCAAACTGTACTGAATGCTGTGGGAACCCAGAAGATGGACAGACTAAGTCTGTCTGGGGGAGTGAAGAGAGTTCAAAGGAAATGTAACATTTGAGGTAGATTCTGAAGGAACTTGATAAAGTGGAAAGGACGTTCTAAGCAAAAGGAATGATAGTGTGGAGGAAGGCACAGAAAAGCCACCTTGGCTAAGGTGGGAGAGCACAACAGTGGAGCATCAGTATCACTAAGAGAAAGAATAGAAAGGAGCAAGGGAGCGTTTTTTTTCTTATCAGATCCTAGCTATTGGCAGATCGTGTTATTTTTGATTGGTTACTACCTACCAGGCATGGTGTCAGGCAGTCTGAACAATAACCACTGCCACCACCATCTCTCCACCTCCAAAAAGCAGCTGGAGTCTACTGAGGGCTGAGCATGTGTCAGGATGGTGCCGAGGCTTCTCCGCACACTGACTCCTTTCCTTCTCTCAAACACTGGGGGGAAGGGATTATCATCCCCAATGTAGATGCGGACACTGACTCAGGCAGAGCAGCCTCCCCAGGGCTAGTGGGAGGCAGAACCGGGATTCACACCCAAGTCTGTGCTCTTTTCATTCTACCGTGTTTGCGTAGGTACAGATTCAGAGTTGTCTAGAGAGCAAAGGAAGATGGTAAATAAGAATGGCAGAAAGACCCAAGAATGGAGCTGAGCAAAATTAAGTTTCTCCAATTAGGTCAGAAGTGCCCCTGGTGATTTTTCCTTTTCCACACTTTTCCCTGCAATCTGATCTTCTTTTAACCAGGCAGGTACATACTGTACCTTCCAGTTTCTCTAAATATTGTCATCTACAAAGACTGGACATGAGAGCAATGCCAAACCCCATTTTTTCCTCTTTCCTCAGAACTTCAAGACTCTGACAACATTTAATTCGACATTCTCCTTTTAGACATACGGCCACATGATTTGAAAGTGAAATTTTCAAATGTAGATCTGAGATATGACTACAGTTCATCTCCAAGAAAGGCATCGCCATCGCTGCGTTGAACACGCACAAAGATGAAACAGATTGGCTTCTGAGACGAAGTTTCTGCCCTGACAGTTTTAGAAGCATCACAGAAACCAGCATGCAGAGAAGGTGAATGCTGTCAGGATAGCACCTTATCTAGCCTGTTACAACTCTGTGGCATGGAATATTTACTGCTGAATGGATTCAGGGAAGTTGAGCACAAATGTGTACTCTGGGTTTAAAGGAAAATAAAAGCTGCAGGATGATTATTTATCATTCTGATGGAAAATAAGAAAGTTTGGGTACAGTTCTTTTAGGAACATCTTCTCAAGTTTTTGTCTGTTTTAAATAGAAGGATGGTACGTTACCTTTATTATCCACCTTAGTCTTACTATGTGTGGACAGGGTCAACTTATTATAAGTAGATTAATAAATTTCCGGCTCCTTTTCTGGGATTCAAAGACACCAGATGAAAAAAATCGATCCTGAGATAAGGAAGTAGAACTACATATCTGAAAGAACTTCTAAGAGTGTCTGAAACGCCAAAATGGGTCAGAACAACTGAACTCATGATCATCTGGCTGGGATTCTGTCTTTGGAGAAGTAATACTAACATTTTAGGAATTAAAAAAACAACATCACAAGCTTCTCCCCATCTCCTTATTTCCCCTCATAAAAGGTTCCAAAAGAACTGAAGGAGTCTGATCTAGAATACTCACTAGTCCAGTAACATACAGGAGGACTTGCTTCACTAGTGGCTGGGAGGAACTGAATTACGCCCAGCTGACCAATGAGACACATTTCAAAAGTGAAGAACAACAAAGTGAAGCCAGATGGCTCAGGCAGAGATCAAACACGCACCCCCACCTCCACAGTACATCTAAAGTACTTCTAAAGAAAGTATATCACAGTACTTCTAAAGAAAGTACCCAACCTCCCCTGCCTTCTTCCCCTCTCAAGAGACCCTCTGACAGCACAAGAAGCATTTAAAGGAGCTACTGGGACCTTTCTAAACTATAAAGCATACATTCTACAAACAAGTTCCTGTGCCAATGTGGGACACAGTATTAAGCACGTAGGATCAGATCTCAGCTCTAATACTAACTTACTAGTGTCCTTAAGCAAGTCATTTAACTTTTCTTGACCTCGGCATCTTTGCTCGGAAATAAGAAGCATGAACCAGATCAGGGAAGGCAAACAGGTTTCACTTAGAGTGCCAACTCGAATCTACTGCGATGGCTGTCGAGCACCATATGGAAAAGGGGTGTGAAGCCGAGTTGGAGCGTAGTGCGGAAGAGCACTGAAATCAATAAGCAATGTCAGCACCGACCACACAATGGGGAGCAGTAGTGGGCCTCAACTTTGTCTTCCCTGATCTGGTGCTCCTGAAGGTTCCTTTTAGCTTTGATAGCCTGTGGCAAATCTAGGACTGAAGCCACCCCATAACCAGATAGAATGGGTTTCTGCCTGCACCCAGGTGTAGGGGTGAATTGAAGCTGTTGACTGACAGTGTTCCCAAATGGCTCAAGGAGGAGACACGACCCATCCACCTCAACAGGACAGACAGTGAGCACTAACAATCAGCTCATCCTCTTATCAGTAAGTTAAATTTCCCTGCAATAAGACAGCCCCTGGATCTGCTGTAACGTTAGATGGGCCATTTTAAAACAATGTGGACATGTCAATCAAGTGCTCTTTAAATGGGAATACGATTAACAGAGATTAAAGAGAGATTCCAAAAATCCAGTAACATCCTTAAGTATTGTAAATGTAACTTACTTTACAAAATTTTAGAGTGAAAATCTATACATATATACTGAATTGTATTTGAAGTAAGACAAGAGATTTAAGATTTAAAGGAAGTGTTTACGAATTACTTCATTCAACTCTCACCTCTGAGAAGAGTGAAGGTGACTGTCTTCCGTGTGAAGCAATGACAATTCAACATCCACATGCAGCACTCTTTACTTTCCAAAGCAGAGTATCTGCATTAACCTCACTTGCTGTATGTGCCCCGTGCTGGGTATGTATAGCAAATACCATTTTCAGATTTCACAGATGGAAAACTGAGACACATGTCAAAAGACTGTCAGTGAGTTTTGGTTAGAGACTTGAGTGGCACATGAATTCCTGGTCCAATACCTTTTCTATTTGTCCTTTCACTCTGGCAAGAGATGGGCAGCGTAAATGGAATAGAAACAAGAGCAAAATTTCCTGAGTCCTTACTGGGTACTAGGCACTGTGCTAAGTAAGCACTTTCATGGATTTCTCATTTTCCCTCATAAGAACCCCAGGGGGTAGGAATTACTTTAAATGGAAAACCGAGGCTTAAAGTTTGAAGTGAAATCTCTCCTAATGTCACAAAGCTTATGGTTGAGTAAGTGTTGGAGACAGGATAAAAACCCACACAAGTTTGGCTCCAAGCCTGTGATCACTTTCATAGTTTAAAGAAGGAAAAAGTCTTTGTTTTACAGACCTCTTCCAGCATTCGCATATGAGCAAATAGATAGAATTTTTTCTTTATGCCATATCTGGGGATTAATGGAAATCAGCAGCATTAAATGTAAAGTCATCTAACTTCTTGGCTTGTCTTTTCCTTATAAATTGAAGAAATTAAAAGAAAAGGGGGGAGGGGTGGAAACTATAGCTAGACCAGCTAATTCCACATGGAATTTGGGAGAGTTAAAAGAAAAAAAAGACACTCTGAAAGGTTTTGTTTTGTTCATTCCATACAAGAGGGCTAGAATAAAAACTTAGATGGTAATTCAGTGAATGGCGCATTAAGTAGAACAGATTGCAATTCACAGCAGCATAAGCCTGTTTGGGGGCTGCTAAAATAAACAGCTTCATCTCCAAAGATACACAAGGAGGTAGTACGTGTGGCATCAAGGTGCCATTTCTGCAGGGTTGTGTGTGTGTGTTTTTCCCCTCCCCCGGCCACATCCTCACTTTATATGTTAATCTGTCCTCGGGAACACTACCAAATCATCACCTTTCGCGTGCCTCTATCTCTCTCAGCAGGCAGGCGCAAACCTCCAAATGAGCATGTGGATGCCATTTCTAATCTGCCCCTGACAGGCAGCAAGCTGCCCCTCACTGATGGAAGGAGACAGTCATAAAGGAAGCTGCTATGAAGCCAGAAGGAATCCCTCTTGCCTTAATAAGAGGGGACATGACTCAGGGCCCCAGCAGGGTTCCAGTTAATATCTGCAGTCATGGGCAGGAATTGCCCCACCATTTAGAAAAAGCCAATTTCTTTTTTTCTTCCAAATCAAGGGGAAAATTTAACCATGGGAGAGACAGGTAAGTGGAGGGGAAGGCAGGGAGGGTCACAAACATCAGCAAAACAAAACCTTCCTCCAAGAGCTTCTAAAATAGGGCAGACTGTTAGAGAAGGACCCTAGAGACTGCAGGTCCTTTTCAGCTGGAGAACAAGGCTGGAGAATCAGTAAAGGGGGTTGTTAAATTCTTCTGAGCATGCACACCTAACTGATAACAGCACTGGTAACAACCCAAGGATCTCAGGCCAGAGATTTACCTACAAAGGAGAAACTATGTGCTAGGCCGGCCTTTGCAGATGACCATGTGCCAGGTTTTTGCAAACAATCTCATTAACCTTCAAAACGACCCTCTGACAAAGTTACTGTGAAAACTAAAACACACACAGAACAAGTTACTTCCCACAAAACAGAGCTCACGTGGGGCAGAATTGGGATTTAACCTCGGGCTGTATGACAACAGAGCTCACGTTCCTTTGTTCCTTCTACATTACTATGATGCCTCCATCACAGGTGTGTCTTCAACTTCTAAATTTACTGAAAATAAAATAAAACACCCCAGGGGGCTGGCCCAGTGGCACAGCGGTTAAGTGCGCACATTCTGCTTCGGCGGCCCAGGGTTCGCCAGTTTGGATCCCGGGTGTGGGCATGGCACCGCTTGGCAAGCCATGCTGTGGTAGGCGTCCCACATATAAAGTAGAGGAAGATGGGCACAGATGTTAGCTCAGGGCCAGTCTTCCTCAGCAAAAAAAGAGGAGGATTGGTGCTAGATGTTAGCTCAGGGTTAATCATCATCAAAAAAAAAAAAAACCCAAAAACCGAGACTGCTTATTTAAATTTAACAACATATAAGCCAGCCTTGAGAGAACCAGGGCTTCCGTAACAGCAGATACAATAATACAAGGCCAGAAAACGACAATCCTGTTGAGGGTGCAGAGAAACTAAGAGCAGTCCCTGTTTGTGAAGACTTAAGCTTAGAGGGAGGGAGAGACAAGCATACAGGCCCAAAATCCTTATAACAGCTACCAATAAGGTGTACTTCCTTGTGCCAGAAACCACTGGAAGTGACAAGATTGGCATATTATTCTCCTCCTTTTACAGATGAAGAAATGGACTCAGCGAGTTTAAGTACTTGTTATGATCACCCGGCCAGTAGGAGGCAGAGGCAGGACTTGAGTCTTCCCAGTCTGGTTCAGATCTCCATCCCAGCTTGAGGCTATGGGACACCAGGGCACCGGGATGCCCCAGACGGGCTGCAGGGAGTGCAGGGAAGGCTTTCTGCAGGAACTCAGCTGCAACACTAAGCAGCATGCTCGGTACACGGCAGACACTCAACACACAAATACTGACTGATTTTTTTGCCAAAGTTCTTAAGGATACAGACAAATCAGCCAGCTGCAGGAAAGGGGTGTGAAAAAGATGACACAGAGAGGTGTTCTAGGCAGAGTCAAGAGCAATGGGCAAATGTGGACAAGGTTTGAGAAAGTACAAGTTTAGGGAGGCACAGGTGGTGCCAAATGGCTTTTGCATATCATGAGGGGGAAGAGTGGTGAGGAATGCAGCCAGAGCGCAGGCAGGGCCAAAGCGGGTGAGGCACTGCAAGGCCAACTGAGGAGCTTAAGACCACACCCTGAAGGTAAGACAGGGCCAGTGTGTGCTGTTTAGGCGGAGGAATGACATAATTTAATATTAATTTTAGAAAAATTTCTGGTTCTTATGTAGGAAATGAATTGGAGGGCATAAACCCAGAGACGGGGAAACTAGTCAGTGAGGAGTATGCTGCACTAATACAAAAAAAGATGATGGCAGCCTGAATTTAAGTACTGGTCGTGAGAACAGAGAAAAGTGAATAGGTTGCAGAGATTCAGAGGTAAAATTTAGCAGATGGATGTATAGTGGGAGGAGGAAAGAAAGGAGTAAACAGATGATGCCCAGGTTTTTGACCTGATCAAACTCGTGACTGGCGCTAGCGTGGGGAGGAGGGGAAGAGATTATACAGGGGTCAGGCCACAAACTTGACTTTGGACTTGCTCAGCCAGAAAAACCTATGAGTGACGTCCAGTGGGAGTGGCTATGAGTCTGCATAACCCTGATCTTATCAGACCTTGCAACAAGCCCGTGAGGATGGCAGGGGAGCGCCTATGAACCCCACTAAAAGAAGAGGACAGATAAGATAAGAAAAGCAAAACAGAGTGCTCAAGGCCACACTGCAAAGCAAGTGGCAGAGACAAAGAACCAGAACTCAGGTCCTCTGACTTCTCCTCCACTGGTAGAAAGGATGATTGGGAAGGGGACAAGCAAGATGCAGTAGAGGGTGAATGGGCATATAGTGTCTAAGAGAGAGGGAAGCAGGAAAGAGGAAAAGATACCATGACACTCCCTCCCCCATCACTGGCTTCTATTGGCTGTAAGCTGTGTTCTGGCAACTCATAGACTGAGAAAGTTTGGGAACTACTGGTTTAAAGAACAGCTGAGAGGAACTCTCAGCAGGATTCTCTTTTTTAAAGCGTGCCCCAGAAGCTTCCAGCACAGTTAGCACAAGAATCAATGGCAGTCTCACACTTCCACTGTCTACATACTTACCCAGTGCTTTAGGATCACGTACCCACTTTTGTACAAATCTTTAAATGAGTTTTAAATGCTAAGGAAATAGCCAAAGTCTGTTTCAGACAGCAAGTCCTGTGGATACTGTTTCATTACAAGGAGTCCATCTTTCTCTTTCCAGGATGAAGCCTGGAATGATTTAACTGTGGCAAAATTAGCATGCAATTTGTAAGTCATTAACGGTGCAAAGTATGTGGTGAGAACATTTTATTGAGTAAACCTGCTGAGTATAATTTTCCCAAGAACTAAAAAGGGAAAATCTCTCTCCAAGGCTCTCTTCCGTCTATTAAAATCCTTGCCAGTACCTATATAATTATGTCTTACTTCTGACAGCCAGAAGCCTGGCATCTCTGCACATTTAACTAACAGAGCCAGAAGGAACCTATGAGAAGTCAGGACATCTCCCCAACAACACAGACCTTGGTATTTTCTGGGCTTCGTGTTGTCTGGGGAGTCAGTGAAATCTGCTGAGACAAGCATCCTGGATATTTACAGATCACAGAGAAGTGCTGCTCACTAGAAGAGTCTTAAGAATTATATGCCCTTTAAAAGTTCAGGCCAAATCTTGTTAACTAGGAACCCCAAGGGTAAGTCCAGATACATCGTGGCCCTGGAATCGAACGGACACTGAATATAACATGAAAGCAGTGGGCCACTGCCCAAGACATGGAAGTCTTTGCTAGTCAAAGATTATTGCAGGAACGTGATTTGAACTAAATGTGTATTAAAATCATCAGTTTGTTCTGTAGACTCTGCTAAATGGGAGTCTTTTTCCTTGTTGAATACAGCTGCAGTTATACCACAGAATCTCCATAGTTATCCTTAGATATTTTTGATGATAAGGCTAATCACCGAGGAAAAAAAAAAAGTTAGGGTTAAAAATGAGAGCTAAGGGCGGGCCGGCCCGGTGGCGTAGCGGTTAAGTTTGTGCGCTCGGCTTTGGGGGCCCAGGTTTCACCAGTTTGGATCCCGGGTACAGACTTAGCACCACTTATCAAGCCATGCTGTGGCAGGCGTTCCACATATAAAGTAGAGGAAGATGGGCATGGATGTTAGCTCAGGGCCAGTCTTCCTAAAAAAAAAAGAGAGCGAGAGAGACTTAAGGGGGCCAGCCCGTGGCATAGTAGTTAAGTCTGTGTGCTCTGGAGTTCGGCAGCCCAGGTTCACGGGTTCAGATCCTGGGTGGGTACCAATCCACTCATCAGCCACACTGAGGTGGTAACCCATATGCAAAATGGGAGATTGGCACAGACGTTAATTCAGGGCTAGTCTTCCTCAAGCAAAAACAGAGGAAGATCGGTGCCAGATGTTAACTCACAGCGAATCTTCCTCACCACCACCCCACCCCTGCAAAACAAATTGAGAGTTAAGGAATAATGCAGAAAACCCAGGACCCTCTATCTTCCTCAACACCCACCGACAAGTATTAATTTCATCTCATGAGGGTGGTCCTTCATTTACTGCATGTCAGTCACTATGTAAGCACTGAGAATACGATGAACAAGAGAAATTACAGTACCAGAGAGAGAGAGCGAACAAATAAAATAATTACAGGTTATGAAGCAGCACTTGGGAGGGAGGCGTCACTTTACACATGGTGATCACTGAAAAGCTGAGGAGGCAACGTGTAGGCTGAGACCTGAAGGTGGAAGGAGGCACTGCACGAGAAGAGCCAGGGCGGAAGGGAGAAGCAGAGGCAAAGGCAGGAAGGGAGCAGGAGAAGCAGGGAGGGTCAGATCCCACAGAACCCTGCTGTACCAGGGAAGTAAGAAAATGCGCGTGTCTAGGTGCAAACTGTCCTTAAAGACAAAAGAAAACTAAAGGTTCTCTGGCCACCCCTATGTGCCAGGCCCTGTGAAAGCAGCTTTCACGTGTGTTGTATCTAAGTCACCAACTTTCCACATATGTCATTCCTCAAAGTACACAGGTGGGGATATAACACCTTAAAAAGGAAACACCACTGAGGAGTAAAAGAAGACAGGGGCAGTTAGGCTCTCTGTCTGCAGTCAGAAACCAGGCAGAAGCCCAGCTCTACAGCCCAGGCGCTCCCTCTCACACCCTTTGCTCCTGGAATTTAACTTATCATTTGCCCCTAAACTTAACTTGGCTTCCCACTGACCCTCCTTTGTTCCTGTTCCTCCTTAGACTGGAAACGCCCTACATGTCTCTATCTTTATGGTTCAGCTTGAACCCTGCCTCATTCACAAAACTGCCGAGGGGCCTCAAGGTGTGGACGGCTCCCTGCTCCCTGGATCCTTCTAGCCGGCGGCAGCAGCAGCGCTCCTGGGTCCCTTCCTCTACTGTCACGTCCAGCTCTCCCCCGGGCCCATGCCTGGCCCAGTGCCTCGCAGAGCAGGCGCCTGAGAAACACTTGCCTAATGACTGGATTCTCTCCAGTGAATCTTGGTCAACTGCAAACCATGGCCACTTGCGCTGCGCCCATGGAAGTCTGAAGTTTACAGGGAAGATGGTGGCTCTGTGACACTAAAAATATCAATACCTGACCCTATTATGTACGGTTGTTTTGTGGTAGACTCGGCAAAGTACGTGAGATATTTATTTATTACTGATCTGACAGTCAATGTCATCAAATGCCTGAGAAATAAGCATTCAGTTCAAGTCAGCAAATATTTGCAGAGTTCCCAAAGGGTGTAGGACATCCAAGTTTAATGGCCATGAGGCGGGGTGAATTTGTTAATTTTTTACCAGTTAAGAGAAAAGACTGCGTGAATGAGAGGTGAAAAAGAGGTCATTTTGTTCTAAGTCACTGCACCTGTGAGGTGGCTTCATGTGCCAGGATGAAGCCTGAGTGCTGGCAGAGAGCACTACTCACAAATGCATCTCTTGCCCCGACCCTGCCCCGTCTCTCTGAGCAACAGAGGCTGCTGAGCACTAATGGCCTTGGAACGTTTGCCAGCGCCCAGCAAAACGGCCTTGGCATCAAGGAGACAGATGTTTGTCAGGGAAAGGCAGGGCCCTGGCGCCTGTGGCACACAGCAGCTCTGTGAATGCTGGGGAGAGTGGCCGCAGCGATTACTCTCCGTCAGTGCTAATCAATTTCATACCCTCTTTAATGCTGATAATAGATAATCTTGTGGGAAGCAGGCCAAGTTTCCTAATAGCTGCTTCCTGACACCCAGCTTACTCGATCTCCCTCAAAAAAAGGTCTATTCCTGCTTCACCTCAGAAGAAGCACCTGATGGTGCCAAAACTCCGGTGTGCTAGAGTGACTCCTTCTGGGACACCTGGCAAGGATTTGCTCTCAGGAAAAGGACTGCCTGGCTCACTTAAAAATTACACAAGAATTCCAAAGAATGCTAGGAAAATCTAGCAGCAGCAGCAGTTTCTACTTACTGAGTGAGGTGCTTTGCATACTTTATGCTTAGTCTTCATAATAAGCCCAAAAGGGAGGTGCCATTTCCATTTCACAGATGATAAGACCAGAGTTTAGAGAGAGCAACTCCTCTGTCTAAGGTCTCAGAGCTAGGAAGTGGCAGAACCGGAATTCCAACCCAGGGTTATGGGAGTCCTCACCTCACACACACCCTTCTACTAGGCTGCTGCTCCTCTACCTAGGAGACAACTCAGTCAGTGGTCTACCCTCACTGGGCGTTTTAATCCAGTCCATTGTCCAAAAAAACCCATTCCATTGCCAAAAGAGTTATCAAAGAATGCTCACCTGAACCTGAGGGAAAACCTTAAGCTGCAGGGGACCTTAGAGATCACCTTGGCTGATAGCACATTATAGCTAAGAAACGGACTATGTGAGGCATGACTATACAAGCCATGGCTAGGTAGTGATTTACAGGCATCGCTTGTATTAAAATTCTAGGTCCTCTGACTGCCAGGTGCTCCTCCTACCCATGAAAGTGTCCTCTAGCAGATAACACAGGGGGTTCTGTCAAAGCAAGAGTTCTAATTGTCTCACGGCTGTTTCCCTAGAAAAGTCTAGGGAAATTTGAATTTGTTTCTAATTACCATTTGGACAAAGAGAAAGACAAATTACTCTGGCACTTCAACAATCACTAACTGTCCATCAGGTAGAAGTAACTGTAAAGGGAAGAAAAGATAGAAAAGGAAAGTCTACTCAGAGAACAAAATAAAGGTGGTGGGGTGGGTGGAATGAAAGAGTCGTGTGTGGAACAATGCTGGTGGCTGAAGTCCAGCCTCAGAATTTAGTCTCCGCCTTTTATCTTGTAGTTGTATCACTGGACAAGAGAAGACAGTCCCAGTCAATCAAGTCAATCAATCAACAAACATCTGAGGACTTACCAGGGTTAGGGAGCACAAGGAAATCACAAGAATGGTAAACACAGTTACCTCTCTACTAGTATTCATAAATGAAGGTATATTTTGTGAAAAGGGAGGGGTGGATAAGAAGGGGTGAAGAGAAACAGAACAGACAATAGGGTCACTGTCTTCCCCAAAACTCTAGTCTCTCACCCTGGCCTGAGGCACAGCTTGAGGGAAAATGCTGGTGTAACTGCCAATGCACACAGTTCTCCCGCAGAGCTAGACCTGCCAACAGAGATGGCAGCCAGTGCTCAAACTGGCTCTCCCACCAGTCAGGTTCAAAAGCCTCAAGTGCATCCTTAAGGCAAGAAGGGTGAAACGAGAACGGAGTGACATAGCAAACAAGATCACAAGGAAAATGAGGGTATTACAAACTTAGAAAAATGCAAGAAAAGGATCATTTTACAATGTGACCAAGACTGAGGAATGTCTTGTAGGGAAGAAAATACAAATAAGACATTAAACAACAGACCTGCCCTGATTAAGGAGACAGATGAGAAAGCTACAGAGGCCAGCAACAGCAGAGAACAAAATGGAAGCAGGGGAAAAATAGAGAAGGCAGGTCAACACCATAGTAAGCAAAGCCCCTTAAGAAGAAAAACCCAGCAGGTTTCCTTTCCCTCAGCAATCATCAGCATAAGAAAATTAGGGCCCGTCATGGTGAACCTGGCGTGTAGGCTTTGCTGCAATGCACCGGAGCTTCCCTTCTCTGGGTCTCCAGTGTTTCATCCGTCAATGCGGGAACTGGATTCCATGACCTCACAGCTTCCTTCCAGCTCTTATACCCTGTGATCCCCCTTCCTTTGGATGCTTCCCCAATGACTACAGAAGCCAGCAGGAGTGTGTACCAAGACACACTCTGTCCATGTGGTACCAAGTCACAGCACTGAACTTTGGACAGATTTTCTAAGAGAAGCTCTTGTTAAGGGTACCTGAACTATCACCCAGACTCCAGGGTCAGCCCTGGATCAATTCAACACATCCTTCCTCTTAAAGGACTTTCTCTCCTGTTGGAAGAGCAGTTATAACCACCGTCAGACTTTCGTCTGCTCTGCTCTTACACCATGTTAGGCGGCAGATGAGGGTAGATGGCACCTGTGCCCTTGCCTGTCCTGTGGGGAGATATGAGGTGAATAAGGGACCTAAATGGAGTGCAAGTCAATAGCTGGCAAGAGATAGGCAGGGACACATACGTGCTTTTCCCCTTCAATCTTCTTGTCGGCCACCTGCATTGCATCCAGATATTTAAAATGCAACTCCATCAGTCTGTCAACCTGAAAGAGAGATATTTCACAGACACGATTGAGAAGGAAAGAGAACACCAAGGCAAGAGAACAGTGGAGCTCCTATTCATCTCACTGTCACTCCTTACAAGAGGAGGTGCACTGTACTGCGTCTTACACAGGATGTGAGCTTTGCGTAGGAACACGTCAGGAATGGATCAAAGAGCTGGGGCAGAACAGAGCACATGCTCAGGATGGATGCAGTGTGAACGCAGGTCCATTCCCAAAGGAGACGATACACGCCCAGCTCTTCTAGGACTCCCATGAATTCAACTTGATAAAAACAAATAAATAAATAAAAATTCAAGTCCCTTCTTGCAAAGAGACAGAGCTTGAAGTTACATACTTGATATTCACCTAGAACTTTACAGAAATTTCTCTTTTCGAATTGAAACCTTTCATGTTCAGATTCTGCCCCAGAGCTGATCTTTTTTTAAAAAGGTCTGAGTAAAATCTCTTTAGTTGCTTTTGAGTCAGCAGAGTACAAGAAAAACTCCTCCAGCAACTTAAAAAAAGGGCCTGACTTTTGCTCAGCAATAACTTAAAAATCAGTTTTAAACTTAGCAAAAGTCACGCTTCAAACATGACCTGAGGAATACTCAGTGGGTTTGAAAAAGTTTTTTTCCCTAGACTTCCAAAAGATTGAAGGAACACTGTGAAGTCAGCCTAAACTTCTAACCTATCTTTTGACTAGGTTGGTACCACCATGGTTCTTGGCAACCCTGATCTTTACCCAAGAGCTTATATTGGTTACAACAGATGTTGCTTCAACATAGCATCCGACAGTCTAGGAAGATAGCGCCCAAACCTCTCTGGATAACAGTGAGGACCCTAAGATATTAAATATTTCAGTTTACGAAGTATTTTCGTGTCCATTATTTCATTAAGCCTTAAAAAAAATCTGATAATGTAGGCAGGGAAATTAGCAACCCTAATTTCAAAAATGAGGAAATTGAAGCACAGATGTTAAATGTCCTCAGGGTGATGACTGCTAAGATGTTCTGCACCTAACTCAATGGCCTCTTCACCATGCTACCTGCTAGTGAGGGTAGAAAAAATGGTCAGAGGTAGGCTCAAAGAGACAGTCTTGAACCTCTCTCTGAAATAGGAAAAAAATTCAGCCTTATCTTGGACACAGGAAGGGAAGAAATTATTCTCAGTTAAAAAGGGAGCTTTGGTCCTTAATTTTACTCATCTAGAACTACCTACTTATGATTGGTGTGATAAAATACACAGGCTTTCTGCACTCAGGCAGCCTGGGTTCAAATCCCAGCTCTGCTTGTTATTAGTGGTGTGATTTTGGGCAAGTCACATAATGTATCTAAGCTTCCATCTCCTTATCTGTAAGTGTGAATAATACCTACAAAAAAATAAATCACACAGTATTTTAAGAATACATGCAACAATGAAAGGAATCTGCTGTATTACCCAATCTATAGCAGTCATTAAATAAATGGTAGTTCTTACTACTGTTTAAAATCTTACGGTTCGGCACGCTAGACAATATGAAATATCTATCTAATCTCATTTACATGATCGTTCCCGTGTTCCACAGCCCATCTAGGACAGACTCTACTGTTTCCTTATCATCATCTTCATTTTCATCACCACTGCCTGGGAAGACCTCATTTAATCTTCCTCTCATTGACTCTTCAAGATGGGTATTAAGGTCTCCATTTTAAAGGATTTGGAAAATGAGGCTTAGAGTGGCACACATCTCAAAAGTAGTGAAAGCAGCTTCAAATCCAGATGTCTGAATCCAAAGCCTATGCTCTTCATCACTTTGCTAGGCTGTGCAACCCCCAACCCAAATCCCACTTATGATTTACTTTCATTGGGTCCAAAAATCCCCCTGAAGTGCTAGTTGATGCCACTCTAAGGTGTTACTACTCCTAGAGGAATGAATTTGGAGATGAGAGGCAGAGCAACCAGAAAAACCTTTGCGATCCAAAGCAAAGCTGGAGAAGGCATTTTAGGGCAGGAACACCCAGCTCAGCAGCCCTCAGATGGCACGCATCAGGTTAAGAGCCTTCCATCCCCGCCGGTCCTGGTCCTAGCCTTATAGTCTAACAGGCACCCACCTTCTCACTGTCATTTTCTGTGAATTTATTCAGAAGCCGGGTTCGCTGCTGCCCTCTCAGGTTCCGCAGGAGGGAAGCCAGGATCGAACAGACATGCTCTGGGTTGGGAAGGAGAAAAGAGAACACGCTGTGATCAGAGCAGTAATTATTACCTCTCTTCAAGCCTGGTCTGCTTCTACCGAAGGAGGAATAAGTAAGCCTTCCCTGACAGCTGCTATTGATTAATAAGACAAGAACCTAAACTATGTCATGGAAAACTGAATTGATCTTCACATACTACACAAGAAACATATTCAAAAGAGATGGTATCCTCAAGGATGACTTGAGTAAGTGAATCAAAACTAAGTTAGAATTTCTATTCTGCCTGGAATTAATTGATTCTTATTGCCCATGACACAACCTTAAACACATCCTCCATTTACAGAAATAATCTGTGAACAGAAGATGAATATCGGCCATGAGATGAACATATAAGGAACAAATAAGACATGTTCTATCATATTCTCAAACGACCTTATAACTTCCCAAGTAAAAATCCCAGAATTAAATAAGAAATATGATAGGGTCCCAGTGCTATCACTTACATTCTGGTGCAGCTAAAACCCCTACTTCAAGTTTAAAGGCAGCTAGACAGTAAGTACTTCAAAATGATACAATGCTTTTTGAGCTCACATAACCCACAGGCTTCTGTTATGAGATACTATTTTTCTACCTTGGGAAGAAGAGGGTAATTGAAGGGTATATTAATAGGCTTTAGCTGTAAAGAGATTCTTTTCTTTAAAAAGAATTTTTTTAAATCAAGAATGATGACCTTGGAAAGGAGGTGGCAGAAGTCTACTCATGGAGAAATGGCAAAGTAAAGTTTACTTTGAAATAAAATGCCCACAGTGTGGACAATAAATATTCTATTTGAAAATTGAGTGAAGAGCCAGAGATACCCTGAGCTTTCAAAAAGTCACTTGACTATCAATTAAAGCCACAAGTAAGCATTCTTACTGTAGCCCAGATATAGTTTTGTATTTGTTTTTTCCTCACTTATATCAGAAGCATTCCCTACCTCTTCATTTCCCCAATATCTAATGCTGGAGTTACTCAGTCCTTAGACTTCTCTTTTCTGGCTACATTCACTTCCCTGGGGATCTCATCTAGTGCCATGACTTTAAAAACCACTTACAAGCTGATGGCTCTGAAACTCGTGTCTACAGTGTCGGTCCTGTTCTCTGAAAGGAGACTCATGCATTTACCTCTCAACCTACTCTTTCCACTTGGTTGTCTATCAGGTTCTTTAAACTGGACAAATCCAAAACCAGGCTTCTGAGCTTCCTCCTCAAACCTGTTCCCCATAGTCTTTTCTACCTAGTTAAGGGCAACCAGGTTCTCCAGTTTCTCATGCCCAAAACAGTGGAGATATCCTTGATTCTCTTTTTTCTCACATGTCCCACAGAAAAGTTTGCCAGCTTTACCTTCAAATTATATCCAGAATCCCATCTGTTCTTACTACTGCCCCTGCTGCCACTACTCTGGTCCACACCACCATCATCTCTTGCTTGGAATATTCAACAGTCTACTTCTGGGTCTCTTGGCTTTCATGCTTGCCCACTTTGGCCTAATCTCCACAGAGCAGCCAGAATGATCTTTAGGTTAAAATCTAAAGTCAGATCCCATCAGCCCTCTTTTTAAAACCTTCCAATCACTCCCCAGCTCACTCAGACTAAACGCTGTTCCTAATGTCAGGCATGCTTCTGTCCTGGGGCCTCTGCGCTCGCTGTTTCCTCTGCCTGAAATGCTCCTCATCAGGTTACCTGCAAGGATTAATCTTCAAATCTAGTTTTACTCAACTGTCGTCTTCTCATCAATGCTTTCCCTTGACCATCCTATTTAAAAATGCAATGTTCAGACACTGCCTATTCCCGTCTTATCTGCTTTATTTTTCTCTTCAGCACACATTACCTTCTAAAACACTGTATATAATTTACTTATTTTGTTCAGTTTCCTTTCAATTAGAACAGAAGCTCCTTGAAGGTAAGGACTTTAGTCTCCTTTGTTCACTGGTATATCCTCAGTCCCAAAACAATGCCGGGCACATAGCAGGTGTTTTAAAATACCTGCTGAATGAATGGGAAGAAAGCAGGCTCTCAATACAAGTTTGCAGTGGTGGTGGGGGGGAACAGGACAAACAAACCACTCCTGAATTCTGGCTATCTTTCAAATAGGTTTTTTTTTAAATCCTTCTGTGTAAGTACCTATCCCAAGTTCAGAGTAATACCGCCTTTGCCTTGCTAACATGCTCTCAAACTGTCAGTTACAAGATGGTCCTTAAAGATTTTTTGCATCTGGGAGTAAGTGGATGGCTTTTTCCTAGGGAGCCCTCAGTTTCAATAAAATATTCCTAATCAGTAGATTCAGTTTTTTAAGTATAAACTTTTTCCCAAAATATACTGTGGACAGGAATATTATATACCTTCTCAAGACCCCAGGTTCATCCCAATAGCCTTTCAACTTTTGTGTAAGGCTGGGATTGAGGTAGTGTAATTTTTACCTTGAAAAAAAGGAAGGGAGTAGGGAACAGGGAGTAGGGTAGGGGTGAGGACAGAAAGTGGAGAGTGGACAGACCAGGCCCTGTCTTCACAGGAATACAAAAAACATCATGAACCCAAAGTAAGGACAGTAAACCAAGAAAGCTCAGCTCAGAGCGAGAAAGTAGCATAAGAAGGGATGTCTTTGGAGGTACATGCCAGGGGAAGTCCTCTGACCTCCTTGTATATCAAGGAGAGAAGATTAGAGGAAGGATGAGTGGGGAACACAATCAGTTATGCAATCTTGGGCCAACCAAGGTGGATACGGCTCTGATCTCTTCAGCTGGTGAACAGATGTGGAAGAGGCCAAAATAAATGTAGCGAATTCTAACAAGCTCAGTCTGAAACTTTGAAATTACTTAGCATGACAACTGGTAAAAACTTCCATGTATATATGGACTACCTGACAACCATAGAGGAAGGAAAAAAAATCAGCTAGAGAGTTCTCATAGATTATCTGCGCCAAGTCTCTCGTATAGAAGGAAAAATCAAGGCCCAGGGAGAAGTGACTTGTCCACACAGCTAATTGGTGGAAGACAGAAAACTCAAACTTCAGATTACTCACTTACTCAGTCATTCAATGATCTCTGCACCTGGCAAGTGCTTGGTGCTCAGGGCCCCCAAACAAACACCACAGTATCCTTAACCTTAAGGAGCTCTATTTAGTGGGGAAAACAAAACACTGATTAAAGAGCGGTGTGACAAGTTCCACCACTGAGGTAGACATAGGGGACCTAGGGAGCACAGGGGAGGGATATCTGACCTAGAAGGATTCCCACTGGAGGTGACAGACAACTGAAAATCTTTAAAAAAACCATAAAAAACAGCCATGGCCGATGACTAGGTAAAAACTGGATTCCAGACAGAGGGAACAATATATGCAAAGGTCAGTCTGGATGGACTGTTCCATACTCCTGGGGGAGGGGAGGCCAGTCAGGTAGGCAGAGGCTGGATCATGAAGAAAAGTGACAAGGATCCACCAATGAATTTTAAGCTGGGGAGAGAGAAGATTAAATCTGAGTTTAGACCAATCCTTGGCAGCTACATTCCTTTTAGAGATCAAAATGAAGAAGATCTTTCTCTTTCCTGATGAAATTTTTGTGCTTCTTATCACCATTCTCTCTTTGCCTTGGCTATTAGGAAGCTCAAAGATGAGTTTACGTTCAACCACAGGAAGTAGTTTCTTTTATTGTTTTACTATTGATTGCTTTCATCCTCCACCAATGGATTTTAAAATAAAAGCAATGGATGTACATGGTAAAAATCAAACTATACCAAAAGGTATAAAACAAACTCTACAAATATTTGTTGAACACCTACTAATATTTTTATTTTCCCATACTCCTCTCAACACTCTATTCCTCTCTCCCAAGGAAAAAAATCCTACAAAGTATCTTGTGTACATTTTCATAGGAGAAATATTATACCTTTCCATATCAGCACACACTTCGTTTTTTTAAAATAGCTATCTAGAATTCCACTGAACTTACTTATTATAATTTAACTAGTGCCCCGATCATGGGTATTTTAAGAGGTTTCCAGTTTTTGATAGTTTGTTTTGTTTTTGCTATTAGAAACAATGCTACAATAATAATAAATGTATATACATTATATATGATTATGTGTATACACACATATATAAACATATATACAACATACAGACACATATACTGAGAGTGGAAGTATATAATTATACACAAAATAAAAGAGTATATTTTCCCATATCTTCACTCAGATTGGATATTATCCAATTTAGAAATTATGACAATCTGATAGGTGGAATCTTCTTTTGATTAGCATGTTTTGGTCTTGTTATAAATAAGGTTAAGTACCTTTTCTGATGTTTACTGACCATCTGTCTTGCTTTTTGTGTGAACTGCCTGGCCTTATCCTTTGCCAATTTTGATTTCTATGAGCTCTTTGTAAATTAAGAATATTACCCTTCTGTCATATATGTTGCAAATATTTCCCCCAGTCTGACATTTGTCCTTTGACAAATTCTTATTCAAAGCTAAGATTTAGTATCACCATATTGTTTTGCTGTAAGCTGGTTCAAATTCCTACTTGAAAGTAAGTAGGGCACAATGATAACTGTCATTTTTATGGTGTACCTATGACAGCAGGCTTATTTGAGTCTGTACACACTTTTCTCAATGAGTCCTCACTACCAAGTTAGGAGAAAGGTACTATTCTCATGTCTCTTTTATAAACGCAGAATCCAAGGCTCGGGGAAGTGAATTACCTCACAGAAGGTCACATCTTTGAGTAAGTGGTGGGAGCTTAGATTTGAACCTAAGTTGACTTCAAACTATAAGTTTTTCTTACTATGGTACAGGCTTCCCACATATAAAACATAATCATTAAAGCTTTTAAAGAGGAAATATAAGAGAGACCAGAAACTAAACCACGCAAAGCCTGAATATGTGCTTCATGTGGGGCTCACTGTCTCCAAAAGATAGACACTAGGGAAATGTGGATTTAAAACAAATTCAACAGTTTTAATGAGAGGAAAACGAAGCAAAAGGCCATATGGAGTAAGACATGAATAACAACCCCTCTTCTCTCTTCTACTGAATTACTCTTTCCAGAAGCAATTTCTACCAGAGTCCAAATAAGGAAGAGACTCTGGGTTTTAGGCAGTTCCACAAATACTGAACCAGAACTTCTCAATAATCTTCCCTTTTAATCTTGCTGATTAAGATGGATGAAAAAGAGTTGCAAACAAATGTTCTTTATATATCTCAACAAGACGGGGGGTGGGAAGGGGTGCTAGAGGCAGAGAGAGGGTATTAGGAGTTGTAATTTTCAAAGAGGAAAATGTAATATACAGAAGAATCATCTCTTTTGGTACTAGATCATACTAGCATGCATTTCCACAGCTCACGCCAGCCCAGAGTAGGAGATACCTTGATCAAGTGCAGTGGTACCTAAGAACAAATGACTTCTACCTATTTGTTTGGGATTTTAAGTAAAGGACAGGTTGTCAATTTCGGCAGCCCTGAAGCTGCCTATGTTCCCTCCATCTCCCTCTCTGGGTGTTGTGGCTGGTCATAGGTCACTGGTGCCTGCCAGACAGGAAAACGCTTCAGCCACACAAGTTTTACACGCACACAGAGTTTCATTAGCTACTAATAAATGCAGCTTCCCTAGGAACAGATTTCAGCCCAAGGTGGAGTCAATTTTTCACACACCAAGGAGAAGGGGAGAGCTGCTGGCACAGAGAGCAGGGGAGATAACAGGTTTATCTGCCGGCCAACACTGCTCAGCTGCTCTGTCATTTCGACAGGATAAAACGGAGGTGAAGGATGGCCATGGAGCTGTCCACACAGACGGGGTGGATGTGGCGCCTCCCACTGCAGAGAACAACCTCTACGGCAGGGCCCAGGACGAGTACAACAAACATGCACACACACACTTTAAAGGAATCCACGAGGTTCTAGATGGGGGAAGGCCAAGCAAATCTACATTTTCAAGTCTCTAGGCAGGGAGGTAGGGGTCTTGGTGAAGTGTCAGGGAGCCAGTATTGAAATTGTGCCAGCACAAGTCCCTGGTGCCCTGCTCAACAGCCAGACAACGGGCTGCCTCGGACAGTAATTACTGAGACTTCCTAGAGGGGAGGTTCTGGCCCACTCTCCCCTGGCTCAAATCTCTTCAGGGCCTCTTGAGGGCGATTAGCAATGGGCTAGACCTCTGGGTATATGCAAGGGGGGCTAACAGGTCGATTCTCCAGGGTCCGTCAGAGTTCTGTAATTTTCAGAGCTGGAAGGAGAATTAGAAATCTTTGGTTCAACTCCCCAGGGGTGCCCTGATAAGGGGTGTGATTTGTTTCAGGTCAAAAGTACCTTTGTGGGCAACTGGAATCTAGATCTGTAATTTATCTTTTTTTTTTTTTGAATCACAACAGACACTTGAGAATCTGATGAACCCTTATGCATGCTATTCCTTCCAAAATAGTACACAAATGTAACATTTTCGTGGAGTTTCAGAGTGTTCCCACTTCTTAGGGACGGTTCCTTGGTTAAGAACACATGATCTGGTGTACCCAGATCAGAGGTCTTTCCAGAACGGTACAACCAGACTGTCAGTCACTGCAATCAGTCTCTTACGGTTTGTGCCATTTCTGTAAAGAATGGACTAGCATTTCCCATCCTCAGTCTTAAAAAAAGTATGGTCCAGATTCCAATAGGTTAACATCACCTCTCTCTGTGAGGAGAGCTTTTTATGCACAGATGGGCCTGTTGACAACTGGGTCTACCAGTGTTCCATTGCTGAGAAAGACACACAGGTGCACTGAGAGGATGAACTCCCGGGACACGCTCCAGAGGCACCAAGTGAATTAATCTTAAGAGGGGCCTTAGGATCAGACAGAGTTGGATTCAAATCTTGCCTCTGGCAGTCAACAACCGATTAAACTACACCATAGCATACTGTTTGATCTCTGAGTCTCATTTTTCTTATTTGTAAAATGGGGCTGTCCCTTCCATCTATTAAATCCATTGTATCAAATGAGATATGTGCACAGTAGGCACTCAATAGACATTAGTTTGAGTCCTGCTGCACTGACAAAAACATCACAAGAGATTCTCTCACTTATGCACCTGTCATAGATCACCATCTAACTCTTTCCATATTGCATCCTGATCACATGCCCGCCACTGAACACGTTTCAGTCTGCTTGGGTCATCCTAACTAGACCCTGCTGAGAAAAAGAGGGGCTTAGATTACTTGACTTTCTCAGCTGGTAGGGCTATTTTCTATAACTCAAGATTTGTTCTAACCCTAAAATGGAACAAGGCCAATTTTACTCAGACTGTTTAATCCTACAATAAATTAAGCTAAATTGCTTATGTGTGTCTGCCTATAAAACCAAATAATACAAGATTCTGGGAGACCTGCAGACAGCCCTGAAGTGGGTAGGGGCTATTTACTAGCAAGCTGAAGTACATAGCATATCTAAGCAGAGATGGTCCTATCTGTTAATAAAAATAAATATACTTGGCCATGGTAATTATTTGCCTTTTGATTTTGCTGCAAGAACAGAAAACACAACACCTGATCTGTAGAGGAACTGAAAAACACCTTCTTCGTGAGTTTGATAACCACAGGACAATTATAGGGCACAAAGTGGTACATACACCAACCATTCCTTTACTCAAACTTATGAGTACCTACTATGTGCCAGGCAAGGTGCCAAGTACTGGGACTGTAGAGATGAAAGAAGATAGTCCACTCTAGAGAAGCTCATCATCTTAGGAGCAAGGCTAGAAAGTAAACAGATACAATAGAGCACACAATTAACTGGCACACATGGCAGATGCACAGCACGTGAGCAAAAGGCCCCTAATTCAGCTGGGGATGAGGTAGGAAAGAGGAGAGAATGGGTAGGGGTGCTTATATGGACTGGAAGTTGAAAGTCAGAATTGAGATAAAAGGAAAACATTTTTCTCAGAGACTTCCGGGAGGGATGCAGAACTGTGTGTGTTATACTGGCAAGTGAGTAGCTGTGAGCTCAGAGCCTCAAGTCTTCTCTGGTAAAGTTGGTAGACGGACAGAGGGCAGGATTTTGGGTTCTATGGCCACATTTAATTCTTGAAGCACAGACCTGAACCATATTCTTGAAGTCAGGGATAAATGGAATATTATTTCTACTAACAAGTCACCCATGGTGCGGAGTGGGATGGGAGGTGGGAAACAGAGGGAAGGTGACAAGGTGCACAGTCACAATCCCTAAATGTCACATCCTCACCCTTCTGTGCCAAGAGAAATGCCTCTAGATTTCAGAGGTGTCCTGCTTGCATCTCTGTTGAAGTTTTGGTACCAGGAGGCAGGGGAAGATTACATTTATCAGAAGGAAAGAAGAGGCACTGGCAAGCTGAGCTGAGCCAGGAGAAGGCCTCTAGGGATCTTTGGCAATGGAACTGACACTGATTCATTCATTTATTCATAAAATAGAATCCTAGAAATTTCTAAAATACAGTGTTTGGGGACAGAGACAATTAGACACTGATCCTGCCCTCCAGGGGCTTGAGGTCTATTATGTCTAAAATCACGTGACAGAAAGTGATAGTGAATGGGAAAGGGGCAGAAACTACTGATGGAGCAAATACTCTTCCAGTCAGGGGATGTGGGAAGATTAGTAAGCAAGATGGTGCTTGAGCTGGGCCTTGAAGAAAAGAAGAAGGCAAGAGAAGGGCCTTGGAGCAAGAAGGGGCAATGGGAACAAGGATATTCCAAGCAGATGGACAAGCATGAAGCGAAGGAATTAAGTTGGAATGCACAGGGTATAGACAAAGAACTGGGAAGAGATTGGTGTGGTGGGAGGGAAGGGAGGATGAAAGGTAATGATGGTGGAAAGGTCGGGAAGGGGTGCAGATCATAGAGAAATATAAATGCTGGACTATGGAAAGTGGACCCTAAGCAATATCCTGATGGCATGGCATTTAAATATAGTCATGTGCCACATAATGACGTTTCAGTCAAGGACAGACCGCATACATGACAGTGGTCCCCTAAGATTAGTACCATATAGCTTAGGTTTGTAGTAGGCTATACCATCTAGATTTGTATAAATACACTCTATTGTGTTCATACAATGATGAAATCACCTAACGATGCATTTCTCAGACCATATCCCCGTCGCTAAGTGACACTTGACGGTGCTAGCCCAGCCTGGTTGGTTGGGGAATGAATTCAGGGCCACTCTGCCCACTTAGCTTCAGAGCCTGCACCTGCCGTACAGCAGCCCAATGGTTAAGAAAGATATGGGTCAGCCAGAGTTCTATTCCTAGGATGGAAATAGTCCCTGTACTTCAACCATCAGGCCCATGTCTTGGCAAGATCTTGCAGGGCCACGTTAAAATTCAGGGCCATGCTGTAGAGCGCCTTTGTTTCCATGGAACATCTAAGGCCATTAAGCTCTTTTGTTTTAAGGAAATCTTACAGCGGTGTTCTTCTCTCATTTCTAAAATTAAAACCATCTCCGTTTTATTGCTGAACCTTGCTGCCCACCTCCCCCACCCCGAGATTCCCCAGATCGACAGACATCCTGCTTTCTGGTAAGACTCTAGATGCAAACAGGATGCTTAAAATACCCTAATTACATCGATCTTGACTTCAGCAGTGGTGTGCTGGAATACAGATTAATCTGTTCCATGCCTGGCACTGGCAGCTGAAGTAGCAGGAGGCCCTGTCAAATCAAGCCATAACACTACACTCCTCTGCTTTTATTATGATTTTTTCCCTTTTTACACTTCATTATAATGGACATCTGCCTAGCAGGAGATGCGGTAACCCACAAGTCACACGCATGTGCTCAGCTGCTCCAGTTGAACATTGATGTGAGTCAACTCAAACACTCCTCTCAAGACAGACGGGTATGTGTGAGCATCTATATACACACACAAAATACATATTCCTATTCCTCACAAGCATTTACTGAATCCTGAATGTGTGGCAGGTACTGGGTTAGTGACTGGTGACTTAAAGAGGCAAGACTTATTGTAAACCTACTATGTGCCTATGTGTGCTTTACATATATTCATTTAATTCTCAGGACAATCCTTTGAACATGTCACTATTCTATTTTACAGATAAGAAACTGAAGACTCAGCCAGGAAAAGAAATTTGCCTCCCAGGGTTTCATGACTAGGAAGTGACCTAGTTAGTTCCACTATAATAAAACGACTATTTTGCTCAGAGTTAAAAAATACCCAATAAGCATATGAAAAAAAGCATTCACTCTTACTAGCACTGCAAATAAAATCATGAGACAGTTTCATTTGTCAAAGTTTTCAAACTACTTGCCGCCTGGACGCTATGGGGAGGTGAGCCTGCTCCTACACTGCTGGCTACACGAGTAGTGATGACACAGTCCTGAAACCACTCTGCTATAGGAATCTCCCCAATCTCTCCTCAAAGGCAGGGCCCACATTCTATGCATCTCACACCTTCAGTGTCTAGTCTTGTGCCAGGAGTTCAACCAATACTGAATGTGACATCCTAACAAAACCCCATGGTAAAACTTAGCTGTAGGAGGTACACATGAGTAAAAAGGAACAACTGACCCTTAGAGGGTCAGGAGGCGCCCAATTCTGAAGAATAAGGAGAAATTTATCAGAGAGATAAAGGCAAACAGCATTCCAGACAAAACAAAGGGGTTTAAAGGCATGGAGACATGAAGGAGCACAACATAGGAGAGGCTACAGGCGGTGGGCAGTGGGATGGAAGAGGAAGTGGGATGGAGAAGGAAGTAAACAAGAACCATGCACACTCAAATAAAGAGTCTGGACTCTACCCTACAGGAGTGATAGAAGAGATGACAGAGAATAAGCTGCATGATCAGATCTGTGCTCCAGAAGGTCATCCTGGAAATTTACAGGAATGTACACTAGAGGAGAAGCAGGACCAGATCCAGATTATTACAGAAATATATGCAACAAACACAATATACTGCATTTGGGTATATCTCACAGTTAATTCTCCCTAAGCAAAAACTGAAATAGTTAACGATCTTTCAGAAAGAAGCCCGGTTTCCTTGCCCCCTTCTTGGGGCGGGGGGGGGGGGGGGGGGGGGGGGAAGGAAGTACGACATAAAGAACACCAGAAGAGAGTCAGAAAACATGAGTTTCTACTCCAAACTTTAAGAAAAATCTTTGATGTGACTGAATCCAGTCTCTTCTCCACCTATTCTCTGGGCCTCAATATCCTTGTCTACAAAAGGAGAGAAGTGGCCTGGATAATTTATAAGGTCCTTCCTCAATTCAACTACAAGATTCTAGTTATCAAAAAATGATGTGAAAAACTACCAAATGACCCAGCAATTTCACTCCTAGGTATTTACTTAAGAGATAAAGAAAACATATGACTACAAAAAGACTTGTACAAGAATGTTCACAGCAGCTCTATTCATAATGGCCAAAAACTTGAAACAGTTTGTCAACAGGAAGAATGGAAAAATACATCCACACAATGGAACACTACTCAGTAATAAAAAGGAACATACTGATGCATACAACAATATGGATGAATCTCAGAAACGGGAGGCTGAGTGAAAGCTTTACCTCAAAAGAGTAAACACTGTGTGAGTCCACTGATATGAGGTTCTAGACGGGGCTACCCTAATCCATGGTGGTAAACTCACAACAGTGGATATCCTTGTGACGCGGGAGGAGGAATCTGACTAGGAAAGGGGATGAGGGAACTTTCTGGGGTGTTGGTAACGTTCTGTACCTTGATAGAGTATGTATCTGTCCAAATTCACCAAATGGTGCACTAAAGATCTGTGCGCTTCACTCTATGCAATCTTATTTTTTTAAAAATTGAACTCTCAGGGCCAAGCTGCTAGGGTAGGGGTTAAGGTCATGCACTCCACTTTGGTGGCCCTGTGTTCATGGGTTCAGTGTAGACCTACACACTGCTCATCAAGCCATGCTGTAGCAGTGTCCCACATACAAAATAGAGGAAGCTTGGCACAGATGTTAGCTCAGGGCCAATCTTCCTCACCAAAAAACAAACAAACAAACAAAAGCCTGACAAAACTCTGCATGGAGAGAAGAGAAGCCAACTTAAGCTACCTTAGATCAAATAAAGATGTAGGAGACAAACGACTTCAAAAAAAAAAAATGAACTCTCAGTTAATGATACTCATGCTAAAGTATTCACGGGGGGAAGTGTACTGATGTCTGTAACTTACTTCCTGCATTAAAAAATAAAACAGATGGGGGCTGGCCCCGTGGCCGAGTGGTTAAGTTCGCGCGCTCCGCTGCAGGCGGCCCAGTGTTTCGTTAGTTCGAATCCTGGGCGCGGACATGGCACTGCTCATCAGACCACGCTGAGGCAGCGTCCCACATGCCACAACTAGAAGAACCCACAACGAAGAATGCACAACTATGTACCGGGGGGCTTTGGGGAGAAAAAGGAAAAAATAAAATCTTTAAAAAAAAAAAAAAAAAAAAAAAAAAAAAAAAAAAAAAATAAAACAGATGGATGACAGAGAGATGGACACATATATGACAAAGCAAATACAGTAAAATGTGAACTGCAGAATCTAGGTGGTGGGTACATGAGCATTTGCTATACAGTTCTTTCAACTTTTCTGTATGAAAATTTTCCTAAGAAAATTTTGGGAGGAAGAAGGCAAGAAAAAAAGTGAGAGATGAGAACTTGGAATACAAATGACAAGATTCTTAAAGGTTATTTTTTCAAAAAGTAGTTTTTAATACGTTGTTTGGAAATTTGAATGTGTTTTCCATTGAAATAGACCCACTGAAACCCATTTAACCTGAAAATACAGCCAAATTAATTCAGTATTCTCAATTTTCAGTAGCAATGAGATTTCACAAACATCGTCTGAGCACCTACTAGGTGCAAAGCAATATGACAGGTGTTGCTTTTGGTTGACTTATTTTCACTGCTCCCATAGGATTTCTTTCCCTCTTTTCAGGGTTCTGGCAGCACTGTGAATTTAAAAAACTATTTAAGTGCTATCTTAACTAATCTACAGCCCTGTATCTGTGGGCAAATGTGCCTTGCAGCAAGAAAGGGATATGTATGCTCAAGAAATGCTTCTTTCTGCCACACAACTATTCTCCAAGCGCTCAGATGGAAAAGAACAGAGTGATGTGGCATCTAACATTCCCTCTCAGGGGTCTGAGCTGAAAGCAAGAAGTTCTCTAAGTCGAGTGTTCATAGACCAGGGAAGGCCCATATCTCAGATCGGTTGAAGGAGAGGTTCATGAAGTCTTAAGTGCGTCCCATGTGTGCACACAACCATCTCCAGTGGAAAATGACTCTGATCTGTAGTTTTCTACGGCTCCTATAACGTACGTTGTCTGTGAAACCAACCCCATCACTCCAGGGGCAGCAGTGTGGACTGGGGACTGATGCTGGTTCTGAGGAGTAGCATGAAGAATAGGCTAGGCACCAGCGACTCTAGGAACTCTGAGAAGGCCTGGCCAAAATCTGCCCAAGAGAGATGTTCTAAACCAAGTGGCAGCATCCTGACCAGCTGAGACTGCCAGCTGCCTACCCAATTTCTCCTCTTATTTCTTACTAATAAAACCATATTTATTTAGTAATGTGCCCAATTTAAAAAAAAAAACAAAAAAACTGCAGCTTCCCTTATAGGTATGACCCATACCTAGGTATGACCACGTGACTAACTTTGGGTCAGATTTTTAAGATGAACTGGTATTTGGAACTTACAGGAGAGGACATGTCCCCTTCTGCCCTGCCCTCTCCTGTTTTTTACTTTCCTGCTGTTTGGAATATAGATTTAATAATTGGAACTCTAGTAGCATCTGAGACCATGAGGCAATCTTGAAAATAAAGGTAGGCACTTTTACAGGTGCTTGGGGCACATCAATAAGCAAACAAACATCCCTGGCCCTGTGATAAGGATGGCAGAACAGAATGACAGAAGGAACCTGGGTTCCTGATGACACTGTGAAGCTGCCGGTCCAGTCCTGCTGACCTCTGGATTTGCTTTACGTGAGAGAGAAATAAACCTCTGTGTTCTATTTTGTTTAAACCACTGTTATTTCCAGTCTCTGTTTACTAGCAATCAACTGCAACTCCTAACTGATATGCTAACCCAGTAAATTCTTTTCTGGGAACTCCAGAGAGAGATTGGTGTCCTGAGAGTTCAAGTATTTGCTCCAAGAAAGCTGAATGTACAGTGTCACTCATTTTTGGACCAGCCACACATCCCAGCGGGGAAAGTCCTAGAAATAGGAGTAGCTGCTGGTAAAAAGGCACTTTCCCTTCTTTTTACCTCACTGTCTCAAAGGGCTTCCTTAGAACACTTTTCCATTATATCCTGGAGGACCTGGCTGGAAGGACCGATGCAGCTTTTTTTTTATTAGCCCCCATCCTATTATAATGGCAGAAATAAATGCCTGGAGCTTCAGCACCTGTCTGACTTCTGCATTCCCACCAACGTTCACATGGGCAGCACCCACACCCAGCAGTAGTGTGAACAACTGTTATGAGACGACCCAGATGCAGGGTTTCTGACTACCAGACTGAGCTCTTGAGAGACTCCCTGTGAGGAAGGCAGCTATAGATCAGGGGTGGTTACAGTTCACTTTCCTACAGCACTTCACTTATAGGAATATTTCATCTAAGTTAATTTAAACTGACTCTGTGGCCTAGAGGCTCTTTCTCAGGGTTTGAAAAGCACATTATGTTATCTCCCTAATCACATCCAACAAAAAACATAAAAATACTTTAGATCCTAAAATGAGACAATTGCCCTGAATATTTATACTGTGACTTTATTTTTTTAAAGAGTTCTTTCCAATGGTTAGCTAACTGTATTCTCAAATAGTCCTGACAGGTGGGGAAAGCACAGCAGAACCCTGTCATAGCATGACATAGTACTATCTGGATTTGGATACACTCAAGGTTAGGCACAAATGCCAGAATTCTCCCACATTTCCCCTTCGTCAGTGATTTCGTGGCTGCTCCAGTTTCCCACTTTCCAAGCATTGGCCTGCCTTGGCGCAGCGCAGCTGATCATCACAGCTCCAAAGCAAGGGAGGTGTTTTCACGCTCCTGAGAGGCCTCCCTGGATGCCTGCTTGAGATTAGAAATTCAGCTTAGAAAAAAAGAAAAGCCTATTTCCAGGGTCTTCAGGGAACGATCTAAAGCTACCTCATCACTACTTTCATCTTATTCACCAGTCCTGCCTTTGCACTCTTCAAACAGCCCGGGTCTCCTCCTCCTATTCTTTCCACACTTAGCAGCAAAGTCCTCCTTTAAGTGTTGCAGCCTCACCAACTGGTGAGCTCCACACACTCTTCCTCCAGACTCCAGGGCTTGGCCGATTGCCACAGAAACCAGGAAAACCTGCCTGCAGACCCAAGGACGCCTGATGTTCAGTTCCTCAAAGTCTGACTTCTTCACCCTCATTCCAGCAGCCAGCAGCGCGGCCAGGTGAGGGGACAGAAGGAATTTCAGGGCTGCACGAACACAGTTCTTCCACTTCTAGTCTGAGACTAACGAACTAAACCACTCCATAATCTTACACACAAAACCTACCGGAAAAACATGAAGTCATCTCTGAGAAAATGCTTCAGGATCATATTCTAGGAGGGATAAGACTCATAACAGGGAAGAGATGAAAGAACCTGGTTAATCCTAAAAAACACACTGCATTTGTGAAGAACAGCTCTACGCTCTGTTTCACTAACAGGATATAATCAACAATTGGCAAACATGTGAAGTACTTTGCCATCATCCTTTTCTCACAAGCTAAAGTTTCCATACACCAGTGCAACCGTTTCACAGTTGTACAAATAAAGAACTAAGGGCCTGAGAGATCTTCGTGTCTTTCCCAATGGGTCTTTATTAAAAGGAAAAAAACATTTATTAGCGTAATATACCAGATTACTGTGCTAGGTGCTTCACATGCTCTTTCTCACAACATTTATGACTGCCCTCGGTGAGAATTATTCTCCTCATTTTACAGATGAGATAAAATAAGGCACAGAGAGGTTGTGTGTCCTTCCCAAGTTTTCAGAGTTAGTTAAGAGCCACAGACTGATCTGACTCCTAAGGCCAGCTTTCCTTCCACTGCCCCAAATCTGCCTTCCTAGTGGTGAACTAAATTTAATAGCACCCAAAGGGTCCTTCTTAGCAAACTGAGTTGTGAGAAATAAGCAAAGAGCTCATTTTGAACAAAGCTATAAACTGAAACACCAGTGTCCCTTTGCTTTATACAAAACAGATGGTTTCCGGCAAAAACTGACTTCAAAGTAATTTCTGTGAAACAAATCCTACTTGTTTACCACTGTGGAACCCAAGATGCATTCCCGAGGAAAGAATTCCCCAGCCTGCTTCATCATAAATATTTGGTAACGGGGAATGATGAGCAGCCCTGGCCACTGCCGGGCATGGCTGCAAATCAGCAGCAGTGTGTCCTTGCTGGCTGTGGTATTCCAGAACTCTCCTCAGCCTGGCCACCATATGATCTTCCCTGCTCAGGGACACCCCCACCAGGACACAGGAACTCTTCCTGCTCCTGGGAAACCTCTGACATCCCTCTGGGAGCTCCTAGAAACAATGTGTGGTGGAGTGGGACACACACTGGCACAGGGATCAGAAAACAGAGAATTTTATTCTCCAGCATGATACTAACAAGCACAGTAATAATCAGAAAGGCACTCTGTTCTAGGACTCAGTGTCCCCAAGTGTCTACTGAACAGTCCTCTCAGCCCTAAACATCTATAAGCTTCTTCCCTTTCTCCAAGTCAGGGGTTCTCAATGGAGGGGTGGGGTGGGAGGAAGATCCCACTGCCTGAGGCATGTTGTAGTATTTTTAAGTGTGCTTGTGAGAACTGGGGATGTCACTGGCATCTAGTGGGTGGAGGTCAGGGATGCTGCTGAATACCCTCCAATGCACAGGACAGCCCCACAACAAAGAGTTATCTGGTCCAGAGTATCAACAGTGCCAAGGCTGAGAAACCCTGATCTAGACTAATTCTGAGGTCTAATAGTTTGAGGCTGAGCTATCAACAGGTCCCAATGTTAACATACACATCCTAGCTGGATCCAAGGCTCTCATTCATAAGTCATTAACTTGTAAATTAAAAATTCCATACATGAGATGAAATTACATGATGTCTAGGGTTGCCTTAAAATATTCTAGGAAAAAAAAGGTAGAGGGGAATGAAACGAGATTGGCAAAATGTTAAGTACTGAAGTTGGGTGATAGGCACATAAGGGTTTGATATATAATTTTCTCTACCTTTTTATATTTTTGAAAATTTCCATAATAAAAAGTTTTTTCTTTTGATTGAGTCTACTTAAAGGGATATAAGAGATAAAAGGGATTCCTCCTCCCATCCCCCCAAAACATGAGACATGGTCCTTGCCCTGGCAGAGCTCACAGCTGAGTGGAAACAGGCCAACTAACAACTACCAAATGCAGGGATGCTACTGGGAGCATAAGGAAGGGACCAGTCTAAAAACAAAAGTGGAAAATCAGGGAAGGTTTCAAGGAAGAAGCAGGACTGGGGGAAATTCCAAAGGATAAGTAATCAGTCTCACAGAGAAAGAAGTAAAGGAGGGTCTCAGTCAAGAAAAGCATCCAGTGTCAGGACACGGAGGAACTGCCACCGTTCAGGCCGCAGACAGGGCAGGGGTGAGCAGGGTGGAACAGCAGGAGAAGGCCAAACGGACAAGGCTTCTACGTCATGCTAAGGAGTCTAGACTTCATCCTAGACCCGTACTAAGAAGCCCCACCTAAAGGATTAGGCAGCAGAGTCACCTGATCAGATTCCTATTTTAGAGGTACCTGAGGTAGCTCATCTGCGTCCTCTAGGACTTTGGAAGAAGCAAAAATGGACTGGAGGGAGGCAAGAATTCCAACAGCGAGTCAGCTAGAGGACAAAAATGTTGCAATCATCTGAGAAAGGAACTAAAGAGAATGAAGGTTAGTAGAAACAATAGGAATTAGAAGGATATTAAATTCAAGAGGTATTTATGATTATAATTTAAGTCATCATATGAACACCAAAGTAGAGACCAAAGGAGAGGTTTACTTTAAGGAGACCAAAACTGGGATTAATAGAGAAGAATCTATAAAAGGTCTGGAAAAATAAAATGAACTTAGTACATTTACAGATGATAGCCAAGGAAGACAAGAACACGTGGCCCGTGGATCCTTTCTTTCTCAGTTTTTGAAGGTTTTAGGCACATACAAGAGCCATGAAGTGTCTGCCGGCCGGTTTAGGAGCAGGCTGTCCTGGTCCAGGCCCTCTGCCTTCTTGGTCCCCCTTACAGCCTTGACAAATACAGTCAGTGGTCTGGCTCACTGAGCTTATTAGCCTCTACCCCTAAGACCACAACACTGGAATACCTGCCTTTTCCAGAGTCCCATCACATTCTCTGTGCCTTTGAATATGCTATTTTCCTTGCTTAAAAGCTCCTCCCTTTCTTGTCCACTTGGGACACGCCTACTCACATTCAATCTTTATAGTCTCCTCAAGGACGATTTCCAAGTACAGTCATGTCTCACTTAATGACAGGGATACATTCTGAGAAATGTGTCGTTAGTTGATTTTATCATTGTGCAAACATCAGTGTACTTACACAAACCTAGATGGTATACCACACACCCAGGCTATACGGTAGTAACCTTACGGGGCCACTGTCACATATGTGGTCCATCTTTGACCGAAATGTCATTATGTGACACGTGACCATAGACTGGAAGCCTATTTCTTCCTTCAGTGCTTCCAACTGCAACTTACACCTACCTCCTTTATAACCTTCAATGTATTGTATTGTAATCAATATCTGTTGCTGTCTCCCCACTGAAAAGTGAGCACCTTCAGGGCATCTTCTGGCACAGAGTACCTAAAACCTTAAAATTTCTTAAGTGATGAGAGCCATAAAGGTACTTTTATTATGTTAATAAGGTAACTTTTGGAATGCACCCAAGGATGGGTGTTGGTTGCCAGGAGAACCAACGTGTGATTAGAGGGTTGGAACTTTCAGTCCCATCCCCAGACCTCCTGAGAGGAGAGGGGACGGAGGTTGAATCAAATGCCAATGGCCAATGATTTAATCAATCATGACTACGTAATGAAGCCCCCATAAAAACCCAAAAGGACGAGGCTCAGAGAGCTTCCAGATTGGTGAACATGTGGAGGTGCTGGGAGAGTGCTGCACCTGAAGAGGGCAGGGAGCTCTGTGCCCCTTCCTCAAGTCTTGCCCTATGCATCTCTTTGATATGGCTGTTTCTGAGTTACATTTACCTTTTTGTAATAAACTGGTAATCCAGTAAGTAGAATGTTTCTCTGAGTTCAGTGAGCTGCTCTAGCAAATTAACCAAACTCAAGGAGGGGGGTCTTGAGAACCTCTGATTTATAGCCAGTTGGTCCAACGCCCAGGTACCTGGGCTTGCAAGTGGTGTCTGAAGTGGGAGGTGGGGGGGCAGTCTTGTGGGACAGAGTCCTCAACCTGTGGAATCTGATGTTATCTCCAGGTAGATAGTGTCAGAATGGAACTTGTTGGTGTGCTTGTTGGTGTGGGGAAATCCCTTTGTTCCCATGTTGGAAATTTAGTTACACAACTGGTATATGCTTGACTTCGAACTCAAGTCTGCATGTTCTATAAGGCTGAGTTTTTCTCACTATACTTCTATTAATGAAACCACAGGCCCACTAGGACGGATTCGAACTGACTCCATCTTATCAACAGAGTAATTAAGAGTTGTTTTCAGGAAATGACAGTTGATCCCTTGTCCAGTTCAGGCCAGTAGAAACCACCAAACAAACCATCAACTAGGCCTGTGCAAATGCAAGATGGGTGACCCTTTTGATGTCAGGGGTCCAAAAACTGCACCCTCAGGTCATGCTAATGCCACCATTCTGTGAACACGCAGCCTACGAAGAGCCATGAAGCTTGACTGCACTTGTGCAGATCGTCAATTACCTCCCTTCTCCTTGCCTCCAGTCACCCACCTCCGTATTTCAGGTGGCCCTGCCCTTTCATCCCCTAAATTTTGCCCCAAGCCCTGGATCAGGGAGACAGATTTGAGAGCTTTTGCCTCCTGTCTCCTTGCTGGTCAACCTCGCAATAAAGCCTTTTCTTTTCTCAGAAGCTGACGCCTTAATAACTGGCTTTGTTATGTGCACCAGGCAGAGAACCCCCTTTATGCATAACACTAAGAACCACGCCAAAATTACAGCTTAGAAATACATATCTAACTCAATATAAAAAATAAAGGAAAAATTATAACAAGGTTCATTATTTCAAAAATTTAGATTGAGGTTATAAAAAAACTTCACATCCCACATTACCAAATACCAAAAACCTTGGTAACAGAGCTTTTCTGCCCTGCCTTGCCAGTTTATAAATTTCCCTATTTTATTTCTAGAAATAACTCAAGGTACTAGATGGTTGCTTTGGTGATTAAAAATCATTTAACTTTTTGGTTTTCAGACGTTTCCTTGAGAAACTGAAGCACAGGATCAAGAACCTGGGCTTTAGGTTCAAGTAGATGTTAATTCAAACTGTGTGCATGATTTAAGAAAGTACTTAACTTCTTTAGGGCTGTTGCTTCAGTAAGAAAATAGGCTAATGAACACAGAGCTGAGGTTAGGGATAATGACATCATGTATATAGTGGAACACAGCAGATACTCAATAAACGTGAGACACCATCGCTGAAATCATCCTCAATAGTAACCTTACTGGCTGACACATCATCGGGAAAATCAGACTGCTAACGAGGTTAGAAACATTGTTATTCCATAAGTTTACCAGCCAGCAGGCATACTTAACAGAGACATGATTTATTAGTAATCAATACATTTAAGAAAGTTGTAAGCATACTTTTTAGTGATTATCAAAATGACACGCTTAATTTATTTTATGGTAACCCTGCAGCAAATAGGGAACAAATTAACAACCATTTTCTTTCTACTTTGGAACCAGGGACAAGGAAGAAAAGTGTTACAAGGAAAAAAATGTAAGGAATGTAGAAGAGACAAGGGAAAAACACTGAATATAATACAACCACCACTATATTGTACACGTGCATAATTTTATAGTATACAAAGCACTTTCTCCAGACATTATCTTATCCAATTCTCACACACTGTGAAATACTATTGTCTCTCTCTTAAAGGCAAGGAAATAGGTTCAGAGAGAGCAAACGACTTGCCCAAGTCACAGACCCTGAGCGTGAATCTTGACAGAAACACAAATCCAGATCTTCTGAACCCAGCCCAGGGCTCCTTTCTGATAAGCCATTTAAGGGATTTGAAGTTACTATGCTCACAAAGGCACGCGGCTGCAGAAAACCACCCCCACGATGCTTCACAGCACGGTTCTCTGACTCCATCCCCAGCAGTGACCTCCTAGCCCAACACACATATCCTTTAATAGACCAGCATCTAAAGGAGAAAAGAGCTGCTCCTCTTGAACCTGACACCTGAGAATAATTTCTCTTTGGGGGCCCCTTTGTTTGGCTACCAGAAAAGAATGTTCAACATCTTTCCAACCTCCTTCTTATGCTAATTACAGCTCATCAGCATCTGGACACCCACAAGCAAAATCAATTTGACTATAAAAGCAAGCCGAAGACATTTTCTTACCATAAAAAAAACAAACAAGTAAGACTGCAACATGATTAAATACACAGAGCATTTCCCCAGCAACCTGCACGCCACTGCGTATAAAATTCACATCCAATATCATGAGAGTCCAGGAAGGTGGACACTAACAAACATCCAACACATGTAACCGCATCCTTTATGCACACTGAAATGTATACAAGTCTATTTTCAGTTTGTTCTCTTCCACATCATATCTACTATTAGATGCCAATATGTCTAAGACAGTCAAATATTCACACATTTTTAATAAATACCATTTGAAAGGCATCTTCACTTCCCCCTATTCTGTAACCAAACGAACTTGGAAGCCTCAGCCTTCAGGCCACACCTGACCATCCTCAAGGCCCAGCACACTCACAACACTTGGAAGAGGCAACGTTGCCGTCCAAGCACAGCTACCTTTCCAAACTGCCAGCACCTCCTCAACCCAGGCACTTAACTGAAATCTATCCTGCCTTCTAAAAATAGAGTCTAGCTTCCTAAGTGTAATAAAGGCTCACCCCTGACAAAGATGCTCAAGACACACTGAGTAAAAACAGGTTACAAAATAGCATATACACCATGATTCCATTTATATGCACATATATACAACCCCACCCCTAACACAGATGTGTGAGTGGACAGTGTCCACAATGTTTCCAGTAATTAAGTCTGGGCGGGTCAGACTGGGTGATTTTTACTTTCCCTTCATCCTTTTCCACAATGCTTGAATCTTCTACAGTAGGTTATTTTATTCATACTCAGAAAAAGCAAGAAAGCTATTTTTAACACGCTCCCCCTAAGACCCACCATGTCACCAAGGCTTGTGCTCTGAGCATTCTGGCCAGTGGTTCTCAGCACTAGCTGAGCAACAGGCTCTGCAGCTTTCTGAAAAATACAGATGCTCAGAGTCCTGGTCTTCAGAATTTCTGGAGGTAGGGCTCAGGCATGTGTATTCTGTCAAAGCTCTTCAAGTGAGACTCATCAGTGAGAGTCAAAAATTACAGATTTATGTCTCGTTCTCAAGAAGGGGCCAACAGAGGGAGAAAATAGGCCAGAGTGCTGAGCGAAGTGTTTAACCAACGGCAGGCAATTGCAAGGTAAGCAGGCGAGAATGTTTAGGAAGAGAAACCGAAGGCTGAAGCAGTGCTGAGCTTCAGACGTGACAGGCTGAGAGGAGGCTATCAGGGGGCAGATACACCCTAAAGCTGGAAGCCAAGAAGAGGCGAACAAACTGGCTGAGTGAAATGTTCGAGATTGAGAGATAAATGTTACCTATGCCGTACTGGGGGCAGGACTACTGATGACTTACAGAAACCAAATAGGAAAAGACATCAAGATTAAATTAGGCCCACTATAGGGGAGCAACCTTGATTTTGATAAAAGAAAAATACAACTGCACAGGATTCAATTTCCAGAAACGAAGGAAAAATTCTAGGTTAAAATCCTAGTGAGGCCGTATACCAGCCGTGTGATCTCTAGACAAAGACAACTTCTTGAAGCCTCAGTGTTCTCATCTGTATAATGTGGGTAATAACACACAGCTCAAAGGGTTATTGTGAGAAGTAGGTGAAATGAGATAATGAATGTAAAAAGCCTATCAGAGTACTCAGAACAAAAAAAGTGCTCAAAAGGTAACATTAGGAAGCACATGCCAGGAAAGATTGTGCGTCACATTTTAATAAACCAGGGCCCGCAGTTAATTACTGCCTAGCCCTTAGGTTATTTCCTGATTTTGGCACTACCTAAAAATGTTGGAGAAATAACCTAAAAAGGTTTGGTTATTTCTCTACTGTTGCGTCTACACTCTTGGTATTTGTTTTACTTCTATAAAGGAGATACATTGCATACTAAACTATTTCTATAAAATTTAATCAAGATTATAAATGAAAACTAACAGTCATATTGATAAAATAATAAATGTACCAGTGGAAAATTCTATATCCAAAATAAGAATTCAGCTAATGCTGCCACTAAAGAACTAAATTCCTACCCGGCAGAATGAAAAATGCAAAATAAAAACAGGAGTGATAAATGTTTCTCCTTCATCCTCTCCACCCAGGATCTCAATGTCAAAATTGAATTTGTGCTAAATTAGCCGAAATAGTCAAAATAACTAAAATGAGTACCATACCTATGACCTGTAAAAACCTGGGGGGAGTCATTTTTCAGTATAACATAATAAAAGAACTATAAGAACAGCAATAACTACTAACATCAATGAATGTTTACTATGTGCCAGGTTCAGTCCTAAGCATGGTACATATATGAACTCAGTCAATCCTCACAACAGCTCTGCAGGGTCTTTCAAGGGCTGGCCTCTGCTTAACTATCTAATCTCCTGCTGCATGCTCTTCTCACCAAGGGCTGGTGCCAGACTGGGCTCAGAGGGTACTCCTGGGAAGCGTAATAAAAATACAGATTTACCGACATTATGCAGACTGGTTAAACTGGAAACTCTGAGAATGTGTCTCAGAAGACTACATTTTAAACAAGATTCCAGATGCTTCTGATGGGCAGCTAGGTTTAAGGATCACTGCAGTCTGTCCCTCCCAGCTTTTATTTTACCCGTGTTGCTTTTGTCTCTTGACGTTCCTTCACCTGGCTAACTCTTACCTAAGGATTATGACTAATGGTCCAGGTTAATAGGCCATCATGATAAACAGTGGCTGTCCCATTTCTTTGGTAGCTCTTGTTATGACCTAGCCTGTCCACACATGGAGTCCTGGTCCATAACTGGACTTCACACCCACAAAAGCCAAGGAGTTTGCATCCTATCCTATAGGTAAACATGAGAACTGGGAGAGGTAGGGATGACCATTTTTGAAAGGAGGCTGATATGCAGCAACTATATTACCATTTATTAAATGTCCACATGCTAGAGACCACGCAGGATGTTCATGACCGTTATTCTCCACACAACTCTTTGAGAAAAGTTTTTTCAGGCTTATTGATTGAAGAGGAATTCAAGGTCCAGAGAGAATAACTTGACCAAGGCCATCAGCTAGTTTCGGGGTAGAGCTGGGATTTGAAGCCAGGTCTGTTTGCTTACAAAGACAATCCTCTTTCCCCTATTCTGTGCTGGCACTGGGTACCAACCAGAGCCACCAGACCACCAGAGCCACCTTGGTGTTGGAAGAAGCTTTAGAAGCAGACCTAAGCTCAAATTCTGCTTTTGTCACCTACTTGCTAAAAGGTATCTAGTAATTAGCAAACGCTGAGACTCATCTGTAAAAAGAAGACAGAAATGCCTAATTCATAAAGTATGACACCTGTAAAGTCCTGGGTATATTAGTAGATGCCCAATAAATGTGAGCTGGCCATTAGCATGTTCTCCCCCTCCTCCTGACAAAAGGGAAGACTAGTTTCTTGCAGGATGGCAAAGACATCCTCTGTTTCACTGTCTTCCTCATTGGCAAACAAGTATGCTGTGCTCTACTTGGGAGAGGCCTGTGGGTTAATCCTTAATATGGCTGGAACCAGTGAGCAAACCAGATGTGCAACACTCAAAATCATCCCCTCAAGCCTGATGAGAGTCTAAACACACTGCTTATTTCAGCATCCCTACATTTCGTCATCTGAGGTCAGGAATGAGACAAGCAGCTGGAGGCAGAGAAAAGGAACTGATCCAGAAACTGTTCAATTATAAGGTTTTCAAATAGCAACAAAAAAAAGCAGAAGACATTTCCATCCTTGTTTAACATTAAGTGCCTCTTAGTACATGACTTAATGCCATTCTTAAAATTAAACACCGTTCACTCTTTACTTGCTCATCGTTCTGACCACTATAACCAACCCTTTGTGATTTTCAAGGTTAGGGAAGACGAAAAGAGGGGGCAATCTTTGAATTCTCTGTTTATTGATATAATATGGAAAGGTGGGGACCTGGGGCTCCCTGGTATGTCCTCTCTGGGTTTTTGTCTTACATTCCACACAGGACTGGCATGTTTACAATCCACCTGGATGAATGGCAGATTCAGGGAGGGGAAGCATGCCTTCAGGAGAGTACTTTTAAAATTACTAACAGTGTAGAAGAAAGAGGAACACCAATGGGAAACCCATCCTCATCTCAGCCACTAATATTAATGAAGCAGGCAATGTGCTAGGCACTTGATCCACATTAACTTTATTTAATCCTCACATGGCACCCTTATAGGATAGATTCCAATATTATCCCAATTTTACAATTGAGGAAATACAGGCTCAGAGAGGTTAAGTAACTTTCCTAAAGTCACACAGCTAGTAAATGACAAGACTAAGACACCAACCCAAATCTTGTCTTAATCCAAAGTCCATGCTCTTTATCATCTGTATCACAATAATTAGCTATACATGCCTTAGCATTCACTGTCCCCTCCACCACTCCCCTCACTGGTATACGAATGAAATACTATTTATCTTTCACGGAACACTCAAAAGCCATCTCTTCTCTTAAGCATTCCCAGAACCCCTAGAATAATCCTTCCTCTGGGCTTCCACAACCTCTAATATAACATTTATTACCACAGTGTGATGTCTGGGGTCACTGTTAAAAGAATTATCTGTAATAAACTAACATTTATCAACCCCCCACACTATGTTAGACTGCATAAGTCACCTCTCAATAATAACTCTCACAATAACCCAAGAAGGTAGGTATTCATCCTATTCTTACAGATGCATAAACAAATCTGTATTACACACTACTATGGGACAGATGCTGAGTGGCCTTATGGAAGAACCATAACTTGGCTAACATGGTAAGAATCCTTTGAATTCCACAATGCTCTTAACTACTGGCATATGTCTTGATCTTAACTGTAAATGGTACATGGTACACAGATGTTAAATAAATTCATTTGTTCATTCAACCAATATTTACTGACTACCTACTATGTACCAAGTGCTGTGATAGGCACCAGAAATGCCTAACCACAATTTTATCAAGTCATTTTGCTATTTGTTTCTAACAACCTGTACAATTTGAAAAGATAAGTAAGAGTACCCATCACCATGACAACCTGCCCTAGGTCAGTACCAAGATTAGAACCAAGGTCTTCTGATCAAGAACTTTCAACTTCACCAGCATCCTGAAGAGAGCAGGCTAATTTGAAACTAGAAGAGCAAATACCAACGGCATGATTTCATGAAACGAGTGTGAGATTAGTGATCAGAAGCTGAGGGTCTAAGCCATAGTTTAGCCACTTACCCACTGCATGGCTTAAAGTCATGATTTCCTTGAGTCTTACAATTTCCTCATCTTCAGAATGAGAAATAACACCAACCGTGTGGGGTTGTTGTAAGGTTCAAATACAATCAGATGTGTGAAGACACTCCAACAGACGCTGGATACAGGTAATAACAAATGAACTGTAGGCTGAAATTCCTTTGGTCCAGGCTGTGTCATCATCTCCCTTCCATCAGAAGAGCCTTCCTCTCTAAGCATTCCTGCTCTTGTTCCCTTTAATAATGAAGCACTCTTGCCTGGTATGTCTCTGTACTTGCTAATACAGTTTTTTGGTAAATATCTGTAAAGTTGTTTTTTCCCCCACGTGTATTTTGCTCCTTCTTTAAACTGTAAATTTGTTGAGGGCTGAGAGTCTCTCCCTTGGGTGTGGAGGGCAGACTTGGAGAGGACAGGAGAAGTGGGAGACTAAAGCAGGGAGACTTATTAAGCTGCAGTGATAGTTCAGGAGAGGTGATGAGGGCAGAGTCAGTGGCAATGGAGAAGACTGATGCAAGAGATTTCTATAAGGGAGAACTTATAGGACTTATGATCAATTACATGCGGGGAATACAGAGTTAAGCATAATGCGTTGATTTCTGTCTTAAGTGGCAGAATAGAGGGTGGTGACATTTACCAGGATAGGAAAAGCAGAAGAGACTTGGGCAATGAAGGAGTGAGTACGGTTTTGAACGAATTGAGTTTGAGTATCTGGTGGGGTTGTCTGCTTCACCAGACATGGAGTATCTAGTGGACAGACAAGGATGAAGATTTGGGAATCAACAGTAAAGAGATGGAGGGTAAAGCTGCAGGTAGTAGCTAAGATGAAGGAGAATACGTGGAGTAAAAAGAAAGAACTGGGGGAAGACACGGCCAACCCATGCAAAAATGAACGCTTGGGGGACAAGCTGAAGAAAAAGATCTGCAGACGGAACACTAGGAAAGAGCAGCCTCCTGCAGGACAGGCATTCTATTTCGTTCCTGTCACACAGTAGGTCTTTGTTAATTTTTGTTTTTGCTGAGGGAAATTCGCCCCAAGCTAACATCTATGCCAATCTTCTCTACTTTGTATGTGGGTCGCTGCCACAACATGGCTGACGAGTAACATAGGTCCACACCCAGGATCCGAACCCACTAACCCGCACCGCCAAAGCAGAGCACGCCAAACTCAAGCACTATGCCACGGGGCCATCCCTTCTTTGTTAAATTTTGAACATAGCAGGAGCCCCAACAAAAGCTGGCCCCACAATGCCATGTCATTACCACAGCCCACCATGGAGACATTCAAAGTGCTTCTTTTTCACCTATGTTGGCTGAACTCCCTTCTTCTTGACTGCAGGAGAAGTTTTGCCATTTCCCTCTTCTAACCCTGGCAGGTGGCAGCTCTGGTCTGCACTTCCTTGCTGTTAAGAGTCCAAGAAGCACCAGGCAACTACACACTTCCCGACATGTGGAGTCTACCAGAGTTACTTACAATTCTTCGCAGAAGACAGAAAAGCATTCTTTAAAGCACAGACCTGTTATCAGCTGCTGTCACTGTGGATGAGGTAAAATGTGTGCATATGCCTAGCATGCACACCACACACCCACACAGTGCTGGGGAGCTCACCCCCTTAAAGCTCGTAATAGCCTCCAAGGGAACCATGTTAAAACAGCACAATTAACTAGAACTGCTACAAACTCAATAACTCACCTACCTAATGAAGCAATACCAAGAAAATTAGACCTATTTTAATAAGAATTTAAAAAAGAGACAAGAAGTAAAGGTCAAATGCCATTCCTGGATCCCAGCTCTTTTCTTCTTCCCTCCTGTTTTGAAGCAGTTAATACCAAGGAGACAATATACACTGTGCTATTCTTTAGAAAACCAAGGAGGCAGCCAATCATGCTACTGCACCCAAGGGTAAATTTCTTCTTTCCAACCCATCCCCCCAGGCTAAGAGCCTCCCTGATCTATGTCTGAAGGTTTTATTATGCAAACCTGAATGGATTTCAATTACAGTGATTCTTTTCCTTCTCCACCCCAACTCACAAAAGAGGAACTAAATTACCAGCAATTCTAGGTTATAGGGTGGGTTTTTGCTTCTTCCCTCCTCTCTAGAGTCACCTTAATCTAAAGATTCTCCTCTCCCAATCCCTTTTGTTAGCTTTGGAAACACAGCTCTCTTTATGCCACCCCACTATTTAGCATATCATACTCCTGACATTCGCATCAAGAATGAGTTTGCCCATTCTCACGCAGCTACCATGGAGCAATTAGACTGCAGGCCAGTAAAACCCACACTCTCCCAGTCTTCCCCAGCCAACCTGTGGGCAGTCTCCGCCTGGCTTCCCAGCAACTTCTTACAAGGATGGGTGCGTGTGGCCAAGGCGGGCAGAACTGGAGACAAGTTTGGTAGAGGAGAGAACTCATACTGCTTAAAGCGCCTACTCTATCTGGGGTCTGTGCTAAGTTAACACGTGTCATCTCACCTGACCCTCATAACCACTCTATGTGGTAGATCTAGCATTTTACAGATGAGGCAACTAAAGCTCCAAGAATCTGGGAATTTGCCCAAGCTGGCATGGTTGATAAACATGGATCCATCTGTACTACAGGAGGCTCCATTGCTACTGGAGAAGTCTGGGGAAGGTCCTGAGAAGTGACAGGGGCTGAGACTGGACCAGGGTGAAATTAGAGTGGCTAACTCTGATATGCAACAAGCTCCTGAGGTTTGACAAAAAAGGGAAGAGTGCAGGGCTGCCCTCCAGAGGCTCTGGACGGGCAAGCCGATTCTCAGCCCATAGTGCTTAATTAGGAGTTGCTGGATCCCCAAAAGCAGCTTGTCACAGGGTGGCCTCACCTATAAGGAAGCTCTGTCCACAACATGGTTCTTAAGGACATGGCTCTAGAGGAGGGGCTTCTGCTCATAATTTCTAAGCCCATGAGACAAAGTGAAACTTATGGCTAGCAACCCACTTGTTTTTGCTTCCAAACAAGCTGAGTTGAAGACCACTCACTCACCCCTGGTGTATAACTGACAACCGTCAATCTGAACTGTATTGACTTCAAGCTTGTAGGGTTTTGGGAAAGCCCAAGTCCATGTTTGCCCTCAGTGAGCAGTCCTTTAGGGAAGTGGTTGTTCACTCATGTAGTCAAAAAATATTTACTGTGCATCCACCACATGCCAAGCACTGGGCTAGGCCTTGGGACCCAGAGGTGACAAGGCCATTGGTTCCATAATCTTAAGGGCCATGAAGGCAAAGTCCTGGGACCAAGAGTCCATTTAATAAGAGGCTCTATTCTAGTCTAGGGGCTCATAATATGCTTCCCTGAGAAAGTGACATCAAAACTAAGGACCTAAAGGATGACCAGGCAGATAGGTCAGAGAAAATTATTGTGGATGGAGGCAAGAGCATGGTGGAAGTCTGGGGGCAGGAATGAGGTGGGCATTTCTGCAAATACTCCTGATGGTCTGAGGCTACTGTGCTCTAGCTTACCACACAAACCTGGTCCACTTGCATCAGAAGGGCCAGCTCATGAAGAGTAACCCAGAGGACAAGACAGGACAAAGAAATCTTGCACAAGGTGCCCCTGCCCTGTTCTGCCTCCATTCTCACTCTGTCATTCAGGGCCTGAGGGCCAGTCTGCAGGAGCAGCAGCAGGCGGCAGGGGTGGGAGGAGGCCCAGGGCTGTGTTTTCTCCATGAGGTTCACTTCTTTCTGGGTGCTGGTGTGTTCAGGATGCAGAGCTCATCACCACTAGCCATTACAGTCCAAACATGTCTTCCTGGGGCTGTCTTACCGAGCCATTGCCCTCACTAATATAATGTTATCAAATTCCTAATGCGGGTACTCTAAAGCAATGTACTGTTACCAGCACACCACTGGCACATTTTTCAGAAGGAAAACAGCTGCTCACTGAATCTGTCACTTCTCCTTCTCTCAGTACCATGCACACAGAGCAAGAGCCTGCTAAGGGCTGTTTTCCTTCACTTTCTTCAAGCGTGGTCAAGATGCAGCATCAAGTCTTTCAATAGAAACCAGCAGGTCAGCCACAGCACAGTCCTTGAGATTCCTGGATTATAGGACAAAGCCTGGATAACTAGGACCTGTGCCTCAGAACCTTAAGGTACAGTTAACAGAGTTTCTAGTTCACTAGTCTAGTTTCCTCATTTTACAGACCAGAGAAGTTAAACAAAGGGTCTAAAGTCACACAGCCGGTTAGCTGTAGAACCACAGCCTGGTTCCCGTCTCAGCTGATTTCCTCATCTAAAGAAACAAGGATACCACCATCTGCTTCATAGGTTGCGAGGCCTAAAGAAGACAGCACCTACTGCAGCAGTGCTAGGAACATGGCAGGTTTTCAACGGATGGTGGCTGTCACCAAAATTTCATCTCCTAGGTCTCCAAGACCACCCATTCCCTCTCCCATGGCCTCATTGTGTGGAATTTCCATTGAGGAAAGAAAAAAACCAGCAGTGGGTGAACATGTTTACAGCTGGGTTTCGGCAAATATCTGATTTGAGGCGAACTGAACTCTACTTGTTCTCACATCCCTAGTCCACAGTTCTTTGCACTGCCAGTTCTTCCCTTGCTAGATTTCTGTTGTCTCTGGAGAGCTGGTATGATCAGAGAAAATATCAGTAGAGGTGACCACTGAAGACAGGTCATATCACCTTCCGTTTAGCCACTCTAAGTTGGAAGAGACTAATAAGCCAAGTCAATTTGAGAAGAGAGAGATGGGAATACTCAAACATTTATCCAGGAGGGTGATGAATGCAAAAGATCCTGCAGACCTATGCCAGTCACTGACGAAAACAATCACCCAAACCATGGGACAACTGTTAACTTCTGAAAAGACAACCAAACTAGCCAATCAGCTCAGGTGTTCCTCCTCTCTCACATACCACGTCCTCACCCCACTTTTTGCCCCCTCCCCACACTTTAAAATAACCTTCTGACCACGTAAATCCCCTGCAAGTGTCCGTTAGCCTTCAGTAAAACTGTCAATGCTCATAAATCCATGGCCTTCCCGATTGCACTGCGGCTGTCTACTGGGGGGAGGGATGCAGCAGGCCGCTAGACAATAGCAGGAAGAGATTGGCCTAGCAGTAACTACTTGGGTTATAGCATCGCAATTCATGGCAGCATTTTGCTGGGAGTGTGCACCATCAGGGAGGAGAAACATAAAAAGGAGAACCTGGGCTGTAAATAGTTTATTTCGGCAATTCCTGATGTTGGCTGAATCATACTTTAATACAGAAATACATGAAAGCACCACTCCGGAGGTGACATGTGTTGCCACCTCATTACTCTTTTCAAAAGGGTCTTCCATCAGAGAGACACCTTGCTACAAATTATAGCGAAGAAAACAAAACCCTCACGCACAGACTTATTAACAGGCCAGAAAAAAATGGAACCACCAGGATTCCAAGCAAGCAGAGAACTAGTGCAACCAAGACCATCAGCGATCTGTGGTCTCTGGGTTGTTTTCCATGCACAGAAAATAAGATGACAGAAAAGAAAAAGGTAACACTCTTCCACCTCAGAGTCTACTCCTCAGTTGAAGAGTTTTTCCAAGGAGCTCTCATTTCCCCCATTTCTCCTAATGCACCTAAATCAGGCACTGGTGAACCCTGCCCTTCATGTAAATTCTCTGGTAAACCCTACCTTCATGTTCCTTCTCAGTGGTCCCCACTTTCTTGATCTTCCTGGGAGATTTCATAAAGAGCGGAAAGATGGTTCGTAGGCCAAGAATGTCAACAAACTTATGACAATTGTCTGTGCCCTCGGGCCCAATCATGGCATGGTCCAGCACCTTCAGGGCACTGCTCCGGGAGATCTTCTTTTCTCTGGGAACAAAAGAGGTTTCATATAAGGCATTGCATGGGGATGTTCTAGTCTTAAAAAAAAGTGCAGGTCGGCCCCATGGCTGAGTGGTTAAGTTAGCGTGCTCCGCTTCAGCGGCCCAGGGTTTTGCCAGTTCAGATCCCGGGCGTGGACACGGCGCCGCTCGTCAGGCCATGCTGAGGTGGCGTCCCACATGCCACAACCAGAGGCAATCACAACTAGAAAATACAACTATTCACTGGGGGGCTTTGGGGAGAAGAAGAAGAAGAAAAAGAAGAAGAAAAAGATTGGCAACACATGTTAGCTCAGGTGCCAATCTATTTTTTTTTGAAAAAAGTATATTTACTGCAGTATCCTTTACAATAGAAGAAAGAAAAATAAAAACAACTTAAATGTCCACCAATGACAAAATTATTACATTATGGTATACCTACATGGAATATTACATGCTTGCTAACAATTAGAGGAGAGTCTGCCATAGAATGAACAAATTCTTATGGTCAGAATGCACAAAAGGTAATATTCACACTTATACGTAAAAAATTCTACATTCAAAATTCTATTCTAATTCTAAAGTTATGTACCTCAATTATGTGAAAAACATGCATTAAAAAATGACTAGAAAGAAATGGATCAAAATGCTAACAGAGGTTGGTCCAAGGCGGTAGGATTACGGATCGCCTATTATTCCTGCTGCTTTCTTTTTATCAGCTTTATCAAGATACAACTCACATACCATACAATTCATCCATTTACAATGTACAGTTCAATGGATTCTAGTACGTCGTTCACAGATACGTGCAACCATAACCACAATTACAGAACATTTTCATTACCTTAACAATAAATTCCCTACCCTTTAGCCATCATCCTCCTACCCTCCCCATCCCATCCTAGCCCTAAGCAACTACTGATCTACTTTCTGTCTCTATGGATTTGCCTATTCTGGACATTTCAAGTAAACAGTATCATACAATATGTGGTCTTTGTGACTGGCTTCTTTCACCTAGCATAATGTTTTCAAGGTTCATCCATGTTGTGGCATGTATCAGTCCTTCATTCTTTCCTATGGCTGAATATTAGTCCATTGCATGGATATGCCACAACTTGTCTGTCCATTCATCCACTGATGGGCATTTGGGGAGTTTCCACCTTTTGGCTATTATGAATGATGCTGCTATAGATATTTGTTTACAAGTTTTGTGTGGACACATGCTTTCATTTCTCTTGGGTGTATGGTACGCCTGGGAGAACTGCTGGGGCACACAGTAACTCCATGTTTAACCTTTTGAAGAACTGTCAGACTGTCTTCCAAAGAGGCCGCACCATTTTACATCCCATCAGCAGTGCGCAAGCGTTCTGATTTCTCTTTTTTTTGAGGAAGGTTAGCCCTGAGCTAACATCTGCTGCCAATCCTCCTCTTTTTGCTGAGGAAGACTGGCCCTGAGCTCCATCTGACATCCATGCCCATCTTCCTCTACTTTATATGTGGGGTGCCTACCAGAGCATGGCTTGCCAAGTGGTGCCATGTCTGCACCCAGGATCTGAACCGGCAAACCCCAGGCCACCAAAGGGGAACGTGCGCACTTAACGGCTCTGCCACCAGGCCAGCCCCTCTGATTTCTCCACATCCCTGCCAACACTTGTCTTTTGACTTTTGGGTTCTAGCCATCCTACTGGGTGTAAAACGGTATCTCATTGTGGTTTTGATTTTCATTTCCTTAATAACTAATGATGTCAAGCAGCTTTTCATGTGTTTACTGGTCATTTGTATATCTCCTATGGAGAAATGTCTATTGAGATCCTTTGCTCATTGTAGCAAATAAATAGCTTAATTATCTTTACCAATAAGTTGTAAGAGATCTTTATTCCGGATACAAGCCCCGTAACAGATACATGATTTGCAAACATGTTCATCCATTTCAGGGGTTATCTTTTCACTTTCTTTAAAATGTCCTTTGAAACACAAATGTTTTCAATTTTGACTAAGTCCAACTTACCTATTTTTTCTTTTGATGTTCATACTTTTGGTGTCATAGCTAAGAAACTGTGTCAAATCCAATGTCACGAAGATTTATATCTATACTTTCTTCTAAAAGTTTAAGTTTTAGTTCTTACATTTAGGTCTTTGATTCATTCTGAGGTTTTTGTTCTTTTTTTCCTGAGGAAGATTTGCCCTGAGCTAACACCTACTGTCAGTCTTCCTCTTTTTGTATGTGAGCCACTGCCATAGCACGGCCACTGAGAGATGAGTTGTGTAGGTCTGTGCCCAGGAACTGAACACAGGCCACCAAAGCGGAGCATGCCAAACTTAACCACTAGGCCACTGGGGCTGGCCTGATTTTGAGTTAATTTTTGAATGCGGTGTGAGGTAAGGACCCAACTATCATTTGTGAGCACGTAGATATCCAATTGTCTCGGCACCATTTGTTGAAGAGACTATTCTTTCCCCATTCAATGTTCTTGGTATTCCTGTTGAAAATCAGCTGACCATAGATATATGGCTTTATTTGTGGATTCTCAATTATATTTCACCAATTTATGCCTACCACCCTGTCTTGATTAGCAAAGCTTTGTAGTAAGTTTTAAAATTGGGAATCCTACATTATTCTTCTTTTTCAAGATTGTTTGACTATTCTAGGTCCCTTCAATTCCATATGAATTTCACAATCAGCTTGTCAATTTCTACAATGAAGTCAGCTGGGATTCTGATAGGGACTGTGCTGAATCTGTAGATAACTTTGGGGAGTATTGCCATCTTAACAATATTAAGTCTTCTGATCCATGAATATGGAATATTTTTCCATTTATTAGATCTTTAATTTCTTTCAACAATGATTTGTAGTTTTCAGAGTACAAATTTGGCACTTCTTTTGTTAAAATTTATTCCTAGGTATTTTATTCTTGATGCTATTGTAAATGGAATTGTTTTTTTAGTTTCATTTTTTAATTGTTCATTGCAAGTGAACAGAAATACAACTGATTTTTGTACATTAATCTTATATCCTGCAACTCATATATATGCTGAACTCATTTATTAGTTATAATAACTTTTTGGTGGATTCTTTAGGATTTTCTATATACAAGATCATGTCATTTGCAAATAGAGACAGTTTTACTTCTTCCTTTCCAATCTGGATGCCTTTTATTTCATTTCATTGTCTAATTGCCCTGGCTAGAACCTCCAGTACAATTCCGAATAAGTGGTGAAGGCAGACATCCTTGTCTTGTTGCTTATCTTAGGGGGAAAGCATCCAGTCTTTCACCATTAAGAATGATGTTAGCTGTGCATTTTTTTGTAGATGCTGTATATCAAAGATTGAAGAAGTTTCCTTCTATTCCTAGTTTAAGCATTTTTATCATGAAAAGGCGCTGGAGTTTGTCAAATGCTTTTTATGCATTTTTTTCTACTTTTCAGTATCTTTCATTTTTCCATAATAAACATGCAGCACTCTTCAGAATTAAAAAGACAAACTATTTTCCCCTCAAATCCAAAGGTCATATATCTGAATAATCCTGCCACTTGCTACTGCTTTTGCAGATACTTCCCTATGGAGTATAATTTTATATAACTTTACATTATTTTCTTAACAGTCTATGAGGTAGAGAGGAGCAAGTCAGTCATTTCACATCTTAGTATAGTGGTAATTCAACCAACAGACCTAATATTCAATATTTACTGAGCACTGATTCAGTATTGTAGTAGGCACAAGAGAAAAATAAAAATTAAGACGTGGCTTCTGTTTTCAAAAACACTTAATTCTATTTAGGGAGACTAAATTAATCTTAAATAATCAGGGAAAAAAGAAAGTCAGCATATAATTTTTTCCCCACATATTATTCAATCTACAAATATTTAGATACCTGTTACATGAACAGGACAGATCAAATCCCAGTTCTCATGGAGCTTACACTCTAACTGCAAGAGCCAAATGAAAAATCAAGATACTTGATAGATGATAAATGTCATGGAAATAAAGCAATGTGCAAGAATGAAGAGGATATTTTAGGTTAGGTTATTAAGCAAGGCCTCTTTAGGGGTAACATATGTATTTAGATGAATTTGTCATATAGATTTTAGGAGCAAAACATTACAGACTGAAGGAAGAACAAGTACAAAGGCCCTAAGGTGGAAAGTAGCCAGCATGGTCAGAGCAGGCAGAAAGCTGACATGTTTGCAGCCCACCGAGGAGCAGCGTTCCCAGCTTAGATCAGAGAGACACATGGGCTACATCAAAGGCCAGCCGCCTAGCCTTGTACCACACAATAAGGCCTCCAAGTAAGGAACCGATTCTAGGAGTGAAGAAGATACAATCCAACATGTTTGTTCCAGGACTACTATGTGTTTGTTACTTTAGAGTGAGAGAGAGATTGTATGTATCTGGGAGAGTATAGGAAAAGACAGACACATACAAATATTTGAAAGGAGGTGAGTGAACGTGGGCTACTCACCAGTAAAGCCTGGAGAACAGAGTCCATCAACTTCAGAGGAAAGCCAGGGTAAGATTTTTAAAAATTATTTTTAATAATATGGACAATTTAATTGTATTTTAGGGTGTCAAGAAGCCAACGGTGATGAGGAGACTAAAGATAAAAAACAGGAGAATTAATAGATGGAGCAAGGTGATTGGTCAGGCAAGGGGAGGCAAGCCTGATCAAAAAGGTGATAATAACATACATTAAGCCCTTCATCCAATTTCTCATCTGAAAGCCAAAGAAAAGGAATCAGAAATAATATCCCTTTGACAGTCTTTTGTGGAGGAAACACTATGAAAACACTGCACTATTAAAGTGCTAACAATGACAAAGCATGCTATCCTGGGTCAGACTATCCAGCCAGGATTGGGTCCCAAGGAGTGGAGGAAAGGAGAGTAGGTAAAAAGCTTGCTGACAGTGCCCCCTTGGTGATAGACCATCCTGGTTTACCTGAGACTCTTCCATTTTTAGCATCGAAAGTGCCATATCCCGGGAAACCTCTCAGTCCTGGGCAAACTGAGCTGGTTGGCCATCCTACTCGGTGCCAACCTCCAAAGATCAAGGATGTATTGTGAATGTTCCTACCTTTATTCTCCTTGCTGTGGGATTAATCAAAACAATCTACAGATACTCACAGATGACATTCAACCCAACTCCTGAATTTAAAATAAGAAAACAAGGGCTGCTACTGAGCACGTGCCTTCACGCAGCAGGCACTATACTAGCTGCTGGGAATTATAAGCTTCCTGTCTTTAAGCAATTTAAGGACAGACAAATAAAAATAACTTCAAAGGCTGGAAGTAATGGAAATTAAGTCCAAGGAGGTAAGAGGTGGAGAAATTAACTTTACCCAGAAGTCAGTGAAGGTGTGAAACGGAAGGTGACATGTGAACTGGTTCTGAAGAATGAGTATTTGACAGCCAGAGAAGGGAGAGTGACGACACTGGCGGCGGTGGAAGGTAAACAGCACGTACAAAGGTACTGGGAGGCCTGTAAGAGCATAGCACGTGGGGGAACGAGAGGGCCTCATGAGCTGCCGGTGGTGGGAGAGGACTGAGGAGAGGCGGACAGGAGCAGGTCACGACAGGCCCTAGAGATGTTGCCAGGAAACCTGGGCTTCATGCCATAGCTGGGAGGAGGCATGACACGTCTAGGAAAAGGAGGGCACTACACGGACACGTTTTGGGAAGCCTAACCCAGCGGCAGTGTGGGAAGGGGCGGCGTGACGGGGCCTGGGGCAGGGAGGGCAGTTGGGAGACTACAACAGTCTAAGGGAAAGTGACAGGGTTCTGACTACTGGAAGGGTATTACAAAGGCGTATCTGTGAGACGTGAAATCTTATGCATCAGGAGCAGGGTAAACAAGCTTCCAAATTCATCAAGAAAGGGTTTTTTGCATCAAGATGAAATTCTAACAGGATACTAGACAAATAATATATTTGTTTCCACTACAGCTAAATTTTAGCATCCTAGTTTACAAAGTTGAATTTACTAAGCTTATGACTAGGGCAGATTATCATGTGAGCGGAAATTAGGAAACTGAGATACAATATCCTCACTGTTTAGTCACTTGGGAAAAGGCCTCTTGAAATGAATGGCGGTCATATAACAGGGCACCTTCAGTTACCATTTAGCATACATTCAAACCACTTCACAAATAATATAAAACCGTTTACTAAATACTAAAAGGAAAGAACTCTGGTTTGGCCAAGTCTCTTTTTTTCCTGCCTAAGCAAATTCAACAAACAAAAGATTTTAAAAGTAAAACCCTTCTTCAGGTAGGCAGTGTAAGACACATTTAAAGCGGGCAGTAATTGCATATTGATCACGGTTTAGGCAAGCTGCATGGAGGTGAACTTTGGAATATTCATTGGGCTTAAGTTCAGGCTTTTAGCAATCAATAGCTGTTTGGCCTGACTTTCTTGGGTTGACTTTATTTGAAATATTTATTCTACTGGAGGACAAGTAGTTTGTCTTAGTCTTGTCTGGCTTCATCAGGTTGTCGATCATGCCAGGACCAATGTGAATGGTAGCCTCTATCAAAGTGGGTGGTTGTGGGAAATGACTGAAAGTCATCTACTGCTCCCTATTCTGCCAAAGTGAACCTTCTGATGGGGTGGGGAGGGAGAGTTTTCTGTAGTTGTTTTAATTAGCTTATTCTTCTACATTATACAAAAACTTTTGCAATGAATATGCATTCTGAGAACTATAAATTTTTTTGTCCATTTGTTCTTTCATCAAATATTTATGAGGGATCTAACAGGTGCCAGATATTAAGCTGAGGATGTAGAGACAGGCGCAGCTCATGCTTCTGAGGGGCTCAGTCCACAGGGGAGACAGACATGTAGACAATAGGTATACCGAGAAAAGCCAGGTACTACAGTGGAGGTATTTACACAGTAGAAGATGAACAAAGGAAGCAGAGCTGACCACATCTGAGTCAGGGAGGCCTCACAAAGGAGAGGATGCCTGAACCAAGCTTCACTGGATGTCTTTCCCTGACAGACAAAAAGGAAGAGAGTATTTCAAGCAGAAGGAAACAACAGCACGTGCAAAGACAGGAGTAAGCATGGAACACTGAAGGACGTGGTGCATGTACTGCTAGAATATAAAGAGCAAGAGGGGCAGCAGCAAAACACGAGGCCAGATGATTGGCATTAGAAAGATTACACCTGCCACAGTATGTTGAGCAGCATCGGGGGGGCATAAAAAAGAGAGAAAATATATTAGAGGAAGAGACACCGGTAAGATGGGCAAAGTAATAGTAGACTAAAAGTGAAAAGGGTTGAGTTCAGATGAACCTGAGGTGCCTGTGAGACATGACAGTGGTGTTCAGCCTAGACTTATGGGTCTGAAGTCCAGGAAGGAGATTAAAAATAGGGAGATGGGGCCAGCTCCGTGGCCGAGTGGTTAAGTTCGCATGCTCCGCTGTGGTGGTCCAGGGTTCGGATCCTGGGTGTGGACATGGCACCGCTCGTCAGGCCACATTGAAGCGGCGTCCCACATCCCACAACTAGAAGGACCTGCAACTAAGATATACAACTATGTACGGAGGGGTTTGAGGAGATAAAGCAGAAAAAAAAAAAAAAAAAAGAAGATTGGCAACAGTTGTTAGCTCAGGTGCTAATCTTTTAAAAGAAAGAAATACATAAAAAAAATAAAAATAGGGAGATATATGGAAGAATCATTAGATCTATGGCTAGTAGCCGAATCAATGGGTAAGACTACCCTGAGAGGGTGCAGAATATATGCAGAAAGAGGGATGGAACCCTGGAGGACAAGAGAAAGAGGTAAAGTCCCTCCCCCTCGGCCAAAAGAGACTGAGGAATAAAAAAAAAAAAGCCGACAGACATTCTTTAAAAGATATTGTTAACCATAAACTAATCCTGGCAAGAAACTTGGATAATGCCATACGAGATCAGTTTTGTTTGCTTTACAGTGTACATGATAAAGTTCACTTCCTTTTAGCCTCCAAAATATAAGATCACTTTCCAGGATCCAGGATTTCCATGAGTTAAGACAGTGAGATCAATATGCATACGTGCATAGCTCTTCTCAAACTATAATGCCAAAGAACACTGGTGCTCTGGGAGATGCTAAGAGATAGTCCACCTCTAAAATAGAACAATAGTGGTCTTCCATGTTACTAGCCACGATTTTCTCAATTTTAAATTTCTATTCCCATTCATTTTTCATAAACTACTAATATCAACCACTACTTAACTGCCTGTGCCAGAAAACAAAACAAATATGTAGAAAACAAAGGTTAAGATTTTTGTTTCCAGAACTATGGTGGGCTAGATATGCAGAGAAACCACTCAGAGTATGGCTGAGCTGACAGCACAGTAAGATACACAAGCAGTGACCAAAAACCAGGCCTCTAGAGAGAAGGGGTTGGCAAACTTTATGAAAAAGGCCAGACAAAAAATATTTCAGGTTTCACAGGCCAAATACGGTATAACTTAAAACTTTTCAAAAGATTATGTTATGAAAATGAAAAGGCAAGCTAGGCACTGGGAGAAAATATTTATAAAACATATCTGACAAAAGATTATATTTAAGATATATCAAGAATTGTTATAACTCAACAATAAGACAAACAAGCCCCCCCAACCATGGGCAAAAGATTGAACAGACGCCACCAAAGAAAATATGTGAATGGCAAATAAGTACATGAAAAGACACCCAATAACATTAGCCACGAGGGAAATGCAAATTAAAACCGTAAGACTCCAAGCATACCCACTGGAATGACAAAACAGATAACACTGACGGTACCAAGTATTAGCGAGGATGTGGAGCAAATGGAAGTCTCATGCACTGCTGGTGGAAATATAAAAAGGATATAACCATTCTGTAAAACAGATGGTAGTATCTTAAAAAGTTAACCATATACCTATCATATGACCCAGACATTCAACTCGTAGGTATTTATCCAAGAGAAACGAAAAATATGTCCACCCAAAGATTTGTTCACAGACATTTATAGTAGCTTTGTTCATAACAGCAAAAAACTGGAAACCCAAATGTCCATCAACAAGTGAATAAACAAACTGATACAGTCATGCATCACTTAACGACAGGGATACATTCTGAGAAATGCGTCACTGGGCAATTTCATAGTTGTGCGAACATCACAGAGTGTACTTACACAAACCTAGATGGTATAGCCTACTACATACCTAGGCTATATGGTACTAATCTTATGGAACCACTTTACATTTGCGGTCCGTCACTGACCAAAACGTTATGCAGCGCGTGACTGTATCTTCATAAAATGGAATGCTACCTGGCAAAGAACAAACTATTGAGACACATGGATGAATCTCAAAATAATTATAGTGAGTTAAATAGGCCAGACCAAAGAAGAGCACATACTGCATGATTCTATTTACATAAAATTCTAGAAAATGCAAATTAACCTATAATGACAGAAAGCAAATCAATGGTTGCTTGGAGACACTGAGGTGGAAGAGAGGAGTTATGGTTTACAAAAGGAGCACAAGAAAACATTTGGGAATGATAAATCTATTCGTTATCATGCTTGTGGTAATGGTATGATGGGTCTATACATAGTGCAAAACTCATCGAATGGTAGACTTTCAATACGTGCAATTGACTACAGTGGAATGATGAAGTGCTAGCAAGTCTGACGGAAGGGCTCAGACAGGTCTTACACAATTTCTTGCTAGGTAATCCTGCTTCAGTCTAATCTGCCATCTCAGCCACAGCACTTTCCCACTTATGAAGAGGTAACACCAGCCTGGAGGGCTGTTGGAAGGGTCATTTTGTGTTTTTGAAGCTTTTTTCTGGTTCCTAGAGAACAGGTACAAACTACTATTTTTCACCTAAGAGAGAACGGTAATGTTCAGTGAGTGGAGAAAGGGAACATTTGTTGGACAAACGACAAGCAAGATCTGTGTGTGCAGCTTGGAGCACAAACTGTATACAGCCCCATCAGGAAGCACAGCTGACTGCTAAAATATTTGCATTATTATTTTGCTTTTGCAGCTGAATTCCAGAGACTGAAGGTCAGAAGAAAAGGCCCTAGCTCTTAAAAAACAACAACAAACCCTGTAAAGGACCACAAGAATAAAAATGCAATAGAGTTTAGACCTTCATATGTTCATTAGGAACAAAACCAACAAAGAATAAGGAAAAACCAAGAGAATAAAACTTCAAGGTTAAAAAAATTCCCCAGGCTGGCCTACCTACCTACATGCTTTCGTTCAAGTGCATAGCCCAAAAGGAGGCCTGCAAAGACTTACTTTGCAGATGGCATACCATCACTGTTTTATTTGTGTTCTTCGTCAGAGACATTTTTCTTTAGATTTAGGGAAATCTTACTGAAAGATCTCAGAGGAAAAAATATTGGTGGTTCCTGAAATGGATGTGTCTATGTACCGTTCTCTTTCCATTTTTTTTTCCCTAGCCTTTACAGTTAATAACCAAGATGGGTTCACTGTATTTCTGCCATACAACCCCAAGCTGCATTTGTACACATCCCTTGGGACCACGGTGGTCTCTTCTCTAACTGGAACAGGGTTTTACAACAGAAGTAATAAGCTTCATGTCAACATTTTCAAGGAAACTGACAATGTAATTCTTTTGTCTCCCACTGGCATTGTTATTTCTTAAAGAACACTGAACCATTTGGTACAAGGACATACTGTTAAAAAGTGCTTTGTGGTGGCAAGAAGAGAATGATTTGGAGTACAGCCTATAATTAAACCTGATATATTGGAACCTTCTATTTGTAGCAAGCATCTCACCAAAGAGAGACATCTGTAACCAAGAACATGGAAATGGCAAACCAGTCTCCATCTGGGGGCAATGAGGGCATTTTTATGGCTCTACCCTCATTGCCTGCTAAATTCTAAAATGGCCATTGCCCCATAAGTACAATTTAGTCTTATTTCTGTGAATTGAGCCCTCTGAATCTGATCACTCTGTTAAACTGCAAAATAAATTGTGACTTTCCTAAATTTCATTTTTCTGTCAATTCTATCCCTGACTATGAAAATATTAGTTCATGTTTGTATCTTAACTCTTCTGCTGCTGGCCAAAGACCATTTAAACATCCTCTCTGTACCCAGCTCCTGACTATCAGATAAGCCAAAAGAATGAGGCCAAGCTGCCGGACACACAGGAGGAGGGGCTTGGGTCCTCTCTTCCTTTCAGCACATGGCTCTACACTGCCCAAGAGGTTCTGCACCTTCCACCCTCACTTCATCTTTTCTCTTTTCTTATCAAAACACTACACCAAATGAGAAATTCCTTTTCGGGGTGGGGGGGGGGGGGATTCTTATACTCTAGGATGGCTACCTGCAGTTTTCACAGCATGAGTTCCATTTTTAAATACCACCTCAACAATCGTTTCCTCTGTTCCAAAATGTCTTCATCTGTCCTTTGGCAGACAGGAAAAAAAACCACACAAACCTGAAAATAGCTTTTTTTCTTCTTGATTCTGTCAAGCACTGTGAAATCCAGACACTCAACACAGGAATGAAAAAAAGTCACCTGACAACTAACCTAACACCTGGGTGGAAGGGGAAAGGCCTATGAGGTAAGGACAAAGAGGTACTAGACCGCCCCAAAGTCCCCAGAAACAAAAGCGAGAGACTACAAATCTGCATGAAGGACTTCTCTGAACCTGGAGTAGAGAGGTTGTAAGAAATGAATACCTAAACTATAACCTGCAATACCTCTGAGGATGAGGGAAGAAGAAGAGAGTTGAGAGGTCCAAGCGTCCCAAAAGGGGATAAATGAAGCGGGCCACTTGTGCTGGCTTCTGCTCTGAAGCCCAGCACGGGCACAGGCCAAACAGGGCAGCGAGCCCAGGACTACAGCTGACGCCTGGCTTCCCTGCAGCCTGGAAGATCAGGACCACAACCACCCGTGGCCTGCTTTGTGTTCTTCACACACTGAAAGGCTTGACAGGGAAAAGCAGGATGAAATATCTCCAGGCAGGAGGGTGAGTTTTCAGCTACATGGCTTTTAATAAGTCACTCCTCATTCTTTGGATCTATCTATGGGATTGGCCAGAAAGTCTATGACCCAACGATTCTAAACAGTAAAAATGCTTCTCAGATTTGTCTCATTCATTTAGAAAATATTTACTGGGAGCCTAATGTGTATCTGTTGCTAGGTACTGGGGATGCAAAAAGAAAGAAGACCTGGTCTCTGTTCTCAAGAGTCTTACAGTAGAGTCAGAGACAAACAGATATTTATCACATAGGGTGGGAAGTGCTCCCACAGCATGCTAGAACCTAATCCTCAAAATTTAGGGGGAGTAGGTATAAGGACCAGGCTGGGGGAAGTAACAGGGGCAGAGGCTTCTTAAAGAAGTTTAGCATAAACATCAAGATGAGTCACCCAGAGAAAATAATGAAACATGTTAAGGAATCTAAAATAGTTTAGTTTAGAGAGTAGAATGTAAACGTGTGGAAAAGGGAGAATGAGAAGAGATAGCCATAGGAGAATTAGGCAGAGGCCAGATCCTGAAGTGACTTGGTACTATTTCAAATGTTCATAGACAAAGAAATAAAGCTTCATTTAAAAAAACATTAAATTTCACTAGGGGCCGCCCAGTGGCCTAGCAGTTAAGTTCGCGTGCTCCCCTTCAGCGGCCTGGGGTTCGCAGGTTCAGATCCTGGGTGCAGACCTACACACTACTCATCAAGCCATGCCGTGGCAGGTGTCCCACATATAAAATAGAGGGAGACGGGCACAGATGTTAGCTCAGGGCTAATCTTCCTCAAAAAATAAATAAATAAATAAGTTTCACTAAGAAAGAAAACAGAAAGAATAACTTTCCATAGAAGAAGGAAAATGACGAAAGAACCAAAAGACAGAACAAAATAAAACCGTTAGAACAAAATAGACAAGAAAAGGGCCAAATGTAATAATCATTACAATAAAAACAAACACATGAAATTCATCTACCTCAAGACAAACTCTCACATTGGACTAAAAAAACCAAAAAACAGTTATATGCTCTTAGTGAGAGTCACATATAAGACAAAATGACATAAAAAGTTAAAGATAAAATGATGGGCAGGAATACAATAGATAAATACAAACTTATAAAAGATTTCAAGGCAAGTTTACAACCTGTAACAAAGAGGGCTATTTAATATTGACAAAAGACACAATTCAAGATTAAGATAAAATTAGCATTTACTTGCTGAATAAGCAAGTTAGAACGTAACAAGCAAAAAATTCAAGAATAGGAAAATACTCCAGTTATAGTGAGACACTAATACTTCTTTCAGAATTTGACAAATCAGTCAAAAAAAAAGATACAATATTTATAAAATTGATTTAGGAGATACAGCACTTTATGCCCTAGAACCACAATTCTACTAAATGTCCAAGGAATATTTACAAAAACTAGCCATCTACAAGGCCACAAATAAAGTTTCAAATTCAGAAAAGCAGATATTTTTTGGCCTATATTTCTGTTAATGTAATAAGTAAACAAGACTTATGTGATGAAGCTAAGCAATTTTAAGAGAAAAATTATAACCCTAAATGTTTTTATTTTAAAATAAGATAATTATTTTAAAAGTATTAACCATGCAATCCAGAAATTTGCAAAAAGGGCAACACAATAAACGGAAAGAAACTAGAAACAAGGAATTAAAGGCAGGAAAAAAAATGCCCAAGAAAGCAAAAAGTATACAAATAAACAAAATACCAAAAACAATCCCAATCACTTCTAACAAATTTGAGGGAAAAAAGCAGGGAAATTTAAATACATAACATTAGGAATTATAAAAAGGACATAAAGTACAGAAAATGAAAAAGAAGAAATGAAATGGAAGATATGGAAAAGAATTATAAGAATACGAGGACAATTTATCTTAACAAACTGGAAAGTCTGTATAAAACTGACAAATTTCTAGGAAAATAATATCAAATTGTCTTAAGAAAAAATCAGAACACTGATGAAAGAAATCCAAGACCTAAATAAATGAAGAAATACACCTGCTTCGTGGACTGGAAGACTCGTTACTGCAAAGATGTCTGTTCTCTCCAAAATAATCTACAGACTCAATTACAGATTGAATAATCTATAGATTCAACGCAATCCCAATCAAAACCCCAGTAGGGTTTTCCTGGAAATTGACAGGCTGATTCTAAAATTTATATGGAAAGACAAAGAAACTAAGGAACTGGAATAGTTAAAATAATCTTTAAAAAAATATTAAGTCAGAGGACTCATACCACATGATTTCAAGACAACTATAAAGCTATAATTATCAAAACAGTGTGATGCTGACAAAAAGAGAGACACACAGATCAATGGAGCAGAATAGAAAGCACAGAACTAGATCCATACATCTAAGATAAATTGATTTTTGACAAAGGTATAAAGGCAATTTAATGGAACACGGATAGTCTTTGCAATAAATTGTGCCAGAAATGGACATCTATATGGAAAAATAATAAATAAAACCAAAAACCTCAATTAATACATCACTCCATATACAAAAATTAACTTAAAATGGATCATAGACCTATAAAAGTAAAGTTTAAAACTGAAAACTTCTAGAAGAAAACATAAAAGAAATGCTTTGAGACCCTGTGTTAGGATAACACAGTTTATATACAACACAAAAAGCAAAATTCATAAATGAAAAATTTTATAAAGTGGACTTAATCAAAGTAAAACTTTTGTCTTTAAAAGACACTGCTAAAAAATGAAAAGGAAAGCCACAGACTAGGAGAAAAATATTTCCAAAACATGTATCTGACAGTGACTTCTATCTGCAACAAAGAACACTTAAAACTCAACAAGACAACCCAAATAAAAAACACAAAAAGTTAGAACAAAGGTCTGACTTTAACAAAAGATGTAAGAAAGGTCAATATGCACATGAAAAGATGCTTAACATCATTAGTCATCAAGTATATGCAAATTAAAACCACAATACACACTCACTCAAATGCCTAAAATTAAAGTCTGAGAATACCATGGGTTGTGGAGGATATGGAGCAAGTGGAATTCTCACACCTTGCTGGTAGGAATATAAAATGATACAATCACTTTGGAAAACAGCTTGGTAGTTTGTAATAGTTAAGTTACATTTACAGTATGACCCAGCAGTTCCACTCCTATGTATTTATCCAAGAGAAATAAAAATATATGTTTATCCAAAGACTTTTAAGCATCTTTATTCATAATAGCAAAATACTGGCAACAATCCAAATGTCCATGAACAGGTGAATAAACAAACTGACACACCAGAATGCAGAAATATAATAGACTACTACTAAGCGTGAAAAAGAAACAAAATATTGATACATGCAAAATAAATGACTCAAAAACAATCTGTTGAGTAAAATAAGCTAAACAAAACACATACTGTATAATTCTATTTACATGAAATCTAGAATGACAGTGGTTGCCTGGGGCCAGAGGTGGATTAGTGGGAACTGATTGCAAAAGGGATCAAGGGAATTTTGGGGGGTGATAAAAATAATCTATATATGCCTTGTCCCATATGGTGACCACTAGCCACACATAGCTACTCGGCATCTGAAAATGTGGCTAATGCAAATGAGCTAAAATTTAAATTTAATTTAAATAAATTTAAGCTTGAATTTAAAAATTGATACTTGATTCAGTTATTGCAAAACATTTAAGTATGTTTGGAGAAACCCGTGTATGAGAATTTACTTTTTCAAGTGTAAATTTTATGAAATCTAAATACAAGTCAAGTACTTTACCGCTAACTCATTGGAATGTAAATGTAAAACACTCACTGGATTTCAAAGTCGATGAGGAAAAGAATGTAAAATGACACTAATTTTTTTATTGATTACATGTTGAAATTATGATTTTTAATATATTGGGTTAAATAAAATAGATTATCAAAATTAATTCTTTTTGTTTCTTTTAACTTTTTTACCATGGCTAATACAAAATATGAAACTATGAATCTCGCTCACATTACATTTCTATTGGACAGGGCTGTTCTATACCTTCATCGTGGTGAAAACTAGGGTGTATACATCTGTCAAAATTAAAACCGTATACTTAAAACGGGTATGTTTTATGGTACATAATTTATTCCTCAAAAAACGTGGATAAAATTATTAAATTGGGTAGTACATACATGTGCATATGCATATGTATGTGTGATAATGTGCGTGTATAAATGACTATCTTGTTGGTGACCTTCCCTTCCCAGTAGTCTAAAATATCAAAAGAAAAAATTCAACAGGGTATAGACAGGCAAAATTAACTGTTCCTCTTAACTGTTAACATGTTAAATTATATTAGTTACTTAATGTCAACCTTCCTCACTAAAGCTAAAAAAACCAGCTCATCACCCAAACACCCCAACTTTGGGTGTATATTCCATCTAGCCTTTTTTTCTGTAATTGTTTTCTGGTTTTTAACAGCTTTTTAGGGCTGCCACACATGCAATTTTCTATACTGTTTCTTTTTAAACCTAACATGCTTAACAAAGCTTAACACGAGTTTCTTGAAGGCAGGAATCCTGTCTTCATCTCTGTATAAGCCTAGCACTTAACACAGTAAGTTAATACAGTAGTTTATCAATGTTTTAATAGCTGCAGAATTGTCCCGGACGCTTTACATACAGTCCAATTCCCACAAAACCCCCCCAAATTTGGCTTCCATTTTTCAGATGAAAAAACTGAGGGTCTGGGGTCAGAAAGGTTGGAACAACTCACCAAATATCCAGAACTAGTAAGTGAAAGAGCTATGTTACAAACCCACATCTGCCCTAACTCCAAAGCCCTCCTTCCAGGCTGTACCATCCTGCTGCCTCTCTGGGCATTTCATAACCGCCTGATGAATGCCTGAATCAAAGTAAAGGTTCGTATGCAGGGGCAATGGCACCAAAGACATTTTCCTGAGCTTCTAGTGTTGCAGCTTCCTAGTCTTGAATGGGCTCTCTCTAGACAGAGCAACGGGGCAGCTCTTGATAGAAGATTAGGAAGGATGAGTCTAGTAGAAAAAGAAATTCCTCCCAATTAAACTTTCCATCTGAAATTCTGAAGAAGAAAAATAACACAGAACAGAATGCATGGAAAAGAGAAAAAGGAAATGCTCAACCTGCTAACATATCTAATTAATGCAAAAGAATTAATCCAACAGAAACTTCAGCATTCAAAAATGAAAAGTTAGGAGATCCTAGAGAGGTACAGTTTCTAAGTCTTTTGGAGCTCCTTTTTAATTAGGCTCCCAGAATCTCAGCATTCCTGTTTGAATAACCCGTATTTCTGGTTATTTATTCAGATCCCCAGTGCTGCACATTACCAAGCCATATGCTTCATATTTCCACTCAACCATCCAAAGACGCTGGCAGCTCAGACCTTTAAAAAGCTTAGGGAAAAGTCCCTGCTTTTTAGGGAAAGAGTGTAGTTTTAAGGTTAGAAGGCCCAGGAAGCCAAATGCATCTTCTTTATCTCCTATTGGCTTGGGAGAAGGTAGGTCATTTCAACAAAAGGACAGGCAATTAGAAGGGTAAAGGAGATAAACAAAAGACACAAGAGAGTAAAGCTAGCAAAAACCAGCTGAACGCTGAAGGCCTCTGGATAATACCAATACCCCCTCTACACTTTAAAACAAATTTTCTTTTTTTTTCAAAGATTGGCACCTGGGCTAACAACTGTTGCCAATCTTTATTTTTCATTTATTTATTTTTCCTGCTTTATCTCCCCCAACGCCCCCTGTACACAGTTGTATATATCTTAGTTGCACATCCTTCTAGTTGTGGGATGTGGGACGCCGCCTCAATGTGGCCTGACGAGTGGTGCCATGTCCGTGCCCAGGATCCGAACCCTGGGCTGCCGCAGCGGAGCACACGAACTTAACCACTCGGCCACAGAGCCGGCCCCTAAAACAAATTTTTTAAAGCAATTCCACAAGGGAAAACTTTCGGTCAAGCCAAGGTCTGGTATGCAGTGGACAAATGAAGAGGTCTACTGTGCCCCAGTCCCAAACAAGTTTTTAAAGAGAAGATATTTTAAAAACATATACCTTGATAATCTTACATACTAAAATAGTTTTAAGCAAAATAAGGTCACTGTAGAATTTGTTATAATAGCAAAACATTGGAAATAACCTCGAATTCAACAACAGAAAAATACTAAGTAAGCTATATTGCCTTAGAGTCTATCATGCAGTTATTGAAAACTCTCATGAAGATTATGTCACAGCATGGGAAACAGCATGTTAAGTTTAAAAAGAAACAGTATAGAAAATTACATGTGTGGCAGCCCTAAAAAGCTGTTAAAAACCAGAAAACAATTAGAGAAAAAAAGACTAGAAGGAATGCACACCCAAAGTTGGGTTGTTTGGGTGATGAGCTGGTTTTTTTAGCTTGTTGGGGGCAGGAATCCTGTTCTATTCATTCCTGTGTAAGCCCAGCACTTAACACAGTACTTGATCAGTGTTTAAACATTTTTTTTTTTTTTTGAGGTCATAATAGTTTATTATTTGTCAGTTACCATATAAGTGCATCCCTTCACCCCTTGTGCCTGTCCCCCAAGCCCCTTGCCCTGGTGACTACTAAATGTTCTCTTTGTGTGTTTATCTTCTATATACGAGTGAAATCATACTGTGTTTGTCTTTCTCTGTCTGGCTTATTTCACTTAAAATAATATCCTCAATCCATCCATGTTGCTGTGAATGGGAGAATTTTGTCTTTTTTTCTGGCTGAGTAGTATTCTATTGTGTATATATATACCACATCTTCTTTATCCAATCATCTGTCAATGGGCACTTGGGTTGCTACTATGTCTTAGCTATTGTGAATAATGTTGCAATTAACATAGGGGTGCATAAGTCTCTTTGAATTGTTGATTTCAAGTTCTTTGGATAAATAGCCAGTAGTGGGATAGCTGGGTCATGTGGTATTTCTATTTTTAATTTTTTGAGGTATCTCCATACTGTTTTCCATAGTGGCTGGACCAGTTTGCAATCCCATCAGTAGTGTATAAGGGTTACCTTTTCTCTACAACCTCTCCAACACTTGTTATTTTTTGACTTGGTGATCACAGCCATTCTAATGGTGTAAGGTGATATCTTAGTGTAGTTTTGATTTGCATTTTCCTGATGATTAGTGATGCTGAACATCTTTTCAGGTGCCTATTGGCCATCTGTATGTCTTCTTTGGAGAAATGTCTGTTCATATCCTCTGCCGATTTTTTGATCAAGTTGTTTGTTTTTTGTTGTTCAGTTGTGTGAGTTCTTTATACATTACGGAGATTAACCCCTTGTTGGATATATGATTTACAAATATTTTCTCCCAGTTGTTGGGTTGTCTTTTCATTTTGATCCTCGTTTCCTTTGTCTTACAGAAGCTCTTTAGTCTGATGAACTTCCATTTATTTATTTTTTCTTTTGTTTCCCTTGTCCAAGCACACATGGTATTCAAAAAGATCCTTCTAAGACTGATGTCAGAAAGTGTACTGCCTATATTTTCTTCTGGGAGTTTTATGGTTTCAGGTGTTACCTTCAAGTCTTTGATCCATTTCGAGTTTATTTTTGTGTATGGCAAAAGAAATGATCTACTTTCATTCTTTTGCATGTGGCTGTCCAGTTTTCCCAACACCATTTATTGAAGAGACTTTCCTTTCTCCATTGTATGTTCTTCTGTTTTAATAGTAGTTTTGCATGCCTATATTCTAAATTATATTTAACAGATACATATCAAATTTATAAAAAAATTTTACAGAGTTTTCAATGTATGTGAATAGAAGTTTCAAGACAGCTGACTCTGGCTCAACTTCATGAAGAATAATTTTATAATGATTAGCATCTTCCAACCATGCAAACATGCTCTACTGTTTTTCAATTTAAAAAACCGTCCCTTGACTCTACACCACACTCTAGTTACCAGCCCCCATTTATCTACTCCCCTTTCTACCCAGATTTCTCAAGAGTTATCGATGCAAGCTACCTCCCATTTACTTCCAACTTTAGGATTCTGTGAAATATACTATACGATATCCACTTGAAATACTTTAAGGAATTAGAGCATAAATAAGATATACACGACAAGTACTATAAAGAAAAGTTCTGGGGCCGGCCCCGTGGCTGAGTGGTTAAGTTCGTGCACTCTGCTGCGGCAGCCCAGTGTTTCGCTGGTTCGGATCCTGGGCGCGGACATGGCACTGCTCGTCAGGCCATGTTGAGGCGGCGTCCCATATGCCACAACTAGAAGGACCCGCAACTAAGATATACAACTATGTACCAGGGGGGATTTTGGGGAGATAAAGCAGAAAAAAAAAAAAAAAAAAGATTGGCCACAGTTGTTAGCTCAGGCGCCAATCTTTTAAAAAAAAAAAAAAAGAAAGAAAAGTTCTAGAACTGTCTTGCACATTTTCATATCTCCTATGCTAGCCACAAAGCACATGCACTATGTATAATGAAAAATATGTATAAATGAAAAATATGAATGATATTATACTGTCAATAACAAAAATACAGACAAATATGGCATAGATAGGTCTATATAGGATATAAAGAAAATTGGGTTAAGTTTAGAAATTAATACAGGATATGTTTAGAAGTTAATGACTAAATTTCCCAAAACCAACAAACTAAGAGAAGGAGCAAAAAGACATGCCTCTTCAATGGGAGTGGTCATATTACCAACTGACAAAACAACAGGGTGCAAACAGACCAAAGAATTTTTTTTCCTGAGGAAGATTAGCTCTGAGCTAACATCTGCCACCAATCCTCCTTTTGCTGAGGAAGACCGGCCCTGAGCTGACATGCGTGCCCATCTTCCTGTACTTTAATGTGGGACGCCTGCCACAGCATGGCTCGACAAGCAGAGCGTAGGTCCACACCCAGGATCCAAACCAGCGAACCCCGGGCTGCCAAAGCGGAATGTGTGAACTTAACCACTGCGCCACTGGGCTGACCCCCAAAGTCTATTTTTTTATTCATCTACTCTAACTTTAAAAAGACCACACACACAGCTGAAGACTTTACTGTTTTGTATATCTAGGAAACTCAATGGAATAAAAGACCACAGCTACGTGTTCTTGAATCCAGGTTAATAATGAGGACTTGGCCAAATAAGATGGAAAGCTAGGGGACAAGAGCATACCTGAGCATGAGATTCATCAGCTGAAGACCCTCGCCCTTCAGGAAGCGCTCACGATTGGAACTGAGCATTAGGCAGGAACAGAGTGAATCAAACAGGTTCTCCATCATCTCCTGCTCCTCGGCCGTGCTAGGATTGTGTCTTTTAAACACCTGTCAAGCAAAGACATCGGAAAGCACAGAGCCATAAGAGAATGTCTTTTCATCAGTCAGCCCTCAACAATTTCCAAAGCCTGTCTGTTATGATAACCCCACAGTGAGTTATCAGAAGCTCAGCAAACAAAATTCTCAGCAGTTTCCATTTTAGAGAAACTGGGCTTTCTGATTCACAGGTATTAAATCAACGGCTATCAGTTCATGCAAAAAAACCAAAATAACTAACCACTGGATCCATGAGTGATTGATAGTCCCAAGGAGGCAGATTTAAAAAAAATAAAACTGCTTATAACACAGATATAGAAAACTCCAGGAGCCAGCCCCATGGCCGAGTGGTTAAGTCTGTGTGCTCCACTTCAGCGGCCCGGGGTTTGTCGGTTCAGATCCTGGGTGTGGACATCCACACGACTCAACAAGCCATGCTGTGGTAGCATTCTACACAGAAGAACTAGAATGACTTACAACTAGGATATACAACTATGTACTGCGGCTTTGGGGAGAAAAAAAAAGAGTAAGACTGGCAACAGATGTTAGCTCAGGTCCAATCTTCCTCAGCAAAAAGAAGAGGATTGTCAGCAGATGTTAGCTCAGGGCTGATCGTCCTCAAATAAATAAATTAATTAATTACTCAATTAAAAAATAAATTAATTTAAAAAATAAGAAACCACAACCAGAAGGGTAAATCTTGGCTCAATATAAGGAAGAGTTTCCTAACCATCAGAGATCCTGAATGGCCTCACACAGCAGTTGTGGCTCTAAGTCATGGGAACAGTTTAAAGCAGAAGTTTTATCTTTGCCAGAGATATATGGCATGTTAAGAGGAAAAGCCTTTTAACAGTACTGTATGCATACCCATACATACTACAAAATGATCAATAATCTTGCAGGAACGGGACTAAGCACCTTCCCAGAACTGGAAACAGATTCACATTTCAAAGCTCTATTTTTAGGGGAGGAGGCCAAGCCACTCAGGCTGCTGGCACCAAGATGGAAGCTGTATGCAAACTGACAACACAGACACTTCCAACACTTTCCAGATTTTATCCAAATGATCTATTTTCAGTCCTGTTTTTGGAATAGCACAAATGAGATTTGTTAGAAGAAATCTTAACAGTATTTCCAGAAGGCTAGCAGAACAGCACTGCAACTGGATTTACATTTTTTACAGTGAGCAAATGGTAATCGCCAATTTCTCATTCCAGCCTCCATACTGCATCCTTCCCCATCCTCCTCTGTGACCTCTATCCCACTGCACTGGAACTTGTACTCCTTGAGTTTATCTGGATCCTAAATGAATAGACTCCATTTTAGTGGCAGATTGAAAGGAAAGGAAATGAATAATCCTGGGAGTGGGTCAACTGAAAATAATTTGGTATTCTTGGCCTAAGAACATACACTTAAGGGGGAGGCACACCTCTTTTGGACTGACAAATACCAGAAGACTGAGAAAGTCCACACGAGATACACAATGATACCTGGTCATAAAGCACAAATGAATAAGAAAAGGAGGCAAACCATGTACCTCCAATGTAACCTCAAACCTGCCAACATACTCCACATGGCTTGCATCACATTCCTTCCCACAATTTCCAGGTCCACCTCCCATTTAAAGCAGACCATGTATCTTCATGGCAGACAGGAAGCATCAGAATTACTCACGGATAACTGCTGAAGAAGCACATCGATTCCATCCAGCTCCCCAAGCAATTCCCTGTTTTCTAAAAGGGGAAAAAATAGAGGAAGAAAAAAAATGAAGCTAACTGTCAGATTTTACAGCCGTCTAACACTGATACATCAGCAAACAAAATCAATACAGCTTGACAGAGTACAAAAGCTGCACAGAGAGCGAGTGGGAGAGCAAGGGGATGCCAAAGGCAAGAGAGCTTGCTGTCATGATCTGAAACAAGCCTGGCTCCTATCCTAACAGAATATCAATACGGAGACGAAGCCTCACCATCATTGTCCTGGAGCAATATGGCCAGCACTTCACTACAATACAGTTTGTTGGCATCGAAGGGCATCTTTGCCTGTGGGGAAATAGGAGAAATGAGAAAAACATTAAGGGGCCTTGCTTGCTTCCCCAGGAGGAATTCTTCACGAGTACTAGCACCTGAGTTAGAGAGAAGTAGAAGTTAGAAAGGGAAAAGGCAGGTTAAGGGTAAAAAGAAAAGTGCCACCTCTGTTCTCGAGAGACCAGACTCAAGTACTACACAGTAAAACCACAAATGGCAGATGTACACAAGGGCTCTCATACTCCTGATGCCTAGGCATGAACGTCGCCTCCTCTGTGAAGTCTTCCCAGATTCCCCATTTTGTATCGAGGGATTATTGTCTAGCAAATAGTACATACTCAAATGTGAACTGCATGAAATTATTGAAAGTTTTGAACTTTTAAGACTAAAATCCATCGTGAAGCTTCGTTCTTAAGTTACAACCATAAAATTATGCTGTAAATTAGCTGATAGATGATCTGAGCAGTTGAAAAGAAAGCAAGTTCAGATTAGCTGAATGTATTTATACCAAAGTAGCTCCTCCTGGGTTTTTAATGCTTAAAATTTAATTTGAAATCAAAACCTATCTGTTCGTGCACCATAATCTGCCTACTATTTAAAAAGGAAACCACATTAAATATGCAGAAATGTGTTAATTTTTTAACACCCAAATTACTACCCACAATTCTTTCCCTGCTGCATGCTCTGCTACTTAGAGTTTCAGAGGGGACACATCTACTGCAGAGTCTATCTTTCACGGCCATTCACACTGTTGCTTCAGCAGCGAGACTCAAACACCTCATCGCTAACAATGCCCCTCGGATAAAGGTACACCAGAGAGGAGCAGGCCTCACTGATGTGTTTCTATTTACCGCACCCTTGATCCTTAAAATGCAGGCACATACACAACGACTGTTAATCAGCAGCAGCCTTGCTACCTAACCAGGTTTTTGAAGTGACAAATAATTTCTGTACCTAGAAAGGACAAGGGAAGTGTTTATCTTGGAGCTAACACCTCCATCACCTTAGCGCCATTCACAGTTCTGTTTGGACATTGATTTTGTACTTAAGGAGGAAGAGTGGCCCCTAATGAAGCAACACCCAGCATCTTTTCAGTTTTCTGTGCACGTCTTCCTCGTCAAGCCTAAGTGCACCCCACAGGGTTTCAGGAGGCTGACCAGGTATGACCCATCTTAGGTTAAAAGATCTGTAAATGCAAGGTCTTACATGTGCTGACTGCAAGGTATGCTCCCTGGGCAAGCTTAAGGCCTTGTATCAAGAAATTCAGTATAACAGCCAGGGTTTAAATGCAATCTGGGGGTGTTTAAATTTAAGAAAAACAGTTTTATAAAAATCAAAACACAAAAGTGAAAAGCCAAGCGGTGAGCATCTCTATCAGAATCAAGGATTTGCTAGTAAAATTACTTACTCAAATTATTTAAGTTACAAATATTGCTTTTGTGTGTGTGAGAGAGGAAGACTGGCCCTGAGCTAACATCTGTGCCAATCTTCCTCTACTTTGTATGTGTGATGCCACCACAGCAGGGTTTGATAAGCGGTGTCTAGGTCGATGCCCAGGATTTGAACCTGCAAACCCCAGGCTGCCAAGGAGAAGCATGTGAACTTAACTATTACACCACCAGGCCAGCCCACAGATATCGCTATTTTAAATAACTTATATACAGCCTTTCAAGGGTCAGGGTTCTTATCTGAAACCAGAAACACTTAACTGAAGGAGCCAGAAGACCTCAGGCTGCTAAATTTTATCAAGTAGTTCAGTTACATTAAAAAAAAAGGACATGAATCTGGGATCAGACACACCTACGTGTGACTCATGGGCATACACTACCCATGTGGGACAAAGTCTGCAGTTCCCAAACATGTGCCGAGGTACCTGGGGCATCATATTGAATTCACAGGGGCATCACAGGATATTTTAAATTTCCAAGGAGAGCCCAGTGACATCTGCTATCTGTTCAACACTGCACTAACTACTAGCTCCAGGTATGTTTCTTTTGATGACACCTATCTTTGTGAAGCTGGGTTTTCGTGGCTGCCGTGATAAAAGAACTGTGTGAAAATCAATGTGGAATAAGAATGAGGGTGGTGGTCTTCAATCGCTTCCAAAGTTTTAGGAGCTGTGCAGTATTCAAAAGGCACACACATCCATTAGTAAGTAATTGTGGTATTTAAGGACAAAATAAAAATATTTTTTCTTTTAATTCATGTGTATTTTTTCAAATTGTCAGGACATAAATATGTATCACATTGTTTGGACCTAACTACTTAGTAAACAGGACCGTTAGGTCTTTTTTGGCATAGGGATGCTGTAAAAAGAAAATTACCACGACACTAATGGCACCAGGAACTGAGAATGGGCATCCATGAGCCCAGTAACAATTCTTGGTCTCAAGTTTCCTTATGTGTAAAATGGGAATAATGAAATAACATCTTTTTTGGAGAGTAACTATGAGAATTAAGTAAGATAATATGGAAGTACCTAACACACCACAGATACTGCAAGTTTTTTTGATGACTGCAATCAGATATATCCAGCTTAGGGGCCGGACCTGCGGCTGAGTGGTTAAGTTCTCGCACTTCACTTTGGTGGGCCAGGGTTTCTCCAGTTCAAATACTGGGCGCGGACACGGCACTGCTCATCAAGCCACACTGAGGCGGCATCCCACATGCCACAACTAGAAGGACCCACAACTAAAAATACACAACTACGAACTGGGGGGCTTTGGGGAGAAAAAGGAAAAATAAAATCTTTAAAAAGAAAAGAAATATCCAGGTTAGAATCTCAGCTCTAATGGTTACTAGCCATGTGATCTTCGCCAAATTACTCCGCCTCTTTAACTGGATTTCTCTTATGTTAAGTGAAAATAATAATAATTTCCTCATGAGTTGGAGAAAATGAAGCAGTATATACATAACAGGCACCCAACAACAGAGTTCCCCTCTACTGAGAATTCCTGATTCCTCCAGGAAACCTCCAGCTTTTGCTGTGTGGCACTTCCAGGAGTTTCCAATTTGCTCAAAATAAATTTTTAAAAATCAAAATCATAGTTTTGTCACTTTTTTTCGTAAAATATAGGTCCTTTGATTGAAAAATTGCCATGAAGGAGGAATCTAATCAGAAAGTCAAAACGATGAGGCCCCCAAACTCCCCAATATTGAACCCTGCAACGTTTCAGAGCCTGAAAGAGGTGCCACGTGGGAAGCAGCCTGGCAAGAGGAGGCGGCTGTGGAGGCAGCCGGGCCCGAGCGTCACAGGCTCTCCCACATACTTCCCTGCAGTTTGGACGAGGCACCTCCCCTCTCTGGATTCTTTCCTCCTCTGTAAACTGTGGACAGCAGCACCCACTTAGAGGGTTTTTGGGAGGATCAGAAATAACTATTTAAGCTATCTAGAATAATGCTTTGCACACAGTAAACAGCCAATATATGACACCCATATTGGATGGGGATAACTTAGTGGTGATGATAATGATGATGAAGAAGGCGACAAGCAAATATTTTAATCTGGTGAAAAAAAAATAAAAGAAACTGTGGGAAATTGTGGACTAGGTAGGAAGGAAGGAGATTAATCTTTCATGTCTAGCCAAAGACAAAAGTTACCAAATAAGTTTTATTTCTGTTAAATCTCAGCAGAGATGACAGCCTCCAAAGCTTGCAAAATACCAAACTGCCAAATTATAAGGACATTTAGTCAAAATCAGGAGAAAGGAGAATTCATTTAGCAAGTATAGTCTTTTGGATTTTGCAGAGTTAACCAATGGGACTTGGAGCTTCTAGGGCTCTCTTCTATCCAGGTGCTTGATAATCCTAAATCTTTCAGCTGTCAGAGTAATTACAGAGTCAAGCATAGGTTTGTACTCAGCATGTACTAGCTTTGAATAAAATTAAACTTCACCTTTTTGGGAGCTGCCGCCTTTTCGGAAAGTATAAAACAATTATGCTACCACCCACAGACAGAAGCTGCAGGTTATTCCCGCAGCTCACCTCTGGTACCTGGAACACACGAGGCAGGTTCAGACACATCTACAGCCCCGTACAATTGTCAAAGCAGATGGTGCCCTGCAAAGTCCCATTCCTGGTCATAAGAGGCTAAGGACTTAGCACCAGATGTACATGTAGTACATGTACACAATTCATTAGTTCACATGCTGAATGTTGCAACTGTTTTTGAAGCATTAACTGGGAAACAAAAGGGAATCTTAATTTTGTTTCTTTAGAAAAGAAAAAATAAAACTTCTGGTTTTGGTTATTATTTTCAAAAGTACACAATATCCTAATAAATTTGTATTCCCCATTAAACAACGAACTGTGATGCAGCCTCTCTCACACTCCTGTTATCTGCTTACCTGCTAAACCATTTAATGCAATCATCTGCAATGGGCTTCATCCTCATTAGCACAAATTAGTGAGGTTTCATTTAGTGGGTGAAAAAATCCATGAGTATCTCTATAGGCTGCTAGGCTATCAGTACAAAAAGGAGATTCGTCAATGTGTCACTCAGTTAAGAATTATTCAAGGATACTGAATATGGAATGATCAGTTAAACAGCAAGGTTTTATCAAGTAATGCATAAACATAAGTACTCTAGGATGGCGGTTCTCAGACTTTAGCACACATCCAAATCACCTGGAGGGCTTATTAGACCACAGATTGCCGGCTCCACCCCAAGCTGGGCAGATTCAGAGGGTCTGGGGTGGGTTCAAGAACTTGCATTTGTTAACAAGTTGCCAGGTGATTCTGATGCTCCTGGTTGGGGACCACACCTTGAGAACCACTGAAAGGAGATGCAACTATGACGGAGACCCAGTCCTTGCTCTTAAGAAGTTTGAGAATACTTGGAGAAAGACAGTGAGCACACATAACAATATGAAAGTCTGCCAGGTGATGAAGAAAAGATGCTCCAGGAGGTAAGTGTCACCCAGTTATGGGAATATATCAGAACCCAGATCTGCTACCTCCCCCAAGAGAACCAGTGGGAAAAAAGCACAACGGCTGATATTCAGGCAAGAAAGAGAGCAGGATGGGCTGAGGGCAAAGCAGTGCTAGGGAAAGGGTGCACGAAGAAAGTCTGGAGGCTTGGCTTTTAACTCCAGCTCTAGCTCTAACTAGTTGTATGCATTTGGGCAAGGCATTTCATCTCTATAGTCCTGATTTTTAATTTTTTATCTGCAACAAAACTTAAATTTCCTTTCAGTTCTAAAAATGATGGAGGCTACATGGAAGGGTAGGAATTTAAGCTGGTTAATGAAGGTTGTGTATAATTTAGAAACATTTAGGAAAGACAGGATTCATGCTTCGTGGAGGGAGGAGCATAAGCAAAGTCAGATACAGAGGTCAAATTACTCTGACCTTTGCAGAGAAGAGGATAGGTAAAAGAGATGTCTGAAAGGTAATAAGACTGTTTGTTTTTCAAAACTGAAAAGTGGAAGGGTCGGACCAGGCCAGGTGAAGGGGTCTTAAAAAGTAAGCAGAGAAGGTGGGATCTGTCATAGAGGGCGTTAACATTACTGTAGGTAGGTTCTTGAATAGGGAATGACATACTGAAAATGCAGTTTTGAATCAGTCTGGGAGTAGTGCAGAATAAAAACGGGCAACAAAAACACTCACATCTCTAGAGACCAGTGGATCCTAGTGAGGGCTGTACATTAGAATCACAGGTGGAACTTCTCTAAAATATACCAAGACAGAGACTGAGAGAGTAGGTCTAAGAATCAGTATTTTTTAAAGTTCCACTGGTCAAAGTCATAGTCTGGGTCCAGCACTCACTTTGACTTACCACGATGTTTCTGACGGTGAAGATTATAACAAGCACTTTCCCATATTATGAGAAATAAGAGCAAGGCACTGCTTTTACAGACATGCCTTCTTGCTGGCTTCACCCGTAAGCAGGACTTTCTTTCATTAATGATCTGGGCAGCACAGGATTTTTCTAAGGGCACTTGCTTACTAGTAAAATAGCCAAATGGTATTTTAATGTTTAGGTACCCTGAAATCTTGAAAACTTGTTTTAAAGAGAGCAACATGGTTATTTATGCCCTGAGGATTATATAAACACTGTGCCTAAAAGGCAAGAGTCAACAGCTTTTTGGACTACCAAATGGGCCTCCTTATTACTCTCATAAGGGGAATGGAATCTAAGTCAAATACCCAAAGATCTCAATTTCCCTTCCTATTACCAATTCAAAAAAAGACTCCAGCAAGTTTCAACAGCTTTCAAAAGGAGGAGGCGGCCTTACAATCTGGTTTAATGATCAGTATAGTCTCTGAGAAAAATTAGTCCTAACTTCACAGAGACAAAAACTATTGGATTATTTTGTATATTTTCTATTTTAAGCTCGGGGCCTAACCTATGGCCACTGCACCAACAAGCCAGGTCCCTGCCATCTAGCCCATCTCCTTAACTCTGTGTTCTACTTTCCTCTCCTCCACCTCCCACTCCCAAAATGTCTCAAGGCTTTGGAGAATAAAAAGTTGTTGAATACTGAGGAAAGCAGCAGCTGAGGGAGATGTGAAGCAAATTACATGGGGAAACAAGTCTAGTTCTAAAACCAAAGGACATCAAGACTCATGAGAGAAGGTCAAAAGGAAGCTGCAAAAATGACAATGCATATGTTAACCAGCCCTGGTTTTTTTCCTCAAAGGAAAGGCGAGGGCACGCGTGTGTGAAAGGAGTTGCAGTCTATTGAACTATGCATTAAGTTTATCCTCTGTCAGGCAAATGTGCCCTTACCCACTGACAGTAATATTTAGGTTAGCTGAATATCCTCAGTTCATGTTATAAAAGTCTATGTTAGAGATTTAATGGGAATGAATGGTTAAATAAGTAGGATTGAGGAAGACCTAGATTGTCAGAGACGGAGGGAATCATGGGGCATATGATATCTTAGGTAGAACCTTCTTCCTTAGCCTTGCCAAGACAGTGGGGGATAAATCTGTCCTGATGCACCTGAGACCTTCTGGATCTCTGTGATGCTCTGAACCACAGCAAGGCCATGACTACTTAGAGAAGCATTCTAGCTATGAACAAGTGCCTCCTCACTGGAAAGCTGGGAATCCTTCCCTGCCCGAGGGCCATCTGAGTAGCATATAAGCAGTTCCAAACTGCCTCCTATCACGTCTTTGCTTAAAACTACTCTGAGAGAAGCTCTTGCGTGTCCTTTTCCTCATCTACTCTAAGGGACAGCACTAATTGTTAAAAAGATGGTCAAAAGGACTATGCTAAGAAGGAAAGAGAATGAATAATCTGACACAAATACAAACAAAGGATATAAATAGGAAGGGAAAAGAGATGAATACAAATAGTTAATAAACAACTGGAAGCCAATACACTTCCCTTGATTTTAAAGTTCCAAATTAAAATAATAAAATATCAGCATTCACTTATCACATTAACAAAATTTTAAGTTTGATAATACCCAATGTTGCTAGGGGAAAAAGACCCTCTCAAATAAGTGGAGCAGCCTTTTTAAAGGACAATTTTGCAATATCTACAAAAATGTTAATGCGCATACCCTTTTACCTGGCAATTCTACTTCTAGGAATTTATCCTACAGATAAACTGACACAAGTGTGCAAGAAAAAAATAAGTGTGTGTGTATACAAGAATGTTCACCACAGCATTATACTAACAGTGAAAAACTGTTATAAACAGGTAAATGCTTAAACTAATTTTGGTATATCTGTAAAATGGAATACTAGGCAGCCAGTGGTTCAGTGTGAAAAAACCAACTTGCAAAATAAAATATTGTATACTTCTCTTCGTGAAACGCACACATACACCCATACTCCTACAGACATACAGAAAATTTCTAGAAGGATTGATAAAATATTGTTAACAGTGCCTGCCTCTGGGAAGTGGAACCAGAAGGAATCAGCAGAGGGGAACTTTTACTTTCAGTTCTCTACCTTCTGTACCACATGAATTTGCTTGTATTTACATATGTTTACATTATTCTCAGAGGTACTAAAGGCTATTTTGTAAACCTCTTCTTTTAAAACAAACCAAAGAGGAAAACAAAGAAAGAGGCAAGAGGTACCAAAAGACTCCTAAACTAGATCATAGAGCCCGGAGGTGACGATGCGCACCAGTGACCCAGCAGGAGCCCCGGCCAGAGCAGAGAGGTTTGAGCTGTAGTCCCACAGAGCCAACTTACCTTCAGCCTCTTCAGCAGCCACTGCAGAAGACCCTGCTGGGCAGCCTCCGTGCACATCTCGGGCCGGAACTCAGCCATGTTTTCCACAATAGCTGAAGGGAGATAGACGCCAGTCATTTGGGAGGGTAACTCTGTTTCCATCGGCAACAAGCTTGCTTCCCCTGACAGGCATTTTATTCCTCTTCCCACTTCCCTGTATCCCTCCCAGCCAGATGCAGTGTTGTCATTTTTAGATTAACCAGGGAGAAGCTATGGGGCTTTTTCTTCAAGTCACGTTACAAGTAAAACCCATAACTGAAAATGATAGAATTCACAGAAGGAATAAGTGATAGATTTTCTGTGCGAATAGGGAACAACGCTAGAGCAGAACACACAGAAGGGTGGACATCTGCCTAAGAAGGCCCTCTTTGTAGTCTTCATTGTATTAGAGTCCCAGAGACCTGTGACCAAAGAGACGGGGAGACCAAAGAGACAGAAGCTTTAGGAAAAAATCAGGGAATGGTGAATTCAGAGTCTCTTCCTTTCCTGACTCTTCTATTTTCAGTCCTTTCTCTGGATATTGCAAGGGAAGCAAGCATGATCTTCTTAATTGAACAAAATAACGTACACAGAGGGGAAAGGCCATGCTGGCAGAAGTAACTGTCAGGTGCTCGGAAGCAAATATAATTAGTCCTGCTATCTCTTACAACAGACAAATTGCTGCTTAATAGAAAAATTAAAAATTAGGAGGCAAAAAAAAAAAGTTACTGCATGACTATGATACTAAAAAAGGGGACTTTAAAAAAAAAATCACCTACAGTCCCAGTGTAACACATTCCATGCTTTCACTTCCTTCAGGGCCCCTCCCACTCCATATCCCAGGATGTGTTACTATTATAAAGCAGAAACAGTTCTGTGTTCTCTAAGCACAATGCCCAGAAGACGTCAGATGTGAGTTCTGATCTGACGTTTAGGAGAAAGGGCTGAAGAAATCACACACTTCCTATCTTCTTCCTCACTCCTTCGGCCCTGTCAGCCTCGCCAATGGCAAGCTAAGGAACGACAGGGCAGCCCCTCAGGGAGGGGACTACAAAGCGGTGGAGCACAGTAACAATGAGACCCCTGAGAGATGAAGAACGTAACACCACCTGAAATTACTTTCTCACATTTGCTAAGAAAATCAACTCATTCATTTTAATCCTCTATGCCTTTATCTTATTCTTCTGCTTACACTTTAGATGGCTTCCTGTTGCCTGTTAGAATACAATCCAAACATCCTGCCATGGTTTACAAGGTCTTCCAGAATCTGGACAAACTTACTCCTCTGGTCCCATCTCCCACATAGACATTTCTCTTCTTTCCCCAAAGTCCGTGCCCATTCATGGCTTTGCAAATGATACTCCCCTACCCAAGGGTCCTTCTCACATTTCTCTGTCAAAATGCACCTGCCTTCATACTCAGCCCCAGTCGGCTACTGCTGCTTTCCAGCAATCTGGAGACTCTTCCTCTTCACTTCCACAGTGCTCTCCACCGACTCCTATTATACCGTCTGTCACCTGCATTATCTTTCCCTCCTGTTCAAGACTTTCCCATCAGTCTGCCTCTTAAGGAGTAGAACCACGCCTAATTCACCTTTAATCCACACCGCTGGCCTAGCACATGCCTGACAAACATCAGGCACTCAACAAGGGAGAGAGGGATGAATCTCCTGACCTGTTGGTAGGTGACCAAGTTGAAACTAGACAGATCTCTGTAGACCGTCAGCCTGGTGCTTCATCCATTACACCAGGCCCTTTCTATTAACAGTCAGTTAAGATTTTTGATAAGCTTTCTCTTCAGCAAAATTCAGCAATAGGCAAACAGATAGCAATGCCAAATTCTGGCCCTGGACTATAGCCAACTCCCAAATTACAGATTGTTGTGTTCTCTCTTCTCTTACTCCTTAGGTGCTATGTCTCCCTCCTTCTTTATGATAATCCTCACAGAAGACAGTATAAAACTATAAGAGAAATCTGTGGTAGACACAAAGCTGCTGAGAGAAAATCTAATCTCATCAAAATTTCTGCTTCTGCTGGGCCTTGTTCATTTCTCAAGCTCTGTGCACAGATATGTCACCTTTGGTTTTATAAAACAGCAAACAGCGATAAAGAAAACCACCCAAAAGTGCAACTGTAAATAGGCTATTGGTTCGGCAACTCTGCAGAGGGAAAGACTGGGGAGGCCCCAGGATGAGGTGGAGGAGAGGAAATACTGCAGAAGAATCCACTTAGATGAACAGATGATGAAGGGGCAGCCAGGTTAACAGCAATATTTCAACTTCTAGTTTACACGCCAAACTATACATAAGAAGAGAAAGAAACACTAGGGGCCGGCCCCATGGCCGAGTGGTTAAATTTGGGGCGCTCTGCTTTAGTGGCCTGGGGTTTTGCCGGTTCAGATCCTGGGTGCAGACGTGGCACCACTCATCAGGCCATGCTGAGGAGGCATCCACATAGCACAACCAGAAGGACCTACAACTAAAATATACAACTATGTACTGGGGGGCTTTGGGGAGCAGAAGAAGAAGAAGAAGAAAAATAAAAAAGATTGGCAACAGATGTCAGCTCAGGGCCAATGTTTAAAAAAAAGAAAGAAAAACTCTTTTTCAAATAAAACGTCCTATAAAGGCACACAGTTGTTCAAAAGTTTGTCGCTACACTGAAGGGAAGCAGGAAGAAAAATCAATATATGGAGATTAAAAAATTGTAAAATTTACTTTCCAAAACAAAAGAAAGAAAAAACTAACTTTTGGAGGCAAAGGTATGCTAAAAGGAGCTGGCAGTTTTTGTCCAGGAAGGTTACCTACTTACTGGATTTCTGCTCTTACTACCTGCCAGCCAAACCAAAGCTGCAGTTATACGAAATTTACACAAGGGTCTTCCTTTCTGAAAAGGCAGTTTGGGAGCAGAAGGAAAGGAAACACTACTACTGTTGACTCTATTATGAAGGAGGAAAGGAAATGAGCACCAAGCCCCAAAACACACACAAACTTGGGGAATGCTGGCCGCCCTTGCCCTCACCCAGAGTGTTGTGGACGCCATCTGCCTCTTCTTTCACGGACTCATCCAGACGCTCCAGGTTCTGCACGAGCAGCGCTACCACTTGCCCGTCCACCTTCAGCCACAGGGAAACAGAAGAAGAGAGGGATACATGTCACGACACAGTCCCAAAAACATTCCCATTCCCATACTCACTTGTCTCCTGAATGAACCAAGTAAATAATCAGCCACCTATGGTTTACAGTGTGCTCTCCCATCCCATTATCTTTGTTGAGACTTGAAGTGACCCTGAGGCAAGGAAAGGGCAGGCATCATAACTTAAGATTGAAGCTTAAGGAGACAAAGTAAAGTTCAAGGTTCAAAAGTTAGTGATGACAAGGCTAGTACTTGAACCTAGGCCTCCGAAAAGCAAGTCCAATGCTCTTTCTATTTCTCTGTGGTATTTAAACACCTTACAAAAATGCCATCTTAAGTCAGGTCAACAGTTCATTCAAGTCAAAAGCACATTTCTAGACCACAGCACCAAGAGACGTTTAGTTGGGAAGTTTACTAGCCATACTCTACACTGACTTCAAAATTTAGGGTTAAACTCAAAACATTCCTAACTTCCATGCTAAGCTTTTATGAAACTATTATTTCTGATGAATTTCTAATTCCTTCTTGAAAAGAATATTAACATAATAAAATGCCTTACATTTGTACTACACTTAATGCGTAAAAAAGCAGTTATATTTCTCTCATGTAATTTGATTCACACAACACTATAGGAAACAGGCTACTTTCAGGAGCCACATCATACCACCGATATGCAAGAGATTAATGACTTAACCAAGACCACACAGCTAGTGAGCAGTGGCAGCAAAAGCAAAACCCAAGCTTCCTTCCCAGGTGAAAGAAAGCCGAGACTACTTCATGCTACCTCGTGGCACAATATGTGTTCTTGGAGAGACCGCCTTTGGGTAACCCTGCAGCACACCAAGGAAGATAACTAAGGAAACACTTCATAATCAAGAAGTGATTCTCCACCTGGTAATAAATTGCCCCGTGGTCGCCAGTAAGGAAGCCTGTATTGGAAGATAAGGTGTGCTGCACACTGTGGTGAATGCGCTCTCACTGCCTCAGTCTCCTCACTTAGGAAATGGAAACATAGCGTACAGATTAAATGAAAACCTGCAGCATGCCTTACCCTGGGTCTGGTTCGAAACTTAAGTAGAATGTTAGAATCTAGCCCCTCATCCCTCCTGACACCTGATTATCCACTGCTCATATCTCCCAAGGACTGAGACAGACAAGTTCTCTGAAGGCAGGCACTGCACCCTCCTTCACCTGGGTACACTCTTCCAAGTCTAGAGCAACGCTATACATAGAAGACACTCAGTAAGTTTTGCTAAATTTAAATAAACTGACACAGCACTGACTTTGTATATTATAATCAGATCTTTATATATATTGCTCCATTTACTCTCATGTAATCCTCACAGCTTTTACAGGTGAGAAAACAAAGGTCCACAAGGTTAATTGCCCTGGCAAAAGTCACAAAGCTTGTCGCAGAAGTGACCCATTTCAGGACTCTATTTTTTCCCATCACACCCTATCATTTCAGTGAGGGGAAAAGAAAGGAGAAGAAAGGAGAAAAGGAAATGATCTCATTCAAATGACACTTCGTGAGCACTTGTGTACAAGGCACTCTACAGACACAATTCAAACTGAGCCTGAGGACAGAACAATGGCAAGAGGGACAGATCTTGAAATAACGCCTCTTTACTCTTTCTCAGTGACACTTAGGAAAGCATCTGGACAGGGGAAAAGCTGAAATTATTGACTAATTTAAGATGCCTGAATCACGAATGAAGTAGAGTTTTCTAGGCTCTCCTTTATGCCCTGGTGTGAGGGACAATGAGACACTAGATGCATATTTGAGAGGATACTGATGCCAGAACTGAGAGCACTGATAAATATAAGAAAGAGCTGTGTTCCCCTCTTGTAACAAGGAGATACAGAATCTTGCTCTCAAATCTCACAGCTAGCAGAAGCTTCACCAAAGAAATTCACTGCAATGTTTTCCCTAATTAATTGGACAATTTGGGTATGTGAGAGAAAACAGAAAAACATCTGGGGGGAAAAATATGAAGCATGTCACAGTTTGTTCTTCCCTAAATCACCCTGATTGACTTATAATCTCCCCAAATCCTAAAGCAGCAGACACTGCAGCTCCGTTGGGTATCACACTGCTTGTTAGTTCTGCAAACTGCTTCACCAGTTTCAATTGCTTATTGCTGTTTTATCTGCACTATTTTCCCCCTTTCCTTGACTCTTAGTTATGTTTCCCATTCCTGCTGTCTGGAAAGCGGCAGGGACAGTGGCAGTAAACAACACATTCAAATCCCAGAACTGAATGGTTATGGATAATGGGTATCTTGCTGGAGGAAAATCTTTTTTCTTGCTATGGAAATCTAACTTCTAACAGACAGTCTTTTTAAGCTTGCAAAGCTTTTTAAAGCTTGCAAAGTGTGAAACTTTATATTTAGCTGGGTTAAATGCAATTTTATCTGATTGCAGGAGGGTCAAAGCAGTCAAAATACATTTAGCTCAGAAAACACGTGGAAAAATATTTATATTATGCATAGCTCTGGTTATTGCCTAGTAAGAAGCACAAATTAGCATTCTGCCTTATTCCCTCTAACCCTTTGGGTCTATCCCCTTCATGCCTATTTTTTGGACGTATGACTAAGTCTGAAAATAAAACAAATCCTGGTTAGGGAGTAAAGTATCAGCCAAAGCAGCCCTGGCCTTGGAAATCATGACTGTCTTAAGCCTGACGTTTTCTGCTAAGTCATTGATTATTTCTGCTTGTTAGCAGGTCTCCCAATCAAGATGCCAGCAGGTCCTACTGAGACAAAGTTCAAGGGCATGATCAGACACACTCTTCCACTTGACCAGAGAGGATGGATACTAGAGAAGAGGAGGAAGGAAAAACCGGACAGATGAGGGGGTTTACAGGATTCTCCTTCTATCTTGTACCATCTGCCGAAACGTTAGATGAGACTATGTTAGCACTCCCTTGCTTATTATTCTCCAGTTTCTCCTCTTCACACTGGCACTCCACCTAAACTTACTACCAAGGCCCACAAAGCCCAGCGTGGTCTGGACCTGACTGCGCTCTCTTCCTTCACCCCAGGTGTGCCCGAAAAGTACTGGCCTTTTCTCTGTTCCTCAAATATGCCAGGCTCATTTCTGCCTTGGGGCTTTTGTACTCGTCCCATCCTGCCCTTGGTCATTCTGAATGGCTGGTTTCTTCTTGTCATCCAGAACTCAGGCCTTTCCCGACTCTCTAATGTGATTTCCCAGTCACTCTACATCACATCACTCTATTTTAATTCTCTACGTAACAGAGAATCAGTCTGTTTTCTTGTTTCCTTATTTACTGTTTCTCCCTAGACTATGAGCTCCACAAAAGCAGACTTAGTCAGTCTTGCTCACTGCTATATACTCAGTTCCTAGAATCCAGAATATACCAAGCACTCAGCAAAAATTTGGTGAATGAACAAACGAATTTTGCTTGGGAACAGAAACAGATGATGGTAAAGATGTTAACAGAAATGAGAAGGGATAGGAGGATTCTTCCAAGATGGCGCCGTGAGTAGTCCTCTTTGTCTCTCGCCCTTCGAGTCTACAATTATTTGGACACTTATCGCTTGAAAAGGATATCCAGACAGCATCTCAGGACGTCTGAGACACCCACGCGACTATACATCGGAAGGCGGACGGACTTTCCTCCGGGAGGATGTGGAAATAGGTGAAAACTCTCCGACCCCGACGGGCAGCCTAGTACCCGCAAGCGGCTTTCTTCCAACGGACGCCCCCAGAGGATCCACACACATCTAGGGCAGGAGCGAGAACACAACAGAGGAGCGACGGTGGAAACAGGTGACCAGAACCCTACTTAAACCCCCCGCAATTACTCCTAAACGCAGAGGGAAACTTTGGAGTTGCACACCTGAGCCCGCGGGGAGAGTCTCTCCCCGCCATTGGCGGGGAGACCCGGCCTGGTGCTCGGGGCGCCCGGAGGGTCCCAGAGAGAGACACGGTGGGCACGGAGGTCTCCCAGCTGCCGTTGCCCGCCCCGTGGGACTAGGGATTGCCGGAGATCTCGGAGAGGACCGGGGCGGGGGATCTTTCAAAGGCGGGTCCGGCGACCCGGTGGGGAAGCGCCGGAGCTCCGCCAGGCAGCAGACAAAAGTCTCTGTCTGCCGGTAGCAGAGGGGCCACGCTGAGCATTCAGAGCTCCCGGCAGAGGCCCGGACAGAAGCCCAGAGGGCGGGGCGACCCCCAGCTGCCGTTGCCCGCCCCGTGGGACTAGGGATTGCCGGAGATCTCGGAGAGGACCGGGGCGGGGGAACTTTCAAAGGCGGGTCCGGCGATCCGGTGGAGAAGCGCCGGAGCTCCGCCCGGGCAGCAGACAAAACTCTCTGTCTGCCGGTAGCAGAGGGGCCACGCTGAGCATTCAGAGCTCCCGGCAGAGGCCCGGAGAGAAGCCCAGAGGGCGGGGCGACCCCCAGCTGCCGTTGCCCGCCCCGTGGGACTAGGGATTGCCGGAGATCTCGGAGAGGACCGGGGCGGGGGATCTTTCAAAGGCGGGTCCGGCGACCTGGTGGGGAAGCGCCGGAGCTCCGCCAGGCAGCAGACAAAACTCTATGTCTGCCGGTAGCAGAGGGGCCACGCTGAGCATTCAGAGCTCCCGGCAGAGGCCCGAACAGAAGCCCAGAGGGCGGGGCGACCCCCAGCTGCCGTTGCCCGCCCCGTGGGACTAGGGATTGCCGGAGATCTCGGAGAGGACCGGGGCGGGGGAATTTTCAAAGGCCGGATCGGCGACCCGGAGGGGAAGTGCCGGAGCTCCCCCAGGCAGCAGACAAAACTCTCTGTCTGTCGGTAGCAGAGGGGCCACGCTGAGCACTCAGGGCTCCCGGCAGAGGCCCGAACAGAAGCCCAGAGGGCGGGGCGACCCCCAGCTGCCGTTGCCCGCCCCGTGGGACTAGGGATTGCCGGAGATCTCGGAGAGGACCGGGGCGGGGGAACTTTCAAAGGCGGGTCCGGCGATCCGGTGGAGAAGCGCCGGAGCTCCGCCCGGGCAGCAGACAAAACTCTCTGTCTGCCGGTAGCAGAGGGGCCACGCTGAGCATTCACAGCTCCCGGCAGAGGCCCGGAGAGAAGCCCAGAGGGCGGGGCGACCCCCAGCTGCCGTTGCCCGCCCCGTGGGACTAGGGATTGCCGGAGATCTCGGAGAGGACCGGGGCGGGGGAACTTTCAAAGGCGGGTCCGGCGATCCGGTGGAGAAGCGCCGGAGCTCCGCCCGGGCAGCAGACAAAACTCTCTGTCTGCCGGTAGCAGAGGGGCCACGCTGAGCATTCAGAGCTCCCGGCAGAGGCCCGGAGAGAAGCCCAGAGGGCGGGGCGACCCCCAGCTGCCGTTGCCCACCAGGTGAGGCTAGGGATTGCCGGAGATCTCGGAGAGGACTGGGGCTGGAGAGAGTTCCAGAGACCCAGATTAGTAGCCTAGGGGGAAACCCTACAGGCTCACAGAAGCCTTAGGGAAAGCCTCTGCACAGCACCAGTAGAAGGCACCCAGCCGCCAGCCACAAGGCTGGAAGACCCCAGGGCAAAAGCAGCATAGCTAGGTGTACTAACCACAGACTGTAGAAGATGCCAATAGCTCTCCTGCGACCCATAGAGGACAAGTGAGATTTGGTGGGTGCCGACAGCAACCGAGCGACAAATAAAAGTGATCCCACCCCTGGCCGCTGGAAAAGCCCATAACACCGTTGCAGACCCCAAGGAGAGAGCGCATCTAGGTGGGCAACAACAGTAGGCACCTGCAGTCTGAAGCCCCCCGTGACGGCCCCCACGGCAGAGGAGGGAATCCAAAGGGCCACTGTGGCTACGAAGAGGGGCCCAGGCCCAGTTAGCAACTACGGACAGGGTTCCTGGTTGGTGAAGTATAAACAGCTGCTCCCCCCACCGCAGCAGCTGAAACAAGTGAAAGGAGCAACTAAACTCTATCTCCATGCGGAGGCACAAATCAACATCATCAAGCAATATGAAAAAATACATCAAATCTCCAGAACAGAAAGAAAGTAACAAATACACAGAAAACAATCCCAAAGAAAATGAGATATATAACCTAAATGATGATGACTTCAAAACAGCCATCATTAAAATACTCACTGAGTTAAGAGAGAATTCTGACCGACAACTCAACGAGTTCAGGAGCTATGTCACAAAAGAGTTTGATACGATAAAGAAGAACCAAACAGAAATACTGGAAATGAAGAACACAATAGAGGAGATTAAGAAAAATCTAGATGCTCTGAACAGTAGGGCCGATAATATGGAGGAAAGAATTAGCAATTTGGAAGATGGCAATATAGAATTGTTGCAGGCAGAGGAGGAGAGAGAAGCAAGACTTAAAAGAAATGAAGAAACTCTCCGAGAATTATCAGACACAATTAGGAGATGCAACGTAAGGATTATAGGTATACCAGAGGGAGAAGAGAAGGAGAAAGGGGCAGAAAACCTATTCAAAGAAATAATGGCTGAGAACTTCCCAAATCTAGTGAGGGAGATGGATCTTCAGGTGACAGAAGCCAATAGATCTCCAAACTTTATCAATGCAAGAAGACCAACTCCACGGCATATAGTAGTGAAGCTAGCAAAAGTCAACGACAAGGAGAAAATATTAAGGACAGCCAGGCAAAAGAAACTAACCTACAAAGGAACCCCCATCAGGCTATCAGCAGATTTCTCAGCAGAAACTTTACAGGCTAGAAGAGAGTGGAATGATATATTCAATAATCTGAAGGACAAAAACCTACAGCCGAGAATTCTCTACCCAGCGAAAATATCCTTCAAATACGATGGAGAAATAAAAACTTTCCCAGATAAGCAAAAATTAAGGGAGTTCATTGCCACAAAACCTCCTCTTCAGGAAATCCTCAGGAAAACCCTCATTCCTGAAAAATCCAAAAAAGGAAAGGGACTACAAAACCAAGAGCAGAGGAGATAAGTAGAAGGACAACAAGAGAGAGTAGCAGCTCTACATCAGAACAGATTAAACCATGGGACGAGAAACAAAGGAAACTGAAGAAAACCGGAAAACAAGACACAAAATGGTAGTGGTAGGCCACCACGTCTCAATAATCACTCTAAATGTAAACGGATTGAACTCCCCAATCAAAAGACACAGAGTGGCAGGATGGATCAAAGAACAAGATCCAACAATATGCTGCCTCCAGGAAACACACCTCAGCCCCAAAGACAAACACAGACTCAGAGTGAAGGGATGGAGAACAATACTCCAAGCTAATAATGAACAAAAGAAAGCAGGTGTCGCTATACTAATATCAGACAAGGTAGATTTCAAAGCAAAACAGATAAAGAAAGACAAAGAGGGACAGTATATAATGATAAAAGGGACTCTCCACCAAGAAGACATAACACTTATAAATATATACGCACCCAACACAGGAGCACCAAAATTTGTAAAGCAACTCTTAATAGAACTAAAAGAAGACATCAACAACAATACAATAATAGTAGGGGACCTCAACACACCATTAACACCAATGGACAGAACATCCAGACAGAAAATCAACAAGGAAATAATAGAATTAAATGAAAAATTAGACCAGATGGACTTAATAGATATATATAGAACACTTCATCCAAAAACAGCAGGTTACACATTCTTCTCAAGTGCACATGGAACATTCTCAAGGATTGACCATATTTTGGGAACCAAAGCAAACATCAATAAATACAAGAGAGTTGAAATAATATCAAGCATCTTTTCTGATCATAACGCTATTAAACTAGAAATCAACTACAAGAAAAAAGCAGAGAAAGGTGCAAAAATGTGGAGACTAAACAACACGCTTCTCAACAAACAATGGATCATTGAAGAAATTAAAGAAGAAATCAAATATTATCTGGAGACAAATGAAAATGAGAACACGACATACCAAATCATTTGGGATGCAGCAAAAGCAGTCCTAAGAGGGAAATTCATCGCAATACAGGCTCACCTCACTAAACAAGAAAAAGCTCACGTAAGCAACCTCAAACGACACCTAACAGAACTAGAAAAAGAAGAACAAACAAGGCCCAGAGTCAGTAGAAGGAGGGAAATAATAAAAATAAGAGCAGAAATAAACGATATTGAAACAAAAAAGACAATAGAAAGGATCAATGAAACAAAGAGTTGGTTCTTCGAAAGAATTAACAAAATTGACAAACCCCTAGCCAGACTCACCAAGAAAAGAAGAGAGAAATCGCAAATTAATAAAATCAGGAATGACAGAGGAGAAATCACAACAGATACCAATGAAATACAAGAGATCATAAGAGAATACTATGAAAAACTATATGCCAACAAATTGAACAACCTGGAAGAAATGGACAAATTCCTAGACTCCTACAATCTCCCCAAACTGAATCAGGAAGAAATGGAGAATCTGAATAGACCAATCACAAGTAAGGAAATAGAAACGGTAATCAAAAACCTCCCCAAAAACAAGAGTCCAGGACCAGACGGCTTCTCTGGAGAATTCTACCAAACATTCAAAGAAGACTTAATACCTATTCTCCTCAAACTGTTCCAGAAAATTGAGAAAGATGGAGAACTCCCTAACACATTCTATGAAGCCAACATCACTCTGATCCCCAAACCTGACAAGGACAACACAAAGAAGGAGAACTACAGGCCGATATCACTGATGAACATAGATGCAAAAATCCTCAACAAAATTTTGGCAAACCGATTACAGCAATACATCAAAAAGATTATACACCATGATCAAGTGGGATTTATACCAGGGACACAGGGATGGTTCAACATCCGCAAGTCAATCAACGTGATACACTACATTAACAAAATGAAAACCAAAAACCACATGATCATCTCAATAGATGCAGAGAAAGCATTCGACAAGATCCAACACCCATTTATGATAAAAACCCTCAGTAAAATGGGTATAGAAGGAAAGTACCTTAACATAATAAAGGCCATATATGATAGACCCACAGCCAACATCATACTCAATGGACAAAAGCTGAAAGCCATCCCTCTGAGGACAGGAACAAGACAAGGGTGCCCACTTTCACCACTCCTATTCAACATAGTTCTGGAGGTGCTGGCCAGAGCAATTCGGCAGGAAAAAGAAATAAAAGGAATCCAAATAGGTAACGAAGAAGTAAAACTCTCGTTGTTTGCAGACGACATGATCTTATACATAGAAAACCCCAAAGAATCCACAGAAAAACTATTAGAAATAATCAACAACTACAGCAAAGTAGCAGGGTATAAAATTAACGTGCATAAATCAGTAGCATTTCTATATACTAACAATAAACTAACAGAAAAAGAACTCAAGAACTCTATCCCATTCACAATAGCAACGAAAAGAATAAAATACCTTGGGATAAACTTAACCAAGGAAGTGAAGGATCTATACAATGAAAACTACAAGACTCTCTTGAAAGAAATAGGCGATGACATAAAGAGATGGAAAGACATCCCTTGCACATGGATCGGAAGAATAAACATAGTTAAAATGTCCATACTACCTAAAGCAATATACAGATTCAATGCTATCCCAATCAGAATCCCAAGAACATTCTTCACAGAAATTGAACAAACAATCCTAAAATTCATATGGGGCAACAAAAGACCGCGAATTGCTAAAGCAATCCTGAGCAAGAAAAACAAAGCCGGCGGAATCACAATCCCCGATTTCAAAACATACTACAAAGCTACAGTGATCAAAACAGCATGGTACTGGTACAAAAACAGGTCCACAGATCAATGGAACAGAATTGAAAGCCCAGAGATAAAACCACACATCTATGGACAGCTAATCTTCGACAAAGGAGCAGAGGGCCTACAATGGAGAAAAGAAAGTCTCTTCAACAAATGGTGCTGGGAAAACTGGACAGCCACATGCAAAAGATTGAAAATTGACCATTCTTTTTCTCCACACACCAAAATAAACTCAAAATGGATCAAAGACCTAAAGATTAGGCCTGAGACAATAAGTCTTTTGGAAGAGAATATAGGCAGTACACTCTTTGACATCAGTTTCAAAAGAATCTTTTCGGACACTGTAACTCCTCAGTTGAGGGAAACAATAGAAAGAATAAACAAATGGGACTTCATCAGACTAAAGAGCTTCTTCAAGGCAAGGGAAAACAGGATTGAAACAAAAAAACAGCTCACTAATTGGGAAAAAATATTTACAAGCCACTTATCCGACAAAGGGTTAATCTCCATAATATACAAAGAACTCACACTGCTTAACAACAAAAAAACAAACAACCCGATCAAAAAATGGGCAGAGGACATGAACAGACATTTCTCAAAAGAAGATTTGAATATGGCCAATAGACACATGAAAAGATGTTCATCATCGCTAATCATCAGGGAAATGCAAATCAAAACTACACTAAGATATCACCTTACCCCCGTTAGATTGGCAAAAACATCCAAAACCAAGAACGACAAATGTTGGAGGGGTTGTGGAGAAAGAGGAACCCTCATACACTGTTGGTGGGAATGCAAACTGGTACAGCCACTATGGAAAACAGTATGGAGATTTCTCAAAAAGTTAAAAATAGAAATACCCTATGACCCAGCCATCCCATTACTGGGTATCTATCCTAAGAACCTGATATCAGATATCTCAAGAGTCCGTTGCACCCCTATGTTCATTGCAGCATTATTTACAATAGCCAAGACGTGGAACCAGCCTACATGCCCAGAAACTAATGATTGGATAAAGAAGATGTGGTATATATACACAATGGAATACTACTCAGCCATAAAAAAAGACGAAATTGGCCCATTCACAACAATGTGGATGGACCTCGAGGGTATTATGTTAAGCGAAATAAGTCAGTCAGAGAAAGACGAACTCTATATGACTCCACTCATAGGTGGAAATTAGTATATCGAGAAGGAGATCTGATTGGTGGTTACCAGGGAAAAGGGGGGGTGGGGGGAGGGTACGGAGGGGGAAGTGGTGTACCCACAACATGACTAACAAAAATGTACAACTGAAATCTCACAAGGTTGTAATCTATCATAACATTAATAAAAAAATAAAAAAATAAAAAAAAAAAAAAAAAAAAAAAAAAAAAAAAAGAAATGAGAAGGGATAAAAGTGATAGGATTCAGAAATTTACATAAGTACCCTTAGAGCAACAGAAAACCTATGAATCTCAGCCTCACCTGAGCAGCACAAATGCATCACCAACCAGCCTAAGCCAAACCCATAGGGGCTTCAAAGTTTAACATTAAATAGGGTTAATTGAGGGCAAGAATGGGTATGGAGGGCAGTCCACTGGTTCACCACATCAAAGCCACTACTGTGAAACTATTTATAGCAGGTGTTGGCTCCTGGCTGCTCTGGCCAGCTTCACGGCCCAGCCACATTTCCACCTCCTCTGTTCCAACACCTCCACATGCCCACATTAAAGCCTCCTCACAGAGGCCGCTGCCACAGCTGCAGCTCTGCGCGTCTCCTGGTTCCTCCCCAGCAGAAGTGATGCTCCCTCATTTCCACAGATGCTGGATCTCTCACTGCATCTCTCAAGATCGTTCTTAATATTCTACCTTGCATTATCATCATTACTGATTTCATCTTTTTTTCTTTTTTTTTTTAAACTAAACCTCTATCTTCCCATGACTTATTTAGGCCCATACCCTTCAAATATTTTGGGTTTTTTTCTTTGAGTATTTGTTCAAAAATTTTTTTGAACATTTGCCGAAATGAAAAAAGATATATTCACAAACATTTGACTGTGTGGCAGATGATACCATTTTAACTCGACATTTACTAAGCACTTAAGATGTGCCAGGCATCATACCTTTGTGAAGATAATGGCCAACATTTACTGGATGTTTACTCTGTGCCAGACACTGTTCTAAAGATTTATTAAATATCTCATTTATTCCTCACCTCAGCCCTATACAATAGGCACTACTATTATCCCCATTTTACAGGAGAAGAAACTGAGTACAGAGAGGTTAGGTAACTTCCCAAGGACACACAGCTGGTAAGCGACAGAGCCAACACTTGGGCCACTCCCCTGACAAGGATCACATCTCAGGAAAGACAAACGTATAAACAGATGTCTATAAGCCAATGTGACAAGTGCCAGAATATACAAAGTGCTAGAGGAACACAAATTCTGCTGAGATATGAGTCTGAAAAAAACTCAGAAGAGATAAGGTTGAAGTCAGGCTTTAAAGGATGCGCAGCAGTATTCCAGGTAGCCCAGGACTTCTTGCCAAGCTGAAGGCAGATGTGAGCAAAGGCATGGGACTGCGAAGCACACGGCAAGTTTTGGGCCTAGAAAGCAGAAAAATGGCTGTAATCTAATCCCGACTCTCAGGGAGTCAGAAGTCATCTTTGGATAGATCTGCCAGGGAACTGCCGTCAAGGCAACAGACGCTTTGCCTTGCGTTCACTACTCTTCAGAAGAGTCTATTTTCCAGGCTCCCAAATCAACTTGTTACAAAGCACAAATATTCACCTTTCACATCAGTAACAGCAGTGGATGTGAAACAAATTTTAAACCGCAAAGATCCCTGAGAATGCCAGGACAGCACTCTCTTCCCACAAATGTGCTTTTCTATTGCTTAGGACTTCCACTTGGGAAACAGACCAAGGCAATAACTGCAGACTGCACACCGCAATCCATCCTGCAACATGGCCTCTAGCCTCTGCTCACGCAATTCCAGGCCTCTGATATTGGCCCCAAATTACAACTACGAAGACAACTCAACCCTTGTATTATGAAAATACTTATCAAACTTCTTGAATGCAGCACAAGAGTAGGAAAAAAATAAATGGAAGGCCACCCACTGGTTCTGCTCTCTGATATTTACTGATGGCTTCTGACCGGCTGCAGACAAGCAAATAATACATGAGAGTCTAGGAATGCTCGATTGTTTGTGACTCACATCGGCCCCACCAGTATAAAGCTGTAAGAGTCGAAATCCTAAAATAATATAGTAAAAAAAACCCTACACAAAATACACAAAAAGCCCTGTATAGAAGCTACCTAATGGCTCCCCAGACTGAGGAAGAACTGCCTCTTCCCAAACAAACAAGAAAATCTGCAAGATCCAGCTTTTGTTGGTGGGCTTGGCAACACAGCAAACACAAAGGGGGCTTCTGTGTAAACTGCTGTTTCTGGGTACGTTTTACAGGCAGCAGCCAGGCTAGCTGTTTCTCTCATCTCCTCTATTCACACAGACGAAGGATGGTAATTAAAATCAGCCAAGGGACCAGGCAGGACGGCTCATTCAGGGCCTCTGTAATTAACCTCCGGAAGGTAAGACTGCACAAATGACACTATAGGGACACAGGGAAGGAGCAAGTGCCACAGCCTTTCTTCAGATGCTCCTCAAAACAAAAGGACACCCCAGTATCATCCTTTTCTTTCTGCACAGTGGTTCAAAGGAAAAATAAAGGTCCTGAATTCTACAAAAATGACAGTTCGCTCTAGGAAGGAGCTTGAAAGAAAAATGGCAATAGAAATTTTCATCATTTCAGTCACAAATGGCCCTCTGCTGGACTCCAGCCTCACTCTCTGTAAGAGACAGTTCTTCATACCCAGTGGGTTCACAACCCCTTCATTCACACCAAATGCCAGCAGCGAGCATGGCACACAGGAAATTTCTAGTGTCAAGAATCTTGAGAGAGAGGAGGGTGAAGAGGGGGTGGGCAGAATAGCAATGGGGTGTCAGAACCATTTGGAGGCCCAGTCCTGGCCACTCGGATCCAGCAGGTCTCGGATGGGGCCAGAAAGCAGCCACACAAGCAGTCCAGGTGCTTCTCCAACAGTGGATGCAGCCATCTTTGATGAACTCTACAAACTGCCTCAAAACCAGCTACCAGAATATTCCTACCAGAGAGAAAAGACCAGACGACAGACAGGAAGAAAAATCAACAGAGCCCTAGGAGGGAGATAGCGTGGTGGGTGGACAGAGCTCCAGAGGAGACGTCAGGTTAAGAGGCTGGACTAGACTCACTCCTGCCACTGGCCAGCTTGGGTGCCTTGTCAGTCTTGGAGCCATGTCTGATCACTCACGAGAGCAGGAAGCTGATGTGGAGGCACCCGACTGCGGCAGGAACCAGAACACGCAGGCTCCAATCTCAGCAGCACGGTCCTGCTGAGTGACTCGGCGGAAGGCTTCACTCTGCCTCTGGGTTTCCTCACGCGCAAAGCAAGGCGATGGGACTAGATCGGTTCCCCTCACATGTAACTGCTTTGGATTGGCTGCCGCCTAGAACACTAGTTGCGGAAGACTCTGAGCCCTTGCCTCGGCTCCACAGAAGGAGTATAGGAATGTAGAAATCAACCGGCCCTGGCTTCTACAGGCAAGAGCGGCAGCTTTGGCCTGGTTGAGTTAGAAGGTTTGTTTTCGCTTTTAATGTTCTCTGGTTCCCTATCTGTAAAATAAGTAATAATGAAAGCTGTCCTCACTAGCGCTTGAGATTATAAGGCCCAGAGGAGAAAAGAAACATCGGTGAAAACTTTGTAAAAAGGTCAATAAACATAGTTGTGGGCCGGGGAACGGGAACATGGAGTCGAAGGGAACACAGGTTCAAATCCCAGCTGTTGACCATGGGCAAGTTGTTTTGCCTCTCTAAGCCTCGGCTTCCTAGCTGTAAATGAGAATAATAGCAATAATACCCATCTGAGAGGCTATGGTGAGGATTAAAGTGAAAAGAATGAGAAAAGGCCTGCCTGCAGCAGACACTTAATAAATGCTAGGCCTCCACAGTCCCCTCCCTAACCAGTTCCAAAGAATACAGTACCCCACAACTGCATTTCTACTTACTCTCCTCCTTCAGTCCAGCCTCGCCACAGAGCTGATACCCACTCGATGCCACTCAGAGAGACAATGGCGTTGATGATGTCAACACCACACACACATCTGCAAAACCCCAGAGGGATGTGCAACTTACCAGAGCATCGATGAGTACTTCTGCTCCCTCTTCACTCTCATGGAGGGTGTCTATGTCTGTTAATTCCTGAAGCAAATCAACCACAGCTATGGACACATGTGAAAAACGTTAAGGGTATTATGTACATACTGAAATCTTACCAACATTTTATTAAAATCTTTGGTTCCCTTCCATGTCCTTGTCATGTGCTTTATCACCATTTACCTTTAATACACTGTGGTTGTATTAACATCTTTTCAACAAGGTTCTACTCACAGTGGGTGTTCAATAAATGTTGTTAACTGACTCAGTGTCTTTCCTTATGGTGCCTTCCTTGCAACTTACATCATAGGTTCACCGCATTTTCATAAGTTTTGAAATTTCAAATAGATTGCTTGGGAGGTCACTTTTCCAGTGAGAAACAGGCCAACATCCTTAACCTTATCTCATAATTTAAATTCTTAGAACTTGGTATAATCTTAACCACCTTGTACAGTTCACCTTCAAAGGCAGGAATAATTTCTGAGATGAGATGGCTGGCGTGCACCAAGGAGTCTTCACAGATCAGGGGATGACAAAATAGGTGTAAAATGTAGACGGAAGAATTTACACTGGTCTGCACTGGACCCCACCAACCCTCCTCCCCTCCAACACCAAGCTGCTCTGGACATAAAGACAAAAAGGAGAATTAAACACTAGGCAAAGATAGAAGAGGGAACTACAAGAGAAAGAAAACACGAAGGAGAGAGAAAAGGAGTTATGTCTGGAAACTAGAAGGCAAAACTAAATTAAGCTTCCCTTCCCTAAGCTTGGAAACTCACACACACACAAACACCTTGCTCCGTCAACCTGCATTTTTGAATGTCTACAACGAATAAAGCAGTATGACGGTGACAAAGGCAAATCCACTCTCGTTCTGAGCCTCAGTTTCCTCATCTATAAAATGAGGAAGTTAGATAATCAAAGACAAGAAAAAAATTGTACACCACAGGCAATTACCAACATATAACAAAGGAGGAATAGAGACAACACGAACTGCAGACGTCCTGAAAAAGGAGCGACCAAATTGAACTGGGAAATCAGGAACAATTTGCTAGAGGAAGACTGGTCAGAAAACAGGCAACTGAAAAGACGACAGCAGGGAGGCTAGAAAGCAAAACCACAGGAGTAAAAGCAGAGAGATCAGAATGCACAAAGTCATCTGAAGAGGAAAAGAAAGAGATTAGGGAGGGGAGGAGAAGAAATGGGAGAACAGGGTAGAGAGAAAATTATAACTCAAACTAGACAAAGAAAATAATATTTTGAAAGCCTAACCTAACAGCTGTATGCAGGACGCACTAACACACTGCGAGTGCAGGGGTGGGTGGGCAGATGGGAGGCAGGAGGAGAGGGTAGGTGAGGAGTGTGGGGGATGAAGGGAGCCAGCCTGACGGAGCAAGACCTCCTTCTGAAATACACACACACACACACACGAGTCCAGAAGTGAGATAACAAGGGTCAAAATCAGGGCAGTTTCACTGGAACTGGAAAGAAAAAATAAAAGGTACAGCAAATAGTAACAAGAATGATAGGACTCGCTAACTGCCAACTGATATTCCAGGTATTTTATGAACAACTTTTGCTGAAAGAGAAATTTGAAGGTTTGTTTTATTCATCTATAGCTGACCAGCTGACCATCACGAATAAGTCATTAAGCTTTCTGTCTTATTCTTTCACTCTTTAAAGTGATATTTACCCAAAGCATGGGAGAGCTGTAAAACTGATTGTGTATAAAGAGCTTACGGGTCTTTGGACAAACTCCTTCATGCTTACAGTCTTTATTACCAAAGTAACCAGACAGCTGTTGACACAAAAGACCAGGTATCATATCAACATACAATAAACCAAAATACATAAGGTGCTTGAATTAATTTAAAAAACAAAACAGGCTACCAAACTAGCCCCTAGAAGCCCTAGAGCAACACCTGACTGCTAGGAATCAGCAGTTCTCTCTAAAGACTGCGGCAGTCGCCATCATAACAACTACCATTTTTTAAAGTCATCACTATGCCAAGTGCTATGCTACTGAATTCTCACAACAGCATTATAAGTGTGATCCCCATTTTACAGGTAAGAATGCTAAAGCTCAGAGTGGTTAAGTAACTTACCTAAAAGTCACTGCAACAGTAAGGGAGAATGTTAGGTCCATCTGATTCCAAAAACAATACTTTTCCCATTACATTTCAGATGAATGCGATGGGGGAATACATACCAGGTTTAAACAGATTCAGGTAAATTCTAGCTATTGACCCTACTGTAATCAGGGAAAAGAACTGTCATTTATTTCCACCATAAATCATTAAAAGTCCCAGGAAAAAGAACAAAATGCTGACAACTCCCCCTCATTCTCCTCAGCTAAGAAACGCCCATATTTAATCTCTTGAAAAGTTCTTACATGAGATGTAAAAATGTTATCTATTCACATGCTTATTTAATATGCGTGACATTTCACCTACCCATCCACCCACCCACTCACTGTAGAATCAGATGTCTACAGGACAAGGATGTGAATCAGGCATGCAATAAGTACTATCATTACATCCCTTGAATTACACCATGCATGACTCAGTACTTACCAACTAGTATATGATGATTATTAATTAAACAATAGCTTCAAGAGACAGATGAAATATACGAAAGAACAACAAATGAAGAGGCAGAGGAAACTTAAGGACAGGGCTCATGTCATATTCATCTTTGCTTCATATCTTTGGTGAACTCAACTATCCCAAAATTGTCACTAGCCACGTGATCTTGCTCAAGCCCCTTTATTTCCTTCCAGCTTAGCATCCCCGTCCATAAAATGGTGGTGATGGTCTCTGCCCAACCTATCTCACTGAGTAGCCATAAGGAATAAACAAAGGTCAAGTAAGTGAAAGTACTGAGAAGATATGAAAGCACTATAATAAAGATTGTTAGTCAAGTCTTCCGACAGAATGGCCAAAGCCCTCACTGTTGCCTTCGTTTTTCCTAAAGCCTGTAAAATCTAAAATTTAAGCTAACAACAGCACGGTTCTCCCTTTCTGGGTCACAATGGGTTGGAAGATCTAATTTTAAATTTTAGCTATGCCACAGACATTCAGAGTGATCAGGTCTTTTTTCAGCCTCTCAGGTCTTATGGGCCAAGTAGCATATTTGTCTTTGATTAATCTTATACCATGCTCACAAATGTGTCATATTAACCCTAGGAACTTACAAAAAAAAAAACGAAAAGAAATTTTGACAATGGTGCTGGTTTTATATAGGACAGGATATATCCTAACTTTTACCAAGAAAAGTCATTTCTTATAATGTTCCAGGGGATATCTCCTTGCCTACTTTCCTGCCTCGGCTGAGAAGTCAGACAAGAAATCAGTTACCAGCTACCAGATCTCGTAAACATCTCCTCAATCCTACCATTAAATGATTTTTACATAAATTCCCAACTTTCACCAAATAACATTTTAGCAAGGCAGTAATGAGTCCATAATTGTAATCATCAACTCCTGGGTAATGTAACATGACCCACGAGACAGAGGTCATTTGAAGACCAGAAAGAGGAAAGAGAACCAAAACTAAAGACGGACAGACGAACTCTAAATCTTGATGAGAAAATTCAGCACGGTCTGCCACCCATCCAGCATTCCTTCGCAAGCAGACTCTAGGCATGGGTGATAGGTTTTTCCACAGTAGTTACAATTTAATTTCACAAGGTAAAAGGCTCTCCCATCCAAGTATAATAGGAAAACAGAGAGCCTGTCTCTCTGCGAATTACTAAAACACAGTTTTTGATAGCCTATTTTGTCATGTCAAGTAGAATGGCCACCCCACTCACTCCCTCTGTACCTGTCCACTACTGGGGCAATAAGCTAGTGTAATAAAAGGTGAAGTAGAAAAGACCAGCTGGGCATGAAATGGGCCATAACACAATGGCTCTTGGAAAAAGAGGGGTTATTTACTTCCATTTTTTGGCTCTGGATATTTGTTTTTTGGCCTGATCCCATGTAGAGTCTTGGTACAGAAATTGAACAAGAGTCTCCATGAGATGTGTCTATAAGGAACGAAGTTATTAAGAAAAATAGAGAAAGAGGAGCAAGATGTACTAAGCAGTTTGCTTTTCTAAAAGTCATTTCAAAAAGGCTTCCTTAAGAAAAATGAACCAGTGTAGATTCAGAGTATATAATCGAGTTAACAGAACAAATGTGCGGTTTTTTAAAAATCTTTTTCCTTTATTCTTAGACTAGGACAGTGATTAGATACAACTCAATTAATGCAGGTGAATTTCAAAACACAGACAAAACAGTTTTTTCCTTTTAAAACAGCTGGCACAGAGCTACCTAGAATAAACCTGGACTCTTAATTTTATCCCAATCCTAGATCAAACTAACATGAGGGAGAAAACACGCTCATTCAACAATTATTAAGTACCTACTAAATGCTAGTGGGCTGTATTATGCCACAGTGGAAATGTCCAAACCAAGTTACAACCACCCTAACCTTCTAGACATACGGAATTCACCTAAACCTCATAAACAGGATCAAAAGTTACATTAAGAGGCCCTTTTCCTAGACTGCCATTTTGGCACTTTTTTCTAATCTGACTTTCTTGAGAACATATTTAAATGGCTGAAAAAAATGAGTGGTTTATCAGTACAGATTATCAGGGAAATTAAGACTACCAATGAGAAAAAGAGTAAAAATTTTTGATGTAATGTTGATTGTGGAAATAATCAAGATGAGAATACCTCTTAGCAAAACAACAGCTCGACGTACCCAAGTCTTGTTGAACAGCACTTGCAGGAAACCACTGGAGCCATAGCCAACTCCCTCCCAGTCCAATGAGAAGAAAGGCCTTAGGAGGCTCAAACCCTTCCCAGCCCTATTCCTGCTTACTAACTCTGGGGCTCTACACAGGGCACCCCTGACTATTGTACACGTCCACCGGGATAACACGATGTGTCACAGTCAGCTGTTTCACTTTAGCCTTCTCAGACCCAAACTGCTCAAGTTCAATTGATCCCTGCTGGTCTAAAAAACTCTGTCTGCTCCTTATTTTCCAATTCCCACGTAATTCTTCACAAAATCCAACAGGACAACTTTGCAAGTCCTCCTGGCTCTCTAGGGTCTGAGAAAACTAAGCAGTAATGTAGAAAAAAAACAATGCTAACGACCACTTCCCGAAATTATCCCAGACAAAAAAGGGCTGTCCCATCAGCACCCATGATCTTCTTCTAACAAAACAAATTTCCCCTCCTGCATGTTAGTATGCAGCCACTGCACTGATGCCTTCAGTTAACATTACAATGAGACCTCATTCTCCTGAATCACAAATGGGTGGAGAGAAAGCAGATTTCGAATAAATTTGGTTTAGATTATTTGGTACTTTTAATTAAGAAATAGGACACTTAGCTAGGAAGCAGTAGTCATGATTTTTTTTTTTTAAATATCCTCTAAGTTTGTAGTGACTATGTAAGCATGTCAGCTTCCAGCATGTGATGAATGGCAATTTCCATTGCCAAGGCAGTGACTATGAAAATAAACTTGAAATGCACTCTAATCTCCACATCTTTCAAAAGCTTACCCATCTCCAATGCCCAATTCCCCAATAGCCCTCAAGCCAGAGATGACCCACACCTTCTCAGAACTCCAATGGCACTTCCTGAGGATAACACGCCATGGGCACTCCCCACACATAGTAATTTGACTGTTTTCGCTACCAACTGTAGTTATTATTTCTTGTTTCCCTAATAGTACCCAACAGGGCTTCTCACACAAAGGGGAAATCCAGTAAATGCTGTGATCTACCCCAAGGACTTTCGAAAGGATCCTGACTTGTCACTAAAATTGAGAATGCAGCAAATGACACACAAAAATAGGATACTTATGGATTGGTGCCATGGTGGGTTTTTTTTTCTTTTTGGTGGTGGCAGAATGGGCAATCTGCCAACATCTGAGGTTTTATCTTGCTCTTGTTCCTTTAGGCAAATTGAGTAAATTTGTCTTAAACCAGGCCACAAAAACTATTTGCTTAGCAATACCTTAAGAAAATATCTTTAAGTGTACCTTTGGTCTTATTTTTCTGTAGAAACACTCCAAAAGGTTCACCAAAAACGGGCCCTAAACATGTTTAAATGATTTACTTTAAAGGAAAATTTGTTTTAAAAAAGCACTATTTCTAAAAGGCAGCAGCTGTTGGATCCCACCTTGTGCTCCCTCCTAACGCGTTCAGAGAGACTCTTCAATGCTGAGTGAGGGATGTGCCCCTCCCTCTCTGTCCCTCACCCCCAGAGGTGCTCTTCACAGACCAGAATTCCACTCTGCAGCCAACTGATGGCTGGGCTGCAGCCTCTCGAGGGGGGAGATGAGGCACAGAAGCGCTGACAAGCCCTCAACAGCAGCAGTGATGCAAAGCGCCAGAATAAACTCTGGAGCTGCTTCTCATGGTTGAAAGGACGAGGCACAAGCTGTTTTCTCACATCCTCTGCCTCTTAAGGTTACAATAAACCAGCCTCTGAGCCAATTAAAATCCCTATAGTTCATGTTTTCTCAGAGAAGGACAAAGCGAAGATGACCTGTGTTTGCTGGGAACATAACCAGCCATGTATGGTCTTGGTTGATAAATGAAGAGTTAAAAAAGATTAAAAATTTAAGTCATGACTACTATGAAATTGTTTATTCATGGTAAGGTGTCTCGGGCAGTTACAGCTGTACAACAGTAAATTGTTAACAACCGTTTCCTGAAGAAAAATTTCCATTATAGATCACAGATAAGACAAGCAGCAGAGTGCAATGCTGCGGGGAGACCAACATTCCAACCGACAGAGGATAGGTTAGATGCGAGTCAAGAAGGCCTACCCTTCCCTGAAACCACTTTCAAGAAAATTGTACTTCAAGGAGGATGACATTTACCCTAACTGCTGCATCTAATTAAAATTAGGTAATTAAAAAAATTTCAAATGCACTTTAAATTTGACGTAGGGCACAATTAAAAATCAGATTTTAAAAAATATCATTAGGACAGTAGGGTGAAAGCTGGCATACAAGAGGGGAAAAAACCAGTTTAGCTCTCAGGAAACAGGAGGGAAATGGCAGTCTGAAAAAGTTATTATAAGCGGACTTGTTTTTTTCCTTTTTAAAGACCAGAATTTAACAACTTGGAACATCTGTGCCCTTGCCTGCCCCAAGTATGCCGACGCCAAACAGCACTTCTTGTGTCAGTCTTCTCCCCAGCAGGAACCAGCCTGGTGAATCAGCAGAATGTCAGTGTCTTTGGAAAGCTGCTACTATTATTTTGAGTTAGCAGGAATGGAAAAAACAATGAGAGCTTTGTTTCCAGAAACAAAACAGGTGATTCCTGGATTAATGCACAAGGTAACAAGTGACTATGCAACTCTGTCAGGGATGGAGTAAATCCTATAGGAAAAAACTCAAGATGCACTAGAAGGAACACTGAACTGGAAATCAGAGGCCTGGAGTGCCAGCCTCAACCTCAACAGTTAGCTGTCCAACATGTGGACCTCAGAATTAGCACTAAATAAATAAATGAGTCTTGGGCTAAGCCATCCCTAAGGTCTGTTAGGATTCTGAAAATCTATCATTCTGTAGGTGAACTTAAATGTGATGTCACAACCAGAACTTTTGGTTACTAACTTTGTGAGGAACAGTAGTACCTCGAATAGGGCTAATCATATGGTAGACACCCCACATAGGTGTACTGACTGACACTGCTTGAGCATCCAGTAGAGTCTACGGTTCCTCAGGGTCTAGCACAGTGCCTGGTACACAATAAGTGCTCAAAGTATGTCTACTGAATGAATTCATGAGTGCCTATACCGAGCTCACCCACAAACAAGTTAACTGACTACGGTTCTTGTACAACCCAGAACTCTGCAGTAAATGCTGGGGAGCACACTCATCAGTCTGGGGACTGACAGAGCGATTCTTGACACTGTCTAACATTACATAAAGTATCAGAAATGGCTTAAGATCACCCTTCAAGAAGCATGCATTAAAAGTATTCACTGATTTACTTCTATGAGAATTATTAGGCAGGAAAGAACCTAGTCAGACATGGTCTCAGGAGAGAGATTACCAGACAGATGAAAATAACATGAAGCAGCAGCAGATTCCCCATGAATATCACTCATGCAGACTAACTACATTTGTCTCTTTCCTTCGGAAATCTGGATTCAAACAGAACAACTATTGGAAGAGAATTTGCCCTAACGAACATAACCTCGACCACAGGCACATCAAAAACCTCTTGCACTGAAGCTGTTGCACATATGACAGCAAAGACAAAGTATAAAATGGTTTTGGAAGTCATGATTCAGACTCAGTTAAAAGTAACATTTACTACGTGCCTACTATATATCAAAAACTGCTTAGCACTTCAACAATCTCCTTTAATCCTCTTAACACTGAAAGGCAAAAGTTATTCTCTATACTTTTGCAAATGAGAATACTAAGGGCTGGGGGGGGGGGGGCACTAAATTTCACACAAGAAATGAAGCTGGCTGTCAAACCTAGATCATCTGTTTAGGTCTAATACTCATTCAACAAATATTAAAATGTTATTGTGCACCTAGCCTTTTTTAAAGAAATGGGAATATAGCAGTGGACAAAACAGATTAAAATTCCTGTCTTCCTGGACATTCCAATGTGCTTTCTACCATGATTCACTGCTTCTTCTAATCTCAACTCCACTGGGCCAGGTGTTAGCAGAATGATGTCTAGATCACCGGATTCAAATCATGTCTGGCCTTACCTCTAAAATGGGCCTCCAAATCAAGATCCTGAAAAATTAATGCTGTTAATGTATGAACAGATACATCATGATGAATTCCAGTACTAATAAGAGAAAACAGGACAATTAAGGATTGCTCAAGATTTGTTAATAGATAAAAAACAGATTTTCAAATGAGTAAAGAGCAGCATGTGTTTCAAGATGGGAGATAATTAGAATGGAAATAGAACACCAGACATGACAGCAGACATCAGCAGAGACAGAAAGGAGAAGAGAGTAAACAGCATTTCCCCACCATGTCAGCCTTCCTTCTAAGGATAGACCTGAAAGGATATCTGTATTATCGTGTCCAAGCAACCCAAGAAGAGACTGCACAGCATTCAGCTCCACCAGAAGGTGGTACAGGTCTGGCATGGTGGCCACCACATGCATCTCCTGAATGATGTCATTTAGGTCCAGCTCAGATTCCATAAACCTAGAGGAGGGGAAACAAGACAGCATCATTGAAAGGAAAGGGGTACTATCAGCATTGAGGAGCAAACAGCAACAGAATCCAGACAGAGAGACAATCTGTCAAAGTGTCTACAACAGACCAACTAAGAAGTACACTCATCCGAACATCACACTGTCACACAACTTCCTTGGGAAATCAATTTCCTCACTACAAAAATCAATCTTGAATTCAGATCTCATGACAGGGTTCCCCTTACTCGTGCAGTCACAAGTTGCCTTCTGGAGGCTCCTAAAGCATTCTGCAGCATTAAACCATCTGCCCAACAGTCCTACGGATTAGCTACCATGACCCCTTGGTGTGGCTATTCACTCTGTTGCCCTGAACATAGTTATCCTACTAATCCAAAACGGGTTTCTCTTACTTGCCACTTCAGATCAAGGGCCAATTATTCCCCTTACCCAAAGGAAGATACGGAGATGCTATGCCATCCAAATACCCGCCCCTCCTCTACACCTTTTCCAGTGAGCTGATTAGGAGGCAGATCCCAAAGTAAAGCAGCTCTAGTCTCCAGCATCCTGTAATCACCATCATTCCTTATATGGTATGATATTACTTCACTCACATTTCCACACCAGAGCCTTTCAACAAACCTACACCCAGGCACTAAGAAGAGAACTGCTTTGCATTCACCTCTGCACACCCTCCCCCAAGGGTTAACATATAAGAAATGTCCACTAAGCCTCTGATGAACGAGACAGGAAGGCTTGTTCTGAGAAGGAAATGAGCTAACCCATGTAAAGCAACTGAACAATACCTGAGAGAGTGACTGAGAGGAAGCAGTGGTTAGACAGACTCTGGGGCCAGACTGCCTGGGTTTGAAACTGACTTAGCTACTTAGCCTCTCTATGCTTGAGTTTCTTCATCTGTAAATGGGATAGTAATTACCCATCTCATAAGGCTACTGTAAGGAGTAAATGAATAAATACATAAAAAGCACTTAAAAAACACCTGGCAAATAAAAAGCACTATATGTTTGCTCTCATTTCTTCTACTACCGCTACCACTACTACTATTATGTTATTACGTCTATCTTCCCTTCTAGAATGTAAGCATCTTAAAGACAGGGATTACCTTCTCTATTTATCCCCATAAATCAGTTAAGGCCTGCTTAACTGAATTGAGGCCCCAAAGGAAAAAAAAACATAAGCAGGGGCTCTTGAAGTCATGTAGGATTCATCCAGACGTGGAGGGGTTGGGCACATTCCAGCTCTCCAGAAATCTGGATTCTGTAAGGAACAAAATCTGGAGACTAATTGTTTAAAACATGCCCATATTTTAGACAACATCTCTTACTATTGTTTTCTCCCATTAGTATTTTTAATAATAACATTTATATATATTTTTTCTGATTATATAATACCAATTTTTGTAGAAAACTGGGAAATGAAGGACAAGCCTTCAAAAAGTAAACAGAAATCACCCATAGTCTTATTAATCAGAAACAACCATTGATAATACTCTGGTATGTTTAAGTCATTTTTCTCAACTCATAGCCTTTTTCCCCACAAAAGTAGCCTACAAAGGATACAGGTCTATATTCAATTTTTGATGCTGTTGTGAACACAGGTTGAACAATTTCCCTGATGGTTAAACATTCTTCTACAATAGGAAAAGCCAGTATCTCACACTGCTGTCAGTCCTCCTCCTTCTCCCGTGGCAAAATCCTTCATTGAGCCCACACGCAGCTTCAGAATCCTTCTCTACACAAGGTTCCAAGAAGAGACCTCCAATCACTCACACAGCAAGTGTAGGAGATTAAGCCTATCTGAAATGCCTGTTCCAAATAATACATTTTTAAAAGCTACATGGTATTTCCTTGTGTAGACGTACCATAATTTATTTTACCAATCCCCCTTTGTCAGACATTCAGATGGTTTCCAATTTTTTCCCTTATGACAAATGACACTAAGACACATGTATTCATAATTACTGTGTTAGCATAAGTTCCCAGGAAGGAAAGTGCCAAATCAGAGAGTACACATAACTTAACAGATTTTGATAGATCCTGCCAGAAAGGTATCAATGGTGTATGAAGAGCCTGTTTCCCCTCACCCTCTTCAAAAACAGCATTACCTACTTAAAGTCTGCTCCAATTTGAGATGGGAGATATAACTTTTTATTTTGCATTTCTGATACTAAGATGGTTAAAATCTTGTTAATGTTTACTAGCTATTTGTATTTCTTCTTTGCCCATTTTTATATCAGGGTGCTCATCTTATTTACTGATTTATAAACACTCTATTTATTAAGGAAATTAATCTGTCATATGTTGCAAAAAAAATAAACCAGAGAAAAATATTTGCCCTTTAATTCGTACATTGTGTGTTCTGACACAAAGGTTTTTAAAGGTTTAAGTAATCAAATCTTTGCCTTTATGAACTTTATTTTACATGTATCCTAAGCAAGGTTTTTCTATGCTAAGATCAGATACATTTTATGGTGTACTTTTATGTTTATACAAATTTAAATGTTTAGGAGTAAATAAATCTGAAATTTATTCTAGTGTATGATATATGGCAAAGATCTAACTTTACTTTCTGCAAATGTTTGGCCAAATGCCCCACTACTATCGTCTATCCTTTTTTCCACAGGTTTGAAGAAATGCCACCTCTACCATACACTAAATTTAATGTGTACTCTATAATCTGTTTATGGGCTTTTCACTCCATTTCATTGATTTGTCTGCAAATTCCTGAGCCAGGACCACACTTCCATATTGTTAGTCTGCTATTGCAAAACACCCCCTTGTTAATCTTCTTTTTCAATGCTTCCCTGTCTATTCTCATCTGCTTATTATTCAAAGTAAATTTCAAAATTATTTTTGTCAGGATTCTCCCCCATATCACTTTTTTAAAGATTCCTTCCACTGTGCTTACAAATAGGTTACCTTTTTAGATCACTAGTTCTCTATCACCTGAAGTGTAGAAGCTAAATCAGAATCATGATTTGGAAGGGCTGGTAGGAAAATTCAGATAGTCCAGGGGGCAGCAGATCCATAGAATCGTTGAACCTAACAGGCTCAGCAAATCTCTAAGGACAGAGACTACCTCTCACTCGTCTCTGGACACTCAGCCCCAGGCACACTCCCTGGTCCACTGTAGAAATTCAGCAGATGCCTGCCCAATGAAGGAGCAGAGGAAAGCAGCTGCCACAAACGCTGCTGAGGTTTCAGGATGCTTAAAGAAGACAATATAGAGTCATCATTTTGATTAGATGACCCTAAAAGTTTGTGACATCTGTTTTGGGAACCATACTTTAGGAGGGACATAGAAACTAATTTGGGGAAGCAACTGAGATTACAAGAAGTCTAGATACCTCTCAAATGAGAATTTGTTGAAATTCTTTTTCATTCTGAGTTGAAATCTTAACAGAGCTCCCAAATAACGAAATAGGTTTCTTTGGAAAGTTAGACCCTTGTCGCTGGGAGATCCTAACTAATAAAGGGTGATATCAAAAAAAAAATCAAGAATTAGAATGAAGAATGGACTGTAGCTTTCCGTCCCTTCCAACTTTGAAATTCTTTCAAATATGCAATGTTAACTCAATGTTTTTTAGATTAGAAAGTCAGAAAATTATCAAAATAAGAAAGTCACCTGTGAGCAGAGAAACATCATAAAAATATCACTGTGGTCCAATGTTACACGAGTAACGAGATATAGTGGAAAATGCCCAGACTTCAGAATGAGATTGACCTGAGTCACACTCCCAGCCACACTATGTACTGGCTGCGTAACCATGAGCAGTGTGTCAACAAGTATTTATCGGGTACACACTGGGTGCCAGTTACTGTGCTAGGTGCTGAGGCTATAACAGATAACAAAAAAATCCCAGTTGCTGTCCTCATGGAGCTCCTAGCCTAGCACAAATATAAACAATCCTTTACATACAATTAGCCATAAGGATGCCTGGTGTTGCCCAAGAGAACTGCCACTGGAACACAGAGCACGGAGCCCCAACGTGGTCAAGGGAGACAGAGAGTACCAACCAACCTATCTCTAAACCTCAGCTTCCTTATAGTGAGGATTAAGAGATGATAAATATAAAGTGCCTAACAATTGTTGGCACATAGTGCGCTCACAGAATCCAGGTAAGCTCAAGTTTGCTATGGTACAACAAAGAAAATTTTCTTCTCTTTTTGCTGACAAAGTACAAGCCTACTCATTTAAAGCACACACTACAATATTTGCAGAGGGCTGCCCAGGGGTTAGGCACACCTTCAGCAACAGATGACTCACAGCTGGGGGAAAGGATCAAGTTAAGAGGTCAATGGGAAAGCAATAGAGCAAGATATTGAAAGAGTAACCCAAGCTGACATGAGGTCATCGATTCCATCTGGTATAACAGAGAATCTTCTACTGGCCTGCCCATGTGCATTTACTTCAGACCAGCAGGATGTTCTCCTTCAACCACAAGAGTGAAATTTGCAAACGACCAGCAAAGTTCAGAAATACCAGAAAAACAACAGAAACCGATGAGTGCTCCTGCAATCACAAACCAGCTATCAATGCACAGAGAACATGATGCTTCTTCCACCCAGGACCCCTAGGTGGGGGTAGGAGGTGGCTGGAGATCCTTTCAGGGGTCTATAAGAGCAAAACTATTTTTATAATAATTCCAAAACATTATTTGCCTTTTTCACTCTCATTCTCTTAGGAGTGTACAGAGTTTTCCAGAAGGCTATACACCATGTGATGATATCATTGCCCTGATGGCTAATGAAATATGTGCTTATGTATTCTAGAATTTTCTAAGATAAGCACTTTAAGGTCCTTAATTATTTAAGGGTGGAAAGGAGTCCTGAGATTAAAAAGTTTGAGAACCACTAAATAATTCTGCCCCTGCAAAAATGAAGAGAACTCCTACTAAAGGACTTACTAGGGAAACAGCACACTCTACTCAATGTGATATTTGAGAGAAAGATCACACAGTTCAAAGTAGAGGCTGCATATGGAGAATTGTCAATTGAATCTGAAATGTAGGCAAATGAAGAGAGGCATTTTTTGGTATGCAATCAAAATGACAATTGCATATACGGGAAAATAAATTTGAATGTTTCTGATCTCAACCAGAAAGTTTCATTCAAATCCACTCTAGCAATTTTCATCTTAATTGCACCTCGCTGGTCTAGAGAATTATAAAAGACACTGCACCAGTAAGAATTCAAGAACTCAAGGTTAAAAGACAATGTAGCTTCCTAACTGCTTTTGGCCATGAAAAAAATGTTCTTTATACATAATTTCAACTTTCAAATGTTCATATTTAAAAACTAAAATAGTACATAAAATTTTGTCTGAATGGAAAACACTGTTGATTTTTTTAAATGAAATAAATTTTCTTAAAACCACTTTATGAATTTTAACACTAGAGCACCTGTGGTACCTAAGATGTGGATGGTGAACACAACCTGCAGAAACTCACTGCTCCAAACTGACAGAAGTATACCTACCAAGTGGGCAAACGCAATACTGGCATTCCAAGAAGTAAACCGGATTTCTTAAATTTCCAGTGTTACCAGCCTACGGTACAGCTTCCTCATTATGCACCCTTAGGTTCCGAGCAATGGGGATGTAATAAAGTGACATCAATTATATAAGATCTCTCCTGTTTACTGAGCACCTATAGTATGGCAGGTACTGTGCTAGGTACTACAAACAGAGACAAACAAGACACAGTCCACCTCCTAAAAGGACACAGAATCTAATGCAGAAAGACCACTGAGGAAAGAAATAACAATAAAACAAATGGCAAAGATGTTAAAGACTGATCACATTAATTATGGGCAAGAACACAGGGAAAGAGACCTGCTAGGGGGAGAATTAAAGAGTACAGTGGGGAATTGGGCAGTAGTTCTCAAAGTTTAAAAAGCACACAGCCTTCAATCCGGGAACTCAACATTTAAGTGCCTATCCCGCAGAAACACATGTAAACACATGTACATGAAGACACGCACACGGAGGCTCACTGCAGCGCTGTTACAAAGCCAACATTCAAAACAACCAAATGTCCATCAACAGCAAAATGACAGATAACTCCCAGTCTCCAAGCCATGAAACATTATGCACCAGTCACAAAACACAAGGTAAATATGTGTGTACTAACATGGAAAGATGTTATGTTATGTGACCCAAAAACTCAAGGTGCACAATATGTACACTATAATTTAGGTAGGAAAATATCTGCGAATTTACACATATATTTAAATAAGTGTACAGAAAACAGTCTAAAAGGATACTAACACAAGCGTTCACAGGGGCCATCTCTAAGACAGGGGAATGGAAAGGAGCCAGCGCAGCGCAGGAGAACTTTCATTTTTTACTCTACTTACACACTGTTGGTATTTTTTACAATGACAAGCTATTCATGTGTAACTGTGTAATCAAACACACACACACAGTGCACTATGACAAGTGCTACCGTATGATGGAGGTCAGCACAAAACCACATAGGACTCTGGTGTTGGGAAAGCTGAGCTCCGATCTAGCTACTCCTCCTGTCAAAGAGGGATGTGGCCATAGGTCCAGTAACAGGTTCTCTTCTACCTCCTCTTCCACAGCAGAGAAAACATAGTGGACCCCATCAGCTTTAACAGGTTGCCACGATGACTTGCCCTCTGAGACCTCTGTGCCTTCGTTCATGGTAGTCACACTGCCTGGCATGCCCTTCCATGTTTTTTTTCTGCCTATTAAGATCAAAATCATGGGGCCGGCCCTGTGGTGCACCAGGTAAGTGTGCACGTTCTGCTTCAGTGGCCCAGGGTTTGCCAGTTCGGATCCCAGGTGCAGACATGGCACTGCTTGGCAAGCCATGCTGTGGTAGGTGTCCTACATATAAAGTAGAGGAAGATGGGCACAGATGTTAGCTCAGGGCCAGTCTTCCTCAGCAAAAAAAAAAAAAAAAAAAAGAAAGAAAGAAAGAAAGAAAAGAAAAAAGAGGAGGATTGGCAGCAGATGTTAGCTCAGGGCTAATCTTCCTCAAAAAAAAAAAAAAGAAGATCAAAATCATTCTTCAAGGCTCAGCTCAAATACCACCTCCTCTGTGAAGCCCTTAACAGCCCCCATCTTGGTATTCACTGCTTTTTCCTCTATGCTCACACAGCACTCTGCTTGTATCTCTTTCAAGGTATATTTTTTTCCTTCTACTGTGCATTTATAGTCAGTCTTCCTGGTAACCTATAAACTTGAGTGCAAAGACTGTACTATTCAACTCTTAATTGCCTGATGGTCTTGGGTATATTAAGATTCATTAAAAGTGTATGTCCTGGGAGGGAGAAAGACAGGAGGGAGAAAGAGATTTAGAACAGTAAAATCTGTATAAATATGAAAATCCTTTTAGTGAGGATTCAAGACTGACTGAAAGATACCAGATTCCTCACTACAGCACTTTCCAGTACACCGAGGAGCTGGTGTAGGAACAGCGATACTAACTATCATTTCATGAGCACTTACTATGTGCCAGGTGCTAACTAAACACTTCCCACTACTCTGATCTAATCTTCACAACAACCCTGTGAGGGAGGTATTATTTCTCCATACAGATAAGATACCTGAAGCAAAGAAAGGAGAAGTGACTTACTCAAGGTCATGTGGGAGTCATACCCGTATTTGTCTAACCCCAAAGCATTTGGCACTTTCCCAACAGTAAAGCTATCAGCAATGGCAGCCATGGTCAGTTTTCTTTGGGCCTTGAGAATAATAATATAGAAAAGAGTTAACATAACAGGCCTGATCTTTAGCAGGGCCTGATCCTAGGCTGGCATCCGGGAACTTGGCTTTTGAAATGTTCCTTAAGTGATAAGGTTGTTTTGCCCACCTGTGGCACTGAACACCTGCTTTCCTTCTGGGAGTCTGGAATTTTGGTAGTCGTTGCTGGCAGAGAATGCCTACATGACCTGTCCTCAATAAATCTCCTGGACATGGAGTCTCAAACGGACTTCCCTGAACAGAAACACTGCACATGTGTTATTATTTCACTGCTGGTGAAAGGAGCATGTCTGCCTGACCCCTCCCAGTAGGAGAGAGAACACATAGGAAGCCTATACATAAATTTCTCCAGACTCTGCCTGACGTATCTTTTCCCCATGCTGATCCTGTTAGGTACCCTTGAGTACTACTCGCCTCTGAGTACTGTGAGCCCTTCTAGTGATTTCCCACTAGAAAGTCGGTTATCCTGGGACCCCTGATCCAAATCACAAAAACCAAAGCAGACAAAACAAACAAAAAACAAAACAAAAATAGCAAATAAAACACCTCAGAGGAGAAAGGGTATCAGTAAAACAGAGCCTTACTTCTCGGGATTGTCTGGAAACTTGATCCGCAACTCTTGGTTCTTATATGATCTTTTCTCAAATGTAAGGATCATTTTCTTCACCGAGCTTTCATCCAATGGTTCCTCCTGGTACAAAGGGACAAATGCAACAATTTCACCCAAACGGATTTCTTATTCACTAATCACTACTTCTTCCCCATGGCTCTTACATGCCATTCTGCCACTCCCCTTTCTGGGTTGAATGTACAGGACAAACTTTTATCTTGCCCACTAGAATGAGGGTAAGCGTCTATATCACATCCTACTTTGCATCACTCTGTGTGTCCCACATTTGGCACAGGAAGTTCAATTTAAGGTGTTAAAAGACTCGCTCATTCAACAAATATTTCTTGAGCATACTATATGGCATGAAGCAAGCAACACTATTAAATAAATATCACTTAATATTTATCTTGTCCTGGTCCTTTGTCATACAGGTAAGACAGCACTCAGACGTTTAAAAGAACTGGTTTAAGGCCAAACACTGAGTTAGTGACAGTGGTCCTCAATTATTTCCCTACACCAGGGGTCAGCAAACTATGGTCCAGGCCAAATCCAACTTACTGCCTATTTCTGAACAGCCCATGAGATAAGAACGGCTGTTAATTAGCAACAGTCACGGCTCTGTGTTTCTTACACATTACTGTACCTGCTCCTTACTAGTTGCCGAGAGGGGGATCAGACAGATACTTGGAATCCCAGTATAGCATCAAGAATTCAGTAACCTCGCTGAGAGAAAGCAAAAAAAACTAGTAGACCATACAGAATTTTCTTACTTCCTGCACTGGAATAATACCTACAAAGGTAAATAAAAGGAATTTTTGAAAGCTGAATCATTTTCCTCCAAAAAATCTACGCTAAAATTTCAGAAATGTTTTCTCCTCAGTTTATTCTCTAGGTTAAAGTAATGTGCCGCAGTGCATTCTGCCTCTCTAACCCTCTCCCAACTCCCAGTGTCATAGCCTTGTGGTTATTAACCATAACTCACACCTAAAAGCAATAAAGAAACTGCTATGAAGAGAACCTGAAATAGATCGTTTTGGAAAGCACTGAATCAACCCATAATTTTGTTAAGTACTCAAAAATGTTAGCTATTATTTTATTAAATTTCGATATTCATATACTGGGTTTTAAATGAGATACCTATAAATTGATCTTGAGCATAACACATTCCTTAGATTGTATCAATGACTCCTGGACCCTGAGGTACTCTGCTGGACCCCACCCCTTCCCCATTGTCCACAGCTTAAAGAGAGGTTCCCTGACACGGTAAAAACCAACGTCAGTGTCCTGGCTCAGCTGGGACTCAGAGTCTAGCTTCACCATTTACTAGCCACACGGCAACGTTACTTTGCTGAAAACAATCCTCAAACCCTCATCAAGTCCAATTGATTCTACCACGTAAGTCTTTCCTGAATTCATCCATTTGGCATTTAGAATGAAATCCTAAATCCTTCACATGACCTATATAAGGAAGGTCTACCAGGATCTGGCTGGCCCAGATAATCTCTCCAACCCCAAACCAGGACAAATATCCCTGTTGGTGGCCCATGTCTACTTGTTCACTATTGAGTCTCCAGTGCCTATTATAGTGCCTGGCACACAGCAGGCATCCAGTGAAGATCTGTTGAAGGAAGGAAGGAAGGCAGGGAGGGAGGGAGGGTGAAAATATTACCCGTATCTCTCAAGATCATAGAGATGACCTAAAGAGATGAGGTACATAAAATTGCTTACTATAAACTATATGACACTATATTACTGTAAGCTGTTATTTTTACTATTTGCAATAGGCACGATGTACCCAATGTACCACCAGGATTTAACTAAAATAATCTAAATTTCTAGGAAAGGGTTAAATCACTTTCAAGCAACCTCAATATCCACTGCTTTTCTTTCCTCCAGCTAACATCTCACCCACGCTGCAGAAAAAACCTTATTAGTGTTAATACAGCTCTCACAGGATTCCCCAAGTCTTAGCTTCTCCAGGGTTTGGCTTTCCTTCCTTTAATTTCTCTCCAGCACTGACGGAAAACTGAATTATCAGTCTTAGTCATCGGCCACAGCAGTATCTCTAATAGCTCAACGTCAGAAACCAGAGGGAGATTTCAGAAAGATAAATGCTGGTGATGTAGCACAAAAAGGACAATAATATTTTACAAGTTCACGTGACTTCACAGGGGCAAACATCACTTGTTTTTCATCAAATGGGACTTTGGTGGCAGTGAGAAAATAACTCCTGGACCTGTAGCCTTCCATGTGTCATTTTTACAAAGTGATCTCTTTTTCCCTGTCCCTTAACAGAAGGGCTGGTCTCCCAGCCTAGAACTGTCTCCCGGGCTAGAAACCACTTACCCATGACAGCTACTATCCTAACCCTCCAGTACCAGCCTTGCCCTACATGGGACTTACACCTGCCAATTAAATGCTGCTGCAGGGCTAACAGACTGAGCAGAAGCTAGTGAGGACGGAGGGAGGGAGAGAGGGAGGTCGTGCTGCACACAGTTCGTCCAAGCCTGGCAGGGCTGCTGCCCTCAGAGAGGAAATTCAGGACTGTCTTCCACCATAGATTTCCAAAGTGTCACCATCTTTTAGGAACAGACCCCCAAATTAGCACTGGTACAAATCCTAATGAGGAGAGACTTATTGTCATAACACAGTAAAGACATTTTTGGAATGTGAATCAATTTTTTTTCTTCTCAGAGTCATGCTCCAACTTCATTTTTTAAATCCAAACTTCGCATGTCTTTGAGGGAAGCAAAAAGCAGCTGGCTTTTAAGAATCTATTTCCATATTTCACATTGAACAAAATGCCACAGAGAAATAACATACAAGTTAACACTTAAGGATTTAAAAAGACAAAAAGGTAAGGTCATTTTATTTTTAATCGCTGATATTTTACTTCTACTCTTTTCAGCTTCATTCATTTATTCATTCAATAAATATTTATTAAGGGCCTACCAAGAGCCAGGCATTGCTCTGCGTGCTAGAGATACAGCTGTGAACAAAACAGAGCCAGACCCTGTTTTCACAGGAGGTTGGGGAGAGGAAAAGAAATGAGCAGAATAAAGAAACAAGCATTTCAGATCATGATAAGTGCTGTGATGACAATATACAGAATAAGTGATAAGAGGGTGAGAAAATGACTTACAGGGCTACCTCAGAGATAGGAAAGACTTTTCTGAGGAGGAGACATCTGAACTGAGACCTGAATGAGAAGAAACCAGCCATGAAAGCATTACAGGATGAAGAACATTCCAGCAGATGGCACAGAAGTAAAAATATCCAGAGGCAGGAAGGAGTGCAAAGGCCCTAAGACATCTTAAGGAACAGCAAACAGAAAGACACTTAAGGATTTCTTTCCCTAAACTGTGTTTTACGTCACCTAAACACCTAATCCCTGAGCTCCCCCTTGAACTTCTCTACCTCTGTTGCTTTGCTGGGCCTTACTCTACTCTTCTGTAAAGTAGGAATTGGGAGTGCAGTAGACCCTTGGAAGTTACATATGTAATATTCTCTGTTTGAACTACAAATGCATTGCCATTTCAACTGCCTGAAAAGCCCTTCTTCCACTTGTTTGATAAAATTCTACTCCTCTTTCAGACTACTGAATATATGCAAAGATGGGAGGGCTTTCTCTGTCCTCAGTACGGTCCAGGAAGCCGCCCTGACCCTCCTCAGTCAATATCAATAGCCCCACAGTCCAGTGCTTGGGCCTCAATTATAACACATAATTCAGAATAATTGTCAAACTCTTATCAGTAATGTTCTTTACACTTTCCAAAACGCTTTCCCAACTCCATTATCCCACTTAACCTTCACATCAACACTGTGAAGTAAGTATCCTTAACCCCATTTTACAGATTCTGCTGGGAAGTCAGAGAAATTTGGCCCAAAATTACACTCTACAGATACTATGGCAGGGCCAGCCAACTTAGCTCCCAACCAACCTCTACACCTTACCTCCTCCTCTTCCTCCTCACCCTCTCTGTCAATAATCTGAAGAAGCCTTTTTTTGTCATCATCTGCTTCTTCTACCACAGCAGTCATTTCCTCTTCCCGATAGCGGCCACGTTCTCGAGTACCAGCTTGTTTCCGACGCATTTTCAGCTCTTCCTCTTCATCATCCCGGGGACGTTTCGTGCCCCTGTTGGGCTGAGAAAGAGAAAAAAACAAACACAGGATTTTAGAGCTGGAAAAGATGTAGAAGGGCACACATAGCAAATATTCTAAAAGCTTTCAGGAATTCCCCAACTGGAAAGCGCCACACAATTTCTCCCACAAAATGGAGTGAAGTTCTAAGTGGTTATGTTTCAGACCTTTAATGATTCTATAAAAATATGATTAAAGTCACCTCTAAGGTAGTTGGCTTTTTTTTACAGAATTTTTTCAACATGCAACGTTTTATCACTTCACAAAAGCTCCTGTGTATACAGAAATCACAGGGAACAAAGCCACTTTGAGATGGGGACATTGGGTTAGGTGGAAGTTACTAGTTAGGATACAAGCCCCAACACCAATCCCTTAGCATGTGGTTTTAATTCATGTCTAAGAAAGATTACAGTCACTCACAAGTAGTTCAAACGGAGACTATTACATATGTAACTTCCAAGGATCTACTGCACTCCCAATTCCTACTTTACAGAAGAGCAGAGTAAGGCCCAGAGGTCAAATAACCAGCAGCAGCACTGAAAACAGAATGAGCACTTCCTGACTCCTAGTCCAGGGCTCTTTCCACCATACTGTCAGGACCTCATTGTGCCTCTGACACTGCAAGGTCCCAGAACTTATTCATCCTATAACTGGAAGTTTGTACCAAAAGGTTGCAAACATTAGTGAAATAACTCTCAACTATAACAGCAATAAACAAATATATGAAATTATATAAGGTAATCCACATGATTATGTCTTCCCCATCACAAAACATCTGTGTTAGGCTCTTCAATGAGCTTTTCTTTATCTGTTATAACAACTGCACACACCAACAGTGTGGTAGGTGCGACATGGTATGTTACTACTAAACAGAAGAAAATGTCACATTCACCGCCAGCCGGCTAAGTTGTTTGGTGATAACAGACAGGTTTCTATTATACTAATTTCTATTTCTACTATCTCACCTTGCGACTTATACCCCACACTGTTACTGAACTCCACTATCCCAGTGGTGCAAAGTCATTCCTTTCTCAACTCATGTACCCTGCTGGTTCCACATACCAGGTGCTTCAGTAAGTCTAAGCATGTGACACTGCTTAGAAAACTCACATCAGACAATTTGGTTTCTAGGGTACCACCTGCTATTTTTCACTGTGTTCCTAGCCACCCTGGGATAGATTATAATTTCATATGATCACACTCTATTTCCATAAACAAGAAAATTACAAAAACCTATTGTAATCATTACTGGTCTATATCTAAAAAAATAAAAGAAATCAACATGCCAGTAAGCACGGACTACAAGAAAAAGGAGGTATGGTTTTCATGTGAGAAGGGGAAGGAAAGGTAGCTGGATCCTGAAGGAGGGCAGGCTTCAAACTATAAATCCGCAGCTCCCCAGCAGGTAAGGAACTTCAGCCCCCAGGAGCACTAATTCTTTCGGGCTCATCAAACAAGCCCTGCTGTGATTCTGATTAGCGTGAGCTTACTACCCAGGCGAGCCAAAGCACGAGGAGCCAAAGCACGAGCGAGCGCCACAGTTCTCCATGGAAAGGAGACTTCTGGATTGTTTCTCTCTGAGGGCAGAGAGAAAAAGCAGTGGACCACAATTACAAGGAGAAAGCTAAACAGTACCTCAGTTAAGAAACGCAAGATAGAAGAACACCGGCAATGTCTCTCTTAAACGCATCTTCCAATCCACTTCTTTAAAATGAACACTTCAGAGGTCGGGGAGGAGACTCATTTTTACCTCTAACAATTTCCATTGAAATAGCAATTTCCTTCTGCAGAACTTAAAGCTCTTCATCTTCACCCCGTCTCTGGAGCAGAAAGGTGGTTAACAGCGCTATTTTCCAAGTAGGGAGACAGGATGCCCGAGATCCTTTAATGACCTCTTACAAAGACAACCTGGTGCCTTCTAAAAGCTGCACCTGACCTCTGGGAAGTTTGCTAATCTACCAGGATTCCAGAATCCTAAGAGGACAGATCTGAGGGACTTCAGGCAAGAATATATACCCATAAATATAAGTCATACAAGACTTTGGCAAAGTTAAAATAATATTTGTTAAACCACTCCTTCAACAAATAATTTATTAAACAATACCAAGGCTTGAGGAGTCCTCCAGTAATCAGCTGGCCTAGCAGCAGTCCCAGGTTTCCATTAGGATGATGTCTCTAAATGAGGATGTAGGAATGGAAAGGGCCAGTATGGAGTCTCCAGACAGGAATAGCTTTGTTAATCTTTACGAACGGTCTAAATACAACATCTCTAAAAGAGCAACCTCTAGGTTCACCAGCTGTTTCTCCAACTCTCTTCCCCCTGACACAGGGTATCCAGCTTTAGTCCCCTCATGACAACTCTGTGGCAGAGCATAGCAGAACCCATTAAGATGCTCTGACATGGCTCCTTCTCCAACAACAGCTCCCACCTCCCTCTCCAACAGATGGGTAAGCCGTTCAAAAGCACTGATATACTTTACTGCAGCATTTTTCTCTCCCAAGGCAAAATTTTAAGAACTTCTTTTCTTTCATTTCTTCTCAACCCTCAATTGTCTCTTTTTCAGATCCTAACACTCCAAATAGAGATGTTTCTACTCATTTCCGAAATCTGACCACTCCAAATAACAGTGAGGATTCATTTACTTAACAAATATTTATTAAGTACCAGTTACGTATAACACATTGGTGCTAGGGACAGGGGACATAAGTGTGAATAAGACAAAGACTACTTTGCTACCAATGGGCTTAACAGTCTAGGACAAAACTGTCCAATCAAAATATTAATGCAACCCATAGACATAATTTTAAATTTTTTAGTAGTCACATTTTAAAAAGTAAAAAGAAACAGGTGAAATTAATTTTAAGAATATATTTCATTTAATCCAATATATCCAAAATAGCATCATTTCAACATGTAATCAATATAAAAAATTACTAATACGATATTTTACATTCTTTTTTTTCCACACTACGTCTTTGTAATTTAGTACAGGTATTTTGCACTTATGATGTCTCTCAACACAGACCTAGCTCCATTTCACATGCCCAACAGCCATATGAAGCTAGTGGCTACTATACTGGACAGCACAGGTCCAGGGGATTTTCATCTGAGGGTTCCTGTTCCTTGATAAAGGCAAAATGGAATTGTCTTTCCAGCAACACTGAACGAAATATGGACTCATAAAGCTGAAGTCCTGTTAGTGAAAGGTCCCCAATAAAAACTGTGAAGTTAACAACACCCTGACCCAGAAATTAACTTCAAGATTATATTTACCAATATTCACCACTGCAAGAGTGATTGGTTATACAAAACAAAGCAAGCATATGTAACTGGGGAAGAAGCTTGGAGCTGTCAAACTGATTTCGGTACAGAAGAGCCAAAGAGCTCTGGATCCAGAAAAAGAATAACTCTCACAGCCTACAGAGAGGCCAACAGCTCAGGCGCAAACTCTCCTTGTGTCTTACACCACCAATCCCAAGAGGATTAAGCCATTCTTACCCGTCATCTTTGGAGATTAATTTGTTGTAGTATCTGAAAAGTGCTTGGAATCCCTCAAGATGAAGGAATGACAAAAGAAACTGTTCTTAATAAAGTCATTTCTCTGCTTCTGCTGCCCACAGGACTAGAGAAAAAATGATTAACTCTTAACTTCTGATGTACCAGAAGATCAGCCTTTAAAGATTTTTACAATCTTCCACATTTCCTGCCTTACTCCCAATAGGTGATGAGCAGTATAAATGCTCACTCGGCATTTGCCACCATCTAAGCACACAGCTGGTTGCCTTTCTAGGATACAGAAAAGATTCCCACTTACTCAAAGTTTATAGTAAGCTTCACAATTATATAAATAAGGTGCTTTTACTTTCCAAAACTCTTGAAGCTTATTGTGTGTGCAGGCACGCGTATGTGTGAAATTATATATATATAATTGGATGGATACATATATCTCCATCCCCCTGGAAACAGAAATCAAGACATCTCCACGAAAGCTTTGAAAGAGTTAAAAAATTAAATAAGCAATCTGCCTAGGATACTCCCTGCGTACCCAGACAATATCCAACCTAAGCTTTAGGTTTCATTTTCCCTCTCTCCCTCTCTTCTTTTTTTTTTTTAATTAAAAAGCAGTGAGAAGCTGTAGCTATAATGAGGGGCTGTGGGAACATGCAGTTATATTGGGCTCAAAGTAATGTACCATAGGAAGAGGCTACATCACCAGAACGAATCCTAAATTGAAACTCCACTATGAAACCAACTCCATTTCCTCTGAGCATGCAATCTATATTAACGTATTTATGGTCTGTCTCGACCTCAATTAGACTTGGGGGTGGGGAGGAAGAAAGGGGACTTCTATAATAAGCAATAATGGGATCATTATGATAAATTATGAAAACACACAGTGCAATTATTAGTGTGAAGAGCACATCTGTACCAGGATATAACAGTGTAGATATGTATTGTGGGGCGAATGCCTAAATATAGCTCAATATTCCAAGTTACTTGGCTAAGAAAGGGAATAATTTTCATAAAATGTACTTTCATGCCAATGGAAGAAAAAATATGTTCAATTCTATTAAGCAAATGGAAAAAGTCAAAGGAAATCTGCTATAACCTTCTAATAAACCAGGAATTCTTCATCCAGCACCAAGAAGCTCAGATAACTTCAGAAAAGGGTCTTCCAAATGAGGGCAGGAAGTGCTGTTTCCTAAATATAAAACAATGGCGAACACAAAGAAATTTGAGCTGAAAGAGAGAATCTAGTTTACCCCTCTCTCTGTAGAAATAGGGAAATCTGAGCCCAGGGGTTTAAGCAACTTGTCTGTGGTGGGCAACAAACACAAGGCCTCCAACTCTCAATACAGCGCTCTTCCTTCTTCACCATACACCCTAGTGGTTCCTAACCTGTTTGCAACGGGGATAGCATACATGGAAGATGAGTTTTGGGGTCAGATTTTCCTAAATTCAAATCCTGGTCCCTCTACTTAGCAGCCCTGGAAAATAAGTTACCCTCTCTACTCGTGAGTTTTCTTAATCTATAGACTGGGAACAATAACTACTTTCACAGAGACATTTATACATGTATGTACATATACACATATACATATATGCACATAAAAGCCAATGTTTCTAAAGTGTTGAGGACAGTTTGGCCCGTATAAGACAACACATGTTGCTTTCCACCTCTCTTTGACATACCTGATTCAAAATCAAAGAACCTCGAAGTTGGAAAAGGTTTTTTTTTTTGGCGTTTTTTTTTTAAGATTGAATAAGGGGCCGGCCCCATGGCTGAGTGGTTAAGTTCACGTGCCAGGCTTCGGCTGCCCAGGGTTTCACCAGTTTGGATCCTGGGCACGGACATGGCACCACTCATCAGGCAACATTGAGGTGGTGTCCCACATAGCACAACCAGAGGCACTCACAACTAGAATCTACAACTATGTACTGGGGGGCTTTGGGGAGAAGAATTGAAAAAAAAAGGAATAAGGAAGATCTCTTTGGGGCTGGCCTCATGGCTCTGTGGTTAAGCTCCCGTGCTCCGCTTCGGCAGCCCTGGGTTCCACCAGTTTGGATGCTGGGCGCGGACATGGCACTGCTCGTCAAGCCATGCTGAGGCAGCGTCCACATGCCACAACTAGAAGGACCCACAACTAAAATACACAACTATGTATGGGGGGCTTTGGGGAGAAAAAGGAAAAATTAAAAAATTAAAAAATAAAAAGACTGGCACCTGAGCTAACATCTATTGCCAACTTTTCTTTTCTTCTTCTTCTTCTCCCTGAAGCCCCCCAGTACAGAGTTGTGTATTCTAGTTGCAGGTCTTTCTAGTTCTGCTATGTGGGACGCTGCCTCAGCATGGCCTGACCCGTGGTGCTAGGTCCACACCCAGGATCCAAACCAGCAAAACCCCAGGCCGCCGAAGCAGAGAGTGGGAACTTAATCACTCAGCCACAGGGCCAGCCCCTGGACAGGTTTTAAAATGAGGATCCCTTTTTCTTCTGGTGAGGAAAACTGGCCCTGAGCTAACATCTGTGCCAATCTTCCTCTATTTTGTACGTGGGATGCCACCACAGCATGGCTTGATAAGTGGTGTGTAGGTCTGCACTGGGGATCAAACCTGTGAACCTCAGGCCCTGGGAGCGGAGCACACAAACTAAACCACTACACCACCGGGCCAGCCCCAAGGATCCCTTTTTTAATGTCAAAATGTTTGACAGACCCCACTCCCAGCTGCACTTTTTAGTATCCAATGATTGAGAAAACACACAATGACAAACAAATACATTGCTCTCTACTTGGTAATATTTTTCACTGAATTTGTGTTTTTAACTCCCATATTTTAAGATATAGAGATGGATTTTGAGAGAGATTTTGATTGAGATTCATTCTACAGAAAATGCTTGTGTATACCTGAACCCACAACCTTTTGCAATAATTCTGAGGCACTAGAGATAGTCCAGACTTTAGGAACCTTTGATCTAATCTAGTCATCTGAGGTTTGAATACTCTTTAAAATATCTCTGCTAGGCCTTGGCTGGGGTTTTCCTAACATTTCCAGTGACCAGAAACTTACCTCCTCCCCTAAATTGTGGCCCCTCCATCTTTGGATCACTTACAGAGTTTATTAAGTTGAGAAGAAACCTTTCAACTTACACTTTTCTCCCCTGGTCCCTAATCTTTCTCCTTAAATGATATAAAACAGGTTTAGTCTCACTCTCACATTCAAAAAAAAAAAATCTTTACATTATTTCAAGACAATAACCCTATTTCTTTTTCAGAATTAAACACTTTCAATATGGGGGAGGGGTGCATGCAACAGAGGGGGAAAAGGGAGGTATACATATTACTGAATTCCTTCCTACCATTATTTTGGGATTTCATGATTTTAAACCTTTCTGATATCTCTTAAGATAATTAGACATATGGAATGTCACAAACTCAAGCTTGAAGACGGATTTGAAATGCTCAGAAATCATCTGCTGTTAACCTTACCTGATTACATTTTGTCAGAATAAAAGGGAGTTTTCAAACACTCATTTTTACCAGATGGCAGTGAGTGGTCTGACCCAGAAGTTACAGATGAGCTGCAGAAATGAGTTTTCCCTTGCCTTTGCTGGCTGCACATTCACTGGTGACATTTTACAACGAGGACTTCTGGCTCAATCAATATTTGCAGGCATGAAGCCTGCCAAAGTTAACATCAGGGCTCCCTTGCAAGTTTGCTTAAGGCACCAGCACTGAAAAAGCTCACAATCTCTAATGCTTCAACTACCATCAGCCACAGTTCATAACTAGGGATCAAAGTCGTCAGAGACAGAAAATTCTACCCACCTCAAAGAGTTCTTGTGATGACTGAAACACTTACAAAGGGGCCCTATGTAAACTATAAAGTTTATACCAATGTAAGGGAGTATCATGGTATTTTTAAGAAACATCTGAGGGAAAATTCCACATATTCATATATAATTATATATTATGCCTTTGTAAGACCCAAGGTTTAAAAAAAAAATAAATCAATGAATCATGGCAATTACTACCTCTTTTTCTGGAAGGAAAACAGGCACCAAAAAAGCCTCAAAATCTCAAAGAAAAGTTATTGCAAATATAAAGCAGAACCCTCATTTATTTAACTCCCAATAAAAAAAATTTATAGGTACTGAGACCAGGGTAATTACTGAAGAATGTGGGTTTTATCAATGTCCACAATAAGAGGACAAAAAAAATCAATGTATCAAAAATTAAAATCACCAGCAGTCTCACTTATGGTCTGTAATTTGATTGGCTGACAAATAACATGGATGTGATTTATGATTTAAATCACTAGTTATGAAGACTCCACTTAATCAATTTTTCCTACCAAAAAAATTCTTACTCCTTGTTAAAGTCTGAATACATATTCATCTCATCTCCAAAGGGTGTGTAGAGTTCTTTTTCAGAAGTACCAACTATACTTTAGCGTCCATGATTTACCTTGACATCTTCTCTGATTAACTCTGCAGCTGCATCAGAAAGCTGAATGTTGATTCGGTTTCTTTATTTATCAAGGCTAACAGAAGTAGATACTTGTAAAACCACTGGAAGGTAAACTACCTCCATTTTAGAAGACTTATTATGAACGTTTTGTCAGCTCCACCAGAACCATTATCATTCATTCATTCACTCAGGAAGAGTTTACAGAGCTAATAGAACCTGAATGTCACTCTACTAGGTGCTAGAGGGAATATCAGACATCAATCCAACAAGAGTAACAACAGAATTGCACTGATCTAAAAGAAGTAACATAGTACAATGCAAAGCGCAGCAGACTAATATTAGAAAAATCTGGATTCTGGTCAATCACTTAAGAGTCACATGACCTTAGATAGGTCATCGGACTTACCAGCACTGCATTTATAAAAATGCTCTGTCCTGGCTCTGCTACCTCAGAGGACTGTCTTTAGTAAATCTTTAGTAAGATAAGGGAGAGTAAGATCAAATAAGATGAAGATAGAGCACTTTGAAAAGAAACCAGGGCCTAGGATTCAATTCCTCTTAATGATTGCTAACTGCAAAGTCCTATGTATACACAACAGACTTTTAGAATTATCTAAAATCAGCTTTTGACAAGGGGTATAATCACAATTATGCTCACAAAAGAAAAAATACTGAGCAGTCCATAAGCGTATAAAAAGGGACTCAACCTCAACAGAAATCAGGGAAATGCACATAAAAACAAGGAGACTGTCATCAGACTGGCAAAAATGAAAAAATAAAAATCTGGCAATACCATGTGTTGGTGAGGATGTGGAGAAACAGAAATTGTTAAAATCTGCTGATAGGGACATAAATGAGTAGAGCTAACTGGTGATGCCTAATAACACTGAAGATGCATATATTCTACAGCTATCCCAGCAGTTCGACTCCTAGGTATATACACATTAGAGAAATTTTCGGACATATGCACAAGGAGATATTTAAAGAATGTTCACTGGAGCATATCTGTAATTTAAAAAAAGGGAAATCTTAATGATCAATGGATGCATACATAAGTAGTAACAGTAAAAAAAAGAATGCATGAGAATCACCAAATTCAGGATAATGACTGCTTCTAAGAAGGGCAATAAAGAAATTGCATTAAGGAGTGGAACGGAACAGAATTAGGGAAGGGTACACAGGAGACTTCAACTGTATTTATAATACTTTATTTCTTAAGAAAAGAAAAATTTGAAGTAAATTCCACAAAATGGTATGGTTGTGCACACACTTATGGGAAAAAAGGAGGGGACCACTAGAAACTAGTAGAGAATCATGCAGAACAAGTCATGCCCAACTGGTTGTAGTCCCTTGATATTGTTACTGCTGATTAAGGTTAAGGGTTTACCAAATATAAAGGGTACCTTTATCTCAATAAGATCTTTCACAAAGTTATCCAAGAGGGCAGGTGGAGAAATGTGGGTGAACGGTAGTACGGATAGCTAGATACATAACTGGTTGAACCAAAAGAGTATGAGTAGAGCCCTTTGTTTAATTCAAAATAGGAAATATATCAAGTCCCTGCCAGGGGAAATGTGACTTGAAAACAATTCATTCAGAAAAGAGCTGACAGTTTTAGTAAATCTCAAATTCAATGAATCAACAGGATGAACAACTTTAATTTCTTTTAAAGCTAATGCATATTAAGGATGCACTATTGGAAGCATAACATCCAATTCAGCTACAGTCCCATAGCACTGAGTTAGCCACAACACTTTAAAAAAGATATTACAATTCAGATAATGCATGAGCAGGATAGTACAGGGTCTGGAAACCTTGCTACAGGAAAAACCAGTAAGGAATCAGAAGACTTGGGAAGGGACCCAGAAGTCACCTTCAGTTATTTAAATGATAACCTTGAATGGGATAAATACATACAGTGCTACCATGAATGACAGATCATGTTCCTCTCCTCCTTGATTCCAGCTAGAGAAATCCTACTCAGCCTTAAGCCCCAGCTCAAAGGTCACCTTCTCTAAAGGTCTTCCAAATACTCTAGTAAGACCTCTGAGCTTCCTCAGCAGTGTGTCATACCTCTATCAGGACACAACACATGCATTAATAAATCTCCACCTCCTCTACCAAATCGTAAGCTAGGGCCTCACGGGGAGGAACTCTGAGATCTAACCCTTGCTCCTAACACCTTAGCCCAGCTCATGGCAGGCACTTAATCCATGCTGCTAAATCAACGAGAGACATGAGGAGAGGACAGCTAAACCAATGAAGTACCTAGCAATCATAGTCTACTATTAGCAAATGTATACAATGTATACACATTCTCAGAATTCTGTGGGTCATTAGGGTGACTGCAGCCAGGCAGAACCCATCTGTTCTGCACCTACATACTTGATCATTTTATGCCACCCTGGGCTAAATTTCATATACTGCTTAGTAAATTTTCTAACAGTGGCCCCAAGAGATAGTCAGAGGGTAAGAATAGTAAAACTCAGATTCAGACAAAGAGTGTCAGTACAACCTCATAATTTACACACAAATTCCTAAGACTCAAGGAAGTGACAAGACTTAGGCCTTGAGCCATAGAACCGGGTCTGAAACCTAACTCTCACTTTTGCAGGAGCAGGATATACAACCTCAGACTCCTTGCCTTAGTCACAGCCTCAGAAACTATCATCTCAAAGGCATATGTGCATCACCTCTCACTTCTGCCATCACCTTTCAAGCAACATTAAAATCCCTTCTGCTCCTTTTCTGCCCATGCCTTTAGCCAGGAAAGCTCTTTTCTGTAGCTGCTTCTTGCCCATTTGGAAGTTCACTACCAGAAGAGCTTAGGGTCATCTGTCTATATGGAGATTTCAGTAAGAACTCCCTCTCCCACATCATTTGGGGAACCACACTGAGCCCAAGGGCATCTACCATTAACACCAGTCCACTATGAATCTTTAAACATTAAATAACAAATTATTATGGCAAAGCTATTTTAAACTATTTGTAGTTTTAAACGAAGGCTCAGATGCCAGAAATTCACTTTACTTAGGGTGACACAAAGGTTAGATACTTTCTAAGTGTATGTCACAGAGGTTGGGGGGAGTGGAGGGTGCATCCAGCAACCAGCAGACCCACACAGCAGTTTTGCAAGTTACACAGCACACCTGTTATATGTAACTATGCTGAGAGAAGTCTCCAGCCAGTGGAATATTGCCTCTAACAATGGCCTATGTCATTAAGACTAAAGTGGGGCAAGGACATCTTTAATTACTTTTTCTATTAGTTGCTTCTGAGGTCATCACCAAGACTCAAGACTGCATTCCTCTTTCGAACAGCACCAGTGGTTGGAGGGAAAAGGTGTATACTAGCAGGAGGAGAGATAGGAAAGAAAAAAGGGAAGATGTTTTGAGGAAATGAGAAGGTGAGAATAAATGACCTGGGACTCAATGAGTGAGAACCAGATCCTAAGTGAGAAATGAATCATTTTATTCACTTACAAAAACTATGTCTTTCACAGTTGCTCATTAATTCCTAAGGGTTCTGACATGGTTTTGATTTCAGAAGCCTAGGACATTAGCTATTACCATTATTTCTTTTAAAGCTTAAAACTTATCCACGTAAGTCTGTTACACAATGGCTGCCACATTTATTTCAAGGTAGACAGAACTCACATGAAACTTTACCCTGAGTATCTTGTTAAAAAGAATATTTTTCAACATTATGGGTAATACTTTAGAGTCTGAAAACGTAGCATGATTATTTAATACACTTCCCAGCACTTGAGCACCGATTTACCTCTCTCTCAGCTTGAGTGAAGTATCTGGTGTTATGGCCTCAATACATGCCTGCTGATAAGTCCATCAAAAACAATGAAAAGAGATGGTTTCATGTCTGCTTTTGTCTAAGATGCACTTTATTTTCCTCAACTCAAAGGTTTTACTATTTCCAGAAGCTCTACAAACTACCAAAGTTAGCAAAATACCTCCATTCCCAATAATGACAAGGATGGTGAATAAGTTATTCTTAGAGTCAGCAATATTTCCTCCACCTAGAAAACAGAGAGAATCCTAACCACCTGGCTACATGCAGTATAATCAAAAGGAATCCTCTGGTAGCCTGGGTGAACACCTCTTGCCCACCTACAAATTTCCTCTACAAGCTCTATGACCACCACCACAACTCTCTCTCAGAGAGGCTAAAAAATTGACTTTAGGGGCGGCCCAGCAGCGTAGCGGTTAAGTTCACGCGCTCCGCTTCAGTGGCCCCAGGTTCACCGGTTCGGATCCCAAGCGTGGACCTATGTGCTGCTCATCAAGCCATGCTGTGGCAGGCGTCCCACATATAAAATAGAGGAAGATGGGCATGGATGTTAGCTCAAGGCCAATCTTCCTCAGCAGAAAGAGGAGGATTGGTGGCAGATGTTAGCTCAGGGCCAATCTTCCTCAAAAAAAAAAACTGACTTTAAATTGATTTGAAACTAGTAACTGCTCACTTCAAGAATATTTTAGGATACTCAGTTTCCTAGCAATAGCATCTAGTAGACCAGATAAGCAAAACACATACCTTGTTGGGCAGGAAGAAACTCTACCAAGAGTTAAGATAATTAAGTAAGTGTCTCATCCAGAAAAATAAATAAATAATAGAATAAAATAATTGTTTTGAAACTTCCCCTTTTAAAGTTTTCTTTGAAGCGTGGCAGGCCTATGGTATCAAAAAAACCTAAGAATTGACTACCGTAGAAAAAGGCATCTTAAAACAATGCAAAGACAACTGTTTTTTGCATGATGCAAAGACATTATTACATGTTATGATAGGTTTACTTTCTGAGAAAGGAAAGTAAAGTGATTTTTCATAAGCAAGTTTCCTCTGTGGGTGAATCTCCAGTCAGTTACAACCAACTTAGAGAGAGCCATCAAGGCAAACTACCCATTAGCTGTCAATTTAGAATGACTCCAGAAAGCTAGCCCCAGAGCTCCACTGATATCTTTTCAACAACCTCTTAATCTTCTTTATAACACCTGTGTTAAAGCAGCCTTACATCAATCCTACTCACTTGTCTCAGACTGAAATTACTTAGAAACTTGAGAATCTGGTACACATACCAAAAAAACAGCGATACACTGCCTGAAAAACCCTGTACAAAAAAAAGGGAATCAGCGACCTCTTTTAAACAAAGCTGCATAAGTAAGCCAGGAAGGGCCTGAATAGGCAAAGTCAGATATAAATCTCACAAAGAGCTTCTAGGAGGCACTGAGGTCAGAGAATCGCAGGGTTTAAAGAAACCATAAAGAATTCCTCCTACAGCTTCCTCACTAAGTGATTATCCAAACTGTATAATAATTACCATTAACTGTGCGCTTATTATGTACCAGGAACTTAACATTTCATTATCTTTTTAATCCTCGCACAACCCTGCTAGGTAGGTAATACCATTCCCTGTTTCTTCAAGTGAGGAAACGAAGGCTCAGGCGGCTTGCTTAGCAAGTTGCCTAAGGTCAAAGAGCTAGAAAATAGTGGAGAGGGGATTCAAACACTGCCCGTCAATCTAAGCCTACAGCACTCGCTCTTTCCACTACATCGTACTACCACCATGTGACTGGGAAATAAATCACCCTGCCCTAACTGGTTTCTATGCTTACTACAGACCTGTTTCCTGAGGCTACTTAAACTTACGTCAACTTTCAGCAGCTCTACTACTTTCCATTTTAGAAACCCATGTGTGTGCCAGGCCTGTACAAAACATAAAGCACCTAAGAAACTGATACTAAACTAGTCCCATTAATAGGGGATCGTGAGGCAGTGAGAAGAGAATGGACCTTAGGAGTCAGACACCTAAGTTTGTTGTTACTAGTGTGTGATCTTGGGCAAAGCACCACTGTCTCAGCCTTCATTTCATCCCTGGAAAAAGCCCTCACAGCGAGGTGGGATAACACGAGAAGTACCTAACCCAGAAAAAGGACTTAATAAATGTTAAATAAGAAAAAAAAATCAAATGGAAATGGATATGCCAGATACCACCAACATGAAATAAAAACTAAACTTGTTTGTATTCTCTCTTATTTTTTGCCCATAAGGCTGGTTAAAGAGAAAACAGTAATTATGGCCCACAGTAGACTTACAGGAAATCTTGGGCAAATAACGGATGAATCTCTCTCTCTCTTTGAGAGATGCCTCCAATCTTTAAAAAGAAAATGCCAGTCAACTCTCAGGTTACTACAATATTGGAATCAGGCTTTTATGAAGATCTATTGTTATTTAAAGCAAGTTTCTCCCAAACCAGTGTTTCCTATGACTAGGGCCACTATCACTGACAAAGGCACCTTAAGCTACTTCCCATCAAAAAAGAAGAGGCAAGAAAGAGAAGGCAACTGCGGAGGTGCAAAGTCTCAACACAAAAAGATACCTAGAAGAGACACAAATTCAGCCACCCAATCACTGATTCACTGCGTCATTCACTTGTCCCTCATTCTTCTCTTCCTTCAGTTGAGACATTGAGTATTTATATATAGCAGGCACTGATCTGGTCACTGCCCTTGAGGAACTCATATCCAATGGGAAGAAAGATACGTAATCAACTTATTTCCAACAAAGAATTGCTGGGAAAGGCAGTCTGAGGCATGCAGCATTTCAAACCCCACTCAATGCCTTAAGAATAGGCCTTGGACCTGGAATACTTCCTTACCAAGAGATAAGGAGCTCATACAGACTTAGCAGGCTTACCACCTTGCGTGGGAGTATCTGTCCCTATTTCAGGCTCAATGAGAATTTCTTTGTTCGGCTTAAGCATGTATGTCAATGGCCCGCAGGCACTAGCTTTCAGGTCAGGGTCCTTCTGCTGCAAGAGAGAGGGCTGCGCATAGGCCAACTGTCCTGTATTGGCCGCAGAGGGAAGGGGGGCGGCGGGTCACTACTGGAGCTGCTCTGGCTCTGCCTCTTCTCTATGTGAGTAAAGCACTGTTCCACCCAGTGCTGTGTGTGTTCTCCCTGGCAACTCTAATATGAAGATGCAGAAGTGTTCGGGTCCTCCCCTGGGACTGGTAACTGACGCACGGTGTTCTGCTCCACTTGGTTGGATAACCCGTGCACTGTTCTGCTGGACAACAATGAAATAGATGATAGACTGGAGGCAAGACAAGGTAGGATGATGGCGGCATTCTGCTGCATTCTACTCTCTAGGGTACTTCTTTTTTTAAGCTACCTTCATCCACCAGATCCCTTTATTAGGAAAAAGATTCTACCATCCACTTCCTGGGTGTCTTTGGGCAAGTTACTAAACCTCTGTGAACTTCCTTTCCTTATCTATAAAATGGGAACAAGAATACTGACTTCCTAAGGTTGGCTTTAGGATGAGACCGAATACTGCATATAAATCAAACAGCACAAAGCCTGGCTCTCAGTGGGCTTCTATATCTGGTAGTTCTCAGCTCTTTGTTCTGTTCTTTTGGCTGGGTGGCCTATGGAGGAGAAAACACATATTCTTTTATTGCACTGAAAGTACGACAATTTCTACAAGCTCTTGTATGAGCTGCTTTTCATTCACTTCAAATCAGGAACACACTATCCCTATAAGTGACCCCTTTCTCCCACAAACACAGAAACAATCTGTCAGTCGAAGGCAAATCTGCCACTAAGGCAGAGGTAATACTTCCAGCTGCACACCTACCTCCAGATATTATCCTGTAAGGCTCGGTGTCGCGCTCCTGAAAAAGGCTACACTCATTGCACTCGGCGATCAAAGCTCACTTGGTCAGAAGTGCCTCTGCCTCATACAAGGTGAGCCGAGACTAAAAATTGCTTTTTTAATTAAAATAAGACTTCCTCAACACTGTTTACAATAGCCAAAACGTGGAAGCAACCTAAGTGCCCATCAACAGACGAATGGATAAAGAAGATGTGGTACATATATACAATGGAATACTACTCAGCTGCAAAACAGAACAAAATCATTCCATTTGCAATAACATGGATGGACCTTGAGAGAATTATGTTAAGTGAAATAAGCCAGCGAGAGAAAGATAATCTGTGTATGACTCCACTCATATGAGGAATTTAAAATTATGGACCAAGAACAGTTTAGTGGATACCAGGGGAAAGGTGGGGTGGGGGGTGGGCACAAAGGGTGAAGTGGTGCACCTACAACATGACTGACAAACATTAATGTACAATTGAAATTTCACAAGATTGTAACCTATCAATAACTCAATAAAAAAAAAAATAAGACTTCCTCAACCTCCTGCTGACAATCACAACTAGAATGTGGAGCCCAATATCAGACAGTTAACCAGTCTCCTCCTTGCTCTAATGGTGGTTTTAAAACCACACAGAGGAAGTAGGGGAAAAATTACTAATTTAAACGAAATGTTTAATTTTCTAATTATGGGACAGGCTCCAAGAGGAAGAAAAGTGATTTGCAATCTTCATTATAGAATCTTCATGCGACCACTGGCACAAGTCATGTCAGTCAGAAGGCAGACACCATTTCTTTTTCCCTCACTGAGCCTTCAGTGTCCTTATGAGTTCTGTAGGGATGGAAGAAGAAATCTCTGGCAAAAAAAAATGAGGTGGAAGAATTAGAATTTCTGTCTCCCCAAGTTTGTTACGCTGAGTGAGGTATAAGGATCGCCAGGGAGATAATATTCAGTGACTTCATATTGGCAGGCTGAGCAGCCTGAGGGCCTTTGAAACTCTAGTGTTGTAAAAACTGCCCAGCTCAGGTGGTGCTTAAGCAATTCTCTTTATTTGCTGAGAAGTCCCATCATCAGTGGTTAAGAGAAGCATCAAGAATTAGGGTGGTGCCCACCAGCGGCACCTCTGGTCAGAAGGAAATCTGTTCTTCTGTAGATATGCTTGTACTACTGCTAATTTGTCTTATCTCTGCCCATTCAGATCTCTATGTGCTAACTCAGGAGAAGAAGTCCCTGCCAACCAACTCTGACAAGTCTGATGGCAGAACTCCCACTGGAGAATCAGCAGAGACAGCAAAGGCAGGCAATTCCCTTTCATTAGAGAGTTCTCTTTAAGTTGTTTTTTTTTTTTTAATTTTGAAAACAAAAAAGTAGCCATTCACAGCCACTGTTCGCTGCAGTCACTTATATAAGCGGCAGAAACTGAAATTTCCCCCTAAGCCAACTGAAAAAGATGTCCTGGAAATAACCAGAAATGGCTGTGCCCCTTTAATTACCCACTGTAATGTAAAACCAGACATGGAGAGGATGGCCACGGCAGATCTGGGCAAAACAGCAATGATATTTAATCATCAGTCCAGACCATCTGTAACTGTTTTGCAGAAACACATAAAGTTTATGGATTCCAAAGCTTCCTACAAGTTACCAAGTGCTGAGGGTCAGGTGCATTGTCCTCAGGTCCGCCAGGGGCTGTTTTCTTCATTCTCTCCAGGCCAGGGTGCTCACCAAAAGGCACCATGCCCATAGTTTCTGTGCCAAGCCTGGCACTAGGAGAGTGCTGCTTCTTGATTAAAACAGATTAAATGTTTAGAACTGAGAGACTCGGAAAACAACCGAGGCAGGAAAGCAATTATCCTAGGGAGAGCACCGCTTCAGCTGCGGCCCTACGCAGCACAAAGGTGAATTCTGTGCCCCTTCGAACAACTAAGCTGGCCAGATTGCGCCTCTACAATCTATTCTCCATTGCGCAGATGCCGTGACCAAACTGTATCACTCCACAGCTTAAAACCCCTAACGGCTTCCCATTGTATTGACAATAAAATCCAAAAATTTTAGGGATTCCTCACCTCCCCACAGCTGACCTCTCTGTCCTTAGCTCAACTGTCCCCTCCTCACTCACCATGTGCTAGCCATACCGCCTCAAACATGACAAGCTTGTTCCCACCTTACGGCTTTTGTACTGGTTTGTCCCTTGGCCTACATCGCTGTTCGCACAGCTCTTCACGTGGCTGGATCTTTCTCATCACTCAGTTCTCAGCTCAAATGTTACCTCCTCAGAGAGGTCTTCTAGAACCTTCCAATGCTCCCTCATCACTCTATTACATGAGGCCATTTCCCCCCTTGATATCCTTATTTGAAATTATCTTGTTTTTGTTTATTTAGTATCTGTTTGCTTGTCCAGATATTCTTATTTATTTGTATTTGTTTTTCTTGTTTATTGTCTGTCTTGCCTCCCTGAACATAAGTTCTATAAAGATAGGGACTGTGACTGTCTTGTGCATCACTCTAATCCCAGTGTCTAGTAAAATATCTTGCATTTAGTAGGCAGTTAATAAATATTTGTTGAACAATTAAAGAATGAAGAGTTCAATATGGATCACTAATCCAAATCAAATTTACTAATCCTCAAAAATCTGAATTGGCTCACAGCCTGTGAGCATGTGAAACAATGCCCTAGAAACACTGGTTGCTTCTTTGCCAACCCCTGGTGAATGACCAGGAAACAATGCCAAAGGGAGACAAGACTGAGATGGAGAACTTGCAGACTCTCCAAGCTGCAGAACTGGAAAACTTGCAAGCCTCTCAGGTAGCGTCTTGACCAAACTGTCCTTTCACAGGAGGATCAGATGGGCCGACAATGATTACCAACGGGCTGTGGCCAAAGGTTGGATCTTGAAGGTCCAACTAGTGCAGGGTACACTATATGAGGTAGCTCCAGTCCCAGCCAACTAGAGTCCTTATGGATGAAACAGCACTTAGGAGCCAGAAAGCAGGTGTACATACTAAGTCTAAAAGAAACCGGCCTCTGTGTGAGTGTGTGAGAGTGTGTGTGTGTGTGTGTGTGTATTGGAAGAGGAGGGGGAAAGGAGAGATAGGAAATGGAGATAGAGCCAAGAGCCAAGCACAAGACAAGAACTGGGAGAGGCATGAAAAGGTCAGGAACAAGCACACAGGGTCTCAGGTGATTGCAACAATGGTGAGTATGTGAATTAGGATATAAGACTAGCTTAAAGACAGAGGGTCAAGGCAATGAGACAGGTAAACGGCTCCCCTTCAGAAACAGAAGCAAGCACAAAAGAAAGGGGCACTCCCTAACAGGCCAGGTTAAGCCCCTATTTGTGAGTACCAATTTCTCCTGAAAGACTCAAGATTAGTGGGCAACAGCTACTGCTCAGATGTTCTTCAATCCCCAGGACGGTAGTGGTGGGCAAAGAGATGCTGGAGAAAATGCTAGATGGAAAGTGAAGACAAGTTACACTAACATGATTTCTAGTATCTTACAGACTTCAGAGCCCTGAAGTTTCACCATTCATCCAAAGATGACCAAGAATTCTAACACCTCATTCATCTAACAACCTCAACTTTTCATGACACCATTCAAAGAAAGCAAAAAAGGCCTCAGAGATTAGATAAAATCCCATCAAAAAAACAATAACACTAAGGAGTGACAGCTGACACCAAAGAGAAGCAAGAAAAACTAAAAAGTAGACACAAGATCTCAAAATCTCTCAACACTTCAAAGTGTTTTAATGCAGAAGTAAAAGCTTTCCACACCTCAGGGCTGGCCTGGTGGCATAGTGGTTAAGTTCAGGCACTCTGTTTTGGTGGCCTGGGGTTTGTGGGTTCGGATTCCGGGCATGGACCTACACACCACTCATCAAGCCATGCTGTGGCAGCATCCCACATACAAAATAGAGGAAGGCTGGCACAGATGCTAGCTCAGGGCCAATCTTCCTCACACACACAAAAAAGCTTTCCACACCTTAAAAGGTCATGAGAGAATGTGGGCAGAATCCACGTGTTCATAATAATGATCCTGAGACAACAGTGTGACCTACTGAGAAAGGTAAGAATGTATATGTTTTAGAAAGAACTGCATATAAAATAACGAAAAATTCAAGTTTTGGATGTGTAGAGGAGGAGGAGGACCGTGGAAAAAGCACTGCTCTGAACCCCAGTTTATCACCAAGTAGTTGGGATCCTGAGGCAAGTCACTTTCCCTCTCTGTGCTCCACGTTGCCAGGCTGTAAAAAGAGGAGGTGGAATAGCTCGTGTCTAGGTCCTTCTTGTTTTAGCACTCTCATGACACTTACGAGCTTCAGTTACCTGGAAAATCTGTATATGAGGAACATTACATTTTCCAAAGTCACCAGATAAAAGAGGAGTTAACACAAGTCAAAATAACTGTATCACCTTTTTAAAGAAGGAACCTCATCACGGGTTTCTTTCAGCTACAACCCCCAGTTCATCAACGGTAATGTCTTTTTTCTTGTCCTCCTTTATTGCTGAGGTCCAGCATTCCGTTGACTCTTGGCATCTCCACCTTCCCCTGTCCAAGTTACTGCTAGCCAGAGACCCACTCCACCTTTCAGCTTCTCTGTCAATAATTATGTAACCTTGAAATGCTCAAGTTTCCTTTATCATTAATATGAGACGCTATTAGCTGTTCCCGTGGAAGCATTAATGTTCAAAGAGGTCAGTAAAAGATAACATGACAAATTGCAGCTACAATTCTTTTCTTTTTATCCAAAGTTGCAAAGAAAATCGCATTCCACCCAGAGACCCCAGCAGGGGACTGGTGTACATCAGTAGGTCAGTCTGTTAAGTTTTAAGTCTATTAAAGATCCCAAAAGTAATTTTAAACTCAGTTGCTCTTAAATGGGGGGGGTCAAAGAAAAATGTAATCAATCCTCAATATTCTGTACTAACAGAATGAGCACACGAATAATGCCAAACAAACTGTTCAATCATCAGTCATACCTGCCTTTGGAATACAGTCAGACACACTGGAAGAGAAGCATCACAACACTCTGTGCTTGATTTCAAACCCTTCTCAGTACAGTCAGCGACTCTGGACATTGCTGGGGAGCTGAAGGGAAGTCTAAGGAGCCAAAGGAGATAATCTGTTTAAGGCAACTGACAACCTCAAATGAGCTGAGATGATCCGCACTGCAGGAGTCTCACTAGACCTTTCACTGAACTCAGGATGAAGACAATCTGGTTTCTATTTACCAACCACCACGGAGCCGGGGTCCTAAAATTTAGGCCAACACACTCTGAGATCAGTCACTCCTGGAACTCTATGGAAAAGGAAATGGTTTTGAACTATTCAGCTGAAATATTACAATCAAATGGCTGACCTTGGAGAAGGTAAGAAATTTCCTGCTATACCTTCCTCTAGTTCCAATTTCTCTACAGCTATACAAGACAGACCAAACCCAACCACTTCCTTCAGGAACCTTACGGAAAAAAAAGAAAAAGAAAGGAGCAATTTGTAAACGAGACTCTTGGTACTAGAAAAGAAGAAAACTGAGATATCTCAGTAATATCAGAGACCTGGAGAAAAGAATTACTGTGTTGATGACATAATTCTTGATATCAAGGACTGCTAACCGTGGCAGAATAGGGTTGTGTTTTAATCTATTGAGAACAGTTCTATATTGTGGCATGCGCAGGTGACAAACTGTTCTCATTCCCTTTTATAGCATTCTAAACCTTAATCTCCAAGGGACCAATGACCTTGGGAATATTGACGAAGCTTTGCAGAATTCAAGAAAAATATTCTTTCTCATTTGCTATAGCACGTGTGTTTTTTATAATTATATCAATAACAAAAATTAACAGCTAACCTTTACTGGGCACTTACTATGTGTCAGGCACCATACCATTTAGAACTACCCACACTGTCTCATTTAATCCTGTACTTTAAAAAAAGATGGTAAAGCGGAGATTTCTTAAAAGATAGTGGGGCAGAGATAGACACTATCATATAATTTCCATTTTTAAGATGAAGACCTGAGGCTTAAAGAGATTAATTAACTGACCCACAGTCACACAGCTAGCAAGTAGCAGAGGTGGGACTGCCGGGTCAACATGCAGTCTGACCCAGAGTTAGTATTCATCCATTGCACTAAGCATTAAAAGATGCCTAACAGGCACACTCAGAAGAGCATGTGCTTTGAGTTATTTTCTCCAACAGTGCTGACAAGCTATTTTGAACCATCCACATTCTCCAATGTGGTCATTTTTACATAGGAAAACTTCTCTATTGGGTTAAGTCTTAAAAATTCAATCCCCTAATTTAAACAATGACATCTAGTGAGCCACTGCAGAAAGCTATGGCTGTCTTCCTCAAATTCACCTCCAAAATTAGGCATCTCAATAAGACCTATCTCCAAGGAAGCTGAAATATGTAGGACTGAAGTCTATGACTAGAGAAGAGTATTCTGTTGGTCTATGGAGGAAATAAACCCACATTCACCATGCCAAGATGAGATCTGCAAAGATAGAAAGTAAGACCAACTGGAAAGCTATTTATGTTGTCCCAAGAGTCTAAACTAAGATGACGGCAGTTGAAATACAAAGGAAGGCATAGAGAGAAGACTCCTGAAGAAGCAACACCTCCTCTGTGAAGCCTTCCCGATTCCCTGACGGCAGAGCTGCTCCTGCCTCTGTGCCACTACATCTGTGCACACCTCTCTAACAGCACTGACACTGTGTCCTGGAGTATCAGTTTTCAAATCTGTGGGACGCCCCCACCAGACTGCAAGCTGTATGAGAGCAAGAACTATGACAAGTATTTTTATATCCGAACACCTTCTTGACTCCTGAGAGAGGAGCTGGCCCCTCTGCTCAGGAGCTTGTATGATCCATGAGGAAAAGAACCTTGTCTTTCATCTTTGAGCCGTTTCATCCTCAGAAATAGCTTCCAAGGCCTCTTTCAAGTCTGCTGAAGAGTGACACCCCTGACTAAAATGCAAAATAGGAGGTAGGTGGGGGAGCAGGTGGAGAGATGCAGAGAATTATGTGATACCAGAACGCCTGGCCAGAATGTTCAGTAAATGCATAAAACCTAAATGAGGGCTAGTGAGCTAAGAGTTGTCTACACAAAGGTGCTAAAATGGATGAGCTGAAAGTAGATGAGAAGAATGGATGAATTCCTCTAAGAAGACGAGGCATAGGGTTATAGAACCAAATTCTAGTGAAGAGTCAAGAATGATGAGGCTCTGGGGCCGGCCCTGTGGCCGAGTGGTTACATTTACATGCTCTGCTTCAGCTGCCCAGGGTTTCACCAGTTTGAATCCTGGGCGCGAACATGGCACCACTTGTCAGGCTGTGATGAGGTGGCATCCCACATGCCACAACCAGAAGGACCCACAACTAAAAATATACAACTATGTACCAGGGGGCTTTGGGGAGAAAAAGGAAAAATAAAAATCTTAAAAAAAAAAAAAAAGAAGAAGAAGAATGCTAAGGCTCAAGAAAATTTTTGGCAAAGAGGGCACTGGCAATCTTCAAGAACATAGGTTTTAGACATTCTACAAAATAACTGACCAGTACTCTTCAAAAATGTCAAGATTATAAAAGACAAGGAAAATGACAATTGAATGCAATGTGGCATCCTAGATAGGATCCTGGAACAGAAAAACCAAATTAGTGGAAAAAGCTGGTAACATCTGAATTGACTCTGCAGTTCAGTTACTAGTACATGAACGTTAATTTCCCAGTTTTGATCACTGTACTATGGTTATATAAGATGTTAACTTTAGGAGAAGCTGGGTGAGGAGTATATGGAAACTCTCTTTACTATTTTTGCAAATTTTCTCTAAGTTTAAAATTAGTTCAAAATAAAAAGCTTAAAAAAAGAATGTAAGTTTTGTCGCAAGACAGATGGAAGAGAGAGGAAAACAATTCAGAAACTGAAGTAGCAGATTTGAATCAAACTTTCTTGAAGTCTAACATGAAAGCAAAGAGATACAAGTTAGCAAGCAAGCAAGATATTAAAACAAAAGCCTACCAAAAAGAGAAAACAACCAGAGCCATCATTAAACAACCATTTATTAGACATCAATTATGAGTGAGACACTCTTGCTAGGTGCTATCCCGGCCTCTAAGTGCACTATCTAGCGTCCAACAACACACAGAAATATAATGAGGATGAAAAGAATGCACCAGGGGAAAGAGAGAGGATGAGAAGGTTGCAAAGGGAGGAAATGAACTTAAGGGAAAAATCATTCAGGAGATGAAACAGAAAACATCCTGAAATGGGAATATCAATGAGAATAGCTCTTTATCTGTTATTTATCATCCCACTACTAAGAAAAAGTAAGTTGGAAAACCACTAGTCTCAACTGTCATGCAAAAGAGCCTATTTCACAATGCTATAAACCGACATCATGATTAGGATAATATCCTTAGGGTTAGAGGTAAAACGGGGCCACCAGAGAATGAAAGATATATGTGAGCACAGTGTTCAAGCTTCCGATAATGTTTCTTCTACACACACCATCAACAAAAAACACAAAGAAAAGCTCAATTACAAACTACAACACTACCTTAAGAGAAAGAGGTAGATAATAAGAAATACAAATGATACACACAAGGAAAAAAATACTTATTAAAGCAAATTTCAACTAACACTTTATATACCTACCAGATTAACAGGAAAAAATTAAATTAGGACAACCAGTGGTATCAAGATTGCAGTAAAATTGGAACACACACTCTTGTTAACACTGTAAACTGATGAAGGATTAATTCCACACAGGCAATGCATATTGCTGACCTTATCTGCAGCTGAGGTGACCCCATCATCTCCTACCACTCTCCCCATTTACTCTATGCTCTGAACATTTCACTCCCATGTTTTTGCTCTCACTAATCCTAGCCAAGAACGATTCTCCTCGGCCTCCTTCATTACCCATGGAAGTCCTATTCATTCATCAAGGCTAAGATTCCAATGTCATCTCCCTTTTCTTCAACGACCAAACCAAATCCATCCCCATCAATACACTCGCTCTCCAGGCATATCCACCCAATCATTCCTTCTATTGTGCTCCCGTAATACTTTATTCACAGAGTTAGTTGTTGAAATGTCAGTCTCGCTCCTTAAGTTACGCATTCTTTAAGGTCCAGGACCATGTCTTAATAATTTTAGTATATGCAATACTTAGCACAGAAGATGGCATACGTTAATTACTAACAACAGATGGGAGGGGGAAAATGCCACACAAATAAAGAAGTTCATTGCAATATTATCTTCAAAAACAAAAACCTGGAAACCACCTAAATACTCAGTTATAGAGGAACAATTTAGGGAAAAATGGCTGGTCTATCACTCGAGCAAAAAGGATGCAAACATTAAAAATAACATGAATACTATATAGAAACACAGAAAATATTTCTGGCAATGTTAAATTAAAAACATAGAACACAAAATAGTATATACACAATGGTTACAGCCATGCAAAATACATAAGGACTGTGGGAATATAAAAGTATTTATTGGATTAGGGTAACAGTTTCCCTTTTCTCAAACACCTTCTTTTAATACTGTTCCTGTCAGTTCACTGTCCTTAAAAACTTTTATTTCAGAAGAAAGAAATAAGAAGGGGAAAGGAGAAGATTACAGATTCCTGCAAGCCCCTGCAACTCAAGGAAATGCTATGATATTACTGATAGGTGACTGGAGGAGTGGGTGTCTGCAGTACTGTCAAAACCAAGGGTCCCTGACCCCAATCTGCTTCAAAGAGAATACTTCTCATGTCACAAAGTAAGCCATTCCCATCGAGCCAAGCTGCACTAAATGTGAATTCTTTATTGCAAAACTTCAGAGGTAAGAACTTTTTGCAGACATCTGTGGAATTAGTATTAATGAGAATGCCCTGGAGTTCACATCCGCGCCTATGCAGCAGAAACTCCTCAGCCAAGGAACTGCTGGGCCGACTTCTTGATGAGATGTCTAAGCCTGAAGGCATCAAAAAAGTACATTTCCATATTGGGAACGTAACTGGTTTCCTCTTTAAGACTTTTTCCACCACCTCCTGTCCACACTGTAATTCTCCTGTCTTCTCAAATGAATAGTTAACACATGTCAAGGATATAAGGCATATACTGAGGCACTTGCTGCCTAACTCTATTACCAGAAGAACCAATCTCGGTAGAAAACTGGACTCTTCCCACCAAGTTGCCCCAAAAATGAAATTTAGTAAGCACCCAAAAAATGTCAAATATTTTTAATAAACATGTCTTGACATTACATATTTTCTTTGCTTACCTTAGTCTCTGAAGTGTTGGAAAGGAAAGAACCAGAAGTCACATAGCGCAATTCCTTCATTTTACAGATAAAAAAATGAGGTACAGAAAGGGGAAGTAACTTGTCCTGAGTTACCCAGATAAGTAATGATAAAAGTAGGATTAAAACTCAGATCTCCCAGATTTTCAGCCTCCGTTCATTCTACAACATCAAGTTTTTTTATCCTCTGATAACTCGGGAGCTCTTAGCCTAAATAATTAGTATCAGAGAATTTTAAAGCTAGAAGGGACCTCAGAGAGACTTACTTAATCCCCTCATTAGGCATGTGAGGAAACTGAGGCCCAGGAAGATTAAGTGATTTGTTCTCAATATCTTAGATGGCAGGGAAAAAGTCTAACAAGCTCAAAAACCTGCAAACTAATGGTCACGAGAAGGGAGGTGAATGTCTCAGCCAGGGAGAATTTTAAAAGGAACGTAGATCATACTAGACCTGAAGGTCTCAAAGTGTGGTCCCCGGACCAGCAAGCTCAGCATCACCTGGGATCTTGTTGGAGACGCAAATTCTAAGGTCCCATGTGAGACTTACAGAATCAGACTCTGAGGGTGGGGACGTTTCAATCAGACGACTTTGTTCCCACATGTTGCTGAGAAATGAACCTTCGTGGTCATATTGAGTCTACTTTGTACGTGATAACTATAATCAACAGCACTTAAGATTTATGCATTCTTCTACATGTGTTCAACACTTCAATTTTTAAAGTTTTTACAAATCTAAAAACAACATGGAAAACTAGACTCGGGTATTCAGTTGGTTCCAGTTCTGGCTCTACTCCTTACTGGCTGTTTGATCTTGGGCAGGTGACTGACCTCTAACTTGAGTTTCCTTTTCCGTAAAACAGGCATGCCACCAACCTCAAGGGCACATTGAGAATTAAATGAAGAACTTATCTGAAAGCACTTTAGCTCTGCATCTGGCACAGAGTAAGTAGGCAGTACAGCACGGTGGTTAGGAGCTCCAGCAATGAGGTAGGCACTTTTTTGTACCTCAGTTCCCTCATCTGTACAATAGAGATTAAAAACAGTGCCTTCCTCATAGGGTTGTTACAAGGACTTAGAGGGATGATGCAGTTAACTAATGCATCCTTCACATCTATAAAATGTTAGTGTTTTCAAAGCGATTTTGCATCCATTAACTCAGACAATCCTCATAACTTTCACAAGAGGATGGGTGAATTTGATTACAGACTAGATTCCAGACTCTACCATCCTTTAGAAGAACAAGAAGAGTGGACAAACAGGAAACTGCATGAATAGTGCAAGTGAGAAATGAACAGAGCTGGAAATAAGGAGATCAGGATTCTGATTTCAACTCCGCCACTACCTTGGCCCACAACCTCAGGGAAGTCCCCTTCCCAGAACAGGGTTCACTTTTCCTCTATAAACAAGTGGGATGAATGAGGTTATCCATAACATCTCTCAAAATAAAGCTCAAACTCCTTATCGTGGCCCAGAGGGAGGCCTACGTAGCCTGTCATCTGCCTACTTCTCCAACTTCATCACCTATGATTCCCCTCCTCATTTACCGTGTTCCAGCTCCATTAATCCTTTCTGATCCTCTAACAGGCTGCATTAGCTTCTACCTCACAGCCTACGTACTTGCTATTCCCTCTGCCGTGTTCATTCTGCCCTTTTCACGTGATTGGTCCTTCTCAACCTTCAGCCCTTTAATGTCCATTCCTCAGAGTCCTTTCCAGACCATAGTATTTAAAGTAATAGGTCCTGCCTCCCACTCCCAGGGGTTATTTTCTTTGGCAGTGCTATCTGATAGAAATATATTGAAAGCCACCAATGAGTCACATTAAAACTTTAAATTTTCTAGTAGCCACATTAAAAAAGTTTTTAAGAAGGTGACATTAATTTTAATAACATATTTTCTTTTTTTTTCTTCTTTTTGAGGAAGATTAGCCCTGAGCTGACATCTGCCACGAAACTATCTCTTTTTGCTAAGGAAGATTGGCCCTGAGCTAACATGTGTGCCCATCTTCCTCCATTTTATATGTGGGATGCCTGCCACAGCATGGCTTGATGAGCAGTGCATAGGCCCTCACCCAGGATCCGAACCAGCGAACCCCAGGCCACTGAAGCGGAATGTGCGAACTTAACCACTGCGCCACCAGGCTGGCCACCTAATATATTTTCTTTAAGCCAATATATCCTAAGTATAATCATTCCAACATGGAACCAATGTGAAAATTATTAATATATTTTACCTTCATTTTTTTCATAGTAATTCTTGGAAATCCAGTATGTATTTTACACACATAACAGATCTCAATTTGAACTAGCCACATTTCAAGTGTTCAGCAGTTACATGTTCCCAGAGTCTACCATGTCAGACAGCACAGCACAGAATACTCTGCATACCCTTCAAAGTACTTACCACAATCTGAATTTCTCGTGGGTTTACTCACTTATTATCTTGTTACTTCCCAACAGACTACAAGCTCTACAAAAGCAAGAACCTCCTCTGTTTTGTTCAATGTCATATATTCGGTGGATACAGTGCCTTGCACAGTAGGTGCTCAATAAATATTTGTTAAGCAAATGAATGAACATCTTCTAGCTTTAATGTTCTATGAGTCAATGGGCTAGCCATTCTACAACTCCCAAACAAGCCTACAGCCACTCATTCAACAACCCTCCTATTTCTTCTTTCATGTTCAATTACTGTCTTAAAAAGAGAAATCTCTTAGTTATGTATCTCCCATTGCTTACAAGTTCTTTCCCAGGATGTCTAGAGTCTCCAAGGTCAGTTCTTTGTATACTGGCTGAGGAGGTGGCATGAATATAATTGCTAACATTTACCAAACATTTACTCTTTGACAAGCATCGGTCTAAGCACTTCACATTTCACGACGGCTTAACAACAGACTTATGTGGTGGACGCCATCATTGCCCACATTTACAAACGAGGAAACTAAGGCATAGAGAGGTTCAATATTTTTTTCAAGGTCAAACAAGCCAGCCAGTCAGTAGCAAAACAGAGATTCCGAGCAACATGGGGCTCCAGATTCGTGGCTCTTAAAATCTCCTATTCTCTACTGCAGAGTTGTCCAATGGAAACATAAGGCCAGTGGTAGCCACACCGAAAGACTAGTAGCTACATTAAAAAGTCACAGAAATAGGTAAAATTTATTCTAAATGTATTTTACTCTACCCATTATCCATAATACGATTATCTAATCAATATGATCAATAATCAAGGTAACTGATATAATCAATACGATCATGTAATCAATATAAACATTTTAACTTTTTCATATTGAGTCTTCAAAAATCCAGTGTGACTTTACACTTAGAGTACTTTTCAATTCAGACTAGTCCCATTGCAAGTGTTCAACAGCCATCCGTGGCTAGTGGCTACCATACTGGGCAGCACAGCTCCACTGCTTCTCACAGGAGCCTCTTCAGGAAGCCGAAAGAGGGGGGAGCTTGGAGCAAGGAGCCAGGAGACCTCAGCTCTGATGCCAGCTCTTACCTGCTGAGTGACTCTGGACAAGTCCTTTCTGCCCTTTGGGCTACTGTTTCTCTACAAGCACCCTGAGCAAGGGGGACAAGAAGATCCCTAGGGACCCATCCCATGCTAGAATTCCAGAGCTCCCAACTGCAGTTAACACGGGCACAGCTTTCTACACTTTAAAATCAGCTTTCACATCCATTAACTGATCTAGTCCCCAAACAACTCTACTAGGTACTTATTACTGCCTCGGTTTTATATACACAACTACTCAAGCTCGAAGAGGGCGAAGTGACTTGTCCCAAAGCCACAGAGCCCGTGAGTGGAGAAGCCGGGGCTCCAGGGCTCTCCCACCACCTCCGCACATTCAGTGACTGGGGGAGAAGGGGGATGGTTGCGAGGACAGTCCGGGGCCTCCAGAGTTGAAGGGAACCAGGCCCCACGGTGGGGTGAGAAGGGGCCCCGACTGCAGCTGCGAAGACGGGGCTCGGGCCGTGAGAAGGAATGAACTGAAGGGCCCAGGAGTCTCGAGGGAGCGAAGGGAAACGAGAGGCTCGGACCCGGGTGCCACGAGAAGAGAGGAGACCCGGGACGGAGGGGGGAGGAGGTGAGATGGCCGGGTGAGGGAACGGCCCACCGGCCCTCCTCGTCCCTCATACCTGGTAGCTCAGAAGTTCGCCCACGTCCATGGTTGTAGGCCCAGCCAACACCGGCTACTCCGGTTCCCTCCACTCACGCCCAAACCGCGGCCCCCTCAGTAGCGGTTCCAGCCACACTGCCGTAAAGCGCCGTGAGCTGGGCCGCAGAGCCAATGAGGTAAAAGTGCGCGCGACGCGCGAGGCGGCCACACTGCGGTAAAAGGCGGCGCCACCGTAAAGCGCGCCGCATTGGGGACAGTACCGCTTCCGCCTGGAGCCTGAAGGGGGCGGGGAAAGGGGGCGGAGATTGGAAGGAGGGCGGGGCGGCGAGAGAAAAGACCCAAAGGAACCCAGATTACCAGCGCGAGCGCGGGGCGGAGTGTTGGGTGTTTCGCATGTGCTCCCACATCCTTCAGGGACATAAGTGTAACTGAAATGCACACCCAATTTCTACATGTTGAAACGATATGTTGGAAATATTGGGTCAAATATATTATAAAATTAATTTCACCCATTTCTTTTTACTTCTTAAATATGGCTAGTAGAAAATGAAAATTACATATGTGCTGTCTTTGTGGCTCCCGTTTTATTTCTGTTGGACAGTTCTGGCTCAGAAAGTGTATTGTCCAAGGCCGTGCGACTATCCCTGTCTGAGAAACTGTTGGCGATCACATTTCCCTCTCTGGGCTTGTTTATTCATCTCTGCAAGGCCGGTGGGAACCGGGTGATTTTCTTTCTACCCAACTGATATAAAAAGGTTTTAGGTGGAGAAAGTTGCCCATCACTGGAAGAGAATCATTCAAAGAGTGCACCTGAGCTCCAGGCATTTAAATAAGGCTCCATCTTAAAAGGGTGTTAAGCCTCTCCCTTGGTATCCCCAGCCCTTAGCACCCTGCCCTTCTCGTTCCTATTTGTCTTAGTCCATTCAGGCTGCTGTGGCAAAAATACCATACACTGGGTGGCTTATAAACAACAGAAATTTGTTTCTCACGGTTCTGGAGGCTGGGAAGTCCAAAATGAAGGCGCTGGCAGACTCCTTGTCTGATGAGGGCTGCTTTGTGGTTCATAGATGGTGCCTTCTCACTGTGTTCTCACATGGCAGAAGGGGAGCTTTCTCCTGCTTCTTTTAAAAAGGCACTAATCCTATTGATGAGGACTCCACCCTTATGACCTAATCACATCCCAGAAGCTCCACTTGCTGATACCATCACCTTGGGGGTTAGGATTTAAACATATGACTTTAGGGGGACACAAACATTCAGACCAGAGCAATATTTATAATCACCCTCTCCATCTCCACTGTCTCCAAATAAACAGAAATTATTTTCATTCCTCAAAATGCCAAAACCTCTCCTCTTCTGCCTGGCCACTAGCCCCACACCTCATCCAACTCTTTCTTATCCTTGAGGTCTCCAATGTCACTTTCTTAGAGTAGCCTTCCTCAATTCACCCTCAGTTCGAGTAAGCAGCCCCTCCTCATTATTCTCTTTCCTACTCTCCTCTACTGCACATATATCTTGATCTGTGATTTTGTACTTCGTGGTTGGGTACTTGTTTATTGACAGCCTCATTTCCTGGGCGCAGGCTCCATGAGAGCAGGGATTGTCTATGTCGTGTTCACTGCTACATCCTAGTACAAGAAGCCTCGTACAGTGCCTGGCATGGGAGGAGGTTTCACAGCAGGCCCTGTGGGTCATGATAAGGAGACGGAATTTCATGCTAAGAGCATTGGTAAGATATTGAAAGGTTTTAAGCAGGGGAGTTTAGTGATTGGGTTTATGTTTTTTAAGGATCACCCATGCAATCTGCTTTGAACTGAGTTATTTGGGTGTCTGTTCTCCTCCTACCTAACTGTGAGTTTAGACTGTGCCTTGTTCAGGAAGGCAGGACAGAGTGATGGTGAGAGTGCACCTTTGGAACTGTGTACCCTTTAGAACTATATTCTAATAGGAAGTATGCTGGAGCCAGCTTGTACAGACAGACTTCCAAGAGCCTATGGTTAAATTTTCAGGAAATGTGCAAGCAGATTGACATCAGGTTGGTTGCTTGAAATCAGCTGTGGTGGGAGTTACATTATGGAAATCAACAAATGACACAAATCAGGGTTGTCTTTCCAAAGAGCTGGTTGGTAAACATTTACCAGCACACTACTGCTTCTGCTTCTAGTCAAAGTCTCACCACACCTACTCTGTGCACTTGAGCAAGTTAGTTTCTCTGGAAGTTGCAATTCCTCATCTGTAAAGTGGTTCATTCATTCATTCGACAGTATTTACGGAGTGCCTACTCAATGCCTACACAATCCTGGCCTCTGAGGATATAGAAGTTTTTTGTTTTTTTTTAAAGTTCCTGCTCTCTTGGAACCTACATTCTAGTTGGGGAGAAACCCTGAGGAGGAGGGTATTGTTATGATCCTCATTTTACAGATGTGGAAACTGAGGCAAGTGACATAACCTCTATGTACACCTCATTGTCTCGCCTGCTAAGTGGAGATGCAACAAAATTTACCTCGTAAGATTATGGAGTTTACATGAGATGCTGTATGCAAAGCACTTAGCAGGGTGCCCGGCACAGAAAAGTGCCCCATCAATGTGTGATGTTAATATGCTGAGGAGTTGAGGGGGAATGTTGGGGTGGGGAGGCAGGAGAGATGAAATCATTCCTTACACCCTTTCCTTTGCAAGCATCCAATCTTGTCGACGTATTTTTAGAGACCAGACCTTAAAACATAGAATCATAAGCAAACCCCTGTGAGAACCAGGTCTGGTGAGCACCCTGGAATGGGGATAGCGTGCTCTGCCATGGAGGGTTTCCCAGAGGAGGTGCCATTTGGACCAGGGTTTAAAGGATAAGAAGAGTCTACCAAGAGGACATGGTGGGAGACCAGTGACCCACGCAGAGGGAACAGCATGCACAAAGACATGAAAGTTGGACCATCTCTGGTACACAGGGCACAGGGTGTGTGGAGGAATGGTGGTAAGTAAGGCAGGAGAAGGGGGCAGAGGAAGGTCATGGATAGGGTTGCCAGATTTAGCACATAAAAATACAAGACACCCAGGGCTGGCCCGGTGGCATAGTGGTTAATTTCACACGCTTTGCTTGGGTGGCCTGGGGTTCTCCGATTTGGATCCCAGGTTGGGACCTACGCACCGCTTATCAAGCCATGCTGTGGCAGGTGTCCCACATATAAAGCAGAGGAAGATGGGCACGGATGCTAGCTCAGGGACAGTCTTCCTCAGCAAAAAGAGGAGGATGGGTGGCAAACATTAGCTCAGGGCTAATCTTCCCCCCCCAAAAAATAAGACACCCAGTTAAATCTGAATTTCAGATGAACTTCAAAATTTTTTTAGTATATGTCCCATGCAATATTTAGTAACATACTAAAAACTTTTTGTTACTTATCTGAAATTCAAATTTAACTAGACATTCTGTATTTTATCTGGCAATCCTGATCATAGAGGATCTTGAATGCTATATTAAGATATTTCAACTTTATCTTGCTGAGAGGATTCGTTAATAATTCCTTGGGAACCTCCCTGGGGATAAGGCTTGGGGCACTCACCCTTCAGGTCCCAGCTTAATGTCACCCCATCAGAGGAGCCTTCCCTGGCTATGAGATCTAAGACAGTCCCTATCCTCCACTCAAGATTCTCTAACAAGGTTCCTGACCATTTTCTTCAGAACACGTGTGATTTGTATTTCTATCTTGGTTTGCTTTTTATTCTTTTGGGGTCTTTTTTCCCTTCTGTATTCTCATCTCCAGAAGGCCAGAGATTGCTGTATTGTTCATCACAATAACCTCAGAACCTACCATACTACCTAGCACTTAATTGGCACTAACTAAATACTTGCTGATATAATAAATGAGGCAGTCAATCTACTGATTGATTCATTCATTCCTGGCCATAATACTATCAAATACCTTCAATGTCCTACCCCAAATCCTAACAGTATGCTATTCAGTTTTAAAGATGAGGAAATGGAAGTTCAGAAGAGCTGTGCGCTATGCACCAAGCAGTCCAAAAACATGTGATGGTAATGATTTCAGGGTGGCAACCTCGAAGGAGATGGGAGAAGGGCACCACCCAAGAGACCAGCTGCTGGGCTGTAACCTTTTTTAAAAATGTAATGTGGAAGAATTATCCCTTCCAGAAAATTTTTAAATAGCTGTGGGCTGCCTAGGTTCCTAAAAGTTCAAGCTTTAGGTGCTCCGAGATGTAATCAGAGTCGCTTCCTCCATCTTTCACTGCCCCAGTAAATTATGTATTGGAACAGCCTTTAAGAAAATATCCTCAAAAAAACACTCATAAAGTATATTTATCACCAATATTGAGCTGCTACACTGCAATCCTGGGCTGATTAGAAACATATGACAGCACCAAAGAAAGCCTGACTCCATTTAGGCACTGAACAAATGGGGAAGAGTTACGGTGGCGGGGAGCAGTGGAAAGGGGCGTATGTTTTCCTGGGAGAAGAATGCAATTTCTAGGATTCCAGAGGAGTCCCTCCCTGTTCCCTCTGCCTCTTATTCCCAAAATCCAGGTCCCTGGATCCTCTCTACTCTAACATTTTGAAATACCTATGAAAGCTGAGAGGCAGAGAGTTTGGTTACTTTCCCACAGTCTTAGAATTAGTGACTGGCAACACTCCAATCCAAGCCTGTCTGACTATGCATTTCACAGTAGAGATTTGGGCTCAGTTAACCTTTCAAACAGTGCTGACACTTATGATCCAGACACAGGTGATTACTGAATGCTAAAGAGTAATTATCTCTAGTGGCAGGCACTGGTCTCAGTTAGACACAAGAATTTATGGTCTTCGATACACTGTGAGGGAAGTAAGAACTCAATAGTCATGGATATGTAATGATAAGGAATTATTTCAGGGTTTTTTAGAGGTGTGATAACAGAATTGAATTATGTTGTTAAAAGAGTCCTGATCTTTTAAAGATATATACTGAAATCTATATAGGAAATAAGATGATGACTGGAATTTGCTTCAAAATAATCCAAGGAGGAGGTGGGTGTGCACGTGGGTGGAATTATAGATGAGAGGGTTATTGGTGAGTTGACAGTTGTTGAAACTAAGTGATGGATACGTTGGAGTTCATTTTATGAGTCTCCTGGCAACAGAATGGCAGCAGGAGTTCCAGGCACACCAGCAGCAAGAAGAATAAGAGCGATCTTCCTTTGCTGAGGCTTTCTCTTAGGAAGAAGGGAGAAGGAAGAAAGTAAGGACCAACTGTGTCCATTGCACAAAGAAAGGCTTCTATGGTCAAACACGTAGGTCTGGAACAGCCATGAAAACCAGAGCTCACAATGGCTCATAAGAATGTAAGGTGTTTCATAAACCCCTAATTCTGAGGGGCTCCTCTCATCAATGCCCCACACCAATGGTCCTCGTGGGTCAGACCTTCCAGAGATGCTTTCCCAGTAAGAGATGGAGAGAACTATATATGCAATCATTATTTGGGCCAGTGAAAGGACATTGGTCAAGACCACTTCTGGCTTGGGAATTAAGCAGGCTCCTTAGGCAGGGACCTGAAATAGCTGTTTATTTCCCAGCCTCAGCACTAAGGATGTGTATTAGTTACCTATTGCTGTGGAACAAGTAACAAAACGTAGTGGCTTAAAATAACAATGAACATTTATCATCTCACACAATTTCTGTGGATCAGGAATTTGGAAGCAGCTCAGCAGCATAGTTCTGGATCAGTCTCTCTTGAGATTGTGGTTAAGATGTCAGTCGCTTCCAAGATGGCTCACTCACGTGTCTGGCAGGTTGATGCTGCCTGTTGGCCAGAGACCTCAATTTTTTGCCACATGGACCTCTCTATCAGACTTGCCCACGTGTTCTCATAACACGGTGGCTGTCTTCCCCCAGAGCAAGAGAGATCAGGGTGGAAGCCACGATGCTTCTTGTGACCTAGTCTCAGAAGTCACAGTCCATCATTTCTGCACTATCCTATAGGTTGCACGGGCCAGACCTATTCATAGTAGGAGGGGAATACCTAGGGCACGAATGCCAGGAAGCCAGACTCATTGGGTCCATCGTGGAAGTGGAGCGTCCAATTCCAGCAAGCTTTCAGATGACCTCAACCCTGGCTGCCATCCTGGCTGCCACCTCGTGAGACGTGGGGAGTCAGAATCATCCATCTAAGCCGGTCCTGACTTCCTAATCCACAGAAACAGCTAATGAGTGCTTTGGTATTTTAGCTTCCTAAGTTTTTTAGGTAATTTGTTATGCAGCAATAGATACACAAAATTGAAGCAGATTAGGTACCAAAGAGTAGCATTCCCATCCTTGGCAGCCACTGTGACCTATTGATAAACTGAGAATTTGATTAAAACCCATTCAACTCCCTGAACGATTCCCAGCAGATATCAATGAAGGCGGAGAATGGCCTTGCACTCCAGATCAACTAGAGGGGCAGCTGCTAAATTTCCACCTTCTTGTAGGGATCACAAAGCACATTAGTGTGTTAAGAGCTCCGAGCAGCCTTGCAGGGGGACACCTGCCTAACTTCATTTTCCAAGCCCAGTTGACCACAGAAGCCATTTTTCCTGTAACACCTGTTAGTATCCCGTGGAAGTAGTGTTATCAGATACACCCCTTAAGAAAAACTGATCTATGTTAACCGCCTCAGAAGTTTCAAACATTCTCTACTCAGAGTAAAATCTCGAATTTTTCCTTAGAAAAAAATCTATACGTATCCATGTATAGATTTGAAAGACCTAAATTTTTCCAAGCCTGACATCTTGAGTATATAAGTGATGTCCCGTTGACATTAAATAACATTCACTGACTTAGAGCTTCCACCTGCACGGTACAAGCCTGTCAGCCCAGCTCTCATAAAAGACTGAGTTCTTTCCGGGCGTGCGTATGCCCATGTATATTCTCGACTGATCCTCTAAAGGGACCCTCTGCTCTGCCCTCTTCACTGGCACCTGCTGCCCCCAAGTCTCTTGAAGGGGAGCCTCGCCCCTGCCACTGCTGCCCTGCATTGCTCTCTGGTGCTCCAGAAGCTGCAGGATGCTGCAGGTGCCCTGGCCTCCTGATTGGGTCCTCAGAGCAGCAGAGCCAGACTGTGTCCTGCAGAGACACAGGGCACAGGCACCTCTCCTCACTGCTGGGTGACATGTGTCCTCAGGGCCCCAAAGCAGTTCTGCTTGTACACTGCATCTCACGTCTTCTGTCCCCAGCATCTCTCATTAGGAGGGTCAGCCTTCATCCCTGAGTCAGACCAAGCTGTAGACACTATCTTGCCCTTCAGTGCCCCATCTACCCTCTGATGCCCACACACAAAAACTCAAAGATTCTTTCTTTTCCCATCACTCCCCTCCCCTCTCCTTGTCCACCACCACTTCCTCCTCCTCTCCCCCCTTTTCTTTTTCTTCTTTCTCCTCCTCCTGATCACCCTCATCGCCCGGTTAGGGGGCATTAGTCCACCAGACTCTAAGCCTTATTCGATCTGCTGGGACCCCCTCTCTGAATCTTTCATGAAGACGGTGCACACGTTCTGCACTGCATGTTAGTGGTGATGATCTCTGAGTAGCGGGCTACAAATGGCTTTAATTTTCTTCTTCTATCTACTTGTATTTTCTCAATTTCTATCCTGAACAAGTATTACAAAAGTAAATAACACAATAAATATATAAAATATATAAATATCTATAAAGGTAATAAAATAAAACTAATGTTTTATCTTCACACTATTTATTAAAGTTGTTTGTAATGCCACACCTCGGGCTTTGTAAAATTACATAAATCTGTTTCCTTTGGAAGCACCCCACTCCCCCAACAACGTACCGCTAATCATCCTATTTCTCTCCATGATAAACAACCATGATAAACACTGTTGGTATTTTAGAAATAGGTTTTTATAGAGCTTATTACATTTTATTTTATTTTTTATTTTTTTTTAAAGATTTTATTTTTTCCGTTTTCTCCCCAAAGCCCCCCGGTACATAGTTGTATATTCTTCGTTGTGGGTCCTTCTAGTTGTGGCATGTGGGACGCTGCCTCAGCGTGGTTTGATGAGCAGTGCCATGTCCGCGCCCAGGATTCGAACCAACGAAACACTGGGCCGCCTGCAGCGGAGCGCGCGAACTTGACCACTTGGCCACGGGGCCAGCCCCTACATTTTATTTTTATATTTATGTTATATGTTTTTATTTATACCACTACCTTATTCCAGAAAGGATTTAAAGTGGCTTACAAAGGTGCATAAAACACAGCAAGGTAGCATAAATTAAAAGAAGGTGTGAGAAAGAGAAAACCATGGAGAAGAGCATAAAATGGATAGAAATGAAGATCATACAAAAAGCCTTACGCAGAGCCCAGTTGGCTTGCTCTGGGAGCCCATAGTTGGTTTTAAGCAGCTAACTAGCAAATATCAAAACAGATAACTTGTCCATTAATTAATTCTTCCCTCTTACTCCAACCAGCTCATCTAGTGGTCATCAAATTACACTCCTGTGGAACAGCTGCAGGAGCTGGACCCAGCTGTTCTAAAACCCATTTGTGGAGGACCGGTGGTAGCAGGCCAGCTCACGGAGAAGAGGTTTAATAGTCAGGCTGGCCTTCTTTTGTAATTATTCTCCAGGGCATTTCCCCCAATTTTAGCACCTATTTTCACTTTTTGTGGCACAGCCTAGCACAAGATGGTATTTGATTTTAGCACAAAATTATATATTTACTCATTTTAAAATTAATTTGTCAGTATTTCACAGTATTCTGCAAGAAGGAGAGTAATTTCAAGGTGTTTCTCCACCATCTGAAAAATTTGGGGACCTCTCAGTGCTTGCTGTCTGTAAGAATTCAATGGAGCAGCCATGTCTGAGCACCCACAATATACCAAGCACTGGGCTAGGCGCGGTGAAAGATTTAGAGTTGATCACGATGACGCATATCCCTTCCAGAAACTTACAATATAGTAGAGGAGACCCATATGGCTTGACTTTTTTTGTCACGCCCATTTATTTTTGAACTATTTTCCCCTAGGTTCTTAACATAAAGGCTAGGGAATCAAGACTCCTAATTGCATTCATTCAACAAATATTTATTGAAGGCCTACAAAGAAGAAAGCAGCAGCGGTTACATTTTGTATATGTTCTGGAGTGAGGATCCTAACTCTGCCACATCTGGCTGTGCAACCTTGAGCAAGTCACTTCACCTCTCTGAGTGTCTTTTCCATCATCTGTAAAATATGGGTAAAAATAGTGTATTAATCAAAGTATTCTAACTGCTGTAATAAACAACAAAATGGATATTTCTTTCTTTCTGTTTTTTTTTTTCTTTGAGGAAGGTTAGCCCTAATCTAACATCTGCCTCCAATCCTCCTCCTTTTGCTGAGGAAGACTGGCCCTGAGCCAGCATCTATGCCCATCTTCCTCTACTTTATATGTGGAATACCTGCCTCAGCATGGCTTGCCAAGCGGTGCCACATCTGCACCTGGGATCCGAACCTGCGAAACCCTGGGCTACCGAAGCGGAACGTGCAAACTCAAGCCCTGCACCACCAGGCTGGCCCCTATTTCTTGCTCATCAAATAGTCCAGTGTGGATGTTTGGCACGTGGCCTTCCGCACATCACCTCAGGCATCTGGGTTCTTTCCACTCTGTGGCTTCACCATCCCCCAGGGCCTTGAAGACCTTCGCTTCTCGTCGGTCGACAGGAAAAGAGAGCCTGGAGGATTGTGAGAGATGTCTGCAGGGGCCTGGCCGGCAAGCAGTGTCTTTCTCTTCTGCCCTCATCCCGTCGTCCAGAAATCAGTCACATGGACACTCCTGGGCACAAGAGAAGTTAGAAATGTAGTCTCTCCGTGGACCCCTGGAGACGAGGGAGTGAGGTCCAGTGAACTCTTACCCGCCTGCCTCAAACGCTTATCTCACAGAGTTGCTGCAGATCCAGTAAGAGTGAATATGGAGCAGGTGCTCAGTTAATGTTGGTGTATAAAGTCATGGGCTATGTTTGTGTAATAATAGCTTATTTATTAAGCATCCAAACCATGCATCAGGTACTGGGCTGAGCCTCCCAACAACCACACAAGGCCGGGAGATTACCCTCTCTTTATAGACGAGAAAAACCAAAACTCAGAGAGGGTAAGCAGCCTGCCCAAGGCCACACAGCTAGGAAGAGTTGAGCCAGGATTGAAACTCAAGTTAATGTGACTCAAAAGCCTGTGATTTTTTTTCACCAAATCACAATACAACAGAACACACAGAATACACAGGTATGGACCACAGGAAGTGAACTGCCTTGGGCCAGGCTTCATAGGAGGTCGCAGGCAAAAGGAGCACCTACATACAAAAAGCAAACGAACCTTGAAGAGTTGTTGGCGAAACAGCAAAGGGGCATCATTGAATAACAAGCAGGAAAACTTCCTAACCCTCTTCCTCACCTGTTTCTAGCCCCCTTGTCTGGTCTACCAGCAGCAGCACAAATCTCCCTTCCCCTACCCTTCTCTCTCAGATTTCAGTCTGCTTCTCTCTTACCTCCTCCCCCCAACTTGGGTCCTTCCTGTCTGAATCAGTTTAGGCACTCAGTTTCTTTTGAATTCCCCTCTGTACCCAGTAGCCCAATCGGCACAAAAGGAGGCTCCTGAGGCTCCTCATTCATCCGTTCATTCAGTCAACAAAATATTTATCAAGTTCTTGCTATACGCCAGGCCGTGTCTTGGGCTCTGGGATTCAGAGTCTGGTAGAGAAGACAGACATTAATAATAATCACACAATTAAAGACCCAGAAGAAAAGGAACCCAGTTCTCTGAGAACAGAGGGAATATGTTCCAGCCTGAGAGATGGTATTGGGCCTCCCGGAGATCTGAAAGATGTATAGGAATTATCTAGGTGATGCGGAAGGATCAGGCAGCAGGAGCAGCACTTTCAAAGGTCCTGTGGTGGGAGAAAGTATGTTTGAGGAACAGAGAGAAGGCTAGATGGCTGGGGCCCAGGGAGTGAGAGGGAGTGTGAGGTAAGGTAAGGCAGGGGCCAGCCCACTCAGACCTTGTAGAATGGAAAAAAGGATTTGGGTCTTTACCCCAAAGAGCAAAGGGAAGCCATCAGGGGGCTTTAAGTCAGGGAATGTGTCTGTATAGAAGACGAGCTCTCAGTGCCCCCCACCCATATGTCCTTGCCCTTAGATTTCAGTGTGCACTGGGCAGACTTCCAGTTCCAAAGCCAGGCCGTGTGTTTCTCTACCTGAGCACATCCTCTGACCACTGGGACATGCTTTGCCTGCTTGTGGAGTGGGTCAGAGGTGCCAGAGAATTAACGCCAATCTCTCCCACTCCAGAACAGCCCTTGGCCTGATAGGACTTAGCAGACAAACACACAGCTCCCTCTCTCCTCAGGTGGGATAACTCTGAAGGACGTGTTGTTCACTGGCTCCCAGAGGTCCCCACCAGGATCAAGGCCCAGGTGCCCACAGTGTAACCTGCTCCACATCCCCTTGACTGGCTAGTCTTATTTTCCCTCTCCCCCGACAGTGTTTTCTGGGATGACTCTCCAAATAAACCCTGTGCAGCTGAACCTTTCTCTCAGGCTTTCAGAAGATCCCAAATAAGATGGTCTATCACAAGGACAATGGGTTTGAGGGCAGCAGGGAGGATGGAGTTTACCAGCCTTTGAGGCAGGAGATGCTCGGGGCTTGGACTGAGTGGCCCTGGGCACAGAGAAAAGAGGAGGTGAAATCAGCAGGACCAAGAAATGCAGTGGATATGCAGGGAAAGGGAGAGGGGATGTGAAGGCTGCCACCCGGGCTTTTCCTCCCTAGAAGGGAGGGTGAGGGGAAAGGTCGGGAATACACATGTTAATATTTTTGCGCGTGTCACAGAACAGCTTGTAACCACGAGATTTCCTGGACCTCTCTGCTGTCTTCTCACCCTGACTTTACACATCAGACTCTAGAACCACCTAGCCACCGTCGTCAGGGGAAGCCTGCGTTTTTTGCTGCAGGGCAGGATCCAATAAGGATGCTCTCATCCAATAAAGGAGGCTGGCGCACAGCGACAAAATATTGAATTAAAAACAATATGAGAGCCGCTGAGCCTGCAACCACCCCTGAACTGCCTGTGCACGCCTTTGCTCTGCAAATTGGGAACAGGGGCCCCAGGAAATACTGTCCAGGAGAGCAGGAAGGAGGGATGGTCGGGGAAGGGGGAGAGTCAACTCTTAGCCACACTTGGCTGAGCCAGCGCCCAGGGAGCAAGGATTCCACTGCCAGAAACCCAGTCCTGAGCTCTAGCCCCTGGCCTTGGTCCTGCTCTCCAAGAAGCTACCTTCGGGCAGGCAGGAGAAGGCAGCGGTGACGTGTGGAGCGCTGAGACCAGGTGTCCTTGTGGTTGCACCCTGCCTCCAGCGTACTGGCTGGCCTTGTGATCTCGGGTAATTCCCTAGACACTCTGAACTGTAATTTTTTTGTTGTTATTGTTCCACGGCCCAGCACATGCCAGCACTCTGCTTAGTGCTTATTTAATCCCAACAGCTACTCTATTCCTGTTTTATAGATAATGAAGCCAAAGCTCAGAGGAATTAGGTAACTTGCCCAGGGTCACACAGCCAGGTGTAGCCAGATTTCCGACAAGTTCATGTGAACCTTGCACATGCCCTGTTAACCACTATGTGCTACTCTCCTTTAGACAAGAAATCCCCCATTTTCAAAGTGTTGGGGGAGTCCCCATGCTGCTGGGGTGGGGGGCAGCTCTCTTGGTCCTTCCTTAATACAGCATCCAGTCTCATATGTTGCTGTGTTCTCTCTCTCCCTTCCCCTCACTGTGCCTCCAACAGCTCTTCACTTCTTTTTTTTTTTTTTTAAAGATTTTATTTTTCCTTTTTCTCCCCAAAGCCCCCCGGTACATAGTTGTATATTTTTGGTTGTGGGTCCTTCTAGTTGTGGCATGTGGGATGCCGCCTCAGCATGGCCTGATGAGTGATACCATGTCCGCACCCAGGATCCAAACCGGAGAAACCCTGGGCCGCTGCTGAGCACGAGAACTTAACCACTCAGCCACGGGGCCAGCCCCCAGCTCTTCACTTCTTTCCTCCAACCCTCCACCAGCCTAGATTACAAACTCCTTCCCTTGGCCCTTGGCCAGCAGCTGCCCCCCACCATATCACCTTCCAGCCGCCCCACTTGACATCTTAGTGCTGCTCACATCCACGTCCTAAGGGGTCTCACTTGCCCCCAAGGAAGCTTTGATAAGGTGCCCCCAATGCAAACAGTTTCAGGAAGAATTCTGATGCCCACTGTTAAGGTAATCAACACGTCTCCACCATGTTTCAGAAGCCTGCAGCTCAGATGGGGTCCAGAATGGAGCTAGGGTTTGGAAGTTAGAGGCATATGGGGGTTGTTGAGGCTGAGTCATGGAAGTGATTGAGGTCACCTGGGGAGAGTGAGTGGCGGGAGAAGGGCAGAGGCCATGCCTCGGCCCCAGGGGCTGGGTCAGTCTCCTGGCTGAGGATGGAAATGGAAAGGGGGGAGGTGGTTGCACAAATCCGTCTTCAGGGCAGAGACCCTGGAATGGGGAGGGCAAGCCAGGCCCTGAACTTGGGAGGGTGTCGGTCAGGGTTCTTGTCATTGGGACAGAAATCCAACTTGCACTGGTTAAGGCAAAAAGGAGAATGTACCGGCTCCTGGTATCTAAGAAAGCTTGACTACGCCAGGCTGAGGCAGGGCAGTGGTGCCCTTAGGCCTCAGAAAATCAGGCACCATGGGCTCAGAGGTTGCCAGGACCACCTCGCCATCATTGGTTTCTGCTTTCTTCATCCCCTCACCTTGCATCCTGACTTCTTCCGCATACCAGGAAACAGATTTAAATCTCACAACTTGGGCCTTGGAAAGTGATCGGCTCTGCCCCAGGTTTAAAAATCTAACCGAAGGATTCTCAGTGGTTCAGTTGTGGTTGGGTGTCCACCTCTGGCCAATAACTGTGGCCAGAGGGGGAGCCAAGTAAAAGCATGCCCACTCCTTTGGGAACCACATGGCTAGAGGAAGGAGGCGAGGTTCCCAGAAGGTGGGCTCAGGGACAGAGTGGGGCACAGGGAACAGGTATGGCAGGATAAAAGTAGGCCCAACACTGGGGCCGGCCTGGTGGTTAAGTTCACACATTCTGCTTCAGCGGCCCGGGGTTTGTGGGTTCAGATCCCGGGTGCGGACATGACACTGTTTATCAAGCCATGCTGTGGCAGGCAGCCCACATATAAAGTAGAGGAAGATGGGCATGGCTGTGAGCTCAGGGCCAGTCTTCCTCAGCGAAAAGAGGAGGATTGGTGGCAGATATTAGTTCAGGCTAATCTTCCTCAAAAAAAGAAAAAAAAGTAGACCCAACACAACAACAGACATCCTTGACCCTGGGAAATATTGACTTCAGCAGTGAGTCTGAGGGATGTCTCCCAGAGATGAAAACCACAGTGGCGGGGAGTCAAACAGAGCGAGGAGGGGAAGCAAAGGCTCGAGTCAAGCCAAAGGCCCCAAACAGTATGGGCGGTCTCCTGCTCGCAGTGGGTGAGGCCCAGGGCTGGGGTGGGCACGCTGCTCCTTTTGCCACTTATGTCCTTCTCCTTTAGTGACACCTGCCTCTCAGTACTATTGAGGATCTTGAGATGCAGAATAACTTAGCTGCTTGAGGTATGAAAGACCCAAGCAGCCGTGGTCCAGGGGTAAGTCTCCTAGGTAGGTCCATCCCAGGCTGCCCCATGGGCACAGAGCCGCATGCACCCGTGATGACTCCGGCTGGAGTGAGGCATGATGCGGCGAGCTCATGACCCGACTCCAGCACCTCCCTTCTCCTCCTCTAGATTCAGGAATGCCATTCCAAGACCTCAAGCCCTGCATAAGCCCCAGTGCTAGGGGAACTGCCTTTCGGGGAGTGGAGATCAGAGGAGTCTAGCCTTAGGGTGAGTATAGGGTCAGTGTAGATGCTTCCAGAGGCCAAAAAATTCAATAATAATAATAACAGCAGCCAGCATGAGCATGATGTAGTGCATGCTTGTTATGGACCCTGCACTGTGCTCAGCAACCCTTTTTGTGCATTCCCTTAGTTTATTGTCAAAGCCCTATGACATGAGCATTATTTTCATCCCCAGGAACTGAATCCCACAGACATTAAGTGACTTACCCAGGGTCACACAGCTAAGAAGCAGCCCACCTAGGACTTGAACCTGGCTCCGTCTGACTGCAAAGTTGCTACCCTTAACCCTCAGCTTTATCCCTTCCCCAAGCCGGAGCTGTGAAAACCACCACTTGGCTTAGCATCCTCTCTGCCTCTTGTATCAGTCAGAATGCTTTGGATTGCAAGAACGAAACTACCTAACTTGTTGATTAACAATGAGAAAAATGTATCAACTCAAAGCTTAAGTTCCAAGGTATGATGGCTGCAGGAGTCATTAATTCAGCAGCTCAGTAATGTCCCTTCCATCTTCCCACTGTCATCATCAGTGTGTTAGTTCATCCACCTGGTCACAAGATGGCTGCCATACCTCCAGGCATCGTGAACAGACATATCCACATCCCGGAAAAGAAGAGGGACTTTCCTCTTCTGAGAACAAGAAAACCTTTCCCAGAAGCCCTTAAGCAAAAATTCCTCATATTTCATTGGCCAGAATTGTTCCCATTCCTGTTTCCAAACCAATCACTCACAAAGGAAATGGAAACTTCAAGAATAGCTTGATAGGGGCCAGCCCGGTAGCCGAGTGGTTAAGTTTGTGCGCTCCGATTCGCTGACCCAGGGTTTCGCTGGTTCGAATCCTGAGTGCGGACATGGCACCGCTCATCAAGCCATGCTGAGGCGGCATCCCACGTGCCACAACTAGAAGGACCCACAACTAAAAATATGCAGCTATGTACTGGGGGGCTTTGGGAGAAAAAGGAAAACTAAAATCTTTAAAAAAAAAGAATGTCTTGATAAAGCATATGACCATTTGTAGAAGGATGGAGACCCCTCTCCCCCAAAACTGAGGTTCTGTTAGAAAGGAGAAAGAGGGCAATGACAGCTTTTGGGTAAGCAAACAGAAATGTCTGCCATGCCTCTGTTTTCTCTTCCCAATCCCCGATATCCTCTTTCTCTACCAATTAACATTTTATTCACCCTTCAAAGACCAACTCAAATATCATCTCCTCCAGGCAGTCTTCTCTGACTTTTTCCCCTGAGATAAACTGTTCTCATCACTGTGCTTCCAAGGAACTTGGCACATATTACTTATGTGGTCCTTATCACGTCGCCATGGAGAGGGGCCAGCCTTTGGAGTAAGTGGACAGGTTCGAATCCCAGGTCTGCCATTTCCTTCACAGGGAATTTTGCATACATATTACTTCCCCTCTTCAAGCCTTGGTTTCCTCGTCTGTAAAGTATACACTGCTTTTTAGGCACCTTTGAGGATTAAGGCAGGCAATGTGTCTGGGATTAGCAACAATAGTCTCCTTGGAAGGAAGGGAAGGTGGAACAAAAAAACCTGTCAGGCTGGACCAGGCAAAACCCAACTCTCAGCAAGAAAAGCAAAAGTCATTCCAAGGTGCCAACCGGACAGCGCCCTCCCCCTGAAGCTGCCCTCCCCCTGCTTCTCCCCAGAAAGTCATTTTTCATCCCCAAAGTCATTTGGCTTAGAGAGGAGGGGGAGACGCCGTGGCAGGGTCTGTATTGTGCCTGCCCTGCCGCCATCCATCACCCGGCCGACAGGAACTCACCTCCCACAAATAAAGTTATGACAAGCGTCCCCAACCCATTCTTTCAGCCGTCGCCTCCCTGTTTCCATCATCTCTGACATTATAAGCCATCAGCCAAGCTGTTTGTCATGCCTCTGACAGGGCCTTGGCAACTCGGGCAGGAGGGCTGTGCTAAAGTGCGCTGGACTCAAGGGTGGGTGTCCCACTCCCGCCCGCCATTGGTGATCTGGAGCTATTTCACATACGCTCTGAGAAAGGGTTTCTCCCCCTGGGGCAGGGGGCCAGAGGTGGAACAGAACTGGAGAAGAACTGAACATTCATTCATTTATTCACTCAGCAAACATTAGTGAATGTCCCTACAGTGCCTGAATCTGTGTTAGGCACAGCTGCAGCCACAGAGAGGAATCGTGTGGAGTCCTTGTCCTTGAGCAGCGCCAGGTCCAGTGAGGGAGTGGAAAACAAGCCATGTCAACAGACAGTGCCAGCACAGCTGTGGTGGAGGCAGTCTCGGATGACTATGGGAGCACAGAAAAGGGTAGGAACATAGGGAAGGCTTCCTGGAGGAGGTGGCCTTAGAGCTGAGACCTGCAGAACAAGGAGGAAAGTTGTGAGGGGACAGTGTGAGCGATTCTCTGAAAGGTCACCTTTCTTTTCTGCAGGTTTGTCTATTTATAAGCCCCAAAAGGCAGAGTTGAGTGAAGGTTTAGGAAAAGGAAGAGGATCCTATTCCAGGCAAATGGAACGGCATGTGCAAAGGTCCTGTATTAGTTTCCTATGGCTGTTGTAACGAACTAGTTTCCTATGGCTGTCGTAACAAACTACCACAAAGTTGGTGACCCCAAACAACAGAAATTTATTCCCTCACAGTAAATTCTGGAGGCCAGAGGCCTAAAATCCCAGCATCAGCAGGGCTGGTACTTTCTGTAGGCTCGGAGAGAGAATGCATTTCATGCCTCTTTGCTAACTTCTGATGGTTGTCGGCAACCTTCGCTGTTTCTTCTTCCTTTTTTTTTTTTTTGAGGAAGATTAGCCCTGAGCTAACATTTGCTGCCAATCCTTTCTTTTTTTTTGCTGAGGAAGACTGGCCCGAGCTAACTAACGTCCATGCCCATCTTCCTCTACTTTATATGTGGGACACTTACCACAGCATGGCTTGCCAAGTGGTGCCATGTCCGCACCCGGGACCCGAATGGGTGAACCCTGGGCTGCCAAGAAGCGGAACGTGTGAACTTAACTGCTGTGCCACCGGGCCAGCCCCAGCCTTGCTGTTTCTCGGCTTAGAAATGCATCACAGCCATCTCCGCCTCTGCTCTCCGGCTTCCCATGGCCATCCGCCTGTGTCTCGGTCTCAAGTCTCCCTCTCCTTTCTCTTATAAGGACACCTGCCATTGCATTTAGAGCCCACTCTAAACCCAGGATGATCTCATCTCAAGATTCTTAACTTAATTACATCTTCAAAGAACTTATCTCCAAACAAGCTCACCTCCGCAGGCGCCTGGGCTTGGGCCGTGGACGGACCTTTTTTAGGAGGAAGGACACTCTTCACCCGAGTGCAGACCAGAGGCAAGAGACAGAGCAGCTAAACGCCGCGGGAACATTGAGACCGGCCAAGGTCAGATCCCATCTCTGCTACTAATGAGCCCTACGACCTGGACCGAGGCCTTTGACCTCTCTGAGCCTCAGTTCGCTCACCTACAATGTGAACTGCCCTCCGCACCTCTTAGGACTCTGGTGAGAGCGAAACGCAGTCCTTCCACTAGATGGGAGCCCCTCCACGGGAGTGCACCAGTCAGGGCCCTTTCGATTGTCAGAGACAGAAACCAACCCACACTGGCCTAAGCAGAAAGAGGATTTGTTAGCTTCCGTAGGGAAAAAGCCCAGGAACATCACTGCTCCGGGCTCTGCTGGATTCAGGGGCCTGGATGACGCGTTCAGGACCCAGTTTCTTTCCTCCTAGCCCCTCTGTCTCGTGCTGTGCTGCTCCGTTTTCAGGTTTCCTGAGGGTGGCTTTGCGCTGGGTATCTTTTTCGGGTCCTGCAGATCTGCTCTCTCCCCTGGTCCACTCTGCTCTGTGGCTTGGGGGCTGACCTGCACGGACTCTATCAGCAGGCTCCCTTGCCCTCTGGCTTCCACAAGTTTTCAGCCAATGGGAGGCAAAGGAGGGCAATCCGAGGGAGGGAGGAGATGAGTGTAGACTATTTTCCCCTCCCGGGTTCCTCTCTGTCAGCTCCCTCTACCAAGGGCCCCAGCTCCTGTCAGGCAGCTGCCTCTTGGAGGCACAGCTACTCTCCCTGGATTCTAGTAACCACACCCTGCTCTTGTCCTTCAGGCTTAGGGGTGCTGAATTCCCACCCTCATTACCAACCCAAAGAACTGCACCATCATTTGTTGGATCCCGGAAATACTGTCAGCTGACAACGTTGCAAATAGCCCATTTGTTAGCCCCTCCTGAAATTACAGTTTGGGAGGAACTGTTTCCTTTAGGGGCCCTGCCTGACACACCCAGCAGCTAGTGGCTCTGCTTGACCCTCCTCTCCAGGTGGTGAGGAAGCCCCAGGTGTAGACTGTTACATTGGTGGCCCTCAGTGAACCGTGCCTCCCGGGACTTGTGCCTGTGAGTCCTCTCCTGCACGGAACACTGGGCTTGACCATGTGACTGGCTTTGGCCAGTGGAATATTAGCATCTGTGATGCAAGTTGAGGCCTCATAAACACTTGTACGTTTGTGCTGACGTCTCGGCATGCTCCCTCTTGGGGTCCTGTTGCCAGGCTGTAAGGAAGTCAGACTTTCTTGCTGAAGAGCTACCGGGTGGAGAGGTCTGGGAAGATGACACGCCACATGGAAAAAAAGGCTTTACAGAGGAGAACCGCGGTACCCCAGCTAACAGTCACCACGAAGGTTCCAGACCCCGAGAGAGGCCTTTGTAATAAGGGGCAATGACGGCCTGCCCTAGTGAGGGGAGGTGTTTAACACTAACATTGTTTAGAATTACCTGCATCCAGTGACGGTAAAAAGCAGATTGACTTTTAGTCAGTGTTATCATTTCTAAATTTTCTGCGAAAAATGCTTCTCCTTATTGCCTGCACCTGGGGTGGACCACTCCCATCTCCTCTACTTTTGCCCCCCGGCCCCTGACCCTCTCCCTGGGCTATTATTAGTTCTTGGCCCTTCCAGTCCAGCCGCAGCTGCATGGAGCCATATGAGTGCCCCCAGCCAGCACCATATGGAACACGGGCACCACTGTCAACCTACAGAATCATGAGAAATAATAAACCATTGTTTCTTTAAGCCACTAGTTTTGGGGCGGTTTGTTACACAGCGTAAATAACTGAAACATACCAGCAGCTCCACGTCTGCATTGTTGCAGGTTCAAGTGCAGCTAGAAAGAGCAAGACTTGTGGCAGCTCCTGCAAAGGTTTTGGAATTCGCTCTGATTGGTCCCCTTCAGGTCATGAGCTAGCTATGAACCAACTGTCTGGCCAGGGAAACGTGATGCGCTGATTGGCTTAGCCTGGGTCACATGCTTGTCCCAGAGCAGGACGTGGAGCCGCACCTGGACCTCGTGGACTTAGCCAGGTCAGGGGTCCTAAAGGAAGATGAGGGAAAAGACGGCTGGATGCTGAGGACCCTTGTCGGGTAAAGCTTGGGGGAAATTATCCTTGGTGCTCCCATCCAGCCACCGTTCCCTCCGAAAGGAATGTATAAAAATGGATCCCCAGTGCCAAGGACCCCTATGGTCTGGTGAGGAGACCGTAAAACTTTGGCCATGGACAGACCTGGCTTCTAATTCTGACTTCCCTTCTGAAAGATGCTCTGGGCAAGTTGCTCAACCTCTGAGAACTCATCTGTCAAACAGGTCAGTTAACTCCTGCACAGCTGCGAGCGGCAGTGGGAGGGGTTCAATCACATCCTGGCTGTTGGGGTGGGCAAAGAGAGGGGCTGCCCAGGCACGCCTTCGAGGAAGGGCTTGCTGCTGGGCTCGGGGAGTGCCATCAGCTCTTTCAGGTCTGCCTCCGCAGCAGAGAGCCGCCCAGCCTGCGGTCACACCTTTCCCAGGGCAGCCAGTATCTGGTGACTGCCCCAGGGGTTGAAAGGTTTGGCCATTTCGGCAGGTGCAGGACAGCCCCGCCAGGCAGTGCTCATCCAGAGCGCCCTGCCGTCTTGGCTGAGGCTTCGCGGAGCCTGCGTCCGTTGACTTCTCCCCCTGTCCAATCCTGCTTGCTTTCTTTGCTTTCACAGGTGTCAGGTGTCGATCCCTAATCAATGTCTTGCACCCCGAGCTCTGCTTATGGAGATCCCAACCTGTGATAGATGTCAAGTGCTCAACCCACGCTTGGCATTTGGTCGGCAGTTGGTAAAGGTTTGCGGAGGGAAAATTGGCTCCTCGCTCAGGAGAATGAGAAAAAGGAAATAGTAGGTGCGGACTCGAGGGAGGCCGGTGCGGGAACTGCCAGGCCTTCAGCAGCTGCCGTCGAGGAAGGGGCCTGCAGGCTGGCAGAGGCCACTGCATCGTCAGAGGGGAGAGGAAGGTCTCTCCAGGGGCACCCTCTCTAACTTCGAGCTCTCAGCCCCCTGTCACCAAGCAAATAGATCGATTATGAATGAAGCTCGAAGACAGGGGCATGTTGGAACTTTCCTCCACGCTGGTCCCAGTCCCAAATGGCCCGTCTGGGGTCCTGAGGCCTCATGGCCCCTGGTAGCAGAGACTGCTCAAGTCCTAAAGCAGAGACCCCCTCCCTTGTTTGTAGAAACTTAGAGTTCTAGAATCTTGGAAGGGGAGAGTCAGCATTCCAGGGCCTTTGTCACAAAACTGTCAACTCTGGAGTCTTGGAACAAGGGCCTCTCTGGATTAAAGGATGCCAGTATTTTCAGGCCGGAAAGGACCACGCACGCTCTTCATTGGAGCATTTCTCTCTCCCCGAACTGACTGCAGACCCCCACTGTGCGGCCTGCAGGCACGAACCACCTTCCTGTAGGCAGGGTGGGCAGACCCCAGGCTGCCAGGTGCTGGGTGTAGAATCAAGGCCGAACAGGAGGAAAGCAGACCCTACAGGAGGGGGACACTTAGACAGGAGGGAGGTGTCACAGCTGCACAGAGCAGTGTGTGGAGAGAGGGTGAAGAGCATTCGTTGTGTGGGAGGGACTGTCTTTGTGCAAGTGAGGGCTTCAAATGCCATAATGCACAGAAAGCACCGGACAGGCACATGGCAGGCACTTAATAAACGTTCCTTCACTTCCCTTTCTCTTCTACCCTCAGTTCTCTGTTCCCTATATTTCTGCATTATCCACATTCACGCTGAGGAGTTTTGGGAAAATATGAGGTTATCTGGAAGGGAGACACTGAACTGATTCCCGTCACCCAGGAAACATCCCCATCACAATGTATGGGGATGTGTCCCCCGTACAGGCCAGGACTCTCTCTGGGAGCAGGAGGATGGATGAATGATTGCAGCAGGGGGATATTTGAACTGGGTTTTGTGAGTAGAAGAGGAGTTTACCAGGCAGAGAAGGTGGTGGTGAGAGGAGGGGAATTCTGTGTACTTTCTGAGCCTGTTAAATGAGTTGCTAAGGTCTCCTCTGACTTTCTAGTCCGTATCTTAGAGATGAATTCAAGCAGCTACCCACCATGACTTTACAAACGGGAAAACTGATGGACGTGGCTGTATCCATGCAATCGTCACATTTATTTCCTGTTACGAAAATCCCAGGAATAAGAAAGGAACAATGATGTGTCCTGAGCCCAAGTTAGACGTGGAGATAGAGAGATGTTTTCAAGAGTCAGGGACCAAAATGAGGAAAATAAGGGAGCTTTTGATAAAGCTAACTTTATTTCACCTAAGGGACTATCTTCATTCTGAGATCATGTTCTTCCTACTGAGGGAGTGTTTAAAATGTCCTTCCATGTAGGAAATCATGGTGATTGTCAATCAGATTTTAAAAATGCTTTTACTTGGCAGAATAAAAGGTGAGTAACCCTATATTGGTTCTCAGAAATTTTTTTATATTGTACCAGTCCGTAAAACCTCAGATTTTACGTCGGAAGCCATTGGGGTCAGGAGGTATGTGTGCCATCCCTCCTCATCCCTCAGGCTCTGCTCCGTGTCACCTCCCCGGCCCGCCCCGACAGCCCTGCTGAAGGAGCGTCTCTCCCTCCCCTCGTTTCTCTCTGCTCCAGCTCCCCGTTTCTTCCCTTCAGAAACTCATCACTCTCTGAAAGCATCTTGTTAATTTGCAGATACGCTTATTTATTGTCCGTCTTCTCTATTTGAACAGAAGCAGCACAAGATCAGGGACCTTGTCGGCCCTATTCAGACACTCTCCCCGGCACCTAGCACAGTTCTTGGCACATAGTAGGTGCTGGGGAAGTGTTTGCTGAAGGAAGGAAGGAGGGAGGGAGGCGGGGAGGGAGAGAGGGAAAGAGGAAGGAAGGAAGGGAGGAAGGAGAGGATGGGGGAAGGGAGGGAGGGAGGCGGGGAGGGAGAGAGGGAAAAGGGGAAGGAAGGAAGGGGGAAAGAAGGAAGGAAGGGAGGAAGGAAGGAAGGGCCGTGGAGCTTGGCCACTCAGGCTGGAGAACATCAGGGCAGCAGGGGTGGAAGACGCTGTGGGTGCCCCCTGTCAGAGCCCGCATCCTACCTCTCAGGTGTAGCCGTGGCACACGGGCCCCATGCACCCTGGCAGCATCCTCCCTCAAGTGCCCACCCGGTCTCTTAGCTTTTCCACCTCAAGGCTTTCTTGCAAGCCCTGGCCCCTCGCTCAGCCCACCCATAAGCACAGCCCGGAGGTACGAGGAAGTTAATGCCCCCAGGACAATGCTTAACCCTGGGGGGATGGGAGTTGGTGGATAAGCGCCTCAGCCTTCTATCCTTTGGATGAACGACTCTACACAGACTCAGAGGGTCCCCTAGTTGCCCAGAGTGTCCACCAACTCCTTCCCTGTCTCCCTACTCCCCCACTCCTGCTTCCTGTGATCACTTCCCAAGGAAATTAATTGTACCCAAGTCCTTGTCTCAGGCTCCGCTTTGGGGGAACATCATCCGAGTCAGGCTGGCTCGCTCCCTTGCGTCTCTGAAATTCCCTTTCGCTCATCCTCCTCTCTGAATCCCAAGTTCCATCTGCCCTGCTCTTCCCAGGTGACTTCTAAAGAAATGCCCCCTCTCGCAGCCTTCTCCCCTTCTCGGGTGAACAAGCTGGCAGGCGTTGACCATCTTCCAGCCTAGCCCTAGTTCTGAGAAATTTTGATGACGGGACTTGGCTGGGCACCTGGGGGTCTGGGCGCCTCGGAGGCAGGAAGGGAGAGAGGAGCTTCTCTAAATGGGGCTGCGATGAGTAAATCATTTGCTGTCCCCTGTGCTCCTCCTCGGCTTTTGTTCCTTGGCTGAGATGTTGCCTCCAATCCGTTATCTTCCCTTTCTGAGGGAAAGAGATCAGCCGCCCCAGCCCACAGCCACCTTAGCAGGAATGCCGAGCTGGGCTGGGCTGAAGCAGTAGGACAGCCCAGTGTGAGTAGAGAACTTTACAGTTTGCAAAGCACTTTACAGGCTTAGACCTATTTATAAAGCCTTCTCCTGTTTACTAAGCACTTCATTATTATTATCATTGTTATTATTACTGATGTCGTTTTAATGCAAATGTTTTTTAACCTCAGGGATAAATTCTTTCCCCTTATACCTCTTCTCACGGCTAGAGAAGTCATGTAACTGAAATTCTTTCATTCATTCATTCACCTTTTGATAGCTTCTCTTGTCCAGACCCTGAGGGTACAAGATGGAGCTCTTCCCACCAGAAGCTTGCAGCCTGGTAGGAAGTGTATTGGTCAGTGTCTAACCAGGAAACACTTGAATATTCGCAAAAAAGGAACTTTAGTCTAGGGACTGGAGGGTGATGGGAGAGCCAAGAAGCCAGCTGGAGACAGAGAAGCAGCCTAAAGACTAGTAACAGCAGGAGCCGGCCCTACCCCGGGACCCGAGGGACAGAAGGTGGAGGAGGTAGTGCGGCCAGCCCAGGAGCAGGGTCACTTGGTGGAATATGGAACAACAGAGCTACGGGGGAGCTGGAGACACAGAGGAGACACAGCCACTGCTGGAGATGCTGCCCAAGGCGGAGAGGGAAAAATATCCTGGCCCTTCCCTTCCTTCTGCCTTCCAATCTCCTACCAGCACCTCCCATTGGCCAAACCCAGCTGGCAACCAGCCATCCCAGACGGCTGCGAGATGCAGCCTGCAGGCTCAGCACCCCTGTGACATAGAGCGCAGCGGCAGAAGAGGGAGGACTGAAGAGAGCAGGGTGAGCAGGAGACACTATGTGAGAAGTCTTAGGAGCGGGTAGGAGCTCGGTGCTGGAGAACACAAGGAAAGAGTCGTGGCTCACTAGGAGAAACCAGACAATGGGCAGTCGATTGGAGCTGGGCTTTGAAGGATGAGCAGAAGTTTGCTGAGCATTAAAGTAGTGAGGTGCAGTCTAATAGTGGTACATAGACAGAGGTGCACCAGTTGAGGATGTTTGACTATAAGTTACAGAAAATTCCCACCCCAGGCCTTCACTCTTGCTGGTCCCGCTGCTCAGGACGCTCTTCCTCTTCACTCTGGTCCAAATTCTTCTTGCCTCAAATGCCACCCCTTCAGTCACCTTTCCCTAAACCCCAGAGCCGGAAGCCACCTTCCAGCACCCCCTCATGGCCTTGGCATCTGCTGATGTGCCAGTAACTTGCCTTCCTGCTTCACCTTTCCCATCAGCCACGAGCTCCTGGCAGCAGGGAGCTGCATCTCTGTCCCCTCTGCTTCCTCTCAGAGCCTAGCACTGTGCCAGCCACCTGCTAGGCACTAATAATACGTGTTCAATGAATGAATAAATAAGTGAATAAAAGAGTCAACAGATCCATACATTCATCTCCACTTGGACTACCACCCGTGACATCTGCCATAACAATGGCCCTTCGTATTGCATTTATGTATCAGCTTCCATGCTAGGTTGCATAAGGGACCTCCCTGGAACCTCCCCAGCCGTCCACTGGGTGATCAGCATTGTCATCTGCATTTTACAGAGGAGGAAACTGAGGCTTATAAAAGTTAAGCAACTTGCTGAAGTCATCCAACTCTTAAGAGGCAAAACCAAGATTGAGGTTTGACCCTACTCGCTGTGTGAACTTGGAGAAGTCATTTCAAGATTCTGAGCAGAGCTCTGTCCAAGCCCAGGCTCCTTGGGTCTTCCCAGGCCAGCCGCGGTTAACCTTCTGTGCTCAGCCACAATCGGAAAGAACAATGAGAAGAGCCTCTCATGTTGACTGAGCACTTATCACACGTCCGATGCTGGGCCCGACACTTCACACTCTTTACACTGAAATTCTCTGACTCTCTCTACACTGAAGTCACTGAATCCTGCAAGGTGGATATTCTTGTCTTCACTTTGCAGATAAGGAAACAGAGGCTGCAGAATCAGTCAGTCAAGGAGTCAACAAATATTTGCCCAGCATCTCCTCTGTGCTGGCCATTGTTAGATGCTGGGGACACAGGGAGGACCGGAACAGCTGTGGCACCCGCCCCCACGGAGCTGACAGTCTATGGGGAGAAACAGACCCAGAAAAACTAATTAGAAATGATTGTGAACTCCCACATCCTGGTTGTAACAGGAGGTGTGTACTGAAGAACGTAATCTAGTCTAGGGAGCCAGGGTAGGCTTCCTGGAGGAGGTGACAGTTAAGCTGAGGGTGAAGGGTGAGCAGGCATTACTTAGACTGCATGTCACAAACTCTCACCTGTGTGGGGGACTGTGATCAAGTGCTTGCCCATGTCTCGTGTCTGGCTTGGCCCAATCTCCCAGCATCCCCTGGAGGCGCCCCCTGTCGCCAGCCATGTATGGACACACTCTTGGCTGGGACAATGGGCTGGCCCACCACTGGGCCTGGCCATATCTCCTAGGCTCCTGTTGGTGAGTGATTCCTGCCAGGGCCAGAGCACCTGGAATGAATTCAACCCCAGCACGAGCCAGTGCCTTCCGGAATGGCCCGACTGGCACAGAGGCTTGTCCTCCAGGCCCTGCTGGCGGCCTGGAGCCTTGGCAGACAGTCAGGAGGAGGCGGCTGGGAGGGAAGACAAAGAGAATTCAATTTCCATTTTGCTGCTAGTTCCCTGTTTCCAGTCCAGATGCCTCCAGATCTAATTCCAAATAAATAATTGTACCGAGTAACCCGGGTCCCTTGGTGATTAAGTAAACACGCCGAGGCGGTGGAAATTGAATTAGTGCGGTGTGCTCAGCCATTATTACCCGCCCCTTCTCATGAATATTAATGAGGGGTTATTAAGAAATGTAAATGCTGCCTCAGGGGGTGGGAGGATGGGGGTGGGGGTCAGGGTGAGAGGACAGACCATTCAGAAGGCAGCGTGATTGAAGGCATTTTAAAAATTATGTCAGATTTTTCTCTTCCGTGCCGTGGCAGTGTTTCCAGACGCTTCATTTTTATTAAAACGAGGGTAAGGGAACAAATTTTAATTGGAGGATAAAATTAGCATTTTCCAAGCAGCCTTGGTGGCAGCAAGGACATATTTTACCAGAAAATGGACATTCGGGGCGGGGCGGGGCAGGTTTGGGGGAACCGTGTCTGATGGACGATTAGTTCTCTCAGTTCATCTCCAGGCAATGGAGTAAACAAATTAATCTCTGAACGAGGAGCAGCCTGGAAGAGGATGGAAGCCTGGAGGAGCCAGCAGTGTCTTTGCTGGGAAGCCATGAGGTGTCACCAAGGCCTAGGAGCTCCTTTACTGCTGGCTCAGAGAGGTTAGGCACTTGTCTGAGGTCACACAGCAAGGTAGGGCTCTCCGGCTGGGTTCTGTGGGCATGGTGAAGGTTGGGAATGGGGCTGCATCTGCCAGACAATCTTTGGGCAGAGAGACAGCCTCTCCTTCTCCACCTTTATCACTTTACCTCCAGGACCCTCTGGTTGTCTCACCTCTGTGGCTCTAACTTCTGTCCTCACCATTCCTCCCCAATCTGTGCTGCCAGGTTCATCTCCCTACTTTCACTACATCCTATTTCTGCTCTATAACTTTCGATGGCTGACTATTGCCCTTTTGCAATATTGCCCTTTTATTGCTCACTTTTTTCCCTGGCACTTAAGTCCCTCCAGGATCTGACCACACTCCACTTATCCTAAGCACCACTGTTCCTCGTGGCTGCAATCAGATGCATCTAGGAAGGTGGGATGGGAAGAAAGGAAGGTGGGAAGACAGGAAAGAAGAGAGGAAGGAAGAGAGGGAAAGAGGAAAGAAGAGGAAACTAATGTCAAGTTTCAAAATATTCCAGATTTGCTAAATATTTTATATAATAATGATGATGATGATGATGACTGTTGTCATTGTTGTCATCTACTGAGGGCTCACTCTATGCCAGCCATTGGCTTAACACCGCTTAATCCTCCCCTTGTCTCTGTGAGGTAGGTATTATCATCTCCATTTTACAGAGGAAGAAACAGACATCACTTGCATCATAACTGACAGAACCAGCCTATCGTACGTCAAAGCCTGAATTCTTAACTATGTCTCTCCCTTCCCTGGTGACAGTCGTTATTATCCCCATTATACAGATGAAAACAAAGAAACTCAGTGAGGTTGAGTGATTTGTCCTAAAAGTACTGAAAGAAACAAACAAGCAGAAACAAGAGGAATCAAAAATTCTCGAAGCTAGCCTTGGCCCATGTTCATAAGTACCACTCGTGGAGAACACAGGTAAAATGTGCTCAGCAGCCTGGTCCCTGCTTCCTGCAGTCGATGGTGTCAGGCAGCCCAGAGGAAGCTCGCAGCCTCTCAGAGACCAAGCTGACCTGCGACCCAACAATGGCCCCCAGAGGAAGCCTGCAGGTTGGTCCCGCTGGTTCCTATAGTCATCCTTGCCCAGGGCCATGAAGCCCAGATGCGGGGCCCAGGCACTCAGTCCCCTCTGCGTTGGACAGGAAAGAGTGAGTATGATCGAACTCATGCATTTTAATGACTTCTTCAGCCCGCCTCACTCCACACGCTCGCAGGAATAAAGGCTGACAGGTGCAGCTGAGTTAATCAGAGTGGATAATAGAGCGAAAGACAGGAATCACTGGCCAAATTGCAGCAGAGAAAAATGGGGCAAAATCATGAGACACAAGTCAAAAGTGTCCAATTAAAGTGTGATGGTGTTTAAAGGGCAAGAACCACGTTCTCAGCCCCTTGGAAGTTCTAACGCTTACCATGGGGATGCTTGGACCAGTGATATGTGAGATAATTTCTGGCGGGACACAAATGAACATGTTTTTTTATTTGAACAGGAATGTTTAATGCGTATTAGAAAAAATATAATTAGTGCATAAAACCTGTGATTTGAGGTATATTATTGCCTAGAATGAGAGTGAATTTCACCCCAAAATCCATTTAATTGCTAGTCAATTAAAGGAACAAGATATATATGTATTTTTTAGGAAGATTAGCCCTGAGCTAACATCTGCTGCCAATCCTCCTCTTTTTGCTGAGGAAGGCTGGCCCTGAGCTAACATCCGTGCCCATCTTCCTCTACTTTATACATGGGACGCCTACCACAGCATGGCGTGCCAAGTGGTGCCATGTCCACACCCGGGATCTGAACAGGTGAACCCCGGGCCGCCAAAGCAGAACGCGCACACTTAACTGCTGCACCACTGGGCCGGCCCCAGAAGAAAAATATTTTTTAAAAAAGTATTGATGGAAGAAGAATATGGCAAAAAATATGAAGTTGGCACTTACATGACCACAGTTTGGGAAACAACATTCTGGTTCCTTTTTACTCAAAGTGGGAGCCACGGATCGGCAGCATCAGCATCACCCAGGAGCTTGCAAGAAAAGCAGAATCTCAAGACCCTCCCTAGACCTACGGAAGTAGCATGTGCGCTTTCACAAGATTCCCTGGTGACTCATAGACGAGTTCATATGCACATTGTTTTAAAAGCACTGACCTATCTTATTTATCAGGGGGGACAATGAAGACCTTTTCAGACTTGGTCCCGGGGACTGAGCGCTGGACTGGGAGTCCATTTCAGCCTTGAGACGCCATGACCCCGAAGAGTTTACAATCTTGTAATTACAGAAGAGGAGACTGAAGTCCAGAGAAGGCAAGTTCAAGATCGCATTGTGTGATTGCGTCAACTTTGGGAGAGTTCAGGTCTCCAGACATCTTGGCTGGTGCAGGAGGGAATTGCTGATGACAAAACTGCTGTCAACAGTGTGATGTGGTTTTTTAAAAAACGATTGTTAATAAAATCACAAGGAAAGAAAACTATAGGCCAATATCTTATATGAATACAGATGTAAAAAATCCTCAGTAAAGTACTAGAAAAGCAATTTTGCAACATATAAAAAGGATTATACGCTATGACCAAGTGGGATTTATCCCAGGAGTGCAGGGTTGGGTTAATATATGAAAATCAATTAATATAATACACCATATCGCTAGAAGAAAGGGCAAAGGGCACATGATATTTGCAGATCATATATCTAATAAGGGACTTGGATTCAGAATATATGAAGAACTCTTACAACTCAGTAATAAAATGGTAACTAACTCAATTTTTAAAGTAGGCAAAGGATCTGAATAGACGTTTCTCCAAAGAAGATACACGAATGGCTAAAAGGGCATGAAAAGCTGCTCAATATCATTAGCCACTAGGGAAATGCAAATAAAAACCGGAAATACCACTTCATACCTACTGGGATGGTCATAATAAAAAAGACAGATAATAACAAGTGTTGGCAAGGATTCGGAGAAATTGGAACCCTCATTTACTGCTGGCGGGAGTGTAACAGGGCGCAGCTGCTTTGGAAAACAGTGTGGTGGCTCCTCACCGTGTCAGACATCCTTACCATACGACTCAGCAATTCCAATCTTATGTATATATCTCAGAGAAACGAACACATATGTTCACACAAAAACTTATTTGTGAATGTTTGTAGAATGTAAAGGTAATTTATTACCCTTACCCTATAATATTATGACTTATTATTCATAATAGTCAACAAGTGGAAACAACCCATATGTCCATCAACTGGTAAATGGATAAATAAAATGTGGCATATGCATACAATGGAATATTATGTGGCAGTAAAAAGGAATAAAGTACTGATGTATGCTACAATATTATGCTAAGTGAAAGAAGCCAGTCACAAAGGACTGCATAACGTATGATCCCATTTATGTGAAATGTTCAGAACAGGAAATCAATAGAGGAAGAACGTAGACTAACGGTTGCCTGGGGTGGGGACATGGGAGGGTTTGTGTGGAGTTGGGAGGAAATGGGAGTGACTGCTAATAGGTATGGCATTTCTTTTGGGGGAGACGAAAATGTTGTAAAATTGATGGTGATAATGGTTTACAACAACTCTGTGAGTATACTAAAAACTGCTGAGTTGTATACTTTAAAAGGTAAATTATATGGTGTGGTAGCCAGAATAATGGCCCTTTAAAGATGTCCATGTCTTAATCCCCAGAGCCTGTGAAAATGTTAGGTCACGTGGCAAAGAAGAATTAAAATTGCAGGTGGAATTAAGATGGTTGATCAGCTGGCTTTAAAATAGGAAGGTTAATCTGGGTTATCCTGTGGGCCCCATGTCATCGCAAGGGACCTTAAAAATAGGAAGGACTCTGAGGAGAGAGCTAGAGAGATGGCACCGGGAGAAGGACTCGTCTCAATGTTGCTGGTTTTGAAGATGCAGGAAGGGAGCCGTGAACCAGGGAATGCAGGCAGCCTCCAGAAGGTGGAAAAGGGAGGGAGACGGATTCTCCCCTGGAGCCTTGGAAAGGAACACAGCCCTGCTGACACCTTGAGCTTAGCCCAGCAAGATCAGCGTCGGACTTCTGATCTGAAGAAGGGTAACAGAATACATTTGTGTTGTTTTATGTCACTAGATTTGTGGTAAATTTGTTGCAGGAGCAGTAGAAAACGAATACATATAGTATGTGAGTTATATCTCCATAAAGCTGTTTAAAAAGGGATTGTTGTCTTAGGCTACATCAATAGAAGTATGATGTCTTGAAGAAGGAAGGTGATAATCTGCTTGCAATCTAAGTGAGGCAGACTCCATCTGGAGCTCAGCTCTCAATGCCACACTGTAAAAGGAATGTGGGAAAACCAGGGCAGGTCCAAAGAAATGTCCCTGTGAGGTGAAAAGACTCGAGATGATGTTGGGTGAGGAATTGTCATGGGACTTGGGGTTGGTCAGCCTGGAGAAAAGAAGGCATGAAGATCACTGTCTGCCAGTTCCTGAGGGCTACTGTGGGGCGCTGGGGTGGGCGTGCATTTTGTGGGGCATAAGAAGACAGACCTAGGGACGATGGATGGTGTTACCTACAGACAGGGTTCAGCTTGGGATGAAGATGAATTTTCTTTTTCATTTTAAAAGATATTTCAAGTCACTCAAAATACATGTTTACTTAGAAAAATTAGAAAATGCAAATAAGCAAGAAGAAGGAAAAACACCAGTCACTTAACATTAGTTGCAAGTTATTAATGCTTCTAGCTGCCCTGATCTGTCTCATTGTTCTATTCCCAGAGTGTGGCTCAAGGTAGATGGTCATGGAATGCTTGTTGAATGAATACATAATGCACACACACATTTTTCATTTACAAAAATGGGATCCTACTGTACATATTGCTTTACGACCTTCTTTTCCCCCATTACCAATATATTATGAGCTTCTTTCCGGTTCAATAAATATACATTGACATTACGGATGTAATAGATACTGCCAGACTGCAAATAGAATTTAAGGGGTCTGCGAATTTGAATGGGAAAAAATTATATCCTTATTTTCACTAACCTCTAACTGAAGTTTCTCATTTCCTTCAACTCGAATATAGGCAACAAGCCATCACAGTATTAGCCATATCTGTGACTTCGCAACCAGTAGTGATCTGGGATATTTTCATACCAAATTACCATTGTCGGAGATAAGACAAAATACTGCTTATGCTCATCACTACTTTGAAATTCCAATGGTTATATTACACCTGCCACTAGATCTTGTTAGTGAATATGTTAATAAAGGTGCATGGATATTACTATATCCTAAATTTTAAAATATTTCAATAACTGTATTTTAATATAATTGGTCTTCTTGGAAAGCTTAAACATCTTATTTTATGTGTTTAAAACCATTAGTCTGAGAAAGGGTCCACGGGCCTCATCTAAAAGGTCCATGACATGACAAAGGTTAAGCTCTCATCTACACTAGCGTCTTTCTTTCTTTTTTTTTTTAAGATTGGCTCCTGAGCTAACATCTGTTGCCAATCTCCTTTTTTTTTCCTTCTTCTTCTTCTCCCCAAAGCCCCCAGTACATAGTTATACATTCTAGTTGTGGGTCCTTCCTATTGTGGGCATGTGGGATGCCGCCTCAGCATGGCCTGACGAGCGGTGCCATGTCCGAGCCCAGGGTCTGAACTGGCAAAACCTTGGGCCGCAGAAGCGGAGCGTGCGAACTTAGCCACTCGGCCATGGGGCTGGCCCCTCATCTTTTTTCTTAATTTTTATTCTGAATAATTTAAAATTTACAGAAAAATTGCAAAAATAGTACATGTACTCCTCACCCAGCTTCCCCTAATGTCAACATGTTACATAATCATAGAATAATTATTGAAGGCAGGAAATTAACATTGATACAATGTTATTAAGGAATCTTCGGATGTAATTTGAATTTTGCCTGTTTCTCCACTAATGTCCTTTTTCTGTTCCAGGATCTAGTCCAGGATCTTAGGGGTATCAGTTGTCGTGTCTCCCTGGTCTCCTCCAATCTGTGATCATTTCTCAGTCCTTCTTTGTCTTTCGTGACCTTGACACTTTTGAAAAGTACTGGTCAGTTCATTTGCAGGCTGTCCATCAATCTGCTTTGTCTGATATCTTCTCACGACGAGACTGCGAGAGTGAATTTTTGCAAGAATAACACAGTAGTGACATTGTGCCCTTCTCAGGGCATCGTATCGGGGGTACGTGATGTTGATGTGTCTTATTTCTGTACATGACGGCTGCAGAGTATCCATTATATATTTAATTGGATGTAACATAATTTATTTAACTGGTCCCCTTCCAATGGACTTTTAGCTCTTTTTGTTTTTTATACATTTGGGGCCATTACACACAGCACTGCAATGAACAAAGAAGCACTGTGCGATGGGCAGAGCTGCCTGAGAAAGCAAGCAGCAGCCAGGAGTGGTGATGGGTATTCTGTCCCCGGAGGCATGCAACAGCAGAGTGGCACCAGATGTCGCTCCTGTTTCCGCACTGAAGAGTGTCTGGTAACCCAGAACACTAACAAAATGCACAGAGGCAATAATAAAGGATGCTCCCCACCCCCGGGTCCCTCCCCATGCACCCCATCTGCAAGGTGGGGCCTCGGCCCAGGAGGAGGTGAAAAGTGCTCCCCAGAAAAGACCAGGTCTGGTTAGTATTCTGAGTTCCCTGCTCCACTGACGGCTAATTGCCCCTAAGAGCTGAGATCACTGGAGGGGAAAATGCAAGGCGGCCTGAACTTTGCTGGGCTCAGCGAGCCAGCCAGCCTCCCAGCAGAAAGGCCTGCACAGCCGCTCAGCTGGCCCCTCTCTGCTGTGATTGCTAATGGGGCAGGGTGGCTCAGGGTCCCAGTGCCTGGCAGAGGAGTGGCTTTCTGACTTATCCAATCTCAGGAGGGCTGCGGGCCTCAGAGGAGTCCGTACTGAACTTTCCAGCTGCAGGCTTCCTAAAATGGGCGAGTTGCAAGCTTTTGGAAAGCTGTCTGGCAGTATCTAGGAAAGCTACCCCTGTGCCCAGGCAGTGACCCGGCCATTCTGCCCCTAGGTATATACTCAATAAAAATAAGTGCTTCCGTCTACCAAAAGAATATTCGTACAAGCTTCGTTCACAAGCACCATAACCTAGAAACAACTCAAATGCCCACAAACAGAATGGATAAACAAATAGTGATCTAGTCCCCACGAGAATACCATATGGCAATAAAAACAAGCCACTGCTGCACACAACATGGCTCACTCTCCAGATATCGTGCTGAGTGAGAGAAGTCAGATACAAGAGGACACACTGAACGAGTCCACTGAGATGAACTTGGGAAACAGGCAAACTGCGGCAATGGGAATGAGAATAATGGTTACCCTTGGGAGGCTGGTGGTATTGACTGGGAAGGGGTCCATAATGAGGGGGCTTCTAAGATGCTGGCAGTGTTCTAGGTCTGGGTGGGGGTTCTGTGAACCAAAATTCATCAAACTGTGTGCTTCTGTTTTTACAGTACGGAAGTCATGCAGTAAAGCAACAACAGCAACGCAAAGCTGGGTGAGAGCCGGGGCAGGCTCTGCTGGCCCAGGGAGGCAGGAAAGGGGGCAAAGAGGAGGTGACAGGCCCCAGCTCTGTCAGGGCTTGCTATGTGACGTGGGCAACCAGGTCATCTTCCCCAAGGTCTTCAGCTGGAGAAGGGGCTGGTGACGTTGTGGCCCTGCCAAGTCACCGTGAGGAGTCCCTGAGGAGGCGTGCGAGGACCCAGCTTGCAGACTGGGAACTGCCGTCTGCGTATTGACCCAGCCAACAGGTATGAGCGCATGCGTATGCCGAGCACGGGACCCGGCACCTAGGACACCAGGTTAGACCCAGTCCCTGCCCCGGCACACAGTCTCAGACGAGGCAGGGATGAACACGACCAACCCCCAAACAAACAGCTGCAAACCGCGATGGGGGGTATAGAGAGGCCAACAGGCACGGACGCAGTCAATAATCGCGGGGTGGGTGTGGGAAATCCATTGCTTGGGGGGGAGGGGCGGGGTATATGGGGACGGCCTCTCAGAAGAGGTGACTTCAAAGCAGAGATGTAAAGAACAGGAAGGAGCCAGGCCTGAAGAAGGATATTCCGGGCAGAGGAATCCTTGAGGGCTGACCCGGCAGCTGGCAAGAGCCTTGTGTGCTCACAGCACGGAAGGGAGGCCTGTGTGGCCAGAGAGGGCAAGCCGAGGGAGCGGGGGTTCACGGCCGGGGCAGACCACGCACAGCCTGGCGGGCAGGGTGAGGGTTTGGGGTTCGATGTGAAACTTATTGGAAAGACGTTAAAGGGCTTTCAATCAGGATCCGACATGATCTGATCTCTGTTTTTAAAGGATGACTTCAATAACTAACTAGGAGCCAAACACAAAAGATTACATCATGGATGATTCTATTTACATGAGATCCAAAAATCTCACAAAACTAGCCTGGAGTGATGGAAGTCAAAACAGCAATTGAGGGGCTCGGCCCAGTGGCGCAGCCGTTAAGTGTGCACGTTCCACTTCGGGGGTCCGGGGTTCTCCAGTTCAGATCCTGGGTGCGGACATGGCACCACTTGGCAAGCCATGCTGTGGTAAGCATCCCACATATAAAGTAGAGGAAGATGGGCATGGATGTTAGCTCAGGGCCAGTCTTCCTCAGCAAAAAAAAAAAAAAAAAAAAGGAGGCTTGGCAACAGATGTTAGCTCAGGGCTAATCTTCCTCAAAAAACAAATGAAAAACCAGACCAAAAAAACCAGTGATTCAGGTTGAGAGTTGTAGCCTTGGAGCTGAAGGGCTGGAAATGCCGCATGTCTTGATCTGGGTGGGATGTACAGAAATGTAAAAAGTCCTCAAAATCTACACAGAGGATTGGTGCACGTTACAGTGCACTATACCGTTTGTGTGCCAAACCTCGATAAAAAAACAAAATAAAATTTAAAATTAGCTGACATTTTTATTGGCTAAAATTATTTTTAAAAGTAAGACTTATTAAGGTCTAATTTCCATACAATAAAACCTCCCCTTTGAAAGTGTGCAGCCAGATGGCTTTTGACAGACGTGTGCACCAGTACGACCACCGCCACAATCAAGATACAGAACACTTCCATCACCCCAGAAGTTGCCTTGTGCCCCTTTGCAGCGGACCCCCACCCCTGGCCCCTGGCCACCACTGGTGCCGTTTCTGTGCCTGCAGCTTGGCCTTTCCAGACTGTCACTAAATGGAATCGCTTAGCCTTTAGCCTGTTGAGTCTGCTTCCTTCATGCAGCAGAATGCATCTGAGATTCACCCCGATGTTGTCGATATCGATAGTCTGTTTCTTTTTATTGCTGAGTAGTATTCCGATGTATGGACCGACCACAAGTTATTTGTCCAGTCCCCAGCTGAGGGAGCTCTGGGCTGTTTCCAATTTGGGGCGATGATGAAGAGAGCTGTTACCAACATTTGCGTTCAGATCTTTGGTGGAGAGATGTTGTAATTTCTCTTGGGTTTCATCTCCCACTGGGTTATATGATAAATGCATGTTTAATGTTATGAGAAACTGCTGCCCTGTTTTTCAAAGTGGTTGCCAGCTAAGGCACTAAATTTGCTATCTGTTTTTATCCTCAGAACAGGTGAGGAAAGTGAGGCTCAGAGAGGCTAAGCAACTTGCCCAAGGCCCTACAGTAAGTAGGTGACAGTGCTGGGCCCCCAAACCCCACACAGGTACACTCCGCTCTCACCTCTTCCTGAGTGGCCGCTCTCCTGGGCAGGGACAGTGGGCGAGCGCTGGTTTGCCCAGAGCCAGGCTCAGACAAGTCCCAGGCTCAAAGTTCTGGCTGTGACAGAGGAAACAGCAGTGGACGTGTTAGTTCTCCAAGTAAAAATATAATGAAAGAAGAAGAAGAAAGAGGAGCCAGGCAACATGAAAGTGGAGAAAATTGCCAGCTACAAGCTGAGTATTAATTCATCTGAAGCCAGCCATTTCCCTTTGCTCCCAACGTCCCTCGGTCCCCTGGCAAGTTTTCAAATTAAAGTGCTGAAGACCCCTCCTTTCCCCTGACCCCCGGCGGTGAGGGCTGCCAGGGCTGGGGGCTGTGGCCAGAACGTTGTCTGGATCCAGCAAACCAGAACCCCCGCCCCACCCCCAGCCTCAGACAGACCTAGACCCTGGCCTGCTGGGAGGTGGCTTACCCCAGCCCGAGACAGGCCTGACCCCCACAGGGCCACTGGGGGAATGGAGGTTAATGAGATTTTGATGAACCTGCGGTTTCCATTTTGCGAGGGAAAAGGCTCCGAGCCTCGCTAATTAAAGGGAACTGACCTGTAAAATGAGTCTGGGGATGGATGGCAGGGCAGGAAGGCCAGCTGAGGGAGGAAGCGAGGAGCTGTGTGACCCTGGCAGCCTTGTCGACACATTCGAGTCTGATGGGGAGAGCAGGCCCAGAGACTGGAAGAGATTTGCCTAACGACACACAGCAAATCAGACTAGACCTGGGTCCTGAAAGAGGCAGGGAGATGTAGGCATAGTAGGCTTTTTGTTTGCTTGTTTAGGTAAAAATGCTGTGCCAGGTATCATTCTAAGCATATTACATATGTTAACTTACTTAACCCTCACAAGAACCCTGTGTTTACAAATGAGGGAACTGAGACAGACAGCTTAGTCAACTTGTCCAAGATCACCCAACAAGAGGTTAGTGGCAGAGCCGGGATGGGAACCCAATCAGCCTGGCTTACGGGTCTACCCTATACACCACTTCCCTCTGTCCTGAAGGTGCTACCCCACTCCCAGCACTGACCCTCCTCTGCCTTCGCCTGGCTAACTCCTGCCCACCCTCCATGCCTTTGCTGAAATATCACTTCCTCCGGGAGCCCCTCCGTGACTACGCAGCCCAAACCACACTTCCCACCTGTGCCGCTCTTCACGCTCCTCCAGAGCTTTCCTTCTGTTTACTTGATGGTTCATCTGCCCTGCTAGGCAGAGCACTCCAGGAGGGCAAAGGCGTTCTTCCATCCCAAGCATCTGCAACAGCGCCCGACACATGGTAGATGTTCAATAAATATTTGTTGAAGGAAGGAATAAATGAGAGGAGGAAGCGCGGGGAGCGAGGAACTAGAAGCCCCTCAAGGACCGGAGCTGCCCCGACAGCATTTTATTGTCCCCGGAGCCCAGCCCAGCGTCTCCTGGCGAGCACAGGGCTCTCAGTGTTTGCTGACTGCCTGCATCAGCCCTCGGGCGTGGGGCGGGGGTGGCCAGGTGGACCAGGGCCGGGGTCCGGCCAGCGCCAGGCTCCATCCGGGCAGGGAGGGGCTCAGCTGTCTATAGCCACCAGCCTGTCCTCTCTGGCTACCCCCGCCTCCCCCTACCCCACCTCTCCGTTCTCCCTTCTTCTTTTCCTTTCTGAGATGAAGCCATGAAATGATTTTTCTACTCGAGCAGTTTTCAATTTAGATTAAGAAGAATGTGGTCTGCAGTCACTCGGCAAAAGGCCCCAGCAGCCCCATCCCTTCAGGGACTCAGGGTTTCTCGGCCGTTGACGGGGCAGAGCTGGTTCTGCAAGGGGGGGGGCAGTTTGGAGGGGTCTTTCCACTCCTCTGTGTCCCCCCAGCGCCCATCCTCATGACTCGGCCTCCTCCTGCCTTCCTGGGTACAGGACCAGGATCTGGAATCGGACAGAACTGGGTGGGTTCAGGCTCTAACCCACGCAAACTGTGTGATCTTAGGCCGGTTCCAATACCTTTCTGAGCCTTCTTGTTTCATCCATAAAGTGGGTCAATGGTAAACTCTCTAATTTAGTCCCTGCCTCTCACCCAGATCAAAGGCCCCCTCCCAGCCTTCCCGACTGTGGAGGAATAAACAGCAAGGACAGCATGAGGATGTTCAGCTGGGGTATGACAAGGTCAGGGGAGCCTCAGAAGCCCCAGGGCTGGGGCAGAAAGCAGGAGAGAAGCAGAGGATGAGGGAGTCTGGACGGGCGTAAGAAGAGATGGAAGGTTCCAGGGAGGCCCTTGAGGGGCCAGAGGTCAGCTAGGACAAGGGCATCTGTGCGTGTCGGGTGCAGGGGAGGAAGGAGAACTCTGGGGCCCCTTAGCTCCTTTCTAACCCTGAAATCTGTATTCCTGGGATAGATTTTGCGCTGTTTGTTAACGTTGCCTTTCAAAATTGAAGCCGCGTTTGGTTATGTGGGTCAATAACGGGTATATATTGAGTGTAGTTAACAGCCCCAATTCTGGGGTCAGACATACCTGGGTCTCATTTCCTCTCAGGAGCTGTGTGATCTTGGGCAAGTTATTCAACTTCTCTGAACCTCTCCAAAATAAACGCATAATTTCCATACTGCTCTGTTTTTTTTGTGTTTGTTTTTTATTTTTGTAAATCGACTTTATTGAGGTATAACTTACCAATGATAAAATGTACCCATTTAAACGTACATCTTGACAAGTTTTGACAAATTTATATACTCATGTAACCATCACCATGATCAAGAAAATGATTTTATTATTTTTTTTATTATTCTGAAAAGTCCCCGTGCCCCTTCTCAATCCTTCCATTGTTTTTAATATAAAAATGACAGGTTCTCCAGCCCTCATGGCAACAAATCTTGGCATCAAATTAGCATTACTGGAAGGTGCGCAGTGTTTACGCTGTGACTCTGCCTGTCTGCTCCCCACCCGCTCGCTCACACACATGCTGTCGCGTAAGCCCAAGGACACGTGTGTTGCTTGATAGAAAACCCAGAACCGCAGGACATGAGGTGGTTTCTTCCCGCGCAGACGACGACTCCAGCTGGCAGCTGCGCTCCTGCGGCCACTGGCCGCGTCTTTCTATGTGACACCTCCATGAGTCTGTGAGCTGCTCCACGGAGCACCTGTGGCTGCCACGGGTCCTCCGCTGCTGTGTCCTTGGTGCCCTGCAGGGGCCTGGCACACAGTAGGTGCCCAATAACTAGGTGTGGAATGAATGAATGAAAAGAGGGGCTGCCAGCCAGAGGACGCCCTGGTGAAGCATGAATCCTACCCAAGGATTTCCCAAAGGGCTATCCTTCAAGTCCTATTCTCGCAAATGTCGTGCCTGGGAACTACTATTTAATATTCCTTAAATTATCTCGTTAGTTTTTATTCTCTCTACCTTCGTTTCACCTTAAGCAACCATGTCCTTGTGGTTTGATTTGATACACACACACACACATGCATATATATTTCATGTACATGGAACTTTCTATTTTAATATGATTTCAAACTTTACAGAAAAGTTACAAAGAATATCCATACACCCCTTTACCCAGATTCACCAGTTGTATACATTTTGCTCCCTCTACATTATTATTCTCTCTGTATATATGCATAGCTATATATTTTTCACATGGCCCTTAAAATAAATACCGTACTAGCCTTATTACTACTCAAAAACGCTGATTGCCCTCCTCACCAGGAGCCTCCCCGCAAAGGGTTACGCTTCCCGCCCCGTTGCCATCAGGTTTGGCCACGTGACCTGCTTTGGCCAATGAAATGTGAGCAGAACTGTTGCGCCACCTCTGATTGGAGCGTTAAGAGCCATCACATGGTTCGGCCCCTGTTCTTTCCCCGCCGCCACGGAGCCGGCATGGTCCAGACAGGGGCGGGCCCTTCAGCGTGGTTGTGAGGTGATGCTATGGCGTAGAATCCACGCAGACCCGTGACGGACACGCAGTGTGAGCCAAAGTTAAACCCTGTTGTTGAAAGCCGTTGGGATTTGGGGGCGGGCCTTTGTTAGCACGGCAGAACTTTCTTTAAGTTGATTGATACAAATGCATCACTACTAAAATGAAAAATGGTTGTGTACCACCTGCGAATGCACGGGAAATTTGAAAAACACGGTGTTAGCCATGGCGACCTCAGAAGGTACGGTTGCAGAGCCCACTTAGAGGAGGAAACTGAGGCTCACGACAGTTAAGCAATTTGCCCAGGGCCTCGCAGCTAGGGAAGGTGGCGGAGATGGTCCTGGGTCCTGCGGTCTGGGGGGCACATGGAATTGTCCTTTGATAAAACACTTCTCTCGGGACAGTGTCAGGAGGTGTCTCTCCTGGACAGCCTTCTCTCCTCTCAGAGCCTCTTTCTTCCCCTTGTGCCCCAAGACCACCAGGAGCCCCTCCTGCCGCATTCCTGAAGGTTCTTCTCTCAGCTAAATGCCAGGTGATTTCTGCTAAGGAGTTAGCTGCTAACGAAAGGTGTTAACTGCTAATGAAAGTCCCAGCACTAACTAAGGCATTAGCTGACAAGGATTAACACCTCTCAGGGTGTTGGCATATTAATAAGGGACCTCAGGAAGACCCAAAAGATTTCAAGAGCCAGAGGAACAGAGCTTAAAAGGTGGCAGAAGAGTTCGGTTCCACAATTCTTTCTGTCTCTGTTGCAAGCTGTGCCCTGAGCTGGGACACACAGCTAACATGTTGCAGATACGTAAGGCTTTACAGTATACACAGCACTCAACAGTTTACAAAGCACTTGCTCACCCGTCATCTCCCTTGCTCTTCACGTCAGCCCAGGGAGGTAAGCTGTGCTATCCCCAGTTTGCCACTGAAGGAGCTGAGGTTCCAAGAGGGGGAGCGATTTACTCAAGGTCACACATTAGTGGGTGGCGGGACTGGGCTTGCGTCCAGGACTGTCTGACTCCTAGCCCGGTGCTCCTCCCATGGACACCAATCCCCAACACAAGTGGAGGAGTAACCAGTGGGAGCTAGAGCCTCTCAGACCATTATATCTGCCCTTCTCCTGGGACTGCGGTTGACTCTGACCCCAAGGAGCCAGGGCCAAGGCCAGGCTGGTTCTTGGAATACCCAAGCCTAGAAGGGCCCCCTTTCCTGCTAACTTCTGCTCACCTTTTCAGATTCAACTCAGGCATCACCTCCTCCTAGATGCCTTCCCGGGTGGTCATAGGCAGCCTCTCTTCAGGCTCCCAATAGACAGGGCATGTCTTGATCCTACACATTGCGTCCAAATGATCTCTTTATAAGCTGGAGCAATCTCTGTGCCCCAAGTGCCAGGCATGCAGCACAGAGGAGAGGAAGCTGCCATAAAAGCTTGTTGAATTAATTAATGAATTAATGACTCCTGTGCTTTGTAGAGAGAACGCACCAAAGTGAACTCCACTGCCCACCCTCCCAGGATGAGATTTATTCAAAATGTGGTCATTTTAAAGTGAAACAAGAGATAAGCTATTCTCATTTCCTAAAAGTCCTATTAGCATTTCACTATCCAGCAGAAGCAGTCTTGTATTCCTCTGTGAGTGTGAGTGCGTGTCCAGACCGTATCCACCAATCCAGCATGTCCAAGGCATCTTCTATGGACCAGTAAGTGCCACAGCATGTGAATAGGCTGCTATGGGGGAAAGGACCCTAAGGCCAGAGGGACGAGGAGAGGAAGTGATGTTCTGAAAGCCCAGGATCTAGGGCTGTCTGTAGGGCTCTGGAACCGCAGAGGGAGGGGCTGTCTTTGCAGGACCAGGAACCATGGAGGAGATGCAGCTACTGGAGAAGCTGAAGAAAGTAGAGAGCAGAAAAAACGGCCTGGCTTCTCCCTCCCTCCTGCCTTCCAGTCTGTATGTGCTATGATCTAGGGAGACAAATCAAAGAAGATGGGGCCTGCTCTTAAAGCTTGCAGAGCACAGAGCATCATTTCACAGAGTATGTTCCTCAAGATACTGACCTGTAAGACACTTCTTGAAAAAGAGGTTCTGAGTCACATCGAGTTTGGAGGTGCTGTTAAGCTCCTGGAGCGCAGTGGAGTTCTAGAGGCCTTCTTCCTTATCTTTCAGTGAGCCTCTCAGCCCTGGGGGTGTGCAAGCAGGGATCGCATCAGTACGTCACATAGTATTGGAAGGGAACCTCCCAGCACTGATTATCCAGTTGGACTAAATGTTATTTAGGGACCCACACACACACACACACACAGTTCTCCTCCCCCGAGCTCTATTAATGGCTCTCGCCTCCTCCCAGTCCTTGAAACATGAAGATGCCATCAAGCCTGTGATGCCATCAAAACAGGGTCCTTCAAGACCCTGATCAAATACCACCTCCCCTGTGAAGTCAGCCCAGAAGCCCCAGCAGAAAGGAGAGTTCTCTTTCTGTCACTCCACATGGCTTTTTACCCCTACTGAGTATGGCCAGTCTTGTGGTAGCCGGCTTGTGATTGTGTCTTATCTGGCCTTCTGGGCCGGGAGCTCAGAGAAGGTGGAAACTGAACCAATTCACATACCCCTTTATAACCCAACTTAGTGCCTTGTATGTAACAGATGTTCGGTAAGTGGTGGGTGAAAGGATGGATAGATAGATGGATGGATGAGAAAATAAAAGGAAGGAAGGGAAGAAAGAAAGAAGAAAAAGAGAGGGTGAAGAGATGCATGGGAGGGAGCAGGGATGGGCAAATGGATGGATAGATAGAGGGATGATGGGAGTGTGGATAAAAGTGTGGATGAGAAGATGGATAGATAGAAGGATGGATGGATAGGTGGATGGATAGACAGGAGGAAGGATGGGTAAATGGGTAATGAGCTGGATGGATCGATGGCTGGTTGGATAGGTAAATGGGTACATAGAGACTGCGGGGTGCTGTGTAGTAGACGCTCGAGGATTTCTATGTGGGTGCAACAAACTGGCTGGAAGAGGGATTGAGACTATATTTGCAGAACACTTTATGCAAGATTGAGAAAGTGTCAAGTGTCCACGTGAAAGCAAGGAGGAAGAGGTGATGGAAATCCTGGAGAGGTAAAGCCCCGCTAAGCCCCGCCTCAGCACTCGCACTGCAGGTGTGACTGCAATAGTCTACAACAGCGACATCCCAGAAATCCACGTCCCGAAGAAGATTCAAAGGTTTTAAGGTTCTGTGTCTCTGAGTCTTCGAATTAAAGACTGCGTCTTTAAGAACTCTTTATGTCTACTAACCATGAGCCGTGTGCTCCCACCAGACAATGTTCTAAGCACTTTACAAAGAGTGGCTCCTTTAATCCCCACAACCACCCATGGTGTAGACACTCTTATCATCCTCATAATGAGGCACAGAGATGTTAAGTAATTTGCCTTAGATCACACAGCTAATAAGTGGCAGGACTGGGATTTGAACCCAAGAAGGCTAGGCAGGGTCCAGAGTCCATGCTTTTAACCACTGCACAATGCTGCCTTAGGAATTGAGGACTCTCTACATCTATGTTTCAAAGATTCAGTGCTCAAGGCTTGAAGGGTCTGCAGTTCTGTGTCTCTGAGGGTCTCCACACCCAGAAGGCCGGGCTTCCTCCTGAGAAAGGCTGGAAGGAGCCTTCAGAGGCTGAGGGAGGAAGGGAGGGCGCCTAGCTGGCTCTTGTGGGCACCAGCCCTGCTGATGTCAGGCGCCTGGCCGTCACTCTTCCTGTTAACCTTGGGGGAAAAACACATTTGTGGCAGATAACAGGCACGAGGGCGTGCCGGCCCTCCTCCCGCTCCGGGCCTGATGGATGGGCTACATGGGCCCCCCCTGACCTGTGTGTGTACCGTTATCTGCTCGGCCAAGGGAAGCTGTTCATCATGCCGACAGCTTGGCAAGGCACACCTGCTGGGTCTGCGTCAGCCAGAGCCGCCAGCATCCCAGGAGGAGAGAAGGGAGGTTATGGGAGGAGTGGGGCAGGAGAGACACAGAGAGAGGACCGAGAACCCCATGACAGCAGCATCCCAAGCCCAGGACTGGCCCCGAGGGCAGAACTGAATTCTGAGCTTGATGCCTGGCTTCAATCTCTGGTGGTGCCGTGGACGTGCTGCATGACTGTGGGCTGGTCCCTTAACCTCTCTGGACAGAAAAATGAGATTAAGCTTTGCCAGAAACCTCAGGGTCATCACTTTCCCCCTTCTCCTCACGCTCCACATCCAATCACTGGATCTGTCCGTACTTCCTCCCAGGCTGCCGTGATCCTGTCCATTTCTCACCATCATCTCCACTGCGACCACCCTAGTCAGGCCATCCTCATCTCTTGCCTGGACTCCCTGCTTCCTTCTCTGCTCCCACACCCCACATTCCATGCAGCAGCCAGAGGGATCTTTATTACAAAATCAGATTACATCACTTCCCTGCTTAAAACCCACCAGCGGCTCCTGCCATACCTAGAAGCAAATCCAAACTCCTTGCAGGGCCTGCGGAACCTGGCTGCCCCTCCCCGTCTGTCATCAAGTCATCCCTGCTGGCCCACCGGCTCCATGGCCAGGTCCTTTCCCACCTCTGGTCTTTGCACGTGCTGTCCCCTCTGATGGGAAAGCTCTCTCCCCAGTTCTTTGCGTGACTGGCCAGCTCCTTCTCATCCACAAATCTCAGTTCCATTGTCATCTCCTCAGAGAGGTCTTCCCAGCCTGAAATAACACCCCAGCCCCCAAGCTCGCTCTATTATAGCACCCAATAGATGCCATTCCCAGTACTTATTAAACCCCAAATTATGTTATTTGTGTATTTACTTATTGTCTTCCCTCCTAGAATGTCAGTTCCAAAAGGTCATGGATTTGTGTCCCCGAATGCTTCCTAAGCCAGACATTCTCCTCCCCCAGGCGCTTGGCACCTGCTGGCCCTCTGCTCAGAACCCTCTCCCTTCTCTTCTTCTACTATTAAACTCCCACTCATCCTTTAGATCTATGTCAGGTTGAATTTTCCAAAGATGGTCACACAATCTTTCATCCTATGGGGTCTTCATAAAATATGACATTGACGCTCCTCCCTTTGATTTGGGGTGGGTTTATGGTGTGCTTATAACCAGGGGAGGTGACACTGGGACACTGCTGAGTTGAGGTTAAGGGCCCTGGCTCTGGAGTCCTGGGCCACCATGTCAGCAGCATGACCATCTGGAGGACGCCATGCCGGGAGGAAGCCCAAGCTAGCCTAAGCAGAGGGACCACACGGAGCAGCCCCGAGAGGACGTGCAGAGAGGGAAAGAGACGCCCGGCAGCCCCAGCCGCCGTCTGACCGAAACCTCACGGGCCCCCGAGCCAGAACTGCACAGCGAGCTCTTGCCAGATCCCTGATGCGCAGAAGCCACGAGCAGTAACAAACTCACTGCTGTTGTGTGAGCTCCTGGGCTCCTTGGTTACGCAGCCATAGATAATCAGGACAAGATCTCAGCTCCTGCATCACCTCCCCAGGGAAGCCCCTCCAATAGGAGCACTAGGTCAGCCTTCCTACTTCTGTTTTATTTTTCTTCATAACACACACCACAGCTGGCCACTACACAGTTATTTGTGTGATGGCTGATTTTTGTCTCCCTCTCTTCCATTAAAACATAAGCTCTGTGAGGGGGAAGGGATCCTTGTCTTGTTCCCTGCTGTTCCCCCTGCACCTTGCATAGTGACTGGCTCCCAATAGGGGCTCAGGACATACCACTGAATTCATGATTTCACTAAAACATCACACCAGCCCTGAAAAATGGGCTTTTTTCTCTCCATTTTGAAGGGAAAGAAACTGAGGCTCAGAGATGTCCAGTCCTTGCCCAAGGCAACACAGCACAGCAAGATCCTAGCCTGATTCTCTGTGACCCCAAAGCCGGAACTCATCTCCTAACTGGTGGAGGGGTGAGGTACTGGCCTGGGTTCCTGGAAGTGGAAGCTGAGACGGACCCAAATGTCCTTTTGTTTTACATTTGGAGGAAGACAGGCCCAGAGAAGGGAAGGGACTTTCCCAAGATCACACAGCTCAGCAATGTTCAGGCTGGGACAAGACCCAGAGTCCACCTTCCTGGCCTGGAGCTCCTCTAGCTACATCCTCAAAGCTGCCCTGAAGACCTACTGTGCACAAAGGCTAAGACTAGACTTCAGCAGGGACAGAGGCAGAAAATAAATTGTCCCTTTGAGGAGAACCCAAATTTCTATGTACAAAGCAAAGGGACAGGAAGAGCAATTATTTATGGAAATCTAGCATGTCAGACAAGCCTAAAAGCTATTTCTCAGGACAAGCCTATATGATATTATTATCACCACATTTCACAAGAGGAAACTGAGGCTCAGAGAGGTTAGAGGACTTACCCAAGGTCACCAGGCTTGTAAATGGCAGGTCAGGATCTGAATCCAGATCTGTCTGTCACCAGAGCTCCTTCCAGTATGCCACGCTGCCTTGCCAGGAGCTAAGGGAGCCTTGAGGTCATAAGAATGGGAAATCAAGGGAGGCTGCATGGAAGGAGCACCTGAGTTGGGCCTTGAAAAATGTAGCATGATTTCCAAAGACTGAGCAGGGGAGAGCATTCCGGGTGGAGAAGGGAGCATGGCCAGTGGCGGGGGGTGGGGGGGGGGGGGAGGCCGCAGGTGTGGTGAACCTGCGGGGGGTGTGCCGGCTGAGGTTGGAGGGCTGGACTGTGGGGGTCCTCAGCTGCCAGGGCAAGCACTGGACCCTGTCCTGCCCCTCATCACCTCTGCAGCCCCCAGTGACCTTCCCTGGCACCCACCACCCGCCCCCCACCTCAGCCAGAGCAAGGACTGGAAAATAGATGAGTCTGTTTATGAAGCCCATAATGTTGCCAGCCAAACAAGGCTCTCGGCAGAGCAGCTCAGCACCTCTAATGGGATATTATTTATGTCATTTTCCTCCCGGCACTGGAGCCATTACCGCCCAGGATGGAGCTCCGTCACCCTTCACTCCCCCAGTGATGTTCCAATGTCATGCTGAAGGATGTGCGCTGTCATTGTCATGGCGGGACCTGGGGGCAGGGGGAGCTGGGCAAGGGCTGTAGGGCAGCCCCCAACTCCCTGCTAATCGGAGGTCACTGGGCCCACTCCTGCCAATGGGACTAGGTGTCCTGAGTTGCTCTTGGTGCCCCTGTCCTGCCTTCATTAAGAACCCTCCCATGGCTCCCATTACCCTGCAGATAGAGTCCCATATCTCTAGTCAGCTTTCGCCCAGCCCACATCTCCAGCCTCAGCTCTGGCCACTTGTGGGTAAGTTCCAGAATCAGGCAGACCTGGTGCACCAGACCCAGTTTACGCATCTTCCCAGACTGACTCAGTCCCACCTGCACCCTCTTGCTCAGTGGTGAGCCTGGCCTCTGCCTTTGCCTCATCTTCTCACCCAGCTACCTCAGTCTCCCTGGGGTGAGGACCAGCCTTCAGCATGGCCTCCGTCAAACCAAGGTGCAGCGGCTGACACCTGGGTCCAGCCCAACCTGAGGGAGGCTCTGGCTCCTTCTACCACTTTTGCATCCAGATAAAGCCCCACATGCAGGCGTGGGATCTGGCCTCCCCAGTGGCTTCCCGGAGGAGTCAGGGAAGGAGCAAATTGGGAATCCTGACAGTCAAGAGAGAGGAAGGAGCCACAGACTAATGGACTGTTCCAAAGAATGGAGGCTCTGCGTGGCTTTTGGATGTGCTACCCCACGTGACCCAGTACCCGGCTGCATTGGCTCAAATCTGCGGCCAACTCAGAAACCTGTCGCCTTATCTTTGCTCTCCCTCCTCCCTACTCCACTTCCCTCTCCCCTCGTTTTTGCTGCCCCAGAATCGCACCCCCATAAAGTACGCACGCTTTGCTTCAGCCTTTGGGTTCAACCCCAACTTCACCACTTCTTGCTAAAGGATCTGGGGCGAGTGAAGGAACCTCTGTGAGCTCGACTCCCTCAATAAATGGCGATAGTCACAGTCGCTGCCTCGCAGGTTGCGTTGAGTGCCAGGAAATATCAGGAGTGCTCGCGTTTCCTCTGCTTCTGCACCGCTTTGCTGGCAGCAGGAGCTGGCACCGGCTATTTTCATCTCCGAGAACTCTCTTACAACCAACCCATTCCTCCTCGCTGTTTACCATAGATATCGTCTTCTGGGGGACCCTCCCTCCCCCTGGGGTCGGGCAGTGCCCCTCCTGTGGGCTCCCACAGTCCCCTTTGCCTCCTCCCTGCTGGCACTGAACAGTGTAGCCTCTGCCTCTCCCACTGGACCGAAAACTCCCTGAGGGCAGGTCTGAGTGTCCGCCCACCTTCATCCCGCAGGACCCAGCACAGCAGCTGGAATACAGCCTGCGCTGGACGTGCAGTGTGTGCAGCTCATTTCTCCGAGTGAGTGAGTGGACTGTCTCCTCTAATTCTTGCCCCAACTCTACGTTGTAGAGATTCTCATCTCCATCTCATTTTCTGATTCGTCCATTTCTGCTTTTGTCTTTTTAAATTCCTTCCTTCCATTTTCTTTTGATTTATTTTGTCATATTTCTAGTATCTTGAGTTGATATTTTATTTAATTTTTTTGATCTTGCTTTCTAACAGACGCATTAAAAGGTAAAAGTTTCCCTCTGAATATTATCTTGCCGCCAGTCGGATATGACATACTCTCACCCCTTTCGGTTCTACATGGCTTGTATTTTATGTCCATTTTGCAAATAACAAAACTGAGAGTCAAAGGGGTGAAGGTCTTGCCCAAGGTCACAAAATGAGAAAGGGGACGAGCTGGGATTTGAGCCCAAGATTCTAGGGCCCATTCTCTTTCTCTCTCTCTCTTTCTCTGTTTTTAATTAAACCTTTCATTTTGAGATAATTGTGCATTCAACTGCAGTTGTAAGAAACAATACAGAGGGGTAATGCGCACCGTTTACCCAGTTTTCCCCAAGGACAGCACCTTGCAAAACTGTAGCGCAGTATCACCGCCAGGATATTGACATATAAGATTTGACAGTCAGATTTCCTCAATTTTGCTTGTATTGGGTGTGTGTGTGTGTATGTGTGGTTCTACACAATTTTACCATGTGTACTGAATGATCTTTGCATTGTCAGATGGCACTTCCTGGTATCTCAGGTTCCTGAGCGTCATTCCTGCCACTCATACTCTGTTCCTGGGAACCGCTAGATTCCGTTAACTGTGTCCTTTCCTTTTCCCCTGGGCCTGAGCCTCATCTGAGCTTCCCTTCAGGGGCCCAAGCCTTCCACAGTGGACCGTACTTGGAGCCCAGCCTTATGCTTGGACACTCGTGGCTGACGATCAACGTCTCCAAACACTCTCCTGCTTACCTCTCCATCTCCCGTTGCTCGCCTCCTGCAGACCACCCCTAAGCCGACTCCCCATTTTGCAGGTTGCTGGCCCGTTGTAGGCATGAAGCTGGGAGGCTGCCCATGTGGCTTCGGGACATCTAACAGCCCCACCCACCTCAGCAGCTCTCATGGGAGCTGAGAGGTGGACTTCACTGTCCAGCGAGAGATTGTCCAGCGCCACCTCCTAGTTTTACAGATGCAGCAACAGTGGCTGGAGCTACTTTACTGCACCTACTATGGGTCTGGCTCTTCCACGCTCATTACCATTTATTCTCATTATTTTGCAGTAATGCACGATGTGTGGGTGAAGAACTCAGGCTCAGAGAGGGAAAGTGTTTTGGATGAAGTGTGAGATAACGAAGAGGGGCTGAGAGCATAAACACATTCTACGCTTTACTGAGGACCTACTGTGTGCTGGGCATGTTCCAGGTGCCGGAATAGAACAGGAAGAAGGCACAAAAATCTCCGCCCGCTGCTCCCTGGGACTCTGGTGAGGACAGACAGTCTGCTGGGGAGAAACAGGCGACAAACGAATTAGTAAACAAAGGACCCAGCCTGTCAGCTGGTGAGAAGGGGTATGGAGAGAAGTCAGGTGGGGAGGGGGACGGCAGCATGAACCTGTGCGTGTCCACAGTGGAGGACAAAGGCCCCTCTTTTGGGGTTCCCCCGGGAGAAGCTGATCCAAGAGGAGACAGATCTCCGTTGAGGGGGTGAAGGGCAGCAGTGAGGAGTGGCGGGGCTGGGGGGCTGGGTGAGGTGGCTGCCTCCTCCCCCACTCGCCCTTGCCCTCACTCTTCCCCTCCTTGCCTGGCGTCTAACAGGCTCAGGACGAACGGGAATGGCCCGGGAGGAGCCATCCACCCTCCCTCGGCAGCCTCAGCTGTGACGGTGGCGGCACTAAAAGTAGCAGCGTGACGGGAAATGGCCGCCAAATGACTGCCTCCTCGTTGGCCTTATTTATGGCCCAGGGCTGGAGGGAGGGAGAAGGGGCCTGCTCCTTGCCTGCCTGGCGCATGATGACCTTGGGGACAGCATCCCCGTGGGTTCCCAGAGGACGGATGGGTTTGGGGGCCTGGGTCACTGCCTTTCATCTGGCAGCCCCAGGGCTAAGGTCACTTCCTGCAGGAAGCCTCAGACATCTCAGTTTCCTTCCAGGGGGCTGGCGAGGGGACTGACCTTTGTTGAGACCTCTGTGCCAGGCATTTCATGCATGTAATTTCCTTCAACCCTCACACTCATCCTCCTGCTTCATTTTAGAAAGAGGAAACCAAGGCTCAGAGAAGTCAAGAATGGGTCCAAGCTCACACAGCAAGTAAGAGGCAGACCAGGATTTGAACTCCGGTTGGTCAAAGGCCTTCACTTTTCCTTCTAGAACTCTGGGCTCCAAAGCCACTCTTTATCTCTCTTGCAACTCCTAGCAAAGTCTAATGCAAATCTTCAGCTGCAGACAGAGTCAGACGGGTCGCATATGGCAGCTTGGGCTATGAGACCAGGGAAGCCTTAAGTTCTAATCCTGACTGTGCCACATCATAGCTCTGACATCTTGGGCAAAGCTCTTTCCCTTTCTGGGCCTCAGTTTCCCCATCTGAGAAATGGACATAATAATCTCCTTCCTTTGACCTGTTGTTAAGGTGGATGAGATGCCAGGCAGGAAAGTCTCTGGGGAAGGCACTGTTTGGAGACAGTGCAGTGATGGTGCGACCAGAATCCGGGAAAGGGTTAAGGAGAAAGGAGCTTTTATTGTTCCAGCAGTGGCGGCAGCATCTTTGCAGCAAACCTCACCTGTTTACAGTCCATTAGAAGCCATTATTGCTGCGTCCGGGGCAGAGGCACAGCCCTGACCTTGGCGCGTGTCTGACGGCCGCAGGCAGTAATCTGTGGAGCAGAAGTCATTTTGGCAGCATTTAAAGGGCCACAGGGGCTGCCGGCCTGTTCCAGTGCCCTTCTCCCTCTCAATTCCTGGGCCACGACCTCTGCCAGCCAGAGGACCGAGGAAGGGGCCAAGCCCGGTTCCAGGGGCTCAGGCATCCCCAAGCTTCTTGGGGGTCGCCAGATCATCACCTTGAGTTTGCAACCTTCGTAGGTCAATAATGAGTGAGGAAGAAACAAATAGACAGCTAGGGCTGCTGGGACCTCAGAGGAGTTGAGTCCGACGGCCTCTTCATGTGCAAGAAAGGCAGGAATGTGCCCAAGTTCAGAAGAGAGCCAGAATGAGAAGGAGCTCCTGAGAACCCCAGCCCAGGCTATGAGATGCTAATGGCGGGACTGCAGGCAGTGACCGGTGGCACGTTGGCAGCAGTACTGGGCAGAGAGGAGCATTTCACCCCACGTTGCATAGGCGGCTGTCCCTCTGGCTTCAAGAAAGACAGACCCTGGGCATGGGTGGCTCCAAGCCAAGCCAAGCTCAGCTTGCAAGGTGGGTGAGACAGAGGGAGAGAAGGCGTGAGAGAAGGCGGGGCGGCTGCCACAAGATGCAAAAGCAGCAGGTTGGTCTCAAAGCCCGTGCTTTCCTTTTCTGCCCAACTCTTCCTTTCTGCTTTTTTATAGCTTTTCTCCAAAGCATTCAGTGCCCCCAGACTTTCTCTTCATTCCCCTTCAACATACACTTTTCTCAGAAAATAAATAGAATCTCACTCACACTCAAGTGTAAATGACTGACAACAGCGCTAAGGCAGTGGCCCTCCCTACCATTTCAGCAGAACTTTAAGAAAGAAGTAGGAGGGGCCGGCTCCGTGGCCGAGTGGTTAAGTTCGCGTACTCCACTGTGGCGGCCCAGAGTTCGGATCCTGGGTGCAGACATGGCACCGCTCGTCAGGCCACGTTGAGGCAGCGTCCCACATCCCACAGCTAGAAGGACCTGCAACTAAGATATACAACTGTGTACGGGGTGGCGGGGTTTGGGGAGATAAAGCAGAAAAAAAAAAAAAAGATTAGCAACAGTTGTTAGCCCAGGTACCAATCTTTAAAAAAAAAAAAAGAAAGAAAGAAGTAGGAAGAGAGCCATCCATCTCCACTTAGTCTAATTTCACTGGCAAACTCTTATCCTTCAGAGCTATGCTCAAGAGCCTCTCCTCCAGGAAGCCTTCCTTCATCTGCAGGCTGACCTGTGTCCCTCTGTTAAACACGCCCGCAGAACTGAATTCCCTCTTCTCAGAGACCTTTGTCTCTTGGTGTGATTATCTGCCGAACCTCTGTCCCCTGCACTAGACTATGAGGTCCCAAAGGGCATCGTTTTTGCTCTCCAGGGTATCTGCAGGGCCTAGTAAAGTCCTGGAACAGGGGAGATGCTCAGTACATATCTTGTGAATGAGTGTATGAATTATGGAGCAAATGAAACTTGAGGCAGCTATCGGGTCTGGACTCTGCCTTCATCCCATGAAGAACAGCCCCTGAGGGCAGTGATGCTCTCCTCTGACGCTGTCGTGGTCCTGCTGGCACCGCATCCAGACCCCCTTTCCCGGGCAGGCACACCCTTCCCCCTGTGCTGGAGGGTTGAATGCTCCTTAACACCTGCTCCATTTTCTGCAAAATTGCCCTCAGTGGACCAGAGCCACCTCTTCTGGGAGATTACACCCTCCCTCTCCCACCCCAGGCCAGCCCACAGCCACGGATGGCTGACAAGGGGTACAAAAGGCTGGCCCCCTTGTCTCAAGTCAGGGACAAGCCTGTGGTGCAATTTGTGCTCCAGAGGCCCCTGTGGATGAGACCAAGGCAGACTTTACCTGAGATAGCGTCCATACTTGCCCCCTCCCTTCCCCTCTCCTGCTCCCCTCCTCCCTTTACTGGTTTTTCTTAGGGGCACCCCCTCAATAAATCCTGTGCACCCTGCTTCTAGAACCCCGCCCTGAGACAGGCACTTCCCAAGTCTTCCATGGGCTCTAGTTTAACAGTCTCTCCCTACTGGGGAATTAATATTTATTAAGCACCTACTGTGTGCCAGAGTCTATGCTGGATGCTTTACATCATTTGATCCTCACAACCACCTGATGAGATAGGTACTACCATTATTCCCATGTTATAGATGAAGAAACTAAGTCAGAGAGACTACATGACTTGCTCAACATCATACAGTTGGTAAATGGTAGAACAGGGATTTGAACCCAGTTCTAGCAAGGGAGGTGATGATGGGTACCTATCATAATACAGGGTGACTCTAGTTGTAATAGAACAGAAAAAATAGAAATCAACATATTGACATTGTCAGGGGTTGGGGAGGATGGTAAAGAAGACTTCTCAATGGAGAAAACATGTGAGTCTTGAAGAATGACTAGGAGCCTTTCAGGTAGATAAAGGGAACGGAAGGCATGCAAGATAGAGGGAACAGCATGTGCAAAGGCAGGGAAGCAGAAATAAGCATGTATGTCGTGTGGTTCCAGCAAAGAGTATGAGGTACATCGAAGGATATGCTGTAGATAGAGGCTGGGATCAGATCCTAAAAAGCTGTGGGTGCTCAGATAAGGAAACTGGACTTTGTCCTATAGGAATTTGGACCCCACTGTTGGGTTTTGAGCAGGGGAGTAACGTTGTGTATTTCTGTTCAGGGAAATCACTCGTGTCCAGGATGGAATATGGATTGGAGAGGAAGGAGCCCAGGAGGCTATTTAGGGGAAAGAGAATGAGGTTGTATTTTAAGGCTATGGAGATAAAGAAAAGTGGGTAAATTCAAGAGAGAGTGATTTGAGAAATAAAAATAGCAGGTTTAGGGGGCTGGATATGGGAGATGAGGAAGAAAAAGGAGTCTGAGATAATGCCTGGGTGTCTGTCTTGGGTAGTGCCACTTACCAAAGTGAGAAAAAAAGGGCAGGCTTGGGTAGGAGGATGATGAGCTCAATTTTGGACGTGCCAAATCTGACGTTTTCTCCGGGGGGTGGGGGGGGCAGTGTTCAGGAGGTAGTGGATAAATGGGCCATCTCTCCTGTAGCTCAGGAGAGAGATGGGAGTTAAAGTTCAGTATCAAAAACTCTGATTGGTTCTTTGTGACATCATAGAAATGGGGGGGGGGGGGTTAGTACAAGAAGCCCTTGACCATGAAAATATTGCGAGGGACTGGTCTAACCCGGTCTTTTGTGTTGAACTTACTGTCCCAGGTGAGCTTGCCAGAATTAAATCCTTTCAAACTAAGCTCTTTGGACTTGAATTCTTTAGGATCATGAGCTTCCTGATGCCAGACCCCCTTCCCCTCCATCCTTTCTCCACCCCTCCCCCACATGGCCTTTCCAAAAAAAGAAAGAAAACAGTGGAATGGATGATTTGGGAGCTGAAAACCTCCAAATGGGGAGGTTATATCCTCGAGACAGCAGCATCAATCACCACATTTTCATTATTAAGTAACATCGCGGTATGCTGGGCTGATTCTGCACCTTATCTGAACCTAGCAGCTGTGCCCTAAATTCCAGCCGTGGCGCCTGTCTGCAGGAATTCAGTTGCCTGTGTTTAAAATGAGTGTTAGCATCTATCATTTCCCCACACCAAATGGTTTTGTGTCGGTGGTTGGCAGCGCTAATCTGTCACTGGGGTACTCCACTGCCCAGCTCGATACCCTCTTCGTCACTGTTGGGGAGAGAGGAATGGGAGGCCCCCAGAACGAGGGAAATGTCACTGTGAGGACAATTGCAACATTTGGGACTCTTTCACAAAAAACGTGGGTGGGGGGATTGGGGGGAGGAAAGCCATATGTGTCTATTGCAGGCCCTGACTACCTCTTCCACTGGTTCTGGACAGTCAGGGGTCTTCCCATCATCCATTCTTTGGGAAGCTGGTGGGATTTTGCTGCAGACTTCAGGCCATGACTCTGTCCGTGGTGCTGAATGACTTTGATGCTGTCCATGGTCTCCCACCTCTCAAGGCTGCAGAATTGCAGCATGTGTGTGCTGAAGAGGACCATAGACCATCTGGTCAGGTATGACTCAACCTCTTTTGGGAGTCAAAAACCTTTTAGGACCGGGGCTGGCCCCGTGGCCGAGTGGTTAAGTTTGCGCGCTCCGCTGCAGGCGGCCCAGTGTTTCGTTAGTTCGAATCCTGGGCGCGGACATGGCACTGCTCATCAGACCACGCTGAGGCAGCATCCCACATGCCACAACTAGAAGGACCCACAATGAAGAATGTACAACTATGTACTGGGGGGCTGTGGGGAGAAAAAGGAAAAAATAAAATCTTTAAAAAAAAAAAAAACCTTTTAGGACCCTCTACTTAGAAAAATATACAAATCCCAAATTTGCTCATACATACCAAAATTAGCCTATTTTAATGGGGTTCATGGACCCCTGGCTAAGAGTCTCAGATATAGCTTAAGCTCCTCATTTTACAGATGGAGAGGCTGAGCCTCATGGAGAGGAGGCTATTTGTCAAAGTCTTCAGAGTGAATGGGTAGAATTTTGGGTGTGGTGAATGAATCTAAGGAAGTGAGGTGTAGTTGAAAAAGGAAGGGCTTAAGAGCCAATAAGACCTAGGTTTGAATCAGTTCTACAACTAGCAGTTACTAGTTGTGTGGCTTGGGCCAAGTTGATACACTCTCCAAAACTCAGTTTTCTCATATGTGAAACTGGATAATAATATCTACTTTGTAGGATTGCAGTAAGGATTAGTGTTAATGGAGATAGCATGCTGTGGTGGATGCTGTGGTGCACATTCAGATCCCCCTTCAGAACTGAAGGAATTATTCCACCAATGGGGGTGCCATTGGCAGAAAGCCACTGACTGTCAGTCCCCTACAGGGATTGCCTTAGCTGAAGAGAGCTGCTTCACTGAAGGTAACACCTCTTCCTGGGGCAGCCTGAGTCCAATAACTGATGTACATGGCAGCGTAAAGGCCCTCCTCAACTCTGGACAACTCTGAAATATCACCCCAGCTTCAGAATCATCCATAGGGCTGTCTGAGGGTGGTTCTGAAGCTGATCTCCATCTCTGAGTCTGCCTCCCAGGGAACCCAATCTGTGATATATGACTAGATCAGACAGATCAGATCCTGTTGGTTAGAAGGCTCTTGAGTGTTTTCATGATGTTCTTGTTGTAATTTGAGTTTAGAAGCCAGGACTCTTGTCTCCCAGTCAGGTGCTTTAATGGGCCAAAAATCTATTAATTCTAGTCTCTCCATTGCCCCAGTCCTCTTCTCTCTCAGTCCACTGGCTTGTTGCCTCTTGGAAGAAGATGGTACTTGAGCTACTGTCATTCTTTCATTCAAACTCTCTGATTTCAGGTATCAGAATGCCTCGAACTGACCATGTAGAGATGCCTGGGCTACTTGGCAAAGTGTCACTCAGGTACCCCCTTCCTGCTCCATCCTGGAGATGTCCCCCTTTCCCTCTCATATCCACTTGGTCCTCAAGAGATACCCAGGCAGTAGCAGCAGATTCTGTGGCCTGAAAACTCACATAATCAACATTCAGCCAATGGTTGAGAGCACATGCTGTGTGTAAGGCTCTGAGCTCTGGGAAAAATGGTGTCTAGTCTTATCTTAGGGGGCTCCAGCAATAGATATATTCATTCATTAAGTTGGTTGTTCAACCAATATTTATGAAGCTGAGTCCTGTGTTGTGCCCTGCGGAGATATGGTGAACAAGAAAGATGTGGTCCCTGCCCTAAAAAGATCACAGCCTAGTGCCTCTCATTCCAATAGGGTTTTCCCAGGGTTTTGTTCCCTAGTTGTCAGAGACTCGTCCTTCTGCTAATCACAATCCCTCTGACTTTAATTTTAATTTATGTGGTTATTTTCCCATTCAGTGTGGCTTTATCTCACCTTTGAAAAGCCTCCTACCCACGAGGCCCAACATGTCTCTCAGCTGGCCCCTTTTTTTTAAACCAGAATCATCTTGGGATAACTCTAGGCTGAATCAGACTGCCAGTAAAGAGGCCAAGGTCAGAAGACCATTCACCATGTTGGTTCATTGGCATCACTTGGTGACCAGATGGTGCCTGCTCCTAATCTTTGCCCACCCTCCAGGCCTGAACCCAGAGGGTGGGGGCGACTGCCCGTCACTGGTTGGAAACATCATTTTCCTTTATGAAAGGCTGTCTTGCTATGCTTAGCATCCCTCTGCAAGGGGTAATTATACTTCCTATTATGAAGATTGGAAAACTGAAACACAAAGCTAAAAAATGACTTGACCAAGGTCATACTACTCTCCTGAAGGTGAAAATCTGCCACTGAACTGAACCTGAGAGACTGACACACAGACAGGAAAAGCAAGCGACAAGTAAGAAAAGAGGTGAAGATGGGGGTAGAGAGAAATGTAGATGGAGACAGAACGAGAGAAGGGCAGGGGAAATGAGAGAGAGAGAGAATGCAGCCGAAATGATGACTTCTTTGCTTTCCAGAGGCATTTATCTTTCATTTGACCTTATAAGAGTCTATTTGTATTGAGATTTTAAATTGAGAATTTTTCGTTTTAAAAAACACCCCTGTGCAGTTAGCACGGTTCTGTATTAATTTCTATTCATGCCAGTGGCTTCGGTATTTATTCTCCTCCAAAATCACTGAGTTGGAAGGGACAGAGTGAAAGTCATTTGGCTTCGTGTTTGTTTGGAGTCAGAGCCTGAGGCCCAAGGGCTGGGGAGAAGGTGGGGTGGGGGCTGGGGTTGGCGCGTCGGGCTGAGAATGGGGGGAGGTGCCCGACAGCGTTGCCAGGTGCCTGACTTCTGTCCAGAACAGGTTGAATCCTGCGCTGTCAGCTCTGAAGCCCCTGGACAAGGGGGCTGGTGGACAGGCAGAGCCGCGAGTCCCCTGGGATTCAGCACTTCAATATCCTGGAGGTGGTGCATGAACTGGATCTTGAAGCTTATGGCAAATTGAGAGTCCGTGTGACCAAGAGGTCAAGTTTGGGCCTGGGCATCTGACTGCCCGGGTGTGTGTCCCAACTTCACCACTTACAGGCTGTCTGACCTTCACTTCACCTCTCTGGGCCTCAGTTGCCCTCATGTGCAAAATGGGATCAATAAAAATGATGACCTCCAGGACAAGTGTGAGGATTAAGGAATTGATTGCTCATGAAGAGTTTGGCGCAGTGCCTGGCACTGAGCAGATGCTCAGTAAATGTTTGTGGGTTGAATGAATATAGCTTGTGCACTTGCATAGGAGTCCTACAAGCAGAGGAGGGCTGGAGAGGTGACTAAGGCTCTGGAAACACACAGACCTGGGTTCAAATCTGCTGTATATGTCCCTATTGGCTAGGAGTCACACTGCCTAGATTTGTGTCCTGGTTTCACCACTTACTGGCTGTGTAACGTTAGACCAGTTAGTTACTTCTCTGAGCCTTTGTTTATTCATAATTAAAATAGAGATAATAAGACCTACCTCATTAGTATTGTTGGGAAGCCTAAATGGGAACACTCATATAAAAGGCTTAGCATGACACCTGGCATTCAGTAAGAGTTCAATGAATGTTAGTTAAAAACAAACGCCCCCGGGGCGGCCCCATGGCCTGGTGGTTAATTTCAGTGCGCTCCGCTTCAGCAGCCTGGGTTCAGTTCCCAGGCGTGGACCTACACCACTCATTCACAGCCACACTGTGGCAGTGGCCCACATACAAAATAGAGGAAGATGGGGACAGATGTTAGCTCAGGGCAAATCTTCCTCAGACAAAAAAACACAACAAAACACACTCCATACTAAGGGATCCACAAAGCAGAGACATGCAGTGGCGGACTTTGAAAACAGATGGAATCGCAGGTGCAAAGGCCCAGAGGCACAAACAGGCGCAGTGTGATAAGGAGACTGGAAATGATAAGGCAGGACTGGAGCACAGTGGGTGGCAGGAGGTGAGCTGCAGATGTGGGCAGAGGTAGGCTGGCCTTGAATGCCAGTCTAGGGAGCTTTGACTTTTCTCTGAAGGCCACAAGGAGCCACTAAGGGTTTTAAGTGGGGGAAGGACATGGTTATAATTGAACAAACTGAGCTCCTTAGTCCATGTGGCAACAAGCCATGAGGGCCTCAGTAATCAGGGTGAGCTATCTCATCATACGGATGGGAAAACCAAGGCCCCATCTGGGGAAGAGCTGGCCCAGGGCCTCGAGGGAGGCCTCAGCAGGTCCAAGGCCAGCGTCCTGGTTTCCAGCCCAGTCACCTCTCTTCCCTCACTCCTGGGCCTGGGTGAAGGCTGGAAAGGCCCAGCATCCAGAGATGCCATTGGAGCCGGGAACTGGGCTCTGCCTAACAAACAGCCAGAAAAACCTCAGTGGTAAAGAAGAAGCATTTAGTTAGCTTGCAAATCTGTGGGTCAGCCGGGTGGCTCTGCTCCGCCCCGCCTCCTCCCGGGAGCAGCAGGCCAGGCTGGGCGTGTTCCTATGGCCATGAGCCATGACAGAGGCACAAGCAGACAAGCCCAACTGGGCAAGCGCTTTCAAAGCCTCTGCTTGCTGCACCTCTGCTAAAATCCCACCGGCCAAAGCAAGTCACACGGTTGAGCAACTTCAGGTCAGAGTCACAGTGGGAGGGCTGCAAAGTAACATGGTAAAGGGTGTGGACCATAACTGGGGAAAAACTGCGGGGGAAGTAAAGAGTTGGAACCATAATCTGATCTACCACGCATGCTTTTGAAGGTTGTCTGGGGCTCCAGGCCCTCTTCCTGCCCTCAGATGTCCATTTGTCACCCTGGCCATGGCCCCAAGAAGAGGCCACAGCACTTCCTGAGCACACACGCCAGGTGCCATGCTACGCAAGCCCGTGTCCCCAGCCTCTCCTGTCATGCCTCCCGCCCCCATGCCTGATGCTCTCTAGCTTCACTGTTACACCAACGTGCCAAGCTCTCTACATGCCTTCCCACCTCAGGACCTTTGCTCATGCTGTTCCCTCTGCTGGACACATTCCTCCCTCTCCCCAGCCCACACCGTCCCCTTAACCAAAATGCTCCAATTGTTAACAGTTTACCACATTGTTCCCTTTCTACACACACACACTATTCCTTTTCAGAATTATCTGAGAGCAAGCTGAAGACATCACTTCTACATATTCTAGTGTATATATCCCAAAACACAAGAGTACCCTCTTCTATAACCTCATTACAACCATCCAGATCTGGACATCAGTGCTGAGTCAATATCACCATCAATCCACAGACCACTGTCTAATTTTATCAGTAGTCCCAACAATGTCTCAGTTTCTTTTCTAGTCCGAGATCCCACATGAGATCATGCACTGCATTTAGTTGTTGTGATGGTTAATTTTATGCATCCACCTGACCGGGCTAAGGGATGCCCAGAGAACTGGTAAAACTCTATTTCTGGGTCTGTCTGTGAGGGTGTTTCCAGAAGACATTAGCATTTGAATCAGTAGACTGAGTAAACAGGATCACCCTCACTAGTGCAGGGGGGCATCTTCCAAACCACTGAGGGTGCAAAAAGAACAAAAAGGTGGAGGAAGGGTGAATTTGCTCTCTCTGCATCCGCTGGGACATCCGTCTTCTCCTCTCAGATGTCAGTGCTCCTGGTTCTCCAACCTTTAGACTCAAACCTGGACTTACACCATTGGCTCCCCTGGGTCTCAGGCCTTCGGGCTTAGGCTGGAACTACCCCACTGGCTTTCCTGGGCCTCCAGCTTGCTTGCAGATGGCAGATTATGGGACTTCTTAGCCTCCATGACCATGTGAGCCAATCTCTTATAATAAATCTCTATCTCTCTCTCTATATATATGTATATCCTATTGGTTCTGTTTCTCTGGAGAACCCTGACTAATACAGTTGTCAAGTTTCTTTAGTCTCCTTCAACCTGGAGCTTCCTCCGTCCTTTCCTATCTCTCATGACCTCTTTAAGAACAGGCTTAGCTTCCATTATGACACTAACTTCCATTATGACATTCCACGTGACCTGAATCAGCCAGCACGATGAAGACTGCCAAAAGAAGATTCTCTATTTCCATCATTTCTTCTATGCTGATGACTAGTTACCATTCTACCACAAGGGAGAGCTTTCCTTTCTATCCTAGTTTTCTTTCTATTTCTTTTTTTCTCTTTGTTTCTTTCCTCTTTCTCTCTTTCCATCCATATGGACTCACGGATTCTTATTTTATTCAGTGGGTTACCATTTGCTACCACTGTTATTCATTTTGAGGCTCAAATTGCCCCAGGTTTGGTCAATGACAGACCCTTCAAGCTGGATCCTGCGTTCCTTTAGTGGAGGATGGTGTTTAAAAACCAAAATTTGGTTTTTGTTTTTGCTGGTGAGTGTCATTGCTTATAGGCCCTCTCGCCAGAGCTAGAAAATATGTATGCATATATGTACACACACCCTGCATACCTATACCCCTCTACCTATATCTACATCTATATCTATCTGTAACCATCAGCTCACATCAACACCTCCAATTCCAACCTAATACTCAAGTTTCTTTCTAGCTTGGGAAGCCTGGTTCCCATTATCCTCAATATATTTACTTGTCTTCTCAGTCCCCCTACATGTAAACAATGCCCCAACCATGCTGACCCCGTCCTTGGCCCTGCTGCCCCCTTGACCTTGCCACCTTCTTAGCCCCTGATCATCTGTCACCTGCAAGAGAAGGGAAGAAAAAGGAAGCAAGAAAAAGGAAAGGGAAGGAAGAGGAGAGGAAGAGGCAGAGAAAGAACCTTCCATTCTCTCTGGAGCCTACTCCAATCAGGCGGACTCCCCCATGGTTCCTCCAGAACTGCTTTCGTCAAAGTTACCAGTGAGCCCCAGACGGCTAAACCCAGTGCTGAGTCTCGGTTCTCATCTTACTTGCTCTAAAGTGGCAATGGATACAATTGATTACCGCCTCCTCCTGGAAACACTTTCTGCGCTTGGCTTGGTTTTCCTCCTATCCTGCTGGCTGCTGCTTCACTGTACCCTTTGCTGGCCCCCCCTCAACTCTCACCTAGTCAGTTCGGGGTCCCAGGGCTCAGTCTTTCATCTTCTTCTTCATCTACCTTCACTGCCTTGGTGATCTCACCTAGTCTTGTGACTTTAAACATCATCTATGCCCTGATGTCTCCCAAGTCCTATCTCTATCCAGAAGCGCTCCTCCAGCCCTCTCCATCTGCATTAGTTTCCTGGGTACCACCCAGGAACAAAGCACGACCAACTGGCTGGCTTAGGACAGCAGGAAGTTACTCTCTTGCAGTTCTGGAGGCTAGAAGTCGGTGAAGCCAACGACTTGGCAGGGTTGGGTCCTTCTGGGAGATCTGAGGGCGGTCTGTTCCCTGCCTGTCTCCCAGCCTCTGGCAGTTGCCAGCGGTCCTTGGCGTCCCTTGGCTTGCAGAGCGATCACTGATCCTTGCCTCCATCTTCACATGGTTTTCTCTCTGTGTCTTCACACCGTCTTTTCTGTGTGTTACTTTATATCCAAAGTTCTCTCTTCTTATGAGACACCAGTCATTCACTTAGGACCCACTCTATCCAGCATGACCTCATCTTAACTTGACTACAACTACAGAGACCCTATTTCCACAGAGGGTCACATGCCCGGGTGCGAGGATACGTGAATTTTGAGGTGACACTACTTAACGCTGTACAAACCCCACTCAACATCTCGCTGTGGGATGCCTCATTACATTTCAAATTTAAGATATCCAACCTGAACCCCCGAGCTTCCCTTTCTGCCCCCAAACTCGCTTCTTCCTCAGCCTTTGCCATCTCAGTAAACAGCTACTTCACCCTTCCAGCCATTCAGGCCAAAAACCTCTGAGGCATCTTTGACTCTTCTGTCTCTCCCACCCCACACTTAATCCAACGGGAAACGCTGCTTGCTCTACCTGTAAGACGTGCCTAGAATCTGACCCCTGCTCACCACCTCCCCTCTACCACCCTGGTCCAAGCGTCCATCACCTCTCACCTGGATCATTACTAACAACCCCTTCATCAGGCTCCCATCTTCCACCATTTCTCCGCTCAGTCCACGCTCATACACCGGTTGGAGCGACCCACTTGAAATGCAAGTCAGACTATGTCGCTCCTCTGCTCAAAACTCTCCCATGTTGGGTTGTCAGATAAAATATAGGATGCCTGGGTAAATCTGAACTTCCAATAAACAGCAAGTAATTTGCACTATCAGTATAGCCCATGCAATATTTGGGACATACTTACACTAAAAAATTTTTGTTCTTTCTGTGAAATTCAAATTTAACTGGGCATCTCGTATTTTTATTTGGTAAATCTAACACTCACGTTTCCATGGCTCTCATCTTATTCAGGGAAATACCCGGAGTCCTTATAAGGGCGTCCAGGGCCCTGCACGATCTGGGCCCACCACCTAACTCCACGTCTTCCTGCTCTCCTCCTTTCTCGCCCTGCTGCAGCCATGCTGGCCTCCTTACCAAACCCGACATATGCCAGCCGCACTTCCACCTCAGGATCTTTGGCTAGTATCCGCTTCCTCTGAATATTCATGTGGTTTGCTCCTCACTTCTTTGAAATCTTTGCTCAAATGCCCCTCAGTAAGGCCTCCCCTGACGACTCGATTTATTCACTACCCCCAGATCCCCTGTGCCCTTTCCTGCTTTATTTCCCTCCACAGCCCTTGTCATCATCTAATGTATTTTACTTCTTTCTCTTGTTTGTTATCTATCCCTCGATCGGAACTCAGCTCCATGAGGGCAGGGATTTCTGTCTGTCTTGCTCACTGCTGGATACACAGAGCCCAGAACAGTGCCTGGCCCATAGCAGGAGCTCAAATGTTTGTTGAATGGATGGCGTTCAGTTTATTCATCAGTGAAATGGAAATACCTCCTTAAATCGTGGAGTTACTATGAGGATCTTGGAAGTTAACAAAAGTAAAGTGGTGCTTAATAAATGCCCTCCCATATCCAGGTTCCCTGCCAGTCAGAGAATCTATAGAAGATCTAAAAAGGGTTAAGTCTGCTGTGGGTTGGCTACCCTTGGAGTTACTGCTGTCCTTCTAGTGACGACTGGCAGAATCACAGGCATGGTGCCCTGGGAGGACAAAGCTGCTGCTAGGGACCAAGCCTAGCAGATCCCTTTTCAGGCTGGCAAACATACGCCCAGAACTCCTGAACAGGGCTCCCAGGAACAGAGCAGCCACCAAGTGGCCCAGAGACCCTCCCACATCCCCAGGCCCACATCTGCCTGCTGCGGGCTCCCACTGCCCCCAGCCCCCTCCTCTGCGCCTCCCTGGGTCTGGCGCTGAATGCCGTCTCGCTGTCTGCCTTTGCCTTCGTTATCCTCTGCCTGCCATGGAGGGGTTAGTTAAAGTGTTGGGAGTGATGTCATTTACAGCCTCCTGTTGCTAAGCAACAGACTCAGGTGAGCCCTTGAACTTCTTTCTTAGCCGCTGAAATGTATCTAGAGGAGTGATGGGGGCCCTGGCTGAACTATTTCATCACCTGGGACAAGCTGCTGGCCTGGTGGCCCTGTCCCTCTTGGCGCCCAGACAGGACTGACCCAGCTCTCTGGGCCCCACTATCTTCAGTCTCCCCTAATTAAACAATGCTGCTCAGGGCCTGCTGGGGGTCCAGCCCCTGAGTGCAAATGCCCAGCAGAGATGAACCAGACCTGGCCCTGCCTTCCAGAGCCTCCTTGCTTCAGTGCAGAGAAAGAGATTCTTGAAAAGGTCAGACAGTCTGGGGTGGGGCGTCACATGAGGGACAGACTCGCTCTGCCTGCCAGGATGCTCCAGAGAAGGCAGCTCTGCACTGAGTCTCGAAGGATGAGCAGGAGTTGGCCTGGGACAGCTGAGGAGAAAAAACTTTCCATGGGATGGCACAGGCTATGCAAATGCCTAGAAGCAGGAAAAGCCCGGCATCCTTTGGGCACCAGCTCACGCCCCAGGGTGGTGGGAACAGGGGGAAGGTCTGGGCTCCGGGCTCCAGTCCTGGCCCTGCGGCAGCTCTCTCTCTGACTTTAGGTCCGTCCTTGCTCCTCTCGGGACCTCAGTTTACGACTGGGATCAGTTGTGGGGGCTGCATGAGATCAGCGTTTCACAAAGCTCTGTGTGCCTGCTGCTGGGGGTGTGCACCAGGTTTGGGGGTGTTTCAGGATCAAAGCTTTTTATTTGAATAGTTTTGAACTTACTTTAAAGATTTTTGGAAAACTGTATAACTAGTACATCGAACAAGTGATGTGACATATTCCTTTAAAATGCTTTTTTTAAAAGTTTTTTACAAGCAAGTTGAAGAAAAATATTCACTGATAGTACAAGTGGCACGTAAAGGGTGACACAAGAATGCCCCAGATTTCAGAAACACTCAAGCCGCTTTTGAAGGCTCTTTCTGCTCTGCCGGCCACACAGGGACCAGTGCTACCCAGTGTTCTCTGTCACTTCCAAACCACAGCCCTGGGGCACGCCATGACCTATTATCAACCTCGTTTCACAGCTGGGTCACACGGGCCCAGGGGGGCTACTCAGCAAGTCTGCGGCTTGGAGAGCTGGGCGTTAAGCCTGTGCTCATTCTTCCTGCCACATGGACTTCACTCACAGTCTCTCCCAGCTCCCACCCCCAGCACAGGGGGGACACGGTGAAGCGCCCGGGAGCACATCTGCAAAGTCAGCCATGCTGGAGACGGCCTGCCACGAGTCTTCAGGCCGGGCACTTTCCCTCTCTGGACCTTGCCATCTGTACAGTGGGAGAGCTCCCAGCAAGCCTGTGTGAGGGTCTGGCTGTTTTCTAGCTACATGTTCTTGCAGTGAGAGTCTCCAAGAGCCCCTGAATGTCCAGAAAACTAGGGACGGGGGGAGGAGGAGAGGGAGGAAGTGGCCGCAGCATCTCAGGCCTCATGACTGTGCAAATTGCTCCAAAATGCAAAGGGCCCAGAAACTCAGAGAGATGCTTCCCTGCATCACCTCGGCAGACTTCATCATCCTGAGATCTGCTTGTTTGAGCCTGATCTATGGGGTCTTCTGAGGACATCCCTCCCTGCCTGCTGCCAGATGTAGATGCCTGCCTGACAGGGTGACCCACGTGTTCAGTTGTCCTGGGACTGAGGGGTTCCTGAGATTCGAGACTTTAAGTTTTAAAACCAGGATGGTCCCAGGCAGCCCGGGGCGCATCATCCGCCTGCCGCCTCACGCCAGGCCTTGTGCTGAGACCTTCCTCTCCTCTCCTCCTGAAGCCTGCACTTTCCAGATGAAATGAGCAGAGGTTCAGAGGGGAGATGCCAGGGTCAGAGCTGCCAGTGGTGGAGCTGATGCTCAAATCCAGGTCTGGGGCAGCAGAGGTTTAGGCGCTTGACACAAATCCTTTCCAGGTCTGAGAGCCTCAGTTTGCACTGGCCGGGGCGATCAGAGAGGAAGTGGGTGACTCTGTGTCCAAAATGACATTGTCCTCTTTGTCAAGAAAGTCAGAGACTTGGGCTATGATGCCAGCCCCATCTCAAACAATCACGCGTCTCTCTGGGCCTCAGTTGTTCCTAATCAGAAAATGGAAAAGTTACCTTGTATCCCCTTTAAGCCTATAAAGCTATAAAGGAGGCTTAGAGACCATCAGGTTGAACTGCCTCTCCATTTTACAGATGAGGGAAATTGAAGCCCAAAGAGAGAAGTGACTAAGTCTTGCAATTGCATATGCCTTTGGTAGTGAAGAATGTGGTCAAAACTCAAAGAGAAGCAGAGTCAACATGAAGAGAGAGATACAGAGAAGGAGGTGGGGGGAGAGGCAGAGAGAGAGAAAATGAGGGAGAATTGGCAGTTGATCTTATTTGGTTTCTGGATCCAGCCATGCCTGAAGTCCACTTGGGCATCCTAGTGATTAAGCCAGTAAGTTCCTTCTTTTACTTAAGCCAGCTCGAGATGTCTTTCTCTCACTTACAACCCAAAAAGTCCTAAATAATTTATACCAGTTCCTATATACTTCCATTCAAGGGATATGTGTATTAAGTAATTAATTCATGCATCCATTCAACAAATATTTACTAGCACCCACTATGAAATAGGTACTGTGCAAGGGGCACAGTGTGGACACAGCAATAAACGAGATACATGGGGGGGCCTCAAAAGACTCACAATCCAGTTGAGGAGGCAGATAGAGAAATAAATTAGTGCAATGAAGTGTGATGGAGTCTGCAGAGAGAGAGACGGCGTGCCAGAGAGGGAGGGGGCAGGAACCCTGAGGCAGACATGGCGGTGCTCAACAGGCAGGCAAAGAGCTGGAAACAATGGCCTGCCCCTTGGAAGTGATGTGAAATGATTGGGGATGGACGGGGGTGCGAGGCCGAGGGAAGAAGAGGCATCTGTTTGTGGAGCCGCAGTGATTTAAACATGATCAGCGCCTGCTCTGACACCTAGTCCTGGGCGGACCTGGGGGTTTCCAAGATGAGTAAGACATGCTCCCTCCCAGGGTGGTGGGAGGTCAGAAGCCCATAAATGAGGGCACCGGGATATTGTAGAGGCTGAGAGAGAGGTCTGTCTGCGAAATACAGAGGGCGGTGGCCAATTCCAACTGCGAGACGGGTGTCAGACGAAGGTTCTCGTAAAAATCTATCTACCGGGTCTTTCAAACAAAGGCGAGGTGAGCAGGGATGGAGAGTGTATCCCAGGGAGGGTTTTGGGGCGGGGATGAGCCAGGGCAGGATGCCAGGACGTGGCCAGCCAGCTTGGGGCAGCAGAGGAGCCCCAGGCAGACAGGCACACGGTGCAAACCCCACTCTGCAGCTGCTGCGGGTGGGTTTGCCTCAAAGCAGATCCTGAGGTGAGGATTCCGGAGCAAGCGATGTATCTGGGAGGTGATCCCAGCACTGTGAGGGCGTGGGGATGTGACACCCAGAAGGGAAGGAAGCCACACAGGGTGTGTTCATGACCGAGCTGCTGCTGTGGGCAACTGGAGCTCAGTCCTGCTCCAGACCCTCAAGAGAGCGTGTGGAACAGGTGGCAGAATGGTCCCCTGTGGGGCGAGGAGGCTGGAATCCTGCCCTGGTTGACTGAGGGCTGCTGCTGAGGGTTCATTTCCTGCACGTCCTGCCTGCCCTGCAGGCTCAGCATGCTCCAGCAGGCCAGAGAACACCCGTGGGCAAGGCCTGTCCGGGATCTGTCTACAGGTGACCCCTGGGCAGGTGGCAGGTGGGGCAGGGCACCAGGAGCCTCCGCTCCGCCACTCGCCAGCTGTGTGAATTAGTCTCTGCATGTCTTGGTTTTCTCGGTGTAAAATGGGGCTGATGACGGTTCCTCCTGCACAGGAATCATGAGGATGTAGGATGTCAGCACGGGGCCTTGGCAATGGCTTAGAAAATGGTAACTAGTCTCGCTTTTGGAGAACCATGAACAGCTCTGCATGGCTGGAATGGAGGGTTGGGGGCAGCGGGGATGGCAAGAAATGAGTGGGGAGGGGGATGCAGAGGTGGAGCAGGAAGGGCCTTAACTGTCCCACACGGGTGAGGAAGTCTGAGTGACAGCAAAGGAGGGGAAGGAGCAGGACTTGGGGCAGGCAGAGAGGGGGGGTTCAGGACAGCTGGGCTCCCTGAACTCGCCTGGGCTGAGGTTCGCTCAAGAACATCTCCACGACTGCTCTGTAGCAAGCTCTCTCCTGGGAGGCAGATCCTGGGCTGCAAAGAGCTCTGAGTGCAGGCGGAGAGATGGGACTTGAGCAGAAATAATGACGGGTTGAGTAAAAGCCATCAGAACAGCCATCAGAAAGAGACACGGAGCTGAGGCAGCTGCAGGGGAGGAGGCACCACTCCTGGGTGGGGACCCCGGATGCTAGGGGAGAGGGTGTGTAGGATCTGGGCCTTACGGGAAGGACAGGGCTACCGGCGGCGAAGTGAGGGGAAGGCCCAGCCGCAGTAAGGGCAGAGAGGTGGGAATGTATGGGGAGTGCCGAAGGAGCGCAAGTGGGTGGGTGTGACCATAGCTCTGAAACGCATACCTCACTGCGACCCTCTTCAGAATCAGAGTTACCCTGGCAGGTCCAATTCGAGACTACACTCGAGATTACAAGTTTGATAAGACAGAGCATCAGCGAGGCTGTCGGGAAACAGCCCTGCCCCTCCGCCCGGCAGCGTACACTGCATACGTCCTGTGGGGGCGGGTGGGTTGGGCTCCCAGAAGCAGTCAAGGATTCCTATGCACATGATTGACCAAGGGAGCGCTCCCCCGAAGACTAGGTTGGGGGGGAGCAGGACAAGGAAGGGGAGGAAGCCAAGCAAGGTGCTTGTATTGATTAATTATTGCTGCGTAACAAATTCCTCCAAACGGAGGATCTGAAACCATCAACATTCGTTATCTTACAGTTTCTGTGGGTCAGGAATCCAGGTGTGGCTCAGCTGGATGGTCTGGCTCAGGGTATCTCAAGGAGGCGGGCCAGGTGTTGGCCAGGGCTACACTCATCTCAAGGCTCGACAAGGGAGGAGGTGCTTCTAAACTCACTCTCGTGAGTGTTAACCGGATGTAGGTCCTCACTGGCAGCTGGCCAGGCATCAGTTCCCTGTCACGTGGACCACCCCACAGGGCTGCTTATCACATGGCCGCTTGCTCCTCCTAGAGCAAGGGAGTGAAAGAGAGAGAGGCTGAGAGAGAGCCCCCAAGACAGGAGCCTCGGTCTCCTGATAACCTAAACTTGGGAGTGACGTCACATCACAGCCTACTCCAAGGGTAGGGATGACACAGGGTCTGAATACCAGGAGGTGAGCATCGTGGGGCCATCTCAGAGGCTGCCGACCACAGGGAGATGTCAGGAAAGTCCCGGTCTCAGCTGGGTCGCACAGGGAGCTCTGGAGTATAAATCACACCTTGGAGTTGGTCCAGCCCCAAGGCCTGGGCCCCGGGCTTTCATACCCCCGGGCCAGTCAGTCCTTGACTAGTACCCGCAGGTGGACCTAACATCCGGACATTTGACTTGTTGTGTGGGCAAGGCAGCTCCAGCAGCCTACAACCAGGCCACCGAGGAAGGTCACAGATGTGAACTATTAGAAGCAGAGCACAGAGAAGTTGGGGGACGCACAGCAAACCCATAAGAGAGATCCAAGGAGATCAGGGTGGAGCGCCAATGGCGTCCCCTGCAAGGGAGTGACTGGAAACACTCAACATAAAGAACGTCTGCACGCTTCAGCCATCAATCTCACTTCTAGGAACTTCTCCTACAGACACACTGAAGAAACAGCCCAGATATTCATCAGCGGAGTCTAGTTAAGTAGATTATGGTCCGTTCACACCCTGGGTCATGACACAGCTGTTAAAGGAACTAATATGAAAAGATCTCCCAGACATCTCATTTACTGAAAAAGGCAGGGTGTGAAAGATTGACTGTGTTGGAGGGAAACGAATTATTTGTGTGTATCTGTACTTGCAAAGGGACGGAAATTTTCAGGTAAGATAAACAGTAAATTATCGTGGGTGAGGGGCGCTGGGAGCCTGGGGTGAAGGGAGACTTTGTCATTCTGTCTTGGGCAACAATTGAATATTTAACTCTGTGCATCTATTACTTGTGTAATAATTTTTAACTTATTTTTCAAACAAAAGAGCCTGAATGTGGAAACTCAAGTCCCTGGAAGGCACACGTACGTTTGCGGGTCCTCCAGGCGTCTCACTCCGATGTTCTGAGGACCCAGCAGAAGAGCTTTCTCACCCAGCCCGGAGTCGTCATGGGGAAAATTTTGTTCCGGTTCAATGAGATGGTATCCTCTGTCTAATTTGTTTCTGCTTCGTGTTTTTTAATTTACTCTGAAGATTAGATTGTATTTCATATTTCACTCTAAAATTTCTATAATAGCCGTTGGCCAAAAGCATTAAAGACCTGATTTTGACAGCTGTGTAAATTACCAGCCTGCCCCCGTCTGTTCCTGTCCCCGTCTTGCCGTGTCCAGGTCATCCTCCCCCAAGCCACCTCCGGAGCTCTAAGGGGCAGATCCCACCCCAGGACTCCCCACTGCCCTCAGCACAAGCAATAATAACAGGCGCATCCACAGACTGAGCTCTGAGCCTCGTGCTCTATGTGGAGTGTCTCTGAGTTTTCACAAAGACCCTGCGAGGCAGAGCTCACCTAAGCCCTTTGAAAGATGAGGAAACCGAGTCACCGAGAAGTGAAGTCACTTTTCAAGTTCACACAGCCAGGATCTGGCTGAGCCCAAATCCAAAATCCTAATTGGCTTAAAAGGCAGGATCTGGGTTGAGGAAGCACACCCAGGGCTGGAGGGGTCAGCAGGACCAGACAATGAAGGGCCTGGCATGCCAAGGCCGAGGATAACGCGAACCAAGGAAGATTCTAGCCTGCATCCTCTAGTCTTTAGAATGATCTTAGACGGTCCCTCGAGACCTTCATGGTCACTTCCCTCCAAAGAGTGTTTCCTGGTTTTCTAGCCCATGCGTATTCATTCATTCAACAGATTCACGTGCCTGAAACTGTTAAGTCTAGGGACACAGACCCAGATCAGACACGGGCCGCCCTCCAGGGGCTCTCTGTGTCAACCGGCAGGGACAACACAGAGATCCATGCTTTGGGCTGGAGGAAGCTCAGGAGGTTGTAGGAGCACAAAGGAAATATCTAAACAGTCCGGGGAGGGGGGTCAGAGTCAAGGAAGTCTTCCTAAGGAGGCGCTGCCTCAGCTCAGCGCTGAAGCTAGCAGATAATGGGGTGAAATGAGGACACGTGGTGGAAAACTGGGGAGAAAGAGCGGTCCAGGCAAAGGGCACAGCGTGTGCAAAGGCATGGAGGAGAGATGAAGGAAGAAACTGAATCGTCTGCTACCAATCCCCCTCAGGCTAAGAACAGCGTCAGGCACACAGTAGGGGCTTAACAACTATCAGTTGAGTGAATAGAGCGTGGCACGGTCAGAGAGGTGCAGATTATTCAGGCAGCTAGGCTACAACGTGCAAGGCAAGAAGTCAGGCAGAGGCCAGAGAGGGCCATAAGATTAGGAAAGGCCTTGAATGCCAAGTTAAAAATTGTGAGCACCTGAGAATCATTGAGGAGTTTTAACTCACGGGGTGCTGGGGGAAGAGGCTGCTTGGTTGGATTGGTTTTTGAAAGACCCTCTGGTGCATCCTGTGGAAGATGAAGTGGGGGGGACTAGGCCGCAGGCACCCAGACCAGCAAGGAGGCTGGTGCCATCGTTCAGATAAGAAAAGATGACTTAGAATCATACCTTCTAGCCAGCTACCTCACTGTCCGCCTGCCCACTCAGGATTATTGAGAAGCCCAGAACCTTGCCCAGCTCAGTTCCATCCTCCAGGTTGACTCTAACCAGCACAGAGGAGATCCATACAGATCACCCTCCTAGATCCAGGCACTATACTCCTAGTAATGCAGCCAAAGATGGCACTCGTGTCTAGGTGAGCATGAGGTCTTTTTCATACTTTTCTAATTAACTGGGGTATTTAGGTATATCAGTCATTGTCCAGTCAGAGAAACAGAAACTATTCTAGATATCTCAAGCAGAGAGGAATCAAATGCATGAAATTAATAACAAAGATGCTGAGGTAGGGGAGCGGAGGAGCAAAAGGGAAAAGAGGGTGATAGTTATCAAGAAGCTGCCACCACTCTGGGCTGGGCCACAGCCAGCACTCACTGAGGAGGGGTCGCAGGTGCTGCCACTGGCACTGGGCAGGAGCCATCCCTGGTCACTACCAGAACCACTGACACTGCTGAGCCCACAGTGGCCTGCGGTCATCTGAAGTCGTCTGTTTCTGTGCTTCTGTGTTTAATCTCCCACTTGGGCCTCCCAGTGACAGAACCTACTGGCCCCAGGTGATGAGATCACCTGGGAAATGTAGTTTGCAGGCTTCTAGCCTCAGGAATAAGAAGAGAGTAGGGAAGGGGGCTGGGGCAGAGAGCCGTCAGCAAGTCGTTGGCCCACAGGGTCTCTCCTCAGTCATCGAAGCGAATTACCGAAGGACCCCTTTGAAAACATCCAACAGAAGTGGGTGGATTTCTGTAGGTTAGAACACCAAGGTGGGAGCCAGACAAACCTTTGGGATGGACGAGCCCTCAGGACCAGGGTCATCTGAAGTTCAAGGACAGCAACACTCCTTCCCCAGATGTGGCAGCTGCACGTGTCCCCGAGAAGAGCCCTGAGGCCAGAGGAGACCTGCACTGCACATTCCAGCCCCTCTGGAGCTGGCCCTCCTTGCCACTGTCCTCCTGACAGCCCCCAAAGGGACTGACAAAACCATCCGACTCTGAGGAACTGACTTGTGCCCAAGTCTTAATTTATAAAGGTGACTGAGTCACAACCCAGAGAGGCTAATGCCACTGAAAGAAGACTTTATTACTGACAGTTCCCAAGAGAAGGCAGCAAGTCACCCCACACAGGGCCACATGGGAGAGCACCAGCTTCGCTTGGGGGCAGAAGCAGGAGCCTTTACGGGGTGTCTAGCTTAGGCTGGTGAGTTTGTACGATTCCAGAGGGCCTCGGGGCAGAGAGGCGCCCCTAGTTGCCTGGTACCCGGCCCTGGGTTGATCGAGGGCAGAGGAGACCCTGGCTTGACGTGTGAGAGTTAGAGATAGGAGGCAGTTCAGAGGATGGGCTCTGCATGGCAGGGCAGACGTACACAACTTTGGACCTTAGCTTGGCCCGGTAACTAATGGATGCCAAACAGACAAACGCAGAATCTAAGAAAACGGAGTTAGAACCAGAACCCAGCGGGAAACCACTGATCTTGTCTTGTTCTCACACGTACACCCATTTTACAGGTGGGAAGGGGGAAGGACCTCCCCAAAGTTCTACACGGAGTCTGAGTCACGACAAGGACCTGGGCCACCTCTCCTCTCCCAGCCCGAGCCCCCTTCCCTGGCTCCTTCGGGCTGGGAGCTGCTGGGTGCATCTGCAAGGGCCAGATCGACCTCTCCCAGTATGTCTCTGCCCTCTCCTCCCCATGCCAGCATTCGGCAACGAGCCTCCAGCCATTGCAGCTCTGCAGCCCCTGCCGGAACTAGCCCCGCCCCACGGGGCTGCAGAGAACATCACCTCCCGAGGGATGGGTTCAGCATCAGCACAGCTCCATCTCGGGAATGCTGAGTCCCGACAAGCAAGCTGCAGAAGGACAGGCACAGCACGGGATCGCTGTGCCCCAGGCCTTTCTGCCCACCTCTCTTGGAGACGGGGTCTCCTCTGCCTCCTTTACACACCCACATGCACACACCCACGGGCACAGCCTGCTCACTCCCAGGGCGTTCTTATCCCTCAGGCCTCAGCAGTCATGTCCCTTCCATGGAGAGGCCTTCCTTGACCACCCACATGAATGACTTCCCTGTGGATAATGTCTCGCCCAGCCCCCGTTTGTAACCGTATGTATTGGTTGGTTGATCTCCCCACTGGTTATTTCTTCGCGAGGATGGGACCACGTCTGTCTGATATCAGTTTCACTTCCAGCGCCTAAAACATACAAGGCACTCAATAAATGAGGGTTGAATGAATGAGTGAACGAATGAAGGAATGAGTGAGTGAATGAATGAGAAGGAGGCTCAAAGAGGAGAAACCATCTGCCAAGGCCCCTGGCTGCTGTAAGAGGCAAGGATAGATGCTGGGCTATTTCTCCCGCCCTTTCGTCCCCAGGAGCTCAGGCACCAGGGAGGGGACAACCTGGGTTGGGGGGCTCCCTGCCCCCCACCGCCCGCCTGCCTGGAGTCACCCATCCTCTGGAAATGGGAGGGCCTAGGAGACCTCCCCACGACACCCGCCCCTGGAGAGCGACCTCCTGGGGGAAAAAGGGGGGGGGGGTGGCCGCCCGCCCACCGCTTCCCGCCCCCGCCCCAGGCCCGGGAGCTGGAGGGCGAGCGCGGCCCGTGCCCACCGCCTCGGCGAGGCAGCCGCAACCTGCAGCGCGACCTCAATTAGCCCGCTGCCTACGCGCCAATTACCGCGTCAATCACGGCGCGCGACAGCCAGGGGCGACGGCGGGGGACGGGGCCTGGCTGGCGCGGCCCCGCTCGCAGCTCCCCCTGAGGCTACCGAGTCCCCTTCGGCTCCCAGCCCACCTCCGAGCTCAGGGACCCCTCCCAGCACTGTTTTGACTCCTCCCGGATGGCAGACGGGAGGGTCCCCTCCACCGACCCCCGCCCCACCGCGCGCCTCTCCACGCCCCTCGCCGCTCAGCCTCGGTGCGAGCCTCAGTTTCCCCATCCACTAGATTGTCAGCTCCGTGAAAGAGAGCTGGAATCTTGCCTGTCTGGCACACCCTAGACACTCAATAGAGAATACATAGTGACATAAATAAAAGAGGAAGTGTGTTAGACAGGAATCAAAATAATACCCCGGAAGACAGTCCTGGGGATAAAGCACGATGTCCGGAGAATTATGGAGAACTGGCACACAGCGAGAGCTCGAGAAATGCTGTGATCGTCTCCATCCAGGAAGTCAAACACCATAGGACGGCACCGTCTGCATGCCAGCCTCTGGGTTGGGTGCCGAGGACCCAGCCAGGAAGCGGGCCCGGTGGGCACAGGAGCTCACGGTGGGCTAGTTTCGGCTAGATTGTTAAGGTTTGCGTTTTCCATGTGAGGCCTCATTTTTCAAGCCCCAAAGCTTTTTTGACCTTGAAAAATATGAGGCGGAGGCACAGAGGAGGTACAGAAGAATGAGACAGCTGGGTAAGAGAGCACCAAGGAGAAGGAGCCGCCCCAGCCCCTATCCTTGAAGAACTTCCCGCCCCACGGAGCAGACAGACCACGTGGGGGGGCGGGGTCCCCTAGTTTAGTCTGCCCAGCACTCTCTCGCAGCCTTCTTTCTAGTACTTTGGGAAACGCCTTCCCTCCCCATCTCTCTGCTCTGGAGGGACTGTAGGCACGATGCTGCAGCTCCAGCGGTGATGCAGGCTGGCCAATCAGAGGCCCCCATCAGCCTAGTCCCCAGGATTGGTCCAAGGATGGGCGTGTGGCCCCAGCAAGGCCAATCAGAGTCTGCCCTGGGATTGCTAGCCAGACCTTGGGAGAGCCGCTCCCAGCTAGGGTTGCTGAAAGAGGACAGTAGTCTGGGGTTGCTAGTGGCCATTTTATCAGCCACAGAAAGATCCATTTTGCATAAACAAAGCCATCCCTGGAAAGATGAGGAGAAAGACAGAGAGAAACCATGTGAGTCCCTGGTTCTATCAGTTACTTGAGCCAACAAATTGTCTCGCTCCAGCCAGTTGAAGTTGTGTTTCAGCCAGTTGCAACCTAGGGTCTTTCCTTTTCCAAAATGTGCACAGTGAGCATGTCCAATTATTATAATAAAAAAATACAGAGAGATGCTCTTTGTACTCAGGTACAGAAGTGATGTCCATTGTTTTCTTTTCTGTTATTTGTGCTTTGTATCATTTCTACCATGACAAGTGTTGATTTGTGAAAAGAAAATAAAATAGCAATTATTTAAGAACAGATAATCCACCTCTGCTATTGGAACCTAATAAAGAGTGGAAGAAGCCAGGCCCAGAAGTTCATACCATGTGATCCATTCATATGAAGTTCAAGAACAAGCAAACCGTCTGTGGTACTAGGTTCTAGAGGTCCCCGGAGGGATGGGGGGATGTGCTCTGAGAGGGGCACAAGGGGACCTTCTATAGTGTTGGAAGCATTCTCTCTTTTTATCTAGTATTGGTTAAACGGGTGTATACATATGTAACAAGTCATTGAGCGGTACGCTTAAAGATTTGTGTATTTTACTGGGTGTATGTTAAACCTTGATAAAAATTTTTAAGTAGAAAAATAACATGTATTTATATCTCTGGGCACCTTATAGCTCCCAAGCCCCCAACACTTAGCCCACCATCCCACTCTAATTTTATATGGAAAATAAGAAATCTTTTCTTCACTGGGATTCTGAAATACAATAACTTGATAAGAAGGATTTAAGTTAAAAATCAAAATAATGAAAGACAAGATCATGCGGGCCCCAATCTTCTATCCCCACCTTTGGAATACCTTTCTCCCATCCCGAATCCTAGAGGTATTTGCCCCCCCCCCCCCGCCCCCCATCTCAGAGGGAGGCATGAGTCAGAGTCTGGCAGATTCGACAGAACCGAATCCTCTTAGAACAAGAACGGCCTGCCTGGCATTTGGAACAGAAAAGCCTTGCTTTCCCAGCAACTTTGCAAAAGTGATTTCTAGTGTTAATGGGCGGAACCTTCTCCTGGATTGATCCCCGTTTTCACAGGACTAATTATGGATTTATTAATATTTATGGGCCTCTCGTCACAGCCGATAGCTCTTGTTTGAGGACATTAAGCCTTATCTCGCTGCCTCCAGGAAGGGGCATTTGAAGCCAGCTCTAATTGGGTGACCCGCAATCAAGATAGAAGGGAAAAAATGACAATAGCGCGCCTGTTGCCATATATTAAAATACTGGCTGCCCAGCTTAATGATTATCTTTAGAATTAATAATCTTGCTAGCCCAGGTTTGGGCCCTAATAGCGGGAAATCGTATTAAATACTTTGCTAAGAGCAATCAGCTTTTTGATAAGGCTAATGGCCCTGCCCCTGGCTGTTTCTCATCTCTGAGCTCTCTGTTTTCCTTCCCCAGCAGAAGGCCGCTTTGTCCCTATCACTTGTCATCTAACGTCAGCATCACCTGGTGCTGTCTCCTGATGGGGCTCCCGCTGCCTCTCGCACCCCTACCCAATCCATCTTAGGGGCTGCAGTGAGATTTATCTTTGGAACATGGAGCTCTGGCCCTACCATGCCCCTGCTCTACAATCTGTAGTGGCTCCCCATTGCCCACAGTAGGAACAGCATGAATGGGCATCCACAATCCAGCCTCAATTGCTCTATACTTTGTTCCCTTCAAGGACCCAAATCTTTAGCCACATTGGACAATTACTTCTCCCTTCTCAGGACACACCCCTGGTGTCAGAGAAATAACTTGGGTTTGGGAATTGGACGACCTAGCGTGAGATCCCAATGCTCCCACTTTCCGGTTGTTTGACCTTGTGCAAAATGCTCACCTGCTTTGAGCCTCAGCTGCCTCGCCTGCAAAATGGAGATAAAATATTGCCCACCCCATACGCTCATTCTAAGGACCGCGTGTGATCCAGCAGGTGGAGTGCCTCACCCAGGCTGGCCTACCTCCAGACCAGGGGTGCGTTAGTGTTTGCACCCACCCTATTCCTCGTCCTGCAACTTCACATCCCTCTACATGGAGGGCAGAGGAGCGCAGGCTTCAGAGCTCCTGTAGCTGAGAATTCAAATTCAGGCTTGAGCGATTTTGGCAGGTGTCTCAATCTCTCCAAGCCTCAGTTTCCTCATCCATGAAATGGGTCTAATAGTCCCTGCTACCTACTGCTATTATGAGCTTTACAAAAGATGACGTGGGCAAAACACAGTGCCTGGCACGTAGTAAGTGCTCAATAGACTAATTACACTGTTGCTGTGTTCCCAGTCATCAAAGCACCACTCAAAGACCTTCTCTTCCAGGAAGCCCTCCCGCACCTCATCTTTTTCCGACCCTGTCTTGTAATGTTTTGTGCTTTGTGCAGGTCATTTGGATGTTTCCATCCCTGCCCTCTGCCACCTCCCAAATGGGCTCTGAGCACTCAGGGACCAAATCATGCCCAGCTCTGCACCCTCTCCCAAGGCCCTCGGTGCCTGGCATGAAGTTTGGCACAGAGCAGGCCCTCAAATGTCAGTAACGACAATAATTATAGCTGATCCGTCCTGGGTGCTCACTCTGTGCCAGGCACTGCGGTGAGGGCTTCAAAGCAATTAACTCTACAGCAATTAAATTTTAGCGTTCATAGCAATTAGCAAGTAATCCACTCCTATAGCAGTTAGGAATTCATTCTTACAAACGATGTCATGAGGTGGGTTCCAGAGTATCTCCAGTTTACAGGGCAGGAAACGGTGTGGAGAGATGAAATGACTTGCTCAGGGTCACACAGTTAGGAAGTGAAGGAGTCAGGGGCCAAGTGCAGCCCGAGCTCTGCCAGGAGCCCTTGCCCGCCAGCAGGAGGGAGCTGGAATTGGCAGTTTCCCTAAGCTTGTCTCAGGCAGTCCCAGTAGACAGAGCTGTGACTTTCTTTCCCCGAGGTGAAGGCCAGTGCTTGCTATGTGCCCATTTCTGTGCTAGGCCTTCCCCAGCATTATCTCCTTAAATGGAGCTCCGTTATCCTCATGTTATAATGGTGGCAACCAAAGCTCAGAGAGGTGAGGTGACTTACCTAAGGTCACACAGCAGATAAGTGGAAGAGCTGAGATTTGAACCCAGGCCCAGGGCTCCAGTCTCGTTCAGAATTAGTGGGCTCAGTCAAGAAGTGTGAGGCTTTTGCTAGACTGCAGCCCTGTCCTGAGCTGTGTGCCTCTTTCCTGGAGCCCTGACACTCTGCCCTGTGGCAGCAGCCCCTACTCTTGGGGGGCAGGAGGGCTCTGGGCCCTTCCCTGTGCCCTCTAGGCCTCCCTCCTCAACACCAGCTGTTGGTCTCATTTTAGCACCAACAGAGTTGCCTTCCTGGGGTCCAGACCATGCGCTGCCTCTGGCCCTTGTCCCCTTGGGCTGAGGGCCCTTGAGCCCACCTGGGCTCGCTCCTCGAGCCTCAGACATTGGGATTGGAAGTCAGAGGCACGCGTTTGCCTGAATTCTCCTTCTTGACAACTGACGTAATAGCAGAGAGATGTTCAGAGAGCTGTGGGGTCAGGGAGGGAGGATCTGCCTGGGCAAAGCAGGGCAGGCTGTCTGAAAAGGGGATTGTGGTCTGGCCCTGGCAGAGGTGAGTTCATCAGGCAAAAGAGGGAGGCCACAGCTGCGGAGGCAGGGGAGCAGGCAGTCGAGGGAGGCGTAGCATCAACATCAACGCTGTCCTCCAAGAGGAGCTGCCGCGGAGACTGTGGGTGGCAGAGGCTGGAGGCAAAGCCAGTGAGGTCAGTCCAGGGGTGGGGGTGTGGGGAGGGTGTCTGTGATTCCAGGAGATGTACAGGAACTGAGGCTCACCCTTTCGTGTAGAGGGGTCAAGGAGCAGTGAAGTGAAGAGCACCTGGACCCCAAGAATAGCTGCCCCGTGTCACCTTCCCGCCGCCTCCCAGCAGCCGTCACCAGGACAATGATTAGGTGCTGCCAACAGGTGCCAGGCGGGCTCCCGCTATCGTCAGTGAAGCCCCTGACAGCCGCTCCAGCTGTCGCCCATCAGAGAGAACGCACATCTGAGACCAGACTGATGAGGTTGTCTCCAGACAGGCGGCTGCGGAGAGAGAGTGAGGCTGGAGACAGGCTGTTGTTACAGTGCACACCCTGGCCATCTCCCCAATGCCACCCAACAAGAAGCTCTTAATCACCAGAGAGCTCTGGGGCCTTTCTCGGGCTCCCTTGATCTCGCTGGCACATGCATGTGCACAAACATACCATTAAACAGGTCTGGGAGTCCATCTATGTACCATATGACAAATACACACACGTGCTCGGACGCTGATGTCCACAAGCTTGCGATCCACGCTGGAGTATAAGCGTACACAGACATACATGTGCACATACTCGTTCACACCAGTCCTCAAACAGAAAATCTTCCACACACGCATTACACTTTGATTCCTACACATTTGTGAACAGGAACCTGTGTGCACCCATATTTACACGTGCAAACAAAGCATCGAAATCTTGGCCCTCTCAAAAGAAGACTCTAAGATGGGTGTGGGTGAGAGTTTGATTTGGGGTCGCAGGAAGCACAGTAAGGAAGACAGGAGACAAAGAAGGTGTGTTAACGAGTGGGGTGCCACTGGAGGTCGCTGGGGCTCAGTCCTTCTGGACACGCTCTGAGAGCCTGGGTGGAACACACTTTGGAATTGTGCTACCAGAGGGCCAGGAAGTTGGCCCTCCTGTCCGTCATCAGTCAAGTTTTGCTCCTGGGCATTAACTCTGCTGCTCCTCTAAGGCGAGGACACCCAGGAAACAGCCTTAGATGGAGACTCAGAAAGCCCTAAGCATATGCAGGAGCTGTCCGCAGGGGCATGGAAAGTGTGCACTCCACACGGAGTATCCCCAATGCGCGTGCTCTCAAAAACGTGTAACAAAGGGAGTAGAAAGGACGGAAAAAGATTTATTATATGCACTGATTCTAAGAGGCCCGTTTTAAACATGTTAACATCCCTGAAATTGGTATATGCCTTACAATTAAAAAGAGCAATGATTTTTTTCTTTCTTTTTAGTACATAAAATGATGGACCGTGTTATTACTGATGAAGTCTTAGATTTAGTGAAATATGAAATACGCATATGTGCTGCCAGGTGCCCAAAGTGTCTCTGGAAGGATACACATAAAGTCGGGAAACAGCACGGGAGGGTACCAAATTTTATTTTGTAATGGCTTTCTTTTTTTTTTTTTTAAAGATTTTATTTTTTTCCTTTTTCTCCCCAAAGCCCCCCGGTACATAGTTATATATTCTTCGTTGTGGGTCCTTCTAGTTGTGGCATGTGGGACGCCGCCTCAGCGTGGTTTGATGAGCAGTATCATGTCCGCGCCCAGGATTCGAACCAACGAAACCCTGGGCCGCCTACAGTGGAGCGCGCGAACTTAACCACTCGGCCACGGGGCCAGCCCCTGTAATGGCTTTCTTGAGGTGTAATTCACTTGCCATAAAATTCATCCTATAAAAGTACACAGTCAGTGTTTTTAGTATATTCACAAAGTGTACAACCAAAACTACTAGTCCTAGAACATTTTCATCACCCCCAAAAGAAACCCCATACAAATTAGCAGTGTCATTCTCCTCTGCTCCCAACGCCAGGTAACCACACACCTACCTTCTGTCTCCATGAGTTTGCCTGTTTGGGATATTTCATATAAATGGAATTGTACAATATGCGGCCTTTTGTGCCTGGCTTCTTTCATTTGGTATCATGTTTTTAAGCTTCATCCATGTTGTAACATGTATCAGTACTTCATTGGTTTTCGTGACTTAATAATATTCCATTGTGTGGATATGCCACATTTTGTTCACCCATTCATCAGTTAATGGATGTTTGTGTTGTTTCCACTCTTTGCTATTATGAATAATGTTGCTGTGAACGTGCGTGAGCAAGGTTTTGAGTGGATGTATGTTTTCATTTGTTTCGGGTATCTACCTAAGAGTGGAGTTGCTGCACCGTGTAGCAACTCGATGTTTAACCTTTTGAGAAACTGCCACACTGTTTCCACAGAGCCTCCATCCGTTTTACTTTCCCATCAACAGTGTGTGAAGGTTCCAATTCCTCCAAATCCTTGCCAACACTCGTTATTGCCCTTTTGTTATTATTTTTACACCCAGCCTGGTGGGTACAAAGTGATATCTCATTTATTTCATCTCTAGTTTTTATTTTTTACTTCCTTCTGCTTGCTTTGGATTTAGTTTGTTCCTCTTTTTCTAGTTTCTCATGGTAGAAGTTTAGGTTATTGATTCGAAAGTTTCTTCTTCTCCAATATAGCTCTTCACAGCTATAAATTTCCCCCCAAGCACTACTTTAGCTGCATTCCATAAGCGTTGTTATGCTGTGTTTTCATTTTCATTCAGCTCAAAATATTTCTTAATTTTCCTTGTGATTTCTTCTTTGACCCATTGATTATTTAGTAGTGTGTTGTTCAATTTATACAGGTTTGTGATTTCCTAAAGTTCTGCCATTATTAATTTCTAACTTCATTCCATATGTCCAGAAAACATACTTCGTATGATTTAAATCCTTTTAAACATATTGTTTTGTGACCTAACGTATTGTGTAGTCTGTTCAATGTTCCATGTGCAATTGAGAAGAATGCTGCCTTCAACTGTCAGTTTTGCTTGGTATATTTTGGGTCTCTATTGTTAGGTGCATATGTGTTTATAATTATTATGTGTTCCTCATGGATTGACCCTTTTATCATTATAAAATGTTCCTCTTTGTCTCTAGTAACAATTTCTGTCTTAAAGTCTATTTTGTCTAATATTGGGGTAGCCTCTCCAGCTCTCTTTTGGTTCCTGTTTGCATGTTATATATTTTTTCATCTTTTTACTGGGAAGGTATGATCTATGCCTGCCATTTGCTTTGTTTTCTGTACGTCTTATGTCTTTTTGTTTCTCTGTTCCTCCAAATCTGCCTTCTTTTGAGTTAAATAGTAAACTTCTAGTACACCATTTTGATTGTCTTGTTGTTTCTTTTATTATATTTTTTTAGTTGTTTTATTCATGTTATCCTGAGGGGTAACTAGCTGTGGACATCTGTCACTCCCCCTGGCCCTAGTCCAGGCCACAGCGTCGCTATTGTCAGATGACTGTCAGCCTCTTCCTGGCTTCTCTTCCTCCCATCTCATCCTCTCCACGCTCCACAGTGCAACCAGGAGTGGGGGAGATCTTTCTGAAGCACAGAACTGACCCTGTCACTCCCCTGCATGGATGAACAAATATGTATCACAGACAGATTAATATGATTATGCATGTGGGCTCTTGCATCAGTGTGTATGGACATGTACATGTGTGTACATACCCTTTTTTGCTGTCTTATATATTTTACTTTTGGACTGGGTAATAACAGGACATGGTAAAAACTTCATACAATGCAAAAAGATACATAGGAAAAGTCAGTGTCCTAGTGGCTGACTTCTGGAATGGTAAGGGAAGGACTTCTGAAAATCTACTCCTCCGTGAGAGCATATGTACACAGGCCGAGGCACATGCCTACGGATGTACATGGTCCACGTGTTCAGGCGCTCATGCATCCCGGAACATGTTGAAGTTAGAGAGAGATGTGGCGCAGATGTCCCAGAGGGGCTGGGGGACTGGATTGTGAACCAGAAGGGGACTTGATGAGAAAGACAAGATTCTGGAGGGGAGGGTATGAGCAAGGTGTGGTTTTCCAGGCCTGATGCCTGGGGCCCGCCAGCCTCCCCTCAATCAGGCTGGACCCATATACCATAGTCTGCTCTGGGACACCCTTTTCCAGCTATGCAGACCCCTTCCTGGTGCTCCTGGCAACCCCTCTCTGCGGCGCAGCTTTAACAGCCTCCAGGCCCCTCCTTGGTCTCCCTGACTTGTTACCAGCTCTTCCTGTGTCACCCTAGGTCGCCTCTCTTTCCTGTGAGCAATTTCTACAGATGAGAGTTATGTTTATTTCTTGACCTGATCCACCTCTGGATCCATCTCATCTTCAGCTCCATGCCACTCCACTGCGGGAGGGCACAGACGCGGCTGGAAGCCAGCTGGGTGAGACCCCAGGCGTTACAGACACACTAGAATGTCTCAAACCCCTCCTGACCTCAACGATTTCAGGTCTCCAAAGTCCAAGATGCTACAATTCAGGATTTTTAAAAATACGGTTTTTTTTAATTACAGATTATTTCCAACATCTAAATAACAACATAATGAAGATCAACATATCGCTACTCAGTTTTACCTTATATCAAATAATCTCTGGCTTACTTCTGTTCTTAAGTTTTGTTTTTTCAAATTTATTTTGTCAGCAAACAAATATATTCACCCACCCCGTTTGATGAGCATTTGGGTTGTTTCCAGGTCTTTGCTGCTGTGGGCAGAACGGCTCCGAGCATTCTCGTCACGCCTCCTGCTGCAGACGTGCGGGAGTTTCTCTTGGGTACGGACCTGGGAGTGGAACCGCTGAATATTCAGCTTCCTGAGATTCTACCAGACTGTTTTCCAAAGTAGTTGTATCCGTTTGTGCTCCACCAGCAGCATCAGAGAGGTCCTGGGGATCCGCAGCCCCACTGTGTGGGGTCCTCACATGGTGGCACGCTGCCAGCAGCCTAAATGAACAAACAATAGCAACAAGCAACAATAAATATGATTCTCTGCATTGTAAAGTGGGTGAAAGGATGCATAGAGCATGCTGCTCCCTTAAAAACTTTATAAACAACTTACATATGCAAATAGTACATATATATATATTTATATACATTATTAGTTATTGCTTTTTAAAAGCAATAAAACATGGGGCTGGCCCTGTGGCCGAGTGGTTAAGTTCGTGCGTTCCGCTGCAGGCGGCCCAGGGTTTCGTTGGTTCGAATCCTGAGCGCGGACATGGCACTGCTCATCGAACCATGCTGAGGCAGCATCCCACATGCCACAACTAGAAGGACCCACAACGAAAAGTATACAACTATGTAGCAGGGGGCTCTGGGGAGAAAAAGGAAAAAAATTAAATCTTTAAAAAAAAAAAAAGAAATAAAATGTTACAGCTACAATTGAAGACCCCTGCATACATCACTCCCCGATTCCATTCCTTTCTCTTTCTCCCTAGCCCAACCGAAAAGCTCTCAGGGAGGAGGACGTGTAGCCTTCCCACCCATCTATGTTCTTAAGTTTTAACTGCTTGTGAACATATCCACACTGTTAGTGTGGTTTTGACATTTACATACATGGTACCCAATCATACATATCCTTCTGCCATTTGCTTTTTTTCCCACTCACCATTATACCTTTGAGATTTATCCTGTAAATACATGTGGCTGAAGTTTATTAGCTATAATTGGTATATTCAATGTACTAATTTGCCACACTTTATTTATCCATCCTCCTATAACTTGGAATTAAGTAATACTGAGTTTTGTGAGTTTGAAATTCCAAGATCCCAAAATTGTCGTTCTAATATTTCAAAGTAGTCAAACGATCCTTTTAAATGTGAATCCATTTTCTTATTTCCTTGCCCTTGATTCCACCCCATGGTCCAGTTGGTGCGTCCCCCTGGTCTTGAGTTTGCAAAACCTCAGCCCTGAAGGGAAGAGGAAGGATTTGGGGCGTAGAGAGCAGAGGTGGGGGAGAGGCTGATGGTCTAGGGAGTGACCAGGCTCTCAGTCACCCCTGAGACGCCAAGCACAGTCCCCTCAGCTGGGCCTCAGGAGAAGAGTCAGAAGGCATCAAGAGCCCTTAAAGCTGCAGACCCCTGAGAAGGAGTCTGTTCCCATCTCCAGGGCTGAGGGTGATGACAGAACCCACAGCTGGGTCTGGAGACCTGAGAGCAGCGGTGACCAGGGCCCCATTCCAGGCTGAGCCCCAGGGAAGAAAAGTCTGGGAACATGGGCCTGAGATGGCTTTGCAGATCCCTGTGCCCAGGATGGTGCCAGAGCATCCGGGAGAGTCACCAGACCCAGAGGGGCCTTGAGGACAGCAGCACACCGTGGTGACCATTGACAAAGGGGCAGCGTGTCTTGATGGGAGGACGACTGAGGGCCAACTGTCCTCCCCTGTGACCTGTGTCAGTCCCAAAAACGTCTTCCAGCCCCGTGAAAGAGGGGAGCCCAATCTGCCTGGGTTTCTCCCACTACGGCAGAACAGGGCCTCCAAGTGGAAATGACATCGCATTAGAGGAGAGCAAAGTCAGCTGCCTTCCTCGGACACCTGGGTGGGGGTGCAGAGTCACACCCACGGCACTCAGAGCTGAGGAATCTGGGTTTCTACGAGAATAAGCTTTCCTGGTTCTAAGATTCCAAACCCCAAGGTGCGAGGACAATTTGGAAGTAGGGACAGTCCAGGTTGGGGCCTGGGTTGTGTCTGTCTTCCTGACTCTCCAGGCCCTTCGGGACAGCTAAAGAATAAAGAGGTTTGGGGGGAAGCCCCCCTCCTTCTTGCCCCAAGATTCAGCCAGGCCTTGACAAGGCAGGGCTCAGGGACCCCAGACACTCGAAGCTGTAGTGCCCTCCCTTGAGGAGTCCTTGGTCCCTTCACTGTGCCAGAGAGGGCCTGATATGCCCTGGTCCCACCGTCAGCAGCACAGACTCAGGCCACCTCACACACATCATCCCCTCTCCCCAGCCGGCTGCCTCCTTCCTGCCTTCCCTCTGCCGAGGACAGTGGCCTGGGGTGGGAGTTGGGGTCAGCGGGAATGTGTTCCCCACTGGCCGCAGGCCTCTCACTGCCGAGTGTTGACATCCATCTTGTGTCCACCTCATTTGTCTGCCAACCACGAAGAAAAATCACTCCCCTCTCTCGGCCTCAGCTGCTGCTGTGACAAACGGCCTCCGTCAGAGCCCCCTGCCCCGGCTGGCACCCTCCTTCTCCCCCAAACTCCCCAAAACTGGGGGTCAGGGGGACACAGTGATACTGAGCCAGCTAATGGGGTGCCCTTTCCGAGACCGTTCAGGACACGATGTCTTTGTGGGAGGACGGCAGTGTAGACGTCACTGATGGCTGCTGTGTGGCCTCGGGCAATTCATGCCACCTCTCTGTCTAATAGCTCTCGTTCCCCTCCCCCTTCCCCAGAAGCCACACAGGGTCTGTTTACAGCTCTAACTTCAGTGCTCTCTCCGTCACCTCTGCAGGGCACCTGATGAGAATAAGCCTCGTTTCTATTTACCCTTTGGGCCACACTCCATGCTGGGCACCGGGGACCCACAGCCACTGTCCTTGATGAGCCTCGGCATCTCAGGACAGAGCCAGACACCCAAAAAATAACAGCCCAACCCTAGTGTAGAAATGCAATAATTAAAAACTTCCTGGATACATAGATGCCTAAGATGAGGAAGAGGGCCCCTCTGCTGGGGACGAGGGTGGGATGGGATGGGGAGTGGTGTGTGTGTGTAGCTGAGGGGGAACTCTGAGGAAGTGGTCCCTGAGCTGAGTTCTGAGGCTCAGGTTAGGAGCATGGCCTCTGGAGTTGGACTACCTGCATTGGCATCCTGCTGTGTGACTCTGGGCAACTTGCTTGGCTTCTCTGAGCCTCTGGAGAGCTGGTAGTGGGAATCCTCTTGGGAGGAATTGAGTGCCAAGTGAGTAAGGAATATAAAGTGCTAAGTGTAAGACTTGGTACAGACGGTTGGCTGATGTTCTCGCAATTTGTGAAGAGTGCTGGGAATGTGCCTAGAGGACAATGCGGGGCCAAATGGTCTGGGCAAAGGCACCGCACACACACGTGTGGACCTTGGGAAATGGGAGCTGCTGAAGCGTAGTGTGCGCAGCAGGAAGTACCGAGAGAGGACACCAATGTGGGCCAGACTTGGAAGGCCAGGAACTTATATCCGGGCCTGAGGGCAATGGGAGCCATGGAAGGGCTTTGAGCAGGAGAGTGGCAAGGTCAGACTGGGTGTTAGAAAGACTCCACTGATGGTGACTGGAGAAGAGAGTTCGGAGGGGTCAAGCTGGGATTCAAATTCCTCTTCCTTCTCAAATGCCGCGCACATTTCCAGAAGGATTTCAAATCTTCTGTGAAACCCAGAGCCGATTTTCCTGAAGGCCCTGGGTACTGGTGAGGTTCTCATCTCAGACCCGTGTGTAGGGATGAGGGGGGAGCAGAGGAGGCCGGCTTCTGAGCAGGAGGCCCAGTGGGCAGATTCTGGCTGGAGTGGGGGTGCGGGGCAGCCTCCAGCTCATGGGCCCATCCCCTGCAGAGTCGGTCAAGCGTCCTCCCTCTAGGCGCGGTGGCTGTCAGGCGTGTCCAGACTGTGCTCCTGGCTGCCTCAATTTCGCATCCCCCAGGTAGCGCAGGCACCGTGAATGGACCGGAAATTGAATGCAAAATCAAAATGCAGCAAATAAATGGATGCAAAAGTCGTTTGGAGCCAATAATAAGAACCACCTCCGGACTCGGAAGCCTGGAAAGCTCCGCGGAGCCCCAGCTGGCCCGGCTGGGAAGGGATTTTAGACTGGGCGTGCCCCTCCTCCGCCTTCACCGGCCCCAGCTCTCCTCCCACTGACCCCCATTGCTGGATGACCACCAAGGCACCTAGTTCGGCCCCTCAGGGTATACAGCCAGGGGAACTGAGGCTTAGAAAGAGAGGCTGGGACAATCTCAAGGCCCCCAGAGAGTTCGGGCCTGGAGTCAGCAGACCTGGGTTTTGACCCGCCTTCTCCACTTTCTAGCACATGTGACCTTGGGCAGGTGGCCTGACCCTCAGTTTCTTCATCAGACAAAGGGGGCGAGAAGAAGGCTGTCCTCACAGCTTGGGTGGCAGATGAAGGTAATACCGACCACCGAAGGGTGCCCAGCACGGAGGGGAGGCAGGCCCCTCTGCATGGGAGCTCGGAGGGGGTGGCAGCCATGCCTGCTTTTCACCCCCCTATCCTGGCGCCTGTGCCGTGCCAAGCACACAGTAGGTGCTCAGTGAGTGTCCGCTGAATGCATGGATGGTGCAACGACCTCATGCGCAGCTCGGAGCAGAGCTCTGCTGCTTCTGCTTGTACAGCCCAAGAGTCCTGAACAGTGCCTGGCACACAGTAGGCGCTCATTAGTGCACACGGGGATGAACTTAGTGTTAACTTCAACTTCCTCTGCTCCCAATTCCCCTCCCTGAAGAGGCCCAGCACCCCAAGTCCCCCAGTCTGGGCTCCCTGAGGCCTGCAAACCGGGTTTTCCTTCCCTAGTGCCCAGATATCGGGGGAAATGTTGCACTAACGTCTGATGGTCACAGACCCCAGTTAGGCACGTTGTGGGTTACAGAGCATACCCATTGAATGTCTTCCAGCCCCCTGCCTGCCGCTCTCGCGCCCCCATCAGCTTCACACATGGAGAAAGAGAAACTCAGAGGGCGGCCGTGACTTGTCCAGGGTCACACTGAGCAGGGATGGGAATGCCAAGTCCCTCTCTCTTTGTGTCACTCGTTCCTTCAACAAATGAGCACCTGCTGCCTGGGTCTGGCTTAGGACTTCTGGGCCTCATACAGGGCCTCGTCTCCACTCTGGGAGCTGAGGGTCCCGGGTTAGCAGGCTGAGATCCCAGGCCCACCCTGGGCCACCAGGAGATGAGGGAATGGGGGGGGGGGGGGGGTGAGGAACAGAATGAGAGAAGAGGAGAAACCTCTGGCTGGGCAACTGGACAGCCAGGACTCAGCAGAGAGAGGAGAAGGGGCAGCAAGAAAGGCAATTACACCAGAAACATCTATTAAACACCTACTGCATGAGGCTACAGCAGTGAGCAAGACAAAAGCAGACACGGGACTTATACTCTGGTGGGGAGACAGGCATTAAATAATCGCCCGGATTTGCAATCGTTCATTACAGAGGTCAGGACTCTGAAGGGAAGGAACATGGTTCTAGGAGTGAGTGACACAGGGCCATAAGCTTGGCCTGGGGGGTCCAGGAGGGCTTCCTGGAGGAGATGTTGCTTGGGCTGAGATCTGGAGGATGAGGAGGGAGGGAGGGAGGAAGGGAAAAAGAAGCAGAGACAAAAGGAGGGGGAGAGAGGAGGAGAGACAGAGACACAGACAGAGAATGGGAAAGACAGAGGCAGGGGGAGAGAGTTTGAGAAAAGATGATGGGCAAAGAGGAGCCAGGAATGAGAGAGACAGCTGGAGAGCGAGGGAGAGAGAAGCAAGCCAGACTCAGCTAGTTGGACAGAGTGACAGAGAGAGAGGGAGAGAGAGAGCGAGAGAGAGAGAGAGAGAGAGAGAGAGAGAGAGAGGGAGAGAGAGAGGGAGAGAGAGAGAGACAGGGAGAGGGAGGGAGAGAGAGGGCTGGGGAAAGAGGGAGGCCAGCGGAGACAGAGCCAGGCAGGGAGGGAGAGGAGGGCAAAGAGAGAGAGACCGCAAATGACTCTGAGCTCCCCACCCAGCTGCCTGGCCTTTCATCTCTGACATAGAGGAACTCGAGCTCCCCTCAGGGAAGCAGGGGGCGTTTAGGCAGGAGCTGAATAATGCATTTCATGTTCCAGCGCCGTTTCATCTTCCCCTTTGTAAACGGGGATTCCAGAGGGAGCGGCTGCCACTGTGGTTGTGGGGTGGCAGGGGTGCTGCTGAGGGGAGGTGGGGCTGGGACGGGCTGGCCAGGCCTCACGACAGAGCAGGGGCCTGAGCCTCCCCCCCTCCCCCACCCCAGGGGCCTCATCCTGCTTTTCAGCTGGAACTAAGTTCCGGCCAAAGATGGGCTGTCAACTCAGGTGCTTGTTGTTAAGTCCGTTGACTGTTAATGAAGGTGTTGGCTGTGAACTAGGATGTGTCGCTGTTGACGAGAGTGTTCATTGTCACCCAAGGTGTTTATTAAGTAGCGTGTTTGCAGTTTACTAGGGTGTTAACTGTTAATAAAGATGTTTGCAGTTAACCAGAGGAGTCGCTGATAACTAGGGTGTTCAGCAACAAGTAAGGTTTTTGTCAAGTAGGGTGTTTGCAGTTAACTAGGGTATTAACAGTGAACGAAGGTGTCGGCATTAACTAGGGGGTTGAACATCGATCAAGGTGTTTGTTAATAGGGTATTGCTCTGGCTTCCACTTCGCTGCCTCAGTTTACATCTCCTCCCTCCTCCTTCTCGCCACCTTATTCGCTGGAGTGCCTCCATCCACCCAGGCTGGGGCTCCTCAGTTCCCGTCCGAGGACCCAGCCTGACCTCAGATCACCTCCCTGCCCCACCTTGAAACGGCCCCAAAGATACTCCCACCCAACTGCCCGGTCCTAATCTTACTTTTAATCTTCGCAACCAAGATGGAAAGTAGAATGCTCCTAGAAATGACCTACATTTTTTAAAAGGATATTTGAAATATACACACAGACAAATGACTGACTCTATAATGGCAGGGTGACAGGCCGGTGGAAGAGCGGTTTCTTGGCCCTTAAAGCTGCAGAATAGAGGCTGTGAGCTACGGTGGGGGGATTCTCACGGCATTTCTGGCTTTGGAGGCATAGCTGTGGATCTGCCAGGATCCCGGGGTGTCCCCCATCTGCCCCGTCCCTCCAGGCTGAAGCATTCTGTTGCGAGACACCTGGAGAATAGGACCCCAGGGCTGATGTTCCAGGATTCCTGAGGACGCTGACCAGCCAGCCATAGGAGGCCTGGGGTCTGACCTCAGATGAGTCACTGATCTGCTGGGTAACACTCATGAAGTCATTGCCCTCTCTGGATCTTGAGTACAAAGTGCGGTTTGAACCAGCGCACACTGGGGGGTCCAGCCAGCTTCACTTTTGGGGGCTGCTCTTCAAGGCCCATTTCACAGATTCAGAAACAGAGGCCCAGGGAGGCAGCTCTGTCCTGGGTGTGTACCCAGCCTCCAGGTGGCCCATCCGGCTCTGTTCACCATCCTTCAGCCAGAACCCTCCCCAGATCCTGAGACCCTCCCTCACCCCCAGGGGACGGTGGTGACAGGATGGACCCGCAGTCGCCAGCCCTCCTGCTCCATCAGGGAACCAGCCACCATGGGTAGGGCTGGAGGAATGCCAAGGCCGCCCACCAGGCCGCGCTGCCCGGGGCCCCCAACCCCTCTGATGCCCCAGCGTGCGGGGTTTGGTCCAGACACACACTCACACACATCGCAAACATACTCAGATTGACAGGCACTCGAGTACAACACACACCCAGATACACACGCACCATTACAGAGACACAAATGCTCTTGCAGACACTCGTAGATACACACTCAGATACACCACACACGGCACAGCAGGCACATGTGCCAAGCACACTACGCTGTAGACGCATGCTCCATCCCTTACAGGCACCTTGCTAGCCCAGCTGCACCATCTCCCTCCCCTGGTGTCCCTGTGCCCCTCCGGTGGCTCAGCCCCTGTCATTCCTGCTGAAGCACCTTAATGGCTCCCCCAGGGCCATGCCCGCTGCCCTCCTCCGTTCATACCCCACCCCCCACTCCTCTCCAGCTACTCAGGCCTCCTCATAGAGCCTGTTGAGGCTCACACTTCTCCAGCCCCTGGGCCTTGGCACATGCTGCTCCCTGGTTTAAATACCCCACCCTCCTCTTTGCCTGTTGAGTGACTCCTTCTCAGCTCAAACACCAGTTCTCTGAGAAGCCCCCCCTGAGCCCTGGGCCAGCTCAGATCTCCCTGTGGGATGCTCTCCTTGGAAGCACTGGGCAGAGCTGCAATGACTGGTCATGTGAGCGTGTGATGTTTTTCTCTCTCATCTCCATCAGGCTGGGAGCTCCCTGAGACCATGTCAATCTTGGTCTCCTTTCACATCCGCAGTGACACGGTGCTGGGGCAGGGGACACCTCATATGCATTTACGCAATGAATGAATGAGTGAGTGGAGAAAGGAACGAATGATTGATGGTCAAATATTCATATATCCACACCCAGAGAGAGAAAGAGAGAAATACGCAAACACATGCACACAGGACTTAGAACACACACACAAGAGACCTGAAATCAAATCCCGCTTAATCTTCTCCGACTAGGTGACACAGAGAAGTGACCTGACCATTCTGAGCCTCAGTTTCCCCATTTGGAAGATTGGGGTAAATAAATAACCCCTGCAGTGAAGTGGGGAAGGAAGAGCACTAGTGAGTTGGAGGGGCCCCCAGAGCTGGTCCCAGCACAGGCACGCTGCCCATTCCACGCATGCACCCACTCAGCCCTCACACAGCTCCGGTCCCCAGGCCAGAGGCCAAGCTCACATCTGGCACACCAGCTGGTGCCTCTTGGCCGGGCAGAGAGAACAGCTGTGGTTGTCGCCGTGGGCCACCCTGGACCAAATGCTTGACGGGCACTTTCTTATTTAATTCTCTCAACAGCACCATGAGGCAACAGGTGCCTCTACTCATCCATTTTACAGAGGAAAAAACGGAGGCTCAGAGAACTGGCCTCGCACATTGGGAGAGGGGAAGAGGGCCCTGCGGGAGCCCCTTCTCTGCAACCCCACCCCCAACTTTCTTTGTAGCTCTCTCTCTCTGTCCCTCTCTCTCTCTCTCTCTCTCTCTCTCTCTCTCGTTTATCTTCCTCTCTGTCCAGACAGATCTCTTAAAGCCATCTCTCTCTCACCTGCTGACAGCTTCCCCCACCTCTGGCCACCCATCTTGTCCCCTACCAGCTGCCCTCTTCCTTCCTCCCAGAGGAGGACCAAAGACACTGGGTACAGGTTTCAGTACTGGCCTGACCTTAGATGACAGTGTGCCTGAAGCACCTGGGAGCTTGTGTCCCCCTGGGGTCGCCCACAGCCCATGATTGACAGGTGCAGGAGTGTGGAGTCCAGCCTGGCTTCAGGCGGGACAAACTCTGAGGCACTCATCACATCCAGAGCTCCCCACAGGATCAGGCTGCTCCCTGACCAGCCCCTCGCCTGGGCACCCCTTCTTAATAAATCGCTTGCACAGGAATCTTTATTTCTGGGTCTGCTTCTGGGGACCCCGACCTAAGCAACGAGTCAAGCTGTTTAGCACGGGCCTGGCTCACAGCAAAGGCTCAATCCATTTTAGCTACTATCGTGTTATTTCTTGGCAACTGGAAACAAATACCTTTGTCTAAGTCTCAATTTCCTCATCCATGAAATGGGCACAATGATCTCTGCTCTGCATAAATCTTCACTGAATAACTGAGTGAAGAAACAGACAAATGTCCCACCTTAGCTGAGGAGCGGCCTGGGGGGAAAGGACAGTTTCTGCCCTTCCTCACCACCCGCCACCACCCAGCTGCCTTCCTAGTCCCAAAGCTGGAAATTCTCGCCTCTACCCGCTCCGTCTTCCTGGACCCAGAGGAGGACAAGCAGCCCTCTGATTCCCCCCACTAAGCAGGAAAGCTTCCCACCACACTCCGGATGTCACATGGAGATCAGCATAGCCCTCTTCCTGCTGTTCAAGGAGGAACCCAGCCCTTCCAGGTCCAGCCACAGAGAACTGGGCAGCCGCCCCGTCCCGGGCAGTGCTGGGGCCAGCTTTAGCTACATCCTAAGAAGCAACTGTTCAATTCTCAGGAATTTTGAGAACTCGCACTTAAACTCTTGGCAACCTAAAATCAGCCATGGTGGGAATATTTACCCCATGAAAATTGGCAAATGCCACAGATCAGGCTTTTCAAAAATACCTTTTGTTGTTGTTGTTGGGTTGTGTGTGTGTGTGTGTGTGTTTTGAGGAAGATTAGCCCTGAACTAACATCTGCTGCCAATCCTGTTCTTTCTGCTGAGGAAGACTGGCCCTGAGCTAACATCCATGCCCATCTTCCTCTACTTTATATGTGGGACGCCTACCACAGCATGGCTTGCCAAGTGATGCCATGTCCTCACCCGGGATCCGAACCCTCGAACCCCCAGCCACTGAATCGGAACGTGCGCACTTACCCACCGTGCCACGGGGCCAGCCCCAGTCAGGATTTTTTTGGAGAGCTGTTTAGCAGTATACAACCGACTCTGTCCCTTTACCAGACCCCACCTGAGCCCCAGTGCTGTCGGGATATATAAAATATTTCATATTTTCCTAAGTTAAAAAAGCTAAATGACTTTGCTTTTTGCATGTGGTCTTTCTACAGTTTTCCTTTCTGTGGGTAGACAGTTCACCTTAGGAACAAAAAGAAGCTTTCATATCTACGTCTTGTCCATCTCAACCCCCAACATACATTCCCCATAGAAAGTTCCCATCTTGACCTTTCTTTTAAAGATTTCTTGACTCATAGAAATATTGACTCTCAGAAACTCCAAGTTATAGAAACTTTAGCTTCTGGAATCCTGAAATCTTAGACTCCCAGATCTTAGACTTGGGGCATCCCAATCAGGGGAACTGGGATTCCCAATAAGGGGAATCACGTCTTATTCACAAATTTGACTCTAGAATTAGCAGGTGAGCAAGTATTCTAACCCATTGGAGTCAAAATTACCCCATGAATCCTTCAGAGAGACCCCATGCTGGAGACCACGCGCCGCTCGGTGAGCCCAATGATGCACAGAGCCCCACCTTTTCAGTTGAGCTGAAGTTCAAGTACTTGGCGTGAGTTTAGGGGCTCTGGTATAGTGAAATGTGCATCTTTAAACCCTGAATTTCACTCAAGGTGGCAAGATGCTCACACCAACCATGAGCGGCACCTGGAAGGCAAGGCCGCAGACCTCCATTTTACACTCTCGCGGTGTACACAGGAATACCAGGCTGCTCGCTCTCTCTCCAGTTACAGTTAAATTCTCTATAGTCTTGAATCATAGAAAATTAGAATCCTGGAAATTTGGGGTTGGAAGGGACCTCACAGCCAAGCCCTGTCAAATGCTGAAATCGCTCTCACAGCATCTGAATTCCTTCAGTGGCAGGGAGCTCACCACCTTGCAAGAGAGCCCATGTCGCTTCTGCTCACTTTTACAAGATGTACTTGCCCACATCTCTGAGCATTAAGGAACGTCTCAAAGCTCTCCCACCCCGCGGGAGCTGGGACGCAGAGGAAAGGGGGCCCTGCCTGGTGGGGGTGCCCCCAGGTGCCAATGTCAACATAGAAATAATGCTCTGGACCCTCAGAGAAGGACCAGTCACTCTCCAGAGTCTATGACCCTCTTGATCCCACCCCGATTTTGCACATAATTTCTGAGGACTCATGGACCCCTAAAGTCCGTGATCTAGTCCAGATCTCTCAGAGTACAGATGAGAAAATTGCAGCCCAGAGATGGGGAAGAGACTTCCCAAGGTCAAGGTCACGTAGCACCTAAGAAGCAGAGTCAGGATCCAAACCTACATCTTCTGCCTCAAAACCACGGACTCCCCCCACCCCACTCCACCTCAGGCCCCTTTTCCCAGCCAAACCTAGACGCGCCCGGAATCCGAGATCTGAAGCAGACCCCCATCTCCACCCCCCACACGCTCTCCCAGCACCCCCAGCACTGGAGCTGGGGAGGTGTTAGATCTGCACGGCAACCCCCAGTCTTTTGAGCCACAGGAGCCCTTGGTGCGCACCCAGGCCACTGAAGGGGGCGGACAGCTGGGCCGGTGATGGGTGGTTTTAATATTTAAACACAGTTTGCCGCTGCACAGCCAAAGGCAAAAGCAGCTGCCTCCTTTTTCTTCTCCTTCCTCACCCTCCTTCCTTCCCTTTTTTTAAATCTTTAATGTCTCCCGCCAGCCGCCAGTGGGGGAGGCGTTGTTCCAGTGTCATATTTCAAAGGCTTGCCACAGCTGGAGGGATATTCAGAGCGTTTCGAGCCAATCCATTGTGTATAAATATATAGATATATATATATAGGTTTCATTATCCCCTTCTGGGCTGCCAGAGAATATATTCTTTTAATATGTATAATATATTTGAGCTGCTACATGACTCGCAGGGTGGGAGGGAGGGAGGGAGGAAGGGGGGGCCCACAATTGACATTTCACAGGCATTTCCAGGCACAGAGAAACAGCTGACTTTGGGAAAGGGGAGGGCATTGTTCGGCTGAGGTTGGTCTCTGGGGTCCTGTCTCCAGGAGGGCATGGGGACTAAAGCATAATTCCTGCCTCATGCCTGGCCCGGCACTGATATTTATTTGGTCCTTTGAGATGGTTCATCGAAACTTTCGGGGATCCATTGCTCGGTGGTGTTCAGCTATAACAAAGGATTGGGGGGCAATATTTCCTGGGTCTGCCGCAGCCATTGAAGTTTGAGGCTGTATGCTAGCTGTGTGACCTTGGGAAAGCTGCTTAAACTCTCTGAGCCTTAGCGCCTTCTTCTGTGAAAGGGGAGAGCAGGCTTATCCTGCAGGGTGAAAGCAGATCATGTACGTGAATATGGGAAGAGAGCCAAGTGGGTGCTCACAACTGGGGATGTGACCCCAGAAGGATGACCCCAGCTGAAGAGAGTCAAGGAGAGAGAATGTTCCATGTACCTCCCAACCCTGCCAAGGCAAGGGACATTTTGGGCATTTGAGACCCACTAGTGGGATGGGTCCAGAAGGAACCGGGCTGTCCTCAGCTGGCCGGCTCATCTTGGAGTGAGCCCAGGGCCCGAGTAGCCCTCGGGGCCTCAGCATTCCCCTCCTCCACCTCTGCAGGTGCAAGGACTTCAGGCTCTGTGTCCTGTTTTGCCGGCCAGTTCCTCTTGGCGCTTCCCCAATCACTTCCCAGGAGGTAAAATAATGTCTTCCCCGGAAGCTGGGATTATATAGAAACAAGGTCAAAATAAAAAGGTGGCTTGCTTTTCCCTGGCATTTCTGGACATCTCAGACTCTCCAGCAGCCTCTGCTCATTCGTCTCACTCGGGGCTCCCTCCTGCCTGTCCTGTCACTGCCTCTTCCCTCACCTGGGTCTGGCCACCTGGAAGAGGAGGACAGAGTTCACCAGGGTCCCACTGGGAACAGAAGACGAGCTCCAGGGCAGGGGCTCCTACCTATGGGCCCAGCCAGCTGCATCAGCACCACCTGGGAGCTTCTGAGTCTGTAGATTTGGGGCCTGGGAATCATATTTCCCAATGCTCCAGGGTGATGCTGAGGCTGGGCCAGTTTTAGGAGCCTTAATCCTTGAGTTCAGAACCCAACCCACCTCCCCAAAGGTGGGGGATTCTGGAGGAAGGGCTGGACTTCCATCCGGGATTCCTTCTTCCACCAGTAGTTCTTAAATTCTGTGATTCTTTCAACCTGCTTTCCTCCAATGCTTCCCCATCTCGGTGAAGGACACTTCCAACCACCTAATCCTTTAAGGCATCATCCTGGATTCTAACCTGTCTCTCACCTTTCATCTAATAGCAAGACTTTAAAATAGATCCAGCATCCACCACCTCCGCAGCCAGCACCGCAGTGTGAGCACCAGCCCCTCTCCCTTGAATTACTGCAGCGGCCTCCTCTCTGGTCTTCCGGCTCCCATTCCCGCCCTGCCCCAGCCCATTCTCCACCCAGCAGCCGGAGGATCTTTTAAAAATATAAATCTGGTCATTTTCCTTGCCCTGGTTCACCCTTTCCACTTGCCGCGCCTTTGCATGACTGGCTCCATCTCATCTTTCAGCTCCCAGTTTAAACGCTGCCTCATTAGAGGGCCTCCCCTGACAGCTCCAGCTAGGAGCCGCCTGCCCCTCCTCAGTTCTTCTTTCTCTCTGCCCTTGCTTGGTTTCCTTCACTGATCACAATTGGTAATTAATTATTTGTTTGTTGTTTACTTGTCTGGCAGTCTGTCTCCCCACTCTGGATGGTGATGTCCCTAGGGGAAAGGCCTCATTTCTGTGCTTTCTGTTCTATCCCCAGGACCCAGCACAAAGCCTGCGCACATTGCGCATTGGTGGCGCTCCATATAAATTTCTGGAAGAGTGGGAGGGCCATATTGGATTGGCCCAACTCATCATCTTGAGTCAGGCTGCTTAGGTAACGAAAATGCACACCCTTCGGTCAAATGACCACTGCCTTATCCAAGGGTACACAGTGTCCAGGAATTAGAGGGGTGGTTCTTCTGGAAGTGGCTGTGTCTGGACCGTGTAAGGATGGAGTCCCCAGGACACTGGCCCAGCCACCTCTGAAGCCTCTAGCCTAACTGAGGATGAAGCAGAAAGGATGGGAGAGAACCGCAGGTGCTGGTTCCCTACAAAGCCGGCCTGCAGATGAGTAAGCAGGCCTTCAGTCCCTCGCTCACGCTGGGGACACCTCCACAGGCAAGTCGCCCCGGCCTTGCTTACGCCTGGGCTCACAGACTTCCCAGCAGCTAAGGAAGGTCTCGGAGGGGACTGAGGGGTCGAGTCCATCCCCCTGCCTGGAGCGAGTCTGAGCAGCCCCCGGGGGAGAACAGATCTCCCACCGTCATGCCCAGAGACCCCTCCCTTCCCCACACTCCGTCTGGAGAGGGGTGTGGTGCGGTGGGATCTGGGACTGGGAATTAGGAGACCTGAGTAGCCTCCCTCCCCCTTTCTGGGCCTCAGTCTCCCTCTCAGAACCGAGGGAGAGATCCTGGGGCTGTGGGGGTTCTCAGAACCGGCTGAGCCGGGTCTCCCGGGGCCCAGTCCGCGCTCCGCCCGCAGCCCGGCGTGGCCGCGGCGCCGCTTCTCCGCGGAGCGCCGGCGCCCCCTGCTGGGGCGGGGCGGGCGGGCAGCCCTGGCTCTCGCCGCCACCGGAGCTGCCTCGGCGTCTGCAGCGCCAGCTGGCCCGGACCCGCAGCGGGAGGGGCGTTCACAGGCACACACACGCGAGTGCTCGCCGGCCTCAGACATTCCAGGCCCACCCTAAAACATGGACACGATGCCACCCGGGCCCTTCCCGAGGTCCCAGGAGCCCGGAAGAGCAAGTGGCTGGTGGTAGAAGCTGTGGACAGAGCTTGGACACGTGGGCCGGGGTATCCAAAGGTGTGTGTGTCCTGGAGGCACCTCGTGGTGTTGGGGGAGGCAGACAAGAGGGGGTCTGCATAAAACCCCCGTGAGGGAAAGGCAGCAGTCACCCAGCAGTGGGAAAAGTGCCCCATTCGAAGGGCAGGCCAAGTCCTAAAGGAGAGGAGAGGAGGCGGGGACTCCACTGCAACATCTCAGCGGAAACCCTTATGGAAATTCCAGGTGTGGGGTTCGAGACCCCTGGCACACCAGGTCATGACTTCCCCTCTCCCGTGGTTGTTATTCCCACCGCAGGGTTAGAAAGCGTCAGGCCCCCCCAGGATCCACAGCAGGAACCTGCAGCTGTCGTGGGGGACCCTGAAGCCCCGAAGATCCCTGGCCTGGAGCCCTTCCTTTTGGAAACCAGGTGTGCTGGCTTTTTATTCATTTCTTGTGGACTGCTGAGCACCTCCCACATGCCACGTGCTTGCTGGGCAGGGGCCATATCCGGTGGTGAGCACTGTCCCTGCCCTCATGAAGCTTAGTGGGGAAGGGGTCCATAAAAAAAGCAAGCAAGTAGGTAATAGAATGCCAGTTGGCAATCCAGCAATTCCACCACTAGGCATACCCAGGAATGATGAAAACACACGTCCACATGTCCACACAGACTTGTATGTGAATGCTCATGGCAGCTTCTGTCCTGATAGTTGAAAACTGGAACCACCCATCAACAGGAGAGTGAATTAACGACCGGAGGCACACCCATCCGATGGAATACAGCTCGCAGTAAAACTGAATGAAGGACCAATACACACAACAGTGTGTATGACTCTCAAAAACGTTATGCTGAGCAAAAGAAATCAAACACGAAAGAGTACGTGCTGAATTATTCCATGTATGTGAAATTCTAGGAGAGGGGAAGCTGAGCTCCAGGGACGGACAGCAGCTCAGTGAGCGCCCGGGGCAGGCATGGTGCTGTCTAACTGAACCTTTTGGGGTGACGGAAACGTCGATTCCAGGGGCGGGACACATGTATTTGTCAAAACTCATCAAACTGTACACTTTCAATGAGTGTATTTTATTATATGTAAATTATACCTCAACAAAGTTGATTTTTAAAAAGATATAATGCCAAGAGCTATGAAGACAATAGGATGAAGGGGAAAGTGGTGTATTTAGGGTAATGTGGTCAGAGATGCCTCTCTGGGGAGATGCTGTTAGAACCAAAAGCTGAATGAGGTAGAGGAGCTGGGCTTGAGGATCTCTTAGAAGAGACATCCCAGGCAGCGGGGCCAACAAGTACAAAGGCCCTGAGGCAAGAAGGCCACTCCCTCCATGGCCCAAAGCTTATGCCGGCAGCTACCCAAGGGCTGCCAATTGCTGACCTAATTGAAACAACAAGAAGGGGCTTGAGTCTTGGTTTTTTGGTTGTGGCCACAAAGCCTGCTGTGATGGGCTATCAGGGCCACTCCAGCTCTGGGTTTCATCTGGACAAATGAAACCTGCAGCCTCAGGGGAGGCTGGGGAAGTAGGGGTGACCCTGGCATTTCTTGCTTCTCTGTCTCTCTGTGGGGTTCCCATGAAAGCAGATCCTGAGGCGCAGAGCTGGGAGCAGGTGGTGTCTTCGTGGTCTCAGGAAGCACGATTTGAGACAGGGAAGCGAGCCAGGGAAGGGAAGAAAGCCAATACAGGTTTGTTAATGAGGGGGTACCTGCGTGGGCACCTGGGCCTCAGTCTGTCTGGGGGCCGGCCCTCTGGGACACTGTGTGGAGCGCATGTAGAGCTGTCCCGGTGGTGGCGGGCTGGTCCTGGGGTGGGAGCTCCCTGGCCCATCCAGCTGCCCCTTGTGTGGGCGGAGCCAGCTCTGGCTGGAGACTACCCCTGGGCAGAGAGACACAGAGAGAGGTCGGCATTGGCGAGCGTGGTACGGTCAGCGGGCCACCTCCAAGGGCTGAGGGAGGGATACGGGCAGGGCACCAGCCACGTCTGCTACAGCATCTGCTGGGGACAAGCGGAAGGAAGCGTTTGCCATGTAGAGTTCTGCAAATGTGGTTTCATTGAGGGATGTGAGAATCCGAATCTTACAGAGAGGGGCAGTCCCTCAACATGGCTGCTCTGGCCCCTCCTGTGAGAAGCAGCCTGGTCCCTTCCAGCCTCTAACTAGGGCTTCCTCCAACTCCTCACCCGCTTTGCTCCCACACCCCCAGGGCTATGGGTTCTCCCCTCCCCCCATCCTCTAGGCCCTGGCCTCCTGCCCTCCTGCTTACCACTCCCTGGAGATCCACATGGCCCATGCACTGGCAAAGCAAGCCTTCAAAACACTAGCCTCACTGTGCCCCTCCTTTGCTCCGTCCTTGCTGTGGCTCCCACCATCCTCAGCAGCATTAGCCACATTTCTGCCCTGGATCCACCTGCATTTCTTATTAATATTTTTCTTCCAGTTGACTTAGCTGTTTTATTTATATAAATTTATATGTAAAGGAAACTACTCAAATAAGATCCTATTTTAAATCCTTGTGAAATCGTGAGTTGGATGTCCCACCTCAAATCAGCCAGTCAGCAGCCCCATCCTCCCAGTGGCACTGACGTCACACTAAGGGAAATGCTGGGGCTCAGAATCCATCCAACCTCCTCAGCTGGCTGTTAGGAACCTTTCACATCCAGGCCTCCACCTGCATCTCCAGGCTCACAGCCTACAGCCCTACGCATGCACACGCGCACACATGCATGCACACACACAGAGCAGTGCTATCTGCTCCAAACTTTCAGCTATGCTGTTTCCTCTGCCTAACATTTTCTTCCCATGCCTTCTATACGTGATGCTCTCCTATTCATCCTTCAAAACCCAACTCAAATGGCACTTGCTGTCTAGATTTTATTCCCTGCCTGAGCTCCCAGAAGAATTCATTTCTCCTTCATCTGGTTCCCATGCCCCTCTGCTCACCTCCCCGTTAAACAGTGTAGACCATCTGGTGCCATAGATGTTGCCCACGCCTCCCTCCCTACTTGGTGAGAGAGCTTGTTTTGAGAAGCAGGGCCCCGGGTGTGTCTTATTCACAAAGCATCTGACAAACATTTATCGAGTATCTTCTATATGTCTGGCACAGTGAAGGGTATTGTGGCTACAGCTGTGGGTGCGACAGACCCAGTCCCTCTCTCCTGAATCACACAGCCTGCTGGGAAAGACAGACACTAAATTCGTAGACAAACAAATGAGTGTATAATTTCCAAATTGTGATAAATACTATCAGGAAAGCATCCTGGCTGTTTCAAGAGAGAATAACTGGGAACCCATTTGGATAGGGCAGGAAAAAGGCCTCTGTGAGGAGGTGACATTTGAGCTGAGTTCTGAAGGATGGGAAGGAAACAGCAAGAAGAAAGGCTCGGGAGAGTGTTCCAGGCAGAGGAAATAGCCTGTGCAATGGCCCTGAGGTGGGCAAGTGGTGTGTTCCTTGAAGAGAGTGGGGGCCAGGGTGGCTGGAGCAGCGTGGTGAGGGGGAGAGCAGGGAGATGAGTTTACAGGGATGGCGGTGGCCAGATGACACAGGGTGTAGCAGACGCTGACACTGCCTTTGCCATCAGCACCCACACTCCCTCCCTGATGGCATCCCGTGTCTCTCTGCCTGAGGGAGTCACCTTCCACAGCACTGAGCTCAGCTGGATGCAGAGGACACGCCAGGAGAGTTAAACCCCAGAAGCGATCGATCAACGAGGATCAGAATTTAGAGGATAAATACCCCGTCTTCCACCAGGGCCAGGATGAGGGTGTAGGAGGGAGGTGTCCAGGGCACAAAATTTGAGACACTCTCTCTTAGGGTTGTGCAAGTGTAGTGTGAGCACCTGGGAGTGAGGGCCTTCTTCAGTGTTTTCATAACAGCTTTATTGAGATATAACGCACATACCATAAGGTCCACCCCTTAAAGTGTACAATTCAGTGGTTTTAGTATATTCATGAAATTGGGCAACCGTCACCACTATCAAATTCCAGAAGGTTTTCATCACCCCAAAGGAAACCCTGTACCCGTTAGTCACTTCCTGTCTCCACTCCCATCCCCGCCCCCAGCCCTAGGCAACCACTCATCTACTTTCCGTCTCTGGATTTGCCTGTTGCGGACATTTCATAGAACTGGAATCCTACACTCTGTGGCCTTTTGTGACCGGCTGCTGTCACGTAGCATAACGTTTTCAAGGTTCGTCCCTGGTGTAGCATGTGTCAGTCCTTCACTTCTTTTTGTGGCTGAATAATATTCCATTGTCTAGATAGAACACATTCTGTCTATCCATTCACCAGTTCATGGACATTTGGGTTGTTTCTATTATTTGGCTATTATGAAAAATGCTGCTATGAACATTCACGTAGTTTTGGGAAGATGTATGTTCGTTTCTCTTGGGTATATATCTAGGAGTGGAATTGCTGGGTAATTCTATGTTTAACCTTTTGAGGAACTGCCAGACGGTTTTCCACAGCAGCTGCACCATTTTACATTCCCACAGGCAGTGTATGAGTGCTCCAATTTCTCCACATCCTCACCAACTCTTGTTATTGTCCATCTTGCTGGTTATAGACATCCTGTGGGTGTGAAGTGGCGCCTCATTGTGGCTCCTCCTTAGCTTTGGCACCCTAGGCACCTCATTCGCATCACCCTAGTCTGGGCTCTGGATTCCTCGCCCCACCGTGGAGGCTTTCTGAATCAGATACAGTTATCTCCACACAGTTCCTTAGAGGGTCCCCGGCAGGATTGAGCCCGTGGCCCACAGCAGTGACACACTCACCACAGAGCCCTTTGTTGGCTCTCTCCTCTCTGTCTCACTTCTCAGTTCCCACACGTGCTCCCTGCAATCACCTCCCTCATAACTTTCTTGCACCCAGATCCTTGTCTCAGGCTCTGTTTTGGCTAAGACACGTTGCCTGGAGGGTTGCAGTGAGGACTTACGAGACTCTTCTAAAAGCAGTGGGGGAGCTTGAAGAGCATTAAGCAGAGGGGTGATGGAACCTGATGTCTTTTTTAAAAGATCATGCTGGCTTGCCTGAGGGGAACAGACTGGGGCATGCAGAGTGGAAGGGCGAGACCACAGAGGCGCTGTTGTAGTTGTCCATGCAAGACTGAACAGGCCCACAAGGAGCAAAGGGACTAGCCCAGTGTCTGACAGGTATTTGGTGCTCAGAACTGCTTGTGGAATTAAAGGGAATTGGGAAGGGACAGGAAATGGTTTGCAATGGTGTCTGGGACAGGATTCGACGGCATGGTGGCATTTCAAGAGATGGAGCTGAGTGTGTGGCATCCAGGTGGAGGGCAAAGAGTGAACAAAGGCCAAGAGGCAGGGTCCTAAGAGAACAGGAAGGAGGTGAGTTTGCCCAGAGCCCAGGGTGCCTCAGAGGAGCAGGGAGACACGGTGGGAAGTGGCCATGAGAGGGTGTGCCTGCTTCTTGGAAGCTGCAAAGTGCCAGACAGATCTTCAACAATGGGAATGAGGCTGGCACAGAGGAGGGGCGCCTCAGATGCCAGCCCCAAGAGAGGGGGCTTGATCCCGAGGGCTCAGAGCAGGGAAGGGCCATGGTCAAGGGTAGGGTTGGAGGTGGGGAGGGCAGGAGGAGGGTGGGACCTGGAGTGCAGTGAGCAGAGTAGTGGGGGAAAGAGAAGCCAACCAGGGATGGGTTGGAGGGAAATTAGGGTTGGTGATACAGGAATTCCTCGGAGCTGGGCTCCCCAAGTTGTTAAACTCCTGGACCCCTGAGATCATTTTTGGTATATCCATGTGCTATTTATCATTCTAACTTATGTAATACTTTTTGTTTGCAAATTAATTACCTCTACATACCCACCAGCATGGTTAAAATATGAAAAGTTGACGATACCCAATGTTAGAGAAAATGAGGAGCAACGGGAGCTCTCCTGCCTGGCAGGCGGGAAAGTCAGATGGTGCAACCACTTTGGAAAACATTTTGGCAGTTTCCGACAAAGTTAAACACGCCCTTACCATATGACCTGGCCATTCCACTCCCAGGTATTTACCCAGGAGAGAGGAAAACAAATGTCCACAAAATGACTCGTACAACAAGGTTCATCACAGCTTTCTTTGAAATAGCCCCAAACTGCAAAGAACCCAACTGTCCCTCCACAGCTGACTAGACAAACAAATTGTGCTGTATCTATATAGTGCCACACTGCCCAGCAATGCAAAGGAATGCACTGTCGCCACATTCCATAACGTGGATGCATCTCAAAAACATTATTCCAAGTGAAAAACGTCAGATACAAAAGGCTGCATATGATACGATTCCATTCATTAAAATTCTGGAACAGGCGTGCCTGTCTACAAGGATACAAATCAGAATAGTGATTGCCCCCTTGAGGGGGTGGGGATAGATGGGGAGGGGACACAGGAAAGCTTTCTTGGATGCTGAAAACTTTCCATATCTTGATTTGGGTGGTGATTATTTGAATGTGTATAGCTAAGATTTGTTCATTTATATCTCAATAATAAATAATCGTGAAAATAAAATAATGTTACCTGATTTGATTTGATTTTTAATTGAACTTTTTATTTATTTATTTTTAATTTAATTTTTATTGAGTTAATGATAGGTTACAACCTTGTGAAATTTCAGTTGTACATTATTGTCAGTCATGTTGTAGGTGCACCCCTTCACCCTGTGTGCCCACCCCACACCCCCCCTTTCCCCTGGTAGCCACTAATCTGTTCTCTTTGTCCACATGTTTAAATTCCTCATATGAGTGGAGTCATACAGAGATTGTCCTTCTCTGTCTGGCTTATTTCACTTAACATAATTCCCTCAAGGTCCACCCATGTTGTTGCAAATGGGACAATTTTGTTCATTTTTATGGCTGAGTAGTATTCCATTGTGTATATATACCATATCTTCTTTATCCAATCATCTGTCAATGGGCACTTAGGTTGCTTCCATGTCTTGGCTATTGTAAATAATGCTGCAATGAACATTGGGGTGCATGGGACTTTTGGAATTGCTGATTTCAAGTTCTTTGGATAGATACCCAGTAGTAGGATGGCTGGATCATATGGCAGGTCTATTTTTAATTTTTTGAGGACTCTCCATACTGTTTTCCATAGTGCCTGCACCAGTTTGCATTCCCACCAACAGTGTAGGAGGGTTTTCTCCAAAACCTCTCCAACATTTGTTACTATTTGTTTTGGTTATTTTTGTCATTCTAATGGGTGTAAGGCGATATCTTAGTGTAGTTTTGATTTGCATTTCCCTGATGATCAGCGATGATGAACATCTTTTCATGTGCCTATTGGCCATCCGTATATCTCCTTGAGAGAAATATCTGTTTATGTCTCCTGCCCATTTTTTGATCAGGTTGTTTGATTTTTTGTTGTTGAGTTGTGTGAGTTCTTTATATAGTATGGATATTAACCCTTTGTTGGATGTTTGACTTGCAAATATTTTTTCCCAGTTAGTGAGTTGTTTTTTTTGTTTCAATCCTGTTTTCCTTTGCCCTGAAGAAGCTTTTTAGTCTGATGAAGTCCATTTGTTTATTCTTTCTATTGTTTCCCTTGTCTGAGAAGACATGGTGTCCAAAAAGATCCTTTTAATACTGATGTCAAAGAGTGTACTGCCTACATTTTCTTCGAGAAGCCTTATGGTTTCAGGTCTTACCTTTAGGTCTTTGATCCATTTTGAGTTTATTTTGGTGAATGGTGAAAAAGAATGGTCAATTTTCATTCTTTTACATGTGGCTTTCCAGTTTTCCCAGTACCATTTGTTGAAAAGACTTTCTTTTCTCCATTGTATGCCCTCAGCTCCTTTGTCGAAGATTAGCTGTCCACAGATGGGTGGTTTTATTTCTGGGCTTTCAATTCTGTTCCATTGATCTGTGCACCTGTTTTTGTACCAGTACTATGCTGTTTTGATTACTGTAGCTTTGTAGTATGTTTTGAAGTCAGGGATTGTGATGCCTCCAGCTTTGTTCTTTTTTCTCAGGATTGCTTTAGCAATTCGGGGTCTTTTGTTGCCCCATATGAATTTTAGGATTCTTTGTTCTATTTTTGTAAAGAATGTCATTGAGATTCTGATTGGGATGGCGTTGAATCTGTAGATTGCTTTAGGTAGAATGGACATTTTAACTATATTTATTCTTCCAATCCATGTACATGGAATGTCTTTCCATCTCTTTATGTCCTCATCCACTTCTTTCAGAAAAGCCTTGTAGTTTTCGTTGTATAGGTCTTTCACTTCCTTAGTTAAATTCACCCCGAGGTATTTTATTCTTTTTGTTGCAATTGTGAATGGTATTGTGTTCTTGAGTTCTTTTTCTGTTAGTTCATTATTAGAGTATAGAAATGCTACTGATTTATGTAAATTGATTTTATACCCTGCAACTTTGCTGTAGTTCTTGATTATTTCTAAAAGTTTTCCATGGATTCTTCGGGGTTTTCTATATATAAGATCATGTCATCTGCAAACAGCAAGAGTTTCACTTCTTCCCTCCCTATTTGGATTCCTTTTATTCCTTTTTCTTGCCTAATTGCTCTGGCCAGGACCTCCAGTACTATGTTAAATAAGAGTGGTGATAGAGGGCATCCTTGTCTTGTTCCTGTTTTCGGGGGGATGGTGCTCAGTTTTTGCCCATTGAGTATGATGTTGGCTGTGGGTTTGTCATAAATGGCCTTTATTATGTTGAGGTAGTTCCCTTCTATGCCCATTTTGTTCAGAGTTTTTATCATAAATGGCTGTTGGATCTTGTCAAATGCTTTCTCTGCATCTATTGAGATGCTCATGTGGTTTTTACTCCTCAATTTGTTGATGTGGTGTATCACGTTGATTGATTTGCAGATGTTGAACCATCCCTGTGTCCCTGGTATGAATCCCACTTGATCATGATGTATGATCCTTTTGATGAGTTGCTGAATTCGGGTTGCCAAAATTCTGTTGAGAATTTTTGCATCTATGTTCATCAGCGATATTGGCCTGTAATTTGCCTTTTTCTTGGTGTCCTTGTCAGGCTTTGGTATCAGCGTGATGTTGGCCTCATAGAATGTGTTAAGAAGTGTTCCATCCTCCCTAATTTTTTGGAATAGCTTGAAAAGGATAGGTATTAAATCCTCTCTGAAAGTTTGGTAGAATTCCCCAGGAAAGCCATCTGGTCCTGGGGTTTTATTCTTTGGGATGCTTTTGATTGCTGTTTCAATCTCTTTCCTTGTGATTGATCTGTTCAAATTGTCTGCTTCTTCTTGACTAAGCTTTGGGAGATTGCAGGAATCCAAGAATTTATCCATTTCCTCTAGGTTATCCATTTTGTTGGCATATAGTTTTTTGTAGTATTCTCTTATAATCTGTTGTATTCCTGTGGAGTCTGTTGTTATTTCTCCTCTTTCACTTCTGATTTTGTTTATTTGAGCTTTCTCTCTTTTTTTCCTTGTAAGCCTGGCTAGGGGTTTCTCGATTTTATTTATCTTCTCAAAGAACCAGCTCTTTGTTTCATTGATCCTTCCTACTGCCTTTTTTGTTTCAATAGCATTTATTTCTGCTGTGATTTTCTTTATTTCTCTCCTTCTGCTGACTTTGCGCTTTGTTTGTTCTTCTTTCTCTAATTCAGTTAGGTGTAGTTTAAGATTGCTTATTTGGGATTTTTCTTGTTTGTTAAGAAGTGCCTGTATTGCAATGAATTTTCTTCTTAATACAGCTTTTGCTGTATCCCATGTAAGTTGGTATGGCATGTTATCATTTTCATTTGTCTCCAGGTATTTTTTGATTTCTTCTTTAATTTCTTCAATGATCCATTGCTTGTTCAATAGCATATTGTTTAGTCTCCACATCTTTGTGCCTTTCTCAGCTTTTTTCTTGTAATTAATTTCTAGCCTTCTAGCACTATGATCTGAGAAGATGCTTGTTATTATTTCAATTTTTTAAAATTTGTAGAGGCTTGTCTTGTTTCCCAACATATGGTCTATCCTAGAGAATGTTCCATGTGCACTTGAGAAGAATGTGTATTCAGCTCCTTCAGGGTGGAGTGATCTATATATGTCTATTAAGTCCAATTGTTTTAGTTTTTCATTGAGCTCCACTATTTCCTTGTTGATTTTCTGTCTGGATGATCTGTCCATTGATGTGAGTGGGGTGTTGAGGTCCCCTACTATTATTGTGTTATTTTTGATATGTTCTTTTAGGTTTGTTAATAGTTGCTTTATGAACTGTGGTGCTCCTATGTTGGGTGCATAGATATTTATAAGCATTATTTCTTCTTGATGGAGTCTCCCTTTGATCATTATATATTGGCCCTCTATGTCTCTCCTTACCTGCCTTATCTTGAAATCTGTTTTGTCTGATATAAGTATTGCAACACCTGCTTTCTTTTGTTTGCTATTAGCTTGGAGTATTGTCTTCCACCCCTTCACTCTGAGACTGTGTTTGTCCTTGGAGCTGAGGTGTGTTTCCTGGAGGCAACAGATTGTTGGATCTTGTTGTTTAACCCATCTTGCCACTCTGTGTCTTTTTATTGGAGAGTTCTTTCCATTTACATTGAGGGTGATTATTGATGCATGAGGGCTTAATGCTGTCATTCTGTCACTTGTTATCCAGTTTTCCTGCATTTCCTTTGTTTCTCGTCCTGTGTGTTTTAGCCTACCCATTGACTTCTGCAATTTCTTATGCTTGGTTTCTTAGCTTTTTCCTTATTTATGTTTTGTGTCTCTGTTGTTTTTTAGATTAGTTTAGTAGCTACCCTGAAGTTTGTATTCAGAATCTCCTGCATAACATAGTCCATTTTCTGGTGGCCTCTTACTTCCTTAGCCTAAACTGATTCAGTCCCTTTCCTCCTCCTCTCCTAAGTTATTATTTTCATCTCTTATTCCAACTTGTGTTGTGAGTTTGTGGTTAGAGTGATAAGATTGTCTTTGCTTTGGTGATTTCCTTCCCTTTATCCTAATTCTATAGTTGAATATTTGCTATCCTATTCTGACTCTATCTATCTCCCTACTTTGTGTTTTGTGACCCCTTCCTCCCTTTTTTTTCTTTTTTCAGGTATGAGGGCCTTCCCGAGGATTTCTTGTAGTGGAGGTCTTGTGGCTACAAAGTCCCTTAGCTTTTGTTTGTCTGGAAAAGATTTAATTTCTCCCTCACATCTGAAGGATATTTTTGCCACATAGAGTATTCTTGGCTGAAGATTTTTATCCTTTAAAATTTTGAATATGTCACTGCAATCTCTCCTATCTTGTAAGGTTTCTGTAGAGAAATCTGCTGAAAGTCTGATAGGGGTTCCTTTGTAGGTTATTTTCTTCTGCCTTGCTGCCCTGAGTATTCTTTCTTTGTCATTCATTTTTGCCATTTTTACTACTATGTGCCTTGCCGTAGGTCTTTTTACACTGACAAATCTAGGAGATCTGAAAGCTTCCTCCACACACACTTCTCACTCAATCCCTAGATTTGGGAAGTTCTTTGCTATTATGTCGTTGAGCACACTTTCTGCTCCATTTTCCTTTTCCACGCCCTCAGGAATACCGATGATTCTTATGTTGCATTTTCTCATTGCGTCGGGTATTTCTCGGAGATTTTCTTCATTTTTTTTATTCTTAGTTCTCTTTCTTCCTCTGTCTGGAGCCATTCAATCTGTCTATCTTCAATTATGCTAATTTTCTCCTCTATGATGTCTACATGGGTATTCAGGGAATCCGTATTCTCTTTTATCTGATCCGTTGTATTTTTCATCTCTAGTATTTCTGATGGATTCTTCTTTATAGTTTCAATCTCTTTTGTGGAGTAACTCCAGATCTGATTGACTTGCTTCTCTATATTTCCCTTTACCTCATTGAGTTTTTTGATGATAGCTATTCTGAATTCATTGTCACTTAGTTTACCTATTTCCAAGTCCTCAGGACATTCTTCTGTGTTTTTATTGTTTTCCTTTTGGTCTGGAGCTTTTATAAATTGCTGGATGGTAGAGGAGCAGCTTTTGCATATAATGCTATTATTCGGTTGCAGTTACAGCCTGTCGCCACTAGATGGGGGTCGAGAGCCGTGCGTTCTGAGCCCTCCGCCTTTAGCTGCCATGGCAGCGCACAGCATGGGTTGAGGGAGGAGGGGCACTTTCTCTCATGCTCAGACCTGGATTCTGATCAGCTCTCGCTCTCTGGTTTCCTGGGGCCTTGGCTTGATGGGGTCCCCCCAGGCAAAAGCTTTCCCCTGTTAGAGGGTTTCTGCTGCATGGGCAGTGGGAGTCCTGGACGATCCGGTGGACACATGGCCCCTCCCCTGCTCCTTCCCTTGCCTGCGGCAGCGACCCCAGTCTCTAGGGGAGGGAGCAAAGTTCTCTCTTACTCCATTCCAGCCCCTCTGAGGGTAGCTCCAGCCTCTCCACCTGCCGTCGTTTGGCTGCTGTGGGTCTCTCACGATTTCTGTGCTATTAGGATTTTTTTGTTGGAATGCGGTTGCTCCTTTTGGTTGTAATTTGGAGGGGAGAGAGTCCTGGGCGAGCTCACTCCGCCATGACGCTGACGTCATCCTCTGAGTTATCAAACTTTTTATTTTGAGACAATTGCAGATTCACATGCAATTGTAAGAAATAGTACAGAGAGATCCTATGTACCCTTTACCTAGTTTTCCCCAGTGACAACATCTTGCAAAACCCTAGTACAACATCACAACCAGGACATTAACATGGATACAATCCATCGATCTTGTTCAGGTTTCCTAGTTTTGCTTTGCTTGTGAGTGTGTGTGTGTGTGTCCTAGTTTTGCTTTACTCTTGTGTGTGTGTGAGTGTTGGTCTATGCAATTTTATTGCATGTGTAGGTTAGCGTATCAACAGCCACAGTCAAGACACAGAACAGTCCCATCATTACAAGGATCTCTTGCATTGTCCTTTTAAAAACACAGCCACTGTCACCTCTCCATCCCTCCCAACTCGTCCTTAACTCCTGACAACCACTGATCTGTTCTCAATGACTACAGTTTTGTCATTTCAAAAATTTTATAAAAATAAAACCATATAGTATGTAACCTTTGGGGATTGGCTTTTTTCACTCAGCACAATTCTAGAGATTTCTCCAAGGTGCGTCTATCCATAGTTAGTTCTTATTGCTGAGCTGTATTCCATGGTATGGATGTATCACAGTTTGCTTAACATTAACCCAGTTGGGATATCTGGACTGTTTCCAGTTTGGGGGTGTTAGTAATAAACCTGTTGTGCATAGTTTTTTGAAAGAACAAAAATTTCTATTTCTTTAGGATAAATACCCAAGAATGCAACTGTTGGGTCATATGGTAATTACATATTTTATTTTTCAACAAACTGCCAAACATGTTTGCCAGAGCAGCTGTACCATTTTACATTCCCACGAGCAATGTCTCCACGTCCTCACCAGCACTTGGTGTTGGCACTCTTTTTTATTTTAGGCTTTCGGATAGGTAGACAGTGACATCTCATTGTGGTTTTAATTTGCATTTCCCTAACAGCTAACGATGCTCAACGTCTTCCCGTGTGCTGACTTCCATCTGTATATCCTCTTCACTGAAATGTCTGTTCATGTCTTTTGTCCCATTTCTAATTGAATTGTTTATTTCTTCACTTCTGAGTTTTGAGAAGTATTCTAGATACTAGTCCCTTCTCAAACATTTTCTCTCAGTCTGTAGCTTGCCTTTTTATCCTTTTGACATGGTCTTTCATGGAGCAAATTCATGATGAGGTCAGTCTTCCCTTTTAAAGATTGTGCTCTTCTTTTTTTTCCCTGAGGAAGATTGACTCTGAGCTAACATATGTGCCAATCTTCCCCTATTTTGTATGTGGGATGCTGCCACAGGATGGCTTGATGAGCGCTGTGTAGGTCCACGCCTGGGATCTGAACCCAGAAACCCTGGGCCACTAAAGCAGAGTATGTGAACTTACCCACTACGCCACCAGGCCAGTCCCTTATGGATTGTGCTTTTGCTGTCACGTCTAAGAAATTTGCTAGCTCTAAAATCCTGAGGATTTTCTCTCTTTTTTCCTTCTAAAATTTTTATAGTTTTATGTTTTACCTATAAGTCTGTGATCCATTTTGAGTTATTTTTTGTATAATATGTGAGATATAGGTTGCTGTTTGTTTTTTTGGGTTTGCTTTTCTTTTTTGCCCATGGATGTCCAATTTCTCCAGCACCTTGTATTGAAAAGGCTATCTTTTCTTCATTGAATTGCTTTTGCATCTTTCCCCAAAATCAGTTAGGCATATTTGTGTAGGTCTACTTTTGAGTTCTCTACTCTGTTCCATTGATCTATGTATTTACCCCTTTGCCAGTACCACACAGTCTCAATTTCTGTAGCTATATAGTAAGCCTTACTATCAGGTGGAATAATTCCTTCCACTTTATTCTTCTGATTCATGATTATTTTACTATTCTAGGGTTTGTGCCTTTCTACATAAATTTTAGAATAACTTTATCTATGTCTACAAAAACCTTTCTGGGATTTTGACAGGAATTGTGTTAAACCAATATATCAATTTGAGAAGAACTGACATCTTTACTATGTTGACTCTTTTAAGCCATGAACACAATATGTCTCTCCATTTATTTAGCTCTTCTTTGATTTCTTTCAACAGCATTTTATAATTTCAAGCATACAGATCCTATACATGTTGTTTGTACCTTAGTATTTTATATTCATTGGAGAGACTGTAAGTGGTATTGTAGGCCACCCAGCTGGTACCCACAGAGAATGGGAGAATTGCTTGATGTGTAGGAAAACCCATACTTCTGGGGTCAGAGTGAAGTGTTGTGTGCACTAGTGGGAGTAGAGTGTTTTTCCCTTTCCAATTTCTAAAGATTTTATGGTTTATAGTGCTATTTAAATTGAATTTTAAAAAATTCATTTCCAATGACTTGCTGGTGTATAAGAATTTATTTATTATACAACTTACTTAAAAAACATTTTATTATGGTAAAATACACATAAGTAATTCATTCCCTCTGATGCTATTGTAAAAGGAATTGTTTTTGTAATTTCCTTTTCAGATTGTCATTGTGTATAGAAATGCAACTGATTTATGTGTGTTGACTTTGTGTCCTGCTACTTTGCTGAATTCATTTATTAGTTCTAACAGGGAGTTTTTTTGTGGAATCTTTAGGGTTTTCTACATATAAGATCATAACATCTACAAACAAAGATAATTTTACTTTTTTCCTTTCCAATTTGGATGCCTTTTATTTCTCTTTCTTGCCTAATTGCTCTGGGTAGAGCTTCCAGCACTGTGTTGAATAGACATGGCAAAGCAGACATCCTTGCCATGTTTCTGATCTCAGGGAAAAAGCTTTCAGTCTTTCACCACTGAGTGTGATGCTTGCTGTGGATTTTTCATATAGAGCTTTTATTATGTTGAAGTGGTTTTCTTCTGTTCCTAGTTTGTTGAGTGCCTTTTCGTCAAGTGCTTTTTCTGCATCAATTGAGATGATCATTTTTTTTCCTTCATTTTATTAATGTGGTGTATTATGCTGATCAATTTTTGTATGTTGAACCATCCTTGCATCCCAAGAATAAGTCCCGCTTGGTCATGGTGTATGATCATTTTAATATGCTGCTGAACTTGGTTTGCTAGTATTTTGTTGAGGTTTTCTGCATCAATGTTCATAAAGGATATTGGTCTGTAGTATTCTTTTTTTTTTTGTACTCTCTTCATCTGGCTTTAATATCAGAACAATGCTGAACTCAGAGGGTTCCCTCCTCTTCAATTTTCTGGAAAAGTGTGAGGATTGGTATTAGTTCTCTAAATGTTTGGTAGAATTCGTCAGCGAAGCCATTAGGCCCAAGGCTTTTCTTTGTTGGGAGATTTTTTTTTCCCTTTTTCTCCCCAAAGTCCCCTAGTACATAGCTGTGTATTTTTAGTTGCAGGTCCTTCTAGTTGTGGCATGTGGGATGTTGCCCCTGCGTGGCTTGATGAGTGGTGCCACGTCCACACCCAGGATCCAAACTGACAAAACCTTGGGCCACTGCAGTGGAGCACGCAAACTTAACCACTCGGCCACAGGGCCAGCCCCAGATTTTTTTTTTAAATATTGGCACCTGCGCTAACATCTGTTGCCAATCCTTCTTCTTCTTCTCCTTCTCCTTCTCCTTCTCCTCCTCCTCCCCCTCCCCCACCCCCTCCCCCTCCCCCTCCTCCCCAAAGCCCCCTGGTACATAGTTGTATATTCTACTTTGTGAGTGCCTCTGGTTGTGCTATATGGGACACTGCCTCAACACAACCTGATGAGTGGTGCCATGTCTGTGCCCAGGATTCAAGCTGGCGAACCCCTGGACTGCCAATGCACAGTGCATGAACTTAACCACTCAGCCACAGGGCTGGCCCCTGTTGGGAGATTTTTGATTACTGATTCAATCTCCTTACTAGCTACAGATCTATTCAGATTTTTTTTTTTTTTTTGAGGAAGATTAGCCCTGAGCTAACATCTGCTGCCAATCCTCCTCTTTTTGCTGAGGAAGACTGGCCCTGAGCTAACATCCATGCCCATCTTCCTCCACTTTATATATAGGACGCCTGCCACAGCATGGCCTGCCAAGTGGTGCCATGTCTATTCAGATTTTGTATTTCTTCGTGATTTAGCCTTGGAAGGTTTCGTGTTTCAGGGAATTTGTCATTTCATCTAAGCTACCCAATTTTTTGGTGTAAATTGTTCACAGTACTTTCTTATAATCTTTTTTATTTCTCTAGAATTGGTACTAATGCCCCCACTTTCATTTCTTTTTTTTATTTTTACTTTTTTCTGAAGATTGGCACCTGAGCTAACAACTGTTGCCAATATATATTTTTTCTTCTCCCCAAAGCCCCCCAGTACATAGTTGTATATTGTAGCTGTGAGTGCCTCTGGTTGTGCTATGTGGGACGCTGCCTCAACATGGCCTGACAAGTGGTGCCATGTCTGCGCCTGGGATCTGAACCGGCGAAACCTTGGGCCACTGAAGCAGAGCACGCGAACTTAACCACTCGGCCACGGGGCCAGCCCCTACATTTCTGATTTTAGTAGTTTGAATCTTCTTTCTTTTTCTTAGTCCATCTAGGTAAAGGTTTGTCATTTTGTTAATCTTTTCAGAGAACCAATTTTGGCTTCATTGATTTTTCTCTCATTTTTCTATTTTCTATTTCATTTATCTCTTCTCTAATCTTCATTATTTCCTTCCTTCTGCTAGCTTTAGGTTTAGTTTGTTCTTCTTTTTCTAGTTCCTTGAGTTGTAAAGCCACGTTGTTGATTTCTTTCCTGTTTTTTAATATAAGTATTTATAGCTATAAATATCCCCCTTAACATTACTTTTGCTGTATCTCATAAGTTTTGTTATGTTGTGTTTTCATTTTCATTCATCTCTAAGTATTTTCTAATTTCCTTTGTGATTTCTTCTTTGATCATTGGTTGTTTAAGAATGTATTGTAGGGGCTGGCCCGGTGCCATAGCAGTTAAGTGCACACATTCTGCTTTGGCGGCCCAGGGTTCACCGGTTTGGATCCCGGGTGTGGAGGTGGCACCACTTGGCACGCCATGCTGTGGTAGACATCCCATATATAAAGTAGAGGAAGATGGGCACAGATGTTAGCTCAGGACCAGTCTTCCTCAGCAAAAAGAGGAGGATTGGCAGCAGATGTTAGCTCAGGGCTAATCTTCCTCACAAAAAAAAAAGAATGTGTTAATTTCCACAAATTTGTGAATTTTACAGTTTTATTTCTTTTGAGCAACTTACTTTACTTTTAAAAATTTAAGCATATAGCATGTTAGTGTATATGCTCCTTAGTAAAGAGAAAGGAGTATTTAGGATCAATCAGAACAAGCCCTTCACTTCAATGCCACTTAGTTTTGGATGAAGATGAAGTTCTAAACAACAAAGTTAAGTAGATGATTCTCGTTTTCAGATTATTATAAATCCAGCAGTCAGAATCCCTCTTCACATGTATATATACACTCAGAAAGTCCTCAGATTCATTCATTCAACAAATATTTACTATTTCACCTGGCATTGTGCTAGAAAAGAGGGTTACATCAGTGGATGAAACAGGCAAACATCCCTGCCCACATGAAAGTTACATTATAGAGGGGGAGAAAGATAAAAAACAACAAACATACTAAATAAATGAATTACATATGTTACAAGGTGGTAAGGGCTATTGGGAAAAAGCAGAGCGTGGTTAGAAGGATCTGAGTGTGGGGTGTGCTGCAGTTTCAGACAGACGGCCAGGTTCAGCCTTGCTCAATAGGGCACACTTGAGTAAAGATGTACAAGATGCGAGGGAGGCAGCCATGAAAATCTCTGAGGGACGGTCATTCCAGCAGAGAGAACAGCCAGTGTAAAGTAGTAAGGGGTGAGGCATGTCTGGAAGCTCCAAGGAACAACGAGGCTAGAGTGCTGTGGAGGTGACGTCAGAGGGGGAGCAAGGAGGCAACTCATGGAGCGTCTTATAGGATTGAGGATTTAACTCTAGGAGAAATAAAGGGACATTGAGGATTTTGAGGAGAGTATTGACATGATCTGACTTATTTTTAACAAAATCACTCTGGCTGTTGGGTGATGACGACAGTGGAGCAAGCCTGGAATAAAGAAGCCAGTAAGGAGGCATTTGCAATAATGCAGGGGAGAAATGATGGTACCTTGGATCAGGACATTAGCGGCAGAAATAGTGAGAAGTTATTAGATTCTGGAGATATTTCAAAGGTAGAGTCACAGAGATTGACCAGGTGTAGACAAAGAGTCAAAGATGACTCTAAGGCTTTGGGCCTGAGGAAATGGGAGGATGGCATCGCCATCAGCTGAGATGGAAAAGGCTGCAGGGAGAGCAGGTTGGGGTGGCGGAAGGATCAGGATTTCTGTTTTGGACACTCTGAGTTTGAGGTGCCTATTGGACATCTAAATGACAGCATCCAGTAGACAGTTGAACATCTGGAGTTCAGAAAAGTGGTATTAACCCCTTCTCTGATAGGGTTGAACACTGAGAATTAATTCCTTACCAAAATGAAGTCATGACATTTGTACAACAAACTTGTGTTTCTGGAAGCCATCTGAAGCAGTCTCTAGAATCTGTCCTTCCACTGAGTGTGTCAAGTTATTTATCGACGTCTGCAAAGTGATGGGAAAAGGGTTCTTATCCACTCACAGCTGCTTTCCAGTTCAGGAAAATACTCACGATGATCTTTTAATTCAATCTTTAAGTGTCTCTTCATCTTGCATGAAATACTTTCAGCGAGTTCTTCAGCTGAGTTTATAACCAGATCGTTGAGACCACAAAAAGGTTTTTGGCATTTGTCTTGTGATTGACAGACTGTGGGATTGGCATTCTCCCTCCTAGGGCACAAGGGGCTGTGTGGGAGCCCAGAGGTTGTAAGGGCAGCTGCTGCTTCCTGATTAGTTACTGTGTGCCGTGCGCTGTGCCAATTGCTCTATCTGCATAAACACATTGAAGCACCACAACCATATCAAGAGGGAAGTGCTATGATCACCCCATACAGCTGGGGCACTTGGGGCTCAGAGATAGAGCAACTGGCCTGAGTTCACTAGTGCCTGGGTGTTGGAGGTAGGACTAGAACGCTCTGAGGGACCCTAGAGATGTCCTTGGAGCTGCCGCAGTCTGCTGGGTCCATGCAGTGGGAGCTGATTCCGAGTCAGGGAGGTTGGAGGTCCTAGCTTGCCCCGAGCCTTGGCTGTGGGCTGGTCCACTCAGCACTCCAGGACTTAGAGCCACTCTGGCCTCCTGGGCCGGACCTCAGGATCCATGCTAGTCTGCAGTCCCCCTGGGGGCCATGGGTGTGTGTGGGAGGACACTAATGATCAAAAAAGAGGCCATCACTGCCCCTGATCTTGTTTCTCCTCATTCTCCAGACCTCCTTCCCTGCATGACGTAGAATGCCCTCCCACTTACTTCCGAGAACCCTGAAATGGAGATAAAAGTAGCACGTTGGGGGCAGGTAGGGTGTTATTAGCCATTTCTCTGCCTGGAAAATCACTTTCTCCCTGAATATAACCCTGATAATCCTTGAGATCCCCTCCAGCCTCTTTCCACAATCTCCAGCCCCATTAGTAGGAAGCGGACAGATGGAAAGAGGAGGTCAAGGAATTAGAGTGAGGCCCAGGGAGGATGGGGGAGATGGCATTCTGTTAGGGACCTTTCTTTTGGGTGTGAGGTGCCCCTCAGACTTGGAGGGTGATGCAACCACCCACAGCCCTCTTACTTGTTTGTGCTTGGGACTGGAGATTAGTTTCTGGGATGCCATTAACTGTCGAGCAGGTTGTATACTGCACAAGAGCACTTAGCCAAGGAGAGATGGAAATCTAGCCCTTGCTCCCTTTGCCGTGGAGCTGAATCTACCCTTCCACTTTTTCTGATTTACACAAAGGTGTTATATGGGCTGCAGCTTAGTATGTTAATTAAACAAAAGGCTTAAAATGTTACATATAAAGCTTCAGTATTTTACTTTAACTTAGAACATAGAAACTTATTCACTCTCCAATCTTTTATACAGGTCCAAGGCCTTTTCTTTGAGGAGTCCACTGATCAGAATTCTAGTTCATTATCTGCAGTCTACAATTTCCAATTTGGGTGTCTTGAAAGAAAGGGAACTTAAGACTCTTATGAAGTGACCTGTAGGCAGAATTCTTCTTGAGGATTTCTCCCTTCAGCAGCTGTCCTGCTCATATCTAATGAGAGAGCAGTATTTTAACAATTTGCCATTATTGGGGTTTCACAATCTCCTACCTGGATCCCAAAGCTCCCAAAAAAGGCACTTTTGTCCATAGATAGCTGCCAAATTACTGTCGCTGAGGGGGAGACAAGTGGAGGACCCCTATTCTACCATCTTACTGAGGTCTTTCCTCTACTAGTTTTCTAAGCTAGCATTTAGCAAGTATTTACCATGTGCCAGCTCTATGCTAAATTAAAAAAAAATTATGGTAGTAACATTGGTTTATAACATTATATAAATTTCAGGTGTACATCACTATATTTTAATTCCTGTGTAGATTACATCATGTTCACCACCCAGAGACTAATTACAATCCGTCACCACACGTGTGCCCAGTTACCCTTTTGCCCTCCTCCCTCCCTCTCTCCCCCCGTAACCACCAGTCCAACCTGTCTCTATGTGTTTGTTTGTTGTTGTTTTTATCTTCTACTTATGAGTGAGATCATACAGTGTTTAACTTTCTCCCTCTGACTTATTTCGCTTAACATAACACCCTCGAGGTCCATCCATGTTGTCACAAATGGCCGGATTTCCTCGTTTCTTATGGTTGAATAGCATTCCATTGTGTATATATGCCATATCTTCTTTATCCATCCATCCCTTGATGGGCACCTAGGTTGCTTCCAAGTCTTGGCTATTGTGAATAATGCTGCAGTGAACATATGGGTGCATGTGTCTTTACACATTAGTGTTTTCATGTTCTTTGGATAAATTCTCAGCAGTGGAATAGCTAGATTGTATAGTAGTTCTATTCTTAATTTTCTGAGGATACTCCATACTGATTTCCATAGTGGCTGCACCAGTTTGCACCCTCACCAGCAGTGTATGAGAGTTCCCTTTTATCCACAGCTCCAACACTTGTTGTTTCCTGTCTTGTTAATTACAGCCATTCTGACAGGAGTGAGGTGATATCTCATCGTGGTTGTATTTTTTTGCTTTTTTTTAAAAAAAATATTGGCCCTGAGCTAACACTGTTGCCAATCTTTTGTTGTTGTTTTCTTTTCTTCTTCCCCCCAAAGCCCCCCAGTACATAGCTATATATTCTAGTTGTAGGTCCTTCTAGTTCTGCCATGTGGGATGCTGCCTCAGTATGGCTTGATGAGCGGTGCTAGGTCCACACCCAGGATCTGAACGGGTGAAACCACCGGCCACCAAAGCAGAGAGTGCGAACTTCACCACTCGGCCACGGGGCCTGCCCCTCATTGTAGTTTTGATTTGCATTTCCCTGATAGTTAATGATGTTGAACATCTTTTCATGTGCCTGTTGGCCACGTGTATATCTTCTTTGGAGAAATGTCTGTTCATGTCTTTTGCCTGTTTTTTAATTGGGTTGATAGTTTTTTTGTTGTTGAGATGTATGAGTTCTTTATATATTTTGGATATTAACCCCTCATCAGATATATGGTTTGCAAATACCTTCTCCCAATTGGTACGTTGTCTTTCTGTTTTGTTGATGGTTTCCTTTGCTATGCAGAAGCTTTTTAGTTTGACGTAGTCCCATTTGTTTATTTTTTCTATTGTTTCCCTTGCCCAATCAGACATGGTACTCGAAAATTTGCTGCTAAGACCAATGTCAAAGAGCATACTGCCTGTGTTTTCTTCTACAAATTTCATGGTTTCAGGTCTTACATTCAAGTCTTCAATCCATTTTGAGTTACTTTTTGTGTATGGTCTAAGATAATGGTCTAATTTCATTCTTTTGCATGTGACTGTCCAGTTTTCCCAACACTATTTATTGAAGAGACTGTCTTTTTTCCATTGTATGTTCTTGGCTCCCTTGTTGAAAATTAGCTGTCCATAGATGTGTGGGTTTCTGGGCTCTCGATTCTGTTCCATTCATCTCTGTGTCTGCTTTTGCGCCAATATCATGCTGTTTTGGTTACTATCGCTTTGCAGTATATTTTGAAATAAAGGAGTATGATACCTCCAGATTTGTTCTTTTTTTCTCAGGGTTCCTTTAGCTACTTGGGGTCTTTTGTTGTCCCATATAAATTTTAGGATTCTTTGTTGTATTCCTGTGAAAACCGTTGTTGGAACTTTAATAAGGATTGCATTGACTCTGTAGATTGCCTTAGGAAGTATGGACATATTAACTACATTAATTCTTCCAATCCAAGAGCATGGACTATCTTTCCATTCTTTATGTCTTCTTCAATTTCTTTCAACAACGTTTTATAGTTTTCAGTGCACAGATCTTTCACCTCTTTGGTTAAATTTATTCCTAGGTATTTTATTCTTTTTGTTGCAATTGTAAACAGGATTATATTCTTAATTTCTTCTGCTGCTACTTCAATGTTAGTGTACAGAAACACAACTAATTTTTGTATGTTGATTTTGTATCCTGCAACTTTACTGTATTCGTTATCTCTCAAAGTTTTTTTGTGGATTCTTTAGGGTTTTCTATATATAAAATCATGTCATCTGCAAATAGGACAGTTTCACTTTTTCCTTTCCAATTTGGATCCCTTTTATTTCTTTTTCTTGCCTGATTGCTCTGCCTAGGAGTTCTAACATTATGTTAAATAAGAGTGCTGAAAGTGGGCATCATTGTCTGGTTTCTGGTCTGAGAGGGATAGCTTTCAGTTTTTCTCCATTGAGAATGATATTAGCTATGGGTTTGTCATATATGGCCTTTATTATGTTGAAGTGCTTTCCTTCTATACCCATTTTATTCAGAGTTTTTATCATAAATGGATGCTGTATCTGTCAAATGCTTTCTCTGCATCTATTGAGATGATCCTGTGATTTTTACTCTTCTTTTGTTAGCGTGGTGTATTATGTTGACTAATCTGTGGATGTTGAACCATCCCTGCATCCCTGAAATAAATCCCACTTGATCACGGTGTATGATCTTTTTAACATATTGTTGTGTTGAATTTGCTAGTATTTTTGAGGATTTTTGCACCAACGTTCATCAGTGATATTGGCCTGTAATTTTCTTTTTTTGTGTTGTCCTTGTTTGGTTTTGGTATCAGGGTAATGTTGGCTTCATAAAAGGAGTTAGGAAGCTTCCCCTCCTCTTCAATTTTTTGGAAGAGTTTGAGAAGGAAAGGTATTAAGTCTTCTTTCAATGTTTCTTGGAATTCACCAGGGAAGCTGTCTGGTCCTGGACTTTTATTTTTTGTGAGGTTTTTGATTACTAGTCGATCTCCTTACTGGTGATTGGTCTATTCAAATTCTCTATTTCTTCTTGACTCAGGTTTGGAAGGTTGTATGACTCTAAGAATTTATCCATTTCTTCCAGATTATCCAATTTGTTGGTGTATAGCTTTTCATAGTATTCTCTTATAATCTTCTGTATTTCTGAAGTGTCCACTGTAATTTCTCCTCTTTCATTTCTGATTTTATTTATTTGAACCTTCTGTTTTTATTGGTGAGTCTAGCTAAAGTTTTGTCAATGTTGTTTATCTTTTCAAAGAACCAGCTCTCAGTTTCATTGATTTTTTTTCTATTAACGTTTTAGTCTCTATTTCATTTATTTCTGCTCTGATTTTTATTATTTCCTTCCTTCTGCTGATTTTGGCTTTGTTCTTCTTTTCCAGTTCCTTTAGGTGCACTTTTAGATTGTTTGAGATTTTTCTTGTTTGTTGAGGTAGGCCTGTGTTGCTATAAACGTCCATCTTAGAACTGCTTTTGCTGTACCCCATAAATTTTGGCATGTTGTATTTTCATTTTCATTTGTCTCCAGGTATTTTTTAATTTCTTCTTTGATTTCTCCATTGACCCAATTGTTGTTCAAGAGCATTTTGTTTACTCTCCCCATATTTGTGGCTTTTCTGACTTTCTTCCTGTAGTTGATTTCTAGTTTCATACATTTGTAGTCAGAAAAGATGCTTGGTATTATTTCAATCTTCTTAAATTTTTGAGACTGGTTTTGTGGCCTAATATGTGATCAATCCTGGAGAATGTTCCACGTGCATTTGAAAAGAATGTGTATTCTGTGGTTTTTGGATGGAACGTTCTGTATATATCTACTAAGTCCATCTGGTTTAATGTGTCACTTGCAGCCAATGTTTCCTCACTGATCTTCTGTTTGGATGATCTATCCATTGGTGTAAGCGGAGTGTTAAAGTCCACGACAGTTACTGTGTTACTGTCTATTTCTCCTTTTAGGTCTGCTAATAATTGCTTTATATATTTAGGTGCTCCTATGTCGGGCGCATAAATATTTACAAGTGTTATATCCTCTTGTTGGATTGCTCCCTTTATCATTAGGTAGTGCCCTTCTTTGTCCTTTTTTTTTTTTTTTTAAGATTGGCACCTGACCTAATATCTGTTGCCAATCTTCTTTTTTTTCTTTTCTTTTCTTCTTCTTTTCCCAAAGCCCCCCCAGTACATAGTTGTATATTCTACTTGTGACTGCCTCTGGTTGTGCTAGTGGGATGCTGCCTCAGCATGGCCTGATGAGCGATGCCATGTCTGCGCCCAGCATCCAAACTGGTGACACCCTGGGCCGCTGAAGCGGAGCACGTGAACTTAACCACTTGGCCACAGGGCCGGCCCCTCTTTGTCTCCTGTTACAGTTTTTGTTTTAAAGTCTATTTTGTCTGATATAAGTATTGCTACCCCAACTTTCTTTTCTTTGCCATTTGCATGGAGTATCTTTTTCCACCCTTTCACTTTCAGTTTGTGAGTGTCATTAGGTCTGAAGAGTGTCTCTTGTATGCAGCATATACATGGGTCTTATTTTTTTTATCCAGCTGGCCACCCTATGCCTTTTGATTGGAGCATTTAGTCCACTGACATTTAAAGTAGCTATTGATAAGTATGTACTTATTGCCATTTTGTTACTTTTTTTCTGAGTGTTTTAGTTCTTCTCTGTTCCTTTCTTCTTCTCTTGCTCTCTCCCCTTCTGGCTTGATGGCTTTCTTTAGTATTATGTTTGGGTTTCTTTCTCTTAATTTTTTGTGTATTTATTATAGTTTCCTGGTTTGTGGTTACCATGAGGTTCATATATAATGGTCTCTTTAGTTTGACCTCTCTCTAAAAGCTCTACTCTTTTATTCACCTTCTCCCACATTTTGTGTTTTTGATATCATATCTAACCTCTCTTTGTGTGTGTGTGTATCTGTTACCCTCTTATTATTGAAATGGGTAATTTTAGTACTTTTGTCTTTTGACCTTCATATTATCTTCATAGGTGGTTGATCTGCTACCTTTACTGTATTTTTGCCTTTACCAGTGATTTTATTGCCTTTTTAAATATACAATTTTCTTATTCCTATTTGTGGTCTTCTCTTTCCCACTTAAATAAGTCCCTGGAGCATCTCTTGTAAGATTGGTTTCTTGGTAATAAACTCCTTTGGTTTTTGCTTGTCTAGGAAATTCTTTATCTTTCCTTCCATTCTGAATGATAAACTTGCGGGTAGAGTATTCTTGGCTGTAGGTTTTTCCTTTCAGTGCTTTAACTATATTGTGCCCCTCCCTTCTAGTCTGTAAAGTTTCTGCTGAGAAGTCAGCTGATAGCCTTATGGGTTTCCCTTTGTATGTAACTTGTTGGCTTTGTCTTGCTGCTTTTAAGATTCTCCCTCTTTATCTTTAATTCTTGACATTTTAATTATAATGTGTCTTGGTGTGTACCTCTTTGGGTTTATCTTATTTGGTGCTCTCTGTGCTTCCTTTACCTGGATGTCTGTTTCCTTCCTTAGGTGAGGAAAATTTTCAGCTATTATTTCTTCAAATAGATTCTCTACCCTTTTATCCCTCTCTTGTCCTTCTGGGATACCTATAATATGAATGTTAGTGTGCTTGATGTTGTCCCAGAGGTCCCTTAGGCTATTCTCATTCATTTTAATTCTTTTTTCTTTTATCTGTTCAGCCTGGGTGATTTCCTCTAGTCTTTCATCCAGTTTGCTGATCCGGTCTTCTGTATCATCTACCCTGCTACTGAGTCAGACTTGGCCCCTGCCGAACTGAGGCTGCTCCATCTGACTGGGTCCCACCATGAAGCAATACAGAGCAGAGCCACAGTGGAGCTGCAATGGATGCACAGCATGAACGAGAAATAAACATCTGTGGTCATCAGCCACTGAGGTTTGGGACTGGTTTGTCTCTACAGCATAACCTCGTCTACCATCCCCTGTCCTAAGTTCTGGAAGTACAACTGGGACCAAGACAGACTTAGTCCTTGCCGTCATGGAGCTCACAGTCTACTCAGGAAGAAAGATGCTAACCAAATGAATAATTATTTAGTCACAATTACTTTAAGGGCTACAAAGGAAAAGCACAGGGTACTGGGACAGCACCTATCAGAGGTACCTGACCTCATCTGAAAAACCAGGGAGAGCTTCCAAAGAAGCAACAGTAAAACTAAGACCTTAAGAATGGTTTTGAGTCAGCCAGGTGAAGAAGGGCAGGTGAGGTATTCCAGCAGAGGGAACAGCATGTGCAAAGGCCCTGGGGCAGGAAGGGAGCCTCCTGGGTTTCCGTACTTTCCAAGCTTCCTTCTCTAACTGTCTCACAATTCTGTGAACCCCAGGATTCTGCTGATACCTTTCCTTTTTACTTAAATTAGCTGAAATTCCACTGCTTTCCACCAAAGGAATATACACTTTATATTTTAGGCAGGAATGGCCACAGTCTGTAGCCTTTTCTCAGGGTCACATCAACCTGAGTCTCTCAAATAAATACCCACCTCAATAGACTCATTGGCCAGAAAGAAGTTCTTGGGCTAATGTATATGTGGGTCCATCTGTCCTCTCAAAGGACAAGTCAAGAGAGTATCCTCTTGTGCAACTCAGTAACGAAAAGGAACCTGACTTCCTTGTTTCCTTCTGTTGATTCTTCAGAATGAGTCATTGGCCCTATTCCACACCCCGCCAGGGCAGCAGAGCCCAGCGGTCTCTCTCAGCAACACTTCTGGCACCCATGACCTCCTCCCACCCCTGTGTCAGGTGTAATCTCCCAGCATCATCTAAACCAAACAGAACAGAGAAGAATCTCCACCCTGTGGGGCAGATCTGAACTCGAGAGTCTCCCCACGTCTGCTCTTCCCTCGGCCTTACCCATTTCAGTAAATCCATCCATTTTTCAAGCCAGAATCCCAAGAATCATCCTTGATTCCCTTCCTTACCCCTTACATTTAAGCAATCAGCAAGTCCCGACAGTCCAGCCTCCAAAATACATCACATTCTAGCCCACGTTCCTACACCACTCCTGCCTCCACCTTCCACCAAGCCACCACCGCCCACACACTTGCCTGACCTCCCCACCATGTCCCCACTTCCTCTCCTGCTCTCCAATCCATCAACTTCAGCTGGAGTGATCTTTTAAAAAGGCAAATCTTCTTCTTAAAGCCTTCCAATGGCTCTCCATTGTCTTAAGATAAAATCCAAACCTTCTCCTTGGCCTGTAAGACCCTGTGTGATATGACCATGATGCAGGTCACTCACTTCTTACCCTCAGACAGCCAGCCACACTGACCAGCTTGTGGTCTCTGGAACAGCCCTAATCTCTCACTTCTGGGCTGTCTCAAATTCTATTCTCTATAATGCCTATAATGTTGTCGCCCATATTCACGATCCAGAAAACTCCTTCCTCACCCTCAGGCTTCAGGTGAAATGTTTCAGGTCAAATGTTACCACCTTCAGGAAGTCTTCCTTGGCCACCCCCCGGCTAACTTAGGTCCTCCTGTTTATGATTCTTCTCCATCAGACAGCAACACACTTGTAATCTTCCTCTGTCCCCGGTTCCTCTGCCATCAGACTGTGAGCTCCATGAAGGCGGGGACTCTCTTTCTTGCTCACAGCTGTCTCCCTAGAGCCCAGCACAATGCCTGGCTTATACCAGGTACTCAGTAAGTGTTTGCAATAGGGATGAATGAATGAATGACAGCTGGGATTCTGGAATCTAGGCTTCTAGCTAGCCCTGGCCAGATTCCATAATCTTCTGGGATGGACTTGGCCCCTTGGGAAGGAAAAGCTCTCTAGGTCATAAATTCTCCAAGGGATATTATGGAGACATTTTATAGCTTATCCAAGCATGGGAGCCTAAGTATTAATTATTCCCTCTAAAATAGCTATCTCTTATGGTTACATTCTGTATGAGGCAGGAATATGATTTTTTATGTTTTCCCAGTATTCATCGGGGGGCCTGGCACAGAGGTGTTAAAAGTGAAGATTTCAGAGCCAGCCCTGATGGCCTAGTGGTTAAAGTTCAGCTCTCTCACCGCTTTGGTGGCCCGGGTTTGGTTCCCGGGTGAAGGACCACACCGCTTGTCTGTCAGCAGCCATGCTGTGGTGGCGGCTCACACAGAAGAACCAGAATGACTTGTAACTAGGATATGCAACCATGCACTGGGGCTTTGGGGAGGGGAAAAAAAGAGGAAGGTTGGCAACAGATGTTAGCTCAGGGTGAATCTTTCCCTGCCAAAAAAAAAAAAAAAAAAAAACACAAATCCAGAACTTCCTATAAATATTAACTTATACTTAAGAAAAACAACAACAACAATGCAGACTTCAGGTTCCATGTGGCCTGGATTCAAACCCAGGTCCGTCACCTATAGCTGTGTAGCCATAGGCCACTAACTTCATCTTCCTGAATCTTCCTTTCCTCTTCTGTAAAATAAGGATAAGAACAATCTAGATTCTTTATAGGATTACACTGAAAATTAACTAAGACAGTTCATGTAACACTGAGTGTCTGGCACAGAGGAGGAGCTTAATATACCATTATTGTTTGTAGCACTAATAGTTTGATAAGTTTAGTAAGAACGTTAGGCATTTCCCCATATTATCATTAGGTGTCGCCACAGACTTGGCTAAAATAGCAGCACCAGCTTCCTGAGTGTAGAAGCCTAAGTCAGGGACAAAAGGGCCTGGGAGCTGGAGAAATGGAAGACAGAGTAGGCAGGAACCTCTAGAGGTCATGAAAGCAGGTCCCGGATTTGAACTCCCTTGTTCTGCCTCCTTAAGGGTGGCAAACTTAAGGGCCATGGTTGGGAGGGGCCCTCCCCACCAGGCCTCCCACAGCTCATCCAGCCCATGGGATAGCCTGTTTTAGCATTCGTAGTAATAGGTAACTAGGAGAGCCAACTACGTGACAGGCGCTATTCTAAGCACTTCAAAATATGAACTCGTTGAATTCCCAGAAACAACCATATGGGGCAGATTCTAATGCTTTCGTCATTTTACAGATGTGAAAAGCGAGGCACAGGGAGGTTAAGCAACTTGCTCAAGGACACACAGCTAGTAAATGCAGAGTGGGATTAAAACCCTGGTATTCTGGCTGCAATCTGTGCTATTGCAGAGTTTACTTCTTTCGTCACCTTGGTAATAATGTTTCTTATTACGCTTTTAATCTTTTGACATCACATAGCTTCTCTGGTGACTTAACAAATAACTACTGTTCCATGACAGGTTAAATTTCCTGAATCTAAGTCTTGGTAAGGAAAAATTTTCTTTTGTTCCTTTTTCTCCCCAAAGCCCCCCAGTACATAGTTGTATATTCTTCGTTGGGGGTCCTTCTAGTTGTGGCATGTGGGACGTCGCCTCAGCATGGTTTGATGAGCAGTGCCATGTCCGCACCCAGGATTCGAACCAACGAAACACTGGGCCGCCTGCAACGGAGTGCGCGGACTTAACCACTCGGCCAGGGGGTCAGCCCCGGAAATAATGTTGATTTTCGAAAAAAGTAATTGTCAAATGGATGCCAATATAGGAAATAGGTATTGTGGTTTCACAAAACTTGGTTCTGTAAAGAACACAAACTTTTGCTGATTCTTTATCATTTAGCCCCAAGTCTGCCATCTAGTTCTAACTGAATCCCACATACCTGGTTACCAGCTAAATTGGAGGCTTGGAGGGCAAATGAGAAAGGGAGGAGCTTGGCCTGGCCTTTCATTCATTCATTCAGTTGCTCATTCATTCATTCGTCAACAGTCACTGCCTCTTCCTCCCTGCCAGGCCCTGGACTGGGCTCTGAAACCAAGCAATGACCCCAAAAGGAGCCTGGCCCTCCAGGACTCACAGTCTAGGGGAGTTAACAGCCATCGGAAGGGCTTTAACTGCACTGGCATTCCTTAATTGCCCATCTCTCAGACCCGTCTGTAGATGGCAGTGTCTGATCCACTTCTCTATCCTCCATTCCTAGCACAGTGCTTGGCACATTTTAGGTGCTTGATAAATATTGGCGGAATGAATGCAAAGGCTTCAGGGAGGAGGCAGCATTTGATTTTGGACTTTGACAACTGGAGAGGCTCTTGACAGGTGAAGACAGGGGAGAGGGGACCCCCCTGAAGAGGAAGAGTGACAGGGCCACTTTAGAAAGATCATCCTGGCTGCTGTGTGAAGGACGCTGGTTCCGGGTAAGACAGGGCCAGGAGACCAGTGGGGAGGCTGGTGCAGGGTCCAGGGAGAGAGGATGGCAGCCTGGACCAAGGCTTTGGCAGTGAGGACAGAAAGGCCTGAGGGGGATTCAGGAGCGATGAACAAGACTTGGGGAGTGGGGAGCAGGAGAGAGCAAGAGTCGTGAGTGAGTTTGGGCATCTGATGGAGGAAGGCAAGTTCGAGAGGACTTGGCAGGAAGTTGAGGTCTGTTGAGGACAATTTTAGTGCAGAAAGACCTTCTAGGTCCCTCAAGTCAGGGCCCAGCTTTGGCGTCATTACTACCACCTGGAATTGAGCTTGGAGGGCGGAGCAATCTTGTGGGTACAGAGGAAGGGAGCCGGCGGGGGGCAGGAGGCAGCCCCATGTGAGTGAGAAGCCCCGTCTCCCCTTCTCCAGTTTTCTGGGGCCCCGAGGGAGAGAGAGCTGACCACTGAGGGTTGTCAATGCCCAGACCTCGGTGTGATGTTTACTGGAAGGCTGAGTCCCTCCAAACTGGACCTTCTGATTCTTGCTCAGCAGCACACATCACACGCCATGGGTTGGCAGGACCTCTTCCTCTCTTTCATTATATTTTATTTTTCTTAGGGTATGACATACACAAAGTACATAAAGTCCCCTAATCTTAAAGTATAAGCTTGATGAACTTTTGCCTGTGTAATCACCAACCAGATTAAGATACAGACCCTTTCCAGCACCCCAGAAAAGTTCCTCTTGCTCCTTGCCCATCTCTGCTCCCCCTCCAACCCAGGTAAGCACTATTCTGATTTCTAAAACGATAGATTTGCTTTGCCTGCCTTTGAACTTTACATGAATGGAATCATACAATATGTACTGTTTTTGTGTTTGAATTCTTTTAGTCCGCATGCTATACGTGAGATTAGTCCATGGTGTTGTGTAGATCAGTATTTTTTATTTTCACATGTAAAACATAGTATTTCATTGGATGAACAAGCCACAATTTGCTTATCACTTCTCCTGTTGATGGACATCAGACTATTTCCAGTTGAGGCTATGAATAAATCTGCCATGAAAATTCTTGCACGAGTCTTTTGCAGACATAGGCTCTCATTTCTCTCGGAATGAACACCGCAGAGTGAAAATTCAGGGTCATAGCATGGGTGTATGTTTAGATTTAGTAGATACTGCCAGTTTTCCAAAGTGGTTGTACCAATTTCCTCTCGCAACCAGCAGTGTGCAAGAATTTCATTTGCTCCACATCCTGGCCAACACTTAGCCCCTTCTTACTCTAAACAAGACTTCCCACTATGAGACTTCTCTTTTCCTCCAGTGTTGGATATTGGGTGTACCTGGCATGGGTGCAATGATCCCTCAGCCCATAAGCAGCAAGAGAGTGAGAGGCCACATCCAGTTTGTTTGAGTCTCAGCTAGAGGAGGAATGGACATCTCCTTGACATGGACGGGACCCCAGGAACTGGGGTGGCCATCTTATGACCATGAGCATGAATTCAATGTGAGAATGGCAGAGCAGAGATGGAATGAACCTGAGAGACAGAATGTCCTTGATAACATTGCCAAGCCACTCAATTAACCCGCCATTGATGGCAGCCTCCTTATTTTTTTAAGCCAATGGATTTAAGGATCTTTTTAGGAACTTGCAACATAAAGGATACAGTCCATAAGCCTCCTTGTAACCAAACCCACTGGTGCCATTTCTGTCCTCCACAGCAGTCAGCCCCCTGAGCACTCTCTCCTTGAAACCTTCTCTCTGGGATCCCATGCTCACCTGGTCCTCCTCCTACTCCACTGGTCACTGCTTCTCAGCCTCCTTTGTTGGGTCCTCCTCCTCCTCTGCCTACCTTTTTAAATCTCCTCCTCTCCCCTGGGATGTCATCCAGCACCATGATGTAGCACCTGTGTGCTGATGTTCCCCAAATATGTAGCTCCAGCCTAGACCTCTTTTTTGAGCTCTCATCTCGTATAAAACTGCCTATTGACCCTCTCCACCTAGAGGTTGCCCAGGCATTTCAAACTTTGGCTTCTCAAAGCCAAACTCTTGATCTTCTCCCTCAATCTGATCCTTCTGTAGGCTTCACCACCTTAGTCAAGGGTTCTTTCACTACTTCATACTCAAGGCAAAACCCTAAGTGTTATTGCCAAGGCCTCTGCACGCACCCACACCCAATATTACATCCCTTATTTCACCGCCCCAAGCCACCACCCTGCTTGAGTCACCATCTCTTTTCACCTGGAAAGCTGCAACAACCTTCTAATGCCTCTCCCCACACCCACTCCCAAGTGTCTTCCAAGCCATGCAGCCAGGCTGATCTTTCAGCAACCCAAACTTGGAATCACTCCCCTGGTGGAAACACCTTATTACTCTCAAAATAAAACCCAGAATCCTTAGGTAGTGCTACCTGCTTGCTCACCTCTCACCCTCACCCTGCTCGTTCCCACCTCCACACCTGGGACAAGTAGTTCTTTCTGACTCGAACATTTCCTCTCTCACCCCTGCCTCACACAATTCCTTAGTTTCTCAGCCTAACTGCCAGGTTCCCAAGGAGGGTCCACCTTCACCTCTCACCCTACATTCGACTCTATTAATTTTTCATAATACTCTTTACTTTGCCCCACAGCACCTCCCATGATGCATAATTACATATTGACTTGATTAAAATTATTAATATGTAGTGATAATTTGATGACTGTCTTTTCTCTCCTCCCCCACTCTCCCCCACTAGACTGGCAGCGCGTCGAGGTTAGATCAGTGTCTGTCACCCTCCACTCTACCCTCTCGCTTTTAGTACTGCACTTACACACAGAAAGGGCTCTAGAAACGTGCTTAACTAACTAATAAATGAATACACTGCCTCCTTCAATCCCCGTAACAACCCTGCGAAGGAGGCATTTCATCAGACACGAGGAAGCTGAGTCGGGGTGGGCAGGAGGAGGAGTCAGGTCCCGACTCGAGTCAGGTTCTAAGTGCTGAACCCGGATCTTTACGCTCCTGAGCTTTAGCCCCTTGGGGAAAGGGCCAGGGAGGAGGCGGACTTTGAGCCACGAAGTTTTCCCGGAGTACACGGGTCATCCACGCGGACCACACGAGACCAGAGCTTACCTATAAGGACTGAGGTACGCCCCCTGGGCGCTCAGGGAGTAAAGATCACAATCTGCTGCATATGCATGAGGGGACCATGGGCCCTTGATGTGGGACTGCCCAGGCTGCGCCTGATAAAAAAATTCTTCGGACTTGAAGACTTCGGAGCCCCCAGAGTTCTGCACACATACGCATAAAGTCTTCAAAGGGTCATCTGGCACGGATATTGAAGGGACGTTGGAGGAGAGATACTCCAATTTGGGTCATATGATCAGGCTTCTGCCTTAGGCAGCCCAATCCCAGGAGGGGTCCTCGGCCGGCTCGACTAGAAGACGAAGGGGGCGTCACCCCGGCTTCCTGCGGCGTCGGTGGCGAGCTGAGGTGGAGGCAGGCTGCGGCAGCGAGGGCGACAGTGGCGGCGGCGCCATGGCAGGGCTCGCAGGTACCGTGGCAACGGCCTCCTGGGGCGGGATGAGAGGCCCTCAATGCGGCCACGCCGCCATGTTGTCCCTTTGGGGTCACCTTAGGCGTCGCCCGGTCCTTCTCTGGGGTTTTCCTTCCGCGCACCCTGGGCGCCAGCCCTGTCCGGTGTCACGTGATTGCCCTATTTGGCCCCAGCCTGGGCCTAGGGGGTCCCTTCCCGCCCCGAGGGCGGGTCACTGGACTGCTGGGTTCTGGTTCTGGCCTCCAAGGTCAGCGCTCGCCTGTCTGCTCCTGGGATGGGGTAGGCAGAGCCGGGGAGCGCGTGACTGGGGGGCGCGCCCACCCCACTGCGGCCCCGGGGACCCTGGCAGGGGGCCTAGCTTCTGAGAGGCCTGTCACTCTGTTTCCTCCACTTGAGTTGCACTAAATCAGAAGGGGCATGCGGGAGAGGGGAGACAAGGGTGTCCCGCCCCGGGCCCCGCTTTGGTGTCTGGGCTGATAGGTTGACGCTGTGCTCTGGGGCGCGGGTGCTTTTTAGTCTTGCTAACTTTACATCAAGTCTGGATACCCATTGCCTTTCCTCCAGTATACATGGGGAGTGGCCCTCAAGGGCAGCTGAAGGAACGGAATGCCTGGCACACTAATGGCCTGGAAAGAAGTATGGGGGATGGGAGACAGTTGCTTTTCCCTCCCTCCTTCCAAACCTTCTTTAATTTCCTTCCAGGCCTCCGTGTCCCTTTTCAACGCTAAATGTTGGGACAGACTGGGGTCTGTCCTAGGAAAGAAATGGTCTTTCTGTTTATAGGTCTGGATTGTGTTTTATCCCTTTCAGGGAACTGGTGTGTTGGGGACAGCTTCTGTTTGCCCTGCCTGACATGGTTCAACCATCCTCTCAGCCTTCTGGACGGCAACACCAAAGCCAGGACCAAAAAAAAAAAAAAAAACGTTCCAAGCTTAAGTGCTAATGCCAGGTGTTAGATCTTGTTTATTTGTTTTAAATCAGAGACTAATTAATGTCAAGCAAATCTGTTAAAAGAATCCGAGCCCTGGTCAGTTTCCAGTGACCAGATCAATTCCATCTCTTAAATTGGTCTTGTTAGAATTGTTGCCAAAACAGTTTAACCTTTTATCTGTAATATGTTGTTTCAAAGAGGAATCTGGAAGTCTGGGTTTGGCTGTCTTTTTTTGTTGTTGATCTCTTATCTTTGCAACATATGCATTCGATTTCAAGCCTGTCACTGTGTGATGTACCAAGGACCATGTGTTGCCTGCCTCTCTGACTTCCTGTTTTACGAATGCTCAGGAATCTGGATCCTGCTGGGATATGGGCCCTGTGGGAGGGAAACGGGGAGGAGCAGGTGGGGGGGGGGGGGAGGTGAACAGGATCATTCCCAGAAAAGATGGTGACATGTCTCTGGGGCATATAGAGGAAGTCAGAGGTCACCAGGGAAAATGAGACTGTTAGACTAATGTTTTGTGTGTCTGTGTGCAGACGTTTAAATCTCTGGGGGTAAAACTAACTGCAAATTCAGAGTCTCACTTTAGGGTGCCAGCTCCTGAGTAGATACAAGCTTGAAAATAGATATCTAGCAAATGGCTCACAGCAAACCAACTCTCTTCCAAACCACGTGTAATAGGCTGTTGCTGTCCTGCACCTGAAGCTCAAGAAACTTGTCCTTCTGCCCCTTCCTTCAATCACAATCCAAATACTCCACAGATAGAGGTAACAGTGTCACATAGCACCCCACACCTCTGAAAGTCATGGTATCTACACCCCCTGGGGACTTAACTTCAACTGATTAGGCTAGGAAACTAACATCCCTCATGGGGCATTAGTCCCAAGGGTGTCACCTGTTGCTGGAATCCCACAAAGCCATTCCCATCCCCTCACAATCATCAGTTCTATCCTTGGCCTTGTGGGGGCAAAGTTCTGTGGGGGTGGTAAAGACAGTTTAGGGAAAGGGGAGGCCTGTGGACATTTCACCCTGTAGACTAAGGTCTTTGCAATAAAACTCGCCATTTTCAGTTCCTCCCAGAATAAAATGTTTTGATGGTATTGCTTCTGGAAAAAATTTTATAACCAAGATGTGTTTGGACCGGACTTTTAGGCATCACACAGGAATAGAAAGTGAACACATTCCTTCTGTATTCTCTTGTGGGTTGTGTTTGCTGCCAGAACATGGGGACGAAAGGGAGGAGTGGACATTGCACATTCACGCCCACCCAAGCAGGTGCAGGCCACCAGCACAGCCCTTGCCTGGAAGTCCGTCATCACCGTGCCGTGCTCAGAGCCCTGCTGATGGATGGATGGAGGAAACCCCACAGATGGGCTTTGCCAAGATCTTTTGGAAAGACCTTGGGCTGCCAGCAGCCGCCTGCCTTTTAAAGGGGGCACAAGAGGCTAAGAGGGGCCTACTGTGTCCAGAGTAGCCAGACCCTTTCATGCTGCTTTGGCTTGTCTCCCTGAACCCAGCTGCCTTGTAACTGGGTTGAGGTTAGAGCATCTGGGGTGGTGGGACTGTGGGCACACCCTTCGAAGGCTCTGAGGGGGAGGGGCAGCCTTCATTGAGAACACGTCGAAATATGTTCATGGTTCTGTGGGTTTAGTATAGAAAACCACAGATACTCCCAGTCTTGAGGCCTGCCAAGATAGGGGCTTCAGAAGGGAGGTGTGGGCATTGCCTGCTGATGAGTTAGCCTGGGGCAGGAGGAGAGCTGCCTTACCTTCAGGCTGTGATAGGAGCTGGGGGGACCCAACCCAAGGAAGATGGAGTCTTGGATTGCACATCCCCACCCCAGTCCCAGTGAGTCCTGATTGCCATTTTGATGGCAGAATATTTCTAGTATGTTGGGGTTTACTGGATCTTAGCAGCCCTTTTACAGAGGGGAACTGAAAGTGATGGGTAGGAGGTGACCTGGCCAGGTTCCCTGGGCTGTTTGATGCCATAGCCAATACCGGAACTGAGGTCTGCACCCTCCATCCCCATGATTCTCTGCTAAACTGAAGTTATAGGTGCCTCTAGGGGTGCTGGTGGTTGGGCTAAGAAATGTAAGGGGCTTGCTTAGGGGAGGGAAACATCATCAGGCTCAAGGGGCAAGGTGCTTTGTGCTCCGGAACTGTTTGTGACAGCCGTGACTAAGGGATTTGAGGAAGTGGCAGAAAGAGAGATTTATGGCCCTCCAGCTCCCCTTGGTGTTGACCCAGGAACAGGTGTGTAGTGACAGGGACACATAAAGCCAGAGACAAGGCTAAACAGGCGGCAGAGCCATTTGGTGAGGCAGTCAGCTGACTCCACGTAAAAGGAGCCCTGACTCACTGAGGAGTGGGAGAGGGGAGAGAAGTCGGGAGCCGAGCAGCCAGCCCACCCGCCCACCCTGACATGGCAGGGGAGAGCCCAGGGTCAGGGACCTGGTAAGCACCCCTAAGAATATGGAGGCTAATGCTGAGAAGAGAAGAGAATCTGATCCTGGGGAGAGTGAGCTGGACACAGGTTCCTGAGGGTGGGGGAGGAGACCCTGGAGAGTAGCAAGGCCAGGCAGGATGCCTTTGTAGGCCTCATGGTAGAGGTTGTAGGGCCTGGAGGTATGAGCCGGGTCGGGGAGGCACCACACACCTCTTATCCCATACTCATTGTCCAAGGCAGTGCCCACCCTGCCCAGTGCTCATTTCCTGGGGGCTCCTGGATAGAGATAAGACTGTTCTGAAGTCCTGATCAGCCCCTGGGTCCCTAGTATCCCATTTTGAGGGCTACTCCCACCTTTTCCAGTGATTACCTGCCAAGGCTCCTTATCCCAGTACTAGTGAAGGCACCCACTCCCTCCTGGGGGGAAAGTGGTCCCTTCTTCCCAGAGCACAAGTGAAGCTGTGAGCCTTTCTCTTTGAGGAGGGAGAAGTGGTCCTTTATCTCAGGACAGTGTTGAGATGGAAGTGGGTTTGTGAGGGTCCCAGTCTATTCCTATTTTATTGCCTCCCCTCCTCTCGCTAGTGTTGTGCCCACTCCACAACGGGCACGTCAGCCCAGTCTCAGAAGTATGTGTCGAAGCCGCAAGAGAAATCACAAGAGACAACTTTTTGGTGCGCCTCCACTGCCCCGCAGGGTCCTGGGACACTGTGCGAGACAGGGGAGGTACTGGTTTTTTATTTTTTGTAGAGGTGGTCCCTGTCCTCCAGGAGCTTACAATCTAGCTGGGGAGACACAACTAATGCACACTTATACAATCAGTACAATTAGCGATTACCACAACATTGACCACAATTGCGTGAGACCAGGGAAAAGCAAGATCAGTGAGGGGCTGGGGGCTCGGAGAAGGTGTTTTAGTAAAGATGGGGTTTGTTTACTGGTTGTATAGGTCCAAATTGAGTGATCCATTTCTTTTGGGTGGGGCGGGCTTGGGAGGCAGTGAGAGGGAGGGGGAATTGAGGGAGCAAAGGCAGCAAGGCTGGAATGCACGTGCTGTAGGCAAGGGACAGTGAGAGGGCCCACTCTGTTTCTTCACCCGCCTCCTCCCTCACCCTCGCCCTCCAGTCCCGCCACACTGGCACGCAGTTGGCGCCTTGTCTGCTGCACCGAGATTCAGGGCTTCGGCTGGTGGTGCTGGAGTGTCCATTCTGCTGGCTGGTGTGGTTGTCTGGATCTCTGTGGTGTGGGGCCTGCTGGCGTGGCCGTGGTTTCCGGGCTGGGATGTTGCTGTCCCAACTTGGTCCAGATAAGAATGCACTGCCTATGCCCAGATCTCAGGGGTCTGCTCCCCCAAACCCCCCTCCTCCCTCTACCCCGCCTGGCAGTGGGACGGGTGCAGAGGGGTTTGGAAAGGTTCTGGTATTGTCATCATTGTCGGTGCTGCTTCTCCGGGGGCCTACCGGCCCCTCACTGACCTTGGCAAGTGCTCCTATGGCGAGGGAGCACAGGGGACCCCCCGTTCCTGCGCGGCACTGGCTCCCATGCTGGTCGAGATGCACAGGAGCACCTGGTGACACGGCCGCCCAGGGCTGGGGGCTGGGGCCTCAGTTGGGGGCTCGCTGCCGGCGCTCTCCCAGCACCTGCCGCCCGGTCCTCGACACGGTGTATGCCAGCTTCTGCAGGGAGTACCTGAACACCTGCGGTGAGAGACCCAGGACCTGCCCTTAGAGGCGAGCCCCCGCAGCGTGTCTGCAGCGCTGCGGTGCCCGCCCCCGCCCCACCCCCTGCCCCGCCCGCCTGTCCGACCAGGAGAGGCGGGCGCGGGCGCAGCTTGTCCACGAGTCAGGGCAGCTGGAGCTTTTCCAACTGTGCTGAAGGCTGCATGGCTGCAAGCTGATTGGACCCACAACTTAGGTATACCTCACTTCTCGCAATGGGCTGTGTCCCTGGAGGATTTCGAAAAGCGAATCCTACCCAGTAAATGCAGCATTCCAGGAACACCTTGAAGGAAATATGCAATTCCTTTGGCAAAGGATTCCTTTAAGAGAATTCTTCCTGCAAGGGGTGCTTTTAGGGTAAACGATTTTGTGGACACAGCGCTTTCTTCTGTTTTATTTCTTTTTACACGAAGCGCTTTGCCTCTATTTGATTTTTTTTTAAATAAAGTGAATTGTCCTTTTTTGGAAGTGCTTTTTTCTCTTCCATTTTTCCTGCAAAGAGCCTTTTCCTCTAATTGTTTTCTTCAAAGCGCTTTTATCCGATTCATTTATCTCTTAGCTCCTTTGTCTAATTTTTTTCTGCAATGCGCTTTTTATCTAATGCATTTTTTTCTGCCAAGTGCTTTTGTCTGTTTTATTTTTCCTGCAATGCGCATTTGCTCTAATTCATTTTTTCCCGCGAATTACTTTTTGTCTAATTAGTTGTGGGGTTTCTTTTTTTGCAAAGTGTTTTTTATTTTTTCTCAGAAGTCCCTTTTTCTAACTTATTTTTCGTCGTCCCCCCAAATTTGTGTGTTTTAGGAAAATTTCCCCGCAATGCGCAGTTTTCTAAGGCGGAAAATTTTCGCTGTGCAAGATGTAAAGTCTCTTTTCGCAAAACAGAAGTGCCCCGCCCCCCTCCTAGGATCGAGTCTGAGTGTAGCGGGTTTTTCTTACCGCGTTGGTCGCTAAGAGTCTCGATGATTGTTCGCGGCTGGCGCCTGCCGCGCCCCAACTCTTTGTTCCCGGCCGGGCGCGGGCGCACTGGGAAGGGTCTGCGCGAGGAGGAGGGCGCAGGGGACGGGCAGAGGCGCGCGGTGCCGGCCGCGGCACTCGGGCAGGCAGGGATGCGGCAATCGGGACAGGAAGGGTCCGGGAAGCGGCAACTGCGACGCGGACTTGCCGGCTCAAGGGGCATGCATTGGGACCCCGCTCCCACCCGGAGCCCAGGCACACTTACCTGCAGCAGCACGCGGAAAATGTACCAGCCGATGATGAGCAGTTCAGCGGAGGCCGCCGCCACTGCCGCCATGGTTCCGGGAGTGGTAGGTGGGTGGTTGAGTGCGAGCGCTGCCAGAGGCCGCCGGTGTGCCGAGGTCCGCTGGTCTCTCGGAGTCCGCTCTTGGGCGCACTGCCGCAGCAGCGGTGGCCGCGCCTTAAGTATCCGCCCGCCACCCAAGTGCGCATGTGCGCTTGGGGGGGGGGGTGGTCCGTGAGGAGGGGTGGCCGGGGGGTGGGGGCGCTCCTCATTCGCCAGGAGAGGAAAAAATAATCCATCTGCTCTTTCCACACCGACCCCCGCCTCCTGAGTTCCATCTTAGCCCCTTTCCAGAAGATTCCGCCGTGCCGGCTTTTGAATTTCAGTGTAAAATGGAGGGGAACTGCAACTTTGAATAGCGCATAGGGCGAGGGTAGGGGTTGTGCGCCTCGTGGTGCGGAACCCCTCTCTCCAAACCCTGGCCTGCAAATTTGAGCCTAGTGTCCAGTGTCGCGCCGGAACCCACCTTGGGCACGACGGAAAACCTGATTTAGAGAGGGATCCTCTGCCCCGCAGAGCGAATAAAGGTGCCCCTTCCAGGAGCCTTGGCTTCATAAGCCTATGGTCAGCATTCCTTTTCTAATGTTCAGTGTGTTGTAGCTCAGGTCCTCTGCTTCACCCGAGTCTCTGAGCGCGTAACCTTTCCCGGATTCCTCGCATCCCGCCTCTTAACGGTTGCTAGATGAGGATCTCCGCCGGTGGCGATTGTACGGAGCTGAGGCAGGGTACTGAGCGCTAGGCGCAAAAGCGGTAGTAGCCGGTATCTACCCTGTGGGAGGGATGCGGGCGTGCCGGATTGGCGCCTTTGTATGCACGGAAGGGATGGGATGAGCTTTCCCGAGAAGTGGTTGGAATGCGCTCTGGGGTAGTTGCTGGACGGGTCATTTGAACCTCTCTTTTCTGCTCCCCTCACCCCAGGCCCTAGTAGGTCTTCAGCCAGCCAGGTTCTTTGTAGCCCTTGCGCTGGGTAGCTGGAGCTTGGAGCAGGGTTTTGCTACGGCCACAAGAGGGTTGTGGCTGCCGCAGCTCCGTTTCCAGGCGCGGCGGGAACACGGGAACATGGTTTGGGAGCGCAGCCTTGGTGCGCCGATGGCCCGCCGCTCAAGATCATCTCTTTCCAGCAAGCTGCCTGGCACAGGGGCCAACTGGCATTTGCCCCTATGTGGATAGAAAATTAATTTTGGTTAAAAGCTCATAGAGGTCAGGTTCTCTACAGTGCCAGCAGCAGATGGAGAGTGTAAGTGATCCAGGCGAGGTCAGTTTGGACGAAGTACTATGGTGATTTTTTTTCTACGTTGACTTTCGAAGAAGTGGCTGGTTTTGGCAAATGATACCGGACTATTTGAAAAAGGCAAGCTCATCCCAGGCTGCCATGTTAAAACCAACTATTTGGGGTGCCGCCACTGCAGCTTCCCAGAGCTTGCAAGGATCCATTGCCTGCGATCTCCAGCAGGCAGCGCACCACTAACTGCTTTAATTCTCCACTGAGCACCTGCTATGAGAGCTACTAGATAGAGAACCCTGTCCTTATTCCGTGGTGGCACAGCACGGAGCCCATGCCTGTCCGGTGGAACCACAGGGCGGTATTGTGAGGTCTGGGCCCCTTGAGGACGGGCCGCAGCCCCAGGAGGCGATACATGATCTCTGCTGGGCAGGGCCCAGACAAAGCCAGTCCACTGTGCCGGACCTGCTGGAAGAGCCCTCTCCAGGTCCCCGGGAAGCCCAGGGGAGATACCCCAGGAGGCTTCCCGAAATGGTGACTTGGAGAGGAGTAGTCTTCCCTGGGTGGGCAGGGAGGAAAGGGCATTCACATTTGCTGTTGTTAACCATGATCCATTTTCCCAAATAAGTATACATTCTGTTCCTGTTTTTTTTTTTTTGTCTGTCTGTCTGTCTGTTTTTTGTCTGTCTGTTGTGTTGACTTTTCTCTTCAGGATCCCTGCTGCCTTGGTGATCCCGGGCTGACAGCCAGAGAGCACAGCGGCTCAGCTCCTGGAGAGTGAGGGTTGAAGAAAGTGGAGGGCAGCCGCCCGCGCCCGCTGGCTCCCATTAGGTCGGTTCCTGCAGCGGTGCCCGGCGGCCTTGGCGAAGGCCCTGCCCGGCAGAGATCATGTATTGCCTCCAGTGGCTGCTGCCCGTCCTCCTCATCCCCAAGCCCCTCAACCCCGCCCTGTGGTTCAGCCACTCCATGTTCATGGGCTTCTACCTGCTCAGCTTCCTCCTGGAGCGGAAGCCTTGCACAATTTGTGCCTTGGTTTTCCTGGCAGCCCTGTTCCTCATCTGCTACAGCTGCTGGGGAAACTGTTTCCTGTACCACTGCTCTGATTCCCCGCTTCCGGAATCAGCGCACGACCCCGGTGTTGTGGGCACCTAACAGCCTGCCCAGTTAGCTTTCCAAGGAAGCAGAAGACGGGAGGGGAGGCATTGACATAGGTCATAAAGCATTGGAGTTTCAAATCCCGCAGCCCCGCGGGTGCCACATTCCTGACGGCGCCTTTTTGGCCTGTGATGTTTTATCCTTATAATGTGAATAATGGCACTGATCGGTGCTTTTATTGTAGAGTCTTGTAGTCGTGGGTGGTCTTGTGGTTGTGTCTGTTCTGTCCCCATCTCGGTCCCCGGCTGTCAGGATGGCCACCCCCCTCGTCTCATTCCTGCGAGGAGTCTCTGCCCATCCTGGTCAACCGCCTGGGTATGACGTAGGCAGATAAAACGCCAGTCTCATTGTCACCTCTGTGACCCGTCTTTGACAGGGTCTCCTCCCTTCCCAGAATGTTACTGTCTCCCTAGTCCCTCTCCTGGTTTCCCTTTAGTTCTCTTCTACCCCTTTCCTTTTTTGGGGAGCACCTGTCCAGGACAGGGCTCATTTTTGCACTTATCTCAAATTTAAAGAGATTGCTGACGCCCGAGAGCCTCGCTTTTTCATTGTCCTTTCCCTGGTCAGCAGGCTAGACAGAAACATGTCTTGACTGTTTGTTGTCCACAAATCTCCAGTATTTTTGCCACTTCACTTTTAAGAAAGAGGTAACAGATGCGTGTTGCTCTTTCACCTGGGTGTCTGGGCTCATGCTTAGCAGCCGGGCCTCGCTTCCTTTGCCCCTCCTGCTGCCTTCCTCCGCTGTCCCGAGGAGGGGCCTCAGTGTGCCTCCCGCGCGCTCTGCAGGATTGAGGTGTGGTGTGTTCACGTTGACCTAGCAGTCCCCAGCCGAGTGAGTGGGAGAGCACTTTGTGTTTCATAACAGCTATGATCCCCTTGATAGGCGTTTGGATATTTTTGGTGTGCTGTGCGTGTGTGTACGTGTACAAATGTGTGTATTCCTTTTAAAGAAGCTTTATGGAACGTGTTCTGATTTTGAGGTTTAGCAATAGCTAGCTATAGTAGGTACCGCTGCAGTTTTTATTTAGCATGGGGATTACAGAGTGACCAGCACACTGGACTCCGAGGTGGTTCAGACAAGACAGAGGGGAGCAGTGGCCGTCTTCGTCGTGCCAGGAGCTTCTTCAGTCCTGCGCGTATAGACTGTACGTTGTGAAGAATACACAGGAAGACTTTGTGACTGTCGCTTGCTGTTTTCTTTTTCTGCGCTTCAGTAACAAGTGTTGGCAAACGAGACTCTCCTGCCCTGCCCACTGGGGATCAGCATGGTTATCCTTCCAGTCTAAACCATCCATCTTTCTCTTGCCTGAGGTGGGGAGGGAGGTGGGCCGGCAGAGGACAGAACTGGAGGCAGTGAATGGGAACGCAAGGCCACACTTGTGGAACATTTGGACTGCTATTCTGGAGCTTTGATTTCTGGTGTGTTCGTTGCACAGCTGTTTGAAATGTTTAATAAAGCTTTATAAACTTTACTTTGTGGTTTTATGTGGCTGCAGTCCATTTGGGTCGTGGTATTGGGTTTCTGAGTTGGTGGGGGACAGGGGCTGGTACAGAGGGGCTGAGTCCTTGGCGCCAGAGTACCTTAGCCTGAAAATTTGATCTGCTCTCTGGAGAGCAGATGGTGGGGTTGGTGGAGGGGGAGCAGGGGCAGGCCAGGCGGTGAGCAGGAGGGAGTCTGAAAGTCTTCAGAGATGAGACATTCGCCTCTCTCAGCTCCCATGGCTTCTTGCCTGACACTGTTTCCCTCCATAGGAGATTTGAGTAACCGATCCCTTGACAAACAACTTAAGACAGCTGGAACTCTAATCATCAAGGATTTTTACAGTGCTGCTTTTGAAGTAAAAATAAAGTGAAACCCCTTATGGCATTTCAAGTGGAAAAAGAAATAAAGTTGGCTGTCCAAGCTGGGGACTCAAGCGGGTAGCTGGAAGCGTGAGAGGGGTGGAGTTCCATGTCATTGATGCACACGTGCTCCCTTGGCTCTGACATTTGCGGCAAAGCCGGGTAGCTTGCCAGGACCCTGTGCTGGGTGTCCACCTCTACATCTCTCCGAGAGAGCATCCCAGGAGCAGTGTGTCTCCAAGGCACAGGGCTGTTGTGAGGGTTTATTGAGATTGTTTATTGAGTTGGGAAAGGGGTCTGGTAATTTCATACGAGTTTATCTGTTTTACGTAGATTTTTAATTTATTGCTGTAAACCTCCCCATCATCAGTTTACCCCTTTTTCATTCTTAGCGTTGCTTATCGGTGCTTTCTCTTTTTTCGGTCAAAACTTGCCAAAGGTTTGTCCATTTTAAGGGTATTTTCAAAGAGCCAAACTTTTATTGATTTGTATCTGCTGAGTATTTTTCCTGATTCTTTCGTGCTTATATTTCTGAATTCTTCTTTTCCGGGTTTCTGGATGTATTTGGTGGTTCAGCAAAGTCTTGATAAGCTGAGGAGTCATACACGTGGAAAGGATGGTTTGTTCAGCAAACACTGAGCCCCTATACTAGGCTTGCTGGGGATTTCAGGGGCAAGACCCAGGCCTGACTCTCCAGGAGTGCATGATTCTAGCATAGTGGGAAGACTTAAGAAAATAGACAATTGCAGATTCCAAAAACAAAACAAACAAACAAAAAAGGCTTTTGTGGCCTCCCTCTCCTGTGGAGGCACCTGGATGATAAGTGAAGCCAAGATTGTTGCTTATTTTGCTCTCCCTCAGAAAGCAGCTTTGTGTCTTAGGTCAAGGCCCCTGAAGAGTCACAAACAGGCCTCCTGCTGAAAGATCTGTGGCCCTTTCCAGCAGGGAGCCTGCAGCCCATCCCCTCCTAAGGCGACTGCTAGATCAGCATTCTGTCTTCCCAACAGTGCTTTCCACCTTGCCAAGACAGCATGGGCAGCACCCTGCCCTTGTTCCTGAAATGCCTTTCAGGAAAGTGGAAAGTAGATACCTCTTCTGGAAAAAGGCAGGGGCACCAGGCCTTAGAGACCACACTCTGCAGTTCTGCGGTCGCTGTGGCTCCTAGTTCGAAATGGTTGGTTGCTCACATGGTACCTGGTAATCACAAGACCTCATGAGGCCTAGGTCTATGCCTTGCTTTGGGCCTCAGTTTCCTTGTAGGTAAAAGGTGGTCTTTAGAGCGAACACAGTCTTACCAGCCCTGATATACTGGAAATCCTTTCTCCTAGGATCTTAAGGTCCTACTGGATGCACTTTGAGGAAGGCGAGTGAGCTCTGGGAAGGTGGTAGTGCCTTTGCAGGATAGTCTGCATGTGCTTTCTGCATTAGTCAGTGTACCATGTAAGCCCTCATACACCTCTGTCAGTCAGGAAGCCTTCCCAGACTTCTTCCCTCTCCCTGGGGCTGCTTGCCTACAGCACTTCTCAGCCCTCTGTTGAGTGCTGGTGCTAGTGTTTGGCAGACTTCCTCTTCCGTAGTGACTGAACTCCTCCCACCTCCAAGGGGGCCAGCATTATTAGTCTATCAGTGGGTACTTGTCACCATCTCATGTAGAACTAGGCCTTGGGACCAAATGGTGGGCAAGGTGGGCAGTCCCTGCCATCAGGGAGTCATCAGGCTAATGGGAAAGGGGATGACATTGGGCAGGTAATCCCACAGATAGATATTTAACTATGAATTGTGGCAGGTGCTATAAGAGAGAGTCTAAGAGCGGAGCTGATGTAAGCAGGGGAAGATTGATGTTCAGGCGGAGACCTGAGGACAAGTGTAAATGAGCAGTGAAATAATAAATGAGATATTATTTCTCACCATTTAATCAAGCATCTCTGTGCTTACAGATAAAGAGTCTGGGCTGAAAGTAAAATGAAGGACCACCAGTATCTGGCTGCCCTAGAATCAGAACCTAAAAAGGCTTTTTGGGGTAGGAGTCAGTCTATTTAAAGCCAGAGGACTGTATTGGGAGAGACAATTGGGAGATACTGAGGGGGTCTAAGGCTGGCATTCTGGTGGCAGGCTCCTGAGAACTCTTCAGTTTCCAACTGACTGGAACCATCACAAAACAAGGATATGACAGGAATAGGGGGTAACCCAATCATAATAGCATTTAAGGTGGGTTCTTTCAGTAGGGAACAGGATAGCCTGTGAGCAGTGAATGCAGCAGGGCTGTCGAGAAGGCCATTGCCCTGACTAGATCATCGGGAATGGAGAGAAGTGGCTGTAAGGAGCCATGGTGGGTGGGCGGGGGGAAAACAGGAGAAAGGGTAGGCTGAGGAGAAAGGAGGACAGAGAAAGATGATAGAAGGAAAGTTGACCCCCATTGAATAGCTGCGGGAGAGGAGGCCAGAGGAGAATTGTCACCTGTATCGAGTCGGCTGGCACCCAAGGCAGAGTTCACCCCATTACCCCCCATCGTAGGTGGAAGGGTCGCTGCTCTGAAAAGGGGAGAACTAAGAAGTGCTCTCCTCAGCAAGAGACAGAAGGTGATCTTAAGAGCAGCTTGTCCGGCATCAGCCCAGGACCCCTCTCTCCCCAGTGTCTTCCTGAAAGACCTGAGAGGGGCAGGCTGTGGTCTGGCAGGTTTCAAGGGGGAATCTGTATCTTGAGAACAACTTCGATTATAGGGTGGGCTCAAGGGAGAGGAGGGCAGCTGGCTCAGCAGCAGCTGAAGCCTTCAAACAGAAACCCTCCGTCTCCCTCTGGGGATGGGGAAAGGGCCTCAAACAGTGGGTGGAGGTAGACTTAGAGAACAGTTTAGGACCGAGGAACGTTGAGAGGTAAAGCTTCAGGGAGCCTCAGGCCTTATGCCCCCACCTTTGTGACTCTGCCTCCCTCAGCCTCAGTTTCCCCACCTGTAAAATGGAGATCATAACATCCACCATCGCCTGTCTCAAGGCGAAGTCTTCACAAATGTTATTTCTTTTCTTCTGTGGCCCCACATTGCTGACCCCTATTGGGCCCAAGGCTCTTGGGGATGCAATCTGATCATCCAACTCTCCCGCTCGTTCATTCGTGCAAGGAGCATTTGCCCGGCCCTGTGTCAAGCTCTGAGCACCTGATGCAGAATAAGACCATGCCCTCCTTGAGAGCTCAGCTCAGCGGGAGGGAGGACACTGAGGCAGTCCTGTAGGCAGATAGTTACAATGCCATGGTGTCAGGACTGTCGTGGAAGTAAGGAGAGCGATCATTTGGGAGCCTATGTGTCGGCCCCTCAGCTTGACTGCCCTTAATTATTTTTTACAAGCCCCAAAATGACAACATCCTAAAAGGGAGAGTAACACTAAGGCATAGCTCTTTCCTGAGAGGCCAAAATCCTGGCTTTGAGTCCCTGCTTGGCCAGCAGCTTGCCCAGGACCCTCCCTGGATTTTACTCTCTTAGAGAGAAATCCCCGCCTGTGCAGCCTCCTGTCGTGAGGAACCAGTGCAGGGTATGATAAGAATGCTTTGTCAGACATGGGTTGGACAGGACCCTTCTCCAAAGACTGATCCTTTCAGTGGGTCTGGGCTCTCACCTCTTCCCGAGCAGCTTGTGGAGAGGCTGCCCTTGGATCGCACACCTCTTCTGAAGCTAACCCCTCTGCCAAGTCCCTGCCCCACCCTTCTATGGCAGCCCCTCAGCGGGCGGGCAGGGAGCTGAGGCCCTGGACCTGATCCCCACCCCCTTCACACATGACCTTGCCCTCCTCTCTTCCCTCTTCTCTGGGCCTCTGTTTTCCCATCTGTATGCCAAGGAGTATTGGCCAAAAGTTTGTTAAAACAAGCTGTGTTTAATGAAAGGATCTTTTGTATTAAAGAGTAAACTTTAAATCTCTTGGGTGCAGAACTGTCAACAATACTAGGTTAGAGTCAAGGCAAAATTGGAAGGGTCTGTGAGGAAGACAAACATAGCCCTTCAGTGGATCCCTCTTGCCTGTGGTCCCAACTCCTTAGCTTGGCCATGGAGGCCCTGCACAGCCCTGGAAGGTGGGGGCTTGGTGTTTGTCCCTTATCAGGCACAGTACTTGGCTGACCAGGCCTGGCATAGAGCCTGCTGGTTGGCCGGCCAGGGGAGTAGATAGATGGATGGCTCAATCAATCAGTCTCTAGACTCCCTAAGGAATTAGGTGGCCTGGTCTTTCCTAGAAGGAAGGGAATTCGGTTTGCCTCCCAAGTCTTCTCTTGGCACTTCTGAAGTGACAATGACAGTATTTTACAGCCTCTAGACCAATATTTTGAACAAAGGTCTGTGAGAAGAACCTCATAAAAGGCTCCACAGCCTGGTGTCCTCCGTATGGCAAAAGGTGGCTATGTCACCTCCCCTCACTGAGCCTCAATTTCTGCATCTGTAAAATGAGGCCATTGGACTAGATAATCCTCAAGTTTCCTTCTAGCTCTAGCATTGCCTTCAGATGTCCTGGTGCCTAGAGTAGTAATTGGACAGGGCCATGGTGACCCCAGTATCTGGGTCAATCCACATCTGGAGCATGGAGGAATCGTGGTGATGGCTGCAGCCCCTGGAAGATGAACTTGGCAGGAACTAGCTGAGTGATTTTTCTGCTGACTGTGAAATGTCCTGGCAGTCTATGCAGGTAGGCTGATGCAGGTGAGGGGTGGGGTTGGGCTCTCCCTCTCTTGTGATTCCTGAGTAATGTTTCCTTGCAGAATCACAAGCCTCCGGCACTGGTGGGTGCCAGCTAGATTCAGCCACTTATATTGGCAAAGTAGGTGAACCCTCTTTCCACGCTGTCCTGGCATGGCTTCCAGAAAGGCTTTCTGCTTCCACCCCTTAAATGCCTCACTGTGTCTCATTGTCACCACACCTGGAATCATACCTTCCCATAGCTTTCCAGTTCCCTGTACAGGTGGCCTGTTCTCGGAGAAGGTTGTGGCCCTGAAGCCTTAGTTAGCCAGGAATAGCTTAGCTCAGAGTCAGAGCCACGAGAAGGCTTGTCCAAAACTGGGGCTCTAGCTATTGAAAGAAAAATAATAATCCATTTTCAGCCTCACCTGAGAGCACACACCCAAATTCAAAACTATTTTAAAAGATCAGAAAGGAGATAAAAGCCCATTAAAAACCAGGGAGAAAAGGAATTGGATGTTTAACAAGTGTCTGAATGGAGGAGCCCCACTAAGCTAAAAAGCAATGACAAAAATGACATAAGGAAGTGGAAGACCAACCAGTTTGACTACATCAAAACTAAGTATTTCCAAAGTCAAATTTAATATCACAAACAGAACCAGAAAGCAGAGATTTGCGGATCCATAACGTATAAAAAGAACACATGCAAGGGGGCTGGCCCCGTGGCCGAGTGGTAAAGTTCGCGCGCTCCGCTGCAGGCGGCCCAGTGTTTCGTTGGTTCGAATCCTGGGCACGGACATGGCACTGCTCATCAAACCACGCTGAGGCAGCGTCCCACATACCACAACTAGAGGAACCCACAACAAAGAATATACAACTATGTACCGGGGGCTTTGGGGAGAAAAAGGAAAAAATAAAATCTTTAAAAAAAATAAAATAAAAAAAAAAAAAGAACACATGCAAAACTTCAGCAGTCAAAAGGCAACAGATAAATATGGAATTCGCTTAAACAGTTTACAGAAGAGGAAATAGAATTGACTAAAAATATTTTTTTGAAAAAGTATTCAATTTCACTAATAACCAAAGCTTAATAAAAAACAATAAAGAAATACAAGTTTTCAGCAACAAATTAGAAAAAAAAGTTGAAGAATACCCAATGCTGATGAGAAAATTGTGGAACAGGCACTGTTATTCAGTGCTGAGGGAAATGTGAATTGGTGTAAACTTTTTGGAAAATACGGTAATATGGTAGTCGAAGAGGAGAGAGATGAAAGTTTCAAGAAAAGGCAAATGGGCTACTTATACAACATTTATTGAGTGTCTACTTTGTGTCAGGCACAGTGCTAGGTGCTAAAATATGAAAATAGGTAAGATGTGTCATCTGCTCTTGGGCATACAGTCAAAGAGGCAAGAAAGACACACAGACAAATACTAAAATGATATGTAGTAGGAAGAAGGTCAGAGATACGCTTGGGTCATGGGCAAAGCATGGAGCAGCTGTGGGGGGTGTCCAAGTTTGAAGCTTTATGGGAGTATCCGGGGAGGTTCCTAGAAGAGGGACCTGGATGAGTAGGAGTTAGTCAGGTAGAGGGCAGAGACAGAAGTGAGAAGTATCGTGAATGAACTCGTAGACAGTTCTGGGTTGCCAAAGCGTGAAGAGGCAGGAGATGGAGAGGGTGCGACCAGATCACACAATGCCACGTCTGTCTAATTGAAGAGTTAGGTCTTTTTCCCCTTGACACCAGGGAACCACTGAAGCATTTTGAGCAGGCAGGTGCCGTGGTAAGATTTCTGTTCTAGGATGATTACTCTGGTTACTTAGAGACATTTGAAGGTTCGAAGGCCAATGAGGAGGTAATGCCTTGGTCAAGGTAGAGAGGGCAAGCCCTGAATCTGGGAGGGGGCCAAGAGGATGGAGAGAAGTGGCCAGATACAGGAGGTAAAATTAGGAGAAGCTGTTGACTGACTGATGGCTGGGGTTAAAGAAAGAGGGTCAAGGATACCTTCTCTGTTTCTCTCAGGTGACTGAGGGAATGGGAGAATACCCAGAGAAAGAGCAGGCTTGTGGGGCTGAAGGAGGATTATTGAGCTCAATTTTGGGCACATTAAGTGAAAGGTGGGCATCCAGATAGAGGTGGCTTGAAAGGAGCTAGGTAAAGGGTTTGGATCCAGCAGCAGATTAGAGCAAAAGATTTGGGTTGTGACTGGTGGCTGTTGTAGCCATGGGCTTCCATGAGCTGGCCCTGGGAGAATGTGGCAGCTGAGAAGAGAAAGGGGGTCCAGACAGAGAACCTCTCTCCCTTTTAAGGAGTGGACAGAGAGAAAGGGGAGTCCACAAAGGCAAAAAAAGAAATCGGAAAGAGTTGGAAAAAGCACTGGAGTCTGTGTTAGCATGGAAACCCAGGGTATGGACTGTTTCCAGGAGAGAGTAATCAGCAGACAAAAGAGAATGGCCAGTTAGATAAAGACTGAGAGCTCCCTGGGTGGAGCAATTAGGGGGCCCCTAGATTCTCACAGGAGCAGCTTCCTGGGAGAGATGGGGCAGAAGCCCCCACTAGGTGGGCAGAGGAAAAGGAGAGAAGGAGAAGTCGGCAGCATGGGCACCTGTCCTGGGAGTTTGGAACACTGGGGAGAGGCTGCTGGAGTACCGATCTGAGTCAGGGAGAACTTCTGAGCCGTGTTGAGAGGAAGTAAGGATAGACGTGACAGAAGAGGGGTTGAAAGGGCTGCCACCTAAAGTCCTCCTGGCTGTATAAATCAGAGACAAGATCAAAGGACAAGGGTGGCGAGGAGGAAAAATGTCCATTGGTGACCTTGACTTGAGCTGTTGTCAAGTAGGAAAGTATATATGCCAGTTTGGAGCTCACAGAGGAAGTGTGTGCATCTCCCAAGGCGCATAGATGGAGAACCAGGGATAAGCTTAAAGGAGAAGGTGCAGAGTTCCCAGAGCAGGACCGGACACTGAACCATGACGGACGTTTTAGGGATGGGTTCAGGAAGAGGATCCTGCTGAAGAGACTGAGCAGGAGGGGCTGGAAGAGAAGACCAAAAAAGTGGGGGTCCTAGAAGGCCAGGGAGGGGAGAGGTTCTACAGGTCAGGGTGGCCACTGGTGGGCCAGGTGCACAGAGACCAGGGGGTTGAGGGCATCCCCTGGACCGGCCTTTGGGGACCTTTGCCACAGCAACTGTGGGGAAGGGGCAGAAGCCCACCATGGTGGGGGATGATCTGGAGTCTGGCTGAGAAAGCAGGAGGGGAGGGGGCAGCTGGGGGGACAGCAGGGTCCAGGAAGGAGCTGAGTCTCACTCGCCGACGTTTGGAGGGAGGAGGCTGCGCGAGCCCGAGAGTGGGGAGCAGGGGCAGGTAGTGAGCGGGCCGAGAACGGGGGGATTAAGTGTAGAGGTGCGGGGATTAGTTGTGTTGGTGGAAAAGAACAAAATTAAATCACATGCATTTTTCCGGGTAACCTGATCTCCATGTTCTTCTGGAGGCTTTTTCTCTGCCCTCTGGGTACTGACTACAGCTCTAATTAGCAGTGGTTTCATCCTGCCTCATGTCTGGGGCCATGTCTTCCTAGTTTTTTGTACCTTTTGGCACCTAGCAACAGGCAGCGAGCTAGGTAGAGGCAGAATAATTATTCCCTGCTTGAAATCAAATGTCTGAAATGGAGGTTCAGAATTTTTTTTACCACAAAGATTTTGTGACAGTTCCCAGGGAATCGAGGAACAAGGAAATAAAAGTCAAAGCTGAGGCTGCCTGGATCTCAGGAAATGCACTCTGTGCTCCAGTGTGGGTGCAGCTCTCTATAGTTTACATGATGTGGTCATGACCATTGTCTCATCTGGTCATTGCAACCCCATCGCAACCACTAAAAGCCACCATTAGTCCCATTTCACAGGTTAGGAAACTGAGACCCAGAGAGGTAGGATGGAGGGAGAGAATGATGGGCAATGAAGTGGGTGGGGACTGGGGCACAGTCTTGAATGCTACGTGTCAGGGTCTTCACCACCACTACCTGGGAGTGTCTTCTAGACATTGAATTATTCTGTTTCTTCCATATTTGGACAGAGGGCAAAGTCAAGAGAGAGCCTTGGTCTAATTGGCTGAGCTTGGGCCTCATGCCACCCCCGATAGGACCTGAGAAGCAGGACCAGGAGGAGGGTCCCACCATGGCTACATAAAACAGAGAACAGGAAGTTTCCCTACATGTAACAAGGGGCGTTAGGGAGGAATAAGGATAAGGATGCTAGAAAGCCCAAACGCCAAACACATCCATTATAAGAAATAACCAGCCCAGAGGCTAGGAGATCTGTGGGGAGGCCATAGTTCAGATAAGAGAGGGAGAGACCTGAACTAGCCCAGTGGAGATGGAGAGAAATAGATCAGAAACTTGTAGTAGGTAAAACCCAGAAATAATTGGTGAATGATTAGCTGTTAGGGTGAGAGAGAGGGTAAAGACAAGGGTGGCTCCCATGTGTCTTGAGTGGGGCCCTGGGTAGATGGAGGAGAGGCCCCTGGGATGGGGAACTCAGCATGGGGAGCAAGTTTGAGAGGCAGGACAGCGGACTCAGATATGGCCAAGGCGTCAGAGTCACAGCCAGGTGGAGCCCAGCAGCCACTTGGATTCAGGGTCAGGCTCAGGGAGAGATTCGACTGGAAGTACTGACCCAGGGCCATGGACACTCAGAGAGTAATGGAAACCCTGAGAATGAATGAGATCACAGAGAGAGAATGGGACAGGGTGTAGGGCAGAATCATGAGTTATAGTGACATTTGAGGAGCCAATCAAGGTGTGGGCAGGTGACAAGAGAAAAAGAAGGAAGGGCCTGAGAGATGGGACAAACAACTAGGAGAGTGGGTTGCCATGGCAACCAAGGTAGTGAAGAGTTTCAAGGAGAAAGTAATCAACACTGTCAAATGCAGCAGAGAATTCCAATAAGATAAAGACAGAATTTTTTCTTTGGATTTGATGATTAGTAAGCTTTTGGTGACCTTAATAAGAGCAGTTTGGGGAGTGATGGGGCATGAGCTGGAATAATGTCAAGATGTGAGGGGGAGGCGAATCTGTCACTAAGAGTCCTCTGAGGAGTCTGGAAGGAAGACTTTGAGATGCGAAGGATAGGGGTGGGGAGGCTGAGCATAGGAAAGTCATGAGCAATTTTACAGGCAGACGTCAACTCCAAAATGTGATAAGCATTCATTGCATGTTTTCTAATTTAGCCCATTATGTGCCTGGCAGTGTGCCTAGCACTATGGATACTTGGTGAATGAATTAAAACAAGCAGAATCTCTCTTCTCTTGGAACTTGTTTGATAGTAGCAGAGAAAGACATTAATCAGATAATCACACATAAGTGTACAATTTCCAACTCCGACAGCACTCTGAAGGAAAGGTACTGAGAGCTGGAAGTGTACGACAAGGGGGCCTGCCCTGTGCTGACTCCAAGAGGCTTCCCTGAGGAGGTGACACTTGAACCAAGTTGTAAGGAAGGAGAGGACTTAACTGGACAGAGTGAATTGGGGAAAAGCATTCTGGGCAGAGGGAACAGCCTGTGCAAAAAAAGGTGAGGTGAGACCAGGAAGGCAGGCAGTGCTGGCTGTGCAGAGCTTTAGAGGCCAGGGCTGAGCTCCTGCATCCATCCTGAGAACAAGGGAGGCAGGGCGGGCGCTGCCCTAGTGGGTCACTCTCATCTGAGACCGGCTGCTCTGAGGAGAAACCATTAGAGGAAACATTTGCAGACTTAGGGAGACCAGTCAGGTAGTTTTTGCTGTCATGGTGGACAGGCTTTGGCTACGATCAACATATTCTGGTTAGTCTTGGTGCTGGATGGAATGAAGAAGGGCAAGGAGAGAAGGAGGTCTTCAGGATGACACCTGAGTTTCTGGCTTGCCTTACTGGTGAGGTGGCAGTGCCATTGTCAGAAGTGGGGAGCCCTAGAAAGGGACTGGGTCTGTGAGGCAGACCTTAAGTCTCGTGGTTGACAGCTGAGACATCCAAATGAAGAAGGGGAGGAAGTGGCTGCAGGCATAGATTGGAGCACAGAGGAGAAAGTACAGAGATTGGTTCAGAGCTCCCGAGGGATCCTGAGTGGAAATGTGAATTAAAGTGGTGTCAGGTTTCTGGAGCATTCTAAGGCTATGAGGACAGCTGAGGAAGAAGCCGGAAACCAAGCCCAGGAAGCACCAACATTTGGGGACTGTAAAGAAAAGAAGAACCGTTCTAGGGTACTGAAAAGAAAGGCCAGCGCGTTCTCTCAGCAGAAAGATGGCGTGGTCAGCGGTGGACATGTGCAGAGAGGTCCCTGGGACAAGGGCTGAAACGTGAGGCCCTCCAATGTGCAACCATGACACCAATCACCCCAGAATTGGGCAGCATGGTGGCCCTGCTGATTGGCACCCCCCAGGGCCCATGGGGAACTCTGGGGGCCTTTACCAGAGACAGCGTGGGTTGGGGTCGATTAAGGAGAGAAAGGAGGAGGGAGCAAAGTCTAGGGCTTTTCATTTTACTCTTAAAGGAAAGAGCAATGCTGGTCTATGAATATTCTGAGGGAAGGGAGCCTGGGTGATGGAGCGATTAAAGATGGAGACAATTAGTGAAATGAGTTCCCAAAGGGGCTGGGATCAAGTGTGGAGGTGGATAAATTAGTTCGAGGCAATAATGTAAAGTTGACTGAATGGGGCAAAATTAAATTATTTACCTTTCAGAGAGTAACTTGATCTCCATGTTCTTTTGGGGGCTTTTCTCTGACCTCTGCGCTGACTGCAGCTCTAATTAGCATCGGTTTTATCCTGTCTCATGGCTGGGATCATGTCTTAGTATTTTTTGTGTTTCTTAGCACCCAGCAACAGGCAGTAAGCTCTTTGGGTGCCGAATCAGTGTTTTCTGCCTTGGAATCAAATATCTGAAGTGAACATTCAAACTTTTTGATCAAAAAGCATCTGTGACAAGTCTCTTCTTACAGTGCAAAAAAGAAGAACTGCGGCATTAATGGGTAGCAGGTGTTTTGCTGGGTGGGTAGGGAAAAGAGGAGTCTGCTCCCCTCCTCGTCAGCTCTGTGCCATTTATCCAAGTCCACGTTCATCATCTCATGCGGACACCCCAACAAGAGAGAGCATTACCCCATTTCATAGAGGAGGGGAAGAAGCTGGAGATGAAAGTGCCTCACTGACACCGAGCACAGGTGGCAGAGGCTGGGTTCAGACGTCAGCCCATCCAGTGTCACAGTCCTTCTTCCCAGGACCAGGTTGAGCTGGGGAGAAAGAGGAAGAGGGACCTGTGAGGTCCAGGTGGAGATCTCACAGGCACTCACAGAAGGTTAAAGGTGTGGTCCAGTTGGAGACCTACCGGATATTAAAGCACCAGATATTAAAGCATTGTATCAAACTGCAGTGACGAAATCTGCAGTGCTGGCTCTAGGGGCAGCGCTCTTGTTTAAGAAGCCCCCCACCATGTGAATGATATATACGTTCTCTATTTGCATCTAAAACTTCTACCTATTTTTTTAAATGTTTAAGTCTTTAACCCTTCTGAAATATATTTTCCTGTATGGTGTGACAGAGATCTAATCTCATCTTTTTCCAAATGGGTAACCAGTTTGCTAAGCACCATTTATTGTCCCAACACCATTCTTTTCTCCCAGTTCCTTATGTCTAGACTATTCAGATCTGTTGATCTGTTGTCTGTTTCTGGGCCAATACCAGATTTTAATGAGCAAACCTTTATCTTACTCCCTGGTAAAGTAAGAACCCCTCCCTTCCTGGCCCTTTATTCTTTGTTAAAATTACCTTGGTTGTATTGCACGTTTACTTTTTCACATGCATTTTAGAATCAGCCTGTCAAATTTCCATTTAAAAAAATCCTGTTGGAACTTTGAGTGGGATTCATTGGAGGGAGAAATAACATCTTTAGGATATCAGTTCTTCCCGTCTGTGAATATGGCATCTGTCTCTGTTTAATCAGAGTCTTATTTGTTTGGTTTGGTTTTTAATGCCTTTAATAAAGATCGCTTGCTTTTGTCATAAAGGTTTTTCATGTTTCTTAATAGCTTTATTCCTGAGTACTTTATCAGTTTTGTTGCTTTTGTGAGTGGAAAAAGTTTTCCTTTTGTTCTTTTGGCTTCCAAATTTTAATCAGTTAACTAATCACAGTGTTTCATTCACAGACACACTCGGAGTAAATGTGCTTTGTCCCTGGGCACACAAATGAGAACACAGCACACATGTAAAGCAGAGTTAATTGGCTGGAAATGAATTAGAACTTTTGAATTAAATCTTAATTATACAAGTAATACATGAATACATTTTCCTTTAGATAAAATTAGAGTGTTACAGATAAAGAAGTCTCTCCTGATGCCTCCTCTGCCTCGGGCCCCTCCTCCCCTGCAGAGGGAGCTGCTCTTAGACTTTTGCTCTTTGTCCAAAATGTTCCCCTTTACCCTTTGAAACGCTTCTATTCTCTTTTTCTGTGTGTGTGTTTGCACAGACATGGTGTGTACACGCTGGAGTTGTTGCTCTCAGCTTAGTGCACCCTTAGGCCCACCTCGTGCCGCCCACCGCAGCCCGCTACAGGGCTCATGCAGCTGGTGACTGGCCGCCATAACCAATTACACCACATTTCATTTCCTTGTTTCCTGTTGATTGACTATTAAAATGTTTCCAGTGTTGTTGCATTAAGACAAACCTATAAGAGCATCTTTGTATAAGGCCTGTTTTGCACATGTACAAGTGTTTCTCTGGGACAGATACTTAGAAATGGAATTGATGGATTATAGGGTATACACATCTTCAGTTCTAATAGAAACTGCTAAAATGTTCTCTAGAGTGCCTTGCTGATGTAATCTCCTGCCGGCAATGTATGCGAGTGTCCTTTTCCCCAGACCATCTCCAACTTGTACATTTTTAACCAGTCTGATAGTGAGAAATAGCATCTTGCTTTAGTTTGCATTTTTCTGAATTACCTACAGGGCTGAAGTCTTCATGTGTTTACTCTCCATTTATATTTCCTCCTCTGGATTGCTTGTCCATATCCCTTGCCTACTTATTTTCTTTTTTTTAAGATTTCTTTCTTTTTCCTATTGATCTTTAGGAATTCTTTATGTATTTTGAATATAATACTTTGTTATGTATATTGCAAATATTTTCTACTTTGTGATTTTTGTCATTTTATTGTATAGTATCTTTTGTCTTAGAGTAGTTTTAAATTTTGATATAGTCAAATTTATCAATCTTACTTTTATGCCTCTTTTACAGCCTTATTTAAGAAAGCCTTCCCTATATCAGGGTCATAAGCATTTGCTGTATTTTCTTCTCTAAAATTTATAGTTTACATATACATATATATATATATATTATACTATATACAAAAAATAAAGTCCATATGCATGAATCTTAGGATCTAACTTTAATTCCCTGCCCCCCACAAATGGATAGATAATTGTCCCAACACCATTTATGGAATAATGTATCATTTCTCCACTGATTTAAAATTGCTACCTTCAGGGTTGGCCCAGTGGCATAGTGGTTAAGTTCCCACGCTTCACTTCAGAGGCCTGGGGTTGACAGGTTCGGATCCTGGCCATGCTGTGGCGGCATCCCACATACATAACAGAGGAAGATTGGCACAGATGTTAGCTCAGCAACAATCTTCCTCACACACACACACACGAAAACCATGCATTTCTCTCTTCCATTCACCTGGCAGTTGGTTTCTTCCTGTTATCCCTGAGCTCACAAGTCCCTGAAGAGGCAGGTATTAGTTTTCTACTGTCTCAGCCATTGATTGGAAGAGTAGCATTACAACCAAAGATGAACAAACCTAGTTGCATCATCTATGTATAAAATTGCTACCTTTGCCCGACACTGAATTCCAATACGAATCTATATTAGAGCTCTTTCTGGCCCACTGATCTATTTGTCTACTCCTGAGCTTGATTATATGCTTTGCTAACTAGCTGGACAAATCTCACCTTCTTTGTTGCTTTTGCAAATTGTCTTGGTCATCCTTGCATATTTGCCCACCACATGAATTTTAAAGTCAGCCTTAAAGTTTCAGAAAAATTTCTGCTAGGACTTTAATTAGGATACATTTAGTTTATGGATAAGTTTGAAGAAAATTGGCATCTATCATTTCCAGTCTTCCTACCAATGCACATTGCTATATCTCTCAGTCCTGGTCATCTTTTCTGTCTTTCAGGGAAGTTTTACAGTTTTCTCTGGTCAAAGTCTTGCATATTTCTTGATAAATTGACTCCTCGGTTTATGTTAGTTTTGCTGTCTACTGAGAATAAGATCCCTTCTCCCCTTGTTTGTTGACCCTTGTTTTTCTGTATTCCATTTCAACGTGTTTGCTAATCACTGTGCTTGATTTGCAGACACTCACACAAAGTAAACGTTCTTTCTCCCTGGGCACAAACATCCGAGCACAGCCAAACACACACATAGCCGGCATAACTGGCTGAAAACAAATTAGATCTGGTCAAATTATACTTTAATTAAACAAGTAAAGCATGAATACATTCTCCTTTTTAAAAGCAGACAATGTGAATACTGCTGCAATCCTCTTTGGCCACCTTCTGAAGTCCTAGTTTCCCACCCCCTCTACAGTTTTATGTGTCTCCTTCCGTAGAAATGTATAGTATTGATGTAAGTATTTTGAATGAATCATCTCACTTTATAGAAATTTTACTGTAAGCTGTGTTTTTTCACTCAATCTTATATTTTTAAGATATTCTCCTATTGATACATATATCTCTTGCCTGTTCCTTTTAATTGCGGTATTGTATCCATTCCCATGAAAGTACCCTGTTTTCTCTTCCCTAAGACCCATGGACATGGAGTTGCTTCCTTTCCTTTCTTCTGCCATAAGCGGCGCTGCAGAAGCAGCCTTGCGCATGCCTCCTCTGTAAGGTTTCTCTAGGGTAGTGACTGAGAAGTGGAATTTGGGGTCTCAAGGTTTCCACAGTTTTAGTTTTAACAGATATTACCAAAGTGTCCTCCATAATTTCTGTACCATTTAGACTTCCAACAAGAGGGTATGAGAGGACTCCAGTCCCCACACCATAAGCAATTGTTTTAAAGTTTTGCCAATCTGATGGGTGAAAAATTGAATCATTTTTAAAAAATGATATATATACCTGATTGCTAGTGAGATGTGCATGTGTGTATTAGGTGTTTGTATTTTCTCTTTCCTGAATTATCTGTTAATTTTTGCTCATTTAAAAAATTAGATTGTTGGGGCTGGCTCCATGGCCTAGTGGTTAAGTTCAGTACGCTCTGCTTTGGCAGCCCAGGTGGGTTCAGTTCCCAGGCGTGGACCTATACCACTCGTTGGCCGCCATGCTGTGGTGGCGATCCACATACAAAATAGAGGAAGATTGGCACAGATGTTAGCTCAGGGTGAATCTTCCTCAGCAAAAATAAATAAATAAAAATAAAAATTGGATTGTTTGTCCTTATCTTATTGATTTGTGGAATTTCCTAATACAATGTGGATATTAATATTTTGTAAGTATGTGGCAAATATTTTCTTCCAGCTTGTCTGTTGCCTTTAACTCTTTGTAGGATCTTTTGTTAGACAGAAGTTATCAATTTTAACATAATCAAATTTGTCAATCTTTCCCTTTATTTTTTTTATTTATATATCATGTTTAGGCCTTTCTTACTCCTAAAGTTTAAATATATTCTGCATTCTTTTCTAATAATTTTGCTTTAATGCATCTGGAATATATTTTTATGATTGAAATGAGATAGGATCTAACCTTTCTCCAAACGCACAGCTGATTATTGCTACGTGACGGATCGACTAGTTCATCCTTTCTCCACTGATCTGAAGTGAAATTCCCTCATATTCTGAATCTCAGTGTCTAGGTAGGTCTAAGGCCCCTGTTCTGTTTCACTGATCTCTCTGTTCCTGTCTGTCCCACACTATCTTATCTGCGATAGCTTTAACACCTTTTGATACCTGTTAAGTAAAATGCCCTGTTTCGCTGGGCTTCCTTTTCAGTTACCTAAGCTAACTATTTCTGCACGTTAACTCTTCCTCCACATGAATTTTAAAACCTGCTTGTCAAGTTCTGTGAATTCAAAGATTATTTTGGGAAAATTGACATCAATACAATCCTGAGCCTCTCCGTCTCTGAATACAGCAGAACCCTGTGTTTGTTCTGATCATCTCGTGTGTCCTTCAGCCACACGGTACAGCTTTCTCCATGAAGAACCTACCCATGTCTTAATGGGTTTGTTCCTGTGGTTTTTATTGTTGTGAACGAGTCTTCTCTGCACCTCCTTTTTTGTTTTGCTTTTGCTTGCTGCATTTTTAAAATCTCCGTACTAATCACTGTACTTCATTCACAGACACACACAGTAAACGTTCTTCCTCCCTGGGCACAAACATGCGAGCACAGCCAAACACACGGAGCTGGCATTATTGGCTGAAAATGAATGAGAATTTTTTCAAATTAAACTTTAATGACACAAGCGAAACATGAATACATTCTCCTTTTTAAAAAATAGAACATTGCAGATGAAGTTAAAGTCCCTTTTGGCCACCCACTGCCATCCCATTTCCTTCCTCCTCCCCAGAGGTAACCACTCTAATGGGCTCAGTGTGTACTTTTCTAGACTTTCTAAAAACTTGTAAATACATAGATAGGTACCCCGAGGAAATATATTGGTATAGTTGTCTCAAATAATGAGAATTTTATCTTTTACTTTCCAATTCTCATTGAAATTCAGTTTTTTTATTGACACGGATTTTATTGTGGTTACAGAATAGAATGTCAATATTATCCATCACAACGTGAAAATAAAGATATAGAGGTTGGGAGATCACAGTGGAGGGAAAGGGGTGGGACGGCTGATAGTGGGGAGGCAAGAGCTTCTGTGGACACACAGTGGAAGGAGGAACGAAGGGGCAAGGAGATTTCTTAAAAAGATAACCAATAGAGGTACTTAAAACGGTGTGGGAGAAGCAGGGACGGAGGGAGTAGTTTCCAAGTGACCCAAAGCCCAGTCCGCCACGTGGGACCTCAGTGGATTTTATGAACTAGAAATAGGGTGTAGCAGATGCTATTCAGAGAACTCCCATGACCCAGTTTGACTAGGATCTTGAAAGGGGACATCTTCAGGCAGCTTCAAAGAAGCACTTTCCTCTCTGATTAAAGAGATACACCTGGAGAGCTTTCTTGGCCCTGCCCCTTCCTTTCTGCCTAGGTGCTGTTGGGTGAAAACGTGATGCTTGGAGCTCTGACAACCATCTTGTGACCAGGAGGGGAAGGCTAGGAGACTCGCAGCTCTCTGCTGACTCAGAGCCTGGACACCAGGAACTACCAACGTCTGGATTTTTCATTATTTGGAATAAATAAATGTTCTTACTATTTAAGCCACTCTTAGGTGTTCTGTTAGATGCTGGTGAAAGCATGCTTCCTAGTGTAAGGCATCTAAGAGCTGGAGAGGTGACCTCGAGGAGCAGATCACACACTCTGGGGTGAGATTTTGGGGGTGGGGAGAAGGTGGAGAAAGATGCTCTTCATCAAAACCCTGTATCCTCTTGAATTTTTTTAAAACTATGTATATGTATCATGTGGAAAGAAATGGAAAATTGTTTTTGTAAAAACAATTCTGATAAGAAATGTGTCAAGATATGAACAGTAGCTGCCTCTGGTTACTTAACAATTTTCTAAGATGTCCACAAATTATTTTTGTAATTAAAAAAAAGTCAAAGACCTAGGTCCTTAGGAGATGACCCGTGAGAGAGGTAAATTTTGTTGCAGGAAAAAGCAGGACCCAGAGCTTGGAAGAGCCTGCCTGGGTGAAATCCTGGGTAGACTTGGATTCAAAGAACTTGAGAGCTGGGGGGAGGAGCAGGCAGAGCCGGCACGGACCTCATCTCACCTGGACCCAAGAGGCCAGCAAGCTCTGTGGGGCGTTCAGAGGACAGTACTGAGTCCGGCATGTGTGGAGACTCACACGGGGTTGGGGGCATGGAGGCAGCAGGAGAGAGATCAGTGACAAATCAGGCTGGCCAGCGCGTGCAGGGCCTGCATGTCGTGCCAAGGAGCTTGAGCTTGTCCCCTAATGGTTCTGAGGAACCGGTGAGTGTGCTTACGCAGGGAGACAGGTGTGACCACATTTTCATTTACTCACGTCTCTTTTCTTTGCCAGTGAAAGAAGCTCAACTCAAACCAGCTCAGGCAGAAAGAGAACTTGATTGGCGTCCATAACCAAACCGCAGGCCAGGCTAGTGCGACCTCCAGGTCCCCTGGAGCCAGGGACTTGCCCGGCAGACCTCCCTCTCAGCTCCGCGCCTCCACATCTGGCCGCCTGCCAGCCTTGCGCTCTCAGGCCTGCTTCTCCCACGTACTGGCATTCGTGGCTACCAGTGTTTCACATCCCTCAGGTTCATGACCAGACCCAGTGGGAGTGCAGGGTTTGGTTAAGAGGCCTCAGTGCCACTTGCTACTCACTGTTTTGTCTAATTTCTCTGTCCTCAGTGTCCTCATCTGTAAAGTGGAGATAATAACAGCACCAGCCTCAGAGTGTTGTGAGGGTCAACGGAGATGATGCTTGTAAAGTGCTCAGCCCGGGGCCTGACACGTAGTCGGTGCTCCATGAATGTTAGTTCCCAAGTCAAAAAGTCTGGGGAAGTGCTCTTACTGGCAGTGATGGCCAATAAGGTGGCTAATGTAATAAGGCAAATTCCATTCAAAACAGATAGCTTAGAATGCAGAATGACTCCCAGGAGAGTTGGCACTGGTCTAGGTAAAGAAAACAATTGCTGTGTCCCACCATCCCTCTGGCTGCCTGCAGAAATGGTTTGAAGAGGGCCCACAAGCCTGGAGGTAGGGGGAATCCCTAAGGGGCCACCTCAGTCGTCCAGGTGAGAAGCGGTGCAGGGCTGAGCTAAAGGACAGTGTAGACGGAGAGGAGGTGGAGTCAAGAGAAGTTTTGGTGGCAGAAATAGGGGCCGTGGTGCCGGCCCAGTGTGAGAGGTGAGAGAATGAAAGGTTGAAGAGGGCCCCAGGTTGCTGGCCCACAAGCAGCCACAAACGGCTCGCTAGAATACAGTGGCTTCATTTCTCCGTGACTCAGTTTGCTCTCACCCCGTCCCCACCCTTTTCCTGTTCAGTAACGCAAGCTTCATCTTGTTCAAGGTAAATGCAGTCACAGCTGGACCTTTCTTAAGTAGACTCTTGGTCTACTTCCAGCTTCCCTGCTTCCTACTGCTCCTTCCCTTCTCCCTGAGGGTGGTCAGGGTTCTGGGATCTCCTATCTTGACCTGGCACCAGGGTGTATATCTGATCCGGGACTTCTCCACTCCCATCCGCTAAGCCAAGACATCTCCAAAGAATCCTTGTCCTGACCACAAAGCATTCCCAAGTCCACCAGCTAAACTCAAACCCTCCCCTGTGTCCTCGCCAACAGTACCTTGCTACAGGACACACGAGACTTGAGGCCACCCCCAGGCTCATCTGTCAGACGCCTCCTCCCATAGGGCTCTCAACCTCTCCAGCCTGAGCTGGGAGGCTTCCATCTCCTGGGCAACACCATGAGAAGCCAGGCAACAGCCCCTTCTACTCTGGGACACCCCAAATTTCTTTTGGGAGATGTAGTATCTACCGTTAGTTATCTCCATATGATTCCCCTCCTCCACTAGCTGGTCAAATTTATTTCCTTTCGGGCAGAAAGACAGCTTCTGCATTCTTCCCTATCTACTGTTCATGGCATCAATTTCAAGTTTTGAGTCCCTCAGGTTGTTTTCTCTTAACCGGCAATTATGACCAAATGCCCTGTCTTTGCTGTGGATTTCAAGAGAGAATTTGAAACCACTGACTGCCTGTCTCGTTGCATTCCTGCTATAACCACCCCAGTCCTCCCCGAGAGCTCTGACTGAGTTAGCAGAGAGTTATCATGGTAGCCAGTCTCCAAAGATGGCCCCATCAGTCCTTGCCCTCCCTGTGTCCTCCCACTGCTCCTCACATCAAGAGATGGCGTCTCCTTCCCCTCCCCGTGAACCTAGGCCGGCCTTAGTCACTTTCTTGGCCAAAAAGAATGTAGCAGAGGGGACATTCTGGGACTTGTGAGACTAGGTCATCAGAAGCCTTGTAGACTCTGCACAGCCCTCTTGAAACACCTGGCCTTGGGACACTCCTCTTTTTATTTATTTATTTATTTATTTATTTGAGGCAGATTAGCCCTGAGCTAACATCTGCTGCCAATCCTCCTCTTTTTGCTGAGGAAGACTGGCCCTGAGCTAACATCCATGCCCATCTTCCTCCACTGTATATGTGGGGCGCCTGCCACAGCGTGGCTTGCCAAGCAATGCTGTGTCCGCACCCCGGATCCGAACTGGCGAACCCCAGGCTTCCAAAGTGGAATGTGTGCACTTAACCGCTGTGCTACCGGGCCAACCCTGGGACACTCCTCTTGCAACCCAGCTGCCATGCAGTGCAGAGTCCAACCTGTGCAGTGAATCCACCTGTGGGCACGCCGGTCGACAGCCTCAGCTGAGCTCCCAGCTGTGTGAATGAGCTTCCTGCGCAGGAAGCCCAGTGGAGCGTTTGCTGACTCAAGCCCAGCCGCCATCTGACTGCAGCTGTGTGAGAGACTAAGCAAGAACCACCCAGCTGAGCCCTGCCAACTCCAGAACCATGAGAAATAATAAATTGCCTTTTCAAGCCACTAAAGTTTGGGGTCATTTGTTACACAAAACAGTGATGGGCAAGGAAGTGTGGGGAAAAAAACACATTGAATAATATATAAAATATTACCCTGTGGCACAACATTTAAGTGGAGCATTATAATACGGTATACTAACTGCAATAATATAATATATATTATATGTTATTGTATTATATATAATATATAATAACTATATAATATAGATACAATATAGAACATAGATATGCACAGAGCTTTCCAGAGATGACCAGTGGTCTGACTTCTTAAAGATGGGTAGGAATGAGCAAGATAGAAGGGACTGGAAGGACATTCCAAGGAAAGGAAACAACACAAGCAAAGGTGCAGAAGTGAGAATTAAGAAGAGTGAGCTTGAGGGCATTTGGTGTTCCTGGAATGTGAGAGAAGGAGGGAACAGCAAGAGTGAGACTGAACAAGTAGACAGAGTTCAGGCCTGCAAGGCCTTGGATGCCCCTCCCCCGTCACACCCCATGTCAAGGAGCTTGGACACCATCCTGTAGTCAGTGGGCACTATTGAAAGTTTTCACACCAGTGACATTTCAGGTTTATGGTCTGGGAAAATCACTGTGGTAGCCAGCGCAAAGGCTAGATTTGTAAATTGATGGTCTCTAGGTAGAGAAACCAAGTACAAGACTAGGGTCATGGTCCAGGTAAGATAGGGTGAGGCCCGATCTGGAGCAATGACAGTGGGGATGGACAGAACCTGAAACCTTTAAAAAGTAAAGTCAGAAATGAATGATGATTGTTTGCCGTTGGGGTGAGAGAGAGGGATGAGTCATGGGTAAGTCCCATTTGTCTTGGGTGGGGCCTTCGGTGGATGGTACGGAAGCGCTTGGTGTGGGGAACACAACATTGGGGCAAGTTTGAGGGAGGCAACCATGGACTCAGTTTCAGCTTGTGTGGAGGGGCCAAGGGAACAGCCTGATGGAGCCCAGCAGGCAGCTGGATCCCAAAGCCTGAGGCTCAGGAAGAGATTGGACTAGAGGGCCAACCCAGGGATGGGGTACTCTCCAGGGTGAGAGTGTAGGGAGAGAATGGGAGAGGATCCAGGGCAGAATCGTGAGTTACAGCGACATTTGAGAGGCCGACTAGGTGTGGGTGGGTGACAAAGCAGAGAGAGAAGGAAGGACCTGAGAGATGAGACAAACAGCTAGGAGAGTGGGTTGCCATGGCAACCAAGGTAGTGAAGCGTTTCAAGGAGAAAGTAATCAACACTGCTATATGGCCGGAATCTCACAAAAATAAGAAACAAAGTCCTTTGAATTTAGTAATCGGGGGGCTAGTATGAACCTTGGCAGGAACTGTTTTAAGGGTTGAGGGGGTAAAAGCTAGCTTACAGGGGGCAATGGAGTGAATGGGTGGAAGAGATGCAGAGTCCTCCTTAGAAAAGGTTGGATGACTAGGGGAGGAGTTGGGTGGCAACGAGAAAAATGTGGGTGATCAAGGAAGGATTTTTGAAAACGAGAGACACTAGAATTTTCTCCTCTTGAAAGAGGGCACCAGCAGAGAGGAAGAGGATGAAAAGAGGAACAATTTGAGAGCCGGGATCCATCCTCTGAGCCTGGCTGAAAGGAGACAAGTGGATATGACTGGAGATGTCTGGAGGGAGGAGGGTGAGACACAGAAAAGACTCTCTTGTGATGCCCTTTCCGAACCCGAAAAACTTGGAGGTAAGCTTGTCTACACCGTCAAATTCTGCAGGGGGGCTTACAACTGATAAGAAAGGGAAAACGTGCATTGACTTGAGTAGCTAGAGGGTCATTTGGTGACTGTTCTGGATATTCTTCAATGGCCCCTCCAGAGCCATTCTCTATCTTGCCCCATCCCGTTCTGTGCCCTGGATGGCAGACCTGTACATCACCCAGGCTCCCCGCCCTCAGGCTTCTAGGTGAGAAACCAGTGGAAGAGCCAGCAGGAGAGTGGGAGAGGGGAGGAGAGTGAGGTTCCCCCCGCTGCCTTCCGATATGCTGTTGGTTGACACTGATTGCTTTCCTTTACTTATGGCCACAAGTGGGGTCTCTTTCTTAAAGTCACAGCTTTCTCTCCAGATTCTAAAAGCCCATACCCTTCTCTCATCAGGTTTACAAGTGGCGATGGCTTCCAAGTGTTGCTTGTCCATAGGTCTTTTATCATCTCTGGAACCCTTAGCTCTGCGACACTCTGTGAATAACCCTTTCATTAAATTCGTTTCAGTTAAACCCTTTTGAGTGCACCACCCTCTTACCTGCCAGGCCCCTGACTGCATCGGTGAACTTGGTTCGTATAACACCAGGATGGTCACATGGGAGGGTGCACAGTGCTGAGCAAAGACAGACTTGGTCTTTCCCTACATAGACCTACCGGTCCAGTGAGGGAGCCAGATATTAATCACGTAAATAAAGAAATCCATAGTTTTAAACTCTAATAGGTGCCATGAAGAAGTCTTCCTACATCAAAGAAGTAACATTTGATCAGAGGAGCAAAAGTTAACTAGGAATGAGAAGAGCATTGCACACAAGGAAACAGCATATGCAGAGCTCTGTAGTAGAAGGATGGTGCATTCCAGAAACCAGAAGGCCGTCATGGCTGTGGCACTTATCAGTAAGAATAATTTTGACACAAGTGACAGAAAACGCGACTAAAAAACGTTTAAACAGTCAGAGATTTATTATCTCATATAATGAGAAGTCCCAAGGGAGACAGCTCCAATGTCATCAAGGACTCAGTTTCTGTCCATTTTCAGTTCTCCCATCTTCAGCATATGTGCTCCTGTCCCCATGGTCACAAGATGGCTACAGCCACTCTAGGCATTACATCCACCATACCAATATCCAGAGATGGATGAAAGGAAGTGATTCTTCCTTATAGTTCTTTGTAAGAACTAAGAAACTTTTCCCAGAAGACCCCACCACCTCCACCTCTCTTTGGTCAGATTTGCACTGAATGCTCACTCAGAAACAAATCACTGGCAAAAGAAGTGGGCCTACCCCCCTGACTCACGTAGATCAATCTATGTCACGTGGAGAGTGGCTTCTGTTAGCAAGAACCAAGGAGAAATGACTGTTGGGTAGGAACCACATCAGAGGTGGGACCATGGTGTATGTTGAGGCTTGAGAAATCAAAGTTGATCTTTCTCTAAGAGCCATTGAACAGTTTTAAGTAGGAGGGGGACATTAAAAAGATGTGTACTCTGAAAAGACCACTCTGGCTGCCCTGTGGGGCTTGGATTATTAGGGGAAGAATGGATTGGGGGAGACCAATTAGCAGTTAACTGGAGTGGACCAAGCAAGAGATGGTGGCTTGGACTAAACTGTTGGTGATGATGTTGGAGACAGTTAGGAGATAAGATCAAGCAGCTTGGGGCCAGCCCCATGGTCGAGTGGTTAAGTTTGTTCACTCTGCTTCGGTGGCCCAGGGTTTCACCAGTTTGGATCCTGGGCGCGGACATGGCACTGCGCGTCAAGCCATGCTGAGGCGGCGTCCCACATGCCACAACTAGAAGGACTCACAACTAAAGTATACAACTGTGTACCAGGGGGCTTTGGGGAGAAAAAAGAAAAATAAAATCTTAAAAGAAAGAAAGTTCAACCAGCCTCACAACAGGATGTCATGGGTGAAGTAGGAGGAGATCCTGGGGTGACTGCCAAGTGTCTCCCACCATAGCAGCAGTGTCATTCCCCAAAATAGGAAACACTGTCATCCTATAGATGAGGACAAATTTGGGGAAGAAAGATTAGGAGTTTGAATAAAAAGGGATAGTCAAGTGATAAAAGAGAAACAGACCAGGAATTAGGTTTGGGTCAGGTTGTAGAGATGTCTGAGATGTTGGTGGATGCTTGGCCAGGGGGTTCCGAGCTCGGAGTGGGGCTCTGGCCTGCAAATGAAAGAGTTGTCATTAAAGAGAAAGATGGATATGTTCGTCCCCCTCTCAAAGGAGGCTTGGACTGGACCATCAGTTTGGGGAATCAGCCCCCAGGAGGTAGGAAAGCTTTAGGGATGCATTATGAGATTGAGGAGAAAGGTGCACAATGAAAGAGAAAGCCAGAGACCAAGCCCTGGACGACAGTGACACTGGGCAGGGCTGGTGTTGGATGTGGGAAGGGGCGTGTGAGAGAGAGGGGAAGGTAAGGAAAGAGGGGATCCCAGAAGCCCATGAAGGAGAGTTTCCAGAAGGAGAGTGGCCACTGGTGGGCCAGGTGCACAGAGACCAGGGGGTTGAGGGCATCCCCTGGACCGGCCTTTGGGGACCTTTGCCACAGCAACTGTGGGGAAGGGGCAGAAGCCCACCATGGTGGGGGATGATCTGGAGTCTGGCTGAGAAAGCAGGAGGGGAGGGGGCAGCTGGGGGGACAGCAGGGTCCAGGAAGGAGCTGAGTCTCACTCGCCGACGTTTGGAGGGAGGAGGCTGCGCGAGCCCGAGAGTGGGGAGCAGGGGCAGGTAGTGAGCGGGCCGAGAACGGGGGGATTAAGTGTAGAGGTGCGGGATTAGTTGTGTTGGTGGAAAAGAACAAAATTAAATCACATGCATTTTTCCGGGTAACCTGATCTCCATGTTCTTCTGGAGGCTTTTTCTCTGCCCTCTGGGTACTGACTACAGCTCTAATTAGCAGTGGTTTCATCCTGCCTCATGTCTGGGGCCATGTCTTCCTAGTTTTTTGTACCTTTTGGCACCTAGCAACAGGCAGCGAGCTAGGTAGAGGCAGAATAATTATTCCCTGCTTGAAATCAAATGTCTGAAATGGAGGTTCAGAGAATTTTCTTTTTACCAAGAAGAGGTTATGGGAGCTCTGGGGGAGTGAGATTTCCAGCGAAACGAGCTGTCAGGGTAGGTAGGGATGGAAGGGTTGGGGCTGGAAATGTCACCAGGCTAGCCTCCTGGCGGGGCGCCGGGAGGTGTGCTCAGAGGAAGTGACCAGGAGGAAGTGCTAGGACTTCTCAGCCCAACAGGAGCCCAGCTCTTCACAGGTGACAGTGCTGCCCACGGGCCTGGCATCACCCCTGCCTGTTCACCGCTGCCATCCTTTGCAACAACCCCCAGTGCCCAGTCCAGCGGGTACTTTTCTCTCCTTAACTCACTCAGCCTCGGGGCAGCATCTGACATAGCTAAGCACCCTCTCCTGAAAGTGCCTCTCCTTGGCCTCTGTGATGCCACATGACACCATTGTGCCACCATGATCTCCCAGTTAACATCCACCACGCTCCTCAGCCTCCTCCACCCGCCATCTAGGTGTTGGGCTCCCTCAAGACTCATGTCTGGGCTCTTTCCATCGTCCTCTGTCTTCTCACCCTGGTGATCACTAATGACTCCAATTCTATGCCCCAGCCCTGCCCTCTCAAGGCTGGCATGCTAACTACCCAGCTGTCAAGCTGCTTGGATGCTTCTCACAGGTACCCCAAACTTGCCACAGCCAATCAGAATGCTAACTTCTTCTCCCCAAAACTGTCTCTTCCCTCTTGTCTTCCCCTTTCCCGCAAAAGGCCCAGCCTTCAGCGTAATTTCCCAAACCCGGCCATTAAGAGTCATCCTTGACTCTTCCCTGCCTCCACTCCCCATCCCATCCCAGCGAATCCTGGCAGTTCTGTCTCCAGAGTCGTCCCCAGTCTGGCCCTTCTGTCCCGACTGCTGCCACCTGGTTCCAGCAGCCTCCCATCGCCGTCTCCCTACCACCGTGCCCTCACGACTGTCCTCCCCACCCTTCCACTTATCACACCAAAGTCAAAGCAGACTTCTCGAAACGTAAATCCCGTCAGGGCATTTTCCTCCGTGTTACCAGCCTTCAGTGACTTCCCACTGCCCTTGGAACCAAACCTGGTCTCTCTCAAGGCCTGGAGAGCTCGCCTGATCTGCCCGTCCGTTTTTCAGTCCCCTTGGATGCTCCAGCTGACTGTCCTGCCCCAGGAGAATTCCTTAGTTCCTGAAAGAGCCCTTCCTCTCCCTTACTTTCCTGGAAGCTCCCCAAAGGCCCTGTCTGCAGGGGCCGTTTCTTCTCTGCCCGCTCTGGTGTTCCTGGAGAATCAAGCTGGGTTGACATTCTTTCTCCCATCTGATCATCACAACCCCATTTCATGGAAAGTGAAGCTGAGGTGTCCAGAGACACCGTGCCCGGCTGGCAGGGGTAGTGCTCAAACCCAGCTCTCCTGACCCCGCCTCTGGATTTCAGGGCTGGACCCACACCTGGCCACGCAGCACAGTGATATGATTTGACTTCCAGGGAAAAGAAATAGCTAGAAAAACATGTATAGGTGTGAAAAAGCGGTGCTGCGGGAAACCCAAAGTGACATACGCAGAAGGAAGTTGGACGTGGGAATTGGACACGTGGGCAACTGATCTCCTATGAAATGGAGATTTCAAGGCTTCTAACCCTAACAGATATTGCAGTATAATATAAAACAAAATAACATTTTTTTTTTGCAAAAAAACAAAGACATCTTAGGGCCAGCCTGGTGGCACAGTGGTTAAGTTCACCCATTCAGCTTCAGTGGCCAGGGGTTTGCCAGTTCGAATCCTGGGTACAGACCTACGCACTACTGTCAGGCCATGCTATGGCAGGTGTCCCACATAAAATAGAGGAAGATGGGCACGGATGTTAGCTCAGGGCCAATCTTCCTCAGCAAAAAAGAGGAGGATTGGCAGCAGATGTTAGCTCAAGGCTAATCTTCCTCAGGGAAAAAAAAGAAGAAGAAGAAAGAAAGACATCTCAATGGAATAGAATAGAAAGTCAGAGGTGGATCCCCAGAATGTTTACCACTGTGGCTTATGAGAGCAGAGGCATCACAAATTAATGGAGAATGGAAGGATTTGACACTAAGTGGGGCTGTAAAGTGATTTTAATCTATTTGGAAAACAATTTTTACCTCCCTTTATAATAACCACCAAAATCAATGTCAGGTGATTTAAAGAGTTAAACACAAAAAAATTTAAAAAAGCATACTACTAACTAGAAAAAAAGTAGAAATGATTCATTATCTGAACTGTGATTGAAGGAGGCGATCGTAGCTTTCACAGCAATAGACAGAATTATAATGGAAAATACAAATATAATTGACTACAGGAAATTTAAAGCTTCTCTGTGTTGAAAATTCTCATAAATAAAACATTCACAGAGGCAGTAAGAATTTTCATAATGAAATGTTGGGGCAATAAAAGGCAGTAAGAGTCCATTTATGAAAGATGAATTTCAAAAGGCAAATTCAGTTGAAAATGTTGAACTTAGTCATAATAAAGTAAATGTAAATTAGAACGGAGAGATACCACTTTGGGCCCATCGAAGGAGCACTACAGAACAAGAGGCTCGCGGTGCCGGTTTAGTCCTGGTGACATGGGACCTCTCATGCACAGCTGGCAGGACTGTCAAGTGGCAAAACCTTTCTAGAAGGCAATTTGCTTAAGATGTGTGAAGAGCCTCGAAAAGGTTCATACTGTTTGACTCAGGAATTCTATTTACAGGAAGCTCATCCCAAGAAATGATCGAAAACAATGCCCAAAGATTGGTGCAGAAAGATGTGCACTGTGGCTTTATTTATAATAGCAAAAAAGAAAAAAGGGGGAAAAAAAAGAAAGCTATCAAAATCTCCAACTCCAGGAGAATGGTTAAACAAATTATGTTTCATTCAGTGAATGGGTTATTAGGCAGCCATTAAACATAATAATTACAAAGAATGTTGACTAACACGGGGAAATGCTTAGCATATAATCAGTGGAAAAGGGTGGTGCAAAATTATATATACGATAAAAGTATTTATTGTAAACAAATGCATAAGAAAGACTAAAAGGAATGTGCTTTTCAGATGCATTTTCACAAAACACCACTGTGGTTGCCGGTATCTTGTCAAGATTTTTCTGTTCTTTGTGCTTTGGTTACTCTCCAAATTTTCTGCAGTGTTCAGGCATCACTGTTTTTATGACAATATATTTCAAAAACACAGAAGAGAAGAATAGTATAATGAACACAACATACAAGACACTCACCGTCCAAGATAGTGTGTTACTTTTATAATAGGAAAACCAAGAAAAAGAAAGCCAGTTCTTAAGGAAATGGTACCTGTACCAGGCAAGTTTTGAAGTGGGGAGGAGGGATAGGCAGGAAGGGAAAGAAAATGTTCAGAGTGAGGGAGGCTGCCTGGGTGGGTCCCTCTCAAGAGCTTCAGAGAGCTGAGGCATGGGGGCTTCACGCCCCTGGGACCGGTACCCGTCGTTTGAAATGCCCTCCCTAGAAGACGGCAAGTTCCCGCGTGGGCACAGTCTGGTCCTGAAAGCTCCAGCTCTGTCGATCAGTGCCTCTGCGCCTGGCCACACTGTTTAATCACTCTTGCTTTATCATATGCTACTTAGTAGGGCCAGTCCAGTCCTTTCCCTCCTACTGTGTTCACACCACTTGTTTTTCTTTCTCAAAATTATCTCGGCTATTCTTGCCCATCTCCTCTTCCATATGACCTTTAGAATCAGCTTATTAAGTTCCATTAAAAAATCCCGGTGGGATTTTGATTAGGAAGGCATTGAATTTGTGCATTAATTTGGAGAGAATTGACATCTTCGCAATATCGAGGCTTCAGGACCCTAACATTTCAAGGGTGGTTGAGTCAGAGACTCTGATTAACGAGACTGGGAAGGAAAAGTCGTCATAGAGACGGGTTAAAAAACAAGGAGAGGGTGTTGTCATGGAAACCAAGAGAGCCCAGCGAGCGTTTCAAGAAGGCGAGAGCGATCAACAATATCAAACCCAGCAGAGAATTCCAATAAGACAGGGATGGAAAAACACCCGCTGAAGTTGGTAATTAGGAGGTTATCGGAGCCCTCAGCAAGAGAGTTTCAGGGGTGAGATGGAGCAGAACCCCGACTGCAGTGCCTGAGTGTGATAGATAGTCAGCAAAGACGCTCCTGGTACAGAAGTTTAGATAATTAAGTTTAGATAATTAGAAAAGTTTCAGGAAGGATCGTCTGGAAACTAGAGAGTGAAGTGTGGAGTCAAGAGAAAGTTCTCCACTCAGTCCAGCAGATAGTTTTCGAGCACTTCCTATGCGCTGGCCTGCTGTTCGAGCAACCGCGTGAACAAGACAGACACATCCCTGCCCACACGCAGCCAACAGTCTAAATGGGGAAACAGACAGGAATCAAGCAATCACCTGAATCAATGGATAATTACGAATAACGATAGTCACGAAGGAGAGGTGTGTGTTGCAGAGAGCAGCCGGGGGGGCCCCAAGTCAGAGACCAGAGGATCCCTGAAGAGAACCGAAAGATGAGTGGGTGCCAACCAGGCTGAGAGGACTCGGAAAGAGCATTCCAGGCAGAGGGAGCGGTGTGCGCCAAGGCCCTGCAGGGGTAGGGCAGGGCACGTTCTGGGAAGGGAAAGGCCAGTGAGGCTGGAGGGCCGTGGCTGAGGGGGCGGCAGGGGGAGAGACCAGGCTGGAGAGCTCAGCAGGCTGGGAAGGTTTGAGGCTTTCTCCCAAGAGTGATGGGGGAGGCGGCTCTTCGGAGGAGTTTAAACATGGGGTGACATGTTCCCATTTGCACGTTGGAAGCATCACTTGGGCTTCTGGTGAGGAAAAGATTGCAGGGGTGCAGGAGGGGCTGCAGGGGGACCTGGGCAAGGGCGACTTCTCTGTCCTCCAGCCCACGGCTGGCGGTGGCTTGGACTAGCGTGGGGGCAGTGGAGTTGAAGAGAACTGGAAGGGTTCAGGAGCCACTTGGAGGTTGTCTCCGAGGCTTGAGGCCAGACTGCGGATGGAGGTGAGTGCTAGCAAGCTGAGGAGGAGGGGTACCCCAGGCATCTGCTGATGGTGTCTTTCCATGAGACTGGGGACCCTGGGGAAGGACCAGATTGTGGACGAGAAGAATTGTCTGTGGAGTGTGTTGGGCATGAGGTGCCCCTGGACTTCTGGCCTCTGGAAGACGGAGGAGAGCTCAGGCTGGAGCTGGGGACCGGGAAGGACTTCAGACACAGGCAGGAGTGCAGGGGTATTGAAGAAGCTCAGGGGATGGCGCTATGAAGGAGTAGAGGATGGAGGGAATGAGCAGAGGACTGAGGCTGAGCCCAGGAGAGCACCAGCATTTAGGGGGCTGCATATAGGAAACAAATGCTGAGAAGGAGGGACCAGAGGGGGAAAGCAGGAGGCGGTGATCCCAGGAGCCCGGGGAGGAGAGCTTCTCACAGGGCAGAGTGGCCGCTGGTGGGCCACAGGCGGGGGGGGCGGCGGGGGGGGGGGGGGGAGGGGAGAGGTTGGCAAGCCTGGACTCAGCCTTTGGGGCCCTTTGCCAGTTTTTTGAAGGTGGGGGTGCACAGGTCGGGAGTGAGGGTGATCCAGGAAGGAGGGTGGGTATGAGGGCAGAATATTTCATTTGGTTTTGGTTTTAATAAAAGAGCAACATTCACATATTAATTTTCCCAGAGGAAGGCAGGCACCTGTGGGACATGGGCCATTGCAGAACAGGGGCAATTAGCTAAATGAGGCCTCCAAGGAGACAAGGACACGTGTTCCAGAGGGATCCATCCCGGGCACTAATGGGCACCCAGCTCCCCGGAGACAGTTCAATACTTGGCCTTTTACCCAGTAACCTGCGCCCCGCTTTCTTTCAGAGAATTTGTACGTGACCTTTGTGACTTAGCCACGTCTCACTTTAGCCAGATGTCACCGTGCCCGTGGCCAGGTCTCTGTCTCATTCATTTTGGAATCATCCCCAGCCTGGAGCAGCTGACCAGGGACGGCTGAATAAAATATTTTCTGACTTGAAATAAAATGTTTGAAATGGAAAGTCAAGACTTTTTAGCCAAAAGGCGTTTGTGATCAAGGAGACAATTGGACAAATACATTTTCTTGGTGCCAGTTTTGCACAGCGGGGTAAGGAGGGCTTAGGAGAGTTTGGGGGTGGAGTAGACGGTTGGTGTCCTTGTCACGCAGGGCTGAGGGGATATGGGGAAAGGAGGTCTGCTCATGAGCCAGAACTGGGACAACCCACCCCAGCACGGGCACAGGTCTTTACAGCTTACACAGTGAGGTCGTAGGCATTGTCTCATGTGGTCGTTACAAGCCCCATGAGGCAGACAGGGGTGGGTGCCCATTTTACAGACAAGCTGAGACCAGAGCAGGGCATTGGCTGTGGAAGACCTCATAGTGTGTTAGCAGCCTGTACCCGCTGCCTCTGACTGCAGCATCCCAGCCCCTCTCCATCCCAGGATGAACTCCGGCAGGAGCTCCTGTTCACAAGCTGACTGCTGGAAGGACTCGGGTCCCGAACAGGAGTAGAAGTTGTGAAAGATGAAAGCAGAGTTTGTGGGTCATCAAGAGAAGACATTCACCGGAAGGTTTCTTGGAGCTCGAGGTTTGACCAGCCCTGCTGGACATCAAAACATAACTCAAAACCACATCAATGAGGCCATGGTGGGGGCTGTGGGTCCAGGCCTCAGGCCTCAGGCCTCAGGGACCATCACGTGGTTGCAGGCAGGATCAACATGCCGCTCCGCTGGGCCTGTCCTCGCGTGCTGGCAGCCACAGCCACTGAGTCCACAGGTTCTGCATTCTCCTCAGTTTCCCCGCTTCCCTGGGCCTGCCCGCTGCTCAGCCCACCCGTCTCCTTGTGGGCACCTCAGACACTCTCGGATGCTCCTCCTGTGCTCTCTTTGATGTAAGCACAAGGATGGACTTAAGACCTCTGCCATAGGATCCTCCAAACTTGTCTGAAACCCCATCATAGTCCTCCCTGGGACTCAGCTTAGGGGCTAGGGCATGAGCCCCTCTTGGGGACAGAGACAGTGACAAAGTTGTGGTCAATCCTCTTGGATTCCTCTCCTCCTGCCCACAGCTTGAACCTGGTCCCTTCATGGAGCCCAGGCTCTGACACCATTGTGAATTGTCTTTTCCATCTACTGTCTATGGATAAGCTCTTTGCCTCTTCTGTTAGCTTTGGCTCCAAATCCTCTGAGCTCTCTGGAATCCAGAATCTTTCCTTTCTCAAGGCCCAGCTCTTGTCGTACAGGCTGCCCTGTAGACGACACTCTGTGCAAGTGTTGTCTGTGCTATCAACGTACAAAAGCCACACAGGAGCTAAAAGCCAAGCCAGGGACCCCATGTAATGCTATTCCCCTGGGAGCGGCGCACCCAGGACACGTGCACAGCGAGGCAGGGCGCGATGCAGAGCGAATTCCGCCCACACACAGTGCAAGAGAAAAATATGACCATAGCCCATACGGTTAAGAAGGGGAACTGAAGCAGCGAGGAAGGCAGGGTTTAGTCAATGCAAGGCGCTGGCATGATCAGTAAGGTTATTCAGAAAAGCAAGGCTGCTTCATTCTTTGCTTCATGTCATACACCAACATCGAGTTCAGATGGATTCAAGATTTAAATTAAAAATCACACTTCAATAAAGTCGAAGCTAATATTCTTCCAAAACCCTGGATGAGCACCTTCTGAGCTTAAAAGCAAAGGAAGCATTCACAAAGGAAAGAAGAAGAAAACAGGTTTTAAATTTTAGACGTAACTATATGAAAATTGAAAACAGCTTGGAGGACGTCATGCGGAGGGTTAATATCCTTGGTGTTTAAGAATCCGTATAAATTGAGTTTTAAAAATTCAAATCACTGCTGGATAAATGCGAAGGGATAGGAACACTCAATTAACAGAAGATTAATTTTTTATGGCTCATAGGTTGAACCTATTTTCCAATATCTAATTATTTTTTAAAAAGTAAATTAAAACAACAGTGAGATAACACTTTTTTGCCCAGCACAGAATGAAGAAAAAAATGTTAATGAGAATACCCCATGCTGGCTACAGTGTGATGAAACAGACAATGCTGCTGATGAGAATGTAAATTACTATAGCCTTTGACCCCGTAATTACACTCATGGCACTCCGTCAGAAGGAAATAATCTCAAATTGACAAAGATTTATGTACAAAGAGATGTAGTGTGGCCTTGTTTATAACAACAAAAAAATTGAAACAACCAAAATAACCAACTATAGGGAAAATGTTAAGCAAATTATTTTACATCCGCTCAAATGGATTGCTCATCAACTGATTGTGATCTTTAGAAAAAGCTCTAGGAAATTCTTATGGCGTAAAAGTGGAACAGCAAGTGAGAAATCAGGGCACAAATTGTATGCCAGATATTATCTCAGCTATGGAAACAAACACACACAAAAAGCATTTTAAAAAGACTGAGAGGAAATTTGCTGGGACCTTGAACCTAAGGGTGGGGGACTCGGGACAAGTAAGTTTTGATGGAGGACGGGGAAATAAATGGTTGAGCCTTAGAAGATGCCCGAGTGGGGTCCTTGTTTTCATCTCAAATTCAAAGAACTTTATATCTGGAGGAGAGGGGGAGTGGAGTCTTGCTTCAGCCTGGTCATCCGGTTCAGGCTGACCTGAAGTTCAGAGAAAGGCTTGCCTTGGGCATTGAGCTCAAGACATTGCCATTTGTTCAGTACATGTAGACCAAAGAACGGAGAAGGGCGGTGGGAAATCAGGCTGGCAGCTCCTGCAGGTCCTCTGAGCCATGCTAGGGAGTTTAGGATTTTATCCCAAGGAAAGTGAGGAAGCCTTGAAGGTTTTAAAGATTTTTCTTCTAGATAGATTACAATATTAGCAGGGACTCTCTTCTTTGCAATACCAAAAACCCAACTCAAAGTAACTCAGGCATAAAAATAAAAGTGGAAAATTAGGAGTAAAATCTAAATCTATAAGACTTCTGGAATAAAACCTATGAGAAAACCTTTGTGACCTTGGGTTAAGCAAAGATTTCTTAGATTATGAGACCAAAAGCAAAATCCATAAAAGAATACACTGTTAAGTTGGACTTGATCAAAATTAAAAACTTACGTTCTTTGAAAGACACTGATGAGAGAATGAAAAGACCAACCACACAGTGGGAGAAAATATTTGCAAGTTAGATATCTGACAAAGAGCTCCTATCTAGAATATATACAGAAGTCTCAAAACTCAATTAAAAAAAACCCAAAACCCAATAAAAAATGAGCAAAAAATTTGAACACACACTTCACCAAAGATATACAGATGGCAAATAAACACATGAAGAGATGCTCACATCTTTAGTCCTTGGGGAAATACAAATTAAAACCACAATGGGATACCACTGCATACCTGCTGGAATGTCTAAAATTAAAAAGACTGATCACACCAAGTGTTGGTGAGGATGTGGAGCAACTAGAACTCTCGTACTTCATGAGTGGGAATGTAGAATGGTACAAACACTTTGGAAAATAATTTGGCAGTTTCTTAAAAAGTTAAACATACACCTATCATATGATCCAGCCATTCTTCTCCTAGATAATTACCCCAAAGAAATGAAAGCATGTATCCATTCAAAGACTGGTACATGAATGTGCATAGCAGTTTTATCTGTAACAGCCACAAACTGGAAACAGCTTGAATATCTATTGCTGGGTGAAAGCATAAACAAACCGTGGTACACCTACACAATGGCATGCTACTCAGCATTAAAAAGGAATAAACTATCAACACACAACAATGTGGATAAATCTCAAAATAATTAACGCTGAGTGAAAGAAGCCACACAAAGCAAGAATATATACTGTACGGCTCCCTTTGTATAAAATTCTAGGAATTGCAAATTAATGAATATGACAGAAAGCAGGTCAGTGGTTGCCTGGAGAATGAAGGGAGAGGGCCAGGTGGGAAGGGAAGGGAAGAAGAGATCACAAAAGGACACGAAGTCTTTTGGGGTGATGGGTATATGCATTATCTTGACTGCTGGTGGTCTCACTGGTGTATACATATGTCAAAACTTACCAAACTGTATACTTTCAATATGTGCCATTTATTTGTATGTCACTTATACATCAATAATTTAAATAGACAAATAACAAAATAGGAATTATATTGGTGCAACTGGGTATCAGGGATTTTTCCCTCATCTCTCATCTCTACATTCAGTTTCCCAGGAACCCAGAGGAACCCCTGCCCTTCCTTGAGCCAAAACATTCCTCTTCTGCCTAAGCTCTTTCAAATTTGGTTTCTGTTGCTTACAACCAAAAACGTCTGGTTAGTGTGGAGATAACGCCTGGAGTTATAGTCACACAAGAAGAGGACCATAACCTGTGATTGGGGACCCAGAATTGGTGGGGACACAGGGCGGGGTGGTCAGGAAAAAGATTCGTGGAGAACATGACACTTCATGTGATTTCTCAGGGAGTCAGGACCAGAGTAGAAGAGACTGCAAAGGTCCCGAGGCAGAGGGAGCAGCGTGCACAAAGACATGGGGGATAGGGGCCATGAAGTGTGCGCTAGGAGGCAGCTGGGTATCCCTGGAGTCTCGGATGAGACAGGGACTGAATGGAAATGAGGCTGGAGGTCAGCAGGGAGCAGTTTGTGCCATGTTCAAGAGCTCGAACTTAATCCAGTGGGCAACAGGGAGTTGTGCAAGAGTTTCGAGCAGACAAGTGCCACGGGCGCATCTCTGTTTTATGGAGATCTTGCTGGCACTTGAAGCAGCAGGTAGACCAGGGAGGGGTCATTGCCACAGTTCAGAGTTGACTTTGAGGGGCCTGTGGACACCTCGGGGAGATGACCAGCAGGGAGTCAGGGCTAGAAGTCTGGTCCTCAGCTGGAGACACAGAACTGGGGTGGTCACGGTGTCACTGGCTGTTGCTCGGGAAGACTGACAAGTAGAGAGAGCCCCACCAGAGTCTAAGGACCTCCAACCCGCCATTTCAGGGGCTGGCAGAGCCCGGGGCACCTACAAAAGCAGCGGAGAGAAGGAAATGTCAGTGCCACGTGGCCACGTGAGCAGAGCCAGAGCAGGTTGTCATGGAAACTGAGCTAGTGAAGCGTTTCTAGGAAAGAGGGATCAGCAGGACCAAATGTAGCAGAAAATTCCAAACCGATGAAGGCTGAAATTTTCCTTTTGATTTGGCAATTAGGAGGACATTGATGAGCTTAGCGAGAGCCATTGCAGGGGCTGGTGGGCCAGCCTGGGGGTAGGCACAGAGAGATTCAGGAGGTTAAATAGAGCAGAGGTGGCGATGGGGTGCGTCTTGGAGGGGGAGCAGCAGGGCAATGTCCAACAAGAGCCCCAGTTTCTGGCGTTCGGAAGGGACTGGGGGCAGAAAGGGTGCTGTGGGAGGATCAGCTTTGCAAGAGGAAGATGGCGCGTTTTGTCGGGGACATTTTTATGTAACAAACACACACATTTGGGCTTTGACGACGTCCGGCACTGTTCCAAGAGCTTTACTTATATTAATTCATTTATACTTAGAACTGTCCGAAAGGTAACTACTACCTGATTTATCGTCCTCCGCACACGAAGAAACAGACGCAAAGAGGCTAAGAAACTTGTCCCCAGCAAGGAAGGGGCAGAACACGCGTCTGAAGCCAGGCAAACTGGACAGCTTGGCATGAGGTCCTCAAGATAAACAAATGAGGGTGTCAGGGAGGTGGGTAGACCTTGGTTTCTGGAGGTTTGGGCTGGAAGTGTTAGCCGTCCCCGTGCAGGGGAGGACCCCGACTTGCCTCAAGCCCCTGCCAGGAGAGGATGTACACTGGGGGTCACTGGGTCTGGGAGGGGGTTGAAGCTCCAAGGATGGGTGATACTGCAGGAGAGGGTCCAGGCGGAGGGCAGACCACGCCAGCATTCAGAGGGGCCCGCCAGGACAGATGTGGGCAGGAGGGTCACTCCCGAAGGTAGAGTGGCCGATAGCAGGCTGTGTCCAGAGAGGTCAGGGGAGGTGGCTTGGCAGGGGGAGGCCGTTAGGGGTCTTTGCCAAGCAGCCTCAGGGGAAGGTGTCAGAACCCTAAAAAGGGGGCAGACAAGGGCCGGGCAGGAAGGAGGCAGGGATGAGGTGAGCTGGGAAGGGGAGCGGGATCCAGAAAGGTATTGTTTTTTAATGGAAATTATTTTTTTAATTAAAAAATTTTTTTAAATTATAAAATACATTCACATGGTTCAAAATTCAAAACCGATAACGAATGCCGGACAGGTCGTCTTCCTCCCGCCCTTCTCCCCGGCCCCCCCGGCAAAGGAGCCCGCACATCCTTCCAGAGACAGAAAATTCAAATTCCACCACGTGGAATCCCAGAATTCTGTAAACAGACAGAAAATAAATGTCAGAACATTGAAGCTCTCAGGGGAACAACGTCTCACAGAGCAAGTGATGGAACAGAGGGACACACAAGCCGAGGGCGCAGGGGCCCACGTGGCGGTGGGAAATTAGTTTGCGACGAGAACTCGTGTTTCACTGAATGGGACAAAATGAAATCCTTCTCCCGCTGCCGAGGCCCGTGAGCTGGTCGTCATGGGCCCTCTTGGCCACCGTGGGCCCTGGCAACAGCCCTCAGTCTCGGGATGTTGTCCTGCCCGACGGCGGGAACCCAGCCCTGGCCTGGGACGAGCCACGGCATGTGGCAACCGCATTAATCACACGACCACCAGAGATACATGTTCTAACACGGAATGAGATGTCTGAATTGTGGCTCATTTTTTTTTTTTAAATTATTGAAACCAATTGGAGTGTCAAGGGGGACGTGGATGGAAGCTCGAGGGCCGAGGGAAGGGTGGCAGAGGCTGAGTGGGGAGCGTGGGGCCGGGGTGGAGACAAGGCTGCTGACCGGAAGCTTCCTGAATCCCCGGCTGCCTGTGGTGTCAGGAAGTGGAGCTGCGCGTGGCAGGGCCACCATTCCCAGGGCCACTGGGGCTCCTCCTGCAGTTGGTGATGGGAGTTTGTCCCCTTGTCCCAGCAGGCCCAGACTGCGTGGAGGCAGGGGCTGGCCTGAGAGGAAGCCCAAGGGGTTATGGGATGGGTAGGGGGTCACTATGTCCCTCATTCTGTGACTCCAGGCAGATGGCCCCCATCTGGGCCTCAGTCCCTCTGGCCGTAGAAGTGCTGGGTGGCGGTTTGAGGGCGAACTTGCACAGGGCCACCTCTCCTTGCTTCCGCCATTTTGGGTCCTGAGTGGACACTCAGGATCCATGGACCATCTTCCCTATCTATAATGATGCCCCTGCGGACACCCAGGACCCAGTTTGCCGTCCATGGGCCTGAAGGGACCCCACAGTCCAGCACACACTAGCGTCACAGAACCAGAGCCAGGGAGCTTGTGGGTCAGTGGGCACCCCCAAAGCCAAGCTTCTGGGAGGTTGGAGGGCTGTGCACTGGGCCCTGGGCCCCCCTGAGCCTGGAGAGGGCATCTTGGGGAGCCAGGTAGAGTCCCCGGGTCCTCAGGTTCACAAGCAGACCTCACACGGCCTCACCGTGCGATGGGAGCCCAGCCAGTGCAAGCTCTGCCCCAGGACGCCTGGCCCGCCAGTCCTGCTGCCTGGGGACGTGGCCTTTGCGAGCCTGTTCATTGCTGTGACCCCTGAGACGGAGCTTGGAAAACTGCTCTGAGGCACAGACAGTCTTCATGTACATTTTAATATTTTAATTGAAAATTAATACCTCTATGAGGCAAGTGCCCCGTTGCCCTCACCAGAGGCCCCCGGTCACCTGGCTGTTATGACTCCTCGAGGCCTCAACGGGGCTGGCATTCGGGTCAGGGAGAGGGACAGGAGGTCACAGGATGAGCCGGCATCAGCTGTGGGGGCTGCGGGAGGGAGAGGAATGGGGGCTCGTGCCCGGGCTCCCGCCTGCGGCGCCTGTGGGGTTTGCAGTGGTCCCTGTGGGGGCGATCTGTACAGAGTGGTTCTCAGTGGAAGGTGACAAATTCCGTTTAGGGCAATTTGGGCTGTGGGAGGATCAAGGAACATGAACGTTGGATGGAGGACGTCCCCTGGCACAGCAGACGGGGCCCCTCTCACCAGGTATGAATGAGCCTTCATCCTTTCCTGTCTCTCTAGAGGCTTCCCCTCCACATTCCCAGCAACTGTTCCATAAATCCTCCGCTCGCCACAGAGCACTCACCTCTCTGCCCACCCTGCCCCCTTCCCACCAGACGGCCCTGCCCCCGCTGCAGGGTGGGCACAACGTCACCTCTCACCCCCCACCCTCCAAAGAGGGGACCGCCCCTCCACCCGCATCAGCAGGCCTGTCCCTCCCCAGGGCTCCAGACCAGACCCCCCGGCCTGCCCGGGGCACGCCCCTCCCTCCTGGATCTCCAGGCCCCCACGCACTTGGCAAAGGACCCCAGTCCCACCCATCCAAGCCTGCTCCAGTTGATGCTCCCAGGACCCCACGCCCTCATCTCCTGCCTCCCTCAACGTGGTGGCACGTGCTCCCCACACGGCAAGCCAGGTCCGCTTCCACCAAGACTCCTAGACCATTCTCATCCAGGTCCCAGCAAAGCCCACACCCGGCCTCAGCCATCACCTGCTCGGATTCTCAGTGCGCTTGGTGCCGTCACCCACTGCCCTCTACGGCCTCTCCTGGTCCTCCCCTCCCCTCTCACCACTCCCTCTCCGTGTCCCCTTACTGGGCTTTCCCCTCCACTCTGCCCTGGAGTGTTGGAGTCCGTCAAGGCAGCTCACAGCCCTTTTCTCTTTACACTCACACCTCCCAACCCCATCGCTGTAAACACATCTATATGCTGCCGATTCCCACATGTCCATCCCCAGCCCAGCCCAGCGCTGGGCTCCACGTCCGCATAGCAATGCCGTCCTGACGTCTCAGCTGTCTCGCTTGTGCTAAGATGTGGAGGGCATCCTGGACCCCACTCCTCTCACACCCTTCCCAGCGGTCAGAACAAACTCCAAGCTGTTCAGTTTTGCTCATATTTCTCAGCCCCGCCCCCTCATTTTCATCCCCACTGCTTCCCTGGTCCAGCTGCCAGTCTCACTCTGCCCATGACTGTGATAACCGCTGCCTCTTCTGCCCAGGTCCACTCTTGCTTAAAACAATCTCCACTGCGTAGAACAGTCAGTAGTTCCCCACTGCCCTTAGAATAAAATCTATCCTGCAAAATTCTGACCTCTGTCCCCTTTTCCAACCTCATCGTCCACCACTTTGCCGTCCACTCACTACGCTCCAACCACAAGAGCCCATTAATTCCTCACACACTATCCTCTTCTTCCTGCCTCAGGGCCTTTGCACAGGCCATTTCTGCTGTTTGAATACACTTCTCTTTGCACTGCCTCCCTCTGCTTCAGGAGGCTAATGCCTACTATGATTCTATCTTAGCCCAAACGTTACTCCCCAGGGCAGTCTTTCTTGAAGCCATTGCACTGTCATAGCAGCACCTGCTCTGTCTCCCTCTTTGCTTATTTATTTGTGAGACTGCTTGTTTAAGATGGGTCTTTTCTCCTGCAGAAGGGATGCTCCACAAGGACAGGGCCTGGGGCTGTTCTGTTCCCCAGCATGGAGTCTCCCTAAATACTTGCCCACCGGCTGAATGTATCCAAGTGGAGATACTGACTGAGAGCCCCACACACCGGCGCCCCAGAGATGGGAGAGATGCTCGAAGACCTCGACTGCGTGGAGCTCATATTAGCGTAGGAGACACGCAACAAACAGGGGCACGAATGGCTACATCCTCTGCCTTCAGCGGTCATGAGCATGATGACACAGATGCAGGAGGAGGGCAGAAGGCTGGAGAGTGGCCAGAGCCTGCCCTTGCTGGGGGCCAGGAAGGGTCGGGCTAGCTAGAGGGGGCGGGCAGGGAAGGCCTCCCCGAGGAGGGGGCATTCGGTCAGTGACACGAGGGAGTGAGTCACGTGAGGACCCGCGAGGAGGTGGCTGGGCTGCGGGAGTGCGTTAGCTTGCTCAGGCTGCTGCAGAAGCCCCACAGATTTATGCGACAGAACTTGACTAGCTCACGGTGCTGGAGGCTGGAAGTCCAAGATCAAGGCGTCGGCAGGGTCCATCCCCTCTGAGGGCCATGGGGAAGGATCTGTTGGGGTTTTTTATGTTTGTTTTTTAATCTCTTTACCAGTCGAAGCGTATTTGGGTTGTTTCCAGCTTGGGACCACTACGGATAAAATTGCTGCCCACGTCTACGTGAAGATGTCGTGTGGACAAAAGTTTTCATTTCATTTCACACCCAAGAGGGGGTTGCTGTGTTATGTGGTAAAGCGCGTGTCTGACTTTATGAGAAACTGTCAAACAGTTTGTGAAGGCTGTGACACTTCGCGTTCCCACCGGCAATGTATGCAAGTTCCAACTGCTCCTCATCCCTCACAGCGCTTCTTATTGTCCGGTTGGGTTGGGTTTTCATTTTGGCCGTTCGGGCAGGCGCGTCCTGGCTCGAGTCTTTTGCCCATGTCTTTGTCGGGTTGACAGGGCCGGTTTTGTGGAGGAGGGGCACAGACGTGAGCTCGAGGGCTGGCTGGAGGGGATGAGCCTGCCTCTGGGGTCTGGGAAGAGGTATACAGGAGGAGCTGGCAATCCTTGGCTGTTGCCTTCACTGCTGACTTAGGTCGCAGTCCCCAGAAGCAGACCGTGGGACGAGAATTCAGGTGCAAGTGGTTTATTAAGGGAGTGACCCCAAACTGCTGAGGGAATGGGGAAGGGGGACAAGAGAGGGGTGGAGGCTGGCAAGGCTACAATCTCAGACGAGGTCCCGCAGAGGCAGCCCCAGCCTGACCCCACGGGGAGCTCTGGAGGCTCAGGCACACCGGCGAGTCCCTCCCGGAAGCGAGGAAGCTGGGCTGGCACACTCAAGCAGGCCTGCAGGGGGAGGGGTTGGGGTGCATGGTGGGCTCGGAGGAGCGAGGCACAAATCCCTGGGCGCTTCTGGTTGTTAATACCTGTCGGGAGAGAAGCTCCTGGAGCCTAAGAGGAGTCGTCCAAAAAAGCTGCCGCTGGTGCCAGCTGTGGGAAACCAAGTGCTCCAAAGATGGGGGCTGAGGACGCAGAAACGGGGTGAAAGGGGATCCAAAAGGATTTAGACGGAGCATCCGCATTATCCGCTGCAGATGCTGCCTCGCAGCACCTGGAACAGTGCCTGCACATAGTAGGTGCTCAATTAATCCTTGTGGCCTGAATGAGTGACACAAGCCACTGAGATGGGACACTCAGGGAGAAGAGCTGGTTCCGGAGGAAAGATAAAAGAGTCTGGTTTGGGGCCTGATGACGCTGAGATGGCGATGGGTGATGGGCAGTTTGAACTAAGGGTGTGGCCCTCGCTTGCTCAGGAGCCAGGCCCAGGACGTGGGGGTGGAGGGAGGAGCAAAGAGGTGGGAGGAGGAAGCCTTGGAGGCTCAGAGGGCAGGGAAGAGGGGCCACGGAGGGTGAGGAGAAAGTGGCCAGAGAGCAGAAGGGAAACCAGGAGCGATGTCGGTGCTGGGGAGACCCAGGGGCGACACAGGTGAGAAAGAAAAGGTGGCCAGCGATCTCAGGAGCTGCCAAGATTAAGCCACCAGCTATGACCCCACGGAACACCCTGATGACGCCGGCCAGGGAGGCCACATAGCCCTGAGGGCCTGGAGCAAGACCAGAAGGGGCAGCAGAGCCAGGCCTGAGGAGGGCGACTGTGGGCAGAAGGGGCAGGGGAGAAAGGGAGGGTATGTTAAGAGGGAAGAAACAGGCTGAGGGCCGCATGTGACAGCATCCTGGCCCGGTGGAGGGGTTAGATGGAGACAGTCCCTCAGTGTTGGGCTGAGCTGCCTGAGGTGAATTAATTAAGCCCTCAGCGGGTAACTTTATCCTGTGTCCTGGGTGAACCTCCTGGGGTCCTGCTCCCTGGGAAGGCGGGTTGCATCCCATCTGGGGTCCCCAGCAGCTGTCCTGCTTCACTGTGGTTGATGTTGAAAGCCCCCCCGAGGGCGAAGGGGAAGCCGAGACCCTGGGAGCCCTTGGGAAGCCCACCTTAGCGGGTAGAAGGTGGGGGTGGAGACAGCGCGGTGGAGAAGCTCGCCCGGGAAGGAGAGGCGAGGCGTCCGGTGGAGGCAGGGGCGGCGGGGTGGGAGCTGCTGAGAATTTTAAAGAGGGGAGCAGAAAGAGCCAGCAGCAGAGAGGGAGAAATCGAGGAAGGAGAAGAAAGGGACTGGTGAGGCCCAGGAGGAGACTGGCAAGCGACAGCTGCCCTCAGACCTGAGAAGGTGCTGGCAGATGGCTCCAGAGCCGGTGGGAGGGGTGTGGCGGGAGCTGGTGCCCCCACAAAGGTCTCTGTTTTCTCCACTGAGCGGGAGCCCAGGTCGTCTGCAGCCCGGGGAGCAGGGGGCGCGGGGGGCTCCAGCGGAACAGCTGCTGCGGGGATGGGAAGGGAAGGAGGCTGGGGACCACTCGAGGGGCTGCAGAGCTGAATTTAAGACCCAGCTGAGGCTGGAGAAAATTAATCTGTGTTGGCGCCCGTCAGCGTGCTGAGGTGATTTTCGCCTGCTGCCCTTGGCAGCCCAGAGGCGGGATGGAGCAAACGGATAGTTATCTGACCTCCTGCTCGTCCCCCATCTCATTGAATCTGCCTGGCAACCCTGGCCACCTCTGACTTACAGATGAGGAAACTGAGGCCCAAATAGAGGAGACCACATGCCCAGAGGTGCAGCAAGTAAGTGAGGCAGGGCCCAGCCGAGGGACCTCGACTCTTTGCTTGGGGCGGCCCCCATGGCCCTGCCACCTCTTGCTGGCATGCACTGAGGGGTATTAGGGTAGCCCCCAATTTTCAACCCAAATACTCGCTGAGTCGGCTCCCTTGAGTGCCCAGAACTTCTCAGCTCAGCGTTGCCTGCTCACTAAAACCTTTCCTTAGAACCAGGAGGAAACAGAGGCTCAGAGACAGCACCTGACTGGTCCAGGGTCACACAGCATGTGAATTGACAATGTTAAAATGTCAATTCTCCCCAAACTGATGTATAGATTCAACACGATTGCAATCAAAATCCTGGTAGGGTTTGTCTAGAAGTTCATAAACTAATTCTAAAATGGATATAGAAATGCAAAGAACCTAGAATAGCCAAAATAATTTTGAGGAAGAAGAACAAAGTAGGAGGACTGGCACTGCCTAATTTCCAAACTTACCGCAGACCTACAGTAATCAGGACATGTGGCGCTGGCCCACAGCAACCACAACACAGGAGAGAGTCCAGAACTAGAACCACACAGATACCGTTAATTGATTTTTGACAAGGGCGCCAAGGCAATTCAATAGGGAAAGGAGGATTTTCCTCAATGGAGCTGGAACAATTGAAAATCCACATGAAAAAAAGTGAACCTCAACACTTAACCCCACACCATATCCAGAAAATATAAAGAATGTTTACAACTCAAGAATAAGAAGATACTCGAACTGAGTTTTTTTAATTGGCAAAGATTTGAACAGACACCTCACCAAAGAAAATATAAGAATGGCAGATAAGTAATGAAGAGTTCAGCATTAGTTATTTAGAAGATACAAATTAAAACCACAGTGAGATACCACTGCGAATCCACTACAATGGCTAAAATTAAAAAGACTGACAGTATCAAATGTTGGCAAGAATGTGGAGCCACTGGAACTCACATACATTGCTAGTGGAAGGGTATAATGGTACAACCACTTTGGAAAGCATTTTTGCAGTTTCTTACACGGTTAAACATGCAGTAGCCATTCAACCCAGCAAGTCCACTCCTGTATATTCACCCAAGAGAAACAAAAACATTTATCTACGCAAAGACCAGCTCTCAAACATCATAGCAGCTTTATTCATTAAAAAAACCCCAAATGTTCATCAACATGCAAAAGGCTAAGTCAAGTTCTTATATATTTACACAATAGAATACCATTCAGCAATAAAAAAGAACAAAGTATTGAGACATGCAACAACATGGGCAAAATCTCAAAAACATTATGCTGAGCAAAATAAGCCAGAGGCAAAACAGCACATACCACGTGATTCCATTTATATCAAACTCAGGAAAATGCAAATCTAATCTATCACAAGGGAAAACAGATCATTGGCTGCCTGGGGTAAGGAATGGTGGCAGATTGACTGCAAAGGGCCATTGAGGGAAATTTCTGGGGGAATGGAAAGTTCTATATCTTGATTGTAGTGGTGGCTACATTGCTGTATGCGTTTCTCAAAATCCATCAAAGTTTATACATGAAATGGGTGCTTTTCATTCTATCTAAATTACACCTCACTAATTTAAAAATATTATTAAAACTGTCATCATGAGAAAAATTAGAACTTTGTGGGCCTCTCTCACACTAACTATATGGTTTATCCATTGTTTTGATTTATTTTGGGGTAGGGGAGCCATAATCTCGGGGTCTCTGAAGGCCTTAATCCTGCCCTGGAAGGTTGGTCAGGACCAGATCCCAGAGGGCCTTGAATGCCAAGTGTAGTTGTTTTAAGCTATGTCTGCAAATTCTTTTATACTCCTCCCTTCAAGAGCCCAATACCCCTCCCCTTAGTGTTGACTGGACTTAGTGACTTGCAGATTAAAGGTAGAGGATTTCGAAGACTAGGTCATAAAAGACCCTGCAGTACATTCTCTTTCTCTCTCTCTCTCTCTCCCCGTATATATATATATATGTATATATATATATGTATATATATGTATATATATGTGTGTATATATATGTATATATATGTGTATATATATATATATATATATATATATATATATATAAAATCACTCATTCTGGGGGAAGCCAGCTGCCTTGTCATGAGAACACTCAGGCAGCCCTGTGGAGAGCCCACAGGTGAGGAACTGAGGCCTCCCACCACCAGCCACGTCAGTGCGCCATCTTGGAAGCTCATCCTCCAGCCCCAGTCAAGCCTCCAGATCACCACAGCCCCAGCCATCAGCTTGATCCTAGCTCACGAGAGAAACGGAGCCAGGACCACTCAAACAGGCTTCTCCTATATTTCCGACCCTTGGAAACTGTGTGAGAGAATAAACGTTTATTGTTTTAAGCTGCTTGGTCTGGAGGTAATTTGTTATGTCGTAAAAGATAATACACCAAGTGAAGGAGTTTGGAATTTCTCCTAGGGGCACTGGAGAGTCCTGGAAGGTGTTAAAGAAAGGGCGTGACATGGAAAGGGCTGAGCTTAGGGAGAAATCTCTTGGTCCCAGAGTGGAGAAGGGGTTGGAAGTCACAGGGTCCAGAGAACACTGGATGGAGGCAGGGGCTCTGGAGCTAAGTGTCCATGCCAGATGGTTGAGTCAGGGAATTGTGTTCTGGGCAGAAGAAACAATACATGCTAGGGCAAGAAGCTACACATTATCTAGTATCAGGGTAATGGGTACAGATGGAAAATGAAATTGTCCGCACAAGTGTGGATGGACAGTAAGCTGTGTAGGGCCTGGGCAGGTCTCCCGACCACTTCCCCACCCTAGCCTTGACCAGCACCAGCAGTTGCTCCAAAATATGTTGGACACCTATAGAGGCCCAGCTCAACTTAAATGCCCTATGAGCACCATCGTTGTGCGGCCCATCCCCACTGCCCACTGGGGATGCAGCAAAGAACAAGCAGACAAAATTCCCTGCCCTCATCAAGCTTTCATGTTAGTGGAATTAGAAAGATAACAGTCATGGAGAGAAATACACAGGGTAATGAGGATTGTAAGTGGGGGTGGTTGCAATTCTAAGTAGGGTGCCACCTACTTAGAATTGGCTGAGAAGGTAACATTTGAGCAAACACTTGTGGAGTGAGCAAGTTAGGCACTTAGATATCAGGGAAAACAGTGTTCTAGGCAGAGGCAACAGTCAGTGCAAAGGCTCTGAGGTGGGATTGGGACTCTCAGTTCCTCACTAAACAAAAAGAGCCTTGATGCAAAATAGAAAAAGGCAATCTGGACTTCCACTTCCAGTCATAAATGAGTAATAAGGACTGGATTCACTCTCCTGCTATAGTCTAGACAAGATTTTAGAAACAATTGTTTTCAGACATTGGACAACAGGTAGCATAAGACAGTGAGCCTTGAGAAAAAGGGAAGCAAATAACGTGAGCTCTACAATTGACACAGCCCTCTGCCTGGAGGCATCTTGGGTGCAGAGATGGGAAACCCAAATAGAGCCCAGTGGTAATGCTGAGTTGATCTTTGGGACAAAGATCAAAGTTCAGGTAGGCTGAGATGGTTGTAAGCTGAGGGACAGAATATCCGACTGGAGAAACCTAGGCAGAAAAATAGCTCCAGAAATCTACATAGAGGTACCCTTGAGTCATTACTAAGCATGAGGTTGTGCTTGTGAAACTCCACGAGCCCGGCAAAGAAAGGCTGGGGAGTTTTAAGCTGAACAGTTCCCAGAGCTCACACAGGGTCAGGAGATCTTCCAGCTCTGACCAGCCAGAACTTGAGTCCCTGATGATCAGATCAGGCATCCAATCATGCCTTAGTAGAAGGGACAAACTACCCCATGAGTGAAGGCTACTGTGAACCCGCCCTAAGAGAACTTAAAAAGGAGCCTCAAAAGAATCAAAGGAATTGGCAAGTAATTTAAGTACGTGCCACTTCTTATAGGAAGACAGTGAGGATCTGGACCATCAACAATGTAACAATGTAACAATGTCCAGCATCCAATCAAAAATTCCTAGACAGGCCAAGAAACAGAAAAATGTGACCCGTAACTAGGAGAAAAATCAGTAAATAGAAACAGATCCAAAAATAACAGAAAGGGTGGAGCAAGCACGAATGTTAATGGGGCTTTTATATCTATGTGTCTAAAAGAAAAAGGTAATCTTTCTTCTAAGCAAAGCCAACCCCAAACCAGGGCTCATGGTTTGGAGAACAGAACAAGGGCTGGCTTCTGGCCTCCACTCATACCCTCAGCTGGGTGCCCTCACGCAGGGTGCATCTTAAACAACCATGGGTGACAGCCCTGGTGTCTATCTGTTCAAGGAACACCAAGGAAGCCAGTGTGGCTGGAGCAGCATGAGCAAGGGGGAAAGGAGTAGGAGATGCAGGCAGAGAGGTAAGAGGAGACAGACTATGTAGGGCCTGTGGGCCACAGCGAGGCTATTAGCTTTTGCTCTGAGTGACATGGGAGGGTTAGAACAAGGAACTTTCATGATTCCTCCGGAAGTTAATGGAGGATGAAGATGAGGGGGTGAGGGTAGAGATGGAGGACCACAGAGGAGGCCTCTTCAGTGGTCCTGGTAGAAGATGCTGGGGCCTGGCCAGAGGCAGGGGCTGAAGGGATTAGCATTAGAGGGGTCTCTGAGCAGCCTCTAAGAGGGAGACTCTGCAGGAAGTGGGGACAGATGGCCATGGGTGACAGGAGTGGGAAGAGTCAGAGATGCCTTGGTCTCCTTGCTGCAGCCCCAGGCATGCAGTGGCACTCAGAACTAGTGAGAATGGGAGAGAAACACATCTTGGGGTGTGAGATGATGCGGTGGGTTTGAGGTACCAGTGGAGCGATCCAGCCAACGTTCACTCAAAGTCTATGGCTTGAGAGATAGGAAACATACGAGGGGGTCTTGGCCTCAGGAGCAGTTGGGGGATGTCAGCACAGAGGGCAAGGTGTGAGCTCATTTGGGGAGTGTGTGGGGAGTGAGAGAAGGGAAGGAAAGAAGAGAGACGGGACAGACAGACAGACAGATAGACCCTGCCCAGAGCTAACTAAGCATGCTGTGGACAGGTGGATGGATGGATGGATGGGCAGACAGATGAAGAGTCCCTGAGACTGACAGATGGGGTGGGAGCCAACCCCGGCCATCCCTCAGAGGGATGTGGCCCACTTGCATGTACACACGCATACACACAGAGACACACACACACAGTGAGATGTAGAGAGCAGGGGCAAAACACCACAAGTCCCAGAAAGAAAGGAGTGAGGGGAAGGGCGGTAGGCACGTACACACACACACACACACACACACACACATGCAGCAGGAATGACGCACAAACAACAAATTCAATAAGGCTCCTCTGGAGAGCAGGAGTGATTGCAGCTGAACGAGATGAAAACAGAGGCAGTGAGAGGAGGGGGAGCAAGGAAAAGGGGGCTCAGAGAGACAGACACACAGACAGGCAGAAACATTAATACACCACACGCACAGACTCATGCATGTGAGCCATCCTGGGCTCCAACACTGGAAGACACCTGTGTCTGAGGCGGGTGAATGGAGAGGACGGCAACGGGCTGCATAGAGGTTTGAAGTCACCCAGCAAATGAGAATTAGGATGGGAAAAAAGATAAAGAGGAACCCACAGGTATGACCCCTGGTGAGACACACACACACAGACACAACTGTGACACGGCATGAGGATCAAATGTAGAAGGAATATGGAACAAGAAGAGAGAACGGGGAAAGGAAGGAGAAAGACTCAGATTCAGAGATTCCGAGAGGCAATGGTGGCACAGACAGACAGACAGACAGGAATAGGCACCGCACAGCCTGACGAGAAACACTGGGGACCCCAGACGAGCGAGATACAGAAAGAGGCTGTACATGGAAGCTTTCCTCCCTCGCTCCCTCCCTTTCTTCCTCCCTTCCACTCTTCCTCCCTTCCTTCCCTCCTACCTTCCTTCCTCCCTCCCTCCCTCCCTCCCTTTTTTCCTTTCTCCCTTCCCGACTCCCTCCCTATCTATCTAAAGCCAGGAGCTCCCAGTGTCCTGAGGGAGGAGAGTGTGCCCAGAAGCAAGGATGGGCACCACAATCAGGGCCCCTGATGAGCCAGTGGAGATGACAAGGCAAAAGGGGCCACGGGATTTGGCAAATGGGAGGTCGATGGAGGACTGGCTTGGGAACCATGGTGGACTCAGGGAGGCTGTGGTCAGTTGCAAAGGATGAGGTGGGATGGAGGCAGGAACAGAGGCAGTCAGAGTTAAGGGTTCCTTTCCCAGCTCTTCTGTGGATGGACAGAGAGAGAGGACGGAGCAAGAGAAAGAAACAATGGGTCACATAAGAATGTCTCTCCTCATGTTGGAGGAAAATGGACCCCAAAGGAGAGGAAAGGATGGCTGTTGCCAGGGCAACCATACTGGCCATGGGAAGGAAGAGGAGCAAAGGAGATGATGAGAGGTTTTGGAGGAAGAAGCAGCACAAATTTGAAGGATGGCGGCAGAGAGGGAGTGCCTGGACTGCTGTCCCTGGAGATGGAGGGTGGGAGTGTAGGTGAGGGATGGTGAGGATGAAGTCTGGTCCTACTGGGGTGAGTCTGTGATGCTGGTGGGATGACTGAGTGGGGCTGAGCAGGGAACAGTGGATGCTCGGGTGTGGGGCTTGAGCTGAAGGATCTTGGAGTCATGGAGGCCAGCACAGAGATGAGGGGCATTTGCGTGGAGGGAGTCTCTGAAGCCCTAGTGTGGACGGTGTGACCCAGGAGAGCACACGGAGGGAGAGGAGCAGAGGGGTGAGGACACAGCCCTTGGAGCACTGATAGGGAAGATCAGGAGGAGAGGGAAGGGTCTGAAGAGGTGGCCAAGATGGACCACATGCTCGCATACATGCACACACGATGATCACTGAGAGTGACTTAGAGGCTTCGGAAGTCCATCACCCCAGCTTCTCACCGGAGATAACTGGTCTTTCATCTCCCTGGATTCCTCAGAACGCAGCCTGGGGCTTTGGAGCACTCGTCCTCAGCAGAGCACCCAGGTGCCCCATGGATGGACGGATGGATGGTGCAGTCATCCACTCCTCCATCCACACGGTGCCAAGGCAGGGGCTGAGGGGATGGGGGCTCTAGCAGCCCCTTGGAGGGAGAGTTGGCAAGGAGGGGGAACAGATGGGCCGTGGGTGGTGAAACAGGAGTAGTCAGAGACAGCTCAGGGCTCCTGGCTGCGGGACCGCATGGAGAAGGCAGTGACATTCTGCGTTAATGAGAACAGGAAAGGGACTGGTTGGGGGCGTGGAGATGATGAGTTTGAGGCACCTGTGGAGGGACCGAGGTGGCCCCAATCTGAGGCTCCCTGGCTCCGCTGGCTCCAATGTGAGGCTCGAGAGAGAGAATGTGGACGGGGTGGTTCTAGGTTGCAGGAGGAGACTGGGGTGTCCTCCCAGAGGGCAGTAGGTAAGTTTGTTCAGGAATCAGGTGCAGTATGAGAGGAGGGACCTCAGGATAGAGAGGAAGAGAGACAGGACAGACAGACAGACTCTGGTCCAGAGCTCACCAGGCATTCTGTGGACAGATGCGTGGACAAACTGACACATGAAGAGCCCAGGAGAGGAACGGAGAGGGTGGGAACCAGCCCTGAGCATGCCCCGCAGACATGACTCAAACACATGTACACACACGTGCACGCACACACACACAGAGACACAGAGAAAGAGCAAAACTCCACAAGCCCCAGAAAGAGAGGGAGAGAGCGGGAGGGGAAGCGGCAGGCCCTCGGCACACACCCGCGCACACACACACGCAGAGCGGGAATGACGCACAGACTCGAAGCAAAATTCAATCAGTCTCCTCCGGAGAGTGGAGCGCGCGGCGAAGCGAGATGGAGGCAGAGGCAGTGGGGGGCACATCAATAATAAAGTTAGAAAATGAAATGAAGAGGGGGAGCGGGACCCTCCAGGAGACCGAGAGGCAGGCGGATGCAGAGACACAGGCACACGGTGCGCACGCACTGCAGACGAGCGAGAGAGCGCGGGAGGAGCGGGAGCAGAGAGCCTCGGGGGAGGGCACACTGTGCCCCCCCCCCGTGTCCGCACAGAAGCGGACCCCAAGTGTCGTCCTCAGGGCAAGGCCAAGTCTGGAGAGAAGGAGAAGAAACGAGGGAGAAGATGAGGCAGAACGAAGAGGTGAAGGAGAGAGACAGACTCACAGGGCTCTAGAGAGGCAGCCATGTGAACGCTCAGACAGACAGACAGACAGACAGAAAAGCACCCACCTGCTGCGGACAAATTCCCCAGACGCCGAAGAAGATAAACAGGCAGAAGGGGAGGACTGAGCACAGGTCCTTGCGGCAACTTCATCTGCCACAGAGAAAAGGAAAACAGCCTCCATGTTGGGCCAGGAGGAGTGCCGATCAGCCACACGCACCGTGTTCTGGAATGTCCTCTGGGGCAGGTTTTTAAAATAGGGAACATCCTGTGTGTGCTGTGAGGGCAAACTGCCTCTCTGAGGGAAAGAATTCCCAAACTGTAGCTTTTGCCGATTTCTATGACGTAAATACTACCACCAAGGCCAATTTCAAGCTACCAACGTGCCATCACTGGACAGAGTTGGGAAGAGATGCCCACGATCAGCTCTTGCAAGCCGGTACAAGCCAGTATGAGCCGGTACAAACCGGTATGAGACAGTACAAGCCGGTACAAGCCAGCTCCCACATGCCACGGCCACACGTCAACATGTTCATGGAAAAAGTTCTAAGACTTATGATTGGGCAAAAAAGCCTGTTGGTGAAACCTGTGCATAGTAAATAGCATTTATATTTTAAATGCCCCCCCCCCCAAAAAAAGCAACTCTATTTTTTCTAGAGGAGAACATGTATGTAGACAGTGGGGACAGGCTCACACGGAACCAGTCACTGTGGTTTCCCCTGAGGGGGATTGGGATGGGGCTGGGGGGCAGTCTTTTCTGTCACGCTTTAATTTTTTGCAAATGCGAATGTCTTCATATGTTACGTGTATAACTAAAAACTAATGTTTTAAATCAGAAGAGGGAGAAAATTGGTGGAAAAAGGAAGAATGAGACTGAGGAGGAGGAAGAGGTCTCCAGACCTTTGGTCTGTCTGTCCCTCCGTCGTCCCCTCACCCACAGACGGCCCTCAACCCCCGCCTCTGTGCTGAGACACAGGGAAATCAGATGCAGACCCTGCCCCCAAGGAGTCACAGCCCAGCAGGGACAGGGGAGATGCCTGGACACACACTCCTGGGTGTCCTGGGCATGGGGACTCCTCACCCAGTAATGTGGGCGCCCTGGGACAGTTGGCAAAGACTCCCTTGGAGGGGACGTGGGCTTCCTGGAGAGCACTCATGACGCTGCTCGGCAGAGCTCTGTGGGGAGAGGGTGAGTGCTGGGCAGGGTCAGCATGAAGCCTGGTACCCAGGCCCTCGAGTGAGACCACCCAAGGTGGCAGAGAGCAGTGGGAAGAGGGGGGATGAGGCCCTGGGAGCACCGACACAGAGGGATGGATACAGCAGAGGTGGCTGCAAAGGAAACAGAGGAGGGATGGCCTGAGAGGTGGGAGTCAAGGAGGTAAAAGGTGTCCAGACACCAGGGGAGACACCCCTCTGGGGTCAGAGGCCCCAGATAGATGAGGGAGATGAGGAGGAAATGGGCCGTGGGGTCTGGAAGTCTCGTCCAGCCACCCTGGTGGTCACAGAGCAGCTGCCATGGGAAGCTGCAGAGGGCGATGGGGTGGGTGGACACAGCCAGAGCTGAGCATCCTGCCCAGCTGCTCTGTGCACAGAAAGAGAGAGGACAGGAGGGAGATGGGAACAGAAGGTCAAGGGAGAATGTGACTCTTCAGGTGGGAGGGAGTGAGCATGTCCACCTGCTGAGAGAGCCCAGGGGAGGAAGAGGAAAAGGGACAGCTGTTGCCAGAGCGACCACATTGACCAGGAGGCTAGAGAAGATGGGGCTTTGGAGGAAGAATCAGCCATAGGTTGGAAATGGGAGACAGGTAGAAGGAAAGAGGCTAATGTATCTTTTCAGACCTGGATTTGGGAAATTGGGGAACATACAGCTGGTCACGGACTTGGTAAGTCTGTGATGCTGGTGGGGTCCTCAGTGGGGTGCATGGTTGAATGCATAGTGCTTTAGCAGCATGGCCTAGAGGGGACCCAGAGATGCGGGGGCATCTCTCTCTTTCACATACACAATCGCACACATTGTGATGCTCAGAGTCACATAAAAACATGGAATGCACTTATCCCCATAGTCTTATTACAGATGGCCGCTTCTTCGTGGACTCAACTCCACTAGGATGTGGGCTATGGGGTCTGCGTCCTCAGCAGAGTACCCAGTAGGTGTTCAGTGCAAGCTTGTTGATTGGATGGATGAATGGATGGATGGAAGAAAGGAAGGAAGGAAGGATAACAGATGGATGGGTGGGTGGAAGAATGAATAGAGTGGTTGGTCCAGGCCTACGATCCAGGCATGACGTGTGGAGACCTGAGCCATGACAGGGGCTAAGGAGTTGGACTGGGGTGTTGACAAGCCACTTGGAGGGAGATTCAGCAGGAAGGGGAGACAGACGGGCATGGGTGGCAGGACTCAGAGACGACTCCTGGCTGCCGAGCCTCAGGAGGGTGGTGACGCAGCGCTGTGAGACCAGGAAGAGTTTGGCTGACCCGGGAGGCGGTCACTTGTGGGCGTAAAGATGCCTCGAGTCTCTCTAGGTCTGTGCTGGTCTCACCTCTGAGGCTGCGGTTGGGGTGTCACCTAGAGGAGCAGGGCCAGGACAGAGAGCACGGGCCTGACCTGAGGCCAGGGGGTGGAAGTGGTCAAGAAGGAGAAGAAAGGACAAAGAGGCCATGCCTGGCCTCAGTGAGCACTGTGTGTGCAGACGGGAAGATGGATGGTCGGGTGAAGAGTTTACATGAACACCCCCGGCCGCGCCCTCGAGAGAGAAACACGTTTCAGACATGTATATACGCACACGTACACAGACACACACACACACCAGGACACATGGTGAGACTGACATAAATTTAGAGAAAATGCCACAGACCCAGAAAGAGGAGGCTGAGGGGATGGGAGGCAGGAACACACGGGGTGCACGCACAGTCACCCATACGCAGGAATGATGCATAGACTCAGAACAAAATTCCTGAAGGCCCCTCTGGACAGAAGGAGGGAGTCCAGCTGATAGAGCTGAAGGCAGGGCAGAGAGAGGAGGGCGAGGAGGACCCTCAGGGCGACAAACAGAAAGGAGGAGGCACAGATATGCAGGCACACTGGAGTGCACACACATACACACACGTGCACACAGACAGCAGCACCTGGGAGCTGATGGCTGGAGGGCTGGGAGGGCGGGGGGCAGAGGGATGGATGGACGCTTGGAGAGATGGGGAGACAGAGTGACTTAGACATACAAGTGGCAGACATGTGAATGCTCAGACAGACAGACAAAAAGGGACACATGTACTGTGGACTAAGAAGAAATGCTGAGAACCCTGGAACCGTGCTGTCCAAGACTGGAGCCGCTGGCCACAGGTGGCTATTGAGCGCTTGAAACGTGGCTGAAACGTGACGAGTCCAAGTTGAGATCTGACGCAAGTGTAAAATACACCCAAGATTTCAAAGACTTAGTTCCTTAAAAAAACGTAAAATAACACATTAATAAATATTTACACTGATTATATGGTGAAACAATAACGTTTTTGGAAACATTGGGTTAAATAAAATATATTGTCAAAATTAACTTCACCTATTTCTCTTTCCTTTTTAATGTGGCCATTAGAAAATGTAGGATTACATGCGTGGCTCCCATGCTATTCCTGTAGGACAGTGCTGGGCTAGAACCTAGAAGAGGAGGCAGGAGAGAAGGCAGGAGCCTGGATGTTGGTGTCAATATTGTATATAATGGTGAAAAAGTGGAAAACAATCTAAATCTCCATCAACAAGGAAGAGCCAAGTAAATGCTCACGTCGCGGTCCTCTGGGACACGACGCCTCGGATCAAAGAACGGAATGCTGCCCTCTGAGCTGCCAGGGAACGTGATCCAAGACACGGCATTGAGTGGAAACTCATTACAGAACAACACACTTACAGCAGCATTTAGATTTAGGAGGGGAAAAAGCACTACAAAACACTGCATTTCTGTGACTACATAGGAAAGGGGATGCAAGGACCCTCCCCATGCTAACCCCCACGGTTCCCTCTAGGATGCAGGGCGGTTGGGGGATGTCAAAAGAAACCTTAGTCTTGTCTGTAACACGTTAATATGGAAACAGAAAATGTGCATCATCTCTGTAATGAAAAGTCAATTTTCTTAGAAAGGGAGAGAGAAGGCAGAAGAATAAGGGTGAACCAACATAGGAAGATAAAGAGAAGAGACCCATGGACAGACACGCCTTCTGTGTGTCCATCTGTCTGTCCTTCCTTCTGCCCAATCGTCCCACAGCCCAATCTCTGCCCACAAAAGCTCACCGTCCAGTGGGGAGAAAGCCCCCCTACATGCCAGGAGGTGACCGCGTGAGCTGGGGGAGTCCCCCGTGGAAAGGGTTGGCAAGACTCCTTCAGGGAGGACAGAGGGCTGGGTCCTGAGGGAAGCTCTGCTGTGTGTCCGACCAGAGGGAAAAGGCCTCCTGGCCAAGATCCAGCCTGAGTAACGGCTTTCTAAGAAGTGCCACCAAGAGACATGAGGCTGGAGCAGTTGGCCGCGCCTCATCTAGAAAGACCTTGATGTGGAACAAGGGCACAAACTTTACCCTGTGTGTAGCTGGAGCCCGCTGGGTAACAGCTAGGCCCGTGACCGGCAAGCCTGCAGGCGTGGGTTTTAGAAAGTGTGCTCACGTAGCTCCGTGGGCAGGACGAGAGGAAGCAAGACTGGGGCACAGGAGGGAGCTGGAGCTTGTGTTCAGTATCAGCTTGGTGGCTTGGCTGGGGTGGTGGCCAGGGAAGTGGGAGAGCTTGGAGTTGCTAAGGAGGCAGAGGGGCCAGGCTGCAGTGGGATGGTGTGAGGGGTCCATCCTGTAGTTCTGCACTGGGTTGGATAGTGTCCCCCAAAATTCATGTCCTTCCCAGAACCTCAGAACATGACCTTATTTGCAAATAGAGTCATTACAGACGTAATTAGTTAAGATGAGGTCACACTGGGGTAGGATGGGCCCTTTATCCACTGCGACTGGTGTCCTTATAAGAAGAGACCCAGAGACACACAGGGGGAAGAGAGCCGTGTGAAGACGGGGGCAGAGAGTGGAGTTTTTAGCTGCAAGCCAAGGACACCAAGAACCGCCAGCAATCATGAGAGGCTAGGAGAGAGGCATGGAACAGACTCCCTCGGGGACCCCAAGAAGGAACCAACCCTGCCGGCACCTTGATCTTGGACTTCCAGACTCCAGAACTGTGAGAATAAATTTCTATTGTTTTAAGCCACCTCATTTGTGCTACTTTGTCACAGCAGCCCTAGGAAACTAAGAGATGGACAGTCAGGAAGTTGGGGGCCAGGAGGGCACAGATTTGGGAAGAGGAAAGGATGATGCCTGCGGTGGCCACATCAAGTGTAAGAAGGTGACCACAGATGTCCATGGCAGCCCATCCTTCTGATAACTCGATGTGCCATTGGAGCTCAGCAGAGTGTCTGGGTCCAGGAGAGAGGGAGCACTGGGACAGTCAGCATGTGGACATCAGGGGAAGCAGGAAGCAGAGGAGGAAAGGACCGAGCCCCAGGAGCAGCGATGCGGCGGGGAGGATGGGGGCAGAAGCAGAAGCAAAGGGAACTCAGGAGGGACTGCCCAGATACGGTCACCTGGTTGTCGACGAGGTGCCAGGACAATTAACTGGGGAAAGAATAGGCTCTCCAACAAATGCTGCCAGGACAACTGGATGTCGACAGGAAAAGAAGGAAGTTGGACCCCTGACTCACACCATATACAAAATTAACTCAAAGTGGATCATAGAGCATAGACCAACAAAAGAGCTAAAACTATAAAACTCTTAGAAGAAAACATAGGCATAAATCTTCGTGACCTTGGATTAAACAAGTTTCTTAGAAACGACACTGAGAGCATAAGCAACAAAAGAAAAAATAGATAAACTGGACACCATCAAAATTAAAAACATTTGTGTTTCAAAGGACACCATCAAAAAATGAAAAGAAAACCAACAGAATGGGAGAAAATTTTTGCAGGAATCCAGAAAACAGGGACTCAGGGGGGCCTCCTCGTGGGCTCAGGACTGACCGAGGTGGGCCGCATGGAAAGGCTGTGAGGGGTGGTTGCGTCCAGCAACTCTGGGACGGGGGAGGAAGAGGACAGGAGCTAGGTGGGAACAAAAGGAGAAAATTCTGTTTCTCTGGGAGAGAAATGAATGTTCATCGGGATGCTGGATGTTGCCTTGGGAAGGAGAGGGGAAAAAGGACTCTGGGAGAGAGAGCTGAGGGAGGAATCAGCGGGAATTGGTAGGAAGATTGGAGGTGGGAGGCCATGGCCTAGGGAGGGGGTCTCTGGATCCTTTACCCCAGAAATGGGGCAACGAGCAACATCAATGAGGGATGGGAAGATGAGGACGCTGGCCCTGCCCTGGTTTGCGCTCTGGGGTGGAGGAAGTCACCGTGGATGCGTGAGCCCAGTGCTTCTTCAGCAGGCCCTGGAGTGGACACAGAAATGACGCAGCCATCACATGATGGGGTCTCTGAAACCCTGGGCCTGGATGAAAGGCCCCCGAGAGAGAGGAGAGAGGAGAGCACAGCCCTGGGGAGTACTGCTGCCAGTGTGATGGGATGATGAGGAAGGGTCCAGAGAAGAAGGGACCAAGCCAGGAAGCAGACAGATTCCCCTTGATCTTTCTCTCTCTCTTTCTTTTTCTCTTTCCCCTTCCCCCATGCACACACACACACACACACACACAGAGCATACTGCTCAGAGTGACAAAAAGATCTGGGACTGCTCTATCACTGTCTCCTCAGGGTGTGTTAACTTACCTGTCTCCCTCTTGGACTCTGAGGTTCTGTAGGACCCTGCCTGGGCTCTGAGGTCTGGGTCCTCAGCAAAGAGCCCAATGGATGCTCAGTTAGGTTAGAAAGATGGAATGGTGGGTTGATGGATGGATATGGTCCAACCATAAGATTCTTATATCTGAGCTGAGGCAAGGGCTGAGGGGATGGAGAGGGAGTCTTGACCTGCACTCTGGAGGGAGACTTGGCAGGAAGAGGGGGACAGGTGGGCCATGGAGGCAGGAATAGGAACAGTCAGAGATGACTTGGGGCTCCTGGCTGCGGGGCCCTGGGTGGTGGTGATGCCCACCGCTAATGAGAATGGAGACAGAAAGACATCTAGGGGGTACACATACAGTGCAATGGGATCAAGGAGCTAGATAAGGGCTTCCTCAAGCTCAGGACTGTGGCTGGAGGGAAAGAGAAAGGGATCTGGGCCACAAGAAGCATGGTGGGGGCATCAGCACAGCACATCCAGGGAATGTGTGGGGTGAACAGAGAACCTGGGAAAGGGCCTTGGGGGCCCCGAGGTGTGAGAACAGAGGAGGAGGAGTTGGGGAAGGAGAGGAGGAGAGACGGGACACACAGACACTGAGCTAAATAAGCAGTTTATGGCTAGGTAGAAGAGTCGGCAGAAAAACAGGCAAGGAGAGCGGCATGGGAGCCAACGCCAGTCGTGCCTCCCGGGAAAGGACGTGAGCCTCATGTGTTCGGACCACGTGAGATGGAGCAAAGAAAGGACACAGGTCCTGGTGCCCGGTAGCTGCTCTGTTTTTGTGGTGATGGGTGGATGGAGTAACTCGAGGAGTAAGAACCCAACTAGATAAGGGAGCTAGAGAAAGAGTCACGTGTGACCACTGCAGATCACCTTTCTGATAACCGAAATTTCCTGTGGGGAAAGGGTGTGGGAACCAGGATCAGAGGAATCAAAGAGAATTTCAAGGCTTTAGAACAAAACTCCACAAGCCCCCAGAAAAGAGAGAGCTGCGGGGGAAGGGCAGCCAGCGCGCACACACACTCGCGCACACACACACACGCAGCAGGAATGACGCACAGCCTCAGAGCAAAATTCAATAATTCTCCTCCGGAGAGAGGGAAAGAGCAGAGATGAGCAAGACACAGTCAGATCCAGGAAGAGAGGGGCGATTGGACGTCAATAAGAAAGTTGAAAGAAGTGGGGGCGGCAGGCAGGCAGACGGGGGGCAGGCAGAGGCCCAGGCGCAGGCTCACGTGTGCGTTCATACCCTCACCAGGCCCCCACTCTGCGCAGGGCGCCTGGGAGAGGCTCCGCGCCGTACGCTGAATGGATGGGTGTGTGGAGGAGGGTGCACAGAGGGATGGATGAAGTAACCCAGAGACTGGAAACAAAACCTGATAAAGGGTCCACACAGAGAACGTTCTAGATGTCCCGCTTGCTGCTCTATTTCCCCTCTCCGCACTTCTCCTCCTCAGCTGCAGGGGGCTGACTGCCCTCTGGCTTCCAGTTGGGTTTGGCCAATAGGATGCCCTGGCAGGAGACAGGTGGTGGGGAGAGAGATTCCCCTGGGTCACCTCAGAGTGGTCCCTTGACTAAAGGTCACAGGTCCTCTCGAGGCAGCCCCTCTATGTGACTGTTGCCTCCAGGTTCTGGTAATTACTCCCATCCATCCTCCCCTAAGCAGTAGAGGGGGTCACAACCTCACCACTGTTAGCCCCAGGTTTCTGCAAAACCTCTCTAGATTTTTCTACTCCACCCCTTGCAGTGCAGTGCCATTGTCAATAAACTCCTCAAACGTTCCTAAATTTGAATGCTCCAGCTCTGTTCTATCAGGACCCTGATTAACACAAATGCGCCGTGAGAAGAACAGACAACATGTATGTGCGTGCACACACACACGCGTATGCACGCACATTGGGACACAGAGAGTGACGAGCACATCTAGAAAGAACAGGGAAAAATGAGAAGCTGAGAGGGAAGGAGGAAAGCAAGGCAAGACAGGGTGACTCAGACACCCAGAGAGGCTGAGGGGAGCGTGCACAGACAGAAAGGGGAAGCAGAGACACGGATGTCCACGGCAACCCTGTTTTAATGGCAAAAAAGTAGAAATCATCTAAATGCACATTACCAGCAGAAAGGCTGAGTGAGCTATGGTGTTTCTGTGCCCTGGAAAACCACGCAGCTGATAAAAAGGCTGATGTACATTGCTATGTATTGAGACGGAAAGAGATCCCCCAAGATTGTTTAGTCAAAAATCCCAGTGAGCAATATGCATAGCTCAATATAATTTCTATGGGAAAAAACACCTAAGCCCAAACCTTCAAAAACATTTTATATTTCCATAGGAAAAAGCATATACATACACATGCGTGTATATGTGTCCATGTCTGTTTGTATGTGTTCACATGTGTCTAGTACGGAATGATTCCTGCTGAAGTATTAACTGTGGTTTCCCCAGAGGAAGCGGCTGGAGAACAGGGTGGGAGGAGCACAAAGGGAAGCCTTCAGTTTATATGTGACACTTGACTTTTCACACAAAGATGGCAGGTTCATGTGTCACTTATGTAATTAAATATTAATTTTAAAAGGAGAGGAGGCAGCAAGGGGAGAAAGAGAACACAGGAGTTGAAGGAAGAGAAGAGACCCTCTAGACAGACACCACTGCCATCCGTCTGTCTGCCCATCTGCCCCTCCAGCCAGGCTGTTGGTCAGCCCCTCCTCTGTGCTGAGACTCAGCTGTGCAGACCACATCCCAAGCAGCTCAGAGAAAGACGTCCAAACCCACACGTGCCGGGGTGTTCCAGATGCCCCTGGGGGTGCCTCCCTTGGGGAAGGGTGAGGCGTTTCTGTGGGAGGACACAGGGCTTCTTGTGGGTAGACAAGGAGAGGGGAGGGAGGAGGCCCCCTGGTGGCCATGCCAAGGGGAGCTACCCCCTCGAGACCAATGGATGTGGGGCTCCCAGCTCAGCAGGAAGAGGCTGGCCATAGGCACAGTCAGAGGTGGCCAAGGTGTGAATGGTCCCCAGGCCCTGGGAGGGGTGGGACTGGGCCGGGGGAAGCAGATGGAGCCCTGGAGGAAGGCAGGGAATGGTCCTGGGGCGTGCTGAGATGAGGCAGACCACGGAGCAAGAGAACCCTCCAAGGGAATCAGAGGAGAGACAGCCCAAGAGATGAGAGGAAAACCAGGACCCTCGTAGTCCTGGGGACTAATGGAGGAGCAGGGGTCCAGATGGCAGGACCAGTCCCCAGAGGCAGGGGCCCCTATAGACAGGAGGAGGGGAGGAGAGAAGAGACCTGAGTCTGTTTGGCAAACAGGAGGTCAGCGGAGGCCTCAGCTGAGCTGCATGGTAGACTCAAGGTCAGCTGCAGGTAGTCACAGAGGGTTGGGGGAGGATGAGGAGACAGTCAGAACCTAGCGTTTCCTCCCCAGCTCTTCCGTGGACTGAAGGAGAGAGCAGACAAGAGGGAGATGAGAACAAAAGGTCAGTGGAGAGAGGTGAACGTGTTCATCTCTGAAAAACCCAGGAGAGGGGAACATGGCGTTGCCAGGGAAACCGTTTGACCAGGGGTGATGGAGAAGGGCAAAGGAGAAGATGTGGGTGGGATGGGGCTGGAGGCTCAGAGGAAGAATCAGCCAAACTTACAGGCGGGAGGCAGGAGCGGGGAAGGGGCCTGGGTTTCTGTCCCCGGAGATGGGGAAAGCAGGGGATGAGTATGGGAGAACAAGGATTTCCTCCCAGACTTAATGAGTTTGTGGCGCTGGTGGGACATCCATGTGGGGAGGAGAAGGCATTTAGACATTTGGGCCCATGGTGTAAATAGGAGGGTCTGGGTAGACACAGAGATGAGTGAAGGGGGTCTCAGAAGCCCCAAATGTGGGTGGCACGGCCCAGGGAAAGTTTATGGGTGGAGAGGAGCAGAAAGAGGAGAACAGCCCGGGGCACACTCACACTAGAGGGACGAGCAGGGAGAAGGCCTGGAGGAGCGGGCAACGCAAAGACCCACACACCCCGAGCCTGATGCTCAGAGACCACGACTCAGGGAGGCTTCATCACCCCCTCGTCTCCTCATGGTGTGAGAATGGGCTGTCTTCCTCTGGACTCTGAGTTTCTTCAGGACACAGCTCGGGACTTTGGGCTCTTTGCCCTCAACAGAGCACAAAGTAGGTGTTCCACTTAGATTTGTTGAATATCTACTGGATGGTTGGATGGATGGGTGGGTGGATGGGTGGGTGGGTGGATGGGTAGGTGGGTGGACAGGTAGGTGGATGCGTAGATGGGTGGCTGGGTGGGTGGGTGGACAGGTAGGTGGATGCATGCATGGATGGGTGGGTGGATGTCATCCAGGTACAAGATTCTGGATCCTTGCCAAGGCAGGGCTGAGGAATTAGGCAGGGGTCCTGAGTAGTCTCTTTGAGGGTCACTTGGCAGGATGTAGGGACAGAGGGGTCATGAGTGGTAGGAGGCGGAGTCAGAGAATGTCACTCCCTTCCTTGGGAGTGACATTCAGTGCTTGCAGGAACAGGGAAAGGCACCCGTCTGGGGTGCAGAGATGATGCGGGGTGTCGTGATGCTCCGGATTTAAGACACCAAGGAGGGTCCCAGCCGGTGTTGGCTGAGAGAGGGTCACATCTCCAGGAGCGCAGTGGGGGACGTATGCATGGAGAACGTGGGCAAGATGGTGCAGAGACCGTGTACAGGGTAGAGGGGCGCACAGGAGAGGGACCTGAGGCCCCCAGGTGTGAAGGTGGCGGAGGGAAGAACATGAAGAGAGACAGGACAGACAGACTCTGGCCCAGAGCTCTCTAAGCACTCCATGAACGGATGAGTGGGTGGGTGGATGGAGGGAAGGACAATGGACAGACAGGGAGACAGGTGAAGCAGGGCAGAAGAGGTGGGAGCCAACTTTGATCCTAAACACACGTATATACACACACGCACACGGTGAGACTCAGAGAAATACAAACTGCGAGCTTCAGAAACAAGAGAGAGAAAGCTGAGGAGGAAGGCGGCAACCACACACACACACGCACACACACACGGATGGGAATGACGCACAAACAGAGCAAAATTCAATAAGGCTCCTCTGGAGAGCGGGAAGAAATGCAGCTGAGAGAGGTGAAGACAGGCAGCAAGAGAGGGGGGTGGTACGTCAAAGAAAAGTTTAAAAAGTCGAAGAAGGGAAGCAGAAGGCACAGGGAGGCGGGGGTGGAGGCACGATGCACACACAGGTCACCGGAGATGCGGCCGAACAGGCCCTGGCTCCGAGGAGATGCTCGCCTGCACTTGCAGGTGGACAGAGGCACAGGGCAACCCAGGGGTGAGAACAAAACCTGAGGAAGGCAGGGGTGACACAGGGTGCCAATGATGCCCACTGGCCTGCAGCTCCTCCTCCTCCTCCTCCCTGCTCTCAGCCCCCAAGACCTGAGAGCTGAGCTGTGTGGACAGAGGCCACGTCCTCCCAGCCTGAGGCCCCCGCTTCCAGCCAGGCTTGGTCAGTGGGAACCCCCACCCCCAACCCTCCACAGGTTATCTGAGGATGGGGGGTCAGCATGTCTAGGCCCGGAGCTCAGGCTGCTGTGTTCCTCTCCTCTCTAGGCAACCCACTCTACAAGGTTCTAGAAACTTCTCCCAGTGGTAATAGCAATTCACTGCCGCCATCCCTGGGTTCCTTCCTGCACCACCCCCAGCCCGCCCCCGGTGGTTCCCAGTACCACACCTCAGTACTTTTGTAAACAGACTCTCCTCAAATCCCTTCACCTGAGGAGACGTCTGTTTCCTGTTGGGACCTGACTGAGGCTAGGATGGGAACAGGGGTGAGAGGGGACCTCGGTCATATATGTAAGCCCTTAATTTTTTTTACAAATACAATAGGTCCTGATATCACCTGTGGAATTAAAAAATTACTGTCAAAAAGGAGAGATGAAGCAAGAAGGGGAGAAAGAACAAAGGAGCAGAAGAGAAGAGATCCACAGACACCTGTCTGGTCTCGCTCAGGGCAGACCCCAGGAGAAGGCGACCCCCATCTGAGGGTCCCGGCGGCCTGTTGGGGAGAAAGCACTTGGTGTTCCCGGGGTCCAGCAGGGCCTCAAGGGAGGGGTCGGCAAGGGCTTCTCTGGGGAGGGCACAGGATCCAGGCTTTTCTCTACACATGGCAGGGCTTGGAGCAGGGGAGGGGCCCGTGGTGGCCGCTGCAAAGGGAGACGATGTGGGGTTCGGGCTCAGCCTCGGGAGGGGAGCGGGGAGAGGCAGGAGCCGGGAACAGGGCCCTGCAGAGCACCAAGACCTGTAGAAGCCGTTGGAAGAAAATCCTCCAGAGGAAACAGAGGGGGACGCCTGAGCGGTGAGAGGGAGCCAGGAGCCCTCAGGGTCCCTCAGCATCAGAGGTCCCCGGGGGGCAGAGGGAGGAAGGAATGAGAGGGGTTGGCTGGGTTTGTCAATGAGCAGGCAGGCGGGAGGCCTTGCGGAGCCCTACAGGGGGCTCGGGGCGGAGGTCCTTGGTGCAGAGGATGAGGAAGGGGATAAGGAAGTTGGAGGGGAAGGGAGAGAAATGATCAGTGCCTGATAGTCCCTCCCTAGTCAATCTGTGGACAGAAGGAGAGAGAAGACAGGAGGGAAATGGGAACATCTCTTCTCAGGTGGGAGGGAGGTGAGCAAATTCACCTGCTGAGAGGACCCAGGAGGAGGGGAGAGAAGCCGTTGCCAGGGCAACGACACTAGCCGTGAGGATGGGGAACAGCAAGGGGGAGGTGGGAGAAGCCCTTTGGGGAAAGAATCTTGAAGAACTAGGGACAGGTTAGAGGGAGGGGCAGGGCGAGGGGAGGGGTGGCCCAATTTCTGGCTCTGGAAATGGGGGATGGCCCTGGTGGGAGGACGGAGAGTTTGGTCCTGGCTTGGTGAGTCTGTGATGCTGGTGGGACCACACAGTGGAGCCAAGAAGGGAACAGTGGATATGAGAGATCTGGGGCTTGAGCCCAAGAGCCTGGGGGTGGGGGTGGGGGAACACTGAGGTGAGGTAGCATCTTGTGCAGGGAGCCTTTGAACCCCCAGGAGTGGGCAACAAGGCCCAGTGAGCTGGGAGGAAGAGAAGCAGAAGGAGGAGGGCGCAGCTGCAGGGACCATCAATACTGGAAAACCAGGAGAGAGAAAGGTCTGGAGAGGTGGCCAAGACAATCAGACTGAGACAGAGATGCACGCTGATGCTCAGAGTGACATAAAGTCTTGAGAAGCCCCTATCGCCTGTCTTGTAGTGCAGCGCTGACTGCTCTCTCTCCCCCTGGTCTCTGAGCTCCTGCAGGGTGTAGGCCTTTGGGGCCTGTGTCCTCAGCAGAGACCCAGTGGGAGCTTGGGTCAGGTTTATCAGATGGATGGATGGATGGATGGATGGTCCAGGCATCAAAAAGCTGATGACTGAGACGTGACGGGGCTAAAGGGATGGGAGTGGGAGGGAACTGCTGAGCAGCCCCTCAGAGAGTCTCGACAGGAAGCGGGGACAGATGGGGGTGGATGGCAGGAGCGAGTGGAGTCAGAGATGAGCTGGGCTCCTGGCTGCGAAGCCCAGGTGGAGGTGACTCTGAGCAGTAATGAGAGCCGGGAGAGAAACACACTTGGGGCTGGGAGATGACGCACTGGGTTTGAGCACAGGGGCCCAGAGTCAGTGCCAGGAGGGGGAGAATGAGTAGAGTCTGGGCTGCAGGAGGACGCCGGGGTGTCAGTGCAAAGAAGGACTCTGTGAACTCGTCCAGGGAGTGAGCGAAAAGTAGGAGAAGGAAAGATCGAGGACAGGGACCCAGGGACCCCATGACGTGAGGGGGGGTGAAGCAGGAAGAGTTGGGGGGAAAAAAAGGTCAGGACAGACAGACCCTGGTACACAGCTCACCAGATGTGTTTTGGATAAGGAGAGGCAGCTGGATAAAGAGTCATTGAGAATGACAGAGTGGAACCCAACGGCGACCCTGCCTCAGAAAGAGCAGCGTGACCCAGACGTGTACACGTGTGCGTGTGCACAGACACACAAACACACGGTGAGACATGGAGAAACTTAAAAACTTTACAAGCTTGAGGAAAACAGACACGGAGCTGAGGGGCCGAGCTGTGCGCGCACACAGACACACACACACACATACACACAGAGCAGGAATGACGCACAAACTCAGAGCAAAATTGAAAAATACTTCTCAGGAGAGTGAGAAGGAGCGTGGCTGAGCGAGAGAGATCAAGACAGAGCCAGAGGAGCGAGATGATGTGTAAATTAAAAAGTAGGAAAATAAAAAAGAAGCGAGGAAGAAGGGGTCTTCAGGGGGCTGGCGGGCAGGCAGAGAGAGACCCAGGCACGTGCACCGGCACATGCTCTAACACACACCCAGCCCGGCTCCCGGCTCCCGGCTCCTAGAACAGGCTCCGTGTGTCTTTGTGGTGGGTGTGTGGTGGTGGGGAGGGTGGGTGGATGGATGAGAGGATGGGGACCCCTGAGGATGAGGACAAAACCCGAGAAAGGCCCCAGAGAGGGGAGAGCCCCTCAAATTATCCTAATCTGATTATGCCACCAGTTTCATGATGGGATCTGTACTGATACACATACAGAGTTGGGGGGCAGGCAACACGCACACACACACACTCAAGAGCGAGGGCAAAGTCCAAAAAGAACTGGGAAAGATGAGGAAGAAACTGAGAGAGAATGAGGCAGGAAAGGAGATGGGCAGAGCTCCAGAGACCCCAAGAGACAGATGAGCGCACAGACGAGGTTTGGAGCACCCCTGGGACCCGGAGGAGAGGGAGCCAGAGGGAGATAAGATGTGTTCAGCACAGCCCCACCTGTAGCAGGGAAAAAGCAGGAGCAGCCAAATGTCCATGCTCGGGGGAAGGGCTAAACAAACTCCAGCGCCGACTTCTCGGGACTCCTGGGCGGCAGAGGAAAAGAACTGACTGCATTATACATTCTAACCGGGAAAGGGGCCCCCAGGGAATGGTGGAGGGTAAAAGCCCACTGGAGAATAATGCACACAATACGAGGCGATTTCTTTTAAAAACAAGAACAGGATTCTGAGTACTGTTCACCAAACCAAACTCTGCATTTTCTAGAGGAATATAGATACTTCCATTTTCAATTGTTCATTGATTTTTGTATGTTGACTTTGTATCTTGTCACCTTACGAAACTCACTTGATAGTTCTAGGCGTTGTTTTTGTAGATTCTTTAGAGGTTTCTATGTAGACAATAATGTCATCTGCTAATAGAGACAGTTCTATTCCTTTCTGGTCTGTCTGTTCTTTCCCTTCTTTTTCTTGCCGTATTGCACTGGCCAGGACTTCCAATATGATGTTGCATAGCAGTGACGGAAGCCCATGGTCTTGCCCTGTTCCTGAGCTTAGGGGGAAAGCAGTCTTTCACCACTGGGTATGTATAGCTGCTCTGTAGGAACGTGTGTGCGTGCGTGTGTGTGTGTGATGAATTTTTTCCCAGGAATTTGATAATTCCAGCTCCCTCTTGGGAAAGGGATTGGGGACCAGGATGCAGGGTGAGGGGGACAGTGGAGGAGACTTTAGTCTCATACGTAATGTTTTAATCTTTTAAGACGATGTATTTGTACATCACTGGTGAGACTGAGAAGTAATTTTTATAGAAAAGAATAGAGAGAGAGGTGGCATAAAGGGGAGAAAGGGACTGAAAAAGAGCAAGAAGAAAGAGAGAACCCACAGACCGACACACTTTCCGTCTGTCTGTCCATCCTTTCTCCCCACCCCAATCCCAAACATTGCCCGGCCGCCCCTCTGTGCTGACATCCAGAGAAGTCAGATGAGGTTCAGTCTGGTGGGGAGAAAGGCACCCAAACCAAGGCATGCCTGGTTGTCCCCAGGGGAGAGCTCCTGGCATATGAGGGGATATAGGGAGAGAGACCATTAGGGGCTTCCCTGCAGAGAACACTGTGCCTTATTCTTGAAAGATAAGTTTGGAAGGGGAAGGGAAAGAGGCCACTGTAGCCTTGCTGGCAGTGAGGAGGAGCCTGTGGGACATCCACAGGGGCCCTCTCTCTCGGGCAGATGGATGCACAAAGGAAAAGAGACCGCGATCTGGCAAACGGGGGTCAGTAGACGGCTTTGCGGAGCATCCTGGTGGGCACAGGGAAGTGGGGGCGGCAATGCCAAGCCCAGGGTTAAGCTCCCCACCTCTTCTGAAGAAGGAAGGAGAGAGCCCATAGGAGGGAGACAGGACGAGATGGAGTGTTTCTCCACAAGGTAGAGAGAAGTGAGCCTGTTCCCCAGCTGAAAGGAGCCTGGAGAGACGGGAGAGGAAGGCCATTGCCAGGGCAACAGTACGGGCCATGAGGATGAGGAGGAACTAGGGGGAAGACTGAAGAGAGATGCTGGAGGGGGGATTGGCATAAAATTGGAGTAAAACCGGAGTTAAATCGGAAATGGAGGGCAAGGGAGAAGAGAAGGCGATGTCTGGATTTCTGGCCCTGGAGATGAGGGCGGGGTAGGAACAAGGGAGGAGGGCGGGGATAATGAGGTGCTTGGTCCTGTCTTGGTGAGTCTGTGATGTTGCTGGGACATCCAAGTGGGGCTGAGGAAGGGACAGTGGTTGTACATGAGGGAGCTTCTGCATGGAGGGGGGGATCTCTGAAGCCCTGGGCATGAACAGCATGGGGTAGGAGAGCTCGCAGAAGAAGAGAGAAGCAGGACAAAGCCCTGGGGAGCACCAATTCTGGAGGATTGGAAGGAGGAAGAAGGCATGAGAAAGGAGCCAAGGTGAAGAACACAGATGTCACTCCCCTGAAACACACACAGTGTAGTGACCAAAATGACAAAGTCTTGGGAAGCCCCTATCGTACTTCTTGCAGAGCAGTGATGACTGGTCTGTCTCCCCTTGGATTCTAAGGAGCTCCTGCAGGTCGTGGGCTGGGGCTTTGGAGCCTGTGTCTTCAGCAGAGACCCAGGGGTGCTCAGTGCAAGTTTGTTGGATGGATGGATGGGTGGATGAATGGATTCAGTGGTCCAGGTTTCAATTTTCTGGGCCCGGGCTGAGGCAGGGGCTGATAAGACAGTGGGGAGTGGGTGCTGAGCAGCTTTTGGAGGAAGATTCTACAGGAAGGAGAACAGATGGGCTGTGGGTGTCAGGAGAGCGAGGACTCAGAGATGACTCGGGGCTCCTGGCTGTGGACCCAGGCAGGCAATGACAATCAACGCTAATGAGAACAGGGAGAGAAACCCATTAGAGGTGCGGAAATGATGCGGTGAGCTTGTCATATGCTGAGGTGCCAAAGCCAGCTGGGGATTGGCTTTGAGTTTTCAACTTGTGAGCAAAAAGGGAGTCTGGCCTGTAGGGCTGTCAACACCGAGGGCAGGATGGGCATGTGCAGAGAAGGGAATGGGGCCCAGTATCCACACCGGTGGTCCCAAGGTGTGAAAGCAGATGAAGAGAGAGTAGGGAAGGAAACAGGTGGTGGACAGTAGACAACCATGCACTCACATAGCACACACACACACGACAGACCAGCCCAGGGTTCAGCATGAAGCAGGTGTTTAATAAACCTCTTGTGGGTGAATCAACAAATAGATGGACAAAGTGTGAATGACAGTGACCAGAAACTGGGAACTGCCTCAGCCCAAGCCCCAGAGGGAAAGACTGTGAGAGACTGACAGATGTTCACACACACACACACTAAGAATGTCACAAAGAAAGAGCAAAACTCCACAAGCCACAGAGAGAGAGAGGGAGCTGAGAGGGAAGGTCAGCAGGTGCGCGTGCATGCACACACACATGTACACACAGCACGAATGGCTCACAGACTCAGAGCTAAGATTCAACAAGGCTCCTCTGTGGTGTGAAAGGAAATGTGGCTTTGGAGGGAGATAAAAACAGAGGCAGTGAGGAAAGGGGAAAGGGACCCTCAAACAGACAACAGGGACACAGATACAAGCACGCTCTGCTCACACACTCACATTCTCACTGACTGTCACAGAATCTGGTACTTGTTACATGATGGATGGCTGGATGGGTGGGTGGGTGGGTGGGTGGATGGGTGGGTAGGTGGGTGGATAGATGGATGGATGGATGGATGGATGGGTGGGTGGGTGGGTGGGTGGATGGCTGGCTGGATGGCTGGGTGGGTGGGTGGGTGGGTGGGTGGATGGGTGGGTAGGTGGGTGGATAGATGGATGGATGGATGGATGGATGGATGGCTGGGTGGGTGGGTGGGTGGGTGGATGGCTGGATGGCTGGATGGGTGGGTGGGTGGGTGGATGGATGGATGGCTGGGTGGGTGGGTGGGTGGATGGATGGATGGCTGGGTGGGTGGGTGGGTGGGTGGATGGATGGATGGATGGGTGGGTGGGTGGGTGGGTGGATGGATAGATGGGTGGGTGGGTGGGTGGGTGGGTGGATGGATGGGTGGATAGGTAGGTGGATGGATGGATGTCTAGGTAGATGGGTGGAATAATCCAGAGATGAGAACAAAACCTGATAAAGGGCCTAGAATATGAGAAATCCACAGATATGTCCACACACATGCATCATACATCCATACTGTCTAGCGTAGCATCTACCACAAGGTATCTAAAGATGGAATAATTGAATAAAATAATAAATTAACAAAGGAATGAATGAATGAAGCAAACCAGAAATTTAATCAAAACCCAAGAAGTAAGAGAGACAGAAATATGACCTATGGTGAAACAGACACAGACGTGCACACCCAGGCATGGGTGTTAATTCACATGCATGTGCACGCGCACAACAGGATGATCCACTCACACAGGGAAGGCCAACCCCGTGAGGCCTCAGAGGGAGAACCCAGAAGCTAGGAGAGAGTGAAGAGGAGTGCAGAGGAGCAGAGCATGGAGGCAGAGGGATGAGCTGAAGTGGAGGGTACGGGGTGCGGGCTGTCAAGGAAAAGACTTCACGGGGCTTGGTCACCAATCGGATTCATGCATGGAATCCACAAGTATTTATAGAGCACCTACTATGTGTCAGACACTGATGAATGAGAAATTTCAGCAGGGGACAGAACCGACTCAGCCCTGCTCTCCCAGAGCTGACCTTCCAGTACAGAAGACAGAAACAAGGCTGACTACGTTACGGGGGTAATTTCTGATATCAATAAGAAAGACCAGGAAGATGAAACAGGGTGGTGAGACAGAGCCCGGCAGGGGCAGGGGTGGGAGGGGATTAGGAAAGGCCTCCCTGAGGAGGTGAGCTGAGAACTGAGTGACAGAGAGGAAGGAGGCAGCCTTGTGGATTTCTAGAAGAGTCTTCCAGGCTGAAAGAATTGAAAGGGCTGAAGCCCTAAGACAGGAAAGAGCTTGGCATGTCTGAGCAATAGCAAGGAGCCCAGTGGGGCTGGAAGTGAGTGATGAAGCGGGAGATGTGATCAGGGCCAGACCATGTCAGACTTCGTAGGGTGTGGCACAAAGCTTGAGTTCTACGCTCAATGCAGTGGGAAACCACCGGAGGGTGTTAAGCAGGCAATGGCCTGATCTGATTTACAAGATCTCTCTGATTCTGGATGGAGAATGAATTGGACACAGGAGTAGGAGCAGGGAGCCCAGGGGGAGGCTGGGCTATTGTCCCAGAGAAATGATAGGGGCTTGAGTTAGGATGAAGCAGCTGTGGTGAAGAAAACACAAGGATCGTGGGATCCTTTGGAAGTTGAGTCAGTGGGGCTTACCAGTGAATTAAACATGGGGATGTGTGAATGATGAAGAAAACAAGGGATGCCAGGATGACTCCTAGGGTTCTAGGGTGGTGTCATTTACTGACATGGGGAAGAGTGAGGAAGGAGCAGGTTTGCGGGGCAGAAAGAGTGATTCCAGCTTTGGGTGTATTGAGTTGGAAATGCCTGTCGGGCAACTAGTAGAGATGCTGAATGGCAGAGGAATCTGGAGCTGAGGGAGTAGTTTGGAGTCATCAGCCCACAGAGAGCATATCAAACCACTGAGCTAGATAAGAACATCTACGGAGAGTGTGTAGACGAAGAAGAGAAGGGGGCCATTTAAAGGTTGGGGGAAGCAGGAGGATCCAGCAAAAGTGACCAAGAAGGAAAACCAGAAGAGTGTCATATCATGGAAGTCAAGGAAAGCGAATGTTTTGAGACTCAGGAAGTTCTCAACCGCATCCAACCTTGCTGATGGGACAATGAAGGTGAGGACTGAGAATTGACCATTGGATCGGACAAGATGGAGGTCACTGGTGATCTTGCCAAGAGCAGTGTCAGCAGCAAGATGGGGAAGAAGGGCTAATTCGAGGCAATTAAAGAAAGAACAGTTGGGAGCTGACTTCCAAGGTGTTGTCCAAGATGTGCTCAAGCGAAGGAGACGGGAGGACAGCAGGTGATGGCTGGGGAGAGGATGGCTTGAAATTGGGACTTCAGAGTTGGAGCTGTCATTGTGTGGCAAGGTCAATGATGTGATCATCACTGAGGTCCAGCAGAGGACCAGACTGTCTGCACTTGGGAGGTCAAGACCTCGGTGTTGGCTCCACCATCTACGTGGGTGGTGAAGTCATTAAGGACGGCCACAGGACTGGGAATCGAGAGAAGACAGAACCAGGAAGTACAATCCTCAATGACTGAGGCGGCCTAATGGGAGATTGGCAAATGACCCCCCAGTGAGAAATACTGGAGGAGAGAGCAAAGCAGAGTCGACAGCAATGCAGGAGCACCACCGTCCATGGCAGGGCACATGATGGTCTTGTTTACCAACCCAGGGACCCCCACAGGAGGAGCACGTGTCGGGGAAGATGCTGAATCCACTTTGGGACACAGGGAGTGGCAGGTGCCTCAGAGACATCCAGGTGGAAGCATCTAGGAAATGGCTGATCATACGGATCTGAGGCTCGAAACAGTGATTAGGCAGGAGATAAAACATTGAGAGTCACGATATTTGAGTGGTTGTTGAGACAGTGGGCAGGGGAACAGGTGGAGGGAGAAATGAGGAGGGCTAAGGCCACGGCCCTGGGAATGAGGGAGGCAGCATATCGGGAGGGAGGCCCTTGTTTTAGCCTTGGGTGGTGGTCGTGCCAGTTACTGAAGTGAGGGGGGTGAGGTGGGGCCGGGCTTGGTGAATGGAGGTCAGGGCCTCACTGGGAGCATGTTAAAGTTGAGTCGCTCGTAGACTCCCACATGGAGATGTCCACAGGGCAGTTGGATGTAGGAGTCTGGGGTTCAGGCCCCGGCTGGGAGTCATCAGCATGAGTCTTGCTGGGTGTTCAAGTCATGGGACCGGGTGAGGAAGATTGGCAAGGAAGCAAGGAGAGAGAGACAGAGACAGAGGCAGAGAGAGAAGATATCCAAAGACTGGGCCACGGGCTCACCAACGTTTCATCAGCTCACAAGGGGTTCTCCAGCTTGTCCCCAGAGGCCAGTCATGGAAGGACAGGAGAAGGAGAGACGGGGATGAGTGTCCTGGAAACTGAAGACAGTGTTGGAATGCGGCTGAGAGCTCAAGTAAGACAAAGACCGAAATTAAAATTTCCATTAAATATGGCAGCTTTGAGGCCAAATCGACGACCCTGATGAGGGCGGGGGGCGGATCCAAGCAGATGGAGGAAACGGTCTGGTGCAGACGCAGCTCTTTCCCCAGGACTCTCCGAGAAGGGAGGAGAGAGCGGGGCTTAGTCAGGGGCGATGGGATCCAGGAGGGGTCTTTTCCAGGATGGGAGAGATTTGCATGCTGGCCGGAGGGATCTAGAAATTTTTCAAAGGGTAGCCATCCCTCCAAAATGTTAAAAAGTACCGCCTGCAGCAGGAGGGGGCAGCAGGGACTGAGGGAGGAGGAGGAAGAGCAGAACGGCGCGCCCACCGGGTCACCCATTCATTCATTCATTCAGAAAATCTTTAATGACAGCTACCCACTTATCTCTAATAAGCACTATGGATCGTGAGCTTTTCCACGTTCAGCTGACCCTGGCGATGCCCCAGGAGGAACATGCTGTCAGGGGCGTCGTTTACAGACAGGGGGACTGGGGAAGGTGACAGGTGTTTGGGCAAGAAGTGGAGGGGTGAGCATGAGGCGGGGGTGGGGGGTCGGGGGGTGCTGTGCTGCAGCAAGGGCTGAAGCAGGGGCTGCCGAGGGGCCCCGGAGGGAGAGGCAGCAGGAGGCAGGCACAGATGGCCGTGGGCGGCAGGAACTGAGGAGTCATAGATGACTCCGGGCTCCTGCCTGCAGCCCCGGTGGGTGCTAATGAGAACAAGAGAAAAATATGTTTGGGGACTGCGGAGACAAGGTGGCGGGTTTGAGGCATCTACAGAGGGGCCCAGTGGGTGCTGGTGTCACGCCTCCATCCCTGAGGATGGCAGGGAGGGCCCTGGGGGATTCAGCACAGCGGATAGGAGATGCGCCACCCAGGGAGAAGGTGCAGAGTGAGGAGCCAGGAGGCTCAGGACAGGACAGGAAAAAGACTCCAGGGCCCTTTACACTTCGAGAGAAAAACACCTAACACGTATCACGTTATGTCACTTAGAGGGTGACTGAAGCCAGATAGCCTGGTTCAAATCCCACTTCATCTTCTTACTTGCTGTGTGAGCTGGGACAAGTCACTTAACCTCTCTGAGCCTTGTCTTCCCCATCTGTAAAATGGGGATAATAATAGTGTCTACAATCATATGTAAGGTTGAAATAAAAACATACGTAAGGCATTGAGGGCAGTTTCTGTAATAAGCACTACGTAAGAATTAGCTGCTACAGTTGTTCCATCCTGTCTCGCTCTGTCCTTGAGCTCCCGCAGCCTCTGGGAAGGCAGATATACACAAAGAGAACAGTGATGTGACCTGAGGTTTGTTTTCACAGCCGCATTTATGAGACAGCCCAGGGAGGGAGCCACTTACTAACAGGGGGTCAGGAAAGGCTCTAGCGAGGAAGGGTCATTTGAGCTGGGCCTCGAGGCATGTATACAAGTTAGCCAGGCAGAGAAGGAAGGTTTATTCATTCTTCCAGCCACTCTGAGTGCCTGGCCCTGTGTGGGCAGGGTGAGGCGAAAGCTCCAGAGAGGAACTGGGCACCAGGCTGGCCCCCACGTCACTCCCAGTCTGGTGGGGGAGGCAGGCAGGGGAGAAAAAGACTGTCAGAGAACCTGGCAACAGCAGCGCCAGGGACGTGCCCAGGGGTCATGGGAGCCTCAAGGCAGGATGCTCACGTGGAGGGGACAGGAGGAGACCGTGGGGGAGCGGGAGGGAGGCCGGCAAAGGGGATGATGCGGGAAGAATTGCATCCCAGGCCAGGGGACAGCCATAGCCAAAGCCTTCTAGGGGGGCGCCCTCTGTTGCTGAAGGCCACTCGTGTCCCCAGCCTTCTCCACCAGCCTCCCCTCCCCCTTTCCCAGCGCCTGCAGGCCTCCAGGATTTCTCTCACTCCCTCATTCCCGGAGTATCTATTTGACACCTCGGGAGAGTCGCACGTGGGGGACCCACCTCCTTCCTTCCTCCCCGAATGTTGCCCCGGCCCCTCACAGCCCCTTCCCCATCCTTCTTCTTCACTTGCTGCCAGAGGGCATGTTACCACTGTCACCACTGTGACAGAATCACTCCCCTCCTCCACCACCTTCACTAGCTCCCTATGGCCTACAGAGTAAAGCCCAGCATTCCTCCTGGCTGCTCTCCCCTCTGGGACCAGGGTGTTTGGGCCCATCTCTGGGGTCCCCTACCCTGGCGCAGGAAACACCCCAGGCCGTGTTTGACTGACTAAAGTCTGCAGGTCTCCATTTCGGGGTCTGGTGTGGTTCTGACTCCACACCCCACCCACCACACACACACGTGTACACTCCTTTGTTTCTGTCTTTGTGTGTGTGTCTCTCTCTCCCCCCGTATAACCCTGTCTCCCTCTGTCCTCCACACCGCTCCCAGACTGTCTCCTCTGTGTCTCTGTGCATCCCTTTCTCTCTCTCTCTGCGTCTGTTTCTCTCTGGGTCACTGTTACCCTCTGGTTCCCTTCATCTTTTCCCCTGTCTCCCTCTCTCTGTGTCTCTTTGCCCCTCCTCTCTGCCTCTGTCTCTGTGTGTCTCTCCGTTCTGTTGTGCTCGTGCCCTGCAGCTGGTCGCTCATGGATGCAGACCCTAACAGCCCCCTGCAGGGCCGGCTCCATGTCCAGCCCCGGTCTCCAGTCGGGCTCCGGGACGGAGGGTCCTTTTCCCACCCACTCCCCAACTTCTGTCTTCTCTTTCTCATGTGCCTTCTCTGAGCTGAACTCCATTTCCCTCCCGTCCTGCTGGGTCTGGTGTGTGCATGCTCCCGTGTGTGTTCACGTGTTTGTCCGTATGTCCATTGGTCTTCCTGCCTCGGTCAGGTCTGCTCTCCAAGTCACTCTGAGTCACTCCTTCAAATAGCAGGCAGGGAACACCTACTACGCACCAGGAGAGGAGTTGGGGACACTGTGGTGGAAGTGGGAGCCCCGGTAACTGAGGAGGGGGACGACCACAGTGCAGCTGGAGCCAGTGCTCACCGAGCTCTGCCCACGGCCGGGCCCTCCTCTGAGCCCTCCACCGTCCTTCAGTCTCTCCACCACCAGGAGAGAGGGTCTGCTGTAGCCATCTCAGAGACGAGGAAGCTGAGGCTCCGGGGCCGGGGCCCAGGGAGAAGCAGTGACACTGGAGGGGCAGTCCAACGTGCCTGGCTCCAAAATCCACACTCTGAGCCCCTCCCCGATGCCCCCCTCCCTGGAAAGGACAGCTGGGGTCGGGGTTTAAGCTGGGAACCTCAGGAAGAGGGTGAGACCCTCGTAGCCATCCCCTCCCCTGCTCACTGTCCCCACCCCCAGGACCCTGGGCCTGTCAGGTCCCAGCATGGCCCCCTCTGAGCCTCAAAGTCAACTGCAGGCCAGTGGAGGGGACCTAAGAAAGGCCAGGCCTGCACCAAGGCTGGGCCAGGGCGAGGTGGGGGACCTCAGGGAGATGCTCCAGGTGCAAAATGGGCAGGAAGCCGTGAAAGCTGGAGAGTGGGTGTGGGCAGCCAGGAATCCAGCAGATGCCCTGCTGGGTGCCAGGAGCCATGGGGGCCGTGGGCAGGGGACCGTGGGGGCCAGAGAAGACCCCAGATGGAGCCTGGGAAGCAGGACTCCAGGAATCCAGCAGATGCCCTGCTGGGTGCCAGGAGCCATGGGGGCCGTGGGCAGGGGACCGTGAGGGCCAGAGAAGACCCCAGATGGAGCCTGGGAAGCAGGACTGGAGGAGGGAGCTGGGCAGAGCCCATCCTGGGAGTCACAGAAACGTTAGCTGCTGTGCACACATGTGTGCACACACCTCGGCCCAGCACAGGGCCTGGGGCCGGGAAGGAAGCTGTGTGTGGAAGGAGGGAGAGAAGAGGGTGGGGGGGCAGGAGCCGATGAGAGATGCTTATAGAGTGAAGTGAGATGTGATGCAGCCAGAGGAGACAGGAGGGCGACACCGTGGCATCCGAGCTCATGAGCATGTGCTGAGTGCTGAGGCACAGTGCTAGGCCATCACATTTGAGCCTCTAAATTCTTATCCCCATTCTGCAGACGAGGACACTTAGGTTCCGAGGAGTGTCACTCGCCCGAGGACCATAGTAAGATGTGAACAGGTGTCAGCGTGCAAGCCCAGAGGCTCGGCTCCTGCGTGACAGTGAGAGGAGAGCCCCAGAGGCGGCAGGGGGAGCCCAGCAGTAAGACGCAGGGGGACCTGGAGAGGGACAGCTGAGGTCTCCAAGCGGGAGGCGATGTCCCACTTCCCAGGCCCCTGCAGGGTAAAGGCAGAGGGAGGCCTCTCCGTGCCCAGGCCCCGCCTGTGCCACCCTCCCACAGCGAAACCTTCCAGAAACTGTCCAGGTTCCTGCTTCCACTCGCTGGTGGGAGCTGTGCCTTCCACCTGCATTATCCACTGCCCGCCCCAGCTCCCCTCCATTCTTAAGGAACCCAAGAACAAAGGGACAGGGGCAGAAAAAGGATCAGAGGGACACAGGCAGCACCCAGTGCAGGGAGAGACAGAGCGAGGGAGGGGATTCCCCCCGTTTCTTTCTGCTCCGTTTCTCTGCCCAACTTCCTCTCTCTCTCACCACACACTCACACACACACACACACACACACACACACACACGAGTCTGATAAAGCCCCAGAGAAAAAAGGAGAAGACAGACAGACCTTCCGGGACAGAGACACTCAGACCACTCAGAAGGATAGACAAGGACACCCGAGTGGGGACCCCAAGTGCTTTGGAAGGAAGAACAAGTGGGAACAGAGTGAAGAAAGACGCCCACAGAGAGAAAGGTTCACAGACACCGGGGGGACTGCGAAAAGACCCCGAAGACCAACAGTGGCCCTTTCTCTCTGGGGTGGGGGTTACAGGGGATCTTTATCTTATATTCTTCTGCACGTTCTTTCTGGTATTTTCTACATTTTCTGCAGTGAACACATATTACCTCTGAAACCAAAGGAAAACAATAAATGTCATTTCTAAAAGAAAGAAAACATCCACAGAGGGGGAACAAAGCCTGCCAGAGCCGCAGAGAAGCAGCGAGAGGGGGAGGCAAGCGAGAATGTGCATGTGCTCACACACACTCACACTCACACACAAGCTCACACACCGACATGCTCACACCCACACACACAAGCTCACACACTCACATGCTCACACACTCGCATACATCTATACACTTAACACTTACTCCCACACACGGACACACACATAATCCCATTCCTTAGGCACACAGCATGAGCAGCCAGAGTGAAATTCCAGAAATCTCCGAGGAAGGAAGGGAGCGGAGAAGAGGAGAAAGGAGAGGTAGGCAGGGAAGACTGGAGGCGGACGGACAGACACGCACTCACACGGATCCAGCACAGGGCATGACTCAGCGAGGATGCTGACAATGGGCTTCTAACGCCCTCATTATTCTACGGTGCTTGTGGTTATAACTTTAATGGGCTTTTCTTATTTCAAAGGTAATAATGCAATTTGTGTTCCTGGCAGACAATTTAGAAAAAATGATGTTCTATTTTTTGAATGAGCAGAAGAACTTATGAATGGGAGTGACCCACGGAGACAGAGGCAGAGGAAACTGTGAGGGAACCACAGTGAGGAAGCGAGGGAGGCGAGACTGCGTGGAGGGACATGCTCACAGACACACACACACACACACACACACACACACACACACACACACACGGCAGGGCGAAGAGCGGGATGGCAATTCAAACAGGCTGCAGAGAGAGGGAGGTGACAAGCAGACAGACAGGCAGATGAATGTCCAGGGAGCCAGACACACGGACACATACCCCAGCATGCACCCCCAGGAGCTCACACAGGTTGGGAGCAAAATTCAGTGAGACCTGAATGACAGGAGGGGGTGCACTCTGCCACAGACACACACACTCCCCAGTCGGGCATCTTCAGAATGGGTTTTATGAATGACTGAAAGAGAACGCGGGTGGGAACCACAGCGGGAGAACAGAACCCATGCAGACAGGGATGGGAGCCCAGAGACAGAGGGACCGGCTGAGAGAGACAGAGAGAGGGGCTCAGATAGACCAGAGACGGCAACAGAGAGCAGCAGAGCACCCGAGAGGAACAGAGAGTGCGAGACAGAGAGAAGGGGCAGAAGAGGGTGTGTGAGGGACGGGCATGTGCACATGTGCTCGCCCTCCAAACAAACCACACTCACACAGGGAGAACAAACTCCTGAGGGAGCCTCAGGGAGCACTTATTGATCACCTACTGTGTACAGACTCCTAGGGTTAGGTTGGGGCTCCAGCCTCAATCTTGAGCAGCAAGTGACCCAGAGGCCGGGGCAGGGGAGGGTCCCAGAGCCTAAGAGCTCAAAGCAGGCCCTGGGGGAAAAGAGGAGTTTGCCAAACAGATGGGAAAGAGGGTATGGGGCGAAGGGGGCTTGCTCACCAGGCAGAGAGCAAAGCTTGCGCACAGGACGAAGGCCTGGAGGAGCGGAAGTGCATGGCAGGAGAGGGAGAGGCAGAGAGACAAAGAGAGAAGAGCAGGAGGCCGAAGGAGCTGGCAGGGCCCGGGCGAGGCCGGAAGACCCGGCGAGGCCGGAAGACCCGCGAACTTGCTTTGTTCTTCTCACGACGGGAAGGTGACACGTTTTTAGGTCTGGGGTGGTTGTTTCTGATCCCTGATGGGAGCAGAAGCAGGGAGACCCCAGAGGAAGCCACCGGACTCCTTCCAAGGAGGGGTGGGGTGGCCCGACCAGGGAGGGCGAGGGGCGGGTGGGCTGGGAGCTGCTTAGAGGACAGCATCTTGCCGCTGGTTCACTATGGACACGGGAGGGGAGAGGGCTGGGCTGACCGGGGCAACGAGGGTGAAGACCGGTGACCCCAACTGGGACCAGGTCTCAGGAGGAGAGGGTGAGTTCAGATTTGTGGCGTCCGCCAGATACAGGGGTGTGAGTTTCCCTCAGGAGAGGGTGAGGTCACCACTGGGGGTACCAGTGGGAAGACAAGACCCCCAGACAGTGCCCCCCTGGGATCCCCGGCAGGCTAGGGGCAGGCAGAGGGAGCAGGGGACCAAGTCGTGGAGACACGCTCACAGACACACACAGAGACACACTCACACACAGACACACCAGAGGCCAGGAGGAAGGGGAGAAGACAGAGCCCGAGAGAGGAGGAGGGAGGGAGACACAGAGTCAGACACGGTCACATCTGGAAAGATCGAGGAGAAGGAGAGGCAGGTCAAGAAACGGAGGGAGAGGGAGAGAGTGGTGGGAGCAGAGAGACAGAGACGGTCATGGCTAGAGGAGGAGAGACCCAGAGAGTCCCACCGAGAGAGGGGCTGCGGGGGCAAGAGTGGAGACGGAGAGCCCACGAGAGGGAAGGGAAGTGGGGAGCAGTGAGCACGGGGTGGGGGCACACCCCACTCCTCTCCCTCCCCTCCCTCTGTAAGCCAGGGCAGATTTCGTTTATGCCTTGGAGACAGACAGAGAAGGGGATAGAAGGAGGGGGAAGAGGCGCAGAGTCACACACACACACGCGCGTGCGCACACACACGCACACACACACGCACACAGCCCAGCGCAAGGGAGAGATGCAGGGTGCTGACTGCGTATAGGGATGAACGCCAGTGACTCAGAGAGAGGGAGCCACGCACGGGGGTTCTCTCTCTCACTCTGGGTGTGTGAGTGTGTGCATGTGTGTGTGTGACACACTCGAAGAATGACAATGACCCCAGGACTAGAGCAGAGAGAAAGCAAAGAGTACAGCATGGTGGGACAGTCAGATGGACAGACAGACCGACCAGGAGCAGGAAGAGAGTGCGTGCAGCACAGTGAGACACAGACACACACGGCAAAGCATCTGATGCTCACAAGGAGCACATGGTCATCTGATGCTCCAGAGAAGAGGGTGTGACAGACAACCAGAGGGACAAAAGCTACCCTCCCACAGGGTGAGAGAAACCGGGCACGAGGCTCTCAGAGGAGGGGCCAGCCACACGGCCGCTTCTCTGTTGTCCCTCCTTCGTCACCCACAAGTGCCTCTGCACACCTGTCCCGGTGGCAGGTGGCAGGTGGCAGGGGTGGGGAGGCACCATCCTGGGTTCAGGTGATCCAGAGCCTGGACGACAAACAGATGCCACCAGCACACAGTGGGGCAGGAGCTATTCCAGAAGCCCCTTCCTTCCAGAAGCCACAGGAGGAAGACACTGACTCTGCCTGGGGGGGAGGACGGGTGGGTAAGTCAGGGAAGGTGACCTGGACCCGGATGCCAGCACTGAGGTGGGTCAGGAAGGGGAACTTCAGGCGGGGGGGGAGAGCACCAGGGGAGGGGTCCAGGCGCCCGGCGTGCGGGGGGATGGAGGACAGACAAAGCTTGAGGGGCGATGGGGCCGAGGTCCAGACTTGCCCCGGGCGGGGGGGAGCCGGGGAGGGGCTGCAGCAGGAAGGACAGACGTGGTCATACGTGTGTTTGAGAAGGAGCTGGTGTCTGGAGAGGGTGATCGGGGGGAAGCAGGGATGGCCGACCGGCCAGCTGGCAAAGGGGGATGGCAGCGAGATGGAAGGGGCGGCCGAGGTGGGCAGCCCAGGAGGGAGGGAGAGACGCAGCTTTGGGAGTCAAGTGTATGCAGCCGGCCCAGGGCGGCCCAGATCACCCCGGGAACGGGGGGCCAGAGAAGGGAGAGTCCAGCTGTCCCAAAACAAGAGGCCTTTTGAGACTCAAAAGGAGGCCTGGTGGACAGACAAAGTGTGGTCCACCCACGCAGTGGAATACTACTCAGCCGTGACAAGGAATGACGTCCTGACATGTGCAACAACGTGGATGAACCTGGGAAACATTACGCTAAGTGGACAAAGCCAATCTCAAAAGGTCACTTATCCTACGACTCCGTCTAGATGAGATATCCGGAATAGATCAACCCACAGAGACACAAAGCAGATGGGTGGCTGCCAGGGACCAGAAGGGGCAAGGGAGACGGGCAAGAATCACTTCATGGGTTCGGGATTTTATTTTGGGGTGATAAAAAAAGTTGGGGAACTAGATAGAGGTTGCACAACATTGTGAATGTACTAAATGCCGCTAAACTGTTCACTTTCAAATGGCTAATTTCATGTTATATGAATTTCACCTCAATGAAAGAAATGTTTTTAATTGCATTTAAAAAGCAGGAGTTCACCAAGCGGCACGTGTGGAAAGGGGCGTGCGGTGGGGGGTCCAGCACGTGCAGGCGATGGGGGAGGCGTGTGGCTGCGGGGGGAGGGGCTTGGAAGCAAGAGGAGAGGCTGGAGGGGTGGGCTTGCACACTTCTGGGAGGTGGGAGCCTCGGGGAGCTGTGAGCCGCGCTGCCTAGCAGAGCCGTCGCTGGTCGCTGTGCGGAGAATGGGTCCGTAAGGTAAGCCCCGACACAGGCGACCAGGAGGAGGCGGGGAGCTGAGCCCCTGGTGGGTGGAGGGGAGCCAGTTAGCCAGGGCTGGGTGGATGGGGAAGGCCAGCATGAAACCGGGGGACTGGCTGGGCAAGAAGGGGCACTTCCCTGCATCCTGGGCAGGCAGTGCCGAGAACGAGATTGTTGAGTCCGTCAACAGACACAGATGAGGGCCTCCTGAGTGCCGGGCAGCGTCTGAGGAGCTGGAGACACAGCCCTGCACAGACTGACTCTGCCTGCACCACCCCCAGGGCCTACAGTGCAGTGGCAGAGATCAATAAATCAATAAATCAATATATAAGATGCCAGCCAGGAGTGATAAGTGCTCTGAAGGCAAATTCAGCAGGGTAGGGGTAAGGAGATCAACGGAGGAGGCTGTTTTAGACTAAGTGGTCAGGAAGGCCTCTCTGAATAGGAGACTTTGGAGCAGAGACCTGAAGCGAGTGAGCAAGCTCACAGATCTCAGGAAAGAGCACTCCAGGCAGAGGGGACAGCAGGTGCAAAGGCCCTGAGGTGGGAGCAGCGTGTCACATTTCAGGAAGGGCAAGGGCAGGGGGGCTGGAGCAGAGGGAGTGGTGGGAGGGGGCTGGAGGTGAGGAGGGGCAGCAGAACTGGAGCCAAAGGGTGCTTTCGATTTGCTTCTACCGTGGATGCTCCTGGAGGGAGATGGACGCTAATGAGGCCAGGGGGACGGAAGGCAAAGAGGAGGCATGCAAGTCCTCAGCCCCACCCTGCCCGGCCCTGCCACTCTGCGGGCTCTGCTGATCAAAGACTGAGAAACCCCAAAAGTTCCCCCAACAAACTGGCTCAGCAGCACAAAGGCACCAGGAGGGGCGAGAGCGAGGAGCCTCTGACAGACGCAGGCCTGACGCAGGAAGGCAGGAGAAGAAGGCTTGAGAAAGCCTCCGAGGGAGCGCGGGAGGGGCCGGGGCAGAGCGGAGCGGTGAGGTGAGACCCCTGCGCTGCCATGGGCTCCTGGATGATGAGCCTGGCCCACGCGGGGCGGCTCGGCTGGGACACAAGGTGTGACGCACGTCGCCTGCTCGCGGGCTCGCAAGGCTGACAGGCGCAGGCAGTGACAGTGACACGCTGGCCCCGACAGAGCCCCCAGAGAGGGCATGCAGAGAAGGAAGAGGAGGGGGAGGGAGAGAGGTGAGCTGGAGAGCCAGGTGGCAGTCTGATCTGTGGCCAGTGGACAAACAGGGGCCTGTGACACCTCTAGAGAGAGAAGGACACACAGACAAAATCACCCAGACAGACCCCTGACTCAGGAGACACGGTGGTCCTCATGACACGTGGAGATCCATCCGGGGAGACCCTCCTGAGACACATGGACAGACATCCCCATACACTCATCACTGCACACAGACGGAACTGACACCCCCCCCCCCACACACACACACAAGACAGGGACAGACAGACACCTATAGACAGACAGCTGCCACACAGCAAGATGCATCCAGAGACCAGCAGACGCTCCCATCTCACCAGCACAGATAGTTGAAGACCCAGGTCAGGACACACAGCCCATCAGATAAACACGCAAACACGTGGGCACAAAGAGAAACACGCACACACACACAAATAGACACTAGGATGTCCGGGCAGTCAAATGCACACACACATGCACACACGCAGATACACAGAGAGGCAGGAAGACCAGATACTCACACATGTTGGTACACAGAAACAGTCAGACAGACCTCCAACTGCCTGACATGGATGGAGATACACAGACCCTCACTCTGAGGCCGACTGAAACACACACACTGATGCAGGAGAGACGGGCGGGACACCCAGGAGGGCAAGAAGGAAAGAAAGGAGGTCGGTAGAAGTGAGAAGGTGAAGATGAGGAAGAGTATGTGAGGCCATGTGTCCACACCAGCGCACCGGGCTTAGGGTCTCCTCTCCACACCCGGGTGCCAGGCCACGGATATGCTTGTGTTCCTAAGGCCTGCCCCACAGGGGGTGCTTGGTCACTGTTTGTTGACTGAATGCATGACCACATTTGCCTGATGTTGGAGTATCACTCTGGGAGGCCAAGGGCAGACTGGAGGACTGCAACAAGTGACATGCGACAGGGAAGCCAGTGAGGGGAGTGGAGCATGGCCAAGGAGGGGAGGCAAGGCTTAAGCCAAGGCAAGGCGCTGGGATGGAGAGGAAGGGACAGGTCAGGCCCATTGTGGGGACCACACAGATAGGATGTGCAAGGAGAGTAAGGGGGAGCAAGGATGAGCCTGGGGGTCTGAGCCAGGTGCTGAGTGGGCAGTGGTGCCCGTGTAACATCCAGGAGCAGGTACACAGGGAGATCCGCAGAGTAGGGTGGGCCACACGAGGGGAGAGGAGAGGGCTGAGTGGGAGAGGTCTCTGGGCTCAGGTGGGAAGGAGCAGAGAGAAAGACACAGCACAGGAGCCATCGGGGAGCAGCGGGAGAGTCAGGGATGGGTGTCACAGAGCCTCCGGGAACGGACACATCACAGTCAGACCCTGGGTTTGTTGAAAGAGGGGAGAGGCCACGGTGGAAACCATTCCGGGGGACAGGAACGAAATGCAGGCAGACAGGGAGCAAGAGGGAGGTGTGGATGTGGTGCGTGTGGTGTGGGATGGGGGGGGGAGGGCTGGGGGCCTGGAGGAGGGGGTTCTGCAGTGGGAGGGATGGACCCTGGTGTGTGGATGGTCTGGGGCTCAGCTCAAGGTCCCAGCTAGAGACCCTGATGGCAGTGGGTTGTCTGTGGAGCAAGGAGAGTTCTCAAAGGGGGATGGAAGGAGCAGGGCCAGGAGGAGGACAAGGCTAGAGCCACAGCAGCCGAGCTGGACCGACCAGCAGACCAGCACAGGCACAGCGACCCCCCTCGGAGACAGCAGGGGAGAAAGGAGAAGAGGGAGAGCCAGAGAGAGAGGGAGAAAGAGAGCCAGGCTCACCTGGAAAAATCTAGATGGAGCCCCCAGGAGCGGGAGAGAGAGGCAGAGGTGGGGGAAGCAGGGAGCGAGGGGGAGGCGGTGGGCGAGCGGGACACACACGCACACACTCCTGCAGTGACGCACGGAATGGAAGCGGAGTTCAATAATGACTTGGAGATGGAGCCGAGGGAGCGGGAGAGAAGAGAAGAGAGCGGGAGTCGGGAGGGAGGGAGAGGCAGGCACACACAGCCGCCTTCGGAGGTGCTCAATAATTGTTGATGGAACGAGGGAACAAAGACAAGGCACTTCCAGAGGGGAAGCAACGACTGAGGAAGTGCCCAGACAGACAGACAGACAGACAGAATGCACACGTAGACACAGTGAGAAAATGCCCTGATGAAGCTTTGGATCTAAAACCACGACAGTGAATAGTAATAGAGTCAGTGGAGCAGTTCCCTCGGAGGGTAGGAGCGGCCCCACCGAGAAGGAGGCTGCTGGGGGCTGGGACGTCTGCTCCTTGCTCCGGGAGGCAGGATCCACAGGTGTAGACACACGTAAAATTCATCACGGTTTTTCACTTAAGATTTGTGCATTTTACGGTATGTAAGTTACACCTGGATTTTTTTTAAGAGAGAAAGAGGATAAGAGAGGGAAGGAAAGATGAATACATCAGACAGGGAGAGAGGAATGAGGACACACACACACGCGTGCACACGCGACACCCAGGTAAGAACAAATCCTGGCAAAGTCTGATGGAAAAGGAAATTAAAAGGTAATGCAACCAAGAGAGAAAGACTGATGCCGAGACCCCTCACATGGAAAGGGTCCCCGGGGAGGACCACAGAGGGGTCCACAGGGCAGGAAGGAAGTCACCAGCAATGGCCCCTTGAGCTAGAGGCACCAAAGGGTGGGGGCTCCTGGGGCAGGTGTCCACCACCAGCAGTGGAATGGCCCGGCCAGGGTGACCTGTCAGGGTGGGGCTGAAGCAGGCAGAGTGAGGAGAAGGGGGCAGGGAAGGTGCTGAGTCTGGGGTCGGCCTTGAGGGGTGCAGGGGCCAGCAGGTGGGGAGGGGCTCAGGTCTGGAGCTCACAACAGAGGAACAGGGGGAGACAAGGGCCCCACCTGGGCGCCGAGAGGGCTGGCAAGGTGCGTGGAGGACGACAGTTAGGAAAAGGGTCCAGGAATAACTCTCGGACAGACAGACAGATAGATGGATGGGTGGAAGGACAAACAGATCACCATATGCTCGTCGGCAGAGCAAAAGTAAATGCTGGACAGAGCCCTGGAGATGGATGTGGAAGGGGAAAAAGAGCCGTTGGGGGAAGTGGGGAGAGACAGACAGCAGCGTGTCTGGAAAAATCAAGATGGAGCCGGAGAGAGGAGGGGGAGCAGAAAGCAAGGGGGCGAGGGGAGATCTGTCACACACACACGCACATGCACACACACTCACAGGAGGTGTTCAACATGTGTTGATCAGAAAAAACAAAAGGAAATTAGCCCCAGAGTGGGAGCAGAGGACTAGGGAAAGAGGCAGAGATGACACCATGCCAGCTGGTCACACACACAGCTTCTCTCTGTGAATGCCCCACGCACAGAGCCAGGGCGGGCCTCCACAGCGCCTTAGGGACCGGGAGGCACCGTCGCACACACACTCACACCCCAGCACACAGGAGGGACTCGAGGGGTGTTGACTGAATGGAGGGACGAATGCTAGTGACTCAGAATGAATGCAACAGCGGAGAGCTGTCCCTGTCTGTCTCTCTGTGTCACGCACACACACACACACACACTGCCGGGCAGCTGTTCCCGGATGCGTGTTCCAGGAAGAGCTGAGGGAGTGAAGGATGGCAAGGACCCCTGCGGTGGAACAAGGCAGGCGGCAGCTGTCCACACTGGAAATCCGACAAGCCCAAGAGCCCGAGAGGGTGGGGGCCTGGGGACAGACGAGGGGACAGACAAGGGGGCAGATCCCCCTCGGCCACAGACTCACAGACACACACATGACAGGCCCTCCGAGTGTCGGGGGTGAGAAAATGAACACGGGGGGACATGTTGTGGAACACAGACACACATGTGCACGGACGCACACACACGCATGATGCTGGGTAACACACAGAGCTAAACCAAACCGAGAGGCAGGGGCACAGAGGGACAAGAACACAGCACAAAGAGAAAGACGGAGACACAGACGAGACAAGCAGGACAGAAACAGAGAGGAAGGGGGAAGCCAGCGTGGGGCAAGATGACAGACACACTCGAGAGGGATGGAGGAGTCTAAGCCCAGCCCCGAGAGTGGGCCTGAGACAGGGTTTGGAGAGAAAACCAAGAAGGAGACGACCGCAGGAGGACCAGGAGAGGGACAGGGCAGCCGAGCAGGAGCAGGCGGGCGGCTGTGCTGACAGATGGACAGACAGACGCCTGCGGGGACCCAGCACAGCTCTGGCGGGACGCAGGCAACAGCCGGGGAGCCAGCACGGAGCACGCGCCACACCCACCACACACACACGCCACACACGCCCCACCACACACAACATACACACCACATCACACACAACACACACACGCCACACGTCATATACACCACACACACACGCCACACACACACACAACACCACACACGCAACACATGTACCACACACATATCACACACAACACACATGCCCCCACACTACACCACACATGCCACACGCACACCACACTTGTACCTGCGTGCGCTCACACACAGACAGCTAGGCTGAGCTCGGAGAGAAGGGGAGCAGCACGGCCGCCCTCTCCTCCCCTCCCCACCCTCTCTGGTCGCTGGTCCGTGTGTCTGTCTGTCTCCCTCTCGCTCTCACGCAGTCACAGCCCCCAGAGCATGTGGGGACCCCATGACAGCCCCCGGCTCTGCCCAGCCCCCGCCTCCTGGCCTCAGCCCAATGGACCTCGGCCTGGAGGGCACCCCACCTCGTTCCTCCCTCCCCCCTCAAGGGCCTAGGGACCCCAACCCTCCATTCAGGCCCACCTCCGCCCCTGAGCCCCGGGCCTCCCTGCACCAGTTCTGCTCAGCTGTCCTTCCAGACAGCACGTGCCGCACCCAGGGCCGCTCCCCGCAGACGTCCCCACCCCTGCACCCAGCACCCAACCAGGGTGGGGCATACAGTAGTGCTCAGTGAAAACCTGTCGAAGAAGCGAATGAATGAACCAGCGAGTGATGAGTGAATGAATGCTCACACGCCTGAGTGAGAACAGCATCAGAGAGCAGCAGGATGAGTATGGAAGGAAAGCAGAGCGCAAAAACGGACGGGGGGTTGGGGGCAGGGAGAGACCTGGAGGGGGACAGGGACACCGGGAGGACTCCCGATGGAGGCACAGCAGGCAGTGGGTGAGGTGAGTGAAGCACACACGCGCATGCACATACACACACACACACGGGGGCCCCACGACAGTGAGCTTTTTATGAAGGGCCGAGGGAGCGACAGGCAACCCCCCAGCCCACGGCAAGTGGGACTGCAGGGGGCGGAGCCCACGCTGGAAACTCAGTGAGCCTGTGGATTTGGGGGCAGGAGGACCATGGGATGGCAAGCCAGACCCCTGCTCCCTGGCGGACACACAGACACCAGGGCCACGCGTGTTTGTTGGGGGAATGAATGAATGAACGGTGGGCCCCAGAGAAAGGGACAGATCTGCTAGGGGGAGAGTGATGGACGGAGAGACAAAGAGAGATACAGACTCGGGCAGGGTTGGGGAAGCACATGTCTTCTCGCTTTGCTGCACTCATGCAGAAGTCAGGGGGAAACCACAGGGCAGAACGGAGGAGAAGAAAGACACAGAGAGGGTAGAAGGTGCAGAAGACACACAGCGTGCCAGGGACAGCATTCGCCCAGGCCCGGCACAGAGGAGGCGCTCAGTAAGTCTACAGCCCACAGTACTTGGGAGGGCCCAAAATAATGTTTTAATTTCTGATCTTACAAGATCAGAAGAAAAACGGACTTGTGGCTCAAAAAATGTTTTAATATATAATATTAATATATTCGACTTCATATCAATGTTGTCAGAAAACAGAATTTTTAATATTTTTTATGGAGGAAGGGGCCCATGAAGGCAAAGCTGACTAGGGATCACAAACGTCACAATGGGGCCCTGGTTGGGTGTCCGGACTCGGACTGGGTGATGGGAAGCCAAGGTTAGGACAGACCCTACTGCAGAAAGTACCAGAGCCAGGGAAACCGAGGGAGGGGGCAATCAGGAGGCCTTCCCAGAGGAGGCAGGATTTCCAGGCTGAAGGAAAGGAAGACGTATGAGGCAGAAGGAGCGGTATGGGCAGTCAGTCAGGGAATCAGGGTGCCATGGCGGCTGGAAAGGCCTGGAATGGCAGGTGAGGGCGATGGGCTTCCTCTGCCAGAGACACAGGATTCTGGCAGGGCCAGAGGTGGGCAGAGGGGATGAATGGCCATGGCAGAGTGGGAGAGCGATGGCTGAGCCTCCCAGGGCGCTGGGCCAGGGCCGGAGGCCAAGCGTGGGGCCTCTGCAGAGGGGGCACTGGACAGCAGGCCAGCTGAGTTTGGGGGTAAGGGTGAGGTGTCCAGGGGACAGTCGCCAGGGAGACCACCCAGGAGGGAGGCCTTGAGGCAGAGGCTGAGAGAGCATGAGGCTGGGGCTGGGGGCAGGATGGGGCGGAGAAAACCACCCCATAGGCCAGGCTCAGAACCCCGGGCAAGGGGAGGGGGCGCGGCGAGAGGCTCCTGCGCAGACACACGCGTCCGCGGATGCCGGCACACCGAGAGGGCGGCAAGAAACGGAAGAAAAGGGAAAGAAGGAGGGTATTTAATGAAACTGCAGTGGGGGGCGGAGGGAGGTCGAGAAAGACAGACAGACCCACCGGCACAGAGATCCAGCCATGGACACAGATACCCCACCCCACCCTGGAGACGGGAGAGCGAGAGCCGGATGGACAGACGGTCAGAGCTCCGTCCCCCGGCCCCTTCCTCCCACCTCCCAACCCCCCCATTCTGCCCCTTTCCCTGGCTGTTCCATCTCTGTCTCTGTGTCTCTGTCGGTCTCTTTTTTTCTCTCTGCAGACTACAGCTTTTTGGAGCCCCCAAGGGAAAAATGGAAAAAGAAGATAGAGATGAGAAAAAATGCAGACGACAGACTGTGTGTGTGTGTGTGTGTGTGTGTGTGTGTGTCCAGCACAAGTTCTGGTCAGAATTGAATGAGGGAGGGAGGGAGAGGAGCAGAGGGTGGATGCGGACGCGGCAGCGCAGGGCTGCAGCCTGGGGCAGGGACACGCACGTTCCCCACACACAACACACGTGCACACGCTACACACACTGGGGTGCAACAGCGGAAGGGAAGTCAATGAAGCTGTGGAGAAAGGGAGGCAGGAAGGGGGCTGAGAAAGATAGAGAGACCAGGCACAGACGGCCTGACACAGAGGCACACACGAGCGGGTGAACTCACACAGCCACGCGACCCCAGGGCAGGGCTGGGCCCAGGGTGAATCTCCAATGAGTTCTACATACGACTGTATGAACGAATGAAAGGCCCGCAGCCCAGAGAGCCAAGAAACGTGGGCCAGGGCATGGAGAAACACACAGAGAGACACTCTCGGAGAGAGAAAGGAGACACCGAGGCCGATGGGCAGAGAACAGGTGACAGGCCCCGATGGACACACATGCCCCACCCTCTCTAGGCAGGAGGAACAGGGTGGGCGGCACAAATTATGGGGAGTTTTTTGAGGTTTGCTGTATCTTTCCAACTCTTCTGTAAGGAATATTTATTTATTTATATTTATAGATATAAAAAATAAGAAAACATCTTATTTTTCTCAAAAAACAGGTGTGTAGAATAAGAGGAAAACCACTGAAACCAGGAAGGGAAGGTGGAAGGGACATGGGAGTCCTAGGGTCTCCAGTCCCCGAAATGGGCTGGCAACTGGACAGGGCTGCAGAAGGAACAGGCAGAGAGGCCGAGGATGGTGGTCCTGGCAGAGGGGCCATCTCTCCCTCTCCACTCTGTCTATCTCGTGAGGAGTCAAGCAGAAGCAACTGAACAGAGGCCCAGAGTGAAGGATCAAAAGCAGAGAAGGAGCTGGAGACAAGAGGTGCGAGAGACAGAGCAAGCTTTCCCGCCTCCCTTCTCTGACCAAACATCGCCCACGTGGGCCAGATCGGGGCACAGCAGTGAGAACTTCCCCAGCCCCTCAAGCTCTTGTTCCAGTGGATGAGCTGCGTGAACCCCCACGACAAGTTCCAGGGGGTTAGGGAAATCTCCCAGAGGTGGACTGTGGCCTCTGAGATGTGTTTTGAAGGATGAACAGGAGTTTGCCAGGCTGCAGAGAAGGAAGAAAGGGCACTCCCAGCTGTGGAAACAGCCTGGGCAAAGGCACGGAGGTGAGAGAGGGCCTGGGGAAGAGACAAGCATGGAGGGATTGATAAGGAAGGAAACCTGAGGGACAGACACACACACACACACAGACTAGAGAAAAAAAGAGAGACGGCAGCGAGGCACAGAGAAAAAGAGAAACTAGCAATACTGAGAAACAGAGACAGAAAATGAGAAGCACACAGAGAAAGACCAAGAAGTGGGAGGAAGGGGGGTGGAGGGGTTAAGGAAGGGAACAGAAAGAAACAGAAAATTGTCCAGACAGAGCCAGGGGCCAGACAGCAGAGAAAGCTGGAGAGGAACAGACAAGAGAGAAAACCACAGTCAGACAAAGAAAGAGAGACAGAGACGGAGAGACACACGAAGAGATGGGCTGAGAGGTGCAGAGAAAGGGGGCCCAGAGCCACGCGGGCCAGCGCCTTGTCCCCACCAGGGCTGGGGTGCGTCCCAGCCCGCTCGCTGGTATCCCTGCGCCCCGGGCACACGTGGGGCCTGCCGGGAGTGGCCAGTGCCATGTGTGCCCTCTGAGCCGACACAGACATACACTGCCCCACACACATTCACAGAACACAGCTACACACAGCCGTGTGCCCGCGCCCCGGAGCCTGCAGCTTCAGGCACAAACTACCTGGATTTGTGGCCACGCAACGCACACAAATCCATGCACACATGGCCAGAAAAAAAGACCCACTCGCTTGCTTCAGACCCCAACACGTACACCCCTCACACACACACACACCCTGAGCCCACAGGCTAGTACATTACCTGGACACATGTGTATATGGACACGGCCGGGGTGAACACATGCCCAGCCTTCCACTCACGCCCCACGTGAACACAGGTTCACACATCTGGGCACACAACCCCAGGAGCCTAGACTCACGGACCACCAGGACATGTGTCCGCACACCAACAGAGACACGCATGAGCAAACAGGTCCCACACACCCACATGACCACAAAGGCACACACATCCTAGGCACACGCTTCCACAAGCACACAGAAGGTGTGCACGAACTCACACCCATATGCCTATCACTGCTCCCAAGACACATGCACACCCACCGGCTCTCCAGGAGTCCACTCTGACCTGGGCACCATGGGATTCGGCATGTGAAAATAATACTGAATAGCAAAATGTCCCGATTTTGACATTCGTTTTTAATTAAACACTTTATTACAGCCAGAGGTGACTGGCCTAGGTGTGTGATCTGACGTAAAATAAATGTGTTCATGTAGACTGTTGCAAATGAACTTCCCAGGTCGTGTCCCTCGGTGGCAGAGAAGGGAGGAGAGGAAGGGTCTTTGGATTTTTCTCCAGAACGCCCAGGACTTCGGTTGACCCAGCTCCACCCCCCGCCAACCCCCCTGCCCAGCACCCCTGGGAGACACACAGATAGCAGGCACGCAGCCACAATCTGCCGTGAGCACATCCACAACTCCACACAGGCCTGCCAGCCCCACCCCGCCCCCAGAGTGTCCACGGCCACCAGATGTCCACCCAGGGCATCTGCGTCCTGAGCCGCTCACCCCCCGGGGAGTCCTGGTGCATCTCAGACACAAGCAAGGTTTCTGCCGGACGAGCTCACCCTGTGAACACAGGTGTAGATGTGCACACACAGCCACATTCCAGAGAGCCCGTCTCCAATCCGATTATGTCACCTCCTGGCCCGAAGCCTTCCGGCCACCAGTGCTGCCCCACAGGCCCCTCTGACCAGAGCCTGGCTTCTCACCGCCCCCCTTCGTGCTCTCAGGCACACGGCAGAGACTCAATAAACCAGCGGCCAAACTCCGAGGTCTGCTTGTGTTTAATCAGACAATATGCAAAGTATTTACAACCAATTCTGGATCCCCCCTCCCTCCCGAGCCTGGGCCATGGAATGCGGGACCCCCAGGCCCTGCCCAGAGCCGGGGGTCCCCTAGGCCTCTGCATAGTCATCTGAAATCTACAAAACACTGTTTTAAAAAAAAGGACAGTATCAGGACACCTTATACAAAGGGCCTTGGGCAGCTGGAAGGGGATATGAGAGCACGCTGGGGTGAGCGAGCCCAGATTCGACTGGGACGGACTGAAGACTTGGGTCATAAACACGCATGAAAGGAAAAGTGGAAATGTCATGGGCAGGCACCGCGTGGCCTCCTTCCCCGCTGGCAGGGCCTGGCTGGCTCGAGAACCCCTGGCAGCGGGGATGTTATTGCTATGATGGGGGACTGTGGTGAAATGTACAACGTGTCTGGGGGACAGAGCAGGGGGCATTTTTACATGTTAAATATGGACACACATGGAGGAACACACACGTGCACACACACACACACAGGGGCCCTTGGCAAGATGCCCACAAACTGTCAGCCGCTCCTTTTAAGACGGGCACACTGAGGCCCAGGGAGAAGCCACCACATACCCGAAGGCTGAACAGCAGAACCAGGGCCGGAATACAGTCTCCCGACGCCCAGGGCTGGGCTCAGCACGCGATGGCAGGCCACAGGGTCTGGACAGGAGCGGAGCCGCTGCAGAGGCCATGGCCTCATATGGAGGCAGATACTGCAGCCCAGAGAGGAAGCAGGGGCCGCCCGAGGTCACACAGCCAGTCCTGGTGCACGGCAGTGGACACGCTCACCCTCTGTCACCCTAGCCTAGGCACTCCTTGCCCTACTCATGAGTTAAAGGGTGCCAACTTGGGGAAGGAGCAGGGGCCAGGCGCTGAAAGGACACAAGACAAACTGGGGGAAGGGGGACCTGGGTTCCTTCCTGAGGCCAGAGCTAGGGTCTCCAACCACTTGGATCTTCTACTTTTGCTTGATTGCCTCCAGAGCCTGGGAGCTCACTCCCTTTCATGGCAGGCTAGCTCTAAAGGTCAAAAACCACACGCGTCCTGACTGCAGCCTGCCTCCTGACCCCTGCACCTTCACCCCTCATCCTGGCTCAGCCCACACGCGCCTCCACTCTCCCCTGACGACAGCCCCGTCTAGTGGGCAGTGGCCACATGACGCCGTCTGCTGTCTCTGATCCACCCTCAGGCCCCTTGTCCCTTGGGCTGCCCTAGTCTGTCCACGATGCCTCCAAGGACAATCTTGTTGGTTCCTGAGGAAGACAGAGGGAGCACCGGGTTCCAATCTCACTTCAACCCTGAACTGCTCTGTGGCCTTGAGCAAGTCACAGCCCCTCTCTGGACTCAGTTTCCCCGTAGGTCATAGGGGGACAAGGAATTGATGATCTCTAAGGGTCCCTCAGATCTAAGAAGGGCAGGGTTTGACGGGGGTGCCCACCCCACCCACCATCATCAAGTGAAGCCTGGCCTCAGGCTACCCAGCCCGGGAGCCACGGCAGAGGGGTCTGGACCCAGCAGCCTCCACCAAAAGGTGTTTCAGAAACGGACGGCAAGGGGCAGGATGGCCAGCAGGCCAGGGGCCCATCACTCCTCTTTGGAAAGGCTCTTCGGCCAGCTCTGGAGACAGCCCTGGGGTGGAAGAGGGAAGGAGCCGATGCGCGGAGCAGGGTGAGGCTGGAAAAAGGGCGCCCTAGCCCAGCCCTTTGTCCTAATTTCTCCTGCCGAGACGCACGGGGCTCCAGGAGGGCACAGGGAGGAGCCTGTGGGTGGAGCGGCAGCCGGCACGAAGTCACTGTGCCAGCCTCCAACACAGCCCTTGGGACCGCCCCAGGCCCAGGCCCTTCCACGCCACACAGTGGGGAGGGGCCTCGTCCCTGGCAACTCAGCCCCTCAGAGAGGAGCAACGGTGGGCAGGCAGAGGAAGGCAAGACCCCGGCCAGGGGCCGCCCGGCCCAGAGCAGTCTGGCCCTGCAGCCGGCTCCCTATAGGTTCTCCCCGGGCTGGTACTGGGGCTCAGTGGATGTGAAGTAGTCCTCCAAGAAGGCCTGCAGGTACTCGAAGGTGGGCCGCTCCTCCGGCTCCTTCCGCCAGCACTGGCACATGAGGTCGTGCAGGGACTCGGGACACTCGGGCGGGCAGGGCATGCGGTAGCCCCGCTCCACTTGGTCCAGGACCTCTCTGTTGACCATCCCTGCGGGCAGAGGGAGGATGAGGAGGCGGGCTCGGGGGAGCGCAGCGGCGGGGAGGAAGTGGATGGGGACCACAAAGGGTTTCCTGCCTAGGACACAGTGGGTATGACCTTGGGTAAGTCCCCTCCCCAAGGCTGGGAGCCCCGACCAGAGAGAGCATAAGATCAGATGCTGGGTAAACTGAGGCCCAGGAGGGGGTGTGGTTTTCCCAAGGTGACCAGGGCGGAGGGGTTCCAAGACCAAAGATAGGCTGCGGGAAGCCCTCTCACCAGGGTAGGGCACCCGTCCCTTTGTCGTGAGCTCTGTCAGCAGGATCCCAAAGGACCACACATCCGACTTGATGGTGAAGCGGCCGTAGAGGGCAGCTTCTGGAGCCGTCCACTTGATGGGGAATTTGGCACCTGCAGGAGTGACGAAGGTCAGGGAAGCCTCAGCAGCATGTCACAACTGCACCATTCTCTCCCCCACCTGACAGATGAGGAAACTGAGGCTCAGGGAAGGGGTGTGACTTCCTCGACAGGCCGTACCACCTCGCCTGGGCCCTGCCCACCTTGCCGGGCCGTGTACTCGTTGTCCTCGATGAGCCGAGCCAGCCCGAAGTCGGCCACCTTGCACACGAGGTTCTCTCCGACCAGGATGTTGGCAGCACGGAGGTCCCGGTGCACGTAGTTCATTCGCTCCACGTACGCCATGCCGGAGGCGATCTACGGGCAGAATCCCAGGAGCCTGGCTCAGGGGCCACCTCACGCCCTTCCCAGGTCACAGGGTACGTGCCCAGGGATGGAGGCATCCCCAGGGTGGAGGCCCAACCAAACGCCCTGCCCTCCCCATTTCATCAGGCAAGTGACATCAGTTTACAATAAACGCTGTTGGCATAAAAAGCAGGGCCAGTGCCCAGCAGGAGGCGGATGCAGGGCAAAGGGGAGGCACAAGACAAGATGCAGCCAGGGAAGTGGGGTGACCAGGAAAAAGAGGCCCCAGATGCCCCACAGACAGAGGAGTGCCAGGTCCCGCCTGCTGTCCTGAGTCCCCTCTCTGAGCCTCAGTTTTCTAGTCCCTCAAATGGGAATAATGGCCATCCCTACCTTCCCTGATTGTGATAAGGATTAAATTAAAAAATGGTTTTTGAGCATCACCTACAGCAAGCAAGCACTGATACATGTTTGCTGAATGACTGAATGACCTTCACAGAGAAGAAAACTGAGGCCTGAGGTCGGGCCCACAGTCAGTCAGTGATTCCTGATGCCCAGGTAAGGGCTCTCTCCTCTGCCCAGAACTACCAGTCACAGCACCTGTCAGTGGTCTCAGTAATACATGTGGCGAGATCAGCGAGTGTGGGGGCAATCAAGGCTAGCTTCCTGGAGGGGGCACTCGAGGCCAGAACTGGCTGAGCCAAGTGGGTCTGGGTGCTCAAGGGCCAAGGGTGGGAGGCGGGAGGGGCTGACTCACCTGAGCAGCCATGTCCACCAGCTGAGGCAGCCGCAGGTACTTGCCCGTCTCCCCCTTGAGAAAGTCCAGCAAACTCCCTGGGCAGAGAGAAAGCAGCTGTGGCCCCGGCCCTGGCCTCCCCACGCCAGGACGCCATGACTCCCAGATCCTGTCCGCCTGGGCTGGCCCGGCTTTAACAGGCACAGCAGATTTCACATAAACGCATCTTGGAATAAAGTCGCTGAGCATTTGTCATTCCAAAGGCGAGCGGGATGGGAAAGAACCAGACGCCCACCTCCAGGTGAACAAACTGTGGTCCATCCACACAGGGGAATACTACTCAGCAGTGAAAAAGGAATGAGCTATCGATACAGCAACACCAAGGAGAACCTCGGAGGTAAGGGTTACATACACAAAGTTCTAGAACAAACAAATCACGGTGACAGGCAGCACCTCAGCAGCTGCAGGGGTTGGGGACTGGAGGGCACTGTCTGCAAAGTGGAACGAGGGAGCTTTCGGGGGTCATGGAGATCTCCTAGCTCTTAATTGTGGTAAGAGATACACAGAGTACCCACTTGTAAAAACTCACTGAACTGGATACTTAAAATGGGTGTATTTTATCAGAGGTAAATTACACATCCCAAAAGTGGAATTTAGAAAAATAATTAATTTAAAAATTAAGTAAAGGTCAAGCCAGGGACTTGACTCAGATGTGGCTGAGCTCAGAGGGTTGGGGGAGTTCTCCTCCCAGCCCCAGAGTGGCCAACGGCCCAGCAAATTGGGGGAGACAAGACGCCTTGTGGGAAACCGTTGAAAGCAAAATGAAACGAGAAAGGCACCCTTGGGTCTAACTTCCCAGGGACATGAGAAGCTGGTTCCATTCTATTCCATTTCAGAGACGGATATTCTAGATCTGGCGGGAAGGGAAGCCGCCCCCCGCCCTGCCACGAGCGCCTGACCCGGAGCGTCCGTGGCGCGGCCCGGCCTCACCCTTGCTCATGTACTCCGTGACGATATAGATGGGCTCCTCCGACACCACCGCGTACAGCTGCACCAGCTTCTCGTGCCGCAGCTTCTTCATGACCTGGGCCTCCTGCAGGAAGGCCTCTGGGGACATCGTGCCCGGCTTGAGGGTTTTGATGGCCACCCTGGTGGTGCCGTTCCAGGTCCCTGTGTGGGGAGGGGCACAGGCTGCCTCAGGGGAGGCCCCCCATGCCCATCCCACAGGGACCCGGGATCTGCCCGCCCGGCCACCACTTCCAGCTCTGGCCTCCCCGGCCGTGTGACAAGCCCAGCCAAGGCCAAGGCCCTTTCTGAGCCTCAGCATCCCCATCTGTAAAATGGGCACAATGACAGGACGCTCCTCACAGGGCTGTTCCCAGGACTCAATGAGTCTCGGACACATGCTCAGGAAACAGTGGCTGTCCTTAGGACTGTGATCATTAGCAATGTCCCAAACAGCAGCATGTTCGCCTGAGGTGGGAGACCATGCTTCTAACTCAGCCGCTCCCTCCTGGATGATCATGTCCCTTCTGGGCAGCTCGTCAAAGGTGCACAGGGTCAGCAGATGAACGGAGTCCGGACGAGGCAGAATGAGGCCACGAGAACAAGAGGCCAGCGGAGCCGCACTCCCCAAAGTCAGGCCTCACGCTAACAGGAGGGCGCGGGGGTCAGACCGCGGGTGCGGCTCGCCTCCGCCTCGGCCTCCACCCGCAGAGGCCGTGGGTGGGTCAGCTCCCCACTCTGAGCCCCAGTTCTCTCAGCTGGAAAACAGAGATGCTGTAGTGTCTACCTGGCGGGCTGTTTGGGGGTTAAAGGAGATTTTAGCCACCGGGCCCAGCCTGCTGTGAGGGCTCAGCGAATAAAAGCTGCCGCTGTCATTTTATCATCATCTGGGTTTTCATCGTGAGGCCTTGGGGGGAGCCGTGTTCCAGTCCCGTGAGTTTACTCCAAGTTCTTGTCCCAGCTGGGCCTGAAGCTCCTGTGACAAGTGGCCTCGGCCCATCCCCCTCCCAGTCCCTGGGCCTCAGTTGGGGGCTGCAGCGCAGGCTGTCTCTGGCCCTCCTAGCACCTGGCACCTGGGAGTCCACCCGGAGCACCCAGGAGGGAGTGAGGACCTCCCCCATGGACACGCCCACACACCCGAGCCAGGAGTGAGTTTTGCAGCCACCAGAGCGGCCAATGCCGTGGATTTACCCAGGTTTTGCTCACGTTCTCATGGTGTGTCTGTGCCTGGGAGCTGGCTTCTCATCCCTCTCCTCAGCCCCAAGCCAGCACGTCCCTTTCCTGACGTGGCCTGACCTCCGGACTCCAGGCCTCTGCCCCTGCAGTGCCCTCCACCCAGGAACCCTCCCCACTCTCCTCCGTCGTCTCCTCCCGATGGAAGGAAAGTAGAAACAGTGAGGCCGCATGAAGACTGCCTTCACTCGGTGAAACGAGTGAAGAGGCCTTGAAAAAGCACCCCCATCGCCCGCTGAAGCCACAGGCTGACGGCTGTCACCCCACCTCCCTGATTCCTCTGTGGCAGCAGAAGCCTGTCAGCAGACGGTGCCTGGGCTTGTCGGGGCTGCCTGCTGTCCATTTCTCCCGGGTTAACAGGCCTGGACCCGCCAGACCCGGCGCCTCCTACACTCCCCCTGAGAGCTCAGGCTTCTCCTGCCGTGGCCAGGAGCCAACGTGTACACACACCTGGGTCAGTATTCTCTCTCAACTCCACGGGGGCCCTATTATCATCAGCCCCATTTTATATTTGGGAAGATCGAGGCTCAGAGTGAAGCCCCTGGCCCAGACCACACGGCCAGTTGGTGGGGAGCGGCGATGCCCAGTCCCAGGGAGCTCTTGGTAAACAGGTACCATGCTCTGCAGGGCATGGGGGGCCACACCTCAGCCTGGTGCCAGCCACCCCTGGGGAGCTCCGCGTTTAAAACAGCTCCCACTGTTCAGCAGAGGTGACGAGCAGGGGACCGATGGGGGTTTGAGCTGCCACATGGGATGGACATCAGCCTGGTTCTCAGGTGGGGTCACCAAAGTCCCGCCAGAGGGACCGTGGTCTCCTCTGAGGGGGCGGGAGCAAGGCCTTACCCATCCACACCTCTCCGAAGCAGCCCTGGCCCAGCTTGACCTCCAGCCGCAGCGACTCCCGGGGGATCTCCCAGGCGTCCTTGGCCAGGCCCTGAGTCTGTGGCTTGGACGTGGGGCACACGGTGGTGAGGCGGTGACACAGGCCGTCAGCGTGTTCTGAAGACAGAGACGGGGGGTGGAGGACAAGCAGGGCATCCGCCCTGGGGCCTCCCTATCCCACGGGGGTACGTGTGTGTGTGTGGGTGGGTGGGTGTGTAGACCCACACATTGTATGCACACAGCCTTAGGAGACAAACAGGATGCCCTCGAGGCCAGGCGTTCACACCTCTGTGTGCACACCCTCACCTCCACACAGGCCCACACTGCCTCATGCATCTGCTCCCTGAGTCATTCATTCATCACCCTTGAAGGGCTGGCCACCCAGACAGGTGCCAGGGACCCAGTGGGGGACAAGTTCAGTGGAACCCTGCCCTCAGGAAACTCACAGCTGGTGGGGAGCCCAGCCTCCCTTAATCACCTCCCAGGACCACGAGTGTGACGGAGGAGGGCTGTGCATACAATAGCAGGTGGGAGGCATGGAGTCCTGGAAGGCTTCCCACAGGAAGTGGTACCCAGGCTTGGATCTGGCTGACTAGGGAACAGCCCTCCAGGGAGGGGCACACAGCCTCATGCATGTGCAAAGGCCCTGAGAGAGGAACAAGCCACAGGGGTGGAGGAACTCAAAGGAGGCCAGGGGGGCTACAGGAGAGTGAATGGGAGAAGGGGGCCCAGGTAAGGCAGGGAGGCCAGAAGAATTAGACACCCAAGGCCTTGGAGGCCACATGGGGGTCTTTATCCTAAGATTCCAAGGTCTCCCTGGAGGGTTTTGATCTGGGGGAACAGGGCTCAGAACGGACCCTACAGTGGTCGCCAAGGGGACAGAGAGGGTGCCAGATCCTAGAGGGAGTTGGGAGGCCCCGCTGACAGAGGAGGAGGAGGAGTGGGTGGGGAGGAGCATGCGGACACACGGCCGGTGACACTTCGGTCCACTGGGCAGCCCCGGACATCTGGACAGATTGCCACACGATCGCACACGTGTGAGCGCCCTGCCCTGCGGCACGAGCCCCGAGCCCCTACTCCCTCTGCCTGCTGCTCCCTCTCCCTCGCTCTGCGCTCTGTGCTGCAATGGATCTAGCCGCCCCCTCCTCTTCTCCGAGGAACCGGTTCAGACCGGTCCTAGGGCTGCAGAGACAGACGACATCAGCCTATGCCCCCTCCCTTCCCTGCTCGCTCCTCCAGGCAGCCCCCTCCTGGCCAGCCAGCTGCAGAGGAGGAGAGAGGAGGGAGGAAAGGAGAGGAAAAAGTGGGGGGGAGCAGGAGCAGCATGTCGTCAGGATAACAGAAGCCCCAGCCCCTGTTGGCCCTGAAGCCGCCTCCCCAAGGTCTGCAGCTGAGGGTGAGCCCCTCACGCCCCCTCAGAGGGCCCAGCCCCAGGCCCACGGCAGCCCGCTCTGCCCTGCAGCCAGCAGTGCCCCGCCTCGCCCGCCGCGCCGCGCTCACTGGAGTAGTAGGCCACCAGCTGCTGCAGGCTGTTGAACTGGGTGCGGGAGGTGATGTAGAAGCCGCCGCTGTCCAGCTTGCGGATCTTGTAATGCTTCACGTTGAGGCCCTTGGCGTTGTCAAAGTCGGACACGGAGAGGCAGTAGGCGCCTGCAGGGCAGCCAGAGAGAAGCGTGACCACCATGCCCCTCACCCCCCCGCCACGTAGTTCTGTGCCCGCCCAACTCAGCAGGGAGGGAGGCCAGGCCGCGGCCCCCACAGCCAGGTCTGGCCCACCCTGTCTCTGAGCACCCGGCTCAAGGCAGCCACTGGGGCAGGGCCAAGCGAGCAAAGGGGCACCTGATAGAAAGCCTCGCCGTGGACCCTTGGCCCCAGCAAGAGCACCAACGCGTGAGTGTGTATCCCAACTGTGTGACCTAGACAAGTTGCTTGCCCTCTCTGGGCCTCAGTTTCCTCCTCTGCACAATGGGGCTACTCTCAGGGCTGCTGGGAAGATTCAATGAGACCACATATAAGAGGGCCTGGCACACAGTAGGTGCTCAATTAATGAGACCCAGAGAGGGAAAGCAGATAGCCTCAGGTCATTCAGCAAGTCAGGCACAGAGCTGGACTTGAACCCACACCTGGGTCTCCAAAGCCCACAGTGGGCAACCAGGACTTACTGCCAATGGCCCAGGCCATAAGCATGTAGAAGCCACAGGCCTGAGCCAGAGCCAAGCTGACCACGTGTGCACACATGCAGGCACGCGCTCATACAGGCCCCCAGGTGCGAAGACAAACCCGTAGTAATTCACTCCCACGCAGCAACACACAGACCATCCCACTCCCACGTGCACATGTGCTGGACCCACACGCGGCGCACGGCCACACGGCCACTCATCAACGCACATGCATGACATGGATGCTCTGCTCTCCCATCTCCCGCTGAGCCCCAGGCCCACGGGCAGCAGCCCAGCTTCGTTGCCATGGTGATGGGGCACCTGCAACCCACTTGCAGAGGGACTGGAGAGACGGGGCGGTCTGCGTTCCCCGGCCGAGGAGAGGGACAAGTGCCAGGACCATGGGTGAACCCCATTCCTCACCTGAGGAACCTGAGGCCACAGTGGCTAAGCGTCATCTTTGGCTGCACCTCTGGCCACCCCAGATAACTCAGTGTTCCTCAAATGCACCTCCTTGCCTTTGATCCTGCCGTTTTCTCCACCTGGAAGGCTCTTCCCACCCCACTCCATATACCAAACTCCTACACGTTCTACAACACCCAGCTCCAACCACCCACAAAAGACCCAGTTCCCACTGGCCAGCAGGAGCATTCATACCTTTTGTGGTCTCGCTTTCTCGCACTAGGAAGGTCCCTCTCGGGTTCTCCACGTTGAGCAGTAACCGCTCTGACTCCCGTCTGGTGATCTTGCCAAAGTACCACCTGGGGCAGGAGGGCGGAGGGCGGTGTTGGCGGCCCAGGGTCCCGCCCACCCACAGCACCTCTCCCTGGGACGTGGCTGGGGCCCCGGGCAGCCAGACCACCCACTCCAGCCCAGGCGGGATGATCTGAACCGGCAGGGGCAGCGAGCAGGCAGACGCCAGTCAATACTCACTCCTCGGCCTGGATGGAGTCGGAGGGCGCCACATAGTTGCTGGGTATGTAGCCCGTCTGTCCCGTGCTGAGCGAGTGGGCGAGCCACCAGTCTCCCTCTCTGAGCAGGGGGAGAGGAAGGGAGCAAAGGAGAAGGGAGCCGTCAGTGGTGCCTGGTGCCTGCCGTCTTCACGGGTGCTGTGCTGGGGGCCCTCGAGGCCAAGGGAGGCGCAGGGAGCAGTGGGACCAGCTTGAGTTCTCGCAGCCTGCCAGGCCGAGCTTCCTCTCCCCGGCCCCCAGAAGCCTCTTGGCCAAAGCTGACTCAGACAGGCTTTGTCCAGGACTGACCTGGGTCAGCCTAAGGCCCGAACCCACAGGGGCAGAGTCCTGGGACAGGAAGTGACCCAGGCCCCTTCAGATAGACCACGCCATCTCAAGATGCCAACAGCTGCCTTGAGAGTGAGGGAGGAAGCTCCCTGTCTCTGGGAGCAAGCAAGTTGTAAAAGGAGAGAAGATTCCTGCCTGATTTGGATGTCAAATCAGACCTTCAAAGCCTCCCCAAGCCCTGAGATTTGGAAGCCTGGCCCTGGGCACTGGCAAGACCTGGGTGGAGGCGGGGGTGGCCCCTTTGGAGCTTGGTGATAATCCAGGCGCCGACCTTGCAAACCAGGGCAATGCCCGCCTTTGTCACAAATCACAGGTCACACCTAAAGGGCTCCTTGGCTGAAAATTCAGGCCTCCTCCTGCAGCCTACCCATCTACAGGGGAAACTGAGGCCAGAGGGGGCTGGGACTTGCCCAGAGTCACACAGAGTCATGTCAGAGGATGGCTGAGGGGGCAGAGCCCCCGTGCCCAGGGCACTTCAACACCTACTGCCCCGAGAGGAGGAGGAGGAAGAGGAGGAGATGGGACAGGGGCAGGAGGAGCCCCCCACACGGTCGGGTCCCCTGGGCCTGGGTGGGCGTGGGGAGGGGCAAGTACCTTTGCAGCCATCTGAATGTGAACCAGGTCTGGCTGGAGCGGGGGTCCAGAGACACAGAGGAGGGAGGAGAGAGCGAGAGCCCGACAGGAAAGAAGAGGCAGAGAGGGGGGTGGTGAGAGAGAGAGGCAGAGAGAGCGAGGCGGGGAGAGCCAGGCCGTGCTGGGGCCGGGGACCAGGCAGGGCAGCCACAGGGGCCTCACATCCAAAGCAACCATAGGGGATGGGGAGAGGGACCCTGGGAAGGAGGGAGGGAGGCCCACGGAACGACTGCCTGGGAAATCGGTCCAGCCCCTCCCACCCCACTGTGCAGATGGGAAGACAGAGGCTCGTTCAAGGTCACGCAGCCAGGCCCAGGCTCCCGGCCCCCAGAGAAGCAGGGTGGGCTCCCCGCCTCCCGGTCGCCAGGGCTCAGGGAGAGAAAGGCCCTTGTCCACGGTCACACAGCCTGCACTGGAACCCAGATCCCGGGCTCCTGTTCTTCTGAGTGGCCCCTCACCCATATTCTTCAGCCCACTTTGAAGATGGAAAAGTTGAGGCCAGGAGAGAGTGGGGCTGGGGGAGCTCTCCAAGGACCGGTCAGAGTACAGGCGAGCACCCAGACCCGGGGGCTCAGCCGGGTGGGCCCGGGGCCCTTCCGGATGGAGTGAGGCGAAGGGAGCAAGATGGGCCGTGTGGCTGACTGGGCCTTGCGATGGCTGCACGCACGCTGGACAGGGGCCCAGCTGACCCAGTTCACACGGGGGCTCTGCGGGAGAGGGAGGGCCCTGGAGTAAGGGGGCAAGGCCCACCGCAAGGAGAGAAGCCCTGGGTTGCCCAGGACCTCCATCTGCCTTGCTGTTGTGCATCTAGCTGGAGATGTCCACACTTATCTGTCCCATTTCACCCTCAAGGCCACCTCGCAAAGAACACAGGCAGGCCTCAGCCCCTAGATAAAGAAACTGTGGCTCAGAGATGTCTAGGGACCAGCCCAAGGACACACAGCACCCAGGCTGGGGTAACCCAGCACTTTCTTTGTAGAGTTGGGGAAACTGAGGCACAGAGAGAGGCAGACTTGCCCAAGCTACAAAGCAATGACTCAGGTCACAGGGACCAACTGAGAACTTCCAGTCCAAAGCTTTCATTTCACCAGTGAGGAAAATAAGGCACAGAGAAGGGCAGTGATTTGCCCAAAGCCACACAGAGAATCAATGGCAGAGCAAGAGTGAAAACAGGGCCTCTGAGTGCCCACAGCCAGATGCAGCAGGCCTCCTGCACCCCCGCAGCCTGCCCAGGGCACTGAGAGGCCCAGAGATCCTCGGGGAAGATGGAGGAGGAGGCAGGAGAGCTGAGGTCGGGGGCTGGATTGAGGTCTAAGTCAGAGGCTAGCAAATGAGGCAGAATGACAAAGCCAGAGTCTGCAGGCTGGCCGGCCGCTGGGAAGCCCCCAGCCGCATGCGCACGCTCCGAGCGCAGAGCGCAGGGCCAGCAGGAGCAGGGCTGGAGGCCAGCCACACAGCACCCCCGAGGCAAGGGGGCTGGGCTCTGCGACACCACCCGACATAGGCCAGCAGGGGCGCCAGCTCCGCCAGCAGCCCGTGTGAGTCTGGTCTGGGGGTTCGACTTCACAGGGAGGAGGGGTGCCACCATCTCACTAAAGGGTCCGAGGCCCAGCCTGGCCCAGCCTCGCCTGGCCCCAGCTCCAGAGACCCTGAGAGCCTGAGCGCCAGAGTCAGACCGCCCTGGGCGCCATCCCAGCTCACCACGTGCAGGTGCATGACCGGGGCGCTGCCTCAGTTTCCTCATTTGTAGGATGGGGAGACTCATGCCTCCCTCGGAGGATGTGAAACACCAGCACGGGCCTGGCGCACAGTAGGTGCTCATGTGCATGAGCTGTTAGTATCTTGATTTGGCTAAAAAAAGAAAAACAATTAAATCTGTATCTCTAGGGTGCCCCTCCCCACTCTCCAAAATGTTCATAAAAGCCAAAGCAGCTCAGTCTCCAATAAGGATTTGCTGTGTGACCTTGGGCAAGGACCCTACCCTCTCTGAGTCTTAGTTTCCTCATCTATAAGAAGGAGATAACATTCACAGACTCTCCCTTGCAGGCAGTGTGTAAACCAGTCAGCATCAAGCTGGCATCAGGTAAGCTAATTACTGTGATTAGCATCTGAGCCTCAGTTTGCCCACCTGTGAAATGGAGCCATCAGGCCCCATTTTCCCACGTCAATGGTCTGGGAGGCTCACACCTGCCTCGGATGGCTGAGCTGGCTCTGCCAAGGACAGGGACTTCACCCTCATGAGGCATTCCACAGCTTCCCAGATCAGTCCAGTGCGGCAGGGACACCAGCCCGAGCCCAGTGTCGGAAGGAACAGACGCATTAAGCTACCTGGTTCAGCAGATTTACTGCATCTGGCACCTTCCCTCAGGCCTGGTCCCCATCAGTTGGGCAGGAAGAAGGGCAGGAAGGGAATCACACACATTCCTGCCCGACCCCCGCCTGCCCCCGTGCGGCCAGAGGAGAAAGCACTGGACCAGGAGTCCCCGAGCTACGAGTTTCCATCCCAGCTCCTTTCACCAGCTGTGCGACCTTAGGCTACTGACTGCACCTCTCTGAGCCCCACAAGCCTCTTTTCAGAGCCTAATCCTTGCGCCAGCCAAGCTGGGATGTGGATGGTGGTGTGGCAGCTTCGGCACCTGGCAAGCCAGGCCAGATGGGGGAAGATTTCACTCACTGGGGCTGCTGGGACGAGTCAGAGGAGCATGCTGGGGATGGCAGGCGGGGGGGACAGCGGGCACAGCCCAGGCGGTCAGTCTGAGCCCTGAGGCCTAGGCACATGGCGGTGGGGGGAAGGCAGGCGGAGGGAGGCCAGGGCGGGCCAGGTGAGGAGGGCGGGGAGTGGGACTGGAGCCCCCAGGGCAAGGGGGCAGAGATCAGCCCTGCCTCTGGAGAGCTTCCCCAGAGAAGCTACTGGAATCCGGGCGGGAGGGCGGGGCAGTTCAGGAAGCAGCCCAGAGTCAGACCCAGAGGTTTCCGGCTCCTGGAGACTCCAGCGCCAGGGCAGGCGGCTCAGGGCAGTCGGACGTCCCAGCCCAGTGGCTTCCTCGGACCCAGGACCTCGCAGCCCCCAGGATTCTAGGACCCACGGCCATCTGGCATGAAGCTCCGGGGAGCAGGGTCTCCAGGGCGGCCACTGTGAGGGCCCCAACCCAGCGGAACCCCGACGAGAGACGGGCTCATCCTTAAACTCCCCAGCTCCCCGGACCCCCGGCCCAGCCCCAGGCTAGACTCAGAAAGTCCCTCCCTCCTATGGGGGGTAAACAACAACGGGCCCTGAGCAATGCAGGTGGGCCCTGGGCGAGGTGTGAGACCTGAGCATCTCAAATTTAGGGGGCCTCCCTGCCAGTAAGCGTCCCCATCTCTCTGTCCCTCCTCTAAGGCCAGCCCCCAACCCCACCACCACTGACGCCTCAGGCAAAGGAGCAGCTGAGGTTGCGATGTGGGGAGGGCTCCCATCCACCCCCTCCACTCAGGGGCCTCCTGCCACCCAAGGGTTTCCGGGACGGGACTCCATCCCCTGCTGCCCTCGGGCAGCCCCAGGCCTGGCCAGACACGCCCTGCCCAGCCTGGAAGGCGGGAAGAAGGAAGGGAAGGAGCCGGACAAGAGAGGGAATGAGGGCTGCCCTCCGACTGGGTAAACGGGGCAGAATCGATGTTTCCTCCCGCCAGGCCTTTGCTCCAGCTGGAACCCCAGCCAGAGACGCCCTTCCCACCGTGGCTGGTGGACATTCCCCACACCTCCAGCCTCCAGCCCCCTGCACCCTCCCCTCCTCCTGGCTCCTGTGCACTCCGCTGAACCCCTCCCACAAGGGCCCTGGGTCTGGGCCTGCCTGCTCTTCCCAGCTCTGCCACCCCTAGCTGTGTGACCTCGAGGAAGTCATTTCACCTCTCTGGGCCTCAGTTTCCTCACCTGTAAAATGGAGCAAGTGAGCGTTTGCATTTCCCGAGGCTGTGGGGATGCCCCTCGCAGCTCTCAGCACAGACCGGGCGCACACAGAGCACCGCAAACGGTGGCTGTCATTACTGTTCACGCACCGCGTGCACCAGCGCCAGCTGGGCATCCCTCCCCCACCCCCCGCCGTGCTGAGCAACAGGGGATATGGGCACCCAGAAACGTGGCAGACCCGAGAGGTGCCCTCAGGGGGCTCCCAGTTTGGGGGAGGCAGATGCCAACAGCTGGAACCTTAAGAGAACCAGAGGGGCACTGGGACTGGACACACGGGGCGGAAAGTTGGGAAAGCCCCTCCCTCAGGGAGAGCAGCTTAAGGGAGGGAGAGAGCCGCTGCCCAAGCTCCAATGCTGGCGTTGCTACTTGGTAGCTGTGTGACCTTGGGCAAGGGCCTTCACATCTCTGAGCCTCAGTTTCTTCATTTGCAAAATGGAGATAGCTCCTCCCCCATTACCACAGCCCTGGCCGGATTGCAGCTCAGTAAATACAAGGAAACTCTTTTTCCTTTTGCCTCACAAAGAAGGCAGTCCTGAGCCGGATCTTGAGGGATGAATAGGAGTCTGCCAGGCAGAGATGGGAGAAAGGGCGTTTCAGGCAGAGGGAACAGCATGCATGAGGGCAGTGCGGCATGAGCAAGCAAGACACCCTCAGAGAAGGTGGAGATGTCCCACCTCCCCAGCCAGGCCTCCAAGGACACTCAGGGATCAAGTCTACTCTCCCCTCTAGAATCTTCCTGCCCTTCCAAGCCGCCCAGCTGTGAGAGATTGCCTTCCCCCACCTCCACCTGCACGTGACTTTACTGTTCCTCCTTCAGGGACCTGCTGGAACCTTCTGGTCCCTGTGGTCACCACCGGAGGGAGGCACACAGCAGAGGCCACGCCTGAGCTGACCCTGGCCCCACTCGGCTCCAGGAGGGCAGGGACAAGGTCACCTCCCCCCAGGCCTCGGCAGGCCCAGCCCCGGACCGTGCATGCAGCTGGCACTCAGTGTGGTCTGAGGGGTCAGGACGGGGAGGGGAGGGGTGGGGAGGCGGTGACGGAGAGTGAAAGGGGCAATGGGAGGACCCTCCCCATTCTCGGCCTGGGGTTATGTCGGGACTAGGGTGGGGGACACAAGCTGGGGAAGCTGGAGGGGTGCAGCCGAGGGAGCCAGTGAGCACAGACAGGGATGCGGCCGTGAGAGCACATGCAGACAGCAGCCCACCCCCACCAGCCAAGTGCCCCCCAGCCCGCCGCCCATGAAGTGTGTACACACCTGACATCCACCTTCCTCCTAAGGGCCAGCGAGAGAGAAGCAGAGAGAGGGAGAAGCTGAGAGGGCTGGAGGGAGCAAGCAGGGCCAGGACTGGGGGAGAGGGTCCCTGAGGCCAGGGTCGGGGGACAGCAACTGCCACCCAAGGAGGAACACGCAGGAGCAGAGCCCTGCCCCGCCCTGTCAGAGCTCCTGCCAGAACGAACCCCAGCCCACGCCCAGGACAGGCAGTGTACCCCAACCCCGCTGCACCCCTGGCAGGGAGAGAAGAGGAGGGGAGAGGGGGGTAAGGACCCCACTCCACGGCTGGAGCCCCACCCACCCTCACAGCCTCATTCCCCCTGCTCCTCTGTCCACAGGGGCCCAGAGCCTGGCAGGCCCCCCACCCCAGGCCAGCTTCCCTCTACGATGCCCCACTGCAAGGCTGGAGTCCCTGGAGGTGAACCAGACGTCCAGCAGGGCGCCCTGCCCTCCACACCCTCTCCCGCCCTCTCGTCCCCATGCCCCATCCTGCCCCCTGTCACGCACGGTGCCCAATGTGGGTCCCCCACCCCAGGGTGGGCTCCTCTCCCTACAGCTGGAGACTCTGGCTGAACTGACTGCCCCAGGTCACTAAGGAGGGCACCTCTCTGGGCAGGGCCTCCAGCTTCAGGTCCTGCTTTTGGGAGCCCTGGGTCCTGGGCCCAGTCCTGCCCTGACCATGTGCCCCTTTCCGGGGTCTGGGGCACTGTGCTCTGTTGACCTGTCACTGAACCCAGACCCCTGCCCACGAGCCCCCCCAGAGCCCGCCCGCCACGTCCTCCCACAGGCCCCAGGACAGTCCCCTGGCCCTCGGCCGGCCTCGCCGCTCAGCTCCGCCTGCTGCCCATCGCGCTGCCCCCTGGCTCTGGGACGCTCAGAAGTGGCTCCGGGACCAGGGGACAGGGTCCCCAGGGGGGAGGGGGAAGGGGCACTCACGTGTTGTTGACAATCTGGAGCCGCTCCCCCTTCTTGAAGGAGAGGTCAGTCTCTGTGCGCGACTCATAGTCATAGAGAGCCACAAAGGTGGTCACTCCGCCTGCAGAGAGGGGCGGGGCGTGTCAGACAGCCATGGCCAAGGATGGGTGGACGGGGGCCCAGTACCACGGGCGGAGGGGCGGTTGGTCCACCCACACATCCCCCAAGATCCCCTCCCTGCCCTTGGCTCCTTCCTCTAACACCCTCATGGTTGACACACCTTGCCTTGTGTCTCTCCCCACGGGGGTCCTGTCTCTTTACACACTGCTGTGTCCCCAGCACCAGAAGAGGCCTGGCACACAGGAGGGGCACCATAAATATTCCTGAACAAACGAGTAGGGGTGTTTGCGGCTCTGTCTGTCTCGCTTGGGTGCGTGTCAGCGTGTCTCTGTGTGTCCGTGTGTTCTCACTGCACGTATGTGCATCTGTGCGTCTGTGAGTCTGTGGGTGTCTGTGCTGGCATCTCTCATGAGCATGGGCTGTGTCCTGGGTGTGTCTGTGAAGGGCTACATGTGTGCGTCTTCACCTGGGAGGGTGAGGTTATCTGCGCATGTGTGTGTGTGTCTGTGCCTAGGGGTGTGCAACCACGTGTCCCTGAGTGTGTCTATGTGCGAGGTGTCTCTGAGCGTCTGTGATGGTGTCTCCAGCACAGCACGTGTCCTGTGTGCGTGCCTCTGAATGAGGTGCTGACTGTGTGTGTGGCCCCGTGTGAGCGCGTGTGCGTGTGCGTGTGCGTGTGTGAGGGCCTGAGGCCTGCGTCTGCGGGACCGCATCTGCAGCTCAGCATCCCTCGCCTGGGGCCGCCGTACCCCGAGGCGCCAGCAGAGGGCGCAGGGGCGCACCTCGGCCCGGGCCGCCCGCCCGCCGGGCCGACCCCGCTCCGCGCAGCCCCGAGCAGCCCCGGGCTCTCTGGGCCTCAGTTTCCCCCTACAGTCCCACATCTCTAGACCCCTCTATACTGCGTACCTCACTCACCCCAAAGGCAATGAATGGAGCGCGCCACCTCTTCCAGTTAGGACTAAAGCCCCGCCCCGCCCACAGCCCCCGGGGCGCTCCCCGCCGTCCCCAAGGCCGGGGAGCCCAGAGACGCTTCCCGTTAGACCGAGAGAGCAATAGCAGCCCAGAGAGGGCGGCCGCCGCCCCGGGACACACAGCGCCCCGCGCGCGCACACTGACCGGCCAGCGGCCCGGCCCGCTGCGGGGACGTGACCGTGTCCGAGGAGTTGAAGCCCCCGAAGAGCTTGGGCTCGGCGGCCGCGGGGGCGAAGGGCGCGGGGGCGCCGCGGTGGCCGTCCGCCGAGGCCGGCTTGCTGGGGGTCTGCGCGGCGGGGAAGGCGCCGGGCCCGTGCGCGCTCTCGGCCGGCTCCAGGCTGCGGCGCCGCTGGCTGGCGTCCTTGGGCTTGCTTTTGTTGCTGCCCATGGTCCCGGCTGCGGACGAGAGGACACGGGCTGAGGGCGCGACCCTGCGCGCCCTAGACAGCCTCCACCCCCACCCGTCCTACAGACGGGGAAACTGAGGCCCAAAGAGGGGCATGAGCCTCTGTGGGTGAGTTAGCCTTTCAGAGCCTCAGTTTCTTCATCTGGAAAATGGGAATGATGACGGCGCCCGTAAAGGGCTGCCTTCGTACAGGGCGAGGCGCAGCAGAAACGCCTCATAATCAGAAGCCCCAACTTCCTCCACTGCCCTGAGTCACTGTTTCTGACCCTCGCGGGCAGGGATAGTATCTGAGTCATGTGTCTGTCTCAGGCACACAGCACACAGGAGAGGGTTCCCTGAGGGTTTGTTGAGTGACACATGACTGACTGAAATTGTCTAACAGCCGAGGAAAGGTGCAAAAAGCTGCAACCAAGGCAGGGATACAGCAGGAGGCTGGAAGAAGGAGAGATGACTGGGAGCTCACCCCAGCCACAGGGCCTTTGCACATGCTGTTCCCGCTGCCTGAACGCTCTTCCCTGACCACTTCTCCCCGGGGAATTCATGCCTCTTTCAGTTCCCCAAATCCTTTCACTGGTTTGTCCCCCGCCCCCGACATTTGTGCCTCTCCTTGATAACACGTGGCCCAGTTGTTATTTTTGTGAGTGTGATTATGCAGTTATTGTATAATCACGGGCTTTTGTCTGTCCAGCTCACTGCTGTGCTCCCAGTACCTCGTGCAGGGCGTGGCACACAGTAGGTACTCAATAAACAGCTGAATCAGTGAGTGAGTGAATGGGTGATTATTCAAGAATTAAGAGATTTCTGAGCCAGAAGTCTGGGAGGTCTAGACATCAGGGAACAGAGAAAACTGAGTTGGAAACTCCCCAGCGGTGCCCGTGCCACGCCCCCCGCCTGCCCCCGACTTCCCCATCGTCAGGGCCTGGCCAGGGTCTCCCCACGCATCATGGCCAGCCCTCCCAGCTCCCTCCTCTCCGAGCCCTGAGGGCCGGCAGCTCACCTGGTGGGAGGCAGGGCTGTCCCAGAGGGCCTGGGAAGCAGCCTGCGGTCTCCGCACAGACACCAGGTGTGGAGTCAGGGGTCTTGGTCTAGAGGCCCTGCTCCACCTCGCCCCACTGTGTGACCCTAGGCAAGTCACTTCCCCTCTCTGGGCCTCAGCATCGTCATCTGCAAAGCAGGGATAAAGCAGACTTCTCAGGGCTGTTGTGAAGACACCACTTTCTTAGAAAAAGAAACCCCCGCAGCCATGACTCTCAGGTCACAATTTCTAAGGCTCAGACTCTGGCAAGCCCGATGCTAAGAGCTTCCCAGACTTGAAATAAAGAAATAAATATCAACCCTCCCAAAGCACTTTGTGAGCAAGAGCAAGGCCTGAAATGGCACACGGTTAAGGGTGGGCTCTGAAGCCAGACTCCCCAGGCTCAGATTCCAGCCCTGCCCCTAATCAGCTGTGTGACCTCAGGCAAGAGACCTAACCTCTCTGTGCCCCACTTCTCCATCTGGAAATGATGGCGTCATTGTGATAACTGCTGGAGGCAAGGTCGAGTGCCGGAACATAGCAGGTCACTCTGCCCCATCACTCATTACTGATATTGCGATTCTGGACACACCAGCAGGGTGGGCTCAGATTACCCTCCAGGAGAGGCAGCAGACCCTGGAATCCATCTAGAACCTTCTCTGGGCATCCGCGGATGGGGCAAAGTCCCCTGACTGGCTGGGGCCTCAGGCGAGACTGTTTGCCCTAAGCAAGCCCAGCGCTGTGACCCCCCCTCCCACTTGAACCGTGAACCTCAGCCAGTCCCTGTCCCCTCCGGGCTGCCCGGCTGCACAATGGGGGCGTGGCCTGCATGCTCCCTGGGGACCAACCAGCTCAAAGAATGTGGGGCTGGGGAGGCCCTGGGGAGACCTGCTCAATAGCCCAAAGGGTCACCAGGGCATCCCGAGGGACAGGCCACCGGGCCTGGCAACAGGGAAGGCCGGTTTCTACGGCAACCTGATCCACCGGGGTCCTGGTGCCATCAGCACTCACACAGCCAGCGTCCCGGGGGACCTCCTGACCCAGCTCCCCGCAGCCCCAGGCTTGACGGAGGCCCCACCCCAACCCCGCCCTCCCACTCGCTGCCTGCTTCAGCATTCACGGCACCAGCCCACCACAGGCCCTCTGCTCGTCACTACCGGGGGACACAGAGATGAACGGGCCAGGTCCCGCCTCAGAGGGCACATGCTCTGACAGGGAATTGTTTGTGGGACTTTGAAAGGAAAGAAAAATGATAAAAATACATGTTTTAAATGTTTTAAATGAAGAACTTTCTAGGAGCCCAAACTTTCTTTAGAATGAACTAAATAGTGAAGAGTAAGCACCCTGTCACTGGAGGTAATCAAGGACAGGAGAAAAGGTTCGTGGCTGATGTGCCGTGGAGGGAGAGGGAGGGCCTGGCCCGAACCTTGCAGGCCCTTCTGGCACCCAGACGGTGCATGCGCCCTCTGGGGCGGGGGGAGGAAAAGCACAGCTCCTGGCCCCCACGCTCTTACGCTAGCAGGGAGACCACTCCCCCTGGGGCTCTCAGAAAAAGCATGAGAGCCTCAAGACCAGGCTACGGGGGCCCGGGGCCTCTGGCTGCAATGTTGGCTGGTCTGTGGAATTTAGGGGTTTGCTGCCCTTTTTTGGTCCTTGTGGTTGATTCTGATTCTACAAGGCACACGTGTCTGTGGAGAGGCAGGGGGTGGAAGAGCTGGAGCACTGGGGCGGATGACCTGTGTTTGAATCCCTCAGTACGGGACCCCGTGCCTCAGTTTCCTCCTCTGTCAGCTGAGGATAACAACAGTACCCAGGTCGTAGGGCTCTGGGAGGATCAGCGAGGGGAGAGCGCGGGACGTGCTCAGGACCAGTCCGGCCTCCGGAAGACAAGCACCTGGGCGAGGCGGTGCCTCTCCTTCCCCGTCCCCTGAACAGAGGGCTGTGACCTGGGAGCCACCTGGGGCCCCTGACCAGGAGCTCCCTGCAGGCAGGACCGGGTCGGATCACTGCATATCCCTCGGGACAGGACAGGCCTGGCACTTACCGGCTGCTCTGGACATGTTTGCAGAATAGACGAAAGACTCAGTGAGCACAGACGTGTGGTTCGCACCCTGCTTTCTTCCTCCCATATCACACTGCAGAGACCGAGTATCGTTCTGCCCTATTCAAACACTCCTAGAGCCCGGACCTTGTACTGGGCTCTGCTCTAAGCACTTCGCAAATATTGACTCATGGAATCCCCATGATAGTCTAGGCAGTGAACACTAATTGTGTTTCTATTTTACTGATGAGGGAACTGAGGCACAGAGAGGTTGAGGACCTTGCCTGAGGTCACACAGCAAGGGTGAGAATGAAAACAAGTGGGGACCGGCAACCACCTTGGGCAGGCAGGAATCAGAGGCTGCTCAGGGGGTCCAGGGGAGGAACTCATGGGCCCCACCTCCCGCCCTTGGAGCCTCTCTCTCACACGGAACAGCCAGATGCCCTTGGCAGATGGGGCGTGAGTGGGTAAGGCAGCCTGCCCCGCTCCTGGAGAAAGCCCAAGACTTCAGGCTTCAACAAAGCAGAGGGTGCTGGAGGCAGGACCGGCACATTCAGGGTGGGGTCCAGTCCCTGCAGGGCTGCAGGCGTGCTGTGTGGCCTCGGGAGAGGTGCCCTCCCAGACCCGGGTCCCCTTTCTGGAGCTGGGACTCTGCCTCCGGGCCTGAACGCCAAGTCACCATGAGTCGCCCATTGGAGGAGTGCCAACCCCCCACATCTTTTCCGCCACTTGCACACTCTGAGGCAGAGATAGACCCTCGGGGTCTGAGGGGAAGTGATGGGGGCTCCGTCCTGGGGCTGCCTGGCTTCCCAGAGGAAGGGGGCCCCGACCACAGGCTCCCGACCGCAGGCTCCAGACAGAGGCCTGCGCTGCGGCCGCCCCTGCACCTCCCCGCCTGTGCCCCGCACTGCATGCCCAGCAGGTGCCAAACCCACCTGGCATCTCCCCTGAACTGCCCGGCCTCGTGTCACTCAGGACTGGGTCCCCCCTAGCCCCGATCTTCCCCAAACGCATCCCTCCCCCCATCCCCATTCCCTCCGCAGGCCCCTGTCGTCCTGGCCCAGCAGGGGTGGCCCCTCCATGCACCCTCCTCCAGCAGAGGCACCTCTGTAAACCCCGCAGACACTGGGGCCTCCTCTGCTGCACACACCCCACCGACAAGCGGAGGCGAGCTCAGCGCTCATCAGACGGGCTGCACCATCAGCAGCCGTCCGCTCGTCCAGCGGACAGAAGGGGACTCCGTGAGGCCTGAGAAGATGCTCGCGGCACGCTGTTACATAAAAAGAGGAAGATGGCAGCGCAGAACGTCCTCTGGGCCACTCAGGGCCTCAGTTTCCTCGTCTGGAAAATGGGGTAATAATGCTACCGACGTCAGGGGGTTGGTGGGAGGGTTAAATATGGCAGGGTGTGCGAGGGACTGAGTGTGGTGCCCGGCCCGTAGCACACGCAAACTACAGTTATTTCTGCAAAGTAAACTAGTGTGTGTGTGCGCGCACACATGTGCTGCAGAGGTTTAGAGAAAGTTCTGGAAAGATTCCAAATTCTTCACAATGTTTCATCCCAAAGGTGTGGAAGGGAAGCCCTTTTTTACTTTATATACTGTATCACTTGACATTTAGAAATTACTTTGTCATGATTTTTTTTAATGAGACTTTTAAAAGAAACATGGAAGAGTTTCCCAGCATGCCCTCTGGATGAGGCCGGAAGCCCTCGTGGGGTCCACAGGGCGCTGCAGAGCTGGGGTGTCGCCCCCTCCCACGGCCCCCATACCGAGGCCACCAGACCCTCTGGCCTCCCGGCCTGTGCAGAGGCGGCACCCTCGCGGGGACTCGGATGCTCACGGCATCCAGAAGAGCCTGTTGTTCAGTCACAGCTCCTTCCTTCCCTGCTCTGAGGAACAGCACCTCCACCTCTCCTGAGGGTGGAGGGCAGGCCAGGAGCTCGGGAGCTGAGAGTGAGGACTCCACTCGGGCCTGGTTCAAATCCCGGCTCTACAGCCTGCCAGCTAAATCTCCTGGGGCAAGCCCCTTCACCTCTCAGTTCCCGTATCTTTAAAATGGGTCTAATAATGAGCCTAACATCTGAGAATTAAATGAGAGAGTCCATGTGCCAGGCACAGAAAAAACGCTCGATAAACAGCACACCAGGTCGGTTTGCTGTTGTTGTTATCATTGCAGGGGATGAGAGGAACAGGTGGCAGGGCCTTGAAGTGCACAGAGCTGAGCACTTTGCATGCGGTTGACACTCAATGGTCCAGACAGCACAGTGAAGTGGGGACTATAACTGCACTCACTTTACAGATGGGACCAAAGTTCAGAGAAGCCAGAACCTTGCCTGAGGCCACACAGCAAGGAGTGCAGCAGAGTCAGAAGCTCACAGTTCAGAAGAGGGCCGTCAGAATGCACCTCTGGCACCCCACCCGCTGTGCTGACACCCCCACCCCGCCCCAGGTGCCTCCACCATCTCCACCATCTCCGCCTCCCGGACACAGAGGCCACACAGGGGTCAGAGGCCAACTAATAAAATCACCATCCATATCTCTGGACCCTCCAGGGAAGAAACAGCATCACAGAGGCACCAAAATATAGGCCTGGGGCCAGAAGGCTGGGTTCAGATGCCTGCTTGCCACTTCCGAGCCATGGCACCTCAGGGGACCTCAGTCTATCCCTGTCAAAAACGGGAATCAGTGCAACTGTCCTTGTGTAGCTGGGCTCGTGCGGGAAACAGGAGATGACGCCTATAATGTGCCTGGCACACAGGGAGGCCTGGAGGGACGCCTGGTGGAGCTGATGAGAACCCAGCCCCATAAACGCCACCTCACAGGAAAGAGGCCAGAAAGGGCAGGGCGCATCCACTAGTTACCCTTGCTCTGAGATACTCGCCAATGCAATGAGCTAAGAAAAAGAAGCAGAAGGGATAAAACGGAATTAGACAAGAGAAGACGGGCATCATTACTTGCAGATGTGATCAGTGCAGATCTGGGAAATCCAAGAGAATCTGCTGCAAAACTATTAAACAGAAAGCAAATTAAGTAAAGTGGAAAGGAATTAACAGTTAAAATCCAAAAATCAACGATGTATCTAGATAGCAACAGGAATCAGAAAATCAAAGAAAGCTTAACATTAGAAAAATACCAATTCTTCCTAAATTAATCTAATAATTGACTGGGATCCTAATAAAAAGCCCAACAGGTGTGACGTCAGCATCACAGCGGAAAACCTGAGGAAGTAGGACACGAAGGGGAGGAATCTGAAAGTAAACGGAGCCTTTAGATAAGTTTTAACACAGAGCCGCTGCCAGAGAGAAGATCAAAGGCTGGGGGGGAGAGGCTAGAGGCCTTTCCAGGCCAGCCGAAACCTGTTCCGAGCAGGACCGTGCCCCCTCCCTGCGCCACTGGAGCTCTATTAACAACAAAACTAACAATAAGGTATTTCTCTCCTGATACAGTAGCGCAAACAATGTTACATTTATTGTAACTGATAACTGTTAGATTGACAAATAAACAAGGTGTCTAAATTTATGTCTTTAATTCTGCCCTAAATTTTACATCATCCATTTATAAAAGATTTATTTTAATCCTGTTTTATATCTAGGCTTATATATTTCAATTAAAAAATATTTTTAAAAAACAAACAAAAAAAACGAGTTTTTTTTTTTTTTTTAACTGGGCAAGTCACATTTAAAGTTTATAAGTAAAAGTAAATTTACACAATGGGGCTGGCCCCGTGGCCGAGTGGTTAAGTTCGTGCGCTCCGCTGCAGGCAGCCCAGTGTTTCGTTGGTTCGAATCCTGGGTGCGGACATGGCACTGCTCATCGAACCACGCTGAGGCAGCGTCCCACATGCCAAAACTAGAAGAACCCACAATGAGAAATATACAACTATGTACTGGGGGGCTTTGGGAAGAAAAAGGAAAAAACAAAATCTTTAAAAAAAAAAAAAAAGTAAATTTACACAAGTAGCCAGGAAAATTCTACAAAGAAGAATAATGAGGGGAAATAGCTCAACTAGATAGTAAGAATTACTAGAAAGTCACAGCACTTAAAACTGTGTTGTACTGGGGCCGGCCTGGTGGCACAGCGGTTAAGTTCACACGTTCTGCTTCTTGGTGACCCGGGGTTCACTGCTTCAGATCCTGGGTGCGGACAGGGCACCACTTGGCAAACGCCATGCTGTGGCAGGCGTCCCACGTATAAAGTAGAGGAAGAGGGGCATGGATGTTAGCTCAGGGCCAGACTTCCTCAGCAAAAAGAGGAGGATTGGCAGCAGTTAGCTCAGGGGTAATCTTCCTCAAAAAAAAAAAAAAAATCTGTGTGGTACCAGCACAAAAATAGACAAATCAATGGTACAGAATAGAGGGTTCAAAAATTGTCCCCAAATATATGGGAATTTTCTATATAATGAAAATGGCGTTTCAGATGAGTGAAGAAAAGGTAGACTATTTATAAGATCGAGTTGGGATGAATGCTCCGCCATCAGGAAACAAAGCTGGATCTCAAAGTCAATCCATATTCCGATAAATTCCAGATCAATCAGATTTAAACCACACAAAAATAAAACAATCAAGATCTAAAAAGGGGAGGGGAGAATAAATTCTCTAATCGCAGAGTGAGAAAAGTATTTCTAAACATGGCACAGAACCTAAAAATCATTCTTAAAATGATAAACCAACCTACATAAAAATCTGAAGTGTCCGCATGGCTCAACAAACATGACAAACAAATTCAAAGGGCAAACAAACTAGGAAAAATATTTGTAACGCATATGATAGACAAGGGTTTTTTTTTCCCTTAATATATAGAATGAGCTCTCACAAAAGAAAAATAACCCCAGATAGTTTACAGCAAACCAAATGGCTCTTGAACGCATGACAAGATGCTCAGCCTCGCTTGTAAGATGAATGCAGATTAAAACTACACACGCTACCAACCACAGCAGAACACACGGTCTTCACAAGTGCACATGGAGCATCTTCCAGGACAGACCGTACGCTAAGCCACAAAACAAGCCTCAATAAATGTAAAAGGAGTGAAATTATACGAAGTATGTTTCTGACCAAAAAGGAATGAATTCAGAAATCAATAACAGAAAGAAATTTAGGAAATCACAAATATGTGAAAATTAATAACTCCTCTAAAACCAAGGAGTCAAGGAAGAAATCACCAAAAAAACGTAGAAAATACTTTGAGATGAATGAAAACGAGGAGACAACGTACCAAAATGTATGGGACACAGTGAAGTAGAACTTGAAGGGGAAAGTGTAGCTCTCAGTGCCTATATTTAAAAAGAAGATGTCAACAACCTAGCCTTGCACCTTAAGACATTAGCAAGAGAAGAGAAAACTAACTCTAAAGCACATAACAGGAAAGGAATCAAGATTAGAGCAGAAATTAGGGAAATAGAAAATAAAAAACAATAGAGAAAAGTCAACAAAACCAAAAGCTGGCTCCTTGAAAAGATCAACAAAATTGACCAACCTTTAGCTAGACTGAACAAGAAAAAAGCGAGAAGACTCAAATTACTAAAATCAGGAATTAAAAAGAAAACAATACTACAAACCTTACAGAAACAAAGAATATTATAAGGGATGCTGTGAACAGTGCGAGGCCAACAAATTAGATAACTTGGATGAAATGGACAAATTCCAAAACAAACACAAACTACTGAAACTAGGAAGAAATAGAAAATCTGAATAAAGCTGAAACAAGTAAAGAGATTGAAGTAGTAATTTTAAAACTTCTCACAAAGAAAAACCCAGGCCTAGATGGCTTCACTGGTGAATTCTACTGAACATTTAAAGAAGAATCAAGAACAATCCTTCATTGGGAAACTCTTCGCAACTCGTTCTATGAAGCCAATATTACCCTAACACCAGAACCAACGACACCATAAGAAAACTACAGACCGCTATCTGTTATGAACATAAGATGTAAAAATCTTCAACAGAATGCTAGCCAACTGGATCCAGCAACATATAAAAAGAATTTCACATCATGACCAAGTGAGATTTATGCCAAGAATACAAGGTTGGCTTAACCTCCGAAAGTCAACTAATGTAATACACCATACCAAGAGAGCAAAGGACAAAAACCATGTAATAATCTCAATAGATGCAGAAGAAGTATTTGACAAAATCCAACACCCTTTCATGATAAAAAAGAAAACACTCAACAAAACAGGAATAGAAGGGAATTTCCTCAGCCTCATAAAGGGCATCTATGAAAAACCCATAGTAACATCATATTTAATGGTGCAAGACTGAACACTTTCCTCCTAAGAACAGGAACAAGCCAAAGATGCAACACTCACCCCTTCTAATCAACATTGTACTGGAGGTTCCAGCCTGGGAAATACAGGAAGAAGATAAAACAAATGGCATCCAGATTGGAAATGAAGGAGTAAAACTCTCTATTTGCAGATGACATGATCCTTGGCAAAAGCCATGCTGTGGCAGGCGTCCCACGTATAAAGTAGAGGAAGATGGGCATGGATGTTAGCTCAGGGCCAGTCTTCCTCAGCAAAAAGAGGAGGATTGGCAGCAGTTAGCTCAGGGCTAATCTTCCTCATAAAAAAAAAAAAGAATATGATTAACAAAAGAAATGCAAAAATTACACTCTGAAAACCACAAAAGTTGTTGAAAGAAATAAAAGATTTAAATAAATGGAAAGACATCCCATGTTCATGGACCGGAAGACTGAAAACTGCTAAGATGGCAATACTCCCCAAACTGATCTACAGATTTAACACAATCCCTATCAAAATCCCAGCTAGCTTCTTTGCAAAAACTGACAAACTGACCCTAAAATTCATATGAAAAGTCAAGGGGCCCAGAGTAGCCAAAACCATCTTGAAAAAGAAAACAAAGTTTGAAGGTGCACACTTCTCAATTTCAAAACTTGCTGCAACGCTCTGGTAATCAAGACAGTGTGGTCCTGGTATGAGGACAGACTTGTAAATCAGTGGGACAGAACTGAGAGTCCATAAATAAACCCACACCTTTATGAACAACTGATTTTTGACAAGGGTGCCAATACAATTCAACGGAGAAAGAACAGCCTTTTCAACAAACGGTGCGGGGACAACTGGATACAGACATACAAAAGAAGGAAACTAGAAGCCTTCCTAAACCCCACACAAAAATTAACTCAAAATGGATCACAAGCCTAAATATACAAGGAAAACCAAGAAATTATTTTAAGAAAATCTAGGCACAAATTTTGCAAGCTTGGATCACAACGTTTCTTAGATATGACACCTAGAGCACAAGCAACAAAAGAGAAAATGGATAAACTGAACTTCATCAAAATGAAAAACTTTTGTGCTCCAAAAGACACCATCAAGACAGTAAAAAGAATCCACAGAATGGGAGAAAATATTTGCAAACCATATATCTGATAAGGGACTTCTATCTGGAACAGATAATGAACTCTTACAACCCAACAACAAAAAGACAATCAACCCAATTAAAAGATGGGCAAAGGGTTTGAATAGATATTTCTCCAAAGAAGATACAGAAACGGCCAATAACTGCATGAAAAGATGCTCAACATCATTAGTCATCAGGGAAATGCAAATCAAAACCACAATGAGAAACCACTTCACGCCCATTAGGAGGGCTGTAATTAAAAAGACAGATAACAACAAGTTGCTGGCAAGGATGTAGAGAAACTGCAAACTTCATACATTGCCAGTGGGAATGTAAAATGGTATAGCTGGTCTGGAAAAGGATTGGGCACTTTCTCAGAAGGTTAAACATAGTTACCATCTGATCCAGTTCTGCTCCTCGGTATCCACCCAAGAGATAAGAAGTATGTCCACACAAAGACTTATACATGAGGAGCCCGCCCCGTGGCCAAGTGGTTAAGTTCACATGCTCTGCTTCGGTGGCCCAGGGTTTCACTGGTTCAGATCCTGGGCGCGGACATGGCACCGCTCATCAGGCCACGCTGAGGCGGCGTCCGACATGCCACAACTAGAAGGACGCACAACAAAAAAACAATACAACTATATACTGGGGGGATTTGGGGAGAAAAAGCAGAAAAAAAAGATTGGCAACAGTTGTTAGCTCAGGTGCCAATCTTTAAAAAAACCCCAAAAAACTTATACATGAATGTTTATAGCAGCATTATTCATAATAGCCAAAAAGTGGAAACAACCACACATCCACCAATTAATGAATGGATAGATAAAATGTGGTACAGCCATATAATGGAATATTATTTGGCAAGAAAAAGGAGTGAAGGACTGACATGTCACAACATGGATGAAGCTTGAAGACATTATGCTAAGTGAAAGAAGCCAGATGCAAAAGACCACATACTGTGTGAGTCCATTTATAGGAAAGGCCCAGAACAGGCAAATCTGTAGAGACAGAAAGTAGGTTAGTTGCTGCCTGGGGCTGCGGGAGGGAGGTCCCAGGGCAAGTGGGAGTGACTAATGGGCATGCGGTTTCTTTTCGGGTAATGCAAATGCTCTAAAATCGACTGTGGGGATGGTTGCACAAGTCTGGGAATACACTAAACACTAAAAACCATTCAACTGTACATTTTAAGTGGGTGAATTATATGGTAGATGAATCGTATAGATAAATTTTTTCAAATTATATAGATAAATAAATTTTATATCTCAGTAAAGCTGTGATATTAAAAAAGAAAACTACACCAGAGGCCACTGTCCATCTGTCAGATTAGCAAAGATCTCAAAATTCTACAGCAACCTGTGCTGGTGAGAGTGGGGGGAACCAGAGGGTGTGGCATGTGGGTACGTCAGCCCAGCCTCCACCTTACAACCAAAATTACACCTGCATGTGCCCTCTGACCCTGCAATTTGGGGCTGATCCTAGAGGTATCCTCACACGTGAACAGTCAGCATATGAATGAGGCTATTCATCATAGAACTGTCTATTATAAGAGAAAGACTGGAAACAACCAAAGTATTCTTTGCTAATTAAATAAAGCTTGGTCTTTGTCCACACAGTGGAATACTACGCACCCATGAAAAAGAAAGGAGCAGCATAAAAGGGTCTCCAAGGGACTCTGTCAAGAGAAAGCAGCCAGGTGTAGACCAGGATGTACTACATGCTACCATTCACTTTTTTAAAAAATGTGTCAACATACACGCTTATATACGCCTGGATCTCCCTGGGAGGACACACCGAAACTTCTCCCAGGGGCTTCCTCTGGCAAGGGGACCTGGACGCAAGAGAGACTGACTTCTCCCTGTCCTCTTTTGCACCGTTTGAATTATTTTTCACTCTGTGTGTGTGTTAATGGTTTTCTTTCTCTTTTAAGAAAAACAGCCAGCTTACCTGGTTTCACCTCCTGGCTCGCTCTCTCATAGCTGGGCAAATCGCTTCCCTTCTCTGAGCGTCCGTGTTCTGCAAAGGGAAGGAAAATAAAATCTACCTCGCAAGGTTGTTGCGGAGGATTAAATAAGACAGCACACACCCAGGCTCCCCCTGTGCCTGGCTCCTGGTAAGTGCACGGTCCTTGTCGGGTATTAATGTGTCACTCTGTACACCAAGGCAGATGGAACAGGTGCCGCCAGAGAGCCTTGGACCCAGTGGTCCACGCACCAGCAGTCCCCTCCCACTGCGAGAGGCTGGGGAGGCTTCCTGGGAGAGGCGGCACCAGAGAAGGGCTTCAAGGACGAGAAGGAGTTCCACAAGTAGGGATGACCGGGGCCAGCGCTCCAGGCCAAGGGAGCCGTGCCAGTGAAGGCCTGGCAGTAGGGCAGCCCTGGGCATTCCCTTGATTGCCCTGCATTCGGCCCCTTCAACAAAGCGTCACTGAGCACCCACTGCGCACCAGGCACTGAGAGGGAGAAAGAGACAGAAGCCAAGGGGCTGACCAGCCAAGGCAGGAATTACAGAAAGGGTAGTGATGGAGACAACGAGAGACTGGGGCAGAGCCTCACCCAGGTCCAAGTGCTCACAGAGCAGACCAGGAAAAGGAGGCTCAGAGAGGGAGAGGGGGTGCCTAAGGTCACACAGCAGGGTCTCAACTTCTGAAAACAGCCTCTCTCGGCTCCACCCTCTCCTGGTCCCACAGGGGCCCTCCTGATGTGTGCTCATCAGAAGGTGGACAGAGATGCCATCTAAACTGGGGGCCCCACAAAGAGGAGGGACAGTTGGTTCTCAGGTGATAACAACAGCTAGTTGACAGGGAGAGAGACTCTGGTGTGCCAGGCATCATGCTAAAAAGTACACTACATGTGTGAGCCCAGGCGAACCCCCTGCAGCCCTATGTGGTCAGCCCCATAGATGAGAACAGTGAGGCACAGAGATGTCAAGTTGCTTGCCTGAGGTCACACAGCTCATAAGAGACAACATCAGCAGGCAGACTCGGACGGTCTGGGCTCTGCAGCCCCAGGCCCCAGGGCCCGTCCCCCAAGGGAGTCACCGGCTATATCAGCAAACACACCCCCTCTCAGAAGGGCCCAAGGTGGGAGCTGTTCTCAGCCAGTCCAGGAATGTCTCCTGATAACAGCGGCCCCACTGGGGACGGGCAGAGCGGGCGGTGGAGGTTGTGTGGGGCGGAGGAGGGAGGTGGCAGTGGGAGGGACGGGCCCAGTGGCAGCCAGCCACCCCGGCAGGCTCCCGCTCCAGCAGGCAGGCAGAGCACCGTGGCCGGGCGCCCCGCTGCGGCCCATGGGAGACTCCGGGCAAGTGACCAAAGTGTCCTTGGGGCCCGTGGAGACGCCAGTCAGCCCAGGCAGGCGCAGAGGCAAGCTCGCGAGCCTTCACGATGGCTGCTGACGCTCCTCTCTCTGCTGTCACTGTGCACCCCTGTTCTCACCCGGGACCTACAACACGGCGACCTTCGGCCGTCTCTTGGGGGAGGGGACGGGAGAGGCTCGGAGAAGCCAAGTCAGGTGCCCAGGCCCCCACCCAAGAGAGCGGCTGGGGGTCCTGGGGGTCCTGGCTCTCCCGACCCCGGGCCACGGCCAGCCCCTCTCCCCGCGGCCCCGGGCCCAGCCGCACTCTGGAGGGCGTCCTTCCACCAGGGACTCCGCCACCCCCGGCCAGGCCCGGGTCCATAAGGGGACGGAGGCCAGGGCAGGGCAAGCGGCCCGCCCGAGGCCCCGCAGCCGAAAAAGGATCAGGTGACCCCATGAACCTCCAGGCTGGGTCCCCAGCTGACGCCCCGTCCCCACAGCAGCCCTGCGGGCAGCACCAGCACCAGCACCAGCACGCCGTTCCCAGAGGGCGAAGCTGAGGCCGCACCCTCCCCGCTTCCCCTCTGCCTCCCACGAGAAGGCAGCTCCCCACGGGCGGGCGGCAGGGGGCTGCCCGACTCCCCTTTTGCCTTCAGACTCCAAAGAATCAGCTGGGCACCTGGGTGCTTTTCCACGAGTGGTTTTGGAACAGAGAAGAGACTCGTGCTGCAGAGTCGGGACCGGAACAAAGATGGTGACATGCATGAGGACAGGAGAGACAGCCAAGGTTTACTTAGCACCTACTATGTGCCATTCTCATTAGCCCATTTCACAGATGAGGAAACTGAGGCCTGAACAGGTTAAATGATGGGACTAAGATCTCTTAGCTGAGTGGCAAGTCCCTCTCCCTCTGAGCTTCTCCCTAAAGGGGGGCTGTCCCCTGGGGCCGCCGGGAAGGCCCAAGGAAGGAGCTTGTGGCTGGGCTGTCCCTGGCAGTGTCCAGAGCCAACTCAGCCCCTCCTCAGAACTCAACTGCGCCAGCTGCTCCAGTGCAGGCCGGGGGGCGGAATGGGAGCATGCTGACGGGCTGTGGAGCCCCACACTTCCCCCCACGTCCCCCTACCTGAGGTTCACGCTACCCTTTCAATGCTCCCAACAAGCCCTGCAGTGAGCTGTGCCACACTCATTTCACACATGAGGACATGGGGGCTCCAGGACACTCCCCCAGCCAGGAAGTTGAGAGCCGGGATGCCAACCCAGATCCAAGAGATAACAAAGCCCGTCCTCTCCCCACTGCACCTGCAAGGAAGCATGGGGAGGGCAGCCCAGGAGGTGGACCCAGCACGTGCAAAGGCCCTGAGGCAGGAAGGTCAGATGTGCAGGGGGTTATCGAATGAGAGGTCTGGACTGCATGGGTTCCAGCTTAACTGGGTCACTGCTGGCCTTTGGCCCAGATGTGAGGAGGTTTGACAGAGGCCCTGAGAGGGATCTGTCCAACAATTTAGGTCAGAAAGGCCTGAAAAACTGAGAGGGAGGGCCATGAAGGTTTCCCTAGGCCCGTGAGCGTGCTGGGCGGGGTGGTGTCAGGTTACTGAGCCTTCATCCCACAGCCATCCTTTCAGAGCACAGTGATCGCCAGTTCCAGAGGGCTGGAAGGGCCAAAGGGGACACAAAACCATGGTGGGCTTCCCAGAGGAGGAGACATCTCAGCTGAGGTCCAAAGTCTGGGCAGTTTGAGAAGAGGGAAGGGAAGTGTGATCCAGAAAGAAGGGACAGCTGGGGCAAAGGCCCAGAGGTGGATCAGAGAAAGGCAAGGGAGCCAGGTCAGTTTAAGTCCTGCAGCCTCAGTTTCCCCAGCAGCAAATGGGGAGAAGACAGGCACACAGTGGGCGGCCTGGTCTTCCCCACGCCCACCTCCCACCATCGCCCTCCACCAAGGCCCGAGCCCAAGAGGGAGTCACTGGAAGGGGGCTGCTGGGTCCTCCTGCCCATGGGAGCACCTCGGGCCAGGGAGGTCGGCAGGGCTGGCAGTCTTCACTGACCCCCGACCCCGCTCCAGCTTCCACCCAGAGGCCAGGCCAGGCGGCTCACAGGCCAGGAGGCCACAGCCCCATCTCAGGGAGCCTTGTGAGCCATCCCTCTTCACAGGCGAGGAAGCTGAGGCTCAGAGAGGGGCTGCCCCACCCCAGGTCACACACCAAGGCGAAGGGCGGCCCCCAAATGAGGGTGTGGGTGCTGGGATCGAGGATGAGATTCCCGGGACACCCGGCCCAAGAACACTGGGCCGCGGAGGAGGCAGAAGAGCGGATGCTGGCCCCAAATGACCTACAGACCAGGCAGGCCTCAGGGACCCCGCCAGGTGCCACCTGGCCCCGCCTGCTGAGGGCTGGCCACCCCGGGGCTGAGTGGCAGGCCCTGTGTGACCTCAGGCAAGTCACACCCCCTCTCGGCCTCGGCGTCTGCACCTGCACAGTCCTGGCATGCCAAGGACTCCTCAGCAGACCCCTAGTACCAGGGGGTGGCCACGGGGACACTGAGGTGACACACTCTGCTCCCTCCAGCCTCTCCAAGGTCCTCTCTCCTGGGCCACTGGCTGCGCCCCCCACAGCTGATGGCTGGTGGGCCTTGGGGGGACAGCCGCCAGCCAGCCCCTGCCCACAGCGCCCGCTGCTTCCTGCCAGCAGCTCCGGCTGCCGCTCTGGTCCGGGAACACACAGTGCCACCTCCTCCTGCCCACGCCCGTGAGGTGACTCCCTCCCGGGACACAGTGGGCAGCTGTGCCCAGTGGCCTGGACCCCCCAGAAAGTCAGCCCTGAGCTTGACCCCTGCACCCCACTCTCGAAGCCCACAGGGCACCTCCCCTGGATGTGTGGCCTCGGGAAGGCCCAGCCCTGCCTTTCCTCCTCCACGAAACAGGAGAGGGCATCGGGGCCCGAGGGTGGGGACAGCGGTCAGCAAGATGGCCGCCCCTGCCACTGCTCACAGAATCAAGGCCCAGGGTGGAGGGGGGCCTGCTGCACACTGCCCTCTCCCCACCCCTTGACCCTCCCTTCAACTTGGAATTAGCCCCTAGCCTCCAGTCCCTTGCATGTGCTGTTCCCTCCCCTGAAGCTTTGCCACCCGCGTCCCCTGCCCCTGCGCCCCCGTGAACTCCAGCGTGCCCTTTGGGCCTGACCACAGGCAGTACCTGACCTTGCCTGTCCCCAGCTGTGAGAGGTACCCCTCTTTATCTGGGTCCACATAGCTCCCATCACATTGGGATCAAGAGCTGGACTGCCTGGGTTCAAAACCAAGCTCTGACCCTTCCTGGCTGTGTGGCCTCGGAAAAGTTACTCTGCTTCTCTGTGCCTCTGTTTCCTTACCTATAAAATAGGGATAAAAATAATAACCTACCTCCAAGGATTGTTGTGAGGATCAAATGAATCACATGTGTGCAATGCTTAGAACAGAGCCCAGACCATAGCAAATGTGCCAGATGTGCTGGCCATCAATCAGTAAGAGTAGCAGCTGTTATTTGTTGAGCACCTACTGTGTGCCAGGCCCCAGGCTCAGCGTCTTACCTGGGTCATCTCACAACAGCCTGGGAGGAGGGGCCATCGTGAGCCTCCCTTTACGGCAAAGAGAGGGAGGCCCAGACATCGGCTCCACCCCAAAATATACCTGAGGGAGGAGGGGACTGCTGATATTGAGGAATTATTGGTGGATCGTGTTTCTGTGGCTGTTTTCCCGACACAAGTCCTTATCTTTCGGAGATGCACCCTGAAAGATTTACACATAAAGTAGGACGTGCAGGATGTGCTCTCACATGGTCGGGATGGGGGTGACACGGACAGGTGGGGAGCGGGCAGGACAGGCCGCGTGTTGGTGGTGCTTTGGGCTCAGTCATGGGTTCATGGGGGTCACTATACCCACTGGCCTCCATAACGAAGAGTTTAAAAAGGAAGATTAAGTGAAATAATGCAAAATTAATGTGTGAACCCTTCCCCCTCCCACCAACGACCCCCAGCCTGGGCAAAGCATTACGGCTCCCTCCTCTCGCTGGTCCTCTGCCTCCACCCTCACCCCCTCGGTCTGTTCTCCCCACAGCAGCCACATGCACGGAACCCTCTGCCGGCCCCCACCTCACGCGGGGTCAAAGGTGACATTGGAATGGTCCAGGCCCTCCCTGTTCTGCCCCTCAGTCCTTCTGCCCTTCTCTCCCGCCACTCTCCCCCTCGCTCACTGTGTTCCCCTGGCCTCCGTGCTGTTCCTCCAACATGCCAACCTGCCCTTACGTTAGGGTCTTTGCGCTGGCCGTTCCCTCCACCTGGATTTCCTTCCCCAGAGGAGCAACGAGACTCCTCCCGTCCTTGGAGGCAAGCTTCTGGGGGAGGCCTTCCTGGGCCACCCTCTCTAACGGCAGCCCACCCTCCAGGGCCCAGCCAGCACCCAACCCCTCCCCTTGACATCTGAGCCGGGCCCTCATCACATTCTCGCAGACCCATGGGTGGCTTCCCTGTTTGTGGTGTTTGTGTCTCCCCCCTAGAACGTCAGCCCTGGAGGAGCAGGGACTCCATCTGGCCGGTGCTCTGCCGTATCTCCAGCCTCTAGAACATCGCCTGGCACGCAGCAGTGCTCAGTAAATATTTGCGGAGGGAGGGGCGGAGGGGTGGGCAGAGGGAGAGAAGGGGGAGGAAGGGAAGGATGGACAGAGGGAGGAACAGAGGGACAGATGAATGGGTCCCACCCAGGGCCCCACAAGAAGAAGAGGTACGGGCCTCAGTCCTGGGTCTGTCCAGCCCCATAGCCCATGCCCCAACCACTGTGCTCTCCTACCACCGCCTGGCACGTTCCACCCTGACTGACACAGGGCAGCGTGCGAGTCTGAGACAACTCAAGGACCCGAGCCCCACCCGGCGCGGGCTCAGGCACGGACCAGGTGCCAGGGATGCTTGCTGAGTGAGCAAGGAGTGAGCGAAGAGTGAGCCAGGGGCCATCCGGGGGCCAGGGCAGCCAGGACATGTCTGGTCCCGTGTTCATGGTGCGAAGAGGCTCGGGGCTGGCAGGCCTCAAACCAGCTCTGCCAGTGTGGCCGGGGCGGGGCGGGTGCTGCAGGCTCAGGCTGGCACCGGCAGAGAGGTGGGGACAGGACCTGCAGCCCGGGCGGGAGAGGGGCAAAGGCTACGCAAATGGACCACGGCGCCCCCACCAAGCCCAGCCCCTGCGGCTCTCGGGTTTCTTCCTGGGCAGGAAGGGGACCCCTTTCCAGACCCCAGGCCCCGACCTGCACTGTGGGGGCAGGACCCCTTCCCGCCAGGACCTGTCCACAGCCTGGAAGCCCAGAGGGACGGGCAAGGCCACCAGGTGGGTGGCGCTGGAGCAGGACAAGCCAGCGGGTGACCTGGTGTAAACCTGCCTTGTCCCAAGCTGCTGCTCAGCCGTGCGCCAGTCCTGTGCCCTTCTGGACTCAGTTTCCCCAGGTGGAAAGTGGCACTGAGCATGCTTCAATCCAAGGTGCTGAGCGATCGAGAAGAGGCCAGTCAGAATGCGGCCCCGTCCCAAAACCCAGCTCTGGGGACAAGTTCGAGTCCCAGCCCCCGGTCCCACCGCTGAGGTCACACTGGGCAGCCTCCGTTCAGGGCAGGAAGCAACCTCAGTTACACCCTGGGATCCTTAGCTGGAATTTGGGGGCGGGGTCCATATTCCCTAAATCCATAACCCCCAAGTCCTGAGAGGCCAAGCCCCACCCCCGCCCCATCGTGCAGCCCGGGCAGCGGGTGTCCTGCTCTGAGCCTCAGTTTCCTCCTCTGTAAAATGGGTGGCATCCTGCCAGTCTGGCCTGAGGTGTGCCATCGTTGAAGGCCGCAGGAACAGAGGACTTGGTCTGGCCCTCAGGACAAGGCAAAGAAGCCGGGGGCCTGTATACCTCCAGATGGACTGGGGGTGGGAAGGGAGCAGGAACCGGAAGCCCCCAGCGGTTTCTGGGGGGCACTCAGCCCCGCATCCCCAGCCGCCCGACGGAGGAAGGATGACTCCTTCCAGCCCCACCTACTCCAGTTCCGAGCCCTCTCAGTCCCCTCTCCAGACACGGCCTGAATCCACTTTCTTCCCTCCCACCATGGCCACCCCTCCTGCAGGCCCAGCCACCTCCTCCAGGCTGGCCGACTAGGGCAGAGAACCTTTCTGAACCCATCACCCCTGGTCAACAGCTCTCACAGCCGCTACACTTCAAGCCAAAGGACAAAGTCCTCACAGGGCCTCCAAGTGCCTACGATGGACTCTACAGCCCCACCCCCTTCACTCATTCTGCTCTGCCCACACTGGCCACCTCTCCGTTCCCTGAGAACCCAGTACAGCCCTGCCTCAGGGCCTTTGCCCTTGCTGTTCCCTCCACCAGAGCGTACTTCCCCTAGACATCTGCAGCCTCACTCGCTCCCTTCCTTCAGGGGCTTTACTCCAACGTCACCCGTTCAGAGAGGCCTTTCCCGTCCACGTGTTCAAATGGCAACACACCCAGCCAACTCTGCTCTCTGTCTGAGTCTCATCTCAAAAGCCCCCTGCTCACAGAGGGCCTCTCTGATCTCCCCCGGCCCAGGTGAGGACCTTCAACTTCTCTGAGCATGGACCACAGCTCTGATGACATAGCTCACTGTGTGAGTACATGTCTGATGAAGACAGGGGCCGCTTCTGTCTCACTCTCAGCTGAATGCTCTGCAGAGAGTGTCACATTCAAAACAGTTAAAAGGCGGCATGCTTGGGCATCCATCCGGTCAGAATGGACACTGGCCAACAGCACAGGGCCGAGCCTGGAGTGGGGACCTGGTAACTACTGAATGAGTTAACAAAGGGATGGATGGATGGATGGGCACACACAGTGGGCCTGGGACTTGCCAGGGATGCCCGGAGCCCAGAGAAGGTGGCCCAGAGAAGGGAAGGGTCCGCCAGAGCTCACCAGCCAGGCTCTGGCCTGAGCAGCTGCAGGCAGCCCAGCCTCTCTGCCTGCACAACCCGACTTTCATTCCCCATCCTCAGTCCAAGAAAGCTCCTTCCCCCGGGAGATCTGGGGACGGGGGAGTGGGCAGGCCGCCCTCTGGTCCCGGAACAGGGGGGCTCCCAGGCTCCATCTGTCCCACCACAAAGGAGCTTTGTCCTCAGCGCTGAGAGCCTGGGGCAGATCGGAAGCCGCCCCCCAGCCGCCCAGCAGGTCCCAGCACCCCCGGTCAGGCCAGGCCAACAGCTCCAAAGCCAGATCCCAGGGCTGGCGCAGTGTGGGGCACGGCCCCCTAAAATCTCATTAATCCTCCCTGGGAGTCCTGCGAGGGGGCTCTAGGGTGACCCCATTTTTGCAGATGGGGAAATAGGCTCAGAAGGCAAAGTTACTCAGCCAAGGTCTCCCAGCCAGCAAGGAACAAAGCGAGGATTGAAACCCAGGCCCAGCCGGCACTCACCCTGTCTGGAGAACAGACCCTCTGGGTTCAGGAGGGTGGAGGGGCCTTTCTGGAGGCCCGGGTGGGCAACCACGCCTGGTCCTTCCCCGAGGGTTCCCCAACAAGGGATGGAGGCTGGGCCTGAACCGGGAGCCCTCGGCCCACGCCCAGCCCATGCCCCAGGGCCTTCGGGATCCGCCGGCCAGGCCCCAACACGTCTCCACCACTTCCTGCCAGGCGGCGTCTGCAGGGAAAGGATGGATGGCAGGCAGACCAGGGGGCCATTCCCATCCATCCCAGCCCCGCTGTTTGCCTGGCCGGCGCCCCCCTTCTCTCCAGGCCCATCTGCTCTCAGCGCAGCTACCAGGGCCACCTCCTCAAAGGCACACTGCCAGGGGGCACCTACCCTGAGCCAGGCGCTACCCACAGTCCCGCCCCGCGGTCTCTCCTCACTGCCCGAGGACAGCACGGAGACTCCCTGAGCGGGCACTCGGGGTCCTCCACTCGGGGCACCAGCCACCTTTCAGGTCAAAATTCGACCGCCCTCCGAGCTCCAGCAAGAGGAGCTGCTCACACGCATCTTCAGGCCCTTGCTCAAGGCCCACCTGCCCCCAAGAGAACTATTCCATCCTTCCAGGTATGTCACACACACCACTTCCTCCAGGAAGCGTTCCCTCACCCACGCCCTCCAAGGCCCCAGAACAGCTCCTCCCTTCTGTCCTTGGTCCCTCTCTGGAACCCCAGCCGCTGTGGGCTGCCTTCGCTCAGCAAGAGCAATCGAGCGCCTGAGCCAGGTCTGACCCTTCTCTTTGTCACACCTTCAGCAGGCCTGCCCTGCCCCCCGAGCCCCAGGTAAGAGGCTGAGCACCCTGATGAGGATTTGAGGCCTCCCCTAACCCACCTAGTCCATTCCCAACTACCTTGCACATGGCCTGCAGCCCCCACCTCCCCAGGCCACGCCCACACTCACCAGGCCACTTCCTGCCTCCAGATCTTTGCTCTGCTGTCCCTTCCTCCTGGCATGCCCTCGCCCTTCTTCCCTCGTGAGCACCTGTCACCCTTTAAGATTCAGGCCAGCTAGCCCCTCCTCTGGGAAGCTCTCTGGCACTGTAATGGGCTGCCACAGTACACATGGCACCCACCCCGTGGCAGAGCAATGACCAGGGTCTGTGTCTGGCTCCCCCAGGGTACAGGCTGCTCCCAGAGTGCATCTTTGGGGTCCCCAGCTCCCAGCACAAGGCCCAGACATCGCCAGCAGGAAATCAAGCGTCTAGCTGCCAACTCCCGGCCCAGAGAGGCCGGGGTGGAGGCCAGGAGCCCTCCCAGCGGCAGCACAGAGCCCTGCTCTGCCCGTGATGCCCACAGAGCTAAGGTACGGGTGGGGGGGTGCTCTCCGAAATGGCCAACTGGTAACCAAACCCACGTCGTTTCTAAAACTAGGGCACAGGAGAGAAACGGGAACAGCGGAATCGTCCCCAAATAGAACTGCGGCTCATCTGGTTCCAGGGCCTTCGGGAACACCTGCCGGGGGAGGGGGGCGGGTACAGGGGGCAGGTGGCTGCTCCCAAGGCTTCGAAAGGAAACTTCAAGTCTGGAGGGCAAAGCGGTCACCAGCACGGCACCCGGCGCTGACACCCTGCCCCTCCCGAGGGTCCGTCCCAACCCTGGAGGTGCAGGGTCCCCTTCCACTTACCCCACCCAGCTGTGGGGTGCTCCAAGCTACGAGCCTTTGCTCACGTGGGTCGTCTGCCTGCAATGCTCTTCCCTCTTCCTGTCGGTCAGAACCCTGCCCATCCTGTAACCGTGACCAGTGGCTGGACGCTTCCACAAGCCTGGCACGGGTGGGCATTCGTGGGGAGAGAGTTTATCAAGTCTTCCCAACAGCCCTATGAGGAAAAGACTCCTGCTCCCATCTCACAGATGAGGAAACTGAGGCTCAAATAGAGAAGCCATCTGCCCAGGGCACACAGCAAAGGAGGCAGGGGACCAGGCAATGTGGTGGGTCCTGGGTGCCAGCAGCCACAGGGCACCCAGAAGCCTGACAGAGTAGTGCACAACACCCCACCTGATCCTTGGAGCAAGCCCATGATGTGGATACTGCCACTAGGCCCATTTTTCAGATGGGGAAACTGAGGCACAGAAAGGTTAAACTGACTCACCAAAGTCACACAGCTGGGGGGCGACAGCAGCTGGAGACAGAGGAGAAGCACCCCGGGGGCCGGGACGGCTTCCCAGAGCAGTCTCTGGGCCTCACACTGCCCTGAAAAGAATGCTGGGAGGGGCTGGATGAGGGTCAGGGGTCAGACGGGAGGCAGAGAAGGGCCCAGCCTGGATGAGGTGGGTCAGCCTACGGTGTCCAGGAGGCTCTGGGTCCAAACCCACGCACTGGGTGGCCTTGGGCAAGTCCCTCTGCTTCTCTGAGCCTCGGTTTCGTCTTTGGTGAAGTGGAGCCAGAAGTGCCACCCCACAGGGAGGCTGTGACATCGGACACAACTGTTCACCTGGCACTGAGCAAGGACTCAAGCACGGGCTAGAGGAACGGATGACCACTGACGGGCTCCGAGGCTGGTCCACTGGGGCTCATCCTTCCTTCCAGATCTTGGTTGTCTCTGATTCTCCACTCAGAAAGGACAGGAAGGTGGGCATGAACTGCCTCCTCTCTGATTCCTAGAAGGAGCCCTCCCAGCTCTGCCAGCCTTCCCGGCTGTGTGGCCTCAGGCAAGTCACTTCACCTCTCTGAACCTCCAGATCTCCCTTTTGACAATAAGTCAAGGCTTTCAAGGGCCTCTGAGAGAGGGGCTCCTCCCTGGGGAGACTGGGGGCTCATGGGGGGAGGTTCAGTTCCACCTGCTCAGGCACTGAGAGCGTCTGGAACGACCCTGACTTGAGGCCTGTTTCCTTATCCACCACATGAAGATTATTGTGACGGTCTGTCTCCCTCCCAGCCCTGCCTGGGGATGCTCAGAGGCGATCGAAGAAAGTGCTTTGTAAACTGTAAAGTGCAGCGCCCTTGGGAGTAATGATTAACACTGTACTCCCTTAGAGGCAAAAGGAATCCTACGACTTGCCATCCAAGGCAGAATGTGTCAGAGCCATGAGGGAGGGCAGAAAAGGAACCACGGGGCTGCAGAGGAGGAAGGATGGACCCAGACTGCAGCAGAGAGGGTGGGCAGGAAAAGCCTTCTGGAGGCACCGGCATCTCAGCCACTCGAAGGGCACTGAGAGGGAGGGCCTGCTAGGCAGTGGGACCTGCAGAGGCAAAGGCACGGCGGCTGGACCACCCGGCACAGCAGGAAGACAGCCGACGATTCAGGAAGGCCAAGGGACCACCTGAGGCGAAGGGAAATGTGGGCGGTGACCAGGGTGGGCAGAGGGAAGAGCTCTGGCCCCGACCTACAGCACCTCCAGGAGCCCTGCTGCGGAGCCCGGGCCCACCCCTGCCTCTCTCTGAGCCTCGGCTGCCTGTCAAAAACCCGAAGGCAGTAACAGCTCCCGCGTCTCAGGCCAAGTGGGCAAAGAGGCCAAGAACCCAGCGCTCGGTCGGTGGCCACCCTTGGAGAGATGGACGCACTCAGCGAGGGGGCCTTGGACGCCAGGGATTAGGGCCCCGGGAGGCCGGGACAAGTCCGGTGGGCAAGGCTGAGGCGGGCGCTGGGCTCAGGGAGGCTGGACAGAGTTGGCGGCTTGCAATCGATCCGGCCACCAAACTCGTCTGTCTCTAGTTAACCTCGCCTTCAGCCCCGCCCCACGGGACACGCCTGCCACGGACACAGGTGTCCAGTCGCAGCCCCAGGGATTCCCAGACCAACTGGGCTGCAGAGGCTCAGAATTCCCGCCTCGTCAGGGAAGTCCCTTCCTCATCGCAGGCACTCAGAAATATTAAGCACCTACTGTGTGCAGGCCCCGCGCCAGAGCAGACACACAGTAGTTCATCAGAGCCTCACATGACCTTGTCAAAGCTGGTACTGGCACTGTCATCTCCATTTCACTAACGGGGAAACTGAGGCTCAGAGTAATCATTTTCCCACAATCACACACAGTAAACAAGTGGCAGAGCCAGGATCTGAACCCAGAACCAAGTGGCTCCAAAGGCCTTGCCGTTTCCACTCCCCGTATGCCATGACCATCCACTGAGCAGCCCTGACGTGCCCGTCCTAGGAGCTGGGGGTTCCCTGGAGGCTGCCTGTACTCCAGAGCCCAGGGGAGCTCCATCAGTCAGAGCTGGAAGCCCAGAGTCAGGTCCCCCAGCACCCCACCCACCACAAAGCTGGGGAACGACTTCAGCCAGGCCAGGGGCAAACTCAGTGGGAACCAGCTGCCACAAATCACAGAGCAGCCAGAAGGCTGGGCTCACACTTCACTGGGCTGTGTGATTGTGGCCCCAGCCCTTGACCTCTCTGAGCTTCAGTTTCCTCTTCTGTGTCATGGGAACAAAAGGTCTGCCCACCCCGTGACGGGGCAAGGGATGAAATGGGTCAGCTTGCTATGACCGGGCTGGGGAGGGCATAATGTGAGGACATCAACATCAGGCAGGGTAAAAGTCAAGGCCACAGATTGGGACCAAGCAGCCCAAGAGACGATAATCAGACCTTGACGGAGGAGGCCAAGTTTCCCCACCCCACTCCGACTTCCCTCCCCCAGCACTGGGAGTCTGCCTGCTCCGGCCTCGCAGCTCCGCGAGTCAGAGGGTTGGAAGGAACCATTCCCACGGTCTCTCAGCAGCTCCTCAGCCCCTCCGACCTCTCCATCCCCACACGGGCATCAGAGAGGACTCAGCCGGGCCGGCCCCAGAGAACTTCCCAGCGAGGATCCCGGTCACACAGCCTCCAGGAGGGAGGAGCCCTCACCATACAGAGGAGGAAACTGAGGATCAGAGAAGGAAGACGCTCAGCCAAGACCATGTAGCTTCTCCTCCCCTCTGGCTTCTCACTGTAGAATTCTCTGGGTAGTTCCAAGGGGAGGCGAGGGACTGGGGTCCAAGTTGGGGGGACGTCACTTGCTCAAGATCCCACAGCAAGGAGTGGGGAAACGGGGGTTCTGGCTCCCAGCTCGGGGATCTTCCCCGATCATCCACCCCTTGACTCCACTCCCCGGAGGCTGTACTGGGGGAAGGGGCAGGCTGGCTGGCTGGGGACAGCCCTGGATCAAAAGACAAGAGATGTGCATTTTTCTGCCAGCTTGGATAATACGTCCTGGGTCTTTCTGGCCTCAATTTCCCATCTGTGAAAAGAGAAGGTCAGAATACATGAGGAATGACGAACTCCCGGCACGTGTACAAGGCCCTCTAACCCTCTGTGCAGACATTACTAGTCTATCACAGCACTCTTTCCCATGAAGCCAAGACTGGGCCTCAGAACGTTCCTCCACACAGCAACCCAGGTCTGGGGAGCTTGAGCCCTGGGCCATCCCAAGAACGGGTAATGTCTGAGCCCCCATGAGGGAGGAGAAGGGAGAAAAACGTCACTTTTACTGAGCATCCAGTAGATCAAGCCACTGGAAGCCGTTGGCTGATTTAATCCCCACAGGGAGGTGTGCAGAGGCTGAAGTCCAGAGGGGCTAAGTGACCTGCCTTTGGACACACAGCTGGGAGCGGGGCCTTGAACACAGCGGAGGCATCTATCGGGTCACCTCCCCAGAAACAGGGACACAGAGCCAGCCAGCAGGTGAGGCCTACGGTACAGCCGCACCCCGTCCTCCCCTTGGCCCTACTAGGTGCACGCCCTATGCCCATTTTACAGCTTCAGAAACTGAGTCACAGGAAGGGGGTGTCAGCTGCCAGAGAAGGAAGGACTCGAGTCCACGTCTGGCTCCTCCCGACCCCTATTGATCGAGTTAATGTGGGCTAAACACTTTATTTCAGTCCTCTTGGGACATCCTGGGAGTCATGACTCATCTTGTCCCCCTTCACAGATGAGGAAACTGAGGCACCCCAGAGGAAGTGCTCCCCCAGGGGCTCAAGTGGAAACCAGAGCTATTTACCATGGAGATAAGGGGGAGGGAGCAGCGGAGGGGAAGTAAAGGGCTGTGGGAACCCAACGGAAGATAGAGGAGCGGGGCCACTTGCTGGACCAAGGCAGGAAATGAGGCTCTGGTCAACAGGCCCAGGGCAGGGGAGGCCCTTTGAAGTGGCTCCAAGGCGGGTAGGGACACGAGCCCTCCAGAGTCCTCCAGCCTCAGTTCACCTTGTCACTTGGCATCTGGGAGACCCTAGGCAAGCAGCTTCTCCCCTCTGGGTCTTAGTATTTACATCCAGAAAATGGACCAAGCTCACCTAAGGCAGGCTTTCAAAAGCTGGCCTAAGCTAGACCGACAGGGCTCTCTCCAGGGCAGCCTCCTTGCACAGAGAGGGCAGGGCAGGACTCAGATCACCCAGCACATAGACAGCTTTGCTGCCAACACCCTTTCCTAGGCTAGTTCTGGCCAGAGCAGCCCCTTCAGACTCAGTGAGATCACCCACTCAAAGCCTTTGCCACACAGCTGGCCACAGGGGACAAACCGACCTGCCTGGGTAGCACCACACAAGGCAGGTCCCACTTCCGGAGGACCTACTGGCCCCAGGCACTGGGCATACAGCCCTCCTTCGACCCTCACCTGATAGGGAGATATCGTCCCCATTCTCAAGACAAGGAAACTAAGTCTCAGAAAGATACAGTGAATGACCCAAAGACACACAAGTGGAGATGGTCAGAACTTGAACCCAGACCAGTCTGACTTGTGAGCCCTGACCACACTTTGGTCTCCAGCTGAGCCCTCCCGGCTCCCTAACTCGCTCCCAGCCTCCAGCCACCCTGCAGTGCACTTCCCCAACCCCTGGCTCTCACTCTCTCCTGCCTTCCTGCCAGTGAACTCCTATTCCACATTCAAAGCCCAGCCTTAAATGCCCTTCCTCTTGACACCTGATCTAGGCCCCCACAGAATACTTGGAGTCCAGCCCATAGATCGATTTCTGCCAGGTGCATTGGCCAGCTCTGTACCCCTGGCCTCCAGCATGGGGCTGTTCACACAGGGGACACCAATCAGCCCAGTGGGAAGACAAAGGCCAAACTCCTCCCCAAGGCCCAACTGGCCCCACATGGTCCAGCCCTGCTGCAAACACCCCTCACTTCACCTCTCATCCACTCCCCCTAAATCTCTGTGCTCCAGACTCACAGGCTTTCCCATTGTTCCTCCACAACAGCGCACACTCCTCACCTCAGGGCCTTTGCACATGCCCTTCCCGCTGCCTGGTAAGCCCTGCCCCTAGCTCCATGTCTGGCCAACTCCTACATGCTTCCTTCAGGATTCCGCTGCACCCCACGCCTCTCCCTCGGAGCCCTGATCACAGCTGCAATTACAGATTCATTTATTTGGCAACTAGTTTGCTACTTGGCTCACCCTCTAGACTCAAATTTCTGGAAGGCCAGGGACCTGTTCACAACTCCCCAGCAAGGCCCCACCCAGGCTGACCGCTCCCCACAACCCCAGAGGCTCTGGGAAGCGTGTGAGCAGAAAGGAAGAGCTGCTGCCCGCTCAGCACCACCTCCTGGAAGCCTCCGGATGCCTCCTCCAGCTCCCACTGCTCGCCCACCCCCACCCCGCTCGCCTGAATTCACAGCCCCTAGGACATAGCAGGTGCTCAAGACAGGGTCACACACGCTTGGATTTAGGCAGGTTTGGGGAAAGGGGATCAACTGAGGACCGAGGGGTCAGGGGACCTGTCGGCAGGTCACTGATCTTCTCCACCCTGGATCCTGGGGCTTGGGGAAGCCAGACAGCCCCGCCCCCCAGGTCACAATCAGGGAAGAAGCACAAGCAGAAACTGGCTGTGAGCCGGGGATAACTCATGCTCCAGGAAGAGGTTAGGGGAGAGGAGGAGAGAGCTGGGGGGCCTTCCTGGAAGAGGTGGGCCTTCAGCTAAACCTTGAAAAGCAAGAGCAGATAAGCAGCTCCTTATTTGGGAGCCCTTCCCGTAGGGACACCTTCAGGAGCCAAGGCTCAGGGGCCACACAGGAGGGCCTGGCAGGCAGTCAGCTGAGAGAGGTGACACACTGTAAATCACATCCCTGGGTGGAAAGACCACATCACCCCACCACCAACGGGCCTCGTGGCCCCTGCGACCACGCAGCAGCACAGTCCCCTCCGACACTGCTGTGCCTCTGGTCCCGTCCCGGGAAACCCCTGCTCCTCCATCACCCCTGGAAGGGTTCAAGGGCAGCCGAACGGGGCTCTCTGAGGTCTGGGTTCTCATTCCAGCTTCAAACTGTGTGGCCTCGGTCAAGCCACTTCACCTCTCTGTGCCTCAGTTTCTCCATCAGCAAATGGAGGATAAACAAGAGTCCCTACCTCACAGGAGGTGCTCAGGAGACATCAGCAGCTGTCACTCTCACTGGCCCGTTCTATACTCAACAAAACTAAGGCCAGAGGGAGCCGCAAGTTCCTGAGGCCACACAGCAGCCGGGCGGCAGGACTACACGGCACCTGTCTCTCCCAAGGGGTTACGTGGTGGCTTTTCAGGCACCGACCCATCCTCTTCTGGAGAGGAGCCCCACGAGGCCAGCAAGCTCAGCCCCACCCGTTGTGGGCAATTCATCCAGTGAAGCGCGCACTTATTGAGCACCCACTACATACCAAAGGCCTGCACGCAGACACATGGATTCTCCCCTGCGGGTCCCCTTTCCACACCCGCAGACTCAGAGGGGCAGCCCTTCGGTCCAGGCCGCCCAGGGAGAGGAGAAGCCGAGGTGTCCCGTCTCCCCAGCCAGGAGGCCGAGAAGATGGTCAGCAACAGGACCAGCTTGGCCCACTGAAACCAAGTCTGACCTCAGCTGCACTGTGGCAGGGCCTGGACTCACCCCAGGCGACGCAGGGACCACAGCCCCAACTGTGCAGAGTCCCTGAAGCTTGGAAAGCCTCACCCGGGGCCACACGCACATGGTCTGTCCACCCTCAAGTCCCCTGAAAACCCCAGAGACTGAAGTGATACCCCACAGGTGAGCACCTCCGGTTCACCCCATCTTTCCACCAGCCGGGTGATCCCAGCCAGGCCCACCTGCCACTGATGAGGACCTCCAGCTCTGAGAGAGCAGGCAGCTGTCTGAGGACACACAGCAGGGCAAGTGGTGGCCCTGTTGAGATTCGAACCCACCCCCAACCCCAGCCTAGGCAGGCAGACGGACCCGGTCTGGTGGCGAGGCCCAAAACTTTTGCCAACTTCTGAGCAGGCAGGCGGCTGGGCCTGCCCAGAAGCGAGGCTGGGGGCTAGGGGCAGCCGGGACCAGACACAGTGTGGCCCAGTCCTTTCCAGGCCAGCGGCACCAGGCCCTACTCGAAGCCCCACGAGGACACAGTGGTCGGTCCCGGTGCCCTAGCCGCGAGTTCCAGCCAGGGACCCCCAGGCCCACCCTGCCGCCCCCTCTCCACCCCCCATCCCGGGCGGGGGGCGCCAGGCCGGGCAGCCGCGGCCAGAGGCGGCGCCGACTGGCTCAGATTTCAGATTTGGCCTAGACCTGGCCGGGGGGCTCGGGCCCGGCTCGCTGCTTCTCAGGGGGCTCGTAGTGGGCGGGTGAGCCGGAGGGGGTCCCCGCGCGGGCAGGACCCCTGCGCCCCCCGCCCAGCCCCCTCCTCTCGCGGCATCACAACAAAAGGCCGCGCCGGCACGTCCCCGTGCGCCCGCCCTGCGCTCCGGGATCGCGGCTCGGCCCTGGGGTAGGGGTTGGAGGGGTGCACGGGGCCCCGCGGCCCGGCGATCCGACGCCAGGGTGGTCCCGGGCGGGGGCTCCCCGCCGCCGGCAGGGACTCGGGGCCGCAGAGGGGCGGGGGGCGCTCACCTGGGCCGGCGGGCGGGCGGGCACACCGGTAGCCAGACGCACGGGAGGGCGGCCCGCCGGACGGCCGGGTGTCCAGCGACGGCGGCCTGGCCGCTCCGGCTCCCAGGCCGGAATGGATTCCGGGCCGGGAGAGACAGATCGGGAGAGAAAGGGAGGAGGAGGAGGAGGAGGCGACGGCCCGGGGAGGGGAAGAGATGGGAGGGAGCGCGCGAGCCGGGAGGAGGGGCCCCGCAGGCCGCCGGGAGGAGGAAGAAGGAGGAAGCGCGCGGGGACGAATTCCCCGCACGTGACCTGGGGGAGACCGGGGCGCGGGCCCCCCACACTCGAGCCAGGCGTCCAGGCGGGGCGCGCGTCGGGGGTGCGGAGGCTTGGGGCGCGGAAGCCCCGCCCCCCACCCGCCCCCTGAGAGCGCCCCACCCTGCGGGACCCCCATCCTCCCTCAAACCAAAACGCCCTCCCAGATTCCCCCCAACCCACCCACCCCGTTTACCCCAAAACCACCTCTCCTGCAATTATTAGTAATAATAATAATAATAACAGCAGCACTAATAGGGCGCTCACTCCTTGCCAGGCGCCATGCTAAGTGGCTCAGGTCGACTTTAAGATCTATTCCCAACTAGCAGCTGAGCTGGTGGGATGGTCGTCTCCATTTTACAGATTAGGAAACTGAGGCACAGAGAAGGAGGTGACCTACAAGAAACAAGCTTTGGACTGTGGGCTTGACCTGAGTTTCCCAAAGAGGGGACTGGGGCCGGAGGGGCAGTGGGGAGAAAAGCAACATTTATTTTAATGGATGTGTTCATTTTAATGTGCATAAAACAAAAACAAACGCAGGACTAAGGCAGCCCGTCAGAAGTCGTGGAGCTCTGGACATTCCTGCCTAGGAAGTGTTTGGTGGCAATGACACTTGCAAATGTGAATAAAGAGGCAAAGTAATCTGGACGCAGGGGGCAGGGCATACAGCAGAGAAAGGGGACACTGAGGAAATGCTGCTCTAGGGCCACACAGCCTCCCCCACCCCTGTCTGATGGCACCTCGCCCCACCACCTCCCGGCCCGGGCTCCAGGGCTGCCCTGTCGGGACGCGTCCCCTGCCCCTGTCTCTTCTCCCGTCCTCCTGTAGTTACAGCCCACAGGGGAAGGTGGGCCCGAATCCAGCTTCCTTCTCTGAACGTTTTCCCATTTCACAGATGGGAAACTGAGGCCCAGCCGGGTCAAATGGCACCAGGCCGGGCTTCTCCTCCTGAGAGGAGCTGGGATGGGAACCCTAGGACATGGGAGGCAAAGGCCTCGGGGTACAAAATAGTATCCAGGAGTCCAGGAATGAGCGAGGCCTCGAGCAGGACCGATCTGGTTCAAATCCAGGCTGGCTGCCCACGGCCGCGCCTTGTACCGGTCCATCGATTTCCCCAGCCCAGGCCCCTCACCCGTGAAACAGTGAGCATGGCCAGAGAGGACTCCCGGGAAAGTTAAAACTGAGGAGTGTGAGGGTGGCTGAGGTTATGCTCAATGAGTGGTAGCTCTTACGGTTGGTAAACTGAGGCCAGAGGGAGAAGGGGCAGCTTGAAGCCCCACAGCAAGTCAGCAGCAGAGGCAGCGCCAGAAGCCAGCCTGGGCTGGGGAAACGGCCGTGCTTGTTTGCAAGGCTGGCTTAAAGATTAACCACAGCTTCCCAGGCTGGAGGAGCAGGCTTCTCAGTCGCCGTTCACTCCTCAGGCGGGTCTGGAGGCCTTTGCCTGCCGCCCTGGGCCGGGGTGGGCTGCGTGGCCAGGGTGTGCTGGAGGTGGCTCTCACCACTGGCAAGGGCGGACTGTGCCCATCTCCTCCCAACGCCACGGTCCATGATGTCACGCTTGGTAGCTTGATGGCTTGATATGAGCCACCGTGGGAGTATTTACACCTTGGAAATCAGCAAAGGCTACAAATCAAGGCTTTTTTTCCTCCCAGAGAGCTGGTTTTTAAATATTTGCCAGCACATCACTAGATTCATCCACAGAAGTTCAGCTGAAAGTTCTGGGCTACTCCTAGAGCTGGGATGACAGAAGGCTTAAAAGCATAGACTTTGGACTCCACAGTCCACAGAGATGGGTTCAAGTCCCATCTCTGCCACTTCCTGGATATGTGACCTTGAGCATGCCATTTCTCTGAGCCTCGGTATGCCAACCTGCAAAATGGGCTGAAGAGAACGCTTCCCTCAGAAGCCTCCCGTGAGGATGACATGAGGAGCTGTAAGCTCCCTGCGTGTGAGATCTCATTACTCACACCCTACATACTTGCTTGGAAGAGCAGGGACAATGGAGACAAGTTTTGGCTCTGCAAGGACAGAGGCAGCCTTCCACCTGGAGCCACCACTGGCTTCAAGGGCTTGGCTCGATGGCAGAGGTTTCAGTGGGCACGTGAGGAAGACGAGGCCGGCCCAGTGGTTGGGAGCATTTGTTATTTTCCACCAGCCCTCTGGGCCTTTGTTCAGACCGTAACCCCCCACATCTCTAGCTTCCCAACCCTCCGTGTCCGTGAAGGTCCTGAGTAAACACCACCTCCTCCAGGACACGCTCCCTAACAAAGCCCTGATGGGGGCACACCCCAAGTCCATTTGGAGTGTGTCTGTCCTCACCCTGAGGGCAGGGACTGTGGCCTGGCCTGTGCCCAGCACAAAGCAGACACTGCCCAGTTGGCTGGAGAGAACACACGGATTAGGGATCCACATACAAAGGCTCAAGTTCCAACTCTTCCATTCATTGACTATGTGACCCTGCCCGCTCTGAGCCTCAATTTACTCATCCATAAAGTGGGGTAACAACCCCACCAACCTCCAGGATTATGCCGACGTAAGAGTCGCTGGTCTGGCCTGGTGGGTAAGTAAGTGACTCGGTGCATTATTTTGCTTAAAACATTATTTGTTAGTAAAATAGCAGCTCATTGCTTCATACCTGCAAATCATCCATCATTGTTAATGGGCAGCAACTTATTGGCCACCGACAGTATACACAGCCCTGGCCCGGGTCTGGAACATCAAGAAGGACAATTTCCCAACTCAAAGCACCCGGCAGATGACAGATGTTATTGGTGTCAACAGTGTCGAGATGGTGAGCACCGGTTGTACTCAATCATCTATTTCCAGAAACCTCCTCTTCCCTTCTTCCCCATCCCTGGGTCAGAGCCACAGCTGAGGGCAGGATGGAGAGCGTGGGGAGAGGCCTGGTCCCACAAGACTGGCAGCAGGCCCATGGGTGAGAGCTTTCCCGTGAAGTGGGATCAAGGGTGCCCCCCACCTCATCCAGGGCCCTGGTGACTCTGGCTCAATGGTGGCCTATTTGCCGCACCCACCCTGAGCCCAGCTCATCCCTGGAGCAGCAAGTGGGGAGCTGGACCCGTCACAGGCACCCAGTGGGAAGTTCCAGACCAGCCCTGCTCTTCCCCAGATGGTTTGCTGTGAGTTGTCTATTCAAAGCCACCAGGCTCAGGGCTACAGGACAGGGTGGGAGAGTGGACAGGCTCCAGCCTGAGACTGTGGAATGGGCTTGGCACCTCCCGTGGCACTGCACTCTACGGTTTACACAGAGATGTCCAGTGCATCAGTGCATCAGGCTCTTGCCAACTGCTCAGGCCTCTCTTGCAGGCCCTGGTCCCCTTCCCTCCTTGTCAGGCCTACCTCCTTGCTGTCCCTCCATCACAGCAGCGCATTCCCGCCTAGAGGCCTCTGCACTTGCTCGTCCCTCTGCGTGGAGTGCTGTCCGCCCCCAGCCCCTGGCTAAGCCTCGCTCTTCCTTCCTCCAGTCAGTCAATATTTACTGAGCATCTACTGTGTGCTAGGTGCTGGGGATACAGCAGTGAGCAAACCAAGTCTGGTCTCTGCCCTCGAGTTGCTCACAGCCTGGAGGAGAAGACAAGTGCGACCAGTGCACTAGGCACAGAGATGGGGCCAGCACTGGGAGCTGGAGGGTCCCCTAACCCAGGATGTGTGTTGGAGTAGGGGGGCTGATGAAGGAGGGAGGTCGTCCATGGAGAGTGTAGACGCCTGCGGAGATGGGACAGAGGGGGTGTTCCAGCCAGAGGGAATAGCATAAGCAAAGACATAGGCGGAAAACACCGCTGGGTCTGGAACTCGGCCCCGCTGATGGAAGGCAGTGCTAATGGAGCACAACATGGTGCGTGGGCTGGAGTGGGGGAGTGAGGTGGGCAGGGTGGCCGGGGTGAGCCCTGAACATCCTTGAGGGCCGGGCGTGGCTCTGTCCTGGAGGCAGTGGGGAGCCCTGGAGCACTGTGACCAGAGAAGGGCCTGGGGAGAGGTGCTGTCACTGAGTGGGAGACAGATGTGGGGCCGCAAGGAGCAGTCTGGAGGCCTCTGCGCTGACGGCGGCCGCAGCCGAGGAGCAGCTGAGACAGAGCCTAGCTCGCCTGGTGTGCATGCGTGGGCACGCACGCGTGTTCCGGGGACCGAGGCCAGGGTGGCCTGAAGGCCTAAGACGCAGGGCACTAGAGATGCGTCCCCCGGCCCCATGAGTCAGAAGGAGCTGGGAGCAGGGGAGCATGTTTGCCCTCAAGGCTGGTTCCTCCAGCATTCCCCCACCCTCCGGGGAAGGGATAGAGACAGTGGGCACCTGAGCGGGCGGAGCCCAAGTCCAACATGCCAATGACGGCATTAACCATGAGCACCGCCCTGCACGGTCGACATCCTCGAGGCCGCACCTGCAGGGGTTGAGCGGCCAGTGCACAGGTGGGAAGGCCGAGGCTGCAGTGCTTCTCCGCCCAGCTCAGAATCTAGAGACAAAACAGGGGCTGTCACAGGCAGAAAAGACCTGCTCGCGTGAAAATGGGAGACTCCTGGCCCCGCCAGCTTCGTGTGAAGGTCGAGTGCCACGAAACTCAGTCATTCATCACAGCACTCCCCTCAGACCACAGTAGAGACCAGAGAGGGAAAGACACTCTCCCAAGGTCACAGAGAGTCACCGGCAGACAGAGCCAGCCCTGCTCCAGCCCAGGCCTCCTTCCGCCATGTCTCAGAATGTTTATGAGAAAAGATAAAAGGGCCCAGGGCCCTTGATCTGCCTGGCCTGGCAGGAGGGCAAAGGGCAGGGCGGAAATCTGCAGCCAGAGCTGTGACCCCCAGATCAGAGGGGGTTACAAACCCGCTGAGCAGAGAGGAGACAGTCTGCAACGGGAGACCTTCAAAGAATAACTGTGAAAACAAGCGTCGCAGCCGCAGCTCTCAGCGCCACGGGCTGAGCTCCAGGCAGCACCCCGTCATCCTGGGGGCTCTGTGTGTGGCGTCTCGTTCATTCTTCACAGCACCACGAGGTCGGGGTATTTGTCTCCAGTGGACAGATGTGGAAACTGAGGCGAGGCGAGGCAACAGGACACCGGGAGGAGGGCAGGACCTCGAATGCAAACCCAGGCAGAATTCAGGCCTCCGGAGCCTGGAACTCAGGAGCTGTGGTTCTGTCCTGCCCTGACCCGCTGGGAGCCGTGGCGGCCGGTACTTCACTTGAGGGGGACAGGCAAGACCCGCAGAGCCCGCCCCAGGCCCTGAGCCCCACCCCCTCCCCAGCCTCGTTTCCCAGGCCTGTCAGGAAGATGGAATGTAGCCACGCTTTGTGGGAGGACTTGGTGAAGTAGATCCTAGAGAAGAAAAAATGCTAATGCTCTACCCGCCCTCAAGGAGGGAGCAGAACTCCCCACTCCTCGGTGAGGGCCGCTCCGAGTGACTTCCTTCCAAGAGGACAGCATGGGGGGGACGCGTGACAAACCCTGCCTTAGCCAGGCCACCAAGGTCGACATCAACAAGGACAGGTCCTGGTGGCGACACGTCCCCTTAGTATGATGTAATGAGAACGGTACCTCACCTCGTGGTCTTCCCCCCAGAGCCCTGATCCCAGTGTAACAATGAGGAAATCATCAGACAAATTCCAATAGACATTCTACAGAACAGCTGACAGTGCTCCTCAAAAATGTAAAGGGCACCAAAAACAAGGAAAATCTGAGAAATTGTCACACCCAAGAGGAGCCTAAGGAGACACGAGGACAAAATATAATATAGTGCCTGGGATGGGATCCTGGATGTGAAAAGGGACATTCAGGAAAAAAACGAAACTCCGAATAAAGTACAGACTGAAGTTAATGATGAGACATCAATACTGGTTCATTAGTTCTAACAAATGTCCTGGACGAATGTAAGATGTTAATAAAGGGGAACCTGGTGCTGGGTATGTGCCATGTTATGTTCTAGAGCAAAGGACAGAATTTGGGGACAGGCAGGCAGCCAAGAGAGCTATCTCTAAATATTTCCTTCTAAAGCTGGGGAAACTGAGGACCAGAGAACAGAAGCGACTTGTGCAAGGTCATACTGCAGGTTTATGACACCTTGGACTGGCAGCAAGGTTTCTTCATTTCACAGGCATTTATTAAATCCCTACTGTATACAAGGCACCAGTTTAGGTCTGCATCACGGTGAAGGCAGGTGGAGAGGTTTAAAGATTTGTCCATGGGTCAGCACCTCCTCGGGGTCAGGTGTCCAGGGACACACACCCTGCCTGTTGGGGGCTCTCAAGCCAGAAGGGGACACAGATGCTGAAACACCCTGAGCAAGAGAGGCAGAGAGCCATGAGCTTCCGGTCCAGAAGCCCCAGCCCCACCGTCTGCACCCCATGTGCCCTTGCTAAGCCTGGATGTGCTGCCGGCTGAAATGGAGCTGGTGAGAGTACAACTCTCAGTGATGCTGAGAGGATCCACTGAGGTGTTGAGGCCAGAGGCACCTGCCGAGTGCCGGGCGCCCTGTGAGCACCCAATGAACAGAGATTCTCTTTTTTCACTTTTAAGTGTGGTCTGAGTCTGGAGAAGCTCAGAGAGGGAGCGATCTGTTAGTTTGCCCTGGTAGGGGTTTCTTGGCTTCCCAGATGAGGAACATTTAGATTGGGTCTTGAAGGATGGGAAGGAGTTTGCCAGGCAGGTAGGATGTGGAAGCTGCAGCCCCAGCCTCCAGAATTCACGATCTAGCCTGGCAGAGAAGGAGATGCGTCAGGCCCCTCTCCCAGGGCATCCACACGTGATGGGACTTCCCCATCTCCTGGCCTTGATGCCTCCCTCCTGGCCTCCCCAGGCTTCGGGGTTCACCCTTGCCTGACCCAAGGGCCAAGACGGCAGGCGATGGGCAAGGGTGGGGGTAGGCGCCAGAGCAGAACAGCTCCAGGACTCGCCTGGAAATGAAACCAGGCCCTGCCGCCCACTCACAGGCTCAGTGTCACTTATACAACTTCCTCCTTCTGTTCCTGTTCAGGAATTACCCAGGGAGGGCCTGTGGTGGTTGGGGGACTGCCCAAAGGCTGGGCCGGGAGCCTCTGTGGGTCTAGTCTGGCCACCCAGACTCCCATACCCTTTGTCTTGTCTGTCTTCTCATTGTCCATTCCTGCCCTCCAACATAGCTTTTCTCCTTCCTGCCTCCACACATCTGCCCTCGCAGTCCTGCCCGCTGTCTCCTCTCTCTCTGCTGGTCCAAACCCCACTCACCCTCCTCAGCCCGTCCCAGGCCCCTCCTGGAAGCTTCCACAGAGACCTCTCCCTCTGCTGGCCCATCCATGCGAACCTCCTGCACGGCAGACCCTGTGCTGCGGTTGGGGACAGATGCCGCAGCGACCGAAACCGGCACATCCTCCATCCTTTGGAGCTTGGGTCTCCAACTCCTATGTCCTGTGCATCCTGCATGCTCTGTCCACGCCCTGGGTGGGGAATCGGAAGCCAGGCCCCTGGTGCAGCCTCTACACAGTGTGGCCTTGGGCAAGTCCCTACCCATCTCTGGCCAGCATTGTCTCCATAGCTGCTGAGGGAAGAGGTTCAATCGCACATCCAGGGAGACTTCAGGGAATGGGAGGAGGGACGGTGACGATGGCCCCACCCCACCCTGCCGGCCCCAGCATAAAGCTTCGCTCCAAGTGGAAACGGTAAACTGCATACACAGGGCTTCGGTTCATCAGAATTTCTGAGTGGAAACAAACGTGGGGGGACAAACAGGGGACCCACCAGCTGGCCAAATGCCATGGTTAAGAGCCCTATGGAGACCTGGTTTTGAATCGGCCTCGAGAGCCATGTGGCCTCAGGCAAGTCATTGCACCGCTGTCACCCTCTCTTCTCTCATTTGTAAACTAGGGGTAACCGTATGCACCTCACGTGGCTGTCTAGTGACTAGCATGACACACACATGCTGGATGTTCAGTACATGGCTATTATTGTTTACTATTATTATTATTTCTGGTGCAGCCAACCTAAGATTCCATTAATGAAGTGGTCCACTCTGGCAGCCTTAGAATTAACAAGGTGGATCAATACATTTTGCCATGGAAAGAGTTCATGCTACATTAGTAAATTAAAACGTTATAGTATTAACAATGTAATCCAATTTCTGTTAAAAAAATAAAGTGGACATGGGAAAAACAACAGGGTAAACACTGCCATGTTTCCAGCAGTTGTCCCAGGGATGGGGGGGTCACAAGTGAGCTTAATAATTTTTTTCTTTTGTGTGTGTCTTTTTTAGGTTTTCTAAGTTTTCTGTTTGTTAAATGCGCTCATGTTACTGAGGCAGTAGAAAGCAGTATAGATCATTTTTAAAGTGCCATCACGGCTCCCTCTGATCACAGTAGGTCTTTGCTCCCCAGCTGGTCTGGATGCCCAGTGCAAGGCCTGGACCCCGAGCTCCGCAGCTCAGGGCTCCCGGGGGCAGAGCCCTCAAGGGTGAGCTGGTCATGGCCTTGACCTCTCCCGCCTGCTCCGGGCTAGCCCCGAAGGTGTATCTGCCTGGGATGTTGTTGCTCATTTTGCTTCTGGCCCCACCTGAGGAAGAAGAGAGAGACTCCCAGGGGAAGTGCCCAGTTCTCTCCCGGGACGTTCTGGGACCATGCTCTTCCCCGTCCCCTTAGCCTTGGCTCCCCCTGTTTATGTCACAAACCCTCCCGGGGTGGGGGGGCAGAGGCGGAGAATGAGTGGGAGAGGGCTTCTCAACCCGGGCCTGAGTTTGGGGCCAAGGACACAGCCCGTGCCAGCCCAGGAGGAGCCCACGGTTCCGTGGCTTCCACTAGACTTTATTTTAGTCGGGTTTTCCCTAAGCAGAGCCTGAGGGGCTGGCCTGGTGGCACAGTGGTTAAGTGCGTACGTTCCGCTTCTCAGCAGCCCGGGGTTCGCCAGTTCAGATCCCGGGTGCGGACATGGCACCGCTTGGCACACCATGCTGTGGTAGGTGTCCCACATATAAAGTAAAGGAAGATGGGCATGGATGTTAGCTCAGGGCCAGGCTTCCTCTGCAAAAAGAGGAGAACTGGCAGTAGTTAGCTCAGGGCTAATCTTCCTCAAAAAAAAAAGACCTAAGCAGAACCTGAGACAAGTACTCACTTGGGATGTGATCCCAGAAGCCGCCGTGAGGGAACAGGAAGAGGCAGAGAAGGAGAGAAGTCAATATGAGGAGTGTCATCCAGGTCACCACAGTTGGCAACAGTCCGGTCCTCTGAGGCCTCAAATGACTTATAGCATGCCTCCCGGACACGTCTGTCTGTCCTAAGGAGGGAGGCTGGAACCTCTGTCCCCGACTCCTGACCCCCTGAGGCTGCAAGATGCCCGCAGGGCCGTTAACTCCCTCACACTTCCTGACCAAGCCTGTTCCTGCCTCCGGAGAGCCAGAGGGAGATGGTCTGAGAAGGGACCAGTCACCCAGCTTCGCCCATCCCTTTCCCAGCCCTGGCCTCTCTCCAGAGCTCTGGACCCATCTGACCATCATCCTCCAGACCTTTCCCTAGGACAGCCCCCACCTCAACCACCACCCCGGTATCCTGAATATTCAACTCATCCCAAGCAGAACACATCCTCTGTCCCCTGAAACTGGCCCCTGCTGGGTCCCCAGCTTGGGAATAGCTGCTCCATCCTCAGCCAGAAACAGGGCATCCCCAGCCTCCCCCCCCACCCCGACACCCAAGACCTCCTGCCTGAGCCACCCCAACGCCCCTCCTATCGTCTGCTCCCCCATCCTCAGGGGCGCCTGGCTCATCCAGACACTCTCCTGGCCTCTTCACGGTCTCCTGGCCTCTGGTCTCCCCCTCCCCGATTCATCCTGTAACAGCCCTTATCTTCCTCTTTCCAAAACACAACTCTGGTCCTTCAGGGGCTCCCCGGTGGCCTCAGGCCAAAGTCCATACTTTGGAGGCCACCCAGGGCCCTGCCAGCCTCTCCAGTCCCATCTACGTCTTTCCCCACCGTGCCCCGTCTCACCTCCTGGCCTGTGCTCCCACCTCCTCCCACTTGGGATGTCCTTCTCCCTGCTTCTCCTTCCTGGTTAACTCCTGTTCGTTCTTGGGCCTCTCCTCTGACCCTCTAGCCTGGGCCAAAGCTTCAGGGACACCATCTGCACTTATCACAAGGAATGCTCGCTTTAACCCATCCATTCCCGCCCCCCACTCCCCCACAAGCCAAGAGCTCCCGGGGGTGTAGTTGGGGCCTGGGTCGTCCTTGTGCCCTAGCACCGCCCAGACCAGGGCTTGACACTGAGCAGGCCCCGTGCTTGTCAGGACAGGAGTCTCAGGCCTGGATTCCCCAGGTCTGCTGGAGCAGTGCCAGGCCAGTCCCAGCCCCTGCCTGAGGCCGACACATTAGCTCCGGCTTCCAGACCAGGAACGGAGCCAGCCACCCTGCCCCAGGTCACACCCTGAGTCTGGCCTCACCTTCTCCCCACACCCCTGCCAGCTCAGGGAGGGGCTCAGGGAGGGGCTCAGGGGGCGGGGATCCCAGGAGGAGTCAGGAAGGATCACAGCCCCCTCGCTGGCCCAGGCCTCAGCCCCGTGGGGTCACAGTCCCTGGCTGAGAGCTCTCTCACCCAGATGGTTTGATCTGGGGGGGGCCACAGTTGGCAGAAGGCTCCTCCCCACAGCCCGAGTCTGAACCCGGCTTCTTGCCTCTGTTGACTTCCCACCACAGCTGTGCCCCAACAGTTACACGTGTTTAATCACCCCGTAGTTCACCCAGCTCCCCCGGCCTCGAGCTGGCTCCTCTGCAGGCCTCTCACTCCTGGAGGGGCCGGCATCTGTGTGTCCGGGGCCTTAGGACAGGGCTGTGTGACTCCATTCAACTCAGCAAACACTTGCGGGTGCTCTCTGTGTCCACAGGAGGAAATGTACCCCAAGCAGTATACAGCAGGTGAAAGGGCCAGCCTGGGCAACCTCCCCTCCCCACTGCGCCTTGGGTCAGCGTGAGGGGGAGCTGTCCATTACCAGCCAGGCCTCTCTACCTGCCAGGCACCAGAAACTCAAGGCCCAGAGAGGGTAAGAAACTTCCTCAAGGTCACAGAGCCCAGGTCTGGAGATCTGGTTGAGGCCTTGGGAGTTGATGAAACACTTGCTGTTTGGTGGGTGGACACTGATAAAATACACACAGCTCCTGCCTTTGTGAAGTCCACAGGTTGGTATGAGAGGTGGTCGATAAAAAGGAGGACAGACCCACGGATGCAGAAATACAGACTGTACTACATGCTAGGATGGGAGTAAGTGGGGGACAGGATGGGGAGGAGGGGAGCACTGAGGACAGGAGGTCAGGGAGGGCTTCTCAGAGGAGAGGAATTGTAGCTGAAGCTTGAAGGATGAAAAAGAGTGGCCATACAAAGATTTGGGGGAAGAGCATTCAGACAAAGGCCCTGAGATGAGAACTGGTGTGAACTGATCTGGGTGGAGCGGTGGGTGGGGGAGAGAGTAGGGGAGAGGCAGGTGGAGCCCCCTGGGCTGGGCTAGGGGGGGCACTTGAGCTTTCCTTTATGCACTGGGGGCCTCTGTGATTGTTAAGCGAGGAGGGGTAGCAGCTGCAGGGAGGGGGCTGAGGGGGCAGGTGGAGGCAGGGAGGCCAGCAAGGAGGCTGGGAAGCCCTCCGGGAGCGGGCAGAAGGGGCTCAGCCCCGGCAGGGAGATGGCCAGAAGTGCGTGATTCAGGCGCCTTTGGAGGAGTGCCCCCAGTCCTCGTGAGGTCAGGAGTGTGGGCGGACGGAGAGGGCGGGAGGAGACTGACTCCCAGGCTTGGTCTTTGAGTGGATGGAGTTGCCATTTACTGAGATGGGGAAGCCCGGGTAGGAGCCCGCTCAGGGGAAAAAGTCAAGAGTTCAGTTTTGGCCAAATAATGTTGAAGAAACCCGTTAGGCATCCATGGAGACGTTGAAAAAATTAATGATACTTTAGCCAACACTTACTGAACACCCTCTGCATCAGGCACTAAATGCCTTGTGTGTGTGAATTCATTCAATAATCCCTTCATCAACCCCTTGGAAAAGGCCCGTTATTATGCCCATTTCACTGATGAAGCGACTGAGGCTCAGCGTAGGATACTGTATATAGATCCTGTATACTGTATAGAGCGAGAAGAAAGCCGGGCAGAGCCCTCACGTCTAAAAAGCTGCAGGAAGAGGCCTCCAAGGGGGCTCTGGGCTTCTCAAGAGGGAGTCCCCCCAGGTCAGATGTTGCCAGAAGGACACACGAGAGAAGACAGGCAACGACGTGTGCAGAGGATTGAGCCACAGGGCAGCAACAGCTGACCTCAGGCAGTGCGGCTGCAGGGGTGGGTGGGGGCTGGAGCACAGGAGGTCTGGAGGGAATGGGAGCAGAGGAGGTAGAAAGAGCAAGCGGGACTCACACTTTCCAGGGGCCAAGCCTGGCTGGTAAGGGCAGGAGAGAGACAGGGGCAGCTAAGGGGGACTGAGGATCCCAAGACGCTGCCCTGCCCATCTGGGCTCAGGGACTCCAGTGATGTGCCAAAGAGATGGACACTTCAGAAGAATAATTTCCTTGCTGATACGGTCCAGCCGGCAGCGTGCCTGGGTCTCTGCTAGCACTGAGAGCTCTCCCGGGCAGCAATTCTCCAGCGGACGGAGGAAGGGCTCCGGGTCACGGAGGGGAGCGTGACTCATTGCCACTTCTCTCAGTGCAGGGTGTTCCCACACGAACTGGGCCTTGGTCCAAGCTGAGAGGGCTGTAGGGTGCTCCCATGCTCCCTGAGGACTACGGGCCTGTCGGAGATGAGGAGGGTGGAGGCCTCAAATGCCAGAACAAGGAGAGTCTCTCCTGGCCTCTGGACCAGGCGCCCTCCAAGCTCAAAAACTATTCAAGGCTTTCCCCACCCCAGAACTCCCGAGTGGGGAGACCAAAGCTCTCAGCTGAGTCAGCCATGCCCCACAACTGTATTTGGGGGAGACTCAGGACCAGAATGGGCAAAGGGCTTGCCCAAGGTCTCACGCCATTTGGTCTCCCCTCCTTTCATCAGGGTCACCAGATGCTAATCTGCTGGCATTGTCACCTCCCCCGAGAAGCCCTCCCCGACTTCCTCCAGGCTGGGTTAGGGCCCTCCCCTGCATTCCCACAGCCCCTCAGGCATAACATCACCAGGCTTGCCACAGTCTAGTATAAGGATCTGTCCATGTGTCCACCGGCCTCGCAGATTGATCCACCTTAGTGTCCCCAGTGCCCGGCTCAGGGTCTAGACAGAGTGGGGGCTGAACTGAGCCACTTGGTGCCTTGTGAGGCGCCACAGGCCTTGATCCTTGTCTGGCTTGGAGAACAGAGTGCCACATTTCAGGTTTGGCACTCCTACCAGGTGGCTGTGTAACTGCAGAAGGCCCCGAATGAGAGGAAACCAAGGGGGCAACCGCTTCACAGCCTCACTTTCCAGAGGAGGAAGCCGAGCGGCAAAGGCACAATCCTCGGGCCAGGAGCAGTGGGGATGAGTTACCCTCAGATGGCCTTCGCCCGCTCCACAGCTCCCCTTGTAAACGATGAAGCCTCGGCTTCCTCATCTGCGAAACCGGCTTGGCCCCAGCAGCCTCTGGAAGCTCAGCCGCGGTCCAGTTCTGGGAACGCACAGGCCCCCGGCCCAGAGGTGGCGGGAGGACAGATCATTCGAGAGGCTGTTTATCAACTGGTTGTGCCCCCTGGAGCTCTTGGAGCAAAGCATTCCCAAAAAGCAGGGTGACTCATCCACAGCACCATTTGCCAGTTCCAGAGAAAAGGCAGAGCACGGAACACATTCTGCGCGACCATTAAAGAGAAGACAAAGAAACTTTAAGATGAAGTTTCTCTTTCGCGGACAGAGGCCAAAGGAGCTGGGACGTATGTAGTTTTCCTCCCAGAGAGCTAAGCGTTTTTGGGAGGAAACTCTCATGGTTTGAGCCAAATTCTCCCAGAACACATGGCGGGACACCCAAGACAAGGCTGCTCTTTAAACAACCTGGTGGGCCGAAGCCAACAGCAGCCTCTCTGAACGTTGACTGATGGCATGTGAGTTAAAACCAGATTACGCTGGCTGTTTGTGTTGTTCTTGACACGAATCCACGTTGAACTCTGCCTATCAAGGGGAGGACGAGGAACGCAGGCTTGCTCCTCAACTGAAGCCGAGGGAAGCTTGCTGGAAGCGTTGGAGGGTTTGGACATCTTGCGACCCAAGAAGACACGGAGAGAGGAAGCTGGTGAGGCTGGAGGGGTCTTGGGGCAGCACGGTTTAACCGCAGGAGAGGGAACGGTGAACGTGCACATCTCACAGAAGAGCCTGGTGGGCTATTCGGGCAGCGCAGAGACAGGCGGAAAGCTGTGTCTCACTTTAAAGGCACAGGATGTCTATGTCCCGTGTCTGGGTCTTCTACGGTATGAATGTTATACTCGACTCTTTAAAAATTGTACTTTTAGCTCCCAACCCCAAGCTGAGCACAAGTAGCAGTGAGCTTGACCTCTGTGCCCAAGTGAGGATGGATGATGCAGGAAGAAAGCTCCAGAGATCTGGGTTCTAGTTCCATTCTGATTCCAAAGAGCTAAGTGGCATTGAGCATGTCTCCAGCCCTCTCTGAGAGTCAGTCTCCCCATCTGTAAAGTCTTAGGGAAGAAAATGGGTTAAGGGAGAAGAGGGGAGCCTTGAGGCATGAGCTTTGGAGTCATGTTGCATGGGTTCTAATCTCATTTGCTTAACTGTGTGTCCTGAGGCAAGTTGCTTAACCTTTCTGAGCTTCGGTTTTCTCATCTGTAAACCAGAGACAATAACATCTACCCCATGGGATTTGCTGACAAGTTAAATGACATAAGGTATACAAAGCATACAGCTTAGTGCCTGGCCCATAGTAAAATGTTTTATTATATAAATTTTTATTTATTTTTTATGTAATTTACACATAGTGAAATGTTCCAATCTTAAGCAATCAATTTTGATGACCACATATCAAGACACAGAAGATTTCGGTCACCCCAGAAAGTTTTCTCATGCCCCTTCCTAGTCAGCCCTTCTCCCAGGAACAACCACTCATCTGATTTCCATCATCACAGGTTGGTTTTGTCATTTTAGAATTCCCTGTGACTAGAACCAGCCAATATAGCTATTTGTGTGCTGTGGGCACGTTTGGCTTCTTTCACTCAACATGATCGTTTTGAGATTCATGCATGTTATTGTGTGTAAGAGTAGATCATTTCTCTATGGTGCTGTGTAGTATTTCACTGTGTAAAATACACTACAGTTTACCCATTCTACCGTTAATGAGCATCGGGGCTGTTTGAGTTTTTGCCCATCCCGAGGAGATGTGCACATTCCAGCTAGGAGTGGATGCTGGGTCATAAGGGAAGTGTATGCTGAGCTTTTTAAAGAAACTCCCAAACAGTCTTCTAAAGTGGCTGGACCGTTTTACACTCCCCCCAGCAGCGTATGAGGGCTCCAGCCACCCCGTACCCTCCCCAACATTTGCTAAGGTCAGTCTTGGTGATTTTAGTCATTCTGCTCTCGCACTGTGGTTTTCATTTGCATTTCCCTGGTGACTAATGATGTCCTTTCATGTACTTATTTAGAATTTTTTTTGAGGTAGTTCCTCTCCCCTTTGCTGCCACGTAGCTTTTAATCCCCATGATTTCAAGGACTGTTGAATAAATGAGGAAGGGAAAAACTGATGGCAAAATCTATGAGATGGGGCTGGCCTGGTGCAGAGGTGGTTAAGTACACGGACTCTGCTTCGGCGGCCTGGGGTTCGCCAGTTTAGATCCTGGGTGTGAACCTACACATCACTCATCTAGAAGAACTAGAAGGACTTACAACTAGGATACACAACTATGTACTGGGCGCTTTGAGGAGAGAAAAAGAGAGAGAGGAAGGTTGGCAACAGATGTTAGCTCAGGGCCAATCGTCCCCCCCACAAAAAGAACCTACTAGAAATATAAAGAGCTCTGCAAAGACAAAAGCAAGCAAGAGCCCAGCTCTGGAACCCTTCCCTTAACCTTGGTTTCCCAGGACTGGGGGCTGAGGACACACTTGTCTTCTGAGGAAGCCAAGATCATGGCTGACTTGAGGTCAGAATGTTTTAATGATAAATTTGTCCCTGATTGGGTAGCCACTAAACTAAAAAACAGAATAGAGACACAAAATATAAATAAGGAAAAAGCTAAGAAACCCAGCATAAGAAACTGTAGAAGTCAATGGGTAGGCTAAAACACACAGGACGAGAAACAAAGGAAACACAGGAAAACCGGAAAACGAGTGACAGAATGACATCATTAAGCCCTCATGCATCAATAATCACCCTCATGTAAATGGATTGAACTCTCCAATAAAAAGACACAGAGTGACAAGATGGATTAAAGAACAAGATTCAACAATTTGTCACCTCCAGGAAACACATCTCAGCTCCAATGACATATACAGTCTCAGAGTGAAGGGGTGGAAGATGATACTCCAAGCTAATAGCAAACAAGAGAAAGCAGGTGTTGCAATACTTATATCAGACTAAACAGATTTCAAGATAAGGCAGGTAAAGAGAGACATAGAGGGCCAATACATAATGATCAAAGGGACACTTCATCAAGAAGAAATAATGCTTATAAATATCTACGCACCCAACACAGGAGCACCAAAGTTCATAAAGCAACTATTAACAAACCTAAAAGAAGACATCAAAAATAACAAATAGTAGGGGACCTCAACACCCCACTCACATCAAAGGACAGATCATCCAGACAGAAAATCAACAAGGAAACAGTGGAGCTAAACGAAAAGCTAAAACAGTTGGACTTAATAGACATATATAGAACACTTCATCCAAAAACAGCAGAATACACATTCTTCTCAAGCACGCATGGAACATTCTCAAGGATAGACCATATGTTGGGAAACAAGGCAAGCCTCTACAAATTTAAAAAAATTGAAATAATAACAAGCATCTTCTCTGATCATAATGCTATAAAGCCAGAAATTAATTACAAGAAAAAAGCTGAGAAAGGCACAAGGATGTGGAGACTAAACAATATGCTACTGAACAAGCAATGGATCATTGAAGAAATTAAAGAAGAAATCAAAAAATACCTGGAGACAAATGAAAATGATAACATGCCATACCAACTCATATGGGATATAGCAAAAGCTGTATTAAGAGGAAAATTCATCACAATACAGGCACATCTTAACAAACAAGAAAAATCCCAAATAAGGAATCTTAAACTACACCTAACTGAACTAGAGAAAGAAGAACAAATAAAGCCCAAAGTCAGCAGAAGGAGAGAAATAATAAAAATCAGAGCAGAAATAAATACTACTGAAATGAAAAAGGTGGTAGAAAGGATCAATGAAACAAAGAGCTGGTTCTTTGAGAAGATAAATAAAATTGACAAACCCCTAGCCAGACTTACAAAGAAAAAAAGGGAGAAAGCTCAAATAAACAAAATCAGAAATGAAAGAGGAGAAATAACAACAGACTCTGCAGAAATACAACGGATTGTAAGAGAATACTACGAAAAACTATATGCCAACAGAATGGATAACCTAGAGGAAATGGATAAATTCTGGGACTCCTACAATCTCCCAAAGCTCACTCAAGAAGAAGCAGACAATTTGAACAGACCAAGCACAAGGAAAGAGATTGAAACAGCAATCAAAAACATCCCAAAGAATAAAACCCCAGGACCAGATGGCTTCCCTGGGGAATTCTACCAAACTTTCAGAGAGGATTTAATACCTATCCTTTTCAAGCTATTCCAAAAAATTAGGGAGGATGGAACACTTCCTAACACATTCTACGAGGCCAACATCATGCTGATACCAAAGCCTGACAAGGACAGCTTGAAAAAGGAGAACTACAGGCCAATATCACTGATGAACATAGATGCAAAAATTCTCAACAGAATTTTGGCAACCAGAATTCAGCAATTCATCAAAAGGATCATACATCATGATCAGGTGGGATTCATACCAGGGACACAGCGATGGTTCAACATCTGCAAATCAATCAACGTGATACACCACATCAACAAACTGAGGAATAAAAACCACATGCTCATCTCAATAGATGCAGAGAAAGCATTTGACAAGATCCAACAGCCATTTATGATAAAAACTCTGAACAAAATGGGCATAGAAGGGAACTACCTCAACATAATAAAAGCCACATATGACAAACCCACAGCCAACATCATACTCAATGGGCAAAAACTGAGCGCCATCCCCCTGAAAACAGGAACGAGACAAGGATGCCCTCTATCACCACTCTTATTTAACATAGTACTGGAGGTCCTGGCCAGAGCAATTAGGCAAGAAAAAGGAATAAAAGGAATCCAAATAGGGAGGGGAGAAGTGAAACTCTCGCTGTTTGCAGATGACATGATCTTATATATAGAAAATCCCAAAGAATCCATGGAAAACTTTTAGAAATAATCAACAACTACAGCAAGAGTAGGGTATAAAATCAATTTACATAAATCAGTAGCATTTCTATACTCTAATAACGAACTAACAGAAAAAGAACTCAAGAACACAATACCATTCACAATTGCAACAAAAAGAATAAAATACCTCGGGGTGAATTTAACTAAGGAAGTGAAAGACGTATACAACGAAAACTACAAGGCTTTTCTGAAAGAAATGGATGACGACATAAAGAGATGGAAAGACATTCCATGTACATGGATTGGAAGAATAATCATAGTTAAAATGTCCATTCTACCTAAAATAATCTACAGATTCAACGCCATCCCAATCAGAATCCCAATGACATTCTTTACAGAAATAGAACAAAGAATCCTAAAATTCATATGGGGCAACAAAAGACTCTGAATTGCCAAAGCAATCCTGAGAAAAAAGAACAAAGCTGGAGGCATCACAATCCCTGACTTCAAAACATACTACAAAGCTACAGTAATCAAAACAGCATGGTACTGGTACAAAAACAGGTGCACAGATCAATGGAACAAAATTGAAAGCCCAGAAATAAAACCACACATCTATGGACAGCTAATCTTCGACAAAGGAGCTGAGGGCACACAATGGAGAAAAGAAAGCCTTTTCAACAAATGGTACTGGGAAAACTGGAAAGCCACGTGTAAAAGAATGAAAATTGACCATTCTTTTTCACCATTCACCAAAATAAACTCAAAATGGATCAACGACCTAAAGCTGAGACCTGAAACCATAAGGCTTCTAGAAGAAAATGTAGGCAGTACACTCTTTGCCATCAGTATTAAAAGGATCTTTTCGGACACCATGTCTTCTCAGAGAAGGGAAACAATAGAAAGAATAAACAAATGGGACTTCATCAGACTAAAGAGCTTCTTCAAGGCAAAGGAAAACAGGACCGAAACAAAAAAACAACCCACTAACTGGGAAAAAAATATTTGCAAGTCATACATCCGACAAAGGGTTAATATCAGTAATATATAAAGAACTCACAGAACTCAACAACAAAAAATCAAACAACCTGATCAAAAAATGGGCAGGAGACATGAACAGACATTTATCCAAAGAAGATACATGGATGGCCAACAGGCACATGAAAAGATGTTCATCATCACTGATCATCAGGGAAATGCAAATCAAAACTACACTAAGATACCACCTTACACCCATTAGAATGACAAAAATAGCAAAACAAATAGTAAAAAGTGTTGGAGGGGTTGTGGAGAAAAAGGAACCCTCATACGCTGCTGGTGGGAGTGCAAACTGGTGCAGCCACTATGGAAAACAGTATGGAGATTCCTCAAAAAATTAAAAATAGAACTACCATACGACCCAGCTATCCCACTACTGGGTATCTATTCAAAGAGCTTGAAATCAGCAATTCCAAAAGTCCGATGCACCGCAATGTTCATTGCAGCATTATTTACAATAGCCAAGATGTGGAAGCAACCTAAGTGCCCATCAACAGATGATTGGATAAAGAAGATGTGGTATATATATATACAATAGAATACGACTCAGCCGTAAAACAGAACAAAATCGTCCCATTTGCAACAACATGGGTGGACCTTGAGGGAATTATGTTAAGTGAAATAAGCCAGATAGAGAAGGACAATCTCTGTATGACTCCACTCATATGAGGAATTTAAAAATGTAGACAAAGAGAACTGATTAGCGGCTACCAGGGGAAAGGTGGGGTAGGGGGTGGGCACAAAGGGTGAAGGGGTGCACCTACAACACAACTGACAAACAATAATGTACAACTGAAATTTCACAAGATTGTAACCTATCATTAACTCAATAAAAATTTTTTAAAAAGATTAAAAAAAAATTTGTGCCTGATTGAATAGTCATTTTCACTGCTACCATTTATAAACTACCTACTATGTATGCTCCAGGCACCTTATATACACACAGTATGTCTAATTCTTACGATAGCCCTGCAAGGTTGTTGTCTGATCTCTGTTTGGTGAACTCTGAAAATCAGAGACGTGAATTCCTTTGCTTAACACCACACAGCTACATCTCTTTGGGATCCAGATTCAAAGTGCAACTGTCTGTCTCCAAAATCTCATTCACCAGCTTGCCTCCCCACCAAAAAATACACACACACATGCATACGCACACATGCACACACACCCCCGCACACACACATATATAATAGAATATTATTCAGCCATAAAAGCAATGAAGTGCTGACACATGCTACAACATGGATGAACCTCAGAAACATCACGCTAAGTGAAAGAAGCCAGGCATAAAAGGTCACATATTGTGTGATTCCATTCATACGAAATATCCAGAATAGGTAAATGTCTACCTATAGACAGACAGCAGAGTGGGAGTTGCCAGGGGCTGAGGGGAGAGGGGAATGGAGTGAAACTGCTTAATGCGTATAGGGTTTGCTTTTGAGGTGACAAAAACGGTTTGGAACTAGATGGAGGTAGTGATTGCACAACACTGAAAATATAACAAATGCCACTGAATTGTACACTTTAAAATGGCTAATTTTACGTTATGTGAATTTTGCTTCAATAAGATTAAAAAAAAACCCTCCACACTAGCGTCTCTTCCTCATTGATGAGCATAATTTTACCATTAGTGATTTACTCCTTTGAGTAGTGAAGCCTCCAGTACCTGGACCCAACCTTTTCTCCCCTGGAGAACTCTGCCTTGAGAATTCCAGGGCAGAAAGGGAGGAAACAGCAGCATGACTCAGAGAGTGAGCACTGGCGTCAGGCTGCCTGAGTTCAATTCTGGGCACCTCATGTCCTCATCTGTAAAATGGGGATGTTGATGTCACCGACCTCACCAGGTTGCTGTGAGGACAGAACAAAAACACGTGTGTAAAGTATCTGGGCACATGTGACGTATTCACTAGGTTGTATTGCGAGGGCAGCCACCTTCTCCTACTATCATCCATGCCACAGATATTTACTGATCACCTACTATGTGCCGGGCACTCTGCTAGGCCCTGGGGACGCATCTATAAGCAAGAACAACGGTAAAATTCCTTTCTTCTTGGAGCTCACCTTCCAATTACAGGATAAGACAACAGACACAGTAACTTAAATGTATATGTTAGACGGTGGTATATGCTAAGGAGAAAACAATAAGTAACGGATGAGAAATAGAGAGCTTTGCGGAAAGGTTAAAATTTTTAAAAAATTTTATTAAGGTCATATTGGCTTTTAAGGTTGTGTACATTTCAGGTGTACATTACTATATTTCAGCTTCTGCAGAGATTCCATCATGTTGAAAGGTTACAACAGGATGGCTTCCCTGAGTGATGACCCGAGGGAAGCGAGGCATATTTGTCTCCCGCTGCTGCCATACAAGGCACTGTGAACTCAGTGGCTTAAAACAACACAAATGTAGTATTTTACAGTTCTTGAGGGCAGGCATTCAAAAACGGGTCTCAGCGGGCTAAAGTCAAGGTGTTGGCAGAGCTGTGCTCCTTCTGGAGGCTCCAGGGGAGAATCCATGCCCCATCTCTTTCAGCTTGTAGAGGCTGACCACTTCCTTGGCTCATGGCCCCACATTACTCCAACTTCTTTTTCCGTCATCACACCTCCTGCTCTTTGACTTTCCTGCCTCCCTGTTTTCCTTATAAAGGCCTTTGTGATTCCATTGGGCCCACCTGGATAATCTCCCATCAGAATAATCCCCTATCTCAAGATCCTTAATTTGATCACATCTGCAGAGTCCCTTTTGCCATATGAGGTGACATATTCATGGGTCCTGGGGATTAGGATGTGGACATCTTTGGGGAGCCATTATTCTGTCTACCATATGAAGCATAGTATCTAGAGGAAGTGGGAACAGCAAGTTCAAAGGCCCTGAGGCACGGGTTGCCTGGCACGTTTGAGGGAGACGGAGGCCAGTAAGGATGCAGCAGAGTGGGCAAGGGGAGCGTGATCTCTCACGAGGTCAGAGAGGTGAAGAAGGTGGAGCGGCTTGTGCAGACCCTAGTGGGTCCCAGTGAGGACCTGGCCTTTACCTGAGTGAGGAGAGAGAAGGTGGGACGTGGTCTTACAGGTTTTAACAGGCTCCCTCTGGCTGCTGCATCGAGAAGAGACTATCCACAAGGGGGCTGCTGCAATATCTAGGTGAGATAATGGGGGCTGGACCATGGTACTAGAGGGAAGTAATGAGATGGGTCTTATTCTGGATTTTGAAGGTTGAGTCACAAAGAACCATTTAAGGTCAAAAATGGAGAGTCACAGAAAGCGGGGGGAATCAAGGATGACTCCAAGGGTTTTGGCCTGAACTGGAAGAACTAAGGTACTCTTTAGGGTGGGGAAGACCACAAAAAGGTCAGACTTGGGGCTGCTGGTGAGACAAGGACTTTGCTTTGAAACACTGTTTTTATCCAAATGGAGATGCTGAGCCGGAAGTCAAGTGTATGAGTCTGCAGCTTAGGAGAAGGGTCTGGGGGAGTCGTTTGGGAAACAACAGAGAGGTGGGATTTAAAGCTGTGAGCCTGGAGGAGATCTCTGAGGCAGCACATGCAGAGACGAAAGGACAGAGGACTGAGACCTGGGCCCCTCTGATGAGGAGGAATGAGTGATGGAGGAAGCAGGTGAGGGCGGGGTCCTGCAAGCCAAGTGTGCCAAGTGCCGCAGGCTCTGTCCACAATAAGTGTGGAACGAGGAGCTGGTGGAGGGGAGGACGACCCCTCTTGCTTTCCAGGGGCGTTCTCTGGCAAACAGTCTCTATGGGAGCCAATCTAAGGGAGTCGGACCTGCTGAGGCGGCCCTGCTCCTGTGAGCCAGAAGCTGTCTCCTTCCAGGAAGGTGGAACGGGTCTGCTCTGGAGGCGCGGCCTCTACTCTCCCAGCATAATTTCCCTCGGCTCTCAACTCCAGCTGGGCCTCTAAGACTCAGCTCAGTTACCTCCCTTCTGCCAGGTGGCTATGCTGACCCCCCAAGACTGAGCTGGGTGCCCCTCCAACCAGCTCCCACAGGACCCACTGCTCCCTGCTGGAGAACTCCCCACACCAAGCCTGCTTACATGTCTCAGCCTCCGAACAGGCTAGGCACACCCTGGGTTTCTGGGAAGCTTCCTTATTTCTGCATCCCCAATGCCTAGTGTGGTGCAAGGCATCTAAGAGACTCCCGTAAATGCTTGTCAACAAACACTCAGAAGTCCATTCTGCTGGTGTCTGGCCACGCCTGGCCCTCCTATGCAGAAGCTCCAGCCCCTAGACTTCTTGGGAAACCTAAGGCGCTGGGGGATGCCGTCCCACCCTTGGCAGCTCAGCAGGGACCCTCACAGCACTTGGCCTACTGACTCTCACTGACTGTGTGTTAGATGCCAAGGAAAAGGTCACGGACGTGGGCCCAAGTCCGAGTCCTGGCATTCTCAAGTAGTCAGGACTGCAGTCTCCCGTGTCTAAAATGGAAATGATACACGCTTATCCTTGAAGTCACTCCTCATCAGTTGTGACAACATTCGGGAAAGTGTTTGGCAAACTGTAAACCAGCCAGGCAAATCGGAGGCACGTTGAGGCTTTTCCTTGGCAGCTGATCCTGGGCACATGACTGGGCCTGTATGACCCATCCCACGCCACGTGAGGCCTTCTCCTTGGTTCTTCTCAAGCCACTGAGGACAAGCAGCATCTTCCTCAGACAACAGGAACTGGGGAATAAGTGGGGTCTGGCCCAGCGGAAACTCTAACACACATATGGACGTGCACAGTGTTTCCAGTGACTAAGGGCCACACGAAGCAGTTGGCTGGACCCTTCCTGAAACTTGTCCCAGAATGGGCTCAGCTGCGGAACTGCTCTGACCAGAGCTGCCCCGACTCTGGCCATCCTTGGCCCCACTGTCCCGCTTTTCTGGGGGCGAGCCCTCTCCTCCCCTCAGGGCAGGGACCCAGGCTCCCCCTTTCCCTCGGCAGCAGGCGACACACAGGAGGTTCAGCATGCAGGGTAGTTTATTGATATTTGCTTCCCCAAATAACCTTTTCTCACCAGTGAAGGTTGAAAGAATGGGGGTGGGGAGGCAGGGAGGGCGTACAGATGAAAGCCAAAAGGCACATCTTGAATGTGCTGGGATGGGTTCAAAACAGGTTGGTCTGAGACTGACAAGCCCCCATTTCAGAGGCTCGGAAAGCTTGGGCCTGGGGCCGGCCTCGTGGCCGAGTGGTTAAGTGTGCACCTTCCGCTTCGGCGGCCCAGGGTTTCGCCAGTTCAGATCCTGGGCACGGACATGGCACTGCTCATCAAGCCATGCTGAGGTGGCATCCCACATGCCACAACTAGAAGGACCCACAACTAAAAATATACAACTGTGTACTGCAGGGATTTTGGGAGAAAAAGGAAAAAATAAAATCATTAAAAAAAAAGAAAGTTTGAGCTCAAAAACGTGCACTCATTCAGCCAAATCCCGTCCATCTGCTGGAGAACAGGACGCTACACCCGTGCAGGTCTTCTGCTGGTCTTCTTCTGAGGCCGGGCATCTTTCAGACCTGGCTGTTGCACCAGTGAGACCACGAACACTGCAGTGGTCCTGGCGTCTTGAACTAAACACACAGGGGAGGCCTGACCTGGCTTCATCGGCACAGGCAGAGACAAAGGTGACTGGTTAGCAGGAGCTCCCCAGTTCACAGATCGGGGGAGAGGGCGGTGCTTGTCAGTATTAGATAATGACTCTAAAATGTAGTGTAAACCCCACAAGGTGGGTGACTAAAGGCTGGACACAATGATAAGTAAGAAAGTGTAACTCTGTGAGCTGACTCGACTTCTGAACAGACTTCTAAGACCATCTCTGCTCACAGGGTGTGTGCTCCCCTTGGCTCTAAACCGTCACAGAAACAGAAGGAAGAGGAAGTGGTGGTCTGCCCAGATGGGGCCTGGGGACTGTCATGACTGTCCAGATTGCTATGGTCAGAGGGCATCCCAGCCAGACCCTGAGCCCAGGGTGGAGCGAGGGAGCGGGACGCCAGGTCCCAGGAGGGCTGCCCGAGGCCCTCGCCCACCTGCCCGGCTCTGCAGGCTCCTCGTCTACCGCTTCTTCTTGGCCTCCTTCTTGGGCCTCTTGTTGGCGGAGGGAGCAGCAGCCTTGGGCTTCCTCGTCACCTCTGCACTTCTGGGCTCCAATGGTTCTGCCTCCTGTGTGGTGATAGAAAGAAGAGTCCTACTTAGACCAACTAAGCCAACCCTGGCAAAATGAGAGCATGTCGGACAGGACTTTGCACACTGAAGCAAGCCTCAGAAACACAAGGGATGGAAACCACGATTGCCAGGACCCAGAATCCACACGTCTGCAGGACCACCCCTGGGAGCAGGGCAGTTCTCAGTGAAGAATGAGGGAGGAGGCCCGAGGGGAGGAGGCAGTCTTTGGACTGGCTGGAATCCAGGTTCCTCCAAGTGACCTTGTAAGCAACTCACTTCCCCTTTCTGTGTCTTGGTTTACCCACCTGAGAAGTGGAAATAGTGATGCACACCTTGGAGGGCTGACGTAAGGAGGCAAAAATGCATGGACAGCACCCAGTGAATGCGGCTGCACCCAGGGGCTGGCTGACCACCCTACAGAGACTAGGCAGAATTTGGGTGAGGAGCAGCTGCGGGGCCGGCGTCCTGTGGCTTGCTCTCCTTCTGGCCCTGCTGTTCTCCTCCTCTCATTCAACCCACAGAATGCCAGGGCTGGGAGCAGGGAGCATGCCAGCCGGCAGGTGGGCAGCCACCACACTGTGTTCCGTGGGGCCTGGCAACGGTGCCCTGTGGGGGAGGGCAGAGGGCAGCCTCAGGGCAGAACTCCAGACCCTCCCTACAACTGGGGCGGCTCTGACTTTTATCTGTCGTGTAGATTGTGATTTGTTCCCTGAAAGATTTGGTTTAAACAAAGGGTCTGCTGCTAAAAAAGCTTCAAAACCGCAGATCTAGTCTGGCCTTCACTGTGCTGATAACAAAAATGGGCTCTGGGGAGGGGACTCGGCCTGCCCCGGCCACAAAGGCTCAGGTCAGAGAAGAATCAGATGTGGACTCAGTCCTATCGAGTACTGCCTCCTCCCAGGTGGTAAACCACACTGGGCCTGGCCGGCAGGACATTGGCAAGGCCTGCCTGGCCCAGAGAACACCAACCACAGCCCCCGGGCCTAGTCCGGCCCACAGGTAGACTTCATTTGACCTGTACTGTTTATTTTTAAGAATTTGAGCCAATTGGGAGAATTCTCATTCAATCTGGATTCCTAACTTTTCTTGAAAACTTTAAACATCCGGTGACACTGGCCCCGAATCCCCTCATGGAAGACATGGGCTGAGCAGTGACTGCCCCTTCATTCAGGTGCCCACGACCCCCACAGCCCCGCCACCCCCAGCACCAGAGTAAGGAAATGTTTCTCGCTTTCTGTGTTCTTTTATTAAAAATGGGAAAACAAAAAGCAGACTAAGAATACTAGGAGGGAGCACACTTTTTCTAGAAGAGAAAACTATTTCATGTTTAGTTGGCCTACTCCCAGCTTCCAGCTTGCTTTCCTCTAGCCCTCCCTGCTCCTGTCGGCCCCTGGCCCAAGCCTCCAGCCTCGTCAGACAGAAGAGGCAGGACTGTGGTTGGAAGGGCTGCTCCCCACCTAAGGCCCAGTCCAGAGCTCCGTCAGCTCCCTCTTATCACCAGCACTGTCTGCTCTCCACCCTGCCAGCCCACCAGCCTCGATAGCAGATATAAAGGCCCAGCGCGGTCCCAGGCACCCATGGGTGATCTTCCCAAGACAATGAGCCCTCCACACCCTGGCCAGGTCTCTGCTCTGGACTCCCCCCAGCCTGTCCCCTGTGCTGATACTGTTTATGTAACTTAGCAAAAAAGAAAAAAAAGTTAGCCCACTAGAAAAACAAACAAAACAAAACCTCCGAGGAGCCAGTGTGTCAAGTGCACAGGCTGCCGGCTGCAGAGCCCAGCGGGAAGGCTACTGTTTAAGGCAAGCCCCACAGGGCACAACGCCTTTGGGGACCCTGGGAGCTGGAAACTGCCCCCAGTGCAGTACCTGTGAGGCCAGTGGAAAGCAGTCAGGCCTGAGTGCCCTGGGCAAACAGGCCCTGACATGGTTCATGCACGGGAAACCTGCTGAGGCCTGCCAGGGTCTCCAGGGATGGAGCCCCATGAGCTCAAAGCTGGCTGCCTCCTCCGGTTTCAGTGGGGGCTGGTTCAGAATCCAAAGAGATGGTGATACCCAGCTGCCATCCCCAGGGCTTCCCTCTCTCTATAGACCCTCTCCCGGATGCCTCATCCTTTCTGGCATCTCCCAGACCTCTCTCCTGATCCAGCTGTCCGTCAAATAACTGGGACAGGCACCTCCCAGGCACATGCAACTCAACCAAGCAGACCAAACAGGGCCCCTTCTCCAGCAGGCCTGCCTACCCACCAACAGGCAGACCAACCAGAGTCCCACTGACCCCACCCACCATCTCCCTCCTCTCCATCGTCCAATCAGTCACCAAGTCCTATTGATTCAACATCCTCTTTTTTTTTCTTAAGATTAGCCCTGAGCTAACATCTGTTGCCAATCTTTTTTTTCCTTCTTCTCCCCAAAGCCCCCCAGTACACAGTTGTATATTTCGGTTGTGAGTGCCTCTGGTTGTAACATGTGGGATGCTGCCTCAGCGTGGCTTGATGAGTGGTGCCAGGTCCATGCCCAGGATCTGAACCAGCGAAACCCCGGGCCGCTGAAGCGGAGGGCGTGAACTTAACCACTCAGCCACGGGGCTGGCCCCCATCCTCTACCTCTTGACTCAGCCACTCTCATTAGGATCAAAGTCCCCACTTCAGTCCCCCCACTGCCAACTGCCCTCTCCGCTCCCTACGCCATTCCTCATACACCTGCCAAAGGCATTTTTCTAAAATGCAAATTCTCCCACCTTCAACCTTCCAATGGCTTTCCAGCACCCATAGCCTCATGTCCCACCCCTAGGATGGCATCTAAGGAGGCCAGCTCTCCAGCCTCCTCTGGGCTTTTTTCCACCCCCACACTGGGTCAGGCCCCAGAGCTTCCCCTAGTCACCCTTTATAAGAGGAGCACCCTGCTTTCCTTGCCCACCCAGCAAACCCCTCCTCATGGTTTGGCCCAGTCAAGAACACACTCCTACTCACTGTCTAGCCTCCTCTGCTTCTCACCTCCTCCTCCACCCCGACTCCTCAGGTCCCCAGGAACCTTATAATGCCACTATTATTCTACCATAGTTACATGTTCTCATGTAGGTCTCCCCTACTAGCCTGTGAGCTCCTTGGAATAGCTTCAACTGTTGCTGAATGAATGAATGAATGAATGAATGAACAGGCAAAATCTCCTATAATCATGGGAACTTCACTGTTATTTATTAGCATGAAAATACATCAGTTAAGAAAAGGCCACCCTTTTTCCATGGGCACAAAGGACACGGGGAGATTTTAAACCCAATATACATACCATAAAGTACGGCTAGACATAGCCACCAACAATAATAATAATAACAACAATAAAAACAACAGCCATGACAGCAGCTAATATTACTTACAACATGCTAGGCCCTATGCTACATGGTCTGCACATATCTTGGCTTCACAAAGTGCCACAATGAGCCCCACTTTCTAGATGAAAGAAGAGCCTCAGAGAGGTTATGCAACTTGCCTAAGGGCCCGACTGGCGAGCAACAGCAACAGAGCCAGGAACGGAACCTCGGCTCTTAACGGTTATCTGGGATCTCTCCGTTTCCTAGGACCTTAGGGCTAAAGGAAACCAAGAATCCGAGTTAACTGTGACATCTACTTTCTCTCTAGTCAGCAGCCCCTGCAACCACAGGCGACGACAGAACGACAAGAACAGCTTGTTCTAGATCCGCCGAGGGGTCATTCAGAACCCCGTTTGTGACTACAGTTCCTACAGGAGTCAGGAAAGTGGGTTAGTGCTCCTCGACTCACGCTTTATTTTTTACAGTCGAAAGCGGCTCTCTGTGGGTGTGTGTACATATTACAGTCATCGAGTCATCTGAATGTATTATCTGTCTCCTCACCCCAGACCTCCTTTCTTCCACATCTCAGTTTCTGGCATCGTCACCCACCCAGTTACCCAAGCTAGAAACCCCAAGTCATTTCTGAGTTCCTGCCATTCCCTCATGCCCCCTCATCCAATCGGTCCCCAGGGCCTGTCCATTCTACTTTTCAAAGGGCTCTCGACTCCACCGGGTTCCCTCTGGACACACACTCCTGTGCTGGTTCAGACCCCACTGTCTCCTGCCTACCCCTCTCATTGTCCCAGCCTCCCACACGGTTTCATCACCATTGGCTACATTGTCTTCAGTCTGTTCTCCTGAAACAACAGCCTTGACCATGTCTGTTTTCTGCCTTAAACATGTTGCTGGTTCCCTTGCTGTATAAGACAAATTCCAAGAGTCCCGTGTGGCCTCCTGGGCCATTCCACCCCAGCCTTGGCCCTCTCCTGGCGTGCCCCCTCATGCAGCCCACTCTCTGTCACTCTGGGCTACTGGCCAGCTGCTATCACCCAGATCCTCATTCCCTTTCACGCTCTGCACAGGTGCTCAGCATTTAACACCTCTCTATCTGCACCCAGTGTCTGCAGGTTCTGTGCCAGGCACCACGGGGCAATGAAGAGAATACATACTTAGTGCTGTGCGCTATGTGGGTGCTTCATAAACATCAGTTCACTAAGCCTCCCATCACCCTGATGAGCCAGACACGGTGAGCCCCATTTTATAGGCGAGGAAACTGAGGCTCACTGAGACTCGGTGACTGGCCCAATGGGCACAGCCGCCTTCCCCCTAAGCTGCCAGGAAGCAAAGCCAGCTTCAGATGATTCAGATGCTGGAGTCCTAGCCACACAGAGCTGTAGCTCCAAATTCCCAGCTGACAAGAATAACTCTGAATGAGGGCCGGCTCGGTGGTGTCGTGGTTAAATTCGTACTCTGTTTTGGTGGCCTAGGGTTCACAGGTTCGGATCCCGGGCAAAGACCTAGCACTGCTCATCAAGTCACACTGTGGTAGCATCCCACATAAAATAGAGGAAGACTGGCAACAGACGTTAGCTCAGCGCCAATCTTCCTCAAGCAAAAAAAGGAAGACTGGCAACAGATGTTAGCTCAGGGCCAATCTTCCTCACACACACAGAGAAAAAAGAATAACTCTGAATGAATGGCTGACTTTTAATTTCTCCTCAAATGCATGTTGCCAATACAAGCCAGGCAGACGGCAGACTCCAAACACTACAGCCCCATCTCTAAATCTGGGAAGACCTCTCCTTCTCAGAAGCAGGTTTTAAGTTTCCTCAGCAATCACACCGTTGGGAGAAAAAGAAAACCTCCCCGCCAGGTGGTTCCTGGGTCTGCAGAGGCATCCTCTGCAGACACAGGCCTCATCAATAAGGAAGCAGCTCCACAGCCGCATGAGGCCAGCAAACTGCTGCTGTTCACCAGATTCAAACAATCGAATCTGTGCCACAATGCACCCAATCCCTTGCAGCAGGGAAAGCACAGAGAATTTTACAATTTCCACTGCACAGTGCAGTGTGGATTCGGTCCGATAAATCAGGACAACACGTCATTCAACACAGACTGAAACCGTTCTTTCCCCTGAAATGGTCCAGGGAAAGAAAACCACTGCACTGAGCTCACGTGGCCTCACGCACCTCACCTCACCTGATCCTCAGGAGCTCCGTGGGTCGGGCACGAACGCCCTCCTTACAGCTCATGACACGGGCTCAGGGAGGTTAGGGCGGCTGGCCCTCAGACCAGGCACACCTAGTGCTGAAGCTCCTGCTCGCCCCGCTGTGCACTCTTGCCTGAGGCCCTGGGCAGAGTCGGGGCTGAGAAGACCTTGCAGAGATGGAAGCAACACCAGCCTCGAGCAGAGGATAGGACCACCTGAAAGAGGGAGCAGGAAGGCCAGACATGTGGGCTCAACAAGGCGAAGAGAGACACCGAGTCCAGGACTCGCCTGGCAGGCGAGGAGAACTGTGATTAGAACAGCCCCAGAGGGGCTGGCCCTGTGGCCAAGCGGTTAAGTTTGGGCGCTCCGCTGGAAGCGGCCCATTGTTTTGTTGGCTCGAATCCTGGGCGCAGACATGGCACCGCTCATCCAGCCACGCTGAGGCAGCATCCCACATGCCACAACTAGAAGGACCCACAACTAAGAATATACAACTATGTACCAGGGGGCTTTGGGGAGAAAAAGGAAAAAGATAAAATCTTTAAAAAAAAAAAAAAAAAAAGAACAGCCCCAGAGTTCATTCCAGGCACAATTCAGCCAGACTGCAGGTCCTTCCCACTGGCTGGTCCTGGGCCCTTGTGTGTCCTGCCGTCTGTCGAAACGCTGTTCATACCTTCCCCCTGCCCACCACACAGCCATCTCTCAGAGGTGGCTCGTTAAGCAAAAAAGACCCTGCTGCCCAATTCAACTGCAAACTCCCCCCAGGTCTAAAAAATACAGCACAGAACCGCAAAGCTGGTGCTGCAGCCTGTCTCCCGAAGTGGTGAGAACGGGTATACACTTGCCCAAGTCAATTATTTACTATGGGAGCCTTCACTGGCAAGTGAGGCCGAGTTTAAAATCAAGACCCTCATGGAAAATTTTCCAACAGGGTCTTGAACTTCCAGGCCACCGGCCAAGGGTCCCCAGGAAGGCTCCCTCCTCGTCAGGGCTCCAAACACTGTAGGGCTTTCTGGCTGACAGTGGTGAAGTCTACGTGGCATCACACTGAAAGCCCGCACTCTTGCCACCAGTTCTGGCAAGTTCTCCACTGGATCACAATGCCGGGCATCAGCTATCTTCGTCCGCCCAGTACCCCCTTTCCATTTGGTTCTGGGGAGACTCTCAGTCACTGTGGTCACAGGAGAGGCCAGTTAAATGTGGCCTGGCAGAAATGGTGCCCTTCACCCATTCCCATCTTTGGGGCAAGGTATGAGGATGTGGCCAAGCAGAGGCCTTCCATGAGTCTGAAAGTGAGCACAGGCAGAAATGGCTTCTCTTGCTTATAAATCATGAGCGGTAAGGATGCAGACAGGGTCTGCTGCAGCCATCTTCCTGACACATGGCAAGGGCCTAAGAATGAAGTCAAGAGTCACAGGAGGTGTTGGCCCCATGGCCGAGTGGTTAAGTTCGCGCACTCTGCTGCAGGAGGCCCAGTGTTTCATTGGTTCGAATCCTGGGCGCGGACATGGCACTGCTCATCAAACCACGCTGAGGCAGCGTCCCACATGCCACAACTAGAAGGACCCACAACAAAGAATACACAACTATGTACCGGGGGGCTTTGGGGAGAAAAAGGAAAAAAAATAAAATCTTTAAAAAAAAAAAAAGGGTCACAGGAAAGCCAGGAAGGAAAGAGACAGACAGAGCCCTGAACCCAGCCTCTGAACCCAGCTCTGCCTTGAAATTCCCAGTTCTAAGAGCCAACACAGTTTCTTTCTGGGGAAACTGGTGGAGCTGAGTTTCTGAACTTTCAACAGAAAGAGTCCCCATTAATACAAGAAGAGATGGTGGCAATCCACAATGACAGGGCAATGGAAGTGAAGATACCTGCCTAGGGGCTGGCGGCTGGCTGGGGAGATGTGACATAGCACATGAGGAGATCAGAACAGTCGGCATTCCAACTACGGGAGAGGAACTGTCACTATCTGCTCCGTGAGTCGCTGAACTAAAAGTCAACACCCACTTGCTGAGGGTGGACTGGATCAACACTCTGTGTAGACACTGACCCCAGAGAGGCCTGGGAGTCAGCTCAGGCAGACTTGGGAAGGGCGAGAGGGGCTCCCCACCTTTACTTCCTTGTTACCCATTCCCTGAACTCCTGGAATTTGGCTCCCACCTCATTAAACTATTGCACTCCACTTTGAGAAAAACTATAGACTATCTTTCCAGAAAATGTGCCTGAGCATAAACACATCACATTTTTGTACACAATTTCAGGGACTTCTGGAGCCTATCGAGGGACCCCCTAGGGATCCAGGAACTCCCTATTAAGAACTTAGTTCTACTGAAACCAAACTGCAGGCGAGCAGCCTGAACACGGCGTCAGCGTCAAACTGAGCAGCTTTTCTTCAGTCGCTCGGTTGCCCTCCCGGCCCTGTCTCGGGGAGGACTGGTTTCACGTGTGCGCTCCTTGAACTACTCGGTGGTTTTCAGGGAGACCACGGTCTCCTGGTCCTCTGCCCCGTCTCCTGAGAGAGCGAGAGGAATGGAGACTCAGCTTTGTCTGCACAGCACTCATACTCCTTCGGGAACAGATGTTCCCCGCTACCCCTAGAAGTCAACCCACAGAACTCTCCCCACCCCCACACTGGCCATGGCGGTCCCAAGCTGGGTCAACTACAGTTCCTTCCCTGGGGATTTTGGAACTGAGACCAAGCAGGAAGGCAGTCTCTGGACACTGCAGCTGAAAGATATAAACTTTAGGAACTGTTAGTGGCCATGTTTCATCTTACCACAGAGACAGTGAGCAGAGGAAGCAGGGCCTCAGTAAGAGAAGTGAAAGGAGACAGCAGGGGAGGCAGATGGCAAGTGATGGGGGGTCTCACCCCTTCCAGGGGCCCAGCTACATCCCTGTTCTGGGACAGCACCTGCATCTTTTCCATAGATCTACATTGCACAGAAGCTACTTCAAGCAGGTTAAGCATGTCTCAAGTTCAGGCCTTTCCTGAATCTTAATTTCCCTTGAAAAGCTCTGCAACTCATTCTTAGGGTTTCAAGAAACTATGCTATGAGGGTAAAATAATTCCCAGGTCTCTATGCCCCACTTCTCACTGGCTCTCCCTCTTCCACCTGGAAGTCTTGCTATTATTCCAAACTTACCACATGTAGAACTGAGTATCTCCTGTCCTCCCAAAATTGGTTTGTGCTTCAGGGAAATGGTCTAAGGACTAGACCAGTGGCTGCATAACAGAATCACCCGGGCACTTGAAGAAAATACTGATCCAAGGCTTCAGAGAACAACTGAATCAGAGTCTCCATGGGTGCAGCCCAGGCCTTTGAAAATTCTCCAGGTGGATGCAGCCAGATGAAGAAACTTGGACCAGCCCAAGGATGGGCAATTTGGGCTACCACCACCTCCTAGCTCCTTGCTCATAGCAGACATCACTAATCAATTTCTTTACTCTGGAGCCTAGCAGCAGCCCAGAATCCTGTTCACCATGGCCACCATACAATCAATCAGACTTGGCCAGAGATGAAATGTATCTGCATCCTGGACTAGACAGAAATGGTGTAAGGATCTACCTTCTTAAATTTTAGACTCCAGCCTACAAGAAAACGCTTGGATTAAGTGTGGCCCAGACCTTGATCAGGCTCAAACAAATGTTTGTTTTCTCAGGTCTTAGTTTAATGAGCTATCAATGAGAAAACGGTCTCATTTGGTTTAGGATTCTCGGGGGCTTTGGTTTTGATTTTACGAATTGGTTCTTGCTCCTACTATGAAAAGGAAGGGGGTGGGGTGGGAAGCATTTGTATGTGTTCCTTTTTTCTTCCCTGATTGCCCCCAAAAGAGCTTTCAAATAATCTGCTAAGTATTGAAGTACTGAAGCCATAAACTAGTTGCAAAAAATCGGCTTACTCCAACAACAGGAAAGACATTCTTTTGCCTTTCAAAGGCTTTCCCATCATCTGGAGCCAAAAATATTATCTTCTGACCCAAAAAGCCACTAATAAACCTTGTTTCTATAGGCCAAGCGAGAGGGATGATTTTGCCCTAAGCAAAACAGCAAAGAGAGCTATTGTTCTCTGGGTCCCCCCACCTCCTGCCGCCACTTCCAGGTACCTCCCTCCTGCCCTTGGGCTGCCTGCAGTCCCCACAGGCTGTCCCCATTCCCACCAGCTCCCTTCCTCCCTAAGAGCCAAGCCCCAAGTTAAACCCCCTTCTCTTCCCCTCCCCATTCAATTCCAAATCCCATCTAGCTGCTGGGCACAACCTCGAAGCACAGCCCTAACGCTCACCCCTCTCTGGAAGACTGTTTATGCACAGAATACTGTGTGTCCTTTCCATCTACTGAGGAGTGTGGGGGTAAGAAAAGGCTGCCTTATGGGCCACCCAGAGGAAAGCGAGCAGCAGAATCCCTGAATCCCTGCATAATTGGGGGCCGTTTGCTGGCGTGAGGCACCAATAAAAAGTTAAATTAATGGTACTGTATTTATTTTTTGCTACTGATTCATTGAAAAACTAAAAATAAAAAGCTAAAACAGTAAGGTTCAGTTATGAAGACAATTCACTTGAGTGAGCCTTATTCCCCTAAACTACAAGATAAATTAAAATGAGATGTTACGTACTACATTTATATTTTAAAAGATGAGGTTTTTGTCCCAAATTAACATCTAAATGGTAGCCACAGTGAGAGAGGAGGGATGAATGAAGGCAGACTGAGGACCCTTTGCCAACTCTCTGCCTCAGAAGACCTCAACCCACTGAGCCACTAAAAACCTCAAAGAGATCAGCACAGGGCACCCCTCCGCTGAAAGCATGCTCAACTAACCAGGCCTCTGTGGCCAGCCTTGAAGGGGTGAGACCCAACAGGAGGCGCGCAGCAGCGCTCGGCAAGGTTACACACCTCTGACTCTACATCTCTGCCTACAACACAGGAACATTCATCGCCTCTCTCCCTCGGGACTCTGAGCAGGCTTCATCAGTGGCCAACGACAATACAAATGTTTGTTATTTATAATACCCAACAGCATGCCATGTCTGAGGACAGAGCCCCAGAGCACAGGGATTACGTTTTTAGAGTGTGATACAACTGTGGGTGGAAAAACTCCAATCGTGACCTCCTTCTCAAAATGCCAGAACAAGAAATGGAGATAGACAGAACAATCCAGAGGCCACGAACCTGTCCATGTTCCCCAAAGTTTTCCCCGCCCTCCCGGCTGGTCCTCCCTGCCTGGTCCCCGGCCCAGGCCCTCTTCTCATCTCCATATTCTCTCCTTAGGAGAGCTCATCCTCTCCCACGCCTTCAATTACCCAAATATTGATCAACGCTCAGCCCAGACCCTCCTCCTGAGACAGACCTGTAGATCCCACCGCTTACTTGACAGAACCACGTGGACATCTTAAAGGTACCTGTTGAAAACTGAACTTAGTACGCTCCTTTCCCTACCCCCACCCCAAGCCTGCTCCTTCGCCAAGGTTCTTCGTGGCATCAGTAAATTCCCATCAACCTCCCAGCTACACAACCAGGACGTCTGGGACATAGTCATTTCCAAGATACATGGATCTCCAGAATATACTGTATACTGTTAACTGAAAAAGAAAGATGTGAAACTGTGTTTACTAGTATGCTATCTTTTGTGTATCAAATGAGGAATGTAATAAATACATATATCACACACACACATGCATTTGCGCATGTTTTCAAAAAGAAACAAAGGAAGGATAAATCAAAATAACAAAAATGGTTGCCCATGGAGGGAGGAAGGGAAAAGGGTGGAAGATACTGAGATTAAAGGAAACTTCTGTGATTGCATCTTTTTACATAGTTTTGACTTTGGGAAATGTCTATAAATGTTTTACATAATTTTTAAATTAAATCAAAAAGGAAAAAAAATTCCTAAAAATTAAAAACAAATCAGCAAGTTAACTTAACTGTCTGTCATGGTGGGAGGATACCTATATGAAGGAAAGAATTCCTAGACACAGTCCTCTGACCATATGTCCCTACTGGGACATATCTGTAGGCCAAAAAAGAACAACAAAGAAATATTAAATTTCATTCTGAGTCTTATTGTTAGTAGTGAAAAACAATGTAAGTTATTCTAAAACCATAGTAAGTATATTGTAGGTGTGCAGAATATTAAAAATAAAATATTAAAAAACCTGCTATCCTTAGAAAAGCCAGCTTGCAAGCTCGGCCCTTAGCTGGCATCTGGAAAATTGGGTTGGGTGGTTCCCAGAATTCCTAGAACAGATAAGAGTGGCTCACTGTGCCAAAACTGTTTGTGGAAACAGTATGTTTTATGCCGAATAACCTGCTTTCCTTTTGGAAGTCTGGAATTTTGGTCTAGGCTAGGCAGAGTGCTTATGTGACCTGTCCCCAATAAAAGCCCTAGACAGGGCCAGCCCAGTGGTGCAGCGGTTAAGTTCGCACATTGTGCTTCTCGGCAGCCCTGGGTTGGCCAGTTCGGATCCCGGGTGTGGACATGGCACTGCTTGGCACGTCATGCTGTGGTAGGCGTCCCACATATAAAGTAGAGGAAAATGGGCATGGATGTTAGCTCAGGGCCAACCTTCCTCAGCAAAAAGAGAAGGATTGGCAGTAATTAGCTCACGGCTAATCTTCCATTAAAAAAAAAAAAAATCCTAGGCAACGAGTCACTCTAGTGGGCTTCCCTCGTAGACAATATTTCACACAATTTGATGGGGCTCCCATTGAGACCATTTGAGCATTAAAAAAAGCTAAAATTAATTAAAACATATCAAATATATAAAAACATATGTCCAAAATGATATGAAAATCAAAGCTTCATTGGTCAAGATTGGAGGTTGCTAGAGCTCAAACTCACTGAAAATTAATAAATAAAGGGAAAGAACCACAAGCATTTATCTTGCCTTTTCCGTATGAAGATCATTCTTCAAAGTAACCATACAGGTGATAAGGAAAAGGTCTTTAGTGAAGAATTCCAGCTAATAAATGCTGAAGAACATAATGAATCTAAGAAATGATCACCAGTGGAGGCTCAAACCATTTTAGTGAAAGATCGATAGGGATTTTATAAGAGAGGGATCAGCTAACCACCTGAACCCACCAATCAATCCTAGAATCTCTGAATGTGTGACAACCAGACACCACGCACCTGTTGATGACACACAACAGGAAGTACACAGCACCAGCTACAAGGTGTTCCCCCAAACAACCTGATGGCAATTGAATCAAGCCTCCAGATCAAACTTCCTGTTGATAGGAAATATGGGGAACAGAGAAATATGTTAAATGACACCACAGAGAAGCAATCAGCCAAATCCTGGAAATGGATATCGTACATGACAATGACCTGCTTTCTCCAAAAAATCAGTGTCATGAGAAAAGGGGGTGGTGGTGGTGGAGGGAGGGTGTATAGCAATAGAGTAAGAGTCAAACAATAAAAAGGCCAATTTGATCATGTCACTCTCTTCCTTAAAACCCTCTGGGCCCTGCCCACCCCTCTGGCTGCACCTGTCATTGTGTCCTCTCGGCTCTGGCCACAGTCACCTTCACTCAGTTCCTTGAACTAGCCTGTACCTATTCTTTGGGTCCTTACACATGAAGTTCCCTCTCCCTGGGAGAGGGGGAAGAGCCTGGCCCCTGCCCCAGAGTAAGACCAAGTCCTCCCTCTCGTTACACACCTCTGAGTGCCCTGTACTCCTCACAGAAACATGTGTGAGGGTTAGTTTCCTATCTGCCCTTCCCCTAAGGACGAGAAGCTCCTGAGGGCAGACACCACATCCTTCAGCAGGGGCAGACACCACATCCTTCAGCAGAGTCCGACAAGCAGTAGGCACTAAATAAAAACATGCTTAATGCATATGTAAACTAAGTATTGATCACGTGGCTCAATGCCACCAGGAGGGAATTTGGGGACATGCTCTATTAGTAAAGCCCAGCATAGTCCCTGCGGATCGTCATGGCTGTTCATGGCTGTGGTGACTATTTTTAGTACCTAGAACCGAGCCTGAGGAGCTGAGGCTCACAGGGAAGGACTCACCGCCTCATGGGACTTGGGAAGAGGTACGATGATGGCCAGCACACAGATGAGCTGGAAGATGGCCCCCAGGAAGAGTCCATACCGTAGCAGGTTCTCCAAGAAAGTGGGCTCAGGCACCTCGGGAGGTGAGAAGTCCAGGTCGGAGGCCATGGCCCCAGCTGCCTGCTGCCTGAGGTCTCCTCTGACTCACCACTCTCCAGAACCGATTTCTAAATGCAAAGGGTAAGTGTCATGTCTCTACAACTGACTTTTAAATGGTTCTGCTTGCGCGCGCGCACACACACACGCACACATACACACATACACACAAGAACATATAAAGCAATCGTGGTGAAATGCCAACAATTCTTGAATCTAAGTGGAGGCTATATGGATAGTCATTGGACGATTCTTTCAACTTTTCCGTACATTTCAAATTTTTCCAAATATGAAAGTTAGAGAAAATAAGTAAGTAAATGCAAAAACTTCAACAAAAATCTCAAATCAACATACACTTACCGAAGGCCTGCTATGTTTCAGGTTTTGTTTATTTGTTCATCCAGTCATTCACTCAACAATACTTATTGAACACCAAGCACTGAAAAGTGAGCAAGAGAGATATAACCCTGCTTTCTTGGGGCCTACATCTTAGGACAGGGACCAACAAAGGACACACCCAGATGTGTTATGACAGCTAATGTTAACTGTTTTGAAAAAACTTAAGAAGGGCATCATTTTATTTTGTATAGTGTGAGAGGGAGGGCCTCTCTGAAGAAGAGACAGGAACAAAGTGGCAGAGATATGAAGTGTGAGAGTGAGCCATTGGGACATCTCAGAGAAGCATACTCGAGCCAGAGAGAAAGGCAGTGCAGAGGCCCTGGGGCTGGGAAATGAGTCCAAAATGGCCAAAGAGGAGTGCTGAGGAGGGAGAGAGGAAAGAGAGAAGATCAGAGGCCTGGGGGCAGACCTTGCAGGACCTAGACACTTCCAATTTGACTGAGTAAAATGTGAAGCCACAGAAGGGCTCTGAGCAGAGAAGTAACATTATCTGAGTCACATTTTAAGTGTGTGTGTTGGGGGGCGGGGAGCAGAGTGAACACAGGGAGACCAGTCAGGAGGCGACTGCTAATTACCCAGATTAGAGATGCTGGGGACACGGACGACGGGGGCAGTGGTGGCCAGCGGTGGAAGGTCCGGCCTCAGCCCACCTCTAGCCTCTCCTTGCAACAGAACCCCCCACTCCTAATACCCTGGTTGAGATAAAAGAAGTGCCTGTAGTTCTCCAAGAGCACTAGGCTTTCAAAATTCTTGGCCTCTACCCAAGCTGTGTACTCTGCCAAGAATGCCCTTTCCCACTTTGACCGCTTCGCAAAGCTCCCACTCCACCTCCAAGGCTGAGCTCAAGTGTCACCTCTCCAGCATGCCCTCCCACTCTAGGATGACTGAACTGCTCCCCCTCTACCACAACACCCACAAATGGCTTCCTTCTGCCCACCCCAATGAGAAAGGGGCAAACTTACTTTGGAACCAGGCCTATCTGACTCCAAAACCCTTTGTGTTTTCAGAGATCTGTGCCATAATGCAATTTTCTGCTAAACCTAAGCTGCCAACATGGTGGCCACAAGCCACACGTGTTTAGTGAGAGTTGAAATACAGCTAGTCCACACTGACATGGCTGTTAAGTTAAATACACACTCAATTTAGAAGACAGTATGAACATAAGAATGTAAAATATCTCATTAATGTTTTTATACTGATTACATGCTGAAATGATACAGTGAGTTAAATAAATTATATTATTAATTTCACCTGACCTTAAAGAAGAACAAAGTTGGAGGATTCACTTTCTGATTTCAAAACTTCCTACAAAGCTATAGTAATCAAAATAGTGTGACACTGGCATAAGGATAGAGACCAATGGACTGGAGAGCCCAGAGATAAACTCTCACATATATATAGTCAATTGATTTTCAAATAATGGTGCCAAGATTATTGGATGGGGAAGGACAGTCTTTTCAACAAATGGTGCTGGAAAAACTGGATATCCACAAGCAAATAATGAAGCTGGACCCTTACCTTAGAGCATATACAAAAATTAATTAAAAAACGAATCAAAGATCTAAACTCAAGAGCCAAAACTATAAAACTCATAGAAGAAAATCTTTATGACATCGGATTCGGCAAAGATTTCTTGGATGTGACGCCAAAAGAACAGGCGATAAAAGAAAAAGTAAACTGGACTTTCTCAGAATTAAAAACGTTTGCGCATCAAAGGACACTACCGAAAGAATGAAAAGACAAACTGGAAAACAATTTGGTGGTTTCTCAAAAAGTTAAACATAGAATTACCACACGATCCAGCAATTCTACTCCTAGGTACACACCCAAAAGAACTGAACGCAGGCACTCAGATACCCGTACACCAACGTACACAGCTGCGCTACTCAAAACAGCAGAAGATGGAAACAACCAAGAGTCAGGAGACGAACGGATAACAAAATGTGGCATATACACACAAAGGAATATTATTCAGCTATTAAAAGGAACGAAGTCTGACACATGCTACAACATGGAAGAACCTTGAAAACATGCTAAGTGAAGTGAGCCAGATACAAAAGGGCAATATTGTATGATTCCACTTATATGAGGTACGCAGAATAGGCAAATTCATAAAGAAAAAACTAGAATACAGGTTACCAGGGGCTGGGGGAGGGGGAATGGAGAGCTATTGTTTAATGGGTACAGAGTTTCAATCTGGGGTAATGAAAAAGTTCTGGAAACAGATAGTGGGGATAGTTATACAACACTGAATGTCACTGACTTTGCAGACTTAAAAATAATTAAAATGGTAAATTTTATGTTATGTATTATATTTCACCAAAATAAGAAACATGACTTTATCGCTTTCCTTTTCCTTTTAAAATGTGACTACTGGAAAATTTAAAATTACACACATGACCCGTATTGTACCCCTGTAGCCTGGGCTGAAGGGACGGCCCGAGACCTTCCTCCACTTTGGCTCTGTGCCTCTGGCTTTGCGACATTTTTCCAACATGGAGGAGGAGTGACTGAAGGATAAGAAAAACGGCCCTCTGGGTGAACAGACTGGGACTGATGCAAACGCAGACGTCTCCCTTTCAGCCTGGTCCTGGAGGAAGATCACGTGCCCGTGCCAGCAGGGTGGCCACTTGTCATGTCACTTCTGTCTTCTTTGGGAATGGCCTTCAAAGCCTGAGGCCCATTTTTTAAAAATCCACAGAGCTGGCAGATCTTCCTCCTCCCAGGAAGGATCTGACTTCTGGAAAGAGCCCAACATCATCTGGATTCAAGTGTGGTGAATCAGGTGGGGCCTCCAGCTCAGGAATACCATTTTTGGTCAAACACAAGGTATACTGCTCAGCCACCAGGCAGACTGTTTGGGGTGGCTCGTAAACTGGCCCTGAAGTGAATTCCAAGGCGGCTGCAACAACAGCTCCACGAACCGCTTCACGGGAGGAAACAGACAGCCGCGACAGGACACCACCGTGTCACCACGGCGTAAGAAAGCTTTCATTTCTTCACAGTTGCACCTCATAAATGCACATTTTAAAAAACGCCCTTGGCCCCAATCTTTATGCCTAAGGCTGTAACAAGCCTACTGGGCTTATCAACACTTACATTTATTAGTGTTACTAACAGCAACATTATTATGAACATTCATAGTACAACAGGAAGATGGGGCCAGGAGTCAGGAATTGGAGCGCAAACCCTGACTCTATGAGCAAGGAGCTACCCTTTGGGCCGACCTCTTGACCTCCTGGAGATCTGATGTTCTCGAGAGCCAAACAACAGTATCTGTACAAAGCTTTCATGCATTTAGGCTTTTTAAAAAAATGGCAATTAGGCAATATATAACAAGAGCCATAAAAGTGATTATATCCTTCGAATGAATAACTTACTTCCTAGAATTTACAGGAAGGAAACAATTCAAAAGAAGAAAAAAGCTTCAGATACAAAAAAGTTCATGGCAGTGCTATTCATAATCCTGAAAAACAGGAAGCAACTAAAGTGTCCAAGAGTAAAGAAGCAGGCAACCAACGACAGTGCACCCTGGCAGGCTCCCCCTTCACTAAAATGACAAAGGCAAACGCGTATCAGGTCAGCAAAAGTCTTCACCAAACAATATTAATTGAACCATGAAAACAAGTATTTAAAGACTGTGACTGCAGACACACCTAAAGTGGGATTTCACTGACTAAAGATCAAAAGAGGCCACAGGAAAACGGAAAGGGCTGCTGTGAAAGCGAAGCGGTGTTAAGTTTTAATTTTTTGGAATATTATTGAAACAATGAATACAATTTAAAAGAAAACTCCATGCCCTTTCTACTTCCTTCACGAGACTTTTATAGAGCCTAATGAAGCACTGTCCAATAGAACTTTCTGCAGTGATGGAAATGTTCTATATTTGTGCTCTCCAATATGGTAGCTACCAGCCACATGTGGCTATTGACCCCTTCAATGTGGCGACTGAGGAACTGAATTTTTTAATTTTATTTAACTTTAATTAATTTAAATATAAACAGTCACATGTGGCTAGAGGACTCCCATATTGGGCAGCACAGGTGTAACAGGGGCTGGTTATAAAAAAGTTCTGGAAAACAAAATGCTCTACAAATACTGCACATGCCGTAGAACTCCTGTCTTTTCTCTGCACTCCCGTGTTTTACTTCCAGCCTGCCTGCAGTATTTCTGGGTTTCCTTTTCCTGATAACAGAAGTCACAAGAGTCCTACTCATCCTTCAGCTCTCAACTAGGAGGCGCTTACTCCTCAGACTCCACAGGACAGGCTTTGTTCCCCTCCCCCCCCAACCCCCAGCCACTGTCGCAGTAGTAGCAGTGAGCAAACCACTTGCCAGAAGCGCACAGCACCACCACTGTGGGAGGCGGGGATTACTAAGGAGGATGAGGAAACCGAGGCTGGGAGAGGCTATGTGTAATCCCCCTACCCAGGGATTACTCGGCTGAGAAGTGGCAGTCAGGATTCAAACTGGCCGGGAGGAGTCGAGCTCTTCCTCACTAGCTCAGTGGTGTCCCAACTGCAGGCTGTGAGCCATGGGAACGGCTAAAGAGTCTGCAACCTGCACCTTTTCTTCTTAAATTTATTAGCTTTATTATTCTTACTTATCAGCCAGCACTTTATACAATTAAATAAATGACAACAGAAAAGATCACTAGTAAGGGTCGGTGTTGTGTCCAGAAGCTTTTTGTCATTTATATCCTTCTACACCCCAATGTGTATGTTCTGGGTCAAAACTCAGAATGTATTTCTTACTGTTTGCGAAATACTACACTGGCGTCCAAAGTTTTCTTACTTGCTGACCTGTAAGCTCCTGGACAGCAGGGGCCCTGAGTCCCTCCTGAGTTTGTTCCAGGGTCTGACTCAAATATTTGGTAAATGATGAAGCCTCTGCCTCTGTTTCCCACCTTTAAGGCAAGGGCAAACGCCTCAACCAGCTGCCTCATTTCACGGTGTGGATGAGGAGCTGAGAGGCGTGGGGTTCCCGCGGGCCTCCAGTGAGTCAGGGCCTGGGGACCTTCCTGCAAGGTCTCCAGCCCTCTGGTGCTCCAGACTTGCTCAAGAGCAGAGGTTTTTACACCCTTGGGAAATCTCATATCTCTAAGAATGTAATTAAAAAACACATACCCATTTGTTACCAAACATTGCAAATAATTTCAGGAGATTACTGGACCCCTTGGGGCTCATCCCTGAATGCCAGACACCAGTGGTCTGAGACATTCATTTACTGGACACAATTATTGAGCAACTACTGTGTGCCGGGTACACATATAACGTAATGTCAGGGGTGAGTATTACGAGAAAACATAAAAAGGAAGGAGGAGGGGGCTATTTTCTATGAGGTGGTCAGGCTAGGACCTCTCTGAGAAGGGGACATTTCAGCAGAGGCAGGAAGAAAGTGAAGGAACAAGTCACTTAAGTATCTGTCAGAGTGCCCTAGGATGGAGGAACAGCAAGGGGGAAGGTCCTGAGGCAGGAATGAGCTTCGTGGTCGAGGAGAACGGGAGAGTGGGCAAGCTGCGTAGGGCTAGGAGGCCACTGGAAGGATTTTGGCTTCTCCTCTGAGTAGGTTTTTAGGAAAGAAATGACATAGTCTGACCACTTTAAGATGGTCCCTCCAGCTGCTGTGTTGAGAACAGACTGCAAGGGGACAAGTGTGGAAAGAAGGAGCCCAGTCAGGAGGCTGTAACGGTGAGAGACAGGCCTGCACCAGCGTGGTAGCAAGGGGATGTAAATGCTCAGGTTATAGATGTATTTTGAAGAGAGGGCCAACAGGATTGCTGAGGTAAGATCTGAAAGAGAGAAGTTAAAAATAATCCCTGAAGGTGAAATTATTCTGTGTGACACTGCAATGGTGAATGCAAGACAGTAAGCACTTGTCAAAACCCACAGCACTTTACAGCATAAAAAGCAAACTTCAATGTAGGCAAATGTTTAAACAAATCATTTAAGAGGTGAGGGTATTGCAGAATGTGACATTCTGAATTTAAATGTAACACAAATATATTAAGCACCTTCACTGAAGGAGCAGGGCCAAATCAGGTGCTGACCTCGTAACTTTGGAAAAGAGTGGAGTGTCTAAGACTAGAGGCAAAAGGAACTGTCCATGTGCACTATACCCTAGTGGATAAAACTGCTTCCCACAGGGCAGAGGGTAACAACTCTGAAACCACTATGCGGGTACACCAGAAATGAACAATTAAATAAATGGACGGTAGATAGTGGGAGCTAGGTTTGCCACAGTTGGAGTGGGAGCTTACAGACAAGCCAGTGGAGGAGGTTAGAATGACCCATGTGGAATGGATGAGAGTTGCAGACAGCAGTACCAACTCATGTTTAGCTTAATATAGACACAAGTGGCTACAGACAGAAATACTTCTAGATCTGTGTACATATACAGTTTAGCACACACATATATATCTCCTGCTCTGTCCATGGAGAGTTTGGAAGTAAGGGCATCCCAGTCGCAACGCGCACACTAACACCCAGATCTTGGGCTCTAACACCATCCTCCAGGAAAAGGAGCCAGGGCTGCCTGCAGAAATGGTTAATTCTAGGACTGAGGCAGGAAATGTACAAGATGAGCCTGGAGCAGGAAGTAAAAAACTGCTCAAAAAACATAACAACACAATGACTGGGGTATGTCAAGGGATACAGGAGCCAACTGAAAGAGCTCCCGATGGGCAAAGCTGGAACAATTTGAGCAATTAAAAATAAAGCAGTGGGCCCGGCCCCATGGCCGAGTGGTTAAGTTCGCACACTCTGCTTTGGCGTCCCAGGGCCTTGCTGGTTCGGATGCTGGGTGCGGACATGGCACCGCTCATCAGGCCACGCTGAGGCAGCGTCCCACATGCCACAACTAGAAGGACCCACAGCTAAAAATACACAACTATGTACCAGGGGCACTTCGGGGAGAAAAAGGAAAAAGAAAATCTTTAAATAAATAAATAAATAAATAATATAGTACTGGATTATAACCCAAAGTATGAAAATAAATATCCATGAGTCCATACTGATATAAATGATGGATAAGTAAATAAAGAAATGGAGATGAACAGACAAATTTCCCATGGAGAAGAACTCCAAGTAATTTATGTAGATAATCTGCCCTTAAGCATGAAGCATAACCCCACGCTCCTCAAGTGTGGGCTGTACACAATGACTTTCTTCCAGGAGTACAGCCTGGAAAAGGGCGGGAAAGGGAGTAACCTTACAGTGCAAAAACCTGACTGCCTCAAGCTCGCGATGCAGGCTATCATCAACAGTGGCAGCTCACATTCACAGCATGTACCTACCTCTGGGGTGATGTGATGACAAGGGCACTTTACCTCTGTGGTCCTCCTCCCCAAAACCCACAACTCCAGTCTAACCACAAGAAAAACATCAGACAAGTCCCAACCGAGAGTCATTTTACAAAATATCTGACCAGTAATACTCAAAACTGTCAAGTTTATCTAAAACAAGGAAAGTCTGAGAAACTATCCTTTTCTACCAGAGGAGGCTACAGAGAAACGACTACTAAATGTAATGGGGGATCCTAGCACAGAAAAAGGACACTGGGGGAAAAACGGATCGAATCTGAATAAAGCATGGACTTTAGTTAATAACTTATCACTATCAGTTCATTAATTATGAAAAAAGTACTATACTAACGTACAATGTTAATAATAGGGGAAATCGGATGTGGGGCATATAGGAACTCACTGTAGTATCTTTGCAACAATTTTTAAATCTAAAACTTTTCTAAAGTAAAAAGTTTATTTTAAAAAAGCCAACATTTCAAAATAAGTAACTCCTGAGACATGTATAGCTCCCCAGACTTGACAAATAGAAAGTACATCTTCAGGGGCTGGTTCAGTTGCCTAGGGGTTAAGTTCACACACTTGGGCTTCAGTAGCCCTGGGGTTCCTGTTCTGACCCCAGGTGTGGACCCACACACCACTCAACAAGCCATGCTGTGGCAGCAGCCCACATACAAAATGGAGGAAGACTGACACAGATGCTGGCTCAGGGACAATCTCCTTCAAGCAAAAAGTGGGACAGTGGCAAGAGATGTTAGCTCAGGGCCAATCTTCCTCACCAAAAAAAAAGTATATCTTCTCTAAGACTGAAAAACCCAGATTCCAAGTATGCTGGTAAGGAATTCTTGGCTTCTAATTATGCAATTTTAAAGTTCTGTTCTGAGAATTCAACTGAAACGGACTAGGGAACAGAAAACCAGCGTCAGGAGTTACTCACTGTCTTACAGCAATGGGCTGGATACCCAATTCCCAAGAGCTGCTCAAAACTGTTAAGAGTTTGTCCTAAGGAAGGCTAACTGACCTCCCAGAACAGAAGCACAACTGGCAGCCAGTGGGCTGAAACTGGTGTGCAGATGTCCTGCAAAAGATAGTTATTATGTCCGAATTTGTCGCCACCATTTAAGAAGTGTGAGATTTCATATATTCACTTCCCGCTTCACTTAAGGAGAATGATCCAACCAACACGCACTGAGCACCTTCTTAGGAGTTTGCATCACCATCTCACTCTGGCCTCAGATCAAGCCTCTGCGCCCATTTTACAGACTGGGAAACTGAGAACCAGCGTGGCAACCAGAGGGTGCGCGGGGTTACCGGGCAACACGGCGCACGCTCAGGCCCGGACCCCCGGCCGCCTGACTCCGGAGCGCCGGCTCCTCCGAGGCTCCACCCGCGGGAGGAAGGGCCAGGTCGCGGCCGGGAGGCGCCGGGCGGCAGCAGGCGCGGCCTCCGCCTCCCCGGGGCGCCAGGTCCCCTCCGCAAGCAACTTCCTGACGAGCGCCGGGGAGGTACTCGTGCCGCGCGCGGAGCACGCCCAGACCCGCCGAGCAGCGCCGCCGGGGACCGCCGGGGACCGGCCACCTCCCCGCTCCCGCCGCCTCCGGGGCTCCGCCCCGGCCCTAAGCCCCAGCCCGGCCGCCCGCGCGGCCGCCCTCACCTCCCGCGCCGCCGCGCCGCTCCCCCGGAAGTGGTTCCCCGTGAACCCGGATCCCGGAAGTGACGTACCCGAGCCACCAGCGAGGTGGCCTCCGCCCGCGTTGCCAGGGTGGCTGTTCGTGGCTTTGTCCGGCTTTTGTCCCCGGCGTGTGATTGAGCTGAACGGAGAGGCTTGGGGAAGCGAGATCCTGACGTTCTCGAGGCTCCAAGCCCCTGTATCGCTCAGACCATTTCCGCAAACGCTTATAGACGTTTCTAGAAGCCTTCATTCTTTGTCAGGAGCGTACAATGCAGAGGGAGACAAACAAGCACAGTCTTATAATTCAGACAGAGGCAAATTATTCGAATTGGTTCAGAACATTCTGCGAGTACCTGCTCTGAGCCTGTGTCGCTCTTGGGCGTATCGTGCTGAACCGGACAGCTGGGGTCTCTGCCCTCATGGAGCTTACCGTCTGGCGGGGGGAGTGAGACTGAAATAATTAAATGAACGTGTAATCATATAATGTGATCGGTGTTTGGAGGGCAAAGAGCAGGGTTTCATGAGTATGGGTGGAGCAAGTAGAGGGGGAAAGGAGATCTAGTTTAGATAGAGTTTGGTCGTGAGCCTGCGCCACGGACCTGGATGGTTCTCAGCTCCTGGTGTCCGTGCCTTTGGGTAGCCCCTTCCCACACTGTATAGGCCTGACCATCTAACCAATAAGATATTGTGAAAATCGTGGAGGATAAGTTCCAAGATTAAGACATAAAAGACATTGCTCTTCCTGTTTGTCCTCTTGATCACCATGGGGAAGCCATGTGTGAGACACTCAGGCAGCCCTAGGCAGAGATCCACGTGTTTAATAACAAGCCTCCTACAACAACCACCTCCAGCTTGAAATGCATGTAAGCCCTCTCGGGAGTGGATCCTGCGGCCCCAGTCCAGCCTTCAGATGACTGCAGCTCTGGCCAGAATCTTGAATATAGTTTCACGACAGACTTTGAGCCAGAAACACCCAACAAAGTCACTCTTGAATTCCTGACCCACAGAAATTGTGAAATAATAAATGTTACGGTTCTAAGCTCCTAAGATTCAGAATAATTTGTTATGCAGCATAGATAACTAATAGATAGGAGATCAAGGAGGAGGGCTTGGATGTGAGAGAGTCAAAAAAGAATGAGACCTAATCTTACCCTCAAGGAGCTCACTCTCTCTTGGGGGACACACACAGAAATAATATATTCAGTCAACACCCACTAATCCATGCTATGTGAGGTAGGATGGAGGATCCAAAGATGCACAATTCAATCATTCAGTCATTCATTCAACAAACATTTATGGAGTTTCTACTCTAGATCATGAGCTATGCAACTGGGAAGGCATGGAGGGCAGGTGGGTCCTTACCTTCACTGTGGTTACAGACTAGGGGATAATATCTGCCACCTCCATTAATCAATCACACAGATTAACGTATACTTAGGAATCATGAGACGTGTTGGGAAGAAAGAAGGAGAAACCATGAGAGAATAAATAACATGGTAGCTACAATCAAGAAAGGATGATAAGGGAAGGCCTTTTTGTGGAGGTAACATTTAAACTAACAAATGAAGAATGAATAAGAATCTGCCAGGCAAAGAGAGAGAGGAAAGGGCATGGAGGGAGGAGGAAAGGCTGTTGGAAAGTCTTGGAGCATAAGAAGGGGGCAGAAGTTGAGACCTGAAGGGTACAGCTATTAGAACAAGACTTGGTACTTGCCCTGGAGGGGCTCACCATGGAGTGTGGATGAGGAGGGTCATAGAAGACAGAGAAGTTTTATGTGTCAAATTATGTCCCCAAAAGAGATATGTTGGAGAACTAACCCCCAGTACCTCAGAATGTGATCCTAAGTGGAGATCGGGTCTTTACAGAGGTAATCAAGTTAAAATGAGGTCATTAGGGTGGGCCTTAATCCCATACGACTCATGTCCTTACTAAAGGGGGGAATTTGGACACAGATGCACACATAGGGTGAATGCCATGTGATGATGGAGCCGGATATCGGGGTGATGATTACAAGCCAAAGAATGCCAGAGATTGCCAGCAAACCACCAGAAGCTGGGGAGAGCCATGGAATAGATTCATCCTCCTAGCCCTCAGCTTTGATTTCAGATTCCTAACCTCCAGAACTGTGAGAAAATAAATAAATATCTGTTGTTTAAGCCCCCAGGTTTGTGGTACTTTGTTCTGGCAGCCCTAGCAAACTAATACAGATGTGCAGGTGCTTTGAAACCTGTTACTCTTTGCATCTAAATGTAAAGGGTCCCCAGTGTGGCAGCTGTGGGCATAGCTACTCTCTCCATCTTTGGAAGCTTGTGGAGGGCTCCAGCTGAGTCTTGCTCATCTCTGTGCCCTGCATGGCTCCATTAGCACCACGGCATGGTGGAGAGCTCTGTGGCCTGCCTGTTCTATCCACAATATCTGTGCAGGGCACACTGCTTGCACTGTGAAAGAGTAAAATTTAAAAAAGCATGCTCTCTGCTCTGAAAAAAAATTCTAAACTAGATTAACACATGACAAGGTGAACCTGTTTCACATTATTAATTATAGCTGCCATTTATTGAGCATTCACTAGGTGCCGAGAGCACTTTACATATATCAGCATTCTCCCTCCTGCAACCTGATAAGGTAGGTATTATTATGCCCATTTACAGGTGAAGACACCTAGGGCTGGAGAAGTTAAGCAACTTCCCCAAGGCCTCACAGAGACTGCATGCATAACCATTGCACTAGTCAGCCAACCCCTGCAAGCTAGATGAGCACTCCAGGCCTGAGTGCTCTAGGAAGAGGGGAAGGCCCAGCAGGGACTGAGGTCCCACCACATGGAGGTGGTTCCATGTGGGTCCTAGATGTTGGGCTGCATTTGGACATAGGAAAAAGAAAGTAGAGGTGCAAGGCTCACTCCTCCACCTCCAAGCCTTTGCCTTGGTTGATCTCTTTGTCTGGAATGCTCTGCTTTCCTGGCTTTTCACAAGACAGCTTTGCTCTCATCCCTCAGCCCAAATACCACCTTTTCTGAAAGGGCTTCCCTGATCACCCTTTCTAGCTGATTGTTTTTTCTAAAGATGGCTCCAGCAGTATTGCCATCCCACATGCTCTTCTGCCCCCTGACTGCTTTGACCAATAGCATACTACTGACAAATAAAAATGGCAAGCAATAGGATATATTGGAGAATATGAGGAAGCCATGTGGTATAAACCTAATTCGGCCTGACCTTGTCTTTCCAAAAGGGCCTGACTGACCAAGGCCATTGAGCATGCATTGTATATCTGCTTTAGAGATTCCCTATGGCAAGAGCAAAGGCCCTTGAGATAAAGGTGCAACCTCCCTCCCCCTCCCAACTTTGGCGTCTCCTTAAGGATTAAGCATCTTTCCTTAGGCTGGAAACTGATTGCTGTGCTCACCTGTGACCGCCCAGCTCCAGACAATAGACTTGCCTCCTGCTACGCCCACCAAGATGGCAGACCCACTACCTGCTGTGTCCATCAAGCGCTGTGCTGACAGGGCAATCTTGTGACTATTGTGGGAGGGACATTTCAATCATATGTAAAGCACCCTCTTTGGGGGTATATAACCACTCTGTACACCTCATTTCTTTGGTGCCCCTTTCTTCCTTCGGGAAGAAAGGCCCCAGGCCATGGTCCTCAGATTTCAGCTCAGAATAAACTCACCCAAATTTTCATTTACAGATTGGTTATGGATTATTTTCGTCGACACTATGGAGGAGACACTGTGTCACTTTTAGTCATGGCACTTAAATGGCCTGGAAGTCAGCCACCAAAAGGAGTATGACTAGCCTGAGACCACTGAGCTGTGAGAAGTGCAAGCCATATGGAAGGAGGAGAACCCAAGAAGGCTCAAACACCAGACCCAGGAGTGAAGGAGCCATCTTGGAGAGGTGGAGAGATGGATAGATGTGTGATAAAACAAAGATGGTAGGATGTTAAGTGTAGAATCTAGGTGGTTGGTGTGGTGTTTGCTGTACAATTCTTTCAACATTTTTTATATATTTGAAAATTTTCACTGCAAAATTTTGGATAAAGAAGAAACCATGTTGGAAGTGGATTCTCCAGCCCCTCAGCTGATAGCACACGAAGCAGAGATGACCGTCCCAGCCTGGCCTTTCCCAAATTCCTGACCGGAAAATCATGAGCTAAATAAATGAGTATTTGAAGCCACTAAGTTTTGGAGTATAGACAACAAAACCTCTCTTTCCAGGTAGACCTCCCTTACTTTCTATCCTAGCTCCCTGCCCGTTTCTTTTATAGCATTATCACAATCTGTAATGATCTTGTTTGCTTACTTATTTATTATCAGTCTCCCCACCCACCCCACCTCGCCAACTAGAATGTAATCTCCATTTCTGTTGTTCACTCGTGTCTCCCAGCACCCAGCACACTGCCCGGTACATGTAGGTATATATGAATGTTTGTTGAGTGAATGATTGGGACCAGGAGATAGAGCCCTTCTGAAGGTAATGGAAGAGAATATTGTTCACAGAGTGGGAGAAAAACTGGTGTTTGTCAGTTGGGCTGCCCAACCTCCATTTGTGGAACTCTCAAGAAGCAGGAAGAGGCAGCCCTTTCTCCCACTATGGCAGATGGATGGGGAAGACTCACTGTCTTCTCAGTCTCTGCCGGAGCAAGGATGCTGGACCTAACCATGACCGGTCAGAAGCCCCCACCGGAGAGGTTGAATCTGGAGGCAGAAATGCCAGCTGCAAGGATCAGCTAGAGACTGTGATGAGTCCAGAGTCCAAGGCATTGTTCCGAGCAGGTGGTCCTTGGAGCAGGATCTTGGCCGCACCTCGCCTTGGGTGGTTCCTGCCCGAGCCCAGTTCTGCAGTGTTCCGTCAACTCCTTCTCTGCTGTAGATTCAGCTCCAGTGTGAAACCAAGAATGCTAAGCATGGCAGATCCTGATGAATCCGCAGGACCAAAACAAGGGGCCTCTTTCTTCCAGGCAGTGGGGACATCTTCTAGGCACTGGAAAGGCCAGGGACACTTTCATTTCAGAGCCAGCAGGGCCCAAACAGTAGTGGGGACTCAACACATTCTGGACTCTTTCTCTGGGCCTCTAGGAGCCTCACAGCAGATAAGCAACTTTGATTGTTCAAGGTCTGCTCTTCTATTGCTTTCTACAAGGTGTGAACTCAGGGCTGGGCTCCACTCTCAGATGTCTATAAACACATGGTGCCCGGATCCTATTCCTGTGCTCTAGGACCTTCCGGCAAGTCTGCTACAAAGATGAGGCTCACATTTCAATGTTGGCCTCATTAGAGAGGGCATCAAACAAAATTTCCACTGGAAGATGATTTCATGTCAGCACCGCAGAGGGTCTGTCCTTCCCAGGAAAATCTAAATGCCCTAACTTGTTCTTGAGACCCAAGATCTCCCACAGTTCTGAGACCTGAAAAGCTTTATTCAGCAGACATTTACTGAGTACCAACTGTATGACAGGTAAACACTGGGAACAAGATCTTGGGCTCTAGTGGGAGGAAATAGACATAGAAACAAACTACAAGATGTTTTGAGTTCTATAAAAGAGGTGTGTGCAGAGGGACATGAGAACCCAGGAGAAGCATCAGATTCTGCCTTTTGCAGTTATGGAAGGCTTCCCAGAGTAGGTGATATTTAATCTCCAGGAGGAGGTTACAGAAGAAGCCAAGTCCCAGGCCAGGGCTCACACTCCCCATCCCCTCAGAGGAGAGAGTCCAGAACTTCATGCCTCTGAAATGCTTCGGTCATGGAAGCAGCACGAATTTCACACGCAGCCAGCATCTGGATGGCGTTAGCTACCTCCACGTTTACTAAGTGCCCCATTAAACTTGACTCTAAGCAGCAGCACAGTTGGCTCCCTGGGTTAAATCCACAGTAGATATTCGATTACACACAGCACAAGCAGAACCGTATTTGGCAGGGGTTAGTTCACTTGTCCTGTGAAGGCACTTTTCCAGCTGAATAATAATGGTGCCTTTTAATTGTGTGGCATCTTCCTCTTGATGGACTTTAAGCCGGACCATTCCCCAGAGGGAGACAGAAACTGGGTGTTGTCATCTCCATTTTCTAGTTGGATGAACTCAGTAAAGAGACCTGGCCCTAGCCACCAAAGCTGGAATCTTACTCCTCCTTCAGGGCCCAACTCAAATTATCTCCTCTTTGAAGATTTTTTGGTTCCCCCAATAGAATTTCTTGGCAGTACAGGACACTGAAAAAAACAAATAAAAACGGCTGAGCTCTCACAGTGCACAAGGCCCTGTGACGGATACTTGACTGCATTCGTTTGCTTGACCCTCTGAGTAACACCCAGGGAGTGTTTCCATTTCACAGTTGAGGAAACTGAGGCATAGTGAAGTTGAGTGATGGGTCTAGGATTATACAACTAATAAGTGTTAGAGTCAGGATTCAAATCCAGGCCGCCAAGCCCATGGTCTTAACCACACACAATCCTGATCCATTCATTCACTCATCCAACAGGTATTTATTGAGTACCTACTGTATATCCAGTGTTTGCTAGGAGCGTAAAACATGCAGTAGTGAGGAAAACATGGTCCCTACCCTAACAAAGATTATCATCTAGCAAGCAAGACATATTTAAATACTCCTACAAACAATTATTTAATTACATATCAGGCATTAGGCAATGTTACCAGAACTTAACTGAACTAGATAAGACACTGGAAGGGCAAGGAAAGAAGTCAGGTCTCTAGATGGCCCTTTCTTTTCTGTAATTCAGGGGTCAGTCAACTCTTCCTTTTTTCTTAGATTCTGTAGCTAAGCAATGTCTACGGATGCCAATATTTGCTTTGGGAATTTCCAGAAAAATCACTTCCTGCTCTGAATCACAGCTTTCCTAGCTGTGAAATGGGGATGAAAATAGCAAAAGACTGGGAGCAATCCAAATACCCATCAACAGAGGGCTGCTTAAAAAAATAATGATACATCTACACCGTGGAATATGCATCTATTAAAAAGCATGAGGCAACGCTAGATGCTGGAAAAGGATCACTAAGACATATTGAGTGTAGAACAAGGTACAGAGCCGTGGGAATGGAATGCTGCCAATTGTATAAATAAAAAAGGAGAAGGGAGATAAAGGAATATGCTTATATATGCTTGGGCTGGCTCAGCAAAGATGCGCAAGAGATAGGAAATGGGACACCTCCCCTCCAGGGACTGGACCTGGACATCGGGGATCCTGGGGAGACTTACTCTTAATGTGTGCTATTTTGTACCTTTTGAATTTTGCACTGTTCATTTACCTTCTCAAAAGACAAATTAATCAATTCAAGAAAATTTTAATACAGCAGTTTGATGGGAATAAAAATGCAGTCAAATAGCCCTGCTCACCTCCGCCCCCCTGGTGGTGACATTGTTAGTTTCAAAGGAGAGGTCAGATTTGGCAGCCCTTGGAAAATCTAAAACAATGAGAGGGCACGTTGCTCCTAATGAGGCGAGGGAGGAATAAGGGCCAGAGAAGAAAAGAGGAGGAAGGAGGCGGAAAAGAGGAGAGAAACAAAGAGGCCCCACACAGACAGAATGACCGGCAGAGACAAAATCCACAATTACTTTAGTGCCGCTGAGACCCCACGGTGGTTGTGCTACCTGCTTCTTTTGAGCCAGCTGCCAGTTTGCCATGGTAATGTAATAGTCTGCAATAAGCTTATTTACGATTCTGAAAACATTTTAAAAACACACACACACACCAGCAAGCTGTAGATAGGCAGTGATGAGCAGAGAAGTTGCCGCGTGAGAGGAGGCATCAGGGTGACCTTTCTGGAGCTTGAGGTCCCCCTGTGCTTGAAAACTGGTGGGATCAGCCCAGAGCAGAGGGTCGCAAACCTGAGCGTGTGTCCAAATCACCTACAGGGCTGGTTAAAACACGGATTGCTGCAGGCGTCCCCAGAGATTCTGATTGAGTAGGTTTGGGTGGGGCATTTCTAACAAGTTCCCAGGAGGTACGGACTGTGGTTTGGGGCCCATATTTGGAGAACCACCATCCTAAATGATCTCTTAAGGCCTCTCTGCGAGCTGTGGGCTCCAGATTCCACTTGCCCTGAGCACATGCATTCCCTCCATCAGCTCCTCTGTTTATGAAGCAGCTACAATATCTTGACGGAGGACGGAGGGCCCAGTGCAGGTTGTAAGGTAGCCCACAGCGCCTGGTGGCCAAGGGCTTAGAGGGCAGTTTCTGAGGCAGAGGCCAGAGCCTCATACAAGCAATTGCATGGGAAGATTGGCCAGCATTCCAGCTGTCTTTGCCAGAACTCTCTCATGGGGCAAATTCACTAGGTGTGATGGCCAACAGGTGCCACTGGTCCAGAGGAAAGGCAGCTGCCAGTCAAGGCTGTGGCTAAGCAAGGGCCAGTGCTGGCTGGAGAGGATTTGAAGACGACAGAAGCCAAATCTTCAGACACTATAATTTACCGCAGTGGGGTTCTGATTCCCCACAGAAATGGAGATAGGCAGATGCATCCACACACTCAACCCCATCCAACACACACGTCAGGCCGAGCGAGACTGCTCAGGCCTGGGCTAGAACGCAACATTCACAACAAGTCCCTCTGAATTCAGGATTTCTTAACAAATATTTCTAGAGCACCGGCAATGTGCCAGACACATGCTAGGTGATGCACACATGGGTGGCGAGCAAAAGTGGCCCCCCCTCGTGGAACCCACGTTTAAGTAAAGGAGACAGACATTACTCAAAGAATCATGCAATTTAATTGTACTGTGGTTGTATAAATGAATGATTTTGTTCTTAGGAAACAATACTTAAATATTTAGGGGCAAAGGGGCAAGATGTCTGCATTCTATCCTCAAGTAGTTCAGAAAAAAATAACTATTATACATATAATATTTTATCTATACAAATATGACTGTATATATAACCTACGTAATCTATATTTTATGTATATTACACAGAGAGAGAGAAAATGATAAAGCAAATGTGGCAAAATGTTAATTGTTGAATCTGGGCAAAGGATATATGGGAGTTTTTGTATCATTCTTGCAGACCTTTCTGAAAGCTTGAAGTTATTTCAAAATTAGAAATCAAAAAAGAATCACATCAATACAGGAAAAATGATCACAGTGATGAGTGCTATTTTTAAAAGGTACGTAATGGTGTAAAGACCTAAAATTGGAGTGGTTTATCTCAGATGGGGAGGCCGAGGAGGGCTTCCTGGAGGTGGCAGTTTTGAGCTGAGTTCTGAGCAGAAGTTGACCAGGGGAAGAGAGTTGCCTTCCAGGCAGAGGACACAGCTCTGACAGAAGCCCTGTCGTGGGAAAGGGCAGAGCTCACTGGAGGAATTGAAACAAAGAAAGCAGGGCAGCTGTAGCTGAGAAACCCCCTGTTGTCTCCCCGCCACAAGATGGTGAGGAGCTGGGTCAGAGGGCAGGGTGTCTGGAAAGGGCTGCTCCTCTGGCCCGGGATGGGGTCTCTCTTGTTTCTCCCCTCTCCCTTCTGGTTCACGTTCTTGTGTGTCTTCCTCTGGCTCCCCTCCAACGTCAGTTCTTAAGACTCCGCTCAAATGCAGCTTGGCAGACCAAGGTCCACAACCCCAGCAACATAGGGCAAGATGACCTGACAGCTTCTCACAGCCCACTTCCCTTTTGTTCCATCTTAGCCCCAAATCCCTCGTTGCCATCAACCCCTTTACCTCTCGTAAAACAAAAACAAAAACAAAACACCGTACACTGGGCTGTCATTTAAACTTATTTCCACAATTTGCTTCCTGGGCCTTAGGCAACCGGCTCCGTCTGTGGATGGCTCTGTGCGGTTTCCATCTGCTCTCCGTCCACCGCTGGTTTCACGTGAGCTCACATGGAACTGCCTTTCGGATTTCCTCCCGGGGGCTCAGCCAAGTGCACCCTGGGTGATTTTGAAGCACGAACCTGCATAATAAATGCATGGCGTCTCCGTGGCATCCTTCATCTAAGTTATCCAAGCATTTTGCAGACACAGGGCAACATCAAACCAAATCCTGGTAACACTTTCTAAACCCCAGGGGATGAGCACCATTTAATCAGGTGTTCATTGAATCAGAGAATTCAGAACGTAAAGGGAACTTTGAGATCTGTGGTCTAACACCCTCATGCTGCAGATCAGCTCAGAAAGGTGAAATAACCTGTCCAAGGTCACAGAGCAAGTTTGTAGAGGAGTTGGACCTAGAAACCAGGTTTCCTGATGCCCAGTGAAAGGGCAGAGTCCAGTTAATAAACCCATTAATAAACAATACACAGAACGTGCCAGGAAGCTAGCATTCTGAACAGCAGCAGCGTAGTAACAGTCCTTATCTGTGAAGTGAGCAGTGTGGACAGCTCTCGTGGCAAAGGAGCCCCATGAATCTGCCTTGTTGCATTTAGCAACTACGTATTGTGCTTTTTTTATCCGTTTGGTTTCACTTTAGGCCTGGTTCCTATTTCACATTTATGACTGGGTGAGGAAAAGGGAAGTCAGGAAGAAGGTGCTTTTCCTTTGTACTCTGCAAACCTTTCCAGACTTTTTTTTCTTTATAACATTTCCTTTCTTGGGCCGTGAGAAGCTGCTCAAATCTCCTGCATTTCCAATCCCTCATTCGCCTTCACTGTAATTATCTTGGGAAAATTTAAATTCCTTATCATGCCTTTGTGACAATACCAGCTCAAGATAAGCAAGCTGGGCTCCCATTCTGAGGTCTTGTCAAATTGCCCTCAATAGCTTCACTTAATAGGAATTATTGTTAGATTTTTTTTAAGTGTGATAACGGTATCCTGATGATGTTAAAGAAAGAGCCCTTATCTTTTTGAGATACATACTGAAATATTTGTGGGTGAAACGATGTGAAGCCTGGGATTTGCTTCAAAATAGTCTATGGGGAGAAAAATATGCTGCCTTAATACACTGTCCTCCACTGCCTTTCTCCTGCAAGTCCTTTTTACCACATCTTTGCCACCTCCACCCTCCCACCCCAATCTATGAATGTGGTTTTTTTGTATCAAGGGACGGGATTTGCCTCCTGGAGTCTCAGCAGAGAAAAGAGGTTGGGTGCTGGAGCCAGAGAGGCTTAGGTTCAAAGTCCCAGCTCCACCCTGATGAGCAGAGTGACCGAGGACAAGCCATTTACAGGCTTTAGTCCTAGTTTTCCATCTGCAAAGTGGAGATAATGAACTGACAGCAGCCTGCTCTTCTCTCATGTTCTTCTTACCCACTTTTTCTCATTCTGCCCCCACCTGCTCTGAAGATGTGTGTGCTCTCTAGGATCCCAGCCATGCCCCTTTGCTCTTCAAAGGCTCCTCCCCATAGCTTCAACTACCTTCTCTGTGCCAGCCCCTGGCCCAGATCCGAGCTCCGCACTGGATCCAACTGCCTGTTACCACTTCCTCCTGGAGGTCCCATGACACGTATAGATCAGAGCTCAAGGTTCCTCCCCCCAACATGCCCCCACCAAAGCATCTGGTCACCCCCAAGGCCCCCAGCTGGGAACGTCAGCTTATTCTCAACACCTCCCCCTCCTCCACTTCCATCATCCCATCTACCCCGGGCGGGTGGTCCCATCTTCCACAGACCTCTCAAATCCAGCCCCACATGCTCCCTGCCACCTCCTTGGTGGGCCTTGGCTCAGGCCCGAGGGCCCGGGGGCCTGGACAGCTGTAAAAGCTTCCTAACCAGCTTCCTCCCTGTGGCCGCTCTGCTTCCCAGCCCCCACTCCAGGCTGCTGGCAAAATTCTCCTTCCAAAACTGTCACTCTTGGTCTTGAAGGCCTCCCAAGGGCTCTCTCCACTGAGAAGAGAAAAGACCCCAAATTCCTTAGCACGGTATTTGACACTCTGCACAGCTTGGCCTTCACATATTATTTCAGAATCATCGTCTACATTTCCTGCCCATGAAGCCCTAGGTTGGCCAGGGTGTCTCAGACTATGGTCTCCCACCCCTGCATCAAAATCATCTGGGGCCTTGGTTAAAAATGCAGAATGCTGGGCCCTACCCCAGACAACTGAAGCTGGGGTTCCAGGCCCCGTGCACACAAAAGGCCTGAGGACCCTCACTCTAGCCACGCCAGACAACTTGTCAGTCACTGACCACGCCTTCAGGCCTCTGCTCATGACCTCTTCAAGATCCAGCTTACATGTCATCTCCTCTGCAGAGCCATTCCTGCTCACTAGCAGAGAAAATTCCCCACCCACTCTGCTCCTGTAGCACCTGACACACACCCCTATCATAAACTGTGTGTACCACACTGTGTGCAATTATCTGTTCGCCCGCCTGCCTGCCTGCCCAGCTAGAATGAAATCTCCACCAAAGCAAGTCCACAGAATGCCTGGGGCCCCCAACACAATGGCACACAGCAGGCACTTGATAAATATCAATTAATTTGAAACGTATCTTACTACTTCTTGGCTCCCAGATACTAAACATGATGCTTAGCACCCAGCGGGTGTCATTACATTGATGTTTGATGGATGAATTATCAAAGGATGGATGAAAGCCTGAATGAATGATGAAACATGCAAATAAATCAATGATGAATTTTCATCATTGATTAGTATTCTGGAATGCCTGTGTATGGCTGAGACCATCTCCGACCTGAAGGATATGTGAATCGGGTCAGATGGAAGCCCGGGACTTTTGGTTCCAGGTTCACTGGTGAAATCACCAGACCCAAGTTCTGATGTTAATCAGAAATGTCGCTATCACCACGAAGTGCGTGTGACAAGTAGAGATCTTCCATCACAACTTCCCTGTCATCAGCCATGGGAAATCCTCACTTAGTACATTCATCACTTCATCTCGCAGGATCCACAGAGACCCTACTGGTACAAAGGGAAACCTGATATCTGTTGTGAGGAGCTGGCAGAAATCAGCCTTAAGATGCTGTGGTTGGGAGTATCACTGCCCCAGGGCGGCAGGGCTTGTCTGGAGGCAGACAGCTGCCACTTCTAGCCCTGGCTTCCCCATTCACTGTCCGTGTGAGGTTGGACAAGTTACCCAGTGGCTCCAACACTCAGCTTCTTCCACCATAAAGTGAGATCACTTTGTGCTTCTAACCGTTAAGGTTATTGAATGAGATCATGTACGTTAAGTGACTGGCACTGAGAGACGCAACTGTTACCCTGCTGTGATGCAGGACCACTAGATTCCTGTCAGCAACTGGGTGGTGCTGAATGGGGCTGACCCAGGGGCTGGAGTGACAGGAGTTAGGCAGGAAGCCAGGTCTCAGCCATGGATTGGGGATGGATTCTGGGGTTTCGAGGAGAGTTCCAGCTCCAAGGATGGGGCTGGGCCTGAAAGCTGATCTTTCTGCTCTATGGCCTGGGTGTTCAGGGACCAAATGACACAGGATGGGGGAAGGCCAAGAGGATGTGGCCAGACTGGGAGCTTCATCCCCGGAAGGAAACCCCTGCCACTCTGCTTCCAGGCTGGAGTGCGGGCTTTTTAGCCCTGACTCTGGAGCTTAGGTTTGCTGCATCCACAGCTAATGGGGCTCCCTTGAGTGCTCTGTAACCGCAGAAGGGAATTGAAGCCACAACCTGGCCCCTGACACTGGGCGCTGATTTCAGATGGGAAACAAACTGGAGTCCCAGGCGGGCCTTGGGGTTTTCCTGTAGACACTCAAATAAGGGGAACTTCCTCTTGCTGTGTCTGCAGGTCCTGTTGTCACCAAGATCCTCCCATCCAGACTCCAAGTGAGAAGGGGCCTCCCAACAGATGCCCCCTCCTCACTGGGCCACGTTCGTGCCTGATGAGCCAGGCTGGAAGGAGGCTCCGAACGGGCAGTTTTCTCCTTCAGGCTTCCTCCCGGGGAGCCTGGGGCAGGGGCTGGACTTGGGGATCACACAGCCTCCCCTAACTGGAAACATAGCTGAGAACCCAGGGCAGGAACTGGGCAGAGAAAGATGGAGGGGAGGCCCGGGTGGCTGAGGAGGGGGTGGGCGGACAGACATAACCGTCCTGGAACCCTCCATGTTCCTGGGATTTCACAGAGAACAAAGCCCAGCACATGTGGCCTCTGGCGTTTGTAGGGAAGCCTGACATCGCCAATGACTGGGAAACAGCGACATCTCCTGGCAGCCTGTAGCCACGGCCACCTCCCTGGTCAGAGAACCACAGGGCTTCCAGGTGCCTGATGCCTTTAGAATCCTGGAGCAAGAGGTCTGGCCTCTGATTGGGCGGGTTTGGGGTGGAGCCCGAGAGCCTGCATTTCCAGCGAGCCCCCAGGCGATACAAACGCTGCCGGTCTGGGGACCACACCTTGATTAGGAAGCTTTATGTGTCAATTATATCTCAATAAAGCTGGGGGATAAAAAAGAAAGCTTTAGGGGGCTCAAAGATGAATCAGATCTGCTCCCAGACATCCTAAGGATCTCAGGAAAGGAGATACTCCTCCACGTATAAAATCAGTCAACCACAAGGCAAGGCCAAAAGGGAGGAGCGGGCTGTAGGAATGCTTCTTGGAGAGGTGGGGTCCAAAGGCTGGTCAGATCTTCACCAGGAAGAGATTACCTGAAGGATCAGCTGGGGACAGGCTTCCTGTGCCAGCGTGCCTGGCACCTGCACGCGTCTCCCAACCTGGAAAACCAACCTGGTTAACGTTTGTAATAACTGACCTGGGGCAGGCCAAAGATTCCAAACCAGGTGAGTGTTTAAATTACACAGGGGCGTAACATCTCCAAGCAACCCAGAGTCGCTTAATTGATTCGCTAAGTACAATCGACCTCCCCTCTCAAAAAGAGCTCTTCTAATGACCTGCCCAAATGCAGACTTTTCCAGAAAGAGATGAACTTCTGACGGTGATTGGATCACCATATAATCATGGGCTCTTCTGCTTGGGTAGGACGTGAAGTAGGAGAAAGGACCCCATCGGCCCCATTTTACAGAAGAGGAAACTGAGGCTCAGGGAAGTCAAGTGACTTTGCCTAAGGCCACCCAGCAAGACCAACCACTTGAACCCTGGTCCCTCACTCTGACACAGCACTCCTAAGACATCTGCCGCTGCTGACTCGATAAAACAGGCCTGGAAGGTGCAGTGGGTGCTGGAGATGGGTATCAAGGGAGTCTGGGGGTCTGGGGTCCAGGCCTCCCTTCCTCGCACAGTGGCCTCGGGCTGGGAACATTGCCATCATCCAGGGAGGGAGATGAAAGCAGCTTTTACAAAGCAGGGTCTGAGTCCCTCAGACAGGCCCCCTTTTGTCACGCCTTCCTCTGCCCTCCCCACCCCCGTGCCCACTGCCGTTAGCATCACCCGCTTTGAATGGCTGGCTCCAACACACTGGAAATTTGCAACACAAATGCACGTCTTGTCTCTCTTGGTGGAGCCTCACTGCCTCAGCCTTTTGGGGCCTTTTAAAGCCCTCCTTTCTCTGGGGCGCTTTCTTTCCACAGCTCAAGCCCCCAGCCCCTAGACACAGGCACGACCGCTAATTAACACTGCGTTAAAACTCGTCCTGGGAAGAGAGCCGGTGGTGAGCGAGAGTGAGCGAGGCGTTCCCACCACCTCTCAGAGGATAAGGACCAGGCAGCCAGCAACGGGAATTGGTGGAGGGGGCTGATTCCTCCCTCTTAAGGCTCGTTCTGCCTTCCTCCCTCGACAGGTTTGAGAATTTACTGCAAATAAAGCTTGTCACCCAAGATGGCTCCCGGCTCTTCTTGCCACTTCTCTGCCTGGCTTTCAGAGCTCAGCTCTGATCATAAGAATTACAGTAACAGCTACCACTTGCCAAGTGTATCAGACCCTTTACAAGGATATTGCTGATCCTCACAGCAACCTGGGGTGGTAGGTATGATCACTCTCATCCTACAGATGTGGTAACCGAGGTTCAGAGAGATTAAACGCCTTGCCCAGAATCACACAGCTTGCAAATGGCAGAGCTGAGCTTCAAATCCAGATCCCTTTGCCACCCAAACTTGTGCTCCTGTTTTAGGCTCCTCTCTGCTCCTGCCTGATGCTCTCCCAGTTTTACTGTGACTTCTCCCTTCCCTTCATTCTTGGAACACTTAATGGTGTGCCCGTCTCTGGATCTACCTGCCTGAGGGAATTAGCTTCTCACAAGCCTGCCCGCCGCCCCGCCCCCGCAGCTCTCAGAAGACAAGCACATGCCACTTTCCTCTGGGCAGCCAAGAAAATGCTGTGCACGGGGGAAAGGCTCGTCCCACTGCCCTAATGGCAGAAATGGGACAAGCCTTTCAGAGATGGACAGCTAATCCAGCAAGTTCTGCGTGGGCCTAGTTAGGTGCTTAAGAGGCGTTTGTGGGATGAGGAAATAAATGCTCATTTAAAAACTGGTCGGGGGGGCCCTCCATCACTACCGGCAGGAACGTAAATGGTACTGCCACCTTGGAAAATAGCTTGGCAATTTCTTAAAAAGTTAAATGTTCACTTACCATATGACCCAGCAATTCCACTCCTAGGTATCCAGCCAAGAGCAACAAAAGCATATGCTCGCACAAAGTCTTGTACACAAACATTCATAGCCACATTGTTCATAATAGCCCAAAACTGGAATCAACCTAAATGTTCATCAAGGTGAATGAGCGAATAAGAAAACTGTCGGACATCCATACAATGGAATACTACTCAGCAGTAAAAAGGAACAAACTATTGACACATGGGTCAGTATGGGTGAATCTCCAAGACATCAGGTTGAGTGAAAGAAGCATGACCCCTCCAAGACATCAGGTTGAGTGAAAGAAGCATGACACCAGAGTACATATTATATGATTTTTCCATAATTTAGATGAACTTTCCAGCAAAGGAAAAACTATAGAGACAGAAAGCAGATCAGTGGTTGCCTGGGGCAGGAGGTGGGAGCGGGAATCGATGGCAAAGGGCGGAAGGGAACTTTGGGCGGATGGAAGTGCTCTAAAGCAGGATTGCAGTGATGGTGGCGCAGCTGTATAGACGTATGAAAACCTGTTGAACTGTAGACTTCAAACAGGTGACTTTCACGTTATATGAATCACACTTCAATAAAACTGCTAAAGTTCTTTTTAAAAAAAAAAGTAGAGGGAGAAGAAGAACTGATGGGCCAAAGAAGGGTGTTAGGAGACTATTTGCTTGGTGTGGGGCACTGAATTTGGAAGTCAGAAACCTTTGTTTGAGTCCTGGCTCTACCACTGCCCAGCTGGGTGACTATGAATAAGTAGGTAACCTCTCTGTGCCTCTGTCTCCTTATTTATAACAACAACAATAACAGCAATGGTAAGAGCTAATTTCTGAGGCTTACTGCACGCAGAGCCTGTACCTTACGCACTGCCACAGCATCGTGAATTGAGCTTCATCACTTCCATTTTACAGATGAGGAACTGAGATCAGGCCTGAAGTCCTTAGTGCGATGCCCAGCACAGAGCTTCAACAGGGTTGAATCCTGATCCCCACAGCTTCTCCAGCCACCTCTGTGTGTCCCACACCTGCACTCTGGACTGATGTCCGTGCTGGGTGCCCAGGTCTATGTGGTCCCCACCTTACATTTACTGAGATAACCCCACACCTCCTGCTGGTATAATAGCCCGTTGCCCTGGCGGCGCCCAGCTGGTCCATCCATCTGCCACCTGCTGCTGTGACCCATTGGCCCTCTCTGAATCCCTGGGGATCTGGCATGACCTGACCACTTTGTGTCCAGGCCAGCAGGGTGACATGCCATTCAGTTTCTGCTTCTATGGGGAACATCCCATGTTTGCTCTGTGCCACGAACATGGCTCAGTGCAACTAAGAAGCAGGATACAAAATATCGTTGCCAGGAGTTTCCTTCAGAAAGTGCTGGTCCTAACTATGACCCAAGGCAGGGTCTCAAGGGGAGGCGAACGGAGTCCCTTTCTCCTCTCTTCACTCAAGCAGCCCTGTTCTAAAAGTCTGTTCTATACACTGCACTTCCATCGAAGACTTCTGAAGAAAGGTCTATGCCACTCTTTTCCTTTTTGTGTTTTTTTTTTTTTTTGAGGGAGATTGGCCCTGAACTAATATCCACCACCAATTGTCCTCTTTTCACTGAGGAAGACTGGCCCTGAGCTAACATCCGTGCCCATCTTCCTCTACTTTATATGTGGGACGCCTACCACAGCACGGCTTGACAAGCGGTGCTATGTCCGCCCCCGGCCGCTGAATTGGAGCATGCGCACTTAACCACTGCGCCACCGGGCAGGCCCTCACTTTTTAAAAATTTTGAAAGGTGCTCTTCTGTCAACGCTTGAGTTTCCAGGTGTGAAAACTGAGACCTGGAGGGTAGAAGTATCTTGCTGAGGGTCTCAGAGGTCGTGAGGGGCAGCAGGCCCCTGGCCTCCCCAAGCTTGCAGCTCCTTCCACTCCTCCAACACGGCCGCCTGGGAGCCAGCGCTTCTGCCGTGCACACTTCTACGCCGTTCCTGGGGATTCTCTAGCTGTAGGCTAGAAAAACCTGGAAGCACAACTCTCCCAAGCCTCTCCATGTCTCTCCTCTCCGCACATCTCTGAGGCAACTACCGGCGTTTGGCTGCCTTGACCCGCGTCGGCGGATGCTCCCGGGCTGGCTGCCGCCGCCGGCCTGTGACCGCAGCACGTGCACCTCAAGTAGAGGCAAGTCTGGATAAGTGGACGACCGGGGAGATAGCAGACAACCTTCCGCACGAAGGAGAGAAAAGCACCTGTCTGTACTGTTGACTACCCTCCAATGAAATAAAGTCGCACATGGACAAAACAAAATTATATGAACTTTTAAAAAGGCGCATTTATCTCAGAGAGTAAATGAACGCCGGGTGTTTCGCTGTTACGAGGACTCCAATTACGAGCAGCATTACACGCTTTATTCCTCTTGGAATAATATTGTAACTTTGTGCTCTGTCCGTTCCTTCGAAGAGAGAGAAAGTTCGCTATGAGTCTTAGTTCGCAAGGGGCTAAACCTCTTTCGCCTGTTAGGTTTGCCAGCGTGATGCTAAAAGTGGTCCATTGGTTGACTCGCGGTAATTGATTCGCTGACGCTGGCAACACTGACAAAAACGAAGGTATAAATGATGAGAGCGCCACGCAGCCGCCAGAGCAAACAGCGAGCTCGAGGGCCGCGTGACCGGAGCAGCACCGCCTAGCAGAGGAAGACCTGCCACATCGGAGGTGAGACGGGGATGTCCCTGGGTCCTGGGTGGATGGGGCGAGAGACGTGACCTTCTCACCAACTCAGAGAAACCGAGTCAAAGAGGCCCAAGACCTTCCTCTTTGCCCACGGACCGGTGAGTACATTCAGGCTTCTTGGTAAGGGCTCCGGAGCATGCTTTTGATGTTTGGCGCCATTTTGAGGTTGTCTCGGGTACATGGCGTCTCACCCTTGGAGGAGCCGCAGACAGACAGACACGTTCTAGGTGTTTGTCGGAGGCGGATGCGGTCTCAGAGCTCCGTCAAGGGTGAGCAGGCAGGTGTCTGGGGCAAGACATGAGCCGGCTAGATCCTCTTGACAACAATGGGACTCTACCATGGCTCCGAAAGGAGCCAAGCAGCCGCGTAAATCAACACCACTCATCTATCCCTCGGAATCGGTTCGATGTAATTGCCTGCAAATTGATAACATTCTGCTTCCTTGGGCGGTTGCAGCCATGCTCCTTACTCTAGGTTCTAGACACAGTTATCTGCCCTTGGAGCGCTCTGTCATCCCACGCTTGTCTCTTGATCTGTGCTTTAATTAATGGTCCTCAAGTATTTGTATCTTTCACCATAAACCGCCTCAAACCCCTTCTGAAAGGAGGCCAGGTCTCACTCTTTTGAATGATGATTCAAGATGTTTCCTCTAAAAACTTAGATCTCTTTCGATTTGGAACATTATTGCTGAAACTGTTTATAAATTGGATCAGGATGTGCGTGCTTTAGGGTTCTTAAATTATGGAGCAGAATATGTAAAAAGGGAAAAGATTTTTTTTTCCTAGGTGTTCAGAAGCGGCCTTGCTAGTATTGAGAGCTGACCTCTGCCGTTAGCGGGAGGCGCATCTGCATGATTCTTGTGTCGTTCTTGGCGTGAAAGCCGACGGAAGGTGCCAACTGACGTAGATCAAGTGCCCATTTATCCTGAATCCAGAAAACCTCAAATCTATGTAATCACAGGTTGCGTTTGTAAGTGCTGCGGAGAGCTGATACTCATCGTGATAGATGGTAAGCCCTAAAATGCCCTTTGGAGCCATCAAGGCGTTGTCGATGAGGCTGTTGGATTTGTGCTACACTTAATTCAGTGAATTTTGGGTCCTTAGATTGGTCATGTGGAATATGTCTGTTAACAGCTACTTTATCCTTGGTGACCAAGCTCTATTCTTTTCATATTATAAGCTGGATAATTCTTGTTGTTTCCCGTCTTTGTCCGGTGAGTTTTTGACCCCCTGTGGATTAGGTTCTCATAGCCCGTAGGTTGCAATGGCGTCTTGACGCATCCCGGGGGCTCGTGGTTTATGGTAAACCTTGTGCCTCTTGGTTGACCAGATTATGCTGTTGCTTGGCCTCATTCTGGATGAGTCGGGGGTCACAGTATTTACTGTGACTCCCCCGTCAAAGTCTGCCCTCTTCTCAGGTTATTTTCAGCTCCCTAAAACCACTGGATGTGCATACGAAGGTGCCGGCCAAGCAGCTGTCCCTGTTTGTCTCCCTTTTTTCTTCCCTAGAAACCCAGTGACAAAGAGCAAAAGCTTTCCGTTTTCTCAGAACCGTTTCCCATGCGCAGGTGATGAATTCTGAAGCGGCCCATGAATAGGGAGCGCTGTGAATAGGGTATTGTATCTTGGAGGCTGCCACGCGGAGCAGGAGGAAGTCTGCTGGCCTGGGAATTGCGAGGCCCATTCTGAAGTGCCCACTCTGAAACTAATTTGATGGAGAAGCATGGGAAAAAGGCCCTTTCCCCCTCTGGGCTCGTTTCCTCAGGTGTAAAATGAAGATCGTGGCACCTGCCCCAGAGGGCAAGTGGGGGGTGGGCTGTGTGGGCCAGGAGGGCACAGGGGCTCTGAGTGGGTCTAACATTAGGTCATCACAGCAAAGGTTTATGGAGAATTCCCTGTGTGCCAGGCTATTGTCATCTCATCTCATCCTCACAAAGACCCTCTGCAGTTGGTGCAGTTATTGACTCCATCTTACGGATAGGGAAACTGAGGCCCAGAAAGGAGAAGCCTCTTGTCCTGGGACACACAGCTTGTGATGGCAGAGCCTGGAGATGAACTCAGATTTGTCTGACTCGAAGCCTGAGCTGTTAGCCCCGCTCACTACCATCAGGGCCACACTGGGAGGGGTGACTTAGGGGACTAAGGGACGGTGCTTGCCCCTCCCCTGCCCCTTGCTGTATAATATGCTGCACAGCCACAGGCGGTTTCCCCATTATCGTTAATTTTCTCTTCAATCCCATGAGGTCAGCAGGGCAGCTTTATCATGCCAGTCTTACAAATGGAGAAAATGACTGGCAGAGGCAGAACTTGAACCCAGGTCTGTCTGACTTCCAGAGTCTGGCTTCTTTTTCCTACCCCAGAACATCCAAAGGATCGGGACCAAGGCTTGTACAGAGCCGAGCCAGGGCTGGACCCAGCCAGCAAAGGGCATCCCTGTGGCTGGGCCTTCACTTAACCTTTCCTTCTTGTCGTTTTCCAGGTGCCACTGCAGGGGTGAACGATGCGGCTCTGGGCGCTCTTCCTCGCGATCCTCATCTTCAGTGGTGGCTGCCACTGCTCCCCACCCTCCCTGCCCCTCAGGTAAGCAGTCCTGCCAGCAGCCCCAAAGCCATTCTTGCCACCCAGGGGGTGGTTTAGGGGTGCAGAATAGAGCCATAAGCTGGCCCCCAGCTATCTCCTCAGGCAGCCCCCCACTGTCCATCTCTGGGACGGGGCAGACCCTGAGTTCCGGAGAGGTCACCCAGCCCGGGGTCCCTCCCTGTCATCGTGAGTGCAGCCTCCGCTGTCCCCTCGCCTGGCTGCACCATCCCACCCTTTGACCTCTGACTCCTTCCATATAGGATGCCTCGGTATGCAGACGCCATCTTCACCAACAACTACCGGAAGGTGCTGGGCCAGCTCTCTGCCCGCAAGATCCTCCAGGACATCATGAGCAGACAGCACGGGTGAGCAGAAGTTCTTGTGATTTCTTCCCATACTTCTATGCATCAGAGTTTGGAGGGACCAAGTTTGGTCACTTCTCTCACACAGCATCTGTCATTTCTGGACTTGCTATAGCAGGAGGCCCCCCCTGTCAAACCTCAGCTTACCTCTAACCATGAAATGATCCTTGAACACCTGCCAAACAGCCTGACCCCATTTTGTCGTTTTTATTTTGAAAAATTCCAAACTTGTGGAAAAGTTGCAGCATTAGTACAATGGGCTTCCACATACCCTTCCCTATATTCAACAAATCCTAATATTTTATTTCATTTGCTCACTCTGTGTCTATACCTAGATATGGATCTATGCATGCACACCCAGACACACGTACGCACTTGTTACTATTATTATTTTACTGAACCATTTGAGAGTGAATTGCAGTCGTCAAGACCCTTTACCCTTAGGTACTTCTGCATGTGTCTCCTAACACCTAACAGAAGGACGTGCTCAGACATAGTCACAGTATCGTCACTTAGAGTCCATGTTCAAATTTCACCAGTCGTCCCCAAATGTCCTTTATAACAACTATTTATTTTCCTGATCCAGGATCACAGTTCGCATTTAGTTGTCACGCCTCTTCAGTTTCTTTTCATCTGCAACAGTTCCTCTGTCTTGCGTGACACTGATGTTTTTGATTAGTAAAAGCTAACTATTTACAGAATGTCCCTCGTATTGGATTTACTCAATGTTTCCTCATAATTAGATTCGAGTTTGCATTCACAGAGGTGATGTGGTGTCCTTCTCAGTGGGTCACATCGGGAGGCACATGATGTCAGTTTGTCCCATCACTGGTGATGGTAACTGATCACTTGGTTAGCATGGTGTCTGCCAGGCTTCTTCTCTGTATAGTTAATATTTTTTTCTTTGTAATGAATAAGTAATCTGTGGGGAGATATTTTGCAAATGTGTATTTCACAGCCTATACTCCTCACTACTATATAGGCTGCCTTCCTAAATGTGGCTCAGTCTAATTCAGTTGGGTGGAAGCGTCCCCACTAGACGTTGGAATAGGCATCGGGACACACCCTACTTTGCTCGCTCTGCCCTGGCCCTCCCCAGGCCTCCCCACATCCTACCCAAATAGCAACCTTAGCTGTTTCTCTTTTTCTAATCTAACAGAGAGAGAAACCAGGAGCAGGGAGCGAAGACTCGGTTTGGCCGTCAGATGGACAGCATGTCGGCGGAACAAGAGCCAATGGCATTGGAGAAGGTCCTGATGGCCCTGCGGCAGAAGCACGGGTAGGAATATGTGTGTGCATCTAGGGGGCTCAGTGGTTTCCTTCACTGTGGGGTTCCAGGAAGAGGAAAGAATCCCCTCACTGCAATACCCATCACCCAAGTTCTAGGGGTCCTGCCCTAACTCCCCCTTACTGCAGTCCCCTCATTGAGCTTTCTCTTTCTTTCTGCCACAGGAATTCCCAAGGATGAAGATTCCGCCTGCGTCTTATGCGACCTGCAGCCAAAACCCAACTGCATCCAGTTAATCCTATTTAACTTCTAACCCACTTTTCCCCTCATAAATACAATAAAATTCCCCCATACTGGTCTGCATCTCAGTTTTCTTTTTATCTTCTGCCTAATTTTTTATGTGTTTTACATAGTTACTTTCCCCAAAGTGATATTACAAGGTGTAATAAAAATAGCTAACATTTACCCAGCAGTCAGAGCACCAGCCGGGCGGCTTCACGTGTGAAATCTCCTGTGCTCCTCACACAGCCTAATGGGAGGGATGGGCATCCTTCTCATGTCATAGACAAGGAACACAGGCACAGAAAGTTTCACTGAACTGCCATGGTCACAGCCGACAAGGGAGAGAGCTGGGATTCAAACGCAGGCAGGCCAGCCCGGAGCCAGGCTCTCAGCCGTGTTTGTCTACTCTGGGCCAAAGTCATCCTTCCTCCACTGGGGACTTGTTTGTCTATGAGCAATGCCATTTATTCACTCAACAAGCGTTTGCAGAGCACTCACGGTGTGCCAGGCACTGTCCTGGGCACTGGGGCTACAGTCGTGAGCAGACAGACAAAGCCCTGATCTCGTCGAGCTTACATTCTAATGGGAGGAAGAATAACAAAAACAAAGAGACAGAGAATATGTCAGATGGTGGCAATTGCAAAGGAGATAAATTTAAGGCTAGAGAGTGCTGGGGGGCATCATTTTATCTATAACATGTATGTGTGCTGTGTAGGGGTCAGGAAAGGCCTCACGGAGGAGGCGACATTTAAGTGAAGACCTGAAGGAAGAGAAGGGGTTGGGCTTGTGAATATCTGGGTAGAGAACATTCCAGGCAGAGTGAAAACCCAACACAAAGGCCCTGAGGCAAGAGTGCGGAAGGAGGAAGAGCAAGGGGGTCAGCGCAGCCAGCTAGAGCAGGGTGAGGGTGTGAGTGGAAAGAAAGGAGGCTGAGAGGGGGCAGGAGGACAGCTCAGGGGGGCCCTTGGAGGCCACGGTAAGGACTTTGGGTCTCCCCCTTGGAGAGATGGGAGCCATCGCAGAGTTTAAACAGAAGAATGACGTGGTCTGACTTGTATTTAAAGTCACAGTGAGAAAGGGTCAAATTCTGGATACATTCTTAGGGTAGAACTCATTTGCTGATGGAAAAGGGGTGGGGACTGGAGAGGAGTCAAGAACGACTCCAGTTTAGGGCCCGGGCAACTAGAAGGATGGAGATGCATTTAGGAGCTCTGGGGGTGGAGGGAGGATTAGGAGCTCGGGTTTGGACGTGTTCAGTCTGGGATGCTTTGAATTCCCGGATTAGCTGTGTGTCCTTAGGCCCCCTCCTTCCCCCAGACCCACCTGCTCATCTCTTTCCTCCGCCTGTCTCGACAAAAGCAAAAACTGAGCGCTCTCTCAACTTCCAATTAGTTTTCGAGTGAAATAATTACCACTGGGACCCGCTGCTCCTTGTGGTTTTCAAGGTGAATGCAATTATAAGGGAGAAAACCAGGATGGCACAATTCCGGTGCTTTATGACCACTAACCACAACACTAACGGCGTCTCAAAAGACTCAAGCCCTCGCCACAGAGGTGCTGGGAGGTCCCCATTCCCGCGGGGGTCCTCCAGATGACCGAGCGCCGTTTTTGTTCCCTAAAGAAATGCTCTAATCAAGGGGGACTCGTCACTTTTAATGACAATCCCTTGTGTTTGTATTAACTTAAAGTTCACAAAGAGGGTTCCCACCCATGGCTTCCTTTGCTCCCTGCCACAGCCCTCCCTCTGAGAAAGGCAGAGCAGGGTGGCCGCCACCCAGAGAGGTGAGGGGTCAGCCAAGTCCTCCCCCCACTCAGAGGCAGCAAAGCTGGGCACTGACTCCTGATGCCAGGGCAGTGCTCTGGTGTTGGTTCCAAACTTCAGGCCCCTCAGGAAAGGGTAATCGAGTGAATTAAACAAACAAACAAACGTGGACCTGGTACAAACTGTGTACTCGGCTCCTGCTGACAACACACAGGAATCAACAAAGGTAACAACAGTATCCACACTAATCAGTGTAAACACTGAGTCAATGCTAAGTGCCGGGCACTGTGATATGTATTTTGGTGTGACCTCATTTAATCCTTATAAAGCCCTCAGAAGTATTATCTCCTTTTTTTCTTTCTTTTCTTTTTTTTGGTAAGGAAGACTGGCCCTGAGCTAACATCTGTTGCCAATCTTCCTCTTTTGGCTTGAGGAAGATTGTCGCTGAGCTAACATCTATGGCAATCTTCCTCTATTTTGTACGTGGGATGCCACCACAGCGTGGCTTGATGAGTGATGTGTAGGTCCACACCCAGGATCTCAACCCATGAACCCTGGGCCACTGAAGCGGAGCCCGCAAAGTTAATCACTACATCACTAGCTGGCCCCTTTTTTTGTGTGTGTGAGGAAGACGGTTGCTGAGCTAACATCTGTGCCAGTGTTCCTCGTCCATTTTTACTGATGGAAAACTAAGGCCCAGAAGGGTAAAGAAAGGTGCCTAAGGACACACAGCTAATCAGGGAATTCAGGGCAGGTCAGTTGGACTATGAACTGCTATGCTTAGTTATTTCCTAGAGAAGCCCAGGCCCAGGCCCTACCGTGATGTCAAAGAAACACCAGAGCTGCACCGTAGTTAAAGTGGTACAAACAGATTTCGCTCAGGACTATTGCAGTGGGGGAGAAGAGACCTCAGGATAGAACGGGGCTCAATTCCGAATGCAGCGTGGCCAAGCGGGCACTTACAGCCCAGGAGCAGGCTGGGATTGGTGGATGGAAACTTACTAAGAAGAAGATCAGGAGTCAGGGGATTCGGGGTAAACTGACCCAACAGGATTCTTGCTGCAGACAGGCTGGGGCGATCAGACACCACCTGGGCAATGGCGGAGGATGAGGGACCCCACCAGATATCGAGGGGATCAGATATCAAGGGTGGGAGGTTCCGGTTAAACCAACTTAGCTGGGTTTTTGCTAAAATTGATTTTACAAGGCAGTGCACTGAGGGGCCTAGGAGCAGCTTCAGGAATCTGACTAGAGTTTGGTCAAGCAAAGACTCTGTCAGGGGGAATAACTGGAGCAGCACATCCGGTGGACTTCATAAGACGGAGGAGTCAGGCCTGCAGTCAACTCCAGCCTCTCCAAACCCAGTGGGCTGAGTGCAAGCGGACTCTCCCCTCAGCCTCGCTCCAGAGCTGAGAGCCAAGAGCCCTTCTCGAGGCTTCGCCCAGAGGTGGGGCCCGAGAGCATGCGAGGTGAGATTCTGCCTCTGCTATATCCCAGCATGACTTTCAAGTTGCCTAAAATTTGCCGTTAGTCCTCAAATAAAATCTATCCCTTTGACCATGGCCCTTAAAGCCATATTTGTTCTGGCTTCCACACTCTCCTCCTTGCTGACCACACCCTACATACACTGGCCTGCTTTCAGGCCAGGGTTGCCACGCTCTGGCCTCAGAGACTTTGCACATGTTGATCCTCCGCCTACAGTCCCGTTGCCCAGCTCTGTAAACGCTCCCTCTTGTCCTCCTGGTGTCAGCTCACCCTTTCCAACCCTGTAGATAAAAGTCGCTTCCAGGAAGCCCTTCTGAGATCTGTGATCACTCTGCTCCCTTTCCCCGTCCCCTTCAGGCCGTAAGTGGACCAAGCGCAGGGAATGTACGTCTTGCTCGTTGCCGGAACTGTGGGTGCAGCACAAACGCCTGCTGTGCTTTCTTCTCCAGCTCCCGTCTGGGTCTGCAGGCCAGCCACTCCTCCAGGAAGCTGCTCCTGACCTTTTCTCCAGCCACCGTACTTCTGTCATCAGGCTCTACGACCCCTTCTCTACACCACTGTCCATCAGGCCTCATCTGGTCTGTCTTCCAGAACTGTATAGGTCTGCTTACGGGTGTGGAAGTCCTGGCTGGGTGGGCTCCCCCTGCTCCCATCCCTTCTTCACCACTCTGAGCTGCTGAGGTCTCAGCCTAGCTAAGTAGGGACACTAGGAGCCACCCAACAGCAATGGGAGAACATGATCCTTTCCCCTCATGGTGTGATAAGAAGCTAAAAAAAAAAAGCAAGGAGCCAGCCCTCATGGCCTTGTGGTTAAAGTTCGGGGCTCTCACAGCTTTGGTGGTCCAGGTTTGCTTCCTGGTCTCGGAACCACACCACCCGTCTGTCAGGTGCTGTACTGTAGGGGTGGCTCACATAGAACTAGAAGGACTTACAACTAGGATATACAACCAAGCACTGGGGCTTGGGGAAGGAAAAAAAAAAAGAGGAAGGTTGGCAGAAGTTAGATCAGGGCGACTCCCTCCCTGTCTATAGGAGCCAGGCAGGTATCAATGGAGTGAAGTTGGCCCATGGAACTGACACCTGTGAGGAGTGGGGCTCTGGCAAACTGGAGAGTGCAGCCCCCACCCCAAGGAGCCTGCTATTCAGCTCCAGCGGATCAATGTCGTGCAGGAATCAGGCCCTGATTTTTTCAAGAGAATCCAAAACCCAAAACCTAGAGTTTTCTATGAACTTTCTCAGTTTATAAATGTTGGCAAGTAATTCCTTTTTTTTTTTCCTGAGGAAGATTAGCCCTGAGTTAACATCTGTGCCAATCTTCCTCTATTTTGTATGTGAGTCACTGCCACAGCATAGCCAAAGAGTGGTGTAGGTCCACACCTAGGATGTGAACCTGTGAACCCAGGCCACTGAAGGGGAGCATGCCAAACTTAACCAATAGGCCACAGAGCCAGCCTCCTAATTCAGTTTTTTAAAACACTATGGGTCAAATAAAGCATATCTATGGGATATGTTTGCAACCTCTGGGAAACAGATATGCCTGCCCTCTCGCCTGTGGAATCCCCTTCAGAACTAGCCCAAAGTTCCAGAATCTCCTTTTCCCTTTCCCTAATCGAAATCCCAATTTCCTCTCTGTAGTGGAGTTGGAGTGGAGTGGAGCTAAGTTGGAAAGCAATCTGATTAAAATAATTTCTACCCCCCAAATTCAACGAATACTGTTAGAATTACCTGAGTTTCAAAAGTTATCTAAATGAGACAATGAACCAAAGAACATAACTGGGGGCCACTTAGGAAAGATGCCAAGCACTGAGCCACAGATGCATGAAACTCCTTCAGTCACAGGAGGTAGGTACTGTTACTCTCTCTCTCTTTTACAGAAGAAAAAAGGAGGCTTAGAGAAGGTAAGCCACTTGCCCAAAGTCTGTCACTCTAATAAGTGGTAATAGCAGGTTTGCCTGACACTCAAGTCTGTATACCTAACCAACCTACTCAATATTACTCCCTAAGTGATACCATATAACCTCCACGGAGTGGTGGTGCTAGGCCCTTCAAAAGGGGCATTCTTGAGATGTGCATCCCTCCAAGAGCCTGAGATAACTCAGGTGGTCAACCTTCCTTTAAGACAGCCTCTACCCTCCCCTACTGCGGACACCACACTTCCAGGGCAAAAGTAGAGGGGCCTTCAGATACCCTCGGGGCTCTATGCAGACACTTGGTCCCACTGCTGGAAAGGAAGAGAGGATGCTGGTTTTTCCAGGCAGTTCTCAGTTCTGTTAGAAAAGAGGTGAGAAGGCCCAACGTAAAGGGCCTGCAGAAACACCCTGGCCGTCGTGTAAAGTCCTCAGGAACGTACCCCAGGCATCCCACCGCCAGAAGTGCTAGAGTAAACTCTCAGTCAGGCCTTTGTTCCCGTTATTCTCTTTATTCCCAAACAGATTAATTACATATTTCAACTTTTCGAATGCAACATGTGGGTAAGTTAGGAATATTCACAGCATCTTGCTAGGGCACCATGCCAAAGAAACAGAATATCTGGGCTCAAAGGTGTCTGCTCTGTGCTGGGGAAAAACAAAAACAACAAGCAAAAGTATAACCACAATTTTGACCTTTTTCTTTTTAAGTAAGTTTTTTTTTAATTCCTCTTTTCAATCGGTGAATTGTTCTTGACTCCTTTTCTTGATATTCATTTTAGCTTTCAGAATTTCCTTCCTTTTTCTGGAACTAATGTGCTGTTCTGAAAGAAAATGGAGACAAACAGAAAATTACTGAAGGTTTCAATTCACTGTTACAGTTCCTAACTGGTGACAACAGAGAGACCAAGGTACTCCCCCACTATAAGATCCCATTTATAAGGGGATCATCATTTGTCTGTTCATTCTATTTGTTTCTGCTCCATCTCATTTCACAAAAGAATGTTCATAGCTAGTTCCAACTAAAGCCGATGACAAATAAAAACAATGAAATCCGATTATAACTAGCTCAGAAAGGGGTATGTGAAAATTTAAGGAGATGAGGAAATTCCAGGCACACCTCTCACAATTCAAGGCCAAAAAGACGCTGTAAATTTCAACGAGATGAACAGAGAGGAAGATTTAAGAATGTTCATCTTCAATTTCCCAGACTCCAGGTCCACCAACCAACACGTGGCCCTCATGTAGCTTGGAAGACAACATTCGGGCCATTCAGCACAGAAACCTGCACCATATTCCTGCCACGCAGTCACATTCTTGCCAGTGATCAGACCCGATGCCTAAACTTACAAAAGAATGATTCTCAAAATGGGACTCAGGTCACAGGAAAATTTCAAGAGGGGATAAACCATTCAATCTCTTTATACAGTCTTTCCCCACAGCTGCCTTTCCCTAGACTCCAAGAAGTGATGGGGAGACACAAGAAAGCAAATGAAAATCTAGACAGACACTGTGCGACCAGAGGGTGACAGCAGCAAGTGAGTGACAGGGCGGCTCTGGCGAGCAGAGGCGGTGCCGAACCACAGGCCGTCCTGAGCAGGCAGCCGTGCCCAGTGCTGAGGGCTGAGTGGATGGCGATGCAGTCTTGCAGAGCGGCAGGCTCCAAACCAAGTAATCAACAGTTCCCAGGGGCATGCACGAGCTGGAACTACTCCCGAGGGCCGAAGAGAGCACCCCGCATTCCCGGCAACCACTCAGAGGTGCCCGGGTACAGTAAAATGAGTGTGTTCTGAAATGCTCACGCAGAGATGAGAGCAAAGTTAGAAATAAGAACCACTGAGAGGGTAGTGACCACCAGGCCGTCTTGGCTAAGAAGTTACGGCCTCTGTTATGCCCGATCAAATCAATCTGTCCTCAGAGCCAAAGCACTTAGCTGCCAGGGACGCTCCCTCAAAATATGAGGTCCCAACTTCAGGAAGCCCCAAATGTGCAAATGATAAAGTGACTTTCCTCTCTCATAGGCAGCATGATTTGGCGGTAGTAGGATGGGGGCGGACTATCCAAAAATCAAGAAAAAAATCAGTCCAGAGTTATTTTAAAGAATTAAAGAGCTCAATATTTAGCAGAAAGGACCACTTCTGAAAACAAATCTCAGACAGAGCAATTATAATCTAGGACAAAACCAAATGGATGTGGCGGGGGTGGGGGTGGGGAGAAGGAATGACTGCAAAGGGACATTTGGGAACTTTCTGTAGTGGGGAAAATGTCTATCTTGATTGAGGTGGTGTTTACACGACTGTATAAGATTTGTCAAGATTCACAGAATTGTACACTAAAAAGGGTGAATTTTACTGTATATAAATTAAACCTGACAAAACCCAAACAAAACAAACGTAGTTTCTTTCTGTGTTGAGAACTAGATGTTCCCACTTATGCTCACCGTTCAGTGGAAAAGCTCTACATTCTATGCTTTGTGGATTTCTCCTATTTTCAGAGGATTAAAAATTAGATGGCTTCGTTGCTTTGTGGAAAAAGACATTTCCACGGTGAGGGACGAGAGGGAACATGACTTGAAATTCAAATACCTCCCTCCTCTTTATTGTCTAGTACAGGGGTCAGCAAACTATGCCGCATGGGCCCAATCCAGACCACCACCTGTTTCTGTAAATAAAGTTTTATTGGAACACAGGCACGCTCATTTGTTTCCATAGTCTATGGCTGCGTTCACATCACAGTGGCAGAGTCGAGCAGTTATAACAGAGACCATGTGGCCTGCAAAGCCTAAAACATGATCTGGCTCTTTTGAGAAAATTTCCGCCTAACCCTGGTCTAGAGGAGCTGACCAACAAAGCATCAGACACTCTCTCCTTGCCTGCACTTGCATCCTCATCCCAGGACTAACACCTCAGTGGAGAATGGGTGATACTTCACTTGGTATTTTAGTCACACAGGGAGCGGCCCTGAATCCTACCCTGAGCTCTGGGAACCTGGGTTCTGCTGCCGGCTTTGATGATGGCCATCAGTCCTCCATCATTAGAGCCTCACCAAACCACACAGTTTGGCCCAACCAGAGAATCGTGTTATAAACAGGCCTAGAAACATGACGAGGTGCGCCAGGATTTGCCACGAGACCATCATCTAATGAATTCAGATGTTCTGAATGGGGTCCCCTTTAAAGAAGTGCAAGGTTGGATCTGTCTTATCCTCAGCTCTGCTCTCCTATAAACAAGGAGAGAGGGGCTGCTGTCTGTAAAGGACCCCACAGGACACAGGGAGGATGGAGTCACACAGTCAAAGCCAGGTCGAAGTTGCTGTGCTGCAGTTACTCCATCAGCTGGGCCAACTCAGGGGCTTTTGGCTTTTGCCCTGGTGCAGTCACAACCTGGTCTAGGAAGTGGGAAAAGGGCCTCAGAACTCAGCTTTGGCTTAGGGAGGGTGGGGAGGAACGAGTGGGTTGGAAATTAGATAAATAACTGACATGCACGAGGTGGGCAGGATGGGAAAGGGACCCTGCTTCTGGGAGGAGTCCGCCCTTCATCTTTACCGTAGTGTCCTATATTTTGCCAATCTACTGCTCTGCTCTGCAGCGATCCTGCCAAAGGAAAGAGGGTTTGAGAATCAAGAAAGGACAGTGAGAAGAGAAATAAGCTGAAGAAAGAAATGGCAAACACCCAACCAGAGCTTCCATTAAGGTCAGTGATTTCCCCAGTGGCTGAGTTTGTTCTAGGACTCACGACAATGGCAACAGAAGAGTGGGCTTTAACTGTCCTCATGGGACAGGGGTGGAAGGTGGGAGGATGAGAACTCTGGTCTCTCCCCCCGAGAAAATGGACACAATGTTAGGACTCCAGATTAGGAGCTCTTGCCAAACAGCATCTAAATCAAATGGTTTCCACCCCTCATCTCCTCTTGATTTTGTTCATCTTGTGTGGGCAACTTCCAGAAAAGACAGAACTCAGCAGAGCACAGCCTTTGGCTCCCTGGGGCCTGGACTGGCTGCTGCGAGGGAACAGGGCTCGGCTTAGAAGAAACAGCTGAGTCCCTGGTTCTTTCTCAGATGCCATGCATAGCTGCCAAGTTAAGGCTGCTGGAGGGGCATAAAAATGAACCAGCTGCCACTGCTGGTGCTAAGGGAAGCTCTGGTGGAACCTGGATTACAGGCGAGTCAAGCACGTCAGGGCCCAGCATCCACAGTGAGGTACAAGGAAGCTCATGATGGAGACCCGGGCAGGGATGAGACGCGTGGCTCTCCCGCCCACTAACGGTCCCCCAAAAAGCCTCTCTCTGATCCGACCAACTTAAATGGCAGGCATTTGGAGAGCACACTATTGAGTTACATTCTTCCAGCAAAAGTCCTGGAGAAGAGAAAGCATGGCACGTCTGGAAATGTTAACTTCCAAAGATGAAAGCAGTTCTGACCTTTTCTTATTGACCTTTACATGGCTGAAATCACCCAAGTTCTAATAAAGTCAAATCAATGAGAAACACCTATGTGACATTTAAATTTGCTTCTAATCCAGGTTTGAAAGTCAAGCTGCCAGCAAGCTGCCATCGCGTCAAGGTCTGACCACTCATGTGAACCTAAAGTTGTCTGGTTCTCCGGGACACGGTGTGGGCTCCTAAGCAGGGCTCCCCACTGGGGGCCTCTGCAGACCCTGCAGCAGCTTCTGCGGGGAAGAATACGCCCTCACAGGTAGGAGGAAAAGCTCCGGGAGCCTGTTGGGGGTTAGAGAGCAGTAACTCTCTGGGGCCCAGGAGGAGGGCAGAACAGGATTCTCTGTGGCAGCAGAGGAGAAAATTTCTAAACAGCCAGCACATTAATAACAATCTTCTGCCACATGTTCTAATCCATTTTAATCTTCATAAAGCAATTATTTTCTTCTCTTGTTCTCATGTGTCGGGGCATAAATTGTTGTGATTTTAATACATTTAAAGCTGATCACCAAGGCCCTTCTCTGACTTAAAAGGCTTCTGGATCAGGCTGGATAAGGTGTTACACTTGCCCCTTCTGTCACAGATTGTTCTTCAAAGAACTGGGTGAGCAGAGCTGACAAAAATATTTCTAATCCCACTCTGGGTCCCTGGCCCATCCCCAGCATTACCTCTTGATTGCCTGCTGGGCCAGCATCCGATTGCCAGCCAGAAACGTCACGCTGCCCAAGATGGCCAGGTACTTCAGGGTCTGGAACATGTTGAGCTGAGTCCAGTAGACATACATGAGCCCCAGCATAGCTACAAGAACAGGTGTCATGATAGCTAATTAAATGAGGTAGTGACAACACCCTGGGCAGAAGACAGTTACGAACAGTAACTCCTGGATCCTGAAAAGGCCTGTATTCTAGACCAGCTTATTTTATTCCTCTTATTCTTTTATGCCAGAAAATAGATAACTCAATATACTTGCCCCTCAGCCTTGGCTACCAAGAAATCCAGAGGTAAAAACCAGATCTCAGCTACTTTAAATTATTTTGTTCTACCTTCTGGCTCATATCTATTTCCTTTAATTAGGTTTTTTTGGCTTTTTTTTTTGAGATTGGCCCTGAGCTAACATCTGTTGCCAATCTTCTTTTTTTTTCTCTTCTTCTTCTTCTCCCCAAAGCCCCCACAGTACATAGTTGCATATGATAGTTGTACGTCCTTCTAGTTGTGGCATGTGGGACGCCGCCTCAGCATGGCTTGAGGAGTGGTGTTAGGTCCATGCCCAGGATCCAAACCGGCAAAACCCTGGGCCGCTGAAGTGGAGCGTGCGAACTTAACCACTTGGCCACAGGGCCGGCCCCTAGGTTTTGTTTTTAAAAGTTACCGTCACGTTATATTTGGGATTCACTTCATTTTTCAAATTCTGAATGAAAGCACGCAGGACTAAATAAATGGTTTCCTTTTTAATGAAAAAATTTTTCAGTGATAATCTGCCACTGTGACTAGGAAAGAAGCGAGGAGGACTGAGGAGGAAGGTTTGGTGAAAAGGACTCAGACAAGGGCACTGAGAGCCTGGGTTCTGGTCCAGGCTCTGACCTTCCCAGCCTCTTATTTTCTCTGAACCTAAATTCTCTGACTTGTCAAATGGGATCCTAATTCCTGCCCTGGTCACCCCTACCATGGGTGTGATGAGAATCCAATGAGGGAATGTGCACAAAAAGCACTCCATAAAAGTCATGGCTCTAAACAAATTTATATTCAGGTTTGGTTCTCGGCCCGACCCAGGAGAGCTATCACTCAAGTCCAGGAACTAGGCTGGAGAGAAAGGTCATCCTGTCAATTCTGCCCAGAAGGATGGCGGACGAACTACGCGGGGCTCCTTAACCATTCTTCAGGCCACGGACCACTGTGAGAGTCTGATCAAAGTTATGGACTCTCCCTTTCCCCTGAAGATTACTGAAACACATTTGCCTAGCATTTCAAGAAATTCACCTGTGGGCCCCTACAGAATCCGCACACTACGGACACACAGAGGGTGATTCCGCAAGAGGGAAAGAAATGAGAAAAGAATATTGAAGTCTCAGTGAAACGCAGGGCACCTCTGATCCAACAGTGTCAAGTCTCTGACATGCTTCCCTGATTTATGAATTCACCATCTTGTTACCTTTAGGTCCTAAGAACAATGAGGGACAACGTGTCTGATCGTGGAAGGGACTGTTTTCTATTACTGCCCAGACACAGCCGCCAGTAAATGTGAAGATCGATATGGTGGGGCAAGATAACCTTTGGAAACTGCATTAATGCTCTTCATCCAGGAAGATGGCTCAATGCAAAGATACGATAAGTGAGTAATCTCTGGAAATGAACAGGGCTATTAAATGAGGGTAAATGGCCTGCCCACAGCAGCCTAGTACAAAGAAACCCAAGCTAATGACAGCTGTTCTAAGCTGATGGACCAAACAGGTTTATCATCATATTAACTGTCCTAAAAGGCCAGCAGGAAGAGGGAAATGTTATGCTATTAAGTCATTATAGTTAATAGGTTGTGGATCTACTTAACAGGGCTTTTGTGTGGGCAGGCTAAATGTCAGAGGAGGTTAAATGGAATTAGCAGCCTCGGGTGCTTACCAGCATGTCCCAGGTGAAAGATAATCGTGCTAGGAGCAAAAGTGAAGTTGGAGACATTGGCACCAATCCGGATCCACTAAATGACGGGGAGAAAGAAATTAAAGACATTCTTACTTGAAAGGGAGGCAACACATGTCAGGTCAATGCTAATCCAATGAACAGCCCTAAGGACTTAAAAGTTCATGCATACTTGAAGGACAGGGAGTTTTTCCAAGTGACAACCACCCTTTTATAAGTTGTCAGGAAAAATTGTTCCTTTTTTCTTTAGAAAGGCATTCCAACATCTGCTCTCAAATGTGCTTGGGTAACTCAAACCTGAACATCTTTTTTTTTTTTTTTTTTAAAGATTTCATTTTTTTCCCCAAAGCCCCCCGGTACATAGTTGTATATTCTTCGTTGTGGGTCCTTCTAGTTGTGGCATGTGGGACGCTGCCTCAGCGTGGTCTGATGAGCAGTGCGATGTCCGCGCCCAGGATTCGAACCAACGAAACACTGGGCTGCCTGCAGCAGAGCGCGTGAACTTAACCACTCGGCCATGGGGCCAGCCCCTGAACATCATTTTTAATGACAGCACAGTCTTCTGTTTTAAAACAGCTGAAACCATGATGCTAAAAGGTCAGAAACTGAAGTTATGATGAAGTAACTGGCACCCCTGCAAATTTCCCTAAGTGTTGGTAAGATAAACCCACTGGCAGCTGGTGGGATGCATGCTCCTGCTGCAGGTTCTGTGCCTTTTGAAATTCTGCTCACTCAGATATGAGAGCAGGTGCCCACACCCTGGGTCCGGTGTCTGAAAGCTTGTGGCATGCCTTCCAGATTTAGATTGACCAATAATTCTTTTATTAAAATCAATGAATGAATTAGGAACATAGGCAACTTTCCAAAGGTAAGATGTAATGAGTTTTCTGTACAGTTCTCAAAATTTTCTGAAATTTGAGACTATGCATTTATACTTCTAATTTTAAGAAAGAAAACAAATTGGTAAAAAAAAAAAAAATTCAAACAGCACATTCAAGTATAAAAGATAAAAATTCCCTTCCTCAATACCCGCTAAAAGATGCTCTCGTTAGGTGACTGACACTGACAGATAACGAAAGGGCTTTTACACAGGCTTGTACTAAAGATATCATCCTACCCCTTGCCTTCTTCACTCAGGAGGACATCTCGGCAATCTTGTCACATCCGCATGAAAATCTATCCATTCTTTTAATAAGGTGTATACTATTCCACTGCATGGATGCACCACAATTTAACACTTGCTTTGATGGGGACTTCAGGTTGTTTCCAGTTTGATGCTCTAAACAGTGCTGAAAGGCACAGCCTCTGCACTCTATTTTTTTTTTTTTTTTGAGGGAGATTATCCCTGAGCTAACGTCTGCTGCCAATCCTCCTTTTTTTGCTAAGGAAGACTGGCCCTGAGCTAACATCTGTGCCCATCTTCCTCTACTTTTATACGTGGGACGCCCACCACAGCATGGCTTGATGAGTGGTGCCATGTCCACACCTGGGATCCAAACCGGCGGACCCCGGGGCGCCAAAGCGGAACATGCGAATTTAACCGCTGTGCCACCAGGCCGGCCCCTGCACTCTATTTTTATGTAGCCGTCAGCATTGGGCTTGGTTTTATCACACTTGACCTCATCTGAACACTCCTATGAAGCATCACAGTCCATGTCCTTTTATCATTTTCAATGGCTATTAGGTGCTTTCTTATGCCACCTGTTAGTGGATCAGTTTACTTGGCTGCTCCCTCATAGTGGGGAATTTTAGTTACTCTAAAACTTTTTGACCATTGGTTCAGGTCACAGCTGCTAGACCCCTCTGGAGCTGTGCTGAGGCCAGAGCACAGAGCCTCCTTTGGATGGCTACATCTGCTGAGTCTGGGCCAGACACACGGGGCCCATGCTAACCACAGCCACGCACCAGAGCAAAGAGCAGGAGCAAGGGCGAGAGGATCAGGGCGGTGAATGTATTGGACACCACTGTGGGGGGCCTCTTCTCAGGCTCGCGGAACAGGTGCTGCCAAAAGAAGACACAGCAAGATATTTAAGAATGTGCCCTTCCCAGCAGCGGCTGCCACATATACCAGAGACCAAAATGCCAATGACAATCGAGAAGAGGAAACGCCTCCCAGAGGTTACAACCTCCTGGTAATGAGTAGCCACTTGGCCTTTTGCCTCTTCTCAATGCTGGCTTCTGATCCCAGAGTTCCTTCCAAAGACACTATACCAGTCCCAGCCCACTACTTGGCCAACCCTCCTCTTTCCTCAAAGACTCACTGCCATGAAGAGGTTGAAGAATGCAATCCATCAAGTGGCATCTGCCTATATCCAAGAGGGTGCCCAGTATATGGATGGCTTGGGTGACACATCCGAGGTAGGACTCTGGATTTCATAATGCTTCTGGGTTCCCAGGGTGGCAGTATCATACGCTGCTGCCCACTTAAGTTAGCTAACTGGTGGTAACCTCATTCTCTTTTAAAATGTAACAGAGCCTCACTATGAATGATTCCACCCATAACTTATCCCTCTTACCTCTAGCCCATGGCTCTAAGGGAGCCCTAAATAAACTTCCTCCCTTACCTACTCTGCCTGACTTCCAGAATTGAACCAGAAAGCTGGGTGAGCATTCCTCTGATATTTGTTTTATTTGTCTTTTCTGCTAAGCAATTCTACATGAAGATCTTTGGGAAGCTCATCAAGACAGTGACACCTAGCAGAGGCAGTGCTGGGCTGGGAGCCAAGACCTCCATCTGAGCCCAAACTGATATATCTGGCTGTGTGACCAGGGTCAAGTTGCTTTGCTAACTCTTTCTCTCAGTTTCTAGCTAAAAAACTGGGGATGGGAGGATGATGACTATCCTACTCAGCTTGTAAGGACACTCTAAGGACCAAATGAAATAGGGCATTCGACAATGCTTTGTAACCTGTAACATGTAACACGTAAATTCAACTTTTTTTTAGACTTTCTTCCAATGTATAAACTTGTGGCTGTCTTTCCTACCTGCTGACGTCCAGCCAACCCAGCTCCATGATGAGGCAGCCCCACCTGAGACTCCCGTTCCCAAATTTTCACCTCAGCTCCTCTTTGCTGCCACTGCCATTAAGGGATTTCTAACATTGTCTGTGACAGTTGCTGCCACCTACTCCACCCTACAAATCACTCAGCACCCTTCATCATCATGGTTTACCATCTACTATTTAACTGCATTTTACATTCTTAATGCTATATATCAACATTAGGAGGGTTTAAAAAAAGAATCTGACAACTCTACTCTTTGGGCCCTTGTCCTTTTTAAAATAGTGAAATGAGAGTAAGTAGTCTGCTTGAAACAATTCAACATTAACTCATTCATAGGTTTCCAAGTTACTATAGTATGGTCATTTCTCATGATTGCAAAATAGTCCACTGAGTGGATCCACCTCAGTTTCCTTAACCAATGCCCAACTGTTTAACAATTGTTGTGTTTACTTTGTAAAATGCTTTAGAAACTTTTCAAAGCCTTCCTTTCCTTATCTGTTATCTGTTTTAATCCTCACAACAGTCCTGTGTGCTGGGCTGGGCAGGGATTGCTAACATTTGTGTGCCAGGAAGGTGGATCCCAGAAGAGAGGAAGGACTTGCCTAGGGGAGGAAAGCCCTGTTCTCTCAGCTGAGGTTTCCACCTGTAGGCGCCATCAGCCCTGACTTACGCAGGAGCAGAGAGGAAGACAGCCAAACCCATCCATGCTGTAGCTGTCCAGCTGTGACCTGAGGGCTGAACCTCCTGGATGTTTAGGAAAAAGAGACTCAGGTTCCGAATTTGTCTCCAACGATCTGTTTTCTGGGAGCTAGCCACTGGCTCTTTGAGCCTGTTTTTTCAGATCAAAGATGAGACTGATATTTGCCCTACCTAATTTACAAGGTGGCAAGGACCAAACTACAAAACATCATATAAACAGGTTAAAGAAGGGACCAGAGCCACAGTCCGGGGCTTTGCTGCCCTCTCTCATTGTGCTCACTGCACATTGCTCCTCTGTGTTCAGTGGAGAAGCCCTTTGGGATATACCTGAATTTCCTGTTTGGGAGTAAAAAGTTTCTTGGACAGGACAGTCGACGGAGCATCCTCTTCAGGGAACTTGATGACCACGTCAGCCTAAAAAACAAGTGCAGTCTTTAAAGCCACAGGAACAGAAGGGGGGGTGGGGCGGTGAAGCTCATCAGCAGGAGAGCACCCCATTAACACACGTCCAGGGCCACAGCTGAAGAAGCTCCAAGCAGTCCAATCACTCCTCATCCATTAGTTGATAAATTGAGGCAGGAAAAATTTCAAGAACAAAATATTTGTTGAAAATGGTTTTCAGAGCAAGAGTTCCGATTTCCTACTGGTCTGGTGAGCCCCACAGAGCTGCTTAATACAAAAATCCCAGCTGGTACTCAGGGTGTTACAGTTGCAATCAGAAACTGCTCAGTGTCCCTGGGAAGTGTGATTTAGTCACAGGAAAAAAAAAAGAAATAAAAATGTGCTCTCGTAAAAGGAGCCCAAAGTCCAGGAGAAGAAAAGGAGCTTTGACTACAACACAAGAAAACGCAGCTGCCCCTTTGTCTTACAAAGGGAGCTAACCACCATTCGAGGCCTGCAATTTGGCCTCTGCCACCTTTCCAACCTCATCACCTACTCGCCTACTGCTCTTGACCAGATTCAGGTGCTCCAGCAAAACGGACCCACGCACGGCTCACTGAAAGCGCCTTCAGCTGTTCTGCAGGCCGGTCCTCAGCAATCATCCCACAGCCCGCAGACAACAATCTGATAAACCTTTGTAATTCTTCGGCCCCTCGATCAAATGCCATGTCTTTCAAGAAGTTTTCTCTTATCACACCAATCAAAAGTGAGATATGTAGGTGAAAAATATTTGCAAACTATAACATGCTTTGCAAATGTTGGATATTAGTTTATTAGTGTTTTGCGTATCCCACAATTCATTACCCCACACCACCCTGAATTGTTATCAGAATTCAAATCTTACCCTATGCGCTCCTACCCTGTGAGACTATACCATATCTCAGAGGCCAAGGCCTTTTTCTCTTTCATCTATGTATCCCCCACAGTGCTTTGCTGTAAGAAGAAAACCTCCTTCCAGTATAACTTTTATAGAAATTCACTAGAACCCATTAGGGCAAATTTATACTTCATTCATTCACTCGATCACTATATACTAAGCCCGTATGTGCCAGGCCATGTACATGCCCCTAAGACTACTAAAGGAGACAGCATACAGCCCCTTGCCTCACAATGCATATTTATTGCCCCGTGGGTGGCACAGTCACTCTTGCCTGGGTCAAGGTTCATTCAGGCACATACCACATTCCAAAGGATCGGATTCTTCAAAGTGGCATCTCCGATGATCAAGTACAGGGTGTAGGTACCGGATGCAGAGTCAAATTCGATCTTTCTTTCGGAGGTATCCAGTTCAAACTTGTATACATTCTTGCTGTCTGGCTCAGCAACAAACACCACTTCCTGGCCAGTCTTCTGGTTATGGAGTCGGACAAATGTCTGGGTGGAACAATAATACAACCTTTCATTCGATAATTTCAAAACTCCCTCTGGGCCCAACATCGAATCAAGGAGGCAACAGACACTGTCAGCTGTCGTCACAGCGGGAGCTCTGGGGTCTGCCAGATCTGCCTGAGAGAGCGCGGAAGGAGTGGCCATCCCACCCTGGTTCCCAGTTCAGAGATGAGAGAGAACTTTTTGCTAGTAAAAGAAATTTAACTTAGGAGTCCAGCCAATTCTCGACTACTTGGAGGCTGACTGCCCAGTTTGCGGATGATTTAAGCCTTTTGCTGTTACTGCGATTTCTTCTTCCTGCCAGCCTTTTGGCCACTTTGCTGCCCAATTAACTTCTTCACCAGAGGGTGAAAAGAAGGGAAATGAGGTGGAACTGTAAGAGGCCCGTTTTCCATTTCCTAGTGCCTCCAGCTGAAGATTTAGTAGAGGCGGCTTGGGGATTGAGAGCAAGGCAGAGTTCTAATCGAGCAGAGAAGCCTGGTGTCACAGAGAGAGCCCAGGCTTTGAAGACAGACAGATCTGCTTCCACTCATTAGCTGAGCAGTCACTTAACCTCCGTGGGCCCTGATTTCCTCATCTTCAAGACAGAATGATTAACTTCCACATGCGGTGCATCTGCGTGAAGACGCACAGTAATGTACGCAAAGCATTGAGCGCAGGACCGAGTGTATACCAGCTGGTCAACGAGCAGTAGCTGATACTATCATCAATATGATGGTACAAGTCTAATCATCCTATGCCCCCAATGGCACAGGAAACTAAGGCTTCTGCACATTAAAACTGCAGCAAAACTTAATATCCACTCAGAGCTTTTTTTTCCAAGTGTCTCAAAATAAAGAATTTAACAAAGCAGGTAGACTGGTTCTATTTTACAGATCATAAGGCACGAGGATTAAATGAGTTGACATTTAATCCTTAACAGAGCTAGTGCTGGATCCACAGAAAAAATATAAATCTCATTTGTTACTCTACACCTGAGCAACAAAGAACCACCATCAAAGTGTTTAGGGAAAGCAGCCCAGAGATGTGAAGCATCCTGACCACAGCAGTCTCGGCCAAGAACCGGATTGAGGAGCCTGGATACCTCATCTTCCTCCTGTCACAGCCAAGTGCAGGCAGCAACCAGACTCATCTGCAAAATGCTCTCTCTACCTGGGAGGTCTCTAAGCCATGGCTTCCAAAACAGAATCTTGGAGGAGACAACTCTTCAAAGTTACGTTTCCTAACTCTCCCCCCGACCCAATGCCAACCCCACCAACTTCATCTTGTAATTTCTTCTTTTCACATTCTTTCTTCCCTTGTGCTGTCTGGTTGGCAAAGGTCATTCTGAGAAGGAGCTGGGAAATGTTAAGAGGGTAAAGTGCTTAAAGCTCAGTTAGCCATGGCTAGGCGCTCTGACCAAGCTCTCTAGAGCCTGGGCGAGGAGGGGAGAGAGGAACACAGAAGCGCCGGGACTGGGGTCAACACTCTGGGGCCCGGGCACAAGTGCCGCAGCTGCAGCTACGAGAAGCAGAAAGGAAAAGGTTTCCTAGTAAACCTACTCACCTCAGTGGTCTGCTCTGAAGCCGCCTCTCGGCATGGACACAGGTCTGCTAGCTCTTGCTAAAGTATCGCTACAAACACCTAAACCACAGCCACTAGAGCACATTCCTTCCTATCTTCAGCGTTCAAAGTATTTCTCTGAATTTCCCTTTACAATATGACCATTCTGGGGCAGGGCTGTGAGCCGTTGTTCTCAGCCAAGAGGGATGACAGAGGAGGGGAGGAGGAATCTGAGAGGACAAGGGGTCGTATCAGAGTTTCTGTGGAAAGGGAAAATCTTTTAAATAATAATTATCATTATTTTATATATGGAAACCAAAAATGAAGTCCTTTGCTTTCAGACTATGAAGTAGGCACAAGTTAAAAAGGGCTATTCTCCAGATTCCCACAAATAGAAATATCTGCTTTGGCCACAACAAAAATATGCTTTGGGCCCACTGCCTAGGTTTTCCTTTTTTCAAAATTATTTCAATATATGTTTTCTTTGTCAGAAAAAAGAGCCTCAATTAAGTACTAATCTGCCTTCAATATATGTTCTCAATACCAGCTAATCTTTTAAAAAAGAAGAGCATACGCCAGGGCCAGGGTTACAGCCAGTATGAGAAGAAGTAGAAGTCACGGGGGAGAACCCAATGGACCTTCAGGGTTCTGCGTGAGGAGCTGAAAGCAGGAATCTGGAACTTTTCTCTAGCCAGCGTTCCATGGTGCAACAACAACTCTAGTGTACACTAATGTTTCAGACCAAGAGAACTGTCTGGGCTTTTTCCTGACCTGGTGAGGGGTGAGTTCAGCGCCAGTGTTCACATCTACCAGCTGGAAGAACAAAGCAAAGTTCTGGTGGCTGTCAGCGACGAATGTGCCCTTGGCTTTGGCTGGGTAGGTCACCCTGAAAGAGACATTTATACAGTAAATCTTCTGAGAGGATCTGCATATCTCGAGAACAGGGTAAAGAACACAGACTTCACTTCCTTGCCCAATCCTCCCTCTCCCACTGTTAACACTTTTCTGCTGTGGGAGGACAGAGTGGAGAGCTGTCTGTGGCCTGACGGCAAATTGGACTGATAAAGCCAGGACTGAGAACAGCACAGAATGAACTTCCATCAGGGTCTGGGGAAAATGCTCTGTGCATATGCTCCAGGCTTTCACCTGAAGGACCTAAGGATGTCTATTCAACCAAGTCAGGCACAAGAGGGGCTCACACGTCCCCTTGCAGGCACACAGGTGGACTGGAGAGCTAGGCTGGCAGAGTGCAAGGAGAAATACTCACAGGATCGATGCTAGCAGCATATGTGAGCAAGGTCGAGAGAAGAGGGGGTGGATGTAAAGGAAAGAAAGGCACTTAGAGCTTTTTCGTTTTCTAATGCTGTATTTTTTTCCTAGGCACTGTTTCAATTTATTTTTCTGCTTGAAATTAGGTTTTAAAAGTCATTTTCTCAACAGGCAGACTTGATGAGAAAACTATTCTTTTCATAGCTATCTCCTGGGATTTTAGATTAAGATGGCCAGGGGATAAAACAAACCAAATGGTTACAGAGCTCACACTTGGCTATATTTTATCCTTTGGCTAAATATTTACTTATGAGTAACACCAACTCTTCATCTATACAGAGCATTAAATTTTGCCACGCACTCTCACAGACATTATTCCAGTGGGTTCTCAACAGTGCTCCCATCTCCAATGTCACTATGAAAATATCTAAGCTGGGGCAGAAAGGCCAGGCCTTGCACGTGACTTAAAAGGAGCGAATGCTTGGCTTCTAGGCTCTGGCTAACATTCTCCATCTTCAAAATGGCCTTGAGGGTTCATCTACTTTCTCTAGCATCTATAGCCACCCCAGCTGACTAAAGTTGGGGTCTGAACTATACCCAGAGGTCTACACGGGCTCCCCCCCAAGAATAAGGATCTGGGAAAGGGCTGACAAATGAGCTTCATACAGTGTCCCGGCCCAACTCTGATCAATTGCTAATGGTTACCCAGAAGGTTGCGTTAAAAGGATTGTGTTCAGCAGGAACAAATGCTGTGACTGATTAGTGATGCCTTCCACTGACCTGAGAAAGGGGATAGGAGCCCCAGTGTCAGGTATCTGCTGGCTCAGCTCTAAGGGCCTATGAGGCTTCCAGCTGATTTCAGACCCACTGTGGGCCAAAGAGAGTTGCCATGAGGCCACTAAAAGCAAATTCAGGATTGTGAAGAGAAAGAGATTACACTAGAATACAAATTAAAGCACTGCTTCCTTCATTGAGAAAGTCTTGTTTTTAAAAATATTGTCATTTGGGGCCGTCCCCGTGGCCGAGGGGTTAAGTTTCCACGCTCCACTCGGCGGCCCAGGGTTTCGCCAGTTGGGATCCTGGGTGCGGATATGGCACTGCTCATCAGGCCACACTGAGGCGGCATCCCACATGCCACAACTACAAGGACCCACAACTAAAAATATGCAACTATGTACCAGGGGGCTTTGGGGAGAAAAAGGAAAAATAAAATCTAAAAAAAAATAAAAATAAAAAATAAATTGTCATTTGAACTAAATAACGTGCTTGGTGACGTGGCTGACTGACTCGGATTTACATTCTGAGGTAAGCTCCTCATCTCACTGTGGACCAGGAATCAACAGTCTGCTCAGGGACTGGCCACTGGTCTAGACAAGCCCCAAGTCTGCGAGCAGGCCAGGCAGCATCCCTGGGGCGATGCCAGCGGGACTACAGCCTCTTTAATTTGGAGAGGGAGCTGCCTCACCGCTGACACAGAAATGACACGTGGAGGGCTCGGTGCCTAGGCTGCTCCTCTCAGCTCAAGCCAAGGCTCCTCTGTGCCCAGGAGGCACCCCACCTACCGGGTGGTTTTGGGTGCAATGCTCTGATCCTTATCCACGGTGGAGAGATCAACGTTTGTGATGCCGACTTCAGTAGAGATCTTGACTCTGAGCTGGAGAGAAACAGAAAAAATTGCCAAGTCAACTGGTGGATATGCCAGGAATTAACATGCTTACCCCAATTTTTCTCTTCAAGGTGAGTAAAGGCATAAAAAAATCCGAGGACAGGAGTCTTCAATGATTTTAGTAAAATTGACCCCGCCGGGTGGTATTTCCACCTCTCCCAACCTGAGGCCTAAAAGTAACTCCTTGATTCTTATCCTTTCTTCGGCTTTGGTTGGATGGTATAAAAAGAAAAGAGGAGGAGATGGGAGGGGAGGGGAGGACTGGGGAGGAAAAAAAAACATCTTTTCACATGTACTTTAAAATAAATAAGGGGGAAAATCCTTAAGCATAACCTTCAAATAACTTAATAAGTACTCAATTCTAATGACAGCTAATATTTATCGAGTGTTTATTATGTGAAAGACACTGACCTTATAAAGACTATCTCATTTAGTCCGTACCCTGTAAGGTAGTGCTATTTCAGATGAGGAAGTTAACGATTAGAGATGAAGCTACTCGCTCAAGTTTAGAGAGCTAGGAAGTGACGGAGCCAGTATTCAGCCTCAGGCATTTTGACTCAGAGCCCGTGTTCTTTCGCACCTTGCTATCCAGCCTCCCAGTAACACTCACTCTGTGCCAAGCAGTACTGTAAACCTGCCCATGAAGACCTAAGAAGCCACGGCAGCCACCTGTGCGTTCCCCAAGACTCCCTGTTCTCCTTCGACGAGTGGGGTAGAGTGCACTTCCCTGCACCCCGGGAGTCAGGCGTGGTCTCGCTCTGGCCAAGGAAATGTGAGCAGAAGTGAAGTATGCCACTTCCAAATGAAACCTTTAGGAGTCCCTGTGGGATTCTCTGCCTCTGACATGGACATGGACAACATGCAGAGAGAGGCTTGCTCCTCCAGCCCTGGGCCTGGAGTAAGGACGACATGGAGCAGAGCCTCCAGCTGACACATTAAGGAGACCCAGCGTGGGCAAAAAAGACCTGTGTGGTTTTAAGCCACTGAGATTTGGAGTTTGTTAGAAGCACAAACTAGACTCTTGCGGCGTTTGAATTCTATATGTTCCTCATAAATATTTTCACAAAGAGGAACTGGGCTAGCTAATGCCAGTAAACAAGAAATTTTTTAAAATTAGATGAAAATAAATGCAAAATTCCAAAAGGGACAGAAAACATGCTAAAAGTCTGTTCACGGGAAATTTCTGATTTAAAATCTAAGTCTGAATGTGCAAATTATGCAAACCCAAGGCACTTTTTATGTGTAAACATATCTGTCAGAGTTGCAAATATTTGATAAGCTTGAATGTAATGCTTAAGGAAATCCTTGCCAAATCCACTGGTTTACAGCCTAAGGCAGGATCAAAGAATATAGAGGGCGGGCAAGGAATTGAAGGATAGATTCAGCATTTTTCTAAAATGCACTATCAAGGTGTGATAGCCTCAAATCAAGGGCAAAGAAGAAAAATTAAAAAGGGATAAGATAGCTATCAAGTGATTCCTCTTAACAGCCTTCTCTCCTGCCGCCATAATAACTATTCTGCAACAACTGCCTCAATTATCAGGTTGAATAGGGGTGTTCTATTTTGCTTAAAAAAAAAAAACCTGAATGGAAAAGATTTATTACCAGAGGCTGTAAGGATATCATTACCTCCTACTTTTCAATACACAGCCACCTGTTGGCAGAATTATATTTAGCATCATTGCTTGTCACTGAGTCTAGGCAAGTGGGTGAACTTGGCAGTGGGGGAGGGGAAGAGATGGCCTTCAAGTTGAGTAAAGCCCCAGGAGAGAGCTGGGAGCCTCCACTTCGGCTCTTTGGGCTCTCTGCTGAGCAAACGGCTTCACAACTCACCTGGGGCTCGGGACCAGGGCAAGCTTTGCTATATAAAGCTCAACCCAGAGAAGCAGTGACACCACTTCCATCTGAAGAAAAACTAGCCTTGAGGAAGGCTCAAGCAAAGACGTAGCCCAAGAGCTTTGATTAGGCTACCGACTGGTAGCAAGACACCCCACTGAGAGCACTTTCCCTACGACACCCGAGAGTATCTGGAGTACTAGAGATACAGAGAAACGGCAAGATGCACTTCCTGTCCTCAAGGGCAGTAGATACCAAAGCCAAACTCCAACAGACCAGCCCACTGCTTTAACAGAGGGATGTACAAAGCGCTACAAAAGCACAGGAGAAGAACAGCGGGGGAGCCCTTGGTTGGGGGGCGGGGAACGCGCAGCAGGAGGGCTGAGGCAGTCCTCCAGTTTGGGAAGAGGTGAGAGTTTAGCAATATTCCATGCTTTAAAAATAACTGTCTTCATAGTTAACTACGCTGCACTCTTCATCAGCATTAACCAGATAACTTCCTCTTCACTTCGGTGACTCATTCGCTTAAGAACTCACTCATTTAATCTGTAAATGTGATCTTGAAATCATCATCCCACCTAAATCTCCATAAAGAGACTAGTTAAATAAATAACAGTACACGTACACTATGAATTACTACAGAGCAATTAAAAAAAACAAGGTAGGTGTCTACACGCAGATATGGAGATATTACCTCCTACTTTTGAATATACAGCCATCTATTGGCAGAATTATATTTAACATCACTGCCTGTCACTGAGTCTAGGCAAGCGGGTGAATTACGGATGGGGAAGGCCATCAAGTTGAATAGACCCCTGAGGGGAAAGCTGGGAGCCTCTACTTTCTGACAAAAGCAAAGAATACAACCATTTATAGAACAATTCTTTTTGTGTAAATAAGAAAGAATATGCATTCACTCATTTGATATATGCATCCTTCTTTTTCTTAAAGTGCACACAGTTAACTGTGAATAACATTCTTTTGAGCAGAGGAACTGGACTGAAGGGAGGGGAAAAGGCTCTTAGACTTCATTACATATATTCTTGTACTCTGAAATTTTTTAAACCACATGGGTATTTTACTCCTATTTTTTAAAAAGTAGGAATTATCTGGGGCTGGCCCCGTGGCCAAGCAGCTAAGTTCACGCGCTCCGCTGCGCTGTTTCGTTGGTTTGAATCCTGGGTGTGGACATGGCACTGCTCATCAAACCACGCTGAGGCAGCGTCCCACATGCCACAACTGGAGGGACTCACAACGAAGAATGTACAACTATGTACCGGGGGTCTTTGGGGAGAAAAAGGAAAAAATAAAATAAAATAAAAAAATCTTTAAAAAAAAAAAAAAGTAGGAATTATCTGAGCAATAAGATTGTATGCCAACTACTTTCTTCTTTATAAACATTTTTGTATTAAAAACTACCAGCCAATAGGGGCTGGCCTGGTAGGGCAGCAGTTAAGTGCACACGTTCCACTTCGGTGGCCCGGGGTTGGCTAGTTTGGATCCTGGGTGCAGACATGGCACCACTTGGCACATCATGCTGTGGTAGGTGTTCCACATGTAAAGTAGAGGAAGATGGGCACGGATGTTAGCTCAGGGCCAGTCTTCCTCAGCAAAAAGAGGAGGATTGGCAGCAGACATTAGCTCAGGGCTAATCTTTCTCAAAAAAAAAAACGTACCACCCAATAAATATGATTTTAAAAATAATCACTCTCCTTTCCAGCAGATGGATAAACATAAACAGATGTTTGAAGGCATGCGTAAGGCTCCTCAGTGTATCCTAATTATAGTGACAGGGAAGCCATCAACTTGCGAGTTTTTTGTTCAAATTCTGACTATAAACTTTCAACAAGAACTTGGTCGCTAAGGCCTGCTAATCAAGGTTCAACTGTGTGTTTGTTTTAAAGCTGTCATAAGCATTCCCAGACAATGCAGACACATGGAATGATAAAGGGCAAAGCGCACTTAACTCAAGGCATTCTGGGTTTGCTCTCGGCCCTGATTTTAAAATGCCCCTAAGTTACAGCTTTCTTTGTTGCACAGAAACACTGTAGGGCTGTTCTTGAACAGGGAACAGTTTAAAACAAGTCCTTCTGCTCCTCAAATCTTACTACAAATGGGTCTCTGGAAGCATTTAAAAGAAAAGCATTTTTAAGCTGCTTTTTTAAAGCAAACTGAGAAGCAAAAATCATTGTGACTTTTTCAAAGCCCTGTTGTAAAGAGTCCAGAGTAGAATCCCCATTGGTCAGCGGCTCCTTCCTTCACACTAGCGCTGCAGGGCTAGTTTCCTAAGAGGAAAGGGACTTGTTTAGCCACTTCAAGACGCAGCCAAGGCTGCTTTACAGTGAATCACGCTACTCCTGTCTTTGCCTGTGCTGCATGCCACAAACACCTCAAAAAATGTTTCAACACCAGGAAACATAGTCTTTTTGCTGAGAATAATAACCCTCCTGCTCAGCTCATTATTGTCAAAAATGATGGTGCATTAGGGGCAATTAATGTTAATGACAGCTTCTAAAACCCACGCTTCCCCTGACAGCAAGTCCAATGTCAATGAGTGCTATTACAGGCCTTCCACACCAAACCACCGTTAATGCACTCTGACCAAAGTGGAGCATCTCTCAGGAGAGTAAACAGGGCCTGCTGACCCGCTCTGAGGCTCTAAGTATGACTATTACTGAAATTACAAAGTAAAGTTGCATATGTGACAGAGGTCAGAGCAGGCACACGCATACCTCCCCACACACACATACACACTCACATGCGCCTAAAAGTCTAACGCAACGAAGAGGAACAGAGGAGATTTTGCAACACTTAGCCCATCACCAGGAAGGAAAAAGACAGCAATAGCCTCCATAGGGGCTTATTATCATTGCATGAGTAACAGCTATTAGCCATTTCTTCTATTTTACACTTAGAGAATTTTTCCAACCACCACAGAAACACTTGGACAAACACCAGATTTGATGTTACAAAAAGCCAAGCTGTTATAGGGATCAAGACAGCATAGTTTGGTATAAGGATAAAAACACAGATCAATGATGCTCAATATCATTAGCCATCAGGGAAATGCAAATCCCAATCACAATGAGATATCACTCCACATGCACTTTGGATGGCCAGGATGAAAAAGACAGATAACAACAAGTGTTGATAAGGATGTAGAGAAACTGGAACCCTCATACACTGAGCGCAGGAATGTATAATGATGCAACTTCTTTGAAAAACAGTTGTCAGTTCCTCAAAAAGTTAAACACAGAGTTATCATATGACCCAGCAATTCCATTCCTAGGCACATCCATAAGAATTGAAAATAGGTGTTCAAACAAAAACTTGTAAATGAATGTTCACAGCAACATTATTTATAATAGCTAAAAAGCAGAAATAGCCCAAATGTCCATCAATTGATGACTAGATAAACAGAACATGGTATATCCATATAATGGTGTATTATTTAGCCATTCAAAGAAATAAAGTACTGGCACACTCTACAACATGAATGAACCTTGAAAATATGCCAAGTAAAAAAGGCCAGACACAAAAGGCTATGTATTGTATGATTCCACTTATGAAATGTCCCAAATAAACAAACCATAGAGACAAAAAGTAGATCACTAGTTGCCAGGACTGGGAGAAGGATATATTCCTAGAATAGGGGTGTCTACTAATAGGCACGGGTTGCTTTTTGGGGTGACAAAGATGTTCTGGAATTAGATAGTGGTGATGGTTGCACAGCTCTGTAAATATACTAAAAACGCTGAAGTGTGTACTTTTTTATATATGCTTTTTTTTTGGAAGATTAGCCCTGAGCTAACATCTGCTGCCAATCCTCCTCTTTTTGCTGAGGAAGACTGGCCCTGAGCTAACATCCATGCCCACCTTCCTCTACCTTATATGTGGGATGCCTACCACAGCATGGCTTAGCCAAGTGGTGCCATGTCCGCACCCGGGATCCAAACCCGCAAACCCTGGGCTGCTGAAGCAGAACGTGCGAACTTAACCTGTGCGCCACTGGGCCAGCTCCATGAACTGTATACTTTTAATGGCTAAATTTTATGGCATGTGAATGATATCCTCAATAAACCTGTTATTAAAAAAAAAGCCAAGCTACTCTGTGTGGGGCACAAGGCTCACCCCTGGAAGACAAATTACCATGGTTCCAAGGTCCCTGAAATGGGAGAAAACATCTTTAGATCACTCCATCCTTTTCTTCTTCTAAGTGGTCTGAGATGGAAGCTAAGCGCCGAAAAAATATTTGGTGTCTGCCCACAGGGGGCTCCCAGCCCAAAGAAAGAGCAAAACATACATAAAGGCAAACAATGGCAATACAATGCAATAAGAACAATTATAGATGGAGTGTAAAATACTATAGCAACAAAAATAAACTTTGGTAGATTGAAGCCATAAGTAAAATGGGAAAAAACCCTTAAAAGCCGTCAGAAGAAAATATTGGAGAATATCTTTTTGACCTTGGAGCAGCATGGGACTTTTTTAAGAACACAAAAAGCACAATCTAGGAAGAAAGACCTTCAAATTAGGCTTCACTGAAATTAACTTCTATGCATCAAAAGATGCCATAAAGCAACGCTGGGGGAAGACAATCTAGTGCTAATAACTAAGGATTAGTATCCAGAACATATATAGCTCCTAAAAATCAATAATGAAAAGACTAACAAACCAGAAGAAAAACAGATGAGATATATGACAATTCACAGAAAAGGAAACCTAAATGGCCAATAAACATAAGAAAAGAGGCTCAGTCTCACTAGCAACCAAGGAAAAATATTAAAACAATAAGATACCATTTCATACCCATCAGACTATCAAAAACTCATAGTACCAAATATTGGTAAGAATGTGCAGAAAAAAGCAATTTGGCAACATTTAATAAAGCTGGAAGATGAGCACACCCTACAACCCCAAAACCTCACTCTGGACAAACAAACAAAATGCACACAAGGAGACGTGTGCTAAGATGTTCACAGTAGCACTGTTTGTAACCGTGACAATCTAAATATCCAACAACAGGAAATGAATTAATAAAATCTGATCCATTCATAAAAGGGGGATGATCAATTTCATGACAATTATCCATATTTATGCATATAGCTCAAGTTCTACACACATCACTATGTCTTGTCATAAAATTAATATTGAGTAAAAACAAGGAAAGTGCAAAAGGATACGTATAGTATAATGTAATGTTTAAAATCTGAGAAGATGCAAATCAATGCAATATATTGTTTAAAAATACATATATGTGCAGCAGAAACATAAAAACTGGCATTGGAACATCAAACTCCAAATCTAGGGAAAGAGAGAACAAGTGTTCGAGAAGTACACAGGGAGCTTAAATACAATCTATATGGTTTTATTTCTCACCTCCCCCTCAAAAGGAGCAAATATAGCAAAATGCTGGTGTCTGAAGGAGATGAGTGGCCACAGGTACATAAGGATTCATTGTATTACTCTCTGTTCTTTTCTGTATATTGAAATAGTCCATACTAAAAAACAAAAATAAAGTACTACAGGAGCACAGATGAAGGAGCAACATTTGAACTAGATCTTACAGGATGAGTACTTCAGCATATGAGCGGGGGAGAGGAAGAGCGTTTCCCGTGGAGGAAACAAGAGTCGAAGTCCAAGGGCATGTGCATGTAAAGTTCATCTGAGGACCAGTTTGCAGGCAAGAGGAGCCAGGGCTGAGTGGACAGGGATGCGCTGCCCTGAAGCACGTGCCTGTGTCCTGCAGAGGACCTCCTAAGCCAGGCTGAGGACTCTAGACCTCACTCACAGGCAACAGGGAACCAAAGAAATGTGTAACCAGAGGAGCGAGGCGATTTTATCACTCCAGTGGCACTTAACGAAAAATTAAATGGAAGGGGCAGAGATTAAAGACAAGGAAACTAGTTAGAAACTACCTTATCAGTCTAGATAAATAACACAGGGCTCTAACCAAGGAGGAACACTGGGACTGAAGAACAAAGGACTCAAGCAAAAGACTTCCAAGGTGGAATCAACAGGACTTTGTGACTGAACAGAAGTCAGAAAGGGGAAGAAAGGAAGAGGTTAAGAAGGACTGTGACATATGGTTATGGCACTTAAACTGGATAGGTTATTATCAAGATTGGAAAGGCAGAAGGAAGAAGAGGTTTCGGGCAAAAAGAAAAAGTTTGCCATTTAATGTGTTCAGTTGCAAATAAAGCCCCTTAATGAAGGAAATTAAAGTTGAAAGAATCTAGACTGTAGAGGTTCAAGGTACACACTACAATAGTTGCTGTCCAAATTCTGTGTTAGTAAATGGACTAGGATCAGATGTCTCATGCCCAAAAAGGTCAGACATGAAATAGAGAAAACGCAGAGACACTAGAGTTCCAGAAAATATCTTCCTTTCTGCCAAACTTTAAATATAAGCGTTTAATCTACCTATGTTAAGTAATGCCCAATTTTGAAAAGGTCAAACTTTCTAGCTGCCTTGTCCTTTCATTAAAAGAAAGTGAGTGTCACAGGAGCCAACGTGAGGAGCTCTCTAAAGGCCATATCTGGGATAATATGAGCAACAAAATAAATGATAATAACCTATACAGTAAAATAAATAGCCATGAGTCCAAAGTGTTATAAATAATTGAATAAATAAATGGGAGGGGGAAGAAAAAAGGAACAGCTTTTTCTTAAAGCAGAATTCCAACTAACAAACGTAGAAGAAAAGAAAGAAAGAGAAAACCACCTTAACAACTGTTGCAGGCAAGATCATCAGGATATTTGAGGAGTATCAAAGTATCATTCCACCAGGCACTTAATTACAAAGTAGAAAACAGCAACTTTACAATGGAGAAACCCAGCAGACACCACCTTAACCAAGTGATCAAGGTTAACATCACCAGCAATGAGACATATCAACATCATACTTCTCAAGACGATGCACTGAGAAGGGCAGCGCATCACTTCTGGCGTATTCGTGCACAAAATGCACGACCTGAATTTAATTATGAGGAAACATCACACAAACCCAAAAAGAGGGATATCCTACAAGGTAACTGGCCAGTACTCTTCAAAAGTGTCACGGTCAGACAGACAAACTATCCTACATTGGAGGAAGCAAAAGGGACAGGACAACTAAAGGAATATGAGACCCTAGGTTGAATCTTGGCTCAGAAAAGGGACATTAGTAGGACAACTAGTGGAATTTGAATTCAAGTCTATAGATTACTTACTAGTATTGTATCAGTGTTAACTTCCTGGTATTGATAATTATATTATAGTTACATAAAATGTAAACATTTGGGGAAGCTGAGTAAAGGGTATATGGGAACTCTTTCTACTATTTTTGCAACTTAAGATTGAAATTATTTCAAAATGATAATTAAAAAAAGAAAAGTGAGTGGAAAATGACATTAGAATACTGAAGAAAATAGTTGTCACAAATACCATAATACTTAATTATTCAGGAAAGGCACAGTACCACTCCAAGTTGCCCTGACCCATCAGAATACATGACAATGTAGTCAAGTAGATGCAGCAAAGACACAGTGGCAGAGAAATGACAGCTGAAAGGAGAAAGTAGTATTATAAAAAGGCCAGCTGTGGGGCCAGCCTGGTGGCTTAGTGGTTAAGTTTGTGTGCTCTGCTTTAGTGGCCCGGAGTTTGCAGGTTCAGATCCTGGGCGCAGACCTACAGACTGTTCATCAAGCCGTGCTGTGGCAGCATCCCACATACAAAACAGAGGAAGACTGGCACAGATGTTAGCTGAGGGACAATCTTCCTCACCAAAAAAAAAAAGGCCAGCTGCTGGAGCTGCACACAGCTCTACAGCCTCTAGGCTAGCTCCATATTCACCAGGGCACACTAACTAAACTAGCATTGGGCAGGGATCTACCCAAGCACAGGCTGGATGACCACGGACAAGTTACTTTATTCCTTTGAGCCTCATCTATGAAATGCAGATGACTCCACCCATCTCTTAGAGTTGTTGTTAAGAATAAATAATGTGAGCAAAAGCATACAGGACTGTGCTTCTCATGTCACAGGCATTCAATAAAGGGTTCATACTGATGATCCTAATTCAGAATAAGAAAAGGTTAAACCATATCCCATAGTTTAAGAAGGTAGGAAAATGTGTAATTCACCTTAAATAAATTTCTAGCCAAAAAGATTAAAATGAGAGCCATAGTGCCTGAGGGGGCAAAATTAGCTGGGAGAACCACTAATGTGAAACAGCTCATTCCCACAAAGCATCAGAAAAATGAAGCATAGCTTTCCACCCTTGGATCCTCAACAAAACTAGAGCCAGCCAAACATCTGAAACACAGCTCATTAGGAAAGATGAGCGATTTTCTTCTGTACTTCACCTACACAGGCTCACTACAGTGCTATATGCCACGTGATACTTTTTGTCACCTAATTAGCATCAAGCAATTTTCTAAACCTATTAAGGCCTACCACAAAAAACATTTTAAGAATATTTATGCCTCGGTGGAATTATGGGTGATTTTTATTTTTTCTACTTCCAAATTTTATGTAAGATAGTAGTGCTGAATTATAATGGAAAATAAGTAATTTACAAGTAAAAGAAAACTCCCTACGATGAAGTCTTGGCTAAGTCTGTCAAACAGTATGGTTCGAACTTATCCCTCTCTTAACATATTCACATAACGTGGTCATAAAGAGAAGTCAATATAGCAGACGATTAACGCCACGTGCCTATGTGGTCATCTTCTTGGATATATTGACACAGCAATGGGGATGATGAGAAAAGCACTTACCTCTACAGAATTTGCAATATAACGGTTGTCTCCTTCAACTTTGACAGAGAAGTCATAATAACCACTGGAAAACTTGACATTCATGAAGTTTAGTTCAAAAACATCCCTGTTAAGAATGAAGCAAGGTTAGCAAGAACTCACATAGGAAAGTCAGGAATACAACAAGCAGGCTACACTGTGAGGCACTCCCTGGACAGGCCAGGGCCACACTACCTCTTCAGGTTCTGACTCCCCCCCGCCCCGGGGCAACCTCCTGCTCAGTCACAGATCACAATGTGGGGAAAACTTCAGGACAATCTAAATGACCCCCTCTTTCAAGTCTCCAAAGCCTCCTTTTCCTTTGTTTCCCCCTCCCAGCCCCTAAAATCCCACGTAAGCCTACAATATGATCCCAGTTATGTAAAAAAAAAAAAAAACCAAACAGGAGAAATGTTCAAAGAGGTTGGTGAGGGTAGTATAATTGTAGGGAATTTTGGGTATTATTTCTACTTCTCTGTTTTGTGAATTTCCTAAAAAGGAGATATCTTACTTTCATAAGAATATTATTTATTTTAAAAGGGGGAAAAAGGTAGAGAATTCTTAACTCTAACTACAAAGCAAAATCCCCAATGTTTTCTATCATTCCACTGATCATCCTAAAAATGATTCTGCTTTTTAATTTCATATATTGTCTAGGTATCTTTTTTTTTTTCCCACAAGGAAGATTGGCCCTGAGCTAACGTCTATGCCAATTTTCCTCTATTTTGGATGTGGGATGTTGCCACAGCATGGCTTGATGAGCAGTGTATAGGTCTGCACCCAGGATCCGAACCTGCAAACCCTGGGCCACTGAAGCAGAGCATCCAAACTTAACCACTATGCCGTTGGGCTGGCCCCTGCCTACGTATCCTTATGACCAAAAAATACATTTTCTCTCTAAAACTCAAAGTTCCTGGTCTCATTAATTTACTAATTTAACATTTAACAAAGCTTCATATAAAAATTGACCCTTAATTTTTAAAAATTTTACATAACAATAATATGCAGCCATTAAAAATAAGACTGCAGAACAATATTTAATCCTATGGGGAAAATGTTCATGATACATTACTATAGATAAAGTATAATTCTAATTCAATTTTTAAAATATATTCATATGCATAGAAAAAGGATCCACAAAAAAAGAGTAAAATGTTAAGAGGAAGTATATCTGGGTGGCAGCAGCATGGGTAATTTGTATTTTCTTTTCTCTGCTTTTCCATATTTTTCCTACAATAAACACATATTACTCATACATCAGAAAAAAAGAATAAATACTAAATTTAAAACTTGCTGCTTATACAATGACAAGACAGAGACAACTGGAAATAGGGAAAGAAAGAATAAAACAAAATTCTTTTAGTTTTAAAAATCCTTTTCTAGATGGGCATGGATGTTAGCTCAGGGCTAACCTTCCTCCAAAAAAAAAAAAAATCCTTTTCTTATATAACTAAAGCATTTTGACAGGGTGGTTAGGATTTTACCTAACCAAAGTTCAGGTAAATTTGGCTTTATGATTTTGGTAATAGCCACATTAATCTGGGTTATACTGGCTGCAAGTTAACTTTCCAAAAGAAGTTGGCACCCTGCAAGAACATGCTCAGGACTTACCCTACGGGGGTGAAAGACGTCTTCTGGAGAACAGTGGCTCTGGAGGCAGCGGATTTGGCATGTTCTAGTTTAACAGTGGCCTGAGTCAGAGGCTGGGACAGAACATTGGTGACCTGCAACTGGAAATAAATTTAAAAAGTTATCTATAGAAACAAAGGTTAAGAGAATCCAGAATTTTTTTCTGGGGTGCTTTATCCATAAGAAGTGAGCTCTGCAGGGGAAGAAACACCTCATTTCAGGAAATCTCCACTGACCTTTCGTCTACTGTCCATCAGAGATCAAATACAGGAAAACAATCAGGTTGGGAATGGGACAGATTACAGAATGTTACAGGTGGGAGGATCCTGAAGATGATCTTGCCCAATGATCCCATTTTTCAGATAAGGAAACTAGAGCCCAGGGGAGGAAAATGACTGGCCCCGGATCACACAGGCAGCCATGCTTCCTTTTTTCTGATCTCCTGTTTTATCCACTCTACTAAAGTATCTTTTAAAAAAATTTATTATCAAGAAAAATACTTTAGGAAGGTATGGGCAATGGGAAAACTGAAGAAATATGGGTAACATTAATAGTTATCATTCATTGAAAATCAACTATTTGCCAGTTACTAGGCTAGGCCCTTTACACATAGCCTCCCATCAATCGTCCAAGAGAGCTGGAATAATCTCTATTTCACAGATGAAGAAACTGACGCTGCAAGAGGTTAAGGGACCGTCAAAGGCCACATGGCCAGTGACGTGGCTGGTCTAGGACACAAACCCCAGCCTATCTGCTTCAAAGCCAACACTTTTGCTGCTTTGCTCTCTTAGCCCCCGCCGACTCATGGCGAACTATGTCAATCAGGTTATTTCCCACCCGAGTCTTTGCTGCGGGGACGTGAGTTGTAAGTATGGAGAGGAGAGGCAAGTTTGGAGTACAAGGCACTTCCTCAGGGGAATATCTGCAGGGCCTCCAAAGCAGAAGAACTGATGGGACTGACAAACCGTCCTGTGTGGAGCACCAGTGTTGAGACATAAATAAATAAAATGCTAATTTCTTATGACGATCTTCACTTATCACTTTTCCAAACAACAGCAACAAATGCCTCGCTTGAGATGAAAACTCTACGTATTTGAGATTTGTGCACTTGCTCTGTCCAAAGAGCTGACACAAAGGAGAAGTCTATGCTTACTGTTGAGTGAGAGGCAGGATTATGCTACCAAGACGCACAAGAGACACCATCAGCATCAGGGAGGAAGAGATCTGAGACTTAACAACTATAAGCAGCAGAATGACTTGGGAATTTAAAAAGCTGTCTTAAAAAAATGTATTTGGACAGTTTTGGTACTGGAAAATGCATTATAGAAGCAAGACTTCTCTATACATCTGGAGTTAAGACCCCAGAAATGCAATTTTCTTACACTTAATTTATTGAAAGCCTTACTATTTAAAATCCTCTAAAAAAAAAAAAAGCTTTCTTGATAGTTTTGAAGGGTTCTGTGACTAGTTTCAGTGGTCATGTCCCCATTTCCGGGCTAAGGGAAATGAGCCTTGCTCCACAGTTGATGGGTATGTCCTCATGGGGTTACGATCGGCTGTGCACCAGCCTTTAGGTTTCTGAAAGCCTCACACTGGACAGGGCAATCAAAGCGGCACATTTGGGCATGGAAGTCATACCCGCAGGATGGCCTGTTCGTGAGTGTCAGAAGGAGTGCCCTCGGGCACAACCACTACCGGCACGTGGTAGCGATTCTGGGAGAGTGCAGCGGCAGCAGAGGCCACACTGAAGGCTTCCGAGAGAGACTCAAAGTTCTTCTTGCTGAAGATGGCGTTCATTAGCTGGATGACCTGATCCTGAAAGAAAACGGAAACGTGACCTGAGATTTTCCTCCGCAGGAAGGTGGGAGAGCCACACTCCCTCCCCATCTGGCTCAAGTCACTCCTCATCTGTTTACGAGGTGTTCACATGGAAGCTCTTTTAGTCATTAATCCAAATAGGTAAAGGGGAGGAAAGAGGCAAATATTCTGCACTTAAGCTTAAAACTTGGAATAAGTTGCTTTTTTCCATCTTCTAGTACAAAGTGAAATTCATGCATTTATTTGTCAACCATTTATTGAATGCTTACTATACAAATGCAAGGTCCTTCGAGATAACTACTGAGACATGAGAGTATGTTATAAAATACATAAAATAGTAACCACCTGTTCAATGCCTAAACGTGCCAGGCTATGACAGGTGCCTTACATGCATTAACTCAAATCCTGACAAAAACCCTGAAAAGACAGATATTATCAATGTTTTCCAAACGAGGAAACTGAGGCTAAAGGAGGTTCAGTAACTTCCAGAAATTATAACAAAAAAAAAAAGCAAGATCAAAATTCACATGCAGGTCTGTTTGTTTCTGAAGTCGTTCCACAATAAAATATGTTCTTTCCTGATTCCCCACACCCTCCCAGCTAAGCAACTTTCCCTCCCGGCCCACCTTGAAGCAGTACACTGGGGCTAAGTTCATATTTACAAGACCAAACCTTATAGCCAAAATGTACATTAGAAAGAAACGAAAATAACTCTCCATTAAGAACTAATGGGCTACTTAGAGGAGAAAACTGAAAGCAATTTTTTAAAAAAGTGGAACCAAAAAGGCATTATTAAAATTCTGGAGGTTGTTTGCTTAAGAGGAAACATTTTCTGCTTCAATCAGTTTTGTTTTTTAAAACCTACCATCTAACAAAAGAGCTCCCTTGTTCCCGACAGTGTTATTCACAGTCGACATGAAATAATTTTCTTTAATTGTACCAATTACATTTTTCCATCACTAGGCTGTTGATATGTTAAAATGGGTGGCTGTTCACCAGAATGGTTATGTCAAAAGCAGTGACAACAAAATTACTCCAGACAAATACCTGCTTAGGAGAAGCTCAGGAACAAAGCAAGAAAAAGTTTAAGTTGCATAAGCAGAGTATTGTTAATTCACCTACAGGACTGCATGTAGGAGACTCCCTAAATAGTTCGTACACAGGACCCACAATCCTGCACTCACACTCAGAATTAAAAGAGTGTAGTATCTTTAGACCTCCGACACTTAGGATGAAGGAAAAGACAATATAAGAATGCCAATAAATGAATAAATTATTGGATCCTATCCTCTGGAGAAACTATGAAATTAATTCAAATTATCTAAGACATAATTATTTACTGTTTATTTGAAGAAACGCAGTGCAGAACTCATAATGCATCAAAGAAATGAACATTCTAACTTGGAACCCAAACCTCTCCTCCCCAAATTTAAACAACAGCAGCTTGTATTTCAAGTCTTTTAGATCAAGGGTTGGTAACCTTCTCACAGACAAGGGGTACAAAGAGGGCCCTACACAAAAAGACTGCTCACACACACTCCACCTAAGGGTTCTTTCAGGTTAATGAGCTCTTCTTGAAAAAAAAAAAAGAAAAAAATGACTAACTCTTGGTAGATGTCTGGTAGACACACATGCCTCAGTGAATTATGTCAATCAGCCAAGATTAGCTAAGATCCAGCCGATCCTGAGATGGGGGGAGGGAGGAGAACAGGCAATTCTGAAGGACAGGGCACTCCGCAGGACAAAGGGGATCTGCATGGGCCACCAACGTGGAAAGCACTCATGAGACAGTAGGAAGGAGTATCACGAAAACAGAGGGGAAACGAGTAATACACTTGGCCTTCTTGCCACTACCTTGTGCCATATCCACACACCATTTAAAGCAAGTATAACAATTTGTTTACCTGTCTATCCTACTGACAACGAGTTTCTCGAGGACAGGCATTACATCTTTCTATTTCTCATTCTTAGTGCCTAACCCAAGACACTGAGTGACTGACTATACCCCAAGGCTAACTGAACAGTCCTCTCTGAAAAAACCTATTCTTAGCAGATAAAATCAACAACTGCTGTGGGTTTCATGCCTGAGAATTGTTAGACAAGCACCTCCTTAATGGATGGCTCAGTCCCCACATGGTCCATGAGCTTGTAGGTGGCAGCCACAAATAACGCTGTTGTTTCCAGTCCTTCTTCAAACTGGAGATACACACCTCCCAGTTCATCCAGGCGAGCAACAAGGTCCTGTCACAACCAAACAGAAACATGTTGGAAGTCAAGTGATAACAGAAATGAGATACACAAGCTATTGTTACCCTAATGCAGACACAGTTTTGAGAAATCTCCCTCTGAATCTGGAGACCACTTGTCACTTAACACTTTCTCAAAAAAAGGGGTTAGGCAGAGAGTAAAGTCTATCATACAGGCATCTGAAGAGAACAGGATCTTCTGCAGCTCCTGTGAATGCTCCTGCCCTGACCCCTTGTGCTCAAGCCCAAGCCCAGCAGTCCAGGCTGCAATGTATCCAGGAAGCATCATGACACAGACGGATTTCATGGCCATCCATTTGGATACAACCTACAGAGCACAGCATTTCTCTTTCTTACTCAATGCTCCAAAGGACAAAGAGAGACATACTGCTCTCCTGGGTAACATGAGGCAGCTGGTGTGCCTGTGGGGCATCCAGTGATGACACTGTCAGGACTGCCTGTCATCACTGGCTCTGCAGTCCCTGAGAAGAGTCTGAGCAGCAGAGGGTCCTGGGCACAGGAAAGGACAGAGTAATAATAAAAAGCACAGTGACTACTTGATGGGTACCTATTATGTCCTAGGCACTTTAGAACCTTACTTGTTCCTACAACCACCATACAAGGAAATTGAGGCTCAGACATTAAATAATTTGCCTGAGATGACAAAGTAGTAAGTGGCAGAAAAAAACACTTGAATTTCAGGTTTGTTAGGCTGTAAAACTCTGTGGACTATGAGACTATACCTACAAAAGGCTGAAAAAGTAGTTTGTTGCCTAATTGATGGTATAACTATATCAGCCTAACAAATTTTCCCTAGGACATATTGCTCTGATACAAAGAACCTAAGTGCGCCAAGGATATGAAAAGAAATGTAACTGGCCCTAACAAATTATGCATGTCTATCTGCAAGACTCTTCCAAAGGGTTTCAAAGACAGGAGCTGGGAAATTCATTTGGCAAAATAAATTCACACCTCAATCTCCTCCACAACGGTCCTCAGGTCAGCCTGCTGAGACAGATGGGATGCCGTCTGCAGAGCCTGGATGGTTCTGGAAGGTGAAGAGTAGAGCCCCAGTGAATGGCAAGTCTCCTTTCATCCACTCACCCCTTCCTGCATCAGTACACCTTCACAAGTCTTCCACTCTCACTCTTTAGAAGTATAAGACAGTCTCAGTCTTTAAGGAGCTTATTTAACATCCAGCTCGGAAAGACGTTACAAAGACCATGTTATAAAGATCACGACAGCTAGAGAGAAGGCAACCCAGGCAACGGGACCTGTGGCACTGTGGGCACAGGGAAGAGAGGGAGCACAGGTTCACCCCCCTCTGAAAACCTGTGTTGCTCCTAACGGTGTCACATGGAGAACACCGAGACTAAGACTTAACCGGGTTTCTAAGAGCTGTGCTCTTAGGGAGAAGAGGATTCAGTTCAGTCAAGGTGTATCTGGCGCCACCCATGCTGTACGAGGCGCTGCGCTAGGCAGAAGCGGGCTGCCTGTTAATTGACTTTTCTTACTCCTAGGCCACAGAAATATTGCGGAATCTACATTTGTAGATTACTGGGCAGCATTTGGAGCAAGTTTTCTGAAACCAGATTAATGCAGTATGAACAGGAAGCATTCGGTAAACACGTGCTGAATGGCTGATGCTTGTGCCACCATCACCCTGCTGCGAGATCTGAAAGCCATTCATCCTTCAGGCATAAAATAAGATGAAACAAAAGATTTGGTTCCAAAACTAAAGTCTATTCTGTTTTCCTTTTCCTACCATTTATTTCTGATTATAAAAGTACATATTTGTCAAAAATTCAATACATTATTAAAGAAGTTAAAATTCCTGTAACACTTATCCCTAAAAGACAACTGTTCTCCAATTTATTTTTAACTTAATAATATATCATATACATCTTTCCACACGAGTACATAAAAATGCATTTCATTCTTATTAACGACATTGCATTGCACTGCTTAGATGTACCATAATTTACTCAATTTCCAAATGATACACATTTGTTTTACTGTTTCACGCAGTACTGTAATTGATGACCCTTACTCATATATATACCCATATATTTTTAATTTATTGAAGTGAAATTCACATAACAAAACTAACCATTTTAAAGTGAACAATTAAGTGGCATTTAGTATATTTCTCAATATTGTGCAATCATCACCTCTATCTAGTTCCAAAACATTTTCACCAGTTCAAAATAAAACCCTGTATCCATTAAGCAGTTTCTTCCCATTTCCCCCTCCCACCAGCCCCTGGCAACCACCAATCTGCGTTCTGTGCCTATGAATTTACTTACTCTGGATATTTCACATAAATGGGTTCATACAATATGTAACCTTTTGTGTCCGTCTTCTTTCACTTAGCATAATGTTTTTAAGGCTCAACTATATTTTAGAATGTATTCAGGACATCATTCTTTCTTATGTCTTATTCATATATTTTTACCCATTTATGAGTATGTTTCTGTGAGATAAACTTTTTTAACGTAGAATGTGCTAGGTATGTGCACATGAGATTTTTTCCAGATAACGTGGAAAATATAAATGGTTCTTTTCTGGGTGGAATGGAGAAAGCTGAGGCCCCCTGGTGGTAAAACAGACTTCCGCTCAACCCGAGGAGGGTTCCCTAATTCCCCAGAGATGACTGGGCCCTTGTGCAAGACCACCATTCATCCATCCAGTGTGTCGGGGAATGTGGAGCGAGAACTTGTCTGCTTTCACCAAGATCATAACAATTTAGATTCCCTCCATGGAAAACTAATTCCATTAAGATGACAAATTGGAAAACAGAGGAGTCACGACTCATGGAGAAGCCCCAGAGTATTTGATGACTCCTACGGGATGCCTGTTGTTGTAATGCACTTGAGAAAATGAAACCTGAATTTCCAAACAAGATAAAAATCCCGCATCTGCCCATGATAAATGCTGAGCCCAAAGAAGGCTGCTAAGACAGTCTAGAAAGAACTTACAATTAAGATAGCATTTTTCTCTTCTTTGGAACAAGTGAGAGTCATGCTGGTAACAACTTCACAAGTTTTTAGAATGAAATTAATTCACTTAGCTTTTGAAAAGTTTTGTCACTGGCTTTAATTACTTATTCCCCAGTTAGCAATTTCGTTCCCTCTGGAGTACTATATTCAAACACTAAGAAAGCAGATCCTATTTTGCTAATATACAGCAGACTATTCAAAGAAACTGGGTTATGAGAGACCACAATGGCATCTTCTCAAATGGTTCATTCAAACCTACAAATATTTTTTTCCATTCTAGACAAGTTTACGGACCTTTACTTCCTTAATGTAGTCAAGTTAAATGAAGAAGGCCCAATTAGAAGAGTCCTCATCTATAACCAGATTTCCTTAAATGAGGCAAATTAGCAGTAACATTATATAAGGCATCCTGCCAGTTTGATCTTCACAATAACCCTATGAGACAGATACCATTCCCCCTGTTCTACATATGAAAAAGCCAAGGTTTAGGGGGGTTACACAGCCTGCTCATGGTTACAGAGTAATTAAGTAGAAGAGCCTGGATTTGAACACTGGTCTATCCGATACCAAGCGTGTGCTCTTTCTACCTGTAAGCTTTTTAAAAGAGAACAGAAACACAAAAGTATAGTTTCAGCCTTTATTAACTCTTTGTGGGGTACGTACCATGTGCCAGGCTCTATGACACCACAAATAAAGACACTTACAACCTAATATAGAAAGAACTACAATACGAACAAGGAAGCAACCAGCTCTCGGAGAAAGGGACCTCAGAAGGAAGTCCTCTAGAGGAGAAGGAACTCCGTTTGTCACATGCCCACTAAGAACCAGGCCTTATGCTAGGCTTTTCACATGTGTCACCTCATTTAATCCTGACATTTGTTCTATGAGGTAAGGATGATTGGTCTCATTTTACAGATGAGGCTCAGAGAGGTTAGGAAGTTGCCCAAAGTTACACAGCAAGGAAGGAACAGAGTTGGTGTTCAAACCCAAGTCTAACTGACTCTAAAATGGACGTACTTTCCTTGTACTTCTTCCTTTCTGGAGTTTTGAGGACGGAGCTTTTCTTTTTTTGCTCAGAAGGAAATGGGAAGATTTTTCTGTAAAAGGTAGCATCAGAGTGAGGCACTGGCAGTGACATCATGACATGAGATGGTGGAGACTGGGGAGGCATCCCACAAGGGATTATGAAAAAAGATCAAAATAATGTGACCTGATACCAGAGGATCACAGGGCCAAGCCTTGGGCAAAGTCTGTACAAAACATGAGCCCTGGGAAAGCATCAGCCCCAAAATCACTGGTTCCTGACCCTGGGAATATGAGTAGCATGTGAGAGTGACAGAGGGAACACCAACTGACTGTGAAGCCTGCCCTCAACAAAGCTTCAAGTTCAGAAACATTTTGGTTCTTAGCAAAAAAAAAAAAAAAAAAAAAACCTGGGGGGGCCAGCCCCATGGCCTAGTGGTTAAGTTTGGCATACTCTGCTTTAGTGGCCCAGGTTCGGATCCTGGGCACAGACCTACACCACTTGTTGGCAGACATGCTGTGGCAGAGACTCACATACAAAATAGAGGAAGATTGGCAGAGGTGTTAGCTCAGGGTGAATCTTCCTCAGCAAAAGGAGCAGAATTGGCACTGGATGTTGACTCAGGGTGAATCTTCCTCAGCAAAAAAACACAAAACAAAGCAAAACAAAACCTGGGAAATGACTGAACTGTTCTGCAACAGGGAATTGGTGGCACCAACCTCTTGCTAGAGAATTAACAGGAATCCAGGTACTCTACTCTTTCAGGGTTGCAATTAAATGGATGACACATAGAAAACAAAAAAACACATACGCTGTTCTAAATGAGAAGTTTCAGTGATAAAGAATAAAAACTACATATCCTATCACTGTGAAGTTTAGTAAACATCCTTAAGTCAGTTATGACATTTAAATTTATCATCAACAGGAAAGTTGCTAGAGTTCCTTTCCTACAAGGTGCTTCTCAGCTAAGCCTTTTGCAGAGTAGCAGAGTCTGATTCCAGAATACTCCCCGCTCTGAGCACCCTCTCCCCTCACAGCTTCAGGGGATCCCTCGAGCTCTCCTGCAGCGGGGTCTCCACGGCCACATCCCACCGTGCCCTGGCTCGGCCTCCACCAGAGACCACACGGCTCCCTGGCCTCACTCCCCCTTGGTTATCACCTACCCTCGCTTCAGCCTCTAACCTCAAAGGGCAATTTGTGTCTATGTTTATGTTCTGACTCAGTATTTGCCTTCTGCCTGAGCAGCTTGGGGAAGACTGTGTCTAGGTGAGCTCCATGAGGACAGGGACCTTACCTCCCTTAGGTCAATATTACGTCTGCAGTGCCTACAGAGCACCTAGCAAACACTAGGTGTCCGGAAAACATTTGCTGAACCAAGAATGAACCCTCTCAGGATAATACCCGACACAAATGAAGCCTGAGAGGTGCTCAAGATGACGACTTACGCCAGCACAGTCTCTTCCTTGCTGAGGCGAGTGGTAAGGGCACCAAGCACCTCCTGGGACGCCAAGGGAAGGCCAAAGCCACTCAGGGCTGCAACTGCGTGGTAGATCTGGGTAACAGATGAGTCTTCACTGACAGCTGCCAAAAGCAGATCTTTGGTCTCATTTGAAATAGAGATCTAAGAAAGGATTGGCAGACACAGAGTTTTAGAACAGGGGCTGACAATGTGTAGCAGCACATCAAAGATGGCACGCAGGGCAACGGCCAAAGCAATCCCCCCCCACCTAGCACACAACCATTCCCCCTCGACTCCTCAGATGCCAGAATTAATTGTTTGTAAAATTTTAGCACTTTAGGAAAGAGTCTGGCAAGTCACTTGTCCACTTACATGGTTCTCCTACGTTCAATAAAGTGGATTTCCAGAAAAATGGTGCAGGGACATTCCTATTTTACTGTAAACGTTTTTAAATGTTAAAGGGAAATGAAAAGAAGAACCAAGGCTTCCCAGAAGAGAGGCAACTATAGGAAAAAGTTATTTAAAATCTATGAAAAGTGAAAACTCAGGGGAAAAATTAACTTCCTTAAGAAAAAAAAAAAATCACAAGAATGGAATTTCCACCCACACTAATGGATTCTCAATGATAAAAAATAATCTGACATGACCTTCCCTCTTGAAAAATACACCTTACAGTTTAAAGTAAATATAAAAGCAGGAAGCTGGACTCACCTCACACCCTGAGAGGGCCTGGCTGGACTGGGCGGCATAGAAAAGGGAATCCACGTTGCTGGGATCGAGGTTTGCTTTAACAAAGGCACATGCTTTCTAAACAGGGGAAAAGTCAATGATAAGTGGTGATACACACAGTGACTGAGAAAAGCATACGTGTTTTTTAGATGACAAAAGTCTAAGCACTCTATGATGACTTAAAGTATGAGCTACACAAGACTTTACTTTTTATGCATTTTCCATAGGACACTGTATTCCCCAAAATTGCTGACTTCACAGAAGGAGCAACAAACCTGAAGGCACTCCAGTTCTTCTGAACCTTAGAAAGGACGGAAAGAAACCACTGTCATTCATCCCCTGCTCTGGCCACGACCCATGCCGGGTGTTCGTGATGTTCTTCCTTTTAATGAACATAAGGACCCTGTGGTAGCTGCTGTCAACCCCATTTAACAGAAAAAGAAACTGAAGCTTGGAGTTTACAAGTAACCTGATGAAGGTGACAAAGCTAGTAAGTGGAAGAGAGTCTTCTCTGATTCTAATTGTACTGGGGTCTCCACTTAGATGTCTCCAAAGCTAAGTCAAGTTCAACACATCTAAAACAAGCTTGAAACCTTCTATTTCTTTACCTGGACTTTCCAGCTCACGCCCGGCATCACCATGCACCCACTACCTACAGCTGATACCGGGGAATCATTTTCGACTTTTCCCTTACCCTCCAAGCGGATCGCGCCTCTCCCCTTTGTTTCTCAAACTCAATCCCTGCCCTCTGGCTGCTCTCATTGCTTCATTTCAGGTCCTCGCCATTTCTCACCTAGATTGTCACAATCATCTCCTAACTGGTCTCAAGCCATGCAGTCCACTCCGTATACTGCTTCAAGAGTGATCTTCTCACTCTGCGAATAAAACCCTTGGGTGGCTCCCTATTATTCTCAGAATAAGACCCACAGTTTCTGATACAGCATAAAATGCCCACTTGAATCACCCTCTCTCTCTGTGCCAGCTTCATCACCACACTCCCACCCCCAACTCCAAAATCCTACCCTCCAGCCCACTGCAGCTCCCCAGACACTATGCTCCCGCCATTTATGGTTTTGACCTTGCAACTCCCCCTGCTGGGAGGACCTTTCCCTTGTCCTGCTTGTCTGCCAAACCAGGTCCTCTCATCATCTCTGCTCAGATGTCACCTCCTCCAGAAAGCCTTCACTGACGTTCATTCCAAGATAAGCCAGGTGCCCTCTCTCCTGAGTGCTCCCCCAAAGCACTGACCACACTGCAACTACCTCCCCGGTGACTATTTATTTGCCTGAGAGCAGAGACTGATGGGCGCCCATCCCAGCGCCTGCACAGAGTAGGCCCATAATAAAACCCAAGCTATTTCTACTACAACAAATCCAAGGAATATTACTTAATAGTTATATCACTAAATATTTTGGTTGATGTAACACAAAATTCAAAATTGAATGGTAATAAAAACAGTTAAACTGGGTGCTTCTGGGGAGTAGAACAGGGAGTAGGACAAGGTGGACCATGAGATGGATTTTTGCTTTTCACTATTCTGTGTCATCTGATATTTTACTGTGTGCATGTGCTATTTCAACCAAAAACCTTTTTTTTAATTTTATGAATAAAATTTAAATAAGAGTCTCAAAACAAATGAACTTCAACCAGAAGTTTGAAAGAAACCACAGAGAGAAAGGAAAGAAACAAAATACTTCACCTGCACTTATGACAAAGTGGCTACAAATTCAGGGGTTCCTGCTATGACTTTAGGTTTGATAACTTACTAGAACAACTCAAATAACTTAGTAAGTGCTATACTTAAGTTTACAGTTTAAATATAAATGATACAAATCAGAATCAACCAAAGAAGAAACCCAGAGTGATGTCTGGGAGTTTCCAAAGGTGATGCTTTCATGTCCTCAGGAGGGCCCTTCAATGTGTATCACCTGTGGGGAATCTCAACCAAGCCCCAGTGTCCAGAGTGTTTACTGGGGGGTCTTTACGTAGGCATGATTGATTGAATCGATTACATAACTGAATTCAACCTCCAGTCTTATTCTCCTCCCATGAAGTTGGGCGGACATCAAGTGTCTCACAAATTAGGGATCTGAAGACTGAAAACAATCTTTCAAGGAGTCCTTTCAGTAGAATGTAAGGTTAAGACAGGTGCTTTGTCGCCATCTGGTGCTTTAACAATGGAATAACAGCACACAAGGCCAAACAATGATTATGGTCATTGCTACCACTTTTTGAGCACTTAAAACGTGTCAAGCTCTGTTCTAAGAGCTTTATGTGACTTTCTCATTTAATAAGGGGACCTAATGTACAGAACCATGCCTTAGGTCCTCTTACTATCTTAAGTGTACAGACAAGAAAACTGAGGCATTAGAGAGGAAAAGTAATTGGTCCAAGGTCACTCAGCTCTTAATGGAGAAGCCGGAATTCAAACCCAGGCAGCCTGCTCCAGAGTCTGAGCTATACAACCTCTGTCCCTCAAGGGACCACTACAAATGATCTGTTCCAGAGTAAAACCAGCATCATGCCTACTCGAATTCTTTGTGCAGACAAAGCAAGGTAAACGGTACCAGTGGTCAGTGGCTTCCAAGCTCACGATGCTGACAGCATGGTTTTAAGAGCAGCAGAAGTGGGGAAGACCTCATGAAACATGTTCTGGACTCTCAGGAAGCCCACCCAGTGCTGAGGCTCCAGCTGGCCACTTTCAGGGGATTTGTAAATCTGATTCCAGCTGCCCTCCCCTGTTCCAGGCTCATCTTCCCAAGTGACAGCTGAAAATCACCCCCTCCAAGTCCACTCCCTATCGGCTCCCTTCCAATCTCCTGTGTGCCCTGTGTGAATCCTCCAGTTATCTGAACATCCTGCTGAGTGGAGAACATCAGTGCTTTCCTCTACCCACTCTTCCCTACAACTCCCTGAACCAAGAAAAGACAGCCAATCTTTCCCTTGGCTGCCCTTTCTCCTCCTGTATTTCCTCCCTTAACTGCCCCCAGCTACTCCTATCTCGTCTCAGACTACACTCTGTAACCTTGCCAGACTTTGTCACCATAACAAGCTACCGAGGCACACCTGGTGAGAGCCCCATCCCAGGTCCTTTGTACCAGGCCCACTTTATTCTTGCGCGTGTCTCACCACACCTCCCCACACCTCTGCTCCAGCTGCCCCAGACAACCCACTCACTGCTCCCCAAATAAACAAGCATGTTTAAGTCTCCAGGCTTCATACAGGTTTTTTTCTCCGTCTGGAAGCCCATTCATCCATCAGTTCAACTTCTTCCTCTCAACTGGTAACTCCCAATGTATTAACGAAACTCAAGACTTACTTTAAAATAAAACTTCCCTCGATCCTTTTCTCTCCCCTCTAGCTGCTACCTTCTCTCTCTTCCCACCAGGGACCTCCAAACTGTTAAACCCGAAGGACATTTCCCAGTGCTCATTCCCTCAGCAACGGACAGAACTGATCCCCTCCTCGTGCTGAAACATTCGCGTCCCTTCATTTCCAGGGCTCCCCGGCACTGCCCTGGATCTCGTCCCACCTCTAGGCTGCTCCTCAGTTTCACCCTCTTCTGCCTGACCAGCCAACCCTGGAGTTTTTCAACTCCCAGGCCCACTTCTCTCCCGTGCTCTCTCTCTCCCTAGGCTGTCTCGTTCATGCTCATGGCTTCATCCAGAATCTCTATGCAGGTAACTCTCAGATTTGTACCCCGAGCCAACGTTTCTCAGTGGACACCTACACGACTCAAAGACATTTTAAGCTCAACATGCTTAACACCAAATTCACGATCTTTCCCACGCAAACCTGACTCTGTTCCTGTGTTGCTATCTTATGAAAGAGCCCAAGCATCCATCTGTGTAGCAAAAGTTGGAAGTCTGGGTGTTATCCTTCATACCCTTTCTCATTCAGTCTTGGCCTGTGTCTCCCTGCTGATGCTTGTCCTCCACAAAGCAGGACAGAAATCTTTCCAAAATGAAAGCTGGAACCTGATCCTTGCTGCTTAAATCAACTGCTCTTTCGAGATAGAGTGAAATCATTCCCGGGGCTGCCAAGGCACAGAGGCTTGGCCCCCTCTTCCTCTGTCTCTCACCCTCTGTTCGACAGACGGCCTCCTTTCAGTCTCTCAAATGTAATCAGCTCCCTACCAGCACAGCCCTTTGCACATGCTATTCCCTCTGCCTGAAGTCCCTTCCTTCCCCATCTCCTCGTTACTTTCCCTTTAGAATTCGGATCACTCATACCTTCCCTCATTTAATAAACAGCTACTGAGTGCCTACCACACATCCCCTGCTATTTTAGGCGCTGGAGGTACACAACACATAGAATGAACAAAGTTCCTGCCCTCAAGAAGCTGTAATTTAGGGGGACACAGAGTTAGATTTAAGTTCAGAAATTTCCGTGGGGGGCCGGCCCGGTGGTGCAGTGGTTAAGTGCACATGCTCCACTTCGGTGGCCCGGGGTTCACCAGTTCGGATCCGGGGTGTGGAGATGGCACCGCTTGGCAAGCCATGCTGTGGTAGGCGTCCCACATATAAAGTAGAGGAAGATGGGCATGCATGTTAGCTCAGGGCCAGTCTTTCCCAGCAAAAAGACGAGGATTGGCAGTAGTTAGCTCAGGACTAATCTTCCTCAAAAAAGAAAAAAGAAAAGACATTTCCTTGGGAAAGCCTTCCCTGACCAGGTCAAAGGGCCCTATTTTACACCTGCTGAAGTCCCCTATTTATAACACCACGTATCTCACCTTCATAAAACTTACCATTGTGACAAATATTCACGTATATTTTTGAGTACATGTTAATGCCTATCTCCACTATCAGAGAATACATTCTAACAGGGCAGAGGCTCTCTTTTTTGTTCAACGCTAAATCCCCAGTGCTAGCACCATCCCTAGTACATGGCAGAAACTCACTAAATATCTGCTGAGTGAGGTAAGGATTCATGCAGCAGCCAGCACAGACGGCGACTCCCCCTATACAAGTCTGGGGCTTATATAAGTTTTCTCGGCAGACGGTGAGTGAGCTGCTCCCTCTGCTGGACTCCCATGGTACTTTAAAGCCACATACTACATGTGTCTGTACTCAGCATGGGATCTCACTAGCATGGTACCTGTCTCTCGGACAGGTGACGGGCTGTGCTGTCTTCTCCGCTCTTAGCACAATGCCTGACACGTAGAGATGTTCCATAAATGATTACCGCCTGAAGGAGTATCTGATTCTCTGCCATCTCCAGCAACTAGCTGAGTTCCTGGCACTCAGTACTCGTTGAACGCAAACAGATATACTTACCTTTATACGCATTCACTATGGGCCAGAAATATACTTATTATCTCATTTAATGCTCCCAACAACCCAGGAAGGTAGATCTTATTATCCCCAGTTTACAGATAGGGAAAGTGCTCAATTGACTGACAACCATGAACACTGTCTAATGTTTCCTGACTTCCGTCATTTGAATACTACCACGACAATTTCTGCCAGAGTATGGATCCCATTTACTTAATATTTTCATGAAAATGAATACAAAACAACCCCCATTGTTCTTAAGTCTTTTATAAAGCTAGGCAATAATATCTATAAAATCATCATTCTCGTGCTTTTTAAACATACACATACAGTACCTGACTATCAAAATGAAAGATGTTCACTCTTCATAACACCTAAAACCAACTCCCCACTGTGTTGGTCCCAGAGCTGCTTTCTACTCTCATATTCTCATTAAACCCCATTTCTCCCAGTTTTGCTGCTAAAATCCCGTCACAAAATAACCAAAATCCCCCCCAACGGTCGATCTGTGAGAGCAACCAGCTGAGAGCACCCAGCAGGGCTGGGGGAGCTTTCCTCAGCTGACAGCAACGACAGGCGAGCAGGGCCCACAGCACCACACGGAAGCAGCAGTCAGAGACCTTCTCTCGAGGGCTGATCTAGAGCGCACACCTAACAAGGAAACTCAACTGCTCTGCACCATCCCCACACCTCCCTTCCTTCCATCACTTATAAAGCACATGCCGCATAACCACCACAGCACATTTCATAAGCAATTACGAGAATGAAGTATGTGATTAACCCACTTATCTTCTGATTAGGAGGCACATTTAGAGAGCTTCCATTCTTATTAAGCTAAACTTTACAGTTCCTTCATTCAACAAATATTTGTCGAATACTTTCTGTTCGTTAGGCATTAAGAAATGGGAATGACAGTTTGAGAAAAAAATAAAATGTCAACCAGTGTACATTAACCACTACTTTATATAACAGTACTACTACTAAGAGCTAACAGTTTACATACTCACCACACGCCATCACCATGCTAACTACCCTATGTACATCACCCATGAGCTGAGTACTATGATTATCTCCACCTCACAGATGAGAAAACAAAGATGCTGAAAGGTTCAAGAAGCCGCACAGGACACTCAGGTGTGAAGTCAAGATCTGGAAGCCAAGTAGTGTGACTTCAATGTCTGCATTAGAAACATAAAGCCACAGGGGCCGGCCCACTGGCACAGCAGTTAAGTTTGCATGTTCCGCTTCTCGGCAGCCTGGCCCGGGGTTCGCCAGTTCAGATCCCGGGTGAGGACATGGCGCCACTTGGCAAAAGCCATGCTGTGGTAGGTGTCCCATGTATAAAGTAGAGGAAGATGGGCATGGATGTTAGCTCAGGGCTAGTCTTTCTCAGCGAAAAGAGGAGGATTGGCAGCAGATGTTAGCTCAGGGCTAATCTTCCTCAAAAAAAAAAAAACAAAGAAACATAAAGCCACAGCTGCCTAGTCATGCAATTACTCCAAATCACACTGCACATTGGATGGTTTCAGCCTATGTCTTCAACCCTGACCAATGTCCCCTCAAACTCAGGACATCAGCAGAGAACAGCTTTAGGAGTATGTGTTCAACCTATACCCACATGGAACTCCACACGGTGAGACAGATAAAAGGGTAACACTTCGGTTACAGCGAGAGTGCCTCCCACTCCACAATCCACCCCCTAGACTGAATCCTGCGGTTCCACACAAGGTTGGAAATGATCAGAAGACACCTCTCATCCTGCACTCAAATCTGCCAAAATTTAACGCTAACGTAATACTCCAATTTTATCTCCTACACTTTACAACACAAAACCTCCACTAGTCAAGATTGCTCCACTCTACATCTCCAATTTGTTCTCTCTCCCCGCCAGGCCCTCTACGGACACCACGGGCCTTCTGGACACTACAGCACCTGCACCAGGAATCATCTGAGCTTGCCTGAATAAGTTATAAATAGAAGCAAAACTTTTTAAATATTAATAATAATAAGAGCTACCATTCGAATGACCTTTTGCGGCCAGTCACTTACCAAGCATAATATGATTTCACTTTATCTTTACAAAGATCCACTGAGGAAGGCATCATAACTCCCATTTTACAGAGGTGAAGCCAGAACTTGGGCTAACTGACTGTGATGCCTATACTCTTTATTTTGAGCAAAACTAATTTTATTAGGAGGTGCATTCACCCAGAGGGCTACAACGTTGTGATCATGAGAAAAGTCTTTCCTTAATACAGTCACACACAGGAAAGAAACACTGAGCAGGAACAAGAGAAAGCTGTCAGGAAGAAATCTAAGTAAGCGTGGGTCTCATATAGCAGGGATTAGCAAACTTTCTGTTAAGGCGCAAAGAGTAAATATTTTAGGTTTTTTGGGCCAGTCTCTTTAGTAACCACTCAATTCTACTGTTAAAGTGCAAAAGCAGACACAGACAACATTAAATGAATGGGCATGGCTGTGTTCCAATAAAACTTTATTTACAAAAACAGGCTTCAAGCTGGATTTGGCCTTGGAGGCCATAGTTTATCAACCTCTCTGCCAAATGGTATTAAGACAACAGTTGGCAGACACTGGGCAATTTTCTTAACCTCTCTGAGCTTCTATTTCCTCTACTGTAGGGTAATATTTCTAACCATAGACAATTAACTCAAGACAACAGATCCAATGTATCTGACACATATGAGGCATTCAATAAATAATAGCAATTACCGATTCCTGTCTGGGGCAGGAAATATAAAGGCTAAGGCTCAGACATCAGAAATTCTCAGACTATTGGATCATATAAAAACAAACAAAGAAAAAACAAACACAGAGGGGTCAGTCCCATGACATAGTGGCTGGGTTCACACACTCCACTTTGGCGGCCCAGGGTTCACTGGTTCAGATCTGGGTGCAGACCTACACACCACTCATCAAGCCATGCTGTGGCAGCATCCCACATAGAAGCACTAGAATGACCTGCCACTAGGATATACAACTATGCACTGGGGCTTCGGGGAGAAAAAAAAAAAGAAAAAAGGAAAAAAAAGAGGAAAATTGGCAAGAGATGTTAATTCAGCTCAGGGCCAATCTTCCCCACCAAGAAAAAAGAAAAAGAAAAACAAAAAATACACACAGAGAGACATTTTGGCCCACAGGCAAAAATGGGACACTTTGAGCATTTAAAAGAATAACAACTTCAATGGATTGTAAGACATCAACTGGGACTACCAGTTCTCGCCATGACAGAATTAAAGGTACTAAACTTATCCTCCTGCCATAAGTAACTATAAAACTGAACAAAACAGTTGAAGTTGAGACACTGGACAAGAGACAACACAAGGCTGTGACCCTTGAAAGAAATTAAAAAGTATGACGACAACACACAAATGATGGGAGTTTAAATAGAAATATATTGTTATAAGGTCCTTTCATTACTCATGACATGGCAAAATAATAATTCAAAGTATACTGTGAGAAGTTAAAATGCACATTACAATCTCTAGAGCAACCACTAAAAAAATAAGTACAGCTAAAAAGCCAATAGAAGAGATGAAATGGAATATTAAAAATGTATTCAATCTAAGACAGGAAAGGAGGAGGAAAACACAGATAAACAAACAGAAAACAAATAACAAGATGGTACACTTAAACCTACAGTATAGTTACAGTAAATATAAATGGACTAAATTCCCCAATTAAAAGATAGAGATTGTCAGATTAGATTGAAAAAACAAGGGGCCGGCCCCGAGGCCGAGTGGTTACATTTGTGCACTCTGCTTCAGCGGCCTAAGGTTTCAGCAGTTGAAATCCTGGGCGTGGACACTGCACTGCTCATCAGGCCATGCTGAGGCCGCATCCTACATGCCACAGCTAGAAGGACCCACAACTGAAACACACAATTATGTACCGGGGGCTTTGGGGAGAAAAAGAAAAAATAAAATCTTAAAAAAAAAAACAAGCCTCTACCATATACTGTTCACAAGAGATAGATTAGTCTGACAACACCTGAATTCGCTGATCCAACTTTGTCATAACTAAGAGTGAAACAACCAGCTATTGCACATCCATCAATAGGAAGTACACAGCACCACCACCTACGGAATATTTCTGCCAAGAAAACTGACCCTGAATATAATTAAGCCTCAAGAGCTAACTATCAGTTTACAAGAATACAAGAGATAGGGAAATATGTTCAAAAACAGCATGAGCATGCAATCAATCAAAGGCAGAATGCAGAAAATTCTCCACATCAAGTGACCTGGCTTGTTCTATAAATAAAAGGTATGGGGGGATGTGAACTGTTACAGATGAAAAGGGTCTTGAGAGAGATCAACAAATTCAATGTGTGGACCCTGTTTCGACCCTGATTCAAACCAACTAATCAACTAACCAACAAAACATTTTTGCAGTAAGTCGAGATAAATGAACATAGACTGAGAATTAAGTGACATTAAAAAATTGTTAATCTTGCTAGGTGAAATAAAAGGATTGTCATTATGTTAAAAAAATTCCCACGAGAGATACAAGTAAAATGATACGTCTGGTATTTGCTTTAAAACACTCTAGCAAAAAATAAAATAAATAAGCAGAGGGAAAGTAAATGTAATAAAAATGGCAAAATGTGAGTAACTGTTCAAGCTGGCAAAGGATACAAGGAGCCTCGTAATATGTTCTCACCACTTTTGTGAATGTTTGAAAACTTCCTAATGAAAGGCCAAAACAAAAGAGTTGTTACTCTTTTAATTTCCACTACAGTGTAAGCTCTCTGAAGGCAGTGCTCACGACTGGTTCACCACCGCAAGCCCAGGGCCCAGCACAGGTGCTCAGTGAACAACTGCTCAACGAATAAAGAGCTCATCAGTTTAGTGAGCTAAACTGTCACTCCAGTGGGTCAGGGTGCATTCTGCTCTCATGAGAAAACGTTTAGCCTTGAAAGAAGCAAGGGGCAGGAGCTCTGAGACCACAAGCAAGAAGGATCACAGGACAGCCCTGAGACAAAGGGACTCAGGTGGCTAGTTGCACGAGTTACCATTCTCTAAAATACACTGTTCTTCTCTGAAGGGGGATTACACTTCCCTAACCTGTTGAACTCAGGTATGGCCAAGTGACTTGCTTTAGGCAACAAAATGAGAAAGATAAAAAGAAGCGACACTTATCTCTTCTGAGCAGAAGTTTTAAGAGCCATGCTTTCATTGGCACACACTCCAGAAAGAGACTGCTCCAAGAGGTGAAATCCTGGACCGAAGGAACATGGAGCAAAGCCCCAGGTGACCCATGATGGCCATATAACACAAGCACAAAATAAGCTTCTGTCATAAACCACTCAGATTTGGGTTTATTTCTATGCTAATACAAGAAAGGGTGGGCAGAATTCTAAAGGTGCCATCTTTAGATTTCCATTCATTGATTATTTTATTTGTCCATCCACTAATCTAGGAACCACTATGAACGGATCTTGGAGGTTTAATTAAAGCTCCAAGTCAGCTGACCTTAAAATTTGGAGATTATCCCGGTAAGACTGACCCGCACAGGTAAGCCCTCCAACAGCGGAGAGTTTTCTCTGGCTGGTAGCAGAGATCAGAGAGACTCATTATGCCATTACTGATTTAAAGCGGGGAGGGGGCCACATGAGAAGAAATGAGCGTGGCCTTGAGGAGCAGAGAACAGCCCCTGGCTGACAACCAGCAAAAAAATGGGGACTTCACACTTACAACCACAAGAAACTGGATTCTGCCAACAACCTGAAGGAGCTTGAAGCAGATTCTTTCCCAGAAGCTCCAGACAAGAGCCCAGCCTGGCCGACATGTTTATTTTGACCTTATGAGACACTAAGCAGAGACCAGACACAAGCCAAGCCTGCCTGGACTTCTGACCTACAGAACAATCAGCTAATAAATGAGTGCTGCTTTAAATCACTAAGTTTATGGTAATATGTTATGCAGCCATAGAAAACTAGTACACAAGGCTTATATGAGAAACCTGGGCCTAATTTCTTACTCTAGCTGTCCACACTACTATAATAAATAAAATGTAAATTCACTTAAGACTGTTCCTAAATCCAGGAGAGGTTTTAGTCATGATGCATTTCCCTCATCAAAGGCCCAAAGAGTATACCAAAACTGCCTGATGCTGTGACGGCCACTGTTTAGTAAATTTGGATGCTCCTCATCTTGAATTCCTTCATTATTTATTAGCCGCACACAGAGGGCACTTAACAAGTATATGTGGTATTGTACAGTCTCACTCAGAATTTTTCACAACTATCATTAATAATATAAACAGTAAAAGTTTCTAGAGGATCTGTGACTTGCTCTTCTTTATAGTCTATTATCTGGCATGGTCCTAAACATACATTAGGCATTCAAATAAAAAGGATCTGTCGGGGCTGGCCCCGCGGCCGGGTGGTTAAGTTCACACGCTCCACTGCAGGTGGCCCAGTGTTTCGTCAGTTCGAATCCTGGGCGTGGACATGGCACTGCTCATCAAACCACGCTGAGGCAGTGTCCCACATGCCACAACTAAAAGGACCCACAACGAAGAATATACAACTATGTACCGGGGGGCTTTGGGGAGAAAAAGGAAAAAAATAAAATCTTTAAAAAAAAAAAAGGATCTGTCAGATTGGTATAAATATCTATTATACTGGCTTGGCCTTGGCTATCCTCAAATGAGCAAGAGTTAGTTTTCACGTACACAAAAGGAACACAGTGAAGGCATGAGGCCAGCAAGACAAAAGTGGCCTTACCTTGACATCTGGCACCTGGGCACCGAGGCTGCTGAGTCCCACGATGGAGTAGAAAGCAGATTCCAAGCTCGTGAAAGGGCGGTCCAGCGAGGCTTTCAGTCTCTCCACGTCGTGCTTGGTGAGGTAGTGAGTGGGCGTGAGAGCCTGGGCGCTGGCTATGATTGTCAGGGCCGACAGGAAGACAGTGCTTGAACCTTGGGGGGAAATGACTATTAAATATGCTCCACACTACTCCAAAGTTCTCTAACAGTTCCAATGACAACACGCACCAAGGTCTGGGAACCGAATCACGCGAGGAAGGGTGAGGGAACTGGGAGGGGTACCCTGGAGAGAAGCCTTACGGAAGGGGTGGGCAGTCTCCAACTATCGGAAGGACAGTCCTGCCAGCAGCCCACACGCATCTAAAGCACAGGTCTCATCATGCCCCTCCCCTCTCAGGCACATTCGTAACTCCCACGCATCTCAGGACAGATCCGATCCTGACTCCTCACCACGGCCTTGCCTGCCTCTCAGCTGGCTCTCTTCCCTCAGCTGTGGCTCTCTGGCCTCCTCTCTGCTCCTCTAAGGAGTCATGCTCTTTCCTACCCAGCACTTCTTCACGCTCTCCCCTACTTCAACTTTGCTTAATTTTTACTTCCAGATTTCAGTTCAAGTACCTCTTCCTGAAGAAGCCCCCAACAGCTGTCCCTTGGATTAGGTCCCCAGTACCATAAAGTAGGGAAGAACATGGCCTCTGGGGCCAAGTTTAAATCCTAGTCTGCCATTTACTAGAAATGTGGCCGTGGCAGTTGGAACGTGGCCAGCCTGTGCCTCAGTTCCCTGAAGTGTAAAGCAGGGTCATAATAGTACCTACCTTAGCGTTGTTAACGGCATTACATGAAGTTAATATAGAAAGAGCTTAGAATAGTGACTGGCATTTAACAAATGCTATCTAAATGTTAGCTACTACTTCTGTTACCTTGCTGTTGTCGCTGTTGTTGCTATATCTACTCAGAGCAACCTGAACTCCTAAGCAGTGTTTTTCACAACTATAAGTAATAGTGTAATGTCTGATTCGTCTGCTAAACTCTCAGCTCCGTGAGGACAGAGACTGTTTCTCTTGTTCATCCCAGTATTTCCAAGTCTTGCACACTACCTGCCACAAAGCTGTACTGAATTAATATTTGCTAAATAAATGGAAAAAAAAAAGTCTTCATCTATTATGCCCCAGGGAACAGAAAGAAGTTATAGGAGTGGTATATTCCTACTTTTCACTAAAAAACAAGAACACTTTGACTGGACTGCTATATGAATTGCGTCTGCCATTCATGTAACAGTTATCACAAGACTAACATCAATGGTCCTAAATCCTTTGCCCATGGGGTCAAATTTAGTTTGAACCAGAACCCCTTAAGAAAAGCATTATATCCCTTTTACAAATAAGAAAACTGAGGCCAGAGTAGCTTGTGCATAGCCAATCACGGACTCAAACCCACGTCTAACTGTAGAGTTCAGGCTACTGTATTTCGGAGAATGTTATAAAAGGGATGCCTACGTTAGGGGCACGAACATTAGTTCTATTTAAGTTCTTATGTGTGTTAAATAATCTAAAGAATGTGAAAGCTTTTTTAAAAAAACTAGAAAGAGAACCACAATGTGGAATATTCATTCATCAAGTATGTACTAAACACCTACTATGTACCAAGCACTATTTTTGGTGTTGCAGATACAAAAGGAACAGAACAAAAACCTCCAACCTCATGAAGCTTACATTCTAGTGGAAAAAGAAAGATATCACACAAAATAATAAGAAACTATTTATCACGTTAAAAGGTGAAAAGTGCAATGGAGAAAAATAAAGCACAGAAGAGAGAACTGGGAAGAGCTATAATTTTAAATATGGTAGCCTGTAAAGGCGTAACTAAGAAATAAAGATATTCTGTATAGACCAAAGGAAAAGAAACAGGAAGTCATGAAGAGACTGGGGGAGAAACTACCCCAAGGAAAAAAGTCAGTACAAAGACTCTGAATCAGGAGTGAAGATAGTGGGTTTTTTTCATTATCAAGGAGGAAAGTATGGCTAGAGTGGAGTAAGCAAGGGGTGAGACGAGGTGAAGGGACAAGGTGACAGAGGTAGTAGAGGCCAAATCTAGAGGTCCTTATAAGTCATTAGAGGGACTCTGAGTTTTACTGAGCAAGATGGGAGCCACTGGGCAGTTTTGAGCAGAGGAGCGATTTGATTTACATTCTAACAGGATCATTGCATTGAGAATAAACAACACTGTGTTGAGACTATGCAGGAGCAACGACCTAACATGGGACACGAGTTAGGAGACTACTGCCATAATCCAAGTAAAAAGATGACAGTGGTCTGAGCCAGGGTGACAGCAGTGGCAGTGGTCAGAAGTGGTTGGAGTCTGGCTAGAATTCAAAGTTAAAGGCAGGACTGCCAATGGAGAGAAGGATGCAAGAGAAAGAGAAGTCAAGACACTAATGCTGAATCCCCAGTGCCTTGTGTACATGTATTCAATCTATTAAGATCTAGTGAATGATTATGACTAGCATCTTCCCAGCTAAACTGCAAATTCCCCTACCACAGCATTTGTGTCAGAATCCTAATCTTCCCACCTCATGTGAAAGATAACAGTAACTTTTTTAGCTAAAATTTGGGCACTTAACATGTGTGGGGTATGCGCATACTATGCTAAGAACTTTGCATGCATTCAGTCATCAAATCCTCACAACATCCAAGTGAGTGCAGTTTACAGACTCAGAGGTTGAGGCTCAGAAGTAGCTATCTGCCCTAAGACACATAACTAGCTGAGAATCAAACTGCAGGCAGTCTGAATGCCAAGTTTGTTTCTAATCACTCTGTTGTCCTCAACTTATCAAATAATAGAGGACTGACCCATTGATTATTCACTGGTATCTTGGGCAAGTTACTTTCCTTCTCTGGGATTCCATCTTTGTCCAACGGAAGTAACAAGAGTACACATTTACCAAGTCGTGGTGAAACTACACGAGATTCCATCCTGCAGAGCCCGCTCGGTAACTAGCAACGCAGTCAACTTTATTGAGCGCTTACTTAGTGCCACGCGCTGTGCTAAGCTATGCACGGAGATCGTCTCATTCAATACTCACAGCAACTCAGGAGGCAGATAATGTGACTAATCTACTTTACAAACGAGAAACCGAGCTGCAGAGGAGTTAAGGAACTTGCTCTGGGTCACACAACGACTACGTGGCGGTCTGCAAGTTTGCACCCGGAGAAATTTCTACCTTCGGAAATTATGCTCTAAGTTCCCAGACAGAGATAAGTGGTTTTCTTGCCCCTTTTTACTAAAGAGAAAACTATGGCCCCAAGAAGGACGATTTGGCCAAAAGCTCACTCTTAGGGGGCCTGGCCCAGGAGCTCGCGCGAATCAAATGAATGAGCGAAGCCGGACCTGAGGTTACGGCGGCCGCGGTCCCCCAGCTGGGCCTCGGGGGCACCCGTAGCTCCGCGCCGCACTCACCCCCACCCCCTCCCCGGGTTGCCGGCAGTCCCACCCGCTCGCCGGCCCTCCGTCAGACCCTCGGCCCCAAAAGAGCCCGAGCCCATGCCCCTGCCCCGGAGGGGAAGGGGACCCCGCCCGGCCGGCTCCCGAGGGGCGAGCACTAGCCTCCCGCTGGCGACGGCCCACTCGCCAAGGCGCGCCGGCCGCAGAGCCCCGTCGTTTAGCCATGCGCAGCGCCTCACCCGGCGGCGCCATTCCTCCGAGCAGGTCCCACCAGAGCCCGAGCCGCAGGCTGACTTCCGCTCGGAAAAGTGGCTCCAAGACCGCGCCGGAGGGGACGCCAGGAGCCCGCGGCAGGCTCCGCGTGCCGGGATGGGCTCCAGGCACAGGTCAGTCCCCACCGTCCCGCTAGCCCGGGCCGCTCCCAGCAGCCGCGGCCGGAACTCCAGTCCCCGCGCGCGAAGGGCCCCACTCCTCGCGTACCGGCCCGCTGTCCCCCCCGCGTCCTGGTCCCACTTGGAACCGACCGCCTCGCAACGGTCTGCTCCCGGCGTCCCCGGGACGCGATTGGACGAGGCTTCGGGGGTGGGCCCGAAACGGGGCCGCCGCTGATTGGCCGATCGCGTTGATTGGCCGCCCGCACTGTCACTCAGTCGTCTCTCCGCAGCCCGGCCAATTTTAAAGGAATGGGAAGGGACTGGTGGGGAAGGACGAGGAATATTCGAGGGTTTTTTTTTTTCTTTAGAAAATTATGACAGTTTCCTCCAGAGATTTTTCAGTTGTTCGTAGCTGACCTATGAGTGATGTGTTACCTGATTTGCAAAATATTACGTGGACTCAGTGACTTCTCACAAATTCCTTAAGGAGTATGTTGGCCCATTTTACAGACGAAGTAACAGGCTCAAAAATGGAGGCGACTCATCTAAGAACTCAGTAACAACTATCTCCAATTATTGAGCGTTTACAGGATAGCCCGACAGTGCCCTAAGCGCTCTGCGTACACTATTTACCCCTTATCACCGTTCTGTGAGCTGTGTACTGTTGTTACTCCCATTTTATGGAGAAAGAAACAAAGATTTGAACCCATGCAGTCTGACTCCGTAATCTGTGCCTTTAACTCTTATGAACATATAAACTATGCACAATATGGTAACTCTTACTGTTATTAGTAGTGTCCCAGATATTATTATCCCAAATAGGGGAGAGTCAGGTCTTTCTATGTCTGGTACTGTGTTGTTCAATATGATAGATACTAGCTATATGTGGATATTTAAAATTGAATTTAAATTAATTAAAATTAAAGATGGAGTTCCTCAATTGTACTAGTCACATTTCAAGTGCTCAGTAGCCACATATGGCTAGTGGATATCATGTTGGACAGCACCAAATTATAGAACATTTTCACTATCACAGAAAGGTCTGTTGTACAACGCTGATCTAGAATATATAAAGAGCTCTTCAAACTCAATAGTAAGACAACCAGTGGTGTGCTGGAGCCATCTCACACTGGCTTGCGAGAGTCAGTTGTTAAATTTATCCGGAATTTTGCAAATTGGTTGTTAAATACAGCTACTTAGAAAAATTAAATTATGCAAACTTACAATCAAGTATAGTGAAAACTAAACTCATCATTTCCTAATTATTTTACCACGTTTTACATTGTCCATACTTTTCTGCTTGCTTATATTTATGGTATCTGTATGGTGGAAATATGATATGATGGTGTGCTACTGCACATCTCTTCCCAAAGTAGCATTGGTAGCTTGATTTTGGCCACCGTGAGAATATTTGCACCATAGAATCAGCAAATGCTACAAACCAGAGATTGATTTATTGCTTTGTTATTGTCTAAACTTAATGATTGAGAAAATGTTAATAGAGATTAAACTTAAAAGTGTGTCCTGTCTGGAAGAGGCTCCTTCCACAGGCATAATGGGTCTGTCAAGTTCCTGGTCATGGCCGTGGCCACCCTGAAGACGGATAAGGACAAGCCCAGGATGAAGACCAGAAGGATGCACTCCCCAGCAAGGAGGCAGGGCCCGGCCTGAGTCAGAGTAGCCCTGACTCCCTTTGGCTGGGGAGTTCACTGGGCTCCATGACTCACAGAAGTGATTTCTCATCATCATCCAGGTCCTTGACGCTACCCCATGGCTCCAGCTCCCTGGAGCCCAGATTTGAAGACAGCATCATCTGTGACCTCCTGCGGCACTCCAGCATCTAGCTGACTAGAGGGTGGCCTGCCAGGAAGGTGAGAGCCAGCTCCTTGCTGGTGGCATGTGGAGTCCAGGGCCACTGGCGGGTGAGCAAGAAGACCAGGCAGCAGCACCCGAGGAGCTGGCCTCCTCCCTCATGGTCTGGCAGATCCCCCTGCTGAATGTGTGAGCCGAGCACCCGCTTCCCAGTGTCAGGATCCACAACGGGAGATTCCTTTTCAGTCAAGTCAGGTGACCTGAGTGATTTAGGCCATGTCTGCACTGGTTGGGGATCAATTAAAAACCGTCTTTGGGGAAGAAATGTGCAATATCACACTGTTGGCATTTCCCTGCCAATTCATTCTTTCTCTTGCGGTGGCAGAGCTGAATATAAACACCTCTAAATAGGACAGGAGATCAACGCTGTGTTTGAGTAGTTCGAAGTTCTGGGAGAACACCACATTCTTTTTGACTTCTGTAGTCCATATATAAATATGAAATGCTCCAGACCTATTCTATTACTTAGAGTGTTTGCAAACTAAGAACTTATGGGAAAATACAGCGTATTCAGTAGTGTAGGAATTTATTAACAATTCTTAAAATAATTTTACTTTGATTCAGAGTCACTACTTTTATTTATATTGTATCTTTTAATTCCAGAATAGAATTTGTAACAGTGAACAAAGCCAGGTAACATATACCAGTCCAGATGGTGTTATTTGCTTTCTGAAGTAAGCTGGGTTTTCCAAAGTGGTATAATGTATGTGTTGTATATCTTAACAAAGTAGTATTTTTATATTGCATTTTTCTATTTAAAAAATTAACAGTTGGAAAAAAATATGTCATATCTGTAGACTTTACATTGTGAATGGCACCAAAACGTGAGGAAATATTCTTGTACTGTTTGAAAACTATTATCCAGTTCAGAAAAGAAGTCACTTCTGGACCTGTCCCCATGGCCTAGTGGTTATGTTCGGCACATTCTACTTTGGTGGCCTGGGTGCTCAGGTTCAGATCCCAGGCACAGACCTACACCACTTGTCAGCCATGCTGTGGCAACAACCCATATACAAAGTAGAGGAAGATTGGCACAGATGTTAGCTCAGGGCAGATCTTCCTCAGCAAAAAAAAAGAAGAAGAAAAAGAAGTCAATCTGAAGTTTCAATTAACATGTTACTCATTAATGTAAATGAAAATATCGACCAGCATTCACTTATGAACTACACTTAGAGAGTCTGTTGACAAGGATGTGGAGTAACTGGAATTCTCATACACTGCTGGTGGAAATGTAAAGTGGTACAACCATTTTGGAAAACAGATTGATAGCTTCTTAAAAAGTCAGTTATGCAACCTACCATACGACCCAGCCATTCTACTCCTAGAGGGTTTGTTTTTCATTAACTAGGTTTTTAAAAAAATTATTAAAGAAATATATGCACACAAGAAAAAGTTCAAACTTTATGGGTTTGGACTTTTCCCCCAAAATTGTTGTACTTACTATTGGCCAGATGAAAAAATAATATTTGTAAAACATACATAAGGAAAAAAGAATAATGATACAGTGAAACTGTGTACCTGCCATCTTGTTAAAAAAAGAACATAACTGTAACTTTTAAGTCCTCTTTCTAGTCCTACCCATTCTATCCCCTTTTCTCCTGCCTCAGAGATCCCTATCCTGCAGGTTATATTGTTTCTTTGCTTTTCTTGATAGTTTTACCATGTATGTTTATAACTCCAAACAGTGTTTGCTTACTTTTGCATATTTCTTAACCTCATATAAATGTAATTTACTGCATATTTTTTTCTGTGACTTTCTTTTTTCTCTCAACATTGTAAGTTTATCTGTGTTGTTGTGTATAGCTAGAACCCATTCATTTTCACTGCTGTGTAGTACTTCATTGAATGAATATACCGCAATTTATTTTACTGTTGATAGGCCATTGGGTGTCTCCAGTTTTTTGCTATGATGACTACTACTATGAAGATTATTTTTTTTTTTTTGCTGAGGAAGATTCACCCTGAGCTAAAATCCACTGCTAATCCTTCTCAGGTTTTTTTTTTGCTTGAGGAAGATTATCCCTGAGCTAACATCTGTGCCAGTCTTCCTCTACTTTGTATGTAGGTCACTGCCACAGCATGGCTGATGAGTGGAGTAGGTTCATTCCTGGGATCCACATCCAGGCCATTGAAGCGGAGTGTTTGGAACTTTTAACTACTAGGCCATGGGACCAGCCCCGAGAATTCTTAGATATATTCCTGGTGGACATGGGTAAGAGTTTCACTGGAATACATTCCTAGGAGTAGAATAGTAAGTCATGGTATATACACATTTTCAACTTTACTAAAGAATGCCAGATTATCTCCAAAGTGGTGTACCAATTTATACTGCCAACTGCAATTTATAGGAGTTCTCTTTGCTCCACATCTTTGTCAATATTTGATATTCATGCCAATATAAAAAAATTCAAGAAATATAGAAGTTTAAAAACTAAATTTTGGGGGGCCAGCCTGATGGCCTAGTGGTTAAGTTCAGCACACTCCACTTCAGCAGCCCAGGTTCAGTTCCCAGGGGTGGACCTACACTACTCGTCGGCGGCCATGTTGTGGCAGTGACCCACATACAACATAGAGGAGGATTCACACAGATGTTAGTTCAGGGCAAATCTTCCTCAAGCAAAAAGAGCAAAATTGGCAACAGATGTTAGCTCAGGGCTAATCTTCCTCAGCAAGAGAAAAAAGCTAAATTTTTCTCTCAACAGTTCTACTCCACAAATATTTAGTTGAATTACGTAAGTTTTTCTACATGTATCTCAACATTTGTGTGTGTGTGTCTGTGTGGGTACACGTATGCTTATCACTTTTGTGAAAGTATTGTTTTGTTTTAACAAAAATGGAATTGTATTATACCCACTGTTTAGCAGCTGGCTTTTGCATTCATTAATATATGCTAAACATTCAGCAAATAGAGCTCTGTTAAGGCGTTTACTCATTGTTTATTGAGCACTCCCATGTGCCAGGCACTAGTCTGGTCTCTTGGAGTATGTGCATCAACAAAGCAGCCAAAGAGCCTTGCCTTCATGGAGCTTACATTTAGCAGGAGGAAATAGACGATAAGAAATATCTTAATGGAAAACTATTAGAAATAATGAACAACTACAGCAAAGTGGCAGGGTACAAAATCTACCTAAAAAAATCAGTTGTCTTTCTGCAATAACAAACTAACAGAGAACTCAAGAATACAATCCCATTTACAATGACAACAAAAAGAAGAAAATAATATAGGAATCAATTTAACTGAGGAGGTGAAAGACCTATACAGTGAAAACTATAAGACGCTATTGAAAGACATCGATGATGACATAAAGAAATGGAAAGATATTCCATGCACATGGATTGGAAGAATAAATATAGTTAAAATGTCCATGTTATCTAAAGCAATCTACAGATTCAATGCAATCCCAATCAGAATCCCTATGACATTCTTCACAGAAATAGAATAAGAATCCTAAAATTCATATGGGGCAACAAAAGACCCAAAATAGCTAAAGCAATCCTGAGAAAAAGGAGCAAAGCTGGAGGCATCACAATCCCTGACTTCAAAATATGCTACAAAGCCATAGTAATCAAAACAGCATGGTACTGGCACAAAAACAGACTCACAGATCAATGGAACAGAAGTGAAAGCCCAGAAATAAAACTATACATCTATGGACAGCTAATCTTCGACAAAGGAGCTAAGAACATACAATGGAGAAAGGAAAGTCTCTTCAATAAATGGTGTTGGGAAAACTGGACAGCTACATGCAAAAGAATGAAAGACCATTCCCTTTCACCATACACAAAAATTAACTCAAAATGAATCAAAGACTTGAACCTGAAGCCATAAAACTCCTAGAAGAAAATATAGGCACTACACTCTTTGACATCACTCTTAGAAGGATCTTTTCAAATACCATGTCTACCCAGGCAAGAGAAACAAAAGAATAAACAAGTGGGATTTCATCAGACTAAAGAGCTTCTGCAAAGCAAGAGAAACCAGGAATAAAACGAAAAGACAACCCACCAACTGGGAGAAAATATTTGCAAATCAGATATCCGATAAGGGGTTAATCTGCATAATATGTAAAGAACTCACACCATTCAACAACAAAAAAACAACCCAATCAAAAAAATGGGCAGAGGATAAGAAAAGACATTCTTCCCAAAAAGATATACAGATGGCCAACAGGTGCATGAAAAGATGTTCAACATCACTAATCATCAAGGAAATGCAAATCAAAGCTACACTGAGGTGTCACCTTACATCTGCCAGAATGGCTATAATTACCAAGACAAAAAATAACAAATGTTGGAGAGGCTGTGGAGAAAAGGGAACCCTCATACACTGCTGGTGAGAATGCAAATTCATGCAGTCACTATGCAAAACAGGATGGAGATTTCTCAAAAAATTAAAACTAGAAATATCACACAACCCAGCTATCTCACTACTGGGTATTTATCCAAAAAACTTGAAATGAACAATTCAAAGAGGCTTGTGCACCCCTATGTTCATTGCAGCATTATTCACAGTAGCCAAGACATAGAAGCAACCAAGTGCCCATCGACTGATGAATTGATAAGGAAGATGTGGGATATATATACAATGGAATACTACTCAGCCATAAAAAAAAAAAAACAAAATCATCCCATTTGCAACAACATGGTTAGATCTTGAGGGTACTATGTTAAGCGAAATAAGCCAGACAGAAAAAGACAAACAGCATATGATTTCATTCGCGTGTGGAAGATAAACTAACACACAGACAAAGAGAACAGATTAGTGATTACCAGAGGGGAAGGGGGTTGGTGGGTGGGCATAAAGGGTAAAGGGGCACATTTATATGGTGACTGACAAATGATAATGTACAACTGAAATTTCACAATGTCATAAACTATTTTAACCTCAATAAAATAAATAAGAAAGAAAGAAGTGAATGATATATTAGAAGGTATTGTGTGCTATAGAAAAAAGACAAAGTAGGAAAGGGTAAGGGAGATGGAGTGAGGCAGGGAGGATGCTCTACCTCAGTCTCTTTTTAACAGGGGCATAGTATTGCTCACCTGTCCATTCACTCCCCGTGCGGCTGACAGTGTGCTAGGTGCTGGGGATACAACTCTGAGGATGTAGACAAGGTTTCTCCCCTCGTGGAGCTTATAGTCTGATGGGAAACAGCCAATAAACAAACACAAGTGAACTTGATAATTGTAGGTAATGGTTAAATATTATGAAAAAGGTAAGAAAATAACTATGAGACTGGGGTGGGGAGAGACTACTTAACCTAGACTGGTGGTCAATAAATGCCTCTCTGAGAAGGTGACATTTAAGCTGTCACTTGAACAATGAGACAGCAGCAGCCCTGAACAACTGTAATGTTTCTGATCTTCTCTTCATTCCTAGGATCTGTGGTCGAGGAGAAGTAGTGATCCCTTATGCTTCTGACAATGATTCAGGAAGTGTGGATTTGCAGCTGAGCAACTTAGAGGATATTAAAAAAGACCCAAGTAGCCTTGAAGTTACAGGTGAAAAGGGGAAGGGATTAAAAAAGTGGGGGGGAGGGGGCGGGGAAAAGCGAATCTCTTGTCAAGTGAAGTTGCGAGGTAACCAGACCCTGACTAGACTTTGACAAGGAAGAGATCAGCAAGGGGCTTCTAGTGTATTTTAAGCTCTTGTCACCACAGAGTCATAGACTTTAAAATTTGAATAATAATATCTACCGTTTAAGTGCTTACTAAGGGCCCCATACTAGGATAAATCTTTTCTATGTATTGCCTCACTTAATCGTCACAATAACCCTGTTTTACAGGTGAGGAAACCAAGGTTCCAAGAGGCAAACTGACTTGATAAAGGGGATACAGCTAATAAGTGATAGAGCAGGGATTCAAACTAGTCTCCAACTGAGATGTAAAGCCCGTGCTCTTAACTCCTCTGCTGTAGCTCAGTCGTAAAGGTTTTGTAGTTTAGAAGGCCCTTAGAGAACACTGAATTTGTAGTTGAGAAACTGAGACTCAGAGAGGGGAAGGGACTTGGTCAAGGTCACAGAGCAAATAGTAAAGGTGAGAAGAAGACCTGTCCATCCTAATGTCCTGTGGTTCTCCCCACTAAACCATAGAGCTTTACGTAGCACAGAGGTATCATCCGATGTCTTTCTTTCGGTGTTAGACTCGGACATCTTTGACATCCCTGGAATCCCTCAGGAATCCCTCACAGATGGCTTCAGACCCCTGACCCACCGGGACCCTCTTGGCGAGGCCATCGTTGAGAGGCTGATCCCGTCTATCCAGGAGTTTTTTAATGGTGAGCTGAAGGTATGCACAAGCAATCTTTACGAGTTATCCAACTTACTCCTCCATTTGAACAAATATTTTAAACGTTTATTATTTCCTTATTATATAAATAATTTATATCAAGGGCCACAAAATTTATTTATGCTCTCATCTTTATTTTTATACTTATAATAAATATATACATTTTTAAATTATATTTATACTTATAAAAATTAAATGTTAACCTTCCCTAATCCCACTTTCCTGAGATAACTACTAACATTTTGGTGTATATATTTTCAGACTTTTTCTCTGTATATAGATGCATGTAATTGTAGAAAAATAGACATCAGAGATGGTGGGAAAAAATTTTTTTCTAGGTCAACTATAAATCTATATTATTCTGCTTAATACAGTATTCCGTCGTTTAGGTGAAACATTCATTTATTCATTCATTCCATGAGAGCATATAACAGAGGAATTTATCTTAACTGGGGTAAGGGAAGGCGTTTCTGAGGAAGTAACCCTTGAGCTCAGATCTGAGGAAAGAGTAGGAGAAACTAGGAGAAGTTAGAATTGGTGGAAGTCTTCCAGAAATAGGAAGTGGTAGGTTTAACAAGCTTGTGGCAGAATGGAGCAGAGCATGTTTGCTGAACTCAAAGAAGCCTAGGATGTTAAATCATAGTGTCGTGGGTGACTGCCATCTGTAACAGACACTGAGGCTGTCTCCGTGTCTTGGCCATTGTGCGGAAAGCTGCAGCGAGCAGGAGGGTGCGGATGTATCGTTGAGGTCCAGATTCCATTTTCTTTGGATATATATATATATGGATGTTTTGGTTTGTGAAAATTCACCAAGCTTTACATTTTCTCTATGGATTATGCCAATAAAAAGTTTTTTAAGAAAACTTAAAGCCGGAATGTTGGTCTTCACCTCTGACTTGACTGTTCTTTATTCTTCTTGGCAGCAGGCATCCTTTATAAAGGATTTCTTTGTAATTAATAAAGGGCTTGGATTGCTGCAGTGAATTGACAAAAAAAGTCTGTTCCCTGCTTTGACCTGAATCCACAGCCCGTCAGGGAAATAGATGAATAAGAAGGTAATTTATGACAAATGCGATGACAGCAATGTACCATGTGGTTTATGGGTACAGTTAGAAAGGGTACCTGACATGCTTCAGGAGAAAAGGTGTGATCCAAGTCTTTTTTTTTTTTTTTAAGCTGCTCATCATGAGCTGTTTTTTTTTTTATTTTTTTTATGTTTGGGGGAAGATTAGCCCTGAGCTAACATCTGCTGCCAATCCTCCTCTTTTTGCTGAGGAAGACTGGCCCTGAGCTAACATCCGTGCCCATCTTCCTCTACTTTATACGTGGGACACCTACCACAGCATGGCTTGATGAGCAGTGCCATGTCCGTACCCGGGATCTGAACCGGCGAACCCTGGGCCGCTGAAGCAGAACATGCACACTTAACCACTGTGACACCAGGCTGGCCCCTGTGATCCAAGTCTTAAAGGATATATAGATTTTAGTCAGTGAACAAAAAGTGTAGAGAACTCAGATGATGCAAAGGCCCAGAAGCAAGAAAGGGCAGCATAAAAGTTACTTTGGCTAAAGCTTAGAATGCTGCAGGGGCAAGGCAAGAGATGAATTTGAAAAGGTTAGTGGGGGTCACACTAGGAAGCGCCTTGACCTCCATGGGTGCTTTTGAAAGATTTTTGATGGAGAGTTACCTGATGGAATTTGTTTTTTATGAAGATGAATCTGGTGATAGCTGGGGGAATAGTTGGAGCGGGGCAAAGTGGGGCAAGGAAACCTAGTGCTGGATTGTTGTGCTCATTCAGCTGAGAGGATCAGGCCATGAAGTCAGCTTCTTGCTATATATTGCTGCTTGCTGTGCAGACAGCTTGTACCGGTTTACAGCATCTATATGCAGGGGGAAAATACTGGAAGAAATTTTCTCAAATCTGTGGAATTATTGGTGTTTTTTATTTTCTTCTTATACATATTTTTTCAAAGTTTCTATGATATAAAACTTTCTTACTTTTTTAATCAGAGAAAGAAATACAAAAGAGGTTTTATTCTTCAAATCAGAACTTGCATTTTAATAGGAAACTTTAAAGACTCAGAATAATGAATCTTTAATGACATCAGGAGAGCTAGAAGTAACAACATCAGAGGTCACCTTTAGGAAGCTTAATCAGACAGCAGTATACGTGGGGGCCGGGGGGTGCCGCAGCAAAGATTAAAAGTGGGGAGAGCCATTATGGAGCACTTAGCAGTCTAGCTGAGAGGGAGAATGAGGTCCCAAACCCAGGCAGCGCCAGTGGACAAGGAATTTCATTCCTCTGTAATTTATTCCTTTGTTATAATAGAAGACTGACATTGGATTGAATGAGATATCAGATGTTTAAAACATTCCTGATAACTTTTCAAAACCCATCTATAATTATCAAATGAGATTATAATGTATAATTGTGTTTTTGTCATTTTTTCCACAAATTCAGAGTGAACCTGAGAAGCTGACATTCCTAAGGTCTTTGTCTTCTCTCAGCCAAACTTTACCTTATGATGAAACCACAGAATCTTTCATTCGCAGCCACATAACAGACATTGTGCATATCCTACATGTAAGTATTGTGACCTAATCACAAATTACTGGGACTGTGCAAATTCAGTGCCTTGGCAAACCAATTTTTTAGTGGCTTCACCTGTATTATCAATTCCTGTAGCCTCTTCTCATATTGGTATCTCTGCATAAGGGAGAAATACTCAGGGGTACTCTGCAGTATAATCAACCTTGAAAACCAGTTGAAAGAGGAGTAGAAAGGAGAGGAACAACATTTAAATTCCTCAGTAAGGACAATGCTGCATCCCATTAATCAAGCAGTAGTTTTGAGGCAGACTCTGTAATCAGGTGCCTAGGTTCAATTGCCAGCTCTGCGTTTTTCTAGCTGTGTGACTTTGGGAAACTACTTAACTTCTCATTGCCTCAGTTTCCTTATCTATAAAATAAGAATAGCTGTATCTACTTCACAGAGCTTTAAAGAACATTAAATAAGAAATAAATGTCCATGTAGCATGGTACCTAACACATATTTTGCATTGGAGTAGCATGATCATATTCCTTTTAGTATTGTATTTTGTCCTGTTTGTACTTAACTCCAGCCACACTCTGCCGCTAACTCGTTCACTCATTGCCTTATTAAGTACCTGACAGTTCTGTGTGGTGTCCTGGGACACTACAAAGACAAAGAAGACATAATCCCTGTTCCTTCAACCAAGCAAAGTGCAATCAAGTGTCACAGAAACTGTGACAAGAGTCTAAATAGGTATAGTGAAGGCACAGAGAAGAGAGTGAGTGGTCAATTGCATGTCAAACAATCCAGAAGGGCTTTACAACAGAGGTGATGTACTCAAGCAGAAACTTTTTTTTTTTTTGGTGAGGAAGATTGGCCCTGAGATATCATCTGTTACCAATCTTCCTCTTTTTGCTTGAGGAAGAATGTCCCTGAGCTAATGTCTGTGCCAGTCTTCCTCTATTTTGTATGTGGGATGCCACCACAGCATGACTTGATGAGCAGTGTATAGATCCACACCAGGGACCTGAACCCACGAACCCCCGGCTGCCAAAGCAATGCACGCAAACTTAACCACTATGCTACTGGGCTGGCCTTAAGCAAAAACTTTTTGATGCTTTAGTTTTCTCATCTGTGAAATGTCCCCTTCAGTTTCTCTAAAGCTCTGAAATTCTGAATCTGAGATTTCTTATACACTCCAGGAAAATGACGGTTCTTTTTCAATCCACAGATCTGTAAGACTAGTTAGAATGATGATTAGTTTTCAGAATTGAAGGCTAACAAGCTAGCAGGTTTGTTAAGCAAAAGACAGTTATCAAGGATCCTCTGAATCTAGAACACTATAGCGCTTTGATAAAGGATACAAATTTCCAGGAAGTGTTAATCCTTGCCCTTCAGGAGTTTGTAGTCCCTTGGGAAGTGATCACATCTTAAATGGGTTGAGAACTATTCCAAATAATACATCAATGGAACAGAATGATATATGCAGATTTAAGAATGAATGCAGCTTTCTACTTGGCTATACCCGTGGAAGGAGGGTTATAGGCAGCCACAGGACCCAGCCAAAATGGCATGATTCTAAAGTCCCACTTCCACAAGAACTGGCAGCAGTGGGTTGCTACATGATTCAGCTAGCCAGCTCAGAAAATATAAAATGTAAGTCTCAAACAGCAAAAGAACACTGAATTTCCCTATGCTCTGCATCTAAATCTGCCCGGCTAGCCATAAAATACCCACTGTTAGGTATCAGCTGAAGTTTGGGCTGGCAAGGGGTTCAGCCTAGAAGAGGTAAGAGTGGTTGGTGTCCATGAAGGAATTGCATGGATCATTGCATCATCGTGCAAGTCCACAAAGTCCTTGTAAGCCCATGTGCAGGGGGTAAAAGAGTGCAGCTCCCCACAACCCAGAGGAGAGGTGCCCAAGAGGAGAGGCACGTCTGCTGAGGAACCCACAAGGAGGAGGAAGCCAGGGTCATTACAAAGAAAGAAGAATCTTAAGGCCTTTACCAGTCTTCTCATGACCCATGCCAATGCATGGCTGTTCAGTATCCAAATAAAAAGAGCCAAGAAAGCTAAGAACAGAATATGGGAAGGAAGGGGGAAAAATCCGTTATGACACTTCACCAAAGAAGATTTATAAATAAGCACATGAAGAGATGCTCCATTGTTAGGATTAGGGAAAGGAGATTAAAACCGCAATGAGATTCAACTGTACACCTACTGGAATGGCTAAAATAAAAAAGAAAGGTAATACCAAATGTTGGTAAGAATATGGCTCAACTAAAACTCTCACACACTGCTGGTGGGAATGTAAAATGGCACGACCACTTTGGAAAACAGTTTCTCAGTCTCTTAAAAGGTTAAACATACACTTAACATATGACCCAGCAATTCCACTCCTAGGTAAAATGAAGCATATGTCCACATAAAGACGTGTATGTAAATGTGCATAGCAGCTCTAGTTGTAACAGCTAAACGCTAGAAACAACCCAAATGTCCATCACCAGACGAATGGATAAACAAATGGTAGTGCATCCACACAATGGAATGCTACCCAGCAATAGAAAGAGAGGGACTGTCGCTGCACGCTACAACTTGGGTCAATCTCAGAGAAACTATGCAGAGTGAAAGAAGCCAGGCAAAAATGGGAATATGCTCTGTGATTTCATTTATATACAGTTCTAGAAAACGCAGACTTATTTACAGTGACATCAGATCAATGATTTCCTGAAGATACTGGAGTGGGGAAAGGCAGGAGGGAGAAATAACAAAGCAGCACAAAAAAACTCTTGGGAGTAATCCATATGTTCATTATTGTGGTGATGGGTTCGTGGATGTATACGTATGTCAAAAATCATCAAACTATATACTTTAAATATGTAGTTTTTTGGTGCGTCTGTTACCTCAAAATCAAAAAGGCTGTAAAAAAAATCTGCTGAGAACTTTAATAGAAAAGAAAAAAATGCAATGGTAACTGGAATATAGAGTAAAGTAATGACAAGCTTGGGGTGAGAAGTTAATCCAGACAGTCCCCTGATCTAAGCCCTGAAAGGTGTGATGGGTAAGGTTGACAGAAGAGAGAAGGGACCCCTGGGTAGGGGCTTTGAATGGTAAACTACCACCTGGCTCTGCCAAGGCCCGGGCTCTACATCCTGCAGTGTAGCAGAGTGGCCAGGGAGCTGTTCTTTAGATGCTGTCAGCACCCGACAGCACCCCTGGGCGCCAAGACCTGTTGTAACAGAATTTAACGTAGCCAGATTTGTCCTTAGTGCCTCTTAATTCTCCTCTGCCCACTTGGGACTTAATTCTGCGTCTGGGGTCCTCCACGAAACCCTGCTAGTATGTTGCTGTTTGGTAAGTAGTTGAGGGGTACACTCCGCATTGAGGGGGCGCTGTATCACTTGAGCAGCAAGGCAGGAAATGGGTGAGAATGATGTTTCAGAAAGACCCCTCAGTAGCATGGATAGTAGATGCTGAAGGAGTTCAGAGGAGAAGTGGTTCCCAGGGGACTGAAGTAATATGCAAGGACTTTGTCCAGTTGTCCGAGTGAGAATTTGAGCTCCCTGAAGCAGAAAGGTGGAGAGGAAAGGGAGCTATTTTAGGAATCAGAAGACACAATTTCTGGTTCCACTTCTGTCAAGCTCAACCTTTGATCTTAGACAAATCACTTAGCTTCTCTGTACCTCTAGCTCCACCTGGAAAATGGTGATAGTAATATCACCTGTCTGCCTTTCATTAAGACCTTTAGACAAAATGTCTCATTTTGTTAAGATTGTTCTTGGGGCAAGCAACAAAAATCAACTCTGGCTCACTTAGATTAAAAACAAACAAACACAAAGGATGCTGGGATAAGGTTTGCTAAAAAGAATGCTAAGGAAGAGGTTTAACAATCAAGCCTCCAGAAGAGCATGTTCCAGGACAGCTCCAGGGGTCTCACAGGCAGGGGCTGCTCTGCCATCACTGTGACTCCAATCTCTAGCAGCTCCCAGTCTATATCTGTCACACTAAAATTCCAAATTCCAGGAGACAGAATCTGATTGGCCCAGTCTGGGTCTGTTCTCCACTCTCACATCAATCAGGTATGTCTAGGGGCAGCATCATGTAGTAATGACATGACTTCTGGGCATCCTTCCCTGCATATCGGAGGCAGTTCCCAGAGAAGTTCCCATTGCTGTGATCTGGGTAGTCACCCCATAAGGTTCCTACTACACAATACTTTACAAACAAAAAATAGCCTCCCTCTTCTGAATTTGCCGTAGAGGTTAGCATGGTTGTGAACAAATAATAAGCCTTTCATACTTAACTAATTCAAAAAAGAAAACAAAAGTTTATTCTGGCAGAAATGGTCAAGTAGATTGAAATCAGAAGGGATTGCAGGCCTGGTGGTTTAGCTAAGAGGCACTGCCTTCATCCACACATGAGGTGTATGGCTGCGAGAATGGGGAATCAAGCTGCAGAGCAAGGAGCCACTGTCGCTGTGATTGATTGGATGTGGGAAGTGAATAAAGGAGAAAAAAGTCATAAATCATCCTTTTTACGAGCCCTGGGAAAGTGCACCGTTGACAACAATTGAAGGCTGGGAAGGTGTGTCCTTTGGAAAGGAAGATAATGAACTCATTTTTTAACACCAAATTGCTGGGTCCTAGCTGTGATCTTAGTGGTGATGCCCTTGAGAGAACTAGATTTAGGCAAGTAGAGCCCTGGGAGGCTGACGCAGAGTCTTGTGCTTTATCCCTTCCAGACTATAAAACCATAAAAACAAGTGAGCTCCCAAAAAGATATTTCCCAGTCCTAATCCTGGGTACCTATAAATGTGACCTTATTTGGAAATAGCGTCTTTGAAAACATTTTTAAGCATCTCAGGATGAGATCATCCTGAATTTATGGTGGACACCAATGACTGGTGTCCTTATAAGAGAAAAGAGTGGGAGATTTGAAACACAGAAACACACAGGGGAAAGGCCATGTGAAAATGAGGCAGAAATTGGAATGATGTATCTAAAAGCCAAGGAACGCTAAGGATTGCCAGCAGCCACCAGAAGTGAGGAGAGAGCATGGAACACACCCTCCCCCAGACCCTGAGGAAATAAGGAAGGAGAGCAGCAGGTCACCAGCAAGATCTGACCAGAGCTGGAAAGTGAGAAGAGAAAGAGAAAACTCAGAAAGGGGCAAGAAAGAGAACCCAGGAGTATTTACTGAACACTGCCTCCTGGGCGCTATCCTAAGTTCCTCATGAGATCTTTTTGGTGGCAAGTAAGAGAAATAGAGTATAGGCAGCTGAAATCAAAAGGGGAGATTTGTTCTTAGGATAACTGAGTGTTCCCCAGAATTCTATGACAAGAAGAGCAGCCTGCTCTAGGAAGGGAACGAAACCAGAAAAGAACCGTTCACGGACTTGGAGAGAACTTCCTCTCCATCTCTTACTCTTGCTGCTTTGTAGGTATTTCCATTTTTCCCTCTCTCTTCCCAAAATTGGCTCTCTCTGTTACTTTGTCATTAGGGCCCGGTGCTCCCAAATTTAAAAATTTTTCCTTTTAGTAGATCTGCCAGACTGAGATTGAAGCCCTTTGTCTCAGTTCCAGATACCTAAGAGAGAGAATCTAATTGACCTTGGTGCTAACTACTGGATGGACGAGCTGTGGTTAGTGGAACAGAAGGACTTAGCGGAAACGTGGCTGTGAGGTGCCCGTTCCTATGGGCCAGGGGCAGTTTCCAGAGAGGCTGGGTAGACAACTCAGTATGGCTTCTACTACAACCACTTACATTTGCTCATCAACTCCCTGAGGTATATCTCATTTCCTCCATACAGATAAGGAAACTCAGGCACAGGGAAGTTACATAATGCGTTCAGGGTCACGCAGTGAGTGAGTGGCAGAGCCAGTGCTCAAACCAAGGTGCTATCTAGCTCCAAAGCCTGTTTTCTTCTATCACTCTGCAGATTTTTCCAGCAGAGCAAGGCAGCTTTCCCTCTGCCAATTTGGAATTTGGAAAGTTAGTCCTTTTCTATGACAGGTAACATAATAATATTAGGCACTATAGTAGAGATGGCTGGTTTAGTAGAAAGAGGAATTCAGATGCCTAAACCAGAAATAATCGTTAGTAATGAAAATAATGAACAACAGACACTATCTAACAGTTATTGAGGGCTATTAGGTATTATGAATGAGCTCATTTAGTATTCACAACCACTCCAGGAAGGAAAGTAGTACCCTTATCTCCTGTTACAGGTGAGGAAACTGAGGCACAGGAGGTTAAATAACTTGTGTCAGCTCAAACAGCTGTGAAGAGGCAGAGCCAGGCCTCAGGCTCTGGCTCTGGAGAATAAACTCCTAGCCCAGCCACTGTCCTGTGGCCAGTCTTGTGGAGCCGAGGAGCAGGGCCTGCTGAAGGACTCGCTGCTGTTCCTGCAAGCCATCCACATCTCTGATCATCTGGCCTCGTGACTTGGCAAATTCTTGACTCTCTGAAGTTCTTTCGCTCTCATTGCAGAGGCTGGTGGTGGAGGAGCCCCTGCATTCTGTCTTCAGTCCTGTGCGCCAGGAGGTCTTTATCACCATCGCTGACCTCAGGTGATGCCAACATGCCCCACACATGTGTCCTGGTTCCTCATTCTGGGCCAATACCAGAGCCAGCATATTACATATTTTTAACTTCTGAAAACTATTTATATAGGGAAGGGGAAGCCAAATCCATGTTTTTCTGTAAGAACTTTGATTTCATGGATGCTGCCATCTATATCTGAAAGACCTTAATGGAACCCCTTTAGAGTTCAGTTTTGTCAAAGTACATTCAGTGGAAAGTTACTTCCATATACGCTTCATGACATTAGAGTTCCATGGTCCAAGAAATTTGGAAGGGCTGCCTGCTATTTACCTCTCTTGGAGATTTGTACTGCACATTAACTGGTTAAAGGTCCCAAGAAGTCCTGTAGTTAAAAAGGTTTTTTAACTTGGTCTAACCCACCATTCCCTGAACTAACCAACATGCAGCAGAACACGCTTTGGAAAATCATGGTGTACTACATTAGACTGTAGCAGGCTTCCCTCCCTGGTTGGACTAGAGGAAAGCCTGGAAGGGTGTCACTCCAGTGAGCTCTGTGGAGGTGAGGAGGGAAAGGGAAGAAGGATGGGGGCTCTGAACCTGAAACTCTTCCTCTAAGCTTTTGTGAGCTTTATCTACACAGACTGACAAGTATGCCATTTATCTTTCCCTCAGAGTGATGTACCAGTCAGTCTACCCTTTCCTTTTCAGTTACCTTGATCCCTGCTTATCAACGTCAAATCAGACTCTTCCCAAACTGTCTTTTCTTAGTTACCAAAATGTCCATTTGCTGTTTGGCTCTGAAGATCGAGCTGAGTTGTTCAGTCTTATCATGAAAAGTATAATCACTCTGCCATCTGTAACGAGTCTGACCCAGCTGCAGGAAATCACACCCAGTGGGCCCTACAATTCAGAGGTAACTCTTGCTTTGCTTTGTAACTTGCCAGCCACAGGGTCAGCTGATCTTGGCCTTTTGAGAGTGCATTTGATTTTTTGGAACTAGCCAAAAACCATTTAAGCCAAGTCTCGTGAATAAAATAGTTAAAAAGCTTTTTTTCCTCTTTATTTTATCTTCTTTCTTTTCCATGTCATTCCTTCTTCCTTGCTTTTGACTTTAAAATAAGGTGAGAGTTGCTGGGGCCAAGGGCAGGCCACCCCAAAATATCCCACAATGGCATATTGATTACTTCGAATTAAAGTTACTTGTTTTGACTTAAAGTTTTGATCCTCCTCTCTCTGCTCCCCCTGAAAGCAGGAAATAAATCCCCCATGTGAAGAGTACTCTTCCCGTACCAGGAGATAGAGACATCCTCATCACCAGAGCCAGAGAATTCAGGGCTGAGAAGACTGCATAAATAAACCTTGTTACTTTTACTAATTTCCTACCTCAAGTCTAAACTCTGTTTAAATTCCTCACTAATTACATACACCAAACCTAAGTTTCTTTGTCCTCTCAGTTCCTCACAAATTTATTGTTTTTTTTTGTAAAAAAGATATATAAACTGCCTGCTTTGTTCACTTTCTGAGTGTCATTTTTATGATGATTTCCCATACATGCATATTAAATTGGTTTTTTCCCCTGTTAATGCGATCTTGTGTCACTTTTATTAGTCTAGCCATAAGAAATCAAGAGAGGTAAAGGGGGGAATTTCTTCCTCCCGGACAGAGTATTCATATCCTTAGCAGATATTTAGAATTAGCATGTGCTAAGCATCATGATAGGTGACAGAAATACAGCAGTAAGCACTCATCTGGGGAGCCTGTGTCCTGGTGCAGAGACGCAAACTGCTGATACACAGAATATCAGGTGGTGATAAGAGCTATGAGAAAATAAAAAGGAAAGGGGAGGATAAAATGTTCTGTGATTGGGAGGCTCAGGGCCTTTTCTACATAGGGTGGTCAGGGAAGCCTTCCTGATAAGGTAACAGTTGAAGAGAGAGGGTGTGTCTGTCTCTGGAGGAGCAGCTTTCTGGCAGAGAGAAGAGGAATGCAAAGGCTTTGATTTTCTTCTGCAGCTAGTAAACCAGTTGGTAAAGCAATTGCCAAAGGGAACTTTGCTCCCCTTTGTTTCAAGATGTCAGAAAGAGCCACAAGTCAAACTTGTATCTTAATGACCCTAAATAATTCCCCAAATGTAGTTAGAATCAGTTAACTGTTCCCCATGATGCTGAGGAGTCCGTTTAATATGAATATATATTGTTTCACCTCAGGTCACAAACAGCCTACAAATACTTTTACGCTGGTTCTGCACATTTAAGGAAGGTCTCCAGATAACGAGGAAAGCCTTAAAAGTGTACCGTGCTTGGGGAACTTCGTATAGGGGAGCATCACTGATCCTGTGCTCTTTCAGTGTCTCTACAGGCAGACGTTTCAGGCATTCTCTGAGATGCTCCAGAGTTTGGTGGTTAAAGACCCACATTTGGAAAATCTTGATACCATTTTTAAGGTAAACGGAAGATCAGGAGAGAATGGGAAACTATTCCTATTAACTGGTGAAAATGGAAGAAGAAAATGTGGATTAAGTTTTAAGAGAGAGCTTAATAGTTAAGAGGATCAGCTATCAGTTTTGAGTCAGACTTGGGTTCAAATTCTGACTCATTGCAATTCGTTGGTTATAAATTCGGGAAGGACTTTAATCTCTCAGTCTTTTTTCTTCACCTTTAAACTGAGATAATAATTACTATGAGTATGAATAAATGGCCTTCAATAAAGGGTTTAAATGGTTGCTATAATTTTTCCTTAAGTTATTATCAGTTACTACCATAGAAGGGTTTCAGTGACCAGAGAACAGAGTCAGGTTCATGAATGAGTAAATAGGCATCTGCCTACCAGGCAAGATTCAAAGTCATTAGTGACCACTTGCCACCACCTGTACGGGTTCTAGTGCATGCCATTCCATCATTAGGGATTTATTCATCGAGTGCATTTACTGCAGTTCAAGCAGGTTGCTCTCTTACTGCTTTTAAGATGAAGATATCCCAGAAAGGAAGAACCCCTTAAACTGTTCTTAATCATTTGAGTGTAAGTACAGATGGACATTTATCTTTGCCACAACTGACCTTAATGCTATTTCTCATTCCTCTTCTTCTTGTACATCAACACCCCAGGCAGGTTGGGTTTCTCTCTCCTATCCAGTTGTGCCTTATACTTTCCTGCCTTGGCAGCTTAATTCCAGCCGTTTCTTCCACCTGGAAGGCCACCTTCTTTATGCAGCTCCTACTCCTGGATATTATGCTCTCCGTGACTCCTTCCCTGACTGTTGCAGGCAGATGCAATTTCTCCATCCTCACAGTTCTTTAGTAGCACATGATTAATTTTCTTTCTTTCAGGTTTCAGAAGGCTAAAAATATACAGAAGAATAGTATAAATAATTGAAGGAAGTGGAATGAAGGGAAAACAAAACTAGAAAATAAGCCCCTGTAGAAGCCAGACCGCTGGCCCTCTGGGTCTTGGTGCCTTGTTTGTCATCCCCTCACCTTCAGTTCCAACCCAAACTGGCGTGTATCCTTTAGGGAAGTATTTTGAGACACAGTAGTGACATGTGGCACTTCTCTCTCCATATTTTCTTCCAAACAGAAGAAAGATGTTATCCCAAATCTTCCTGATAACCCGTTTAGGCTCCCTTTATTTTTCGCAGCACATGGACCCCTGGTTACAGTCAGCCAAAGACCCTGAGCGAGAACGGGCCGCAGCCAGCATGGCTCAAGTTCTGAAGTGCTCATCCAGACACCTCAGCTTGAAGGTAAGCAGCCTTCAGCTGCAGAGGAAGAAGGATCCAAAGCCATCTTATTACTGCCTGTTTCCCCTCCTGTTTCTGACTCCCCAAGCTGGTGACTCCTTGGTGCTCATGTAATATGGTAGCACTTAGCATTTTCCACCTGTCTGCCCTCTCCTGAAATTGGAGCAGCTTGAGGCCAGGTACTGCGTGTGTTGAGCTTGCACCCCCACTGCTTAGCACCAGAGCTGGAACACAACAATACAGTAAATGTTTTTGAGTGAATGAGTAAATAAATGTAACCTGAAAGTATCTGAGGGCTCACAGTGGCCGAGTCTCTGTGCAGTGTTGTATTTGAAGGAACAAAGTTCAGCAGGCAAATGTTAAGTGAATTTAAATATCTCCCAGCATCTCAGAGAGAACAGTTCGATGGTACCCCTTTTTAAATCCTCTCATTTCTCTGTTTCACTCTCTCAGTTCTCAGTTGTTCTGAATCCTATCCCATAACTCCTAAAAAGAATTCCCCAAAACTAAGATCCTCCTTCCAGGTCTATTCTTTTTTTTCATCTGTGAATCTCTCTTTCTTCTTTCCCAAGTAGATCTTGTAGGCACTGGAGCGCCTCCTGTTCTCCATCCATCATTTCTCTGGTCTGCGTAATAAGGCCTGGGAGTTGGAAGAGAAGTTGCCGGTTAGGAATGCTAGGACCTATGCCAAAATTTTCCTTAGAGAATTTGTCCTTGGTAAAAATATTCTAACAGTCATGCTTAAAGGGACAGCATCCACTAACTTTCTTATTTCTCATGATGAAAATATATCCAGAGGCTGGCCCAGTGGTGTAGTGGTTAAGTTCCTGCACTCTGCTTTGGTGGCCCAGGGTTCACAGGTTCAGATCCTGGGTTCGGACCTAGCACTGCTCGTCAAGCCACACTATGGCAACATCCTACATAAAATAGAGGAAGATTGGCACAGATGTTAGCTCAGGGCCAATCTTCTTCACAAAGAAAAAAAAGAAGAAAAGAAAATACATCCAAACTTTCCACCTCATTATTGAACTAAATTCAGTCCCTCAAGCTATGCTACTTCCTTTTTTCTCTCTTTAGTCAAGGAAAGCAAGTAACTTCTGGCCATACCAGACTACCTTATTATTCTGTCATCACTGACTACCCTACTGTTGTTATTCTAATAACAATAATGTATTGTTCTTCCTTCTGCATTCCTTAACCTCTAATTTTGGCTGCAGATTAAACAAGAAAAGAGTTTCAAATGACTCTCTCCTATATAATCTCTCTCTAGGCCCTGGATATCTTCCTTAGCATTTTCTTCCTAGGGAGAATTGCTAATGTAGGGGTGCTGTACCTAGGTGCCTTTGAGGTATGTGAACATCCGGAAAAGCGTATGCAGAATTTTGTGTGGTGCAGTCTTCTGGATTTTTCTGAGAAGGTCCATAGCTTTTCTTAAGTCAACTTTATTAAATTATAATTTATATATAATGAAATCCTACCAATTTAAGTGTACAATTTTGAAAACTGCATATTCCCTGGGTCCCTAACTTTTTTCCTAGTCTCAAATAAAAGATAGAGATTTAGAAAAGAGATTGTTAAAGAACCACTTTGTCATCAGACTAGGAACATAATTCTCCAGTGGCCTTTTTTGTCTTAATAAAGTTGGGGGTCTTTTTGTATTATGAATATAAATATGTTTATTATAGAAAAATTTTTAAATATTTTTAAAAAGTAGAAGGAAGAAAAATTATCTTGTTGCTGTCATCCAGAGATAGCTACCATTAACCTTTTTTTATTCCTTCTGAGTACTTTTTTGTGCATGAGTGTGTTGGGATGGGGGCTTCCCCTTCAGTTCCTTCCAATGTGTTCTCTATATATAGCCAGAGTTATCTTCTTAAAACCTGTGCCACTCTTTTGATCCAGCTGTTCTTGAATACAAGGTCTTGTATGATCTAGCTCCTGCCTGCCTCTCTACACCCCCTGATTTACTCCCCTACACTGGCCTCCTTTACATTCCTTATCATGTAAAGCTCTTCCTGCCTCATGGCCTTTGCACTTACTGCTTCCTCTGCTGGGAATGACCTTCCCCAACTCTTCACATAGCTAACCTGTCGTCATTCTTTAGTGCTCAGTTCAAATGTTTCCACCTCAAAAAGGCCTTTGCTTACAAATAGATCTACCCTTGCTCTCTATCTCATCACTCTCTTTCCTTCCTAGGGCTTCTTAGGTTCAGAGGTTATCTTGTTTGATTGTTTGTTTATTGACTTACTGCCTATTTCCCTCTAATAGAATGCAAACTTCATCAGTGATTGTGTTTATCTTGTTCACCGCATAATCCCCAGTGCCTACCACAGAATATACCACATAGTAGATACTTAATTAAATATTTATTGAATAAATGTAAGTCAGCTTATGTCCCCTCTCTGCTCAAAACCCTCCAATGGCTAACCCTCCAATGCCTTCCCATGTCACACAGAATAAAATCCAAAATTCTTATAATATTCTGTAAGTTGTTATGCCATCTGGCCCCATCCTCATCTATCTCCTATTTTTTTTTGCTCTTTTTTACTTTGCTCCAGCCAACCTACCCTACTTATTCCTCAGAAACACCACACATACTCCCTTCTCTTTGCACTTGCTGTTCTCTCTGCCTGGAGTGCTTTTCTCCCAGATATCTATATGGCTTAATCTCTCATTTCAACATCAACAGGAAAGTGACGTCTTTCCTGACCATTCTAAAATAGCAGTTCCTATCCTTTTCTCCTGCATTTTTCTTCATCATAGCATGTATCACCATTTGAGACATAGTAAATTTTACTTTAACGTTTGTTATTTTATGTTCCTCCAACTACAATATCACCTCCATGAACAGGGATGTTATCTTTTGTTCACTGCTTATATCCCCAGTGCCAACCATAGTGCCTTGCCCATAAGTACCATAGGCATAACCAGTTCCCGGATCATCATTGACACTCAGTGTTTGTTGATTGAATGTATGAATGAAGGTTATATCAGTGAATGAAAGATGTTAGACAGCTTTGTGTATATGTTACTATGTTTACTGTAAATAAGTTGTAGAGGCTGTTGTTCATCTCTCTCTCTCTCTATATATATATATTTGTGTGTGTGTGTGTGAGGAAGATTGGCCCTGAGCTAACATCTGTGCCAGTATTCCTCTATTTTTTGTATGTGGGATGCTGCCACAGCATGGCTTGATGAGCAATGTGCAAGTCCATGCCCAGGATCTGAACCTGTGAACCCTGGGCCACTAATGTGGAGCCTGTGAATTCAACCACTACGCCACCGGGTGGGCCCCTCAGTATATTTTTATGAAGAGCCATAGAAGAAATTTCTTTTTGCCTCAATCCTAGGAAGAGTTGTGCTTCTTATCTTATGGGCAATGTGAATCATATTGTATATAAGATTGTGTGTACCTCTGCGTTAGCCCTAAGGAAGTTCAGAGCCTAGCTCCGTGGCCTACCCCAAACGAATGATGAGTGTGCGTTCTGCATGCTAACCAAATTCTTAACTTCATTCATCTTTTCTACCTTCATTTTTTAATTTGTCCCACTTTCTTCACTATATCTCTTCTTCTGATGTGATTTTTGCCAGCTACCTTACTATTTTTCTTTAGTCAGTCAAGATATCAATAAATAAAATTTTTAAATAGAATTAAATGGTACACCTCAACTTTGCATCCAGCTTTTTCACTTAGCAGACTAGCATATTTTCCTACCTTATCACAAATTCCTAGGATACTTTATCCCTAATGGCTATATTCACAGAGTGGCTATACCATAGTTCTCCTTGTTATTGCGCAATTATTTCCAATATGTGGTCTTTTAAAACAGTGCTAGAATGAACATCTTTATATACAAAGCTTTTGCTTTTTTCAGATTGCTTACTTAGGTCAGAACTTGCCCTATTTAATATCATGTGCTGGATATGTTGTATCTATACACGTTAAATGTTAACCTTAAAGAGATCCAAGGGCTGATTGGGACCCTTGCACTTCTCTGGAGTAGAGGGGGAAATGGAGTTACTTCTCAACGACCTAAATCTAAGGCATCAAATGCCCCTGTATTCTAATGGCATCTGTCTTTTTCTTCCTAACTAGCTTCCACTGCGATTCCAAAGACTTGGACACCTAGTGGCTCTGATGGCACTACTGTGTGGGGACCCACTGACAGAGGTGGCCGAGGAGGCTGCCGAGGGCACACACTACTTGCTGCATATCACGCTGAAGCTGAAGTGTAAGGCACTGCTGAAGGCAGCGAGGCCCTGAATAAATCCTCTAGCATAACACAAGCACAGTCCTCCATGTGTCCTCACTCCCCACATTCTAGAAAGACTTTTTACAGTAGCTCATAAGGGGAAGGGCACATAGTCAAAGGCAGAGAAGAAGCAGCACTGACTTGATAGAGTCCTAACAGTGGGTCTGCCCCGTCAGAGGCAGCCATCTGCTTGGCCATCGAATTGGAGTAGCTAAACATGTGGACGGACTGGAGTGATTAGTTTGGTCAGAAGTGGAAGAAGTTCCTGCCATCATTCGGGCCTTCATTTATTTATTTATCCCATAAATGTTTACTGAATACTTACTTGGGATCTAACAGTAACCAGCATATAGTCTAGTGGGGGAGTCAGACAATCAAAGAATCAACAAATAACTCTGTTGTTACAAACTAAGATAACTGCTATGAAGGGAAATTACAGGGGCCATGAATGAGAATCAAATCTAGTTGTGGGGTTCAGAAAATGCCTCTCTGAAGATAACCTGAAAAATAAAGAACATTAGTCAGGTGAAGAGGTGAGAAAAGCATATGAGGCAGAAGGCACAGCATAAGCAAGGACCCTTGGGAGATAAGAGCTTTCGGAGTTTGAAGAATAGAAAGAGGACCATTTGGTCAAAGAATGAATCATCAAACCCCCAGTTAGCAGAGACTTCAGAAACATCTAAGCCAGCATGCCCCCGGTGTTTGAGTCTGAGTCCACTCTATCCCCACCAGCTAGTCGCCCGGCCTGGGCTTGCTCATCCTAAGGATAAGGAAGCTGTGTGCTTCCCAAAGCAGCCGTCTCATCTCTGGGCAGCTCTGAGTGTGAGCAGTGTCTACCAAGACATAGAGCCGTGGAGATGCAAGTGCTTACTTGCTCAGCATAGATTTCTGAGGCACTTGTTCTCAGGATGCACTGGTGAACAAGACACACAGGGTCCTTTCCCCAAGAGTTTATTGTCCAGTTGGAGAGATAATATGCTCAACCAAGGGCCCAGACACATGGGCCCCATACATAAATTTCCAGCGACCATGAGTCACAACAAAACGTGAAAAAACCAAGGCACTGTGAGGGCATGTTGGCAGGTTCAATCATCAGCAAAACTAAACACATAAAAAGTTCTGATACACAGAATTATCAGACAGTACAGAATCGTACAATTTTTTGTGGGGACCTAAGCGTCATAGGGAGACCCCTCAAAAGTCCTCACCAGTGCGGGAATGGTTTAGCTCACCTTGGTTGTACTTCCAAATCACTCAAAAGCTCTGCTCTTTCAAAAAGCTCTTTTCTTTTTCTTTCAGCCCTTTTTATGGGTTGCTCTACAACAGAGGGGAAACAAATCAGCCTTCAGATTGACACGCACTCCTTCCCCCAGGCATTTTTATTCAAGTTTGAAAAAGACAAGAAGAGTGAGATCTTCAACCTAGAGATCAACCAGACTTGCAAAATCAAGATGAAAGATATAAGCCGGAAAGTATTAATATTTCATTTTTTTCTCAGATATCACTCATGACAAGAAAAATCACCAAAGCTTGAAAAGAGCCATGAAAAAATGTCGAGAACTCCTAGAACTCTATAGTATTAAATGGTTCTACAGTTGTCCCTTCAAAATTGCCCAGGTAATCAGAATGGCTGAAGTTATAAAGGCAGACCATATGAAATGTTGCAGAGGATGGGAAGCAACCAGAAGTCTCATGCATTTGCTTGTGGGAATGTGAAATGGTAAAACCACTTTAGGAAAAGTTTTGATAATTTCTTATAAAACTAAAGATACAAAATTGCCTGAGAAGGTGCTCTCTAAACATTCCCTGATTTGGTGATGAGGCACCATGGTCTTGAGACTTCTACACTTTGCCCTATTAGTTTAGTGGTTTAGGTCAACCCATCAGTGGGGCCAATATCTCTGTTTGGATATCTCTTCAGACAAACGGCTTCCATTGATGGCTCTCCTAACCCTAGCCAGGCTCTTGCAAATGTAAATCCTTGTCACAAAAAGGAGCTGCAAGAAAATGTAGTTGATCTGATAAGCCATACCCTTTTTAATTAATATATTTATCATTATTCAACACATATTTAAGCACCTACTGGGCACCAGGCACTATGTTAGAAGCTATAGAATAAAAGAAAACCTGCAGATCTTACTCATGTAGAGTCAAAGGTATCAGGTAATTTAAAATTCTCTGTGCATCAGTTTCCTCATCTGCACAATGAGGATCTGTAAAAATTGGGATAACTCAATTGTTGTAAGGGTTAAATAAGACATTGTGTGGAAAACGCCTTGCTCAGTGCCTGTCACATAGTAAGTGCCCAGTCATTATACCTGCTATAATCATGTGAAGGACTTTATACACTGTCAAGTACAATGAGAAGCAGAATCACACTTCTTTTAATATATTGTCTCCAGACAAGGTCTTTTAGCTATGCCTGGGACCCTGTCAGCTCTGTAGCTTTAGAGACTTTCCTTTAGTCCTACTCCTTTAAAAGTGTGACTCTTTCTGAAGATCTCGGTAATAAAACTTCTTTCTGAAAGTCAGCGGTAAAAGGCCATGCACAGACCCTAGCAGTAGACAGTTGGGTTGCTTCCAGTTTTTCACTCTTGTAAACAAGACTGAAGTGAACAGCCTTGTACATCTTTGTACACTTCTCTGATTGTTAACATAGAATCTACTTCAGGACTCTTTCTATGGTATCATATATCTTGGAAGTTCATTTTCCCTAAATCATTTCAGGTCTTTGAAGTTTTTCTCGATTCAGATGAGCTCTACCAGTTTGTAATGACCACATTGGATGGCTTGAAAAATGTGAAACATCCCTGCACCCAGCAGTCAGCGGGAGAATTGCTGATAACATTGGTGAAAAATGCAGAGTCCCGATTTGAGAAGGTAAAAAAGCTCAGTGGCCATTTTCTAGGTTTGAAATACTGGCACGACCTCTCCCCTGCTGCAGCTGCTGAGGTCTCTTCTGCTTTTCCTGTTCAGCTGAGAACTGCTGCCAGGGACCACGGTCAAAGCCTTAGTCCATTGGTCAGTGTCTAACATTCATCCATTCAACAAGCCTGTAATAAACAACCACTATGGATGCAACTAGGGAGGGAGATTTTTAGAAATCCAAGTTATGGTCTATATTTCCCAGAGATATAAAGATATAATTAACACATATGAGAATGTTAACTTCAATTTAGATCTTCATCTAGGTTAATTAAAGGTGTCAAATTTTAAAAAGTCAAGCTATCAGTGATCCTAGAAGGAAGCTGACTTGTAAGCTTAAAATCAAGAGAATTTATTTAAATCTGTCTAAAATTGTTACATCAAGAAATCACAATATGATTAGATCATCTAGAAATATGGAAGGACATACTGGAAGAGAGAAAGGGATAAAGGTAGTTGTCTCTGGAAAGCGGACCTGGGGAATGGGCAGGAGAGAGCCTTGAAGTACCACTGGACTTTTTAAATTGTGTGCATGTTGCACTTTGATAAAAGTAAAAAGTAATTTTTAAATGATGAAAACCCAGTTTTTAACCTATTAAAATAGCAAAAATGCAAAAAAAGCAGTATGATGAGAGCATTGTGAGATTGGCGCTTGTATCGGTTGGGTGCTTTCAGCTGTGAAATAACCAGACCATGAGAAGATAGAGAGTTTATGGTCCCATACACCAAGAAGGCTGGAAGTGGAGTAGATTTTCTAAGATTGGTTCAGGGACTCAACAGTGTTATCAAAGAGCCAAGGGCTTTTCCATCTTTCCACTTTGCCTGTTTGTTTAAGTCATAAGATGGTCACTGCGGCGTCAGACTTTATGAGCGGATAAGACAAGACTATCCAGCGAAGAGAGATGTTGCCTTCCTTTTGTCCCTTTAATCAGAGAGGAAAATCTTTCCCAAAAGCCCCCAGTAGATTTTCCCTCATGTTTCATCAGCCAGAGTCGCATCCCTTGCTCATCCTTAAACCAATTTCTGGCAGCTGGTGATAATGACAGCCATTTTATGTGAGGTCATTGAGGAGTGACTCTCTGAGAAGCTGACATTTCCACAAAGACCTGAAGCCATGAATCTATGAGTGGGAAGAGTAGTCCAAGCAGAGAAAGACCAAAGCCCGGCGGCTTCTGTTTCCTTTACCCTGAGCGAGATAGGCATCACTGGGAGGAAGGCGGTGACTCCTCTGGTACTCTTACAGTCAGAGTGGAAAAAAACCCAGCTTCCTTGCAACACTTTTATTAGTTCATCTTATTATCAAATCAATACATAATCATTAAGGAAAAATTAGAAAAAATATATAAGCAAAAAAAAATTCCATCACTCAAAGACACATTATTAACATCTTTGTACATATGTTCTTCCAAATCCTTTTATATGCATATGCATACATACAGATATGTTTTAAGTAGTTTTGATAATAAACTTTTTAACAATAATAGGGGCTGGCCCCGTGGCCAAGTGGTTAAGTTTGCATGCTCCATTTCGGCGGCCCAGGGTTTCGCCGGTTCGGATCCTGAGCACGGACATGGCACCGCCCATCAGGCCATGTTGCCACATGCCACAACTATAAGGACCCACAACTAAAATATACAACTATGTACTGGGGGATTTGGGGAGAAAAAGCAAAAAGGAAAAAAAAAAAGAAGATTGGAAACAATTGTTAACTCAGGTGCCAATCTTTAAAAAAATAATAATAAAAACATTGTTTTAAAAGTCACCCCCAGGACCTCTTAGAAATAGCCACAATATTCTCAGTAATTATCACTGTCACACAGGATTAAGGTCTTAGTGATTTCTTTTCCTTCTTCAGGTGCCAGAAATTATGGATGTTATCTGTGCCAGGCTATCCATAATCAGCCAGCCTACAGTCCGCCACCAAATCATAAATACTGTGAGTTTGTTTATCTCCAGGCCCAAGTACACAGATGTAGTGATCAACCACCTTCTGTGTCATCCAGTACCATATGACAGGTAACAGAATCTGGTCCAGCCTCTGGATTAAATTGGGGTGTGTGACACAGCTGTCAGTATTGTGGAACATGGCTCCCCTCAGAAAACTAATGATATTCTTGTAGAGGAGATAAGATATAGACAGATACCTACAATATAAATAAAAATATAATGCATGAACATAATGAAACAATCCAAAAAATCCAGAAGGAAGAACATTTTACAAGACAGTTGGACTGAACTCTTCAAAAATGTTAGTGTCGTGAAAGAAAAAATGGTGCTGGGGGCACTGTTTTAGATAAAAAAACACTAAAGAGACATAACCAAATGCAATATGTGACTTTGATTGGATCCTGGATGAAAACCATAAAAGAAAATTGTGAGAAAATTTAAATATAGACTCTATACTAGATTATCAAATTATTTTCTTAGATGTAAAAGATAATGTGGTTATACAGAAGAATGCCCTTATTTTTAGGAGATAGATACTGAAGTTATTTAGGGGTGATGTCTGCATGCAATTGAGAAAGATTTAGCCAAAAAGTAATATGTACATAAAAAATATATGCATAAAGTATAAATATATGCATAAATAAGAATGGAATCAGAGAGAGGAACAAACAAGATGCCTTTTTTTAGATTAGTGGTTTTCAGAGGGAGGCAGTCTGGAAGGCCCAGGAGACGCCTTGTGGGGAAGGCAGTGCATCATGAGGAGAGGGCTCCAGGCGCCCACTCCACTTTAACCAGAGCAGCGCCTCTTTTTATCTGCTTTATATATTGTGATTGTGGGTAATTATTGTATTTGAAGAAAAGATTTCTCAGCTTTAAACTGTTTGAAACCACTTTCAGTGAATAGTTCTCACATAATGGCTTGCTGTAATGCTGATGTTTTCTGTAAGCTGAGTTAGACATTCTACCACTAAATCAAAAGGAGAACTTGTACCCATCCATGGAGAAATATGAGTTAATTTAGATTAAAAAAAATCTTCTTACTTTTCTATATTTCACTAATACGTTGTTTTCAAATCTTTCGTACTTGCTTCAAGTTATCTACAATAGATTCTTGTACAAAATATCTGATTTAGTACAAAATATTAAATGTATCTAGTTATTTTAAGAGTAATTTCAGCATTATTTTATGGTGTGTGTTTGTTCTAGCTCTTGGAGGACTTGAGAACCACTGCTTTAGATCGTATGAGAACTGTAGAATCTGTTAGAAATGGAAATGACTTAGTCAGGAAACTTCATTCTGATTATATTTTTGGTCATTTGCCTGAAGTCCGTTAGTTGATCTACATACAGATTGGGGTGATTGTTCTTAGGAGTCTTTTCAAGGCATCTGCTATGTGCACGGTGCTGCTAGGCACTGGAGAAATAATGGACAGGACATGGACCTGGCCTCAAGCAGCAAAGTCTGGTAGCAGACACAGACAAATAACAAAGGATCCCAAAGCAAAATAACAGAGTTCTGTGGAAGTCCCTAGGAGGGGACTTGACCTAATTAGATGAAGGATTGGGGAAGAGTTTCTGAAAGAAGGGCTGCCTCAAGCTGAGTTTTCAGTGGAAATTAGCCAGGTAGATAGTGGGATGGTGGAGTGGAAAAGGCCTTCCAGACAGAAGGAACAGCGAAAATGAATGCAAGGAAGGTATGAAACAGATCGATGAGTCCCAAAGTGATGGTGAGCAAACAAAAACCATGTCACAGCTACAGAATCACTGTCACTGGAGGTGAAACCTGTTCCATATTTTTAACAAACTCTCCAGATGACTTTTTTCACACTAAAATTTGTGAACCATTGGCTAATAGGCCAATGTGTGTGTTTTCCTAATTTAGATGAATTCTCAGCACACTTAACAAACGTACAGCAGACCTAAGGCATTTTTGAAACACTTCTTTCACAATAAATAACTTCTCAATATACTTCATTTACTCCCTCAGGAATTCAGAGAAAAAAAGAAGGTTAAGTAAGTATAGGATTTCTTAGTTTCATCCCAGAAACGAATGTTCATATTCCACAATCTCTTTCCCCAGCCATGAGCCTTTTCAGCATCCCACATTGCTTTTCTGGCCTTCCCTTTAGGAATCCTTTAGGATCTTCTTGCTTTGTTTTATTTACATATTAGATCATGAGAATAGGGAGTATAATATTGGAATAGTTTTAAGCCTCTCCGTTTTTAGAGTGATTCTGATGGAGAGAGTTGGAAGACCACACTTTAAAAAACACTGACTCTAGCACACAAAGATACCTAGGTAGATTCTGAAAATAAAAGAATGGATTAAAAGCATGAGTAATTCCCAGTCTTCCCCCAGTAATTTTCCTCCACAATGTTTATATAACTCTCAGGCCTTACCTTTGAGTCAATGGTAGAAGAGATGTTATTACAAACTGTCTTTCTTTGAGGAGACAAAGGGTCTCTTCTGAGAAGGATCAAAGCCTTGTTTCAGGGCTTGGCCTTAGCCAAAATTTGAGGACCATAGACTGCATTGAATAAGTATGTCTTTGAATGCTTTCTGTGAGCCTGGCATTGTGCTAGGTCCTGAAGGATTCATAGAAGAAAAGCCAGACATAATCCCTGCCTTCAAGAGGGAACAGATATAGACAAACATACAGAGAACTGACAATAGTACATTTAAGATCGAGGCAACATCTCAAAGGAGGCATTCTTAAAGTGTTGGGGAAACTCTCAAGAGCAACATGGTGAAGAAGCAGCAAGGCTTCACAGAAGAGATGACACTGGAGCTGGACCTTGAAGGATTTTGATGGGCAGAGCAGAGTTATGGAAAGGGCTTCCCAACTTAAGGAAATAACATAAGCAAAGGTATAGGGTTTTCAAAGGCCATTGTTTGTTTGGTAAAGGTGAATAGTCTGGGTAGCTCCAGCACAGAGTATGTGCTAGGGGAGTTGTGAGAGTGAAAAGGTAGGTTAGGACAGTTCATGAGTGCTCTTGAAGTCCATGCTGTGGCAATGGGAACTTGAGTCTATCAAACCGTGGGAGTTACTGTTAGGAAATCAGATAGTAAGTCTTTTGATACCCTGAAGAACTGAGCAGATAGGAAAACCTCTTATAGATTGGATTCCAAACAGATTCCAGGGAGGTTGTGGTCATGGTAAGCCTATGATAAGCCATTGTCTTGAATCCTGTTACTCTGGGATCTCTAGGCATCTGGCTGAGTTGTGGAGAACTCTGGAGGTGGAGCTGCCCAGCACAACCTGGATTCTGTGGAGGCTCTTGAGGAAGCTGCAGAAGTGCCACAATGTGCCCACGCAGGAGAAGATGGCCTATGTGGCTGTTGCTGTAAGCCGTTGAGCCCCTCCAACGTCAGCCCACCATGCTCCCCTCCTAGGACGACTGCCCAACGCCCCATCTGGAGAGTATTCCTTTGGTTCCTCTGGAAGTTTGCTTCTGTCATGCATTTATAAATCTACAGTGTCTCTACCAAGGGATTGACTGGAGGGAGCTGGAGAGAGTGAAAGAATCAGTATGGTTTCCTATGTTGCAACATGCCTTCCCTCATCCTTTAAAAATAGTTAAGAGTAGGGCTGGCCCGGGGGCGCCGCAGTTAAGTTCGCACGTTCAGATCCCGGGTGCGGACATGGCACCGCTTGGCAAAAGCCATGCTGTGGTAGGTGTCCCACATATAAAAGTGGAGGAAGATGGGCATGGCTGTTAGCACAGGGCCAGTCTTCCTCAGCAAAAAGAGGAGGATTGGCAGCAGTTAGCTCAGGGCTAATCTTCCTCAAAAAAGAAAAAAAGTTGAGTAATACATCATCATAGTAATGCTAATAGTTCATCACAGTTAAGAGTAATACAAACTCATGAAAAAGAATTTCAAATAATATAGAAAAGTATAAAATAGAAAGCAGGGCTCCTCTTTGAGCAGAGATAGGTAAACTTTTCCTGTAAAGGTCCACATGGTAAATATTTTAGGTTTTGCAGGCAACATAGAGTCTCCATCACATATTCTTTGGATTTTTTTTTAATACAATCCTTTAAAAATCTAAAAAGCATACTTAGCTCATGGTTATATCATCTCCATAAAAATGAACTTTCTAGAAGTGCTTATGCATATAGAAACTTTTTTTGTATGTATTTGGTAAACTTTTTTCCCCCATATGTTTTTTTAAATAGACTTTATTTCTTAGAGGAGTTTTAGGTTCACAGCAAAATTGAGCAGAAAGTACAGAGAGTTCCTATATACTCCCTCCCTGCTAGACACACAGCCTGCCCCACTATCAATATATACATTTTTACTTTATTTTCTTCCCTACCAGTTTACGGTTCAGCTTTCTCTGGCGTAAGTTATTACCATACATGTGTTTTAGCTTCCAAAATCATTTTGACATCTCTAATGTATTATTGTCTCCTCTCCTATTCTGTCTGTTCTTGTGGGTTTATACCTTTTTAAAAATCCCTATAGTGTCATTTTAGTGCAGTTTTAGGGAGTTAGGGCAGATAAAAGTATATACTTAATCAGGTCAGTCTATAAATTGTATATGTATATTAATAGGATCATACTATATATTCTGTTTGATGATTTGCTGTTTTTCATTTAACAAAATATGAACTAGGGGCCGGCCCAGTGGTGCAGCGGTTAAGTGCACACGTTGTGCTTCTTGGTGACCCAGGGTTCGCCAGTTCAGATCCCGGGTGCAGACATGGCACTGCTTGGCAAGCCATGCTGTGGCAGGCGTCCCACATATAAAGCAGAGGAAGATGGGCATGGATGTTAGCTCAGGGCCAGTCTTCCTCAGCAAAAGGAGGAGGATTGACAGCAGATGTTAGCTCAGGGCTAATCTTCCTCAAAAAAAAAATGAGCTATATTTCATATCAATATATAGTGCTCTCTGTTATCTTTTTCATGCCTGCATAGTAATTTATTTATTTTTAATTACCTTTTTAAAAATAGGTAATACTTGGGGCCAGCCCCGTGGCCTTGTGGTTAAGCTCAGCACATTCTGCTTCAGCAGCCCAGGTTCACTTCCCGGGCTGGACCTATACCACTCATCAACCATTCTGTGGCAGTGACCCACATACAAAATAGAGGCAGATGTTAGCTCAGGGCAAATCTTCCTCAAGCAAAAAGAGGAAGATTGGCAACAGATGTTAGCTTAGGGTGAATCTTCCTCAGCAAAAAAAAATAGGTAAGGGGCCAACTCCATGGCTGAGTGGTTAAGTTCACTCATTCTGCTTCTGTGGCCCAGAGTTTTGCTGGTTCAGATCCTGGGCACAGACCTAGCACCACTCATCAAGCCATGCTGCGATGACATCCCACATGCCACGACTAGAAGCACCCACAACTGAAAATATACAACTATGTACTGGGGGACTTTGGGGAGAAGAAGAAAAAATAAAATCTTAGAAAAAAATAGGTAATACATGGTACAGAACCATTTATTTCACTATCACGTTTCATATTAGTGAACATTTTGACAGTTTTCAAACTTCTGCCATTAAAACAGTGCTGTAGCAAACTTAATCATGCATACATAAATTTTGTTATACATACCCAATTATTTTCTTAGAATAAAGTCCATTGAAGGGAAGTTTCTAGGTCAAGGGGTGGACTTATTTAAACTTTTGATAATGTTCCCAGATGGTCCTCTAGAATGTTGCCCTTCTCCCAGTTGTGTGTGAGAATGCCTGTTTACCCACACCCTCACCACACTGAGCCTTACCAGTCTTTTCATTGTTGCCTAGCTGATAGGTGAAAAAGGAACATGTTTTAATTATTATTTCATTTTGGTGAAGTTGAACATTTGTATATTTTTTTAAAAATTATTTTGTTGAGGTCTTATTGGCTTTTAACATTGTATAAATTTCAATTGTACATTATTATATTTCACTTTCTGTATAGACTGCATCATGCTCACCACTAATCTAGTTTTTATCCATTACCATAAATATGTGGCCCTTTACCCCTTTCACCCTCCCTGTATATGTTTTTTTTTTCTCTAAAGATTGGCACCTAACAACTCTTGCCAATCTTTTTTTTTTTTTTGCTTTTTCTCCCCAAATCCCCCCAGTACATAGTTGTATGTTTTAGTTGTGGCATGTGGGATGCCACCTCGACATGGCCTGATGAGCAGTGCCATGTCCACGCCCAGGATCCGAACCAGTGAAACCCTGAGCCTCCAAAGTGGAGCGCACGAACTTAACCGCTTGGCCACAGGGCCAGCCCCCTCCCTGTATATGTTTTTTAATTGGCCATTTATAGTTCTTCTTTTGTGACTTGTCTGCTCATGTCCTATACACCAGTGCTCCTCAATTTTAATATGCACACAAACCACATTCATCTGTGGGTCTAATCGAAATAGAGATTCTGGTGCAAAATGTCTGGGGTGAGGGTTTGGAATTCTCCATTTTTAACCAGCTCCCAGGTGATGCCAGTGCTGCTCCTGTGTGGCCCACGCATTGAGTAGCAAGCCTTTATGTTTTTTTCTGTACTGATATGTAAGAGCATTTTATATATTAAGAATATCACATTGATGCAAATACTTTTCCGGGTTATTTGTCATCTAACTTTGTTTATGATAAATTTTGCCCTGGCTTTATATTTGTATGTGGTCAAATATGTTAATAGTTTCCTTTATAGTTTCCTTCTGGATTTCAGGACTCCCCTCACTCTTTGGTAACTTTTAATGACCACTTCACTCCTATTCCTTTTCCCCTCACTTTCGTGTTCCTGCACGACTGCCACTACTGTTCTGCGTATGGGATAGTAGAACCAGAAAGCATATTCTGGCACAAGCAGACATCAAGTAAAAGTAAGGATTAGGGCTAGCAGGTGTTCAGCTCTGCTGTGTGCCTTTTCTACCACAGGCAACAGATGCCCTTTATGAGGTGTTTGTGGGAAACAGGCTCCGAGCAGCTACGTTCCGACTCTTTCCTCAGCTTCTCATGACACTGCTCATCCAGATTCACCACAGCATCGACCTCACCATGTCTGATGTCGCCATCCCAAGTGGCCTGTACACAGGACAGGAAATGTCTTCCGAGGTCACTCCTCTGTGGTACTGCCCCTTGTGATTTCATTGACCTTAACTAAGCACTGGGCACTGTGGTAGACATGAGGATAGCCAAGATGTGGTCCCAACTGTGGGAGAGTTTACAGTCTGCCACTCCCAGGAGACAAGTTGAAATGCCTGTGAGTTACTGTGGGCTTTCGTTGGTTGTCTTTTTTTTGATTGGTGCCAAGGTAAATGTGGCTGTCTGGGTCCAGATGCCCTGTAAAATAATGTGCGATATCGTGCCAGCCCCTTCTTTTTTTTTTCTTTTTTTTTAAAGATTTTATTTTTCCTTTTTCTCCCCAAAGCCCCCCGGTACATAGTTGTGTATTTTTTTAGTTGTGGGTCCTTCTAGTTGTGGCATGTGGGATGCTGCCTCAGCGTGGCTTGATGAGCGGGGCCGTGTCTGCGCCCAGGATTCGAACCAGCGAAACCCTAGGCTGCCAAAGCAGAGCACAGGAACTTAACCAGTCGGCCACGGGGCTGGCCCCTGCCAGCCCTTTCTTGATAAGTCAAGTAGAGACAGAGACAAGTAAAACAGCCTTAAACCCACCTCCGAAACCGTACTGATCCACACTTGAACAATAGCTCATCTCCGTTTTATTGCATGGAGAGGTATTTTTAGTTCCCCATTAGGGTCTCAGTAGAAATCCCTTAGTGTCGCTATGGCACATGGATTTCTTTCAGAGGAAGTGCTATGATGTGGAATATTTAAGAACACCTAAGAGTCAGGAGAACTGAGTCCTAATTCCCATTCATTTAACCAGCTGTGTACCGTGGGCAAATTTTTCTGTTGCTCTGTGCCTTACTTTCCTCGTCTGTAAATGAGATCAGGCCAGGTGTTCTCCAAGGACCCCTCCAGCTTTAAGACTGTCTAATGTGGGCTAGCCCCGGTAGCCTAGTGGTTAAGTTCAGTGCGCTCTACTTCAGCAGCCCGGGTTCAGTTCCTGGGCACGGACCTCCACCACTTGTCTGTCAGTGGCCATGCTGTCATGGCAGCTCTCATACAAAAAGAGGAAGATTGGCAACAGATGTTAGCTCAGAGTGAATCTTCCTCAGCAAAAAAAAAAAAAAGAGGAAGACTGGCAATAGATGTTAGCTCAGGGCAAATCTTCCTCAGCAAAAAAAAAAAAAAAAAAAAAAATTCTCTTATGTCCAGGATACTATTCAATAACTAGCGTTTTTGGGGTTTTTTTAAAAGATTTTATTTTTCCTTTTTCTCTCCAAAGCCCCCTGGTACATAGTTGTATATTTTTAGTTGTAAGTCCCTCCAGCTGTGGCATGTGGGACACTGCCCCAGCATGGCCTGATGAGCGGTGCCATGTCCATGCCCAGGATCCAAACCGGCGAAACCCTGGGCTGCCAAAGTGGAGCATGTGAACTTAACCACTCGGCCACGGGGCCGGCCCCTCAATAACTAGTTTTAAAAAGCAATGGGGGTAAACTTTATGGAGTGTAAATTGTATTTAAATAAAGCTTTAAAAAAGCAGTGGGGGAGCCGGCCCGGTGATGTAGTGGTTACGTTCACACACTCTGCTTCAGTGGCCCTGGGTTCATGAGTTCAGATCCTGGGTGTGGGCCTACACACCACTCAGCAAGCTATGCTATGGTGGCGTCCCACATACAAAATAGAGGAAGATTGGCAACAGATGTTAGCTCAGGGCCAATCTTCCTCACTGAAAAAAAAAAAAGCAGTAGGTATCTGTTTAGCATCCCACATCATTTGTTTTATCATAGATTTCTTTCCAAACTCCCAGGGAAACAAAATCTAGTTATTAGAGCATTAAGAGTCTTTTTTTTTTTTTTTTTTTTTTTAGCATTAGGACTCTTTTAGGAAATCTAGAAAGAAGAGAATTACAGTCCAGCAGCTATCAGTGCATGGCCCTCCTCAGGGAGAGCAGGGCGATTGTGTGCTGTACATTGGAGGGTCCTGTTCTATTCACTTGTACTGTTTTTGTTTGATTTAGCTTCGCCATACAGGCTACAAAGACTCTTCTCCTCAGAACATGGTGCTGGCAGGAATTCCACATCATGGAAAAGAATAAAGGATGGGCCCTCCTGGAAGGAAAAGAGTGCCATCTTCAGGGAGTCTCTCTCCTTGCCAAGTAAGACTTCCTTGCCATGCATATCTTCCCTAAATCAGCATTGTTTTAAGGTATTTTTTTCCCTTTTAGTTATCACAGCAACTAAGTTCGGATAATCTTCTCATCACAGGGTGGGCAAAGACCCGTAATGCTAGGGAGATTTCAGAGGTCCTGACCCTGCCATGCCCTCCTGTGTACCTGAATCTGGTCAAAAACTTCAGAGGGCCCCCAGCCCTGGGAACGATGCTCTCTGGATGGGAGCACCTCTGAGAGTTGTTCTGTCTGTGTTCTGTTTTGCAGTGCATTGCTGGAAAGAAATCACCTCCTTGCACATAAGGTCATGTACTTGTTAGTCCCTCTTCTTAACCGAGGGAACGATAAACATAAACTCACATCTGCAGGCTTTTTTGTGGAGGTAAGACTCATTCTTTAGAAGCTGGATTCGGGAAGCCTATAAAGCAGTAATACCTGCCTCCTAGACCCTATTGGACTAAGTGGCAGGCTGGGATCCATTTCAGATGTGGGACAGAAATAGTTTCAGATTCAAGCCTATTGAAATTCTTCCTTCCACGTGCTCATTATTCAGCGTTCCTTATGTGCCTACAGTGTAAGCACCATCCTGTAATGTATGTGCTGGATAGTAGAGCTTTCAAAAGAGAATCTGTATTTTGGAGTTGGTGAGAAGGTGGTTCCTCTCATGAAAAAGGGCCTAAAAGTAACTTCTTTGGCTGATTTCTGGGTTCTTTCAGCTTCTCCAGAGTCCAGTGGCTAGGAGACTGCCCAGCATATACTCTGTTGCCCGCTTGAGAGACTGGCTACATCATGGAAATAATCTCTTTAAAAATCTTGCCCTGAGGGGACTGCACAATCTTCTCAGACACCAGGAGATGGTAGGAGAGGCCCCCAGACCACTGATTCTTAAGTCACAAATAAAACACACCCCAGAAAGTTATCCAAGAAACTGGTAATGGCTAAGGAGGAAATTGGGTAGCCTGTGAACAGGAGTGGGTAGGAGTACATTCCTTTGTACCATTTGAATTTTATTCCTAGGAAATATGCAAGTACTGACCATTAAACATTTAATGAAATTAAGAGGAATAAAAAGTCCAAGTCACATATATTCATAATATTTGAAACTTGCAGTTTGTGTAGGAGATACCCTCATTATCACCACAACCTGGGCAACATTCAGGTGTCCTTTTATGCTTTGTACCGTGTCGCCCTGTAGGTAAATTGGATAGGCCATTGTACCTGCTTCCAAGATGCTTATCATCTAAGACCAAGATCACTGACATTCATGTTGGAAGCTCATTTCCACAGGCCTACCTAGAAACTAAGCCTAGGTCAGAAGAGAAGATTAACCCCTGAAGCTTCCATTTTATCACTTGAGTTCTATTTCTTTTATGTAAAAAAATATATATACATATATGTAAAACAAAAATGACAAATGTTAACTTATGTCAATTCTGGTTGATTGGATACATGAATATTTGTTGCCTTATTCTATATACTTTTTACATGTATGTTTTAAACTTTAAAACCCTGAGACTGCTTCCTTTTGGAGGTTTCAGAAGAGCAGAATCCCAATTCAGAATGAGAAGGACCCTAAGGGTCCTTAGTCAATTCCTGCTTGAAGTCCTGCAAGGAATCTTTTAGCTTTTGTTTGGATACCTACCATGCTGGGGAACTCAGTGTGACCTGAGGTAGCCATTCCACTTTCTCTCGTGGTTAGGAGAGCAATTCCTTACCTTAAGTCCAAGTCCATGTCACTAGACCATCCCCACCTAGTCCCACTTCTGCCCTGTGAGGCAACTCACAATAGCTTGCTCCTTTCTCTACATATCTGCCCTGCCAGTACTGAGAGAGGGCAGCCATGCCCTCTTTACTTCTCTGTTCTTGACTAGCCAGCATCACCAAAAATTCCACAAGCACCAGGTACTGAGTAAAGGTGGGGAGCCCTACTTTGGTACCAAACGAAGTGCTATCAGGGGAGGTGATGGTGCACTCCCTTTGGACACACAGAGTGAAGACATCAAGAGCCTGTTGCCGAGCATCTTAGACCTCTTGTGTGAAACCGACGAGAAGGTTGTTTTGTTGGCCATCCAGATACTCCTGCAACTTGTCGGCATAATGGATTTCACCACCCTGACTGACATGATGAGGACCTTATTCTCCTTATTTGGTGATGTAAGACAAAGAGAGAGGAGAGACTTTCCTAGGGGGAGGGTAATTGGCATAACAGCAAATAGAAGTTGGGGTACTAATAAATACACTATTTTATGTAGTACTTTTTATGTTCAGAGCACTTTCACATCTCCTCTTTTAAGACCCTTCTAGGTAACCCATGATGTTGGTAGGGCTGGTCTTAGTATTTTTCAGATTAAAAAAACTGAGACATAGAGACTTGCCAAGGTACCCCCCTGCTTCGTGGGATGGGGAAGGAGTTTGTATAAGAAAAGACATTGTCTTTCCTTTCAAGGAACAATCAGGACTGGGTCAAGATGGTGGACTATACATATGCCCCCATCCCAAATCCCAAAGGTTATTCAAAAAGGAAAACATGGAGCACAAAGAACCACATCCGTGGAAGAGTCAAATATGCCAAGGCGGGGATTTTGAATTTCAGCAAAACAGCTTGTGTGAATGGTTAGTACCAGTCAGGAATAAGCTGTGACGACTACAGGTGGGATTGCCCATTTCTCATTTGTAGAGTGAAAGAACAAGTAGTGCAAAAGCAGCAAGTCTTGCTATCTCCACATATGTTTGGTTTCTTGCCCTCAGCTGCCTAAAGCTAAACAGCCTCGTGTTAGGACTGGTGTTTCAACTGACTTGGAGCTCTTATAAGTTAAGTACGAACACTTTCAGTGAGTTGCTTCCCTTTGGATACTCCCTTCACAGGTGAGGCCTGATGTTCACCGCTTCTCCATGACCCTCTTTGGAGCCTCCGTAAAGTCTGTGAAATACACAGATAAGAAGGGTGTAGAGAACCAAGTCCTGGACAGCTTGGTCCCACTACTTTTGTATTCTCAGGATGAAAATGATGCAGTAGCTGAGGTAATCCCTACTGTCAATTTCTTTCAGCCCTGAATAACTTCAAATCCAGAGCCAAATCTGTAAATAAGTATTCATATCTTTGAGGGCAGAGACTTTGTGGTATCCTCTTTATTTCCCATTTCCTCCGGCACAGGCTACCTTTCAATTATTTTGGCCAAATGAATTGTGCAAAAAATCTTACTCCTTATTTCTGTATAGCTAATTATGGCCCTTTGTTGGTAAGAATGATGTATTATACCTTGTTGTAGCCACACCTCAATATTCAGCCTAGCATAGAGCCCTAACAGTGCCCAATTCAATAAACTCTTTTTGTTGATGATAATGATAATATTTTATTATCTGTATTCTTTCACTCAAGAACTGCCTCATGGCCTTGAGACAAATGGACTTGTGTTGAGGCTAAGTAAGAAATAGTAGCGTCTCTGACAATCTGGAGAAGACTTTACCTCTCCTTAATCTTCCAGGGGTTTCTGCCATAAGAGTTGTGGGTGGGATGTCATCATCTTTAGTGCTGTCCCTCAGACTGTCCTTTAGATTGTCCCACACCTCAGAAGCCTGTCCATTCCAGTGTGCTAACTATGACCACCAGTTACAGCAAAACAGAGAGATAGGTTTAGGCTGGAAAAATATTTGCTGGAGCTCTCACCTACCCACGCTCCCTCTTACAGAAATGGAAGAAGGTTCAGAAACAGGATTTAAGATTATGGTGGGCCTTGGCACCTTGTTATGGGGGAAGTTTTATGGCCTTATAGCCATAAATATGAAATATTTCAGACTCCAATCAAGTATAGAGCAGAGCTTCCCAACCGAGTGATGGGAAAGTATGCCCTGTAGGGGTTACAGATATACGGAGGTATTGATACCCAACCATCCCCTGCCCCGCCAGCCTTTGGCAATCAGGCAAGGTGTAGAGCAGCCAAGGCTCTGGGCTTATTTTCCTTCAAACCTTGAGCAACCTCTATCCACCTCTTTAAGGTTCCTCAGAGGGTAGCCTAAGCAGAGAAGAGGGATCTAACGTTAGACAGGTTAGGAATCACTGACAGGGAATATAAGAAACACCCATGTATCCACCACCCACTCCAAGAAATAAGACAGAAATAAATCATGCACCTATTCCCAAATGAGTTCCCCCAAGAACTACCATCCTGAATTTTGTTTTTATCATTTCTGTAGTAATATTTTTCATGTTTTAAAACTTTATATGTTGTATCATTTATAAATCTTTCAGCAACTTGCTTTTTTGTTGTTTTTGTTTAACATTATATTTGTAAGATTTATCCATGTTGTATAGCTCTAGTTCATTTGCTTTCAATGCTATAGAGAATTCCATCATGTGATTATCCTACAATTTATTTCATTCTCCTATTCCTGGACATTTAGATTATTTTCAATTTTTCATTAGTACAATGCTGCAATGAATATTGTACATATTTTTGTGTCTGTACATGTGTGAGAGTTTCTTGAGGGCATAAACCCAGAAGTGGAATATCTGGGTATCTCTAACTTTACTAGATACTTACAAATCGTTAAGCAAAGTAGCTTAACTAATTTGTATTCCCATAAGTCCCCAGAGGGTTTTTAATGGCCCAAATATCTGGTGGACCTGGGACAAAACACTTGCTTAGAGTCATCAGAAGAGTTGTATGGTGAATGGGAGGCATTCTGAGAGCAATGAATAGAGAAGAGGGCCACTTGCTAAATTTTGCTCAGGTATCTGGATCAGGAAAGGATCAGTACTCTCCAGAGTTCCTTCCAAGCCAGAGATTCTATAAGGATGTGAAAAAAGGAGCTATACTTCCCTGTGTAGACTGACAGAAAAATGTCATAGGAGTAGCAAGTGGGCATAGGAGCCTGCCTCTTGGACATGGGGTAATGGGAACTCCTGCACAAATCTCTGGTCTGGGTATTACAGCTGATAGCTCTCACTTTTGCCCTAGAGCAGTGGTTTCCGCATCCTCTCCAGAACCCCACAGGTTTATGAGTCCCCTTTAGGGACAGTTTGGGGAAGGTGAAGGAGAGCAAGACTCTGGTTCCTTTCCTCCCCTCCCCTCACTTCAACCAGGATAATTCTGAGTTTATCAGCTTTTCATATTAGACTTTAGTGTCAGTGTTATTTGAAGAAAGGTTACCCCAGCTAAAAAATGTTATAAAATGCTGATCTCTGATAATCCTTTTCACAGGAGAGCAGGCGAGTCCTAACTATATGTGCGCAGTTCCTGAAGTGGAGGCTGCCCCACGAAGTGTACTGCAGAGATCCCTGGTACATCAGCCCTCGTGAAGTTGGAACAGTCTGCAAATTCTTTGTATGAGAACAATAATGGCTTTTTTTAACTCTTTAATATGCTGACTTTTTTTCAGACATAGTTTTTAACGGAGGAACAAGATATGAAATATTTCCCATCCCTTTTCACATCAGCAGTTAATATCTATGAACTGTCTTGTACTGTGAATCTATTCTTCTATAGTTTCTTCCCAACTGGGTCACAAATTCACTTTGTGTTATCACCCTTCCTTACAAAAAGACTGATGAACTCTTGGGAGCCCCGCTAACCTGGGCCAGAGACTACAGGGTCAGGCTGATAGTACATGCTCAAAATCTGCTTGTGGAGTGTGGAGTTATATATTGCCTTTACAATGATCTCTAATCCTTTCCTTGGATTTAGTGGATTGTTTTACCCTCCATCAGAGCATGTTCAGGGAGCCCCAAGCAAGGGCTGCCATGCATGATGGCAGCATGCTGCTGGCTCTGCCTGGACCTAGATGGCATCCTTTCTCTTCAAAAACTTGACAAAGGCTACTGTGGCTGATCTTAGGGGCAGGCTTGAGCCAGGGAAGCCTCAGAGTGCCCATCCATGGCTTTCTAGACAACTGACTCTAAAACCACTGGGATCCTACTATGAAGACCCTAGGACTGACTATTCCCAGAGATCTTCTATATGTGTAGCCTGTTTAGGACCAGTAAGGGCTCCTCCAAGCAGATTTACAGGGCTAAGAAGCCCCACAGTGCCCTTGCATCAGGCTTTCCACTGGGCATTCCCTCTGTGACCTGCAGCCAAACCTATAAGTGATACACTGATTGCTGTATTTATAGCAGGAAATTCAGTGCTCTCAATGAATAAGACTACAGATTGTCCATGTTAAATCATAAGTTCTATGAGAACAAATTCCTGTTTTTCTCCACCTATCTCTAAAGTGCCTATCCTTGTAAGAGATCCAGAGAGGTGAGTTAATTCATCTAATAAGCATAGCACATCCAGTGTGCAACAGGCTGTAGAGAACCCAGAAACGTGCCAAGGATTAAAACTTCCTAGGAGGAGTTTTTTGCTAGTTACTAAGGGAGATAAAACCTCTGAGGAACATTAAATAGAAACTCAAGGTGGAAAATGATATGTGTCAAGAGAGGAGTACCTGTAAAACGCTCAGAGCAGAGTTAGGTCAGGAAGGCAAGAGCTGTCAGGGAAGAGCCCACAGGGAAGCAGAGCTCAAGGTGGAGCTTAGAGAATGGAGAAGAGTTAGATACAGAGAAGTGAAGATGGATTTAGAGGTGTTACAGGCACAATATGCAGCATGAATGAGTGTGAGCAAGATGTATTCAGAGAATTTAACTTTTTCTGGGGCCTTGTTATTCTGAATATACAATATTCATTGAGCAACTGTAGTTATTTCAAGCACTATATACGTATATCTGACATAGTCCCTCACTCTGGAACTATAATGAGGCTGATAAAAATAGTGCTGCTACTTCACTCCTTTATATTCTTACTTTTCTCCCCACTTAGGGAAAAAAATGCAAGGGGAAAGTTAACATCCTAGCCCAAACATTGATGTTCTTCAAGAATGCAAAACTTCCTGTCAGAAGAGCAGCAGTCTTGTTTGTAGGTACAAAGAAAATCCGTTCATTTCTGTAGTCACTTTTATCCTATACTTTGCAAAATTGTGTTGTTGAGTATCCTACTCTTTATGAAGGTGACCTTGAAAATACTTCTTTGGAGAAAGGGGCTATGTTATCTATAGGTAACTATCAGGTACTTGGAAGTCCAGTTTTTAGAATCTGTCTAATTATCAAAAGGCCAGTTCTGCCAGCTGCTTAGAGCCAAAGCCAGATTGCAGACTCACTGACTTTCTCCTGCATTTAGGGCTCTTAACAAAGTACATGGATGACAATGAGCTCAGGATGAAGGGTACTGGCTGGATAGAGGATGGTAAGTGATAATACACTTGGGTTTGGGGTACCCCATTTTTGGAAGGTATCTGAGGCAGTGACTCTGGGTAGGCTCTGTGGCAGAGCTGAGACTCTGGGAACCAGAAAGCCTGAGTTTTGTGATAATAAAGCTCTTGGAGACTTAATTGAGTGACAGTCTCATCCCAGTCCAACTCCCTCTTTAGGAAAGGAGATGACTCTATTTGTCTGGAAATCAGCTTTGATGAGTGTCTCAGGGACAATTCCTGAACTTTGTCTGTCAGGACATAAGACACTAGCTAGAAATAATATCTTAGTAAATTATGATGCCACCTCTCAAGTATCACACAGATGACTGCAGCACTATTTCCTATAAGCGGTTGTCCTGTAGGCTGGTAGGACTCGATAACAGAGATGTGTTATAGTTGTATAAGTCAACCATCGTGCAGTTGGTTTTCTGACTTGTCAGTGAGTGAAAATTTTCTGTAATTATACAATTTTGAGAACTTAGCACACAAAGAATGATTTATTCCCACTTAAAAAGTAGTCCTACAATTAGAAAATGCCACAAAATGCTAAATCTCACAATCCAAAAGCATGTACTTTGAGAACCAAATTAAAATACTGAACAATTCACTGCTTTTTAAGTAAAAATAAATAACTGGTAAAATAGCCAGAAGCTGAAACTTATTTAAGAAAGATCATGCCACTTTTCTCTAAGGTCTCCTACTTCTCCACAGATATCAGAAGCAAAAAAAAATAGGAAAAGTCATGTAGATTATTTTATTCTGTGAAGTAGGATTCTACTTGGTTGATTCAATTAAAAGGAAATTATAATCTAAAACACTGGAGAACCAAAGTTCCTTTTCTACTCTCAAGTTATCTATATGTATTATTATATTATATACATATATATTAGGGTGAACCATATGAAATTACCATTTTGTAAGGCAAAACTGGTCAAATATCAGCAGTCTTATGTGGTTCAACCTAATGGAATAATCCCACCCTCTTCCTTCCCTAACAGTGGCTTATCTGTCTTAGAAATAGGGTAGAACACCCTAGCACTCTTTTTTAAACAAGTTTATGTCATTTACCACAGGTAATTTTAAGCTAAATTTAAACAAAAATAAAATTTTAAATATCAATTTAAATCAATTTCATGACAAAATAAGTTTCACTTCCTTTGGATTGCAAAATTTATGTCTGCCCCCTCATGTATTCTGTGGAACATGTAGCCAGATCTTAATGCAAGAACTGAAAGTATTCCATTTTGGAAATAAACGTGAATTTAAAGGCTAAAATACAACTTAAGTAATAAAAAGCTCCATAGTATGAAGAGATCCTGAGCATTTTGTGACCTTGGAGAATTAGAAATTAAAAAGAGAGCTTTTTCTAATAGGATCAAAACACAGATCCATAAAGTAAAAGAATAATAGATTTGTCTACATAAAAATTTTAAAAACCACCTTTGAAAAAAAAGAGAAAATGACAAAACTGAAAAATAAACAATAACATGGAAGGGATTATTTGCAAGATGATGAAGGGTAAATATTCCTTAAACCAGTACTTTCTCAAAAGAAAAGTGGAAAATATTATGAATGATCAGTTCATAGAAGATAAATGGGCAATAAATATATGAAAAATATTCAGTATTACTAGTAATCAAAAGTTTATAAAGCAAAACAATGATGAGATACCAGTATGTGTTCTTCTGTCAAAATGGCAAAGACTACTAATACTCAATATTGATGTGTTAAAGGAAAACTGACATTATGATCCACTGTGTTGAGATGAGCATAAATTGAAACAACTTTTTTATAGGGAAGTTTGGCAATACATATTAAAACCCTTTAAATAATCATATCCTTTGACTTATCAATCCCACTTCTAGGAATTTAACCTATGAAAATAAGCAGAAATAGTTACAGGAATGTTCATTTCAGTGTTATTTAAAAGAGCAAAAATGGGAGACATCCAAGATTAGAAACAATAGGAAGTTAGTTAAGTATAGCATATCCACATTGTAGAATCATATGCAGCCATGAAAGACATTGTAGAAAAATATTTAAATAACTTGGATAAATGATGATGCAATGTGATTAAATAAACAATAATTAGATAATATGTAAAATATGGTTCCATTTAGACAAAAAATAAAAGTATACATTGTGTAAATAAATGAATAGAAAGAAGAACAGAAAAATAACAGTGTTTTTCTCTTAACTTAGAAGTTAACAATATTAGACATAGCTTAGCAGGTCCAACAATTTGACTTTAAGTAGACTACTTGGCAGTGTGATTATTGTAAAGGAGTGAAATATTTGGCAACTTGGAAACGAGTAAGTTTTGTAGGTCAAAGTTGGAATTGACCTATAAACATACAAACTTTCAGACAGAGGCTTGCAAGAAGTTCGCCCTTTATCCCAGCTTCTGTAGGCATGTTGGCTGTTTGGTGTCTGAACTAGTGATCATTTCCATAGGTCTTCACCTCCACCCTGGGGTTTCTTGCCACTTAGATCTGAGAGATCTGCTGCGTGACCCTGAGCCCTCTCTGCGTGTCGTCGCCTCCCAGGCCCTGTTCCGAGTCCAGAAGGTGGGGGCTGAACCAGATCATGGGCAGACAGTTTTCGGGTTGAGGAAGCTCATAGGTTGTCTTCCTACCTAGAGATGCAAGGCAAACAACATCAGGTAAAAACTAATCCTTTCAGAAACCACAGAAGCAACTAGTGCTCCATTTTTTTTCAGACTTAATGCCAGCATGAAGCTACCTCCTCTACCTATTTAATTATATCAGAACTTATTTTTTCTTGTCAAAACCTTAAGGAATTAGAATATATAAGGGAGAGAAGCTCTTGGTGTAAAGTAGCAGAAACAGTGGAAATCTGCTGAGTTTTGGAGCCATGCCAGAATATCCATGAAGTTCCAGTCTTGATAAACCTGTCTAGGACAGCTTCAGAAGAGATTCCAAATAAATGTTAATGTCGCAATGTTTGTATTATTAGTTCTTTTGTCAAGGCCCAGGTCTACTTGTCAACAATCTTAAGAATAAAGTTAAAACGAGTTCTTATAGTTTGATAGTAATGATTTTTTAAATAAAATCCCTTATGGTCTTTCTCTTTCCTTTTCCTTTTCCTTAAAAACCTTCAAGCAAGAAAAAATTTCTGAAGTGATGTAATGCTAACTCTATCCTAATATATTCAAAGTTTCCATGCCTCACTTTCCCTTTTTCATTTTCCTGATTCCCTCTCCTACAATGCTGTCAGATCCTGAGATGGCTCTAGGATGGGAACTGTTACTTACTGAGTACCCACTGTCTGCTTTAAGCATAGATGGAGAAAACTGTCTTACAAGCAGAAATTTCCTGAGAAAGAGATTAACTCATATTTGGTGAATACTTTGATAAGCTGCAAGAGGCATGGTAGATTAATTAGAAATGGTCACTATCAGTCTAATTCCCAGGGTCTTGTTTGGATAAGTAACGTAAGTGGAGAGCCAGAGCTGAACTATGTAGGGCAGTGAAGAGGCCTCCTGGAGATGGTATGGGAAAAGAGAAAGGAAATGAGGCAACTAGCAATGAAGAATAGACACATCCAATGGTGAATTGTGTTAAGTTTTTGTTGTAAAATGAGTAATATGAAGCCTTACTACCCTCTTCCCTCACCTTTCACCCCCATCCCTCTGCCAAGACATTTTTAGGAACAAATTTCTTCATGATTCATGGTAAGTTGAATATGTTTTGAGGGATGTGACAATGTGCCAAGTATGGCTTCAAGAGGATCCCTGCCCAAGAGATGTGTTCATATTAGGGACTAGCAGTCAGGAGTTTTGAGCTAAAATGCAGGCCCCGGCTGCCTAATGGACTAAATATTCACCCTTGGGTAGAGCCAAGAGTACAGCTTGAGGGTGGCCACTGGATGCTAAACTTCACTGCAGCGAGCACATTTGAGATACATGTTTCCCTCACTGCTTTCTCCTTGGTCTCAGTGCATGCATTCTCACTCTCCACTTCTGAACTATCCATTTTGTGGATTATCCAATAAAATGACTAACACTTATTGAGTGCCTACAATGAGCCACTCTAAGAGTACTCACTCTAAGTGGCTCACTCTAAAGTACATTATATGATTAACTTTTAATCCTCATAACCACTCCGTATATTATTATCTCCATTTTGCAGATGGGGAAGCTGAGGAACAAAACGTGAAAGTGACTTGCTCAAGATCACACAACTAGTAAAGGCCAAACTCAAGTAGTCTGGCTCCAAAGTCCACATCCTTGGCTAGTCTGCTCTGATTCTCTCCAGTCTACTTTTTCCCTCCAATGTGAATAAATGCAGATTTACTCTACAATTAATCTCAGCTGCTGAACTCATGCCCCAAACTCATGTACTGAAACAAATGTTGTAAACTGTTATTGAGACTCAACTCATAAATACAAAGTTTGAACACTTCTTACCTAAAAGTTAGTATACCTTATTTTATTTTTTAATAGGATAGAATGTACATCCTCCACTGTAAAGAGCGGAGTTAGAGCAAAAGGTGGTGGTTATTCTTGAGGAATATTTTTTGAGTCCTTGATCTGATCTCATGAACTATCCCTCCCAGCAGAAAACAGACCTCTAGCTTTAGGATGCAGTTTAAATATCCAGTGACACATCCAAAGGATTGAATGAATCCTTTCTCTTTACTCATATTTACGCTAGAGTCCCTTTCCCTCCTGGCAGATTTTTATTTTCTGAATAATACCACTAAGAGGGAGTAGCAACACAACAATGCTTATTCTATTTTACTTACACTTTATTGTGTTAAAGTTCACAGGAAGAAGCATCCATTAAGAGACAGAGGACTGCTCTTTTCTGAACTACCTTAGCAGTTTGGGAAGGGTTGAAGTACTTAATAGTGGTTATATTAACAAGTCTATTTATTCCAAATATCTCCATTATTTTTATACAAGGCTCTCCTCAGAGATAGGTTTATGTTTTTATGGAATTTTTTAATATACGAAACAAAAATTTCTGGACATTTAATTTTATTATATGTTGAAATAAAAGTTCAATATAATTGGATTTCATTTTGGCTTTATTTTCATTATATACTATTAAAATGTATTGTTGATTATATTACTGGGCCAGCTATGTCTTTATTATTTTAGATTCTCTCTTTTTTTACTTTGAGTATTGCTTTCCCCCCTTATACTGAGATACCTATTTTCTAAGAAATGATTTTTTTTTTAAAGATTTTATTTTTTCCTTTTTCTCCCCAAAGCCCCCCAGTACATAGTTGTATATTTTAGTTGTGGGTCCTTCTAGTTGTGGCATGTGGGATGCCACCTCAGCGTGGCTCGATGAGCAATGCCATGTCCGCGCCCAGGATTCAAACCGACAAAACACTGGGCCACCTGCAGCGGAGCGCGTGAACTTAACCACTTGGCCACAGGGTTGGCCCCTCTAAGAAATGATTTTTTTTCTCTTATTGAAAGATTAAACTATCATATAAATAAAAAAATGGGATTAGGGAAGGGGAGAATCTCTCAGGCATCAGCCCAGCAAGTAAAACTGCACTAGGTAAAATTGTAAAATAGATCAAATAGCTCTGTCCCTTAGGGCTTCCCCCTCCTTCCTTCTCCCAGGTTCTTGGCTCCATGCTCCTTTTTCTCTCTCTCTCAGGAAAGGATCTGATGAACTCACGGTTAATGTAATTAATCACTACACTGCAAGACTTAATGAGGGTAACTCCTTCAGAGATTTTTGCTTTTTAACAAAGTAGACTTAAGCTAAAGGCATGAACCTCTAATTGAGAAATTTTAGGCATTACTGAGCAGGATGGAGAGAGGAGGTATTTGGAGGTGGGGCTGGAGGTGATGGTGAAGGATAGATATTTTCCTGTCATCCCCAAAAACATATCTATCATATGAGCAGCTGCTTTCCCTACCTCTTCCCAAATGCTCCTCAGAATCAGAACTCAGCAAAAGAAAAGGATTAGAAAGGATAACTAACAACTGCCTTCTGTTGTGCAAAACACAAAGGGAAGTTGTGGATTCTATCTTTCCTGAAAAATGATGATGACTTCCCAGTACATCGGATGACTTCCCTTAAATACCAAGTGGCAATTGCTGAATGATTCAGTTATGTCTTCTCTACTTTCTATCACCCTGCAGAGTTTATGGTCTGATGTCCAAGGAAGACAGCACTGGTTTAAAATGGTTCCTGTGGATATTGATAAAGTTAATTCGTAGATCGGAACCCACAAAATGGAGGCTGCCCCAGTGGCCCAGCCCGTGTTACAAATCTAAACCTAAGTCAGCCTGCACTTGTGGGAAACCCCTGTCAAGGAATCTTAACATACACCAATCACAATCCTCCAACTCAGCTTTAGCTAGCTTACCTTACCCTAGAAAACAGGACCTGCTAGCCTCCTAAGGAAACCCTTGGCCTCCTAGGCAATCATGCTGTTTCCGTGTTGCCTCTTCTAAGGTTCTATAAACTTCCTGCCCCAGATCCCTTGGGAACAGTGCTTCACCACTCATAAGGCAACATACCCCCCCAATCCATGGATTGTTTTCCCTTGAATAAAGGACATCAAACTCATTACTAAATGGTATTATTTTTGTCATTTGACAATACCAAAGAATCTTTATGAGGGAACTGTCACACCCAGCCCCCCCCCCCCTTTTTTTTAACAGAAATGATGGCGTGAATATAGAAAGGGAAATTTTAAAAGGGAGCAGGGACATGGGAAGAGGTTAGGAGGGAGATGGAAGCTGGGAATCTAGAAAGGATGTCCACCTGTGAATGAGATTAAACGGCAGAGAGTTGAGATAATATAGAAGACGCATCAAACATAGGGTTCAGACGTGCTGGTCCCTCGGACACTGGTTTTCAGTAAAGTGTTCCCCAGCCCACTTCAGAAGACCGCAGTTGGGGTAAAGAGTGATTCCTCAGCCACTCATGGGTTTAAAGACCAGGTCAAAAGTGTACATACGCTATATAAGGGGACACCTCCAAGCCTTCGTCTTTCAAGCAACCGCTGACCAAACCAAACCTACTAAATTTAAACTCTGATTGTGTATCAGTTCATCTTAGAAAATCACTTATTTTGTGGCAAGAAAGTCAGGACACTAAAAAGGAAAAGAATTTATAGGCAATTTAAGTGTTGTGACCTTAAAACTAAAGAACTTGATTTTTCCAGAAAGACCTCAAGCCTTTTTCCTGCAATAGCCTTGGTGGTTTCTAAAGAATTTTTCTGTTGTATTACATCCCAGATTATCATTGCAGTTCAAGACCTCACAGAATTATAAAGTCTGGCCAAGCAATCCCACTGGATTTTAGTAGTTTTATATAAAAAATTTTTTTCAAGTAGGTTTTAAGCCAAATACATTTCTACTACTTCCTTTGTGGTAACCTGTTTTAGAGCTTTAATCTGCTCAGGATTTTTTATTTTAGACTTCTAAGCCAAAAGTCCTTTGCAAAACTATTTCCATCAACTGTATTATTAAAATAATTGAAATTATTATTAAAATAATTGAAATTATTATTAAAATAATTGAAAATTTAAAAAGTTATAAAAGGATTTTCTAATTCAGACCTTCATAGTTTTCACTATTTAATAATTAATGAAATTGCTGTAGCACCCGGGTTGCTAAAAGAACCTTTCAAGATGTTTGAAATACTAATATTCTAACACCACCCAGGCCTCATCACTGCCAAAAGTGAAATAAAAATATGAAATAGACATTAGTTAAGTGGTCTGGTCTTGAAATCAGTAAGCGACTGAATCTGAAAATAATCTCAAGACACTCATCTCTGTATCCGATTCCTTATATGAAAGCCCTGACCTCAATATACTTTTTAAAAATAAGAATATTAAGTCAGGGTTTATTTGAAATTAAAATACAGTATTTAAAAAGAGAAAGAGTTCAGAAAACATTTTTGTTTTTCTTGACTTATAAAGTGGTAATGCATATATATGTTCAAAATTCAAAAGTTACAAAATGTTCCCAGCCATCCACTTCACCTCCCTGAAGGCACCCAGTATTACCAGTTTCTTGTATCTCTTTCAAGACATAGTATGCATTTATGAGAAAATATGTGTATTCTCTTCCCTGCTTTTTTTTACAAATTATAGTATTCTATACATAATGTTCTGCACCTTGCACTTTTTCTCCTTAATATCTTTGAGATTTTCCCATATTACTCCAAAGAGTTTCCTCATTCTATATTCCTGCCCAGTATTTCACTGTATTTATTAAATTAATGGACCTTTAGGTAATTTCCAATCTTTGTCATATAGAATACCATAGTAACTATGGACATACATATTTCACACATGGCCAAGTGTGTCTTTAGGATAAAATCCTAAAAGGGGAATTACCAGATTAAAGGGTATGTCCTTTGTGATTTCAAATTAAAATATTGCCAAATGACTTGCATGGAGGTAGTAACAGTTACACCCCGGTGATGTCAGACTGTGCTTTTCTCCTCACATCTTTGCCAGCATAATGGTATTCATTCACTCTACAAATATCTATGGGCTCAACACCATTCTAGATAACTAGGAAACATCAAGGAATAAAACAGAACAAAATCCCTGCGCTAGTGGAGTTTATATTCTAGCAGGCGGAGAGAAATAACAATGTATAATAATATAAATAAACATAAGATCATACAGTATGTTAGAAGCTGGAATATGCTCTGGAAGAAAGATCAGAGTATGAGGAATCAGAAGTGTGGTGGTTGTGAGGAGGAGGAGGTGCAATTTTAAACAGGATGGCTAACAGTAGGCTTCATTGAGAAGATGATATTTGAGCAAAGACTTGAAGGAAGTGAAAGTGTTAGCTATGCAGATGTAGGGAAAGAACATTCTGGTCAGAGGAAATAGCCATCTCAAAAGTCCTAAGGCACTAGGGTTGCCTAGGGTATTCAAGGAATCACAAGAACGCCACTATGACTAGAGCGGGGTGAGAAAGGAGAGAGTAATAAATAAAGGCAGAGAGAAATGAAGTTATATAAGGGACCAGATCTAGATCCTTAGTGACTTGTAGGCCATGACAAACAGTTTGGCTTAACTCTGAAAGAAATGGGAAGTCACTGAAGTATTTTCAACTTTTGGATTTTTGCCAATTGAATACATAAAAAAATGGTTTTTTTAGTGGTTTAAATTTGCATTTTTTTCTTATTAGAAAGGTTGAGCATCTTTTCACATCTAAATGCTATTTGCATTTCTTTTTCTAAGACTATATTCAAATCGTTTCCCCATTTTGAGGAGGTTTGTTGGTCTTTTTCATGTTGATTCATAGGAGCTTTTTATATATTGAGGAATTAGCTTTTAGTCTGTTCCTTTAGTTACAAATTCAGTTAACATCTGAAATGGTCTGACTATCTGGGTTTTTGCTTTTGTCTGCTGCATTTCAAACTTTAGGACCTTAGCAATAACACTGTAATTGTATATGGAAATTAACTCATGATTCTCCACGCCTGTGTCTTATTTTTTAAAATCAAATATACAGAGAAAAATAGTTTCTGAAATGACAAAATGCTTAAAATTTCTTAGGAGCAGTTGTTAATTAACTGAGCTTATCAATAAAAACAGGTAGTAAAAGAGTATCTTTATCATAGCATACATATGTGATGGTCTATTTTATAGCATACATCTTATTTATTAAGTTAATTTTTGGCATAAGTACAAAATTCAAAAGATACGAAAAGATACATAGTAAAAGGTAACTTTCTTTATGCCCACCTCACCACTACTGAATTCCTCTTCCCTTAGGCAATTACTGTTCCTGATTTCTTACGTATCCTTCCAGAGATAATTTATATAGATGCACATGTATATAATCTGCGGTCTGTTTGTTCTAAGTGGACCCATTCCTAATCTCAGTTATTCAATTTAAATTCATGCACTTAAGAATCAGTTATATTGATTGAGGTGACACACTTCAAGATGTGGAAATAAAGTAGATTAGAGTTGGCTGGAAAGCAGCCAAGTGTTTCTGGTGCAGTAGGAAAACAGTAGAGGAAAGAATAAGTTATAACTGTCATTTGTATACGACTTTCATGTTATTTTTTTTAACTTGCTTTAATTGTGTAATTTAGAGATTATGGTTATTGCCATTTTACAGATGAGGAAAGAGGCTCAGAGAGGTTTAGATAACTTGCCAGAGAGCACAAAATCAGCAAGCAGCAGTGCTAGGACTTAGACTTTAAGTCTCTTGATTCCAAGTCTCTGTACTTTCTGTAGTAGCTCCATAGGTAAAAGCCTTAATTGTTTCAAAGAAGAAAAGGAAATTCCCTAAATTTGAAGAAATTGAAATGAGGAAAAAAGCAACAGGGATAATCTTACCAAGATTGTTTGCTGTTGCTGTATTTGGGTGTCAGAGAGCCCTCTCATATGGTTTGACTTTTCCACCAAGACCTTCTGCTTAAGAGCTAATGTCTGGGGTGGTTTTTAGCTAATAAAGTTCAGTTTTATAGCTTCTCTGGGATTACAGGGGAGCAGGATTAACCCAGATATGTATGGATTCAGGAAACAAAAATGACCCTGAGTTTTGGTTCTAGGTAGACTGAAGTCTGTGTCAGAAGAATCTTTTAGAGTAAAACTTGAAAGAAACTGCTATTCTGAAATATCTTCTTGTGACCAAGTTGAGTGCCCTGGGCATAGATTTTGATGGCAAAAGGCCTTAGAACTAACATTTTTAAGTTAAATTGGGCTTTTCAGTTTCTCATTTTCTTATCCAAAGTCTAAAGGAGGTACAAAAATCACTTAATTGTCCTTGTGAGTAGGGCTGGCACTACTTTCCCTGCAGGCTCCCAGCTTAAGGACCACCACTTTAGTTTTCATTTGGGGAACAAGAACAGGAAGAATAATGAGGTTAGGTCTAGCCCCTCCCCCACACTATCAACTGCTTTTTTTGACAGTTAGAAGGTTAGATGAGTAGTTTTTCCTAAGAAGGGCATGTGCAGACCAAGTACCTGCTTAGGGCATAGCAAAGCTGGAGGACAAAAAAAAATTTGTTTTGGAATTTCAAAATAAAATAACCATGTTGGGAAAAATTATCAGAACTTGTTACACTTTCCTACACTTATTTTGTGGTTTAGAATTGTTTATATTTTGAATTACATTTGGGAGAGTGTGTACTATAAACTTCTTAGTCTTGGAGCCTCTAAAGGTCTTAATCAAGCTCTGCTCACATACTCTGGGGAACTCTGAAATATTAAACCACAACAGGGAGGCTAATCATAGAGGCTATCACACAATGGGATCAAAATAGGAACAAACTTCGTGATATATTTGGATCAGAAATGAAGAGCAGAGTAAATCGATTTCACTTCATTTTCTATTCAAAAGCTCAGTTTAGTGTTAAATGGGCATGCCACTGGATAATAAGAAAAAAATAAAAACCAACATGAACCCTGATAAAAAATAGGGAGAGCGTATTGATAAAAGGGAAAAAAAAATCCTGCAAGTAAGGCTGGATCTGACAGACGTGTCCTCAATGCCAAGCTGCCTCAACTTGATTCATTGGTAATAGTGAATCCCCAAAGAGTTTTGAAAAAGAAACTGATATAATATAAATGCTGCTTGAGAAAAACTAGACTAGTAACTAAACGTAAGATGGATTGAAAGAGAAAATATGAAATGCTGAAAGCCAACTAGAAACCTGGTGGAGGAGGAATGCACAGATTTAGCGATTAGGTGTAGGGGATGAAGGAGCAGGGGAGTCAGTGGTAACAGAGGAACAGCATGGGCTGGGTTTTTTTGGTGAGTATGGCAGTAGTGTCTATTGAAAACCAATGACATAGTTCAGTTACAATCCAGAAGAAGGGAAAAAAAAGAGTACTGTTTAAATCTGCTTTATTTCATAAAGGAAATAAGGGAACTCAAGAGTATTTTCCTTTTATCTTGGCCTCATTTCCAAAGCCTGTATTTTCTAATAATTCAATTCAGGACAGTCTGTGAATTACAACATGGCAAAAGAAAAAGTCGCAGAAGCGAGTGATTGATTGGATGTAAAGGGTGACAGATCAGGTGAATCAAAAGATAGGAGATGAAAACAGAAGGCTTTACATAGACAGGATACAACTTACTGAAAATCCAAAGTTAGAGCCCAGATTCAGTCCCAAGGAGAAGAAAAACGTACGTTTCTCAGTTTTTGTTTGTTTAGTGGATGACCTTTGAGAGGTGTTTCTTTTGTTCTTGGATCATTTTCAAGCCAGCAATGCCCCTCAGTTCAAGTCTGGACGATCTGAAAGTGACGGCAAAAGAACAATCATATCTTGCACATGGCAGGCATTCAGTAAACATTTGTGGAATGAAGAAATGAAAGGTCTTCAGGATTTAGTACGTATAAACTGGGAAAAGGATCAGGAGAATCAAATCCAGTAGCAAAGAAGAAATGCGCTATAGTACATATACTGCAAGTCACTGAAAACCAAACTACTAAAGAGATGAAAATGGGGCAATGAGTCTCTGGTTTTGTTTCGTTTATAATTCCCAAGAGCTGTTTCCTTTTATCTTGGTTTCTTTTCAAGGCCAGAATCACCCTCTGCAGTTCAGATCTGGATAAAAAAAAGAGATTAGTTATGGTAAAGGTAAAAAACTTAAGGTTTCTCAGCTCTTGTGATCTTGTCCAGGCCCAGCCGTGAAAGCCAGGATCCCATGGGGTAGACCTACTTTTACTACATTTTTCCTCAAAAATTCTACCATAATGTTTGCATTTGACAGACCCAGTGATATTTCTCAACAGCTGTTCCAAATCTTCACTATTCTCAACTCCCTACTCTATTTTCCTCTCAGCAGAGCACCTAGCAGGCCTGCTTAATCTAGCTGTAAGGTGATAACCTTCCAGACAGGAGCTATTTAGAGGAAGGACAGGCTCTGGATTCCCAGCTTGGCCACTTTTTCCAGGGCCTAGCTACATCAGTGATCTTTTTTTTTTATCTTCAGTCTCTGCCTACTCCTGTCCCTGATTATTCACATGCTTGTGTCTTCCCTATCCCAGAAAATCCTCTTCCTTTCGCCTCTTCTCCACCAAACTTCTTAACGAGAAGTTTTTACTTCCTACTTCAGCTTTCTGACCTTCCTCCCGTTAGCCCCTCAGCCACAGTAATCTGGCTTCCACTCCTACTGTGCTAAAGAAAACTCCTCTGGCAAGGGTCACTAAAAATATCTGAATAATAATACAGGAGGTCTTCTTTGACTTCCTCATCCTATTTGAACTCTCTACAGTGTTGGACTCTATGGAATACTTCTTTCCTGACCTCAGTTACCACTCCTTGTTTTTATACCTTTCTGGACAGTTTTTTTCATTCACTCCTCAAATTCTGCTCATCTTCGAAATGTTGGTGTTCCTGAAGGTTCTACCCTTGAGTCTTTTCTCATGCCAACACACTCCCTGAGTGATATCAACCTGCTCCCTTAGCTTCAGGTGCTGCCTGAATATTTCCAAATCCTCATGTCCAGGCTGTCCCCACTCCCGCAGCTGTTATTTAAGCACAGTAGGTTAATTTTCTAATTAAAAAATTAACAAACGAGCCACCACAGGAGGACCTTCATCCATCTCACCTCTAGTAATCCTGACATTTCTCTGCTGACAGAAAAGGAAGTTAGGAGGAGGGATGACAACCCGTTACAGAGCCCTTGGCACTGGAGATAGACCTCCCCACAGCTGCCCATAACAATCCTCTAAATAAGTAAAAACTCATGGGAGAAGAGTCTCTGTGCAGACACTGTGTGCCAGCATCCCCTCCAGAGAATGAGATGGTGCTGAAGTCAGCTGCAGCAGTAACTTCTAGAAGGAAGCAGAGTTGAAAGTGGCACATGGGTGGTTAAGTTTGAGTTTGAGTTTCGGGGAGGAGTTTGAGTTTTTACTCATTTGAGACCTGGCTTGTGGCTGGTTCCCACGTCCCACCCCTCTCTAACTGTGGAGAATGCAGAAGACTGGGAAATTGCCAAGAGAGGGGGGCCATCTCCCAGGAGCCCACAGCCTCCTCTGAAACTTCCTGCAAGCATCCCAGACACATTTCCAGAAGTGATCTCATCCCTCTGCTTGTACTCCCATTCGGGTTAGCAGCATCACTTTTCACGCTCTTGGCCCAGATGGAAACCTATGTTATTGGGGACCCCTACCTCTTTGGTAGCGTCCACCTCAGTTCTAGGCCAGAGACCTCTCTCCAGCCTGGCTCCTTCCTCTGCTGGACGAGCCCCCTACCATTCCCATACTTCTAGTCTCCAAACCATCTGTCACCCTGCAGCCAGAAGAACCTGTCCAAAACACATCCCAATCCATCGCCTCCTTTTGTTAAGACCCCACCCACAATGCGCAGGCTTTCAGTGGGGCCTATGAGGCCCTTTGCAACCCACCTTCACCTGTCTTTCATTTTCGTATCCAGTGACTCTTTCCTTCATCCAAGCAACAATGGACTTTTGTAATTTTTCAAACACATGATGCAAAATGCTGAGTGCCAACCAGGAGCCAGGCACTAACCTAAACTCTGGGATGTAGTGAACGTGAAAGGAAGGCCCCCGCTCTCACGCAACTCACTTTAGTAGGAAGAGCCAGTGAACAAAGAAGATAACTTCACAGAGTGATAAGGTGCTAGGAAGACAATAAAATGGGATGTTGGGGCAGGGGGTCCGCTATTTTAGATACAGTGCTCAGGGATGACCTCAGAAGGTGACATTTAGTTGGACTTGAATGAAGAGGAGGATCCAGACAAGCCAAGACCTGGTGCAGAGTATCAGAGAAAGGCCTGGAGGCAGGAGCGTGCTTGGCAGCTTGGCTTGTTCAAGGTTCCAGAACAAAGCAGTAAGGCTGGACCTTACACACACCTCGGGGGACAGTGCCCCACCTGGGGAGGGGCCAGATCACTTGGGGCCTCGTGGGCCGTGGAAAGGAGTCTGGCTGTCATTTTAAGGGCGAGAGGAATCTACTGAAGGATTTTGAGTGAAGTGACATGCTATGGTTTACCTTATAAGGTCACTGGCTCTTCCTGGAAGGGGTCTTGGTGGAGCAGAAGGGTGAGCTCCAGACCAGCCCACGCCTCCAGGCTTATGCTCAGGCCGCTCCTAAGCCTGGAATGACCGTCTACTGGGCCGGTTCCCTGGGTCAGGGAGCCGAGAAAGGGCCTCCTTCCCGCAGTCCTCTCAGGCCAGGTCGAGCCTCTTTAGGGTCAAGCGGAGACGGGGAGGAGTTCCCTACTATCCGTGCCTCACCAACCCTTCAATCATCGACAGCCCAGACAGCCCGCTCACTGGGCGTTTGGGACCCTGAGGAGACTCTGACCAGGCCCCGCGCTGTCAAGGGACCACTTTTTTCTGTTCCCGCTTCCATCTCCTAACTCAAGGGGCAAGTCTCAGTCAGACTATGTTTGGCGCCGCGGGGCATTGACGAACCCAGGCCCACGGGTTGGCGGCACAGACGAGGCTTCTCCCTAAGATGAACGAGGCCACCTCGCAGGCCTTCCCAGACCCAAGAGCCGCGGAGACCAGGGCGGCGCCGCCAGCTTCAAGACAGGAAAAGGACTACAACTCCCAGCAGACCCTGCGCGCGGACTGCCGATCCCTCCGCTCCCAACTTGCCCCGCTGGCTGTGTCCACCGCTGTCCGCCAAGGGTCCAGTCCAGGTGTTTTTCAGGACCCGAGGTCCGTCTTATTATGACATTTCCGGAGAGGGACGGCCAGGAGCCCTAGAGGACGAACGGACTTTTTTGAGGGGAAACGCGGATGCAGACTGTCAAAGAGACGTTCCTCTGTCACTGCCGATTTTCGCGCGCTTTGGCGCAGGGGGTTGTGGGTAGCGCGCCCAGGAGGGAGAAAGGAGTGGGGGGCTGCGACTGCGCCGCCCGCAGGGCCTGAGGGGATGTTCGAGAACGAGCCCCACGCCGAGGGGGCGGCGGTGGTCGCCGCGGCCAGGGAGGCGCTGCAGGCCCTGTGCCAGGAGCTGAACCTGGACGAGGGGAGCGCGGCCGAAGCCCTGGACGACTTCGCCGCCATCCGGGGCAAATACAGCCTAGAGGTGAGCGGCGCCGGTGGGGCGGCCGGCCCGACCCTCGCCAGGCCCCACCCCCGCCCCGCCTCCACCCCCCTATGGGCTGGGGGCAGTTCCCCACCCAGGAGGGTCTCTGCCCCGCCGGGCACCGAGGGGCGCGAAGCTGGGAGGGCCGGTGTAGACCGATCGATCCTTTTTTTTTTTTTTTTGAGGCGGGAAACTGAAGTCCGGAAAAGAAGCGGCTTGTCCCAGGTCACACGCCCCTCGGGGTCCCCTGGGCTCCAGACCAGACTCCCTGGGCCCCGCCGAGCGCCACGCACGCCGCGGTTCTGCCCTCACGTCGATAAAACACAAAGATTGGTCAGAGCCCGGAGGAGGTGCGCGCCGGGACTCCCCCGCCCCGCGCTTGACGGGTGTCGGCTCGCGTGGCTCGCGGCAGCCCCCGCGGAGGGGAAGCTGCCTGCCCGCGCTCGCAGGGCCGCTGTGGGGCCCTCGGCCTCCCGGCCCCGCCTCGCCGGGGCGGAGGTGCGGGCGGCCCCCCCCGGCGCCGGCTGCGCTGCACTCTGGTCCAAGCCGGTCCGCACGGGATGCTGCTGTCGCCGATGGGGCCGTTCGAGCCTCCTGAGGCTCAGCACGGAGTCCGGCTCCGAGTAGAGTAACTGCAGGCTGTCGTGGTTAGGCTGCCCCGACGCGCCTGTCTCCAGTCCTCGCCGCGGCCTGCGCGCGGGGCGGGCAGCGCTCGTCTGCTTCCCGGGTGCTGCTGGCCGGGCCCGGAGGGGCGGCTTGCCCGGCTCGTCCTGCTCCTGATTGTCGCATCCAGACGCGCTCAGCCCGCTCTGGGCAGAAGCGTGACGCGCTGGCTTTCGGCGCGTTGCCCCGGTGGCCTTGGGTCGGAGGCTTTCGTGGTCCCAGCGGCCTGGACCCCCCCCCCCCCCACCCCGAGCGCTCCTCCGACTCCCCGCCCCGGGAGCAGTTATGCCGGGTCCAGGGCGTGCGGTTGGGACTGTGGAGCTGAGCGTCCAGTGTCGGCCTGGGAGGGGAGGTGCCCGAGGAGGCCCCGGTGCGTGTCCGGGATAGGACTGGGTGCCCTGGGTGCGGGACGGGGGTCGGCGGCCCTGGGCGGCCGGCCGAGGGCTGAGGGAAGAATAAGCGAGTGAGGGAGGTTGTGCGTTGCGGCCTCCGTTGGAGACAGACTGGTGTTTGAGAGCCTGAGAACGCATTTCTGACATCCTGGGTCTCCCTGAATAAGCGTTTACTGAGAGCACATGGTGCCCGGGGAAGCGAACGGGGCGTCGCTTCCAGATTCTCGAACGGGCCGAGTTTGCTCCTGCTGTGGACCTTCTCCGGCCGTTTCCTCCGCCTGGAAGCTCCCTCACCCCGCGCTCCGGGGAAGAGTAAAGAGCTAACTTTCCGGTTCGGCAGAGTTGATCAGGGCATCTGAGGTGTGTGATTCAGAAAGCACAGATGTGTGAGTTAAGATTTTGTGTTAATTCTGTCCAGAGTGGGTTTTTTTCTTTTCTTCTTCTTCTTTTTTTTTTTTTTTTTTGGTGAAAGGCTCTTGGCGTAGGCATTTTCATACATCTGCTGCTTCCTGAGAACCCCCCTCCCCAGCCCTTACCCGCCCCTAGTCCACCTGACAGCCTCCTGTGCACGTTTTCCCCTTGGCCGCCCCCTCACATTTTGGTGACTTACCACTCACCAGTTTTAACTCTGTCTTGAATCCTTCCCGGACCTCCAGTCAAAATCAGGTACTCACTACACTGTACTCTCCCAGACACTTTAATAATTCTTATGGCTTGTATCTCACCAATTAGACATGATAGCATCTGTTCCTCCTCTTACCTCTAGACCTGGAGTTCTGTGTGGTCAGAAATCATCTTTGTATTTCTAAGGCCTAGCATCAGGGAACTAGAATAAATAATATAGGTGACTTTTTTTTCTTTTTAAGGAAAAAAATCAAAGCAATACTGTATCTCCAGTATTTAAATTTTCTTTCTTAATGGTGTTTTCCTCTAGCAGCCTGTATCCAAAGGCTCCATAATACTTGGATGTTATTTCCAAACAATTCACTAATCAAGGCTTCTAAAAACATTCAACCTTAAGCTTTCCTGCCTCGTTTAACGCCTTGAGCAAATAAGACCTCTCACTACTTTAGGGTAGGAACACTGGGTTTTAGCTTTATTGGTGGCACCCTTTTCTACTCATCCCTTTTGGATTATTGCAAGAAAACTTTTCATCAATCTTTTTATCCTTCTAGAGTCTGGCCTTAAAGAGGATCTGCAGAAGAGTAAATAGGAGCAGTATGATGTCGTGCTGTGAGATTTGTGTCTAATTCTTAATCCTTAAATTTCATATATAGTTCAGCAGTGAAGTCATAACATGATCCTAGCATGGAGATGTCTCAAGTCTAAAGCAGAGAATTAAGTGTTGAATTCCAAAATGTTATCTTTTTTGTAGCATTGTAAATTGAGATATCTGCTGAGATAGAGAGCCATACTTACTATTTTAAAGATTGGAGTAAATCCTCCAATTTTTACCTCACAAAAATGATAGTCTTCTTTATGTTGTACAAGATAGGTATTAATTTTTATTGTGACTCCCTTGCCATCTTTCTACTCTCTTCTTTCCTTTCTCTGCCAAACTTAAACAAAGCTAAAATGGTAGAAACTTCAGCATCAATTAAGGGCATGACTGGTGTTTTAAAATTGAGAAAGCTAATGCTAAGAAATTTTAAGAGAACTCTCAGTAACATTAGATTTGAGGTGTAGGTGACAGATCCATCTTTAGATTAATACTGATTTAGCATGTTACACTGGACTGAGAATAAGAAGTGTTATACCCGTTACTGCAACCAACTAAGCTCTGTGACTTTGGGCAAGTATCTTCCCCTCTCGATGGCCTGTTACATACAGAATGAAAATTATACCAGTTAATTCTAAGATCTCTTCTAGTTCTAGAATTCAAGCATTTTAACATAATGTATCCATTTTGCTGTTTGTCTTTTGCCTGCCAGGGAGAAGTTATACACTGGTTGGCATGTTCATTATATGTTGCATGCCGCAAAAGCATTATTCCTACAGTTGGAAAGGGTATCATGGAAGGAAATTGTGTTTCACTTACCAGAATACTACGTTCAGCTAAATTAAGGTAAAGCACTTTGATTTTTCAAACATTGTTTTAAGTCCTAAATTTAATTTTAGAGTTTAATTTCTCTTTATTTTAAATCATTTAACTTTATTTCATTCTAAGTTTATTATCATATAGGTATCTTTTCTCAATTCTCACATTCTTCTTCAGCCTTTCTTCCTCAAATTCTGACTTCAGCCAGAGGCCTCTAACTAAATCTTTTTTATCTATAATTTTTTCATTAATTTTTTTATACCTTTTTTTGGTGAGGAAGATTGGCCCTGAGCTAACATCTGTTGCCAATCTTTCTCTTTTTTTTTCTTCCCAAAGCCCCAGTACACAGTTCTATATCCTAGTTGTGGGTCATTCTAGCTCTTCTGTGTGGGATGCCACCACAGCATGGCCTGATGAGCAGTGCATGTCTGCGCCCAGGATCTGAACCGGCAAACCTCAGACCGCTGAAGCAGAGCACACAAACTTAACCACTCGGCCACAGGGCCGGCCCCATTAATTTTTTTAAATCTGGAAATAATTTCAGGCTTTCAGAAAAGTTGCGAAAATAAGAAAAGTTCAAAGAAAACCTGTGTATCCTTGACCCAGATTGATTTATTATTGACATTTTACCCCATTTTTGTCATTGACCTTTCTCTCTTAAATAATATTTTTCCTCAAATGCTTCAAAGTAAGGGGCGTACATTATAGCCCTTTACCTCTAAATACTTTGGTGTGTATTTCCTTAAATGACTACAATGCACTTATAAACTTCAGCAATATTAACATTGATCCAATAATCTGTCATCTCTAATCTAGTTTTATGAGTTGATCCAATAATATAGCATTTTTTTTTCTTCAAGTACAGTCTCTAGTCTAGGATCAAGTATTGCATCCATTTGTCAAGTCTCTTTAGCTTCTTTTGATCAGGGAAGTTTCCACAGCCTTTGTCTTTTATGACATTGATTTTTTTTTTTTTTTTGAGGAAGATTAGCCCTGAGCTAACTACTGCCAGTCCTCCTCTTTTTTGCTGAGGAAGCCTGGCCCTCAGCTAACATTGTGCCCATCTTCCTCTACTTTATATGTGGGACACCTACCACAGGATAGTGTGCCAAGTGGTGCCATGTCTGCACCCGGGATCCGAACCGGTGAACCCTGGGCCTCCAAGAAGGGGAATGTGTGAACTTAACCACTGCACCACCAGGCCGGCCCCATGACATTGATATTTTTGAAGGATATAGTCCACGACCACCTTGTCCTCCTTTTTAATAGATTTTTCCTCATTTTGGATTTGTCTCCTGTTTCCTTATGATTAGATGCAGGTTATGCATTCCCAGATGGAAAACTACATAAATGATTTTGTGTCCTGTGTATATCATGTTTGGAGGCACATGATATCCATCTTCCTCTCATTGGTGATGTTAATTTTGATCATCTGGTCAAGGTGTTGTCCTGTTTCTCTCCTGTGTGGTTAATATTTTTTCCCTTGCAAATACTAGCAATTGGTGGATCTTAGCTATAGCTTTTACTTGCTCTAGAATCAGCCGTGTGGAACTATTTGCCTGGATACAAAACAAATGAAATGGAGTGATCCAGATTGGGATAGGTGATATTATTCTCTATTTCTGGATTTTTTACCCATATCAAAACAATTTAGAGTCATTATCTCTTTGTTATCTTGGATTTCCAGGATAGAAAAGAAACAAACTTTAAATAAAGCCCTATCCAGGGAGGACAATTAAGTTTCGTTCATGCTAAATTTAAAAAATTTTGCAGATCAATTTTGGTTTCTATAAATAGAAAAATAATAAAGTCAAGACAATTTTTAAAACTTAAATAGATAATCAATTTTTGTCATTGATGATAAGAATAAAATGAAAGTATAGTTAAGATTGATGGAATTTAGGTAATTTTTTAATTGAGCAAAACTTTATCCATTGTAGTATAAAACAATCTGATCTTTTTCTATCAATATTTCTCATGACTGACAATATAAAAATTTTTAAATCTTTGTAATAATAGATTGGGGAAACTGAACAAAAAAGGAACAACTTAAAATTTAGAGCAGTATAAGCTCATGATAAAAATTTGAAATAATGAAAAGACTTCTGGAGATGGATGGTGGTGATGGTTGCACAATGTGAATGTACTTAATGCCACTGAACTGTACACTTAAAAATGGTTAAAATGGTAAATTTTATATATGCTTTTACCACAATAAAAAAAAGATTTAAAAAATTTCAAATAATGCAGAAGAGTTGAAAGTAGAAAGATGTCTTCTTTTTTCACTCCCCAGAATTAACTACTATTAATAATTTACTGTTAATAAATTGTTAAAGAGAAAAAAATCTTTTTTTTTTAAACATAAGATCATATTATATGTATTGTTCTGCAGTTGCTTTTCTTACTTTGTATTCTGTAAATCCTTCCAAATCAGCATATGTAATTCTACCTCATTATATTTTTAATGACTCTAGGATATTTTAAGATATAAGGATGTTTCGTATATTTAGTCAGCCCTTTTTTTTTTTTTCCTTTTTCTCCCCAAAGCCCCCCGGTACATAGTTGTATGTTCTTCGTTGTGGGTCCTTCTAGTTGTGGCATGTGGGACGCTGCCTCAGCGTGGTTTGATGAGCAGTGCCATGTCCACGCCCAGGATTCGAACCAACGAAACACTGGGCCACCTGCAGCGGAGTGCGCGAACTTAACCACTCGGCCATCGGGCCAGCCCCTAGTCAGCCCATTTTTGATAGACATTTAGGTTGTATCCAGTCCTTTGTGATTACAGACAAGTGAACATCATTGTAAATATCTATTTCAGATTAAATTCCTAAAAGTGTAGTGATGGGTCAAAAGTTGTATGCTTTTTAAATGTAGATTGATGTAAAAAAAATTTTTAAGTGTCAGATTCTTAATTGCTAAAAGAACAGTTGACCAGCATCAACATGTTCATTCAGACAAATAAAAAAGTATTGCAAGTGACCTTGTTATTTGCATTGATTTATAATAATTTGGGCTATTTTCAAAATGTCAACTTTAAATGTAATTTTAAATGATTGTGTAGATCTTTATAGACATGGGGAAATACCCATCAAATATTTTACTAAATCCTACTGGAAAAGGCTATATAAGTATAGGTTATAGATACACATGTAAAACTAGCAGATTTTTATTGAGTACTTACATGTGTGCCAGACACTTACTATGTACTAAGGGTTTGCATGTATTTATTCATTTAATCCTCACAGTAATTCCATGAAATAAATCTTGTTTTCCAGATAAGGTAATCAAATCACTAAGAGATTAAATTAACTCCCAGAGGTTATATGCACCTGGTAAGGGGCAGAGCCTCCCAAGTCCATGCTGTATCACATGTGTATCTACACACAGATCTATATTAGTATGTCTCTTTTGAACTGTGTTCCTCTTCAGTTTCAGTTTGCAAAAACAAAAACTTAACCAAAACAACTTACAAATTTAAAAAAAATTTTCATATAAAAATTTGTTTTATTATTGTGTAGTATTTTAAAAAGTAGTATCTGTTGTGCAATTTGAATTTTTAATTCATTTTAATAAAGAAGTCTGCATCTCATTGTTTTAAGTATTGAGAAGTAATTTTTCCACATTTTTTCACAAGTTTTTCAGTAACTTGTGATTTAAATCAAGATGACTTTTGTTTATTCATTATTTTTATATTTGATAGAGCCTGAGTAAAAATTTACTTCATGAAAAATTATTTTTTATATATTTTAATTGGAACATTGATGATGTTAGTTTTTTACAAAGTAATTTTCTTTTTTATCTTTGGAGTGCCATTAAAATTCAGTAGTGTGCCAATATTGGGACATATGCCCCATATTTACCATCTCTATAATTTGTTTTTGGTGTTGTGTGTGTTAAAATATACGTAACATAAAATTTACCATTTTAACCAATTTTAAATGTACAATTCAGTGGCATTAAATACATTCACGTTTTGTGCAACCATCACCACCATCCATCTCCAGAACTTTTTCATCTTCCCGAACTGGAACTCCATACCAGTTGAACAGTGACTCTCCTTTTCCTCCTGCTCCTAGCCCTTGGCAACCACCGTTCTACTTTCTGTCTTTATGATTTTGACTGTTCTAGGTACTTCATGTAAGTGGAATCATACAGTATTTATCCTTTTGTGACTGGCTTATTTCACTTAGCATCATGTCTTCAGGGAAATGGGTGATTCAAAAGCTGGGGCAGACCTATTTTTTCTGAAGAACCTGGATCAGCCTATTATGCCAGAAAGTAAAGGAAGTGCACGAAAAATGTTGGGATTGTGTCCAAGGGACATAGGCTATCTTTTTTTTTTTTAACATTTTATTTTTCCTTTTACTCCCCAAAGCCCCCCAGTACATAGTTGTGTATTTTTAGTTGTGGGTCCTTCTAGTTGTGGCATGTGGGATGCCGCCTCAGCATGGCTTGACGAGCGGTGCCATGTCCACGCCCAGGATTCGAACCAGCAAAACCCTGAGCTGCTGAAGGAGAGCATGTGAACTTAGCTACTCTGCCACGGGACTGGCCCCTGGACATAGGCTATCTTGAAAAGCCTCATGTTGGTAGTCAAATCTGGGATAATTTGAACATTGAAATGAATAAGGACAGTAATAGATTATAACTGAATAAAATCTATGTTGATAAATAGGGAAGAAGGGAAACCTCTTCCTTACATTAGAATACCAACTAATAAATGTAGAGAATTGGTAGTTAGAAACAAATCACCATTTCAACCTCATGGTAATAATTGGTTGAGGGAAGAATCATCAGTGGATGCTAAAACGAGTGGATAGAAGTCTGGTGAGAGCAGAATATTTACATAATTGCAGAATATCTCCCTACAAGTCACCAATTAATTACAAAGGGAAAATAGAAATTTTGAGGTGGAAAACTTGGTAGATACCACCTAAATCAAGTGCAGAGTTATCAGCAGTAATGGGACAAATGGATATGATCCTCTGAGGATATGACATCACTTATATAGTACTCTGTCAAAAATACAAAGCCTAAATCTAATAATGAGGGAAGCATGAGACAAACCCATATTAGGGACCACAAAATAACTGGCCTGTTCTCTTCCAAAATGTTGGTGTCACGAAAGAGAGTCTGAGGAACTGTTCCAGATTAAAGGAAACTAAAAGGAAATAACATATAAATACAATGTATGCTGCTGGATTAGATCCTAGATTTGGAAATTAAAAATTGCTATAAAGAACATTATTATTGGGACAATTGGTGAATTTTAAATTTAAATGTGAATCAGTAGTATTTTATCAGTGTAAAATTTTCTGATTTTGATAATTGCACTTGGTTAGGTAAAGACAATGTCCTCTTTCTCAGAAAATAGAAAGTGAGATATTTTTGAGTAAAGGGGCATGATATCCACACCTTACTCTCAGTTGATTCAGAAAAAATGATATGTATGTTAGTTAGAGTTCTCCAGAGAAGCAGAACCAATAGAATGTGTAAAAAAATATGTATCTACTTATAATATATATTATATTATGTTAGAGAATGAATGTGCACATATGTGGGGTGGAGGGCGAGGGAAAGTCATTTATTTTAAGCTATTGGCTCACACAATTGTGGAGGCTTGAAGAGTTCAAAACCTGGGGTAGGCCAGCAGGCTGGAGACCCAGGGAAGAGTTGTAGTTTTAATACAAAGGCAGTCTGCAGGCAGAAGTCCTTCTCACTTGGGAGGAGGTCAGGTTTTCTTTGTTAAGACCTTCACCTGATTGGACAAGGCCCACCTGTATCATGAAGAGTAATGTGCTGTACTCAGAATTCACTAATCTAAATGTTAATTTCATCCAAAAAAAATATTTCACAGAACCATCCAGAATAATGTTTGACCAAATGTCTGGGCACCCATACACATCTTCTTAAACCATACTTAATCCCTATGTAAAGACAATAACAAGATCATACTTTCACCTACATGATCCCACATACAACCAAAAATGCACTAACTCTTTCCTCAAGAGAGGATGCAAAGTCCTTGGGTGATGTTTACTCTTCTCCTTGATATCCTATAATTTAAATACTATAAAGTTGGTACATATTATGTTACAGGACAAGGGGATAGGAGAGGAAAGAATACAAAGATATTTGATACATATATACACATACACATATTTATAATAAAACATGGAAGAAATACTCATAACAATTACAGTCCTTATTTCTGTAACTGGTCACATGGTTGTAGTTGGTATTTATAACTACCTTCTTCCACTGCCCAGTCCATTTGTCCTTTGACCTCAGCAAGCACCTTAGCTGGTTATGATTCTTACCTGGTGGGGTGACCCAGACCTTCATTTCTGAAGAGTTTGGACCGTTAGTCGTCCTGCCTGAATTGCGCTTTCGTAGTTTTCCATTGACTTTAATCACAGAGCGTGGTAATACTAAGTGATGCCCTAAGGGATCTCCTGTATTCTACTCTTCTTTACCTCCATTGTGGAGTAGCAGTCCAGTTTCTCCTTGATAGTTGGGATCAGTGACTCCACCCAGCACAGGAACTCCCTTCTTTGCCTGTTGCTTTAGAGGCATAAGGAGCCCAAAGTGCCCAGATGGCAGTCTTCAGTGGATCATTGGTGTATCTCTTGGTGGAAGCATTCCTCTTTTTGGAAATAAGTCCTTTAGGCCAACAGAGCATAATGTCATGGGGTCAGGAAGCAAAAATTTTGCTGGTGGGTTACCAGGGGTAATAGTGAGTGGTGCCACTCCCATTTCCGTCCCTTGATTGCTGATTCAGAGCATATACAGCTCCCCGAAGAACCTTACCCCAGCCATGCAAGGTCTTGCCACCTAGCTGGCACTGTAACTGAGTCTTCAAAAAGTCATTCCACAGTTCTTTCAAGACAGCAGCTCCAAGTTGGTAGGGAACATGGTAAGACTAGTGAATTCCATGAGCATGGGCCCATTGCCACACTTTATTTCCTGTGAAGTAAGTTCCTTGATCAGAAGTAATGCTGTGTGGAATACCATGACAGTGCATGAGGCATTATATAAGTCCATGGAGATATACACTTTTGGCAGAAGACTAATTTTGTAGTTGTGCATTATCTATTAAAAAAAGGAAAATTGTCACACAAAGGTTATCGTGGTATGCATCTTTGTATAGATATTTGTGTCCATATCTTTGACTGACTTTTTTTTTGTTTTTAAAGATTGGCACCTGAGCTAACATCTGTTGCCAGTCTTCTTTTTCTCCCCAATGTCCCCCAGTACATAGTTGTAGATCCTTCTGGTTGTGCTATGTGGAATGCCGCCTCAGCGTGATCTGACAAGTGGTGCCCTGTCCGCTCCCAGGATTCAAACCAGCGAAACTCTGGGCCACCAAAGTGGAGCGTGCAAACTTAACCACTTGGCCACAGGGCTGGCCCCTCGACTTTCTTCTTAATTTAGATTCTTATAAAAGCAATTTTTGGATGAATTTGAGGATTTTTAATGCTTTTTATTCATGTTGCCAAGTTGTCCCTAGAAAGGTGAACAAATTAATACCTCTAGAACATTTCACTGTACCTTTTTGGAAGTAGTATTTTTGATTTTTTAAACAACCTTATTGGATTTTAACGCACATACTATACAGTTCATCCATTTACGTGTACAATTCAGCAGCTTTTAATATATTCATGTATTCACCACGATCAACTCTGGAACATTTTCATCCCCCCAAAAGAATCCTCATACCCATTAGTATTCATTCCTTATTCTCCAGCCCCCCAACCCCTATCCTTTGGCAACCACTAATCTACTTTCTGTTTCGATTGAATTATCTATTCTGGACATTTCCTATAAGTGAAATCATATAATATATGGTATTCCTTTATGATTCACTTCTTTTACTTGGTATAATATTTTCACGGTTCATCCATGTTGTAGCATGTATCCGCACTTCATTTTTTTGTGGCTGAATAATATTCCATTGTATGGATATACCACATTTTGTTTATCCATTTATTAGTTGAAGGGCATTTGAGTTGTTTCCACCTTTTGGCTATTAGGAATAATTCTGCTATGAACATTTGTTTACAAGTTTTTGTGTAGGCATATATTTTCATTTCTCTTGTGTGTATATATATGTGTATGAGTGGAATTGTTGGGTCATATGGTAACTCTGTGTTTAACCTTTTGAGGAACTGTCAGACTGTTTTCCAAAGTGACCACAGCAGTTTACATTCCCACCATCAGTGTATGAAGGTTCCATTTTATCCACATCCTTGCCAACACTTATCTGTCTTTAATATTACCTCCCTCTTAGTAGTCATGAAGTGGTATCTCATTGTGGTTTTGATTTGTATTTCCCTGATGGTTAATGATGTGGAGCATCTTTTCGTGTATTGGAGTAGTGTGTTTTTTATAATAGAATCCAAGTGAACAGAATTGTTTTAAAAGCCATGAAGTTTACTTATTTTAGTTTTAAAAATCACAATCCTAGTTTGTGGTAACAATGCTATAAGTGTTTTTGTTTTCAAACACTCTGATGCACTTTGTTCCAGGTTAGGACAGCCGTTTTTAGATTTATATGAGGATGTATTAGTCAAGGCTCTTGTTTATAAAAGAGAGATACCAACTACCAACTTTGCTAACTTAAGGAGAAAAGAAATTTACTAGAAGGATATTGGATAGCTTACAAAGTCTTTAGGATGACTTGAGAAATTAAGCTTGGAAAATAGCCAGGAATAAAAGGAGGCTGGCTACATTCCCAAAAAACATACCACAGAATCCATCTAACAAGAACACAGCTTGCATGGCCATCCCTGGACATTGCCACTGTTTTTGTTCCTAGGAGCTAAATATTGCTATTGATCCTGCTGTAAGAATTTACCACTTCCTTGCTTCTCTGCACCACCAGCTCCACATTCAAAATCTCAAGCAGATATATCTGATCAAAGATCTCAGGTTTTATACATTCACCCTAACTTCCAGTGTAGCTGATCTATCTAGTAGAAGGCAAGACTCAAAAGTGGGAAATTTCCTCAGACAAAGGAAAGGATTTCACGTACTGAGCATCCCCCACCTCCAAAACAAAGTCCTATATAAGGGGCTGTAATTTGTTAGCCAAAAAAAAATTAAGTAATCTGGCAAAATTTTTTTGCTGCTGCTGCTAAGAACTTTTTTTTCCCTGCTTTTTTTCCCCCCCAAGTCCCCCCCAGTACATAGTTGTATATTTCGGTTGTGGGTCCTTCTAGTTGTGGCATGTGGGACGCCACCTCAGCATGGCCTGACCAGCAGTGCCATGTCCGCACCCAGGATCCAAACTGGCAAAACCCTGGGCCACTGAAGCAGAGCAAGAGAACTTAACCACTCAGCCACAGGGCCGGCCCCATGATAAGAACTTTTTAAAAAGATTCTTAGATTCTCAGATTTCAGTCAGCATGTCTGGGGTTTGAATACCTATGGACAATTAACTGATGATGTCTTCTATCACCTTTTTTTTGAAAAAAAAATTAGTTGTCACTCCGTATATAGTGCAAGACACTTAAATAAGCTTTAACACTACAAATTTTCAATCTAAGACGGTACTAACGTGGGAACATAAAAAATATACCCATAATTGGATAAGCCAAAAAGGTAGAATAATAATCTATTAAGTGATTTTCTGGGTATGTGCTACCTTCTTAGTTTATGTGTGGTGATGGAACCACATGTTGGAACACTTGAATTTTATTCCTAACCTGTAGCAGTCTGGTGCTTTGTGATCAATGTCCAGAATCCACCACTTGCAAGATTCTGTCTTTCCTCAGACTAATTCTGTGACCTCATCAATCTGTTGACTAACATTTACTTTGTAATTGATGTGCAAAGCATTGTCTGTAATGCCCTAAGTGCTGTAGCCAATAAAAGAAGTAGATACTGTCACTCCCTGCATAGTAGAAGACATTTTATGTAATAACCATTGATTCAAAATCTATATTCCCATGGTAATTCTGGGAACCAAAGCAGTTGCATAGTACCTGGGAGTGAGGTTTTTGGTTCTTTGTTTACTTTTTCTTTTTTTTAATAAATTTAGGCTTTTTAATAAAGATTCTTAGATATAAATGGAATGTTTCCTTTTCCATCTGTTATATGGACTCATTTTAAAGTTGCTTTTTTCTATTTTTTTAGTTTAATACAGTTTTTTAATAAAATGAAGAAGTGGATGGACATGTCAAATATGCCACAAGAGTTTCGTGAACGTATAGAAAGGCTAGAAAGAAATTTTGAGGTGTCTACTGTAATTTTCAAAAAATTTGAGCCAATATTTTTAGATATATTTCAAAATCCATATGAAGAGCCACCAAAGTTACCACGAAGCAGGAAGCAGAGGTGAGACCCTTAATCCTTGTATAATTGACATAAAAATTATGATACAAACTTATTAAGGGAATTTGCATTTTTAAAAGTCTGCTTTTTACCAGAAGTATGCATCTGCAAAAAACTTAGATTTCTTTTTAAATCCATCTATAATTACCCATATCTGGAAGTTCAGGGTAATACTTTTACTTATTTTTCTATGTCCTGATTATTTTATGCAAATTGGAAAGGCTTAATTGTTTAAGTCCATTTAGTGAAACATAGATTGTCTTTTGTGAATGGAATTTTATATGTAATTGGACTTTACTATTTGTTATTTATATTTGCTGTTTCAGTTTAAATGACAAATGTGGAGTGATATTTCGCTATCTAGTCAGTACATTTTTTTTCCCCGTTTTAGGAGGATTCCTTGCAGTGTTAAGGATCTCTTTAATTTCTGTTGGACGCTCTTTGTTTATACTAAGGGTAAGGTGACAGTTTCAGTGGTTTTACATTTCTGCTATGGGAACTTGGTGCTATTTGACATGAGAGGTTTCTGGTCTTTGTGTCTTTCATTTTTTTTCTTATAAAGGTAATTTTCGTATGATTGGAGATGATTTAGTAAACTCTTATCATTTACTCCTGTGCTGCTTGGATCTGATTTTTGCCAATGCCATTATATGCCCAAATAGACGTGACTTGCTAAATCCGTCATTTAAAGGTAAGGCCTTATTTATTTTCAAAAACTGATCATTTTTAGAAAAAGAGTTTTAAAAGTTGACCATATTCTTTTCCCCCCTTGTTGCTCTTCACACCCTGCTGCACTAGGTTTACCATCTGATTTCCATACTGCCGACTTCAGGGCTTCTGAAGAGCCTCCCTGCATCATTTCTGTTCTGTGTGAACTGCATGACGGACTTCTAGTAGAAGCCAAAGGAATAAAGGAGCACTACTTTAAGCCATATATTTCAAAACTCTTTGATAGGAAGGTACTGTACTTATGATTAAATGACTCACTTTTTTTTTTTAAAGCTTCAGTGCATGGTTGTGTATCCTAGTTGTTAGTTTTAATTGACTAAGATTTTTAGGAGTCAGCAGTAGCAGCCTCAAAGGGAAAAACGTTTTCAACAAGTTCTAAACATTATAGAACTCAGGGTCAAGATTCCCAGGTTTCAGCCTCTGTTGTGGTACAGAATTGTCCTATGATCTTCTGTGATGAGCAAAACTGAGCTGTTGACGAATGTGACCAGTCATATGTAGTGTCAAGTAAGTGCACTATCAGAGGCAGCCATAGGAGGTTCTGGTAAAGAATCATGAAGAAAAGAACATCAGAGTAAGCTGATAAAGAATTATGAAAAGTAGGAGGTCAGAATAAGCTAATTTACTGCCACAATTTGAATAACTGCTATTTACTAAAAGTAGGGTGATGTGTGACAACTTTAGCTTTAATTCCATATAAATAGAGCAGAAAATCCCTTACAGTTTTGTAGCCACTTGCAGGCTACCTACATGCTTTCTGGATTTTTTTTCTCAATAATTTACTTACCTATTTCTCTGTTTATGAATTGGTTTGTTCCTTTGGGTCTCAATTTCTTATTTCCCCTACCTGGAGCTACTTAATCCAGTTAGGCGTTGAGTTTTCTTTTTGGTGAAAAAACAGATTTGGATTAGGTCATCCCTATGGTCCTCCCTCTTGGCAAATATTAGGAGATTTTTCTTTGAGCATAAAGTCTTTCCTTACTGGGTGGTTCTTCTCTTATATAAACTTTTGTATTTAGTCTTATCTTTCCTCAAATATATACATATATATATATATATATATATATATGTATGTATTTGTGTGTGTGTGTGTGTGTGTAAGTAATGGTTCCTGGTCTGTATGTTAAACATCTCCAGCGAGTAAACTCTTAAAGGAACCAAAGGATGATGTCCATTGTGCTCTGCAGAAGCAACACACTAGTGGCCCCTGGGTACAATGACCATACATCTTGGTTTGCCTCAATTATCTGGTTTTTGGCCATTTTCTTGGCATGATTATTATAGCACCTCCTTTCACTACAGAAGTATCCTGGTTTGGACGATGGTTTTCTTACCTATGGGCCACAGATGTCCTGTTTGGCCTTTGTAGGGTGTTCTTTGTTTTTCTTTTGTTCAATTTTTAATTTACATATAAAGACCTTTTATATGAAAATCTTTTAAAAATCAGAAGCTATGGCAAAGCTAGGTTGGAATTTCTACATGAATTTTTACATGGGTAGCTCTTGTCAAGGTAAATCATTTCCACCTCTTTTAGGATGGAAAGTGCACTTTCTGCCCTCTTCATTTATATATGTTGAACTCTGACCCATGAAAGCATTTGAGTTTGCAAGCCTTGATATGTAGTAATCTAAGTATAATTTGCGTACACAGAAAATATTAATGACAGTGTAGTTTTTCTCTCTTACCAGCAACAGTACCTATATTCCCTTTGAATCTTTTACTTGTCTGACACATATAATCATTCCATAAATGTCCTTTTCCCTTCTCCATAGACTGCTGTTTAAAATTGGGCAGCTTTCATGAGCATCACTTGGGGAATTTGTTAAAAATGCTGCCTTAGGGCTGGCCCAGTGGTGCGGCAGTTAAGTTCGAAGGTTCTGCTTCAGCAGCCTGGGGTTCACCGGTTTGGATCCCGAGTGTGGACATGGCACTGCTTGGCAAGCCATGCTATGGTAGGTGTCCCACATATAAAGCAGAGGAAGATGGGCATGGATGTTAGCTCAGGGCCAGTGTTCTTCAGCAAAAAGAGGAGGACTGACAACAGTTAACTCAGGGCTAATCTTCCTCAAAAAAAAAAATGCTGCCTCAGCCCAGGCCTTGAGGTCCATCAGTTTGCTTTCCTGTTTTTTTTTTTTTGCTGAGGAAGGTTCTCCCTGATTTAACATCCATTGCCACTCTTCCTCTTTTTGCTTGAGGAAGGTTTTCCCTGAGCTAACATCTGTGCCACTCTTCCTCTGTTTTGTATGTGGGTTGCCACCACAGCATGGCTGACGAGTGGTATGTGTCTGCACCTGGGATCCAAACCTGCAAACCCAGGCCGCCAAAGCAGAGTGTGCAAATTTAACCACTAGGCCACCGGGCTGGCCCCCAATTTTTAACAAGTTTTCCTAAGTGACTCTCATGTCACTAAAATTTGGAAACCACTGCCATAGACTAATTTCAAAGTATTCTCAAAACTTGACTTTAAGTATTTTTTAATATTTTATTTGCATGCTAAATAGGATTTACTGGTCTGAAAGAAATATTTAGTAATTCTGTTTTATGTATGTGTTATTTATAACTACCAATGTGAAAATTTAGGTAAGTGTTATGTCTTTGTGTGTACGTTAATATGCTTAATTATATGATGTCACAAAATGACTTTTTCTTCCCAGATTTTGAAAGGAGACTGCCTCCTGGACCTTTCCAGTTTTACTGATAATAGGTAAGTAATCTAGCACTAAGTGGTATCTGGCATTTTATAGGCTGTCAATAATGATTTGTTGCAATTTGTAAAGTGAAACATGTCAAAGGAGCTTGAAATTCGAGTTCCTTCTGAGTTGGTGGCATTGAGTGGGTGTTGTCATTAAGCCTTGTTGTCTTTAAGTATATTTATTCTAAGAAACCATTGGCACTTAAAACAGCTGCTGTCCTGATAAACTCATGAATGGACCCAATGACTTATGTATTTGATTTTGCATTCTTTTATTAATCAAATGTTGGCAAATTCGGAATGTGCTTGTACTTCAAAGCCACTATTGTTTCTTCAGTGATCAGATCTTTATTAGGTTCAACTAGTTTTCAGATTAAGTATGTATTCTCTTTTCCTTTACTTTTCCAAGTAATTTATTGCTGTGTATATGAATGTGAAGACTATCCATAATCAGATAGGAACCTCTGATATGTTAGATGGTCAGAGTTAATAAAAACTAGAAAGTCATCAGCTTTTCCAGGCTGTGGAGTCCAAATCTATCTTCAAGTCAAGATAAATCCATTGTGTAACTTAGTTTTATTCTAGCAGCTTAAAATAATTCTCTTTTCAGCAAAGCAGTGAACAAGGAGTATGAAGAGTATGTTTTAACTGTTGGTGATTTTGATGAGAGGATCTTTTTGGGAGCAGATGCAGAAGAGGAAATTGGAACTCCTCGAAAGTTCACTGGTGATGCCCCATTAGGGAAACTGACAGCACAGGCTAATGTGGAGTGTAATCTTCAACAACACTTTGAAAAAGTAATATAACCTAGCCTGGCCTCAGTCTTGAATGATCTTTTTCTCTCTGTGTGTGATTCTACTAACAGCAGAAGCATCTTTCAAGTTAAATCTTGAGTTTCTTCTATTAACTGATATTTTTCATGAAAGCCTTTAAAAGGTAATTTTTAAAACTATGGCACTTAGTATTTTTAACTCATTTGTTGCTATTTTTCATATTTTGCATATGTTTTCCCAGAACGCCTGGGTTTTTCAGTAGAGTATGTCTTTTGACATAAAGAAGGATCTATGCTTTCTTACCGTTCTTTCTTTGCATCACTTTGGCCACTGTCCTGTTGCTTTGAAATTTAGTTTGCTTTCCTACCCATGACAGACTATATGCTCTTCCCAAGCTTCAGCCATATAATACTGGACTTGATTGTTAGTAGCCAAGGCTTAATTCTGTTATTTATGTGTGAAATGTGTTGGAGGATGAGGTCTAATGGAAAATTCACTGGCTTAGAAGGTAGAAAACCTAAGTTTTAGTCCAAGCTCTGCCATTAACTATGTTAGCTTAAACAAGCTTTTTACCTTCTCTGTGCTTATTTCCTCATATGTAAAATGAAAATGTGTATGTTGTGTTTCAAATGAGTGTGGTGAAGATAAAATGAGGTTATAGGCAGAAAATACTTTGAAAAAGTGTTACTCAAATGTAAGGGTGTTATTAGCATAATATTGGTAAAAATTTGATGGGTAACCAGAAGAGGGGAAAAAGTAACCTACTAAATATGACAAAATAAGATGGCATATGTACTGAATTAAACACATAATGACAGGGGAAGGTAACTTTTTAATCTCACAGGTTTTTCTTTTCTGACAGAAAACATCATTTGCACCTTCTACCCCACTGACAGGACGACGATATTTACGAGAAAAAGAAGCAGTCATTACTCCTGTTGCCTCAGCTACCCAAAGTGTGAGCCGGTTACAGGGTATTGTGGCTGGACTGAAAAATGCACCAAGTGAACAACTTATAAATATTTTTGAGTAAGTACATTACTATTATTTTTCTAAGTGTCTCTTTTAAATTAGATTCTGTGTTCTACTTTTGGCATATTCAGAGTTCTTGAGATTGTAGATATACATTTGGCAAGTTTTACTATACCATTTCAGTCACAAAGTATGTTGACATAAAATCAGATAGAAGTACCTGTTAAAAATACATATATATAAATATTATTTCGTAGTATTATAATAGACTTTCAAGGTTAAATCTATCTTAAAGTATATTTAACTCTGACATTCCACTTTTTTAACTACCCTTAAGTTATGCATTATTTTTTTTCTTTTTACATTAATTTTAAGTGGGTTCAATCTAATGTGCATCAAATGGGAAACTGATTACATATTGATGGTGCGACCATAAATGGAATTTTATGCAATCATTTAAGAAAAAGAGGCATGTTTCCTAGTAAAGATGGTAGGCTGAACCTAGATTAGAGAACCTTCTTTCCTAATACCTAATGAAATAGGAGAATAGTAAAAACCAGCAAACTATCAGGAGTAACCAAATGAGGAGAGAGATAGGATTTCATGCTACAAATTTCCAAAGTTGTGGTCAGGAAAGGAAATGAATGATTCTGGTATCCTCAACCCCAAGAAGTATTACTGGGGAAAGAGGGTATATTGATAGGATCTTGAGAATGTTCATTAATACCCCAGATGTGGAGAGAACAAATGGGCTGAATAGGCAGGTGGATAAAAAGTCAGAGAAACCTCCCCAAGTGAAAGTCAGTAGTCACAGCACAACTATGGAAAATCTCCACGGGCCTGACATTTCCCAAGATTTCTTATTGATTTGGCGAGATATCTTCCTAGAACTAGAAGATAGCCCTTACCTAGGTATAGTGAATCCTGGAATGAGGTCATTTAACTACATCTCAGAAAAGAAAGCAAAGCCCTTGTCCTCCAATAAAAGCTGAACATAGCACCAGCTGAACCCTCCCCCTACTCCCCAAACCTTCAATCTGTAGAAAAGGTGACAGAACAATCCCAAGCCTCAGACACAGCTCAGGGTATGGTAAGCAGATTGCAAGTAAGGTAGGAAGACTTTCATGAAGATCTACCCTCATAGCATTTGGATAAATAGGTCTGGACTGAACTACCCATTTAAGCATGGAAAGTTGAAAAGAAGTGGCAAGACAACTATGCAAACGTTTTATAGCAACAAGAGAAAGGAGGGAGGAAATGTAAACTGCAAAAAACAAAGAGCCTAGAAACAAACAAGTGGGAAGATATTCCATATTCATGGGTTGGAAAGTTTAATATTGTTAAAATGTCCATACTACCCAAAGCAATCTACAGATTCAGTGCAATCCCTATCAAAATCCCAATGGCATTTTTTACAGAAATAGAAAAAAAAAAATCCCAAAATTCGTGTGGAATTTCAAAGAACCTTTAATAGCCAAAACAATCTTCAGAAAGAAGAACAAAGCTGGAGGCCTCACACATCCTGATTTCAAAACATTACAAAGCCACAGTAATCAAAACAGTATGGGATCCACATAAAGACAGACATGTAGAACGAAGGAGCAGACTAGAGAAGCCCCAAAATACACCTTCACGTACATGGTCAAATGATCTTTGACAAGGGTGCCGAGACTACACTATGGGGAAAGGATGGTCTCTTCAACAAATGATATTGGGAAAACTGGATATCCACATGCAAAAAGAATGAAGATGGACTCTTATCTTACACCATATAAAAAGTTAACACATGGAACCGGCCCAGTGGCGCAGCAGTTAAGTACACACATTCCACTTCAGTGGCTCAGGGTTTGCCATTTCGGATCCTGGGTGTGGACATGGCACTGCTTGACAGGCCATACTGTGGCAGGCGTCCCACATATAAAGTAGAGGAAGATGAGCACGGATGTGAGTTCAGGGCCAGTCTTCCTCAGCAAAAAGAGGAGGATTGGCAACAGTTAGCTCAGGGCTAATCTTCCTCCAAAAAAAAAAAAAGTTAACACAAAATGGATTAAAGGCCTAAACATGACACCTAAAACTATACAACTAGAAGAAAACATAAGGGAAAAACTTCACGACATTTGAATGGGCAATGATTTCTTGGATATGACACTGAAAGTAGAAGTAACAAAGGCAAAAATAAACAAGTGGGACTATCTCAAACTTAAATACTTTTGCACAGTAAAGAAAATAATCAACAGGGTGAAAAGGCAGCCTACTGGAATAGAAGAAAATAACTGCAAACCATATAACAGATAAGGAGTTAATATCCAAAGTACATAAAGAATCTAAGTCTCTAACCATAGAGGATTAGGGAGGAAAGCCATGACTCGTCTACTAGATGGATGGTTGTGCAGTCATTGAGAGTGAGTTTGTGAAGAATATGTAACATGGTACAGTGAGGGTAAACCACTCCTACAACTCAGTAACAAGAAGATTCATCTGTTTAAAAAATGGGCAAAGGACTTGAATAGACATTTCTCCAAAGAAGATATACAAATGGCCAACAAGCATATGAAAAAATTCTCAACATTACTAATCATCAGGCAAATGCAAATTAAAACCACAATGAGATATCACCTCATGCCCATTAGAATGGCCACTCTGAAAAAAACAGAAAATAACAAGTGTTGGTGAATATGTGGAGAAATTGGAACCCTAGCCCACTGTTGGTGGTTTGTAAAATTGTGTAGCTTGTATGGAAAACAATATGGAAATTCCTCCTCTTAAAAATAGAATTTTTATGACCTAGAAATCCTCCTTCTGGGTATATATCCAAAAGAATTGAAAACAGGATCTCAAAGAGATATTTGTACGGCCAAGTTCACTGCAGCGTTACTCACAATAGCCAAGATGTGGAAGCAACCTCAGTGTCCGTGAATGGATGAGTGAATAGAGAAAATGTAGTATATACATACAATGGCTACATTTATTTCCTGAAAATAGGAGAGAAAAGTACTGACAAACGTTTTGTTACAAAGATTATTTAGTAATGACAATAACAAAATTTAGCAGCACCCTATTAAACAAGAGTATGTTTAACTGCACTAGGCATTTAGTAAACTTTTTAGAAATAGGCAATTTGGACATTTATTTTAGAAGCCAAACAAAAAGTCAACTTTTTCCTTAACATAATTGCTTCAATACCAGAAGAAATACTATTCAGAACTCTGACATTATGGAATTTCAGCATAGTAACCTGAGAACAGTTTTCTTCATATGTCATTTATGTTGCCGCAAAATCCGTACTAAAAGCATGCGGTGATTACTAGTTGGTTCTATTTTGACATTAGATACTATGCAGAATTTATGCAAGGCCAACAATTTCAAAATTAATGCTGATTTAAACGAGACCATGAAGGAGATTCCCAGGAAAAAGGTTGCTGCCAAAAAGGAAAGATTAAGATTTAAGGCTGAATGGGAATGACTGTGCCAGAAAACTATGGAATGTGTAAAATCTGTTTTTCTTGAATCAGGTTTATTGAAGTATAATTAATATACAATAAGAATCATCCTTTTTACTTACAGTCCTATGAGACTTGACAAATGCATATGGTTGTGTAACCACCAACAACCACAATCAAGACATAGAACAGTTCCATTATGCCCCCAAATTTATGCTCCTTTGTAGTCAAACCCTATCCCATCCCCAACCTCTGGCAACCACTGATATGTTTTCTGTCCCTATAGTTTTACCTTTTCTAGAATGTCATATAAATAGAAGCGTAATATAGAAGACATTGACTCCTCTAATGTTGAAATTCCAAAACAGTATGCTGAATGATTTTACTTAAAGGCTGTAGACTTGTTTGAAATATGCAATGTTTACATACGAAGGTTTACAGCTGAGAACAGAACTTTGGTCCCTAAAAACCAAACTAATTCTTGTAAGAAGAAATGTTGGTAGTCTGGGGTTTTTTCCTCATAATTGAGTTCCTCTTGTATTTTATAGATCTTGTATGCGTAATCCTATGGAAAACATTATGAAAATAGTGAAAGGAATAGGAGAGACTTTCTGCCAACACTATACACAATCAACAGATGAACAGCCAGGATCTCACATAGGTAAGAAGACAAAACTAAAGTTGACACAGCATTGAAAGTAGATAGATTGTCCCCCAAAAAGTAGAAATTCAAGGTTTTTTTCCTTCCTTGCTAGCCTTAATGTACCATATTTGTGTTTATATAAGTTTTGTTCTTTAGTCCTTAACGGCTACTTTTCATTAGCACATTTTCCCTTTATTTCTCCTGCAGACTTTGCTGTAAACAGACTAAAGCTTGCAGAAATTTTGTATTATAAAATATTAGAGACTATAATGGTTCAGGAAACTCGACGACTTCATGGAATGGACATGTCAGTAAGTAAATCCACTCTCACAGCTGCTGGCAAGGTCCAAAAATTCTAAACTTGGAAGTAGTGTGTTGAGAAGTTCTATAGTGCATTGTGGAGTCAGCAGTTAATGACATGCTTAGCCAAGATGACATATTAGTTTACCTTAGTTGTCTTTGGCACGTCCGGAGCTAGCCACCTCTAGGCAGAAATGTGAAATATGTAAAATTCATCTTTGGTACACCATCAGTATCATCTTTTTTTGTCCTTCATTACCAGCTAGCTAATAATGAAAACCCCCAACTATTAAGCCAACTGATAATTAAGATATTTGTCATACTTCTCAGGGATTTGGGGCATATAAAATGTTGGTGACTATCTAAAAAAATTGCTTTGTGGGGCCAGCCCTGTGGCCAAGTGGTTAAGTTTGCGCGCTCTACTTCTGCAGCCCAGGGTTTTGCCAGTTCGGATCCTGGGCACAGACATGGCACTGCTCATCAAGCCGTGCTGAGGCGATATCTCACATAGCACAAGCAGAAGGACCTACAACCAGAATATACAGCTATGTACAGGGGGGCTTTGGGGAGAAGAAGAAAAATTAAGCTTGTCAACAGATGTTAGCTCAGGTGCCAATCTTTAAAAAAAAAAATTCCTTTGTTTTCGTTGAACATTTGATCAAGTCTGACCACTCTCTCCAATAGCTATGTAAAGGAGTTTTTCTAAAAAGTCACGTCTGTCATATGATCTTTCGTTTTTCTCCTCCTTATCCCTCTTGTTACTCTTGGAGTCTTCTGATGTTCAATTTCAACAGGAACAGGTTGATGTCTATGGGTGTTGCATAACTGCATAAAATTTCTCTCTGTGTCACCCTGGAAGTTTTCATCTCTCTTCTGTGTTGGTTCCCTTTTTGCTGGATTCCTTGTCTTTCTCTTTTGTGATTTACCCTAAAATTTGATAGAGCATATGCTCTCATAGCTTCCTGAGAAAGTAAATTTTCAACTTTTTATTTTGAAATAATCATAGATTCACAGAAAGCTGCAAAAGTAGTACAGAGGCGTCCCATGTATCCTTTACCCAATTTCCCCCAGTGGTTACATTTTACATAGTACAATCAAAATTGGGAAATTGATGTTGAAACAATGTATATGTCTCCCTCTATGCCAAGTGTGTAGATTATGTAACCACCACCAAAATCAAGATATACAACTGTTCTGTCACCACAAAGGTCTCCCTCATGCTACCCCTTTATAGTCACACTCACTCTCTTCAACCACTGATGTTTTCCATTTCTGTGCTTTTATAAGACACTCTTTATGAGTTCAATTCTTTTAAATTTATTGGGGTTTATTTTATGATCCAGAATATGATATATCTTGGTACGTGTTCCGTGCACTTGAAAACAATGTGTATTCTGCTGTTGGGTGAAGTGTCTGTAAATGTCAGTTCTGTCTTGTTGATTGATGGTGGTGTTGAGTTCTGTTACATCCTTGCTGATTTTCTGTCTAATTTTATCAATTATTGAAAGAAGGGTATTGAAGTCCCCAGATATAATTGTGGCTTTATCTATGTCTCCTTTCAGTTTCATCAGATTCTTTTTATTCACATATTTTGAAACTCTGCTGTTTGATACATACACATTGAGGATTGCTGTGTCTTCTTGGTGCATTGATCCTTTTATCATTATAAAATGTCCCTCTCATCTTTGTTCTGAAGTCTGTCTGATGTATATATATATAGCCACTCCTGCTTTCTTTTGCTTAATGTTTGCACAGTACATCTTTTTCCGTGCTTTTAAAAACTTTTAAGCTACTTGTGTCATTATCTTTGAAGTGAGTTTCTTGTAGGCAGTATATAGTTGAGTCATGTTTTTTTTATCTACTCTGTCAGTCTCTTTCTTTTAATTGGTAAATTTAGACAACTTACATTTAATTATTGATATTTTAGGACATAAGTCTTCCATTTTGTTTTTTGTTTTGTTTGCTCTGTTTTTTGTTTCTCTATTTTCTTTTTCCTACCTTCTTATGGGTTACTTGAACGTTTTTTAGACTATATCTCTTTGTATGTTTTTTTTTAGTGGTTGCTCTAGGTATTACATTAACATACTTAACTTCACAGTCCACTGGTATAAACGTTTTACCAGTTCAAGTAAAGTGTGGAAACCTACCTCACCTTAAGTCTCCTTTTTAAAACTAAACTAAATGTCTTTATTTAGGCTTACACTTAATTGATAGTTCTCTCTGTATAGATTTCCAGGTTGATAATTAATTTCCTTTATGATTTTGAAGACATTGCATTGCTCCATTATCTTCTAGATTCCTGTGTTGCTAGTTAGAAGGTCCAGTGGCATCCTAATTCCCAGTATTGATATGTGACCTGTTTTTATTTTCAGAAATCTTAGTATCTTTCTTTTATCACTGATGTTCTGAAATTTATAATAAAGTGCCTTATTATAGGTCTTTTCTTCGTGTTTGGGCACTCCTACAGAGTTGCTCTTTTAGTCCAGAGATTTATGTCCTGTCATTCTAAGTCATTTTATTGCATTATTTCTTAGATAATCTATTGCCCACTGATTTATCTTTCTGTAGCTTTTATTATAATTCAGATAAAGTACCTTCTAGATTGATCCTCTCATTTTCTTCTCTTGTTTTCCATTTCTTTGTTGTATTTCTAAGGATATTTGCTTAAGTTTTCATCATCAAATCCTAATGAATTCTTTTTTTTTTCTTTGTGAGATTAGCCCTGAGCTAACATCTGCCAATCCTCTTTTTTGCTGAGGAAGATTGGCCCTGAGCTAACATTCGTGCTCATCTTCCTGTATTTTATATGTGGGATACCTGCCACAGCGTGGCTTGACAGGCAGTGCATAGGTCCACACTCAGGATCTGAACCGGTGAACCCCAGGCCGCCGAAGCAGAACATGCAGACTTAAACTAATGCTGCATCACCGGGCTGGCCCCCCTGATGAATTTTTTATTTTAGCTATATTTTCATTTCTAAGACCTCTGTCTTGTTCTTTGAGGTTATTAATTTAGATTTCTCTGAGATTTTCTTCTGTTGCTTGCATTGTCTCTGTTTCCTCTTGAATTTCTTTTCTGTTTGTTTTGATCTTTGTCTTTCAATTGGAGGCTTTCCTCAAATATTGGATTATTGTTGGATGTCCACTTATATTTGAATGAGGCACTAAAAATGAGGCATTAAGTCGACCTTATGTTGACAAAACAGTGGTTCAAAGCTCTATGTGCAAGAGTGGGAATAAAAGTCCAACAGCTTCAGGTGATCATGTAGTATTAAGGACCCTCAACTATTGGTGTCTTTAAGGCTGTTTTGGAATATTTTGGTTTCTCGGAGAAGTATCTGCTAATCTCTTGCCTGGCTCTTGGTGTTGTGGAGCAGAACAAGGAAAGGAAACTTGCTGTCATGATTCAGTCTGCTACTTTCACCTAAAATCGTAGTCTTTTCTATTTCTGGTGTTCTCAAGCTCTGAGTTTCTCTACTTTAGTCGTAGAGGGAATAATTCTTCAGTAATACCCTTGCTGGGATTGGCTAGATAGTCAGACTATTGTCTGACTCCTTAGAGTGGGGTTTGGATGGGGACCTGAGGAGTTCTAATTATCACAAACTTTCAAATCATTCATCTGTGTCAGCCCCTGCCTAACACCTACTTTCCCTTCTGCATGTGCCCTCAGTTTCTGTGTTTTTTCCAGATTCCATAGAGCAAATTCATTTGTTTTAAGTCTCTCTTCTGGCACAGTTTAGCCATCTTACCTTCTGCTGAGTAATTTGTCATTCTTCCATCCACTTTCAGTTTTCACATATTATGGTTTGCAATTATAGATGACTCCTAGTTTTATCTGAGATAATTTGTTTCTTATTCTCTTTGTTGATTTGGAGTGATATTTGAAAGAAGGATGGCAACAAACACCGTATTTAAAACTGAAAACTTATGCTCTTAAAGTCCTGTTTCACCATTGAGAATCTTCTCGGTGAAATATTTCTTTCTCTGAACTTTTTAATTCTCAGCTGTGACATTATAATACCTTTGATTTTAGTATTTTGATTAATAAACACTTATGTTGACCAAGCAGTTGTTGTAAAACTATCATTAAAAAAAAAGGAACCAGGGCCGGTCTAGTGATATAGTAGTTAAGTTTACGCACTCCTCTTTGGCAGCCTGGGGTTCACTGGTTCAGATCCCAGGTTCAGACCTATGCACTGCTTATCAAGCTGTGCTGTGGCAGGGTCCCACGTATAAAATAGAGGAAGATGAGCACAGATGTTAGCTCAGGGCTAACCTTCCTCAAAAAGAGAAGGAACCCATACTATAATGCTTTTCTCTTGATGGGAATTTTGACTGTTTTATTGTTTGCTCAAATTTCAAAGCATATTGTTGTATATGCCTCATTTAAATTTAATATCTACTCTGAAAAAGATTATATAAGAATACTACCAGTTTGGAAACTTGAATTTTTATCTGATAATCTGGTATAATGTAATGTCCACAAGTTATTCTATCTTGTTTTTGTAGTCTTTATAGAACGGCAAAGGCTGAAATTGCTGAGAAATGTTAAATCATGATCTTTCTCTTCTCCAAGGTCCTTTTAGAGCAGGATATATTTCATCGTTCTTTGATGGCCTGTTGTTTGGAAATTGTGCTCTTTGCCTATAGCTCACCTCGTACTTTTCCCTGGATTGTTGAAGTTCTCAATTTGCAACCATTTTATTTTTATAAGGTGAGATGAAAATAGAGTTCTATTATGGTGTACCTCACATAAACATTCTATTTATCATAGTGCTGAAGAAGCAAGCTGCAGTGATATCTGGAAAATATTTCCAGAAGTATCCTGAAAGCATATAAAGTGCCCTTAACCCTTCTTCATTGGGATACATTCCAAGACTCCCAGTTCCCTGAAACCACGGATAGTACCGAATTCTATATATACTATGTTTTTTTGTATACTGACATACTTATGATAAAGTTTAGTTTATAAATTATGCACAGTAAGAGATTAACAACAACTAATAATAAAATAGAACAGTTAATAGCTATTTACTGTAATAAAAGTTACCATAGATCTTAGCAACTTCAGCATACAATTTTCTTTCCTTATTAAGTCAAGAATTTTCACCTTTCACTTACAGAAAACACTCCATGGCTTTTTGGCATATTCGAATTGCCACTATCATGACTTTTGTGCTTCAGGGCCATTGATAAGTAAAATAAGGTTATTTGAACACAAGCACTGCGATACCATGACAGTTGACGTGAATAACCAAGACAGCTACTATGTGATTAACAGATGAATAGCATGTAACAGCATGGATACACCAGGCAAAGGGATGACTCCATCCCAGGTGGGACGGAGCAAGACTACACGAGAGTTCATCAGTTCATCATCAACTACCCAGAACAGCGTGCAGTTTAAAATTTATGAATTGTTTATTTCTGGAATTTTCAGTGTAATATTTTTGGACTGCAGTTGACCATGGGTAACTGAAACCACAGAAAGTGAAACCATGGATAAGGGGGGACTACTGTATTTCTTTTGGGTGGAATCAAGGACAAAGGGGAGAGGATGAGAGTATCGGTAAATTGAGCCAGTCTCACTGACTTGCAAGTGTAACCAGGAACTAAGTACTTCTCTTTGAATTTTCCATATCTATGAATGAAAATCATAATCCTGTTAGAGGATTTGATGGTGAACATACATGATGAAGATTAAAAACTCTTTTTCCCAGGAGAAAGAAAGGGTCTAAAATTGATTATGGCGACAGTCTAACTAATGAAGCTGTAATAACAGATCATGCTCCTTCCCCAGTTTGAGCTAATTCAGTGTGGATGAATCTTTCTTAACTTACCTTTTCTTTCTGCTAGAACTATTTTTATTAACCTTTTTCGTATAAAACATAGAGGTCATAGCTACAATAACATTTCGTGTTACCTAGTGTCCGAATTTGACTAATGCTACTGTTACACTAATTGGCATGATTTAGTTAATATTTTGCCATCTTTGCTACTTTCAAACTATTGACAGTAGAAAAGTTAGTTTGAAGAGTTAAATTTTTATACCTAAAGTATGCCTGAAGTTGTAGAAAATACACATCATTGGAAAGCTTATCTGAATTGTTGACTAAGTGGGATTAAAATTTTTTTTAGTTTCTAAGGGAAAATTGCTTCTGTATATTCACTTTAATGTTCATTTGCGTGTTCAGATTTTCCATTAGGAAATATCTGTTTATGTAAATATGTATAATTTTATTCAAGGAAAAAGTTTAGTTTTTGCACTCGCCTAATAACAATTTATTTTTAATTGTAATATCCTTTTTTCACTCAAGAAGTTAAAATAGGGGCTGGCCCCCGTGGCCACGTGGTTAAGTTCTCGCGCTCCGCTGCAGGCGGCCCAGTGTTTCGTTGGTTCAAATCCTGGGCGCGGACATGGCACTGCTCTTCAAACCACGCTGAGGCAACGTCCCACATGCCACAACTAGAAGGACCCGCAACAAAGAATATACAACTATGTACTGGGGTCTTTGGGTAGAAAAAGGAAAAAAAATAAAGTCTTAAAAAAAACCCAAAAAACTTAGATCCTCTATTTAAAAAAAAAAAAAAAGAAGTTAAAATACTTTTGTTTTTTAACCACATATAAATATATGGGTATGTAAATAATATACACTCCTTGAAGAAAAACAGAAAATACACATAAATGTAAATATTAAAATCGTACATTATAATCCTAATATAAAAATCAGTATTAATATTTTTGTGTATATACTTAGACTTTGTTCTAGATATTTACTTTTATTAAAATGGAATTAGAGTGTATATAAGCAAAATTTCTTTTAAATATGTTATGGATTCTATTCTTTTGAGCTATTGGGAAGAATAGTCTGAAAATGGGCAGTAAATTCAAAATACCACTGGACTGGGAACCTAAAACCTGACTTTTACCACGATTGGGCTATTGCCCAATTTCCACCTCTGGCTGCCTCAGTTTTCCTCTTTAAAGTAAAACATGAAAAACAAAAATGCATGTGAAAGTATTTTGAAGATCTTAAAAACTCCTTTATAAATTAAAATATATTATTAAGGTATGGAATTATGGTTCAAAGGAATCCTTGGTTCTATGTTATTAATAAGACCAGAACTAGTCACACATGCAAACTTGGTCTAGAACTGACTGCTTGAGACCATGTTACCTTCTTAATTTTCTCGTCTCCAGGTTATTGAGGTGGTGATCCGCTCAGAGGAGGGACTCTCCAGGGACATGGTGAAACATTTGAACGGCGTCGAAGAACAGATTTTGGAGAGTTTAGCATGGAGTCACAATTCTGCACTGTGGGAGGCTCTTCAGGCCTCTGCAAACAAAGTTCCTACCTGTGAAGAGGTGAGTCAGGGCAAGGCTGATATCCCATCGTTTTATAAAATAACAGCTTTACTGAGATATAATTCACCTACCATACAGTTCACCCATTTAAAGTGTACAGTTCAATGATTTTTAGTATATTCTTAGATAACACGCAGCCATCACCACCATCAATGTTTTGGAATGTATTCATCTCAACAAGAAGCAGTACCCTTTGGCTCACATTTCCCTACCCTCCAACTTCTCCCTAGCCCTAAGCAACCAGTAATCTGCTTTCTTTCTGTATTGATTTTCCTGTTCTGGACATTTCATATAAATGGAATCATACAATATGTGGTTCTTTGTGACTGGTTTCATTCACTTAGCATAATGTTTTCAAGGTTCATCCATGTTGTGGTGTGTATTAGCACTTCATTCTTTTTCATGACTTAATAATATTCCATTGCATGTATATATTACTTGGTTTATCCATTTATTAATTGATGGACATTTGGGGTTGTTTCCACATTTTTGGCTCTTAGGAATAATTCTGATATGACCATTCATGCACAAGTTTTTATGTGGATATATGTTTTCATTTTTCTTGGGTATATGTCTACGAGTGTTATTACTGGGTCATATAGTAGATCTGTTTAAGCTTTTGGGGAACAGTCAGACTATTTTCCAAAGGGGCTGCACCATTTAACATTCTTACCATCATCAGTATGTGAAGATTCAAATTTCTCCACATCCTCTCCAGCATTTATTATCTGTCTTTTTGATTCTAGCCATCCTAGTAGGTGTGAGGTGGTATCTCATTGTGATTTTATTTATTCTCTGATGGCTGAGGGTGTTCAAAATTTTTTCATGTGTTTATTGGCCATTTGTACATCTTTGGAGAAACATCTATTAAGATGTTTTTCACTGGGTTGTTTGTCTTTTTATTATTAAATTATAGGAGTTCTTTTTTATATTGTGGATACAACTCCCTTATTCAATATATGATTTGCAAAACGTTTCTCCCATTCTGTGGGTTGCCTTTTTACTTTCTTGATAATGTCCTTTGGAACACAAAAGTTTTTAATTTTGATGATGTCCAGTTTATCTTTTTCTTTTGTTGCTTGTGCTTTTGGTGTCATATCTAAGAAACCATTAATCCCATATAAAGAATTAAACACTGTTTATTAGTAGTTTTAGAATAAAGAAGGAAAAATGAAAAGCTTTTGCTTAATACACACAAATCACACGTTTGCCAGTTTAATATCATGTGAGTTTTTTCTGTCTACCTCTGTGTTATTCTTTTGTAACTCCTGTCTTTTCATCCTTCTTTGCTTTTCTGTGTCTCCTTATGCTTCATTAATCTGCTTAAATTTTTCCCTAATCCCAAACTACTAGAAGAACTATCTGAGACTGGGAAGAACTGAAAAGAAGATGGTTTCTTGAAATCTCTTCTATGCTTTGGTTTTTTGTGGCAGATTGTGATGAATTGGGCAATGTTCATTATTCATCAATATTTCCATTGTAGAATCCATTGAGACGATGAATAAAAACTATAAGCTTGAAGGAAAAGGATTTGGTTTGAAGCCCTTACTCTATTACTTGGTGTAATAGTGTGTCCTGGGGCAGATTTCACATTTTGAGCCTCCATTTTCTCATACTGAAGTGGAGATCAATAGCGCCTACCTCATAGGTTTACTTTTAGTGGTCAACAAATTTAAATAGATAAATTATGAGATTAAGTGAGATGCATTCTTTACGTATATTTAACAACATTTAACTATTGCAAATTTTTATATTTTGTGAAGAAGAAGGAAAAGGAAATAAAGCAATAAAAGAAGTTAAAACTTTTTTCTCATTTTTTGTTGTAAGTTTTCGTCTGTGGAATGATCTCTATATAAAGCAAAGGGTTTTTGTTTTCTACAGGTTATATTCCCAAATAACTTTGAAACAGGAAATGGGGGAAGTATACAGGGACATCTTCCCATGATGCCAGTGTCTCCTTTGATGCATCCAAGAGTCAAAGAAGTTCGGACTGACAGTGGGAATCTTCGAAGGGGTATGTTCAGCATTAGTAAAACAGTGAAAAAATAACAAAGATTTTTTTTTTCAGAGAGAATTTCAAGTCTTACTAATATATTATTGAGACATCTAAGTTCTTCGTCAAGATTTGAAAAGAGGCTTAATCCTTATGCCAACACTCTCATTTGGCTCATTGTATACTTTTTTATACTACAGTAATAAGATTTCCATCCTGATTTTGAATACAATCTATTTTTTTAATTGCAGTTTCAATTATTGTGGAAATAGTATTTTGGCCTTTTAATAAACACACATAACCTTTCCTAAATGCTTAATGGAAAACTATTTAAATAGGCCAAATACCTACTTTTCCAAATGTGACAGAAGTTATATTCTTTCTCTGTCTATGTATGTCTCTATAGAAAGACAAATATTTAAAGCAGAACAGAGAACTCTTTGGGCTTTGTAAGTTCATCTAATAAATGACTTATCTATACTCTCTTAAAATAATTCATTTGAGCCTTACTAATAGGAAGATATTAGTACCTTTTTTTCTTTTTTTCTCTTGTGATGTATCAAACTATTATGTGCATCTTCTGGATTACATAGCTCTTGAATTTTTTAAGAAACAATTAAGAAAATCTTCTGATCACAGAATATCCCTGAACAAACCTCAGATGAACAAGTATTAAGGTTACTGAAGTAAGGTAGCTCTAGGTCCATTTTTGGACTATAATTGTGTGTGTGTTTATGTGTATGTACAGTCTTTGCTTTACATATAGTGCAAGATCATAAACATGTGCAAGCTGTGCATGCAAAACAATCTTGGTAAGCAATGGGAATAATTAAGATTGTTTTATGACCTGTAAGAATCTTGTCAAAACTTTAAACTTGTCTTACTATCAGTTACTAGTGTTTAAAGAAATGAAGAAATAGTAAAAATATTTACTTAGTACACTATAATTTAAAACATTGGAAACATTGAGAATAAAAGTGTTTTTTTTTTTGAAAGAAGTTTAAACAGAGCTTGCTGCCTTCTTCTCTTGTAACTTACAATACTGAATATCTTTTCTGTGCCTTGGTGAATTGTCATGTTCCTTTCTAAGTTTGGATCAGCTTTCAACATTTTATACTTTGTGCTTTCAGTGTTGTGAAATATCTCTGAGAGTTGCTTTAATGTGAAGTTTTTTTGCCATCATCACTTCCTGTTGCACATATTCATCTTTTTTGTCTCTAACTTTTTCCTCATATTGATAAGTTTCATTTTTACAAAGTTCTTCTGGCTGCATATCTAATTTCTTGAACAGCAGCAGTCAACATTCCTAGGGTTAGCTATTTCTTCTGTAACTTCATTGATACTCTATTTTAATTTTACTTTCAGCATTATTACTTTTTATTTCTTTGTGGCACTTTCATCTTTTTTTTGACAATTCCCTCCTTCATTTGTCTGTTTTTGTAAAATGTCTTATGAAATTATCACTGGGAGACACGGAGACAACGTAACTATACACTTTACTGTCTGTATGGATTGAATAAGAGATGTGCCCTGACCAGTCATCGACAGACTTTGAAAGAAGTGACATGATTGGTCACTAATCATGATGCACATCTATTATTCACATAATGACTTGTAGACTAAAGTTTGAAGTGTATGCAATTACTCACAGTTACTATGCCATGGCAACTGAAATTTGAAATTTGAACCATTTTGTTAAGGCTGTTGTTAATTTAACTGAACTGTGGTAACTAAAATTCATAGAAATTGGAACTGCGCAAATCATAGACTGCCTCTGTGTGTGTGTTTGTATCTGTGTCTGTAATTTATATATATAGTATATATACCTGTGTGTGTGTGTATTCGCAGCCTAGCTAGAGATCTGAGAACTAAGATCATGAAGAATGGTCCCCAAATGTGATTCTCTCCAGGTGGTGAGATTTTGAGTGAGTGTTACTTTCTTCATTATAGTTTTTTGGTATTGTTTGAATTTTTTTCAGTGAGCTTTTTTAAAATCAAGATATAGTTTACATACCGTAAAATTTACTCTTTTGGGGCTGGCCCCGTGGCCGAGTGGTTAAGTTTGCGCATTCCACTTCTGCGGCCCAGGGTTTCGTTGGTTTGGATCCTGGGCACAGACATTACACCACTCATCAGGCCACGTTGAGGTGGCATCCCACATGCCACAACTAGAAGGACCCACAGCTAAAAATATACAACTAGGTACTGGGAGGATTTGGGGAGAAAAAGCAGGAAAAAAAAAAGATTGGCAACAGTTGTTAGCTCAGGGGCCAATCTTTAAAAGACTGTTTTTTCTTTTTTTTTTAAAGTATACAATTCAGTGGTTTTTAGTGTATTCACAAGATTCTACAACTTTCACCATTATCTAATTCCAGTATGTTTTCATCACCCCAAAAAGAAACCTCATATCCAATAGCAATTGCTCTCCATTTTCCCTTCCCCCAAGCCCCTAGAACACTAATCTACTTTCTCTTTCTATAGATTTGTCTATTCTAGACGTTTCATATAAATGGAATCACATAATATGTGGCCTTTGTGATTGGCTTCTTTCACTTAGCATGTTTTCAAGGTATATCTTTGTTGTAGTATGTATCAGCACTTCATTCCTCTTTATGGCTGAATAGTTTTTCATTGTATCAATATGCCACATATTGTTTGTTCATTCATTAGTTGGTGGACATTTGGATTATTTCTACTTCTTGGCTACTGTGAATGATGCTGCTGTGAATATTCAGGGCTTTTAAAAATTGTAGGGAGTGCCCCTGTGTGGGATTGAATGTTATTTTATAATTAAAAGAAAAAGTTATTACCTTTTAGGGGTTCAGGCAAGAGAATCAAATAATGGAAAATCCTTAGGAAACAATAATATTGAACCTTGACTCTGGGGAGAAAAAGACAGTTTATTAATTTGTGTATTTATTAAATTTATGTTGTGTGTCCACTGTAGCTTTTCGAGTACTGTGCTAGGAAAAGATAATTTCAAGGAGTTTGTAGCTAACTTCGTGGCTGTAACATGAGTGCTCCCCTGAAAGGTCAGCTTTGAGCATCTCTAGTCAGATTCAAGGACTGCCATGGGTTTCTTAGATATAAGGCATCCAGGTATACTCCTGTTAAGGGGTAATAGGAGCTACAGTAGAACTTTCCACTTGTTTACTGAAGATGAGAAGTCAGATCTTCATTCATAACCACCAGAATTGTGGAGAGATTTTTATTAAACCATGGCTATTTCCCCACTTACCTCGGTAATACAGACAGCTGTCAAATCATTGTTAGAGGTAATTTTTATACCTCTTAAGCATATTTTGAAAATAGAGTACATGGCTGTCTAATTATCTAGTGAATGTAAAAATAAACAGTGAAATGCTTTCACTTTAAAAGAATATTATATACGGAGGCTGGCCCCGTGGCCGAGTGGTTTAGTCCGCGCACTCCTCTGCTGGTGGCCCAGTGTTTCGTTGGTTCAAATCCTGGGCGCGGACATGGCACCGCTCATCAAACCACGCTGAGGCAGCGTCCCACATGCCACAACTAGAAGGACCCACAACGAAGAATATACAACTATGTACCGGGGGGCTTTGGGGAGAAAAAGGAAAAAATAAAATCTTAAAAAAAAAAAAAAAAGAATATTATATACCAGTAAAGAAACAATGGGGTTGGGGGAAGTGGGGAAGAATTGTGGAAAAATATGTAAGGTTGTAAGGGACTAGGAGAACCTTTGTACTTAGTGAAGAGGGAAAGGAGAGCAGCTCCTGCAGATAGCACTGAGAGAGAGACATAATCCATGCCCTTTTTTCTTTTTGATCAACATACTACTGCCAACCCTCAGATTAAGGCAAGTTAAGCAGAGTCATATCACCTTTACTCATCTTCCTCTTCTGGTAGGCTTATAAAAGGTGATTCTGGAGGCCGGCCTCGTGGCGCAGCAGTTGAGTGTGCACATTCTGCTTCAGCAGCCTGGGGTTCACAGGTTCGGATCCCAGGTGTGGACATGGCACCACTTGGCAAGCCACGCTGTGGTAGGCGTCCCACATATAAAGTGGAGGAAGATGGGCACAGATGTGAGCTCAGGGCCAGTCTTCCTCAGCAAAAAGAGGAGGATTGGCAGATGTTAGCTCAGGACTAATCTTCCTCCAAAATAAAAAAGATGATTCTGTATCTACTAAATCAGAAAGGCACAGCTACTGCCTTAAACTGCTTGAAGTGGGTGTGTGGGAGGAGGCAAAACTGTGAACTAAATCACTGATTTTTCCTTCTCAGGTATTAATTACTAGATAAGATTGGGAGACGGAAGCTAATTGGACTACTTAAATTTAGTGGTCACCTCATACTACCTCTCAGCTTCTACTTTACTCTTAATATTTTGCTCCTTTAATATAGGCAGAGGTTCAGGAAACCAGGAAGGTGAGCTATCATAATTTTCACAATTTATTGTAATGATTTACTTTGTGCCTCTCTCTCCCACCAGATTTGATATCCCATGAGGACAGAGGCCATGTTATTCGCTAGTGCCTAGCAGAGTAACTCACTATCTATTTGTTGAATGAACGAGTGCATCTGATTTATTGTTTTGGAATACACGTCAAACTCTTTTAAATTTATTTTTCTCTTTATTAGATATACAACCATTGTCTCCAATTTCTGTCCATGAACGCTACAGTTCTCCTACTGCAGGGAGTGCTAAAAGAAGACTTTTTGGGGAAGACCCCCCAAAGGAAATGTTTATAGACAGGGTCATAACAGAAGGAACAAAATTGAAAATTGCTTCTTCATCAAGCATTACTGCTGAAAATTTATCAATTTCACCTGGGCAGAGTCTTCTAACAATGAGCACAGCCATAGTAACAGGAACAACAGGACATAAAGTTACAATCCCATTGCACGGTAACATTTCGATGCATTTATTTTTTTTTTTTTCTGAGTTGGATAAAAATTTAAGAAATGTCTTACTGGGTTGGATCACGTGGTCTTTCTAACTCAATGTTTTTTCTTGAACCTATACTGTTTTTCTTCTTTAATTTTATTTGTTTGGGCAGTTTTAGATTCACAACAAAACTGAGTGGAAGGTACAGAGATTTCCCATATACCCTCTGCTCACGCACACACAGCCACCCCCACCAGAGTGGTACATCTGTTATAATTGGTGCCTACATTGACACATCATTATGACTCCAACTCCATGGTTTACATTATGATTCACTCTTGGTATTGTATATTCCTTGAATTTTGACAAATGTCTGATGACATATAGCTACCACTATAATATTATACAAAATAGTTTCATTGCCCTAAAAATCCTTTGTGCTCCACCTTTTGTTTTGAATCTATACTGTTTTTTGAATTTTCACGTTTTCTAAATTTATTATCCTCTTTGTTAGGACTTATATTGTTTTCTTATCTGAACTTCACAAAAGAGTGTATGGAGCAAGAATTTTGCTTCTTGGTCAAAAACATCTCCTTTAGAGCTCAAAAAAAATATTGTTGTTTCAGAGCAGAAATAAAAAACAAGAATATTATAACCTAGAATTACTGTTTTTGTGGCCCGCATCTCCTTTTCTAGCATATTCCTTGCCTAGATAGATAGGTAGATACCAACAGTTGACAGATTTTCTGGAACACATGCAGCTTATTTCTAGAACTGAAAACTCTTGCTTGTATATTCAGGTATTGCAAATGATGCTGGAGAGATCACACTGATACCAATTTCCATGAATACAACTCAGGAGTCCAAAGTCGAGAGTTCTGTATCACTTACTGCTCAGTCATTAATTGGTACTTCTCCAAAACAGACTCATCCGTCTAAAGCACAAGAGGTACATCCAACCGGAGTAAACAAACCAAAGAGAACTGGGTCCTTAGCACTGTTTTATAGAAAGGTATGTGTTTTTATAGCATCTGAAAAAGATCTAAGTTAATTGATGCAGGAAAGATTGAATAACAGAGAGCAGTGTTAGCCTTCTTTTTTGCGTGTGGTAAAATATACATAACATAAAATTTACCATTTTAACCATTTTTAAGTGTACAGTTGTGTCATTAAGTACATTCACACTGTTCTGCAGCCTTCACCACCACTCATCTCCAGAACTTTTTCATCTTCCTAAACTGAAACCCTATTTAATAGACATTAATTTCCTGTTCCTCCCCTTCCTTAGCCTCTGGTAACCACCATTCTGCTTTCTGTCTCTATGAATTTGACTACTCTAGATTCCTCATGTAAGTGGAATCATACAATATGTGTCCTTTTGTTACAGGCTTATTTCACTTAGCATAATGTCTTCAAGGTTCATCCATATTGTAGCATGTGTCAGAATTTCCTTCCTTTTTAAGGCTGAATAATATTCCATTGTATGTGTATACCACATTTTGTTCATCCATTTGTCTGTAGATGGACATTTGGGTTGTTTCTACCTTTTGATTATTGTGAATAACACTCTTATGAACATTGGTGTACAAATATCTATTCAAGTCTCTGCTCTCAGTTCTTTTGGGTATATACCAAGAAGTGGAATTAATTTTTTGAGGAACTGCCATACCATTTTCCACAGTGGCTGCACCGTTTTACCTTCTTGCTAGCAATGCACAAGGGTTTCAGGTTTTCCTCATCCTTGTCAACACTTGTTGCTGTCTGGGTTTTTTTTTGATAACAGCAATCCTATTGAATATGAAATGCTACCAGATTCTAGTTTTGATTTGCGTTTCCCTCGTGATTAGTGATGTTGAGCATCTTTTCATGTGTTTATTGGCCATCTGTATATCTTCCTCGGAGAAATGTCTAGTCAAGTCTTTTGCCCATTTGTCATTTGAGTTTGTCGTTGTTGAGTTGTAGAAGTTATGTATCTATTCTGGATATTAATCCTTTACCAGATATATGATTTGCAAATATTTTCTCCCATTCCATGTGTTGCCTTTTCACTATGTTGATAGTGTCATTTGTTGCACAAAAGTTTTAAATTTTCATGAAGTCAAATTTATCTAAGTTTCGTTTTGTTGTCCTGTGCTTTAGGTGTCATATCCAAGAAATCATTGCCCATTCCAAAGTCATGAAGCTTTTCTCCTATGTTTTCTTCTAGGACTTTTATAGTTTTAGCAGTTACATTTAGGTCTTTGATCCATTTCGAGTTCATTTTTGTATATAGTGTAAGATAAGGATCCAATTTCATTCTTTTCCTTGTAGATATCCAGTTTTCTCACCACCGTTTGTTGAAGAGTGTCTTTCCCCTGTAGAATGATCTTGACACCCTTGTCAAAAGTCATTCGACCATTTATGTGAGGATTTATTTCTGGACCCTCTATTCTATTCATTGATCTCTTTGTGTCTGTCTGTATGGCAGTACCACACAGCTTTGATTACCTGTAACTTTATAGTAAATTTTGAAATCAGCAAGTGTGAGACCTTCATCTTTTTTTTTTTTTTTCAAGATTATTTTGGCTATTCAGAATTCCTTGAGCCTGCATATGAGTTTTAGGATGGATTTTTCTATTTCTGCAAAAAAATCATTGGGAATTTGATGGGGATTTCATTAAATCTATAGACTGCTTTGGGTAGTGTTGATATCTTAACAATATTAAGTCTTTCCAGTCCATACACATGGCATTGGTATGTCTTTCCATTTATTTGTGTTTTCTCTAATTTCTTTCAGCAACATTTTGCAGTTTTCGATGTATAAGTCTTTTGCCTCCTTGGTTAAGTTTGTTCCTAAGTATTTTATTCTCTGTTATTATAAAAGAATTATTTTCTTCATTTTATTTTTGGATTGTTTATTGTTAGTGTATAGAAGTGAAAATGACTTTTGTGTGTTGATTTTGTATCCTGCAACTTTGCTGAATTCATTTATTAGTTGTAACATTTTTTTGGGGCTCTTTAGGTTTTTCCAGTTTTCTACACCTAAAATCATGTCATCTGTGAACAGAGATTATTTTACTTCTTTTCCAATTTGGATGTCTTTTATTTTCGTTTTCTTGCCTAAGTGCTCTGGCTAGAACTTCTAGTCCTGTGTTGAAATAGAAGTGGTCAAATTGGGCATCCTTGTCTTATTCCTGATCTTAGAGGAAATGCTTTCATTGTTTCACTTTGAGTATTATGTTAACTGCAGATTTTTCATATATGGCATTTATTATGTTGAGGTAGTTTCTTTCTATTTCTAGTTAGTTGAGTGGTTTTCTTTTTTTTTTTGAGAGGAAGATTCACCCTGAGCTAACATCTGTTGCCAGTCTTCCTCTTTTTGCTTGAAGAAGATTGTCACTGAGCTAACACCCATGCAAATCTTTCTCTGTTTTGTATGTGGGATCCCACCACAGTATGGCCTGATCAGCAGTGCATAGGTCCACACCTGGGATGCAGACCTGCGAACCCTGGATTGCCAAAGCAGAACATGTGAACTTAACCACTACACCACCGGGCCAGTGCCTGTTGAGTGTTTTTATAATAAAAGGGTGTTGAAATTTGTCACATGCTTTTTTTCTGCATCAATTGAAGTGATCATATTTTTTTCCTTCACTCTATTAATGTAGTGTAGTACCCTGATTGATTTTCGTATGTTAAACTATCCTTACACTTCAGAAATAAATCCTACTTGTGCATGGTGTAAAATCCCTTTAGTGTTTGCTTTGCATTCAATTTGCTACTATCTTGTTGAGGCTTTTGACATCAGTATTCATAAGAGATACTGGTCTGTAGTTTTCTCTTTTTTTTTTTAAAGATTTTATTTTTTTCCTTTTTCTCCCCAAAGCCCCCTGGTACATAGTTGTACATTCTTCATTGTGGGTCCTTCTAATTGTGGCATGTGGGACGCTGCCTCAGCGTGGTTTGATGAGCAGTGCCATGTCTGCACCCAGGATTCAAACCAACGAAACACTCTGGGCCGCCTGCAGCGGAGCGCGCGAACTTAACCACTCGGCCACGGGGCCAGCCCCTGTGGTTTTCTTAATAGTGTCTTTGTCTAGCTTTGGTATCAGGTAATGTACCTTAGCCTTTTTAAAAAACATATTTGACCTCTAAAGAGAGCATTATGATCTTGGTAAGCTATGTTTGGACTCAGGCTCATATGATTTGACTCCATTTCCTGATATAACTTACGTTTCCTGCCAGCTTGCGTTCTTACATAACTTTGAGTAAGCAGTTGGCCCTCCTCTGGAATTTGTTGGACTCCATTATGTTATGTGCTGTAGATAGATAGGAGTTCATTGTGGGACAGGTGCATCTTAGATCTTATGGATCAGCTTAAATTGCTAAAGAACCATTATAAAGATTAGTGGGATAGGATGGGAAGGCTGCATAGTTTTTACCCTAAATCCAGTATGTTACCTTTTAAGCTAAAATTTGACCAGTTCTCATTATAATGCCTAAATTATTTTAGTATTAATAAAAGATACTGAAAGATTTAACATAAAAATAATTTCAACTTGTCCTACCTATCTTTTACAAGCACCATCAGCTTCAGATAAGGCATACATGTTAATCAGATATTTGTAACCAAACATGCCTCTTCTCTAAAATAAATCCTAGAGTGAAAACATGTTTTTTTCTAGCATTGTAATTAAGGTTTGAGACTGAAAATTTTTAAGAAATTTCATTGTTTTTTCCCCAAATTGTCTCTTGATGCAAATTTAAGTTTATTTCTTCTAGTCTTTCTTATAGTAATTGTTGAGAGACTTGCCATTTTTCCCCACCTCCCACTGCCTTCTCTACTCTGCTCCCCACTCCTGCCCACCTCTTGTACCTAAGGCTTGCTTTAAAAACAGAGTTCCAAAATGCAGCATTTTCCCCATTCATTACCTGTTTTTAATTTTCAAAACGGCAAATTACTGCCTTTGGTAATGAACCTAAGACTGATAAAAATGAGGCTTTAGGGGGCTGGCCCCGTGGCCGAGTGGTTAAGTTCGCGCATTCCACTGCAGGCGGCCCAGCGTTTCGTTGGTTCGAATCCTGGGCGCGGACATGGCACCGCTCATCAAACCACGCTGAGGCAGCGTCCCACATGCCACAACTAGAAGGACCCACAACAAAGAATATACAACTATGTACTGGGGGGCTTTGGGGAGAAAAAAGGAAAAAATAAAGTCTTTAAAAAAAATGAGGCTTTAGGGGCCGGCCTGGTGGCATAGTGGTTAAGTTCTCACACTCCCCTTCAGTGGCCCGGGGTTTGCAGGTTTGGATCCCGGGCATAGACCTAGCACTGCTTGTCAAGCCACACTGTGGTGGCATCCCACATAAAATAGAGGAATATTGGCAACAGATGTTAGCTCAGGGCCAATCTTCCTCACACACACACAAAAAATGAGGGTTTATTTCTGAATTTTTAATTCTAAATTTATTTCAGAATCCAACTTGGTTTTTTTCCTTCCATTTAATTATAGCCTACTTGCTCTAGATTAGAAGCTACAAAAATTTTATCCTAAAAGGGAATTGAAGTGTCCGTATCTATAATGAATTCAAAATAACCATTCCTTGAGTAAATTACAGCTGCTATTATCCATGCTGAACTCAGCGTGATGCTGGTGTTCTATGCCTGAATAAAATTTACGTTCAGCTACAACATAACAACGTTTCAGTCAATGACAGACCACATATACAATGGTGGTCCCATAAGATTAGTACCATATAGTCTAGGTGTGTAGTAAGCTAAATCATCTAGGTTCGTGTAAGCACACTATATGATGTTCTATAGTGACAAAATCTCCTATTGACACATTTCTTAGAATGTATCCCCCATCGTTAAATGACATGTGACTGTACTGTGAATTTTTTATTAGAATCAAAAGGTTTCCAGAGTATATGTATCTTTAAGGTATTAGATCAGCTCTGTAAAAGACACTTAACAAGCATTACTTAGTTACATATTTTTGGTCCTTCTAGCTAGGACATTATCTGTTATCCTCTCCTATTATGAATGTAAAATTCTAGCATCTTTCTCTCTGCTCTGACCCCAGTAGCTCCTGTTTATCTTTTGGCCAGCTAGAAACAAAGGGATAAGGTCCAGAAAAGGAGTTTTCTATAAAATGAATCACTGGTGGCTTTGGAGTCAACCACTTGTCTCTCTTTCTATCAGATTAGTGTATTAGATAACTTAAATTTGTTTTTAAGCTCTAATTTGTGGATTTTTTTCCTGCCAAAGATACTTTTCTGTAAGGGATGCCTCACTCTTTTTCATTTTTTTCCCTGAACACTTAAAGACTTAGTTTGAATAGAATAGTCTGGTATAGGAATACCACAGCAGGGTTACTAGCTCTTAAAACAATAAAACATGATGCTTCCTGAATGATTAGAAACGATTTTACAATCTTGCAGGACTTCAAGTCATTTGCATTAGTCTCAATTCATATAAAGACTGTATATATAAAAGGTTCAGGGCATTGAACTGACATGCTTAAAAGCAACAACCAAAAAAACTGGTATCTCATTTACTTTAACATTCCTTTCATGTGCTCATGTAGGTTACAGGGGAAATTTTTTAAGTGGTTTTGTTTCTGACTCATTTTTGGAGTCAAACATTGTAGTTCTTTATTATCTAACATTTTAGACTTTCTAGCAATTTTACCTGGGGAAAAGAAAAATGACTTCTGAACACTTGAAAAATTCTGTATTCATAATGGTCATGATGCAGGTAAATCCTGCTTTTTAATGTTTCTCACTTTATATAGTTGGCAGCATACAGTAGAAGATAACATCTTTTCAAAAAGAATTTTTAAGGTAGTTTTCCAAAGAGAGTTTTGCTTTAATCTATATTCTTCTGCCATAGCAGTGAACTAGTACTATAGAATAGAAATTTTATGTAATTTAATGTATCAACAGCGTAGTTGTTTGTTAATCGTGGCCTGATATCCCATGTTGATGATAAGACATATATTTGAGAAATTATTTAGTTTTTTTGCATCAATGTGCTATCTTCCATCTTAGGTCTATCATTTGGCAAGTGTACGCTTACGTGATTTATGCGTAAAACTGGATGTTTCAAATGAGTTACTAAGGAAGATATGGACATGTTTTGAATTCACTTTAGTTCACTGCCCTGATCTAATGAAAGACAGACATTTGGATCAGCTCCTTCTTTGTGCCTTTTACATAATGGCACAGGTAATGTATAGTTGGGGAAGCTCTTTGCCCTAATTGCCTATATGCGAAGCATGAAGTGAAAATCTTTCCCACTTGATTGTTAGTTTGCCTTAAGTGCTATAAGCCAACAGTGCCACCGTTGTTAATTAAGTAGTAAGTTCCAGCTACCATATTTATTCTCTGGACTCTCCATTTAGTTTTATCTTAATAAGCTTTCCCACTTCATAAGAATACATTGGTTGTAAAGAAGTTAGGAAAGATCTTAGAGACCATTTGTAGTAAAGTGGCTCTCCACGCTATTAATTGAAGAACACCATTTCCACCCCCACCTCTGTGACACCTCTAATCTGATAATTCAAAGGAAAATGATGATTACATTGTAGGTGAGTGGAGGCCCAGAGCTGAAAGTAATTTGGCCAAAGTTACACAATTAATGAGTGGCAACTTAGGATCTCCTGATTCATAATCTGGTGTAAAATACCTTCTATACCACATTATTTTCCACTGATTTATTGAGCCGCCTCGTAAAAGCATTTTGCTTTCTAGTTCTACAACGTGTTTTAAGTCATAAAATAGCATGTCTTACTTGTTTTTTAAAATTCTGATATATCTGAAACAATCATCTATGACTTTGGTCTTAATTATTGGCCACACTGGTAGTCCTAGCAGATGTACATAGTTAAGACCTAATTTTTAAGCTTTTTGAAGCAGAGGACATGTTTTCAAACTCCCCTCTCACAATGCCTCTTTAAAATCTCTATACAAAATAGGTATTAATAAACGTTAACTAATTATTTGTGTTTTCCAGAGAATTCTCAGGCTTTAGTCTTTGCTGTTTCTAGCTCCTCATTATAGAGAACAGGTTTAGTGCCAATGGACAGTGAAGCAGAGAAAAGGAGTAATTTAAGAGAACTTTATGATAACAAATATATCAGAAGGGATTCCTTCATGAATCAGTAATCCATTTTCTTCCTTTGGGCCACCACTGTGACTTTTCTAAGTATTAGAAACCCTATAGTCTGCCCTGAAATGTTAAAAGCCTAATCCTATGATAACCGCTCAGCTTTATTGTGAATCACTGCAAGACATTTTCTCTCCTTTAGTATGTGGTTAATTTACTTTTAAATAGGTAATTAAAAACTAATAAAACCAGAGACTACAGAGGATTCAGCAGATCTGAGTTTACTTATATTCTTTTTGTAAAGAAATGCATTTTCTGTAGAGTTATACTACAGCAATCTCAGTGTTTTTGATTAATGAAATTATTAGCTGTGTCCCCACAGGCTACAAAGCCTGAACTTTAAAGGTAGTAAAAGATCATAAACGGTAGTCGCTTTTAGTCATGGACTGGCCTGGGGTTAATGGCTTTCTGCAAGACTGCTCTCAATGCCAACCTATAATTAAGTTTTTGTTCAGAGCCATTTTTCTTTTAAAAGCAATTGATAAGTGCAGTTTTTGTTTTCCTTAGGTAACAAAAGAAGAAAGAACTTTTCAAGAGATAATAAAAAGTTATAGGAATCAGCCCCAAGCTAATAGTCACGTGAGTTACATTATTTTTCCTCCTGTCCAAAAATAGATTTGTAGTATTTCTCTGCTGATATCATATAAAAGGTAAACTTCTTTTATAGTTTTACTATACTTTGGTTTTTTTGGTTTAATGGATACCATATAAACTCAAGAGACAGTTTTAGTAGAAGCCAGGAAATTGGCTGTTTCTCATTTATCCATATATTTGCGTATACTTCTCACATGTTTTCCTGTTCCATTTGTTCATTTGTTGAGTGGGGACAGTTTTCACTAGAAAGTCTAATGAAAAATATCTATAGTAATAATATTCTTTAATTGTGTGAGACTTGATTCTCTGATGGTGTTTAAATCCAGTGAAATTTGAGGATTTGTTAATTTAAATCCAGCTTCTTCTGCCATCTGCTGAAAATCTTAATGTTTGCATCTCTGAATACTTGTCAGGCATTTCTGATAATGTTATATATAATAGCCATGGTGAGAATCCTGCATTAACTGTTCAGTCATGGAAACATAAAATGTTAGCATAGTGACCTGGCACATAGTAAGCATTTAATGATTGTTAGGTTCGTATTATTGTTATTATTGTATCTAAAGAACACAGGGTTAGGTTACCCTAAGGCTTGGGCCGTTCAAGAGTCTAAGGGAGCGTAATGGTCTCTTCTCTGACCCCGGTGATCTGCCATCTTAGGAAGAGAGATGTTGTGGATCAGATATCCCAGGCCCCAGTACTTGTAGTCACACTCCCTTCTAAGAGAGCCCCACAGATAATTTCACTTCTTTACTTAAGCTCCAGAATACTCTGATAGTAAGTGATATAGAGGTATTAGAAGAGCCAAGTACAGGCATTTGTTCTATCCTACAACAGGCTAAGAGTTTCTGGGCCTCTTCAGAAAAGTCCCTCAGGAACAGAGCCTGGAGAGGTCCAGATTGTCCCTGAAGACCGTTAAGGTGAGGTTAGTGTGGGTCAAAATGGGCCAAGCCATAGCTTCCTAAATATCTTCTCAATACCAATACCCATAGGATGAAGGGGAATGGATCATGCCTTTCAGCTATCTTGGAGATAGGAAAGAGTTTAGGGGCAAGGAGGAGCCCACAGTTTCATGTAGCCATGTGACAGAAGATGGGAATGGGATGGGAGCAGGAAACCAAGCCCCAGTGAGATCAAATGACTCTTGTGCAAGGAATTAAAAGGAAGGAGGAACGTGTTCAGATCTTTGAAGTGGCTTTTATTTGGCAAAACCTGCTTATCACTTACTTAATTCTTCTATTTTGTAAATTCCTACAATGGCATATTTTAGATGGTAGGCTCTGTTTCAGTATCTCCTCTTCTAAGATGTTTGCCGTAATCTACATTTACTAGGCTAATAACGTCTTGCTCTTGATTTTCACCCATACAGATAAGTACTTTTTAATTGGCTTGATATCTTGCTCCTCTTATTTTGGTTTTGCTTAACATGTGCCTCTTTGCGACTCAGCAGTCCCTTTTTTCCCCCCTGACCTGTAGGTCTATAGGAGTGTACTATTGAAAAGTATTCCAACAGAAGTTGTAGCATACAATAAAAACGTAAATGGTGATTTTGAAATGAGAGATTGTGGTAAGTTGCCCACTTTAACATTCTTTATGTAACACACCTTTGATTACATTGTACATCATACAGTGATGTCAGGCAACATGGGGTCCATGATATAGGTAGGGTGCCTAATGCATATGTGTTTTGGGAAGAAACAAATAAATTTGAGAGAAATATGGGTCAGGTGCTGCCTTCCAAAGAGGTTGTGTGTTGAAACCATTTTTAGTTTGTCCCCTGTTAATTGTGTTTTAAAGATTGGCAACTGAGCTAACAACAGTTGCCAATCTTTGTTTTTCTCCTGCTTCTTCTCCCCACATCCCCCCAGTACATAGTTGTATATTTTAGTGGTGGGTCCTTCTAGTTGTGGCATGTGGGATGCCGCCTCAGCATGACCTAACAAGCGGTGCCATGTCTGCATCCAGGATCCGAACTGGTGAAACCCTGGGCCGTCAAAGTGGAGCACGCGAACCCTACCACTCAGCCACAGAGCTGGCCCATAATTGTGTTTTAGAAGTTTCCTCTACTTATACACATTAATAAAACTCATAAAAGACACTTAATAAAATTTAAAAATAAATCTGAATGATGGGAAAGTAAGATAGCCATCAGTGGTCTGCCTAAGGAAACAATTAAAGAAATTTCCTGTTCATTAATAAGTGTATAGGTGTTCTGCCACCACTGACAAGGCTGCCATCCTGTTACTACCACCATGCTAAGACTTGAGGCACTAGTAACTTTTTTTCCCAAGAAGGGAAAATCAAATGGTCAGTATTCATATGTTTGATAAGTTGTGAAAATGCCTGTTCTACCCATCTGCTTTTCCTAGTCTCATCTTTCCATTACATAATGTGTATATATGTGAACATATGTATTGTATGTACCTTGTTATATTTAATTCCACAATGTGGGATGTTGAGGTTGTTTCCAATTATACACAGCTTTATGAGGAACATCATTGTAGCTTAATCTTTGGTTTACATCCTTAAGATAAATTCTTAGAGAAAATGGGCTCGTTCGAAGATATATTTTATTTATTTATTTATTTATTTATTTATTTATTGGTTTACATCCTTAGGATAAATTCTCAGAGAAAATGGGCTCGTTCAAAGATATATTTTATTTATTTATTTCTTTATTTATTTTTATTTATTTATTTTTTTTGAGGAAGATTAGCCCTGAGCTAACTACTGTGCCCATCTTCCTCTACTTTATACGTGGGATGCCTCCCACAGCATCGCGTGGCAAGCAGTGCCATGTCCACACCCGGGATCCGAACCGGCGAACCCCAGGCCACCAAGAAGTGGAACGTGTGCACTTAACCGCTGCACCACCAGACCGGCCCCCGAAGATATATTTTTTTTAATTACACAAATATATCTATGATCATTATGATGTCTTCTGGCATCTTAATTTTTAAGAGCTTACTCACCAAAAAATCCTGTAATAATGATGCCCTAGAATCTGGCCCCATTTAAGGATACACAGACCAAACTCCATTCTTTATTTTTTTCTTTTTGGTAAGGAAGATTCACCCTGAGCTAACATCCATTGCCAATCTTGCTCTTTTCTTTTTTTTGCTTGAGAAAGGCTAGCCTTGAGCTAACATCTGTGCCACTTTTCCTCTATTTTTCGTATGTGGGGTACCTCCATAGCATGGCTGACAAGTGGAGTAGGTCCACATCTGGAATCCAAACCTGCGAACCCAGGCCACCGAAACGGAGCATGCAGAACTTTAACCACTCAGCCACAGGGCCAGACTCCAAAACTCAGTTTTTTTTCCATAGATACATTAACCTGAGCCTTTTCAAAGCAATGAGAAGTATATTAGATAGTAAACCTGACAAAATACCAAAAGAACCCTTTCTATTTTTGTTACACGTGTTGCTTGTCTGTCCTGGGTGGTTTTTCTTTCCCTACAAAACCAGGCATCAGAGGTTAGCTAGGAAACAGTGCGCTGTACAAGAGACAACTGCTAGTAAGTTTCTGGGGCATACTAGGAGCAGTGAAGTTCAAGAGAGTAGAAGTAAGGAAAAGGAAATAGATCATAGTTTCTTTTCAATAAAGTATCTGCCAGTGAAGTTTGAGGTGAGTCAGGGTTAGCTACTCTCCTACACCTGAAAGTTTCATAGTAAATTCTCTTGTATATACATTTATTAACTAGATATTTACTAGCAGGCAAACAGAAAACTATTCGTAAGATCCTATCCAGTGGTGATGACACAGAGCAGGGAGAGTATTCAGTGATAATGGACTCAGGAATGTGGCGCCATAAAACGGAGAAAGTTACAGAAGAGGATACAATCAGGCAAATCTGTTCAGATTAGATGTGTTCCAGTTCCTGGAACTGTGGCTATATGCTGTGACCTAGACTTGGACATGCCAAAGAACAGCACCTTGGGAAGAACAGTTCTGGTTCTATAAACAAATTCATGAGTAGATATAAAATGATTACTGTTTTAAGAAGTACACACAGTTCATGTATGCTATGCAGTTAGCTCAAACCCCAGCTATCTGTCCAGCCAGCACCTCACATAAAAAGTTCACTAGAGGCAGATGTCAAGATTCCAGTTGCAGGATTCTGTTAGCCTTAAAGCCAGGATCAAGCAAACAGCATGCATCAGAGTTCAGACCTGGGCCTCATCCATAAAACCAGAGCCCACAGACTTCACTGGATCCCTCATCCCCTTCATGGTATTGTGCATAGTTATCTCAAATATTTTAACCAATCTGCTTACTTTAAATACTTCTGATGTTCCCAACATAAGTCAGTTTATAGCATTAGGCATACTTAGTAAATGGTCACTGTTTTCATCAATAAAAACCGATTTCTGATGTTGAATATGTTAATTAGCAAAACATTGGTCATTAACTGAACTACGCCTAACAAACCATTACTGTAGCCAGCTGTGGAGAGTGAGCTTCCACATTAAAATACCAATCCACTCATGGACCACGAATTCTTCATTATCATGTTAGCTGACCACCCCAGACTGCCGTTCTTTTTTTTTTTTTAATTGTGATAAAATTATATAAATTTCAGGTGTACATCATTATATTTTGATTTCTGTGTAAATTACATCATGTTCACCACCCAAAGACTAATTTACCATCCATCACCATACACATGTGCCTAAACACCCTTTTCACCCTCCTCCCTCCCCCCATCCCCTCTGGGAGCCACCAATCCAATCTCTGTCTCTCTCTTTGTTCTTTTTATCTTCTATTTATGAGTGAGATCATACAGTATTTGACTTTCTTCCTCTGACTTATTTCGCTTAGCGTAGTACCCTCAAAGTCCAGCCATGTTGTCACAAATGGCAAGATTTCATGTTTTTTATGGCTGAGTAGTATTCCTTTGTGTACATATATCACATCTTCTTTATCCATTCGTCCCTTGATGAGCACCTAGGTTGCTTCCAAGTCTTGGCTGTTGTGAATAATGCTGCAGTGAACATAGGGGTGCATGTATCTTTACACATTTCTGTTTTCAAGTTCTTTGAATAAATAACCAGTAGTGGAATAGCTGGATCATGTGGTATTCTATTCTCATATATATATTTTTTTTTTTTTTTTTTTTGAGGAAGATTAGCCCTGAGCTAAGATCCATGCCCCATCGTCCTCTATTTTATATGTGGGACACCTGCTATAGCGTGGCTTGATAGGCCCTGCATAGCTCTGTGCCTGGGATCCGAACTGGTGAACTCTGAGCCACCAAAGCAGAGCGCACGAACTTAACCACTACACCACCAGACCAGCCCCTCTATTCTTAATTATTTGAGGAATCTCCATACTGTTTTCCATAGTGGCTGCACCAGTTTGCACTCCTACCAGCAGTGTATGAGAGTTCCCTTTTCTCCACATCCACTCCACCACTCATTATTTCTTGTCCTGTATAGCCATTCTGACAGGTGTGAGGTGATAGCTCATTGTAGTTTTGATTTGCATTTCTCTAATTATTGATGTTGAACATCTTTTCATGTGCCTTTTGGCCAACTGTATTAGCTTCTTTGGAAAAATGTCTGTTCAGATCTTTTGCCCTTTTTTTAATTGGGTTGTTAGTTTTTTTGTTGTTGAGATGTATTAGTTCTTTATATATTTTGGGTAGTAACCCCTTATCGGATATATGGTTCGCAAATATCTGCTCCCGCCTGTTAGGTTGTCTTTTCATTTTGTTGATAGTTTCCTTTGCTGTGCAGAAGCTTTTTAGTTTGATGTAGTCCCATTTGTTTATTTTTTCTACTGTTTCCCTTGCCTGGTCAGACATGGTACTTGAAAATGTACTGCTAAGACTGATGTCAAAGAGCATACTGCCTATGTTTTCTTCTAGAAGTTTTATGGTTTCAGGTCTTACATTCAAGTCTTTAATCCATTTTGAGTTGATTTTTGTGTATGGTGTAAGACAAGAGTCTACTTTGATTCCTTGGTCTGTGGCTGTCCAGTTTTCCCAACACCATTTGCTGAAGAGACTTTCCTTTCTCCATTGTGTGTTTTTGCCTCCCTTGTCGAAAATTAGCTGTCCATACGTGTGGGTTTATTTCTGGGCTCTCGATTCTGTTCCATTGATCTGTGTGTCTGTTTTTGTGCCAGTACCATGCTGTTTTGGTTACTATAGCTTTCTGTAGTGTATTTTGAAATCAGAAAGTGTGATGCCTCCAGCTTCGTTCTTTTTTCTCAGGATTCCTTTTGCTTTTCGGGGTCTTTTGTTGTCCCATATAAATTTTAAGATTCTTTGTTCTATTTCTGTGAAAAATGTTGGAACTTTGATAGGGATTGTATTGAATCTGTAGATTGCTTGAGGAAGTATGGACATTTTAACTATGTTAATCTTCCAATCCAAGAGCAAGGAATATCTTTCCATTTCTTCGTATCTTCCTCAGTTTCTTTCAACAATTTTTATAGTTTATATTATAGTTTTCAGTGCACAGGTCTTTCACCTCTTTGGTTAAATTTATTCCTAGGTATGTTATTCTTTTTGTTGCAATTATAAATGGGATTGTATTCCTAATTTCTCTTTCTGCTACTTCATTGTTAGCATATAGAAAGGAAACTGATTTTTGTACGTTGATTTTGTATCCTGCAACTTTACCGTATTCATTTATTATTTCTAAACAAACTAGCATCCTTGATTAGAACTCTTGAGAGACCCAGGTTATAGCTTACTCAAAGTACAATAACACAATTATGTAAGTTGAAAACTTTATGATACTTCCTGAGAGGCTTGTTTTAAGGATTAAAAAGGATAATGTATATGTGTGTGTATGGTGTTTAACACAATTCCTGCTCATAGTAAGGCCTCAGTAAATAGTAGCTATTTATTGTTTTGTTTATAAGCCATATAAAATTTAGTGTATTTTATTAATGAGTATCGCTCTCTAAGTATCCTTTTTTTTCTTTCTTTTTCTGCTAATTTGTCTAAGCCCATATTCCTTACTTAAAATCCTTTAAATGTTGAAAACATAAAGATCACACACACACAGTTAAAGCAAAGTCTCTTGAGGGACAAAAATTAAAATTCTCTTTTCATGTGAGAGGTATAAAACTGGTAACTGCACATTGATAATTAGGTAACTTAATTTGCATTATACCCATTTTACAGTCACCAGAGAGACAACCAAGATATAAGCAGAGCACATTTTTACTTGTTTTTAGATTACAGTGATCCCTTTCAGAGCTCACAAGTAACTCCCCAAATATTACTGAAATGGTCTGAAACCACTGAAGACTTAAATTGGTCTGTCAGTGGCTTTTCCATAACTGCAGCTAAATAGCACGGCCCTCTCAATCAGAAAACCAGTCTGAAATATTTACTGAACACTGTTATTGTGAGGAGCAAAAAAGTTGAGTGAGGCTGTGGTGGGAGAAATACAAAGCAATATTAAGTGCTTGCTCCAGCAAAGTACTGCTGTACTGGTCAAGCCCATCATATCGTGACCCTTTGATTTATAAATAAATTCTGATCTTCTTTCTAACTTTCATTTTTAAATAATTTTGCTTCTTTACTTTCTCCATCTTTAAGTGGTAAAAATGAATGCCTCGGACCGGCCTGGTTGCACAGTGGTTAAGTTCGCATGTTCCGCTTTGGCGGCCTGGGGTTCACCGGTTCGGATCCTAGGTGCCGACATGGCACCTCTTGTCAAGCCATGCTGTGGCAGGCGTCCCACATACAAAGTAGAGGAAGATGGGCACAGATGTTAGCTCAGGGCCGGTCTTCCTCAGCAAAAAGAGGAGGATTGGCAGCAGTTAGCTCAGGGCTAATCTTCCTCAAAAAAAAAAAAAAAAAACACGCCTCTTCTCAGTTTGCAGACTAACGACAGTATATGTTAAGAAACCAGCATCAGTCAATTGAGCAGCTCCCCTGGTGGTGATGGATGGGCGTTTCATTAATATATGCATCCCAAACAATTTGGGTGTGCTCAACCTTTGAAAACCAGTCCCCTTGAAAAATGGTTATCTACACTTCCCTCAACATCTCTTCCCTTGGATGCAGATATATTGTCTTGGAATAGAAAACTAACCATGTGGGGGCTGGCCCCGTGGCCGAGTGGTTAAGTTCGCGCGCTCCGCTGCAGGCGGCCCAGTGTATCGTTGGTTCGAATCCTGGGCGCGGACATGGCGCTGCTCATCAGACCACGCTGAGGCAGCGTCCCACATGCCACAACTAGAAGAACCCACAACGAAGAATACACAACTATGTACCGGGGGACTTTGGGGAGAAAATGGAAAAAAAAAAAAATCTTTAAAAAAAAAAAAGAAAACTAACCATGTATTATAGTTGCAGTTGTTGGCCACCTGCAATGCTGGGTTAATTTGCCTTCTCCCTTCACACTTTCACTTTAGATCCTTGGAAAATTTTGAAGCATGTCTCTCTGGAGCTCTGCAGATATTATCTCTATTCTCCTGAGGGCTTGTCTCGTTCACTGATTGTTTATATAAAACCACGTTTTAGGAGCCAGCCCATTGGCATTGCTTCAGTGGCCCAGGGTTCGCAGGTTCAGATCCCGGGTATGGACTTACACACCGCTCATCAAGCCATGCTGTGGCGCCCTCCTGTGTACAAAATAGAGGAAGATTGGCACAGATGTTAGCTCAGGGACAATTGTCTTCAAGCAAAAAGAGAAGGATTGGTAACAGGTGTTAGCTCAGGGCTAATCTTCCTCACCAAAAAAAAAAAAACCCACACATTTTAATTGTTTGACAGTGTTATATGATAATCCAAAAAAGACATTCCTCTTATTCATGGCAACAGCAGGGAAAATTATGAAACCATAATTTCAAATGGTCACAAATATATATCAAACATATACCATATAGCACAAATTATATTAGGCAGAGGTCCCTACCTTCTGAGGGGAAACAGATTTGTAACAGTTATAGCACCGGGCATGTAAACCTTTGATCTCATTCTCTTTCCCAGTCTTCCATAAGTTTCATCTCCTAATGTATATGTGGTTAAGATAATCACCAGGCCTGCTGAGGCTTTAATGTCAGAGTGCTAGAATCCTTAAAGAGATGGGAAGGTAGACATCTATCTCTTGCATAAGGGACAACTGACATCTTGTTTCCTATTTTGAAATGAAAAAATATATACCTAAGAAAAACCATATTTAGTTAGGATCCAAGGTCCCAGAGAGTTTTAAATGTTTGATTCCTTCAAACTAAGTATAGCTCCTTACTTTTTGTAAATATTAACAACTGGAATTGGAGTGACACAGAAATATGGAAACTATAGTCTCTGCCTCCAGAAAGTTCTAATCCAAGGAGGACATTAAATAATTTTAATTGATCCACATAATGAGAATAACCTACAACTGCTGTTACCAAGCCAGTGTGCCTTGAAACAGTGTTCCCCAGGGTGGTAGTGTTATGGGAAATAGGGATTGTGCATAAAAAATTAGAAAAGTATTTGGGGCCGGCCCGGTGGTGCAGCAGTTAAGTGCGCACGTTCTGCTTTGGCGGCCCGGGGTTTGCCAGTTCAGATCCCGGGTGTGGACGTGGCACTGCTTGGCACGCCATGCTGTGGTAGGCGTCCCACATATAAAGTGGAGGAAGATGGGCATGGATGTTAGCTCAGGGCCAGTCTTCCTCAGCGAAAAGAGGAGGATTGGCAGCAGTTAGCTCAGAGCTAATCTTCCTCAAAAAAAAAAAAAAGAAAGAAAAAAAAATAATTTGACAAGTATGCAGTTAAAGTGAACATGTGTTTTTTTCCAACTGCAGAACTTCTCAGAGCCTTTAATCTACTAACATTTATCCTGAATTTCCAAAAGGAGGATAGAATATGCAGCATTTGTTCAACTTATTTGACCACAGAGCTCCCCGCCCCCCACCACCACCATTAAGATCCTTTAAGTCATATCAAAAATGGCAAGAGTGGAAAAAGACATCCAAACTGGGACTGAGATTCCAGGGGACTGCCTGGCTCTTAGATCATGGTTGAGTTTTCTGGTTTTCCTAAGGTGAAAGCATACTTCTACTCATTTTCTCAGTGTTTACAGGCCAGTGTATTGATAGTGAGAACTTTCATATGCTGAATTCTTTTTATCAGTGGTTTTCTTAGCTCCTGTAAGCAGATGATTCTTGTATGTACAAGTAGACGATGGTTTGTAATAGTCTTCCCAAAAGAAGAGTAGGATAAATTTCTGCCTGGTCTCACAAGCTATCCCAGAGTTACATCAATAAATAGGAAAGCCCCAGGGCTAGCCCAGTGGCACAGTGGTTAAGTGCGCACGTTCTGCGTCAGCAGCCCGGGGTTCGCTGGTTTGGGTCCCAGGTGCGGACATGGCACTGCTTGGCAAGCCATGCTGTGGCAGACGTCCCACATCTAAAGTAGAGGAAGATGGGCATGGATGTTAGCTCAGGGCCAGTCTTCCTCAGCAAAAAGAGGGGGATTCGCAGCAGTTAGCTCAGAGCTAATCTTCCTCAAAAAATAAATAAATAAATAGGAAAGCCCCTTGGGGCGAGCTATCATTTTACAACCAAAGACTCTGGCTATAAACTGAGCACTAAGGTTCCTGTTGTGTGTGGGAAAATAAGGCTCTTTGAACAACTGTCACCTGCCACGTATTTGCAAAAAAATAAACACAAGCAATTCATCTTGCTTCTTCCTTAACCTCTGAGAATATGCTTTACCTTTCAGAGTCTGTCCACCTTTGACAAAGAGCCAATATGAATATCTGCAGACCCTTTTGTTATCTAAGCTCAAGGTTTGCCACTGCCACCCATACTCTAGAGCTCATTTTAGCTAAACCTCAACCCAGGGCTAGTGCCCCCTCTAAAGGCCACCAGTGACAGTAAGCTCAAAAGGTATGGTTGTGAAAACATTCTTGCTGACATGGTATGTAGAGGAAAGAGCACTACCTTAAGTTTGCATGTTTGCATTTCTCTAGATTTCAATATAATTTATACATAATATACATAGATTTCTGAACCTTCTCTAAAAACATTAATTGCTTTACATAAAGGTTTCGTTTGATTTTTTTTTTAATGTTGTAGAGACAGTTGTAATTCAAATTACCAACTCATATTTTAAAGTACAACTATCACAACACTGAATTCTTTTAACAGACTTAGAAGATGCTACAAAAACACCTGACTGTTCCATTGGACCAGTGAAAGAGGAAAGAGCTGATCTTATCAAATTTTACAATACAATATATCTAGGAAGAGTAGAGGCATTTGCATTGAAATACGACTTGTCAAATCAGGACCATGTGGTATGTTTTATGTTTTACTACTTCATTAACATATATATAATCGTAGTTGGATGACTATGAGTTTATTTTGCTAGATAAATGTTTCAGATAAAATAAAAAATAAAAGCTTCACTGATGCGTTATATAGGAGAAAATACACTGCTGATTAGAGAGTGATTAAGGCTATGATGCGTGAGACCAGAGGAAATCATGGAAATTTTATCCATACTGTGGTTATGTTGCTAGAAATTATGTATGTATATAGGCAGGGACTACATGGGAACATGGGAAAATGAACCCAATTAATTCTGGCAATTTTTTTCTCTTGTTTTTTATTTCTGTTGTTATATTTATGAGAGAGATGTTTTTCTCAAGATAAAGAAAAAAGGAAATAAATAGGCCTGAATCATTAATAGAGGCAACACTAAGAAATTTTTGTGCAGACCCTAGATTTGGCAGTACCGCCAGGCATCTGAAAATGTTACCAGTATGTAAGCTGAGGTTGGTTCCCAGGAGACCGGACTTTAATTATAAGAAAGAAGGACCTAATAGGAGCTGCATCCAGCCAGTAGCCATGCGTGTGTATGTGTGTGTGTCTCTCTAAGTTTCTCTCTTTGTCCCTTTCAAGGAATATAGTCTGTGACTATCCTCAGAAGCCATGACTGCTCGTCCTGCTTCATCAGTTCCACCTCCCCCAATCATGTACTATCCTGTGAATATCAGCCAGTTGAAACTAGTTTTATCACCTTCAAGTGAAGATTATAAATGAAATATTAAGACCCCATCTCCATTTATTCTCCTAATGGAAACATTGTACAGAATATTAAAGAAAAGTGCAGTCCCTACTCACCTAAATCTATTTGTAAATCTTCTGCGTTTCAAATTAAAGTCTTAACTATTTCTTTAACAGATTTGTTCCATCTTGGAATCATCCTCCTAGTTCATAGAATTCTCTGCCTCTCTTTTATTCTCTCTGCTGCTGCTTGGGTTGTCAGTATGCATGTGTATAGAGAGATTCTTATTGCAAGTGTTAGGACATTGATTACTCTTTGCCCCTACTTTCTGAGCATGGACACAAGGTTCCTATGCTCTTGGCTTACTGCTTCTAGTGTCTTGCCCAGAATTCTTAGTACTGTTTACAGGATTTCCTGGAAAATAAGTTTTAGTTTATATGTTAATAATTGTTGAGGGGCCAGCCCGATGGTGCAGCGGTTAAGTGCACATATTCTGCTTCGGCGGCCCGGGGTTCACTGGTTAGGATCCCAGGTGCGGACATGGCACCACTTGACAAGCCATGCTGTGGCAGGCGTCCCACATATAAAGTAGAAGAAGATGGGCGTGGATGTTAGCTCAGGACCAATCTTCCTCAGCAAAAAGAGGGGGATTGGTGGCAGATGTTAGCTCAGGGCTAATCTTCCTCAAAAAAAAAAAATTGTTGAAAAGCAAGGGTTATGGACCACTTCTTTGCTTTTTTCAGGCATAAATAAGCAATTACAATATAACTTACTCCTAACTAAGAGATGCCAATAAGAATAAAAATGTGGGTCCGGCCCCGTGGCCAAGTGCTTAAGTTCATGCGTTCTGCTTCGGTGGCCCAGGGTTTTGCCAGTTCAAATTCTGGGCGCAGATCTGGCACTGCTCATCAAGCCATGCTGAGGCGGCATCCCACATGCCACAACTAGAAGGTCGCACAACTGAAAATACGCAACTATGTACCAGGGGGCTTTGGGAGAAAAAGGAAAAATTTTTTAATAAATTAATTAAAGAATAAAAATATGGATTCAAAAAAGAAAGAAAAACTTTTATCTTAAAAAAACTCACTTTTGGGTTGTTTCAGATGGAGGCTCCACCGCTCTCTCCTTTTCCACATATTAAGCAGCAGCCAGGCTCACCACGCCGCATTTCGCAGCAGCACTCCATTTATGTTTCCCCACACAAGAATGGGCCAGGCCTGACGCCAAGGAGTGCTCTGCTGTACAAGTTCAATGGCAGCCCTTCTAAGGTGAGGTGCACACAAACTTTACTCCAAAATAACTTCTGTACATGTGTTAAAAATTGGATTTCATATTACCAATTAGTTATCTTTAATCTTGCTCTTTTTTTGCTAACTTTCTACTAATAAATCTAAACTGTTACTTAGTATGGCAAATTCTTGTGATCAAGAGCAGTGTATTCAGTTGAGGCAGTTTAATCCTCATAATAATTTAATCCTTGATAACTATTGACATCATATTGGAGGGTTCAGTGCAAGAGCCCAGTGTGTCTCCCCGTTCAAGCATGATCTTGAGAAGGGACCAGTAAGGCAATACCTGCAAGTGGTCAGACTTGGGGAACATAAGGTTTAAAGAGAGGCCTTGGAAGTGGAAGTTCATTTGGTGGATGGCAACCAGGATAGTGAAAAGTCTGAAAACAGAGGCCTACTCTTATTTGCACAGACAGCTCTGTGGTTTTAGCTCCATCTTTACAGTGATGGAGATGCTACTGTTTGCAGATATTTCAAGGACTGTCAAGCAGATATATTCAGTATGTCTTCAGACGCCAGAATCAGTACCGACTGGAAGAAGTTGTAGTGGGACAGATTGTAACTCAGTCCAAATGCAATGGCAGCCCCTTAACTCATTAGTTTCTCTTCAGTTCCATAAACATCTTTTGATTTCCTACTAAGCCAAGAAAGTTGACTAAGGTATAATACCTCACATACTTGCATTTCCTTCTTCATAAAAGTTGATTTCCTTTAACGATGTTTAGAAGAGATCTTGTATGAAATCAAAGACAGAACCAATGACTTCTAAGGCAATGATTTCAAAATCATTTTTCAGAATCACCTGGGGAGGTTGTTGAACGCACATACCTGTCCCGTAAACCTACTGAATCACAAATCTGTGGCAGGCGGGTTCCCTAGATGATTGTGATGCACAGCTTTCAGGAACCACATCTCTAAGGCCTCGCTACTCAGAGTGTGGTTTACAGACCAGCAACATCAACATTACCTGGGAGCATGTTAGAAATGCAGAATCTCAGGCCTCACACCAGCCCTACTGAATCTGAATCTGCATTTTAACAAGATCCTCAGATGATTAGTAACACATTCAAGTTTGAAAAGCATTGCCCCAGGAGGAGGATCTCAAACTTTAGGGAGCATCCAAATCACCGGGAGGGCTTGATAAACCATAGATTGCTGGGCCTCACCCCAGAGTGTCTGATTCAGTAGGCGTAGGGTGAGGGTTTATAATTTGCATTCCTAATAAGTTCCTAAATGCTTCTGCTACTTCTGGTCTGATGTCCCCACTTTGAGAACTACTGCTTATAAGGTAAAGCTAATATTTAAAATCACCTGAGAAGATTAGTTCTAATCATCATTATTAGCTTGGCCTATATTCAGAAGTAATCTCTGCCCCAGTGTTTAGCTTTGGATGGAGGACAGAGGGCAGGAAAAAGCAGTTAGCTTAGTTCCTTGCTGCTATTTCCTCTTTTTCTCACGCATGTCCTCTTTTTTTGCACAGAGTTTGAAAGATATCAACAACATGATAAGGCAAGGCGAGCAGAGAACCAAGAAGCGAGCAATAGCCATCGATGGTGATGTAGAATCACCTGCCAAACGCCTCTGTCAAGAAAATGATGATGTTTTACTTAAACGGCTACAGGATGTTGTCAGTGAAAGAGCAAATCATTAGTGCCCTTCCTGTTTCTGTGGTAAAAGCACTTTCAGATTGTTTTGCAGAGAGTTGGGGCTCTATCCTCCAAAATTTTCAGCCCTGCAGATGGTAAATATCACTGGGTTATAAGAAAAATTGCACCAAAATTATGTGCTTTCTTTTTTTTACATTTATCCAAAATATAGTTGACAGATATGTATTTTGAGTTGGATTGGAAAGGAATGTTTTAAGTGCCTTTTAAACATATTAATAGCCATAGAACTTTTTAAATGTTTGTTCCTTGGGTTAGTTTTTAAGATGAAGCAAGGAGAAACCTCATAATTTTTTAGCTCACTTTTTAAAATAACCAAATTTCTCCTCCTTCTGTACTTTGTAATATAAGGGTAAATAATCTGGTTTTGGTAAGCATGCTTTGAGATATTTGTATTCTCAATTTAATATTGAGTAGGGGTTGGTTCACAAAGCACCTGGGCCGGAGGATGATGCACCAGCCTGTCTCTGTCCCACTATGGTAACACCATGTTCTGGGTTGTGTAGATCCCTTCTCATGCCCTTCCTCTCCGTGCATATAAGCAGATTTGTACCTGGGCCCATGCACTGCTCTCACTCCTTGCTTTCCAACCCTAAGTCCTCTTAGCCTAGTGTCACAACCCAATAAAAGGAGTGCTTACTCCTTTTTTAAACTACTGTCATTTTGTTTTCCAAACCATTAATTTAATTATACCAGATTATATTATGACATGTAATTCTCAAAATAGAAAGCTGCTTCTCAATCAAGTAGAATAAAATACAGATGGAGCTGTTAGAAACTAAATTTCCTGTTAGTGAGGTAATGCCATGATGTGTAAGAGACTATTTTTGAGGTCATCATAAGATCAGTCATTCTCACTGTCTAATTGATTCCCTAAGAATAGTTGAAACCTTTTTCACAACCATATTAATATCACCTCATGCCTTATAATTACAATACACATCAGTAAAACAGCTGCTTATTACTTCCCCCTCTTTATTCTCGGTATTACTGGTGCATTGTGAGTTTCCCATTAGAGTTTGATCTCTGGGGCCCCTTAAGGATGTTTTCCTGTACTAGGGATACAGCTTTCCAAAGAATTGGCTATTGAATATTCTCTTTTTACAGTGTGTTTCCAGAATCTGGAAGGACATAGATAAGCCATTCTTAATTAATTTTGAGAAAATGTTATCAAATGTATATTTTTAAACTGCAAACCTTATTTTTTAAAATGCAAAATATTTAACTTAACCTGTGTCTAACCCTGGCTAATTTGAATTGGTCTAATATTTGACTGTAAATTAGTAATTACTGTTGTCAGGGGTTTTTTTTTTAATTTTAACAAGAAAAGTGATTTTGGTCACGTCTTACTTTTCTGAAAATTACACCTTCATTATTTGTGTAGTATCTACACACGTTATAAGCCAAATAACATCGTCTGTCTTGAACCCTTGTATATATTTTTATGTAGCTATAACTATTATGTCATTTTCATCTTCATTATTGATGTGCAAAATATAAGTTAGCATTTGTACATTGACTATGTAAGAAGCTCTGGACATGTTTTTACCAGTTTTAAGGACTTAATATCAATGTACATAAAATGGTTAATAAAACCTTGTTTTTGAGATTAAAATGTATTCGTGCTCTTTTCTGTGACGAGGAGCAATTGTACAGCCATCTAGAATCTATATCTCTTTAAATATCTGCTTTATATCTTTTAAATATCTTAATGCAACATAAAAGTTAATGTTCCTGGTGGTTTCCAGGGGCTAGGAAGACAATGGGAAGTGACTGACTCCTTAATGAAATATTGTGGAACTTGACATAGGTGGTGGTTGCTTAACATGGTGAATTTACTAAATGACACTGAATTGTACACTTTAAAATGGTTAACTTTATGATAGGTGAATTTCACCTCATTTTTAAAAATGCCTTAGACACATATAAAGAAACTTTTTTCTTAGACACATATAAAGGACTATTTCAAGGTCTTAGAGTGAATGTGTGGGCCTAATTATGGTACAGAATTAAGAAAAAGGCTTATTTTTTCCTGGGAGTGCTTTCAGGCATATCTCGCCAGATGAGACTCACAGCTTGAAAGTTATTTTCTAATTAAGATTTTTCTGTGGTTAAATAATATTAAATCAGATTTTTTTTTAAAAGGTCATATTCCTGCTTGTTTCTATTTTTTTTCTTTACAGTTCTTTTACTAAGTCAACAAACATTATTGGCTGCCTGCTCTATGCTTGGCCCATTGCTAGGTGCTAGGGACGTAGAGATGAACCAGACATAGTTTCTGTCCTCAAGATATAATGTAGCCTCTTAATATAGTGTGATAAGTATACTAATACAACTCTATGTAGAGGGATGATGTTAGCACAGAAAAGGGAGTGATTCACACTGCCTGGGCAGGTGTGTCAAGGAAATCTCTAAAGGGGAAGTTAAATGGTAGTTTAGTCCTTAGGGATGAATGACTGTTGCCAGGGCATTTGAAGTATTGAGACAGCACAACCTGTTGCAAGCCCCAGAGGCATGAAAGTACTATCTGTTTGGGCATTGTGTAACCGCGGGCCCACTAGGACCAGTTCAACTGACCATATCTTACCCACAGAGTAATTAAGAGTGGATTTGCAGGAACTGACAATCAACTCCTTGTCCAGTTCAGGCGAGTTGAGACCACCAACCCATCAAACGAGCCTGCACAAATGCCCGATAGGTAACCCTTTTGACATCAAGGGCTCAAAACTCCACCCTCACATCATGCTAATGCCACCATTCTGTGAACACGCAGCCTACGAAGAGCCATGAAGCTTGACTACACTTGTGCAGATCGTCAATTACCTCCCTTCTCCTTGCCTCCAATCACCTACCTCCGTATTTCAGGTGGCCCTGCCCTTTTATCCCCTAAATTTTGCCCCAAGCCCTGGATCAGGGAGACAGATTTGAGAGCTTTTGCCTCCTGTCTCCTTGCTGGTCAACCTCGCAATAAAGCTTTTTCTTTTCTCAAAAGCTGATGCCATAATAACTGGCTTTTTATGTGCAGCAGGCAAGAGAACCCCATCTTTGTGTGGTAACAATTGCAGGTAGTTTAGTAAGGCTGGAGTGTAGTGTGCACATGCAAAAGTGAGTAGCAGAGTAAGATTAGACAGGTAAGCAGGAGGCTTTCATAGTTGGGCTTTCTAGGCCTGGTAAAGGTGCTCAGGTTGATCATTTCCAGAGGTTCTCAACACTGGCTACAGATGGGGAGTTTTGAAAACACATCAATAGAGGGGTCCCTCCTCCAGAGATCTCTGATATAATTGGTTTGGGGAACAGTCTAGCACGGGGATTTGTAAATACTCCCTAGGTGAGCACCTAAGATTGAGAACCACTGCTGTGGGCTATGTGGAGCCATTCAAAAGGTTTTAATTTTAAGTGGATAATGACACAATCTGATATTTATTTTAGACCAGCAGCTCCCCAGCTTGTCCAAGGATAAGGATTACCTGAGAACATGTTAACAACAGAGATTCCTACGCCTCACCCATGATTTATGGAATCATAATATCCAAGGAAGGACCTAGGAATTTTGTTTTGTTAACTTCTGTTCCTAGTGATATTTACCCTCAAGAAAGCTAGAGACTTTCTGGCAGTGCTTCTCAAACGTTAATGAGCATAGGAATCACTGGGGATTGTTAATCTTCTTAAAAACACAAAGTCTACAAGCTAATAATGAACAAAAGAAAGCAGGTGTCGCTATACTAATATCAGACAAAGTAGACTTTAAAGCAAAACAGATAAAGAAAGACAAAGAGGGGCAGTATATAATGATAAAAGGGACACTCCACGAAGATCACATAACACTTACAAATATATATGCACCCAACATAGCAGCACCAAAATTTGTAAAGCAAGTCTTAACAGAACTAAATGGAGACAGCAACAACAATACAGTAATAGTAGGGGACCTCAACACCCCATTAACACCAATGGATAGATCATCCAGACAGAAAATCAACAAGGAAATTATAGAATTAAATGAAAAACTAGACAAGATGGACTTAATATATAGAGAGAGAGCACTTCATCCAAAAACAGCAGGTTACACATTCTTTTCAAGTGCGCATGGAACATTCTAAAGGATAGACCATATCTTGGGAAATAAAGCAAGCATCAATAAATACAAGAGAGTTGAAATAATAACAAGCATCTTTTTTTATCATAATGCTATGAAACTAGAAATCAACTACAAGAATAAAGCAGGGAAAGGCGCAAAATGTGGAGACTAAACAACACGCTACTGAACAAACAATGGATTATTGAAGAAATTAAAGAAGAAATCAAATATTATATGGAGACAAATGAAAATGAAAACATGCCATACCAACTCATTTGGGACGCAGCAAAAGCAGTCCTAAGAGGGAAATTCATTGCAATACAGGCTCACCTCAATAAACAAGAAAAATCTCACATAAGCAACTTCAAATGACACCTAACAGAATTAGAAAAAGAAGAGCAAGCAAAGCCCAAAGTCAGTAGAAGGAGGGAAATAACAAAAATTAGAGCAGAAATAAATGATATTGAAACAAACAAGACAGTAGAAAGGATCAATGAAACAAAGAGTTGGTTCTTCGAAAAAAATTAACAAAATCGACAAACCCTTAGCCAGACTCACTAAGAGAAAAAGAGAGAAGTCTCAAATAAATAAAATTAGGAATGAGAGAGGACAAATCACAACGGATACCAAAGAAATACAAGGGATCATAAGAGAATACTATGAAAAACTATATGCCAACAAATTGAACAACCTAGAAGAAACGGACAAATTCCCAGACTCTTACAACCTCCCCAAACTGAATCAGGAAGAAACAGAGAATCTGAATAGACCAATCACAAGTAAAGAAATAGAAACAGTAATCAAAAACCTCCCCAAAAATAAGAGTCCAGGACCAGACGGCTTCTCTGGAGAATTCTACCAAACATTCAAAGAAGATTTAATACCTATCCTTCTCAAACTATTCCAGAAAAGTGAGGAAGATGGAACACTCCCTAACACATTCTATGAAGCCAACATCACTCTGATCCCCAAACCTGACAAGGACATCATAAAGAAGGAGACCTACAGGCCAATATCATTGATGAACATAGATGAAAAAATCCTCAACAAAATTCTGGCAAACTGAATACAGCAATATATCAAAAAGATTATACACCACGATCAAGTGGGATTTATACCAGGGACACAGGGATGGTTCAACATGTGCAAGTCAATCAACGTGATACACTACATTAACAAAATGAGAAACAAAAACCACATGATCATCTCAATAGATGCAGAGAAAGCATTCGACAAGATCCAACACCCATTTATGATAAAAACCCTCAATAAAATGGGTATAGAAGGAAAGTACCTCAACATAATAAAGGCCATATATGACAAACCCACAGCCAACATCATACTCCAGGACACAAACTGAAACCCATCCCTCTGAGAACAGGAACAAGACAAGGGTGCCCACTTTCACCACTCCTATTCAACATAGTACTGGAGGTGTTGGTCAGAGCAATTCAGCAGGAAAAAGAAATAAAAGGAATCCAAATAGGCAATGAAGAAGCAAAACTCTCGCTTTTGCAGACGGCATGATCTTATATATAGAAAACCCAAAAGAATCCATAGGAAAACCATTAGAAACAATCAACAGCTACAGCAAAGTTGCAGGGTGTAAAATCAACATACATAAATCAGTAGCATTTCTATACACTAACAATGAACCAACAGAAAAAGAACTCAAGAACTCAATCCCATTCACAATGGCAACGAAAAGGATAAAATACCTTGGGATAAATCTAACCAAGGAAGTGAAAGATTTATACAATGAAAACTACAAGACTTTCTTGAAAGAAATTGATGACGACATAAAGAGATGGAAAGACGTTCCATGCACATGGATTGGAAGAATAAACATAGTTAAAATGTCCATACTACCTAAAGCAATCTGCAGATTCAACGCTATCCCAATCAGAACCCCAATGACATTCTTTACAGAAATTGAACAAAGAAGCCTAAAATTCATATGGGGCAACAAAAGACCCCGAATTGCTAAAGCAATCCTGAGTAAGAAGAGCAAAGCCGGAGGCATCACAATCCCTGATTTCAAAACATACTACAAAGCTACAGTAATCAAAACAGCATGGTACTGGTACAAAAACAGGTGCACAGATCAATGGAACAGAATTGAAAGCCCAGAAATAAAACCACAGATCTACGGACAGCTAATCTCCCACAAAGGAGCTGAGGGCATACAATGGAGAAAAGAAAGCCTTTTCAACAAATGGTGCTGGGAAAACTGGACAGCCACATGTAAAAGAATGAAAATTGACCATTCTTTTTCACCATTCACGAAAATAAACTCAAAATGGATCAAAGACCTAAAGATTAGGCCTGAAACAATAAGTCTTCTAGAAGAGAATATAGGCAGCACACTCTTTGACATCAGTTTCAAAAGAATCTTTTCGGACACCATAACTCCTCAGACGAGGGAAACAATGGAAAGAATAAACAAATGGGACTTCGTCAGACTAAAGAGCTTCTTCAAGGCAAGGGAAAACAGGATTGAAACTAAAAAACAGCCCACTAATTGGGAAAAAATATTTACAAGCTACTTATCCGACAAAGGGTTAATCTCCATAATATATAAAGAACGCACACAGCTCAACAACAAAAAATCAAACAACCCGATCAAAAAATGGGCAGGGGACATGAACAGACGTTTCTCCAAAGAAGATATAAGGATGGCCAATAGACAATGAAAAGATGCTGATCATCACTAACAATCAGGGAAATGCAAATCAAAACTGCACTAAGATATCACCTTACATCCGTTAGATTGGCAAAAATATCCAAAACCAAGAGTGACAAATGTTGCAGAGGTTGTGGAGAAAAAGGAACCTTCATACACTGTTGGTGGGAATGCAAACTGGTGCAGCCACTGTGGAAAACAGTATGGAGATTTCTCAAAAAGTTAAAAATAGAAATACCTTATGACCCAGCCATCCCACTACTGGGTATCTATCCTAAGAACCTGAAATCAGCAATTCCAAGAGTCCCATGCGCCCCTATGTTCATCGCAGCATTATTTACAATAGCCAAGACATGGAACCAACCTAAGTGCCCAGCAACTGATGATTGGATAAAGAAGATATGGTATATATACACAATGGAATACTACTCAGCCATAAAAAAGGACAAAATCGTCCCATTCACAACAGCATGTATGGACCTTGAGGGTATTATGTTAAGGGAAATAAGCCAGACAGAGAAAGATGAATTCTGTATGACTCCACTCATAGGTGGAAGTTAACATATAGACAAGGAGAACTGATCAGTGGTTACCAGGGTAAAGGGGGGTGGGGGGGTGGGGGGAGGGCACAAAGGGTGAAGTGGTGTACCCACAACATGACTAACAATAATGTACAACTGAAATTTCACAAGATTGTAAACTACCATAATCTTAATAAAAAAACAAAAAAACAAACAAAACACAAAGTCTAATTTAGTAGATCTAGGCCTGCTTTAAAAATTTGGAAGGCGTGCAGAGTATGGATTCAAGAACGGTTAGACTGAAATGGGAGAAAAATAAGGTTAATGGTTTTGTTTTTGTTTTTTTGAGGAATAGCCCTGAGCTAACATCCATCACCAATTCTCCTCTTTTTTTTTTTTTTTAGCTGAGGATGATTGGTCTTGAGCTAACATCCATGCCCATCCTCTTCTACTTTATATGTGAGACGCCTGCCACAGCATGGCTTGATAAGCAGTGCATAGGTCTGCACCTGGGATCCAAACCAGTGAACTCCAGGCTGCAGAAGCGGAGCATGCAAACTTAACTGCTGAGCCACAGGGCCAGCCCCAGGTTAATGGTTCTTAACTTGGGGCAATTTTGTCCCTTTAAAGGACATTTGGCAATGACCAGAGGCATTTTCAGTTGTCACAACTTGGGGGGTGCTACTGGTCTCTAGTGGATAGAAGCCAGGTATGCTGCTAAACATCCTACAATACACGGGACAGCCCCCTCAATAAAGGATTGTCCAGGGGCCGGCCCGGTGGTGCAGTGGTTGAGTGCACATTCTGCTTCGGTGGCCCAGGTTCACCGTTTCGGATCCCGGGTGCAGACATGGCACTGCTTGGCATGCCATGCTGTGGTAGGTGTCCCGCGTATAGGGTAGAGGAAGATGGGCAGGGATGTTAGCTTAGGGCCAGTCTTCCTCAGTAGAAAGAGGAGGATTGGCAGTAGTTAGCTCAGGGCTAATCTTCCGGAAAAAAACAGAAAAATTGTCCAGCCCAAAATGTCAGTAGTGCTGACCCCTGAGTTAAGTAAACACCTGGGCAGGAAAAGCTGTATACTTTAATTAAGATATGACTAGTGGGGCCAGCCCCATGGCTGAGTGGTTAAGTTCATGCCCTCTGCTTTGGCAGAGCCGGGTTTCGCCGGTTCCGATCCTGGGCACAGACACGGCACTGCTCATCAGGCCATGCTGAGGCGGCGTACCACATAGCACAGCCAGAGGCACTCAGAACTAGGATATACAACTATGTACTGGGGGGCTTTAGGGAGAAGAAGAAAAAAGAAGATTGGCAACAGATGTTAGTGCAGGTGCCAATCTTTAAAAAAAAAAAAAGATACTAGTAGTGAGGATATAAGAAGTACCACAGAAAGTCGCCTAACTCTGGGCACGCATGGAATCCCAGTTAGGGACGCCTTTATAAGAAAAATGACTTTCCAGAAAGGATTAATGGTAATAGATTCCGGGTGGGGTAAGTAATACACGCATGCTATTACTTGGCACCAATGACACACCATTAATATATTAAGAAGAAGATGCTCCTGAGGTTTCAGATCCCCCATCTAGGCAGGGGTTCCATCAAATTTCCCCGTGGTAAGAATCATGTGAGGGCTTGTGAACTATACAGATTCAATAGTGTGGCACACGAACAGTTTGGGTAAGTATCCCAGGGGTTCTTGTCAGGGAAGTTCAGGAAGGACCCGTCTAAAGTCCAGCAGAAGAGTATAATGGCCAAGAGTATGGAGACCCGGCCTCAAACACCCTCCCTGACACCGCACCCCCAAACCAAGGAGGACGTGACTATTTACTTACAGTTGGGTCATCAGCACTTCAGGAAACAATTGATTGATTACAGAAAATGACATTTATTGAAGAAAACTTAGAATACATATAAGCAAAAAATAAAAATTATATTCCCACTACTCAGAAGTAAACTTTTTAAATTTTTATCACCATTATTTTCCCATGCAGGAAATTGTGCAAATTTCAAGTTGTACATACTATGATGATTGTTTCCCAGCTTTATGGAGGTATAATTTACATAGAATAAAATGCACCTATTTCAAGTGTACAGTTTGACGAATGTTAGTACTTCTATATAGTGGATAACTACCACCACAGTGTGTATATAGAATTAGTCCGTCACTTTAAAAAGGTTTTGTGCCCTCTGACCTTCTCCCCTGCCTTCCCCACATCTCCCCCACCACACACCCAGGTGACTGTTGCTCCGCTTTTTGTCACCATAGTTTTGCCTTTCCTAGAATTTCATATAAATATATGTATGCACAGTATGTAGTCTTTTTGTATTTGAGTTCTGTCACTTTAGTATAATGTTTTTGAGATTCATTCATGTTGTATGTGGATATATTTATTTTTATTGCTGAGCAATTTTCCATACTGTAGGTATGAAACCGGCAAACAGCCATTGATGATCAAGTATCTAGGTATTAAAGTTTTTTCCTTTCTGCAATTACTGATTATAACTTTTAGTGTTTAACCCACCCAATGTTAACTGTGCTGTTTAGGTAATATGCTATCTGACTCCCACTAGGCTCCTATAGATAACATCTCCCTGGAGCCTGAGTCACCATGGGAATGGGTGTGTGAGCTGTTTTTCAGGAATTAGAACTCCTTGTCCACTTCAGACTGGTTGAGACGACCAACTCATCAACTGGGCCCGCGCAGATGTCAGACAGGCGACCTTTTGATGTCAAGAGGCTAAAAACTCCACCCTCAGATCATGCTAACGCCTCCATTTTGTGAACACGGGTCCTAGAAGAGGCACGGGGTCTGACTACGCTTGCGCCGATCATCAATTACCTCACCTCTCCTCACCTCCAGTCACCTCTCTCCACACTTCAGACCACCTTGCCCCCATCCTATAAATATCCCTGAGTCCCTGTTTTTGGGGAAGTGAATTTGAGGCTCATGCTCTCGCTTCCTCAAGTGGCTGCCTTGTGAGTAAACTCTCTCTCTACTGCAATCTTGTCATCTCAGTGTTTGGCTTTCTGGGCGGTGGGCAAAAACAAACCTGGTTCGGTAACAGGTGTACCACAATTTGTTTATCTATTCACTAATTGACAGACATTTGGGTTGTTTCCAGTTTTCAGCCGATAATAATTACGCACAGGGGCTGGCCTGGTAGCATAGTGGTTAAGTTTGTGCACTCTGCTTCAGCAGCCAGGGGTTTGCCGGTTCGGGTCCCGGATGCAGACATGATACCGCGTGGCTAGCCAGGCTGTGGTAGGCGTCCCACATATAGAGTAGAGGTAGATGGGCACGGATCTTAGCTCAGGACCAGTCTTCTCAGCAAAAAGAGGAGGATTGGCAGTAGTTAGCTCGGGTCTAATCTTCCTCCAAATAAATAAATAAATAAATAAATACATACATACATATAATTTTTTTAAAACCCTGAAACTGTATACTCATTAAACAACAACTCCCATTTTGCCCCTCCCTGCCCCTGGCAACCACTGTTCTACTTTCTGTTTCTATGAGCTTGAGTACTCTAGATACTTCACAAAAATGACATCACACAGTGTTTGTCTTTTTGTGACTGGATAATTCACTCAGCATAATCTCCTCAAGGTTCATTCGTGTTGTAACGTGTGTCAGAATTTCCCTCATTTTAAGGCTATACCATATTTTGTTTGTCCATTCACCCATCAGTGGACCGCAGCCCAGTTTTTAATCTGTATGCTCTACAGTGTCTTTGGATATTAGCCTTGGGGTGACTCATACTTACCTCAGTATCTCCTCTATTCTGGGAAATCTCAGGCTTTCCTCCTCCTCAAGCTTCTTTCTCTTCCCTTGCCTTGGGAAACATCCTCGTTTGTTCTTTCTGTTTCAGACCGGATCTTCCCATTCCCGTCATGCACAGAAGAGACTCAGCCTGCTGAAAGATTTCCATCCAAAAAGTCGCTGACAACAAACACTTGGGGGGTGGTTGTTAATGTGCTCCAGTGACAATCTTCTCCCTTCACTCAATCCTCTTCCAAACCTCTCTTCTCAATGGCCTCCTGGGAGCCCCAGAATCTTTGCCTTTGCCATGCCTTCCCTAAACTCGCCACCTCAGAGGCCTTAGCGCCACTTCCACTGATGCCCTGAAGGCTCAGTGCCACCTTAACGACTCCCACAAGGAAAAGGGTCTTCTCCCCAAGTGCACTGCTCTCCTCAGAATCTCCTGCCAGTTTCACCCCTCACGCTCGGAGTGCCCTAGACAGGGGGATGTTCCCTTTCCTGCAGCCAACACAAGTGTAAATGCCACTTCTCTTTAATAGGGAACCTCGTTGTGGTTTTCCCAATCTTCCAAAAGCTGTGACTAAGAGCGTCTTAAACATCACTATGTTTATTGATCGACTTTAACTCACGATATAGGTAAATACAATATGCTTGTTATGTTAATATAACCCCAAAGATAAATCCTCCAGTCCGACCCAGGCTTCTGGCTTTAAGTCCCACCTTTATAGAAATTCTGAAACTATTTACCTTGTTAATCACAGCGATCAACACATCCCAAGCACAGGAATGCCTTCCAACCTCCTTGAGATAAGGGTCAAGTTTTTAAATGAGAAGGATCACTATGTAAACAAAATATTTAACTGTGAGGAAGGAATGTGAAAAAATGATCAAAGCCTTCCTCAGCACTTGACTCAATGAGTATTTTGTTAATAATCATAGCACAATCAGAGTGCAGACATAGACAAGGATGTTTGAGACTTTATTTCCATGATATTCAGTGACACAAGGGTTCTTGGTAATAACCAGCTCCAAGGCTGTCAGAAGCCCGGGGCCCAAAGATTGGGAGCCACTAAGTCAAAAGGGCCAACTAGGCTATCAACTGAGGAGTGGACGTCACATAGGCCAAACAGGTTGGCCGTGTGTCCTAGTCTGCTGGGGCTGCCTTAACAAAATACCTTAAATGACAGAAACTTATTTTCTCAGGTCTGGAAGCTGGAAGTTCAGGATCAAGGTGCCAGTGCAGTTGGCTTCTGGTGATGTCTCTCTTCCTGGTATCCAGATGGCCTCCTTCTTGCTGTGTCCTCACATATCCTTTCCTCTGCGTGTGCACAGAGAAAGAGAGAGAGATCTCTGGTGTCTCTTCCTCTTCTTGCTTTTTTTTCTTCTCCCCAAATCCCCCTAGCACATAGTTGCATATTCTAGTTGTGGGTCCTTCTAGTTGTGGCATGTGGGACGCCACCTCAGCGTGGCCTGATGAGCGGTGCCATGTCCGCGCCCAGGATTCAAACTGGCGCAAGCCTGGGCCACCAAAGTGGAGCGTGTGAACTAACCACTCGGCCACGGGGCTGGCCCCTGAGGTGGCCAATTCTGATCCCCCATAGGCCCCACCTGCATGACCTCATTTTACCTTGATTAGCTCCTTAAGGGCCCTGTCTCCAAATACAGTCACGATGGGGGCTAGGGCTTCAATCTATGATTTTGGGAGACATAATTCAGTCCATAACACTGTGAGTCCACTCAGTGAATGGCAGGGAATTTCTCAGAGAAAAGGACCTTTGTGAACTTGGCTGACAGACGGTGGTACTCACTAAGGACAGTAGGGCATGAGTGATGAGGAATCAGACTAGATTGGATGGGTTACAAGCGTTCCTACAAGGAAAGAATCAGCCAGCTAACACTGGACATCTGAAAGAGACCCTGTTGGATGCTAACGGTGTGTATCACGGATGCTTTCAGCTATAAATGAAAGAAAATCCAAACATTCAAAACCCACAGACACGCAGAGAAAATCCAACTCACACTGGCTTAAAATCTAAGGAAGTTTATTGACTCATATAGTTGGAAGCGTAATTGCCACAGTGGGTCTTCTGCTCCCTGCAAGACAAGCCAACAGTCAAGAGGCAAGGTGATAGGAGAGAAGTGGTCTTTTTATTACAGCTTGCTAGCAAGGGGGAAGACGGCAGTCTAGTGTCCTCAAGAATCATCTTAAAACTACAAAATTTTGAAGCAGCTACATAGGGCAAATGGGCTGAAGGGGGAGGGTGTCTCAGAATGTTGACCATCTGGTGTTGTAGTCCTTGAGACTACAGAGCATCCCTTTCTCTGGTCACCGATGACAGATGCCAGCAGAGGGCTTTTTCTTGAGGGATGTCACATCCCTGGTAAAGCTGAAAGAACAAAGTTATTGCCTTATCAGAATAGGGAGGTCTATGTGTAAGCCAAGATTATGAAAATAGCAGACCACACATTCTTCTCACAAGCAGATGTGTGCTTCTCTAAGCTATGTGCAAACTAAAGCATTGCTAACAAGGAAAAGGGGATGTGGTGGATCAGGGTCCTTTATAGTCCTAACATTGCTCCCCTCCATACGATGGCTTCCTTCATGCTAACCTGTGGTATTGGCTGTATCTATCTTAGCTATTTAGGCAGCACTAACGGAAGTGCAAAGACAGGGTGCATTTTTGGGTTGGTTGATCAAATGGTCGAGTATTCTCACAAAAAACCCAAGGCCTTGGGGCCGGCCCTGTGGCACAGTGGTTAAGTTTGCACGTTCCGCTTCTTGGCTGCCCAGTGTTCACTGGTTCGGATCCTGGGTCTGGACATGGCACCGCTTGGCACACCATGCTGTTCTAGGTGTCCCACATATAAAGTAGAGGAAGATGGGCATGGATGTTAGCTCAGGGCCAGGCTTCCTCAGCAAAAAAGAGGTGGATTGGCAGTAGTTTAGCTCAGTGTTAATCTTCCTCAAAAAAAAACAAAAGCAAAAAACCAAGGTCCTCTACAGTATTGGTTTCTACCTAAAACTTTTCTCCTAATGACTTTAGGATAGCTGACCATAGCAATGGCAAATTCCTTTTGCGGTAGCTTAGGAGCTCCCAAGCAAACCTAGGTTGGAATAAGACCAGCTGATGCAACTACCATTCGAATTGTATGAGCCAATGCTATGTTTGAAATATGAGTTGAGCTTGGCTCTTAGCATCAAGCTTTAAAAGGATCCATGAGTTATTTTTACCCAGGGGTACCCCAGTCCCTGAAGTCTGGCCACTCACATATGTGTTTGAGCATCCCAACCTCCCATGTACGTGATCACCCCACCCGAAAAAATGAGACACTCACAGTGAGTCACAGTAAGCTCAACTCCGTAAGACAGGATGGTCTCTCTCTGTCACTCCCGAAAAGCAATAGAGCTCATAACTAGCTCAAGTTGCAGAAAAGAATAATGTTTTTCAAGGCAGATCTAGTTCAAGTCCCAAAGCACTTAATATGTGTGTCTGACCCTGGGCAAGTCATTTCACCTCTCTGAGCTTCATTTCCTTATTTGTTAAAGAGGTGTAATAACACCTGGGGTTTTTGTCCGGAACCAGTTCTCTTCTTCCTGGTACTAAGCTTGCCCTCTTACCCAAGGGGTAACATGCGACCTGATGGGGTCAGTCGTTTCATAACACAGCAATTGGTCCAGGAATGAATGCAATCCAGGCTCGTTGAAGTCGTTCCTTTACAATTTTCTGTTGAAACTGGAGCACTAGAGGCTTCCTTTCATCTCTAGATGTGTAGCTATAAAGACCGGACCTCAGCTGCTTGTAGCCTGTAGCCCTCCTGTTCCTACATGGTTTGCGCCCTCCTTGACCTCGTCTCTTAGCACTTCCCCCTTTCTTCACTTAGCCTATCCACACTGGCCTCCTTGCTGTTTCTCAGCTCCAGGCATGTTCCTGCTTCACTTGCTGTTCTCTTTGTCTGGAATGCTTTTCGTCCAGATACCTCCATGGCTGACTCCTTCAATCCTCTGCTTAAATGTCATTTTCTCAAAAGGCCTATTATGACCAACATTGTGACCCTATCCCCTTCTACTCTTCTTTAAAAAACTTTTTTACCCATAGCACCAACTTCTAATATATACCTTTATTATTGTTAATTACGTTATCATTCACTGCCAGTCTCCACCCACTGGAATATAAGTTTCACGAGGGCAGGGATTTTTATTTCTTTTGTTCATTGATGTCTCTCAGGTGCCAGGCCAATTAGTAAGTAGCCAACAAATATTAATATTTGTTGAATGAATGAGTGAATGTATTTATAATCAAAGAAACCAAACTAGTTTAATACCTATCTGATCAGGTTGTTATAAGGATTAGAAATTATGGATATAAAGTAAAGCACAAGTAGAATGTCAGCCTCATAGTAAGTAGTCAAATACGGTAGCTATTGTCATTTTGCAAGGTCTCTTTCAAAGAATTCCCAGCCTGGAGATAATTTCCTAAATCTGTGAATAGAAAAAGACTTATGGGGCACAACATAACAGGAGGTGATCTTTGGATCTGTATGTGTGTATGTATACATTTTGTTTTCCAAGTTTTCTTTCTTGAGCACGATTGTTATCAGACAAGGAAATCAATACTTTTTTTCAAGAATTTTGGCTTGGCTTTGGGATTTTGGCAGATGGAAAAAAGGAAGCTCTTGAGGATGCAAGGTTCAGCAAAGGATGAAAAGGAAGTTAGAGAACCACAGAGTGGTGGCAGCTGGCATCGAGAACCAGCAGCACAGGTTGAAGAGGAAGCTGTGGAGAGACAAAAAACCATAAGGTTAACGCTGCCAAAAATAAAATTGCCAACTCAGCTGGGTGGGTGGCAGGCAGCTGGGAAAGGGCAGGGAAGAATTGCTGGAGGTATTCAAGGTCATTAAGCAATGGGCCTTAAATTAATTGAACGAATAGTCTTTTCTAGTCCTAACTATGGCAAGATTGACATCCAGGGTGATGTCACTTCTCTCAATATGACCAGAGCACAGGGCCTGTGTCTAGCAGGTATTTGTTCCCAGGTTGTGGAATGACTGAGTGGAATAGGATCACCAGGACTAGAAGTGGAAGTAAGTGAAGTGGCCAACTGGAAGGTCCCCAAGTTCTGGAGTCAGCTTTGAATCTCAATCCTGTCACTTACCAGCCATGTGACCTTGAGCAAGTAAACAACCACCCTTCACAAGATCTAGGGCCCCTAGAAAGTAGGGGATTCGAGGAAAAATTAAAAATATGGCATTTAATTACACTCTTTAACAAAAAGAACAAATAGAAAATTAAAGTTCTCAAAAGCAATTGCTTTCAACAAACCCAGCTGATTAAACTTAAAACCCTGTTTATATCACCTTCTACTGCCCAGGAAGCCTTGCTGTCAGGGCAGATTTTCCCACAAGTCTTATAAACACAAGTTTTCAAAACAGTCATTTCCAAGTTGACATATGTCTTTCACACCTATGCTATTTGTTGTCTCTTTTACCCCTTTGTTCCGGTTTCACAAGTCTTGATAACCATCTGGTCTTTTCTCAAATTACTCTGGGACTAAAGGGCATGTTTTCTGGGCCTGGCCCTTCTGTGCAGATGGAGGGCAAGTCTATCTTCCTCTACGTTCCCCCGTGGGTCTATGGGGCAAGCAAGCAATTGAAAATTTGGGGCTAACCTATATGAAATAATTTTATAGCAAAACTCCCATTAACAAGCAATTGTTGGCAGGTGATTAAGAGCATGGTCTCTGGAGCCAGGCTAGATTGCCTGGCTTTGAATCTAGGCTTCATCACTTCCTAGCTGTGTGACCTTGGGCAAATTACTTATTTCTCTGCACTTCACTTCCTTACATCCTAAGGTTATTGTGATACTTAAATGAGTTAATATTTGTGGGGTTTTTTTTTTTTTTTTTGAGGAAGATTAGCCCTGAGCTAACTACTGCCAGTCCTCCTCTTTTTTTTTTTGCTGAGGAAGCCTGGCCCTGAGCTAACATCCTTGCCCATCTTCCTCTACTTTATATGTGGGATGCCTACCACAGCATGGTGTGCCAAGCGGTGCCATGTCCGTACCTGGGATCCGGGCCAGCGAACGCCCGGCAGCCAAGAAGCAGAAGGCGTGAACTTAACCGCTGTGCCACCGGGCGGCCCCATGAGTTAATATTTGTAAAGTCCTTAAAACAGTGCCTGGTAAAGCTCTGTTTGCTAAGAATATTTTGCTCACCGCTAGACCACTAGTTCACACTGCTTCATGATAATCTGCCTCCTTCGTCCTTTATCCCCCAGACGGGTCTATGGCTGGGTTGATGGCGACGTGTATTGGCTTTAGCAGTGGTAGTAGCAGTCCTTTTACCAGTTAACTGCAAGGACCAGGATTTATAGGAAAGTTTGGGTCCTGCCCCAGAGTGGCTGAAGTGAGGGGGCTATGTCTGCCATTTTCATAGACTTTAAAAAACAGGTAGAAAAGGTCCTTGAAGATAAATTTTAAGTAACAAGATTGGCCACCTCCTTTCCTCTGGGCAGGGAGTTGGGATGGAGAGAGGGGTTGAGGAGTCTCTGGCGGGGAAGTTCGAAGCTTGCTCCTATATGGAAACCTGAAGATAGGCTAAGAGTTCACCGATAGGCATCCCCAGGGCCCTCGAACTGCCCAGCAATACTCTAGGACTTGCGAAATACAAGAAAACACCTTCACATCAGATTTGAATCATTCCAGGGTCTTCCAATTCAGCTTCTTGCCTATTTTTCTCTTAACGAGGAAGATGCTAGCAGCCTGATGCCCTTTTAGGGGGATGGCCAAGGGTAAGCCTGGGGAACTCATTTGCAGGAAGGTAACCTCAATTCACCAGAAAAGTCCCTTCTCCGGACTGTGGCTAGACTTCTACGAGTCCCGGGCACGCTCCTTCCTCGCCCCCGCCCTTATTAGAACCGTCCTTAGTTCTGCTTCTAGCGGCTTCCCTCCTCATTCACCCGGGGCAGAGTTAAGGGCCATTGGACTGTCACCGCGCCTGCGCAGGGGGTCCGGTGGCTGAAGCGACTGGGCAGCCTCGCCCCAAGGTCTGAGCTATAAATGCGCCTGCGCAGGAGGCCAGACGGCTGGGAACGCGGAGCCGACTCGCAGGCCGTGTCGCGCTGTCAGTGCGCCTGCGCGTGGGCTCGGCCGCGGTTCTTGACTGTGCCGCGCCGGGCGCTGGGAGCAGCCATGCAGAGAGCCGACTCGGAGCAGCCCCCCAAGCGGCCCCGGTGCGATGGCAGCCCGAGGACCCCGCCCAAGACCCCTTCCGCCGCGGCGGAGAGGTCCCCGGGCCCCGACCTCACTTCCGACCACCAGACCTGGGGCCCGGAGCAGGTGTGCTGCTTCCTAAAGCGCAGTGGCTTCGGTGATCCCGGACTGCTGGAACGCTTCCGAGGTAGCGGGGCCAGGGGGCTGAGGGGCCGACGGACCGCGACCCCAGGCGGGGACGGCGGGCCTAAGGAGGGCGCCCTGAGGCGGCGAGCAGGGGCCTCAGAGAGGACCCCGGGAGACGTGGGGCGGGAGGCGCCGGGAGGGGTGGACCTGGGGCGGGAGGCGCGCGGGAGTGATAACGCTGAGATGGAAAGGGAGAAACGGGGCGCCTGGGGTTGGGGACCGTAGGAAAGCAGCAGATTTGGGGGATGGCGAACCTGGGTGAAGCACTTAGTCTGACTCTGGTGGGTGTCTTCAGGAACTTGTCACCCCAGCGCCGGACAGGCGAGACTCAGGTCCCTGGGTTTAGTTAGAAGAACGTTTGCCCCAGACCTTGGTCGGAGGGCTCGCCGGGCTCGGGGGTGGGCCCGTCTGTGCTTCTGCAGCTCCTTGAACACTTGCCTCGTTAGAGTCTGTTCTGGTGCTTTTAAGTTTCTGGCCCCCTCCCACCCCCCTTCGCAGGGTTTTCCTAAAGGAGAAGGAACTTGGGTTGTTAATCTCCGAATCCGCGTCGCCTCCCGTAGCATCCCAGTTGGGCTCAGTGCGTGTTCCTGGACTGCGCTTGCAGAGCTTGGTTATGATCATGTTTTGCTCTCCAAAGGCGGTTTCCCTCGCTAAATCTAGACACTGGGGTTGTGCCCTTGACCACTGAACTCCCAGCAGCCCACAACTTGGCCACATCACGTGGAGACGTGTGTAGGTTGTGAGTTTTCAGCGCCTTTACTGGCTCCAGTTCAAGCATCCATCCACATGAAATCTACTCACCTTCCTATAGTGAGTGGGAAGCTTAACCTCTGCTTGATGCGCTGAGGTGTTCAGTAGGAGGTAGTGCGATTTGCAAATTCAGTACACTCTTGCAGTTGTGGGGTGGAGCCCTGTCGGCCCTGGCTGGGGGACCACGGTGGGAGGGACTTGAGTCGTTCAAGACTTAAAGATAGCTTGATGGGTGTAGGAAATTGTACTTCTCTTTTTCCCTTTTCCCCCTTTTGTTTTCCTCCGTTGCTAGGATGGGATTTTTCTTTGAGTAGCAACAGGAGGGGGTGAAGTAGTTTTATATTTTCTGTCTCCAAAATGTGATTGGCTGTGCTCTTGGCTCTCTGTTTCAGTGGTGTTCTGTAGATTAATTCATCAGCCTTCAGAATGATCTGTTTTCTTGAACCCACAGTCAAATCTTAGCAGAAGACACTACATGCTTTTAGTTGGTAAAAACTGACCAGGTGTTCACAGTTGCTCGTTTCTTACTGTCGGCTTTGTCTTGACCAAACTTTAGTCAGGCTTCTCTCTCTCCTACAGGGTCTTGAACTCTTGCTTGCCCCCAAACCTAAGCAAGCACTAAGAAAGTGGAATATGCCCCCTGATCAGCTTTTCTTGGGAACCAGCTGGCCACAGTGTGATACTGTCCTGTCAGACCCCACTGGGGTCACTTTGCCTCCAAAGATTCTGCATATCTCTGCTTGCCCCTCCTTCACCGTATAAAAAAACAGCAACACCTTTTCCTATTTGATTTTGAGCTGCTTGAGATCGGAACATTCTCCTTATTGCAATTGTCTTCCTTTCTAATTAAAATTTCTCCCTGTCTAAGCCCAGATTTGTTTTTATTTGACAAAACTAAGCATAAGGTGCTGGTTCTCTTTCCTCATTATAGAATACAATCTCACAGGAACCCTGAAATTTAGACGCTATAATCCATATTTTTTTACAGATGATGTATTTGAGGTCCAGAGATGTTAAGTAACTTTCCAAGGGTCACACAGCTAGAAAAAAGCAGAGCTGGATTTTAAGCTTAGATTTTTTGACTTCAGAATTCATGCCAGCTATACCTTAACAAGTCTTGTCATCAAAAACCAGTGGATCCCCATCAACAATAAGGGAATAAACAAACCAATTAAAAGAAAAAAATGGAGAACATTATCAAAGTTGTGGAATCAGCTAAGAGCAAGGAAAAAAAAAGCAATAGAAAAATGAGCAAAACACAAGAACAGACACTTGACAACCAGCCAGTCAAAACAGAAAAAGACATTCAATTTCAACAGCAATTTAAAAAAATACCCATTTTTTATTTACATTGGAAAATATTTAAAGATGATAATGGGAGAAATGTGTAAAATTGATGGAAGTGTCAGTTGGCTCAACCATGGACCGTTTGGCAATGCTTTTTTCTTATTAGAAATTTCACTTATAGAAATTTACAGATACAGGTGTCCAAAGAATTATATTCAAAGATCATTCTTTTAACCATTGGTTATAAATAGCAAAAAAGTAGAAGCGATCTAAATATCCATTGATAAAAGTGTTAAATAATAGTGATGGCTGACATTTACTGAGCATTTATCTTGTGTGAAGTACTACTCTATGCACCTCATATGTTTTATCTTATAAAATCTTTACAACAACTCTATGACAGCTGTAGTTCTCATTTTAGAGTTGAGGACCATAAGCCTCAGGAAAAACTGGTTAAATATATTATGGTACATCTGTATTGTAGAATACAAGACAGCCATTAAAAATGATGTAGTTTAATAATTGACAAGAAAGATCTTTAGGACGTATTGGGTGGGGAAAAAATAGATTATAAACAACATAATTTCATTTGTGTAAAATTACATAATTACATAGATAAATGTCTAGAATGATGTTATCCAAAATGTTAACAATGGTCATGGTCATCAGAAGAATTTAAGTAAGCTGATATTTTATACTTTATATTTTTATATTGTTTGGATTTTTACATTGAATAATTTTTTTATGACAGAGAAATACAAAATAATGCCATTTTCATTTAAACATTTTTTTCTTTTTGGAAAACTACTTCGTCGTTTTCTCTGTTACCTTTAGAAAGAAGATTTTTGTTTGTTTGAAACTAGTCCAGAGTTGTGGAATCTGAAGTGAGGCAGGACTAGAATTAATTTTATAGAAAGAGAAAGAAAAAGAAGTGAGCTATAAGTCTTTCTAAACGCAGAGTATTATGTGCTTTCCTTGGAGATGTTAGAACTAAATGAATACTTTGGGTCCCCCTCAGGCTATGGTTTTGACTTAACTGTTGTAGGAACAATAGACTTACATTTCTTTTCCTGCCTCCACCCCAAACTTCACCTATTTTAGAAGGAAGCTGCCAGTTTTGCAGCTGGACTTCCTTGTAAATAATTTACTGAAATAAGTTAAATTTTTTCACCTGATTTATCAAAAAAGAAGCCTCTTGGAATAGTTATCTAATTAAAATTAAGACTTTGCAAGTGGCGAATCAAAAAAGTGGTGCTTGGCACAGTCCATCGCCCTACTGTAGCAGGTGCTCAATAAATGTCGATCTGAGTAAATTCTGGGGGATCCAAATTGAAAGAAATTGAAAGAAACATATGCTGTAAATATTGAAATCATTCGTCTTTTTTCTCCCTTTTCTACCAAAGAAAATGAAATCACGGGTTCATTACTGCCCTATCTTGACGAGTCTCTTCTTGAAGAGCTTGGAATAAGGTAAGAAGAATAAAATTTATGTTGTAGCCAAGAACACTTATGATCTTTTTATTCACCTTTGAGGGACAAAGCCCAAGATCGCTGATAATAATTGTCCTCATTTTTTTTTGTTTTAAAGATTGGCACCTGAGCTAACAACTGTTGCCAATCTTTTTTTTTTTTCCCTGCTTTATCCCCCCAGCGCATAGTTGTATATCTTACTTGTGGGTCCTTCTAGTTGTGGCATGTGGGACGCCTCCTCAACGTGGCCTGACGAGCAGTGCCATGTCCACGAGCAGTGCCATGTCCGCGCCCAGGATCCGAACTGGCAAACCCCTGGGTCGCACAGCAGAGCTCAAGAACTTAACCACTCGGCCACGGGGCCGGCCCTGTCCTCATTTTAAATCTATGAAGTGTTTTAAAATGGAGTCCCTGGGGCTGCCCCAATGGCCCAGCAGTTAAGTTCGCACGTTCCACTTCTTGGTGGCCCGGCGTTCGCCAGTTCGGATCCCAGGTACTGACATGGCACCACTTGGCAAGCCATGCTGTGGCAGGCGTCCCACATATAAAGTAGAGGAAGATGGGCACGGATGTTAGCTCAAGGCCAGTCTTCCTCAGCAAAAAGAGGAGAATTGACAGCAGATGTTAGCTCAGGGCTAATCTTCCTCAAAAAAATAAAAAAATAAAATAAAATAAAATAGAATCCCTGCCTGTTGGTTAACACAGTTGTTTTTGCTGTGCAAATCCTATGTTTAACATTGCTAATGATTCCTATTTTTAAAAATATTTTTGACAAGCCTTCATGAAGTTTGTAGTGACTAACTTTTTACTCTCGAGTTCAGAATAATTGAATTATACACACCAGAAAATATATAAGAACTGATAGGAAAAAAATGTTGGCAGGAAAAATTAAGGCTCTAGCCTTATCTTGAACATATTTCTGGGTTTTCTTAAAGCTGTCTTAAGACTGGAATGTATCTCTGGTATTAGATTTAAAAACATTATCAAAAATAGTTTGGCACTTAGTTGTATGATTTGGGACAAGTTATTTAACCCTTCAGTTTCTGCATCTGTGGAATGGGTAATAATAATGAGACAATGTAGGTAAAGTGATGAGCACATGATAAGCCCTTAATACAATATGTTTATATAGAGATCCCGATAGCCAGCCCTGGTGGCCCAGTGGTTAAGATTTGACACTCTCACCGCCACAGCCCGGGTTCGTTTCTGGTCAGGGAACCACACCACCCGTCTGTGGGTTGTCACACTGTGGCGGCTGCGTGTTGCTGTGATGCGAAAAGCTCTGCCACCACTATATCAAATACCAGCAGGGTCACCCATGGTGGACAGGTCTCAGTGGAGCTTCCAGACTAAGACAGACTAGGAAGAAGGACCTGGGCACCCACTTCTGAAAAAATTGGCCATGAAAACCCTGTGAATAGCAGTGGAGCGTTGACCAATATAGGGCTGGAAGGTGAGAGGATAGCACAAAAAAAAAAAGACTGGGCGGGTTTCTGCCCTGCTGTACATACACAGGGTTGCTAGGACTCAGAGTTGACTTGTCAGCACTATCGAGATCCATCTGTATGACTGGAGGTTGTAGGGTCTAGATTAGTGTGGGTCCACTTTAAAGATCCCAGTCAAGGATCCAATATTTAAATATTCCTTAAAATGGAGACTTGATTTCTATTAGAGAATTGACAACAGTGGTGAAATACGATCTTTTCTTCGGCAATTCCAGTTAGCTAAATTTTGTTTGTGGTAATAGTAACCAAAGACTCAAAAGAGAATATACTGAATTAACTTCATACACTATTGCTTAGTAATTGATAATGGAAGTAGATTGTGGGGAAAAAAGGTCATTTTAGGACATGTAACTGACTTTTATAAATGTCCTTTGGATTGGGACTTAGGGAACCTATTGAAAAAAATTCAACTGAGTAAATTTCATATTTTTATTTATTTATTTATTTATTTTTTGAGGAAGATTAGCCCTGAGCTAACTGCTGCCCATCCTCCTCTTTTTTCTGAGGAAGACTGGCCCTGAGCTCACACCTGTGCCCATCTTCGTCTACTTTATACGTGGGGCGCCCACCACAGCATGGCTTGCCAAGCGGTGCCATGTCCACACCTGGGATCCGAACCGGCGAACCCTGGGCTGCTAAAGCCGAACGTGCAAACTTAACTGCTGCGCCACCCGGCCCGCCCCTCAACTGAGTAGATTTTAAAGATCTTTATTCAATGATTCATGAATTGGGCAGCATCCCATCTAGCAGACAGACAGGAGCTCCAAAAGACGGCAGAAAAGGAAAGGTTTTTAAGATTGGCACCTGAGCTAACATCTGTTGCCAATCTTTTTTTTTTTTTTTTCTTTCTTCTCCCCAAAGCCCCCCAGTACATAGCTGCATATGATAGTTGTAGGTCCTTCTAGTTGTGGCATGTAGGATGCCACCTCAGCATGGCCTGACGAGCGGTGCCATGTCTACACCCAGGATCCAAACTGGCGAAACCCCAGGCTGCCAAATCGGATCATGCAAACTTAACCGCTCAGCCACGGGGCTGGACCCAAGGAAAGGTTTTTCAGGGCAGAATGGAGATGGGACGATGATGTGATAAACTAAGAAAGGATTATATCAGGTAAAATCACCTTTCTTGAGGGGTCTGTGGGGCAGATTCCTTCACTCGTGCTGACCAGGTAATTCCAGATTGGCTGGGTAAAGATTACATTCCTGGAAGGGGCTCAAACTACAATCAGGTTAGGTATTAAGACTTGGTTTGGTGACAAGGGCTTAGCACAAGGAACTCCATTTTGGGCCTGTTGTCTCTTTCTTGACAGAGCTCATCTTGTCTCTTTCGTAATCACCTTTCAACCCCCTCAGTCTCCTCAAAGTCCCCCTTACTACCTATGTCTTATGTATAATAGTTGCCTACTATTTTAGTTAAATGGAATTTATTCCAATAGAGTCTTTCTTTTAAAGGGAACCATATATAGACTTTGTGGATCCAAATACTATTGATTTATTCAACAAGTATTTATGGAGGGCTCACTATGTGTTAGGCATCTTTCCAGGAATTTGGGACACATGAGTGAACAAAACAGGCAAAATTCCAAAAGGAACACTATATGGCACACCTTTTGTGCCTACCTGGCAACTCTGAAGTGGGTTCTGCTGGCTCCTCCGAGCTGTGTTCTCCTATACAGCAACCACTAGCTACATGTTTAAATTAATTAAAATTAAATTAAAATTTCAATTCCTCTGTTATGCTAGCCATCCTTCAAGTGCTCAATAGCCACTCATGGCTGGTGGTTCCCATGTCTGACAGGGCGGATACAGGACATTTCCGTCACGGCACAGTTCTGCTGGACAGAGCTGCCTCCAGAGGTCCCAGTGGGATCAGCTGAAGTTGCTCACAGTGGTGCCGGTGCAACCAACTCATTAATGGACCTTTCTACTGTTCTTCCTCCGTTTCCTGTTTCAGCTTTCCGAATCTCCCACTCTTGTTCCCGGAATTCACACCCCAAAATAAATGACCTGTATGCAAGCTCTTGTCCTAGACTCTGCTTTCTGGGGGAATCTAGTGTATACAATTGTGTTTCCTCAATTTTTTGATCAACTGTTGATTTAAAAGGTTTTTCTAGGAAATAAGAAATGTACGTTAAATGTACACATCAGTTGTAAGAAACATTAGATTTCAGAAATGATGAAATACAGAAATAAAATCTTAGTATATTCTAATTATACTGGCCCATCACTACTTTAAATCTTTGTTTAAAGTCTTTTTTTTTTTTTTGCCTTATCCTTTGCCAAAACAAAACAAAAAAATCTCTAGGTTTTGGGTGACTTTTAAAATATACTTTAATCACTGATTTCTTTATGAATAGTTTCTTTTTGGGTTTTAATTAAGTGATGAATACTGAGTGTCAGTTCAGGAAAATACGAGGCCGTGGGATTGGTTTAGATTTGGTATTATTTTATCCTGTGACTCCTGGTTATGCTCAACTGTGTGCCATACTTAACCTGAGTCAGTTATAGCTCACCTCGGAGTCTTGCCTTTCCCTGTGCTTGTTAGATCAAACTGATGAGTAGGATAGGGGAATGGTAAAGCACAAGGTATGCTGCTTTAAGGATTTGTCAGCTGCAGTAACGCTTGTGTACTTCCCAAGAAGATCATCCTTAGGTTTTGTAGCTACCGTGGGTCTCAGGGTACAACATAGAGGCCAGTTGTAGTGCTTCTGACTGCAAGTGTGTCGAAGACTTTCAGCACAAGATTTATTTTTCAATCCAGTTAACTAGTAGATGAGTAAAGGCTAACCCCTTGCCTGCTGCTTCTGTTGACGTTCAGCGAGGTGTCAGGCTAACATACCTGGACCAGTTAGTAAGTGTAAATGAAGCAGGATAAGGGATTACAGGATTTTGAGCTGTTTACATTTAATTCCTATTAAATTCTTTCTTGAAACTGGAGCATTATGAGGGATTACTGACAAAGGAAGATGGGTATAAATAAGCTAAAACCTTTACACACACACACAAATATGTATATTTGATTCATGCATGAGGCATACCTGGTGCTCATAAGACAGTCTTGGACCTTTGCAAGTCACTACTATAATCAACAAAAAAATCTATTCATGACTGGTCTTGTGACCAACAACCACCCCTGCCAAGGAGTCCTGTATTGTCCTGCATTTCCAAGGCTTTCATTGTATCCTAGACATTTGCATGTGATTTGACTGTATCTTAATTGCAGTAAGCAACAATTGTTTCTCTTGAAAAGTTATTTTGATATGACAAAGGCTCAATTTGCCACATATGTCGTCTTCCTGTATATAACATCTTTGGCCAATTTAGGTAACTTTTTTCACATATTCACCACTTAATTACACTAAGAAACTCCTAGATTCTTGTAGTTAAAACACTGCTGATGGGGTAAATATTGAATTTATAATGAGTCATAGTTTCTATAACACCTGTAATCATAGTTAAAATTCTCCTGTAGTTCTTGAGAGCAGGAACTGAGTCTTTATTGTAACCCCAGTATTGAACACACTGCTTCATCCCTCTCCAGTGCTGTGAGCTAGATGGTGTGATCCCTATGCTATAGATGAGAACATCAGTGTACCAGAAAAGGTTAAGTGACTTTTCCAAGGTCATCTAGTTTCCATGTGGAGATGTGAGCCAGTTCTGTCTGATTCCAAAGTCCTTTTTCATTTTCACCATGCTATCTTGAGTTTTCGCTTATCTGAGCCATGCAAATTCAGGATCGTGAAGGTAGATAATGACTTCAGTTAGGTTAAAATAAGCTTGAAGTATAAAGTGAGCATTCAGTAGAGATGTAGGAGATGTTCCACTCTGAGTTGACCAACAGAGAGGAGAATCAGGGGCAGAAGCCTGGGGGAAGAGTCTCACGTCTTAGCTGCAAAAGAAGGAGAAAATTTCTAGGGGGGTATGTTTGAATTATTAAGTGTTCCTTTTAATCTAACTTCTCTTACTACTAGTGTAGATAATCTAGAGTTGATTGTATATGCTTATCTACTCCAGGGATTATTATTAAGCAAATAATGATAGATTTGCTTATCCTGTTATAATTTTAGTTCCTTGGGGGAGAGAAAGAAGCTGCTTTATTTTATCCAACGACTGAGCCAAATTGATCTTGATACTATGAAGGTAAGAGGAATCTGAGTTTATTATTCTGTTTTTTGAATATACAATGATATAACTCAATTGTGTAGAATTCATTTTAAAAAGAATAGAAGGAGGGGCCGACCCCGTGGCACAGCGGTTAAGTACTCACGTTCTGCCTCGGCAGCCCGGGGTTCGCCAGTCCGGATCCCAGGTGCAGACATGGCACTGCTTGGCAAGCCACGCTGTGGTAGGCGTCCCACATATAAAAACGTAGAGGAAGATGGGCATGGATATGAGCTCAGGGCCAGTCTTCCTCAGCAAAAGAAAAAAGGAGAGAGGAGGATTGGCAGATGTTAGCTCAGGGCTAATCTTCCTCAAAAAATAAATAAATAAATAAATAAATAAATAAAAAGAATGGAAGGAAATCGTCTCAGTAATGAGATTGTGAGTAATGGATTTTTACTTTTCTAAACTTCCTACATTTTCTAAAATAAGCACTGAATATTTAAATCAAAGAAAAACTAAAAATTGTAAGCATATAGAAAAAGCATAAATAGACCACTACAGCTTGTCAAATCTTAACATTTTGCCTAATTTGCTTCAGATCTGTTATTTTTAGAACAAAATATTAGAAACAATAGGAGGCCTCCTTTTACCCTTCCTGAATTCCATTTCCGTCCTTTCCTCCTCAGACATAAGCATCCTTGTGAATTTGGTGCTTAATCATTTTCATGAATGCTTTTTACTTTTACTGCATATGTATGTATAGCCATAAACAATGTATAATATTATGTTACATGTTTTTCGAACTTTATATAAGTGGTATTGCACACTAAGTAACCTTCTAAAACTTCCCTTTAACATTTATATTTCTGAGAATCAGTCGTGTTGACACACAGCCCTAGTTACCTCAGTCATAGAGTAACTTAAAGTTGTACTGAATTTTCTTTTCAATTTTGGTAAACATTTTTGTCAAATGTTAGTCTAGAGGGTAGATATATTCTGTAAGTTTAATCTATCAATAATCGTTTATTTCGCATCCCCCAGGCCCTTTCAGACCTCAGAAGCCCTGTTTTTCGGACTTCAGTGTCCTGAGAATCATCCTAGCAAGCAGTCAATAGCCCAGCCCCCCTCCCAAAATTCTGATTCTGGGAGTTTCGAGTAGAGACCCGGGAATGTACATTTTTCACAAACTCTTCAGGGTGATTCTAATACCATAATTAAAGAAATGTTTCTTGAATGGTTGGTGACAGGATTTGTACCTTATTGTTCACCCTTTTGACATCTGTAAAGTTAAAAAAACTTAGTTTCAGACCTGAAAGATGGTGCAGGGGGTCTCATTCTCCTTTTGTATACTTTTGCAAGATCATCATTTACATTTTTATCAGAGGTTTTGAATGTATTTAATGTACAATATTTTAGTTATTTCAGATCCCCATGAGAGTATATATTTCAATTTTACTTTTGCAAATTAGCTTGCTTATTTTCCATTAAAAATCACTTTTGAAAATATTTAGTGAATGTGTTTCATTCCATCCTACAATAATTTTTTTGTAGACGAAGTAGTGGTTCCTACAGAAAATATTTTATTTGAAGAATAATCAAACCCCAGCCCTTTCTGAAAATGTTATCTAACATTAAAATACTTCATTTTTTTCATGAAGAAGTAAAAAGAATGATCGCTTATCAAAAACGATATCCAAATATTTTGTCCTGCTATTGGAAGAAGGTTGCCACCCTGTTTTGCCCTTGCTCACTGGCAGCAGCATAGGATGTTCTCCTCAGGCAGGGCGTAGGTAAGATGAGTTTTTGTGAGGTGAGACATCTCAGATGATCTCTGAGATCACGTTTTCACAATTTGCAACAAAAATATTTTTGAAGTCATCTTCAAGGCAATCAGTGGGTTTCATTTGCCACTTTTATTCTTTTTTTTTTCTAGTTTTCATCAAAAACAAAATTGTTTAACCTCATTTACAAATTATGTATACATTACAATTATTGAAAATAGATTTTTTTTTTAAATATTTTATTTTTCCTTTTTCTCCCCAAAGCCCCCCGGTACATAGTTATGTATTTTTAGTTGTGGGTCCTTCTAGTTGAGGCATGTGGGATGCCACCTCAGCGTGGCTTGATGAGCGGTGCCATGTCTGCGCCCAGGATCCAAGCCAGCGAAACCCTGGGCCACCGAAGCAGAGCACATAAACTTAACCACTCGGCCACGGGGCTGGCCCCTGGAAATAGGTTTTAACCCAATAAGTACTTTGTAGTCAGTGAGTCACTGTAGAGTAAGTAAGTACTTTATAGTCAGGGAGTCACTGTAGAGTAAGTAAGTACTTTACAGTCATGAGTCACTGTAGAGTAAGTAAGTACTTTATAGTCAGGGAGTCACTGTAGAGTAAGTAAGTACTTTATAGTCAGGGAGTCACTGTAGAGTAATGAAATTGAGACCTTATATGATCTTAGCTTCAGCAGCAGCACAGTTGAACAAAGAATTGATTCCTACCCTAATTTGGCATCCACCTTTTATTCCTTTTTTTTTAAAAAAAAAGCTTTAGTGAGATATAATTCACATACCTTACGAATTACTCATTTAAAGTATGCAAGTCAATGTTTTGGGGGGTTTTTTTTGGTGAGGAATATTGGCCCTGAGCTAACAGCTATTGCCAATCTTCCTCTTTTTGCTTGAGGAAGTTTGTGGCTGAGCTAACATCTGTGTCCGTCTTCCTCTATTTTGTATGTGGGATGCCGCCACAGCATGGCTTGACGAGTGGTGCATAGATCCACACTTGGGATCCAAACCCACGAACCCCAGGCTGCTGAAGCAGAGTGCACGAACTTAACCCCTATGCCAGCAGGCTGGCCCCAAGTCAATGTTTTTTAGAAAGTCCACAAGGTTGTTAGTCATCACCACAATCTAATTTAAGGTGTAGGTGTTCTTAATACATTCTGGATACAAGTCCCTTATCAGCTATGTGATATGAAAATCTTTTCTCCCATTCTCTGAATTGTCTTTTTACTTTCTTGGTGCTGTCTTTTGGGGGCACAAAAGAGTTTAATTTTTATGTAGTCCAGTTTATCTATTTTTTCCTTCACTTCTTTCTTTCTTTCTTTTTTTTGAGGAAGATTATCCCTGAGCTAACATCTGCTGCCAATCCTCCTCTTTTTGCTGAGGAAGACTGGCCCTGAGCTAACATCCATGCCCATCTTCCTCTACTTTATATGTGGGACGCCTGCCACAACATGGTGTGCCAAGAGGTGCCATGTCCACACCCGGGATCTGAACCAGCGAACCCTGGGCTGCCGAAGCGGAACATGGGAACTTAACCTCTGTGCCACCAGGCCAGGCTGGCCCCTCTTTCACGTCTTGTTTTTTTGCTCTCATATCCAAGAAAGCATTGCCTAATCCAGGGTCACAACCTTTTATTCTTGACTCCGTTTTCTTCATGCTAAATTTAGTTAGCTGGCCTCTGAAGCCAGGAATTGTATAACGGTGAGGAGGACACGCAGTGTTTGATGTTAATAACAGGCAGTAATTTGTCAGATGTATTAGTGAATCCTAAGAGAGCGAAATGCCTGCTTTATGTACCTTCTCTTACCTCATATATGTTAAATTATAGAATTGCCACCCCTGAGTCATTTCCCCTGGTTCTCTTTCCCTGCTGCTCTGGACATTGTCTTTCCCAGAGGACACTAATGATTCTTTACTCATCTCTTATCCTCAGTACTTGGCATATACAGAAGACTTTTAATAGATAATAGGATCGTTTCATCCTGTTTGGCTAGTAACACAATAGAATATCGTATAGCCTTTAAAAGTGACAAGTGAGTGGACCATTTAACTGTGTAAGGAGTAGTTTATATTAAATATTGCTGGGAGTACAAGAATAACAATGTGAACAATGATCAAAACACTTTAGGCGCTGGCCTGGTGGCATAGTGGTTGGGTTCCTGTGTTCCACTTTGGCAGTCCAGGGTTCACAGGTTTAGATCCCTGATTAGCCCTGAGGTAACATCTGCTGCCAATCCTCCTCTTTTTGCTGAGGAAGACTGGCCCTGAGCTAACATCCGTGCCCATCTTCCTCTACTTTATATGGGGGACGCCTACCACAGCCTGGCGTGCCAATCTGTACCATGACCACACCCAGGATCCGAACTGGCAAACCCTTGGCGGCCAAAGCTGAACGTGCGCACTTAACTGCTGTGCTACCCGGGTCGGCCCTCACCTTTTCTCTTAAAGGAAGCACTTTATGGCTTCTCTTTGGCGTAGCCGAATAGCCAGCATCACTACTCTTGTGCTTTGGAGCCACTGTTAAGTAAAATAAGGGTGACTTGAACACAAGTATTGTGATCCATGACAGTCAATCTGATAACCAAAGTGGCTACTAAGTGTCTAGTGTACGGGTAGCGGGCACAGTGTGGATACACTGGGCAAAGGGATGATTCACGTCCTGAGCCGGATGGCACCAGATTTCATCAGCTACTCAGAATGTCATGCGATTTAAAACTTATGAATTGTTTATTTCTGGAATTTTTCATTAAGTATTTTCAGACTGCAGTTGACTGTGGGTAACTGTAGCCGTGGGAGGAGAAGCTGTGGATGAGAAGGAGCCTCTGTAGAGTTTTATCTTCCTTCCTACCATGTCTTATCTGTATGGGAGGATGGTTTCTTTCTTGTTTTTAAGGATTCTAGTGATGGATACTATATAGAGACATTTAGAAAAAAATTTAGACAGCACCTGTAGTAATACGGCTTGTATGCTTTGTATGATCTGACTGAGTGTGTTTAACTTGAATACAAGACTAACTTACTAAAAGCTAATTAAATCGTGTACATAATAAAGAGATTGAAATCCATATCTTTCTGTTATTAGAATCCATTAGGAAGAAGTAAAATATACCCAGATCCAATATGCTTGATCTATCTGGTAGTGATACCTAAAAAACGTAATGATGTTAATATCTTGTCATTTCCCTTTGTATTCTTCTTACTTGAGAACAATTAAATAGCTTTGACTTTGCACTGTAGATGAGAATGACTGCACAAAAATTTAGACAGAGTTCTGTGTTATCATATTAATTTAAACATAATTTTCTAGGTAATTAATGATCCTATCCATGGCCACATTGAACTCCACCCTCTCCTCATCCGAATCATTGACACACCTCAATTTCAGCGGCTTCGATATATTAAACAGTTGGGAGGCGGTTACTATGTTTTTCCAGGAGCTTCACATAATCGATTTGAACATAGTCTCGGGTAAGAAGGGAATTGAGGTGGGGAACTTACAGTGACTAAGTACCTTTTCTGTCTCATGAAATGATTGTCTCATCTTATGTTTTAGAGAATAGTTTGACACATGGTAATAATATGCTTATTTTATTGATGAGAAAATTGAGGCTTAAGTTTACCTTGTTCTATTTTCTTTATTTTATATATTCTTGTAAGCCACCTCAGATCCTTTCTGGAAAGATAATGAAACTGTCTACTGACAGGTCATTTAGATGAAATATTTAAATATTATTTAAAAGCTAATAGGGTTCGTTACTGATATAACTAACTTTGTAAGTTTGATTATTTAATTTTCCTCTAGTCTCTATTTAGTCTTCTACAGAACTGCCCTTTGAAACCAGATCGTTTGCTTACCTATCAGGAAGTATGTAAGTCAGAAAAGCATTCACAAACTTAGAGAAGGTGGCACCCCTGTTACCTACAGCAAAGTTGAGACTTTGGTCTGCTTCCTTTCTAAAACGTACAGCCAGGAGGACGTGGGCTGGGAAGAACTAGACAGTTTTCTAGATTTTCATGAAGCGCTCACAGTATATTACTTTGTTGTTTGTTTGTTTTGAAGCATTTTTAATTAGCTAGAACCTATGTGTCTACTCAAATGTTCATTCATTCATCAAAAAATATTTATTGAAAACTTTCTAGGCCCTGCCAGACCAACAAGATAGCAATTATCTCTATCGTCATGGAGCTCAGAGTTTAGGGGAGAAGAAAGATTTGGTGTTCATTCAGAAATTACTTTCAGGGGAAAGTGCTAAAAGTGCATTTGATGTTTGTTAGGCACTTGGTCTTCAGTCTGTGTTGTAAATGTTACAAAACCAGAAGTCCTGCTTTTTTTCTTAAAAAAAGGAACTGTGGTAAAATACACAGAGTATAAAATTTACCATCTTAACCATCTTTAAACGAGCAGTTCAATGGTATTAAATATACCCACATTATTGTGCAACCAAACTCCAAAACTTTTTCATCTTACAAAAGTGAAACTCTCTACCTTTAAAGAACAGTTCTGCATTCCCCTCTCCACCCAGCCCCTGGCAACCACCATTCTATCTTCTGTTCCTATGAATCTGACTACTCTGGGTACCTCATATAAGTGATATCGTGCATATTTGTCTTTTTGTAACTGGCTTATTTCACTTACTGTAATTTTCTTAAGGTTCGTCTGTCAGAATTTCCTTTCTTTTTAAAGCTGTGTAACGTTCCATTGTGTGCACAGACCACATTTTGTTTCTCCCTTCATTTGTCGGTGGACACTCGGGCTGCTTCCACCTCTTTGGCTATTGTGAATAGTGCTGCTGTGAACATGGGTGTGCAAATATCTCTTTGAGACCCTGCTTTCAATTGGTTTGAGTGTATACCCAGAAGTGGGATTGCTGGATCATATGGTAATTCTATTTTTAATTTTTTGAGGAACCTCCATACCATTTTCCATAGCAGCTGTGCCATTATACTTTTCCGCTAACAGTGTACAAGGGTTCCAATTTCTCCATATCCTGGCCAACATTTGTTATTTTTGTTTTTTGGGGGGGATGATAGCCATCCTAATGGGTCTGAAGTGATATCTCATGGTGGTTTTGATTTTGCGTTTCCCTGATCATTAGTGATGCTGAGCCAAGAGGTCCTGCTTTGGGGATTCTGTTTGTGTGCTCCTGCCTACTTCTGAAACAGACTATTCTGTTAAGTTGACCTAGAAATATATTAAAAACATTTGAGAAACATATTAAAGTTCTTGAGGACCAGAAGTGTTACTCACCTTTCAAATGGAAGAATAACTTGGTGTTTTTGGTGTTTTTGCTCTGCAGTGTAGGATATCTAGCAGGATGTCTGGTTCGCGCCTTACGTGAAAAACAACCAGAGCTGCAGATAAGTGAACGAGATATGCTCTGTGTTCAGATTGCTGGGCTTTGTCATGATCTTGGTAAGATGTACAAAGAGCCAGAGCTGTTATGTAAAACCGTGACACGTTACCTCTCTTTGAAGATAAAAAACCTGACTAACCAAGAGAAATATGAAAGTTGTGTTTTTTGCATTCTTTTTTTTTTTGGAAGATTGGCCCTGAGCTAACATCTGTTGGCAGTCCTCTTTTTGTTTTTCTCCCCAAAGCCCCGGTACATAGTTGTATATTCTAGTTGTAGGTCATTCTAGTTCTTCTATGTAGGATGCCTGCCACAGCATGGCTTGATGAGTGGTGCCATGTCCGCGCACAGGATCCGCACTGGTGAACCCCGGACCGCTGAAGTGGAGCACACAAACTTAACCACTCAGCCACGGGGCTGGCCCCTGAAAGTTATGTTTTAATTCTTCAGTTAACATTAATGTTAATGTACCATTACTTCTTCCTAGAATGATTCATAAGCCCAAAGTACTGCTATTTTGTTTTTTTGTAGTTTTTCAGGGAATTTCCCTTGTTAAACATCTTTGCTACAAGTTATATGAAAAGACTTTCTGTTAGTGAGGTTTTCTGAGTTTTCTGTATTTAGGATAATGTGAATTTGATTTTTCTTTTATCTTTCTTGTTGAATAAAATTGCCATTTTTCCTTCAGTTACTTGTCGAATCCATTCTTCTCATACCTGGAGTATGTAATCTAGCAGATTAACAGCAGATTTAGAGAACTCCTTTTCTTCCCTGACCCTTGTGAGGTCTGGGGCCACTTAAATTCAAAGAGAAGAATAGCATCCTTTCCCTTTGACAAAGAAAGAGGAAAGAGACTGTCTTTTATCACAGGAGTTTTTACCCCTATCCTTTGTACCTTTGGGAGGATCCTGAGAGATTGTGTGTGTCCTCAGGGCAGGGAAAGGGAGGTGTCTGGGTGTCACTAGTCAGATACTTAAAGGGACAGGGCACTCTCTTCTGCATGTCCCCTTGGAGGTTCCACTGGGACTAATACCACATCCCACTTAACAGATTCTTGGTTTGAGAGGGAGTTATTGAGAAACCTTTGCCAGGCTCCAGGAGTGTGAGCACTGCAGCGAGGAGCCTTTGTACACAGACTGCACCATGCAGAAAGGCAGGGCTGGGGCAGGTGGGCTTCCTCTCCACCCAGGTCACTCCCTTCTACAGAAATTCTGATCCTTCCAGAGCTGTGCCTCAACAAAATTCTTATTCCTAAGTGTCGTGGAACTTTAAAATCACTTACGAATAAGAAACTAGTGATCTCCTTTTCATTGCTCACGTTATCAGTGAAAACCCAAGATACAGCCCTGACATGTGTGTGTTTATTATAAAATATATTATGTGCATTGTAAAATTTACATAAAAATAGATGTTTTTAAAAGAGGAGAGTAAAAAAAAAAAGTTCTCATATTTTCTTCCTGCACTCCAGTGGATTGTCTTAAAACTGCTGTTCTAATACAAATATTCCATCTGAAGATGCCAAAAGTTTTTGTCATTGACATTCCTTTTAGTCGTACAAAACCGTCCTTCCATCAGTTTATGGAAGCTCTGGTGACTCAGGGACCCCTGCGTGGCGAGCTTACTTTTCTGCATGATTCTGCTTCCTGTTGTCTTGTTTTAGAAAATGGGAAGGAAGAGTTTGTCCCTTTTTGTGATGTATTTGTAGATTATTAATTTCTGTTGATATTCAAGCTAAACTAAAAAGCCAAAAAAATAAATTGACTTTTTACCAATTTACCAACATTTTTCTTGTTCTAAGGCTGCTTTTGTTTTTAAGGTCATGGGCCATTTTCTCATATGTTTGATGGAAGATTTATTCCACTTGCTCGCCCAGACATGAAATGGACGGTAAGTATCCATGTATTCAGTAGTCAATAAAATAAAGACTATTTAAGTAGCCACTGCTCTGAATACTACACTTCCTCTTTACAGGGTTCAGGATGCTTTCATATATATATTTGTTGTTGTTTTGTTTTGTTTTTTTCCTTTGATCCTCTCAGTAGTCTGTAAGGAAGGAATCATTGTCTCCATTTTTGGAGAAATTGTAGCTTACAGAGGTGGATTGATGCACCAGAAATCACAAAGCCGTTAAATAGTAGAGCGAGCACTAGAAAATCAGGTTTTCTAACTGCTAGTTAAATGCTCTTTCTACTCTGTCACACTACGGTAAAATAGAAAATAAAATGAAAGGCCAACTCCAGTTTTGACTCATTCTGTATGACCGTGAAGTAACTGACACCAACGAAGTTTTATCATATATATTAAGCGAACTATTTTATAATTAGAGATTTGCAGGTGGCCAACCTGTATTTTTGGAATCAATTTTTGAGTAGTAGAGTTAGGTTGGCTCCTGTTTTTTGCCACATTGTATTTCTGGAACTTGGAGTAGAGAAGGGTAGTAATATGTGTTGACCACTTCTGACATGTCAACCACTGTTTTCTTTCTCTTTCTTTTTTTTAAAGGTTTAATTCACATACTGTAAGTTGCACAGATCCTAAGTGTACAGTTCAGTGAGTTCTCACAAGTGTGTACATCCATGTAACCACTGCTCAAATCAGGATATAGAATGTTTCCATCTTCTTAAGAAATTCCCTGTGCCCCTTTCAGTCAATTGCTACCTGTCCCCTACCCTCACCTTCTGATTTTTACAAGCATAGATTGGTTTCCTCTGTTTTTCGACTTGATAATAGTATAATCATATGGTAGGTACTCTGGAGTCTTGCTTTGTTCACTCAACATAATGAGTTTGAGATTCAGTCGTGTTGCACACGTCAGTAGTTGATCTCGTTTTATTACTGAGGCAGGATTTCATTGTATAAATAAGTCACAGTTTGTGTATCCTTTCTTCTTTTGATGGGATTTGGGTTGTTTTCAGTTTTTGGCTATTAGAAATAAGGTTGCTATGCACATTATTAGACATGCTTTTTGTGGAAGATGTTTTCATTTCTCTTAGGTAAATACCTAGGAGTAGAATTTCTGGGTTATAAAGTAGATGCATGTTTAACTTTATAAAAAATGGCCAGAGCTTTCCAATGTGGTTGCACCCTTTACACTCCACCAGCAATGTATGAGAGTTTCTGTTCCATAGCCTCACCAAGATTTGTTTTTTTCAGATTAGCCCTTCTAGTGAGGGTAAAATGGTATCTTGTGGTTTACTGTGTGTTTTCTGATGTAGGTTAAGTACCATTTCCTGTACTTTGTACTTTGCACTGATATATCTTCTTTTGTGAAGAGTTCTTTCAACACTTTACCCATTTTAAAAATTTGACTGTTTACCTTTTTGCTATTGATTTGAGGAATTCTTTGTCTTATATATATTGTGAATATGTTTGCCCAGTCTCTGACTTGCTAATTCATTTTTTTAATGATGACTTTGGAGAAGCAGAAATTTTAAATTTCAGTGAAGTGCTGTGCTTCTCCAACCCAGCAGGACGGATAGTTTCTCTGCAGTTCTGCTGCCGTGGGGCCTGCCCTCTGGCTAAAAGCTGGAGCAGAGCTGGAATATTACCCAGCGCCTCTCTGTTTTAAATGTTCACTTCCCTCTAACATCTGCCTTAACATCTGCCTGCTGTTGGTCGCTCTCCAGAACCCTTGGGGAGTCGTCCAGAGTTTCTAGTTTTCTCCAGCAGAGTTGGTCAAAATAGCATCTACTCAGCCATTCCCAAGTCTTTTTCTTTAAATATTTTGCCTTTCACATTTAAGTCTTTAACTCATGTGGAATTTATTTTTGTGTATGCATATGATAGAAATCTAATTTTTTAAAATATGGATGATTGTTTATTGAATAGTTCATCCTTTCCCCATTGATCTATAATACTAACCCCAGCATTTATTAGCTTTCCATATATGTTGAATCTTTCTGCATTTTGTTCTGTCCCACACTTTCTTATATTATTATTACTTTATATTAAGTCTTGATAGTTGGTAGGACAACTGTTCACACCTTTTCTTTTACTGAGTATCTTTGGCACTTTGCTCTTCTGTTATAAATTTTATAATTTTCTTCATAAAGGTCTTATACATCTTTTGTTATATTTACTCCTAAGTTGCTTATAATTTTAGTTGTTGTCTGTGCAATCTTTGTGGAACTTAAATTTTTCTGCATATTTTTATATATTTTTTTCTGAACCATTTGAAAGTCAGTCGTGGACATACCCCTTTATTCCTAAATATTTCACTATTTCCTAAAAACAAGAACATTTTCTTACATAACCTCTGTACAATTATCAAAATCAGGAAAGTAATATTGATGCAGTACTGTTAGCTAATTGACAGATTTTCTTTCAAATTTTACCAATTGTCCATGTAGAAAAAGGAGTAAAAAAACTTTTTTTTTTTTCCTGATCCAAACATGCATTGCACTTAGTTGCCATTTCTCTTTAGTCTCTTTTGATCTGGAATAATTCTTCAGTCTCTCTTTTGTGACCTTGTCCATTTTTGAAGAGTACCGGTGAGTTATTTTGTGGAATGTTCCTCAGTTTGAGTTTCAGTTTGTCTGATGTTTCCTCATAGTGTCAGACTATCCATTTTTGGCAGAATGCCACTGTAGGGGAGAAAGACAATTCCTCTTCCCTGTAGGTCCTTCTGGCTGGTCTAAGGATTAAATTGACATGAGACAGAACAACAGGAGAAAATCAAAGTTTAATAACATGTATACATGGGATAAACCCAGGAAAACTGAGTAACTCGCCAAAATGGCCAAAGCCACCACTTTAAATACCATCTTCAGCTAAAGACAAAGGAAGAGGTTGGGGGTAGTGGTTTGGGGCTTCACAGGAAAGGATGGCAATTTATATGGAGATGGAAAAGCAAGTGTTTGATCAACAAATGTTTTCTGGGCCATCTATAGACAACGTAACCCGAGAGAGAATTTTGATACAAATGGGCTTAGCAAGGATCCTCCTATCTACCACACCTAGTTTATATTATACTATAGCTATCTTATGGTATTAGCTCCCTCCTGGAACAAGACTTCTATCTTAAAATTCTTTTTTTTTTTTTGCGGAAGATTAGCCCTGAGCTTAACATCCACTGCCAGTCCTCCTCTTTTTACTGAGGAAGATTGGCGCTGAGCTAATAACTATGCCCATCTTCCTCTATTTTATATGTGGGATGCCTGCCACAGCGTGGCTTGAGAAGCGGTGCATAGGTCTGCAGCTGGGATCTGAACCAGTGAACCCTGGGCTGCCAAAGCATAGCATACGAACTTAACTGCTATGTCACCAAGCTGGCCCCTATCTTAAATTCTTTTAGGCAATTAGGAGGAAGATCAAAGTTTCTTTCAGAGTTTTTTTCTCCTTAAAAATAATCAAGCCAGAGACACATTTTTGGGTGGGCAATTCTGATCCCCTACAGTCATGCCTTTGAAACTTTAAGAAGTTTCACAGTCCAGAAGCTGAGTTGGTACATTGTTCCATTTCGCTGAACATGTCTCTTAGTCCTGATAATAGACCAGTCCAGTTAAATTCATTTTAGAGGGCAATGATGCATGGGGGCTCCCAGTGTTAGTTCTATATTATATAAGCAAGCAATTAGGTATTTAATAAGAAGCAGTTCTATGGAAACAAAAATAAAGTTAAAGGTTAGAGCAAATTATAAACCAGTTTCTGAGTCCAGGGGACAACCAGTCAAGAAGGTCTCTAGATGTCAGGGTTGAAGGATCTTTTGCAGTTTGAAATGCCTCTGATGATGTCGTCAGGCATTCAGGTATCCTTTTAAGTGGCTTACACAGCAACGGGCATGCTATCTTGGTGACCTCTACAAAGTTTCTATCAAGTTGTCCAGCTTCAGTTTTCAGGGCTTCAGGAACAAGGGTGGTTTCAGTTGTCAGTGATTCCAAATGAAAATGATGGGAAATAACTGAAAATGTTAGTTTGGAGATTTGTAGGCCAGATATTTCAAGAGACTAGAAGAATTCAGGATCCAGTCCAGTTTACAGGTAGAAAACAAAAACCTTAAAGATAATTAACAGAACTGCAATCTAATATGTATGATTGTGTATTATAGTTTCTACTGAAACAAATTTTCTCTCTAAAATCACCCCATTTTACCAAAGATAGACAAATTAAGGCTCGTTGATTTGTAAAAATAAGTCTAGTTTCAATAAACCTGGCCCAATTATTTACGTAAGTACAGCAAGAATAGCAATTGATCGTATAGGCTCTTTTCAATCTGCTTCATTGGAACTTTTTATAAGGAATCTCAGATTGAACTTTAAAGGCCTCTTGAGGCCAGGAAAGCCAAGCCAAGGACTTGTCATCAGACTCTGCCTGCAATGCCTATAGATTTGGGTAAATTCCTCTCTTCTTGAGGTCCCCAAAATATCCTGAGGTTCTTTGCACCTGCCAGGAAAGTGACTTTATTTACTCACCTGATAAGATTGCTGGGAATCTTGTAAGAGCAAGGTTCCAGGCCACTATTTGCAAGTGGCTTTATTTGTTTCATAAAGTCAATCTTTTTTTTTTTTTTTTTAAAGATTTTATTTTTTTTCCTTTTTCTCCCCAAAGCCCCCTGGTACATAGTTGTATATTCTTCGTTATGGGTCCTTCTAGTTGTGGCATGTAGGACGCTGCCTCAGCGTGGTTTAGATGAGCAGTGCCATGTCCGTGCCCAGGATTCGAACCAATGAAACACTGGGCTGCCTGCAGCGGAGCGCATGATCTTAACCACTCAGCCACAGGGCCAGCCCCTCATAAAGTCAATCTTTGTCCCTTAGCTGCCTTGTCATAACTGAGTCTGCATGTTTTTCTCAAATATGACATTCCAGTCAAAGCCTTAGTAATACAACCAATGTTCCCAATTGTGTCTTGTTATAAGGAGAACATAATCTTATTGAACTTATGCAGATTAACTATATTGCCATGAAAATAACAATATACACTAAGAGTTTCCAAATTCTGGAGGGATCAGGTAGGGAGAAAAACATAAATGCTTCAATTCTGCTTATAAAAGTATAATTTACCAAATTGCTGTAATTCATAGTTAGCTTAAAAGAAAATAGAAAAAAGTTTCCTTAAATCTGGAAAAACAAACCATTAAAAAATCAGCAGGGGCCAGTCCTGTGACCAAGTGGTTAAGTTCACGCGCTCCACTTCGGCGGCCCAGGGTTTTGCCGGTTCAGATCCTGGAGGCAGACATGGCACTGCTCATCAGGCCGTGCTCAGGTGGCATCCCACATAGTATGACCAGAAGGACCTACAACTAGAATATACAACTATGTACTAGGGGGCTTTGGGGAGAAGAAGAAGAAGGGGGCGCTGAAAGAATATTGGCAACAGAGATAGCTCGGGGGCCGATCTTTGAAAAAAAATCAATATTTCAAATGAAAAGTCATAAAAATTATAATTATCTTCATCAGTTCATTTAGTACCATGTAATCAACTCTTGATTTTCATCTTCTATTAGCAGTTTCATGAAGCCATCAGTTTCTCCATTAGAGTTCTGTAATTTTTTTACCCAGTTCAGTTTTATGATCTGAAAGTTTGTCAGAAACCTGTATTCTAGAGCAAGCATCAGAGTCTTTCCCATGAATCCCTTTGAAGGTGAAACATATTTTCAAAAGCATCAGAGTAAAACAATAACTGTCTGTAAATGACAGAAGACTTCAGAATGACAAGGAAATTTGGTTATTTTTGTGACATACAACACTTTAAGATAATAACTAGAATTATGGTTGACAACCAGGACAGATCAGAATTTTAGGAATGTCATGTAATTTTTTAAACATTTACATCAGTAACATTACCCACACAATATCATAAGTCCCTATGAAACAGTGCTTAGTTATCCATTTAACCATGGTGACAATCAAAAGATTTTCAGGCAAATGCAGAAAATTAAATAGCTGTAAGAAAAACCTTAGCACCTATGATTAAAGATCTGATAAAAACAATCCAGGAAAATTTATTTTGATAAAACATAAAAATCCCTACACTTCTGGTAGACTACTCAAAGGAAGGAAAAACCTTTCATGATCTCTTTATCAAGAGCAGACTAAAAGTTTAAGAAAATTATCCTTTTAGAGAGGGAAAACAACAAATTCTAATTTTGTACCAGCTTACTTTTGACATTAAAACTCATTTACTTAAATAGATTTACTTCAATCTTAGCCAACTTGACCACATGTAACTATTTTCTCAAGTTTTTCTTCCATAAGCCTTCTATAACCTTGTTAACAAACAAAAATATCTTTCTTTACCTGCTTTACTGAAAGCATACATCTTACTTTCCTTGAATACAAAGGTGTTTTCCTTATTAATTTTTAGTAGCTTTAATCACATATATTAATTAGAATTTTTAACCCTTAGAAACCTTAATTTTTTAGTGAAAACTAAGAAACAACCAATTATGAACTGTCTTTTACATTAGCACTTTGTGGCTTGGCAAATGTATAAATAATTTTTATAATTTCTAGAAACATATTAATTTATAGTACAATCTTGTAATAAAATACAAGACACATTTACTAATGGACTGAAACATCTTTTGGTTTCTCTGTAATAAGCCAAAAGTAGATAAACCTATATTTAGTAATTAACATCTAATATTTTATCTTATTTGGAAATGATGTAGATACTCAATGAATTTTTATATTTTAAATTAACCTAGCAAAACTTCAAAGTTTCAAGTTACCAAAGAGATTTTGGAAGTTATTTTAAATACTTGTGTCATAAAATATAATTGTTGCTAAAAGTTTATCTATAAACTCTTACCTCACTTACATCTAAATCATTTGCTCTCAACAAGTATGTTTAGATTACCCATGAAAACTTCATGAAACATTAGACAAAAGTAGCAACCATTTTAAGTTATTGTTTTGCTGACAAATGTGTAACAGGTATAACATGAGCTTATTTGCCTAGCAAACCCAGGCTGCATGTCTGTATTATATCCAATGCTGATAACTCTAAGGATGTGCCTATTTTAATCAAACACACTTAAACAAGCTTTAGTTTACCAAAGATTATTTCATATTCTGTTAACTTGAAAGATATGTAAGTTAGTGTCTATTACACTTAAAAATAATTTATGTAAGCACTTACTTTAAGCTTATTAAATAGAGTTCTTAATTTTGGCCATACCTTCCAGAGGTAAAATATCACACATATATAATATACATATAGACACACATGCACAAAGACCCCACAGCTATTGTTTTAAAACTTTAGGACAATGTGCCACACCTTTAAAAGTCTGGACAAAGCATTTAATAAAGGTCCTCTTTCTAAGATTTAACCCTAGACCAATTTACCTTGAGGGGGGGAGATTTTATTATCTTTTCTATTAGCACCTGATATTAGCTTCTAGTTTTTATCTCATACCTTGTGGGCTCAGGCAACCCTATTGACTTCCCTTTAGTATATTTAATTAACATTGTCTAAAGGGCAGATTTATATGCAGTCTTACAATATCAATATTGGGGGAACGTTTCCCTCAGTGAGACACGTTATCTGTCCCCACAGTACAATTTATAATAGAATCATGAAAAAGAGATGTAATCACTTAATTCCATCAATTCTATACCTCTATATCTCTAATCATAGCTTTCATTAGGACTTCATCAACAAGTCTTGGTCTAATGATATTGGATAAGGAAAGCATTCCCAGCCAGACATAACGTCCATTTTCAAAACACACTCATGCAAAGTTGATATAACCTCTTTATGTAAAATTAGCTCACAGTCCAACCCTTATAATCTTATCAAGACTTATACTTTTACATTTTCTCAATTTAATTGTAGCCTGAGTCAGGGTCTTAAGGCTAGTCATTATTTTCTTGTATTTCCCTTTTGATTTGTTTTTTTCATAGGTACCAATAAAACAGTGATGATGAGAGCTCTTCAAAAATTTTTCCAATTTAGAAGTTTTTTTCAATTTAAATGATCCATCGTCTGGCCATTGATGAGTAGGATCTTAATAGCAACTCAAACCAGTACGCCTTTTATGGCTTAACCATGGATGCGAGAGCCATCCCCAAAAGCGAGTGTGAAAGAAGCAGCCCTCACAAGATCCAGAAAGTTCACTCCCAAAAATAGTCTAAGAAAGCAAAGACCTACACTGCACAGGCAGTAACAAGCAACGGAGGTTGTGACAACATAGGCTCCTTATGAAAGCAACTGGAACCCCTTATGGCAAACTCCCCTGAGAGCTGATCCAGCCAGAAAGAGAGTGCGTCTCAGAACCCCTGTCTGTTCGACTGGCTGCCAAGATGCACACTGGCAGGAGCATCCTCCAGATGGCAGAGACCAGAATGGTCACAAAGCCAAGCTCTCAAGACATAGAATAAGACAAAAGAAAAAAACCTCATCTTATATACACTTTAACAGCTTTAGCTAAGCTTTAGGTCTCTTGGAGACAAATTAATACCTAGAAGGGAGATGCGGCAGAATTGGGGAATGTGTGTGTTTTACAGAGTATCTTTTATTTTATTTTTTATTTTTATTTTTTTTTAAGATTGGCACCTAAGCTAACAACTGTTGCCAACCTTTTTGTTTTCTCCCCAAATCGCCCCGGTATATGGTTGTATATTTTTAGTTGTGGGTCCTTCTAGTTGTGGCATGTGGGACACCACCTCAACGTGGCCAGATGAGTGATGCCATGTCCACGCCCAGGATCCAAACCAGCGAAACCCTGGGCCACCAAAGGGGAGCACGTGAACTTAACCACTCAGCCACAGGGCTGGTCCCAGATTTACAGAGTATCCTGTTGCATGGAAATTTTCTTGAGGTTGGCAGGGGACCTGTCGTCATCTACCCCATTCCATGACCAGCTTTCCTGCCATGAGAGTCTTTGTGATGTGGCAAGCGCCCTCATGGTTCTTAACTGCTCGACCCATGCCCACCAAATTGGTGGCCTCTTTGGTTTCCAAGATGCCCTTAGCAATAGCTTTCACCTCATGCGCATATTCCCAGACAGTAGTCACACAGAGATGCCTGCGTCTTACCCTGTGATTTTTCCTTTTTGTGACAAATGATACAAAAGACAGAGGCAAGGAATAATAGTGACCATCTCTGGGAGGAGAAGGATCAGTAAACCAATGAGTACTCAAACCAGGTTTCCCAGAGTCGCTGAGTCCAGGAAGCTAGTAGCTTCACCAATATTTCCTCCTTTAGTCTAAATTTAGCAAAGGAAAAAGACTCACCACTCTTGGTTCCATTGGACCTTGCAGGCAGAGATCCGGAAGGCTGGCATGGTAAGAACTCTTACCTCCTGCTGGCTCTTGTCAGGGGTCTGGGATCTCTTAGCTGCAGTAGTCCAGGAGTGAGCAACATGCCAGTGAAGTTTTGTCCCTTCATGGTCACCAAACTTTAGGGGGGGAAAATCTATTCCTCTGCCCTCTAGGTCCTTCTAGCTGGTCTAAGAATTAAATTGACCCGAGACAGGGGCTGGCCTGTGGCCGAGAGGTTGAATTCACGCTCTCTGCTTCAGCGGCCCAGGGTTTTGCCAGTTGGGATCCTGGGCGCGGACATGGCACCACTCGTCAGGCCATGCTGAGGTGGCATCCCACATGCTACAACTAGAAGTACCCACAGCTAAAAAATATACAACTATGTAGTGGGGGAGCTTTGGGGAGAAAAAGGAAAAATAAAAATCTTTAAATTGACATGAGACAGAATAGCAGGAGAAAATCAAACAAAGTTTAATATCATGTATACATGGGAGAAGCCCAGGAAAACTGAGTAACTTGCCAGATGGCTGAAGCCACCACCTTAAATACCATCTTCAGCTAAAGACAAAGGAGGATGTTTGGGTTGGTGGTTTGGGACTTCAAAGAGGGGGAAGGCAATTTACAAGGAGGTGGAAAAGCAAATGTTTGATAAACAAGTGTTTGCTGGGCCATCTATACACATTGTGACCAGAGAGAGAACTTGGATAAAAATGGGCTTAGCAAGGATCCTCCTATCTACCACACCTAGTTTATATTATACTATAGTTATCTTATGGTATTAGCTCCTTCCTGGAACAGGCCTGCTATCTCAAATTCTTTTAGGCACTTAGGAGGAAGATCAAAGTTTCTTTCAGAGCCTTTTGTACTTAAAAATAATCAAGCCAAAGAGATACATTTTGGGATGGCCAATTCTGATCCCCCATACATGTTGTGTCCTTTTTAGTGTATCACATGAGAGGCACATAAAATCTATTTGAACCATTACTGGTGAAATTAACTTTGATAACTTGATTAAAGCAATGTCTGACAAATTTTCCTACTATAAACTTACTATTTTTCCTCTATAATTAATATGTATCTTGATTCAATATTTAAGAAATAGTTATAGAAACATTCAGGTTTTTGTTTTCATCTTGAGTCACTTTTTGGTAAGACCTGTGATAGGGCAGATGTCTCCAGGGGGTCATTTGATATTTACAATGATTGTGAATGAGTGAGCAGAGACAAATGAGTAAAATGAGCCCGTTTTGAGATTCTCACCCACATCCTGACTTCAGAGCTCCATCTTGGTTTTACTGGCAAGTGTGCAGTTACCTGTTTTCCCCACTAGATGGAAGTGCTAACAGAACTCGTAACTTCACGTTTCAAGGCTGATGAAACAATAGAACTCAATTTTATAGTGATATTCCTTAAAATGGGATTCTACCTGGATGACCTGGTAATGTTCTGTACTGTAGTGTACAGTACTTCTGTACTGTAAATGACTATATTATTAAATATATTTATGAAATAATTATGAACATGGTTTGTAAAAGGTTTATGGACTAGTAAAATATAGACAAATTTGACAGGCTTTTAAAAAAACTTTTATTGAGGTAACATTGGTTTATAACATTATATAAATTTCAGGTGAACAGCATTATATTTTGACCTCTGTGTACACTACCTTCTGTTCACTAACTACCACAAGTCTGGTTGCTGTCTGTCACTGTAAAACGTGCCCTTTTACCTCTTTCACCCTCCTCCTTCCCCCTTCCCCTCTGGTAGCCATCAGTCTATTCTCTGTGTCTTTGTGTTTGTTGTCGTTTTTTGACGGGCTTTTAAAAATATCTGCAAGACTGTAGTTGGAAACTAGATCATTAACATGCAGTAGAATCTTATCTGAATTACCTGGAATCAAGAGTAATTTGGATAATCTGGGGTCCCTAATGGACTAGAGTCTCTAAGAGACCATATTGTGCTGACTTTTCCTAGCATGAAGAGGGCTCGGTTAAGATGTTTGAGCACCTGGTTAATTCTAATGGACTCAGAGCTGTCATGGAACATTATGGTCTCATCCCTGAAGAAGATATTTGCTTTATCAAGGAACAAATTATGGGACCACTTGAAACACCTGTCAAAGAATTCTCGGTAAGTTTTTGTACAACTTAATTTGAACTGGCTGGTGCTTTTCATCTAGTCTTTTCTTGATTTCCTCAGAGCTATTCGAAGAGGGATACTTGGCTGTTTTAGAGGGACTAAACTATAAAATATGTTATGTATTTCTCCTGTTTAATGCAAAAAACGAAAGGCTTCTATATTTTTCCCACCTCTTAACTGAGTTCTTTAGAAGTTACCCCCAAATTTAAAAAAATAAACCTTTTTTGATGAATATATATGCAGTATCTTATATAGAAGCCTAAAAGTAACTCTGGAAAACAGAAATGTGTGTGTCTGTTTATACATTAAAATTAACATCTTTGAAATATTTAGGTATATGAAGCCCTAGAAAAAGTTGAATTAGTTCAGAGGAAAAGTCTGTTTAGTTTCCTTTTTGATCTTTTTGCTTTTTCTTAATTAAAAAAGAAGTTGAAAAATAATTTGCCTTTGAGGTTTTTAAGATTTCTTTTCCTTGAATATATACAAATCTACTTGTAAGATGTAAGACAAAGAGGTGGATTTTTTAGCAAATAACCTATTTCCAAAACATGGAGCTCCAGAAAGTCTTTGAATAGTGCTTGTCATTTGTGCTAGATGTGTAGCTACTTTGAAAGATAGTACTATTTTCATGCATGAATTCAAGCATTAGCATATACGGAACATTTTTACTAGTTCCTAGTTAGATGGTATATTTAAAAAAATTTTTTTAGGGGCCAGCCCCATGGCCAAGTAGTTAAGTTTGCGCACTCTGCTTCAGTGGCCCAGGGTTTCGCCGGTTTGCATCCTGGAGAGGATATGGCATTGCTCATCAGGCCATACTGAGGCGGTGTCCCACATGCCACAACTAGAAGGACCTACAACTAAAAATATACAACTATGTGCCGGGGGGCTTTGGGGAGAAAAAAACAAAAAAAAAAAAAAAGAAGAAGAAGAAGAAGATTGGCAACAGTTGTTAGCTCAGGTGCCAATTTAAAAAAAAAAAAAAAAATTTTTAGAGCAAGAAAGCTTGTTGGTTATGGGAAGTGTAATAAAGTTAGGATCTTTTCAATGGCACAAGAAGGTTCAGTGTTAACAGGATATCATATACCTTAGCATTTCTTTTTCCTTTTCTACCAATATAGGAATTAAGTGCAAGAAGGAAAGAGTAAAACCTTCTAACATATCTCACATTTCATTCAAGTATCTGTTTATAATTTTCAGATTAATACAGTTGCTTTGCTTTGCTTGTAAACTGATTTGTTTCCTGTCCTAAAACTTTCAGTGGGTTTTCTTGTCTTCCAGTGGCCGTACAAAGGGCGTCCTAAAGAGAAAAGCTTCCTTTATGAGATAGTGGCTAATAAAAGAAACGGCATCGATGTGGACAAATGGGATTATTTTGCCAGGTGTGCACTGAACACGCCAGAGAAGCTGGTTAAAATCCTTTTATACTTTAAATATATATGTTGTTTTTATTTAAGTAAATAAACAGATCAAATCCTTGTATAAATTTAGTGTTAATATTTAAGATCCAGTTTCCTTGTTGAAAACTTTCATCTCTCTGCTTTGGAATCTTTGTAGGGACTGCCATCATCTTGGAATCCACAATAATTTTGATCATAAGCGCTTTCTTAAGTTTGCCCGTGTCTGTGAAGTAGACAATAGGAAGCACATTTGTACTAGAGAAAAGGTAAGCTATGTCAGAGGAGCAACAAGGAAGGTGTAGTTCCTAGTTTGGAATCTAGAAATAAGCATTCGCTCATTTGGAAAAACCGATGGCTGGTAGATTGTCATACTTAGCATTTTTAAGTGTCTTAAGGCTCTTCCACTTCTACTGCATTGCTAAATACTAAAATTGCAATAGGCATTTACTGAGTGCTGTGCCAGGCGCTGTTTTAAGTGCTTTAAACGGATTAGCTCAGTCCTCCCAGTCCTATGAGATGAATACTATTATTATCCCGCTTAACAGATGAGCAAATGGATGCACAGAGGAGACATACAATTAAAAAAAAAAGGTAGAACTGGAATTTTAACCCAGAAACTTTGGCTTGAGTCTCATCCTTAATCACTACATTAGTGTTTCATAATAATTAACGTAGTAAAATCATTAGGCCCCTGCCATGTTAGAGTCATTCAACTAAAAAGCAGTATAGTATTGTAGTACAGAAAGTCTTTCTTTTGAGGATGAAGACTATCAGAAGAGTAATACCTAACGTCTAGAGTCACTGGGAAGATTGGAACGTATATTTAAGATGCCTGTAACAGGCTCTGTCACAGAGTTAAAACACTCAGCAGATTTTCATTTACTAAGAATGCAAGTTGCAGACCTGCGACTAAGATATACAACTATGTACGGGGGGGGGGGGGGGGGGGGTTGGGAAATAAAGCAGAAAATAAATAAATAAATAAAAAATTAAAATTGAATAATTAAACCCCCAAACTCCAATTCAGACAAATTCAGAGTTTTTAAACTGTAAATTAGTAGTAGGAAAACGTGCTAAGTTAGTCAGTAAGCATAATTTTCAGTTGAAAGTATTTGTAAGAGAAGACTAGAGAAAATATTATTTTGTATGTGGATATAAAAGTCTGAATTAAAATGTCATTTTCCCCACAGGATCTTTAGTGAAATTAATTGTGATTCAGTGATTTTTTTATTTGTTTTATAATGACTAGTATAATTGCTTCCTTCAGTAAAGGTAAAAAAAAGATACCAATGGCTTAATGATGTTAGAATTTTTGCTTAGAGAGATTTTTCCGTTGTTAAGTATCTTTTGTGATGTAGTTTTAATATAGGAATAAAATACAAAGCAATGGAAATCATAGTGAATTTATAAATGTCTTTTTGTCAGAAATTTTATAGCAAAGATTCCTAAATTAAAAGAATTTTCCCCCTTAAAAAAAAAAAGAATGGAAGTTGCAAACCAATAAGTAGTTTTACTAATGTACGTTGTTTTTTTGTAGGCTCAGGGAGTTTAATGCGTAGCCTTCTTGTCTGCCACCATCCCTTTTCCTTGTCTTAGATACTTGCCTACTAACAGGTAACCTCATCGGATCCTACATTAATATATATTTCATGTTTTCCTGCAGGAGGTGGGGAATCTGTATGACATGTTCCACACACGCAACTGTTTGCACCGTAGAGCTTATCAACACAAAGTTGGCAACATCATTGATACAATGTAAGGAATTCAATTGTTATTTCCCTATAAAATTTTCCAAGTTGCTTTGTTAGAGTATCATGTTTAGGTCAAGCTGAGATTTCTAGATAAAGTCAAGTGAATTTTAAGTGAATAAATCTAAAATGGTTCCCTTAAACAAATGAAGCAAAAACTAGCATAAAGTAAACCTAACCTAGTTGGAGGAAGCGGAGGAGAGTGGATAAAGGGTACAGATGAAGGGCAGAAGAGCTAGCTTAGGCCAGACAGGAAGAGGCAATGAATGCCAGGATAGCTTAGACCTCCCCACAGGTGGTCACTTATGCACCAGATGTTAGCCATCCAGGTGAGATACGGCACGTGGCTAAGGGACATTCTGAAATTAATGAGAAAAAGTAGCTTTAAGGATTAAGCTACTGTCTGTCCTTACCATATCAATTATTTTTCAAAATTTGTAGCAAATATCAAAACCGACAGAAATTTCACCTCTTCTCCCTGATCCAGTCAGGACCTAGGCAGAAAAATATGGCTAAGTTTCTATGTAACTCAAAGACCCCATGAGGAATTGTAAAAAGTTGGTGTGAGCCGAGTTAATTCCATGTCTCTAACTAGCTTTAAATTGATTTGTTCTGAGCCTTTCTGGTTCATGTTTACATTTGTGTTGAGGAAATTTATCTTCTTTTCTCTTTTTTTCCCATCTTTTGTCATGAGCAGACTAGTTAGAATACATTCTCCTATTTATATGGTCGTTACTTTGGCAAGAGGTTTTTGCTATTGTTTTTAATTTAGAGAGTTGGAGAGATCTAGGTTCAAAGACTGGCACTGCTTCTTCCTAACATGGCTAAATGAAAATTACTTACTTTCTGCATCTGTACAACTGAGGCTGATTACACCTATCTTATTGTTGAAAAGATTAGATCGGATAATCTATCTAATCCATCATGCCTGGGACACACTAAGCATGGCTGCTCACAGATCACCGTGCACTTATTGAGTATGATTGAGAAGCAGTTGTCCTTAGAACATCGTGTCTCAAGATTTTATAAGTATATAAGTAGAAAGATTTTATAAGTATAAGTATATAAGTAGAAAGATTTCCTTAACTTTAAGCAAGGCATAAAGCAAATATTCAACTTTTCTCATAAGCATAAATTTTTACAAATGATCTTTAGGATTACAGATGCTTTCCTCCAGGCAGACCCCTACATAGAGATTACAGGTGCTGAAGGAAAAAAGTATCATATTTCTACAGCAATTGATGACATGGAAGCCTTCACTAAGCTAACAGGTAAGAACTGGAAGGTAACATGAGTGGTCCATCTCAGATACAGGATAAATGGTCCCTGGATTGCAGGTGGGTTATTCTCCGAACATTCCAATGTATTAAGCTTCTCAAGTGGTTATATACTTTTGGATTTGAGTTTTATCTCTGCTTTGTACTAACAAGGTAACCTTGATAAAGTTATGTAACCTCTCTGAATCTTAGTTTCCTCAACTATAAAATGGGCGTAATGATATCTAGCATACAGTTTTGTTGTGATGCTAAATGAGGCATAGCACCTAGGATAGTACTTGGCACATAAGTACTCAATATTTCTTATTATTTAACTTATAATACAACTGGACTAATACCAGACTAGTAGCAAAAAACTGACTTGCCCTTTTGACATTATTTTTGTTGCAAAACACAGGATGCTGGGAAGATTTCTTTGCACTTCAACAGAAATGAAATCTGCAGCTTAGGCTGAAAAGGAAGTGAGGTGAAGATGTCGCAGCTCATTCTTTAATGTGGGAGAGTGTAGACTGAGAAATAAAGATCAGTAGAGCAAGACAAGTAGACCAAAAAGTATAGACCAGCCAGCGTTCTTAGCTGCAAAACATAAACTGGATCTGTTTAACTAAAAATAACATTAGAAATTAGTCTCATAACTGATAGAATCAATGGAAAGGCTGAAGCTTCTGAAAATGAGCAAAAACAGCAGAAGCTGAGCAGGCCAGGTCACGGCTAAGATCACTCCACAGCAGCTTCCTCTGGGGTACCACTGCTGCTCCATCCATGCTAGATCCTGTCTGCAGCACACTGCCAGAGTGAAACCTAAACCAGTTCCTCTCAGATTGTCTTTGAAGAACCACTATTCTTCATTTCCAGCCCCTCGCAGATTGACACTTTTATAAAATATGATAAAAATGAATTACTGGAAAAATGAAAGCAGGGGAAAAGACATATGAAATACAAGCCCCAATTTTTATTATTGAACTTGACAGGCTTAACATCCATTTCAGTAAATATAATCAAAAGAAACATAGTAGAGAAGAAATTTAAGTTACAAAAACTGTATATATTGTTCTTTAAAAATATACATGTGTGGAGGCCGGCCTGGTGGTGCAGCGGTTAAATGTTCCACTTCTTGGCAGCCCGGGTTGGGGTTTGCCGGTTCAGATCCCGGATGTGGACATAGCATGGCTTGGCAAAAGCCATGGTGTGGTAGGCATCCCACATATAAAGTAGAGGAAGATGGGCACGGATGTTAGCTCAGGGCCAGTCTTCCTCAGCAAAAAGAGAAAGATTGGCAGTAGTTAGCTCGGGGCTAGTCTTCCTCAAAAAAAAAAAAAAAAAAAAAAGCACCTGTAGCGGAGCTGGCCCCATAGCCGAGTGCTTAAGTTTACACCTCCACTTCGGCGGCCCAGGGTTTTGCTGGTTTGGATCCTGGGCATGGACCTGGCACCACTCCTCAGGCCATGCTGAGGTGGCGTCCCACATAGCAGAACTAGAATGACCTACAGCTAGAATATACAACTGTGTACCAGGGGGTTTTGGGGAAAAGAAGGAACAAAAAAAAAGAAGAAGATTGGCAACAGATGTTAGCTCAGGTGCCAATCTTTAAAAAAAAAAGTTCCTTAAAAAGAATACATGTGGGCATTATATAGAGTCTCTATTACACTCGTAACTTTTTAGTCATTTTCCAATCATAACTAAACCAAAAATTAGAAATGAAGTAGTGATTTCTCATATTAAATATCTTTGGGCACACTGAGAACACCGTCCATCAGTATTTAAGGGTTATAATGTGACAAGTGAATTTGCTTGTTGTTAATTAGTCGAGGTTGGATTGATGACAGACTTACTCACAGGGGTCAATGTATATCTAAATTGTTTCTAGGTTTTGTTTTAATAACGTCATAGTAGATAAACTAGTCCCCCGTTGTTATGTTGATGAAAGTGGAAGAAGAGATGATCAAACAACTTGAGCAAGCTGGGGAGATTTATTCTTAACTTTGGTTCCTAATGAAGCAAGTGATGCTGTCCTTTAAGAAGTCATCTTCCGTCTTCATCAGAAGGCAGTTACAGCAATTTATCCTGTAACGTTATACTACGTTAAACCATCTTTTGGTAAAAAGAAATGAATTCTGGGTTTTATGTACTTTGGGGTTAACTGAAAATGCATGAAATCTACATTTTCTTGTGGTCCTCCCGCACGTGACTGTACGTAGCTCTCACTCATGGAGCTTCCGCATCACCCAACTGGCTTTATCCTGTTCAGTGAGATGAGCCCACTGTCACACACTTGGGGATCGTAGCAACTGTCAAAAATCTCAGACAATGGGGGCCGGCTCCATGGCCGAGTGGTTAAGTTCGTGCGCTCCTCTGCGGTGGCCCAGGGTTCGGATTCTGGGCGTGGACATGGCACCAGTTGTCAGGCCACGTTGAGGCGGCATCCCACATCCCACAACTGGATGGACCTGTAACTAAGATATACAACTATGTACGGGGGTTGGGGAGATAAAGCAGAAAAAAAAAAAAAGAAAAAGATTGGCAACCGTTGTTAGCTCAGGTGCCAATCTTTAAAAAAAAAAATATATCTCAGACGAGAGAATAGGTCACAGTTGTGCTTTATCTGCCAGGGTATGGGAGAGCAAGCACATGGCCTTTCCGGCTTTCATCCTTTGAGATGGAATAATCTTACCTTTCTGCTTATTATTCTGAGCAGTCATATATAGTCGTTCTTGTCCTTCACTACTTGACCTTGAAGGCCTAGGACCATGTAAGCCTTCATTACCTTTGCCGCTTTTCCAGAAGGCAGCTCACCTTTTCTTTATTCAAAAATCTCCACTTCTTATTTCTTAATGTTTTAGAATGTTTCCCCATGTTTTATTGGGAAGTGTTGAAAATATACAGCAGTATTGAAAGAATTTTACAGTGAACCTGGATACTCACCACCTAAATTCTAGCGTTTACCAAACGTGCTTTATCACACATCTGTCACTTACCATCTCTCTATCCATCTGTTACTCCAGCTTAATTTTGATGACTTTTAAAGTAAATTGCAGATATTAGTACACTGTACCCTAACTCCTTCAGCATGCAGAGTAACTCAAGTTCAATAATTATGTATAGATTTTTTCTTTAAATTTACATGCAATTTGTATAAATGTGCAAATCTTTTTTTAATTAATTAATTTTTTTTTTTTTGAGGAAGATTAGCCCTGAGCTAACTACTGCCAGTCCTCCTCTTTTTGCTGAGGAAGACTGGCCCTGAGCTAACATCCATACCCATCTTCCTCTACTTTATATATGGGACGCCTACCACAGCATGGCTTTTGCCAAGCAGTGCCGTGTCCGCACCCAGGATCCAAACCAGTGAACCCCGGGCCACCAAAGCAGAATGTGCAAACTTAACCGCTGTGCCACCGGGCCGGCCCCCTAAATGTGCAAATCTTAAGTGTGCATGTGTTAGAGTTCTGACAAACGTGGGATATAGAACATTATCTCATCCCTGGAAAGTTCCTTCATGCCCCTACTGCTGTTGACCTGCCTAGACTTTATGTAAATGTCGTCGTGCAGCGTGTGCGCTTCTGTTTAAGGCTTCTTTCACTCAGCGCTGTGTATTTGAGATTCACCCAGACTGCCTCCATCAGTAGTTCATTCCTTTCTTTCTTGATGAGTATGCCACAGTGTATCTGTTCTCTCTGCTTCCTAAATTCCTGTCTCTGATGAATGTTTCAGCTTATCTGGATGTAGCTATCTTAAGCATTGCAAATGTTATGACTGCTGTTTTAGGTAACCATTTTCTTACCTTGGTCTTTATCCTTCCATATTCCTAAGCAATAAGTGGATCTTACACCTTCTCTTCTTTCCCCTGCAAAACCCTCACCCAAAAAATCTTTTAATTAACTTGGAATTGTAGAATGTTAAATTAAAAAGGGCCTTAGAGATCATCTACTTAAAACTCCTCAAATGAGGAAATTGAGGCCAAATGAGGGAAAGCAGCTGCTCCTAATGAATGGCAAAGCTAAGCTCAAACCAAGTCTTCTGACTCCCAAGTTGAATGTTTACAGTATTTTAGAGCAATATTTTAGCCATTAAATTTAATACTTAAACAGTTTCCTTTACTTTTGTACATAACTCTTCTCTGAAAACATGTATGCAGAACGAATAGGACTCTCATACATGGCTGGGGGCAGTGGGATGGCACAGCCGCTCGGAGACAGTTGGGCATTTTCTATAAACACGTTTACCCTATGATCCAGCAATCCCTCTTCTGCCTGCTTACCGACAGAAATGAAAACGTAAGACCACCCAAAACCTGTACCTGGTTAATTAATCATTAAATAATCAATTCAGTTAGTTCAGTAATTAAAGAAATAATTGAAACTGAAGATGTAAAGATGGTTTGTAGAAAGCATCACTGAGAGGATGAGAAATGTGTTAACTGTATAGATTGAGTAGGAGATATGTATACACACAAGGGAGGTGAATGACGTAAGGCTGCTAATATTTTATTTTGCCACAAAAAGGCATTTTAATAAAACTCATTTTGCAAAATGCAACATTTGAGTCGGTCAAAGGTCAGTGAATGCTAAACTGTTGGTTGGAAACTTTTTGGGGTAATCATTCAGTCTCCAAATATCACCCTGCAGATTATTTGTTAATTACAAAGGGAAAAATACGTCTATAACAGAGAAAGCTGGGGATTATTGCCTTAACCAACTAGTGGAACTTAACATAACCAATAACGGTAACAAAGTTCATTGTGTGATTCCTACGTGATGCGTTGAGCCAGGCACATCTGTTATATAGTGTTCTTGACAGCAGTGTTGAATGAGAATGTATTGGTGAAGAAACAATCAGACAAGTTCCAAATGTGGGACATTTTACAAAATGACTGCCTGAAATTTTCCAAAATGGCAATATCATGAAAGAGAAGAAGTCAAGGGAATTAGAATAATTCTACATTAAAGGAGACTAAAAAACATGACAACTAATGTCATCCATAATGCTTCATTGGTTTCTCTATCCAGCAATGAAAATCCATAAATTGCATTATTGGAACAATTAAGTAAATTCAAATATAGACTATATGTTAGATATTTTTATATCAGAGTTAAATTTCTTGGCTTGATTGTGATTATATAGGAGAACATTCTTGTTCTGGGGAGATACGCTGAAGTATTTAGGAGTAAAGGGTCTTAATGTCTGTAATTTTCAAATGTTTCCTCAAAAGTTTCCATGCGTGCATACACAGAAAGACAGAGTGCGTGCATATGTGGGAAGACATTAACAGTTGATGAATTTAGGTGAAGGATATTTTATTTTGAAACTTTTCAAAATAAATAGTTGGAGGAAAAAGAAAAGAGAAGGAAAAAAAGAGAAAAAAACCTACCTTCTGCTCTCATCATGGAATGGAACTTGAAAAAATTTCTGTTAAGGAAGCTTACATCACTTAGCTTCAACAATTATCAACACATAGCAATTTCGCTTCATCCCTTCACTCCTGTCAGACACTGGACCATTTTGAAGTAGATCTCAGACATAATTTTGTAATTCCTTAAGTATCATTCTCTTTAAAACAAAACAGGGCCAGCCGGGTGGCGCAGCGGTTAAGCACACACGTTCCGCTTCAGCCGCCCCGGGTTCACCAGTTCGGATCCCGGCTGCGGACATGGCACCACTTGGAACGCCATGGTGTGGTAGGCGTCCCACATATAAAGTAGAGGAAGATGGGCATGGATGTTAGCTCAGGGCCAGTCTTCCTCAGCAGAAAAGAGGAGGCTTGGCGGCAGATGTTAGCTCAGGGCTAACCTTCCTCAAAAAACAAAACAAAATATAACAACAGGAAGTTAATACACCCCCGTGCCCCCGTAACCCAGCCTCAGTCATCAACTCTAGTGCCATCTTACTTCGTCTCTGCCCTTTCCCACTCACTAGACGACCTTGAAGCAAATCCAAGACATTGCTTGGAACATTTTTACAAAGGTTTATTCACTTCAGTCTTTTTAAAACTTTTTTCACAGCTTAAAATAATAGTGTGCCTACATTTGTAAACTTCTGCTTGAAATCATTTCAGAAGTATAGCAAGGTATGCATCTTTTTAAATCTTGTTTTTGGTTTTCATTTTAATAAACTGAAATTTCATCAAATTGGCAGATAACATTTTTCTGGAGATTTTATACTCTACTGATCCCAAATTGGATGCAGCACGAAAGATTTTAAAAAAAATTGAATACCGTAATCTATACAAGTATGTGGGTGAGACTCAGCCAGTGGGACAAACAAAGATTAAAAGGGTAAGTTGAGCTTTCAAGCACATCCCCATCAGGGAAAGGCCTTGTGCCTCGGGAGGACCCATTAACCCGTCCAGTACCACAGCAGCTCTGTGCTAAGCCCTTTACATTCGCTCCATTTAATTTTCATATCAATGCAGTGTTCTTAGGCCTGTCCTTAGAGGAAGAAACTGAGGCTTGGGAGAGATTCAATAACTTGCCTATGGAAGCACGGAGAGCCAGGATTCAAAGCCAAGTCTAGTTTACTCCAAACCTTTACTCATCCCAGAAGTGAGAGAGGCCACAAATTTTGACTAGATCCAAAGGCAAGAAAATCAGTGTATGGGAAAAGAGCCTCAGAATGAGGTGTCTGCATGAGCTTCATTGAGGCTCTGAGGACCTGCTTTTAACTCCCACTTCTCTCTCAGTTTATCAGGTTCTCCCAGATGGTGATTGCCTGTCTTGTTTAGTTCAGATACCTGTTTTCCTCTCCTGCTTGTTGAAGGCTTTTCTCTTGGCCAGAAAGCCAGTTAACACGAGGCATACTGATAACCACGCCCTGCCTCATGTTACTTCTTTGAGTTACTCTTTGCTTCCTCTTGTTTTGCTAATAGGTTAATGCCACATTTTTTTAAATGTGTCATTCTGTTGTGAAAATTGCTCTATTGTGATTTGATTAAAGGATGGCATAGGCCGTCCTTTGACATCTGTTTGTTTGGGATATCTCTTAGTTATCTTAGTCTTCTTAGTTAAGTGCCCTTTTCAGAGAGGGAGCCTCTTTGTGGCACAAACACTTAATGGTGAAGAACTGGGGTTCTAACATGAGGAATTTTACCTTTTCTAGGAAAGCTATGAATGCCTTCCAAAAGAGGTTGCCAGTGCTAAACCCAAGGACGTGTTGCTAGAAGCTGAACTGAAGGCTGAAGATTTCATAGTGGATGTAAGTAGTTACCCTGATAATATATTAAGTAAAGTTTTTTTTCAGATGAAACCCCTCCCCATTATAAAAGTTGTACGTGTTCATTATGGAAAATTTGGAAAATACAAAAAGGTATGAGTAAGGAAGAGAGTCGCCTGCGATCTCACAGAGAGAACCAACATTAATCAGTTTTTAAATTTTCCTTGACATGTTGTCAGTATTTTTAATGTAATTGTGGTCATGTGATTAATAGAACGTTGTAGATATTGATTTTTTTTAATGTTTTCTTGATCACAAAAGTAATACCTGCCCATTATTTTTTTTAGTTGCCTGCACACACACAAAGGAAATAGTTAAGACTTTTTGACTCCTGTTTTCATAGAGGCTATAGTATCTTCTTGTATCCTAATGAGCATGTCAAAGGCTGTCTCACATTTTCTTATGCTTCCTATAGGAAATTCTTCTCAGAGTTCTACTCCTCTGAAATCTCAGGACAATTTTCCCCATGTATCTTTTTCCATAAGCCTCTTGTTCGTTGTTTTCTTCTTGATGCATCTTTGAGCGAAGGGCAATTTCTCCATAACTATTCTTAGCCAAGAGATACCACGAGTGAACTGCCCTTGGACCCACTTTCTGTTCACTTGGTTGCGTGTTGAAGGGCCTCAGGTCTGCAGATCAGGCTGCAGTTTCCTGTTTCATTAGATGAAGTTCCACCAGAATAAAGGGATCTCACATCCTGACTTCCTGAGACTCTGAAAGGCTTCACTCTCCAGAATATTCTCCCTGGGCGCTTGTGCGTCTGCACTTGCACTCAGCACTTTACCTGGGAGACCGTACCACCCTCAGCACGGTGCTCTGCTCCTAGTCAACCTCCGGCCTCCCATCTGGTTCCTCTCAAAGGGCAATCTCCTAATGGATATAGGATCAGAGATGCTTAAAGTGGCCATGCATAGAAGACAACATGCACATGGCCAGTAGGTGAAAAGAAGTTTAACCTTTTTAACCTAAAGGCAAATTGATGCAGTGGTGAAAGATTGTTTTGACTATCAGATTTATAAGAACAAAAAATTAAGGTTTTCTGATAATAAAGGTATTTGAAAATGAGTGTGTAAATTGAAACGAGACCAAACTAAGGTCAATTTTAACTGACCCAGCAATTTCATTTTAAGAATTTGTCCTAAGGAGATAATCAATTTTGCAGAAAAGTACAAATATATTTATTGTGGCATTATAATAGTCTGAAGTTAAAAAAAATTTTCATCATCCCCATGATCCCTGGGCTGTAAAACATAATTTTACTATTTAGAATTAAAGATTCATAATTGTTGGTCTGTAGCTACTTTTTTGCTCTTGAGTCCTTGGTTAAGACTGTTATAACATTGCCCTTCTGGAAAAAGTTGTTTTATCAAATCTGCCTTAAGGAGGAATTTCCAGTTGTACATTATGGAGAAAATGAGGATTGCCTTTTATTCCTATTCTAAAGCCAAAGAAATAAATATTGAAGAGCTAGTGACACTTCTAAAAATTCCTGAAAATTTGATTAATGTTCATGCCTTCCCATGATGGGTAAAAATGTCAAGGCTGCATCAGGTCCCCCCCACGTGAAACAGTACCCAGGAGAGAGGCCTGTGATAGCGCCAGCCCTGGGATCATGGGGAGCGCTGAGCAGTTGCTCCCTCACAGGTGGAGGGACGCAGCACATGCGCGGCAGCTGTCACAGCCAAGAGCCCACACAGAGTGGGAGGGCTGGCCTGTCCTGAGACCCCTGGTCTCTCTTCTAGACCACGGCTGAATCTCAAATGTCCACCTTTCTCTCACAGGCTACTGGCAGTTTAACCGCCAAACCTCTGGTTCTCTTCAGTAACCACTCACAGGATAAGCTCCTCTTATCATCTGTTCTTTTCTGTACCATCGTTACCACATTACTCTATTTTTTTCCCCTTATTTCATTTCCAGTCTCCTCCATTCTCCCAAACCTATCCGTGGAGCCCTTTGGAATTCCACTCCATAATTAACAAACTCCCGTGTATCCTCAGCCTCTTCGCTGACTCTCTGGCTTTGTTGCAGCCTGGCTGTCCCTGAGAACCTGACTCCCCCCGCAGTCCTTTCAGGAAAAGCACAGTCCTTGGGGTCAGGAGAGCGTCCTGTGCATCGGTCGTCTTGCTCCCTGGTGCCCCTTCAAGACAGTGCAGGGTCTCTGTTCCTCTGAGACTGACATTCTCAAACCATCCACTGCCCTCTTGGTTTAGAGCCTTCCTCCCTACTCCAATTCCTGCCGTTATCCTTAGTGACTCCATAGTCCACATGGCTGGCCAACGGTAGTCTCTTCATCCTCATCCTCGGTGACCTCATCCCCTCCACTGCAGCCAACACTCAGCCGATCACACTCTGAACCTTACCAACATTCAAAAATACCCTTCCTTTAAAAATCACTCATTTAAGTATCCCGTCTCTGTCCACAAACCACTTTCTTCCTTATTTGCTTCTTCCTAGCTCATCAGGACCCCCAGTGTGTTGTCTCCTCACGCAGCTTGTCAGTGACCTTCTATCTTTATTTCTCTCCCAAGCTAACCTAGATTCTGTGAGCCATCCACTCAGTCATTCTCTGCAGTTCCCCTCAACTCCCTTGCCTTTCTTTGCATCTGCCTAGCAAAAGGCTGAATGACAACTCGTGGTCACCAACCCTAGCTGGGCCCTCTGGACTTTCTGGCCAGCTTAGTGCAATCCTCCGCCTCTCCATAATGACTGTTTCAAACCATCTTCACTCCTCTCAGACCTTCAGCCCTGCTCCTCATCCCCAACTGTGTTCACCCTCAGTGACTAACCCCACTTTGGCTCTTATGTCAGAGATAAAATCTGGGCCATTGAGTAGGAACGCCTTCAACCCACACCACCAAATAAGCAAGCCTGCCTCCAGCAGCAGCTGTGTGCAGCCCTCCCTGTGGTGCACTGGGCAACAGTCTTGCTTCTTATCAGAGGCTAAGGGCGATCCTTCTACTTGTGTTCTAGAGCAGGGCTGTCCAATAGAACTTTCTTGCAGATGGAAATGTTCTATATCTCTGCTGTCCGTTTTGATAGCCACTAGCCAGACATGGCTACCGAGCACTTGAAATGTGGCTACTGCAACCGAGGAACTAAATTTTTTGTTGTATTTGATGTTAATGACTTGACATTTAAAAGCTACACGTGGCTAGTGGCTACCACATTGGGCAGTGCAGCGGTGGAGCCATTTGTCTCAGTACTTCTGTGGAACCTTATGGTATCGGTTCTCCCTGCTCTCTTTTTGACTTTCCGATCAGCAGTTAAACAGACTTTCATCTTAAGAAAATAACAGGGGCCGGCCGAGTGGCGCAGCAGTTAAGTTCATGCACTCTGCTTCGGCGGCCCAGGGTTTGCCAGTTCGGATCCAGGGTGCGGACATGGCACTGCTTATCAAGCCATGCTGTGGTAGGCATCCCACATATGAAAAGTAGAGGATGATGGGCATGGGTGTTAGCTCAGGGCCAATCTTCCTCAGCAAAAAAGAGGAGGATTGGCTACAGATGTTAGCTCTGGGCTAATATTCCTCAAAATAAAAAAAGAAAAGAACAAGCACCACACTCCTCTTCACTCCTTTCCTTTTCTTTAGGGTCAAACTCATTGAGAAGTTGCCCCCCTTACCTTTCCTAGGTACTATATTCCTCCCAATATTCTTCTTTCTTGCACTTCCTAACAGCCGAACTTGTAAGAGTTGTCTTCTCTTTGTTATTCCTCATTTACTCTTACACCTTTTTCTGTTGCCTTCACTCTACTAAAACTGCTTTCACCAAGATCACTAGTGACTTCGGGGTTACTGACCCCAGCAGACAGTTTGAGTCCTCTCTGCCTCGGAGCTGTTTCTTCTGCCTGGAATTCTTTTCTTTCCTACCTGGGCCTGGTTAATTCCTGGTCACTTAGGAAAGTCACTTACTTTCCCAGGAAAACATTTCCAGTCATTCCCTGGGAGCCCCAGACTACTGGGTTCCCCGGTTACAAAGAGTCACAGAACCACCTGCTTTCCTTGGTAGCTCCCATAACAAAGGTGGTTAGATAACTGCTTTATCTTTGTGGTCTACCCTCTGTCTAGGCTGCTGGTCTGGGGTCTGGGAAGGTATCAGGTGTCCTTGCTGCATCTCCAGTGCCTACCTCGGGGTCTGTCACCTAGCAGGTGTTGACTTTATACCCTCCTATGTTGCAGGCACAAATGCCCACCCCTGCCCACATTTCAGGGCCAAATCCCCTATGGGTCCTGCACCAAGTTATTTTTACTCCACTGCGAGCAGCTTTGCAGTGCTCTGACTTCTGAACGTCCAGAGAGCTCGGCCCCATTCCCTGTGGTATCCCACAAGCCTGAATTCCATTCTCATTGTCATTGTGTAAGTGATCACTTACTGCTTTTCTTGAGGTTATCAACATGGATTATGGAATGGAAGACAAGAATCCTATTGATCATGTTCGCTTCTATTGTAAGAGTGACCCCAGCAAAGCAATCATGATTACTAAAAATCAGGTAACTCTTTTGGTAAAACAAATATACTGTAGTGGCATTTGGCAAGTTTTTATCATAAGTTTGCATTTTATATGCACATTAGGTCCTAAAGTCAATGTGTACAGTTAAAAAAAACATATGTTTAAAATTAAAGTTTACCTGGTATTGTGTAGACTAGACCGTCTTAACTGCCAGTTTTTCCCGTTCGCTGAACACAGGCGAAAGTGCTGTTTTTGGTTTAGAGGCTGGGTTGTAAATCTGGTGGGAAGGGAGTGTTATGTGGTTGAAGGCATGTAAGTTAAATGTGCTTATTTGCATATGTTCTGTATGAGACTCTGTAGTCCACATACAATTATATAATACAAAATTTTAGTCTTTTATTAATTGACGTAAAACTGTGGGACATTTTGCAATATGACAACTACCTTGAATTATTTTCTTTGGATTGTAATTGAGATAAAAGAATGACACAGTCTGGTGGCTTTAACATAACATCAGGGATGGAGCTTGGGGACAGCTGCTCTCTCTCCAGTGTGTGCATTCAAGGTGACAGTGAAGTCTTTTCTTCTTTGAAAAGGTTTCACAACTTTTGCCAGAGAAATTCGCCGAGCAGCTGATCCGAGTGTACTGCAAGAAGACGGACGCCAAGAGTCTGTTCGCCGCACGACAGCATTTCGTCCAATGGTGCTTAGTCAGGAATTTCACCAAGCCGCAGGTAGGTGGCTCATTCATGTGCTTTGCACAGTTTTTTTAATTTTTAAGTAAAACCCAAAAGAGATCCCTATTTCCCTCTGAAAAGTTCTCATTTAAATTATAGTCCTTTGGTTATGGTTTTTAAAAAAAGTTTTTCCACTTTAAGCTTTCCTTTTAACATGTCTGAATCTATCTCAACCAGTGATTTCTTCCTCCACCAATCGTGAGTGGGGACTCTGTTTGTCATTGTCCTAATATTAAAAGTCTCAAATGGTGAACATGTGAACAGTACTTCATAACGTCCTCACCAGCTGTCTCCTCCAGTCCTCCCAGTGACCTTGGGAAGTGGCTCAGTGTCCTCATCTTTCAGAGAAGGTTCCAAAGCTGAGTAGTCATCTCGTTCAAGGCCGCATATAACCAATAAGTTTTCTAACTTGCTATTTCAAACTCAGTGTTCCTGATCCTGTAAACTATTTCAGTTCTCTAGAATAAGAGAATGGAAGGGAAGAGGAGCCAAGCCACAGTTGCCAGTGTTATAGAGAATATTGTTAAAATTGTCCCCTATTGGCCCACACATAGTAGGTGCTTGGCACAGAGAAAGTGACCAATCTATATTTGTTGACCGACTGAGTGAGTATAATTGGCAGGCAGGTGGGAAACAGCATCTACTTCCTAGTCTAGTACTCTCTCTCTCAGCACCATAGCTGCCTTTTTCCCTGTGTGTTGGGTGCTGAAGGAAAGAAAAACGAAAGGTCAGCTGTGACAGAGTAGCCTGGCACGTCGGTGCTTTATCAGGTGCCAGAAGGAGGGGTACAGGTGAGTTCTGGGGAATTCAGAGCTGGGAGAGCTGCCGGAAGAGCCTCCGGAGGAGGGAGGGCTCTGCCAGGTCCAGAAGGCCAGGTTGTGTTTGGATGAGTAGCAGAGAGAAAGGTCCGGAAGGCCAGGTTGTGTTTGGATGAGTAGCAGAGAGAAAGGTCCGGAAGGCCAGGTTGTGTTTGGATGAGTAGCAGAGAGAAAGGTCCGGAAGGCCAGGTTGTGTTTGGATGAGTAGCAGAGAGAAAGGTCCAGAAGGCCAGGTTGTGTTTGCATGAGTAGCAGAGAGAAAGGTCCAGAAGGCCAGGTTGTGTTTGCATGAGTAGCAGAGAGAAAGGTCCAGAAGGCCGGGTTGTGTTTGGATGAGTAGCAGAGAGAAAGGTGGACATTTTTGGCAATGGGAGCAAGACAAAGGCAAGAAACTGGAACCAGATGAGTGTGTTTGGGGGCCCATGAGGAGCCCTGCTGACTGGAGTAGAAGATTCTTATTGTTGAGTGGGGAGAAGGTAAATGGGAGAGTAGGCTAGATTATGGAGAACCTTGGATAACTGGCCAAGAAAGATTTTTTCTTAGATACAGTGGGGAGGGAGTCATCAAGAGAATTCGAGACTTAGCCTGCGGCTGTAATCACCATTTACTTCCGTGTTTGTTGTCTCCAACTAGAGTGAGACCCATGGGAATAAGGAAATACGTCTGTCTTGGGTATTGTAGCAGCTAAGGAGACTAAACACCCAGGAAGAAAGAAAGCAAACTAGCGGGAGATGGATCGAGACTTGGAGAGACTGGAAGCAGAGAGACGAGAGGCTAGTAAGGTCACCATGCGGCATAACCGCCTTAAGTCTAGGTACACTCACTCGTGGAGTGAGTATTGGTGCCAGGCCCTGTGTTAGCTACACAGGGATGGCACAGCACCTGAGACAGACGGAGTTCCCATGGATCTCACTCTCGCCAAGGATAAGAGACCCCCAAATAAATGACAATGACAGGGCATGGTCAGTGCTTTGGGAGGGGGCAGTGTCTGCAGAGTCCCAGACGAGCAGAAGGGGGTGGGTTTAAGCCAGACTTGGTTGGTTGGAAAAAGCTTATTTAAGGAGTCAGGGGCCAAGACCCGCAGGATGGATAAGAAGGGAGAGAGGAGGAGGCCAGAGAAGAAAGGGGACTTGGTGCGCTTAGGGGAGGGGTCTGGGGCATCATGCCCAGTCTTGTGAGCCAGGATCAGTGGGATCCATTGAAGTGTTCTAAGCAGGAGGCTGACACAGTCAAGTTTCCATTTATACAGTTCACTCTGGTTGAAATTAGAATGGGTAGAAATAAGGAAGTTGGTAGAAATAGAGATGAGTTTGAACACAAGTAATGTTGACTTTGAGATAGAGGGGTCTTCTGAATATGAGTATCATGACAGTTGAACGGCTGCTTTCAATGGCTCTATCAGGTCAGATCTGCTGTAGTTCAGCAGAAGAAATCTGACATGAGGGACGAGGTGCAGAAGTTTTGGCAGAGCTAAGTGAGCAAACAGGACAGTGAGACAACAGAAGCAAGCTGCTCCCACCTCTGGGGAAGGAGGGACCGAGGGAGCCCAGGTGCTGGGCCACCTGCAGAAGCTAGAGCCACAGAGGAGTCACACCCACTGCTGCCTGTGCCAGAGGGGTGAGGGGAGAAAGACCCTGGCTCCTCTGCCCTCCTCTTCCAGTCTCCCTCCAGCGCCTCCCACTGGCCAAACCTAAGTGGAAACCAGTGGGCACCGGCCTGGGAAATGTAGTTTACGAGGGCAGCTCCTGTTATACAGAGTAGAACAGAGGAAGGGTCAAGAGTGGATCTGAGGGGCCAGCCCCCTGGCTGACTGGTTAAGTTCATGTGCTCTGCTTCGGTGGCCCAGGGTTTACCAGTTCGGATCCTAGGCAGACCTATACATCGCTTGTCAGGCCATGCTGTGGTGGCATCCCACATAGAGGAACTAGAATGACCTGTAACTAGGATATACAACTATGTACTGGAGGTTCGGGGAGGGGAAAAAAAAAAAAAGGAAGATTGGCAACAGGTGTTAGCCCAGGGCCAATCTTCCTCACCAAAAAAAGAAAAAGAAAAAAAGAGTGGATCTGAGAGCAAATAGGCAAATGAGGAGCACAACATCTACCACAAAATTATGTCCCTAGTGCAATAAAGGCTCTCAAAGATCTGATAGCCCCACATAACCTGAGAGAATCTCTCCACAGGTTCAGGAATGGTTTAGATAATAGACTCAGGTGTCAGAGAACCTGGCTTCTTACACTCTGCTTTCAAGTCAGAGCGTCAGTTCACTTTGAGACCATCCCTATTTTGGGTGGAGTCTATGCTGATGGACCAAAGTTATAGCTTTGATTGCAGAGAAAAGTTCAAGTTCTGCAGGTGCATACTGTCCTTCCCCTTCTTGCCATTTTGCAGACCAGGGCCCTTTGTTAGAGGGGGGATGAGGCAAGAGAGAAGCAGGGGTCCATGCAGCCCCTTTTTCTCCTGGAGAAACATGACAGAGTTTGTGTCCCAAGAATGTGAAGGGAGAGGCCTGAGCAGTGTGCTGCTCTGGCCGGCTGTGAAGAGAAGAGGTCTGGTGGCCTTTGCCATGAAGGCTCTTAGCTGCTGAGCCTGACCCAGGCGCGCGACGTGTGTATGATCTGTTTCCCAAGCTCAGGCGTGTCTGGAGGCATCTATCTGCAAGACAGGGTGTGTGGACCTGAGACTTCCGTGCACAGTGATGAAAGGTAGCTTTTCTCTGTTCCTAATTTTTTTCTCCTTGACAGGACGGAGATGTTGTAGCCCCACTAATAACACCTCTAAAAAAGGAGTGGAATTGCACGGATTCAGCCCAGAGTCCAGCTCGCATCCGAGAAGCATCCAGATTGAGAGTCCGGCTTTTTCCGGATGACTCGTGAATGTCTGCAGTCAGTGTTTACAAAAAACCCTCTCCCCTTCCCCAACACAATTAACTAATTTAGGGAATTCAATCATAGAGTTCTACAAATTTAGTGACAACTAGTGCTTTTTATTCTATGTTTTGAATGTACATACATGCTGAGGCCAAGCAATTATTTTTGAGGTAACACTGGTTTACAACATTACTGAGGTTTCAGGTGCGCAGCCTTATAATTCGACATCTGCATGGACTACGTTGTGCTCACACCGAGTCCAGTTTCCGTCCGTCACCAGACGCTCGACCTCCTTCACCCGTTCCGTCCTCCCCCACCCCCTTCCCCTCTGGGAACCACCAGTCTGTTATCTGGGAAGCAAAGTAATTTTTATTCAAAGAAACAAAAAAGTGTTAGGTAAGTCTTGCTATACATGCTATGAAAAGCATTACCTTGCCTATTTTTAGTATTAATGAAAGCCTTCTCCTTTAGTAGTCTATTTTCTTAGGATAACAATTCTTTTATGTACTCTGAGCTCTTATGACGTATGATTGTTTTTTAAAAAAAAAAATTGGAAATGAGACAAGGGTGCACATTGGAATTTGAAATTGGGATTGTCATGAACAGCCAGGGTTAAAAACAAAATAGAACACCCTGGCTCCCTGAGAAGGTGCCCGTCACCCTGAATTTGAGGACAGCTCTCCTGGGTGAGCTCAGCGTCAATGAAAGGCAGCTTCCCCCAGCCCTTCAGCCAGGTTGGGGCAAACAGGAGGGGATGAGGGCCGGAGTTGGTTCCAGCTCTTCGGTGAGAGGCCTGATTACTTTACTGAAAAGATCTGAGGGCTCTGGCCTCCTCTGAAGCGGGACATAAAGCTACCTTTGAGGAGACCCCTCCACTAGTGACAGAGGGACCCCCAAACCAGGCTGCTCTCGGGGTCAGCCTGGGCTCCAGACTGGGCAGTTTTTCTCCGGAATATTCACTGCCAGGTCCCTAGGGCTTTACTCCTGCCCAGCCTGGAGGAGGCGGCTCCCCTCAGGCAGCTCTCTGCAGCCCCTGTGAACTGATCAGAGGCTGTCATGGCGGCCATCCTTGGGGCCACTCAGAGCTGGGACTGTCCATTTTATGGCTTTGGAGCAAAGACTGAGCTGCTCTGCCGAGATGAGTGAACCCAGTGAATTCCAGGCTCCCCTTTGTAACTTGATGTTCCCAGCACCTGCTCTTTACCTCCAGCAGTGGAGTGGGCACCCCTGTGGCTGAGCACTGTTCCTGTGCCCAGGGCAGCCCCCCCTTCCCCCCAAACATCCCCAGTTCTACAGAAATTCGCCAAGAACAGTCTGGAGTTGGAGTCAAAGCAGTGCCTCCAAAGCATACAGTGGGGAGAACTGTAGGGCTCAGCTTTCGTGTACCCAGACCCAAGGTCAAGAATGTAATTTTTTTCTGCTAAGATTGTTTTATTTCTGCAACTCCTACCTTTAAATCATTGTGGTTTACTCTGCAATTTTGTGTCCCGACATTGTATCATTGTGCTGTCTGAGAAACAACTTGAATGTGTTTTGTTGGCATCTTCTGTTACATATCAGGCAGCTGCACTCTGTGCGCTTTGCAACTGTTTTAATTATGAGAACCCTGTGCGGTTTACAAGGTTACATTTTTCTTAAGAAACATCTTCACTATTTGTATAAAAATGGAGGCTTGAACAGCTTAGTCTCCAGAGTTACTGAACGGTGTTGCCTTGAGAATGTAAACAGAACTGCGAGTTTAAGTGACGGGTTACTCCGTTTGGGTTGGGGGAACAGCTGCAATAAAGCCTCGTCCATCTGGAAACCAGAGGTGTCTTCCTTAATGACTTTCTCTCACACCTGCGTGTCCAGTGTTGACCCTTTTGTGCAAAGGAAATGTGTCTGGGAATCTACTCAGATGTTTCTTAGTACCTCAACGCGATGCTGGCTCTGTGAGAGAGGGGCTGGTCTTAACGGGGCCTAAGCTATTTGGTTTTCCTCATTCAATAATGCCAAGTAATGGCAGAATAAAGAATCTTTTCCATCTGGCAGGAGGTAGGCACTAGCATAGGAAGGAATGTGGGATTCTCTTAGTTTTCTGAGCTCCTGTTGTGCCAGAAAGGAGAGCCGCCTTCTCTCTTAACCTTCCTGAGGTTCCCATCTATGGAGTTTCAACTTTGTCCAAATAAGCATATTGTTCATTTGCTGCTTTCATATCTTCCTCGTGAAATTAAATAAGAGATCTGCAAGCAGCTGTCACACTGGTGGCAGACAGAAAGCCCTCGGTGATCTCCTAGAGTCCTTATTAAAAGTTTCACTGGTTGAGTCTAGGTGTCTAGTTTGACAGTATTCTTTAAGTTAAAACAATTTCCAAAACATATGCTCTAGACTCCCTTTCTTTTCTTTTTTCTTTTTTTTTTTTTTGAAGATTAGCCCTGAGCTAACTACTGCCAGTCCTCCTCTTTTTTGCTGAGGAAGATTAGCCCTGAGCTAACATCGTGCCCATCTTCCTCTACTTTATATGTGGGATGCCCACCACAGCATGGTGTGCCAAGCGGTGCCATGTCCGCACCCGGGATCCGAACCGGCGAACCCCGGGCCACCAAGAAGCAGAACGTGCGAACTTAACCCCTGCGCCACCGGGCTGGTCCCTAGACTCCCATTTTTGTAAGATGTATATATATATATATATATATATCTCCATGGAAAATTGGGAGAATATACATGAAAATGTTAGTGTTTTGGGGCGTGGTTGAATTTTAGGCAATTTTAATTTTTTTTATGTCTTCTGGTTTTTCTACAATAAACACATCTAATTTCTAAAAAGATAATTTTCACAAGGGACTTTGCGCAGCTCGGCTGGAGTAAATATCTTTCACTCCTTCAAAGTTACCTTTCCGGGAGAACGTTGCCTGCCTCCTTGCCTGTCTTGGGTCCCCAGGCCACAGGGAGGCTGCCTCACAGCCACAGTCAGCAAGCACTAGGCCACGTCACCATCCGTGTTCCAGACAGAATGGGCTGCCCTGTGCAAGGGAGGCCTAGATGGCACCCACGAGCAGATCCAAGCTCCTGTAGCCTCAGGAGGCTGCCCACCATGGGGGTATCAGCTCAGAACCCAGGCCTCCAGCTCCTTGATGCAGAACTGCTCCTGCCGGGCCAGCACCTCATTATTGAAGGTGGCACAGGGGTGGCTTCCCCCGTGGTACAGGTCTCCATCCAACCACAGCCCAAAGTGGCCACTAAAGAGAAGAGGAAAGTCAGCACAGCTCACTCCTGGGCATTGGGACCTTCCAGATCCACACCATCAGCCCTTGGCCACACCGTGACCATAGCCCCATTTTGCCTGTTTCATCTTCCTTTAGACTGATTTATCCTGAATTGTTGGGAACTCCACCTCTGTTCCCCACAGGGCTTAGAGCACTTTCTTTCTAGAGTTTATTGATTTTAATAAACATATACAGTGGTGCAACCATCAACACAATCCACCTTTAGGACACTTGGGACGTTTTTGAGATGGCCATGTGTCACAGAAAGAGTGACTCTCACAGGTGCGGACTCGGCCCGGAACGCTTCAGAGAGCATCCTTCGTCCATCCCAGTCCCCTCATTTGACAGCAGACGAGGCTGGAGCTGGGAAGAGGGTTACTGCAGGTCAGCAACAGCTGACCCTCAGTGGAGGCTTCGGTGCTAATCAGCAATGCCTTCCTCCTTGCCCTCAGGATAAGGTTGATTCTGCCTGAATTTGCAGGTCACACCAGGGGCGAGACTAACCTATTCTTCCCAGTTCTGCACCTCCCGTCCCCCAGCACACGTGGACCGGGCTCTGGGCTGACGCCCGCCCTCCTCCAATGAGTTATGTTCCCTGGGGTTACGGGGCTGATGGGTAAATCTGGGGCTTGCCCATCCCTTGACTCCAGCTTCATCCAGCCATGTGGAATGCTGTTCCTAAAGTTACATAAACTCAGACCAAGCTGTCACCAACTGTAGACGCTCTAGGGGAGAGTTCACCCCATCCTTTCCCCTCGGCGTTGACTCAGAGCCCGGGTGAGGGGGTTGGCCAGAGCAGCATCCTGGGGCGGTGAAGGCAGAGGCCTGAGTGAACCACCAGTCTCCCCATCTGGTCTGCGGCAGCCGGGCCCAGCATTTCCAGACAGGAGAAGGGACCAGAACACAGACCACCTGAGGCCCAGGGAGGACCGGGACACGCACCTGCCGCTGCCCATCATCAGTGAATCCAAGTCTCCTTTCACAAAGAAAGAGTTGCTTCCCGTCCACTTGAAGACCTGGGGTGGCAGGAAAAGGCTCCGGTTACTGGGCGAGTGAGTCCTGCCCTTGCAGGTTGAGTGTACGCCACTAGGTGACAGTGTTGTGGCGGGAACAGAACATCCTGGGCTGGAGATTTCTTTCCAGTCTCCCCAGAGCTCGTGTGTGTCCTCCAGTCTGAATTCCAACAACCCCAAAGCCCCTCTGCTCTAGGAACAGACCAGCACCCTGTGCGGCCTCCTGCTCCCAGAGCTGGAGGGAGGAAGGGAGGCCCTGATTCTGCCGTTAAGTACCTCATCCCTCTCCGAGGTGACACCAGGCCTGCCTGATCCCAGCGTGGCCCCACACCCAGCTCCTCAGCTAGTCCTGTAGGCCCCACTCCAGAGAGACACCCCCACGCCACCATTCCTGTCCTGTTCGTCTCCACTCACTCCTGCCCCCCAGTCCACACCACCGTCCCTGCGCTGGATCACAGCCTCCTGACAGGTCCGGCCTCCTCTGCCTCCTGCCCACAGCCCCTCAGCCCCGAGACCCATGTGAGCCGTTCAGAGTCCAGTCGGACATTATCACTCCTCTGCCTAAAGCCCCCGGTGGCTTCCCATTGTGAAGGGAATAAAATCCGACTCCTCACTGTGGCCGAAAGCCCACCTGCTCTGACCCCTGACTCTCTCTCTGGCCTCTCCCTCATTGACTGACTTTGGCTGCGCTGGCCTTTCTCTCCCCGGGACGCCCAAAGCTGTTCCTGCTTTAGCACCTTCCTGCCTGCCGCTCCCTCTGCCCAGAATGCTCTTCCTCCACATCCTCAAATGGCCCCCCTCTCCTCTTTCAGCCCAGCTGTCCTTTCAGAGAAACTTCCTGGACCACCCCATCTAAAGCGCCCTTCCTCCCAGGCCCTGTTTCCTTCTCCTCGGCGTTCACCACTCTGAGGTGACCCGTTCGTGCGCCAACGTGTCACTGACTGCCCCTCTGACATGGAAGCTCTGTGAGGGCCGTCTTGATCCCTGGCTGTATTCTTGGCATGGGATATAGATGTTTGTTGAATGAATAAATTATTCAAGAGTCAATTTAGCTCGTAAAAAGACTTTTAAAGGGCCACAAGAGTAAAGTATATTATTGCCTGTCATTAGTTGCAAAAAAAGCTGTGAGCAACCAAAGGATTTTTAGCAAGAAAATGGACTAATAACAGATAAGCCCTGGGCTCAGAAGAGATGAGATAATATTAACAAGTGACCTCGAGAAGACGGACCGGTTTAGCTCCTCCTCCATTTTCATCCAGGAACACGACCTTCAACCCTGACGGAGTAAGAAATGCGTTGCTGCAGAAGATGTTAAGCCGCATTTATGGTGCTGCTCGGAATAGCGTTGGAGGAGCTGCTGGGAATTCACGAAGAACGCAAGAGGCGCCAGGAGACTGAAGATGGGTGAAAATCAACCAACTTTTGAAAAGATGAGATTCCATAATGATAGGCTGGGAAGAGAGAGAGTGATCCCCTGAAAAAATCATTTATTTCATTCAAAAAAATTTTAGCATTTAGCACTGTTTTGGGCACTGAGTCAAACAGACAAAAATTCCTGCCTCATGGGACTCCCAGTCTAGTGGGAAGAGGCAGATAAATCAGTAAAAGAAATAGTATGTTAGGTGGTGATGCTCAGGAGAAAGAAGTAGAGAAGGGCCATGGGGTTTCCAGGGGGTGGGGTGTTGTAAATTTAAATCAGGTGGTCAGGGAGCACCTCACCGAGATGGTGACATTTGAGCAGAGTCCTGAAGGAGGTGAGAACTGAGCCATGTGGAGATCCAGTGAAAAGCATTCTAAGCAGAATAACACGTGCAAAGGCCCTGAGGCAGGAGCAGGCCTGCATGTTTGAGGACTAGCTCAGAGGTCAGTGTAGCTACAGCAGAGTGAGGGAGGGGAAAAGTATCAAGAAACGACATCAGAGAGAGGCCAGAAGATATAGATAGGGACTTGTAGGTTATTGTAAAGACTTTGGCTTTTCTCTGAGTGAGAAAAGAAACCATTGGCAGCTCAGAGCCAAGGAGTGACATGCTCTGATGTAACTTTTAAAATGATCACTGCAGCTACCGTGATGACTGAAGGTGGAAGCAGAGAGACAGGCAGTAATGATGGTGGCCTGAGCCAGGGCAACCGCCACGGGCATGGTGAGAAGTGGTTCTGGATATAGATAGAAAGAGAAGGCAGAGCTGTCAGGATTCGTTGACAGCTCAGATGTAGGGTGTGAAAGAAAGAGAGGAGTTAAGAAGGACTCCAAAATTTCGGTCTCAGCAGCAGGAAAGATAGAGGTGTCATTGGCCCTGCTGGGGAAGATGGCGGGAGGAGCAGATTTTGTGGGGCACAGTCAGGAGCTCAGCTTCGGCCACGTGAGGCTTGAAATGCCATGGTTGGGATCCAAGTGGTGACAGTGGGTGGCGGTTGGACATATGTGAGTTTGGAGCCCAGGGGAAGGGCCATCAGCACACAGACAGCAGGGAAAGCTCTGAGAGTGACTAGACCTAGTCAGAGAAGAGATGAGAACCAAAAACTGAGCTCTAGGACCCTCTGACATTAGAAAGCAGGGAAGATGAGGAGGAACCAGCAAAAGATCCTGTCCAAGAATTTTCAGTGCAGTAGGAGGAAAATTCTAGAATTTCAGAATTCTAGTATGTAAATTGAGGAAGGCAAGTGGGGGTGACTCGTATCCAGCATGGGTTCACCATGAATAACTGGCCCTTTCCTGTTTCCTGATAAGACTGCCAGGCTGGCCATCGGAAGCAATGCAACAGCGCTGTGTTTTGCTCCTTGTGACCTTGTCGTGTGACCAGACGATTGTGTGGCTGGATGTATCTGTGGGTGTCTGGCTCTGTGCATTGGAGAGGGGGGGGTCTCTAACACCAAACCAAGAACTAGGAACTAGTTCTTCATCCATTGAACAAATACTTCTTGAGGGCACGCGTGCCAGTGCAGAGGGCTACGCCCTCCCTCACACACTCTGACTATCCCCCCCGACAGCCCCATCTATTGGGTTCCTACACAGGCCGCTTCTCACCAGTTTCTGTGCCTTCCACATGCTCCAGGAAGACTGCTCCCTGCACCCTTCATCACCTGGGGATCCTCTGATTGTCCATCAAGACCCAGCTCAAGAAGCTCCTCCTCTAGGAAGTCTCCCTTGATCTCCGCACCCCCATTTGATCTAGGTGCTCCTCCTCACACTTCTCCCACAGCTCTTATCACTCTATATGTGATCAGCTGTCCTCTCCCAGCCTGGGAGCACCTCTAGGCAGGGACCTTTTGTCATTTAGAGGGGTGGGGTAGTGCTGGGGCTGCATTCCAGCTCCAGGGTCTGTTTCCCCATCTCATCCTCACCACTGATTTAGCTGTGTGAGCTTGGGCAAGGTTCTCAGCCTCTCTGTGCCTCGGTTTCCTCTCCTGTAAGATGGGGCTGACAATAGCGTGTACCTCATTGGGTTGTTGTGATGATTAAAGGCTCTAATTTGTGAAAGTCTCAGAACAGCGGCTGGCAGGCAGCAAACTGGTCCGTGTCAGCTGCCGTTATTTTTATAGTAGTAAAGGCAGTCTGCTGCGTGCCAAGCATGCGCTCAGTGCTTTTATTCAGTAAATGGCCTAGAGAAGGAAAAGCTTTAGATGGGAGATGTTTGGGACTGTTCTCCTCCCTCCTTTAGAAGCCCCACTGCCTGGCAGCTGGTGCCATCTGAGTGTACCTGTCCCTGTCTCTCATCCGTCTCCTAGTCACCAATGGTCATTAATCAGAGACTCGAGCTCTAGCTCACCGTCCTCCCGTCCTTCCCAGTTCCTGTCACTGTCCTCGGTGAACTTCACCGTCCACATGGACCCGCCCAACGTAGCCCCTCAACGCCTGCTACTCAGCTCCCCTCCTCATCCTCTCCAGTGGGTTTCCTTACACCCACCTCAGCCACTGTCCCCCAGGGTCACACCCAGGATTTGTCCTCACCCCTCTGTTTCAAGCATCCCTGTTTCTGTATCTTGTGTTCCAACACGCTACCCAGCTGGGGTCACTGCTCCGAGTCTCTGACCTCAAGCCAGCCTCTCATCTGCTGCTTCCATTTTTGTCTCCCATCCCTCAGCCCCCCTCTGGCTCCCCTCCCCGCCTTGTTTGGTCTAGGGTCTGTGGTCCATTTTATGTTTCCACTCCCTTCAGCCTCCATTTCCCTCTCTCCCTCTCTTAAACCTGCTTGGCAAACCCCTCTCTATCTCCCCCTGTCCACGCCCCTCCCCTGTGTCCTGGATGCGTGCTCCCCCCCCCACTCCGTGCCTGAACCCCACGAGCTGAGTGTGGCAGGAGGAAAGCGCACGCCCCAGTGCCCGGCTTGCCGTTGAACTCTCACTCTCAGCCCACAACCAGCGCTGCCAGCTGTCCTTTCTCTAGTTTTCTAGGCTTCCCTTTCCGCTCCCCGTGATGAGTGATGCCTTCACTCCCCTCAACCTTCACACCCTCTCCCCCGTCCTCACTCTTAGCTGATAACCTCACCCCATACTCCCTAAGAAAATCGAAGCCATTGGATGTGTCCGTCTTCATCTTCCTACCCCTATGCCCACAGGTCTACCTGCAGTTGGACCCATCTTGCCTTTCTAGCCTGTGTCTGGTGAGTAACATCCCTCCTCCCCTCAGAGCCCGTCAGTGGTTGCCAGGGACCTCCTGAGCATTTGTAAAAATGAAGATGGGCAGGCCAAGGGGGATGCTCCACCCACCATTGCCCTGTCACATTCCCTTTGGGGAAAGATGGAAGGACATCAGACACCCCCAGCAGGCGGTATGGAGGTGGGGGCCACTGGGACCCCAGGATCTTTGTCATAAACCCCACTTTCCTCCCCTGCCCCCCCCCCCAGGGGAAGGTTGGGAATATCACCTTCAGCTGTGGGGAGAAGGAGAAGAGGAATGTCTCTCCAGTACCGTAGAAGCCTTTGCTGAGTCGAATAGCTGAGGAGGAGAAGGCCCCAAACATCTGGAAAGCAGAAGAAAGCAGTTTGCAGCTGGAAGGGAGTTGGAGGTCCTCTGGCAACTCCACTCTCCGGGCTTGGTGATACAGGCTCATCCCGGAGGGGCACCTGGGGAGCCTGGGGCAGAGCTGGGGGATGAGGAGGCCCCCATGCGCCCACCAGCGTGCGACTTTTCCTGTAACATTCCCCAAGGACAAGCTCCTGCTGGTGTTCTCCTACTTTTTCTTAAATGTACTTATTTTATGCAAGTAACCCTCATAGAAAAACATTGGAAGTTATAGACAAGCAGAAAGAAAAAATAAAGCTACCCCAAATCCCCCTCTTCCTTCCCAGGAAAACTATTCTTAACATTTTGGTGCATCTCCTTCCCACATCTGTTGAATGCCAGTGTGAGTATTCTGATACCAAGAGTGAGACCCTGTAGCACCTCTGTTTTGTAAGCTGCTTCCTCCCCACTTTTCTTTACAGAAGTTCAAACACACAGGAGAGTTAGAGCACGGTTGGTACCCTCCACACAGACTCTCAACTGTACCGTCCTCGCCACATTTGCTTTCTCTTTTTTTCCTGTTTCATTTGAAAGTCAGTTGCTGATATTATGACTTTTCACCCCTAAATAGTTCAGCCTCTGAGAATGGGGACTTTCTCTTCTGTCACCACAATACTGTCATCTCACCTAAGAAAATTAACAGCAATCCATAGTATTATCTAGATCCAGTTCATATTCCGTTCTCTCCAGTTGTCCCCAGAGTGCCTTTCATATCCTGCTTTAAAACAAAAGCTTAACACTTTTAATGGCTATGGTTCTACCTCATTTTTCTTGCCTGCCTAATATTTCACTATGGAGAGGGACCAAGTTTGACTTGGTCATTTTCCCCTCATGGGAGCATGAGGTGGACTGCAGGTTCCCACTGTTACAAACAATGCTGAGGGGCAGAGACAGGCTCACTGGGGGACAGCTGCGGGGAGGAGGTTTTGTCTTAACGGAAGGAGAAACGTCCCCCACAGTCAGCGGTGTTCTGCCAAGGAAGGGGCTCCATGTAGATGGGTGAACTTCCTGGCCTTGAGGCAGGAAGTCCCTCCATTGGCACCTTGAGGAGGGGGCTCCTGCCCCAGTGGGGTTCCTCTGGGACCCCTGAGATCTCTGCCAGCTCTGACTTGTTCCTGCCACAGAAGAGCGGTGACCAGCTCCCACCCCTGCCTAGAGAGCCTGCCCGAAGTGCCCCCAGTGGAGAGACGGGCTGGAGCTGAGGCGTGCCCTCTGCAGGTCCCTGCTGGTCGCTGTCACTCTCCAAGCCCTTCTTTCCCCACCTGCAGCGGGATGTTTTCAAAACCTAAATGGATCGGTCATTCAGGTGTAGATCCTCTGCTTAAAATCCCTCCCCGGTTTCTTGTGCTTCTGAGGATAAAGATGCAGTTTTACATTTACAGTTGAATGATTATTTGCTTAACATCTGGCCCCACCCCCCCATTAGGCATTTAGCTCCAAGAGGGCTGGAACCGGCTCCGTCTCAATCCTGCTCTGGTCCACATCTAACCTGGCACACAGAAGGTGCTTAATATACATGTATTGAATCAGTGAATCAGGGAATGAATGAATGAGGAGATGGCTCAGAGCAGGCTAGGTCTCAGTGTCATCATCAGTGTCCAGTACAGGTGACTTAGACTATCACCTCTGCCCTCTCGTCCCTGAGGCTGCCCTGGGGCAGGACCCGCTGGGACCTGGTTGGGGGCCCCCAGAGCCTCAGGTTGGGGCCTGGCCCAGCTCACCTGCCCATCCTGGTCCCTCAGCACCAGCAGCACCGGCCCGCCGTGGCCCTCCATCTGCCTGTACAGGCTCCGCAGGCTGAAGCCGTCCCTCGACGTGCAGAAGGCCAGACTCCAGGAATAGCCCCTGACTCTTGGCGGGAGGTGGAGGCTGAGCTGGGGACAGGGCTAGAGGTGAGCGAGGGATCCTGCTCCTCCCACCCTCCTTCCCCACATCCTTGGGGTCTCAGAGGACCCTCACACAGGCATGGTGCTTCACAGGTTACACAGCAGTTTACTGTTCCCAAGGGACTTTCATGCCCATTAGCAGTAGCCCCTGGAGAGAGGGATTATTGTCCCCATTTTACAGATGAGGAAACTGAGGCCCAGGGAGGTGAAGCAAGTTGCCTAAAGCCCACATGGGGAGTAAGTGGCAGAGTCGAGAGTTGAGCTCAGGTCAGTCTCTCTCGGGTCTCTCTCCCCTTGGTCATCTTGGCCCCTTGAGGCCGGAGAACAGACGAGATGCTGAATCCCTCCTTCTAATCCCCCCACCTCATCCTCCCACCCTCCACCCAGCTTTGCAATAGAGCGGGAGCGGCCGTCTTGTCCCTGGCCCCCGGCTGGGCCAGGGCAAGAGGGCAGGACCCTCAGGCTCAGGGCTGAAATCCTCGTGCCATGGGCTGTGCTCGAACCTGCCTGATCTCTGAGGCCCCCAGAACCTGGCTGGCTTCTGCCAGCGAGGGCTCCGTGGGCTCTTCAGGAGCAGGAGCTGGGGCAGGGGCTGTCTCCTCCTCTTCCTCTTCCTCTTCCTCACCCGCCTCCGCAGACAGAGCGTCCTCCACCTGGCTGGGCTGTGAGCACATGAAGAGGCCTGGTGAGTTGAAGGACAAGGAGACACCAGTTTCCACATCTCCCAAACCCAAGATCCACGCCCACCTCATCACCGCCACCCCCCACCAGACCCCTGCAATTCCCGGCCCAGCCAGAGGCAGCCAGGAAGTGTCCACAACAGACAAGAATCTGCCCGTGCCCCCAGCCCACCCCTTCCCTGGCCCCCGCCAGCTCAGGGTCAGGTCGAGGCACACGTGCCCCTCAGATGTGGCCGTCGGCCCTGCGGTTGGTCTGCCTGTCAGCTCTGGGTCCAGAGTGGGTGCCAGGGATGGAGCTCTAAGCCTGGGGGCAGGAGAGCAGGGCAGGTGGCAGCCGGGTCCTGGGAGCTGCCACTGTGTGTGTTTGCACACGAAATAACAGTGATGATAACAGCCATAGTAATAACGATCATGGCTGACATTGATCAGCACGCTCGACCAGGCCTGTGCTACTGCTCATCGTGCACAATCTGAATCTTCCCCAGAATCCTAAGAAGAATTTGCTTCTTACTACCCTCATTTTACAAAGGAAGGGAATGAGGCCCAGAGGCTCCCCTGCCAGCCGGTGAAATGTGTGTAGTCACAGGTGAGAGAGCTTGCGCAGGCTTGTGTAAAATGTGTGTGTGTCCGTGTGAAAGTGTGTGTTGGCCTGAAATAGAGTTGTGTAGGCAGATCAGTGTGAGAGGGTGTGGAGTTCACCTTTGCGTGTTCACCTGTTGATGTGTTTGTGAGTGTGAGTTGTGATTGTGTGAATACATGTGTGTCAGTGGGTGTGCATGTTGGTATATTCATTCATTCCACTGAGCTTCCACTCTCCCCCAAAGCCTGTGTTTGAGTGTGTGTGTGTGTGTGTGTGTGTACGTGCACGACTGCACACAATGACTCGGGGACTTGTCATAGCAAGGAGAGAGCTTCTCGAGGCTCACAGATGAACAGGACACCATTTCCTGTTCCCCAGGTTCAGGCCTAAGGAGAGGCTCCTAGCTGTGCGGGACTTCGGACACAGCTCCATCTGGCACCCACTCCAGGGAGGAAGGGACAGAGACATGAGTCTGTCCTCCTTGAGGGTCTCAGGACCATGGGGCCTTGGTCCTGAGTCAGTCCTCGCTCTGAACCCCAGGCCAGCTGGAGGGACTTGGAACGGGACGGATCACCTGCCTGCCTCCAGCCTGAGCCCAGGCCCCACCCCAGCAGAGGTCTCACCTCCCCCCTGGCCAGCTGGGCCCCTTACCAGCCGAGTGTACCGCCATCGGAGACCTTTCATCCTGTCGGAGCCGCTGCGGGCTGTGAGCGAGTCCTCAGCGCTGTCGGGGAGGAATCACCGCTGGGCGCCGGGCGAGGCCTGATTGACAGGGAGAGGTCCGGGCACGGCCTGCTGGCTCCACGCCCACCGGCTGCCCTTTGCTCCCTCTCAGCTGTCACTCTCAGGCTGAGTTATCAGTGGGCGGTCTGTGAGGTCAGCAGCACTGGCATTCTAGGCCTCACTTGCATTTAGCATCCAACCCACATCAGGCACACACGGTAAATTCTGGTTGTGATTCCCTCCCACCTCCTTGCCCTCTGGCAGCCTGGCCTAGGGACTGTGGCCCTTGGTGCAGATGCCTGAGCCCCAGGCTGGGCGTCCCGGGTCTCTGGTTCCCCATAGGACCTTGGGTAAGCCCCTTTGCACCCCTGGGCCTCAGTATCCCCACATGTAATATGTTGGACCAGATCATCTCAAAGGCCCTCGCAGTACTGACAGCCTGCAGTTCAGTTCCCTCTCAAAGCTGATGAGTGCCTCCTGACAGAGGCTTAAAAGGGACAAGCCTAGGCCTGGTGGCACAGCAGTTAAGTGCGCACGTTCCCTTTCAGCAGCCCAGGGTTCACTGGTTTGGATCCCGGGTGCGAACATGGGACCTCTTGGCAAGCCATGCTGTGGCAGGCGTCCCACATACGAAGTAGAGGAAGATGGGCAGAGATGTTAGCTCAGGGCTAATCTTCCTCAAAAAAAAAAAAAAGGCCAAGCCTACACCAAATAAACAGATCTTTTAAAAAAAAAACTTTTCATTTTTCTTATTTGAAAAGCAATACATTTTTATTGCTGAAAACTTGGGAAGTCTGAAAAGGATAAAGAAAATTTTCAAATATTTATAATTTCATCTCTCAGATATAAACTCAACCCCTAAAGGTATTTTTTCAGTCTTTTGTATTTATTTCACATACATGTGTATACACACATTTATAAATAGATCATACCGTGTATAGTTTGATAAAGTGATTTTTCCACTTAACAAATGAGAATTTTTCCAATGATGTTCAGTGCCCTTTGAACTCATCATTGTTATGGCTGCATATTATTTCATCATAAGATGTATGTCGTTTATTCCTCTACTGTTGGACATTTTGTTTGCTTCTGATTTTCTGGGATTATAAGCAAAACTGTAATGAACTTCCTTGTTCATAAGTCTGATCATATCCTTTATGATAAATTTCAACATTGAACGCTGGATTACAGGCAGGTACATAGTTCTTGGTAAATGTTTCCCACAAGCTTCCTGGGTGCTTAAGGCTTATCCATGTCCAGGAACCTTTAGGGAATCGCAGGGTAATATCTTTCTGATCATCAAGTCTTACACCCTCAAACTACCAATAAGAAAACTGCCACCCAGAAAGTGGAAGGGACTTACCACAGCCACACAACAATAGACCATGGAGGGTAAGGGAGCCAGGGAGTTCAAATCCTGGTTTTGTCACTTACTTGCTGTGTGACCTTGGGCAAGTTACTTAACATCTCTGTGCATCAGTCTCCTCATCTGTGAAATACTAATATCTACCTCCTAGAGCTGTTGTAAGAGTAAATGAAAATAATGCCTGAGGAACTAGGATGCTAAGCCAGACCTCCATCCTTCTGTCCTCAGTGCGGTGAGATAGCCCGCAATGCTGGGTGTTTGGTGAGCCCTGGATAAATCACAGTGCTTATTACCATCCCTCCGCGCTGCCTCTTTGAGAATCCAGGGCTCGAATCCCTGACAAACGGCCACTCAGCCTTCCCCTGGGTACCCCAGGGACAGACAGCCACTCGGGCACCTGCAAGAGTGAGGAGCTGGGTGGTGAAGGGAAGGCAGGAATCGTGCAGATGTACTCACACTGCCGAGCCCCGGCCTCTGCCGACCTCCTCCAGCCTGTCCAGCCCGATGGCTTCCTTCGTGCGTCTCCTGGATCCCACAGAGAGGGGGCCACGTCCAGAACCGACCCTGCCCACCAGGCGGTCTCCACGCAGCAGGTCTAGCTCCACACCCTCGGCCCCGGGCAGGCGGCTGGCACCTCTGCCCCAGCCTGGCTCCAGACCCCCCTCCCTGGCTCTTATACCTGTCCTGGCCCTGTGCCCGCTCCGGTTCCAGGTGGGAAGGCCTGGCCTGGATTATCTTCCATCAGAAACTCAAATTCCACAAATACACACAAACAAGACCGTGTCACCTCCTGGCCCCAGCTCTGTCCCCACCAGCCCAAAGATACTGAACTCCTGGATGTAACCCAGAGCCTCTCACCACAGCTACCAGGTGCTACCTGGTGCCCAAAGCCCACCACTAAGACCCTCCCTTTTCGGGGTGCAGAGGCTCTAGGAAAAGGTCATTCTCCAGTCACCCTGGGCTGCAGAGGACCCAGGGCTGGGAGGCAGGGACAGGCAGCCCTGCTCTGCCCCTGCTGCTTTCCCCTCCCTCAGGTGGGGTGCTGATTCTCTCCTCGTTGGCCCATCATGACATTAGGTGACACGCACAGGAAGCCCAGTGTTTGGCACATAGTAGGCACTCATCAGTGGGGGTTACTTCTCTGTCCTTGGCTCATAGTAGGACTTCACTGAGCGCTGTGCTGTTGATTTGCAGACCCTCAAACCTGGAAGTTTGGTCCCAGTGCAAGCGGACCCCACCCGGGGCAGGATCCCCTGGGAAATTTGCCCTCTGCTGGTCCTCCAGCCTCTGTGGGGTGGGTGAGCCCACTATCCAGGGTGGATCACTCCATCTTCACACAGCTGGAAGAGACCCCTCATGCTGGGCTTTGTGGAGACAGCATGGGTCCCTCACTTCTCTGCCCCTTGCCCAGCCTCCTGGGGCGATGGCCCTCTGGAAGGGGTGGGGTGACACAAGGACTTGCATTATGGGATAAACAGGCACGTGAAGGGCCCTGTTGCACCTCAAACACGGCTGTTGCAATACGTGTTTAAACTGTAAACCACTTGAGGGTCACACTCCTGGCCCTCCCAGCTCTCTCGGCCGCTCTCCCAACCTTATTTCTCCCACACTCAGTACCTGAACCATTGGGCATTTGAGAAGCCAACGAGATTTGCCTTGCTGTCCCATTCTTTGTCCTCAAGTCCAGCAAAACCCAGAATGTGACATGTCAGGAACACCAATGGCCATATACCAGGCCCCTAAAAAGCTTCCATGATGGGGTTCTAGGCGCCAGAATGCGGACGTCCCAGCTCTGTGTGCCGCTTGCCTTCGCCTTTCTTCTCCAGCAGACCACACATGGCCTCTCAGAACTGTGATAGTCATCACCAGGAAACAAGTGAAACGTCCAACAAAAGGAGGACGGCTCGGCGGCCCATGGAACACCCACTCCACGGATTATTTCTAAGTATTAAAAATGGTGTTTACAGAGGTTTATAAATGCAAGAGGAAATGCTTCTGCTAAGTGAAAAAAAAGCAAGATATAAAATTGTACGTGCAGTACGGTTTCAGCTATGCAAAATAAACCCAAAACATTAAGAGAAAATGACTAGAATCACTTCCTGAGTACACCCTGCATTCACCGGGCTGACCGGCTTCACTGAGAACCTCAAATGGTGCTTAAGATGACCCGACATCCCCCCTCCACAGCCTGGGAAGTCTAATTTCCATTCTCTGAGGTCACTTTGACATACAGTCTCTGCCCTCCTCAAACGACTCTCTCTCCTTTGTCTCCTCACTCTTAGCTGGCGGGTCAGACTTCATTCTTCATTGAGAAGACAGAAGCCATTGGCCCTCACTCCATCACCCTGCCCACAGACCCACCTGCATCTCGCCCATCTCTTCTGCCTTCCCTCCAGGACAATGGAGGAAGGTCCCTCTTTCTTTAGAGACCCAGTCGCCCATCCCAGGATGCGTCCCTCTCCCCTTCTCCTGGCCTCGCTTCCCTCTCCGCCTCTTCCCTCTCTCACTTGTCCGTCCCTCTCTACGAGGCAGTCCCCTCCACGACAGCTCCATTTCTCTTCTCCCTACACTCCGCCTCTGTGTCGTCCTGTTCACTCCTCAATACACTCCCTCTGGATTGTCCCCCGCACTGTCCCCAGCACCCCTGCTCTCACCGAGGTTCCCAGCAGCCTCCAGGTCACCCTATGCAGGGGGCACTCTTCTGCCCTCATCTTCCTCCAGCTTCTCTGACACTTGATCCTGAGATGTCTTCCTCTTCATTTATCTACCCGAGCGCCTTGGCCTCCGAGCAACACGCTGTCTGGGTTCCCTCCTACTTCCCTGGCCGCTCCTTCTCTGTCTTGTGTGGTTGGCTTCTCCACTTCTATCCACTTTCTAGAACCAGGAATTCTTAACTTCCTGGTTCTAGGCCAGTTTTTCTTCTCTCTAGACCCTCTCCCTACGCGACCTCACCTGCTCCCATAGATTTAAATATTTTTCAAATGCTGATGACTCTTCATGACTCCAGACCCCCTGCTGCTCTGGGCCCCACATGCCTGTGTTAATTGCCTCTATGAGTTCTCCTCTTGGATGTCTCCAAGGACATCTCAGCTGAACGTGTCCACGAGAACTCTTTACTCCCCCCTCCAAGCTTGGTCTCTCTGTCCCCGACCACTCCAAGCTGGCTTCCCTGTCTTGTTAAATGGCACCATCATTCATCCTGAACTAAAGCCAGAAGCCTGGGAGTTGAACTTGACCTCATTTCTCTGATCCCTCACTTCCAACCAAGAGTGTCTGACTCTTTAAAGCTCCAGAACAGATCTCAAGAATACTTTCTTCTTTCCCTCTCCACTGCCTCCACCCCCCATCCAAGCCATCATTATCTCGCAGACACTGGTCAGTAGCCCTTAGCCCATCTTCTAGCATCTCTTCTTGCCAGCAGCTAGGGTGATCTATTTAAAACACAAATTAGATTATATCATGCGCCTGATTACAGCCTCCAATGGCTTGTCATTGCATCAAGAATGAAGCCCCTGCCCAGGGCCGGCCTTGGCTCCGGCTGTCCACTCCAGCTTTATCTTGTCCGACTCCTTCCATCACCCATCAACTTCCAGTCACATTGACCTTCTCACTTCCTTGAACACCTATCAGGCTTGTTCGTTCTTCAGGGCCTTTGATCTTGTTATTCCTTCTGCCTGGAATTCTCTTACTCCAGTGCTTTGAATAACTCAGTTTAAATGTCACCTCCTCAGGGAAGCCTCTCTGACTGCCCTATTTCAAGCAGGTTCCCCTACTAATTCCTCTAATCCTCCCTCAGCCAGTGGTTTGTTTCTTTCATGGTTTTCCTAATGAAGAAAACCTTTTAAAAAAATCACCTCTTCTTTGAAGCCTTCCAGGATTTAGTTTTCATTCAGTTTCCATCCTGTTGGTCAATTTAGCAGCTTGAATGAGAGAAAATAAACTGTTTTTCCACTGGGTAATAGTATCTTCATTTCTTACAATCATTTAATGCTTCATTCCTTGTTGAGTAGAACTTTTTACAGCACACACTGTGTACCCGAGCTGGACACAGCCCCATAGTGCAGCATAACAGGCTCTGAGATAAGATGGCCCTGGGTTCAGATCAGTCCCAGTTTTGCCACTTCCAAGATATATGACCTTGGACAAGCATTCCAGTTGTCCATTGCTACATAACAAACTACCCCAAAACTTAGTGGCTTAAAACAACAATATTTATTTTGCAGTTTGGGACAGCTCATTTCTGTTCCACTTGGCATCAGCCAGGGCAGCCCCAGGGCTGGGGCTGAGTCAACTGAAGGTTCGCTCCCTCACATGTCTGCTGGGTGGTGGGGCTGGGAGCAGGAGCTGCTGGTTGGAACACCTGCATGCGGCGTCCATGAGGCGTGGCCTCCTCCCAACATGGTGGCTGGGCTCCCGCGGTGAGTGGATGGAGAGAGAGAGAGACTGAGCCTGACAGAGCCATATTGCCTTTTATGACCTAGCCTTGGAAGTCACATGTCACTTCTGCCCGTCTCTGTTGGTTGAGCCGTCACAAAGGTCTGTTCAGGTTCAAGGGGAGGGAACATGGACCCCGTCACTCAGTTGGAAGAGTGTCAATGCCACATTGTAAAAAGAGTAATTGGGATGGGCTCTATATGGCCGTGCCTATTTTTGGAAAATACAATCAGCCACAGAAGTTCCTAACCTTTCTGAGACCCTCTACAGAAGTGTTGGGCACAGAGCCTGGCATGAATGAGTGCCCACGGGTCACGACACGGCAGATGGGCTCCCTGCCTGCGTGCAGTTTCCCTGGTCTGAATGGAGCCTGAGTCCAGAGCCCCTACCTTGGCCCCACCCAACCCCCAGGCCCCTCCCCACCAGGCTCTGCTGGGGCTTCAATGTAGATTCCTGGCTCCCCAAATCCAAAGACCCTCAGAGCAGGAAGGGCCCTCAGCCCCCTGTTCAGCCGTGAGTGTGGGGGCCCAGACAGGATATGTGGTAAAGCCAGGACTCAGGCCCAGGTCCAAGTGGGGAGATCCAGGCCACTCTAATCTCAGGACCACGGGCGTGGCCAGGGGTGTGTCAGGAGTGGATGAGCCAGCCTGGTCTAGCATGTCCCCTGCCTGGAGTCACACCCTCCGACATCTCCAAGCCCTCGTTCTGCATAGGGGGAGAAAATGAAGCACAGAGAGGGTAAACAATTTCCAAGAGCTACACAGCAGCTCTCTGTGCCAGAGCAGAACAGCCTACAAGAAACAGAGACATCAGAGCTGAAGGTCCCTGCCATCTGCTACAACAGACCAGACCAGGTGGGGACTTGGAGGCCCAGGAAGTGGGAGGGCTGGCCTTGGCCCCCTGTGCCACACCATGCCACCTTGCTTGTGATGAATCTTTTGTGGCCCATCTCCTCCTGTGCTGTGTGCTCCATGAGATCAGGAACGCACCACTGATGAGTCCACTGCTGTGTCCCTTAGTGTCCTACCTGGTGCCTGTGGACTGGGAGAGCGGACAGTGCATGGGGGCAGGGGAACTGGTGCCTTGCCCAGGGGGTGGGAACGCCCCTGAAGAAGTGTTTGTGGAGAACCTGCTGCGCGGCCCTGCTCTTTACCTGGCTCCTGGGGGCACCTGGAGGAAGGATCTGAGGGTGGAGGGTGCACTCACACACCTGGACACACCTAGATCAGGATGAGAGGTGAGAGGGCACACCGCAGGGGTGCATTCACTGCTGCGGGGGAGGTGGGACAGGAACAGAGAAGTGGACCTGGTACCAGCCGCGTGTCAAGGGCAGGAGGAGGTGAAGGAACAGGATTGGGAGAGGAGGAGGAGGAAAAGGAGTAGGAAAAGGGGGAACGGAGGAGGAAAAGGCGGGAAGGGAGGAAGACGGGAAGAAGAAACTGCAGAGGGGTAAACACAGCCCTGCCCACCCCTCCACCCCACCCCCCACCCCTCACCCCCCACCCCCCGCCCCGGCAAGGGAGTGCCACCCTAACGGTGAGCGCCCACCTGCGCAGCAGCCAAAGGGCTGACTCTGGGGCTGCCCCGCAGTGGCTCGGCGATGGGGAGTAGCAGCGCGGAGCGGGGGAGGGGACGGGGGCGGGGCAGGTGTGACAGACACATGGGAAAATCAACAACCCGGCCAGGAGCCGTGGAGACAGCCCTGGAAGAAAAGACAGACGCCCACCAGAGCCGGGGCTCAGGGGTCGGCCGGAGTTGCTCTTGGTGGGGGACATGCGGGGATCGGGGCAACCAGCCCACCGGGGCCAGAGCCTATTCCCACAGCATCGTTGCTCTGACACCTCGTAATAGGTCTTCTCCATTTTAGCCTGCAGAGCCTCAAACGCGGGACGGCGAGGAGGGAGCCCGCCTGCAACCGCCGCCGGTCAGGGTGCAGAGCCGGGCGCGCATCCCGGGCGCCACGGTCCCTACGCCGGTCAGAGGGAAGCCGAGGCAGGAGAGGCGGAGCGCGCCCCGCAGGAGTGAGGTTTGGGCTCCGTCCTGGCTCTGCCACTGACCTTGGGCTTATCGCGCGCCCTGCCCCGGCTTCAGTTTGCGCATCTGCACAATGGGATAATGGGTCTTGCTTTGCTAGGTTAAGAGGGGCGGAGTTCGCGCACGCTCCGCACAGCCGCGAGGGGCGAGGGACCGGGAGTGTATATGGATGCTGGCTCCTGCGCTCTGGGGTCCGCCCGGCCTCCGCCTGCGAGTCCCCGCTCTCGCCGCTCGCGCGGCTCCTGCCCGCACGCTGGGCGCAGGGGCGCCTCCGCCGGGTGCGTTGCCCAGACCCGCAGGGGAGGGGGCGGCGGCGGAGCGGGGGAGGAGGGAGCCCGGGCCGCGGCCGCCCCGGCCCGCCTGACCCTCGAGGGGGTCGCTGTTGCCTCGCAGATCCCTCCCTCGCTCGCTGCCTGCGTCCCTCCCTACCGCTCCCGCCGCGTCCGCCTTTTGTTCGCGGAGCCGCGCGCCCCCGAGCCGAGGCGGCGGGGCGGGGAGCTGGCGGGGCTGCGCGGGGGGCGGGCCGCGCCGGGCGGAGCCGGGGCCCGGGCCGCAGCCGGACTCGGAGCCCGAGGGAGCGATCGGCGCGCAGGCAGCCGGGGCCCGGGCGCGCTCCGGGGGCGCGGCGAGGCAGAGGGGGCGGGCGCCGGGCGGAGCCGGAGCCGGAGCCGAGGCGCCTGGAGGCGATCAGGCCGCGCTCTCCGAGCTCAGAGCAGCGGAGAGACCGTGCGGCGGGGGTCGGGGCCGGAGCGCAGCCCCGGGGCTGAGGGGGGCCGAGAGGAGCTGCGGCCCGAGCGGCCCGAGCGGCGCCGGGAGCCTCCCCAGGGGCGCGGAGGCCGGGCGGGCCCGGGCCATGCGCGCCGCTCTCTGAGGCCGAGGGAGGCCGAGATGGAGGCGCCGGCGGGGGAGCCCCCGGCTCGGGGCTGCGGCCCCCCGCCCGCGCCCGTCCCGGAGAGGAAGAAGAGCCACCGCGCGCCGTCGCCGGCCCGGCCCAAGGACGTGGCCGGCTGGTCGCTGGCCAAGGGCCGCCGCGGCCCAGGCCCGGGTGCCGCAGCCGCCTGCAGCGCCGCGTCGTCCGCGCGGCCCGACAAGAAGGGGCGCGCGGTGGCGCCCGGGGCGCGGGGCGCAGGGACGCGGGTGGCCGGGGTCCGCACCGGGGTCCGCGCCAAGGGCCGCCCGCGCCCGGGTGCCGGGCCGCGCCCGCCACCACCGCCGCCCAGCCTCACTGACAGCAGCTCGGAGGTGTCGGACTGCGCGTCGGAGGAGGCGCGCCTGCTGGGCCTGGAGCTGGCGCTGAGCAGCGACGCCGAGTCGGCGGCCGGGGGCCCGGCGGGGGCCCGCCCCGGGCAGCCGCCCCAGCCCGCGCCGCCTGCACAGCAGCCTCCGCGGCCGCCCGCCTCCCCCGATGAGCCGTCGGTGGCCGCGTCGTCGGTGGGCAGCAGCCGCCTGCCACTCAGCACCTCGCTCGCCTTCTCCGACCTCACCGAGGAGATGCTGGACTGCGGGCCCGGCGGCTTCGTGCGAGAGCTGGAGGAGCTGCGCTCGGAGAACGACTATCTCAAGGTGGGCGCGCTGAGGGCCGAGAGGGGGGCCGCGGGAGGCGCTGGTTGTCACAACTGCACGGGCCTGAGGCCCCGGCCGGCCCGCTGTCCCACTGAACGAGCTGGAAGAGGGGGCCTGAACCCTTGGGGACCACCCTTAGGTCGATTTAGGGTCCCCTCACATTCCACCTCCCGTTTTATTTGGGAAACCCTTTCCTGGGGAGGAACCTGGGTGAGGAGACTGGCCAAGGGCCGTTATCCGGGGAGGGGGGTCTTGAGAAAACTGCCCTGGAGGGTGCCTAGATGCTTCACTTGGGGTGGCGGTGGGGGCTGGACCTCTGCGTTCAGCTGCTTGGAACCCCCACCCCAGGTCAGAGGCCAGCCCTTTGGTGGCTCTTCTTTCTGGAACGGGCACTGTGTGCACTCCTGCCGGGGCACCTGTGGCCCTCCCCTGCCAAGAAGAGGCCAGAACACCATCCTGAGGCTTTACCCAGGGCTTTCCCCAGCACAGGCCTGTCCCCGCCTACCTTTCAGGGCGGGTCCATTTGAAAGCATGACATCTGGGAACATCCCCTTGGCCAGAGTCCGACTTCCGCCCAGTCTAACGGTCCCACAGCCTGGAAGGATGAGGTCGTGGGAGAACCGGTTCAGAGGCAGCTTCCTAAATCCCAGGATGTTGTCTTCTGCCCTCTCTGGGACAGGCCCTGTACCCACAGCAGCCCCATTGGCCCCTCATGGCCAGTGCCCATGGCCTTCCCACCTTCCCAGTGAGAGGAGGGGAGCTGCTCTTCCGAAAGGGGCATTCCCTCTGGGCATGTGGGGACCTGAGAGCTTCTCGGAGAGCAAGCTTTGTCGTCACCCTTTCAGTGGATGTGGGCACCCACTGGGTGCAGGCTCCGTCTGCCCACTCCCTGGCGCGTGGCGGCCTTAGGGACAGCCCAGCCCTTGTGTGTCGACCTTGACCCGGGAGACTGGAAGCTTCATGGGCTCTACTGCCGCTGGCTGGGTGTAGTTTTGGAAGAGGCTGAAATGTTACCTCTTCTTGTCAGTTGATGGCCTGGCACAACACCCAGAGTCCCCCTGGCCGAGAGCCACCAAATGAACACCACTCTGCTGATTTATGTCTGCCCGGCAACACTCAGCTTTGCGTTGTGGCTCTTCTGGCCAAATAGGTTTCTCTCTCATTAGAGTTTTGGGGTCTTGTTCAACTGTGTTTCCCCCAGAATCTGCTATCCACCACGTCTTCAGTATATGCTTGTGGACTACAAGGACAGTCTCTGTCCCAATCAAGATAATCCACCCCTTCAGCCTCTAACCTTTCCCCAAGCCAGGTCTCAGTTTCCTTATCTGTTAAATGGGAGGGTAAGTCTTCCTGAAGGCCCTGTTCAGTGTTGAGAGTCGGGGGTTCAGTCAGCTCCTAGTCTTCAGAAGCCAGTGGTGGGGAGAGGCCGAGTGGAGGGTGGGGAAGGGGAGGGAGGCCCCAGAAAGAGGCCTGCCCTGCCCTCTTGGGCTCGGAGCTGCTTCCGTAGTCCGTGCCTGAGCCGCTCGCAGCCCAGCCCCCGAGTCCTCGCCTCCACCTCCTGGCCCTCTGGTTCACCCTGGCAAGTGGAGGGGAGGTTCTTCAGGGTCTGCTCGTGCTCCCACCCCTGTGGGCGCCTGTCCTCCCGGGAAGTCAGCAGGCAGAGCTCTGGAGTCTGTCTGAGCCACTCATGACTGTCAAGGTGGAAAATAGTCCTAGAAGTCTGGTGCTCGAACCCAGGGTCTCACAGGGGCCAGGGCCTGGCTGGGGACGTCCTACTGCCCGGGCCAGGGCTGGGCCTCAGTGTCCACTCAGTGTTTCAGGCTTCATGCGCAGACCTCAGGCCACTGCTGGATCTCGGGTCTGTAGCTTCCAGGCTGTGTGATTTGGGCAAGTTACTTAATGTCTCTGGACCTTAGTTTCCTCACTGTAAAAAGGCAACCCTACATCTTCCAACCTTAAGGGTTGAGATAGTGTGTGCAGACACCACCAGAGCGCCTGGCGTGTTATGAGCCTCAGATGAGGGCAGTTGTGATCACTGCTGTTCTCAAGCGGCACGTGACCTGTTCCGTGTTCTCCGTGGATGCCATGGGGGCAGAGTAGCTCCTCCTCCCCCCTGGAAGCAGGCCTGGCTCTTCCTCCTGGCCCCTCATTCATTCATTCACCAACTATTTGTTTAGTGCCTAGCACAGATCTGGGGCTGCCCCCGCGGACAAGGATGAAGTGTCTGTTTTCACGGCGTTTTGAGCGTAGTGGGGGACTCTGGGATTCAACAATAGCCGTGCGAGACATCACCACGTGCATCGTGACGAGGGTGGAGAAGCACACGGCGCGCCAGGAACACATGGAGGTGGCGCTGGGGTGCTTGAGGAGGCCAAGGGCTGAGGGACGAGATGGAGCCAACTGCATAAGGAGATGGAGCAGGAACATTCCAGGCTCAGGGAAGTAGGAAAATTTGATTTCAAGGAACAGCACCGAGGCTGGAGAGCAGAGGGAGGCGGGGCGGGAGAGGCGAGCCGGCCGGCCTGTGCGGTCCTTGCTGTGTACACTCGCATCGGTCTACGAACCTCCCTAGAGCCTTGTTTCACCCACCTGCACCTCACAGAGGGACTGGAGGCCTAGAGGCCGCGGACGTGGCCCCTCAATGAGGGGGCTTCTCTGGGAGGGAGGTGTCTTTGGTCCACTCTGCAGATGGGTAAACGGTGGCCGCAGGGAAGAGACTTGCTGCAGGTCCCGAGCCGGCTCTGCAGGCAGCCAGGGCTTGGAGTGAGAGCGTCCTGCCCCTCTGGGCCACTTTGCTTCTCAGATGCAGAAACTGAGTTACCAGGGGAAGGACTCCAGATCCCCAGCGGGTCCCCTGCAGGCCTCATGCCGCCCGGGGTTGAGTCCCACCGAGTCCGATGGGGCCTTCTCTGGGTTCACCTGCCAGCTGGTGGGGGGCCCTGGGAACTGTCAACTGGGAAGGCCTCTCGGGTGATGGCAGATCTCCTGTTGCATGAGGCCGCTCTGGGGCCCGGGAGCGGCAAGTGTAACCAGGGCGGCTGTCTCCCAGTGAGACGGTGGAAGGAGCTGCTACAGAGAAGGGAGTGAGCTCGCTGTCGCTTGAGTTATTCAAAGAGAGGCTTCATGGCCTTGCATGTTTGGATAAAGACATAGGGTTGGTGGAAAGCAGCTTGTAAACAGTACAAAATGTTGGCAGTGGTGATTACTTGAGGACGATTCACGGGGAGATTTGTGTGGTAGCTACGGCAGAGCTGCCTGACCTCAGGGTCCGTTCCAGGCAAGGAAGTCTGAAGGTTATTAATGTTTGAGGTTCCAGGATTCTAAGGTGCACTTTTAGCTGCAGAGCACACACATTGACCGTGTTTGGCGTTCAAGCCCCTGGTGGTCTGAGGTCTTCCAGCTCCCCATCACCACTAACTGTCGCCAGTGTACCATGTGGTGAGGACATGCTGGCAGCCCACTGGGTGTGGATGGATGAATCTGAGAGCTGGAGCCCAAAGACCTGCCTTTGAGACCTGACCCTGCCATTTACTGTGTGGCCATGGGCAAGTCACTTGGCCTCTCAGAGCGACTGCCTTGTTTTCTATCTATATAATGAAGATGATGGAACTTGCCTGGACAACTTCATAGGATTGTTTTCGGGAATCAAGGAGGTAGGAATAGACAAGAAAACATTTTGCAAGCAGTGAAATCCTGCATCTCTTGAGGAATTGTTAGCCAATGAGCAGACAGGATGTCTATGTCTTCATTCTTGGAGGAGCTGGGAGAAGCCAGGAGGGTGGATCCCCTTAACTTTAGGATGCTAATAAATCAGGAGCTGCTCCGGAGAGGACAAGAGGGTGTGACCATGTTCCGTGCTGTGTGGGCTCCATGAGGCAAGGCCTCCCCACTGGCTGGGAGGTTCTAGATGTGAGGGTTTGAAGTGCAGCCAGTCTAGGGGTCCAAAAGGGCCCAGAGGCACATCTGATCCACCCCCCATTCCCATTGTACAGTTGGGTAAATGGAGGCTCCGGGTCACACAGCCAGGACTCCAAACCTGGTTGTGCTCACCCTGGGTCCTGTTCTTTGCACAGTGTGACCGGAGCCGTGAGCTGCTGGCTGCTCACAGTGTGTCTAGTTTGGGACACAGGTTGCTGAGATTCCGGAATCCTGTTGTGTGCCCGGCTCTAGGCTAAGACTTGTTGGGAGCAAGTGGAGAATAACATATGCTGTAGCTGGGGGCCTGGAGCTGCAGGCAGGGCTGGGAGACGTGTGTGTGTGCGTGTGTGTGTGTGTGTGTGTGTGTGTTTGTGTGTGTTCCTTGCACCAAGGCACAGTGCGATTGGGACTGGAGCGTCTGAGATCCTGGAGGAAGTAATGGGGCTTTGGATCCAGGCTTAAGGGTTAGATAATGGTTAGGTTGGACCCCAGAGTGCTGGGATATTAGAGCTGGCCTGGGACCCCCAGACCACTGTCCCCTGGACATCTATGGTTCTTGTCTCACGAATGCTCTCAACTATTGATTGCGTCCTGGGTTAAATAAGCCCTTTACTGCTCCCAGCAGACCTGTGTGGAGGGTTCTGATATCAGACCCATTTGACAGATGAAGAAACTGAGAGGCTATGTAACACATTCAAGACTGCACAGCTGAGACACTTGGGAACCCCACTAGACAACCCTAAGGAGCCCCCTGCCTCCGTCTCTTCCACCCTCTGCTGTGCAGGAGGCAGCCTGTGCCTCCGAGTTTCACAGAGCAGGGTTCTCACCTGTTATAGGCTGTGTGATGCCGGGTGAGATACTCAGCCTTTCTGAGCCTCTGTTTCTTCTTCTGTAAAATGGGGGATGAGCACGAGCAGAGTCAGGGGGACCCTTCGCAGTGTGATGCCGCAGATCAAGTGCATGGTAAATGTTAGCACCTGTCCCAGTCAGCGCTTGTCCCTTACCTGCCTCTCCAAGCGTTTATTCATTTGTTAAACACTTATTTTCTGAGCGCGCCCTGGGTGCCAGGCCCTGTGTCTGATGTCTGGCCCAGTGGCCGGCAAATTGTGAAGTTCTCAGCTCCCAGGAGCGGGGAGGGCCAGGGGGGCTCCAGTCTATCTGTCACTGGGTTGGGGAGGGGGTCGTCATCCTGATTAGCAAAGCTCCTGGCTGGTCCTTGCTCTGAGCCCCAACCCTCCTCGTGGTGGCTGAGAGCTGGTCTGGAAGAAGCTGCCCTGAGTCCTGGGTCTTTAAGAATCCTCAGCGGTCTGTGTGTCACGGGGGGAGGCGTGCACCTCCAGCGAGATGGAAAATGGAAAATGTGAGGCAGCGGCTGCTGAGGCCTGGGGGGACCACGGAGCTCCCAGGGCTCCCAGCATTCCTCGCAGAGGGGCTGGGCCTGTGTCCCTGGGCATACTCTCTCTTGCACACTCAAACCCACACACATGTATTCACAGCTCGTGCTCAGAGATCCACAACCACTCACACACATCTTACATACACATGCAGACACCACATCCAGCTTGTGTGGTATGCTTCCAGAAGCACAACTTCTGACATATTTGAGAGGATACACGCTCAGAGAAGTACACAAACCCATGCAGACACACAACCTCCTGTGTCATCACACCCACACGTTACCAAAGAGACACAACAGAGACTCACACCATCTTGGAGACCCCTGGCTCAGAAACATAGCCTCACACACATCTTACACCCCCAGACACTCTTGGCTGTGTCCCAGAGATGGACGTGCAGCCTGGAGATGCCCTCAGACATATGGGAAGTACACATACACATGCAGGCGCCCGCACAAACCCACGCAGACTCATTACACACAGGCGCCAGCATCCACGGAAATCCACAGATGCGCCCCTGCCAGGCAGGCACAGAGACAAGCGTGTCACCCAGATGCCCCCACTGCCTCTTCCACAAAGCCAGCACCAGAGGCCCTTGCACACCTACCGGGCACAGACACACACCCAGGAGACACTCACACACATGTGAGCAGGGACACGAGCACAGAGCTCTCAGATGTCAGGCCTGTAGCATGTGCTAATGGGGCCCAGAGGCTCACACACCAGGGTAACCAGACACAGACACACAGAGACTGTGTGACATTTCACCCCCACAGAAACACAGGAAATCCTGGCCCGTGGCTCCCTGGAGCTGATGAGTACAACTGGTGCTTTCAGCCCCTCCACAAGGCTTCCTTCCACAGGGCTGCTGGGAGCAGGGAGGAGTGTGGCCCGAGCTTGAGTTTGTAACCTCCTGGGTCTGCACTAAAGGCCCCTGATGCCAGCACTGGGGCCTGGGCCCAGTGGGCTGAGTGCAATGGAGCAGTTGTCAGGCCTGCGCACCGGAGAAACAGTGCCCGGGGGCAACTCCCTTCTAATCTCCTAGGAATTTCCTGCTTGCCCTCATCTCCCCCTCCTCCCCTTCTCTCTTTGCTGGGGGCTGTGATGGGCCATGCCACTCCCATCCCTAAAGGGTGCCTGGTTCTCCCTGGGAAACAGAAGGGAGCCAGGGTAGAGGAGGCTGGAGATGCTGTGGGCACTCAGAGGAGGAGCCATTAGAGATGAGGAGTTAGCATTGAGAGGCTGCCTGTGTGCCTAGCTGCTGAACAGTGGCTGGCACTTCACAGGGACTCAATAAATATTTGTTGCGTGGTTGAATGAGGGAGAGGCTGGGAAGGGGAGTTGGTCCTGCTTGAGAAGGGCATTGAATGCTGAGCTGAGCTGAGGCCTGTGAACACCTTGCTGGGAAGGAACCATATGCACTTATAGAAGGCTAGCAGCTGGTCCCTTACCATGTGTCTACAGCACCGGGCACCAGGCCTGGCCTGTCCCAGGGGCCCAGGGCGGGAGGGGAGGAAGGCTGTGTGGTCTCATGGCCAATTCCTCCTTTGGGGACAGGTCTGGGGCCAAATCTAGCTTTGTTACCTCCTCCCTGTGCATGATCTCTATGTGCAAGTCCCCTCATCAAGCCTCAGTTTTCCTGTCTGGAAAATGGGAATTTAATCCCTTTCTTGCAGGCCACTTGGGAGGATTGGCATTCAGGTCTGTGGCACATCCCGCACCAGCCTGGGCTCAGAGGAAGGGAGGGAGCCCCACATCCCGTGTAGCCTCCGGGATGGAAGGACATCCCCAGGGGAGGGGCTCGGCTGAGTTCCAGGTGGGGCCTGACCAGCAGCCAAGGTTATTACCAAGGTCATTCCCCCGTGCCCTGTAGGCGTGACCTCATCCGCAGTCATGTTCTCTGCCCTCTGCTGCCAGAAGGAACTTGGAGCTGAGGTGGAGGAAGAGCCAGAGGCTCTGCGGTGTTCTGGGCCAGGCTGCCCCGGCAGTCACTGGAGGGTCAGCACCACGTCCACATTCTCAGTGGACAGCACCGGCCTCCCTGAGGGACGCTGGGGAGTCCGAGGAGGTGGGAGCCGCAGGCCAGCCCTTCCCTTCTCTGGGTCCGAGGGGGTTAAGAGCACTGTGTTCTCGAGCCAGGCCAGCCCGGGCTTGAATCCTGGCTCAGACTTTTTCTCAGGAGCTTCCCCTTTACGAGCCTCAGTCTCCTCTGTAAAATGGGGCTGTGGATGGATGGTGCTCGCCCTGCCAGGTTGCTGTGAAGGTTAAATGAGAGAAAGTGTGTAGGTGAGGATTAGCCTGGGCCTGGCTCACAGTAAGAGCTCACCAGCTATGCGCCCTCAGCTCGCGTTATCGGCAGGCATGGGTCTGACTGCCCACGAAGGCAGGGTTGTGCCTGGCTCTGGGTGTGGGTCTTGGCATGGGGTAAGGACCTGGGGGGCGGGCTTGGGGATGCATTGCCTGTGGGTGTCCCCAAGTACACCTCTCCCTGCTGGTCCCCTTTTCCTTCCTGCACGGTGTCAGTCCTCCCTGAGTGGCTGAGGCCAGAGCTGCAGACTCTGTAACCTGGGGGTGCTCCTTTGCTGATGGAGGGCTGCCTTTGGGGTCCCTCATTCTAAGACCAACGTGAATCATCTCCCATTGCCTCTGCCACAAAGAGAGGCTTCCTGGAGTATCCTTTGGGGCATTTACCTCAACAGTAACTGGATTATTAATTGGGTGATTACAGGTTTCACATCAGCCCCTTCCCCCACGTGTTCTCCAGGGGGGCAGGGACCTTACTGGGTGGGATTTAGCCCCTTCCTTTTACACAGGTGTAAACTGAGGCTCAGAGAGGTTAAGGGGCCCACCAAAGGTCACACAGCGTGTAAGTGGCAAGAGGCAGAAGGGCTGGGGTCTTGTGGTGCTCTTTCCAGGATGCCAGGCAGGGGGAATGGCACCAGCAAAGGCTCAGAGATGTGAAATGCCAGGGTGTGGAGTGTGCTGGAGCTTCAGGCCATGTGGCCAAGCCACTCCCTGACTCCAGCCTCACTTTGCCTCCCCGGAGACTGCTCAGCCCTGTCATCTCCCTGCTCAGAGATTTGGCTGCTGCCCAGTGGCCATCCTGGGGATGTTTTAAACATCCAGATCCAAATGCTGCCTTCCTTCCTGTCCACACGGAAAAGATGAGAGGGACACCGGCAGGCGCCCCTGCTGTGAGCACCCCCCTCAGAGGCAGCAGGAGCTGCGGCTGTCTCCCGGCTCTGTGGGGTGAGGCCCGGAATGGGGCAGGGTCAAGCTAGGCCTGGCCTGGGGGCAGTGTTCTCTGGGCATCTCCTCACTCCCAGCACACACAGGCAGGCACTGCTCCCACCAGAGGGAGTGTCTGTGGTCTCCTGCACAGAGCCGTGCCAGGTCTGGGAGGCTCACTCCTGATTGGCTGTGGAGCCTTCATCTTCCTGAGCCTCCGTTTGCTTATCTGTAAAATGGGTATAAAATAATAGCACGCTCCTCAAAAGGACTGTCGTTAAGCATGAGATAATGGACATTCCTTCCAAGCTCAGCCTAGTGGCTGACACACAGTAAGCCCTGGTAAATATTAGCTGTTATTATTGTCACTATTGTCCCATTATAGAGACTGTCTAGTTTATGAGAGCTCAAACTGGACTCACATCCTGGCTGTGCCACGTAGCATGTGACCTGGGCGACATAGTTGACCTTTCTGTCCAGTTTCTCACCAGTCAGTTGGGGACTGCTGGGCATAAAATGAGATGACATGTGCTGCCTGACATGTGCCTGGCACAGGGGGACACTCAGGGAACAGCTTGCCTGTTATTATTTATTGGTGTTGGAGAGGTAAGTCCAGGATCCTTGTCTTCCCGTGTGACCCTGTGGGTCACCAGGAGCAGGCAGTCTCCATGCCAGCTGGAGCAGGGGCTCTGTGTGGCACGTCGATGGCTGGCTGGGCATCCTGTCCTTCCTTCTCCAGGACCTTTGACCTCAACTCCCCTAAAACTAGAGCCCAGCTTCTACCCAAGGAGGCTAAACTGGATTCAGCTCTGGGCTGGGAGACGGGAGCCCAGAATCCCTCCCTGCTTGACTCTGGACCCTCTGGGGACGATGGGATTGTCCCCAGTTCCTCTCTAGGCCTCAGTGACCCTGTCTGTGAAGGGATGGCGTCTTTGGGTTCCCCTCCCCCTGCTGATATTCCCAGAGTCTCTGCTCTTGACAGGGGAGGGAAGTGGAGCTTTACGGAGCCTTCTGCCCTCCTTGGGGTCCACGTGCAATGATCTCATCTGGAGCCTTGACAGACCCTGGGGGACAGGCAGAAGGGACAGCAGATGGCTGCCCTGGCCTCTCGAGGGGCCTGGCATGCTGCCTCTGTGGCCACTGCTGGCCCACCCTGCAGGTCAGCCCTTCCGGGCTGGGATGAGTGGCCCGGGCCAGAGCCAGGGTGGCAGATGGGCAGGCAGCCTGGGCCTTGGCCCGAGGGTGGGGCTGTGGTGGCCTGGGCGGTGTGGGGGAAGGCGGACCAGGAAGAGGCTCCTGCTCCTCCGTGGAGCGGTTGCTGCCCTGCAGAGTGAAAGTTCTGGGTCCCTCAGCTCAGCTCTGCCCTTCTTCCTGGGTCTGTCAGCCCGTCAGCCAGTCTGGTCCCTAGAACCTGGGGAGGAGGTGGTGTATTGGGGTGAGGTTTGGAATCTGGCAGGGATGCGCCCTGGGAGTTGGTCATATTGGATTTGAGGCCCTCCTCTGGGATGCGAAGCCTCCATGGGCATTAGCTTCACAGAATCCAAGAATTAAATGTAGACACAGCAGCGCTGACCGGAAGTGGTTTTCTGTAGGAGAGTGGGACGGGCTGGTAGTCTTCTCCTCTTAGGACTGCTTTACTCATTCGGCAGCTGTTTGCTGAGCGGTTCCTTTGTGTGCCAGATAGCGCGGTGGGCTCGGCCCTCCTGAAGCTCACATCCTAGTGGTGGAGACCGACATTCCACGTGCAAGCAGACCGAAGAGTAAGATAATTAGTATCACAAATAGGCCTGTGATAACATTCCATGAAAGAAACACAGATTTGAGATGCACACAATGGGCCTAGAGGGGTCTGGAAGGCTTCTGTGAGGAGGTGGCATTTAAGTGGGGGCTTCAAGCAGGAGGGGGAGCCACTAGTGTGCAGATGCAGGGCAGGGAAATCAGGCAGAGGGAACAGCAGGGGCAGAGGCTTGGAGGTGGGACAGGCGAGGTGTCTTGAGGCTGCTGAGAGGAGACCTGAGTGGCTGGAGTGTAGCCTACGGGAGGAGGAGTGGGAGAGGTAAAGACGGGGAGGTGGGCAGGAGGCAGCCTTTTTGTTTTGTTTTTAGGTCAGGTAATTTGCATGTGGCCAGCCCTCATGCTCCAGCAGTTAAGATTTGGAGCGCTCACCACCACGGCCCGGGTATGTTCCTAGTCAGGGAACCACACCACTGGTCTGTCGGTTGTCCATGGTGGTGGCTGCGTGTTGCTGTGATGCTGATGCTGTGCCACCAGTGTCTCAAATACCAGCAGGGTCACCCATGGTGGACAGGTTTCAGTGGCGCTTCCAGACTAAAACAGACTAGGAAGAAGGACTTGGCCAAACACTGCCAAAAAAATTGGCCATGAAAACCCTATGAATAGCAGCAGAGCATTGTCTGATATAGCACTGGCAGGCGAGGATGGTGCAAAAAGACCAGGCGGGCCTCCACTCTGCTCTGCACAGGGCGGCTAGGACTCAGAATCGACTCAACGGCACTAACAACAAAATTTACATGCAGTAAAATGAGTTTTGACAAATGCATACAGTTCTGTAACCACTAGCACAATCAAGATACAGAACAGTTCCTTTGTGACCCAAAATGCCCCCTGTGCCCCTTTGTAATCAGTTCCTCCCACCTCCCCCAGCCCTTGACAACCACTGATGTTTTCTGTCCCTGTAGTCTTACCTTTTCCAGAATGTCATATAAATGGAATCAAATAGTATGCAGGCTGCTGAGCCTGACTTCCTTCAGTTAGCATCATGCATTTGAGCTTCAGCCATGGTGTTGCAGGAATCAGCAGTTCCTTTTTCTTGCTGAGTAGTATTCCATTTTATGGACGTACCATCCTTTATCCATCACCAGTTGAGGGACATTTGAGTCGTTTCCAGATTTTGGTGATCATTGGAGGGTTTTAAACGGGGTAGTAATGAGGTTAAAAAAACATCACTCTGGGGGCCGCCCCAGTGGTGCCGTGGTTAAGTGCACACGTTCCGCTTCGGCAGCCCAGCGTTCGCCAGTTCGGATCCTACGTGCAGACTTGGCACTGCTTGGCATGCCATGCTGTGGCAGGCGTCCCACATATAAAGTAGAGGGAGATGGGCATGGATGTTAGCTCAGGGCCCGTCTTCCTCAGCAAAAAGAGGACAATTGGTAGCAGATGTTAGCTCAGGGCTGATCTTCCTCAAAAAAGCAAAAAGAAAAAAAAATCAGTCCATGTACCGAGTGGAGAACAAATTAGTGGGGAGCAAACTGGCCATCGTGAGGATTAAATCCAATGATTTGGTGATGAATCTGGCCCACCAGAGGTACTCAGGGATTGTTCAAACCAAAAGGCTATGCCCTGGGGCAGCCAGGGAGGCTTCCTGGTGGAGGTGGCATTTGAGGTGGAGAGGTGAGGAAATGAGAGACAGGTACAGAGTAGAAGGACGCCCAGGCAGTCAGAGTCCCCATGGGAACAAGGCTTCCCGCTCCTGACCCAGCCTTGGCATACGAGGGTTTCTAGAAGGTGGTGTCCAGGGCCCGTATCAGAACAGGCGCGTCTCAGGGCCCACCCCAGCCCCGCGGGGCTGACTCTTGGATGGGAGACAGCCAGGAGATCTCTGCTCTGGAACAGTCTCTTCCTTGGTGGCTGGTAAGAGGTGACCTCCTCCGGCCTTCAGGAACCTCCTGTCCCCCTGGTTCCCTCTCCGCCCCCTCAGGGCCAGCTGGGAGCTGTTGCTGGGCTTCAGACCACCCATTGCCCCGTGCTGTGTTTCTGCAGAGGGGCCTCGTGTTGCATCCCTTTCATCTCCAGCCCTGCGGGTCGGGAGACCGGCTCACCCGCTACGCCTGCGGACCAATTCCACCAGGGCCGTGCATCTGGAGGCAGTTGCAAGCGTTCCAGTGGGCCCCAAATCTAAACTTCCCCCTTCAGTCCTCCTCATGCAAAGATTCATCATCTTGCATTTGTGTAGGGTCTCTGCAGAAAGCGTTCTTTCCTGGAGCATTTAAAATGTGGCTTGAGAACAGCGCCCTGCTTCTCCAGCTCTCGGCCCTGATGGTGAGAGGCAGGGTCTGGGGTCCCAGCCTGGACTAGGTAGATGAGATGGCTTCAGAGAGAACCGAGGCTCCGTCTTATTCTGTGCCAGGGACCTCTTAAGCTCTCGGCTGAGAATAATTCTCAGAATCTTTCTAAATGTTTAAAATAAAACCCAAAGGAAACCAAATATATCAAAATACAGTTCTCAAAATATGTTTCAAAATTATGGTATAGTAATACGTGTGTTTACGAACTCGTAAGATCTGGTGACAGGTCTCTTTACTGTAATTTCAAAGTACTGATGCGTGTAAACAATATTTTGACATTTCTGCAACAACTGCTATGTGACATGAAAATATCTGTGGTTTCTTTTGGTGGCAAAGTGACAGGTCATACTAATAGAACCGGGGTTTGTCCAGAATAGAAGGAAATGCTAATTTTTAGTTAGAGGTTAGTGAAAATAAAGGTGTGATTTTTTTTTTTTCCCTTGCCATCTGAGTTCACGGACTCCCTGAATTCTGGTGCAGATGGAAGCGCCTGAAGTCTGCAATCTGAGTGCCCTTGGGGGTCTCTCTGGGTGACCTCGGGCACAGCCTGTCTTCACTGTGCTTCTCTGCGGTTCTTTGTCTCTGGAAGAGCGGTGGTGATCCCTGTCCCGCTGGCCATGGGGTTTCTGTGAGGACCCCTGGGTTGATTCAGATGGAATGTCTCTGTAAACTGTGAAGCCCCGTGCCACCGTGCGAGGTCTCGCTATTATTAGCAGGCGTGTGAGCTCATGTTTGGCCCTCCAGCCCAGCATCGACCAAGAGACTCTTCCTGGCCAATTCCCCCAGGACTCCTGGGAACCAGGCCATTTCAGGGAGCGGGTCTGCCTCTGAAAGGCTGCTTCCTGCAGGCTGACCTCATGGGTCACTGAGGGGGTGTGGGGGGATGGCCCGAGATGCACTTTGTGGGCAGGGAGTAGGTGGGCGAGCAGGAGGTTCCTGGCGTAGAGAGACCCCTCTGATGCTCCTGGCGTGGCATGGGGGTCTGAGCCAGCCCTGGAGCAGCTCAGGCTCTCTCTGACTCCTTGCAGCTGGCGTGAGGCTGGGATCTGGAGGGCCTGCCCGCCCTGGGCTGTGGATGGCAGAAGCCACACTCATCCTTTCATTCATTCATCCGCCATAAACAATGATGGGTGCCCGCTCTGTACCACGTCCTGTTGTGAGGGATGCCGGGGACCAGACACGAGTCAGACCCCTCACCTGCCCTCCTCCCAGCTCTTGGGGAAGATAGAGTTGAAAACAGGCAAATGCGCCCTATACTTGTTAGCATAAGAGACGAATGGAGTTCAGCATGTGGGGTTTGAATCAGATTGGGGAGGAAAGAATGCTCTGAAAGGATAAGATTAGGAGTTAGCCCAGCAGAGGCCATTCTAGCAGAGGGAATAGCCTGAGCAAACCTGGGAGGAGGGCCCACAATTAATATGCACTGGCCTCGGGTCAGAGGGCCTGTTTCGACTTGAGCTCCACCACTGCCTTGCTTGAGCAGCTCTAGAAAACTTCTGAGCCTCAGTTTCCTGCTCTGCAAAATGGGAACATTTTCTGTACGTACCTTACTATCAAACTATTGTGCTCCTGCTGTGCTTGGGCTGGGGCCTGGTAATTAATGAGCCTCCAGATAGGTGGTAGTTACTTCTTGGTTGTGGCAAATCTGGATATGGGGATGCAGGGGCACCTGGCAGAGGATGCAAGGGCAGGGGCAAGACAGGAGTGGGGAGGAGACCGGGGTGGCTAATGCAGAAGCCGATGGAAACTAGTGGAGGAGATAGAAAGCTAGCTGCTTTTTTCCAAGTTTTCTCTAATACACAGGTGTTATCTCTGTAATCAGAGCAAAATAAACATTTTCTCTAAAGGGAAAGGCTTCCTACCCTGGCAGCAGTGTGGGTGCCCCGTTCCCATCCCCCATCCTGCCCCCCTCCATTCCCCACTCTCAGGCTGAGTTAAATAATCAGGGTAAGCCTCAAGGGGGAGAGAGGTCGACTTGAGGTACTGGTCAGAGGGGATGGGTGTAGAGGGGCTGGTGGGCTGCGCCTGGTCTGGGCACCTTTCCCCAGCATCTTTAGGCTGGCCTTTTTGACTGTGGGGTTGAGAATCGGGGGCCTCCAGAGTCTGAGGGGGACATTGCTGGGCAGCGTGGCCTTTTCCTGTCTGCAGAAGAGGATGAAGTTTGGGGTTTCCCCATTGATGTTGGGGGGACTCCAACAACCTTGCTCTGTAGCTACTAGGCCCGCTGAGTCCAGTGGAGAGTGGCCCTTCCCTCCCCGCCTCCACATGGTTGGGGGATCTGGGACGGAGGAGAGACTCAGCAAGGCCTCTGAGCTGTCTTTGAAGGAGCTGGGAAGGCTGAGCTCCCCGCCCCTGTCCCCCAGCTCCATCAGTTGGATTGGACAGTCCCTAGAGAGCTTTCTGGGGTAGGGGGCCAGGACATTTGGAGGCTCAGTGAGGTCTAAGAACCTCCGGAGCAAACAGGGTCCTGCCCTCCTAGGGCCCTTCTTCACGTCCCAGTAGCCCCTTTCCCTGCCCCCACCTCAGGCCTGGAAAGCTCAGCCCCTTTTAAGACCCACATTCACCAGCCCTGCCGCCCACGGCCCAGCAGACCCGGCCGTGTGGGCCACAAGCCGGCCTTTGTGGACTCGCCCTCTCACGTGGGCCGTGCCAGGAGGGGCCGCCCCGCATTCTGCCTGCAGCTGGGACAAGCCCCTGAGGGGCCTGGGCCCCCCTTGGCTACCATGGAGAGATGGAGCTGGCAGGAGTACAACATCCTGCATTTTTGGAAGTTGACTGCGGGGAAGGGCAGGCCCTGCAGAGACAGCTGCTCCTGTGAGAAAGATCATTCATTCACTCAGTTATTCAATAGATGCTTATTGAGACTCTGCTCTGCGTCATGTCAGGCCCTGGGCTGGGGACTTGTGGTGCTGAGACACGTGACTCTTGCCCTTTTAGGGAAAAAGACTGGAAGGAAGCACCCTGCATTAGAGTCACTTGAGGAGCCCCATGCCCAGAGTTTCTCATTCAGTAGGTCTGGGTTATGGCATGAGAACTTCTGACAAGTTCCCCAGTGATGCTGATGCTGCTGGTCCAGGGACCACATTTTGAGAGCCACTGTGATTCAGGTCCAGGTGGAGGAATTATGAGTGATTTATGTTTTCCGTATTTTCAAAACTGTATACCATTTACTAGGTTGTTTTTTTGTTTGTTTGTTTTGCTGAGGAAGATTTGCCCTGAGCTAACATCTGTGCCAGTCTTCCTCTATTTTGTATGTGGCTCGCTGCCACAGCATGGCTGATGAGTAGTGTAGGTCTGCACCCAGGAACAAAACCTGCAAACCCTGGGCTGCCAAGGCGGAGCATGCCAAACTTAATCATCATGCCATGGGGCTGGCCCCTATCTGATTACCATTTACTTTTATAAATAGAAAAAATCAGTTATTTAAAAGTTAAAAAAAATAAGTGGTCCCTCAAAATGACTCCAGTGCTCTGGATGTGATCCTGTGTTAAGGAATGTCACCTCCCATGATCTAAGTGTCATACATTTGTTGATGTTGCCCAGCACCATGAGCTTGTATGTCTCCTGTACTTCCTCTTGGTTCATCCTAAGCTTTGAGTCCACTCAGACCCCCACCTCCTCCTCCTCACCAGGTCCTGTCGGTGTGACTGCAGACAGAATAAGTGAAATGCTAGTAAATGGCGTGGAGAGCATTTGAACACAGGCCTGTCTGGAGGCTGGCTTAGCTTAGATTTAGCGACCGGCCTACACTTCCTGAGTGCCGTTTCCTTTATGCTTCCTTAATCCGCCAGCTGAAATGGCATGTGGACTCCTCACTTCCTCATTTCTTTAACTGATGTGATCATTGACTGTCCCACTTCCTCCTTTTCCACTTTTAGTTCTGTCCACTTGGCATGATGGTGGGCTGTGAGTCTATGTGCATTGGGGTGGAAATGGGGTGGGGTCCTGGTGAGGCGACCGTTCGTCTGCAGCTGGTGCAGACAGACTCATCCACTTCGGGGTGCCACTGACCCCCCCCCCCGGGGGAGAGGCTGTGGTGGCAAGTGGGGATCACACCCTTCAGTCGATGGTGGGAACGGGCCGGTGTCTGCTGGTTGGGAGAAGCGGACACCTGTCCGGTCTGCCTTCCCCTCCTGAGGTCGGAACCGTTTGGGAAAGAGTCCCAGGAGTCCAACAGATGGACGTGAAACCCTCGCTGAGGTTTGGTCCTAAGAGCACTGGAGGGTACCGCTTCCTAGCCCTGCCCCTGAGCGAAATGGCCCACCCAGTCTCAGGATGCTGGACGGCCCCAGGCCATTCCTTTGGGGAAAGGGAGCCTCAGAGGTCTGGTGAACCCAGCCATCCGGACCGTGGCCCCCGCTCCAGGGCCTGCGGAGTTGTCTGTTTGATTCCTGGCCCCACTGCCTGTCCCATCGGCACCATGCTGGCTGCCTTCCCCCGCTCCCCTGGGATGCCTTTGGCAGATCATTCACCCTCGTGACTCAGTTTCTCCTTTAGTGTACAGTCTTATTTATTCCATTCAGTCACACTCAGAGTAGATACTATTATTCCCATTTGTGACTCAGTTTTCATATGTGTTGATAGACATAATCATTATCCATTTTTTTCGGCTGGGTCTCCCCACTCATCCCCTTACACTTTGTGTCCAGTGATTGTTTCACAGTGACAGATATCTTTGTGGGTTTTTTCCCTAGCCACGTGCGCCTTCGTTCTTTCAGTTAACATTTGTTGGGAGCCTGCAGGGTGCGAGGCCCTGTAATGGGTGTGGGGGATGCGACTGGGAGCGAGGTAGACGTGGGGCGGCCCTCCAGACTCTCACAGTGTCTCTGGGAGACAAACTATTAAATAAAGAATTGCAGACGTGCTCATGATGACAAAGGGGAAGTGAGGGACGTCTGGAAGCTGGTGACAGAGATGGGCAGGAGCTGCCCTGAGGAAGTGAGGTCACCTCCCCACCTCCCTTCACTTAAACCCAAACTCAGACTCTTTACTTGGCCCTTCAAGGCTCTGGATGGCTGACCCCTGTCTGCTTCCCCAGCCTCAACTTACCCCCATAGCTATCCTGGCTGCCTTGCTGCATCTTGACACACTGAGCTCTTTCCTGCCTCTGGGCCTTTGCACACCCTGCTCCCTCTGCCTAGAGTAATCTCCCCCTGGCTCACTCTCTTCGTGGCTGTTCCTTCCTGGCTCAACTCAAATGTTCTGTCTTTAGAGATGGCCTCCCTGAGCGTGTCCTCTAACGTGGCACCTTCTCCCATTGCTCTATCTTATTACCCAGGGGTTTCTGTTTGTCTGGTCTTCATAGCTCTTAACAGTATCTGAATTTTTAAATTTGTTGGTTTACTGTATGTCTCCCCAATGAGACTTGGGGCTCATGCAGAAGACATAGAAGGGGCCACCTTAGTCTTGGTCGCCACTGTCCCTCCCCACCCCCGTGCTTGCACAGAGCCTGGTGCACAGTTGGCACTCATCAATGCTTGTTAAATGAGCCTCTCCTGCGTCCCATGTATTAGTTTCCTATTGCTGCTGTAACAAATTACTACAGATTTAGTGGCTTAAAACAACCCTAGATTATTATCTTACAATTCTGGAGGTCAGAAGTCTGAAAATCAAGGTGTTGTCAGGGCTACATTCCTTGTGATGGTTCTGGGTGAGAATCCAGACCCTTTTCCAGCTTCCAGAGGCTGCCTTCACTCCTTGGTTTGTGGTCCTGCCTCCATCTCCAAAGCACTTCCCTCCCACCTCTGCTTCCGTTGTCACGTGGCCTTCTCCCTCCTTGATTCCCCAGCCTTCCTCTTATAAGGACCCTTGTGATGACACTGGGCCCACCCGGATAATCCAGGACAATCTCCCCATGGCGAGTTCCTTAACCTAATCACATTTGCAAATTCCCTTTTGCTGGATAAGGTAACATATTCACAGATTCTAAGAACTAGGACATGGACATTTTTGGGGGGCCATTATTCTGCCTGTCACACCCAGGCCCCCGACTTGCCTAGGACTGCATTGGGTGTGTCCTGCACTCAGGCACCCTGGCCACTGCACAGGGTCCAGTGCCCTGACCGCTCCTTCCCTCTGCAGGATGAGATCGAGGAGCTGCGGGCAGAGATGCTGGAGATGCGGGACGTCTACATGGAGGAGGACGTGTACCAGCTGCAGGAGCTGCGGCAGCAGCTGGACCAGGCGAGCAAGACCTGCCGCATCCTGCAGTACCGGCTACGCAAGGCTGAGCGCCGCAGCCTCCGTGCTGCCCAGACGGGCCAGGTGGACGGCGAGCTCATCCGCGGCCTGGAGCAGGACGTCAAGGTAAGCCGGCGCCTGCCCGCCCCTCACAGGTACCCTTGTCCAGGGTGGAACCACAAGCCCGAGTGGGGCCCAGGTTAGCCCAGCTCACTCCTGTGTGTTGTTGGACAAGGTGTACCACCTCCCTGGGCCTCAGCTTCCTCATCTGTAAAATGGGAACCTCTGGTGGACCGACAGGCCATCCGCCAGGGACTTCCCAGAGTGATATTGCATTATGAATCCCACGGACAGCAGCTACTGTTGGAGCGTCGGCTGCACACCTGGTGCCGGGCTCACGGTTCGCGGGGTCCTTTATTGTGGAGTAGTGAAGGCCTGGAGTTGGATGGGGCTGGTTTCAATCTTGGCTCCGATATGCCCCAGTTTTGTGATTTTGAGCAAGTCCCCTACATTTCAGTTTCCTCATCTGTAAAATGGGTGTAACAGCAGCCCCCGTCTCGCAGGGCTCTAGGAGGGTTAGAGGAGACCACTAGGTAGAGGTCACGGTAAGCACTCAAAAATGTCAGCTGTTATTATTATTCCCATTTTCCTGATGAGGAAGGTGAGGCTCAGAGAAAGGAGGTACCTGTCCGAGGTCGAGGGACACTCGGCCAGCTCGCTGCTCTCTGCCTCAGGCAGCAGAGGGGTGGGCTGGGGGCTGGCAGGTGGGGTCCCCGGAAGAGAAGTCCACGCTGTCCGTGTGAACCCTGGTCTAGGGACTGAGAACTCGGGGGACCCAGGCACGGCCCCCTGCTCTCAGAACTCAGCCCAGCATGATCAGGGGGATGTAGGAGCTAGGGGTAGGGGCACCTGGAGCCGCCTGGGGACCCTAGGGAGCCTTCCCGCAGGAGTGACATCTGAGCTGAGGCCTGAGGGAGACGTGGGCATGAGCCGGGAGGGGGAAGGAGGAATGCTGGGGGAAGAGGCCCCGTCAGGGCCAGAGGGGGTGAACGCGAGCGCAGCCCCACTCGGCCTTCTGCACCTCTCGGATCTTTGCGCGCAGCAGGACTAGAGATCTGTTGTGCAGACGAGGAAAGTGAGCGCAGGACGGTTATGGCTCCAAGTCCCTAGATCAGAGACGACAGCTCCCGGGATAAATGCTCACACAAATACGCAAATCCCAGGACTGGACTGGAGGCATGTGGAGCTCGGGAAGCCCAGACGAAACTGAGATGGGGCCCAGGGAGTCGGGGGTTTCGGGCAGGGGCACAGAGAAGTCAGCCCCAGAGAGATGAGGCGGGTGGAGGGCGGCTGGGCTGGGAGCAGGCTGGCGGGGCTGCCGGCGCCTGGGTGGGAGGGGCGAGAGCGGCAGGGTTTGTGGGAGGGGGCCTCCACGAGCTGGGCGCAGGGGAGCAGGGGAGCGGCCCCTTCTGTTGGGATTTGAACTAGCCAATCAGACCCCCGTGCCCCGCCTCCTCCCTCCTCTCTCCTCTGCAGCTCCAGCGCTGAGCTCATCCACGAGGGCCGGGGCGGGATGCCTCTGGCTGCCGTGCTTTGTCCCATGTGCTGGGGATGTTCTGGGGCGTTTTTGGAGGTCCTCAGAAGGCTGATTTCCCTGGCATCGCCTAGGAAGGCTTGATGGACCCCGGTGGGGAGGGGGCCGGGAGCTGCCTAGGACGGTATCCCTGGGGACTCTGACTTGCTCTGCCAGCTCCTTGGCCCATACCCCTACTGGCATGGGGCCACCACTGGGCCCTCTGTTTCCCCTTTTGTTAAATGTCAGGATTACAGCAGCCGAATCTTCAGAGTTTTGCAGTCCCAGTGGTTTTATCGAGCAGGTAGTTTATTAGTGAGGGGACCACGAATGAAACCTCAGGCCTTGGTACCCCCCTTCCCTCTCACTCTCTGCTGGTCCTTGCAGCCTACGGGACCCACAGAACCTCAGCGGGAACGTTGCCCAGCATGAGGAAGGCAGGGGTGGGTAGGGCAGAGACCTGCTCTGCCACTTGCTTGCTGTGTGGCCTTGGGAAAGCTCCTTCACGTCTCTGAGCCTCAGTTTCCACATATGGAAAATGGAGGTAAAACTAGTCCCTACCTGTAGAGTTTTTTGTGAGGATAAAATGAAATAACTCAGCGCCGGCCCGTGGCCGAGTGGTTAGGCTCGCGCGCTGCGCTTCCGCGGCCCAGGGCTTCGCTGGTTCGGATCCTGGGCGCAGACACCGAACCGCTGGTCAGGCCACGCTGAGGCAGTGTCCCACATAGCACAACCAGAGGCACTCACAGCTGGAATATACAGCTATGTACTAGGGGGCTTAGGGGAGAAGCAGCAGCAAAAAAGAAGACTATTGGCAACAGATGGCAGCTCAGGGCCAATCTTTAAAAAAAAAAAAAGAAAGGACTCAAGTAAAGAGAGTGCTGAACACAGAGTCTGGCACAGCGTGCTCACCCAGCAAATGAGCAAATGTTGGTTGTGATGGTGTTGTTCAGGAGAAGAGCTTATAAGGTGCTAGTGGGACAAGTGGCTGGGGCCTGGGAAGGAAAGGGGAGGCCGGAATCTCAGCCTCCCAGGGTGGAGAAGAGTCACCTGGAGGCCGTGTTCACAATGCAGAGTCCCAGGTGCCACCTTCAGGGCCTGGGATCCTGGGGGAGGGTGTCAGGTCCCAGGAATGTGGGCGGCAAATTTCCACCTGAAGGGACGCCTTTGGGAGGCCCAAGGACACCCCAGTAAAACGTTTCCTTTCTCAGAAACATGGAAAAGTGCTGGCTTTGGGTTCAATTCCCGGGTGACCTGGGCAGGTTGCTTCCCCTCTTTAAGCCTCAGTTTCCTCATCTGTAAAATGGGGGTGACATTCCCACCCTCCAGGGGTTCCCAGGAGGACTCGGTCACCCAGAGCCCAGAGGCTGCCTGGCCGGGGGGCACCCCTTAGTGAGCATTCCCATCCCCCTCCCCGAGGATTCAGAGTGACAGCGACACCCTGAAGCCTGAGGCCCCGATGAGCAGGGAGCTGTGGCCTGGAGGCTGCTGGCTGCATTTGGCAGGAGCCGGGCCCCAGCGCTGTAAACAGTGACCTCATGGCTGAGCGCATTTGTTTGTGCTTTGGGGCTTTGCCCTGGGTTCCGGAAGCAGCAGCTGCTTCACCTCCCATGGTATCTCACCCGCCCCACCTTGGGAGTCGTTGGGAGCATCATGAGAGGATGAAATGAGACAGGCGGGGGCCCTATGAGCACCTGACACAGGGAGCCCACTGTTGGGCTCAGTATTAATACTTTTATTACTAATATCAATATAATATGTCTTCAAGCTTCGGAGCAACAGCAGGGTCAGGTTGAGAGCAAGACTCGAGAGTTGACCCACCTGATTTTAAATCTTGGTTCTGTAGCTTCCTGGCTGTGTGACCTTGGGCAGGTGTCCCTTCCTTTCTGAACCTCAGAATGGGGATAACAGAGCCCTTCCTGAGGGGATGAAGGGCACATGGCGAGTGCTCAGGAAGTGACAGCTGATTCTATAAATCACCTGGGAGAGCAGAGGGGGCCCAGAGAGGGGAGGGGACAGGCCCAGGCCCCAAGGCTCCTGCCCTCCAGGCTGGCATGCTCTTTGCCCCCCTGGGCCTCCATCAGGGGACAGGGCTCTGAGATCTGAGAGGAAGGGCTCTCCTGTCCCCACTGGAATTCTGTCAGCTGCCTGGGGTTGGGCTTGCTTGTCATAGCACCCCTTAGGGGTAGGGAGCACAGGGGAAGGAGATTCTGTGGAGAATGGGGCAGAAGGCTCCTGGGAACTCATGGAAGGGATGAAATCCATAGAGTCACTCCTGAACCCAGGAGGATCCAGGAATCCACATGGATCATGACTTCTTATTGGAGAGCGGGTTGCTGTCTCAGATCGAGGCCATGGTGGGGAGGGAGCAACCCCCTAGATGGAGAGGAGCTGGCTCAGGTAGGAACACAGTTGAGAGAGGAGCCCTGGCCCCCAGCAGCTTATCCGTCATCCCTGTCAGGGACATGGCCCTCCCTGGACAGTGGGTCGGGTGGGTGGTTGCGGGGAGCATCCCCAGCCATGCTAGGGCAGGCGCAGCTTCCATATTTCAGTCGTTCACCCTTTTACCTCCCTCCCTTTTCTCTTCTTGGAGCCTTGGATTTGTTTGTTCATCCAACAAGCATTTATTAGGCACTTAATGTGTGTCTGACCCCGCACTGCTGCTGGGACACAGAGATGTGAAGGAATCCAGGCATGGTCTGGGGCCTTCATCTCTGTGTCCCGTCACTCCCGACCCCAGGGCCTAAGCAGGATGAATGAATGAGTGAATGAATGAATGGAGTGGTGATCAGGACAGGGGCTCACTGGGTGATCTAACAGCCCAAAACTGGGGACCATAGCCAGGAGCCTGGGGCTAAACACCTCCAGCAAAAACCCTGACATCAAACTCAAGAGTGAGGTTGTGGGACATTGGGCCAAATCAGATGAAATCAGTGCACAGTGGTGAAGCAGTGATCTGGACAATGCATTCGAACTCCGTGTTTCTTTTGAGCATCTACTGTGGTCCAGCTGCCGGCCCAGGTCCTGTGGCCTTTATTCCTCACAGCAGCCCTCGTGAGGAGGCTGTATCGACCACCTTTTACTGATGACCACACTGAGCCTTCAGATGGGGAAATATCTTGTCCTGGATCCCACGTCCCTGCTCTGATAATGGGGGACGTCTCACCCCACTTTGTGGATGGGTAAAGTTGGTGGCCTGGAGAGACCGTGGGAGACAGGAGGCAGATTCTGGCTGTCCTCGGAGATCCTCAGGGGCAGAGAGAAGCAGTGGGCAGCGGAGGGAGGGGGAGGCAGGGCTGAATTTCCTTTCTGGCCGTTGTTTTTCCTGGCCAGCCTCACTCCCTGCCAAGGGGTCCGTGCCGAGCTGGGCCTGGGCCCAGGCGGAGGACAGAGCCAGGGAGGGCCCTCTTCCCTTCCGGCAGGGAGGAGGTGCCACGGTCATTTCCGAGACTGGCAGGCACGAGGCGCTCGGCAGTCTGCCCCACACATACCTCTTGCTGGCAGAGCGCTGGCCACGCTGGCCCCTCAGCCAGATCCCTGGGGCTCACCCTGACTCAGCCCATGCTTGCTTTGTATGACCCTGAGCAAGTCACTTATGCTCTGAGCCTCAGTTTCTTTGCCAGCAAAATGGGGACAGAATTGGGGTGAAGATGCACGAATTTGGCACACGGTATGTATTCAGCAAACGGTAGTTCCCAGCCCATTCAGGGATGGAGCCTAGCTGTGATTTACCAGCTCAGAAGGTAAATTCTTCCTCGTCCCTAGAGGCCCGCTTTCCTGGCCTTTTACCCCCTGCTAGCAGGGGACAAGACAGACGGTGTCCCGGAGGAAGTGGGGTGTTACTGCTGCAGAGTCCTGGAAGCGGGGTTGGAGTGGCAGCTCTGTTAGCTCCTTTCTGCAGGGATGACTTGGGCACCTGCCCAGCCGTTGTCATTTGGGGCATATTTTGTATCCCAGACAATTGGAAACAGGCCTCGGGGTCCCGTTGTGCCCTCCAGCAAGTCGTGCCCCTCTCTGAGCTTCAGCTTCTCGTGGCAGCAGCCCCACTCACGCAGCACCCACTGTGCAGGCGCAGGGCCAAGTCTTCTGGTGCAGTAGCTGGCTCAGTCCTCCTGTCGTGTGCTTGCACCCATTCTGTAGTTAAGGAGACGGAGGCACAGAGTGGGGAGATGATTTGCCCAGGCTCACGTGCTGATCGCTGGCAGAGATGGGGTGGAAATGGCTCTGGGGCTGCCCATCTTGCTATAGGTTCCCGCTGCAGCTCACTTCCTTCCCTTTAAAATGAGCTTCTGGCCCTGCCACAGGCTCTTCTGAGAATTGGGCAAGAAGGTGGCTGGGAGAGACTTTTGGAAGCGTTAAATGCCCCAGGTAAATGAACAGGCATTCCTAAGAACAGGCAGGCCTTTACAGCTTTCTGCAGGCTGAACTGTGGTATAGAACTGGGAGCACAGGGTGCCTGCGTTTGGGTTTTAATTCTACTACTTCCTGGCTGTGTGACCCTTGGTGAATTACTTGACCTCTCTGTGCCTTGGTTTCCTCATCTACCAAGTGGGGTGATGAGAGCACCATCCGAGGTAAGATCGTCCCTCAGCCTGCTCACGCCCTGCTCATCACCTGCCCTTGCTCAGGTCTCTAAGGACATCTCTGTGCGGCTGCATAAGGAGCTGGAGGCGGTGGAGAAGAAACGGGCACGGCTGGAGGAGGAGAACGAGGAGCTTCGGCAGCGGCTCATCGAGACTGAGCTGGCCAAGCAAGTGCTGCAAACGGAGCTGGAGCGGCCACGAGAGGTGAGGACCTCTTCTCTCCCGGGCAGGGGCAGGCAGGCATGTGCCAGCTCCACCCACCAGTGTCTCTGAACCTCTGTCTCTGCACGGGTGTGCCTCCCTGGCAGAGCTGTTTTTTCATTCATTCCTCCAGCACACATTTCCTGAGCACCTACTATGTACACTGTGTCCTGGACACTGCGGACATGATGGTCAATGAAAGACACCTGTTCCTGTTCTCAAGGAGCCCACAGGCTAATGAAGGAGACAGTCAGCCATCAAGGAACCACAGCTGTGGGAGGATTAACTGAGAAAACATGCAACAGTGCCCAACATGGGGCCTGGCCCTCTGTCCTCAGTTTCCTCATCTGTAAATGGGCCAATAATGCCCCAAGTCACTGTGAGGACGAGCTAGGGTAACTTGTGTGGACATGCTCCAGGGGCTGCCATTCGGCCTCAAATCTGTGCTGGGGCTGGGCCTCTGGTCTGTGTCTCGACACAGATTTCAGGACACTAGACACTTCCTGAATGTGGCCTCCAGGCACCAGCCTCTCTGTCTTTGCTCCTGTGAGTCCCTCCACCTGGCATGTCCTCTCTTCCATCTGCTGTGTGTTAGGTGTACAGTACATTAGGCACCATGCTGGACCTTTCTCTCGGTAGTTTTCATAAAGGCCAATAACGTTGTGATTGTACCCATTTTATGGATGAGAAAATAGCCCAAGGTCGCACAGAGCCCAGTGGGCTCTGCAGAACGTCAGTTGGAAACCATCAGCCTAGACCCTGAAGGGCTGGAATCCTCCAGAATCCAGGGGCCTGTGTTCCAGATGGCTTGAGGTGCCTTCTGGCCACAGAGGCCCAGTTGGGCCTCAGCCATCTGGCTGTTCACGAGGTAGCCTAGGATCGTATGTTGTTCTGGAGGCCTCCTCACCTTCCTCGAGGGTAGGCACCCCAGCGTTCCAGGACTGAGATGCCACAGCCCCGAGGCCAGAACAGTCCTTCAGCTGCCCTTCCCACTGGACGTGTTGGTGTGATGTGCCAACAGCTTCTCGGTGTGGACACCGGGCATTCGCTGCGGGGCTGGGTGGGAGGCCCCTCCCTCAGGCAGCCTCCTGCCCCCCGTGACCTGGCCTACAACGCAGCGCACCATCTTCACATATCTCATTGCTGCCTCCCTTGTTAGTGGAAAGGGAGACAATTTCAGAAAATGCCTTGGAGGTCAGCGTGTTCCCATCGTAAAGGAAGGGAAACTGAGGCCCAGAGAGGGACAGCTTGTCTGAGCTCTCCCAGCTTTTCCCTGACAGAGATGTGGCTGAGACCCTGAAGCCACTTCCCTTCTCTAAGTCTCAGTTTCTTCATCTGTGACATTAGGATAATAACAGTACCCCACTTATGAGGTTGTTTATGATCATTAATAAGATTGAGTAACCATAGAACACTATGAAAAAGTTAAAAAGAATAAGGTAGTGTGGAATTTTCTGAAAAGATTAAACATAGAATTACTATACGAGCCAGCAGTTCCGCTTCTGGATATACACCAAAAAGAACTGAAATCATGTACCCTGAGTTCATAGCAGCATTACCCACAGTAGCCAAAAGATAAAAGCAACCCAAATGGCCATGGATGGACAAACAAAAAAAAACTGTAGCACGTACATGCAACGGACTATTGGTCAGCCTTAAGAAGGAATGCAATTCCAACACATGCTACAACGTGGATGAACCTTGAAGACATGATGCTGAGTGAGATAAGTCAGTCACAACAGGACAAGTACTATATGACTCCACTTACAGGAGACAGAATAGTCAAATTCATAGAGACAGAAAGTAGCACGGAGGTTACCAGGGCCTGGAGGGAGGAGAGAGTGGGGAAGTGGTGTTTAATGGGTACAGAGTTTCAGTTTGGGAAGACGAAAAAGTTCTGGAGATGGATGGTGGTGATGGTTGCACAACAATGTGAATGTACTTAATACCACTGAATTGTACACTTTAAAATAGATAAAAATGGTTAATTTTGTGTTAAGTATACTTTACCACAATTATAAAGAAAAGAATAAGGTAGATATACATGTACTGACATGGAAAGATCTCTAAGGTACACAGTGAAGCAGGAAAAGAAGGTTCTAGAACTACACATATTGTGCAGTCCCACTAATTATTTTGAAAAGCCATGCAAAACAAACTGGTTCTGAAGCCCGTATATATATATGTGCAAATGCACACAAAAGCCTGGAGGAGAATCTGCTGAACTGCGGAGTTAGAAATGGTGGGACTAGGATGGGGAATGACTTTCGCTTTGGATTCTTTCAATGCTGTAGTTAGGTGTTTTTTGGGGGGGAGGGGGTGGATATTATTTGTGAAATTTTAAATGCAGTCAAGCATGTGGAGAGCCCTTTGTGGTGCCTGGCACACAGTAGGTCCTCAAGCAACACTAGTTCACTTCCCCTTTGCAGGTGATGTCAGCAAGGCTGGTCTGACCCTCCCTGACAAGCCCCTTGCTGTCTCAGGATCTGGGCAAGGAGGCGTGGCTCTGTGTTTATTTGCTGATTGCCCTCTCCCTCCTCCCTTTCCTTCCTGATGTGGTTTCTATGGAGACGAGGGTCCCTTAGCAATTCTTCTGCCAGAGCTGCTTGAGCCCCATCATCGAGATCCGCCTTTGCCATCCTGACAGGTTGCTGTGGTGATGCTGCTGCCCCGGCTGGGAACAGGAGCCCCCGGCCTGAGCTGATGTGGTTGCCATGGAGATTGCTGTTGCTAGAGAAGGGCGGATAGCCAGCACTAGCCGTGCTCTGTGGTGGCACTGTTGCCCAGCTGGGCTGCAACTCAAGAATCATAACATCAGCCTCCGCCCATCCAGTATCATTCCCTCTTCTTGTATTTTAGGCAGAAGGCCAATATCAGTGTTGACGTGATGTATTATAATATAGCTGCTGTGTCCAAGTGCTGGCTCTGTACCAGGCACCACACCAAGCATTTTATGTACGTCCTCACATTGTGTAACCAACGGCCTCCCAACGTATGTAGTGTTGTTGTCCTGTTTTATAGGTGGACTCTTCTTGGCAATGTTTTCATTCGATATAATCCATATCCTGTAAAATTCACCATTTAAAGTGTACAATTCAGTGGCTTAATATATTCATAACATTGTGCAACCATCACCATTATCTAATTCCAGAACATTTCCATCGTGCCCAAAAGAAACCCCATAACTGTTGCAGTCACTCCCCACTCCCCCTGCCCGCCAGCCCCTGGCAACCACTCATCTACTTTCTGTCTCTATGGATTTGCCTGTTCTGGAAATTTCATACAAATGGAATCATGTAACATACGATCTTTTTTCACTGGCTTCATTCACTTAGTATAATGTTTTCAAAATTTATCTATGTTGAAGTATGTAGCAGTACTTTATTCCTTTTTAAGGCCAGGTATTGTATGGATGGACCACATTTTGTTTATCCATTTATCAGCTGATGGACATTTGGGTTGTTTCCACTTTTTGGTATCATGAATAATGCTGCTGCGAACACCTGTGTACAGGTTTTTGTGTGGACATATGTCTTCACTTCTCTTGGCTATACATTGAGGAGTGGACTTGCTGTGTGTGGATGGGACTGGGGAAAGACATCCAGGGATTCTAATCCAGGACTCTCTATTTCCCAAAGCCACACTGACTCTTACAGTGATGGGACCTTCCTAGGACCCTGCTGTGTTTGCAGAACCTCTGAAGAGGCTGCTCATTCCAACAAGTACCTTCTTCTCTGGCACAGGCTTCTCGTCCTGATTCCCACTCTGATGGGGTAGGAAGGGTGCTGACCATGGCTTCAGATCACCTGGGTTCAAATCTTGGTTCTGCTGGCGTCATGTGGTGCAGCCTAGCTGCGGTCTATGTGGTGCAGGGTGAACGGGAACTTGGAGTCATATGGGCCTGAGTTTGAAGCCTGGCTTTGTCACTTATTGGCAAATAACTGTAATGTTGGGCAAATCGTGTAACTGCTCCAGTGCTCAGTTTGTTAGTATCTAAAATGGGAATATTAATGCCTATTCCTCAGAAGTGTTTGTGAGAATTAATCGAGACAAGCAGGTGAAGTGCTTAGCAGAGAATAAAGGCCTGGTAAATACTGGTTATCATTACCCTCACCACCACTACGATGGCTGTGGGTCTGGAGACACATTGACCTTAGTTAAATAGATGTGCCTCTGGCAAGGAGCTCTAGATCGAGCTGCCAGTTGCCCATGGAAAGAGCAGTTTCATTGCAAATCAGAGCCTGCAGTTGGCAGCATCTGTCCCACTGCCTTTTGATTTGGGGCTCATGTCTAAACCACTCCTTGTTTCCTCCCTCCCGGTGGTCTCCCCCGGCCAGGAGCCACACGGCCTCTCTGTCTAGTCGCTTCAGCCGCTCTGGAGCAAGAATGCCCCAGTCTTTGAGGTGCACCCACACCCCAGGTCCCCGCTAGAGGAAATTTTGCACACACAGCACAGTGTGTGTTTTCAATGAGACCTTTCCAAACATCCCCTCCAAATTTGGTGAAAATCTGCCCAGCTGTTTTGGCAGAAGGTTCATTTTATTCCTTGAAGGTTGGTCTTTGTTTCCTGGCAGCATGAAAGCATGGAAGATGTTAGAGGGCAGGGGACCGCTCCAGAGCTGTGCTCAGGCAGCCTCTCTCTGTGGGCTGAAGGGGTGGGGACACAATCTACTAGTCTCCTGGAGAAGGACAAGGGAGGACATAGCTCGTGCTCCTACTAGGAGCCGTTAGACCAAGGTTGCTTGAGGCACCACCCACGCTGCTCAAAGGCGGCCTTGTGAGTTGCTGGTGGGTGGGGTAGTCCCTGCTGCATGCCAGGTCAAAGTGTGCCCTTGGGGTCTGGCACTTGTATTCCTGTTGGTGCCTGAATCCTGTCCTACTCTGCCTAGCCCTGTCCTCCCCAGGCCCCGGGCCAGAACTTCTGCCCCTGGGGCCTCCACAGAGGGGCTCAGACAGGCCTTGGCTCCCTTGAGGGGTACCGCAGCCCCCCAGGCACCTGGCCAGCTGCTGCCCTGCAGAGGGACGGAAGGTCTTGGTGCTCTGTGTGCCTGTCTTGTTTTCCCTCTGGGGCTGCAGAGCAGTCTGGGAGCCCAAATGGCTTCCATGAGGTGGGGGAAGGGTCAGTTCCAACCAGAAAAGCCTGGAACCACTCTGCTCCTGACAAGGTTTGTTGCTTTGGCCCCTTTTCTCTGCCCACTGCCCTCCATTCCTGGGAGCTTCAAGCCTCCCGGGGCTCGCTCTCTGCGGTTAGAAAGGTGTTCAGTGACTTTTCTTGGGGAAAGTACATTTTAAAAACAACGTACTGTGACTTTCCCCCTCCACCCAACAGGTAATATATGCTTAGTAGAGAAAGACCGGCATATACAAGTAAGCCAGAGGGAGGAAAAAATTCACCTGGAATCCAATATTCAGAGAGAATTACTCTGAGTAATTACCAAAAATTATTTGGATGGAAGGTGCATATACTTCCAATACGTTTTTCTATTTATGCACACAAACGTATTGAAATGTATATATGCATTTTTTTTTTTTTTACTAAAAAAGTAATTTAAGCTCAGTGAAGCAAAAATATCATTGAAAAGCACGTAAAAGCATGCCTAGCATACTTGCAAGGATGGAAAAAGCAGACTCTAGTTGCATTGGTTGCCTCGGGCAGGAAAACTGGTGACTGGGTTCGCTGTGTTCCTTTTAGTACTTTTTGAAGTTTGAACCATGTGAATGTGTAATCCAGAAAATGATAGAAATAATAATAACCGTACATAGAATAAAAGAAGAAAGTCTCTCTTAACCACGTCCCTCAATTCTACTCCTGACTCAGCCTAACTGGTGATTATAGTTTGATTTGTATCTTTTCAGGCCTTTCTCTGTGATCATACAGTGTATATTTCTCTATGATCATACAGTGTATATTTCTCTATGTATTTTGCTTTAATAAAGATGGGATTATATTGTAGATATGGTTTATGTAACATACAGAGTAAGGTCACATGAACATAGACTGTTTTTTTAAATGCTGAATGTTTTGGGGTTTTCTTCTGCCTAAGGTGCTTATTATAAAAATCAAAGATTACAGAGTCAAGTAAACATAGGGAGGAAAGAAAGTCTAAAAGAAAGAGCACCATCTATTTCAGTATTTTAAACACAGAGCCGAAGGTCAAGAAGGAGCTCTAACCGCCTGTCAGCTGTGGTCACCCTCAGGTTGGGGAGGAGAATGGGTGGGGTGTACACAGGGGGACTTCTGCTTTGTCAGCATTGTAGAGATTACAGTGAGAATGTGTTTTTGTAGATTGATTTTTTTACTATTCTGTAATTAAAAAATTTTTTTTAAAGAAAAAATGCTGGAAGACCGCGTGCCCCATCCAAAAAAGAGATGTGGGGGAAGAAAAGTACAAGATCCCTGTATTCTTGTTGTTAACGGCTTGGTGTATATTCTTCAGACCTTCCCCCATCTGCACGTGTGTGTGCGCACACACATACCCATCTTATTTTTATGGAAATGGTAACATGCTCTAGGTTTTTTTTTTTAAATAACAGCTTCATTGAGAGATAACTCACATACCATAGGTTTGTCTTTTTAAAGTATACAGTTCAGTGGTTTCTAGAATATCCAGTTGTACAACCGTCACCACTGTCTCATTCCAGAACATTTTCATCACCCGAAAAAGAAACCCCAGGCAGCAGTCACTGCCCATCCCTCCTCCTCCCTGGCAACCACTCATCTACCTTCTGCCTTTGTGGATTTGCCTGTTCTGGACATTTCACATAAATGGAATCATATGCTGTGTGGCCTTTTGTGACTGGCTTATTTCACTTAATGTGATGTTTTCAAGGTACATCCATGTTGTAGCATGTGTCAGGACTTCATTCCTTTCTCTGGCTGAATCGTATTCCCTTGGGTGGACATGCTACATTTTGTTTATCCATCCATTGGTTGGTGGACATTTGGGTTGCAGGTTTTGTTTTGTAGGTTTCTTTCTTCCTTAGACTTTACCATGTCAGTGAATCTCACTCCACCTCTGTCCTTTTTAAAAAATTATTTTTAAATTTTTTAAATTTATTTTTTATTGTGGTAACATTGGTTTATAACATTATATAAATTTTAGGTGTATGTCATTATATTTCGATTTCTGTGTAGATTACATCATGTTCACCACCCAAAGACTAATTACAGTCCATCACCACACACATGTGCCTAATCACCCCTTTTGCTCTCCACCCTCCCCTCTTCCCTTCTGGTAAAGACCAATCCGATCTTTGTCTCCATGTGTTTGTTTGTTGTTGTTTTTACCCTCTACTTATGAGTGAGATCATACGATATTTGACTTTCTCCCTCTGACTTATTTCGCTTAGTGTAATACCCTCAAGGTCCATCCATGTTGTCACAAATGGCTGAATTTCATCATTTCTTATGGCTGAGTAGTATTCCATTGTGTATATATACCACATCTTCTTTATCCATTCGTCCCTTGATGGGCATCTTGGTTGCTTCCAAATCTTGGCTATTGAGAATACTGCTGCAATAAACATAGGGGTGCATGTGTCTTTACACATTTGTGCTATCACGTTCTTTGGATAAATACCCAGCAATAGAATAGCTGGATCGTTTGGTAGTTCTATTCTTAATTTTTTGAGGAATCTCCATCCTGTTTTCCATAGTGGCTGCGGCAGTTTGCACTCCCACCAGCAGTGTATGGGAGTTCCCTTCTCTCTACATCCTCTCCAACGCTTGTTGTTTCCTGTCTCGTTAATTATAGCCATTCTGACGGGTGTGAGGTGATGTCTTATTTTAGTTTTGATTTGCATTTCCCTGATAGTTAATGATGTTGAACATCTTTTCATGTGCCTGTTGGAGAAATGTCTGTTCAGATCTTTTGCCCATTTTTAAATTGGGTTGTTAGTTTTTTTGATGTTGAGATGTATGAGTTCTTTGTATATTTTGGATATTAACCCCTTATCGTATAGATGGTTTGCAAATATCTTCTCCCAATTGTTAGGTTATCTTTTCATTTTGTTGATGGTTTCCTTTGCTGTGCAGTAGCTTTTTAGTTTGATGTAGTCGCATTTGTTTATTTTTTCTGTTGTTTGCCTTGCTGGGTCAGACATGCTACTTGACAATATGCTGCTAAGACCGATGTCTAAGAGCATATTGCCTATGTTTTCTTCTGCAAGTTTCATGGTTTCAGGTCTTGTGTATGGTGTAAGATAATGGTCTATTTTCATTCTTTTGCCTGTCGCAGTCCAGTTTTCCCAACACCACGTATTGAAGAGACTTTCCTTTCTCCATTGTATGTTCTTGGCTCCCTTATTGAAAATTAGCTGTCCATAGATGTGTGGGTTTATTTCCAAGCTCTCGATACTGTTCTGTTGATCTGTGTATCTGTTTTTGTGCAAGCACAGTGCTGTTTTGGCTGCTATCACTTTGCACTGTATTTTGAAATCAGGGAGTGTGATACCTCCAGCTTTGTTCTTTTTTCTCAGGATTCCTTTGGCTATTTGGGGTCTTTTGTTGTTCCATATAAATTTTAGGATTCTTTGTTCTATTTCTGTGAAAAATGTTGTTGGAACTTTGACAGGGATTGCACTGAATCTGTAGATTGCTTTAGGAAGTATGGACATTTTAACTATGTTAATTCTTCCAGTCCGAGATCACAGAATATCTTTCCATTTCTTTGTGTCTTCTTCAGTTTCTTTCAACAGTGTTTTATAGTTTTCAGTGTACATATCTTTCACCTCTTTGGTTAAGTTTATTCCTAGTGTTTTATTCTTTTTGTTGCAATTGTAAATGGGATTGTATTCTTAATTTCTCTTTCTGCTACTTCGTTATTAGTGTATCCCTCTGTCCTTTTTAGTGTCTTTAGGCTTTATATTACTCATTCCTTTATATGTGATGGCTGGGACCTCTCAGTGCCTTTGGAAACCCCTGGCTCCCCTTCCTGCCATCCAACTTGCCTCCTCCAGGGAGTCCACAATGCTTGAAGAGGCTGTGGTCATCTAATCCATAGCTCGGTTTTGTAGATGATAAAATGGAGTTTCAGAGAGAGGAAGGGGTTCTCCCAGGATCATAAACTCAGTGTTGGGGGGTTCCCAGAGTTCAGCTCCCAGCTGAGGCCACAGCCCCTCTCACTCAGCTTGTGCTAAGCAGGCCCAGAGCTGACCATCTGACCTCACCTCCCCACGTGGGGGTCTCCCTCTAAGCCCCCCTTCCCAGGCCCCATTTGTGGGAGGGGCTCTCTGTGGGGGCCTTGTTTGTGCCTCTCACCCCATTCCCTACTCTTTCCTCCTTGCTTTTGAAAGATCCCAGGTAAGCCTTCTCAAATACTGGCTCCCTGCTCTTGGCACCCAGTGTCTGAAATATCAGCCTCAGCCTTCCTGCCTCGTTTGCATTTCAAAAGTTCTCTTTAGGATTTGATCAGGCTTTAAGATATACTTAAGAGCCCAGCTGGAGTCCTTCCCTGGCTTTGTGGTTCCAACCTGGGCTGCCCAGTAGAATCACCTGGGAAGCTATTTAAAAATAGTGATGCCTGGGACCGACCCAGGCCCAATTATATCAGAATTTCTGAGGGTGGGACCTTGGGCCACAGTTTTTTTTTAAGTTCCCCCAGGTAATTCTGATGCCACCCAGGTGGAGAACCCCTGTGCTGGCTCCACTCTGGCCCGCATCCAAGAGGGCACATTTTCTCCTTCCAAGTCTTTGGAACTTAGATCAAGAGCTATGTCAAGAACTGGTCCCAGGTCAGCGGTGGATTTGCTGTGAGACCTCTCTTGTGCCCTCAGTAAAGTGGGGCTTGGATTAGATGGGTGGTTCTCACCTTCAGGGATGGGGTGTGAGAGGTGGGGTGGGGAGTGTCTGTATTCAACCACCTGGGAGCATTCTCAAAAAATACCCGCCCAACTTGAAAAGTCAAAAGCAACCTAAGTGTGGTTTTATTCACCACTAACATGAATCACCCCTCTCATGAGAAGAAGTGTTCGATGGACTGAGTGACTTTTTTAAACATGGAGAAACTTCAGGAATGATTGTTGTTACAGTCCCTCAAATTCCCCTCCACAGGGCTTGTGTCGTTTTGCATTCTTGCCGGTGATATGTCAGGGTACTGTTTCTCCATAGCTTCTCCAGCAGAATATGTTCTCAGATGTTTGGATTTTTGCCAGTCTGATAGGTGAGAAATGGTATCTCGGTGTAGCTTTAATCAGCATTTCTCTATTGTGAATAGAATGGAGCATCTTCCTGGGGTTGAGAGCCAGTTACCTTTCTTTGCCTGTAAACTATTTTTCATGTCTCTAGCCCATTTTTCTATAGGTTCGTTGGCCTTTTTGTTCTCTATTTTTTGAAGCTCTTTATATATTTAGGATGTCAACCCTTTGTCAGAGTAAAAACTGCATGTTTTTTTCCCAGTTTGTCTTTTATGTTTTTACTTTTCTTAGGGTATCTTTTTTTTCCATGTAGAATTTGCTTATCTAATCAAATGTCTTCCCCCTATCGCTTTTGGAGTTTTGAATCATGATTATTATGATAGCCTTCTTTTCTTTTTTGGGGGGGGAAGGTTAGCCCTGAGCTAACATCTGCTGCCAATCCTCCTCTTTTTGCTGAGGAAGACTGGCCCTGAGCTAACATCCATGCTCATCTTCCTCTTCTTTGTATGTGGGATGCCTACCACAGCATGGCTTTTGCCAAGTGGTGTTATGTGCACACTCAGGATCCAAACCAGTGAACCCCGGGCCGCCAAAGCGGAATGTGTACACTTAACCGCTGCGCCACTGGGCTGGCCCTATGATAGCCTTATTTTCAATCTGCATGAAAACTTTTACAATTTAAATTGTATGGTTTGTTACACCCATTTTTATTTTGTTTATTAGTATTCCTTCTGAATTAAAGTCCCCGCTAGAAAACTAGTTCCATGAGGACAGGATTCCCTCTGAGATGGAGTTCTGCATGCACAGGCTTATGGAGGAGTCTCCTTGGGAATAACACCATCAGGAATCGAGGCAGAGGGAGAAGCTGAAGTGAGGAGCATTCACACCAATGTCCTCAGCCCATCCCAGGGGAGCCCTGGAGCTGGATGACCCTTTAGCACTGTCCCGAGTTGAGATGAGGGGGCATGGACCAGTCATTGGATGTGAGCTCCCCCAGGGAGGGCACATGACCTTGGATGAGGTGGCTCCCCTCAGCCAATGGCCATCCTCAGGAGGGGGACTCAGTTTGGGGTCTTCGCTGGGTGAATGAGTGCCCCAGTCCTGAAGAGGGGTCTGGGCAGAGCACCACAGCATCCTCCCCAAGTACCATGTCTGTCCTTATCCCTGCTGTGTACTCTACACCTCACTATGCCTGGCACATAATAGGTGCTCAGGAAATCTTTGGTGAATGAGTGAAAGACAAACAAGAAAAGAAACCTAGATTTCTGGTTCTTGGCTCAGGCCAACTGGATCACAATGTGGGGGTGGGAGGGAGGAGAGGGCCCCCAGGCAGGTGTTTTCAGAATCATCTCGAGTGCTTCTGGCCTGTTCCCCATGTGCAGCCCTCTAAGTGGTCTTGAGAGCTCCTCCTGCTCAGCAGTTGGTGCTGGTCAAGGCCTGGGCTGGGCTGGGCTGGGCTGGGCTGGGCTGGGCAGGGCTGGGCTGGGCTGGGCTGGGCTGGGCAGGGCTGGGCAGGGCTGGGCTGGGCTGGGCTGGGCTGGGCTGGGCAGGGGACCCTCGGCGGAGCCCTAGGCATCTCACTGCTCTTTAGATGCACATCACTGTCATGAGCTTCCAGTTCAGTTTCTTAATCTTCCTCCAGCATTCCTTGAAGAAAAGAGGAACCCGCTCCCTGGGGAAGACAGACAAGAAGGCTTCGGTGCAGGTACTGCCCGGCAGCCCCCACCGCCCCCGGTGCAGACCCCAATGGCAGGTTTTAGTCTTAAGGCCCGAGGCCTAACTCCAAGTGGCCCGAGGAGTCCCCAGAGGTGCCCACCCCTCCCCAGCCTCTACCCCATGCTCCCCTTGTTCATTTTCTTAGCTTTGCTGGCCACTTCACTTCCCAAAACCATGCCCTGAGCCGGTGGTTCTCAGGCTCGGGTAGATAAAGTGCTGTATGTAGACAGGCCAGGCCTGGAATCCAGTTAGCCTCTAGTGGTACTGGATTGTCAGGGTGCCAGGCACTTTTCATACATTATCTCATTTAATCCTCCCCATGGCTGGTTGAGGAAGGAGTGTTATTACCCCATTTTATGGGTGAGCAAACTGCAGTATTAATGGTAGTTGGTGGCAGTAGCAGCAATAGTCACCCTGGCAGAATGTCACCTGCTCCAGGAAGCCCTCCTGGACTTCCCAGGCTATGTGTGGTGCTCCATCCTTGGTGCAATATTCATGTCCCCCTCTCTGCTTCTGCTCTGAACCCCCAACTCCTTGAGGGTCAGGGCTGTGGCTGATTCACTCCTGTGTCCCCAGCACATAGTTAGTGCTCCCGGGAATGCTACGGCTGCTATTGGGCCCCCAACACTAAGTGTCTTGGGTTGTGTCTGTCCTTGTGCCCATTGGTTCCAGGAGGACAGCGCAGACCTGAAGTGCCAGCTGCACTTTGCAAAGGAGGAGTCAGCCCTCATGTGCAAGAAGCTTACCAAGCTAGCCAAGGAGAACGACAGCATGAAGGAGGAGCTGCTCAAGTACCGCTCGCTCTACGGCGATCTGGACAGTGCCCTGTCGGCTGAGGAGCTGGCTGATGCGCCCCACTCGCGGGAGACCGAGCTGAAGGTGCATCTGAAGCTGGTGGAGGAGGAAGCCAACCTGCTGAGCCGCCGCATCGTGGAGCTGGAGGTGGAGAACCGGGGCCTGCGGGCCGAGATGGATGACATGAAGGATCACGGTGGCGGCTGTGGGGGCCCGGAGGCACGCCTGGCCTTCGCCATGGGGGGCAGCGAGTGCGGGGAGAGCCTGGCGGAGCTGCGGCGGCACCTGCAGTTCGTGGAGGAGGAGGCGGAGCTGCTCCGGCGCTCCTCGGCCGAGCTCGAGGACCAGAACAAGCTGCTGCTGACCGAACTGGCCAAGTACCGCTCGGAGCACGAGCTGGACGTGACGCTGTCGGAGGACAGCTGCTCCGTGCTCAGCGAGCCCTCGCAGGAGGAGCTGGCGGCTGCCAAACTGCAGATCGGCGAGCTCAGTGGCAAGGTCAAGAAGCTCCAGTATGAGAACCGCGTGCTGCTCTCCAACCTCCAGCGCTGCGATCTTGCCTCCTGCCAGAGCACGCGGCCGATGCTGGAGACAGATGCCGAGGCAGGCGACTCTGCCCAGTGCGTGCCCACTGCCCTGGACGAGGCCCACGGACCCCATGCTGCCCGGCTCTGCAGAGCCAGGGAGGCTGAGGCGCTGCCTGGACTAAGGGAGCAGGCAGCCCTGGTCAGCAAGGCCATCGACGTCCTGGTGGCTGATGCCAATGGCTTCTCGGCTGGCCTCCGCCTGTATCTGGACAATGAGTGTGCCGACTTTCGGCTGCATGAGGCCCCTGACAACAGCGAGGGTCCCAGGGACACCAAGCTCATCCATGCCATCCTGGTGCGGCTGAGCATGCTCCAGCAGGAGCTCAATGCCTTCACACGGAAGGCGGACATGGTACTTGGGAGTTCTGCCAAGGAGCAGCCAGAGCCCTTTTCATCACTGCCCTCCTTGGGCTCCCAGGGACCTTCCAAGGAGATTCTCCTGGCCAAAGACCTTGGCTCAGACTTCCAGGTAAGATGTCCCAGTCACAGGCCCTATTACTTTTATTTTCAGTGAGGAAGATTGGCCCTGAGCTAACATCTGTTGCTAATCTTCCTCTTTTTGCTTGAGGAAGATTGTCGCTAAGCTAACCTCTGTGCCAGTCTACCCCTAGTTGGTATGTGAAAATGCCTGGTTCACTTATTTACTGTCCATAGATACAGGGGTTGGTTCCGAGGCCCTATCTTTTTGTCCAGTTGTTCTTTCTTCTTTTCTTGTTTCTTTTGTGATTTTGTTTTTTAAAACGAGTATTATTAAAAAAAAAAAGTTTCGCTCAGGTCCTGTGCAAAGGCAAGAAACTTGGCTTTCTAAACATAATGAACTTCCAGCCTTGATGTCAGTAAAATATAACTTAGAAAAATGAAAATAGCAAATGCACTTGTCCTGAAAAAAGGCCTTATTGCCAAAGTAGTCTGTAACCATTCGAAGAGTTTCGGAAGTGCCTGAAGTAGAAAGATGAAGCCTCCTCCTCGCGGCTTCCCACTCCCTGAGGTACCGCTGGTGATAACTGGAGCAGCGCTGGCCACTATGGTGGCTGCTAGCCACATGTGGCTACTTAAATTTAAATCAATAAAAATTACATACAATTGAAAATTGAGCCACATTTCAAGTGCTCAGTAGTTGCGTGTGTCAAGTAGTGGAGATGTAGAATATTTCATCATCACAGCATGCTCTTCTAAATCTTTCTCTACATATACTCTCATATATTTGTTTTTTTCACCCAAATTGTCTTATGTTATAACTGTCACCATACAACTGATTTTTCTCGTGTAATGTGTCTATTTGCTCATTTACTTATGATGGTGTGGTTATAGTTCATATACTTTTTGTGCTCAGGCTGGAGGTGCCATGGTGAGCAAAAACAGATAGGATTCCTGCCCCCCACCCTATAGAGTGGGGAAGAGAGATGTTCCTCAAAATATCGTGCAATGAATGTGAAATTATAAACTGAGATGGGGGCTGTGAAGGAAAGGTACTTGGTTCTATGAACAAAGAACTTGACCCTGGGTCAGAGAAGAACTCTGAGCTGACCTGAGATCTGAAGGATGGGAAAGAGTGTTCTGAGCAGAGGGAACAGCCTGTGTGAATTCATCACGGCCAGAAGGAGCGCGGTGTGTCCAGGGACTAAGAGAAGGTGCGAGGCTGGACTGCAGAGAACACTGGGAGGTTTGACCTTCACCGTGAGAGCAATGGGAGGGTCTTTCCATGTCTATCCAGAGAGATTTAGCTCTTTCTTTTTCACAACTGCACAGTGTAATTGTGCCAGTATTTCTTTACCCAGTGTCCTGTTGATCTGGCTTCATCTTGCTTTTCTAAGTGAGCAGACTGCCCCATGTTAGGTCGCCCTCTTGGTTCTCAGGTAGGAATGAGCTGGGGCTGCACATGTGGTCGGACAGTTGAGGCTGCCTCAGAGGGTTTGAGTACAAGACAGACATGCACAGAATCGGTGTTTTCACTCTCTGCTTACCTTGTCATTCATCCTCTCAACAGACGTCCACCGAGTGCTTGCAGTGCCCTAGCCAGGGCTGGGTCTGGGCTCCTGAGGTGAATCCACCTATGTCCCAGCCCTCAGTGGGGTGGTCAGAGCCTCTTACAGAGCCCAGAGGCCTGGGTTGGGGGCTGCTCCTGGGACCCCTGGGGTCCCTCCCCATAGTTACCTTTGGTCTCTTCTGCCCGTGCCTCTGGGTGCAGCCGCCTGACTTCAGGGACCTGCCGGAATGGGAGCCCAGGATACGAGAAGCCTTCCGCACTGGTGACTTGGACTCCAAGCCTGACCCCAGCCGGAGCTTCAGGCCTTACCGAGCTGAAGACAATGACTCCTACGCCTCTGAGGTGGGCCTAGGCCTGAGCAGGCAGGTGGGTGGGTAGGAGGAGAGAGGCTGGGGCTTCCCAAAAGCAGAGTGATCCGTGGGGAATCTTAGGTGGTGGTGATATGGGTTTCAAGTATTCCATTTGGTTCCAAGCTTCCTGGAAGGCAGGGCAAAAAGGGAAACAAGGAAGTTTGGGCCTTTCTCTTGGCCTGATAAAAGGAAGCTTATACACTCATTTGAAAAAATTGAATTTTTTTCTTATGCTAAATTCCACTGGGGATTCAATAATTTACGTCATTTAATGGAACCACTAATTTATGTAGCAGTTGGCAGCAGTCTCCACAGTCAGGCTGACTGGGTTCAAATTGTGGATCCACTATAAACTGGCTGTTAGATCTTAGATAAGTCACTTTATCTCTCTGATCCTCAGTTTCTCACCTTTAAAATAAAAGTGATCCCTCATAGGATTGTTGAAAGGATTACATGCATGAAAAGCCTTAGCTTCTCACCTTTTTCATTTTGGATTAGGATGAGGAAGATGATGATGACACATCACTGGGCCTCAAGGGACCTACCACTGTGGCTGTGGCCTTGGACATGTTCTCACTTTCTGGCTGCAGCTCGCCCATCTGTAACGTGGGAGGATTAGAGTCAGTGTAGCTGGAGAAGAATTGCTAGGATTCTCTGGTCCTTCAGGAATTCTGGGTGGTTCTGAGCTCCTCCCAAGCCTATTGAGCCCCGCCCCAGCTCTTCATAATGAACCTGAAGCAAGAAAAGGCTCCTATGGACTGGGTGGGGCCTCCCTGAGATTCCTCAACCATGGAGACCCCTGTGTGTACCCCGACCTGAGCACCCTTTGCTTCTGAGCATCCCTGGGAAGGCAACTTTGTGGTCCCAGGATGGCCAGTCTGTAACTGTGCAGGGGGAGAAGCTCCCTTGAAGCTGATGGATCAAACTCTCTAAGTGGTCTGAGTTTCTTAGCAGCCATGGCAAAAAGGGGAAAAATCATGTGACACTTAGTTCTCCTTTTCTGAGGAAAGGAAATAGGCCAGCTCATCTGTGGAGAAAATAATTTCCATTGTATGTTCAATTAGTTTCATTCAACCACTCTTTATTGAGCAGTTACATTTTTTTTCTTTTTTTGAGGAAGATTAGCCCTGAGCTAACTACTGCCAATCCTCCTCTTTTTGCTGAGGAAGACTGGCCCTGAGCTAACATCCATGCCCATCTTCCTCTGTTTTATATGTGGGATGCCTACCACAGCATGGCTTTTGCCGAGCGGTGCCATGTCCACACCCAGGATCCGAACCGGCGAACCCTGGGACGCCGGAAGGCAGAACGTGCACACTTAACCGCTGCACCACCAGGCTGGCCCTGAGCAGTTACTGTGTTGGGCACTGAATTCAAGGAGAACATCAGATGTAACAGATAGTATCTCACGCTGTAAGAATTTTTAGTACAAAACAGACTTATAAGATAAACCTCAAGTCAGAGTGCCTTCCATTGCCAAATTTCCATGGTATTGGCCAGATAATAAATGTTTGCGTTTTTTTCGCAGAGGGACATTTTGCCATGCCCGGGAAGGTTTTATGTAGGAGTTGGAACTGACGTTTCCTTTTTTTTTCCTGCTTAACATGACGGCATAAAAATTTCCCTCTGTTACTAGAAATAGTTAAAAAAATTTTTAATTGAAGTATAGCATATGTACAGAAAAGTGCTCATATTGTAAGTGCACACCTCAAATAATTTCACAAACCGAACACTCCTGTGTGATCAGCAAGCACATCAATAAACAGCATGACCTGCTCCTGGGAGCCCCCTGTGTCCCCTTCTGGTCACCTCTTTTAACAGAGTAGATTAGTTTAGCTACAAATACTTAAAACACAACTTCCCTGAAAATATAGTTTTATGGTCTTTTTCTTAAGATTTTATTAATAGTCATTATAGACAAATAACTACAACAAAATCCCTAGGCAGTATTGTATAAAGATATAAAGAAGAGAGTCAAGATCACAAGATCATCACATAGGTAACCACTGTTAACATTTAGTGTGTGTGTCCATGTCCTTTATGTTCTTCTATTCAGGTGTATATCTTTTTGTTTTCATTTTTTATTGAAGTATAATATAATAATATACATACAATAGAGGAAACTATCCTTAAGTGTACAGTTGAATAGATTTTTATATATCTATAGACGTATTAACACGTATATTCATCCCCATCATTTATCATCTAAGTTGTTTGTAAATTTTTGCAATTATAAACAATGAGACAATATCTTTGTGGATCAAGCTTAGTTTTCACAGTATATTATTTTCTTCTAATAAATTGCAAAGAGAGAAGTTATCAAGTTAAAATGATAATAGCTAGATTGGATGTGCACTGTTTTGTTTAATTGTCGTGACAGCCCACGGAGGTGGGGACAGCCATGGTGCCCCATTTGTACTTGGAGGACAGCTCGGGTCCGACTTACTGCCGTTGCTACCCTACTGCTCTCGTTCTTTGCCGGCCGCCCCGGTCCTCCTCCTGGTCGCTCCCTCCTCATTATCTGTGTCCCTCATCCCTACCCCAGATCAAGGAGCTGCAGCTGGTGCTGGCCGAGGCCCACGACAGCCTTCGGGGGTTGCAAGAGCAGCTCTCCCAGGAGCGGCAGCTCCGGAAAGAGGAGGCCGACACCTTCAACCAGAAGATGGTCCAGGTGGGTGGTGCCCAGTGCCCTCCCTGCACCTACTCCCACCCCTCTTCCCTGAACTGAAGGCAGAAACCGTAGATGTCCACGGGTCTTCAGAAGGCAAGAATGTCAGGGAAACTCAAATCTTCCCGTCCCTTGTGATCGTGGGGTGTTACTGTGCTTGTGATTGTGTATTAGCTGCACTGGGCTGGCATTCTGGGCTTGTCATTGACTGGCTGTTTGGCCTCAGGCCAATCCTTTCTCCTCTCTGGGCCTCAGTTGCCCATCTATGAAAAATTGCCCCCGTCAGAGCTGAAAACTTATAGCAGAAAGGCCATAGGCTTGGCTGGTAATCAAGTTGATACTCCTGCTAAAGAAAGCATTTATTAAGCCCTTACTGTATGTCAGGGCTGTGCAATGCACTTTCCACACATTATGTCCTTTAATTCTCATGTCTTCCCCATGTGGTGTCCCCATTTTACAAATGGGGAAACTGATGCCCAGAGAGCCGAAGTGCCTTGCCCAGGGTTGCACATCCAGGGAGAGGTGGGGCTGGGGTTCTAACCCAGGTCTCTGGCTCCCTCGTAGCCGTGACAGAGCCTTGCTTCCTAGGATAGTGCATATTCTCAGCCTTCCTCACTCCGAGCATGCCCTTTGCTCTCCACGTGAGTCACCCCTCCCTGCCATCATTGCTCACCCTCAGGTTCCTCATTAAATGTGAGCGTTCATGTGAAACACTGACACCCAGAACGTGCTTATTATGTGATGTCATGGTTTTTGTAATCAGAGCTGGGTTCAAACCCAAGCTCTTCCACTGATTCGTATCTGTGATCGCTACTGCTTTTCTGAGTTTCTCTTCCCTGGAGTAGCAGAGGGCACTGTTTATCTCAACAGAACGAGCTTCTAGTAGTGGAATCCCTGGCAGGGATCACCAACAGGCACCACCCACATTTTCCTCTCTGCCCTGGTGTGAGGCCTGGAATGGGGTGGGGTAGCGCCCCCTAAGACAGCTGGGGTTTCTCATGCTCTTGTCCCCCTCACAGCTGAAGGAGGACCAGCAGAGGGCGCTTCTGAGGCGGGAGTTTGAGCTGCAGAGTCTGAGCCTCCAGCGGAGGCTGGAGCAGAAATTCTGGAGCCAGGAGAAGAACATGCTGGTGCAGGAGTCCCAGCAGTTTAAGCACAACTTCCTGCTGCTCTTCATGAAGCTCAGGTGGTTCCTCAAGCGCTGGCGGCAGGGCAAGGTTTTGCCCAGCGAGGGAGATGACTTCCTTGAGGTATGGGTCCCCTGGGACTGGGTCTGGGGTAGGGGTGAGGTGGGGGAGAGAGAACTGGAGGGACACCCAGCTGTCGTTGACACAACCCCGAGGTTCATATTTGAGCCATCCGCTTGCAGGCTTCCATCCCTGCATCCATTCACTCATTCAGCGTCTGTTGAGAACCAGCTCTTTACTGGGCTCTGTGGCAGGTGCTGGGGATACCGTGGTGAAGAAGACAGCCTTGGTCCTGGCCTCACCAGGAGAAAGTCTCTTGGGGGGCTGGTAGGTCTTTAACACCTAATACTTGTTGGTTTCTCTTTTTAACAAAGCTCAGAGTCTTCAGCGGGCAACAGTATCTAAATGAATTTAATAATCTAGTTTTGTTGCCATCGCATTATATGCAATATAGTATATATTAATGTTTTTTTATTTTATTCTTTTAAGGTATAAGTTACATACAGTAAAGTGCACACATCTCAAGTGTACAGCTGATGAAGTTTTACAGTGTACACCCGTATAGCCCCCCAGATCACAGTAGAGCACATTTCCCTTGTGCCCCAGTCAGTATGCCCATCCCAGCACTCAGCACTATTCGGACTCCATACACCATGGGTTAGTTTTGTTTACCCTAGAACTTCATATAAGTGCGTGTAGTCTTCTGTGCCTGCTTCTTTTGCTCTGTATAATTTTTTGAGATTCATCCATGTTTTGCATGTGGAAGTACTTCATTCTTTTTTATTGCTGTTTATTTTTGACTTATGAATATACCTATTTTTTTCTAATGTTACCTTTGATTTATGGCAATGGGTACTGGCTTTCCATTTTTAGTAATAATATCAACTTCCTTTTTTAGATATGTTTATTTAACTATGAAGAGTAAGTTGACTTATAACACTAACAATGGTACAGGTAGAAGGGGATGTGGCTTTGGGAATGTGTGCAGCTTGGGAAGGACTCCTGTGGCCCTTTTTCCCTCAGTCTGTGCAGGACCCTTGTCGTTCCTCAAAGCCCCTGCCTCCATCAGTAGCACGTTAACACTGCTAGGAGAAGGGGGCCTGTAAGGGTGTCACACCTCAGTCACACCCACCTGCGCTGGCACCACTCACCTTGGCCTTGGCCTTTTAGGTGCAGGTGTCTCTGGTCTAACCCAGGCTTGGCCCTCCTCTGGCTGAAGCTACTCTTTCCAGAGCCGATGGGGCCCACTGGCACTTCCTAAGTCCCCAGGTACCCTGTCAGGGGTCCCCCAGAGCAGCCCAAATGGCCCAGGAGCAGGGGGTGATGGTTAGATCTGAATCTGTAGCAAAAGTCCCCTCCCCCCACCCCCAGAGGGGCTCACAGTTCTTCTCCCAGGCCACCCTGGCCTCTTGGGAGAGTCACTGACCATCATTAAATGGACCCACTCCCTCTGCCCTTGCCCTGGAATATCTGACACAGAGGTGCCCCCATGAGAAGCAGCTCAGAAGCCCAGCCTGGCTGCCGCTTGAGTATCACCCTTTGTGACACCTGGGGCCTCCCATTTGAAGCCACTGCCTGCTCTCTCTCATGGCATTTGAAAACATGGGACTTGCCACTCCTGTTTGGCAGTCCCACACGGGCCTCGGGATGACTTTTAAGTTTATAGTTCAGTGGCATTAAGTATAGTCACATTGTTGTGCAACCATGTCCACCATCCATCTCCAGAACTCTTTTCATTTTGTAAAACTGAAACTCTGTACCTGTTAAACACTAACTCCACATCCCCTTCTCCCCCAAGTCCCTGGTAACCACCATTCCACTTTCTTTTTTTTTGAGGAAGGGTAGCCCTGAGCTAACATCCACGGCCAATCCTCCTCTTTTTGCTTAGGAAGACTGGCCCTGAGCTAACATCTGTGCCCATCTTTCTCTATTTTATATGTGGGACGCCTGCCACAGCATGGCTTGATAAGTGGTGCATAGGTCTGTGCCCGGGATCCGAACTGGTGAACCCCAGGCCACCGAAGTGGAGCGCATGAACTTAACCACTGTGCTACCAGGCTGGCCCCATCTACTTTCTGTCTCTGTGAATTTGATTACTCTCAGTACCTAATATAAGTGGAATCATACAGTATTTGTCCTTTTGTGCCTGGCTTATTCCACTTAGCATACTGTCTTCAGTTGTTCATCCATGTTGTAACATATTGCAGAATTTCCTTCTTTTTTAAGGCTGAATAATATTCCATTGTGTGTATATGCTGCATTTTATTTCAGCTTTATTGATGGGTAATTGACATATAGAGTTGTATATATTTAAGGTGTACAACTTGATGTTTTGATATATATATACATTGTGAAATGATCACCTCAATCAAGCAAATTAACATATCCATCACTTCACATAGTTACCATCTCCTTTCTTCCTTCCTTCTTTCCTTTGTGGGAAGAACACTTAAGATTTACTCTCTTAGCAAATTTCAAGAATGCAATGCAGAATCGTTAATCGTAGTCACCAGGCTGTACATTTGATCCCCAGAACATCCTTGTCCTGCATAACTGAAACTTTGTGCCCTTTGTCTAACATCTCCACATTTCCCCTCCTCCCTGCCCCTGGCAACCACTATTCTACTCTCTGCTTCTATGAGTTTGACTCTTTTAGATTCTACATATAAGTGAGATCTTGAAGTATTTATCTTTCTGTGTCTGGCTTATTTCACTGAGCATAGTGTCCTCCAGGTTCATCCATGTTGTCACAAATGACAGGATTTCCTTCTTTTTTAAGACTGAATAATATTCCATTGCATGTGTATATCACATTTTCTTTATCCATTCATTTGTAGACAGACACTTAGGTTGTTTGCATATCTTGGCTACTGTGAATAATGCCGCAGTGAACACGAGGGAGTGCAAATAGTGCTTTGAGATTCCGATTTCATTTCCTTTGGATATATAACCAGAAGCGGGATTGCTGGATCATGGCAGTTCTATTTTAAATTTTTTGGGAAACCACTATACTGTTTTTCCATAGCCGAAGCCCAGTTTTGTCAGCTAGGGAAGATGCTCCCCGCACGCCCCAAAATGAATTGCCTGTAGGCCACCTTGCCTTTATTTTAAGTCAGTTTGTTTCAGGCAAGCTCTCCATATTTGGTGAAAATCTTTCTAGCCATTTCCATGTACTGGAGTAACAGAGAAAGAGAAACTTACTTTAGAAAAAAAATAAGATGTAAGGATAGAAAATTAAATAATATATGTACCTATAATTAGTAAAAATATACATCTTTACTGAAATAGACACAATTAATAAGATATAAAGATAACCACATACATTGTAAAAATAGATATATACATGTATGTGCAGTCAGGTGGCACATAACGATGGTTCAGTCAAAGATGGACTGCAGACCGCGGTGGTCCCATAAGGTTAGTGCCATACAGCCTGGGTGTGTGGTAGGCTATGCCGTCTAAGTTTGTGTCAGTGCACTCTGTGCTGTTCACACAATCACAAAATCGCCTAATGACACATTTCTCAGACTGTATCCTTGTCATTAAGCAACGTGTGACTGTATGTAATATGATATAAAGTGCATGTGTATGGAAATACATATAAATACCTAATAAAAGATACATAACTATATAAATAATAAACGATGTACATTCATACTTTTAAAGAATATGCGTGTCCACACACGCAGAATTAAAACTCTGTTGAAGGATAACCGTCATCTGTTGAGTATTTACAGTGTTCTGGGCACTGTCTTAAATGCTTTACGTGGATTATTGCATTTCGCTTGTACAAATACCCTCTGATGTGGAGACAGTTGTTATCCCCACTCTACTACAGATAAAGATCTTTGATTCCTTGTCCTCAATTCTGAAACCCAGAAGCTCTGACTGAAAGCTTCTTTTGTGTCTAACTCAGTTGGAAAAAATTGTTCTGACATTCATTTGGCAGCAAAACCTTTATTTATCCCATTTTACGTTAATGTTCATATGTTTGTAGGGGAAATATTGGTGTTCTTGAGCATGGGGTGTTATGCCGGACTCGGCTGGGGCTGTTATGCAATATACGGTGTAGGTACCGTATTATCTTTCTAAATCCTGATTAGTTCTGAATTCCAAGCACTCCTCACCCCAAGAATGTCAGAGAAAGAATCGTGCACCTGCGTATGTAGATAATCAAAAGTCTGTATGTTTAGATACTTATGACCAGGGATGGAAATCGGGGTGCTTATTCATGTGGACCCTGCTCCCCCCACATGCTTCCCAGCTTCAGCGCCTGCCCTGACCCCCGAAACCCTTCGTCATTTGGTTTCTAGGACACCGCACTCTCTTGGTTTTCCGTCCACCTCACTGGTTGCTCCTTCTCGGTCTCCTTGGCTGGACCTTCCTTTTCTCCCTGTCCTGAACTCTTAACGGCACAGTCAGCCCTCGGACCATGCTGCTGCTTTACCTACACTTACTCCCTCGGGGAGCTCAGCCAGGCTCCTGGTTTAAATGGCCTTTCTTGCACACTGGTAACCTGTCCAGAATCTGCAGAAGCTGACGCAGCCGCACTGCCCACCTCCCCACCTGAGCCATCCTCACCTCCTGCCTGGATTCTCACCATCCCCTCCTAACTGGTCTCCCTGCCTCGGTCCTTGCACCCGCCCACCAAGCATCTTGTATTCCAAAGGGTACAGGGAGGTGCCAGGCAGCATGTTCTTCAGGTGGCTGGTGCCCCCTAGAGTTGTGCGATATGGAGCTCTGTTGCTATCCTATAACGTAACTCAGCCCAGCAGCTAGAGTGATCTTTTGAAACCAAAAGTCAGGTCGGTGTCACTCCTCGGCTCACAATCTGCCCTGGCTCCCATTTCCCCCAGAGTAGAAGCCAAAGTCCCTACAATGGCCTGGTCAACCAGCCTTGTTCCCCAGGCCTCCCTCACTTCCTCCCTGGCTCTCTTGCAGTTCCTCTAATGGATGTGTTCCTACCTCAGGGCCTTTGCACTTGCTGTGCCCTTTCCTGGAATTCTCGTCCTGCAAGTTGTCACATGGCTTATTCTCTTACCTCCTTTAGAATTTTGCCCAAATATCACCTTCTCTCCAAGGCCCTCCTTGACCACCTATGCACAGCACATCCTAGCTCCTTCCCCTGCTCTCTTTTTCTCCATAGCACTGATCACTATGTGACATTCCATATATTTAATGACATTTCATACGTTTCACTTATTATTTGTTTATTTTCCTGCTACTGGAATGGAAGCTAAAGGGGGCCAGGGTTTTGTCTGTCTTGCTCACTGATGTATCCCCAGCTCCGAACACAGGACCTGGCGCACGGTAGGTGTTCAGTAAATATTTGTTGAATGAATGAATGAATGATAAATGAACACCAGTCAGGGGGTGGCTTCATTCCCATCCTGAGTTCGTATGCTGGTCTCCTTGGCTGGCCCTGGACTCTTGTCTAGAATCCATCAGCAACTAATTCTCTCTCCCAGGAAGTCTCTCGTCTGTCCACCCGAACCTTTGGTTGCCCTTATCTGTAATTATGGGGTGCCCGTGGCCCTTTTATTCCAACTACAGTGCCTACCTTGACCCCACCTGGCAACACGGTTATTTCTGAGTAGCTCTCAGGGATGTCTCATGGTCCTTGGGGCAGAAGAGATGGTGTGGGAGGCCAGAAGGGCCTGACTCTCCAGCTGTGCTCTTGGGCCTAAACGATGCCAGGAGTCAAAGTGAAAGTTTGAGCTGGGGTGCCTGTGGTTCATCCTGTGCCATAAACCCCCGTCTTTCTTCCTGCCTGGCTGTGCAGTCCCCTTTCTATCTGGGCCACTAGCCTGAGTCCCCTCCCTCTGAGGGTCAGACCCCAGGCAGGACACCGTCCGACCCCCTATTGAGTGTGGTTTTTTAAAAATAGGTGAATAGCATGAAAGAGCTGTACCTGCTAATGGAGGAAGAGGAGTTAAATGCCCAGCATTCTGATAATAAGACCTGCACGGGGGACAGCTGGACCCAAAACACGGTGCGTTCTCAGCCCATTCCCAGTCCTCTCCTGTTTGTTCCTTTGTTTAGTGATCACTTGCTGCCGCCTTCTCTGACCCGTCTTGCACTGGGCACTGGAGCTGCAGAGGGTTATTGCCTGGTCACTGGCCCCAGATGCTCAGTGCTGTGGGGTTCGTAAGTCATCTCAGGGCAATGACAGAGGGCCAGGTGATGGACTGTGGGGTCACAGGCAAGACAGCAGTTAATTCTGTTCGGAATGCAGGGGCCAGTATCACAGAGAAGGGGTCATAGCTGATGGGCTTTGAAGGACGCATAGGAGCTTGGCTAATGGAGAATGAGGAAAAAGGCCATTCTGGCCCAAGGGAACCATGTGTGCAGAGGTGTGGCAAGGTATTCTGGGATTGGCTGCAGCTTGAGGTGCATAGTGAGGGTAAGGACGTCAGGCTGGGGTCGTATGAAGAGGGACGTGAGCCTTGTGGTCTGGAGTCAGGAACCCTCAAATCAGCCGTGGGATAGAGAGAGCAGTGGGGTCAGGCTCGCAGGGTCACACACAGAGAGCTTGGCTATGGGTGGGAAAGGTCAAGGGCCACGGAGAGAAAATCGAGACTGACTCAGGAGGTCAGGGAGGGTCCACAGTTTGGACTTCCCGTCTGCCATGGAGGGTCAGAGACGCAGGTCTGGGGCAAGGATACAGACTCGGGGCCTAGGCCCTGCAGAGCTTTGAAGGAGCCGGGGCCCAGCTCAGACTGAGGCTGAGTAATTATCACTGTCACCGCGGGGGTTTTTGTTTATGTGAGGCTGGGGCGCATGTCAGCAAAGGAGGTGGCCAGGCCTGGGCTTGTCATGCCCATTTTGTGGGTGAGATGACCCCGGAGAGGTCGTGCGACTTGCCTGAGGCCTAGCAGAGTCCTGGGCAGGATGCTGGGTGAGGGCTCCCCTCCCCGGCCTCCTAAAGCTCCTGACCCAGGCCTTGCCCCCGTCTGCAGCCCAACGAGTACATCAAGACACTGGCCGACATGAAGGTGACGCTGAAGGAGCTATGCTGGCTGCTCCGGGATGAACGCCGTGGTCTGACCGAGCTTCAGCAACAGTTTGCCAAGGCCAAGGCCACCTGGGAGACAGAGCGGGCAGAGCTCAAGAGCCATACCACCCAGGTGAGTCTCCCATCTGTCAGAGACATCTCCCCCCTTGTTCGCCTCTCAGCCAAGCCATCAGCTGTTGGGTCTGGGAGCAGGATGCTCAAGCCATGCTTCTGGAAGCATAGGAACCCATTCACCTGAACTTGTGGCCCAGAGTGAGCAAGAGACTTGCCTAGAGTCACACAGCAAGGAACCAGAAATAGTGGGGACCAGGAGTCACTGGGCCAGGGAAGGAAGGTGAGGGCCTGACAAAGGGGCTCGGGGGCATCACAGGCACCTGTGCCACACCGTGGGCCCACAGGTGAGGCCAGACGCTTAGATTCCTGTCTGTACCTGCTGACCTACTTCCCCTGCATGTGCAGACTCCCGCTGCCTGCATGTGCAGACTCCCGCTGCCTGCAGTCCTCATTCACTCCCTCCTCTCCTCTTAAGGATCCCTAACCCCCTGCTATCTGAGCCCCTCCCCGCAACCCAGCATGACCAAAGGAGCCTTAACCAAGAGCCCTGGGTATTAGGCCTCTGCTGTGTGCCTAGAGGCAGGTTGCTGCCCCCCTCTGGTCTGAAAAGTGAGAGGGTGGGCTTCCTGCCACTCACAAGAATGCTGTGACCACCCCACCCCTACCCCTCGCCACGACTCTGGGTCCCAGCTTCCTCCAGCCTGCCCCTGCTGCAGGCTTCCTTCCTGGGCATCACAGCCCCTTGGACGTGGGTACCCTGATGACCTCTACTGGACAGGTGACAGAACAGGCATAGAGGAGTTAAGTTTCTTTTCCAAGGTCACCCAGCTGGTAAGTGACAGACCTGACCTTCGCTCCCCAAACCTCTGCCCCTCTCAGCTCCCTGACTGTGGTCTCACCTTCTTCCAATGCTCACAGACTTCGGCTTCCCAGTGCCACCATTCTTTCTTCCTAACCCTCCCTGCAGACCCCACAGCTCCTGCCCCATCCACGCACTTCACAGTGTCCACGGCTCCTGCCGCCCCCCCACAGCCAGCCGTTCCAGGCGCCCCTCCCCACTGGGAACCTGAGTGGCCCCATGAGGGTTAACATCCCAGACCGCAGCCTGGGGGTGTGGGGTGCATTCCTTCTTGAGGTCGCATGCTTACCTCCTGCCACCCCAACGTTTGGGGCCGGGAAAGCCATCACACTGGAGTGACTCCTACACACATTCATTCCGTGACCGCGTGTGCATGTCCCCTGCTAACTGTAAACTGTACCGCTGCTTAGAGTTGAAGAAGTTTCCTGAGAAGCAAGAATGAGGAACCTCCGCCGTTTCGTAGCTATGTAAACTGGGACAAATAACTTAACCTCTTCCTCCCCTGTAAGATAGTGAAAATGGTAGTTATCTTGCTGAGTTTTCGTGAGAATACTGAGATAATGCCTGAAAAGCCCTTCGGTGTGTAGAAAGAACTTCACATGAGCCTTGCTTGTGAGGAGGGGTTCGTTCTGACTGGGGAGGTCAGAGAAGTCTTCCTGGGAGAGGGCTCCTCCCAGGAGAGCTCTCTCCCCCTGTCCCCTGCTGGTGCCCGAGAAGGAAGGATGGAGGAAGGGCCTCCTGGCGCCAGCCACCCAGTTTGCTTTTCCTTCTGCAGGTGGAGCTGAAGGCTGGGAAGGGGGCTGGGGAGCGGGCGGGCCCCGACTGGAAGGCAGCCCTGCAGAGGGAGCGTGAGGAGCAGCAGCACCTCCTGGCTGAGTCCTACAGCGCTGTCATGGAGCTGACACGGCAGCTGCAGATCAGCGAGCGCAACTGGAGCCAGGAGAAGCTGCAGCTGGTGGAGCGGCTGCAGGGTGAGAAGCAGCAGGTGGAGCAGCAGGTGAAGGAGCTGCAGAACCGCCTGAGCCAGGTGAGGCCTGTCCCAGCCTAAATTGGCTTGAGCCACAAAGGGGGGGGGGGGTCACTGTAGGAAATGTTCAGGGGTAGGGTATCTTTCAGGTATAGCTGGATCTAGGTGCTCAGAGAATGCATTAGGGACTGGGTCTATCTCTTTGCCAGTCTCTCAGGCTGCTTTCCTCTGTGCTTTATTCTTAAGCAAGCTGTCCTCAAATATGGCCACTGTTAGTTTTGTGCTCATATCCTTACAGCTTAGCAATTACAATGGAATTTTTCCTTTCCTTCCAACAAGGCTCTGATTGGCCAGGTGTGAGTCATGTGCCTACCCCTAGCACCTACCAAAACCCGGGAACCAAAACAGAAGAACCAAGGGTGGTTCCCCATGGGAAAATTGGAGTCCTCAGACCAAAAGAGGGGGGATAGGAAAAATAATCATTGACTGTTGCACCTCACGACAGTTTACGACATGCACCCAGCTGCCACTTACCAGGCCACTATGTACCACTCTTTATATCGACTTTTTCCTTTGTTTTACTTTTTTTTTTTGAGGAAGATTAGCCCTGAGCTAACATCTGCTGCCAATCCTCCTCCTTTTGCTGAGGAAGACTGGCCACGAGCTAACATTCGTGCTCATCTTCCTTACTTTATATGTGGGACACCTACCACAGCATGGCGTGCCAAGCGGTGCCATGTCCGCTCCCGGGATCCGAACCAGCCAACCCTGGGCCGCCGAAGCGGAACGTGTGCACTTAACCACTGTGCCACTGGGCTGGCCCCAGTTTTACTTTTTATTTTAATTATATAGATCAGGACTTCTTTTTTATATAGGACCCAAATATTGCAAAAGCATGCTCCAATCCACTTCCTCCCTTTCTTGCTATTTAAATTTATATTCCCAGAGATTTTTTACATCATTAATTGAATCGTAATGTTCGTGCCTCTGTCGTAGAGGGCTTGTTCACGACAGAGCGTAGAGGCGGGTCTCATGCAGTTGAACGGCTGGTGAGCTTTCTGAGTGTGGAGACGCCCCTCGATGTGATTCAGGTGCTGCTTAGCGGATCTAGCCGTTTCAGGAACTGCAGCGTGCGTTCACACAGCGATAACTGTGACTGTGATAGAATGATGTCTGTAAGGATGTCTGGAGGAGCTGCTTTCATGGTCCTTTTCCAAATCCACCTTGGTGGTGGCTCAGAGCTGCTGCCCGCGGGGAAGGATCTGGGTCCCCTTGGCTGCAGAGCGGAGCGGGGGGAGTGGCCCTGCACAGAGTGGGGCCCTGCTCACCAGCCTTGCCCGCCACTCACCCGCCCTCTTTACCCTTGCCCAGCTGCAGAAGGCTGCTGACCCCTGGGTCCTGAAGCACTCGGACCTGGAGAAGCAGGACAGTAGCTGGAAAGAGGTGAGTGGGGTGGCAGGCTGCCCGTGTGCTCTTGGCTCCCAGCTACACTGAAAGTCCCTCACTTGCGGGGGATGTGACAGGGAGCATGCTAACCCCCACCCACAGGTCATACCCTCGCACCTTGGGCTCCTCAACCCAAGGGTTTCTACCCCTTGGTTCCACCTGTGGTTTGGGACTTGTGGAGGGCCCTCTGTCAGCGCCATCCTTCCATGCCTGGGAGAAAGGCTGGTGTCTCTCTGTGTATTCTTGGCCAGGCCCCTTGCCCTCTCTTGGTTCCAGTTGTAGCCTTTCTGAAAAGGAGGGCCTCTAAATAGCTGTGTGACCTTGGGCAAATCACTCTCCCTCTCTGGGCCGCAGTTGCCTCAGTGGTAAAATGAGGGTCACATTCTCTGCCTTAGCCCAGCCCTGGTTGTGGAGATCAATTAGGTGAAGTTTGCTCCTAAGCCTCAGGTGCATTGTCCATATAGCAACATGCTGAGTAACTAAACAGTGAACACGCGGGACCTTTGCATGGTCTCAGGTGATCCCCATGACAGCCTGAGGAAGTGGTGTGTTAGGAGATTTGGTTGCAATCAACAAAAGCTGATTCTGGAAAAATGAGGCAGGAGAGGATTCTTTTTTTTTTTTTTTAGGAAGATTGGCCCTGAGCTAATATCTGTGCTCATCTTCCTCTATTTTATATGTGGGACGCCTGCCACAGCATGGCTTGACAAGCTGGGCATAGCTCTGCGCCTGGGATCCTAACCAGGGAACCGTGGGCGGTGGAAGCTGAGCCCGGGGACATAACTGCTGCGCCACTGGGCCAGCCCCAGGAGAGGATTTTATTAGGGGCACAAGGGGGCTGGTGCTGCAGGTTCAGATGACTGGTGTGGGTCCCAGGGGTCGTGCTCTGGAACCAGGGTGAGACAAGCGCAGAGCAGGGACCTGAGTCACTGTCAGCTGAACAGCAGCCACCACGGGTGCTTTGTTGCTGCCACCACATTCAGAGTAAGTTCTAAAGGGGCTCTCTCCTTGGGGTTCTCTCTCGGAGCTCCCATTGGCCAAGCCTGGATCACACGGAGAGGGGGTTAGATGCACTGTAGCCAGACACTGACCAACGTGCGTTCTAGATGGGCGCTGACATCGTTGCCGCTCTACAGAAGGAGACTCAGGGGTAGGGATTTGGGCAGCTCCCACACTAACTCCTCTCACCTTACCTCAGTGTGCTGGTGGCCAGAACTAACCCTGTCTCTTTTCCTTGACAGACACGCAGTGAGAAGATCCACGACAAGGAGGCTGTTTCTGAAGCTGAGCTTGGGGGAACCAGCTTAAAGAGGTGCTGGCATCCTCTCCTCCCTGCCTTCTCAGCCCTGAGCCCCTCTCCTGCCCCTCTCCACAGCCCCTGCCCTGCTCCGCCCTCCAGCCCCTGCTCCGCCCTGCAGGCCCACCCCGCCCCTCTGCCTCTCTTCTCTCCGGTGCCCCACGTGCCCACCTGAGCACCCCAGCAGAGTTCAGAGATCACTGAGATATGGTTTCCATAGAACCCAAGCCACCTAGGAGCCGGGAAGCTTGGGGCAATGGGAATTCCAGCCTGCGATTTTTTGTTTGTTTGATTCTGGGCATGGGAAATGGGGCTCCTGCATATCCTGGCTGGGAAAGAAACTCTTTAGCTCCTTTTGGGGTTCTTTCTTCCTGTCCCTGGAGTTAGGAACTCGAGCTGGACATCCATTCCTGGGATTAGTGAGCAGCATCCTTAGGGCTCAGCCCCATGCTGTGGCCAAGGAGACCTCCAGGGCTGTCAGGACCACGTCCCCACCATTAGGAAACCCATGAAAGGACTGAGGGCAGCAGCACCCTGTGGGGCCATGAGAGCAGCCAGAAGCCAGGCGGACCCCAGGGAAGGAGGACGGGCTGTGGAGTCAGAGTGTGGGTTTGAATTCCGGCTCTGCTGTTTCTAGCTCTACGGCCTCAGGCAATACTTCCCATCTGCACCTAGTGGGATAACAGGAGCTTCCTGCTAGAGTTATGGGAGGACCGAATGGTCTGCCATGTCAGATGCACTTACATATGCTGTGCACTTTCGGTCAGCAGGCAACACGTGGGCCAGGTCAGTGTCAGGGATTACTGGCGTCTTAGTTTGGGTTCCCCCAAAAACAAACCCTGAGACAAGAATCTGAGTACAAGTGGTTTATCTGGGAGGGGGTTTCAAGAAACACCTGGCAGTAAAGGGAAAGCAAAGAAGGGAGGCCAGGCAGCCAATAAAAGTTCAGGTTATATCTATAGATCAACCAAGTTATGTGTGGACTACTGGAGCTCAGTTTCACTGAGGAACTCTTGAGAGCAGAGTGCAACATGCAATGCAGACTTCTCCTGCCCAAGGAAGGGGAGGCTGGGTACCAAGCCCCCAAATCCCACCCATTGTTTGTCAAGGGCCGTGTCTAGGCATAAACTCAGTGATATTTCTAGCTTCCTCTGTGTGGAGGCCAGGTGTGCTCCTGCAGTCAGAAAAAAAGCCCTCAGGTGGAGAATGGCAGGTGCTCAGAGCGTGCGATGCTGGGTGTGTAGGTGTGAGCGCAGAGGGGATGTGGGGCAGGGCACTGACAGCATCTTCCACAAGGTGAGCAGGACGGTCATGGTCCCAGCCTTCCCGCAGCCCACAGACCGGGAGGAAGGCCCCAGTGCCTGCTTGGGTGTATGCTATCTTCCATTAACGCCACTCTTCCTCCTCCGCTCTTCCTAGGACCAAATCTGTTTCCTCCATGTCTGAGTTTGAAAGTTTGCTTGACTGTTCTCCCTACCTTGCCAGCGAAGGTGCCCGGGGCAAGAAGCTGCCCAACAACCCTGCCTTTGCTTTTGTGGGCACCCAGCCAGTGGACCCAGAGAAGGATGCCCAGGAACAGCTCTCACCACGGGACTGCAGCCACCTGGGTGCCCTGGCCTGCCAGGACCCCGCGGGGAGGCAGATGCAGCGCAGCTACACAGCTCCCGACAAGACGGGCATCCGTGTCTACTACAGCCCCCCGGTGGCCCGGCGCCTGGGCGTGCCCGTGGTCCATGACAGGGAGGGTAAGATCATCATCGAGCCTGGCTTCCTCTTCACCACAGCCAAGCCCAAAGAGTCAGCTGAGGCTGATGGGCTGGCCGAGAGCTCCTACAGCCGGTGGCTCTGCAACTTCTCACGGCAGCGCCTGGACGGGGGCTCAGGGGCCAGCCCTTCGGCGTCCGGGCCTGGCTTCCCAGCGGCCCTGCATGACTTTGAGATGTCAGGCAACATGAGCGACGACATGAAGGAGATCACCAACTGTGTGCGCCAGGCCATGCGCTCGGGCTCGCTGGAGAGAAAAGTGAAGAGCACGTCCAGCCAGACAGTGGGCCTGGCCAGTGTGGGCACACAGACCATCCGCACGGTCAGCGTGGGCCTGCAAACTGACCCGCCCCGCAGCAGCCTCCACAGTAAGAGCTGGTCGCCCCGCAGCTCCTCGCTTGTGTCTGTGCGCAGCAAGCAGATCTCCTCCTCCCTGGACAAGGTGCACTCACGCATCGAGCGCCCATGCTGCTCGCCCAAGTATGGCTCGCCAAAGCTCCAGAGGCGGTCCGTGTCCAAGCTGGACAGCGCCAAGGACCGCAGCCTGTGGAACCTGCACCAGGGCAAGCAGAACGGCTCGGCCTGGGCCCGCTCCACCACCACGCGGGATAGCCCCGTACTGAGGAACATCAATGACGGGCTGTCCAGCCTCTTCAGTGTGGTGGAGCACTCAGGGAGCACTGAGTCCGTCTGGAAACTGGGCATGTCCGAGGCCCGGGCCAAGCCCGAGCCTCCAAAGTACGGCATTGTGCAGGAGTTCTTCCGCAATGTGTGTGGCCGGGCACCAAGCCCTACCTCGACAGCAGGGGAGGAGAGCACCAAGAAGCCGGAACCTGTGTCCCCGGCCAGCTACCATCAGCCAGAGGGCATGGCCAGGGTCCTGAACAAGAAGGCAGCCAAGTCAGGCAGCAGCGAGGAGGCTAGACTCTCCGTGCTCCCCCAGGTGGGGAAGGATGGTGTCCCCCGGGATGGAGACGGAGCCACGGTCCTTCCCAACGAGGTAGGTGTGTGGGGTCTGCCCTTTTCCTTGGGAGCTGGCGTTGGCTTATAAAGTACAAGCTCTTTTGGTTTTCACACTCAGGGAATATGATCGTGTGTTTCAAAAAGTTCTTGTGCTAGTCTGGGATGGGGGTTGGAAGGCCCCAGACCTGGAACAACAGACCATAGTCTGATTACCAAGAGACTAGTAAGCATGGCTTACCTAGCTGCTTTGCTACCACACACCAGAGATTGCCAGCATCCCCTCCAGTGACAGGGTGTTCTCACTTCTTTCCTGCCACCCAGGGGTGTCCTGGAGCCGGCTCATTTGCTTTGTGAGCGCCAATCGTGTGCATCTCTGTGTTCACTGACGTCGTGTTGGGACCTTGAGATTGGCCACAGTGGGAGGATTTACATCCCGAAAATGGGCAAATGCTACAAATCAGGGCTTCTCCCCTTTCTCCTGGAAAACTGGTTATTAAACGTTTACCACCACACCCCTGCCCCGATCCCACCAAGACTCAATCCGAAATGCTCCCATTTTCTCTCAGAATCTTTTGCTGCACACCCCACTCCTGATATCTATTCCTGATTTGGTTAGGGATTACTTGCACGTTGGTAAAAGAATGCTTATAAGTTAGCTTCGCAGAAAGGGGAATAGCAGAGTATCTCATGGAACCCAAGGGCAGGGACCCAAAGGCCTCAGCAGCTTCTCTCTCTGTCTTGCTCTTCTCTCCTGAGATTCATTTTCTGTGATGTTCTCTTCCTTCCTCTCTCTCTGTTGCATTTGCTTATGGTTCAGGTGGGCTGTCCCAGCTCTGGTTTTTTAACATCTTCCAGTTCAAGCACCTAAGAGAGACTGACTCAAACCCCTCTGCCCCAGTTCCACATTTCTGGAAGAAGGCGACTCTGATTGGTCCAGCTTGAGTCCAGTGTACCCCCTTGGTCCAGTCAGCTATGGCCAGGATCACGTGGTCTGTGGTGCACTCAGTGAGGGCTGTGGGTGGGGACACAGAGAGGTGGCAGGGCTTTGATTGACCCAGTTGTATGTCATTGTACATTTAGGTGGTCTCTAGTTTTTCCCTATTATAAACAGTGCTGTTGTGAACATCTCGGTGCAAAAACATTTTTCCACATTTCAGATTATTTCCTTAGGTTTGAGTTGCAGAAATGGGATTATAGGATAAAAGAGTATAAACCTTTAAAGGTATTTGAAAAATGTTGCCAAATTTTTTTTCAAAAGAGTTTGTCCAATTTCTGCAGCCCCTCGTAGGGTGTGAATATGGCTCACTGAATTCTCACAAACTGAACACACCCATTGTGTTAGGATTCTCCAGAGAAACAGAACCAATAGGAACCTATATATATATATATGGGATTGGCTTATGTGATTGTGGAGGCTGACAAGTCCCGAGATCTGTAATTGGCAAGCTGGAGACCCAGGACAGCTGATGGTGTAGTTCCAGTCCAAAGGTTGGCAGGCTTGAGACTCAGGAAGAGCCAATGTTTCAGTCTGAAGGCAGGAAAAAAGCCAGTGTCCCAGCTTGAAGGCCATCAGGCAGGAAGAATTCTTTGTTTCAGGAAGAGTCAGCCTTTTTGTCTATTCAGGCCTTCAACTGATTGGAGGAGGCCCACCCACACTGGGGAGGACAACCTGCTTTGCTCAGGCTACCAATTCAAATGTTAATCTCATCCAGAAGCATCCTCACAGAAGCACCTAGGATGTTTGATCAAATATCTTGGCACCCTGTGGCCCAGTCAAGTTGACACATAAGATTAATCATTATACCCATGTAACCACACCTACATCAAGAAACAAAGGTAGAAATCTGGCAGTATTTTGAATGTTGGTTTTTAAGTTGACCCAAATATTTTTCAGTATTTAAAATGTCCATGCTACCCATTAACCAGTAGTTCTCCTAGGAATGTAGCCTATGGAAATATTCACAGAGGTGGGAAAACATACTTGTGTAAAGAAATGTATTGCATTATTAATAAAAATTGCTAATACTTATTGAGTACTTAATAGGTGCTATGCTAAATGCTTTACATACCATATCTGATTTGACCCTCGCAACAACTTTGAGAAGGGTAACACATCCCTCATCTTAAGAGAGGAGGAAATCAAGGCTCAGGGAGGTTAAGTAACTTATCCAAGGTCACACAGCTGGTAAGAGGCAGGGCTGGGATTTGAACCAAGCATTCTAGTTCTTCAGCAGCACTTTTAAACATTATCCCTGTGTGTTGGTAATAGTAAAAAATTAGGAACTACTTAAATACACATCAAAAATGAATTGGAGAAATAAGGTATTTCTGTTCAGTGGAATAATATACAGCTATTAAAAAGAACAAGATCTAGACAGACATAGTGACAGAAAAGTGTTGTTCATGTTTTGCACTTGCAACATAGGCTATAGGAGATGAGGTCATTTTGGTAAATATAAGTGTGTGTGGTGTGTTGAGAATTTATCTTTGATATGTAAGACCATACATAATGTCTGCTTTCTTCTCTGTATATTCCAGAATTTATTACATTCTGGGGCGTTATTTGTGAACATCCATTACTCCTCTAATGGGAGAAAAACAATTTTAAAAAATTGGTCCAAAGAGGGGCTACAGCCCCTGGGAAGTGGTCCCTGGGCATGGCTGAGTCCAAATTCCTTGCCTGGCTGGCCACCCAACCTCTGGGTGGTCAGTGCCTCCGGCTCCTCTTGACGTCCTTCCTCCCTCCTCCTAGGATGCTGTTTGTGACTGTAGCACACAGTCTCTCACCTCCTGTTTTGCCCGGCCATCCCGCTCTGCCATCCGCCACTCTCCTTCCAAGTGTAGGCTGCACCCTTCAGAGTCCGGCTGGGGTGGGGAGGAGAGGGCAGCCCCCCCCAGCGAGTGACAGAGCAGCCGAGCTCCCCGCCTCAACCAGCCCAGTCCCTGGATAGCCGAAGGGAACCAGTGGAGAGGAGAGCAGACAAGGCGAGGAGCCCGGGCCCTCAGCATCATCTCGCCCTGGGAGACAGCAGCTGCACCACTGCCAGAGAACAGCTTTCCCATCCAGGTAAAGCGAGTCTCCTGCTGACCGCTGGGTGGTGCTCTCCGACTTCCCAGGGGAAGGCTGTGAGCGGGAGAAAGACCAAAACTGGGCTTTGCAAGCATCTACAGAGAGATCCACTGGGAGCCAATCCCTGGGTCCTGAGGGGGAGCCTTGCCTGGTTCTGCCTGCACCCACTTCTCCAAGGGCCAAGGAAAGGATGCACTTCTGGCGGCACCCCTCCGGGAACGGGCTCACGGAGATGTTCCCTGCCCACCACATCCCCCTTCATGGGGAGGAAACACCGAGGAGAAGAACAGGCTTTGCTCTAGGCTCCGTTTAGGGTTCTTGGTGGAGTCGGGCTGGGCACCATCCCCAACCCTTCCTTCCCTCCGCCTACTCCTCCTCCCAGCCACTCGCTCTGGATTACTCTGACTCTAGGGAGTATGATGGGGCCGTAGCCAGGGCCAAGTGTCTGCTTGGAATCCTGGAGCCCTGGATCTCCCTGCCCAGAGCCTGGGTGCAGCAAAGACTGGAAGACGAAGTGGGAATGTGTGGGGCTCAGGGTTGGTGGGGGGTTCACTGGAACTGCCTCCCTTACCAATGTGATCAGGGGGCCCCAGCCTTCCTAGGAGACTCCTTGAGGACAGAAATGGGTAGTCAGTCTTAAGACGTGGTACACAAATGCCTAAATGCTTACGGACTTGATCGCTGGGGCTGCTTTCCTGGCAGCCTGGAAGGGCGCCACATCTCCACTGTGTTTACATCCAGCAGCTGGTGGAGGGCAAAGATATTACCAAGAAGAGACTCCCAGTTGGCCAGGCCAGGCCAAGGAGCACTCTAAGAGGCCCGTGCCCTGGACACAGTGGTAGACTGGGGCCTGGGAACATATTTCTTGCCTAGGTTGTTTATTTGAATTTTTCTTACTATAACTATTTAAGGTGGTTTTACTTTATTTTATTAATTTAATTTACCCCAAAGTCCCTAAGGTAATTTATTGGAAGTTGAGACAAGTATTCTTGCCATTGGGACAATGCAAGCCTTCTAACACGATGGACAGGCATGGGGTCCCCCATGTGGATGAGGCAGCTCAGCAGCCAAGCTCTGGTCTCCTGGTCAGGTCTGGAGGGCTCCCCAGCAGAGCTGGAGCCCTGCAGCATGCTCCCCCGACACCGCTGACCAGCTGGCCTCAACACTGCTTTTCAGTCAGCACCTGGTACTCGCCCAGCCCCGGTGGTCAGTCTGTAAGTGCTCGCTGACTGGGCGGAGGGCTGGACCGACGTCACCACTTCCCCAACATTCTCCATCTCCCTTCTCATTTTCCTCCCTCCCTCTCACACCTTTTTTTAATGAGTCAAACATGGATTACTAAGGCTCTATCGAGAGCATGGAGATCCCTCCAAGTTCCCCACGTGAGAACTCGCAGGAAAACAGGACCGAACTTCGAGAATGTTGTTTATTGCAGCTTTGCACATGGATCTGAGAGTGTCTGCCAGCCTGCCTCCGTTCTCACCAGCCTGCCAGCCTTTTCACCAGCCTCTTCTTAGCCTTATGGCCTCTCGCGGCTCTTCTCCCAACCCCAACTCTGCTGCCCACCCTTCCCCACGTCCCATGGGAGCTGCCCCAGCCATCAACAGACTGTGACGTGGCTCACTGCAGTGTGGCAAGGAGGCCTCCTCTGGCCTCCCCCTTGTTGCCAGTGAACATGCCCGCGCACATGCACACGTGTGGGCCTCCTGTAACTGGCTGGGGGCCCATAGTGGAAACACCAGGATGAAGCAGCTTGTCTGTGGAATTCCCCATCAGGAAGACCAAAAGCCAGCAGCTTTGCTAGTTTGCCGCCAGGACTCAGGAGATCCCTCTGCACTCCCACATGCCAGCTCCCAGTCCTGCCCATTCAGGGTCACCTGGACCAGTTATCCAAAGTCTTTCATCTCCACTCTCTATTGGCAGACCATCAGCGTCATGTCAGTCCACCAGCCACTTCCTCATGCCATAGTGACCTGTGGGGGCAGAGCAGGCAGGCCGATGGGGTCTCTGAGATGCCACTGCTCTCACCCAAGAGGTCAGGGCCCCTCCCAGATTATCTCCAGGTGAGGGGATTCACACCAGGCCACAAGCCACCAGAGGCCTTCTGCCACCTCCCCGAGCTGCAGAGGGCCAGAGAGGCTGTGCTCCCAGCCCTGGGGAGAAATCCTCATGAGACCTGAACCCTGCGGCCTCCGGACCGCTCAGCCTTACCATCGTCCTCGTTCAAGATTGTCCTTGCCATCCGCGTTGTCTCAGCACCTGACCCCCAGCCGGTGTCAGAGGCTCCAGATCTTGGTTTTCAAAGTCCCAGTTTCCACTTCCTGCATGTCACTGTGCAAGGTCACTCATCACTGTTCCTACAGAAGCCTCTGGACATGGGGCTTGATGGGGTTGAAAATGTTACATGTAAATATTGGTTTGGTTTGATTTTTAGCTTTTTAATTAGTAACTTGTTGTATTTTCTTTTTTTGGGGTGGGGGGGTTCGTTTGTAAAAACTCTCTACTCTTTTGGAATGTAATTGCTAAGTTGGTTTGTTTCTTCCAATGCCTTTTAAGTCTTGGTAACATTCCCAAAGCAGAAAACTGCCTGACCCACAGAAACACTGCCCTTCCTCCCTTTCTTCCCCTTCCTACTATCACTGCACCCTGTTACTCCTAGCACCTTCCTCCTCCTTTATCCTTCTCCTTTTTCCCCATCTCCACTCTCTTCAATCAAAGTCCCAAGGAACCCTGGGGTCCTAATCCCCTACAGACTGCCAGACTTGGGTCCATGGTGTTGCTACCAGTTGGTTGGGGGGAAATGGGGACCAGTTGACACAGTTGACCCTAAACTCAGCAGCCTCAAGTTTCTGGTATCAGACCTCTTCCCAGAGCCAAATTAGACCCTCCTGGGGGCAATGACGTCTATATTTGAAATGAAATTCAAACCACTTTGGCGCAGTAGAGGCTCCTAGACCCTGCACGCGCAAGACATCAGAATCTAATTCCCTGTCTCCCTGGCACTTCTTTCCTCTCAGTTCTTTCCCACCGACGGCTGACAATTTAAAATCCCCTCCAACATGAGCTTAGAATGGGCCCCACCTCTTGGTCTCCCCAAGGATGCTCCTCTACCAGCTGCTTTCCCGGGTGACAAAGTTGAGGGCCCAGAGACTTGACCCTCTTATACCCTGATTGCCAACATGACTCCATCATGCGCGCCCCCACGAACCCTTCATGGTTTCATCATCCAGCCTATTCTCCTCTTGCCCACCCAACTTCCAGACCCTTCCTCCTTCTCTCCTCCCATCCAGAATGTCGCCCCAGTCTCAGCAGCCCCTCAAGCTCCCACTATCTTTCCATTAATAACAACCCCCTGCCCAGAACACTTTATTATTTAGAAATTGCTTCCCCACCCTACAGCCCCTTCAGACCTCTAAGGGACAGCTCTGGGAGGCAACCATGGCAGGACAGGGGTTAGTGCTCCCATTTTGCAGATGAGGAAGCTGGGGTGCAGGACTCATCCCAGAGTCACCTAACTGGAAAGTCATCAAGTTTAGACTAGAACCTGGGTCCACTGGATCCTCCAGCCCAACTCTGTCCTGCTTGCTGTGTAAACCTACTGCCCCACTGGGGGCTTTGTGCAGGTGCAGGACACCCAGAATATGCCACTGCCCAACCCATACGTGAAAACAGTCCACTCCAAATCACTGGTACCTGTGTGTCCCGGAGGTGGTCTAGGGACCCCCTGTATCAGCATCCTCAGAGGACATGTCCAGAATGCAGCTTCCTGGGCCCCACCTCAGCCTCCTGGGCCAGGAATCTGCATATCTAACAAACTTCCAGGGAGATCCTGGGCACCAGTGACCACACCATTTAGGTTCACAGCCCTGACCGTTAGGCCATCTTTCTTTTAATCAATCACCACGATGCTGTGTCTTTTTTTTTTTTTTTTAAGATTTTATTTTCTTTCCTTTTTCTCCCCAAAGCCCCCCAGTACATAGTTGTATATTCTTTGTTGTGGGTCCTTCTAGTTGTGGCATGTGGGACGCTGCCTCAGCGTGGTTTGATGAGCAGTGCCATGTCCGCGCCCAGGATTTGAACCAACAAAACACTGGGCTGCCTGCAGCAGAGCGCACGAACTTAACCACTCGGCCACGGGGCCAGCCCCAACGATGCTGTATCTTAAAAGAGCACTGAGCTAGGAATTAGGGGGCTTGGTCTTCAATTCAGCTCTGATTTGGTTTAATTACCCTGAGAATTTCCAAAAAGCATCAGAGGCGATTTAGAATCTTAGTCATAAGGTTTAATAAGACAATGGAAAAAAGAAAGAAAGCAGGAAGAAGTATCGTTCCCCCATCTATCTGATGTAATTCTCCAAATCCTGCAGTTAAATTTTACTCTTGAGTTTCCTGGCAGCCATGGTAAAAAGAGAAACACATCAGGTTTCGTAAGTTTCGTCATCTAGTCATGGGAAGCAAGCATATTTACCCCAGGAGACAAACTCCTCTGCTACTAATTTACAGCATGTATCCTTTCTTCAAAGGCCACTAGGCCAGTTGCAGTGTAAACCTGAGGTGAACCTAAAATGCAAGGATGTTTCCAGGTCACTATTTATAAAGTAATAATAAACTGCCACCAACTTGAATGACCTTGTCCCCAGATCATGTGGCTAGTGTATGCCTCAATTTCCCCAGCTGTAAGTGGGAGAATGTCCTTCCACCTCACATGGCTGTGGTGAGGACCAAATACAATACTGTGCCTGTGAGTCTAGCTGGAAAAGCATAAGCTTCCTCACAGATGTCGAGTGGTCTGATCACACTCACTGGTCCCAGGCCAGCCCCCCAGCACCCTGGCCCTAGTCTTAGAGAATAGAAAGGGAACCACAAAATAATCTGGACCAACTCTCTCACTTATTTTTAATTGTGGCATAATATACATAACATAAAACTTACTGTTTTAGCCATTTAAGTGGCTTTAAGTTCATTCACAATGTTGTGCGACCATCAACACTGTCCATTTCCAGAACTTTTTCATCACCCCAAACTGAAACTCTGTACCCACTAAACAATACCTCCCCATCCTCCCCCCCAGCCCCTGGTAACCTCTCTTCTACTTTCTGTTTCTATGAATTTGCCTACTCTAGGTATTTCATACAAGTAGAATCATACAATATTTGTCCTTTTGTGTCGAACCCCCTCACTTTTTTAGATGAGGAATCAGGCCCAGAGAAGGGAGTGGCTCACCCAAGGTCACACAGCAAACTAGAGGCAGAGGCAGGACCAGAACCCAGGTTTCCAGACTCCCAGCAGGTTCTGTATCCGCAGTGGTGAATGAGGCACCAGCCTGCCATTCTGTGATCTTGGTTGAACCCCATCCTCTCTTTTATCATCTTCCTCAGCAAGCTTCCACTCCTCCTCCCTCCTCTGCTCCAGCTAGTTCTCACTAGCAAACTGAGTGGCCCTGGCCCACGGCCAGGTTTTCCTCTTCTGGGCCCCAGGCTTATTCGTAGCACCCACCCCTCAGCCCTCCCAGAGCGGCCTCCCCAGCTTGGCTCCCCTCCCATGGATTTGCCCGTCCCCTCAGGCTCACATTCCCATCCTCCCGTCTCTGTGGTCTCTCAACTCCCCATGTTTGCTTTCAGATCTGGTTGTATTCCTAGGTTCGGTTTTACTTATTTTGTGTTTTCTCACCCCAAAGGGGGCACCTTTCCCCAAAGCCTCAGGCGGCATCAGTTATGCCAGCCTTTCTCACTGGGCTCTGCCCCAGCAACCCTCCAGCCCAGAAAGACATCCCCCAGTCCCACCAGGGAGCCACATTGTCCTCTCTGTCCACAGCCTCCCGGCAGGACCCCAGCACCTTCCACTGGGAGTATGTATGTTGGGGGGGCTTGGATCCCCCTTTTTGGACTCCTCTACCCTGCCCAGTCCTGCATGGTCTTGTTTGCAAAGCAGATGCAGCCTGGCTTGGGTTCTTTTCTCTCACTCCTTGGTCGTCCGTCCATCTGTCTGTCCATCTGACATCCCACCATCCTCTCCACTCTCCCCTGGGCCTCACGGCCTCTGCAACAGCTCATCCTGGCTCTACCGCTTACCCCTCCCAACAGGGTTTGCAGTTTGCAAAGTCCACAGAGCCAAGAACCAAAGGGGACTGGGGACATAATAATGGGCCTGAGTCCCCTGCCCGGGGCTCCTCCCCACTCCTCGCTCATCCTCCTTAGACCCTCCCTTGTCAATCCCATCAGCCCTGCTCCTCTCCCGTCCTGCCCTTCCCCAGCCCTCTGGACCCCAGACCCCAAGGAAAGGAGCTTTGGTTTCTTCTAAGCGTCCTTGAAGGCCGAGGTAGTTGGGGCCTGGTCACCTAGTCACACTCTGTTCTGACACCATTCAGGCTGCTCCCATGAGGAGGAACCTCAGCTGGGAGTCTGGAGCCCTGGCCCAGGTCTGGGTAGATCTCTGAACTTGTCTGAGTTTGACTGGTTTTCTGATTTTATGATGAGGACCGGGATGATCCCTAGGGACCCAGAGTACCCCTCGTGTTTCGGGGCCCTCCATCACCATCCTCTATCCACTGGGCCCTGGTACGCTGGCTCCTCTCTCAGCTCTGCTACTGATCTCTGTGCCTTAGTTTACTTCTCCGCACAGGGGGGCTCCCCACAAGACTATTCTTGGCAGCTCCTCAGACATTTTGGTGACTCTAAAGCTGGGCCTTGCCAGCGGTGGCCCAGCTCCCTGGCACTGCCTTGGGGCACCAGGCTGCTGAGGATGAGATGCCTGGAGGTTCTCAAAGCAGCAGGAGCATCACCTGGGAACTTGACAGAAATGCAAAGTATCAGCCCCACCCGAGACCTACCAGATTAGAACATCTGGAACAAGCTGGGGTTTAACAAGCCCTCCGGGTGATTCTGATAGACACAGTGGTTTGCCAGCTGCTGATCTAGACTCTCGATCAGTGTGGCCTGGGGAGGGACAGAGGCTGGCCCAGACCAGGAACAGGTGGGAAACACCAACCTCATCTGGACTCCTGAGAGATTGGTAACTCTCTCGCCCCCCAAAAACAAAACAAAACTATGTCCTCCTCACCTGGAAGCTGGAGGGCAGGGAGAAGGCGTGCATTTTTCCTTTCCCTGCCCCTGGCTTGGTTCCAGCTCTGCTCACCTCTCCCACTTGTCTGGGTTTTACAAAAAGCTGTGTAGGGTCGTACCAGCCAGGTGGGGGGGCGGGAGGGGGAGTGAGGGGGGAGTCCAGGGGGGCAGGAGACAAAAGCCCCTGACTATTACCTCTTGGGAACCTCACCACAGGCTCATGGCCTCTCTTCAAATGACAAGAAACCTAACTCCTCCTCAAGGAAAGACTCCTGAATTCCTAGCTCCTGCTCCGCCTTCTTTCACATCCAGTAGACAGTGCCAAAAAACAGCTCCAACCCCCAGCGGCTGGGGGAGAGAGCCGGAAGCTGTCCCTCCTCCTCCTCTGGGCCCCCTCAACCCCCACCAATACTGTGAAGCCCCCTTCTTGCCCAGCCTGATTTCCTGGTCCAGGTCCTGCAGTTGTGGGCCCTAGGGGACCCCCAGGGAAAGGCCTTGTGGGGGGAAGGGACCAAGGGCATCCTTGGGCCAAACTGTCTGCCTCTCCTGTCCACTGTTCTCTCCTCTCCACTCCTGTCTTCAAAAGGCTCCTTCCCAGGATGGACTGGGTGCTAGGACAACCGTGGTCCGATCCGCCAGCTCTCCCTGCCCCCGTGTCTGATTTCAGACATGAGAATATCTGTACAGTGTAAACTTACAAAGGGTTTTTAATGGTTGTAGATTGGAAATAAAGTATGTCATATGAACAGTTTCCATGGACTTGGCCTCCTTTTGATTTCTCTTGCAGGGTGGGTGGGGCACCGACAGATTTGACACCTGACTCTAACCCACCCCCAGTTGCCTGGGAAGGAGGGAGCCCTGGGAATGCCACAGCCAGTTTGCTGGTTTGGGGCCACTTGAGAGGAGCCAACAGGTGTTCCTGGCTGCTGACTGCTGACACCCCAGAGTCTCCCATGAAGTGTGAGATGACCACTGAGAAAGAAATGCAGAGGACTCAAAAATGGAACTGAGCCTTTCTACAAAAGACTTTAAACTTAATTTTATCATGAAAAAAAGGACTTTTTTTTTTTTTTTTAGGAAGATTAGCCCTGAGCTAACATCTGCTACCAATCCTCCTCTTTTTGCTGAGGAAGCCTGGCCATGAGCTAACATCCGTGCCCATCTTCCTCTACTTTATATGTGGGACGCCTACAACAGCATGGCTTGCCAAGCAGTGCCATGTCCGCACCCAGGATCCAAACCAGGGAACCCCGGGCCGCCGAAGCGGAATGTGTGCACTTAAGTGCTGTGCCACCAGGCCGGCCCCTGGACATTTTTGACATGGGTTAATTATCTTATACAGTATAATTAACTATCCCGAAACATTTGTTATACCACAGATGCTGTGGGTCAGGAATTTGGGAGCTGGGTAGTTCTGACTCATGGTCTCAGGAGGTTGCAGTTAAGTGTCAATCAGGCTGCAATCATGTGAAGGTTTGACTGGGGCTGGAAGACCCATTTGCAAGGTGACTCACTCATCTGCCTGGCAAGTCAGTGTTGGCAGGAGGCATCAGTTGAAACTGATGTGGACCTCGCCCTGGGGCTGCTTGAGTATCCTCACAACATGGCAGCTGGCTTCCCCCAGAACAAGTGATCTATGAGAAAGCAGGATAGAAGTCACAATGTCTTTTATGGCTAAGCCTTGAAAATCACACACCATCATTTCTGCAATATCTTGTTGGTTATACAGACCATCTCTGTTCACTCTGGGAGAAGACTACACAAGAGAGGAACACCAGGAAGCAGAGATCATTGGGGGCCATCTTGGAAGCTGGCTACCACATGAAAAGTCTACAGTCTCCTCTTTTTTTTGAGGGCCTAACAACAGCCAGGCTGTGCTAGGCATTGAGGATATAATAGATGAGCTTGGAAGACAGGAGAGCAAATGTCAATGGCAGAGGGGAGCTCAGGGTGCTCAGGAAGCCAAGAGGAATCAGGCAAGGCTTCACAGAGGAAGGGACAACCGAACTGGCACCTAAGGCTGAGATGTTGACAAGATGAAGGGGATGGTGGTAGGTTGTTGGCAGGAGACTGAGGGGAGATGGTTCCAGAAAGAGGGAACAGCATGTATGAAAGCCTAGTAGAAAGAAAGCAGAGCAGAACTGAGGAACTGAAAGAAGTTTGATGTCATTGGAGTGGGGAGTGATGAAAGAAGAGGCTGGGTCAGATCACACAGTGCCTTACAAAGGAAGGAATATCCTCATCCTGTGAATGGTAGGGAACCATGGAAGAATTGAAAACAGGGAAAGGACATAGAGGAAGTATTGGGTCTGGGTTTCATGAAGCAGTATTCTCACTGTACCGTAGGATGGCCAGCCCTGGCTGGGAACAATGTTCCGTTCTTGGGACATTGACCAGTGAGGAGTTGAAGGAGAGGGGTGGGCATAGAAAGAACTAGGTATTGCTGAGCCCCAGAAAGTGATATGCAGACAACCAAGAGCAAATCTCTGCTTTCAGATGACTGTTGGAGCCAACAGGCTGGAACCACAGGGTGAAAATTTCAGGAAGGCAGATTTCTGCCTACCACCAGAAGGATGGAAGGATGCCTACAATCACATTCCAGCTGCTGCTCCTCCACCCCTCTTTCAGAATTTGTGGACTGCTCCTAATTCAACATTTGGAGGTTTCAGATCTGAAAGGACCGTACATTGCAAGGGGACATTTTGATGGCATCATGCTGGATACGGAGGAAGCAGCCTGCTCTCTGGGAGCTCTCAGGCCAGCAAGAGATAGTGGAACGCACAGGTTAGGCTCCTGGGAGCACAGAAGGGGCACCTGGTTTTCAGCCTGGGGCCTCAGAGAAGGCTCTAAGAGAGATGAGTCTTCAGCTGGGGCTTAAAATTAAGAGAATTTTGCCAAGAACAAGCAGGAAAGGGGGTCCCAGGCAGAGGGAAGAGCTGAGCAAACATGCTGAGGCAAGAAGCAGTGTGGGTGGCCAGAGAGCTGCAAGCAGTTTGGGGAGGGGGTGACTTGCCATGAGCCTGCCAAGGAGTGTTCTCAAACTTGCCAGGTATCCAAGGGGCCAAAAAAGGAGAAAAAGTGCTAGAGCAGGAGTGGGAGAGGGTGAAGGAAACTGAGCACACAGCTCCAGTCCGCGCTGGGAGAGTCACGGTCCACATTTTCAGAGTTAAGAAGATAAGGGTAGGGGGGACCAAGGCTTAGCGACGGGGCAGGACATCAGATGCCACTGATGCACTATATTCCTTTGGCAAGTACCTCTCTGGGCCTGTTTCCCTATCTTAGATGGTTCTGAGCTCGTCCAGAGCAAAGGACACGATGGTGTACTGGGTCCCAGGAGCGTCGTCCCGGGATGTTGTGTATCTGGGGAACAAGTAACACGGCCAATTCCGTGCCGCGAAGGACTTAGACAGGCGGGGCCAAGGCGGGCAAGTGCTTGGGCTCGCCGGTTTGCGCATGCGCCTTGAAGGAGACCGGCGTTCCGTGCGTGCGCGTGCGCGAGCCTCGAGTCCGCCGGCCGCGCATGCGCCCTTGGGTGGCGGGAGTTTCGGAAGCGGCGGCGGTGGCGCGCACGGCAGGCGGCGCAGCGGCCTGGCACCAGGAAGGAGCGGTCGCCGTAGCGCAGGGAGGACCCGGGTTAACCTGGGGCTGCGGAGAAAGGGGTCTGTCGCCTTGTGTTTCAGAGACGGAGGCTCCGGGCTGGGCGGGCGTCGCTCTGAGGTCAGGAAGTCGCAGGCCTCTGCCCAGACGCGGCGCCGCTCAGCCCCGCACAGGAGGCTTTGGCGTCGGCGCCTCCGCCCAGCCCAGCCCAGTCGCCGCCCCCCGACAGGCTGACTGGGGGCACCGGGGGCTCCGCAGCCTCCTCCGGGAAAGAGGAAACCCAAGGGCGGGCCGCAGCGCTCGCTCGGGGCCTGTGTGCAGAGCAGACGGTCTGGATTCCAGAACAGTGGTTGAGGGCTGGGGTGGCTGGAGGCCTGGGTTCGAATTTCGCCTCTGCCCCAGGCTGGCTCTCTGACAAGTTTGGGCCAGGCCTTTGCCCCTCTGAACCTCAGTTCCCCTATCTGCAACGTGGAATTAATAATAGTACTTAGGGAGCTGTAGAAAGGATTAAATGGGATGATGAGGCGATGATGCAAATTAAGTGCGGACTTACGTAGACAGGGCCTATGAGAAACTCGTAGCAAGGGACAGTTGTTGCTGTTACTATCCGGGCTTGAATCTGTGGGCATTTAGATCCTTGACCTACCCCTCCTTGTTCTGTTATCTTTCCCATGTTGCCCTTTGACGTATATTCGTTTTTCTTTACTAAGCATCCCCCACGTACAGATTTCTGCTGGGACGGGAGGTCAACTCGGAAGATGCAGAGATGCCTCAGTCCTGTCCCTGCCCTCTTCCAGTCGGTTGTCTGTGACAGCCCCTAGGAGTACAGTCTGGCTGGGGAGACAGCCGTGTAAACAGGCTTTACGCCAGTGCTAGGGAGACCAAGGGGTGGAGCAAGCAGCCCTGCCAGAGACGTGATGTGAAAGCCTCACGTTTGAGCTGGGTTGGGAAGGATGAATAAGTTTTACAGGCGCTGTGTGCAGAGATTGAGAAGTGGTGCAGGGAATGGGAATGGCAGGAGAGAGCAGGAACGGGCAGGTTGGGACTGGCTTCTGAAAGGTGTTGAATACGCTGGAAAGATCTCTGCTGCTGTCCAGAAAATGCGTTGGAAAGGAGCAATGCTGGATGTAGGAAAACCAGCGGAGAAGCTGTTAGATTCTTGGGGAGCGTGGGGGAGAGATGGTGGAAATTATGAAACCTGAACTAAACTGGTAACCGGAAATGGAGGAAAGGCTTAGAGACTGTTGGAGGTAGCGTGGACAGGCCTTTGGATCTGGAGTGTTAATAAGAAGTAAAGGATGATGTAAATTTCTTGTTTTGAAGACCATGTAGATCATAATGCCATCGACTGAATTAGGGATTTAGGGACTAGTTAAACACAAAGCATTTGGGGAATAAGATGAGGGAGGTGTTAAGGGAGATATGAGGATCCTAGTGATAACTTGGAAATTCTGAACAGGAAGCAGTGAACCCTGCTGATATTCTCTGGAGGGGGTGGGTCAGGTGGGACTGGGCTGAGCCCTGTCAGGTAGGTAGAGTGGGGCAGAGATGGGCAGTTCAGAGAGTGTGGAAAGCACAGGCCTATTCTGAGGTAGCAAAGCCCCAGCAAGATGAGGGCTGAAATGTGGAGAACAGATCACCTCATTTTCCTCTTCCAGGGTTCTCCACCCAGGATGACTTCAGTGACAAGATCAGAGACTGTAGAAAGTGAGTATTGTAATGAAATTCAGTACCTCTTACCTTGGGCTCAGGTTCTGAGCTGTACTGAGATATCTTCCTGGCTCCTGGTGGCTTTGGAGTCGCATATTCATGCATGTGTTGAGATGCTTCCTCCGTGTTTCCATGATCTGGGGCCTGCATTTTCTTTTTCCACCTTTTTGCATAGGTACTTACTTGTGGTGGGTTTGATTCTGTATTTTGACTCTTTTATAATAAGTGCTAGAAGAGGAACCAGTGATGTCTAAGACTCAAGATCATCAATTGGAATCAGATCCCAACCCTGTTGAAGTGTGTGGTAAATCGTCTGCCTCCCTGGAGATGACTCAAGGCGTTTCACAGGAAAGAGTTCACCTTGGCTCTAGCGCTAAAGAGGGGGGAAGTTGTGATCTCAGCCACCAGGAAGGACTTCAGTCCACGTCCCTTCATCTGACCCCCCAAGAACAGTCTGCCCCTCGTCAAGACAGGAGGCAATCCTGGCGGCGAGCAAGTATGAAAGAAATGAACCGGCGGAAGTCACTGCTTCCCTTTCATCAGGGCATCACAGGTGGGGTGCTATGTACTTAAGACAGTGGAGTTCCAGCTCAGATAAGAGGCAGTGAGGTATGGCAGAAGGAGCATAGTACCATAGACATGACTTTGCTACTTCCTACCTGTGTGACTGAGCAAATCACTTCACCTCTCTGAGCCTTAGTTTCCTCTTCTATAAGAGGAATATTCTAAGTACTGATGTCAAACACTTAGTAAGTGTTCAGTATTATTACTATTTGTATCATGTTATTAGCTGCTCATTGTCATCTGTACCATGAACAGAAAGTCTGATTTACAGTTGTCCGACTCACCCTCTGCTAGGAGGAGAGGCATTAAAGATGTCCTGTGGCTCTCTGCCTCATATCCTAAAGTGGAACAGAAGGTGGATGTGTTGTATCTGATTTTAGGCTTTATAACTGAAAATATGTCAGAAGGAAGAGCACATAAAAATATCTAGAGTGAAAATCTAGTTTTTAGACATGCTGTATTTGAATGTGGTTTGTGTTTTGTGTGAATTTACAGTAAGCATTGAAGTACAGGATTTAATGTGGAAAGTCTAGCATGTTTTAGGAAGAACTGGCAAGCTGTGTGACCTGGAGCAGGTTACTTAACCACCTTTGCCCTACAGTCCTTATTAGTAAGCAGGATGAAATAATATCTATTTTGCTTTGCTGTGTGAGGATTAAATGAGTTGATATATAACACACTACTTAGTGTTATGGTGGCACATAGTAAGTAAATCACTCAAACGTCAACCTATTGTGATTATTTTAAAGATATCACCTCACTTCCAGATAACCTGATGTCTAGAAGGAAATCTGGGTAAAAACAGCCATTTACAGTATCAGAAAATTATACCACAGTTATGCTCATGCACCTTACTCCATAGGTGTGCCAAGAAACAGCAGTTCCCTAAGATCACCCAGAACACGTGGACCTAAAATTCCGTATAACAGAAAATCACTGATGTGATAAGATCGGTTCTCTTGGTTATTCCTGACCACTTGCCGGGTTTCTTTGGCTATAGGCAGAGGTGTTCTGTTTTTCATGACTAACAGCAATGAGAAGTAATCAAGAGAGGAGACAAAAGAACTTTAGAAACACAGCCAGCTGAAGCTGGAGGGTGAAAAGACAAGTCTCTTTCATAATTCTCAAGGCAAACTTCCTTTGCTGTATAATAATTGATGTTTTTAAATGGATATAATTGACAGAACAGTATGTATGTCTGATAGTTGTTTGAGGATTCAGTGGCCTTATTATGCATAAGGCCCATCCAGTTCAGGCTGACTCACTGTGTGACCTTGGGCAAGTTACCTATTACCCAGCCTTTGTGCCTCAGTGTCATCTTCTGTAAAATAGAATTGATAAGATGTTTGCCTCAAGTTTTAATGTGGTGTGTATAGCATTTAATAAAATGCCTTTTACATAGCAAGTGTTCAACATAATTACTATTAATGTTATTATTAATAGTAATTATGTTATTAGGTTGTTATAGAGAGGCAGCATGGTGTTAGAGGGAAAAACACAGGTTTTGGTGACAGACTTGGGGATGAACTCTGGCTCCATCAATCTCTGGCTTCAAACAAGTCATCTCTCCTCTGAGAGTTTCCCCAACTGTGAAATGGAGCTTGTAGTTTATAAGAAGACTCTTAAGACAATGTATTTAAAGCATACCTCAGTGCCTGTCATAAAAAAGTTCAAATGTTCTCATCTCTTCAAATGTTGAATATAAAACATCAAAAACAGTTAAATTATTTTTTATCTACCTTGTTTAACAAGACAAGATTTTAATGCAATACATAAAATGTTCTTAAATCCTTTTGAAGTTAAGATGCACAAATGGGTAAATTTTATTCCTTGGTGATCCTGAAAAAATTAGCTGTGACTGTATAGGAATTCTCCCTTTGATTAGGGAAGGGTGCTTGGGTATTCTTGCCTTAAGTTGAACTGCATGAAGAAGGAGGTAGATTTTCACTTTTTTTACTTTGCTAACTGTGTGAGTATCTAGCTGCTTAAATGTGACATTTTATGTTAGAGCTCAGCAGATCCATCAGCGTCAATTTAGCAGAAAGCAAACGGCTTGGTGCTCTCCTGCTTTCCAGTTTCGAGGTGAGATTCTTGGGATGGGAAATACTTTCTTTTTTCTATCTTTTTTTAACTGTTACTGTAACAGCCCCAAAGAGAGATCAATACTGTGTGATGCAACAGTTAAGATTGAGATTCTCTCTAGTTGGGATTAATTTAAAAGCCAGATTTAATCCCAGCACGTGGATTTTTCCTGGACTCGGCTGACTACTGATTCCATTGGTGCTGCTGCTGCTACTGAGCAGCTAACGGAGATCTCCCCAATCCTGTGTCTTTTACCTATTAGCAGCAAATGATGAGAATTTAGACATTTGAGGTCTGACTACATATTAAGTGTGTGTTATATGGCTAACTGGTGATTACGTCAGTTTAGATAAGCAAGTCATGTGTGTGAATTAAATGACCATTTTTTTTCCTGAACCAAAAATCAAATCGTATAGTCTGAGCAACAGAGTTTTTTTCCTGATCTATTTATTTGTTTATATGAAAGACTTAGGTGTAAAAATTAAATTGTATTTACTATCACCTTTATTAAACATCATAAAATTACATGAACTCAGGACTGGCCTGGAAAATCTTGGTTGTTGTGCTGAAAATGCTTTTCTTTATTTAGTTCTCTGTTCAGAAACTTGAACCTTTCCTAAGAGGCACTGAGGGCTTCAGTCTTGAAAGTTTTAGAGCCACAGGTAAGTTGCTAAGAACAAATGAGTGACCTTTGACCTTGGCTTGTACCTTCTAAGGTCAGTCGAAGCCCCACTCTCAGGATCCCCATTTAAGGAGCTGCTGCCTCACAAAACCAGCCCCCATCCTTTTTTTTTGGAATTGCATTAGAAAAAAATAAGAATATCTATTTATGAAGTTCAGAGGTAGAAAAGTGAAAAGAAAGCCTCCCTCCCACCATGACCCCCAGTCTCAGTTCCTCTCCCCAGAGGCAGCCATAGCCCCCAGCTTCTTGTGTAGCCTTGCAGAGGTATTTATTGCATTTACAACATTTATACCTTAAAATCAAATGAGAAAAACTCTGCACTGTTCTTTACCTTGCCTTTTTTTTTTTTAACATTGGCACCTGAGCTAACATCTGTTGACAATCTTCTTTTTTTTTCTTTTTCTTCTTCTTCTCCCCAAAGCCCCCCAGTACATAGTTGTATATTCTAGTTGTAGGTGCTTCTGGTTGTGCCATGTGGGACGGCGCCTCAGCATGGCTTGATGAGCAGTGTTAGGTCCACGCCCAGGATCTGAACTGGCGAAACCCTGGGCCATAGAAGTGGAGCATGCAAACTTAACCACTCAGCCACGGCGCTGGCCCTGCCTTTTTTTTTTAACTTAACAATTTATCTTTCAGATTTTTCCATATTGCACATGTAGAGCTGTCTTGATGTTTTAGTAACTACATGGTATTCCATTTTATAAATGTAGTATATTCGATTTAACCAGTTCTTTATCAATGGCTTTTAGGGTTGTTTCCAGTTTTTTGCTATTACAGTGAATGAGGTGATGAATGCCTTTTTACACAAGCCTTTTGGCACACATTCATGTAGAAATAAGATAAGTTTCTAGAATTGGAATTAACTAGGTCAAGTGAAATGATAAACATTCCAGAAAGGTTGTAACAATTTATTCTCTTACCAACAAAATATAAAAGTACCTGTTTTCTCACATTCACCAACACAATTTTATCAAACTTTTAGATTTTTTTACTATTTAATAGATGATAAAAGGTATTTTGTAGTTTTAATCCTTTTGAAGAGGATAAGCATTTTCTAGTATTTTTTAGAGCCATTTGTATCTTATTTTCTGTGTATTATCTGTATCCTTTATTCATTTAAAAAATTGGGATGTTGGGTCTTTTATATTGATTTGTAGGAACTCTTTATATGTTAAGGCAATTAGCTGTTCATCTGTGACACGTCACAAATATTCTTTCCCAGGAAGCGATTTTCAGCTTTCTAGGAAATAGCTATTCTCCTTACTGTATATTTACCCAATCATTCAGGGTCAGAAATAATACCCACTTAAAAGACCTGGAAAATACATGGCCTCAGACTTACTTGTTGTTAAAATTGTTTATCTCAGAACTGCACCATCACCATCATTAGAGTAGATATGCCAGGGTTATCTTGATAGCTCTTTAACATATCCTTTCCCCTCTGCATCCCTCACCCGAATGTGGTTGTGGACTCTTCCAAGTGTAAGCAGAGACTTGTTTTTGCTTAAGCCCATAATTCTTCATTTGCTTCCAACATGTCTCATTATGCTCTTGCCCGTTGCCTGACTTCTGTAATACGTAGTTCCTTCTAGTGCCAGCAGTTCAGATCTCTTGGAGAGAATGAAATGTCAGTACAGGTATACATTTTTAATTACTTTTTCACCAGTCAGGTACAAAAAACACTACCATAAATGCCATAAAGAGGAGTTGTCTTCCGTGTTATCTATACATACCCAAAGGAAAAAAGATAAAATCTTTCTACATATTTATATCACTTTTTTGAATGAGTGAGAGGACCAGAATGTAACAGGCACCCTAGAGGTGAGACTACCTTAAGTATGTTACATCTTTGTGAGCAGCTCACTGTGAAAATTGATATTCTCTTTATTTTATAACATAATTTTATTCTCTCTAGCTTCTTCTCTTTCTGAAGAATTGAAACATTTTGCAGACCAATTGGAAAGTGATGGAACTCTACAAAAATGTTTTGAAGATTCAAGAGAGTAAGAGCAGTTGCCCTTCTGTCCTAAATTATAATTGAATTAAGACTTAGCATTTTAATTAGACAGTTGTTCATTCACTCAGCAAACATTTATCCAGCATCTCCTATGTACCAGGCTTTTCTAGATGCTGGAGATGGAACGTTAAGTCAAACAAGAGATCTTTTCTTATATATTGTAATAGGAGAGACAGTCAAACAAATACATAGAAAATGATGATTTCAGATAGTGATAATCTAAGAAATTAATAAATATGATGGTGATTTGAGAGGGTAGGCAACTTTAGCTAGAGTGTTCAGAGAAGACCTTTAATGATTTGACCTTTGGACTGAGATCTATAGGCCTGAATGGTGAGAAGGAACCAGCTATGGAAAGATGAGAGGCAAAGCATTTTCAGATCTTTGCTAGCCATGCAAGTTGGAGATAAAGTTATGTTCTTTAGCTGCTGGCAAGCAAGAATATTAGGAAAAAATTTTAAATCCCACTCCCAAACTGGTAGGCCCTCTATGGGAGCCATGCCCAACGCTCCACCCCCTGCCCGCAACAAATCGTGCCACTTGGGCTTACATCATGAACTTTTAAGTTTTGACTTCACAAAGGTCTACTTTTTCACAGATTCTTAGAATTAACATTGTCTTTAGGAAATGAAAAATGTTTTAGCTCAACATAGTTTCTCTTTTAATGCAGTGCATTTAAGCCACAGGCTGCTACATCAGCCAGAGGTAATAGAGGCTGTGTATCGTAGGCTTTGGTAGAAAAACATGAAAAGTGGCACAACTAATTTGTCTTTGCCAGGTAGAGAACCAAATACATCTGCAAAATTATGGCATTTTCAGTGCCTGGTTCTTTTCCATTGGAATTAATCACCCAACTGAGCTGAGCCATCGGTGTAAGTAAAACACAGTGCTTGCCCACTGATAGCTTCAGTTTAAGTGGGAAGACTAGATGGACATATGAAAAAGTATTGTTGGGCCTTAAAAGATGTTATGATTTTGATTAGTGAGAGAGGAAGAGACTAAAAGATGATGCGAACAAAAGTTTGGAGATTGGAAACCCCCAGGTTCTTGAGACTGGGATTATGTGGGACAGAATAGATAAAGGGTAACAGTGGCAATCAAAGTTAATGAGCTGGTTGGAGTCAGAACACAGAGAACCTTAAGTGCCAGGTTAAGAACTTTTGACTTTTCTGAATGCAGTAGTCACAGAGTTTTTAAGCAAGGAAAAAAATTAAAGGAATGTTTTAAGAAAGGTTAATTTGGCCATGTGTGAATTGGAGTTGATGAGAGAAATAAATGATAGAGAGACCACTAAGAAAGCTATTACCTGGTGCAAAAGTGGGATAGAGTCCCAGAATAAATATTTATCAAAAGATAAATTCTAAACCTGTTTTATTGCCATTAAAATTATGTAAGGTGTCATATTAAAAGCAAGTGCTCTTGAAAGATTTTTGTTAATCTCATAATCCTATCTGTATTCCAGAAAAGCATCAGATTTATCTCTGGAAACATCAGTGGCAGAGATGAAGGAATATATAACAAAGTAAGTAAAAATGAGCTGACCTTTTTTGGAACAATCTAAATTATCTGGGGAAATAACCAAACCTTGGAAAAATGAATAGTAAACATCCCGTTCAGTGCGTTAATACTAGTGTATCAATGCTAGATGTTAGGAAGCTGCATATTGGGGTTTTATGGGCTGTACTGATGGCCATTTTCATAGAATGGAGTCTAGGGAATAAGGATGTTAATTTGATTTTAAGAACTCCTGTTTGATTTGATTAAATTAACATCCTCTGAATCAGTCATGGTCTCTGATCGTTTAATGACCTTTTTATTCACATCTTAGAACCAGAGTAGACATCTAATGTGCTTATTGTTGCTCTGAGTGATTCAGAATGAGATGATCAAAAATTAACTGGATTTTTTTCCTGATTTTATAGATTTTCTTTAGAACGTCAGACTTGGGATCAGCTCTTGCTGCGCTACCAGGAGGAGGCTGAAGAGATCATATCCAGGTTGGATCTAGGACTGGAAATGGGAAGCCATCTTTTACCTTGTGAAGTTTTATTTGAATTGATTTCAGTTCTGTTAGCACAAACTGAATGACGAATTCTTTCTCACAGTTCAATCAACTCATCAAAGCTCTGTAAAGTGTATATCAGCGCTCTCTGACTGTAAATGGAGAGTGAGAGGGGAGGGAGGGGAGAGTTGGTGTCCCTATTTTCAGTCAGAACAGAATTGCCTCTGTTCTGTGTCCTTGGCTGCTGTTCCACATCCTGGGGGAGACAGGCACATCTCTCCCCTGTACCTGCAACCTGGGGCTGGGCCAAGAACAATAGTCAAGAGACTTCAGTGAGCACATGGCCTTTGAGCTGCAGGTGGCCAGGGCCTTCCTGGAGATACAGAGACATGAAAGAGGGTGATGGAAGAGGGTGTACAGGAGAGAGAGGATCTTTGTCTGGGTCTTGAAGGCTAGATTTTGATTTATTGACCATCTAAAGCAGTGATTTTAAGCATTTTTCCCAAACAATCTTAGCTAGAAACGCAACTATAAAAATTAGCCAAAACCCTAATTGCAAAAGCAGCCCCTTAGTAGAGAGATGCTTTGAGGAACGTGGTTTGAAAAACTTTCCCAGTCCAGGCATTGATGGTTACCAGTTACTTTATTCACCCTGTACATGTTCTGTTTATGAAGATAGATAATGTGTAAGATGGCAGTTTCAGAATAAAAACTTTTGATGGGGTATAGCTTATTGGTTAAGAATGCTTCTGGAAGCATACTATCTCTATTTAAATCCTAACTACTTAGTTCTGTGACCTTGGGCAAGCCACTTATCTTTAAGCCTGGAGTTCCTCATTTGGAAATGGGGATTAGTACCTACCTCACTGGATTATTGTGAATGTTAAATGAGGTTAAATGGAAAGTGCTTAGCAGTGTCTGGCACCCAGTAAGCACTGGGTAAACTATAGTATTGTTATTAAAGAGTCATCAGTTTCCATGAACTCTAGATAGTATTCAGTTATTTTAGATAATTGTAGTGGGCCAGACATTGACCTGAGGATGGCAAGATTTGGCTTTACCCCAGGTATAGTCCTTTTTGTAAATGGACCTGAAGCTTCTAGCATTTCCTGGAGTCCAGTGATATAAAAACATTAATACTGGATAATTGTTTCAGAACCTCTTGTTAATAAGAGAGCCTATACTTACAATGGGGTGGAAGAATATTGATTCAGGTTAATAAAGCCTTATGGGAGGTTTTTTCCCCCATAGGTGCTGTTGCATATCTTCCCCAGAAAATAATTATAAAATACCTTGAAAGATCTTTGTTTGTTTATTTTATTTTGTTTTTAGAGGACCAGCTGAAGCCAAAATTACTGAAGTTGGAGTGGGACCTACTACATGTCTTGGGTCTTCCCAGAGTGAGATCCTTAATACAAAGCCTGACTACCAGAAAATAGTGCAGAACCAGAACAGAGTCTTCGATTGGATGGGGTTGGTGGTGAGTTGGCTCCTGTTTATTCGATTGAGTTACCCAGCTTTGCTACCTTGTCCTCCTTGGAAATTAAAAGACCTGGAAAATACGTGTAATAAGATAAGCGTATTTAACTCTACTTAGGGGAAACATGGAGTGACAACGAAAAAATAAATATATGGTGATAAATGCTAATAAAGCAGGGTAAGGGAGAGGGTGCCTGGGGGGGCAGCAGGTAGCTGTATGGAGCAGTTGTTGACGGTCCCTCTAAGGTGTTATTTTAACAGAGACTTAAAAGAAATGAGGAAGTGAGCCATGAGGACATTTGGGAGAATAGTGTTATACCAATCCAAGTGTCAACAGGAAGCAGATGGTACTGGATATAGGGTAGTTCAAGGAGAGCTTTTTTTTTTTTTTTACAAAGGGGCTATGTATAAAGGTGTGGGTATCAGGGTTAGTGATCTGGAGCTTAGAGGCAGCTGAGCTCTTACTAGCCCTAGGCCTGAAGGAAGGGAGGGAGGAATAGTTACTGTGGCATCTGGGAGGAAAGTCACATAATGGGCTTCCTTGAGAGAGCCATGACCTTTAGTTGAGAGACACAGCTAACTCGAGATGACCCTTCCGTGAGCAAGGCTGGGTAAAAATATCCTGACCTCATCCAGCTCCTTCCCAGTTGGGCTCCCTCTTGGCCAAATCTAGCTAGAAGCCAGAGGACATGGGATTCTGTCAGAGGTGATATTCGTCAGCCTCCTGGGGCATAGAGCAGCATGGAGAAGAGTGGAGTGTGGATCTGGAGGAGCAAACAGAAAACGTCTGGCGTAAGCATTCTGGGTTGAGAGAACAGCAAAAGCAAAGCTCCTGAGCAGGAGCCTGCCTGGTGTGTTTGAGGAACGTCAAAGAAGCCCTGGACCCTTACAGCTCACAGCTGTCTTTCGTCTGCAGATGGATGAGCTGCAAGGATCAGTGAAGCAGCTGCGTGCCTTTATGGACGAAAGTTCCCAGTGCCTCCAGAAGGTGTCAGTACAGCTTGGTAAGCACGTCTCTGAGGGAGGCAGAGCTTGCACTGTTGTATATCTCATAGCCCTTTGGATACCAACTGCCCTTCAAAACATATGATCTCAGAGGGTAAGGCCTATAGCAAGTGATTTTTTTCCCCTCACAATAACTATTATGTTGTGGGGACTCAAAGTTGGTAGGAAATTTCTAGATGTGAATTCCACAGAAGCACAGTAGACTCAGAATTAAATCTCCACAAGCTACGTTGTTTTGGTAAATCCAAGACTTAAGAGATCCCTATTGCCTTTTTCTCTCTTCCTTCTTCAAGAATCCACTAAGTGACACTGACATTACTTCTCCATTGCTTTTCCTCACCTCCTCCAGCCCTAAATTAATTGCTAGGCGTACCTTCATTTTGTTATTTATCACTCTGTATTGTGGTTGTAATTACAGCTGACTTTACTACCAGACTGCCATCTCCTTGAGGACACATGCTCTCTTATTTGTCATTGTAATGCCCTTCAGTGTCTGGCACAGTGTCTATACATTAAGTTTTCAATAAATGTTATTTGAATTTGATTGAAATTTATGTTTTGGCTCCTTTCCCCTGCAGGGAAGAGAAGCACGCAACAATTAGATCCCTCACCAGCTCGAAAGCTGCTCAGGCTTCACCCACGAAACCCACCTACCGCATTGCTCTAGATCTTGTCAGTGACCTTATGAAGGCTTTCTGCCACAAGGTGCTCTAGAGGAGGATGATGGGAAGAATGCCCCAGTGCATGATGGCTGCATGGCAGTGTGAGCTGGTGATATCTGTCCTGTTCCCTTTGAAGATAACTGGCGAACTGGAGAGCACTTCCATTTTTTTCTAAAAGTGATGGAATTTATGCACCCGAAAGAATGTTGTATAGACATTTTTCCAAGAATGTGCAAAAGGTTTGAGACTTCTGCTTTGGAATGACCTTCAGAACTAGTAGCCCATTCTTTTAAATATCCTTTGTGGTCAGAAATCTTCATCTTGTGAGTATGTATTTCAGGTTTTGAAACAACCTAAAGTCATTCTGGACCAAATCCAATGAGACATTTTAGGAGTCAAGTTGAGTTCTAGTTGTAAAGGAATGAGGCCAGTTTTCTTGTGTGGCTCTGAAAGCGATGTTAGGTCGAGGACTTGTGATCATGTGGACATGTATATCACTTCACAAGATGTCCAAATTGAGAGAAATACCACTCATTCTCTACGTCTGGATGTCTATCATGTGCTTTTCAATGTCCTAAATCTTGGATTCATGGCAAGAAGGATCTGAGTACCCCCTTTCATTGTTCTCTATATTTTGTAGTAATCTGCATTATAAAGTTGCACATAATTAAAAGCTTTCCCTTGTCTTTGTGTATATTTTGGGTGTGTAAAAAATTAAAAGGCAGGGAGGGCTTAGCAGTAAATAGGATTCTTTGCCACGATGCAGAAGTGAACAGTAGTGTGGAGATTTGCTCAGCATTAATTACCAATAAAACATCAACTAATTTATTATTAATGTCTGTTATTCTCTGATCCTCCTAATGATAAAACCCATTTCATTTCAATACCCAGTCATAATCTTCAATCTTAAAACTTGGGCTAAGCACCAGTTAGTGAGAAGTGATATCTCCTTGCTTTGACCTACATTTCTTATTCTTTCACTTATTTATAGAGCCCGTGCTGTATGCCAGGCACAGTTCTAGTAACTGGGGAGAGAACAAAGAACAAAAAGACATGGGACCTCCTCTCCTGACGCTCACAGTGTAAGGGGACACGGAGCAAGAGGAGACAACTCCGCAGAAGTGATGTTTTAGTTGATTTGGGAAGGATGAAGGAGTTTAATAGGGCAAGTATTTGAGGCAACAGGAGCGGAATTTTCAAAGGCCTGAGGGAGAGAGAATGGAGCATTTTGGGATACTAAAGAGACTAGTAAAGCAGGAATGTTGAGTGCCAGTAGGAGAGCCACATGAGACAAAGATAATCGAAAGTCATTAGAAGGGTTTAAGAGAGGGAGGCATGGAATTGGAACTTTATTATTTATTTTTTTTTTTGAGGAAGATTACCCTTGAGCTAACTACTGCCAATCTTCCTCTTTTTTAGCTGAGGAAGACTGGCCCTGAGCTAACATCCACGCCCATCTTCCTCTACTTTATATGTGGGACGCCTGCCACAGCATGGCTGCACCCAGGATCTGAACTGGCGAACCCCGGGGCCACTGAGAAGCGAAACATGCGAACTTAACCACTGTGCCACCAGGCCAGCCCCAGAACTTTATTTTTGAAAGATCACTCTAGTTGCTGTGTGGAGAATAAATCGAAGCAAGTAAGATGTGGATGTGAGAGAGCAGTTAGGGTATTGCAGTAGTCTAGGTGGGAAACCACAGCCTGTGCTGGGTGTTGACAGCGGATGAGTGGGGAGAGTTGCTCAGTGTCTGGAACATAGTAGGCATGTAACCTATGTGTTAAAAGCCTAACTCTGCCACTTATTAAATGTGACAGAAAAAGTTATTTAACCTCTTATCTGTAAGACTGGGAGAATGATAGAACCTGTATCATGGTGATGCTGTAAGGGTTAGATTAAATAATAGAAGTTTAGAACAGTGCTATTATGATGGAGAGGGTGAAAGCTTGAACACCTGGGTGGATAACAGAGCAGTTAATTAAATGGGAAAGCTAGTAGTTCAATTTGGGATACCAAATGGAGAAGTCAACTAGATTGTTGGATATACAGGTGGAAAACGGGGTAGAAAAATCTGGACTAGAGATAAAACTTGTAAGTTACCAATATCTAGTTATTGAAGCATTGAGAATGGAAAATATTGGCCAAAGTAGAGCAAGAAGAGACACTTTGGACAACACCAAGGAGAGCTCGGGCTTTTAAGAATCAGAGGAGTGGTGTTAATTGCCTACTCTTTCAGAAGCAGAATAGTATAATGGAAAGAGCATAGAGTCTGGAATGCATCTGTGTCTCTTATCCAGATTTCTTCATCTTTAAGTGGGGATAGATCACCTCTCTCCAAAGGTGATTGTATCTTCCCCTGTTTTGCTTATTGTATTACATTTTTCGTTTATAAGACCGTTCAAACTCAAGGATAAGCGTTTTTGTCTGTGTCTTCAATAGCTAAATAGGATAGAAAACAGAAAAATAAGTTCTAAGTATTTACAAGACCATAATCTTATGAGCTAACTTCCATTTTTTTTTTATTATAGATGAGGAACTCAAGCATGGAAAGGCTTAATAATCTAACCAAGAAAGTATAGATTGTAGTGGAGGGTGAACTAGAACCATTCTGGCACTCAGTAAATATTAACGAATAAACATAAGTCCTATAATAAAAGGCTGTGCTCAGTTAATACTAGTTTTCCCTCTACCCAGATTTGATTCATGAATTGTGCTTGGTGAATAACAATATTATAGACAGTTGCTGCCCTGGAGATGTTTGGTAATATTTGTTCCATGTGCCCTAATTTAGTTAAGAGAATATCTTACTTTTAGCCAGTGATACTTAATATTAAAGAAAGAATAGGGCCTGGCCCGGTGGCAGAGTGGTTAAATTGGCTCACTCTGCTTCAGCCACCAGGGGTTTGCAGGCCAGGATCCAGGTGGCGGACGCAGCACCTCTCCTGCTGTGGCAGCATCCCACATAAAATAGAGGAAGATTGACATGGGTGTTAGCGACAATATTCCTCAAGCAAAAAGGCAGACTGCGGATCTGCCAATCTTCCTCACACACACACAACATAAATGAAAAAATAAATAATAGATTAAATTGTAAACTTTTTTGGGGAAGGGATTATGTCTTGTACATTTTGGTGGTATTTAAATTATTGGGTCATTAAGCTTAATGTGTGTAATCATTCTGAAAAGGAAAATTCCATTTCTCACGTTGCACAAAGAAAGAAGTTGGTGTGGCTGGCAGTTGTTATAGAGGTGATATAATGGGGGACTGACAATGAGGAGCCCTGAGTCTTAGATTCTCGTTCCTAAGTTACTGTGTTCATTCACCGAAAATGTAATAAGCCTCTTCCACGCGCCAAGCGCTGTGCTAGGAGCCACGTGACCTCGGTACGTCTCTGGGCCCATGTAAATGGAGGATGCCATGCCCCGCAAAGGTGGTTAGGGCTTCATAAGAACGCGACTTGACGGAAGGGGAGGAGGACAGCCAGACGCAGCACTCAAGGCCCCTCCCTCCGGGCCGTTCTAGTTTCAAGTTCTTCAAGGAGAGTCCGCAGCAAGAAAAACTACGTCCAAGATGGCGCCGCCGGCCCCTCCTGGCTGGGCCACCATCTTTTCCGTAGTTCCTGAGGCAGGCGGGCGCAACGCGCCTGCGCCGTCCTGGCAGCCTCAGCGCGCATGTGCGCCTGCGGAACCTCCCCCGCCCCTCTCGCCTATCCAGCTGCCGCCGCTGCTGCTGCTGCTGCTGCTGCTGCTGCTGCTGCTGCTGTTTCGGCCGCTGCTGCGCTGACGGCGGGTGCTCGCGCCCCAGGTGAGTGAGCGCCTCAGCCCGGCCCGCGCGGGGCGCGCGGCGCTGCCTGCGGGGGCGTCGCTTCCCTTGCCTTCTCCTTCCCTGCCTCATCTCCGCGGCGCGGCGGGGCGCGGAGTCCGCGCTGTCTGCCTCCTCCTCGGGGTCCCCCGGCGCCCGGCGCCCTCCGCCCTCCCGGCCCGCTGGACCCGGGTCAGCCCGGCCTCCCTCGGCCGCTCTCCGCGCGCGGGCTACGGGGTCCCGCGGCCAGCCCGCCGGCGACAGCCAAGCCTCCGGCGCCAGGCACCCTCGGTCCAGGGACCCTCTAAGGCGCGACCTCATTTCCCGCTCCTGCTCTGCAGGCGGCGGGGTTCCGTGGGCCTCGGGTCGGGCATCCATGTATCCTGCCCGCCGCAGAGCCAGGGGGGCTTGGAAGGTGGGCGGTGAGCGCTCCTGGCATCCGTGCGTCCCCGATGCCACAAAAAGTACCCTCTAGCGGGACCTCACGACGACCCTGCGAGGGAGGGGCTTCTTAGCCCCACTTTACAGATGAGGAAACTGAGGCGGAGAGAGGCAGAGTGCTTGCCCAAGGTCACGCAGCTAACAAGAGGCAGGGCTGGCTCTTGAACTCAGGGTCTCTGGCTCTCAGGCCAGTACAGTTGGAATTTGATCTTGTACCTTTCAAAAAAAAAAAAAGGTGAAATGCTCTTGCATCTCTGGAGTTGCTTCTTCAATGTCATGAAGTGTTGAGGTGTTACAATTGAGGTGTTACTGTAATAATAATAGTGGTAATAATGTTATTAATAAGAGCTAATGTTCATCCAGCACTTTGTGTGTGCCGGGAATCTTGCTAAACATTTCATTAAGATGATCTCACTTAACCTCAGCAGCTCCCAATCCAGTGCGTTTCCTTCCTTTTCATGCAGACTTTTTTCTGCAGAGCTGGCCTCTCTGTCACAGGTAGGCTGTGAGCCTCACCGGCTTAGGGAGCGAAGCTCCGTGGTGGCTGATTGACGGAACAGAGATAAGCCTGTATGCCTGCGTGCAGATTTTCCCCCTAGCCTGGCCCCCAGAGGATAAAATCGGCCTTCCTTTTGTGGCTGCCAGGAGAGCTGGACTGGGCTAGCTGGGCTGGCTGGGATTGGGAGGTGACAGAGCAAATTTGGCGAGCACTCACCTCATTCTGGGGCTTTTTGGCTCTCTTCCGACGCTGGACTTGGAGATCTCAGTGTTTAAGATATAGTAAAAAGAGAAAGGAAGCATTGACCAAGTGGTGCTGAATATAAGAAGCCTCCATGATTTAAAGTCCCAAAGGAACAGCTGTAAAAATATGTGAATGTTTCCTCCCCAAAATAACTAGCTGTCTTTTTTTCTTCCTTAGCAAATCCGCCCACACACTTCAAAGCTACCTACCACTACCTCACCACCTTCTCTGTGAAGCCTTCCTTGCTTGATTTTCCCGATTAGAATCACACACACAATAGGGTAGAGGCTTCAGTCTTACCCTTAGGACTGTTAGCTCCTTGACGTCAGGGGCCGTCTTTGCAGCCCCAAGTCCTTGGTTCATAGTAGGCCCTTGGTAAAGACTCAGTGAATTTCCATTGCTCGTTTTCATTACAGAGAGTGATGTTTTCCTGCTGTCCTTCCCTCTTGCCCTCAGTGTCTCTTTGCTGTCCCTCACTTTAGATTCAACTTCTGGTCATCACCTCCACTCAGAAGTCTCCAGTACACCGTGTTTTTGAAAATTTGCAGATAAGGGTCCTGCATCAAGACGCCTGTTTATCCCCAACAGTGGTGTATGCCACTGAAGTGTACAGGGCAGTCGTTTTTTTTTCATGTTGCAGTAGGGTAGCCTGAGGCTTAGGGCCTTTTAGTCTGTTCCTAAATGCACGTGAGATTCATTTTTACATTCTTTGCCTTACGTGACGCTAGTACTATCAGAGTAATCACAATTTTTACCATACATAATTTTATGATATTTGTAATAATAAATATTCAAAAGGGCCCTTTGGCAGGCAGCAGATCTGTGCATAGATTCTCTATATAAATGAAGCTTTTTACAGAGTTTTTCCAAATAGTTTTCTGCAAATATGTTGAGTTATTATATGTAAAGCTTGCTGCTGGGTATGGTGGCAGATTCACAGTTGAACACAATGTGTTTCTTTCCTGTTGAAAGAGCTTACTAACTAACTGGGAAACACTGTAACTGTAACTCAAGTCCAGTGTAAAAATTGCCATAATAGCATTACAAGCAAAGCGATATGAGAGTATAATGGAATAAGGTATTCAAACATGGGACATTTCATAAAATCATACGCTGTTCCAGCTGAAGGGAAGCATCAAGCCATTGAGTCCAACCTTCTCTCTTTTACAGATCTCATCCTGAGAAGTGAACTTGTCCAAGGTCACAGAACTGGGGCTACAACTTGAAATTCCAGACTTTTTATCCATTAAAGGTTTATCAGTATTTCTCTCAGTGAGTTCGTCCTTAAAAGACATTAACCAGCAACTCTATTAAAATTCCATTTGTGTGCTTAGAACAGGGGTGAGGAAGAGATAACAAAAATATGATTCACGTCTTCAAGGAGCCTATGATCTGTTGGGGAATAGTACAGGCTGTTCTTTAACATTGAAGACAGTGTGTCCCTAATTGTTAAGTGTGTGGTAGAGGGTCTAGGTATGGCCCAGGAGTTGGGGGAGGGGCAAGAGGGATCCTAAGGAGCTGTGTAGTGCGAGGAGGAGTTGCGGACTTTGGGGAGGAGTTGGGACTTTCTGGGCTATGACAGATTGATAGGGTCAGAATTAATTGAAAGGACAAGGAAATCATTTTGAAGTAGGGTAGTAAAACTGAAGCAAGATAACAATGCCTCACGTCTTTAAGGGACAATAAAAAAACTGGCTTGACCAGGATGGCTTAACTGGATTAGAGCAGTGCTTCTCAACCTTCAGTGCGCATCTGAATCACCTGCAGAGTTTACTGTAGCACAGATTGTGGGAGGTCCCACCTTGGGCATTTCTGATTCAGTAGGTCTGGAGTGGGGCCCAAGAATTTGTGTTTCTAACAGGTTCCCAGATGATGCTGATGCTTTGATCCAGGACAACACTTTGAGAATCACTGGATTAGAAGGTTGAGAAGCTAGAGTCAGAAACTGTCAAAGAACTTGTTCCAAAACAAGTCTGTGTGTGTGCATGTTGTATACCATTATAGAAGAGTCCTAGAAAGATGCATTCCAAACTGTAATAGTAGTCACTTCTGGAAGTGGGATTTAGGGGGTTGGAGAATTCACTTTTTATTTTGTACCTTTCTAAATTATTTTCACATTGTGCACATACTACTTTTGTATTTTAAAAAGAAAGAAGAGAGTCCTTTTTGAAGATATATACTAAAATATTTATGATTTAAAAAGCACTTGCTAAAGTAATCTAGTGTCATACAACAAATATTTTTAGATTGTCTTTTGTATGCCAGATGCTGCTAGGTTCTGGAAATATAAAGCCTTTGCTAAAGCTTGCAGCCTGGTGATTGAGATGGGCAGATAACAGCTCTCCTGGGTATCATGTGAGCCTCCTCAGAGCAAGGACAAGGGTCTAGCGATGTGCGTGGCAGATAATAGGCACTTGGTAAGTGATGAATGAATGAGCAAATCCAGGCAAGAGGTGAGGACAGTCGGAAAGAAAAGGAAAGGGCAAATGGGAGATTCTGGAAGAAAAATTGACAAGCGTGAATAGGGGCGATAAAAGGAAGGGGTGTGTCAAGGACTTTCAAATCCAAAGATTGATGACATTTTGGGTTTACTGCAGAACTGGGTGTCAAGTCATCTATTCTGAAAGACCTTTTAACCCTTTCCTTTTTTTTTTTTTAAGAGATTGCTTGAAAATAGCACACCAAAACTTAACCAAGATCGAGTATGAGTATTTGCCAGGTTTCAGGGCTTTCTTTGGTAAATGAAATTTTTTCTTTAATTACAGTACTAATTCTATTGTGTTTATAATATTTACCTACAATCTTGCCACTAATTGTTTTCTTATTTATGAATGTGAAATTAACTGAGATATGTGGAGGATATTTTATTTACTTATTTATTTTTTTTTGAGAGGAAGATTAGCCCTGAGCTAACTACTGCCAATCCTCCTCTTTTTGCTGAGGAAGACTGGCCCTGAGCTATCGTCCATGCCCATCTTCCTCTATTTTATACGTGGGACACCTACCAGAGCATGGCTTTTGCCAAGTGGTGCCATGTCCACACCCGGGATCCGAACCAGCGAACCCCTGGCCACCAAGAAGCGGAACATGTGCACTTAACCGCTGCACCACTGGGCTGGCCCCAAAGGATATTTTAAATGCTGTACAGAAATAAGTGGTATTATGTCTTTTGATCTTATCTCTTCAGTAAGAGGGATGGTACCATCGATTCAAAATTTGGTCGTGTTTTCCATAATGCCTCACAGAGTTTGACATGTCATCAGTCCCAAATAAATACCCATTGTTGATGGCTGAATGGAGTGTCCTTCAGAGGAAATAGGGCCTCATTGCATTCTGAATTGAATTCTGTGTAAGCACTAGTTACATTATCAGACAGGCTATGCTATTAAAGTTGGTTAAGAATGTGTGCTATGGAGTGGGCGTTCTCCCCGTTTTTTTTATGCAGAGGTGCTACTTTTTATCTTCCTCAGAGAGTTAATATAGGAAATGAAAATTAATTTCCCAAGAGGGGTAGCTTCCCCCAGGATGTGGCTGTATCATTTATCTGTAATGCCTTCATCGTCATTGTTCTTGGTGCTATTGAGTCTATGCCTATTCTGACTCCCTAGTAACCCTGTGTACAGCAGAGCAGAACCTTGCCCGGTCTTTTTACACATCCTCTCACCTACCAGTGCTGTATCAGGTAGTGCTCTGCTGCTATTCATAGGGTTTTCATGGCCAAGTTTTTTGCAAGTGGGCGGCCAGGTCCTTCTTCTTAGTCTGGAAGCTCCACTGAAACCAGTCCACCACGGGTGACCCTGCTAGTATTTGAAATACTGGTGGCATAGCTTTCAGCATCACAGCAACATGCAGCTGCCACAGTGTGACAACTGATAGACAGGTGGTGTGGTTCCCTGACCAGGCAATGGCCAGGCCGAGGTGGTGAGAGTGCTGAATCTTAACCAGTAGACCACCAGAGCTGGCTATAATCCCATCACCACCTAAAAATGCCCACAGTTTACAGATTTCTCAATTGATCAAGTATAAATTTCTACTTCACCCACTTTTTTTGAGGAGGATTAGCCCTGAGCTAACTACTGCCGATCCTCCTCTTTTTGCTGAGGAAGACTGACCCTGAGCTAACGTCTCTGCCCATCTTCCTCTACTTTATATATGGGACGCCTACCACAGCATGGCGTGCCCAGCGGTGCCATGTCTGCACCCGGGGATCCAAACCCACGAACCCTGGGCTGCCGAGAAATGGAACGTGTGAACTTAACCACTGTGCCACCTGGCCAGCCCCTCACCCACTCTTCATACTTGATTTTATTACTTATTAAGATTTTTTTTTGTTATAAATTTTGCAGTGTCTTTTTAAGGATAATGCTTTTTCAGGTTTGGGGGCAATAACTATTATTTTTTGGGAACTGTGAGTGTGATGGTCTAAAAACTCCTGAATGTAATAAATCAGGGTAGGGAAAATTGTGTGTAGCTCATAAAAACAGTATGAAGTTGTTTCCCATTTCTTTTTTTTAAGATTGGCACCTGAGCTAACATTTGTTACCAATCTTCTCTTTTTCTTCTTCTGCCCAAAACCCCCCCAGTACACAGTTGTGTGTTCTAGATGTAGGTCCTTCTAGTTGTGGCATGTGGGACGCCACCTCAGCATGGCCTGGTGAGCGATGCTAGGTCTCTGCCCAGGGTCCAAACCAGCGAAACCTGAGGCCGCTGATGCAGAGAGTTCGAACTTAACCACTTGGCCGTGGGGCTGGACTTCCCATTTCTGATGATAACCTAAGATTAGAAGTCTTGTCAGCTTTTCCTTTAATTGGTAATTGTCTTATGATAATCTTCACAGAAATACTATTTGCTTTCAAAACAGACACCGTTGTTTGTTAAAAAGTGACAGTTTTATCCTTATAATGCTTCTACATTTTTAAGCCTGAACTTTCAACTTACGGATAAAAGTTGAATGCGTTTTAAAATTGTGAGCTTTTTAGCTCTAAAACCATTTTACGTGAGACCATAATACTTGGCAGAGAGAGGAATCCGGCTCCTGTCTCTTTATCTCTGCAGCCGAGAAAGCTCTGGCTCTTAACGTTCTTCAACCTTTGAAGATGTTGCTTCTTTTAAACCTTTGTTTAACATGGTTTTAACCAGGGTGTTGACTAAAATGTAACTTTGGGTAGTCCAGGGTGTAGATTGTTTTTCAGATACCCCCAGATAAGTGCAGGTCTTTCCTATTAATTAAAGTAATAATACCTAATAATACCTAATTGTGTGTTAATAATACCTAAAATTCGTATGGTTCTCTTCAGTCTTCAAAATTCTTTGATCATTAAGAATGATCCTGGGGCTAGCCCCGTGGCCAAGTGGTTAAGTTCCAGCGCTTCACTTTGGCGGCGCAGGGTTTCACTGGTTCGGATCCTGGGCGCAGACATGGCACCGCTCATCAAGCCATGCTGAGGCAGCATCCCACATTACACAACTAGAAGGACCCACAACTAAAAATACACAAATATGTACTGGGGGCTTTGGGGAGAAAAAGGAAAAATAAAATCTTAAAAAAAAAAAGAATGATCCTGGTAAACTCCAGTAGCCAAACTTGAGAAAACAAGTAGAAGAATTAATGATCGGTTGCCATCAACTGGGAAAAGTTGTTTGTAGAGGTCTGCCCAAGCTCCAGAAGCAGGATGCTCAGGTTCACATCCTTACTCTGCCACCTGCTAGCTGTGCAACCTTTGGCATATTACAGAATCTCTCTGAGTGTCAGTTTCTTCATCTGTAAAATGGAGATGCTTACAGTACTTACAAGTATGTTGGAAAATAAAGTGAAATAATGAATGGATAAAGGGCTTATCATAGTATCTGGCACAGAGGAAGCACTCAGTAAATTAGGCTAGTATGAGTATTAAACTGCTGCGTCTTTGGGCTCTGGTTTGTCCTTTACCTCCCCTCGGGCTATGTTAAAGAACAAATTGTTTTTAGGGATTCTGCCTTATAGCTGGCAGGAACCCGAAACTCATCCCAAGAACACATACCAGGGTTTTGCCAGCAGTGGTTTTCCTAGTGTCCTGAGCTGCGTCCTTCAGAAGTGGGAGGCAGAACTTAGTGCTTCTGCTTCTCGAGTGACTTTAGTATGACCTCCCTTTTAGAGCTTCAGCTGGTTGAGGGGTGTCTGGGATTAGCAAGAAGGCGTCTACCCAGCGTTGCTTTGTTCTAGAAGTTATCTTTACCAGTATCCTGGAATGAATAGGGCAGAGTCCGATTCCCAGCTTGGCAGTCTCTGCAAACCTCCCGTTTACCACCTGCCAGAATCCAGGAAGGACACCACAGGAAGGGGGGCCTGTTGTAAAGGATGCTGCTCTTTTCCTTTCAGAAGAACACAGGTGTGGATGGCCCTTATCCAGGGCTGAGGACTAGCAGGGGTGTTTCCTGTTAAAATGAGGGTCAGTGAGCATCTTCAGCAGCTTCTTTTGATCTCCCCCTGCTCCCCGACCTTTGCTTATGGGGTAGACTCTCTGAGAGTATTTCTTTTGCTGAAGAGAGCCCAGACTTTCCCTTAAGTAGTACAAAAGCTCCGTGGGCTGTGTTTTAAAGAGTCATTGTTTCTTCCATGGGGCTGGGTGATTGGGCTTGTTTATCTGGCTTTCTGGGGAGTCTCCAGAGACTCTTTCCTAAGGGCCCCCAGGAGACAGCAGTGAAACCAACATCTATTACTCTAGGCGCTTGAAGGGATGCTTAAGTCAGTAGTTTTATGATTAGATTAATTCAGGCTTTAACCCTGGCAAAACTTAAGAGCCAAGTCATCAGATAATTGTGCTTGTTGTAGACTGAAGTATGAAATTTAGCGCAGTACTCTGCGATATCTTTTAGAATCTGGAAAAGAAGTCCAGATGCCAGTTTCAGCCCCATACCCAGCTGGCCGTGTGAATTTAGGTAAATCACTTAAATTTCTAGCCTCTTCTCTCTTCTGAGGAGGAGGGCGTGACTGTAGACCAGTGGTTGTCAGCATTCACTGCCTGTAAGAATCACCTGTGGAGCTTTAAAAACAATACCAGCCCTGCCCTAGCCTTGATTAAATTAGGTCTTTAGGGTTGAGGCCTGGATATTGACAGTCTTCAAAGCTCCCCAGGTCTTTCTAATGCGTAGCTAAGATAACTACTGGACAAGAGGACCAAGTTTTAAACAACTGTGTCCTTCTGCTCCTCAGGAATGGCTGTCTACACAGGGAAGTCTGATTCATGTGCTCTGTCTTCTGACCAGCCTGGTCTTCTTTCCCAACTGCATTGCCCTTCTTGATGTCTCCTGGATATATTGTGTACATTTCTTTCTTTCCCAGCCTGGACGTCTTCACCTGGTGTGTCCTCTCTTCCCTGCCAGCTATCCAAACATATCCATTCAAGGCCCATCATTCTTACCTCCGTTGAGAAACTCCTGACCACCCCAGTCCTTAGTTATTTCTCCTATTTCTGCACTGGTTCCAAGCTTCATTTAGCTCTGACTAAATGCAGTGAACTCTAGATGCAATGTAGAGACGTGATACTCAAGTAACACTTGGCCTCTTAAGGAGGTGGGACACATGGAAATACCAATGGTTTGACTTGTTACTCTTAAACGTCTGTGTGGTGTCTTGTATTGTTGTCTGTCTCTCTATGTGTGTATTTCTTGTAAGTATTCGTTGATGGATGGCTATCTGTGACCTGACTCCAATGGGCATTTTTAGCCTTATCTCCTATTTCCAACAGGAACCTTCTGCTCTTGCCAAACTGGAACATTTTCCAGCAGACCTGTGCTTTCTCATCTTCGTGCTTTTAAGTTATCCTCCTTTTCTGGAATTCCTTTTATTCTTCTCTCATCCTCACCTACAGAAATTTTATCTGTTCTTCAGGGTCCAGTTCAAATTTTTGCCTCCTCCATGAAACTTTTTCTCAGCACCCACAGCCTGCTGAGATTAACTGACCTGTGCCCTAAACCTCTGTAAAACCTTAGAGCAGTGGTTCTCAGCCGGGGGCGATTGTGCCCCCCGGAGGACCTTTTGCAACATCTAGAGACATTTTCAGTTGTCACAAATGTTGGAGGAGGATACTCCTGGCATCAGATGAGCAGAGGCCCGGGATGCTGCTAACCATTCTCCAGTACACAGGACATCCCCCTCAACAAAGAATTATCTGGCCCCAAATGTCAGTGGTGCCAAGGTTGAGAAACTGCCTTAGAGTTCATCCAATTCCTAGGCTCGTGTTTATACTGCTTTGAACTGTAATGATTTGTTTATAGACTTAATCTCCCTACTCAGTTGAATTAATGGATGAAGGCAAACGCCAGTCCCAAATCTGTGCTTTCTTATGATTAACTTCATATTAGGGTTTAATCCTAGAGCCTGTGGCCTGATCCTAACTGCTTGGCGTAGTTTAGGACCAGAGGTAAAGAGGTCCTTAGTGTGGGGTGGGTACAGTGAGGCAGTCTGTTGGATTTCTCTCCGTTTCACCCTCAGATCTTTTTGTGTGATACAGGGCATAGAGGGAGCATTTTGGATCAGAAGAAAGTTGGATTTCAGTTGCAGCTGTTGCATTTATTAGTTGTGTTACTTTGGCCTGTCCATTTCCCCTCTTTCAGTCTCAGTTTCCTCCTCTCTGTAATAGAGATGGTGCCAGTGCCCCAGTGTTTTACCTCCACTGCCATCGTGATGATCCAGTGAGATGTTAGATGTAAAGTGTCATGATAATTACTCATTCAGCCAGTGGTTTATAGTTAAAAAGAGAGAATGTGGGTCAGCTTGCTGTAGGAGCACCACCGTCTACCTTCCCAGCCAGTCCCCTGACCACTTCCTGCAGCTTTCCAGCTGTAACTGCTTCAGCCCCAGCTCCAGCTCCTTCTCCTCGGGATGCCTCCTTTCTTTGCTGCCTTCATTCTGTTTTGGTTGTCTGTCTGTAATCTTGCCCAAACCAAAAGTGATTGACTTCGCCTCTCAAATACAAACTAGTGGCCTAATGTTGCTACATCCCGGGGAAGCCTGACTAAGGCCAGACAAATTACCTTGGTCGTGAGGGAAAGCTGCAAAACAAGACAGCTTCTAGTTTAGAAAGCCGATACTATGTAAAGTCCCTTATTGTCTTTTTTAACTAACAAAGCAATGCTTTTAAGTACTGCAAGTCTCTGACCAAGTGGACACAGTGCAGGGGGAGATAAAAGCCTGAGACGCTTAGCCAAGTACACCCTCCCACTGATTTGCTGAGTGACTGTCAGCTAGTCATTGAACCTCATCAGGTTGATAACTGAGTGACCTCTTAGGATTGTAGTAGGAATCAAATGAGATGGGGAATAGGGGAGAGCTCACCCTGGGGAAGAATGCAGAATACTGTGTTTATAGGGAGCTTCTGGGCCACAGAATGTCAGCCCTATCAGGACCCAAAAAAAGTCTTCCTGCCTAACCTCTTCTCTTCACAGATGGGGAAACTGAGGCCAAAAAGGGAAAGTGTTTGCCCAGGGCCACTCAGCTAAGTAGGGGCCCCCCTAGGTCTAGAGTCCACGTCTGATGTGCTTATGGGCTCTTTGCTTACTGGCAGAATCCACGCATCCATTTTTCCTGAGTGAACAAAGGTTGCACTATGTCCTTGGACTTTAAACGTGTTCTGCAGAGCCCTAGCGTCTCACCACCCCTTCAGCCAGAGCCCCTACACTTTTTCCTGTTTTCTATTTCAGAGTTTTGGTGCAAAAATTAAAAGTAAGTGGTCTTGACGATCTTTAAAGGCCCTCTCAGTGCTGACTCCCTGAGTGAGTATCAAAGAACACTGGTGTCTCTCCTGGCCATCCTAGGAACATTTTCGTTTGCATTTAAATTCGGAAATGTCAGTTTCTATATTTCTAACAAGTCATAAGCATGGGCTTTTTTTTTAGCATGGAGAACTGAGCCTCATTTTTCCTAGATTTTAATACCATTGACTTTCATTGTCAAAAGATAATGGCCCTTTCTTAGTCCTCATCCTCTTCCTTCCCCCTTCAGCATTTGACCGTTTTTCCTCTCCTTTGACTTCTTTGACATTGTATTTCTGCTTTACCTCTTGCATCTCTTGAGCATTTTTTTCTTTGTTTCTTTTGCATTGCTGAGTTGTCCTTCAGAAGAGCTCAGGGCCTGCCGCTCCTCCTTGTCTCTGGTTCCCTGAGCGCCTACACATTTTCCTCACTAATTCTTACGTGTGCTTGGGTCTCTTGGATGCCCAAATTTCAGCTCTAACTCAAAGTTGATTTTTTCACCAATTTCTCTGTTATTGCTTCTCAGTTCCCCCTTTTCTGTTAATTGTGTCATCATCCTTTTATCCCTGTAACTGGAAACCTTGGCAAACTCTGATTCTTCTCTGATCTCACACTATTTTTACCAAATTTATACCCCATATCTCCCTTTTTCTTTATATCTGTGATTCCAGTAGTGTGGGCAGTCTCTTGTCACCTTTCAGCCAGATTTCTGTAGTAAACTACTAAACTTTTCTCTTTCTCCAGCATGTTCCCCTTCTAGTTGGTCTGGTCTGTTGAATCTTTTTAAAATCGCATCTAGTTTACTGAAATCCTTTTTGGAAGAAGGCAGGATGAAATTAGATTAATAGAGTCTTTCTCTACCCCATCCTCATCATCTCTATTAAGTTTTTTTGCTAATACTCACGCCTTTTAGTTATTCACCTCTTCAATTCAAGTTATCTCCATTCTTCCTCAGCTCATGAGATCACATGTTGGACTGTCATCACTCAAAACTGATTATGTCTGACATCCTCAACAAGATCCCCAGATGGTTGTCAGTACATTAAAGTTTGAGACTCACTATTCTAACAGCAAACTAGAAACAGCCCTTGTTTCTGAAACTGATTACCAAGTAATCGCTGGAATTTCATTTCTCTTTCCCCTACTCATTCCTTGTCCTCCTCATCTTCAGCTCACTGCAGTTCTGCCTCATTGGTATCCATGGGGGGTTGGTTCCAGGAGCCCCAAGGATACCCAAACCCATGGATGCTCCCCTACCTTGTATAAAATGACATAATATTTGCATATAAGCTATGCACATCCTCCCGTATACTTTAAATCATCTCCAGACTACTTGTAATACCTAATACAATGTAAATGCTATGTAAATAGTTGTTTTTGTTTTTGTTTTAGATTGGCACCTGAGCTAACATCTGTTGCCAATCTTCTTTTTTTTTTTTTCCTTCTTCTTCTTCTTCCCAAAGCCCCCCAGTACATAGTTGTATATTCTAGTTGTGACTGTCTCTGGTTGTGCTGTGTGGGACAGCGCCTCAGCATGGCCTGATGAGCAGTGCCACATCTGCACCCAGGATCTAAACTGGTGAAACCCTGGGCTGCCAAAGCAGAGCATGCAAACTTAACCACTCGGCCACGGGGCTGGCCTCAAATAGTTGTTATACTATATTGTTTAGGGTTAGGGATTTTTTTTTCCCCAAATACTTTCTATCTGTAGTTGGTGGAACCCACAGATGCTGTCAATGCAAAAAGCCCACAACCAATCTATAAATGAAAATTTGGGTGAGTTTATTCTGAGCCAAAATGTGAGGACCATGGCCCGGGGCCTTCCTTCCTCAAGGAAGGAAGGGCACCAAAGAAGTGGGGTGTACAGAGTGGTTATATACCCTCAAAGAGGATGTTTCACACATGATTGAAATGTCCCTTTTGCAGTAGTCACAAGACTGCTCTGTCAGCACAGTGATTGATGGACATAGCAGGTAGTAGGTTGGCCGTCTTGGTGGACACAGCAGGGTGGCAGCTCTGTTGTCTGGAGCTGGGTGGTCACAGGTGAGCACAGCAATCAGTTCCCAGCCTAAGGAAAGATGCTTATCCTTAAGGAAATGCCAATGTTGGGGGGGGCGGGTGGAGTTGCACCTTTATCTTAAGGGCATTTGTTCTTGTCTTTGGGACATAGCAAATGCTTAAGCAGATATACAATGCATGCTCAACGGCCATGTCAGGCCCTTTTGGAAAAACAAAGTCAGGCCAAATTAGGTTTATACCAAATGGCTTCCTTATATACTCCAATATATCCTATTGCTTGCCATTTCTATTTGTCAATGCAAAGGGCCCACTTTACTGAGACACTGAGGGTTCTTGTCCTGGTGTGATGACTCAAACCTTCATTCTAAGGCATCTGAGTCATTGGTGGTATAGGATTGCTCTAAACTTCTACTACCTTTACTTCAAGGAGATGCCTCTTGAACTTGCGCAAGGTCCTACAGCCAGTAGATGGGGTGTGGTGTAGACGTTACGGTATAGTGGGAAAAGCGAAGGGTTTTAAATCTTTGACCTGTTACTTACTTAGATGTGGGATACTGGAAAAGTCACTTAACTTCTCTAAGCCTAAGTTTCTCATCTATAAAGTAAGAAATGAAGATATCTACCTGAGACAGTTGTTATGAGGCTTAAACATAAGGTGCTTAGGTTATAATTTCTGGCACAGAGTAGGGAATTATACTTTTCCCCTTTCCCTTTCTAGCCGTTTGGTACCAGACTCACTTCCTCAGTTTGAGCGTGGCTGTTTTCTGTCAGTCTTCTCTCCACCTCATAAAACTTGGAAAGAGGGCGAACACTTTGTTGTTTACTGCAGTTTAGAAAACCCCTGCTAGCCTTGTAAAAATATTCACAGCCCTTAGTACTAGGATGGGATATGGCAACTATATCATTTGTGCGGGGGAGGGCACTGCAGGCCTTAGATGCCCCGGGAGGGAGCCGGTCTGTGGAGCTGAGCGCTCTGGAGAGGGAGTTGTCCACCACGGGGTCTTAGTTTTCTCATAGGTGTTATAAAACTGCTCACTGGCAAGGTCTTGGGACAGTGAGAACTGAACAAAAATGGAGTGTCCGGAAGAATGCCGTAGGTCCCTGCAGTGTAGAAGGCAAACGTGTGCTGTGTTGGTGCCAATCCCTAAGTCAGCCTGGAGCCGCTCACTGCTCTGCATGGAGTCTGCCCGGGCCAGCCGACAGGGGAAGCCTTCACATTTACCTCGTGCCCTTGTTTCAGTGTCCTGGCACAAACATCGTGTTTCTCTTCATCTTTAAAAAATGCATGGGAACATTAGGTAAATGCCAGTCATTTTGGACCTGGGGTCACCTCGGGCTTTCCCGGCTCTGAGGCTCCTTGACAGTCCTCCCCATGTGGAGTCACATTTGAATAATTAACATCTTCCCGTGTCCTGCTTTCAAGTGAGTGAATTAGAGTAGGAAATAAAGCTGGTGGGTTGGAGAAACAGTTCCCGGAAATCACCATTTTACTTGGGAAAAAAAAAACCAAGTGGAAATAGAAGAAAACAGTTGGCAGTGGTTGTCTTTAGATAGAAGAACTATCAATAAAATATCTTGTCATTATTTTATGATTTCCACGTTTTCTAAAGTGAGCACGTACTGCTTTTACAGTAGGAAAAAGAATTTTACAGATTGGCACCTGAGCTAACATGTGTTGCCAATCTTCTTTTTTTCTTCTTCTTCTTCTCCCCAAAGCCCCCCAGTACAAAGTTGTACATTCTAGTTGTGAGTGCCTTTGGTTGTGCTATGTGGGACGCCGCCTCAGCATGGCCCGATGACTGGTGCCATGTCCGTGCCCAGGATCCAAACCGGCAAAACTCCGGGCCGCCCAAGTGGGGTGTGGGAACTCAACCTCTTGGCCAAGGGGCTGTCCCCAGGAAAAAGAACTTTAAAATTGCCATTTTAAATTACTAGTGGTAGTGAAGTCCAAATGAAAAGTAGCTGCAGATTATAGTTTGATTAATAAACACAATAAGTAGATCCCAGTTGGGCCAATATTTTGAGAGTTAACTGGGTCAAAGTCGGGACTCTAAAAGAGAATTGTAGGTGTCAGCTGAAATTTATGATAAAAGATTCAAGCCACTTCATCTCCTTTTGAAATGTGACTGATACAAAAACAAAACAAAAATTCAGCTTCTGGGCGTCAGTAGCTCAATCAAGTTCATGGGGTGCTGGGATCTGAGAAAAGAACCATGTCCAATAGGGAGGTAAAATATCATCACGCTTGAGCTAAGGGGCCCAAACGTTTGGGATGCTTGTGGTTGACGTGGGGTCCATAGTTTGAGGAGTGTTCTGGGTTGGCATCCTCTGGGTCCTTTGAAGGAATGATAAAAGATCTTTTGTTAGTCTGCCCTAATGTAGTCACGGTTGGGAGCAGGATTTATTTTAGAGTTTTGATCAGTAATAGCTAAAAGATAGCCTGGAACACATACCCTCTCCATAGATAACTAAGTCAAAACCATGCAGTTCTATCTCTGGAGAGAAAAACAGAAAAATGGATTAATATATTAAACTAATATCTTGTGGAGGCTTTTTTGATTCCCACCAATGGAAAGTAGTAGCTCCTCCTTTGAACTCCTCTGGCCCTTCTTTTATTTCACGTATTGTAGTTGGTTTTATGGATAGCTGTCATCTCTCTTGTTTACTAAGCTCCTGGAAGGCAGGGATCTTCTTTGTGTCTTCCACAATGCTTTGCACAGTAGGTAATCAATCCAACTCACTGAATTAGTGTTCTTCCTGACTTTGGTGAGTTCAGGGTCAAGGCAGAAGAGATGAACCCTAGAGCTTTTGAAATGTAGGGGAGGAAGACAATTTCTCTACCCTCTAGGTCCTTCTGTCTAGTTTAAGAATTAAATTGACATGAGACACAATAACAGGAGAAAAATCAAACAAAGTTGAATACCGTATACATGGGAGAAACCCGTGAAAATTGAGTAACCCATCAAAATGGCTGAAGCCACCACCTTAAATACCATCTTCAGCTGAAGACAAAGGAGAATGTTAGGCGTAGTGATTTGGGACTTCAAAGGGGAGGAAGGCAATTTACATGGAGATGGAAAAGCAAATGTTGGATAAACAAATGTGTGCTGGGCCATCTAGACAATGGGACCAGAAAGAGACCTTTGACAAAACAGCCTTTGCTAGATGCCTTCCTGTCTATCACACCTAGAATTATCTATGGTGATACCTCCTTCCTGGGACAGGCCCTTCTATCTTAAATTCTTTTGGGTGGTTAGGAGGCAGGTCAAAGTTTCTTTCAGAGTCTCTTGTCCTTAAAAATAAGCAAAAAAAGCACATGTTGGGGTGGCCAATTCTAATCCCTCACAGAAGTCTGGGTGAGACTCACTTGCATGCAATATGCAGTATTTGTAGCCTCTCGTGGCTTCTGTGGGGTGGAGGAAGGATTTATGGCTCATTACTCTGCCTCCCCCGTCCAACTGCCTTCTTCTCCTAGAACTCTATTTCCTTATCTTCCTCTTTGTATTAGTTATCTATTGCTATATAACAGATTACTCCAAAACGAAATTATTTATTGTGTCTTCTGGTTTCTGTGGGTCAGGAATCTGGGAGCAGGCTTGGTAGGGTGGTTTCAGCTCAGGGTCTTGGGTGGTTGCAGTCAGATGTCTCAGCTGCAGTCATCTGAAGTCTTGACTGGTACTGGAGGACCCATTCACAAGGTGGCTTACTCACAAGACTGGCAGGTTGGTACTTGGAAGTTGCTTCCTCTCAAAATGGGCCTGCCCGGAGGGCTGTTTGGGTGTCCTTACAATATGGTGGCTGAGTTAATGATTCAAGACTACAATGTCTTGAAGCAGAAACTGTAATGCCTTTTATGGTATAGCTTCAGAAATCACATATTGTTGTTTCTGCCATATTCTATTAGTTACACAGGCCACCCCTGATTTATGTGGGTGGGAGATTATACAAGAGGGCAAGTATCAGGAGTCAGGGATCATTGGGCTCATTGGAGGCCATCTTGGAGGCTGGCTACCATACTCTTCATCCACTGCTGTGATTCCCCGAGTAAAGGCAAGCAAGCTTAGCCTTGATTCATCTCCCTCTTTATTCCCTTGCCATTCCTAATTCAAGGCCTCATCCTAGGCTACAGCATTAACCTTCAGTTTTTGTCTCCCCTTAATCCAGCCTCCGAACTGTGCTTCATGAAGCCTAGCTCTGAGCATGTTGTTCTCTTCCTCATACATTTTCAGTAATTAAAATGTATACTCCCTGAGGGCAAGACTATTATATTAATTATCTGTTGCTGCATAAAAATATCACCACAAACTTACTGGGTTAAAACAACACACGTTTATTATGTCATAGTTTCTGGAGGTTGGGGGTCCAGCATGGGTTGACTGGGTCCTCTGCAAGGCTGCAATCAAGATGCCAGTCGGGGTTAGCTTCTCATCTGAGGCTCAGCTGGGGCAGGATCTGCTTCCAGGCCCATGTGGTTGTTGGCAGCATTCAGTTCCTTGCAGGTTGTTGGACTGAGGGTCCTGGTTTCTTGCTCTTTTGGCTGGAGGCTGAACTCAGTTCTTTGCCACGTAGCCCTCTCATAACATGCCAGCTTTCTTCTTCAAAGCTAGCAGGGGAAAGTGTGTCTCTCAGCAAGACAGATGTCAAAATATTATGTAATGTAATCTGTACGGTACTCTTGTGCATTCCGTCACTTTTACCATATTCTATTGGTTAAAAGCAAGCCATGGGTACGGCCCACAGGCGTTGGGTGGGATTGTGCACGGATGTGAACACCAGGAGGCAGGGATGCTGGAGGCCACTTTCGAGTCTGTCTGCTCTATCTGGTTTACTGTCTTCAGCACCCTGGGCAGTGCATGACACACACTAAACTCTCACATCTGAATGAATGCCTCTGGTGACTATGATGTTTCCAACTCCTAGTTTAATCCTTTTCCTTCGCTTCCTTCCCTTCTGTTTCAGAGTTCCCGATTTATTCTTGAGAATCCTCTCCTCTGCTCTGTCCTCATGGATGAGCTGCAGGATGTCCAACTCACAGAGATCAAACCGCTTCTGAATGACAAGGTAAAGACTACTCTGTTTTCACTAATACATGTCTTTCCTTCTGTGATTAGTTTGTTTTCTATATTACCTGAACAGTACCTAATTCAAAACCTATTTAGCTTGACTTTCTATGGAGAGAATACTTTTTAAAATGTATTTCCTAACCTTCTTTTTGATGTCTTTCCTCCTGTTTCTTTCTTCCTGCTTTTGTTTCCATGGGCCAAATTCAATCAAGTTATCCTTGAGATTTTCCTCTTTTGCAGATAGAGATGTTAAGGGAAAAAAATAATATGGCAGAGTTAAGCAGAAAGTATGAGATTGGGGGTTGACTTAGAATCCAAGTGTCTTGCCTTTCAGCTTTTAAAAGGAAGACTTAACATCCATGGCTGATGGTGCACATAGGCTGCGATGCTCTCCGTAAGGTTTGTCAGGTCTGTGATGGGACCTTTCTGTCAACGCTGAGGCTTTCATCAGGGATGCCTGGATGTCAGTAATACACCTCATTGTGTTAGTTAGAGAGCTACACAGTGAGCAGCACAGTTCACAGCCACCAGGAGTCCGCAGTAAAGAGTGGTGTGATGATAGGAGTTACCGAAGAGCTGAGACTTACTGTCTCTCCAGTCCCGCTCCGTTTAGTAAATGTGCCTCAGGTTCTTTCTTTTCAGCTCTATTCATTTGGTTTATTGTCATCGTCTCCCATTAAAATACTCTTGTAGCTTGATGTGAATGAGTCCATGGTATCCTTTCCTGAGAGGAGTACTGATGGAGAATAAGAGTAAAGATGGGTGAGGTTGGGATAGGGGGGCTACACCAGAAAATGCTATTGCCTCTCTTTTTTTGCCCAAAGCAAGGCCCTTCACCTACAACTTCTGAGGCTGTTGACTTACTATGTGTTTATCAATTTGCTGTTGGATCCTGCCAGCCCCATTTTCATCCTTGTGACCTCATCTCTCCATCCCCTCTCCCACCCCTTCCTTTATCTTCCACCATATTTCTTACGCTCTCCCTTGGCAAGCTGCACACTTTTTAAACCCCCATTTGGTTTCTTCTGCTGATTCCCCTCATGTTTTCAGAAAACTCTCTCTTTAAGTACTATCTTTGGCGCATGTGAACGGCTGTCCCAAAGATGATGTGCCACAAAGAGGAGGAAGGAAATAAAACCTGGGTCTCTGAAGCTTATGTATAGTCACAGGGCTGGTGGGAGTAGGCAGTTTAGCTTCAGAAAGGTAGTCACCCCCTAAACCTCGCTGATCATCAGAATCAGCTGGAGAATTGTTTAAAAATATGGATTCCTGGGTCTCAGTCTAGAACAACTAAATTGAAATGTGAGGGGAAGGGGACAGGACACACACACCCCTCCTTGATCAGTGGTCCTCAGCTTCGGCTGCTTATTGAAATTACTTGAGGAGATTTAAAAATGACCTATGCCTAGGTCTTACCTCCAGAGATTCTGATTGAATTAGTCTGGGCTGGGCTTTTTAAAGAGCTCCCAAGATTGAGAACCACGCCTAAAGTGGTTTTGATTAGCCGCCTTGGAAACCCGTGACCTGATGGATCACAGGTATTTGAGGACGAGGGCACAAATAGGAGGATCCTTCACTGACCCTGGAAGTCCGCAGGATACGTGAGGAGGCATCTGCTTGGAGAGTTGCAGGAATTAATTAACTGGATATCTCATAGAGAAGGCAGCTGGAAAAGGAAAGATTCAGTGCCTGTGGCCATACAAAAGCATCATGTCTAGGTTCTCCTTTCTGAGGCCACAGTGATGGCTTGGCTGTATCTGATGTGTGCCCAAGTGCGATGAACAGAATTGTGCCCCTCCCCCCAGATTTGTATGTTGAAGCTCTAACCCCCTCGTGACTGTATTGGAGATATGGCCTGTAAGGAGGTGATTAAGGTTAAATGAGGTCATATAGGTGGGGCTGTAATCCATCAGGATTGGTGGCTTTATCAGAGTAGGGAGAGAGAGATTCCCCCACCCCCCACGCCCCCAATGTGAGGACACAGGAAGATTGCAGCCGTGTGCAAGCCAGGAAGGGAACTCTCACCAGAAACCAAACCCTGCTGGATCCTTGATCTTGGACTTCTAGCTTCCAGAACTGTGAGAAAATAAATTTCTGTTGTTTAAGGCACTCAGGCAGCCAGAGCAGTCTAAGACACCAAGTATTGTTTCACTTCCTAACATCTGTTAGCTCCTCTTTGATATGCCTGTGCTGTTCCTACCCACTTCCCACGCTCCATTTTGTTCTTCTCTTTCCCTAAGAAGTGCTCCTGTCCCATCATTATTCATGAGAGCTCCCCTGCTCCAGCCAAGCTTTATAGAAGTAGGTTGGCAAGAGGCCCTCTTTGGATGGTAGCATTCCCAAACAAAGAATTCCACCTCCTGTTAGCCTCCTTTCCCCCCCACCCCCAATATGCTTCTGTCTTTGCCCAGCAAGTGGGTGCTTTTGCGTACATTGTGAAAGTTATAATGATGTTAATGCCTCTCATCTGTTCTTTCATTTGATCCTCCCAACAGCCTGGTGGTGTAGGGTGCACAGATCAATCTATTCCCAGATTGTTGATGAGGAAACTAAGGCTGAGAAAATTGAAGTAGCTTACTCAGATTGAGTACCTAAGAATGCCTGCGGTCAGGCAGGATTTCTCATTCTTGGCGTTATTAATGTTTTGGGCTAGATAATTACTTGTTGGAGATGTCCTGTGCATTGTGGGGTGTTTAGTAGCATCTTTGGCCTCTACCCACTAAATGCCAATAGCACCCCCCAGTGGTGACAACCAAAAATGTCTCCTGGGGGAGAAAGTCTCCCCATTTAAGAACCACTCCTGTTGGGGTATAAGCCTCCACATTTGAATAGGAGTAGATGTCTTCAGGGATTTTTCTGGAGGGAAAGGGTGAATTTGGTCTATCCTGCTTTATATTTATCAAGCACCTCTTATGTGCCAGGCGCTTTACATAGCTTCTGTCTTTTAATCTTCAGAGTATGCCTTTGAAGTAGATGGTGGTATTCCTCACTTAGATGAAAATCTGATGAAAAGCCTGGCTCACCCACTCGCTAAGTGGCAGAACCAGAACTGAAACCCAGGTCTTTCCTACTTCAAAACCTGAGGCCTTTCCACTGTGTTCGCCCTGTAGATGTTTTGGCATCACCTCTGGGCTTGCCTTGCCTCTTTAAGGAGGAGCCTAGAGCTGTGTGTTATCTGACTTCATCATTCTGTCCATTCTCCTCATAGATGTGCTCTTAGCCAAAGACATCACTGTACCCTTCCAGGCTTCAGAGAGCTAAAGGAAGTCTAAAACCTTCCTGTTACAGAGAGATTTGTCCTGATGTGACTATAAGGAAGCATTCTCAAAATAGCTTTAAGCGAGGCTTATGTTAACTTTTCTCTTGTCATTTGTTGCTACTTTTCCCATTTAATTTTAGTATGCCTGTAATTTTGTCTTTGGCTCAGAATTGTGAAGAAGTGGGTAATTTTGCCATGCTTGTTTTGGCTCCAGTGATGAAAAGAAGCAACCGCGAGCACTTATCTTTGTTTTAGGGGGCAGAAATTGCACAGGCATATGAAATGATTTTTTTTTAAATAGCATTTAACCATTTTCAGAGCATTTTCATGAATGTTGTGTTATTCGTATCTTCCATCCTCTTGTGAAGTAGGTAATTAAAGGTATTTTTAACTCCATTTTACAGATGAGGCTCAAAGAGATTATATGACTTGCCCAATGTTAGTGTCCAGTAAGGTGGTTGAAGCCAGGACTGGAACCCATATCTGTTGACTTCAGCCTGGATGAGGGCATCCAGGGCTCTTCCTATCATCTGCTGCCTTTTGTTGCTGGTTGTTCCAACCTATTCACCCAGCGGACTCTGTAATAAGCAGGAGAGCTGGCTGGTTTGTGCTTCATTTCCTCTGCCCTCCTTTGCCTACTGTTGATTTCGACACTACTGAGCCTGGTGAAAGCCAAAGACCAGGCTTGAGAACATAAGTAGGGGCCAGAGTTGGCTTCTGCAGAATTGAGGAAATATCAGGAAATGGAATAAATATTTAGTGGGGAGAAGAGAAACAAATTACGTACTTTGTTTTGGTTGTTACAGTAAAAGTGGGGTAGACCCCACTGCAGGTTAAGTTTCCCTTTCTTAGTAGACTGGAAATGTAAGCAGGGGAGAGATGAGGCCATTAGAATTGGAGGATGGAGAACCCAGAGATGAGCATTTTTTTGTAACCTCCAGGACAGCAGAGGCAGGCAAAGGGTTTGTGCCAAGCTCTCTTTAAAAAATACAAAAGAGATTTATTGACATTTTCATTAAAGAATATTCATGAAGTGCAACATTGCTTGTACAATTCCCCATTTTTCTTTCTACTTGGTAAGCATTGTTGTCCAGCAATTATTTGTTTTTTTAACTTTCCCTTCTCTCTTCCCCCTTTTTTCCTACTTCTCTTCATTCACTGATGTATTCTCAGTTGCTTTTTGCTTATTCTCCAGGCTTGTACTTGAGAGAATTACTTGTTTTTAATTTACTTTCTTGAGCTGCTTCATTTACCTTCTACGTTTGGTACTGAGGCTCTCCCAGGAAGCACTCTTCTTAGCTGGCTTCTACTTTGACTGCAATTTTCAGAATAATTTCTCTTTTTCCTTGACTTATTCTTTTTTCTCTTTTCCTCCAAATTGTTCTATTATTTTAATTTTTTTCTTGAATCCCCTTCTGCTGCTTAAGTCTGCTTAGTGCAAGAATCTCTCTGAACATGGAATTAGTGATCTTCAAAATGGACAAAAAGAAAAAAAAAGAGGGGCTGGCCCTGTGGTTGACTGGTTAAGTTCGCGCGTTCCGCTGCAGGTGGCCCAGTGTTTCGTTGGTTCGAATCCTGCGCCCGGACATGGCACTGTTCATCAAACCACGCTGAGGCAGTGTCCCACATGCCACAACTAGAAGAATATACAACTGTGTACTGGGGGGCTTTGGGGAGAAAAAGGAAAAAAATAAAATCTTTAAAAAAAAAAAAAAAGAAAGCCACCCAGAGCTCGAAACTTCTGGAAATTTTGTTAGAGTGGAACCATGTATCATGAATATGGAGACAAATAAGTCCCCAGGGAAGTCTTTCTCCTCCAGAATGCATCCGATGAATAGTAGTGAATTTTTAATGGTTCAGAGAATATGACTTTGGTTGACCGCAGTCAAGTAGGGGGCCAGATAATGATCTCCATTGAGAAACTGTGGGTGCCAGACACTGTCAGACAGACCTGGTCATACCTTTTCTCATCACTCATGAAACCTGAAGCCATTTTCTAAGAGGATCTAGCATCTCTTTAAAAAAAAAAAAGAAACAAGAAAACAGGTGTTAGATAGTCTTCTCCCAATTATTAATATCTTTTTCTGGGAGTGTAGCTGTGTATATTGGATTAAGAACATAAATTCTTTTGCTGGATACACAGCAAAGAAGAGATGGCTTCAGTTTCTAGAGAATCGCTTCTTTCTGCTTTTGGCATTTCACTTTGTGCTCATCTCAGAGGCTTCAGGATTCACCAGATGCCTCCTGGCTGTGCTCACATGCTTGTGAGGAAGGGGAATTCATGCATACAGTGACAGCTGCCTCCCAAATTGCTCATCAAAATTTGTGTCTCTCTATTCCGTAACCAAGATTTTAGTTCAGACTAGAGTGGTTTTCTCTAATCTTTTTTTTTTTCAGATTTTATTTTTCCTTTTTCTCCCCAAAGCCCCCCGGTACATAGTTCTGTATTTTTAGTTGTGGGTCCTTCCAGTTGTGGCATGTGGGACCCCGCCTCAGCGTGGCTTAATGAGCAGTGCCATGTCCGCGCCCAGGATCCGAACTGGCGAAACCCTGGGCTACTGAAGCGGAGCGCGCAAACTTAACCACTCGGCCACGTGGCCGGCCCCGGTGATCTTGACTTTAATGTCACCTTTAGAGAAACAAGGGCTGCTCATCCATAACCTTATTCCTGCAAAGCTTTCTGTGTCTAGATCAGTGCTGTCCAGCAGAAGTTTCTGCAATAATGGAAATATTCTGGAAATATTCAGTATCAGTGCTGCCCAGTAATACAGTAGCTACTAGCCATGTGTGTCTATTGAGCACTTGAAATGTGGCTCATGAGACCGAGAAACGGAATTCTTTATTTTAATTAATTTTTTTTTTTTTTGAGGAAGATCAGCCCTGAGCTAATATCTACTGCCAGTTGTCCTTTTTTGCTGAGGAAGACTGGCCCTGAGCTCACGTCTGTGCCCATCTTCCTCTACTTTATATGTGGGACGCCTACCACAGCATGGCTTGCCAAGCGGTGCCATGTCCGCACCTGGGATCCAAACTAACCCGGGCCGCCAAAGCGGAACATGCACACTTAACTGCTACGCCACCAGGCTGGCCCTCTGTTTTAATTAATTTTAATATAAATTGCCACATGTGGCTTATGGCTGCCAGATTGGATAGTACCACTCTGGGTCATCCCAGCTGGTTCTCCCAGTTTGTCTCTTGGGGAGGACAGTTTGTTTGTTTGGGTGTTTTTTTTTACCACACAGGGCTGTGCTTTTAACCTCTCTGTTTTGTCCTGTTAGCAGTGCGGGTGGTGGGATACAGAACTGTTTCTGAGAGGATCTTCTGAAGGGGATGGGACTGCTTAGTACTCCCTTAGGGTCAGACATCCAGATCTCTGGAGGAGCGCTTTGGGGAAGGTGCTTATGAGCAACTCCACATCTTCTGGAAGCCATTTTAGACAGAAGAGAGATGTTATAATCACACAGTTTCTAAATAACAAGGGTTTTTTTCAGGGGAGGGGTTTTTACTTTATGAAAAATCAAGTCAGAAGGTTTTTCTCCCTCCCACGTACATTACTCATTAGCCTTTTTATACTCTTATGTCATACTCTTGCGACTCTGGCATCTGAAATGCTACAAAAATGCCTCTCGTCATCGTCGTTGATTTTTTTTTTGTTCCATCAAACATTACTATGATATAATCTCTTTTTAGAAGCTTGGTGAATTCTCCTTGGATCTTTTGACTATGTTTTACTTTTTAAATGATTCAGTGATTTGTCTTTCTTCCTATCAGCAATTTTGTGGGATGCCACAGATCTGCCAGTGTGTTAGGAACCCTGTCTTTCTTTCCCTCCTTCAGTGACACTGTCTTTCTTCTTTGTTAAATTTCAAGTCTTCTGTTTCTGATCCATCTGTATCTTTGTCCTCTTCTTGATCCTTTCTTGAACTCCTGGTTCTGGGCACCAGGGCTCCTTTGCTCTTCTCAGGGTTGGCCTCCAACTCTTGTCCTGAAGATATTTCCCTTGTGGGTTATGAGTGTGCCCTTAGACTCCGATCTGTGTCTCACCCTCTCCCACAGTTCTCACTGCTCTCCTTAGGGAGGCAAGAAGTTATAAGCTTTACTGGGAAACCAGGCTCCTCTCCTTTGTCTTCACAGGAAGCCCGCCAAAGTGTAATCTCACTTCTAAAGACTCACCTTTTACTAACATATGGTTAGGAACCCACCCTGCCTCAGAAGCCTTTCAATAAGAACCATTTTAGTTGTGGGGTTTTGGGGGGTTTTTTTTGGTGAGGAAGATTGGCCCTGAGCTAACTCGTGTTGTCAGTCTTCCTCTGTTCTTTTATTTTTTTTCTCCCCAAAGCTCCAGTACATAGTTGTATATCCTTTGTAAGTCCCTCTAGTCCTGCTCTGTGAGATGCCGCCACAGCATGGCTTGATGAGCAGTGTGTAGGTCCCCGCCCAGGATCTGAACCAGCGAACACCAGGCTGCTGAAGTGGAGCACACGAACTTAACCACTATACCACCGAGCTGGCTGGAGAACCACTTTAGTTTTACGGCAACTGAGAGGCTGCACATGGACTGCCTTCACTGTGAGCTGAGTTTGCTGCGTGCTTGGGGAAGCCACGTGGGAAACTGACTGTGTTTTCTGCCTTCTGTTGACAGAATGGTACACGAAACTTCCAGGACTTTGACTGTCAGGTAAGGACTGTACAGGCCCCGAGGAGGGCTGTGTAAGGGTCTCTGCAGTGCTTCCCTCCCTGTGCTGGTGGTCTTGTAGACGTGGGTCTCTCTTCACAGCTAATCATGACTCCTTCGTGTTCTTATGGTCGTTGGATCAAGTTTATTTAAAATGATTTGCTATCGTGCTTAAAACTGCATGCCAGGTGCCTGCTTTATGGTTGTAAGTTACTGGGTGGAGCTGTCTCTTTGTGATTAAGATCTCCTTTCCTCACATGATATTGGAAACCCCAGTCACAGGTGTCAAGTGGAGGGTTGTCACCTCACTGCAGAGAAGGTGGGGGAAGGGTGGTTTGGAGGGGAGACTTATCAACAGCAAAATCTTTAAAAGAAAAAGATAAATTAAGTGTTCTTAATACAAAATGCATATTTCACTTGGCTTTATGTTTGGAAATGCAAAATTCAGCCTGACTCATTAATATTTTCTTAAATGATACTCCTCCTAGTCTGCTTTTGCCTGTAGCTCTGTTGCCAACTTGAAAGTCAATAAAATGAACTGGGACCTCTCCATCTACCTACTTTATCTATTGACTGGCCCTGAAAGAAACCTGAGGAAGGAACGAGTGCATGCAAGTGGGAACCTTGTAAGCCTGTTGCTGCCCAACTCTCCCACCTTGGGGATAGACATCATAGGAGTGGCTGGCAGGAGCAACATGAAGTAGACTCAGAGGGTACTGAGCAGGAAAGGAAGGTGCTGGGAAACCAACTTCCTCCCTTCCAGGATTCAGCCAACCTGTATACCCACAGGCAAATAGTTGTTTTCAGATACGCATTTTATGTTAAGTGCAATGGAATCTCCCTATAACATTAGCATGAAAAGGAAGAACTGATGTCTATCTCATAGGCAAACCAGTTACGTCATAATAATTTATTGGATACCTACTATTTATCGTAAACGTGCATCATTTCAAGTCCTTGGAGCAATATCACAAGGGTGGTTTTTATTGTCCCTGTTTTACAGATGAGGAAATTAAGAATCAGGTTTCATAACTTGCCATTGGGTGGAATTAGGGCTGAAAAACCCCATCCTTCCTGAATCCATTGCCTCTTCTTTCCCACCTGGAAATGTCCAGAGCCGAGATGTTGAAAGGAGTTGAATTGTACATAAAGCTGAGGTTCTTCGACAGGACAGATGAGACTCCCTTTGGAAGGGGCAGGCTCATAGCATTGTTACAGGTTTCCCTTTTTTTTTTTTAAAGATTGGCACCTGAGCTAACATCTGTTGCCAATCTTTCTTTTCTTTCTTTCTTCTTCTTCTCCCCAAAGCCCCCCAGTACGTAGTTGTATATTCTAGTTGTAGGTCCTTCTGGCTGTGCTATGTGGGATGCCACCTCAGCATGGCCTGATGAGTGGTGCCATGTCTGTGCCCAGGATCTGAACCAGTGAGACCCCAGGCCACCGAAGCAGAACGCTTGAACTTAACCACTTGGCCACGGGGCTGGCCCCCGTTACACATTTCTGAATCCCAGTGTCAAACATCTCTTGGTGTGACTATTTGGTATTTTATATATATGACATAATCAGCCTAGTGCTGTTAGGGAATCATTGGCGATCGGTCCTTTACTCAAAAACAAGAAGTTGTATTTTTTGATAAGTGGTGGCAGTCAAGTTTGGGTTTAGTTGTTTTTAATTTGATCTAACTTCAGTTATGGTTTGGATCCTAGGTTGAACCAGTTGAATTTGATTGCTGTTAATATTTGATATAATTTACCTAGAAGGAGATCATTTGAGAGAGGGTGACAGTAAAAGTCAAAGTGAGGAATTCCAGAAATAGTACATGTGTATTCCTGCCTAAAAGTGTGGAAACATTTATTTTCATCAAATTGAGTACCCCCTCCCCAAAAAAGAAAATTGGAATATAAAAAATTACATGTTCATTGTGAAATAGATAAGAAAAAAACAAAAAGTAAATGAACGCAAATCACCTGTTATTTCACCAGTATTAATATTTTGGTATATTTAGGATTTTTTTCACACATCAATAATCTTAGATATAAAAGAAATTGAGTTTTAGAAATATAATTATGAATCACTTTTTAATATTAAGGCTTAGAGATAGCCTGGCAAAAATTCTTGATACTTTGGGTGAAGCTTTAATATAGTAACATGTTCTGCCCTCATGAAATATAACTTGTAGTTCAGTTCAGATACAAATAGAATGATGGCAAGTGTTTGTCACTGTTTGTTATGTATGTCACTGGTTTTGAATATAAAAGTTCTTTGTGTTCTAAAGAAGAAAAAACCATAGGCCCTGTTTTTCCCCCCTTCCAGCACTCATGAATGCTTTTCTACCACCCTGTTCATCTGTCTCTTTGTTAAAGGCTTGTGTGATGCTCTGGAGACTGGGGGAAGCCAGTCACAGGCTGATAGAAGGCCTGGGACGTAGGTACTGCGATGATGTGAGAGGTCTAGAACGGCCTGGTTGGCCTGAAAGCTTCCGAGAAACCATTGGGCATTAGAGACAAAACAGAGCAAATCTAACACTGACACTGTCACTAAATGGAAAGACATTTAGCTGTGGCATTGGTGTTTTCTGTTAGCATAACTGTGGTGAGAGATTGACTGAAGCCATTTAATCAGGACTTCCTTCTGATCTCTACCTTGCCTCAGAAAAATCTTCAAGAAATCTTTGGTGATATCACAGGAAGTTATCTTAGCATCATCAACCAAGCTTACAACTTTAGTCTGAACAGCCTTTCCCCTCTCTGTATTCTTTACTAATCAACTGTGTGGGTTTTTCCCCCCATTAATTGAAAGAGTAATTAAAAGGGTACCATTTCTCTTGGTTCCTTGATTGTCCTGAGTGATTTCATTGCTGTTTAGTTCCTCTGAGGCAAACAGCAGTTATATTTGGATTTAAGAGTGACAGGGGAAGGTGTGAGTAGAGGTGACATCCTTAGAATTGAGGAGAAAGGAGCCTATTGCCGGTTGAAACAGTGAATCAGCAAGCTTATTGTCCATTTATCTCCTTCAGTGCCGCTGAATTCTCCTCTCCTTGTGAGACTGTTTAAAAGTTTGGAATTAGAGCTGAGAGAGATGCTGTAGCTTCTCTGTGTATATGATATATTGCTTTTAAAAAATAACACTTATCTTGTGTATAATCAGAAGCAGATTTAGAAAATTCAGAAAAGTATAAAAATAAAGATTACCTATAATCCTGCTATTTAGAGATAAGCATATTTTATTCTATTTCTTTGCAGTTTTTACTTTTATATTCTGGTTATCAAAAGAGTACATGCTCATAGTTGAATATTTGGAAAGCACAGAGAATTATAAAATAGCTAGAGAAAAACTCGTAACCCTGTAACCCGGGGACAAACATGTTAATATGTTTAGTGTTGAGATGTGTGTCTGTGTGATTTTTATACAATAATTTTTTGATTTATATGGTTGGTCACACGGTATACAATTCTGTATCCCCTTTTCTGATTTAATATTAGAACACAATCTCATTTCCATGTCGTTTTAAAACTTTCATAAAAATAATTTTTAGTGGCTGCCTGTTATTTCATCATGTAGCTATACTATAACTTAACTATTCCATTATTTTGGGAAATTAAATTGCCTATATGTTCAGTTCACTGAACATTTTTGTGAATAAATTTTATCTACACTTTGGATTGTTTCCTTAGATGGTTTCTTGGAATGAGCGTATTTAAGGCTCTTGGCATACTTGTCAAATTGTGTTCCACTTCCACCAGCGGAGTACTCAATAAATATTAATGGAGTGAAAAGCTGCTATCTGCCAGGATATATCATTCCTATAGAAGAGGTTGATAATGGAGTGAACTCACTAGAATGGAGTTCTTGCTCCTAGGATAATCCAGGCATGGCCGAGGGATGAGTGGTTTCATTGCTGGCTGTTTAATGCAGTAGCTCTTTAGAGGACTAATTTATAGAACCATCTGTGAGGGCTGGTTTTTAGTACCACAATTCGAATGTATGTATGTGACTCCTTTTCTAAAGGAGTTTAAAGAGCTTTAAACTCTTGCAGATCACTTGATGAATGGACATTGTTACAAAATAAGAATTAAGTGAAATAAAGATGCTGAAAGTCCCTTTCACAGAAAAGAGGTTTTTGGGGAGAGCTGGGGTTCAGCCACCTGCTGCAGTCTGTGTTAGAGAGCTCGATCAGTTCCACAATCCTCCCCTAGCCTTGAGGAATGTAAACGTGCCTCCAGTCCACCTTTGAGCCTCTTGTCCCACTGCTTCCCTTTGTATACCCACCCACCCCCAGGAAGATGGAATTATTGCTGACCGACCAGCACTTCTGCTTTGTGCTCTTCCTTTCTGATGGCTTTTGTTCACAGTTCCTCCCCTTGAGATGCCCCCCACCTTTTGGGTTGACTTTGTTGTTGTTTTGCAGAGGAGTGAAGGGGAGGTTGATATTAAGTTCTAAGGATACAGGTGACTTCATTCTCATTTAGGGGGAAAAATCTTACGGAAAAAGCTACAGTCCTTTTTATCACCACTCCCAATCTCAGTTCCCTTTTCTTTTGTCACTAGAGAGTTTATTTCTCAGACAAGCTCTGTCACATCGTAGGCATGATGGCTGCCAACTGCCCGAAACACATCCTTCCAGCTTAGCAGCCTTACTGTTAAGAGAAGATCTTTACCTGTAACTCTAGGGAAAAGGCCAGGAGAGGACTCTTGTTGGTTCAGCCTGGGTCACCTGTATGGTGGGGGCGGGGGGAGGGGGCTCACTTGCACATCCCTGGACCGCTCACTGTGGCTGGAGAGTGAGGTGTTTGAATTGGCCAGACCTGGACCCCTTCCTATCTAGACTTTCCTAGAGAGTGCATGTTCTGAAGGTGTTCTGGGCTGTTGCTTTGGGTTAGTCATTCACTTTTTCTCATTGTTAACTAAGGCTATATGAGGAAGATATTGGAGTTGGCTTTGAAGGAAGAAAAGATAGATTTTATGTTGACGTATTGCAAAAGAAGCTTTCAAATGAAGAGCATGATTTATGAGAAGGCTGAGAGTTGTGGGTGGTTGTAAAGTAAAAGATGTCTGAAGGGGTGTGAACTAGTGAACTAGGCTGACAGATGTAAGAGGTAAGAGGGGAGACAGCTGAGGCTAGAGTCAGGGAAAACGTATTAGAGAACTTTCAAAAGGGAACTGATCTACTGATAGGCAGAAGGCTGACTCATTGTGGAGGCAGATTCTTTTACTACAGGATTAAACGAGGTTATGCAAATGAACTTTTATACCACTACACAGAGGTAAGGTAGCAGGGGCATTACATCAAAAATTCCTGGGGTGCCGGCCCCGTGGCTGAGTGGTTGAGTTTGCGCGCTCTGCTTCGGTGGCCTGGGATTTCGCCGGTTCGGATCCTGGGCGCAGAGATGGCACCGCTCATCAGGCCATGCTGAGGCGGCGCCCACATGCCACAACTAGAAGGACCCACAACTAAAAATATGCAACTACATACCAGGGGGCTTTGGGGAGAAAAAGGAAAAATACAATCTTTAAAAAAAAAATTCCTGTATAATAACAAAAACTATACCCAAGGCCTATATGGTAGTCTGCTTAATTAGAATAAAATTTTATACTAATACAAATGTTGGCATTTCCAAGAGTGTGTTGTCACAAAGTTTACCTATCTATTCCAGACTGGCCAGGGAAAGGAAGAAGTACTAGCAGGCATGAAGTGATCAAAATTTAACTGAGTTCAGAGACATGTGACAAGTCAGATTGTGCAATTCTGATGACAGCACATTTAGCTGAAGGAAGAAGACTCAGAAAAAAAAGGTGAAAGTTGATTATTATCAATTAATGGTAATATCCTAAACTCTTAAATTCTTAAAAAGACTCTTAAAACTACATCTTTGATTAAGAGGGAGAGGCAATCCAGGATGGAGAAGTGTGTCGGGGATCAGTATGATTTCAGATTGTTTAATAAGCCTGGAGAGTAAAGGGATCGTGTTCAAGAAGTACATGGCCTTGGAGATGGTAAATAATCCAAGAGCGGTGGGAAGGATCTGTGACCAGAGCCTATTAGACACTACCTTGGGCTGTGCCCTCATTGTGTCATCACACCCTCTAGAATGCTGGGATGAAGGGTGGGTAACTGGAGAAGCAGGCTGTGAAGCAGATGGTAGTTGACTGAAGCAGAAGGGTGACCATAGCATCACCCCTGCAGTGGCCTGACCAGTGAGTCAGCTCCGTAGCCAGGGTCTCTGCACACTCGTCTCCAGATAAAGACCTGTTCAAGCTATTCACACACAGGGTCGCCAAGGATATATTTACAAGTCCACATGAAGGTGAGTGTCTCTTTTCATATGCTGTGCTCTGCTAAGAACATTTTCATTCACATACTTTGAAAATGAAGAAAAACTAGAGGAGACACTGACAACCAAGAATTGCTCCAAATAGGGCGGAGGGCTTAATGAATAGGGCCTGGGACTGTTGGCCCTTTGATACTTTGGCTGTTACACAATTTGGGGGCATGTCATGGGAAAGTAGGGGCTGATTTCTCCCTAAAAAGTTGAAATTTTATGAGCCAATTTTAACTCTGAATTTCGTCCGGCTTATGAAGTGATGACATAGTAGTTACTTTGCCCTATTCTTTCATCTACTTGTACTGTATTCTCTTCTGCACCATCTGTTATATCTCTCATTTCATCATCCTTCTCCTGAACTTCCCTCACAGCTCACTGTCCCCCCCCAACTCCACCCCTCCACACGCACACTGTCCCCACCAATTACCTGGCCTTGGGGTTCCTGCTAACCTTAGGGCGAGAGTGTAAACTGGTTTTTCCCTCAGTTCTCAGTAGCACAGCTGAGGCCAAGCTGGAATATTTAAGCAAGACTCTATTGAAGGTTTAGATATGACAAAAGGAAGGCTCCAGAAACTAGATTGTCAAGATGACAAATTATTGCACATTCTCTTCAGTTTGGGTTCTCTTGTAGTGTCACCCATCTGGCAGGGGCTGGCTTCTCCCTCTCTCCGTCTTTATTCTTTCTTTCTCTCAAGAAATAAAACATGAGAGACATCGAAGCCTCCTCAAGTTCCCTTTCTGAATCTGTCACTTCCTAGAAGGAAACAAATCCTCAAGTTAGTGTACCTTCCTTTTCCTCCATGTTGTTACACTTTATATGTGTGTAAATGTATACAATCTATGTAGTGTTACTTTTTTACTACTAAAGTGATGAATGTATTATATACATATCCTTCTGCATTTCTACTCAGCGTTGTGTTCTCAAGATTTTCTCTGTGTATTAATGCTTATAGTTCTAGTTCATTTTTATCTGTATTTCATTATATGAATGTCATAATTCACTTACCAGTTTATTGATGAATATTTAAGCTATATCCAGTTTTTTTGACATTATAAATAAGGCTGCAGTGTACCTCTCTGTGCATAACTTTTTTGTGTGTGTGACCATGTTTGAGAATTTCTTTCAATTATACCTAAAAGTAAAATTGTGGAAGGATAGACACCTCTTAACTTTGCTAGAAGTTACCAGATTGTTCTCCAGAGTAGTAATTCCAGTTTGGATGTCTACCAACAGTGCGTGAAAGTTCTTATTTCTCTACATCTTGGCCAACACTGGTGTTATCTGACTTTAAAATTTTTGCCGTTCTAGTGTGTGTAAAGACACACCTCGTTGAATTTTCACATTCCTGACTGCTAATAGAGTTAATTTTTCTTCCTCAATTTTCTATCACAGCATCCTATTTATTTCTTTCATAGCACTTATTACAAGCTAATATTATAGGTTGGTGGATTGGTGTGTCTATTGTCTGCCTCCCTGTCTAGAACATAGTCTGTGTGAGAGCAGGGGTCACATCTCTCTTGTTCACTGTTTTATCCCCAGAGTTCAGTCGAGGGTCTGGTAGTAGGGGTTCGGTAAATACTGTGGCGTTTAATGACTGAGCATGGTGGTGGTGGAGGGGGTTCCTCAATAAGTCAGACATTACTACAAGAGAAATGCTCACACAGTAACAGAAATTTGTGTCCTTGTATTCCTCCCACCCAAACCCTATGCTTTATTTCATAGCCGGTTCCCAGTACTTAATTCTCTCCTTCATTTCTTACTTTTTTCCAAGCCTTTGAATAGGCTTGAATAGGAGGTAGCAGTAATAGAGAATAGCAGAGTTACTGAGTCACTTGTGGTTTGCTTTGATAGAGATGTCTGCTCCAGCCTGGGGCCTGTGATTTGAGATACACTGGTGTTCAGTTAGCCTAAGATTGTTCTGTGTCCCAAATCAGAGAAGAAACCAAAGCACTGATGAGGTTCATTATTAGATAGGAAATTAAGTTGGAAGCCCTTTGCTTTTGTTAGGGTTCTTTTTTTTTCTTTTAAAGATTGGCACCTGAGCTACAACTGTTGCCAATCTTCTTTTTTTTCTTTCTGCTTTTTCTCCCCAAATCCCCCCAGTACATAGTTGTATATTTTAGTTATGGGTCCTTCTAACTGTGGCACATGGGACGCTGCCTTAGCATGGCCTGACGAGCAGTGCCATGTCTGCACCCAGGATCCGAACTAGCGCGAACTTAACCACTCAGCCACGGGACCGGCCCCTGTTAGGGTTCTTATTGCTAAGAGTTAATCTTGTCTTACCTACTGTGAGGCTTTCTGAGGTAGGTGTGGACTTCGTCTGCAAAAATTCGCTGGGCTAAGCATGATAATTTTTTTATTTCATTGAAGAAGACTAGAATAAATCTGAATTAACTTTTCTACAGTCTCTTTTTTTTCTACCCAACCATTCTTATTGCTGGTCCCAGCAGCTCGAGTTGCATCCTGTTCCAGCTTTATTCAGTTCTTGAGCTCGGCTCTGGCTATAATTTAAACTTTACTCATTGCCTTGGTTAGGATCCTTTGGGGTGCAGGGAACACACATGCTCAAACTGGTTTAAACCAGAGGCAATCCAGGGATATCTCACAACTTAAGAGCACACACAGCTAGAAGCAGGAATTAGAGCAGTGGAAATGCCTACTGTAAGCTTCCAAGTTTACTTCTCTTTTCAAGAGAGGAACCAAGCCGAGGATAGAATCTTAGTCCCAGTTACAAATTCTCAGGGAGGGCTGCTGACCCAGCATGGACCAGATGCCCACCTGACTCCCGCAAGCCCTGGCCATAAGGTTACAGTCCACAAACATGGCAGCCAAGAGCCGCCCTGTGATGGATGGTTCACAGAGAAGGTCAGCTCCCAGGAGAGGGGAGAGATTTTAGGCAGATACACCCTTGGTCTACTGAATTTATCAGTTGCTGAACGTGAGTTTAGAGGCTCCGAAGCCTCTGGCTTTTTACCCAGTAACTTCTTCATATCTTCTGCTTCCTTAACTTTTCTTTCCCCAGGTCTTACCCGGCTCCCTACTCAACTTGCTGATCTTTCCATAGCCAGTTGCAAATATATTCTCAACAGATCCCTGACTTTCCCTAGTTAGGAAAGTGAGCTTTGTGGATAAGAAGGTGTATTTTTCCTTCATTTATTTGTTTGCTTGTTTATCTGGAAGGAATTAGAAAGTAAGAATATTCTGTATAATAGAGCATCTCTGGTATGCTTAGACTTCAGTGATGTGTTCTGCCCCAGATAGTGGGAAATAGCGGTAAATCAGGTACTATGAAAATTCTGCAACCTGGGAGGTCCATTGTGCCTTTGCTGAGACCTTACGTTCTCTTGTTACAGGAACATGACATAGAAACAACTCATGGTTTGATCCATGTCACTGTAAGAGGCCTACCAAAGGGAAACAGACCAGTTATTCTGACATATCATGACATTGGCCTCAATCGTATGTATTTGATTTTATACCTTCTCTTTTTATTATAATACTTAATATTTGTATATTTAACAAAACACCCACACAAGAAATCCTAGTATCTAATAGAGCATAGGTTTTCTCCTTGCCTTCACCTTCTCTCCTCATTGCTGCATATGTTAATGGCATGGTTCAAGTTCCCTGGAGAATGCGTTTTGGGGGGTGCTGGAATCATATCTTGCCTTTGTGTCATATCTGCTAAAGGACTGAAGATTATTTGATGAACTGGTTAGGAAAGTAGAACTGAAATCAGTTTCTTTTTTTAAGTCTACACTTCTTTGGTTTTTCCATAGTTTAGGTTAGAAAATCCAGAGTTTGCACTTAATTTTGTTGTGAGCCCTTCAGTGAATTCTTGCTATAGCCTGTCATCGGTGACTTTAAGTGGACCTTTCTAGACAGACTTTCTAGATAAGACTCTGGCCCTGGCCACAGGCATACAGAGTCTGTCTACGTGTGTTTTCTCCCGTGCTGCCCTGGCTTTCAGAGATGGCCTGCATATGAAGCTACAGACTAGCGCTGGAGCTTTTCTCACCGCCTTAGCCTGAGGAGTGACTCAGAAGTGGTTAGACGAGCAGGGTAGAAAAGGGAGCAGAAGCCCCTCCCTGCACCCCAGCAATTTTGCCAAGAGACAGCCTTCCGTGTGGTGAATGTAAGCAGCCCAAGATATTCTCTCTAGCCAGGTTCTTGGGATATACTCAGCGTCTGTGTCAGATATGCTAACTAAGTGCGTGAGAAATGACAGCCTTGTGGATGTAAGGTGATTTTGTGCAATACTAGGATTGGTTTCCACTTTGTAGACATTGCGTAGAATTGACAATCGGTTATCATTTGCAAGTCATCGAGATGTCTGGTATTCAGCCTTTAGGGCAGCTTGAATAAGACAGGTTGTTCAGACACCTCCCTTTAGTGGAGCAGTGATTAAAAGGGAGTGAAAGAGGACGAGGATACGCAGTTGGTTGAGTAGAAGAAAATTGGGGAGAAATAGAGAGCCTGTAACTTAGGAGTATTTTTACTCTTGCAGATAAATCCTGTTTCAATGCGTTCTTTAACTTTGAGGATATGCAGGAGATCACCCAGCACTTTGCTGTCTGTCACGTGGATGCCCCAGGCCAGCAGGAAGGTGCACCGTCTTTCCCCACAGGGTAAGGCCACAAGCAGGATCTTCTGGAAGATAGGCACTCCGAAGAGCTCCAGTGGGAGAAGTAGCCTGTGGTTCCCTTCCCACTTGGTTTCAGCACAGCCTACAGGTTATGCTTATCAACCGACCATCCTCGTATTTTCTCTCCCTGCTATGAGAGGACTGTTAGGTACAGTCTGTTGAGGAAAACTGCATGTTTTCCCATTTCCAGGAATGGCTCTCCTTAGATGGGAGTCTGTTTCCCTGTAATTACAAGGCACGTGCCTGGAACACACACTTCTTGCCTTTTCTCTGTCCCCTTCCTCATGTGTTTTAAATCTGTTGTTTTTGTGCCCCTTCCTGCATCTCCCAACCACCTAGGTCCAAACTCAGATCCCCCTGAGCTTCTTGGGAGCACTGCCCCATCCCTGCCTCCCAGTCTGGTGGCAGGTATTTGAATGTCTGTGTAACCATTTATTCTGAGAAGCTCCCCTGTCAGGTAGAGCTGCATTTTGACCGGACTTGGAGCTCTCGGCTTCATTCTGAGCCTGCTTTGCGTGGCGGGTCCACAGTCTCCCTCACTCCTCCCTGGACAGAGGGGAGATTGAGGGGACCGTGGGAGGAGGAGTGAAAGCACAAGCTGTGGGATGCTAATGCTTCCCCTGACCTTGACTCATCTCCAGAGGTGCCCTTGCCAGTGACTGCTGTGAAATAGACCTTTGCAGACGAATAATAGCTCACCCTTGTATAGTACTCAAACGGTATTCCAGACACTGCTTTAAATACTCTACATTTATTAACTCACGTAACCCTCACAACCCTATAAGATAGGTTCACTATTATTCCCATTTTACAAATGAGGAAACTGAGGTCCAGAGATATTAAGTAACTTGGCCAAGGTTACATAACGATTAAGTAGCAGAGCTGAGATTTTAACCCAGACCGTCTAGCTCTAGAGTCCATGTCATTGACTATGTCTGAGCTGGTCTGTCTCTCAAACACAAATTGGCTAGCGACCAGTTTATATTCAACAAGATTTAGATCCAGTTCCTTTTTTCTATTTTGTGCACAGATGGCTTAAGAGCGCTCTATCGCTTAAAGTGTTTCAAGCAGAGGCAGGCTGACTTGCCTGTCAGATGTAGAACAGATCCTGCCTCATTTATCGGAGGGTTGTCCAGCGATCCCTTCCGTCTTTGACTCTGTAATCTCTGTGGATGCTCCCTGCTTTTCTTGGATTCCTAGTCTGAGTCTATTCCTGAGCTTGCTTGACCATCTTAGGAGCCAGAGGTTCATATCATAAACCAAATGCAAAAGCAATAAAGTAACCATGTTATCCTGTGCCCAAGTGAAATAAGTCAGCATTCATGATGAGGAGCCTGGGATTTGTGACTCTGTGCTTAGGCCCTGGAAAGCTTTGTTCACTTTTGCATTTAGCTGTCTAAATAGAAGCAGCAGACCAAGAGCCACTTTCTGAGTTGACTCTTACTGCTGGAAGTTTACTGAGCCTGTTCCCCAATTGAAGTGATTGTTAGGAATTGGGAAATACCCTGAGAGCCATATTACCTGTTCTTTTCAAATGGCTTCCTCGATCCCAGAGACTGCTCTTTAGGATATAGAAATATATAGGTTCTTTTACTTTCTTCTTAGCATGGTGGTTGTAGAGAGTCACATAACATGCCACCATCATTTCCAGACACCTTTGAGTCTTTGGTAAAGGGAATGCGTTTGTCTAAGAAGCCTGTGCTTTTCTAGCTGGTCTAGTGATTGGGAAATGTGGGTGCATTCTCATTCAGGAGATATCCTTCTGGATTTCAGGTACCAGTATCCCACAATGGATGAGCTGGCTGAAATGCTGCCTCCTATTCTTACCCACTTAAGGTAGGTTCATTCTGCAGCTCTTTCACACAGTTTTTATTCACTTTCTACTGTGTGTCTGATCTAAGGAGTATGATGGTGAGCAAAACAGGATAGCACTACCCTCATGGAGCTTACATCTTCTTGGGGGAAATAGTTGACAAGCAAACAAATCATCACAACTAAAGTGCTATAGAAGAAGTCAGCAGGGGTGTTGTGTTAGAGAATAAGGCCAGGATCTACACGGATAAGGTTAGTTGGGAAATGCCTCTCTAAGAAGCTGTCGGCTGAGACTTGGATAATTAAAAGGAACTACCTAGACGGAGAGCCAGGGCAAGAGGGTTCCAGACAGAAGGAATAATGTGTCCAGAAGTCCTGGACCAAATGAGCAAGTGGGAGAAGGGCATGTGGTGAAATTAGAGAAATAGACAAAAACTAGGTTTCATAGATCTCACAGATCATGTTAGAATTTGAGATTTTATTCAAATGACAAAGAACAAACATTGAAAGGTTTTAAGCAGGGGAATAGTATTCATTTAGTCATTTAAAGTGATCACTGGGGCCAGCCCAGTGGTGCAGCAATTAAGTGCCCACGTTCCGCTTTGGCAGCTCGGGGTTCACCAGTTCAATCCTGGGTGTGGACATAGCACTGCTTGGCAAGCCATGCTGTGGTAGGCGTCCCACGTATAAAGTAGAGGAAGATGGGCATGGATGTTAGCTCAGGGCTGGTCTTCCTCAGCAAAAAGAGGAGGATTGGCAGCAGATGTTACCTCAGGGCTAATCTTCCTAAAAAAAAAAAGTTAAAAATAATGATCACTGTAGCTATGTAAATTGAACATCAATAAAGCTGTTTAAATTTTTTTAAAAAGGATTACTTTAGCTGTGGAGAGAATAGGTTAGAGAGGAGTAAAAGAGGAAAGGCAGGGAGACCAGTTAAACTATGACAACAGGCCAGGCAAGAGATAATGATAGCTTGGTGCTGGGTGCTGTTGGGGGATGGAATGAAGTAGCTGGAGATAGATGGAAGTATTTTGGAAGTAGACTCTGTCAGACCTGCTGATGGGTTGGACGTGGAGGTGATAGGAGAGTGAGCTGTCAAGGACAACTCAGAGGTTTTAGTCATATTTCACTTAACCCTTAAAATCAACTTTTTTATTTTAGTCAAAAATGATAAGTGGTAATATCCTTGTTTTATAGGTAGGGAACCAAGGCTCAGAAAGTTAAAGAAACTTGACCCAATTCTATATCCAGTAAGCATCAGAGCCATGATTTGAACCCAGTTGCATTCTTTCCGTTATGCCATGCTACCTCCACATGAGTTAATCCTGTCAGTGTTGGTGTGTCCCATTCACAGTCTGAAAAGCATCGTTGGAATTGGCGTTGGAGCTGGAGCTTATATCCTCAGCAAGTTTGCAGTAAGTACCTGGAGGATTAGTCTCGACACCCTGAGGCACTGCTTGGGTCACAGCTCTTATTGCTGTGTTAAGTGACCAGGTTTTCTTGCGGGTCTCATGTCAGTTTTCCTGTGAGTTCTGTCAGCTCTCTGCATATAGGTTTGTATAAAAGCCTTGCTTTGAATTTATAGTACCTGAAAAATCACAAATGAGGGCAGTACATCATCAGTAAAGAGTAATTGTTAGAGGACACTTATGATGGAATTTTGTACAGCCGTTAAAATTTTGTAAGAAGAGCTTGTAATGATATGCGATTTCGCATATCCTGTAACGTCAACAACAGAGTTAGAATACAGATTCATGTAGTTTGTCATAGTGATAGGAAAGGACTGGAAGGAAATACACCAAAGTATTACCGGGGATTGATGTTGTGTGGTAAGATCATAGGAGATTTTACCTTCTGTTTTTTATCACTTCTCCGTTTCTTAGGTTTTCTACAGTGAGCATAATCAGTGTAATCACAGGGGGAAAAGTAAGTTAGAGAGTTTTGAGTTTACATAGAAATGTTCCTGTTGATTTTTCTTTAAGGAAGTGTTTTTCAGATGCCTCTAGGTGATAGGATAGTCTTCTGGGGGTGGTATCACCTATTCATATGGTTTCAAAAAAGAACCTTCAGGAGCCCCTATTGGGAACAAAGGTCTATGAGTGTGAAGTAGCCAGTCTAAGCCTCAGCAGCTGCTGATGCCGGGTAGCTCCAAGGGCACCTCCGCAGCAGGGAAGACCCACCATGAGCTTAACAACTACAGAGACACCAGGTGCCTTCCTCTGCTGTAGAAATGAAAAGCATGTCTCCCTCGTAGATCCTTGTAAGGCAAGATCATTTGATAGCAATTTAAGAAACTGGTTTTCCAGATGCTAAGTCAGATTTAAAGAGCTCTTTCTCCAGATATCCTCCCTAGCACCTCTCTGAAATCTTACTTGCAAATCTGAGGCATTGAGGCATAGTAAGAATTGATGAACCATGCTGCAACATTTTTAGAAGAATACCGGGAGTGGAACTTTCATACTGTTGTCTTTGTCTCGTATTTCAGCTCAATCATCCAGAGCTTGTGGAAGGCCTTGTACTCATTAACATTGACCCGTGTGCTAAAGGCTGGATTGACTGGGCAGCTTCCAAAGTAAGCACCAAATCGTGTCCATTGGCTCATCGCTTGGTCCCTTCTCAGAATGGCTTGTCTGTCTTATTTTTGTTTTTTTCATCAAGGTGTATACAGTTAAGGGCAAGAAGTTTTAAGTATACAGCTTGACGAGTGTTTCTGTATGTAATCACCACCCAGTATACAGAATTCAGTATACAGAATATTTCCAGCTCTGAGGATTCCCTGGTGCCTTTCCCTTAATTAATACTTCCTCTCCTTCCGGAAATAACTGTCTGACTCTGACTTCTGTCACCATAGATTGGTTTAATCTATTCTTAAACTTCACATAAATGGAAGAATAGAATATATATTCTTTTGTGTCTAGCTTCTTTTCATTCGTCGTCTGTGAGTCTCATTCATATTGTGTGTAGCAGTAGTTCTTTTTAACTGTTTTGTAGTCTATTGTGTGAGTACACGCAATGAGTTGTTTGTTTTTCGACTATTATGAATAAAGCTCCTGTGCGCGTCCTTTTACACGTCTTTCAGTAGACACACACATTCGTTTCTCTTGGGCCCGGACCTAGGAGTGGAACTGCTGGGTCAGAGGGCAGTCGTGTGTTTAGCTTTGGTAGAGACCGCCAGTCCTCTGTAGCGCTTGGCCAGTTTGCACACCAGCACTGCATGAAAGTTCCAGTCGTTCCACATCCTCACCGACATTTGATAGTTAGTCCTTTTAATTTTGTAAAAGATGAATAGTTTTATTTGTAATATTAGTTTTTTATATGGAACCCATCACTTAAATAGCTTTAGTTATTAAAAAATGATTTTTAATTGTACTATCTTTTCAATTTTAATCTATGCTTATGGGTAAATAATGTTGGGGTTTAATTTGCATTTCCTTAAGGGCCCATGATGTCCAGCACTTTCTTTAAAACTGGCCATTTGAATATCTTTTTGGAAGTGACTGTTCTTGTCTCTTGCCTCCCCCCCCCCCCCGCCTTTTTTTAAATTGCGTGTTGGTCTCTTTTTTTAATTGATGTATGAGAGTTCTTTACATGGTCTGCCTAGGAATCCTTTGCTGAGTACATGTAAATACCTTCTCCCAATCTGTGGTTTGCATTTGTACTCTTTTCATGAGTGAAATGAATGAATTAATCACTCTCTTCAGTGAACCCAAATAGTTTATTTGTGCTACTGCTCCCAAAGACACACAGATTATAGATGTTTGCTGTCTGAAAAATGAAGATATTTGCTATCTAGTTGGAACTTGCTATCCAGATGGAATGCTGTCTAAAATCTGTTCAAAGAGATAGGAAACTACAGGGGTGTGCTAATGACTTTACAAATATAAGTAATCCCAGCAACAACCAGAGTGAAAGAGGGAGTAAGGGGAAAAGCATTATATTATATTCTATTTGCATTGAACTCTCCCATGCTAAAAAGTAATTCACTGGGTTTTTTTGTTTGTTTGTTTGTTTTTTGAGGAAGATTAGCCCTGACCTAACTGCTGCCAATCCTCCTCTTTTTGCTGAGGAAGACTTGTCCTGAGCTAACATCCATGCTCATCTTCCTCTACTTTATACGTGGGACACCTGCCATAGCATGGCTTTTGCCAAGTGGTGCCATGTCCGCAGCCAGGATCTGAACCAGCGAACCCCAGGCCACTGAAGCAGAATGTGTGCACTTAACTGCTGCGCCACTGGCTGGCCCCTAATTCACTGTTTAAAATTGTGATACAACCATAGAATGGAATACTATGCACCCCAAAAATTATTTGGTTATTTAAGGAAATGAGAAAATTGTCACGTTTAAAAAACAGACATAAAACTTTGTATGTCCCAGTATTGTTAAATACATATATGCGTGAGAAAAGAGAGAAAATAATTTGTTACCAGCAGTTACATCTTTGGCTGGTAGCATTACAAATTATTTTTATTTTCTTTTTCATATTCTGTGTTTTCCTAATTTTCTACAATAAGCATGTATTGCTTTTATGATTATTTTAAAATATTAAAATATTCCATCTACCAGCAGACCAAATTCTAAAAAATTTATTCATCCCTCCCCACATTTAAATTCTGGAGAAACGATGCACAGGGGAGGAAGAACTATTCCTCTGCCTTCTAGGTCCTTCTGGCTGGTCTGAGAATCAATTGATGTGAGACAGAATAACAGGAGAAAATCAAACAAGGTTTGATTTGTTTGTATAACGTGTATTCATGGGAGAAACCCAGGAAAACTGAGAAACTTACCAAAACGACCAAAGCCACCACCTTAAATACCATCTTCAGCTAAAGACAAAGGAGGATGTTTGGGGTCGTGGTCTGGGACTTCAAAGGGGAGGAAGGCAACTTACATGGAGATGAAAAAGCAAATGTTTGGTAAACAAATGTTTGCTGGGCCATCTATAGACAGTGTGACCAGAGAGAGAACTTTGATAAATATTTAGGGCTTAGCAAGGCTCCTCCCAGCCTACCATACCCAGAGTTATCTATGGTGACGGCCTGTCCTGGAACAGACCTTCTATCTTGAATTCTTTTATTTAGGCAGGGGGCAGGTCAAAGTTTCTTTTGGAGTCTTTTGTTCTTAAAGATAATCAAGGCAAAGAGACACATTTTGGGGTGGGAGACATTCTGGTCCCCCACAGTTTCATACCCTAGCTTTGGATGAACTGTGTTAACAATGCTATTGCCAAATGCTGTGGAAATTCTTTTTTACAACCTGACTTATTTAAAATTTGTTCTAATTCCTATCTAGTATGATAGGAATTAAACCTTACCTGAACACTGTCAGTAACATGTAACAACCTAAAATTCTGATAAAACTTCAGAATGACCTTATGAGTATTAAACACTAAATGAGATTGGTTATTAAATTCTGATTATCTTTATAACTTGTGGATCACTGATAACCCATGTGGAGATTTCTGGACTTCTTTCTTCTTAATCTTTCTGAGACTGTGTGATCCTCTTCCACCCATATCCATGTCTGTCTCTCTCCTCTCCTCCATCCCCACCCCTGACTCAGCACTTCACTCTGTTCTGAGTCAGCAGTAGGAATTGAGCATAAAACCAAGGAAGAAGGCTTAAGGAGAATCAGCAGTGTAATTTGAGTTGGAAATTTTTCTGAAAATAGACGAACAGTCTACAGATCTGTGCAGATTGCTGCATTTATTAGACTGTGAGATGCATCATTTTGAAGTAGGAAAAATTAGGAGAAAAATGTTCAAAACACAAGAACATTCTGTAAACATAGCTATTTCCTCCCACTCCCTGAGCTGAAGATAGCAAAAACTGGAGGAAAGGAAAAAAAAATTGGTTTTTTTCTCTCAGGTGGCTTGGGAGTGGTTGTAAGTTGATCCTTATTAGCCGTAAATCCGGTGTAAATGCAGAAATACAGCCAGGAATGAAGTGGCTAATAGCCGTGAGTTCTAAGTCTCCAGTTTTCAAAGAAGGAATGGCCAGCATTTCTTCCAGCTGCCTTTTTCAAAACAGGCTATATTAACCTGGAAGGGAGACTTTTTGTTTTTTTTCTGACTTGTTTCTTGTTCTCGTGTCTCTTGAAACCACCATCTCAAGAAAATGTGTGACACTGAGTTGTGTTTTTGTTTGTTGAAGGTCAACATATACAATAAAGTACATTAATCTTAAGTGGACAGCTTGATAAATTTTTGTATATGCTTACTCCCTTGACACAGAGTTTTTATCTTTTTAGCTCTCCGGCTTGACAACCAATGTTGTGGACATTATTTTGGCTCATCACTTTGGGCAGGTAAGTGCCTATTACACCTAGGAGAGCTGTGTTTATTAGCTTGCACTGAAAGCCTTGTTTACCTCAGGAAGGAAGAGGTGCCGTAGAATTCACCTGATCCTAGTGGTAACACTTCTAGTGCAGTGCGACATGCATGTCGCTCAGCAAAGGCCGGTCATAGGGGAGAGGCATTAACTCAGTGCCACATGGCTCTTAGCATTTGGAGAGATGAGAGGAGGCAGCGCTCAGCCCCCCCCCAACCTGTTCCCTGTAAGCAGCATGCCATCTGTTAATGTTTGACAACATCACAAACCTCACCAAACATCTTTAGAGCCATAATGAGGTCTGGGAAAGGCTTCACAGAAACAGAAATTTCAGAGAAAAAAGAAACCATGAAATGTTAGTGCTGAAAGAACCATAGACATTATTTTGTTCAATCCTCATGATTTACTGGTGAGAAAACTGAAGTCTACAGAGGAAATGATGGTTATATGGATAATTATTGGGTGGGAGAGGGGAGCCCAGTTCTCTTTTCAGAGGGAAAAGTGAGTTGGATCATGTGTTTCTGGTGCCAATTACAATGTGTGTTTTTCCCCACACCACTAAGCAAGTCTCAGATACCAGCTGGGTGTCCTACAATTCACCTCAATTCTGACACTGTCTACCTGGTGATAGTGTCAGCTCCCACAGGTTAATGGCTCAGTCCTACAGGACTGACACCCACCCACCTCCCTCCGCCTTCAGATGCCAATCGCAAGTCCATGTTGTCACCCGTGCTTCTGGACTGACCAGCTGTAGATCGGAGGTTCCAACGACCCTCTCGTTAGGTTTGATTGATTTTGCTATAGCGGCTCACAGAGCTCAGAGAAACATTTTACTTACTAGATTACCAGTTTGTTATGTATAAAAGGATATAACTCAGAAACAACCAGATGATAGAGATGCATAGGGCAAGGTATGTAGAAAGGGGCCCCGAGCTTCTGTGATCTCTTGGAGCTTGCCAGAACCTCCACGTGTTCACCAACCCGGAAGCTCTCCAAACCCTGTCCTTTTAGGTTTTTATGGAGGCTTCATTACATAGCCATGGTTGATTAAATCGTTAACCATTGGTGACTGAGCTCAATCTCCAACCCCTCCCCACTCTCCCCAGGTGGGACTGGAAGTTCCAACCCTCTAATCACTTGGTTGGGTTAGGTCCTGACTTACTTAGGTGCTTTCCAAAAGTCCCCTCATTAACATAACAAGACACTTTTATGGCTCTCATATCTTTGGAAATTCTAAGGGTTTTAGGAGCTCTGTGCCAGGAACTGGGACAAAGACCAAATATGTATTTCTTATTGTAAATCACAGTATCGCAGATGACCTATGAAGGGGTGAGGGAATAAATGAGCAATGAGGCTGTGGGGCTGTGAGGTGTCTGGAGTGGGAAGATGAAAACAATGTAAGTAGGAGTAATGCACATCCAACTTCAGTCTGTGTGATTAATTTTAAATATTATTGGAAGGAAAATGGTAGATGAGAAAACTAGCATTTATTGAGTACTCATTATGTGTAAAGCACTTTGATAAGTGCTTTAAGGGACAAACTCAGTTATTTTTCACATGGTTTTATTAAACTTATTTTAGGATGGAGAAACTGAGGACCAGAGACTTGCCACTGTTATCCAGAGAGCAAGTGATGGAGCTGACACTTTGTTACAGAACCAAAGTGGGTTAGCTTCCTGGCAAGTTAAAATCAGAGCCTCCACCAGAAGTAGTTGTCACGCAAAGTAGAGTTCATTTGTAGCAAATAGGAGACCACGCAGAATCATTTACAAAGTCATGGCTCTCCCTGAACAAAGGGAAGCAGGTGTCTTTTATTTTGGGTGGGGAGTGAATATTTAAAAGTGAAGTTTTGTCATCATGTGTAGAGGCGGGTCTTGGCTGGCGCAGGTGCAGTCTGCAAATCTGTCCTCACGTGGTATTAGTATTAAGGTGGAGTAAAGGGCATCTTTTGGTCATCTCCCGGCCATCTGCGCAAGTGCTGCTCTTGCAGTGGGACTTGATCTGGTTCAGGCTGGTTGACGCTGGTATTTCTTCCCACTGAGGCTCTGAAAACAACCGTGAGGGAGTGCTAAGCACCTTTAAACTTCCTTCAAGCTGCTTAGGGAATGCACTGGTGACAGTTTGAATCCAGGTCAGCTAACTCCAAAGTTCATAGTCTTTCTTTTCTTTTATTTAGGTTATATTTTATCAGGGTTACAAATTCACATGTATTTAGAGTAGAGAAGTTCTGCAGGGCTTGTTACAAAGAATCTGCCACCCACCCATTTCCTGCTTCTTAAAGGTAACCTACTTTAATTCTTTTAGCCAATTCTTTTGGGTTTTGTTTCCATATTGCTCTCTCTTTAATTGGGGGTATAACTTACATAGAGTAAAGGACATCAATCATAAGTGCATCTCAGTGACTTCTTATATACATATACTCTCATATAACCACCACCAAATCAAGATAGAGAACATTGCCATCAAAAGGTTCCCTCCTGCCCTTTCCTACTTCTAATCCCCCTCCCCAAACAAAGTATTCAGTGTTCTGTTAGCCCTATAGATTTGTTTGCCTGTCCTTGGCCTTCGTATAAATGCAGTCACACAGTGTCCACTCTTCTGAGTCTGGCTTCTTTTGCTCAATGTATTGTCTTTGAGATTCATCCATGTCATTCTGTGTATCAGTAGTTCATTCTTTTTTGTTACTGTGAGCAGTCCATTGTGTTAATGTACCACAGATTATTTATTCACCTAGGAACATTTGAGTTGTTTCTAGTTTGGGGTTTTTTTGTTTTTGTTTTTTTACTAGTATGAATAAAGCTCCTATGAATATTCTCATACATGTCTTTTTGGATGTATGCAGTCAATTCTCTTTGCCTCCATCTCTCTAAATATGCATCTGTTTCCACCTGTTGATTTTTCGGTTGTAGGCATTATCTTTTGGCATTTCATTATGGAAGACGATTTCACTCACTGTCTCTCACACACATACCTGACTCTATGACACACATTTGTATTTTCTACCACTCCACTCCATCCTCCCAATACAGCATAATTTGGATTAGATCAATTTCCAGTTTACACTATCATGCTATGTAAATGCCATTCACAGCTGAGCCATGACTACTTTCTTTTTCTGTGTAGCATTTCACCTTTGCCAGCTGACAGTGTTAGAAATTGTAAATAAAGGACACTGGAGGGACACTGCAAGGTGACAGTGGCAGGAGGGCACTTTCTTTCCAGGTTCTGGCTTTTTTTTTTTTTTTAAATAGCACACATCTTAAGTTTTGTTTTATTTTTTTAAGATTGGCTCTGAGCTAACATCTGTTGCCAGTCTTTTTTCTTCTTCTTCTTCTCCCCAAAGTCCCCCCCCAGTACATAGTTGTATATTCTAGTTGTAGGTCCTTCTAGTTCTGCCATGTGGGGCCCCGCCTGAGCATGGCTTGATGAGCAGCACTGGGGCCGCACCAGCGAAACCCCAGGCTGCCGAAGTGGAGCTCACAAACTTAACCCCTCGGCCACAGGGCCGGCCCCTTTTTTTAATTTAGCACAGGAGTCGATCTGAATAGAGAAGACTTGGTGACGCTCATCTCAGCAGCCTTCAGGTCACACTTTCTCTGTCCTGTGGGCTGTTTCTGCAGGGTTCAGCCTGGAGACAGAAACCACACAGTTTGAGCACAAAAAATTTAAAATAAAATGTTAACTAGTAAAAGGTACTTTACTTCTCAAAGGGATAAGAGAGGACTCTGAGGGGTCCTAAAGTAGCAGATGGAAAACAGTAGCTACTACTTCTAGGCTGAGGGAGTGTGGACACAAGGAACTAAGTTAAGCCCCCACCACCAAGCCAAGAGTTGGCCTCTCTGAAGAAGTCACAGTTTCCACAGAAACAGAACCGGCTGGTAGTGAAGAAACTTGCCAGAGGGTGAGGGCCGGAACTGGCCCATAGAGCCAATCACCAGAGGGAGAGATTTGTCTAAAGTAAGGTGTGAGCTGCTGCAGAAGCTGCAGTTGGGTGGGGAAGTGTGGGCCGAGGGTGCGACTACGGCTTGTCTTCGAGGATTCCTGCACCTTGAGCCATTGGCTTCTGTGCTCAGTTTTTAAAAGGATTGGCAAAGGGACAATGTGTATGCAGTCTAGCTCCAGAATTACAAAGGATGGTGGATCTGAGGCTGAGAAACCAGAAATTGATACCTAGTGCAGGTGCTTTGCCCAAATGGCTGGGGATCCCTGGCTGTCTGTGCATGTGTAATAAGGGTGGATGGCTAAAAGGCCTGTGGGCACCAGGTGACGCTTATCACTGTGGGCCATTTCCTTGGAGAACCCCTGATGTCAACAACTTTAGGTCTTTTCTCTAAGACTAGTCAGATTCCCCAGATAAGCTTTGAGGTTACACACCAGACATGAATGTTAGTATTCTTGGAACCAAGTGCAGCAAAGGATGGAGGGCCTCAGCATTCAGACTTTAAATGCTCACTTAACCCTCCTCTTTTCAGTATGGTGTATCTACTACCGTCTGGGCTTGTGGTCTCCCAGGTCAAAGACCTTCTATTTTTATCATTTCCAGAGTGTAAACCTTTGGAATTCGCCTGGGGTGGGAAAAGGGAAGTCCCCCAGAATGCAAGGGAGGGATATGGAGCTCTGACTGCTTTTTGCTTTTTTCTCATTGGACCATAGGTGCAGATAATTCGAATTACCAAAGTCTTTGGTTCATGATACACCCTCATCATTGGTTCATGCATAGCCTTCTTTTTTTTTTTTTAATAAGATTGGCACCTGAGCTAACAACTGTTGCCCATCTTCTCTTTTTTTCTTTCTGCTTTTTCTCCCCAAATCCCCCCAATACATAGTTGTATATTTTTAGTTGTGGCTCCTTCTAGATGTGGCACGTGGAACGCCGCCTCAGCGTGGCCTGATGAATGGTGTCATGTCCGCGCCCAGGATCCAAACCAGCAAGACGCTGGGCCTCCGCAGTGGAGCGCGAGAACTTAACCACTCGGCCACGGGGCCGGGCCCCATAGCCTTCTTTTATTTAGTTGGTTAGCTAGTTATTTTTAGTAATATAATAAGTACCCAAGAACCCTGAGAAAACCATCATCTTTTGTCAGTCCTTTGTTTTCCTTTATGACAATCTTACTGCATCTATATGTAGTCTTTAAAATTATATACATATTTATAATTATAAAAGCATTTTATGCTGAAGTAATTTGGGGGACTTTTTTCACTTAAAATTGCTAAGATTCATCCATATTATTGCTGGATGACCATAAACAGTTTTGTACGTGCCCTGTGTTGTACAAAAGTCTCTCTTGGGTCTACAATTAGGAGTGCAACTTCTGGGTCTGAACTGTTCATGTATCATAAAATTCATGCTTTTAAAGGGTACAATTCAGTGGCTTTTAGTATATTTACAGAGTTATGCAGCCATCACACTAATGCCAGAACATTTTCATCACCCCAAAAGCAAACCCCATATCCATTAATGGTCACTCCCTATTCTCTCCCTCCCCCGCACCTGGCAACCGCTAATGTACTTTCTGTCTCTATGGATTTGCTTATTCTGGACATTTCATATAAATGGAATCATATAATATGTGGCCTTTATGTCTATTTCTTTCTCTCAGCATGTTCTTGAGGTTCATCCGTGTTGTAGCATGTATTAATACTTCATTCCTTTTTATAACTGAATAATATTTCATTGTACGGATATACTACATTTTGTCTATCTGTTCATAAATTGATGGACATTTGGGTGTTTTTCACTTTTTGACTATTATGAAAAATTTGGCTATGAACATTCATATATGGGTTTTGTATGAACATGTGTTTTTAGTTTTCTTGAGTATATACCAAGTAGGACTGGAATTGCTGGGTCACATGGTACTGTTTAACATTTTGAGAAACTGCTGGGCTGTTTTCCAAAGTGGCCGCACCATTTACAATAGTACCAGCAATGCGTGACAGTTCCAGTTTCTCCACATTGTTGCCAACATTTGATGTTGTCTGTCTGGATTATAGCCATCCTGGTGGGTGTATGATGGTCTAGTGGTTAAGATTCCACTGCTGAGGCCCAGGTTTGTTTCTGGTCAGCGAACCACACCACCCGTCTGTCGGTTGTCATACTGTTGTCAACATGTGTGTTGCTATGATGCTGAAAGCTATGCCATCAGTATTTCAAATACCAGCTGATGTAGCACCAGAAGGTGAGAGGATGGCGTACAAAGACCGGGCGGGGTTCAGCTCTACTGTACATGGGGTCGCTAGGGAGTCAGAGTTAACTTGACGGCACTAACAAGTAGTGGGCGTGAGGTGGTATCTCATTATGGTTTTGATTTGCATTTCCCTAATGACTAACGATGTTACGTATTGGCCATTTGTGTATCTTCTTTGGAGGAATGTCTGTTAAAATCTTTTGCCCACTTTTTAGTTGAGTTATTTATCTTTTTATTATCTAGTTTTTAGTATATTTTATATATATTATCAAGAGTTTTTTATGTATTCTCTTCTCACATATATGATATGCAAAGATTTTCTTCCATTCTGTGGGTTGTCTTTTCACTTTCTTGGTGGTGTCCTTTAAAGCACAAAAGTTTTAGCGGGGGATTTGGGGAAATAAAAGCAGAAAAATAAAAGATTGGCAACAGTTGTTAGTTCAGGTGCCAATCTTAAAAAAAAATAAAGCACAAAAGTTTTTAATTTTGATGAAGTCAAATTTATCTATTTTTTCTTTTGTTGCTTGTGTTTTTAGTGTCATATCTAAGAAACTATTGCTTAATCCAATGTCACGAAGATTTGCTCCTATCCTTTCCTTTCTTTTAAGAATTTTATAGTTTTGGCTCTTACATTTAGGTCTGTGATCCATTTTGAGTTAATTTGTTGTATGTATGTGGTATGAGGTTGGAATCTGATTTCATTCTTTTGCATGTGGAAATCCAGTTGTCCCAGTAGCATTTGTTAAAAAGACTCTTCTGTGCCCATTGAATTTTCTGGGCTCCCTTGTTGAAAATCAGTTGACCATAAATGTAAAGGTATATTTTGGAACACTTTTTTGTTTGGCACCTGAGCTAACAGCTGTTGCCAATCTTTTTTTTTTTCCTTCTCCCCAAAGCTCCCCAGTACTTAGTTGTATATTATAGTTGTAGATCCCTCTGGTTGTGCTATGTGGGATGCTGCCTCAGCATGGCCTGACGAGTGGTGCTAGGTCCGTGCCCAGGATCCAAACCGGCAAAACCCTGGGCCACCGAAGTGGGCACACAAACTTAACCGCTTGGCCACGGGACTGGCCTCTGGAATACTTATTTATATCCTATTGTTATTTGTCTAGCCTTATGCCAGTATCACACTGTCTTGATTACTATAGCTTTGTAGTAAGATTCTTAATTGGGAAGTATGAGTCCTCCAACTCTGTTCTTCTTTTTCAAGATTGTTTTGGCTGTTCTAGATTCCTTGCACTTCCATATGAATTTGGATCCAGCTGTCCATATCTGCAAAGAGCTAACTGGGATTTTGATAGTAATTATGTTGAATCTATAGATCAATTTGGGGAGCATTGCTATCTTAACAATATTATTTCAATCCATGAACATGGAGTGTCTATCCATTTATTTCTCCCTTTAAATTTCTTTCAACAATGTTTTGTAGTAAAGTCTTACTCTTCTTTTTTTATATTTATTCCTAAGCATTTTATTTTGGGGGTACTATTATAAATGGATTGCTTTGTTAATTTCATTTTTAAATTGTTTATTGCTAATGTGTAGAAATACAATTAATCTTTGTATATTGATCTTGTATTCTTCAACCTTACTGAACTAATTTATTAGCTCTAATTGTTTTGTGTGGATTCCTTAGGGTTTTCTGTATACAATGTCATGTCACCTGCAAATAAACATAGTTTTACTTCTTCCTTTCCAATCTGAATACCTTTTATTTCTTTTTCCTGCCTAAATAGAACTTTCTAGGCCCTGGCTAGAACCTCTAGTAAGTGTTGAATAGAAGTGATGAGAGTGGATGTCCTTGTCTTGTTTCTGATCTTACTGGGAAGGCTTCAGTCTTTCACCATTGAGTGTGATGTCAGCTGTGGATTTTTCATAGATGCCCTTTATCAGGTCGAGGCAGTTCTCTCCTATTCCTGGTTTGTTGAGTGTTTTTATCATGAAAGCGTGTTGGATTCTGTCAAATGCTTTTTCTCTGTCTCTTGAAAGATATGTGTGACTTTCGTCCTTTATTCTTTTAATGTGGTATATTATATTTATTGATTTTTGTATGTTGAACCAACCTTGCATTCCTAGGATAAATCTCACTTACTCATGGTGTATAAGCCTTTTTATGTGTTGTAGCATTTGGTTTGCTGGTATTTTGTTAAGGATTTTTGTGTCTGTCGTCATAAGGGATATTGGTGTGTAATTTTCTTATGATGTTTTTGTCTGGTTTTGGGATTAAGGTAATATTTAGCCTCATGGAATGAGTTGAGACGTATTCTCTCTTTTATTTTTCATAAGAGTTTAAGAAGAATTACTATTGATTCTTCTTTAAATGTTGGGTAGAATTCACCGTGAAGCCATCTGGGCCAAAGCTTTACTTTGTGGGAAGTTCTTATATTACTAATTTAATCTCTTTACTTGTTATAGGTCTATTCAGGTTTCTCTGTTTCTTCTTGAGACAGTTTAAGTGGTTTGTGTCTTTCTAGGAATTTGTTCATTTCATTTAGGTTATCTAATTTGTTGACATACAATTATTCCTAATATTCCCTTATAATTCTTTTTATTTCTGTAAAGCTGATAGTAATGTCTCATCTTTCATTCCTGTCTTTAGCAATTTGAGTCTTGTCTCTCTCTCTCTTTTTTTTTTCGTCAGTCTAGCTGATCAATTTTTGGTTTCATTGATTTTCTCTATTCTTTTTCTATTGTCTATTTCAATTCTAATTTTTATTATTTTTTCCTTCTGCCTGCTTTAAGTTTATTCTTCTTTTTCTAGTTTCTTAAAGTGGAAAGTTCGTATGGATTTGAGATCTTTCTTCTTTTTTTATAGGGGCATTTATAGCTGTAAATTTCCCGCTAAACACAGCTTTAGCTACATCCTATAACTTTTGGTATTTTCATTCATCTCAAAGTATTTTCTAATTTCCTTGTGATTTTTTCTTTGACTCATTAGTTCTTTAGGATTATGTTGTTAATTTCCTAAATTTCCTTCTATTATTGATTTCTGATTTCCTTCCAGTATGGTCAGAGGATATTCTTAATATTTCATTCCTTTTCAAATTTATTGAGACTTGTTTTAAAGATTTTATTTTTTCCTTTTTCTCCCCAAAGCCCCCCGGTACATAGTTGTATATTCTTCGTTGTGGGTCCTTCTAGGTGTGGCATGTGGGACGCTGCCTCAGCGTGGTTTGATGAGCAGTGCCATGTCTGCGCCCAGGATTCGAACCAATGAAACACTGGGCTGCCTGCAGCAGAGGGCGTGAACTTAACCACTCGGCCATGGGGCCAGCCCCTGAGACTTGTTTTATATTCTAACATATGGTCTGTCCTAGAGAATGTTCCATGTACACGTGAGAAAAATATGTATTCATTCTGCTCCTAAATGGAGTGTTCTGTAGATATCTGTTAGGTCTGGTGGTTTATAGTGATATTCAGTTCTTTATTTCCTTGTGATCTTCTGCCTGGTTATTCTATCCATTATTGTAGGATTGTATTGAATGTAGGGTATTAAAGTTACCAACTATTATTATTGCACTGTCTACTTCTCCCTTCAATTCTGTTTGATTTGCTTTATGTATTTTAATTGTTACGTCTTCCTGATGTTAGACCTTTATTAGAAATGTCAAAAACCAAACTCTGCATGTTGAATAAAACAAAGCAGAAAGATGAGTTTATTGCAAGGCTTTCACCCTGCAAACCAGGAAACTCAAGGCTATGGGAGCAATGAGTTCCGAGTTGGTCACAGATTAAGGGATTATTATGGGGTAAATGCAGAGGTTATTTGGCTTTTTCAGCAGATTAGTTGCCTAGGGGTTTTCTTTCTTATTTGGATCAGGGTTGCAGAGTCATGGGGACAAGGAAGTCCACAGATAGCGTGAACAGACTTGGCGTTTGGGGATTGGCTGGTGTCCTCTGCAGATTTCTGAGAAGAGCTGTAAATTCCTGTAAGGTTAGGTTAAGTTTCCTTTATGTACCTGCATTGGCCGTTTCCATTTTGTCCCTGACATAAGAGACTCCATTTTAGTTTAGTTCTACAAACAACTTTCAACTGATTCTCATTTGTTAGCCCCATCCTTACTCTCTGCTTGTAGAGAGAACTGGTGCTGACCGACAATTCTTGAGCCTTTCAGGCTCCTTGGTACATGTTCACTGACTTCTTTCACTCTCCCCACTGCCAGCCTAGCAACCTTGTTGAGTCTGCTAAATGAGCGATTACAGTCTTGCTTCTGCATTCCCACTTTCAAAATGTTATTGCTGTTGTTACTTTTCCTGTTGTCTTTGTCCTTATGAGTTTATGACTTAATAAAGAAATATTTTTGCTGTTATTTTTATGATTTTTCTGGAAGGAATAAAGCTATGTTTTGATTCAGCTCTTTCAATTGGACGTCTCAAAGACCATGATCTTTCCACTACATAATGCTGGGTAGAGTGGATGCTTTCCTGAAGATACAGCATGCTTGGTTTGACCTTAAAAACCAGTTCACAAAATTCCATGCTTAGTGCTCTGGGAGAGACAAAGGTAGTAACATATGGCCCTTGTTCTCCAAGAGCTCGCTCTGTGGGGAGATGAGATATACAGAAATACTATTATGGCACAGGTAAACAGGGATAAGTAATAAGAGCTACCTTTCATTGAACACCTACAAATTTCAGACAGACATTTTATATGCTTTAATTCAATCTGATATGGTACCTCATAATGGGAATTGTATGATTCCCACTTTACAGGTGAAGAATGAATTGGTTTACACAAGGTCCGCAGCTAGTGACATATGGAGGGAGGAGATTTGAAGCCAGATGTGCCGGCCTCTGAAGCTTTCCTCTTTCTGCCTTAGGAGAGGCACCGTGAGGGGCCTGGAGGAATTCAAAGGCAGGAGAGGTTGTCTTCCAAGGTTCCCTTCAGGAAAGGCTTAAAGGTAGAGGAGGAATCCCAGCGGGGCCCTGAAGGTTAGATCAGCTTCCACATTGTAGATTTGGGGAGGAAGGGGGTCACTCCAGGAAGGGGGAATAGTTTGCTCAAAAGCAAAGAGGAAGGAGTTATAAGGCATATTCATGGGTCTTAAGTGACCTGCGGGGGTCTTGGTGTAGGATGCCTGCAGGAGGGTGATTAGCCAAAGCAGTTACTTCTGCAGCCTTTTCCCAGGGCCTGACGTGGAGGAATGAGGCTTTGAGGTGTTTGCGTTTGAATATGTTAGAAACACTATTTCAAATAGGGGGAAGGTAAGACCAGAATTTTAATGGTTTCTGTAAAGCAAGGACATCCTCAATATACGCACAGTGTGTGTTTAATGAAAAATGTGTGAGGTCACAGACAATGGGTTGTCACAAGGCTGAGGAGTTCATTTAAAATTTAAGCAAGCAAATGCTTGTGTTGCTTTTATTGCCTTGAAATGGACACAAATAAGGTTTTTAAACATGAATCATCTCATCTTCACTGATTAGAGGGAAAAAACACAGTGATATCCTCTTTTTTAATCTATGAAATTATCAAAAATCAAAACAAGTGGCCATTTGTACTAGTAAGGGTGTGGAGAAGCAGGTGGTATAAATGAACGAGACGGCCTCATATGTCCTGATAAGCAGTGATCTCTACCTCTACCATGTCGAGCAGACTGCAATTTGTGTTTGGAAAAAAAGGTGGACGGGGGGTGCAATTTATACATAACAGCTTTGCCCAAGATGTTCCATTGGCACTTAAGCCACTTTTACCCCCTTTTATACCAATATCATTTCTTCCCTTTTTTATCTCAAACTTTGCTGCTCAAGTTCCTCTCCAGACCTTCAAGGGGGAGCTGGCTAGATCATTTCATTTCTAATTACTGTGTGCTTCGTTTATCGTTTACTTTTCTTATTGCAGTATCTTTAGCATTTGCCGCGTTTCCTCAGAGTGATTGCAATGCCCTTTAGTTTCCTAGACTCTGATCCATTTGGTTAGTTTCCAACTGTGCTCTTGGCTCGCTTCACCCACGTGGTAGTGAGAATGCAAACAAATGTTTTCCTTGTCTCTGTCTCTCTACAAGGCTTGCGGTGATCTTCACACACTTCCCTGGATTAACTGACTCTCTCACTGTTCCTGATACGTTTCTTTCTTCCAAGGCAAACATTTTCCCTTCAGCTTAAAAGTGCTTACTAGGGTGGCGGGAGAGAGTGTGCGCATATGTACGTATATGCTTATGTACAGGAGAACCTGGCACCTGGTTCTGAGAAGGCCAGCAAGAGAGGGACCATGGGACTGTGGATGCTGGGGAGGGAGACTCATTTTCCACTGTATAGACCATTTTGTTTCTCTTATCCTTTATACCTTTAATAGTATTGGTAATAAGATTAAATAAGTGATAAATTGACTTAATAAGATATCATAAATGGAGTATTAATTCCAGAATGTATATTATTAAATGATAGTATATAAATATGTAATACACTGATTACATTGGTGAAGATACAGATAAGTTAATTATACAGATTTGTGGCTGTTAAGAGAAATGTTACTTTCCATTTATTTTATACTTTACAGCTCATATAACTTTTCTTATCTAATCTTTAAAATAGCTCTGTCAGGGAGCTATTCTCTTCATTTTACAGACACTATTCTATTTTTATGAGAAATGGCAGAACATGAAAAAAACACAAATAAGGAACTAGGGTTCCAAATGGTTAGGTGACCTAAGTCCCACAGCTAGTGCCTGAATCTAAGGCTAGTGCAGTTTCCACTGTGCCAAAGGTAAGCATATTCAGAGTGTACCCTGAGTTTTTGTGCTTGACCTGGAGTTGATTACTAGCTTTTTCCATCATGATTCATTTTTTTATGGCCCCCCCTTTTGTTTTGGTGAAGAAGATTGGCCCTGAGCTAACATCTGTTACCAATCTTCCTCCTTTTTTTTTTCTCCCCAAAGCCTCAGCACATAGTTGTATATCCTAGTTGTAGGTCATTTTAGTTCTTCTATGTGGGATGCCACCACAGCATAGCTTGATGAAAGGTGTGTAGGTCTGTGCTCAGGATCCGAACTGGCAAACCCTGGGCTGCCGAAGCGGAGCACGTGAACTTAACCACTCAGCCAGAGGGCTAGCCCCCATCATAGATTCTTTGATGCCCTCATCCAACACAGAATATGGCACTGAACCAGTCTGATGCAAATTAAAAAGATTTCGTCCCATCAGTCTACCCGTCCATCAGTAGGCCCCAGGCTGTCCCCTCATGTCCCATCATGGGCAGGGAGCTTTGGCTTTGGGCGTTGAGAATGCAAACCAATCAAAGTAGACTTGTCCTACAGCTCAGAAGTTTACCAGTGTCTTCTTTCAATTGTTCTAGGAAGAGCTGCAGGCCAACCTGGACCTGATTCAAACCTACAGGCTGCATATTGCACAAGATATCAACCAAGAAAACCTACAGCTCTTCCTGGGTTCCTATAATGGGTACAGTTGTTTCCTATTCATTCACTTAAATGCAGGCCAAGTCTAAAAAGATTATGGACATTTAAGGGAGATGGGAAGGGGAAATAAACTACTTCTTCCAGTGTTGTGTGATGTGATTGCTTTCATGCTATTTCACCACAGTAGAAGAGGAAAGGCTTTCACACAGATATTAAACAGCTTTCAAGAAGAATGAATGAATTGAAGGCCAATTTGGGTACCTAAAATATGTACACACACAAAACACACAAGTAATTTGAGGTGGCACAGAAAAATGCATGGAGGGGAGGCAAAGGGTAGAAGGCTCGGGCCTCGATTCACTTTCTCCTCGCTGATATCTTGTCATCAGGCAGGAGTAACACATGGACACTAGTAAATTCTCTTTCGTTTGTGTATTCCTAAACCCACTGTCACATCTCCCCCAGTCTCTGAGAGACCCTGATTCTTATCTTAGGATGAGAGGTAAAAATGTTAGCTCCTTCTAGCTTTCTGGGTCATGGGAAAAGATTGAGGAAATGAGTCAGCTGTAACTTAAGGCAGAGTTACACAGCCAGTAAGGAGCAAAGCCAGGTTTTGAACCTGGTCTCTCGAGTTCCTTCCTCTAAATAACAGAGCCTCCTTATTTTTGTTGAAATCAGAAAGGTTTATTACATACTGCACTAAACTATGTTAGTTACAAGGAAAAAGTTCCCCTTCTCTTAACGAGTTTATTCCTATAAATGAGTTGGCAAATTAAACACTTAGGACTTGAGGATTTCGATAGCGTGGCTGTTGAGTTTTGCAGTTTCTTCCTTTTGGCATTCACAGAGTCCCTCAGAGTTGAGCCTGGAGCCTTGTTCCTGCTCGGTACCACGCAGGAGGCCACTGAAATGGCTACTTGGGAACAAAGCGCACAAGGGCCCCTTCCCTCATAAGAGAGTTTTCACATTCCTTGATACGTTGTGGTTTTCACGACCTGGAAATAACCTGTGTTGCCATGATTTTACCTGAAAAGAGCATTGCTTCCTTTGTGTTTCTAGACGCAGAGACCTGGACATTGAAAGACCCTTGCTGGGCCAAAATGATAACAAATCAAAGACATTAAAGTAAGTCCCTCAGTTTCCCCACTAAGTTGCTAAATATCTTTGCCTTTCATGGATGAACACAGTGTTCAGTGGCGTGTGTGCTGTTTGCGAATGTCATCTCTCACTTTGCCTTCCCCAGGTGTTCTGCTCTCTTGGTGGTAGGGGACAGTTCACCGGCAGTGGAAGCTGTGGTGAGTATGCCCTGATGTCACGAAGATGAACGAGATTACAGTCACTAAAATGTGTATGGCACACTGCTGACACGCTTAGAAAACACTTGGTAAACACTGATTATGCGTATCAAAATAATAAAAGGGTTTGCTCTTGGTTATCCAGTTTAGAAAATGAATTCCTCATTAATTGCTAGATTTCATCAGAAAGGATCAGTATTTCTTTGTGTGGTGTAGTTCACTTTGTGGCAAGTAATGCAGCCAGACACCATTGGCTTATTGTCAGGTTCCTGGTAGCCTCAGCCTTCTGCAGCCACCATAAATCTGGAACCATACATATCAGCAGGCGGAAAGGCCGCTGAGAGCCTGCCCTCCTTTCTCTACCTCCTTCTCAAGCACGTAGCACGTTGATAACAAGAATATATGCTGGGGGCCAGCCAGGTGGCACAGCGGTTAAGTTCACACGTTTTGCTTCTCAGCGGCCCGGGGTTCGCTGGTTTGGATCCCGGGTGTGAATATGGCACCACTTGGCAAACACCATGCTGTGGTAGGCGTCCCACATATAAAGTAGAGGAAGATGGGCATGGATGTTAGCTTAGGGCTAGTCTTCCTCAGCGAAAAGAGGAAGATTGGCAGTAGTGAGCTCGGGGCTAATCTTCCTCAAAAAAAAAAAAAAGGGAATATATGCTCATTGTAGGAAGACTGAAAAAATTGGAAAATAGGACAGGAGGAAAAATCATGATCCAGAGACCCAAACTGTTATCTTTTTTTTTTTTTTTAAACAGATTGGATTGTATTAAATATACAGGGTTTGGGGACCTGATTACTCAACACTATTGATAGCATTTTCCCATATTTTAAATCAATATGTCTGTATAGTATTAGTGTCATAAGTGTACCTTTGTTTATTTTTACCTCATTCTCCTGATTAATTTTGCCCCGTTAATAATGTTGCTGTTGAACAAACATCCTTATAAAATCTTCGCCTGAATTTTTGGTCATTTCCCTGGGATAGATTTCCAGAAGTAGAATTAATGTGTCAAAAATCATAAACCTTTGTAAGATTTTTGATACATTCTGCCAGATTCCTTTCCAGAAAGGACATACGAGTGTGTCACCACCAGCGGTGAGTGAGAGAGAATACCTGTTTGACGGCACCCTGTCCAGCATTGGATTTTAGATTCTATTAGCAGTTAATTTGCTGGGTTAAAAAATGGTGTTCCACTGTTTTAATTTGCACTTCTTTGATTACAAATGAAGTTGACATTTTTTGTATGTCTTTTAGCCTTTGTCTGTCTTTCCCAGAGCGTGTGTAACTTAACTAAGTATCTGTGAAATTATCTGGTTTTCTTTGGCAGCCTTAACTTCTGACCTATTTAGAGCAAAATGTTAGAGAGTAAGGCTTTTTGGAAAAGGAGTCTACAGTTCTGATGTGGGAGTTTTTTCCCCACCATTAAGCAGTTAATTCAATTCAGTTCACTTCTGGCGCTAATTTACCTTGAGGTACCTTCAGGTCCCACAGGTTAAGGGCTTATCCCACAAGACTGCCCCGCCTTTCAGAACCTTAGTACAGATTGGAGTATCTGACAGCCCCCTCCTTGGATTCAGTTAATTTGCTAGGGGAGCTCCAAGAACTCAGGGAAACATTTTACTTACTAGATTACTGGTTTATTATAAAAGAATGTAACTCAGGAACAGCCAGATGAAAGAGATGCGTAAGGCAAGGCCTGAGGAAGGAGTGCAGGGCTCCCATGCCCTCTCCAGGTGCGCCACTCTCCCGCAATCCCCGTGTGTTCACCATCCCGGAAGCTCTCTGAACTGTGTTCTTTTGTGAGCCAGCCAGGCTCAGTGCCACCTTGCTGGAGTTACCTTTTCAGTTTTTATGAGGCTTTATTCCGTAGGCATGATTGATTAATGATTGACCATTGGTGACTGAACTCAGTCTCCAGCCTCTGCCCCCTCCCCCGAGGTCAGGGGGTGGGACTGAAAGGTCCAACCCTCTACTCACTTGGTTAGTTCTGACATCCAGCTCCCATCCTTAGATGACCAAGGGACTTTCCAAAAGTCATCCCATTAGCATAACAAAAAGACACCTTTATGACTGCTTGCTTTGGAAATTCCAAGGATTTTAGGAGCTCTGTGCCAGGAACGGTGATGAAGACCAAATATATATTTTTCTTTTTTTTTTTTTTTAAAGATTGGCCCTGAGCTAACATCTGTTGCCAATCTTCCTCTTTTTTCCCTTCTTCCCAAAGCCCCCCAGTACATAGTTGTATATATTCTAGTTGTAATATATAGGTCCTTCTAATTCTGCTATGTGGGATGCCGCCTCAGCATGGCTTGATGAGTGGTGCTAGGTCCGCACCCAGGATCTGAACCAGTGAAACCCTGGGCCACCAAAGCAGATCACTCGAACTTAACCATCGTGCCACAGGGCTGGCCCTATATTTCTTATTATAAATCACTATCACAAAGTCTAATACATAATCAGGTCGAGGCATAGGTGAGAAGGTTTGTGGGGCAGGAGGACTGTTTGTAGGGTGAGATAGGTGTCATACATAGAGTATATCTATATTCTGTCTATATGTCACAGATGGAATATATTCACACCTCCCTGAAGTGCCCTGTAAAACATGCTGTGTCTGGTGTAAAATACATGGCATGGCTTAAGCACAAAGGCAAATAACTTTCAAGTCCAAAAAAAAATCTCCAAAGGTAATCAAATTATAGTGATGATCCCAGTTCATCAAGGAGTTTTGTAAAGGTCAGTCTTTTCTGGCTAATAAGGTAGAGATACATGCTACACAAATATTTGTCAAAAACATTTTTTTTTTCATAAACTTGTGTACTTGAAACAGGAAAATAGTGTTGTTTTTAGAAAGTGCCCTTAATCAGAATTCTGTAGTAATGCTGAGTTGTCTTTTTTTAAATTGCATCGACTTAAAGCAAGATTTCCAGTTATTTTTCACAACTGAATAAGTTAGCCAGTACAGAAAAGGCCTCTTTCTGTTTCTGTTTTCCACATCTTCAGCGTTTATAGAGAAGAACTTCAGGAGGCATGTCTGTACCACGAAGTAGATGCTCTTCTAGACACGTTCCAACCCAGCTCCCCTGCCAGAGTATTGTATCCTCAAGTTGGTAGGGATTGGGGGCTGTCGTGCATGGAAGAGCAGGAAGAAGCCCCACGAGTTCTGGTCACTGTGGCTAGCTGTTCTTGCTCACTTATCTGTTAAGCATCATTTTTTGAGCATCTCCTGTCTGCTCGATGCTATGGAGAATACAAAAATGAATGAGATGGCGTCTCTGCATTTGTGGAGCTGAGAGAGTAGACATGTCAAAAACCAACCATTGTGAGGCAGGCCCCATGGCTTAGTGGCTAAGTTCGTGCGGTCCACTTCGGCAGTCGGGGTTTCATGGGTTCAGATCCCAGGCGTGGGCCTACATACACTGCTCATCAAGCCACGCTGTGGCAGTGTCCCACATAAAAAATAGAGGAAGACTGGCAGAGATGTTAGCTCAGGGCCAGTCTTCCTCACCAAAACAAACAAACAAACAAAAACCCAACCATTGTGCTTGGCCTACCAGATATTGAAACTTCTTATAAAGTTATAGAAATTGCAAAGTAGTGAACCAAGGAAAGCATGATTTATTATAAACCCAGACTTGGGAGTTATTCTTCCAGAAAATATTTATTGCGTATTTACTGTCTTCTGAGCACTGTGCCTGGCAGTTAGGAATGCAGTTTTTAAATTCTCCCCTTTAGACTTATTGCATATTAATGTAAAACGGATACGTTTGTTTATCACTGCCTGCATTGTTATTTGTATAAAGCAAAAGCTGTGGTTTGGTGATCCTGGCTTTTAGATCATCCCCTGATTGTAGAAGAGTTTCATGTAACCGCCATCAGCAGTCCCCAGAGCAAAGTTCATCTGGATTACTGGTTCTCGACTTGGTAATTTTAATAACTTCCCCAGCTGGCTTGCTGCCTCTGCAATCTGTCGTACAGGCCACTGCTGGTTAGTCTCCTGAAACAACTCAAATCCTGTCACCTCGGAACCCTTCTTCCCTTTCTGTACCTCTAGAAATCCTACTCATCCTTCTGTACTCGGCTCAAGTGTGAAATTTTGAGGTGATCTCATTCTGCCTTATACCATATGTTTTACCCCTCTAGTTTCCACACTCTTAGCACAGAATTTTGTAGGTGTGTGCTTTGCAAGCGTGTGTAAAGGGAGAGATCCAGGTGATCAATTTAGTCATGAAACATCGCTGAACCTAGAGACTACCTCCCCCAAACATTTTCTTGAAGGTCCCTGCCTTCGTGGATACGAGAGTACAAGAGACCAAACATGTAAATCCACAAGGATGTAAATTCTGAATTCTGATGACTGCTATGTGAGAAGAACCACAGAAGAACTAACTGTAGACGTGGTAGTCAACGACCTTGAGGCAGGAAAGAGTCACGCAAACCCACTACACTCGGGGCACGGGAAAGGGGGGCGAAATGGGCCGGGTTAGTACGCAGGGTCAGGCATTTGGGCCATTTGTGCTAGGAAGCCCTCAGGACCCCAGCAGGAGAGGGCCTGGTCCAGTTCACTTATTAAAGAAGGAGATAACTTGCCCCCATCAGTTGGGAGAATTAGATTCAACACGTAAGTTTTTTAAAGACTCTACTTGTAACAGATTCAGAAAATGAAATTAGCCAGATTTTTAGATCTACTCAGAAACATCAGATATAAAGTGCATCGTATAAATATATTTCCTGCTTTGTATTTTTCTACTTTTTTTGGCTGATTCAGTCACCTCCAAACTGAGTTGTTGATCTGGGAAGATCATTCTCATGCCAAGCTATTTTTTATTTTTCTAGCAGTTCATAAAATTTTTTTCTCCTTTTTTCTTTTTTTGAAGGTTGAATGCAATTCTCGCCTGAATCCTATAAATACAACTTTGCTCAAGGTAACGTGTCTTCTTTCCTTATTACCATTTGTGAGTAAGTTGTACATGGTTCAAGTTACTCTGTTTCTGGAATAGTTACCCAGAAAGAAGGAAAGGTTCTCTCTCCCTCTCTCTCTCTCTCTCTCTCTGATTCTCTCATTCTTTTTTAAAAATATTTTTTCCTGGGGCTGGCCCCGTGGCCGAGTGGTTAAGTTCGCGCGCTCTGCTGCAGGCAGCCCAGTGTTTCGTTGGTTCAAATCCTGGGCGCGGACATGGCACTGCTCATCAAACCACGCTGAGGTGGCGACCCACATGCCACAGCTAGAAGGACCCAGAACAAAGAATATACAACTATGTACCAGGGGCTTTGGGGAGAAAAAGGAAAAAATAAAAAATCTTTAAAAAAAAAATATTTTTTCCCAAATATGTTCTCAGTTTATAAAATTGGAAAATAAAGAATATAAATATAGAAAGAATAAAATAAATAAAAATTACTCATAATCCTACAACCCAAAGATAACCTTTGGTAAAAATATTGGTGTTTTTTTCCTATATATTTTTATGTTGTTAAGATCATAGGCTATTTATAGCCCTGTATCTGTTTTCCTCAACTTTTTGACATAAGCATCTTCCCATGTCATTAAAAACTTAAGCTTTTTTTTTTTTTTGTGAGGAAGATTAACCCTGAGCTAACATCTGCTGCCAATCCTCCTCTTTTTGCTGAGGAAGACTGGCCCTGAGCTAAAATCCGTGCCCATCTTCCTCCACTTTATACGTGGGACGCCTGCCACAGCATGGTGTGCCAAGCGGTGCCATGTCCACACCTGGGATCCCAACCGGCGAACCCCGGGCTGCCAAAGCAGAATGTGCAAACTTAACCTCTGCGCCACCGGGCCGGCCCTTAAGCATTATTTAATGTTGTGAGAATTAAGATAATGAGTGGAAATTCTTTACATGCTAAATCACATATTGGTAAGGAAGCTTCCAGTAACTCTCTAATGATGAGAAGGGTGCATTTTCTTTCTTTTAGGGCAAATAGAGAGCAGCTCTTATACTAAAGTTCTAGGGTTAGCATCAGGTATCTCCCCCTTTTAATTGCACCCTAGGCAAGTGTCTCAAGCTTGCTTTTTCTGGAGCCTCTAGTAGAACGTTCAGGGACCTGCCCTCCTGGTTGGATCGATATACTATAGGTTTAAGTGTTGATCTTATGTTGCTTGCTGCTTCTTTCTTACCTTTCTCTTTGAAATGTGCTTGAAAGGAAAGTGCTGTCGCCAGAAGCGGCCCATACTTCCTGGAAATAGAACATGAGGTTAATGCTCTGACGTGACAAAACTCAGTGTTCTGGGGTCCAGGAGATTGATGAACTAGTCTAAAATATGAATGTTTTTTTAAAAGTATGTGGTTTCAAATTAGTTTTTCACTGCAGATTTGAATCAATATTCCAAAAGCACAAAACTGAACTCTACAGTAGCTGTAGACATGGTTATTTCTGGGCAGAAATGCCCATCCACAATAGCATGATGGAACTGATTCTCCACCTATGTGATAGGTATCAAGCTTGGAAATAGTCTCTCCTAATAGTCTCTCTCTGCGTAAGAGAACTGTTTTAGGATTCTAATCAGATTTTGGTTCCCCAAACTTGATGAAAATACAGGCTGTGCCAGTTAGGTCTATTTTATACTTAAATCAGGTTAAATGTTTTTCCTGATCTTATGCTTAGTATTTTCAGGGGACTGTTCCTCCTTTTTTTTTTTTTTAAGATTTTATTTTTCCTTTTTTCTCCCAAAGTCCCCCGGTACAAAGTTGTGTATTTTTAGTTGTGTGTCCTTCTAGTTGTGGCATGTGGGATGCCGCCTCAGCATGGCTTGATGAGTGGTGCCGTGTCCGCGCCCAGGATTTGAACCGGTGAAACCCTGGGCCGTTGAAGCAGAGCGCTCGAACTTAACCACTCAGCCACGCAGCTGGCCCTGGACTGTTCCTTCTTAACCTCAAATTCCTGTGCCTTCTGTGGCATTGTTATCTTCTAAATCACAGTCCTCCCTCAATGAAAGTTTTGTTGTTTTGTTTTTTTTTTTTACAGTCCAGAGGTCTTTTATTTTTTTTCACCTATCATGCCATGAATTCGTAGGGAGTGGGTTCCAGCAGCTGAGGCTCCTTTCCATTGGTTCTCACAAAGTGTGCTTCTCTGGGCGGAGCAGGCTGGCACTTCAATTGAACCCAAGTACCTTTCTCTTTGGCTTCCTTCTTTTTCTCATCATTTTCCCTCACACGGTTCAGGAAGCTATCTCGGCTCTTAGAGTGCTTAATATGCTCAACACATACATTAGTTCTTTTGGCAAGAATCTTCCCCTTAACTTGTTTGTTTACAACAATGCCAACAGCATGCTGGGTAACATCGTAGACTCTTTCAGCTTTGCCATGGTAACATTTGTGGGGCATTCCTTTTTGAACAGTGCCCATTCCTTTGATGTCTACAATATCACCTTTCTTGTAGATTCACATGTATGTGGCCAAAGGAACAACTACATGTTTTCTAAATGGCCTAGAGAACATATAGCAGGTGCCTCTCCTCTTTCTTTTTGTGTTGGTCATTCTGGCGAATTACTGGAAGATGGCGGCGCCAGCCAGAAGGCTCCATGAAAGTTTTTATGCTCGTGAATGGAAGCCATGAGGTTCACTTCTCTTTTTAAAAAAATGGTAGTCAGTCTGAATAGAATACTAGCTGAGTATGGAATGCATAACAGCTAGAAGGAAGGGAGTGGGCTCATGGTTGGCCGTACCGCCCTAGAAGTCTGTTCTCTGCAGACTGGCAGAATTTTCAGCACCTGGGAGCTTGTTAGAAACATGAATTCTTGAGCCCCACCCCAGGCCAATTAAATCAGAATCTCTAGGGTAGGAACTCTAGAATCTGAGTTTTAGCAAGTGCTCGCAGGTAATTCCAATGCATGGTAACAAAACCCTACTCTAGAAATCCATGCACAGGTGAGAATAAACAACTGTAAGGTTTTATGAAGTGAGAGACAGCCTCACCAAATCCAGGTATGAAATGAAAGTGGCTGACCAAGCAAGTTGGCCAAATTTCGCATCAGTGCCTGATCAGAGAAATCCCTGATCATAGAGTGAAGAAAATACAGATCTGAGAGGGAATTTAGAAAGCGTGGTACCCTGACAAGTTAGGGTCATACTGAGGACTCTGAAAGTAACGTTCTTCAGGTGGAGGCAGAATCATGGTCGAAGGTAGTGTTGACATGTCTGACGCCTAACGGAAAATTCCCACCATGGGCCGGAAAGCCAGGCCTGTCTTGCATCACTGATGAGTGAGTACTGAATAATCTTTTCAGATGTATAGTCAAGGTGATTGCTAGGATCTGAGTCTTTGTGTAAGAGTGCGTTGAGGAGATGCACACTTGGATGCGCTTAAACATAAAGTTAAGTAACCTAAACTTCGATCCTGTCCTGTGTGAAAGGACTCGTGGGTGTTCAGAGCATTTTCCTTCAGTGTAAGCCCCAGCTGACTTACGTGTTTTTCCTCTTCTAGATGGCAGACTGTGGTGGACTGCCACAGGTAGTTCAGGTAAGGAGATTGTCTTAAAAGCACCCATTTGATTCTGCCTCTCTGTGTGTGCAAAGAGTAATGCCTTTTCTTTTGCTCCCCTAGCCCGGGAAGCTCACCGAGGCCTTCAAGTACTTTTTGCAGGGAATGGGCTACAGTGAGTAGTACACAACTTTCTGTCTCACAAAGACTTATTGATGATGGGGTCATTTTGACACCTGGGGAGCCCGCAATTCTCAGGACATAACCTCTATGCTAGGCAGCCTGAAGTCAAGTAGAAACCAAAACGTTTATGGAGCGTTCATTTGTGTGTGTACATATAAAGATGAGCTGACACTTATTAAGCGCCTCCCTTGTCCCAGGCATACTATATTCTTATCCTTAAAAGGTAAGTTCTGTCATTAGTCCCATTTTATAGAAGAGGAAGCTGAGGCTCAAAGAGGCTAAGGCCCATTCCCAGCAGACCGTTCAGCTGCAGAGCCATGATTCAAGCATGGGCAGTCTGATTCCAGAGCCCATGTTTTCAACTGCTGAAGCTTTGGCTGTCTCAGCTGTGAATCTGAAATCATGATTTGCACTTGAACTCAGCTAATGACTCCTGGGCTAGGCTAGAGAAACAAAATGGAAGCTCCAGAAGAAAAGGGTAGTGTCCTCAGTTAGATCTACCACAGGAGATGAACTTGCAGAATATTTCAGGGTGAGTCCAAGGATGTGTCCATATCGTAAGCCCCTGTCCTGGTCTCTTATATTGTGAGACCCCTGAGCTTTCTCATTTGTCACAGAATAGCCACACTCGCTCCTTTCTTGGAGTTTTAAGAAGAAAAATCCTTCTACCCAGGTACAGAGCTCTTTACCCAGTAGGGTGATTTTTCTCCTGTCTCTGGCATCAGTTTGGGTAATGATCATTGGGCACCCTGCTCTGGGTAGCAGCAGGGCCCCTGGGTACAGCCCTGTACCTGGCAGGCAGACCGTGTATGTCTCGTCTAGAGTGGCTGTGTCATCCCCGTCTGTGAGCCACTACCAACCGAGCCCACACCCTCGTCCCTCTGGCTCACTGGGAGGAGCAGAAGTCCCTCTCCTAACACATTGTCGTCTCTTCCCTAGCAAAGGGCTGATCTGCCAGCCCATTTCTGATCCAAAGTGGGATGGCTGTTTATAGTGGAGGGGAAAACAGTTGCCTTTGACTAGTTGAGAGAAGTAACGTCCGAGATGCTATTGAAGCATCACTCAGTCTCACTCATCATCAGGACCTTAAAATAAAACTTCATCCCTGGCTTAGAGGATTCTGTCAGTGTCTACTGGGCAGCCGAAGTTGCCGCTTGGCACTCTCGGGTCACTAACCTGCCTTTTCCTGTGTCCATCCTGCTTCCAGTCCCGTATGTGCAGCTCAGTCACTTGAGCACCGAGCCAGGTACCTTCCTCTGTGCTGGTCCCACCCCCGCCTCCCAGCCACGCTCTCCCGGCTGCATTGGCTGCCTGCAGCATGTCCGCGGTTTTCCTGTGCAGTGAGAGCCCGATAGAACGTGGCTCATTGTGCCCCAAGAGGGTTAGCCTGTAGGTCCAGCCCAGGAGGAAGAAAGGAGCCAGGTTATAATAGCCAGGCTTCCTCTCATCATCCCGAATGCAGGGTCACAGCAGCCCCTGTAACTTTATAGGCAGGGCCCCTCTCCCACTACCACCTAGTGGTCCTTGAGTTAACCTCCAGACACAGGAAGCGAAGGGCAGCCTGGATTCTAAATAGGAGTGTCAGAGCCTGTGTCTGGAGAACTCTGCAGGTGATGGCATCTTTTGACCCCAGCATTGAAATAACAGCTGGAGGAGTGGCTGGCGCCTCAGGAAGGTAGAGAGGGAGGTTATGCCAGGTAAGGTCCTGTCCTGGCCAAGCTGGAAGGACCTCAGAGTCTAAGCAGTGGCAGAACAGGTGTCCGAGTTAAACACCCACCCCCAGAGGTCTTCCTCACAGGCCGCCTGTACCTCACTGCCTGTGGAGAGGCCGGCTCCAGGCCCACCTGCCCACCTACACACACACCTTCCTACACGTCTCCTCCCCAGGTAGCAAGGGTAGCCTGTGGACGCGGATGGTAGTCTCGTTGTATCGGGCTTGCACTGTGTTTGTGAAACACCTTCATACTTGTGTGGTTTGTGTTTCTTTTGGTTTAGTCTTGCATGCACTGCAGGTTTTGGTTACTTGTTTAGGTTCCCAAAGCCTCCTTTGTAATCACTGTGTGAATGGCGTGAGAGGCTATACTCTGGACTTAGGTTTCCCCTTGTTCTGCTGTGGACTAGAATCAGCGGAGATTCCAACCAGATCCAGAGGATTAAAGCAACCTTGCATATAGCCACTCACCTAGAGCAAATAGTACAAAGTGGGGGTGTCTATATCTTGTCCTGGGTATCACCTTAAATGGGTTGGGAAAGCTAAACATAAAGCCTTTGATGAAACTTCTAGATTAGCAGAGTTTAACCAGGCTCCATCTTCTAGTCCTCTTGGTTCTTTTTTACAGTACCGTCTGCCAGCATGACCCGGCTGGCCCGATCACGAACCCACTCAACCTCAAGTAGCATCGGCTCTGGAGAAAGTGCCTTCAGCCGATCTGTCACCAGCAATCAGTCAGATGGAACTCAAGAATTCTCTGAGTCCCCTGATGCTCTGGACAGACACCATACGATGGAGGTGTCCTGCTAGGCAGATGCCCCTCCGCTGGACCATGCAGGTCCCTCCTCCTTCAGACAGCCACTCCATAAGATAACATTTCATACAGCAAACTGGCATCTGCTATCTTTAACTCCTGCATGGCCACTGACTCTCTCTCTGGTGTCCTGGATTTATCATTCTCTCTGCCTACCCACCCCCCTTTTGTATGTACCAAGAACCACTTCCATGCCATTACTGTAACATTCCAACATCTTTAGCTGATCAATTCTCCATATCTTCTCTTGACAGCTTTTTCCCATGCTTTCCCAGCTATGTGTCTGATAAGATTCTTTGATCCTGATGTATGTGTGAGCACGTGTGTCTGTTTGCGTGTGCATAGTTCTGTGATTTTAGACATGCCTTCTTGTAGAGCTTATGCAAAAAACAAAAAAGGGACTTTTTTTTTTTGCATTTTCAATGGTGTTTTTAGGGGAAATATGCAGAACAGATTTCTAAGTTGAGTAGGCCACTGCATTCTCTTTTGGTTCCCAATTGGTCAACAAGATTTGCGAAATGACTTCAGGAGAAAGCAGCCATGAGGAATGCAGAAGATCATGACTGCCGAGTGGACCGTTGATTAACTGTGACTGATAAGAGGGAGCCTGTTATGTGGAGAAGCAGGCAGGGTGGCCAGCCACCTCCTTCTGTCCAAATGGATTCACATATAGCATTCTGTAAATAAAAGAAAGGGACATATTCTGTTAAAAACCCATGAAAGATGAGGTTCTGATGTGACATGAACTTTTTCAGAGGGAGCGAGTGTGGCTGAGTTACTGGACTCTCTCAGCACGGGAAGGTGAAAAACAAAATGCCAGGCCTCTGGTCCACCGGAGGAGAGCTGCTGTCCTGCCGTGTCTGATACACGTACCAGACGTCCGCAGGAAATCCCTCACAGGACTGTTACAGAGAGTGCTTCTTAATCCCTCAGTCCCCGAAAAAGGTAGATGGTGAAGAAATGGAAGTAGATCGGGGGAGAGGAACAGACAGTAACACGATATGTTTAATAAGTACAGTCTTGATTTCAGCAGAGTTAAGGGAAGCTAAATGAAATCAAGATCACACCCATTTCTCAAAAAGATTCTTAATCCTGTGAACTCCCTTTTGTAGGAGGGAAGGGAGCAGCCTGTCCAGGTAAAATTGTGTTCAGTCTACTGCTCTGTGAGGGGGTCACAGCCAGAGAGTATGGCTGGGAGGAGGGTGAAACCAGCTGCCACACAGCAAGGACCTCACTCTTGAGGGCATCAAGACGTAAGCTCAGGGTTACACAGTTTTGAATCTTAGGAAGGGGCTTTTCAGACATAATGTTCACTTTCTGCTGAGATAGGGAATGCGTCGCTCTGCCAGAGTACGACTTTTTACAGATTATTAAATAAAGCTGTATATGTCTCATTGTTACCCGATTGCTGGTGCTCTTTCTCTCAAGCCGCTCACCGGGGCTCAGGGAGGGACTGAGTTGCTGGGTGTGGGCTCCATGCTGGGCATTTTCACATACTTGATGATTATCCGACCCAGTGACGCTGTCCATTTACAGTGAGGAAATGAAGACTCGGGATAAATAATTTGCCCAAGGTCGTACCAGGAAGCCCAGCCAGGATTGAACCCCGAGTCCATCTGACACACCTGTATTCTCCTCAAACCAAAAATCATGGAAGCCCGACCATACGATCTTTGATGGAGGAGAAGCTAAGCTGGGATCTTGGAAAAGTGTTCTGAGTCTCAGCCCTGCCACCTGCCACCTGCTGGGTCCCACCCCTCATGTAATAATCTGCAACCACTTGTCTGAGTTCCTCAAACAGACCAGGCTGTACTTCTCCAGAAAGGGTGGTTTTTGTACCCACCAAGAATAGTTTCAGGAGGCCGCCATCTCAGGTCAGTTTTGAATTCTCCAGGGGCTGCTGCTACCATAGGACATCGAGACAGATACGGGTCCCCAAGCTGAGCTCCTGACGATGCATACAGGCCAATACAGTTCCAGAGCTGAAGGGGGTCTGACAGCCACAGTTGCTCTTAAAACCCACGTTGCTCCAGCCTTCTTGGCCACACCCAGCGTGGATGGTTGCTGGCTTTCCCACCTGAGCCTTGTGCCTGGAGTCAGGCCCCAACTGACTACACCTGACTGGTCGTCCTCACACTCAGTCCTCTTCTCATTTTCATTTCCTTTCTTTCTATTCAGTCCAAAAATATTTGGGTGCCTGCTTTCTGAGAGGCAAGGAAGTGGCCAGGTAGGCTCTACAGAGTCTCCACAAGGTGGTTGTGTGAAGTTCTTCCATACAGATCGTCTTGCCCAGTTCTCGTGGTGACTCCACAAAGTAGGCAGTGTGTTTTACAGACTACAGACAAGGAACAGCGGAGGAAAATTAAGTGATTTGGCTAAAGTCACGTAGCTTGGAAAGTTCCCAGTTCTTCCAAAATCAATGTGTTTTCATATTTTATTGAGTCTTTTATTGAGCATCTACTACAGGCCAGGCCCTAAGCACCTTCCTGTATGTTTCCTTCTATTGATGCAGTGAGATACGTGCTAGTCCCATTTGATGGATGAGAAAACAGGCTCGAGGTAAACTAGTTTACAAATGGTCACAAAACTAATAAGCAGCATGGGGCCAGCCCCTTGGCCCAGTGGTTAAGTTTGGCACACTTTGCTTTGCAGCTCTGGTTCAGTTTCCAGGTGCGGACCTACACCACTCGGCGGCAGCCATGCTGTGGCAGCGACCTACATACAAAATAGAGGAGGATTAGCACAGGTGTTAGCTCAGGGCAAATCTTCTTCAGCAAAAATAGAAAGAAACCCCTAAGAAGCAGCAGATCTGGGCTTTTATTTATTAAGATTTTTATTTTTCTCCCTAAAGCCCACCGGTACATAGTTGTGTATTTTTAGTTGTGGGTCCTTCCAGTTGTGGCATGTGGGGTGCCGCTTCAGCATGGCTTGATGAGTGGTGCCATGTCCGCGCCCAGGATTTGAACTGGCGAAACCCTAGGCCACTGAACTGGAATGCACAAACTTAACCACTCGGCCACGGGGCCGACCCCAGATCTGGGCTTTTAAATCCTAATTCTTAGAGGCCCGCCTGAGTGGAAAGGGAGCGTACGTGGTGGGATTTTTTAGAGAGACCAGAGACAGATAGAGACAGACAGACAGACAGACAGATAGATATACACACACAATGCAATACCACTCAGCCATGAAAAAAGGTGATATCGTGCCATTTGCAACAAGATGGATGGACCTTGAAGGTATGCTAAGTGAGATAATTGGGACAGAGAAAGACAATTACTGTATGACTTCACGCGTAAGTGGAAGATAAACACATAGATACCAAGAACAGACTGGTGGTTACCAGAGAGGAAGGAGGTGGGGGGAGGGTGGAAGGGGTAAAGAGGCACATATGTACTGTGACAGATGGAAACTAGACTTTTGGTGGTGAACAGGACTCCGTCTATACAGAGGCCAAAAATGTAATGATGTACACCTGAAATTTAGTGTTGTAAACCAGTGTGACCTCAATAAAGTAAAAATAAATAAATAAACCAAGGAAGAAGCAGTGTTCCAGGGCACTCTTGCTTCCAAATTTAAAAAATAAAAAGGAGACCAGAGACAGTCATTGCCTACTTTCATGGACATCACCTTGAGGCCAGTCTGAAAGTCTGCCTGTCCAATGAGAAGATGGACAACAATCAGAGTGGTGTGCAGGCAGGAGCAGGAGCCTGTGCTCAGTTCCCTCCCTGCCACGAGCTACATCCTTGAGTGGCCGTCACCCATACTAACATCCTAGTTAGAACTTTCATACAGAGCGTACGCCTCCACTTTGGCTCCTTCAGCTCCACACCAACTGCCCTCAGAGTTAAATTTCAAACCATCCTTCCCCAGGAGAAAGGGAGAACCTGAGCTGGAGTGTGCCCTGGCTGGCAAGGCCCCAGAAAAGGCTGCGTAGTCTGAGCTGGAAGAAGGAGCTTATTTCAGTGCGGTGCGCCGTTTCGTGTTAAAGCGCATCTGTCTCCAGGAGTACTAAACCCGCTAAAGGAAAGGCAGCAAGTGGGTGTGGCTATTTAGATTTTAATGAGTTGGGGATTTTATTAAATTTTAATGACTGAAGTTAACACGAATCAAAGGCAATTCCATCAGAGATTCTTTATCCTTGCTGAGTGATTCTCAAGCTTGGGGTGTGCGCCAGAATCACTTGGAGGACTTATGAAAAGACTTGCTGGCCCCACCCACAGAGTTTCTGATTAAGCAGATCTGAGATGAAGCCCGAGAATTTGCATATCTGACAAATTCCCAGATGATGCTGAGGCTGCTGGCCTGGGTACCACACTTGGAGAAGCACTGTCCGGGTCTTGCTACTCGAAGTGTGCCCGGGCCAGCAACATGGGTATCTCCTGGGATTTGTTAGCAAGGCAGAGCCTTGAACTCCACCCCAGACTCACGGAACAAGAATCTACTGTTCAACAAGATCTCAAGGGGATTCTATACACATTGAAGTTTGGGACACATCACTTCAAGGCAGTGCTTCCCAGACTTCCAGTCAAAGGAATCTCTTGGAGTATTTAAAATTCATATTCCTAGGCTGCTCTGGTGACTTGGATTCAGAAGATGTGGGAGGATCCCAGGAATCCGATCTTAAGTCCCTCAGGTGATTATGATGATCAGGTAAGCATGGGAAACTCCTGCTCATTTGCGTCGCTTCTGTGTTCCTTGGGCAAGACCAAGCCACAAAGCCAGAGAAAAACCTCTCCCTCCAGGATCATGACTAGGCAGCTGCTTCTCCCCCAGAAACAGGAACTTGGGGAAGGTGGCTCCTCGATGGTTTATGATGCCGTCAGAGGAAGCGGGTGGTTGTGAGAACCACAGAGTCTGCAGATGTGAGCCAGGAGCCCCAAGGACCCCATCACAGAGCTCAGAGAGCTCTGGGCCTTCTTCCCTGACCAGGCTGTGCTTGAGAGGGCCGCCCAGTCAGGGGTCCCTAAGGAACACAGAGCTCCCGTCCCAGTGGGTGTACAAACTGCTGACCACAGGCAAATACGGAGCTACCCAAAGCGACACTGAGAGACTCTCTCTGAAGATTCTCCCAGGCCTGGAGGGTTCTGGGTGTCCTAGGACTAAGTATGTTGGCAGACTTCCAGAAGGGCCCCCCAAAGCCCTAACCTCTCCGGCCAAAGCATGTGTCTAAGCTGAGCCCCCGCCCCAAGCCTCCGATGGCAGGAAACCAGTAAGTATACTTGCTTTTATTTTCCGATGGCCTTGGGACTGTGAGGAAGGATGGTCCCCGCAGACTAGGAGGGGGCTTTACAGGTGGGACACAAAAGGTCAGGGAGAAGGGGAAGTGGTTCTGCTGAGGATGTAAGCGGGGTGGTTTCTGAGGGTCCCCTAAGGGTCCGAGGCCTCCCCCTCCCCCTTTGACTGCCCCCGGAGAATTACATCATGCCCTTCAGTTTGTCTTCATGCCCCTTCTGGTCCCTTCTTGGTTACCAACTTGTTATGTGACTTTGGGGCCCTCTCTGGGCCACAGCCTCCCAACGTCAGTGAATGAGAGGAGTCTGGGTTATATTCTCTGAAGACACTTTCAGCTCTAGTGTCTCTAGAGTCTACAGTTCCTCTCGAAAGGGTGATATTTCTCAGTAGAAAGAGAGGGAGAGGTCTTTGGGTCAATCCAAATTCATCGCTCCTCCCTCCGCTGCTGAGAAATTATCTTCAGAAGCACAAAAATACAAAGATGTGGATTGTACACCCAGCCCTGCACCAACCAGCTGCGTGACAGTGAGCACAGCTCACCCTCTCTGGGCCCTGCTCATCGTATCTGAATGGGATTCAAGCCTGCTGACTTCTCAAAGGACCAAGTGAGACGGTCAAAAAGCAGTTGAGGGCAGTGTGCTGATCTCAGCTGCCTTTTCCTAACTTTCCTTCCACCCACTCGCCCGGGTCCCCCAGAAAGTGCCTAGCACATACTAAGTTGCTCAAATACTTGCGTAACTAATGATTAGATTCTCTCTTTTAAAAGTTTTACAAGTCTCTCCTTCTCATGAACCTACCCATCCCATGGTCTTCATTTCGCCCCCAGGGAGCTTCCTGGATTTGAGCAGACCAGGTGAAGGGAGCTGGCAGAGCGTTGTAGGGGCTTCCAGCCTGAGTGTGGCTCTCTACCTCCCTCAGGCCCATCCCGCAGCTCCACCTGCTGTGGGAAAAAATTTCTGGGTTTAGTGCAGTTGGTGATTGTGGGGACTTTGTTTTGCTGACGAGGGGAAAGGAAACTAACCTTTACTGAGCACCCACCCTGGGCCTGTTGCCTCGACTTCTCTTCACAACCCTGTGACGTTGGTATTATGCCTGATTCAAAGATGAGACTCAGAAAGATTACGTGGTTTGCCTGAGGTCACACAGCTCAAGCCTGGTTGGTGAATTAATCACTTGTGCTGCTCACTCCCTGGGATCTTCTGGACCTGTGTCTGCACGGTTAAGCACAGAGCCTGAACCTCATAGCCAAGGGGAAAGGAAGGGCTAGGGAGCAGCGGGAATGTTGAAATCCTGATGTGGGGGTGCCATCGCAGTGAGGGAACCAGAGAGGTCCTCGGGAGACAAGCAGCAGCACCATCTCTGACTGCTAAGGCGTCAGGATCCCAAAGTCTGAGCAGGGAGTTGCTGCCAGGAGCCATTTCCTAAAGATGGGCCTGTTTGGTATTAAAGAGCTCCTGTCCCCATGAATAATGGACTCGCCAGGGGAGGCAGCCGCAAACAGTGCCTGTTAGCCCTGTACCAATGATGCGAGCCTGCAGCACAGAGGGTAACCGCGCACAGGGAGAGGGCTGTTCCATCCCTAAGGCAGGGTCTTTACTCCTCAGACTCCTGGCCCAGGAGCCATGGAAGTCCCTCCATAATAGTGACAGACACCTGTCCGCACCAAGGCACCGTGAAGGGTTCAAAGGGAAGGATGGAGCCGGCTACGTCACCCTGCCTTTCCGTGAGCCCCTCCAGGGAAGGAGCGTGGCTTCGTCCTCCCATGGTGGAGTGCCTGACATGGAGAGGGACTGGATGAGTACCGGAGGAATGGAACCACACTGGTTAATCGTGCCTTGTCTTTACTGAAAAGACTGAAGCCACCTTCCCAAAACACTTTCATAGAGTGTTTGGAGAAATCAGCATTACCCTGGAAACCTGGGGATTTAAATTATTCTCAGGATAAGACACCTCTCCAAAGATATAATAACCATTTTGCCCATTAGTTAACGTGAGTCGAGGGCCTTCTGTGGGCCAGGTGCCTCATGAGATGTTGCGGCAACAGGCAAACAAAAAGAGGCTCTCGTCCTCACTGAGCTTTAGAATAATGGCAGATTAAACAGGTAAACAGTCTAATAAATGAGCAAGTAAGACTTGGGGAGGAACACAACAGGGGGCTGAGAGAGAGAAAGGGAAGGCTCCCAGGAGCGGCCTCTGGTGAAGGGCCATTCAGGGCCTGTAAAGGAGAAGCGGGCCCTCCCAGGCTTTTCACATGCCACTCTCTCGGCCCCTGTGGTGGGTATTGTTATCTCCATTTTTCAGATGAGGAAACAGAGGCAAAGAGAGGGGAAGTGGCTCGACAGCCAATCCTCCAAAGCCTTGCAAGTCATCACTGTGTCATTCAGTCTCCCAGTCATCTTACTTTGCCCTGCGACACCAATAACAGTGTGCTCACTGTCACCTTAGCTTGTTGTGACATCAGTTCCTGGGCCCCCTCGGATCCCCCTTGCCCACCCATGGGTCCCCATGTTTGGAGTAAACTCCGCGCTGTCATTGTCCCCTGCCACCCAGTGGCAGAATGTGACTCCCAGTCAGGAAGTAGTTCTGAGTAGCTATAGGAATGGTCAGCGAGGGCTGGGGGATTCAGGGAAAGCTTCCTGGGGAAGGGTGGGATCCAGACAGGCATGAGGAGAAAAAGAACATTCCAGCCAATGGGAGGGCACACCGCACACGCAAAGGCCCAGAAATAGAGAATCAAGGGGCTAGCCCTGTGGCCAAGTGGTTAAGTTTGCACGCTCTGCTTCGACGGCCCAGGGGTTCACCGGTTCGAATCCTGGGCACGGACATGGCACTGCTCATCAAGCCATGCTGAGGCGGCGTCCCACATAGCACAACTAGAAGGACCCACAACTGAAAATGCACAACTACGTACTGGGGTGCTTTGGGGAGAAAAAGGAAAAATAAAATCTTTAAAAACAAAAAAACAAGCGTGGCTGCAGCGAAGAAAAAATGGCAGGCAGAGAAAATAGAGTCCAGTTTGCAGAGCCTTCAGAGTCTGGGGGATGGGGCTGGAGGCTGGGCCTGATGGGAGGGAGATCGTCCTCTTGTGTCAGCAGGGAGGTGGCAGGGCCTAGCAGGGGAGGGAGGGCTTCTGGGGAGCAGGCTGGAGCCACGGCCCTGTCCAAATCCCAGCATCTCTTTCAGATTTCTCTCGGTGACGTGCTTCTGAGAGTTCCACTGAGGAACGATGGGAAGTCAGCCCAGCAGAGGGAAAGCCCAGCCAAGCCCAAGCTTGAGCCCCTCCGTCCAAGGCCAGGGCCCTGTGACCGTGCAACCAGGTAGGCCATGGGGCCCGGGGCAGCCAGGCCTTCCCAGGTACCATGAGGCTGTGCAGCCCGATATCGCCGCCTCTGCTGGTCAGCCTGACTAGCCACTCCAGCACAGCTTCAAGTGTCACTGAGCACCTGCTGTATACCAGGCCCTTCCCAGTGAACCGTCCAGCTAGGGGCTCTGCTCTTGTGGAGCTCACATTTCGGCAGTTGGGCCATTGAACAAGCAGATCAACTGGAAAATGTGAGGGGCCAGCCCGGTGGCGCAGCGGTTAAGTTCACACGTTTCGCTTCTCGGCAGCCCGGAGTTCGCTGGTCCCGATCCCGGGTGCAGACATGGCACCACTTGGCAAAAGCCGTGCTATGGCAGGCGTCCCACGTATAAAGTAGAGGAAGTTGGGCACGGATGTTAGCTCAGGGCCAGTCTTCCTCAGCAAAAAGAGGAGAGTTGATGGTAGTTAGCTCAGGGCTAATCTTCCTCAAAAAAAAAAGGGCCGGCCCGGTGGCGCAGCGGTTAAGTTTGCACGGTCCGCTTCTCAGCAGCCAGGGGTTTGCAGGTTCGGATCCCGGGTGTGGACATGACACTGCTTAGCATGCCATGCTGTGGTAGGCATCCCACATATAAAGTAGAGGAAGATGGGCACAGATGTTAGCGCAGAGCCAGGCTTCCTCAGCAAAAAAAAAAAAAGAGGAGGACTGGCAGTAGTTAGCTCAGGGCTAATCTTCCTCAAAAAAAAAAAAAAATGAAAATGTGAGAGAGTGGCAGGTGCTACCTCCCTTCTCCTCAGCCAGTTTATCCCCAGACTGAGCTCGCAACTCGATGGCCAGACCTGCTTGTGTAGCTCTCCAAAGCTGCACTGTCCCTTACAGTAGCTACTGGCCATATGCGGCTATTTAAATTTAAGCTAATATTAATTAAAATAAAACTTTCAGCTCCTCAGTCACTCTAGCTGCATTTCAAGTGTTCAGGAGCCATGTGAAGCTAGTGGCTACCTTACTGGACAGCATAATTACAGAACATTTCCTTCATCACAGAAACAGCTTCCAGACAGCGATGCTCCAAGGTGTCTCCTCTTACCCTGAGAGGAGCCGTGAAACACTTGAAGCAAAATTGGGGCTTTGGTAATTGGAAAAAATTAGCACCTACAATGCATATGCTGAGCCTATAACCATGACTCTCTGAGGTTATCCTGACTAAAAATGCCAGTTTTTAGGACAACTGGACCATCAAAACATCATAGAAATTCTAATATTTTGATGTCAAAACTACAGCTCCCAATTTGTTTCTTGTTCTCCCAAACAGTCCACAAATCCTTTCTCAAAGCGCATCCTGAGTTGGGGTTTTGATAATATATTTGTCAGGGTTCTCCAGGGAACCAGAACCAATAGAGGGGTGTGGGGGTGTGTGTGCGTAGACAGAGAAAGAGAGAGAGATTTAAGAAACGGGCTCACGCAATTGTAGGCCGGCAAGTCTGAAATCTGCAGGGCAGGCCCGCAGGCTGGAGACCCGGGGAACAGCTGATGGGTCCGTCCTGAGTCTGGAGGCAGAATTCCCTCTTTCTCGAAGGACCCGTCTTTTTCTCTTAAGGTCTTCGACTGCCGGGATGAGGCCCACCCACATTATGGAGAGTAACATTTCTTCAAAGTCTATTGATGTAAATGTTAATCTCATCTAAAAAATATCTTTACAGCAACATCTAGAGTGGTGTTTGACCAAATATCTGGGTGCTGTGGGCAGCCATGCTGACATGAAATTAACCACCACAGATAAGGAGAGCACTTTAAACCGAGCAGCACGTTTAGGAGGAAGGACGTGGACGCACACTTAAACAGAACTAGGAGACCGCAGAGCCAAATTTCTGGATGTCTGTGTTTGGACACAGCTGTCCCCAATCTGAAAACTCCCCTACAGTGGCTGGGGCTTCCTTCCCATCCCTCAGTATTCTCATCTCCCTAATACCAGCCTCCCCCCAAGTCCCCAGGCCTCGGTGCCCTGGGCCCTGCAGGACTGCTGTTGGGGAGGCAGCTGCCTCTTTTTAGCCACTCAATCCCACCAAGAGCCTGGGGCCTGGCAGGTGCCACAGGAAGAGACCTGGAAACCACACAGACCTCTACCTTGTTTCCTCTAAATCTAGCCACAGGCAGCAGCCTGAGGCTGCTCTGAGTCATGCCCAGGGTGCTGAGGGGGACGATCCCCCCCCCCAGTTCTGCCAGCAGGTGTTCTGGGAGCCCTCCCTCCCTGTGGGACGTGAGGGGGACTGCCTTCATCCCTCTGCCCGTGTCTCCAGGGAAAAAATGGGCCTCTCTCAGTAGGTCTACCCTTGGTCCCAGTGGGAACATGGATTCGGGGCAACTCCTTCCATAAGCCATGTGTTTGTCCACCAACCTTGCATCCATCCAAAATCTACAGAGGCTCTACCATATGCCAGGCCTGTGCCAGGACCAGGGGACACAGCAGTGGACAGTACAGGCACAGTCCCTGCCCTCAGGGACAGTCAAGTACCAGAGACAGGCACTAAACCAACAATCAATTACAATCGTGTTAGACTTTGGCCAGTGTGATTTAAGGGATTCTGCCCGGGAGGGTGTGCAGAGCGGCTTGTCGGGGAAGGCTCCCCTTGGGCGGGACGTTGCACCCAGGGAGTGAAGGAGGAAGGTGAGTCGGCCAGGTGGAGATGGCCAATTGGAGGGACAGCACAAGAAGCTCAGTGGCTCCTGGGGTGCAAGGCCGGGGCTTCCAGGAGGGGAAGGGGCGCCTCCAGGCCACCTGGTTCCACCTTGTCGGAGGACGCCCTCCACAAGACTTGCTTGCCTCGTTTGTTTGGGCATCAGGCATTTCCCTGTACTGTGGATGGCCAGGCCCTGTGCTGCCAACGGCTCAGAGAAGGAGAGACCCCTGGGCTGCAGTCTGGGGCCACCACAGAGTTCTCTGCATGTGTCTAGGAGGACGTGTAGGAACCAGTCCATTTCCAGAATCAGTCTTGTTCTTCACGTGTCTGCCTAGAGCAGAGGCCCTTAGCCGACACAGTGTCCAGCTCTGGTTCTGTTCCATCCATCCCCTGGGTCCTTGTCTGTCCATCTCTTCCCCCCGCCCCCCCGCCACCTCCTGGGTCCCCAACCCTGTCTAGAGGGCCTTGCAGAGCCCTCTCAGGCCTTGGCCCCTTCAGGAGCATCTAGGAGACAGATAAACCTTTCTTGTTGACCTTGACTGCTTTTCATAGCTTGATGCATCGAAATGCTCACAAGTCTCTCTCCTTCCCCTTTGTTACAGAGACACCTACTGAAGTAGGATAAAAAGGGAGGAAGGGAGGAACACGGGGGTGCAGGTGAAGTGGTTCTCACCAGCCCATGGAGGGCAGGTTTTTCAGGACAGGAAGGCCCGGACGGGCATCAGGAGGTCTACTTAGACTGGGCAGGCTGCTCCCTGAGGTGGGTGAGGGGATAAGCATCCTGTGCTGAGGGAGCTGCTGGCCGCTGCTCTCCAGCCTCGAAATTGGGCCTCATGGCCACAGTGTCCTCAGGACCAGTCTTAGTGTGGTGGTGTGGGGGAGTGGGGATGGCGGCGGGTCCTCTGGCACTGTGACTCCCTTTCTGAACTTCAGCCTCCCCGGGACTCTGGGCCCTTGCAGAGTGTGCTGCTGCTGTCTAGCCCAGTGCCCTCGCCCTGGGCCTGTGATCAGCCACAATGGTCACCTGTCCCAACAGTGCCCTATGGGAGGAGGGAGACCAGGGTGGTGTGGCATAGGAGCTGTGCTTTTGCTCCCAGAGGAGGGCCCTGCCGAACCTCGGTTACCTCGCTGTGCAATGAGGCTGACTAGACATGACTACCTCAGGCGCTCGTGAGGGCCAAGAGGAGGCATGCAGTTGTTCAGTGAGAGATGGCAGGTGTGTGACCAGGACACTGGACTGAGCCATATGCACCTGCTGGGCACCTGCTCTGGGCCAGGCCAGGCACAGTGGGCACCGGGGCTGCCCCTCTTGTTGGGGCAGCACAGACTTACACCGCCGCTCTGGACAAAGGCCACAGGAGAGCCACTCTGCCCACGTGCACAGCACTCTAGAGTTACAGAGCTCATCCACATCTGTGATTTCACGGGGCCCTCCAGGAACCCTCCTCCCATGCCCACCCCTAAGCCCCAGCCCTCAAAGCTGATCCATCCAGTGCCCATCTCATCAGCACCTTCCAGAAGCTGAGCTCAGGGATCGTGCTGATACCTGCTTGGAGCTGTAGGTTTTAAGCAGAATCCCTTTATCAAAATCTGTGAGGGTCTGTATATAAAAGGGGATTGTAGCCAGGAGTCCCACTCCTCTTGCCACACCAGCCTTTTCCCTGAGGTGACCCCAAGAGATGTCTGGGCCCCCCTAGGGCTATGCAGAGCCCTGCTGTTTTGAAAAAGCTTCAGATTGCGGAGCTGCCCTCTTGGGATCTCAGCAGACATGGGAAAGTTGCCGGTGGGAGCCCAGGCTCCACCAAACCTCCCATCTGAAGGAGGGCTGGCTGAGAGGGTGAGCGTCTCTGTCTCTCTATCCAGACAGGAGTAGGGCCACAGCTGTGGCCCTGGGCAGTTTCCCGGTAGGTGAGCAGGCAGAGCTGTCGCTGAGACTGGGGGAGCCACTGACCATCATCTCTGAGTAAGTCCTTCCCGGGCACTGGGTGGGGTTCTCTGCTGCCTCCCCTGGAAACCTGAAAGTGCACAATGGGATAAGGGGGCCCTCCCTCCAGGAGAAAAGAGCATGGCCTTTGATGCGAGCTCCCACGGGGCCCTAATGGTGGGATTGCTTGACACACCTGCAGGGAGAAGCAGTGGGTGGGCAGGGCCTTGCAGGGGCCCCTGAATCATGCCATCTGCCATCAGGAGGTGGCGCCTGGACTGGCTGGTACAAGGAAACCTGGGAAACTCAGGTGGGACAGGTAGCCACAGGATCCAGCCTACAGGGTCCTTGTGAATCCTGAATGAGCAGTTCCCAGAACCTTGGCCCTTCTGAGAGAGGTCCCCTCTCCTTTCTCTCTCCAGGAATGGAGACTGGTGGACGGTGCTGTCAGAGGTCTCAGGCAGAGAGTACAGCATCCCCAGCATCCATGTGGCCAAGATCTCCCATGGGTGAGTTCACACCCCAGGCCCTGCCTTAGGGGAGCTTCCTGCTTCCTCTTTCCACAAATGTAGTGCTTTATGGCCAGTGCTGTGCTGAGCAAGGCTGGGGATGGAGGAAGAATCAGGCCCAGGCCCAGTCCCAGGCCCTGCGCTCAAGAGGAGCAGACGGTTCACCCTCTCAGAGCCTGGAGGGGTGGGCCCAGGAAGGCCTCAGTCAGCAGTGGTGGTCTGGGCTCGGAGGGTGCCCCGGAATCTGGTGGTGGAGAACGCTGACAGGGACTTTCAGGAGAGGGGAGCAGCGTGTCCTGAGGCAAGAAAATGGAGGGGCAGCGCCCACAGCGAGGGGAGCCTCCTTGGGCTTGCCCTTCCAAGAGGTGCCTCTGCTGGAGGACTGGACGCTGGATGCAGGGTCTCTCACCAAGAGTGAGCTGCGAAAGAAACGGACTCCAGAGCAACTTCTGTGTCAGGAGAGAGAAAGGAAGTGACCTGCCTTTTGGTGGGATCTACCTGAGTCACAGGGAGTCAGGAGGGCATCACTGTGTGTGCTGTGACAGCCTCTCCTCAGTTCTGAGAGAAAGCACGGCTCCGGCCCTCGATGGCCTTCCTTTTCTGAGGCTCATGGCACGTCTGGCTCTGCTGAAAGTAGCACTGGGACCCAGAGATGTGGGGGCACCCCGTAGAACAGGCTCACATGGAGTGTGTCTGCAGCCCTGTGTTTCCTGCTGGCCAGAGGTTTTCCATCCACAGGGTGGCAGTGAGTTTAAGCCAAGGAAACACTGACTACCTCCAAGGGTCCCCTTCCCTTGCCACTCCTTCATTTCCATCCTCAGTTTGCGTAAGTCCTGTGAATGACTTGTTGTACTTACTCCAAAACTAGGCTAAGTTTATTGCTGGCACCAAGAGAGTTGCAGCTTCTCTGATTTATTTACTTGGAGTCAGCTCAACCTTGACTCTGACTTTGTGGAATTTCACAAAATGACAGAGGCAGCAATTTCCATCGAATTGGCTTCTGTAGGCTTTGCCTTGGGCCCCAGGGCATGACTCTGGGCACACCAGAGGCTGATGGACTAATAATAAAAAAAATTCCAGGGGCCGGCCTGGTGGCACAGCAGTTAAGTGCGCACATTCCACTTTGGTGGCCCGGGGTTCGGCTGTTCGGATCCCGGGTGTGGACATGGCACCACTTGGCAAGCCATGCTGTGGTAGGCGTCCCACATATAAAGTAGAGGAAGATGGGCATGGATGTTAGCTCAGGGCCAGTCTTCCTCAGCACAAAGAGGAGGATTGGCAGCAGATGTTAGCTCAGAGCTAATCTTCCAAAAAAAAAATTCCTGCAAAACTGCCGGAACTTTCCATTGTGGTTAAGTCCTTCGTGGACACACACAGGTGAGGGATTAAGTGAAAAGAGGAAGGAAAATGTGGGATCAGAGTAACCAACGATCCCAGCATGGAAAGAGGCCCCGAGGAGTAGGTTGTGTACCATCTGTGCTTTGGAAGGCCTGGATGGTAAGCTATCGGCTGCATGGTTTTTTCCAAAATTTTAGAATGTCTTGAACATTCTAGTTCCAATCTTTCTACCCACAAATAAGCGTCAGTGGGAGTTAGATTTCAGTGATAATAAATGCTCACCTGCATACCTTTTGGCTACAAAGTTAAACTTATGTTCAAACAAAATATTTACTAAAATCTAAAAAAAAGGAAAATGGGCTGTTCTTAGAAAGGTGAAGGCTTAGAAAGGTGAGTGGATAGCATAGGGGTGCTGGGGCAACAGGGAAGTGATAGGAGAGTCTGGGATCACCCAGCCTGCCCCTGGCCACTTGGGAATGAAGTCACCAGGCACAGAAGGCCGGAGGTCACCTCATGAGGTTGTCGTCTGAGGCCCCTGGAGCCAGGACCAGGACAAATCTGGGAGGCCCTCGGAGGCCCCGAGGCCAGCTCTTCATGGTACAGCTCTGAGGCCCAGAGAGGAGCAGGGGTTCCAGTAGAGTCTCGTCCCACCCACCCCCAGGCTGACCTCTGTGCCTCTCTCTGCTTCTCCCCCAGGTGGCTGTATGAGGGCCTGAGCCGGGAGAAAGCTGAGGAACTGCTGCTGCTGCCTGGAAACCCTGGAGGGGCCTTCCTCATCCGGGAGAGCCAGACCAGGAGAGGTGGGTAAGCTCAGCCCCGTCCTGGGCTCGTCCCTTGAATGCTAAGAGCCAAGTATGATGTGACTTGGGAGTGGAGGTAGGAGGCCAACTGCAAAGGGTTGGAATGCCTGGCCTGGAGTTGGGCAGCCTGTCTGACTGAGCGCCATGCTGCTGCCATGAGAGTCCATCAGCAACGAAGCAACCTGCGTTTCTAGAAGTGGGTGTGAATGGCCCATAGTAGGGATCCAGGCTCAGCCAACACTTTGGCAACTGGTACTTGCAATAGAGTACAGTCACAGGATTTCCCTGCCCTGACCAGTACTAATTCTCCTTCCCCAAGACTCAGTATAATCCTCATCTCTTGGCAAGACGTTGACAGGTTGACAAGGTCTCTGTGCTTTGGGTCACCAGTGAGTCAGAGCCAGAAAATCTGTTAGAAGTCACCTCATGATCTCCCTCTCTCCACTGTACAGATGGGGAAACAGAGGCCTGGAGAGGGGGAGGGAGGTGTCACATTGCAGGTTCATATGGGACTTCTCCTACCCCGGGTGCAAACAAAACAGGAAGTTGATAAAGGCTATCTCTGATGCCCCTGCCTCCCTCTGAGCTGCCGCCCTGAGTCCCTCACTGTAGGGGCAGAGAGGGACGTAGACCGAGTGGCAGCGCCTATGTTTATGTTAGGTCCTTTAAGTGCCTTCAAAGAGCCCTGTGGGGATTGCACTTCCATTGTCCCCATTTTACAGATGAGGAAACTGAGGCTTAGAGCAGAGAAACGATTTGCTGGGGAGATACAGCTAATAAGTACGGAGCTGGGATTCAAACCCAGCTGAGGTTCGTCTCACTTCAGAACCCAATGGGAGGAGATACTCAGGAGTGAGGTCCGGCCTCCTGTGCTTGCCCTAACTGGAACCGACTGTGATGGGTGGTCAGGGTCCTTTACACTCTACTCAGTCTCCCTCTGGACCCCCTCCAACGCATCTTTGCCTCTCCTCCCCTTCCTTTCGGAGCTCCCTGGCTTGATGTCTCCCCCAGCCCCTCCAGCTGTTTTCCAGGCAGCATCAGCATCCACCCTCACACATACCCATAGGCTGGCTGGGGTGGGGGGCTGGCCCGAGCACCGCAGCTGCGAACAGGAAACCGCAGCGGTGATGCTGATAGGGGCAGGGGTGCTGCAGACCGGGCCTCAGGAGCCTGAGAAGCCACAGGAAGTGCTCCGTGCTCAGCTGCCCCACCCCCACCCCCTCTGGCCTGGTTTCAGCTGCAAGAGCATAGTGACCAGCACTTACTGCCACTCTGCCCCTTTCTCAAGAAGGTACATGTACAAGAGGAACCGACTGAGAAATAAAAGAGAAAACAGATAAGGACCCACATAGACTGGGATCAAGGTTAGATTTGACTCTGAGGTTCCCCATAGCTTCCCATCAGAATCCAGCTCTCATTATCAAAAAAGGAAGAGACTTGCCAATTCTGCAGGAAAGGCAATGACTTCCTTGGTACTAATTTCTAATCTCTCGTCTGGGCCTTCCTTTAGGACAGTGTCAAGCTGCCGGTCATGACCCATTTGTGAGCTGAGAAATCAGTTTAGTTTGGTAGTTATAGACCTGTGGGTCTCAAACCTGGGTGGGCATCAGAATCAGCTGGAGGGCTTGTTAAAACAGAGCTGGGCCCACACCCCGCTGGCATTGCTGATTTGGCAGGTCTGGGGCAGGGCCTGAGGCTGTGCCTCTCCAGCGCATTTGCAGGTGCTGCTGCTGCTAGCCTGGGGGCCACACTTGACAAAGCGGTGATCCAGCCCTTGGCTGCATGTTGGAGTCATCTAGGAGAGCTTTACAGATTACTGATGCCTGCACCCCACCCCCGGAGTTTCTGATTTAATTGGTCAGGGGTGTGGCCTGGACCCGGGAAGCTGTCAAAGCCCCCCAGGGGATTCTGATGTGCAGCTAAGGTCCAGGAGTCTCTGGACCAGTGAGTGAGTGAAATACAGCAGGAGACATCAGGGTACATCATTGCGGGTTGGGGAAACATGGCTTCATCAGACTTTTGTTTTAGATAATTTTGTTTGCCCTGGGCACAGTGTAAAATTTCATACTGTGGTTTGTGGTCAAAAAAGCTTTGACACCGCAGCTCCAGGGGCCCGAGGGACGTCATAGAACGGTGGTTCTGAGACCTGAGTACAGAGGAACTGTCAGGGGAACTTCTGACAGTGCAGACTGTGGGCCCCACTGCAGACCTACTGAATCGGGCTGTTGGGAGTAGAGGTCAGAAATCTTCCTTCACAAGTTCTCCAGATGGTTGTTATGTTCTTTAAGTTTGAAAACACAGTTCCAATCTAGGGAAGCCAGAATTCAGTCATAAGAGATGATGTTTTTTCCATTTATATGATGAATTTGTCATATATAACGGTAATTAACTGTTGACCGAGGGAGTGCTATCAGGATCAGCTTTTCTTTGGCCCAAGGTCCAGACAGCTCTGAGAAGGAAATTCTGCAGAGATTTTGAGCCTGTGTATGGACTAAGGAAGAAGGTCTGGGGCCTATGAGCTCCCAAGAAACTCTGCTCAGAGCTAGAGTGGGGACGGGAAGGCTCCCCCATCTTCCCCAGAGTCCCTCTGGCATACCTGGTTGTGTTCTAGGCCTTGGGGCAGCCATGGCAGGGCTCAAGTCAGGTCACATACCTTGGTCTGTGAAGGGGCACTGAAGATTTTGTGGAGGTCGCAGGACTGCTCCAGAGGTCAGTGGCAGGGCCAGGCCCCAACAACATCGCCTCTTCTTCACCTTCCTGCTGTCCTGTTGTGTGTCTGTTCTGTGTTGGGCACCGTAAGGGAGACTGATGAGCAAGACATGCTTCCTGCCACTGAGGGGCTCGCCCATGTCCGTTCTGTCAGTGGGGAGACACTTCCTGAGCATCTCCTCCAAGTCAGGCCTGCTAAGTCTTGCTTCCTGTCCTCAGGCTTCAGACAGTGGAGGCTCCAAGGCACAGCATCCCCGAGGCTCGCAGCTTCTCCGAGAGCTCCGCAGAGGAAGTTCAGGAGGGTCCTGCTAGGTCCACCCCCCCACACACACACAGCTCCTAATCTGATCCTTCACACTACTGTGGACCCCACCCTTCCTCTTGGCATCATCCTCAGAACACCTGGGAAAACATGGGGCCTGACTCCAGAGGTCCCTGCAGGCCAGGATGTGACATTGGCTAAACCTGGTAGAGCTTCCCGGAACCCAGGACCTTGTACCCTCTTTGCCTTTTTCCCAGTGGGTCTCCCTCCAGTCCCTGCACCCAGCCACGGCTCCCACCATTCCTTGCCACGTCCTGCCTTCCGGCCCACTGCCCACCAGAACACTCAGTGCATGAACACACCTTGTTCTTTCCACTGTGGCATCCTTTCACACAATCCTCTCTCAGCCGGGAAGGCCGTGTCCTCCGTTCCTCCACTGCACAAGCTCACACTCATCCTTCACGACCCTTTTCAATATCGTTTCCCCAGGCTGTTTGTCACTCTTTGCTCTCAAGTCCCATAGCATCTTGAAAAGACCTCTTCTGTAGCTGCAATAAACTTATTTCTTAAAATCAGGGTATGTGGTCTAAGAGCATGGGAACTAAATACTTGAAATGAAGACCATAAAGGAAAATTCCGGCTGTGCGATGTGCCAGAGGGACAGCACTTCTGTCCCCAGGGTATGAAGATCAGATTACCTGTGCCTGGGCCTGGTGCAGTGGCAGCACGTACGAAGTGCTCAGATGTTTACCGAATGAATGAGTGAGGGAATGAGTGCCTGTGTGTACACTGAGGGGCGGGGAGAGGATGAAGTGCCGAGGTGGGGTAGACTGCCACCCAACACCATCTGTGTCCACAGACAGCGGTAGGAGTGCAAAGGGTGACAGGGACTCCTCAGAACTGCCTGTAATCACAGCTCTGTCCAGCGTTTATCACAGAGATTCATTCATTCATTCAACAAATAGCTATTGCGTGGCGACTCTGTGCCAGCCACTGTTTTAAGTGCCAGAGACTCAACAGTGTAAAAAGTAAAATCCCTGCCCACAATCTAGTTGGCAAGGTGGACAGTGAACAAATGACTAATAAAGTGTCCGGTGGTGGTAAGCGCTGCAAAGAAGCAGCACATGAGCCTAAGAGGAACAGAGTCATGGGACGCGTGTGCGTGTGCAAAGGCCTCCCGGTAGATGTGTCCTCAGCAGGAGGCAGATGTGCCCGGAGCAGACCCAAGGTCCTTGTGGGCCATGTGGGGCCTTTCCAGGGTGAGGATTTATTTCAGGTGTGACAGGGAGGGTTCTGAGTGGGAGCGTGGCCTGGCCTGATCCTGTGACTGCTGTGAAGAGAGGACTTGGCAGGGTACAGTAAGGCGGAAGTGGGAAGCCACGTGGGAAGCCACATGGGAAGTTGTTGCAGGCTCCGTCAGGGTGAGAAGTGGTCGGATTCGGGTATGTTCTGAACGTAGCCAGTAGAGCTTTCTGTCGGGTGGGACGTGAGGTGTGAGAGAAGGGAAGAGTCAGGGATGACTCCGGAGTTAGGAGCTTAGTAATGGATGAATAGCACTGCTGTTTTCGGAGATGGGAAGATGGTGGGAGGATAAGTCGGAACCATCCCTTGGGAGGCTCGTGGTTGGCTGTGTGTATGGCAGAAGGGGTGAGAGGTCGGGTTGAGGGACAGACGGTGGCAGAGTAGGATGCTTGGTGCCGCAAAAGCACTCATGCCTGGGCAAACCTAGGGCGGGGGTGCTCCCAGACAGGGAAGGTGTTCCAGGGACTTGTTATTTGAGCAGAACTGAGTTTAAAAGGAAGGCTGGGGGTTATCAGATGGAAGAGTGTTCCATATAAAAGGAACAGCGTGAGCAAAGGGCCAGAGGCCTGATAAAGGTTATTGGGTGCTTGTTACACTCCACACACTGCTAAATGCTTTACCTGCTTCACCATCTGAATCCTCGTGGTGATCTGTAGAGACTGGGACAATTACTTTCCCCCTTTGCAGGTGAAGAAGCAGATCTGAGAGGTCAAATAATGTGCCTTAGAGACACAGCTAGTGAGCAGGGGGCAGCAGGGGTGTTACAGTACAGGACTCTATGTGGGATTTGAGCTCAGAGAGTCTGAGTTTAAAGGGAGATGTCCTGGAACTGGGAGGGAGCGGTAGGTGTTTGGGACTGGCTGGAGCATGCAGTGAGAAGGAAAAGCAGGATACCAGGCACATAGGCCAGTCACAGGCCTTGGTAGGTGACCTGTCCCCACCGTGGGGTTGATAGAGCTTGCTTATCCCTGCGCCTATGAGCCCAGTCCTCAGTGTAGCTACCCTTCCTGGTTCTGGTAACTGTGGTGACAGTGGCCAGGGTAGGGTGGCTGGAGAACCATGCAGAGGATGTGGGGACTTGGTCAGCTGGTTTGGTTGGGCTCTGGGGCCTATTTTCAGATATTTAGCCCTTTCCCAACCACAGAGCCTTTTCAGGGTCACAGCACAGCTCCAGAAGAGACTCTTCTTAAAGGTGCAGAGGTCAAGGGGCCTCCAGAGTCAGGTAGAGAACAAGGAAAAAGCAGCAGGGACCCTGCTCCACATTTATTAAATTCACTTATTAGTTGTAGTAGCTTTTCTGTAGCTTCCTTAGGATTTCTACGTATGTGATCACATTGTCTATAAACACAGTTTAAGTACTTACATTTCAATCCATATAGCTTTTGTCTGTTTTTCTTGACTTACTGCCCTGGCTGGGACCTCTAGTACACTGAGTGAATTGGTGAGAACATTCTTGCTTTGTTCCCAATTTTAGAAATTAAAATTCAGGGGCCGGCCCTGTGGCCAAGCGGTTAAGTTCGCGTGCTCTGCTTCGGCGGCCCAGGGTTTCGCTGGTTCGGATCCTGGGCGTGGACATGGCGGTGCTCATCAAGCCGTGCTGAGGCGGCATCCCACATGCCACAACTAGAAGGACCCACAACTAAAAATACACAACTATGTGCCAGGGGGCTTTGGGAGAAAAAGGAAAAATAAAATCTTTAAAAAAAAATAATGAAGTTCGTAATATGCCCTTCTTGTCCTTTTAATGTGGTAGGAGCTATAGTGATGTTTCCTCTTCGCTCCTGATATTTGTAGTTTGTGCGTTCTTTTCTTTCTTCATCATTCTAGTTTGGAGTTTATCAATTTTATCAGTCTTTTCAAAGAATCAGCATTTGGTTTAATTGATTTTACTCTGTTTTCTATTTCATTTATTTTTGCTTTATTTCCTTCCTTCTGCCTAAATTTATTCTTTTTCTACTTCGAGGTAGATTATTTTATCTTTTCTTCGACTGTAAGCATTTGAAGCTACAACATGTACCTTTAAGTACTGATTTAGCTGAGCTTACAAATATTTGTGTTTTTATTATTTAGTTAAATATATTTTCTAATTTTGCTTGTGATTTCTCCTTCAGTCGCTGGGTTATTGCCAGGTATTGGGGGATTTTCCAGATTGTTTTTTGTTATTAATTTCTCATTTAATTCTGTGTGGTCAGAGAACATACCTTTAATAATCTCAATCCTTTTAAGTTAGTTTTTATGGACCAGTCTGTGCTCTGTCTTGAATATTCTATGTGCACTTGACGGAAAACGTGTCTTGTTGCTGAGCACGGTGTTCCTTGTTAATTAAGTCAAATTGATTGATTGTATTGTTTGAATCTTCTATATCCATATTGATTTTCTCTCAAATACTGAGGGAGGAGTGTTGAAATCTCCAATTATAATTATAGATGTCCATCTCTTCTGTTAATTCTGTCAGTTTTGCTTTACGTATTTTGAAGCTCTGTAATTGGGTGCATACAAATTCAGGATGTTGATGTCTTCTTGATATGTCCCTCTTATCTCTTAAATTCCACTTTGTCTGATATTAATATGACCACTCCAGCTTTCCCATGATTGATGTTTGCATGATACATCTGTTTCTTTTTAGGTTTAGCCTGTGTTTTAATAGTCTGAGTGTGTTTATCTTCTTTAAATCCAGTTTGAAAAACTGCTTTTGAATTGGAGGGTTTAGACCACTTCTTCAAAGTAAATGCTTCCTAAAACTGAGCAGTGCCTGTGGTTTGGGAAATTCACTCTACTATGTGCTTTATATGGATTATCTCATCTAATTCTCATAACTACTGTATGAGATAAGTACAATTTCCCTACCACAGACGAGAAAAGTATGGCACAGAGAACCTGGAAGAGGCAGTGACCCTGTCACCAAACTTTGGGAAATTCACTCCTGCCTTTTGTTGGCATTCTACAGGGTGAGTTTGGTGGGGGTCACTGCCTCTTCTTCCAGGTTCTGTGCTATAGTTCTCTCATCGGTGGTAGGGAAATGGTAGCTACCTCACAGAGCGGTTGTGAGAATTAGATGAGATAATCCATACAAAGCACGTAGTGAGTACTCAATAAATGGAAGCTACAGATAGCTTTAGATCACTAGATGATAGTAATAATACATTATTAGTATTATTTCACTAAGTGCCCTCTTCCCACTTGGCTTTGATGAAGTGTTGACTTAAGCAATGAATCCCACTTTACAGTTATAAAGTGCTTTCATATGCATCCTCATCTGCTGAGCACTACTGGAGGCCTGTGGATTATAATGATTTTAGTCTTTTTTTCCTCTCTTCATTTTTCAATCATGTGTTTTCCTCTTCTAGCCAATTCTTTTTTTAAAAAAATTAAAATTTTTGTTGAACCCATCAAACTGTATACTTTAAACATGTGCATTTTATTATATGTAAATTATACCTCCATAGAACTGATTTTAAAAACTGAAAAAGCAAAACTGGAAAAATTCTGTCGCATACATCAGTGTATATAATACATATGTAAGGGTTAAGGACTAATAATAAAACCAACATCCATGTGCCCACCTACCAGCTGAAGAAATTGTACAATGACAATCCCTTTGAAGCCCCTTGCATGCCTCCCTGTTAATCATTGTTATTTTCTTCATAGCTTTGCCATACAGGTGTCCCTATGCAAGATAGTCTTCACTGCCAGTGACTTTTATTTAAATAGAATCATACTGACTGTGTGCTTCCGTGACTTACTGCTTCTGCTCATTATCTTTAAGGTTTATCTATGCTTAGATGTGTAGTGGTTATTAACTTTTGCTGCTATATGGTGTTACATTCTATAATCCTCCATCTTAGCGAGTGTATATGGGCTGCTTGCAATTTTGGGCTTTTCCAAACAATGCAGCTGTGAATATTCTTGTTCGTGCCTTTCTAAGGTAACATGCTGGGATGGAACTCTGCTGGGTTGTGAGGTATGTGCATGTTCAACTCGACTAGTTAATGCCAACTGTTTCCAAAGTGGCTTGTACTAATTTATCTTTCCGCCAGCGGGGTAAGAAAGTTCCTTTCTCCACGTCCTTGCTGACATCTACTGACACATTTTCACATTCTAACACTTCTGCCTACTTGAGTCTTTATAACAACAGCCAACACTTAATGTTCACTTAAACTGTGCCAGGCCCTGCACTGAGGGCTCTGTGTCTGATCTCATTTCATCCTCACAAGAGCCCTATTATGAATATATTGTCATTTATGACAAAGCGAGCAAGTCTTTGTCCTTCCTCTGTCCACTTCCCTTCTGTCTGGGCCCTGTGGCCATTCTCTGAGGTCACCTCATCTCTTCCTTTTCCCAACCTGGGTGGGGCTGGGTCCCAGCGGGGCCTCAAGTCTCACCTTGGACCCTTTCCTCAGGCTGTTACACCCTGTCAGTCCGCCTCAGCCGCCCTTCATCCTGGGACCGGATCAGACACTACAGGATCCACCGTCTTGACAACGGCTGGCTGTACATCTCACCACGCCTCACCTTCCCCTCACTCCAGGCCCTGGTGGACCATTACTCTGGTATGGCCTTTCCCTGCCTCCGTGAGAGTAGACTGGGATGTGGGGTCTAGGGGGCAGACAGTATGCCTTTAGGCACTTTCCCTGCTGAAGAATATCCAGACAGAAAAGGGGCCTCCCCTATCTTCATGCCTGTCCCGGTGCCAAGAAACACAGGCTGGCGGCCCTGTCTTCATCCTATGCTCTGACAGAGCCACAGACCTCCCGTGTGAGTGCACGCCAGTACCTTGCCCACCACTGTGGTTCTGAGTCAGAGTCCCCAGTGGCAGGCACAGTTCTCTCCATAGGAACTGGGCCCACAGCTGTTGCTGTTGTGGAATTCACTTGATTGTTAGCATTTTCTAATGCCTGTCCTGTAACAGGCACTAGAGGATGTAGTCACTAGGGCACAGTGTCAAAGGGGCAGAAGAGGAAAGGCTACCCCTGGGAAAACTGATGAGGGGTTTTCTGGAGAGGTGTTCCATGCAATGGATACTGATGGTACACATGGAGATTAAGTGTCCCTTAGCTTTCTTCTTCCTACGGCACTTTCTTAGCCAGAACCCGGGGCTTGAAGCAGTCCATCAACTTACCCCAAATCAAACAGTAAATTAAGTCTCCCAAAACCTAGCCCAGAATGACATTTGACTGCATCTCGGCTTCTAGGAGACCAACAGCTTGGGGATCGTGCCCTGTCACACTTTTTTGACCATGCCCCCACCTGCCAAGTGTGGGAAGCTGTCAGGGTGAGGGTGGGGGTTGTTGGGGAGGAAAGCAGGGCTGGAGTCAGCCATGTCAAGGGTCTAGGTCTCTTCCTCAGAGCTGGCGGATGACATCTGCTGCCTCCTCAAGGAGCCCTGTGCCCTGCGGAGGGCTGGCCCACTCCCTGGCAAGGCCATACCCCTACCTGTGACTGTACAGACAACGCCACTCAACTGGAAAGAACTGGACAGGTGAGTGAGGGGACCCCTGGAACACAAAGGTGGAAGAAAAAAGAGTTATAGAACGACTTGCCCCTGGGAACCCACAACCCAGAATGAGCTTGTCACCTTCAGAGACACAATGGGGGAAGTGAGCACTGACTGACTGAGCTTGCAGAGGCCAGCCCAGGCTCAGCAGGTCTGTAGGGAGGACTGGCAGGGAGGAAAAAGTGGGCATGGACATAGAGCATGCCTGTATGCCAAGATGGCCAGGAGGGAAGGAAGGTCAGAGAAGATGGGGTAGCAAAGAGAGAGCACCAGTGAGTGGAGAAGTCAAGCTGGGATTTGATCTGATAGGGAACACGAAGCCACCGTCTTTCAGCAGGAGTGACTTGAAGAAAGGTTTTGAGAAAAGTGAACTGTGTGGTGAGTGAGGAAGGAAGAGGCTCCTTGATCCAGCTCTTTTCCCCTCTCCACAGCTCCCTCCTGTTCTCTGAAGCATCTGCCACAGGGGAGGCATCTGTCCTCAGTGAGGGGCTCCGGGAGGCCCTCAGCTCCTACATCAGCCTGACCGATGACATCTCCTTGGACGATGCCAAGGCCCAAAGCAGAGGCCAAAAGGGGACCCAAGGCTGTAGCACCTAGAACCCTAACTAACTCAGCCTGAGCACCCCAGAGGCAAGTCTGTACACTGAAGGGAGGGCTGGGACACAGAGGCACATCCAGGGTCCCACCTGCATCCTCTGCTCCTTCCTCTCTCAGCCCTAAGTCACTTAACTTCCTCCCAGTGCCATGACCCTGCCTGCAAACTCCAGTTCAAATCTACACTAGTTGAGAACAGGGCCAGGACTCCAAAGAGACTGAAGCTCCCTCTGGGGTCTGAGGCAGTCAGTTCCCAAGTTTCGGATTTCCAGAACCATCTTCCTCCCCTACCTGTTGAGTCCCAGTCTACACCCCCACTGCTAACCAGCTCCACCCACAAGGCAGAAACAACCACTAGCATCAAGGAGAAAAAAAATCATTTACAGAAAATGTACAAATCTCATTCAGAATACTACCCTACCTCAGAATGTGGGACTGGCCTGGAAAGGACAGGAAAGCAGAGGGGATGGACGGCTTACCACAGCGGCAGAACCTGGGTTCTCCAGTCGCCACCTGACTCCCAAAGAGAAGGACCTCTGATAGTCCAGGTCCTCAAATGTCCCTGTCAAGCCCCTTCTCTGGACAGTCCTTGCTCTCAGATCTCTATTTCATTTTGTGGCTTACCATCTGAACCTGGCCAAGTTTTTCTGCCTACAATGGCCTTGCCATCTTGTGGCCAAATGCAAAATGACACCTCCTGACCCCAGCACATTGCAGCGAGGTCAGTCACAGCTCTTGGTGCGGGGCAGGGGCATCAGGGCATGAGAAGGTGGTAAGCCCTCTCTCACAAAGCAAGGCCACAGCCTAAACCAACTCCAGCCCTTGATTTCCCTGCGGCCCATAAAGGGGAAGCGGCCTGGCTGGAGCTGCTAAGGGAGCAAGGAGGGGAAGAAGAGGGATGGGAAGGCACCGCCTCTACGGGGTCCTGAGGCTCGAGGTGAGGTGGGAGAGGCTTTAGCAGGTATCATCAGCAGGCTGTCAATTAAAGATTTGATTTATTCAAGTATCTGAAAACATTCTACAAAGGAAACTGTTATTAGATGCTGCTTGTACTGTGCTTTGGACCACACACATATTGCCATACTGTTTTCAGAAGACTTGAAATGCCACTGATAGTTTAAAAACTGTACACCTGACGGAAGTGAGGAAGACAATTTAATGTTTCATCCGGATCCAGAGGTGCATCAAATTAAACGACAGCTCCAATCAGCAAACAGGTGTTTCATGATGGTATCCAAGAAGAAATGGTTGGTGATGAATAATCAGAAATGTTTCCCCAAAAGATGATGGTTTTTTAAAAAGTTTCAGGTCACAATCCTTGCAGAAAACACTGACACCCAACACACTGATTCTCAGTCCAGGAAACATGGGTCTTCCAGGTTCCATGCAGCTGGCGTGCCCCTACAATCATGTTTCTGTGCTGTAAGTAAGAGGGTCCTTTGGACTGGACAGGGAGCAGGTGGGGCCTGTACACCATCAGTCATAGTGGATGGCAGTGTAAAAGATGATCCAGATGACCTAGAGAGGAGACAAGCAATGTTCATAGGCCACCAGGGTCGACATAGGCCTCTATTCCACAAAACAAAAATGTCAGATAAGAATCTGTGTACACTGGGCTTCCTAGGGGCTACCCAATGCATAATTGGGGGGTGGGGGTCCTAAATTTCACTGAAGCTATCGCTAACAGAGCCCAGGACATTCACCTGTGCTCTCAAAGGGACCTGTGACAATCCTCTCCCCTGGCCAAGCACCAGGAGTGGAGTTATAGCCATGACCAACACAGCTAAAGCAGACTGTACTGCTGGGAGGTTTTAGGATTAACCACCAAGGTGAAAACAAAACCACCATCACACCCTGTCAGCTCCATAGCAAATAAAGCAGAGGTTCTCAAAACTGGCTGTCCACTGCAATCTCCTGGGACCTTTAAAAATATATAGAGATGCCCAGGCATCACCTTCCAGAGAGTTTGATTTATTTAAAAAAACAAACCACACACTGAAATATAATTAATATTCTATAAAGTTCAACCTTTTAGAGTATACAATTCACAGGTTTTTAGTATATTCACAGAGTTGTGCAAACATTACCACTAACTGATTCTGGACATTTAAATCACCCTCAAAATCTGTTCCCATTATCAGTTTTTTCCCATTTCCTCTCCCCTTCCAGCCACTGGCAACCTCTAATCTTTTGTCAGTATGAATTTGCCCATTCTGGACACTTTACATAAATCGACTCATACAATATGTGATCTTTTGTGTCTGGATTCTTTCACTTAGCATGTTTTCAAGGTTCACCCATGCTGTAGCACCTATCAGTAACCAAATAATATTTTTGGCCAAACAATATTCTACTGCATGGGGGCCGGCCTGGTGGTGCAGGGGTTAAGTGCACATGTTCCGCTTCAGCGGGCCAGGGTTCACCAGTTCGGATCCCAGGTGTGGACATGGCCCCGCTTGGCACGCCATGCTGTGGTAGGCATCCCACATATAAAGTAAAGGAAGATGGGCATGGATGTTAGCTCAGGGCCAGTCTTCCTCAGAAAAAAGAAGAGGATTGGCAGCAGTTAGCTCAGGGCTAATCTTCCTCAAAAAAAAAAAAAAAAAAAATTCTACAGCATGGATATACAATTTTTTATTTATACATCCATCAGGTGATGGTTGTTTGCACTTTTTGGCTATTATGAATAAAGTGCTATGAATATATTTTTAAATGTTTCCCAGTTGTTTCTAATATGCAGCCAGAGGTGAGAATCAGATGTAGAAGCTGAAGACGGGCCCTAAATCGGTATACCATAGGGGGACTATACCGTGTACCACACCACGTCTTTTGGGACAACATGACTTGAGAGGACATGCCCTCCAGCCTTAGCAGCCTTTTGAAAAATGGTCCCCCAATCACACAGTGTAACTCAATCACTAGGCTCCCCCTGAGTGACACCTCATGAAATGATAGTACTTGCTGTAAAGTTATCAGCTACACATACCATGAACAAGGCAAAAGATGTCATAAACCCTTCTTTTGTGAGCTCCCACGTGCCACCATACTCTTCCTCATCTATCTGTAGGTAGTTGCTGAAGTACAGGTACAGGACTCCTGCATTGATCAGGCAGAATCTGGAGTGAGAAAGGACAAGCACCAAATACAAACCGTAAGCTCAGGAGACTCAGAACGTCCTCCACCACAGTCCACCTGTCAGGACATTCAATGTTGCAGTTAACTGTTTGTATTATGGGGGCAAGTGAAGTAATACATGAAAACACCTAGGCCCTCAATGGCGCTGCCCACTTGGCTGAGCTAGAGACTTAAAGAAGAAACTCTTTAGCCAAAGCAACAAAATTAAATAAAAAAGGACCAGTACCAACATGGGCCTCCAGGTAGCTCCAGCTGGGTTGGGGGCTGGCCACAGGACAAACACATATTAAGCTGCTGCTTCATGGCCTAGTTGAGCAAGCAAGGGCATGCCAAAACAGCCCCTGCATAATTCCCAATGGGAGACAATTTCCAGATGTCCACTACTTGCTACCGCACTTGATGCAGAGGCGAACAAGACACTTCCTGCCCTCAGCTCACCATCTAGTCGTGTGTCATTTAACAAAGGGGATGCATTCTGAGAAATGCGTTGTTAGGTGATTTCATTGTTGTGCAAACATCAGAGTGTACTTACACAAACCTAGATGGTTCAGGTTACTGCACACCTAAGCCATATGGTACTAATCTTATGGGACCACCATTGTACATGCGGTCCGTCGTTATGTGGCCCATGACTCTACTGGGGGCTAACATCAGCAGTGAAGGTGGAATTGAAACCAGAGGTTTGTGAGCACCTCCAGGAAGGTCTCTGACCCCCATAATGTATTATTTAATGGATGCAGGAATTTGAATGTAGTGAGCGGTAACATCACCATGCTCTACTGTACAATCATCATGTAAAAATCATTTTCATAATGCGATCAAGACTTTATGATCTTTCCAGGTACAGCAACTCATCTAATGGGGGACTGTATGTCGTGGCCACGTCTCTTCTGAAGGCTAAGGTGAAAAAATGCAAAGAGAATGGTTTCCTCCTAATGGATAAAGTGTGGGCTGGTGTAGGGCAGGGCAGCACGATGATTCTGAGGAGTGTAAATCAGTATACAAAGGGTCCGGAGTAGACCATGAGGCTGTCTGAGCAAGGTGGGGATGAGGCAGGGTGTGCATGTTTCAGGAATTCCAGTTTGTAAGCAGTGAGAGTACCCGCTTTCTCATGGGTGGAAGGAACAGGAACTGGCAGACTGGTTTAGATCTATACCATGTTTCAGGACATGCATGCTAATAAAGTTTGAGGACAGGGACTGGGAAAATGGCAGAATGGGGAGTCAAGAGGTCCCAAAGGTTTCAAGCCTAAGGGCCAGGGAGTACAATGGTTCCAGTAACAGAAGCAGGCAGTCAGGAAGAACAGAAGGTTTTTCTTGGCTTTCACACAAAATACAGTCCTTGGCTTGGCCATGTTGTGGCCACATCCTTATCTTCTGCCAGAAATCTTGGGACCCAGCCAGTCTGGCCACCTCCCTGACAGGAGTTGATTTTGGACAGGCTGAGTTAGTGGCTCTAGACAGAGACTACTAATGGGCCTTAGAAATGTCACTCGGGGCTCTGCTGGAGAATGATGAGATTCACCGGGAGTCTCCAGCTGTAAAAGTGGATGCTTAGTAAGATGAGAGATGAAAAATAAGGGAAAGAGAAGATAAGGGACGACAGGAAGAGGAAAGGGCTGGCACAGGCCCTGCTTTCCAAGGGTTACACAGTAAGCAGAAAGTGAAGTCACAGAAACAAAGGCATTTAAATGTTTGGTGGTCAGGGAAAGGGGTCAGGAAAGGACTGGAAGGGCTCAAACTGAGCTTTAAGGGTGGGCCTAATTTCTATATTACAAACAAGGGAGAGAACTACACAGCAAATGTGTAGCCAAGGAAAGGAACATGCTGGGTTGGGGGTTAGAAAACAATATTAAAAAAACTGACTCTCAAATGGGTTTTTAAAAATTCTATCCTAAAAACTCCAGTCAGAATTTTAACAAAATAATGAATGTCTAACAAATAACTCTGACTTCAGGGCTGGAAGGCTGCCTGACTACAGTGATCTATGGCCCTGTTTCAAGGGTCAATGGGAATTCATTTCAGTGTAAAAAAAATTTTAACAAGCACTTACTGAGTACCTATTAATCATGTGCCAAGCTCTATGAGAGAGAGAGAGGCTGGAAGGACAGACAGTGCCCCTCTCTAATAATGCAAAACCTCAGCAGACAGCGCAGAACCATCACTCAGTTCTCAGGCAAACTGTAAATAATAAGACCTGAGAAAATGGTTTTACCTTAATAGGCCCCAACTGGTGGCCACACCAGAAATGAAAAGAAGCCTAGTGTGGTCGAGACAGAGGGCAGTTAAGAGAAGTGGGGAAGAGGAGGGTCACCAGAACTGAGCACCAGGAGGGTCCTGCCTAAGCCCAGGCAGCTGGGTCAGACAGACGGAGGACAGGAGATATATGTGAAAAAAATCAGTCCTTGGGCCCTTTCTAAGAGCAGAGGAGAAGGTGCCAACCAAGGAGAGAAGGGATTCGTCTGGAGTGAGAGAGGACAGTGAGGGTCTGAACCCCAGGAAACAGGCAGTCCTGGGAAAGTGGCACTATGGCCTGTGGGAGAGCCACTCCAAGGTGAGTTCACTCCCAAACACCTCATTTCCCATTTTCTCAACAGCCATGTTTAGCACTCTTCATAAAGCTAATCACATAATCATTGCAGTCAACCATTTATGGAGTGCCTATGATGTATTAAAGCACTACATTTAGCAATTCACTTGCATTATCTCATTTAATTCATACATCAATCTTATGAGGAAGGCATTTTGATTGTCCCCATTTTAATGATGAGGAAACTGAGTCTCAGAGGGGTGAGCCAAAATTATATAGCTTGAAAGTGGGAGACGGGCTGGCCCTGTGGCTGAGTGGTTATGTTCACACGCTCAGCTTCGGCGGCCCAGGGTTTTGCTGGTTCAGATCCTGGGCGCGGACATGGCACCACTCATCAGGCCACAGTGAGGTGGTGTCCCACATGACACAACTAGAAGGACCCACAACTAAAGTATACAACTATGTACTGGGGGGATTGGGGAGAAAAAGGAAAAAATAAAATCTTTAAAAAAAAAAAAGAAAGCAGCAGAGCTGAAACTTGAATCCAGACCTTTCTATAAAGCTTTCTTTAAAAAGGAAGTTCCGCTTGGGCAGCCTCACTCTCTGCCACAGTGGGAAGGGCACTAGACTAGCTCTCTAGTCCTTGCTCTACTATTCCCAGATTGGACGACTTCACACAGATCCCCGAGGAATCCTGCAAGACAACAGAGGCGCAGGAGCTCTGAACTAGTGCTGTCCTCTTCTACATAAGTGGCCTTGGGAAGGTGAGAAACTCCTTCTTGCCTTTAGATTGCCTTCCCCCTTTCTCTGGCAGTTTCTTCTTGTCTGCCTTTTCTCTCATGGAAAGCTCATGCGGGGTGACCAACATTCTAAAAATGTATCTATCTACCACCTGCAACCTGGGAAGACCTCTATGAATCCCAGGTCCTGTGTCTCAATCTCAATCAGTCCTCATCAAGTGTCCACCCTGTCAAAGTCAGGCAATGCATCAACTCTTACTGGTTTCCTTGTACAAATGCTTTGCTCAGTATCACAAATCAAAAACCTTTTTACTTAGGAGGGGTACACCCCTTTTGGGTTATCTTCTGAGAAAACAGGCAACTCAAATGAGTTTGCTATTTTACCCTTTCTACCCTAGAGTAAAGGAATAATAAGAGAAGTGATCAATCAATGTGATTTTCCATGCGTAAGGGCGACAGTTTGTATTCGTGTGGGAAAAGAGAAAAGGTCAAGGGCCTGCCTATCCATTTCCACCACAGCTTGCCCATAATTCCTGTCTGAAGACAACTGCCAAACATCCTTTTAATTCAATCTGGTGGGCGTGTGGACTCACTTTCAGTGGTGTTTTTTTTTTTTTAGGAAGATTAGCCCTGAGCTAACATCTGCTGCCAATCCTCTTCTTTTTGCTGAGGAAGACTGGCCCTGGGCTCACATCCGTGCCCATCCTCCTCTATTTTATATGTGGGACACCTGCCACAGCATGGCTTGCCAAGCGGTGCCATGCCCGCACCCAGGATCTGCACCAGTGAACCCCAGGCCACCGAAGCGGAATGTGCGCACTTAACTGCTATGCCACTGGGCTGGCCCCATGTAGCTTTTTTTTAAAGATTGGCATCTGAGCTAACATCTGTTGCCAATCTTTTTTTTTTTTTCCTTTTCTTCTTCTCCTCCCCAAAGCCCCAATACATAGTTGTATATTGTAGTTGTGGTCCTTCTGGTTGTGATATGTGGGACACCACCTCAGCATGGCCTGATGAGCGGTGCCATGTCTGTGCCCAGGATCTGAACCGGTGAAATCCCAGGCCACCAAAGCAGAGCGCGCGAACTTAACCATTCGGCCACCGGGTCAAACCCTCAGTGGCTCTTTAACCTGAGCCACAACCAGGGGCTGGTGTCAACTGTGCTGCCACTGGCCACAGGAGCACCGTAAAAGATGGAGGGCCCAAAGTCCTACTTTTTCACTACCTTTATTTTATATATCTATTTATTTATTTATTAAAGAACAGAAGCAAGCATTTATTGAGCAACTTCTTTTTTCTGTTTGTTTTTAAAGATTGGCTCTGAGCTGACGTCTGTTGCCAATCTTTCTTTTTTTCCTTCTTTTCCCCAAAGCCCCCAGTACATAGTTGTTTTGTAGTTGTAGGTCCTTTTAGTCCTACCACATGGGACGCTGCCTCAGCATGGCTTGATGAGCAGTGGTAGGTCCGCACCCAGGATCCGAACCAGCAAAACCCTGGGCCCCGGAAGCAGAGCACTTGAACTTAACCACTTGGTCACGGGGCTGGCCCCTTCACTGACTTTAAAACATAGAGGCCCGAAACAACTTCTGCTGAAGCCAAGATTTAGCATCTCCAGCATGATGCTAGGCACAGGGGAGTAGGTATCAAGTACAGGAAAGCTCCTCTACTTTACAAACTTCCATAGGTACAAACAAAGGTCACGCGAGAACTAGAGTGCCTGCCACCAACAGGCAATGTGGTACCCTGTTGTATGAGGTGACTTTGGACCCATGAATAAATGGACTGGCTCAGCCTTCAGGAAGGTAACATCTTGACCTAAGATGCTCCTGGGCTTGTTGAACTGAGGAGTGCTGCACCAGACCCAGGAGTGCCATCACGGGGCCGCTTTTTGCTTTAGTCATTACACATACACACACACAGTTATTAAAAAAAAAAACCCCTCCAAAATAGCAATGCCGTTCCATAAAAGGAAAACAAAATCTCTATTTGAAAAGAAATGATACCATGAAAATGCAGCTACCTAAGACTTACCCTGCTATTCCCAAGAAACCTCGTAATGGTAACACTCCCCAAATGACACCTAGGACCACAGCAATGATCTGTCGGAACCAGTAGATCACATCTAAAAATTCATCCTGTAGAAAGGAGAGAGCATGCATGCATTATCCAGAGTGGGTGCCACAGGAGAGCCTTTTATTTATTTATTTATTTTAAAGACTGGCACCTGAGCTGACATCTGTTGCCAACACTCTTTTTTGTTTTCTTCTTCTTCTCCCCAAAGCCCCCTGGTACACAGTTGTATATTCTAGTTGTGAGTGCCTCTGGTTGTGGCATGTGGGATGACGCTTCAGCATGGCCTGATGAGCAGTGCCATGTCCGCACCCAGGATCTGAACCAGCAAAACCCTGGGCCGCCGAAGTGGAGCTCACGAACTTAACCACTTGGCCACGGGCCGGCCCCAGAAGAGCCTTTTCTAATAGGTGAGGAACAGAAAAACTTTCTGCTAAACACATCTTCCAGCAAATTTTCCCCCAAAAGCAATGGTATGTGGTTCTTGCATCTCCACCTCTTCTTACACTAAAATGTGGTAAAAGACAATATATTTAGTTATCTTAAGTGATGTCTTTCAGGGCCTGTGCTCTAAAATTTTAGAAAAATCATTTACCCTTTTTTAGAAGTTGCAAAAATGAAATGGCTTGTGATGAAATGGCTGTGACAGTAATTGTGCTACTGGCCAATGATAACTCTTATCTGACCTGGAGAGATCTAGACAGACTATCTACAGGCAAAAGGGCTGACTGCTAACTTACTCAGCACCATCTTCCAGCACACTGGATTTTGAGTAAGCCACAAAGGAGAGAAAGAATTAGAAACAAAACTGCTAGAGGAAGGTACCAGCTTATCTAAATTTCATATGAGGATAGGAAGACTCAGGTTTCTCACCTGCCCTAGATTGCAGAAACCAGTCCTTATAGCAGAAGGAAAGAAATGACACAGCAGATCAGAAAGGTTTTACAAGAGCTGGGCAGGGCCAGGGCAGGGCTGGGGGCAGGACAAAGGCACTTTCAGGAAGTGCCACCCATTCCTCCCCTTACTGGAACTCCAGGAAGGAAAACCTACTTCACCAGGCCCCAAAAACAACGGAAAGATAGCAAATATAACATTCTTTTCAGGCTAATCAGAATCAAGCTGTTTGTGATGGTCCCTTCCAGACGATGCAGCAGTTAGACAGTGCCTGCACTCAGATCTGAATGCGTGTGACCGGTAAGGAAATCCTGAAGCCCCAACCACACGTCACACGTTTGGTGGTTTCTTCCTCTCTCCCTCACACACACTCACCCCTGCAAGGTGGTCTCAGTCTCCCCTGTTATTTAAAGTATTGTCTTTCTCATCCAACAATAAAGCACTGGCAGCTCGCCTTTAGTGCATTTGTAGACCAGCAGCGAGCGAAATGCTTTAAGGCACCACGGCACCCCACTTCAGAGGTGTTCTGAGCATTAGGCGAGACAATGCGTGGAGAGCACCTGACATCTAGGAAGTATTCAGTAGCTGTCCCTTACCGTTACAGATCGCGCTCCCAACTGCGTTAAGTAGTTAACTCGGGAAAAATAAACCACTTACTCGAGATCCTATCAGGAGTAAAAGGCGGAGTCGAATCGAATTCAGCTCACTCTCGCCGTTCGGGCACACGCCCTGCCCGCAGGTGACAACTCCTCCGCGCCCTCCTCGCTGCTTCCCGCGTGACCCAGGCGGCTTCCCCCTTGGGCCACTCCGCGGTGAGCCCCCAGCCCGGGAGCCGGGCCCGCCACATTCGCCCTAGCCCCTAGGGCCACCCGCCCCACCACCCCAAACACTGGGCCGCGCCCGGACGGGGGCAGAAGCAGGCTGGGGCCTGCCCATCCGTCCCCGAGTCCCAGCCGGCTCCTCGAACCTGCGCCCTCGCCAGGTCCCACCGCACCTTGTCCTCCCAGGCCGCGTCGCTCCGCAGCACCTTGCTCCAGACAGAGACTTTGAGGGCCCCGTTGGCCAGCTGCGGCTGAGGCGGCTCCTCTTTCCGCCGCCCGCCGCTCATCCTCCCGTCGCGCCGCCCGGGCCGGGCCTGGGGCGCGCGGGCCGAGCCAAAGGGAGTCGGGGTCTGGGGTCGCGGGTCACGGCGCGGAGGGCGGCGGCAGCGACAGGCTCAGCGGTCGGGCTCGGCGGCGCGCTGCAACTGCCGTCACTTGACCCACCCGCCCCGGTCTGTTTGCTCGGCCGAGACCAGGCGCCCAGGAGGGAGGAGCAAGGCAGTGCCGCGCGTCCCCCGCCGACGGGCCTTCGTAGCCAATCGGCGGCCGCGCAGCCGCTCGAGGGAAAGAGCGGCCGCCGCCTCGGCGCAAGCGCTCCACGCGTGACGGAAGTGACGGCAACTTCCGCCAGGCGCGCGGTAGGGTGAGAGGGAAGGGACAATCTTGGTGAGGACGGCGACGCCAGCGCGAGGAGGCGCTGTGGAGGCTGAAGAACGGCGTCTGAGGCGAAAGCGTAGGTTGGACTTGAGCGTCGCCCCGTCCGCCACAGCTTGTCCCCTTGAGCGGTGGGGCAGAACGTGACCCTTTCCTTTTCCAAACCTTGCTCCCCGGGAGCCCCAGACTGCTCCTCAGGGTTTAGCTCCTGCTCTTTCTCCCCTAACCCTACAAATTCCGTAGGATCTTGTCCAGGATATTAACTCTTTTTCTCTAATAACTTAGTGTCTCGTCTTGCCCAGCACCTTCTTTTAGCAAATGTGAAACCCTGAGACCCAAAGACTGGGAATGATTTTCTAGGGCTATATAGCGGGTTGGGACCAGCTGAGGACTCCTTAGTGGGGAAAGTGGAGAAGGCACTTCATTAGGGATCAGAATATCGGAGTATTCGTCTCTCGTGTCTTCCCTCTGTGCTAGGGCTGTAGTTTACAGGGTGCGTTTCTAGACTAGCCGCAGCCGCATCATCTGAGACCTTGAGTAGAGATGCAAATGTTAGGGCCCCATCGGAGACCTACTGAATCAGAAATTCTGGGGGTGGGGCCCATAATCGGCCTTTTAATAATTCCTCCAGGCGATGCCATGCGCAGTAAGTTGAGACCGAGGCACATCACTTCTTTGGGATTGTAGAGGGAAAGAAACTTCCTCAGAATCGCTCAGCTAGTGCTTGAGTCTGTATGACTCCAAGATCTGTACCGTTAACCTTAAGCTTTAAGGCTTAAAGAATATCATTAAGGTCAGAACATCCTTTGCATACCTGTCAACATTCACCTGTAGTTCTCTGCCTTAGCTGAGCAACGGAATCTCCTAGGGAGCTTTTTCAAAATACCAGAGCTGTTTTCCACAAGTCAGTCTCGAGATCCTGTTTCAGTAGGTTGAGTGGGGATATGCACTGCAACAGACATTCCTCTGTCTGGGTCTGGTGGGAGGGCACACTTTTAGTCCTAACTTTCACACGGTTCTTATGGATCTTGTTCTTTTCAACCCTGCCACTTTTCTCAACCAATTTCCCTCCCTCTTGCAAACTCTGGGAAAGCCTGACCAGCTCCCTCCAGTCGGGAAGTGTACCGTTGGTATGCACCCTCTTTTGCAGACTCCCTGGTGACTTGCGGCTCTGGAGAGAAGCTGATCACTCTAGCATAGAATGTTGGAAGAATACCTGGCCCACAGTCAAAGATGAAAAAGGTAAGTTTTCGGTCTGCTGGGTCTGGCAGTCAAGGTTTATAACGGGGAATATGATCTGAGGAGTTAGGGAAGACCGAGCTCTGAAGGAAGGGTAGGAATTAAGGGGAAGGGGGGGGGAAGGGGAGAGAACATTCCAGGAGATGAAACCACGCCAGCTAACGGTAAGGAATAAAGCCACAAGTTGGGGAAGGAGGGAGGGGGTCATGCTGAAGAACTTGTTTTTGCCCCAAGGATGGAGGAAGCCACAGAAAGGATTTGAGCAGGGGACACTTTTCAGGTTTGCATCTTAGCAACATCACTCCATTTGGTGCTATTTGGAGGACTAGGTCAGAGTGGGAGACTAGTTTAAAGACTGTTAAAGTTAGTCAAGTGAGATTTGATGGGGGTACTGAAGATGGAGAAAATCGGAATAAAATTGAGTTGATTATTTTTTAAAACTTAAAGAAATGTTTAAGTTGCTGTAAATATACGTAACAAAATTTACCATTTTTAAGTGTGTAGTTCAGTGGCACAGTGATGTGCATTAGCTTCGTTGTGTAGCTGTCACCACCATCCATTTTCAGAACCTTTCATCTTGCAAAACTGAAACGCTCTACCCATTAAACTATTAATTCCCCATTCTCCGCTCCCCCCAGCTGCTGGCAACTGCCATTCTACTTTCAGTCTCTGAATTTGACCAAGTACCTCATGAAAATGGAATCACACAGTATTTTTTGTTTTCTGATTGGCTTATTTCACTTAGCATACCGTCTTCAAGATTTCATTCATGTTGTAGCACGTGTCAGAATTTCCTTCCTTTTTAAGGCTGAATAATAAGTTCATTAAATGTCCATTGTATGTATAAACTGCATTTTGTTTACCCATTCGTCTATTGAGGGACACTTGGGCTGCTTCCACCATTTTGCTATTGTGAATAATGCTACTATGAACATGGGTCTACGATTATCTGTTCGCGTCCCTGCTTTCAGTTCGTTTGGGTATATACTCAGAGTGGAATTGCTGAATCGTATGCTAATTCTAGTTTTAATTTTTTGAGGAGCAGCCATAGCAGCTGCGCCGTTTTGCATCCCTACTAACAGTACACAAGAGTTTCAGATTCTCCACATCCTTCTCAACAGTTGTTTTCTGTTTTTTTGATAAAAGCCAACCTAATGGGTGTAAAATGGTATCTTACTGTGGTTTTGATTTGCATTTCCCTAGTGATTAGTAGTGTTTAGCTTCTTCTCATGTGCTTGTTGGCCATTTGTATATCTTCTTTGGAGAAATGTCTATTTCAGACCTTTACCCATTTTTGAGTCTGGTCATTTAGTTTTCTTTTTCTTCTTCTCCCGAAAGCCCCCCAGTACATAGTTGTATATTCTAGTTGTGGGTCCTTCTAGTTCTGCCATGTGGGACACCGCCTCAGCCTGGCTTGGTGAGCGGTGCTAGGTCTGTGCCCAGGATCCAAACCAGTGAAACTCTGGGCCACCAAAGCTGAGCGTGCAAATTTAACCACTCGGCCATGGGGCCATCCCTTGGTCATTTAGTTTTTGTTGTTGAGTTTTAGGAGCTCTGTATGTATTCTGGATATTAACCCCTTGTCATATATGTAATTTGCACATATTTTCTCCCATTCTGTGAGTTGTCTTTTTATTCTGTTGATAGTGTCCTGTAATACACAAAAGTTTTAAAATTTTGATGAAGTCCAGTTTGTTTAATTTTTTGTTGTTGTTGCATGTGCCTTTGGTGTCATATCCAAGAAATCATTGCCAAATCTAATGTCATCAAGCTTTTCCCCTGTTTTCTTTTAAGAGTTTTATAGTTTTAGGGGCTGGCCCCGTGGCCGAGTGGTTAAGTTCGCGCACTCTGCTGCAGGCGGCCCAGTGTTTCGTTAGTTTGAATCCTGGGCGCAGACATGGCACTGCTTGTCAGACCACGCTGAGGCAGCGTCCCACATGCCACAACTAGAAGAACCCACAACGAAGAACACACAACTGTGTACCGGGGGGGCTTTGGGGAGAAAAAGGAAAAAATAAAATCTTAAAAAAAAAAATTAAAAAAAAAAAAAAAGAGTTTTATAGTTTTAACTCTTATGTTTAGGTCTTTGATCCATTTTGAGTTAATTTTTTTATATGGTGTTGGGTAAGGGTGCAACTTCATTCTTTTACATGTGGATATCCAGTTTTCCCAGCACCATTTGTTAAGACAACTGTCCTTTTGCCATTGAATAGTCTTGGCACCCTTCTTGAAAATCATTTGGCCATGTATGCAAGGGTTTATTTCAGGGCTGTCTATTCTATTCCATTGGTCTATTTGTCTGTCTTTATGCCAATACCACAGTGTTTTGATTATTAGCTTTCTAGTAAGTTTTTTTTTTTTTTTAGGAAGATCAGTCCTGAGCTAACATCTGCTGCCAATCCTCCTCTTTTTGCTGAGGAAGACTGGCCCTGAGCTAACATCCGTGCCCATCTTCCTCTACTTTATATGTGGGACGCCTGCCGCAGCATGGCCTGATGAGCGGTGCCATGTCAGCACCCGGGATCCAAACTGGTGGACCCCAGGCCACCAAAGCAGAACGTGCGCACTTAACTGCTGCGCCACCGGGCCGGCCCCTGTAGTAAGTTTTGGAATCAGGAAAAGTGAGTCTTTCAGCTTTGTTCTTCTTTTACAAGATTGTTTTGTTTATTGGGGGGTCCCTTAAGATTCCATATTGTTGCTGGCACGTTAAGTTTTTATTGTCCCCCAAGATGGAAATCAAAAGAGACAATAAACAGGAGTAGAAAAGTAAAAGTTTATTAGCTTGTGCACAGGAGAGGCACAAGGAAGCCTGTGTGGAAAGGAATAGTGCAGGTGACTGGCTCTTCAGGGAGCAGGATTGTGGAGCTTTTGTTAGGCAAAGGCTGGGGAGGAGGGCCTTGTCAGGGCATGTAGAGGTGGGGTTGTGCTTGCGCTTGCGCTGTTGTTCAACATGCCACCACATGCATTGCATGTATCATTAGCATGCTAGCTCTCCACCCCTGGGTGTGATTTTTAGTATGATAATGGGGCTAAGGTCACCTTCAGTGGACTCCTGGGTGCTAGGGTGCATGCGTAAGCGAAGGAGAGTCCAGAGGCTGTGGAATGTGGAACTTGGTGGTCTCTATCTGATTCTCCTAGCTTGCGGATTGGTTAGGGGCCTTACCTTGTTAGGCCGGGGGCCTTGCAGATGGCCCTGTCTCATTAGGCTGGTTCCTGTCTCATTCCCTCCTGAGAGATTTTATCCTCCTTTACCTTAAGGATCACAGATAAAGGTGTCTTCTTCTGAAGCTACTTCCTGCTGAAAGAGGGTGTTGAGAAGGAGGCCCTACATCCAGGAGGAGTAAAAGTCTTTTTCAGCTTGTTGTAGGGTTCAGTAGGAATGAGAATGAGGACCAAGTGGGTCAGCCATTGGAAATGGCTGGAATCCTTACGTGACCATCATTTTAATGTGGAATTGTTGGAGCCTAGAGGACACACACTAGACAAGAAGGTTAAAAAGACAGGGGCCAAAAATTAATAGGCGTAGGGTGATTACCCAGGGGTCCCAAAAAGGGAGGGAACCTGGTGAGGGATGAGATGGCACCTTTGATCAGTGACCATGCCCAATTGGGGTCTGTTCCTTGGTTATATCGGTGAAGCCAGGATGCCTTGTTCATAGATTTCCTGGATGTTGGTCTCGACCTTTCATGAGTTATTAACATAAGTCATTTTTAGAGAGACAAAAAGAAAAACAAGGTTAATGGTGGGAGAAAATTATAAACCAGTTTCTGAGCCCAGGGAGCAGCCAGCCAAAAAGATTTTTAGGTGTCAGAGTCGAAGCTTCTTTTGCAGTTTGAAATGCCTCTGGTGATGTCATTGGGTGTTCATCTATCTTTCTGAGTGGCTTACACAGCAACAGACATGAATCTCCCTTAAGTTTATATCAAGTTGTCAAACTTTAGTCTGCAGGACTTCAGGAAAAGAGCAGGTTCAGTTCTCACTGATTCCAAATGAAAATGATGGGGAAAAAAGTGGAAAACATTAGTTTGAAGATTTGTAGCCAGATATTTCAGGAGACTAGAAGAATTCAGGATCTGGTCCAGTTTACAGACAGAAAACGAAAACCTCAAAGATAATTATCAGAACTAGAACTTAATATTCATGAATATGTACTATAGTTTCTATTGAAGCATAATTTTTCTCTCTAAAGTCACCCTCATTTTTACCAAAGATAGCCAATTAAGACTCAGTGGAGGGGCTAGCCCAGTGGTGCAATGGTTAAGTTCGCACGTTCCACTTCTCGGTGGCCTGGGGTTCACTGGTTCAGATCCTGGGTGCAGACATGGCATTGCTTGGCACGCCATGCCGGGGTAGGTGTCCCACATATAAAGTGGAGGAAGATGGGCATGGATGTTAGCTCAGGGCCAGGCTTCCTCAGCAAAAAGAGGAGGACTGGCAGTAGTTAGCTCAGGGCTAATCTTCCTCAAAAAAAAAAAAAAGACTCAGTGGTTTGTAAAATGTCTAGTTTCAATAAACTTGGCCCAATTATCTGCATAAATACAACAAGAACAGAAGTTGATTATACAGGTGGTTTCAAATCTGCTTTGCTGGAACTTTTTATAAGAAATCTCAGATTGAACTTTATTTTTTATTTTATTTATTTTTTTTTTGAGGAAGATTAGCCCTGAGCTAACATCTGCTGCCAATCCCCCTCTTTTTGCTTGGAAGACTGGCCCTGAGCTCACATCCATGCCCATCTTCCTCCACTTTATATGTGGGACGACTACCACAGCATGGCTTGCCAAGTGGCGCCATGTCTGCACCCGCGATCCGAACCGGTGAACCCCGGGCCACTGAAGCGGAATGTGTGCACTTAATCGCTGTGCCACCAGGCTGGCCCCTCACATTGAACTTTAAAGACCTCTTGAGGCCAGGAAAGCCAAGCCAAGGACTTGTCATCAGATTTCACCTCTAATACCTACAGATTTGGGTGGATTCCTCTCTTCTTGAGGTCCCCCAAAATATTTCGAGGTTCCAGGCACCTGCCAGATAAGTGACCTTCATTACTTACCCAGTAAGGTTGCTGGGAACTCTTTATTTGTTTATTTTTTTGTTTTAAGATTTTTTAATTTTTTATTTATTATTTTTTTTCCTTTTTCTCCCCAAAGCCCCCCGGTACATAGTTGTATATTCTTCGTTGTGGGTCCTTCTAGTTGTGCCATGTGGGATGCTGCCTCAGCGTGGTTTGATGAGTGGTGCCGTGTCTGCGCCCAGGATTCGAACCAATGAAACACTGGGCTACCTGCAGCGGAACACGTGAACTTTAACCACTCAGCCACGGGGCCAGCCCCTGGGAACTCTTTAAACATGGTACCAGGCCAATATTTTGAAGAGGCTTTATTCCAGAAAGTCAACCTTTATTTCTCAAAAGCTGTCTTGTCATAGCTGAGTCTGCATGTTTCTCTCAAATATAATGTTCCAGTCAAAGCCTTGGTAATATAACCAGTGTTTCCAATTGTGTTCGTTATAAGGAGAACAGATTCTTATTGAACTTATGTAAATAACAATATTGCCATGAAAATAATACTCACTCACTAAGAATTTCAAAATTCTGGAGGCATCAGGTAGGGAGAAAAAGATAAATGTTTCAATTCTGCTTGCAAAAGTATAATTGAACAAATTGCTGTAAGTCATAGTTAGCATGAGAGAAAAGAGAAAAAGATTTCCTTAAATCTGGAAACAAAACAAAAAATCAAAAAAAATATCAGCAGGGGCCGGCCCCGTGGCCGACTGGTTAAGTTCGTGCACTCCGCTTCGGCAGCCCAGGGTTTTGCTGCTTCGGATCCTGGGTCTGGACATGGCACCACTTCTCAAGCCATGCTGAGGCAGCATCCCACATGCCACAACTAGAAGGACCCACAACTAAAAAAATATATAACTATGTACTGGGGGGATTTGGGGAGAAAAAAAGCAGAAAAAAAAAAAAAGAAGATTGGTAACAGTTGTTAGCTCAGGTGCCAATCTTTAAAAAAAAATCAGCAATATTGCAAACAAGAAGTCATATGAGGGCCAGCCTGGTGGCACAGCAGTAAGTGTGCATGTTCCGCTTCAGTGACCCAGGGTTCGCTGGTTCGGATCCCAGGTGCGGACATGGCACCACTTGGCAAGCCGTGCTGTGGTAGGCATCCCACATATAAAGTAGAGGAAGATGGGCACGGATGTTGGCTCAGGGCCAGCCTTCCTCAGCAAAAAGAGGAGGATTGGCAGCACTTGGCTCAGGGCTAATCTTCCTCAAAAAAAAAAAAAGAAAAGAAAAAAAAAGTCATATAAATTAACATCATCCTCATCAGTTCATTCAGTCCTGTGTAATCGATTCTTGACCTTAGTCTTTTGTTAGCAGTTTCATGAAGTCATCACTTTCTCTGTTAGAGTTCTGTAATTTCTTACCCAGTTCAGTTTTATGATCTGAAAGTTTATCATAAATCTGTATTCTACAGTATCAGAGTCCTTTCTATGAATCTCTCTGAAGATGAAACATGTTTGTAAAAGGAAAAAGCATCAAAGTAAAACAGCAACTATCTGCAAATGACAAAAGACTCAAAAGGGCAATTGACAAAGAAACTTGGCTACTTCTGTGACATACAACACTTCACGATAATCACTAGAATTATGGCTGACCACCAGGACAGATCAGAATTTTAGGAATGTTATATAATTTGCAAACATTTATATCAATGAAATTTATCCATATGATACCACCTAAGAAGGTTTATCATCACTTATTTGACAATGCTTCCCATATAATTTAACATACCCAATAAACCTAATAATTTTAGTATCTTCCCCCTTGTAGAAAGAGACAGCAAATTTCTTTGAGAAGTCTCAGGCACCCTTTGAAAATCCTCAGAGAAATTCTCTTCCTTTTTCCAGGTCAAAAGAAAGACTTTATTCAGGATTTGAATATTTTTTTTGAGAGAGAAGCTTGTCAAAAATATCCAAAGATTTTAAAACACTTGGTCAAATAGGAAACAGTGCTCACTGTGAAACAATGTTTAGTTACCCCTTCAATCAAAGTGACAACAGAAATAGTCAAGGGCAAACAGAGCACTGAAAACAGTCAAAAAACCTTAATAGAGAGACCTCCGTCTTTTGGAACATACGAAATTATCTTAACAAAACAGGTCTCTGTCTTTTAGGTAGACTTACTCAGAATAAATAAAAACCTTCCATAACCTTTTTATCAAGAGCAGACTAAGAGTTTAAGAAAATTATCGCTTTTAAGAGAAAGAAAACCAAATTTTAATTTTTACAACAGCTTACTTTTTATGTTAAAATTTATTTACTTATATTAAATAGAATTTTTAATCTTTACAGACTTTGGTGAAAACTGAAAACTAAGCAATTATGAACTGTCTTTTACATTAGCATTCTGTGGCTTAGCAAATTTATACTTTTTACAATTTCTAGAAACATGCTATTTCATAGTACAATCTTAATAAAAATACAAGACATGTTTACTTAAAGACCCAAACATCTTTTAGTTTCTCTGTAATAAGCCAAAAGTAGATAAACTTGGACTTGTTTAACAATAATCTTTCAGTGACCTAGCTACTTAGTGAATTTTTATAATTTAATTTCTCCTAACAAAATTTCAAAGTTTCAAGTTACCAGAAAGATTTTGGAAGTTATCTTAAATATATATGCCATAACATGTAATTATTTTCAAAAGTTCACCCAACACTTTTATCTTTTTACATCTATTTAGTTTACTCGTTCCCAATAATTATTTAGATTGCCTACAAAACCTCATGAGACATTAGACAAAATCAGTTATCATTCTGAGCTATTATTTTGCTGACAAGTTTGTAATAGGGATAACAAGGGCTTATTTGACTAGTAAACCTAGGCTGTATGTCTGCATCATATGCGGTGCTGATAACTCTGAAAACATGTCCATTTTAATTAAACAGCAAACTTAAATAAGCTTTCAGTTACCAAGGATTAATTTATATCATGTTAACTTAAAAGCTATTTGGGTAAATTTTTATTACATTTAGAATTTATGTTAGCACTTACTTTTAGCCAATTGAATAGAGCTCTTTAGAAATTATACCATCCAGAGGTAAAATATCACACATATGTAACATACATGTAGATAAACATAAAGTCCCCACATCTTTTGTTTTAAAATTACTGCCGTGAATCAGGTACAGTAATGACATTAGTTATGAATCCAAATTTTGTTTTGAGCCTTTTTACTAATATTTGTGGAGAAGACACTCAAGATGGTGTTTGGCGAGGGACTCTTATTTTTTTTCCTTTTTGCTTTTTTTTTCTTTCAGTCTTAGGAATTAGTGATGGTCTAGATAACAGTTCCTGGAGAGGGGAGATGATAATCCTTTTTGAGATAAAGGAACTAGGTGGAATCTGAACTGCCTCTAGAGCTGCTTTTCCAGTCTCACGAGGAATTTTTTAAGGACAGTTACTTTTGATTTCTCAGAAATTGGGTTGTAACTCAAATGACATTATAGGTTGATCTACCTGTCCAACCACATCATAAAGACGGCAGAGAAACCACTCAAGTTTTCTCCAAGATGGAGTTTCTGGGGCATAACCTCTCCAATTGAAAGTGTTTCCAGTTAGTTAAAATGTACCTGAGGGGTGAGTCTCAGGGGATGCCTGGGGCATTCCCCATGGTGGTAAAGCACCGTCAGTGTCCAACTGACAGTGGGCCAGAGAAGAGTGCAGAACCTGACTGCGGGTGTCAACATAGTTATAAGATTTAGTCAAGTCCCACTCAGCCCAGGCACTTAGTCCCTGAGCCAGCACAAGGCAAGCCAGGGAGGCAAGAGGCAAAGCCCTGGAGTGGGCCAGGGGCCAGGGCTCTTAACCCCAGAGTTGAGAGTTAAGTCCCTGGCAGAAAGTTTTTTCAAGTTTTTGATTTTACAGAAGGTCCAGGTTCTGCTCAGGTCCAGCTTGAACTTAACCTCGACTTGGTGACAGCAGAGGAGGTGATGAACAAAACAGACAAAGAAGGGAAAGAGGTGGTCAGGCCTCGCCCTCATGGCCTCTTCCCAAGGGTTATTAAGAAAAGGGTCACACAAACAACAGTTCCCGTGCAGGACAGTTTAGGGAATAACTTAGGGATCTCCTGTCCCCATAGCTGACTCAGTAGGTGCCTAAAATACTCAACAGGTTTTTGACAGGAGACAAAACAGGGTTCCAAAGAGCTCCCATGGGTGGGACACAGACTCTCTGAAACCAGCCAGAGGAGAGCTCCCTGGAACTCGGACTCTCTGAGGCCAGAGGCTGTAGCCTTGTCAGTCAAATGGCTGACCCAGAGGGCAACCTGGAATCACTCAGGTGCCCAAAGAGATTAACAGAAACCAGAAACCAGGACCGCCAAGAGAGGGCAGCTAACTCACTTGGGGTTGCCAGGGTGATCAGGCCCGGAACTAGACGAGAGCTCCCAGGGGTGGAATGTGGTCTCTGAAACCAGCCAAAGGAGAGCTCCCTGGGATGGAACACGCACTCTCTGAGGCCAAAAAAACAGATTGTCAGGCTAGTGACTGACCCAGGGGCTCATGGTGCCCCTGAAACCAGAAGAGAGAAGATTCTCCTGAAGAGGATGAGAGAGAGAGAGATTAGGAAAAGAGGGAGACTTTAAGAAAGTTGGTTGGACTGGAGGGTGTTGGCTCCCAGGCCTTGACCTGACTTACCGAACGCTGGAGTCCAAAGTGGTTCGACTGCGGCCACTTATATCCACATCCCGGCAGCTAGGCCCGTCTGGCGCTGGCCTGTCCAATCTTTAACCAAGACTCAAGAAAGTCCCATCCTGTCCCTTTGGGGTTGCCAGAATGTTACTGGGACTTTGGGTTCTTATTGTCCCCTAGGATGGAAATCAAGAGACAACAAATGGGAATAGGAAAGTAAAAGTTTATTAGCTTGTGCACAGGAGAGGCACAAGGGAGCCTGTGTGGAAAGGAAGGGGGCAGGTGAATGGCTCGTTGGGGAGCAGGATTGTGGAGCTTTTGTTAGGCAAAGGCTGGGGAGGAGTGCCTTGTCAGAGCATGTAGAGGTGAGGTTGTGCTTGCGCTTGTGCTGTTGTTCAACATGCCACCACATGCATTGCATGTATCGGTAGTATGCTAGCTCTCCACCCCTGGTTGTGATTTTTTTTTTTTTTTGAGGAAGATTAGCCCTGAGCTAACTACTGTTAGTCCTCCTCTTTGCTGAGGAAGCCTGGCCCTGAGCTAACATTGTGCCCATCTTCCTCTACTTTATATGTGGGACGCCTACCACAGCATGGCGTGCCAAGCGGTGCCATGTCCACACCTGGGATCTGAACCGGCGAACCCTGGGCCGCCAAGAAGTTGAACGTGCGAACTTAATCGCCGCGCCACCGGGCTGGCCCCTGGGTGTGATTTTTAGTACAGTAGTGGGGCTAGGGTCACCTTCAGTGGACTCCTGGGTGCTAGGGTGGCTGTGTAAGCCAAGGAGAGTCCAGAGGCTGTGGAATGTGGAACTTAGTGGTCTCTATCTGATTCTCCTAGCTTGCGGATTGGTTAGGGGCCTTACCTTGTTAGGCCAGGGGCCTTGTAGATGGCCCTGTCTTGTTAGGCTGGTTCTTGTCTCAATGAGAATTTTAGGTGGAATTTTTCTATTCTGAAAAAAAAAGTCATTGGGATTTTGATAGAGCAGATTGCTTCGGTAGTACTGATATCTTAATAATATAAAGTCTTCCAGGCCCTGAACATGAGATGTCTTTCGGTTTATTTGTATCTTTAATTTCATTCAGCGATATTTTGTGGTTTTCAATGTATAAGTCTTTCACCTCCTTGGTTGTTAATTCGTAAGTATTTTATCCTTTTTGATGCTATTGTAAATGGAATTGTTTTCTCAATTTCCTTTTCGGATTGTTCATTGTTAGTGCATAGAAACACAACTGATTTTTATGTACTGATTTTGTATCCTGAAACTTTGCTGAATCCTTTTGTTAGTTCAGCATTTCTTTTGTGGAATCTTTAGGGCTTTCTATATATACAATCATATCATCCGCAAACAGAGATAACTTTATTTCTTCCAAAAAAGGTTAATTCTTTTTTTGTACTATATTGTGTCATATTGTATTGTAAAGCTCTGATCTTAACTCTGAGATTCATTAAGTTTGTGTTTACATGGGAGGAGAGGAGGGTGTCACAGAAAGTTATAATTGAAGGGTCCTCAGATTCTGCAGTCCGGCACAAGCTCACACAGCAAGTTAGAGGTTCAATAGGCGTTTGAAACCTGATCTGTGTTCCTCCTCTTAGCTTCTTTGAGCAGACAAAGCCAAGCTGGGAGCCAGGGTGGAGAGCCTTTGCCTAGAAGCTATTTATGGGACTGCGACTGGTTCCCTTTCTGCTTTCACCCAAGGCTTTCCTTATCTTAGGAAGTGGGGAATCTGGCTGAATCCCAGTGCATCCATCTGGTTAAAATAAACATCCCGGGTGGTCTAAGATGGAAAAGAACTTGATGAAGAGTCAGATTTGGAAGTGAGAAACAGATTTGGAAGTAGGACACAGTTTGCCTTTGTGAGGCTGGGGCTTTTTAGCACCAGTTAAACACATGATCTCAGCCTTGGGGCTGGGTGTGCCCTCCCAGCGGAGTCCTGTCTGCCACTGCCGGTTGCTTGTAGTAGGGTTTGGAGAGGAAGGTGTGCACTGAGGGGTAAGATTGCGGCCCCAGACATAGATGGACTCACAGAAATCAGGAGGCCTGGGGAGAAAAGCCGTGAACTGTGGAAGGAGCACCTGCTGTGAAGTGGAGGTCTGGGTTTGTCTCCTAGGTCGTCTTTTCTTTTTGCCTACAGTAACTGTTTTACTAGCACTTATTGAGACCTTACTAGCTGCCAACTTTGCTGACTGTTTTACACACATTTGTTTTCCTCCAAAAGCTGACGGGGCTCTTAACCACTATACGGAACTCCTCTTTTTTTATCTTTATTTTAAAGTTTTCTACAGTGAATGTGGATTACTTATGTATTTAAATGACAATCTCAGAAAGGCTACACTTGACTTTCAGGCCACCATAGACTCCTGGGAGGCAGTGGGAAGTCAAATGGTTCAGGGCAGACTACTTGGTGGTACCCTTCTTCCTCTCATCTTGTAACCTTTTTTTTTTTTTTTTTGAGGAAGATTAGCCCTGAGCTAACTACTGCCAGTCCTCCTCTTTTTGCTGAGGAAGTCTGGCCCTGAGCTAACATCCATGCCCATCTTCCTCTACTTTATATGTGGGACACCTGCCACAGCGTGGCGTGCCAAGCAGTGCCACGTCCGCACCCGGGATCCAAACCAGCGAACCGCGGGCCGCTGAGAAGTGGAACGTGCGAACTTAACCACTGTTAACCGGGCTGGCCCCTCATCTTGTAACTTTGAAAGATGATGTGCTGTCTTCACCACTCAGCAGTTTCCTGGAGATAAGTCAGTGTCCTGAATATAAATGATCAGGTCCCTGGAGCAATAGCATGAGAATCTCCTGTGGCAACAGTAAAGAGTGCAGATTTGTGGACTGTCTTGAGGTGAGGTCTGTGAATTTGCATATTTGTAAGCTCTCATAATGATCTTGATGCATATTAAGTCTTGAGAACTATTTCTCTGGGTAGTTAGTCCCAGTTCTGCCACTTAAAAGCTGTGTGGTATGGGGCAAGTTATTTCAACAGTTCTGTTTTAATCTCAGCCCTGGGTGAGAGGCCAGATAACAACAATAGATAATAACAGTAACATATGGATTATCCCTTATTTATTTATTTTTGCTGAGGAAGATTCACCCTAACATCTATGCCAGTCTTCCTGTTTTGTTTATGGGTTGTTGCCACAGCATGGCCACCGCCATGAACCCCGGGCAGCTGAAGTGAAGTGCACCAAACTTAACCACTAGGCCACAGGGCTAACCCCATGGATTATCCTTTTTCATTCTTGTAAGAGGTGAATATTGGGGCTGGCCCCATGGCGTAGTGGTTAAGTTCCACATGCTCTGTTTTGGTGGCCTAGGTTCACAGGTTTGGATCCCTGGCATGGACCTACACCACTCATCAGCCATGCTGTGGCAGCATCCCACATACAAAACAGAGGAAGATTGGCACAGATGTTAGCTCAGGGCGAATCTTCCTCAACAACAACAAAAATAAAATAAAATAAATGAAAACATTCTAAAAAAAAGGTGAATATTACTATTCCCATTTTACTGATGAGGAAACTGAGTGGTGAATTGACTTGTCAATGGTAATTGACAGCTAATTAAGTGACAGCCAGAATATGAACCCAGGCTTAGCTCCTAGAGAAGTGCTTTGGAAACTAGTGACATTGGGAGCAGTGATGATGATTATTTCCACACCCCCTGAGTTCTAGAACTTAATCACTACAGCTCTAGTGGCTAATATAGCAAGGTCACAGCCATAGTGAGGTCATAGCCACACTGAGGCAGACTTGGCTCCTGCCCTCTGGGAGCTTTCACATGAGCAGCTTCCAATCTAGAGTGTACTTTTTAAATCCAGAGTTCTGAGTAACCCCCCTAGAGATTTTTATTAATGGGGTCAAGTTGGGGAAAAGTTTCCCAGTGGGGTCTGTGAGGCTTGGGGTCCATGGAGAAATTACCACACTTTGAAACACAGTAGAAAGGATCCTTTGATCACCAGTCTAAAGGCATACCCACCCCCATCAGAACTTTTTTTTTTTCCTTTTTTACTACTTGATACAGGGTCTAAGTTTACATCGATCCCAAGGACTTGAAGCATCATCATGATCCCCTTGTTAAGAATAGAGGTGTAAAGAGGGGGTCAGGTAATACGTAGCCAACCCAACAGCAGGTACTCAAGACCAGGGAGCAGAAATGCAGTTAAAAGCTATTTCCTAAATGAGACCCTTCCAGGAAAGGTAGATGTCCTTAGATAACATTCCTAGCTTAGAGAAGGGCCCTAGCCACACTATCCCTGTCAGCTTTTATTAGTTAGAGTGCTTGCTCACTCCAGGGATCATTAGTTTGAAGCTTGATGAAGACACTTTTAGTTTCAGTTCTTTGAAAAGTATTTGTAAGAAGCCATCTCTCCTGAGGCAGTCAAACCATCCAAATCACTTCCCCTTTTAGGGGAATATTCATATTCATTTTCCCGATGTAAAGTATTATTTTGAAGAGCCCTTCCAGCATGTTCTTGTTCTGTCAAGTCCCAGGACCAAGTGTCCAGTTTGAGGGATACTGACAGAGGGAAGTGGGGAAACCAGGAGCTTGGATTTGGGGCTCTTTAATCTGGATAGCTCGATTGGGGAGACTCCGTCTCCAATTCCTAAAGGAGGGTGTCCCGTGGGAGAGATTCTGTATCCGCCATCCAGGTATATTGGGGAGAAATCAGGAGGAAGCCAGTTTGGTTTAGTAGACGAAACTTCTCATGCTTAGCCTAAGCCATGTGAGACAGCTGGATGCCAATAGGTGGTGAACTGCCCATCACTAGTTCGAATAAGGGCTGGGTAGACCTCAGGGTGACCTTCAAGCAAGACGGACTTGAATTCATTTCCTAGCTCCAGTGGCTGTGTAAGTTCAGGCAAGTAACTTAAATCTCCAGCTTCTTTACCTATGAGAAGGGCATCTCACTTGTTTTATGAGCGTGAGCGTGTGCGTGTGTATGTACGAAAATTAAAGGATAATGAACATTGCGTCGGCCCAGGCACATAGCAAGACTCCCTGTTTACTGTTGCAGACCTTGATTTTGCACTGTTTGGCCTGCAATTACAAGGTATACTCATTTCATTATGACAGAAATGCAACCCACAGCTAGCAAAAAGGGGAATTTACTAGCTTACATAATAGGAAGTCCAGAAGTGATACTGGTTTCACACATGACTAGAGCATCCATCTCATCTCTGCTTCTTTCTGTGCTGGCTTCATATTGCAGTCATGTTCTTTCTTCATTAGGAGATGGGGAGGACAAAGTGGCCAGCTCCCTTAAGTTCCCTCACCACTTAGCAACCCCAAAACTTGACTGTTGCTCCCAGGGGAGATTGGTCCAGCTTGGGATGCATATGTCCCCTGCACAGTGATGAATGGGTTATGGAACCGGGTTGAGGCCAAGGAAATAAGGATGCAGGGTACACAGCTCTTACAGGTGGCTACTAGAGGGAAAGTGAAAAAGGTAAGGCAGAGTAAGAACTCAGCAATTGCCCTGTCTCCAGATTGGGCCCAGGGTCACAGTGGATCAGTCTGGTTCTGCTTTAAAACAAAACAAAACAAAAACCAAAAACAACTTTATTTGACAAAAGACAAAAACAAGTTATTTACAGTAGTTTTTTGCTCAAAGAATTCAACGGGGTAACTGTGCTTCTCCTCCAGGTTCGCCTCACAACTAAACCAAGTAGAGGCTGCCCCACCCCCAGCCTCCCCATCTTGCACAAGGGGGGAATGCCAACCAGAATTCAGCAGCATGGCTCTCTCACCCCTCACCACCTCCACTGCTTAGTGCACTGTGGGAAGGAAAAGTCCCACCCCAGCCCAATACACTTCCAGAATCCCCTGCTACAAGCATCTTGCAACAGTCACACCAGACCTGGGCTCAGACATGGGTTGGGTGGAAGAAGCTGGGCAAATAGCAGCTTCAACTAACCTTGAAGCTGCCATGTTTATTCTTCCCCAGCTGGGCCTCAGGAGGGTGAGGATCCCTGATCCCCCTGGGGCATGCAAGGAGCAGGCAGGGGAGGCAGAAGAGGGAGCCTAGGAAACTTGCTTACTCACAGAAAACAAAGCTCCCTCTCCTTAAATAACCAATCCCTGCTCCCACAGCAATGGATGGGCCAAGCCACTCAGAAGTGGGGGAGCCTCCCTGAAGGCTGCAGGGATCATTCCAGAAAGGACAGAGCATATGTTGCTGCCTTTCTCCTGGCCAGGCCCACCCAAGTCAGCCAACACCCAGGAACTCTCCCCCATGTGCCTGACTTGGCAACTTCAGGAAACTACAGGCTGGGGCTCCTGACCTGTCTTTTGGCCCAGTAACAATCTTATTCAGAACAAAAATATTTCAGCTAATAATAACCTAGGATTAGTGTTTCTTAGGATATATAAAGATGGGGTATATTGCTGTTGAATGCTGTCAGCAATGAAACAGCAAAATAAAAAATGGGGAGGAGGGAGGAGAATAAGATCAACTGTGATCTTTTCACTGTGAAGTTCAGGGCAGGAGCCTTTGCAACTCATTTAAAGAAAGGTGCAACACAAAGGCGCTCACTGCGACCCCAGCCTCCTCTGAAGGCAGTTCCTCAGGCAGCTGGGGCTTCTATTCCCTGCTTCCTCCAGGAATAGTTTCCTGCCACCATCGTGGGAAAAGCTGCCTGTCTGAGTCAGCTAAAAGGGCTTCCTGACCAGTAGATGGCTCACTTCTCTCCAAGTAGGAGTTTCTGGGAGCTTCTGACATTCTGGCCCCACTGATCCAAGTTCCTAAAGGAATTCAAAACTCAGGCTGCAGGGCAAATCTTTCAAGGATAAAGAGGGGGGAAATATTAAAGAGAAATAAAAAACCCCACTGCCTCAGTCTAGCTTACTTCCCCCACCCCCCCAAAATACAGTAAAAACAAAAATAAAAACAAACACCTCTCTGGTTTTATCATCCTTCTCTGCTCTGCGCCTAGAAGGTTTGGTCAGATTCTCTGTTGGACCCTCACTCTGGTTGTGGCTTTATCCCCTTCTGTGCCTGATGCAGAAAAGTCAAAGCCCATAAAAGTTTTTTTCTGCTTTTTTTTTGTAAACCAAACCAAGAATAAAACAACCATTTGGAATTTTGCAGATTTTGCTGGTCCCCAAAATAAAAATATTCCTTCCTTGTCAAACAGTCACCAACTGCAGTGGCGGATCATTCCCAGTTCATGATACTCCAGCACGCAGCACACTCTGATTCCCCACACCTCGGCTAACTACTCCCATTAATGTAGACCACAGCAAAAAGGGAAAAATAAACACAAAGTTTAGTGAAAACCTAAACATTCAACTGGAGTCGGTTCTGTTACATCTGCTGGATTCTTTTCTTTTGTTCACACTTATGAACTTGGAATGTCCACACCTGGCTTAACAAAAAGAGGCCCAGCTCAGGGGCAACTTGGACCCAGCATAGGTCTGAACTTGGCAGGTTTCCTGTGCCCAGCCCAGGAAAACGGGCTGGAACGAAGGGGTCCTGGGGATTCTCTGGAGAAGCAGCAGCAGCAGCACCATGCCTGTCTCCGAAATCTCTTGGTCTCATCACTGAGGACGCCTGGAGAAACGGCAGAGTCAGCAGAGGAGAGGTCCCCATCACAGTGCAGTGACACCAGCTGGCGTCTTCCTGCTGAAGACCTCTGAACAGAGGAGATGATCCTGATGTTTGGCAGTGATCCAAAGAAAACCCTCTGTATGAAGGGGAACCAAAACGGAAACCCAGGACAGCTGGCTCGAGCCTCGAGCACCCCTGTTGGCAGATGCCTACTTGGGGTTTTCAGAGACTAAGGGGATGGGAGTGTGCAGTAACGGGGGCGACGGGTCCTGCTGCTTCTGAAGCTCCATCTCAGCAGCCCTTTGTAGCGCCACCTCCACCAGCAGCTGGAAGCTGCTGAAGTCCTCCTTGTCCTGCTCTGGGGGTGTGGGCGGTGGCGTGTTGAAGAGTCCACCTGTGGGGCTTCCAGCTTCAGCCCTGGTCAGCAGGGTGAGTGTGCTGCCAGGGGTAACCAGGGGCTTGGAGGGCTCCAGCTCCCCTTGTGGGAAGGGGGCTGCTGGCTTTTCCCCTTGGCCTGAGTGGAGTGGCACGGAGCACACAGACAAGGAGAGCACATTGGTGGGGGCTGGTACAGACACAGCCAGCACCGAGGGGCTGCTGCCACGGGGGAGGGCCACATCTGAGGCCTTACCCCCGCGGCGGGAAATGGTGAATTGGTTGGGGTCTTTGCCATCCTTCCGAAGCATGTCTGGGAGAAGCCGCCGCCGGGCGTTGATGAACCAGTTACATATCTGGAATGAATATGAGAGACTGGTCAGTTCACGCAATCAAAACCAGCTATGAAGTGCCTATGTTTCAGGCTCCAGGAACACAGCAGCAAATGCCACAGACAATCCCCGCCCTCAGGTTCATGTTGGGAAGAGAGGGTTAAAGAAGAAATCATACAAATGAATATAAAATTGCAACTGTGATTCAGCCAGTGAAGGGAAGGTACGGTGGTGCTGTTGGAGACCATAATGGGAAGAGCTAATCTAGCCTCTGTGGACTGAGAGTAGTAGTCTCTGAGGAAATGGCTGGTAAGTTGTGATCTGAAGGATAAGCGGTAGTACAGGTGGGAGGCGGGAAGGGAGAACTGGATTTAGAGGGATCAACTTCTGAAAAGACCCTGTGTCGGGTGGCAGCAGAGTGCCTATGAGGAACTCAGAGAAGACAGGCCTGTATGGCTGGTGCTCAGAGTGGTAACTAGAGGTTACCTCTTATGGTGGGGATTTGGTTCTTTATTCTAAGGGCAACAGGGAGCCATAGGAGGGTTTTAAGCAAAAGAGGGACTTGCTATGTGGAGAACAGAGTAGAAGCAGGGAGAAAGGTTAGTAGTTCAAATTACGTTAAGGGAAGTGATGAGATGATGACGAATGTTCGATCTGTTTGGGAAACTGGAAATGACAGGACCTGGTGTCCAACTGGATATGGGTGAATGAAAGAGGAGGGGATACTGCCAAGGATGATTCACTCCTAAGTGTCTAAAGCAGAGTCTTGCTGTGGACCAGAGAAAGAGCCACAAAGACACCAAGTTACTGTCAGAAGAAAAAATTCTTTCCAAGCAAAACCACAACCAGTGGCTCCAGCTGAATGTGCATTCAATCAACATCCTTAAGTCTCCCCCCCGCCACATGCTGCTGAGAAAGCTACCATTAACCTTAACCCCATTCTTGTCTAGCTGATTGTTTAAATCAATTTTTTTAGACCTATGCGTGAGGCACAAAATTTCTCACTGTTAAGTGGTATGCTGCAAAGCCAAGACATATCTAGCACCCTGTCCCGTATCTGTCTGGACTCTCTTTAACAGTCTCCAGTTTCATGGCCCTCCAATCCAGCCTCTTCACTGGTTGTCACTTCTCTTTCTAAAATGCAGTGACTGTTACTCCTGTTCTAGGAACCTGCCATTTGACTCCTACTGCCTTCAGGATCCAGTCCAGATTCCTGAGCCTGGGTGCTAAAACCCTCGCGTATCTTTCCAGCCCTTTTATTCTTCAGCATGTGAAATTGCTCAGTAGCCCTCATTCAGGCCCTATTCTTTTTTTCCCCCCCAATAGCTCCATGCCTTTTATACATCACATTCCTTCTTTCTGGAATGCTCTCTTCTCCATCTGGAGAATGCCTACTCCTCTAAGTCTTGGCTGACCAAAGATATTAGAGAGAGGGCCAGAGCAGAGGAATGGATTCAAAACGTATCTCTATTCAACTACGGCTGGCGTAGGGCCTAGCAGTTTCTTTTCATACGTGCATGAATGACACCATCAGGGTCGATAACTGTTCAGGAAGAGTGTGAATAGTTTCTGCACACCTGAGAGCAGCAGGCACCTAATCGTGGCATCATTCTTGACTATCTAAAAGATCAACCAGTTATACCCTCTTTCCTCTCATTTACTCCTAAGATGTGGAGTAGACCAGGAGATGTGGCAAGATGGAGCCTATAGTAGCTCACCTGGGCATTACTTAAATATAGTTATGGATTAGACTAGAAAACAGTTTGTTAGCTGCATGGCTGGTGTAAACTCATAAATACAAAACGTGTTTTAAAAATTGTCTTAAACAGGCAAATATAACCCCCTAGCATTTTTTCCAAGTCCTTCTCCCTCTTGCCCTCCACTGGAGGGGCCACCATAAGGGAAAAGCTGCCTAATCACTTTCTTGCCAACTCAGAAGAAGCAGAAAAGATACATTAGAAACTGTGGGTGTGTGGGGGGTGTGGCCTAGTAGATAGCCACACATCTAGGCATCTTTTTGGGAGCTTTCACTGAGAAGAGCTTACCAATAGCTGCTATTTACTGAGCAACGTACATCTACACAATTTTCTTCTAATAGTTACCTCAGCCTTAAGAGTTTGATCAATTCCCATTTTACTAAAGAACGTACTTAAAGCTCAGTCTGGAGAAGTCAGGCAGGATTCCACCTCCAGCCAGGGATGCCCAAGCCTGGGCCTTTGGATCTGGAGGAGAGTCCCTTCTCTCTGAATCTTTCTCTCAGGCTGTCACAGGGCCCCAGAGCCCAGCTTATTTTATTCACTAGAACAGTCAAGTTAGAACTTCTCACTTTCCTGTTGATCTCCCTTTCAAAGATTCAGGAGCTCACTCAAATAATATTTATTGAGCGCTTACTATGTGCCAGGCCCAGTTCTTGGTGTTGGGGATGCCTCTGTGAAGTAAACAGACATACACTCTGCCCTGTGGAGCTTACAGTCCATCTAGTTGTGGAGACTGGCAATGAAGAAATACGGTGCCTAGCCACCAGTACATGCCAGGAAGGAAACAGACAGGAATAAAAGGGTAGCAAATAAAGGTAAGATAGTCTTCCGTAGATAAGGGGTCTGGGAAGGGTGAAACCTAAAGGATAAGAAAGAGCCAGTGATACAGAAAGCTGAGGGAAGAATGTTCTAGACAGAGGCAACAGTGAATACCAAGGTCCTGAGGCAGGACAGGGTTTGGTTTAAGGAAGTGACAGAAGCAGGCAGGACTGATCCCACTAGGCTAGAACACCAGGGTAAACCACTAAAGGGCCTAAATAGGCCCTTTGACCTAAATTTCACACTCTAGGTCCTGCTAGTCCTATCTCTTCTCTCCTTAGTTTATCAACAGGTACTTACGGAGCATGTGTCAGCTGCTGTAGCTGGAAGAAAAAACAGGAACTCCCTCCCTATCCCCTCTCGTGTGCTGGGATGTTAGGAACTGAGTGGGCTGCAGCAATGCCTAACATTCCTCTAATGTTTGCTGGATGGATCAAAGGCCTGGCTCTCCTTAGGGCTCCCCGTACCAGTTTCTTCCCCTACCCATTATCTTTCTTGACTCATATGCAGGCAAGCCCTTGGGTACCATCTTCCCGTGGACTTTGTCTGTCTGCCTCTACCCAGCCAAAGGGATAGCCACCTATGACAGGAGCTGGCCTGGCTCCTGACCCAGCAGGCTGCAAATGTACTCACTCCATAGGTGACCTGAGGACAACACTAGACCCTTGGCCCTGTCAGGCTGGGAAAACTCCTGGGCAGGGCAGAGCCACAGCTTTTTTGTGATCCTCTCCCTCTCTATTCCAGCCTGAAAGGACCCTGCCCCTGGGTTCTCATTTGCCCCTCTTTACCTATATGGTCCTCCTAGTGCAACTGAGCGCACACACAAAAGCCCGCATCAACAGACACTGGCTGAGCTGAACCCTGGCTAGAGCTGCAGGGAGGCCCCAAGGAGAGGTAAGGCTGAACAGCTTGGGTGAAACGAATGAAGGGAGCTAATTTAGCATCTCTGATACCAGGTATCATGTCGGCTATCTCACCTGCATTATGTTTAATCTGCATACAAGCCTAGAAGGTAGTGAGCAGTGTCCCCAAAGTACTAAAGAGGGGACAGGAACTCGAAGAGATAAAAGAACCTCCCCAGAGTAACACAGCTACCAAGTGCAGAGCTGGGACTCAAACCCATGTCTCCTGGCTCCAGGGCCCCTACTGCTGTTCTTACTGTGCTTTGCTCTGTCTTACCAAACAGAGGAACAGAACGGGGAGCTGAATCATCATCATCATAATCCTAAAAGCAAACACTTGTTAAACACAAAACATAGCAGGTGCTGTTCTAAACATTTCCCATCTAATTACTCATTTAGTCTTCAACAGCCTATCAGACGGGTTCTGTGATGATCTCCATTTTATCCGTTGAACTGCTGAAGAAACAGAGGCCCTGATCAGAGGGGTTCAGTAGCTTGCTCAAGGTCACAAGTGCAAAGGCTGGGCTCTGATCCAGATAGCCTGGTTCTAGGCAACCACCACTGCCAGGTGAAAAGACTGAAGAGTCAGCCTGAGGCCTTTTCTCCTTGGTCAGATGCTTCCATCTCCACAGTTGCCTCCTCAGCCACCTGTGCTGCAGGAGAGCACTGCACCTCTCTACCTCACCCCTGCATGCAGAGGAAATGGTCGGGTCACAGTAACCTGGGGCAAGCGAAGTAGGGACAAGTGTTTTTGTTGAGAAAGCAGTCTCTGGGACTGAGCCTGGGCATTTTCTAGCAGCTGTGTGGGCATTCAGCCCCTCACTGCACCTCCCATTTTGGCTTATAATTCAGAGAAGAGAACAGGAGAAAAACACCCCCCACACACAAGCATACTCCCCCACATGCTCACCCTGGTCCACAGAAAACTTGGCAGCCTGTCTATTTTGTCTTCTCATCCGATAGAAATGCACAGCTGAGGGGGGTCAGGCAAAGGCAGGAGGCCTGAATGCACCGCCAGTGCCAGCTGTGACAACGGGCTATCGGGATTTTCTGTAGCTCCTTCCAGCTGTCCGACCCATGCCTAAGTCAGAAAAAGAGCACGTGACGTGCCCCCACTGAAGGTCCTTGGGGAGGTGGTAGGGAAAATGCCAAGGTGAATTCTGTGATTGATATGGCAAAACACAGGCTGGATGCCTGAAAGCCTGTCTCTACTATAAAACTGGGCCCTATCTGAAAGGCTGCTGTCCTGCCAGTATTTTTTTATCAGTAGCTGAGATGAAGGACAAGGGAGGAATCAAATATGAGTGGGAGGGGCACCAGGAAGCTGAGGAAGGCCACGAGGATGGAGCATCTGAAGAAGGCGACAAGTGCTTTAATTTTCATGTCTTTTCAGCTGTGAGAGACAGAAGCAAAAGAGGGGAGAGAAGTGAAGATGTGGAGAGACCTTTCCCAAACATCATGGTACCTCCATTTGTGTTGTGACCACCCATATCCAGGTGCTCTTAAAGGCAGCTGGCTGTATTAGAATCACCTTGAGGGTAATTTTAAAACATATCTTTTTCTTCAGCTTTTCTAGATCCGATGAGGACGGGGGACAGAGTCAGGAATGTGTTTTTGAACAAGCTCCCCAGAGTTCTGCTGCCCAGGCTTAGGAACCAATGTTTTAACCTGCTGGTTTGACTTGTCCTGGTAGGTCGAACCTTTATTTAAGCAAAAAAACTTACACAGAAGCTCAAAAAATATATACACACAGATGAAGGTGGGGAGACAGAGGATGCCAGTGCGAAGAAGTGGGAGGCAGCTAGCTTTGAAGCCAGAGTAAGGAGAGCAGCTTCCATCGATAAAGCGTCACTGAGGACTAGGCCAGCCCACGCCACACAGCAGGCCACAACTTCTGCACCAGGCTCCTTTCCTGCCTTATGCTCCACACCAGAGGGACTGCTGCCCCTCACCTCCACACTCCTTCGAGTCCGTCAGGACTCCATTCAAATACAGCTTCCCCAGAGAAGCCTTTCCTAACCACCAGGGCAGCTCAGCTGACACCACACTGGTAATGAATTACGTTGAATTCTTAGACTTTTAAATAATGTCTCCCCTCCCCCTGGGGGCTACCCGAAAGCAGGGACAGTGCCTGTTTGACAGCTGTGTTTCCAGCACACAGCAGTGGGCCTGGCATAAGTGTACCCCCAATCACTAATACAGAGTCAGGAATGAGGCCTGAACCTCCCTGCCACGCTCACCTTCCCTCCCCAAGAGGCAGCCCCTTAGGACAGTCAGAAACCACAGCAATAACTGGGCTTAAAGGGTGTCACAGGAACCTGTGAAAATCCTTCACAAAGGACTTTTTTTTTTGGTCTGACCCTCCCAACTGCCTAGCCCCGGGCAAGTACCAGCAAACCAGTTAGTTAAATGACTCATTGACTTGCTAATGAGATCGCTCCGGGGTGGGTTAAAGGAGACAAAAAGAGAGATGTCTCCAAGGAGAGAAAAAACAAGCTTGGCAAAAGTTGATGCTTGTCAAGCCAGGTGATTGGTACAGGGGTGCATTATAATATGCTCTTTTGTGGATATTTGCAAATTTCTTAATAAACAGTGAAATTTTAAAAATTAGATATGGGAAAAAGAAGTGCCTCAAGGGACTTAAGCCAACTTTTCCAGATTGAGGAGCCACTACATTTCCTTACTTCTGAATTCCTGACTGTTGACATTTCCAAGTTTATCTTCATATCCTGTCACTTTGACGACAATTATTTTCTGAGCACCTACCAGATACAAGGCACTGAGCTAAACATGTAGGATATAGTGATAAATAAGACCAGGCCTCTGGAGCTTAGTGTGTCCTAAAAAGCAATTCTAGGCAAGTGTCCAAAGGCTGGCCCAGTCCAGGTGCTGTGGAGCACACAGCTCCTCTAAGGGTTGGGAGTCTCCCTGGTCAGGGGTGGGGGCAAAGTAGTCTGGGGTAAACATCAGTGTGGCAGCAATGGGGGGGCCAGGGATGAGGCCCACTATGCAGATAGGGACAGGTGATGTTGTTGGGTTGGCAGGAGCCATCAAAGGGTTTTCAGTAGGGCAGTGACAAGTGATCAATGATAGGTTGGACTGTGGTAGGAAAGAAGCCATATTCCAGAAATACTTAAGGAGTAAATGTATAGGAATTGCTGACTGACCAAACGAGCTGAGAAGGGCTTATCTAGGGGAAACTCCCAGAAAGGGAAGGAGCCAGCTTGGCAAAGTTATCACTTATCAATAAGGAAATCTGAGGTGCCTGTGAGACCTCCAAACAGAGGTGTATGGCTGGGACCGTTTGAGGTTCGTGGTACAGTTTCCATCAAGGAGTGCCAGATGGTCCCCACTGCTCCTTAACTCTCAGCATGACTCTAGAGCAGGGTAGCCACCGCTGGAATCCCACTCACCAGGAGATGCTGGGATCCAGCAGCTAATCCTCACCCCAGACCTATATTTCTCTAAGTGGGAGCTGGGGATATGTCGTCCTAGGGGTCCATTAGTTCTCCACAAGAATGTTTTGGCTTTGTGTTTCTATTTTGATGGGGAGTAGGAGTACCGTGGCCTTTGGAAACCCAGACCTGCTCAACTCTGGAGTCAGTGCCTCTGTCAGCTTACTTGCCACAGCTCTGTCAGCAGACACCATCCACCACTTTATATTAATGTGGTTATATGGAATCTCATTGGTTTTACATTTATTTAACTTTGGAAAGCTGCTTGGTTATTTTATAGTTGTGTATAAGAGCAAAAGCAAGAAGTTTTAAACCCAGTTTTCTGGTTGTACGTGCTTAAGTGATGTGATAATAAAAATGACTCAAGTCAACATGTTGGGGGGGGGTCCATGAAAAATGTTTTCTTTAAAAGGAGTTGGTACATTACTCAGATTTGAGAAACTGTGTCCCTGACAATAAAGCAATTTCAATACAGTGTGACAAGTGATTTGACACACTTGTATGAGCACAGGTATGAGGCATACTGGGAATACATAGCAGTGGCCTCAAACCTAGGCGGGAAGAGCCAGAGAATGCTTTCATGAGAAAATGCTTAAACAGACTGAGCCAGGTTCAGAAAGGTCAGAATAAGCCAAAGGAGAAGGCCTAGAGGCCTAAGAGTTCAAGGGCTCCAGGGACAGGAACAACTGAGAGATGAGTAAGCTCCTAAGAGTGTGGACTCTATCCTGAGGACAGTGGGGTCTGTGGAGTGTGTGACACAATCAGATTTGCACTTTTGTGTCCAAGAGAATGTACTGAAGGAACAAGGCTGGAGGCAGGAAGATCAGCAAAGCAGCTAAGTAATCCTGACTTTCAGGCTCCAGCCTCTGGCCTGTGTTCTACATCCTGTGAGTTCAAGTCCACCTCTTCTGGGAGGCCTTTTGAGGCTCCAGGCTGGCTCAGAAGCCCTGCCCTGGTTTTCTGCTGACTTCTGTCCCAGCTGTGATCATTTTTTGCAAACATCAGTGGCCAGGTCTTCCCTTGCTCCCCATCCCAGACTATATACTCCTTGAGGGTAGGAATGTGTCTAGTTCCTCTCTGAGATCCCAACTCTGTCCAGCATAGAGCTGGGCATAGTTGGGTATTTGGCAGTACACTGTGAGATGACAGGCACTGCTAGACACTTGGGCTCAGTCCAAGACCTATGATGTAGAAGACATGAGGGTGAAAAGGAGAGGAGAAGCACAAACTCTGTGCCAAACACCTCACAGTGAGCCTTGAATTCTTCTTCTCAGTTCCTCCTCCTTACAAGCTATGAAAGTGGTACAACCATCTCAGTTTTCCAGATGAAGACACATGAGGCTCAGAGAGGAGGCAGTGACTGGCCAAGGTCCAGGCTTCCTCTTGTGGAGAAGATGGGATCTGAGTCAGGGTCTGTAACTCTAGAGCCTTTGTCGTAGACAGACTCCGATTAACCACTGCCCAGTGAGTATAAAGTCAGGTGACAGGAGTTCTGAGGGCTGAATACTCACCATGAGGCTTCACAGGAGGGACGAGAGCTGGGAAGATGTGGGAGGCTCCAAGTGAGGTCAGGGAAGGAGGGAAGGACAGTACCACGGATTCAAGTAACGGGCTAGAAAACTACAGAGGTGGAAAGGGAGCAGTGGGGGCCATTGGGGTGGGAGGTGGGTCTTTGCTAGGCTGAGGGCCTGCTCTGTGTCTCCCAGGTAGGTGCAGCCAAACTGGAGGCAAGGCAGTGGAAGTCCAGGGTGTCCTGCCTCAGCACCATGAAAGCAGAACCAGAACAGCCGCAGGTGGGCAGTCAGGCAATTCAGAGGAGATAATAACCTTGCACTCTGACACAAAGTGGCTCACACGATCTTCTGAGTGTGCTCATGTGCATGGTTTACAAAGCACCTTCATACCCAGTTCTGAATCTGTTCCTCACAACGGTTCAGTCACACAGGGGGGATTCTAACCCCCACTTTACAGATGGGGAAATCAAGATGTGGTCCCCAGCTGCTATGTGGCAGAACTGGGTTTTGAACCCAGAACTGTGACTTTTGCCTTTTGCTTGACTGTGACTCTGACTCATTTTTTAACCATGCTGCAGATCACCAGCTGCCCCCTGCAACCAAGTCACTATCCAAGCACTGCTCTGGGTCTGGGGGCCAATTCCCAGACACCCAATGCCTTCTCACCTTCCCACTGCCTCCAATGTTAATGATGGCACCTGGACATTACTAACAATTCTTTCCCTCTTCAGAATGCTCCAAAATCTGAAATCTAGCTGCAATGATTTCACACCACTGTCTTCCCTGGAGGCAGGGAGAGTAGATGTTCTCATCTGACCCAAGAAGAAACTGAGACGCAGAGAGGAGAAGTGACTGCCCAAGGCCACACAGTGAGTCAGTGCCAGGGCTGGGATAGGACTGGAACCCAGGCCTCCTGCTACCCGCTCCTTACCTGCAGCACTGACAGGTTGGTCTGTCCAGAAAGGCTCAGCTTCTCCTGCTCTGAGGGGTAGGCGTTGTAGCGGTGCAAGTAGAGCCAGTCCCGGAGGATCTTCACTGACTCCTTGGGCAGGTTCCCTCTTCGCTTCCTCTTGCCTGCCAGAGAGAGGAGGCCTTCATCCTCGCCCAGATCGCTGTCTGACATGGTGTCTAGGGGCTAGGCTGGATCTTGGCAAGCCTGGAACAAGTGGCAGAGGGGATGGGGACATTATTACCATGCACTGCCTCTCACCCTTTTCCTAGTCTCCAAACACACCATCACTAGAGCCTGGGATGCCAGAAATGGGGGAATCGCAATTCAGAGTCTCAGGCCACACAGCCTAAGCAAGCAAGAAGGGATGAGTCCAAAATGCCTCCATTTCATGGGGCCGGTAGATGACTACTGAAATGGCAGCTCATTAATAAGCTGTACCAGACTAGAAATAATTACAGCTACCACTGATGTCTCTTTTCCCTGCTCTGTATTGAGCACTTTACATTTAATATCTCATTCAATCCTCACAAATCCCTTTAAGAGAGACACTACTATTATCATCGTTTTATAGATGAGAAAACCAAGGCCCAGGGAGATCAGGAAAGCCGCCCAAGATACTGTGACTGTTAAACAGAGTTACCATGTGACCCAGTAATTTCACTCCTAGGTATATCTACCCAAGACAAATGAAAACCTATGTCCACACAAAACCTTGTACACAAATGTTTATAGGAACATCATTCATAGCAGCCAAAAGGTGGAAATAACCCAAGCCTCTATCAACAGATGTATGGATAAACAAAATGTGCAGTATTATTTGGCCACAAAAAGGAATGAAGTCCTGGGCTGGCCCAGTGGCACAGTGGTTAAGTTCACACACTCCGCTTCAGTGGCCCGGGATTTGTGGGTTTGGATCCCGGGCGTGGACCTCATCAAGCCATGCTCAGGCGGCATCCTACATACAAAATAGAGGAAGTTGGCACAGATGTAAGCTCAGGGCCAATCTTCCTCACCAAAAGAAAGAAAGAAAAAAAAAGGACTGAAGTCCTGTATGCTACAATGTGTATGAACCTTGAAAATATTACACTAAGTGAAAGAAGCACGTCACAAAAATCACATATGATTCCATTTTTTATGAAATGTCCAGAATGGGCTAGAGGGGGATAGAAGGGTGATACCTAAAGGGTATGGAGTTTCTTTTTGAGGTGATAAAAATGTCCTGTAGGGCCAGGCCCGATTGCCTAGTGGTTAAGTTCTGTATGCTCCGCTTTGGCGGCCCAGGTTTAGTTCCGCAGCGTGGACCTATACCACTCTATTAGTGGCCATGCTGTGCTGGTGGCTCATATCCTAAAAATAGAGTAAGATTAGTGTGGATGTTGGCTCAGGGTGAATCTTCTTTAGCAAAAAAAAAAAAGTCCTATAATTGACTGTGCTGATAGTCAATTGTGATAGTCAATAGCATAGCTGTGAATAAACTAAAAACCACTGATTTGTTTGCTTTAAATGGGTAAGATGTATGGTATGTGATTTATATCTCAATAAAGCTGTTATGGAAAAAAAAAAAAACCTCACCTCCGGGATATGGTATAGACGAAGCCTTTGGACCAAGGTAATGTGCTCCTCCCAACCCCTGCCCCCGATTTGATACCATCTTTCTCCCAGGTCTCCCAAGACCCAGTGAGAAGTCTGGAAAATCTGTCAATCACCATGGTCCTACAGTAATCCACGTAATATTTACTGTGTACCTAGTGTGTGCCCTACAGAGAGAGTGTTGAGTCATCCCTACTGGTTGTATCTCAGACATTCTTCTTTGTCATCTAGCCCCTGGCCTGGTCCCAGAATCAACTCCTCAAAAACCCAGATAACGGGGCTGGCCCCGTGGCCGAGTGGTTAAGTTTGTGCGCTCTGCTGCAGGCGGCCCAGTGTTTCGTTGGTTCGAATCCTGGGCGCGGACATGGCACTGCTCATCTAAACCACGCTGAGGCAGCGTCTCACATGCCACAACTAGAAGGACTCACAACGAAGAATATACAACTATGTACCGGGGGGCTTTGGGGAGAAAAAGGAAAAAATAAAATCTTTAAAAAAAAAACAAAAGAAAGAAAGTGGAAGAAGATTGTATTTGATGGCAAGGCAGAAAAGCCTTGTTTAAAAACAAAAACAAAAACCCAGATAAGTGAACAAGCCTGGGCTCTGGGCCCTCCAATTTGGCTGTGTGACCATGGACAAGTGTCCTTCCCTCTCTGGATTTGAGCCCCCTCTTCACCTGTCAAATGAAGGAAGGTTGTCCCTAGACAACCCAACTCAGTTGCTCATCCCCCTGACAAACTTCTTGTTCACACATGCCTAAGAGATTTACATTTTAAAACCAAAAGTTCTAGGCCAAGCTGATGCCAGGATCTCAAGGCTCCTCCCTCCTCAGCCTTTTAACAGCTCCCCAGCAGGCTGGGCCAACAGACTCTGGCATCTCCCAGGTTTTGTTTCCTCGACTTGGGCCAGAGCCCAGATATCTGGCTGGCTAGGCCAGGCTTTCGAGGGAAGGGTCTACCCTCCCAGCCAGGCCACCTGGAGGTGAGAGAGGCATTGGTTAGAGGTGCCACTCAGCACCAAGAGCTGCTTTCTGAGGTCAGGCTTCTGAGGTTTCGCTGGCCGGGACAGTGGGGAGCTGGGCTCAGGGATGCAGCCCTGGCAGGCTGTGAGTTTACTCAAGGTTATCTGTACAAATTCCACCCTGGCCACCAGCCAAGGCCTAGTCTGCAGAGTTACAGGGGTGGCCCGTGGAGATGACTCCTCAGTCTATACAGGCTTCTCTCTCCACCATGGTGTCCTACCGCAGTCCGCTACAAACCCCGGAGGTTTCCCACATACACACCCCACACTCACACCTGGCAACTTTCTAACAGCACTCAGATAACTGGTACTAACCCATCGCTCCGCCCTTGGAACTCCCAAGATTTTCACCGACAGATACAGCGCACACAGTTTACAAAGCCCACGTCTAGCACCAACAACTGGTACCCACGCAACCGGCCCAATTCCTGGATATATGCCCACCCACGAACTCCAACCGACCCGCCCACCCGCGACCTCTCACACTGGGAAAACTCCAGACGTCATCACCCCAGCGATGAGTTCTCACCCTAACTGGCCTGTGGCAGCACCCTCTCGACACAACACCCGGTGTACCCTCCTACACACTCCACGACGCCGACCTGCAGCCACTCCAGCACGAACTTTCTGACAACTCCCCCAGCTCGGCCCGACACTCCCCCGGGCGGCGCACTCGCGCTGCATTCCCAACAGTTCACACAAAGCGCGCAGCCTCCCCCGCGGCCCAGACCGAGTCGGAGCACATGGCTCCCGGGGCGGCAGGGAGTCGGCCTGCGCTCGGGGCGCCTGCACCCCTCAGCCCCTCACCCCACGTTAGACTCGGCGCTCCAGCTCCCCCGCGGGCCCGCAATCCCGGGGAGGCGGGGGCTCTGGAAGAAAGAAGACTCACGTGTCTGTCCCGGGGCAGGAAAAAGTTTAGTTCCCACCCCCTTCCCCCGCCGCTCGGCGCTGGCTGACTCTTCGGGGCGCGGGGCCGGCCGAGCCTGCGCGCTCGGCTTTGTGCTCCGAACTCGGCCCGGAGGGGGAGGGGAGGGGGCTGGGCTCCCACCTCCGCACCGCCCCCCCACCCCCAGCCCAGCGCCCAGACTCCATGTTGGCCGCCCCCTGCCCCAGAGACTGCGCGCTGCCTCCGCCGGAGGCCCGGCTCAGCTCGGCCCGCCCGAGGGTCCCGGCGCGCACAAACTTTCTTCGGGTCGCCGGCCCCACGCGCCCCGCTTCCTTGGCCCGCCTGGGAGTGACAGATGCCTCAGAGACAGACTTTCCTTTGTTCCAAAGGAAAGGGGAACTCGCGCGGGCTCCCCAGCCCTGGGCTCTTCCCGCGGCCCCCACCCGCAGCTGTCACTCTCAGCGGTCCCCCTCCCCGGCTCGGCCGCGGCGGGGGCGGGGGGGCTGCCGGCGGTTAGCAACGTGCACTTTTGAAACCAAACAAACCCACCCCTCGCGCGCTCAACCCAGCCGGGGGCAGGGGCGGCCCTCTCCCGGGGTGGGATCCTGGAGAGCTGAGCCCCCCAAGAGGGCCCCGAGCGAGCTTCCTCTCGGGGGGTGGGACAGCCCCCTCAGCCGCTCCCCAGCACACGGGAGTCGGGACTCACAAACACAATCGAGCTCACTACACCCACAATCGCACGCGCCAGGACGACGCCCCCTCCCCCGCCCGGCCAAGAAAAAGAAACTTTCCAAGTTGTCCGCGCGCCCCCCGCCCCCATCTGTCCCCCGCCTGCGCCCCGCACTGACTTTTCCGAGCGACTTTTCCGTCCTCGCGGCCTCGGGCTCGGTCCGGGGCGTCCTGGCAGGGGGCGGGGGGCGCCGGGGGAGCGCGCCGCGTACCTGCCGGGCCTGACACTCGGCCTGACAGCTCGCGGCTGGAAAGCACCTCGCGGCCTGACGTCAGATCCCCTCTCCTCCCCCCGCGCTCCTCGCCCTCCCCCACCCGCCCGGAGGGAGAAAACAAACTTTGTGCGGAGCGCGACGAGCTACGCCCACCCCCCGCGGGGCGGGCCGACGGCGGCGAGGGGCTTCGCCCCGCCCACCGCGCCCGGAGGGGGCGGGGTCGGGAGGGCACCTTCTTCCTGCGCCCACCCCCACCCTCAGGAATGCCACATGGCCTCGGAGAGGAGCGGTGGGGACCACGGCTCGGGAGAGTCGGCTCGGGGGCAGGAAGTGGTCCGCGCGTCCTTTCGGAGAGCGCTTCCGGAGCGCCTACTGTGTGCTCCACGCTGGGGGTGGGGGCCGTGACCCTGAGGAGAAGTAATGCAAATCCTGACGTCCGTAAGTCCCCTCCCTGTGCCGGGTCTCCCGCCCGCGCTGTGATTGTTCCCATTGCCCCGAGAGGAAACTGAGGCCCCGGGGTTCACGCCCCGCTGGTCGGGACCGGGCTCTGAAGGGGACTCCTGTTCTGCCCTCCAGGCCTTTCGAGTCCGGTGGCGAGCTGCCTGGGACAGAACCCCGAAGCACCAGGCTCCAGGGTCTAGCACACGAGTGGCGGCCAGAGGTGCAAACGGCCGGCGTTCGGGAGTGTCTTTAACACGAGGGCGCTGAGCACACTTGTGTGTCGTCCGCCCCGTCCTTAGGTTGTGGAGTGGTGCTGTTGTATCTCAGTCCCTGGTTACCCGTGAGCTGCAGAGGCTCTTCGCTTGCTTTTTGTCACACGGACGACCAGCGTCCTTCAGCCAGGTGGGTCCCACAGGAGAGCCTGAGCCCTTACGGTGCCCACTGGCGCCCACTGAGACAGGTGCCTGAAGGAGGCAGAGCACCCGGCCGGGCCCCGGCGCTCCTGGATGGTTCCTTTTCCTCTGCCCACCACGCCCAGCTGCGCTCCAGGACGTGTCCCTTGGTCTTCCCCGACCCTGCCGGCGCTCTCCTCCCTGCCCTTGGCTCTCTACCACATCCTGTGAAGTACCTGCTGACCGACCCCGCAGGGCCTTCGGGGAGGCTTCGTGCCCCTCGGAGCCCAGCACAGAGGCAGCCCAACTAAAACTGGGCAAGGCCTTTTCTGGGCCTCTGGTTTCCCATCTGGTTCCACATGTCTAGGACCCTTGAGCTTGGAAATCAGCGACCTTAAAATGGCTTTTGGTCTTAATTGTACTTTAGCAGTAGAGAACTCTGGTTAACAAAAATCGAATTTTTTCCCAACAGGCTCTAAGCCAATCAGAATCCTGATTAAATGGCTGTTAAGAGGCAGCTGGACTACCCATCGAAGCCAGGCTTCCCTGCAAACGCGCTTAGAACCTAGTTGGCCTCACTGCGTTCCTCACAGCAACACCCCAAGTGTCAGTGCCACTTGCCCAACGCTCTCGTTTCACAGATAGGGAAACCGAGGTCCAGAGTGGAGGCCCCAAACAATTTCTTGGGGAAGTGGTGCTCTGTCCACAGCCTTCTGAGAGAAAAAGGGAGGCTTGGGAGTCTTAGATAAGAAAGGTAAAACCACTGGGCCCTGGCCACTAGGCTCATAGAGCATGTGTGGGGCAGGCACCTTCAAAAGGGGGGCCTGGAGGAGAAAATGGGTGCAGCCAGGTGAGCCTGGAGATGTGACTGTCCCCAGCACTCAGTGCCAGGCACCAGGCATTGTGCTCAAGTGCATGATAGCCAGACTCTGCCCATTTTTTTTTTTTTGAGGTAGCTTATCCCTGAGCTAACATCTGCTGCCAATCCTCCTCTTTTTGCTGAGGAAGACTGGCCCTGAGCTAACATCCATGCCCATCTTCCTCTAATTTTTTTTTATATGTGGGACGCCTGCCATAGCATGGCTTCCCAAGCAGTGCCGTGTCCACACCCGGGATCCGAACCGGTGAACCCCAGGCCACCAAAGTGGAACGTGCGCACTTAACCGCTGCGCGACCAGGCAGGCCCCAGACTCTACCCATTTTGGGGAAGCCACTAGGGATGTGGCCTGGAGCCCAGAGACCTCCCCACAGATTCAGCCAGCAGCAGCCCCAAGGCCAGTGCTTCCCAAGTCTTGTGCTAGATGAGGTGCACTGGGGCAAATGAAAGGGAGCCGCTGCTTCTTCCCCTTAGCCTGCCGCAGAGCCACCTGGGAGCTGGGTAACAAAGCAGGAGGAGGAGGGTTGGGAGAGGGGTCGAGGGAGACTGGTGGTGTCAGGATTGTGCATTGTCAACAAATTTCCCAGGTAAAGCCTAGATACAAGTAGTTTGAGAATTACCATGTAAAGTTTCTCCATTAGTAAGTATCAGAATTTAAAATGTGTGCATCCTCTAAGCCAGTGACTCCACTGCTAGGAATCTATCATGAGAAAGAATCACAGAACAAAGATAAATGCTTATACAAGATTGTCCTTCGCAGCACTGTTCATTCTGGTGGAAACTTGCAAACAACGACATGCCCCTCACTGGGAGCTGACTGGGACCTGAGCAGCTCTGGGACCTCGGCACAGCGGGGTGTTGTAATGGGGTAAGTCTGTGTGCACCTGCCTGGGGGTTGGCCAGGGTATATTTATTTTAGTTTGCAGTGTCCCAGCTAGAAGGGGCTTTCGATATATTTGATGAGAACTCTCATGGGAAAACCTTTTCTAACTGGGAAGTTATTTTTGTTATTATTTTTCTCTTCTCCAGTTCTGTCACCCGCTCCCGCTTTTTCACATATGAAAAAACTGGGTCCCTGAGAGAAGAAGGGACTTGCCTGATGGTAAACCTGGGTTCCTGACTCCTGGGACAGATCTGGGGTGGGCCTAGGAGGGGAAGGAGAGATGGGCATGGCATCAGAGCCCAGCCCAACCTGGTTGCCCCTTGGGGGCCATTTTGGGAAGAGTCCCAGGAACTCAAGGCCCCTCAGGCCAGAAAATGGACTGGATAGGCGGCTAAGGTGATTCCCCGCCTCCATCGTGGAAAACCCCAATTAGAGGTTCCTGCTGGTGGGCTCCTTGCTGACTGTGCCTGTTTCTAGTGAACTTGGTGATCACGTAGGTTCAAACAAATGTCATATAAACCGCTTTCATTTAAAAAGAAAAAAAGCTAGTCACTGCCATTTTTACCTAGGGTTCATGGAAGTGAGGTAGGGGACCATGTTCCCTGGGAACCAACATGAGCCAAGGCTAGATCTGGCAGTATAAAAGCGATGAGAGTCTGTGGAGTGGAGGGGAAGAGTCCAGCAAAGGCCAAGGGCAGTGAGTAATGCAGGAAACAGGTGGAATCTGCTGGTAGGGCCTTGAAGGCCAAGGTGAAGAATTGGGATTTGCCAGTGTCAGCACTAGGGAGTGCCTGCAGGTTCCTGAGACAGTGGCTGAGGAGAGGTGGGAAGAGATTGGAGGCAGGGTGATCAGGTGAGGCAGGTCTGGGTAAAGTTCAGGCCAAACAGATAGAGACCTGTCTCTGGAGTGTGGAAGATTTGTGGCTGTCTTATGTGAGGTTCTGCGTTTTCATCTAATGTGGATTTCAGCTTATCAGCATCTTTCTTCTTAAAAGCTTTGTAGTATCTTGTTGCTCAAGCACCATTTGCTCGGCCTTCCCCTAGTTGTTGGGTATTCGCTCATTCAGCTAGTGTTTGAGTGCCTAGCACATGTCAGGCAGTGTGCCTGAAGCTGGGGAACCCGCCGCCTAGGTTGTCATGAAGGGTTTGGGTAGCAGTGCTTGGCGGTGGGAAGGGTATGGGATTTGGGATTTGGAGCTACTACCCAGGTGATGTAGGCAAATCATCCAAACTCTTCGAGCCTCAGTTTTCTTATCTGTGGAAACATCCGGCTTTGGTGAAGGTCAAAGAAAATGATGGCTGTGAAAGCACTTTGTGAATGATGTAAGTGCTTATAGGAGAGCAGATAGCATTATCAGGGTGTCTTAGCTCTGCCGCTAATAGTTGTTTGCCATTTGACAAGTGAACTCATCTGAGTCCCAGTTTCTTTTTCTTTAGGAAATGAGAGAGTTGGACATGATAATCCTAAAGATCTCTTCCTTCTTGGCATTTTGTTGTCTAAGGCTTAACGTTTTGTTTTGTTTTGTTTTGAGGTAGATTAGCCCTGAGCTAACATCGGCTGCCAGTCCTTCTCTTTTAGCTGAGGAAGACTGTTCCTGAGCTAACGTCCATGCCCATCTTCCTCTGTTTTGTGTGCGACGCCTGCCACAGCATGGCTTGCCAGCTGGTGCCTAGGCCTGCACCCGGGATCTGAACCAGCCAACTCCAGGCTGCCAAAGCGGAACATGTGAACTTAACTGCTGCCTGGCTGGCCTGGCTTAAATGTTTTTGAAAGCAACATATATATATAAATGCCTGTTTGCCCACAGCTTAGGCAACACTGGGATTTATCTTTTTTATTTTGTCTTTGCTGGTTTAAGTGGTGAGGAGTATTAGCTAAAAGTTGGTATATGTCTGCATGACTTGCTTAAATAGCCAGGCTAAGCTTTGTTCTAGTTATGCTTGATTATCTGATTTTCTTCCTGTGCAAACAGTTTGCATCAAAGGGATATTTCAGATGGGCCCGAGTTACAGCATTTTGCCTCTGGCGGGGTATCAGTGAAACAGGGATGGTAGTAACCTGCAGGTAGGGAATGCCAGAGTCTCTTCTCTTCATGCCCTCGGCTTCTAGACATAGCTTAAGTAGTGAGAGTTATGCTTTTAATTTGGGGATTTAAAAAATCCCTGTTGATTTTCTGGTAGTCTTCTCTCCTACATATACCTCCAGTCCCAGCTATAGAAATCAGCCGGTCAGAGTTGGCTAATGTGGGGCCTCGGAGACTTAATGACTGTATTTTTCTTTATTCTTTTTTAAATTTCGTTATTTTTATTTTTTAAAATTTTTTTGCAGGGAAAGATTTGCCCTAAGGTAACATCTGTTGCCAATCTTCTCCTTTTTTCTTCCTTTCCCCCAACCCCAAAGCCCCAGTACATAGTTGTGCATAGTTGTGAGTTCTTCTGCTTCTGCTATGTGAGCCACCACCACAGCATGGCTACTGGCAGACAAATGGTGTAGTTTCACACCCGGGAACTGGGCCCAGGCTGCTGAAGCTGAGGGCCCCGAACCTTAACCATTCTGTCATCAGGGCTGGCTGGTCTTTATTCTTTTTATGAGGGTTTGGGTGATAGGATAGATGGGGATGAGACTCCATTTGGCAAATTTTCATCTTTTTTATACGTGGGAATTTTCTTACCTCCTGGACTGCTTTTTAATTACAAAAGCAAACACTCTGGGTTAATTATGGCAAGTGAAACAGTACAGAAGCATATAAGGAAAAGGTGAATAACCTCCCCCTCATTCCTGCCTTCCCACATTAGCTGTGATAACAGGTGTCTCTTCTTCCTCACCTTTCTCCAGTGCACATAAACACATGCAAATATATATACACATCCTGAGAGGTGTTTCTTTCCTCCCTCTTATTTACATTTTTTTCCCCAGTTTTCAACAGGGCTGCAATTAACGTTTTCTACATAATTATCTTTGTAGTTCTGAGAATTTCCTGAAATAGATTCTATGAAGTGGAATTACTGGGACAAAGTGCAAGAATGAATATTTTTAAGGCGTGTTACTGAAGTGCTCTCTGTGTCAGCACGTACAGTGTTTGGGTGTTTATCGCACCCATGCCTTAGCCTCATCAATGTGAGCAATTTTGTGTTGAATTTTGCTCTTTTGATGGCTGAAGAATAGCCTTTGGTTCTTTTAATCTGTATTTTTTATTAGTGAGATTGACTATCTTAAAATTTCAAAATACATTTGTCACCTGTGAACTATCTCCACGTCTTCTGAGGTCTTCATGAGTTTCTTTCCGACCTGCAGGTTCTTTTTTGTAGTGAGGATGCTCTGCCCTTATTTGTCCTTTTTGTTGCAGGTTGTTTTTCCCCAAGTTTATTGTTGGCCTTACATTTTTCAGAGCTGTTTGTTTGCTTTTTTTATGTTTAAACTTTTCACTTGGTCAAATGTCAGCCTTTGTGATGTTGTTCATTGCTTTTAGGCTGAGAAAGAATACGCTAACCAGTGATTAAAGTAGTCACCTATGTTTTCTTTTTAATTTTGTTTCTTTCTTTTTTCTTTTTTCAAAAAAGCTTTCATTTAATAAGTTCCACCACTACTTAGTTTCCTTTTTTAAAATAAATTAATTTATTTTTATTGGGATGTAACCGCCATATAACATTGTATATGTATATGTGTATGACATGACTTGATATTTGTATGTATTGCAAAATGATCAGCACAATAAGTCTCGTTAACATCCATCACCACACGTAGTTACAGCTTTCCTTTTTCTTTCTTGTGATGACAACCTTTGAAATCTACTCTCCTAGCAACTTTCAATTTGATTTTGTTCGTTTCTTTTTTTTTTTTAAAGATTTTATTTTTCCTTTTTATCCCAAAGCCCCCTGGAAAAAAGTTGTGTATTTTTAGTTGTGGGTCCTTCTAGTTGTGGCGTGTGGGATGCCGCCTCAGCATGGCTTGATGAGCAGTGCCGTGTCCGCGCACAGGATTCAAACCGGTGAAACCCTGGGCCACCGAAGCAGAGTGCACGAACTTAACAATTCGGCCACGAGGCTGGCCCTGATTTTGTTTCTTAATGGCTGAATTTTTAACGTTTAACCCTTTACTGCGTCTGGAATTTATTTTGATTTACAGTGTGACGTAAGAATCTCAATAAACTTTTTTTCTGAATTGCATACCATTTCTTACCATCTTTCCATTCTTCATGGATGTGTGATGGCACCTCTTCCAAGGCAGTGAGTCCTTATGCTGTCTTGCCTGTCGTACTCCCAAGGCGAGGGTCTCTTGAGACTACTACTGTAGGGGATGAAAAGACAGATTTTTGGCCAGGGAGGGAAAGCCTTTGAATTTCTGTAGTGGAGACATTCTCCTCCTGGAAGCTCTTGACACTGGCGCTGTAAGCACCCTTACTTGCTCCTCGCTCTTCCAAGGCCCTGGGAGGGGTCATGTGTTTTATAAAATTTACAAAATTAAGAAATTTTCATTGTAGTCAGTTAAGACCCCTGTCTTATTCCACTGTGACGTCCTCCTCACTGTTCCCCTCCTGTCAAGTGGCCTTGTGTTGGCCCCAGACATTTTTTTGGATCTGGCTAAAGCTCGAGTTCTTCACTTTGCCTTTTTCACTTACCAGTGTATCTTAGAGACCCTTCTCTCTTCACGCGTGAAGAGCCTCCTTGTTCTTTTCAGCAGTTACCTCTTATTCCCTCGTAGGGATGTGTCCCGCGTTTATCAGACTGCTGTCCTGTGGATTGTACTTGGCTTGATTCCAGTATTGCTGTCACAAACAGGGCTGCAGTGACTTACCCTATACATGTGTCGTTTCACACGAGCACAGTCGTGGGATAAATTCTCCAGATTTGCACTCTAGTGAGCATATAAGAAAAGCTTAGTTTGGAAATAATTTTTCTTCATACTTTTTTTATTTTGGAAAAATATAAATAATGTAGAATTTACCATTTTCACCATTTTTAGGTGTATAGTTCAGTGGTATTAAGTACATTCACATTGTTGTACAACCATCACCACCACCCATCTCCAGAACTTCATCTTCTCAGACTGAAACCCTGTACCCCTTAGACAGTAACTCCCCGTTCCCCTCTCTCCTCAGCCCTTGGCCACCACCATTTTACTTTTTGTATCTATAAATTTGACTACTCTATAGATAGCTCATATGAGTGGAATCATACAATATCTGTCTTTTGAGTCTGGCTTATTTCACTTAACATAATGTCTTCGAGGTTCACCCATGTCGTAGCATGTGTCAGAATGTCCTTCCTTTTTAAGGCTGAGTAATATTTCTGTCGCATGTATATACTACAGTTTGTTTATCTATTCACCCATCAATAGACTCTTGGGTTGCTTCTACCTTTTTGCTATTGTGAATAATGCTGCTATGAACATGAGTCTGCAAATATCCATTCGAGTCCCTGTTTTCAATTCTTTTGGGTATATTATACCCAGAAGTTCCACTAGATTTTGAACACATTACTCTGTTGTCTTATAGCTTTCAGTATTGCAGCTGGGAAGTCCCAAGTCACTCTGAATACTGGTACTTTGTATATGACCTACTTTTTCTTCTCTAGAAATTTCTAGAATCTCTTCTCATCCTTAGCTAACGGGAACTTCTTTTCTTTTCTTTCTTTTTTTTTTTTTTAAGATTGGCCCTGAGCTAAAATCTCTTGCCAGTCTTTTTCTTTTCTTCTTCTCCTGAAAGCTCCCCAGTACACATAGTTGTATATTCTAGTTGTAGGTCCTTCTAGTTCTGCTATGTGGGACGCTGCCTCAGCATGGCCTGATGAGTGGTGCTAGGTCTGCACCCAGGATCCAAATCGCCGAACCCCTGGGCTGCCGAAGCAGAGCGCACGAACTTAACCACTGAGCCACAGGGCTGGCCTCTGGAATTTCTTGATGATATTCTCTGATAGGAGTCTATTTTTCCCATTGTGATGGGAGTTCTGGGAGTTGAGTCGGACATGAAAGTCTGGAAGGAGTCCTCACCATTTAGTATTATGAGCTGTCTGCCTCACTGGCAGTGTTCCCAGCGTTGAGTGGAGGAAGAGGGCTGCAGGTCTGGACATCTTCAACAGTTACTACATGAACTTTCATGTAATCCCTCTGTGGTTGGTATCTTCTGTGACTCCTGTGCCTAGTGTCCACCTGTCCAGGGACCCTCTTCTGTCCACTCGTAAAAATAAACTTCTGATCTGCCAGGGTCTGAGTTGTAGCCATGGGGGGCGGGAGATAGCATAGGGAAGAGATCTAGTAGTCTACTCTTTTTATTTTTTAAGCTACTTTTTTAAACCCTCTTCCCCCAATATAGCAGCCTTCCTTCCTATGGCAGCCCCTGATCCAGCCTCACCTCCATGCCCCCTTCTAGATATACCACTTATTTCTTGCAAGGAAGAAATTATTATTATTGTTATTTTTTATTTTTGAGGAAGATTAGCCCTGAGCTAACTACTGCCAAGCCTCCTCTTTTTGCTGAGGAAGACTGGCCCTGAGCTAACATCCATGCCCATCTTCTTCTACTTTATACGTGGGACGCCTACCACAGCATGCCTTGCCAAGCAGTGCCATGTCCGCACCCGGGATCCAAACCAGCGAACCCCGGGCTGCCGAGAAGCAGAACGTGCGAACCTGACCACTGCGTCACCGGGCTGGCCCAGAAGAAATTATTTTTGCTGAGGAAGATTCCCCCTGAGCTAACATCTGTTGCCAATCTTTTTCTTTTCTTTTCTTTTCTTTTTTGAGGAAGATTAGCCCTGAGCTAACTATTGCTGATCCTCCATTTTTTGCTGAGGAAGACTGGCCCTGAGCTAACATCCATGCCCATCTTCCTCTACTTTATACGTGGGACGCCTACCACAGCATGGCTTTTGCCAAGCGGTGCCATGTCCACACCTAGGATCCGAACTGGCAAACCCCGGGCCGCTGAGAAGTGGAATGTGCGAACTTAACTGCTGCGCCACTGGGCTGGCCCCCAATCTTTTTCCTTTTGTTTATGAGCAGCCACAACAGCATGGCCACCGATGAGTGGTGTAGGTCTGTGCCTGGGAACTGAATCCAGGCTGCCAAAGCAGAGTGCACCAAACTTAACCACTAGGCCACTGGGGCTGGCCCAAAGTACCACTAATTTTTGAGCCTTTTAAGGATTTTGTGTGTAAATCAGGTTAACTTTTCACTTTTTCTTTTTGCCTGCTTGATTTTGCTGTCTGATAGTACTTGTTGATTTACTTTCTACCCTCAAACATTTTGTTGTGGTCTTGTCCTATTCTCCTCTTTCTTGTAGGTTTATGCATTTTGAATACGGAGTTTTAAGAGGGAGAAGAGTTACATACCTGTGATAAATCTATTGTCTTCAACTTAATTTCTTTTCCACATTGCTTCCCAGTGGTCACAACACCCTGTGTTCGCTAGTCCACCTTTCTCCCTCTGGTTTGAGATGCCACCTATATGCTACACCAAATACAAAGCTCCGTTTGTCTGTAAGTCCTATTACTGAACTCTCTCTTCTGTTTCTACAGGTATTTATTGAGCACGTTCTATGCAGCAGGCCCTATCGAGGCACTGGAGTTAAAAGCAGTATATAAACAAAGCCCCCACCCCGGGGCCCGCCCCATGGCCGAGTGGTTAAATTCACATGCTCCGCTTCAGTGGCCCAGGGTTTCGCTGGTTCGGATCCTGGGCGCAGACATGGCACTGCTCATCAGGCTATGCTGAGGCGATGTCCCACATGCCACAACTAGAAGGACCCACAGCTAAAATATACAACTATGTACTGGGGGGATTTGGGGAGAAAAAGCAGAAAAAAAACAAGATTGGCAACAGTTAGCTTAGGTTAGGTGTTAGCTTAGGTGCCAATCTTAAAAAAAAATTAAAAAATAAAAAAAGGCCCCACTTCATGGAGCTTATAATCTAGTGAAGAGAGACAGGCCATAAGCAGATAATGTCAGGTAGTGATAAATTCTAGGAAGAAAAATAAAGCAGAGTAGCGGCATAGAGAGTGAGAGGTTGAGCCACTATAGGTAAGTTGGTCGGAGGAGGGCCACTGAGTAGAATCTTTAATGAATTGGAAACTCCAGCCATGCATGGATCTTTAGAGGGGGGTGTTTCGGGCAGAGGAAATACCAAGAGCAAAGACCCTGGGACAGAAATGAGGTCTGCGAGTTTGAAGAATAGCAAGAACAGGTTGGCTGGAGCCCCGCAGGCAAAGGGGAGAGTGGGACATGGGGACAGATTGTGCAGGGCCTGGTAGGCCGTGGAAAAGAGTGTGTATTTTATTCCACACGTTGTGGGAAGTCATTGGAGAGTTGAGGGCAGGAGAATGGAGACAAGCATAGTTAGGTTTTAAAAGCACGGCTGTGGTTGTGTAGAGGAGAGACTACGGAAGGAGGCAGGAGCAGCGGCAATTAGGAGGCTGCGGCCCTACCCCAGGGGGAGAGGATGGTAACACGAGCTAACTAGGGGCCAGATGGATGAGGCAAGAAGCAGTTGGTTCTGGAGTATATTTTGAAGGTAGAGCCAACAAAATAGATGGGCTGAAGGATTGGATGTGGGGGGAGAGGAGAAGAGTGAAGTTAAGCAAATGAGGGAGCAGCAATGATTAATTGAGCTTGATGAGGTACTTGAATAAATCCTTTTGTTTATTGTTCCTAACCCTTTGAGAAAAAGGAGATCTTTTTGAACAGTAGAGGAAATGGAGGCACAGAGAGGTTAAGTAACCTGGCTGTGATTACACACTGGTCACTGGGGGTGGTAGGACTTTGTTTCTGTGAAGTCAGTACTAATGTCCCCTCTTCTGTTTCTGATTCTAGTAATTTTGGGTCTTCTCCATTTTAGTCTTGGTCCATCTAGCTAAAGGTTTGTCAGGTTTTTTTTTAATCTTTTCAGAGAACCAACTTTTGGTTTTGTTAATTTTCTCTATTGTTTTTTTATTCTCTATTTCATTAATTTCTGCTCTAACCTTTGTTATTTTTTTCCTCCTTCTTGATTTAGGGTTAGTTTGCTCCTCTTTTTGTCTTTTCCAGTGTCTTAAGGTGGAAGCTTAGGTTTTTGATTTGAAATCTTTCTCCTTTTTTAAACAATAAGCATTTACAGTTATGAATTTCCCTTCAAGCACTGCTGTAGCTATATCCCATATGGTTTGGTATTTTCTCGTTTCCTTTGTGGTTTCTTCTTTGCATCCGTCATTGGTTATTTAGGACTATGTTGTTTAATTTCCACGTATTTGTGAGTTTCCCAAATTTCTTTCTGTTATTGTTTTCTAATTTCATTCCATTATGCTCAGAGAACATACTTTGTATTATTTCATTCCTTTTAAATCTCTTGGGGTTTGTCTTATGCGTGGTCTAGCCTGGTGAATGTTCCACGTGCACTTGAGAAGCCTGTGTGTTGGGATTGCTGGGTGGTGCATTCTATAGATGTCTGTTGGGTCGAGCTGGTTTATAGTGTTGTTCAAGTCTTCTGTTTCCTTGTTGATCTTCTGCCTAGTTAAGCTATCCGTTATTGAAAGTGGCGTATTGAGTGTCCAACTATTATTGTGGAATTGTCTACTTCTCCTTTCATTTCTTCAGTTTTTGCTTCATATATTTTGGTGTGCTGCGGTCAGGTACATATATGTTTAAAATTTTTATACCTTCCTGATAGATTGACCCTTTTTTTTTTTTAGATTCTATTTTTTTTCCTTTTTCTCCCCAAAGCCCCCCAGTACATAGTTGTGTATTTTTTAGTTGTGGGTCCTTCCAGTTGTGGCATGTGGGACGCTGCCCCAGCATGGCCTGGTGAGCAGTGTCATGTCTGTGCCCAGGACTCAAACCGGCGAAACTGGGCTGCTGAAGCGGAGTGTGTGAACTCAACCACTCAGCCATGGGGCTGGCCCCAGATTGACCTTTTTATCATTATAAAATGTTCCTCTTTATCTCTAGTAGGGGATAGTATTTTAAACCCAGACAGTCTGACTCCCAAGCCCATGTTCCTGACCCCCCACCAACTGCCCTTCCTCTGAAGGTGTGTCTTCAGGTATTCCTTCAGTGCCTGTGTTCTCAGACATTACAGACTCACCCAGGTGTCCTGTGTCAGCTGGATCTTCCTTCCTTGGGTCTTAGCAAGACCAGCTGAAATTCCATTCTGTACTCTGAGCAAGTCCCAGGCCCTTTGCGAGATGCCTGCAGATTGCTAGACATTCTCACTCTCCATCATCTTGGGCCCTGGAGCCTGCTTGCCCACGAGCATGCCCTGTTTCTGTATGGTCTTGGTGTTTCAATCTCTTTCCCCTTTACCTCTCCCAGAGTCTCCCCATCCCTCACCAAACCTTGCTAACACAAGTGAGGTAAGCCATTTACCACAGGATGGTGAGAGGAGGGGCATACTTGACAGAAGCGCAGAGGGCTTCAATTCCACATTCTGTATCCATGGGCAATCTCTGGTGCCCCAGCTGCTGGAGGATTTGTCATGGCCCAACAGTACTCAGCCTTCTGTCACTTGCTCCTGGCTCTGGTCTCCTCTCTCCTGCATTTTGAGGCCCCCCTTCCCTCTCCCCTCACCCCCATCCTCTCTGGAGCAAAAACCAGTCTCCCCCTCTGCTTTCTGCAGAGCCATTTAATGTCTGCTTTTGTTGTCTTTGTTTCTTTGGCTTCTCAAGGGTCAGGCTCTAACTATTTTGGTCAAGCGCCTCACGGTATTTCCCTAAACCCAGACTGACTGAAGAGTGGTGTGGGGCCAGCAGTTAGATGAGAAAACTTCCCACCTAGCTCTGCATGCCGGGTTTATTGTCCTGCCTTTCTGCTGTGGTTAGGTGAAATGTTGGCATTTCCTGGACATTTCAGTTATTTGTGGGAGCAGAATATTTGAAGTCAGGACTTTCCAGAAGAGTCTCAGAAATCTCTGATGCTGAGTGAATCATCAGACTGAGGCCCAGGGGCTGGCCTGGTGGCGCAGGGGTTAAGTTTACCCCCTCTGCTTTGGCAGCCTGGGGTTCACCGGTTTGGATCCTAGGTGTGGACCTACACAGCGCTCATCAAGCCATGCTGTGGCAGGCATCCCACATATAAAGTAGAGGAAGATGGGCACAGATGTTAGCTCAGGGCCAGTCTTCCTCAGCAGAAAGAGGAGGATTGGTGGCAGATGTTAGCTCAGGGCTAATCTTTCTAAAAAAAAACAGAAACAAAACAAAACTGAAGCCCACTGAGAGCCTGCAGCAAGTTAGTGGTAGAACCAGTCCTCAAGCCCTGGCCCTGGGATGAACTTTGACCCTGGTGGACCCTGATGCTGGATGTACCTTGGGTCATTCCCTTCCGCTCCTGAGCCCAACTTTCCATATGGGAAATGGGAAAACAGCACTATCTCCTCCCAAGGCTGTTATGAAAGAGAAGTGACAAAATGCTTATGCTATGCTTTGCCTAATGCTTGACAAATAGTAAGGGAAAGTTGCACGAAAAAATCTTCACTAGTTACATTTTATGACTTCTTAATGATTTTCTAATCTGTGTTTCACAAATCATTGTGTGTGTGTGTGTGTGTGTGTGTGTGTGTTACATACGAGACAGGCTTCTGTAGTAAGTCTAATCGATAGCAAGAGAGTACTTGCTTTTGCATGGAATAGCAGGAAGCACCCCAGAGGAATACGTCATTTTTGGTAGAGAACAAAGTATATATCCACACGAAAACTTGTGCATGAATGTTCATAGCAGCATTATTCATAACAGCCCAAAACTGTAAGCAAGCCAAATATTCATCAGCTGGTGAAAGGAAAAATAGTGTTGTATCCTTACAGTGGAGTACTACTGAGCAGTGAAATGGAACTGCAGGTACGTGCAGTAGCATATGAGTCTCAAAATATGCCAGGTTAAAGAAGCCAGACACAAAAGAGTAAGCGTTGTATGACGTATTCATATACAATTCTAGAAAAAGAGAAAGAAATCTATAAAAAGTAGATTGGTGGTTGCCTGGACTGAGAAGTGTGGAGAAGGACTCGACGAAAAAGAGGAATAAGTGAACATTTGCCAAAATTAATTTCATTTTGCACTTCAAGTAGGTAAATTTTATTAAAAAACAACAACAACAACTATGGGACACAGACAAAGCAGTAATAAAGAGAAACAAATGCAGCAACAGCAAATGGTTAAATTTGAGTTGACTCACGTACACAAACCATGCTTTTTGTTCACTGGGTTGCAAATTTACTTTCTCATCATCCCAGATGGAGGCGTTTTACAACGCAGCATCTGGATAAACAAAATTCTTTAAGGTCCAAGTACCTCGTGCCTAACAGTTTTCCTGTAACTGAACTGAATTCCTTTCTTAAAGGCGGATTTACATCTGACTTCATATTTTCCTTTCTCAAAGGTGAGGAGTGCTTCCATTCTGTTTCTGTAGGTTTCTATCCTTAGAGCAGGAGCAGCCGCGTGAGGTTTTGGCCTGGTTTTGGGCAGGACGGTGACACGGCCAGAGATACTTGGAAAGAGCAACCTGGAACTGGCCTGTGGAGGAGGCATGAGAGGCCGCTTGGGGGAGAGTCAGGAAGGCCAGTTAAGGGGCTGGTGTAGTTTGTGGAGCTGCACGCTTAAAATGTATGCATTTTTCTATATATAAGTTTACTTCAGCTTTTAAAAATGAGAACAAAAGACTATCACAGTAGTCCGCATGAAGTCCAGAGGCCAGAGAAAGAAGCTCCAGGCCAGGTTGGGAGCAGTGGGACGAGTCTAGGGACTTGAGTGGGATTCTGGTTGTAGAACTGACAGGGTCTGCGGAAAGACCGGGAAACTGAGAGGGGAGGCACTGGGGCAGGGATGGGGGCCAGGACAGGGAGAAGACCAGGTCGTACTTGAGCACTGAAGAGGCACATTTCTGAGTGGGGCTCAGGGGCCCTGGCTGAGTGGATAAATTTGCTTTGTAGCTCGGGCATTCTGCTTGGCTAGGAGCCAAGAAAAGGCCTGGACCCCATCTTCAGGGGTCATGTCTCACTGGGGACAGAGGACAGCCTTCCTGAGCAAGTTGGGGAAGGCGTGGAGGGACTTTGGGGGAGGAAATAGCCATCCCTTCATGTCCCTCCTGCATACACTTTCCTTACCTATTTGTCTCTTCTCCCAACCTGTCTGAGGCCGGGCCATTAGTAACCAGGTGACAAGGATCTGACCCACCTGCGTGTGAATTCTGGTTCTGAAGTTCCCCAGCAGTGTGACCCTGGACAGGTTGTTAACCTTTTTGAGCCTCAAGTCCCTCACCTGTAGAATGAGGATAATAACCTATTTGCTGGCATATGACTTTTACCCCTTTTCCCTCTTCCTAAAAAATGCATTCTGTGATTTCCCTGCCGTCTTGTCATGTGTGCATATTGTGGGTGAAAGGGGAGGGAGCTAGGTGTGGCTCTTGGGCACCCCGGGCTGAAGAATCCCTTTATTTAAGCTCTTGAGGGCTCCATGAGCCTGGGCCACTGGTCCACTGAGCATCTTAGAATGGCAGGCACCTTGCAGGTCCTAAAGGCAGCTGGCATCCGGAAAAGCAGACCAGACTGGGAGTTGAAAGCTCTGTCCCAAATTCTCTGAGTGACCTTGGGCGACCCCTAGTGGGGAAGTGTGACAACACACAGCATCCCTGGATGGGTTTTGTACCAGATTTTGCTGATATATTTACTTTTGCTGCAGGGACCAGGTAGACATTCCTTCAGGTATTTGCCTTGCAGTTTCGCACTGTGGCTTGCTTTTTATTTCGTTTGATGCAGCGCTGCTATTTTCTTTCACACCACTGTGTGTATGGAGTGGGTCTTCATTTACCAGCAAATCCAGAATAGCTTGTTACTTACGATGTATCATTATTCACTGATGTCATTTTTTCTTAGGTTTTGGGATTTTTGTGTTTTCCAGAGCTTGTGAATTCCTACTAGAATCCTCCGAACCGTATTTACATAACCAAGTGTTTTCTCCTATAAAACCACTTTAAGATAATTTTCAATACATGTATTTTAAAATTCATTTTGTGTAATAGCTTTAAAAAAGAATAGTACTGTGGCTGGCCTGGTTCCATAGTGCTTAAGTTCACGTGCTCCACTTTAGCAGCCTGGGGTTTGTAGGTTCGGATGCCAGGTGTGGATCTACACAGTGCTCATCAAGCCATTCTGTGCAGCATCCCACATACAAAATAAGAGGAAGATTGGCATAGATGTTAGCTCAGCAACAATCTTCCTCAAGCAAAAAGAGGAAGATTGGCAACAGATGTTAGCTCAGGGCCAATCCTCCTCAAAAAAAAAAAAAGCACTTTCTATGTACCAAGTGCTGTTCTGTGTATTTTATAACTATAAACTTATTTAATCCTCATAACAACTCTGTGAGGTGGATGTTATTATCCCCATTTTATAGATGAGAAACTGAGCCTCAGAGAGGTTAAATAACATACTCAAGTTCGTGCACCAGGATTGCAACCTAATTTTTTTTTTTTCCTTTTTCTCCCCAAAGCCCCCCAGTACATAGCTATATATTCTTAGTTGTGGGTCCTTCTAGTTGTGGCATGTGGGACACCGCCTCAGCATGGCCTGATGAGCAGTGCCATGTCCGCATCCAGGATTTGAACCGACGAAACCCTGGGCCGCTGCAGCGGAGCGCACGAACTTAACCACTCAGCCATGGGGCTGGCCCCTGTTCTTTTTTTTTTTTTTAACTCCATTATATTACCTTTGACCTCAAAATTATTTTCCCAAAACTTTCCATATAAAATTGGAATGCATCTTATGTACTTGTGTATCTTACAGGCCAATAAATATGGTCCTAATAGCTGAACTTAACCCAACTTAACCTCGATCTGGAGCCCTAGTTCCTCTTCAGGGCGACCGCGAGCCCTCAAGCCTCATCTGTAAAATGGGGGCTTGCGAAGAATTATGTGAGTTGTTGGAAGGTTTGATTTATTTACATTTCTTTCTTTGGATTTATTTTAACGCACAAGGAAGGTCCTGGCATAGAGCCCCCCAAGCCTAGCACAGGCTTTTACACTCAATGGGCCTTCCGTAAATGTCCTGGGGGTTAGGAGGAGACCAGCCCTAGGGAACGGCCACCCAGCCTCTTCTGGGAAGTTAATTTCTAGCCCGGGGAGAGGTGCTGGTAATTTCTGTGGGTTTACTAGAGTTAAATACCACGTTAAGTGATTATGTAAAATAACTCCCAACTTCACAATGACGGATGAAGCTGGTTTTCTTATTTTCCTTTATTTGGCAGAGGTGGGGGAGATGGAGGTCAGTGGTTTGCCCAGGGTGACTCAGTGGATGCTCGAGGGGATCAGACAGGGGTATGAATGGGCAGTGCAGTAGTCCCTGTGATGTCTTTCCTGGTTGCTGTGTAGTCATTGCCTGTGGTCAGTGCTACCTACCCTGAGTCCTAGCTTTGAAGAAAGGGACTATTCAGCCTGGGTGCCCAAGAGCCAGTCAGAGCTCTTGAAGCCTCCAGGGGCCTGGGCAACTGGCCCCTTGAGGGGGGATCCTAACATCTTAGAACTGGAGGAACCTTGGAGGTCCTCAAGAGGCATCTGGCATCAGGAAAGCAAACTAGGCTGGGAATTCCAAGTTCTTTGTCCCAAATTGGTTGGGCAACCTTGTGCTTGTTGCTGCCCCTCTGGGCCACAGCTGGGATACTGAAGGCCCTTTTAGCTGTTGTGTTCCGTGATACAAGTCCAACCTTTCCATTTTATGTGTGAGGACACTGAGACCCAGAAAGGGACGGGGATTTGCCCATATAATTTTACAGCCAGAGGAATTCTTAAAAAGATCCCTTTCCTGGTCAGTGACATGGAAAGTACAGGGTCCCTGGAATCAGACTGCCTAGCATATAGTAATTGCTCATTAAGTGTGGGCCATTATTTTATTAAGCAACGTCCTATGCAGTGACTGACTGTGGGTCTTACTCTTACTAGTTGTGTGACCTTGACTTGAGTAGGTCATTTAACCTTTTCCCGCCTCAGTTTCCTCAGGTGTGATTTGGGTTAATAACAGCTCTTTATGGTGGAATTGTACAGAATAAAATGTGATTCTCCATGTAAAATGTAGAGCTTGGCACATGGCCCATAGTAAATGCCCAATAAAAATGAAAGTCTGTCCCTGCTTGAAACCTTCCAGTGGTTCCCCTGGCATTTATAGTTCTATCCAAACTCCCACGGTGTCTGAGAAGGCTCTGAACTCGTCACTTGATCCCTGCCTACTTCTTATTTCACACCAGTCTCAGCCTCACTCACTCTACTTCATGCCAAGTTCGTGTCCACTCAGTGGTTTTTTTGTTTTTAACCCTTCTTGTTTCCCTTGATTTTAGCTCAAATATCACCTCCTCAGGAAGGCTGTCCCTGACCACTGAGGACGAGTTTCCCATCCCCTCCCCACAGTATTAAACTGTTTTCTCCGTCATACTTAACCTAGTTTGCAATGGTTGGTTTTGTTGTTTATTGTCTCTCTCTCCTCTGGTAAACTGTTTGATTCACTGTGGAATCCCCTACCTCTGAATAACAGGCTCTGAACACATGCTCATCGGTAGCCGGTGGTACGCAGTGTCCAGTCAAGTCCCCTCACCTACATCCACATTGCTCTCTCTTGGGAAAATCTGATCAGGCTCTGTCCTGCTTCAAACTCTTCAAAGACTCCTTGGTGCTCTGGGGTCCAGGAGGAGGAAAAACCAAACGCTTTCACCTGGCGTTCAAGGCTCTTCAGATCTGGCTCTGCATCCTTCTCCCCTCCCTGCCCTGCCCTGCCCTCCAGCAGTGAGACTGTGGGCAAAAGCCCCTCACCTGTTTGGCTTTCTTTTCTTATCAGTTGAGGTGACCAGGGTTCCTTCCGAGCGTCAGATAAACCTGAATCATTTATTATGCCCCTGTCACCGACGGACTGCCCCGGGTAACTCAAAGGAGGTTTCGGAAGCACTAAACTGTTTCTTCAGTTAGGTTAGGAGATGCAGTTACCAGCTGCCCTGAACCAGTCCAGACCCCACTGCAAGAGCGACACTCGCAGACAAGTGTCCAAGAGTCAGCTTTGCTTCACTTTTTTTTTTAAAGATTTTATTTTTCCTTGTACATGGTTACGTAGTTGTGTATTTTTAGTTGTGGGTCCTTCTACTTGTGGCGTGTGGGATGCCACCTCAGCGTGGCTTGATGATTGGTGCCATGTCCGTGCCCAGGATTCGAACTGGTGAAACCCTGGGCCGCCGAAGTGGAGCTCAGGAACTTAACCAGTCGACCACGGGGCCGGCCCCTGCTTCACTTTAGTGTTCAGATCTCTGCCCAAGGAGGAGCTTAAGCCTTATTAGCATAACATGATATATATGAAACCATATTTTCAAACTATGCCTGCAGGAGCTTATGCCCACATCTACATGTAACGACAGAACTTCCCTTTTGAATATCCATCCCCATCTGAAATAAAAGGCACCTGTTTCCCCTTGCTTGGGAGCCGTGGCTTTGGAAGTGATCCCCGTGATTTCCTGTATTTGCTGCAAAGAAATTTTACTTTGTGTGACAACTACTTCTGTGAAGGCTTCGATTTCAGCTCGCCAAGAAGCGAACCCACTTTGTTTTGGCAATGCACACACTCACCGTGTGCCTGTCCTTGTGGAGATTTATCCATCAGGCAGCACCTGTTAATTTTGGGCACTCTCTTCCCAATCCAGGTGGCCCCTACCACCTCCTTGTTTTCCCTGTCTTCGTCATGACACCAGTCATCCTGACACACTGCTATCATCTGTGTCTTTCCAGTCCCCACTCCACTGCCCCTCCGCCACCCTGTAAATTCACTCTACAATGTTTTCTTTGGATCCTTGGATAATATATGAACAATATCTTGAACAATCTTTTGCTGACTTTAAAATCCTATGCATGTTTTAAAATTACATTTAAGTTATTGAGCAATAGCTCTCGTTCTGTTTCTCCCCACTGCACACACACTTTGTTTTTAACATCTATCCATGTGGCTGCGTGGACGTTTAGTTCACTGCTTCGGAGTGTCACGTGGTACCCACAGCATGCAGCCATCACATTTCACTTACCCATCCTATGTGTGACAGACACGTAGGTTCCCCCCAGTGCCCTGCTATCATCAGTGCTGCCCCAGGGAACATGTTGTCCGGTCCCTTCTGGGCCTATGCACAGTTTCTCTGGGAGATGTTTCCCGTAGAGTTGCTGGGCCATAAGGGGTTTACCTGTTCACAGGTACTGTCAGGTGCTCTCCTGCATGGGTGCACTGGTCTGTCCCCCATCACCCAGTGTATGAGGATCCCCTCTCTCTCCATCTTTGCCAGTGTTTGGTATTATCCATCTCTTTAATGTTTGGCAATCTGATGAGTATAAAGTGGTCTCTTGTTTCTAATTTGTTTTCTGAACAGCAGAGAGGTTGATATACTTGTTAGTTGAAATTTCCCTTTTGTGAATCTCCTGTTTATGTGCTTTGCCCATTAGATTCTCCAGCTTTTTATTATAATATTTTAGATATTGATTCTTTGTTTCATCTTAATATAGCAAAAATTCACCCTTTTTAAAAAATGAGTTTTAACAAATATATAATCACCACCATAATCAAGATACAGAACAGTCCCATCGCCCCCCAGAACTCCTCAGGTCCCTTTTATAGTCAGGCTCTCTTCCCATCCCTAGCCCCTGGCAATTACTAACCTGTTTTCTGTCCTACAGTTTTGCCATATCCAGACGGTCATATAAATGGAATCATATAGCATATAGCCTTTTGAACCTGCGTCTTTCTTTTAGCATAATGCATTTGAGATTCAGCCATATCGTGTACATAGCAGTAGGCAGTTGGTTCCTTTTTATGGATGAATAGCATTTCATTGGATGAATGTACAATATTTTGTTTATCCATTTACCATTGGAAGGATATTTGGATTGTTTCCAAATTTGTCAATTTGTTTTTGATGACCTTACAGTTTTGAGGAGTATTGGTCAGGTATTTTGTAGAATGCCCGAGGGTACCATCTAACTTCTTGAATATTACGCTTTGAGTTTTGGAGGGCGTCCGACTGTGGATGCTCAGTGGACCCACCTGCCAGAGCCAGTTAAGCTGTTGTCTCTGAAGAGGGTCTCATAGCTTGTTTCTGGCTCACCTTTTTCTGGCCCCTGGAGTGCATTTTAAGCATCAGTAAAACTTCACCTTCACTGACTCTCTGTTTCTTCCCCCATACCATCTCTCTGTCTTTCTTTTCTTTGTTGCTTGTTTTCTTACTCTGTGTTTGGTTTTAGTTCTTGGCCAAGCTCTTTCCCATTGCTGGCAGCAGTGATTGACAGTTGGTTTTATGGTCTATTTGCTGATCTCTATCAGGACAGTGGGAGTCTGTTCTCGATCCAGTTCCAGGAGATGAGGGAGAATCTGTTTTGTTAGGCTCCTTTTGATAGTTTGCTTAGCTATTTGTGAGCTCAAATCAATTAAGAAAATATTGAGAGAAGTAGAATTAAGACGGCATTGAAAGGAGAACAGCCCTTTGCGGTACTGGCCAGTGGGTTTTCTGTTCCTTGGTTTACTTGGCGCATGGCTGAGGCTATAGAACTGGAGCTGGAAGGTTTCAGTGTGTGGATAAGAGTCTGAAATATTTTCCTACCTCCATAGTGTGTTAATTCATAAGTTAAATTGTAACATCTCTTAAATGAAAGAGGTTTCTTTTGATTGGTTTACTGGAGCTAATGGGGCTTACGTAATAAATATAAGGAAATATAAAATGTTCCAAAAAATAAAGAAATGGAAGTTCTAATAGTTTAAATGTGCTAACCTTTGAAGAGAAAAAACCCAAACCTTACAAAAATGTTAGCTTAGGAGGGTTTTTATTTTTGACTAATTACTATTTAACAAATTTGTTAATATATAACTTACATACCATAAAATTCACCCATTTGAAGTGTGCAATTCAATTAATTTAAGTATATTTAAAGAGTTATGCATCCATCAGCATAATCTAATTTTACTCCCCATCTGCACCCTACATACCCCAGCCATAGGCCAACGCTAATCCACCTTATTCTCTATAGATTTGCCTATTTTGGACATTTCATATAATTGGAATCATACAGTATGTGGTCTTTTGTTACGGACTTCTTTCACTTAGCATAATATTTTTAAGGTGTGTCCATCTTGCAGCATGAATCAGTATTTCATTCTTTTTGTTGCTGAATAATATTCCAGTGCGTGGATATACCACATTTACTTAGCCATTCATCAGTTGATGGACATCTGGATTGTTCCTATTTTTTGGCGATTTTGAATAATGCTGCTATGAACATTGGTGTAAACGTTTTTGTGTGGTTGTATGTTTTCATTTTCTTGGGTATATACCTAGGAGTAGGTTTGCTGGCTCATATGCTAACTCTCTGTTTAATCTTTTGAGGAACTGCCAGCCTGTTTCCAAAGCAGCTGCACCAGTTTACCTTTCCTCTAGCAGTGGGTGAGGGTTCTAATTTCTCCACGTCCTCCCTAACACTTGTTATTTTCTCTTTTTTTTTTCATTACAGTCATCCCTTGCTGTCTTCAGGGGGCTTGGTTCCAGGACCCCCGTGGATATCAAAACCCGCAGATGCTCAAGTCCCTTTTATAAAACGGTGTAATATTTGTATGTAACCTACCCACATCCTCCTCTATGCTTTAAATCTTCTCTGGATTACTTATAACACCTAATACAATGTAAATGCTATGTAAATGGTTGTTATAGTGTATTGTTTAAGGAATATGACAAGAGAAAAAAAGTCTGTACATGTTCAGTAGAGGCAGGCATCCAGGCCTTTTGATCCGTGGTTGGCTGAATCTGTGGATGTGGATCCCTCGGATACTGAGGGCCGACTATGTGGCCGTCCGTTTCCCTGATGCGTAATGATATTGAGCACCTTTGCACTGCTTATTGGCTGTTTGCATATCTTCTTTGGAGAAATGCCTGTTCGTATCCTTTGCCCATTTCTAAATTAGATTATTTATCTTTTTATTATTGAGTTGTGAGACTTAGTTGTATACAAGTCTCTTATCAGATATATGATTTGCAAATATTTTCTCGGTTTTCACTTACTTGATGTGAGTCACTCTATTCAGATTTTCTGTTGTTTGTTGTACTTCCCCAGAAAAAAATTCCACCCATGTTTTCAGATTTCTTGATTTCTCTTTTTACCCTTTCATTTACTTAATTAAGCTTTATATCTAGCTGACAATTATTTATATTAAATAATCTCTGTTGAAATAACCAGTGTGGTTCTGTCCCCTGATTGAATCCTGGCTGATACAAGTGTGTCCTGTTTTGCATCTGGGTTTTTTGCTTGACATCGTGTTTGTGAGATTTATCCACGTTGATGTGTGTAGCTGTAGTTCACTGTCATTTCTTTGTCCATTCTTGTGGTGGGCGGATTGGATTGTTTCCAGTTTGAGGCTATGACGGAGGTGCTGCTCTGAGCAGTCTTGCATCTGTGAACGTGTCCACATTTCTGTTGGGTGTATACAGACCCAGGAGTGGAAATGCTGAGTCGTGGGGTAGATGTATGTTACTACATTCAGCTTTAGTAGATACTGCCAAACAGTTTTCCAAAGTGGTTGTACCTGTCTACACTCCCCCTGTAGTGTGTGAGGGTTCTAGGTGCCCCCCATTCTCACCCTCACAATGCTTGGTATGAGATGTTTTTCATAGTAAGTTCATTGGTGGGTGTCAGCTCCATTTATTGAGTCTCTCCCTTCCCCACTAATCTGATGTACCACCTTTGTCATATAACAAGTTCCATCAATGCGTAGGTCTGTTCCGGACTGCATTTCATTCCACTGATCAATTTGTCTGTCTTTCCATCAGTATCACCATCGTGTTTACTATGGCTTCACATTAGGCCTTGAAATCTAGAAGGCGCATCTTCCTTTCCTCTGCTGCTTTTTCATAATTATCTGGCAACCATGACCCTTTACTCTTCCATATAAATTTTAGAATCATCTTAACAAAGTTTCGGGAAAAACATTCTTGGAACTTTGAACAGAATTTCACTGAATCTGTAAATCACTTCAGAGGAAATTGACATCTTTGATATCTGTAGATACTTATTTTCACCATTTAGGTCTTTAATTTCACATAATAAAACTTTATAATTTTACTTTCGGTCTTGTACAGGTCTTTCACAGATCATATACATCTTTTGTTCAATTTATTCCTAGATGCTTAATATTTTCTTATACTATTTTCAGTGTTTTACCTTTTCCTTTTAAATTAGGTTTCCTAGTTGTTTGCTGCTGGCACATAGGAATGCAGTTGACTTTTATATATTAATCTTATATCCATCCACTTGACAGAATTTTCCTATTATTTCTAATTATTTGTAGATTCCTTGTAAACAGTCATATCTGCGAATAATGACAGTTTTGTTTCTTCCTTTCCAATCCTTAGGCTTCTAATTTTTTTTCTTGTCTCTTTGAAGTATCTGGGACCTCCAATACAATGTAGAATGAAAGTGGTGATAGTGGGCACCTTTGTCTCATTATAAAGCGTATGCCTTTACTTTTTGCCTCTTTAGGATGCTATTTGATGCAGACACTTTTTCCTTAGATATTCCTAATCTGGTTAAGGATGTTCCCCTCTGTTCCAATTTACTAAGAATTTTTATCATGAATAGTAGTTGATTTTTTAAGAAGTTGATTTTTTTGCATCTTCTGATATAAGCATGTGTGTTTTTATTGTCTTCTAATCTGTTAATGCGATAAATTACATTCATAACTTTTCTAACATTAAACCATCCTTGAATACCTGGGATAAATCCAGCTAGGTCATTATTTATTATTGTTTTTTAATACAGTTAGATTTGGTTTGTTAATATTTTGTATAAGAGTTTTGCATCTATAGTAATGAATGAGACTGACCTATTATTTTCTTGTCTGATAATATTTTTCTCTGCTTTTGGTATCATAGTTATGCTAGAATAGTCTATATAAAATCAGGATGATCTGTTCCTTGAAAGTTTGATGGAACATACCTGTAAAATTATCTGGGCCAAGTGTTGTCTTTGTGGGAAGATTTTTGACCACTGCCTTAATTTCATCAACACTTAGAAGAAAACTCAGGCTTTCCTTTCCTATCTTTAAATGTTTTATTATCCCTTTCATGTCTTTCTGATCCACTTCTTTTTTTTCTTCATCTCCCCAAAGCCCCCCGGTTCATAGTTGTATTTTCTAGTTGTAGATCTTTCTGGCTCTGCTATGTGGAACGCTGCCGCAGCATGGCCTGATGAGCAATGCTAGGTCTGCGTCCAGGATCTGCACCAGTGAAACCCTGGGCTGCTGAAGCATAGAGTGCAAACTTAACCACTCGGCCATGGGGCTGGCCTCTTGATCCACTTCTAAGGCTCTGTTATTCTAGGAATTTGTTCATTTTGTTTAAGTTTTCAAAAGTGTTGGCATATAGTTGTTAATAATATGGATAAACTCTTGATCTTAGTTCATTAATTCTTCTCCACGCTGGCCCAGTTCTTTTGCAAGTGCTGTATCCTTCACGGTTACAAGAGGAATACTTAGGAGCTTGGGTGGTCTCCAACCCTTGAGCTCTGGATAAGTGGTGGGGGCAAACAGGCATAGACTTCCGACCCTTCTAGAACCCCACTTCTGCTTTGGGCTGCTGTTTCTCTCTCCTTCTCTTTATACGTCCCCACCTTATCCGTTGGGGCAACCATGGCACTCGGGGATTCTTCTTTTTCGGATGGTGTGGAGAGTTCCCTTCACCTCCTTCTGGCTTCCGCAGAGTCTCTGGATTGATGGGGGAGGGAGCCACAGCTCAGGCTTTCTTCCTCTTGTTAGTAGCTGGAGGCCCTTTAGCTGTGACCTCAGGCTTCTGCACCAGTGGTTTCCTCTGCCTGAGGAAACTTGGCCTGATTTATGCCTCACTTCAGATCTCCTGGATCCATGCCTCATCCCCCTCCTCAGGGCACCCCTGAGTACCTGTGTGACCCTGTCACACTCACCTACTCATTGCCATCTGGTTTCTGGACAGTCTCCCATGATGCTGTGAGCTCCTTTAGCATGAAAACTGTGATTTGCCCATTTTGAAAGCTCCAGTGCTTATTATGTGCCTGGCACATAGTAGGTGCTCTACGCTCTACATATGTAAAAAAAACCCTAATCAACACCTATGTTCATAGCAGCATCATTCACAGTAGCCAAAAGGTGGAAACAACTCAAGCATCCATAGACGGATGAATGGATAAGCAAAATGTGGTAAATACATACAGTGGAATATTATTCAGCCTTAAAAAGGAAGGACATTCTGACACATGCGTCAACACTGGGTGATCCTTGAGGATGTTATGCTAAGTGAAATAAGCCAGGTGCAAAAGGACAAATACTTCATGATTCCACTTAAAGGGGTACCTAGTGTAGTCAAATTCATAGAGACAGAAAGTAGAGTGGTGGTTGCCAGGGCCTGAAGGGAGCGGGGGTGGGGATTTATTGTTTATGGAACAGCGTTTCAGTTCGGGAAGATGAAAGCGTTCTGGGGATGGATGGTGGTGGTGGCACTTAATGCCACTGAGCTAACTGCACACTGAAAAATCGTGCAGGTGGTAATTTTTATGTTATGTGTGTGTCGATGCAGATAATTCATAATCAATCTATAAATCAAAATTGAGGTGAGTTGATTATGAGCCAGATCTGAGGACTAGCCCGGGGCCTGCCTTCCCTGTGGAAGGATGGGCACCCCAGAAGTGGGTGTACAGAGTGGTCATATACCATCTTGGAACATAGAGCATCCATCACATATGACAGGAATAGCTCCTTTCCTACTGTCACGAGATGCTTCACTGGCACAGCAGGTCAGGGGTCAGCAGGTCAGTGGTCACAAGGTGAGCATGGCAGGTCACTAATTAATCCTTAGTTTCCAGGAAGAGATCCTTATCCTTAAAGAAATGCCGGTATGGGGGGAGGTTACATCCCTATCTTTAAGGGCATCATTCTTGTCTTTGGGACATTGTAAATGTTTAAAGCAGATGTACAATGCGTGCTCAACAGGCCACATCAGGCTGCTTTGGAAAAACAAGCTCAGGCCAAATTAGTTTTAAACCTAGTGACTTCCTCATATCACTCCAGTATATCCTGTTGCTTTTCAATTATTTATTAGTATTTTACCACAGTTAAAAATTTTAAAAATTAAGAAAAACTAATAAAAAAAAATGTAACACTATCATGTGAGTTGTCTGAGGTCACACAACTTTTTCTAGATAGAACTATTGTTCCCGGGCATATAATTCTCAAAAACCTAGGCACTTTCATCAAAGATCTAAGTATAAAAATTAAAACTAGAAAAGTATAGAATATATTTACAATATTATGATGATACTGAGCACTTAAAATATGCTTATTGTTTGTATTTCTTCTGAGTGTCTTCACATTATTTGCCCGTTTTTTTCTACTGAGTCGTCTTTTTCTTGTTGAATTACTGAAGCTCTTTAAAGGTTAGTGTTGTTAACTCTTTTTTTTGTTAAATGTGCTACAAATCTGTTCTCCCGATGTGCATTCGGTTTGAACTTTGCTCATGGTCTCCTTAGCCCCACGGATGCGTTTAGCCTTCATGCATTTACGTTCTCCAGTCTTTTCCTTTGTGGCTTCTGAGGCTCCTGCCGACTGTGAAAGTCCTGGGGCTGCTCCACTGTTATCTCTAAGTGTCGCCTCTGAGAAATAAAACAGCTGCTGCTGCTTTTCTAAAAACCTGCTACGGTCTTAATAAATTAGTTCACGAGGGACAAACTGCCCTCTCCCTGGCTCCTGAGCGTGCCACATGCGGTCCTGCTTGTTTGGCTGTTTCCATGCCCTGCAGCACCCTTTCCCACTTAGCTTCGCTCCTGCAGGTTCCTCCTGGCCTGCTGGTCCTGCCGTTCCATACACACAACACTTCCCTTTTCCCCTCCTCTGAGTCCTGCCAGCCCCAGGCCAGCTCTGAAACCAGTGAGGCTGGACTGGTGCTGTCGTCCCCCCGCAGGGTGTGAATCTTTCCATCTCTGAGGTGGAGGGGAGTCGGCTTGTGCAGGATTGTGAACTAGGGCTGGAACCCCAGGAGGTTTGTTCCTAACCCTACATCCCTGCCTTCTTCCAGGGAGGCCTTTGCTGCGACAGTGGCTCTGCAGTGACCTGTGACCCTGCTGTCGGGCATGTGTGGCCAGTGTTCTGGGAGTCCCAGGAAGACACCCAGGGCCCGCCTTACTCCCTGGGCCCTCCCTTGGGGCTGGCCGCAGTGCGTGGGTGGCCAGGCTGTGTCGGGTTGGGCTGATGGTAGCTCAGGACCCACAGTTGAGGGTGTGGTCAGGACTGAGTCTGGGGCAATATTTGGGCCTGGCTCCATCTGGAGTTGAGATCAGGGACTCATGGGGCTCAGTTTGGAAGTAAGAGGAGGGATTTCATGGGGCTGTGCCCAGGGCCTGGCTGGAGGGGCCTGGTGCTGAGGTAGAGGCAGAGGCCCATGGGGGGTCAGGGCCTCCTGGGCCAGTGCAGGGTCCCCTTGGTACTCAGCACTCCCTTGGCTCCAATCTTGCACATGTGCCGTGTGCTGTGGCCGGCTGGGTCCCCTTGGTACTCAGCACTCCCTTGGCTCCAATCTTGCACATGTGCCGTGTGCTGTGGCCGGCTGGCTCTCGGTGGCCTTTAGGGAAGGCAGCAGGGCCAAGCTGGGCCTAGCACCTGCTCCCTGACCTTTGCTTGGGGTCAGGTGGGATGTGTCTAGTCCTGGCCTGAGCCCTGTAGAGGGTCCAGAGGCCAGGGTCCAGCCCTCCCTCTGCCCTAGACCCACTGGGTGACCTCAGGCAGTCCCTCCCCCTCTTGGCTGTCTGTGCATTCAACCAATATTTTCGTTTCTCTTATGGCCCAGGCATTGTTGTCAGTGTCCCCATCATTCAAATGTAACAGGGATCACAACCCTGCCCGCCTCGTGTACACGTGGGATGTAAAAAGCTGTGGCATGCTGTGCTGCCATCATGTGGCCGAACTGACCCTCTAGCTGCGAGGGCACAGCCCAGAGCACACTTGGTAGCTGCCTGGAGCTGACCTCCGGGAATCCATTAAACCCGTCCATTCCCACCTCCACCTCTGAGCGACTGGGATGCACCTTCCTCACTGTTCCCAAAACCTTCCTTTCCAGGACCACCTGGCTTTCCAGGAGCATTGAGGTGACCCTGGAGATCCAGGCTCTAGTCCTGAAGGGGGCATGACCTTGACCCCTGCCCCCTCCGAGGCCCAGAACCCCCCACTGGGACTTGCTGGGGTGATTCCCATGAATCCTCCCTGCTCTGCCCCCCCCTCCCAGGAGGGCCGGTTCCCTCAGCACCTCTGTCCCTCCGCATGCTGGCCTGGGCTCAGCTGAGCCTTTCCCTGGGGCGGGAAGTGGGGAGGATCAGGGCAGCCACTGGGCATGGGAGGAGAGGTGGGAGGGTGTTTAGGGCCCAGGGCTCCCTTGTTCACCGCAACCACAGACACGCAGACCCAAGCAGTGCTCAGCCTTCTATTAGATCCTGCCTGCCTGCATGCGTCTTCTCGAGCACACTCCGCGTGGGGGGGGTGTGTTCTGGTGGCTGGGCAGGGTGTAGGGGAGGGGACTTGGCATCCTGTCCCCTGAGAAGGGACTTTGGTGAGGTTCATGTGTTTTTGGCAGTGGCTGGGAAAGGGCTTTCATGCCCTGCATGGGGGTGCAGGGGCAGTGGTGTCTCAGACCTGGACACAGGGCCCTTCCTGTGGGGAGCAGCCCGGGAATGGGCAGGCACCAGCTGAGGCCTGGGCTCTCTTAGGGGGCCTTCCCTCGGTGCCGCCAGGTCCAGCCCTCTGGCCCAACTCCCTAGAAGATGTCCTTTCTTGCAAGGTCACCTGTGTTACATTGGCTGTGTGCCCCTTGCCTGCCACTGTGCCCTCTCGGCCCATTTCCTGCACTGGGAGCTGGGCCCCTAACCCCTCAGAGGGAGGATCCCCTGAGAGGGTCCTGTGGGGTTGTGGGCTGGAGTTGGTGCAGACAGTGTGTGGGGGGAGCAGGTGACTGGGATAGGGGCTGGGCGTGCGGGGGCTGGGGTGGCCTAGTCGTCTTTGTCCTTGGCGCCATGTTTGAGGATGCGGGTGAACTCCACATAGTTGAAGTTGCCTTTCTTATCAATGGGCGCCTCTCGGTACATCTCATCCACCTCCTCGTCTGTGAAGCGGTCGCCCATGGTGGTGAGCAACTCCCGAAGGTGGTCCTCATGGATGAAGCCTGGGGGCAGGGCCAGGGTCGAGGCTTGAGACGGGGACTTAGGCTGGGACACACTTCACACCCCCTCCCCTTGGCCCCCATCAGCCCTTGCAGACCCTGTAGTGGGGTAGGGGCCAGGAAAATACAGCTCTAGTCTCTGGTCAGTTTGAGCTTGCCAGGGCCCCAGAGGGAAGAGTTCTGCAGTGGGACTATCTGTGAGGTGATTCTGTGGGGAACGTGGGGCTGGGAGTGAGAGGGGTGCTGGGTGTGTCCTGCTTTAAGAGCAGGAGCCCCAGAGTTCCACTGCCTGAGTTTGAATCCCCTTCTTCCTAGCTGTGTGTCCGGGTCAAGGTACTTAACCTCTCTGTGCCTGTTTGATCTGTAAAATGGGATGTAAATATGTCAACCTGGTAGGGACTGTGAAGGTAGTCAGGAAAATGTTCTGAATATACATAGGCCTGGGTGGGCCTGTGGCCCCTGAGAAACGACTGAAACTACTACTGCCAGCATCACTCTGGCTTGTCCCTGGGAAAAACTAGCTGTGGGACAGGAAGTCCTTTGGAAGATTTGAGGATGGGGACTGGTTTCTGTACTTTGTTAGCCAGAAGGACCTGGAATGGTCTGGTTTCTGGAAAGGTCTAAAGCAGAGGCAGAGTGTGTCGGGCCAACAGGTGAACTCAAGAAGTGGGAAGCCTTGGTGGGTGTGGGCTGGTTTGGTCTAGCATTTGCGGGAGAACAAGGAAGCTGCATGACATTGTAGTTCCAGTGACAGAAACCAGCGGACAGGTGATTTCTGTTCTGGCCTTTGGGGGCAGAGGCCCTGAAGCCCCTGTGCAGCCCAGCCTCCCTCGCATACCGGGGGCACCCCCCACCCCCAGGCTGCCAACCTGAGGCCTCCTCGTCGAAGCAGGCGAAGGCATTGCGGATCACGTCCTCGGGGTCTGTGCCATTCAGCTTCTCCCCAAACATCGTGAGGAACATGGTGAAGTTGATGGGCCCCGGGGCCTCGCTCATCATGCCCTCCAGGTACTCGTCTGTGGGGTTCTTCCCTGTGGTGGGGGGGCACGCATGCTGCTGTCACTGCCTGTCCCTTCCCGCCTCCCTGTCCCCTCCCTTCAGGGCCCACTGCGAGTCCCACAGACGGGAGATAGTGACTTGTAGACTGAAGCATCTTGCGGGGCGGCCAGCTTGACCGCTCCCTCCTGCAGGCTCTCCGGCCGCCTCGACCGGCTTCCTGCTCTGGGCTCATATCCACGCCCAGGCGTGCTTCCTAAAGTAGAAGAGCCCCGTCTGCTGACGCCTCACTCCGGCTGGTGCTCCCCGTGCCTTTTCGCATAACTGTCACCACCCTGTGATTCTTCCCCCACTTTGCAGGTGTGGACCTGAGGCACACAGGTGAAGAGACCCGTCCCAGGTCATACAGTGAGGAAGGAGTGGAGCCAGGCAGCCAGGCCCTAGATTCCAGGCACAGTAGAGAAATTGCTTAAACCAGTGAGCTTTAGTGTCACACAGGCTGGGGTCTGAATCCCAGCCCTGTGCCTCAGTTTCCCCTGCCTCTTAGGAGAATTGTGAAGATGAAGAAGACAATGGTTGTAAACCACATGATAATGATTGGAAAGGCCCTGTGGACCCTGGAATCAACGGCTGGGTTCAAATCCCAGCTCTACCTGTGGCTACCTGTGGTAGCTGTGTGACCTTGGACAAATTACTTAATCTCTCTGAGCCTGTTTCCTCATTTGTAAAGTGGGAATGATAATCACATCCACCCAATAGGATTGCTTTGAGATTTAAGGTTAATGCTTGCAGAGCTGCTTCTTGTTATTATTATTTTATTATTTACTGCTGTTGTTTTTTAACCTCAGGATGATATTCTTAACCAGAGGCCATGACTGATCTGTGGATCCACTGACATGAGCTACAAACAGGAGTGTGGGGTTCTTCTGGGTAGATGCCCAGGGCTGTCATCAGGTCTCTGGGGTCTCTGCCCTGGGTGCAGGGTGCTGCCTCATAAATGGGAAGAAGTCTCCTTGTCCTTGTCTCCTCTGAGCCTCGCTCACCCTGCTGTGTCCCTACGGGATGGCCACGGCCCCAGAGGATCTATGATGTCAGGACCCACCAGCCCCTCCCCTCACCAGCCTCAGTTCTCCTTCCTGCTGGGTGACCTCCTGGGGGAGAATCTTCAAGCAAGGTTGGCCTGAAGCTGGGAGAGGTTTGGCACCCAGGGTGGGGGCCATGTCCACTGTCAGCCCTCCCAATGGTCACCTTGGGGATGCTCACAAGGGCCACAGTCATTATTGCACAGGAAGGGAAACAGACACAAAGCAGGGCCACCCAGCTGTGAGGGGCAGCACCAGGGACTGACTCAGGCCTATCTGGCCCCAGAGCTTGGGGCTTGACCACCACAGGCGCCTCCTCTGCTGCCAGAGGCTGTCCCTCTCCCCTGGCCAGTGTCTGGTCCACACTCTCACCTGGATGAAAGGGGTGCCAGGAACTGGGGCTGAGTGTGATTGTCTGTGGCCAGCACATGGGGAGGGATGTGGGGGCAGGGCCACAGGTTGGGGGGCTGATGTCTGGAGGCCTGGCCTCTGGGCCTCAGTTTCCCCATCTGAGCAGTGGTGAATTGTACTAGATTCCTGAGCCCTTTCAGCTCTAAGACTGGTTTTAGGGAAGTCACTGGTGTCAGAGGCTCTGAGAACCTGGCATGGCTGACCTCTGAAGGAGGGGAGGTAGTCTGGCCTCCCCTCTAGGCCTCAGTTTCCCCATCTGTACAATGGAAAGCCTGTGCAGTCCAAACTTTCTTTTAGTTGCTGATCCCTTTCTTTAAATGAAATGGTACTGTGCAGCCCAGCCCACAAATCTGCCTGAGGCAGTTCTGCTCCGGAGCGAGCCTGTCTAGGTTCAAATCCAGCACTAGATTGCCCTGGGCCTCAGTTTCCTGTCTGTTAAGTGGAGACAGTAATGGCACCTACTCTCCAGGATGGGGACCATGTGTCACTAGACAGGAAGCGCTCCATGAGTGATGAGCAGCCCCACTGCTTGCTCCAGATGCAGCCCTTGTGGGGCCCACTTAGACCCCACCCATCTCGGTCCCTGCTCACCCATCGAGGCCAGCATGTCATGCAAGTCCTCCTTGTCAATGAAGCCATCTCGGTTCTGGTCGATCATGTTGAAGGCCTCCTTAAACTCCTGGATCTGGGACTGGTCAAACATTGCGAAGACATTGGATGTGGCCCGCTGTGGCCGCTTCTTAGTGGTCTTGGCCTTGGCCCGTTTGCTGGACATCTTGGCTTCAGGTAGGTGGGAGTTCCCTGTAGGAAGTGAGTGTCAGGGGGAGAGCCTATGATCCTGGGCCAGGGAATCCTCCTGCTGTCCCCAGACTGGCTGTCAGTGCTTGGGCCTGGCATTCAAGGCTTCCCAAAGGCTTGGGGCTGCTCCCACCCAGATCAGCACAAAAGCAGACAAGCGTGGGCTGTGTGTGATCGTAAACAACTTCCTCTACCTCTGTGAGCAAGTTTCTTCATTTGGGAATGGGGACATGAGGAATGCCCAGCAGTAGAGATTAATTAACTTAGTGCCTGAGAAGGCCTGGACTGGTGCCGGGCGCAGAGTAAGCTATTTTTGCTGTGACTGTTTTGGTAAGGCACTTAGGATTGGGTTCGGTGCCAACCATTTCCATGCTTTATCTCCTTTAATCCTCAATAGCATTTACGCTGTCCATCTCTCTCTCCAAGTGACAAGGTGGGTGGACATATGGGAGGTTGTGAGGCTCCCTGCAGGCCGAGGCCTCCTCCCCCCACCCAGCAGGAGGGAGCTGGATCAGCCGCCCTGCATTCCTGACATTCCTCATCCTCTCTCCTCCTCCCCATCCCTCTGCACTCCCTGCTCTGGGGAGCCTCCCCTCCCCCACCTGCCCACAGGTGCCCAGCCCCTTAGGTGGGTGATAGATCTGGTGTAGGCCCTACTCCTGCCCTCACCCCTCAGTACTGATGGGGGTGCGAGACTCCCCCGGGCTGAGAACCCCAGCTTCTTGTTCCCCTTATTTAGACCCGGCGTCCTAGCCTCCAGCCAGTCTCTCCCGTCCGTCCCATACGGATCCAGACCTGCAGCTCTCACTTCACCTTGAAGGTTCCTGCCACCCACTGGAGCAAGTCTGGGCCCCTCAGCCTGGCGTTCAAGGCCCTGTGTGAATGTGAACCCCTCTTGCCCTTTGCCCTGACCGACTGTGGTACTCCTCGCTGTGTCCCTCCTGCCATCTGTGATCCTGCCAGGCTGGGTCTCTGTCTGTTCTCGAGACACCCTCAGACTTTCTTTCTTGCTCCCTCCCGCTGGATCATCCTTCCTTCTCCAGCCCAGTTCTTGAGACACACCCTTGGGGAGCAGTTCCCACACCCCTGCTTTGACAATAAGAACTTAAAGGTTTCTCTCCCTCAGTCACTCAGGGCTGGTATAAATCCCCTGATTTACACCAAAGCCCACAGTCGGGCTAACAGATGCTTGTTTAATGAATGACTCTGAGGGCACCCATGGCCAGTCTGCTGCCCCCACTGTACAGATGGGGAAACTGAGGCCCAGCAAGGGGCTCTTTCCCTGAACCTTTGTCATGACTTGTGAGGGCCTAGTGCCATGTGCCCCTCGGCTAGGGCAGTTGTGAGCCTGGCCGAGGCCTCAGGACTGCTGCCCGCTTCCTTCCTCTGCCCCTGAACCCCTTGCTCGAGGGCCTCCAGGAAGCCTTCTCAGCCTGTTTTTCACCCCACACTGTGTGGTTGTGAGTGCTCTCCAAGCTCTCTGCAGGCCTTTATCCCAAGACCCTGCTCCAGTCCGTCCTGGTTTTTGGGCTTTGAGATCTGAAACCCTGAGCTGGGATCCTGGCCAGCCCCAGCTGTCCCCAGGGCCACAGCTGCCTGTAGTCATGAGACACTGGCTGCTGTGTCCCACTGGATGGACACACCTGGCCCTCGGTGTTTCTCACACGGCTCAGGATGGGTCCACAAAAGCCCTTCTCGCCTGGGACCTGGGCAAGAGTGGGATGGTGCGTCAGCAGGGAGTGCCATCCTCTCCTGTGGCTTAGTGCTTCCTGGGGCCCATCCCTCCATGAGCCCTGTGCTCTTTGGGAGCTTTGACTCTGGCACCCACTGAAGGCAGCCGAGGAGAAGTCCACAGAGGCTATGATGGTCATCATCACTGTCACCACCACCCTCCTGTCTGCAAAGCTCTAGGGTAGACATGGCCAGGAGGAGAGAGGAAGCCACAGCCAGAGGCAGGAATGGCCAAGAGCTCAGCCACTGCTCTGATACTGGCTGGGCCCCTCTGCCTCCACAGCCGCCCTAGGCCCACCCTCTTCTATCAAGGGGCCATGACACGGCTGAGAACACTTAACTTTATGGTTTGTCCATCCCGGCAATCTTGGAAAGCAGGTGGAGAGGGTGGGGTGGCCCCTACTGTGCAGTTATTAGAACTGAGGCCCAGGAAGGGAAATGGCATGCCCATGAGAGGGGACAAGTCCAGTTGGAAGCTAGGACCCCTGGGCTGGTCCTGGGTCAGTAGGTGGCACATGGCCCTTGGTGCCCTCGAGGCCTGAACACAGAAGGAAACCTCTGTCCGAAGAGGCAGCTGTGAGGGGCTCAGGGCTGTGTGTGGCCAGAGGCAGTTTCTAGGCTTGGTTGAGGGACTGGGGTCAGAGACAGCTGGGCCCTTAGCCTTGGAGCCATTACCTCCCCTTCCTAGGGGTCCTAGACACCAGGGATCAGATATAGCTGGTACTTAACCTGGCTGCAAAAAGGTGCCACCTCCCCCCTTCTGGTGCCTGAAATCCCACCATAACAGCAAAGACAAGGCCTGTGTCCCCCATTACCTCGTGGTGCCTGTGGCTGGCAGTGCCAGTTGCCTCGCTCGTAAACTCACCTCATCTGACTTTCCTGAGAGCAGCCAGAGCAGCTGGAGGGCTGGGAGGAGCAGGGCTGAGTCCCCCACCCAGGTCCTTGCCCGCCTTGTAAGGGCTGAGCCTGCAGGGCCCTGGCAGACCTTCCCCACCACCAGGCCCAGGTGGGTAGATGGCCCGGAGCACGGAAGCCCCGTGCATGGCACACAGCTTTGGGGTGTATGGGGCGAAGTGACCCCAGCCTCTCCATCCCTCTCCTGCTCCAGGAGATGGGGGAGGGGACTGGATGCTCCGCAGGGGTCTCATGGAGCCTGACAGGGCTCAGTTTCCTATTTGTGACACTTGGGTCTACTGGGGCAGGGAATGCCCTGCGATCACGACCCCCTTCCTCCTCCCGGGCACCCTGGAGCTCTGGGTTTGGAGTCCCTAACTCCACAGCTAAGGGCAGGGCCTTGGACAGTCTTCCCTCACCAAAGGGCCACGGGTTCCCAGAGCCCTGAGCAGTCTCCCTGCTGCCCAGCCCCAGCCCGAATCCCTGTCGCACCCGGGCAACCTCGCAGCCCCAGCCCCGCCGTGGCTGTCCAGGCCCAGAGACCCTCCGACGCCCCAGTCCGCGGGGCCTGCCCCCGCTCAGCCCCGGCCGTCGCGGCGCCTACTCTAGACCACCTGGGCGGCCGGCCGGGCTCCCACCTGGTGCGGAGAAGGCGCTCGCTCGCTCGGTGCGCGGAGCCGGGTGCGGAGCCCGCGGCCGAGGGTCGCTCGGGTGGGTTGGCGGGCGGGGCGGGGCGGGGCGCGGCGCCGGGCCTTACAAGGCAGAAGAATGTGCGCGGGGCGGGGCGGGGCCGCGGCGGCCCGCCCGGCCTTATTTGGCCGAGACCCACGGGCTGGGAGGAGGGGGCGCTCCTGGGTGAACCCCCAGGCTGCGATGAGGGCCTTGCCCGTTGTAGGCCCGGGCAGGTGATGGCGGTGACTGGGCCTGGACATCCTGGGCCGTCCCTTCCTCTCCAGCGAGGCGGGCAGAACATCCACGGGCCTCCGGGTCTCAGACCCTTCCCCATCTTTTCCCCAAAGGCCCCGCTGCCTGGCTTCCCGTGGGAGGGCTTGCTTCCATCAGGCCAAGTATGGCTTTTTTCCAGTCTGAGGGGAGAGGCGTGTCAGAGAGGACCTGCTATCCTCAGGCAAAGGGCCGCCAGTCAGGCCCCTGTGGGTGTGGGGCGCACATGGGAGTTTGGGTCGAGCCTCGCTGGGGACAGCCCACCTAGGCCAAGTCGTGCTCCTCCACCCGCCCTCAGTTTCCTCACCTGTAAAATGGGAGGGTAGTGGTGAGGCCACTGCGGCCACAGTGAAAGAGTGGCCAGAAAGAGCCACAGCACCCCCAGAGCCAGCCAGAAGGGCAGGGGCTGGGAACCACAGGTGGATCTTGACGGCAGCAGCATCCCCCTGTTGGTCTGAGTCAGAGGATGGAGTCTGGGAGGATAAACCCATCTCCTCCCCAATTAGGCATTAGGGCCTGTCCATCATTTTGACCCCTGAAGGAACACCTTACCCATCAGTCCCCACTGGACTCTAGCCCACTTTTCTCTCCCGGCCCTCTTTGATCCAACGCAGATGTTCCCAAGGGAATTTTCTAACTCCCAATTATTTATTCTGTAAATATGAACTGACACCTTCTACCTGCCAGACCCCGTGCTGGGTGCTGGGGAAACAGCGGTGAACTAGTCACCACGCCCCGGAAGCATTTGTTCCTGTGGAGGGAGATACAGTGAGCAAGTATCTACATAGCTTGAAGGGTAGAAATAAGTGCCTCGAAGGACAGTAAAGTAGGGTGAGGGGAGAGAGAGTAATAGGAGGGGGGTGCCTGGCACGAAGTGACATTTGGGCTGACCTGAAGGAGGTGAGGGAGTGAGCCAAGCGCAGGGAGCCATAAGGCAGAAGCCCTGTAGGGGGAGCTTGTCCAGCTCCTGCTCAAGGAGCAGCAGGAGGCCAGTGTGACTGTGGGGAAGGGAGTGAGGGGAGATGGGGGAGATGAGATCTGAGAAGCAGTAGCCAGTGCCTCCTTGTAGGTCACAGTAAGACATCAGAGAGTTCTGAGCAGTAGGGTGACATGATCTGGCTTGGGTTTTCACTGAATCCCTCTGGGTGTTGTGTGAAATGGACTGAATGGGCCAAGGGTGGAGGCAGGGAGACCCATGAGATGTTCAACCAGGTGTTGTGTTCAGACTCGTGCGGTAGCAGTGGAGGTGGGGAGGAGGGGTGGGACTCCGGAAATATTTTGAAGTTGCATCCAATAGGATTTGTGCATGGACTGGAATGTGTGTAAAAGAGAAGATCAAGGATTACTCCAAGGGGTTTGGTCTGAGCAACTGGAGAGACAGAGCTGCCATTTTCTAAGATGGGTCGGCTATGGGAGGAGCAGGTTTGGGGAGAGATGAGAAGTTCTGTTTTGGACATAGGAATGAAACCGGCAAACAGCCATTGATGATTAAGTATCTAGGTACTAAAGTTTTTCCTTTCTGCAATTACTGATTATAACTTTTAGCTGTTTAACCCACCCATTGTTCACGGTGCTGTTTCGGCAATATGCTCTCTCACTCCCACTAGGCTCCTATAGATAACGTCTCCCTGGAGCCTGGGTCACCATGGGAATGGGTGTGTGAGCTGTTTTTCAGTCAGAACTCCTTGTCCACTTCAGGCGGGTTGAGACGACCAATTCAACAACTGGGCCCGCGCAGAAGTCAGACAGGCGACCTTTTGACGTCAAGAGGCTAAAAACTCCACCCTCAGATCATGCTAACGCTGCCATTGTGAACACGGGTCCTAGAAGAGGCACGGGGTCTGACTACGCTTGCGCCGATCATCAATTACCTGACCTCTCCTCACCTCCAGTCACCTCTCTCCACACTTCAGACCACCTTGCCCCCTATCCTATAAATATCCCTGAGTCCCTGTTTTTGGGGAAGTGAATTTGAGGCTCATGCTCTCGCTTCCTCACGTGGCTGCCTCGTGAGTAAACTCTCTCTCTGCTGCAATCTCGTCGTCTCGGTGTTTGGCTTTCTGGGCGGTGGGCAAAAACAAACCTGGGTCTGTAACATAAATTTTTTTTAAACTTTTTATTTTGAAATAATTTAAAACTTACAGTAAAGTTTGTAAGAACTGTACAAAGAGCTCCTGTATGTATTCATCCAGATTACCCAATTGTTAACATTTGCTTTATTGTATTCTCTTTTCTCTCTTTCCACATATGTGTGTGTGTATGTGTGTTTCCCCTCTGCCCCCGAACCAAGGTTATTATGTTTCTTTAATCTCTGCTTTTCTTGTGTATGTGTGTGTGTGTGTGTGTATGTATGGTGAAATAACAAAATTTACCTTTTTTTTTTAAAGATTGGCACCTGAGCTAACATCCGTTGCCAGTTTTCTTCCTCTTTTTTTCCTTCTCCCCAAACCCCCCAGTACACAGTTGTATATTTTTAGTTGTGGGTCCTTCTAGTTGTGGCATGTGGGACACTGCCTTAGCATGGCTTGATGGGTGGTGCCATGTCCGTGCCCAGGATCTGAACTGGTAAAACCCTGGGCTGCCGAAGTGGAGCGCACGAACCTAAGCACTCGGCCACGGGGCCCAGCCCCTAAAATTTACCATTTTAACCATTTTTGAGGATATGGTTCAGTGGCATTAAGTGTATTCATGTTGTTGTACAGCCATGACAACCATCCTTCTCTGGAACTTTTTCATCTTCCCCAACTGAGACTTTGTATCCATTAAACAGTAACTTCCTATTCTCTTCCCTGAACAGCTGGGCAACCACCATTCTACTTTCTGTCTCTCAATTTGACTTCTCTAGGTACCTCATATGAGTATAATCATATACAGTATTTGTCCTTTCGTGACTGGCTTATTTTGTTTAGCATAATATCCTCAAGGGTCATCCATCTTGTAGCGTGCCAGAATTTTCTTCATTTTTAAGGCTGAATAATAATATATTGCATAATGTTTTCAAAGTTCACCCATTTTATAACATGTATCAGTACATCATTCTTTTTCTTTTTTTTAGATTTTTAAAATTTTTCCTTCTTCTCCCCAAAGCTCCCCGGTACATAGTTGTATATTTTTAGTTGTGGGTCCTTCTTGTGGCCTGTGGGATGCTGCCTCAGCATGGCTTGATGAGTGGTGCTAGGTCCACGCCCAGGATCCAAACCGGCAAAACCCTGGGCCGCCGGAGCAGAGCACACAAACTTAACCACTTGGCCACAGGGCCGGCCCCGTTTTAAATAATTTTTTTTTCTTTTAGATTTTCTTTTTAGTACTTCGTTCTTTTTATTGCTGAGTAGTATTCCATTCCATGGATGTACTACATGTTGTTTATGTATTGATCAGTTGATGGACATTTGAGTTGTTTCCACTTTTTGGCCATTATGAATAATGCTGCTGTGAACATTGGTGTATAAGTTTATGTGTGGATGTATGTTTTCACTTTTTTGGGTATATGTCTAAGAGTGGAATTGCTGGGTCATTTTTAACTCTATGCTTAAGTTTTTGAGGGACTTCCAAACTTTTCCACACTGCTGTACCATTTTACAATCCCACCAGTAATGTATGAGGGTTCTAGTTTCTCCACATCCTCACCAACACTTGTCTTCTAGCCATCCTGTTGGGTATGAAGTGGTATCACATTGTGGTTTTGATTAGCATGTCCCTAATGATTAGTTTTGTTGAACATCTTTTCGTGTGCTTATTGAAAATTTGTCTGTCTTCCTGTGGAGAAATGATTATTCAGATGTTTTGCCCTTTTTTTTTTTGAGGAAGATTAGCCCTGAGCTAACATCTACTGCCAATCCTCCTCTTTTTGCTGAGGAAGACTGGCCCTGAGTTAACATCCATGCCCATCTTCCTCTACTTTATATGTGGGACGCCTGCCACAGCATGGCTTGCCAAGTGGTGCCATGTCCACACCCGGGATCCGAACTGGCGAACCCTGGGCCACCAAAATGGAACATGTGCACTTAACCGCTGCACCACTGGGCCAGCCCTGTTTTGCCCATTTTATAATTTGTTTTTTTCTTGTTGGATTGCAAAGGTACTTTATATATTCTATTTATTACACCCTTACCAGATAATATGATTTGCAAATATTTTTCTCCAGTTTCGTGGATTGTCTTTTCATTTTCTTGATAGTTTCAAGAAGCACAAATGTTTTTAACTTTGGTGAGGTTTATCTATTTTTTTCTTTAGTTTCTTGTACTTTTGATATCATATCCAAGAAACCATTGCCTAATCCAAGGTCATAAAGATTTACACCTATGTTTTATTCTAAGAGTTTTATGGTTTTAGCTCTTAAATGTAGGTCTCTAATCCACTTGGAGTTAATTTTGTATATGGTGTGAGGTAAGGGTCCAACTCCCTTCTTCTGCATGTGGATATCCGGTTGTCCCAAAACCGTTTGTTAAGACAACTGCTCTTTCCCCAGTGAATTTTCTTGGCATCCTTGTTGAAAATCAGCTGTCCATAAATGTATGGGTTTATTTCTGGACTCTCAATTCTATTTCATTGATATGTATGTCTTCCCTTATGCCAGTACCAAAGAATCCTGATCACTTTAGTTTTGTAGTAAGTTTTGAAACCAGGAAGTGTGTCATCCACCTTCTGTTTTTTTCAAGATTGCTTTGGCTGTTCAGGGTCTCTTGCATTTCCACATGAAATTTAAGATGAGCTAGTCAATTTCTGCAGAAAAGGCAGTTGGGATTTTGGTAGATTATGTTGAATCTGTATATTTAATTTGCAGGAGTCTTACCATCTTAACAATACTAAGTCTTCTGATCCATGAACATGAAATGCTTTTTCCTTTACTTAGGTCTTTAAAAATTTCTCTCAATGATGTTTTGTAGTTTTCAGTGTACAAGTCTTACACTTCTTCTTTTTTTTTTTTCCCCTTTGTGAGGAAGATGGGCCCTGAGCTAACATCTGTTGTCAATCTTCCTCTTTTTGCTTGCGGAAGATTGTCCCTGAGCTAACATCTGTGCCAGTCTTCCTCTATTTTTTGTATGTGGGATGTGGCCAGAGCATGGCTTGACAAGTAGTACTAGATCTGGACCTGGGATAGGAACCTGCAAACCCCAGGCCACCAAAGTGGAGCACAAGAACTTAACCACTATGCTACCAGGCCAGCCCATATACTTCTTTTGTTAACTTTCTTCCTAACTACTTTATTCTTTTTGATGCCATTGTAAATGGAATTGTTTTCTTAAATCCATTTTCAGTGTCCACTAGTAGTTAAACTGATTTTACTCACAACACTTCTGACACCAAATATGTGGGTTTTTTTCCTCAAGTCAACCAATTCTCCAACTCTCTGGACACCACCTGGGTGTCCTGCAGCACAGTTCAATTCTGACCCTAACCACCTGGCGTTAATGTCAGACTCCACAGGGTTAAGGCCTCAGTCCCACAAGACTGCCCTCACATCAGACGCCAGTTGCAAGTATTGGGTTTCTAGGTTACCCCCACTTCTGTCCAACTTGGCTACAAATTGGGGGTTCCTCCCCGCCCTAAAAATATTAGCTAGAACTGCTCACAGAACCCAGGAAAACAATTTACTTACTATTACCAGTTAACTATAAATGATAGAACTCGGGAGCAGCCAAACGGAAGAGATGCGTAGGGTGAGATGGGGGCCGGGTGGGGAGCTTCCACGCCCTTTCCAGGCGTGCCATCCTCCCAGCACCTTTAAGTGTTCGCCAGCCTGGAAACTCTCCAACCCTGTTGTTGAGGGGTTTTTATGGAGGTTTCATTACACAGACATAATTGATTAAATCGCTGGCCATTGATGATTGACTCCAGCCCCTCTTCCCTCCCTGGAGGCTGGCGACTGAGGCTGAACGTTCCAACCCTCTAATCATGCCTCTCTTTTTGGCAACCAGCCCTCATCCTAAAGCTGCCTAGGGCCCCCAGCCCCAGTCTTCTCATTAGCACACAAAAGACACTCATTCCTTCAGAGATTTCAAGGGTTTTTAGGAGCTGTGTGCCAGGGACAAAGACCAAATATTATTTTTTATTATATCACAGTAGAAATACTGTTGATTTTTGTATATTGATCCTGCTTCCAGGAACATTGCCGAGCTCATTAACTCTAAGAGCTCTTTTGTGGATACCTTAGGATTTTCTATATGAAAGATCATGTTATCCGCAAATTGAGATAGTTTAACTTCTTTCTTTCCAATCTGGATGCCCTTCATTCATCTTTTTGCCTAATTGCCTTGGCTGGAACCTCCAGTACAAGGTCGAATGACAGATGTGGCAAGAGCAGACAGCCTTGTCTTGTTCCTGATGTTAGGGAGAAAGCTTTCGGTCTTTCCCCATTCAATATGGTGTTAGCTGTGGATTTTCCTTGGATGCCCTGTATGAGCTTGAGGAAGTCCTCTTCTAGTCCTAGCGTGTTGAATGTTTTTTTCATGAAAGGGTATTGGCTTTTGTCAAATGCTCTTTCTGCATCTGTTGAGACGTCTTAATCTGGAACAGTTCCTTAGCTTTTCTTGGTCTTTCATGACCCTGACGTTTTTGGAGAGTCCAGGCCAGTTACTTGGTGCCCCCTCAGGATTAGCTTCAGGTCATGGGTTTTTGACAGGAATAGCACGGAAATGACGTTGTGCCCTTCTCAGTGCATCTTATCAGGGGAAGTGTGGTATTAAGTTTCCCCATCACTGGTAGTAATGACTTTGGCCATCTAGTTAAGGTAGTGTCTGCCAGATTTATCCGTAAGAAAGTTACTACTGGGCCAGCCCCGGGGCCTAGTGGTTAAGTTCAGTGCACTCCACTTCGGTTCCTGGGTGCGGACCTACACCACTCGTCTGTCGGTGCCATGATGAGATGGTGGCTCGCGTATAAAACAGGAAGATTGGCAACAGCTCAGGGCAAATCTTCCTCACCAAAGGGAAAAAAAAAAGGAAAGTTAGTATTTTTCCCTTTTAAAGATTTTATTTTTTTTTCCTTTTTCTCCCCAAAGCCCCCTGGTACATAGTTGTATATTTTAGTTGTGGGTCCTTCTAGTTGTGGCATGTGGGATGCCGCCTCAGCATGGCTTGATGAGCGGTGCCGTGTCTGCACCCAGGATTCGAATTGGGGAAACCCTGGGCTGCCACAGTGGAGCATGCAAACTTAACCACTCGGCCACAGGGCTGGCCCCTATTTTTCCATTTTATAGTTAATGAATAAGTAATTTGTGGGGTGTTCCTTTGAGACTGAATATTCTGTTCCTCATCAAACTTTCACCCATGTTTTTTAACACCCACGGATGATTCGTTTGTTACTATGATAGTTGCCAAATGGTGATTTTCTAACCTCCTCACTTCCTCTTACTAGCTGGTAGGCATGTTAATTTTGAGATTGCCTGTTAGACATCCAAGTGGAGATGGCAAGTGTGAAGTGTGGAGTTCAAGGAAAGGTACAGGTTGCAGATTTAAAGATTTTATTTTTCCTTTTTCTCCCAAAGCCCCCTGGTACATAGTTGTGTATTTTTAGTTGTGGGTCCTTCTAGTTGTGGCATGTGGGACGCCGCCTCAGCATGGCCTGATGAGCAGTGCCATGTCTGCGCCCAGGATTTGAACCTGCAAAACCCTGGGCCACCGAAGCAGAGCATGTGAACTTAACCACTCGGCCACGGGGCCGGCCCCCAGGTTGCAGATTTCGATGTAAGAGTTGTCGGCCTATAGAAGGTTAAAGCCATTAGCAGCTGAGGGTCCCCAAGAGCCCATGTTCCTCGTTGGTCATAGCGCTTCACCAGGCTGGGCTCTGCTTACATGTTTTGGAGACAAACCCTGGTGCTGGCTGGGTTACCAGGGTACCATGGCTCCATGGAAGCTAGGACTGGGGGCCCCTGTCTCGTGAGAAGTTGGGTTCCATGGAAGGAAATGTCCCTGCTCTGTTCAAAGCTGGTGAAAGCCTTTACATCTTAACCTGGCATTCAAGGCCTGTCAAGCATTGCCCTCTCTCTGAGCAGCAGTACAGTCTCCCCCTTCTGCCTGTGTGCTCACTGTGCCCGTCACTTGGGGAACTCCTACTCATCCCTCAAAGCCCAGCTCAAATATTGCCTTCTCTGTGAAGTCCTGCTCCTCCTGCCCCCGACGAGTTCTTTAATTTTGGAAATAGTTCTTGAGGGTCTCCTCTGTGCTAGGCACTGAGACTGGTGACAAAACTTAATTCCTGTCCTCAGGGAGCCCACCATCTCTTGATGGAGACAGATACTCACTTAAAATCACACAGATGTAATTATCGTTATATCAGTGACAGCAACAAAGAAAGCCAGGCGAAGTACCTCTCGAGCTCCAAGTGTAGAGCAGGGGGTTTGCACCCACCTGGCCTGGTGAGGGGCTTTGGGAGGGTTTCCCTGAGGAAATGCCAGCTGGCCTGAGAGCTGAGGAAGGTGTGGGTGTTAACTCTATCGGTGGGGGAGCCATGGCTCTCTGTGTGAGGCCTGGGGTGAGGCTGGAGGGCAGAGAGCAGGGGATGGGCTCCCAAGGGAGGTGCAGCCTGAAAGGTGAGCAGGGGCCTCCAAGGCCAAGGTGGAGAGGCTGGATTTCCTCCTGCCTGCACTGGGCAGCTGCAAAGGGTTCTGAGCAGACACAGACTTTTGGAGGGAGAAGAGGGAGACTGCCATAGCAGAGGCGGGAGGGCCAGTGGGGACCACGCTGATTTTTCAGGTCAGCCAGATTCAGGCGGGCAGGAGGCACAACTTCATTTTGAATTTCTCTTATAAACTCCACTCCAGTGCTGGTGGTAGGAACTTCATTTCAGTCGGTCAGCACTTACCCATGCTGGCATCCGCTTGGTCCCTGGCTCTCAGGCCACTGGTGGCAATGGCTTTGTCCTTCTGTCCTGGCCAAATGGCCCCTAGGCCCAACGCTGCTCCTGGCTGTGGCCGAGCCTTCTCTCTCTCCTTGAGGCTTGGGGGCCTGCGACCCTGAGGGAGCAGGGGGTCTAAAAGGGGAAGCTGGGCCTCCCTGCTTTCCGATCTGCAGCCCTGTGGGTGGTCCCCAGGGACCCAGGGACGACGCACAGTCGGTTTCTCCCTCTGCCTCTTGCGCAGCACCCTGCAGCTTTCAGGAGGGTGCTTCCCGTCTCCCTCAGTCTTTGTCCTTTCTGTTCCCTCCAGGACTGAGCTTTGGAAACGCAGAGGCTGAGGACTCATTGCCAGCTTCTCTGGGAAGCTGCTTTCAGCCTTTCCCTGAAGTGACAAATGCCTCCCTGATAGAACAGAGTACAGGAGATGGGACATCATCTAAGCCATATTCTTGTTAAAACTGTTTAATCTGAATCTAGTCATGGGAAGAAAAATCCAAATTATGCAGCATTCTCTAAGATGCTTGGACACTTAAAAACTGTCAATGTCATGAAAAACAAAACAAAAACTGTTTTTGATTCAACAAAACTAAAGAGACATGGGGCCGGCACCGTGGCTGAGTGGTTAAGTTCGTGTGCTCTGCTTCGGACGTGTGCTCCCTGGCGGCCCAGGGTTTCGCTGGTTTGGATCCTGGGTGCGGACATGGCACCGCTCGTCAGGCCACGTTGAGGTGGCGTCCCACATGCCACAACTAGAGACCGACCCACAACTAAAAGTATTCAACTGTGTACTGGGGGAATTTAGGAAAGAAAAAGCAGGGGGGGAAAAAAAAAGCGAGACATGATAACTGAAAGGAATGAATGATCCTTAACTGGGTCCTGGAGAGGTACAAAGGAAAAGCCATAGAGGACATCACTGGGACATGTGGACCATGCTGTGCTTTAGCTAATGTCTGCACACCGAGTGCCTTCCTGGTTAAGGGAGGTGCTTGCAGACCACTCGTTTGTTAGATTAGAGGGTGATAATGGTATTGTGGTTGTGCAGAAATGTCCTTATTCTTAGGAGCTGCATGGTCTGTAAGGGGGTGAAGTATCATGATGTATGTAACTTACTTTCCAAATGGCTCCAGGGGAAACATGTTTGTGTATGTACCTGAGAGGAATAATGCAAATGTGGCAAAATGTTGACAGTTGGTAATTCTGGGTAAAGGACTATTCTTTCAACTCGGGGGAGAGGGGGTCCCTCCACTGCCACCCCAGTAGGACTGGGAGTGGCGCCCAGATTCTGCACATCAGATGCTTCCCTCCCCACTATGCTCTGACTCAGGGAGTGCAGGATCCCTCCCTGAGGCCCTGATCAACCCTCAAGGCCCCTCCTCTGCTGCCACACAAACACTCAAGCTCTGAAGGGGTCAGGATCCACCCCGGTCCCCCAGGGCCCGTCGGTAGAGCTGGGCTGCCAGCTGGATGGGGGCCCTCAAGTCCAGCGTGGCCGCCTCTTGCATTCACTCACCTCTGGGTGCCTAGCTCAGTGCCCAAGGCAACCTAAAACCTCTTCACTTAACCCTTCAAGTCACCCCCCGCCGGGTCTCAGGGCAGGGGTAGGTCGAGGAAGGTGCCAGCCCCAGGAGTTAATCAGAGCCACCATGGTCACTAGATGCTCAGGTGCCACTAACAACAGGATTCACAGATGAGAGCCCACTGCTCCCAGTGCAGGGAGGTTTTGCCCACAGGGTTGGGATGAGCTCACAAGGGGCCCAACTGGGGAAGGGCCGGGCAGGTGAACAACGTTCCTGAGGAGGCAGTTCTGTGCATCCCCTGGGCCTGAGATGGACCGAGGGAGACCAGGGGTCTGCAGCTCAGCCTGGCCCAAAAACTTTCGCACGTTCTTCCCAGCGGGTGTTGGCACCTACAGTTCCTTCTGCCTTGAATGCACTTTCTCCAGGCTCTCCGCTGCACACCACCCCCATCCCCAAACCTGGTTAATACCCACTGTCCTTCCAGGCTTGACCACAATGCTCCTGCCCAGACTGGGTTTGGTGATGCTGTCATGGGTTCCCACACCCTCACTGCGTTGCATTTTCTTTTCTGTCACCTGTTGGAGACTTGAACTCGTCTGTGACATGTTCAGTGTCTGTGTCCCCCCTGAGAGCGTGAGCTCTGTGAATGACTGCCAGGCCCTGGCCTGGGACAGCAGGTGCTCAGGAAGTGCACTTGGTGCACGTGGCTGTCGAGTGGCGGAAGCTGCCCGGGCCCCAGTACCCTGTCCCGGGAGATGCTCAAGCAGAGTCGGGGGCTGTGGAAGAGGTGTGAGTTGTCAGCAAGGGCAGCCCATCTTGGCTCCCATGTAGCGACGACTAATTAAGCATTTATTTCTCAGAGGAAGCTGGTAAGGTAGATGTTGCACACTCATTTTCCAGGTGAGGGAACCAAGAGCTTAGTTTTCTTGCCCAGGATCACAGAGCTGGTACATGACAGCTGGAATTATGGTTTGCGCTCAAGTCAGCCTGTTTCCAAAGAGCTGCCATTTGGAAGGGGTGTCCGGCTCAGTCTCCTGGGGCATCTGCTCCACTCGCCTCACCCCAGCCTGGCCCATCCCGCTGCAATAACACCATGAGCCCTTGGTACACGTTACCTCATTTATTCTCACAACATGCCTGTGAGGTAGGGAGGGGCAGGGACTGTCCCTGTTTTACAGAGGAGGAAGTTGAGGCACACAGAGGTCAAGTGACTTGCCCAAGGTCACAGACGGCGGCCAAGCTGGAATGGGGCCCCAGAGCAGGCCCTCGGTTCACCCGGGGTCCCCTGCAGCAAGTGCCGGACACAAGGACGTCTCCAGTGCCTATTCGTATACACAGGAGAGAGCAGCCCTCGAGCCCTGAGCGCACTGCGGGCTGGGCCTCACCTTCCCCCTCCCCGCCCTGCAGGCCCGGGCCACTGCAGCTCAGGGCTCATGACACCCTGGGAGTGGGGCTGGGGGGGCAGGGGAGAGAGGATGACTGGGGTGAAAAAATAGAACAGAACAGAAAACTCAGAGGCTGGGCAGATAGTCCCATGGTTGGGGGGGGTAGGTGGAAGACCAAAAAAAGGGCTGCTTACACACAAGGTATATATTTTTACACACACGTGTACACACACCTAGATATAGTACATGTAAAAATATATGCTATTCACACACCCGCCTCCTGCCAGGTGCCCCGAGAGCCAGCGGTGGCGCTGGTGGGCATGGGTGAGCAGATGGGCATTTGTTAAATATACACTCTAAGGTCTATGTGCATATGTACACATACGTACAGACAGCCGCCCGCCCGCCCCTCGGGTACTGTACACAGGCTCCGCCAGGAACAGACAACCCCTGGAAAATGGGGTCCCTCTCTCAAGTGCCCCCTGCGAGTCAGAGTCATACGTTCGCTGAAGGAAGAAGGGGCTGGAGAGAAGAAAAAGGCGGGAGTCTGGAGTGTGATAACTGTGGCTTTTATCTCAGTCACCCCCCCCCCCACCCCCCCCCCCCGACTTAAACCTTCCTCATCTTCTCAGAGAGGCGAGTCACCCGCCTGACCCTGATGCTGGCGGATCGCGGTGGGAGGGCTGCTTCTGCTGAGAGGAACCTACATCTGCGTGTGTGCGCGTGTGTGACTGTGTGTGAGCACTTGGTGGGGGAGGGGATGCGTGTCCATCTCTGTCCTCTGGGCTCTCAACCACGAAAAGGGCTGAGAACCAGAAAGCCGACAGCCAGGATGGTGACCCCCGTGTGAGCTCTGAAGGGGAGAGAGAAAAATGTAAGAATGAAAACTCCAAGGTCAGAGCGGGGGTGGCTGGGAAAAGAAGGAAGGACATGGCAGGTGCCCAAGGCTGCCCTTGGACTGTCGTCATCTTGTAAACAAGCTAGTTTAAGTTCTCATTAGATAGAACAAGTAAAAAGACCGCAGTCTGGAGGCTGGGCCGGGAGTTGCCGAAGTCCATCTATCTCGTCCACCACGGCCAGCAAGAGGAAAAAAAAAGTTTTATACTTTTGTGTTTTTGTTGACTTTTTTGTGTGAAGTCTTCATAACCTAAAGCTGAGAGGGACCCAAAAAAGCCAAATTGTGAGCCCTTGTATGCGTCAATTTGAAAGTTGGCTCAGGGTCTCTAGACAGAATAATCATACTAAAGGTTGAGAAAATTTTGTTCCATTTGCATTTAGTTTGTGTGGTTTTTTTCTTAATGACTTAAGATTGTTTGCTTCCTGGTCTCAGAGCCGGGTCTGGGCCTCGGGGACATAAATCTCGATGCTGTCTGCGCTCTCTGTGGCTGAGTTCTGCCGCACAGAAGCTGCCCGCTTGGCCGCCAGGAGTCTCTTGCGGGCTTCCTGACGCTGCTTGTCCCCAGCGTCAGAGGCCTTGTCGCGGCTCACTGCCGGCTTGGATTTGGCTGGCTTCTTTGGGACTGGAGGGGGTGGTTTCTTCTCTTCCTTTAGTGAGACAGTGAGGAGGGAAGAAAAATAAAATAAAGGTACCACCTTTTGTGTGGTGCTACCACCCACCATATGCTGGCAGCTGGAGTCTCCACCCCAGCCTCCCGCATTGGGCACAAGCAACACACATTTGGAATCAGGAAGCCACAAGAAGCAATGATAATGGGAATAGCACAAGGCATAGGAGCAAAAAGCAAGCTTAGGATCCTAGAATGTTCTAGCAGGAAGGGATGGGCAGATCACCTGCTCCCACCCCTGCTTTGAACCATTGGGAACCTAAGACTCAGGCAAGAACAAGCCTGAGTCACACAGCCAGAGGTGGGATTTAAATCCAGGGCCTCCAGCTCCCAGGCCCCATCTCACATGCTGTTCTAGGGGATCAGAGCCCACAAGGGCCACAGTCTAGGAACTAACAACTGTACGGGGCATTGGGTGCCACTGTTGTACAGAAGGATGCCTGAGCCTCAGGGAAAAGCCTGCCCCAGGAGGCAGAATTGGGTCAAGACACCCCTACTCCTGGCAATGTGGCCCCAGGAGAAGGACCATTTTTCTGCCTCCAAAGTTCCAACAGCCATGTATACTCTAGTGCTCGAGGCTATGGGCATGTGTCTCCCAGGAGCCCCATTTTCTGAACATGCAGGGCAGGGTGGCATGCTTAGGGGGGCAGCCTCAACTACACAGAGCGAGCGGCATGCTGGACAAGTGCCGAGCATGGACCCCGCACACTGATGGATGTGAGCCCCCAGCTCAAAGACAACACACGGAGAAGGGAGCCAAGCAGCACTGACCGATGTGGGCAGCGTTATTGCCGACCAGGAATTTGTCCCTGGACTTCCCCTCCGCACTGCTCCATGCTCACCTTCCTCTTCTCGGGGGTCTCCACCAGCTGCCAGCTGTTGGCCTTGAGGTGGTAGAGTTCATCAAACTTCATGCTGATGTCCTCAATGGACAGCTGTAGCAGGTCCCAGAACCCTGCCAGGTCCTGGGCTGTTGGACGTGGGTTGGCATCAGGGTTCTGTGGGGCAGATGGCGATCAGTGGGGCAAGCAAGGCAGAAGCTTATCCTGCACCCCATCCCAAGTATGGTTGGGGTCTCCTGAGGCCTAGTCTTGCTCCCGTTCCCAGGGTCAGTATTTGTATGGGTAAGTGACACTAGTTCCTGGGCACTGCGAGCCCTGATGGTGGAGATCTCTGGGAGAAGGAGATGGTTCCATCATGAGAGCAGGCCCTGCACATACGTGGGGACTGAGGCCGTTGCCACCCCTGTAGGGCTACAGTGAGGAAGCCTCTCATGTCCCTAATGCATGCCAGGCAGACAAATGTTCTTATTTTACAGGACGGAAACAGAAGTTCTTGGCCATGATCTCACAGTGAGGTGGGGAGGAGCCAGCATCACGCCAAGGTGAGTCCAGGTGGTTCCCCCCCATCATTCTGTTCTTTGACAACACATTTCTCATCACGACTGCCCCAGCCAACCCACAAACCCTACAGGTCCCGGGGACAAACACTCGCCATTGTCCTCTACCCCATGGAGTACACCGGCCCTGAGCAGCTGGAGAGGCTTCCACAAGAAAAGCTGCCCTCCAGACAGGTAAGGGTAGGGGAGACCCACGAAGCCTAGTGGTCGTATGTCTTTAGTTCTTACCTTGACTGTCATCTTAGATATAGAGTTTTATATAAACAAATCAGTGCTAATTGATTTTTAACTTTCATGTGGCTGTTTTTACACAGAGTCCACTTTGCTATTTCAAAAGGTATTAGAGATCTGACAGGACCATTCCTGGCCCCTTTCTCATGCTAGGCACTGACATGTGTCACCATCCTCTTTCCAGTGCCACGAGGAAGCAGCACCTTCTCCATGTTACGGAGGTGCTCACGGAGGCTTCCAGGGGCTAATCCTGACGGGGGCTGGCAGGCAGCCAAAGGCCGGAAGCCCCGCTGTGGAGGAAGAATCACTCACCAAGTTCTGCTCACAGAGGCCCCGGAACTGCTGGAACTTCTGGGACATCAGGAGCTGGGCACTGCCCACAGCACTGAGGACTTTTCCTAAGACTGAGAAAGAGAAGGTGGAGAAAGACTGAGCAGAGCGGCGTCTCTTGGGGTGGAAGGCAGGATCGGGGTCGCAGCTCTCACCTGCCCATCCCACCTGAGGAAACCAGTCATTATTTGGTGATGGCAGTTGGTCTTCATTTTATTTATATACTAATCCACTCTCACTGTGAAAAATGCAAACAATACATATAAAGTGAACCTCATCATTTAGTTCTTAAGGACATTTTATGGCAATAAATTTGAAAACTGAGTTTAAATGGAACAATTTTCCAGGAAAACATAAATTAGTATCACGGACTCAAAAAGAAATAGAAACTCTGATTAGACCAGTAACTCTTTAAAAAATCCCTGCCGTAGAATATTCAAACTGCTGCAGACAGTAAATAAACACAGAAAATGACACAACTCATTTCAGGAGACTTGAGAGCAGACAGGACATGCCAATAATAGACCACATTCATTATGAACATAAATGTAAAGTCTTAAATAAAATAGAAGCAAATAGAATGCAACAGAAGAGCTGACCATGAAGTGTTTAGCCCAGGAATACAAGGCTGGTCTTTTAGTGTGACTTCTAGTTTTTGGGGGGTTTTTGGGCAGCTTAAACAACACCAATTTGTTATCTTACAGTTCTGTAGGTTAGAAGTCCCACAGGGGTCTCACTAGGCTAAAATCAAGGTGTCTCCCAGAGGCTCGAGGGCAGAATCGGTTTCTGCCTTTTCCAGGTTCTAGAGCCACTCACATTTCAAACAACCCCTCCCTCCATCTTCAAAGCCAGCAAGGGTGGGTCGAGTCCTCATGTTGTATCAGCCTGGCTTCCCTCTTCCACTTTCAAGGACCCTTGGCATGGGGCCCTTCTGCACAATCTCCCTGGCTTAAGGTCAGCTGATTAGTGACCTTAATTCCCCTTTGCAACCTAATATACTCACAGTTCTGGGTATTAGATCTGTGGATCTATGGATCTTGGGTGGGTGGGGGTCACTTTTCTGCCTATAACACCATTTTTCCCTCTTTTCTCAACTGGGGGTCCCAGTGTCTCTTATCCTTTGGCATGCTTTTTTGCCCAGGGCTTTTTGTGTGACTTCCAGTTTTAAAGTGGTGGCATAAAGACAATGCTACCTCTAACTCCCTTAGAAGTCACTAAAGAGCAAAACAGAGTAAACAAGAAATGGAAATGAAATAGAAATTGTCTCTGACAGAACCCCAGAGCACAGTGTATGAGGAAAGCTGCCAGATGCAGTGATGGTCACACAAGGAGGATTCTTGGGGTCAAAGGTCTCAGATAAAGGTGGCAGTTTTGAGTTCTCCAAAGTAGAAGACAAGGCTGAAGAATGCACACCTGCACCCGTCCCTTAGGTCTTCCTGCCAGCCTGAGACACAGTCCTGGCCCCTCTCCCTCAATGATCTACTGACAAGAGCTCATCATGGAAGAGTTTCACCTCATTAAGAAATTAGTAATTAAAAAGGAGGTAATACAAGAGCTCAGCAGATATTACAGGAACAGCAAATGGCAGAGAACATTCACCACAAAAGTTGTTACCAGAGAATAGAGGAAAAGTGTGACATTTCGTCATGAATATGTCAAACAGTGGTTCCAAGCAGAGATAGAGGTGCTGGGAAAAAGAGATGTGAGCCAATGGAAGGAGATAAAACACGAGCTCTGGAAGCAGTGCAAGAGAAAAATCAGGCCAGCCCGGAGACAAGGGCCACGCGGGAAGCAGGACAAAGAATAAAGCACAAGGAGAACAGGAGTGAAAAGCTCCTGGTACAGAACACAAACTGCTTGATTAACAAAACAAGACATCTTTTAAAATGAATAGCTAAGCTGCTGGAAATGAAACGAGCCCCCCCCCCCCCCCCCCCCCCCCGGCCCCGCCTCAAGTAGGTAGTGGGATGTGTGCCTGGCTTGTTCTAAGGTAGAGTGAGAATAAAAGGAAAAGTTTCTCCTGAGAATTCCTAACCATAAGGCTCTACCTGGGCACCTTGTTTCTTAAGAAATAAAAGAAGCAACTAAATGTATTAAAAAGAAGAGACTGTGAGGGCCGGCCCCGTGGCCGAGTGGTTAAGTTTGTGTGCTCCGCTTCAGAGGCCCTGGGTTTCGCCAGTTCGAATCCTGGGTGTGGACATGGCACCGCTCATCAGGCCATGCTGAGGCGGCGTTCCACGTGCCAGAGCTAGAAGGGCCCACAACTTACTGGGGGGCTTTGGGAGAAAAAGGAAAAATAAAATCTTTAAGGAAAAAAAAAAAGAGACCATGAAAAAGAAAGTGATTGAGAGACATGGAAGAGAGAGGGAGACTCAGTATACATCTATCAGAGTTCTAACAGAAGAAAACAGAGAATGGAAGAAAGAAATATTCAAAGAGATCCTGATTAGGAACTTTGCAGAAATGGCTAATGACACTGGTCCTCAAGAGTCAGGAAGCCAAATGGATCCCCAGCAAATTGACTCTTATTTACAGTAAAACCAAAGACAGAGAAGCTCTTAAAAACTAGCCAAAGGAAAAGGACAGATTACTGCCAAGGGAATGAATTAAACAGCAAATTTCTAAACTACAGCAACAGATAGAGACTGTATTGACTTAAAGTACTAACTGAAAATCCTACGCCCAGAGGAACTATCCCTCAGGAGCGAGGATGAATGGGGGACAGCACAGTCTCTTCCACAGAGGCTGCTGGGGAAGCTAGATAGCCACACGCCAAAGAATGAAGTTGACCCTCACTTTGTACCACATAAAATAATTAACTCAGAATGGATCAAAGACCTAAACATAAGAGCTAAAACTATAAAACTCTTAGAATAGGGCCAGCCCCGGGGGCCTAGTGGTTAAGTTTGGCACACTCTGCTTTGGAGGCCTGGGTTTGGTTCCCAGGCGTGGACACACACCACTTGTCTGTCAGTGGCCATGCTGTGGCAACAGCTCACATACAAAAAGAGGAAGATTGGCAGTGGATGTTAGCTCAGGGTGAATCTTCCTCAGCAAAAATAAATAAAACTCTTAAAATAAAACATAGGGGAAAACCTTCATGACCTTGAATTTGGCAGTAGTTTCTTACGACATCAAAAGCACAGGCAGCAAAAGAAAAAATAAATCTGACTTCATTAAAACAGAAAACTTTTATTCATCAAAGGATACTATGAAGAAAGTGTAGAGACAACCTAGAGAATGGAAAAATTATCTGCAAATCATCTATCTAAAGGTTTAATATCCAGACTATATAAAGAACTCCTACAACTTAACAACAAAAAGACAAACAGTCCAATTAAAAAATGGGCAAAGACTTGAACAGACATTTCTCCAAAGATAATAGTAAGCATCCTCAACATCATTAGTCATTAGGGAACTACAAATCAAAACCACTTCACACCCATTAGGATAAAAACAAAACAACCCAAAAAACCCGCCAGAAAACAAGTGTTGGCAAAGATGGGGGGAAACTGGAACCTTGTGCATTGCTGGTGGGAATGTAAAATGGTGCAGCTGCTGTAGAAAACAGTTTGGTGGTTCCTCAAAAAGTTAAACACAGAATTACCACATGACCCAGCAATTCTACCCCTAAGTATATACCCAAAAGAAGAGAAAACAGAGATTTAAACAGGTACTTGTATGCCAATATTCAAAGCAGTATTATTCACAATGGTCAAAGGTGGAAACAACTCAAGTGCCCATCAATAGATGAATGGATAAACAAGATGTGGATACACACACTGGAATGTTACTCACCCATAAAAAGGAATGAAGTTCTGATATGTGCTATAACATAGATGAGCCCTGAAACATTATGCTAAGTGAAATAAACCAGACACAAAAGGACAAATATTGTATGATTCCACTTACATGAAATATCTAGAATAGGCAAATTCACAGAGACAGAAAAGTACATTAGAAGTTACTAGGGGGCAGGGGCTTGGAAGGAGGAGTTATTGCTGAATAGGTACAGTTTCTGTTTGGGGTAATGAAAGAGTTTTAGAATTATATAGTGGTGATGGTTGCAGAACATTGTTAATGTAATTAATGCCACTGAACTGTATGCTTACGAGTGGCTAAAATGGCAAATTTTATGTTATATGTATTTTGCCACAATCAAAAAATGATTTTAGAAAAGGCAGAAAAGAGACAGAAAGTGCAAAACAAAATGGTAGAAATTAATCCAAATATACTAGTAATTATAATCTTTACAAATGGACTAAATTTCCAATTAAAATATACCAATTTCAGGTTGGATACAAAACCAACATCCAGATATATGATATATGCTGTTGATAAGAGACACAACCTAAAAGCTAAGAACACAGAAAGGTTATGAATAAGAAAATGGAAAAAGGTATACTATGTAAATACTGAAAAAAGAATGCTGGTATAGTTAGACTAAGTTATACTATACTATAAGAATGGACTCTGAGCCAAAAAGTAGAAAGAGAAAAAGGATCACTAAATATTGATAAGAGGTTCAATTCACCAGGAAATTCAAATGATTCTTAACTCATAGGCATGTAATAACATAGTTTCAATTGTGTAAATGCAAAAAGTGACAGACTGTAAGGAGACACTGACACATCTACCATGAGAGTGGAAGACCTTAACATAACCTCTCTGAGTAGTGAACAGATAAAGCAGACCAAAAAAATCACTAAGGTCAGAGAACATTTCATTAACAAACTTGTTCTAAAAGACATAATAGAGAACCCTATGCCCACTCACTGTAAAATATACTTTCTTCTCACACACATATGGAACATTTGCTATACTGACCACTTCTAGGCCATAAAATAAATCTCCACAAATTTCAAAGAAATGGGCATCATATAGATCATGTTTTTTGACATTAATATAATTCAGTTAGAAACCAGTAATGAAAATATAACTAATAAACCCATGTGTTTAAAAACAATACTTCTAAAACATAAAAACATACACTTTTAAATGACCCACTGGTCAAAGAAATCACACTGGAAGCTGGAAATATTACATATCCCACCTTGTTAGATATGGCTCAAGTAGGACTTAAAGGGAAATCCATAGGCTTCAAAACTTCTATTTTTAAAAAGGACAGGCTGAAAAACAAATGAGCTAAGGATCCAATTTAAGACATTAGTGAAGGAACAGTACAATTAACCCAAAGAGAGGAGAAATTAATAAAATAATAAACCAACATAATAATTAATAAAATTAATAAACCCTGCCAAACTGATCAAGATACAAAGGAGACAGGTACAGATAAAGATTAGGAATGGAAAAGGACCCTATGACATAACCATACAGGAAAAGATATTTTAAAAAAGAGAGTTCTACAAAACAATGAAGTAAAAGATAATTTTGTTTTTAAACAAAATAGAATATGAGCAGAGGAAACATCCCAACTCATTTTATGAAACTAGATAACCTTCATACTAAAACAGGACAAGGATGAGAAAGGAAAGTTACCAGCCAATTTCTCATAAACAAAGGCAAAATTATTAAATCAATCAGATATTAATAAATCAAGTCCAACAATGTACTAACATGATAATATATCATAATTCACCTGGGTTTATTCTGGTAATACAAGACTGATTCAACATTAGAAAATTCTAATGATTTTCTGATTCTGGCCCTGAAAAACCAGTCAGTATCAGACAAATTGAACCCGCCCACCAAGAACAAGTTAAAAAAACTAAATAAAATATCTAAAACAACAACAAAATCTCTTTCAAGGCATTAAAAAATTATCAAAGCCAAGCAGAGTTTCAGAGGGAATATTCCACTGAGAAGGGAACGACACTCAGCTGAATCTGATATCCTGTACTGCTTTTACCCCAAGGCATCTCCCATTTATAAGCAGCACAAGGCTAAGAGGCTAGGAAGCCAAGCAGAAGGTGGTGGTGAAGAGGCTTTTTGAAGCAGAGCAGAGCTTGCGGCAGTTTCATGGAGACTGGGAGGCCAAAAGTGGAATACAGAGCTACCAAGGCAGACGGGACCTGAAGTATCAAGGAAAGTGCATTAAACTGAGCAAAGCTTCCAGGAGTCTTAGGTGTGGGAGAGAGAAAAACTGGAGCTCAAGGTCTGCCAAGAGGAGGGGCTTGGGAAATACCACAGGCTATCACTGGGATTCCCTAAAGGGTACACACCAGGATAAGGGCAGACCAGAAACAGACTAACCATCACAAAAACCTAGCTCTGAATCAGTTCAATCCCACACTGGATCAACTTGGTCTGGCTCTACTCTTAACAGCCTGCAAGAAGCAAAAGTAAATCCTTTCTTAAAGAACAGAAGATCTTCCTGAGCCTCAAGTTATCTCTGTAGTTTTCAAAAAAGACAGTTTCTGGCTTTGAACTACCAAGCATACCAGGAGACAGAACCAAATGACTGCACACCAAGAGAAAAAATAGAAAAAAGAAAAAGATTTATAAGGGATTTAGATACTAGAGCTACTGGACAAGGTCTTTAAAATAGCTGTGTATATGTCCAAGAAAATATATGACAAGATGGAGAACTTCAGCAGAGAACCAGAATCTATCAAAGAGAATCAAATGGAAATTCTAGAACTAAATAATATAGTAACTGAAATTAAGACTGCAATAGCTGTGCTTAATAGATTAATTACAACTGAGCTATAAAATAATCCAGCAGGAAATATCCAGACTGAGGCTCAGAGGGAGCGAAAAAAAAAAAAAAAAGGGAAAACACAGAAAAGAGAATGAAGAAACACAACACATGACAGTCTAACATATGTGTAACTGGAGTTCACAAGGAGAGAAGAAATAAAATGCAGCAGAAATTTGAGGAAATAATGGTCAAGACTTTTCTGAAACTGATGGAAGTTATTAAAGCCAAAGATTCAAGAAACTGTGAACATCATACTGGAAAAATACCAAGAAAACCACACCTAGGTTCACAATAAAACTCAAAGACAAGGAGAAAATCTGAAAAGCAGACAGAGGGGAGAAAACAAATTATTCTTCAAAGGAGCAGCAGGAAGACTGACAGCTGACTTTTCAATAAAAAGGCTGGAAATCAGAACATAGTCAAAGACATTTATAAAGTATTGAAAGATCAGTACCAACCTAGAATTCTATACTTAGCAAAAATACCATTCGAAAAAAAGAAGGGGGGCTGGTGGTTAAGTTTGCGCGCTCTACTTTGGTGGCCCAGGGTTCACAGGTTCGGATCCCAGATGTGGACCCAGCACTGCTCATCAAGCCACGCTGTGGCAGCATGTCACATAAAACAGAGGAAGACTGGCAACAGATGTTAGCTCAGGGCCTATCTTCCTCACAAAAATAAATAAATAGGGTAAACTTAAGGGGAAAAAAAGGGGAAAACACAGACATCTTAAGACAAATACATTCAAATAAATAATAAAGGGAGTTCCTTAGGCAGAAGGAAAGTGATCTGAAGTAGAAGCACAGAAATAGCCATGTGTCACTTAACAATGGGCTCCATTCTGAGGAATGTGTCATTAGGCAGTTGTGTTGTATGAACATCATAGAGTGTACTGAAGAGGAGCAAAATTTGCCACCCAAAAATGTGTTTCTTTAACGTGAGGATTATTTTAGGCTGATTATTTTTAAGAAACAAAAGACTCAGAAAGTTTCTCTTGTCACCTTCCCCTTAACTGCCTAAAAGAATTCAGACAAAAAAGAAGAAGTGCACTATCATCCTAGCGTAACATGAACTAGGTGGGAGACAGGGAGGAACCTAGAAAAGCCCCTTTGTTGGGCTTCCCTCTGTGTTCTTCTGTTTCTGAGTGGCCAAACACTTGTTTCCCAAATATTTGGCTCCATTTCACCTACCTGTGAATTGCCTTCCTTCCCTTTGAAGTTCCTGACTCTCCTCACTCCCAGCATTTTCTTTTGTCTTTGGCTGAGGACAGTGTTAAAGGTGAGGGCCTCCACCATTGTGGCAAGTTACTTGGTTTCCCTGGGTTTCTCTCATGTATACATGTTATTAAACTTCTGTTTGTTTTCCTCCTGTTAATCTGTCTCATGTCAATTTAATCCTTCAGAAGAACACAGAAGGGTAGAGGAAACTTTCTTCCTCCCCTACAGTACCTGCACAAACCTAGATGGTATAGCCTATTGCACACTAGGCTATACTGTACTAATGTTATGGGACACCATGTTTGTGGTCTGCTTTTGGCTGAAATGTCAAAGTGTGGCCCGTGACTGTAAAGGAGCGAAGAGTAACAGAAAGGGTAAATATGTGGGCAAAGCCAAGTCAATACTGATGGTAAAAACACTTCACAGCAACAGTACACAAGTTAGGAGGAGAATAAAAGTGTTCTAAGATCCTTGCATCATCTGGGAAGTGGGAAAGGTACTAATTTACATTATTCTTTACAAAGCCAAGGATGCAGTCTGTAATCTTTAGAGTAACTACTAAAAGAATAATAAGCTAATGAGAAAACTGGAAATAAAGGCTTGATTAGTCCAAAAACAAGGCAAGAAAGGAGAAAAATCTATTAATAAAATTTACCCCATTATTAGAGTAAAAAAAGAGAAACTATATGATTAAATAGATATAGTAAGAAATTTCATTAAATTCAACAATTTTCTTAACCAGAGTAAGAATATCTACAACAAACCTACAATAAACTTCATACTCAGAGGTATAATTTTAAAAGCAATTCCTTATTGACAAATAAAATTAATAAGAACATAGCAAGGTTTCTAGATATAAGATAAATATAAAGGTCAAGAGCATTTCATCAACAATAAATAGGAAACATAATAACAAAAAACATTTACATCCCTCAAAAATTAAAATACTAGTCTAACAAATCTTTAAAAAATATGCAAAACTTTTATGTAGAAAATGTAAAATCTAATTGAAAGACACTAAAGAAGACCTAAATAAATGGAGAGACATAATCATGTTCTTGGATAGAAAAGACTCAGTTCATAAAGATGTCAGTTTTTCCCCAAATTGATCTACAGATTTAATATAATTCTAATCAAAATCTCAACATAGAACTTGAAAAGCTGATGCTAAAATTTATATGGAAGAGCAAAGAGCCAAGATTAGCTAAGACACTCTTGAAGAAGAATAAGGTTGGGGGACGTTGTCCTTCCAATTATCAAGATTCATTATACAGTTATAATAATGAAGAAAGTATGATCTGGGCTTAGGGATGGACTAACGAACAGAATAGAAAGCTCAGAAGCAGATCAATACACATAGGAAACTTGATATTTGCCAGAGCTGTATTGCATATCGATAGAAGAAAGACGAACATTTTAATACATTATTATCCAATAAGAAAAAATTAACACAGAGCCTTATCTCACTCTGTGCAGACAAATCAATTACAAAGGATCAAGGACTTAAATATGGAAGACAAAACTTGAAAACTGTTAACAAGAAAACAGCTTATTATTATTTTAATATCTTTTGACTTTGGGAGAAGGATGGATTTCTTAAGATAGAAAAAGTACAAACTTTACAGGAAAAGACTGATAAATTTAAATTAAAATTAAGAATATCTGTTCATTTAAAAGATGCCATGAAGAAAATGAAAAGGCAAGTCACAAACTGGGAAAAGATATTTACAATACCTATAACTATAACTGACAAAGGTTCCAGAATCCAGATTTATAAAGATCACCTATGAGGCAAAAAGAAAACAACAGACAACTTAATAGAAAAATGAGCACAAACATGAACAGATATTTCACAGAGGAGGAAACATAAACGGTTAAAATGTGAAAAGATGTTCAATGTTATTAGTAAGCAATGAAATGCAAATTATAACCACTACTTCATATCTGTAGATTTGGGGGAAGGAGAAAATCTCTTACACACCAAGTGTAAGTAAAGACATAGAGCACTGGGTACTTTCACACAGTGCTAAGGGAATAATAAATTGGTATAATCACTTTGGAAAACAATTTGGCATTTCTTGTAAATCTAAACATATGCATACCCTATGACCCAAGCATTTCCACTCCCAGTAAATACCTTACAGAACTCTTGTATATGTACACCAGGAGACATGATCAAATATGTTCATAATAACCCACAGTTTACATCATACTTGATGGTGTAAGACTGAATCATTTCTCACTAAGATCAGGAATGAGACAAAAACAAGGATGACCCCATTCTTGCCACTTCTTTCAACATTATATGGAGCCACGGCCATTAGGTAGAAAACAGAATAAAAGGAATCTATATCGGAAAGAAAAAAGTAAAACTATCTTGGGGCCGGCCCCATGGCCGAGCAGTTAAGTTCGTGCACTCTGCTTTGGCAGCCCAGGATTTCGCCAGTTCAAATCCTGGGCACAGACATGGCACTGCTCATCAAGCCATGCTGAGGTGGCATCCCATGTGCCACAACTAGAACGACCCACAACTAAAAATACACAACTATGTACCAGGGGGCTTTGGGAGAAAAAGTAAAAATAAAATCTTTAAAAAAACCCAAAACAACAACAAAAAACTATCTCTATTCTCAGATGAAATTATCTTATATATAAAAAATCCTAAAGAATCACCCCAAAACTTAGAATTAATAAACAAGTTCTGCAAGGCTGCAGCATATAAGATCAATATACAAAAATCAGTTGTATTTCTGTACACTAATAATGAACAATCTGAAAATGAAAAAGAAAATTCCATTTACAATAGTGTCAAAAAGAATAAAATACTTAGGAATAAATTTAACAAAAGAAATGTAAGAATTGTCCATTAAAACTACAAAACATTATGGAAGGAAATTTTTTGAAACCTAAATAAATGGAAAGACATCCCATGTTCAGGTTGGAAGACCTAACAGTAAGATGGCACTACTCCTCAAACTGAACGACAGATGTAAGACAATTCCTAGCAAAATAAAATCCCAGCTGCGTTTTCTGCAGAAATTGATAAGCTGATCCTAAAATTCAGATGGAAATGCAAGAATGAAGTACATATTTTAGAACTTCCTTTAGTGAGAACTGGCCATAAACTTCTTTCTTTCGTTTTGTTTTTAAAAGACTGGCACCTGAGCTAACATCTGCTGCGAATCTTCTTCTTCTTCTTCTGCTTTTCCCCAAAGCCCCCTAGTACATAGCTGTATATTCTAGCGGTAGGTCCTTCTGGTGGTGCTATGTGCGACACCGCCTCAGCATGGCTTGATGAGCGGTGCCATGTTCATGCCCAGGATCTGAACTGGCGAAACCCTGGGCCACTGAAGTGGAGCGTGCAAATTTAACCACTTGGCCACAGGGCTGGCCCCTTTTTGTTGTATTTCTATTTGAAGAACAAAGTTGGAGGACTCATACTTCCCAATTTCAAAACTTACTACAAAGCTATAGTAATCGTGACAGTGTGGTGCTGGCAGAAGCATACACATGTACATCAGTGCAATGGAATAGAATTGAGAGTCCAGAAATAAACCCTTACATTTATGGTCAACCGATTTTTTAATTTTTTTTTGAGGAAGATTAGCCCTGAGCTAACTGCTGCTAATCCTCCTCTCTTTGCTGAGGAAGACTGGCCCTCAGCTGACATCCATGCCCATCTTCCTCTATTTTATATGTGGGATGCCTACCACAGTATGGCGTGCCAAGTGGTGCCATGTCTGCACCCGGGATCCGAACTGGCAAACCCCGGGCCACCGAAGCGGAACATAACACACTTAACCACTGTGCCACTGGGCCGGCCCCCTATGGTCAATTGATTTTTGACAAGGGTGCCAAGAGCATTCAATGGGGAAAGAACAGTCTCTCTAACAAATGGTGCTGGGACAACTGGATATCCCAATGTAAAAGAATGAAGGTGGACTCATACCTCACAACATATACAGAAATTAACTCAAAATGAATCACAAACTTACAGCTAAAACTATAAAACTCTTAGAAGCAAACAGGAATAAATCTTCATAACCTTGGATTAGGCAGTGGTTTCTTAAAGACTTGACACCAAATCAAGAGTGACAAAAGAAAAAACCAACTGGACTTCACTAAAATTAAACTTTTGTGTTTCAAAGAGTACCTAATAGCCAAAAAAGTAGAAACAGCTTTTGAATGGATAAGCAAAATGCACTACATCCATACAATGGAATATTACTCAGCAATAAAAAGGAAGTACTGACACATGCTACAACGTGGATAAATCTCAAAAACATTATGCAAAGTGAAAGAAGCCAGACACAAAAGACCACATAATGAATGACTCCATTTATACGAAATGTCCAGAATACGCAAATCTATAGAGAATAAAACAGATGAGCTAGGGCTGGGGGAGGGGGAGAGAGGGATAGGGAGTGATGGCTAAATAGATACAAGGTTTCTTTTGGGGATGATGAAAATGTTCTAAAATAAATAGCAGTGATGGCTGCACAACTCTGTGAATATACTAAAACCAGTGAGTTCTAGAAAGAGGTGAATTTTATGCTATGTAAATTATATCTCAACACTGTTATAAAAAATTGTTCACAACCGGAAAACTAGAAACAATTCATATGCTCATCAGTGGAGTCGATAAGCAGTAGTATATTCAGAGTGGACTGCTACATACCAATGAAAAGACTGAATTGCAGGTACAGGCACTAACATGGATGAATCTCAAAAACCAGGCTGAATAAAAAAGGCAAGCTTCAGGAAAATACACACACTGTGCTTCTATGAATATAAATTTCAAAAACAGGCAAAACTAAACAATATATTCCTTAGGGTCACACATATATGTGGTATAAGTATAAGGAAAAGCAAGGGTATAATTAACACAAAATTCATGACAGTGCTTACTGCTACGGGAGAAAGGAGGTGATCACTGGACTGCAAAGATATTGGTCACACTCTATTTTGTAAACTAGGTGGTGAGTATGTGTGTTCTTTTTATTATTTTTCTTTGTCTACTCTTTGCATGTTTATTTCACAATAAAAATACAGGTTAAGAAGAAGAATGAGGGGGCCTGCTTGGTGGCGCAGCGGTTAAGTGTGCACATTCCGCTTCAGCAGCCCGGGGTTTGCTGGTCGGATCCCGGGTGCGAACGTGGCACCTTCATATAAAGTAGAGGAAGATGGGCATGGATGTCAGCTCAGGGCCAGTCTTCCTCAGCAAAAAGAGGAGGATTGGCAGCAGTTAGCTCACGGGTAATCTTCCTCAAAAAAAAAAAAAAAAAAAGAATGAGAGCAAAAATAAATATTTCCAGATAAATAAAAACAGAGTTAATGCTAGTTCTCCGGTTCTCACTAAAGGAAGTTCTAAAGGACGTACTCAGCCAAGAAGATGATGATCCAAGAAGGAAGATCTGAGATATAAGAAGGAAGGGTGAGCAAAGAAAATTATAAACATATAGATAAATCTAAATAAATATATGGATAAAATAATTATAATTTATAATAAATTGAAAATTATATAATAATGATTATTATTTGTAGGGTTTTACCCCTAAGAAAACAACTATATAAATCATATTTCAAGTCCTTGTGTTGTTTGAGAGAAAGGAAAAGATGTTGAGTAACAATGTTAAAATTTTAAGGGTAAAAGAACAGAAATACAGTGCAGAACTTCTGTGGCAGATAGGACTAGTTGTTCCCAATGTCTGTTTCTCCTTCTGCCTCAGAAATAGAGCCTGGGATTTTCTTTTTTCTTCATGTCAAATAGCAACTTTATTCAGATGAAGTAAAAACACAGAAATTTCTTAGGCATAGATGGTGTTAATTTTCTGGGAAAAAGTATTGTCAAATGGAAAAGATGAGGCATGGGATGCAAAATATTAGAATCCTTTAACAAGTTCCAGTAGAGGCAATATTAGAATAAGGACTTGTTGTTAGTGTTCTGTCACATCTCTATAATGTGCACACTGTCTGGGGAGCACAGCACAGGCTTCTGAAAACAAGTCATCTGTGGGGAACCTTCAGTTTTAACTGAGCACATACAGCCTGGACTCAACCATCTCGTAGCTACCCGGCAACAAACTATGAGTAGTTCGGTCAAAGGGGTGGAAGCAGAAGTGGTGTGTGGGGACAGCTTGCTCTTTTTTGCTACTGGTTTCTTTGCTGGCTGAAATGCACTTGGGATTGTGGAATGCAGCAGCCCCTCTGGAGGATGAGAAGATCTTGCGAATGGAAGCCAATCATGACATCAAACCTCAAGAACAAAGAAGCCGGGGGCCTCTAGCATTACTATCTCGGACATTCTTGAACTTGAGAGAAATAAACAGTCTTGTTCAAACCACTTTTTCTTTTTTTTTAAATTTTAATTGTAGGCAAACTTAATTCCAATTAATACAAACTCAAAACTAGTAAAGGGAATGGGGAAAGGAGTGTGTTAATCCAAAAGAAGGCAAGAAAAGAGAGAGGAAAAAAGAAACCTCAAAAAAGTAGAACAAACACCATGGTAGGAATAAAATATAGAAATCCCATTGCAAAGGAAAGCTGGTACAGCAATACTCATAACACATCAAACAGGACCTTAAGGCAAAACACAAACACACATCCAGAAAAACAGAGAGTGAGTCAGCCGGGAATATTACCACTCCAAACTTGGTGCACCTAAGATATCGTCAAAATAATATAAAGCAAAATTTGACGGAATTTTAAGGAGAAATGGACAAACTCACCATCTTACGCAAAGTGTATGATACAGACACATTCCCTAGACACAACACAATTACACTGAAAATTAAAAACAAACTAACCTTTTGGACTAACTCCTGCCCGCTTCTAGTTCTCCCTCCACAGCCTCATCCCGCGGCCCTGCACTCTCTGGACGACCATTTCAGACCTCTCCTCAAACCTCCTGCGCCCCTCACTTGCTCACTCACCGCAACACCCCTCTCCCTTCCGTCACTATCTGTTCTTCACTTGGGCGCTAATTCAGTTCCGTCTCCCCTGCATGAGAATATCATCCCAGCAGATGTCCCCTTTCTCTCCCACATCATGAATGTCCCCTTCCCTACAAGGTCACTCTCAACCACACATAAACATGCTTATATCACTCCATTTAAAAACAAAAAGAACAAAAAAACCCAACCCTCTCCTCCTTTGACTCTAAAAAAAAATTTATCAATACAGTTGTCTATACCTGGCGTCTCCAATTACTCTCCTGAATTTTCTGTTAATGCTCCGATCAGGCTGCCCCTCCGCCTGCCCCCACCATCACCGTTCCACCACAACAGACCAGCTCTTCAAGGTCTTTAAGGACCTCACATTTCTAGATCTGACCTGCTGTGCCCATGAGCAGCATGTGACACACTGAATTCTCTCTTCTTGAAAACCTTATTCACTTGGGCTCCACTTGCCTTTTCTCCCATCTCACTGGTTGCTCCTCCTTTCCCACTGTGAAGTAGTGGTGTCTCAGGGCTCAGTCCTTGCATCCAGTCTCTTCTCTGCTCCTTAGGCATTCTCATCTCATTTTTGGCCTTAATCTGTACTCTGATGACTCCCAAATATAATCTTCAACCTAGACCTCTCTCCAGACTCATACATCCAACTGGCTGCTTGACTTCTCCACTCTGACACCTAATAATGTGTATCAAATTTATCACGTGTAAAACTGAACTCCTGACTTTCCTCTTGATATTTACAGTAGTCTTTTCTATCTCAGTGGCAACTCCATCCTTCTCATCACTCAGACTCCAAACTATTTTGAACCCTTTCACTCTTATTCCATATCCAACCCACCAGAATCTGACTCCCTCTCTTAAAGACTCGATGGCCGCCACCATCTTCTTTTACCCAGATTATGGTTACACCCCCCTACCTCATCTTGCAACTTCCACTGTGTCTCTCCTCCAACTCTCTTTTGAGAAAAGAAACCAGATTAATCCTTTAAAAAAGAACGTCAAGTTGCAGCACTCAAAACTCTGCAATGAGTTCTCTTCTGGGAGTGAAAAAACACCTCTGAGGCCCTCTGTGATTTGGGGTGCCACCACTCTGACTTCCTCTCCCCCACTCTCCTCCTGCTCACTGCTGCAGCCACGCTGGCCTCGTTCCCTAGGCACAGAAGCACTTGCCCACCACAGGAGTTCTCTGCCCTTGCTGTCACCTCTGATCTCCTGATCGCTAACACCTCTCTCTCTCTCTTCCTTCAGGTTTCTGCTCCAAGGTCACCTTCTCAGGGACGCCTTTCCTGACTCCCTATGTGACAGTGACACTGGCCCCCATCCTCCCCCCACCCATGCAGCACTCATTATCCTGCCCTTACTATGCTTTATTTTCTCGGTTACACATATAATCATCTTAGATATTATAGGCTTACTTGTTCGTTTGGTTATTTTCTGTCTGTCTCCATGAGCTGTAAGCTCCGTGAGGGCAGGGACTTTGTTTTGTTCACTGCTATGTCCCTAGAAGCTAGAACCGTGCCTGGCATATGACAGGTACTCAGTAACTATTCACTGAATGAATGAAGGTCAGGACCAGGGGAGAGACACTGCTTTCTTCCTACTATTCCACAATGTCCTGGAGCTCCTGCAGTCAGACAAGTTATGCATGAGACACAGTAAGATTAGAAAGAGAGACACAAAGTTGCCACTCTAGCAAACAATATGATCATTTATGATGCAAATTGAAGAGACCTGAGAATTATACAACATTGCTGGACACAAGATCAACGTACAAGGATCAAACACCATTTCTATCCACTAGCAATAACTGATTAGAATATGCAGACATTAAAAAAATGATTCATTTTACCATCAAAACAAAAACTAGAAAATATCAAGGAATAAACCTAATAAAAATATTTAAGACCTTCATAGAGAAATTAATCAAGCTTGAATAGAAGGACATAAAAGGAGATCTGAATAAATGGAGAGAGAAACTTTATTCTTAGGTAAGAGAACTCAATATTTTATAGGTATCAATTCTTCCTAAATTAATCTATAAACTCTATTTTCAGTCAACATAACAGAAAAATTTTTCTGAGGAACTTGATATACTAACTCTAAAATTAGTATTGGAAGAATGAAGATGTAAGTAGAGTTTCCCTCTTTGGACAAAAAGAATAAGGAACAAGGATTCACCCTACTAGATACCAAGGCATGTTACAAAGCTATGGTAATTAAAAGCTGTATTAACACAGAAATAGGCAAAAGAGCAGCAGAACAGAATGGAGCTCAGAAACACACCTCTGAGTATGTGGAAATTTGGCAGGGGTTACGACTGATGGGTATTGCTAATCACTGAGGAAGGTAGAGACACTTCAGTAACTAGTGTTGTGACAGCTGGCTTTCCATATGAAAAAAATGAGATTCTAGAATGCACAAATATAAACTGCAGATGAATTAAACACCTAAATATGAAAAAATCCAAAAAACACAAAACTTTGAAACCATGAAAAAACTCTGTCATTGGTGTTCTTAAGAATCAAAGGTGCCTGCAATACAGCAAGAAGATACAACAATTATAAATATTTACACACCTAATGACAGATCATCCAAATAGATGAAGCAAAATCTGACAGAATTGAAGACAGAAACAGACAATTCTACAATAATAGTTGGAGACTTCAATAGCTCACTCAAAATGGCTAGAACAATCAGACAGAAGAGAAGCAAGGAAAGAGAGGACTTACGCAACACAATAAACCAACTAGATCTAACAGACACATACAGAACAACTGACCCAACAACCGGAATACACATTCTTCTCAAGCGTACGTGGGACATTTTCCAGGACAGATCGCATGTTAGGCCACAAATTAAGACTCAATAGTTTGGGGGTTTTTTTTGAGGAAGATGGGCCCTGCGCTAACATTTGTGCCCATCTTCCTCTATTTTATATGTGGGATGCCTGCCACGGCATGGCTTGATAAGTGGTGCATAGGTCCATGCCCAGGATCTGAACCAGCAAACCCTGGGCCACCGAAGCAGAGCACACGAACTTAACCGCTATGCCACCGGGCCAGCCCCTCGATAGACTTTTTAGAAGATAGATATCTTCTCTGACCACAATGGGATGACGTTAGAAATCAATAACAAAAGAAAACTGGAACATTCACAAAATTTTGGAAATTAAACAATATACTTTTAAACAACCAATGTATCAAAGAAGAAATCACAAGGGAAATTAGAAAATACTTAGGGATGAATGAAAATGAAAACACAACATACCAAACTTATGGGACACAGCAAAACGAGTGCTAAGGAGGTAATTTATAGTTATAAATGCTTACATGAAAAAACAAGGTCTTTGAAAAGAAAAAAGAAAAAAAAGGGCTGGCCCCGTGGCTGAGTGGTTAAGTTCATGCGCTCCGCTGTGGCAGCCCAGGGTTTTGCCTGTTTGGATCCTGGGTGCGGACATGGCACCACTCATCAGGCCATGCTGAGGTGGCATCCCACATGCCACAACTAGAAGGACCCACAACTAAGAACATACAACTATCTGCCGGGGGGCTTTGGGGAGAAAAAGGAAAAAAAATAAAATCTTTAAAAAACAAGAAGGATCCCAAATCAGCAACCTAACTTTACAACTTAAGGAACTAGAAAAAGAATAAGAAACTAAACCCAAAGCTAGCAGAAGGAAGGAAATAATACAGATTACAGCAGAAATAAACAAAATAGAAAATAGAAAAACGATAGAGAAAATCAATGAAACCAAAAGTTGTCTCTTCAAAAAGGTCTACAGAATCAACAAACCTTTAGCTAGAGAGACTAAGGAAAAAAGAAGACTCAGATTACTAAAATAAAAAATGAAAATGAGGACATTACTACTGATTCTACAGAAATAAAAACAACTATAAGAGAGTACTATGAACATCTGTATGCCAACAAATTGGATAACTTAGATGAAATAGACAAACTCCTAGAAACACAAAAGCTACCAAGACTAAATTATGAAGAAATACAAAATCTGAATAGACCTATAACTAGTAAGGAGATTGAATCAGTAATCAAAAATCTCCCAACAAAGAAAAGCCCTGTACCTGGTGGCTTCACTGGTGAATCCTACTAAACATTTAAAGAATAACTGATACCAGTCTTTCTCGAACTTTTCCAAAAACTTGAAGAAGAAGGAACACTTCTTAACTCACTCTTATGAGGCCAGCATTACCCTGATACCAAAGCCCGACAAAGACACTATGAGAAAAGAAAACTATAGACCAACATCCCTTATGAATATTGATGCAAAAGTCCTCAACAAAATACTAGCAACAGAATTCAGCAGCACAGTAAATCCCACAACAAAGTGGGATTTATTCCTGGAATGCAGGGATGGTTCAACATACAAAAATTGATCAATGTAATACACCACATCAACAGAATGAAGGAAGAAAACCACATCATATCTCAACTGATGCAGAAGAAGCATTTGACAAAATTCAACACCTTTTTTTTTTCTGCTTTTTCTCCCCAAATCCCCCCAGTACATAGTTGTATATTTCAGTTGTGGGGCCTTCTAGTTGTGGCATGTGGGACGCCACCTCAGTGTGGCCTAATAAGCAGTGCCATGTCCGTGCCCAGGATCTGAACCAGTGAAATCCTGGGCCACCGAAGCAGAGTGCCTGAACTTAACCACTCAGCCATGGGGCCGGCCCCCAACACCTTTTTCATGATAAAAACACAACAAACTAGGGTCAGCCCATTAGCAGAGTGGTTGAGTTTGTGTGCTCTACTTCAGTGGCCCAGGGTTTGTGGGTTCAGATCCCAGGCGTGGACCTACACTGCTCATCAAGCCCTCCTGTGGCAGCATCTCACATACAAAATAGAGGAAGACTGGCACGAATGTTAGCTTAGGGCCAATTCCCAAAAAATACCCAACACAACAAACTAAGAATAGAAGGAAACTACCTCAACATAATAACAGACACATAAGAAAAACTCACAGCAAACATCATACTTGATGGTGAAAGACTGAAAGTGTTTTCTCTAAAATCAGGAACAAGGCAAAGATGCCCACTTTCTCCACTTCTATTCAACATATTGGAAGTTCTAACCAGAGCAGTTAGGCAAGAAAAAGAAATAAAAGGAATCCAAATTGGAAAGGAAGAAGTAAAACTGTCCCTGTTTGTAGACGACATGATCGTGAGAAAACCCTAAAAATGCCGCAAAAAACTGTTAGAACTAATAAATGAATTTGGCAGAGTAGCAGGAAATAAATTCCATTTATGGTAGTATCAAAAAGTGTTGGCGAGGATGTGGAGAAATTGGAACCCTTGTGCACTGTTGATGGGAATGCAAAACGGTACAGCCACTGTGGAAAACAGTGTGGTGGTTTCTCAAAAAATTAAAAATAATGATCTAGCGATTCCATTTCTGGGTATATACCCCAAAGAACTGAAAGCAGGGACCCAAACAGATATTTGTACACTCACGTGCGTAGAAGCATTATTCATAGTAGCTAAGATGTGGAAGCAAGCAAACTGTCCATTGATGGATGAACGGATAAGCAAACTGTGGTACATACATACAATAGAATGTTATTCAGCCTTAAACAGGAAGGAAATTCTGCAATATGCTATGACATGGAGGAAACTTGAAGGCATTACGCTAAGTGAAATAAACCAATCATAAAAAGACAAATAGTGTATGATTCCACTTACATGAAGTACTTAGACTAGTCAAAATCATAAAGACAAAGTTCAATGGAGGTCTTCAGGGGCTGAGGGGGAGGGGAAAATGGGGAGTTACTACTTGATGGGCATAGAGTTTCAGTTTACAAGATGAAAAGAGTTATGGGGATGGATGGTGGTGATGGCTGCACAACAATGTGAATGTATTTAATAACAGTGAACTGTACACTTAAAAATGGTTAAGATGTTAATCTTCTGTGTATTTTACCACAATAAAAATTTTTTTAAAAAGAATCAAAAGTGCAAAACAAAAGATTAATAGTTTGAACCTATCAAAATTTAAAATTATAGTGATAAAAACATCATTAATTTTAAAAGACAGGCAACAGTATGAGAGAAAATATTGCCCCCTAGAGAAACCGGAGGATTCTTTTCTGAAGAAGATTCTGAAGGATTCCAGAGAAAAGATACTGGCATTTCAAAGTCTTCTCCTAAGGAAAGGGCCAGTTTGTCACCCAATCACCCTAGAGCAGGATGTTCTTAAACTTAGCTGGGCAACAACTTAAGTTTAATGTTAAACTGGCACTTTGTCATTGATAAAAATTACAGATAATTTCATACACATTACAGTTGTCACAGTTATCTTGAAATAACGTTATCTTGAAATAGACTTACCTTATGAAATAAAGTTATCCTGAAATAAGACTGTTAGATCTTATTATTTAATGCCTTGACAAGTCCACAAATTATTATATCACAAATTTATTTAATATTTTTGTAACTGTATATTAATGTAATTGGTTTCCTTTGTTATCATGACATAATTTTGACTTAGTGTTATCTAAAACCAATTTTCTTTTCTTTCTTTCCTCCTCTTCTTTTTTTTTTGTGTGTTGAGGATGATTGGCCCTGAGCTAACATCTGTTGCCAGTCTTCCTGTATTCTTTGTATGTGGGGGTACCACCACAGCATGGCTTGATGAGTGGTGTGTAGGTCTGCACCTGGGATCTGAACCCATGAACTCCAGGCCACCGAAGCAGAGTGCGTGAACTTAACCACTACGCCACTGGGCTGGCCCCCAAGAAAACCAGTTTTCTGAGGTGTCCATAGAAGCCTACCTTTCCACAAGCCCTGCCCACACAGAGCTGCCAGTTAGCTTCTCAGTGTCTCAATCTTTTTATCTTAATTTTCATTAAATTAATGTATATTCATAACTTAAAAAGTAAGTGGAAGCACAGCAATAAAAGAAATATAGATAAACTGGACTTCATCATAATTAAAAGGTTTTGGACATCAAAAGATACTATCAGGAAAGTAAAAAGACAACCTACTGAATGAGAGAAAATATTTGCAAATCATATATCTGATAAGAGCCTATTATCCAGAATATATAAAGAACTCTTACAACTCAACAACAAAAAGATAACCCAATTAAAAAAAGGGGAAAGAAACTGAATAGATTTTTATTTATTTTTTTGAGGATGATTAGCCCTGAGCTAACTACTGCCAGTCCTCCTCTTTTTTGCTGAGGAAGTCTGGCCCTGAGCTAACATCCATGCCCATCTTCCTCTACTTTATATGTGGGATGCCTACCACAGCATGGCCAAGTGGTGCCATGTCTGCACCTGGGATCCAGACTGGCGAACCCTGGGCTGCTGAGAAGTGGAACGTGCGCACTTAACCGCTGCGCCACTGGGCCGGCCCCAGTATTTTTCAAAGAAGATATCCGAATTGCCAAGAAGAACATGAAAAGATGCTCAACATCAGTCATTAGGGAAATCCAAATCAAAAGGACAATGTGATACCACTTCATACCTACTAGGATGGCCATAATTTTAAAGAAAGATGGAAAATGACAAGGGTTAGCCAGGATGTGGAGAAACTGAAACCCTCAGCACATGGCTGATGGGAATGTAAAATGGTGCAGCCACTGTGGAAAACAGTCTGGCAGTTCTTCAAAAAGCTAGACATAGATTACCATATGACCCAGCAATTCCACTCCCAAAAGAACTGAAAACAGGGACTGTAACAGATACTTGTATGCCAGTGTTCATTGCAGAATTATTCACAGCAGCCGAAAGGTGGAAATAACCCAAGTGTCCATCAACAGATGAACAAACAAAATGTGATACAATGGAAATATTATTCAGCCATAAAAACGAATGAAGTTCTAACAAAAATGTACAACTGAAATCTCACAAGGTTGTAATCTATCATAACATTAAAAAAAAAAAAAAAAACGAATGAAGTTCTGATATATGCTACAACGGGGATGAACCTTGAAGACACGCCAAACACAAAAGGACAAACACACTAACATCCCACTCATGGGAAATATCTTAGAACAGGCAAATTCATAGAGACAGAAAGTAGATTAGAGGTTACCAGGGGCTGGTGGAGGGAGGAATAGGGAGTTACTGCTTAATGGGTACAGAATTTCTGTTTGGGGTGATGAAAAAGTTTCGGAAATAGACACTGGTGACATGCAACGTTGTGAATATGAGTAAAGCCACTGAATTGTACACTTAAAAGTGGTTAAAATGTCAAATTTTTTGTTACACATATTTTTACCACAATAAAAAAATGAAAAAGTTAAACATAGAATTCCCATATGATCCAGCAATTCTACTCCTATGTCTATCTTAAAAGGCCTGAACACAGTATTATTCATAACAGCTTCTATTCTGCTATTAGAGTTTTTATCCTCATGCTTAAATAATTATTTCTTCATCTTTAATATTACCATATATTACTAACATACCAGTATATTACCACCACTTTTGCTATTTTTATTGTTTTATATAGTTACCTTTTGGAAACTCTAAAATTAAGTTTTATTTTAAATTAAATCCTAAAATTAAAAAACAAGTGGAACTAGGCTTACAACAAAAATAGTGATCGCCTGCTCTATTCCTTCTTACTCCTGAGTCAGTTCCTCACTTTTAAACATGAATAAACAGGGGCCGGCCCCGTGACCGAGTGGTTAAGTTCCTCACGCTCTGCTTTGGCAGTCCAGGGTTTCGCCAGTTTGGATCCTGGGTGCGGACATGGCACTGCTCATCAGGCCACACTGAGGTGCGTCCCACATACCACAACTAGAAGGACCCGCAAGTAAAACTATACCACTATGTACTAGGGGGCTTTGGGGAGAAAAAGGAAAAATAAAATCTTAAAAAAAAAAGAACAATCAAAGATTACTGACATTCCAGAAGAGCCTCCAACCCAAAAGACAAACAGAAAAAAGGAACCTAAAGGAAACGGACACAACATGAAAACCTAAATGCACATATGTTAAGGCTCAGAGAGGTAAGAGAAGACACTATATGCATAAAACAAGGACAAAAATATTTGGAAAAAGGAACAGAATAAGAAAGAGCTCCTATATGGTGGCCACAGTAAATATATGATGGACAGAGTTTGGAGATAAAGTCAAGAAGACCTCCCAATCTCAATAGATTTCTCCAACAAAAATATATAAATAGCCAATAAGCACATGCAAAGATGCTAGAACATTATTAGCCACCATGGAAATGCAAACCAAAACCAAAATGAGATTGGACAGCCACATGCAAAAGAACGAAAGTAGACTCTTATCTTACACCATACACAAAACTTAACTCAAAATGGATTAAAGACCTGAATGTAAGACCAGAAACCATAAAACTCCTAAAAGAAAACATAGGCAGTATGCTGTTTGACATCAGTTGTAGCAGTATCTTTTTGAATACCATGTCTCTCCAGGCAAGGGAAACAAAAGAAAAAATAAACAAATGGGACTACATCAAACTAAAAAGCTCTGCACAGCAAAGGAAGCCATCAACAAAACAAAAAGACAACCTAACAACTGGGATAAGATATTTGCAAATCACGTATCTGATAAGGGGTTAATATTCAAAATATATGAAGACCGCATACATCTCAACAACAAAAAAACAAACAATGTGGGCCAGCTCCGTGGCATAGTGGTTAAGTTTGGCATGCTGTGCTTCGACTGCCTGGGTTTGGTTCCTGGGTACGGACCTACACCACTGAGGGCGGCCATGCTTTGGGTGGCAGCGACCCACATACAAAATAGAGGAAGACAGGCACAGATGTTAGCTCAGGGCCAATCTTCTTCACCAAAAAGACCCCCCCCAAAACAAAGACAACAAACAATCCAAGAAAAAAAGGGGCCAAGGATCCAAACAGATATTTTTCCAAAGAAGAGATACAGATGGCCAAGCAGCACAAGAAAAGATGTTCAACATCACTAATTATTAGGGAAATGCAAATCAAAACTACAATGAGGTATTACCTCATACCCGTCAGAATGGCTATAATTAAAAGGGCAAGAAATAACAAGTGTTGGAGAGCATTTGGAGAAAAGGGAACCCTTGTAACACTGCTGGTGGGAACACAAACTGGTGCAGGTGCTATGGAAAACAGTTTGGAGATTCCTCAAAACATTAAGAATAGAACTACCATATGATCCAGCTATTCCACTTCTGGGTATTTATCCAAAACCATGAGAAAACTAATTAGAAAAGATATTTGCACCCCTATGTTCATTGAAGTGTTATTCACAATAGCCAAGATGTGGAAAGAACCTAAGTGCCAATCAGTGGATGAGTCAATAAAGAAGATGTGATAAGTATACACAATGGAATACTACTCAGCCATAAAAAAGAAGAAATCTTGCCGTTTGTGACAACATGGATGGACCCTGAGGGTATTATGCTAAGCGAAATAAGTCAGCCTGAGAAAGCCAAATACAATATGATTTCACTCATACGTGGAAGACAAAACAACAACAATAGAACACAGAGACATAGAGACTGGATGGTTACCAGAGGGGAAGGGGGAGGGGGTAGGGCGGAAGGATTTAAAGGGCACATGTGTATTGTGACAGATGTTAATTAGTCTTTGGGTGGTGAACATGACGTAGTGTACACAGAAATTGAAATATAATGATGTACACCTGAAACTTATTTAATGTTACCTCCATAAAAAAATAAACTTAAAAAAAAAGCCTCACAGTGAGATACTACTTCACACCCACTAGGATGGCTAAAATCAAAAGCAGCAGTAATTACAATGTTGGTGAGGATGTGGAGAAATTAGAACCCTCACGTACTACTGCTGGTGAGAAGGTTAAGCGGTGCAGCCGCTGTGGAAAACGGTCTGGCAGTTCCTCAAGAAGTTAAACTTAGAGTTTACCACATGACCCAGCAATTCCACTCCTAGGTACGCACCCAAAAGAAACGGACATACAGCCACACAAAAACTTGTACACAAATGTTCACAACAGCATTATTTATACTAACCCAAAAGTGGAAACAACTCAAATGTCCATCAATAGATGAATGCATAAATACAATGTAGTATATTCATAAAGTGGAATATTATTCAGCAGTAAGGAGTCATGTACTGATACATGCTACAACACAGATGAACCTCGAAAACACTGTGCTAAGCAAAAGAAGGCAGTCACAAAAGACCACATACTGCATGATTCCATCTATGTAAATGATCAGAATAGGCAAATCCACAGAGAGAGAATTTGCAGTTGCTAAGAGCAAGGGGGAGGAGGGACTGAGACGTGAATGCTTATCGTTGTGGGGTTTCTTTCTGGAGTGATGAAAATGTTCTGAAATTAGATAGCAGTGATGGTTGCACAACACTGTGAGTGTACTAACTGCCACTGAATCGTACACTTTAAAAAGGTGAATTTTATGGAATGTGAATTATACCTCAATAAAGTTTTTATAGCTTTGGAAAAAAAGATAAGAAGAAGAAAGGCTTCCAGAAAGATAGACAACAAAAAGATGGATTTGAGAAAGAAAAGATCAGAGACTGAGGATCAATTCAGCAGGTCCAACATCTGAATGACAGAAATTTCAGAGAAAGAAAACAGAACAAATGAAAGTGAGGAAATTACTTTTTAAAATTAATGCAAGAATATTTTTCAGAAACAAAAGACCGAGTCTCCACTTAGAAATGGCCTTTTAACTGGTGGCACAATAAATGAACAAAGACCCATTCCACGGCACATCACTGAGACATTTCACAAGACAGGGAAAGCGAAGGTCCCAATAGCTTCCAGAGATAAAAAAGTACACAGCACTGAGAACTGGAATGGCATCGAGCTTTTCAGCACAAGCAATGGAAGCTAAACACAATACAGTCTTTAAGATTCCAAGGGAAAATTATTTTCAACTTTATTTACTTTTATATTTACTTATATATAAACATATAACATATATAAACTATATATAAACATATACATTTATATATATATATAATTTGTATTTATTATTTTCAGCTTTACACTCAGCCAAACTGTATGAGGTCTGAATAAAGATGTGCAAAGTTCCCAGAAATTTATCTCCAAATGGAGATGTGCTCCAGTAAAATGAGGGACGAAAACCAAGAAAGCAGAAGACCATGTGGTCCAAAAAGTAGGGTGCCCATCATGGGCAAGAGGCTGAGGGCAGTGAGGTGATGAAAAGGGACATCTCCGGACAGCAGCTAGGCAGCAGGCCCAGAAAGCAGCCTGGTCAGATCAGGGCGGGGACAGGGAGCACCAGGAAAAACGTGGACCCAGGAGATGACCTGACATGTTTGCGCATCTGGAAGATATTACTGATGAGGGCTGGGAGATCTGGTGGAGCACATGAAAAAAATTACAAATAAGAGCTTAGAAAACAAAGTGTATTTAAAAAATGAGGCAACCATTCATTCTAGTAAAACAAAACGTATAAAAAAGAAAATGAAATCACAGCATGCTTTTAGACTCTGCAGTGAACAATATTTGCAGGCTCGTAGTAAACAGAAATACTGGTTGTCATTTAATACAAAACTGTGATGTAATATAGGGAGGGTGGGGCACAGGAGGTGGAGGGGACAGAGCTAAATACTCATCTAGTATGGCGGGAAATCAATCCATGATGATGATTAATTTTAGAGAGGAAATAAAAGGTAATCACATTTAAAAAAAGAAATAAGAAAGCAAATACCAGAACATACAGCTAACGAGAGCTGACAGTGGAGAAGGCCAAGCTAGGGCCATGGGCTGCATGGTTTCTGTTAGAAGTCTTTTAGTGTTCTGATTCTTGCCTCCATTCTCATTTTTTAAATACTATTATTGTAAAGAGTTATTAGGTATATACCTCACAACAGTTCTCTGCACACCACTGGGTGTGACATCGAAGCTGGGAACTGGCCTAAAGGACAGTAAAAACAGTAACTCCTAAGGGCTCTCTGAATCATAAAAGGGTGCTTTCCTCAGGCCCCACCCATCAAGTGTCAGTGAGATGCTGGCTCCGTCCCTTCTGGATACGCTGGAGACCTTCCTTCCTGCATGTTATGTGAAGGGGGAGCTAACTGGGGACTGGAGCTCTGACTGAACCAAGTCAGTGCAGGGTATGGCTCCTGGGGCCATGGCCTGGAGCTTCCCGGAGGCCTGCCTCCCAACCACCCCTCCCCTATCAACCACCTGTGAATCCAGGCTCCCTACATATTTCTAGCTCTTTCCTGAACTAATTTTTCGGGAGAATTTTTGGAAATAGGCATGGTATAGACAGAAACATAAGTGTAAAAGTAGATGACTTCTGTCTCACCCATTCATAGCTCCTCACCCCTTTGGAGGTCCACAGTTAGATCCCTGGTGCCTAGCACACAGTAGGTGCTCCATAAAGAGCTGAAGGCATAATTATGGTACCAACTTTCTCTGGGTCCTGCACTTCATTGGGCCCTTTACACACATTGCTACATTCAGTTCTCACAACATACTTATACAGTTAGAGGTAGGATCATCTTCCCATTACAGATAAGGAAACTGAAGCTCAGGGTAACTTGACCAAGGCCACTTCACTAGGAAGGGAAGAGTTGAGTGGGATTCAGTCAGGTGTGGCTGACCCCACAGCCTGTACACCTAGCAGCTGTTGCCATAAATCCTTTCTGGGAAAAGGTTTGGTTAGGTAGATGGATGGATGGAAGAAAGATTGAAAATAAGAAGTGAACTCACAACTGACCCAAGAAGAGAACCTAAGAGACCCTCCCCACTCGGAGGCTCCGAGACTACCTGGCTGGAAGCTGGAGAACTATGTACCCCTCTTCTCCCCTCACCCCAGGGGGCCATCCTTGCAGCACCCACCTTCTTCAGAGAGGTTGTTCTCTTTGGTCTCCTTGTCCATCTGGCAGCACCAGCCTTCCAGCCGCTCCGTTTCTGCCTGAAGTAGCTTCAAGAACCAGTAGCCATCTCGGCGGCAGGCCCCTGGCTGTGCTGGCTCTGCTGGGGAGCTGGAGGAGGTCTCGAGCCAGGGGTCAGGTGGGGGCAGCGAGGATGCCTCTAGGGCAGGGTCGCTGTTGTCTCCATAGGAGAGGTTGCGCTTGATCTGGGCAATCTTGGGGGCCTGCCGAGGGCCGGCATCAATGCTGATGGAGTTGGGGTGGGGGGTACAGTCTGGGAGGCTCCTCTCAGATGATTTGCAGCTCGAGTCATTGGCATCCTGGGTATCTGAGTCGGTGTCCCGTCTGGAGGACATGCTGTGAGAGGGGGCGCTGCTTCTGTGAGAGGGGCGTGGGGTGGGGACAAGAAGGGGTGAGAGTCACCAAGAGGGCCAGAGACCAGAGGCCACCCCGACCCGGACACACGGGAGACAGAGAAACGGATGCATCATCTGCTCACCATGCGCCTGAAGCGGGTCCCACAGCCCCAGTCTCATTCTCTGCTCAGCCCTTGCCCCACCCGGCCACGCCCACACGCACACACACACATGGACAAGGTCATAAGGTTGCCTGTTTACTGCAGTGGGGCCAGGAAGACCACCAACATCAGGGTGCCGGGCCATGTCTCAGCCCGGCCTCGGCCCGCCGCGGGCTGATTAATCTCACAGAGCAAGTGCTCATTTGCCCGCCCACCTGCCTGCCCAGCTTCCCATGCCTGGGTCACCACCCGCACCCAAACCCAGCTTGGTTATTAGAAATCCAGCAAGGAGAAGTGGGTTAGGGGGAGCAGGAGAAGGCGCAGGAGAGTGGAGAGCAGAGGGAGGGAGAGGAGAGGGGAGAAGCAGCCACCACCTCTGTGTGACTTACCGCCAGTCGTCCTCTACCTGAACCCCGATGGACTGGAATTTGGTAGCGGGACTGGGCTCCTCTTTTGGCACTGGCTGAATGCAGTCAACCTTATTGAAGGACAACGACAGCAACGGCACAGAGACAAAGACAAAAATAAAAAACAAACACCACACTTGCTGCTGAAATTCACATTAGTGGAACGACGCAAACGGACGTGTGGACAGACGAATACGAGGCATGCAGACACTGCACGTGGGCCCGAGGTCGGACCAGGTTAAGCCGGGCACTGCTCATTCGCGCGGAGGCGGGCGGGAGGTGGGATGGGGTGGAGATGACTGGCTTTCCCTACTCTGAGGAGGGTGCCATCACATCGATCGCTTTGGGTCCGTTGTCCTCCGAGAGGTGGGAACCGTTCCTTCTAGTCCTCTCCTTTACACGCATCAGAGAGAAGAAAAAAAAAGGACGACGAAAGAGAAAGAAAACACACACACACACAAGGCCACAGCCGTTATCTGGTGTAGTTGAAGCTGGGGGCTGTCTTGAGGCTCAGATCATTCCCCCAACCCTGCAGCTGAAGGGTAGGCTGGAGGCGCCTGTACTGGGGCAAACCTTGGACCGCAGTTCTGGATTTGAAAACTGCCATCAAGGCAATAGCCAGTGAAGTCCCTGAACACTATGGGATGCCATCCCTGGGCCTTGATCACACTTGGCTGAGGTTACCTTCAGCACTGGGGTAGTAGTAGGAAGGACCAGGACAGGGTCAAATGCAAAGCTAGCACACTTTCTCTACACTCCTGTTAACTGGAAAGAAATATGGCAACAATGATGCCCTGGGCCTCCCTTTCTCTTCTGGGATAAAGGTGTGTGCCATGGAGCAGCCAAGCCAGCCCTTCCATCATCACTCATAAATGAGGAAGAACCCACACCTGACCTAGGGCTTGAAGCACCAAGGGCTGGGATGAGGGCTGTCAAGGTATCCTTGGAAATTGGGGATTCTCCAGTCTCTTGGCTTCATGGAAGCAGCAGGGGCCATGGAGGCTTTCTGGGGCAGAGGGCTAAGCACCAGGCTCCTCCTTGCCATGGGCATGCAGCCGCATTTCTCCTTCAGCAAGAACCAGCTCAGAGAATGCAGCAGCATCAGATCTCAAGGAGCTGCGATGAGGGTACGGAATGGGGGTGGGGGTGAATCCGGGGAAGAAGCCCAGAACAGGCCCCAGAGCTAGAGTTCTTATCCTCCTGGGAACTTTTGTGTGAAAGGAATCAAGGTTGAGCCTAACTCTCTCTCAGGCCTTCTGGAAAGACAGGAGCATCTGGTTTGGCCAAGGAGGGGGTACAGCTGCCTAAACAAAGACCCTGGGTGGTCAAGACCAAGAGTCAGAGACTAGGCTACTTTCCTTGTTCCTAAGAATCCTTCCTGGAGTGGCTGTACCAGGCAGGGGCTGGATCCCTTATGAAGGAGCCTAGAAAACAGACAAGAGAGTCTCCTGGCCAACTCTCTTATCTGTGGGGACATTGACCCTAGAGCTGCCTCTTGGGTGGAAAGAACTTCAGGCAAGTGCAAGAAATTGGTCACTGAGCCTTCTCTGGTCCATTCAGTCCCCCTCTGTGTCTTGTGTTCCTTCTGCATTCCACTGCTTTGTCACCCACTTGGCCATGTCCAGTTGCTCAGGGGTGGCTGGGGAAATGGAGATTCCTTCCAACTCCAAGCCCTAATGACCTCTTTGACTGCCCCCCGGGTTTGGTAGGGCTCTGGCTCCCCCAAGCTCCCGGCCCACTGTAGCTGCCCTCCCTCCCTGCCCTGAGTGTGCTCTACTTTAGTCTGGAGGTCCAGCCAGGGCACGGAGAGTCCTCTCACTCTGGATTTAGAGCAACTCTTGAAAACTGCAAGGCAGGACCCAAGTTTCCTCAGCTCAGCTAACAGAAGACAGATTTCTGATGTCAGGTGCATGCAGGGGTGCAATGAAGCAGTGGAGGGGAAGCTAGAACACCCTGCCCTGCTGTGTGCCATGGCCATGGGTGCACAGTGAGTCTGGCTTCCAGGAGGGTCTGGTGGCTTTGGCCACTTGGTCCTGGGGAACTACCTGCCTGGATCCTTTCCCATAGAGGGAGGCATCAGGACCAGTATCACATTTCTCAATTTGACATGGGCCTGGCGCCTCAAGCCACCTACCTGTCCCCAAGGCCTGAGAGGGCTCTCGGCAAAGTTCCCCTCGAGCAACACCCATGGCTCAAGGGCCCTGAGTGCTGAGCCCCTGGCCCATCAGCATCTATGCTCCATGCTGCTCCCGCTGCCAAGCGGGGCTGTGGTCTCCGCACCCGCGCTGACCTTGGATTAGAGAACTGTTAGGCCAGTCCCGCCTCCCACATGTTGGCTGGCAGGGCAAAGGGTGGAATGGACAGACAGATGGTGGACAGGCAAACAGTGGACAGGAGATGGCTGGCTGAGTGTAACTACATTCACTGGGACAACCCATCTGAGGAGCAGGAACACGTGCCCATGGCTATAGACGTTGGAGCACATGTAGATGAACGCGAGGAAGGCGTGGCTGTGGGTGGAATTTGGTTTGGCCACTTGGGGCCAACCCCCCAAAATAGACAGACAAACCACCTTTGCCCAGGAGACCTAGTGGGCCTCCACCAGATGTAATTACACGCAGGCAGGTGCACGGAACGGGCCAAGGACAGAGTGTGAAAGGGGCCCCTACTTGTATTCCTATAGATGACAGTTTCCTTTTGGGGATGGCCTCAGGGTGGGATTCGTTGCTGGTCAGTGTCCCTTGTTCACTCTTCAGAGCTGCATGTTTTGGGGGTGGCTCGGGGGCCTCAGGGGCTGGGGTGATTCCTCCCCGTGTCACGCTGGGCGGTCGGGTACTGCTGTCCAGGCTGTCCGACGAGTTGCTAAGGCCCGACTGGCTTGTCACCTCGCTCTTGTGGTCTTGGCTGTCCAGGTAGGTGTCCTGGGCAGACTCGGTACTGCTCTGGACTGTGACTGAGATGAACGGCTTTGACGTGGTGCGTGGTGGGACCGGTGGCGGGGTCTTCTTATACGCCACTAGGCATGATGAACCTGCAGATGGGTGAGAGGAGGGTAGGGGAAAAGATGAGTCCCCAACCCTACTGAGCCCTTTTCAAGTCTGAGGCCCTCCCTGACCTGGTCCTAGCTCTGGCCTCAGCCATTCCCTCAACGAGGATTTCCGGAGCAGGAGAATGGAGGTCAGACACAGCAATGACCAAAACAGACACAGGCCCTGCCCACCCTCATGCTAGGCCAAAGCCAAGTCTAGTGGGGGATGCCAACATTGACCAAAGACATCCTCCACCTCATAGTCACACACAAAGGTATTATCCAGCTGGAGCATGGGCTAGACGGTGAGGTTCATGTTACAGGCTGTGACAGAGCCTTAACTGTGCCAAGGGAGGCAGTGACAGCAGAGTGGAAGTCAAACAGCTAAGGAGTGGCTAACCTTGCTTTCCTTAAGCTCACTGAGAGACCTACTGCTCCCCCTGGTCTTTCCCTTCTACTCTAATCTTCCCTATACCCCTGTTCCCTCTGCTTGGATGCCCCCTCCTTGTCTGGTCAAAGACCAACACATCCTTCAGGGCCCAGCTAACCCTTCCCCTATCTTGCCATTCCCACCTCACCTCCCTGTTACATGAAAACCCCATATACTAGTCTGCCTCCCCCAAGACTCCATCATGCCTGGTCTGACTCCCTGTTCTCCATGGAGACTCAGGGAACCAGGACCTGCCATGCGTGGGACCTGGGGTCATCTGTGAATCCCATTCCCAACCTGGCCTGGGGCTGGCCCACAGCAGGTGCACAGAACACCAAAGGCCCACAGATGGCTTCTCAAATGCTGAACTTTTTGTTTGAAACAGAAGATGCTTTCAAACAGCAGTAGCTACTTGCTGTCTGTTTGACAACAAGGGACTGGGTCAGATTCAAAGGCCTTTCTCAGCATCTTAACTCCAAATGCCCTTTCTCCAGTGCCCTTTCTGGGCCTGGGCTGGGAGCAGGAGCCAAACAAGCGACTTTAAGCCCTTCCTTCAAAGGGCTACCAACCATGGTGATGGTGATGGCCCAATGGAAACCCACAAAAGGAGGCCTAGTGCCACAGGGGCTGTGGGCAAGGCACAGCAGAATCCACTCAGCTGCCACTATGAGATATCACTACACGAACCTATCAGAATGGCTAAAAAAACCGGTGACAACACCAAATGCTGGCAAGAATGTGGCGAAACTGAATCACTCATACACTGCTGGTGGGAATGTAAAATGATACAACCGCACTGGAAAACAGTTTGGTAGTTTCTTTTAAAACTAAACATGCTATTACCATATAACCTAGCAATTGCACTCTTGGGGCATTTATCCCTTGGAATGTTGACACGTTCACAAAAAATTCATACTGAATGCTCATGGCAGCTTTATTTGTAATAGCCAAAAGGTGGAAACAACCTAGATATCCTTCAGTGGGTGAACAATTAAACTGTGGTACATCCAGACTGTGGAATATTACTCAGCAGTAACAAGAAATGAACTATTGATCTAAACAACCTGGATGAATCTCAAGCAAATTAAGCCAAGTGAAAAAAAGCCCATCCCCCCAAATTACATACTGTATGATTCTATTTATAAACCGTTCTTTAAATGACACAATTATAAAGATGGAGAACAGATTAGTGGTTGCTGAGGGAGACTAAGACTAAGGGGGAGGTTGGGATGGGTGTGGCTGTGGTTATAAAAGAGCAACAAGAAGGATCCTCATGTGTGCTGGCTGATGGAACAGTTCTGCATCTTGACGGTGGTGGTGGATACATGAACCTACACGTGTGATGAAACTGCATGGGACTTGCACACAAGTGAGTACATGTGGAAATGGTGAAATCTGAATTAGATTGGTGGGTTATATCTATGTTGATATTTTAGTTATGATATAATACTACAGTTTTGCAAGATTTACCATGGAGGGAAACTGGGCAAAGGGTATATAGGATCCCTCTGTATCATTTCTTACAACTGCTTATAAATTACAATGACCTAAAAATGAAAAATTCAATTTAAAAGGCCCACCCAGGGGCCGGCCCAGTGGTGTACCAGTTAAGTTCACATGCTCCACTTCGGCAGCCCAGGGTTTGCCAATTCGGATCCTGGGCGCAGACCTAGCACCGCTTATGAAGCCATGCTGAGGCAGGTGTCCCACACATAAAATAGATGAAGATGAGCACAGATGTTAGCTCAGGGCCGATCTTCCTCACAAAAAAAGAGGACAATTGGCAGCAGATGTTAGCTCAGGGCCAACCTTCCTCAAAAAAAAAAAAAAAAGCCCATCCATCTGTCCATTCAATCTAATAGACATCTATTAAGCCAGGCCCTGAACTGGATTCCAGGAAAGTTAGGAACCCTCGTCAGCAGAGAAACAACTGTGAAATGAGTACTGCAACAGTAACAGATACCACAAGGAAACAGGCTAGAAGCTGGGAGCTGTGTTCTGTGTGTGACCTTTTAGTGTGGAGGTGACAGAGTGCTCTTGGAGCTCAGAGCTAGGAGCACTCAATTTCTACTCTGTTTGAAAATTTCCAGTCCTGCTCAGGCCTTGAGAGAAATTCAGGGATCCCCTTAGACAGACACACTCGCAATCTCTGACTCCTCAATCTGAGAAGGGCAGTGCCTGGGCAGAGGGAGAATGAAGGCAGCCGGGCAGGCAGGAGACAGGGCTTTCGTCTACAGGAAAATGACCCTCCAATGCACTGCCCTGTGGGAGGAGGGACAGGCCTGCTCAGGGAAGATGAGCTCCTGTATTCAGCTGGCCATAAGGCATAGGCTGACAGCCAAAAGCTGGGTCATTTACTGAGCTATCCTCAGCAGCTTTGTGGCTTTGTAATTTAAACCTCACAGTCACTCTGTGAGGTGGGGATATGATTATGCCCACCTCACAGATGGGGCACATGAGGCTCAGCAAGGTGAGATACCCAGACTGCCAACAGTATGTGGCAACCACATCTGTTCAACAGTACAGCCCACCTCACTCTGCTCCCCAGGCCTTGGGCCCCTTCCTGCTGGGCTGGGGTTGCAAGGGTCTGGGGCCTTCGCTGACCACTGTGCACCCCTGCCCCCAGCATCTTGCTGGACCCTGGAGCTAGGCCGTAGGGGCACACCCAAGCCAAGATCGGACTGCTGGAGAAGGAGTGAAAGGCCTAAGCTAAAGGCAGAGGCCTGGCTTCCAGGTCCTAGCAATGCCTCATGCAAGTCCCTGCCCCGACTCTAGACTTTCCACTACCCTCATCTGATTGGAGGGTAGTTTCTAACTGGGTAACAGCATACCATATTCACACAGCCCTTGACAAACAAAGCATTCTACCATTCGTTCTCTCATTCAAGGGTAGATGTGGAACCTCCCATCACAGTGACTGAAGGAAAGATCCCTGTTCTGAATCCCTTCTCTCCACTGCCTGAAATTCTACCATTTGAGAGCCATTCCTTTGGTGGTAATGATCCAGAAGCCACAGGGCAGCATGGAACGAGGCAAGCCCAGCTCTGCTGTAGATCGTTGTGTTGCCACAGGGAGTGATCTCATAGGTTACATCACAGAGGTTAAGGTTCAGACAAGCCCAGGGAATGGCTCCTGTTGGTCTCTGATACAGAGGGAACCAGGCCTTGAGGAGAGTGAGCCAAAATTTTACCACTCCTCAAACACTGGTGGGGAGGCTGGGCTAGTTCTCTGACCAGCCCAGGGGTAGGTTCCCGCAAGAGCTTGACATTTAGAGCAGCCCAGTGAAGCCAATGGCCACCCGTGCCCAGCAGAGACCAGACTCACTGGGGATTTCAGGAATTGATTTGTTTCACCTAGATATCCCCAAGGAAGCAGGGCTTCAGTGGAGTTTCCTGCTCTAGATCAGAAGAGTGAAATCCCAACCTGCTCAGAATGTTCCGGGAGGGAATATCCAAGGGGATAACAGTGAGTGTGAGGAGCTAGAACTGGGCTCTAAGCCTGGCTGAGGCTGTGACCCCTGTCAAGGTCCTTGTCCCCACCTGTGGGGCTGACACTGGCCTGGAGGAGTCAATCTGTGTAGAGATCTGCATGGAAGAGCACCCCCTCCCAGGAGACGATGGGGCTGCCCACAGCTAGGGGTCTGGACAGAGGACTGACCCTCCAGCCTCTCTCTCAGGGCCGTCTGGGCCAAGTCCTGCTGAAGCACACTCAGAGGCCCTGAGCCCTGGCTGAGGCAGCCACTCATTAGAGGGAAACTGACTAGCGGGAGGCCAGACCAGATGGCCAGATGCGATAAGAGGAAAAGTGAACTTATCTTGGATTCTCTATGTCTCCCAGGGCACAGGTCACAGCCAGATGAGGGGTGTGACTAACAGAGAGGATTTCAGGGCCTCAGGGGCTCCCTGGGCGGCAGGTATCCCTCAGCTCTGAGGACTGTCCCCCCCAGGGCAGGGTAGTGGGACCTGACTGCACAGGACAGCTCTCGTTTCACATGTGTGAAATGCCAGGAAATACAGGCCAACACCTCCTCCTACCCCTTCCAACATCACACTCTGGCCACTCTGTGTTCCTCACATCCATCACACTGCTTCCCACCTCAGGGCCTTTACACGTGCCATTCCTTCTGCCTGGAAAGCTTCTTTCAGCTCCTCAGGCTTCAAATGTCACTTCATCAGAAAGGCCTCCCCTGACTGGCCTCCACTCACATATCACCCAGGATCTCCATGAGAGCACCTATCACATTTGTCATCAGCTTGTTGAGAGATTTACTTGTTGATGGTTATAGGCCTGGGGCCACGGGGGAACTCTGTCTGTCTTGGCACAGCAGGTCATATCCCAAGCCCAGGCTAATACCTCAAGCATAGAAAGCTCTCTATAAATATTTGTTGAATGAGAAAATGAACCTCATCATTGCTCCAAAAACCCCAGTTGCCAAAAATCAAGATTATTTAGCTATAGCAAAGGCTCCCAATACTTCAGTGTCCAAGGTTCTAGTCCCTTCCTGAATTTGGAGCCCTTTCTGCTTGGTACCCCTCCACACATCTCTGCAGCTTCATCTCCTGCCCTCCCACCCCCTCAGCATGCCCATTCCAGCTCCGGAGAACCCAATACACCCTTTCCCAAACAGTCCATGCACTTCATGCACCCAGGCCTTTGCAAGCACTTGTTTCTGCCGGAATCCCTTCTCGTGTCCTCTGTGCTTCTCGTCCTCCTGCCAGTCCCTCCATCCCTAGCTCTTTCTGGGCCAGGCAGGTCTGCCTCCTGTGCCTTCCTCTGTGGATTAGCTGGAGCACTCGGAGTTGTGACCATGCACCCAACTGAGAGTGTGTCCCATGTATGTCGGTACTCAGTGGTCAGCCCAGAGGGTGCACAACCATCATTTGCTGATTAAACTTTAGAGGGAGGCAAGTGCCCCAGAGACCCAAGATGTTGGACCTGCTCAGTCCTGCATCCTCCAGAATGTGACTGCGGCCCTTCCTGCCTTGGGGAGACGTTCTGTGTGCCACAGTTTACACAACATGGCATGTGCATTCAACTCTTTGTCCATTCACTCTGGAAAACTTTCAGATTTGCCCGGGAAGCTTGGGGGTGAGCATCCTTCCAGTGTGACCATCTCCTCCAGCTGGTCCTTGTGTATATTTTCAAATATCCTGAGTGAAGCATCCACTGAGCCACAGCAGCATGTGCACATTGAACCACTGCCCCCAGGGGTGGCATGCTTCCCTACCCCCGTCTTGGTTATGCTGGTCCCTCATGCCAAGGTTCAGATAGCAGCCAGTTGTGCAATGCAATGCCTCCTCCGTGCAGCCTGCCCCCAGCCCCAGACATCCAGCCCAGCCTCCCTACCCCACTGGACACAAGTCCTTGCTTCTTCTAAGTAGAAGCTCCCTTTGTCTCATTTATGCCTTCTACTCCAAGATTTTATTCAGCAAACTTTATCAGGTCAGAATGAATTTGTTTCCGTATTTTGTTTTTTATGTCACGGTGTATAAGATGGTCAAACAGAGCTTCAGATGCTCAGAGGAGTGCCTGGGAGTCTATCTCTGAAGAGATACGGAGGACACAGCTACTCCAGGAAGCCAGCCTCCTGCAAGTGCCTTGGAGGCCAATAAGGACTTGGTCCTAAGGACCAGTGTGGCCCTCATGTCTGCTAGCTACCAGGGGCCCAAGCTTGGCAGGGGGCTGAAGAAGAGGCCTGGACTCCTGAAGAGGATGGATGCAGGGGGCCACAGACAGTGTGGGAGCCATGGCAGCAGGCTTTACAGAAGAGGCAGTGGGGCCCACTCAAGGCCCCACATGAAGAAACAGAGCCGGCCTCAGAGCCAGAAACCCCTAAATTCCCTTTGCTGACTCTGCCAGGCTTAGGAAAGGGCTTGTCAGAGGAAGGGCTGAGGGCCTGTAAGATCCCATTCCTTCTCTCACTGAGTGACCTGTCAAACCATGCAGCTAAATCGGGCAACTCATTTGTGTGCGATGGTAAAAACAGAACTCAAGGCTCCCACCCACCCAGCCTCAAATTCCTCCCTCCTTCCCTATTTCTTCCTCGGAAGCTAGGAGAAAATTCCAAGCAGCTAGGTAAGGATCAGGGGCAGACTGCCCTCTCAGAGCCACTTCCCTGTTGGCAGCCATGTGATCCCCACTCTCCCACTGTGTCAGTGTGGAAGCCACCTCCCTTGCCATGCCTTAAGAGTCAGCTTAAAGTTATCAAACTTTAATCTCAAACTCCAGCAAGAGGGACTGGCAGCACCTCTTGCCCCAACATCCTCCTGGGGTTCCTCCACTGCTCCCCGCAATTCAGCGCTTCCTAACTGCGTCTCGCATCCTTCCCCTTCTCCCCTGACCTAGAGCCAGCCTCCCCTAGATCACCCATACCGCTGCTCCCTCGCCCCCCAACCTCCTGTCCTGCCCTTCCTGTCCCTCCTCCACTCCTGCTGGCTGTTCAAGGAATCCAACCATGTCGCTGCTTTGTTTGAAACCCTTCAATGATGCCACAACCCACCCAGTGCACCTGAAACAAACCCTTCAGTGGGGCATTAGGGCCCTCTAGAATCTGTACCTGCCTCGGACCACAAAGTCCATGAAAGCCAAGAGGTCACAAAGGCAGCATGCTGGGGAAGACAAAGCTGCAAAGCTCAGGGAGCCCTGGCCTGTCCTCAGAGCCTTATCCGGAAGCCAGGATGCACCCCTGCTGGTAATGGTTCCAACGCTAACCGACCTGACTGAGCGCTGACTGGGCCAGGCCTGAACAAGCACTTCATATACACTTGATCCTCAATATTCACGATTGTGATCTGTGAATTTGCCTACTCATTAAAATTTATTAATAATCCCCAAATCAATCCTCATGGGGCTTTCATGGTCACTCACAGACATGTGCAGAGCCTGAAAATTTGAGTCACCGACACACAGGTTCCCAGCTGAGGCTGAACAAGGTGGCACTCTGCCTTCTTGTTTCGGCTCTCACACTGTGCACAAGTGTCCTTTTCTGGGTCTATTTAGTGCTATGCTTTTCAGTTTTGTGCTTTTTCTTGGTGATTTGTCTGTTTAAAATGGCCTCCAAGCACAGTGCTGAAGTGCTGCCTAGTGTCCCCAAGTGCAAGAAGGCCGTGATGTGCCTTACAGAGAAAATACATGTATTAGAAAAGCTTTGTTCAGGCACAAGTTACAGTGCGGTTGGTTGAGTTCAGTGTTAATAAATCAACAACATATTAAATAAGGCGCCTTTAAACAGAAACACACATAAAACAGGTTAGTTAGTGGAATGCTGTGGCCCGAGGCCTGCAGGGACTCTGCATTTCCCATAGGGGCAATGGTTCCGTATTTGCTATTTCAGCATTTGTGAGACTTTACGAACATGACTACTGCAAGTAATGAGCATGCACTGTACTTTTGCCAACTGAATCCTCAAAATGGGTACGTGTGAGGCAGGTCTGTCATTGTCCCCTTTTACAGACGAGGCTCAGAGAGGTGAAGCGACTCACCCTAGCTCACCCTCCCAGCTAGGCAGAGTCGGGGCCAGGGCTTGAACCAGGCTGTCCGAAGGCAGACCCCCAGCCTATGCCCCATCCACTGCACTAACTCGCTGAGGGTCATGTGGAAGCAGCAGCCCTGGGCACGTCAATCGTGTCACCCAGAAAATGGGGTATGATACCCAATGTGCTCTGAGTAAGAGCCACGGAGACGACAGACATGAAGATGCTTTGTAATTGTGGGGTGGCCCCCTGCAATTCCTCTTACCCTGGTTTCTGGATGGAGAGAATGACCCCTCCTGGGGGACAGTCTGGGGGTCTTTCTGGCAGACACTAAGGTTGACTGGATCCGGAAGGGTAAACCAGAGTCACTGAGTGGCAAGGAAATGCAGGATCTTCTATCCCTTCAAGTTTTAAGCGAAGGGATCCTCTATGAGCAAAGAAACAGGGCAGGACAGCCCAAGGCGTGGGAAGACAGATGTGAGCAGGGCACAGCTCGGCAGAGTGGAGTTTAGGTAACTTAGCTGGTGAAGGGAAGATAGGGATCAAGGCAAGGAGGGCTGAGTAGGGGCTGCTGCCTCCTTTCAGACAGTACTCTTGGCTTCCTGAGGCCACTTGGACAATGGGAACAGAGGCATTTTCTTCCTGCCCACAGCATCCCTCATAAAATCCTTGCAAACTGGCCTGCAGTCAGAGGATTTTACAGCATTCAGACCTGACAGTCGCTGGGAGGGTGTATCACCTCCTATCTCAACAGCCCAATGCACTAGGTAGCTCTGTATGAAGTGCCAAGGCCATCTTGAATTGAGCATGTCCAGAATGAGTCTGAGTCCTCTCCTCCCCCACTTCGGCCTTGATCTCCTAGAGAGAGGACCCTATGCACTCAGTTACACACTCCAGAAGCCTGGGAATTCCCACCCGCCTCTTCCCACCACTCCCCTGTCTGCAAGGCCTTGCCTCACCCCCATAAAAGCAAATGTTACAGAGACCAGCTTCCTTTTATCCCCACCAGCCTGGTTTAAGCTTCCACTTTCTACCCGCTGGCCTCCCTACTTTGTCAGTGGCCCAACTCACCCATAATCACTCTCCAAACAGCAGCCTGAGGAATTTTTTAAAAGTACAAATTGGATTATTTCCTCCTCTTTCTAAAGCTTTTCCAAGGCTCCCCCCTGCACTTCCATGAAGAATAAAATGCATATTGCTCACCTTGGCCTACAATAGGAACGGGCCCCTGCCCTCCTTCTCCAGCCTCAGTTCTTTCACTTTCCCATTGCTTATTCTATTCCAGCCACACCAGCCTGTTTGCTATTCCTCAAACATTCCAAGCATGTGCCCACCTCAGGGCCTTTGAACCCGCTGTTCCTTGTCTGAAATGATCCCCACTCCCACCTTTGCATGCCTACTTCTTCCCATCCTGATTTCGTCTTGGCTTCCCATTTGGGTCTCTGCTGGGGTGTCATGTGCTCAAGGAGGGCCTCCCTGACCACCATGTCTAAAGCTGTTATTCTTTCTTTGGGGACCTGTTTACTTCATTTAAGCATTAATCAACTTGTTGGTTCACTTGTCTTTTGTCTTTTTCACCTACCAGATAGGGACCCTGAGTATCTAAGATAAGTTCCTGAGGGTGGGGACCCTGAATATCTCATACAATACCAGGGCAAACACACGGCTGTGTTCCATAAATATTTGTTGAATGAGTGAACAAATCCCTATTTGGCAGTTGGGTAAAGTAAGGCTCAGAGAAACAGAATGATTTACTCCTGACTCAGAGCTGGAATCTAACGCCCAGTACTGTGGCTTTGAGCTCCCTTCAGGTCAGCCCCCAACACACACGCACACACACTCTCTATAGGAACACAATTTGGTGGGAGGTAAAGCCTTGAGCAACTCTGCCTGAAGATGGGCAATGAGGCCATGGGAATGAGCCCAAGAAACCCTAAACACTGGATATCAGAAATTATTTGAAAAATAACCATTTCTGAAAGGTGGCAGAGGAAGAAAGTAAGCAGTGCTGGCCTGGGAGGAGAGACAATTATCACTGATGTTTTACAGATGAGAAAACAAGCTTTTACTTTCAAGAGTGGCAGCGCAGAAAAGCTCTGCTCTGTGAGGCCAGGAAGCCAGGTGCGAAACTCAACACTGGCCACCCTGGCCTGTATACCTTGCATGGGGCCTGATCCTTTCTGGACCTTAGTTTCCCCAGATGTAAACTAAGCGAGTTGACCTTGAACGGGGGTCACAAATTCAAATGTTTACAGGAGACCAGGCATCTAACCCCTCTGTCCCACAGCTGCCATGTGGAGACCTGGGTGAGAGAAGCCAGAAGTCTGGACTTAAAAAAGTAAATAAATAAAACCTCTAAAATTTTAAATTCAGAGTTCTAAAAAAACACTGTGGAGGTACCTGCCTGCCAGCTAACAAGGCCTGTGGCACACTAGTTTGTGACTGCTGGAGCAGTTGCCCTCAGGCCTCCTTGCTCCTTCTGGAGCCCCATCCCCTCTCCCGCTGCACCACAGAAGCCTGTTTATAAGAGACTCCCCTCTGCAAAGGGAGGAGATCCTTGGGAACCTTGAAACTGAGGCAGCCAGGAGGCACTTCTGGTGGTGTCTTAGGTCCAGCTGAGCGAAAGCAGAGAAAGCCCCCTCTGGTTGGCAGGCCAGGTCTGGTTTCAGGCTCTCGGCACCAGGGCACAGGTGGCAGGAGAGCCTGATCTGGAGTACAGATCGCTACTCCCTTTCATGGGCCTGGGGCAGCTGCCGGAGAGGGACCTGCTCGGTTGCCAGAGCAACACCCTCTGCCTCCGCCAGAGACAGCTGCTCCTTGGAAGCACTGTTCACATCCCAGTTGGGGTCAAGGGTGTGAGGGGGTTCTGTCTTGACATGTTTGGCCAGAGGGGCTGGAGGATGGGGTTAAGCGATGCCTTCCAGATGGACCTACAGTTCAGGTCAGCTGGTTCTCAGAGAATGGGAAGCTGCTGGTCGGGAGACTTCACAAGCTCCATGGCATCTGCCCTGTCAGGACATAGACAAGCCCCTATTCCTGGGGTCCTCATGCAGCGTTTGACAATTTCCTTTCATTGGGTTAGATGGTGGCAGCCTTTGGCTCTGTTGGCCATGGGGGCAGAGGCCTAGCGCCCCCTGCACCAGAACCCCAGCATATGGAAGAAAAAGGTGCCCAGTCCTGCCTACGACCACTGCTGCCCACTGCCCTTCCTCAAGCCCTTCTCTTCCAGTGGTCTGGACACTCCAACCTCCTGCCCAGAAACAGAAACACTAGAACTCCTGACATGGATTTCCCAGTCACCCAGGACTTCCCCAGCTTGACTAAGTCTCACTACAGCCTCAAAGTAAAGCTCAGAGAGGTGAGACCACTTGTCTGAGCTCACACAGCTAGTTGATGGGGCACTGGGGTTGGAATGAGGATGTGGAGCCTCCAAATTCCAGGGTCTTAGGAGATAGTAATTCCAGTGATTTTCAAACCAGGTTCTGAGGGGCCCCATGGGGGCCCTGGGGAAGGCTTATTGACTTCTACCCCACTCAAGGTCCCTCAGAGCAGCTCCATTTTCCTTTTTTTCCCCATATGGAATCCCCACATGGTATTTTGAAACCCACTAGACTTATTCAACCTCCTCATGGTAAAAACAGAGAAACTGAGGATCAGAATGGCAATGCACTCCCTGAGGATGAGGTGGCAGAGCAGGCACCCTTGCCCAGGGCTCTGAAGGTGGGTGTGTTCCCTGTTCCCCCTAGACTAAGAAAGGCAGATGCCATCAGGTTCCCCAGCTTGGAGACCACCAGCTCTGGGCATTCAGGGAGGCACCCACCTGTGGCTGAGCCCCACCTCCCCCAGCACCTGACCAGGGGACCCCAAACAGCATGCTGTTTCTCAAAAACCATTTCCACCATTACTTCAATGGTATCCAGGAAGCAACCTGTGAGACAACATTCACCCCTCACTCATTCTGTGCTGGAATCTGCCACAAATGTTGTCTTATTTATCCTTTGAGACCCGCCTGCAGAGTCAGCTCAGCCAGCACCTCTGCTCAGAGGCCGAGGCCCCTGCCCAGGACACCTTATTACCACCACCTCTGGGAGTCCAAGCTTTAAAGAGATGCCAGCTTCCAAGCTGCAGTTACGGAATCATGATTTTCTCATTCTACATTAAAGCTATAACCACTAGTAGGGGGTGCTGATGATGGCCAGGGTTACAGGGCTGCTATGGCTCCAGCCCGATGCAAAACTTTGATGTGTACAGCCCTTCTCTGGCCTGGTGGGGGAGTGGGGGATGGAGAATCTAAGATTTGGCTTTTCAAGTGCTGGCTCTAGCATGTGGACCTCGTTGCTGCCTTCTGAAAGCCATAAGATCCCAGGAGCCCAGCCTGGAAAGCACTACTCAGAAAGCGCCTCAAAAAACTACCCTCACTTCTGGAGGGCTGACGTCAAACCCTGGTGATGGGTCACAAAAGCTTGGCTTTTTACAAGCTGTCATGGGCCCCTGCATCCACTGTGCAAAGCCAGACACTACCAGGCCCCACGCAGCTCGATTGCTGGCCTCTTTCATCATTCTGAATGACCAAGCGGATCCCAGAATAGAAAGGCGGTGTTAACAGGTTCATTCACTGTGCCTGGAGTGACAGGTGGTATATCAGGTGACAGAATCAGGAGCCAAGAACCCTGGGCAGCCAAGAGATGGGATGAAATGAACAGTGCAGAACTGAATGGGGAAAATGGTGAGTTCAGTTCAGGTCAGCAAGGCAATGCCGCCTGTTTCAGTGCCAGGCCTGGGGACAGAGACACAAGAAGGGAGAAGGCCCAGTCCTCAGAGCCTATATTAAGATCTCAAGTTTGGGATCCCAAGTTAGACAATTACACGAGAGAGCAGCACATGTCGGAAAAGGCTCCAGCTGACCACAGACATGGTCTGAGGCTGCACTAACAGAGAAATGAAGGATCAGGGAGGGGGTCAGCCCCCCCCGAACTCTGGATAATGTTGTGGGTACTGTTGCCAATTCTGGACAAGGGACATTGCCAAACTGGAACCTGATGAGAAGAGGGCAATTTGCAAGTGGAGAAGTCTCAAATCCATCCCATTACAACATGTGCTTATTTACAGAGGGGAAGCCATGCATTGGGCCCTGGGGGCACTAGGGACCCAGGATGAGTAGTCCTTGTCCTCAAGAAAGTCACAATAAAGTGATGAAGTGGCAATGAAATGCTCCCTCCACTGACTGAGCATAGCCACATGGAGTAGTGCATGAGAAAGCCTGGGACGGACTGAACAAGAGTGCTTTGACTAATCAGTGATGGCTGTTGCAGATTTGCCACAGACGGGGTGTGACACATGTACCCCATGAGCTGTGCCTGGTCTAACATGAGGGAGCGCTTGGAAAGACTGGAAAAGAGAGGCAACTCAAAAAGGCATGGCTGCTGTCCCCAAATACCTAGAAGATGGTCACATATACACATGGTTCAGGTCGTCACCCCACAATAAGAGGGGGGATGGGAAGGTGCGGGCTGTTAAGGGGAAACAGATTTTGCCTCATTATAAGGAAGTGGTTTCTCATGGGCGGAACTACCTAGAAGGTAGCCAGCTAGGCTAGACACAGGCACAATGGATGCCAGGGAGGGACTCAAGATCCCATGGAGGTGACCTTTAAGATTCCTTCCAGGCCTGAGATGTTTATTCTTTCTTTGTCTTCCTACTTCACACCCAGTTCTGGATGTGACATCAGACATCATTTTTGTGTGTATGACATTCATAGTTCAAATTTTTTTTTTTGTCTCCAGAGAATTGTGATCAACAAGCAGAAAAAAGAAAGAAGAATGTTCATATAGCCTAGCTACGTGGGAAATGTGAGGACTAACACCAGGGCCTCAGTACCATCAGGGTTTAAGACGTCTTCATCTGGGAAATCTGGCAGCACAGAACCCCTGTCTGAGATAGTAAACCCATCCTTAGAATATGAGATCAGCTGACACTTGTCCCCCCCACCCCCCCATACTTGCTACTGAGCTACAGAAGCAGCCTGCAGGTGAGGAGTCCGAGTGTGAGCACTGGTTCCCGCATTCACTCACTGTACAACCTAGGCTCCCTGGGCCTTTCTCCCATGTATAGAATGAGAACAATACTGGCTTGCCCTGTCCGCTGCGCCAGGACTGCTGTGAGAGTCTCATGAGAAGACAGGTGGAAAGGGCTTGGCAGGTGAGAAACTGTCATTACAAGTGCTTGAGGGGCCCACATATCTCCTGAGCAAGGAGCCCACAATCCCAGGCCTTCCAGGGACTCTGGAGGCCAGAGGCTGGGGATTTCTGGCCTGGGACATATCCTTCCAGTGCCCTGCCTGAGGGCCCACAACCATCCACCCTCCCCATGCCACGCGTGCATCACTGTTCTAACATTTTAGAGTAGTGACCCATGGGCATCCCCGCCTTGTCAAGTACCCCTCTAACTTCTCTCCACCACCCTCCTCATGCCAGGCTCTCAGCTTCCAGGCCTTTGCACCAGCTGCTGCTGGCCTGCAACATCCTTTCTCTTTCCTAATTCTGCCTCCTCCTTCAGGTCTCAGTTCCAGCATTACTCCCTCCAAAAAGCCTTCCCTGACTGTCCCCTGGCCCCTACTCTGGCTCCCCTCACTGTGTCACTACCCTGTGTTCAGATGTCCCGTGGGCCCTTGCCATCACATTATAACAGGCCTGTTCACTTTTCTACTTCTCCCTTTGATTTTATTTATTTATTTTTCCTTTTTCTCCCCCAAACCCCCCAGTACATAGTTGTATATTCTTCGTTGTGGGTCCTTCTAGTTGTGGCATACTTCTCCCTTTGGACCCTGGGGCCCTGGAGGCAGGACCAGTGGTTCCCATCCCTGTGGCCCCAACCCCGGCCCAAGAAGAGATGCCTAAGCAAATGCTTGCTGACACTTTTGAGGTAGAACCCCATCTCTAACCTCACCCCAAAAGTGGCATAGGCCTGCAGGGCCCTCCCTCAGGAAGACGTTGAGGATGCAGCAAGTAGAGAAGAGTCTGTAAGAGGAGACTTGGCAAGCAGCAGACAGAGGCGCTGGGACAAGTTGTGAATACAAGCTTCCCCCTCACGCCCCCGTATCCTTCCCTACTCGATTCTTCTCCCAGCCACCTCTGAAAGCACAACATGGTGACATTTGGGAAGGTCTCTTTGACAGAACACCTACCCAAGGAAAGGTCACCAGCCTCCCCACCCTGTCCACAGAGCCCTGCCCCCGCAATGGCACAGTATAAGGCAAACTGTAAGAACTGGCTGAATATTAGTGGCTAATAGGCATAGTTACCGGTGTATATCCTCTGCTCAGGAATCGGTGGCTACTGCCGTGGCCCAGTCACTGTCCGAGGTCCTTACAACTGCATCTTATATTTGATCCCCACAAGGAGATGTTTTCACCATCTCCCCTTGTGCTGCTGAGGAAATGCAGGCTCAGAGAGGTTGAGGGATTTGCTCATCATCACACAGCAAGTCACGTTCTATCTGCTGAGTACAAACCCTACAGGTTTTAATCGATAGAACCCAACCTTCAGGGCATCCAGTCTCACAAGTAATAAAAATACAAGCTTGCTGACAAGCATGACTGACATATACATTCCTACAAAGCTTAGAAGCTGCCATAAAAGACAGCTTGGTCTCCTCCTCCTGCTGGCGGAACCTGACTGAAGTGCACTTTCACAAAGACCTCAAGCCCAAACCAGCATCCCAAAGAGCACCTGCAGCAAGCAGACTTTACCTTGACAACTTCTACCCCTCTGAGCTGCTCCGCCTCGATGTTTTTGCAAGCATGCTAATCACCTCCCCAGGCTTTGGGCTGTCCTGCCAGACTCTTTTCTGCTCTCACAAACAGACCTGTGACATCACTTGCCCCTCAAACAGTCCCTTCCCCTCCCAGGACTGCCACCCCTCTGTAAAAGCTGGGGACTGCACTAGGTTGGGGACGGCATAGGTTCCAATGGGTGTGCTACTTCTAGTTGATGGGTAGTACCTGCCTGTGTTAAGAAGGATCCTCGAGCTGTGTCTAGGCTGAGTGCGAGCGTCATGATTGATCGGTGCTGTCTGCCATGGGCCTAGTACGGGAACTAACTGCCAAGCACAAGGTGTTTGTTGTCCCTGGGCAAGACGGTCACCATGAAATGCTTTAGGACTCTATTCCCATGATGCAGAATCACTTCCTTGATTCCCCACTAAAGCCTTTACTCCTCGTCCTTCCTTGCAGGCCCATCAACATCAGAGCTTCTTGGACAATGTTTTAAATCCAGTAAGACGGGAAAACGACCATCTGTTTTACAGACTACTGTCCTTCAAAAGACTGACCAACAAGGAACCCCAATAGCTGCAACTTAGAGAGTGAGGGTGGCTGGGTTTCAGCCCAGTTTTATCACTTAAGTGCTGAATGACCTTGGGCCAGTCACTTTACTTCTAAGTCTCTGCTGCTTTTTCTGTAAAATGGGGATCAGAAGCCCTGTTTTCCTTGCATTTAACCCTATCTGAACACTGTGCTAGGATTCTCAAGGCTCAAAGGGAAGTCCATTATCTGACTCAGAGATTTTGGGATGCACACATGACAGGAAGTATTGTCCATTTCTCAGAAGAGGAAGCTGAGGCTGAGAGAGATGGAGGGACTTGGGCCAAATCCCACAGTAAGTAGCTAATTGAGAACTTATGCTAAATTATGATTAAATTCACAGTCCTCCCCATCCTGTTAGCCCACCTCCACAGGGGAGATGTGGCCAGGCTCCATGCAGCCACCGTGGCTTTGGAACCAAGGCTGCCTCTGTGGAAGAAGCCCTCCCAGGAGATGATGAGTCTTTTAAAGACTCTGCTGGAACACAGCCACGGAAAGCTCAGAGTTGCAGAGTGCATTAACTTGGAGAATTCATCACCATAAAAACAGTTAATTATTCAGAGACATCATCTACTGCTCCTTTCAAATATACCTCCTTAAAATGGGCTGGAGAATGAGGTACCTGGAGCAGTCAAACTCACAGAGACAGAAAGTAGGGGCTGGGGGAGGGGGGAACTGGAAGTTGTTGTTTAATGGGTAAGAGTTGCAGTTTCGCAAGATGAGAAAGTTCTGGAGATAGATGGAGGTGATGGTTGTAAAATAATGTGAGTGTGTCTAATGCCACTAAACTGTACACTTAAAAATAGCTGAAATGGTAAATTTTTATGTGTATTTTACAATGAAAAAAAAAGGGCTAGTGAGGAGTCCACTGGGGAATTCTCTACAAATGAGCCCCAGTTATCAAATTGCTTTGAATTTTTTCACCCCAAATCCAAGAGTCACAGAATGAAATATTTAAAACTACTCTAAGCATGAAGTTTTTGATTTCTGATTTGAGTTGAATGTATATATGAGCAGGGGCTGATCTATAATCTGCCTACAATCTCTTTCCTAAGATTCAGGAAATAGAAATAAAAGAAAAAGAAAGAACTCAAATAGAAAATAAAAAAGATTGGAGGCCTACAAGGACAGTGATCAATTTTTCAGCATCACAAAACCTTGGAAAGGGGATGAAGGGAGACTGTGTGAAGAAAAACAATTTAAAACTTAAAAAAAAAGAATTAACTATAATTATCTCGTGTAACTATAGAAAATAGAAAAAGTTGTTCTAATCGTATTGCCCTAACACAATTACTATTATATCATTCTACACCAAAACTTTTTAACTGTAATCACTTTGGAATGGCAACCTTGCTAAAAAGAAATAGAAACTTCTGCCCTGGCCTTATTAAACAGAGGGAATGTGGTAGAATAGAAAGAACAGTGAACCAGGACTTCAAATCTTGATTAAGCGGTGTGACTTTGGGCAAGTCACTTCACTTCTCTGTTTCATCACCTCTAAAAACTGCAACCTGCCTCCCTCAGCAACAGAGGCAACACGGCTTTGTGGACTGTGAAGTAGTATGAGAACGGAAGTTAGCAATAAATAGGGAGGGCTGAAGAAGCCATTTCTTGAGGACTTATGATCAATATGAAAGCCAATAACAAGGTAAGTATTCAGAAGTTCTGATGCTAGTTTTAAGACAAAATCACTTGTAGTACTTTCATTATCACACCTCTTAATTCAGTGACACCTCTGGCTCCTACAGGGTGAGCAAAGCTGCTTGCCTGAGATCTAACCAGGCTCACAGAGACCAGTGACGTCCTGCCTGTATCTTCCCTCAATACCTTCCACCTTTTGACCCCCACTGCTCCTAGGCTGCCCCTGACTACCTCCTTGCTGTCCTCCACCTCACCCTCCCTGAAATGCGTCCCCATCCTCTCTGAATCGGTCCCTCTCAGCACCTGTTTGTCTCCGTGAGGGCTTATCTCAATTAGACAGTATCTTTTGTCTCTGTTACCTGCTTGCATGGGGACTCCAAGCTAGAGGGCAGCCCCACGAAGAAAGAGACCAAGTCCGTCTTGTTCCCTCCCCTCCCTGGGCTCAGCACCTGGCACTCTGAGCACAAGAATGGCTGATTGTTTGGAGAGAGAAGCGGAGGTGGGGTGGGAGGAGGGAGGGGCTGCCTGGGGTGAACCCAAATCCTCTTCCCCTGCATTGTCCCCACGCACTGCTGCACATGCCCCTTTGAGGAAACTGCTGGGGCAGTAGCAGTGGCAGCCGTGCCTTTATAGGTGCTGTCAGACAAGCCCCGCTCCTCCGACCCCCACCGGCAGTGCAGGCCGCAAGCAGACACCTCCTGACTGCTACTACACCCCTGTGCAGGGCAACAGCCACGTCAGGAAGCATGGGAAGCTTGGGAAGGCAAGAGAGTTCCAGGAGCGGCTGGAACTATTAAATCTATTCACAGCACACTCAATAACGGGCTCATCATGGCCCCAGAAGGAAAGTGCCCCCATGGAGTGATGACCCTGCAGAGAAAAACCCTGGCTCTGAGTGCGCTGGACTCTGATGGCCCTGGGCAGCCCTCTCTAGCCTGATCTCAGCTCTCCTGGCCCTGGACAGCCGGCCGCTGCCTTCTCTCCTCAACCCAGGGCACCCCCCACCACCCTGGCATCCTCCCCTCCCCCATCCAAGGTATCCTCCCTTCAATATCTCCATCCACCTGGAGCCCACCCAGCTTTTGAGGTCCTGAAGGTCCCCTCCTCTCTAAAGCCTGCCTTGGTTCACTCCATATTCCCCATTAGAGCCCTGCAGTCAACAAACAGCCATCAAATGACTGACACACCTGCAAACACCCCACCTCGTCCACCTACATCTTTCCAGGCATGGGACATCGACAGTCTACATATTGTACTAAATACCGTAAGTCTTCTCTCTTCCCTTGGGTATCAATAAGAGCAGCAGCTAACAGTGCTTAAATGCTTCCTCTGTACCAGACACTGTGCTCAGTGCTTTGTACACATTCTCTCTCTTGTCCCCATGCTGACACTAATGTCAGGTAATATTATCATCTCTATTCTGCAAGTGAAGAAACTGAGGCCCAGAGAGGTTAAGCAACTTGCCCAAGGTCTCACAGCTCTAGAGGGCAGCCAGGATCTGAACTCCAGCAGTCTGACTCTAGAGCTATACTCTTAACCAGAGGTATGCAGGACTTTTGGGGTGTGGGCTTCTCCCCACTGTGCCCAGCTCAGGTGTACACAGTTGGGCATTATAAATGCCAGCTTTCTGCATTCCATAGGAGCAGGGCGGCCAGGTGTGGTCACCAATGCAGTCATTCAACAACAACTTCCAGATCATCCACTGTGTGCTCAGCCTGTGCCCTCGGGGAGTGGATTTGAACCACAAGGGCTCTGTACTTGGGGATCTTTGTGATTGTGCAGAGGAGAAGAAAGGTACACAAAAATCATATTTGTTGAAGCCACAAAACTGATATCATATCTGCTTTGTCAAGTCTGAAAATTTCCTTAGACAAAGCACAGAGAAGCAGGAACTTACGACCCCAGCTAGTTAGATAATAGCTAATCTTCGAAATACACAGGCCAACCAAACTGGGTGTTATGATACCCTCTCAGTAGCTTCCAAGGGACCCAAATCGATTCAACTGAGCAGCAGAGCTAGAAGGAACTCCTTCCAGCCTGAGAAACAAAAAGGGAATCTGAGGTCCAAAGCCGGAAAGGATCTTGCCTGAGGCCACCCACCAACTGAACAAGAAGCCAAGGGTCCTGCTTCCCCAACCCCTGTCCTCTCCAAGTCCCTGGGACTGGACCCAGGGCAAAAAGGCTTTCAGGCCATCTGGGTCCTTAAGACACCACTGGGGGTTGAGGTAAGCGCCTATAGCAACCGAAAGTTTAAACGTCTTCACGGGGAAGACAGGGCGCTAGCTCTTACCTCAGGGATTGTGGAACTGCTCTGTGAAAGCTAGACTCGGGAGGCCAGGACGTCTTTCCCACGCCAACACAGGCCCAGCTCCAGCTCAGCCCTGCCCCGGAAGGACAGGAGTTTAAAAGGCAGTAGCTCCTCACCTGGGGCCACACCCGGGGAAGGCTGACTTCACCAGGGAACCCGTCTGACTACCCGGCTCCCAGACAGACCAGCAGGGCTGCAGCGTGGCGCCTCTCCCTGTGGGGCCCCACCCGGACCCCACCCAGCCAGGCCTCCAGAACGGTAGGAGCCGGTGGGAAGAGGCCAGCTCCCCTTCTAGTAAGGCCAGCTCGGCCTAGGTCCCTCAGGGCCCACCCCAGCCTGGGCTGGGTCTGAAGCAGCTGCTTCCTGCTTTGTCTTTTTCTTTCACTTTGGTTTTTAACCCCAAAGTGAAACTAAAGAACGGCCAATGTGGGAAAGACAGTGACAGGTAAGGCTTGGGAGGACTGAACGCATGGCTTCTAATGCCGTAAAGCTGCTGACTCACTGGGAAACTTGGAAGGAGGCCTTCAACTCCAGGCCTCAGTTTCTCCACAGATAAAATGGGAGCGAGGAACTAGGCAAGTGATTTTAAACATCATTTTAAACTAGAAAAATGATAGAACTTCCCCTTCCGCATCCCTGCCACCACCAAAGACCGAAAAGGAGCTGCGGAAATGACCTGCGGGGGCTGGAAGGGCCTTCCTGTTGACTTGAAGGAGGAGGCAAAACCCTGGCTGCAGTGCGAAGACTCCTGGTCTCCCTGTCTCTCCCCTGCCTGTCAACTGAATCCCTTTATCTTGAGTGGCCCTGGAGTCCCAGCAGCCCAGGGCAGAGGAAATTCAGGAATCCCCCAGGCACCAGCCTGACCCTGTCTTGCCATAGCAGAGGAGACACCCACCATCAGCTGACTGAAAACTCCCAGCCTGAGGGCTGACCTGGCCATCTGCTATGACAGATAGCAACCCACCCAGGACCGGTCCAAACTTCAGACTCTGCTGACCCTAGGGTACCTAGCAGTGTCTAGCTAAGCCCACTGTAATCTGTTTTACAGTATTTTCCCACTGGCTGGTTTACCAAATCTTCCCACTAGCCTGACGACCCGAGAAAAGCAGGGATGAGCCTTCCCACCTTTCAGACTAGGAAAACTGAGGATCAGAGGAGGACAGGGACAGAGTGGCCAATCCAGCACTGGATTCAGGAGCTCAGTAAATATTTACTGGACAAAATGAGCTCACTGGCCCAGCCGTTGCCAAGCAGGTGCAGCATGTGCCAGAGAAGCGCAGGAGGGACACGACATGGGTGGGTGGGTGTGTATGTGTGTGTGAGACACTCACCTGGGTGTGCATGTGTGACATACCTCTCCCTGGAGACCAAGTCACATACAGGTCCGAGGTACCTATAACAGGTCCCCTCCCCCCCAATCCTGGCTCCATTCTTGCTATCCCTCCAGCCCATTTCTAATCCAGCCTCCTTCCCTCTCCGGGCTGGATTAGAATAGTCGGTTCTTAACAAGGAAATGAATTTGAATCCAGGGGTGGGGGCAGGATACTTTAAAAAAATATATACATTTTCAGAATGCAAAAGAAGGCAATTTGAAAATATCTAACAAAATTTTAGCTGTACAGATTCTTCAAGATAGCAGTTCCACTTGCAGGACTGGCTCCCAGAGCTGTGCACACACACGCACATGGACACGCGGGGAAGAGCACCTGCTGCAGTACTGCCCACAGCAGCAAGACTGGGAACACCCTGGACACCCCTGCGTAGAGGACTGGACACACAACCAGGGGTCCATTGATGACGGACTGCCACATGGTCATGGAAAAGCAGGCTGTGGACCTGTGTGTGTCCACAGGGAAGAGCCTACAACAAACAGACTTGTGTGAAGACGACAAGGCACAGAACAGCAGGTAGGGAACAGGTCACCGTTTGCGTAACAAAAAGGGATGTTATTGACACAGCTGCCTAGATATGCAGAGCATTTCTGGAAGGAAACGGCAAGACTGTTCACGGTGGCCACCTAGGAGCCTAGGTGGGAGAGAGACTAATTTTTCACTGGGCACTTTTCTACGAAGTTTGAAATGTTTAACCACATACATGTATTACTTTTTCAATAAAAATATAATTTTTACACACAAAAAATAACTCCAGCAAAATAAACCCAGAGAAGCCTCAGGCATCAGACTCCCTGGGGGAAGGGCCCAGGCACCTGGATTTTGAAGTCTCCTCAAGGACTGCCTGTCTAGCCTTATAGCACGTGTGGTCAGCAGCTGAGAGTAGACAGAGATGGCCTGGACCCCACAGAGCTCTGGGTGGGGAGAAAGCATCGAGGAAGACTCAGGAAAAACTTGGCCTTGAGACATAGGAAGGATTTGAAGAGGGCTTTGAATGTCAAACAGGTACAGCTGGGAGGGGAGGGTTCCTACCTGAAGGACAAGGGAAATTAAGTCAGGCTGGTAAGACAGAGGAAGGGGAAGGAACGTGTCTCTCGATAGTGATCCTGGCAAATCCTTTCCCCTCCTCTGCTTGGTTCCCACTCACAGGAAGTGAGTGGGTTGGGCCAGAGTCCTTTGCAGACCAGATATCCTAGGATCTGCCTTTATTTCAATTCACTTAGTATTAAAGGAGGCAGGGAGGGTCCCCAGCCCAGCAGATAGCCACAAAGCTCCACACCTGTGCAGACTGTAATCAAATATTTGGAGGTTGCAAAAAATTCAGGCCAGGATCTTAGGTGCAGCAGCCCTTGAGTGACTTCCCCCAGGGAAGAAGGAACCGGCGGCCTTCTGTTGAGATGCCCTTCCTCAACTTCTTGTTAATAATTAAGTCATTCCTGAAGACTTCTTGTGTCACTTTGAAGTTCAGTTTGCAGAGACTTGCTGCCTTGGCTTTCTTTACTATGATACTCTAGGCTGAGGGCTCACAGGCTACACTAGTCTAGATCTAAGCCAGACTACAGGGATCTGCAGTGGAAAGAGCCCAGGGTGGGGGTCAGGAGCGCTGGGGGGGATCCTGGCCAGACCTCAATGATACTGTGGACTCTGGGAGGTCAGAAACTAAGTCTCTAAGACTGCTCTGCTTGCCACTGTGTCCCCAGGGCTAGCTCACCACCTGTCACACAGCGGGCATTTAATAAATACTTGTTGAATAAATGAGCAGCTCAGCCAGTGAATCCCGGAGTGACCTGGGTCAAGTCACTTTCTGGAAAATGAGAATGACAAGAACACTAATGACCTCCTAGGGTTGTATAAGGATCTACTGAGATAATGTGGATGAAAATGCTTTGCAAATCAAAAATAGGCTAAACAAATATTAAGGATCCAGAACCAATGTGAAAACAAAATAAAAAGAATGAATATACATGAGAATGATCAAATTTACGAGAAAGCACCTGGCAAATGGTAAAGCATTAATCAAATAAATTACTACAGCTGAAAGGGACAGCACAGGTCATTCTAGTCCACTGTTCCAATGTCCAAATGATAGTTCTCAGGCTGTGTCTGTTCCAAAGGAGTACAAAAATCCATCAAAACCTTTGTCTAGATATTGGTATGAAAAACACAGGTGCAGTTACAATTGTACCCTGCGTACAGCTAGGCTCAGAGAGCATTTGCCACACAGAGCAGAAGGGCTGGTCAAGCCATCAGTTCCCTAGCTGCACACTGGGATCAACCACTGCTGCCTCCTACAGTAAGTCCCAGGCACCTGTCGCTTCCCTCTGCCCAATGGGTATCCCTGGCTGCAGCCTGGAAAATGGGAACTGGGTGGGCTTCATCACCTGGCTCTCCCGTGCTAAGAGTACCTCCGGACAAGTCCCTTCCTGCCTTTGTGGGTGACTGATTCCTCTGGCTGGGCCAGGGCACACCCCTTCTGGTGGGGCCGGCTGAGAATCCCAATGGGCCCAGTCGTGGATGTGCCCGTTGTTGGACTAGACACATATGAGACCCAATGCTGGAGGTTGCTCACAGCCTGGCGAGTAAAATTGCTGATGTAAAGGGCCCCTTATTTCTCTGACTCTCCTACCCTGAATAAATTCTAAGCTGGCACCCAGCTCCAGCCTTCCAGATCTTCAGAAAGCAGAGGTTTGTGGGCTGTAGGGGATGCATTTCCATGCCCCCAATTCAAGGTGCAAGAAGGCTCAGATTCCTGGGACCTGAACAGTACAAGTTTCCTTTCCAAGAAGCAGAGCCGAACTGTGGGAAAAGCCAGAGTTTACAGTCAGCCAGCCTTGGGTCTGAGCCACATGTTCCTTATCTGTAAAACGGGGATGGTAAGTCCACCTGCCTCAAGCTTGTTGTAAGGATTTCATCAGAGTGCCTGTGGGGGCCCTGGCACAGAGCCTGGCATGGCGCAGGTGTACAAGCAATGTGCTCAGACTGTTACTTCCTGCCCCAAAGCAGCAACACCCAACATCTTTTCCTCTGGCCCATCAGGCCCCCAGCGGGCTCTTCTCAGGGACAACTGGCCATTCCCACTCCCACAGGCTCCACCAGAACCTCGCCCTCTTCTTTCATCTGGATGCTTGCAAAGCTTCCTCCCTGTCCTCATTTTCATTCATTCAGCCTGATTCATCTTGAAAAAATCCTCCAGTTGTGCTACCCCTGCTCTAAAACCATCTATGGCTCCCCAAAGTCTCTGCTTTCAGCTGATATTCAACATGACTACAACCTGCTGGCTCCTCCAAGATTTTCCCTGATGCACCAGCAAAACTAGTCTACTCTGTTTCCCTAAATACGTGCTTACTTTCTACCCCTGCACCTCTGCCTCTGCACAAACCATTCCCCGAATGTCAGCCCCACCCTCTGTCTCTGCAAATCCAGCCCCCTCAAGAGGGCTCTTGTTTTCTCTGGCTCACACTCAGTTCTTCCTTCTCAGACAATGCTTTTCCTCAGCAGACGCTTAATTACAGACTGTCACACAGTCTCTTATAATTGTAGGCCTTGTCTCCCTCATCACAGCGTAAGTTCCCAGGGGCAAAGGCCCTGTCTGTCTGTTCTTTCCCATCCTCTCAGAGCCTGGCCCAGGGCTGGGAGGGCAGGCCCCTGGTCAGAAAGTGTTTTCCAAGCCCAATTCAGCTCCAGACTGCGCCAAGTCTAGCTCTGATCACTTGGGACCACTTCTCTTGCTCTTGTCCTGTGAGTAAACTGTTCACTGGCCAAACCAGACCTTGCCACTCCAGCTCTCCACCAGGCCAGCAACGTACAGAAACGAGGGAGAGCTGCGTGGGGAGGCAGGGCTATGGCTCTCGCCTGGCCTGGCATGGTCTTGCTCTGTGATCCCAGGCATGTCCTTGTCCCTCCCCTTCCCCGGACCTGCTTCCTTACTGTGAAACAAGAAACAATAATCTTTTAGCTCCACAATATGGATTTTACTCGTCTTTAAGGCGGTCTTGGTTCCCAGGAGTGGGGGGTGCGGGGGAACTGGCTGATTCTAACACAGGCTGAGGGATGGGAAGGAGCCCTAGCCAGGACTGGGAAACCCGGGAACCCGAGAGGCGCTCAAACCTCATCAACCTCACTGAATTCTTGTTGACGACGGGATGGCATTCCTGCCCAAGTGTTCAGTTGCACTGCCATCACGCTGGCCAGGTCTGACAGTGTCTGCTGCCAGGGCTAAGCAGAAGGGTAACTTGCTTTTGGAAACAACCTATCCTGCCCAAAACAAAGACGATGATGAAGGGCCAGTCCCTCACCTGTAAAATGGGGATAAGACTGACACCTATCATAGGATTGTTGCAGTAATGCAGTGAGAAGATGCCATGAACCACTTAGCACAGTCCCTGACGCCCAGGAACAGCAGTGTAGCGTAAGGTTCTCATTTCTTGAGGGGCCTTTACTACATGAGTTCTCATCCACACAGCAACCTATGAGGTAAATATTTCCATCCCAATTTGACGGAGAGGAAAACTGAGGCGCAGAAAGTTGATCAATCCAAGGTCACACAGCAGGGACGAGCCAAGCTGTGATACAAAGCCAGGAAACTCTCAGCTCAGCTTCTCCCAGAGCGCAGCCCACAGGCCGTCAGCATCAGACTCCTCCAGAGGGCTGCTTTAAAACGTTGATTCCTGCCTCCAGAACTGCCAAACGAGAATCTCTGGAGATGGAGCTCAATAACCTCAACTTCATAGTGATGAGGAATCTAAATTTTACATATGAGAAAACTGAGGTACAGAGAGGTGAAGGGGCCTGCCAAGGACACATCTTCAGTAACTATGAACCTGGAACTGAATTCACAGTCTGACTCCAGAGGCAGCAATCAGAGACTTCCTAGAGGTGGTGGCATTTGACGATGTGGACCTTGAAGGGATGAGAGGGCACCAGAGGGGGAAGGTAGAGCACAAATAAAGGCTTGGAGCAGAAAAGGCCAGGCCACTACTGCTTAGTGTGCCCTCCCGACCCCTGGGGAGTGAAGATATACCTATGGAGCCATCGCTGCAGCCTCCCCCCTGGGAGAGACAGTCCTGAGCCCATCTGCGCTTCCAGGAGGAAAGCCTGTCACGTGTGGTGTCTGCAACCAGCAGATCTCTGGCAGTGGCCCTCTGGGTGTGTCTGGTTGCTGCTCAGGATGAGAAAACCAAGGAAGATGGTGACTCAGTCCCCACCCAGACTCAAGCTAGTCTCATTTAAATCTGAGATGAGCTCAGAGGCTGGAGAAACGTCAAAACCCCCTCCTTGCAGAACAGATGCCAGACCCAGAGAAGGCAGCCTGAGGGGTAGCCTACCAGACAGAAGCAATAAATTTGGAGCAACGCTGTGGGTTGTCAGGGAAGAAAAGCCAAGAGGCCTGGGCTCAAGCCTGCCCCAACACCACCAAGCTGTGGGACCCTAAGCATGTGCCTGTCCCTGTCCCTCTCTGGGCCCCCTATTCTTCATTCACCTGTGAAACAGGTAGAACCCCACTGGCTTCTGACTTCCTCCCAAGACTGTTGTGAGGAACAATGATCAGGAAGGAGCCGGGCAGATTACACAAAGCCTCACACAGCAAGTGAGACATTAGAGGATTACTCCTATTATTTTTTAGAACAGCCAGAAGGTGCTTTCCTTGTTACTTGAACCCCAGTCACAGAGGGTAGGGGGAGAGGCTGGGCCTCTGTTTTGTTCCCACAAAAAGAAAAGTGGTCTAGATATCATTGGGAGGTGAAAGTTCACATTTATTAAGTGCCTACTCTGTGCCAGGTGTTTTTTATATATAATCTCACTTAAGCATCACTTCAATCCTGCAGTGTAAATATGATTCTCTTCGTTCCAAATGAGGAAACTGAAACCCAAAGAAAGTAACTTGACCAAGATTACACCAGCAGCAGGTGATGGAGACTGATTAAAACCAGGGGTTTGTGGCTCTAAAATCCACACTATTTCTACTCTCTGGAAAAGTTTGTTTAAAAGGCAGAACATGCTTGGTACAGAGGCCTAACTCAAGGACTGCCTTCTCCTGGAAGCCCTTCTGATCCCTCTGCCCTGGCAGGACCTCTCTCCTATGAAACCCCACAGCACATAACCAGCACACGTCTGGCAACAATCAGCACATTCTCCTTCTCATCCTGTGATCAAGCACACTTTTAACAGGGAAAATGAGATGCAGGTACAAACAGGTGACCTTTGAGTTATGTTAGAATCCTTAAATGTCAGAGCTGGAAGCACCTAAGAGACTATGCCATCCAACTCCCTCATTTTTCAGAAGGAAAAATGCAGAGAGGAAAACACTTGTCTGAAGTCACACAGCATCTTAGCATCAGGGCCAGGAATAGAACCTTGGCATTCTGCCTCACAGAAATTCTTTAGGGACTCCATGATTTCAGAATCAGTCTTAGGACAAGGATTATCATTCTCATTTTACAGATAAGGAAGCTGAAGCCCAGGCAAAAGTGGCCTGAGAGTGGGTCAGATGTGGGGACCAGAACCTTGATCCCTCACTTCCAGGCCAGGGACCAAGCCCCCCACCCCTCCCCAGTGTAAAGTAGTCTGCATAGTGTGCCAAGCACAAGCCACCCAAAAAGGTCAATGATGTTAGAAATTGTCATTATAAACCAGTGGGCAGATGATCCCAGCCTGACAGTGACCTCTTCAGAGGCAGTGCCATGGAACAGGACCCAGGAGTCCTGGCTTGACCCTCTGTGAGTTCCTGGCTTCTCTGGGCCTCATCTCTAAGACAAGTGGGCTACAACAGCTGATCTCATCTGCTCCAAAGTTCTAGGAGATCCTAGGCTCCTTGACAGCAGACCTCAGCTATCTGTGGAGCCTCTGTCAGCTGGGGCCTTTGTTCCCCAACTCCACCGGGAAGCAGGGAAAGCAGCCAGGGCCTAACTACAAACTGACTGACTTTATTCCCAAGTGCCACTGGCCAAGCAGGGCCCACCCTTAAACAACAATGGGATGGAACATGGAAAATCCAACTGTCTCCCACTACAGACATCCAGCTGAACACATCCTCCTATCTTTACAGACTGACAAAGGGCAACCAGGAATCAAGGCATAAATAAGGGATAGCCTGCTCTCAGGCCTGTCAGAAGGGCAGGTGTAATTCCTGAATAGCCAGGTGGCACTGGAGTGGGGGGTAAGGAACCCTGGACTGGGGATTCCCAGGCTGGCATCCCTGTCCCAGCTCTGCCATGAACTGGCTGTGTACCCCGGGCAAGCTGCTTTCCCTCTGTGGGGCTCCGTGTAAAGACAGGCTGACAATTCACAAAACATGTCTACAGATGTTTCATTAGATCTTTATGACAACCCTGTGACGCCCGCACAATTATTCTCTTTTTACAGATGGGGAAACTGAGGCTTGGAGAGGCCAAGGGTCTCACTCAAGGTCACAGAGCTTGAAGCTGGCAGAACAAGGCCCCAGAGGTCTTAGACAGCCAAACTCAATACGCAAGGATGGTCAGGTTAAGAACAACTTCTCTCTCCCCTCATCCTGACTGAGAGTCTCAGCAAGACCAAGGCAGCACAGGCCCTGGTTCACCTGCCCAGTCTGGTGGCCTGCAAAGTTCTGGCCACACACCCGACGGCCCAGCTGCCTAGGAGCCGCACCCCCCTGCAAAATTTCATTACTCAAGTTGGCAAGAACGCAGCCCCCACCCCCAGCCTGATCTAAATAAACGCCCAAGTGATATCACATCCTGCCGGCTCCAAAATAGCCCAGGCCTGCCCACAAGCGATCACAAAGTGCCAGGCCATGCAGGGCCAAGCCGGCAGAGATGTCCAGCCCGCGGCACCCTCCACACACTCAAGCAACTAAAGCAGAAGCCTCAGAGCAGGAAGGCCCGCCCCCCAACCTCTGCCAGGTGGCCTGGCCCCTCCCTCCTCACCCCCTTTGTTGGGAGGCCCCAGAGCCTCCTGCCCCAGCGCCAGCCCTGCCCCAGCGCCAACCCCATGGAGCCTCGGCCGCGGCCAGCCTGCGGGCAGACTCCGGCCCGACCTGGACACCCCACCACTCACATTGCTTCAAGAGCTCCAGACACAAAGCCATGAGGGCCGGACGGGGGTCAGAGCCCCAGAGACCGGCAAAGACAGAAAAGGGGAGAGGGAGAGACAGGGGAGCAGAGAGCGGGGGAGACAGGGGGCCGGGGCAGACAAAGCCAGGGGGGCCAGGAGCACTGGGCCAAGGAGCAGGCTCAAACGGGGGCTTTCCGTGCAAGAGACATCCAGTGGCGAGACCACCGAGACAGATGTGGGGGCAGAGCGAGGCAAGGAGAGCAAAGCAGGGGACCCCGACCCAGAGAAAGGGGGGGTGCAGAAGCCTGAGAGAGAACAAGGAGAGACAGCGACAGGGGACAAACCGAGGGAAGGCAGGGAGGGGCGCTCAAGTCAGGGAGCGGGGGAGCTTTTGGGGGTCCTAAGGAGAGACCCCAAGGGATCTCGGAGGTCCCAGCGTACACGGGGAACACCAAAAGAGGGGGAAATCTCGAGGAAATAAGGGCGAAGAGGAGGCAAGACCCCGGGGATTTGGGGGGTACAGACGGCAGGGGGGACCCCCAAGGGATGTGCGGGAGCTCCGAGAAGAGCCCCGGGAGAGTGCGGAGGGTGTTCTGAAGGAGAGACCCCAAAGACGTGGGGCGCTCCGAGGGGCAGTCCAAAGAACGGGGCGCTGAGACAGGGCTGCTGTGAGGGACGAGGAGCGCCGAGGGGGCCCCGAGACGGGGCGAGGGAGGGGCCGCGGCACCGCGAGGGCAGAGACAAAGAGACAGCGAGCCGGGGAGAGACAAAGCGGGCGGGGCGGGGAGACCGGCCGAGGGCCTGCGGCCGCACAGGGCACGGAAGCGCAAGCGGGCGGGCGGACGGACGGACGGACAGACGGGGAGGAGGGCGGGGGCAGGGCCGGGCGGGGGCGGCGCCCGTTTCCTCGCGGGGCCGCCGCGGCTCCGGGCGACGCTGGGCGGGCCCCGGGCGTCCGGGCTGAGGAGGCGGCGGCGGCGACGACGTGGACCGGACAGACGGACGGAGTGACGGACGGGCTGGCGGCAGCTGCGGCCAGCGGCGGGCACTCACCCTCCTCCCTCACGCGGCCCGGCCCGAGGCTCCGGTTTTGTACGCCCGAGGGGCGGGGCCTCCGGGTTAAAGCCCCGCGCCGGCCCCGCCCCGCCCCGCCCCCCGCGTCAGCCGCGCGCGCGCGTCCCCCGGGACTCCCGGGGCGGGCGGGAGCGCGCACAGCCCGCTCGGCACGTGGCCCGTGCGCAAGCGCGCGGGGCGCGCGGTCCAGCCCACGCCCAGGCCGGCTGACTGTGAGAGGGAGCGCGCGCACACGTCGGCACGCGCACGCCTGAGCACGGGGGGCTCCGCCCCTCGGGCCGCTCCGCCAAACCGGTTCCAGCTGGAACGGGACGCATGCTCCGTCCGGGAGGCGGGCCGGGAGAGTTAACACCCCTAGCCGGGGAAACTGAGGGTCAGAGGTACCCGCCTGCGGTGGTCTTTTCACCCCTGTATGGTCAAATTTGTCCTCAAGTACTATCGACTCTACGTCCTAAACGATTCTAGTTGTCCCCTGCGCTTCATCCTCGCTTTGCTGTCTTCATCGGGAGTCCTTCTAATTGGGTTCAAATCCCGGCTCAGCTTCTCGAGGGCTGTGTGATCTTGGACCAGAAGCTCATTCAACCTCCCTGAGCCTTCGTTTCCTCCTCGGCAAAATAAAACCAGCACACCCACGGTGCCCTGGAGGGCAAAGCGCAGTAGGCGCCGCCTAAATCCATAAATCACTCTCTTCACACCTCATGGCCCTCCCAGTCCCCCGCTTCCCCCTGCGAGTCCCCTCTCCTCACAGTCCCGGTCCTGAGTCGTTTCTTTGGTAGCCTCATCCCTCCGGGTCACACCTACAGTAGATCTGCCATCCACAGACCCAGCTCCTGTTCCCAGACCTGCCTTGCTGGTGACCTAGGCAAGTCCCTCCCCTTCTCTGTGCATCTGTTTTCCAAATGTAAAATGGAGAAAAGAATCTCACTGAAGAAGATGATACAGTGTTTCCAGTACCACTGTCACAAGTTTTGCATAAAGGCAACAAAAGCAACTGAAGGTGATTGAGCCATTTTGAAAATAGCTTACTTTGTCCTACTCACAGTCACTATGCTACAACTGTACTATTCATTTCGTGTTTATCTTTAAATTGATTAATTTAGAAAAATTCAGGAAGGCCCTAAGCATGAGCCTGTCTTGCTCTGACCCAGCCACACTGGCCCCTGTTCCTCCAACATACCAGGCACCCTCTTGCCTCAGGACCTTTGCACCACTCTTGCCCCTGTCTGGAGTACTTCCCCTACACAACTCATTCCCTCACTTTCTTCAAGTCGTTGCTCAAACATCCTTCTCAATGAGTTCTACCCTAGCTACCCTGTTCCTGCTGCAGTACCCCTCCCTTCCGCTGCTAGCACTCCCCATGCCCCTTGCTCGGTGCTGCTTTCCAATAAATCCTATACTTGTGTTATTTATGCTTATCATTTTGTCTGCTGGCTCCCCCCCACCCCCCAGTAAAGTACTCTCCATGAAGGCAGGGGTTTCCATTTTGTTCACTGATGTGTCCCTGGTTCCTGGAGCGTGGCCTGGCCTATTTTAGGTGAATAATAAACATCTATTCAATGACAGAGCTGCCCGATTGAAGGCTAAGTCCTTAACCACCATGCCATGGGGTCTCTGGGGTTCACTTTAAACACCTTAGTCTCTCCTCCTTTGGCCTGACCTTTCTACCCCTGAGGGTGTAAGGAATGCATCTGTCTTGTTCAAGAATCTCAATCCTGGGGTTCCCGGCCTGCCCACCAGTCCCTAAGCCCAATCACTACTTTCCCCCAGAAGGCTCAATGGATCTGCTGAAAAACGGGACTTAGAAGAGTGGCAATCTATGCACTCAGCACCTGGTGGGCACCTGATTAACCAGGAACGTCCTGGTCCAAGGCTTGGTGGAGCCCAGGGAGGAGCCCTGCCTTCCGCCCAGTGCCTCCTGTGGAGAGGTGCAGCAGCAAGGAATTCTGGCTCCTTATCACTCACTCTGAGAGGCCTCCTGGGTCCTCCCATTACTCTCCGACCCTTGCCTTGCCTGGACCACTGCACCAGTCTCCAATCCATCCTGCCTTGGTTGCTAGATAATTCTCCCCGAATCTCCTATAACCGTATCACATCTCTTTACCAGGACCCTGGATGGCTCCTCCCCACATGGGATAATGGGGAACTCACGGCTTTGGAGTCAGGCAGATCTAGGTGGGAAAAGCCCCTTGATATACTAACTGGGTGACCTTGACATGACAGTCACGTTCTCTAGGCTGCAGTGTCTTTGTAAAATATCTGTAAATGTGTATGTGCATGTGTGTGTGAGGTTAAACTGGGTTAAATTGGAATGTCAGATATGTGTAACTATCCTGGCCACGGCAGACATCAGTCGTCGATGGTGGCACACTTCTCTGCTTAACTAAATCTCAGTCCTGAGCTCCAGGGATCAGAGATGACGTATGAGTTGAGTTCTATTTGCAATCTCTGGCATGACGGTCTTTGAGGTTCCTCTCAGCCCTGACACTCTGGGGTTGGAGTGTCCAATCTGACTGGACCCTGTGGTGTAATAACCAGAGACTGGAAGGTTAGGCTTGGGGGACGAGGCTGACTGGAGGGTTGGCTGCTTACTGGAATTTTGTCACCCTCCTTTCCTCTGTCTATGCAGCGGGGAGTGAATTAGAGAGGACTGGGGGAGGGGAGAGGGGACAAAGAAGGGAGGGCAGAGCATTCTGTGACTTGGATGGGAGGTGTTTGGGGGTTCCACAAACCCAAGCCTCATAACATTGATAGGAAATTTGAGACACAGGGAGGGGCTGGGGTGTACCCAGAGTGACACAGCAGAGCTGAAACTAGAACTCAGGACCCCTGAACAGGACCCCTGAAGGAGCAAGGGTGCATCCCAGGCCAGGAACCTATCCCAGCTCAGTCTAGAGCCTTAAGCACTGCCAGGGAGTGACCCCAAGTGTGTGCACCTCTGTGTGTGTGTACACACACGTACACACGTGCAGGTGCAGAGAATGCAGTTGGCAGGAGCAGGGGTGCCACTCAGCAGCCCACCACCACCGCTTGCCGAGGCCCCTGGGTGATGTCACAGCCTCCCTTGTGATTCAGACGGCGTGGGAGAGACACAGAAAGGGAGGCTGGGGAGGGAGGAGGGCCAGAAACTGAGAGGGAAGAAAGGAAGAGAGGGTGGGGGGAGAAACAGGGCTGAGGGAGAAAGACAGAAGGCTAAGATGGTGGAGAGGCAGGGGCAGAGGGAGAGGAAGCTGGAAGAAAGGGATGGAGAAAGGAAGCAGGGAGAAGAGAATGAGCACCAATGGGAGATGGGCAGAGGAGGAGGCGGCTGGAGTGGGAGGGAGGGTTTTCTCTGTTCTTTCTGGTCTTTTTCATAGTCAGAGAGAGAGAGGAGGCAGGATGGGGCAGACTGAAGGGTGGGCACCGCCGTGTCCCCTCCCAGGTAGGTCCTTTGGCTGGGGAGGGGCATGTATATGCAGCCAAGCTGCTGCTTCCATCCCAGCTGGAGCTGACCCAGCCTGCCAATCACCTGCCAGAGCTATTTCTGGAATGTGGAATCTGGGTCAGAAAGGGGGGAGGGAGAAAGGGGGCAGCTGGGAAGCTGGCCAGCTCTGAGTAGGTGGGTGGGTGGGCAGATCCATGCCCTGGCCACCGCCACTCCAGAGGAGCCCCCGCCTTCCAGGCTCTCACTGCCTCAGTAACCGCCCCCCACATCTACCTACCTGCCTACAGATGGCCCGAGAGCATATGTACCCATGTGAGAGTGACAAAGAGCTTTCATGCCCCTCAGCAACATGGGAGCTCAAAACAGCCCTAGGCAGAGGACAGGGCCCGGACTGCTCACTCACTGGAGACATATGCTGAGGAGGGGGGCAGCCTTTTGAGCGGGGTGACCCTGCGGGGAGACAGTGGCAGAGTGTGGGTGTGCCCACGTGGAGGGAGGTGATGATGGGCAGGATTGACATGTATGGTTGGACAAGTTTTACATTGATTAAGGATGCTACCTATTAGGGGGGTGTTGATCACAACAAAGACATAATTGAATTATATACTTATTATGACAAACTTCTGGCAGATGGCAGTAAAGGACCTTATTCTAATAAAAATTGTACATCATGACAATTTTTCAACAGATGGCAATGAAATGTCTTGGGGGAGCGCCTTTTCCAAACCCAGCACAAAGGAACTGTTCTCATGCATCAGCTGCAGCTCTACACACAGGTTTGACAATTGGGTGGCTTTGGTTTTCTCTGCAAGGCAGGTGGGTTTACCTGATGAGTGTGAAGGGATCAGAGGTAGAGGAGAGAGGAGCAAGTATGTAGTGCTCACTCTGGAGCCCTGGAAGGAGGGCTGAATATTTCCCCCTGGGAAACGTGGGGGGTGAATTTTTTTGGTGGCTCCAATCTGCTAGGGCACAATTTCCTCACAGGTGTGGAGGTGGCACGAGCCTTGAAGGAGACACACATGTATGTGAATGCATGTGCAGGTCTATGTAGAGATGAGGTGTATATGTGTACAGGTAAGAATATCAGTGTGCGTGTGTTTTCATATCATATATAGGTATAAGAGAACAAAACTTTATGTATGTCTATAAGTAGGTGCATATGTGCACACATGTCTGGGTAGGTGTCAGATGTTGCTACATGATACTTTCTTGAGTGTCTTCGTTTGGGCTAAAGCTTTCAAACTTAGGATAATTGGAGCCCCACATCCCTACATTTAAAGCCCGATGCTGGATCATCCATATGCGATGTGCTGGGGGAGCTAGGTTTGATTGAATTTTTGGCGTCAATTCTCAATCATTCCCTGTATTCATGCCCTTTGCTATGTAACTGCAGTTTCTCCCACAAAAGGTGGAATGTATTTCCCTGGACCTTGGCTTTGGACTCATGTGACTTTTGCTTTGAGCAGCCAGATGTTAGCAGATGTGACACAGAGACTTGAAATGTGCTTATACAGTGGAGTCTGCCCTCTTAAACTCTTGCCATCATCATGAGAAGAGCACCTGGCTAGGGCGCTGATTCCAGGAGCACCTTTTGGTTCCAGGAGGGGGATGGAGGATATGCAGAGCAGAACCAGCCAACCTGCAAACTCATGAATGAGAACAAATGCATATTATTGTGTGTGCCACTGAAATTATGTGCTTGCTTGTTACACAGCATTATTGTGGTAATAGTTGACTGATACAAAAATTGGTACCAAGAGTGGGGTGTGTTAGCAACAAAAATGAAAATATGTAGCACTGGCTCTGGGACCAACTGGTGAGCAGTAAGTGAACTGTTACAGCAGGCTTGAAAAAAGGTGGCCCATATTATATAGAGACAAAACGCTTGGTAAAACTGTCAATCTACAGTAACTTGAAGAGAGCAAATGGATTTAAGCGAGATAGTTTCCAGGCAAAATGTTGAAAGCAAAAGCTGGCGCCTTTGGGCTACATTTGATAAGGACTTACGAGAAAGAGAGCAACTCATAAAAGATATAGGAGTGTTGCAGGGCACAGAGTGTTTAGAGGGAATATAGAGAGCCTAGAACTTGCTGAGTTGGAAAATTAATCTGTCAACTCTAGCCTCTCCTGCCAGTAAATCATTCTCAAATTAAGATAGAGCCTGGACAAAAGACAAAGATCAAACTAAGGTCATGGCCAGTTAAGACTCTAAAATAGTAAGGTACCATCTAGTAGATGCTCTCAGCTACTCAAAAAGGCTTCCAGAAAGCTTAAGAGGTTGGCCCCACAGAAGCTTGATGTACTCAAAGTAGTTATAATTGAGTCTAGAGACACTGGCATGACTCAAAAATAATTGTGGGTGTGGCTTTCGTTACATGGAGTTAAGTGGAATCAAATACATAGAAAACCCACAAAGTGTTTGAGGTAGGTACATGGCCAAAACTATGATCAGCTTAGGCTAAAGGGACTGAGACCATTCAAGGTATAAAAAGACATCTGGGTCCCTAACTTTCTTCAGGCAGGAGGCAGGCTAAGAAAGCTGTTCAGCTGCCCAAAGGACATATTCTTCAATGGTCTCTTTAGAAGTGGCCAAAAAGACTAATGGAAAAGGAAGGGTTTTCAGAGAGCAGAGCCAAGAGCTGTGGAAACCAATGGATTAGCAAGTCAACCCCAGGGAGGAAAGCTCGGGCCTAATCAAGGAACATTCCCAGAGTATTCACCCAACATTCGCCCAGAAGGACTCCAGAAGTGTCATGGATCAGTAAGTTTCTGAATTCCCTTTCTCTCTCTTTCTGAACGGGAGTATGAATTGCAGTTATCCTGTACATATTTTGCCAATGTATGCTGGATGTGTGGGGAGTTGGCAGGGCAGGTAGATAACTTTTTTTTTTAGATTTTAGGTCATTCAACCAAGAGGAGCCACATCCAGACCTGATATAGATCAGGAGATCTTGCTGTTATGACTAGAAGAGACTTTGGGAGGTCTTAAGTATAGGCGTATTTTCTATGTGAGAGGGGTGTGAATAAATGTGGCCAAGAGAGTGGACTGTAATAGAGTGAATTATTGACCCTGATTCTTCACTCCTCCCTCCATACTCCTTGCCATAGAAATACAGTTTTTTTACACAAAGGTGGGAGGGTATTTCTCCATCCTTTGTCTTTGAGCTCAATCATAGGACTTGCTTTAGCCAACAGGATTTTAGCAGATATTATGCAAGCAGGGGCCTTGAAATGTGCTTGGGTAGTTAGGCTTGCTCTCTTGTGTTTATGCCATCACCATGAGAAGAATATGCCCTGGCTAGGCCACTGACCCAGGACTCTTTGGTCGTAGGAGGAGGATGAGAGACATGTGGAGCAGAGCAGTTCCAGCTGACCCACAAACTTGGGAGCAAGAAATAAACGTCAGTTGTTGTGTTACAATAATTTTGTGGTTGTTTGTTAGGCAGCACTATTGTAGCAATAGCTGACCCATTCTCAGCCCATTCATGAGTGGTTGGGGTTGGGGGAGGTTGGTGAATGAGGGTTTATTTGAAGCAAATTGCTGAGGTGCTATATGTCCCCCCAGGCCTAGCTCATGCTTAGAGAACTTCTCATGAGCCTGATGATGTGGAGAAGCTGATCTTTTACTTGAGGTTCCTATGAGACTGTAGCAGACTGCCTGCGAGAGCCTGGCAGGGATCCCCTGGATTTGGGGGCCATAGAACTTGGGCCTCAACACCTGCTTGGACACCTCTGAAATGGAGGGGCTGGCAGGGCTACCTGTCACAGCAGGTCTAGGCGGAAGGCTGTAGCAGACCAGCCCATACTTTCACAGTTTCACAAGGCAAAGGCCTCATTTTCACACGGGTTAAGTGGGAGCCGAGAAAAAGGTAGGGCTGGAGTTGTCTTCAGAGGATTCTGCCCAAGATGCCTGCCTGGCAAGGCCAGGTCCCCTAGCAAAAGGAGGCTGAATGGGGAGGAGGAGGGAGACCATGGGATGGAGGAGGGAATAAGAAGCAGTGGCCTGGAGGGGAATTGCCCATGCCAGGAAAGAAGGCACCAGGAGGGCCCTGCAGGACAGGAGAAACTCCAAAAGCACCACCTAGAAGAAGGAGCCAGCATGTGGTATCTGTCATCCGCAAAGTCCTGATGTCAGACAACACCTGCACTAGCTGCCTCCCCCTCCCACCTGGAGGGACCAGAACAGCCACTGGTGAACAAGGAACAGAGAAGACACCGACCACCACACCCATTCCCCACTGCGGGCTTCCCAGCCCGAGCCATGTCCTAGCTGCAGGCGCAGGGGACTCAAGGTGGATGAGACCAAAGTTTTGAAATGAGACCAGACTGGACTCTTAATACTTGAAAGTGAAACTGTTGCTTAGGGTCTAAAAGTGACTGGAAAAGCTCGGGGATCTGCTCAGATACAAACCAGGGTTTGGAAGGCAATAGTGAAACAAAGTGGTTTCTTGCTCTGCCCCCTGCAAAGACCGGTTCACTCCATCAATGAGCTGGTTTCCTGTGTAGAGAATATCCATGGGACTCAGGCTCATTTATTTACCTCAAACACCAATTGAGCAATTGAAACAGCTGTCTCTCTTCCTACAACAATCCAACCCCAATTGCCTTTGATCGTCAGGAAGCTCAGAGTCAAGTGTGAGAACCAGTGATAACAGCCATCACCTGTCAGCTCCTACCACGTGCAAGGTCCTGCTTACACACTCTTATGCTCATTCTTATTTCATCTCCCCAAGAGCCCTCTGGGGTCTGGCTTATGCCTCAGTTTATCAATGGGGAAACTGAGATTCATGGAGGAGAACTAGCCAGCCAGAGTAAGCTCAAAGCTCTCTCTACCAAGCCAGAAATTGTCCTATGATTTTCCTTGGTCTTGATTTTCTTGATTTTCATGGCTTGCTCTGTGCAGGGTCCCCTTTATTCTCTGATCATGCATGGGTTATCTTCAGAGGGTTTAGAACAAGTATCAGGAGGGTTGTCCCTGACTGTGAATATGAGAGAAACCTGCAAACTCATCCTTTTGAGAAGGCTCAATGCAGATCCCATCCTCTCCCTGCAGGATCCCACCTCCCCAGAGGTTCACTTACCTGAACTAATCAAAACACGGAGGTAGGGCTTCCGAAAGCCCTGCCCACCAGCGGGTGACTGCTCTGAGCCAGCACCTGGACAGTCAGGGGCAACCGAGCATCTGCAAGCTGCAGCCTTCTCCAGTCCCCGCACCCCCACCACCAGTGGTGACGTCTGCCTCTGTGAGCCCCATTTGAGCTCCGGTTCTCTGGTTGGTGGGAAGTTCAGCCCCAAGACCTCATGCTTTTGCTCCTAACCGTCTCTTTAGTCTTGGCCAACCCACCACGGATTCTTCTGCAGCATTTTCAGCGGCTGGCCCACCAGGAATTGTCTCTGGGGTCCCCTCGCTAAATAAATAAATAAATAAAATTAATTAATTAAAATAAAGCCCTCTCCCCATCACAGTACTCACTTGGAAGTGTGCGACTGTTGCTGAGGCTGCCGGTGCTGGGCGGTGGGGAGAGGGACTGCAGGGAGACACTGTCCTCCTCCTGCGAGCAGCCCGCCTGGATGGCACGCAGGTAGCTGTGGCTGCGGGAGCGGAAGTAGCTGGGCAGGGGCAAGTCCAGCGCCTCTGCCGCGGCCGACTCAGCCTCGCTGCAGGCCGACTCACAGGCCGCCTCGTACTGGTCACTCAGATCTGCCTCCCGTACCTGTCCAGGCAAAGGCCGGTGTCAGGGGCCAGCTTTGCCCATCCTGGAGGGACGGGGAGCTTGGTGGTCAGCTCAGCTGCAGGGCTGGAGAGTCTGTGGGGCCTCCACTCAGCCCACCTTCCCCTCCCATCTCACTCAGGGTAGAGGATGAGCAGATGGAGCCCTTAAGAAATATACAGCCCCTCTCAACCTCTCAGGGCCTCAATTTCCCCATCCCTACAACGGAGAAGAGATTATTAAGGATGGTTTCTAGGATACTAACTAGATTATATCTTGTGCATCCACACTGAGGGATTGATAGATTTTGAGGTCACATCTGAATTCAGTGGGAAAGAAGGGTATAATCAATTAGTAATGTCTGGCCTGAATGTTGGAATGGGTGGTGGCAATAGGTGTGCTAGATATTTACCATCTATGGCCCAATTCCTTCATTTTTACATGCAGAGAAACTGAGGGGAAGACACTTGCCAGGGGTACCCAGTGAGTAAGTGGCAAAACCAACACTCTAAATATATATTTAAGGAAGATTAATCTAGCCCTGGTGTAGTGAATGGATGTTGGGGAGGGATCCAGAATGGAGGCAGAGGCCAGAGATGAAGCTTATGTAATAGTCTGGTGAGAGAAGATAAAACGGGAATGAGGGTAGTGGCAGTGAGGATTGATTAGCAATGTCTGCCATCGGCAGTATGGAGAATGGCAGCACGTATGCTATTTGCCATCTCACATCTAGTTCAGCCTCATCGAGATGGCTTCTTTTTTTTTTAATCTTTTTTTTTTTTTCCTGCTTTATCTCCCCAACCCCGCCCTGTACACAGTTGTATATCCCACTTGCAGGTCCTTCTAGTTGTGGGACGTGGGACGCCGCCTCAACGTGGCCTGACAAGCGGTGCCATGTCCGCGCCCAGGATCTGAACCCTGGGCCACCACAGCAGAGTGCGCGAACTTAACCACTCGGCCACGGAGCCGGCCCCAAGATGGCTTCTAACTGTCCCTCCAGAGATGACCATCCAAGATCCTGCAAATCTGCAGCTGGAGGTGTGAGCATAAAGGGCCTCACCATGCATACACTCTCCAAGGGTTCTAGAAGGTTCTATATGACCCATGTCTCAGGCTGTGTTGGTAATTGGGAATCACAAAGTATATGCTGAGGAGTCAGCTGGCCAAAGATGGACACTGGGTGGACGTCCTGGGAAAGGCCTGGGCTAGATGGGAGGGGACAGAAATTGACTGAGCACCATGTGGAGGAAAAGATGGAGCTGGGCTTGGGGCCAGCTTTGCTCTGGACCCGGCTGTGTGACCTCATGCCATCACTACCCTCTGGGTCAGTGTTTCCTATTCTAAATGAAATAGAATGCCTGTTACTTGTCTGACACTGCATCAGGTCAAATGATTAGATGGGTCGTCACCCGATTTGGAGGGTATGTTTGGAAAGGTCTAGATCTGCACTGTCCAATACAGTAGCAACTAAACACGTGTGGCTATTTAGGTTTAAATTAATTAAAATTAAATAAAAGATTCAGTTCCTTAGTCACACTAGCCACGTTGCACTTGCTCACACTACCTCATTGGAGACTGTGGGTTACAGAACGTTTCCATCATGGCAGAAAGTTCCACTGGGCACTGCTAATAAGTTAAAATGTAGGCCATGTTGCATACCCAAACTTCACTTGGAGGGGATATAAAAGAGATGGGTGTTTGTCCTCCCAAGCTGCAAGCTGAAGTATATTGGGAGGCCCTTGCGACTGCCCAGGGCAGTGAGGTCTTGCGTTGGGACTGCACAGTAACAGCACAGGTCTGGAACTAGATTGCCAGAGTTTCAATCCCGGGACAATCATTTCCTCGAAATATGAACGTGGGCAAGTCACTTAACTGCTCTGCGCCTTAGTTTTCCCATCTATAAAATGGGGGCTAATTATAGACCTGATATTTTGGTAAAAGATTGGCACCCGAGTTAACATCTGTTGCCTATCTTCCTTTTTTTCCCTTCTCCTCCCCGAGGCCCCCCAGTATGTAGTTGTGTATTCTAGCTGTAGGTCCTTCTGGCTCTGCCATGTGGGACGCCGCCTCAGCATGGCCTGACATGTGGTGCTAGGTCTGCACCCAGGATCCGAACTGGCGAAACCCTGCGCCACTTAAGCAGAGCATGCAAACTTAACCACTCAACCACCGGGCCAGCCCCTATGGACCTGATTTCATGGGACTGTTGTCAAGATTAAAGGTGATAATTCATATCATGTGCTTAGAATAGTGTCTGTGAGAGGAAGCACCTGGTAACCTGTACTTATTATTACAGGCAGCTCCATGGGGTGAGTGCAAGGATTTATAAATGTTGGTTAAGATGCTCCCAAGCTTGGGGTGGGGGGAGGGTTGGCCACCTGGTCAGTGCTGCTGGGAGGTGTATCATTGAGGACATACTGTGTGCAGAGAATTGCCCTGGAGGTTTTCTATATGAACATATCACACCTTACCTTGAGCCTGCTGAAGTTAGGGGAGGAAGAGGTCACCTGGCCCACTGTGGGCTCCCCAAAGTCCCTCTGGAATAATGTGTTCAAGAGCAACTATGACATGGGTGGAGGCACATAAGGCATCCACAGCTGGCATCAGGAAGTGTGGGGCCAGTCCTAGTTTTGCCCCTGGAGGATGAGTGGCCTTGGACAAGTCCCTGGCCCACTCCTGGCCACGATGAGAGGTTGAGCTCAGAGCACCTTTCCTGCCCCACTTTCTGTCTTGGTGCTGGGGCCTGGGAGGGAGGAGAGGGCCACTTCCTCGGCAGGATGGGTGTGAATGGGAGGGGGACACCCTTAAGGCAGCCAAACAGTGCCAGGACGGGCACCACCTCTTTTGTATACCAACTTTTGTAAAATTGAAAAGTCTCTGCACTCATTCCAACACCTCAATGTCCTTAAAGGTCTTGTTGGAGCCCAAGAAAGGGGAAAAGTCAGGGGATCAGGGGGCTTGGACCTGGAGGTCAATACCACCAGCCCCCAGCCCTCGACCTGTCCACATAAAAGTCTCCCCAGACCTTTCCCAGGCTTTGGGGGAGGTGAGGAGCGAGGGAGCCAGAAGACTCTCAGGGAATACCTCTCCTTCTCCTGGGGTTATTTCTTGTCCCATCGATAGATTCTAGCTCATTCTTTCCCATTTTTGAGAAGAGGAAACGGAGGCAGAGAGAAGTGAAGTGATAGGACCAGGGAGTGGGCGGTAAGGGCACCAACGTGAGCCACAGCTCCATCCTCACCAGAGGTGGCTTTCCTGGTGCTGGCTCTGCTTGTACCTGCCCGGGCTGGGGGCTAGGACCGCTCAGATGCCAGGCCTAAGACCCAGCCCTGGACTCTGAGGTTGGGGTACAAGGGAATGGCAAACATACTGACCTGCTGCTCATGGCCAAACAACTGGGGGATCAGGGAGGCCTGTCCAAAAATCTGCAGGGAAGAGAGGGGGAGGGTTATGGGGAGACCAAGGCTGGGGCTGGAGCCTGGGAGGGGTGTTCAGGCTCGGCTGCAAGAGAGGTTGTGGTTGGCTCATCTAACCTCCTCCCCAGACTGGCTGGGGCCCAGGTGCTAGGAGGTCTCACTTGGCTTCCCCTAGGGATGGGAGGTTCACTCCTTCTGGGACTGGGCATTGCTGAGGACTTGTAATCTGCTGTTTACAAGTCTTCCTCTTGGTCTGGTCCCTGGGGCCATAGATGCCCTGTCTGCTGCCTCTCACCTGGGCAGGCAGCCCCCCAGGATCTACAGATGAGGGACAGAGCCCAGAGCTTTCTCTTCCCTGGTCAGGGCCTACACAGTCCAGTGCATGGTGGGAGGGGGCTCCTTCTGGTAGGAGTTGAGGTTTCAGAGATACAGCCAGAGCTGGCACATCTTTGATTTTGGGGTCATAGATGTAGCTCAGGTCATTCAAACTTGTGGGGGTGAGGGTTTGGGGGGTTAGAGGAGAGAGCTGGGGGTGGCCAGGGGGTAGTGGGAGAGACCTGCTGGGGTCCCCAGCCTGGCTGATTCCATGTGCCTTTTTGTGTGCCCAGAGGATAAAAGTATCCCATGTGCTAGGAGCAGGCAGAGCATAGAGATGGGGTGTGTGAGAGAGACAGACAGACCCAGAGAGAAACATGGAGATGAGACACAATAGAGAGTCAGGGAAAAACGTGAACGAGGGGAGATAAAAACAGAAGGAGACGGATACAAACAGACGGGAAGACAGAGCTGACAGAACATGGGAGAGTGGGAGACAGAGGGAGGGAAGTTGTCCACTCAGCAAACACCTACATGCCCTGTGCCACATGCTGGGGACACTGTGGGGAACAAGACAGTAAGGTCCCTGCCTGCAGGGAGCTCCAAGTCTTAAGAGTGAGAGAGACGCCACGTAGATAAGCAAACAAATAATTCCAGATAGTGATAAGTACTGTCAGGAAAGTTAAGCAAAGAAAGGGGACAGCATCCTGGGAGGTTCCTTTAGACAATGACAGGGCAGGCTCCTCTGAGGAGGGGACATTTGACCCAAGACTGAACACAGAGAAGAGCCAGCTGTGCAAAGAGTCGAGAGAAGAGTGCTCCTGGGAAAGGGAACAGCAAATGCAGTGAGCCTGGGGCACGAATAAGGTGTGTGAGGAGCAGAAAGGAGGCCACTGTGGCTGGAGCAGGGCGAGCGACAGAACAAGTCGGACGTCACATCTGAGAAGGAGGCAGGGCCTCACAGGTCTGAGTAAGGACTCCAGCTTTCACTAAGGGTGAGGTGGGAGCCATGGGGGAGTCTGGAGCAGGGGCATGGCATGATCTGACTTCCATCTTTCACAAGCTCCCTCTGGTGGCTGAGAAAAGATTGGAAGCGGCAGGCATAGGGGCCAGGACAACCATTCAGGTGAGACTTGGCGAGACCTGGATAAGGCTGGCAGGGGCAGAGGGTCCCATGGCTGGGGCGCTCTACCCCTCCCCACATCTAAGGCCAGTCTCTTTGGGGTCTGGGAATGACAGTGCTGAGGGTGAGGGGCTGCAGAGGGCTTGGCCAGGCCAAGAATAATGGAGTGGTGAGGAGCTGGGACCCCAGAGCCTTCCAGTTCTAAGCAGTCCATTAACGCGGGCCACAGGGCTGCACAGTGGGACCCGGAGAGGAGGCTGAACTGCACCTGTCTCCACTGCCTCACTGTGCTACTACTGGCAGGTGTCTGCCCTCTCTGGGCCTCGTCTCCCCATCCACACCAGGGGGAAGCCCTCAAGCTTTTGCTGGTCTGCCCTTGCAAATCCTAAAGTACTGTGCACACAGCAGGGGCTGGGGTCCAGGGGTGGGGTCCCTGCCCAGCTTTGCCTCCTCCTCGCTGTGTGACCTCACCTATCTGAGCCTCAGTTTCCTCATCTGTGAAAAGGGGATATGGATACTAAGGCACCCTCTGGGGGTGGCTGTGAGGGTTCAAGGACCTGATGGCTGAGAGAATTAAAAGTGCAGCACAGTGTGCTTATCGCTGTTAGTGGCAGAGTTGTCTGGGCCTGGATGTCCAAGTTTCCATGGAGCAGGTGGGACAGAGAGGTCCAGAGTGGACAAGCAACTTGCCTGACGTCACACAGCAAGATGACGATAATACCCGTAAAGGTAGCTACCCTTAGCTGAGCATATTATGGTCATTATCTCCCTGATTCCTCACAGCCCTTTGAAATAGGAATTGTCACCCTTCTGTGGTAAATCAGGAAACTGAGGCTCAGGGAGGGGGTGACTTGTCCTGGGTTCATATTGTCAGTGACAAGACTGGGACTCAAAGCCAGGTCTCCCAGGTCTCCTCTTCTCAGGGCATCTGGATCTACAGCAGCAGAGCAGCCTCTCTGTGTCTCCAGCCACAGGACAGTCAACGGGGCAGAGATACACACACAGGCAGCTTTGGGAACAATGACTGAACAGAAGCACAGTGCAGACATCTGGGGACCACTCAACAGGGGATGGGCCTGGACGTCTGACTGTCTTCTCTTGGGTAGGAGTCGGGGCTCTCCCAAGCCCACTGACCTTTTGGCTGCCTCTCCCCTCACCTGGCTGATGCAGCTGGAGTCGTTGAGGCTGTCGCTGACGGGGTTGTAGTCCTCCTCCCAGCTCGGACACTTGGAGGGCAGCAGCATGTCCACTGAATCCAGGCGGTCCAGACTCCTGGTGGTGGGGAGGAGCAGACAAGGCTCAGACCATCCATTGTTCAGCCTGGGAAACTGAGGCCCAGAGAGGAAAAGACTGGCCAAAGTCATTCAGTGGCAGAGGGAAAAATGGGAGTCACTGCCAGCCCAGGTAGTGTCGGGGGTGATGAGCAAGGGGAGAGCTCCCAGCTTTTGAAGCCCTTGTGAATCTGGAGGGTGCAGGCCGCCCTCTCATGTCACATCCGCTGCTGCCGCCAGGTGGCAGCACAAGCTTGCTTTTGACTATCTCAAACCAGAGGCAGCTCACACCAGCCCAATTCTACAGCCCCCTCCCTTGCAGATCTAGGGCAATTCCAGGGCTGGACAGAGGAGGTAGGTCAAGCCCAGAGCCCTGACCTCAGGCTAGGGCTGCCCAAAGGACATCAGTTTCAACATGATGTCCAGGTGGCCTCCACCAGGCCCCAGAAGAGTCACCACTTCACCCTGGCTCTTCAATCCTTCTCGTATCTACCTGACCCTGGGTCTCCTCCCACCACTGCTCTAAAGATAAGGTCCAAGAAGTCAACAGCTCGGGCCCTTGACACGGACAGGCTTGGACTGGAACCCAGCTTCCTCACCGGGTTACCCTGGGCAAGTCATCAGCGATTGCTTAAGTCTCAGTCTCTTCACCAATAAAGGGGATGACACTGTGCCTGCCTGCTTGGGGTGTGATGAGGATTCAGTGACGCAGACTGAAGTGCAGGGGGGCAGGCACAGAGCCCACGGTGCAGCAAGTGCTGACAGATGGCGCCCATTCTGTTACTACTACTCTTATTGTTGACTCCCTCTCATTCAAGCCCTGTGTCCTGGTCCTGCCCACATTTCCACCTCAATGCCCCCTTCATAGAATTGTAGGATCTCAGGACCAGAAGGGTCTTAGAGATCATCCAACTCAGCCCCCTCACTTAAAGATGGGGAAACTGAGGCTCAGAGTGGGACAGACCTGGCACTGGCCAGCAGTGGCCTGAATTCCCAGGTGGAGGCCACTACTCTGCCTTCTTTCCCAGCCAGTGCGACTCTGGCTTCTCCAAGGGCACTGCCCCCGCAGCCCCCCAGGGCTACTGTCAGACCTGCTCTCTTCCCTCTGTCGCAGTCCCCCCAGGTTACGTCCAGCCTGAAGTCATGGCTCATGCCCCGAGTAGCTAAAGGCCTAGGACTAAGTTTTCCTTTAACTCTTCCAAAGCTTCGTTTGTTTGTTTCTGAGTTGCCTTTATTTCTTCTCCTCGGTGGACTTGGAATCCCCTCTACTAAGTTTTGCCTGTTTGGTGCCTCATTCCCTAGACTTTCTGCAACTCTCCTCTCAGTCCTTTCTGTTCTAATCCCCACGCTGACTTCTCACCCCTCTCTCTGACAGTTTAATCGGTGCTTTCTGTGTGCAGGCATTTCATTCGTTCATACTTTCACTAACTCTTCCAAGTCGTAGAGCAACAGGACGGGGCGGGAACGGTGGGGTTCCAGCCAGGGATGGGACTGTCTGTTTCCTTTGACTTCTGGGTCCTCGCCCCTCCCCAGTCTTGGAGCTGACCACAGGGATCAATTACAGGGGCAAGGGCAGAGGGGGCTCTGGCCTTCTCTGGGCAGCGCTGGCACAAGTGGTGGGCTCACTAAGGGCAGGATTCTCTGAACCTGAAGAAGAGGGTCCCCTGGGGCAGGTCCCCTGTGGGCATGGAACTCACCTGGGGGTGTGGCTTCTGCAGGCAGCGTTTACCCCGGGCCAGTCTCTCTAGAGAGGCTCTCCTTACTGTTTACCAAAGGATGGGGCTCATCTGTGATCAGGACTTAACGGGGGGGGGGGGGGGGGAGGAATTATGGGGTGGCTCACCAAATGGCGGGGCTCTCTAGAGTCAACTCCTCAAAGTGAAGGGGCCAATCTAAGAACGAGGATCTCAGGGAGGAAGCTAACCTAAAGCCGGGTTCACCTAGGGAACCTGGATCATTGCGCGCGCCGGTTCACCTGTCTCTGAGGCTAGAAGGCAGGATCCATCTGTGGGGTCGCACTCTCGCGGGCTGCGAGGTTCCCAGGGGCTCATACCCGGGAGGGGCTCATACCCGGGAGGGGCTCACCTAGGAGGCAAGGCCTGCCTGTGGGCGGGGCTTGCGCGTGCGGAAAGAGGCTTTCCCAGGGAAAAGCTCACGGAGGGCGGGGCTCACCGGAGGGGCGGGGCTCCCATGGGGCGGGACTCCCTTTAAGGGAGTGGTCCACTTAGGGAGCAGAACTCACAAGTGGTCAGGACTTCTTGTTGGCGGGGCTTCCAAGGGGCAGGACTCACTTGTCAGCAGAGACCTCCCGGGCAGGACTCGGACGTCCGACAGGCTTTCCCAGGGGCGGGGCTGGCCTGGGGGCGGGGCTCTAGGGGGCGGGGCTGCGCGTTCACCTGCGGGGGTTGCTCTGCTCTCCCAGCGACTGCTGCGTGGCCCTCAGGTAACTTTGGCGCCGAGCCGCCGTTTTGGGTGAAGGCTTGGGGCTGCCGCCGGACTCGTCGCTGTCCTCGTCGCCCATGGCCTTGATGTAGCTGCCGCTGCGCATGCGCCGGCACGGGATGGGGCCCTCGGCCGCGGCGTCCGCCTCGCGCGGGGACAGCAGCGCGGTGCTCCACTCGCCTCCGCCGCCGGGCACCTGGGGATGGGCAGACAGGCCTCAGCGAGGATGGCGCGGGGGGCAGCGCACAGCCCAGCGCGCCGCCGGCAGCCCGTCCTCGGGCGCATCACCTGGGAAGTGAGCCGACGATGAGAACCCTCAGCTCGAGGCCCTGAAGCCCCCTCGCTCCCCACCTCGGAGAGTTCAGTCTTGGGCGCTGGGTACTGCCATTGAAGGCTCCCTGCAGTACGGCGGAGAGCTGGGCTAGGAAGGATACCTGGGTTCCAGAGCCGGCTCTGCCACTGCTTCACTGTGTGGCCTTAAGCAAGTCCCTGCCCTCTCCAGCCACAGATTTCTCCCTGGATGCCAGGCTGGCTGTGCCCTAGCAAAACTGCCCAGGGCACATGAACGCAATGGCCTCCACTGTTGCTACCCTCCTGAACACTGTTGTGCTCCCTTCACTTCACCCTGCTATCTCAGAGGATGTCTTATGATCCCACTGCACAGATGAGAGCCGTAGGCCTGAGAGAGGCCCCTAGACCTGGCACCAAGAGCCTGGCCCTAGGATTGGGGGGTGGGGGAGAAGGACCGTCAATGGACCCTAACACATCAGTACGGGGCAGGGTCCTTGGGACCAGTCAACACTGCATATCTTACAGGTGGGTAAACTGAAGTACAGGGTACAGAGGCTTGAGAAGGTGACCTGGAAAAAAGGCTCAGTTTTCCCATCCGAACCTCAGGGACCACACCGGTGGAAGTGGCTGTGATAAGGGCAAGTGAGGTCACAGCTGTGAAGGCAGCCCTGGTCCCCAGAGGTTACAGTGGCAAAAACCAACCAAGGGGACCTCTCCTGCCCTTCCAAGGCCAGGTTCTGCCAGCTGCCCCAGGGCAGCTGCACAGTCTTCTACACCCCTCATTCACCTGATACACACAATGGATGTTCACCTCATGATGAATGAGTATGCACATCTCAGAACTCACACGCACCTCAGCCCGAGCACAGAGGGAACCCGCCTTGCCGTGGTCCCCTATCTCAGAGAGTAAGCATACCTTCCCATACGCCCATCCCACCAAGGATGCACGGCAGCAAACACTCTATCGCATGCATGACCCTCGACGTGTACACAGCATGAACGCAGAGCACACTCACACCCCTCCCCACGTACATACCAGCAACCACCACACTGCAGACACATCTCAACATGTCCCCAGTTCACTGTGTCCTTGCGTTAACACATACAGATTGCACACCCTCACCATGTCTACACACTTCACCACAGATGCCCGGTACACACAGGTCTCAGTGTACATAGCATACTCATTCTTCACCATGTGTACAGATGCACACTCCTGGTGTCACTACATCTGTACAGACACCACATCCTTCCAGGTGCCCACACTGCCAGAAGCTGATTCCTGGCTAAGGGAGGGTGTCTGTCTGGGACTCCCACCCCAGGAGCTCCCCTCAGTGTTCCCATAACCCTCCCGCCTAGCTAACTGCCCAGCCAGTCACGAGGGCCAGCACATTCTACCTTTCAAACAATTTGCTAGTCTCCTTACCTCTCCCTGTCCTTGAGAAGGTGGTCTTGTATATCCCTGCTCAAAACCTGTTGCTCCCCCAGACCCCACCCACCTACCTCCCATGACCCAGGCAGGCAGCACAAACCCCAGGGCCTGCAGGGCACCCTTTCATGGTGTTTCTGAAGCATTTTCACATGATCAGGCCAAACCACACCATTTGGAGAGGGAGCCAGGTCATACACCACCCTCTCTGATGTTTCTAAACTAAGCAATTGGATAGACAGCCACAAAAGCTTTAAATATATAAAATACTGCCTAGATTTCATTTTCCTCCTATTGAAGAAAAAAAAAAGCCCCCTCCCACCCCTAGTCTCACTCTCTTTGGAATTGTATATAGAATGACAAGAACCTAGGGCTTTGTCAGACTTTGATGTTCATCTGTTTCAAAATGCATCGAATGTGGTCCCAAAGGCTGGCCAGGCCTATGCTGGCATAACCCCCATGACAAGGTGCTCACTACCTACAGAAGCAGCCCCTTCCATCTTGACATGAACTGAAATCTGTTTCCTGTAACTGCCACCCACAGCTTGGGCTCTGCCCCCAGGAACTACACCCAGTTCACAGCCACTCACCCTGCCCTTGAGAGCCCCAAGGGCTGTGTAGCAGCAGAGATGTCTCTGAGCTTTCTGCCACTTTCCAGGAGTGTGGCCTTGGTGCATAATAAGTGCCTCAATAAACGTTAGCATCTGAAAGAAGAAAGCTAGTCCCTCAAGCTGAGTTAGGGCCTCTGGGCTCCCGCAGCCCTCCCTGCTGGTCTCCATCCCACTCTGCTCACACTGACATGACTGTCTGTTCATGCGTCTTTCTCTCCTAGCATCTTGATAATTGGGGCTATGTCTTATTTATTTCTAGCTCTGTTCACTTAAGTGTCCATCTGTTCATCTGGCCCCTCCTCTCTCATATTTCCTGAGCACTTCCTCTGTGCCAGACCCTGTCCCAGACCTTGGGGACACACAGCTGAATCAGATGTGATCCTTGTCCTCAAGAAGCCCCTGGTGTGGTGGGCTCCAGAGGCCAGCAGTTAGAATGCCATGCAATTGGTCCTGGGGTGGGGAGGGGATGGTACAGCTTCCAGATTTCTAAAGGGCAGGGACATGTTTTAGTTCTGACTCAGGCCTAGGTTCAGAAGGGAACTAATCAATGTCTGTGAGAGCATGACCAGTAGAAGAAATACCCCTATTGGCAGGTACCACCAGATACCCATTACACAGGTGAGCTTCCAAGTGAATCTGTGGTACAGGTGGGCTTCAAAACCGGGGCCTTCCCCACAGTCCTCACCCCACCCCTGACCCTGGCAGGGACCCACCTGCAGGTAATGGTAGGCTAGACCCTGGTGGCAGGATTTGGACTTTAGCAGGCTCTTATCCAAGGTGGCTGAGGTCTTCTGGCAGACCTCATGGGCGTGGCTGAGGGTCAGAGTGGACCAGGAGCCCCGCTTGACATAATTGGTGTCAGTGCCCACCCCAATGCTGGGGCAGGCGGCCGGGGGTGCGGGCGGGGCTGGCGGGGTAGTCAGCTCGGCGGTGTTGTTTTTGGCGGCTTTGAGCATGTGCCCGCTGATGGTGTTGTAGGCGTGCATGCAGTACCGCGGCTGGCTGCGCTCCGCCTGTCGGCCTAGTGTCATCAGCCCGGAGGCTGGGCCACTGCTGCGAAAGGCACCACTCTCACCGTCCAAGTTGTCATCGGAGCTCCACCAGCCCGAGATGTTAGAGCGGCTGCGCCGTTTGGGCTCCCCAGCCTTGGCCCGCTCCTTGCTCTTGGCCCTCCGGCCCTTGCCGTCCTCCATGCCACCTTTCTTGCTGCCATTGCCACCGACCTTGCCTGCCGTGCCCTCCAGTGAGGGTGCCTTGGTGAAGAAGAGCCGCTGGACTGAATGGACCAGGTGGCGGATGCGCCCAGGACTCTCGCCGCGGGCCTTGGCCTCACCGCGGGGGAACTGGAGTGTGCTGAAGCCATCGCGGTGGATGGGCAGCTGCTTCTCAAACTGGTCCAAGAGGTTGGCAGGCAGCCGGTTGATCTTGGTGGCCTGGGCATGGCTGGGGAAGGGGCTCTCCTCTGGCACCTCGAAGTGGGAGTTATAGTGGATTCGGGGGAAGGTGCTGCTTGGCGGCGGCAGCTGGTTGTTGAGTGGGAAGAGACCATCCCCCGGCAGAGCGTTCTGCCCAGGGAAGCGAGCCTCGCGGGCAAAGGCCTCCGTGGGCGATAGCAGGTAGGGGTTGCGGTCAGGTCCTGCGAACAGGGGCTCGTGTGGTGGGTCCAGGCTGTCGGAGAGGTGGCGGGGGCGGCTGTCACCGAGGCCTTTCATGATCCCGGCCCTGGGGGCGGGGGCCGTCGCCCTAGTGGGGCGCCCGGGTCGCTTCTCCCGGGCAGCAACTATCCTGGGGAGAGAAGACAGAGAGGGGTCAGCTGGATTTGGAGGGGACAGGATGCCGGGAAGGTCAGCCAGACCCCCATAGGTCTCGGGGTTGGGAGGATTTCTCAAGACTCTTGGCCTGCCCTTAACATTGTGAGGCCGAAGATGAGAGTACAAATGGAGGCCCACATCCTATACAGATAAATAAAAGTTACAACTCAGGCTAGCAAACTGTTAAACAAAGCATGTTCTACTCTCCTACCTTGATGAGCATTATCTTCATGATAACCTGCAATGCCAGGTGCAGACTCAGACTTCCTGGTCTCCTCCGAATTCTCTGGTGGAATGTTTTTGGGGGAGCCGCCTGCCCTCCACTTTCCTCTCATCTCTGACTCTGTCCCTCACCATAAGGAGCCGCACACACACATGCACTCCAGCCTACACGTCCAAGCTCACGCCCCATGCCTCCAAAATAGCCACTCTTTGGGCCTGGGGATGGTCCCACTGGCAGTGTAGGCCACCCAAGGGAAGACCCACCCTGGCTCAGGAAGCAGGCCTGGGGTCATTTGGGTAGGGGATTCCAGGGGCCGCAGTATCCAGAGTGTGGTCTAAAGCAGGGATGTAAGCTCTGGTGATGTGTCCTCTTGGCCCCTGAACACTCCTCATGGGGAAGGACCTGGTCAAAAGAAGGACAGAGAGGCCTTCTGAGGGGTAGGGCCCGGGGAGGGCCCCTCCTACCCAGGTCCGAGGGCAGTACTGTCCAACTCTTTATCTTAGCAGAAGAATCCATACATCAAATATAAACCCTCTGTAAAAACCTGCTCTGTCCTCAACAGAAGTCTACCGAGTGTGACCTCTGGGCTAGGCGCTGGGGACTGCAGACATGAGAGATGCCAACGAGCCCCTTAGCTCATCATTTCCAACTGGGATGAATCAGTGATGGCCAGCCTGGAACAGAGTTCTTGGCAATTCAATAACAGGAGCACATCCTCAGGACTGGGTGGACGGGGCAAGGCCTCAGGGGAGGATGGCATCTAGGTGGAACCACTGGGCCTCCATTTCTCTCCCTGCAAATTGGACAGTTAAGACTAGTTGGGTCTTCCAGCCAGAACCGTCCTGGAAATACCAGTCTCAAACTTGGGCAAGTCTTTTCCCTTTCCAGGCCTCAGTCTTCCCATCTGTACCATAGAGCAGAAGAGAGGTCAGCAAGGTTTCTAAGCCCTGGACCCCACCAGCCCTGCTTGGAGGGGTCCCAAGGCTTGGTCTGGCCTGTGTGCCTGGCGTGATGAGGATCTGTGAGGAGTCAGTGTGGCTGAAACAGAGCAAGTGAGAGTGAGTGCAATGAGGGGAGGGCTCTCAGAGGGGCTGGGGCAGGTCAGAGTGGACAGGCTCCAGCTGAAGCCCAATGCAGTACGCAGAATGATGGCTCCAAAGATGCCCATGTCCTAATCCTCAGAACCTGTGATTAAGTTACTTTACATATTAATAGAGATTTTGCAGATTTAATTAAGGGTCTTGAGATGGGGAGATAATCCTGGATTATCTGGAGGGGTACAACCTGATTACATGGGTCCTTATAAGAGGGAAGAGTCAGAGAAGGAGATGCGCCAACGGAAGCAGAGGTCAGAGTGATGCAGGGTCATGAGCCAAGGAATGTGGGCAGCCGTTAGAAGCTGGAAGAGGCGAGGAGCTAAAGCCTCCAGGAGGAACGCAGCCCTGCGCCCACTGTAGACTCTGACCTCCAGAACTGCAAGATAATAAATCTGTGTTGTTTTAAGCCACTAAGTTTGTGGTAATTTGTTACAGTGGCGATAGTAAAACTAACACACCTAACATGGGTTTGGGTGGCGGAGACTCCCTCCCACCCCTCAGAGCAGCTCTTAAGGCAAATCCCAGACCCCACCGAACCCTGCGTGATAAAGCTGGCCTAGGTGAAACTCCCATCTTAGAGACGGGGAAACTGAGGCCCTCAGAGGGGAACTTCCCCAAGGTCACAGCGTGGGTCCAGCGGCTGAGGCAGGACTGGGACCCACAACTCTCCTTACTCCTCTGCATAGCTGCCTTGCAACGGTCACCCCAAGCTGGCTGGCCCCGAGACCCTCCGGAATCTGAGAACGATTCCTTGGACCTAGGCATTTTCATGACGAGTAGTGCTCTAAGCCTTCCCAAGCCCTGAGACTTCTGCAGAGCCCACCTGGCTCAACTCCCCCTTCTCTGCCAGAGACTCTCCTTGCCTCTGAGGGCCCCACTCCTGGAGACGAGAGCACTTTAGTGATGGAAGGATCTCTGCTTCCACCGGGCAGCTTGGCAGAGCATTTATCCCCAGCCTGGAGAGGAAGTAGGCTGACTGACATCTTCATCTGCATTACACCATATCCTCACAACAGTCACATGAGGTGGGGGACCATTGTCTCCATTTTACAGATGGGGAAACTGAGGCTGGGAAAGCCAGTTCTAGCTAAAGTGAAACGGTAACTCAGACTTCAGCCACCCCATCAGCGTCCCAGACAGTCAAGGGTCCCCCTCCTCTCCAGCCAGCAGCAGCTGTCTCTGGGCAAACCTCTTCTTGAAGGCAATTCCAGGCAAAACCACCCCCATATCCCTCCTGCTCCCAGGCCTTTCTTGGCCTCCTCACATCCCCTTAGGGCCAGAGTGATCCCTGGGCTCAGGGGCCAGCCTCCTCAGCTCTCCAGCTGGAGAACTGAGTGTGCGGCAATATGTTCTTGATGCCCACTCAAGTTAGGCTGATGATACTGAAAACTGAAAATGCTGTTTGCAAACAGCCCCGCGGGCTCGCTGGCTTGCTGGCTCAGGAGGGGCCTGACTCCCTAGAAATGGGGGAGATGGAGAGGGCTGGTCACAGGGAGTAGAAGATAGCTGCAGAGCCCTGCCCCAGAAGTGCACGCTACACTCAGTTCTCCCAGCCCAGGGCACCTTCTCCAGCCCTCCCAGAGAGAAGCTGGCTTCAATTTCATATCACAGGCACTCCTGAGCTCAGGAATCCAGAGGTGCCCCAGGGGAAGGTGTGAGCCTGGGTCCATGGCCGCCTCCCTGAGCCTCAGACTGTGCATCTGCCAAATGGGGCCAGGAGGAGCAGGTGAAGGAAGATGTGGGAAGGGTTGGGTGAATTGTGAAGTGCTGGCATATGCTCCTTCCCCTGAGTCCTGGTGGTTTTGACTGATGAGGCCCCTTGCCTAGAATGTGGGAGGAGGAGTTAGACAGGTCTTGAAGGTGCTTTTGGGATTATAAGAGGGAGAGTGGGGGCTACCAGCCTCAGGGAGACCTCCAGAGACCAGCTAGACACTTCAATAACCACAAGTGAGCTCCCAACTACCTTCCTTTCTGTGATTGGGCCCTCATTGTTAAAACATCTCTTCTTCTGACTTCTGGGGACCTGCATGTCTGTCCTTCTACCCCACCTTAATTGCTGGTGCATTCCAGGGCTCTAGACAGGCCCATAGTGTCCCCATATCAGTAAAATGCTTCAATGTCACCCAGTGGGGAGTCAAGCCAGACACCTGGGCATCTCCTTGAATTCTTTCCTCTCTTGACCTTCCCTGTCCTTCCCCTCCTGTAACCCCACTGTGCCTGGAAAATGATTCTGCCTGAGTCTCAGTTCCTGTGGCCTACGGGGAGCCAGCTCTATCCCAGAACCCCAGGGGTGGACACATGACCCAGGCCTAGCCAATCAGAGCCTTGCATCCCTGAGTACTGATTGGCTGAGAGATGGAAACAGAATCATCTTTAGCCAATGAGAGTTGGCCCTGGGATTATGGCTGAACTCTAGGGAAAGAGGCATCCTCCTTCTGTTAGGGCTGCTGTGCTTGGCAGAGTGTCAGCCTGGAGTCTTTCAGCAAGACCTTGCCCGACATTTCAGATACAAGAGTCAAGAGACTTTTTGCTTAAATCTGAGTTGAGTTTCTGTGTCTTTCAACAACAACCTGACTGATGCTGGCCCCACATGTGGTAGGTCACTACAGCATTGGTTGTGGGTGCCCCGCCCATCTCCTGTGGCCTCATCACTGTGGTATCCAACAGGCTGACTTCCAACTGTCAGCATCTGCCTCCCTGCAGGGGGGTTGGGGGAGCCTGCTCTGCTCACACGTGGCTGGCAAGAACTGCCAGAGAGTTAACGACCCCCTGATCCGGCTGCAGCTCTCAACCAGTAACTGTTGGGGAGCTGGTGGGACAACTGAGGAATGGGTTCTACACTGACTCCTGGAGCTGCCTGAGGGGGCTGAGCTCCAGTTGCCTGCAGTAGTCACTTGCTTGATAATAATGCTCCCTTCATTGGCTGCCTCCCCTCCCCCCATACAGTGAACTGCCTGTTCCCAGATGAAGTACTTGCACTTGAATCTTTGTCTTGGGCGTGCTTTTGGGGAACCCCAACTGTGACAGTCACTGAGTCACAGAGATGCTACCTCAGTTATGTTTCCTGGTGCCATCCCCTCTCAGTGTTCTCTACCTGTGTCACTCCCACCCCACACCTGGACAACTGTATCAGCCTCCTCCCTGGTCCCTCTGTGTCCACTCTAAGACCCTTACAATTCAGATTCCAAACTGTGGCTGGAGTGATACCTCTAAAATGACAAAGCAACAGTGTTCTTCCCCTTCAGTGGCTCTTAGGACAAATACTCAACTCCTTAGCCTGGCATTCAAGGCCACTGGAGAGCTAGAATCTGCAAGCCTCTAACCCTTGGCTCCAGCCACATGGCCTGCTGTATCCAAAGAAACTCTGAGACAAAGAGTGTCAGCCCGGGGAAGGGATGGCATAAGGTCTCACGGCAAGGCCACTCCAGGCCTGGAAGCCAGTCTCTTGATGCTTAACCCAGGCCTCTGTCCACTGGCCCTCCTGAAATGGAGGGTCTGCGAAGGAAGAAGACAGTGTTGGGTCTGCACTGCCAGCCGAGGAGCAGAGGATGAGGAGGGTGGAACACATGAGGTGCCTCAACAAAGAGTGGAGTCCAGAAGGCTCAGCGTGGTCTAGTTTCTGCCAGCTTCTCCAGCCTCATTCCCATCCCCCATCTCCCCCCCTGACAATCAAACTCATTGCCCTGCTGGATTTTCTTCATCGTTCTCATTGCTTTTGGAAACTCTCACATGTTACTTGCTTGCTAGTTTATTGTCCATTGTTCCCTGGGTCTTTGCTGTCCAATGTGGTAGCCACTAGCCACATGTGGCTACAGAGCACTTGAAATGCACATAGTGCAACTGAGGGACTGAATTTTTAATTTTAATTAGTTGTAATTATCTTAACTTTAAATAGTCACATGTGGCAAGTGGATACCATATTGGACAGCACAGTTTTAGAACTTCAAACCTCCTGCTCTCACCCCCTTCTAGGGTCCAGGAGATTCTCTTTCCTCTAACACCTTGTCCACCTTTTTGAGTTGGAAGCTTAACTCATTTCTGACTTTCTTATATTCTAATAAATACGTCATTGGAAAGGCTATACATTTCCCCTTGAGTACCTATTTGGCTGTACCTCATAGATTTTCTTTTCCCATAGGTATTTTTCCTCCCTTTAAAAAAAACTGAGGTGAAATTAACGTAACATAATATTAATTATTTTAAAGTGTACAATTCAGTGACATTTAGTACATTCACAGTGTTGTGTACCTGCTGGTTCCAAAATATTTTCTTAACCCCAACAGAAAACCCTGTACCCAATCAGTCACTCCCCGTTCCTTCCTCCTCCCAGCCCCTGGCAACCACCGGTCTGCTTTCTGTCTTTATGAATTGACCTATTCCCATGGGTTTTATTTTTATTGTGGTAAAATATACATAACATAAAATTTGCCATTCTAACCATTTTTAAGTGTAGAGTTCAGTGGCATTACTTACATTCACAATGTTCTGCAACCACCACGATTATCACCAAAACTTTTTCATCAACCCAAACAAAATTAAGCAATAACTCCTTATTTTCCTCCTTTCCCCAGCCCCTGGTAATTTTGAATCTACTTTCTGTTTCTATGAATTTGCCTCGTCTAGATATTTCATATAAGTGGAATTGTACAACATTTGTCCTTTTGTATCTGGTTTATTTCACTTAGCATAATGTTTTCAAGGTTCATCCATGTTGTAGCCTGTGTCAGAACTTCATTCTTTTTTATGGCCGAATAATATTCCATTGTACATATATACCGCATTTTGTCCATTCATCTGTTGATGGGCATTTGGGCTGTTTCCACCTTTTGGCTATAATGAATAATGCTGCAGTGAACACTGAGTACAAGTATCTGTTTGAGTCCCTGCTTTCAATTCTTTTGAATATATACCAAAGAGTGAAATTTCTAGGTCATGGTAATTCTCTTTAACTTTTTGAAGAACTACCAAACTGTTTTCCACAGGGGCCATACCATTTTCCATTCCCACCAGCAATGTATGGTTCCAATTTCTCCACGTTTTCATCAACACTTATTTTCCTTCTTAAAAAATTACAGCCATCCTAGTAGTCATGAACTGGCATCTCATTGTGGTTTTGACTTGCATTTCCCTGATGACTAATGATGTTGAGCATCTTTTCATGTGCTTATTGGCCATTTGTATATCTTCTTTGGAGAAATGTCTATTTTGGTTCTTTGTTCATTTTTTTAATTGAGTGATTTGTCATTTTTGTTGCTGAGTTTTAGGAGTTCTTTATATATTCCAGATATTAAACACTTATCAGATATATGATTTGCAAATATTTTCTCCCATTCTGAGCCTATAGGTTTTTAATATGGAATGTCTTTCAACTGTTCCTGGTCTGGCTACTCACTCTTTCCCTCTTCATTTGCACTGAGGGCCTCCCTTCCCCTCAGAATCCCCTGGCCTGTCAGTTCCACAAAGAACACAAGTCTATGTTCCCATAACCTCCTTGTGAGCAAGGGCTGGTTCTTCTCATCTTGGGGGCAGAGGAATGAGAAAGGATCTGGAGATGGACATGTAGAGGATGCTGTAGGACAAGCAGTGGTGGCCACGTAGGTCCCCCTTTCAAGACTGAGGAACTCACATCTCCAGTTGCCAAGAGCACTGGCTGCTGAGAGTTCACAGCTGGGCACCTGCTAGGACTTGCTCTCAGCCAAAGGGAGATGACGCATCCACGGTTACACTCCCTCCCCAGCGGCAGGCTCCGTCCAGTAACTGGTTGATGTGGGGGCACTAAGGCCTGGCCCTCTTGTCCAATTCAGAACAACCCTAAAGGGCCATCCCAGCCTCAGAGCTCCCCATGGGATTAGCTGAGGCCTTTGTTGTAACTGCATCTCTGGTCACCTCCTCCCTCTCCCCAGCCCTGCGCCCCTCACCTGTCACAGATGTTCCCAAGCAAACCTCAAAGTCCGTTTCCTGGGGAACCTGACCCTGAGACAGGACAGAACTGGGTTCTACTTCTTTCCCTCCTTACCACAGGTCATTTGGCGATTTAATTACTCCTCTTCAGCCTCAGTTTCCTCTTCTATAACACAAAGATGAGGATCCTTACTTTTGAACATTATGACGAGGATGAATTGCGATGTCATATAGAAAGCCTCTGGCACTTAGGTGCTCTATAAATATCGATTATACTCCCCTCCTCACCTCACCGTGATTCTCGGGGACAGGCCAAGGCTCCTAAGTGTAGGGATGCTGCAAAGGATGGTAGAAAGTGCACACAGCTGGACCTAGGTTCAAAGCCTGGCTCTGCCCTTTTCTTGCTGTGACCTCGGACTGGTCCCTCTCTCTGGGTCCCAGTTTTCGTCTCTAGGTAGTAGGAGATTTGAGGCAGGGTGCTCTGGGCATCTGGTCACATTGATTCCCTCTGAGCTCTCTTATCATGGTTCCTGGGACACTAAATGCCAGCCCCTCAACCACCCAGCAGCCAGGGGTAGCAGGAGCCTCACCTTGGGGAGGTCTTAAAATAGGCAGGCCTTGGCCTCGCGGGGGAGCAGCTGGCTGCCTCGAGCTGCTTTGTCTCTGAGCTATACTTAGGCCCATCCGGGTGCCCATAATTACCTCTCATTAATATAAGCCTCATTGCCCTCACGGAAACATGAAGGAACCAGCAGAGCTGCTGCCTCCCCAGGAGCCCTCCCTGCTCCGTGGTGCCTCTGTGTCTGCAGCCGCTGCCACCATCTGCACAGAGTGGGGACTCCTTGCCCTGTCCCAGCTCATCCTGGAGCCAGAGTTGGCCTGTGAGCATGGGAGAGCTAATTAGGGACAAGGCCAGGAACAGAACTCAGCATGCCGCTTCTCGAAGCACAACTCATCTGATCACTTCATTTCCCTAATCTAGAACTTTCTGTGGATCCCCGTCTCAAACTCCTTCCAAGACCCTCACTGATCTAACCCCAAACCCTGTTTCAGACATTACCAAGCCCATTTCCCTTCTTCACAGCCCTTCCCTTTAACCAGCCCAGATCCCTTACTGTTTCCTACTTATATCTTCTGTATTTGGTGCTGCCAGAAAGGCTGGCTTTGTCTAAGGTTACATTAACAGAGATAGAGAGTCTAAATGAAAAGAAGGGATAGTCCTATTCAAAGCTGAGCCCTTTTGTTAAGAGAGAGACAGACAACTAAAGTGGGGTGTGGGAGCGTGAGTTGAGTGATGAAAGGCTGGAAATGATGTAGGTGGAATGGCCAAACATTCCGGGGATGTTCACAGCAGTCCATGGAGGACACAGCCACTGCCGTAGGCCTCTGAAGGGATGATGTGTGGAAAGGGAAGGTGGGGTCTATGTGGCCTCCAGGACCTTGGTGCTGCCTGGGGTAGGGATGAGGTATAGAGAGGCAGGCTGTGTTATACTGCGACTTCACCTCTGGGTACTCCTCCCATTCTCCTCCGACATCTCTGGCCACACCTGCTCCATCTCTTGATAGCTTCTCCTCCACTGACCTCTCAACGCTAGAGGAACTGGGTGCTCTTTGCTTCTCTTTCCCGCTGATCTCATCCAGACTCATGGCTTTAAACACCACTTACATCTGACAACTCCTCAATTGACATCTTCCGTCCAATCTCTCTCTCAAACACCAGACTCATATCTCTAACTGCCTCCTGACATCTCGCCCCGGATGTCTGACAGGTCCAAAATCAAATGCCTGATCTCCCGCCCAGCCCGACCTATTCCTCCCACAGTCTGCCCCAATTCAGCACTGTCATCCTCCTGCTCACTCGGGTCAGAAACCTTGGGATCATCCTTGACTCCTCTTTCTTTCACCCCCCCCACCCCACATCCCATTCAACAGCAAATCCTTCAAGAACAACTCCACCTTCAAGATATTCCAGGATCCCACTACTTCTCACCACCTCCACAGCCCTGCCTGGGACCAGGGCCCCGTCGTCTCTCACCCAGATGACAAGACTCCCATGGCCTTTAGACTAAAAGCCAATCTTCTTCTTCTTCCTTCTTCTTGCTTCCCAACCTCATTTCCTGCCCCTGCTCCCCTGGGCTTCCATTCTGTTCCCTGAACACGGATCGTTAACACCCGTCTCGGGGCTTCTGCCCTGCGCGTGTCTGAAATGCTCTGTCCTCTCTGACCACATGACCACGCCTTCCTTCATTCAGGTCTCGGCGCACAGGCTACTTCCACAGATAGGCCAGGCTGACCACCGTCCAGAGCAGCCCCTCCCCTGGCAGCCCTCTTTGCTGTATCATCCGGATTTATGTCCGACGGAGCCTGGAACAGCAGGGACAGGGTCTGTGTTTGTCACTGCTGTGACACTAGCGCCCAGCACAGGGCTTGGACGCCCCAGAGGTTCATCAAGCTTTTGCTCAGTTGAAGAGTGGTGGAAGGCCTTGGGGGATGCCTGGAAATGCTGAAGAAGGTGAGGCAGCCACAGGGTGGTGAGTTTTTAGCTCAAGCTAACCAGTGCAATCCTTTATTGAGTGCTTACTGTATCCCAGGTGCTTCCCATACGTGAACTCGCTGAAGCCTCAGTGCGGCCCTTCCTGGTGAGGATGATGAGTCCTCTGTGGCAGTCAGCCTCCAACATGCACCCCAGTGAGACCCATCTCCTGCTGTTCATGCTCTTGTGTATGCCCCCTCCCCTCAAACAGGAGCTGGGTTGACTATATAACTAATAGGATATTGTGGAAATGACCAGTATGATCTCTGAGACAGGTCAGAACAGACATTGCAGCTTCTGCCTTCCTCTCTTGGACCACTGGCCAGGGGGAAGCCAGCCGCCATGTTGTGAGGACACTCAAGCAGCCTAAGGAGAGGTCCATGTTGGGAGGAACAGAGGCTTCCTGCCAACAGCCAGCACCCACTTGCCAGCCGCGTGAGTGAGCCACCTTGGGAGCAGATCCTCCCGCCCCAGTTAGGACTTCGGTTGGCTGCAGCCCTGGCTGACAATGTGACTGCCACCTCATGAGAGATCCTGGGCCAGGACCACCCACTGAGGCTGCTCCTGGGTCCCTGCTCCCAGAAACTCTGTGAGACAATATATGTTTATTGTTTTAGGCCATTGCCAAGTTTTGGTATAATTTTTTATGCAGAAATGGGTAACTAATACACCCATGTTAGAGGAGAAAAAGCAGCTCAGATGACTAACGTCACCCACTCTAGGTCCTCCAGCCGGGAGGGGTGGAGCCTGGGGTGCTTCCATCTGACGCCTGAGCCTGCATCCTGTGGCCTTGCCCACCAGGCTGAGGTTCCAGGAACCTTTTCATCTATGACAGCTCTGTCATCCTGGTGGATTCAAGGTCCAAACTGTTTCCAGCCTAAGTCTGTGTCCATAGCAACTGTTTGAAAAGCATGACATTCAATCAATTGGTTGTTTGGTCAATAAGATAGCAGGCAATGGCTGGAGCATATACCCCTGGATCTGGCAGCTCGGGACACGTGGCCAACACTGTCCCCACCTCAGGGCTCCTCCACTGCTTGAAGCCGAATTCCTGTGCTGCCCATCCTGACAGTGAACACAGGGCCTGGGACGTGGGTGCTGCAGCTCCTCTGGGGTGAGGGGAGTAGATTTGGGGCTGAGCGCTCTGTGGGGACAGGGCTGCCTACCCGGCCTCTCTGAGACCCCATTTAAACCACCTAGCCTCAGCCAAGGCTTCAGACGTCACAGGAGCCCCACACTCAGCACTCATCTTTGTGTGGTAGACACGGAAAAGATAGAGAGAAATAGACCCAGACCTTCAGAACAAAGGGACTACAGAGGCAGAACCAGAGTCACTTTTTTAGAAACCCAAATAGAACTGCTTCATCCAATTCCCTTAAACCCCTTAAAGTTCTCCCCCCACCCTCAGGCAGAACGCCAGCCTCTTCATCCTGACTCAGCTACAGTGGCCTCCTCATTTGTTATCTCCAGTGTCTCCAGCTCTTCCCTGCCACAGGGCCTTTACACATCCTGTTCCCTCTGCCTGAACATTTTTCCTTTCAATTCTTCACATATCCAGCTGCTTCTGTTGATTCAAGTCTCTGCTCAAACATCACCTCCTCAGAGGCCTTCCCTGACCCCTGAGATGGTTCCTATGTCCCATTCTGCTCTCTCTCTTGACCTCCTTCTTGATTTCCTTCAAAGCACTTGTCAGGGTCTCTAGTTATCCTGCTTGGTTCCTTGTGTACTTGATTAATATCCATCTCCATGCTCTGTGGGCTCTGAGAGTGGGGGGGCCACGCCTGTTTCATTTCCCACTGTATCCCTGGGACTAAGGACGGAGTCATCACGTAGGGAGGTGCACAATAAGCAGCTGCTAGGTGCACGGATGGTCAGACAGACAGAGCCTCAGAGGGACAGGAGCTGGAGAGAGCTGGAGCTGCCCCATGGGAGAGAAGGGAGTTGATTGCCAGGCTGCCCCATCTCCCTTTCTTGCTGCTTCTCCATGTCTGGGTCCCCGATGGGCTGGGCTGGTGTTTCTGTTCCCCAGAACCTTCCTGAGGACATGCTGTTCCTGGCCTCTTTCCCTGCCTAATATCCTTGAAGCTCAAAAGAGACACCCCCTCCTCCAAGAAGTCTTCCCTGGCCTTGCAGGTGGGGGCAGGCCTCGTCTGGGTTCCCCCGTGATGGGAGCCACCACCTAAGGAATCACAGACAGTCCTGCGTGTCCCTCTGCACCGGGAGCAGGAGGCTGCACAGAGTGGCACTTGTGAGTGCTCCTGCATGAGGAGGGTGACAGACGCCCTAGTTTGCCTGGGCTCCACCTATTGTCCTGAGTCCCTGATGGCGAGCGCCCTGTTTCATTCTCACAGGTGTCATGGTTTAGATGATGAATTATATGCTCCCCTCATGCAGGAAGGAACATGGGGACACAGACAAGGAAGAGGGGTCTGTGGCTGAGATGGTGTAAATGAGGTCTGATCTGAGCTTCTTCCCTGGATTCCCAAGCCAGGACCCCCTCAATCTCAGGGCAGTCAGGGTCCCCCCACCCTCACCTAGGAGAAGCCTGAGTTGGGGGGGATCAGAGGGTGATGACCACAACCGTCCCCCTCCCCTCCACCTCCAGGCCTCACCTGGGGCCACCACTTGACACGCCAGGCCTTGCTGCCCTGCTCCAGCTGCTCCCTGTGGTGGCCCCAGGGAGGGGTGAGTACAGCAGTAGGGAGGCTGAGAATGTGGGTTCTGGAACCAGCCTCCTCAAGTTTGAATCCTGGGGCTGTGTGACCTTGGGCTGGTTACTGAACCTCCCTGAGTCCAGTGTCCTCAAAAGGTTGTTGGGAGAGATAAAGGAGTTAATACAGACTGATGGCTGGGCACAGCTCTGGCACACGGTGAGTGTTCTACAAGTATTCGCTGTTGCTGTCCTTATCAACAGGAACCACCCTAGGCAGACAGGGCTGGGCACCGTCCCTGTTTAGCCACTTGGAAGTTCAGAGAGGCAATGGGATTTAGCCTGGATCACACAGCATGTTGTGGCAGCTGGGATTTGAACCCAGGCCTCTGGACTCCTAGGCCAGTGCTCTCTGGAGGTCTCAAACCATGGGCTGGATGTGTTCTGGGTTATGGGCACTTTCTGAGTGGTCCTCACCTCTCCTCGTGTCCCCAGAGCCTAACTGTCTAGACCAGCTCTAGACTTTTAAATTTTAAAAGAATTAAACGAAAATTAAAATTCAGTTTCTCAGTCGCAGTAGCCACATCTCCACTGCTCAATGGCCACATTTGGCTAGTGGCTCCCACACACGTGGCTCAACGCAGACCATTTCCATCAGCACAGACAGCTCTCTGGGACGGTGGTGGCCTTGAACTTGATCACTGCATCGTGGCTGTTGCCCATGATACTTCCATGGCACTGGAGGGGGACAGCAATGCGGTCTTGCCCTCTGCAGTCCCCACAGAAACCTCGCTAGAGCCTACGGTTGTAGGAATGGTCAGCACTGAACTCGGTGAATCTTGTCTAACCTTCTCATGCTACGCTTTGTTGACTAGACTCAGGCAGGGGCTGGGACTCGCCCAAGGTCACACAGCAGGTGGAGGCTGCGAGGAGCTAGGTCTCCTGACTCCATGCTTGCTGTGCCCCAGCACCCTGCCGCTCAGGCTGGACAGTCAGCAGTCAGGCCACGCTGGGGGGAGGTGCTGGTCAACAGAAATGATTTTTTGCTGATGAACAAAAGCCAAAAACCCACTCTAGAATGGAAGGCAGGGGACAGCTGGCCACAGCTGCAGAGAAGGTACCCGTCAACCCCATGGATGGCTCCCCAGGCCACACTGGGACGACTGTAGAGCTGGGACGAGGGCAGAGGCAGGATTCCTCTTCTCCCCTCTCCATTCCTACAGGATCTGAAGGGACCTCAATAACTCCCTCGGCTGCCATTTCAAAGCAGTATTTGTTGTGCTCACGGGCGCTGGGACTCTGAGTTCTGGCTGACTCACTGTGCGGCCGCAGGCAAGTCACCTCCCCCACCTTGGTTTTCCCATTTGGAAAATGGAGATAATTATCCCAACTGGGGCCCTTGTGAGGGGCCAAATGGGACTAACTGGATGGAAGAGCATTTGTCAACCAGGCGGCACGAAGGGAGGGAGAAAACAGGTTTGGATCCCGTCTGACTTGAGTTGGACAGGCTCCAGCTCTTCCCAGCAGTGTGACCTGGCCTCATGCAAGTCAGCTGGCCTCTCCAAGCCTTGGTTTCTTCACCCAGGAAGTATGGATAAGATACTTCACTTGCTTGACAATGGAATATTATTCAGCCATAACAAAGAATGGAGTGCTGATACATGTGACAGCATGAGGAGCCTTGAAAACATTGCACCACGTGAAAGAAGCCAGACACAAAAGCCCACATGTCGTACGATCGATTTATATGAAACGTCCAGAATAGATAAATCAATGGGACAGAAAGCAGATTAGTGGTTGCCAGGGGCTGGGAGGAGGGGCGTGTGTGGAGTGACTGTCCACTGGGTACAAGATTTTTGTTAGAGGTGATGAATGAGTTCTAGAAATAGTGGTGACGGCTGCAAGACATTGTGGATGGACTTAATGCCACTGAGTTGTACCCTTTTAACTGGTCAAAATGGTAACTTTTATGTGTCTCCTACCACAATTTTAAAAATTAGAATACTTCATTTGTAGGCTATTTGTGAGCCTCCGTACAAGCGAAAAGGAGAAGCTGTGGTGGTTACAGGAGCCCCAAAAGGCCACTTTTTAAGACCTTTCTGAAGCTTATTTGTCAAGGGCTTCCTACATATACACACGCACTTTATATCCATTGTCTCGCTGAATCCTCAAATCAGCCCTATGAAGTGCCTCCTATCGTTGGTCCCATTTTACAGAGGGACAATTGAGGCACAGAGGGAAGTGACTTGCCCAAGGTCACACAGCAGGATGTGGTGGAGCTGGGATTTGAACCCAGGCAGTTTGGCTCCAGAGCCCATCTTCAGTCACCTCCCTGAGCCACCTCTCAGCTTCTGGGCAATGATGTCTCATCTGCCACCAGCTCACAGAGCTCCAAGCTCAGGTCAGGGGACACAACCTCTCACCGCCTGCTCACCACGACCTTCCTGGGAGAGAACTATTAGGGAAGGTTGTCCAGGGGACACACTGCCCCGGTCTGTGGCCTCAGAGCTCTGACTGTGGGGCAGGCGGGCCCCGGAGGTGACCTGCCCTGGCCTGTTTCATTCCGGCCCCCGCTGAGGGACCATCCTGGAAGCTCATGTTGGCAAAGAGCAGAGCAAAATGGTCAGAATGCAGCGATTGCCAGCACATTTAATTCAATTCCTCCAACATTTATGGGGCCTGCTCTGTGACTCAGAGAGTTCCAGCTCTTGAAGAGCATGTGGCCAAGTGCAGGAGGCAGAAATACAAATGGCAATTAGACAACACACAGAAATAAATTCCAGGAAGCATCAAAGCCAGGGTGTGCAGCCCAGCGAAAGGAGGGGTTAATACTCACTGGGGCACCAGGAAGGCTCCCTGGAGGAGATGGCATTTCAGTCAGATCTCTGAGAACAAGTAAGATTTCAACAGATAAGGGTGTAGGGAAGAGCATTTTAAAAAAGGGGAATGCATAGACAAATCATGGTCAGAGGTGAGAGGCGGAGGCAGTGCTGGGAACAGTGAGTTGTCTGTGTAGGGGGTTAGGCTTTGAGGGGAAGGGAGAGGCAGCTGCCTGGGATCAGATAATGGAGGGCCTTGGTGAACCCCAGGGGTTCTACATTTAAACTGTAGGCTATCCACCATCAAAATAGAGCAGGGCCCCAAAGGCCATTGGCACCAACAATTCCTCTTTAGGAATTATGCAGCAGCCTCGCCTTAAGCACGTGGGAAATCGGGGTGCACAGGGTTCTTCTTGAAACATTGTGTCTACTAGCAAAAGCCTGAAAACAACCCAAATGTCCACTAGGAGACTAGATAAGCAATTTACGATCCAGCACACTATGGAATACTATGCAGCTGTAAAGAAGAATAAAGCAACTCTAAGTACTGACATGAAAAGCTCTCCAAAATATACTGTTAAGTGAAAACGACAAAGGGGCAGAACAGGGTTATAGTATCTGTCTTAGTTTGGGACCTCTCAGAAGCAGACCCCTAGCCAAGGACTGGAGTCTTTGGGAGGCGATTCTGGGAAGCAAAGTGAGAGAGTGGGAAGAAAGGAAAGGCAGTGAAGGACGCGTTCCTGAGCAGTGGGCGACTATGTTCAGTCCCGCTGGGGAACTCTGTGCGACAGGGAGAACACGCATCTCAGAGCTTCCCCACGAGGGCGAGGGCGCTGGGAGGTTTATGCTCCACCTCCTTCTGCACTGGCTGAGGGCTGCCCCCAGGGCACAAACTCGCCAGCACTGCCCTCCTCTGAGGCTGAAAGCAAGCCCTCAGCTGGGAGTTGCAGGAGTTTCCAGAAGGAAGCAGTGGGAACCAGACAGTGAGGTGAGGCGGGCCCCCACGGCGTCTGCTACAGAATGGTCGCCATCATCTAAAAAGGGGAAGACAGGATTATTCATCTTGGCTTCTCTGTGGAAGGGGACCCCAAAAACTAGGAACAGGCTGGATGGAAGAAAGGGTAGGAGGAGGACTCTTTACTAATTTCTTTTTTTTAGAATTAAATAAAAACAAGCTTTTTATTTTAGAATAACTGTAGATTATTCCAGGTTGCAAAGAGAGCACAGAGTTCTGGTATAAGCTTTACCCAGTTTCCCCTCAGGTTAACGTTTTAGATAACAATGGTACATTTGTTCCAACTAAGAAACTAAGCTTGGCGCATTACTATTAACTCAACTCCGGACTTTATTTGGAGTTCATCAATTCCACTAACGTCCTTTCTCTGTTTCAGGATCCGATCCAGGATACGACATCACACTTAGTCTTTAGAACTTTGATGCATGTGAATATATTATCTACTCCAAAAATTTATTAAAAAATAATAAACTGTAGGCTCCTGGGAGTCAGCGAGGGCTTCTGAGCAGGCTTGACCTGACCTGGGCTCCTGGACGGAGCCTCAGCACCGGACACCTGCGGACAGGTGAGCCTGGGCCAGGCAAGCAGCATACAGGGGCTCAGGTCCCCGGCATGACATTTGCTTGTCCCTTTTCCCCCAAAAGAAGGACGGAAACTGTAGCAGATGCTGTTGGAACCCCACCCACATCTCCTGGGCACTGACCTCTACCTACCAAAGGCTGCCTCCCGCAGACACTGTGGCTCTGTCTATGGGAGCAAGCTCAGCCTACGCATAAGGCGAGCAGCAAATATGAGGGAGCTGATGCTCCCAGGAATAGTCCTCAGCCCATGCCGGCTGGGGAGCAGGTGGATAAACATGCAGCCTCCTCACCCCTTGGGTGCTGGTGACTCTGAGTGGTGTCTCCCAGGGGCCCCGGCTGTCCACAGCAGTACCTGCCTAGATAACAGGCCTTTACTGACTCCCCTTTCTTCCCTTCCTCACTCCCCAACACGGTTTTCCTGGGATCACCCCACAATAGATCTCCCTGTAATCCTTGTTTCTGGGTCTCCAGGAAAACCCCCACTGAGATAAAACCCAAGCCCGTCAGCCTGACCTCTAGGCTGTCCTTGCCGGATCCCTGCCCCTTGCCCCTAGCAGCTTCCCACCTGGAAGCCACACACATGGGCCCTTTGGGGCTCCCCAAACACGCTAGTTTCAGATGTCCATGGCTTTGCACATGCCGCTTCCTCTGCCTGGAACGGCCCTCCCAACCCCCCTGCCTTGGTTGCCCAGGGAACTCCTGCTCATCCCAGGGGCCCAGCCTGAATGCCGTCTCCTCTGTATTTCTCTGACCCTCGGGGGCACGTGGTGCTTCAGTCTCCCCTCCAGCAAACTTGGAATCCTCTCTCCCACACTCTGTGAGCTCCTTGAGAACAAAGACGCTCCTGAGTCTGACATACCTCACAGAGCCTGGTATACAACAGGTGCTTGATAAAAGCCTAGTGAACGAATGAATGAAACAATGCAGGAAGAAGTGAACAACCTTTCAGGACGACATTTTAAAGGGGAACATCACTCACTGAAGGCCTATTGTGCATCCACCCCTTTAAGACATGGTATCATTTGACCTCCCCACAACTCTCAGACTGAGGTGTCATTAATTCTGATTGAAAGATGAGGAAACTGAGGCTCACAGGTGAGGGGAGTTGTCTGGTAAGTAACAAAGCTAGGATCTGAACCCAGGTCTGTCAGATTCCTTCGGGCTTTCCACTGTCCCCCACCCCCTACTCGAAAGCTGGAGCGCCAAGCCTGCCGACTGGTCCTGGCTGGGCCCCTTACCTGCAATGAGAGCTCAGCCTGGCTCCTGCTGGCCTCTGGGCCTCAGTTTCCCCAGCTACACAATGTGGGTTGCCTAGAATAGGGGGACTTCAAGGTGTCTTACAGCTCACACAGTCTGGGATCCCAGGGTCTGCCAGGTGAAGGTGCCGGGGGCTCAGCTGTGTCCCCTCCTCTCTCAGGGATGGGAAGGGGGGTCAGGCACAGTACCTGGTAATTAAAAAAGCTGTGTTCAAGGTCAAGAACCATCTGTGGTTCAAGAATCATCTGCGGCATCCAAACATCCTACTATGAGCCCCACTCCCCCTTTAAGAGGAGAGTCATTGACGTGGGCCAGCCCCCAGGTCCCCTCACAGGTGCCCTGTCACCCCTTCCCACCTGTGAGGCCAAGCAAAGCAGGGATTCTGTGCCTTGCAGAGTGAGGGTGACTCATCCGATGTGACTTCAAGGGTGAAGACTTCACCCCCACCTACCCCCTCGCCAGGGTGAGGGGCTGAATGGGTGGGAGGAGGGGCAGAGCTCCCTGTTGTGTTTGGGGGGCCCAGCTCCCAACAGCGACCTTCACAGTCTGAGCCAGCAGCCCCAGCCTCCCCACGGACACCAATGATTTGCTTTGATTGTTGTCTCAGCACCTTTCAGGGAGCATCCCTGGGCCCCATGAGCTGTTCTTACCTTGGGCTCTTCTCTCAGGGACCAACCTGAGTCCAACCAAGTTTCTTGGTTCCCCCTCCATGGAAGCTCCTGGGCTGGTGTCCACTTGGGTCTGGATGTTCCATTAGGGGTGTGCCAACTTTGGGGTGCCCCCACTCCACCCTCTCCCTCTCTCCCACATTTAACAGGTCACCAGGCCATTGTAGGGTGGCAGCATCCAACACCCTAATCCAGCCCTTGCCTCCTGCCCCACATCCTCTTCACACTGGACCCTCATCAGATCTGGTCCAACCAGTCCCCTGCAGCCTCCCTGGCCCGTCCACCATCATTATTAAGACAGCACGTGCCCAGGATGTGTTAAAAAATAGCAAGTCTCCCTCCCACCTAGGCCTCCCAGGGAATTTCTCATATGGTCTTCCAGAAATGGTCCATGCCTCCCTCGCATGTGTATACAATGCTTACAATAACTACCACTTACACAGCCTCACTACGTGTCAACTCTGTTCCAAGAGCTTTAAGCACATATATTAACTCATTTTAACCCCTGACAACACCTCCATTTCACAGATGAGGAAACTGAGGCACCCAGGATGAGCAACTTGCCCAAGGTCACAGAGACAGTTGGCAGCAGAGCCGGGATTGAACCCAGGCTGTGTAAGTCCAGAGTCCAAGCTCTTAACCACTCTACGTGTCTTCCTGACTCCAATCACGTCCTCCTTTACTAAAGACCTTTCCCTGGCTGCCCTGCTCCCCTCGACATTCAAGGCCCTTTGCAATTCTGCCCCTGCCCACTTCTGCAGCAGCATCTCCACGCCATGCCATTCATGCTCCCTCCAGGCTGTGCTGTTACCCCTGCCTCGAATGCCCTTCTCCTTCCCCGAGTCTGGAGAGGGCCAGGCTCACATGCCCCCTCGTCCAGAGGTGCTCCCTGACCTGCTCACCCGCTGCCCCTCTTGCCTGCAGCCCAGAAGGCTGTCTCTCCCTCCAGGGGCTCCCGCACCTTCCCAGGCCAGTAGAGCATCCTATCCAGTGTGCTGGAGTGAGCTGTCAGGGTACTCACCAGACTGGGGGCTCCCCACAGGCGGGGTGGGTAGCTTACTCATTTTCATATCTGCTTCATTCATTCATTCATTCAACGAATATTTGTAAACACCTCCTGTGAGCTAGGCCAGTGCTCACTAGCAGAGCTGTCTCGTGGGAGAGACCAACATCCCACACAGAACCACCATGTCTGCATGCCCACCTCTGCTCCCCTCACTCCACCCCACCCCTCACACACTGTCTCTCTAGAGAAGCTTTCAGAAAAGCTCTCTGGGAAGGGAGACGGATGAAATAGGATCTGACCTACGTGGATCCTTCTTCTTTTTTTTTTTATAGTGCGTGTGATTTATTTTTTTATAGCGATAATATGGAATACAATTTTGATGGAGCATAATGCCATAGTAAAAATGGTACTTTTATTAAATTAAGAAATCTACAGGGCAGAAATGTGCTTGGAACTGGTTGTGCGGTACACACAAATCTAACTGCAGCCAAACAAGCTGCAGTATTCTACCAATAGGAACAGAAGCTGTGACTGTCCAAATATACAAATATTTTCCTATACACACAGTTAAAGCAACGGACCTCCACATATTCTGTGAAGAAAACATGCTGAATTTTAAAAACTCCTTATCTTTTTTAATCAATCATAATTTGGTTTTAAAAAATGCTTGAACCTTGGAAGAATTTCTCTCTAGATCAACCTAAGGATCTTATAATGATGTTGAGCATTTTAGTATTTTCTAAATAAGTTATCTAAATTTTATGTGGGACTTCTTGGGAGCAGAGGGATACACCAGTTGCAGCCTACCTGCCCCTGAGACGCCCCCTTTATCACATCAGAGGTGGCCTAGGGCCTGGGGATGGCATCCTCTGGGGGAACATCCTACAGCCTACCTCAGTGTCCCTCGGTGATTGGGGTGACCACAGGCCTCCACTATCCCCTCTTGTGTGCCCAGCTCCTGGGTTCCACCACCAGGGGCTCTGCAGCTGACCTGACATACTGAGCCAGGGTTCACCCTACCACAGACCTGCAGGAACTCTTGCAAACCACCAAATCTAACCCCCACTGTACAGATGGGGAAACTGAGGTTTGGAGGGGACACCTGATGCTGGAAAGTACAGTTAAGGTTTCATAGTCCAATCTTGTGATAGCCAGCTTCCAAGATGGTCCCCAGTGAGTCTCATCTCCTGGTACTGACATCCTTGGATAGTCAGTCCCCTCCCACACTGACTAGGGTTGACCTATGTAATCAATAGGATATTGTGGAAATGACCATATGTGACTTCCAGAGCTAGGTTATAAAAGACATTGCCATATCCGTCTTGCTCTCTTGGATCTCCTGCTCTGGGGGAAGCCAGCCACCAAGTTATTAAAGCACTCAAGCAGCCCTATGGAGTGGTCTGCATGGCAAGGAATGGAAGCCTCCTGCCAACAGTCCTGTAATGAGCTGCAAATCCTCCAGTCCCAGTCAAGCCATCAGATGACTGCAGCCCTGGCTGACATCTTGAGAAATCCCTGAGCCAGAACCACCCAGCTAAGCTGCTCCCAAATTCCTGACCCACAGAAACCATGTGATAATAAATGTTTATTGTCGTTTCAGGCTGCTACAGTTTGGGGTACTTTGTTATGCAGCAATAGATAACCAATACAAATCTCCTCTGGAAACGTGTTGACTTTTGCTTGCATATGTCTAGGGATGGGCAGCTGACTACCTCACAAAGCCATCTCCTCTACCACTGGGCAGCTCAGACTATTTGTCTCCCAGGGGTTTCCTCCTTGGCCCCAGCTTTGCCCTATAGGATTAGAGAAGACACAAGCTCCCTCTACCCTGGGCTGGCCACGCAGGGATTGCATCCCCTCTGGCCTCCTCCTCTGCCAGCTGCACCGCCCTGGACACAGCCACCCCACTTTCTGGCTTCCTTTCTCAGAGGATGAGGCTCCAGGTCCCCAAGCACTCTGTGCTTTCTCTTCAAGCCGTGGTCCAGTTTATCACAGACCTGAGTGGCCAAAAGGAAGTAATACCACCTACAGAATCTGGAAGATCTAGGTTTGAATCCCAGTTCCTCTGTCCTCTATCCTCTATCTATGTGACCTTGAGTAAGTTGCTTCCCCTCTCTGAGCCACTGTAAGACACGTGCAGTAACAGAGGGTCATTAGGAGGAGTAAATGAGTTAACGTAATGAAGATGAGACAGCATAATAACAGCAACTATTTCATTCATTGGGCCATATGATCCACCAGACACTTGACATACATTCGCCCATTTAACAGTCCTGCAGGGGAGGTGAGATTATGCCTCATTTTACAGAGGAGGAAACTGATCCCAGAGAAGTGAAGTGACTTGCGCAGATGGTAAGTGGTGGAGCTGAGATCTGAACCCCAAACGACTCTGCCCATGTCGAGAGATATCCTGGGTAAGGGGCAGTCCCTTTCTGCCAGCGTGTTCTCATCAGCAGAGCTCCAGCAGGGAACCTGGACCCCAAATGCACTGACTCAGTGCTCTTCCCACCAGGGTGATGTGTATCTTCCCAGCCCGGCTCATTTGCAGTTGTGAACGATTTCACAATTCACCTGCTGATCAGAGATGTAGCATGAACTCGACATCATACTCGGGCCTGCCGTGGTCTCCAGCTTTCTCTCCTACCTCCCTCCCCATCGCTCACTCAGCTCTCACCACGTTGGTTTTCCTGATCCTCAGACCCACCAAGCACTTTCTCACGTCTGAGTCTTTGCACTTGCTGAGCCCTCTGTCAGGAATACTTTTCCCAATTCAGCTCTTGGCCTCCGGGAGGGCCGACCCTTCAGTCCACAGTAGGTGCTCCCTGTTTTTCTCCAACACAGCAGCCTGACTGCGTCCTTCACAAAACTCATCTCTGTCGAATGCAGTCTTTGTTTACGTGTTGATTTCTGCCCCTTCCTCTCAGTCAGGAGCTCTGCAAGGGCGGGGGTTGGCCTGTCTTGTTCACGGCTGTGTCCCTACACCAGCCACGAGCTGGGCACAGCAGCTACTCAACGACTATTTGTCAGATGAATGAACACGAGCTTCTGGCGTGCCCAGCTCCTTGCTCAGAACTGTGGGGGGAGGAGAGAAGCAGGACGGGGTTGTTGCAAACCGATCCTGCAAGGGAGGCCACGCAATTCTCAGGAGGGAAAAGTGACCTGCCCGAGGTCATGCGAGGGCTAAAGCAGCAGCGCACGGCACAGACTCAGGGCTCCATCTCTCTGCTCAGAACCCCCTCTCTGGCCAGGACTGTCTGGACCCGCCAGGGAGACGGCTGGAGGCTGCTTGATATTCTGCCTAGGACTGCTTGGAATGGAATAAAATATTTATCTGTGGCAGGAGGTTTGCAGAGGACATTTGAGAAGGATCGCGTTTTCATGTGCCTATGAAACCTAATTGGATTCATTGTAGGATATGCGGTTTCTCAGAACAGACACATCATTTTCCCAGGGAGCAGAAGCCTCTGCCACCCAGGACTGGGTGGGAGCTGGTGTGGCCTCAGGCTGCCTGACTGGCTGGGCCCAGTTTGGGCCTCTGGTTGCTCTGCGGCAGGTGGCAGGAGGAGATCTGTGTCACCTCTCTGTGGGGTGGCCTGATTTCCTTTGAGGTTCCCAGCAGAGATGGCCAGTTCTTCTGGCAAAGGGAGGAATTCCTCAAGAACTAAAGGTACACCCCCTCCCACCACCTCCAGCATCCTCCAGTGCCCTGTGACACACGCCTGCCTGGCCTCCAAATCATCTCTGAACTCTGTGCCATCTTTTTCGTCCCCATTGCCACAGCCGCCCCCCCTCCTCTCGTCCCCCTTCTCCTGCCCCAGGTGCTTCGTTGGTCTCCTGCCTCCACGTCTCCCCACTCCAAAGTCAGACAAATCTTCCTAGAGTATAAGCTTCAAGTCCTGCCTCCCACTTTCCACAGGAATTTAGGCAAGCCTCTTCCCTCCCTGGACGTCGGTTTCCCCATGAAAGGAAGGGGTTAAGCTACAGCAGTAATTCTCAACCCCATCCAAACCCATCAGACTCCAAGTCCCATTTTTATAGCAAATATTCGATAATGTCCCCCTTTATTATCCTGGAATGAAATTCATAGATAATATTACCTACCTATACACATAATTAAAAAAAATACATCTTAACTGAAATAGAGAAGTGGAAGGAAAGTAATTTACAATGTACCATATTATAAAGCATAAATGCTGGGGCACAACTCCACTGGAAGGTATAATGAAGGACTCAGATGCTGGCACCTACACGCAGCTTCAGTGGGAGCTACGAATGCAGACAGAGAAAGATATGCTGTTGAATCAGCTCCTCAAACACCACGAGCACCACAGCCAGAGGGGCTGTGATTTGTCTAAAACACTGATCCACTCTTGGTAAAGTTCTGAACATACAGGCGAAGCACATCCTTTCCTTGTATCCATAATGGTGACATTCCCGGATAATTCCGGGTATATTAAATATACAGAAAACACTTCACGCATGTATATGAAACATAGTCAGCCGACAAGCTAAGGGAATTAGAAACATATCTTTTTGCCTGCTGGAATGGCTGGCAGGACATTTCAAAGTCATGTGGGATGCCACTGGGACAAGTCTTGATTGTGAGGGGCTGGCCAGAGCATTCCCAGTCCTCTGCCCTCTGAATGCTGGCAGTGCCTGCCTAATTACTGCGGTAACAAAAATGGTCCCTGCGGGGCAGTGCTGTCCCCTTGGGAGCCTCTGGACCAGAGCCTGAGGGGCAGATATAGAGCTTGCCACCACTGCTGTTTCCTGGGCCCGCGGCAGACATGGCTAATTGAAAAGTCACTTTCTCAGTGAGCGGACAAGGCCTAGAATCCTCAAGCTGGTTCTCTCTGCAGCCCACTGGAATTGGATCATGAGTTGAAACTTGGCTCGGTGTTGAAACTCATTCAACTCTTACAAATATTTCTTGAATTTAACAGAGCTGAATGAAGGATGTGCAAGATTCTTTTAGTTTTGGGCTCAGGTTTCCACGCCCCTCCCCAGCTCAGAGCCCACCCGTGGCTCCTCACCGCTGACAGAAGGCAAACCCCCTCCCTTGGCCCGACGTTGGCCCTCCTTGAGTTGGCCCAACAATAACACACGTGTACAGAGCCCTTCAGAGATTGCAAAGCACACACGATCTTATCTGATCCTTGAGGCAGGCAGGGCAGGGGGTATCAGGCCCATTTTATTGATAAGGAAATCAAAGCTTTTTGAGCAGAAGTGACTTGCTGGGAATAGTCAGCAATGGAAACCAGTTCTCTTGAGTATAAAACCCTCATCTTATCTAGCCTGTGCATTTCAGCCCAGTCCTGTCTCAGGTAATCCAAGCCCAGTCACAGTGGGCCACATGTCATCCCCAAACAACCTCCTATGATACCTAGGAGATGGCAGTGTAGTGGCTAAGAGTGTAAGAGCTAAAGTCAGACTGTATCTGGCTCGCTTCAAATCCTGGCTCCACCACTTTGGAGCTGTGTGACCTGGGGCAACTTACTTAACCTCTCTGGCTTCTGTTTTCTCATCTGTAAAAAGGAGATGATAATGGTATCTACTTCATGGAGCCATTGAAGGGATTAAATGAGTTAATCCATGTAGAAGGCTTAGCACAGTGCCAGGCAGGTAGTAAGAGCTCAATAGATGTTAGCTGGACTTCGTGTTATTGCTCACCCAGTTCCTGCCACCTGACATGCCCTTCTGTACAAACTATGTTAGTTGAAACTGGACTCATCCCAGCAACCTAGGATCAATATGTCTTCCAACAAACCTTACTCTCTGACCCTACCACCTCACCCAGACTCATCTGCCCTTCCCTGGATTCCTAGCAAGTTCTATCAGCATCTCCATTTTCCAAGTTACTCTCTACCTCCATACCTGTGCCCATGCTGTTCCCGGTGGGTGGAATACTCTTTCTGTCTTGCCTACCTGGCTAACACTTATTTCTTTAAATAGTACCTCCTCCAAGAGGCCTTCCCAGAGACAGACAGGCTGGGTCGGGAGTCTCCTCTTGGCTCCCACAGCCCTTGGTTCTCTCTAACACAACAGAATTGACACTGAACATTAAGAACATGTAGAAAATCCTGACCCCAATAATTAGAAAATCCATGCTCTTTTCAAACATGTATGAAACATTTACAAAAACTGGCCATAAGTCTCAACAAACACCAAAGAAACAGTATCATGCATACAATTTTTTAAAACCACAAAGCAATAACAAAAGATAACTTAAAATTGCCATTGCCCATATGTTTGAAAATTTTACTTCTAAATAACTCATGGATTGAAGAAGAAACCAAAAGGGAAATAAGAAAACATTTAGAACTGAATGATAATGAAAATACAATATATCAGAATTTGTGGGATGCAGCTAAAGCAGTACCTAGAGAGACATATATAGCCTTAAGTGTTTATATTAGAAAAGCAGACTGAAAAATAATACAAGTATCTAAATTAAGAAATTAGGAAAACACCACCAGAATAAATCCAAAGAAGGTAGAAGGGAGGGATTGCTTGTCAAGTTCCACATCTGTGTCCTCCATCACACTGGGGGCATCTTTGGGTCCCAGCACAGGCTGGCGCAGGGCTCAGTGCTGGTGGGTTGTAGTAAGCATCAGTTGAGTGCATGTTGTGGGTACAACAGTTTTGGTTTCCCATTCTTCCGTTTTCAGTGTCAGTCTTTCTCAAGTTGGGTTTCCAGACCACTATATCAGATCGCTTAGGCCATCTGAGTCTAAATAGAGTGAAACCCCAGAACCTACATCTTCTAACAAGCTCTTGGGCAACCTCATGTGCACTGACCTCGAGCCCCAAGGTGAGGGAGAGCAGGGCAGCCTCAGGGAAAAGTGTGAGGTCAGGTGTGCCTGTTAAGGGAACACACCCTCCTCCCTGCTGATATTTTCATAATCTGCTTCGTACCAGTTTAGAGAAATCATGTCCCAAATTCAAGCCTCAGTTCAGTTACTTCTAATATGGTAATAAAGATGGATAGTCCCCTCACCTCCAGAGCCTCAGGATTTTTCTCTCTGGCAACTCCTCCCTGGGGCACAGGTCAACTTTCTAAGACAGGGGTCACTGCTGGTGGGTTGTCGTTCCTCAAAAGGGCACAGCTCACAAAGGCCATCCTCCGTCCTCTGAATCCTTTGACTGGGACAGTGGGCTGAGCTTGGGAGGGGCCCTGTTTATAGATGAAGAAACCGAGGCTGATTAAGATTGCATTTGGGGTGCAAGGTCTTCACTGGGCCCCTGGAATTACCCCAGAAGGAGGTCAAACCTCCTCAATCCTATCCCTCATGGGGTCCTGGAGCGTGTGTGTGTGTGTGACCCACAAATGTTAGACCTGGAGGAGGTCTTGAGTTGGCTGAGTGACCTCACTCACCGCACTCCCAGGGGGCTATGGAGCAGATGCTGGCCTGAGGTCACCCAGCAAAGAGAAGTCCCAACCTGGGACTGGAACTCAGGGCTCCAGCCCCGGGGGCCCAGCCTCTCCCCTCTGCACGGAGCTGCTTCCTTCCTCAGTGGACTGGAGTGCCCGCTGCCATAAGACTATTTAAACCGGGTTCCCAAGATTGCTGCATTTGCAGGTGGCGACCTTGGAGCTGGCAGCAAGGGCTGGGCTTGGAGGCTGGGCCCAGGCAGGCCTGGGCTCCAAGCGCTTCAGCCTGGCCAGCCTCAGGGAGTCCGGCACCTCTCAAAGCCTTGTACCCTCCTCTGGAAAGTGGGAATAATAATATTTGTGCCTACCTCACGGAAATGATTGTGAGGGTCCCGAGTGAGAAGATGTTTGGAAGTACCCAGTGGCGAGCCGACCACCATTCGCCGAGCTCCGACCACACTCCAGGGTGAAAAATGGCGGCGATAACCATGAGAGCTACAATCCCATGTGTTTCAGGTTCACTCACTCATTCACTGGACAGATATTTCCTGAGCACCTACTGTGTACCAGGCAATCAGGGCTCTAGGGTACCGAGCAAAGACCAAGTTCCTGCCCCCATTGAGCTTCCACACTACGGGGAGACAGACAATAGACAAACGTGCGTAACGTGTATAATATAATAATTATATAATAATGTTTATAATACATGTATTATAATGTATACATGTAAATAATGTATATAATACATTATACCTTACAATGTTGGGAAAATACCTTCTTGGAAGCAAATTAGAGCAGGTGAAGAGAACAGGTGTGATGGGAAGTCAGGAAAGGCTTCTGGAAAAGCAATAATTGGGCAGAAGTGAGGGGTGAGCCCTGCAGGTACTTGGGGAAAGAACTTTCCAGGTGGGGGAACAGCAGGTGCAAAAGTGGGAGTGCAGCTGCTGTGCGTGTGTGTGAGCAAGTGTGAGTGTGTGGGAATGCGTCAGAGTGAGTGTGAGAGTGTATGTCAGAGCACGTGAGCATGAGAGTGTGTCAGTCTGTGAGTGTGTGTTGGGTGAGGGGCTTAGTGCAAGGGGGCCAGCGTGGCTGGAGCAGCGGGAGCAAGGGGGAGTTGTAAGAGGTGGGGCAGATCATGTAGGGTCCCATGGGCCACACTAAGGACTGGATCGCCAGAACGAGCTGTCATTATCCTCAGGCCCCACAACCAGGGTAGAGCAACCAGACTCCTGCCCAGGCAGTCACATGCCAGTGCCCACTCTCTTTCCATGTGGCCTCAACAAGCGTTGCTGGAACCTGGAGCCGATCCTGACTGAGAGGTGTGTCTGGGGAGAGGCCCCTGAGCCCCGAGCTCTCAGAAGCCAAAGCCTTGCAGATGTGGGAGGTGAGGTAGGTCGAATCTGGGTCATGGAGAAGCTGTGAGGGGAGCCGGAAGGGGTGGCAGAGGCAAGCCACCTGGGGCTGCGACTGGTGGGGGCGGCCTCTCCATGGAGACAGCATTTGGAAGCACCACTGGAGTTACTCACGTAGGCCCGTGTGCACACGTGCGTGCATCCAGGGCCACGTGCACACACACGCACCACAGAGACCACGCAATCCCAGCTCGTCTCAGAAGCCACTTGATGACTGATGTCACACCCCAGAGGAGATGGGGCTATGGAATCAGTGTCAGGAGCAGAGTGGGGACAGGTACCCAGGAGGACCAGAAGGGCCAGGGCTCCTCTGTCCCTCTGCCCCCACACCCCACAGGCAGAGGGACAGAGCAGCACCCCCAACCAGAGTTCCTGTGGTCCTATTCTGCATTAGGCCCTGTAGAAACCATGAGAAACATGGTCCCCACCCTTAGGGGCAACCAGCCAGTCTGTCAGAGGAGAGAGATCACAAAGAGAAACCCTCACAGATGGATGGAAGTGACAGCAGTGACCAGAGCTCAGAGACGGGCTAAGTGGGTCAAGGAGAGCCTTTAAGGAGAGAAAGTCAGACAAGGCTTCTGGAGAAAGTGAGGTTTGATCTGAGGTCTGAAGGATGAGTAGAAATTGACAAGATGAGATGTGTGTTTGTGCGTGTGTGTGAGAGAGTTCCAGGCAGGGGACAGTGTGTGTAAAGGTCCCGAGGCCAGCAAAAGAGTCACAGGTTCAGGGAAAGAGAGAGAAGGCCAGTGTGGCATGGGGATGGAGGTATGCCATGGAAGTCCACCTTCCCTGTGTGTACAGTAGGGCCCGGGGCCGAGACTGGGGCCTGGCGAGAGGACGAGTCCCTGAGCCCCCTCCCCAGCCGCCTCAGGGCTGGCTGAGAGACAGGCTAGGTTTGGAATATGCTCATTCACTGTGTGACATTGGGCAGGTCACCTCACTCTCTGAGGCTCATTCCTCATCTGAACAACGGAGACTCCTAATTTCAAGAGAACATGTGTAAAGTGCCACAAGAGGTGCAGACACGTAGTAGGTATTGGATAAACGGAGTCTCCTTCCCTTTCCTTCTCTCTCACGTGCTGGCTTCTGCCTCAGTTTCTCACTTTGCTCATCAGCTCCTTTAAGGGGCCTGGGGTCCCATCTCCAGGCTGGGGCTGGAACAAGCTCTAGCCCAGTCAGTGCTCATGGCTGCTGGCCCACCCAGACCTGTGGCACCAGTCACACCACACAGGGCTCTCCCCACAGTGCTCTCTAGGGCTCCACCTTTGGAGATCTCGGAGGTGGGGAAACAAGTCCAGAAATCCAGGCCAGCCCCCTCCCCAGCTCACCAAGAGGGCTGGACTTCCAGCTCACCACTGCGCCTCCCAAATGCACAGCGCTTCATGGGTCAGCAGCCCTTTTCTCGGTCACCATCACACCCTGGGGGACAGGTATCAATGCTGTCACTGAACAGCTGAGGGAGCTCAGTGAGGGGACCCGCCCAGACCACACGGCGAGTGAGTGAGGGATCTGAGTTCTCACTCAGGTCTCTCTGACGCCAAGGCCCAGGGGGGCATGTGCAGCCCTCCTCGGGCACTTGGCCAGGCCACTGTTCCCATTCAAGCCCCTCTCCCTGGTGCACCTTGTCCCCCTTAGGATTTTAATCACCACCCATTCTGTCCAGAAGACTCCCAGCCTCTCCAGTCCCACTCCAACCCTACCCCTGGGTTCCAGACCAAAACCAAACTCCTCACGGAGGCCACACACTCCGTCCTGATCATCCCTGTCCCCCATTTACAGCCCTCAGCCTGGCCTCCTTTTTCTCCCTGGGACATGGGATACTTTCCCACCTCAGGGCCTTTGCACTGACCGTTCCCTCCACCAGGAGTGCTCTGCCCAGACTCTCACGTGGCTGCTGCTTCCCTTTATCCAGGGCTTGGGCCACACATCACTTCCTCAGAGAGGCCTGCCTGAGCTCCCTCCCCATCTAGAGTGGTGGTCCTCCTGCATTCTCATGTCATCCAGGTTTATCTTCAGAGCATTTGTTCATTTATTTTGCTTATCGTCTGTCTCTTCCACTAGGTTGAGAACCTCACGGTAGCTGGGGCTGCATCTTGTCCATTGCAATATCCTGGGGCCTGATACAGTGCCTGAAACGTAGGAGGTGCTCAATGAGTGTGCGTTAGGTAGAAGAATGCATAAATGAATGAGTGAATGAACGCCCAGTAACCCCGAGGATCCATCACCTCCTGGCCGCCTCCCCTTGCGTGTCAACCAGGCATTTGAGACTCAACACATCTGAAGTGAATTCCAGATCTCCTCTGGCAGACCTGCTCCTTCCGTGTCCCATCTTAGTGGCAGCCCCAGCACCTGAGCTGGATGCTGAGGTCCCCTTGACCCCCTTGTCTTGCTCCATCAGCCGCACCCCCCCCCCCCCAACACCAGCCCACTGGCCAGGTCTGGAGGTTCCATCTCTGAGACAACTCTCAAATCTGCCTGTCTCTTTCCATCCCTGCTGCCTCAGACCCTGGCCTGGCCACCATCACCCGTCAGGAGGGTTATTCCAGTCCAGCGCCTTGAGTCTACACCACCTCACCACGCCTCCTAACCTCTCCCTGCCTCCACAGTGACCAGAGGCTGGAGCCCAAACTCCACAGCCCAATAACAAGGGTCCTTTGTGCCATGACTCAAGCGGTTTCTCCAGCCTCAACCGCCACTACTCACCCATTTTTCCGTCACCAGGCCAGCCTGCGCCTGTCAGGCCTCCAGACCTCTACTCAGCAGGCAGCTCACACTGCCGGGAGAGCCTTCCACCTCTATCTGCCTGGCTGATCACGTCCCGGCTTTGCACCACCTTCTCAGAGCTGTGCCCCTGCCCAAGCGTGGGCCACTTCCCCATCTTTGGGCAGGTGTCCACTGTAGCCTAGGCCATGCTGCCCTCAACCTAAATCCTCGCAGCCAACCACTTATCGAGTTCCAATCACACGTCACGCCCCATCCTGGGAGCCTCATAGGCATCACCTTATGTCATTTGCATGCCCACCCATTTTACAGATGAGGACATAGAGGTTAAATGACCTGCCGAAGGTCACACAGCAAGTGACAGTGGAGTCAGGATTAGAACCCAGGTCCATCTGACTAAAAGTGGATTGTGAACTCCTTGACAGCAGGGAGCATGTCGAGCTTTCTTCCTGTGAGTCTTCAGAGCCCAGTGCACAGGGCTAGCCTCCACAACAAATGTTCCAAGTGGAAGCATCTCGACAAGAGGGTAGAAATTACAGGGAGAAAGATTTTGGCACAAATCTAAGAAAAATCCCAACAGTGCAAGGAGCTGCCTGGCAGAGGGTGAACTGGAATGCAAGCAGAGGCTAGAGGAATGCTGGCAGAATTGGAGGAGGGGGTCTGCCCTGGGGAGGGGTGGCCTGGAAGACCTCTGAGGCCTCTGACCTATTGGCGAAGGTGGTATTGGCATAAAGGACTGTTCAGAGGCACAAACCCCAAGTCACTCCCCCTGTCTATCACTCCATGACCTCATGAAGCGAGGATGTTCCCAAGAGCCTTTGCAACTCCTTGAAAGGGCAGCCTCAAGCTGCCTCCTTTCCAGGGTGATCTGTGTTTTCCCCGAGATTTCTAGATGACCCAATGGTGCACCTTCAGTTACTGACAGCTGTGGGAAAGCATAGTGGGTCCTGCCCACTTGCTCACACGGCACTGGCCGTGGTGGGGATGGGGTTAAGCAGCTCCTCTCTGCCAGGCCTTGTGCTGAGCACTTTGCACCTCATTGAACCCCACTCCCCAACCATGGACTCAGGGGCCACTGTTCCCACTTGCAAGACAGAGAGACTGATGCTTAGAGATGGGGAGCGACTCACAGGCGGGAGGCAGAGTTGCTGCCTGCCTCCAGTGCCCCGCCCCTTCCGCTCGGCCAGGGTTGGAGGCTGCTGGGAACAGTGTTCCAGGTGTGGCAGGATGCAAGAGAGGGGACAGCCCCGAAATGCAGGAGCGGTGACTTCAGGTGGACCATGATGAGGGCCCTCTGCAGTGGCTGCAGTTTGAAGTTTCTGGAGCTTTAGAGGATGAAGAGAGCTGCTCTGGCCCTGGTCCCTGGGGCTGGCTTTATCATGAAGGACACAGATTTTATAAATATCTCAGCCCTCACCATGGATCACGTGGAATGGGGAATTAGATAGGAGGCAAATTAGGAGGACGGGGAGGGAGGGTTTCAGCTGTGCTGGCACCCCATTTTGGGATGCAGAGGTCATGGTCAGAGCGGAAGGGACTGAATGGATGTCTATCACCCACAGATGCTGGTCCCCAGGCCACTGAGGCCAAGGCCAGCATGTTGGGGGCAGGTCTTTGAGACGGAACTCTCAGGGCACAATCTGAGTCAGGAACCACTGGTCTTTACTGAGGGGTCCTCAACTGAGTTTCTAGCAGTTAAGAGGGGAAGAGCTGACCCCAACTATTCATGTCGCCAGCTGCCAAGCATCTGGGCCAACGTCAGAACTCAGTCTGAGGCGAGGGTCAGGGCTCAGTCTGGAGAAAGGGTGAGGGTTCAGTCTTGGGTCAAGGTCAGGGCCCAGTCTGGGGCTAGAGTCCAGATTTAGACTGGGATCAAAGACAGGGCTCAGTGTGCATCCAGGACTCCCCAGGTAGGTACTTCACCTCTTATAGCCAAGTCTTACTCAGGGACAAGCCAGTTCTCTTGCAAGGACACAGAGGCCCAGATCCAGGACTCGGCTCTGTCTTGGAGAAGGGGCTGTGACCGTGAGAAGTTCAGTCAGACTAGAGGGGAGCGCAGCAGAGGCACACATGGCCCCCCTTATGGGGCTGCTATTCTGGGCCTGTGTAAGTCACAGTGTGGGAGTTAATACAAGAGGACACCACGTGGCAGGCAGTAGGTGGTTAATGACCCTGCAGGAGGCGACTCAGAACCCAGAGCAGGAGTGCTGGTGGGTGGGGGTGGGGTGGGGAGAACTAGCCTTGGTCAGGAGGCTTGGGTCAGAGGCCTGCTGTGTCCCTGCCTCTCTGTGACTTCAGGTTCATCCCTGCCTTCTCTGGGGCTCAGTTTTCCTGTCATGGGGAGGGCAGTTGAACTCAAGTCTCTAAGTTCCCTTTATCTATGAGAGCCCATGAACTGATGTTCTTTCCCCAGGCAGGACCTGGTGGGGATCTCATGACCTCCACCTTCATCTCCAGTGGTCAAAGTCTTACTCGGCCTTCGAGGCCCAGGGTAAATACCACCTCCTCCATGAAACGTTCCTGTGCTGAAATTCACTGCCGCTTGGTCCACTTTGCATACTTCTGAGCCCCCATGTCAGCCTGAAGCCCCCTGTGCCATGCAGAGGGGTAAGTGTGAGCCTGGCTGTCTCCCCCACCAAGAGCTCAGGCTCCACTACCCACCCCTTGGTATGCCAGCCTCCAGGGTCCCATAATCGCAGGCCCTCCAACCTCAGATCCTTTGGAGACTAGAGTTGTAGTGGCCCCACCGATACTGTACTTACCACATGAATGGCACTGAAGACATTGTCACTCTGCACACACCTGAGGAATTAACTGCCTTCTGTTCCTTTCAAGGGCACTGTTAATCATGCTACTTCTTGTATTTCCCTTTTTTCTTTGTCTACTAAGAAGCTCAGAGGCAAATTTATAGCCTACTTTTAGCAAAATATAATTTAGAATTATCTCATTTCTGTATTTTCTCTTCTCCTGATCTCTTATTTCTTTTTCTTACTTATATAATAGAATACAAAAAAAGAAAAGAGGAAGAAAAGGAAAAAATGAATGAATTGGGAAATCTTCACAGTTCAGACTTATAGCCGGAAATGAGAAATACTAGGGTTCACAGAGAAAGAGTGCTCAGCCCTAACATAGTTAAGCCATGCCTTGGCATTCATTACCTCCTGGGATCCCCAGCACTCCTAGAAGGGACAGTGGACATTCTTGTTGCCTCTGCACTGTGGGTGGAAGAGCAGAGGCATAAATCAAGGAAGTAACTTGCCCCAGGACGTAAGGTAAGAAAGAGCTGGAACCTGAACTGTCTGATTCCTGAACCAGCCTCCTTAACCACTGTCTTCTTATCTCCCCAGCCTCAGAACGCTGGGATCTCCAGGTTGGAGGGGGTCCTCAGGCCGTCTGCAGCTGTGAACTCAGGTCCAGTTTAAGGACCAACTCAATAATTATTTGTTTTCAAACTTTCCAAAGAAACTTTTTAAACAAACCTTCAGGTAGAGGCCAAGTATTAAAAATGGGTAAGTCTGGAGCTGCCACCAGCAACTCCTCAGCCCTGAGGCCAGCCAGAGCAACTCTACCCACCTGCACATCTCTGCAAGGTTGCTCATGGTACAGGAAGTGAGAGGGGAAGGCAAGAAACAACCAGAATCCAACAGTGGGAAACTGAGGACATGACTTCTCTCCAGCCACACTGTGGAATATTATGCAGCCATGAAAAAGAATGAGGTCCATCTCTACATACTGACCTGAAAAAAAAAATCTTCAAACCATAAGATACATGAAAAAAGCAGGCTGCAGATCAACTAGAGTATGGTTCCATTTATGAGAAAAGCACACAAAATAAAACATCTATGCAATTGTAGAGAAAAAGATCTGGGAAGGTCTGGTGACTCCCACATTTACGTCTCTAACCTAGATCCCTCCCCTGAACTCCAGACTCTTGTATCCAACTGTCAACTCAACATCTCCACTTGGACATCTCACAGGCATCTCTAACCTGACATGTCCAAACCAGCACTCCTGGCCCGGAAAACCTGCTCTCCCCAGAGTCTCCCCATCCCAGCTGATGGTAGCTCCACCCTCCTAATTGACCAGACCAAACCCCTGGATTCAGCCTTCACTCCTCTTTGTCATCCCCACAACCAGTCCAGCAGCTGCTAAATCCTGCCACCTCAGTTTCTCAGACAGAGGAGGTGATGGTGGCCTTTGCCTTGGCCAGAGCCCAGCCGGGTGCTCCTTTCAGCTCTGGGCACCTCTCCTGATGGGTGAGCATGGGACAGCGACCACTACAGGACTCACGGAGAAGTAATAATCACAGGAACAACGTGAACAGCTATCGCTTCTTGAGCAGCCCTGCCAGGCCCAGGACTTGTCGACGCTCTGAATCATTTACATCTCTCATTGACCCTGTGAGGTAGAGGGCCTATTATCTCCATTTAACGAATAAGGCACAGAGAGGTTAGCTGGTTTTCCCAGAGTCACACAGCTAATAGGTAGGAGAGCAGGAATTCTAACCCAGTGTGTCCAATTCAAACTCAAGCATGCCACTGAAGCCAAGTCCTTGAGGAACACTGGAGGAAACTGGAGTTATGGGATTTGGGAGTCTTGAGAAAAGAGTTGAGGTGGAAGGGAAATGTCTGTTCTCCGAAGTCAATGAAGGATGGGTCAAGAGGAGGGACTTGTGTTCTGTGGGCTCCAGGATCTGGGGAGAAAGTGGATCACAAAGGGGTCAACTTCAGCTCAGGGTGAGACACTAATTTCTAACAATCAGAGACCCCGAGTCCCAGAAGGAGTGGGCTGCTTTGGCTGAAGGGAGTCCAGGCTCCAGAGGCACCTGACAGAGCATCGTACTATGGATTTCGTTTCCGGCAATGGACTGGAAAGAGATCATGAAAAAGAAGAATCAAGAATGTGGGGAGGGGCTTGTCCCATCAGGTATCAAACCACGTGACACAGCGATTGTGGTGGTTCTCAACAGCACTGGGGTTGCCCTCCTAGGGCATCTTCGGAAATGGTCGGGGCATTTCTGGCTGTAACAGTGACTGGGGAGTGTGGGTGTCGGGGGGCAGTTCTAGCGGCAGTGAGCGCCAAGGACTGGATCAGCGCTACTAAAGAACAGATGATGAGCAGGACAGTTGAGCCCAAGAAAGAACTGTCCTACCTCAAATGCCAATCAGTCCTTGTTGAAAAAACAAGGAGATACAGTAACTAGTGTAGAATTGAAATAGACAAAGGGATCAATGAGACAGAACAGAGTTCCCAGAAATAGATCCATAAAGACAAGGGCACAAACATAAAACGGAGATGGTATTTCAAGTCAGTGAGAAAAGGATGGAGTACTCCATTAATGCTGCCGGGACAACAGGCTACCCAAATAAAAGTAAAATTAGATCCCTACTTCATACACATGCAGAGATAAAATTCTAGATGGATTAAAGACCTAAATAGGAAACATAAAAGACAAAACTTGAAAATGACTAGAAGGAAGTGCAGCACATCTTTATGACCGTGGGTATAGAAGGCCTTCTTAAATAAGCTGCAAAGAAGTAGAAGCAAATAAAGGGGAAAATGATGCTTTACTACACTAAAATTTTAAACTTCTGAATGAAAAAGACACGAAATTAAAAGACAAGCAACACACTGAGAGAAAACAACCAACATAACAAGGATTGATACCCACATATATAAACCTCTTTAAGAAATTAATAAGAGAAAGATAAGTGGCCCATAAAAAACTGGGAAAAGCACAGGAAGAGGCATTTTGCAGAAGAGGAGATTCAGATGACCATTAATGTATAACGAAGCTCCACCTCTCTAGTAGTCGGGTGACACTGACGAAAATGACATGCGTTCTCTCAGCAGACTGGCAAAATTAAAGAGTGATAAATCAACGGATGGCGAGGTGCTGAGGAAACGGGAACTCAGACATGTCACTAACAGGAGTGCAAAGTGGTGTCACTACCTTGGAGGGCAATTTATTAAAACAGAAAATCCTGCTTCCAGAGAAACACTAACGCACATCCACAAGGAAGTTCACAGCAACACTGCTAACACTGAAGAACTGGAGATGCCGAAACGTCCACCAGCAGGAGGTGGACCAGATGTGGTATCAACACACAACGGATACTGCTCAGCAGAAGAAACGAGTGAACTACAGGTCCACTTGTACTTGGATACATGTCAAAAACACAAGAGAAAAAAGCAAAATACAGAGGTTTCATTTATTATGATAAAATTTATGTAAGAAAACCACTCAAATCCCCCTGAGCTTGGATTTGTGAAACTTCCCTCTATTTGGAATGCCTTTCAGCATTTCTTTTCCTTCTTCCCTCCCTCCCTCTTTTCCTTCTTTCCTTCCTTCCTTGCTCAAATGTGCTTGCTCTGTGCTGATGGGTGCTGGAGACGCGGCCAAGGCCTCAAGCTGCATCCTTGCCGTGAAAAGTACTCCACCACGATTCCAGCTCCAGAATGACCCCTGACCCTGGCCACAGACTAAGCCCTCACCCCAGACCCCATGTCACATCATCTCTTGGAGTCTGTGACATGGGCATGATCCTGCATTCTGCTGACTGCACAGGCTGTTGAGAGCTTCACAGGAGAGTGGGGATGAGGAGGCTGCGTCTCGTAAAGTGCATGTGGGAGGGGTGGGTGCGATGGCTGACACGAGCCTCTGCTGAGGAGGTTGGCTGCTGGTGCTTAGTTCCCTGAATTCCTTTCCCCCCATCCTCTGTCATTCCTGCCATCTTTCCCTCCTTTCCTTCTTCACTTTGCTTTACTGTCAGGCCTTGGAGCCAGGGGATGGTGTAGGGGGAGGGTGCAGCCAGATCTCTAAGCCCAGGAACTAAAGCCTCCTGGGCTGGGTGGGGAGTCAGATCTCCAAGGCCATAGGTGACCATAAGAGCAGGCGGCTGCCTCCTCCCAAAAGCCAAACAGCTGCCAAGGGCAGCAGCCATGATCACGTCCAGGGCCTCAGATGGTCACAACAGGGCCCAGGAGAGAGGGTGGCTGAGGACAGCCTAATTGGGCATGACGGCAGCCCTGTGAGGCATATTAAGCTTGGAGCTGTTAGGGTGGCTGGTGGAGGAACAGCCAGAGCTGGCCCGGGCCACCGACCCCCACAGGGACACTTGGCTCTGGGGCCCGAGTCTGCCTGCCTGAAGGAATGTCTGTCAGCCGGGGCTGCCAGGTGCTGCCCCAGCCTGGCTGCCAGTCTCATTGGGAAGTGGTACTGGTGTTCAAGGCAGCAGTTCTACGCCCTTCTCTGCAAGTATCCTCTGATACTTACTGTGCCACCTTGGGGGGCTCCCCTCTCTTCTCTGGGTCTTATTTCTGCTAACAACAATTAACCTGTCAGCCCTTTCCCACCCACTGTCTCTTCTGATCCTCAGTACCATCCTGCAGGGAAGTGATTATAGTGCCCTTCTCCTCTGCTAGACATGGGGAAACAGGCCCAGAGAGGATAAGTGATTTATCTGAAGTCACACAGCTCACAGATGGCAGATCCAGGACTTGAATTTCAGGTCTCTTTGACACCTAACTCCAGTTTGTGACACAATGCCAATTTCTCATCTCCCTGGAGCCTAGGCCAGTGGTGACGGGACAGTGGTGGTGCCACAGTCCTGGGAGGGGAAAGATGCTAAAGGAAGCCAAATCCAGTCTGAGCCCTGCCGCTGACTCTATGCTCCCAGCAGGTCACATCCCTCCTCTGGATCCTTTCCAGCCTTGCTGTTCAAGTCTGTGGTTTCCGGTCCTCAAGGCCTTTCTCAACTCCATCACTTTCTAGCTATGTAAGCTTGGGAAGTCTCTCCTCTCTGCTTCTACATCTGTAAAATGGAACCAGTCACTCCTTCCCACTGTGGTTGTGGGGGTGGGCTGATCAGATTTGTCAAGTGCCCAGCACAGGGCCTTGCAGATAGCAGGTGCTCAGGAAATGGGCATTCCCTTCTTTTCCATACAATCCCCGAGCCTCACACCCGCTTTCAGACCTCACTCAAATCTCACACCTTCCAGGAAACCCCATGAGACTCTAAGAGCATACGTGTTTAATAATCCCCTCATGCCTTCTTCTGTGTGTAAGACTAATGTCACTCCATCCAGGCATCAGTTTAGAAAGCCTGAGCCCAACCATTAGTTTGTGAAATGCTACCAACAAACTTTCCTATTACAACTGAGGAAACCGAGGCTAGAGAGAGACAGAGTCCTCAGGTCACTAAATTCTCTAAGCTTCTGTTTGCTCACATCTAAAATGGGGAAACAAATTAGTACCTCCCCTGTAGCTGATGTTTAGAAATAAACATCATAATACATACAAAGTTCTTAAAACAGCGCCTGGCAGACAATAACACGAGCCTGAATCCTACCTATCCTACCTCAGAAATTGCTCTCACTTGCCCAATGCCAGACCCAAAGCCTCTGACCTCCCAGCTGGGTCCCCTACAAACCAGAGTCCTGGAAATGATTCATAACTCTCTGAAGACAGAACCATGGACAGCATCCCCGGAGCTGGTACGGGGCCAAATCCTCTCTTCAGCACCACGGACAGCGCCCCTGCCATCAACACCAGGGATGGGCAACTGTGCCCTGTGCACCCTAGACAGCCCAGAGGCGAGGTCAGGGTCAAAACCCACACCCCACATGCTGGGGTGGCACTGAAAGCCTCCATTTTCCAGCTAGTCACCTGCTCCGCTATTTGTAAGGCTCAGAAGGGTTACTTCCATTTCTATTTCCATTTGCAGCCTTTTATTCCAAAAAGACCTGTTTTCCTGTTTCTCACCCAGTGGTTGGGACTCCTCAGGGAGGCTTTCTGGAGGCACTCAACTGGGAAAACCCACCTCGCTAGGCCAGGAGAACCTCCCAAGGCTCCCCTCTTTTACCCCTGGCCTCATTTCAGACACAAGTAGTGATGGCCACTGGGCAGAGCGTTGCAGCCAAGAGCAGCAGCAAGGGCCGGGCCCACTGCCACCTCCTCTCAAGGGCTGGGCTCGCTGCCCTGGTCTCAAGACACTGAATAAAGAGGAAAAGCATTTCTGATCCTTCAGCCTGTCCCACTCCATCACTCATCCCTGAGGCCATCTCTTATTGGCACTTCGCCCATTTGAGGAGGGCTACATTCCAGCCCAGACCACCTCTATCGGTGACCTCACAGGCCACTGGCATGATCTCATAGCAAACATCTTGAGCAGCCTTGGGCCATTCTTCAAGGACCCCCAGGGCTTCAGGTCAGCAGGGACCCCAGAAAAGCCAGCAACTCAGTCCTTCTAAGACAGCAAAAGGGGAATATGAGCCACAAAAGAATACCAGTGTCCTCTGATAAATGGGAAGAAGGCCACCTCTTCAGAGTTGTGATAAAATGAGATGGTGTGTCTAGCACCAAGCCTGACACACAACAGGGTCCCAGTAGTGTCTGCTCCCCCTTCCTAACAAGGAAAATACAACAATGGCAATGATTGTCACTACCAATGTTGCATGCCTACTACGTTCCAGGTGCCGAGTCTAGATCTTCACAGGTAGGGAAGGCAAAGATTATTAGACCCATTTTGTTGATAAGGAAATCAAGGCTCAGAGGGTCAAGAAATCTGCCAAAGACCACACAGCCAAGCAAGTGACAGAACCAGATCTCCACCCTCAAATTCTAGCTGCTTCCCCACCTCCAGGAGACCTCTGGTAACTACAAGCATCCTTACTTCTCACCTAGGGGACCCAACACAGCCCATCTCTGCTTGCCCACATCCAATGCTGTAAGCTGCATGTCCACTAGTTGGCTGCTGACAAGCTTCCAGGCCCAGATACCGGAGTGGCTGAGGATAAAGTAGAGCCCAGAATCCTCACATTCCTGGGCCCCGAGGAGATTTCAAGGGGCTCAGAGCACTCCCTTCCTATCCCTGCAACAGTTGCCTCCTCTCCTAACATGGCAAGCTGGCATCTAGAACACCTGCCTCTGTACCGTCTACACACACAGATGAGCAGGGCTTATAAGGCACCTACCATCATCCTGGGCATCACTGACATCCCACAAAGGGTCCCTCACAACTGTTAGACAGGTGAGGATGCTGTGACCCAGGCAGGGGATGAGACTTACCCCAGGATACATGAACAGATGTGATCTCAGGACTGCAGACTCCTCCAATGCTCCTGCCCGGAGACTGTGGGCTCCATAAGGGCAGAAGCCATAACATTCTTGTTCACTGCTAGGTCTCCAGCACCCACCCCAGGGCTGGCCTGTAGCAATTTTCTTTCCCCACTTCTTCTTTGGGGAGAGGGAATGTGTCCCCCACTTTCCCTATCCCATCTAAAGAGCCTTGTACACAGTAGGCCCCTAATGAGTATTTCTTACACTATTTCACTCACTGAGTGCTTAATGTGCCAGGTACTGTTATAGGTGGTGGGACCAGAGCAGCAAGAAAAAACAGACACAAATAAGTGGACGCTCCACTCCTCCTGTGACACTGATTGGAGTGGGGTCAACCTGCCTGTTTCCTTGTCCATTTTTCCTATTGACTGTGAGTGCCCAAAGGGCAGGGACTGTCCCTGTCATGTCTCTGGGACTGTATGCAGTGCTGAAGGAATGAATGAGTGATGCGGGTGGAGCAGTATAACACAGGGAGCCCCCCATTTCTTGCAAGGTCGCTCTATTCCAGGGCTAAGTGTTTTCTGTACATTAATTATCTCATAGAATCTTCCCAACAGTGCCTGTGAGGTGGGTACTTTAAAGCGGATCTGGCTAGCTATCCTGCTAGCTATTCTTTCCTTTTGCCTAATTAACAGAAGTACCCAGTTATAAATACTCACTTCACCAGCAGCTAGGGTGGCCATGTGACCACACCTGAAATGAAATGTAGGCAAAAGCCCACTGAGTGGGCTCTATTGGAAGTCTATTGTTTTCCTGATAAGAAGGGTAGATTCAGAAAGCAAGCAGTCTTTATTTCCTCTGTCCTGCCTGGAATTCAGACACAACATCTGGAAGTGGAGCAGCCATTTCGTAGCCATGAGAATGAAAGATACATGCTAAGGGTGGCAGACACCTGGGCCCTTGATCGCTTGCCGGAAGTGCTGCACTGGCTCTGGTCTGCCTGCCTCTGGGATCCTTGTTACATAAGGAGAATAAACTCCTGGGTGTTTATATCTCTGCTACTTTCTTCTGTTACATGCAGCCAAATGCAATTCTAACTGATTCAGTATTGTTAGAACAGGTGAGGCTCAGAGAGGTCAAGTGATTTTCCCGAAGTCACAGAGCAGGTAAACAGACCTGGAATGGGCCTCTAGGTCTAGTGCAGGGAAGTGCATCAGCTTGCGCTCACTCTGCCACCGGTGTGCTGCCATTCCCACCCACAGTCCCAGGCTGAGGAAGCCCCTCCCCAAACCCAGCACTTGGCTCTCCTCTGAGACTCCTCCTGACCACTCTGGAATCTGGTCTAAGCTCCCCTGATGTCTCCTCTCTTACCTAACTCCACCCCCAGCTACGCGCTGATCTAGATCCCCCCTTCAAAACACACCTGTCTCCAGTCCCAGGATTCTGCTACGACCCTGACCCCAGTGAAGTGCTCTCTTCCTCCTCTCTGCTCATCACCTCTACCTGGTCCAGAATTCTCCCACCGACTGCCTCCAACAGGTACATACCTCGCTCTCAACCAATCTTTGCAGACAGGTCTTCTGCTACCCATCTCTTCCCCATGAGCATCCAGCATCCACCACTAGAATGACCTTCCTCAAGAGCAGTTCTGACTGCACCCGGAATTCAAGGCCTCCAGGATCTGGCTCCTGCCACCTTCCCAACCTTTGCTCTTGCTGCTCCCTCTGCCCTCCACCCCTTTAACCTGACCAACATTTGCAGGATCAGCTCCAACTCATCCTTCAGGCCACAGAGAGGCCCTCTCTGACCACGGTGCCTTGAGTAGGTACCCACCACCTCCACCCGCTGCCACCCCCTCTCTTAGCCCCTGGGTCTCCTTGAGCACAACCTAGGGTCTTGGTAATTCACTGTCTGCAGGTTTGTCATCTTCACTGCCCCCGACACACACACCAGAATCAGAGCTTCTTGAGGGCAGGAAGCATGCCCGTCTTTTCCACCAGTTTCCCTAGGGCCTGGCATGAGGCCTGGTACTCAGGCTCAGTCAGGAGGTGCTGAATGAAGCTCAAACTCGCTTCCCACACCTTCCCACCACCCACTTTCTACTCCAGCCAAACAGAACTACTCGAGCTTCCCCGAACCCTCCTACTGCAGTTGACGCCCAGAGCCTCCCCGAACTCTGCCTCCAGCCAGGCCTCCCTCTCCTTCCAGCCATCAGAGCCAAGCTGTTCTGTGTCTCACATCCTCACGATTCAACATATGGGCACTCCAGGCTCCAGCGAGGGTGAGGGAAACTTTGGGACACAGAGAGCACGTGTGCGTGTGTGTGTACGTGTGTGCGTGCACACTGGGGGGACTGGCCACCCACACTCCACCCTGCATGTGGCAGCGTCTGTATGTTCTTATTCTTGCATTTCTGCCTCTGGTTACCCCTATCTGAGCTAATTCTGAAATGCCCCAGTTTTCCCTAAGTCGCTACAGCTGGAAGAAGAAGAGAAAAACACTGAGATTAACTGAACCCCTACATATGCCATGCTTTGTTCCAGGCCAAATAATAATGATGAGGAGGACGATGACAATGACGATAGCGGCTAGTATTTGCTGAGCACTTAGCACAAGCCTGACACCATCCTAAGGACTTTGAATCAGACAGATCCTATTATTATCCCCATTTTTCAGATGAAGAAAAAGAGGCTCAGAGAGGTGGAGCCATTGCTCAACGTCACAGAAACATAAGTAGTCTTGAGCTCAGGTCTCTCTAATCCAAAACCTGCTCTTCTGCCAGGTTGAGCCCAGTAACACCCAGGTGTCTTGTTGGGGAGGAGGCATCGCTTCCTCTTGCAAACTCCCGCCGCCTCTGACTGAAAGGCTGGAAGACACGACTTCCTGACCAGGGGCTCTCCTGCGGGAAGGCTGGGCTAGTAAGACTTACCCTAATCTGCAAGGCTGTAGAACAGCGCTCTAGCCCCTCGGAGGACCACGCCCGGGCAGTCGCGGGGTGGACGGAAGTCGGTGAGCCTGGGCTCCGCTTCCCCAGTAAGGCTGAAGATTTTCCCAACAGCCAGGGCCAAATTTATCTGCCAATCCCCCGAAGAGCCGATTCCAGCGTCTGTCTGGAAATGTCAGCCCGTGTGGTTGGAGGAACGCGGGGAGAGTTTTCCTCTAAATAGCAGGAAGCATATGGGAGGCGGATGGCGCCGGCCGCCCCAACCTGCCAACTCTCGCTCAAGCGGGAGCTAAAAGGGGCCCAGAAGGGTCTGGAATTCCTAACACCTCCCGGAGGGGTGGAGTCGGGGGAGCTGGAGCCAGAGAGAGTGGCCATAAGAAGGGGATAGAGTGGGTCCTGAAGGGCAGGCAGGCAGGAGCACGTGATTGACAGATGAGCAACATGAGGTCCTCAGATGGAAGTGACACACCCAAGAACTGAATGTGACATCAATGATGGGAATAACAGCCGCCACTCACGGAGCACTTGCTATGTTGTCAAATCTGGGGCTAAGCACTTTATTGGACAATGTCACTTAAACTTTGCAACCAACTCTGAGATGGGGCTGCTATTTTCCCCAAATTACAGAAGAGGAAACTGAGGCCCAGAGAAGGAAAAACATGAAATCAAAGACATTCTGGACTAGAAAGGACCTTTCGGATCCTCAGCCAAATCACAAATACTCTACAGACTTCCCCATCAAGTTGTGGTGCAGCTGCTGCTTGAATCCTCCCAGTGATGGGGAGCTCGCTATCACCCAAGTTAGCCCATCTGCAGGGAGCTCTGTTGTATCCAAAAGGTTTTCCTCGCCTGAGCTGGAATCTCCTTCCCTGGAGCTTTTCCCATCAGTGCCAGACCCACATCCTGCCTTCCCCGACAGAGACAGAAAGGCAGGGGGCACGGCCCCCAAGGTCTCTGGTTTCTCCTCTGCAGGTGACACAATCCAGTTCCCTTACCCACTTCTGCACCCTTGACCGTGGTAGCCAGAGCAGCCCCCAGTCACCAGCACTTACTGGATGCCAGGCACCATGCAGAGCCTGCCCCCCGCCTTCCAACCTTCCCCAAAATCCCTGGGGAGGTACTGTCATCACCCCACTTTACAGAGGGGCAAACTGAGGCCCCACGAGGGGAAGAGCCTGGCCCCAGTCACTCAGTGGGAACATGGGGACCCTGAAGTCCTCAAGGGCGGTTGCTCTAAGTCTCATGAAGGCTGAAGCAGTCCCTGCTGCCCCCCTGCTCACTGACACTGACCCAGCCTTTGCTAGGAGTCACCTTGACACTGGTCCACAGGATCCCCAAGCCACCCCCCCCAGGAGAAAATTTAACCTTCCCTCTCCCCTTCTGCAGCAGCCACCAAGTCCCCAAGTTCTGTTAAATCTTCCTGCTAAACGCCCCTGTAAGCCATCCCCATGGTCCTGTCCTGCCCACTGTCTCCCCAGCTGTCACCAGCCTGACTCGAGGACCCTTCTAATACCCAGACCTGTCCTGCCCTTGGCTCCCTTTGACCCTAAGGGTCAAATGCAAACTCCCCTGCCCAATAGTTGAGGCCTTCCAAGCTCTGGCCTGGGCTGGCCTCTGCAGCCTTCTCTCCCCACCATCCCTTGTGCTGTGGCCTCAGAGCTGAGCGGGAGGCAGGCAGGATCTTTGCAGAGCCTAGTCTCTCTGCCTGGTTCACCCTTCCCAGCTGTTTCTCCTGAAGAACCCCTGTTCATCCTTCAAGACTCTGCTCAGAGGGACAGAATCAACAGCTCTGGCCCCAGAGACCCCTGAGCGAGCGGCACCACCCTCTGATCTGCCAGGATCACCTGCCATGCTTGATGGAGACACCGCTCTCCTTGGCCGCACTGTGAACTCCCCCGGCAGGGGCTGCTGTCATGCATGTTCATAGCCTGGTGTCTAGCACGGCGCCTGGCACAGGGTAGGCACTAATAAATGTCTGTGGAGTGTGAGGATGAACGACTACGTGGGAACTGGGGGCACAGTGAAGTATTAGAGACGACCCACAAAACACGGCTCGTGCGTGTTGCAGCTCTGATGTATCAGAAACAAAAAATGCTGCTGTCAAAATAAACCGTCACAAAACATCTGATTAACGAGGACTTTTCTGGCCGCCTCTGAGTTTAGAAGGAGATCAGGGGACGATCCGGAATGGCTGGAGCTTCCAGAAAAAAAGCTGTCCAAGCCCAAGTCTATGAGGTGACCGGGACTCACCTGAAGGGTGGAAGGAGGTGAGCAGGAGGGCCGTGGAGGGGGCAGGGGCAGAAGAGACTGAGTCCACGTCCCAGACCTGCCTCTAACTTGCTGTGTGTTGTTGCATAGGTGGCTGGGCCCCTTTGAGCATCAGTTTCTTGTTTGTTAAATGAAAAGGGCATTTGGAGAACTGATTGAGACAGAAGGCCTAAACACTGTCTCTGCTGTCAGGCTGATATAACTCTCTTTGCCCGCCCCTCTCATTCAAGTTCCCCGCAGGGGATGGAGACACCCAAGGCTCCCTGGTCTTGGAACTCCCCAGTCTGAAAATGCAGGCCCCTGCCAGCCCTCCCAGTAGGTCATTCAGGAGACCGACCTCAGTGACAGGTGGGTGGGAAGTGTTCCAGGCGTGCCTTAGGTAGTGGCAGGATTGTGGGCTTGATCCTTGATCCTTTAAAGGAGCTTTCTAACAAGAGGTGGAGGGAACAGAGAGTGAGCTCCCCATCTCTTGGGGGTATGCAAGCAGTGGCTGGACACCTCAAGACAGGAATTCTGACATGGGTGGGAAGGAATTTAGACCAGTAGATATCTTAGGCCCCCTGAGGGGCCACTGGCGTTCTTCTCTCCTTCCCTACCTGGGGCCTTGACCTGACTCCACCAAGGTTGTGCTCTCAGTGCCCGCCAGATGGAGCTTGCTGCCACTTCCCTCCTCCCACAACATCCCTCAAAGGCTCCCCACTGCCTTCAGGATCAAGTGTAAGCTCTTATCCTGGAACTCAAGGCCCCTGTGGTCTGGGCCTGCCACTGCTCATCCACTGGTCGTTCCCCCACCACATGCCTTGGGGCCTTTGACACATTGTTTCTCCTGCCTACAATGTTCTTCCTGTAATCTTCTTAGCTACTCAGCTCACGTGTCACCGCCTCCAGGAGGGCTTCCTTGCTCTCACGCTGAGCTTTGTGTTCACAGAAGCCTGTTTGTACACTCACATTCCAGATGAGTCATCTCTCCCTCAAGACCCTTGAGGGCCAGGACGGCGCCCTCTCAGGCTCAGCTAGCACTCTGACACAGAGAGGCCAATGTCTCCTGAGCTGAACTGGCACTTCAGCGATTCTGACGTTCTGATTCCAAGAGAGTCTAAGGCTACCTCGAGTCTAAGGCTACCTCAACGAACTTCCGGCCGTAAGCTCTGGGCTCAGGACTCCGTTCAACAGTTGCATGGTTTTTTGATTATGAAAGTCATCATCTTGGGAAATTCAGGTAAGTCCAGGAGGAGGACTGTGCTGTGTCTGGACACTGGCCTACTTTAGGCCTCAGCCTGACATCGTTATCTGGGGGAACTACCGTTTCCCACTCTCCCCTGGTGAAGTTCTGGGGGCCGGTGCATAGGCCCAGGCTGCCAATCAGAGCAATTGACTGAGGTGTGGGCATACCCGCAAACGTGACCCACCAAAGCCAAGACTCAGTTTCGGGACTTGTGTCTGAGCTATCTGGGAAGAAGTCTTGCATGTTTCTCTGGACAGGCATCTTATCTCCTGTATAAGAGAGCCCTGTAAGAACACGGGAACAAGCAAGGTCCAGAAGGACCTACAACTAGAATATACAACTATGTACTGGGGGGCTTTGGGGGGAAAGAAGAAAGAAAAAGATTGGCAGCAGATGTTAGCTCAGGTGCCAATCTTAAAAAGAAAAAAAAAAAAAGAAAAGAAAGAACATGGGAACAAACCAGAGGAAGCAGAGTTGACAAATGGTGAGAAAAACAGAAAAACCGGGTCCTGGTGACTGTCTGAGCTCCTGGATCCAGCTGAGCCACAGGCCAGATTACTTCTGGACTTTTACAGTTAGAGGTCAGCAAATTCCATTTTTATTTAAATCAGTTTGGTCTGGGTTTCCTGTCACTTGTGCCTGAAAAGTACCTGAATGACACAAGCAAAAATAAAAATAGAGCTTGTCGATATCTCAACATCCAGAGGAAGCCACATTGGATAGTTTGATGGTTCTCCTTCTGGGTGTCTCTCTGGGCAGGAGTACGCATATATTTATGTATTTTTTCCTAACAAAAATGAGATCATACACAATACACCATTTTGTAACCTCCTATTTTTCCCTCAACAACGCACCACGGACATGTTTCCATGTCAACAAGTATAGATCTCCGGCATTGTCTCTACAGCCACTGAGAACGCCATTGTCTGGCTGGACCGTAATATATTTAACCATCTCTCGCTGCTAGATAACTGGGTAGTTTCTAATTTATCACTGTCATCAAAAAAGGTGCAGTGAACTTACTTGTAAAATGCATATGTTTGCTCTTGCTGGATTATTTATGATGAAGACTCCACGATTCCAGGAGTTTGACTTCACAAATACAAGTTTCTCTGCCTGAGATTTAAGATGCTCTGAGTGTCTATAGGTAGTATCTGTCTTTCCGGGCAGGTTGAGTGGTTATTTAAAAAGCAAATCCAGGGCCAGGGAGTCCCGGAACAGCTTCTCAGGGCGAGAGCACTCATTGGCAGATATGCGAGTGAGCTGGCGGGGAGGGAGCTGGGGCTTGGGGATGGGGGGGGGGGAGGGGCAGCGCCCATGCGTGCCTGGCTAAGCTGTCCTGGCTAAGCTGTCCGCCTCTCCAGTCCTCATTCCCTAACTGGGTCTGACTCTCAGTAACCGAGGGCAGAGGTGAGCTTGGGGGCCCAGTCAGCACTGAGGGCCCTGGCAGGGCATGACGAGCACACAGCAGGTGTCACCTCTGGCAGTCACGGTGAAAACACCAGCAGCCACCAGAGATGCAACACTGGGATTGTTCTAGCCTTGTACTTGTTTTAGCTCACTAAAGCCCCATAACCACCTTCTGACACTATTCTTGTCTCTCTTTCACAGAAGGGAAAACAGACTCAGAGAGGCCAAGTGATTTGTTCAAAGTCACACAGCCAAGAAGTGGTGGAGCTGAGGTATGGCCCAGATCTGCTGATTCTCCAACCCATGCCTTATCCCATTTTATTGGGGTGGGTAGCAGGAGAGGAGAACGGCCCCAGGCAGGACTGTGGAAGTTCTAAAACCCCCTGTTCCTCCTCCCAAGTCCTAACACTCAGGGAAGATTCCAAATCCAGAAAAGTATAAAGTCGACAACAAAGACCTCCCATGCCCCCAGGCCCTGGACGGAACCACTGTGAACAGTTTTCAGAAACTCACATAATTCTTACACAAATGATACCCATGCTACCATGGGTATCATTTTGTACCATGGGTACCAAAATGCTCTCATGTTACCCATGCTGTTTTATCACCTCTTTTTTTCCCAACCCTACAACACACTGTGAAGTTCTTTCTGCAACAGGAAATTTAGATCCATGGCCCCATTTCTAACAGCTGCAGCAGGTGCCGCTGTATGGCAGCAGTGAATGGATGTAGCTGGTCCCCTGGTGATGGACGGTGGGTTGTTCCCAGTGGTCCTACTGTCAACAATGCTACAAGAAACTCTCTCCAGCATGGCTGGATCCCTGTCATCCTTCAGGTCCCAGCTCAAATGCCACCTCCTTCGAGAGGCCGTCTTGGACCACTCCACACCACGTAGGCCCCTCCCTTGTTAATATTTGTAATGTCGCTGTGCTAATTTCCTTCTCTGCACTGATAGAGTCTCTGTTTATTCAGTTTGTTTGTTTGGGTGATTGTCTAATATCCGTCCTTCCCCGAGGCTGCGTGCTCTGCAAGGGACATGGACTAGCAGGGACCAGCACTCAATAGATGTCCTAGGAACGCAGGAAGGCCTCTGGGGCTGGTGCCCTGCCCATGGAGCAGGTGTAGCTGCTTCAGGGCCCAGAGAGGCCCTGTGCCATGCCAGCCTCCAGGCCATGTCCCCAGTGCCAGTTCAGGGGCCCAGAGATCTGCCTTAGAACTTGGAGCTTCCGTGCCAGTGCCCCCCCCCGCCAGGACCCCAGAACTGAGCAGCGCTTGTTGCACACACAGGATACAGGGCCCTGGAGATTGGCAGAGCAGCTCTACCACTTGCCGGCTGTGTGGGCTCGGGCCAGTCATTTCTACTCTCAAGGGCTTAGTCCCCTCATCTGTAAAATGGGGCCAATACCACTGATCCCAAGGGGTTGTTCTGAAGATTAAGGAAGACAACGGAGGAGCATAGCACATAGTAGGTCCCCAGGAAATGGCAGTCGGGCCCCATATTTGTTGGGTTGGACCCTGTCGCACCTGGATGGGCTCTTCGTACCATGAATGATTCCTGTTGTGCCCTGGCCTCCTCTCCTGCCTGTCCTTAGGGATGTCCCACTCCTATTATTCAATACTTGTTGGCTAAATGCTCTGCCCAGACCCCTCGTCAGAGTCCCAGACACCTCATCTGCCGCCCATGGCCACAGACACCCACCCGGCGTCCCAAGCCTTGAAAACGCAAGAGGCACTGACACGTGTCTGAGGAACAAATGGAGGAAACCTCTGCCCTTTTGGGGGAACTTCCTGGCCCCCGATCCTGAAACATGGGGCAGTGGTGCCGGCCTGCGTCAGCCTGTCGGGTTTCTCATCCCATCTCCTGCACCTGCGCGCTCTTTGACTGCATGGCAAGTAACTCTACCTCTCCGAGCCTCACCTTCCTCCTCTGTAAAATGGGCAGAACGACAGAATCTGTGCAGACTCAATGAGACACAGTAAAATGCTTAGCAAAGAGCCTGGCATTTAGTAAGTGCTCAATAAATGTTAACTATTACTGTTATAACTGCTTTTTAGCCTTTTTACTGTGAAATATAACTCATAGGAAAAAACGAAAAAACAAAAATGTTTACTGCAATAAATTATCACAAGACAAAAAGTTAAGTCACAACCACCAGAGTCAACGAATAGATTGCTTACCCCTCAGAAGCCCCTCCCGCCCCTCCCAATCCTTACACTCTCTTTTCTTCACAAAGGGAATCCTTTTCCAGACGTTTATGGTGCTGTTACTATTATTAATAATAACAAGCAAATTTAAAAAAAGAACGTGTGGCTGCTCTGCCCCGCTCCCCCAGTCAGGCTCCTGGACCCCGGCTGCCTCTGCCCCGGGCGTGCAGACTTCCCATCCGACTCCCCGACTCTGGCTTCGGCTGTTCTTTAAATAACCAGCTTGTTAGCAAAATAGCAGCAGTAACACCTCCCTCGCTGCCGCCCGGGCCTCCATCTTTCCACACAGTGCTGACGGCTGCTCTCCCAGCTCGTGCCAAGGAATCCCGTTCCCCGTCACTGGGCCACACATGCCAGGCGCTGCCAGCTACACTGTGTTCTCAGCGACCACAATCCTGCCCCTCTGGCCACACCTGGCCTGGGGGTCAAGGTGGGCGCTGAATGGCAATAACTTTCAGCAAGAACTAGAATGCTGACAGATGAGCCCTCTGCCCCAGGTCCATGCGGTCCAGGCCTCAGTTTCGCCATCAACCTCCCACAGGGTGGTCAGCGGTTTAACTGAGATGATGAAGAAAATGAAGCACTGAGCGCAACGCCAGGCACATAGCAATTGCTCAGGAAACGCTTGCCGCCAGTCAGGTTGCTCCTGTTACATAGTTAGTCCCTGGGGAGGATGTGTGGGGCACGGGGCATGACCAGGAGTGTCAGTGAATGATTAAACCCCACAGACGCTCTCAGACAAGATGTCCTTATCACTTCTTTTCCTGTGACAGCTCCTCAGCCAAATGTAACAGCTGTCTGCAGTCGCTACAACAGGCCGGGGCCAGACCAGGGAGCTGGGTTGGGGGGCAGCTAATTAATAGGGGCCTTTTCATGGTTATTGATAATAAGGCTGGCACCACACGAGCGCGCAGCTCCTTGTTCTTGAAGAAGCACTTTTATATACATTATCTACAGCGAACGTCACGGGTTTTTTATTATCCTATGATATTTGCATATTATACATATTTACGAGTCTTTTCTCTTCTCATAACCATCCCATTAGGGAGGCTGGGCAGCTGTCGGCAGATGAGAGAATCAAGATGAGAGCGGCTGGCTGCCTTGCTGAAGGCCTGAGCTGACCTCATGCTCTCTGAGGTCAGCAGGGACCAGCAGCTGGCCAAAAGGCCAGGGGCTTTTGGGTCCTGCTGGCGGAGGGAGGTGAGAGAGCCTTCCCTTCTCTCTCTCTTTCCTTTCCTCCACAACCATTAACTGTGTACCCACTACACGCCAGGCACAGTGCCAGCTGCCTGCTGTCCAGTGGGGAATTACGCAGCTATTTCTCAGCCTTGGGGAGCCGAGGCCAGATGAGGAGGCAGAAGGTAAACCAACAGTCCCGTTAGTGCTGAGTGACCCTAGGCAAGCCCCTTGAGCTCTTTTGGGCCTCAGTTTCCTCATCTGTGAACTAGACTAGTCATGCCTGCACAGCTGTGGGAGATGGCGGGAGGAGGAGATGCAGGAATGTGATGAGTGTTGGGCACTGTGGCTGGAACCCATAGGGGGACGCTTTTGGGACCACTGTTGTGGGAAGGATGATGGAACCAGGAGTGGGTGGCGTGGGTGGCTGCAGGTTGCGGTATCCTCAGATGGGCAGTCAGGGATGCTGGCTGGGCCCTGCACCTCCTCCCGCATTGGGGTTAAGATGGGGACTGGAGGAGCGTGGGTGGAACAGACTGGAGGGGCAGAAATGACGGGGCTCCTGAAGATTCAGGAACGCTGATGGTCTCATTTCAGCCTCCAGGGGCCCTGGAAGTTCCACGGCTTCCAGCACAGCTCACTGCTCCCCTTCCCTTCCTGAGCCCATGTCACCAACTGCCCAGCCCCTTGGGTATGGCAAGAGCTGGCCTTTGAGTTGGACAGAGCTGGGCTTGCTGTGCATCCTCAGGCAAGCGGTTTTCCCTCTCTGAGGCTACTTTTCTCTGGAAAACGGGTGTAATCACTGTGCCCACCTCCTGAGTTGTTGGGAGGACTGGATAAGACAAGCAGTTAAACTATAAATTGAGCCCAGACATATAAAAGCTCTCATTGAGGTCCCTTTGCCAGCATGTGGGCGCCACTGGATGGGAAAGCTGGGCATTTCCCAACTGTGCCAAGCATGGGTGGGCTGGTGAGTGGCCCCGATTCCATGTGCCCAGGCCTGCGGACGCAGTGACTTACCAACCAGGGAGCCACGCGCAGAGGGAAAACAGGAACCAGTCGGGAACCGGCAGGTGTCACCTCAGGAGCGGGCGCTGGACCGAGGGCTGGCACACACATCCCTCCGGGCACTCGATCAGGGGTGCTGGTGGGAAGCAGAGTCGGACAGGGGCCTTCCAGCGCCCAGAGGGACACGGTTCTGGTCACACACGAGTTACCAGGCACCTGGCAGAGGGGAGGCACTGGTGCCTGCAGGAATGGGGAAGAACATCAATTAGGAGGCGCCCAGGATAATCCCTCCACCCTGAGACCCTGGACTGGCCCTGGGGATGCTGGGGAGGGGGACCTCGTGTGACAATCGTCGTAGAAACCCAAGCGTTTGTACAACACTACATCTTCCAAAGCACTCGGGCATCCCAGCTCAGGCGGGCCCCACGTTGTTTTTCAGAGGCGTATTTGCATGTCATGCATATTTACAATGCCTTTCCCACCACCCACAGAATCCCCACAGCAGCGGGAAGCTGGAGTTCCAAAGGCTCCGATCCTCCCTGTCTTGCTTCTCCCTCCTTTTCCCTGCACGGGGGCAGTCGGGAAAGGGGCTGCAACCACCGAGTCCTAGTTTGAATCCCAGCTCAGCCCGTCACTCACTAAGCAACACTGGGCAGGCAGCTGCCCCATTCTGAGCCTCAGTTTCCCCACTTGTCAAATGAGAATAAGAGTGCCTTCTCTGAGGGCTCCTGTGAGTTAAGAAGATGGTGCAGGCAGAATGCCCGGCACAGAGGTGTGCCTGACAAAGAGGCTCTGCCTGGCCGGGCACGCAGGGTGATGCCCTCCACTGCATCACCACTCCCCTCACCTCCCGCCTAACGCGTCCTGTGTGAGAGGCTAGGAAGCCAGGTGTCCCTCTCCACCCACCTCTCCTCAACAGGAGCCACCGCTCCTGCTTGGATCTTTACATCAGCAGGAACCAGGCCCTCCTGGGAGAAGAAAAAGCCCCTCCTTCCCAAACCCCCTCCCAGGAGCCTCTTGGCCGCCTTGGAGGCCTCAGTGGAAACCCCGCCCTCCGCCTTCTCATTCTACAGGTGGAGAAACTAAGACACAGAGGAAACCAAGCTGACGTGGGGGCCCAGAATCAAAGTCACTGGGCTGGGATCTGAACTCAGCGTTTCCACCTCTCAGCCCTGGGAGGGGAGGAACAGGTGTCAATTCACAGTAGGAATAAGGAGACGGGGGCAGCCAAAGGTGGGAGGATCTCCTTTCTCTCCTGTTCACCCCAGGGCCCTGGAAAGCCCTCACAACCTCTGACCTCCCGGGATCCACACCTACCCTGCGCCAAGCCGCTAACAGGCGTGACCTCATTTCCCCCTCGCCACAGCCCTAAGATAAATTGCTGTTTTTCAAAGGGAGAAACTGAGGCTCAGAGAGCCTCAGTAACTACCCACGGGCACACACGGGGGAGGAGGCAGGGCCTCGAACCCGAAGAGGCAGGGCATTGGATTCTGAGACCCGGCACTTAGCCCTGATGCCACCCAGCGGGAAGGTCACCAACTGAGCAAAACAGGCACAACCGTCTGGACAAAATGTGTTTAAGTAGCAAGAAAAGAAAATACTAAACTCCAAAATATTCTGAATTAGTGGACACAAATTTTTAAAAATGCATAGAAGATTTCAAGATGCACCATGGTGTGTAAAAACTGCCCGTGCGTGAAAACCCAGCGCCTGGGAGGGTGCGTTCCCGACCGCATGGTCACTCTGAGCCAAAATCAGCTGGAGCCCAAAGCCGAAGGAAAAGAGGTGACAGCAGAAGGAGGTGTCTTGTGCAGGGTGGTGGGGCAGGGGCCCTGACGTGGGGGCCCCGGGACCTGCCTTGGAGCCCCCTACTTCCTTGTCAAGGGGCAGAGCAAATCTCCTCCCCAAGTTCCCCCTTTACAACAGGTGGGAGAAGCACAAAGACACTCTCTCAGGGCCCTGCCAGCTCCGATGGTGTTTAAGACTCTGGGATTTCCAACCTGGATGAACCCTGAGAACATCATGTTAAGTGAAAGAAGCCAGTCACAAAAGACCACAGCGTGTATGACTTCACTTAGATGAAATGTCCAGAAGAGGTAACTCTGGAGAACAGAAAGTAGATAAGTGGTTGCAATTAGGGGGATGGGGACGGGATGACAGCTAAGGGGTTCATGGTTTCTTTTTGGGATGATAAAAACGTTCTAAAATGGACCGTAGTGATGGATGCACAAATTTGCGAATATACCAAAAATTACTGAATTGTACTTTAAATAAGTGAATTGTATGGGATGTGAATTCTGTCTCAATAAAACTGTTACAACGGTCCCACACTGAAAAAAAAGATTCTGCACTTCCAAATAGGCAGCTATCTTCTGGGAGCCAGCAGTCCCCTCAGGGTTCTTCCGCGATGGCCGGGAAACCAGGGAGTATTTTCCCAAGAAGCCCCCCATGCTCCCACAGACAGTGTATCCCAGGGGCTTTTGCACTTCACATTCATCTCCTCCAGGAAGCCCTCCCTGACCTCCCAGCTAGGTCAGGTCCTGGTCACTGGCTCCTAGGAGTCCTTTTGTTTTTCCCTCTACCACTTAGGCTGATGTGAGGAAATCATTTCATTGATCATCAGTTGACACTGCCTCCTCCATCAGACTGGGAGCTCCATGAGGGCAGGGCCATTGTCACTGGTCATTATTTTCAATACTTAGCACAGTGCCTGGCGCATAGCAGGTGCTCCGGAAGTGTTTGCTGATTGAATGAATGAATCAAAATTCCAAATCCTCTGATGCAAACTTGGCTACTGGTCCTGGCTCCAGCATTGCGGCAGAAGGATCCTGGGCAAGTCACATAACCTCCAAAAGTCTGAGTGCCTAGCTCAAAGAGCAGCCAGGAAGTTAAAAGAGACAACGGACGTGGAAAGTACCTTATGAAGTGGCTCCTCCCACAGCAGCCCCATCTCAGTGGATGGAAACCCCACCTTGCAGCCACTCGGGCCCGAGCCCTGGAGTCGTCCCTGAGACCTCTCTCCCTCACCCTCCACATCCAAGCCAACAGCAGCTCCTACAGGATCCGCCTTCACAGAGAGCAAGAAGCTGATGCTCCCCCTGCACTACCTCCACCACTGGACTGAGCCATCATCACCTCTTGTCTGGATTATTTGTGTCCTCTCTTGTCTCCTGCTTCTGCCCTTGCTCTGGACACAGAAGCCAGAGGAATCAGGACAAAACACAAGTCAGACCCTGCCCCTCCTGTGCTCTAAACCCTCCTTGGCCTCACTTTACCTCAGGTGAAAGCTGGCAGCCCTACAGATGCCACTCTGTACCACTCTGTACAGGGGCCCCTCTACCACTTCTAGTTCTCCCCTCTACTCTCCTCTCATTCCCTCTGCCCCAGCTACACTGGCCTCCATGCTATTCTCTAAATATACCAGGCATGCTCCTGCCTCAGGGCCTTTGTACTTGCTCTTCCTCTGCCTGTTACACTGGTTGCCCAGATGTCCATGAGCCTTAGCCCCTCACCTCCTTCAGCCTCACCTCCTACAGATCTTTGCTGAGACCCGACCTTGGCAATGAGAGGCAGTTCAGCATCGTGGTTAATTCAGACTCTTAACTGAAGAGCATGGGCTCAAGTTAAAAATCCAGGCTCTGCCAGTTACACAGCTAAGTGACTTTGGGCAAGTTTCTTTTTTTTTTTTTTTTCACTTTTTTTTTTTTATTGAGTTATTGATAGGTTACAATCTTGTGAAATTTCAATTGTACATTAATGTTTGTCAGTCATGTGTAGGTGCACCACTTCACCCTTTGTGCCCACCCCCCACCCCACCTTTCCCCTGGTATCCACTAAACTGTTCTTGGTCCATAGTTTTAAATTCCTCATATGAGTGGAGTCATACACAGACTACCTTTCTCTTGCTGGCTTATTTCACTTAACATAATTCTCTCAAGGTCCATCCATGTTATTGCAAATGGAATGATTTTGTTCTGTTTTGCAGCTGAGTAGTATTCCATTGTATATATGTACCACATCTTCTTTATCCATTCGTCTGTTGATGGGCACTTAGGTTGCTTCCACATCTTGGCTATTGTAAACAGTGCTGCAATAAACATTGGGGTGCACAGGACTTTTGGGATTGCTGACTTCAGGCTCTTTGGATAAACACCCAGTAGTGGGATGGCTGGATCGTATGGTAGTTCTATTTTTAGTTTTTTGAGGAATCTCCATACTGTTTTCCATAGTGGCTGCACCAGTTTGCATTCCCACCAGCAGTGTATGAGGGTTCCTTTTTCTCCGCAACCTCTCCAACATTTGTTGCTATTAGTTTTAGATATTTTTGTCATTCTAACGGGTGTAAGGTGATATCTTAGTGTAGTTTTGATTTGCAATTTTTTGGGCAAGTTTCTTAACTTCTCTGTGACTTAGTTGCTCATTGCTAAAATGGGAGTAACTACTGCACCTTCCTGAGCAGGTTTTTGTGAGGCTTAAATGAATTCAGTGAGCACAAGCTCCAGGTCTGCTGCTAGCATCACAGCCCTGCACTGCACCGTGCGCTCCCAGTGCCTCTCCCTCCCTGCTGCACTGTTGTCCCTGGCACGTGTCACAACAGCATATGTAAATGAGTAACTTACCCCGATTATTGCCTGTCCCTCCCACGGCCCCACGAGGCAGAGAGTTTTGTCCATTCGGTTTATTGCCAGATCCCCAGTGCCCAGCACCGCACCTGGCACATGGAGGTGCTCAGAGAATACTCTCCTCAACAAATATTTTCAGTGCCAAAGAGTACTGACTACTTGTCACAAGCTCTGGCTTTCCCCTCCTTCCCTGTCACGGACGTTTCTCTCTCCAGACCAGCCCGCCCCTTGGAGCTCTGGGTCCCCATCACCAAATCCTTGCTGGCAGCTCTGCCTTGTGGACGCCTCACACCCCACGCATCCAGGGCACAGTTTGTGACCCTCCCCAGGGACCCTGGCCTCTGACAGCGTTATCTAACCTGGTACCCGGAACCAGCTCACCCTCTGGTAACCAAGAAGCCAGGAAGCTCCCATGCCCCTTCCTCCTCTCCCTTGCCATCACGCGTAAAACCCAAGACCATGTCCTATTTTTTGTAAACCTCCTAAACACCTCTCAAATCCCCTTCTCTTTATTCCCAGAGTCACCCCCCTGTCCAGGCAATTTCTCGATTTCCCATTTAGACCACTACCCCAGCCTCATCCCTGGGTGCCCTGTGGCCTCCCCGGATCCATCTTTTGTGTAACAGCCAGGAGGATCTTTTCAAAACACACACAGAACAAATGAGAGCCTAGCTCTGCGAGCCTGAAGAGTCAAAATGCTCGTTGACTCAAAAGACAAACCAATCGCGGCTTTTCAAAAGAATTCGAGTCAAGGCTCCTCCAAGAATGAAAGGCCTCCCCAACCTCATCACCCCAGGCCCGGGTAAAATGGTATTTGTTGTAAAAAAATTCAATTTACAAAATGGATTTACACAGAACCTTTTAGTTCAATAAATATTTGTGGAGTTGAAATGGAAAAATCGTTTTAGAAAATAGCATTTCTGGAACTCCCTCCTACACTGGGGGCTTTTCATACCCCCACATCTTGTCTACTCCTCTCAGCAAGCCAGGCAGGTGGCACTGCCTCCAGTTTTCAGATGAGGCAATGGAGGCCCAGAGAGGGGAGGTGACTTGTCCAAAGTAACACAGCTCCCAGATTCTTCCAGAGTCGCCCCAGCCGCTGATAGCTGTGGCCACAGGGTGCTGGCTGGGACAGGGAAAAGATGTCGCCCCTCCTGTTCTCCAGCTGACTGCTGCAGGCTCCGGGGCCCACAGAGCACGCGGACATTACTCGCTCATTTCCTACTCCCTGCCTTTGCCTGTGTGGTTTCCCTGCTCAGAGGAACTGCTCCCAAGGCTGGTCAAAACCTTGCCATCCTTCACAGCCCGCTTCCAGCCCGCCTACACCCCCGCAGCATTGGCTGCCCCAAACACACAACCAGCAATGATTTACAGATGTCCCCGACGTGGCAGTGCCCTCCCCCCTGGGGCTGTGGCCCTCCTGGCTCTTCTGCCTCAGGGACGTGACAGCTCTGCCTCCTTTGGTGGCTCATCCTCCAGCCCTCTGTCCCGAGTCCACACTGGCTTCCCAAGTTCCTGGGTGCAGCCCGGCCTCGCCCATGAACCCAACCGAGGCTCAGCTCCCCAGCTGCCTCCCAGACTTCCCCTCCATAGGTCCCTCGGCCTCCATGTCCAAAATGGACCCCATCACCTTTCCCCCCAAACCTGTCCTTCCCTCATAACACCGTGATCCTTCCACGTCCCCAAGCTAGAAACGGGCATCACTCTGGACCCCTCCCAGCCCCTCAGCCCTCCCCAAGGCCTGCTGATTCTGCCCCCAAATGTCTCTCAGACCATGGCTTCTCTTCATGCCCACTGCCCTGTGCTCAGTTCAGGCCCCACCCTCTTCAGGACATTTGGGCACAAGCCCCCCATCCATCCATATACCCATCCAGATGACCCACACCACCATCTACCTATATAGTTTCCCAATCATCCACCAACTATCTACTTGCCCCTTGACTCACCATCCCTCCATCTACTCACTCATCCACCCACCAATCTACCACCATAATTTACCGAGGCCTCCAATGCTCCAAGCCACGGGCTGGACATTATGGCACCAAAATGACTTAGACCCAGTCCTTGGCCTCAAGATGCTCATGCCAGAACTGGGTCTTGAAGGATGAAGAGGAACCTGTGACGGGTGGAGGGTAATGGCAAGGGCATCCAGGTCAAGGGATAAATAAGGGCATAGACATAGGAAGGAGACACCTGGGGTGTCTGAGGAACTTGACCAGACAGGTAGGGAGCAACAGAAGAGAAGGTGGAAGGGCGACAAGGCCGGCTCCACAGGGGTCACCAGGACCAGTAAGGAGTTTGGACTTGATCCAAAGAATGGACTCTGGAGCTATCCAGCTGGGGTCAGACCCCAGCTCCACCACTTCATGGCTGCGTGACCTTGAACAGACAACCTCAGTGTTCCCTGTCTGTAAAATGGGAATAATAATATCTCTATTACAAAGGGCTGTGTGAGGACTAAATGAGCTAATGCATACACATATCATGTTTCTTAGCACAGTGCCTGGTTTATAGTAAACAGAGCAGCTACTATTGCTCATATTATCATTAATGAACACCCTGTGGTCAGCTAGCGGACAGCAGAGTTTTACAGAGAGGAAGTGCCTGCTAACCCGGCTGCAAAGCCTCCCCCTCCTCCACACTAGGGGCTCTGGAGGGAGCTTCAGTGCCCCTGCCCAGGACCTCCCAGGCCCGGCCCCACCAGCTCCAGCCTCGCCCTCACCTGCCATCTGCCCCCAACCAGTCATGCCCACCCGCCACTGCCCCAGAGCAGCCCCCAGTGCCCGGATGAGCTCCGGCATGCCTTTCCCCTAGTTCTGAGGAGCACAGCCAGCTGAGCTCCCAGCTCCATGAGCTTTCTGAAACGTGCAGCCCGTTCACTCTCTCACGGCTCTAGGACACTGCCCTGTTAATAACAGCAGCTTGTGCATAGAACACTGAGAAGCCCTTTACCCAGCCTTCTCCTCTGACCCTCACTGCTCTGCACAGGTGCACGGTTGCCTACTCTGCGGACAAGGACACTGAGCCTCAGGGAGGGGATGGACATCCCTGTGCCTCAGGCTGCACAGCAAGTAAACGGCTGAGCAGAGATCTGAACTCTGGCTGGTCAGACTCCAGGGCCCTGCTCTCTCTCCTAAATTTCAGAAGCCCCCGCCAAGTTGTCAGGGCCCAAGATGATACACGGACATGAATTTTCAAGCTCTGTCCAATAGAACTTGCTGCAGTGATGGACATGCTCTGATCTGCACTGTCCCATAGTAGCCACGAGCCACGGCTAATGAGCACGCGAAATATGATGAGTGCAACTAGAGAAGTGCATTTTTAACTTAGTTAAATTTAAATAGCCACACGTGCCTCGTGGCTGCCCTGTTAGCACAAGACCAGACAGCTTTTGGCATTCTCAACCCCGAGACTGCTTTTCCAGATGCTCACACTCCTTGGGCCACAACTCACGAACATTTTGTCATTTCGTTAGAAAGATTTCTACCAGGTACCACCTGGTCCCTGCTTCTATAAACTGAGGCCACCCAGCACCCTCAAGTTAATCGCTTCTTTACAACTCAAGGTCAGTCAAGAACCTAGTTGACAAACTCATGCTCTGGGCCTGGCACCGAGCCAGATGTAGAAGACTGACGCTTGTCCCCGCACCCAAGGAGCTCAGTCTGGTGGGAGGACATGTCCTACATTAGAGTCCGTGACAGAGCGGATGGGTGCAAGAACAACGTTTGTACAGGGTCTGGGGAAGCCTGAGGACTGACTCAGCCAGGGGAGCCTGGGAGGGGTGCATGGAGGAGGGGACATTGACATGGTGTGACTGCACTTCACAGTTTGCAAGCCACGTTGACATCCATCCTCTCATTTGCGCCTCACTGTAGGCCTGTGAGGGAGTTGGGGCTTGGCCTGGTTTCTCATTTTCTGTGCTCTGGATTCACATCAGCACCCATTTCTGGAACGAGCACGGAGTGTGGCCACAGCTCTAAGCCCTTGACTGTGGAAGCCAAGACCCCCATGGTGGGTGAGGGCAGAGCTGGCTCCGACCCCCAGGCCAGCGCTCCCCTGATCCTCCACAGCTGCTTCTCGGGAAGGTTCACCCAGGACCCAGCCGGCTGGTGCCCAGATTGTTTTCAGTCGAGTACTTGGAAATCAGATGTTTCTAAAGTACTCCAAAGGGCCAGTCTTGTAAATTCCTAAACTTTCCAGTAGCTCCGACGGGACCCAACGGCCCCCTCACTGGCCATCTGGCCTCCTCTCATCGGAGGCCGTGGAAGATCTTCATTTAATGACATTTCCCCATAATCCCTTCGTTTCCATTCCGTGCTCTCAGGGCCGCAGTGGCCTGCTCTCACCTGCCCACGTTTCCTTCCTCTGAGTCCTTCCCTCCTTCTTGGGAGGCGTTGCCCTGCACTTCCTGCAGGCGTCCTCCCGGGCACCCAGGCAGCTGCAGTCCTCTAGCCTCCCCGCTAACTCTGAGCCCAGAGGGTCCCTCCTTCAAACTCTGTCTGGTCTGGAGCCCCTCCGATTCCTCACGGTGGCTTTCGAGAAGGCAGGGGACACTGTGCCCCACAAACATGTCTTGAACCCCTACTCTGCGCACGGCCCCCAGCAGAAGGCAAGGAGGTGAATGAGTCAGTGGGGGTGGCAAACACGTATACAGATACAGGCCCCGCCCACCCCGGGGGGGAATTAGAGAAATATCAAAAAGGAGGTGAGCCTCTGGCCAGGCCTTGGAGGATGCACAGGAGATCCCTAGAAGCACAAAGTTGGGAAAGGTGTCGGAGGCAGAAGGAGGAGGGACAAAGCATGCCACGTCTGGGGAACTTGGAGGAATTCTGCACGGGTGGAGAGCTGGTCTGTGTGCTCTGGGGAAGAAGTGAAGGAGAGGAGGGGAGACAGGGCTGGAAACACAGGTGGGGGCTCGATCAGGGGGCTCCCGAAATGCCAGTCCAGGGAGTGTGGCCTTTTCCCTGGGAGCAGTCGGGAGCCAAAGGGCTTAGTCAGGTTTGGGGGTGAGAAGGATCACCCAGCAGCTCTGTGGGGCAGCCCAGAGCTGGCGGCGTGATCCAGGCGAGAGCTGACAGTGGTCTACCCGGGGCAGGGGCACTGGGGCTGGGGGACAGCAGGCAGATTCAGGAGAAATTTAGACTGTAAAAGTCAGTCAGACTTGAGGCTGATCAGACGAGGAGGATGAGGCAGAGGGAGGAGTCTGGGATGACTTCCAGGTTTCTGTCCTGAGTGACTGAGGGACACATTGAATACTAATCTTTTGGCTATAAGAGGGGTTGGCAAACTTTTTCTTAAAGGGCCAATGGTAAGTATTTTAGGCCTGTGGGCCATTCAGTGCTCCAAAGCAGCCACAGACAATACATAAATAAAAGGGTCTGGCTGTGTTCCAAGAAAATATTTTTTACAAAAACAGGCTGGCTATGGCCATAGTTTGCTGACCCCTCAGCCATAAACAACAATAACAACGATAACAAAAGCCATCTCACGCTGGCTTTAACAATAAAGTGAATTGATTAACCCCACATAATTGAAAAAATCCAAAATTTTGTGGACTTCAGGCACCATTCAATCAGGGTTTCAACTCTGTTTCACTGATGTTTTCTCAACCCAGTCCTTCTCCATGGGGCAGCTCCATCCCAAGGCTGGCTTCCCTCATGCACACAAAATGGCTGCAGCTGTTCCAGACAAGTCACACCATCAAGGGCATGAGGAAAGACTACTCTTCCAGTTCAAGTCATAAAAGTCACTGTGATTGGACTGGCTTATGTCACATGCTCATCTAGGAACCAATCATTGTGCCTGGCGGATGGAACACACTGATTGGCTTAGTGTGGGTCACATGCTTTATCCCTGAGTGGGGGAGGTACAGTCAGTTTCCCTGTAACCACATGGCTCCCCAGTGAAAATCAGGGTCTGGTGGGAAAAAGGGAGGAATGCAAGAAAAACAAAAGCATATGTCCCCATAAAGACTTGTATGTGAATGTTCACAGCAGCATTATTCATAAGAGCCAAAAATCCAAATGCCCATGAACTAGCGAACTGATAAACAAAATGTCTTATATTCATAAAATGGAATACTACTCAGCACTAAAAAGGAATGGAAAAACTGATAAGTGTAACACATAGATGAACATCAAAAACAATATGCTGAGTGGAAGAAGCCAGATACAAAAACTACATATTATATGTTCCCCTTTATACGAACTTTCTAGAAAAGGCAACACAATAGAGACAGAAAGCAGATAAGTGGTTGCCTGGAATTGGGGATGGGAGCGGGGATTGACTGCAAATGTGCACAAGCAAACTTGTGGATTGTCGTGATGGCTGCACACGGTATAAATTTATTAAAACTCATCAAAACGAATACTTAAAATAAGTGAAATTTATGGTCTGGTAAACCATACCTCAATAAAGCTGTTTTTTTAAAAGGCTGATGAGGGGCAAAGGGAATGCTGGGCATAGCCACCAGGGTTCACGCAGAGGACAATGGTGCCACTCCCTAGTCAGGGACAGAGGGGCGGGAGCAGCCCTGAGGGCACGTGTGGAGGTCACTGGGGACATGCTGGGCAGGAGGTGCTTCGGGACATGGGGGTGCCGTCCAGGGGAGCTCCGGGGAAAGGCCCGGGTGGAGCTGGGGGTCTGGGGATTGTGGGTGTCCAGAGGTCACTGAAGTGGGGGCAGTTAATGAGTCCCCTGGAGAGGGTGTGGCCTGAGAACAGAAGGCGGCAGGGACAGAGTCCTGAGAAACAGAAACACTCAGGAGACAGGTGGAGGATGAGAAGCCGGCAAAGGTGTGAGAGGGAGCAGCCGGGGAGACACCGGGCTGTCAGAGGCCCACCGCCCCGACCGTGCAGGGGGTGGTCAGGGGCCTGTGCCGCTGCCCAGAGCCGGGGGGGGGAGGTGAGGACGGAGAGGTGGTCACCAGGTGAATCGCAGGGTGTCCTGGTGGCCTTGGTGAGAACGATGACCCTGGAGGGCGGGTGAGGAACCAATGGAGCCGAGGGGCGTAACCAACACGTGGGAGAAGCTCAGTGGGGAGGGGGAGGAGGGAGCCGGGGAGCTGGGGGCAGCATGGGAACAAAAAGCAGGGCAATAGGTTAAGGAGTAGATGGAGGCAGTGGGCATGGTCTACACTCTCGACAGGCGTAGCTGGGAAGATGGGGATACAGCGGTGCGGGGCAGAGCAGCCACTCCAAGCTCCACCACACACTCCTGGACCCCGGCAGCCTGCCCGACACCAGGGCCACCACAGCCCAGGGAGCCGCCACTCACACTGGGGAGAGATGTCACCTGCGGAGGCTGGCTCCCCCCCTGCCTGGGGCCAGCGTCCACTCACCAGGACAGTGGTGGCTGCACCTCAAGGTCCCAGCACCCAGGGCCAGGCTGGGCACGGAGGAGGTGGCAGTGAATGGGGCAGAGGCTCCCAGGCGTTGGTATTCTGGCCTTTTCTCCAGACCCTCTGAGAAATTCCGTGTGTGCTTTGTGTGATTTCTTTGTGCAAAATATCACGTGGGAATGCTCTCAGTATTATCATCACTTAAGCTCTGGGCATCTCCTCCTCCCATTGGATAACCCAGATGTCCATCAGCCCAGGGCATGAGACTGGCACCCGTCAAGGGCCTCCTATTGGTCCACTTCTACAAACAGTGTCTAGTTTGCTCCTCCCCATAGCCCTGACAGGTTGTCATCATTGCATCCATTCGGCTGACAGACTGAGACTCAGAGAGGTTGAGCAGCTCACCCAAGGTCACACAGCAAGTGAGTGGCAGAAGTGGATTTGGCACCCAGGTCAGCTTGCCTTAAGAGCTTGCTCCTTTTCCTCCACTAGCCCTTGACAAAGGGCGGGGAAACAAAAGAGGAAGGCAGGAGGGGTGGGGTGGGGAGGACAGAGTTCTGAATGGCAAAGCGGTGGACTCACGTTTGAGCCCCAGCTCCTGTGACCAGGGCAAGTCACTCTCCCACAAAAGGCCTCAGTCTCCCCAGCTGTACGATGAGCTCTCAGGCCCCTGGTGGCTGCCACACGCTGAATTCCATGACCAGGTGCTTCCTGGAGACGCTTCTGCCCTCTCTGGTGGAAACAAAAAATGTCCCTGGAAATGTCAGCAGCAGAGAAAGGCCATGGTGTCCGGGAGAAGGCAGAGGGACCCCCTCTATCACGCCGGGCCCTGAAGGAGCTACACCGGGAAATACAGCCCAGCCAGCCCAGACACTGGCTCAACCACTTTGCTGGGACAATGGCCCAGCCTGAGGTCACTGTGCCTCCTGCAGGAGCTGCCCCTTCTCAGTCACCCCAGCAGGACCTGCCATGGGGGGAGGGGGTGCTCTGCACAAGTCCCCCCTCCTTCTCAGCCATGGCTGCCCTGTCTGCAAACCCCTCCAGGCCAGCAGCTCTGGGGCCAGCTTTCTCCCCACCCCCAGCTCTGAGCTCACCACGACCCTGCCCAACCTCCTCGCCGTCTTCCACAACTGCAGGCCCCTGGAGCCTCACGGTTGCCCCAGCACCTCCATGGGAGATGCCTGAATGATGACCCATCAGAGCTAGAGTCAAGATCTTCCAAAAGGAATTGGAGGCCCAGAGAGGGTAGGTGCCGGAGCAAAGCTACACAGCAGACACGGGGGGCGAGCATGGAACCTGGGCTTTCTCACTACCCAGCTCATTTCTGTGGCCCCTTCCAATAATCTTTAAGACAGAAAGGGTTTTCTTCTTTTTCATGTCTTTATGTTAACGTTTAGAACTAAAACCCATGTCCTTATTTTCAGTTCACCAGACACACTTCCAGTCACCAAACATCGTTCCCTAAAGTGACCATGAGGGACTGGCTCAGTCCCCTTTCTGCCAACACAGGTGACCTCTTCCAGCGTCGTCGCAGTGGCTTTTAACACCAACTTGTCTCTCCCTCTCTCTCCCTCCTCCCCTCCCTCCTCTTTCCCTCTTTCCCATTCTCTCTCTCCCCATAGCCAACCATCAGGAAATCTTGTCCCTACCTTCAAAACATCTCCAGAATCCAATCAGCCCTCGCCACCTCCACCTCTGCTGCCTGGTCCCGGCCACCACCATCTCTCCTGGACTTGAGCAGCAGTCCCCTCATGCCTCCCTGCTCCATGCTGGACCCCTCGGCCTGGTCTCCACACAGCAGCCAGAGGGTCCTGTAAGATCCAAGTCTCAGCTCAAACCGTGGCTGGCTCTCATCTCACTCAGAGTGAAGCCCAAAGGCTGTGCCTCGGCTTGCAGGGCCCTGCACGCCTGGCCTCCCGGCGCCCTCTGACCTCGCCTCCCACCACGGTCCCGACACGCCCTCTGTTCCCACCACAGAGGCCTCCCAGCTGTTCTCTGCCACAGCCCCTCCCACTCCAGGCCCTCTGCACTTGCTGTTTCAGCCACCAGGAGTGCTCTTCCCTGGATAGCCACACGGCTCCCACCATCCTCTTCTGCTTGTGGTCTCTGTCAAACGTCGCCTCCTCAGGGAGGCCATCCTGGACCTGGACCCGGGCCCCCTGTCTAACCCTCCCTCACTCTCTATCCCTTTGTCCTGCTTTATAGCCCGGTTTTGCCACCTGACCTTGCAGTACCTCATCCCTACCAGCTGGCTGAGATGACCCCACTCCTAAAGTAAGCCCGGGGAAGGAAGACGCAGTCTCTTTTCCCTACTGACGTGTCTGCGGCCCCCAGCCCAGTGCCTGGGACGTCGTAGGTGCTCAGTAAATATCTGTTGCCAGAATGAAAGAGTGAGCCCCAGCAGCTGCCCTACTGTCTCGTGGGGCATCCACCGTTTATAGCAGCATTACAACACGCCAAGCCCTGTGACCCGCAGAGTCGGCATGAAGATAAGAGTAATCCCAGCAGCAGGTGTTACATGCTCCTCCGTGCCAGGCAATCGGGGCCCCTTGACTCTGTGAACTCTCTTCTATTATCCCCATTTCACAGAGGGGGAACCAGAGGCTCCGAGAGGTGAAACGACTAGCCTGAGGCCACACGGCCAGCGCGCGTTAGAGTTGGGGTTAAAACTTAGATCTGTTGGGCCCACAGACCCCCTCCCCAAATCTAGCTGCCCTGGCCTGGCATCTGACCCCTGAGGGCTTCGGGGATCCCGAGTTAGGGGCTCATGGTGCTGCCAGGTGACAGGCAGGGTGGGGTCACCCTGGTGGCAGGGGCAGTGCCCCCTCATTCAAAACTAGCCTGTGGGGGCAGCACAGGCCTCACACCAAAGAGGGAAGAGTCAGGCAATGAGTGACTGTGGCCCCCTCTGGCCTCTGCAAAGGGGAGACAGGGCCCCCAGCACACACTGCCAGCTGCTGCTGGGAAGCATTTAGTGATCACCTACTGTGTGCACAGGCCTGTGCTGACGTCACCACCCCCTCCCCACCCGCTGGTAGAGTGGGCAAGCCCCTTGTCAGCCATCGTGTCATCTGATTCTCCCCACTGAAATAACAGGTGAGTGATATCAGGCCCATTTTACAGACCAGGAAAGTGAGGCACACGTTTCTATCGAACACCTGCAAATCCAGGTATCTGCAGAAGCTGAATCTGAGTCTCGGGAGGGTCAGGATGGGGCAGGGGTTGGGCATGGGGAGAGAATGTCCCCAGGGCCAGGAGGATGGATGAGACTGCAGGAGGTCACCCCTGTTGCCCTGCCGGGGGGACTGCCCTCATCACGACCCAGGCACTTGCTCCCACCTCCCAGAGCCCCCTGAGGTACACATACTACCTCGTTTGTGCCCCCACAGCCATGAGGGGACTGTCTTTCCAGCACAGGAGAAACTGCTGCCAAGAGTGGGATGGGGCCAGCCAGGCCCAAGGTCAAGCTGAGCGAGGGGGACGAACCAGGCTCGGCACAGGCCAGCCTCCTGCCTCCCTGTGCACCTCACTTTCCTGTCCCCAGGCACCTCCTCCAGAGACACGTCTGGGGAAATCAAGCAGCCACCCAGGACCCAGAGGCGGAAAATGTGGCAACTGTAAGATGCTGGTGCACACGCTCGCTTGGGAGCCCACTGGGACGAGGGGCTGATGTGAGCACTGCTGTGCTCAATGGGGCTGCTCCTCCACAGGCAGGAAAGTGGGGTTGCGGAGAGAAAGACATTGGTGTGGGGAAGGCAGCTCATCTCCTGGGGATGCTGGGGATGCTGCTTTCCCAGAATTACCTTGGGGAATTTAGCTTCCCAAGAAATGGCTATTATTTATGGATGCAATAACCATATACTTCATCATCCAAACCAGGATACTTATAAGATTGAAAGAAAAGCTGTTAAAAATTACTCAAGAATTGACTTGGGGAAATCATGACATGGGCACATTTATCGAACACCTACTGTGTGCCAGGATGAACGCTGAACACTTTACATCATCATCACTTTTTTTTTTTTTTTAAAGATTTTATTTTTTCCTTTTTCTCCCCAAAGCCCCCCGGTACATAGTTGTGTATTCTTCGTTGTGGGTTCTTCTAGTTGTGGCATGTGGGACGCCGCCTCAGCGTGGCCCGATGAGCAGTGCCATGTCCGCACCCAGGATTCGAACCAACGAAACACTGGGCCGCCTGTAGCAGAGCGCGCGAACTTAACCACTCGGCCACGGGGCCAGCCCCTCATCATCATCACTTTTTATCCTCACAATGGCACAGGGAAAGGTGCTGCGGCCACCCTGGCCTCCTCCCTGTGCCTCTGTCAGGCCTGAGTTTCCACCCCTGGAGTCTCTGCCTTGGGCTAAGGTATTGAAAACTCTTGTTACAGACACACACCCTCACCCCCACGACCCCATCCCCACCATAATCAACCCATTTTTGGCCACTGTGACTTTGGCATGGACTCATTTCATGGGAACAGATTTTAAGGTCAGGGTATGAATGAGTCTTAAGAGAAGAGAGGTGGGTGGGAAAGAACTGGGGCTGGGGGCTGGGTAATTGGGGTTGGGGGCTGGAACAGATGGATCCTAAGACCTTTGAGTGATGCAAGGAAAACAGAGGAAGGAAGCAAAGGGGTTTGTATGAGATGTAGCATTCAAGGCCCTTGACAATCCAGATAAACCCCACCTCCTTCTCTGAATACATCATCGACTAGCTCATTCCCACACCGCACACCAGGCACAACCTGTTTTTCCTGCCTCCACCACTTCGTGCGTGCAGCTCGCCATCCACGATGCCATCTGCCAATCTCAGCTGGGCAACATCCTCCCCACTCTTCAAGGCCTGGTTGAAACACTGCCGCCTCCAGGAGGCCTTCTCTGATGGTTCTTCTCTGGGGTTTACCCTTCCCTCCCCTGGGCCCAGCACTCTGCTCAGGCTTCCAGTGCCCGAGGAGTGAGGCCTGAGGTCCTGCTGAGGGTGAACAGGGCTGCCTCATCAGCCCGCCAGCCCCATGGCTTCAAGACAGTTCACTGAACCCCTCGAGGCAGCCATGACAGCCTCCTACGACAAGCATGGGGTGCCCATAATGATGCACACCCTGGACTCTGCCCACGGAGGTTCAGACCCCAGGGGTCTTGATGGGGCCAGGAATCTGCACTGTCAAATCTCTCCAAGGGATTCCAATGCACACTAAATTTAAGGCCCTTAGACAAAGCAACTGAAGAGTAAATATCCACTGGGATGAAAAGAATGTAATAGAATTGGGAGGTGGCTCCCCTGATGTCCCGAAGGAAAACCCTTATGGTGGGCTGGCAGGTGGATTCTACTCATTCATTCACCATTTATCAAGTACCCACTAACCAGTAATAAAGACAACAGCTGACACTGGTTGCCACTCATCACGTGCAAGGCTCAGTGCTCATACCATCTGAGTAAATCTTCAAAACAACCCTATGAAGCAAGAGCCATGATTCTCCCCATCTCACAAATGAAGAAGCTGAGGCTCAGAGAGAAGTGACTGGCTTGAGGTCGCCCAGCCGGTAACCGGCAGAGCTGGGATTTGAACCCAGGCCAGCTGGCCCCAGAGTCCACACTCCAACCACTGCAGTGTGCACCAGCCCTGGGATATGGCCACAAACAAATGGCCCTGGTCCCAGTTTGTGTGCCAGCAGGGAAGAGACACCAAACACACAAACAACACATATGGACTTTCAAATTATGGCCCACGTGAGGAAGGAAAGAAACGACTCCTCCAGAAGACAGCTGCAGATCTCCCTTAGGATGGTCCCTTTGCCTCAGCTTTCTCATCTATACGTATAATGGAGCACTGGGGCGAGCTGATCCCTGGGAATTTTCCAGCTGGCACATCACAGGAATACAGCCTTCCCTTCTTTGGGCCTTGGTCTCCCCATCTGTACAGTGGGCTGGAGGTAGAAGAGCCATTGGTGACCCCAGGACCCTTCAAACTCAGCCCCTGGGGTTCCCCAGGCCAAGTCAGCCTGGGGTGCTTCAAGCCAGGTCTTCAGGAGCGCATTCGCCACCCATTGCCATGGTGACACCAGAGCCTAGGATGGGGGTGTAGTGGTGCTGGGACCTGGAAGTGGCGCCATGGCACCTCCCCTCCCAGGAAGAAGGGCCTCTGAGTCCAGTGGATTCACTGAGCCGTGGACTCACTGAGCCAGGGGAAGGCGTGGACCCTTGGCTTAGCTGGCTCATTCAGAGCCCTGCTATCTCCACATGGCAAGAATGAGGTGAAGGGTCCCACCATCCAGAACCCCAGGCACAGCTGAGGCCCAGTTCCCTCCCTCCCCCGACCCGGGAATGCCACTGAGCGCTGTCCGCGGTGCTGAAACCCCAGCTGAGCTCCCAAGACCGGGTCCCCGCTGGCAAACACTTCAACGAGCCGAGCCGAGCCGAGCCGGCCCTGGGGGAGAGGGGCGGGGTTGGGAATTCAGGAAGATTAGTACCTGGGGACAGGCAGGGAGCCATGGCCAGACGGGCTCCACACTTTCCAGCAGTGTGATCCTTTTCCTTTCTGTGCCTTAGTTCCCTCAATGTAAAATGAAGACAATAACCATACTGACCTCGTGGGTCTGCAAGCAGTAAAGGTGCTTGCGGATGCAGTACATGGAGTGTGGAGGGGCCCGACGAATTCTAATTATCACTGTTAAATTGTGTGCTTGTTATTATTTTGGTAGGCTAACTTTGGTTGGGTGCCTGCTAGGTGCCTGGTCTTCTAAGAATTTTACCTGCTCCCTGTAAAATAAGTACTAAAATGGGAATAAGAATACAGACAAATATTGTGAGGTTCAGAGAGATGAAGTTAGTTGCACAAGATCACACAGTGAAGTGGAGAGCAGAAATTCAGACCAGTGAACCTCTGAAATCACTGAATCTATTCCACTCTACTCCCACTGTCCGGATGGGGAAACTACAGATCAGGACCAGAGAGGGACCTGACTTACTACATGTCTCCTGGAACACCTGCCAGGGCAGACCTCTTCTCACTGCTCCAGGCTCCCCACCCTCCCTGCAAGGTGAACAGGACTCCCCTGCACCCGCGGCAGCCAAAACTGCAGGCAGGCAGCTCCCCCCACGGTGATCCCTCTGTCCTGCTGGAGGGTCCTCTGCTAAAGGCAGAAACGTGGAAGTGGCCCAGAGACAATATGTGTCAGCTGCAGCCAGGGGACAGCGGCCACTCAGTGCCCTCCAGTGCCCTTGCCAGCAGGCATCTTAGTGCCAGGGAGGGGGCGTGGCTCTAGCAGTGCCACTGGGGCCCCTCCAGCTCTGGCCTGGTTTCCCAGCAGAGGAGGCCCAGACATGCACCCAAGCTGCTCCTGTCCCAAATTTCCTGCTGAGTGGAGTGTGAGCACGCACGCATGCACACACAGATAGAGTTCAAATCCACCCAATGGGGGGTTCCGGGCGGCCTCAAACCCCCAGTTTTTCCCCTAGAGGAGATGCAGCCTTGATCTCTGGCATGGAATAATGGGCAAGTGAGGCTCTAAAGAGTGGTGGAACCCAGAAACCTGGCTTCCTATCCAAGCTCTGCTCCTTCCAAGCTGGGTGACCATGAGCGAGTCGTAAAGTTGGTCTGATCTGGTCTTGCCTCTCAGAACGGGGTTCCCGGGCTCTGGTGTGGGGCATGGAGGGGATCACTGGCTGGAACGGGTTTTGAGACATTGGACTTGGTCATTGCCTACAGTGGGGTGAGAGGCTTAAAGGAGAATCCCAGAGACAAATCCCAGCTCCAGGGTTGGGTCTTCTTGGCCACCTTTGCCCCAAAGTCTGCAGCAGCCACCTTCCCAGGCTCCCCATTCTTCCATGTGCCCCTCTAATTCTCTTTCACATAGAAGCAGGAGGGGTCTTTGGAAAATGTAAAGCAGAGCTGCTAATGCACTGGGAAGGGCCAAAACCCTGGCTAGGGCCGACAAGACCCCTCAGGGTCTCATCAGCCCCTGCTCCCTTCACCGGCATCACCACCCCATCTCCTCCCCCGCACTCAGCCCCAGCAGCCACCTGCCCTCCTCACTCTTCCCTGAATGCACCAGCCTGTGTCCCACCTCCGCTGGTCCCCCAACCTGGCTTGCTCTCCCCCAGCATTCACATGACTGGTTCCCTCTCATCCTTCAGGGTTTAGCACAAATGTCACCTCCTCTGAGAGGGCTTTCCTAGCCACCCTGAAGTCTAAAGTACCTCCTAGTACCTCCACTGGCTCTGGGTTTTGGTTGCAGCTGCCAGTTAGAGGAAGAAGCCTGTCTGCCAGCAAATGTCAGGGCACAAAATGTGTGTGCCAGGCAGCCGGGCGTGTGCTCTCGGGCTGCAAGTGGCAGCCTAACAAGTCCTGACACTGAAGAATCCTCTGCTGAGTGGCCCTGGGCATGTCACCTGCCCTCTGTGGACCTCAGTTTCCCCACCAGGACCACGGGGCAGAGGAGCCAGTCTCTGGCCATGGTTGCCTCCTTGTAGGCCCCGCCCTGCATTGACCCATTTTCTGAGGCTTCTCCGAGCTCAGACAGTTGCTCCCTGAGGGCCCCAATCCCATAAATCACAGCTGATTCCACCGAGTGGGGCGGCTGCTGGCGCCCAGGCATTTTGTGGCCATTAATCAACATTGGCGGTACCAAGGCTGTGCAAGGCAGCTCTGGCAGGAGCTGGGCCTGGCCTTCAAGGCTGAGGAACCTGCCAGACTAAGGACCTCAGCCCCCTAACAGACTCGCCTTGCTGTGACAGGTCCCGATCCAGCCGCCCCCACCTACTCTGCCTCTCCCCCTCCCCATTCAGTCAACAAATGCTCCCACTCCTCCCTCTGGAGGCACCCCCTCAGTTTCCATGTCCTCACAGTGCACAAAGAAACAGGAGCCATTTGGCACCCTACTTTATCAAAGAGGAGTCTAAGGCACAGAGCAGGGGAGTGACTTGCCCAAGGTCACAAAGCAAGTGTGTAGAGGTCCCTGGCTCTAAAACTTCTGGTCTTTGCCCCTCTCACTGGGGAGGCCCCAACCCAGGGAGAGCATGTGTGGGAGTGGAGCCACCATCCAGCTCCATCTAACCGCAGGAAGACCCCAGCTGGCTGCCATGCCTGTGTTCACAGCCCTCTCCCGGCCTCCAGGGTCTGCTCCAGCCACCAGCAGCTCCTGGGAAATTAAACTTCTCATCCCCGACGCCCCAGGTCCAACAGGCTGTCTCTGTTCCCAGTCTTCAATCTGCTCAAAGAAAGGAGGAGAAAATCGAATGAGGCGTCCCCGGGGAGCTAAGCCTGTACTGCCAGCCGGCAGGAAGGTGGGAGGCTGTTGTGGTGCCCCCTGGGTGCTGAGGACAATGCCCCAGCAGCATCTGAAAACTCTGGGAGACGGAAGCAGGAGTGGCAGGCCAGCTCTTCCCTCAATGTCTGGGTGACTATGGGAGAAGCCTGGCCTCCCATCTGTTCACCCAACCAATATTTACCAAGCACCTACTGTGTGCACCCACCGTGTGTGCTAGAGTAGAGGGGGTAAGGGGGGGAGCCCAGTGGCCTACAGAGCGTTCGCCTGGCAGACTGCCCTGATCAAATCCCGCCTCCTCCCTGCAGGAGCCTCCATTTCCTCTTCTCTAAAATGGGAATGACAGAAACGGAGCCTCTCAACGGGTTACCGCGGATGGAAGGCCTGTGAAGGTGACTGCACTGTGCCTGGCACACAGGACGTGCTCGCTGAGTGCCGGGTACTTTCACTGTTGTTCTATGCGAGGCGCTGGGTTAGAGCACTCACTGAACAGTATGGATGTGCACTCTGAGCTCACCGAGCTTACCTCCCAGCAAGAGCGAGAGATGAAATTGGTAAAACAATTATAAATCGAGATAAGTGTCCCGAAAGCCTGGAAGAGAAAACCAGGGGGCCAAGGCAGGGTCACAGCAGGCCCCTCTGAAAAGGACAGCAAGCTGGGAACCTCGATGGATAAGAACTGGGGAAGTGTCCCGTGCAGAGGGGCCAGTAGAGAAGAACCCTGAAGCAGCTTGGGACAGAGTTCAAGGGCCTGAAAAGACAGCTGTGGAGGCAGAGAGGACTGAGCAAGGGGGAGTGTGTGCCCTCTCTGAGCCTCAGTTTCCCTCTCTACGCCAGGAGAGGAGGAAGTGATGGAAGTGCCTCCAGGCTCTCCTCAGAGCTACCACTGGAGCAGGCTGTTCGCTCCAAGAGCCTGGGGGAGCAGTGGGAGGCACTCAGGGGGGCCTGGCCCAAACTGCTCACATGTGACCTTGGCCATGTCCCCTTCCCCTTCACACCCTGGGGCTGACTCAAAGCTACCAGTGTCGCCTGACTCACTACTTTGGTGACAGCTAATTATGCCACCCCCTCCGCCCGCTGGGTCTCAGCACCTGCATCTGAGCACTTGTGTCCTGACCCTCCCTACCAATCCAGCTCCTGACAGCTCCTGAGGGGTCAGGCCTAGCTGGAGGACCACCTGGGGTCCCATGGGAGGCTGGAGGGAGGCCCTGTCTGCAAAGCAGCTTCTCCCTGCTCTTCTCACATTTCACAGCCAGGGGGCGGGATGGGGTGGGGGCACAACAAACACCACCGATATGGTGTGGCCACTTTTTTGGCTAAAGGGACTGAAGTGCCCTGAGACCATTAGAGACCCGTGACCTAAACTGGGGACACGTGTCCAGGGGCACTGGGCATGGGGATTCCTCTCTGAGCCCCCCACCACGTGCCCTGGGAGGGTGAGTCACTGGAGTCCTGCTCATGATGCCCCTGCTCCTGTGAAGCCAGCCACGTGCAGGTGAATCATAAGAAGGGGCACAGCCCTCAGTCTGTGTGTAAGTGTCCCAGGGACATCCCCTTTCTGTACCATCCCCACTTCCGGAACCGGTGGAACTTCCCAAGAGAGGGAGGGTCAGGCAGGCAGCCAGGAGAAGGGAGGAGCTGACACTGAGGACGTGGGGGACCCCCACCCTACTGCGACTTCGGGCTCCATTTCCAGAAGGAGAGGGTGTTGGGAACTTAGGCCTCCTTCTACCATGTCCCCACCACCCCCATCCACCCCTCCCTTGATTGATTAGCATATTCACGAGGGCTGTCGTGATCATGAATATGCTAATAAGACACCACTCTACCCCAGGTTGCTCTGCCTTCTCTGCTCTAGCCTCCAGCTCTGCTGCTGCCTGCCACAGGCCCCCCGACTCAGCCTCATCCCTCCCACTCTCACTCCCCTGGCTCACCACGGGCCAGCCTCCCAGCCTCTTCCCAGGCCTTCAGACTTGCCCTGTTCCCTCCAGCCTCAGCGCCTTTGCCATACTGTTCGTTCCCCTGCTCAGAATGCCCTCCCTCTTCACCCGGGTAGCTGTCACTCATTCTTCAGAGCTTAGCTCAAGTGACCTCCCACCCCCCTGACTAGGTTGGGACCCTCTACTTTATCGCACGGTTGCATTTATTTATTTTTGTGGTCATTTGATGACTGGACTGGCTCTGCACGCAGAGGACAGTCTGCACAGGGCCTTGCACCCAGGTGGTGCTCAATGTTTACTAAATGAACTATGGGTGGTTTTTCCTATTGTTTCAGCAGACCCCAGATGCACCTCCCTGCCTCCCCTCGCACTCGTGGCTGATTCTCTGCCAGCACACAGCTCTGAGCAGACAGTGCTTCCCACTTGTGCCCAGCATGTCACACAGTTCAAGAAGCTTCCCCCTTGCTCTTCTGACCTTCCTGCTGCCTGGACAACTGAGGACCATGAGACTCAGGGGCATAAGCTGCTGGCCCACACCATGCGGGCCACCAAGCCAGGGCAGGAACTCCGGCCTGCCAGACTCCAGAGTCATCTCTCTCAGGGCCTCTACTTCCTCATCCTGGAACAGGCCAACCGCATTCCCTGCTGGCCTAGTGATGAGGATGAGGGGAGACTGGGTTGGTGAGCAGCCTCTGGTGCCCTACAGCTGTGGTCACGGCTCCCCCTCACTCCCTAGCCCAGGTGTCAGGCAACAACTACCCTGGGCCTTGTTCCATGGGGAGAGGCCGAAAAGGCACAGTGGGTAGACAAGTTGGCCCGACCTGGGGGCCTCACAGCAACACAGGGCAGAAGGTAAGTCTGAGCTCAAAACACCCTGGGCGCAGAAGTCCCTCCTTCAGAGTGGAGGTGTCAGCATTACAACTGCTTTCACTGATGCAGCAATCAACCCTTAGGATCCTATAGCCAAGAAGTGCCAGAGGAGCCCATGTCCCCACCTCTCATCTAGGCCCAAACGCCACCCTCTAGCCTGCTGTGGCTACTGATCCACCCCATGGACATCTGTTCAGGGCTGTGTGGCTTAAGGCTTCCTTGTCCTTGGACTTCCCTTCCCTGCTTCCTCAACTGCAGGGGGATGCCCGCTCTCCCTCCAAGCCCCGGATCTGGCCTGCCTTCGGGGAGCCCACCCCCAGCAGTCCCAGCCCCCTCCACCACCCATGCAACTGCCCTCCCAACCCCACACACACCATGGCACTGGACACAGTAACGTCACTGGAATGAATTATTGGGTGAGTGGGCAGTAACCCCTGAAACACTCTGTGGGTTCTAGCTTTGCCCTGAGGGCTGGAACAGGTCTGACTTCCCAGGGGTATGAGCATAATGCTGGGGCTGAATCTGGGCTCTTTGTCCCTCGGGCTTTTTGAGCTTCAGTTTCTAATTTGCAAAATGGGTTTAGTCGTCCCTACCCCTGTCCAGAATGGGGAAATGCTGCCTCTGTGAGCCTCATCCACCTTCTCTTCCCAGCTCCCCAGCTCTCTTCCTTTTTCTCCCCCATATCCAAAAGCTTCCAATGGATTAGCCACTAGGAGGAGGCAGGGGGTGTGGGAACACCAGGGAGAGGGCAGAGACAGCCAGAAACTGGGTGCTGGTGGGGGGCCCACGTGAGGACTGCTGGGCTCCAGCAGCTCCAGGAAGGGGAAGCGGGTGTCTCTGCAGCAGGCAGGAGCCAAGTGAGACTGATGCTCTGGGTGGACTCAGGGCCACAGTCACGTCAGGGCACAACGAGGGAGGGAAAGAAATCAGAGGAGCTGGGAGAGGCTCACGGCAGGGCCTCCTTCGGGGCAGAGCAAGGTCCTCTGATTACCCTGTCCCTGGGACAGCTGGACCCCAATACCCCCTTCCCTCAGTCCCACCCACATGCCACATGTCAGGAGATTCTGCAAACCAGGAGAGTCACTCAGCCACAACAACTATTGGCATTGTGTGCCAGCCACCATTCTAGGTACTACAGAGAAGAGGTGAGTAAAACAAACGTAGTTGCTGACTGTGAAGTCCAGTGAGAGACACAGAAATTCAACAAACAAATGTACAATATGTCAGGTGTGACCACTGCCATGAGGCAAAACAAAGCAGGATAAGAGGTGGGACGGGGGCTCTTTGAAGAGGTGACATTTGAACTTAGGCCTGAATAAAGTGAGCAAGAAGCTCTGCAGGTATCTGGGGCAGAAAGTTCCAGGCAGAAGGAACAGCAAATGCAAAGGCCCTGGGGCAGAAACATGATACTGATGGAGCTGCCAACGTTAGTCAAGGGAGTGAGCACAGTATGAAGCGTCAACACTTGTCAACTGGGTGACCTTGGGGATGAGAAATTTCATCTCTGTAGCCTTTGTCTCTTCATCAGTCAAATGCACACAGAAAGATGTCATAGGTGGTTATGAACATGAGGATGAAGTGAGTGGAGGAAATGCCCTGTAGCTCAGGGCAACACACCACAGAAGTTCAATAAACGTGGGCTGGTTTGGCAAACCTTCCAGAGAGAACTGGTTGAGGTGGGGAGCCTGGCTACAGGATGGGAGCAGCTCTTAGAACAAGAGTCTTACAAAATGGCCACAGTCCGCCCTCCACAACATTCCTCTTTGACTTGATCTTCTGGGTCCTGCAGGCACAGGAGATTGCAAGCCCTGGGAGTAAATTAGCAACTAAAGCAGGAGACAGGCCCCTGGGAGGGAGCGCTCAGGCAGCTCTGAGATCCCAGGTCCCAGGGAGGAAGTGGGGAAGGCTCCCAGGGGAGGCACCTCCACACCTGGGGCCTGGAAGGACGTCCAGGGGGCAAAGGTGAAGGGAGGCACCACAGAGCATCTGCAAAGGTAAAGAGTGGGTCAAGTCTCCGGTATGTTCTGGGACAAGAGGAGGAGGGGGTCAGGAAGGAGAAGGCAGAGACAAGGTCAGTGATAAGGGCAGCTTATGTTCACAGAGCATCTGCTGCGTGATCCTCCCCCGAGCCTCACAACCTGGACAGCCACGGCAACATAAACCCCATTTACAGAGCTCAGGATGGGACAGAGGCTTGAACTGAGGCTGTGGGCCATCAAGCAACTCGCCCAAGACCCTGCAGCCAGTGCAAAGCCAAGACTCAAACCCAGATGTGTCCCACAAGCTCTCCACCACCAGGCCTGCAGCCTCCTGCAGGAGAGGGTACTGGGGAGCCACAGAAGGTTTTGAACACGAAACTAATGTCACGTGACCTGTTCTGGGAAAATCTGGTTGCATCACAGGAGGGCTGAGGCCTGACAGTGGCTGCTGCCACGGTCTCAATGGCAGCGCCTCCTGCCTTGGTCTCCTGGTGGAAGGGCCACAGACCCCAGAGCAGAAGCCCCCAGCTCTGTAAGGGGCAGAGTGAGTACTCAGCAGGCCTCCTCCCACCCTCCCCAGGGGTGCAGATGCCAGCTCCAACCTGCAGCTTTAATTAAAAGGCCTTTTCAAACCATTAGGAGCAATAATAATAAAACCCCAAATAGGAAAATAAAACAGTACGACTGTCGGAGAATTAAAATGGGCACCTGGCATTCTGCCACCCCCAGGGGGCAATTTGGGGCTTAGGCAGGAGGCACGATTTTCCCCTCCAATAGACACATCAGCCCCAGATACTGGCTAGAGGGGGCAGGCTTCGGGGAAAGGGACCACCCGGGTCAGGGACCCAGCCAACCCCAGGCCACTTTGGGGATCCTTACAAGGAAAGCTTTGACTGCATGTCCCTGCCCCCGTCTCAGGGAGCCAGTGTCCCCCCGCCCAGGGCGCAGCCAGACCTCCCTTCTCTCCCCTCACTCCAGCCCAGCACAAAGGCCAGTGGGCCTTGCCACTAAAATCTAATTGGCCCCTCACCTCCACGTCCCCAGCCCATCCTGATTCAGTCCACTTTCATCTACCCTGAAAACCACACCAGCCTCCTACATGGGGGTCTCCATGTTCATCTAGACCCCTGCAAACTGCTTTCAAACCAAATCCTGCCTCCACTGCCACCCTCCTCAGACCCTGCCAATGGCTCCCCACCTCGTCAGGCACACTCCCCTCCCCCTGGCCCTCAGGGGACAATTCCCTCTCATTTGTTCCCTGAGGGAGCCCAGATCTTCTCCACCTCAGGGCCTTTGCACAGTCTGCCTGGGAGACCCTGCAGCCCACACCTCCCTAGTTAGCTTTCTCTCACCCAGCAGAGCTCAGCCTCAATAATACCTTCCAAACAGCCTCCAATACTCACCCCCCAGACCCCTCTCATCACTCTTCTCCACGTTGTAGCATTTTCATCAATTTCTTGTCTGTCCACTCTGTCCCTCAAATGAGAGCACTGTGAGGGCAGGGACTGGGTCTGGCTTGTTCGCGGCTGTGCTCCTAGCACTGTGCCTGGCATATAGTAAGTGCTCAATTAGTGCTTACTGAACGATCCAGCAAACACAAGCTCCCTGCAGTCCGAGGAGCCACTGTTCCCCAAATACCTGGTCATCCCTGGGGAAAGGTGGCAGTGGCTTCCAGCCTCCCTGGGTTTCCCGCTCCCAAGGCCTCTACGGCAGGTTCCACGAGACCTCCAAGCCTTTCCCTCACTCCATAAAGCAGGGGCCAGGGAAAATGGTCTCCAAGATTTCAGATCTAGGTTTTCACCGATTTGGCAAACGCCTGTTGGTGCCTCCTCGGTGCCAGCCCCAGCTGGGTACACAGGATCCAGAGCCTGGACCCACCCTTGGGTGGCTTCCAGGCCAGCAGGGGAGACCCAGCCACGCAGACCTGTGCTACAAAATGCCATGTGATGGGCAGGGAAGAGGCGAGGAGCCATGTGAGCGATGAACCTCAGGGCCACGTGCTCATCTGAATCCTCACCCCATCGCTCACCCTGGACGAGTGACCTCACTTCTCTGAGCCTCAGTTTCCTCATGAACGTGTGGGATAATCCTGCCTCACGGGACCACGAGGAATCACAGCCACACCCTTCGGACAGAACAGAGCAGAGGGCCCAGAGCATTGTTTGTGTCCTGGTGGGGGGCTTTTGGTGAGGGAAGATAGACAAGGGGCTCTGAGAGAGGGGCAGGTGTGACTGCCTGGAGGAATCAGGGAAGGCTTCCAAGAGGAGGTGACACTGGAACTAAGTCTTAAATATGGAACAGAGTCCAGGAGGCATGAGGGGAAAGCACGTGCAAAGGGTGGAGGAGGAGCTGGGGGAGCAGAGAGCAGACATTCCCTGTGGCCACAGCACTAGAGGAGCCTGACTGTGAAGGTCTGGGATGCCAGGCCCAGGAGGGCCTCACCTCGAAAGACTCCAGCCTGCAGAGTGCTTTATTTAAACCCCTTTATTAACTCCTAATTATGAAAAATTTCAAACACACACAAAGGCAGGGAGAAGAGCTGCCTTTACGCGGCGCATCTGAAGCAGGGTGAGTGGCCGCCCTGACGCCCACGCCCTCTCTGAACTCTGTCCACTGCTCTCTGACTCCAACCTGAGACCAGACAGCCCAGGAGGATGTGGAGAGCCCAGCAGCTCTGGAGCTCCCCGACCTCCTCCTGCGAGTGGGCAGCGTCTGAGCCAACCATGTCGAGTCATCAGAGCTGGAGGTAGCCGCTTTCTTTGACTAACTAGTAAAAAAAAGAAAAAGAAATCAAGTCTTTTTCCAGCCAGACGACATTTCCTGCATCTGAGAGGGTGAGAATTTGCTCTTGGAAGGAAAGAAAGAGTCTCCTGTCTGGAGCTTCCTCTTTGAAGCTCCATGAATATACATGGCGGCTGGCAGAGAGGGTGCTTTGAGATGCTAACAAGCTGACTTACCTCGGGAAATTGAGGTCATCGGCCTTGGGGGGGCCTTGACTGGAGGGGACTTGGGGTGGGAGAGGAGGTGCTGGGCGGGAGGCCCAGCTCTGAACTCAGGCAATTACTTCCCCCTCTGAGCCTCCATTTTCTCACCTGTGAAATGGGGACACTCCCTCCTGGGGCCGCCAGAGACAGAAGATGATGCAAAGTGACTCACCCACCACGAGAGTTGGTACACAGTAGGTGCCCACTACTTGCTGGGGCTTATTTCACAGAACCTCAGGGCTGGGAGGGACTGTAGTGGAGAAAGATCTGTTTGGCAAACCATCGGACCTCAGTTCCAATCCTTGCCCTGCTGCCACTAGCTCCATGCCCTTGGGCAAGAAACATACCTCTTTGTGCCTCAGTTTCCTCATCAGTAAAATGGGAAGACTTCTGTTTCCTTATCTTGGTGATGTGAGGATGAAACGAGCTAGGGAACATGCAAACCTCTCATCAGAACTAATATACAAAGCAAGTTTTAGCCCTTGAGGTTCATGATCGAGTCAGCTTCAGCCCCTCTCTGTAGCCGAGGCCTGGGTGGGTGGACGGGAGGTGGCGGGGGAGGCATGGCCAGAGCAGGGGAAGGGTTGCAGGCTGTCAGGAGACGGGCCTTGAAGATCAGCCCATTTCTCAGTGAAGAAGATGAGGCTGGAAGGCTGGGAAGGACACAAGGCCTCTGCCCTGCCCAGCTGCTGACCCGTACCTCATGCCCAAGCCAGCCATACTCCGCCATGCCTCTCAGGCCAGCCTCGGCCTCCACCGCCTCCACTGGGCTGACCAGCCGGCCCCCTCACAGGGCTCCTTCTCCAGATGAAAAGTCTCATGAAATGCAAATCCGATCACGTCACCTCCTCCCTCCACGTTCTCCGACAACTCTGGCTTGACTCCAGGAGAAGCCCAGGTCCTTCCTCAGCTACGTGCCCCCCTTATTTCTATGCCCTCATCTCCTGCTACTTGGCCCCCACTCTTTTCCAGCCACACCTAAACACGGCAGGCACAGTCTCCATGGCATACAGTAGGTGCTCAAGAAACATCCACGAAGAACCGGGAGAGAATAAGCCAGCAGAAGCCAAGGGACTCTGCTACCAGAGCAACTCCCTTCTCCAGCCCCTCTGCCCAGGGACCAAGCGAGTGCCGGGCAGAGACTGGGCAGGCAGGGGGCCAGCAGCCTGGGTGACCTCTGCCCCGCTCCTAATGCTGCCCAGACTGCAGGTCTAATTGCTACAACGCTGGAGCAAAGTGAGTTAATGAGGCGGATTAATGTTCCCATGTTGTTCCTGGTCCCTCAGCAGCCATCAGGGAGCTGGAGGAGGGGCAGCTGGGGCTTCAGGGGACCAGCCTTTGGGTGGTGGGGCATCTGATCCCAACCCAGCCTGGCCACGTGGCCTCTCCCACTCTCCTCGCTCCCTGACACCATGGGTCATCCACAAAAGGAAGGGAACAAATACTAAGGGCCTTTGGTGTGTGGGCATTGGACAGGGGAATCCATTTATTCCTCGCAAGGTGGAAATTACTGCCCCCACTGGCGAGAGGGGATATCTGAGGCCCAGAGAGATGAAGTGGTCTGCCCAAGGGCCCCCAGCTGAGTTGAGCTGCCTCTCTCACATCATGCCCCATCTTGTGAGGGAGATGGAGTCCTGCTTTGGACTGGTCAGTCCCCTCTCCTCACCACCTGCATGGGAGGCAATGATGGATGACTATAATAATAATAGTAATAATAATAACAGTCACAACAGCTAACATTGACTGTCCACTGGGCACTGTGCTAAAAACTAAAATGTCACTGAAGGCTCAACAACCCTATTATATATAATAGGATGTAGATCCTATTATACGTCCATTTTACAGATGAAGAAACTGAGGCAGAGAGCAGTGAAGGGGCTTGGCTGAGGTCGCACGGTAAGTAGGTCTGGGCCTAGAATCTATATTCTCCACCACCTCCCTTTATGGCCTCCATTCGGATTCCAATCCAGGCTCTGGCCTCGAGGGTGGGGGACTGGTCACCTGGCCCTTCTCAAACCCTGTTGCCCCCACCTCTGGCCCTGACCATCGGGCTCCTCACAGCTTTCAAAGGCAGGCTCTGGAAAAACGACACACATTGTGTTTTAATTGTCATCGGTCTTTTCTTATTGAAAAGCAATACATATTCACTGTAGAAAACTGGACAAAATAAAAAGGCATTTGGAAAATAAAATGATTCCTCTCCCAGAGATGACCATTTCTGATATTCTGGTGCATATCCTTCTAGTCTTTATTTTCTCTATATAATCATTATCAAGACATCCCCCAAAAGCACAAGATTTCTCTGTGTTTGGCCCTGTGCTGAGGATCTTGCACACATTATCTCATTTCACCCTCACTACAACCAGATAACAATATATAAATCAAAATTCCTATTGTACAGATAAGCAAACAGAGGTTCAGAGAGGTAAAGTAACTTATTCAAGGTCACACAGATGGTCACTGGTACAGCCAGGTTCAAACTCTCATCTTTTGGCTTTAATAATCTGAACAGTTTTCTTATGATAACTTCCTGGAGCTGGACTTGCCAGGTCAAGCATATGCAAAACTCTAAGCTTTATGATAATTCTGTACCACCTTGCCTTAAAGAAGAGGGGTCCCAATCTACACCCTTGCCAACAGAGTCTAGGAAGGCCTATTTCCTCATACTCTTGTCCACGGTGAACTATATATTTTTTTTAAACTTGCCAATTTGATACACAAACTAGACATACCATTACTGTTTGTGATTTCTTTAATTTCACTGTCTGTTTTTAGCCTCTGTATGGATCTGGGGCCTGACTGGCCAGGGCCTGCTGCCCCACGTCTCAGCACAGGAGGTACCCAGGAGCTGAATCATCAAGTTAAGGGTCATACTCAGCCACCTGACACCTTGGAGCCCTGTCACTGCATAGTGTGACTTTAGACGCAAGTCTTCCCTGGAAACAGAAAGTCCTGGAAAGCAGGTATCCCTCGGCCTACCTGACAGATAGGGAAACTGAGTCAGGAGTGGCCTCCACCGAGCTTTTGGTCCTGATACCTCCTCTCTGTCCCTGAGTCTCATGCTGCTATGTGAAAAATTATAAATTAAAAACTTTCAGATTCAAGAAATTCAATAAATCCAAGGACAAGAAATATAAAGAAAACTACAACAAGGTAAATCATAATCATATTATTCAAAACCACTGACAAAGAGAAAATCTTAAAGGTAGTCAGCTATAAAAGAAAAAAAGATGTTCTATACTGAGAACAAAGATGAGAATGACAGCAGATTTCTTGTCAAAAACAATGCCAGTGAGAAGAAAACAATATCTTTAAAGTAATGAAAGAAGAAAAATCTGTCAACTTTGAGTTCTATATCCAGCGAAAATAACTTTCAAAAATGAAGGTTAAAATATTTCTTCAGACATAGAAAAATTAAAAGAATTCATCACCAGCAGATCCACACTACAAGAAAGGTTAAAGCCCTTTAGGCTAAAGGAAAATGATACCAGAGAGAAACATGGATCTATAAAACAGAATGAGGAGCACTTGAAATGGTAACTACACGGGTAAATATATAGGATTATTTTTTTCATCATTTAAATCTCTTTAAAAGATGACTGACTATTTTGACAAAAATAATAACAATGTAGTGTTGTGTTTATAACATATGTAAAAGTAAAATGCATAATAATAATAACACAAAAATGTAATATTTTTATACTCTACATGAAATGATACAATATCACTTGAAAGTAGACCGTGATAAGTTAAAGATGTATACTATAAACCAAATAGCAATCATTAAAATAACAAAAAAGTTATAGCCAATAATCAACAAGGAGAAATAGAATCATAAAAACATTTAATTAATCCTAAAGAAGGCAGAAAAAGATGAAAAAGGAAAGAAAAAACATACAGGACAAATAGAAAACAAATAGCAAGATGAAAGATTTAAACCTAACCATATTAATAATCACATTAAATGTAAACGATCTAAATACCTCAACTAAAAGACAGAGAAATACAATGTATTTGCTATTCACATCTTCTGTGTCTTTATTTATTTTCTACTGACTTGTTCTATCAATTATTAAGAGAGGGGTATAGAAACCTCTAACTATAATTGGAGATTTATCTATTACTCCTTGCATTTCTATCACTTTTTGCTTCATGGATTTTGAAGCTTTGTTATTAAAAGCAAAAGTATTTAGGATTATGATTCCTCTTGATGAGTTGACCTCTTTATCATTATGAACTGTCTTTCTTTACCCCCAAAACATAGTTTTTCTGACGTTAATATAGCCCTCAAGTTTTCTTTTGATTAGTGTTAAAATGGTCCATATTTTTCCATCCTTTTACTTTTAACCCACTTGTGTTTTATATTTGAAGTGCATTTCCTGTAGGCAGCAATGTTCTTAGCAGCATTATTTATAATAGTAAAAAAAAGTGGATACAACACAAATGTCCATAAATTGATAAGTGAACAGACAAAATGTGGTATGTCCATACAATGGAATACCATTTGGCAATAAAAAGGAATAAAGTGCTGTTACACGCTACAACTTGTATGAACCTTGAAAACATTATGCTAAGTGAAAAGTGACAAGAGGCCATATATGCTTCCATTTATATGAAACGTCCAGAATAAGCAAATCTGTGGAGATAGAAAGTAGATGAGTGGTTGCCACAGCTGAGGGTAGGGGAATGGGTGGGGGGAAAGAGGGAGTGGTTGCCAATAAGTATGGAGTTCCTTTTGAGGCGATGAAAATGTTCTAAAATTGACGTGGCGATGTTTGTATGACTGTGTACAATGGTGCTAAAAACCACTGATTTGCACACTTTAAATAGGTGAATTGCATGGTATGTAAACTATATCTCAATAAAGCTTTTTTTTAAAAAAGGGATAACAAAACAGCATTATGAACAACTTTATGCCAATAAAATTGACAGCTTAGATGAAACTGGCAAATTCCTTGACGATTCAAATTACCAAAACTCATGCAAGAAGATAAAAATAACCTGAATAGTTTTATATTCATTAAAGAAATTGAATTTATAGATAAAATCTTCCCACAAAGAAAACTCACGGCTCAGATGGCTTCACTGGTGATTCTACCAAACATTTGGAAGAAAATATTAATTCTACACAAACTTTTGCACAAGACAGAAGAGAAGGAAATACTTCCCACTTCGTTTTATGCGGCCTTGATATCAAAACCAGACAAATTCAAAGCAATAGATGAAAACTACAGGCCCCACATGAACAGAGATGCCAAAGTCCTAAACAAAATTTTAGCAAATCTAATTCGACAATATATTAAAAGGCCAAATGGGGCTCACCGTAGGAGTGCAGGGTTAGTTTAACATTTGAAAATCAATCAATGTAATTAACCACGTGAACAGACTGAAAGAGAAAAACCATGTGATCCTTTCAAAAGACACAGAAAAAGCATTTGAGAAAATCCAACATCCATTCCAATTTTTAAAATTCTCAGCAAACTAAGAATAGAAGGAAACTTCCTCAACTAGATAATGGCATCCACAAAGACCCCACAGCTAACATCACACCCAGTGTGGGAGACTGAAAGCTTTTCCTCTAAGGTCAGGAACAAGACAAGGATGCCCACTTGTGCCACTTCTATTCAACATTACGTTGGAGGCTCCAGTCAGGGGAATTAGACAAGAAAATGAATCAAGAGGCATCCAGGCTGGAAAGAAAGAAATAAAACTACTTTATTTGCAGATGACGTGCTCACCTATACAGAAAATCTAATAGACTCCACACACAAACAAAAAGCTATTATAACTAATAAGTAAGTTTACCAAGGTGTAGGATACAAGAGCAATACACAAAAATCAATTTTATTTCTATACACTAACTACAAACAATCAGAAATTAAAATTTTAAAATATCATTTATAATAGCATCACAAATGTGAAATACTTAGGAATAAATACAAAAGATGTGAAACACCCAGATATGGGAAATTACATTATTGCTGAGATAAGTTTTTAAAAAGTACCTAAGTAAATTGAGATACATTGTCATGGGTTAAAGGACTCAATGTTGTTAAGATGTTCATTCTCCTCAAATTATCTATATATTCGAATCAATCTCAATCAAAATCACAACAGGCATTTTTTAGAAATTGATAAACTGATTCTGAAATTCATATGGAAATGCAAAGGACCTACAAGAACCAAAATAACTTGGAAAAAGAAGAGCAAAGCTGGAGGGTCTCAAAATATCTTTATACTGATATAAAGATAGACCAATAGATTAATGGAACAGAAGAGAGTCCAGAAATAGACCCACACACATATAGGAACCACTGATTTTTGACAAAGGAACAGACAAAGCAATCGAGCCAGGAGAGGTTTTTCAACAAATGGTGCTGGAATGAACATATATTTATACGCAAAAAGTGAAATTTAATCCATATCCCATATTGTATACAAAAATTAACTCAAATGGATCATAGTTCTGAACATGAAACCTAAAACTATAAAATTTCAAGACGTGAACACAGATTAAACCTTTATGATCTTGGGTTAGATCAAGATTTCTTGGATATGACCACACCAACCACAATCCATAAAAGAACAAACCGACAAATTGGACTTCATCAAAATTAAAAATGCCTATGTTTTGAAAGACACTCTTAAGGAAATGAAAAGACAATCCACAGACTGAAGGAAAATATTTTCTTCATATATACTTTATAGGACTTGTATCCAGAATACAAGGTCAGGAAACCACACCACCCATCTGTAGGCTGTCATGCTGTGGCAGCTGTGTGTTGCCATGATGCTGAAAGCTACACTACCGGTATTTCAAATACCAGCAGGGTCACCCATGGTGGACAGGTTTCAGCGGAGCTTCCAGACCAAGACAGACTAGGAAGAAGGACAACCACTTCTGAAAAAATTGGCCATGAAAACCCTATGAAGAGCAGTGAAGCATTGTCTGATACAGCGCTGGAAGGTGAGAGGAGGGAGCAAAAATACCAGGCAGGGCTCCACTCTGCTGTACACAGAGTGACCAGAAGTTGGAATGGACTTGACAACACTAACAACAAAGACAGAATACAAAAAAGAGCCCTCAAAACTCAATAATAAGAGTACAAATGACCCAATTTTAAAATGGGCAAAAGATGTGAACAGATACTTCACCCGAGGAGATATACAGATGGCAAATAAACACATGAAAAGATGCTCAACATCACCGGTCATTAAGGAATCGCAAATTAACACCACGATGAGATATCACACCTATTAGAATGGTTAAAATTAGAAAGACTGACTATGCCAAGTGTTGGTGAGGATGTGGAGGGACTGGAACTTTCATACACTGCCGACAGGAATTTAAAATGGTACATCCACTTTGGAAAACACTGGCAGCTTCCTAAAAAGTTAAACATACACCTATCAAATTGTCCAGTCATTCCCCTCCTAGGTATTTGCCCCAGAGAAGTGAAAGCATATGTTCATACAAATACTTATACACACAACATTCATAGAAGCATTATTTGTAATAGCCCCAGACTGGAAACAAACCCAAATGTCCATCAAGAAGTAAATGAATAAATTGCAGCCTATCCATACAATGAAATACTCCTCAGCAATAAATAAGAATGAACTACTGATTACATGCTACAACACAGATGAATCTCCAGATGATTATGCTGAATGAAAGGAGCCAAACAAAATGAGTATGTATGACTCCATTTATACGGAATTCTAGGAAATACTAATAAAGCTTGTATTCAATACAAACACAAATATAAATGAATGCCGGGGATGGGGAGGGGCAAGAGCACAGTGGGAGGGTGGGAAGGGCGGAGCAGGAGCAAGAACAAGGGGGTATTACCAAGGACCACGAGGAAACTTTGGGGAGTGATGGATATGTTCATTATCTTGATTGTGGTGATGGTTTCACGGGTACATACATTTGTCAAAACATCAATTTGAACACTTTAAATATGTGTGATTTACTGTATTTCAATTATACCTCAATAAAAGCTGTTTTTTCAAAAAGGAAAATAAACCAAAGTTATACTGGAAAAGAAAAAAAGATTAAACCAGAATACCTTGACTGGTTCTTTCAACTTAGAGGTTCTAGAAATTCTTTGAGTCTTGAAATGTTGTCTCATCTGTCCAAAGATCCATAATCATTCATTTCCAGAATGTAAACACACCTCATTCTGTCACTTAAAGATAACTGTACTGAGATTCTGAGATGCATCGGTACCAAGATGCTATAACTCTAAATCATTTCTCCTGTAATGTAATGCTCATAATCTAAGATCCCATGATTCCATCACTTCATCAATTTCCTTTTTTTTCTTCAAACACAATGGCTCCTATTCCATCATTAGAATTTAAATCACCTTCCGCTTTAGGGAGCCACTAAACACGATGTTTAGGAGGAGTTTTAAGTAATACGGGGAGGTGCTTCCACCATAAGAATGAGCAGGGAGGGGGGGAATAGGACTGAAACACAAAAGTGTTCCTGAGTGTCATCCCCACTACGAAAAAGAAAAACATCCCCAGAGAGAAGACCAGTGGGAAAGCTCTCCAACACTGCAGCAGACACCTCCAGCGATTTCCGTTTTTGTCTTTTTCCTTCTTAGTATTTTTACATTTTAATTTTTTCAATTTATTTTCAAGTTCATAGACTTTATTTTCAGAGCAATTTTTGGTTTACAGAAAAACTGAGCAGAAAAGAGAGTTCCCATATATCCCTTCTCCTGCCCCCTCATGGTTCCCCCATTATTAACCTCTTGCAGAAGTGTGGTACATTTGTTATAATTGATGAACCAATATTGATACATTATTATTAAGTCAAATCCATAGTTTACGTTAGGGTTCACTCTTTGTGTGATACAGTTCTATGGGTTTTGACAAGTGCATAAGGTTACGGAGCCACCATTTCAGGATCACACAGAAATTTCACTGCCCTAAAATCCTCTGGGCGCCACCTACTCATCCTCCCTCCCCCGAGTCCCTGGTAACCACTGATCTTTTTACTGTCTCTATAGTTTTACCTTTTCCAGAACATCATATAGTTGGAATCAGACAGTATATAATCTTTTCAGAGTGGCTTCTTTCACTTAGTAATTGTATTTAAATCTCCTCCATATCTTTTCACGGCTTGATAGCTCATTTCCTTTTATTGCTGAGTAATATTCCATTAATAATATTCCATTAAATGGATGTACCACAATTTATTTATCCATTCGTCTATTGAAGGACATCTTGGTTGCTTCCATTATTTTATTTTTAAGTGTTTCTTGTATTGCTTTATCTCTTTTTTGATTTTTAAAAAATCATGCAAATATTGGCAACAACCTAAATGTCCATCACTGGGGAGCCGGTTTGAGGTGGTCGACCGCATAGTGGAGTTCCCCGCAGCTATGAGAAATAATCTCCAGCCAGGGTGTTGGGGAGGAGGTAGAGCACCCGGAAGGCTCAGACTCTGCCGGTGGGAATGGAAAGGGGCAGAAGCACTCTGGACGATGTTTGGCAGTATCTACTAAAGCTGAACATATCCATCCTCTACGGCCCAGAGACTCCACTCCTGGCTATACACACAACAGAAACAACTTAGTAAGTTCCCCGAAAGATATGCATAAGAAAGCCCAGAGCAGCACTATCCACACAGTCAAAAACGGAAAATAACCCAAACGTCTATCAACACTAGGATGAGTAAAGTATGAAATATTCTCTCAGCGGAATACTAGGCAGCGATGTAAAAGAATGAAGTACCAATCCACACAACGACATGGAGGAATCTCACAGAGGAAATGAGGAGCAAAAGAAGTCAGATACAAAAGAGACATCCTGCGTGATCCCATTTACATGAAGGTCCAGAACAGGCAAAACGAAGCTATGGTTTTACAAGTCAGAATAGTGGTTACCTGCAGGAGTGGGGGCTGGGGGATCAACTGGGAAAAGGCACGGCAGAGCCTTCTAGGGTGCTGGAAATACCCTATATCTTGCTCTGAGTGGCGGTTACAGGTGTGATATATATATGACATATGGTCTATATTTATCCTTATATACACAAGAATCAAGCTATACTACACACAAGATTAGTGCACTCTACAACACATATGTTACACCTCAATACAAACATTTTAAATATAATACTCCATAGTCATGACTCAGAAAGATGGCAAGTATCAAGGGGAAAAGTAGCTATAGATGAACAGGAATCATATGACCATATTTACGCAAAACCATCTACACACACGCACTGTATCTACAGATGACTTCCAAATCATATGAGCTACCATTTCTGAGCACTTTCTGTATGCCAGGTGCTGCCCTAACCACTTTACTACATCATTTCATCCTCATAACAGTCTTATGAGGTAGGGACCACTACTGGCCCCACATTACAGATGAGAAGCCTGAGCCACAGAGAGGTTAGGTAACTTGTTTGAAGTCAACCAGCTAAGTGGCATAGTTAGCTTTGAACCTGGGCCTTGTGGCACCAGAACCTGTACTGTTATGTAAATCCCCAAACCCTGCCCACAGCCCATGAGGCCCCGCACGGTCTAGTCCCTGCCCCCCTGATGCTCCACCTCATCCTCCCTCCTCACACCGACACTCCCCATCTTCCCTTCTCCTCCCCGAAAACATCACCGCCCTCACACCACAGGGTTTGCACATTTGCTGTTCCCTCCACCAGGAATGATTTTCCCCATCTCCTCTTTGCTAGGGCGACTTCTCCTCAGCCTTTAGGTCTCAGCCCAAGTGTCACCTCCTCCAGGCAGCCTTCTGGACCCTCAGCCTGGGTTGAGACCTCTCCTTTGCGCCCATGGTTCCCCTGATCCTCCTCTGTGAGCCTCATCACTGTTTTTACTTGCTTTTTGAGTCCCTAAGAGCGAGGAAGTGCCTGCTTCACTCAGAGCCCCCCAGGCCCCCATAGGGCCTGGCAAGGAGGGAGCACACAACAAATATTTGAAGAATTAACGGAGGGATGGATGAAGGCATGAATCCATTCACCGGGGCAGACAGACTTGGAGAGACCTCTGGAAGGTGGACATCAGAATGTTAACCATGGTCCCAAGGAAGGTGGAGTCACTCATTTTTGTATTAAGGGATTTATCTGGCTGGGTAGTGTTCTGGTGGGGAGGGATCACTTTCCAAGCGCTCAGCATTTCTCTTTCCTGGGAGACCCCTGTCTGCCCCTGTCCCTGCCCCACCCCCCCACCCCCGCACACATTCTCGCAGCTCTGCCTGCAGCCCCAGTGGGCGGTGTATTAATAAACGGAGGGAGAAGGTCACCCAGCTCACGAGCACTGAGCCGTCCTTGACTCGGGTGCAGATGAAATGCGCTGAGGCGGGGGGAGCTGCTTTACCAAGCACGGAGCACGTGTGAGCTATTTCTGATTCCCACCTGGCCAGGCACAGCGCGTCTGCCCTGCGAGCCGAGCCAGCCTGGGAGGCAGCGCATGGAACCACCAACCGGCTGCACTGCCATGCTCACACCAGACCTGGCCACTGCCCTGCTGTCTGCAGTGCCAGGGCAGGAGTCGGGGGGATGTGGGTGAGCAAGACCCTCAGCCTGGCGCTCCGGGCTCAGTGGGATCCAGTCTCTGCCCACCTTCCTGCTCTGCACTCTCCCAAGGGCAGCCAGGTCCTCACTCAGCTCCTGGCCTTTGCACATGCTGTTCTCTCTGCCAGGAATGCCTGCTCTGCCTCGAGCTGTTGGCTCACTCCCGTTTAACCTGCAGGTCCGGCTCAGGCCACTCTCTCCTCCAAGATCCTCCCTGATCATGGCCCCAGCTCCATGTCCCTTGTCCTAGGGCTTCCTGCCATCACAGCAGGTATCTTGAGGTTGTCTTAGTAGCCTGTGATTCCTTCCTGGACTGTGATGTGGCCACCTTGAGGGCTCTGACTGGTCATCTCTGAGTGCCCAGCATCCAGCAAGGTCCTGGCCCACAGCAGACATGCGTCCATATTTGCCGACTGACTACACAAGGGAAAAAGTGCTCCGAGTGCTGAGAGGGGTGGAGGAGGACTGAGAGACTCAGAGGAAGTGGAGGGCAGGGGAGGAGGAGGGGAGCAAATGATTGAGTTTGGCTGTGACTTGGAGGCTCAAGGGTTAGAGAGATGTGGCCACAGGGGACCGGGAGGTGGAGAGGAAGACCTGTCCACAGTGAGCAGAGGACGGGCCCCCTGTCAGGTCAGCATGCCCTTATCCAGACAGTAGCCCACGGAGCCCCAAGGCAAACCAGACTCCAGGTTTCAGGTGTGGCTGTTCGCAGCCCTGCCTCCCCCGGCCCCCAGAGTGCAAGTGCATGTGGAATCTGTACAGAACAGAGCATTTTCTCTAAATATATCTGTTCCCCAAAGCAGGACACGCAGGGAGGGAGTAGGGGGCATGAGGCAGGACTGTGGGGGGAAGTTTTCCAGGAGTACTCCCCGACAGGCCCACGGCCGCCTGCCCTGGCAGAGGGAGTCCACCCTGGGGCCCAGGTGGGGGCTACTGCCTGGTGGGCCCCTCCAAGCAGGGTTCCCACTGCCTGACCTCCCAACTGAAAAGCTGCCGCCTTGAATTTGGGCCACCCACAAACCAGGCCAGCAGAGGAGGGAGGGACCCAGAGGCAGGCCTGGGGGAGGGGGACCCAGAGGTGAGGCCTGGGGGAGGGAGACACAGAGGTGAGGCCTGGGGGAGGGGGACCCAGAGGTGAGGCCTGGGGGAGGGGGACCCAGAGGTGAGGCCTGGGGGAGGGGGACACAGAGGTGAGGCCTGGGGGAGGGGGACACAGAGGCAGGCCTGGGGGAGGGAGACACAGAGGTGAGGCCTGGGGGAGGGGGACCCAGAGGTGAGGCCTGGGGGAGGGGGACCCAGAGGTGAGGCCTGGGGGAGGGGGACACAGAGGCAGGCCTGGGGGAGGGAGACACAGAGGTGAGGCCTGGGGGAGGGAGACACAGAGGTGAGGCCTGGGGGAGGGAGACACAGAGGTGAGGCCTGGGGGAGGGGGACCCAGAGGTGAGGCCTGGGGGAGGGGGACCCAGAGGTGAGGCCTGGGGGAGGGGGACCCAGAGGTGAGGCCTGGGGGAGGGGGACCCAGAGGTGAGGCCTGGGGGAGGGGGACACAGAGTGGGCCTTGGGGGGCTCCTCCTGGGGGAGTCCAGGCTCTCCCCACTACTTTGCAACAAAGGCAGAGAGAGGGAGGCAACTCTAACAGGGTCACACAGGGGCCTGGGGGCAGCGAGAGGTGGAGGACCCAAGCATCCTGGCTCCCAGGCCTCCTGGGTACCCTGAGGGTTCCTAGAATTTTCTTCAGCTTCTTGAGGTTCTTTCAAGGATCCTTCAAAGTGGGATAGCAGAAAGAGCACTAGATTCAGAGTCAAGAGGCCTGTGACTCAGTCTCATCTCTATCATGGAGGTCCTCAGGCAAGTCATCTCCGGGCCTCCGTTTCCCCATCTGTAAGATGGAGCTAAGCGCGGCTCCCTCTGTGTGCAAATGCTCTGCAGACAGGAGTCCTCACGCCCTGGCCCTTCTCCTGGGCCGGTCTCACTGGAAGGCCGAGGCCGACTTGTCAGCTGATGTGGACTGGGTGTAGCGGGGAGTGCCAGAGGGCTCAGTGTGTCTGTGGGGGGGTCATCTGAAAGCACGATGTCAACGGCTGCTTTTTCTTGAGCACCTACTATGTACGTGCCGTGCCCTACCCTAGGGGTACTTGAATACACAGACCTCACTTCATCCTCACACCAAGCCTCCAAGGTAGACAGTGACACTGTTATCCTATGGGGGACAGATGGGGAAAGTGAGGCTCAGAGAGGTTTCTGTGACCTGCTCAAGGTCACACGCCGGTGAGCAGAGCTGGGACACAAACTCAAGTCAACTCTCCTTTCCTCTTGTGGGAGGACAAGCTTGCTGGTAGCCACCCCAGGGAGGTCCAGCCTATGGCTCCAAAAAGCCTTCCCAGGGTCCTTGGGACTGAGGCGGTTGACACCTTTCCACTCGGTTTTGCTCTTTCAATGAAAAACAAAACCAGAAAGAAACCTGTTAACACCTCATTTTTAAACAGGCACCAAGGCCCACGCAGCCAGAGCCACCCCCTACACTCGCCCACTCCCACCCTTGGCAGGACAGCACAGTGGCTAAGAGCCAGGGCCCTGAGGATGGCCAGTGTGGGGTCAAGTCCCGGCTCCACCAGCTGCCAGCTGGGTGACCTTCTGAGTCTCCCTCTCCCTCTCTGTGCCTTATTTTCCCACCTGTGAGGGGCCAGCGATCCCTCCTACCCAGAGTCACTGGGAGTCCTGGGGAGACAGCTGACGTTGAGTTCTGGCCCCCACCCCACCGGGAAGAGCCGGCATCACTCCTGCTGACCCCACTGATGATGAGTCTAAAGTGGATTCCCTCAAAGCGGCTCCTGGAGAGAGACTGCATGCGTGTGAGCGAGAGACGGTAAATGTTCATTACTGTGTTAAGCCGCTAAGTCTCGAGATAATTTGTTACACGGCGACAGATAACTAACGCAGAGGGTGAGCCTTGAGGTGGGGCAGAAGAGGCGAGAGGGCAGCCAAGGGCTGGTTCCCGAGGGGGCACTTTCCTGAGCTCCCGGGCAGGGGGGCGGGGACTCCTTCCTCGCGTGGCCCCCGATCTGTCCAGAGCTGCCTCCCTTCCGACCTCAGCCTCCCTGTGGGCTGCTTCCTATGACTGTTTATAGATGCAAGAACGGATCTGAAAGAACTCATCTAACCCACAGAGCCTACTATGCGCCAGCACACAGCTAAGGTCCTTCGCACATCACCTGTCGTTAAATTCTCACAATGGCCCTTGGAGGGTCTATCATCCCCAGTGCCGAGAATAACGTCTGCACACAGTAGATATTTGTATTAGCTGCTGTGGATTAGGCTGCAGTAAGATACAGATCCCAAATTTCAGGGGTTAAAGGACAAGAAACGCATTCCTTTCAAACAGTTGCGCTTCTCCCCAGGTTGGCAATAACAGCCCAGGTGGGTCCACAAGCTAAAAGAGGGCAACCAACTAGCCAACTGCCCACTTGCTCAGCTCCTGAGCACCCCCACGGCAGCCCAGCTGGGCCCATGCACCCATCTCTCCCGCTCCCAGGGTCAGGGGAGGAGAGGAGCGAGGGGCTGCAAAGGGACCCACTGGCTGGGCTCTTGTCTGAGGCACCTGCCCCAGGACCAGGCTCCTCTGTGGGGGAGGAGGCTGGAGGCACAGGTGATCCTCCAGCCAGCCGGCTCAGCAATGCTCAGCCAACATTCATGAGCTGCATACCTACTATACGCCAGGCCCAAGGCTGGGCACTGCTGGGGGCGCCCAGAGGCACCAGCCTGGTCCCTGCCTGGAGGGACCTCCACCTGGTAGGGGATTCAGACCCATAAGTGACCTCACAGTGCACAGGCCTCTAGAGTCTGCGTAAGAGTGACCCCCATGGGACAAAAGGGCAGGTCTCCCAGAAGGGCGAGGCCTGAGCTGAGTGGTAAATAACAAATAAGAGTTACTAAGTGAAGACTTTGGGGAAGAGTTTTCTGGGCAGAGGGAACAGTAAATGCAGAGGCTGGGGGCCAGAAGACGTGGTGTACTCCGGGAGTCCCAAGTTATTCCACGGAGCTGCAGGTGACAGCGCGACAGGGCAGGAGGGGACTGCAGGAGTGCCCAGAGGCAGGTGACAGAGGCAGTGACCACTCAGGGCTCTGGGCCATTATGGGGTGTGAGGGCTGGGTGTGGTTTCTGGGTCAATCACTTTGCCTGCATACGGACGGTATGTGGGCAGGAGACCCAGGAGGGACCTGGGACAGTCATCTTGGCCACAGGCCATGAAGGCTGGAGCCAAAAGACGCTTGAGAAGGGGACACGGGGTGGGGAAGGAGCCCAACTTCTGTTCTGCAGCTGAACCCCCCAGACCCACCCCAAGGACTCCTGGCATAAGGCCACCTCCCTGCCAGCCTCCAGGAACGGCCTCATCATTTATCAGACCCAGCCTGGGAAAGGGCTCCTGGAAGCCTCAGGGCTGCTGGCCATTGGGCCTCCTGCCCACCACCGCCCCCTTCCAGGCTGCCCACCACCTTTGCCCCTGCCCTGTCCAGCGTCAGCAGAGGGTGGTGACACACCAGGTCAGCAGAGGTCAGTCGGCTCTGCCTCGACCTCAGCAGGCGGGCAGGCGGCCAATACTCAGTGCCAGTGCCGGGAAGACCTGGGGTGTGGCCGGCCAGGAGAGCCTGTCCGTCTGTCCTGCACTAGAACCTTCTGTGGCTCCCCAGTTTCTTTCAGTGGGAAGCACCCATGCAGGGGGAGGCTGAGAATCAGGGAACAGGCGGCCCAGCTCCACGCTGACCTGCTGGAGGACCACAGGCAAGTTGCTAAACTGTCCTGAGTCAGACTCAGTGATGGCCCAGGGCTCTGCTGACAAAAGCCAGGGGAAACCCTCCAGGAACCCCTCAGGGAACCGATCCACACCCAGCCAAGTTTCCAGCCCCACTTGAGCAGGCTGCTTCACCTCTCTAAGCCTTAGTTTCCTCATATGTCAGCAGTCCACCCTGGGGCCCACTAGGCCCTGATTCCTCCTCACACCAAACTCCTCTTTGCTCTCTCCAGGCTTTAGACCCTCAGGCTCCCCATGCTGCCCCGCCACAGGGCCTTTGCACCAGCTGTTCCACCCAGTTACCTCCTTCTCGCTCTCAGGTCTCACTCAACCCCCTGGCTTGGGTCAGGTCTCCCTGGACTTCTCTGTGGAGTAGCACCCGTCACTGACGTAATCTACATTCATCTGGGAGGTCATGTTATGGCTGCTAGCCCCCCCACAAGGACTATGGGCTCCCTGGGGCAGGGACCAGGAGCTCGCTTCACTGATACATGCTCAGCACCTGCTCTGTGTATAGAGCGGGTACTTACCACGTGTTTGTTGAATGCATACTTGGAAGAAGAAAGAGGTAGGGAAAGTCAGTCCAGAGGGATGCTAACATCTCTCTTTCAGAGTTGAGAAGATCTGACAATATACAAAAGGCCTGGCCTGAGTGGAGGCAATGTCACACACATACACACACATACCACACACACCACATACACAAACCACACACACACACATCTACACATACCACATACACAAACCACATACACACACAACACACACACAAACCACATACACACACATAGACACACAAACCACATACACCACATAAAACACACACACACCCCCACCCACACGCAGGACAGGGGTGGGAAAGGGCCCAAGGGCGGCCCGCCCTCCCTGTCCATGCCTGCACTCCCCCAGAGCCCCTGGTGAAGCAGAAACACGAGGGTCAGAAGCCTGGACAGGCAGAGGGCCAAGCCTCATGGCTAGCCATGACCCCCAGGCTGCCCAGAGCCACCCAGCCTCGGCCCCGCCCCACTGTTCCTGGAAGGCCTCGCACACGCCCAGTCCTCCAGGAATCTCTCACACCCCAGAGGTGGCAGGTCCCTGGAGGAGAGGCACGAGATGCTGCCACCTCCTTGCCTGCTGTCACACCTCGGCTTCAAGGATGGGAGAGTGAGAGGCTCAGAAAATTCCAGCAGTGCCAGGTGGAGGCCCAGAGATGGGCAGCCCCAACTCCCTCACCCCACACCTATTGCACAGACAGGGAAACTGAGACCCAGAGAGGACATGGGGAGGCTCACAGTCACGCAGCTGGCCTCTTGCCTGGGGCCTGCCTTCTCGTCTGGATGCGGGAGTAACATGGACCTGGGTTCAAATCCTCGCTCTACCACCCACCAGCTGTACGGCCTCAGCTTCCTCAGAGGTAAGATGGGGTGATCACAGCACCTTGCCCCCTCTACGGTGGGGCACACGCACGGAGGACGTTCCCCATGGTGGGGCACACAGAGAACACAGGTGGCAGAGGACCCTGGAGCAATCCCTAATCCAGTGTCTTTGGAGTACAGCCCCGTCCTCAAATCTAGCCAGGAGCGCCTCCTGAGTCACAGGTGACCCCCTCAGAGCTGTCACTGCAAAGCTGCTCAGTCAGCCTCAGAATCCCCCTCACAGTACACACTGCCCAGAAAAGGCAGGCAACCATGCCAGGGACACACAGCAAGGCCCTGGCATGCTGAGACTCAAACTTGGGCCCTGTTCAGCTGAGCCTCCAGCCTTGAGCCTCCCACCCCCCAAGTGGATCTGGCAGAGCTGAGGTGGTGCCAGGGCTTGGCGGCAGCCGGGGGAGGAAGGGAGGCAGGCAGGCAGCTGGGGGTGGTGGGAAGAACCTTTTTTTCCCCTGTCTTTAGCAAACCTGGATCCCCGTTTCCAAGCTGCGCTCCAGAGCCCTCGGTTGCTGCGTCACCGCACGCAGTCAGCCCATAGTGGGCGGAAGGAAAGGCTCCCTCCTTCTGGCAGGGGCTGGGGGACAGGCAGAGGTGGGCAGCCAGGCAGAGGGGCAGGGCTGAGGACAGCGAGGGCTCCCTGAGACCGCCCAGAGGGAAGCCCAGCTCAGTTGAGCCTGGAGTCACAGAGAGCTGAGCTGGGAGAGCGTCAGAGACCTAACCCCAGCACCCCAACAAACAGACAGAGACCATGAGGCCCAGAGAGGTGCTGGGACTCAGTCAGGCACACACAGCAGCAAACCAGCTCACCACTCTTACCCCAACCCTCATTTCCTGGCAGCTGCAAAGCCATAGCATCCTGGTCCCACCTCTGTCACCTCAGGCTCATCTGTTACTGCAGAAAGAAAAATATCTGAACCCAGAGGTTCCCCCAGCCCTGGCACCTGAGGCACAGAGACCCCCCCCCGCCACACTCACAGCACCTCCTCGGGTGTGGTTCTGAGCCCTGTTCTGGGCACAGTGCTAGGTACACAGCAGGCGCTCAATAAGCAGTGCTGTGCTCCATTGATACGCCAGGATGCCTGCCCCATTTCTATATTATCAAAGACGGAACCCACCCACAGCACCTGTTCTCCAGAGATGACCCCCTCGCCTGTCAGATATCGCTTTAGCTGTTTTTGAAGCAAACTCCTGGAGAAGGACGACCAGCACAGGCCTCTCACCCCCAAGAAAGGAACACAAATGCCATGTTTGCTCTGCTGCCTTCTTGGGAACGTCTGCACCCTGCAACTGGGCCCTGGCAGCTGCTGCATGCGGTGGGGCTGGGGGGTGTCCTGCCCCTTCATCGAAGTGTCCCAGGAACCAAGCATTTTGTGCTTCCTCTGTTCTACAGTCATGGTCACTTCTCAGCACCCAGGTCACCTCCTAGTCCCCCAGGAAGCCTGAGAGATGGGCCACCTACCAGAACCGTGCATTAGTGAAGAGGGAAGGAGCTGGCAGAGGCCACAGCTCTCCACCTACTAAAGTCCACGTGGTCCATGTGGGAGGGGCCTGGGAGGTAAGGCACTGCCCGGTGACCACTGACACCCAGGGCACTCCTGAGTCGCTCTCTCAGACCAGGCTGACCGCCGCCTCCAGTGTGCATCCAGGTTCCGGGGGCCAGGAACTAGGCCACATTTGATTCCCAGGGCCTAACACCCAGGCTCCATCCCCACTCATCACTTCTGTTGAACAAATGAGAACTTCAGAATCTCCAGAACACAGGGCTAAGACCAGACTCCAAACTCTAACGACTTGGATTCATATCCTGGCACTACCACCTCACCAGCTCTGGGGCCTTGAACAACTTACTATGGCTCCCTGTGCCTCAGTTTCCTCATCTGTAAAATGGGGATAATAATAATAGCCTGTGATGGGACTGAAGGAGAGGCTGGATTTAAGGTGCTTAGAGCTGGTGCTCACCAGACAGAGAAGCCAGCACTGTGCTTGGCTCCTGGGAGATGGCCAGTGATGCTCTGTGGAATGAATGGATGTTAGCCGATGACACTGTTGTTGTTATTATTACCATCAACATCAGCAGGGATCCCCAAGCCTGGTTTTGCAACCAGCCCTAGTGAAGGGTGTAGCAAAATTCTCCAAACAAAATTTGCTTCCATTCATTTTGGGTTTTTGAAAAGGCCACGTCAGACAGCTCGGTGGGGAGGAGGCGGCGTTGCGAAACCCAGCACAGAGGGATCCAGGGCCCCACTCCTCGGCTCAGGAAATGATGTGCCATCAGTGAGCAAGAGGGGCCGATGCACTGGCACCCTCAGGTCCCAGGAGCAGGAGGCTGCTGGGCTGTGGGTTCACCCCTACCCTCTGAGTGACCTTGGGCAGCCATCCAGCTACTAGGAGCCTCAATTGCCTCATCTGTCAAATGGAGACACAATCCCTTTTCATTCCTACCCGTGGGTGGTTGGAATATGTGGGGATTAAATGTGTTCTGCAAATGTAGAGTGTTGCACACACCCTAGAGACCTCTGTCCTGGCCTGGGGCGACCACCAGGAGACTCTGTGGGGGGAGGGTAGGAGCAGAATAGGTCCCCCCACAGTAGGTCACAACGAAAGGAAGTCTAGTCATGTGGGTCGTAAACGGCCCCCACAAGAGTCTGACCAAGTTGGGAGGGGGCTTGTCTTTGGTCCAACACAGGAAGCCTCTCCTCCAGCCTCTCCTCCGGGCCAGCCTTTCCCAAAGAGGGTGCAGCGCGTCTGCAGAACCGAGCGCTCCCTCCCCAGCAAGCCAGCCCCTGCGCTCCCTCAACCGACTGCTAGACAAAGTTGCCCTCGTGAGCCCCCTGTTGAGCCCCCTGTTGACCCCGACCCCAGCGCTAACACACGCTGCCCTCTGACTAGAGTAAACCAAGCCCCAGCCTGTGACAGCCACCACACGCCCAAAGAAGAGGCAGGGACCTCGAGGACTGCCATCCTGGGGATCAGGATCACAGACTCCAGACTGTGGGGAGGTGGACGGTCCCTTTGAAGTCACCAGGTCTAAGTTTTCACTTTATCGAGGGAGCCCAGAGAGGCGACATACTTCATCCAAGGGCACACAGCAAGGCAGCAACAGGGCTCCTGGCACAGACTGGACACCCACCATGACGGCACCCTGCCCACCCTCCATGACCAGCCTCCCTGTAGCCCCTCAGGAGGGCCACCTCTTCCTATAAGGACACCTGCCCCCACCATCCCCAAGCCCCCCAGTACTTGGCTGCCTCCCTGCCTTTATCGATGCAGGTCTGTCAGCCAGCAGAGCCCTTCCCTGCCTTCCTCCATCTACCCAATCTCCTCTAATCCTCCCAAATCCACTCCAGATCTAGTGCATGTCCTCCCGGAAGCTCTTCCCACAGGTCCAAACTAGCAGCCCCTTCCCAGCACTCACACAGACCAGCCCCATCCCTGGCAGGACCACTACAGTCTACAGAGCAGGGCCCGGAGGGTTTGGCTGTGTCGCCACGCCCAGCACAAGGCTGGGCACTAAGCGGGTCTCAGGAAGCACTGGTGGCCCAAAGAAGGATTGGGGGACCAGAAAACGGAGAGGCAAACAAGTTGGTGACCTAGTGAATGAGAGGAAGGATGACCAAGTAAACAGGTGATGATGTGAGCAAATGAACTGATGCAGGAATAAACGCCCAACCAGACAGGCAACCGGAGCTGCCCTTCACCCTCCTGCAGAGCCTCAGGTCCCACAGACACACTGGGATTTCAGAGGCCACGGGCCTGTAATGCCCACCAAGCCTAGCCCAATGCCTCTGGGTTTGCAGACCCAGCTGGAGGCCAGGAACCCACAGGGACAGTCGGCAATGGGGCCTGGCCAAGGGGCCGCCATGCCCTACGACCCAGCCTTTGACTCAAAGTGGCCCAGACCATGCTTGTCCATTAATTCAGCCAAAAGAATGGACCGAGGGCCCAGAACAAGCCAAGACCTGTCTTCAGCACCAGAGGAATGGCATGAAGAGGGCAGGCATGACCCCACCCTTTCCCACACCCAGAGGCATCTGCTAATAAGGAAGGGGACTGAGGTAGTGAAGGTCGAGGCCCACAGAGCTATGAAGGTGGTGACAGGGACACAACCTGGCCTGGGCATCAGGAAGGCTTTTTTCTGGAAGTGATGCCTAAGTCAAGACTTGGACAATGACTAGTAGTTAAATAGGCAAATGCAGGGAGAGGCAGGCAGAATGTTCAGGCAGAGGAACTGGCAGGTGCAAAGACCCTGAGGCTGGAGGGAATGTGGCCTGTTCCAGAAACTGAAAGCAGGCCAGGGGGACCGGAGCCAAAGAGGGAGGGGCGGGAGTACAAGACGCGGCTAGAGAGGTAGCTAGTTGGAGGAGGAGGCTGGGCTTCATCCTGGGAACCACTGGGCATTCACTGAGTACCTACTGTGTGCTTAAAAAAAACATGCATTCAAGATTTTATTAATTCACATTTCAGAATGTTTAAACGGAAGTGTTTAAACACACTGTAGTCAGATAATGCTATTTCTTAATGCTTTTTTGAACGAATAAATCTATCAGTCAATTACAGACGTATGGGAGGGTAGAGACCACCTGCTCCCTGTCACACAAAATGCCCAACGCAATTCCTCAGCCTCCCCCCGCCCCTGTCATGTAGAAACACCAGCATTTATGAAGCCAGTGGCCCACAAACTGCACTAGAACCTAACGAGACGCCAGTGGGTGCCCCTGGTACGTCCAATACGTCACTGAGTCTTCTGAAAGCTCCACAGTACACAATCCATCCTCAGTTCCCAAGCCTGCACAGCCTCTCTTCAAAACACCAACTCAGCTGCCAGGCAGCCTCGAGCCCAGGGCACAGCCCTCAAACCTGCAGCTCCATCTCAAGGCTGGCACCAGCCAGATGCTGCCCTGGGGCCCACGTAACTCAGCCATCAGGCCTGCTCTGCCCTACACTTTCTCTCCAGTCTGGCCCTGCACTTCATCCCCAGTGCCCAGCACAGACTGTCCCCCTCCACAAAACAGGGGCTTCTCTAGGGTGGGGACCACATCAGGCCATCACATGTCCCCAGCACCCAGCACAGGCCTAGTCCGGCCTCTCATGGATGAACAAGGGGAGGTGCCACGGACACCATACACAGACACACTTGCAGAAGTTGAGCGGCTGTCTCTCGGCTCCAGGAGAACCCAGGAGCCCTGGTGCACCCCAGCCACAGCGTAGGCACAGGCACACACGCATGTCCCACGTGCACAGCCAATGTCTCCAGGAGCTGCTTGGAACACACTCAGCATCTGTCACTGACTGGCCGCCAACAGCCAGCTCCTGGGCCTGGCAGTGGCTCCCAACGCTCCAGCCACCAATCGGCCACCCAGCTCTGCGGCCCCACCCAGCCCTGCTGCCCACAGGAGTCTGGCTCAGGCCTCTCAGGCCACCCTGGGACCAGGCAGCCCACAGTCCCCCCTGCGAGACAGAAACTGGGCTCCTCCAACAGCCACTCTCTGAGATGGTCCTGTACAACCTTGTTCCATCACCTCCAGCCTGGCAGAAAACACAGCCCCCTCCCACCAGTGAAGGCACAGAGGCAGAGAGAGCCAGGACCCCCAGGGGGAAAGTGGGCTGGGAGGGGAGGTGCAATGAGGGTAGAGGCAGGCCAGTCCAGCCTCCCTTGGACTGCAGCCCCCTCCCCTTCAGTCATTTCCACTTCCAGGCAGGTGGGGGTGCAGGAATCTTCCCCCCATTAGCAAGCCCTCCAAGCTTGAGGCTCCCCATCCTGAGGGCATCTCCTCCATCCCCTTACCCCCGCCCTCACAACTGGCCTTCGCCAACCCATAACCCCTTCCCCCGTTTCATTCCCCCCCCCCCCAACATCAACAGTCTTTGGCAGCCCCTCTGCAACACAGGCAGCACGGAGGAAGAAGGGGAGAAGGGAGAGGGAGGAAGGGATAGAGGAACGGAAGGACGGAGGGGATCAGAGGCGGTACGTTTGATCGAAAGAGGCCAGGGGCCATCACATGTCCAGGTAGCACATGTCCCCTCCCAGCAGGCCCAGCACATCTGGACCCAGCTGGCCTCTCCAGCCACCTGGTCCACCTGCCACCCGCTCAGAACGCGAACCCCTTTCACCGCGGGGCGCCGCACGTGGGGGCCTCCCGTAGCCATGTGAGCTCCCCCCCAGCCCAGGTGCCCGGGTCAGTCCAGCCCCTCCCGGCGCGCAAACCGGGAGGGGGGCGCTGTGCAGCGCCGGGGGGGTTGGGGTTGCCCCCGCCCCCTCCCCAGATGCCAGATCCGGGGAAAGAGCTCGGAACCGGGGAGCCGACTGGGCAGGCTCCCGGGGCTACTGAGGCGGGAGGAGGCAGCGGGTTGAAAGGAGGAATGCCCGGCCGGCTGGCAGAGCCCTCTCTCTCCTCAGCTCCCACGCTGGCGGGCAGGGGAAGGGTCTGCCTGACCCCGGGCCCCGCTGCGGACCGAGGGCCTGAGGAGGGGCTTCCCAGCTTTGGCAGCCCCTTGACAAGGGGGAGCCCGCGGGAAAAGAGCTGGAAGGGGGGTCCGGCCCCTGATAGAGGGTTCCGGGCCCCAGCGCCGCCGTCTCCCAGTTTGAGGGTCCGGGAAGACCTCGACTGGAGGATCCCACCCAGAGAAGGGGGCTTGCCAGCCCCAGAGCCGCCCCCTCGGACTAGGGGCTCAGAAGACAGAACCGGCAGGGGGAGGGGGCTTTTCTGCGCCAGCGCCTCCTCTCGTTTCACGGAGGTCTGTCCCGGAGAGGGCCTGGATTGGGGGTGCGTCTTGCCGAGGGACCGGGCGCACCGGCCTCGGAAAGGGGGTCGGGGCCACCGCGCGCCACCCCCGCGCCCTCACCTGCGCCCGGCGCCTCGGCCGCCCCGGCCCGCTCGGCCGCCGCGCTGCGCCGCCGCCGCCGCTCGGGTCCGCACGCAGGTCCGCCCGCCTAGGCCCCGGCCCCGGCCCCGGCCCGCGGGCGCCCCATGCCTCTCCTCCGGCCGGCGCGGCGCCCCAGATGCGGCTGCGGGAGGAGGAGCCGCGCGGCCCCGCTCCCCGAGAGCGGCGGGGAGGGGGCGGGGGGCGGGGAGAGGCGCGGGGGAGGGGGCCGCGCGGCTGCGCCCAAAACCAGGCGCGGATCCGGCCGCCGGCCTGGGGCTGGGGGAGTCGGGGGCGCGCCGCTTCCAGCGCCCACCCCCACCCACGCCCCCGCAACCCGCGGGGTGGGGGAGGGTCTCAGCGGCCAGCGACGCTCGGTCGCGAGCCGGAAGGGCGCTTAGAGATCCGCGCTCGGCCGCCCAGAGAGAGCAGGTACTGGCACAAGGTCACACAGCGCGGGCTGCCGTAGCGCGGGAACCTGGAACCTGAGGCTACAGAGCGGGTCTGCAGGAACCTACGTTGACCAGCGCCGACCCTGCGGAGGAGGGAAACTGAGGCCCACACAGGGCGAGACTGGCCCGGGTCACACTGTGCGAGTCAGGATGCCCCTGGGATTCGAACTTCGGGCTCCTGCCTCTGAGAACGTGTGCCCCCTCCTGGTGACCCGTTTCCTGCTGAACCCTCTCCCAGATGCCTTCTTGCCTGTGGCAGCACAAGGGTTAAAAACAGTCCCTGGAGTCAATGGACCTGGGCTGAGTACCCATCCTACTCATCCTGGGGCTCTGTGATCATAGACAAGACACTGCCCCTTCGGAGCCCCCGTTTCTCCACCTGTAAAATGGGCACAACACTAGTATAGCATCCCCAGCTTGGGTTGAGGAGCCAAAGAGATATGGATGTAAGCACCTTGCTGGTGCCTGGCATTCAGTAGGTGTCAAATGAATGCACTCGCCCTCCCTGGCTCCCTCATCTCCCTAAAATGCCAGTTGAGTGCAAAGAGAGTCAGAACAGGGTTAAAGGGTGGCGTTCAAGACTCCTCACAGCCCTTTTTCCGGCCTCATCTGCCACCTGCCCACCCTGCCCACATCTCGGTCCCAGAAACTTCTATTCCAGTGCTTCTCTGCCTTTCCCTGTGCCTGCAATGCCTTGCCAGCATCCCTACCCGACAAACTCCTATTCATCCACCAAGGCCCAGAGCAATCAGCTGCATACCCCAGCTGCTCACACTCCCTGCCAGTCCATCCATGCCTTCCTTTGCCATTCCCAGTGTCTGGTCTAAGTTGGCCTCTGTCTTCCTGGGCCCTGACAACTGGTGAGAGGAGATGACATCTCAGAGGAGATGACACCATGAGGACCAATGCTGCCCAAGAGAGCTCCCTGGAGGAGGTGCGGCTTCAACGGGGCCTGGAAGGAGAGGTGGCTTTGCAGCTCCGGGAGGAGGAACGAGAATATGTGGCAGGCAAAGAGGTGGATGTATGTTTGGGCAGGGTGTCAGGAGGGCCACAGAGAATGGGCCGCCCTGGACCTTATGTACCGTCTCAGCTGGGAGTCGGTGAGAGCCAGGGGCTGGACAGCAGCCTGGCGATATGTGGTCAGGTGGAAGATGAGCGGGCCTTGCCCTCGAGAACACCTCACACAGGGGTCCCTGGAGACTTGTCCAAGGATATTCATAGCAGCATCGTATGCAATAGTGAAAAGCTGGACACAGCCTCACTGTCCATCATCCAGGGACTGGATAAATAGTGATGAACTCAGACACTGGGAAACTCTCCATGCCACACTCAAAAGAGGTGAATGCAAGAGACACTCATCCATGAGGATAAATCTCAAACATAAACTTGGGGTTCTGTTTGTGAAAATTCAGAATCGTACACTTATGATTGGTGTACTCTTTGTATGAATTTTATAATTCAATACAATTTTTTAAAATAAAAAATATATGCTGTTGGATTAAAAAAAGGAAGTTGCAGATGGAAAACAGTTTGATGCTGGGTATCTAAGTTTTGAAAACCTGAAACACAATTCTATATAGTGTTTAAGGACACCTACTTATGTAACATAAGTGTAAAAACACGCATGGCAGTGATAAGGAGCAAATGCAAGCCAGTAGTGACCCTGAGGGAGAGCGGGAAGGGAATTAACAAGGGCTTCAAATACACTTGGAATGGTTTATTTCTTAAGCTGGGTGGTGTGTACATAGGTATTTGTTATGCTGTTCTCTAAACTTCTATTGCGAATATGAAATATTCATAATGTAACTAGACTTTTCTTTTTTAGAAAGTTGATGGGGCCTGAGAAGGCAATGGGGAGCCATTGATGGTTCTTGAGTAGAGTTGTGACATGGTCAGTGAACTGGAAGGAACAAGACTAGGAAAGGAAGGTCGAGGGAAGCTGGTGTGACAGTCCAGGGGAGACGTGCAAAGGCCTGAGCTGGGGACAGGGACAGAGTTATGGGAAGGAGGGGAAGAATTGGAGAGATTTAGACAAATAACAACTGGCACGCTTAGGCAATGGTCACAGACCTAATTGCCCACAGGGCCTGGGCAGGTCATTAAGCAGGGCATAAGCACGAAGTCGTGGGGACTGTGACACGCATCCTGGCAGGGGCAGCCCCTACTCTGTGCCAGCTGACTGTTGCCATGCAGGAAAGGAGGCCCAGCGGGGTGACATCTTCTCTTTTTTTTTTCCAAGAGAAATCAGCAAGTCAGAATTTTTTAAATGCAGAATCTCCTGAATTTTAAATTATGGCAATTAAGTTAAAAAAAAAAACAACTCTGTAGGGGCCAAGCTGTACTGGTTTTCAGTCTCTTCAATGAGGAAGAGGCTCCAGGAGATGAAATAAGGGACAGTGGCACCAAGTTTTCCTGCCTGTGAGGCTGAAGAGGCTCACAACCCAGGCAACAGTCAGAGAGGGCTTCCTGGAAGAAAGGACACTGGACAGTGAAGGGAGGAGGTGTTTCAGCCTGAGAGAACAGCAAAAGTAAAAGCAGGGGCGGTGTTGAGTGAGCCCCAAAGAAAAATAAGCAAAAAATACCAACAGAGTGTTTCACTGAAGGGGAATATACGGCCAGTAAACACACGAGGAGGTGCCTGACCTCTTTAGTCGTCAGGGAAATGTAAATCAAAACTATGAAGAGATGCCACGCCACACCCATGTGACTGTCAAAAACAAGAAAGTCTGACAATACTAAGTGTCAGTAAAGATGTAATGAATGCAGCTCTTCCATTCCACTGTGGGGGGGGGGGGGGCGGGGGTGCACTGGCACACCCCTGTGACCCAGCAAATCCGCTCCTGGATACGTGTGCCCAAGAGAATCCCATGCAGATGTAGGCTCGGCCAGTGCCTCTCAAGGAGGCTCCACCAGGGATCTTATTAAAAGGCAGATTCTGATTCTGCAAGTCCAGGGCAGGCCCTGAGATTCTGCACTTCCAACAAATTTCTAGGTGATGCCAAGACCATTGATCCCCGGGCCACATTTTGCAAAGCATTAGGAGAAACGCACAAGAATATCCACAGCAGCACTGTTTGTAACAGCAGAAAAACTGAAAACAGTCCAATTATCAGTTGACAGGAGAATGAACAAATAAATAAATTGCGGTATAGTCACGTGCAGCCCTCAAAACCAAAGAATCACAGCTACACACAGCAACGCGGATGAGTTCTCACCCATACGGCATTAAGCTAAAAAAGGCAAAACTGTATACAGCATCCCTTTGAAAATAAAAGTAACAAATAAGTAAAAGCAAATAAGAAGTTGTTTAGGCGTTCATACATTTAAATGTGTTACATGTGTGAACGTTTAGGCATTCGTACATGTTTAGGGAAGGACAAACAAACTTCAGAATATCAGTGATCACGAGCAGAGACCTCGGTGACGGGAGGGAGTGGAGCGCAGAGGTGGATGTCAGATTTTTGTTCTGTTCTAGTTCTCAGGGTGTGGTTTACAGGCACATACATTATATCATATTATGTTGTGTTTTAGACTGTATTGTATCATATACATAGGGCTATGCATGGACCAATGCTGAGATCACGTCATGAAGCAAGGATGCTCTTCACTCAATTGTGTGTCCCTGAAGTCAGTATTTTAAAAGAGAGAGAGAGAGAAACTCACAGAGACTCAAAGAGACATGGAGAGACCGAGAGAGACAGCGAGAGTTGAGGACAGGTAGGGTCCCTTTGGGAAAGGGTGGTCAAACTCAAGCACAGCCTGGGGTGATCAGGGCTCTAGGGGAGCAGAAGTTGGACTATGGGATGTTTACCTGACCCAGCCCAGGAGCCAGGAGGGAGCCGATGTGGTGGGGAAAAGGCTGTGGCACCCTGGGCGTCAGATTCTCTCCCAACAGCTGCTGTCAGCCCACCGGCTCAGACCGTGGGGCCACAGCTGGGCCTTGGGAAGAGCCCTGGAAGAGGAAGAATGACTGAAATCAGAAAATTTCCTAGTGGAGAGAGTCCACTTGGCAGCAGGTAACCTCCAGCCCTGGGGAGTGACCAGCCCTGGTAATGACTAGGTCTGGGGAATGACCACATCTAGCTAATAATGAAATTGGGCTTGTGTCCAAACCAGACAATGTCCAGATCTGCCAAGACAGGGTCTGGGGATGCCTGGCCCAGCACCACTCTCCAGTGGATCAGGCATCTGGTCAGGCTGGGGCAGCCCCTGGGGGAGAGGGAGAGGGAGGAGCCACCCAGGGCCAGCAGCCAGGAAGGGTTGGCCTCCCTCTCCTCTCCCCACCCCACTCTTCTGAACTTTCTCTCTCCTAAACAGCCCGTGGGTCTGACCCCTCTTTCCCATCGCTCGGCCTCAGCCTCTCCTGACTGGACCACTACTCCAGCCTCCTCTCAGGGCTCCTGCTCCAGTCTCCCCTTTTCTAATCCATCCTCCATACCAACCCCAGAGAGGTCTGTCTGTGGCACGGATGTGTGTCCCTCCCCTGCTTACAGCCCTGTATTGGCTCCCTAGCGTCAGTGGAGAAAGTTTGAACTCCTTAGCCTGGTATTGAAAGCCCTTCACCATTTGGCCTTTGCGCCCTCTCCTGGGTCACCTCTGGTCGAATCGCGGGACTCAGGTGCAGTCTCTCCTGGGGACCAGCCATCTCACGCCTCAGCCTGTGCGGGTCCTTCTACCCGGAACGCCTCTTCTCCCATTAAATATCCACCTTTCAACTCAAACGTCACCTACTCTGGGGAAACTTTCCCTGACTTCTACGCCCCACTCTCCAAGCCCAGTTTGTTACCTCCAAATACTTAATTTTTTCCCCTTGGTATTACCAAGAACTTATTTATTTATCTATTCTTCAGCTTCACTAAGGTGTAATCCACAAATAAAAATTGTATACATTTAAGATGTGCAACCTGATGTTTTGATATGCACAGACATTGTGAAATGATCACGACAATCAAGCTTATTAACATATCCATCACCTCACATAGCCACCTTTTTTTCTTGTGGTGAGAACATTTAAGATTTACTCTCTGGGCAAATTTCAAGTATGCAATATGGTGTTGTGAACTATAGACTCGCCAAATGCTTTATGATGACAGAGACACTCTATGCCTGAAACACCGTAGCGAACGCTCCCGCGCCCACCTTGGTTCCCGCCGCAGCTGTTGGACAGCTCCCAGACGCTGTCCGCGCAGGCGCCCATCGGGGCTCTCCACTTTTCCGGCCGAGGCGGTGTTTTCAGAAGTGACAAGAGCTTGCTCCGCCAAGCACAGGACAGCTCGGGAGGGCAGGGGAGTTAACGCCCTCGGGAGCAACCTTCTTCCTTCGGGGAGACAGTTCTGAGGTGTGTTCTGTGCTCTTCAGAAGGTCCCCAGCAGGATGGAGTTCCGGTGGTCGCTCGCTAGTGCGCGTTTTATGGACTTTCCTCCCCTGTCTCAATCTCCACCCTCTCTCCCCGCTGCTTCCTAGGATCACATCCCAGGTAAACTAGCTGCACTCAAGGCCTCTCTCAGCGACTGCTTTTAGGAGAACCCAAACTAAGCCACGTCCATTTGCTCTCACCTCCCTCAGAAGACTGGAAATAGCTCCTTGAGGCTCAGGGCCACTTTCATTCACCTTGAATTGTGGTGTCCGACAGTCTGGGTCCACATCCTGACTGTGCTGCTTGCATCTGTGTGACGTTGGCCAGGTCACTTCCTTGTTCCCAGAGACTCAGCCAAAACAAGTAGGCGGTTCCCACACTGTTAATGAAATATATCCCGGGGCAAAGGAGGGAGCTGTGTAGGATTTCTCCCCTTCCTTCTCCTTTCCTGCATTTTCCAAAATTTCCGAGTGTTCATGTATTCCTTTGCTTTGTTTTCACAGCATGGAAGGAGCGTGGGCTCTGGAGCGAGCAGGCCTAGATTTAAATATTAGCTCTGTCACATACTGGCTGTGACTGGGAAAGTCACCCAACCTCACTGGGCCTCAGTGTCCATGTGTGGGAAATGGACACAAGCTTGAACGCCTACTTTGCAGGGTGGTTGTGAATTCTCTGGTGGAAGCTCTTTGTAAACCATGAAGTGAATTGTAAGCCTGAGTTGTTGTCATCCCTGGGGCTGGCATCAGGCCTGGCATGGAGGAGGTGCCTGGGAAATGTTTGGAGAACAAAATGAGTGAAGCTAGTAGTGGAAACGCCAGGGTTTGTCTCATTCATTCATTCGTTCATTCATTCATTCATTGTTCGCTGACACCCACTTGGGCCAAGCCCTGTGCTGGGCACTAGGGGTTCAGAGTTATGGGATGAACATCTGTGGCCTCAAGAGGCTTGCCATCTTTGAGGGAGACCCAAGAAAACCCGCCATTCCCCAGAGGCCCTGACAGGGTTTCGGGGGAGTAGAGGAAGGCTTCCAGGAAGAAGTGATTCACGAGCTGTGCAGGACTTAGCCTGATGAGCAAGGGAGGACAAAGAGGACATGCCAGCATGAAGATCAGCGTGCACAAAGACCTGGAGGCCAGAATGGGCCCGTGCAAGCCACTATGGATGGCTCGTTGGAGCTGAAGCCTCAAGAGTTCACAGGTGAGGCCAGAAAGGTCAGCAGGAGCTGGACCATGATGACCTTGAGGTCCTCCGAGGACTCAGGATTTTGAACCGAAGGTGATGGAAATCTGTGGAAAATGAGGACAAGCCTGGGAAAGAAGCTTTGACTTTCTCTGTGAACCAGGGCCACTCATTTTTCCTCTTAGAACCTTGGTTTCCTCATCTGTATAATGGTGGCAAAGTGTCAAGACAGGATGTTCTGAGGAGGACTTGAAAGGAGATATGTTCATTGCCTGGTGGAGGAGGGGGCTCCATGGACGTGAACTGAATGAATGAGTGAGTGAGTCAGTGGATGAACGACCTTCTGCCAGGCTCAGGAGCACCCTGGTACCTTGGCTCACACTCTTCTAAGCCTGGAACTCAGCCCCCTCCCCCTAATCCTACCTTCTCTCTGCCCCGCCCCTTGCAGTAGGGCCTCCTACTCGCCCACAGGCCAACGGGCTGGAGGACTGGACTTTTGTAGGGTCAAGTGGGTCAAATGCACAGATAGCTCCAGTGCTTGTCCCTGCTCTGTGAGGCCAGAAATGTTTTTTCTCTGTCCCTCAATATGGATTTGCCTCCAGGCCCTGCCCTGGTGCTTTCCGGGATGGGGAGGCACTGGGGTTCCATTGCCTCCTTGAAGGGCCAGAGCTGCCTGCCTCTGCCTCCCAGATGCCCGAGTCACCATCTGCTCCTACTGGAGCCCTCAGCTCTTTTCTTAGAATAGTTCCTCCTGTTTCCTTGGAGACATCTCTCACATGGGAGAAAGGAAGGGAGGAAGAGAGGGAGGGAGGAGGACAGGTTGGGTCTCATTTCCTGAGTACCTACTATGTGTCACACTTAACCCTCATCACACCACTTTGACCTGAGGATCCCCCCCAACCCCTTTGCAGATGAGGAACTGAGACTTGGAGACCTGCGATCGAGTGCCCCAGATCTCAGAGAAAGTTGGAGCAGAGTCAGGATTTGAACCTTGGTCTGTAGGACTCAAAAGCTAAAGCCTGAGTGACATGTGGGGGATGTGCATTTGGGGCACTGCCCATCCCCCCAAGCTGCCCTCCCTTACTTGATCAATTCAGAAAACACTTGGCACCTGTTGTATGTCAGCCCTGGGCCAGGCACAGGGTAGGGGGAGTGTCTCATGTAGGAATAGGACAAAGTCTTCTCCCTTGAAGTAGAGTGTGGGGGGAGTGGGAGGGGCAGGACAGATAAAAAGCAACCACTCCCCCATTTCTTCCTGTGCATACACCAAAGGCTTCAGAGCGGCCAGTTCAGCTGATCCTCCCAATACCCCAGCTGGTAGAATTTACGTGCCCTATTTTTCAGAGAGAAAACTTAGGCCCAAAGAAGTAAATTCACTTACCCAAGGACACACAGGGAGCAAGTGGTGGAACCAGGATAAAGTCCCAGATTGTGCTCAAATCACAGAAAACAACTTGCTGAAATTGCCCCAGAGACCTGCACCAAGTGCTGCTGTGGGGTGGGAGGGGGAGGTGGCTGGGAGTCCAAGGACCCTCGAGTGGAGGGAGAGAAATGAAAGGATGTGCACAGACGGGCCCATCCCCTTTCTGGTCTCAGCCCTCTCAAGCCAGCTCTGAGGCAGACATCACCAGGGTATCTGACACCACCGGCCCAAGCAGACAGCCAGTCAGATGCCAGCTGCCTCAGTGTCCAGTGAATCCCACTCAGGGCATCTCATAGACATGCCTCGTCCAGTGGACACCTAGTCAACTCTAAGCCTCGTGTCCTCTGGCTGACCCCATCAAAGCAGCCCATCTGGCTGACCGCACGAGTCCAAATCTTGGGTTTAGAGGCAACTCTCACCTCTGATGGCTAAGCTTAGGAGACGAGAGGCTATCTCCAAAGATTTCTGGCAGAAGTGGGATCGCCATCATATCAAAATGCCAGTGTGCTGTGCACACTAGGTTACACCCTGCCTTTCATTCTCCCACTCGCCAGTGTGGGTTTTAACACAGGGGCTGTGGCAACCTCGCAGCAGGCAGGGAAAGAAGGGAGGAGCTCCACGTAGAGGGATTGGCGTGAACAAAAGGAAGGAGACATGAGATTCAGGTAGAAGCACACAGCCGAGTGTAGGTGTGTGGGGAGAGCTGAGGCCAGAGCAGGGGTTTGATCAAGAAAAGCCTTGAGTGCTAGGTAAACAGCTCAGCCTCCATTTGGGAGGCAAAGGGGTGCTATCATGGGTTTAGAGCACAGGGAAGATGTGATCCAACGTTGTTTAATGGTGGCCAATGTTGAGAGAGTGTGAGACGGGAGGCAGGGAGGCCAATGAGGAGGCTGCTGCACCTGTCCAGGAGAGAGAAATATTTACTGAGAACCTGGACCAGGCTGGAGCTGCAGAAATGGAAAGGAAGAGGATAGTTGGGAGAGAAGTCAAAGAGGCAGAATCAAGCGTTGTTGCTGATGGATCCTGATGTGAAGTGAGGGAAGGGGAAGAGGCAAATGAGGCTCAGGTTTCTGGTAGGGCTGCCCTTGAGATGGGAGGTCTGGGCAAACGGCAAAGGGGAGGAAGGCCCACCTGGGGACTTGAGTCATCTGAGCTATCTATGGGACACATGGGGCTGCTCCTTCTGTGGGCTCCCTGTTTCAGAGTCTACAAAGAATTCTCAATCCACAGACTCCCTGGAACCTCTCGACAACCCTGTGTGGTCAACACCATTTTTCTCAGAGAGAAAACTCAAGGCTCGGAGAGTGGCAATGATTGATCCAAAGGTTCCCTGAATGGGTGATGGAGCCAGGTATTCTGCCTTCAAGACCAAGGCTTTTCTCCTGTACCCAAGGAGCCTCCCAGCCATCCCGATGCTTGTAAAAGGATTTCTAGGAAAATGGGCAATTGGGGAGAGCCTGGGGCTGGAGACAGGCACAGAGTGGACAAGGTCATTCATAGAGAGGGCATCGAGAGAGACAAGAAAATCACCTGGGCAGAACCTCTAGAATCAGCAACCTTCAAGAATTGATCAGAAGAGCCTAAAAGGATGGGAGCAGAGAAGCGGAAGGAAAACCAAGAGAGTGCTGTGGGACACAGCTTAGGAAGACCACGCTTCGAGGAGAAAGTGGCCAAAAGTGTTATAACATGAAGACTGTTTTTCCTTCCCTGCCCACACCTGGGGCCTAGGGCAAGGCTCTGGAGACAATGAGTGTGCTTCAAAACTGTAGAGTGTTGGGCACAGGCCAAGGGTAATTCTTCTGGTCCTGGCTCTGCCACTACCTCTCCAAGTGACCTTGGACAAATCTCTTTCCCTCTCTAGCCCCCTGTTTCTCCCTCTGTCCAATAAGAGGACTCCAGCTTCTGGAAGCATTCCTTTATTCATTCAATTAATTCGAGAAATATTTACTGAGAACCTGCTGTGTGCCAGACACTGTCCTAAAATTTGGAAGCCTTCAGTAAACAAAACAGATAAAGATCTGGCCTTCCTAGAGCTTACATCTAGCAAAGGAAACTGATCAATAAGCAAGAAAACATAATTAAAAAGCAAATGATACAGTTTATTAGGTGGATATAAGTTCTACGAAAAAAAGAAGAAAAAGGTAGATCAGGGTAAGAGGAGCAGAGAGTGTAAGAGTTGGTGCGGATTATTAATTTTAAACAGGGTGGTCAGGTAGCACTCGCTGAGAAGGTAATATTTGAGGAAAAGAGTGGAGACACGACATCTCTGCAGATATCGGGGTGACAGCATTCCAGATGGAGGGAACAACCAAGGCAAAGGCCCTAAGGTGAGAGATACTAAAGTCTTCCCACTACAGAACAACGAAAAATGCTAGATTTTAAAAAAATTATATGGAAATGGATAAGTCTTAAAGAAAGCAGAGAAATCCTCTCATGCCAGAAACAAAGCAGGAACATGAGAACAAGGAGATAAACCCACACCGAAACTGTGAGATGCCATGCCGCTCAGGTGACACAAAGCCTGTGGCCCGTGTAGGGCAGAGAGCCAAATGAGTCAGGGATCATCCTGCATAAATTATGGGCTCAGGAAGGGCAACACCACCGAAGAAAGGGTGAATTTTTAAAAAAAAATCCTGCCTCACAGAGGCAGGCAGCAGAGAAAATTGTCTGTCTTTGCCTAGGGTCTGAGTGAGATGAAAGAAAAATCTCCCCTGAGAAGATGTGGGCATTGACTGGCCCTCATATGGGTTTTAGGTCTGAATTTTAAGTATTGATGAGGTGCCAGAAAAATTCAAGCTGAGAATTTCAGTTTGAAGTGGACCCCAAAATTAACAAAGGCAAAAGTTGGTTCTTTGAAAAAAGATCAAGATGAGAAAGAGAGAGAAGCACAAATTAGAGAACACAAGTATTCAATATCAGGAATGAGGAAGGGACATCACTACAGATGGCACAGACATTTCAAAGTTAGTAAGAGAATATTTTAAACACTTTTATGCCAAAAATTGGATAATTTCATTAAAATTGACAAATTCCTTGCAAACATTACTTATCAAAACAGACACAAGAAGAAATAAAAGTTTTGAATAGTCCTATATCTCTTAAAGAAATTAAACATGTAACTTAAAACCTTCCCTTAAAGAAAACTCTAAGCCCAGATGATCTCCCTGGCGAATTCTTCCAAACATTCAGAGAATAAAAAACATAAATCCGATGATCCTACAAATTCTTCTAGAGAATAGAAAAGGAGGGAATATTTCTTGACTTGCTTTATGATTTCAGACTAAACTTCTTACCAAATTCTGAGAAGAACATTGCAAGAAAGGAAAATTATAAGCCAATAAATCTGTGAATGTAGATGCAAAAGTACTAAACAAAATATTGACATAACAAATCTAGTGATATATAAAGAGCATTAAACATCATGATCAAATGTGATTTATTCCATGAATGCAAAGTTGGTTTGACATTCAAAAACGTATCAGTATAATTCATTGCTTTAACAGATTTTTCTTAATGATCATCTCAAAAGATGTGGGGGGCTGGCCCCGTGGCCGAGTGGTTAAGTTCGCGTGCTCCGCTGCAGGCGGCCCAGTGTTTTGTTGGTTCGAATCCTGGGCGTGGACGTGGCACTGCTGGTCAAACCACGCTGAGGCTCCATCCCACATGCCACAACTAGAAGGACCCACAACGAAGAATATACAACTATGTACCGGGGGGCTTTGGGGAAAAAAAATAAAATCTTACAAAAAAAGATGTGGAAAAGGCTCTGGCTCGGTGGCGCGGCAGTTAAGTGCGCATGTTCTGCTTCAGCGGCCCACAGTTGGCCGGTTCGGATCCCGGGTGAGGACATGGCACCGCTTGGCATGACATGCTGTGGTAGGTGTCCCACATATAAAGTAGAGGAAGGTGGGCATGGATGTTAGCTGAGGGCCAGTCTTCCTCAGCGAAAAGAGGAGGATTGGTAGCAGTTAGCTCAGGGCTAATCTTCCTCAAAAAAAAAAAAAAAAAAAAAAAGATGTGGAAAATATATGTGATAAAATTCAACACCCATTCACAATAAAAACTCTTGGCAAACTGAGAATAGAGGCATCTTGATTAATCTTATAAAGGGCATCTACAACACTCTACAGCTAAAAATCATACTTACTGGTGAAAATGTGAATGCTTCTCATTTTAGATTGACTGTCCATTATCACTATTGTTATTCAACATCCCTGGCTAGCCAGTGTAATAAAGCAGGGAAAAAATTGGAACAGAAGAAGTAAAAATGTCATTGTTCACAGATGATATATTGTGCATGTGGAAAATCCAAAAGAATCTACAAACTGTTAGAACTGATAAGTGAATTTAGCAAGGTATCTGTATACAAAGTCAATATTCAAAAATTAATTGTATTTACATATATGAACAACAAACAATTAAAAATAAAATTTAAATAAACAATACCATTTACAATAGCACCAAAACCCATCAAATACCAAGGAATAACTCTAAGGAAAGACGTGTGCAAGATTTCTACACTGAAAATTACAAAGCTTTGCAGAGAGAAATTAAGACCTTAACAAATGGAGAGGTATACTACGTTCATGGATTGGAAGAATCACTATTTGAGAGATGTCAGTTCTCCCCACATGGATCTATAGAGCCGAATCCCAGTCAAAATCCTCTCAAGGTTTTGATAAGCTCATTCTAAAATTTATATAAAAATTCAAAAGCCTTTCAATTGTAGAGACTATATTGAAGAAGAAGACTAAAGCTGTAGACCAACGTTTCTAGATTCCAGGATACATTGAAAACTATAGTTTGGAGGACTAGTATCTAGAACACATAAAGAACTCTCAAAACTCAACAGTAAAAAAAAAAAATCCCACTGGAAAATGGACAGAAGACATGAATAGACATTTTACCAAAGAAGACATGCAGATCACAAATAAGCACATGCAAAGATGGTCAACATCATTTGCCATTAGGGAAATGCAAATTAAAACCACAATGAGATATGACTAGACACTTATCAGAATGGCTATAGTGACAACACCAAATGCTGGCAAGGATGCAGAGAAACTGGAGGACTCATACATTGCTGATGGAAATGTAAATAGTATGACTCCTCTGGAAAACAGTTTGAGAGCTGTTTATAAAACTAAACACGAACTCCTGGAACTAATAAGAGATTATAGCAAAATTGCAGGATACAAGGTTAATATACAAAAGTCAATCACTTTCCCATACATCAGCAATGAACAAGTTTGAATTTGAATTTGAAATTAAAAAACACAATATAATTTACATTAGCATCCCCCAAAATGAAATATTTACGTACAAACCAAAAAATATGTACAAGATCTATGAGGGAAACTATAAAACTCTGATGGAATGGACTCAAAGAACTAAATAAATGGAGTGATATTCCATGTTCATGGATAGGAAAACTCAATATTGTCAAGATGTCAGTTCTTCCCAACCTGATCTATACGCTTAATGCAATCCAAATAAAAATCCCAGCAAGTTATTTTGTAGGTATTGACAAACTAATTCTGAAGTTTACATGGAAAGGCAAAAGACCCAGAATAGCCAGCTCAATATTGAAGGAGAAGAACAGAGCCAGAGGACTGACACTACCCAACTTCAAGACTTACTATAAAGCTACATGATCAAGACAGTGTGGTATTGGCAAAAGAATAGACAAATAGATCCATGGAACAGAACTGAGAGTCCAGAAATAGACTCACATAAATATAGTCAACTGATCTTTGACAGTGGAGCAAAGGCAATACAATGGAGCAAAAACAGTCTTTTCAACAAATGGTGCTGGAACAACTGGACGTCCACATACAAAAAAAAAAAGAATGAATCTAGACACAGACTTTACACCCCTCACAAAAATTAACTCCAAGTGGATCATAGACCTAAATGTAAAATGAAAAACTATAAAACTCCTAGAAGACAACATAGGAGAAAACCTAGATGACCTTGGGTATGGTGAGGACTTTTTTTTTTTTTTTTGAGGAAGATTAGCCCTGAGCTAACTGCTGCCAATCCTCCTCTTTTTGCTGAGGAAGACTGGCCCTGAGCTAATATCCGTGCCCATCTTCCTCTATGTTATATGTGGGAATCTACCACAGCATGGCTTGCCAAGTGGTGCCATGTCCACACCCGGGATCTGAACCAGCGAACCCTGGGCTGCTGAAGCAGACTGTGTGCACTCAACCGCTGCACCACCGGGCCAGCCTGAGGACTTTTTAAATATAATACCAAAGGCATGATCTATGAAAGAAATAATTGATAAGCTAGATTTCTTTAAAATAAAAAACTTTTGTTCTGTGAAAGACAATGTCAAGAGAATGAGAAGACAGGCCACTGACTGGGAGAAAATATTTACAAAAGACGTATCTAATAAAGGACTTTCATCCAAAATATAGAAAGAACTCTTAAAATTCAACAACAAGAAAATGAACAACCTAACTAAAAATTGGGCAAAAGACCTGAACAGACACCTCACCAAAGAAGATAAACAGATGGGAAGAAAGCATATGAAAAGATGTCCAACATCATATGTCATTTAGAAGTTGCTAATTAAAACAACAATGAGATACCACTACACACTTACTAGAGTGCCCAAAATCCAAAACATTGAAAACACCAAATGCTGGTGAGGATGTGGAGCAAGAGGAACTCCCACATTGCTAGTGGGGATGCAAAATGGTACAGACACTTTGGAAGACAGTTTCTTACTAAACGTACTCTTACCATAGAATCCAGCAATTGCACTTCTTGGTAATTATTTAAATGAGTTGAAAATGTAGGTCCACACAAAAACGTGCACACTAATGTTTATAGCAGCTTTATTCATAATTGCCAAAACTTGGAAGCAACCCCAATTTCCTTCATTAGGTAAATGGATAAATAAACTGTGGTACATCCGGACCTTGGAATATTATTCTGTGCAAAAAAGAAACAAGTTATCAAGCCATGAAAAGATATGGAGGAAACTTGAATATTACTAAGTTAAAGAGGGCAACCTGAAAGGGCTTCATACTGTATAATTCCAACTATGTGACATTCTGGAAAAGGCAGAACTACGGAGACAGTAACACACAGTGGTTGCCAGAGGTTAAGGGGGAGGGAGGGATGAATAGCGAAGCACAGAGGATTTTTACAGCAGTGAAACTACTCTGTATGATGCTATAATGGTGGATATATGTCATACACTTGTCTAGACCTGTAGAATGTGTAACACCAGGAGTAAACCCTAACGCAAACCGTGGACTTGAGGTGATGATGATGTGTCAGCGTAGATTCATAGATTATAACAGATGTACCACTCTGCTGGGGGGTTTTGATGGTGGGGGAGGCTGTGCAAATGTAGGGGCAGAGGCTGTATGAGAACTCTCTGTACTTTCCACTCAGTTTTGCTGTGAATCTAAAACTGCTCTAAAAAATAAAGTCTATATATATAAAAAAACTAAACATGCTATTACCATGCCACCCAGAAATTGCACTCTTGGGCATTGATCCAAGAGAAATAGAAACTTATGTTCACATAAAAAGCTGTGCGTGAATTGTTCATAGCAACTTTATTAATAATCTCCGAAAACCGGAAACAACTCAGATAGCCTTTACTGGGTGAACAGTTAAACAGACTGGTGATCCATACCATGGAATACCACTCGGTAATAAAAAGGAACAAACTATTGATGCCGTAACATCTTGGGTGAATGGGATTTTATTTATAGAAGATTTTTGAAATGACAGGATAACAGAAATGGAGAACAGACTAGTGATTGCTGGGGGTTAGCGATGAGCGGTGTCCTGGGGAGAGAATGTAGGAGGGAGGTGGGTACAGCTAAAAAAGGGAAACACAGGGGATCCTTGTGATTCTGTATCTTGACTATGGTGGTGGACACGTGAACCTACCCATGTGATAAAGTTGTATAGAACCAAGTACACACACACACAAATGAGTACAAGTAAAACTTGGGGACTCTGAATAAGATCTGTAGATCGTATCCATATCAATAGCCTCATAGTGATATTGTATTATAGTTTTGCAAGATGTTACCATTGGGAGAAACTGAGTGAAGAGCCTGGGAAACAGGGTCTCGCTACATATATATTTCTTACAACTGTATGGAAATCTACAATTATCTTATCTTTTGCAATATATACAAATATCGAATCACTGTTGTACACCTGAAGTTAATATAATGTTATATGTCAATTATATCTCGATAAAAAGTGAATAAAAAAACTTTAATTAAAAAATAAGCTGTAATAAGATAGTATGGCATCAGTGCACAGATAGACAAATAGGTTAGGAATACAGAATAGAGAGTCCAAAAACAGACCACACATGTATGATCACCTGGCTCATGAGGTGCCCCTGCAATTCAGTGGAGGAAAAGATACATATATTTGTATTTTCAACAAAAAAAATTTACAAAAAAGGACATTTATTTTGTATTTCTCTACTTTAAATAAACAGCTCTGTCAAAACTGGATATCCATATAAAAAATAAAAAAGAATTTTGCCCCTTACCTGACACCATACACAAAAGTTAATTCAAGATGGAGGGTCATACATCTATATATGGAAACTAAAACAATAAATTTCTAGAAGAAAATATGGATAAATATCTTCATTTCTTAAAGATTTCTTAAAATATATAAGAAACACTAATGATAAAAGGATGATAAGTTAGACAATTAAAATTGAACTCTTCATTTAGGAGAAGGGGTGTTTTCAATACATGTACCCAACTAGGGGCTCATATCCAGAGCATACAAAGAGCTCCTACAAATCTATATGAAAAAGACAGACAACTCAATTTAAAAAATACACATCAGAGCAGTTTAATGATGAGGGCCTGATAAGAGGGGCCACTGGCCTGCTCACCCTCAAAGGCTCAGCCACCACCCCCACCCCCTGGACAGGCACTCTCCTAGGACTGGGCCGCATAGGACATGAGCTCCATCACAGCTTCCACCACCTCTCAGAGGAGAGATGGATCTAAACCACGGTGCTCCAGACAGGCTCTACAGGAAGAAAAAGACTGAAGAAACCAGGTCTGAGAGAACACACAGTGGTGGATTTCAAACTTTTGTCAGGTAGGCACAGGACTTACTGAAGGAGGGGCTTGGCCTTGAGCCTCAGCACCACTGACCAAGTGGCTGTCCTAATGGTCACTGCAGGCACAGACTATCAAGGTGGAAAGATGGGGAGACACCCCGGGCACCAAGTTTGGGCAATGTTAAGTCCTCTTGTTGCCCCTAGAAACTGTCCTCCCAGCACGCACCAAAGCTCACTGATTCGAGAGATTTCGTGCAATCTGGGGTCCCAGGTATGAGGAAGCCCCCAGCAGGCAGCTTGGAGACAGTCCCCAGGAATTCCATTTTTGGTGACCTCAATTTTCATGATCAGATGAGGAAACTGAGACACAGGAATTTAACATGACTTGCCCCAAATCAAAGAGAAATTAAGTGGTGGAGCCAAGATTCTAATCTAAGCAGCCTGACTCCAGAACCTTCTGTGGGAAGAACTACGTGATCTCTGGGTTCACTAGCTCCAGAAGTTGTGTTTTGAAAGACTATTCCAGAATAATGCTAAAGTAGAAATAAAGCGAAGTGGACCATTAGTGGAATATTCCTTCACTGTTTAGCTGTAGACTTTCAGAGCTAGAAGGGACCTTGGAGGTCAGCTCAAAATCATTGTTTGCTGCTGTGCACACAAGCTCAAGAGGATTTGCTGGAGCACCCCAGTAGCATCAGCAGACCTGCACACAGTGGACTAGAAGCAGACACAGATCTACAATCTTTTATAGGCAATGTGAAAATCCAAAGAGCTCTGTAAACTGAAAGTTCTTCTTTTACAGTTAATTGGTGGTTGACTCATTTGCAGGCAAAATTCTGACCTCAACTGATGTGAGGCTTTTTCAAACCAATTAGTGTGAATATTTACATATTTTGCTGCAGAAATATCAATTAGTTTCATTAGAGGTGCTACCCCAGGCTCGGTGGTGTCCCGGAGCTGATCCATGCTGGCTCACGGGAGCTGTTTGTTAAATATTCAGGAATTTTGTGAGCCATTCACTTGGTAGCTTGAAATTGGCCATGGATGGAGTATTTACACCACAGAAATCAGACAATGCTACAAATCAGTCTTTTTTAAAATTTCTGAGAGCCAGTTTACCAGCGCACCACTGTCCTGTACTCTGCTGGAGGTGTTATGTACCGTGGAATATGTACCATTTTACTTTCCCAGTGAATTCCAATTAATTCTCAGTTCAAAAAAGAGGGGGCAACAGATTTCAACATGCATCAAATAGGGTATCAAAATAGCCAATAAACGTAAAACGTGTTCTACATTATTAATCATCAGGAAAGTATAAATTAAATCCACAATGACATACCACTACCTCCCCAGCAGAATGGCAAAAATTAAACACACACAATGCCAAGTGCTGGTGAGGATACAGAGCACTTGGAACTCTCATATGTGGCTCGTGGGAGTTCAAATTGGCACAACCATTTTGGAAAACTGTTTGGCAGTATCAACTGAAGCCAAACCATATATTCCGTCACCGAATAATTTCACTCCTGGGTATCCATCCCATAAAGATAAGCGCTTATGGGGCCAGCCCAGTGGTATAGTGGTTAAGTTTTCGTGCTCCACTTTGGCGGCCTGGGGTTTGTGGGTTCGGATCCTGGGCATGGACCTACGCACTGCTCATCAAGCCATGCTGTGGCATGGTGTCCCACATACAAAACAGCGGAAGAATGGCACAGTTGTTAGTTCAGTGACAATTTTCCTCAAGCAAAAAGAGGAAGATTGGCAGTGGATGTTAGCTCAGAGCCAATCTTCCTCACCAAAAAAAAAAAAAAAGTGCTTATGTTTACCAAAAGTAATATATAAGAATGTTTATAAAAGCTTCATTCATAATAGCACCAAACTGGAAAGAAACCAAATGTCCATAAACAGGAGAATGGATAAATAAATTGTGGTATACTCATACAATGGAATACTACACAAATAATCACCACATACAATAACGTGAATGAATCACATAAATATTACATCAAGATAAGGAATCCTGCATTATTCCATTTGTATAAAGTTTTACAACTAATTACTGATGATAGAAGTTAGAATAGTGGTTCCCTCTAAAGTTTCCTGGACTTTACTTTTTGTAGGAAATAGCTCAATTTTTGAAAGTATAAAAAATACAATAATAAATTCTGTGGTACTCCCAAGTGGTCAAAGGAAGCAAAATCAAATCCTCCCCAGAAGAAAACACCCTCAACCCAGCCTTCAGTGAATTCCAACAGACACGGGTCCAATTGACAATTTAAAAAATTAATGGCATTCAAGAAACATGCCAGGGCCAGCCCTGTGGCCGAGTGGTTAAGTTCGCGTGCTCCACTTCGCCAGCCCAGGCTTTCGCTGTTTCAGATCCTGGGCGTGGACATGGCACTGCTCATCAAACCACGCTGAGGCAGCGTCCCACATGCCACAACTAGAAGGACCCACAACTAAAAATACACAGCTATGTACTGGGGGGATGTGGGGAGAAAAAGAAAAAAAAAAAAAAGAAAGAAACATGCCACCATGAGCAAGACAGAAGAAACAGCAAACAACAAAATCAGATTCCCAAAGACTTCAGATAATTGTATTATAGGGTCAAAAATATAAAATGATTGCACTTAATGTGTTTAGAGAAAGGACAGAGGAAGCTGAAAACATGAATAAGGAGCAAGAGACCCTCCAAAAAGAAGCGGCAGATTTGAATGAGAACCAAGTCAAACTTCTAGAAATGAAAAATGTCATTGGAATTTTAAAACTCTTGGAAAAGTTAAACAGCAGATTAGCTTCAGATGAAGAAAAAAAATGTGACCTGGAAATTATCCAGAACATAGCAGAGGGAGAAGAGGGAGAAGGAAATACAAGCTTGTGAAGGCACAGCAAATATCCACCTGGAGTTCCAGGAAGAGAAAATAGAGAGAAGGAGGGAGAGGGAGTATTTGAAGAATTTTCCAGACCTGATGAAAGACATGAGTCCTCAGATTCAGGAGTCACAATAAACCCAGGATAAATGTGAGCAAACAAAAAAACCAGCCTAGATGTTTGCTAGTCAAACTGCAGACCACCGAAGACAAAGAGAAGATCTTACCAACAACATGGCTGATGAGGAGCCCTTTCCAGCCGTAGGCAGGCTTCATAGAACCCAGAACCTAAGCCCTCCAGCCGGCCCCTGGGGGGAGTCATTTGTCACTTTGACTTAGAACACCTGTAAGGCTCTCAAACCCAAAGGGGCAAATACGCTCAATAACTGGGCCCTCACCTGCCAGGGAGAGGGATTCACTCAGTTCATTCTCTCCACGGCTGTGTATTACAAGACCTTTTCTGTGGCAGCCACACCTTCTGGAACTCATTGGAAACTGGGTGGGGCTCAACCTCCCCTACTGGTCTCCCTGCTTCCAGATTCTTCCTCTCCTGTCCATTCTTCATGCAGGAGTTGGAGTGATCTATTCAAAACACAACCCTGACCCCTAAACTCCTCTGGATCCTCTTCCGGGCCCCCCACCCCACCTGCAGAATAAAGTCCAAGCTCCCTTAGCTGGTACTCAAGGATCTTGGGATCCTGCCTGCAATGACTTCTCCAGACTCATCTCCTTCCACTCCTGTCTACCCACCCTAAGCATAGAGTAGGTGGGTGATAAATGGATGGATGGGTGGATGGATAAATGGATGGATGAGAGGGTGATAAATAAACAAATAAAATAATGTCTGTTTCTCTGTGCCAGCTCAATCTCTGCCTTGTTACCTTCAGCCTTGTCGACTGGACCTCAGAAGTCAACCTATTAATATAAGCTGTTTGCTCTCTGGCCCACTCAGACTATCCCCCATTCTAGCATCCACAATGCTAGCTCTTCCTCCACTCAGGGCAGCTACTCATCCAATTGGTCTAATAGTTTTGACAGCCAACACTCACCTACCGCCTCGAGTAACAAAGTATGTTTGTAGCAAATTATGTGGCAAAGATGGCCACAACAATATCTCCAACGCCACACGTTGTCCCAGTGAGAGGTGATGTCTACGTTCCCTCCCCCAGAATTTGGGTGGGCTTGTGACTATTGTGAAGTGGTGCAAGGCTATGCGATTCCCAAGGTTAGGTCATAAAAGGTGATACAACTTCCATTTGGCCCTGTTGGGATGCTTGCTCTTAGAATCCAGCTGCCATGCTGTGAGGAAGCCCAGTCTAGTCCAGGGAGAGATGGCACAGAAAGGCCACACATAGTTGTTCTGGCTGACATCCCACTGAGGTCCCAGCTGACAGTCAGCATCCACTGCCAGATGTGTGAGTGAAGATACTCTAGACGATTCCAGCCACCAGCTGCTGAGTCACCCTTAGCTATTGAGTCTTCCCAGAGGAGGCCCCAGACATCATGAAGCACATGTCCCTAATGGGCCCTATCTAAATTCTTGACCCACAGAGTCTGTGAACAGAATAAAATGGTTAGTTTGTGCCACTAAGTTTCAGGGTGGTTTCTTTTGCAGTAATAGCAACTGGAACATCTTCCCCCCACCAGCCAGACCCCGCCTCGGCTATGCTTGGGGAGGTGAGTGGGAGGGTCTGAGCCCTGGGCTGCACTGAATCCTGTGTCCGTCGCTCTGAGACCCAGCGGGCACGGTTGAGCGGGCCTCTACCAACCTCTCCTTCCCTGACTTTTCAGGGTGGAATGAGGTCAGCTTCCAGGTGTCCCGGATTCCCTAAAGACAGGGGTCAAGACCAGGCTGGGGCCCCTGTCGATGAGGCAGGGCCTCGGAGCAGGAGCTTGACCCCAGCAAACGCTTGTTCTGGCTCCATCTGAGACTGGCCTGGTTTGCTTCCAGGTTTTGTTCTTTTAAAAACTGGTTCACTCAGTGGGTATTTAAGACAAAAAAACCACAGACCCTGGTCTGATTCGAGGGGAAAAAATAGTATTCGGGGCTGGGAATCCGACAGATCTAGGTTGAATCCCAGCTCTGCCATTTACCAGCCATGTGGTCTTGTAAGTTACATCACCTTTCCAGGCCTCTTCTGTGTAGTGGGGATAAGAATAGCTGCCACCTCACGGGTTTGTTGTGAGAAGATATGGCATGAACTAAGGAAAGCACCCTACTCAGTGCCTGGCACACAGTAGGAGCTCCATAATTGTCAGTTACCTTTCCTCATTTATGACTGGCATGACTGTGACCCATCTCTCTTCCATCCACAGGGCCTAACACATTGCCTTACATACCCTCAGTGCTCAATAAATGTCTTAAATGAATGGATGAATTTCTTCAAGTCCTCTCAAGTCTTCTCAGCTCCTCTCTAACCTCTACCCACGTGAGGATACATCTCTCTTCCCCAATACACTGACCTCCCCAAGGGCAAGAAGGCTCACTCTTGTTCGCTTTTTTTATCCTTTCGTATCCTCAGCATACAGTAGATGCTTAGTCGGTGACTACTAAGACCAATCGAGTGTCTCCCTGGTTCAGCAGCGAGTCCTCAGTCCAGGATCTGCATTGGGCTCCTGATAAGGGTTCGGGGTGAAGCTGCCCTGACACAGAGCTCTGCCGCCTGGCTCTCCATTTACCATCAGCTTCTATTGACCGGAACCACCTGCTTCCCCACCTAGGGCTGCCGGCCCCCACATTTTGGTCATCACAGCCCACATGATGGATGCACTCCCAAGGGTATCCACAGGGCTTTGACACCTCTCAAAATTGTTTCTTGTAGGAAACAAAACACAATTTGGCAAGGTGTCTTAGGCTGGGTTCCCCCAAGTGCAGACCCTGGATGACGATTGGGGTGCAAGAGTTGAGCTGGGATGAGAGGAATGAGCCATGAAAGGGAGGGAAGCCAAGAAGGGTGCTGACACTCGAGTGACCACTGTGGGTGGTTACTGCTGAGGGGTGGGGAAGCCTTCCTTCGTCCCCCAGCCCCCATGGTTGAGGGTGGCTTCTGGGGTGTGAGGCCCCTGGCACTTCTGGGTGAGTGTGTTCCCACAGGAGAGAACACCTTCGGGCAGAGAGTCAGAGAAGCCACCAGCAGGCCCCTCTGGAACACGGGCAGGGCATGGCCGCCCCTGCCACAGCGCGGTATTCACGCGAGCATTCGTGTCACAGGTGAGTGACTGTTAACAGACATGGCTTGAGAAATGGGTGTAGGGCTACAGATTCTGGGAGCTCCAGTTAATCTGTTCCTTTATCTTCCACTCGAGAATGAAGTGAGTGGGGGCGACACCATTACGCGGGTGGCTTTGAATACACTCAAATTGATCACATGTAAAGTAAATCATTTGGAGAATCTAGGACTCTAACAGTTATTCGTGTGACAAACCTCAGATCCCAACGGAGAGGGTGGAAACCACTGCCCCACAGGACAGAGATAATCATCACCAAACGCCCTCTGCGTCACCAAAGATGGATTCCCTTAGCTCTCATGTGCTTTGCGTGGGCTGCTGGCGCCAGCCCCTCTGCTCTCTCCCAGGTCCAAAGCCCCCAGAGACAAGAGGCAGGTGCTCTTCCAGGCCCCCCAGGCTGGGGCTCACTGGGTAGCCCAAAGGTTTCTATAGCTGTCCCCAGATGTCCCCTCCAGAGGCCAGATATCCTCCAATCTGCTCCCTTGCCCCTTAGCAGCCACCTGGGAATTGAGGCTCCCTGCGTATTTCTACACTTTTCCCGAACCCATTTCGGGAAGGACCAGCTCTGAGCAGCAGACTTGGGACATGACAGTGATAATAACAAAGACAACAACAACAACAGTAACAATAATACTTGTCTCCTTGAATCCTCTTTAGAACAAGGCAGAAGATAGAGAAAATGTTATTTAATATTTATTTAGCCGTTTTGTAGATTACCAAATGCTGTCTCAGATACTAATAATTTACTGAACACCACCAACTGCCAATTGATGGGGTCACAGCAATGAATAAAATGGACAAAGTCCCTGTCCTCATGGAACCCACATTCTACTGAGAAAGATGGACAAGCAATAAGCAACGACAACAAATCGTGATGAGAAGTAGTAGCATTCAATGAGCACTAGCCAAGCGCCAAACACCATGTGAGATTCTTTGCCTGGATTGCCTCATTCAGTCCTTACAACAACACTTGGGAGGGATAGTGTTTTGTTCTTAATATACAGATGAAGAAAATGAAGAAACTGGGGAACAGAGAGGGTAAGCAATCTACCTGAGGCCACACAGCTGGCAAGAGGCACAGCTGAGAATTCCAAACCCAATTTTCTGATTCCGAACCCATGTACTTAGCCAAGCTATCTCATCCCTTTGCTCTCTGCACCTCAGTTTCTCTCTCTGTAAAATGGAAGCAAATAATAGTACTCCTCTTGTGGCGTTGTCATGATTAACCAAGATAGTGATGGGAACACTCTGTAAATGGCCAAGTGGGTGCTGCTGGTTTTCTTATTCCTGGCTGAAGCTCAGGCCTTCTGTGCCTGCTCCTCGCCCTGATGGCCGCCTGTACGTGGCCTGGCTGCAGCCACGTGGCAGGTCTCTTGGTTTGCAGAGAAATCACTGTTTGCCCTCACCAGCTCTCTAATGACAACAGGGCTCCATGGCATCTGTGCTGATTTCATTGTAGATTAATCGGGAGAGCCAGGGTGGGAGGTCTCCCCCTTGATCCAGTGAGCTGGAATGTGACCCGTGCACGCACGCATGTGTGTGAGGGACACAGGTCAGCTCCCTCCGGCTCCCTCAGGGGATGGCTGAAGTAAGTCAGGCCCCCTCTGCCTGGTTTTCCCAGCCTCTGTCTGGCCAACTCCTCCCAAACCGAGTTTCCAATGCCATGCCTTTGCCTTGCTGTCCCTTAGACACCAAATGTCTTTCTGATTCCAACCTATCTCTTAATAGCCACGTTTTCAAGGGTCAGCTTAAATGCCACCTCCTGCAGGAAGTCTTCCTTGATGCCCCAGCTGGGATGACTTCCTCCCCTTCTGAAATTCCACAGAAGTTGATCTGGCCTTATCTGAAGGCCCTGACCACTCCTTTCCCTGAGCTCACCTCCCCCATGGAGTGAGATCTCCTTGAGGACAAATGTGTCCCCAGTGCCCAGCATGGGACTGGCATCAGTAAACTGACTGAATGAACAGGTGAATGGAGTGAAACTACACAGAAATTCCCACTGGCTAGAAGAAACCGGAGTCAAGAGCCCAGCCTCCTTTCAGAGCCCCAGCCTCCTGCAAGCCTGCTGGCCCTGGTAGGGCTCACACGCCCAGGTGATCCCTGTGGCTGTGCCTCCGAGGCGGGATGGCCTCCTTGGGCCTCTCCTGCCTTCCTGGGGACTGGCCTCGTGACGCTCACGCTCAGGGGGAGCTCCTATCCGCAGGCAGGCATGGGCCACATCCTTCACCTGTCAGGACAGACCTACACCACCCCTGGGCCTTATTTCCCTCCCGTGAGCCAGCCCCAGACGAACCCCTGCTCAGCAGTGACTCTGCCAGTGACGCTGATACGTGCTGCTCGCTTGCACCCCTGCTATGACCATTTGCCTGTGTTCTCGCACTTGGTCGTTGAGTGCAGGGCTGTCACTGATCCCTTTTGCAGATAAGTAAACCGAGAGTGAAGGGACTTCGTTAGCAAGGGCAGAGAAGGATTGAAACCCGGTTTGGCTCCAGAGCCTGTGCCCAGTGACACCCCACACAGGCTGTACCCCACCACTTGCCTGACTCCAGCCAGGGCCCTTGACCCCCACCCTGGGTCACCCTTGCCACTGTGGGATCTGTGGCCCCGGGCTGCTGCCCACGGCACCTGGCAGCTTCTCAGGTGGCATGAATGAACCAGCTTATGAATATGCAGGCAGCCCCGAGCGCTGAGCGCTCCTGGCTAAATCTGGTCACAATGCGGGATAAATTAGGCGGCAGGATAAATGCATTAAAAATTACGGTCGGAGGAACATGCTGTTCAGGGAAGGGTCTGGGGAGGGGGGAGGGAGCAGTGGGAGAAGCTCTGCCAGGCGCTGCCAGCCGCTCCCAAACAGCCCCAAATGAAGTTCCCTTCCGTGGGGGAGGACCCTCCCCCCATCTCCACCCGCCCAGTTCCTATGGAAACGCAGAGCGAGTTTAGGAGGGAAAACGCCTGGTGATGAGTGATATGGGGAGGGACTCAGAAACTAAGAATAGCAGCTGGGGCTGGGGACAGGTGTCCACAGGGTCTCTTTCTTGACATGGGGTGAAGGGGACGGCCTGGACCAGCCCGGCGCCCCCTCAGGCCCCTGGCAGCATCCAGAGAGGGGGTGTGGGGAGAGAACCCAGGGCCAGACCCAGGGTCAAATACTGGTGGTATCCTAGGGTAATAATTTAATACTAACAGCAGCTAAATACCCACGAGGCATTTGTGCAGTGCCTCACCTGGAAGGAAAGCACTATGACATCTCTCCTTTACAGGTGGGGAAAGTGAAGCTCAGAGGTGTGGAGTGACTTCTCCAGCATCACACAGGTGGGACCGGACCAGCAGCCCGGCTCGAAGTCTCTCTTAACTGCACTACATGCCTGCTATGGCGTCACTCCATAGTGACAGCACCTTCTCCACCGGACAAATCTTGTCCATTCACCAGCTAAGACTTATTGAGCAGCTGCTATGTCACAAGCACTTATTCTAGGCACTGGGGGTGCAGCGGGGAGCAAGACAGACGAGTTGCTGCCTTCAGGGAGCGTATCCCTACTGGATGGAGATAGGCGGCTTATAAACTTCCTCTCTCCGGCCCAGACAGGAAGTGGGTTTCAGGGTCCAGGCCAGAGAAAAAAAGGTTTTGGAAAGCCGAGGACGGACTCGAAGGCTTCCCAGAGCTCGGATGATATAAAGCTTGATTAGAGTGTGGCTCTGTGTGACAAGCATGGGCTCTAAATCCAGCTCTGCCACCTGCTGGCTATGAGATCTTGGGCCAGTTACTTCGCCTCTCCGTACCTCACTTTTTCCGTCTATAAAATGGGGATGACAATGGCGCCTACCTCTTGTGACTAGTGAAGTTCTACATTTAAATACTTAAGATGGTGCCAGGCATATGTTGAGTGCTCTTAAATGTTAGCTATTGATATTTTATTATTAGACCATTCGGGCGAGAGCACTGCTCTCCCCACGCCACCGCAAGCTCAGAGAAGCCCCTGCCCAGAGTGTTGAGCACGGAGCACGAGCTTTCTCTCCGGGCAGCGCTCACTCATTGCGCCACGCGGATGGGCTCCATCCTGCTCCAGAGGGCATCAATAAACAAAGAATTCAATAGGAGCAAGAGTTGAAAGAAACAGAAATGCCTGAGCCTGACGCAGGGTCCTCATCTCCAGCCGGCGTCCGCCCCGCTTGGCTTCCTCACTGGGAGTGCACCTGCCCGGCTGTCAGAGTTGGGTGGCCCCTGACCTCTGCCTGCTCAGAGGCCCGACCTTTGAGATCAGGAATGTGAGGGCCCTTGGCAGCCTGCAACAGGCTGTGTAATCCCCAGGGATGATCTGGAGCTGCCTCAAAACTGGCTCTCCCGGCTCGAAGGTCTGACGCAATTGCTTCTGAGCCAACCCCTGGGAAGGTCTTGGTTTAGACCCTTCTGCTGGTCAGTCAAGAGGCCTGGGTGGCACGGCCTCCTCTCTCGGGCAGCTGCCTCCCCTCCCTTCCCTTCTCCTCCTTCCTCCTTCCTTCATCTCCTCTCCCTCTCCCTTCTTACCCCACAGTCCCCTCTTTCTCCCTCTGTTTCTGGTTGGCTCTAAGCTGGCCTTTTCCTCAGATAGCTCTTTCCCTCCCAAGTCTGAACAGAATGCGACCCCAGAGACGAGCAGCACCATGATGATGGAGAGGCCCTGGCCAAGGAGAGACAGTCCCAGGTCGGCCTGGCCGCCAGCACCCCAGGATGCTCTGGGCAGGCCCTCCTCTCCCTCTCGGGGCTCGTTCTTCCCCATTGCCCAGTGCTATCTCCTGACCCCACCTGCTCCCAGCACCTCGGTTACGTGGTGTCACCTCCCTTCCACATTGGCCACCTCCACTCTCTCCTCTGCCCAGGCTCACCTTCCGCCTGCCGTGGGGCTCAGCCCCCTTCACGCCCCTCTCAGGCCTGCGCCAGGGCTCAGCATGCCCCGCAAGGCCGGCGGCTCACACCTGCCCGACAGTCTCTCAGCACCCACTGCCCGGCAGTATCTTGGCTGCATCTTTTCTCTCCTTAGACCCATGAAGTCTTTGGCAACAGGTCACATTTGTTCTCTAGCTGTCTGTGGTCTCAGGCGAGTGGGGATTTGGAGGCACAGAGAGGGCTCAGGACACGTCCAGGATATTCAGAAGAGGGCTGGGGAGAGGCAGCAGGAACTGGCTTGTGGGCGCAGTGCTTCTGGGAGCCTAGTTTTGAACTTGGCTTCCCGGGAGGAGCTGGAAGCACAGATGAGCCTTCCTGGGCAAAAACCTTCCTCAAGGCCAAAGCGTCCCTCGAAGTGATCAGACTGGGGAGCGGGAGCTGCAGCACACACTTCCTGCCCGCTCTGCAGACTGCGGGGCCTTTCCTGGAGACCACGGAGCCTGGCTGAGCCTCTGTGCCAGCCTGGAGTCTAGACTTAGTCAGAAACGATACAGTATCAACGACAGAAAGCCGCCGGCCCAGCAATCCCACTGCTGTGGAGCCTTCGGACCGACGTGGGCAAGAAGCAAAGACGTTCTCAAAGCACGTTCACGATACAACTCGAGAAAACTCAGAGATCCGTTCCCCGACCACGGGACAGTGCGTATGCCAGGGACACACACACAGTGAAATACTGCTCGGCGGATAAAAGTGATGCTGTGAATGTACATTTGCTGACAAGAACGAAGGGTCAAAATTTTACAAAATGGCACATACAGTGAAATCTCATTATATGTGTAAGCGTGCATATTCCCATACACACACACACACACACACGCGTGTACATGAAATAGCCTGGGTGTTTTACAGCAAAATTCGTAACCGTGTCTCGGTGGTAAGAATTAGGGGAACTTATGGAGTCTTTTCCTTATCTGTATTTTCCACTTTTTCTCCATTACATGTTTACCGTAGAAAGAGAGAATAGAGTTCTAATTGTGCATTTATCATTTTTTAAAAAGTGTAAAGCTTTGACCAGTAACTCCAATTCTAGGAAGTTGTCCTAAGGAAATAATTCCGATGAGCACAAAGATTTAACCACAAGGATCAATGAGGCGTTGTTTCTCATGGGAGAAAAATAGACGCAAGCTACAATTTTCAGCAATAGGGATTGGTGGAATAAAGTATGTTGTAGTCATATGCAGGGTCTACGCAGCCACTAAAAATCATGTTGTAGACTAGGACAGATGTTTGTGAATATATGATTGGAAGAAAAAAACAGGTTTTAGAGCATGAGGTACTGAATCAGCCCCTTTCTATAATATGTGCTTGGTCCAAATTCTGGAAGGATATACATTTAGATGTTAATGGCAGTTTCATTTAGAGGGTTGATTACAGGTGATCTTAATTTTCTTCTTTACACTTTCCTGATTGTTTCATGATAAATATGTATTATTACATAATTGTAAAAGTTAATTTTTTAAGAAGGAAAAATAAATAACCTATTCTGAGGAGGAGGCAGTGAGAGGTGGGAGCTGGACCCCACACCCCCCCCAGGGCAGGATGGGGCTGAAGCACCTGGAGAGGGCACTGGGATTGGGGGCAGGCAGCTCTGTGCATGGGAGACGCCCTGTGCCTGCGCTCGGCTGAGGAAACGCACCCCGCCCCCAAGGCCTGCTCTCTGCCATTCACCCTCTGGAATTAGCTTGCAGAGACCATTTTAGGAAGCCCGTGGGCGGCTGGAAGCAGCTTGTGAGCAGAGCTGGAGGCCGGCTGAGAGCTGCAGAGAGTGAGTGCCCAGAGGAAGACAAGGCAGAAAATAAAGGGAAGCCAGTACCCGTTCTCATTTTTCTTCTTGGTTTGATTTTTCAAAAACAGTTCTCTGGAAAATCCTTGCTTTGGTCCAAATGTTTCCTCCAATGTCTTCTCCCATCTCCTCCAGGCCTCCACAGAGAGGCCAAGTCTCAGCCTGTGAGGCCAGGACCAGTGTTCTGGTCTCAACACTTCAACTAACTTGCTGTACAACCTTGCACCAGTTGCTCACCTTCTCTGGGCTTCAATTTCCTCTTCTGTCAGATTGGACTGGAGTAGAGTCAACTTTCTGTTCCTACTCTGAGGCTCTATGTTTCTGTGTTTCCATCTCAGGAGAGAGGTAGCTGGACCAGATGTCTCCAAGGCCCCTTAACAGCGCCGAGATTCTGAGATTTGTGCTTTGAGATCCTTGCTGGCGAGAGCCTCTGGATTTTGCAGTCCACGGTTCTAGAATGCAATGGTACGAAATTGCTAAGATGCTGGTCCAGGTTCTAGCTGAGGGGCTGCTCACTGCTCAATATCAAAGACTGTATCAGGGATGTCCCACCCCTGCCCCCCAAGGCTGAGCCCGGATTGGGGGCTGTCCTCACCAGGCTAGGCACCAATACTTGATACTCGCAGTCTTGGGCCCCCGCAAGTGAGCCACATGGTTTCAGACCCCAGGCAGCCTCCTGAAGTAGACGTGAAAGTGACAGCTCACAAATATGTTGCACTCACCGTGTGCCAGGCTGCAACAAGTGAGTGGCCACAATGAGCCACGGCCTGAGTTGTCACCTGAGCCCCTGCCCCCAGCTAAACAGTCTCCGTTTACTCAACACTTACTATGTGCCAGGCCTAGAGGCTACAGAGGTTATCAGATTGAAGAGGTATTATGTTTATGCCCATTTCCAGACAAGGAAGCTGAGGCTCAGAGAGGTGCGATGACTTGCCAGGGTCACAGAGCTAGAAGGTGGCAGAGCTGAAGCCTGGACCCAGATTAGCTGACTTGAGAGCCCTGCTGACCTCAGCCCTGCTGACCCCCGATGGGCAGGGTCAACCGTGGGGTGAGCAGGAAGTGGCCTCCATACTATCAGGGCTTCCAGAACAGAGATCCAGAGCACACACCCCATCCTGCCCACCTTCCCCACCAGGCAGCCGATCAGGAGCTTCACAAGTGGGTGGGGCCTGTGTTCATGCCCACGTGCACGTGGGTGTCTGTGTGGCTCCGGCAGAGTGTGTCTCTGTGTCTCTGCGTGGGTGTGCCTGTGCACGTCGTGTGTGCGCATCTGATATGTGTGAGTGGTTTGGATGTGCGTGCCGCTGTGTCTGTCCTGGAGAGTGCGAGAGAGACGATGAGTGCGAGCTCCCTCAAGCCGTGAGAGGGAAGCAGGCGGGGAGAGTTGCGAGGCCTGCTCCCTCCTGCCCTCCTGAGCGGGTTGGGTGGACAGGCCCTCAGAGTTCCATGGCCTTGGGCCCCTAAAAAGCTGCCTGCCCCCCTGGATAGTCCTGCATTTTGCCAAGGTGAACCTGGAGCTCCAGGTCCCACACCCATTGCTTTCCCAGGCTCCTACACCCACCACCTGGCACCAATGTGGGAAGCTCTTGGGCCAAATAGGGTCTTGCATCAGCCTTGGCCTTGATCCATGGAAGACCAGTGAAGCCCCTGCAAAAACGCAGCTGGATTCCAGGGTGCCTGGTCCTGTGCGTTCATGAACAGTTTGCCTTTAGCCTCTCTAGACTCCCTTTCCCTCTGCCCTGCATTGGGTCTGCTAATGCCTGCGTCTGTCTTAGGGGGTGGCCTGGAGAGAAAGTCCTAGAAAAAAGATTTGTAGATTTGTGGTCTCAGAACTGGAAGGGAACTTCACAGAGACCTAGTGAAGCTAGTCTCCTGGTGGATGTTTGTGTTAGACCCATTAAGCTGCCTAGGTTTTAATTTGCACACCTCTGAGAATGGAGAACTCACTACTTTCAAAGAGCCCATTCCATTCTGGGCAGCTTGGACTGTAAGTTCTACCTCATACTGAGGTTTTAGAGCTGCCTCCCGTAGTGTCACCCCACTGGTCTCAGCCCTGCCCTCTGGGACCCATGAGGCTCACCCTTAATCATTCCTGCTGAGGTGGGGTCGAGTCGGTACATAGCCTTGTGGGGGCCCTCAGGCCGAGAGGCTGTTTCTGAGGCCCAGTGAAGGGTTGAGAGGCCTTGAAGACAGGCCGAGCTGAACAGACACTGGGAGGCCCAGGTATGGTCATTCTGCTAGGGGGGGTCGATCTCATAGCTGGGTAGACGAGAGTCCCCAGTCCTCTTAGGCAAAGGACACGGGGTGAGGCCGCTAATGCCTGAGGGAAGCTTGGGGTGGCTGTCTTGCCAGGCCTGGGTCAGGGTCTCAGGGATGGCTCTGGGCTCTGGGGAGATGTGGGAGCCACGGCCTGGAGAGAGGGGTGCGTGCAGTGAACAGATGCTGGGGAGGGTGTGGCTCCCTCTAAGCACACGACTGTCGCCAGGATGATCAATGATGTGTGCGGGGAGCTTGGCACACAGAGGGGGCTTGATGAGCGCTGCTGTTGGGATATTATTCACCCCTCCACTCATCCATTCACTCACTCCCCTGCTCTGTGCCAGGCCCAGGGCTGAGGGCCAGTGACCCAGAGACAAAGCAGGCCCAGCACCCCCGCCTCAACCGACTCCTGCAGGACCAGGCAGGAGCGGGGACAGACTCAGTTCTGGCACATCGCTGTAACTCAGTGCACGCCCAGCACACAGGTCCTGGCTCCAGATTCAGCATGCAGAAGGGCAGCAAGGATCTTCGGCCCAGGCCTCCGCTCCTGGAGGTGGGGAGCAGGCAGCCCCTAGGCTTCAGAGACCAGGTGCTGTGGTTCCACAGAGTCAACACTGCTATTCTACAGAGGAGAAAACGGAGCCCTGGGGAAGCTCCAGGACATGTCCAAGGGCTTACAGCAGAGTCAAGACTCCGATCTGCCTGCAGAGCTGCAGCTTCCTGGTGGGGAACACAGGACGGGTGTTCAGGCCCTGTACGCAGCTCTGGACTCTGGGAAGGTAGATGGGGCCGCAGGGACACCTGCCCTCCTCAGCAGCCTCATTCCCACAGAGCCCACCTTCCAGGCCCTCCAGGGCACTGGCCCTGGCATGACACGCTTAGGTAAAGCCTGTGCTCTCTCTGGGCCTGTCTCCCCACTACCCTAAAACGAGGGCGCTTGAGCCGGATCAGGAAAGACAGACAGGTTTTACTCAGTGCCGGCTTCCCACAGTGGGCCAAGGCTGCCTGGGCACGGCACTGAGAAGGAAGGGGCGTCGTGATCAATTTGTCACGTCTCTCCCGGGTGAGCGACTGGAGGCAGGAAACATGTCGAGCCTCTTTCTGAGGAGCAGCCAGGGCATCGTGCGCTGTGACCCGGCGCTGCCCCCAGAGGCCACCAAGCCCAGCTGACTTGTAATCTAGAGCCCACCTTCAGTTACACAGCCCTGCCGCCCGCCAGTGTCGCCTTCCCCTCTAATCTGTCCTGACAGATGACCAGGCTTGTGCTCAGTGAGGACCCAGTAAGAGTGAGGAGTCTGAGTGAAGGGGTGGAGGACCGTACCTAGTGCAGAGCAGGACCGGGGCCTTTCCCCCTCCCCGGTTCTTGGCCATGGCCTGGAGAGAGGAGAGAGAAAGCAGGTGGGCGCCGCCCTGCTGGATGCTGGGCACCTTCACATTCCATGCTTCATCTGCCCTTCACTCCTATCCTGAGAGGTCGCTACTACCCCTATTTTACAGATGACGAAACTGAGTCTCAGAGTTTCAGCGACTTCCCTAATATGGTCATTATCATGGGCAAGGCTGGGATTCTGTCACATTCCAGAATCCAGGTGTTTCCTCTTCCTAGCCAAATGGCCATCAGCCAGGTAATATGGCAAGAGGACCACCGCTGCGGCTCAGAACGACCTCAGCTCTAGTCCCGGCAGCTCCTCCGCTGAGTTACTGTGGGATTTGACCATTTACACGGCCTCCCTTGGTCTCGATTTCCTCAACTTCAAGTTGGAGAGTGAGTCTCCGTCTGCTCTGCTCTTGCGGCACTCCCTCGTGGCTACCCGCTGCACCCCGCTGTGGTGCCTGGCCTTTGAGGCACATGAAGAATCAGTGAGTGTGGGGGCAGGGCTGGCTCAAGGTCCAACAACATCCTGCCTCTAGTCCCAGCTGGCGGCGGGTCAGTTCTCTTGCCAAGGGGCGGTCAGAGACCCCCATGGATTAGAACATCATCCTCCAGCCACACGAGAGTGTAGTAAAGCAGAAAAGATGCGATCCACTGGCTTCAAATGTGCTTTTGGTTGGCTTGCACAGTGTTGTTTTAAAAAAATCTGAATTTGTTGCCAACATTTAAAAATAGAGAAGTTTCACATAAAAATCCAGATTTCCAGCTTCTCTTGAAAAACTGGAAGCTCTGACAAGTCTGCCTTGAACCAGCCACCTTGGGCTGGAGCTGGGGAGCAGAGGCCTGCTCTCTGTCCACTCAGCCATGTGGCCTGCCTGACTCCCGTTGGCACCGAATCTGCCTCCCCTGGTGCCAGGGGTCAGACCTCAGGCTCTGGACTCAGGCCAGCTGGGGTAGTCCAAGCACGTGGCCCGAGAGCAGTGAGACCATGGACCATTGGAAAGTTCCCTAACTTCTCTGGGCCTGCTTCCCCACTGGTAAAGGGGGGATTCCCACAGTACCTCCTTCGCATGGATGCAGCAAGTGTTCAGAGGAGGAATGTATGTAGAGCTACCGCTGTGGTTTACCTGCTGCCTGGCACATAGCAAGCGCTCAGCAAATGGCGGCTGTGGTCTTGACCACCATCCTCTCCTGACAGAGGCCGAGCAGTCAGGAGCGGCAGCAACAGCAGCGCTCGATGCTGCCCCACCCCAGCTCTGACCCATCCTGGAGCTCTCCCTCAGCTTCACAGGCTCCTGGGGTGGTGGCAATCCTGTCTAGTGATATCCAAAGACAGCAGATCAATAGCCGCTCAGCGCTCCAGTGCCATCACTGGGGCCCACGGCACGGTCCAGGCTGCTGGCCAGTGAGTTCAAGCTCTTTTTCCCTTTGGGCAGGAAACAACTCACCATGTGACCTTGGCATTCTTCCTCCCTCCTGGGACCTCGGTTTCACCAACTGCAGGATGAGCCTGTGGTCTCTAAGCCTCCTCTGAACTCTGACACTTAGGAGTTTTCCAGATGGGCAGGCAACGAAGGCCAACCGCACAACGTGGGAGTGAATTAGGATTCTTCGGGCCACAAGAGCAGATACCTGTTGCAAAGGGGCTTAAAGGAAAAGGTATTGTGTTTGTCTTTCTGTGACCGGTTTATTTCATTCAGCATAATGTGCTCATGGTTCATGCATGTTGTCACATATGGCAGAATTTCCTTCTTTTTTAAAGCTGAATAATATTCCATTTTATGTATACACCACATTTTTCTGATCTATTCGTCTGTTGACGGACATTTAGGTTATTTCCACATCTTGACTACTGTGAATAGTATGAGGTATCTAAAACAGTCAAATTAATAGAATCAAAGAACGGAATGGTAGTTGCCAGGGAATGGGGGAGGGACAAATGAGGAGTTACAAATCAACGGACACAAAGTTTCAGTTAAGTCAGATGAATAAGTTCTAGAGATCTGACTGATAGTCAACACTACTGTATTGTACACAAAGTTTTGTTAAGAGGATAGATCTCGTGTTGAATGTTCTTACTACAATAAAGTAAAATCTAAAAGATAAAAGAAAGGCCTTGTATTGGCTCGCGTAGGAGGAAGTCTGGGGATTTGGGGCTGTAGGGGGAGCTGGATCCAGGTGCCCAGTGATGTTGTTGGCTCTGCCTCACTCTCATGTCTCAGCTAAGCTTCCTTCTGTATTGGCCTCATTCTCACCTCTGGTGCAAGAGGTTTTTTTTTTTGGTGAGGAAGATCGGCCCTGCGCTAACATCTGTTGCCAATCTTCCTCTTTTTGCTTGAGGAAGATTGTCCTTGAACTAACATCTGTGCCAATCTTCCTCTATTTTGTATGTGGGATGCTGCCACAGCATGGCTTGAGGAGTGATGCATAGGTCTGCACCTGGGATCCAAACCCATGAACCTGGGCTGCTGAAGCAGAGTGCATGAACTTAACCACTATGCCATTGGGCTGGCCCCATGTGAGATTTTTTTTTTTTTTAAAGATTTTTTTTTATTTTTATTTTTTCCTTTTTCTCCCCAAAGCCCCCCGCCATTACATAGTTGTATATTCTTCGTTGTGGGTCCACCTAGTTGTGGCATGTGGGATGCTGCCTCAGCGTGGTCTGATGAGCAGTGCCATGTCCGCGCCCAGGATTCGAACCAACGAAACACTGGGCCGCCTGCAGCGGAGCGCGCGAACTTAACCACTCGGCCACGGGGCCAGCCCCCACGTGAGATTTTTTTTGATGGAGATGATAAGCCCTATTAGGTCCAAATGAAAGTCCTCTAGCACCATAAGTCCAAAAGCAGGTGGTATCCTTCTGCACCTTCTAGAGGAAGCATGCCAAGGAAGATGCCACTTGGCCTAGCTGGAGTCCTGTGTCTATCCCTGTGTGTGGAAGGATGGGGTGAGGTACTGTCATTGGTACTCCTACCAAGGATGAGATGGAGTAGAAAAAGTCTTCCTCAAAGCAAAGGAAGCCTGACATCAGAAGAGAGTGAACAGAAATGCTTGTGCCATCCACAATAACAGCGACCACTGGCCATTCTAAGACGGCAGGGAGAGAGCTCTCTCAGAGAGGGAGGGGGAATCTTCCCATCGAGAAAGCATTCAGACACTTAGTCCACGCTTGGAGCAAGGTGGTACAGAAGCACGAACAAATGCTGCTGGCCCCGGAGAAGCAATAAGAGAAGCGCTCCGCACCACAGTCCGTGAGCCCAGGGCCAGCCATGAGTGTGGTTCTGGCTGTCCATGCGGTCAGGGGATCAGGAAGGCTCGTGAGAAGCCCTTGGTGGCTGAGAAAAGGACAGGGACAGAGGCGTTATGTGGTGCATTAGAACTTAAAACCTGGAGAGGAAAACCGAGACCACATGTGAGACGTGAAAGGTAGGAGTGGGCACGGATTACGTGGGACTGAGGAAACACGGTTTTGACTGTGGCAAAACACAAAATAAAAATGAATAACACTGGGAAAAACATAGGTTTTTATATGAACAAAACATAGGTTAATATAAATTTCTTCTTGATATGGGAATGGACTTTTAAGCATTGAAGCAAAGGGAAAAAATCAAACCAAAACAAGCCAGCTCAACATATTTAACACATAAAAAAGTAAAGCAGACATTTCAAAACCTCATAAAATGAAAAGGCAAATTGGAAGGACTATTTCTAATAATAGGATATACTATGATAAGGTAAATGCATATTTTTTTGAAAACCATGGAGATCTAACAGAAAAATGAGCAGAGGACATAAATGGACAATTTCTGAAAGGGAAATGAACAATGGTGTAGCCTTCTTCATTCAAAATGTGACGAGGAGAACCCCGAATACCCCACGTCCCCTTCTCTACCTTTGGGCTGCTGACTTGGAATAAAACAGCTTATTGATCCACAGAAAGGGGTAGCCGAGGCCAAGGCCTTCCCGGAGGATGTCTGGGCATTAAATTGGCCCCTCACAGGCCCCACATCTGGCAGCATCTTTCTCTAAAGCCAAAGCCTTTTGCAAACTCAACAGCAACTCTAGTAGGATGGGGTGGGAGAGTCCTCCAATCAGATGCATCCCAGGCTGAGCAGCCCCTCAGGGGCCCCAGTGGCCCATAAAGGACAGAAGCAGCCTCTTTCTGGACCAGATGCCGCTCCTCCTCCTCCAAAATCCAGGTGCCACCTCACCCAAGCTGGGTCAGTCCAGTGCGCCCACAGGCCAGATACAGACACAAAGATCTGGCCAGAAACATTAGCAAGCTGTCATGAACCAAAAGGCCAGTGGGGCTGCCCACCACTCTTGTAAGTGGCTGACACTGCCAGTTGTCAGGCTGGCAGCCTCAGATTCACTGGTAATTATCACAGATTATGTAACTGTCCTTATTAAGGAATGCTGCGGGGTGGCAGGGCAGTCCTGGACTCAGACAGGCGCTTGAATTCGGGCTCTGAGACTCATTAGCCTGCCCCTCACCGTTCTGAGCCTTGGTATCCCCATCTATACAATGAGGAATTATAAGAGCTTCCTTGAAGACCTGGTGCTCCACCTGAACAAGGTCAGGAAAGGACCCAGTAGTGAGGAGAGAGGCCTCCTCTACATGCTAGCTCATATTAATCACCTCAAAGCCACAAAAACATGAATGATTCTTGATCAAGACAAATCAGTACCAACAGCGGCTTTGCATGCCCTCAATACTCTGCCACCCAACACCTGAACATCAAGTGGGACCCTCCTCATCACCATTGGCAGCAAGAACACCCACACGGGCACTGGCAGTGCCACTACAGCCTATCAGGGGCTCTAACTCACTTACCACTTTTCAACTGAGCTGTCTCGAGTCCCCACCTCCATCCCACCACCCAGAATTCTTGTGACAGCCCTCCGCAATCCTGCATCATTGCCCCACCTACCCAAATATACCATGAACATTTGGGAACAGGAAGTGCTGACAGATCCCGTGATGGGACAAGTAGAGAGGGGACTCCTGTTGCGGGGGCAGGACCCAACGAATCAGTATTATGTCCAGATTCTGAGACTTCAGAGATGTAGGGGCTATCAGGCTAGAAGGGCCCTTGAAAGGCATCCAGTCCATCCCTCACCTGAATTGTGACTACAGCCCCAGTGCACACCTGATACCTACTGTTCTGAGCTGAATCACCCTCATCCCTCACCTGGATTATGGCAGTAACCTCCTTACTGGTCTCCCTGCTTCCACCTGCCCCGTGCAGCCTTCATCCAACACAGCAACTTGTGATCCAGTTAAAACAGAAATCAGATCACATCACTCTTATGCTTAAAAGCCTCTACCAGGTCCCTGTTTCACTGAATAAAATGCAATGCTCTTACGACAGCCCCTAAGCCCTGGACAATCTGATCTCTTTGTAACCTCCCAGATTTCCTCTCCTACCATTCTCTCTCTTGATCACTCCACTCTCACCATACTGACCCCATGGTGTTCCTCCAACACACCAGACATGCTCCTGCCCCAGGGCTGTTGCACTCACTGTTCGTTCTGCCTGGAATGCTCTTCCCCCAGATACCCACATGGCTCACTTGCTCACCTCCTTCCAATCTTTGCTCAAATGTCACCCCATTTAAATTGCAACATCTCCCTTCATGCTGCCAGGACACTCAATTTCCCTTATCCTGCTCTATTTTTTTCCAGAGCATTTCTCACAACTAACATACTCTATAATCTACTTATTATGCTTATTTTCTGCCTCAGCTGGAGTGCATGCTCACAGGGGCAGGCTCTCAGAAAGCAGTGGTTGGATGAAGAAGGAACGAGCTGACCTCTGCCTCCCCAGGGCATCTCCCGTGGGTCCTACCTCTGCGCTCTGAAGCATGTGGAGACCTCCTTCAGGACAGCCCTCTCATGCTCTTACTCTTGGTGAAAGTCCTGCATTTTCCTCCAACTGCTTCTCCCGTGACAGCTCCCTCTCCTCAAGATGTAACTCCATCTGTTGGCATCCCCCTGGAAGTGTAGAGTTCAGACTCAAGCCAAGTAAAAATGTTTGCAGGTGGACAGATGGAAAGTGGAGAAATTTGGGGAGAGAAGAAGCAAGACAAAGATCCAAGGGAGAGAGACCTGTGGCGCTTCTTTCATACAGGCCACCCGACTCTGGACCACTTCACTGAGGGGCCCCCTACTTCTCCTACCTTCCTCCCACCAAGCATTTTAACTGACAGCCCTACAACCCTCAGGATCCCTATTTTCCAGAGAAATCTAGGGAGTCTACTCAGGTGAGCGCCAAATCCAGGACACAGGACAGAGTGCCTGGTGGGTTGGGGAGTAGCTGGACACCACATTAAAGACAACGTGCCCCCCCGCCCCCATCCCCAGCAGGGAGCAGCTGACAAGATTTCTGTTTCTCATCCCACCATCCCAGCAGGGAGGCCAGTCCACAGCAGGAGCCCAGGGCTGGGAGGAGAGTGAGCCAGCACCAGAGTGCTTGGCTACTCTGGAGACAGAAGGATTTCTAATGAAAACACAGGCTGCCTGGGCCAGACATGGTGAACTCTGAGGTGAGGAGCTGCTGCAGGCAGCAGGGGACGAAACAGGCGAACGAGCGATGGGTTCTGGGAATCACAGCCCCACACCACGCCCAGGCTCAGCAGGTAGTTCAGGTGAGCGTCCCACCCGGGTCTGCTTTAAATCTGGCGGCAGTGATGGCCTTGCCCAGGGCATTCAATCTGGATTTCCAGGCCCCTTTTCAGCAGGGGACAGCATCTCAGTCAAACCAAAGTCTTATTAGTTGGAGAGACTGGCATGTCACAGCGCCCTGGGAATATTACATAATATTTACAAGGGGATGACGTTGGGAAAATAATTAGCGATGGTAAGAGGCAATCAGCAGCAGGGAACTCCTCCACTGATCAAGTGCTGAGAAATTAGACAGAACGGGGCTCAGAGCAGTGAGGGTGTGCCACGGGGACAGCGGAAGGGGTTGGGAAGTCGCTACCTCTGCTGATTCTGTTAATAGGATAAAGCAGCCTTGCAAATAAGATCCAGACCCCAGGAGGCCTGCATTTGAGGGGATTTTAAAACCAGGCCAGGTCCTGCCAATAGCTTCACTTTTAGATGTGTTAGAACTGGAAGGGAGCTTAGAGATCAGCAACTCCACTGGTTGTCAGTTTAGAAGATTTCTGCCTTCCAAAAATACTGCAAGTATTAAGTAATAATTAATTTGTTTTCACATTTTTTATTCATCAAAGACGTATAGAGGACTGCCAGCTGGGACAAGCAGGAGGAGAAAGAGTTGATGTTACTCCAGCCCCAAACAAGTGACCTATTGTTTTTTTATCAGCCTAGCCATGTTATCCTGTGTAAATGTAGTTTCCCTTTTGAAACAAGGGTACACTTTCAAATACCTGAGGGAGCCTGGAGAATCTACATCAGAAACCCCAAATCCAAGCAAATCTCTTATTTTATACATCAGCAGACTGAAGCCCAGAGAACATAAGTGGCTTGCCCAAGGTCACACAGCTGGGCCAAGGCTAGATGTGGGGAAGCAGGGAGAGCAGAAGGCTGTCCTGGACACACAGGGCAGGGAAGGAGTAAATCTCAGCAGCTCCGCAGGGGCTGAGCGTGGCCTATGGACACCAGCAGGCATGGGTTTGACTCCTGTCCTCAATCCTTACTAGCTGTGCAACCCTGTCAAAATGAGTGAAGCTTTTTCAGATCAGTAAAATGGGGATAATAATAGCACTTATCACATATTGCGAGGATTAAATGAAGCAACAGAACAGAGCATTTAGTAAATAGTAGCTGCTTTTCCTTAACCAGTTTGTGAGCGTGGTGTTGGTGGGGTCTGTACAGTCACGAGACCAACGAGCTTGGAGAACAGGGTCACACGATCCAACTTTCAGGTGCTGCCCTGACAATGCCAGTGGGAGATAAAATCGGTCCCAATGGCACTCTAGGTGCTAATGGAAATGCTGTTACTTCTAGGTAGTGTCACTCAAAACCGTGTGCCACAAACCCAGGCCCTGCGCAGATTCACTGCCTCTGAATCCCTGCCAGGTGGGACTAGGGAATCTGCACCTCTAAAAATTATTATTGAGATATAATTTAATGCCGTCAAACCCACGATTTTAAAGTATACACTTTCACTTTCAGTGGTTTTTAGTATGTTCATAAGGTTGTGCAACCATCACCACTAATTCCAGAACCTTTTCATCACCCCAAAAAGAAGCCCCATGCCTATTAGCACTCACTCCCCATCCCCCTCTCCCCCATGCCCCGGCAACCACTAATCTGTCTCTTCGGACTTGCCCATTCTGGATAATTGATATGAACGGAATCACATAACACGTGGTCTTTGAGTCCGGCTTCTTCCATGTAGCACAATGTCTTCAAGGTTCATTCACGTTGTAGCATGGATCAAGACTTAATTTCTTTGGAATCTGCACCTTTAACACGTTCCTCAGGTGGTTCTGATGGACGGACTTTGGAGAGGAAAAGCACTACAACTTCACGGCGGGTGAAACTCGTGGTCATTATAAAGAGAGAGGCCTCAGCGCTCCCTTCAGCTGCGCCGGCCTCACGAGCCCCACTAGTAACAGGAGGCCATGCTGGCTGCCGGCCTCCTCCGGAGACCGCAGAGGCCGGGCAGGGTCTCCTGGCGCTCAGGAGGGAGATGTGCGTCTATGGACAGCAGCCTGGCTGCTCTGGGAATTGGGCAGATTAACTACAAGAGACACTCACACAAGGGGATTTAGTCACTTTAATATACATTATGCTCTTGGAAAAACATCTCCAAGGAAACAAGTGGAACCAAAGTCTTAACCAACAGGGATTCTCATTCTGAAACCCGGTGTGAGGCACAGCCTCGGAAAAGAACAGCAAAGGACTCTGGTCACAGCACAGCAGTTTGAGGTCAGGGTGGCAGAGCCTGTATGCATGATGGGCACACCCTCAGGACTCTCAGGAAACCAGAGCATCATGACTCCTGGGGCTGACAGCTCCACAGCAGGACTGGGCAGATCTAGGCTGACCAGGTCTTCTCCAGAGCTCTAAAGAAAAGGCACAGAACTTTCACAGGGCTGAAGAAGCCTGCCCAGAGCAAGAACTTCTCTTTGTTGTTGAATCTCCAGACCATCAGAAAGAGTCATGGTGGCTCTAGTGAGGAATGGGGCCATACGGGAGTTTCCAAGTCCCACTTCTGGGTCTGAGGTCTCAGAAGCAGACAGGTGGGAGGGATGCGGCACCAGCAAGGCCCCTAAGGTCAACGGCCACAACAATCTTGGAAGATTTCCAACTAGGACCTCTGGACAGGAGAATTGGACTTAGAGGGAGAAAGCAAAAGCAGACCACTCGTCACTCAATCCAACTGTCTTCTGTGTTATGCTCTCCCTGGTCTGGGGCGCCTGAGTGGTCATATGCCCTGTATTCTGTGACGTATTCTCATTCAACAAGGGGCAGGCAGAAATTCTGGCTCATCTCCCTATTACTCTCTGCTTAACTTCAAAAAGTCACTAACCGACATCTTAGACCCCTGGGCAGTCCAGGGTTTCTTGTTTTCTAACTATCCTATGGAATAAGCAATCAGTTCTCTTGGGCTTTTGGTTCAATTTCTTCTCATTCAGAAGGAAGTAGGTTGCTGCTGACTTCTGTAAGAGCCCATCTGGAATTCAGTCAGGTTAGCACCAAGGCCAGGCTGATGGAGAGGCCACAAATGTGTCTTTACGATGAGTACAGCCTCTCTGACACTGAAGGAACTTTATTTATTGGTGAAGGAGGGAATTCTGGCTCCATTTTTGCGGAACCTGGTGGTACCGCTGCCCTGGCAGGTCCCAGCAGGAAGGGATAAATGGAGAGGCCAGGACTGCAGCCATGTGGGAAGGGGCCTCCCATGGCCGAGAGCACTCCCAGTTAGCCAGTCTCCGAACCCTCGGGGAGCTCCACCACCACTGGGGCACAGTCCTCAGGTTCCGCCTCAAAGTCCCACCGGAACTTCTTGGTCAGGTGAGCTTGGAACTTTTCAGCCTTCTGCCGCAGGGTGGCATCCACAGCAACACTGCAGGCGGAAGAAAAGAAAACCTACAGAGAACAGAGGATAAGTCACTCCCGGGAACACAGAGGGGGCTGGGAAAGCTGTGGAAATTTCCTCATGGTGCTCAGCTCTCTGGGGCAGGTGGATTAGCTGCTGCTGGCATGGGCCCAGGACACCCGCTATGCTTCCCCCAAACCAAGAAAGAAGGTCCAAACCCAGCTGAGAAGCTGGGGCAGGACTAGAATGGAAAATTACTATCTTGGGCAGAGATGCCCCACTGAGAGTAAGGCCAGTGGGGCCATGACTCTGGCTCCGCCCCATGGGAGGATCTATTGGGCACCTGGGTAGCAACTCAGAGGACACCAGCTGGTACTAAGATAGGCTTGGGTTGCTTATAAGCCCCTGGATCCCATAAAGCCTCAGACCCCAAGCCAATGTGGCTGAATTGCTGCTCTAATCTAAATGGGCCGGACTGTCAGTTTAAGGCTTCTATTCCCCTTAAAAATGGTCTTTGATGTTCTTTTTTTTAAATTGTGGTAATATATACATAAAATAAAATCTACCATTTAACCATTTTTTACATTATTTTAAAAACTGCATTAAATATACATAACAGAATATTTACCATTTGAACCATTTTTAAGTGTACAGTTCAGTGGCATTAAGTACATTCACATTGTTGTATAACCGTCACCACCTTCTATCTCCAGAACTTTTTCGTCTTCCCCAACTGAAACTCTGTTCTCATTAAGCAATAACTCCCCCTCCCCCCACCCTCGGGCAGCCACCATTCTACCTTCTGTCTCTGTGATTTTGACTACTCTAGATATCTCATATAAGTGGAATCATCCAGTTCTTGTCCTTTTGTGACAGGTTATTTCACTCAGCATAATGTCCTCAAGCTCCATCCACGTTGTGGCATGTGTCAGAATTTCCTTCCTTTTTATGGCTGAATAACATTGCATCGTATGGAGAGACCACATTTTCTTTTCCATTCATCTGTCAATGGCCCTTTGTGTTGTTTCTACCATTAGGCTATTATCAATAATGCTGCTATGAACATGGTGTAAAAATATTTCTTAGTGTTCCTGCTTTTAATTCTTTTGGGTATACACCCAGAGTGGAATTCTTGGATCATATGGTAATCTATGTTTAATGTTTTGAGGAACTGCCAGACTGTTTTCCACCGGGGTGGCTGTGCCATTTTACATTCCCACCAGCAATGAACAAGGGTTTCAAAATTTTTCCACATCCTCACCAACATGTTATTTTCTGGGTTTTTTTTTTAGTAATAGCCATCCTAATGGTATGAAGTGGTATCCCATTGTGGGTTTTTTCCCCCAGTTTTATTGAGATGTAATTGACATATATTACTGCATAAATTTAAGGTGTACAGAATAATGGTTTGACATACCTATATTATGAAATGATCACTGTAGTTTGATTTGCATTTCCCTAATGATTAGTGACGTTTAGCATCTTTTCATGTGCTTATTGGCCATTTTTATATCTTTTTTGGAGAAATATCTATTCAAGTCATTTTTTAATCAGGTTTTTTGTTGTTGTTGTTGTTATCAGAGTTCTTTATATATTCTGGATATTAATCCCTTGTTTTGATGTTCTTTTTAATTCCGTTTCATCTAATATAAACATGGGCAGGGGGGCAGAAGAGCAATTTTCTCTACATGTGAAACCCAATTCCAGATTGTCCTGGATCTCAACTCCTTCTAAGAATAAGCAAACCCATTACTCCTCCTCATACTATTTCATTGTGTTCTAAGTTTCACAGTGTCCCAACGGATCCACACAACACCTGGGGAAGATACCAGAATGCCTATTTTATGGAAATGGAGGCTGAGAGGAGTTAAATGAGTGGATGGAAAATATCCAGGAAGGAAGGAGTGGTTTTTCCCTGACTAGCCGTTGGCTCCCCGCAGGACCACCCCACAGCCATAGGCACAGGAGGGTGGCAGAGGCTTTTGGGTCCACATCACTCTCAGGCCAGAGCTGGCCCACAGACCACCATGAAAGGGATCTGGGCTCCGGGGGCCTTGACCTGACGAAGGCAACAGTCATAATCTGCAGCTGATTCCAAGGACAACACCCATGCCACAGGCTTCTCCACTGTCTTTCTGTTAGCAGGAGGAGTGACAGTCATTTTCAGTGGTCTTTGTTTGGAGCCATTTTGTTGTAATGGTAGCAGGGACATAAGTGACCGAGGGGCACAGGGAGGTTACAGAATCTGGTTTCATTAACTTGGGAATTGACTAACAACAGGAGCAGGAAGCATAGCCACAACAAAATACCAGATCAATAACTAATTAGAGGGGCTCTCTGAGCTTGGTGGCGAGGGCAAGGGAAGCCAGTGGCAGGTCTGTAGGCAGCTAATGGAGCCTGCCCTGGAGCGCTGAATGTGGAGCCAGCTGAACTCTGGGGGAGGAGCCTGGTACGGATTGCAGAGAAGCCTTGTTTCAAGCAGCATTAGCTCCTGAGACCTTGCACACCCATGAGTCTGTCCTCAGAGGTCCTGGGGAGCCTGCTGGCTGAAGTAGCAAAAGCCTCTTCCTGTTCACCCTCCTTACACGGTCAATTGTACTACTGTCTACAAAGTCCCTCCTCTCCAGCCACAGTGAGCAGCTACCAAACATGCTGTGCTGCCTCTTCTGTGCCTCTACCACACATACTTTTCCCTCTGCTTACAACACCCTTCCACCTAGCTAATTTCTACTAGTGACTCAGGCCCAGCTCAGACATCACCTCCTTTAGGATGTTTTCCCAGACCACAGATGGAACAGGTGCTCCTCTCTGCTCCCCCAGCTTCTAGGGTGACCTCGATCATAGCCTCAATCTCAGTTAGGTAACAGTCCGTTTACTGTTGAGCTCTCCAAAGAGACGAGGAGCAATCCAAAGCAGTAACTCTTTTTCACACCTGCATTCCACACTCCTGGCACAGAGTCTCACACATAAAGCAGATCTAGCAGATGTTTAATGAACACAAGAATGAAGAAGTCCATAGGTTCTATGAAAATCCATTTTTGGTTCATTTTCGCACAGTGCCTGGTACCAAATAATTGCTCAATAATTATGTGATGGTGCTGGACAGAATAAGGGACTCATTCTGGGAAGGAGATGGCTTATTTACCAGGCCCCTGAATACCACTGGCTCACAAGCCATCTCCTTGTGGCTTGCCTCTTAAAAAAGCCCATGGGCCAGCTGGGTGGCGTAGCAGTTAAGTTCACACGTTCTGCTTCGGCGGCCTGGGGTTTGCTGGTTTGGATCCCGGGTGCGGACAGGGTACCACTTGGCAAGCCATGCTGTGGCAGGCATCCCATGTATACAGTAGAAGAAGATGGGGACGGATGTTAGCTTAGGGCCAGTCTTCCTCAGCAAAAAGAGGAGGATTGGCAGCAGATGTTAGCTCAGGGCTAATCTTCCTCAAAAAAAAAAAAAAAGCCCAAACTGAAAGAAACAGCAATAACCCCTGTTCCCCTAGCACTGTGCCTGAGCTTCCCTTATGGCATTTCTCACATGGGACTGGCATCACAGAGATCTGCATGCCTTCAGAGTAGGGATCGAGTCCTAATTATTAAAGTGTCCCACATAGCATATCGCCCAGGGCCTGGCAGAGAGTTAGGGCCCACAGGATGCCTACTGAATGGATATGAATGAGAAACAGGGATTGCCCTGCATTTGGCAATGGCCAGCAGTGAGAGGTTGGAACAGGCTGGGCTCATGCTCATCATTCATCCTTCCCACCCACATTCTCAAACACTGCCTGGGAGTGACATCAACTAGAGGCAGGTATAACAGAAGACTTCGGTCTGAAAAATAAGGGTTCTAATTTGAAAAACGCCTTGTCCTTTTTAAGGAACCTATCAATCTAATCTTTACTACAAACCTGGGAGGTGGGAGGATAGGAAATTACTGTTCCCATTGTACAGATGAGGACAGTGATAAATGCTGAGCAAGTGATAAATGTTGATCAAGATCCAGTCCAAGTAGGGAAATCTCAAACATTTTTCCCTACCAAGACCTTCTTTTTGTCTTGACACAGGCTAAATACATCCTTGATATTTTCAGCATTGTCCCGTGGGAAGCCAAGGGACTTGGAGACCACGTGATTCTGGAAATGTACCCTCTGCAGGCCTCCAGAACCCAGGGCACAGCCAGGTTGACCTTTACAAAAAAGCAACTTCATTGAGATATAATTTACATACAATTAAATCCTCCCATTTTAAATGTTCAATTTGTTTTGACAAATGTAAACACTCATGCAAGCACTATATGATATCATCAAGACAGATACACGTTGATAGTTTTTTCTTTTGGTATCCAGTTCTGTGAGTCTGAAGGCCCTTATACTATCACAGTCAGGGTGCCGAACAGTTCCATCACTCCAGAAAACTCCCTCCTTCTGCCCCTCAGTGATCAAACCTTTCCCTTAGCCCAGCCCTTGGTATCCACTGACCTATTTTTGGCCCTATTGTTTACAATCTTGATATTTTAAAAACTCACATTCAGAAAAGGAAATGTTTAGATAGTATCGAGTTTTCAAGCAACAATTTATTTTGATTCTCTTGTTTTTAGATTAATTTTATACCTTCTTCAGAAAACTTACTAATGATCTGGTTATTTTATTTATTAAAGTGAAATCAAGTAAACATTTTTTAAGGTCACTGAGAAATGAATCATCTTAATATCGGAAGATTAATCCTGGATATTTTAAAAACACTTTTGAATAGGATAATAACATTTCACAAACAACTGTATTTATCTAAAACTAAAAGTACACCCATTGGGTATTTTTCTTCAAATGTAAAAATAGGTATTAATACTTTTATCATTAAGTCTGTGTATTGTAAAACTGTAAATTACTTTAGTCAGAAATGTGAAAGCTTTCTTTTAAACCCAAGTTAAGTAAATTGGGTTCAGTCAGGTCACCTTGAGAAATTCAAAATATCAAGGTAGGTAGCTGAGTCACTTCTTATCCTATTTTTTGGCTAGACCAAAAAGACGACATTTCCTAATTTTATTAATTCCCAAATGATTATTCAACTTAGAATGAAACTAGCCAGAGGTAGAAAATTTTATTTCCACTTGCAGAAGAAGAAAGTTAAAAGCAGGACTATCACTTCACAATGATTACTAGGAAGGTGAAAAGCAGTAGGAATCATGCCTTCTGAGGCCAGTTTAAAGAATTTGGGATGTTTCATCTGGGCCTTAATCATATATGGGAGCCCACTACAGAATCAAAGCTCAGCCTTGCCATCCACTAGCTCTGGTGATCTTGGGCAAAATTATGTGACCTCTCTGTTCCTGTTTCTTAATCTATAAAATGGGATTATACACTTAACGTTTAGGATTGTTGTGAGGGCAGAGTAAGCATGTGAAAGTGATAGCTGATGGCAGGAGGTGTAGGAGTACGGAGGTGAAATTTATCATAGCTGGTGTTATGATAAAAATGCTATAGACATCATTGTCAGAGCCAGTGTTTTCCCTCAAGAGTTAAAGATGGACACTGGCATTTAGAACATTGGCAAGAAAGCATATATGGCCTATTGTGACTAAAAGTACTAAAAAATAGGTTATGTGACTACATGCCTAAATGTTATGCAATCAGCAATAAGAATCCTTATTTTGTACATAACTCACTTTCTAACATACTATTAAATTCAGATTATCCTTTCATTGGTTTTAAACAAATTATGGTGACTCAAGTTGCTTTAAATAAAAGAAAAAACTGTATCTATTTTTGTAAAACAAATAATTTTTATTCAAGCTAAATCCATGGGATTTGTAAAAAAAAGAGGCATCTATTCAAAAGGGCCTCTAATAGCAGAAGCCATTAGGTGGCTAATTTTATGCAAGCTAATGTAGCTGTCTTTAAGTGCTTACACACACAAACACCAGTCCCTCTCCATGGGTAGTAGCCATTTAAGCTCCTAAGAAAGCAAGCCAGTTCCGCTTACTTGACTACCTGGTGGGGAGAGCAGGCAGCTGGCTGAGGAAGTCTTTCATGGGCTGATTCATTCACTCTCAAACACCCTGAGTGAGTGCCTCTGTGTGGGGGACTGGATTCTCAGTGCCAAGACGGCATCAATGTAATTCTCCATTAAAAAAAAAGTTTTGTCATAGCTTTTTCCACTTTGTGCCTATTGAAATCTCAGTCATCCTTCAAGCTCATGGTCAAATGGCTTCCTTTGCAAAAAAGCCATTCCTGATCCTCTACCCTCTCAACTCTCAACCCCAGTCTGAATTAACCAATCCCTCTCTGGTGCTCCTAATGCCCTTTGGTCAGACTTCACTGTTTACACCTATCATATTCATGTCATCTATTATGTTGCCACAGGAACTATGACTCCATCTGATAACACAAAGAAAGATAAGTGCTAGGCCTCGACTAGGTGTTCAAAATAACCAGATGAACAAAAAACTGGTTTTGGGGAAAAGCTCATGGCTCAGTGGGGAAGTTACACAGACAATATATAAACTTCAGCAAGCACACCCTGTGCAATGTGACAGTGACAAGCACAAAGTAGGCTAATAGTATGGAAAGGAGAGAGACATCAGGGATGGCTTCACAGAGACGAATGCTTGAGGGCATCTTGTAGGGTGAACAAGTACATACCAGGCAGAGGGGAAAATCAGGTTCCCTTAAGAAGGCACAAAATATGGGTATAAAGTTTCAGTCATGCCAGATGAACAAGTTCTAGAGATCTGCTGTGCTCATACTTAATAATACTGTGCTGCACACTAAAAAATGTGTTAAGAGGGTAGATCTTACATTGTGTTTTTTTACCACAATAAAAAAAAAAAGAAGGCAGGAAACAGCATGGCACATCTGGGAACGTGCAAGGAGACCACTGTCACCGGAAGTTGCTGGGGGAGAGCAGGGGGAGGAAAGAGAAGCTGGAGAGCAGGTCAGGACCAGATCAGAATGGACCTTGTGACCTATGTTTGGGCTTTTAACTTTCTCGGCAATGAGGAGATGCAGAGAAATCAGATCAGAGCTGCATTTTAGAGCAGCAACTCAGGTGACAGTGTGGGAGACAGATGGACTGACAGGGGTAAGCCTAGAAGCTGACAAACTCTGATGCAGTGTAGACGAGACCAAAAGGAGCAAGTTACGGGAATGGTACCAGGGGCAGGACAGCCTTCTAAAACACTTACCACTATCCAGAGTTATTTGGTCAATCCATTTGTTTGCTTTCGCACCAACATATAACCTCCAAGTCAGGGACTCTGTCTTGCTCACAGTTATATTTTGAGACCTAGAACAGAGCCTTGTATACAGCAGGTGCTCAGCAAATACCCACTAAATCAATGAACAAACCCCTTAAGGGTAGGAACCCTGGCTAACTCATATGTATGTATTCCTTAACACTTTCAGGAGAATGCTGTATATAAAGAAAGGATGCTCAAAAACACGTGTTAATGTGTTTTTTTTAAAGGCATGTGTCCTAGATTTTTCCAAATTATGAAATCAAACTTTCTTGGTGAAAAGTCCAAAGATAGAATTCTTCCAACCATCAGCTTTGCAGACCCTACCTGGGCATCTAGCAATCCAGCTGGGCCCTTTCCACTTCGAAAATCATTGCTGGCAACAGAGCTTCAGCAATTAGAGCTCAGCTGTTGGCTGTGCTGACAATGGTGGGGACAGCCACCGACACAGTGTGGCCTGCCTATGTGGCCTGCCTATGTCTGTGCGGCAGAAGTAATGCACATCACAAGGGCAGCACATGTTCCTGTGGGCCAGAGCCACTGCCAGAGGCTACTCAGCAGGCTGAAGCTTCCTACTGCTCTGCAACCCACAACCCAGTAACTGTGGGGCGGTTTCCTCTGCAGAGGACGGATAAAGGGATTTAACTTCTCTGTTAAATCAGGAGCCACTAAAAGGGCAGTTTTATAAGTCTTCTACAGTAGAATACACCAGGCTCAAGCTATCAGCTTGACTGACTCATCCCCATGGCCTGCACAAGTCCTCCAACTGCCAGAGTTTTAAGTCAGCTGACTGCTCACAGGGACTCTTCCAACAGAACGTTGGTTGGAGAAAAGTGTTCTGTACCTGAGAAACAGGCCCCTGATGGTGTCTCCACTAACGTCAATCAAGAATCTTTTTGGGGGATCTACATTGTATTCAGTACCTAGGTGCATAAGCACAGGCCCTAAACCAAGACTCAGCTGTGGGTACAAATCCTGACTCTGCCACTTACCAGCTGTGTGACCTCATGACATGACTTAACCTTTCTGAGTCCTGGTGTTCACATTTGTAAAATGGGAATAATCCCCCCTGCCTTGCAGTGCTCTAGAGAGATTAAATGAGGGAACTCACACAAGGTGACAAGCAGGGGCCTAATAACCGACAGGCATTAACAAACTTTCATTCCTTCCCTTATCCTGGACAGGAGTGGAAGGTTAGTGACTAGCCACCTTGTAAGGCGCAGGCCTTGTCGGGGTCTCACACAGGGAGAAGAAAGCAGCTCAGGGAACAGAAAGTATGGAAACTGACAGCTTGCAGCTTCTGCCTCTTCTATACTTGAGAAAGTTACAAAATGTGAGTGACAGAGGCTGTCCCAAGAACATAAAGGAAGCTAATCTGTTTGCAAAGGGAGAAAATAGCACAGGATGGAGATTGTAAGTTTTTTGAAGCTTCTTCCCTAATTACCACTCATAATGAAAATTTAATTGCTAAGTTAAAAGCAAATTTCACTTTTTCTGTCAGAGACTCTATGCAGAAGGCACATTTTGTTTGAACAGGAAATCAAAGTTACTTTAATGCTTAAATGAGATCTAAGGAGCTGCAGATGTTTCCCTGGGAATAACAAGCTTCAGAACTCAGTCCTGGGACTGGCCCGGTGGCGCAGCGGTTAAGTTTGCACCTTCCGCTTTGGTGGCCCCGGGTTCGCTGGTTCAGATCCCAGGTGCAGACCTACGCACCACTTGTCAAGCCATGCTCTGGCATGCGTCCCACATATAAAGTAGAGGAAGAGGGGCATGGATGTTAGCTCAGAGCCAGTCTTCCTCAGCAAAAAGAGGAGGATTGGTGGCAGATGTTAGCTCAGGGCTAACCTTCCTCAAAAAAAGAAAAAAACCTCAGCAAACTCTGTCCTACTTGTTGCAGCAACTTATGGCTATAAGGAGAAAGAAAAACTGTTCTGAGCTGAGTAACTCAAAGAGGTGGAGCTGATTCAAATTCCTAGGACCCCAGGGCTAGGCACTCCGGAGTGAGGCAGGAGAAGCTCTGGCATCACGGAGCGTACAACTGAGTAGGAGACAGAGAACTAGGAAATAGCTTAGTTTCCTACTTTAGGAAACTAAGATTAGGAAACTGAAATAAAGAAAACTTTGGCTCATGAAAGAATAGCAAGAAACCAAAAGGTGACCCTCCTGAGTGTGCTTTCACACGCCCTGGCCTTCCTTCTGTCCACACGGGTGTCAGCCAAAAGACTGCCCACCTGTAAGGTGCTGGTGAGGAAGTTGTTCTGGGAGACAATGTCCACAAAGAAGTCAGCGGGGATCTCACCGAGCTGGTGGTACAGGATGGAGATGAGGTTGATGTAGAGGGTGTGGTGCTTCACCATGGCTTCTTCTGACCGGCACAGGAGGTTCAGGAGCCGCTTCCAGTGCTCAAATGCCTCGTACACATTCCCCAGCAGGAAGCATATAAAGGCAAACTGGAGTTCACCTGAAAGGTGCAGAGAGGAGAAATGACCCTGAGAGAGAGGAGTACCAGCTGACTCTACAAGGCCATCAGTTCCACTGGACCCGAACAACGGGTGTCCTTTTATCCTTGTCACTCTTGCAGAACCTAGGATGGGGTTTTGCACATAGCAGATGCTCAATAAAAGTTTGCCAAACTATTATAAACTCAAACCAGGGGAAACCAAACTGTGGTTTTAGATTTCTGCAAAACCAGAGTGTAAGAGAAGAGGTACGCCTAGTATCTGCCCGGCTGTAAAAAGTTTACAAAATGTGTCCATGGGTTTTATGCCAAGTGATCTCAAACTTTGCTGCCCATCAGAATTACTAGGAGAGCTTGTTAAAAATTAAAGCTGCCATGGGCCAGCACCAGTAGCCTAGTGGTTAAGTTCAGTGTGCTCTGCTTCAGTGGTCGGGGTCCAGTTCCTGGGCAGGGACCTACACTGCTCTGTTAGTGGCCATGCTGTGCTGGCGGCCCACATACTAAAAAATAGAGGAGGAGGGGCTGGCCCAGTGGTGCAGTGGTTAAGTTTACACATTCTGCTTTGGCAGCCCAGGGTTCACCAGTTCAGATCCCAGGTGCAGATCTATGCACTGCTTGTCAAGCCACGCTGTGGCAGGCGTCCCACATAAAATAGAGGAAGATGGGCACAGATGTTAGCTCAGGGCCAGTCTTCCTCAGCAAAAAGAGGAGGATTGGTGGCAGTTAGCTCAGGGCTAATCGTCCTCAAAAAAAAAAAAAAAAGAGGATTGGCATCAATGTTAGCTCAGGGCGAATCTTCCTCAGCACAAAGAAAAAGCTAGCAAAGCCTCATCCCTAGAGATCCCGGTTGAGGACAGATGATGGGGTCTCAGTATCTGTAGCTCTAACAAGCTCCCTGGGTGATCCTGATGCAGAATCTGCTCCAGGGTCAGGGAAATGCTGCATTACACCATGTAATTCTCAGCCCAACTCCACAGGCTGGTCAGGGAAGGTGGTATTTGCCTCATTTTACAGATGAGGTCAAGGGACTTCCCCAAGGTGACACATCCAACGCTTGGCAATGTGAACAATGGAAAGATAAAACAGATTTCCTATTGGGTGGGAACAGTTCTAGAGCCTCCTAGCACAGGAAAATTCACAAGTACTTCTTCCAGGGTTGCCTGCCAGTCAAATTATTTTTGTTTGTTTAACCACAGGTCTCTGTGACTTAACTCTACCAGCAACTTGGTGGCTAAAAGCATAAGCTCTGGAGCCAAACTGCTTGGGTTCAAATCTCGGCTCCACCACCTCACAGCTGTGTGAACCTGGGCAAACTACTTACTCTGTTTATGCCTCAATTTCCTTATTTGAGGGCTGCAGTGAAGATTAAATGAATCAATATAATACATGTAAAGATTTAGAATAATGCCTGTCACAATCTGTAGCACTCAAAAAATGTTAGTTAAATGTTATTCCCACATTTCCTCCGATGCCTATCTCAAACAAAGAGACCTGATGATACAGAAGCCATTGTCCTTGAGCAAGCAACTGGGTCTCTGGTTACCAGGATATACTGTTGATGATCAGAGACATTCTCTCTGGCTTCAAATTTAGTGAGGGCTTCTGTGGTATACCTACTTGTGGGCCATAAAAAGAACAGATGCACTCAACACCAAATACCCCTTTAAATGTATGGTGTTTGATCTCTGTCACTTCCAGTGACCTGGAAAAACTACTTTCCTGTCCCTAGGCCTGCGGAACTAGGTTTGATTTGAGTGAATAGCTATCTGGTCTAGGTATTTTGGATGTTTGACCAATGTTTTCAAAATATGGTCAAATTCTCTTTGTATGATAGAAGTTAATGATTTCCTTCTTCAGTTGGCTTTACCTGGTTAGTTTGCTTAGGTTGTTAGTTTAGGGCATTTATTTAAACTCACGCATTTCTGACCTAGTCTAAAATTAAATTATGAGATCAGAAATAATGTCAAAGAGCTGTCATGAAGATACACAGTTATCCCTTGCAAGAGATCTTTTCACAAGATTACTTTGAAGAACTGCTTAAGAGGTAGAAAATAGGATTTCTATTCATTTTTAAGCTAGAATTTCAAGTTATTTATTAAATGAAAATACTGCACAATGCAATAAGATGTACCCATTAAAATGTCCCTTTTTATCAGCTGAGCCAATGATATAAAAGGCCTTATATTCAAATTTCTCACTGATCTGCCAATAGAAAAATATGCAAATACCTGGACAATTTGTAAAAGAAAAAATATAAATAGCTGCTAAAGATGTGACAACTGTTTGCTGTCACTAGTAATCAAAGAAATATAAATTGAAACAAGATGCCATTCTCCAACCATGCGGCTGGAAGAGGCCTTTGCTAAACTCCCTGTCAAAGGTGATTGACGGGCCACGGCCTCCCACCAGCTGGCCAGGATGCAAAACCTTCTCCTGGCAACACGCACACTCTGACCAACAATTTCAACCCTAAATGTATGCAGAGGTACACACAAGGAGGTTCATTAGACACTTACAAAAGGGAAAAGAGGGACAGCTTAAAGGCCCATCGACAGAGCTTCAACAACTATGAAACATAAGCAGCCACTAAAGAGAAGCGACAGTTTCAGTGGTATGGAAAAATGTTTGTATTAAAGCAGATTATAAAATAATATAATGTAATTCTGTTTTTGTAAAACAACACATACAAACACATATAACTGAATTAAGAAAAAGAATAAAAGGAAATACACGGAAATATAATAGAGAAAAGACTGAAATGAAATATATATATATTAAAAAAAAGATGGAAAGAAAATACACCAAAATGCAAAAAATGGTTATTTCTCAGTGGTGGGAATTGACGTGAATTTTATTTTTGTTTTCTTCTATGATGAACATATATTATTTTTGTAATAAGGGGGAAAAACAATGATAAAAACTTTTAACAATTTAAAAAAACCCACTGTCCTGCTCTAAGCCAGTAGAGAGGCCAAGACCTTGAGAGAGTCAGGAGCAAACTGAGAAGGCAGTAGGAGTCCTGGGAACCAGGAGCCCTGGGCTCTGGTCTCACTTCAACCACTTAGTCAGCCAAACCTTTCCCTCTATGGACCTCAATTGGTAAAACAGGAGGTTAGGTCACATCAGCGGTTCTCAAACACAGGATCGTCTGTATTAGGTTCATCTAGGGTGCTGTTTATTAGACAGATAGACAGATACACAGGTAAACTGCTGGGGCCCCACCCCAGATCTCTTGAATCAATCTCCAGGGGAAAGGTCTGGGCACCTGTTTCTTTAACAAGTGTACTGGGCAAGACTGCCTCCTAGCCAGGTTTAGGAACCACTGGACCAGATAACCCAAGATGTACCCCATATTCTAAAGCCCCCCTACTATATACCCCTCCCTTGGCCCACTTCCAAAGAGCCCTGTTCCTCCTCACCGAGCACATCCTGGGGGCTGCTGGGGAACTGCTTGCTGAGCATAGTCTCTAGGGCATAGCTCAGATCCATGCTGTGCCTGGTTATCTCTGCTGGCGTGGCACCTGCCGGGAACATCTGCGTGGGCAGCTCTGAGAAGCGGATCTCTGTTCCAGCTCTGGGCTTCATCTCAGGTAGCCGGGCCAGGCCCTCCTGGTAGCTTTTGCACTCAGTGCCACAGCGGGGTAGATTCTGCCCCACTCGGTCCTTGGTGTGCTTCATGGAGAGCACAGGCAGCACCTCTGAGAAGGCACAGATATGCCGGCTCTCAGGCTGCAGTTTCTCCATTGTGGCCTCACTGATGAAGTTGGAGAGTGAAATCCACTTCTTGAGCGTGCCATATGGGTACGGTCCCAGGAACTGGTCCAGCTCCTGGAGGTTGGCCCTCATGGCCTCCACCTCAGCCTCTGGGGCTGGGGATAGGTCTACCTCTTCCCGGATTGCGTTCCAGCGCAGGACCATCAGCCCCCGCTGTTGCAGGCTAAGGAAGAAACCCATACGAGGGCCCACCTCCCTGGGATTGGCCTTGTCCACAGAGCTGTAGTGGAGGAAGTGGATGCCTGGTGGGATCATCTTCACGCCCCGGAACTTTGGCCCCACCTCCCAGGAGTTGTAGTCAATGCCAAACTCTGTCCCCTTGGGCATATTCAGGATGACCACAGTGGCCCCTTCAAAGAAAAGGCGTTTGGCAAGCTCAGGATCCATCTGCATGGCAGCCATGGGACCAGTCGTGGGTGACCTTTTGGAGAATTCTTCTTGTGTTCCAGAACAGCTGAAAAAGAAATAAATCAGAGTTAATCAGAACTTGGGAAAGAATGCTTCATTGGCTGAGCATTCTCTATGTGCCAGATATGGATTTAGACTCCTGACATAATTATCTCCCTCAATCCGCACCACAACCCTGCATCCATTTCACCGATAAAGAAAATGAGACTCAAAGAGAAGAGGATTTTTTTTGTTTTTCAAAGATTGGCACCTGGGCTAACAACTGTTGCCAACCTTTTTTTTTTTTTTCTGCTTTATCTCCCCAACCCCCGCCCTGTACACAGTTGTATATCTTAGTTGCACGTCCCTCTAGTTGTGGGATGTGGGACGCCGCCTCAACGTGACCTGACGAGTGGTGCCATGTCCACGCCCAGGATCCGAACCCTGGGCCGCTGCAGCGGAGCGCGCGAACTTAACCACTCGGCCACGGAGCTAGCCCCGAGAAGAGGATTTTTGTCCTTTGGTTTAATGAGCAAGAACACTCACTTCACAGCTAAAAAGACATCAGTTAAAGAAGTGACATACTCAAGGTCACACAAGGACCCAAATTAGAACCTGGGTACCCTGTCCTCCAGGCCCGTGTTCTTTCCACTGTCCACTCAGGATCTACTCTCAGATCTCTCTCTCACAACAGAGCAGGAAGGTGGAGAAAGCCTGGATGACCCATTCTAAACTATAACTCTGCCTAAACGGTCTTAAATTATAACTCTGCCTAAAACCTATTGCTGGAGACTCCCAGAAGAGTTGAGAAAGAGGATACAATCAAGCACACACCTAGTTTCCCACAAGCCTGAGGAAAAGCCCAGAAATGAACACAAGGTAGAAAGTGGGTGCTCAGCATCTAAAAGTCACAAAAGCTTTGGGCAGTGGAGACCTATTCAACCACAACCCCCTCTTTATCCTATTTTTTATAAAAACCTAAAGTCCAGGAAGTGGAACAACTTCCCAGAGGGGACCACAGTCAGTGGCAGCTCTGGACCACTCACCCAGAATGGATTCAGGTGGCGTGGCTGGCCTAGGATCAGTATTTTGAAGAGCTTAGAACACTTATTTTATCTACTCCTGGACTACCCATGAGGACACACTGATAAAACTTCTGTAGGCAGGCAGACAATGCCTCAATGTATTTATAAGAATGGTTCCAACATGAACTAATTTAAACAAAACAATTATCCAATCTTCTAGTCCCAAGACACTTACCTATTCAATTCAACAGATAATCACTGAGTGCATGCACTATGCCAGGATCCTTTGCCGGGCACTAAAAGAAACATCCACAGAGTAAGACAGCCACTGCCCTCCAGGCACTTCCAGTCTAACCAGACATAGAAACAAGACCCCAAATTTCACACACAGAAGACCAACTGCCTCTTTAATTCTTTTTTACTCTTTTTATTTTATTATTATTATTTTTTTGGTGAGGGAGATTGGCCCTGGGCTAACATCTGTTGCCAATCTTCCTCTTTTTGCTTGAGGAAGACTGTCGCTGAGCTAACATCTGTGCCAATCTTCCTCTATTTTGTATGTGAGACACTGCCACAGCATGGCCTGATGAGCTGTGTGTAGGTCTGCACCATGGATCCGAACCCCCAGAGCCTGGGCCACTGAAGGGGAGCACGCAAACTTAACCACTATGCCACTGGGCCAGCCCCTACTCCTTTTATTTTAAACACACAAAACAAAATAAAACAGTGAGGAAAGGAAGACCAACCCTTTTCCAAAAAATGTAAGGGTATATTTTATCATCTTAACCCAAAAAACACTACAAATGACTCTCACTCTAAATCAGCATTTTTTTTTTTCAAACTGCAAGTCAGGACCTGTTAATAGGTTAAGAACTCAATTTAGAGGGTCTCAACCAGCAAAATGTTTTTTGGGTTTTTTTGGAGGGAGATTAGCCCTGAGCTAACTACTGCCAGTCCTCCTCTTTTTTGCTGAGGAAGCCTGGCTGAGCTAACATCCGTGCCCATCTTCCTCTACTTTATATGTGGGATGTCTACCACAGCATGGCGTGCCAAGCAGTGCCATGTCCATACCCAGGATCCGAACCGGCGAACCCCGGGCCGCAGAGAAGCAGAACATGCGCACTTAACTGCTGTGCCACTGGGCAGGCCCCAGCAATAATTTTTTTAAGTGAAAAGAACAACAACAACAACAACAAAAATCAGAGCACATCATGAATAGTAAAGATAGGTACTGTTTTCTGAAGCTTTGTGTGTTTATACATATCCTTGGTCAAGATGTAAAACTTTGTTACTGTACGTCACAATCAAAAAGCCTGAAAGCCACTCTCTAAATAATTTATATCACCATCTTCCTATTCCCAACTCTGAATTCAGAATGTACTTAACAAACATTTGCTAAATGAACAGCTATTGCACTTAGAATAATTGCTCATCAATTAGCCATTTTCCCTTGTGGCATCTGTGTGCGCCTCCTTGATAATGACATTCCTTTCATTCTAATTCCACCAGCCTGTAATTCTCTTCACTATATCTTCAGCAGCTGGCAAGAGGCCTGGCACAGAGAAAATGCCCTGGAGTGCGGAAAGTCACATCCATCCACTTCTCTCCGCCACCGCCTTAATCCAAGCTACCACATCCCTCACCCAGAGAGGGTTTGCCTCTCCAATCCATTCTCCATCCAATAACTGAAGTGACCTTTTCAAAGTCCCAATCTAAGCATGTCACCACTCGCACTTACTACCCCCACAGGGGGGTTATAAGCCGCTTCCCAGGCTGCTCTTGGAAAACCAAAATTCTTCCCATGACCTACAAGCCCTAAGTGGGCTTTCCCCTGGCAACTCCTCCAGCTTGTTTCATACACTGCTCCCCCCATAAGCTGTGTTCCAACCACACTAGCCTCTTTCTCACCCTCAAACAGGAGGCTCTCCTGGATAGAAAACTTTTCCCTCTCCTCTTTGTCAAATCAGTTTTCTGATCTCAGCTCCATATTCACTTGCTCAGTAAGGCTCCTGGACCTGGGGCTGGGTCAAGTCTCCTGTGATACACTCTCAGGGGGCCCTGTACCTTTCCATCGCACTTATCACGGATTTTACGTGTTTAACAGAAGGCTGTCACCTCCACGAGAATTGAGTCTTTCTGTATCTCTAGCACATATCAGATGCCTGATAACCATTTCTATAACAAAAGCGTGATATCCCTTTCGGAGATGACAAAGGCCCGGTTCGGGGAAACATCTCACCCAAAGTTACAGAGAGTAGGACAAAACCAGGTCAAGCGGAGCCAAGGTCTCCAGCCCCCAGGGTCTAAAGTTAGGAGAGAAGCGAAGTTACCCCGGGTGCCCCTGGAAGTCCTCGCCACGGTGTCTCTGGTGACGGTTTCTCAGCGCGAAAGGCCTGCAGAGACACCAGGGTCCCACCGCCGGCGCACAGACCGGGAGGCGGCCCGCACAGAGAGGTGTCCTAGTTCAGGGCACTCCGTGTTCCCGAGCCAGAAAGAGCGGCAGCTGGGCCACACCGACAACGAAACCAGAGGAGTTAAAAGCGGGCAGGAAGCCGCACTCACCGACTTCGGTCTTGCCCCACGCTCAGCTACCACGGAAGCGCACCGGAAGTTCTCCGACTCAGGCGCCGGACGGGAGCGACGAAGAAAGCAGCCCGGCAGAGTTCTCGGTCGCGGGAGGAACGGTCCCTGCCTGCAGGTTCCGCCCCGTCAAATGTTGCGTCTTGCTACTTTCAGTTATTCGTTTTAGTTCCTGAACCGTGGATAACAACTTTCATCAAATGATGCATTTTTATATCCAGCTCCAGAAACATATCCACCAGCCATGGTTCTTGGGTCTCAATCAGTCACGGTCACTGAAGCTGGGGTCAAGGTCTTGGCTGCCCAGTAGCCACAGTCAGATGCTCAGTCATGGTCCTGGTCAGCCAGTCTCTATCCGAGTGAAAGTATCACAGCTGGCCCGTTATCACCCGGTCCCGGCTTCCAACAACTCTCAGCCCTAGGGGAGAGCCTCTGAAACCCAGTCCCCAGCCCAGAGAGAACCAGACTCAGCAACCGAAGTCACACATTGGTCCCTCCAGCCACCATCACCCAGTGTTCTCTGGCAGCCCAGGCCTAGTATGATCTCTCAGTCAGGCTATAAATGCACCCGGAGGGAGGGAAGTCTACCTTGTTCTCCATCGTTTCCCTGGAACCTAACACAAAGCCAGGCACAAAGGCTCAGCTCAGTATATATATTATTCATTTAATTAATGGCAGTAATTTGGTATTAATAAATGGCTTCTATTTTTGGGCCTAGCCCTGTGCTGGGTGGTTGTATCAGTCAGGGTTCCAGCAAAGAAGCAGAGCCAACAGGAGATATATAAGAGATTTATTGCAAGGAATTGGCTTATGTGATTGTGAGGGCTGGCTAAGCATGTCCAAAATCCTTGGGCAGGCCACACTGGTATATGATTTCTAATCCTTACACTAACCCTCATAAGTAGGCAGTAGTATTCCGAACATACAGAAGAGAAAACTGACGCTCAGCGAGGTTACACAGGCAGAGTGGTGGAGTTAGAATCCAAACCAAGGCCTGACTGGCTGTTTTTCTCCCTGTGCTGCTGCTCCTTAGCTTGTCTGTCACACTTCCTCAGGGACAGCTGGACATGCCAATCTGTCTCAGTCAAAATTCATCTGTTAGTGGGTTACAGACTAGACCAGGCCCTGCAGTCATGGTTAATCACAATGAGCTGCTGCAGGATTAACCAGAGACGGCCTCCATCAGTCACAGTCATGCGTGTCAATCTCAGCCTCTTGTGTCAGTTCCATTTCCTGCATGAAGCTCAGCTCCCTCTCCACCCCTCCCCATCGTGCCCTCAGCTCTGTGGTCAGGTTTCAGAGCTCTCTGTTCCAGCTGGGCTCACCATCTTCTCAGAGACTCCAGGGGACTGAACTATGGACTACAGCACAGAAGCTGTAGATGGTGGCCCAGGAACTGCACCTGGTGGGCTGAATGTCCATCCAGATTCAGTTTCTCAACCTTGGTACTATTGACGCTTGAGGCCAGGTAATTCATTGTTGTAGAGGGCTGCCCCATGCATTGTAGGATGTTTAGCAGCATCCCTGGCCTCTACCTGCTAAATGCCAGCAGCACCTCTCAGTTGAGACAACCAAAAACACTTCTAGACATTGCTAAGTGTTCCCTGGGGGACAAAATCCTCCAGTTGAGAACCACTGATCTAGATGAACCAGCCTTAGGTTACTCCCAAACATCTCAGCTCTGTATTTATGGGAGACATAGATGCAGATCCAATGTTTGCAAACCAAGTCCTATTCCAGAACCCCAGGCATGAGCTAGCTAAAGGAAACCTACAGGGAAAATTCAGGGAAGGATCACAAAGCTTCCGGAAGCAATTGCCTCTGACAGTGGACAGGAGTCTGGAGAGGGTTGAGGAATGGCTTTCACTGCACAGCATTTTGTATCATTTAATAAATTACCTTTAAAAAGAAAATATTGAATTTCTATATGAATTTCTAATATGAAATTACAGGGAAATGCTCAGGATTTGTTTTAAAAAGCACTTAGAATGGTATGTACAACAACCTCTGAAAAGATACATATATGTAGAAAAAGACTGGAAGAAAATGCACATTATTAGCAGTGATTCTCACGTGTAAGATTTTGGGCAATAAAGAAAGGTGGTCTAAGGCGAGTTGCTTAGTAGAATAAAAAGGAAAGTGTGGTACATGCACCTCAGGTAGTCCAAGGGATGAGCTTAAGTTTTACATAGATTATAGGTTTTTAATTTTAATGTTTGCATTTATTTTTATGAAGACCCCTTTTCTTTGGCAAGTGACACTAGTTTTCCATTTCCTTTTTAAATAAACTTGTGTTTGTTTTACAGAGTCAATTTAAAGAAAAATGATGTCAATAATGGGATAGGTGGCATGCGCGGGGATACGGCAACATATGTGGAGGTACTTGGCAAAGGCTGAAGTTGAGGATTACCCACCAGGCTGCCGTGGAGGGGGCTGTAGGCAGAGACCCAATGTAGGTGCTCTTCTTTCCGGAAGGGGAAGACAGATCACATTGTTCCTCCTTCCTTCATGTTGTTCCTCTACACACCAAGCTCCTCTGTGTCCTGGAGCTCGCATGCTTACCGTTCCTTCTGCCTAGAATGCTCTTGCCCAAGTTCTTCACCTTACTGGATCTTTCTCTTCATCAGCTCAAAAATCACCTCCTCAGGGAGGCCATAAACCGCCACCTGATTTACAGTGGTCTCCTTCAGGGACCATCCCCTCCCCTTGTGCATTTCCTTTCTGGTGCTCATCACTCTGGAATTCTCTTGACTGCTTGCCTCTTTTGTCACCTGTTTCCTCCACTGGTCTGTGAGTTTCTGGAGGGCAGGGACTTTGTCTTATTTGCTGTTGTACCTGCAAAGCCTTAATGCAAGACTTGGACCACATTGGGAGCTGCAAATCTTTGGTGAATAAAAGTGTTCTAGGTTGGGATCTCTTTACCTCAGTTTTAGCCCCTCTTGTAATTCCAAGTTGTACCAGTAGCCAAGGTCAGAGAGAGACACCAAGGCAGTTTGTGGTTCAGCATCAAACACATTTATTTCACTTTTATTGAGTATACAAGAACAGAGAGCACACGCATACAGCACAGAGCACTGAGGTGGGGGAGCGTAGGGACCAGAGAGGAGAGAGGGGTGTGAGTAAAAAGGAACAGGACAGCATTGCAGTTGGTTGGTAAGGTGCTTTTGAAAAAAAAATTATTTAGAGTGATGTTGCTCATGCAATTTCAGGCCAGTCTTGGAATGTGCTTGCAAGATTCAAAAACTGAAACAGGTCCTGGCACTTCCTATACCCTCAGATGGAAAAGATCCCAAGAAAGCAAAATAAGAGAAAACGAAGATCTGTAGGATGGCAGAGTGGAAAAAGACCCTGGAGAGCATCTGCTTTATCCTGTTCATTTTGCAAGTGGGGAAACTGAGGCCCAAAAGGGGGGATGAGACTAGCCCAATGTCACATGGTATGTTAGGGGCTGAGCCAGGATGGCCACCCAGAATTCCTGACTGCCCTCCAGGAATTTTTCCACTATGCTACATGGTCTCCTGGGTGGAGAGGTGGCACAGAAAGGACGAGAAATGTAAAAAAGGAAAAGTAGGTTGAAGACAGAGAAGACAAACTTCTATATTCTCTATGAAGAGGAGGATGGGGAGGAAACAGTGCCCTAGATTTCAGTTGCAGCTCCCCTCCTCCCTGGTGGCACTGCCTGCCTCTCTATGGAAGGAAGGTCAGAGCACCCGTGGGATGGAGAGCTGCACAAATCCTGCCCCACAAGCTAAGCCTGGTCGCTTCATCCCTGCCCTGGAGCCACACACCCAGGGTCTGTAGGCAGGTGCAGAACCCAGAACAAATATTCTCCCTCTGAGGTGCATCCAGTGTGCTCAGGACACCTGGTTCCTGCAAGGACAGGGGTGCCTGAGACAAATTTCTGGGGGCCAGAGCGGGTGGATCCACTTCAGCTCTTGGCCCAGAAAGAATGGGGCTCTCAAGTTGAGAAGGGCAGGAAAGAGGTTTTGTGGCTTCTCTACCAGGGTTGTAAAAGAAACCTGGTGCGTGGAAAGCGTGCTGTCACACTCAGGGGAAGTTGGAGTGGGCCAGCAGCCTGCTCCAGGGGGTGTGGCTGACTGTGCCAGCTGAGCCCCAGGTGCAGGGCTGTTTCTGCCCGCTCTCCATTCCATTTTTGCCCACAGAGGCAAACACTTTTCTGGTTTCTTGTCCTGCCTCAGGTCAGCCAGCTAAGCATATACATCCCTAGGGTAACTGATATGCAAGCTGGGGCCGTCTGGGAGGCATCCCTGGGCAACGTCCAATACATTGGAGAGAATATGGAAATGCTCTCAGAGGGGCCAGCCGTGATTGGAGATGTAAGGCTGGCTCAGGGGACTTCCCAGGTCCCTCCCCACCCCTCACACTCTCTCTTCAGCCCAAGAATAGTGACTGCTACAAGTAGGTACTCAATAAACATTTGTTGAATGAATTTATTGACTGCTTTAGAAGCAGGCCTAGGGAGGTGAGACGGAACTGAGAAATTAAAGTGCAGTGGGGCCAAACTCCCTCAGAAAGGGACTCATTGAGCTCAGGGAAGTGGCTTGTGGCAGGGAAGCCCATGTGTGCCAGAGGTCAATGCCAAGCTTTTGTTGGGGTCTTCTCCAAGGGCTTCTGTGGTCTTGAGGCAATTTCTGGGACTCTGAGGGCACAGGCTTGGATGCTGACTGAAGGGGAGGTCTCCAAAGCGAGGGTCTTATACATAGATGGAGACTGAGCAACACTACCTTACACCCTTAGCTTGTTCTGGGAAAGGCAAAGCCTTTGGGAATACAGTTCTGACCTATCAGGGCCTGCCCTGTGTTCACCGTCTCTACCATGGCTGCTTTGGCCCAGGAAGAAGAGAATGATTCAGACAGAATACGGGAAGTAAAGGAAAAGACAGCTAGGAATTTTCGGACAGCCAGGTTAAATCCACCATCCTCTACGGCAGCCAGGGGTGTCAGCTCCCTTCGGATTGGAAGTTAGTTGTCACAATGCAGTCAGGGAAAGGCAAGACGTGGCAAAAAAAGAGAATGAGGCGAGTCCCCTAGGGAGGAAGGGGGACTGAGTCAGGGGATTTCTGCAGCAGAATCCTACTCTGGACCCCATGTCTGAGCACAGACCAGGCCCTGGTTGCTACTGCCCAGGGGGAGAAGGCATCTCAGACTACATCTGTGTTGCTTCCTTCTTGCCAAACCCCTGCCTCTGCATGGGGGGTCCCCGCCCCTCCCCACCAATCAACCAATTACAAACACCACACACTGTATTACTACACTGAACTGTCAGCTCCTACTGTGAGCCACCCACAGCCAGAGTCCTGGTCTCCTTGGCTGGGTCGGTTCAGTGAGATCTAGAAACCTTGGGATACATCAATCACAGTCAGATAGTTATAATTTTAAAATGTCAGCTTCATACTTACCAGCACTGTTTATTTCAATATTTGTTTCCTGTTATATGTAATATACATAACTTAAAAGCACATCCATACAAATCTCCTACAAGCTGCACCTTCATAATGAGAACCCATAAACATACAATGTCTACTTCCCTTCCTGTGGCTTGCTTTTCTGTTCTCGTTTTCTTTTCTCTTTCTCGTTTCAAATGACAGTCATCTGCAGTGGCCCTCAGCAGGGCCAGGATACAGAGGGTAAGGGGTGTGGGGTGCAGGAGAGGGAAGAGGGAACCGAGACAGAAAATGACGACAAGACGTGTGAGAGTCAAGGGGGAGGGGAGGCGGAAGGAAGGAAGGTGGATTTTGCAGCCCAGTGTCAAGACCCAAAAAATAATAATCCAGTGTTCCTCCTCCTCCTTTCCAAGTGGGGAATTTTCTTTCTTTCTCGGAAAACGGTTGACGGTGTGTGTTTTACTGCTGCGACTTCTCTTGCTTTGCTGCAAAAGTGTTTTCCTTTGCATTCGAGTGGGCAACAGATGCTGGAGAAGAACAAATGGAATGCTCATCCAACTAAATGTAACGTGCAGAACCAAGGTCTCATGGTACTTCTACAATCATCGCGGTCTGGCTTGTTCTCGTTGTTCTGCAGGGCTTCAAAGGGGGGAGCAAAGGATTATTGTCGTTATACTTTTTTTTTCCTGAAAAATCCCACCAATTCTTCAATTTGTCTGCAAAGGAAATGTAGGTGTTCAGATGTTGGTTGTTGCTGTCAGCCGAATGCTCGGCCAGCCCCAGCAGCAGTGCAAGGACGCGGTGTTTCCTGTATATATATCTATATCTATATATATCTATATATATATATGCTTTTCCTTTCCCAGTCTCTCATCAGTGACAGTATGTCGCAGCTGGGACGTCGGTGTTGAGTCGGAGAATTCAGAATGAAGGCCCCTTCTTAACGGTTCTCTGGCTTGGGTTGGACCAGAAATGCCAGCATCTCTTCACAGAGGTCAGGATTCCTGAAGCCAGAGGTGTAGGGGGAAGGGGACACAAAGGAAGGAGGGGGACAAGAAAAGTTAGTCACTTTTTGTCACTCATCTTTAAATACCTGCAGGAAGTTGTTTTAGATACCTTTACTGTGTGCGCTTTATTAGGGCTCAGGAAGACAGAGTGATTTGTCCAAGGCCACACAGCTTGTACGCGGCAGCTAAGAACTGAACCCACGGCTCTCTGACTCCAAAGCCTAGGTACACTTGCGTGTTTCTTTCCAGGGAGGCGGTATCTTTTACTTTGGCCTGAAAATTTGTCCAAGTTTCCTTTTAACACTGAGAATCTAAGATCACACTCCTTTCAGTTTTTCTTCCTACCTTCTCTCAGTTCTAAGAAATGTTTAGTTGTGATGGCAGATGTTCTTTTTCCGTTGTTTTTCCTTCTGATCTTCATGAGCCTGCTGTTTCCCAGGGATTAACCCCTAGAGAGCAGCGTTTAGATAAAGGAACCAGAGCCTGGATTCCCACTCTGGCTTGACTCCAGAATGTAGTGGTTAAGAGCGTGGGTTCTGTAACCAGGCTGCCTGAGTTCAAATCCCATTCCACGGCCTTATGGCTTGGTAATCTTGGGCGAGTTTCCCAACCTCTTTAGACCTTAGTTGCTCCCCCTGTAAAATGGGTCCTGCCTCACACAGTTATAAATTACTATTGTTCTTGTTAATTTAACCATACACTATTCTGATCTCATTGAGGGCAAGAGCTGTCTTTCCAGTGCCTAACACTGTGCCTGGCACATTGCAACTACCCCAAACTATTTAAAAGGTGGAATATCATGCCTGCCCTTTACCACTCACATATGGTCAAGTGCTAACAGAGTCGTAGAAACTCGATCCTTCTTGGCTTATTTGACAGATGGGAAAACTGAGGCCAGAGGGTTCAATGACTTAGCAAATTGGTGGCAGAAACAAGGCTAGAACTCAAGGCTCCTGCTTTGGAACAGGTCAATATTTTTTTTCCATTTAATTAAATTTTTGAAGGTAAGAAAGCTCTGGGAAGCTAGGTGGGTGCTGCCCTCTTGCTGGCAGTGTTTGGGAGACAAATCTTGTCTGAAGGAGACAGGCCAGTGAAAGAATATGGAGCAGAAGCCACACATCTGCCCTGTGAATTGCAGGGGGAGAAAAGAAAAGACTCTGTGTGAGATTGGTATGCTTTCCATACTCACAGCAAGACTTTTAAAGAGGAAAAACCTCCATAAGGAAGGCCAAGAGTCAAGTGGAACAGTGACAGACGTTCCTAGAGGATTCAGGGAGGGAAGAGAAGATAAAGACCAGCAAGATGGACACCCACGTGGAAACAGGGCCTTGTGCACCAGGCTGCTAGTGGAAGTTTATGGTCCAACTTACTCAGGGCTCTCATCAATCCCTAAAGATGGCAAAACTTTGAAAGACAAGGAAGCAGGTCCACACTGCTGGGCACCTTCTCTATGCATGACATTGCCCTGGTACATCACTTCTGTGCACTGAATGTTTGTGTCCCCCCAAAATTCACATGTTGAGGCCCTAATCCTCAAGGTGATGGTATTTGGAGGTGGGGTCTTTAGGATGTGCTCATAAATGGGATTGGTGCCCTTATATGAAGAGACATGAGAGAGATTCTCTCTCTCTCTGCTCTCCACCATTTGAGGACACCTAGAGAAGATGGTCGTCTGCAAACCAGAAAGGGGGTCTCACCAGGAACCCAAGTGGCTGGCACCCTGACCTTGGACTTCCCAGGCCCCATAACTATGAGAAATAAACGTGTGTTGTTTAAGCCACCCCGTCTATGATATTCTGTTATAGCACCCTGACTAAGACACTCACAGATGCTGTTTAATTATTACAGCAGCTCCAATTTACAGAGTGACCCCATTTTGTAGATGAGGAAACTGAGGCCCAGGGAGGTTCCTCTGGGCAGACTGCTAGCAAGGAGTTTCTGGCTCCAAAGCCTGGGTGTGTTCTTTCTACTCAGTTCTGCTACTTTTGAGGATTTTTTTTTCCTAGTGGCAGGCTGCACTTTAAGTGCCAGCCCTATAGGTCAGTGTAAACATGATTCTGGATGTGTGAAATGTCATCAAAAGCCTACAGACACTTCAGAAGTAACAGGGACATATAAACAATACCATATTATAATTTAACCTTCTTGGTTTATGACAGCAGAGTCCAACGTGCTGCATTTTGTGAGCCTACTTTAAGTTAACGGTAATAATAGTCATAACTAACTTTTGTTGAACACTTGCTATATGCCAGGCACTGTGCTGACTACAGTATGCATATAATTGCAGTGACGCTATGACACAGAGACTATGAAAGTCAGTGTGGTAAGGAGGGTAAGACCAGGGGGCAGCTTGGGAATCTGACAGATTAGGTTTTACTCTCTAATCAATCCAGCATGTTTCCAGCTCCACGACTGTGAGCAAGTCACCTAATGTCTCAGAGCCTCAGTTTCCTCATTTGTAAAATGAATGAGCAGATCACAGTACTCACATCGAGCACATAGCCTGGTGCCTGGTGCAGCATAAGCCTTCCATAAATTACAGCAATTGTTATTACTATGATCCTCACTGCCATTTGGCTGATGAGGAAGCATGGCTGAGAAGGTTAAATAACTTGCTCAAAGTCACACAGCTAATAACAGGCAGGGCTGAGATTCAAATCCAGGTCTGCAGGACCCTAGAACTCTTCCTGGGGGGACCAAGATGCATCCATCCATTAAGCCAACATTTTTCAAGCACTTTAAAAAGGTGTTTTCTAATTCAGAGCAGACCATTCTCCCAGAATTAGTGAGTCTGACTGTATTAGGACTCAGAGGTGGTTCCTACTTGGCAATAACTAATGGTAAAGTATGTGGGCAGAAAAGGCAAAGGAGAAACTTCTGTCTCTCCAGGGCAACATAAACAAGGTGACCTTTACAGAGGATCTGAGGGGGGGGGGGAGCATGGTGGTGCGTGGGACAATGGCATCAAAGAAATAACGAGGAGGGAATGAGACAGCAAAGGGAGCAGTGAGGTGGGCAGACGTGAAAGACTGTATGGTGGAGAGGTGGGCAGGATGTGGAGGCTGGGATGAGAGCTCTGAATGGCCAGGGAAAATGGGAAGGCAGAAGCCTGGGGGTCTGGCTGGGAATGCTCCGGGAAAGATGAGGAGGAATGAGACAGGGAATGGAGAAGATATGAGAAGCTCACGACACTCTAGCAAAGCAAAGAAACAGCCAGAGGACTATAACTGGAAAGGGGCTTGTCCCATCTCTTCAATTTTGCAAATGTGGAAACTGAGTCCCCACAAGGCAAGAAACTGACCCATGGTCACAAACACGGTCAGTACAATGGCTGGGACTAGAGCCAGGTCCCAATTCCCAGCACAGAGTTCTCTGCATCAGTGGTTCCTGCACCTGGCTGCATATGGACTTCCTAAGGACCAAGGTATAAATAAAGATTCTCAGGTGTTGGCCCAGTGCTTCTAAATCAGACTTTACGGCAATGGTTCTCTAGTCTCTGTACTCCCCTGGTGATACTGCCAGCTCAGCACCAGCTTGTGTGACCTCCACTCTCCCACTCTGAGATCTGGGGGACAAAAAGCAAGAATAACTGGACAACTGAGGGGACAGGAATGACAATTTGCCTGAAAGGCTGAGGAAGGCTGGCAGGTAGGCTTGGCCCGTGACCAGCTTGCACTTCTAGACCAGCACTGTCCAACACAAATAGAATGCGAGCCACATATGGAATTTAAAATTTTCTAGATAACAAAATTTTTTGAGACAATATTTTCTAAATTTTCTAGATATTTCTAGTTTTCTAAAATTTCACAGGTAAATTTTTTTTTTTGAGGAAGATTAGCCCTGAGCTAACTGCTGCCAATCCTCCTCTTTTTGCTGAGGAAGACTGGCCCTGAGCTCACATCCATGCCCATCTTCCTCTACTTTATATGTGGGATTCCTACCACAGCATGGCGTGCCAAGTGGTGCCATGTCCACACCTGGGATCCAAACCGGCGAACCCTGGGCCGCCGAAGCGGAACGTGCAAACTTAACCGCTGTGCCACTGGGCTGGCCCCTCACAGATAAAAATTTTTAACTTCTACATTAAAATTCTAAGTTTTTAATTTACAGTAAAAACGAAAATAATAGGTGAAATTAATTTTAATAAGATATTTTACTTAACCCAAAATATCCATACATTATCATTTCCATATATAATCAATGTAAACATTATTGAGATATTTTACATTCTTTTTCCCAAATCAAATCTTCAAAATCTTGCACATATTCTACTCTTAAAGCACATCTCATTTCGGATTAGCCAATTTCAAGTGCTCAATAGCCACGTGTGGCTAGTGGCTCCTATATTGTACAACACAGAGAAAACATTTCCATTGTTGCAGAAAGTTCTCTTGGCAGCACTGGTCTAAACCAGGGTTTAGCAGCCTTTCAAAGTAGCGGGAAGATTTTTCACTGCTTTTTCTTCTGACATGAAGGGGGTGGTGATCAAAGGAAGAGAAAGAAATATTTTTGTATCTTTCTAGAAGACACTGGTTTCACTCATCAGGGAAGAGGGCAAAGAGATGACCTGCTATTGGTGGGGTCTCTGAGATGGATTTTTTTTCCTTGTAGTATAATATGTAAACCATGTAAAGTGCACAAATCTAAGTGTAGAGCCGGACACATTTTTACATATGTATCCACCCATGCGGCCCACCCAGTTGAGGATGCTGACATTTCCAGCACCCCAGAGGGTTCCCTTGTGACTCTTCCCTGTCAGTGCCATATCCCAGGACTACTCAATATTCTGACTTTAATCACTGTTGCTTAGTTTCGTCTGTTTTTGAACTTTCTATGAATGGACTCATCCTGTGTGTACTTTTTACGTCTGACTTCTTCCACTCAACTCGATGTCGGTGAGATTTTGTTTTACATGTCTGGCAAAATTCATATATTTCCAAAGGGGCCAGAAGAACCCCTCCCCAATTTAGGCTGATGCCAGGCCTATCTGCTGCTGCACCATCTCATTCCTCTTATTCACCAAGGCACTGATGGCCATAAGGAAAGAGGAAAATACTGGGGCCCCTAAGATTCTGGGCCCAGGTGGCCTGAGAAGGGTTTGCAATCTAGCAAGACAGATGGGATTCAAGGGCTCTGGTCATCATCTCTCAGCTTGGCAACATCCAGTGACCTGTGATGGAGACAGAGACTCAGGGACAGGAATGTGGCGCTAGACCTGGTAGGACTTTTTCTGGCTTCCAGCTTATAGGCAACGCCAATGAGGTTATGCTTGCTTCCATCTGTCCCACCTCAGTATCCGCAGTTAATCCTCTCTCCCCTTTTCTTACCATTTCTAGATTCACTTTTCTGGATCTGGGGCTTGAAACCCCAAAGAAGCCAAGGAACCAGTCTCCCTTCCCCTCCAGACTCTGATTCACTGTATCTAGGGGAGCTACCTCTCTCCTTTAAGCCACAAACGAGGAAGGTGTGTGTGGGAGGGTCAGTGCCGCACTAGGGACCAAGCCATCTGATGGGTTCTCAGATGGAAACGACCCAAGCGGATCCTGCTCCTGCTCCCTCCTCCCCCTCATGGCTGCTGAGCCTCAGAAGGCTTACCTGTGGCTTCTTGTCCCTCTCCTCTGGGGATGGGTCTGTTTCTCTATATACGACAGCTTTGGTTACCAGCATGTCAGGATGCTGCAGTTTGGCCTCCTTGATGGCCAAAGCCAGGGCCTGGTGAAAAAGAAAAGCAGACTGAGGAACTATAGATATCGAATACGGGAGAGACCATGGAGACCAACAAGCCCCTTAGTGCACAGCTGAGGAAACGGAGGCCCAGAGAGGGGCAGTAGTCAAATAATAAAAGGGAGAGACTAGAGCTCAGGTCTTCTGCCTCCTTCTGGCTCCCATTCATTGCCCCTTCCCTGGGAGCTCCTTGTCTGGACAGCGTCAGCAGGAAGTGGACATCATCTCTGCCCACAAGGGCAGCTGTCCACAGATAACCCAATATGGGAGGGACTGGGGATTGGCAGTGCCACTGGGAACAACAATCCCTATCCCCATACCTGGTCTTGATCAACATCTTCGTCCCCAGTAATGATGATTCGCTTCTCGATCCTTGTCTCAGAAAACCCTCCTTTCACAGTCTGCAGAAGGAGAGGGAGGTGAGGTCAGCCTTGGGGTCTGCTGGGGCAGCAGCTGTGGCAGGGCAGCTATCCAAAGCATCTCTCAAGGGCAAGGCCGGAGTCGGCAGTCATCTTGTCTCCTGGCTCCCTTAGTTTTTCTTTTTCTGGTTTTGGGACTTCAGACTGCATGTCCTGCCTGTCTGCCTCCACTCCCTCAACTACCAGACTGTCCCCTCCAGGTCTTCCAAGCCCAGCTCAAATGCTGTCTCCCTGACCTGGCGATCCTTCCGCCTTCCTGCCTCAGTACTCTCCGAGCACCAAGTTTGTGTCTCTCAGGGTTCTGGTCTCTCTTCCCTTACTGACCTTGTGTGTGTGACCTGGCCTTGCTCACTAGGCTGGAGCTCTTGAGGGCAGGGGCTGTCTTTTGTTCATCTCTGGATCCCCAATTCCCCCAGTCCCCTGTCCAACCTGACCAGGGCAGGCGCTAAATGTGGATTTGTTGAATGAACACATGAATGAAATGTGAATGGTGACAAGGTCCTACCTTAAATGACTTCAAACAAAACTACAAGAGAAAATTGCATTCATGACACTATAACCTCCACTGTTCCCCAAAGGGTCAGGGTTTGGGTGCAAGTTTAGAAGTAGAAGATGGGGCAGGACCTAATTGTGGGGCATACTGAAGGAGGGTGGTGGCTGAGGGAAGTCCCTGCTGGAGTCAGGAGTGGACAGAAAGCAGGGCGGGGCTCCCAGCTGGCAGGGTCAGGAAAGGCTTTGCAAAGCAGAGTTATCTGATCTGTGTGTGGTGGGGCGTGTGATGGAAAATCTTCCCGTGAAGCTTTCAGTGAAGCCAGCATTGCTCACTAATGCTTTTGGTGAGAGTGGGCACTTTCTGGGGAACGTGCAGAGGTACTGAGTCCTGCACAGGAGTGGCAGGGCTGTGACAGCTCGTGTGCATACAGGGGCAGTGCTGACTACCGACTTCTCCCTTGATGGCTCTGCAGAACCTCCAACTCAACCCGGCTCCCTGGCCTCTCTCCTCCAGGTCACTGTCCCTGGCCTAGCCCCTCCCTGCCTTCCTGCTGGCCACTCGGGTGTGGACATGCTGGCCAGACTGTCTGCCCTGTGTCCTCATTGGCTGAGTCACGGCTGACATGTCAGCCTTCTTTGGCTCTGCCTCTTCCACCCCAGCTCCAACCCCTACCCTGGTCCAGCCCTCCATCCCTAGTCTCTCCATAACTCTCTCTCTCCTTTCTCCCATCTACCTGCACATCCTAGTGGACCTACACTCCTCTCCTTAAACCCCTTTTCACTGGGCCACTCCCCAATTAAAAAACCTTGACAGCTTTTCAATGGCTCTCAGACTTAGGCCCTCCCTTGTCACATTTGTTCTGGGATTTGTCTTATTTGTCTCTATTCTGCTTCCCCTACCCTGAGTCCAACCTAATTTCCCAAAGTTACGTTCCCTGCATGCTGCCGCTTGCTGACAGAGACTGCTTCTCCTGTTTCCCACAACATGCATCGCTATGGTCCCTCTAGTTGCCCCTGGCACAGAGGCCAGCATAAGGTTGACACTCACTAACATTTGCTTGGTGAACGAATAAGCAAACACAGGCAGTTTCTGCCACACTTTCTGAGTTGCTTAGAACATCTGCATCTGTCTTCTCCTCCCTCACAAGTCCTACCTGGCTTTCCAAGACCCTGTGCAAACCCCACTTTTCCCAGAAGTCTCCTCCTCACTTTTTGAGCCTTCCTTACATCAGCCCCCTCTAAATCCCTCCAGCACTTAAGGCGTACGAGGCAGAAACGCCATGATTCACAGTTACTTCCAAAGAGGTGGTTCCCCCAGCCTGGTTGTCAATGTTGAAGGGCACTGTGTGTAGGACACACAGAGTCTGTGCTTAGGACAATCTGTAGCACAGAGCAAAGCACACAGCACTCCAGAAACTGGGAACACCGCAGTTCTTCTCTGTCCATGTTACAAGGTAGAGCAATGGCAATGACCTTCTCCAGCCCTGCATCCAGGCTGGGGGCATGCGGCACCCTGCTGCTACTCACTTTGGTAACATGGGTGGTGGTGGAGGTGGAGAGGGTTTCCGCGGTGGCGCTGTAGGTGCTGGTGAGGACATCTTTCCCGATGATCTGCAGAATATAACCACCCCCCACCCCGGGGGTCAGTGAGGACACTGGGCTCTGCAGGGTGGGGTGAAGGTGCGGTAAACCAAGGAACGAGTAGGGATCCCATGAAGGTGAAGTTTGGAAGCCAAGATGCTTCGAACCACTGAGTCTAAGAATTCAGGAATACTGGAACCTTCAGAATGCTAGACCCACAAAATTCTCAATCCTTGGACTCTAAGATTCCTAGAACCCGAGATTCCTGAGGCCCAGAATCCTACTAAGACCCTAGAGTTTAAGAATTCTGGCATCTTAGAAGAACAAACAGAGGATCCAAGGTGGAAATAGAGCCCTCCTGATCCTCCATCCTATCAGAGCCAGGGCTGGATGATGAGAAGGACAGACTTGGAGAATGTGGGAGCTGCAAGAGACCTCACAGTGACAGACTCAGTCTCATGGGACAGCCACTGGCAGAGCCAGGCCCCGACTCCAAGCCTCTGGACTCTTAGTGCATTGCTCCTCCTGGTCAGTAAGGAGAGCAGATGTAAAAGAGCCGTCATATCACAGGCACACCACGCGGAGGGGCCACTTCACCCTCACGCTGCTAATGCCCTGCTTGTGTGTGTGGAGTGGAGGGCAATGGACGAGACTCTGGTGGGCACCGGGGAGCCCTGTGAGCATCTGAAAATGATGCAGTTTCCCGGTGCTGCACTTTTAGGGCAGCCTCCTGGACTCTATGCTGCACTTGCTGTGGGCCACCTACGGCAGCGTGGAGTCCCCTAGCCTGAGCTGGCCCTGACCACTTACCGGAGAAAGAGAACGGATTTCCGTGGCCACCGTCTGTGGGCCTGGGATCATGGCAGCTGCCCCCTTCCCGGACTTGACACTGTTCTCCTGGGGAAACAATAGTGCTCAGATGGCCAGGTCTCAGGTGGGCGGGCCCCCAGGATGGCCGGTGCATGTGGCCACATAGCTCTCATGGCCACAAGGTTGAGTGGTGACATTAGAAGCAGAGAGCTGAAGGCATCATTCAGTTCAGTCTCCTCTCACTTGTCACCCACTCACTCACATATTTACACACTTCCTCATACACTCACTCATTCAACAAACATTTACCGAGTGCCTGGCATTAGGGACACTGTGGTGAACAAGACATGGTATCGCTCTCTGGAAGCACTAACAAAGGAAGGAGCTGAGACATTCAGGTTCTCCTCTCGTCCCTGCCACGTCCTAGCCACATGACCTGGGGGCAGAGCCACCTCCACTCTCTGGGCCTCATGGATTCACCTATGGAAAGGGACCCCTGTAATGTAGGTTCATCAACGGTAACACACGTCCCACTCCAGTGGGGGATGCTGATAATGGGGGAAGACTATGCACATATGGGGGCAGGGGGTATATCGGAAATCTCTGCATGTCCCTCTTAATTTTGTTGTGAACCTAAAACTGCTTTAAAAAAAATAAAGCCTTAAAATTTTTTTTTTGAAAAAGGGATCACTACCCCACTCCCAGATGAGGCTAACAGAGGAGAAAGGACTTTGCAAATAGAAATCCGTAGGATAAATATAGGAGTATAGGCTGGCTATTGACATCATAATAACTACTGTTTTCTGAGTACTTGCTAGGCGCTAGGTATTATGCTAAGGATGTATTATCTCACTTCATCCTCAGAACAACTGCAGGAAATTGTTCTGATAGTCCTGTTTTACAGTTGAGAAGCCAGAGGGCCAAAGATACTAAGTGGCTTGCCCAAGTCCCCCTGCAAGTTAGTGACAGAGCCTGGATTTAGATCCATGTTCGTCAGACTCCAAGTCCAACACGCTCCTGCAACACCACTCTGCCCTCGGGATTCTTGCCCCTGAGGCAGCTCTCCTGGTCCTAACTTGGATTCTAACTGCTAGATATTCCTGGAATTGGCCCTGGACTTACTGGCCCACATCTGGGAAGGGGCCTGGCTGCCCGCCTCTACCTCCCACTTTCTGCACCATCTCAGGGCTCAGCCTAGTCTGTCCAGGGGCCCAGAGCTGTGTCCATTCTCCAGCTCCCCAGATACTAGATCTGGATCTCTGCCTGCCAGGAGATAGGTGAGGACAGAAACCCTCTGCCTTGCCCCTGCCTACCTCCGATACCTGCCTCAAGCAAAAGCAGTCAGTGACCTGGTTAACCTGGCATCCCAGCTTCGGAAAGAGCCACTAGCCCCTTGAATCCTACTGTCACTCTTGGCCATTCTCCCCTGAAGCCTCTTCTTCTCCCAGTGCTCCCTCTTCCCCAGGCGAAGTCTCACTTCCACTTTCTCATTGAAAACAGAGGCTACTAATGGAGACACAAGTCTTTCAAAACAAGGTGCCATCTGCTCCATCTGACTCTCCTGTATCTTTGGCCAGTCCTCTCTCCTGCCTCAAGGAGGAGCAGCTCCTCTCCTGGCCAAGGCAATGCCACCATTGCCACTCTGGACCCTTCCTCCTGTGTACTCAGGGCTCTCCTCTCTTGCTACCCTCTCTCTGGGCCCCCTCAGACACTCAAGCCTTCTGCTGCCTCATCGAGGACATTGTCCCCTTTATCTGTAGCCCAGATCTTTCTCGAACCTTAGACCTTTACAACCAATTGTCTCCTAGCATTTTCCCTTGGAAATATCCCACAGGCACCTTAGACTCATCAACTCCAAAATGGAATTCACTGCCCCCTCCCATCTCCCACACATACCTGCCACTAAGGAGCGCTCTCCTCCAGTGCTCTCCGTTTACATCAGTGCTTCCCAGACTTGGGGGCATCACTTGGAGGGCTTGTGAAACCACAGACTGCTGGACCCCGATGCAGAGTTTCTGAGTCAATAGGTCTCAGGTGGGGCCCAGAATTTGTCTAACAGGTTCCCAGGACCGCACTTTGAGAACAGCTGGGCTAGTGAGCAGCATCACCAGCCCATCTTTCCCTCTGTCACCTGAACATTCTATCAACAACCAAATCCTGCACTTTCCTCCCTCCAGGTATCCCTTAACCCGATCTCCCTCTTCAGCATCCACCTCCTCAGACTCTGGCCCTGCCCCAGCCCCTGAACTAGTTCTACCAAAGGCATGTGGGCTCAGGCCACTGTCTGTCTCCTTCAGGGCTGGATTCACAGTGCCTGGCACAGCACTTCACACGGCGGGGGTGTTCAATCAATACTTGCCAAAGGAGGGAAGGAGGGAGGAAAAGAGGGAAGGAAGGAATTTTTGCTCCAGTCATGTTCCACACAGGTTGCTAGAATAATCTTTCTAAAACACAGAAACACATGTTTGATGACATCATGCCCCTACTTAAAATATTGAAGTGATGCCCATTGTCTCCAGGATGAACTGTGAACTTCGAGGCCCTTCAAGCCCCGGCCCAGCCTTCCTTTCCAGCCTCTTCTCCCCCTGCTCCTTCTTCACACACTTGACATCTCTCTTCACTGACCACTTGCCTTCTCCCGAACACTATGCTTCTTCACATCCTTGCCTTTGCACCTGCTGTTGCCACTGCCTAGAATGCCTTCTCCTATGATTGCACCTTAATTTATCCTTCAAGCACAGCTCAACTGTCACTGCCTAGGTAAAGCCTTCCCTGGTCCCTCTTGGCAGGGGTGTCACCCCATACCTCTCCTCCCTTTGCTCCCTAGAGGGCATGATTACACTCTTCTATGAAGGCAGGAAAAAATAATAGCAGCTCACAGTTACAGAGTGCTCACTATGTGCCAAGCCCTCCTCTAAGGGCTTTGCATATATTTTCCTGGTTCATCTCACATCAACCCTTTGAGGGATGTGCTATCATTGTCCCCCCATCCCATTTTACAGAAGTGGAAACTGAGGCTTGGAGAGGTTCAGGTAACTTGCCCAGGGTCATCCAGCCAGCAAGTGGGAGAGCTGGGCCTTGTTCACCACTGTGTGCCCAGGACCTAAACAATTAAATGTGCCTGTGATTATTATTTGGATGAATGAATTCTAGCAGGCAGTGTGTTTTCTTTGACTCTGTATCCCCCTACTGGGCAGATTAGTAGAGACTAATAAATCTTTTTTGGAACAAATGAATGGATGGATGGATGGATGGGTAAATGAATGACATAACTACCTACTCACCATAGCACAAATTTAAATTTAGCCCTACAAGCATCCCAATGCCACGCCATAAAGGATTGAAGAGAGAGGAGGAACTGATCGACCAGTGAAAAGTGTGTGAGCTGCTAACTGGTTTGGCTTTATTTGTCTTAAAATCTCTGTTTACCCAAAACCTACCTGCTGGGTAGTCTAAATTAATGTAATTCTCTTCCTATGTGTATATCAGGGGTTTGGCAAGAGAAAGCATTTGAAAACAGCTTCCCAACAGCTTGAGACAGATTCTGCCCGGGCCCTGATACCTGTCCCTGCCCCAGCCCCAGCCTCAGCCCCACACGGCAGCTGGTGTTCACAATGGTCAGGGTGAGGGAGCAGAGCAGAGTAGTTGAGATGGATAGTGGGGCTTCTGGAGTCAGAATGCCTGGGTTTGACCTGGCACTACCACTTATTGGTTGTGTGACCTTGGGGAACTCACTTTACCTCTCTGAACTTCGGCTTCCTCATTTGTAAAAGGTGGAGAAAAAAAGAGCACCCGCCTCACATTTTTTGTGAGGACCAAATGAGATCATCCATTCAAGGTTCTCAGCACACTGCCTGGCAGCAAAACCTGTGTGCCAAATGCTATCCACTCTATGTCATCCTTAAAGGATCTGATGTTACTGGACTCTCTCAAGAACCTGTGAACCAGGCAGAACGGGGATTATTCCAATTTTACAGATGAGGACACTGAGGCCAAGGACCTTCCTCCATGGGTCAGACAGCAAACAGGTAGCAGACCCACAGGGTCCCTTGGGAGATGGTCCAAAATCCTGAGCTTCCAACTTAGGGTCACTACACGCCAGCTACCGACCAAAGCAAGGAAGTGGCCCCAGACACAAGAACATGATGGGTCTTCAGGAAGGACTTTCAGGCACAATCCTCATGTGTTGTCAATAATCAAATACCACCACCCTCCCTCTAGCCTTGCCGTGGCTGAGATGACTCAGATAACCAAGACTCAGCGATTCCACCTCTCACGTTATACATTTTGGAAAACTGACGTCTGACTGGACATCCTGTGACAACTACGGTACCAAATAATAAAAGTTTAACTGTATGTCTCCTGCCAGATGCAGTGAGGCCAGATGAGGATTTCCTGTGGGTTGTTAGCTTGTGTCTGGCCCTTTCAGGGGGCGAGGGGCTGGTCAGAGAGGGAAGCCTCCTGGGTCCTACTTACCATGGTGGTTGATATGGTCTCCGTGGTGATGGAGGGAGTGGTTGGCATGAACTCCTTCCCCCCTGGGGCAGTGCCATCAACCTGCCAGCCAGAGGAGGAGTCATTAGAGAGAAATAGAGAATGTGCCAGACACACCTGCAGCATCCGTTGCCTGAGCTCGTGGCATTCCCAGTCACAAGGAGACAGGCTGTGTGAGTGAACACGCACTCAGGGCGGGGGGCGGTCCACACACAGCCCAAATTACAGAGGGGCCTCACAGGTCCTCCAGCCTATTTCAATCATCTTATTTGACAAAGGAAAAATAATCCCAGACAATTGAACAAATTCTATCTGAACTCCAATGCATGTATTCTTTGACCTAGTGATCTCATGGCTAGGAATTCAACCTTTGGATATAAACTTTGAAAACTTTGCCAAGAAGTATGAATAAGAAAGCTCACTGCAGCACTCATCATTAACTGTAAAAGACAAAGACGACCACAGGTCCATCAGTGGGAGATGGCAAGATAAACGAGGACCCACCTCCCAAGGGGGATAAGAAGAGTAAGTTTGGTCCTTACACGCCAGCATGGGGTGATCACCAAGATAATTATTTTTAAAAAGTGAGGTATAAAAGAGAACCATCTCTTGTGAGTAAAATTTTTAAATGTCTAGAGATGTAAGTATATATGTTGGTATACCCATAAACTTTTTTCTGGGAGGAATCACAAGAAAAATTTCATTTTGTTCTATTTGAATTTCATAACAGTGAACTTTTTTTCTTGTTTTGTTTTGATGTCAATAAAGATTACAGGGCTGTGGGATTTGGGGCTATTTTTAGTTTTCTTTATACTTCTCTGTATGAAAACAAAACACACGTTACTAAAACACAACAGGCCAGAGAGGGAAAGCAGCTTGCCCGAGGTCACACAGCTCATCAGAAGTTGAAGAGTCTTGACCGCTACACTAACAGCCTCATAAACCCATATAAATGTTATAAAAGTGAAAGAAAAAAATTCTGGAAATGACAGAGTAGCCCAAATTACGTTGGTTTATGTCTTACTTTAGTTCTTGAGACAAAGACTGGTCTCCAGGGCAAGAAAGCCCCAGGACTGCAGCTCTTCTGGCCAGGAAGAGTCAAGAGGTCATCGATCAGACCCACAATCTCAACTTTCAAAGTTTAAAAACCACAAAAGGAACTTAGGAAATGTACTATACACAGTACACCTGTGTCTATTTATGACAGCTTTCTCTAGGGTACCAAGTATGTTTCATCGTGCTAAGACAAACAATTTTTTCTTTTTTTCACCTCGTTCATTTGCCAATCTGATGTGGAACCCCCATGCATAAAAAAATGATCCAGTGTGAGCCATTCTGCCTAAAGCTAGATTGGACTCTCTCCCTTGTCTCTCCCAAAGCAGCCCCTGGGACACCTCAAGAAACCTCTCTAACTCCTTCAAGCAAACTGAAAGCCATGATCTAATCCACTAGCCATTAGTCCTAAAAACACTCTGAGGAGGATGGGGGAGACACGATCATCCTCATTTTATAGATGGGAAAATGGAGGCTTTAAGAGGTGTGGCCTGCCCGGGACAGGAACCCATTACACGGCCCACTCCCAGAGCTCAGCGAGGACAGTGAAGCTCAGGACAGCATCATGGTTAAACGGGAGCTCCAGGTGAGCAAAGTGGCATGGGTTGGCCAAGGGGCTTGGCCATGGTGGAGACCCCAGCCCCAAATGCCCAATACCTATGCTCAGGGAACACTGGAAGGCACAGGTTACCTGGCTGGTGTCCACAGTGCTGACTCTGGTCTGCAGTACAGCCTCCGGCTCGATCTTCTTCCTGATGGCCAGGCTGCTGACAGTCATGGTTTCCGTTTTCACAGGCTGTAGGGAGACGAGCAAGAACACTCCATAACTCAAGCCCCATTATGACTCCTGCTCACAGGCAACTGTGGTGTAGGGTCAGCAAGTTATCTCCCACCCCTGCAGCTGGCCAAGTCTGGAAGGGTATGCAGGTCAGGGCAAAAGAGGCATGGTGAGATGTCATAGACAAACAGCCCAAGATGGGGGTAGCCAGAACCACCCGCAGCACCTAGACAGGCCTGCCCATGACCCTGCAACCACAGAACCTCCTGATGGCTACATGCTGTCTTTTAGGCTACCATTAAAAGAACATCTACTATTCAATTAACATGCTCTGTGCTGGGCCCTACACTCAGTATTCTCCTTATGTACATAATGTCACTAAATCCTGAATGACTTCAATGGTTATGCCACCACCTCCCACTGGCTCCATTTGAACTATTCTTTAGAGCAAGAGTCATACACCTCGCAGCCTACAGGGGCCAGGCAGGAGATGTAAACAAGTAAAGTGGGTTTGTTGGGGACTGGGATGAACAGGAGAGCACATGGGGTTCCACTCAGGTTTGGCCAGTGGTGGCCATGGCCTCTGAGTGACTGGATCATCTGATTTTTTAAAATGATACAAAGATTCAAAAATTCCTGGGTTTTATATTTAATGTCCTGATTTTTAAAACAAGGTCAAAGAAAACCTCTGGTAGCCAGATCTGGCCTGGGTCCACAAGTTTACAACCTCTACTCTGAAGTCTTAAATTAAATGATCCGTTTCTTCTGAGCCCTAGTTCATGGCTATACACACAGCAAATATTAACATATGTGAACTGAACGAATGAACACAAGCTAGCTTGTCATCTGGCTGGGAAGGTGAGAGGGGATTCTTATAGATAGCTGTAACCCTAAGACCCAGCCATTCATTCAATTAATCATCTCTTAGTGCCTGGTATGTGCAGGCTTTGAGAAGCTGCCACCTGGTAGGAGAGCAGACTTGTCAACCACTAACCTGACTGTCTGGGATAATGGTGGGAGCAGAGCACTACAGAGAAAAGGGGCTATGGAGGGAGCAATACTTCTGCCCAGGGCGGTCAGGAAGGTATTTGCTAGGGAAGTGATAGCTGAACTTAGTCCTGGAACATGACAAGTTTGCAAGTCAGAGAAAAGGAGGAAAAAAATCTATCCAGAGGGTATAGCACAGAGAGAAAGCCAGAGCGGATGAACTCCTATTTCAATGCCTGGAACATGGGGGAAAGGACAGTGCGGTGGGAGGGAGGCTGAGGCTGGAAGAGAAGAGGGAGCAAAGGAATAACATGAACAATGATCCTCTGACAGGAGGACACAGAGCAGAGAGGCCCAGACACAGTCTGTCCCTGTGTCCCACTCAGTGACATTTCCTCTTCTCTAGGAGTTTCCACTGCTACCCCAAGACCCCAGGGCCAGATGGATTTAGACTGCTGCCCCTTCCCCAGGAAGCCCAGGCCCCAGGGAGAGGAGCCTGAGCCAGGATCAGGAAAAACCATCCAACTTTCAGACCAGGCCGCAGGAGCCCCTGCGAGTCCATAAGCACATGCTCTCTGCAGGTGCCATGCAACGCAGGTAGGGAGCGGAGGAGTCGAGTAAGATTAGACTGACCTCAGGCAAGCGATAGGGTCACAGGGTTAAAATGCCAAGGAGTGCAAGTTAGGGGTAAACCGAGATGGCAAACATGCGGGCACAGAACCATGCTGTTCTGCAGAGGGGCAGTCATGCAACATGAGACCGAGCTTCAGGCTGAGGGACTCTGGGCTGCAGGCTGGTGGCTCAGTCTTCTCACAGATGGCCCAGGGCCCTCTGAACATGCAGTGCCCGGTGGGCCCGGGTCTTGACGAAGCTCCACTGTACCTCAAACTGGGGCATATCCAGGGTAGAGCAGGCCCCTCGATCCGGGCTGTCCTCGATGCCCCCTGACTCGTCATCCTGACCAGGGCCCCCCTTGTTGAGATCCCGGGAGAACACCAGGCCCTCAGGTTCCGAGTCGCTTTTGTCTCGGTCGAGCTCAGGCAGGCTGCGGGAGAAGTCTTCGAAGGCGCTGCCATGGTAGTCACCAATGACTGTGAAGTCGACCTCAGCCTCCAGGCTGGACGTGGAGCTGACTGTGATGCTGGAGCACTTGCGCTCAATGGCCAGGTGGTTGTCCTTCAGGAACACTGCGTCCCTCTCCTGGTCTTGGTCCTCATCTCCTGTGTCACTCTCTGGGGCCTTGGGACGTGGTGGTTTGACTTTCTCCTCTGAGCCCTCCCTCAGCCCTGCTCTCTATGGCCAGATAAAATCAAAGGAATGGGGTACGGGGTAGGGAGAGAGAGAAAGAGAGAGAGAAGTCAAGATGGTGAATGACAGAAGAAATCTTGGGGCCATGTCGATGTCCCAAATGGAAGAGCAGGTCAGGAAACGAAAAACACCCCAGAGGGTTCCTTGACATCCAAACAAACTTAAAAAAAAACGAAAACTTCTCAAGAGTGGGGGCGCTCTTTTCCGAGGGTCTCCTACTGATGGCAAAAGCAAGTACAAAGCAAACATCCTGCCAGTTGGTCCTGGACAGGAGGCCCCATCCAAGGTTTGGATCTGGGAACTTATCAGAAGCAGCACTGTGCGCAAGGCAGGGATGGGAGCCCAGACCCCAGGCCCACCCGTGCAGGCCAACATCGAGAGACAGAAACCAAGGAGGGAGACCCAGGGATCAGGGAAACCCAGGAGGGGGAGGCAGAGAGGCTGGAGCCAAGAGCTTTGAGGAACAAAGAGGAAGCCAACATGGTTTTGTCAATTCCACTGAGTCTCTGTGGGAAGGGTCAGCATCGTCTAGAGGGAGGAACAATACGGGGTAATTCCTGGGAGCTGGGTGCTACATCGGTTCAACCCTGAGCTCCATGAGTGGGCTGGCAGGCAGGCCACGGAGTGGAGGTTATGGTCCCATCAGTGTAATTGACAACAGCAGGCCAGGGAAATGCTGGAGGGGAGCCAGCAACTCTTGTCCGACATACATACCTCTCAACTGGCCTGTCAGGGATTAAACAACACATGTACATTTTTGGCTGTTTCATGACATTCTTTTTTAAGACCAATCTAACACCCACCAAATATTTTTAAAGTACTTGGCTTCAGGTTCTAGAGATTCAGTGTGCTTAGAGATTCACTTGCTAAATGAGCCTCCATTTAGCCAGTTTCTGGAAGGTTGAGAGGTGTGAGGAAACATTCCAGACAAGCCAGAGTTGAGCTGCCACAAGAGGCACTGCCAGAGCAGGTGGGGATCTAAGGCAGCGATGCACCCTGGCCAGGCGAAGATGACCGGGTCATCAGGGCACCGAGGGGCTGCAGAGACCTGAGGGCCCGAGGGGCTGGTGCATCTCAGGCGCCCTCCCTTTCCAGAGGGGTTCGCTGCTAAGCTGGTGACTCGCTTCTCTTCCCTGACTGCATCTCCGGATTTGTTCTGGATTAGAGAAGATAGTTAGTCTTAAGGAGGCAGAAGGAACTTGGCACTGGGATCAAGAGGGAAACAGAAGTGAAGGATGGAAATCTCTGGACTGTCAGCTTTCCCAAGGCAGGAGAACCAGGGAAGGGAAAGGATGAAGGAAGATCGCTGGACAAGCCAAGCAAAACAGGTAGGAACCCAGCAGGTGGGGACAGCAAGGCAAAGCAAGTGTGTAGTTTGCTGGCAGTGGTGCCACCTTTTCCACTGGGGCTGTGTGACCCTCTGGGCACCAGGTCACACCAAAAGCCGAGGGTCTTTGTGGCTAAGCTAACATGGGCCAAGCAGATGAACCCATCATTCTGCCTGGAATACACTCAGGCCCGTTTAGGGAAAAGAACTCATAGGGATGGACAAGCAGCCTCTGATTGCAATAATGACGAGGGGCCACTGAAACATGCTTCTACAGAGCTACGCAGCATGCGGTCAGCTCCCCCGGCTGGAGGGCAGTGGTGGGGGACAGGGTCTCACGTGGCCAGTTCCCCCAGTAACTTCTTCCAGCGTAGTTTCACAGCCTGAATCGGGGGACACGAGCTGGAGTTCCATGCCTCCTTCCTGGGGAGATACGGCAGGAATGCCCTGCCTGAAGTGTCTGGTTGCTGGCTGTATCACCGAGGAATGTGTGGCTTTGGGGCCGGCAAAGTCCCCCGGGGGCTGGAGTTGGATAAAGCCCAGGTCTAAGAGCTTGTTCCGCTGCTGCTCCACCTGACCCGTGGAAGCCTCTGAAGACAACTCGTTTGGAAGAGCCCTTGTTTCACCTTGGCTCACTCGGCGAGTGGGTCTCACTCCATGGGTCTCAAAGATGCGAATTTTGTTGGCCACTGAGGTCTTGCTAATATCTTCTAGGGAGCCCTCTTGGCCCCCCGCCTGGAAAGAGGTCATCTCCTTTTGCTTCCCTGAAGGGAACACCAATCCCAGGGGTATGGCCCCCTCAGCTTCTTCAGGGACAACTCTGGGCTTTCTGCTGGCAATGGGAGGCGCTCGGCACTCCCCTCTGTCCGGGGTCACAAACAGCCCTACTTGGTCCTTGGGCTCCGGGCTTTCTTTGGGAGGATGGGCCTGTTTGAGAAACACAAGCGACTTTTCTCCAAAAGGATCCATGAGCTGCGAAGGATCTCCTGACTTATGAGGGGCTGGGCTTGGAGAAACTTCCTCTGGAGCTGCCTGAGCTTGAAAGGGACCTGGGGAGGCAGGGAGGTGGGTGATCACCTCCATCTGAAGAAATGCTGAGGCTCTGCTGTCCTCCATTGCAAGTTCTCCTGTTTGGGTGTGAACCAGTCCCCTGTCTTTGGGCAGGACGTCGCCTCTGTCTGGTTTAGCTGGCTTCCTGACATTGTCAGGAGAGATGGCCCATGGAAGGGCGCAGGCCGGGAGGTCTGGGTTCACGTGCCCTCCTCTGTGAGGGGAGTGATTCTTCCATCCCACTGGGGGGCTTTTTTCAGCCTTTTCCATCAAATCTCCACTCTTGGGGGCCTCTTCCTCTGAGGCCACGGTGGATGCTGAGTGAGTAAACTGTCCTTCTACCCCCCACCTGGCTTCTTCCCAGGCCTCAGCAAACGTCTGCCCTGGAGAAGTTTCCTTACTGAGCTGCTCAACAAAGGCCTCCAGGTCATCCAGTCTTCCGTGTTTCTTGGGAGGTCCTGCCCCTTCCTCTGAGGAAGGTGAGTGGACTTCATCCTCTTCACCAGTGTTCCTGCAGGAAACTGCAGCAGAGCCCCACGGGCCTGAGGAGTTTAGCTCAGAGCTCTCTGCGAGCTTCTCAGAGCGCTCTGGCCTGGTCTTATCTCCAGGAGAGGCATCCATGTGCTCTTCACTCTCCTCCAGGGGTGGAGGGAGGGCTTGGTCTTCAGAATCTTTCTCTCCATAGCTTAAATAGAAGCTCCTCTCTGCAAAGGAAGTATCAGTTTCATCACTGGAGTCAGCTCTGGCTTCCACGTCAGCTGGGTCCAGCAGAAATGACTGGAGTCCTCCCCTGTCAGAGGCTAGAGAGAGGCCATCCATCTCTGCTGGCCTGGTCCCTGGTGTACTGGGTCTTCCACCAGCCTGGAACTCCCCCAGCTCCTTCCTCAGCTCCGTCTGGCCCTCTTGCTGACCACCGGAGACATGGCGCATCCTGATGGTTGTCTCTCCAGTGCCCACTTGGAACCGGGAGCCCTCAAGGAGCTTTTCTGCCAGGGTATAGCCTACAGCCAGAGAAGCCCCTCCTGGGCCATCCCTGGCCCACAGGCCTTCCTCCCACACAGACTCAAAGTCTTCAGGGCTTGCAATCATTCTTCCTTGTTGCTGGGTGTTTGCTCTTCCAGCTCCCACCATTACTTCTGTGGCCACTTCAACTTTGAACTTGTCCACCAGGACGTCTACCTTGGAGAGTCTGCCATCAGCAAGGATATCTGTGAGGCCTGCCTCCCTTTCTTCCTGCTGCGTGGTAGTCATTTTTAGGAGACTGAGTTCTTCTGGCCTAGTGTACTCTCTTTCTATAAATACCCAATGCTCTGAACCCTGTGTTTCAATTGGAGCAAGAAGAGTTAACATAAATATCAGGCACCTAAAGAACGGGTCCCTTCTTCACTCTGCAAGGGACCAATCTACCACCAAAATGTCAACATGTCCCCAGAACTGGCTGGGAGAGGAAGGCATGACAATGCTAGTCAGCCTCATCTAGGCTACTTTTCCCATCAAGGCACCCAGCAATTATTTACGCCCCTCAATCACCACCCCAACTTGGTGAAATGGGATGGGGTCTCATGCCCTCCCGGTGTGAACCATGGGAAAATGGAGATCCACGGATAGGCAGGACTCTTTCTCTTCTAACAATATAACTGACACTGTCAGAGGGGAAAGTAGCTTACGTCACATGGAATCTTTGAATGTTAGAGCCAAAAGAACTCCTAAGACATCCTCCAGTCCAATCTCCTCATTGTGCAAATGGGTAAACTGAGGCCTGGAAGAAGGTCAGTGACTTACTCGAGGTCACAATGGATGGCAGAGTCAGGAAAAGACGGCCTGATTTTTGATGCCTGAGATCCTTGCTGACTTATCTCACAACCTATGGAATATGGGTCCCAACTGCAATCTGTCAAGTTGAGGGGAAGCACTGAGTTAAGTTCCACAGGCCACAGCCTGAAATCTGACCTTTCTGCAAGAGCTTCCGGGGAGGAAAGAGATTAGAATGAAAAATAACAAACGGCTAGCTCCAGAGGTTAGTGCCAGTCACCACAATGGCTTAAATAGCTTGCATCTTGTGGGGTTCATTCCCAAAGAAATAGATACCAAGGCTATCCTTGGAGAATTCTAACAAAATCTACAGAAAGAGTGGAAAAGGACTGACCAGAACACATCACGGAAGGAAAAGACCTAAAGATCCCAGCGTCATCATGGGTCAAAAGCACGCAACAGTATAGACTGTTGAACTGTCAACAGAATAGCCCTTTACCTCCCTCAAGAGCCCTTTGAACAACGCTAAGGAGGAAATGAGGGACTTCTAGAATCATTAAAAAAGCAAGAAGGCCATTGGGATTTTAATCTTCTTGCAGCCACAGAATACGTTCTCCACACAAAATCTTCTTGGAAGTCTAATAAGTAATACAAATACAGGGCTCCTCTGTTCAAGTTGGAGGCCTGGGCTGTGCTAGTGGCCTGAGGTACCTCCCCCCTTTGAAATCACTGCTCTGACGCAAACCCCCCATGATACAGATGTGGAAACTGAGGCCTAGAGAAGGTCAGCATCATGCCCAAGGTCAGAGAGTGAGGTAGCGGCAAAGGCAGGCCTAGGACCTGGTCTCTGACTCCAAGTTCTGTGCAGGGCCTCCACGGTAAGACGTGCCACAGACTGCTCCTGACAACTGGAGGGGGAAGGTTTATATGACCTTGGGCTCCATTTCAGGTTATGATTTGGTGAGGAGTATGTCAGATCCCAGAAGAGCTGAAGGATTCTGAGGATCAAGAGAGCATTGCAAACCCTCTTTCCTCCACTCCGTTTTAGCAAAATCTCCATGATTATCCCACAATCAAATGGCATTAAGAGACTCTCGCCGACAGGAAAGAAAGATAAAACCAAGGGGGAAGGCCCACACAAAGTCTGGAGCAGGTTTCTGAGATTTTGCTTCAGGCTGAGAAGTCTTCAGGACAACGGCACCTGAACCATCCCAGAGGGAAGTGCTTCGAGAGCCTACAGGAGCCAGGTCTCTTTTCTCTTCAGCACGTACTGACATCATCAGCCTGTCAACGATGACCAAAGACGGTCAATGAGACCCCTTCTGGAACATTCCTGCCCCAAGTCTAACTAAAAACTAGTTTCTAGAAATTAGAAGCTTAGAAATTAGGCTGAGTGGGGTGGAGGTTGGCACAATACAGAAAGAAAGATTCTGCAGGAAGAAAAAGGGAAAGCTGTACTTATATTTAGTTACTACGGGCCAGGCAAGGTCAGCCCTTTGTCTACGTTATTAAATTTAATCCAAATGGCAACCTGTGAAGCAGGTACTGTGACCCTTATTTCAGAAGGGGAAACTGAGGCTCCCAGAGGGAAGGTGACTTGCATGGATCACAGAGTGAACAGTGAGGGAAGAAGACGCTCTGCTTCTAACAAACGAAAATTCTGAAGAGAAAAAAAGACTGAACCAGAAAAGGGAAAACCTCACTGGTACCAAGGCTCTGGTGGAGCCGCACTGTCCCGGGGGGTTAATCTGAAAGTGTTCTGCCCTGATTACAGGATGGGCTACATCAGGGTGGCCCTGCAGCCATTCTTTCCACCGAGCCTGCTCAGAGCGCCCCCTGCTACCAGCTGGAGGCACTGCAGCGAGACGGCCACGAAACAGAAGCTGGGAGCAGAAGTGTCGCCACCCAAGCCACAGACAAGGAGAAAATCTCCAGCCAGGCAATTCCGCTCACTCCAGGCTGTGCAGGCCTCACCTGGAGCTCTGGGTCACATTTTGGGCCCTGTTCTTTACAGGGACCCCCAGAGGAGGGGGTCCAGGACGAGGAGCCCTCTAGAAACCTTGCCATGGGAGAAACCATTGAAGAAAGTGGGAGTATTGAGGGGAGGGAAGGTGCTCAACTCCGAAGGGCTGTCCTGGAGGAGGATGCAGAGCAGACCTAGGGAGCAGAGCATAGATCAAAGCATATGCAGAGCAGGGAGGAGAGCGAGGCCCACAAGCAGGTGATTCAGAAGGGCAGATTTTAATTCAATATGAAAACTTCCCAAAGGATGACTGAAGACAAAATGATCTGGCACTAAGAAGAGTAAGAGCCCCCTCTGTAGAAGGGGCTGGACTGACAATTTTCAGGGATGCTGATGAAGGGTGATGTTGCCCCCCTGTGCCCCACACCCCCCTCCAGTTATGGGCATCTTTGCTCTAGGAGCATCTCTGTGCTCTAGGGCATCACTATTTCTCTACCCCTGCAATGCTGCTGAGTACTGTCCAACCTCTCTCTCTCTCGAGAGAGAGAGAGAGAGAGAGACAGAGAGAGAGAGAGAGAGCTGGTACTTCTGTTTTTATTTTTACGTTGAGGAAAAATTCAGAGTAGAACTGTGATGACTTTTGTTTTACCACTCTTGTAGCTGACTCATGTCTCTTTTACAGTTTAAGCACATTTTCAGCAGCTACCAAATTTTTCTCTGGGAATTGAGAAAGGTATATGTCCTCACACATCCTATGCCAAAAGAGGAGGGTCAGAATCAGGGAGAAGGAGGTTTCGCCCAGATGATTGGTCAGTACCTTCCAATCCTGACAGTCTGTGAGGTGTTAGCAGAGAGGGAGGACGCAGCACCCCCTTCCCTGGGACTGGATTCCATGCCTGGCAGCCACGCAGGGGCACAGGAAGTTCCAAGAAGCCCTCCACCTGCTGCCATCCTGGGCACAGAAGTAATTCCCTCCTCATTTGGAAGACTTGCCTGACCAACATCTCTATAGCCCCAAGGATACGCCTTGGAGCAAAACGCCCACTTTTGCCTGCCTGGAGACCTCAACAGACCTATGCTCCAAGGGGAGTTTAGAGAAGATGGAGGCAGGGGATGGTAGGATGCCATCCCCTAACTAGCACTGCTAGACCTTACTCAGGCTTCTGAACAGAGATAAGACCTCAGGGTAGAAGGCATTTAGGTGCCATGATCCCCGATCCCAAGCTGAGAAGTCAGAAGTCACCTGCCTCAGCAGGGCCTGAGAGGAGGAGATCATTTCTGCCTCCCCTTTGAAGCCAGAGGTGACTCAGGCTGTTCCGTCTTCCCTGAATGTTTCAGTCCTATCTTTCCTGAGAAACAATGCATGAGGGAGGGACCAGCCCTTTATGGATCCCTGGGATGGGACAATCACTTGTCATAGCATGGGGACAACAAGGGCTACCCACTGCTCCCATCTGCATGGCAGAGTCTGGTCCACATCCCTCACCCCAGAGAAAGGGTTTTCTTAAGACCATTAGGGTGGTTCTGGGTGGGAGGGGAAGGAGGTGATGACAGTAACCTCAGGAGACGCTGCGAGGCTTTTCTGAGTGAACACTTCCAAGCCTGTGGCCGTCCCAGGCTCAGGTGCCAAGTCCTGCTGAGAGATGTCCTGGGTCCTCTGGGACTGCAGGGGAGGCCCAGGGCCAGAGGAAAGGGGAAGAAGGGGGGTAGGGAAGGAGAGGCAGAGACAGGAAGAGAGGGAGAGAGAGAAAGCAGGAGAGACACACACACACACAGAATGTAAATAGCCTGGCTTTGTAAATCCCACATCCTTAGGGTTTGTGGATTAGGTCAGGAAGGAGCCACACTTTGGGGGCCATGGGGCCAGAGAGAAAGGAACTGCCCCTCAGCACCACTTAGGGGCAGGAGGCCCAGGGTCAGTGCTGCCAGCACCAGGACTTTGGGCCTTTTCTCATCACCTGCCCACTCTCACGCAAGAGCTGCTGGAGCCACTTGGCCTCGATTGCCAGTCTTCCCTCGGAGTCTTTGGTTTAGGTGATGGTTCAATCCTGCAATTTGGGTCTCAGTCCCTTTTAAAAAGTTATCTTTGAAACAAAAACCTGGCTTTGGCAAATGGAAACTCTTCTTTGTAGTTTGAGGTCCCTATTTTGGTTCAGGTTCCCATGATTTCCCCTTGGCCCAGACGAGACCCAACAATGTATGAGGAAGATACTAGGAGCTCTGGATGCCACAAGCCTGAAGGATATCCCTGCCTCAAAGCCCACATTTGGATCAGGGAGTCTAGTCACCATCAGCAATGGCCCTGTGACTGCTCAGCATTTTTCAGTTTATAAAGTGCTTTTATATCCATTATTTCACTCAACCTTCCCAAAAACCCTATGGAGTGGCAATTTCAGTCCCCGTTTCGATGGACTGACTAGGCAGTGAGCTCAGAGAGGTGAGGTCACTCACCAAGGATCCAGTCCAGTCCTTGGCTATGGCTCCTCCCCATCAACCAAATTTTCAGTGGGGCCTGTAAGCCAGTTAAATGGTTCATCGCTCCAAGCTGAGCTCCTGGGCCAGACTTCTTTCCAGCAGTGGACTACGCTTCTCTGGGCAATAGTGGTGGGTTGAGGGTGGAACAGACTCCACCGTTTAAGTAAGACCCATCTTCTAGTAGTTCCAGCTATCACCAGCAGGTGGGGCACCGGGTCAGGCTGCTCTGGGGCACCCCAACGCTCCAGAGCCCAGCTCTCTAGGGCTCAGCCTGCCCTTCTCTGCAGGAGTCCGACCCTTTCAGAGGCCTCTGCATCCCATCTCACCCACTTCGGGACTGAATAGGGGCCACTCAGGTCAAAGCTCTCTCTCTAGGGCAGGAGAAGGGGGACACTTATCTCGATCACTAGACCAGCCCCCTTGGCCTAGTCCATGGGGTTCAGGGTCTTGATTGTAGCATGGTGACCACAGAAGCCCTCGGTGGATGCAGAGATTAGCCCTCCTTCCATGGCACCAGCCTTAAAGGCCCCAGAACATCCCTAACTTTGTGAATCACCAGCCAGGGAGCTACCACAGCAACCTCACTGGAGGAGGCCCTCTGTTATCTGACATGTTGAGGCCATGGGAGTGCTGATTCAATCAAATGCTCACTTATTAGATCATGGCTGCATCACCAATTTTCAAAGCATTAGAGGGCAGTATACACGCAGTTGACTCTATTCTGGTCTTCACGTGATTTGGTCTTGCTCCCAGGCTGCTGTGATTTAATAGCAAATACAATGGCCAGGGACACAAGAAAATCAGGTTCTAGCCCCTCTTCTATCAGCGATGACACTGACACTTTCCTCTTTCTGGGCCTCACCTGTAAAATGATGGCCTTGAACCAAGTGGGTTTCGAGGGTCCTCCCAAGTTTAAAACTGACTCTGATTAGAAGGTAACATGACGTATTGTTTCAAAATGAAACAATAAGTAACTCACATTGAGTACCTAGGTACTCTGCTGGCTCGTCCATGCTTTTTCTCATTGGATCCTCACAACATGCCTAAGAAGTCGGTACTTTTATTATCTCTACCTAGCGGAGGCTCAGAGAGGTTAATAACAAGCCCAGAGTCATCCAGCTAGCAGGCTGCGAAGCCAGAATTCAAACCCAGATGGTGTGAGTCTAGACCCCAGCTGGGTTTGAGCACAGTAAGCAGCAGCACTAGAGAGAAAACATCTAAGTAGAACCAGGGGTAAGAATGGCCAAGATTTAGCAGTGCTAAAAATAGTAGCTTGGGATTATAAATATAGGAATTCTCAAGATCCTATCTTTATCTCTTTTTCAATTGAGAAAGCTCATGCTTTCCACTCTGAAAGGCAGGTCGTGTGGGATCCTTTTCTGAAGCAACGGGAGCAGCTCTGATTTTCCTGGAGGACCCCTTCCCCTCTGGCAGGCTCTGAGGATCCTTCCAGGAGGGATACTCCTCCATCTGCATTTTCACAATACGCATGAAAGGGTCTGGCTACTGGATAGAACTATCGGGATTCTTAAAGTTCTGTGTACATGAGACTCGCCTAGGAAACTTGTTTAAAATGCTGATTCTTGGGCTCCACCACCAAATATTCTGACTCAGTAGGTCTGACGTGGGGCCCTAGAACCTGCACTTCTAACAAGCACCCTTTCCTCATCCTACTCTGGCTGATGGAAGGGGAACATACCAAGCTACTGTGAGTCTTTGAGTTTTTTAAGGTGGTCCCTGGGGTCCAGGATTCCAGGATTTGGTGAATTTGTCTTCCCCAGCCTCACCCACCACCCTCTGCCCACCGTCATCTGGTGCAGCAATGGGGGGAGGCATATAGGTGTGGAAGATGAGGGTAAGTCAGTACATAGCAACCTTCCCCACTCTCTTTACCCAAGGCCCCTATTGAGGGGTTCAGGGTGAGACTTACCTCATTGGCTTTCTCAGGGGTGCCCTTGGGGGAGGGGGAGGCGGGTGAGGAGGGCAGCCTGCGCTCTCGCTCCCAGTCTCGATCCCGGTGGATCAGTTTGCTGTTGGGTTCCTTCAGGGTCCTCTTGAGCTCGTTGATGCTGGCCTGGTGCTTCAGCAAGACGTCCTCTGGCTTGTCTAAGAACTAGGGGTGGATGGAGAGGGCAGCCGGGTGTTAGAGGAACAACACTGAGATGGGATGCAGGGCGTGTTGAAGATGGCAATGGTCACCATCGCTGCCCTACATCAGCAAGGTGATTCCCATCCACGACCCCATCTCACCCTCACAGCACCCCATGAGCCAGGCAGGGTAGGGACGATTAGCACCAACAGGTGCACAAAGCACTTAAGGATTAAAGAGGAGCAAAAGGTACTTAAGATTAATGAGAGGAGACTTCTGGTCCACACTGCCTGTTCTTCTCCCCTGCCTAGCTCCCAGCCTCGGAACACCCAAGTCAATTCAAACCCCACTGGTCTGGGTGAGTTCCTTCTGGTGCTGTGAGCCCACTCTTAGTCAGCACAGAGGTGACTTCCCTCTGCTCACAACCAAGGCACGGGGAGAACGCACCAACCCTCCTCACTGGGCTGCTCTCTGGCCTCCTGGATCCTGATCCCTCCCCATGGCCAAGACTTGGACCACTGTGCTTAGCACGATCCCCAGTCAAGGGCCCTCCTAGCCCAACATGTGCAATTGCTCAGCCCTTGGGGGGGGGGGCCCAGAATGCAGAGACTCCTAAAGCCAGGGACATCCAGAAAAATGGGCCCTGCTCCCACACCAGGGGTCCCACTAGGGACCAGGGGCCAGGAAAAGATTGGTTCAGCAGTCTCTGCTGTGAGCCACTACTTTTCCCAACCACCTAGGATCTTCTAGATACCTTGCGGGTACCGACTCCTCAAGAGCAGACAGGGTGAGATACAGCCAGATAGAGAAAACAGGATGCTTCAGGACGATTAGGAGAATTAGAGATCAGGAAGAAGAGAGGTGAGTCCCAACGCTGGGCATCAAAACTGAGCCAGGGATACTGGAGTCACGGGTGTGTCCCCATTAAACCACCAAGGCTGAGCTCTGGCCAGAGCAGCATGATAGAATAATCTGCCCCTAGGTGAAGGGAGGTCCAGCCTTTGCACAGGAGCCGGCAGTGACCTACTGAAGCTGCTTGTCTGCCTACTTCTGGGGGAAGCATGGGTAGGCTGGCAGCCTAAGGACCCTTAACTGTAAGCCTGTTTGAGGATTCATGTCAACTCAATTCAGGGCAAAAAATGGACAATCTCAGCTTATCATAAAGTCAGATCAGGTGATTCTGGAAGAACTACCTGGAAGGTAAGCTTGCCCTTGGACAAGGCTAGAATCTGTCCCTGGGCTCATCTCCAGCATCCGAGGATCTACTGTGACTGACCCCTAAGTTACCTCAGGAAGAAACCTGATGCTACTGAAGCTGCTTCTTTCCCTCCAAACAGCTGTCTGTACCTCCGGCATCACTTCCTGAGCTGAGCCGCCTCAGGACAATGTCTGTCTGTCAAACCTGATAGAGTTTGCATGGCGGATGTGTCTGGGCTTGTAACCTTCCATCCTGAACCTGTCGCTCTGGCTCTGTGGGAATGCACTATTCCCGAAGGTTAGAGGGTGCAGGGGAACCCTGAGATCCTTGAAGGGCCTTAGAGAAACCTAGTCCAAGTGACTTGCTGTGCGGATGGGGGACAGGGGCCTGAGGGGACTTTCCCACGACCCTCAAAGGGTCAGTAGCAGAACTGGGGCTGAAACCCAGATCATGGGAATCCAATGCCAGGCCCTTCTTATGTCCTGGCCTCTGGCCCTTTCCCTCAGGCCCAAGAACAAATCCACTTCTCTTACAGTTAAGGCTCAAATGAAGAGTTGGAGACTGTGTGAAAGAAAGGAGAAGTGATTAACACAGGAGGAAGAAACTGAGGGAAGCAACGATGGGAAGAAGAGGAGAGGGAGGAGGAGAAAAAGAGAGCAGCTTTCCTGACAGAGCTGGAGCAGTGGCAGGCCCCACCGGAGGGAGCTGCAGCTGGAGTCCGAGAAGAGGTAGACGTGCTCTCAAGTGCCTCCCTCCCCACCCCACCCCCCACACCACATCTGGTTGCCAATAGATACAAAAAAAGGTTTGAGGTGAGGACACTGGGGACACAGATGAGGTCTAGGTATGACCAAACAGTGGTGTGGGGAGAAGATGAGTCTAAGGAAGGGTTTGGGTAGGGGGAGGAGATGAGCTCAAAGAAAGCACGGAATGCCCTAGAAGAGCTGAGGGGGACACAGGCGGGATGTTCAGCAGGGGCAAGGGACAAGCATGGGGTGGTCTGGAGAGGCAGAGTGTGAAGCTGAGTAGAGAGAGGCAGGGGGAAATCTGAGCAGGGGGCTGGAGAGATGAGCTTAATAAGGCAGGGCAGGGATGGCTGGGGGAGGAGAATGGCCGGGGAACAGAGGCCAAGTTGAGGTGGAGATGGTACCGGGATATGAGCCTGGGATGGGCTGTGGGATGGTGACAAATGAGCTGGGGATTTGAATGACTGGGCAGGTAGGGACAGGTCCCATGCAGTACCTCCTGTTTGTGTCTCGGCGTGGTTTCCTGCTCCGGCTAGGGAGACGTGGAAGGAGGAAAAGGAACCAGCAGGGTCAGTAGAGCAAATAGATTAGAGATACCGCGACTGGCCTGGTCAGCAGGTGGCCCAGAGTGCTCTCACCCAAGTAGCAGAGGCCAGGGAAGCTGGGTGGGCCACCCACGGGGCAGTGAAGCAAAGAGAAGGTGCAGGATGTGAAGCAGGGAGCCCAAGGAACATAAAGAAGTGGGTGGGAGGCAAAGTGTCCACTTAGCAGGTAGGACTTGAGGGTTCTGGAAATTCATGCTCCCTGCAGTCAGCATGTGTGTTCAAGGGCCTGTGCTCCCAAGGAGGGACTGCATGATGGAAACACACTATACTCTGTGCACATGCCTGTGCACACGCATGTTGTTTGCATGTCTGTGGGTGAGGGGTGTACATCCGTGAGCGAGTATGTGCCAGTCTGAGGCCGTGCGTGCCTCTGTGAGTGTGTGCTCAGGCATGTGGGAAGGGGGCAGGCAGCAGGAGAGGATGCACTTGAACCTCACCCTTGTCAGGGCATGCAGTGGCATCTTATCTCTCGGGGCAGGAAGAAGGTTGTGCAGATCCAGATCATAGTCAAAGGGGCAAATTAGGAGCAGGCAAGAGGAAGCCAGAGTCCCCTTGGGGACAGAGTGGCCCTCCAGGAAAGCAGGGCAAAAGGACAGAAAGTGTGCATGGTGGGCAGCATGCCCCCCACCCAGGGATGTCCAGAGATTACACATGGCCCAAGGGCAAGGCCTTGTCCATGGTCCACCCCATAGCAAGGGTGCTTGGCCACAGCTTGGGACACCTGAAGGCCAAGGCCAAGGCTAGACCCAGGATCAGTCTCCTGATCCAAGGTCAGAGGGTACAAGAAAGCCAGGCTCCTACCTTTAGCTCCTTGATCTTGGTGGGGGTCCTCAGCTCTCCCTCCTCGGCCTCTGACCGCCGCCCCCCAGACTCGCCATCCTCTTCCCGCTTGTCACTGTCAGGTCCTGCGTCATGGTTCTCACTGACTGAGGCTGGACGGGAGAACTCTGCTGAAGTGGGCAGAGATGGCCAGGCAGCCATGTGAGACGGCTCCCAGGGGCACGGACAGGGAGCCAGCCTCACCACCCGCCCAACCACGCCTGCAGTGGAGTGGAGTGGAGTGGAGTGGAGACTTCCACACCCCCAACACATAGGGGATAAGAAGCCAGCGCTCAGAGGAATGAAGCAGCCTCCCCAGGTCACGTGGTGGGCGAGAGGCACCCAGCCCCAGACCCCCTCCTGATTTCTACAGCACTAGAGCCTGGTTTAAATCTCAAATCCATCTCTTCTTGGCTGTGTGACCTTGGGTAAGTTACACGACCTCTCTGGGCCTCAGTTCCTCATCTATAAACAGTACCTACTTCAGAAAACTGAGAGGAGAAACAAACAAGCTAATGTGTGTATGTATACAGAAGAGTGGCTGGCACAGAATGAGCCAGTTCAGTCAATGTTGGTCCACAAATGATGGTTTTGTTCTAGCAGTGTGGCGGAATACTCACTTGACCCCATTATTTAGCAAACACAGATATTGTGAGATTAGCTTGACTAGTGAAAGCTAAGGTCCTGAGGTTTGCAAATGATTTAGCTTCTTTATAAATTAGGGAGAATTCCAGGGGATCCCTGCAATAACATCTTTCGTGCTCTTCGGTGTTCCAAAGTACTTTTCTGAATAGGAAAGAAAGGGGTAGAATTAGTCTTTATGCCAGGCACTGGGCCTAACATAGACTATGGCCTGGATTGTGACTTGGTGGGAAAAATTGCTGGAAAAGACTGAATTAAAATGACCAGAGCACAGATTATCCTTGGGACTGGCCTAGATCAAAAGAGAGAGAATAGGGCCAGCCCCGGGAGCCTTGTAGTTAAGTTCAGTGCATTCCACTTCAGCAGCCAGGGTTCAGTTCCCAGGCACGGACCTATAGCACTTTGTTAAAGGCCATGCTGTGCTAGGGGCCCACACACTAAAAAGTAGAGGAAGACTGGCACAGAGGTTAGCTTAGGGTGAATCTTCCTCAGGGGGAAGAAAAAAGGAGGGAGAGAGAATAATTATCCTCTCTATTCATATATATTCACTCTGAGAAGTGCCCATTTATGCACATTATTTCATTTGATCCACACAATCCTCTGTGTTGATGGCTAGAATGGAAATTACTATCCTCATTTTACAGAGGATAAATTGAGACTCTGAGAGGGCAAAGGTCCCACTGGTGACCTTTCAGTGAATCAGGACAAGGACCTAGGCCTCCTGGCTTAGAGTCCAGGCTTCCGGTCCTCCCCTGATGAGCCTCACCAGCTTTGGGTCAATCTTTGCTGCCCCGCACAATCTGGGCTTCATTTAGCCCCTGGCATAGTAAGGAAGCTGCAGGGGAGGAAAGAGGGACAGTACAGGCCCTCCTTTCCCTTTGCATAAATCTTAGCTCTCAGCCCTGTGTCCACTCAAAGAGAATAAAGAGGTTCTTCAGCCCCAAATGGACCCTTGCAAAACCGCACGTCCTCCAAACACGGCAGGGAGTCCTGGGACAGGTCTCACCTTCATATTGCAGGAAAATATCAGACTTTCCTAACCACCTGGAAAACTCCTAGGTATCCTTCAAAACCCTGCCCAGTTGTCACCTTCTCTGCAAAGCCCATTCTGCCCCTCCTAGACAGAAATAATCCCTCTTTCCTCAAGGCTCCTCTATATTCCATACATACTTCTCCCATTGCTTGAAACACACTGAATGCTTACACACATACTATTCTATGAGCTCCTCAAAGGAAGGGGCCATACTTACTCTAACACTCCAAAAGATTTGTTGAGTGGAACTAACTTGCCTAGAGGCCTGACCCAACATGTTCTGGGAGTATCCACTGTTCCCCCACCCAAGTCCCCACCTCCTACCTATAAGCCGCCCTCTAAAAATGAAAAGCAATAATAATAATTTATTATTGCTAAAATAAATAATAATTTATTATTGGGTGTAATTTTTAAGGTACTACTATGTGCCAGGAACTGTTTTGGGTGCTGTAGAAGCATTAGCTCATTTAGCTCTCCCTACAACACAGTAAAGTAGGTATTATTTACTTTGTAGAAGAGGAAATAGGCACAGGCGATACCCATCCAGTCCTTCAGATATTTATGGGCCACTTCCTGTGTCCATGGAGTAGCTGGTGAGTGTCAAGGCTGAGATTTGAATTCAGACTGCCTGACTGAATCTCCCCAGTGCCCATGTGGCTTCTGAACCTCTCCTACAAACTCTAGTGTACATATCCTGGGGAGAGTCCTGGGCCTTGAGGGGTTATGATTTAGTAGGTCTGGCCCAGGGCCTGGGAATCTGCATGTTTAACAAGCTCACAGCTGATTCTAATGCAGGCAGTCCTGTGGACCACATTTTGAGAAGTCCTGGTCTGCTTGATACAGCATAATGTAGGGCCAATTCTTGTTGATGTTAAGGGCATATGCCAGCCTGATAGAAATAGAGGCAGTGGAGAGCCCCATGTAGTTAGATGTCAATCAGTTCAGTGGAACCAAAAGAATAACTAGGAACAACCCCTCAGCTTCCAGTCAGTAAGGCTTCACCAGCTCCACACTGCAGTCACAATAAACCATTCTCCTGGTAGGATGACAATCTGTGAATCACTAAGCATCTTGGGCAGAGGGCCCAGAAAACCATACGGTTGAACCTGGGACCCCAAAAGGCCATGACTCAGGGAAGTTGCCGGAAGTCCAGAGAGTGGTAATGTCACCTCCCAGCAGGAGTGATGCTGTAGGTTGGGTCAACCCACCAAGAGCTGCAAGATCTGCCCAGGTACAACAGTGCTCTTGGGCCACCATGCCTGGTGCAAATCAACTTGTGATGTGTCTACCACCTTTACCACTCATTCTGCAGAACCTGGCATGACCCCCTTTCCCTCTAAACACCACTCTTCCCCCTACCTCCAATTTGGGGCATACCTCCATCAAGGCTGCGGGACATGGTGTACCGTTTGCTGGAGGAACGCTCAAAGAAGGGTGCAGGTCGATCGATGAGGGCGCTGGCCTGGCGGGTCTGTGCCTGGGTCCTCCCACTATACCGGAACTTGGAGCCCATCACCAGGAAGCCCTTGGGGGGGGGCTCAGGGGACACCAGCCTGCAGTGGAGGGATGGAGGTGAAGAGAGGGTATCAGATCTCTTTTGCCAGGCCCAAGGCTAAACCACAGCTGACCTTTCATCCCATTGTCCCACCAGCTACGACAACTCTGAGTGGTCCAGAAGGGGAGAGACTTGGGAAAAGAGCAGGGGGCCTTTCCCAGAGTCCCTACTAGCTCCTCCTCCTCCTCTCTCCCCTCACAAAACACAGACATTGCCAATATACACTCACGGCCTCTGCCTCATCCTCGGATACCCTACCCCAGGGTCAGGCTCACCGGAAGAACGTGTGGTGCTCGATGCACACCTTCCACAGTCTCTTGGCTGACCGGTGGTTTGGGAGTTTAAAGCCAATTGTGCTCTCAAACTGCTCATACTACAAAACCAAGAAGGGTGGGTTAGAAGCAAGGCCTGGGCCCACTCTCACCACCAGTCCATCCTTTCTGAACCTCTTCTCAGGCATGTGTGACTCTGGCCTGATGATTCATTTACCCACTCATTTAATCAATAAGGTGGATTGAGCCCTTACTGTGTGACAGGTCTGGTGCAAAGCAACAGAGACACCCTGGTGACAGAGATAGAAGATTCTCGGGTGGGGGGAACTCTGATAATAAATAAGTGAACAAGATCATTTCAGATACTAACAAGGGCACAGAAGGAATGAACAGAGATGCGTGATGTGACAGAGGATAACTGGACAGGTGTGAGGGTCAGGCGCTATTTTAGAAAGGGTGATGAGAGAACACTCTGTAAACAGCTGATCTCTGAGCAGAGATCTGGAGGATGGGGAAGGAACCAGCCACGTGAAAAGGCGGAGAAGAGAATTTCAGGTGGAGGAAATATCAAAAGCAAAGGGCTGAGGGCAGGGAAGAGCTTGCTTATTCAAGGATCTGAGAGAAGGTCAAAGGGGTTGGGGCATGTGGGCATGGGACAGTGGGGCAGAGACCTGTGGGACAGGGGGGTAGCCACAGACGGAGGTTAGACTTCAGCCCAAGAGCTAAAGGGAGCTCTTCAGAGGCTTAAGTGAGGGGTGGGAGTGGGGGTGGGTTCCACATGATCTGATGAGAGAGACTTTCAAGCTCTCTTTAGCAGCTATGAGTAAAGTGGCCTAGAAGGACAATGGAGGCGGGGAGACCAGTGAGAAGGACACTGTAGGGATGTAAGGGAGAGACGCAGCTGTTGGTGGCTGGTGAAGCGGGGAAGGGTGAAGCAGATGGGTTCGCAATTTATTCTAGAGGTAGAAACAAATGGACTTTTTGATGGGTGAGATGTGGAAGTGGGGCATACATGTTTGCATGTGTGTAGGAAGTTGTGTATCTTAGTATGTGTACATACTTGAGTACTACATGTAAGCAATTACATGGACATGGACATGTATTCACTGATGTGTAACCTGAATATATGTGGTTATCTGTACACATGTATGTGTGTGTGAGTGTGTGTGCAGGCACATACCTAAGGTGTGAAGTCCATGTAGAGATCCCCAGCAGAAGATGACTCTCTCCCTACCCAGCACCCCAGCACCCCCATCCAGGTATCCTGGGTAGGAAAAGACCTAGGCCCAGACGCCAAGGTCCTCTCTGTTCAAGTCAATTCCAGCGAGGAGGAGGCATTCCCACGGCAGGCTCACCTCCCCAGGCCGGATCTTGATATAAAAGTTACTCCTCTTGTAGGAGATCTTGAGAATCTTGGGCCAGGCGAAGCGGTTGATTCTCAGCCGGTCCCGGTAGATAAGCAGGCCATTGGCACAGACTCCTAACATGATGTCGATGCCCTCAGAGTCCTGCATGAGAAGGGACCATGGAATGGCAGGCCTGGAGTCCACACCTGGGGGCAGCCTGCCACCCACCCAGAAACCCCTCCTTGAGCTCTGCTTGTCACGAGCCCTCAGGAGCAGGGTTAGAACCTGCATGCTGGACCCCCTGACCAATCTCTCACAGTGATGCAGTCATTCACTCATTCCTTCTGTCACTTATTCACCGGGTCACTTGTTTGATCATTTTCTCTGTCAATCCCTCAATCATTCATTCACCCAGAAAACACTTAGTGGTACATATTTGGTGCCAGGCCACGTGCCATGTGCTAAGGATACAGAAATAAATTAAGGCCTATGTCTTTCCCTAATGATGCTCCCAATCTAGTGGCGGCACAAACAGGTTCACAAGTAAATATAACACGAGAAGAAAATGATAAAGATCATGGGAAAATAAAGGGTTTTCAAACTTTGAGGAATGAGAAACAGCAGAGAAGGCTTCAGTTTGAAGGGAACACGGGGTGTGGCACAGCAAACCCTCTGAAAGAACCTGATAGTGCATTGGGGGCACCCCCTCAGACACTAGGGGGACCCTGGGACCCAGTGGTACCTTGGCATGGTGCAGGTCTACTCCATACATGGAAAGCTTCTTCGCATTCTCTAGGAAGTGGATTTCTGCTTCTCCTGGGGTCATGCCCCTAAGGGAAAGAAAGCGATCACAGATGGCCATGGAAAAGGCCCAGGCCTGAGTCCTGCTGCCTGAAGGTGGTCACAGTCAGAACCTGTGATTCTAGGAAGGCAAACGTTCTGGAGTAGGCACGTGGCTGGGTCTCTCTCAGGCCCTGTCCTCTGCAATCAGTGCAGGATGGTGCACACCTAGACCCCACTTCAGTCCACCGAACCCCGTTCCCGCCAAAGCTCAGGTCCAGTCTTGTTTCCTCCAGGAGTATTCAAGGGCTGAGCTGGAAGTAAGGATTTTTGCCTCATTCTGCCACTGAGTTAATTGTGAGGCATAAATTCTGTTTCTCCATGACTGTGAAACCTATGCGAAAGGCATTGTTCATTATAATCACCCAGGGGCTCCTACATTATTACCCACATAAGATATTTCTCTCAGAATTTTGTATCAGAAACCACTTAATCTCCCCTGAGAAAGAGGCGCACATTCTCCTTTCTGAAAAGAAGAATTATGTAATTCATCGAGTTCCTTCCTTGCTTTGGATGCCAGGAAACTGTAAACTTTACACTTAGTCACAGCTAACATTTACTGAGTACTATGTGCTGGTTACTGTTCCAAGCACTTTACATGTATGAACTCATTGAATCCTCATAACAATTCTATAAGGTAGGTATTATCATTATTCCCACTTTACAGATGAGGAAACTGTGGCACAGAGAGGTTGAATAACCTTCCTGAGGGCACAGAGCTATTAAGTAGCCAGGTCAGGATTTAAATCCAGACACTACGGCCCAAGAGTTTGTGCCCCTTCTCAACCACTTCACTTACGTCTGTCTCATATCCTCTGGGCCTCGGGTTCCTCTGCTTTGTCTACCTCAGTGAGCTGTTGTGTGAGATACCTGGATACCAGGTGTCAATGTGCTTTACATCAAAACAGCTGGAAAAGCTAAAGGGATGGCCATTAGTATTTCTCCAGCCCAGAATGATCTGAACTTCTTCCTGTGAATTATTAGGTCTCTCGCACATCCCTAACACATCTTGCTACCTATAACAGGGAAGACAGAGAGATGCCAGGCAGGCCATCACTCCCTATTCTTGAGCCCAAGGCAACACTGCTAACCAGTTGCATGGCTTCAGTATCCCACTCAACAACATACGACAGCAGCCATTGCTAGCCAGAGTTGACGTGAGAGTCTCTGAAAGACACATTTGCCACCCCAGACCTAGCATTCCATCACATCCCAGAAGGTGTCCTTCTCCACATACACAATCCCTCCACATCTGGCCCTGGGCCTCCTCTCCAGATGCAGCCCCCAGGACACAACCCTCCACATTCCCTCTATCCTCACTAGCAATGAGATAATACCACCACAGCCCTTCCCATTCGCACAGCACTTTATAGTTTATAACACACATTCACATTTATCACATTGGGTTCCCATAACAACCCTGGACTGAGAGCCCAAAGCAGCCCTTCAGCCTGACAGGACTCTAGAGACCATGTAGTTCCAGGGGTTCCTCCCAGCGAGCAGTATCACCCTCACATCAGGCATTTGGAAAGCGGGGGGCATTTTGGTTGCTACAGTGACTGAGGGGGTGGTATGGGTATTTGCTGCCTGGAGCCCAGGGATGCCAAACATCCTGCACAATGACTTCTCCTGCCCCAAATATCAATAGTTGAGAAACACTGATAATCTAAGTCCATAGATATACAGTCATGTGTCACTTAACAATGGGAATACATTCTGAGAAATGTGCCATTAGGCAATTTTATCATTGTGCGAACATCATAGAGCGTTACCTACACAAACCTAGATGGTATAGCCTACCACACACCTAGGCCAAATGGTACTAACCTTTTGGGACCACTGTCACGTATTCGCTCCGTCATTGATCAAAATGTCACTACGTGGCACATGACTGTTCAGGTGAAAAATGGGGCTGACAGGTCAAATAGCCAGCCCACAATCACCCATCTAGTTAATTATCTTGCAACTCCTGGAACAACGTGCTTTCCACTCACAATCAACTGTTCAACCCATCAAATCACAAACAGCAACAATTATAGCCGACATGTAATGTGTCTTTAATTTGTGCTATTTAGTCCTCCCAACAACACCACAAGGCAGGTTTTATTAACCCCCACGTTGAACAGATGACGAAACTAAAGCACAGGGAAGAGAAATGACCTGCTCGACACCCCTGGTTAGAAAGTGGCAGAGCCAGAATGTGAACCCAGGCAGTCGCTTTAGAGTGCAAACTTTTGGACTTTATGTGCAGATCAAGACATCAGGACCCTTACCCAGGGACACACAATCATGATTATCTCTAGTTGGCAGATAAGAGACTGATTCTCAGAGGCCAAAGACACAGCCACATAGAAGCTTAAGAACCTGAGGCCCCCAAGAGGTCATTTCAGGTCACACAGTTAGCTACTCTCATTCCCATTTGATGAGATGATTTGCCCTCAGATGCACCTCAAGTTAGGGGGAGAGCCAGGTGGGGTACTTACGGCACAACATCTGGAGGCCTAGCAGGGAAAGTTCTAGTCAACTGGCCGAGGAGCCAGGGAGGGCCCTGGGCGGAGAGCCTCTCACCTATACGTCTTGTGCAGCTCCATGATCCTCTCCTCCAGCTCCCGGGTCTGGTTAGGGGCGAAGCGGAGCTCGCTGACATAGTTGCCCACATGCTCCTCAGCATCATAGTCGCCCAGCTCAGCCTGCACAGCGTAGGAGCCCAGCAGGGCATGCGTGACGAAGGAGCAGGGCAGCCGGCCCGTGATGATGTCCGCCCGCAGCTGCAGGCACAGGTAGTATCTGGAGACAGGGGAGAGCGGGCGTAGGTACGGGGCCGCTCCCTCCCTAGATGCCCCCAAGCACAGCTGTCCCCTGAGCCACCAGAACCAAACTGACCAACACTCAGTTCGGTAGGAAAGGAATGGTCCCAGACACTGGCATTCTGTGTGTTAATAATTTGGGTGTGTCCTTTAGACGGTTTTGCACCATTTCACATGACTTGAAACATTTCTGTTCATTTCTAAGTTTGAGAAATTTTTCCTACTGGGGGGCATTTTCCAATTTCTAACTCATTTTCAAGCTAAATAACACTGCTTTGCTGGTTTGGCCATTTTTTTTTAATGTCATATATTTTTAATTATTTTTACTGTGGAAAAAACGTAAACTTCAGAGGTGACTCTAAATTGCCTCTTGATGTCCATTCTTGGTCCTAATCCCTTCCCCCTGGAGGTAACCCCTGTTATCACTGTGCTGTTTTACAGCTTTTTCCTTCACAGACATATGGCAACGCATTGTGGTTTTGATTCGTGGGTGTTTTGAACATGCCAGGGCTATCAAATGCTACATCTGATGCTACAGCTGCTCTTTCACACGCAGCTATGTGCCTTACAGCCCTTCCCAGGTCAGCCCATGCAACTTGACCTCATTCATTTTAACTTCTGCACCATACCCCACAGCCCAGATGGACCTGTTGGCCAATGTATCGTCAAAACTTTTTTCATCTTGCCTCCAGCTCTAAGTGAATTGTCTAAAAACAAATTGGTTTAAAAGAAACATTTCCAACCACTGGGCCATGATTTTTTATAACTCTTATGCACACTTGGATGATTTTATAATTTTTAGAACCATTTTAAACCATTTTTTATTGCTTTTTCAGTTATTGTGTATTAAAAAAAATGTTTCAGTTCTTTCTCAGCCAGCAATGCCTCCCTGCCCATTTTGCTATGTTTCACCATTTTTTTCAATTGCCTATTTCTTTTCCTCTTAAGTGGCTTTCACTTAGTATAATTTTTACTGCTCCATGACATTATTTTGCAGTCTGAACTGAAGCTCTGGACAAAAGCATGCGCAGCCTCAGTGTGTGCTCAGGGCCAAGGCAGAGGCTCAGAATCAGCAGCAGCTCAAACATCACAGGCACCAAGCGTGAGCTTGTGGGCGTTTTGTTCAAGTCTGAAAACTCAGAAATCACTGCAAAACACTCTGACCAATACTTCATTTCAATCAATTTGTCATTTTGACCAGTTTACTTGGGCCTAAATGTTTTTGACTAAATCAGCTGCTACTACCACCCCATCCCTGGGGTCATCCACGTTAGGCAGGGCTAATTCCCTCCTGGTATCCCTAGAAGCCCAATGCCCAGAGACGGGCACAAAGAGGAGAGGCATCAGCAGGCAAGATGAGGGAGAGGGTTGAGCTGGTCTAAAGCTCTCAGCCATCTTGAGGATGGAGTCCAGACCCTGCTGCTGAATCTTGGCCCCAAGCCGACCTCAGGGCTTAGAGCAGGGCTGATGAGGCCAAGGCCTCGGGCCTGATCTATTACAGGGACATCTGTCTTATCTCCCAAGGCCAGAGTCAGCATTTTGACCTTGGCCTGTTGCCTGGCAAACAGGCAGCCGACATTAAGGAGGGACCCAGTGGGAGGGAGAGGCTGGCTTGGTTGCCCCTCTCCTGCTGTAGGAATAACTCCAAGCCCACATCTTATTGTTGGTAGGCACGTAGGGCCCAGCACATGGATGACACAGCCCCAGGATCTCAGGAAGTAAGATTCTCTCTTTGGAAGGGGTTTAAATAAGGAGAAGGGTCTCTCCCTGTTCTGGTTTTAGAGACAGGATGAGCCCCATAGAAGCTCTGATCCTGAAGGATGCTTTGTACCCTCTTCCATCTTCAAGTCATATTACCTACTGGCCCTGAGGCACAGTGAGACTGCACATACAATCCATGTTCACCCTCGCAGCCTGGGCTTGCCTCCATGGGGGATCACATGCCTCACTAGACAACCCCCCCACGCCTGATGTGTGCACAGAGTAGCATGCAGGACCAGATTCCCATGTGCAAAGGCATCTGTGACCCACTCCTTCCTTATCCCCAAAGTCGACAACTGGCGGGCCACCCAGCACATCGGCCTTCAGATGTGTTTGGCCTGTCCCTCTTAGAGATGACCCACACCATTTTTCTAAAAAGTTTGAACTAGTTGCCAACATTTAAAAACTGTGGTTTTTACTCTCAAATCTCTAACTTCACTCCAACAATCGGGCCCAATTCCCACATGGCAGTGATTGCCCAAGCTGAACAATAACTGTTTTAGGGCTGGCCCGGTGGCTCAGCGGTTAAGTGCACACATTCCGCTTTGGCAGCCCAGGGTTTGCCGGCCCAGATCCTGTGTGCGGACATGGCACCACTTGGCATGCCATGCTGTGGTAGGCATCCCACGTATAAAGTAGAGGAAGATGGGCATGGATGTTAGCTCAGGGCTAGTCTTCCTCAGAGACAGGAGGAGGATTGGCAGCAGCTAGCTCAGGGCTAATCTTCCACACACACACACATACAAAAACTGTTTTAGATGGCGTCTGTCCTCTGAATTCACATTGGTCCCCACTGCTTCCTGTGACATTTCCCCCTCTAAAGTCAAGGGTCAGCTGCCATTGGCCACTGTGTTTGTATCATTTTCTCTTGCACTGAGTCAGCTTCCTTTGTTGACGGCGTCTGCCCAGCCTCAGTAGGCATCTGAGTTTGCAACTGCCATCATACACCATCCTGCATCTCCCAGGACCAGGTGCCCTCACTCCTAGTCATATGGCCAGTACACCTGCCCACTCCCTCCATGGTCCTCACCTTGTGATGTCTTCGGTCAGCTGAGCAGGGTCAGGGGGGTAGAACTTGACTGTGAAGGCAAAATTCCAGGGGCTGCCTGAGAGGAGAAGATGGGGGAAAAATCAGAGAGGCCCTATCACCCAAGTGGGTGGCCTAGACGCACCATCCTATGGGCAATTTTTAAAAGTCTTCTCATATCTAAAATCTCAGGATGGTCCAATCAGGGGGTCTGGAACATTATTCCCACTTGACAGCTGAGGAGACTGAGGCCCAGGGTAAGAGACTTGTGAACTAGCAGTGGGAAGGAAGGTAGAAAGAAAGAAACCAATGGTGCATGCTGGGCACACCGTTAATTACTTTACAAACATTGCTTCATTAAACCTCACAACAACCCAAGAGCAAGTCCTATAATCATCCCCATTTTGCAGATGAGGACACTGAGGCCCAGGCAGTCAGGTGGCCAGCCCAAGGTCACCCAGCCAGGAAGTGGCAATGCTGGGGTTCAGAGCCAGCCGCCACCCGGCTCCAGAGCCCGTACTCCCTCCTCTATACCAAAATCTATGGCACAGGATGTTGAAGGGAAGAAAACACATCTAGAAAGTACCATGCTAAACAAGTTTCTTAACTTTGGACTTCTCAGAGCCCTCACTCTGCCATTGTAAACTGCAATTCTCTCTTTGCGGGGGCTGTGGGGATGAGGGACCGACTCCCTGACCTGGGGAGGGATGCTGAAGACTGATGATTCTGTTGGCTGCTTCTCTTTTCCAAGCTTCTGGTCCTTCTCAAACACTGCATACTCAGCCACTTGTACGTGTTTTGACTCTTTTCAGGCATGAGAGGCAGGCCTCCCAGCTGGGCTGGGACACCTGGGGACAGCCTGAAGCCTAGGCCTAGGACCCTGTCAGCCCCAGAGGAGCGTGCTCTGTCTGAGCGCCTGCCTCTTTGTCTCCAACTTACAGGAGGCCTACAGGAAGAAATCCTTGAGCCCACTCATGCAGAATCAGCTGGCATCCCTGGGCACAGCTGCCTGCTGTCATGGCAGCAGGCTCCCTACAGCTTTCCAGCCTGGGGACAAGGGAGCCTAAGCACAGCCAAGGGGAAGTAGCCCTCAGTGGAGGCATCTCTGCCTCTAGATTCCAGGCTTCCACCTACTGCAAGCCCCCTGGCCGAGGCCACCTACCTCTCCCTTCTGCCATTTGAAGGCTGCCCCACCCCTCTCAACATGTCTTTTCTTTCTGGGCCAGAAAAGACAGGTTGTTGGCTTGCTCATCTGTTTTCATTTCAGGCCTTGAAAAGAGTGCAGGATGGCATTGGGAGGCCAGGGCTCAAGACCTGGCTCAGCCAATACCTTGCTCTGTGACCTGGGAAAATAACTGCCTCTCTCTGGGCCTCAGTCACCCACCAGTAAATACAGCAGATGGCCAAGATCAGAGACTCGCCTAGCCTTCCCAACACGTTAACTCCTATCACTTGGCAGTGGCCTCTGGAGTGCTGTGTGGACAAGGATTCTGAGCTGAGCCAAGAGTCACTGAACACTGAAGTCTGCACCGGCCCTGGACAGGAGGGTGGCTATTTTCAGGCCATCAGTCTGTCCCCTTGTCCTAGATGACTCCGCAGGTCCCTTCTAGGGCTGACATCCTGAATGCATCTCTGACTCCTCTGCTAACCTGCTGTGGGACTCTAGACAGACATTTTTCTTGTCCCAACCTTGGGCTCCTCATCTGTAAAGCAATGCTAAATAGTCATTCCCGCTCTGCCTTTCTGAAGATCTGCCACAGCAAATGAACTCATGGGTCTAAATGCACTTCCCAAAGTCGTTGGGAGCAGCACAACTGGGGCCCTTGTGGCCTGGAGGCCCCGCCCACCCTTTCACCATATTCCAATCAAGGCAGGCCACTCACTCCGAATCTGCTTCTTGATTTCCTTGGAGGGGTCCAGCCAGTTCTGCAAGAGAAGATAGAATTCTTTAGAGGGAAGATGGAGGAGAAGACGGGATAGGGCTATGAGAGAAGCAGCCTGAAAGGCCCTTTGACAGCTCCTGGCAGGGAACACCCTTCTCTGGTTGAATCGTCTGGGCCCTTTTCCTCAGGACCGGGAGGTGAGGGAATGAGGCTTCGATTCACCACAGGGCGTGGGACCTGGGGCCCTGGGGCTGGCACTGCCCTGAGACAGCACAGTGAACAGATGATGCAGCTGTGGTGGGACTGGTAGGAAGGAGGAAACTCAGCCAGGAGCCTCCTAAGGGTGGGGAAGAGGTGCTGGGGTGAGTGCCTCAGTTCCCCCAGGAAGCAAGGCCATGGCTCTCCAGACACCCATTTGGGAGTGATTTCCAGATCCCCAAGAAAGGTTTGGGTTAGAGGGGTGGAGACAGAGAACTCACAACGGATAGCACTGGCTGAACCTTGGGGATGTGCAAACAGAAGGTGCCTAATGAAGATCTGAGGACTGACAGAAGCCATGGGATGTGGCCAGGACTATAGGGGCCTAAGGAAAGAGGTCTCCCCTACAGGGGGCCTTCCTGTCAGCCCCACGCCCCAGCCCAGGTACCTTCTGGCTGTCAGCATCACAGAAGGTCAGGCCAAAGTAGTCCTTCTCCAGGAGGTTGAGGTGCTCACAGACCAGGTCAAATAGCACCTGGCCCCGGCCATGTTTCTGAAGAGGAGAGAAGAGCTGTGTGAGGCTGGGACATACCTCAGGGTGGGGTGGGGAGACACCCCAGGATCCACCAGGAGACCCTGAAAACCCCTAAGGAACTTCCAGCATCTGGAGAGGATGTCAACACTCCTGCCACCCACCTGGCTCAGCTCTCCAAGTCCTAAGGGATCCTCCGGCGACACTAATGCCCAGCTCATCGACTACCTTTTTCCAAGCCCTGGTGGGGTCCTCCCAGATCTTAGACATGCTTGTGGGGAGAGGGTTAGAGTAGGGGTGGGGAAGTGATTAATTTCTCCTTCCTTTACGGCGACTAAGAGAAGGAGGCTAACTTTGAACCCAAGGAGCAGAAAACTAAAAGTCTAAGCTTTGGGTGTGAGAGGAAGAGAAGAGCCACCTGAAATATGACGGAAGTGGGCAGGGGAGAAGGGGAGGGCCTGGGACGCAGGGTCCCAGAATGACTCTCCTTCCTGGCCCCATCCTTTACACTAAGTCTGAGTGAAATCCAGGACAGCCAGCCTGGAGCGCCCTCACCACACCCAGGCAGCAAGTGAGGTCAGCCTTGGCTGGAAGCAGCACTATTAGAGCCATCACCACGCCCCACCCCAACCTCCCATACAACAAGCCGTGGTACCTCTCTGAACACCACCTGGGCCTGAGGATTCAGAATGACAAAGCCCAGAACCTGCTGGGTACCCTAAATCCACAGGTGTGAAGATGAGCACCAATAAAGGATCACAGGGCAGGGGGAGTTGTGAAGTAGTCACTACTCAAAGAGGCAGGGGCCTCTAGAGAGACGGTCAGGTCCCTGCAGGTCTGGCGAGGTCACCAGGGATGGGACCAGGCCTGACTGCGGAGAACAACTTTGGGAAGCCAAGGGATTCCTGAACCTGGAACAGTCCTTTGGAGAGAGTGGACCTGGCCTCAGCCAAACCCTCTTGGCTCTTCTAGGGCAGGCTGAAACAGCATCCTGGGGCCAGTGTGGGTAGGAGAGGAAAAAAGTAGGTACTCTTTTACCCAGAAGTAGGTAAGGTGTTCACCCTGAAACTCTTCTATAGAAGAAATAAACATTTAAAAAAGAAAACAAAAACAGAACCCTGCCAGAAGAGGGACCCAGCCTCCCAGGGCTCAGAAGTAAGGCACATCCCTTAACACCAGGGCACAGGGGAGAAAGGGAGGTGGGTCTTGTAAGGCTCAGCAGTAAGGCCACTCTCTGGACTCTTCCAAACACGTGGAGAGGGCTGGGAATGGTGCCTGGACTGGGGCAGAACCTCTAAGCGAGCAAGTGAGAGTTCAGAATTAAGGTGGGAGTTCAAGCCTATATAGGAAAGGAGATGGTAAATGTGGGGCCAGGAGGGCTGACCTCAGAGACAAGGTGTCCGCCCTGCCACCTACAGTGGGTCAGGACCATGCCACAGGGTTTCTACATGGCCTGGGTGAGAGAGTCCTTCCAATGGGCCACCTTGCTGTGCATGGGGGAACCTCCTTACCATGAAATCCTCAAGTGACCAGTTCGTCCTGGTACCCTGGACAGGGGGATTCACAAGTGAGGATGCCTCTCTCCACCCAATAAATACATAAAAATGATTCTGGGTGAAACATCAGTGTCTGCTGGGTGACATCAAAGAGCCCAGTTCCTAGGCCTACCAGACTACAGATCAGCCCTTAGGTGGTAGCTGCTTGCCAAGATACAGCCACCCTGAGAAACCTTTTCCTGGCGCCAGCCCTGTGCCTTGTCTAATTCTATCTGTAATCATAACAGCCCTCTCCGGGCCTCAGTGCCACCATCTGTACAAAGGAGGGCTGGCCAGGTCACCTCTCTGAGACGCTATGGTCAGTCCAGGACTCTATGAAGAATGGATGCCCTCCAGCTTGGCCTGGGCTGAGTGCACTTAGAAGCCTACCCTCTCTGAGGCCAGTGGGCCAAGATGGGGGCATGTGGTGCTGGGTCCCTACCTCCACCTCACACTCATACTCAGAGGCATCGAGCAGAGTGACTCGGCAGATGGCACTCTTGTATTTCTTGGCAATCTTCTGGGGCGATTTCTGGGCCTTGCTGGGCGTGGTCCTCTCTGACAGGCCGTCGGCCTCACCGTAGTCCTTCTCCTCCATGTCTAGGCTCTGTAGGGCCAACCAAGGGAAGAGTTTGGTCAGTGAGCTTGAAACCATAGCCTTTCATCCAAACAAGATGCAATAAGGAGGAAGCTGGAGCTAAGACAGACCCCAAAATGAGAGCCACTGCCCTCCAAGACCCCCATGGTGACCAGGGTCTATGGTGAGTGTGTATAGGAGGAAAACCAGAGTTTCTGTGTGCAATGGGGTGGTTGATTTGAGGGGTCTACTGCTTCCCCACAGGCTCCTGCTGCCATGGGAAGCCTCTGCAGGTGGAAGCATCCCACAAAACCAAACCTGGCGGCCAGAGCTGTCCTGTCTCCCTAGAACAGTGCATGAGTTATCAGGGCATCCATCTCGTCTCCTCCTTTTCGGTCTGTCACTGAGTTTAGCATGAGGCTGGGAACTGTGGACTAATCTAATGGAGGGAAGAGTGGTCAGAGCCCTGCCCACTAGTCCTAACTCTGCCGCTGACACCCTCAATGACCTTGGCCAAGTCCCTGCCCTCTGTGGGCCTGTTGTGAATTAAGGGACATGTGAGCTTGATGGCTAGATGATTCCCCAAGTCCCTTCTCTCCTCAGAGTGATGAATTTTGCTCTGGGGTCACACTGGGCTTGCTAAGTAAGAATGGACAGGCTCAGGGGGGGTAGGAAAATAAGGTTGAAAGAACACCGGTTTTTGACATTAGATCTAGATTTGACTTCCACTTTTGACACTTTATAGCACTGTGACTTTGGGTGACTCACTTCATCCTGCTGGACCTCTGTTTCTCCAAGTGTAAAATGGTGAAATTAACAGTTACCCTCTCAGGTTTGGGAGAATTAAATATAAAAATGAACACAATGCCCCCAGCCCAGAGCTTGGCATGTACCGGGTCAGTGACAAATCTCAGCTTCCTTCTTTCCTCCCTCCTAAGAACCGGCCCTGGAGGACTGGCTGGGCAGGAAGAGGGATGCCCATGCTCTCAGGCACACACCTGTTCAGCAGGCCGTGTGTCCTGCTGGGGCAGATGCTTCTCATTGGAGTTGGCCTCAGGGTGGCCGTGGCCTGCGGGGGTCACAGGGGTGGTCGCGTCAGCGGCTGCCTCAGGCTGCTGTGGAGCCTCCTCCTGAGCCTTCTTCACCTCAGAATCGGGGCCTGTCTCTGTTGTCATGGTGACCAGCACGCCTGCATTGGCATGAAGGAGAGCACGTGACAGGGGAGGGGGCAGCAATGGTGTGATAGAACAGAGTGAGGGGGACAGGAACCACACGCGGAGAGAGACAGATGGAGACAAATGGACAAAGAGCCACAGAGAGAAGGAAGGAGGGAGGGAGGGAGAGACAAAGGAAGTCGGGATGAGGACAGAGTCATGAGAAGTGAGGGGTAAGTGGTGGCAGCCAAAGTCACAGACCCCTTCCCACCCTTGTGTGCATGTAACTCCTCAAGGAGTCCAATCTCTTGGTCCAGGTCTGGAATTAGGCCCTTCCTAGGGACTATGAGAGTCTCTCCAGGGAGCCCCACTCTGCCAAGAGCACAAGGGACAATCAGTGACCACCTCCAGGCAGGCCCTCAGCCAGGCTGTCACTTTAACCATACCACCTGGCACACAGTAGCCTCTCAATGAACGTTGGATAAATTGAACTCAAGCAAAAGAGCCCCAGGCTCCAGGCCCTTCCAGCACTGACTTTGGGCAAGGCTCTTCATGCCCCAAGTCTCAATAAGTCCTGCCCCACTGACTTCACAGGGATGTTGTCAGGATGAATCCTAAGGTATAAGACAGGAAGGCATTCTTAAAAAATGCATAGCCCTGATGACGTAAAAGTCAGGAGAACTGGGCTCAGGCCCCAGGTCTGCCACAAATGGGGCAGTCATTTCACCTCACTAGGACTCATCCGAAAAGCGAAAGACTTAGAGAAATTACGTCTGGGATAGGCTATTCTTATCATTTCCCCTTGGAGCAGGAAATGAGGAGGTTTCAGAGAATCAAGGACCTATTGCCCAGCTATTCTGCTGGAATAAGCAGACTGCAAAGAGAGAAAAGAAGAGAGAATGGCACGGTCCCATTTTTATATTTAAAAAACAAAATAATAACCTCAAGAATACATATCTGGGTTTGTGCACATGTAGCAAAAGATCTGAAAGGATACGCACCAAACTGTTAAGAGGGGTTAATAATTCAGAAGTGGATAAAGGAAAATGGGAGCGTTCCATGGGGTGGGATAAGAGAGGGAACTTCATTTTCTACCTTATACACTTTGGAATTACTTGTATTTTAAATATACATATATATTTTTTAACCTACCAGTCGGGTTTTTTTCAGAGAGCAAAAGCACCCATTTCTGACCCCAATCAGTGGATCCTCAAAAGAAAGTTTGGAGCTAAAACCTAGGGAACAGAGAAATGGGTGAGAATGCTCACCCCTGAGTCTAGAGCCTTCCTCCAAATCCATCATACTAAGTGAGAAAGATCCAGATTAGACCTGGCAGGTCCCTCCCCAATCCCATCCACCCTGGGAGGCCTCCGATGGGCAGACTGACAGACAGACCCTGGATCCACTTGGGCTATGCACATGCACTAAGCCCTTACTCACACTTCCTTTTTATTCTTCAGTTTCTCTCCCTGCATTCCAGGGCGCATCAGCCCGGCCCAAAGCAAAGGGCACTGGACAAAAAGTCAGGGGCCCTGAGCACCCCACTTGGTCACACGAGAGCTTTAGGGCCCTGGACAGGTCACAAGCATCCTCAGTCTCCAGAGTGGATAATGAGTGGAACACTCTATAAGCTGGAGCTAATAGAACAAACGAGAGGGTTTGCTGTTACTGATGCTGCTGTTTAGAAGTAAGATGAGGAGGAAGGGAAGGCCTTGGTCCACATTGCCTCATCCCCACCCAGAAATGCTCGCCACTCATGTCATTACCCTGAGCATTACAGGTTAACTTAAAGCCATAGTTAAATAAAGGCTCTCTGTGGCTTACACGACACCAAATGCCGACTCTGGGCTAGGACACAAAGCAACAAGAGCTGCTCTGGGGGAGCTCACAGCCTCGTGGAGTCAAACTGAGATGTGTCTGCCTGGCTCTGGATCTCTTCTAAGCCTGCGCTGGAGGATATGGGCCATTACGCTAGATAAGGCCTATAGGAAAGGAGCCTTAAAATACATGCCTGCTTAATTTTGTTTCAAAAAAAAAAGAATCCACAGACTAATCTGTATGTTTTCTGCTGTGAGAAGCAGAATCCACATGACCCTTATGGGCCCAGGAAGCCTAGAGGCTCCAGCGCATCTACTCCTCCCCTCGGCTTCAGTCTGGTTTCAGTCCATAATCTCTGAACCTTCCCCTGGCCTGTGTCTTCTTGGAAATAGTCCAGAGAACAATCTTAAATAAATATCACAGTCTTCCGCTGCCTGGGTCTCCAGCAGAGCCTGCTGGCAGTGAACGCCTGGTGCTAGCAGAACCCAGATGAGAGGAGCTGAAGTCTTTTGAGATGATTCAATCTCTTCTTCTTTCACAGGTGAAACCCAGAGAACAAAAGAGACTTGAGTGACAGCCATTTCCTCAGACAGGTTTGCCCTGGTCCCTTCCGCCCACTCTCCTCCCCATCCAGCCTCCTGACTCCCAGATCCTAGCTCTGAGGCCATTATTCTTTCCACTGCACTTTGCTGCCTCAAGCAAACTTCAACAGAATCTCTCAGAAGGAGAAAGCACTCAGGTCCAGGCTGGAAGCCAAGGATGTAGCATGAACCACCAATGAACCCCATGGCCAGAGGCTGCTTAGATAAATGATGGTTCATCCACTCTGGAGAGTAAAAAAAGATGATACAAAAAATCATGGAAAATATTTGAGTGAAAAAGCAGTTTGTACAGACTGATCCTATTTTGATTAAGACACACACACAGATACAGGAAATTCAGCAAAGTATTAACCATGGATGACCAGATGGCGGGCGTACAGATTATTTTGCATTTTTCTGTTTAACTGTAGTTTTCAATTTTTCTACTATACTTGGAGATTTCTTGAATGAGTAAAAAAAAATTAGAAGTTAAAAAATAAATTCTTCCAACACACATGGCTTGGTATGACAGGATGAGAAAGAGATAAATAAAATCTGTCTAAACTTTAAAAAAAAAATTATGAATTGAGAAGAAAAATAACATTATTTTTTAAACCTATGTTGAGATCCTTCTTTATTTCACGAGTCCAGGGATAACGGCCTGGTTCTCTCACTGGGCCACAGAAAGCAAGCCAAGAACCTGGCCTGGGCTTCTGTCACACACAGTCACGTGGACAATGTTCTGCCCAGGTCCAGGTCAGCATGGACTGAGGGAGCCCGCTGGGCAGCCAGGTTGGCCGGGCACCGTAGGGGACCTGGGGGGGCATGTGCTGGTTCCTGTAGAGCTCACTGCAACATGGGAGGAAGATGCTCACCCAGGAAACAGTTAAACACCGGGCATCATATGACTTAGATTTGCCAGTGTACGTTTCAGCCTCAAGAAGAGTGTGGGGACCTGGTGATTGGGAATACGGTTTGGAGTTCCCAAAGAAGGCTTAGCGAGTAGAGGGATGGTGGGGTGGAATTAGGTTTTCGAAAAAGTGAGAATCTAGACAGGAGATGGCAGGGAGGGCGTTTGGGCTGAGTCACCATGTGGGCAAACGCCCAGACATGGGAACAAGTAGGGCTGTGCAGAGGACAGACAGGAGGCCTTGACATTCTGACACCCTGGAATGAGAAGCCTATGAGGGTGAGCCCTCAACAGCCTGCAGGAGGGTCAGGGTGGAGCTGGGGAGAAGCGAAGACACCACAGGTGATACAGGCAGCCTCGTAAGAGTCAGAGTGTCACTCTGCTGGAAAGGGCAAGACTCTCATCAGTGAGCACTGCTGGGGGCCAGGCCCAGGGGTCAGGGGCTTCACACACCATCATTTCATGGACCCCTCACAGGGCAGCAGGGCCAGGGGCAGACCTAACTCAGGGAGACCCAGACTTAAACCCTGGCTCACCACTAGCTCGCTCTGTGACCTTGGGCAAGTGACTTCACTTCTCTGAGCCTCAAGTTGCCTTATCTATAAAACAGAGCTACTCCTCCCTCCCTCTCATTGCGGTGATGGAGATTCAGAAAAATAACTTAGAGAAAGCATTTGGTATGGTATGCACTCAATAAAAGAAGCCTGAGTGGGTCTATAATTACAAGCAGGATTGGGAAACCACCGTGGGGAGTGGTCTGAGAATCAGTTCATAAGTGCTGCCCAGAATGGATGGAGAAAGAGATGTTCTAAGAGACAGAGGCCAGCAAGGCCAGACTGATGACACTAACATATGAAAATCCGAATGCACAGGATTAGAAAAGGGAAAGGTCAGCCAGAGAAGTAAATGCTGACAGTGCCCGCACCAGCCCTGTCTGGAGGAGAGGCCCGGTGAGGCCCAACATGCTTCCCTGGCCAGGTCTGAGGCCAGCCCAGCTGACTGTCAGCATCTGGTTCTTTTCAACATTGCAACCATTGCTGGCTCCCCTGGCTTGCCCTCCAGGGACACTAAGAAGCCTTCGCATGCTGTGGCTTTCCATCTGGGTGGCCTGCCGGGAGAGTGTCATAGTCTAGGCAAGGCAATATCCACTTGGCCTGCAGTTGTGCCACTCATTAAAAATGAATCAACTGGTTTATACATCAGGCCCTCCAACCAGGGTTAGCATGAATCAGCATCTCTGAATCCAGTAACTTGATTTGTTCTTTTTCTCCATTCCCACAGCCACTGCCCAGGTCTAGCCACTCTCAACTCATGCCCACGTGGCGACCCCAGCCTCCTTCATGGACCCCCTGTGGCCACTTGGCCCTCCCAGAGTTTATTCTCCACAGATCAGCCACAGAGATCTTTTCAAAACTCCAATTGGGAGCCAACCCTAATGGCCTAGGGGTTAAAGTTCAGCACTCTCACTGCTTCGGTGGCCCAGGTTCATTTCCCCGTCACCAAACTACACCACCCATCTGTCAGTAGCCATGCTACGATGGCAGCTCATAGAGAAGAACTAGAAGGACTTACAACTAGGATATATAGCATGCATTGGGGCTTTGGGGAGGGAAAGGAAAAACAAAAGGGAAGACTGGCAATAGATGTTAGCTCAGGGTGAGTCTTTCCCTAAAAAAAAAAAAAAGCAGGCAAGCTGACTTCAGGGAAAAAAAAAAACAAACTCCAACTGGATGCCCCCTTTAAAACCTCCAGTGACTTTCCGTCAAAATAAAACACAAACTCCTTATCAAAGCTACAGATCCCTGCATATGGCCCCTGTGTCAGCTCCCACCACTGCTCATCCCCTACTGCCACCAACGCTGTGGGCCTGTCACACTGCCTTTCTGCTCCTCAACCACACCAGGCTTGCCTGAGCTTGAGGCTTTGCCCTTAATGGTCCCTCTGTGTGGACAGTGGGCTCATCCTATCTCTTGTCATGGCAGCCATCATCCTTCAGATCTCAATCTATGTGCCCCTTTACCACTGTCTAAAGTGGGTCCCTCTTGTTATGTTTTTGTTACAGTATCCTGGGTTTTTTGGTTTTGTTTTATTTTGTTTTGTTTTTTCCATTTTAATCATTTTTCAGTGTAACAATTCAGGAGCATTAACTATATTCACAATGTTGTGCAACAATCACCACTATTTCCAAAATTTTGCATCACCTCAAACAGAAACTCTGTACCCACTAAACAAGCATGCTGGGTTTTTTTTTCTTTCACAATAACTATCACAAATGAAAAACATTTATTTATTGATTTACTTATTTGTTTCTATTCCTCCTCTAGAATATAAAATCCATAAAGACAAAACTTTGTCTCATTTGCCATTATCCCCAGGGCTTAGCACAGCTCTTGATAAATAACAACAGCCAACGTTTATAGAGTTTGCTATTTGCCAGGCACTGATCTAAGCCCTTAATATCAATTAACTCATTTAATCTTCATAATAACCTATAATAGGTACTCCTATTATCTCCATTTCACAAAAGAAGAAACTGAAGCACTGAGAAGTTAACTAACTTGCCCAATCTCACACAGCTAGTAAATGGCAGTGCCAGAATCCAAACCCAGAGGGTCTGGTGTCAGATGGATGGGAAGATGGATAAATGGACAAACATATGGGTGATGGGTGGGTGGAACGCCAAGGAGTCAATTTTTAATTCTACTCAACCGAGGACCAGAGACCTGGACTGCATTCACCTCGGGAGCCTTTCTGGCTACCAGCCAGCCAGCCTCTCCTGATGACTTATCGGAACTTAAGCACCTGACTTTCCATCCAAATGCCTGATATTATCATCCTTATTTTACTGATGAGGATGCACAGGCCCCAAAGAGGCATACAGATTTGCCCAAGGTCATAAGGCTGTGCCCAGTCTCTCTGACTCCAAAGTCCACTCCAGGACACGGCATTTCAGCAGCCTCCGGGGGTCTGTCCTGCACTAATTTCTCCCAGGGGTGAGGTTGGCCGAGGAGAAATTTCCCAAGATTGAAAGGCAAACACACTAGGAAGAGCTAACTCAGAATCAGGACCACTGTTTCTTGTTTCAGTTCTGCCACTTCCTTTCTGCTGGGCCTTGGCAAGTCACTTCTCCTTTCTGAGCCTCAGTTTCCTCATTTGTGAAACAGGGATGAGAGCCCCTGTCCCCCCACTTCAGAGCAAGGTAGATAACGGATGTTACAGAGAACAAGAGGACTTTGAAATACACAAGTTAAAGTCACGTTAACTACAAAGGAGAGTATATTACAGATGTTTATGATACGTATACCAAAAGCATGTCTTTGCACACATATGCATAGCGGTACAACAATACGAGGGCACATACAGCCACGTGCGCTCATGGTCATGAACAATTAATTCTTAGCCAGTAAGGCTCTTGTCTAAATCTTGGACACTGACAACTTTTCCCCAGGTATTCTTGGGAAATCTGAACCAGGTAGGAATTAATGATAGGGAGGAGAGGAGAGAGAGAGAGAAATGGACAGGCTGTGAGAGACACCAAAACACCAAGAGAACACCAGGCAGACAGTGAGATTCTTTGTTCTGAATGATGTTTTCAAAAATCACAGTTACCAAGGTAACTCTTCTCTCTTTTGGGGAAGTCAGAGGGCACATCTCCCCCATCCCCCTACAACCAGGCCCCTGGACTGTCAGTCTTCATTTGCACCCTTACATCCACTCCCTGCTCAAAGATGTAGATGGAGGTTGACCCCTTGGACTGTCTCTTGAGCTCACTTGTCTGCTGACTTCTGGTTAGGTTTGGCCAATGGGAGGCAGTAACAGGAGGTCAGAGGGTGGATGGAGAGAGAGGTTGGAGTGTATCTTCCCAGTTTCCCTCCCTGTGGTTCTGGTGGGGGCTGAGCCCCTCTGCTGACAGCTCCGTGCATGGGCCCAGCCACCACTGAAATCCGGTAACACCCTTCCCTCCCTCTGCTCATTCAGGAGGAAGGGAGGTAACAGCTTCTGTCACTGTTAGTTTGTGGGTACCCCTTGTGGGTTCCTTTAACTCTGTCCACACCTTTATTAATATCTCTTCAGCTGAAGCATCTGAGTAGAATTCTGTTTTCTGCCAGAATCTGACTGATACACCTCCTGAAACTAAATAGATATATGAATCAGAGAGGGAGGGAAGGAGAAATCAGGAAGAGGCAGTATGGTCTAGTGGTTAAGGATAAAATGGGAGACCAGGAGAACTTGAACAAGACCCCCTTAAGCTCTCTGTGCCTCAGTGTCTTCATCTGTAAAATCATGATGGTAGTCTTGCCTACTTCACAGGTTTACTGTGAAAATTAAATCAGATCATGCCCACAAAGCACTTAACACATGTCAAAACCCACACTTATTGCTCAAAAAATATTAGATATTCCCCTCTTTAGTATGAAGTCTAAAGGCTGAAATGTTAACAATAGCATTCCCTTGGAGAGGGAATTATAGAGTTTTGTGGGGGTTTTTTTGGCTTTTTAGGGGGTTCTCTCTCTGAGAATTTGTCTACCATGAACATGTATTACTTCTGGAGTCAGAAAAGAAAAAGAAAAGAATTAAAAGAAAAAACAGGGAGAGAAAGAGCCTATTAAGATTTATTCTTCCCCTCTGGAGATGATGTTATTGCCCATTGGGATTTCCCCAGAACAAAACATTCACTTCCTCAGTGACAATCTCTGGGTGGACGTGAGTGAAACGCCTGCCTGCAATGAGGGAGGAGGGGGGCAGGCTGAGACAGCTGCCTCTGGGGCCCTGTGCCACTCTCCCAGCCAGCCCCTGATGGAGGCAGAGGGGTCAAAATGGGAGCTGGGCCCACAGTCATTCTTATTGCTGCTCAGGTCTGTACGCAGCAGTGGGGAGACGGCAATTTGTCAGAGGCTTGCAGTACCCATGGCACCGCATTAAATAAAACCAAGCAATGCAAAGAGGCTGCCACCCATCAGCACTGGCTTCTTGCCCAAAGGTTTCACGTGCCACCGCGGAGCCACAGACTGATGTGCAGTTGTGGGCCGGGGACCACGTGACATGCCCAGACCTGCAGAGCAACGGCATCAAAAAGGAGAAATGCCTCCCGCTTGGACCACATTGATGACTACAGACGCAGACGGAGACCTCCCTATAGTGGAGCATCCTCTGAGAGCCGGGCAATGAGCTGCCTGTCTTCTGGGCTTTGTCTCATTTGAGCTACATAACGGCCACATGGAATAGGTGGGCTTACCCCAGGCTGGCTTGGCTGGCTAAGGTCAGATAGCTAGTCAGTTGAGTAGAGCCAGGACTAGGACCCAAGTCTGCTGGCTCATGGTCCCATGCTCTTCCCCCTCAATCCTGCTACATCCCACGACCTCCAACTTGCTGTCAGCCATGTAACCAAAGCTACTGTTGCTCTGGATGTAGAAATAATAACAGCAGTATCAATTCCTCCCACACGCAGCGTGCGTTACAATTTAAAGGATCCTTTTATAATCATTATTCTGCTTGGACCTCACTGACCAGGGGTTGGTAAAAAGGAGCATGGAGCATGGAACAGCAGTTATGAACATGGCCTTTCCACCAGAGTCTTAATCCCAGCTCCACTGGCTTGGGGACCTTGGGCAAGTTACTTAACCTCTCTGAGAGCCAGTTTGAGCATGTAAAATGAGAATAATACCTGCTACACCTCAAAGGCATTTAGTGAGAATTAAATGAGAGAATGCACGTGAAGCTCACTCTGGCACCATGTCTGCCATATAGTAGGCAGTAAGTGGCAGCAATGGCTGTCATCAGTAAGGCTGTCACTACCATAAAGATGGACAAACTGAGGTCCAGAGAAGGTAAAGAACCTGTCCAAGGACACTCAGAGGGTAAACAGCAGCCTGGCCCAGGCAGCAGCTTACAGCACCCAAAGAGAATTTGAAAATTTCACAGGTGAGCTCCATAGTGGGTGAGTAAAAGAAGGGGTTCCCCTGGGACATCCCCACTCTTTGAGGGTGACAGAGATAGGGCCTCCTCCAAGCATGCCAGCCCTCAGTGTCCTTGCCCTCTCAGGCTCCACCAAGAAGGGAGGAGAGGAGAAGAAAGGAGAAGAGAGAAGCAGCGGGCCTTCCTGGGCAACTTTCATGGTCTCAGTTTCTGACTCTTTCTCACTTGATTTTTCTTTAACTGTTTAAACACTATCAGAATTCATCGTCAGCATTATTTAGAATAGAGTAAAATTGGAAACAACTTTAAATGTCCATCAACAGGGGGCTGGCCAAATTAATTAGCATTTATCCATTAAAAAATGAATTACAAAAGTATTACCTACCTATTGCGAAAACGTTTGAGACGGATTTTATAAATACTGACATGGAAAGAGGTTGATATACAGTTAAATGAAAAAAGCAAGCTGTAAAACAACAATGCAATTTATGGTCCCATTTGGGTTTGTATGCTTATGTAGGCACAGAAAATATCCAAAATATCCTGGAAGGACATACACCACACTGTTACCATTGGCCACTTCTACACAGAAGAATTTTGGTTGGGGAGCCAAGGAGAGAATACACTTCTGAATTATTAGGATTTTTCACATATTTCTTTTGCAATTATAACTAAAGAAAAAATAAATATAATATTAAAAAAAGATTTGTGGCAGTGAGTCTTATTTGTTTCCTGTAGTATCCGCTGTAACTCCATCTCTGCCTGTTCTCCTCCAACCTTTATCTATGCTCACACCTAATTTTATACCACTTTAATCTGAGTGCTCATAATTTTATAGGGTTTTCTCCCATATAACATTAATTCCATCAGAAATATTTCCACATTATTATGTCATCATTATCATCACAGCTAACATTCACGGGTGCTTTACTATTTGCTAGTTACCATGCCAAGAGTTTTACATGCCTTAAATCACTTAGTGTTGACAACCCTAAAAGCAGGTACCTGGACTGTCCACATTACAGATGGGGAAACTGGGGCTTAAAAAGATTAATTTGCCAAGGCCTGGTGGCTAGGAAAGATAGAACCAAGACTTAAGCCCTGATCTGTGTGCGTCCCAAGTCCTCACTGGGAACCTCTCCGCCCTACTCCCCTCAGGGATACTGAGTAGTGAACAGAAGAATGCGGGAAGTAGGGACAAGGAGACCAGGTCCTGGGTCCTACTACTTGCATGACCTTGGGCAAGTCACTTCTCCTCTGCTTTGTTCACTCAATCAATTCTCTCCCCAGATAAGCATTTGCAAGTCACTGAGCTACAGCTGAGGACAGAACAATGAATAAAACATGAATCCTGCCCTCAAGGAGATTAGAACCCAGCCTGAATCTCCTCACACAGGATCTAACCCCTGCCCCACCTCTGTCACAGGGACATGAAACTAAACGAAATGAATAAAAGATGCAAAAGAGTTTTGCAAGTGCACAGCTCTATACACTAGGGATAAGTATTTCTGTGGTTGTTCACGGCTGCGTATTATTTTATCCACTGGATGTCCCAAAACGTTCTCAATCATCTTTCTATTGTGAGGCACTTAGTCCCAATTTGCTGCTATTATAGAAGAAGCTCTGATGGGGATTCATCCAAAGGAAATTATTCACAAGAAAAAAAAAACCCAGATGCACAAAGAAGATGCTGCGCAACCTTCAGAATGACTGAAGGGAGACGAGCTTTTCATCTTAATCTCATGAGGCCTCAAACCAGATTCGTGACCCCTGTGGCCTTCCCCACTCCAAGCTGCTCCTCCCCCAACCAGCTGAGCCTTCCACCACCAGAGGGGACATCTTAGTGCAGCCTCAATCTTCCCTGCCCCAGCCCTCCAAGGGCACAGGGTTGATGTTTTTCCTGCAAGTCTGCAGTCCACTCCCTCCTTGTGGTTCTTGCAGTCGCCAAAGGGACCTTCCCAAGCGTAGTTCTGTCAGGCCCCAGTACATGCCCCACGCAGACCAAACAACTGCAAAGCTTCCCGGAGCCTCCAGGCTCCTGTCAAGTGGAAACACCTGAGCCTGACATTTAAGCGCGATGGAAGGAGGAGAGAGGTAATGTTTACTGAGTTCCTGTGATGTGCCAGCCCTGCGCTAGGTCCTTTACATAACAACCATCATAACGTGATCTCTATGAAATAGGTGTGTGGTGTTTATCTCATTTTACAGATGAGGAAACTGAGGCTCAGACCAGCTAAGTGATGTGCCCGAGGGCATATGGCTAGTACAAAGCGGAGCTGTGACTAGAGCTTAGGTCTGCTGGATCCAGAGCTTTGCCAAAGACCCAAACACAAGCTGACTTTCTGAGTCACCTTCCAGTGCCCCCAGACCCCTGCACCATCTGCTCCATGCACACCAGACCACTCATTCTTCTTCAAAGTATCCCTATTTCCTTCCCCTCTGACCTAGGGGAGTGGGTACCCTTCTTCAACAACTATGGAAATTCCACTTGGCATTTGATGCCCAGCACAAAGGCCTCAATCTCCCTGATCACCGAAATAGGAATCCATGCTTAGCACACACAAGAGCTAACCCTTTACCTTCCCTGTGTTGTGTCGGTGCCTCCCAGCTAGACTGGAGGCCCTTGAGAGGGATGTTTCCTCAGAGGTCACACAGGGCCTGGCATGGAGCTACTCTGTGAATATTTTTCAAATTGAATAAAACTGAGTATGACTCTGAGAAGGAACTGTGGGCTGCCTGGCATGGTCATCAGGAACATGTCTCTGACCCACGCTGCCTGGATTTGAATCCTGGCTCCCCAGAACCTAGCTGTGTGACCTTGAGCAACTGTCTTTCCCTCACTAAGCCTCAGTTCCCTCAATCTATAAAATGGGGAGAAGATAATTCCCATCTCACAGGGTTTTGTGATGATTGTATGAGTCGTACAGGTAAGCCCTTAAAACAGTACCTGGTATAATAATAAGTGCTCAAGAAATGTCAGTTACTATTCTTATCCACAAGCCTCCTGCCCACAAAGGAAGCAGTGCCAACCTGCTCCCACTCCCATTCGTCTGCCCAGGCTCAGGTCCCCTTCCTACAGGGCCTCCTCTTCACAGTCCCAGCTGGTGCCTCTGCATTCCCACCCTTCTGTTTTCTGGTCATTATGATCCTATCAAATGTAGCAGGGGGCGAGTGTCAGGGCCAACCAGTCTTCCCTGCTAGCCAATGGGAGCAGGGAGTCCAGAGCATCCCCACTTCTAGGGGATCCTGCCCGAGAAGAGAAGAGCAAGGCTGACCACTCTCTCAGGGCTCCCAGTCTTACCTCTCTGCCCCTACCCCTCGGGACCACAGGAGTACTTGGGCCACAGAACCACCCTTGCCTCACCAGACCCAACACACAGACCTCTCCACCTGGACCAGCCCTGGCATATCAGTCATCTGGCTCTGCGGGACACCAACCTGGTACTCCCATCACTGCACCAGGTATACTGTCACGGTAGAGAGAGGGGCTCTGGGCTCAGACAGCCCCACACTTTGCAGCTGTGGAAGCTCAGTGAAAACCTGTGAAACCTCTCTGAGCCTCAGTTTCTCATCTATAAAAAGTGGATAATAATAGCACCTGGGGGCCGGCCCAGTGGCGCAGCAGTTAAGTGCACACATTCCGCTTCGGCGGCCGGAGGTTCACCAGTTCGGATCCAGGGTGCGGACATGGCACCACTTGGCAAGCCATGCTGCGGTAGGTGTCCCTCATATACAGTGGAGGACGATAGGCATGGATGTCAGCTCAGGGCCAGTCTTCCTCAGCAAAAAGAGGAGGATTGGTGGCAGATGTTAGCTCAGGGCTAATCTTCCTCAAAAAAATAATAATAATAATAATAATAGCACCTGCCTGACAGCGTTGCTGTGAGATAACTCAAAGCACTTATCACTCCAGCACATGGCATACAGTAAGTGCTCAATAAATGCCATCACTCTGATTGTGTGATCATTGGTATTACTCCAGGTAGAGATGATTATCCCCTTTGAATAAGTGGGGACACAGAAGTCCAGAGAGGCCCAGAGTGAAGTCCATGCTGGAGCTAACACAGAGGTACGTCCTGCCTCAGCAGACCTAGTCTGGAGACCCTCTCTACTGCCCCCAGAGGGTCAGGCCCAGAACATCCCTGGGCATCCAGCATCCTCTTGGCTCTGTATACTCCCAAGGGGGTCCAACAGCTGCCTGTTGCCTCAGCCCTGGCCCTTTATCTGTGAGGCAGCCTGGCCTTTCCTCCTCATCTCTTGGGGGCAAAGGCTGGGGGGCCAATGTAAGGCCCCTCCTAAGGGGCCAGGCTATAGTGCCCAGCCCCTGTAAGAGTCCTGTGTATGGGACAGCTGCAGCAAGAGGGAAGCAGGCATTGGGGCTGCAAGAACCCCAAACCAAGAGATAGGAGACCTGGTTACACTAGTGCTGGCTCTACAACTCAGTTGCTGTGTGACCTTGGACAAGTCATTCAGCTCTTCAATATTTACTGAGTGAGGACTACAGGACCAAGCATTATTCTCACGCGGGTTCTGTGGAAGCAACCTTCCATGAAACTCACAGAGCTGGGCCCAGAGAACTGCCACGTGGCCCAGGAAGGGTTTTAATAGGAACAATGCCCACTGCACTGATCTCCTCCAGGACTGCCTTGGGGTGCCCCTCAAGGGGCCACGCTCTGCACATCACAAACACCACGCACGGGGTTGCTGGGCAGGCATGACCTCAGGCTAGCCAGCAGAAGCCAGCTTGATCCCCGCACGGAGCTGGCAGAACCCTCCTGGGCCACAGTGGCTGAGAGAGGAGGCTGGCACAGACTGCCTCTGCCGCAGGCTCCATCTGGAGGAATGGGTGGGCAGGCGGGCACACAGCCGCCTCTATTCTCCACACCCTTGCCCGGGACAGGCAGCACTGAGTCTTCCAGGAGCTTCTGAGGGCACCATTCCCGTCCCCAGCTCTCAACGTGGCCCAACTGCTGCTGATTCTGGAAGACTCTGAATGCTAGGAGATGGGGAAGAGATGGAGCAGTTGGACCCCACACAGCCCCAGAGAGGTCCTCAATCCAGCCTTCTTAAACTCCCACCTTTGGGTGCAGAGGAGGTGATATGCAGATCCAGAAGTGACGGTGGGAACACGCAGTAGTGTCTCTCCCCCACCAACGCATCCTCAGAGCTCTGGGGGGAAAAGCCAGGACCATGGCCGGCAGCCGAGAAGGAGACTGGTATCCTCAGAACTCCCTCCTAGTCCTTGTCCAGCCCTTCAAGGTCCTCATAGACCACCCTGGGCCATAGCTCTACCAGGCAGTGGCCTCAGAACCTAGTAAGTACCCTGGTAGTGACTTGGCCCCCCATGCCTGTCCTCCTGAGCTCTTGGACATCCCTAAGTGTGACGGTGCCAGACACAACGGGGACCTGCAAGTCCTCTCCTCTAAACAACGGGGGTAGCCTCTGGCCAGGACAACACCAGGCCAGAACCACAGAGGTCCTAGGGCTAAGGTCCACCGCCCCAGCTTTGGAAGACTTAGAAGGGAGGTGGGATGCAAAGTGAGCCCAGAGTGGGGAAAGGTCTGTAACAGAGGGAGAGGGTGAGGGTGAGGGCAGGAGCTCCCCAGCATCCCAGCCTCCAGCCAAAAGACTGTCTTGCAGCATGTGAAGCCTGAATGGAGACATCCAGAGAGCCCTCAGACTCCCGGGAGGCCGCCGGAGTGGTCTCAGAGAACAGAGTGGGCCAACCCAGGGAGCCCAGCACCCAGCAACACTTCATCCCCAAGGCAAGCACCAGCCCACCGTCTGCCCTCCCCTCTCTCCAGGCCTTGCGGAGGCTGCAGACCTGGGAGGTAGGGAGAAATAGCAAGGACTTCTCCGACCCTGGCCAGGGGTCCAACAGCCTGCAAACTCAGTTCCTCCCGGTCTCACCCCAGTCCTCTCCCAGAGCTGGAGGCTGGGCCTATATGTACCAAGCCCCCAGACCCCCGTGGTACCTGATCCCCTGCCACCACGTGCCTACCTGGGCCTGAGGGTCCCCATCTCGGGCAGGCTGGGCGGGGGGTGCCCCCTCAGCTCCTGCGGCCTGCCGGCCGCGGGGCGGGGCGGGCGCGCAGGGCCGCGGCGGGCTCTGCGGAGCAGCCTGTTCCACGACACCCCCGCCCGCTGATGGATGCTGACTGCAGCAGCGGCGGCGGCGGCGGCGGCGGCGGCTCGGCGTGCGCCGGGGGCTGGGCACCGTGCCCACAGCCCCGGGCCTGGCGCCCGACGTGCGGCCAGCCCCCGCCCCCGCCCGGCCTCCGCGCCCAGCCCAGGGGCGGCCGCCGTGCGCCTGCCTGCTCCCTCGCGGCAGCCCTGCCCCTGCCTCCGCCTCCTCTCTGCCTGTCTCTATCTCCCTCTCCCTCTCCCCTTTTCTCCCTCTCTCGGCTCCCAGGCCACCTCCTCCCAGGCACTGCCACAGAGGCAGTTCCCAGGCCACTGCGGGACTGTGCATCAGGAGGCTCTTGCTCCTCCTCTGCCCCCACCCCGGCCCAAGCCAGCCTCTGCCCTCCTCCTGGGCCACCCCCTCTTGGGTGCTCAGCCGGGAGAGAGGGAGGGGGAGGGGAGAAGGGGGAGGATCCCTGACTCAGAAGGGGTGACTCAGCCTCAGTGGGGCTCCCATTCCCAGCCCACCCAGCTGATACCCTGATACCCTCACAGCCCCAACAGCCCAGCAGCCCGAATCTCCCTGGGACTCAGGGCTCCTCCCCCATCAGCGAGGAGGTATGTGCAAATGTCTCCTGGGATCCTGTGTGTCTCTGAGTGTATGTATGTGTACATTTGTCCATATGTGCTTCAGTGACAACGACCATAAGTGTAACACTGGGGACTGGGCCTGTGTACAGATGCGTTTCTGTTCTGGATGTGTGTGAGCACACGCTGGGTGTGCAACCAGGCTCCAGGAAGAGGGGGGAGGTGGTGGCCAAGGGACCTGTGGCACTGAGGTCATCGCTCAAAACCAAGCCAAGCCTTCCTCCTCCCCTCTGGCAGCATTAACTCAAAAAGTTGGTCCTGACCACCGCACCTCTACCTCACTTGATCAACAGGCCAGGACCTCCAATAACAGGGGACTCTGGGAGGCAGAGGGCCTGGCTCCAGTCCAGCTCTGCCACCAGTCGGCCAGTTCCTTTGCTTTCTTGCTCTGTGCCTCAGTTTGGGAACAAAGAAAGAAAGGGCTGAACGTCTTATTTCTAGGGGTCCCAGTTTGTGGGGAAGGCCTGGAGAAGATGGCGGGTAACCCACAATATGATCTCCAAAGATTTCTGCCCAAGGGTCCACGTTTGCAGCCCATGTGACTCCTATTCCCTAACCCCCCTCAGGCATACCCATCTATTATGTCATTCTTCAAATAATTCCTGAGTACCTACTGTGTGCCAGCCACTGTTTTAGACACCACAGAATCCACCACACTGGAAAGCAAAGCTGGGAAGCAGCACAGATGTGAGCTGAGCCATCTGTTCCCCCATGCTGCAATTCCCTCAGTGTCAAACTCACCAGTATCTATCTCTACTCCCACACTCCAGAGACAGGCCACTCCCTCCCTCCACTCCTACCTCCCATGGTGGCTGCTCCATCAGGGTGACCTTCCACCCTAGGTCCTAGTACCAACCCTAGGGCCTCCACAGAACGAGGCGATGCCCTCTCCCCAGCATCCCTCAGAGAACCCAAGATAGGAACAGTGTCCGTTCTCCCCATCCCCAAACCAAACCTTCTCTTCTCCAACTTAAACACGAGGGACTCCTTCACCAGATGTTTCCAAGACACAGATTCCGGTCCCTTCACTCTCCCTGCCGCCCACTAGGCTCAGGAGTGATCAGAAAGCAGAGAGCAGGAGGAAGCCAGCTCCTCCCAGTCCTAGAGAACATGCCCTCCCTCCAGACAGTAGACAGAAAGATGGACAAATCAGCTCAGGGCCAATTCACAGAAGGACCAGAGTCCTGCTGGGCAGACTTCCTTACAGATTTCCTTCTCTGCCTTTGGATTTTTCATTCCTCAGTCTTCCAAATTCAGCTCCTCCCAGGGACTCCCCAGGCCCTCAGGGGCCTGGCCTTGGGCAAGTCACTTTGACACTCAGAATGCTCTGTTTGAGTTCAGTTCACTACATATTTATTCAAATGAATGAGTAAAAGGCTCAGCAAAATTTAGGAGTTACACCAGAGGAACTGATTGTTTCTCATGCACGTCTGCTAAGACATTCTTGACTCCCTGCCTTCCAGAATTTTTATTCCAGATTGACTCTCAGCCTCTTCTGCTCACAAGCCTTCCCAACCCTGGGCTCCTGTGGGCAGAACAGAGCTGCACGGCCAAAGCCCTCTGTTCCTCCTGGTTAAACTCTCCTTCCCTGGATGCTCCTCCCCTGGAGCAGGGCCACTTTCCCACTCTCTTCAGCTAGATGGAGACTTTCACTTTCCCAGAAAAATCCCGGCTACATTCCAAAGACTAAGGCAGGACATTCCCAGACATCATTCTGGATTTATACCCAAAGGGCTCAATTCCCTTCAGGTCAGTGGAACCACACAGAAGATTGGGCTTCTTCTATTATTATCATTATTTTTGTTGCTACTATTAACTAACATTTCTGTTAGCACTCTTCAGTTTGCAAATTACTTTTGTATGGGATCTTCACAGCATCTCGTGAGATATCATCCTCCATTTTATAAATAGACAGACTGGGGTCCAGAGGTGATGATTTGTCCAAGGTTACACTCACACAGTAACACTGGCTATCTGGACCAGACACTTTCCACTTTACCCTATGATAACCTTTTCCAGAGAAATCTGGTTGGGGGTGGGCTGGGGGCACTCTGAAGAACACACAGCCCCTTACAGGCCATCAGTTGAAATTACTTCTCCAATTACTTGGCTGCTTTCATTCCTCAGGGAATGAAGGCATAGGGATAGGACCCAACCCAGGGCCACATCTCATGAAAGCCCCCACAGGGAAATGCTAGGAGCCGAGGTGGAGGAAGAGGAGCCCACCCAATAAAGAGGGCCTCTTCAGTTCCCTTACTTCTGAATTCTGCTTCCAGCTCTGGCTCTACCACTGCTTTCTGTGTTACTTGGGCAGATGATTTGACCTCTCTGAGTCTCCTCACCTACCAAATAGGAGAAATTCTTCCTGCCCTACTGCTAGTGGGTTGCTGTGACAGGTCAGCAAATGCTGGCAGAAAAGAAGGGACAGGACTGCCCATCCCCCTTCTGGTCTGCCTGGGAGGCAGGAGAAATTCTTTTCTCTTAAATTTTAACTAGAGAGAACTTGATGGTAAAAGCGTCAGGATACAGGGGCCAGGATTCGCTCCGTTGGATGGGAAGGCAAAGTGCACAGGTGTCAGCCACAGCCCCTCAAAGGCACTGGTGGGGCAGAGTCTAAACCAAACACTTCAGGCAGGGTCCCACCCACCCACCCGCCTTTTCATCTTTTGAATGAGGAAACCAAGGACCTGAGCAAAGCAGCAACTTGCCAAGGTCGCCCCAGGTAGTCAGTGGTCTGGTGACTCCCAGCCACCAGGGCCCCTTGATTCCTGGGTGGGCAGGATGGGGAGGCTGGTGAGCACTCTTAGCCTAAGGATTTAATCTTTCCTTTAGCAAGCAGTGATGTTCACACTGAGCCAGGCCCTGGGGAAGGTGGGAGGAAGTGGGTGGTCTCTGTCCTTGAATTCACAATCAGTCCAGTGGAGGAGAATGGCACATACACCAGCACATCAGAGGGCACTGTGAGATGAATCACCACCATTTTCTGAGCACTTACTCCATGCCTGGCACTAGACACACATTCATCAGTTTAATCCTTACAGCAATTCTCCGGCACTGAAATTAGTAAGTCTTGTCACAGCTGAAGTAACTGAGGCTCAGAGGGGCTAACGACTTCCCAAAGTTTGCCCAGCTAATAAATGGAGGGCTAGGACGTGACTGCCAGGTCTGTCTGATGCCAGTCCCTGAGTTTCAACCCCTGTGCTCTTCTGCTTGCCTCTAGAACTGTGCCAACCACTATGGTAGCCACTAGCCACATGTGGCTACTGAGCACTTGAAATGTGGCTCGTGCAAATGGAGATGTGCTGTGAGTATAAAGGTCACACTGGATTTTGAAGATTTAATACAAAAAAAAAGAATATAATGTATCTCATTAATAATTTTTGCATTGAAATGATATTTTGGATGTATTGAGTTAAATATATCATTAGAATTTCATGTTTTTGCTTTTTTTTCATGTGGCTACTAGAAAATTCAAAATTACATATGTGGCTCCTGTGTGTGGCTCACATTCTATTTCTTTTGGTCAGCACAGGTTTAGATACCCTGAGGTCCTGACCCAGCCCATGGGGCTCAGAAAAGGCTTCCTGGAAGAGGGGACGCCTAAACTGAGCTGGAATAAGGGCAAGGTCATGAGAGGAGGGTCTTCAGGGCAGGAGAGCCTCAGGGCATCTGGTTTGGGCTCCAGAGGGCAGCAGGGCCTGGGTGGGCTAAGCTGCAGCCCAGGGCTGGGCCAGCCTCCGGAGGAAGCTACCAGAGCCAAACTTTCCAGAGCAGCGTGACCAACAGGCCTGGGAAGTTTTGCTTGACCAAGCTGTTCTCATTGATGCTTGGCACTCTCTGGGAGGCACTGCAGGGCAGCTGTGTCTGGGTGTGGGGAGCAGGCAGGGTGGATAGGTGGCAACACTCACCAGGCAGAAACCTCTCCCCTCCAGCTGCCCCTACAACCTCTCCTTCAGTCTCCTCCAGGAAGGCTCTCGAATCACTGCAATCCCCAGGGAGCTTCCAGCCCTGACCGTGGGAACCACACACTCCTGCATTAGGTCATATTCTAGCGCGGAATGATGCACAGTACTTAGTGCTTTTCCATATCTATCTTGGTGTTGCTGAAGAGCCTGAGGGCAATATTTACCTCTGGGGGAGGGTGGAGGCAGGGATGAGGGACATTCATTAATTAGTACAAGAGCTACGTGACCTTGGGCAAGGCCTTAACCTCTCAGAGACTTAGTTCCCACCTCTGTAAAATGGGGATAATATCAGCACCACCTCTTAGAGCTCCTAGGAGGATGACACGAGAGAATACCCACAAAGGGCTTAGCGTGCCCTGTGGTACCCTCAGTCTCTCCAAAGCCTCCAAAGGTTGCCTCCCCTCCAGGGAGTCCACCCTCCCTGCCTCTTCCACTCATGCTCCACCCAGCCTGTTCTTCCTCTGGCCTGCTGGACCACACATCTCTCGTCTCCACTTCTGAATATGGGGCTCAGTTGTCATGAGGCTCTCTAGCTTCTCCAGCAAGATGGCAGTTTCTCAAAGATGGGAACCTTGCCTTCTCCTCTGTCCCCCTCCTCCTCCACACCCCCGCCTCTGTACCCACAGCCAGCCACCCCCACTCCACCTCCCACATAGATCTGGGCACCCCAGATGCTCTCACAGCCCGGTCCTGTGAGACCTTGGACATTTGGCAACCATCTTTGGCCAAAAACAGTGTGGGTCTCGATGACTGTTCTCATGCTGGTCTCCACTGAGCAAATCTTGAGGAGCTGGTCCACTCTGCTTCCTCAATGGAGGAACCTTCAGTGGCCCCCCATTCTCTGATAAAGCAAGTCACACACCTCGGCCTGCCTCTCCAGATCATTCACAGCTTGGTCTCCCCAGGCTCTTCAGCCTCATCCTCAGGCTTGTGTGGGGAGCTGTGTCAAACTGGCTGGTTCCCCGCCCCCAGGGCAGGGCTGAGCAGCACGGCCCCGCCTCTCTGCTTTTGCACATGTTCTCTCCTCTGCCTGAGAGAACCTCTTTCCATTTCCCATGGTCATTCTTCCAGCCATCCTCCAGGAAGTCCTTCCTGATCCCCTCCTCGCTGCAACAACCCCTCCCAGCCAGAAGGAACCTCTTGGCCTCTCCCCTCCCTCCTGCCCTCTGCCTTCCAGCTCTGGGGTGTATGAATTGCCCAGCTTAGTGCCCAGTTCAAAATACGTGCATGATGTGTATCCCTTGGGACACATCTACACTCCCAGAGCCAGAGGGCAGGGAGCAAGCCGGAGCTAGGAGTTCACCCAGGATGCCAGGACACTCCTAAGGCTGAATTCTGCTGACCCCAACTCCACTTTGGCTACAATTCTTAATGGAACCCTACACAACGGCTGCCCCTGGGAAATCAGCCTTCCCCCAGGAGGTCTGGGAGCCACACTCCTGGGGCCCGAACATGGAAGATCTGGCCACATTCCCACTGGATACAGACATCCACCCAGCCTCCCATCAGGTGCCTGAAGTGTCAACTGAGGTTTGCATCATCACAGCATCACAAATTCCTTGCGGTCAGAAGAGACCTTGGAGAGTATCATTCAGAGGCTAAGAGCAGTGAGAGGCTACGGGAGAAAAGCTGCTTGTGTATGTCTGTGGTCCTGTCTGCCAGAAGATGCTGCAGCAACACCATCAATCAGCATCATCATCACAGAGAGCATTTGAGACCCCACTATGTGCTGGCACTGCGCCTAGCAATTTGCGTACATTTTCAGTTTTTAATTCCTTACTGCTCTGTGAGACAGAGATTATATATTCCACCCTGATTTTATAGGGGAGGAAACTGAAGCTCAGAGCAGTTAAGTCACTGGTCCAAGGTCACATTGCTAGTGGGTAGGGAGGCCAGGATTCAATCCCAGAAATGCCTGATTCCAGAGCCTGTGTTTTTCCATCATTAATCCTGCACACATTTGGTTTAATACAAATTTACTGTGGAGATGCCGGCCATGTTTTAGTTCTTGTCTGGGGGGTAGCTACACAAGTATGTGTAGACTTATGCTCTATGTAATTTTCTGCATTTATATCATAACTTCAATAAAGTTTTATTTTTAAAAAATGTTTTTGTCCTAGAGATGAACACATGCTAGAGATTTTCAGATGTGAAATACTCTTAGTATTAGAATCCGAAGCTAGAAAGCTGTTTTTCTCTTTTTTCCTTTTTGACCATCTTTCCATTTCAGCCAGGACTGTTCTGAAGATTTCATAAACCCCCAAGCCAGGCCCAGCAGAATTTCACCTGCTGTCCATTGCTCAGATCACATTTTCTTGCATGCACCTTCCGGGCCTAGGTACCACCCAGCCAACACTCTGATTCCAGAAGCTGACATTGTTCTGCAGTCTTTGTAACCATCTCTTCATCCACCCAACTGCAGGGACCAGACAGTCAGAGCAGCCGCTGCATCCCTGGTTAATCCCTAACTTCACGGGGCAGCCAGACAGCGATGTCTGGATGTTCCCATCTCCTTGCATGCTGGGCAGAGAAGCCGCCTTTGTGGGTAAACACAGCCTTCTGCTTAGGCGGGTCCTGCCAGACTCCCCTCACCAAGAGGGCCCTCTGTGACTTTTATCTTGCTGCCCAAAATAACCATTGGCTTCAATGGTTCTCTGGTCATGAATCAGATTCTTGTGACAGCCTGTGAGCAGCTTGAGGACAGGAAGGGCACGTTATCCCTCTCGGCTTCCCCAGTACACCAGGGCGAAAGTTTGTGGGATTTAGCGAGTTCCTCTGTGTGACCGGAGGGACCTGTGGTAGGGAGTGCGGGCTCGCTAGAAAACAGTCATGCTCTCTGCAAGCTCAAGATTAGGGAAAGAAAGACAACACTGACACCAGCCAACTTCAGTAGAAGACAAAAAGTACTAAAGTTGTAAGAAAAAGATAAAGTATTTTGGGAGTTCAGAGGAGAAAGAGATTAGAGGGGAGCAAGTGTCAAAGAAGGTTTCAAGGCAGAGGTACAACTTGGGTTGAGTGCTAGAGACAGAGCAGGATAGTCTAGACAGAGGAAATAGCATAAAACAAGGCATGAAGTTGGGAAGTACAGAATAGACTCAGGAACCTGGTCTCGAATGGCCCAGAGGCCGGGATGCTGAGGGCTGAAGTTGGGGCTGGAAAGGCATATGGTGCCAATGGAGCCTCGAATGGTATACCATGTGGTTTCCTGCACTGTTTAGCAACTAGCTGCATGTGACTATTTGAATTTAAATTAATTAAAATTGAAAAAAATGTGAAATTCATAGCTACATATGGTTAGATACCATATTGGACAGTGCAGATGTAGAACATTTCCACCACTGCAGATAGTTCTACTGGACAGCACTGATACACACAGCAGAGAATCCAGAAGAATTGAGCAGAGGCATGACATGACCCGAACTGGCCTTTAGGAAGATTAATTTGTCCCTGGTGAAGAGTAGCTGACAAAAGAGTACGAGAGGTCTGGACCCACGGGGGCATTGCAATAATCCAGGCAAGATCACTAATCACTTCTCTTCCCTCTGTTCATCTCTTCCTATCGGTAAGCAGGAAAGCGGAAAGCAATGGTTCTCAAAGTCTGGTCCCTGGAACAGCAGCATCACTTGGGAACTCCTTAGGTGTGCAAATCCTCAAACCCCACCCGAGACCTACTGAATCAGAAACTGGGAGGTTCAGAGCAGCAACCTGTGCTTTTATCAGCCCTCTCATGATTGTGATGCACACTCACTTGTGAGATCTACCAGCATAGAGGCTAGGAGCCCATGTTGGTTCAAAAATGACTCTACACTCTGGAGTCAGAAGACCTGGCTTCATGTCCTGGCTCAGCCTTTTACTAGCTGTGCTCAATCTCTTTGTGCCTCAGTTTCCTTATAATAACTACATAGGGTTATTATAAGGACTAACCCTATGTGGTTATTATAAGGACTAAAGGAGTTAATACATGTACTTTTCTTAGAAGAGTGCCTGGCATATGGTAAGTGCTCAGTGAATGTTAATTATCATTTTTAATCCTCATGCTCCACTTCATCTAAACTCCTATGGTACAAAGTTGAATTCCTCCCACATACAATGGACCAATATCTGTCTCTTACCATCAGCTATAATATCCTGCCTGTCCATCATATAATATTCTTAGGCCCACTCACCCATAGCACCATTTACTTTTTGTTCAAGCCCACAGTGTCAGTTCCTCTCCCAGAAGGCAGGGGCACTTCCTGTGTCAAGGGGGCATTCCTGCCAGGGGAGAATGTTGAGGCACAAGAGGCAGATTTAATGTCTTGAGCTAAGATGCTCTGTAAGGGAGCAAGTCAGGAGATGCCCATGAGTCATCCCCTACGAGAGCACCTGGGAATAGGAATGTCTGGAGGTGAGTACCCAGCTGCCCACTGCCATTGAAAGCCTCAAGCCAGATCCATGGCAGCCAAAAGGGCATGGGAGATGGTACCTGGGGTTCTGCCTACTGTAGATAACTGAATCCTGACTTAGGGAACCAGTCAGGGGATGATGGTGTCAAGACACCTGCATTCTGATCTTGGCTGTGAGATCTCAGGCAGTCATTTTCTTCTCTGGATTCAGTTGCATCACCTATAATGGGAGGGGTTGGACTAGTGTGGTTCTTAGCCTTTGATGGGTCATAGTTTCCTTTGAAAATGTGATGAAAACTGCAGAGCAGCTTCTCCCCAGAAAAGTACATATGGGCATACGTCCAGACACACACACATTATGTGCGCGTGTGCGCGCACACACACACAAACACACATCTTATTATAATTTCAGGCATCAAGAGACCTCATGAAGCCCATACATAGATCACCCCCTGGGTCTATGGACACTTGGTTAAGAAACCATGGCTAGATGGTCTCTAATCATCCATGATTAGAAGTCAGCTGTATTTGTATCAAATTTAAAGGAACCCTATGTCAAAAATTTCACCAAAAAGATGAGATTTGAAATGGGCTTTCATAGGATTCAATTGTTGATGGGCTAAATGCTGTGCTCCCTCCCAGAGCCTACCACCCCCCCTTATCACATTGCCTCTGCAGTCTCCCTCCCCTTCCTGCTCCCCCCATTCAGCAGGGAGTGAGCACACAGTCCTGAAAGATACCCCTGCCCCCACTGGCTCTGCCACTTTCCAAAGAGGAGACAGATTGTCCCCAGCCATGAGAGAGTAGAATAGGAGGAGCCTGGCCTGCCTCTCGTTCCCCCATCCCAAATCCCCAGCTCAAATGCCAACCACTAAAGAGGTTCCCAGACGCCACCCCCCACCCCCAACATACACACACACACACACACATGCAAATACCCACGTGCGTGCCCTCCCTCGCATAGCCACAGCCAAGGGACTGCACCTCCAGACAATTGGTGGTGCGGTCACTCAGAACAGGCAAGAGTTATTTTTAGAGGCCAAGTGACAGGACAGTGAGAGCAGTTCCACTCTGTCAGAGCTACTGCTGCCACCACAAGCCCTGATGAATCACAGCTCACTACGTGAATGTACACGTCTGTCAGCACAGCCAGAGAGGCTGCACTGGCTTCTAGAACCAATGTCTTGGAGTGGTGACCACACTGATCACACCAAGCTGAGCCCAGGATCACACCAGGGGCAAGACTGCTGGGCCTGAGCCAGTGCAGCTGACCTAGACCAATAGCCCAGCACAGCCCAGCACAGCTTCCCCTGACCAATACAGCCCAGACCAGCCCTGCCTGAGCCACGCCACCCAGGGGCCTCTCTCTGCAAAAATCCTTTTAGAGTGACCATTGATGCTTCCCCCCCTGCTCAGCCCATCTGAGTAAGCCTCCCACCTCCCATACCACTGTAGTCTGGTTATTAAGGCAATGAGCACCCCATAAATCAGGTAGCTTGGACAGCGTCAACGTAGCCATCAACTGGTTTCATCTTTCTGGAGGACACTTTGGAAAAGTGCAAAGCCTTAAAAGTGTGCACACCTTTTAATCCAGAAATTTCTCTTCTACGTATTTATACTGTGGGAACAACGGATTGTCACAAAGATGTAGTTATAAGAACATTCGTCCGTTACATACAAGAGTCTTGTCTTATATACCAGAGTGAAGCAGAAAATTGGAATTAATATAAATGTCCAAAAATAGTGGGCACATTATATAAATAGTGATGCATACATATCTTGAAATATTATCCTGCTATTAAAACATAATGTCGTGGATCCATGTGATTCTATCTAATAATGTTCATAACCTAATACAGAATTTTAAAAAGCAGATGCAAACTGGTATATGTAACATATGATCCAATTTCTATAAAATATGTGTTTGTGCATGCATAGAAAAAAGAAAACTGGCAGGAAGTAGACAAAAAATGTTTGCAGAAGTTGTTTTATGACAGTGGAATTATTTCTTCTGTGCTTGTTTGGGTTTTGTTTGGTTTCGTTGTTCATTTTCTGGTGTGTATATGTGTGTGAACATATATTATTTATATAAGAAAAGCAACAAGAAAGGCCCATTACCCTCCCCTCACTCACATCTTCTTGACTGCACCATTCAAAGCCCTTCCTGGAACCTCAGCAGAGCCCCCACCCGTTCGTCCACCACTCTTATCAACTCTCCCTCTGGCTTTGAACTTTGTTGCCCTCCTCAGTTGCCCCCTGGAGTTTCACCAATTGGGGGCCCATCCAGCCATTCCCCACAGTCCCCTGCCACAGGCCTTCACAGTGAAAGTCCCCTCCTCCAGCGCCCAGTCCAGGAATCTCATCCAGATGGAGAGAGTCCAATCCTTTTGCTTTACAGTAAGGGAAATAATAATTACTATAACAAAGATAAGAGCGGTGGTGAATCTCCACATTGACACTTTGTCTTCCTGTTTATACAGTACTTTATCATACACATTTCACTTAACGCTCACAACGGCTTGTGAGGCAAGCATTACTACTATACCTATTGCACAGACGAGGAAACTGAGGCCCAGTAAGCATAGCAGTACAACTCTTGTCAAAGGTCACGTATGAGTCAGGATTCAAGTGCAGGTCTGACTTTGACATCTAAGTAGTTAAACAGAAGAACTGAACAGGTTATCCTGAGCCCATGTTCTAAGGAGACATATGCTACAGAGCCCCTCCTCCCAGCTGAGCTCACAGTTGCTACACCACCATCCCCCGCCTAGAACCCCACAAAAGCCCATCTGGGGCCACGTGCCCTGCATCTCTGCACCAGCCCGTCACTCCCTCCCAGCTCTGGCAACGGGTCCTTGCTGCCTCCTCAGGTCTCCTAGCAACGAGACAGCCTGCAGCGCCACTTTCTCCACCTCTGGGCTCCTCCATCTCAGGCCCATCTCACAGAGGGAGCGGGGAGCCAGCAGGCTCCTCTCATAGGGTTATAGCATCTACAGGTGGCAGGGGCAGGGAGACAACGAGATGAAATCAGTCTGCATGGCCCCCACTCTGGGCCTGCTCCCAGCTCCACATTTGGGGCCCTGGCTTTGGCTGCACTATCCTTTTCTTGAGCTTCTGACTGTCTGCTGACTGGGACGAAAAAAGAAGCTGAATCCTAGGGCTTGAATTCTAGTCAATTCCAATTTACTTTTGCATTTTTGAAATGCATAGAATCTTCCCACTAGAATATTAATACTAAAAATAGCAATAATAAAAGTACTAGTAACAAAACAGCTACTTTTTCTTTATTCAACACCCACCTGAGAAGCAGGAGCTAGTATCCCCATTTTAGAGATGAGGAAACTGAGATGTAACTTGCCTAAAGGCTCCTAGCTAATGAATAGCAGCACAAGAATTTGAACAAGTGTGTCTGACACCAAAGTGTATGCTCTGACCACTCCACCACACTGCATCTCTTAGAAATCATCCGGTCCTACCCCCTTACCACATAGATGGGGAAACAGACTGAGAGAGGGGAAAAGATTTGTAATCAGCCAGCAACTACTATGTGTGACGCACTGAGCTGCAAATGATGAAAAGTTTCAACTTGCACCTTGTTGGATAGATGGGCTGTGACCATATGTTGATAATTGTCAAAACTGAGCAATAGGTTCATGGAAGTTCATTATACTATTCTCTACTCTTCTGTGTGTTTGAAATTTTCCATAAAAAAAGTTAAAATAAAGAGAAAAGGATGACAGAAATATGGCTGATGAGCATGTAAATTTTAAGTCTGTCTTGAACTTACAAAATCAGTAAAATCACCCACACTTACAGATATTCTGCTCTAACAGTTTTGAAGTTCAGGAAAAGGCAAGTGTACTGGAACCCACTTAGTAGCCTTTCTTTCTCCATCTTTCTATAAAATTTTCTGCCTGTGTTGCTAGGACACCAGGGAGCCAGGAGAATCCCAGTCTGACTGGCTGGGCCCTTTCCCTTCCCACACTGCCGAGCTGGGGAGTACAGTGCCCCTGTCCCCAGGGAGCTGACCCTATTGGGCAGGCTCTCTGTGGATCCACAAGTCACATGATGCAGAATGACATCCTGTCAACTGCTGGGAGAGAGGCAGCTATAAATTCAGAGAACTATGATTAGCAAGCAAACAGGCCTCTCACAAAAACTTCCTAGCAGTCACAGGGCCTTTGCTCAAGTTGCTCAAAGTTTCCAGAGAGCAGACACACAAGGCAGGAGACAGAATGACAATGTGAGCATGAATGAGAGAGAAACAACCCAACGGAGGCAAAAAATTTGATAGACAGGTGGAGAAAGAGAGGCCACTGGGGGGCAGTACAGCATAATGGTCAAGGACTTTGGCTGCAGGTCAGAGCTCTAATCTCCACTCTAATGCTTCCTAGCTGGGAGACTTTGAGCAAATAACTTCACCTCTCTGAGCTTTTATTTTCTCAGCTGCAAACTCGGGATAATTCTCCTATGATACAGAGTGGATGTAGGGATTGAATAAGGCAACATATGTCAAGTGTTTAATCCGTCTCCTGGCACATAGTAAGCACACAATAAATAGCGGCTTAAAAAAAGTGTCAATCATATGATCTAGCAATTCCACTTCTGGGTATATACCCAAAAGAAGTGAAAGCAGGATCTTAGAGAGATATTTGTACATCCACGTTCATAGCATTATTCACAATAGCCAAGAGGGAGAAGCAACACAAGTGTCCAACAAAGGATGAATGGATAAACAAAATGTGGTATATACATACAATGGAATATTATTCAGTCTTAAAAAGGAAGAACATTCTGACACATGCTACAACATGGGTGAATCTTGAGGACATTATGCTAAGTGAAATGAGCCTGTCACAAAAGGACAAACACTGTAAGATTCCACTTATATGAGTTATCTAGAGTAGTCAAATTCACAGAGACAGAAAGTAGAACAGTGGTTTCCAGAGGCTGGGGCGAGAGAGGAGTGGGAAGTTACCATTTAATGGGTATAGAGTTCCAGTTTTACAAGACAAAAAGTCTCTGGGGATGGATGTGGTGATGGTTGTACAACAATGTGAACATACGTAACACTATTGAACCGTACACTTAAAAATACTTAGGCTCAGGGGCTGGCCGGTGGGGTAGTGGTTAAGTTTGCATGCTCTGCTTCAGTGGCCCAGGGTTTGTGTGTTTAGATCCCAGGCGCAGACCTACACACTACTCATCAAGCCATGCTGAGGTGATGTCCCACATACAAGATAGAGGAAGATGGGCACAGATGTTAGCTCAGGGACAATCTTCCTTAAGCAAAAAAGAGGAAGATTGCTAACAGATGTTAGCTCAGGGCCAATCTTCCTCACCAAAAAAAAAAAAGTTAGGATGGTAAATTTCATGCTATGCATACATTACCGTGATAAAATTTTGATTAAAAAAAAGTGTCAACAGAAAACCAAAAAAAGAGTAAGAGATGAAGCTAGAGAAATAGGAAGAACTGGAAAAGTGAGGCCATATTAAGACAGAAACGGAGTGATGCAAATGGGAGACACACAATTTGCATGCACACCCTTTCAAAGCCATCAGGCTCAAATGGAGGAAATTTTCAGCAGGGATTTGCGTGTCCAGGACACTCAGGGTCTGCTCTCTATTCTCAGTTCTGCCCCCACTGAAAAGCTGTTCTGATGATCTGTGGGAGAATCTGGCCTCATCTCTCTTCCCTTCCTAGAATCCACAGGGAAACAGGGAAGGATCAAAGCCCAGAAGACAGTGAAGGAAGGAATAACAGGTATACATGGCAACTTCCAGGTGATAGAGAAGCATGTGCAAAGGCCCTGAGCTATGAGCTCTGTGTGGGGAGCACAAGTTCAGGTATGTAGAGGGAAGTGGGAAGGAGAGAGTGGGGCAAATGGTGAAAGGCCTTTATTGACCACCTACCACATACTGGACACTGTCCTACATCATCATCTCAGCAATCTTTAAAACAATCCTAACAGGCAGGTATTAAAATACCCATTTTATGGAGAAAGAAATGAAAATTCAGATAGAGAAAGTGACTTGCCTGAGGAAACAGACAGTAAACAGAGTAGGGATTCAAAAACCAGCTGACTCAGCCCATGGGATATCAATATATAAGGCCAAGACCATGGGCTCTGGAGTCAAGAATCTCAAATCTCACTCTATCCCTCACTAGCAGTATGATCTGGAGAAAATCACTGAACATTCTGAGTGTCAGTTTCCTCACCTGTTAAGTGAGAATGACCATAGCACCTATGTCATACGGTCTTAAAAGAATTAAATGTAACATTGCAAGAAAAGTGCATTGCATGCAGGAACGCTAAGAAACATACAGTAACTTTTATTATTCATCATTCTTAGGCCTCTAGGCAGCCCCCACAGACAGAGCTGCAGCCATTGTTTGTCCGTGGCTGAGTCCAGGGCAGTCTCTGGAGCGAGAGGCCAGGCCCAGACCCCTGAAGGAGCTCTGGAGTCAAGGCTGGGCAATAACCGTGCAGGAGCAGCAGGAACATCCTGGAAATGACCTCCTCCACTCTCTGTTCTCCACTCCACGGCCTGGGAAAGTTGTTCTGCAGACACTCAGCAGGAAGCAGTCTAAGCAGTCTCCGTTTTCATGGGGTGAACATAATACAAACCACCAGGGCTGCCAACTCACCTACCCACTGGCCTCCACCACGGGCTGACTCCCGCCCCACAGTGCCTTCCAGGCCAGGTGATCTACAATCAGAGAGCATCGACACTGGGAGATCATCTAATTCACCCCTCGTCGTACAGATGGGAACACCAAGGCCTGGAGAGAAGTGGGGACCTGCTTACGGTCACACTGTGAGCAGGGGCAAAGCTAGACCACAATCCTAGGCCACCCAATAATCTGGTCTGCAGAGTTTCTGGTTTATTTGCCATCCCTATTTTTTGTTGTATGGAATTTAAGTTTACATATTCAAATTTCAAGAGGTTTAGTCACTCCTACAAGCCTAATTCAGGAAGGATGGCCTTATGGGAAAGAACTTCAAGGATAGACAGCCCTGGGTTCAAATCCCAGCTCCACCACTTCCTAGCTGAGTGGTCCTTCACTTATTTATATATCAGAAGAAGACAATGGAGGGCAGCAGCTAAGAGCGGAGGTTACAGTCCTAGCTCTGCCACTTCCTGGCGGGCGAGTCACTTTACCCATCACTGCTTCAGTTTCCTCTTCTGTAAAGCCTGCCTCACATAGTCGCTTCAGTATAGAATGAGAAAAATATAAATAAAGGATCTGGTCCAATGCTTGCTATGGAGTAAGTACTCAATAAATGATGTGTATTGTTCGTACTATTATCTTTAATGCTGTGATTGGAGCATGTTGCCAGCAGGTAGGAAGAAAGCAGCTCAGTCTCAAAAAGCTCTTGCTCCCTCAGCTCCCCTCACGGAATCATGGAGTGTTAAAGCTGGCAAGGGCCCCATTTTACAGGCTACAGAATTGAGACCCAGAGGAAATGACTTGCTCAAGGTCATGGAGAAGGTTAACGAGAGAGTTCAACTAGAATCCAGATCTCTTGACTCCTACTGACTTATTTCCATAAGCATAAGCTCTTACTCTCCAGGCGGCTGTGTTTGTACACGGATTTGGAGGAAAGGGAGGATGATCTTTCAGACCCCAAATACCAAAGTGTAGTTGGCTTCAGCCAGAGCAGAACTAGAGCAACCTTGCCATCACGGCAGGTGCAGGCCAGAAGCAGGGCAGGGCTCTGTGCTGGCAGACCAGGCCAGCTGGGCCAACAGCCAAAGCGGCACCATAGGCGCAGCTTGGGGCCCTCTCATCAGCTACATAATAAAGTAATTATGGGATTATGGATAAAATTAGTCACTTGTGTAATTATTTTGCTTAGAACAAGAACAGAAAGGGCCTTTTTGAAGAGTTGCTCCTTGGCCCCTCCCAAGAGTATTGCTGCAGAGACGCAGATGAGTGAACACACACACAAACACATATACACACAGCAGTGATGGCAGTGGATGGACAGGACTGCTTGGCTTCCTGTGGCAATGCCTCAAAGTGGGGTCCACACCAACCAGTCCTAACCCTGAAAACCAGGGGTTACTTTCTCTGATGTTTGCCTCATGGAACACCTGTGTCACACTGTCACAGGGTACATGCTTCCCCTTGAGGCCCGCCATCACAGAGAATCTGGTAATACTCTTATGCATCTTCCCAATCGCAGCATAATTAGATCTGGGTTCCCCTGGCCCTTCCTTCATCATGGAGGTTGGTGGTGCAATTCCAGCAGTACCCAGGGGTCCACTAATCTAGAAAGACCCCTTGTATTGGCCACTGTGATAGAATAATGGCCCCCAATGATGTCCATGTCCTAGTCCCTAGAATCTGTGAATACATTACTTCAAATGGCAGAAGGGACTTTGCACGTGTGATTGGGCTAAGAATTTTGAGATGGGGAGATTATCCTGGATTATCCAAGTGGGCCCAGTGTAATCACAGGGTCCTTGTAAGTGAAAGAGGGGAACAGGGGAGTGAGAGTCAGAGAAAGAGGTGTGATGATAGAAGCAGAGGTTGGAGTGATGCCATTGCTAGAAGGGAGCCACAAGCCAAGAATGTGGGCAGCCTCTAAAAGTAGAGAGAGCAAGGTACAGATTCTCCCCTGGAGCCTCTAGAAGGAACGCAGCCCTGTCAACACCTTGATTTTAGCCCCATAAGGCCCACTTTCAGACTTCTGACCTTCAGAACTACAAGGTAATTAAATTTGGGTTGTTTAGAGTGAATGAGGGGCTGGAGAGAAGATGGTCCAGAGCAGCCCCTACACACAGGGAACAGGCTCTTCATACCTGAGAGGAATCAAAAACAGTTCTTGCCCCCTCACCCTGGACACTGGGGCTTTAAAGTGGCACAGCAGTGGCACTAAAATAGGCAAGATTCAAGTGGGCAAGATTTACTGAAAGCATCCACAGCCTTTGACCCAGAATTCCCCTCCTGGGACCCCACCCTAAGAGTCATCATCTGAAATACAGAAAAGGCACTTTATGCCACATATATTGCAGTGTTTTCATAAGGCAAAACCTGGAAACAACTTGGATGTCCATCAACAGGAAAAGAGGTGAACTGATCATGATTTAATGTACTCCTCTGTAACAACACAGAAGGTAGCTTGGCATACATCGTTCAGTGAAAAACACAGGACAGCACTGAAGATGCACTAGGGAGGATTATGGCTACGTAAGGAGAGAGCAGAGGAAAAAAAGTTAGAAGGAAACATGCCAAACTCCCAACAATACCCAGCAGTCATTTTTTTCCTCTTCCTGTTTTCCAAAATCTCTGTACTGTGTTATTACTTTCATAATTAAAAAAAAAAAACAGTATTATTTAAAAAACACCAATAACAGCAATGGAGCCCTGAGAACCCACACACTGAGTGGGCAAGGAGAGAAGAGGGAACGGGCGAATGAGAGCAGGCCAGAGAGGCAGTGGGAGAGCTGGGAAGAAGGGTGTGGAGTTGTGGAGACCAAGGCAAGAGAAGGAAGTGGGGACCCTTGGGAGGCGCTGGTGACCCGACACTTACCCCTACGCCCCCAACTGAGTTCACAAGGCAACCCAGATGCCAAGAAGGCTCTAATCATCAACTCCCACACATTCTCCACTGAGGAGTCTCAGAGTGCCCCCACCGTGGCCAGTTTCCCCAGGAGGAGCATTTCCAATGCAAACCAGGCACCCAGGAGAAACAATGATGGACCACACCCGCGGCCTGCACTCCCATCCCAGCCGAAGCAAAACAGAGGAGACCTCCCATAGGAGAGCCTGGCCAGCATTTTCTCGTGTCTTCAAGATAAAGCTCTCTTGGTCCATAACTCACCAATTCTACCACCTATGTTTCCACAGGGACCCACATTCCACACATGCGCACACACACACACACACACACACACTTGCTTCTTGGGCTCTTCCTCAGCCTCTTTGAGGCATGTCCCTTAGCTTCTGTGCCTCCTTGATGTAAGCAGACACACAAACACACCCAGAGGCACATCCCGTTCACACGTATTCCCCACCCCCACAAGCTGCCAGTCTGCTTTCTTCTCCTGAGAACCCTCTTCCTCCCTCTCTCCACCCACCTCATCACGGACCCCAGACAAACCTGAGCACAGGAGGGAAGGTCCCCCAGCAATTCCCATCTGACTTCACTGTCGCATCCCTGCCTCCGCCACACCCATGACCAGCAGTGGCCAAGTCTGGGCTGCTGCTTCTACAGCCCAGAGGTGGATGGAGACTGGGACACAGAGCTAAAAGCTATACCAGCTCTGGAGGTCGATGACCTAAGAAGCCGCCTCTGACCCTCAAGGTAGTGAGTCAACAAGAAGCAGGGCTGAGTCACTACCAGCTGTCCCCTATTACACCCCCATTCCAAGAAAACTGACATCTCTTACTTCAGCCCACAGCCCAAATGTAGGGGCCATCCTCCCGGTCAGCCTGTGGTAATGAGCGTGGCTGAGCCAAGACAAGGCCAGTACCAATTAGGCCGCCCTCTTTCCGCCAGTGAGCTCAGCCTCATTACTTTGCTCCATTTTCAGCTCATCTGAAAAATCCTCATTTGAGGTCCCTGGAGGATCTTAAAAGTATTATTCAAACATTAGCTCTGACACATGGCCTCCTCCACTCAGACATCACCCGCCCAAGGCAACACTTTTCTCTCTGCTTTTTGGCACTGCCAGGAAGGAGTAGCATCTACGGTTTGTCACGTGGCATCACAGGTCCTGCCACCTCAAGCCCTCCTCAATCTGGACTTCCCCCAGCTCCCTGCCTTTTTTAGGGGAGAGACCAGGGAAGGGAACTTGATGCCTCCTGTATGGCAGGCATGTCATCTCCTTCAATCTCGCAATACTCCGTGAGTTTACATTATTATTCCTGTGTCTTAGATGTGGAAACTGAAGCTGAGCAGCCCTGTCAAGGTCACCTAGCCAGTGTGTGGCCAAGTTAGGCCTGGAACCCAGGAATGCTGAGCTCTGGGCTCTTCCAACTGCCCCACTCAGCCCAGCACTCTCTGCTCTGGATGCTGCCCAGCACTGCTCTGAGCAGAGATGGGGCATCTATCATTTGCCCTCTTTGGCTTATTACTCTGAGCCTAAGTCCAGTTGGAAAGGATGAGACAAGAGGGGCTGCAGGATTTGGGGCTTCTAGGAGAGGCTTCAAAGAACACAACTTTCCTAGGAAAAAAACAAAATGAAACAATGCTAAAAGCCAGTTGCAACTCCCTATTCTGCCCTGCATCGTACAGGGACTCCTACAGGAGAGAACATGGTCAGAGCCCAAAAAGAGACCAGTTGGGAGTACAGGAGGTGGAGAAGTAGAAGATTTGAGCTGTGTGGTCATGGAAGTCAGAGCTGGAAGGACCAGAGAGTTTAGCCCAATGCCTCTGTTTTTACAGGTAGGGAAACGGAGGCCCGGAGAGGGGAAGAGACCCGCCCAATGCAAAGAGTGAGTCTGTGGCTGTGCCAGGATTCAAATGCAGGTCCTCTGACTCTTAGGTTAGCTTTCCTGGACCTAGAAGAATGAAGGGCCTAGAGCAGATGCTGCCTGGGATAAATGAATGAGTGAACGATCAAGGGGACCCATCACCTCTAGAACTGAGGGGGTAGAGCACAGAAACCAATGCAGTGCTTCCATGGGGACCCCAGCCTCGCTCTCATCTATCACCCCATAGAAGATGTAGGCAGGAGGGAGGCCCTTCCATTCACCAAAGCTCAAGCTCTACCAAGAGCCAATCACAGCCCTTGAAGGAGGAAGAAACTTTGGTTCCCCTAGCAACGCAGACAAAAGCCTCTCCTGAGCACAGCAATCAGCTGGAATAGGGATGTGGACTGTATTCACCCCATCCAGATGGGGTTCTCCCCTTCTTTTCTCATAACGAGGGAATCAGTTCAATCCTTCTGGTTTTAGTCCCTAATCTCTAGCTACTCCTCCGGGCCCATCTCAGAGGAGAAGGAGGGGTATGCATGGGCTTCTGAGTTGGGGGCTTAGGACAATGACTGAGTCCTGCCCAGTCTGTGGGGGTCTGTTGTCACCAGGTGTGTGCCTCGAGTCAGGACGGGGGCCTGTGTGGATGTTCGTCAGTTCATCACCCACACACCCCTCTAAGAGGTAGTGCCAGCTGCAATACTCAGAAAAGCCTGGAGCTGGAAGGGAGGCACCTGGCCAAGGCCCAGCTCTGGCATTAATTCACAATTGGACCTGAGCATTCAGGTCTCATTCGATTTCTCTCGGGGCCTCATTTTCCCCATCTATGAAGTATAAAATCTAAAACCTAGGGTTCTCTGAAATAATAGCTCCCAGTCTACACTCACCAAAAGAATAATGGGGAGGGGGACAGGCAGGAGCTTACCTTATACCACTTTTAAAGGTGGCCTAGCCCTGGTCCAGAGCCTTGGAATACACAACACGTTCCGTTAACTGGAATTGTCTCTTTCTACACACTTTGAAGAGAAGGAAGAAAATCACAAGAAAACCGGTGGACTCTCAAAAACAGCTTCCAAATAAATTCCCCAGCTTTGGCCACCTACAGGTGAAAACAACACCCGCTCCCTTACCCAGTCCCCAGCCAGGCAGGGAGGAGGTGTGCGCAGTGTCCCCACACTGGGCTCTCTCATCACTAGGGGAGGAGTTAATCACTCAGAGATTTTAGAAAAATTTTCCACACTGAGAGTCAGAACAAAAAGAGAGGTTTCTCAGGAAGCTTCTCAATTCCCAGAAAATTCACACTACTGACATCAAAACCCACACAGATTCGCTACACTTTCAGCTCTATAATCCCTCCGTCACCCTATGGAGAAACCCTGAAGCCATCCAGGATGCGGCTGCTGCCCCTCCCCCTTCATTCCCCACACCCATCAGGCCCACGCTCCGTCCACTGTCTCTCTTCAGCCACTCTCTAATCTATTCCCTCGTCTCCACTTCCACACACCTGAGTTTAGGCCCACCACTTCTCACCAGGGCCACACCAACAGCTTGCCCATTGGTCTCGGGCCTCCAGCTTTGCCTGCCCAACCATCCTCCCACTGCCAGAAATGGGATCACATCATCCCCAACCCAACACTCTGCAGTGGTCCTCATTGCCCCCGGATCAAGTTCCAGCTCCTGGCCCAATATACACATGCTACAGGATCTGGGCCTGCCTGCCACTCCACTTTCTTTTCTTGCTGTCCCCAACACACACAGCAAACTCCCATCACTCCAAAGCACCCTCCTGTCATGCCTCTGTACTTTTTCCTTTGTACTTATGGTTCCCTTTGCCTGGAATGCCTTTTCTGAACCCCCCACTGTGGAATGAACATGACAACCACCTTTACTGAGTGCCCAGTATGCACCAGGCTGTCTGCTAAGCCCTTTGCATGCACTACTTCATTGTCTTCATTGAGACCCTATGAGGCAAGTACTAAACGCAGCCTGCTTACAGACAAAGAAACGGAATCAGAGATGTGAATGAGCCTGGCAGAAGTCACATGGTTGATAAGGCGAGAAGCCAGAATAGAAATCCGAGCATCTGACTCTCAGGTGGCCCCAATCCTCTACCCTCAGGAACAGTGAGGTGGTGATGTGGAATCAGAAAACACAGCATGTTCCCAACAGAGCCCCTTCCTTCTGAGCCTTCGGGAACAGCCTGCCTCAGAGAGCACCTCTGGAGAGGGCCCAGTCTGTTCCTCTTTGAGTTTGCCCACCAACCCTGCATTCCTCCCAACCACCAAGCATGGCTTCTCCAAGTACACAAAGTGTCTGAGCCCACACCTCAGAAGCAGAGCTCCATAGTTACATTAGTGACCCAGCAATGACTTCCAGCCACTTTCAGGACGTCTAAACTCTTTGGCCAAGCATCAGGAACCGTCAGCATCTGGTACTGGCTCACCCTTTCAGCCTAAATTGCTCACTGCATCCCCTGCCCCCACACATGTGTGCTCTAGACACAATCAATTGGTGGGTATTTACCATCCTGCATGTTAGTTCTCACTAAAAGTTGCCGTTTACTGAGCACCTAGTAAGAACTATGTGCTAAGCCAGGCACTCAACTAGCACTCTTGTTTCCCTTAAACTCATTCATTCATTTAACAAATACTTATTGACTACCCACTATGTGTGATGCAATGTGGACTCAAGGGTGAACATGACATTAAAAATAAAAGACAAATGGTTACAAATTAAGATAAGCACTATGAGGAATCAAGAGGTGGAGGTAGAGAGCAATGTTGGGGGCAGGGGAGGGCGGTGTCTAATTAAGCTGAGTCGTAAAGGACAAGAAAGACCCAAGGCTGCAAAGAGCCAGGGAAAGAGAATTCTAAGCAGAGGGAACAGCACATGTAAAGGTCCAGGGTGGGAAGAATTTGTTAAATAAACAGAGAGAAGTTTCCTGTAGCTGAAGTAAATGGCTAATAGGGAAATACATGACTGGAAAAGGGGAGCTCATTCAGCGCCCTACAGACCATGGTAAGGAGTTTAGGGTTTATTCTAAGGGCAGAGGAAAGACACTAAGTGACATGGTCTAATTTGTGTTTTACAAATATCACTCTGCCACTTGGAAACGAGACCTGAGAATATAGATAATGTGCGTATTGTATGTGAAGTAACTGGCACAGCATTGGCTCAATACATGTTAATTCCCTTTTCCTTCTCCCTCTACCCGCATCCCAGGCTGGGAATGTCCTCTTTAACTCTTATTTCTTTTTCTGATCTATACATTGTCAGAATTTGAATTTTCTCAGGACCTATGATCTGTACTCTTTACTGTTAGATGTGGTCCAGCGAGAGGACACAATTTGGCCAGTGTCACACAGTGGGGCTGCAGCAGTGGTGGAACTTTCCTGCCTCCCCTCCTTCCCCTGATCTGGACCCTGGGTTGGTCTGAAAGTCAGGAGGAAGAGGAGGCAGCAAGAGCTGAGACTTCCCCCCGGGTTCTCATTCTCCCTCTACCTCTTTATGGAGATGCTCAGAAAACCTGGTTCTCAGGCAATTATGGGCTCAGGATAGGGGGTGAGGAGGGAATCTAGAGTAAGCCCCACCTCCAGGTATATGCTGTTCTTCTGCTTGAGTCAGATAAGGGCAGGTCAGACTATAGGAAGAAAATACTTCTAAGGGAGACTGGATACTTGCTAGGATGTTAGCTGATCCTATCACCATCCCCAGGAAGCAAGCAAGGGTTGTGGCCCTTATTTTACCCATTCAGAACCTGAGGCACTCAGTGTGCTATGACTCGCCCAAGGATGGAGAGAAAATAGCAGAGCTCTAACTGGAATCATTGTATGTGGCTGTTTGAGGATTACCGAGCCCCAAATCCCATTGTATAGATGAGACACTGAGGCCCAAGAAGGGAAAAGGACTTGCCCATCATGGTCACATGCTAAGGAAGCGGTGGAGCCAGGACTAGGAGTCTCATTGTCTTCTGCTTTCAAGCTCCCAATGCAGCCTCCCTTGACAAAGGTAGGGAAGGGGGCAAAGGTGAGGCTGGGGGTGAAAAAGGCAACAACAGGGCAGCTCCTCAGGCCTGCCCTGCTCCAGTTCCCAGCTGCTCATGGGTGTGGCAAAACCTGCCAAACCAGTCCCCATGCCAGGGACAAGTGGCAGGGCCCAGAGCTGCACGGGTGTGGGTAGGCCACAGACACCAAGAGCTGGGGGGCAGGGAAGACACAGAGAGGCTCCTTAGCCTGGCCACACAGGCAGTGCCCCAGCACCAGGATGGGTGCTCACAGCTGAATTGCTCCATTACCTAGAATCAAGCACAGCCAGGACTCACCAGGCCTCCTGTCCCTATCTGGCAGAAGGGCCTGCCCTCTGCTCCCCTTCCTCCTCTGGACACTCAACATGTCAGCTGTCAGTGCCACTAGGGCGAGAGACCCAGGAACTTACCTGGGAAACATGACAGGAGGCTGGGGAACATGACAAAAATGACACACAGACATTCTCTCCTCCTAACCACAGCCACCAGGATGAAGTCCACCACCCTCCGCCTTGTCAGGGACATACGTGCTCTAGCCCTTGCCCTCCCCCCAACCTCAGTGACCAAGGCCCAGGAAACATAGCTGAGCACAACATGTGATTACGTGGGGGAGGCGGGGGGGAGGGGGAGGGCAGGTGTCAGGACACCTGTGTTTCCACGTAGCGTTGTGATACTTGGTGTAGACGGGAAAATCTGCCCTTTGGGTCTTCAGTTTCATCACCCTTCCTGTGGAGGGGCTAGGTCAACTCCATAGTTTCAGGGAGCCTTGAAGTTTTGTTCTCACTCCACCTCAAACCCACCCCTTACCACCTCCTACCCAAGAGAAAATGTAAGAGATTATACCCACCAGTGTGCAGGGCCCCTGCTGGACTGGGCTGGCTTCCGTGTCAAGCGCTGCCTTGCTGGAACCTGTTCTGTCAGCACTAGCACCAGTCGGGGAAGCCGGGCCCACAGGCCAGCAGGAGGCTTCTCAGGCCAGACTGTGGGGGAGCTGATGATCCTACCGTCTTTTTCCTGGTGCTCAGAGCCCAGTTCAGAAACCACTCCCAAGGCCTGCAAAACCCAGGAGCCAACTGCTAGGCAGGAAAGGACCTTGGCATCAGCCAAAACTCCTGTGAGCATAGGACACGTCGGCCAGACAGGTGCCTCACAAACATCAGGGACTATCCTCATATCTCAACCAATCCCTTCCTTTGGTAGATGGGAAGGAGGAGGCCCAGAAAGAGGCAGGGAGCAGCCCAAGGTCACACAGCAAGGCTGTGGCAAAGGTTGAACCACTGTCCAGGCCTGACCCCTAGCCCAGGGCTTCCAGCACGTTTTGCCTCCCATAGTAGAGACGTTTTTCCAAATTCAAAATCATGCATCCCATGGAAGAACCAAGAGACAGCTCTTCACCAACCCTTGGGAGCTGCCAGAGACAGGTATGAAGTTCTGCTGCTCAATATCCATCATGTGTGTGCCTGCCATGTGCGCCTCTGTGTCCTAGCACGTGGGACAGTGCCTGGTATATGGCAGGAACTCAGTGAAAACTGGTTGACTAAATCAAGACTCAATGGAAGAATGACTGGAGGCAGAATCCACTGCTAGGTCCAAGCACTGGGGTCGGGGCTGGGGAGCAGGAAACAGAAGAGAGAAACGGAAGAGGGCTCAGGACCCTGCCAAGCTGTAGTGAACAAGCAGGGACATTGCTGGCCCACAGCTTCAGAAATGCTGGGCCCAAAAGTGAGAGGCAGGTTGCCCCTAATCACCCTGAATGTACGGACTTCAAGGCTTATGTGTGTGTTTCTGTGACTTGGCAAGGCCACCAAGCCAGTCACCCTGTTATTTATTCAGTCACTTGCTTACACACTCTCCAAAACCCAGGGAGTGAAAATCAGGGTATGTAACAATCGCCCCCACTTTTCTGTCAGTGCTGCCACACCCAGAGGTTGACCCCTGCAGCACCTTTGGCCAGGAGTTGAGCTCCCAAAGCATGAAGACCTGAGCTGAAACCATGGGCAAGCTACTTCTCCTCCCTCAGGACTCACAATTCCTTGTAAAATGGAGATGGTGACACCTTTCTGCCTCCCTTAAGGAGTGCTCTGAAGGCCACCTACAGTGATGGATGTGAATATGCTTCATAAACTGTAGAGTGCCAAACAGATATAAGAGATTATTAATAACAGTAACATTGCCATCACTAGCCTAGCTGGCCCCCACAGAATCCCAATCTCTAAGTGTGGATTATCATCATCATCATGGGTACCAACAACATAGTAACACCTACCAGTTATTAAGCACTTGACTGTGTGCCAGGCACAGTGCTATGTTCATTGCCTGATGCTCTCATTTGGGCTCCATAACCTCTGAAGTAAGAACTTTTATTGTCTCCATTTTACAGATGGTAAAACTAAGTCATAGAGAAATGAAGTATCTCCTTCAAATTCACATGGTAGGGGTGGAGAAAGGGTCTACACCCAGTCTGTCTGAGTCTGGAGCTCAGCTCTTTTCAGCTTCATTCCATTGCCAGGGTAAGAGCATGTCACTTTGTTGAAGCAACTTCCAATCTGCCAAAGCCTGATGTGGCCCTGTAGTGACACGTCACTTCACTGACCCTTGTGGTAGTAACACTCGAGGTGGGTAATGATGGCTGATTTTGCTGTTCCTGTTTGACAAATGAGGCAACTGAGCCCCCAGGAAAACTTGGCAACCATGTGTCTGAACTCATGGATCACAGAATACAAAGAATACACTGTAGAGAGTGGATCTAAAGGGGGAAACTGAGGCCAAGAGAGGGAGAGGGACCTGCTCAGGCCATTCATTCAGACCTTTCCTGAGACCTGGTTCTTGGAACACAAGGATGAAGAAGGCAGTGTTTGCTATTTTAATTTTATAATGCTGCCCGCACTCCACTGCTAGCTTCCCCCTTTGCATCCAGGGCTGGCTACTGCTGGCAACTGATGCCAATTACTTTCCTAGTCTGAGTCTCCGTTTCCCCACATATCAATTGGGGAAATAAATCCTGATCAACAATGGATTCTAGAGGCCAAAACCACTTCCACAGGCCACACAAGGCCCAGGAGGCCAGTCTCGGAACCTTTGCTTCTTACTGCTTCCAATCCCTGGAGGTCTGGAGGTAAAGCAGGTGCCAACACTATATTCACAGAATTGTGCAACCATCACCACTAACTCCAGAATCCCCATTATTCTTAGCAAGTGCTGAGCTGCAGCCCCCAATGCTCCTTAGAGACCTACGGCTCCTCCCTGGTTTGGCCCAGACACTACTTTTCTGGGAAAACCCAGGGTGCCCCTAGGAAGAATTTCTCTGGGGCAGAAGTGGAGCAAAATGTAAACACTCAGTGGATACTACTTAGTGAGTGTTCTACTTAATGAAACAAAGCTGTGGATTTTCTGGGAAGGGGGCCTACCGTATCAGCCCAGCCCAAGCCCAAGCCTTTTCCCAGCCTTGCCTCTCCAGCTGCCCTAAATGCAACAATTGTGCTGACCCCAGCCTCAGTTTCCCCATCTGCTCCCTGGGAAGCAGGCTGAAACACATGCTTCCAACATCCCAGAAAGGGATCCTCCCAACAAATGGCTAATCATATCCACCTTGTCAGAAGAAAAAGGCCAGCCTGTCACGTCAGCCAAAACTGGCAGGAGCAGTAGGCTGGGGTTGGATTGGGGAATTCTCAAGCTCAGACCTGGTGAGTGAAGCTTTATTCTGCAGGCCTTAGGAAAGTTGGGAAGGTTTGAACTGGGGACATGACCCCCACATACTGGGCTGGACCAAAGAAGGAGTTCAGAGGCTGTCCTAATAGCCATCAGCACTGAGCAATGGGAAAAAAGATCAGGATTCCTGGACACTGACTTCTGTCTTAAGCTCTGCTCTGCCACTCATTAGCTGTGTGACTTTGGATAAGTCACTTATCTTCTCTGAGCCTCAGTTAATCCACCCACAAAATGAGGATAATTATACCCTCCCTGCCTTACCTCTCAGGATTATGGGGTAAATCTGATGAGATGATGAATAGAAAAAGCCTTTTGTAGGAAAAACATAAGGGCCTGAGATTCTAGTCCAGGTGCGAGAGGTGATAAGGACCATGGGGATGAAGAGCCCTCCAATGAAAGAATTCCCCTGCCCTTCTCCATCTCTTTTCCTCCTACAAAAATGCTGGAATCCCTCCAAAAAGCGTCAGAGAAATGCAAGAATCCCAGAGACAATAGGGGTCGCAGAAGGAATGCTAGACATCTGGGCCTTGTCTGGGTGACATTCATGAAGCCTGGGCCCCTCAGAGACAGCCCCTCTGGCACCCAGGCAGGCAGCAAGCCAGGGAAAATTATCTGTATCCACGTAGGGAAGAGTCAAAGTAGCCAGAGTCAGCATTTCAGAGCTTCTGCTAAGGAGGAGGAGACAGTAGGCAAGAACAGGGAAGGGGAGGCACAGGTTTCCTTGTTGAGTCTCCCACACTTACATCCCTCCTGAGACAATGATGCAGCCACCTTTCATGTGACAACTTCACCTGTGTCATTTTCCTCCTCTGAACCTCAGCTTCCTCATCTGTAAAATGGGGGCGATAAAGCCTCTGACACACTGTAAGTCCAGTTCAATAAATGTGACTACCATTCTTCCATCCTTTGAAAGCAAGGAGGCTGCCAGCACTAACATCATACTCTTCCCCCAATTTTCCACCTGAGATGTTTGAAAAAAATCCGAAGTCACTTTCAGGACAGAGCCCAGGCTCTGAGGGCATTATCCATCTTCTGACAAGGTGGATGAGATTAGCTGTGTGTGCAGGTGGAAGTGGGGACGGGAAGGGGGGGGGGGGTCTCTTCGTGGATTAGAGGTACATGCTTCAGCCTGCTGCCTGGGGAGAAGATAGAGAATCCTCCCTTCACCAAGGCTGCTAGAAACCACCCTGGCTCCTTAAGTTCTGTGCCATCTGGAGGAAGGGCTGACCCCGGGCAATGGACCACAGGGGAGCACTTTTTCCTCCATTCACCACCAGGAGGATGTGAATGAAGGACTGCTACCTGCTGGTGCCCAGGTGCCCTGTGTCCACCATTCATCTGGAGCCCGCCCTCCTCACCACTGGGAGAAAAGGTGAAGGAACTGGGCACCAGTGTGCAGCTTCACATCTCTGAAGAGAACAGTATGGAAGGAGGGGGCTCCTTCTGTGAAGCCTGTAAGACACCTGGCCACCCTCCCCCCACCCCACCCCAGCTCTTTAGTTCTGGCCAAATTAAACTACTCCCGCTTCTCCCTTCCATGTCTTTTCTCAGGCAGCTCACTTCTCCTGGAGAGTCCTCTCTGAATGGAACATCCAAATCCAGCCCCCTTCAAGGCCCAATCAAATGTCCCTTCCTCCGGGAAGCACCTTTTGACTGCTATGCCCCATGCTCCCCTCTTTCCCTGAGCTCTCTCCTCTGAACATCAGCTTCACTTTTCCTGTCCCTCTCCAATGACGATTTGCACCATTGACTGTGTCACAGCCACACCTGCATACAGTTATTTCCCCTCTGGAGGACACAGGTGACTGCAGTGGTTTCTAGCACAGGCTCTGGAGCTAGGCAGAGCTGAACTCAACACCAGCTTTGCCATTTATTAGCCATCTGACTATGAGTAAACACTTACCCTCTCTGAGCCTCCATTTCCTCTGGAAAACAGGGGCAATCATAGTACCTACTCTACAGAGTTGTTGTTGCAATTATAAGACATTAATGCATATGAAGTTTTCAGCACCGAGCCTGGGACAAAGTGAGAGCTCAGTAACGTGACTTAATTGTTATGGTGACCATTCAGGGAGGTGCATGGATGATTTTCCTTTACATCCCCTGAAATACCTACCACAGAGCCACACACTGGATGGACTGCTTTATGTGGAGGCAGATCTGAGTGCAACATAAGAAAGCTCTATTTCAACAGGCAGAGCAGTGTAACCTGGGCCTGGGCTGTCTCTGCAGGTCATGAGCTCTGTGTCACAGAGCAGCATGCAAGCATATGTAGCACAGCCACTTGACCTATCAACCAGAGGCAGCAGATGTGAGGCAGAGCATGAGCTCTGAAGCCAGACTCCTTGGCCTTGAATCCCAGCTTCTCCTCTTACTCAATGTGTGACCTCCACTAGCTGAGCCTCAGTTTCCCCATCTATAAAATGGGGATGTAATTGTCATAAGGACTAATGAAATAACACACGTAAAGCAATAGACATGCTCAGCACAGGGAGCTGTTCAATTCAATACACACTACCTATTATTATCACTGTTGGTATTTGTATTACTATTACTGAAGAGGAGAGTTATGGCCCTTGCAGATCTATGAGCTGTTCATTCTCCTATAGCCCAGGATTCCACTAACAGCCTAGTGCTCTTGGGGTTCTGTCTGCTCAGTAGCCTTCCTCTCTCTCTTCTTCTGGTGATAGCCCAGCCCCTCCATTCACTACGTGTAGGCACAAGACCGAGGCCTGGCCACTCAGAATGTCCCTATCACCCAGCAACAATGATTGAACCAATCAGAGTCCTTCCCTTGGATTGATATATAGACCCCAGCAGAAAAATAGTTCCTTCTTTCTGTTTCAGTTGCCAGGCTGGGGCAGCAGACAACCATTTCCTAATAAGGACAAAGAGAAGAAACAAGCAGTGATGGGAAAGAGAAGGAGAGTTGACCTGAATCCTTATACTTTAATCCCATGAACTGCTCCAGGGTCCATTAGTCTTTTTCTGGTTTAAGCCACTTTGAGTTTTTGTTACTTGTTTCTAAAAAGCCACGCCCAGTCATACAGGCCCTAACCAAGATAAGGTCCGTGCTGGTCATAGGCAGGGCCAGGCAGAAGCCAGTATTAGAACTGCTCCTGTACATTCTGATACAATCCCTATCATCTGGGCTGCAAGGGACAGCCTACAAAGCATGTTCTCAAGAATTGTCCTTGGGCCAGCCCAGTGACGCAGCAGTTAAGTTTGTACGTTCTGCTTCAGTGGCCCCCAGGTTCGCCGGTTCAGAGCCCAGCTATGGACTTATGCACTGCTTGTCAAGCCATGCTATGGCAGGCGTCCCACATATAAAGTAGAGGAAGATGGGCACAGATGTTAGCTCAGGGCCAGTCTTTCTCAGCAAAATGAGGAGGATTGGCAACAGATGTTAGCTCAGGGCTAATCTTCCTCAAAAAAAAAAAAAAAGAATTGTCCTGACCCAGTGGTCTTGAGACACTGCTTCCTGGAGCCCTGAGAATCTGCAGAGACACCTCCAAAAACATCCACGGAACAAAGGGCAGTAAGGAGGGCAGCAAGATTCTGGTTAACTGCTGTGAATTTAACCATAGAAGTTCTGTTACAAATGCTTACATATTGGGATTCTGCTGCTCCAAAAAGATTTGAAATACCCTGATCTAATAGAGATGCAGAAGAGTATTAACTAGTAGCCAGGGCTGAGAGGTCCATTCCCATTCCACAGAAGAAGAAACTGAGGCCCGGAAAGGGGAAGTGATGAGGCCAAGACCACAGAACAAGTCAGTGTCAGAGCAAGGACTTGAACGCAGGGCTCCAGACTTGCAGGCCAAATGACTTCCACCGCACAAGGGTGCCTGCAAAAATCTATCATCTCTCACGTTTCCTGTCTCCTCCAGTAAACTGCTGGTTGTTAATACCTAGATTCTCATCTTTCTCGGCTCTGACCCCTATAGAGCCCACCGCCTCTGAGCCTGGCTCCTTGGAGGGCTTGTGGAAGTTCGAGAACTTATGAAATAAGTGTGTGAACCAACCTCTAACTCCCCTTACCACACCCCCCTCGATGCACACATACACTTAGTTCCCCTTCTCCCCAGCCATTTGCCCAAATGTCAGGGTAAGACCGGCAGGCCTCCTCCCGGGAACTCCTAATCCACCTCCTCTGTCCTGGCTGTGCTGTGGCTGTGGACAGAGGATTCCTTGTTCCCAGTGCTTCCTGCCCAGAGATCTCCGTGGGGCCCATGTGTTGGCAGGAAAGAGCCAAATTGCTCCTTTTAACTGAAACTAAAACCACCTCCTACCCCCGCCACCCCCAGGAGCAACACACTCCAGTTCTGTTTGGCATTTATTCTACCTGACCCTGCCTGGCTCAGCCCCACCCCACCCCCATAGCCCCTGCTCCCTAGACACAGACACACACACACACACACACACACGCACACACACACAGGAGAGGTCCCCTAGGGGTACAGAGGTGCCTCACATCTACTCAAAAATAAAAACCAGAGGATTCTAGAATGGCAACATCACACCCCTGGCACTTGTGCCTTACTAATAACCCCACAATGGTATTTGCATATTACTCACAATTTCTCAGTCCGTATAACTTTGTTGGCTCCGTTCCCTCTCCAAGCCCTCACCCTGCCAGAGTCACAGAACCTCCAAGTTGGAAGGGAGCTTTGACATGCTCCAGGCCAGTGGTTTGCAAAGTGTCTTGCACAGAGCCTAGGAAGGGTTCCTGTCATTGTCCAGGGGTTGCTGGGGCTGAGGAGTTAGCCAATTAGAGTCCCCCTGGCCTACTCTAACTTCAAGCACGGCTGCAACCCCTTTAGCTGTTTTGTACATTGAGATTCTTTGGGGTTCATTTGGAAAGGGAATATCTCTCCCGGAAAGTTTGAAAATAACTCGTTTACTCTGACCCCACCTTCCCCCACCCCCTGCCCTGACGATGTCCACACGATCCTGAGGCCAAAAGAAAGGAAGGTAGCTGTCCAAGGTCACTCCATAGTCAGTAGCAGAACCAGAATGAAAACACTCTCTCCTGAATCTAGTCTACAATCTGGGAGTGGTCAAGCCAGAGAAAACAAGAGCTACAGGGTCAGTGGATCCAGCTTCCAGGTCCAAGGTCATCTATCACAAGCCATGGTGGCATGAATAAGCAATATAGGCAAAGCACCTTGTCTAACTCAGAGATGCTAATGAACATGCATTTCAGTCCCTACCTCAAAATCAGCCAAAACCAGAGAGGACCCTCAGCGCTGCCCCCCTTTTCAAACCCACGAGAAATCTGTGACCTAGACAAACTCTCACCCTCCCCAGCAGTAAAATATATCAAAATAGAGGTTCTGAGGGCCTGGAAGGCCAACTTGTCCAACCTGAGCAGAAGGAGAATCAGGCTGTGCCTTTGTAACACTCACCCCTCCTCCGTCCACACCAGCTCCCTGGGGGGAAGGACGTCAGTCAGGTACCTAGAAGGAGGAAACAGTGTTAGCTCCTCCGAACCGAGTTCATGGGCCCCGCATGGAGCTGGAAATTGAGAGGCTGGCATTTGACTCTCTGAGGAACCTTAGGGAAGTTGCTGAACCTGTTAAACAGAAAGGCCCTTGTGACTACACAGAGAGCAAAGGGGAAAGTAGCAAATATGAAGCTGAGGCGGCCAGCAGGGGCCAGGCTGTGAAGGGCCTTGGACGCCAAGGTAAAGAGTTCAGTATTGATTCTAAGAGCAATAGGAACTCATTGATCTATAGGGTAGAGGATGGACTGAGAAGGGGTAAGAGTAGCTTTAGGCATATAAGTTAGGAGGTTGTTGTGGTTGTCCAGGGCGCATGTGACAAGGGCCCAGACTGGGATGGTAGCAGCAAAGCTTGAAAGAAGTGGATGGATTAAAGAGATACTATTTAAGCAGTGGTATCCACAGAACTTGGTGGTAGACTGAATGTAGGAGGATGAGGGAGGGCAGAGTCCTGCCTACCCTTCATGCACTTCCTACCATGTCAGTCTCACGGTCTCCAGCACCCAGAAAAAACATGCCCATTGCTCTCTCAACCTGGCCTATCCTTGCCTCAGTCTCCCCATCTGTAAAATAAATATAGTTGGACTCAGCCAGTGGTCCCTAAAGTCCTTTTAGCATTAATGTTCAGTTCTGGTCTAATTCACTTACAGAGTATTTAAGCCCCTTTTCAATCACCTTAAGCCCCAACTGCAGGCCTAGCCTAGTACACATGGGGAAGGATTGTTAGAAGGAGAAGCCTCAGGTCCCTGGACTCACACGCTCAGAACAGTAGCATGGGATACTTCACATAGAACACAAGAATCAGGCCACTAGGAAAGTCACTGGCTGAGGTTGGACCAGCAGGATCAGAAGCTGTGTTCCCAAGCACCTTCTCTCTCCCCCAGCTCTGGAGGCCAGCATGGGCCTCAGGACACTGCTACTTCAGTTGTAAAATCAGTCACCCAGCAGCTTGCAACCCACTTTCCCATCCACTGTTTCCCAGCACCCAGGCTAACCCCAGGAGGCAGTGCAGTACAGTGGTCATAAGATTGGGCCCCACAGTCACACAGATCTGGTTTGAATTTTGCCTCCATCCCTTTCAGGCTTTGTGGCCTGGGGTAAGTCTCTTCACTTCTCTGAGCCTTGGTTTCCTCATTTGGAAAATAGGAGTACTGTAATAGTGCCTGTTTCCAGGGCTAAGTGGAGGGTTAAGTGAGATGATGCATGTGGAGAGCTCAGCAAATACCTTATCACAGCGATCCAGGAGGTAACAGCCTTCCTTTACGGATGTAGAAACTGAGACCCAGAAAGGTGAAATGACGCAGTGAAGACCACTACAGCCATTCAGTGCTGGGGGGAGACCCAGAGTCCAGGTTCTTAACCACTAGGTTGCATGCACACCATTTTGGTTCCTGCTTCTCAGATGTAGAAGTTGAGACTAAAAAACTACAAGTGACTTGACCAAGGCTACAAAGAGAATTAATGGTGGAAGAGGGTTTTGAACCCAGGTCTCCTTGATGAAAAAGCCCGTGGTCTCCCCCATGGGTAGCCAGAAAGCAGACGTGTGTGGAGAAGCTTCAGATTTCAGGGCCCTTTAAACCTGGAACAGGGACAAACTCAAATCTGGGCAGATGGAGGGGGGTGGTGGCGAAGCTACCTTGAGAGGAAACCAGAAGGAGCTGGTGAAACAAAAGCCTCTTTCTGGGAAGCCTCTCTGGGGACTGGGCAGGAGAGGAGGGGGCTGACAGGCAGGGCCATCCGTCCTGCCAGGGCTGAGCTGCGGGCTGGATCTAAACAAACAGAAACAGTTCCAGCTTGGCCACCAACTTGCTGTGTGATCCTAGACCACTCACACACACATACACACATACTCAGTTCTCTGTTCCTTCAACTTGAGAATGAGATGGTTGTACTGAATGGTGTCGAGGCCCCTTCCAGTTACAGGACACTAATAACAACCACTCCTCACAAGCTCTGGACTCCTCGTCAGGCCCTACTCCTATAACCTCAAAAAGGAGGCCTCTTAACACTGGCCAATATTACCACAACAGGGCTGGGAAGTCCTGCATTCAGGTTCAGGCTGTATGGCCAGGTCACTTCTCCTCAGCAGGCCTCAGCTTCCTCATCTATAAAATGGGCACGTATCTTTGCCTGATCACCTACAGAACAGGAAGATCCAAGGAGCTACCTCAAAGGCAAGACATCCCCTAAGGTAATGAACAAAGCATCCCCTAGTCCCCATCCCAAATCCACTCTCAGGCTTTTTTAACTTCTCGTCCTTTCCATCCGGCCCATGTCCCCTGGGAGAAATGGAACAAGAGAATCCAAGCTGACAGATGCAACAACAGTAGCAACAGCCCCTATGACTAACAGTAGTAGCAACAACCTCCACAGCTAACACCTGACAGCTCACACGTGCCAGGCACTGTACTCAGTGCTGCACTCAGATTCTATCTCAGGTAATCCCCTCAATCAACAGGTAAGCCCCACCGTTAGTCTAGATTTGCCAATGATAGACTAAGGTTCAGCAAAGTGAAGGGACTTGCCCAAGGTCACACACAGAGCAAGTGAGTGGCAAGGCCACCCAGAGGTAGGCTCTTCATTTGACCTCAAAAGTCTTAATCTTATCCTGGAGGCTATGGGGTTATCCAGGCTAACTTCCGCCATGGGGCATGGCCCAGATCTAGGGGGGAAATGCGTGGGGAATATCTAATTTTCACCCCCTCAAGCCTCCCCAAAGAACCAGTCTTTATAGTCTTATATTATTATTCAAATGTGTTCAACTCAACTCTCTGGCTAGAACAGTGCTGTCCAACAGAAATATAACGCAAGCCACATATGTAATTTAAAATTTTCCATAACTGCATTTTAAAAGTACAAAGGAATAGATAAAATTAATTTTACTAATATATTTATTTAACCCAATATATCCATTTCAAGATGTAATCAATATAAAAAAGAGGTATTTTACATTCTTCTTTTTCATATTAAGTCTTCTAAATCCAGTGTGTATCTTACCTTTAGAGCATCTCAATTCGGATGCTAAATTTTTATGAAATGTTTAGATTCTCTTAGCCTTTACAATTGAAAAAGTAAATTCACGAATTTAAGTTCCTAAACATATCGTATAATTTTTTTGCTAAGTGAAGGAACTATTCTTTCTAAATTTTAAATTAATCAAATAAGATTAAAAGTTCAGTTCCCCAGTGGCATTGGCCACATTTCAAGAGCTCAGTAGCAACATGTGGCTAGTTGCTACTGTATGCACAGCGTGGCTCTAGACAATCAAGTCCTAAAGGGCAGGGCTGGTGGCCTCCAGGGCCCTAAGCCAGAGCCAGTCCTCTCAAGACAAAGTTGATTGTGAACAGAACGGTATCTGTTCGTTCAACAAACCCCTACTGAGCCTAATATTACTATCTGCCTCTGGTGCCTGTTATATTCACAGTGATGGTGACAAAGGGAGTACCCATTGTTCAGAGGATAACATTGTGGCTCAGAGAGGTGGGCCACTTGCCCTAGGTCACCTAGCTTTGACCCCAGGCCTGTCTGACTTGGAAGCCTGAGCTCTATCCCTAAAGCTTGACAGGGGCCCGGTCTGGGGCTTGGCCTTCTGGAGAAAGGAATAAGTCTTTGCCATTATTCTCAAGGACCCCTCCTCCATCAGTCTAGTGGCAGAGAATGGCCCAGAACAGGACACCCAATGAAAAGGGTAAAAGGGAAGGAAAACAGGAGAAAGGCGTGGCATGACCTGCACTGGGTGGGGGTCCTGTGTATACAGCGTAGGCCACTGTGGCGCCATCCCCACACCCCCACCCTGCCAAGCAAGAGGCAAAGCAAGGAAGGCCCAGTGGCTGTCAGCTCCCTGGGTGGGTCCCTGGGGCTAGGCGCCATGCCCTCCCCGGCCCCTCCCCCGGGAGCACTCCCCTAGAGGCCTTGGACTCCGTCAGAGCCAGTACTCACCTCCCAGGGTCACCTCACCTGGAGTCAAGGGAAAGAGTCCAAGAAGCAGCCCGCCCCCTGGAAGGAGGGGAGGAACAAGCCCTGGAGGCAGATTCCAGAATGGGGAAAAGGTGGCAGGTACATGCCAGAAAAACCTGGTGGCTCTGCCCCCTCTCCTGGGGAGCACAGCTAGCACTCGGCCCCTTCCCACCAGCCCAGCAGGGTGAAACTCTCACAACTATTAGGTTTAACAATTAACTCTGATTGGTTTCCATTTCAGCAGCAGGCAGTTTCAGCAAAAAGTCTCATCTGGGGGTAGGAGAGCTTGGAAGGGGAACAAAGGGGAAGGGGTCAGTGCAAAGGAAAAAAGGGCGTTAGTGGACCCCCTACCTCCTCTTTCCTGTCCCATCCTACCAATGTGGGACAGCTCATGCTAAGGCCTAAGTTCCAAAGGTCAGGGACAGTGACTCAGCACAGTAGGTACTCAAAAAAATATTTTTAATTAACAAAGAATGGGGCAGGGTGAACTAGAATAAAACAGGCAAGATAGATGGGCAGACTGATGGAGGAGAAGTGCAGGAAGGCAAAAAGTGGCTTGCTCTGGGCTGGGCATCTCCCTGACCTCACCAAGACCAAGCTAGGCTAAGGACTGGGACAGCAGCCACCCAGGGCATGCAAAGAATGTGGCTTTGAAGTCCCCCACCCCTGGGTCTGCTCTTTCTAGCTGTGGACCTTTGGAGCCCTCATTCCTCATTTCTTTCCCCAGAAAATGGGGGTGATACCACTACGGTATCATGCAGGGCTGTACAGGGCCAGGCCCGCAGATGCACGGATGCTCTGTGCCCTTGTAATACAGTCATGTCTCTTGCTGCTTGGCAACAGCCTCCTCTTCTCAAGCCACCCCCTGAATTCCCCCACATCCCAATATTGCCCTAGTTCCCACCTATGTGGCCCTTTCTCCTTTCCGGGAAGGAAAGCCTGGAACAATGACGGCTCCAGCCCACTCATATCCCACTCACCTGAGATCACACACACACCTTGGCAACAGATTGCTCCCAATCTGACACGTACTTGTCAGTTACACCCCTTCTTGGGTTCTCCGGCCCCCTCCTAGCCCTCTTCCCCCAACCCCTGTCATAGGCCGAGGTCCATAGCTCACAGGGGCTGGTGCTGAACTCACTGTGGCCAGTTCACCGGGTCTTCTTGGATGAAGGATCCGTCTCTGGGCCTCTGCTTCCTCTCTGTATAATGTAGGGGCCCAGGGAGTGGATCAAGAGACAGCTTCTCCTGCCGGCTCTAATATTTAGAGATTCTGATGTTCCTGGGATCAACTTGCACTTTAACTTCAGACAGACCAGAGTTCAGCTCTCAACCTTGGCCAGGTAAACACGCAGCCCTGTTATTATGGGATAGACTTCAAGGTGAGCCTGCCCAGGGCTGGGACTGCAGCCCACCCCTGACCATTCTCAGCTCAAGCCTGAGCAGAGGGACAAAGGCCCTCCCTACTCACTGGTTCCCCCTACCTCTGCCATAAAGCCCTAACTTTTCTGCCCCACCCTTCCAGTCTTCTCTCTCGTTCTCAGTAGTAGCATCGTGAGCTACAACTCCTCTGAATTATTCTTGGCAAAACAAAGCTTGAAGTTCCGCCTCCACCTGGGGTGCTGACCCTAAGCCCCTTCCATATGGAGATTCTGGAGCTGCCTCTGCTTCCACTCTGCTCTTTCCTGAATCCTTCCTGCAACTCTCCAAGTATGCAGCCCACTTTCCCATCTCCAGCCTGGAGCTCCTCTCCTTTCCCTCCACAAGGAGCATCTGTCTCCCTGCCTCCCACTGCCCCCTCTGCTTTATGCCCATCCAGCTCAAACATCACCTCCTGCATGCAGTCTACACTGATCACTCACTCCTCAGCTCACTCAGCCATGTCTCTGCCAGACACCAGTAGTAGAGATTTACTGCCCCTACTTGACCATAAGACCCTGCAGACCAAGGAATTCCTGCAATGATTTTTCTGTATCTCTGACACTCACTCCCCAGCACAATGCTCAGAACACAGTAGGTATCTGCTGAAACAATGATCATAACCATTAACTGAAAAAGAATGAATTGTGATTGTTTATTGACCATTTATTTTTTACAATGTTCCAATCTCAGCATTTTACATATTTCATTTTAGTCAAGCCTCCAAGCCTCCAATAGACTGTCATCCCCACCCCCTTTGATTTAAGCCGAGGAAACCGAGGCTCAGAGAGATGAAGGGACTTGCCCAAGATCACACAGCCAGGAAATGGCAGAGTCAAGACTGGAATTTAAGTTCTTACTCACTGCCCTACTGGCTTCCCTCCAATCCACAAATCAAGGAGGGGATATGTGAGAAGTCGTGGCCTGCCAGTGACAGGGTCAAAACCAGCCCAGCCCAAGACCAGAGACAGATTCTGCAAATAAAACTCAACTTTTTATTAAGCACCTGCTCTGTGAAAAGCTAGGTGCTGGGGGGCAAACAATGATACATGAGACATCCTAGTGCTCACAATCTAACGACAGAAACAAGCCATGTCCCAGGATAAAGCTAAGACCAAGCAGAACTTGTCCCCAGAGGGGAACAGATAAGGTACTAAGGGAATCCAGAGGAGGGAAAGACAAATTCTCATCGTGGGGGTGGGGATGGGAGGACTCACAAGGCTTTGTGGGACAGAGGTTGGCCACTGAGCTGAGCCTTGAAAAGGCGGACAGGATCTCAACAGTACTGGGGAAGGGCAGGGTGGCATTCCCGGCAGCGAGGAACTCAGGGAGCTGGGGCAAAGACATAGGTAAGCACTGGACATGTCCCAGGAGCGCCAGGAAACACATTCTCCAAGCACCCCCCCCCCCCCGCCTTGGCACTGGCCTCAGTGGTCCAGCCCTGAAGACGGCTATCGTGAGTGTCCCCAGATTCACAGGCACCTGGTTCATTTATGGTGAGTGGGTGTGTAAAGAGAAAGGACTGAGCACCTAGGCATGTGGTTTGACAGGAGGGACTTGAGGGGTTAGAATCCGGGCTCAGTACGGAATCTCTGAAGATGGGAGATGCTAAAGGGAGGGGGTGGACTGGCCAGAAGCGGGTGAAGCTGAGGAGGCAGCAAGAAAAAGGGTAAAGAATGTGAACTGGGTTCTGGCTAAGCTACACAGGACCTTGGGCTTATCCTATCTAACCCCCATTTCACAGCTGGGAAAAGTGAGTCCCAGACAGGGGGAGGGACTGGTCCACAGTCTCTCTGCATCTTCACTCAAAACCAGCAATGTGCTGAGAGGCAGGAGAGATCTGTCTTGATGCCTGACTCTGTCATTAGCTGGTGACCCTTCTCCAGTCCTTAGGCTCCCACTCTATAAAACATCCCTGAAGACGGCGGTTCTGAACTTTTATGGGTTGTGACTCAAAGACTCAGCTGGTGCCTATGGATCCTCCCCGAGGACAAGGCCCACTCTCAAAATTGTGCATGCTGTTTCAGAGGTTCATGAACATCTGAGACCAGCACTCTCCAAGGGCAATCTGAGAATCTTCTGTGTCCCAGTCACCTCAACAGGGAGCCTGTTAAAACAGGCTGATTCCAGGGTACCGCCATCGATCCCACCCTCCCATGGAGCATCTGAGTTTGACTCTCTGGGGTGAGCCCTGGAAGAGAGAGTCTTTAGCAAGCTCCCCTTTGCTGCTGTCAGGGGAGCAAAGTTTGAGAAGCTCTACCTTAGGGAACCCTCAGAGATGGGGGCAGGGATGGGGCGCTAAGCTGCTCTCCTTTTAACTGTTTCATGTATTAAATTTCTGCTTCCTTGCCTATGAAGAGAGGGCTCTCTGATTAGAAGTTTTAAGCCACTGCTCGTTAATCAAGGTCCCTTCTGGTTGAGCCACCTGCTCAAGCTGACCATGGTTATGGTCATCGTGGGGGTGGGTGGAGGCCCAGCAAGCCGACTGCAGCTGCTCCGATTCTGAAGTGCCACTCGAGATCAGCAGCCCTGCCTGGGAGGGAGTCTGGACTCCTGGGTGCAACTTGGGGTAAGAGAGGTTTCCTATCAACTCCAGCTTAAAGGCTCCTTTCCTCTCGCTAGACTGTCGCACTCTGGCCCTCGGCCAGCTCTGGCTTCCTTCCTTTTCCTTTCTAGCACAAGTGTCCTCCTGAACCCGGGTCCAGCCTCTGCCTCTCTGGCCTCCACCCATCACTGAACCTGATAGGGGATCTCCAAGCCCCCAAGCACCCTTCTGAGATGAAATGATCACTCTTTGCAGATAATAAGCTTATTTAACTGGAAGACTCAAGATAATCAATGAAAAACTAAGGTGGTCAGTGACAACAATATCTAGGAAAAACTCACATGCCTTCAGACCTGCCCTGTCACTTGTCCCTGATGCAAGTCTCTCCCACAGGTGGGCAGTGCCTAGGACCAGATGGGCTCAGAGCCTTGGCCAGCCCAGGGCGAACACTGTAGGAAGGCCAGTCCCTGAGAGGGTGACAGCACAGGTCTGGGAGGCAGGAGACCTGGATTAGAGACCCTGTTCTCTGAGCCAAGAATTTCTTCTCTGAATTTGAGCAAATGTGTGCCCCTCTGTGAAGCCCTAAATGTTCTCAAAGGCCCCACCTGGGGCAGTATAGGAAAGACTCAAGAGCACCCATGGGCTTTGGATAGATCCAGACTTAAAATCCCAGTTGTGCCACTTGCTGGCTGAGGACTGGGTAGGCCTTGGGCGAGTTACTTGGCCTCCTTTAATAAAATGGGGTAATCTCTGCCTAGCTAGGTAGTTGCAAGAATTAAAAGACATAGGCACGTAAAGCGCTTAGCACGGGGCCTGGCACATGGTGAGCCAATAAGTACGCAGTTGATTATCAGTCACCAGAGGGAGCTCTGACGAGGAAGATTCTAGGCTTTTTAATTCTTATGTGGCCCCAAGCAACCCCAAAACCACCCACTGAACTGGGTCTGGAGGCTTTATCCTTAAGATGTTTAATCTGGAGAGAAGATGGGAGAAGGAGGACCGGAAGGCAGGAGGGGCGCGCTGAGAAGAGAAGGGAGGAAGGTAAGCAAGGAGTGAGGAGGAGCCTGACTCCCCCAGCCTGGGGGAAGGAAGATGACTTCAGGGAAACGGCCAAGACAGGATATGCCTTCTCTCCTTTCCAGAGCCTTCCCTAGGCCCGCCAAGGCAAGGCTTAGAGGGACACAGCCTGCTGAGAAGCACCACCCTGGCTGTCAATAGGGACATTGAAGCCTTGGGTTACCTCCAGGCTCTGGCTCCTCATGCTGCTGCTGCCTGCCTGTGGTGGCCTCCTCCCGCTGGTGCAGGCAGAGATGGCCAGAGCCAGGCTGAGAACAAAACAACCTGCCCATTCAGCCTGCGGAGGCACTGCCCGCTCACTCAGGACTCAGGGACCAGCCTCGCCTGAGATTCTGATCCTGACTCAGCAGGACTCTTCTCTGCTGGGTCCTCATCTCTGGGCCCTGTGCAGAGCTCTCTCCAGGCCTCTACCTGCCCCAAGCTCCTGCTTCTGGGGGTAAAGTTGCAACTAGGAAAAAAGCACTGTTCAGACTGTAAACAGGAGCCACAAACAAGGCGTTCCAATTGCCACTGACCAGCTGTGTGACCTTCGGGATATCACTTCTCTCAGAGCATGTTCCCCTCCTCTGGCTAACGAGGGCAATGGAGGGCAAGGACCATCCCTAAGGTTCTCCCAACTCTGACAGCAGCTACGCTTCGCAGGATACTTCTGAGCAAAGGGGCAAAGAGGACTTGCCTCAGGAGAAGAGTGGGCTGGGCTGCGCTCTGCTGAGAATGCAATGGATGTGGCAACGGCCAAGGGTTATTATGAAGATGACGATTATAATTAAAAATCACAGCAACAAACTCTTAAGCAATTTACAAAGAGCTTTCTCATTATCCCCCAGGATTCACAATCTAGTGAGGCAGGTAGAGCTGATGATGATTATTCACATTTGGCAGAAGAGGAAAGTGAAACAAGATAAAAGTGACTTTTCCCAGCTACTAAGTGCAGAGAAGGAGGAGCCGAAGAGGAAGTGATAATTACTGGGTGCCTGCCCTGTGCCACCTCACTAGGGTTTCCTCACATCTGTTATCTTGACCAAGTCTCACCAGCACAACAAGTATCGTGGGTGCTACTGCCCCCATTTCACAGAAGAGGAAACTGAGGCTGAGAAAAAGTAACAAATCTATCCTAAGGCTCACAGCTGTTCTACTGCAAAGCCTGGATTTGGACCTGGGCTTTAAGCCCTGCACTCTTTTCCATCTTCCTGTATGTACTGGGTTGAATGGTGTCCCCCCAAATTCATGTCGACCCAGAACCTCAGAATGCGACCTTATTTGGAAATAGTCTTTGCAGATGTAATTAGTTAAAATAAAATGAAGTCATACTGGATTAGGGTGGGTCCTAAATCCAATATGACTGGTGTCCTTATAAGAAGAGGAGAGGAAACTGAGACACACAGGGAGAAAGAGGAAAAGGCTATGTGATGACAGAGGAAGATGCAGCTGCAAGGCAAGGAACACCCAGGATTGCTGGCAACCACCAGAAGCTAGGAGAGAGGCATGCAAGAGCCTCCCCCTCAGAGCCTTCAGAAGGAATCAACCTTGCCAACACCTTAGTTTCTGACTTCTAGCTGTAGAATTGTAAGAGAATACATTTCTGCTTTAAGCCACCCAGATTGTAGTACTTCGTTAAGTAGCCCTGGGAAATTAATACATTGTGCATCCATTGAGTAGGAGACCTGAGACTCTTAAATTCCAATTTTCAGATTTCCATGCATTAGGCAGCCTTGAAGGTTAAAGAGGACCTGGGGGCCCATGAGAAGTCATTCTCGTCTCCCCATCTTGGTGGCCCAGGCTAGCCTGAACTCCATCAGTTGTGCTTCTTCCATGTTCTAGGTCTCTATCCGCCCCACTGGGCCCTTCCATCACACAAACAATCACCCTCTGAGCCCAGTCTCAATGCTCCCCCTCCACCCAGACCATCCTCTATCACCATCTGGAGAGCTATATTTTTGAAATGCAAATCTGATCCTTCCTGGTTAGCTTAATTCTCTTCCCTAGCTCCCTACCACCTGTAGGACTCAGTCAAGATCTTCAGCCTGTATCAGATGGGGCCCCAACCTCCTCTCAGGCCTTATCTCCAGCCACTTGCCCCACCTGTCCCCACCACTCACCACCTTCTGCTCCAACCACACGGAACTATATGGACTTCCCCTAATAAGCCATGATGCCTTTGCACATACTGCTCCAAATACCTGAAAGATAAAATCCAACCCGACTACCATCTTTCTCCTCCATGAAGCCTTTTTCCTCCATGAACAGCCACACCCTAGCACCTTGTACATTGTGTATCTTTGCATATCTGCCCCCACACCCAGCCAGCGAACACTGTTGTATTCATTTCTGTTTCTGTAGGCCTAGGGTCCAGCACAAATGCATTCAAGAAGGTTAAATTGTAGAGTAGCCATAATAGTAATAATTGCTAACATTTACCAAATGTTTACTATGTGCCCAGCACTGCACAGAGCATAATATGTATGTTACCTCATTTCATTCTCAAAACAACCCTGTGAGAACAGATTGGTGGTTACCAGGTGAAATGGGAGCAGGAGAGCAAAAAGGGTAAAGGGGTACATATGTATGGTAATGGATGGAAACTAGACCTTTGGTGGTGACCATGTTGCTATCTATACAGAAGTTGAAATATAAGGATTATACACCTGAAATTTACCTAAGTTATAAACCAATGTGACCTCAATTTTTAAAAAAAGCCAATGAGACAGATACTGTTATTGATCCTGTTTTACAGGTGAGGAAATGAACAGATGAAGTCACTTGCCAAAGTCCACCCAACTAGAATGTGGCAAAGTCAGAATGACCCTAGAGCCAGTGCTAGTAACCAATACTAGGTACACTATCCATCCCAATACCTTCATTTCACAGGAGAGGAAACAAGCAAAAGAGGAACAGTGATTCGCCTACGGTCATGTAACAGCGCGTGGACCCAGATCTTTAGATTCCTTGTTCAATGCCCTTCCTCTTCTCATTCTTGCAGGATCCTAATTCAAGAGGACACAGAAAATGAGCTAGATTGTGTCTCCTCAGGGGCTTTCTCTGGCCTCCCTTAGAGCAGAGGCCAGGCACACAATGGGGGCTCAAATCTATGGCTGGTAGCAATAAATCTACAGTCCTGGTGGTTTTGGTCAATGATGGACCGCATATGCGACGGTGGTCCCATAAGATCAGCACCATACAGCCTAGGTGTGTAGTAGGTTATACCATCTAGGTTTGTGTAAGTGCACGCTATGATGTTTGCACAAGGACAAAATCACCTAACAATACATTTATCAGAAGATGTCCTCGTTGTTAAGCGACTCATGACCATAGTACTTCAAAAAAAAATCTGAGGCCTGCTTAGATATTACAATGTCAGGGCCTGAGAGGACAGTTTGGGTATCATTTAGTGCCACCTTCCATTTTATAAAGTAATCCATTCAACGAATGTATTGAACACTAATCATAAGATAGGCATTATGTGGGGGCACTAGGAAGACTGATAAGCAAGTTCCCACCCAGATGGTATTTGCAATCCAGTGAGGGGAGACAGACAAACAATTAACAAGTTCAAGCATAATTACAAACTCTCAGAAGCACTATGAAATACAGGGAGCTCTACAAACACATAACAGGAAAAGCTGACTTATCCTAAGAAGTTGGTAAAGGCCCCCGAGAAAGTGATTCTCAAACTGAAATCTGAAGAATAGGAGTTAACCAAGATAAGAAGCAGGGGAAGAGTGTGCTAGACAGAGGGAACAGCATGTGCAAAATCCCAGAGGCAAAAGCACTCATGGTGCCTGGATGCACTAAAAGAAAGCCAGAGAAGCTAGTTTCCAGAGAGGTGGGCAGGGACTCAATACTGCAGGTCTTGTAGGTCAAGGTAAGAAGTAGAGAAACTGAGCAGAGCGGGGAGATTCCTTGCTCAGAACCTGACCCAGAGCAGACACTGTCAACGAGTCATCGCATTATTCAGTGAAGGAGTGATTATCCAAGATCACAAGGAAGACCTGGGACTTGAAACCAGAACCTCTACATGCCAGGCTAGAGCTGCAGGCTACTTCAGATTTGTGTGCCGGAGGGGGCAGGGGATGCTTTCCAGATGCGTCAACCTACAGGAGGTTCCTCCTCCCTGTCTGCACCTCTCTTGAGTTCTAGAGTGCATCAGAATCACCTGTGTTTGTTAAAACATAGACTGCTGGGTCCCAGTCCCAGAATTATTGATTCAGTAGGTCTGGTGGGAGCCCCAAGAATTTGCATTTCTAACAACATCCCAGGTGACCCGGCTGTTGCTGGTGGGTGGCCATACTTTGAGAACTACTACTCTAGACTAGAGTATCTGGGGACAAGGTGGAGTGGTGAGTGGGGACCAAGGCTAACTAGGATCCTTAGGGGCTAGAAGGATGGATTCCTAAATCTGGGTAACACTGAGCAAGGGAAGGGGCCTCAAAGTCCCAGATTCCAACCTACTAGCCACTCAGCCAGGGAAACTGAGGCTTAGGGAGTTTAGACTCTTACATAAGAAAGGCTCAATAAAAATGTGTTGAGTGACGAGGTAAATACATAAAAGGTTTAACCAAAGTCAAAAGGAGACCCTGGACCAGACTCCAAGGCTCCTGAGCTCCAGGCCAGAGCCTTTCCTGTCCTGGGAAAGGGATTTGGGGAAGGGGACAGCAAGCTCAGCTTTCCCAGCTTCTGCTGCCTTCAGCAGGGAAACATTTTAAGAATTGCTGAAATCTGCTGTTGGCCCCCAGTCCTATCACCCATCCACCCTGCTTCCTTTCACATTCCCAGCTCCCTCCCTTTACACTCCAAATCCTGGGCACTTTATCCTGGCAAGCCCAGCAGCAGAGGGGGAGGTGAAGCTACAGGGAAGAAGAACTAGAAGAGGAGGAAGAATTCTTGCACTTGGATATCCCTCTTCCAGAATAATTACTTCCTCCTATAAGAGTCTTGGTTTCTCTCTATCCTTGTATCCAGTCTAACTGCAATCTACCTACATTCCAGTACCAGCATCTGAAACCCACAAAGTCAGGGGCTAAATTTCCAAACCACCTTTTCACCTAGTTTTTCTAAAATAGAGTGGCACTGGACAGAATTTTTCTATTCTATTCCAGCTGGCAGCAAAATGACACTTCTTTTGCAAACCCACATGCACAGATTCACTAATATACAAACAGCTATATGTACATAAAAACAAATATACCAGAACTTATGAAAAAACACACATAGATGTCAAGAGATACATTATTCACTGTTCATTGATAAAACATACCTATGCATCCAAATGCGCAAGAAATACACAGAAAGAACACACACATGCACATAGACTACAGATGTAGAAATGCATGCACTGCACCAATACACGGGGAAAGGGGTACAGACACACCCAGAGATGCTCTCAAAGTAGAGGTCTCCTGAAAGGGGATTTCTTGGCGGGGGAGGGGGCTGGCCCTTTAAGAGCGTGGCTTTCCCTCCTCATTTCAGGGCACCTAAGGTGTGGCTCTACCCACTGGAGCTGGCGAGCCTGAGGGTGGGAATGTGTCTGACCTGGCCAGGCCCGGTCTGGCTCTGGGCGAAGGTCCCTGGGACTGCGACAGGAAGTGGATCTCTGAACCGACTGGGTCACCAGCCTGGGGACCACGGTCGCCACCACCATCACCCTACACCCACATCCATAGCCACACCCACGCGCACCCACTCCTCCACGCTCCCACAGAGGCTTCAGGCAGGACACGCCCTCCGCTCCAGCTCGGCCCAGGACGGGCTCCGCTGTCAGCCCAGCTCCCTCTGGCTCCCGGGGTGTGGCCGCCCACTTGCCAGCAGGGAGTCCCCTCCTGGCCCGGCGGGACGCTCCTGTCACCGCCGCCACCCACTGCCCCGACCAGGTGCCCCGCTCCGGGCGATGGCAGCGCCTCGGCCGCCGCCCCCACCCCTTCCTCCCGGCAGTGCGGAAACAAAGCCGCGCACACGCACAAGGGGGCTACGCGGGGCTACGCGGGTGCACACCCGCCCTCACACGCGCGCACACGGGGAGTCACACTGACCCTCACACAGCGACAAACACACACACACACACCCCGCCAAGGGCTCCAGCCACAAGCAAAGCCACTGGCACACACCCTCATCCAGATGTACACACTCAGCTACACATTCAGACACACCCTCTCAGAGACACATTCACGGATAGACACACGCAGACACACACACCCTCACCCAGACACACACATCACCCAGTCCAGACGAGCGAAGAAATACAGAGCACACACCCTCACTCACTCACACACACACACAGATGCACACCCGGTGTACACACGCAGGCGCGCGCACACCGAGCATCCACTTGCACGGACCCACGGGCACACGCGCGCTCACACCCAACACACACCCGAGACGTGGACCCCGACACACGTACCGGCGCCAGTACTGAGACGCACGAACCGAGGCCCGGGGCTCCTGGCTCCGGCGCCCGCTCCCCGCCCGGGTGGTGTCCAGACCCCCCCCCCCCGCCCCCCGGAGCCTGCCCGCCGGCCTGTCAGGGCTCGAGGACGTGGGACCGAGCTCGGAGCCCTCGGTGCTTACACACACACACACACACACACACACACACACGAGCTCAGACGCGGCGGGGGCCCGGGGCCCGGAGGCGGGCGGCTAACCTGGCGGCGGCGGCGCGGCTTCCGGGCACTGTCTGTCCTCGGTCGGTGCGTCCGGCCGCCCGGGGGGCTCCGAGGCGCGCTCGAGCTGCGCAGAAATGCCCCGCTCGCTCGCTCGCTCCCTCCCAAGGCGCGCAGCCCCCTCCCCGCCCGCCCCCCTCGCGGTCTCCCCCCTCCGCCCCGCCCCGGCCGGCCCCCCGCGAGGAGGTGGTGGCGATCCCGGCCGCCCCGGCAGCCACGGGCGAGCGAGCGAGCGAGCAGCCAGGGGAGCGCCGCCGCCGCGGGAGCCGCCGGAGCCGGGGCCGCGCGTCGGGAGGAGCCGCGCCGGCCCCCGGGGAGGGGAGGGGAGGGGAGGAGGGGGCTGCGCCCCGCGAGCCTGCCTGGCGCTCGTGGCTCGCCGCCCGCTCCCCAACGTGGGGCCCGCGCCCGGCGCCTACCTGAGCGCCCGGGAGCTCAGAGGCCGGGAGCAAGCGCGGGGCGAGGGATAGGAGACCCCACGCCGGGCCTCCTCGCCCTCCCTGTCCCAGCCGGGTGGGCTCGGGCCCCGCCCCCGCCTCCTCCCAGGTCCCGGCCAGCGCCGACTTCGGTCTTCCTTGGCTCCGACGCCTCGGCTCTCGGCCCGGTGCCCCGGGCTAACCCCACGGCCAGGCGCCCAGCTCGCCGGCCTCCTCTACCTCGGTCCGGACCTGGCCGACGCCCACCCGCCGCCCCGCCGCCCGCCCATTGTTCCCGCGGCCCGAGCTCGCGGAAGATCGCGCCACGCGTGCCAGCTCCCTCTCGGGTGGGAATACCTCTGGACCCTCTGGGGGCTCTCCAAGGGCTGGCCCCTCCACAGGCGCAGGCGTGCCCAAAGGAAAGAGCTTTTCTAAATTAGAGTTATAACCACTGCAGCCCTTATAGGTGCCCCTTCAGGTCTTACTTTGAGGATAGACTGAGGCTGGGGAAGGGAGGAACGAACCCAAATTCAGCAAGCCCGGGATAGCAGCGGGGAGAAGCTGGGGCACAGATTAGGAGTCCTCATTCCGTAGATGAAGAAACCTAGGGAATTCCTGCCCCAGGGTTCCTAGGACAGGGCTGGCCCTCCAGAAGAGCAAGGAATGATGAGCCTGGCCTCCGTTGTTAGACACTAAATAAAGCACAGAGACGTGGAGGAAGAAGCAAGTCATGCACTTTCGGGAGTTTTACTGAAAGTCAAGACACATGGAAAGGGCTCTCAGTGCAGGAGTTTTCACCTACCTGTCTCACTTAGCCCTAACCACCGTCCTCTGTGGCAGCTGTGATTATCCCCATTTTGCAGATGAGAAGCTTGCCCTAGGTCTCTCCACCAGGTGGCACAGAGCCAAGATAAAGCCCAGCAATTATTCAGTTCTTCGCTGGGCTCCTCCCTCCAGTATAGGACACTCAGTGCCAAATGAGCAGCTGAGAACACAACAAATCAAGAGGGGAGGCCTAGTTTGGGCCGCCAGGGACCTCCACAAACTAACAGAGGGCAGAACTGAGGGAGATGAGGCCCCAAAGCAGGACTGATCATGGCTTGTCCTGGAGGAAAAATGAAAATAATGAGAACTAATGATAACTATTGTGTTTGGGGCACTGACTATATTCCAGGCACTGTTCTAAGAGCTTTACTTGCACCAACTCAATGAGTTAGTTATCCCGCAATAACACTGTGGGGAAGAGATTATTCTCATCCCCACTCTGTACATTAGGAAACAAACACAAAGACATTACAACAGTAAAGTGGCAGAGCTGGGATCCAAATCCAAGAAGCTGATTTCCAAGCCTGTATTTTAGCTCCCACAGGCCAGACAGAAGCAGTCTTGAATGTGAGGCAAAAGCATTTGAACCCCTGGAATGCCAACCATAGCAGGACTCTTTACTTGCTGTCTTCTGTCTCCCTCTGTGTACCCAGTGCCCAGTGCACAGGGCCTAGTATGTAGGCCTAATTTGTTAAACTACTGCATGACTGCCACATAATGCCAGAGTGCCGAGGGCCATGTGCAGGGCTTGGCTGCAGCCCTCTCTGCTCTGCTGGGCATTTTTATCAGTCGGTTTAGATGAAGCAGAGGAAGGCATGAAATGCTAATCATATCTACAGCTGTCATGAAGTTGGGAGGGACAACACTCCGGAAACCAATTTAGTTTCCAAAAGATCTCAGCTGCCTTGGGGCTGAGGTGGAACTAACAAGATGAGGTGCCACACTGAATAAATGGAAACTCTTGCCCTTCAGTCCAAAACAGAGCAGTCCCATAGAACTTTCTGTGATGATGGAAGTGCCCTGAATCTGCGTTGTCTGATACAGTAGCCACTAGCCACCTATGGCTTTTGAGCACTTGAAATGTGGCTAGTACAACTGAGAAGATAAAATTTTAATTTTATTTAATTTTAAGTTCTTTAGATGTAAATTGCCACATAGGGCTGGTGGCTGCCACGATGGACAGTGCAGTTCCAAATGACGAAGTGCCCAAAATACGCAATAGAAAGAATCTAGATTAAGAGTAGTTTCAGTGAAAATGACTTAAAGGTTTGAGTTGACCTCAAACTCAACAATGCAACCTGGTTGCAAAAAAGTAAGGAAGGAAGGCAGGGGAGGAGGAAAGGAAAAAAGGAAGAAAGAGAGGAAAAAGTGAACAAGATGTACTGTATCAAGAGAAACTAGAGGTTACACCTGTGTGTTCTAGCTGCTGTTAGACCCACTCTGGTTAGCCTCCATTAGAGGCTCTGTGCTGCCCTGGGCAGATCACAGCTGGACCACAGAGGGCAGCTTTGGGCCCTCCATTCTGAGAGGGACACTGTCACACTGGGGCAAGTCTAGAGGAGAAGACAAGAATGCTGAGGACCTGGATGCCATGTTGTGTGGGGAATGATTTAAATAGCTCAAAGAAGGGAAAGCATAAGGGAGATATAGTGGCTGTCTCCAAACAGCTGCAGGGCTGTCATACAGAAAGGGGATTTGATTTGTTTCCTATTATCTAGGTCTAATAAAGAAAACAAAATCTCTGCACCCCTATGCCACACTCTCTGAGGGAAGGATCCACGTCTAATTCCTCTTTCTCTTCCCCTCAGCACCTAGTCCTCCCAGGACCTGGCCCACATTAAACATTAACTACAAAAATTGATTAGCTGGCGAATGGATATGAAAGAATTCCACTCAGCTCCAGTGGGTGGACATCCAGGAGGACAACTTCAGCTTGCTATAAAGAACTCTCTAACATTCAAAGCTGTACAGAATGGAATGGACCGCCTTGGAGTGATGAGCTCTCTACCAATAAATACATTCAAAGAAAGATTGGGCCTTCATTTGGAGGCTGAACCAGGAACCAGATGATCCTTGAAGTTGAAAAATGGGCAGTTTTATTAGGAAAGGAAAGACAAGATCAAGGCTGTGCTTCCAGACAATTATCTGGCTGAATGTATGGAACAAAATGATGCGGAGGGATCAGAGGCAGGGAGGACCAGTTAGGAACCACTGAGGTGGTCCAGGAGATGAGAGAATAGGCTGGGTGGCAGTGGGAATGAAAAAATGAAGGACAGGTGTGTCATGACAGGAGCACTGGCACTGGGCTGGGGGTCAGGAGCTACAGGTTCCAGTCCTGCTTCTGCCATTAACTTATTTGTGGCCTCAGATAAATCCCTTCTCTTCTCCGGATTTCAGTTTCCCCATCCGTGAATGCAGAATAATCTCCAAGCCCCTTCTAAACCTGGATTCTGTTTACACGAGAGAAATTATGAAAGATAATTGGGATTGTGTGTTAGATAGCCTTTATAAGCTTCAAAGTAACACTCTCATTGGTCTCATTACTATTGTCATTATTATTACAAAGGCAGCTTCCCCAGGACTTGGTGACTAGATTGGTAGGAGGGGACAAGAAGGAGTCAGTGGACTGCATCTGTAGGAGTGGGAGTAGCAGACTAGGACCTCTGATCTTTTGGGAGGGTCAGCTAACCTCTCGTCCCCTCCCCCAAGATCTGTGAAGACAGTGTTCTGTGTGCTGTCACTTCATGAACTGCTTCCTCATTCCTTTGAGCCACACCCCATACTTGGCTAAAGGAAGCAACCAGATCTTGGAAAAGATAGACTCTTTCCCCCTCCTTTTAATATTCACAAATGACACCTGGAGTGATCCTTTCCTTAAACAATAAGTACCATCATCTCTTATAAAAACACCAATATTATTGAGCACCATGTGCTAAGCACTTTACTTACATAATTCTCTCACCCTGGAAGGTAGCTATTATTATTATTATCCCCATTTTATAAACGAGGACATCATGGCTTATGATGAGATATGCAGTTTTCCCACAGTCGCAAAGCTTATGAGGGGATTCCAATACAAGTCTGTGTGCTTTCAAGGCTGCATCCCCAGGCTTCCAGCATTTTACTATGTATTTGAGCAACAACTTAGGGAGGAGGGCAAGATCAGTATGGTCTCCAATTTACAGCTGGGGAAACTGAAGCTCAGAGAGGTTAAATTAAATCACTTGGACAAGTTAATAAAGTCTTTCAATGTGCAGTTCAGTGCTCTTTCCTGTTCTCTGCTCCTCTCCCATGACCCAGCAGTGCTTTCCTCCTTCCCCTGCACCTTCCAGGGCCTCCCCAATCCTCCTAGGTCTGATGCCCAGCCCACTTAGAGATGGACTTTTACTTGTCCTTTGCCTGGGGCAGGGGAAGGGAAGGACTTCTGAAAGGTAAAAGTTAATTCCCACCTCCTCTCCCCCCACCTCCAGCACCCACACCCCAGCCCAGGGCTTTGAGGTGCTAAAGGCTTACTAAGTGAGTCAGTCACGCGGAGCTGACCTACCAGTCACCAGAGCACCAGGTGCTAAGCTTAGTTTAGAGGGGTGGAAAAGTAGGCCAAGTGTTCTCATCCCCAGGAGCAGGGCCCAACTGTGGTTCCTACCCCCCTACTCATCTCATCTCAAAATACTGCAAACATTTAGGGAACACTGTCCAAAGCCTTGGGGGCAGAGGGGACACATGACAAATAAAAGTGTCCCCTCAGCCTTTAAAGGGAATAAGACAATGAATATAAAGTAAAATATACTTATAAAGAGTGATGGGGGCACATGGTGATTAATTCCAAGGAGAGAAGCTCATGAAGGAGTGAGATCAGAGTGGAGTCTTAAAGAGTGAGCTGAACAAGCAGAAGTGATAGAGGGGCACTCCAAGCTGCAGGAATGAACACCCAGAAGCCCTGAAGCTTAAGTATATTTGCATTCCATCTAGCAGGCAATAGGGAGCCATGGAATGCACTATGGCTTTGGAGAAAGATTGCCTGAGTTTGAATCCTGGCTCTTTCCCTTCTCAGCTTTTTGACCTTGAGCAAGTTACTTAACCTCTGTAGTAGAGATATTAGTATTCCCTCTTATTTGCTCTCCGCCTTCCCAGTAAGATTATACATTCTAGCCAGTTGCCATGTGACTTGAGTTCCCTCCAGAAGAAGGAGCAACACTTCCCCAGCCCAGAGTCAGGCTTGACCACATGACTTACTTTGGCCAATGAAATTTGAGCCAGAGAGATATATGCCAGTTCTTAGCAGAAACTTGGAGAGCCATTGCATGTTTCAGTCTAAAATCGTACTTTTTTATCTCTGCCACTGGAATGGTGTGTTCTAGATAAGGGCTGTGCCTTCAGCCTGGATCCTGGAGTGAAAAGACACATAGAACAGAGCTGCAGCCAACCCACAGCTGTCCCACAGCTACTGATGTGTAACGTGAGGGAGAAAACTTTGTTGTTATAAGGCACTGACATTTGGGGATTGTTTGTTATCACATTATAACTTAGCATAACACTGGTTTTAGTAGTACCTACCTCATAGAACTGTTGTGAGGATTAAACAAAAATCTTATGAAAAATGTAAAACTATTTCATCAGGGACTTGTATTATAAAATGATCACTCTGCTCACACATAAGTGGAAATTTGACATATGACAGAAATGACATTGGCAAAAGAGTAGCAAAGGGTGATGTAGTGGGCTGAATAGTGTCCCCCCAAAAAATTCATGTCCACGTAGAACCTCAGAATATGACCTTATCTGGACATAGAGCCTTTGAAGATGTGGTTAGTGAGGGATCTCAAGATTAACTCATCCTGTATTTAAAATGGACCCTACGTCCAATGACTGGTGTCCTTATAAGAAAAGGAGAAGACATACAGAGACACAGAGAAGGTGATGTGAAGATGGAGGCAGAGACTAGAGTGAGCTGTCTACAAGCCAAGGAACACCAAGGATTGCTGGTAACCACCAGAAGCTAGGAGAGAAGCATGGGATGTTTTCTCTCTCAGAGTCTCCAGAAGAAACCAATTCTTCCAACATCTTGATTTTGGACTTCTGGCCTCATGAACTGTGAGAGAATAAATTTCTGTTGTTTTAAGACACCTGGTTTGTGGTAATTTGTTATGACAGCACTAGGAAATTAATACAGATGGATTACTTTAAAAATGAGACTGAACAATTGGTTATTCATTTGGAAAAAAATAAAATGAGATTTCTACCTCATAGCATACACAAAAATAACCTTCAGTTAGATTTAAGACCTAAATTCAAAAAGCAGGGGCCAGCTGGTGGTGCAGTGGTTAAGTTTGCACACTCTGCTTCAGCGGCCCAGGGCTCACTGGTTCGGATCCCGGGTGCAGACCCACGCACCACTTATCAAGCCATGCTGTGGTAGGCGTCCCACGTATATAAAAAATGGAGGAAGATGGGCACAGATGTTAGCTCAGGGCCAGTCTTCCTCAGCAAAAAGAGAAGGATTGGCAGTGGATGTTAGCTTGAGGCTAATCTTCCTCAAAAAACAAACAAAAATGCAAAACTTTAAAATCCTTAGAAGTAACTAAAGAAGATCATCTTTAGGACCTCGGGTAGGGAAGGATTCCTTAAACAAGACACAAAAATCACAAATTGTCTTAGTCTGGATTCTCCAGAGAAACAGAACCAATAAGATTATCTCTATCTCTATATAAATAAATCAGTAGATAGATTTATTGTAAGGAATTAGCTCACACGGTTATGAAGGCTGAGAAGTCCCAAGATCTGGATTGGCAAGCTGGAGACCCAGGAGAGCTGATGGTGTAAGGGCCAGTTCAAGTCTAAGTCCACAGGCAGGAGAAGGTGGATGTGCCAGGTGGAAGACTCTCAGGCAGAGAGAGCAAATTCTCCCTTACTCTGTTTTTTTGTTCCATTCAGGCCTCCAATGGACTGAATGAGGTTGCACATTGGGGATGGCAATTTGCTTTACTCAGTCTACCAATTCAACTGTTAATCTCATCCAGAAATACTCTCACAGACACACCTGGAACAATGTTTAACCAAATATCTGGGCACTCTATGGCCCAGTCAAAATGATGCATAAAATTAACTGTCACACAAATTTAAAAAATGAAAAGAACTGATATAGTCAATTCCATTAAATGTAGAACTTCTATGCATCAAAAAATTCCATAAAGAAAGTGAAAAGATAAGCCACTCACTGGGAGAAAAATCTCTGAAATGCTTTTGGCTGACAAAGTATGAGAATCTAAAATATATAAAGAATTCATAACAATCTAGATTGGAAAAATGGACAAAGACTATGAAAAAGAAATTCATAGAAGAAATATGAATGGCCAATAAGCATATGAAAATGGTCTGCCTCGCTAGTAATTAGGGAAACAAAAATTGCAGTTCAATTTGGCAAAGAAAATGTCTTACAATGCCAAGTATTGGTGAAGATGTAGAAAACTGGACTCTCTCATTCCCTCATGGTGGCTCAACGCACCTTTTAGAGACCTGTGGCTGTTATAACAAATTACCACAAACTTGGTGGCTTAAAACAACACACATTTATTCTCTCACATTTCTGCAGGCCTGTAATCTTAAATCAATCACCGGGCTGTGCTTCTCCAGGGGCTGGAGGGGAGAATCTGTCCTTTGCCTCTTCCAGCTTCTGGCAGCTATTGGCATCCCTTGGCTTGTGACTGCATCACTCTAATCTCTGCCTCTGTAGTTACATTTCCTTCTCCTCTTCTGTGATAGTCAAATCTCCTTGTCTCCCTTTTATAAGGATTGCATTTAGGGCCCACCCTGAGAATCCAGGATCATCTCTCCATCTCAAAATTCTTAATCACATCTGCAAAAATCTTTGTCACACAAATTAACAGATTCCAGAGATTAGGACCTGAAATCTTGAGGAGGGCACTATAGATTGGACAAAACACTGATAGTTATTTGTACTCTGATGTTCTTAGCAGGATTACTCACAATACGCAAAAGGTGGCAACAACCCAAGTGTCCATCGATAGATGAAGGGGTAAACAACATGTGGTATATCCACTCAATGGAATATTATTCAGCCATAAGAAGGAATGAAATTCTGATACGGCTACAACATGATGAACCTTAAAAACATTATACTAAGTGAAAAAAACTGATACAAAAGGATAAATATTCTATGATAAATATTATATGAGGTCTCTAGAACAGGCAAATTAATAGAGACGAAAGCAGAATAGAAGTTACCAGGGACTGGCAGGCAGATGGTTGTTGTTTAATGGGTACAGAATTTCTGTTTGGGATGATGAAAAAGCTCTGGAAATAGTAGTGCTGGTTATACAACATTGTGAATGTACTTAACGCCACTGAATTGTACACCTAAAAATGGTTAAAATAGTAAATTTTATGTATGTTTTGCCACAATCAAAATAACAATTTGTATTCCCCAAAAAATTAAGCAGAGTAAAAAAAAATATGGATAATTATATTTATTTATTAGCTTATCCAGGAATAATTATGACCAATTTCCTTCAGATATTCCAAGATTGGCGAATTTGTTTAAGATTAGCCTATAATCCTCCCACACATTCCTGACCACGTTGAGTACGGTACACTAACTGAGTACATCTTTGGCAGAGCAAAGAGCAAATGATGGGCAAAAGTTCTTGGGGAAAAAATGGAGGAATCAAAATATCCTTTTAGGGACTAGTTTAGAACTCATATAGGATTTAAGTAGCTTAGAGCAGAGGAGGGATGTCAGTTCTCTGCTTCTAGTGTGGACAGAATCAGCAGATATTGCAACTGGAGAGACTTAGATTAGCTATAAGGAGTCCTCTCACCAATGTAGAATGAGAGGATTGGATTAGTAATTTTTAAAACCCCTCCGGCTTTAACAGCGCATAGCTCTGTTACTAAAAAATGAATAGGAATTCACATTTGCCCAGTGCCTGTGGCCTGTGTGGCGCTGTGCCAAGTGCTTTTTAGCATTAGCGTATTCAACCTTTGTAATGATTCTGTGTGCTTGGTATTACCACCCTCTATTTTCAGACAGAGAAATAAGGGCTCAGATAACTTACATAACTTACTCAAAGTCCCAGAGCCAGGAGGTAGCACAGCTGGGAACCAAAGCCAGCGATGTCTGACTCTAGAGTCTTATGCTCCCTACTAAGCCATGCTATGGGGTCTTCCTTTGTGGAGATATCTGGAGCAAGGAGAGAGTTGACTCTGGGTTACAGGCCTGAGCCACCCCCTGCTCAAAAGCAAGAACCTGAAGCCACCTTTTAAGGTCCCTTGGAACTGCTTCTCCCATCGTTACGTCAGGGGGCTGCTGATACTGCCACTATCCAGAAGTTTGGCTAGAAACTGCCCACCAATCTTCAAAGAGCCAACACTTTACAAGCTTTCACCTGCCCTTGTAAATTACTGGAGCATTCATTTCCCAGGTGCAGTGGGTGCAGCCCTGGACCCTTTTGGCAGAGGTGTGACCCTCTCTGACCTAGAATTGGCAGTACAGTGGACTGTGACAGCCGCTCTTCTCTGGTAATAACCCCACCTCCTTGTCTTTGGAGAACTCTTTGCTCTTCACTAATACAGAACCCTACATCCTCCAATGGGTCTATCTTCCTGGCCACATGGATTAATTCAAGGTTGGGTATGTGACCTAAGCTGAGCCCATCACAATCTTCTGTGGGACTCTCCTGCTCTAGGTAGCGGGGATGGCTGTCTCTCTTTCCTCTGATCTCGCATAACTCTTACCTATATTTCTCTTAGGGCGCCTAGCGCTTCCTCGCTTGTGCTATGGTTATTCTTATATTCTCTATGAGATTGTCCCAGCCCCTGCTTTCTCCAAGTGTTCTGCTTTTTTTTTTCAAGTGCTCGATTTCAACAGGCATTTCCTGACTGCCTGTTAAGTGCAGACGTTATGTTATGCTCTGGGGATACGGAGTTGGATAAGTCCCTTGTTGAATGGGTGGATGAATGAAAATGCTCCTCTGGGCCTCACCCAGCTTATCACAGGGGATTTGAGCAGCAGAAAATAGTAGATATAAAGTCCAAAGTTGTTAGCCTGGCATTCAAGATCTTCTACAATCCAGTTCTAATTTTGTCTCCCCTATTACCTCCAGCCAAACTGAACTACTTGCTGTCCTAGAATACCCTGAGATGTCCCCACCTGTGTGTGTTTGTCCAGGCTGTAGACTTCTCCCACAGTCTCTCTTCCTATTTTTCTTTCTTTCATACTTTCCTCCCTCCTCATCTCATTTTACGCTTACTTTTTCCTCCTCTTCATTCTACTACCCCTCTTTCACCATCTCTCCTTCCCTTCTCCTTCGTCTCAGCTCTCCCTGAGCTCTCTTTTGACACTTCCCTCCATCAGACCCTTACCTCTTAATTTTTCTCTTTTATTTCCTGACCGCCTTTCTGCTCTGTGCCCAGTCCCCTCCCACTGAGGGCAGAATATGGGATAAGACAAACTAAATCAAACAGCTTCTAGATCTCATCACAAGAAGCCCTCAAAGTGGGGTGGAAAGGAGATGGGGAGAAACGAAGCAGGGAGGGGATCCTGGAGGCAGAGAAAAGGCTGCCTAGCGACTGCTGGTGAAGCAACAGAGAACATCATGTCAGTTATCTACCTCCAGCCCACCCCCAGCTCTTCCCTTTTCTCTCTGTGATTGCAGAATTACGAAAAATCAGAACTGTAAAAATCCTTCACATTCACCTACTCTGCCTCTGTAATTTTGCAGCTGGGAAAGTGAGGCACAGCTAGGGAAAAAGAGGCACAGAAAAGGGAAGCAACTAGCTAATGTCATTTGGCAAGTCAGCGGCTCAGCAGGAACTGGAGTCTTAGGCCTCTTGCCCCTCAGAACAGTGAGTGCCCTTTCACCTACGCCACACTATCTTCCTTCCTTTGGTCACTAGTCCCTTCCTCCTGATTCCTACCCAACCAGGTTTAGGATTACTCCTAAGGATTCCCAATCTCTCCACTCCCGCCAAGTGAGTGTAGGGTCCATGAGACAGGGAAAAAAGGGACAAACCACATCAGAGCGTCCAGCCCTACGTCTTAGGGGTGTATTTGGTGGGGGCAGGGTTGTTGAAAGTGTCAAACTAGCCTGTAGGGGGTCCAGTCTCCTCTTTGGAGATCTTCATTATAAGCAGCCTCTATTGACTTAAGGGACACTCTTTCAGCAGGCCATCCTGGCTGGACCCCTCCTCACCCTCCCAGCCTAGCTAATTGCCTGGAGGCTCTACCTCACTCCACCAGCCGCCTGCCAGCCATGGACTTAAAACAGAGGCCACCCAGGCTTAGGAGGGTCCACAGTTGCCGGTGGAGGCAGCTGGAGGCAGGGGGGAGGGAAGAGTTTCCAGCGGCTCCACTTTCAGTCCTGCTCCTCTGTTCCACAAAGGGCCACTGTCTGAGCACAGAGGGACCCTGGAGTGAGGCCTCCCAAGGTGCTCGGCAACAGGGCCAGGTTTCATCACGCTGGGCCTCCAGGCCAAGTAAGTAAACATCAGGGTAGGAACAGGCCCAGCAGTTTCTGCAGACAGTCTCCTGGCTCCAGGAGGGCTCAATGGAATCCTCACCCAGGGCTTCCCTGAGACAATAAGGGGGGCCAAGTTCCTTTGTCCAATTTTCTCCAGAAATGGAGAGTCAGGATGAGGAACTGGCTCTGTTCTAGTCCACTTTCCTTTGTTCGAGGAGCACAGAACCATCCTATTCTCTTAAGAAGCAGAAATTTACAGAAGCTTGTAAAATTTACAATACAGAAGTTTTACAAGAAATTTTTTAATTTGTTCAGAGGAAGGAGAGAGCTCTGTGAGCTTGAGTAATCAGGAAAGACTTCCTAGAGGAAGTATGATTAGGTGTGCTTCTGTCTCCATGTGTAGGTAGATTCCATAAATGAACAAGAAGGAGAAAGGCGCTTCAGACAGGGAGCACAGCACTGGCAAGTTGTGGCGTCTGGAAAGCAGGAGCATTTCGAGTCAATGAAGAGACCTATCTGGCTAGGGTAGAGAATTCACATAGGAGAAGGTGGAAAATAAGGCTGGAAAGTTTGGTTGGGATTTAAACCACAATTAGTCTTAGCCAGGTTGAGAAATCATTACAGTTTTTCTTTTTTTGTTTTTTTAAAGATTGACACCTGAGCTGACATGTTGCCAATCATCTTTTTTTTCCCCCATTTTCTCCCCTAAGCCCCTCAATACATAGTTGTATATTCCAGCTGTAGGTCCTTCTGGCTGTGCAATGTGGGATGCCACCTCAGCATGGCCTGATGAGTGATGCCATGTCTGCGCCCAGGATCCAACCAGCAAAACCCTGGGCTGCCGGAGCAGAGCATGCAAACTTAACCACTCGGCCACGGGGCCAGCCCCTCATTACAGTTTCTGAGCAGAGCAGTGATGGGGTGAAAGCAGAATTTTAGAAAACTTAGTCCTATGATGTTTTGAAAGAGGCCCTAGATTCAGCCCCAATCCTCTGGATAACCTTGGACTGGTTATGTGCTCTCTCTGAGGCTTGGTTTCTTCATCCTTAAAATAAAAGTGTTACACCAGAGAATCTTGAAACCCTTTCCATCTTGAAAATGCAAGGATTCTCTGATAGGTCAACATGCACCATATAGAACGAAGGGAAGAGAGGAGAGACTGTGGTCACACCCCAGATATCTCTAGGCTGCATTTCTGCAATGAATCATCTGCTTAGAGCTGTGGAATGGCCATCACCATTACCATGGCTGCCACCAGGCACTATGCTAAGTACTCCTCTGTTTTTTTAAACTTCACTTTTGTGAATCGGAAATGCATATAACATATTGCAAATTTTAAGTCATAAAAAGATACATGTATGGTAAAAATAAGTTTCCCTCCTTCCTCTATTTCCTGCCACTGATTTCTTCTCCCACCAATTTGCCTGTTTCCCGACTATTCTTTCAGAGATAACCTATGCATATATAAATATTCTTTTTCTTTACACAAATGGAAACATACAAACACACTGTTCTGCACCTTGTTTTTTAACTCAGAAATTCTGGAGATCTTTTCATATGAGTATAAGAAGATCTCGCTCATTCTTTGTATGGCAGTGCCATGATTTATTAAACTAGTCCTCTATGGATACATATTTGGAGTGTTTCTTTTCTACTATAAACAATGCTTCAATGAATATCCTGAACATACACCATTCAGCATATGCTGGACTATGTCCACAGGATACATTCCTAGAACTGAGATTATGTGCTAAGCTCTTTATATGATGTAAAACAACAATGGTTCAAAGTGGTCGTAATTATATTGATTATGCAAATAAGAAAACGGAGGCACAGAAAGATTCATGGACTTGCTCAAAGTCAAACAGCTCTTATGTAGTACAGCTGAGATTCCAATATGACACCAGAGCCAATACACTTAATCATTCCACTAGTGGTTCTCAAACTTTAGCACATATCAGCATCACCTGGAGGTGATGTTGTTAAAACATAGATTCCTGTGCTCTACCATAAGGGTTTCTGATTTGGTCCAGCTATGGTAGGACTCCAGAATTTGCATTTCTAACAAGTTCCCAGTGATTACACTTTGAGACCCACTGCACTATACTAGCTCTCCCACCTTCAGCTGTGCAGGTTGTCCAAAAATAAAGTAGTTGGTATTTATCACCTGGCCCTGATGGAACCAGAGTTGAGAGGCACAGGAAAGGCTTCCTGGAGCCTGTAAATCTAAGCTCCATGAGGGCAGGGTGAGAGCCTGGCATAGTGGCTGGCACTCAGTACTCAGTATATGCTCCTTGAATGAATAAACAAATAAATGAGGTACAAGCGCTCTGTGGAACTTGTTGCTGCCTCTTTTCTCAGCCCCCTGGAGCTCTTGCCCTGGGGAAGCCCCACGGGCCACTGAGTGGGATCCAACTTCATATTGTGAGAGCCTGCTATGGACTGAATGTTTGTGTCCCCCCAAAATTCGTATGTTGCAGCCCTAACCCCTTATGTGATAGTATGTGGGGGTGGGGCCTTTGGGAAGTAATTAGACTTAGAGGAGGTTGTGAGGGTGGGGCCCTCATGATGTGATTAGTGGCTTTATAAGAAGAGGAAACAACCAGAGCTCATTCTCTTTCCACCATGTGAGGACACAGCAAGAAGGCAGCTGTCTGCAGGCCAGGGAAAGGATCTTACTAAGAACCAAATCAGCCTGCACCTTGATCTTGGACTTTCTAACCTTCAAAGCTTTGAAAAATAAACATCTGTGGTTTAAGGCCCCCAATCTATAGTATTTTGTCATAGCAGCCCAAGCTGACTAAGACAGAGCCCTTGGGAACAGAGTTGTTTACTTCCCCGCATTCCTCTCTTGGCTTATAATGAAATCAATGAGGCGGCCAGGCCTCTATTATTAATGGAAAGACAGCATCTCAAAATGCTAGGGCTCAATTGAGATAAGCTAGTCCAACGCTCTCATTTATAATTATTAATAGCTATAGCTATAATTCACAGCACACCCATGCAATTGACATGCTTATTTTTTTTTAATTCCCTCTAATCTAATTCTCTGAGTTTCCTTCCCCCTTACTCTGGTACACAGTCTCTCTTTCCATTCCACGTGGTTGATGTGGCCAGTCCCCCCCCCCCGCCGACATACACACAGTATGGGAAAGTCTTAAATTCAGGAGGAAATCTGAGGTCTGTGGGATTCCCCTTCTGCAGAGTAGCAAGACACTGACAGAGATATCCCAGAAACACGGAGGAACATAGTTTTCGGGGTCATGCCTTGTTGTCCTGAGGCACCCACAAACCAGCCCATCTCCTCAAGGTGCTGACTCTGCCACAGAACTAGATCCCTGAGCTCAGGGGCCTGAGGGGCTTCTTCTGGCTGCTCCCCACCTGGCCTCGTGTCCTTCTCCTGTCGCCTTCCCCACCCACAGGTCCCTGTCCCGGGCTCCTTTCCCTGTTGGTGTCCTTGCCTTGGACGCCCCAAGGCCCAGACTCGTAGCTGGAGATGTTCAGGCCACAGGCCCCTGGACATGCAAAACTTTAGAAGCCTGCTGTCAGGCAGCTGGAGTGAAAGAGGCCATTCGTCAAGGAGAGACTTTCTGGGGACAAGTCGTCAGCTGCCCTTCAGGCAGGCAACCTGATTCAACCGGCTGTCACTGAATGCAGAGGAGATGACCAGCACAGCGGTCAGCAGGGGCAGGTGTAGTCAGACGCAGATGCTGCTGGTGAAACTGAGTGAGACAGAGGTGGTCTGGGAAAGATGGTCAGGCAGACTCAGTCACTCAGAAACCCAGTCCCTGAGATACAGCCGGACTCAGACGGTCACCCGGAACCAGCCAGCCATGCAAACTCAGCCATATGGTCTGGCAGACGTAGTCAGGGCACACCTCAGGTGGGCCCCAGGACATAGAGGCTGTAGGAGGCCAGTCAGCCAGGCTGGTCAGCAAGTCTCCGGAAGCCCGCCAGATCCTCTCAGCCAACCAGTCAGGGGACTCAGGCCCAGGTGCTCAGGCCCAGGTGTCGTCAGAAGCGGCCCGTCAGCCTCAGTCGGCTTAGCCCACTCAGCGGAGACGTGGTCCAGCCACTGGCACAGAGGACCCGGTCAGTCAACTGGTCAGTCAGACACAGTCGGTCAGTCAGATACAGCTTGTGGAGCACAGATGGAGTCTGGTCAGTCAGTTGCAGTTGGATCGACTCAGTCAGATAGGTCCTGTCAGGCCCAGACGCTGTCAGCCAGCTACTGGCGGGCAGGCAGGCAGCTGTGGTCAGGCAGACAGATCATGCGGCCTTGGTCCGTCAGGCACCCGTGAAATCTGTGTTCAGTCAGACACAGCCAGACAGACTCGGATTGTCAGGCTGTGATGGCGTCTGTGGTCAGTCAGACACAGTCGGTCAGTCAGATGCAGCTTGTCAGGCACTGAAGGAATCGGTCTGAGGGCCAGAGCTGCCGCCGAAACCCGCCACTGAGGCCCGGACCTCTTTCTGGGCGGAGCCTTTTTTGAGGGCGGGGCTTCGTCCCGGGCCGGAGGCTCGCTCCCGGGGCGGGGCCCACTTGTAGGCGGGGCCTCGCTGTGGGCCTGGGCCGCGGGACGGCCCCGCCTCTCTCCTCCCGGCAGCCTCCGGGCGTTGCCATGGCAGCGGAGGATCCGACCCTGGTCATCCCTTTCTCGCCCCGGGGCGCCCCGCGCCTGCGGAGTGAGGTCCCAGGCCTGCAGTGGAGCAGTCGGAGGGTTCTGTGGGCCGAGCTCCGCACAGTGGCTAGGGGCCCCGGCGCGGCTGGCGCTTTTGTCATCCCCTTGTACAGATGGGAGTGATTGGGAGACTGGGAATGACTCGCGTCAGGCTGCACAGCTACACAGTGACAGAGACCCAGAACCTCAGGATCCCGAGCTCCTCCCCGTAACCCTGCACTGTTCCCCAGGAGGAAGCAAATTTCTCTGGGCAGAGGGGGCGTATGGAGAAGACAGAACAGCCCATGCGATGGTGTGTTTAGGGTTCTCTGACCTTAATAATGACCAGGGTGAACACTCACCTCATATCAAGCACTGTAATAACAGCTTCATGTAAAGTAATTCACTTGAGCCTCACAATGTTCCTTTGAGGTTCTCTAATGATTTTCTTTTTACATATGAGGAAACCAAAGCACAGAAGTGTTTGGTGACCTCAGCAGGGTCAGGGGGCTATGAGGTTGGGGAACCAGATTTGGAAGTCAGGCAGTCTCACTTCTGACATTGGCTCCTGGGTCCTCAACACACCCTCTGGCCCTCTCCTTGTGACCTCTGAGGACAGAGCATGCCTTCATTGCCTTCAGCAGGCCTCCCTAGTCTGCTTCAGGACACCCAGCCCAAGGCTGAGCGTCCCGCAACATGAGGGTCCTGTTTGAGTCTCTGCTTCAAGGACTCAGAATAAGGAGCTATCAAAACCAGGAACCTGGAGGACAAACCAGGGGTCTGTCTCAGCGGGTTCTGAGAAGGAGAAGCCTGTGAGATGAGAGAAGCCAGGGCCAACAGGCCACTGAAAGCTGTTGCTAGGGAACCCGATGAGCATGGCTTCTCTGCTTCAAGTCCAAAGATCTTCGATCAAATTCCAGCAATGTGAGCTAGGAGTTAAAAACATGTCACGCCTACAAGGGCCAGAAAGGTAATGAAAGTCATGAAAACAAGTCAAGTGACCAGATTGGCAAACCTGCCCCATCTAAAGGGGGCACTGCCTCTCAGCTCCTGCCCATTGTGTTCTCAGACACCTGCTGTCTCTAGTCTTCTAGTTGAGTGACGTTGGCTAAGTCAGTTAACATTGAGTCTCGGTTGCGCCATCCGTATAATGGGAAGGAAAATTTGGCTTTATCTCATAGGGTGGAATTTTATGGAGATCAAACATGATTCATATGTAGAAAATATTTTGAGCTGTAACATACTCTGTAAAGTGGAGGGGGAACGAAGACGAGGTTGACTAAACATCTGTGTACATCTGCTACACAGCCTACGAGTTCTGACAGCATTTCTCTGTCAGAGGCTTAATGTCCCTCTTCTACAGAAGATGAGAATGCCCTTCAAGGAGTGTGCTGGCACACCCATGGTCACAAGCTTGGGTGTTATAGAGCCAGATATGGAATTTAGGTCTGTCTGACTTTTTTTTCTTTTTTTTAAAGATTTTATTTTTTCTTTTTCTCCCCAAAGCCCCCTGGTACATAGCTGTATATTTTAGATGTGGGTCCTTCTAGTTGTGGCATGTGGGACACCGCCTCAACGTGGCCTGATGAGCGGTGCCATGTCCGCACCCAGGATCCAAACCGGTGAAACCTTGGGCCGCCACAGCGGAGGGCATAAACTTAACCACTTGGCCACGGGGCTGGCCCCAATTTTTTTTGTTTTTGTTTTTTGAGGAAGATGAGCTCTGAGCTAACATCTGCTGCCAAACCTCCTCTTTTTTGCTGAGGAAGACTGGCCCTGAGCTAACATCTGTGCCTATCTTCCTCTACTTTATATGTGGGACACCTGCCACAGCATGGCCTGACAAGTGGTGCATAGGTCCACACCTGGGATCCAAACAAGCAAACCCTGGGCTGCCAAAGTGGAACGTGTGAACTTAACCACCGTGCCACTGGGCCGGCCCCCCTGTCTGACTTTTAAGACTAGTCTCTTGCACCAATTTTGCAAAATGTGGCTGGGGGCCCACTAGTCACATGAAGATAATTTCAGGTGGAACTCAGATGAACATTTTTTTTTTGAGGAAGATTAGCCCTGAGCTAACATCTACTGCCAATCCTCCTCTTTTTTGCTGAGGAAGACTGGCCCTGAGCTAACATCCGTGCCCATCTTCCTCTACTTTATATGTGGGACACCTGCCACCGCATGGCCTGACAAGTAGTGCATAGGTCCACACCTGGGATCTGAAGCATTGAACCCTGAGTCACCAAAGTGGAATGTGCGAACTTAACCACTGCACCACTGGGCCAGCCCCCAGATGAACATTTTTTTAATAGATATATAGTTTTTGTTATTTTCCACTTTAGAAGAGGCTTATTGATACTACAGAGTCCTAAATTTCACACAGCCAGGCTGTAGTAGGCTGAATAATGGCCACCTAAAGATACAGAGACCTAATGCCTGGAACCTGTAGATGTTACCTTCTCTGGGAAAAGGATCTTTGCAGATGTGACTAAGTTGAGGAGATCATCCAGGATTATCCGAGTGGGCACTAAATGCCATCACAAATATCCTTTGAGAGGCAGAGGAAGATTAGACAGATACACAGAGAACAGGAGGAGGCAGAGATTGGAGTGATGTGGCCACAAGCCAAGGAATGCCGGCAGCCACCAGAAGTTGGAAGAGGCAAGGACAGATTCTTCCTCAGAGCCTCTGGAGGGAGCGTCACCCTCTCAAAACCTTGATTTCAGCCCAGTAAAAAAAATGTTGAACTTCTGGCCTCTAGAAACATCAGAGAATAAATTTCTGTTGTTTTAAGCTACCAGTTTTGAGGTAATTTGTTATAGCAGACACAAGAAACAAATAACCACATCTGTGTGACTTCAAAATTCATGCTCTGAACCACTAGTATACATATACATAACACCCTCACTTTTTTGAATAAAGTTATTTTAAAATAATTTTATATTTACAGAAAATAAATGTAAATCTTTGATTTACAGAATACAGAGATTTCCCAAAACACAGAGAATTCCCGTACACCCCTCCCCCAGTTTCCCATATTGTGAACATCTTACATGACCCTGGTGCATTTCTCACAATTAAGAAATCAACCTTTGTACCTTCCTATTAATTAAACTCTTTACTTTATTTGGATTTCACTAGCTTTCCCACTAATATCCATTTTCTGTTCCAGGGTCCCATCCAAGACATTACATTACGTTTAGTAATCATGTCTCCTTCGTCTCCTCTGGCCTGGGACAGTTTCTCAGACTTTCCTTGGTTGTCATGGCCTTGACAGTTTTGAGGAGTACTGGTCAGACATTTTATAGAATGTCCCTCAACTTGGGTTTCCCTGATGTTTTCTCATGGTTAGACTGGGGTTGTGGATTTTGGTGAAGGATACTACAAAGGTAAAGTGCCCTTCTCATGACATCGTGTCAAGGGTACATGTTATCAACATGACTTGATCACCTTGAGTACCTGGCCACGGTCATGTTTGCCAAGTTTCTCCCCTGTGGAACTCAGATGAACATTTTTTTAAGACTTGTATATTTAATAGACATTAGGAAAACATATAACTAGGAGGTCAAATGGTGATTTCATAAATACCACTGAGGACAAGGCTAATGTAATGATGGTTGAGCTAAGTGAGTCAATTCACAGAGAGCTATACGTGAAAACTGGTATTGTTGGTACATAGGTATGGAGGAAGTCATTAAGCTGATTAGGGCAGAACTGAGTCCCACATTCAAGCAATGATGATAATGATGAGAATTATGAGCAGCCTCTCTGGGACACACCCACACACAGAGCCAACCAGACCGGCCTCAGTGCAGATGCATGCTGATGTTGATAACGGGGGAACCCTGTGTTCCCAGGCCCTGGAGGGATGGATGTTGCATGCGTTTGTTTCCCAAGTGAGCTGCGTAGGTGGCTTGCAGCTCAGCACCATTTCTGCTAATGAGCTTTGAGTCTTTGGCCTAAAATATATGTTTTGTGTCACAGGCCTGACATGTGATGTTTCCTAAGCAGAAGTGCTAGGAAGGCTTGTTATTTTAATTTCTTTTTCCTTGTCTCATCCTTGATCTGAGACAGGCAGAAAGACATAGCAGAGCCAACAGTCAGACAGGGTACGCTTCCAGCTCAGAGTCTTGTCTGGGGTCTCTGGGCCAGCCCCCCAACCCCACTGAAGATGCTCAGAATTGAATTGTAGTATTTAGCTAGCCCCAGTTTGCACAATCCTGAGCCTTGACCCAGTCCCTCCTCCCGGTTGAAGAGTGACACCCCTGAATCTCTGGCCTGACCTAGACTAGAAAGCCCTTCAAGAAAGAATTCTTTTCATTATCCTGCTTCTAGCCTGACCTGTGAGTGGCTGCAGGCTGGTGCGTGCTCAGGCCTCTAAACACTCTGTAGTGCCTTCCCAGGGAGCTCTGGAGTCAAATGACCTGGGTTAGAATCCTAGTTCTTCCTGAGAACTAGACAACTTACATAGTCTCTCATCTATAAAAGGAAGATAGTAATAGTACTTACTTCACAGAATCACTGTGCAAATTAAATCAGACAATATATGTAAAGTGCTTAGCACAGTGCCAGGCCCACGGTAAGTACTCTATAAATTCATTCATTTGTTTAACAATTATTAATGTCTACCGTATGCCAGCCACTGTACTGGATGCTGGGGACATAGAGGAAAACAAGAGGAAAAGAAAATAAACTAGTAAATTCATAAATAAGGTTAAGTATATAAAGCTAAGTCCTTTGTACAGTGCAATGCATATAAGAAATACACAAAAATGTTCATTATTATTAATAAAATAATGAGATATGGTGAAGAATGAATGAAGAAAATAAGCAGGGTGATGCGATGATAACTGGAAGATACCTCCTTGAGACAGGGAGGTCAGGAAAGGCTCCCTAAAGAAATAATATTGGAACTGAGACCTATAAGATGAGAAGAAACTTAGCCTTGCCAAGAGCCAGTGAAGCACCTTCCAGGTAGAGGGAAGAGCAAGTGTAAAGGTCCTGAAGTTAAGAAGAGCTTGGAGAGTGGAAGGAATAGCAAGGAGGCCAGTGTGGCTGGGATGTAATGAGAGAAGGCAGTAGGCCATGGGAGGAAGTTTGGATTTCGTTCAAAGTGTGATGAAAAGTCATTGAAGTCTTAAATGAGAGTAACAAGATCTGATTTATGATTAAAAGTTAACTTTGGCTTCTGTAGGGAGAATGGATTTGAAGGGAAGAGTAGTAGAAATGGTCAGAACAATAATTAAGAGGCTATTAGAGGGCCAGCCCTGATGGCCTAATGGTTAAAGTTCTGCGTGCTCCTCTTTGGCAGCCGAGGCCCAGTTCCCAGGCACAGAACCATGCCACTCTTCTGTCAGTAGCCATGCTGTGGTGGTGGCTCACAAGCTCACATAAAAAGAGGAAGATTGGCAACAGATGTTAGCTCAGGGTGAATCTTTTCCAGCAAAAAAAGAAGAAAAAAAAGAGGCTATTAGAGTCATTCAGACTAGAGATGTTGCTGGTTCAGACTGGGTCACAGAAGAGCATTGTCCTACAGCTTTCTAAGATGGTGGAAATGTTCTATATCTGTACTCATACAGTAGTTACTAGCCACCCATGGCTCTTGAGCACTTGGAGTGTGGCTAGTGCAGCTGAGGAATTGAATTTTTAATTTTACGTTATTTTAATTAATTAAAACTTAAATAGCCTCATGTAGCTAGTGGCTACTATGTTGGACAGCACAGGAAATTGGCCATATTTTAAATATATCTAGAAGGAAGACAGGACTTGTGATGGTTGGGGAATGGGGAGTGAGAGAAAGAGTGGAATCAAAGAAGATGCCTAGCTTTTTATTTGGGAACTGAGTAGTTGATACTACCCTTAAATGATCTAGGGGAAAGCAGGTTCTGGGGAGATATCAAGAGTTTTGTTTTGCACAAGAGGAGTTTAAGATACTGTTGAAACATTCAAGTAGAGATACCAAGTAGAAAGCAGGATGTACACGTTTGTCATCATCATCATCTTTAGGTTCCAGGAATACCAGCCTGTGGGCTGCTTAGGAGGTAGGGAGCTCAGAAAGGGGATCAGGAACTCTACACTGAGACTTTCCTTCTTGTCTTGGTTAATGCACCAAGCACCCACCTAGCCAGCCAGCCCTAGTGTTTGAAACCCTTGTGTGGTCTGTGGCTCCTCCTTCCCCTCCTCTCTCTTCTCTTCAGGTATTGAGCCCATCCGCTTCTTCCTTTGCAAAGCTAGAAATCCCTACCTCACCTGTTTTCTACTCCTGCAGCCACTCCTGTGGCTCAGGCCTTTGTCATCTCATTGTGGACTAGAGCTCCAGTGCCCAGAGTCCCTGGCCTTCTTAACCACTCCTTTCCGCCTTCCAGCAGAGGGGTCTTTCTGAGCGTGTGATTTTCCTCCTGGGTATCCTGTCTGGGTCTGCATCAAGAGTCTTAAGCCTGCGCCAATCTCTTGATCTTTCTTTACATTTCTAGAATTGTATCCAAAGGGAATCTGAAGCCTCCACAAAGTTTGAAAAGTCACAAGAATGTTCATCGAAGCATTAATTATAAAAGCTAGAAGTATAATTCTCAACCATATCTTACGTGACCTATCAGCAACGTTTGACCCTGTTGATAACTCTCCCTTGAAACATTTTCTTCATTTACTTCCAAGACACCACACCCCTGTGGCTGTTCTACCACTCTGGGCACTCCTCAGTCTCTTTTGCTGGTTCCTGCTCAGGATGACAGTGCCCCCGGCCTCAGGCCTCAGATCTCTCCTTCTTTGTACTCTCTTGGTTTTCTCAGGCAGTCTCATAGCTTCAAACACATCTATATGCTAATGACTCCCAAATGTATATATCCAGCTCAGACTCTCCCCTGAATGCCAGACTCATAATCCAACCGTCTACTTGACAGCTCCACATGAATGTCAAACAGGCATCTCAAACCTACCACGTCCAAAGCTGAGCTCCTGATATTCCCCCAAAACTTGCTCCTCCCATAGTCTCTCCAAGAGCAGTTAATAGCAATTTCCTCCTTCATTTGCTCAGGTCCAAAGCCTTGGAGTCATCCTTGATTCCTCTCTTTCACACTTCACATCTGGTCTATTAGCAAATCCCGCAGGTTCGATCTTATATTTATGCTGAATTCAACCACTTTTTGCCACCTTTGCTGCTGTCCTCCTCCTACAAGGCACTATCCTATTTCACCTGGTTGACTGCAACAGTCTACTAGCAGGTGTCCTTGCTCCTGCCTCTGGCCCCACTTCAGCTCTTCACACTGCAGTTCAAAGCCTTCCAATGGCTTCCATTTCACTCAGAAAAAACACCAAATTCCTTTTTCCTTCCTTCCCACTGCATGACCTCATCTAACCCCTACACTCTTGCCTGTCCACTCTGCTCCAGCTTTCTTTGCTGTTCCTCGAACAAACCAGGCCCATATGCTTCAGCTTTGGGGCCTGTGCACTGGCTGCTCCCCTCTGCCAGGAAGGTTCTACCCAGCATCCCCACGTATGGCTCCTTCCCTCACGTCCTTCAGATGTCTGTTCAAACTCACCTGGCCACCTCCTAAAACATTCCACACTCACACTTCATATTCCCCTTCTCTACTTTTTATTTTTCCAAAGCACTTTCGCTATCTGCCTTTTTATGTATTTTAAGGATTGTCTCTTTCCCCTATTGGAACGTAAATTTCAAGAGGGCAGAAATATGCGTGCGGTTTTTTCCTCAATACTGCATTCCCCAGTGCTTGTGTGGCACGTAGTAGGCGCTCAACGAATAAGTGGTGAATGAGCGAACGAATGAAAGATTGGACGGAGCCTCCTGGTCCAACCGCGCGAGGAGGGAGAAAGGAGAGAAACAGGCGGGCTCGGGAAATTTCTGAGGTCGGTAACAATTACCGTCGCGAAGGGCAAACCAGGAGGGCGTGCCGATCCCACATGACACCTCCCTCACCTCCCCGCCCCCCGCCCCGCCGGAACGTTTTTGTCCCGGAACCTTAGCTCGCGGGACCCGGCGCGAGGGCACTTCCGGTGCCCCTCCTCTCTCGCCAGCGAAGAGAACTGCCAAGTCAGTTCCGGCAGAGAGCGCGGTGAGAAGCGGACCACGGCCTTGTCTCCCGGGGCCCTCCAGGCCCTCCGGCCTCGGACCGGGGGGTGGGCTGGGGGGCCCGGGGCCAGACCGTAGCGGGCTCTGTCCTGCAGAGACCCAGAGCCTTCGCCGCGGCTGCCCGCGGGCCGGGCCCGACCTTGAAGCAGGAGCGACCCTCTCGCCCCACCCCCACCTCCGCGTCGTAATGGCGGCGGCCTCTCGGGGGCCGGACTCTGCCGACCCCTGTCTCCCTGCGCAGCCTTGCTGGGCCGCGGCGAAGCCCCCGCCGAGCCGCCGAGGACGCGGCGCCGTTGGGCTTCGGGCGTGGCGGGGCGGAAGAATGGCGGCCGCTCGAACGCAGAGGAGGGCCGTTAGGTGGCTCTGCTGGACGCGGGCTGGGCCACCCGTAGGCCTTGGAGCCGCGCGGATCCGGGACATGGCGGTGACCGCTCTGTCCCAGTGGGACGAGATCTCCCCTCGTCCGGACGACGCCGGACAAAGGCCTTAGGGGCCCTGAAGGTGAGGCGTCCCGGTGGATGACGGTGGAAGGGGCGGCGGGCCCTCGGGCTTTGGGTCTCGGTTCTGTCAGACTTTGACCTTGGAAGACAGAAATGGTAGGAAAAGACCACGTTTGGCCCACAGGAAGTGACCGCCACCCTTTGGGAAGATTTACTGGCCGTTTATGGAAGGCCTGTGTATATAATATGAAAAAGCTGCTCTCAACTTTCCCCTCAACCTTTCAGAAGAAAACTTTTGCTACATCTAGGCCTTCTAGATGTAAAGAGGTTGCCGACGTATGATAAAGTAGAGTTAGAAAATCACACGTCTTGTAAAATGCCCATTTGTTTTCAAAAACATCATAGAAATGTCTTCTGGAAATGACTTTTTGAAATGGAATTGTTAGACCACCGCTGGAAGCGACAGCAGGAGCGACGCGCGTCCACGGTTGTGCAGTGGATTAGAGGACGTGGCGTGGAAGACCTTGAGGAACAAGAAACGAAGGCTCGGTGCCAGAGTGGTCATATTTGGAACACATTTTCATTTTATAACCATTGTTTTGTGTGTGCATTTTATTCCTCGCTACTGTATATGTAGTTGACAGTGCTAAGTACTTTTTTGCAATATCTAGTCTTTCTACATGTTCTGAAGTGCCTGATATATGTTAAAAGTAGAGGTAGTAAAAAGTCATTTTTGTAAATATCTTTTTAAGATTCTTATGAAATACTGTTTCTCTGGGGGGAATGGCCAGACCACCCCTTTGAACAGTGCACGTTGTGTTTGTGCGCTGCTTCTGGGGGAGAGGGAAGTACAAAGAGCTCTATGCCAGTGTGTTAGTGAGGCAGGATTAACCATTGTCCCTGATGTTCCTGCATTTTGTTTTACTTTGCTGTGTATATAATGTATATAACGGACCAATGAGTCCTAATTTACAGCATCTAGTCTTTCTAGATGTTAAAGAGGTTGCCAGTGTATGACAAAAATAGAGTTAGTAAACTAATACATTTTATACATTTTGTGTTAAAATTCCTAGGAAAGATTGTCTCCTGAAAATCTGAGCATTCTAGCCCACTGGGTTGGTGGAAGAAGGAGAGAAGGGAAAGGTTGGTCTTAGGCTAGAATGTTCACATTCCAAAGACTTTCAGATTCTGTTCCATGTGTGCAGTTTACTCAAGACTGCTGTGTATATAGTGGACAAATTAAGTCCTTATTTGAAACATCTAGTCCATCTAGATGTTTAGAAGTGCCCGACGTATGTTAAATGTAGAGGTAGTAAAATATCACTTTGTAAATATTTTTTTGCTAAAATTCATTGGAAATGTTGCTTTTTGGAAATGGAATTGTTAAACCCTCTCTGTGAACAGTATATTATTGTTTATACTTGCTCAGTGGTTTGCAGGAGGTGGGAGGGAAAGAATTGCAATTGGTAATATGCTAGTGTGTGCATACTTGGACATTTTCAGACAAAACCATTTTTTGTATGTTATGTGTTTTGTTTTGCTGTGTATATAATGTATATAATGGACAAATGAGTCCTAATTTTACAGCATCTAGTCTCTAGATGTTAAAAGAGGTTGCCAGTGTATGACAAAGTAGTTAGTAAAACTAGCACATTTTGTACACTTTGTGTTGAAGTTCACTTTGTGTTGCCTTCTATAAATGACTTTCAGATAGGAATTTGTGCAACCACCTCTAAGCATTACTCATACCTGTACTTGTCCACTGGATTGGTTGTGGAGAGGAGGAGGTGAGGGAGGGAATGGTTCAGGCCAAAATGGCCACATTTAGAAGATACCTCAGATTATAACCATTGTTACGTGTGTGCAATTTTATTTAATAGTGCTGTGTACATAGTGGACGAGTAAATTCTTATATAAAGTATCTAGTCTTTCTAGATATTTAGAAGTGCTTGATTTTTTTAAAAGTAGAAGTAAGTAAAATAACACTTCTTGTAAATAGCTTTTCAGAACTGATGGGAAATGTTGTCTTTGGAAATGGAATTGTTAAAGCACCTCTCTGAACAGTATACCCTGTACTTGTTCATTGGGTTGAGGGAGGTGGGAGGGAATAAATTGCAAAAGATGTTTTGCTAGTGTGTACTAGAAAATGTCCGCTTATCCATTGCCCTATATGTTATGTGCATTTCATTTAACTTTTCTGTATATATTGTGTATATACTGGACAAATGGGTCCTAATTTTATAATATCTAGTCTCTAGATATTAAAGAGGTTGCCAATGTATGACAAAAGTAGAGTTAGTAAACTAACACATTTTGTACACTTTGTGTTAAAATTCATCAAAAGGCTGTCTTCTAGAAAGGACTTTTGGAAATGAAATTGTAAAATGACATCCAAGTGACACATGTGCCTGTACTCACCCACTGAGTTGGTGGTAGAGAGGAGGAGTTGGGAGAAATGAAGGATTCTAGATTAGAATGTCTGAAGTAGAAGACACTTTCAGAAATAACTGTTGCTACATGTGTGTAGTTTATTCAACACTACTGTGTATATAGTGGACAAATATAAGTCCTTATTTGAAACATCTAGTCTTTCTAGATGTTTAGAAGTGCACAAAGTATGTTAAAAGTAGAGGTAGTAAAATAACACATTTTGTAGATACCCTTTTGTTAAATTCATATGAAATATGGTCTTTTAGAAATGGAATGATCAAAATGATCAAACCACCTCTCTGAGCAGTAACTTACATTTGTGCTGGTTTGGGGAGGAAGGAGAAGAGAGTACAAAGGGCTTTATACCAGTATGTTTGTAGTTAGACAAGATTAACCATTGTCCCATATGTCTGCATTTTGTTTTACTTAGCTGTGTATATAGTGTATATAAAGGACAAGCGTCCTAATTTACAACATCTAGTCTTTCTAGATGTTAAAGAGGTTGCCAGTGTATGACAAACGTAGAGTTAGAAAACAAATATTGTGTACACTTTGTGTTAAAATCAATAGGAAAGACTGTTCTGAAAACGACTTGAGGGAAGTGAAATAGTTAAAATCCCCTCGAAGCATTATAAATGCTTGTTGTCCACTGGGTTGATAGAGGGGGAAGGATTCTAGGCTAGAATGATGCTGTTGGGAAGACACTTGCAGATTATAGCCTTTATGTGCAGTTTATGCAGTGCTACTGTGTGTGTGGTGGACAAACTTAAATCCTTATTTGAAACATCTAGTCTTTCTAGATGTTTAAAAGCGTACAACATATGTTAGAAGTAGTGTTAAAGTAATACCCTTTAAGTATTTTTTCAGTTAATTCATAGGAATGGTTGCGTTTTTGGAATGGGATTGTTAACCTTGATATCTTAGAGAGTATGCCGACTGTTCACTGGGTGTGGGGGAGAGGGGCAGGGAAGGAAGTGCCGAGAGGATTCTGTGCCCATGAGTCTAGATAAGTTTAGACTGTAACCATTGTTCTGTATGTGCATTTTAGTTAATATTGCTGTGTATTAAAGGATAAACAAGTCCTAATGCCCAAAGTGTAGGAAAAGTAGAGGTAGTAACACTTTTTAAAATGCCCTTTTGTTAGTTTTTAGGAAGGACTGTCTTCTGGAGTGTCTTTATTAATCCGCCTCTTGGAGCTAGATGCAGTCCTACACTTAGTCGTTGAAATGGTGGAGGAGGGAGAAGAGGAGGGGTGAAGGGAAGGGCTCTTTGCTGGTATCTCCATATCTAGAAGACAGTTTTAGGTAATAATATAGGTCTGTAAGTGCATTTTTGTAAAGTACCTGTGTTTATTGTAGACAGGGTTGGTTCTTTATTTTGCAGCATCTAAGCTTTTTAGATGTCCTGAGGTGACAATGTATGATAAAAAGTAGAGCTAGTGAATTAACCAATTTGTAAATATCTTTTTGTTCTAATTGATAGAAAAGAACCATCTTGGACATGGAATTGTTAAACCAGCTCTGAGAAATGTACTTGAGGACTTGTTAGGTTGGCAGCAGAGGAGCGAAAGGAAGTATAGGGGGAGGGATGTATGAAGATGTGTTCATACTTACATTTTGATGATAACCATTGATCTCTGTGCACCTCTTGGCTGTCCTATAGGAATACATTGTTAAGTAATTCAGTGGGAACATACCCCCTTGCTAATATTTTAATAGTATAGATCGGATATCGAGTTCTCTTAGAACTATTATATTTTGTGTACTCTTGCTTTATGTCTCATTTTTAATTGAACATTAAGGGAATGCAGTATTTTAATCATAACACCGCCAGTATCTTTATCTAGAGGCTTCTTGCCACTTTTGTCGCCAAGAAAGGCACGATTACATTTTTTTTCTTCCAGATTGAGTTGGTGTAGTGTATTCTTGGTTATCAAAATACTTATATAGCTTTGGGACTTTGAAATGATAAATATTCATTATGTGTGAAAAAGCATGATACATAACTGTATGATCTTAATTACATAAAAATGGATGCTTAGTTGTGTAGGTGAACACACAGGACCTAGAAGGACATGTCAAACTTAAACTGCTTGTGACTATGGATGACTTTGTTCTTTGCTTCTCGTGTTTTTCAGTTTCCTATTATGCACATGTTAACTTTTAAAAAATAAATGTCATTTAAAAAACCTTCCTAAAGTCTCCATTGCTTGTAAAGTTAGCATGCTTCATGGAAGCACGGTGTTCACACCCTTCACCCCCGGGCTCTGAGGTATCTGAAGTTTCGCATCTGAGGATGCCTTCCTCCATCGCTTAGCTGTTAGTTCTGCTGAGTGCTCTGCTGTTCTTCATGGTAACCTCGTGTTTTGGTGATTCCAGCTTTGCTCAAGCTATTCTTTCTGCCTGTAGGGCCCTGTCCACATTTTTCACTTAGCAAAATTATTCTTCATTGCCCAACTCAAATTTCAATTTGTGCAGTCTTGCCTATAAGAACCTGACACCCTAGAATTAAAGTGCCAGAACCAAATGTCAGAAGCTAATGCCTTTTCCCTTGGCCTCTTGTATATGGAACCCACTTGTACGATCATCATTACCTGAAAGTCTACTGGATTCTCAGGCTTAAATCATCTCTGCACCACAGAATGCAACACAATGACTGACACATAGTGGGTGCTTAGGAAATGTCTGTTGAATACAAAGGAGATAAAAGCTCAGCTTTTTGGAGTGACCTATATGGCATTGCTGCTGCAGGCACTGGTTGAATAGTCAGGGTGCTTCCCAGCCTGAAAGTTCATATCATAGCTGACTAAATCAGAGGGTGCAGGTGAGATGCAGCACCACCCACCCCCAAACGAGGCACAGAAGACATTTTCTAATGGAATACCAGAGGGGTTCTTACTCCCAACTTTGAGGTGAGGCTCAAGAGTCACTGGCCTCCAAGCTTGGAGAGGTAGCATTTCTAGTGTTTTTGTGGGTGCTGTCGGTATAACCCGGGTGGGCTAGGAGTCAGTGCGGGCAGTTAGAGTAGGCCCTTCCCAATCCAGGATCAGGCCTGGACTCCAGCTTCTCTCCTGTTGATGCATCTATGAGACAGGTGTTAGTTAGCTGACAGATGGGCTTCAAGTAGGCACATATGCCTCAAATCTGGCCTGGAAGGGGAGAACTAGGTGTCTACACCATGGTCCATGAACTTGGACAACTCATCCCAAGCTTGGACCAGTATGCAAGCCCCAAATCCACCAGAGCTGGAGATAAAAGCTGAAGCTCACTACTCCTCTGCCTGCAATTTAAGGCGGAGTCACCCATAAAGGTCTCCAGGGGATAAGGCTCATAAAGAGCCAAGAGATGAGTTAGCTCTCAGAAAGGCAGCCCTGGACCCCCCAGGGTAAAGCTAACCTTCAGTGGACAGAAGAGGAAAGTGAGGCCCAGAGAGGACAGGCCCCACCAGGATCACACCTCGTAGGTAGCAATATGTGTTGCCAGGGAAAGAGCACTAGACAGGGAGTGAGAGGCCTCAACTGTCATCTAAACTCTCTCACTAACAAGAACATTCACCAGCTGATCCCATCTGGGCTTCAGTCTCCTCATCTGTAAGTGAGGGGTTTGTTCTGGCTAGTTGACAAGGGATGCTTCTCCAGATAGATGCTGGGCCTTTCAAAACCACAGATTTCATGAGTGGCAGAGCCAGGGCCAGAAGCTTCTAAATAACATTCCATACAAAAAGGAAGCAGGGTCCTTGGAGAAATGGCTAATTCTAGGGCTGCAGCAGGGAGAGTACAAGATCATCCTGGAATATCCTGTTGTGGCAGAACAAGAAAGTGCTCAGTGATAGGAACATGTCAAAAGGACAAAAGCCAGCTTGAAGTGGCTTCCATTGGCCAAATCTGTGACAATTTGTGCATCAAAATATAGAATAATAACAGATTATAACAAATTGAATAAAATAGGAAGCCATGAGTCCAATGCTGATACATGTGACTAAATAAATGGAAAGAATGATAAGGAAGGGGATATAAATATCAAGTTTCAAAGTACCTCCTCACAAAATACTTATTAAAAGGGAGGAAGATGATGCAATCAATAAACTGAAAAGGCAACTTATGGAATGGGAGAAAATATTTGCAAATCATATATTTGATAAGGGGTCAATATCCAGAATATATAAAGAACTTTGACAACAACAACAAAAAATCAGTCTGATTAAAAAGTGGACAAAGAACTTCAATAGACACTTCTCCAAAGATGATATACGAACAGCCAACAAGCATATGAAAAGATGTTCAACGTCACTAATCATTAGGGAAATACAAATCACAAACATAATGAGATATCACCTCACATCCATTAGCATGGCTACTAACAAAAAACAGATAAGTGTTGGCGAGGGTGTGGAGAATTTGGAACACTTGTGCATTGTTGAGATTGTAAAATGGTGGAACCACTATGGAAAACAGGATGATGATTTCTCAGAAAATCAAAACTAGAACTACCATATGATCCAGGAATCCCACTTCTGGATATATATCCAAAAAAACTGAAAGCAGGGTCTCAAAGAGATATTTGCACACCTGTGTTCATAGCACCATTCACAAAAGCCAAGAGGTGGAAGTAACCCAAATGTCCATCCACAGATGAATGTATAAACAAAATGTGGTATACACATATAATGGAATATTATCCAGCCTTAAAAAGGAAGGAAATCCTGTCACATGTTACAATGTGGATGAAAGTGAAATAAGCCAGTCACAAAAAGACAAATACTTTATGATTCCACTTATATGAGGTACCCAGACTAGTCGAATTCATAGAGACAGAAAGTAGAATGGTGGTTACCAGGATTTGGTGGGAAGGGGAAAACGGGAGTTGTTTCATAAGCATAGAGTTTCAGATTTGCAAGATGAAAAAGTTCTGAAGATATGTTCCACAACAATGTGAAAATACTTAACGCTAATGATACGCCTAAAAATAGTTAAGATGGTAAATTTAATGTTATTTTTTTTACCACAATGTACATAATTTTATAATAAAAAGAGAATAAGTAGCAAAAGTAACTTTACAGTGGAACCACCATTTTAATCCAATAAAAGATTATCACCAGTAATGGGACAAATTGAAATCTCATACCACCTAATAGCATCCAATGAGAAGAAAACAACATTATTTCTGTTGATTTCCTGCCAAAGGTGTGTAACCCAAATCTAATCATGAGAAAACATCAAACAAACCCAAGTCAAAGGACATTCTACAAAATAACGGCTATAATCTTCAAAAATGTCAAGGTCATGAATGTCAAAGAAAGACTGAGAACTTTATCAGAAGGAAGGAAACCAAAGAGGCATGACAACTAAATGCAACGCACAATTATGAACTGGATCTTTTGCCATAAAGGACATTACTGGGACAACTGATGAAACGTGAATGGGCTCTGAGCATTAGATGGTTGTAATGCATCAGTGTTAATTTCCTGATTGTGATGGTTGCATAGTGGCTATGTAAGAGAATGTCCTTGTTTAAAGGAAATAAACACTAAATTATTTGGATGTGATGATGCATCAGATCCTGACTTACTCTCAAACGGTTCAGGGAAAAACCTTTTTGTACACTGTAACTGCAACTTTTCTGTGAGATGATTTCAAAATTTGTAAAATTATACAAAAAATGTCCATGATGCTCTACTAAGTGAAAAACCAAAATGCATAACACTGTGCTGTCCATTATGGTAGCTACTAAATACATGTAGCCATTTAAATTTAAGTTAATTAAAATTCAGTCCTCAGGCACACTAGCTGCATTTCAAGTGCTCAATAGCCATAAGTGACTGGTGGACATGCAGACATAGAACATTGCCATCATTGCAGAAAATTCTTGGGTCAGCCCCATGGCCGAGTGGTTAAGTTTGCACACTCTGCTTCAGCAGCCCAGGGTTTCGCCAGTTTGGATCCTGGGCACGGACATGGCACCGCTCATCAGGCCATGCTAAGGCGGCATCCCACATGCCACAACTAGAAGGACTCACAACTAAAAATATACAACTATGTACCAGGGGGCTTTGGGGAGAAAAAGGAAAAAAATAAAATCTTTAAAAAAAAAGAAAAGAAAATTCTGTTGGACAGCGCTGGTCTAGCATAATTTCATTTTTTGGTAAAAAATAATAAATACAGAGATGGGTATAAGTATGTGAACTTTGGGAAGGTTATGTACCAAATTGCTAATCAGGTTATCCTTGGGAGATGACATTAGATGGGTGAAGGAGCGGAAACTTTCCAATTCGCATTATATATATTTAAAATTTGGGATTATAAAAGATTAAAATATTTTTAGATTCTTCAAATATATATATATATAATATATATTTTTAATCTACATTTGTAAAAGCATGTTTTAGGAGTTACCTGATTGTCAGTGAAGTTTTGAATGACCTTTCTTGTGATGAGTACCTATAAAAAGGGAGTATAAATTTCATGGCTCTACCAATAATGCTTGAAAAGGCAAACAGCTCACGACTGCCACCTTCTTCACCACCACAAAACAGGAGCTTGCTCTCCTCATCTGTCATAACTCAGGGGTCCCAAAGAATCAGGCTCTGACTGAAATAGGAAAGGCTGCTATGAAACATGAGGAAGAACTTTTTGACAGTATCAACGTGTACCCGTAAGGACAAGGGATCATAGAAGGCTGAGAATGTTTAAAAAGAGAAGCAACCCCAGGTTTGGAGCCAAACAGACCCAAGTTTGTTGGATTCTGGCTTTTCTACCAAACCAGCAGCATGAAAGTGGATGAGTTACTTAAGCCTTGGAGCTTCAATCTTCTCATGTTAAAAATGGGGAGAATATTGACCTCGCATGAGTGTGCATGCAGTGCCAGGTAGTGTTCTGCTTTATGTGTAAGTGACTTCATCGTTAAATCCTTTCTCTTTAAATCTTTTTTTTTTTTTTTTTTTTAAGATTGGCACCTGGGCTAACAACTGTTGCCAATCTTTTTTTTTTTTTTCCTGCTTTATTTCCCCAAACTCCCCCTGTGCACAGTTGTATATCTTAGTTGCAGGTCCTTCTAGTTGTGGGATATGGGATGCCACCTCAACGTGGCCTGAGGAGCGGTGCCACGTCCACGTGCAGGATCTGAAGTGGCAAAACCCTGGGCCGCTGAAGTGGAGCGCACGAACTTAACCACTGGGCCATGGGGCCAGCCCCAAAATCCTTTTTCTTTAAACTGTTAAAATCTACTCTTGATATTCACCCCTAAATGTGCTACTCCCACAGTCTTCTCTCTCAGGAAATGGCTACTCTACCCTTCCACTTGCTCAAATCAAAATCTTTGGAGTCATCCTTGACCCCTCTCATTCTCACATTCAGTCCATCAGCAAACCTTAATCAATTCTACCTTCAAAATATGTCCCGGACCAGCCCTATCTCGACACTTCCACCACAACCGCTCTGATCCAACCACCATAATCTACTTGTTTTGTGGTAATGTCTTCCCGACTGTCCCCCTGCCCCAACCCCTGCTTCCACCCTCGTGGTTCAATCCCAAGTCTGTAGCCAGATCATTTACTTCTCTGCTAAGGACCTTCCAAAGGCTTCCTTCACCTGATCATGAGCTGGCTCCCAGTTCCCTTCTGCCCTCATCTCCTTTCCATCTCTCTCTCCTTTGACTCCATTCTAGCCACACCAGCCTTCCTGCTGTCATTTTACCCTGCTGGGCATGCTCTCTCTGCCTGGAACATTGTTCCCCCAGATACCAGCATGGCTCATTCTCACACTTCCTGTACTCACCAATGTCATATTCTTGGAGAAGCCTTCTTGAGTATCCTTTACAAAGCGGTAACCCCAAACCCACGTTCATCCCCCACTTATCCTGACTTTTCTTTTGCATTTTTGTGTTCTTTCACCACCCGATTCAGAATGTAAGCTCCTTAATGCCAAGGACTTTGATTTGGTGCTGTATCTCCAAAACCCTGACCAGCACCCTCTTCCCAGAGCATATCTGCTGGTTGGATTAATCTAGATTTTAGATTCAGTCCTGCCAGCTCCCATACACCTCCCTCTCTAAGGGAGATGCCCAGGAACCTGGAGGCTGTGGGACAGACAAGCACTGGCATAAAGGGAGGAGGAGGAAGGCAGCCAACAGGCTTCAGGGCTCTTCTCAAAGAGGCAGAAGACCCCAGCACCTGGTAACGACCATCGACCATCGACCATCGACCATCGACCATCGACCATCGAAGCTGATGAGGATATATATGAAAATAGAGCAACGTGAAAATGCAGAATGATTGCTGGTGAGAGTTTTTTACATGTGCAAATCCCCTGACTGCTGTGATCTGTTAAACTGAGAAATGCCCGTATGCAGAACACTCCAATTTCATCTCTGCAGGCAGGGCTGGCCTACCTGTCGGTCTGCAGGGCTCACAGACAGTAGGTTTTGTCCCTGGGTGTCCCTTTTCCTCCTACCCTAGACATCTGGTTTCTGAGAGTCAAACTGAGAGTCTGACTTTAGTGTTTCACGTGGACTGCTGAAGTTAATCTTCATGACTTTATGAAACAGATGCTTTTCTTATTCCCATGTTACAGATGGGGAAACTGAGGCAAAGACAAGTCACCTAATGTCACACATCTGGTCTGGAGAACTCCTAAATCCAGAACTCCTGCTCGTAATCCTGCTCCCCCTGCTCTGTGATGTCAGTAAAATCAGACAGGAGGACAGAAAAGGGCTGGCTTTATTGGGAGGAAGCTTCCAGAAGAGCAATAAGCAATTCCTCTCCATCTCCACCTTACACAAAACAAGAAAAAGTCCTTAGCAGTAGCATGAATTTTAAGTTATGACAGGAAGAAGGACTTCCTGACAGTATCTTTCAAGATAAAAACCTGCTCTCAGGAAAAGATATGATCTCAGGTTCTAACCATTAAAATCATAGATGGTCAGGTCTGTTAGGGCTTAAAGGCCATGAGTCCACTGCCTTCTTCCATGTGCTAAGCCTTCAACAAGGGAATGAAGGGGGAACAGCCCTCACCTGCAGCCAACCACTTTAGATGCCAACTTTGTGGTGTCAGAAGGGACCAGAGGCCAAGAAGTCTAGAGCCCAGTAGAAACAGGCAGACCTCTAACTTAAGGTACCTTTGAAAAACAGAGCACACAGTAAATCGAGTTAGAGGCACATATGAAAGCAGGAAGTGAGGACAAACTTCCCCAGCTTCCTGCGTTGAGAAAAACTTTGTTACTCTCCTAAGGGACTGAGCAGATTATTCCTTTCAAATAATGAAATATTATGTTTCTCTTTTTGCCTTGGCCATCAGGGAACTCAAAGCCAGGTTTTATAATCATCAGGCTAATGCTTATACAAATCCATACTGACTTCCTCTATTTTCTTCTTGGTCTTAATTATCTAATTTCTAGTGAAATAATATGATTCCCTTTTCACCCTGGATCTCAGGGAGCTTATGGCCAGATTTTAAAATAAATTATCACCTAATTATAAAGTCAATTAGAGGTAAGGTTTAGACATATCCGTATTAGCTTCCCCTGTTTCTTCTTTTTCAGTTGTATTTTTTTTCCTCCCCAAATCCCTAGCACATAGTTGTCTATCCTAGTTATGTCATTCTAGTTCATCTATGTGGGACACCACCACAACATGGCTCACTGAGTGGTGTTAGGTCCATACCCAGGATCTGAACCGGCAAACCCCAGGTCGCCAAAGCAGAGCGTGCAAACTTAACTACTTGGCCACGGGGCCAGCCCCTGTAATTTTTATTTTGAAATAATTTCATACTAAAATTGTAACTATGGAAAACAATTTGGTAGCTCCTCAAAAAACTAAAAATGGCATTACCATATGATCCAGCAGTTCCATTTCTGAGTTTATACCAAAAGAATTGAAAGCAGGGTCTCAAAGATATTTGTACACCTATGTTCATAGCAGTATTATTCACAACAGCCAAAAGGTGGAAGCAACTCAAGTGTCCACTGATAGACAAATGCATAAACAAAATGTGTTATTACATACAATGGAATATTATTTAGCCCTAAAAAGGAAGGAAAGGGGCCGGCCCAGTGGTGTAGCAGTTAAGCTAGTGCACTCCTCTTCAGCAGCCTGGGGTTTGCCAGTTCAGATTCCAGGCATGGACCTAGGCACTGCTTATCAAGCCATGCTGTGGCAGGTGTCCCACATATAAAATAGAGGAAGATGGACACGGATGTTAGGTCAGGGCCAGTCTTCCTCAGCAAAAAGAGGAGGATTGGTGACAGACGTTAGCTCAGAGCTAATCTTTCTCAAAAAAAAAAGGAAGGAAATTCTGACACATGCTGCAACATGGATGATCCTTGAGAACATTATGCTAAGTGCAATAAGACATACGAAAGACAAATATTGTATAATTCCACTTCATAATGTACCAAAAGTAGTCAAATTCACAGAGACAGAAAGCAGAATGGTGGTTGCCAGGGGCTGGGAGAGGGGGGAATGGAGAGTTATTGTTTCAGTTCTGCAAGATGAAAAGAGATCTAGAGATGGATGGTGGTGATGGTTGCACAACAGTGTGAATGTATGTAATGCCACTGAACTGCACACTTAAAAATAGTTAAGGGGGGGGCTGGCCCTGTGACTGAGTAGTTAAAGTTCCGCGCTCCACTTAGGCGGCCCAGGGTCACAGGTTTGGGTCCTGGGTGTGGACCTACACCACTCATCAGCCATGCTGTGGAGGCATCCCACATACAAAGTAGAGGAAGACTGGCACAGATGTTAGCTCAGGGCTAATTTTCCTCAAGCAAAAAAAAGAGGAGGATTTGCAATGGATGTTAGCTCAGGGCGAATCTTCCTCACACACACACACAAAAATAGTTAAGAGGGTAAATTTTATGTTATGTGTATTATACAATTTAAAATATATGTTTTAAAACTTGTAAGAATAGTTCAAAGTATTCTTAAGTACCCTTCACCCAGATTTACCAATTGTTATTTTGCTATATTTGTTTTGCTGTTCTAAATATAAGCATCATATATTTCTAAGTCATTTGTAAGCGAGTTGAAGAATTCATCTCCTTTAACCCCCAGTACTTCAGTGCATATTTCCTAAGAACAAGGAGATTCTCTTATGCAACCACAGTACAATTACCAACATCAGGACATTTAACGTGAATACAATACCACTATCTCATCCATAGTTCGTTTTCACACTTCACCAAGGGTCTCAATAATCTCAATAATCCATTCTCTTCTCGGTTCTGATTTTCTGTTGGGGGTGAGGCGGCTTTGGAAGTAGAAAGAGGTGGGGGTAAAACTGAAGAGAGGGTCAGGGGCCCTGCACAGCCCTGGGGGTGGGGAAAGGCTTGAGGAACACCTGCTGGAGCCCTCAAATTGTACAAACAACAGTAGTGATGCTCCAGAAAGGGCAGAAGCCTGGCTGAAGGTCCCGCAGCACATGTCCGGACCTGCCACCTTCCCACTGCCCCCACCTCTGGCCCCAGCGCTAAAGCCCGCAGCCTTCAGCAGCCAGGAACACCCTTGTTCCAGCCTTGGTGCTGCTTCTCAGCAGCCTAGAAACTGCTGCTCGTCCTCATTGTGGGCTCTGAACCAGTGATTATAAATTCTGCAACTCAGCACTCTTGTGGTTAATTAAGCCCCTTAAATGCCCCAAATAACAGGAAGGCATCACGGCCTCTGGTGGCACTAAAGGAGCTGCGAAGTGACCCATCTCACCTCTTAACTGGAAGGTAAGATTTTTCCATGAGTTACAGAAAAGGAATAGAGGATTTAAAGAATGCTTTGCTTCCAACCCCAAGATGGAATCTTAGACTTCCTTATACAAACGCTGGCAACATCTCCCGTGTTTATTTTTCAAACGGGTTTTTTCATTTCCCCAAACACTGGAAGCTGTTAGTGCTGGGGGCTGTATTTTCGGCTCCAGTGGCCTGGGTGTACCACTCCAAGTATGACTATGCTTATTTACATAGGGAAAATCATTCCAGAGGGCGATTATATTCTTCCCAGCACAGCTCCAGGGTTGTGTGTAAGAATTTCTCTTGTGAAAACAGGCGGCTCATTTGGGATAGATGAGTAACGGTGGTGTAACAGCACCCACACTGCAGCACTGCCTGCCTAGGAGGGCGCCGAGTGGTGAAAGCACGCAGGTTTCCTTAACAACCACCTGGTAGTCCAGTGAGCTCGGACAAGGCCTTTGCCTCTCTGGGCCTCAGCCTCCTCATCTGTCAAATGGGGATAATGCCACCTAGTTAGTTGCCAGGAAATATTTTCAGGGTAAGTGATAGCCTCTGTAGAGTGCCCCACGCAATGCCTGGCACACATCAGGCACTGACTACCTGGGCCCGAGTCCTTCTCCCTTATGCTGGATCACTGTGGGCTTCCTGACCCTTGGGTCTGTGCCCGGGTGGGCAGTGAGGATCTCTGTAGCACTGAAAACAGCTTGTTGCTAACAACAACAAGCTGTTGTGCCAAGAGGTGTCATATTTGCTCCTTCTGAATGAGCTTCTCTCTCACATAAATTCCAATTTGCCCCCGCTGCCTGATTCTGACTCCTGCTCCACATTGCAGAGTGCACGTGGGGGAGGGGAGGGAGGCTTGAGAACCAGGGCTCATTCCAAAGCTTTCAGCCGGGAAGCTAGGAGGCTCTCTCACACTTGCAAGCGACCACAAGCCCTCCTCACATGTCCCACTCATTCTTCTTTCTAACAGTGTACATTCACGCTTTGGTGACCTGCCTCTGCTCTCCCTCCAAGGCTCCCCCTTAATGGTTTTTAAAAAATTTTTAAATTTTTCCTTTTTCTCCAAAAGCCCTCTGGTACATAGTTGTGTATTTTTAGTTGTGGGTCCTTCTAGTTGTGGCATGTGGGACCCTGCCTCAGCATGGCCTGATGAGCGGTGCCATGTTCACACCCAGGATCCGAACCAGCGAAACCCTGGGCCACTGAAGCAGAGCACGTGAACTTAACCACTCGGCCACGGGGCCAGCCCCTGCCCCTTAATGTTGACATTAACCATGTCACAGACTTCAGCCAGGACCCTCCCACCCCCAGTCTCTCGGGGATGGCCTCCGTCACTGAGCATGAAGGCTCAGCCCTCCAAAGCCTTGGTTTCCTATTCCATTGAAGGGGGAAGAGAGTCTCTGGGTGGCCAAATTGATCTTGGTCAAAAAGGTGCTGATAACATCTAAGATGTGTCGAGCACTTACTTACTATGCACCAGGAACTTTACAGGTGTGCCCCGAATATAACTGGGCCTCGTGCTGCACACTCTCTGCTTGGTTACTGAATTCAAAGAAACCAGCAGTGCTGCATAAAACTGTAATTAAGAGCTATTCAAATGTTTACTTGGTTTCTCAAGAAAATGCCAAAGGAGAAAGACATTCTCAGTGTTCAGAAAAGCTCTTTGAAGACCTCTCTAGACATTCCTCATTCTCAAGTTCTTCTGTCTGTTACATAGCGGCATCAGGAAAAGCTTTGCTCTTTCTCTGTTCCCCCCAGGATTTCCCGAAGCCCAGCCCCCACATTCTCTCTCCCCACATAGCATCCTCACCTCCAGGTTCCTCTTCTAGTCTATTTTCTCACCCACCACTTTTCTAGAAAATATATTCTGTCTTCTATCCTGGAAGCTTCTTCTCTCACTTCCCAGGAAGCAGGACCCAGGGGTCTTGGTGAATACAATCCTCTACCTTGCTGTACATATACCACCTCTTTTAATCCTAATAGCTAGTAAGTGGCAGAGCTGGGATCTGAGCCCAAAAGTCATCAGACTCCACAGTCAGATGCTTAGCAAGATGACTGTTATATAATAAGTGCGCAATAAGCTTCTCTCCTTTCCTCTGGTCATGTCATGCCTGCTCAAGAACCTTCAAGGGCTCCCTATTGCCTACAGCAGGGCTCAGCAAACTATGGCCTATAGGCCAAATCTGGCCTTCCACTTGTTTTTGTAAATAAAGTTTTATTGGAACACTAATGTTCCTTTCACTATACAGAGTTGAATAGTTATAATACGGACCATATGGCCCACAAAACCTAAAATATTTATTATCTGGTCCTTCACAAAAAGAGTTTGCTGACCCTGGCCTAGAGTATAAGAGGGAAGAGTGACTGCCTCATCCTCCTTTGGGTCTGCTACAGAACCAATGCTTAATGAATACATTCCAAATGAATGAACAAGATCCACGTCATCTATACCATCATCTTAGAGCCTCAGCCCTAAATGCAAAGAGATCCCTAAATATAATCAGATACCCCAACTTGCCTGGTCCCAAAACAGTGCCACCTAGTCCCTATAGGTCACAGACAGCCCTTCCAGGACTGTTGCAGACTTCCCAGACTCCTTGACCCTCTGCAGCTATCAGGGAAGTCAAGACGCTTAAGTCCACAGCTTTACTAGCCTTTCACATCCATGCCCCCTTCTGATAGAAAAATTCCATACCTCTCCTTTGCTGTGCAACATGAAAACAGTTTTATTCTAAATTCAACAAAGAAAATTATAATGTTGAATAGGGTTTTCAAACTGTACTCACCTCTCACTTGTGAAAACCATTGATCTTGTCCAACTTGCTCATTCTGCCACTGGGGAAACTGTGGCGCAGGTAAAGGACTCGAGGTGTTCAAGGAGGTCCGGTGACACAGAGATAGAGCCAGGCTCTCCAGAGCTCCTGATGCCCAGCTCAGCGCTCAGGTGTTCCTCCAAGCCCACTCCTTGCCAGGGGAGGGGCAGGTGAGCCCAAACCGGGCTCTTGAGCTGCCACGGCCTCTACCAGGCCCCTCGGTGCTCTCAAAGCTAAACTATGGGACTTCTCAAGGGAGAGAGGTGATTTGGCCCCGGGTCTGTAGTACTGAGGCTGGAGGGAGACAGGAACCCCGAGTTCTAGGCCCAGTGCTACTAAGAAAGAGAGCTGGCCCAGGTCAGTGACAGGCGGCCAGAGATTCAGGATCCCCCAGAGGGACCAAGGAGGCCTCTTTTTTTTTTTTTTTTTTTTTTGAGGAAGATTAGCCCTGAGCTAACATCTGCTGCCAATCCTCAGCTTTTTGCTGAGTAAGACTGGCCCTGAGCTAACATCCGTGCCCATCTTCCTCTACTTTATACACAGGATGCCTACCACAGCATGGCTTTTGCCAAGTGGTGCCATGTCCGCACCTGCGATCTGAACCGGTGAACCCCGGGCTGCCAAAGCAGAACACGCGCACTTAACCACTGAGCCACCTGGCCGGCCTCGAGCCCTCGTTTAAGTCCAACCTAACACCTCCTCTTCTCATCCTTGACCTAGGAAGACTGCTCCTGTCATGCTGCCCATCTGTCTCTCTCCCCGGCTCCTTATGTTTCCTCCCAGTCACGCCTCACTTCAGTCTCTGGCAACGCCCTGTCAGTCTGATGAGGTGCTTGACAAGCATTGGCAAACCAGCAGCCTGTAGGCCCAACACAGCCCACGTGTGTGTTTGGTTTGCTTAACACAGTATCTCAAAAACAATTAGAATTAGTTGCTCACATTTTAAAACCAGTAGGAATCATCTAAAATATTGAGTTTCTTGGTTCTCTTGAAAAATCTAAAGACTGGCAGTACTGGGCCTGCATTATTTCCTGACATGGTATCAATTGCTAAGGAGCGGCTACTCCATTTGGATAGGGAATGTGAACACCAATCCCCAGCACTTCCTGTTACCTCCCCAGTCCCTTGCCATACTCCTTTAGATGACCCGGCAGGCCGTGGAAGGAATTTGAGTTTGCAACCCCAGTCTTGCTCACTTTGATCTGAGCCCCTCTGAGCCTCCCATCCATCTCGTCAGAGAAGAACTTCCCACCATGAGACCATCCCCAGTGATTAACCCCTCCACACCCAGCCTCCTGGCCAGCCACTCACTCCGCCCCACAAGTGTCAAGGGAGACAGTGACCCAGTTGCTGACCCCAAACAGCTCTCTGGACCCACAGCTCAACCCCCAGAAGCCCCCACTCCAAGCCCTACAACTCCCATGGTTGTCATTCAGGAAACATGGTTGCCAACCCAACATCCTTTATTGGTTCTAAAGAAGGAGCCCTGCATTCTTATACTGAGGCAGGAGTTCTTGGATTTTGTATCGGGGTGCTGTGATGGCTTGGACAATCCTAAGTGGGGGAAGGTATTTCTGGGGTGCCATAAAAATGGGATAATGAGGTTTAGTCTTCTTGTCGAAGCTACACAAATCCAGTACCAGAGACTTGGAGTTGAAGATCCCTTTCTTCTTGGGCCTGATTGGGGTGAATGGAGGATGTTGGCGAGGCTCCATCAGCAGCCGCATCAGGTCCTTCCGAAAGATATTCCAGCTGTTCTCCTTGAGGAACTTCTGGCACATATCTTCATCACTGAAGGTAAGGCACAGATGCTGAGGTTCCCACACCGCTCCTCCCTCTCCCCCTGCACCTCCAGTCTTGCCTCCTGCCACTCTTTCCAATCCCTAGCACAATGTGCTCCATCGCACCTCTGTGCCTTTTCCCACACTCTTCTCTCTGCCTCCTTTACCGTTCCACACTTCTTTCCACTTGACCTGCGCTGTTCCATGCAGTGGCCATGAGGCACATGTGGCTACTGAGTACCTGAAGTCTGGCCAGTCTGAATTATAGATGTGTTTTGAGTGAAAAATAAACACCAGATTTCAAAGACTTAGAACAAAAAACGAATGTAGAGTATCTCATTCATACATTTTATGTTGATTACATGTTGAAATGATATTTTAGATATACTGAATTTGATAAAATATATTATTAAAATTAATTTCACCCATTTCTTTTTATTTCTTATAATGTGGCTACCAAAAATTTTAAATTACATATGCAACCATTAGCCATCAGGGAAATGTAAATCAAAGCCACAATGAGATATCACTGATGCCCACTAGGATGACTGTAATTAAAAAGACAGATAATAACTAAATATTGATGAGGTTGTGGAGATACTGGAAGAAGGGTTCCAATACATTGCTGGTGGGAATGTAAACTGGTGCGGCCACTTTGGGAAACAGTCTGGCAGTTCCTCAAAAGGTTAAACAGTTAACTTATGACCCAGGAATTTCACTCCTAGGTATATACCCAAGAGAAATAAAAACACATGTCCACAAAAAACTTGCACAAGAATGTTCACAGCAGCACTATTCATAATAGCCAAAAAGTGGAAACAACCCAAACGTCCATCAACTGATGAATGGATAAAGTGTAGTATATACGTGCAATGGAATATTCTTTGACAATAAAAAGGAATGAAGTGCTGATACATGCCACAACGTGGATGAACCTTAGAAACATTATGCTAAGAAGCCAGTCACAAAAGACCACATATTGTATGATTCCATTTATATGAAATGTCCAGAATAGGCAAATCTGTAGAGACAGAAAGTACAGTGGTAGGTGCTTTGGACTGGTCTCGGTGCCCTGGCTCTACTCCGCCCCCTTCCCTCATAGCATGTGAGGGTGGGGAAATGGGGAGGAGTGGAATGGGCTCAGCACTTATTGGCTTATTTCCCTCTGAGACCACAGCAAGGAGAGGGCATGTTCAACTTCCACTGACTTGCCTGTACTCTCACCTAAGGAGGCAAGCCTAATAAATCACTAACAAATTAGAACATATTTCTGGCTAGATTATATTAACCAGGATAGTCAACTTTGATCCATAGAGATCAACTTAGTAAAAAACCCAGAGGTCAGAATGGGCCACAAGCTAGTCCTGTTGGTCTGTGCCCAAATCAGCTCCTACCAGCTCACAAGAGCTAATTATATACATCTCTTCTCAGCTCCGTGTTCAGTGACATAAGGTTGGTAGCTTGAAATTGGCCATGGTGGGAGTATGTACACAGCAGAAATTGGCAAACACTTCAAATCGAGATTACCTCCCACCTCCTAGAGAGCTGGTTGTTAAACATTCACCAACACACCACAGAACAGTCTCCATTTACAAAGTTCCATTAACTCCCAATTTCTTACATAATAAATGACAACATCATACAACTCTGACTTAGCGCTTACCATGTGCCAAGCACTTTACATTTGTTAACTCATTTAATCCTCACAACCACCCCATTTAACGAACGTGGAAATTAGGGCTCAAAGCGGCTAAGGGACTCCCCAAAACCCATAAGAGGGCAAGCATGTGATTACGGATTCTTAGGGGATGTTCTTTTCTTTTTGGACCCAGAGTCTAAGTTAAGACGGACAAGATTCCATGTTACCTCCTGATACTGATGGTCATATTGATTTCTAGTTTACTCTTTCACCAAACTGGGCAGCTCTTCTAAAGGGCTCAGCTTCCTACAGGGGTTCAGTTCCAGCCCCTGATGCCCTTAACCCCCACTCCCACCCACCCTGCTGGGCAATCCAGCACCAGATCACCCTCCATGCTTTGGTTTTTAGGCTCCTCTTCATTTTGGCCCCTGGAGATTCCCCTGCTATCTTGCGAGCTCAGTATTCATTATATTCCACATGGCACTCCTTGTGGTTTGTGGGGGAAAAGGTTTCAGGTTTCCACCCCATGGCACTCACAGGACAGGTGTCTCAGCCACTGACTGTGTGATCTTCCGGATGTCACGTCCCCTTTCCAGGGCCTCACAGTCTCAATTAAAACATGGAGGATTTGAGCTAGATAATGGATATGTTTTCTGCCTGTTTTAGCAGTCTAGAAAACCATGAGTTCAACAATTAATGAATAAGACCGAATTCTATCTGTCAGCATTATAGATGACTGCAACAAAGTGCTGACTGGGCAGCACAGATGTTGAGCACCCAAACATCCGCCACCTTCAAGTCTACACAAACCTTTTCTGAATTTCAGTTCTACAGACATTGACTGATACCCACCATGTGCCAGGCACTATGCAAGGAGCTAAGGCTCCTTAAATCCTTTTTTGAGTAGGTGGCTCTTAAATATTCATTTTCTATATTGGTAAGGACACAGGAATCAGGCAATTGCATCTTTGAACTGCATGGAACTACTACTGTTTCCCAACTTATTTTCTCACAAAACTGCCCCAATTTGGGCTGTATCTACATATTATCTATTCTGTAATTTACCAATGAATTTTCTTAAATCTACTTAGTTTCTTTTACTTAAATATTTACTTTGGCTTTGTTCTAAGCAATAAGATCTGTCAAATCATGGGTTTAGCGAGCTTGTCATTTTTCTTTCTCTTTTTTAAATTTTTTTCCTTGTCCCCAAAGCCCCCCAGTACATAGTTGTATGTTTTAGTTGTGGGTCCTTCTAGTTGTGGCATGTGGGATGCTGCCTCAGCATGGCATCTTAATGAGCGGTGCCAGGTCCGTGCCCAGATTCGAACCAGTGAAACCCTGGGCCACCAAAGTGGAGCGGGCGAACTTAACCTTGGCCACAGGGCCAGCCCTAAGCTTGTCATTTTTCCAATTCACACTAGAATGAATACATAGCTGGTAAAACTAAAAATATCTATCCATATACGACCTAAAATCATCTTTTAAACCTTCTGTGAAAATGTTCCAGACTTTGGGAAATACTAATCTAGTCTAATTTTCTTATTTTGTAGATTGGAGTGTGAAGCCTAGAGGAGGGGAAACAATTTGTCCAAGGCCCTACAGATCCACAGCAGATTCTTTCAGGGGCTCACTGGATATGGTAACTCCACAGATCTGCCTGCCTTCACACCTCCTCTTTCTCTACCACTGAAATCACTTGCCTCCTACGCCTGCCTGCAAAACCATGTCTGATCACAGTGTCACCACAAGAAAGGAAAAACGGGGGAGGATGCAAACTTGTATAATCAGTATGATCTCCATTATAAAACTTCATGTGCCTGAATGATAAATGCGTATTTGGCACATATCCAAGCGGTAAAAAAAAATACTAAAAGGAAATACACAAACCGCTAATTTGGGATCGTTGGAGGAATTGCAAATGGTTCCAGTTTTTGCCTTTTTAAATGTTCAGCATTTCCCAGTCTTCTGCAGTGCCAGTGCTCCATTCATTCAACATTTATGGAGCACCTGCTGTGTGCTGCATGCGGTACAGGTGCCAGAGTTGAAAGGCGATGAAGTCCTATCCCTGCCTTCGCGAGGCAATTACTCAAGGGCTGGGGAAAGAACTCTACAAACTACCCAACTCTGCACAGCTCTAATACCACGGAGCACGGTCAACAATAGAGCCGTGCAGAGAGTACACTTACAAGTGTACAGAAAGGGGTATTTATCCCAACCTGGGGTTGGTTAGGGAAGGTTTTCTGGAGAAGATGAATCTTAAAAACAAGCAGGAAAAAAAAAAGAGGGGCAGGATTAGGGGATGGCAGAAGGCCAGCACTGGCAAAGGCAAGTATGTAAAGGTCTAGGAGGCAAGCTGCCTGGCTGCTGGAGTGAACGAGACTCGGCAGGAAGTGCTGCAGGGGAGTCGAGGGGTCAGACTGTGAAGGGCCACCAACGTGGCTCTGAGTCTGCACTTTATCCGACAGGAGTGAGATACCACTGAAAGGTTTTAAGCAGGAGTTTAACATGGCCAGATTTGGGTTTTAGCCGGAGCACAGTGTGCAGAAAGGAACTGACAGGCGAGGAGGCTGAGGCTGGGGGACCAGTGGAAAGACTGTTGCAGGAATCTAGGCGGGGGGGCGAGGGAGTAGTGTCCCAAAGTGGAGGTTGGGGGGCATGCACCCAGGAAGGTGAATAAGATCCACCAGGGTGTGTGAAGAAAACTGTAGGACTTCATTTATATTCATCTTTGTCTTATTCTTTTTAAATGTCTATTTTTGTATGTTTATAATGTATATGATATATTAGTACAGTAATATATGGATATAATAAGTAAAAATAAATTAATATTTTATTTATATTACATACATATTCTGGGGTGTATACACTCAACATTTATTAGTAATAGAAGTGTGAGAGCAAAACAGTTTTGTGACCATTGGTCTGGGCAATAAATTAATTTTTACATACAAAATAAAGATTTTTCTTCACATTCTAAAAGTATTCACTCTGGAATATTTGGAAACTAGGCAAAAGTAAAAAGAAATCTTTTTATCTAATCTTTCAAGATAGATACTTATCTTTAAAAATTATAAAAGTAAGGGCCAGCCCCCTGGCCAAGTGGTTAAGTTCGTACACGCTCCACTTCAGCAGCCCAGAGTTTCGCCGGTTCGGATCCTGGGTGCGGACATGGCACCGCTCGTCAGGCCACGCTGAGGCGGCATCCCACAGAGCACAACCAGAGGCACTCACAACTAGAATATACAACTATGTACTGGGGGACTCTGGGGAGAAGAAGAAAAAACAAAAACAGGAGACTGGCAACAGATGTTAAGTTAGCTCAGGTGCCAATCTTTTAAAAAAAAATTATAAAAGTAATATATCATCATTACCAAAAGTTTGGAGAATGAAAAAAAACCTACTTGGAATGTCACTACCCTGACAACAACTTGTAAAAAAACATATCTTTTCTCCCTCATTATAAAAGCAATGCACGCTCATTGCAAAAACAAACATGAGAGGAATACATAAGTAGAAAGTCCCTTTTAGTCTTACCTTTCAGTGAGAGTAACTATTACAAATCCGGGGAGATCACAGCTATTATCATTTTTGCTTATTTCCTTCTAGATTTTTCTCGTGTGTTTTACAAAGGTATAGTCATAGTATATTCAGAATTTTGTACCCTGTCCTTTTCATTATCATTATATCACCCATTTTATCCTCCTGCTATAAAGCCATTAAACTTAGGATTTTTTAATAAAACAGTTATGTTCTATCAAGGGAATGTACCACAATTTTCTAAATCATCCCCTTAGTGTGACACATGTGGGTGGTGGCGGTATTGTTCTCTCTGTTATGAATATGGCTGCTATAAACATCTTAATGCATGTAGCTTTCCCTATAATTTAGTTATATAAAGATAAATTCACAGGTGGACCATTGCTTCAAAGGGTAGGAACAGTTTTATGGCCCTTGAAACACAATGCTAAAGTTATTATCAAAAGGATTGAGCCAATTTAGAGTGTACCCCCACCGACCAGTTTCATTCCACCCTTGTCAGCATTAGGTATTACCTTTTTTTTCTTTTACTAAAATAACAGTTGTTCACTGATCTGGTGGGACGTGCGCACATTTCCAGCACTAACCTGGGGTACTTGATATTGAACCTGGACAACTTCTCTGCTATCTCACTGTCAATCAGCTCACGAAATTTTTTTTTCCCCATCCGTATCATCTCAGTTCCCAGGCTCATGAGGATCAAGGGCCGCCTGTCATGTTGGTCCTCTGGGAGAAGGATCTGGTGAAGGCCCTAGAGAAAAAAAGTTCCAGGAGGTTCAAGCTCAGAGACCATCCACTTCTACCAGCAGATTTTCTAGATGGGCAAGATGAGGTTCCAAACAGGAGGTGAATCTCTCTGGGGTCATTCAGCAAGTGATGGGGAGAAGTCCAGGGCTCCTTTGCAACATGACATCGAAGTCCTCTGACTCCTTGAGTTAGAAGGGCCCTTCAGGCACTCTGTCCATTGTCCCAGCTCCACGAAGCAGGTTCTCCAAGACTGACACTCACAGTCGCTCTCCAGGGGACAGCATTTTACAAGTTTTCCTCAAGTACAATCTCATCTCTTCTTCGGGCCAAGTAAGCCATTTTCTCCCCTTTAGAACTACGACAAAAATCAAACACCTAGTCCTCCTCTTTCAGATCTTCCCTTTTGCAGCCACCAACACCCTCCCCCATCCCTTTCAGCAGGTCATCCTTTTCTTTGCTCATAAATGCATGTCCCCACTGTGCCTCTGTTCCTTCTCCATCCCTCACAGACGTTTGGAGCCACTGGCCTCCTTGCTGCAGCTCCAGTTGCCCCTCTGGCTCCCTGGTGTGGATTCCTATTTGGTTACATCTGGAAGGGAGATGGAAATCAACAGGCGAACCTGCTTGTTTTACAGACAGTGTCACCCCCTTTTTAAGGAGACACTCTGAGACGGCCAAGGCCAGGACTAGCACCTGTGTTGCTGAACTGCCAAGGCAGTGCTCACTCCTCAGCCTCTCAACTGTTAATTAAGACTCAGGCAAGGAAGGACGGGGAGGTCAGTGGCCCGAGAGCCTACAATGCCCAGCTGTCTTGGGTTTAAGAAGAAACGGGGCTATAAACTCAGAGGTCTGCTCCGTGGAGGCCACGTGGGATGGGGAATAATCCTGGCTTCAGGAGGAAGATCCACATGTTTACTTATTACATGGCTTTGGCAAGTTGTACCTCTCTGGGCCACTGTTTGCTCACCTGTGAACCGGAGGTAAGAATACCTGCCCCACGTGTCTCTGAATCCAACGGGAGACAGGAAGTGGGATTTGGAACAGCAGCCCCACCCCCACCCCCTTTGGGTTCCAGACCTTGAAGTATGACCATCTGCAAGTTCGTTGGTGCTCTGGGCCCTGACCTTGTCTCTCCTTGGTAAGACTGGAATGGAGACATGTTATCTTTCTTATGATGCTATTGAAGGTCCAGACAAGATGGTGTGTGAGAGGACACTCTCGGAGACATGAAGCACCTCACCCATCAGCCATGCTCAGTGCAGTGAGCATGAAGGCCCTTCCACCAGTGCCAGGCCTTGCACAGAAACCAGAATCGCTGCCCTTTAGCCAGCTCTCACTGTGTGGCAGAAATATATATACAAATTTAATCCTCACAACCACCCTAGGATTTAGGGATTATCATCCTCAGATGTGGAAAATGAGGTTCAGAAAAGGAAATTTACTTGTTGAATGTCATGTATCTTATAATTAAAATAACAATGAAAACAATAACAGTGATGATATGATGATGGTGATGATAATACCAACTAATGTTTACTATCATTCACTAAATTCCAGCTCCTCTTGTAGTTTTCATGTATATTAACTCCTGCACCCCTCACAGTAACCCCATGAAGTGGGTCCTATTGTTATCCTCGTTTTACAGAGGACACTGCTGAGGTTAAGAAACTTGTCCAACATCACACAGCATGCAAGAAATAAAGCTATAAAGGATTTGAACCCAGGGGGTCTGTCTTCAGAGTCCATGCTTTTAACTACACAATGAGGAAACTGAGGCACAAAGAGGTGTAACTTGCCCTAGATAACAACACAGAAAGTGGTGGAGCCAGGATGTGAACCGAGCCATCTGTTCAGGGCTCACTGAGCACAGCACTGTCAGCAGGCATTCTCATCCACCTCCAATCCACTCCTCACACCTGCCGGGGTCCGGGCCCTTCTCTGCCTATACCCTTCAAATAGCTTCCCCAAGCACCCAGGCTAAAATAAAACTCCTCATTGTGGCCCCAAGGCCTGGGCTATCTCACCCTGCCTGGCTCTCCAGCCTGGCCTCACACCACCCTCTGCCTTGTTCACTCTGTTCCAGCCATGCTGCCCTCCCTTTCAGTCCTCTCAACACACCAAGCTCCTTCTGGCCTCAGACTTTGAAGTTCCTGTTTCTCTGTGTGGAACACTCTTCCCCCCAGGTTGTCCATAGCTTGTTCTTTTTGTCACTCAGGTCTCAGCTTAAAACATCACCTCCTCAGAGCAGACTACCTTGACCACCCTGTTTAAGAAGCCTGCCCCCCAACCCAGCTTTCTATTCCTTTTCTAACAGCAATTTGCAACTTTCTATATGTTTGCTAATTTATCTGTTTATTGTCTGTCCTCAGACTAGATCGTAAGCCCCACGAGGGCAGGAATAATGTCAGTTTACTTGCCTACACTGGCACTTTGGGCCACGCTTGGAACTGGTAGATGCTTAGAAAATATCTACTGAATGAATGTACAAATGGAGTCACAGAACATCAGAGTTGGCAGCTCACCCAGGTGAATTTCCTCATTTTCTCACAGATTCAGAGAGGTAAAGTGATTTGCCCAAGGCCACACAGCTAGCTAATTAGAAGCAAAAAAATGAGGATAATGCTCCCCACTCCCCCACATCTGTCATCTTCCTTCTGCCCTGCCATGGCTCTGGCCTGTCCAGTCTTGACCATCTCTGAGGCCTCAGGCTGCCTGTTCCCTGGAGAAGCTGGTTTCCCGACACCTCCTGGCTCAGAACACAGGTCTCGGTACTCCAGGCCCCAACCTCTGCTGTTTCCAGGGCTGACCCAGCTTCACACTCCTGCTCCCAAGGATGGGGAAAATGTGACCTCCTACCTTCTGGTAGGTGAATACAGTCACAGCTGTTACCACTCATTCTCCTAATGAAGCCAGGGCCTTGAAAGCAAGGACAACAGAGGTTTACCAAAGGCGTCACAGAGACATCCACAGGCATTTTCTTCAAAGCGGTCATATTAAGGAATATTCATGGGGGGCCTTCTGTGCGTTGGGCCCTGTGTGGTAAATGAGGCAGCCTGGTCCTTGCTCTGAGCCCTGACCCAAAGCCTTCCAGGACTTCCTAGAGAATCATGTCCAAGGTCCCTCTTCCAGCATTGCAGGCCCTCCACAATACAGACCCTGTTCTTGTTCCAGCTTACACAGCCTCTGCTCCTGTCACCATCTGCCAAACTGGGCAATGCCTTTCTGCCCTCTGGTGCCTCCATTCCGCCCAGAATGCCAAGCGACCCCAGCTCCGCTGCCTTGTAATGCGCGAGGCTGCATTCACGGCCTGGTGCCCGGGCCTCAGGCGCCCTGTGTTCAGTTCCGCGCACCTCACTCTGAAGCACTGACACACTGCAGTGAAGCTGACAGTGAGAAGGTCTGGAAACCACGTCACATGAAGACTCTCTGAAGGAACCGAGGATGTTTTCCCTGAGTAAGAAAATAACTAATGGGGCATTGGCACTGTGCTGTCTCCATAAATGTTGAATGAAAAACAAAACGACATTCTTTACATACCTAAGAGGCCATCACACGGCAAGGAAGCTGATGTCTTCTGTTTTGTTCTTGTGGGGTAGGGGAGTGGGAGGGGAGGAACTCATTAAAAGTTGCAGGAGACAGAGTTTTACTGAACAAAAGGAAGAGTTTCCTAAGAGATTGAAAATAGTCAATCAGCCTTGACGGAGAGCTATGCCAGGGGCTGGAGCTCCTAGACAGTGCTGGGCTGACCTCCTGCCTCTGAAGACTCTCAGTCTGGGGGGACAGGAGCATCAAGAGCCCACCGCAACACAGGTGGGAGGGACATGAAGAGGAGCCTGGAGATGCTGTAACTGAGGAACAGGAGAAAGGGCACGGCGAAGGAGAAGCTTCCTCAAGGAGGATGACCACACACAGGACTTCAGAAGACAGCTCCTCCCCGGGCAGACTGAGGCCCACTGCTGCTCACCAGAAAGCCCTCACACCCTCTCCATCCTGCTCACCCTGCCACCTAGCTCCAGCACCTATCACCCAGTTCCCACTATGATCAACTCATGGCCAAACTTGTTTCATCCATACATCCCCCTCCACTATTGGATAATTATTTTTTTAACAGACTATATTTTTTAGAACAGCTTTAGACTTACAGAAAAATTGAGAAGATTGTACAGAGTTCCCATATACCCCACGCCCAGTTTCCCGTTATTAACATCTTACATTAGTATGATAACTTTGTTACAATTAACCAATATTGATACATTACTACTATTGACTGAAGTCAATGAGTTATTTAGATTTCTTGTTTTACCCAATGTCCTTTTCACACAGTGTCTAATTACATTTAATTGTTGTATCTTCTTAGGCGCCTCTTGGCTGTAGCGGTTTCTCAGACTTCCCTTCTTTATGATGGCCTTGACAGTTTTGAGACTGTCATGTTATTTTGTAGGATGCCCCTCTATGGACTTTGTCTGATGTTTTTCTCATGATTCGACTGGGGTTATGGGTTACTGGGAGGAAGACCATAGGCAAAGTACCATTTTCATCATGTCATATCAAGGGGACACACTATCAACATGATTTATTACTGCCGACATTGGCCTTGATCACCTAGTTGAGGTAGTGTTTCTCAGGTGTCTCCACTGTGAAGTTACTCTTTTCCCCCCCTTTCCACACTGTGCAATTTGGAAGGAAGTCATTACGTGCAGCCCACACCTAAGAGGTGGGGAATTACACCTCCTCTCCTTTAGGGCAGAGGATCTACGTAAATTATTTGGAATTCTTCTGCTTGGGAGATTTGTCTCCTCTCCCCCATTTATTAACTTATTCATTATTTATTCATTTATATCAGTATGCACTCATGGATGTTTATTTTATACTTTGGGTTATAATCCAGGACTGCTTTATTTTGTTGCTCAAATTGTCCCAGGTTTGGCCACTGGGAGCTCTTTCAGTTGGCTCTTGTGTCTCTTTGATATGCCCCCGTCAATATAGTTTTTTTCGCCCAACACTTCCTTACTTTCCTCCAGGATCATCTTGCATATTTCCACAGACCTAAAGTCAATTATTTCCAAGGAGTCATTGTTTTTTTTATTGACGAATTGTATTAGAAACCAAGTTCGGGGTGCTACATGTGCTCTTTGCTACTGGAGTATCATTTCTTTTAGGCCCTGTCACCTGACAGAGAAAAAGATATATGCATATCTATATGTCTATATGCAAGCATCTGTATCTATATTAAGCTATACACATGAATTCACATTGATGTCTTCAACTCTAATCCATTAGCACATGGGTCATTCTAACCTCCTCCCCTTGTTTATCTGTAAACTTCCACTCCAATGGTGAGAAACCTAGCTCCTACCATCTGCCATTCACTTACTTAATTGATCCATTTCAGTAGACATGTATAGCAGTATCGTATTTAATCCACACACCCATGGGAAACAATTTTATCAGCTAGAATACAATGCTCATGTGCAGTTCCTTTTGCTTTTAGTCTTACAGATTCCACTCATCTCCAAAGTTACTTCAGCCAGCATCTTTTTCTCCCAACCTCTTTATTGAGATTGTTCCATACACTTGTAATATAATTAGATCCTCTTGTCATAGTCTGCATTCCTTCCTGGGATCCCCAACTTCCTAAATAATTTTTTCATTTTCACAAATTGCACACATTAAGGTTCATTCTTTGTCCTGTCAAGTTCCATGGGTTTTGACAAACACTTAATGTTTTGCATCCACCATTACAGTATTATACAAAATAATTTTTGTGCCCTAAAAACCCTCTACGCTTTAGCTATTTATCCCTCCCCCTAAACTTCAAACCTCTGGTAATCACTGATCATTTTACTACCTCCATATTTTTGCCTTTTCCAGAATGTCATACAATTGGAATCATATAATACTTAACCTTTTCATATTGACTTCTTTCACTTACAAATATTCACTTAAGGTTCCTCCATGTCTTTTCATGGCTTGCTAACTCATTTCTTTTTATTGCTGAATAATATTTCATTGTATGGATTTAACAGTTTGTTTACATTCACCTTTCCATAAAAATTTTAGCATCAGTTTGTCAATAAACACAAAATAATTTGCCAGGATTTTGACTGGGATTGCACAGAACCTATACACCAAGTTGGGAAGAACTGATATGTTAATAATATTGAGTCTTCTAATTCGTGAACATAGAATATTTCTCCATTTATTTAAATCTTCTTTGAATTCTTTCATTATGTTACATAATTTTTTGCATATAGATCCTGAACATACTTTGTTAGATTTATACCTGAGTATTTCATTTTTCGGTGCCATTGTAAATGGCACTGTGTGTTTAATTTCAAATTCCAATTGTTCATTGCCTTATACCCTCTAACTTGCTGTAATCATTTATTAGCTTCAGGAGTTTTCCTTTTTCTTTTTTGGAATTGTCTACATTGACAATCATGTCATCTGTAAAGAAAGTTTAATTTCTTCCTTCTCAATCTGTATACGTTTTATTTCCTTTTCTTGTCTTAACGCACTAGCTAGGACTTGCAGTACAATGCTGAACAGGAGTGGCAAGAGGAGACATTCTTGCCTTGTTCCTGAATTATTTTAAAGCAAGTCCCAGATGTCATATCCTTTTATCTATAAATATTTTGACATGTATCTCCTACATATAAGAACTCTTAAATAACCACAAGACCATTATTATATCTTTAAAAAACATCAATATTCCTTAGGATCACCAACTACAGAGCAGGATATTTTTTTTTTTTTTTTTTTTTTAAAGATTTTATTTTTTCCTTTTTCTCCCCAAAGACCCCCGGTACATAGTTGTGTATTCTTCGTTGTGGGTTCTTCTAGTTGTGGCATGTGGGACGCTGCCTCAGCATGGTCTGACGAGCAGTGCCATGTCCGCACCCAGGATTCGAACCAACGAAACACTGGGCCGCCTGCAGCGGAGCGCGCGAACTTAACCACTCGGCCACGGGGCCAGCCCCCAGAGCAGGATATTTTTAAACCCTTACTCTCATTACTTAACACTCCCGAGCCCACCATGTGACTTATCCACTGTACGGTGGACAAGGTTCCCCGCACACTTACCACGATTTCCCCTTGCTCCACTGTGTGAATCTTCATGTAGGCCCCCACTGCAGCCTCACTGGGGAGATCACCATACTTGGTATTGAACATGGAACATTCAATCGGATGAGGCCACCTGGATCTGAAATTTGACAACTTGTTAAAGAGAACTCATTTGTCACCTAGCCAGTCCGTGAGGCCCTGGATAACCAGCCCCCACTCTACTGCATATTGAAGTCTCCCCTCCCTTCTCCCAGAAGGTGAGAAAATGCAAAATCAAACCCTGGGAGAGACTGTTTCAGGACGTGCAGAAGTTTAATAGGGAGGAGACAGAAGAGAAGGAGCTAGGACCCCTTTAAACACCTGAGGCTGTTATGTGCTGAGCCAGGCCCGCTGGGTGAGAAGTCCAGGCTGGCTGACAACATGAGGAAGGAATTTCTAAGTCAGAGCCGTCCGAAAATGGAACAGACTGCTTTGACAAAGAGTAAGCTCTGTGCCCCTGGGGATAGAGCGGAGGTTGTGGCTCTTCTTCTTGACAGGAGAGCAGAGAAGAGATGGCTTTGTTTGTTTGCTTACAAAGACAGGTTTCCCTGGGCGGCCTGTGGACTGTACTTTGTTCATGCTGGAGTTACTTTTACACAGGCAATCCTATTGTTCTTTCTTTGGTCTCGGGCTAGGTAGAAGGAAGAGACAGGCTATGCTGTCTGGATTACAGGCAGGGAAAAGGTTATCTATCAGGTGAGAATATAGCTGGACTCACCCAACACATAAACCAGGCAGGCTTCCATTCCCACCCCCAGCCAAGTACATGAGTGCACATGCCACATGTCTTTTATTTTTCACTTCTGAGTCCAACCTGTCCCTTCTCTGTTACTGATTCACAGCAGAGAAATTGTGTCTGTTCCATCTCTACCTTCAGGAGAACTGGGATTGGGATTTCAAGCACTGGATCCCTTGGAAAGACTATCCATCAGAGGAAGAAACAACTCAGAAGTCATGGGATGCTCATGATGGAGGCAAGCAGCTGGAAATGTTAACAAAGGACTCAAGTGAAGTGGCACTTAGGGCAATACGGAGATTGCAACACTGATGCCATTATTAGTATCACTGTGCTATTTTTATTTCATCTTAAATTGGGGGAGGGAAGTGTTATGCTGCTCTGGGTGCAGCATTGAGCTGCCTCTAGGCTGGTGCCCAGTTTCCTCTCTGGGAAAACCAAAAGCGCAGCCCTCATGCATCCAGCTTGTTCTCATTGTGACAGGCGACAGTCGTAGCAGATAACAAGACTGGGCGCTAACAAGCTGCTCAGGTTTCAATCCTGACTCTGCCACTTCCCGCCTGTGTGACCTCAAACAAGTAACTTAATTTCTCTCTGTACCTTGGTTTTCTCACCTGAAAAACGGGAGTGATAATAGCAGTACTTACCTCGTAGGGCTATTGAGAGGATTACATTGGATAATCCAGTACGAGGCACAGAGTATTCCATAAGTGTGAGCTATAATTATCATGATCTCACTTAATTACTGGCTTGCAACAACCCCAAAACTTAGATACTATTATCTACAGACAAGGAAAGGAAGTTTGAGAGAGGTCAAGTCCCTTGCTCAGGGACACAGAGCTAAAATAAGTGGTCAAGCAGGATTTGAACCTGGGTTGAACTGACTCCAAAACCTAGGCTCTTATCTCCTGCCTCCCTTAAATGGGTAGCATTTTCCGAAGAGGTTCAGAGTCAAAAAGGGCCAGTGACACACAGACAGACTATGAGAGTCAGAAGATCTGTCCTGCCTCTTCTTTCTCAAATAGGTTCCCTGAGAAAGCAAGTAGCCGACCACCTCCAGTGGCCCTGTGAGTGCGAGGCAGAGAGGGCAGCTCCTGGATATCAGACCTAGGACCTCTCCAGGCTGCCTTCCAGACACACACCCCCCCTCAACCTTTGGGGCTGAGCCATGCCTGCTACCTCCGGCCCCTCCCTGGCATCCCTGACATTTTTGCCCTGTAAGTTACATCCCCGTTTTCAACCAGAATCTGGACCTTTCTATCTGGCAAGAGCTAAGCTTACTTGATCTTGGGGCCCAAGGTCTTTGGGAGACTATTTCCTGAGGTTTTAGTCTTGTTATTGCAACTCGTCCCCTGTTGCTCCCAGGCTTTCTGGAGATGCAGAAGCTTCAGAGAGCTAAAGTCCTGTACAGGATATGATTTGATCTGGAACTCCTTAAATCTCTCCACAGGAGAAGGTTCTGTTAGAGAAAGCACAGGAAAACACATGACTGGGTCTTTGCATACACGAGGACTGTGGTGACGGTGGTTGGAGGTATAGCATAGTCACCTGCCTGGCTTGTCTGGTGCATGGAGGAATTAAGAAAAACAGAAAAGAAAAACACTGGCTTCCATGCATTGTCCCCTGTGCCAGGCCCAGAGCTAGAGTCTTTATGTCCATTACACCCAGACGTGTGTCATTGGCCTCATTTGAGAGAGAAAAAGAGCAGCAGAGAGTCTGAGTCGCCCAGGAAAGGGCTGGAGCTTGGATCTGAACTCAGGTCCATCCGATTCAAAGCTCATGTCTCTCCATTGACAGAGCACACTTACCTGGGCCTTCAAACTGGGATTGGGGTCAGGGGAAGCAATAAAAGACAAATAGATGATCAGCCCTAGAACCTTGGACAAGTCACATAATCTCTTGGAGTCTGTGTAGGACTATCAAAAGAATTACAGAGAAAGTACGTTCGGCGCCCAGCACAGCGTCCGGCATGTAATAGGCCCTCTATGGAGTTACGAACAAGGTCTCCAAGAGAATGCTACTAGAAATAAAAGGGAGTAAACCAACTACTCAAAAACACTATGCTGAGTGAAAAGATCCAGACACAAGAGTACGCACTGTGTGATTCCATTTATATGAAACCCTAGGAAAGACAAATCTAACCTATAGTGATAGACAGAAGATGGGTTGTTGCCTAGGGCCAGGGATGAAGGGTAAGGAATGACTACAAAGAGGCACAGGGAACTTTTTGGGGTGATGAAAGTGTTCTATAACTTGACTGTGGTGGTTAGAAAGATGTAAGTTTGTCAAAATTCATTGAACTACACATTTAAAATGCATGCATTTTATCGTATAAAAATTAAACATCAATAATGTTGATTTTAAAAATAGATCTCTAGTGTTAGAATCAATTGTTAAAATTAATATTAATAGAAATAAATCCAGACTCTACAAGGAGTAGGCCCGGATGAACAGAGCACATATAAAAAGCCCTGAGAAAAGTTTTTGAAAGGCTTTTTTGGCAGTATCTATCAATATTTTAAATGTGCATAGCCAGTATGCACTGGATCAAGTAATTGATCCGGTAATTCTAAGAATTTATCCAGTATGTTCCCGGGGCTGGCCCGGCGGTGCAGCAGTTAAGTGCGCATGTTCCGCTTCGGTGGAAACGATTTTTCACAAGGGTGCCAAGACCATTCAATAGGGAAAGGACAGTGTTTTCAACAAATAGTGCTGGGAAAACTGGACATCCACACGCAAAAGAATGAATTTGGACCCTTACCTAACACCCTATATAAAAATTAACTCAAAATGGATTGAAGACCTAAAGGTAAACCCAGAACTATAAAACTCTTCTAAGAAAACACAGGGCAAAAGCTTCACAGCACTGGATTCGGCAATGATCTCCTGAATATATATCAAAGGCACAGGCAACAAAAGAAAACATACACAAATTGGACTTCACGAAAATTTTAAAGATTTGTGCATCAAAAGACAATACCAACAGGGTAAAAAGGCAATGCAAAGAAGGGGATAAAATATTTGCAGATCATAAATCTGATAAGGGATTAACAACCAGAATACATAGAAAATTCCCAAAACTTAACAAAAGACCAAACAACTGGATTTAAAAATGGGCAAAGGACTTGCATAGACTTTTCTCCAAAGATATACAAATGGCCAATAAGCACATAAAAAGATGTTTAACATCACTAATCATTAGGCAAATGCAAATCAAAACTATAATAAGATACTACCTCATACTTATTAGAGTGGATACCATTTAAAAAAAAAAACAACAGGGGCCGGCCTCGTGGCGCAGCAGTCAAATGCGCACGTTTCACTTTGGTGGCCCAGGGTTCGCCGGTTCAGATCCCGGGTGTGCATATGACACCAATTGGCAAGCCATACTGTGGTAGGCGTCCCACATATAAAATAGAGGAAGATGGGCATGGATGTTAGCTCAGGGCCAGTCTTCCTCAACAAAAAGAGGAGGATTGGTGGCAGACGTTAGCTGAGGGCTAATCTTCCTCAAAAAAAAAAAAAGAAAAGAAAAGAACAAATGTTGCTGAGGATCTGGAGGAATTGGAAGCCCTGTGCACTACTGGTGGGAATATAAAATGATATAGCAGCTGTGGCAAACAGTATGGCAATTCCTTAAAAAATTAAAAATAGAGGGGCTGGCCCCGTGGCCGAGTGGTTAAGTTCGCGCGCTCCGCTGCAGGCGGCCCAGTGTTTCGTTGGTTCGAATCCTGGACGCGGACATGGCACTGCTCATCAAGCCACGCTGAGGCAGCGTCCCACATGCCACAACTAGAAGGACCCACAACAAAGAATATACAACTATGTACCGGGGGGCTTTGGGGAGAAAAAGGAAAAAATAAAATCTTTAAAAAAAAAATTAAAAATAGAATTACCATATGATCCAGGAATTCCACTTATGTGTATATATTCAAAAGAAAACAGGGTCTCAAAGAGATATCTTTACACCCATGTTCATAGGAGCATTACTCACTATAGCTAAAATGTGGAAGTAACTCAAGTGTCCATCAATGGATAAATCGATAAACAAAATACAGTACATACAAACAAGAAAATATTATCAACCTTAAAAAGGAAGAAAATTCTGACATATGCTACAAGATGGATGAACCTTGAGGACATTATGCTAAGTGAAATAAGCTAGACACAAAAAGACAAATACTGTATGATTCCATTTATATGATGTACTTAGAGTAGCCAAATTCATAGGGACAGACAGTAGAATGGTGGTTGCCAGGGGCTGTGGGGAGGGGAAACGGGGAATGATTGTTCCATGGACATAGAGTTTCAGTTTTACAAGATGAAAAGAGTTATGGAAATGGACAGTGGGATGGTTGAGCAACATTATGAATATATTTAATACCACTGAACTGTATGCTTAAAAACGGTTAGAGTAAATTTTATGCTATGTGTATTTTTTCACAATAAAAACATTGGGCAAAAAATTTGTGAGATGCAGCTTTTTCACTGGTGGATTGGCAGTGGAAAAGAGAGAAAAAAGAATTGACATGAGAAGAGAACTAACATTTACTGACCACCTACCAGGCCCATTGCATACGTGATCTCATTCAGCCGTCCTAGTAACATGTGTGATAATGACAATGAACACCTATCTATCAATGCACCTAAGTGGTGTTCTCAGAGCTTTGTAGAGTCACTTGCTTAATTTCATAACAAGCCTACGAGGTAGGGACCGTGATTCACACTTTACGACTCTGAGGGCGCTGATGCACAGCCACACAGAGAATCACTTGCTCAGTATCACACAGCTAGTAAGAGAAGGACCCTGGATTCAAACACAGTCTGGCTCCCAGGCCTATGCTCTTGACCACGATACAAAGATACACAAAGGCTTTAAGTACTCACCAAAGTCCCCTAGCTAATCAGTGGGATTCAAAACCAGCTCTGTCTAGCTCCAAACTCTTTTTTCCACCCCTCCCCAAGAGCTGGCAGGGCTGTGTGGACTAGGTTTCCACAGCTGGTAGAAAAAGGGATCAAACCAGACATCCTGCCGGGCCTTTCTAGCTCTGGATTTCTAAGATTCTATGGGCTGGGAACTGGAAAGAGGATGGGACCAGGCGCCCCCTGCTGTGCTGCCGGCTGCCAGCCGCGGACATCCACTTACTGTCGAGGTGGGTCTGCAGAGGTCTGTCGTTGATCAGCTCCAGATGCTGCCAGATCCACTTGCTGTAGAAAGGCGAGGTCCCAAGGTCTATCAGCCGCAAGACCTCACAGCTGCCCTGGACACATCCAGGGACACAAACAACAGTGTTAACCCCCGAGGCTCCAGGCAGGCCAGGCTTTGAAGACAAGCTCTCTGTGTTGCATCCTACCCCATTTTGTTTCACTTGCTTAATGCAAGTGGTTTCAGGCCTTTTTTTTTTTTTTAATGAAAAAGTTATCTACTCATCATAAAAAATTCAAATAACTAAAGAGGCACAAGAACAAAATACAATGTTGGCACTGGAAAAAACATCACCATAGAGGATGTTGTTGGGACAAGTGATGAAATTGATTACGGACTAGAGATTATATTTTATATCCATGTTAAATTCCCTGGTTTTGATAATTACTTTGTCATTAATTTCTGATTTTAGAAAATAATCACTTAAGTATATAGGGGTAAGTAAGTATGATAAATGCTATTTAATTCTCAAATGATGAGGCAGGAAAGAATACATATACACACATACACAGCATATAGATTAAAGCAAATGTGGCAAAATGCCAACAATCGGTGAATCTGGGTTAAGATTATACAGGAGTTATTTGTATTGTTCTTACAACTTTTCTGTAAGTTTAAAATCATTCCAAAATTAAAAGTTTAAAAAATATTCAAACCAAACAGAAGAACATAGAGAAAGTTAAAACTATGTAAATCCTAACACCCAGAAATAACAAGTAGTAACATTTTGGTGAATATTATTTCAAACTTTTCTCTTTACTCATATAAGATGTATATATACAGTTTTTCATAAATGAGTCCATTTAAGTAAAACAGATTCTAGCAACCATTTTAAAAACTCAATAATATATCAAGGACATTGTTTCATACAAAGCAATATGGTTCTACACTATGGGTTTTCATGATTGCGTCTTATTTTATGTATGCCATAATTTACATAAAATTTAAAATAAATATTCAGTTGAGCAAAAGAAGTCAGACACAAAGAGTATGTATTATATGATTCCATTTATATGAAGCTCAAGAAAAGGCAAAAGTAATCTTGGTGACAGAAGTCAGAAGAGCGGTTACATTTGTAGGTGGATTTTTCTGGGAAAGGTCATAAGGGAGCCTTCTGAGGTGCTAGAAAAATTCTCTACCTTGATTTAGGTGATGCTTACACAGGTGTATACTGACGTAAAAATTCATCAAGCTGTAAAGTTTAGTTCTTTATTGCATACATATGGCTATTTATTGCATATATATGTTGTGGTTATCCTTCCTCCTTCCCACTGCCTGATACTCAGATGTGATGGCTGGATATAGACTAGCCATATTGTGCCCATAAGGATGAAAGCCATAAGCTATGGATGATGAGGGGAAAAGCTAGACAGGGCCTGGGTTCTTGATGACTTCCTAGAACAGCTGTTCTAGCCCTGGATTTTTTTTTTTTTTTTTTTTTTGAGGAAGTTTAGCCCTGAGCTAACTACTGCCAGTCCTCCCCTTTTTGCTGAGGAAGACTGGCCCTGAGCTGACATGCATGCCCATCTTCCTCTACTTTACATGTGGGACGCCTACCACAGCACGGCATGCCAAGCGGTGCCATGTCTGTACCCGGGATCTGAACTGGCGAACCCTGGGCCGCTGAAAAGCGGAACATGCGCACTTAACCGCTGAGCCACCGGGCCGGCCCCACCGCTGGATTGCTTAATTCTAGACTCTCTACTGCATGAGAAAAATAAATTACTATTCATTAAGCCACTGCAGTTGGGTTTCTGTGACCTGAAGTTGACAGTAACTTTAACTGTACATACATCTTTATGCCTATAGTGGTTATTAGGGCAGTTCACAAACACTCATGTTCTCCTCCCAGGCACATGACAGGACTGTACTTTTCTACCCTTTGAATCAGGCATGGCCTTCTTACTTGCTTTGGCCAACTTCCTTAGAAACTGACTTGTGATACTCTGGGTGGAAACTTTAAAAGCCTGTGCTTGATTCTCAACATTCCCTTCCCCTGTCCTACTGATCATGGGAGGATGGGTCAAGAGAGAGCCTCCAGCAGCCTGGGTCCCTGAGTGCCCATAAGGAGCCGGGCCCTCTGCTGACCTGTGATGATAAAGTAGTGGGATGAAGGAATAAATCTTTGCTAGTTAATCCACTGATATTTGAGGATTGTTTATAATTGCAGTATAATCTAGTTTATCCTAATATAATACCCATCTTTGATTATCTCCTTGGGATTAATTCCTAAAGGGTTTCTATTTCAAATTTTGAGACACGTTGCCAAACTGCCCTCCAGTCATGTTAGATCAGTTCACACTCTCTCCAACAGCACATCGCAGAGCCTGTTGTGATACACCTTTGTATTATAGTGACAACTGGGTTTTCACAATCCTTTTAATCATTCCTAATCTGATAGGCAAGAAAGATATGTCATTTTTCTTATTTATTTCCTATCTTTATAAAATCTTACCCTTTTTTGGTAGGAACTCTAAGAGACACATTATAAGGGTTAAGGTTCAAGGCAGATTACTGTTGAAGACGAAAGAAAAGAAGGGATCAAATATTTAATAAACCCTCATTATATGCCAGGCATTGGGCTTGGAGCCTTATTCAACATTCACTCAGCAAACATTTATCAACCAGGAGCTGCTAAAGAAACACACATGAACAGTTTCCTCCTGGAAAATCTCTCGTGGGTCTTTAATCTGTATCTGTAGAGAAAACAACTTCACTTTGTGTCCCCAAATGATAACCTCTTCAAAATGAGTTGATTAGGGGCGTTAATTATGTTTTTGAGGCCAGCAAGACATCATGTTATCCAACTTTCTCTGGTCCCAAGGACGCCTAGCGGCCCGCCGCTCGTTTCGCCCTCTAGTGGCAATGTGAGTGAACGACAGGAGTCAGGATGGCCTGGTCTCCTTAGCAGATTCAAGGAGATGGCCAGACAGGAAATAAAAACGAGAAAAAGAGCGGTCCAGCAGTCCTTTACAGGAGGGCAGGTGCTCTTCAACCCCAGCCAGAGGGAGCGCGCCAGCATACAGCCTGGTGTTGCCTGATCTTCTGAATAGTCAAAACAAGTCAGAAATCAGAATTTTTATGTATAATCTTCACACTAACCATTAAATCACCTTTTAATAAAACACTGTAAGGGACAAACCAAACTCATCTGCTGGGAAGAAGGCCCTCTACCCGTTATCATTTTGTGACATCTATATTATTTTTCTCAGAATGAAGTCCAAGGACCCCTGCATTAGAATCACCTGTGACGCTTATTCAAATACAGATTTCCAGAGTTAGTGAATCAGAATCTCCGGGGTGAGGCAGGAATCTGTCTTTTTTTTTTTTTCTTTTGAGGAAGATTAGCCTTGAGCTAACATCTGCCACCAATCCTCTTCTTTTTGCTGAGGAAGACTGGCCCTGAGCTAACATCCTTGTCCACCTTCCTCTACTTTATATGTGGGACGCCTACCACTGCCTGGCTTGACAAGCGGTCTGTAGGTCTGCACCCAGGATCCAAACTGGTGCATCCCTGGCTATGGAAGCAGAATGCGCAAACTTAAATCACTGCGCCACCAGCCGGCCCCAGGAATCTGGCTTTTTAAGAAGCACCCTAGGAGTTCTTCATGCTTACCAAAACATGAAAACTCTTCTCTTAAAGCAGGGGTTCTCCAACTTTAGTGAGCATCAGAATCACCTGGAAGGCTTGTTAAAACACAGATGACTGAATCCCCTCCTCCCAGGGGTTTGGATTAAGGAGCTCTTAGGTGGGTCCAAGAATTCACATTTTTAATGAGTTCCCTACTTCCAGAAAGTTTTACAATGTGGTCATATCACTTTTACAATTCAAAGACTATGATTTTAAAAAGTGAATTGGCATCATTAAGATTTGAGAGCCAAACGCACAATTTAAATATGTATCTGTATGTAAATAAACATGTATACGAGCTTAGGGAGGGGGTACCCCTTGGCCCTCTTCTAATAACAGCTATGTATCTTAAAGTTCACAGCAAGTCTCTGAGGGAGGCAGGCCTTTGCTAGCTAGGACTTGGAAGCTCAGAAGAGGAAGTGAATTGCACGTGTTGCAGAATGGGGCTGAGCCCCCGTCTGACTGGTCACAGACACTGTATTAGGCACACTCTTCCCAGCTTCACCACGCCCCCACCCAGACCTCTTACCTTGCAAACAAACATGATGGAGGACGATTCCACAAAGTCTTCTGAGATCAGCTGCCCATAGGAGAACTTCTCCAACTTCCCCAAGGCTACAAGCTTCCAGAGCTTCTCATCGGACCACGAGTGAAACAGATCCATCTTCCTGAGGGGAAAAGCCCATTAGAATTCATCACCCTCCATCACAGAAGTTGTCCAGCTCTTAGCAATTTCCAGAAAGAGAAGATGTTCTCCCGCTCTTGCAAATGCCTGAGGTGGAAGATTTCGCACACCCTGCAATCATCCAGCCTGCAGCCAGTCTCCCAGCACATGATCGCCTTTGCTCCCTCTGCCCTCTACTCAAGGCCTCCCCTCCGGCCCCTCCCCTCTGTTGCCCCTCGAATACACCTGGGGTAATCAACTGCTGTGCGTCTCTTAGTTCTGCTCCTCCCTTGGGGAGCTTCTTCCTGACTCCATCCCTCCCAACCTTGTGGCCCACTAAACTATTCCCCATCCCAAGGAACATCCTGAGGGTTCCTCACTTCAGCTCCCCAGCTATTCTGTCCCCCAGCCCAGCAGTCCTGGCCCTACCTTTGGTCTGGGCAGCACATTCCAACCCATCTCCCTCCGGCTTATTGGCTTCAAACACTCAGCCCTGGGCCTGGGGAATGGAGGAAGTCTGAACTCTCCTCTTTTCTCCTGGCTGTCTCCTGTGGTTGAAGGGCCACTGCACAGTGACCACTCCTTCCCCTGACCTCACACACCACCATGTACATGGGTGCAGCCCTACGGGGCTGATACCAATCATCTCAGATTTTCTCAGCTCCAGCAGATTATAAGCTCAGGACTTGGGTGACTCAGGCCTCAGTAGGGAAACAGGGTCAGTGCCATGTGCAGAGGAGGAGAAGGGTCTGGAGTCACAGGAATAAAAGCCAGGCCACCAAGAAGGATTACCTACTATACCGCAAGTGCTGGGCCACACACTTCCCATGATCATCTCATTCGGCCTTATGATGACCTTGGGAGACAGGAGCCATTAACCCCACTTTACAGAGCAGGAGGCCAAAGCTCAGAAAAGCGAAGCGACCTTTCTAGGGTCACAGGGCTGATAAGCTCAAGAGCTGAGATTTGAACCCAGCTCTATTTTTCCACAGTATGAAAAAACGAGCTGCGTCTCCCTTCAGGACTAAATTCCTCCCTTTTCAGGATCCAGCCCCCACATGAAGCTCTCTCTCTCAGCTCTAGTCCACATGGACCAGGTCCTTCTCCCCATCACGCTTCTCTGTAGCCCTGCAATCCTACAACCTTTATTTTAAGAGCCAGTGCAGATGCTTCTTTTGATTTTCACTCTTTTCCTAAAGGCGAGTAACTAAAGATAATTAAATGAGCTTTAGTCCATATATCCTTATGTGGCCTTTCATGTAAGTGCTCAGACAAAAACCCTCGTGCTATCCATGAGCTCTGGTTTTTGGTTTGTTACATATGGCCCCCATAGTTAAGGTGCTTACTTTCTGACCCCCATGTGGTTGCAATTCTTTATATCCTGTTATCCATTTATTCATTGTTTATTTGCTGAGTACCTGCAAGTCCCTGACACTGTGACAACAGGGGAATTGCAATGGTGAAAAAGGCAGATCTGGCCATGACACTGTACTGCTTTTCTGTCTGATGGGGCAAATAAACTGTAGAGAAAGTATTATGTAACCAAGAATTACAGTTTTGATGTGGTTTCAAGGAAACCCAGGGTGTGAGAGAAGAATTGAGGGGGCACCCTCTGTATCCTGGGGTAAGGGTAGGTGGGCTTGCATAGTGAGGTGGGGCAGTGAAGCCCAGGGCCTCCTGCATCAGACATTCCGGGCACATCCCTATCCTGGCTTTGTCATCTCAAGCCCTGGTTCCCTCACCTATAAACTGGGGAGAATAAGAGAAACATCCTCACAAAACTAATGTGAGGTTAGATAAGGCAGGTGGTACAAAAGTCTTGGCACCCTGCCTGGCCCAGCAAAGTGCTCAGTACATGTTAGCTATTCTTAGTATTACTATCCCACAAGGAAGGATATTTGAGCTGAGAGCTAAGGTATAGTAGGAGTTTGCTAGACAGAGAAGTTGGGTGGGAGGTGGGTACAGAAGAACATTTCAGGCAGAGAGAACAGGACCTAGAATTTCCCACCAGGCCTGGGACAAAGTCAGGCACCTAATAAGCTCACAGGGAGATGCTGGCTGATACGGAGTTACCTAAAAAATTCAAACCGATGCTGAGCATCCTTTTGAACTTCCTGGTCCAGTTTATACTCAAGGAAATCCTCTCTGTCAACAACCAAGAACTCTGTTTCTTCCATACAGACCACGGTGGCCGACCTTACTGAAGAAGTCAGAAGATTCAGCTCCTGTTGGGTGGACGGGGTAAAGGCAAGTGAGAGGCCACCCCTGGCTTTCTGCTCGTAGCCGTGCACACCTCGTTGCTGCTTCCATCGCCCCCTGCAAATCTCTCCTCCTCAGACTACAGGCTCCCTGCCTGCCCTGTGTGCCTGTTCATTCCTCTCTTTGTCAGCCCACTCCCTTCCTCTTAATGTGCTGCCTGTGGGAAAGAGGCAACAGGCTTGACCAGGCCAGAGAGAGGAAGCTGGAGAGGGCTCACTGAGGAGTTACTGTATTTCTCAGGGGCTATATGAGGAACATACTCCTTAAACATCACAGACAAAGTGGTTGGCCTTTGATGTCACCTGGTCCAACTGAGTGGGCATTAGACGGGTAAGGGGGCTGGGCCCCAAAACAGGGCAGTGACTTGCATAGAGTGTAAGGCAGGACTGGGCCTGGCCGAGAGGTTCGAGCAGGAGTCTTGTCACACCCTTAACCCCACCCTCGGAAGGTGGACCCTTCTCTGGTGCTCACCCCAAAACAGCTGCCCTTGTGCAGCAACGTCGGGTGGGGGTCCAGGAAGGCACTGCTACCATCCTCGTCCTTGGTCACTGCGACCGTCCCCAGGTAGACGAAATAAAAGCTGTTGCCCCTCTGACCCTTCTTGACGATCACACGCCTGCGACCAAACCTGGGAAAAGACCATGGCCAATTGGTCAGTTGCATCATGGAGTCTGGTCTATGCTGGGAGGAGACCTGGACAGGTTGTACTCCTAGCTCTGGAGTCTAAAAGCACAGACTGGGACTGGAAGGGACCTCAGAACAGCCCAGCCTCAGCCCCACCCAGCTTGACCTCTTCACTAACGTTTATCTAGCTGCCCGCCTCCATTAGACTGAAGCTTCCTGGGAGCAGAGCCCGTGTCAGTCTGTTTAGGCACAGAGTAAATGCTCGATGAACAGTCGTTGAATAAATGAATGAACAAATGCCGAACGCAACGGATGAGTAGCTAAATGATTAAGAGCACTGGCTTTAGAGTCAGAGCAGGATCCAAATCCTGGTTCTGCCCTTAGATGTGTGACGCTGGGCAACTCACATACCTTCTCTGAGCCTGCTCTAGAAGGCAGGCATATTCAGCCAGGAAACGAGACTTTGGGGATGAGAGAGCATGGCCAGTGTTCATTCAAGTGTAGACTCCTAGAGCTGGAACTGGAAAGACCCTCAGAGACCATCCAGCTCATCCTACATTTTTGGGATGAGGAAAGTGGGGCCCAGGGAGCCCAAGGCTGGCTGAAGGTCACACAGTGAGGCACACCTGAGTCAGCACCAGAGCCCGAATCGCCTGCAGCAGATGTCTGGTGCTTTTGCTGCCAAGCATCTGGTTCCCTCTTGCCACCAACCGCAGCCTGATTTTACTTTAGGGAAACACCTTTTCTTGACTCTCAGACAGTCAGAGCGTCCCTGACCCGATGATGATTCAAGCAAAGCCAATCTGGTTCAGAAAGAACTAATCCCAAGGCTCCAACTTGAGGGACTGGGAAGGGGTATTCTCTCTTTCCCAGTGGACTGAAACTGGAAAGACAGAAGTCTGGAGCGGTGGTTGTAGCAGCCATCTCGCTGCCACGAGAGGAGAGTCTGCCTGAGAAGGTGGCTTATGAGAATGAAATGCCACAAGATGTAGACAGACGCTGGGTCCTGGTGACACCGAGCCCCTGAATCCCACTGTGCCTGAAGCTGAAGAACTATCCCAGAACTTTTCAGATACATTAGCCACCAATGAGAGCATTCCCTTGGGTGGGCTTTCCGTCACTTGCGACTGGAAGAATCCTGCCTAATCTGCTAATTCCCAGTCCTGGAAATAATCAACAACTGGCAGAGGGCTTTCACAATCACCACCTCTTGATCTTCGTAAAAACGCTGTAAAATCCATCTTATTGTCCTCATTTCACTGATGAGGATACTGAGGCTCAGAAAGGTTAAGTGGCTTGCCTGAGGTCACACTGGGGCAGATGCGGCATTAAATTCCAGATCTTCTGGCGCCATGATTCTTTTTCTTTCTGTGACATCATTCTGCCTGCCTTGGAATCTCTGTGACTAGGGTCTCACTCTTCTTCACTGGGCTAGGACAAAGCAGACCGTCCCCTCTGCTAGGAATGTCTTTGTCTACACCTCCACCTGTCAAACCTACCTGTTCAAATGCCACCTCTTTTGTGAAACTCCCTTGGCCAAGCCAGCTGGAAGGTTACCTCCCGCCCTTGGCTTATAACAGATTCTGCACAGGTTGCAACGGGCCTTAATCTGTAGTTAGCTGTGATTATGTCCTAGACTGCTACCTCCATGAAGTAAGACATCAGGGCACAAACCTGTAGTGACCTTACATCCTAGATTTTCAAGACAGGCCTTACCTCAAATATTCTGCTAGGCTGTCCCCCTTAAGCCACTGAAATGGCAATATTTCCACACGCACCTCTTAGACTTCTCTAGTACAGGTATTTACATGGTGCTTTTTGTCCCGTGGACCCTTTGACAATCTGGTGAAGCCTTCACAGAATAATGCTTTTTTGTTTTTGTTTTTTATTATTTTATTGACATCATAATAGTTTATAACATTGTCAAAGTTCAGGGGTACATTATTATTTGACAGTCACCATATATACGTGCCCGTTTAGTCTTTTTGCCCACCCCCCAACCCTCTTCCCCTCTGGTAACCACTAATCTGTTCTCTTTGTCCATGTGTTTATCTTCCACATATGAGTGAAATCATGCGGTGTTTGTCTTTCTCTATCTGGCTCATTTTGCTTAACATAATACCCTCAAGGTCTACCCAGGTTGTTGCAGATGGGATGATTTTTTCTTTTTAATGGCTGAGTAGTATTCTGTTGTATATATATACCACGTCTTGGTTGTCAGTTCATCAGTTGATGGGCGCTTGGGTTGCTTCCACGTCTTGGCTACTGTGAATGATGCTGCAATGAAGAAGGAGATGCACAAGTCTCTTTGAACTGTGGATTTCAAGTTCTTTGGATAAATACCCAGTAGTGGGATAGCTGGGTCATATGGTATTTCTATTTTTAATGTTTTGAGAAATCTCCATACTGTTTTGCATAGTGGCGGCACCAGTTTGCATTCCCAACAGCAGTGTATAAGGGTTCCCTTTTCTTCACAGCCTCTCCAACATTTGTTATTTTTTGTCTTGGTAATTATAGCCATTCTTGCAGATGTAAGGTGATATCTCATTGTGGTTTTGATTTGTATTTCCCTAACGATTAGTGATGTTGAACATCTTTTCACGTGCCTGTTGCCCATCTGTATATCTTCTTTGGGAAAATGTCTGTTCTTGTCCTCTGCCCATTTTTTGATCAGATTGTTTGTTTTTCCATTGTTGTGTTGTATGAGTTCTTTACATATTTTGGAGACGGACCCCTTGTCAGATATATGATCTGCAAATATTTTCTCCCAGTTGGTGGGTTGTCTTTTTGTTTTATTCCTGGTTTCTTTTGCTTTGCAGAAGTTCCTTAGTCTGATGTAGTCTCATTTGTTTATTTTTTCTTTTGTTTCCCTAGCCTTGAGTAGACATGGTATTTGAAAAGATGCTGCTAAGACTGATGTCAAAGTGTGTACTGCCTACATTTTCTTCTAGGAGCTTTATGGTTTCACGTCTTACCTTCAAGTCTTTAATCCATTTTGAGTTAATTTTTGTGGATGGCATAAGATAATGGTCTACTTTCATTCTTTTGCATGTGGCGGTCCAGTTTTCCCAACACCGTTTGTTGAAAAGACTCCTTTCTCCATTGTATGCTCTTGGCTCCTTTGTCAAAGATTAGCTGTCCACAGATGTGTGGTTTTAGTTCGGGACTTCAATTCTGTCTCATTGATCTGTGTGTCTGTTTTTGTACCAGAGTACCATGCTGTTTTGATTACTATAGCTTTGTAGTATATTTTGAAGTCAGGTATTGTGATACCTCCAGCTTTGTTCTTTTTTCTCAGGACTGTTTTAGCTTTTTGGGGTCTTTTGTTCTTCCATATGAATTCTAGGATTCTTTGTTCTATTTCCGTCAAGAATGTCATTGGGATTCTGATTGGGATTGCATTGAATCTGTAGATTGCTTTAGGTAGAATGGACATTTTAACTATGTTTATTCTTCCAATCCATGTGCATGGAATATCTTTCCATTTCTTTATATCACTATCAATTTGTTTCAATAATGTCTTATAGTTTTCATTGTATAGGTCTTTTACCTCCTTGGTTAAATTTATTCCTAGATATTGTATTCTTTTTGCTGTGACTGTAAATAGGATTGTATTCTTGAGTTCTCTTTCTTTTAGTTCATTATTAGAGTATAGAAATGCAACTGATATTTGTTTGTTTGTTTGTATTTTGAGGAAGATTAGCCCTGAGCTAACATCTGTGAGTCCTCCTCTTTTTGCTGAGGAAGACTGGCTCTGAGCTAACACCCACGCCCATCTTCCTCTACTTTATATGTGAGATGCCTACCACAGCATGGCTTGCCAGGCAGTGCCATGTTGGCACCCGGGAGCTGAAGCGGCGAACCCCGGGCCACTGAAGTGGAACACGCGCACTTAACTGCTGCACCCCCAGGCCAGCCCCCACAACTGATATTTCTAAGTTGATTTTCTACCCTGAAACTTTTCTGTAGTTGTTGATTATTTCTAATAGTTTTCTGATGGATTCTTTAGAGTTTTCTACATATAGAATCATGTCATCAGCAAACAGCAAGAGTTTCACTTCTTCCTTACCAATTTGGATACCTTTTATTTCTTTTTCTTGCCTAATTGCTCTGGCCAAAACCTCCAGTACTATGTTGGAGTGGCAAGGGTGGGCACCCTTGTCTTGTTCTTATTCTCAGAGGGATGGCTTTCAGTTTTTCACTGCTAAGTATGATGTTGGCTGTGGATTTGTCATATATGGCCTTTATTATGTTGAGGTACTTTCCTTCTATACCCATTTTATTGAGTTTTTGTCATAAATGGATGTTGGATCTTGTCAAATACTTTCTCTGCATCAATTGAGATGATCATGTGATTTTCATTCCTCATTTTGTCAATGTGATGTATCACACTGATTGATTTTGGGATGTTGAACCATCCCCTGCGTCCCTAGTATAAATCCCACTTGATCATGGTGTATGATCCTGTTAATGTATTGGTGTATTTGGCTTGCCAATATTTTGTTGAAGATTTCTGCATCTATGTTCATCAGCGACATTGGCCTAGAATTTTCCTTCTTTATGTTGTCCTTGTCTGACTTTGGGATCAGGGTGATGTTGGCCTCTTAGAATGATTTAGGAAGTATTCTGTCTTCTTCAATTTTTTGGAATAGTTTGAGAAGGATTAGTATTAAATCTGCTTTGAATGTTTGGTAGAATTCTCCAGAGAAACCATTTGGTCCTGGACTTTTACTTTTTGGGAGGTTTTTGATTACTGTTTCAATCCCTTTATTTGTGACTGGTCTATTCAGATTATCTATTTCTTCTTGATTCAGTTTTGAGAGATTGTATGTCTAAGAATTTATCTATTTCTTCTAGATTGTCCAAGTTGTTGAAATATGGTTTTTCACAGTTTTCTCTTATACTCCCTTGTATTTCTGTGGTATCCATTATAATTTCTCCTCTTCCATTTCTAATTTTATTTATTTGAGACTTCCCTCTTTTTGTCTTAGTCAGTCTGGCTAAGGGGTTCTCAATTTTGTTTATCTTCTCAAAGAACAAGTTCTTATTTCATTGATCCGTTCTACTGCTTTTTTTGGTTTCTATTTCTGCCCTAATTTTTATTATTTCCCTCTTTCTGCTGACTTTGGGCTTTGTTTGTTGTTCTTTTTTCTAGTTCTCTTAGGTGTATTTTAAGATGGCTTATTTGAGATTTTTCTTGTTTGTTAAGGTGGGCCTGTGTTGCTGTGAATTTCCCTCTTAGGACTGCTTTTGCTGCATTCCATAAGTGTCAGTATGATGTATTTTCATTTTCATTTGTCTCCAGATATTTTTCATTTCTCCTTTGATTTCTTCATTGATCCATTGGTTGTTCAGTAGCATGTTGTTTAGTCCCCACATATTTGTGACTTTCACAGCTTTTTTCTTGTAGTTGATTTCTAGTTTCATAGCATTATGGTTGGAGAAGATGCTTGATATGATTTCAATCTTCTTAAATTTATTGATGTTTGCCTTATTTCCCAACATATGGGAAATGCGGTCTATCTTTGAGAATGTTCCATGTGCACTTGAGAGGAATATGTATTCTGCTGTTTTTGGATGGAGTGTTCTATATATATCTGTTAAGTCCATCTGATCTAGTTTGTCATTTAATTCCACTATTTCCTTATTGACTTTCTGTCTGTATGATCTACCCATTGATATAAGTGGGGTGTTGAGGTCCCCTACTATTATTGTGTTGCTCTTAATTTCTCCCTTTGGGTCTGTCAATATTTGCTTTATGTACTTTGGTGCTCTTGTGTTAGGTGCATATATATTCATAAGTGTTATGTCTTCTTGGTGGAATGTCCCTTTTATCATTATATACTGTCCCTCTTTGTCTCTCATTGCCTTTTTTATCTCGAAGTCTACTTTGTCTGATATAAGTATGTCAACACCTGCTTTCTTTTGTTTGCCATTTGCTTGGAGTATCATCTTTCACCCCTTCACACTGAGCCTGTGTTTGTCTTTAGAGCTGAGATGTGTTTCCTGGAGGCGGCATATTGTTGAGTCTTGTTTTTTAATCCATCGAGCCACTCTGTGTCTTTTTTTTTGAATTTTTTTTTTGAATAAGATTAGCACTGAGCTAACATCTGCCACCAATCCTCCTCTTTTTGCTGAGGAAGATTAGCCCTGAGCCAACATCTGTGCCCATCTTCCTCTATTTTATATGTGGGACGCCTGCCACAGCATGGCTTGATAAGCAGTGCATATGTCCGTGCCTGGGATACAAACCAGTGAATCCAAGGCCACTGAAGAGGAGCACACAAACTTAACTGCTATGTCACTGGGCCAGCCCCCACTCTGTGTCTTTTGATTGGAGAATTCAATCCATTTACATTTAGAGTGATTACTGATATATGAGAGCTTAATACTGCCATTTTATCTCTTGTTTTCTGGTTGTGTGTATTTCCCTTGTTTCCTGTCTCATGTATTTCTGACTGCCATTTCAGTTTGGTGATTTTCTATAATGATTTCCTCAGTTTTCTTTTTATTTATCATTTGTGTCTCTACTCTGATTTTTTTCTTTAGTGGTTACCAGGAGGTTTGTACAAAAGATCTCATAGATGAGATGGTCCATTTTCTGATGGCCCCTTATCTCCTCAGCCTAAGCAGGTTCTATCCCTTTTCTCTTCTCCATCTAAGCTATTGTTGTCACAATTTACTCTGTTTTGTGCTGTAAGTTTATGATTAAAATGAAGTGCTTACAGTTATTGTTGATGCTTTCCTTCCCTTTATCTTTAATGTTGTAATTGTTTGTTAACCTGTTCTGATAGAGAGCTGCAATTTTCTGATTTTGTCTATTTATTTCCTGTTCAAGGCTTTGTAACCCCTTTCTTTCTTTCTCAGGTATGAGAGACTTATTGTTTTTGGTGAGAGAGATTGGCCCTGAGCTAAAATCTGTGTCAATCTTCCTCTATTTTGTAAGTGGGACGTTGCCACAGCATGGCTTAAAGAGCAGTGTGTAGGTCCAGGCTTGGGATCTGAACCTCCCAACCCTCATCCACCAAAGTGGAGCATGTGAACTTAACCACTATGCCACCAGGCTGGCCCCTATGAGGGCCTTTTTGATCATTTCTTGTGTGTGTGTGTGTGTGTGGTGGGGTCTTTTGGCAGTGAACTCCTTCAGCTTTTGTTTATCTGGGAAAGTCTTTATTTCTCCATCGAATCTGAAGGATAGTTTCACTGGATAGAGTAATGTTGGCTGAAAGTTTTTGTCTTTCAGTGTTTTGAATATATCATTCCACTCTCTCCTAGGCTGTAAGGTTTCTGCTGATCAATTCACTGAAAGCCTGGTAGTGGTTCCTTTGTAGGTTATTTTCTTCTGCTTAGCTACGCTTAATATTTTTTCATTGTCATTGACTTTTGCTAGTTTTACTATTAAATGCCTTGGAGAAGGTCTTTTTGCATTGATGCAAATAGGAGTTCTGTTGGCTTCATTTACACTTAATCCCAGCTCCTTCTTCAGATTTGGGAAGTTCTCAGCTATTATTTCTTTGAACAAACTCTCTGCTCCTTTTTTATCCATCTCTTCTCCCTCTGACATATCTATAATCCTTACGTTGCATTTCCTAATTGAGTCAGATTATTTCTTAGAGAATTTCTTCATTTCTTTTTAGTTTTAGTTCTCTCTCTTCCTCCACCTGAAGCATTTCTATATTTCTGCCCTCTAAATTACTAATTCTGTCCACCATAATGTCAGCTGTTTTGTTTGTTTTGTTTTGTTTTTGCTGAAGAAGATTAGCCCTGAGCTAACAGTGCCAATCTGCCTTCACTTTATATGTGGGTCGCCGCCACAGCATGGCTGATGAGTGGTGTAGGTCCACATCTGGGATCTAAACCTGCAAGCCGAGGCTGCCAAAGCAGACCCCGCCAAACTTAACCACTCTGGTGAGGGGCCGGCCCCTCAGCTCTGTTCTTTAAGGATTCTAGATTGTTTTTTTATCTCATTCATTGTGTTTTTCAACTCCAGAATTTCTGTTTGGTTTTTCTTTTTTTTTTCCTTCAGAGTTTCAATCTCTTTTGTGAAGAATTCCCTCTGCTCATTAATTTTATTCCTAAGTTCATTGAACTGTCTTTCTGAGTTTTCTCGTAGCTTGTTGAGTTTCTTTATGATAACTATTTTGAATTCTCTGTCATTTAGATTGTAAATTTCTGTGACTTTAGGATTGGTTTCTGGGTACTTGTCATTTTCCTTCTTGTCTTGAGTGTTAATGTATTTCTTCATGCCATTTGATGGGGTGGACCTTTGCTGGTGCACAGTGGTAGTATCTGGTCACAGATTCCACCTGTCACTGTTGGGGGGTTGGGCAGGAGCTGTGTCCTCTGGCAGTTGTGCCCATTTGTTGAAAGCTGCATTGACAGGGTCCACCAGAGCATTTGCCCACTGACCACCACTGCTTCACACATGCAGGTGCCAGTGCTCTGGCACTGATCTCCTGCCCTTGCTGACTGGCCAAGGTGGTGCACCAGGTGGGATGGGAAGAAGGGGCCACTTTCTTTCCCATCCATGTTCCTGCTCTGCACTCACTAGTGGCCCACCTGAGCTGCTCAGCTTGGTGAGCGCACCCCTGCAGTAACTAAGCCACCTCAATGTGGAGCATTCCCACAGGCTGGGAAGCAACTCTGAGAGCCAAAGTATTCCCGTGGAGGGCTGCCTTTACCTCATCTCCTCTCAGAGTCGCAAGCCAGCTAGTGCATGAGGTCCCACAGCCTAGATTGCTGCCACTAGGAAGGGGAAAGAGATCTGCTTACCTCCTTCCACTGTTTCCCAGGGGATCCAGTACCCCTACCTTCAGACTTATGTCTGCATGGATCTCTCACATGTCTATTGTGCTGTATGGATGTCCTCTGTTGGTTAATGAATATCCTTTTCATTGTATCTTAGGGAGGAGAGGCTACAGGAACAGCTGACTCCACCAGGATGCTGATGTCACTCTCTGTAGTACTTTTATGGCAAAAATAGACCTCTGGGAGCCGGCCCTGTGGCTGAGTGGTTAAAGTTCCATGCGCTCCACCCTGGTGGCCAGGGGTTCGTGGGTTCAGATTGTGGGTGCAGACCTATTCCACCATGCCATGCTGTGGAGGCATCCCACATACAAAGTAGAGGAATACTGGGACAGATGTTGAGCATGAGTCTTCCTCAAGCAAAAAAAGAGGAAGATTGGCAAAAGATGTTATCTCAGGGTGAATCTTCCTCACAAAAACAAAAACCCAGACCTCCGGCCAGGGTTATAGCTTGGCTCTATTGGACACATTTACCTGAAATGCCTCTTCATACATACTAAGTGCCCTGGGAATGGAGGTGTTGGTGGAAGCAAATGCCAAAGATGGACAGCCAAGGAGCATTTCCAATCCCACTGGGAGCACACGATGATTTGCTTTTGCTCTGAGAGCTGCCACATTTGTCCCACAGCAGAGGGCAGGACCCCAGCCAGGCTGGCAGGAGGCTGGGGCAGGGCTTGGGGTTGGGAGTGGCAGAGTCTGAGGCAAATGAGGCGGCAGCAGAGTCTGAGGTGACCAAGGTGGTGGCAGCAGTTCCCTATGCTCAGCCAAGGTGCTGGTGTGGTGCGGGCCTGCCCCCCCCCCAAAGAATAATGTTTTACATGTATAAAATAAAATACAGCAGAATTACAGTTTATAAATGTTTTTTAAAACTGAAATTTGTGATACAGCAATACATGTGCATCTTTATTAAGGCACTGAATAACAAGGGCTAGCTGTGGATCTAATTTTGAAGATGTGATGAATGTAAATTATTTTTTGAGAAATCGGCAACCATATGAATACATGAAAATATCTGTGATTTCTTTTGGTGAAAAAGTCACAGGAATGGCTAATACTATAATGGTTTGTTACCCACATCCATGACAGAAGGAAATGATAAAGTTCAGTTAGACGTTAATAAAATATAGGGATAATTTCCTTCTCGGACCCTTGCTCTAGTTCCTATCTGGATGTAGGGCTTGGATTTGAGTCTCAGCTCTGCTGTGTACGATCTGGGTGACATAGGATGAGTCATTTTCCCCTCTGAACCTCAGTTTCCTCATCTTAAAAATGAGGGAATTGGACCTGATCCTTTCCAAGGGTCCTACCAGATCCTCTCCAGATTCAGTGGCTCCTTAATTCCAGGTAGACTCTCAATAAATGAATGAGATAATCTGTGCTGCAACCATAGCAGTAAGCACTACAGTGAACTGACAGACAGCTTTTCACAGCTGACACTCCAACAGAGGGACTGGTAGACCTGCCGTGGTCTTCTCAGCTGGGCTCTTCCTGCCCAACCATGTCCCAGCCCAGGGGCCAGGGGTGTGCCCCTCACTCACCGTTCAAAGCGCAGGACTTTGGCCAGGAGCAGCTGCAGGGGCTCCGAGTAGTTCCGGTAGCTATCCAGAACTTGCAAAAGGCTGCAGAGGGCTTGGACTTCTTGCTCTGACCTCCAGGAAGGCTGCTTCTGTGTGATCTGAATGGCCCTTGGGGGGAAGTGACCCTGGGGAAAGAGAGCCAGAGTGACACAGAGGACCCAGCAGTTTCCCCCAGGGGCCAGCAGGCCCACACTCCAGCTTTTACGCCTTCCCACTCCCATACAGTAGTGGCTGACATGTAATGAGTATTTACAGTGGGCCAGGTGTCCAGACCAGCATCTTACACGCACCAGCTCATTGCATCTTCACCCAGCCCACGAAGCAAGGCATGGTTATTATCCCCATTTGACAGATGAAGACACTTAGGCAGGATTATAACAGATCTGCTACACGCCTAGGTCCACAGCCCCAACTACCAATTAAACTGCCTCTGCTGTTCATTGACGGTCCCCGAGTCAATATGGGGCTCCCTGGGCTCACATGCACACTGCAGTCAGGGGAGATCTCCCTTGCCTCAGCCTATACCTCGGCTGCTACAGGAGACTAAGGAACAAAGGGAACCAACAAAGACTGTTAGCTAACCCTGGTGAACCAGCCCAGTGGGCAGACAGGTCTACTCATTCTCCCACCACTCTCACCTGCTGGGGAAATGGCACGGTGAGTTGTTAACACCCCCACTGATTGCGCATTGCACTTAGAACAAAATCTTAACTCCATACCACAACCTATGGCCCCACGTGGTCTGACTCCCTACCTCCCTATCCCCTCGCCTCCTGCTTTTCCCCTTCATTCTCTAGTCTCTAGCCTTCTACCCGTCTCTTGCATGTGCCAAGCTCATTTCCATCTTTCAGTCTTTGCTTGGGATGTTTCCTCTGCCTGGAATGCTCTTCCCCTGGGTTTTCACATGGATATGGTTGCCTCTTCCTCCTCATTTTGTTCTCAGCTCATATGCTGCCACGTCATCAGGGAGTCCCTACGGATCATCAGAGGTAAAATAGCAGGCCCGCTCCCCAGCACTCTGTAAGCTCTGAATCATTTTCTTCAAAGCATTTAATACTTTCTGAAATGATCTTATCCCTTTTGGTTAAGGTGTACATTATCTGTCACTTCCCCACCCTACACACACACACACGCATATACACCACACAAACATACACACACTCTAGAACTGTACTGTCCAATATGGCAGCCAATAGCCACTTGTAGCTATTTAAATTTAAACTAAATTAGATAAAGAATAAGTTCCTCAGTCACACTAGCCACAGTGCTCAATAGCTACACGCGTCCACTGGCTATGGTATTGGACAACGCAGACTACCGAACGTTTCCATGATCACAGAAAGTCTATTGGATAAAAGTGCTTTAGAATATAAGTCCCAAGAGAAACACAATAGTGGCCTTCTCTACCACTCTAGAATAATGCGTCACATGTAGTGGGCACTCAATGAAATAAATATTTATGGAAAGAACAAACGAATGCCAGCAGTCTTGTATAACAGTAATTGTCGTAGAAGCAAAATGACAAGACGAATAATTCTGGACATCGGGATGACAGATCTGAAGCCTTGCACATTCACTCAGAAAGGCAGTGTAGCTCAGTGATTAAAAGTGCACAGGCTCTTGTGCCAGGTGCCTGGGTTTAAAGCTTGGCCTGCTAGTTCCTAGCTGTGTGTCCCGGGACAAGTCACCTCTCCCTGAACCTCAGTTTCCCTATCTGATAATAGCAGAAACTATATGTATAAATAGCATAATTAATATGTGCAAAGGACTTACAACATGTCTGGCACTCAGCATGGGCTATGGAAGTCTTGGCCATTTTTATGGTCTGAATCCAATCTTTCTCCTTTCTCTCTCTTGTTATCAAGAACCCAATGGGATTTCTATCACAGGGCCCATTTATAACAAAACACAGATGGCCCTGGCTTCTGTGAACCCCACTGATTCTTCAGGCCCACTTGGGGCCCTAATTCCTTCAGGAAATATTTCTCACCACTCCCAACCCTTACAGGCTCCCCTCTCTGGATTCCTTCAGAACTGATTCTATTTGTTATTTAACTTCGTGAGTAAGTTTCATCACCTTAACTCCTGATTAGCTCCTTAAGGGCAGGTGGGAATGTTACACAACTTAGTATTCCCCACAACCAGACACAGATCTGGGCCCACCTTAGGAGCTCAAAAAAGTATCTGGTGGGGCGGTCCCTTGGCAGAGTGGTTAAGTTCGGGCACTCTGCTGTGTCAGCCCAGGGTTTCACCAGTTCAGATCTTGGCATGGACATGGCACTGCTCATCAAGCCATGCTGAGGTGGCATCCCACATGGCACAACTAGAAGGACCCACAACTAAAAATATGCAACTATGTACCAGAGGGCTTTGGGGAGAAAAAGGAAAAATTTTTTTAAAATCTTAAAAAATAATAAAAATAATAAAAAGTGTACATTAAAAAAATTTTTTTAAATTAAAAAAAAGTTTCTGGAATGGGAAAAGGGAATATAATTCAAACAGGGCCTGGGTGACATGGCCGCTGCCTGCTTCTCAAACACCACTTCTTTTTTTAAGATTTTATTTTTTTCCTTTTTCTCCCCAAAGCCCCCCGGTACATAGTTGTATATTCTTAGTTGTGGGTCCTTCTAGTTGTGGCATGTGGGACGCTGCCTCAGCGTGGCTCAATGAGCAGTGCCATGTCCGCACCCAGGATTCGAACTGACGAAACACTGGGCTGCCTGCAGCGGAGTGTGTGAACTTAACCACTCGGCCACGGGGCCAGCCCCACAAACACCACTTTTCAGTGCTGTCACCATCACTCACTTCAGGCCAGCTACCCCCTCCCCCTGTTTCCCACATACAGGAAGGATAAAAGAGGCAGGCAAAAGAGGCCACACCTTGGCTCCAAGAGGAGAAAGGGGTGAGACAGAGTGGCACAGGTGGTCCTGGTACTGGTTAGAAAGCTCTGTTCTTCCCCTTTCCCTGAGAGAAAAACCAACATGGCTATTCCAGGCCAGGCTCAAGTCAGGTCTACACTAGTAAGAACTTCAGATCTACCCTATATATAGGTAAACTCCTTTAAATTTTAAATTAATATCCAGGATTTGGTGGAGAGAAGCCAGGAAGATAACAACGCTTCTTGAAATTCAGAGAACAAGTCACACAGTCCAGATAAAGGCATTTCCTCGTCAGACTGGCCATCTGACACCCAGGTCGGGGATAGGTGTGCCCAGCATCTCTTGGAGAGTTTGGAGCAGAGCCAGAATTCACACACAGGCCAGGGCTTTTCCCACCACCCTATTTCTCCTCTGTCTGGGGTTCTCACACCCTCTGTTTTGCCTTCCGCTGTTTTCCCACAGGTTCAAGTGCAGGCGCTCTCCCCCACGGGTTCTGCTCAGCTATAAAGCAAGAACGGGGTCAGGGGGCTCACACTCTTGGAAAGCCAGGGCTGCAAGGGATCACTGAGAGCAGCTATTTTAAAGATAAGGAAACTAAGTGGCTAGCTCAGGGTGACACACTGGGTTGGTGGAAGAACCTGGACTAGACACAGCTGTCCTAATGCCCAGCCCAGTGTTTCTTCCAGGCCATGATGCAGAAAGAAAATTCCCAGCAGCAAGGTCAGAGTTATGCATACCGACTCTGCAACGAAATCCATGGTATCAAACGTGATCCGGCCTTGCTTCTTTTTCTGAAAGAAAAGGAGTGGGGGAAGGAAGGAGAATCAGCAGAACTGCTTCTAGAATTTTGCACTGAAACCCTTCTGCGTACCTGGACCACCATAGCAGGCAGGAAGCCATGGGAAACCTCCTACCAGCTGGGCCTCTCATGTCCACCTCTGCCCAAAAGCCCCAACTCAGCACGAAATTTGGGCCCAGCATTATGAAGGGAGAGAAAGGGGGGAGGGAAGGGAGGATAAAGACAGGAAGGATGAGAGGGAAAAGGAAGAGGGAAAAGAAGCAAACAAATAGGAAAGTATAGAGGGAGGAAAGAACGGAAAGGAGGGATAAAAAGGAAGGAACAAATGAAGCCAACCTTTGTTAAGTGCCTTTAAGGAGCCAGGCATGGTGCATCTTCCTTATCTTACTCCATTTCATCATCAAGACAAAGCAGGTATTATTAAGCCCCATTTAGGACTTGAGGGAGGTGAAGGAACTTGCCCAAGCATCACACAGTGAGTAAACTCCTCACCTAGAGGATGACCAGGAGCAGGTGTAAGAGGTCTCAGGGATGAACTAATCCAACCCTATCTCCTAACAGATGCAGAAAGGATGCAACAAGAGTAGAGAAAGGGGCAGAGAGACGGAAAAGATATGTGGGAGGAGCTGGGGGAAGGGACAAACATGGCCCTGACCACCATCCTGGGCCACACCAGGACCCACATTCATCTCTCAGAGCCCACTCAGATCCCTGTCCTCTCCCCCATTTATAGTTTGTGTATCTGTGTGGTGCTCCTCAGGGAGGCCAATGAAGGAAAGAGGTGGCGTTCAGAAAGATCCAGATTTACATACTCTACTGTAAACCAGTCCATGGCTCTCTCCACCCCAGGCACCCAGCTGTCTGCACAGTAGCCATATTGATGAGGATTATTTTGGGTTGGTTACTTTTAACTGCAGACAAGAAAGAAACTCTGAAAAGTAGAATTTACTTACCCTTTGTTAAGAGACATTTACATTTGTATAGGAAATCTCCATTTGTAAAGGTGTTTCCCTCTCTGCACCAGGAAGAAGGGGGGGATGACCTTATCTCTAGAAACTCTTAATGGGGAAGGCAAGGACTTAAATCTGCATAATAATCTTACTTACATAATAATTACATAATTACATAATAATCTTACATGTTGACTGTACTTGTCTGGTAACCTCATATAACTGACTCCCGCCACCACCAACATCCTCCTTTGTCTTTAGTTGAAGATGATGTTTAAGGTGGTGGCTTCAGCCATTTTGGCGAGTTGCTCAGGTTGCCTGAGCCTCTCCCATGTATACATGCTGTAAAGCTTTGTTTGATTTTCTCCTGTTATTCTGTCTCATGTGACTTTAGTTCGTTCTCTGGCCAGAAGAACCCAGAGCAGGTGGAAGAAATGTCTTCCTCCCCTACAGTTTGGCGACTTGGAGGGAATAAAATTCCACTGGCTGTGATGAGGATCAAGGCTGCCCCAAGGAGAGAAGCTCCAGGTGACCTGCCCTACATACCAATCTATATCATCCTCCAGGAAGCACAGGACACCCTGACTTAATCCAGTCTGCCTCTTATCTAAAGTTATAGGACCACCCAATAACCAGACCCCATCTTCACTGATACCATTTTAATGACTTTTTTTTTTACATAATCTTTCCTTTGTCTTGTAAAGAGATAACTCACATACCTATGCCTTAAATTTAGCCCTACCTTCCACCCATGTCTGCAGCTCTTTACTGCCCATGGGTCCTGTCCCCATGCTACTCCACACTATTCTCTAAATAAAAGAGCACTACTGCCAGACCTTGAGAGTCCAAGAAATCTTTCTTTCGACTCCATGACTCACCGAGCCCACATCAATATGACTCCCATAGGCTGCCCTTGAGAGACTTCTGCCCTTCTCACAGCCATCCTGAATGGGCAATGCTGTTAGGTTTAGCCTCACACTCTCCTGATGACAAGCCTAACTCTGGTCTTCAGCTTCCAGCTGCCCAGGCACCAGCCCAAGTCTTCTGGTAACCAGACTCCTGGTCTCCAGATCCCTTCTCCTCACCACTGCATGACCACCACTGCACGACCACCTGGAGTCAGAATGTCCTTCCTGAGACTTCAGTCTCTTAGGTGACAATTCTTCCACTCCATCCCTTCCCATGTCATGGCCCAACAACAGGGCAGAATCTGGCCACAGACTTGTTTGGTTTGGCTAGCAAAATGTCTTCAAAATAGATGAATTTGAATGTCTTTAGATGACGCATGCCTGTCCTCTCCAGCTGGACCACAGGCCCCTACTCCCTGGTACATCTTAGACTCAATCACACACAGTTACATTACCTGCTGGCCCCTAGAAACCAATCTAAGAGCGCCTTCCTTTCCCCCATCACTACCTCCCATAACCCTCTCCTTGGCTACTGTCCTTCAGAAACCATTTTGGGAAATTTCTTGGAGTGAATTGCTGGATGCGGGGGGAGGGGGGGACTGGTCTAGTCACTCTTGACATAACAGGAAAATGGGCAGTGTTGGTCCAGGTATTGGCTGGGGAACTTTGGAGCTCTGGATGGTAATGAAGACACCTTTGGGGAGCCAGAACAAGTTAACAGAAGGGTGATCAACTTTTCTGAGCCAAAAAGGGGTTTATGATCTACCATTGGGATAAAATATTTGAAATCGAGACCTTCTAGAAAATCTAGAAAGCGCAGTCACCGGAGTGAACAGGGCCCTGCAAATGTTCCTCTCTTGTTTAAGTGGGGGAACAGGAAAGAAGGCAGAGAAGATGAACAGTTGGTGAGCCTTCAGAAAACCCCAACTCTATTATGACTCCTGGTTTCTTCTGGCTCTTTTTGTTTTTCTGAGGAAGATTCGCCCTGAGCTAACATCTGTGCCAATCTTCTTCTATTTTGCATGTAGGTTGTCGCCACAGCATGGCTGCTGATGAGTGCTGTAGGTCTGTGCCCGGGAACTGAACTCTGGCTGCCAAGGCTGAGTATGCCGAAGCTAACTACTAGGCCACAGGGCCAGCCCTCTCTCTATTCTGGCTCTTTTGATCCCTGTTGGAATAGAGATGGCTTCTTTCCCACTCCCGATGTTTCTTTCCACACAGAGGGAGTTGTATGAGTAGAACACCACTAGCCTCTCTCCTTCCACATTGAGGAGGAGTGACTTAAACTCCTTGGTGAGGCTGGAAGGAGAAACTGGACATGACCATCCCCTTCTCCTTTCCTCTGAGCCCACACTCTGCCCTGCCCAGCTCTGCCGGGAGTTTAGTGCAGGAAGCCCTGTGACTGCAGTGGAGCCTGCCTTGGTCCAGCACTGCCTGTGACGAGGTGTGTAAAGCTGCCTAATTCTGAGTTCGCCACTTAGGCAACCCTCTTGCTTGGTAACCTTCTCCAGGATAAGTCTCATCATTAATAAAACTGACAGTTGTGTCTCCCATCTGCTTTCCCTTTGTCTTCTCTCTCAGTTGGTTCAGAACTTGGGCTAGGAAGTGGGGTACTATTTATTGGACCCCCTTACACCCTCATATTCCTGCTAAGCCCAGCTGCTTACATCCCAGAAGGAGAAGATAGGGTGCCTTCTGTGAGCACTCTCAATGATCTGGTATTCCCGGAATCCTCTGAGACCTTGGCGGAACATTTTACACACTCGGATCATCACGATGATATCCAGGGTGACCCGGTACAGCGCCTGTGGAAACAAAACAAACAAGATCAGTGGAAACCATCTGTTTTCAGCAGTCAACAGCAGGCTGGATAGCATTGAACCAGGTGAAATGTAACAGGATTAAATGCAGTGGCGTGCTGGAGCAAGAGTTACATTTTCAGGACGTTTTCAAGCCTGTTAAGATCATTTTGGTAGCTTAAAATTGGCCACAGTAGGAGTATTTATCCCACAAAAACTGGCAACTACTACAAATGGGGGCATCTCCCTCTCCAGGAACCAGTTTTTAAAACATTCACCAGCACAGTTCTAGTTAAATGTCAAGTCCCTCACTTCAGAAAATAAAGGGCACAAGTAACAGCAGGCAGTAAAGGATGATGCACACAGAGCCTGCATTTTTGGAATCAGACGGATCTGAGGGAAGAATGGTCAGAGAGATGTAACATCGCTGGCTTTGAATACAGAGGAAGGGGGCCATGAGCCAAGGAATGTGGGTGGTCTCTAGAAACTAGAAAAGTCAAGGAAATGGATTCTTCCAAAGGAATGCAGCCCAGGTGACACCTTGATTTTAGCCCAGGGAGACCAATGCCAGACTTCTGGCCTACAAAAGATAATAAATCTGTGGTGTTTAAGCCACTAAATTGTGGTAATATGTTACAGCAGCAATAGAAAACTAATATACCACCTAATGCAGGATAGGCCATCCTATCTTTTCCCTGAGAACCTGGAATTGGAACTGAAAACAAATCAGTCTCTCCATCCCAAAATGAATTTGGGAGTAAGGGCAGTAACTCTCCACCAGCTCAGTAAATACAGGGGGTAGCGAAACAGTTCAACAGAAAAGAGACAAATCCACAATGCGAAACAATCTACAAGTCAACTAACCTAGTTTCTTCAAAAAGTCAATTTCATGATGCAAAAAAACAAGGGATGGGGGCTGTTCTAGATTAAGACTCAAGACACATACAAACAAATACAAAATAAGAACCTTGATTGGATCCTATTCATAGTAACAAGCTGTAAAACACATTTTAGGGGCAAATAACAAAATTAAATATGATTGGCTATTTGATGATATCAAGGAATTAGTGCTAATTTTCTTAGTATTATAGTGATATTGTGGTTATGTCCTTATTTTTAAGAAAGTGTGATAAAGTATGCAATTTACTTTCAAATGATTCAGCAAACACACCCACATGCACACACACACACAGACAAATAAGGGCAATATGGCAAAATGTCGATTATGAGATCTAATGAGTGAGCACTGTATATACTTCAACGTTCATGTTTGAAAATTTCCCTAATTAAAAAAACACAAAAACTAAAAACTTTTGTTTATTAGCTTCTGTTAATAAAGATATCACAAACAAAATGAAAAGACCAACTACAGACTGGAAGAATATATTTGCCATGCACATCATTGACAAAGGATTACTATTCAGACTTCCTTTAATTAAAAAAATTCTACAAATCAAAAGAAAAATATAAATAAGCTAATAGAAAAATGAGCAAAGGATATGAACAGGTATTTCAAAGGGAAAACTCAAATCACCTCTAAATAATGAAAAGATTCTGAACATCACTAGAAATAATGGAAACATACCTTAAAGTAACAAGAAGATACCATTTTACACTTATCAGATTGGGGAAATGGGAAACAAGGCACAACTATGCTGGAGAACAATTTGGCAACATTTTAAAAAGTTGAGGAGGGGCCGGCTCCGTGGCCGAGTGGTTAAGTTCACGTGCTCCACTTCGGCAGCCCAGGGTTTTGCCGCTTCAGATCCTGAGCGCAGACATGGCACCACTCATCAGGCCATACTGAGGCGGCATCCCACATAGCACAACTAGAAGGACCTACAGCTAAAAATATACAACTATGTACCAGGGGGCTTTGGGGAGAAAAAGGAAAATAAAATTTTTTTTAAAAAAAGTTGAGGATATGTGTACTTTACAATCAAGGAATTGTATGCACTTTTTATATATACTTTAGAGAAATTCAGACATGTTCACAAGGAGATAGCATGAGGACAACTGTGGCACATTGTTAACAGCAAAAAGCTGAAAATAATTGAAGTGTCTGCCCATCAGCAAAGGAATGCATCAACACATTACAGATTGAACACAGCATTAGAGCTGTGTGTGTCAATGCAGGTAAAGCTCACACATAATTTTGAGTGGAAAAAAGGTGAAATACAAGGCCATTTTTTAAAATATGCCATATACTATAGTTGCTTATGGCTACATACATATGTAACAAAATTTTAAAATATAGATAGGAAGGGTACACAGCAACCTCAGGAAAGTGGTTACCAATGAGGAGAAAGGGAGTAGGATGCTGAGGAGCTTCATCTGTAACTATATTTTCCTTAAAAATTATACATCCTGGGGCTGGCTCCACGGCCTAGCGGTTAAGTTCAGCACACTCTGCTTTGGCAGCCTGAGTTTGGTTCCTAGGCATGGACCTACACCACTTGTCGGTGACCATGCTGTGGCAGAGTCCCACATACAAAATAGAGGAAGACTGGCAACAGATGTTAGCTCAGGGAGAATCTTCCTTAGCAAAAAATAAAAATAAAAAATTATATATCTAAAGGAAATAGGGGGAAAGGCTTTATTAATAAAATTAATATTTATCAAATACAATTTGCCATTGTCAGGCAACTATTCTAATCCCTTTATATGTACTGACTCATTTAATCCTCAACAATAAATGTATGCAATAGGTACTAATATTATCATCACCCTCTACAGGCACAGTAGCAAGTAACTTGCCTAATACTAATATTAGTCACATGACTAATAGGTGATAGAGATTTGAACCCATGCAGTCTGGCTCCAGAGTCCCTAAGTTTAACCTATTACTCAACCCTGCTGCTGGGCCTTATTCTCTCCGGATCTCATAATGGCAGGAAGGGTGGATACAGAGCAGGACACAGGGGCTCAGAGTGTAACCTGTGATTTGCCCAGTGTCGAGGGGGTAGTAGGCTTCACGGCAGGGGTCAGAATTCAATCTTTCTGAAGCCTAATCTGGAACTCCATCCTTTGTGGCCATGCTGTGACTCCAAAAGTTACAGGGTGGCCACGTTCATCCAAGGTCCCCACCTACACGTGCCTCTCCCTTCCTCAAATAACGTCTGTTCGGTCTTCCACTCTTCCCTCTCAGGGCCCTTGGCACTCTGCTCACCAGTTCACTCTTCAGGACCTGCCAGGAATTATACACCAGATATTTCCTCATAGTTCCTGAGTTGGCAAATGGCACAACTAGCCCATTTGCCTTTCAAGGGTAGGACTACAAATCCTTCCCCAAGAATCCAGTTATATTAGAAACAAATGGCTTTCCTTGGTGGCAAGATAAGAGTTCCTCTCCACTCCTCATATCCTACCAACAGCTGCTGGAAGCCTTGGCCTGAGAAAATCTCATCCTCAGAATCTCCTCATGTCACAGTGGAGGATTCTAGAAGGAAGTGAGGGTGGTGGAAAGGAACTGGAATCTGGGAATCTAACATTTACCGAGCACTCACTCATAGGCATTATCTTAGCTAATCCTCACAACTACCTCAAGAGGAGGGACTAGACACCCACTCCATGTATGAGGAGACTGCGGCTCAAAGTGGCTCAGTGACCACCAGAGTCAAGGGGCCACCTTTAAGAAAGTAAGAGGCATCTGGACTGGGGGCAGGGGCATCCAACACTCAGCCTGGGGACCACTCTGAGGCTTAGAACTTAGAGACCCTGGAGTGTAGGTGCATGGCGCTGTCCTATAAATCCTAAATCAGTAAATCAGGAACATTCAGCAAACAGGAAGTCCTCAACCAAATAGGGTGCCAAATGTTGAAAGGAACATGGTGACTGGAACTCAATCACTCAAGGGTCTTTCCAAAAGTAGAGAAGAATACAGGGTCTAAAGTGGTCTTTTCTACTAGATTAAAGATGGCAGTCGATAATCCCAATTTGCTCTTGTACAAGAATCCTCAGTGAAAACCCACGACTTCAAGCATTGCCTGATTTGCCATTCCTATCCTGCTAGGCCTACCTGCCAACCCTCCCCCAACTGACAGCCAAATGGAGGGCACCGAACACAGTGAAGACAGCTGCACAGCTGGGAAGAAAGGCGCAGGCTCTGACTTACTAAATTCAAAGGCCACTATTCCTGGGGTGAGATGCTAACCACTTACAGAGGCGAGAAAAGATAGAACTGGGTTTTTTGACCCTTACCCAGAGAAAAGATGCAAAGAACTCAGGGAGAGACAGAGCAAGAGAAAGTTTCAGAAAAAGAGAGACAGTGTGGAGTTTTTGCCTCCCCTACCACAGACCAGGTGTTGAAGGAAATACAAGAAGATCCCCTACAAAAGTTTAGGGGGTTTCTGAGGGACACTCCTGGGTGTGGGGTAGGCAAGAGAGATGGTGGGAAGTGGCTATGGACAGGGGGGTATCCCATTCAGTCCTCTGAGTTGCCTGAGGATCCAAGTGACATGGAGAGGATCCAGACTCACGAGAGGCATCAGAGGATCCCAGTAATAGGACCAAGGACCTGATGAGACCCCAAAAGCAGACACTCCCAACTTCACCTCTTGCCAGCTGTGGTTGTATAATTTCCCTGGGAACTGGACCAGTGTTGGGGAGGAAGACGCAGGAAGCCTGGAGAGCTCTGAACTGACCTGAGATGAGTCAATAAGCTTGAAATTACATCCCCTCAAAATTACTGGACTGGATCTCAATTTACCTGGAGACATCTAAATTAAGCTGTCTGCTAGCAGGCAGGCTAGGGACTCAGAGTCAGACATTAACATCAGTTCTGGAAATTAAGAAAATGCCCTTTCTGTCCCAGTTCCTAATCTTATAACTGAATCATTACAGAGTAGATCATCAGAAAGAGCACTGGTGCTATTCCTATGTGATTCTGCGTAAATCATTTAACCACTTTGGGCCTCACTTTCCTACTTATAAAAGGGAGTTAGACTCAATTCCACAAATAATTTCTTTTCAACACAAGATCTTTATTGTTTCGCCAACTATGAAAGTCATACAACAAACGTTTACAGAGCTCCAACTATGTACAAAGCATGAAAAGGTGAATAAGACACAGTCTCTGCTTACAGGGAGTTCACAATATGCTGGGGAAGGAGAAAATCTCACTATACTAAAGCTCTAAAGATATGTGAAGAAAGAGCAGGGCCTGTTCAGGGCACATGAGATGTAGCTGGCATGTGAGATGCCCAGGAGGCAAGTCAGGAAGTGAGGCTGAACTGGCAGAGGCCACAAAGTAGCCACCCACGGACCAACCTCAGCTTGCAGACTGCTTTATTTGACCCACATGGTGTTTTGGTTAAAATATTGCCAAAACTTAACTAGCTTATCTTTATTGGGGAATGGGCTCTCCAATTCACCAAAGTCCTCACCTCACACAACTGTTACTTGCCAGGCATGTGACATATTTGCCATCCCCAGTATAGGATCTATCTGACCTCTTTCAGGTTTAAAATCTTTTGACTATAATCAGTGGTTGCAAAATGGTGGTCCCCAGGCCATAACTAGCCTGCTGGCCTGGTTTGACAGAGTTTTTAAAAAATTTGAATTAGGTATCAACACTTAAATATTGGGATTTTATGGATAATTTTCTACAAAAACATAATTTACTAAAGTGACCCCAATAGAAACCATGTAAATAGACTAATTTTCAAAGAAAAAGAGAAAGTTGTAAAAGAGCTCCCTCACCAGCACTACCACCAAAAAAGAAAAAGTCCCAGTCCTGAAGTTTTCACAGGCAACTTCAGATGATCCTGATGTTTCTTAAACTGTCCCAGAGCATAAAAAGAAGGAAAACTACCAAATTCTTTTTGTGAATTCAAGAGAATATGGATATTAGAACCTGATAAAGATTGTATAAAAAAGGAAATCCAGGGATTCATTTCATTTTCCTTGAATATTGTTTTAAAAATCTTACATTGAGGGGCTGGCCCCGTGGCCGAGTGGTTAAGTTCGCGCGCTCCGCTGCAGGCGGTCCAGTGTTTCGTTGGTTCGAGTCCTGGGCGCGGACATGGCACTGCTCATCAGACCACGCTGAGGCAGCGTCCCACATGCCACAACTAGAAGGACCCACAACGAAGAATATACAACTATGTACCAGGGGGCTTTGGGGAGAAAAAGGAAAAAATAAAATCTTAAAAAAAAAAAAAAAAAATCTTACATTGAAAACATTTTTTGACAGAGGTATGTTCAAGGACATGTCACTCTTGTGGGCAATGGGGGCTACAAGGTGCTGGGGCCTTAGTGAGACCACCCAGAGCCTGCCTCAGAGCTGTCTCATTGGTTGAGGGCTGCTCCCAGAGGCATTCATCCCCAGCATTTCTGGGCTGAGCAATCCAGAGGCCAGAGAAAACCCTCAACAAAGGTGCTTAGAGTAGGAAGCCATCATGTCTGCCTAGGAAGAAACGGCAAGTGCCAAGAAGACCCAGATTAAAGCCATAAAGAATTGCTGGGGCTGCAGGTCTCAGCGAGAACTGGCAGAGTTCAGAGTTCTCCAAAAAAGCGGGAGCAGTTGAAGGAAGAACCAATGGCACCTTTAGTACAACACGGGGATTGTGACGTAAGAGCTGGCTCTGGGAGCTTCTCTGGTGCCACTGGTCCCAAGGAAAAGCAGGGCATGTAGACTGACCAGGGAAACACACAGATATGCCATTTTTGCAACCCTGTCACTGCCAAGTTCCATCTGCCAGGAAGACAAAGGGCTAAACCAATTCCCTCGCACAAAACCCTTGTCAACAAAAGAGCTTCACCAGGAACCCAACAGACTTACTGCCAGCCTGGAATGCTACTACTGTCCCTTCCCCACCCACAACTCCAATAAATAGCTGGTCCAGGAAGCACTCACTTTATGTGAAGGGGAATTATAGTGAAAAATAAATAGCACCAGACCTATATAAATATATTACAAAAAAAGTGGGAAAGGGAGGCAGGGAACGAGAAAAACAAACGGCAGATGAAAGGCATTCTCTAGGAAAAAACTAACATGAGACAGATGATAAGCACGAACAGCAAAGAACTCAAAGGGCTTAATGAATTTTAAAACAAGAGATCAAAGCAAAGATGCAATAGTTCAAAGAAGAGAAGATGAGAAAACTGGAAGAGAAGGCATTGGCGGAGCTCAGGAAAGAAGTGTTTTTTTAAAAAAACCATCTCAGAAGTGAAGGTCATTTCAGAAACATCAAAAAGGAAGCTATACTTGCTGAATACAGAGGATAGGATTGCAAAAAGCAAGGAAAGGAGATGGAAATGAACAATTAAAAAAGAACCAAGAAATAATATAGCAAATAAGTATGGAGATATAGAGGGATGCGACGTAACATGAGTACACGGGTTTCCTCAACTTCTATAGCTGTAAACCTTTTTCTTCCAGTTTTATTGAGATGCAGTTGACATATAACATTGTATTAGTTTAAGGTATGCAACATAATGATTTGATATATGTATTTACCATGAAATGATTGCCATAATAAGTTTAGTTAACATCCATCACCTCACATAGTGACAATTTTTGTGTGTGTGTGATGAGAACTTTTAAGAGCTGTAAACCTGAAGACACCTTTTAAACCTGAAAATCCGGGGCCGGCCCCATGGCCGAGTGGTTAAGTTCGCACGCTCTGCGTCGGCGGCCCAGGGTTTCACCAGTTCGAGTCCTGGGCACGGACATGGCACCACTCATCAAGCCATGCTGAGGTGGCATCCCACACGCCACAACTAGAAGGACCCACAACTAAAAATACATAACTATGTACCGGGGGCCTTTTGGAGAAAAAGGAAAAATAAAATCTTTAAAAAAAACCCTGATAAACTGAGAAACAGATATATAATTATTTAAAGATATAAAGGGAACTAACATTAATAATCAATTAAGACTAGACAGGAAAGGATGAAAAAAGTATAACAATGACTCGTTTTTGACTTTTGAATTTTGTGCTAGGTATATATATACATATCTATCACCTATTCAAAATGAATGAATCCATTTTTAAGCAATAAAACAGAATCAACGCAGTGCGATAAGGAACGCAGAGCTACTGGTGGAGCAGCACAGTAAAAACAGGTTCGGTGAACACTGGGAACCAGGAGGGCTGCAACTGAACAGAAATCAGTGAAAGGCGAGAAAGGCAAACGATATGAAGTATCGAGGCTCCTGCATCTACACTGGTTTATCAGGAACGAGAATTACTAATAACTAAGTTAATTACAAACATACTCTAGCTAGATTAACTCCCAGTAATCTCAAGCTCATGGAAACATCAAAAGATAAAACAGGTCTTCACCCCAAGATCAAACATATTTGATAAAATAGGTTACCAAAAAGAAGTTAATAAAGTCAGTAGAGAGACCAGAGCAAGCTTCTTAGACTTCCTATTAAAAAAAAAGAAAAAAGCAGAAAATAGAACTGGGGGCTTTTTATTTAAATCACCTCATTAGCTGAACCTGCATTCTCTTCACCATGAGCAGAGCTGGCCCCCTGGAATGATGTATGTAGTGTGCGCTATATGTAAATGAAATTTTAGAATTACTAAATCTATCGAAAATTTGAATTTCTTATCTAGTGGTAACATATCTTTAAACTTTCTACTTAATATCTCACATTTTAAAAATGCAAAATAACAAGCATTGGCGAGGATGTGGAGAAATTGGAACTCTTGTGCATTGCTGGTGGGAACTCTTTAAAATGGTGGAGCTGCTGTGGAAAGCAGCACGCAGTTCCTCAAAACGTTAAGCATAGACTTACCACACGATCCAGCAATTGCACTTCTCAGTATATACCCAAAAAGACTGACAGCAGGGACTCGAAGAGATACCTGTGCACCAATGTTCATAGCAGCATTAGCTACAATAGCCAAAAGGTGGAAACAGCCCAAATGTCCACTGATAAATGAACTGACAAACAAAATGTGGTGTTACATATAATGGAATATTAGTCAGCCTTAAAAAGGAATGAAATTCTGATACATTGGAAGTTACTGTTTAACGGGTACAGAGTTTTAGTCAGGGAAGATGGAGAAGTTCTGGAGATGGACAGTGGTGATAGCTGCACAACGTCAATGTACTTAACACTACTGAACTGCACACTTAAAAATGGTTAAAATGGCAAATTTTATGTTATGTGTATTTTACCACAATTAAAAAAATATTGCAGAGCTAGCCCTGATGGCCTATTGGTTAAAGTTTGGCGCACTCCACTTTGGCGGCCCAGGTTTGGTTCCCGGGCACGGCACCACACCACTCATCCGTCAGTAGCCATGCTGTGGTGGCGGCTCACATAGAAAAACTAGAAGGACTTACGACTGGAATATACAACTATGCACTGGGGTGTTGGGGAGGAAAAAAGAGAGAGGAAGATTGGCAACAGATGCTAGCTCAGGGCGAATCTTTCCTAGCCAAAAAACTGCCTTAGGATAAGTGAAAAACAAAACAAACACAACCTGAGAACCTTCAGCAATAACAAACAAAAAAATAATCTAAAATGTGCAAAAGATTTGAACATTTTACCAAAAGAAGATTTAAAAATGGCAAGTAAACATATGAAAAGGTGGTCAACATCATTAGTTATTAGGAAAATTCAAATTAAAACCACAATGAGATACCACTAAACACCTACCAGAATGGCTGTTAAAAATTTGACAATACTTGGGCCAGCCCCGTGGCCAAGTGGTTAAGTTCACGCGCTCTCCTTCGGCAGCCCAGGGTTTCGCTGGTTGGGATCCCCGGTGAGGACACGGCACCGCTCATCAGGCCACGCTGAATCGGCATCCCACATGCCACAACTAGAAGGACCCACAACTAAAATATACAACTTTGTGCTAGGGGGATTTGGGGAGAAAAAGCAGGGGGAAAAAAAAAAGATTAGCAACAGTTGTTAGCTCAGGTGCCAATCTTAAAAAAAAAAAACAAATTTGACAATACCAAGTGCTGGTGAGGATGGAGAGCAACTAAAACTTTCATACATTGCTGGCCCTGGATTCTGCCCTGGCCAGTACTTGTCTTCTGAATTTTAGTTCCCAATCTGTGAACTCTAAGTTTCTAAGAATCATGTCTATGGACAAGGAGGTGGCAATTTATAGCAAAAGTTGCCATTCAGTCATTTCTCTATTGGGAACGTAGTTTAAGGAATTCCAGGTATCCCTTACTAAAACCCAAATTCTTGCTTTTCAAACTCAGAAATCAAATAGATTTGATAGTAAAAGATACTTGTAATCCAAAGTACAGAAAGAGCCTTAAGCACTAGGTGATTGTCATTATTTTAGATTTTTTTTTTTTTTTTAGATTTTTAAATTTTTTCTTTTTCTCCCCAAAGCCCCACGGTACTTAGTTATATATTTTTAGTTGTGGGTCCTTCCAGTTGTGGCATGGGGGTGCCGCCTCAGCATGGCCTAATGAGTGGTGCCATGTCCACGCCCAGGATCCAAACCAGTGAGAGCCCTGGGCTGCCGAAGCGGAACATGTGAACTTAACCAACTGGCCATGGGGCCAGCCCCTGTCATTATTTTAATAATGAAAAATTGGAAATAATCTAAGTATTCAGCAGTAAAGGAATCGTCTTTTTTGTTTGTTTGTTTGCAGCCAGAGTGATCTGAAAATACACATGTACAAAACTGAAACTCTAGGGGCTGGCCCAGTGGTGTAATGGTTAAGTTTACATGCTCTGCTTTGGTGAGCTGGGGTTCACGAGTTCAGATCCCAGGCGCAGACCTACACATTGCTCATCAAACCATGCTGTGGGGGTGTCCCACATACAAAATAGAGGAAGATTGGCACAGATCTTAGCTCAGGGACAATCTTCCTCAAGTAAAAAGAGGAAGATTGGCAACAGATGTTAGCTCAGGGCCAATCTACCTCACCAAGAAAAGAGACCCCCCCACAACTCTGGTCATCTCACTTCCCAGCTTCAACACTTTCATGATAAAGTTTTAACCTCTTTTTTTTTTTAAGTATGCCCTTTTTTGGTGAGGAAGCTTGGCCCTGAGCTACCATCTGTTGCCAAACTTCCTCTTTTTTTTTCTCCCCAAAGCCCCAGTACACAGTTGTATATCCTAGTTGTAAGTCATTCTAGTTTTTCTATGTGGGATGCCACCACAGCATAGCTTGATGAGCACTGTGTAGGTCTGTGCCCAGGATCTGAACTGGCGAACCCCGGGCTGCTAAAGTGGAGTGAAAGAACTTAACCACTTGGGCATGGGGCCGGCCCCTAAAGCAATATCCTTTATATCGAGAGTCTCCTAAAACACAATCTACTCACATCCCCCTCCTATGTAAAGTCCTTCCACAGTTACCTATCATCCTATGTTAAATCTGGATTTGAATCCCATCCTGCCACTCAGTGGCTGAACCTAGACAAGTTAATCACCCACTCAAGATCTGAATTTCTCATCTGTAAATAAAGTGTCACATATACACAGATGCCCAGGAATGGTTGATGATAATAGAAATGCCTGTGCCTTTCTTTTTTAACACCACATACTAGAACTTACACATTCAAATAAGTGTCATCCCTTCATTACTATTACCACTTGAAAAAATTAATAAGGCCAACCTGGTACCAGTCCCTTTACATATATTTTCTCTTTGACCGTTCGGAGCCATTCTGTGCGGTAATTATTATCCCCAGGCTCAGAAAGAGTATATGACTTACCTAAAGCCACATTACAAAATAATTCATAGCAGCTTTCTCTGTGATAGCCCCAAGTTGGAAATAACTCAAATGTCCTTCAGTGGGTGACTAGTTAATCAAACCGTGGTGCATCCACACCATGGATTACTACTCAGCAATAAAAATGAACAAACTATTGATATACACAACAACCTGGATGAATCTCCAGGGAATTATTCTGAGTGAAAAAAGCCAACCCCAAAAGGTTAAAGGTTATATACTGTATGATTCTATTTATACAACCTTTTTTTTTCTGCTGAGGAACATTAGCCCTGAACTAACATCTGTGCCAGTCTTCCTCCACTTTATATGTGGGTCGCTGTCATAGGATGGCTTATGAGTGGTATAAGTCCGTGCCTGGGATCCAAACCCACAAACCTGGGCCACTGAAGCAGAGTGCAGTGAACTTACCCACTACACCACAGGGTCGGCCCCTATATAATATTTTTGAAATGACAAAATCATAGAGATGGAGAACAGATTATTGTTGCCTGTGGTTAGGGATGGCAGGTAGGGGAGAGGAAAGGATGTAATTATAAAGTGGCAGCACGAGGGATCTTTGTGGTGATCAAACATTTCTAGGGGGCCGGCCCCGGGGCCAAGTGGTTAAGTTTGCGTGCTCCGCTTCAGCAGCAGGGTTTCGCCAGTTCGGATCCTGGGCGCGGACGTGGCACCGCTCATTAGGCCATGCTGAGGCGGTGTCCCACATGCCACAACCAGAGGCACTCACAACTAGAATATACAAAAATGTATTGGGGGGCTTTGGGAATAAGAAGAAGGAAAAAAAGAAGATTGGCAACAGTTGTTAGCTGAGGTGCCAATCTTTAAAAAAAATTTCTAGATATTGTGGTAGTAGTTGCAAAAATCTGCAAGTGATAAAATTGCATAGGCCTACACACATACACAAATGATGGCATATAAAACTGGTGAAATCTATGGGGCCAGCCTGGTGGCGCAGCGGTTAAGTGCGCATGTTCCGCTTCTCAGTGGCCCAGGGTTCACCGGTTTGGATCCCAGTGTGGACACGGCACCGCTTAGCAAAAAGCCATCTGTGGTAGGCATCCCACATATAAAATAGAGGAAGAAGGGCATGGATGTTAGCTCAGGGCCAGTCTTCCTCAGCAAAAAGAGGAGGATTGGCAGTAGTTAGCTCAGGGCTAATCTTCCTCAAAGAAAAAAAAAAAAAACTGGTGAAATCTGAATAAACTCTTTGGATGGTATCAATGTTAATCTCCTGGTTTTGAGATTGTACTATAGTTATGCAAGATGTTCCCATCGGGGAAAACTGGATGAAGGGTGCATGAGACCTCTCTGTACTATTTTTGCAACTTTCTATGAATTTATAATTATTTACAAATAAAAAGCATTAAAAAAACAAGTATCAGGGCCAGCCTGGTGGCATAGTGGTTAAGTTCACATGCTCTGCTTCTGTGGCCTGGGGTTCGCAGGTTCAGATCCCAGGTGCATACCTATGCACCACTCATCAAGCCATGCTGTGGCAGCATCCCACATACAAAATAGAAGAAGATTGGCAGAGATGTTAGCTCAGGGAAAATTTTACTCAAGCAAAAACAAGAAGATTGGCAACAGATGTTACTCAGGGCCAATCTTCCTCACTAAAAAAAAAAAGTAGCCAGGCCTCTTTTCCGCAACCCATAATAGCATGCCATCTAAAGACAGTAGAGTTTCTGTCTGAAAGAGGCTCAGACTCACATTAGAGCTTTCCCTTCACAGGAATAGTCTGCAATCCACTGCTCGTCCTCTTTCCCTTAAACAACATTTACGGAGGGTCAACTGGGAGTCAGCCGTTGTGTTAGAAGCTAAGTGATAAGAGTTGAATGATTTATGATTCCAAGTGAGCTCCCAACCTAGTGCTAAAAAAAAGGCTTAATAAGACCACTGGACTAGAAATCAAAAGAATTCTGTCCTCATGGAACCACTTACTAGTTTTTTCATTTTGGACCAATCCTTTGCCTCTTGGTGTCTTGGCTTCTCAACCTGCAAAATCAGGAGAATAAAATACGTATAAATATATATCTTAAACTTAATCTGGGCCCTCTGGGTGGGTTCAAGGACATCTGGAAATTACTTGAAACTGTATGCAGAAGTATCTAAGCGCATCCCTCTTCTAAGAAGAGGCATTATAGCTTTTTTTTCAGATTCTGGGGGCTTACTGAATCATAGAGGTTCGAATAACTGAACTGGAATTTTTTTCTTTTTTTGAGGAAGATTAGCCCTGAGCTAACATCTGCTGCCAATCCTCCTCTTTTCCTGAGGAAGGCTGGCCGTGAGCTAACATCCGTGCCCATATTCCCCTATTTTATACGTGGGATGCCTGCCACAGTACGGCTTGATAAGCAGTGCAAAGGTCTGCACCCAGGATCAGAACCAGTGAACCCCGGGCTGCCAAAGCGGAACATGTGAATTTAACCGCTGTGCCACTGGGCCAGCCCCTAACTGAATTGGATTTTGGATTTAACCTCTAAGGCCCCTTCCATTCTAATGTTCCACAATTCTAACAGATCTCTAAGATCTTTCCTTCCATCTCTAACATGTATACTATGATTCCAACAGGGATGGAAGAAATGGACTAGAGATCCAACATTCCATGATTCCAAATACCACAAGAGTTCATTCCCTTTCCTGAGAGGACAGGATTCAATCTTTCAACACGGAATTCCAGGCTCTTTATGATCTAACCTCCAACTGCCCTTCCAACCTCAGCTCTCATCCCTTCCCCAGGCCCCAACCACTCCTCCATCCAGCCTGCAGTTTCCACAAAGTTTTGCTCCTTGGTACAGGCAGTGCCTTCTACCTGGAAGGTCCCTAACTCCACTCGTTTTCTTCTTGACTCTGTCAACTTAGAAAAAAGAGGGAACTGCAAAACAAAAGGAGAGCGTTTATTTGGGGTCTTAGAATTGCAATTTGGAGAACACAGGTTCTGGCAGTAGCCAGAAAAGCGGCCCCTGAGGAGTACAAGTCAGAAGTTTTTATCAGCAAAAAAGAGGGCCCAGAACAATGACCTCAGTTGTTTGTTAGGGAGGGTAAATTTATGTTACAGTTTGTTGGCTTACTCAAGGACAGCTTGCTGATATCACAAAAAGTATAGTTTTGCATAGTCCTTCAGAAAGTCCTTTCTCGGCAAATAACTCCCTTTTGACAAGTCAGCAAGGTCAGCACAGTTTCATATCTTTAACAAGATGGAGTCCAGGTACAAAATGGAGTCACTGGTGTCAATGCATTTCACGAGTCTCAGTTTAAAGGTCCCCTCCCCAGGGAAGCCTTCTACGACCCCTCATCCTTGCAGCAGAGCTTGTTGTGCTCCCTTGGCCCCGGATACACCACCTGTTACACAGGCACTAGGACTGCTGGTTCAGCAGGGCAGCAAACCCAACCGCCCAGGGCCCAGGCAGAGGAAAGAAAGGTTTGAACCAGTAGGTGCAACAAACTCTAGGCCCATTTTCCCACCTCTGAAAAGAAAACAGAGAAAAACACCAGCTCTAAGGAAAACACAACCTGAACGCAATAGTAAATACAAACATCATTCTATTTCGGAGCACACCAGAGTGTGGTGGGGATTGAGGTCAATTGGGACAGAGTATCTTGTCTAAAGGAAGGAGACTCAACTCAGCCCCAGCTGATTGTTAACTGGCAGGAAAGCCGGTTGGTCCAGTGTGGCCAGCTTGTCCACTTTTTCGAGAAAAGCTGGAAATCCAGATTTGCACGTGAAATCTCCCAATTTTTACATCAGTAACTAAAAAGCATTAAAGACACATTGTGATGACTTTCAAGATTTTCAGGTTCTGTAAACTGTTCTGTGAGGATCCACCTCTACTCATGCAAAAGAGCACATCCTATGTGGGAGGCAAGTTTTCCATCAGGGCCACTGATGTGTTGATGCTTGTTAAACAGGTCCACTCAATCTGCACAAAGCTCAAACGGACCGCAAGGGTCATACAAAACCTTTCCTATGGGACCCTTGTCTCTCTCTGGGCCTTATTTTCCCTATCTGTTAAATGGGGATACAAAATATGTTTGTGAGTCAGCTGTCAAACAGAACATTATCACTTACTGAAGGGCTGTCAGAGCCACATGCTTTTACCTACATCATCGCACTGAATTCTCCTAACTTCTATGGGGTAAGTTCTATTACATTTACATTTTATAGATGATAAAACCGTAGCTCAGAGACAGAGAACAATTCACCTAATGAAGACAACAGCAACCATTTAAAAAGCCCTTTCTTTCCAAGGGCTTTACTGACTTAATCCTCTCAACAACTCTGACCTAAGGCAAATAAACCCTGCAATGGGAACTTGGGGATTCAGCCAGGCTCCAAAAGCCCAGCCCCGTGCTGTTCAACAGAAATATAACGTAAACCATATACGTAATTTAAAAATTTCCTAATAGCCCCATTTAAAAAGTAAAACGACACAAGTGAAATTAATTTTAATAATATATTTTATTTGACCCAATATATGCAAAATATCATTCCAACATGTAACCAATATAAAAAATTACTGAGATATTTTACATTGTTTTTTTCATACTAAGTCCCACCCGTGTATTTTACATTGGAGCACATCTCAACTGCAAGGAGCCACATTTCAAGGGAGTAAGCACATGCGGCTAGTGGTCACCATATGGGGCAACGCATTTACAGTGTATTTACTAATTCTAAAGTCAAAAGCAGAGCCCACAGAGCCGTCTGTCTCTTGGCTTCAGAGGACACGCAAAAAAATAATAATGGCAAAGAGTTCTTGAGCATTTATTTTGTGCCACGGCAAGGGCAAGTTTTACTAGGCGTGTGGAGGGCCTCACACACGTTCTGTTTCGTCCTTCTAGCAATAAGGTGGGCGCTGATGCCCTCCTCTTTTGACAGAGGGACAGAACTCCCCTAACTCTGGCCCGCCCCCAGTGCCCGACCGCCATCCGGCTGCCCCGCTCCCCCCACCAGCCGGGCTCCAGGCCCCGCGAGTCCTCGGCTCGACGTCATCTAATCAGGATCAAGTGAGGAGGCGCGCACGCAGGGGCAGGCGCAGGTCACCTGCAGCGAGACGCGATCGTAGCGGATAAAGACCCCTTTGAGGAACTCCTCCTTCGGCTTCGGCTCCAGCTCCCACTCCTCCCACTCCGCCTCCGACTCCTCCTTCTCGAACTGGTGCACGGACGCGCCACCATCCCGAGGCCACCACGTGCTTCCAGTGGCCTGCCACTCCGCGGTCGCTCCCGCCTTCGGATGCGCCTCGCGAACGCTAGGGGGCGCCACTTCCGGGAGCCGGGGCTCGGCTTCCGGGCGTTCGCGCGCAGAGTTCAGCATGGAGGAGCGAACGGAGACTTCCGCTTCCGGCCTCCCCAGGCGCTAAGCTGGTGCCGGTAGCTCCGGCCCCCCTCGGTCCCCCAGTGTCCGCCTCCCTCGGCGCGGCGCGGCCTCTGCGCTTTGGCAGGAGACGTCTCCCTCCTCACCCCGCCCCCGTGCAGACGCAGTCCTGAGCGCACAGCCGCGGAACAAAGAGTGACGTCCAGAGCCAGCGTCATGGCGGCGACCGAGCCGAGCTTGGCGGCCCCTGGGAGCCCCGCGCCGCTGCCGGAGAAAGAGGAAGGAGCCGGCCTGAGCTCAAGCCCGGAGCGTAACTCTGCGGGCTCCTCGTCGACCCCTGAGGCCACACCGCCTGCCCTCGAGCCCCCCAGCCCTAACGCCGCGGTCCCCGAAGCGGTTCCTACGCCTCCCGCGGCGGCCCCCGCGGCCCTGGGCTCCGCGCCGCCTGCCGAAGCCGCTCCGCGCTCCCCCGCAGGCCCCGGCGGCTCCCGGCCCGGCCCGGAGACGTTCCGCCAGCGTTTCCGGCAGTTCCGCTACCAGGATGCGGCAGGCCCGCGGGAGGCATTCCGACAGCTGCGGGAGCTCTCCCGCCAGTGGCTGCGGCCCGACATTCGCACGAAGGAGCAGATCGTGGAGATGCTGGTGCAGGAGCAGCTGCTCGCCATCCTGCCCGAGGCGGCGCGGGCCCGGCGGCTTCGCCGCCGCACCGATGTGCGCATCACCGGCTGAGCGGCGGAGCTGCGGGCGGCCCGGGCGCTCTCCGGTCTGGAGCCATGATTGGGCCCCGGGGCTTGAGCCGGGCTCACTACTCCGCGTCAATGAAAAACGAGTTTTGGCAGTTCCTGTAGTCTGGTGTGTCCCTTCCGTTCGTCCTTGGTTTATTTTCCCCGAGAAATCGACCTCCTTTCTGCCTGGTGGCGAAACCGAGTTGGGAGCCCGTGAGAATAAAGCCTTTGTTTCCTATTCGCTTGGCCTTCGCTGGCTTTTGTGGGATCATTGCTTGTTGACTAGGCCTGGGTCTCCACCACATCTGGGAAGTTTTTCTCCTGCGCGCTTCCAAGGGCCCCGCTTGGGGTTCTTTTTTTCAGTTGGAGTCTGTGTGATGAAGGTTCCAGCAACGTGGGTTACACATTCGTCCCTACCTCTCACTAGCTACAGAGGGAGCTTGTTTTCATACCTGAAAAGATAGATGATAGTGATACGCCTTATACGTGGTTGTGGTTTGTGGGATTGTGCAGGCAAATAGCTGGCTCTCTTGAGTACTTAACTGGTCACCTCTGTACCAGTACTGCCGCCAACTTGCTCCACGAGTGTGCCCTTTGGGCACAGGCTTCCCAAAAGGCCCAAGCTCTAGGTCTGTTTTAATGCAGGTCCTTGGAGAGAGAGGCTAGTTCTTGTTGGCGAGTTCTAGTTTAAGCTTCCAGACTCACCTGCCTTGCCAAATTTTAGGCCTCTAGAAGGGTTTAAGCAGCACACCTAGTGTGAACTAATGGATAATTTACATTGCTGGAGCTATTTAATGTCTGTCCAACTGATTTTATTAAGAAGCGTAATTGTTTAGAAAGGGAAGAAGGAATTTGGGGGAGGTAATAGGGAAGCTCTCCTGTGAAATCTTAAAACTTGAGTCTTCTGCTCATCCAGGAAGGAGCTAATTGGGGTCCACAGGCAGTTTGGATTGGTCTCAGGAGGGTCCTGATTGCAGTGGGTGCCATCTCTTAATATAAGGAAAGCCAGATCTGTCTTCCCTGCAGTGATTTCAACAATCAAAATCAAATAAGCCTGCAGGTCACACCACAAAGTAGCCAGTCTGGGCTACAGGCTGGTGTGGGGCATTTTACTTTTGAATATTAAAGACACTTAAATGAATTCAAAAGTATTTTGCATACTTTCTTGGGATTTAGCTTGAATCTGCCTCCCTGCAGAAGATAAATGTTTAGAATGTAAAAGCAGGCTTCCTTTAAAAGGTAATGTTTATAAAAAATTAAGTGATGCATATTAAAAATAGAACAGAGAACTTCGTAAATCAATAACATGACTGAAACATAGCAACAAAAATCTTTTATTTTCCCAAATACAGATACAGAAGTTTGCATGTTTTGCAAATATTGCTTCAAAGCAATATTTCTATATACAGCGCCTTCTGTTCTAATAGCGCGTAAACATAGATATGTATCCACAGTGCAATGTTGGCTCATCAAGGGTCCACCTTGCTTACACTCAGTCGCTTAAAAAAACAAAATGATTAGTCAAACCAGAACTGTTTTTGTCAAGGCAATTTTTTATAGATGGATAGTTTTTCTCAAAAGAAAACTTAGGTAGTGTACATATTTCTAAATGGTAACAGTAATATTTGCAAATAACAGTTTCCAGTGCTCCAACTTGGGGTTAATGCAACCTGACCCAGGAATTGGGGATGGAGCCCCTCAACATGGCTTTAAATTAGGGAAGCACACTGAGGTTATGAGAACTTGGAGTCATCCCTGCTTCCCTAAGGACAAAAGTCACAATGAGTGAAATGGGATCATTTCCTTTACAAAACTTAATAAACCCAGTAATGGCCACTTGGCAAAATTAGGGTAATTCAGTTTCTGCTTCCATCTTTAAAAAAGACATAAGATTGACTTCCTTAACGTTACAGCTTCCCCAGATGTGATGTTCAAATGTTATTTTCAGAAAAGGAAAATTAGTAATCTAATACAACAGTCATGCCTCACAGCTGTGGCTACAAAAAATCATCCTGTTTCCTCCCTTTTCAGACAAGCATCATACAATTCTTATAATGTGGCTGTCTGTCAAAACATAGATGCCATGTACACTCCTTGAGCGTTTCTTCCCAAACCAGAAACACCAATATTAGCAATGGGAAACAGCCTCTTTGGAGAGGAATTGTGTCAGCTTTCTTTCAGATGTCATAGCCACGTATATTCCCTCTGATGGATAAGCTACAGCAAGTCAATTTGTCCTAAATTCATTTTATATCAAATGGTGAACAAATCACTAGACAGAACATTCCCTGAAACAGATCTTGATATAGAGGCCTTCAGACCAAAATGACCTGTGCCTTAAAGCTTAACCACTACAGACGTCGCTGGAGATTCTGTCACCGCTATTAATGGCTACTTCACGTTTACATAGTAAATATTTGCAGCATATAACATTACAGATTCATAAACCCATAATTAACTTGTGAGTGTTAATGGACAACTGTGCTTTGATTTTTGCCTTTCGTGATAAGAAAACTAAATGGTGAAACAGGTCACTCCTCAAAGCATGGAACATTTTCTTTAACTTTCTCTAGTAAGGAAAAACAAAACAATAGAGCAATTACACGTGGAAACGTAACCTGCAAGAGTAACAAATATTGTCTCAAAGGATACAAACTGTACCTGGACCGTAAGCAGCATAATCACCTTGATCTCACAAAATAATACAAACAGGAAATCTAAAGTGTTAAAGTATATTAAAACAATTCTGAAAATGCCGACTACTGAACATACACCCTTCAGGGAAGCAGAAAGCGGCACATGTAGAATCTGAAGTTTGTTTACAACAATATAAAATAAAGTAATTCCCCAAACCACATTTTTTGTAACAAATCTTTACAGTGGAAGAATTCAAAATTTTGGGAAACATTTTTTGGACATCAAACGGAACTGGGAAGCTGTCAATATTAAGAAGTGGGTAGAAAATGCTGTCCTTTGGGTTCCAGACCCTGCCTGCTTCAGTTTGGAATTCCTCCTAGATTCTTATTAGAGTGAGATTCTAGTTCCTCCACAGGCTGTATGGGCTCTGCTACGAAAGACACAACCCAGCCAACTCTGGGGTGAAAACATACAAAACTTGTCCCCGGTACCATGAAGTCATGCAAGAGATGTGGTGAGAAAAGTGAAGAGTCCTAAGGAGAAGGCAGGGCAGCCAAGGCCTCTGCTCCTTCCCAACCTCCACAGATTGGTGAAGTCACGACATTCCCACGGAGCTGGAAAAATGAAAATGATGCCGGTTGCCTAAATCCAAGCCAGGCAGAAACCAGAAGGCTTGGCGTGTGCCCCAACCTGACAGAAAAGTCAATTAAATAAGCTGCAAGTTGAATTTACAACTGTTTCCAACTAAACTTTTTTGGCTCTCATTCCATTTATCATCAGTGGCACGATTTCAAGTGAAGTTTGTGCAAAAAGACTCACTCTCCATTCAATGATGTGCACAGAAGAAGGGAATCTCAAGAGTCTATTTGCTACCTTCTTGGTAGGCTCCGAGATCAGAGTGCCCTGCCCTCCAGCAGCCAAAATGGCCTCTTTTCCAATGTCCATCACACCCCCTGCCCAGATCCCTGAAGTCAGTCGGTGTCACGTGCATTCGGCATGCTAGGTTTATTTATTTAAATATGCGAAGCTCCTCCTGCAGGTGCCCCAGGATTGTGCCCCCATTAGTTTTGGGTGCCCAGTTTCATGTTGAGCAGCAGAGTGCAATTTGCTGCACCTTGCCCAGGTCCATCAGCAGCTGCTTGATGCAATGCTTCAGCTGTGGAAGTCTGGCCAGCGGCTCTGGGGGCTCCAGTTCCCCCGTGTAGTCCAGCCAGCTCTCCAACACTGTAAGCAGAAGAGAGAGAAGACCCAGTGAGTTCCCAACACTTGATCTGCAAGAACATCAGCAAGGACTCCAGCACCTTAGCCATCTGAGCACTCATGGGGGGCGGGGAGAGGGCCATTTCAGGCAACACTGACTCATCGCCCTCCTTACAAGTAGTATTCCTAGGACAAAGCTCAGGTGCTTTAGAGCAGTGCAGTTCAACAGAACTTCCTGCAGTGATAGAAATGGTTTTTGTCTGTGTTTTCTAATACAGTAGCCACTAGCTGTGTGTAGCTACTGAGTACTTAAAATGTGGCTAGTGCAACTGAGGAACTGAATTTAAATTTTATTCAATTTTAATTAACTTAAATAGCCATACAGAGCTAATGACTACTGTATTAGTGCAGCTCTAGCATCAAGAAGGCTTTGCAGGACTCACCTTTCTCAGTGTTACTGCCCAATCTTTTTTTTTGAGGAAGATTAGCCCTGAGCTAACTGATGCCAATCCTCCTCTTTTCCTGAGGAAGACTGACCCTTAACTAACATCCATGCCCATCTTTCTCTACTTTATATGTGGGATGCCTACCACAGCATAGCTTTTGCCAAGCAGTGCCATGTCCACACCCGAGATCCGAACCAGCGAACCCCGGGCCGCCAAACTGGAACATGCACACTTAACCACTGTGCCACCGGGCCAGCCCCTGCCCAATCTTTATAAGGCTTTCCCATGTTGGAAATCAGAGAGCCTGGTGTTTTATCCTCCTATTAAGAAAATGAGAATCTAAAGGGACTTGAAAAAGTCTACTTTTATCACCATAAATTCTGATTTGCTTCGTATTAATTCCTATCACTAGCACAGAATACTCTGATTTTATTTTCTCTCTTTAAGTATTTAATGTAAGATGTCCAGGTACTAACACACTTGATTATAATTGCTTCAATACTGAAAAAGCTGTCTTCCTCCTGAGAGCAGGGACTTCTCTATGGAAAGATGTTTGTTCTTTCCCAAGCCACTCCCTGAAGCTCTGGCATTTTGGAAGAGTCCATCTTGGAACCTTGCATCTTTGACAAGAGCCAACCCCTCCACGGAGGCCCTGTGCTTACCTTGGCCTGCCTGTAAACTTTCTAGCCCATGCACCAACCTGTACAGAGCATCTTTTGGACCCTGGAGCCAGAGGAGCAGAAAGAGGAAGACCCACCCAGTTCCTGTTCCTCAAGCAACTTGAGGCCTCACACACAATCCTCTCCCCTCCTCAGACTCGGCCACCCACCTTTCTTCCTATCTTTCTAAATCTTTTGCTCCTGGCAAGTTACTTCTCAGGGAAGCCTTCCCCAACTCTACACTCTGAATCTAGTCCCTGTTTTACGGGTGCCATGCTATCGCATGCTCTCCTCCTTTGGAGCACTTACCATGGTTTGTAATTATATATAGTGGGATGATTTAATTAATATCTGTCTCTACCACAAGACCAAGCTCCATGAGGGCAGAGGCCGAGTCTGCCTTGCACTCAATTGTGCCTGGAACACAATAGACACTCAACAAAGGCAGTGAGAGAACGTGGGAATGGCCTAGCAAAATGCCCCGCTGATGGCCTGGGCTTCACAGAGCTTACCTTCCCCCCCTCTCAGATTTCTTACTCGTATTTGGAGGTTCCAAGGAGGAACCTTCCCTCTTCCATACCCCAACAAGTACAAGGACTTGAAAATAAGAAAAATAAGACCACCTTCTCAGACCTGAACTTGAAAACCAAGAGTAAAGGATCAAAGTCATATAGGAGTGACTAGTGACCTCCCGAGCAATAAAAACTCCATAGTGACCAGTTTCAATACATTATTAAGTCTTAAAAACAAAACAAAAACTGGAAGGAGATAAGAGGACTGCTCAGCAAAAAGGCACAAGTATAAATGGAGAAAAGACCCGAAGCCAATGCTGGACAAGTTCCAACTGAGACAAGTCAGCGAGTCCGTCCTTGACAAGATGATCCTACAATTGCTGAGAGGCCCCTCCTAAGGTCACCATAACTACCTCAGATCTGGTTCCAGGCTCACTAAGACATCCCTTGACATTGTGGTGACTGAGGAGGCTTGCGAAGGGAGAAAGGGCACCAGTGTGCAGACTAGAAGACAACAGTCTCTGAGCTTGGTTAAAAGGAATATTTGGAGCCCCTAAAGCAGAAGCCTCCTCTCTAGAGCTGCAGGGCTGAAGACCAGACCCAGAACTGTGGCAGCCAACAGCATCTCCTCTGGACCCTAGCATCTAGCAGGCCAGCCTTCTCTCTGCACCATCTGCGGTACCATCACCCCAAGTTTCTCTTTTAAAGAAGGTCAAGAGCTTCTCAGCAGTATAATGACTGCAAGCAAGGCAGAAGATTACAAAGGTAAAGTTCCATTTCAAATCCACTCTCCCAGACCCTCTGGATAGAGGCCAGTGATCACTAAGGTAACTTTTTTTCTTAAGATAATATTTCTATTGCTAAAAGATTCAATATTTTCGTGGTCATTAAACATCTTTTGTCTTTTAGTTTTATGATACTGTTCATATAAGCTAAATAAATTATTAAATAATAGTTAATATTAAAACAATGACTTTTTAAAAGCATATATATTAGTCAATATAACAGCTTACTAGGCTTTTTAAAAAGGAATATTGTATCCAAATTCCCATAAAAGCTGAGCTTATCTTGATGGTAATTAGATGAACTGAAGAGAGTTCACTCCCTACCACAGTAGAAATAAAATGGGATTCTGATGAATCTTAATTAAATGCAATGCAACAGTCTATTTACCTGAATAAAATCTTTAAACTTTATAATTGATTTTCATGCTTCCTCGGTAACCTCCCTGGGCCTGGAGGATTAGAACACGAACAGAGTTTGTGGCCCCAAATCAGCGGGACACATACGAGGCCCTCTGGAAGGCCAGAGAAGGGAGCCCAAGTTTCTCATCCCCACCACACTGCCCACTCAGTGAGCTCAGGGCTGGAGCCCGAGCCAGCGGCGGGAAGGACAAATCAGTGAGTTAGAAGTAGGGAGACTCTGACTTCTGCCCTAAGGGCAGGTTCCTTTGCCAAAACAGAACAGTTCACCCTGTTTCCATGGTGCTAAGCCTCCTCTCAGGGACCCAGAGCCACTCCTACTGCCATTCTCTCAAAAATCTACAGTTTTCAGTCTGGCACTGATCCTCTTTCAGCTTTCCAACAGCAGGGTTTGCGCAGACAGTGGCATCAGTTACAATTCTAAGGAGCCCAAGAAAACCTTTCAGGAGTAAAAGAGAAACAGAAATGCCCTCATGATGGACCCTGAATTAGCCTCCCATTCGTAGCTCCCCAGGTTTGCTTCAGGAGCCGGACGTCCGCATGAGGGCCTGTAGGTCTCTCTTTCTCTCACTGTCCTCCAGCAGGGCAATCCCCTTTCCAGTGGAGCCAGTCCTCTTATCCACCCTGAGTCACCTGCTCTCCAGCGGAAAACATCACTCTCTTCAAGGCTCTGCTTCAGTCCCAGGAGTCCCAAAAGCCTTCATGTTACTGCCTCCCCTCACAACAGTTCTCCCCTGGTATGGCCTCAGCCATACACACGTCCTGACCACATCTCGTGACCCTAGCTTGTGTAACATATGGCATTTTTCTGATTTATTTCATCTAAGTATGTTTTATATCCCCAATTACACTAATAATAGCCTGACTGTACTCAGAATCCTCAAACAGAACATTTATTTCTTAATCGGGCTCCATGTTAAGGATGAACACAAATAATTAGGAAATAAGTGAACAATCAAGAAAGAATTTTGTCTTCAAAAACCAAACTGCCAACTTCCTGGGGATCAAAAAAGACTGAACTTGATCATGTTCATCATCACAAGTTCAGTCCTCCAGGCCCATCTGTTACCACTAACATCTGGGAGAAATACCCAGGGGCTACACAAATGACTCAATCAAGTTCTTAAATCTCTACTGATAAAGAGAAAGCTTCATCTTAGATTTTACCAAAGGCTAAAATAAAAGTTCTTTTCAGATGAATCCTCAAACATCCTAAAAACTCAATTAAGTCAAAGTTTCAATTCCCCACAGAACTTGGTTAGTTAAGATTTTCTCAATCATACGTTGCCTGCAGGCCGAGTCCAGCTGCTCTCCTGCACATTCTCCTTGCAGAAGGGACTGGGCAAGAGAGGCAGGACCCCTGGCATCATGAATATTATAGAAGTGCCCGATAAAGACTAAAAGTAAGGCTTGCTCATCTTGAGGGGAGAAGGGAGGTGAGTGAGACTGAAAAGAAGAGGAGGCAAGACTACAGCTGTCCCTGGAGAGCCAGACTGGGGGTTCAGAAAGCAGCTGACTCGGGCGGGCTCACAGTGCCTCCCAATAGGCAGGGAGCCAAGGAAGGAGCCCTACCATCAAGCTCCTTCTCAATGGAGTCCATCCTATGCGTGACTTCATCCTGAAGGGATTCCACGTGGGTCAGCAGGTTAAACTGCCACTGGTGCTGGGTGCTCAGCAGCCCCTCTCCGCCTCTGTCCAGCAGCTTCCGAGCAGGGGCTTCCTCTGGTAGGACCTTTTTAGAGACATAGTCCCTCACCTGGGGATGCAACAGCATTTAAGTTACTGAGTGGAGACAGCTCCCAGCCCCTTCTCCAACCAGCCAGTGTTTGCAACTATCTGAAAAAACAGTTGCAGTTGGAATACTCCAAATCTCTATCTCCCTTTCCTCCTTCTCTCGGGCACTGAGCAGATGCATGCCTGCTGTACCCATTGTAACCACCTCAGGGCAGCACAGACCTCTGGCTCAGAGGGCCTCACAGCTGCCTCCCAGTGACTGGCCCAATGGCCGTAGGCCTGAAGTAGCCCTCAGAGAATGGCTTCCAGAGCCCTGAGATCAGAGTAGAGCAGGGCGAGTGCAGACAAGGTCATATGTGGGAGTCAGACAAACTAGTATGAAGTCCTAGCTCTGTGTCTTGCTGAATGTGTGCACCTGGATGAGTTACTTCACCTCTCTGAGCCTCTGTTCCCTCATGGGAAAGATGGAAGTAGTAAAACTTACTTTAAAGATACATAAGGACGAAATAGGATAAGGTCTACAAAACACAGTGCCCACCTACGGTCAGCCCGCCATCAGGCTGAAAGAGATTTATGACTCTGATTGCTTTGTTTAGGCCCAGTATTTCCTGATTTTTTTTATTACATGCCAGAGCCACTAGGAAATCTGCCTAGTCTGCAGGATCACAAGTCTTTTCTGGAGTTTGTGATCTCAATCTTTCATTCATTCATTTGAAATGAAATAAATCCTAGCTAATATTTATTTAGAGCTTACTATGTGCAAAGCCATGTGCTGAGAGCTTTTCACAAATATGTTGCGCAATAACTGAGAAAGCACTGTCACTGGCCTCATTCTACAGGTGGGTGAGGAGACACGTCTGAGGAGGTGAAGTGACCCACTCAGAATAACACAGTGAGTGAGTGAGCCCAGACTTGAAACTGCATCTGTCTCTAAACACTGTATCTTTATCAGCCTTGCCCAGCACTGTTTAGACATGGGCAAGGGCACAGACCGAATGAGGTACAATACAATGCCCACTCTTGAGAGGCTTATAATCTAGGACACTCCCTCTCGGCAACATGCAGCAACGTATTTAATGCTGGTGATACCAACCCGGAGGGTAAAGTCAGAAAGTAAGGATGACAAGGCTGGAGAAGCTCTCAAATCACACCAAGCCTCACTGACAACTGAGGACAGGGCAGAATGAGACCATGAACAGTTAAAGATGACAACACTGACAAGAGGATGACACAAGGGACTCCAGAAGAGAATGAATTGAATAACAAAAATTAAGAGTAGCTCTTAGGAAAACTGATGAAACCAGCAAACATTCTGACAAAACGGACTGTTCTTACGTCAGGGCTACAAAGTTAGAAGCCAAAGTAAAGCTGTCATAGAACTGTATTGAAAACTTACACCCAACAAAACACTTGACTCATTCTCTGCTCATGCTAAGAATTAGCATCTAAGTGCAATTATAATGCAAATTGTGTTAAAGAAAAAATTCATTTTCCTAACTTAGTTTCATTTATTATCAAGTTCCAATCACCCTTTTCTCCTCGCTACTTCCCACCTCTCCAGTCCCACATCCACTGACTATGCCATTTTGTGGGCATTTCCCAGAACCAATGGTCTTCAGTTTAAGTGGGCTCTCCTGACTTTGCACCCATTTTAACAGATCAAAAAACATCTACGATAAGCAAATTTAAATATAATTTTACGATAAATACAATTTTATAATAAACATATTCCACAGAACATTAATCCTAGGAGAACTTACAAGCACTCGAACAGTGAATTAAGAACAAGTACAAGCGAGCCACATACCTTTGGGGAGCTAGGTTTGGGATCACCGTCCCCTCTGCTCCTGTCTTGGTCTAGAGGCCAGCCCAGACGTGGCGAGAGGGAATCGTCACCGTTCTCGCGGAGGGGGTTGACTGCTTCGTCGAGGGCAGAGCCCCGGGTCTCCACCACCAGCTTCTGCTCCACAGCAGGGTAATAGGCGCGGGGCTTCTGGTAGCAGTGCTCGCTGGTGATATACGACTCCTCCACAGACCGGGGCAAGGGCAGGGACAGGGGCTTCTCCATCACCCCATTCAAAGTTCTATAGCTTGGGGCTTCCTCCTTGCTCTTGGCTTCAGTGACATGGATGTGTTTGGAATGAGATCTCCCCTCCCCTGAGTGCTGTTTCCAAGGCTGACACCACAGCTGCAGATCAGGATGCTCCCTGCTTCTGTTGGGAAGGCACACATGGAAAGGGCTTTGTAGTAACTGGGACCACTGCAGGGGCTTCTCACTTTCCAAACACTCTCCCAATAGGGAGAAGAGCTCCCACCTGGGCTATCTGGCCACAAACCACCACTTGCCAAGCAAGAGGGAAAGTAAATCCACCGGCGTCTCTGAGGAGACCACTTGCAGGCAAGCTCTGGCTGTGCATACTAGCAGTGGGTGGGACTGGACTTGCAGTCTTTCCACTCCACCGCTGCTTAGCAGTGCAACTGGGACAAGTCACCCAGCCAGCCTCATGCCCATTTCCTCTGTGCAAAACTGGGCTGACCATGTGTCTGCCATCAACCACCGAGTTTGATAAAGATTAAGTGAACTAATTTGAAGGGAAATACTTTGTTGGTGGCAAAGTGCTCTTCAAATGTGACTTAGTAAAAATAACCTTAACTTATTAATAAACAACCACGACCATCCTGGCATGCAAGGGCACTCAATCATAAAAACACAATGATGACGGGGGCTGGGGCAGGGGGCGATCAAAACTCATCTATGTATAGGCCATCAATAATAAAAGCTTAAAAAATTCTTCTAAAATCTATTCTCACCATTCAAAGAGAAATGTTTGTTACTCAAGAACAGGGATTCTGATCCTGTTCTGGACCACAGACTCCTCTGGGAATCTGTTGAAAGCTCTGCCTACATGTATGTGCACATAAAACTCTGTGTATGACTTTAGAATTTCCCAGAATCATCCACTGTTTGAGTTTTGACCCAATAGAGGGTCATTAACTTAACTTACTGGATCATAACCAATTGTAAAAAAGGAAAAATAGAATACAAAATATCAAGTGCACTATTCTGAGTAGGTGTTTTGTGAAATTTTAGTTTCAGTTTTATATGTGTAAGTGATATAAAATGTATTTATTAGTGGGGGATATATATTATTTGAAGTTTAAAAACACTACTCTAGATAAACTTCACTTTTTATCTCTTCTTTACCACCTGGAACTTCCATTATAACCCTTGATTTTTTTTATTTTTTTTATTTTTTTGAAGATTAGCCCTGAGCTAACATCCACTGCCAATCCTCCTCTTTTTGCTGAGGAAGGCTGGCCCAGGGCTAACATCTGTGCCCATCTTCCTCTACTTTATCTGTGGGACACCTGCCCCAGAATGGCTTGACAAGCAGTGTGTAGGATTAAACCCCAGGCCACCAAAGCAGAGCGCACAAACTTAACTGCTATGCCACCAAGCCGGCCCCACCTTTATCATTAAATGAAAGGCAGGAAGAAAGGAAAGAGAGGGAGGGAGGAAGAAAAATTGTGGGCTTCTGGAGTAAGGTCCATGGGTTCCCAGCAGTTCCTAGCTGGGAGGGCAGTGCCCTCCAGGGGTTGTTTGGAAACAAGTGGGAGGAGCTACTCACATTTGGTTCACAGATGTGTAGAAATATGCAGGGGCCTTTCTAATTGTTACAATGATGAAGAGGACTACTGGCATTTAGTTCATAGAATCCAGGGATGCTAAACATCCTATAATGCTGAGGATAATCCCACACGAAGAAGAATTATCCCTTCATATAATTGTCAACAGTACCTTCCCAGCTCCCAGTTGAGAAATACTAAAACCAGATCAGCAGGAAAGCATAAGCTTAACTCAACCAGTAATTCTCAAATGTGGGTACCCCCAACACTTTACTGAAGCCTTCTTGCAGAAATGGAATAGACCATAAATATGCAGGCATGAAATGATCTTACAGAACCTAAAATTCTGCTCCTAGGGGGCTGCAATTATCCTTTCTCACCTCTCCCACTCCAGCAATCCACAATACCACTCCTACACTGGAGAAGGAAACAATGAGCATCAAGGCAGCCTGGGTCCTGGGCCATCTCCAGCAGGGTATCACAGCCTATACCAGGAATCCAAGACCCCAGACACACCTCTGAAATCATAACTGCATCAGGGGAAATGGAGTCATTGTTAACTTTCAAGTCTACAATAGTCTGAAATCTGTTAACATGGAGCATATAAGCCATAGTATGGACCTCCTCTTGCATGAAAATCAGAAAAGTCTTTTTGTCCTCCCTCCTACAATTTTTGCCCTCCCAGCTAAGATCTGAAGTCCCGGCTACTACTCCAGACAAAGATGACCCTGGCCTTCCCTTGTAAGCCCTGTCAATCATGAAGAAAGTATGTATAAGACATGTATGCTACTTTTTAAATGACAATAGATGCTCTGAAGTTACTTACTCCCAGTTTTGTTTGCCTTTGAAAATAAATCCATCAGGCCACTTAAGAACAATATTTCTGCAAATGAAGATCCTAGAGCCTGTGACAGCAAGAGGCTACCCATGTGTACACAGACATACTGGGACCACCTCCCCCTATGCCAGGACCTTTTCTCCATATATAATGACTAACAAGATCTCCCTATACCTTCTGAACTGCTAGAAGTCAGATTTAATTCCAGTACAAAGTCACTGCTATAAAGACAAAGGATCTAAAACAGGTATTCAGAAGGTACAAGTTTCCAGAATACTGGATAGGGCCAGGAGCACTGGCATTTCAGTAAGAAGAAAGAGAACACCATCTGATCGAATCCTCAAACGAGAAGAAACAGAAAAGTTTACAGTCAGGAGCATCACCTGAGGTTTCCCAGGCGTTCCCACGGACCATCTTCTACCTACTTAAGTCAACTTCTGGCATCTCGTTAAGAAACTCATTCAGTATATACGGGGTAAAGCTTTCTGATTTTATAAAATGTGAGCGAATGGCTTATCTCTGACATCCTACCCAAGGCTGGCACTTGATTCAGTTAACCTCAACAGAGTCTGCGGCAATGTCAGCTGATGCCCCCAGCAACTATCCTCCCTTTCTCTTATACCCACCTGCACCCTCACACCTGAGCACATGGCTAGCCTCCCCTCAACTTAGGTGTATTCACGAAACTGCTTGCTCTTCCCTTTTTCTCTATTCTCCCACCTGGGAGCTGGCACAGAGTTGAGGTACAGGTGAGACTGCGTTGACCATGCAGATGAGGGTAACCCCAACGGAATTCCAGAGCAATGAGACAGAAGGAACCCAAGCCCCTAAGTCCACAGACAGAATCCTGGAGAAAGGCCACCTACATGGCTTGGACCCCTGCCTACCCCCGGACCACTGTTTATGTGAGAAATAAAATTCCATTTTGTTTTAGCCTTTATCTTTTGAGTCTTTGTTATAGCAGCTTAGCTTTTACTCAAATTAAAAGGTACTCTTGCTGAATATGCCCTGCTCAACCACTCCTCATCATGCCAGTACTTGAAGACAGGCCTTTGTGCACCAGAAGGCAAGAGAAAGCAGACCCCAATTCTGCCTTCCCAGGACTCTGACACTCTACCCTGCCTGATGCCAAGAGGCTTCCAGGACTAATCAACACAAAGAAAACCATGTCAGGGAGTGGCCTGTCACGTCTAACTCACTTCTGGCACTGGTTTGTCATTACCGATGACTTAACTAAAATGGCATCCTATGGGCAGGCTCATGGGAGAACTTAAGGAGAGATTTTTACAGAAGAGAAGCTATCCTTGCCATAGACTGTGCTAATACCAAAAGAAAATTCATGGAACCACTGAGAAGAGGCAGTTAGAAAGGTTACAATAAGTACTTGATAGGAGCCAGGACTGGATTTCAAGACCTGGCTCTACCCCTAGAAACCATGGGAGAGTAGCTGCCCCACTCAAGGCCCCAACTGCCCTCTTTGGTAAAGTGGGGATAGGTTATAAAAGCCAACAGACCCCAATAACAGCCAAAGTCTTTCTCAGCTTACATGAACTTAGGTCATCTGACACATAGAATGCAATCACAGAAGGAAATTCATGCTCAATGTCACTCCTCAAACTTCTGCCCATTAAAAGCCCACAGTCCAGCTCCAAAAGGCCTAAAATTTTTCTGCATGAGAGCACATCATCAAGAGACATACTTATTAAGGAACCACTATGCTGGAGAGCAGGCCTGCCAACAATATCTCTTCCAGTAGCTTTCAATTTTACTTTGTTTACCAATCAGGAATGTTTAGGATGAATGGATAAACAAAACATGGTATTACATACAAAAAAATATTATTCAGCCTTAAAAAGGAAGAAATGCTAACACATGTTACAATACAGATGAACCTTGAGGACAGTATGTTAAGTGAAATAAGTCAGTCACAGAAAGACAAATATTGTAGGATCCCATTAATATGGGGTACTTAGAGTAGTCAAATTCATAGAGAAAAAGCAAAATGGTGGTTGCCAGGGGCTAAGGGGAGAGGAAACAGAGAGGAGTTGTTTAATGGGTACAGAGTGTCAGTTTTGCAAGATGAGAAGAGTTCTAGAGATTAGGCACACAGCAAGGTCAATGTACTTAACACTACTGAACTGCACACTCAAAAATGGTTAAGCTAGGGGCCAGCCTAGTGGTGTAGTGATTAATTCACATGCTCCACTTTGGCAGCCCAGGGTTCACAGGTTCAGGTCCCAGTCATGGACCTACACACCGCTCACCAAGCCATGCTGTGTTGGAGTCCCACATACAAAATAGAGGAAGACTGGCACAGATGTTAGCTCAGGACAAATCTTGTTCACCAAAAAACCCCAAAAGGTTGAGATAGTAAATTTTATATTATGGATATTTTACCACAATTTAAAAAAGAAAAATCCCCTCAGAACTTTACACCATAACAAAAAACAAACTAAAGTATAAATACATATACCACATCTTGATTATGGTGGTGGCTGCAAGGGTGTATACATTTGTCACAACTCAATGGACACTTAAAATGGGTGAACTTAATTATATGTAAATTATACCTGAATACAGTTGATTTTTTTTTAAAAAGAATGTTTATCATGTAACTGAGAATTTTTAGCAAAGGTCTCAAGCTCATCTGTCTTACCATTGATTTTGTGGCTTTCTAATTTCTCAAATTTATTCTGCTCTCACACCATGCCAAATCAGACTCATCCCCAAAGCTGCAGGTGCCACACTTACTGCAAGATGCTCATCTTGAGCTGTAGGCCATGCAGAACCTCGATCACTCTCTGCACATCGCCAAGAAGCTGGTGGGTGGCTACAATCTTCTTGGCATTCTGGTGGGAGTAGTTCTCTTCTAAAAATGCCAGACCATGCATATGTCCCCTGCTCAACCACTCCTTGTCATACCAGTACTTGAAGCCAGGCCTCTGACCTAAAGCAGTGACAATGAGAGAGTTAATACTTGGCCTGAAGGAAACCCAGACTATTTCATCATCACACAGTTATCACACAAACTATTGGAAGGATGGATTGGTATGTTCAGTGTGTTCATTTATTCATCCAATATACATTTACTTGGCACCTACTATATACTAGGCTCTTTATTAGGTGCTAGCAATAAGGTAGTGAGTAAGGCTTGTAAATTGCCTGATTTCCTGGAATGGCCAGAGGTGGTATGGGAACCTAGATACCTCTTTCAATGTAAATCACATCATTCCTTCTCCTACTCAAATCTTTCAATGACTTCCTATTGCATACCTAAGAAAACCCAAAGCCCTAACTCCGGTCTAATAAGGCCTGCAGAACCTGGCTCCTTCCTGCCCTTCTTGCCCCAGCCTTACAGCGGCCTCCTTTCAGCTTCTGGTACACATCCAGCTCTTTCTGGTCTTAGGATCTCTGCTTTAACACTCTCTCTGTCTGGAGCACTACTCCCAAGGCCTCTGCAGGACTAGACATTTACCACCTCCTCAGAGAAGCCTTTTGTTATCTCCCAAGGTAAGAGAACCTCTTCAGGGGCTCCCAGTTGTTCCTTATCTAGTTGCTTTTTCCCCTCAATGCATTCATCCCTATCTAACATGTTTACTTGACTGACTTTGACAACTGTGTCTAGCCCCAACTCCAGTAAGAGCCAGAAGAACAGGAACCACCTTGTTCATGGTTGTATCCCCAGAATCTGGCAAAAGGCATCTTGAATGGATTTATCAAATGGAAAGAAGCCCCAAGTCCCCCTCCAACTGTCACCTATCACCTAACTAAATAGATGGTCAGGCCCCCTCCCTTCTCTAGACTTCCGTTTCCCATCTGTTGCAGTGACAGATGAACTGGATGGCTTCAGTGGTCTTAGTCATTACAGGGATCTTAGGAAGGAGTGAAAACACAACCACATGAGACTTGGCAGTGTTTCCTGCTCCAAAAGCCCAGGGAACAGCTTTCAATCAGACTGCTGTTCACCTCTCCATATTTGTAACAACCCTGAAATAACCCACATAATCCCTATCAAGGTCCCTGGACTCTTTCTGGCTTTACTAAGACACATGGTGGGGATACACTTCAATTCTATTAAAAACATTTTTAAGCAACCTTTAATGAATAAAGCTGTTAAGTTAAATTTCTGGCCCAAGACACTGCAGAGTCAAACACAGTCTATAAATATGACAGACACTGAGAACTCAATTCAAGGAGAAGCCTATTTACTGTCTTGGCAGAGTTGTAAAAGTTCAGAAAGTGCACAGGAATTATCAAGATACTGTGTATGATTGTAAAAACAGAAAAGTAAAAGGAAAGAGTGAGACAGTAAAGTAGCAGAAAGAGATTTTAAACGCTGCCCTAAGGAGCCCTCAGGATTATGCGTGGGATCTCAAAGGCAGCTGCTGCAGGAGTGGCCAGAGCAGCACCAACTTGTTTTACAAGACAAAGGTCAAACACACTGGTTCTCATCTGTCTGGCACTAGCTGGCCAAGTGATCTTAGCCCAGACATGTCCCTTCTGGGCCTGTATTTGCTCACCTGTCAAATGTCAGGGCTGAATAAACTGGTCTCTGAGAGCCTGCCCCTCGATAATATTCTATGACTCACAGACTAATCTTCTGACCATATTCTTTCCTTAGGATAAAGGGACAAACAGAAGCAGATTCCTCTCCATTTATGGACTAATCTAGCACAAGGAGACACAGTGTCACAACAGAGGTCATCAGGCCCCGAGGGGATCTACCTGCAGGAAAATGAACTGTGGTTGTCAGCCTCTCCCTATGCAACCAACAAAATCAAGAGATTTGGCCCCACAAGCCAGTTCTAATTCCAATTTGCCTTATGAGATTAGGAAAGTCATTCTTATCCCTGGGGATTAATTTCTCCCTCATAAGCAAAAACGGGAATAGGAGCTCCTACCAGGCCCACCTCATAAAACTAAAACGAATAACAGAAGCAAAGGCTCTCAAGCATTGTCTCTCTGTAAGGGGATCACGGGACTGGAGCCAAGGGGAGAGACCTTACAGGTAGTGAAGGGAGATGTCACCATTCCTTTGACAGCAAGACAAGAACCACAGATTTATAATCCACCCCTGAGACTTCTGGAAAGGGGCACCCAAGAGCCATAGGCCAGCCCCGTGGCCATGGAAGAATGAAACTAACTGATACTGCCAAGGAATTAATTCACTGTTCTGGGTGGCAGACAAGCTCTTCACAACCACATTTTCCCCTTCCCCTCAAGGGCATATCTCTTTCCAGGCAGCAATGATGCAACGGAGGAAAGGCAGGTTTCTAACCCTCCAACAGCCCCAAAAAGCCAAGGACGGAGCCCATATCCTAGTGAACTCTCAAGAAAAGAAAAAGGTGCTCACTCTGGCAGCACATATTCTAGAACAGGAATGATACAGAGAAGCTTATCATGGTCCCTATGCATGGAGGACACACAAATTTGTAATGCATTCCACAGTTTTTATAGTTTCAGTCGTACAAGAAGAAAAAGTTCTAGAAGTCTGCTGTACAACACTGTGCTTACAGTTTATAAACAATACAGTACTGTACACTTAAAAAAATTTGTTAAGAGGGTAGATCTCATGATAGATGATTCTTACCACAATAAAAAAAATTCTAGCTCAAGGCCAGGCCTTCCACTAGGTGAACCTCTTCACACATGCTCTCCTATTGCTAAGCTCAGGACAGCTGGCCACCACACGAGTGAGCAACAAAGGCAAGGAGGAGTCAGAGTCTAGCCGATGCTGAAGAAATGAGTCTCAAGACCACAGACACTTAGGCTGTTTCACAGCCAGCTGTGCTAAGGAAAAAGCTACATACTGTTAATATCCCTGACTCCAGAAATCTCTACCTGGAGGATCTTGGCAAACATAACAGGTGTATTTCTCAGGCACATTTTCTTCCAGTAATCCCATGCAGACCCCATGCTGCCAGCACTGGCACTCTTCACACTGTTAGAATTAAAGAAGCAATAAAAATTAAACTCAGACGGTATCTTCCATTCAAAAATAAGACCCACCTGTTGGGGGAGGGGACAGTGGAGGGTGTACAGGGAGAGGGGAGGGAGAGCACTCCCCGCTGACTTACACAGGAGCTGAGCTGCAAGCACTCACCTAGAACTGCACTGGCCACTACGGCAACCACTAGCCACCTGTGGCTCTTTACATTTAAGCGAACAAATTAAGTTAAAAACTCAGTTCCTTCATCCCACTAGCCACATCTTAAGTGCTCAACAGCCACATGAGTCTAGTGGCTACTATACTGGACGGCACAGACTAAGAACACTTAGATCTATTAAACAGTGCTGATCTCAGAAAAATCACTCCCATTTCTAGAGGCTTTCATTTTTCTGATCACTTTATGAGAGAGGAAAGTTCTTAGAGGAAGGTTAACTTGGAATGACAAAAACCTGAGTGTGAATTCTGGCTCAGACATTCATTAGCTGTGTGACCTTGCATAGGTCACTTCTCCACCCTGGGCTTCAGTTTCCCCATCTGCAAAATAGGATACTATTCCTACCGACCATATGGGGCTGTTTGTGAGGAATCAATGGGCCACGTATAAAAGCTCCTATTGCAGAGACCAGCACACAGCTTTTATGTATTAAGAGCCTATTACTACCACTACTACTAATACTACTACTACTAGGCAAGCTCATTCACTTTGATGCCTCCCAGAGTAACCATGTGCTAGCACTTTGCGTTTATTCTCTCTAAACCTTACCAAAGGTCACACAGCTGAAGAGAGGCAAAGGTGGATCTGAACATAAGCCTGGCTAATTGCACAGCTAGTTATTTTGTTTGTTTGTTTTGGGTTTTTGTGTGTGTGTGTGTGTGAGGAAGATTAGCCCTGAGCTAACATCTGCTGCCAAGCCTCCTCTACTTTATATGTGGAATGCCTGCCACAACATGGCTTGCCAAGCAGTGCCATGTCCGCACCTGGGATCCGAATCGGCGAACCCCAGGCCACCGAAGCAGAACGTGCACACTTAACCACTGCGCCACCGGGCCGGCCCCAAAGCTAGTTCTTTTAACCCCTAGTCTCCACTCCCTTCCCTGGGGAAGGGAGAAGGGGGAAGGGGGAAAGAAATGGAAGAGGAGGGACAGGAGGCAGAGAAGGAAAGAAAAAAGCAGAAAGTGAGGGCAGCATTGGGCAAGTGGTGGATGGCGTGAGGATAGGAAGCCTGAGGGCTAAGGGTCCAAAGGAGAGAATGGAGAGGAAAAGCATATGCCAAAGGAGACACTAGGAGACTTCAAGCAATTCCAAAATAGGGCCCTAAACCTTTAACCACTCAACCAAATGGAGAGCTCTAGAAGGTGGGCAGTAAGCTTCCCAACATAATCTTGAGGGTGGGCCACCAGCCTGGCCACAAGGGACTAAAAGTCCAAAGCTCAGACAGTCCTGAGCTACCTGGAGGCAGACAGGCCCCAGCATCAAGACGGCTTTCATGAGCAGATATAAACCCTCTAAGAAGCTAATCATGTCAGAATCAACAGCCACAGAGCTGGAAGAGAGACTTCAGATAACATCTGATCCAGATTCTTCAACTTCCAATGAGGGAACTAAGGCTCAGAAGGAAAGTAAAAGGCACACAACAACAAAGGCAGTTTGTAGCAGAAAACAGACTAATAATTAAGAATGAAAGTCTCTCTCACCAATGACTTTGTAAGTGTCTTGAGAACTAGGATTCATCAAAATTGAATCAAACACAGCTACGTTGAAAATTTCAAAGTAACTTTTTTCATGTGGGTCTGGCTAACATACATTATTCGTTTTTTAAAAGTTTAAATTTAGAAATGAATAAGAAAAGAAAAAGAAAAATGAACAAGAATAACAGAAAAAATATCTAAGAATAAATCTAAGACTAAGAATAAAGTATCTAAAATAAAATATCTAAGAAGATCTAAGAATAAAACACACAAGATCACCATGAAGAAAATTTTACAACACTATTTGAAGGGTACAAAGACTTCAGTCAATGGTAAGGTGCACCTTATTCCTGGATAGCAAGAGTCACTCTCATAAGGATGTCATTTCTCCTTGGGTTAACTTATAAAAATAATGTAGTGCCAATAAAATAATAAACGGATAGCTTTGGAACTAGATAGAAGCTGATTCTAAAATTAATATCCAAGAAATTTGTAAAAAAGAACAAAAGGGGGTACTACCCCTATGAGATATTTTTAAAATATTTTAAAGGTACAATAATTAAAATAGAACTGTACAAGCCAATATTTAGACAGATGGATCAATGGAAAAAGAATCCAGAAAGAGATCCAAATACATACAGAAATAGAGTAAATAAGGTGGCATTTCAATAGATGGGGCACAGTGTTGGGACAACTGGGTAGCCACAGCCCCCACCTTATAGCAGGATAAATTCCAGGTGGATCAAATATTTATAAGGTTTTTAAAAAATAAATGGAACCTCAAAAGTACCAGAAGAAACCATGAGAAAATTCTTTTATAAACTTTTATCAAATCCCAATGAGGAAACAGGTGTTATTCAAATCTCAGAAGCAATTACAGAAAAGTTTGATACAATTGACCTCATAAAAACAAATCTGTAAGACAAGTCAAAAGACAGATGACAAAGTGGGTATAAACATATGTAACTGTTCTCACAGCTGATAACAAAAAGGTATCCACAAAAAGCCTTGTTGGGGCCCAGAGCAGGCCGCCTCAAAATATCCCACAATGGAATATTGATTATTTTGAATTAAAATTACTTGAAAAGCAGTCGAAGCAAAAACACAAAAGGCATTTTTGACCCTCTTCTCTGTTCCCCTTGAAGGCAAGAAATCCATCTGCCCAGTGAGAGGGGCTCTCCCTTATCACCTGCATCCTTATCACCAGAGCTGGGAATTCAGGGCTGAGAAGCCTGCAGAAACAAACCTTGCTAATTTACTACCTCAAGCCTAAACTCTGCTTAAATTCCTCACTAATTACGTACCTCAAACCTAAGTGTCTTTGTCCTGTCATTCCTCACAAATTTATTGTTTCTTTGTGTAAAATATACATATATTGCCTACTCTGATCATTCTCCAAGCATCATTTTCTATGATCTCTAATACATACATATTAAACTGGGTTTTCCTCCTGTTAATCTGGGCTTGTGTCATTTTTATTATTAGTCCAGCCATAAGCATACAAGAAGGGTAGGGGCCAGCCCAGTGGTGTAGTGGTTAAGTTCACACACTCCGCTTCAGCAGCCCAGGGTTTACTAGTTCGGATCTTGGGCGTAGACCTGCACACTGCTCATCAAGCCATGCTGTGGCAGCATCCCACATAGAAGAACTAGAAGGACCTACAACTAGCATATACAACTATGTACTGGGCTTCGGGGAGGGAAAAAAAAGAAGAGTAGTAGAAGAGGGGAACCTCCTCCTCCATGACAGCCTACATAAATGAGCAGGAAAACGACCAACCATCCAACAGAAATACAGATAAAGGTCATGAACAGACAGGTCAAAGGAAAAGGAGAAAAACTAATTCTTTTTTTTTTTTTTTTTTTTTGCTTGAGGAAGATTAGCCTTGAGCTAAGATTTGTGCCAATCCTCCTCTACTTTACAGGTGGGTCACCACCACAGCATGGCTGATGAGTGGTGCAGGGCCATGCCTGGGATCCAAAACTGCAAACCCGAGCTGCTGAAGAAGAATGTACAGGACCCAACCACTACGCCATGGGGCTGGCCCCAAAATTCTTAAATAAAAAGATGTTGTGGGGGGGAGGGCAGGCGGTGCAGCCCTGTGGTCAGGTGGTTAAAGTTCTGTGCACTCCACTTCAGCAGCGCAGGTTTGCAGATTAGGATCCTGGGTGCAGACCTACTCAACTCGTCAGCCATGCTATGGAAGCATCGCACATACAAAATAGAGAAAGACTGGCACAGATGTTAGCTCAGGGCGAATCTTCCTCAAGCAAAAAAAAAAGAGGAAGATTGGCAATGGATGTTAGCTCAGGGTGAATCTTACTCACCAAAAACAAAAAAGAAAAAGAAAGAAAGAAAGAAAGGTGTTGAGGGGCTGGTGTGGGTTCAGGTCCCAGGCACAGACCTACAACACTTGTTGGTGGACAAGCTGTGGCAGCAACCCACATACAAAATAGAGGAAGATGGCACAGATGTTAGCTCAGGGCAAATCTTCCTCAAGCTAAAAGAGGAAGATTGGCAACAGATGTTAGCTCAGGGAGAATCCTCCTTCTCAGAAAAAAAAAAAAAAAGATGTTCAAATCAACCATTAAAAGAATACATTAATGTAAAGTAACTTGAATTGATATAAATTAATGTGAAATAAAACCAGACTGATAATATGCGTACACATTAGTATTTCCAGGTTTGGGGATTACATGTAAGTATCAATTAATTCTTTACACCCTTACATATTGCCTGAAGCTTTTATAATAAACATTTACTACTTTCATCGTACAAGTGTTAATCTCATGAAAAACTCTTTATAGAGCAAGATTTTCATTTATATATGCATTTGTATATATGTATTCCAAAATATTAACAGTGGTTATCCCTGGGTAAAAATACTCTGGGTAATTCTTGTTTTCCTCTTTGTGATTTTCTGCATTTTCCAAATACTACAATTATAAAGTTTTAAAGAAGTTTATTAAAAAATAAATTACAAAATGGCTATAGCAATAGACTATTTTCTCATTTATCTGAAGAGCAAAGATGAAGAAGTTGGATAGTCCCTGTCAAGAGTGCTGATGGGACTGACCTTTGGTACAGCCTCCAGGGAGGGTTTATAAAATACTGCTCTGACAAATAGTGGTATTTGTCAAAATTATAAATGCACATACCCTCTGACCTAGGAATTCCACTTCTAAAATTTGGTCCCACAGGTATAGTTACACAAAAGTATTCATTAAATCACTGTTAAGATTAGAAACAATGTCCATCAACAGGGTTAAACAAATGATGATCCATCCAGTATGCTGCCATAAAAAGGAATGAGGAAGCTTTTTTATGTTTGAAAATGGATGGTCTTCAACATATATGCTGTTAAATAAAAAAAAGATATTGAAAATACCACATATAAAATGATAACATTGTGTTAAGAAAAAAGATGGTTGCACAGCAGTGTGAATGTACTCAATGCCAACTCGCTTAATGCCATGTACACTTAAATATGGTAAATTTTTAGTTATGTGTATCCTTCCACAAAAAAAAGGAGTGGGGGAGAATAGGGAGAGGCCAGCCCAGAGGCATAGAGGTTGAGTTCGTGCACTCTGCTTTGGCGGCCCGGGGTTCACAGGTTCAGATCCTGGGTGCAGACCTAGCACCATTCATCAACCCACACTGTGGTGGCATCCCACATAAAATAGAGGAAGATTGGACAGATGTTAGCAACAATCTTCCTCAAGCAAAAAGAGGAGGCTTGGCAACAGACAGCTCAGGGCCAATCTTCCTCACACAAACACAAAAAAGAATAGGAAGAATATATTTGTAATTGCTTGTTTAGCCACAGAATGTTTCTGGCATGATACACAAGAAGCTGGTAAGGGTTGCCTCCAGGGAAGGGTAACTGAGGGATTGAGGGGGAGATAAGATTTTTCTCTGTATACTTATGAATTGTTTGGACTCTGAACTATGTGAATGCATTACCCAACAGCAAATAAACAATTTAAATTTTAAAACAAAACTTTTAAAATGGGCTTTTTGTTAAAACTGTTATACAGGGGGCTGGCCCCATGGCCACGTGGTTAAGATACCGCGCTCTACTTCAGCGGCCTGGTGTTCGCAGGTTCAGATCCTGGGCGTGGACCTACGGACCGTTCCTCAAGCCATGCTGTGGCAGCATTCCACACAGAACTAGAAGGATTTACAACTAGGATACAACTGGAGCTTTAGGGAGAAAAAGAAACCCTGCTACATAGTTTTCATTGGATTTGGTACCTAATATACATTTGTTGCTCTGGGGCAAGGACAGCAAACTACAGCCCATGGGCCAAATCCACCTCAGGTCCTGTTTTGTAAATAAAGTATTATATGAACACAGCCATGCTCATTCATTTTACAAGTTGCCTACGGCTGCTTGGGGCAGAATTAGGTAGTTGCAACAGAGACCATATCATCCTCAAAGCCTAAAATATTTATTTTCTGGTCCTGAAAGAAAAAGTTTGCCCAAATCTGCCCTAGAGCAATTAAAATAATTTAAATATCAAATGGGTTTCCTAATGTTCTTTTTTTCTAAGCGCCCACGCCCCCTGCATTTCTTTTTTTTTCTGGGAAAGATTCCCCCTGAGCTAACATTTGTTGCCAATCTTCCTCTGCCTTTTTTTTCTCCCCAAAGCCCCAGTACATAGTTGTATATTCTAGTTGTAAGTCCTTCTAGTTCTGCTATGTTATTAGGTGGAAAAGGTGCATTGCTCATGACAGGGAAAGTCAGAAACTGTCCCTATAGAACTCAAAGCCAGCTGGACACTTTTATCTCAAGTGAAAAGCAGAGCAAAGTTTCTACAACAAAACCCAAGCTGTTCTGAAGTGAGCTCACATCCCCACAATGCCAGACAGAAAGCCACAAGTTGAGCTGAGCTGAGCTGGGGGGAAGGCCAAGTGGAGCCTGCGAAGCAGGAGATGGAAGTTGGTTCCCGACTCTGCCATGTGACAGCTGGTACGGCCTCCCAGTAGCTCTAAGCTTAGTTTCTTCATAACGGCACCTCAAGCTCTACCCCCGAAACACCCCATGAGTACTAAGGTAGATCAGAACCAGGTCTTGTACACAGATTAGCCAGAACAGGCTTGCCAAGAGAGGCCTTCATTACTCACCCGCTGAGGACTACTATGAGAAAGTAAGGACCACATCAGGCTTCCAAGGCCCAGAACTCAGCACATGCCCAGAAAGACAGGATAAAACCTGACGATCTTCTACATCCTTTTAAAAGCCAAACTTAGGAAAAAATTCTATTGAAAAATAATAGTTTTCATGTTATACAACAGTTTTCGAATTGTATTCCATAGAGCTTCAGAGGTTCTACAGATGGGTGTCTTTTTTTTTTTTTTTTAAAGATTTTATTTTTTCCTTTTTCTCCCCAAAGCCCCCTGGTACATAGTTGTATATTCCTAGCTGTGGGTCCCTCTAGTTGTGGCATGAAGGACGCTGCCTCAGCGTGGTTTGATGAGCAGTGCCATGTCCGCCCCCAGGACCTGAACCAACGAAACACTGGGCCGCCTGCAGCGGAGCGCACGAACTTAACCACTCGGCCACGGGGCCAGCCCCCGATGGTTGTCTTTTTTTAAATGGGACTATTTTAAAAAATCAAACGAAACAAAAAATGCACATTCAAACATGTTCCAAACTTAACGTTAAGACAATAGAGCTCACGACTACACATAATTCTGTACTGCTAGGCTAGCTCAGCATACTGTTGTCCTTGAAACACAGCTTTTCTTCCCATCTCTGATTAATCAAAGTGACTAGCAGCAGTCTACTTAGAAAAAGTCACCCCTCCAATGGCCACACGCATTAGGCTTGTCTCACAAAAAGAAAAGCAACTGAGCCACTGAAGTGCTCCAAGTTGGTAACTGTCACTCACAACCCTGACTGCACATCAGACTTCATGGGAATGGGCAAACATGCACATTTCTGAACTTAAAGGTGAAGATTATCCATTTTGAACTTCCAAAATTACTGCTTTTACCTGTTATACATTTTGGGGCTCTGTGAAAGAGTCCAAAATGAAAAGGGGTTCTGAAAAAGTTTGAAAACCACTGACCTAAGAAAACTAAAGGTCATAAATATCAGGTACTACTTGAGACTATTCAAGCACCTTGAATTTCCGGAGGTTACCATGAAGGCTACTCAAAAAGAAAAAACTCCCTAAACCTAAGGTGTGTGTATACATGCGTGCGTACACGCACATATTGGTAAAGGGGGGAGGCGGGGCAGCCAGCCTAGATAATGCCATTATGTTTCAAAAACCAATTTTCTGGTTTTACTTCTCAGTTGTAAACGCGAATCCCAGAGTGAAGGCAGTACAGGGAAAGGGCACTTGACTGGGAGTTCTGGGTTCAGATCATAACTTGATAACTTATTTAATAGTTCTGCAACCATAAGTAAATCACTAATGGCTCTGTAATTGTGTTTTCCCAACTATAAAATGGGAGAAATAAATGACTGGAGACAGCCTTCTTGGAGGTGAAATGGTATTTATGAAAACACTCCAGAAACTTTAAATCACTACTCCACTGTACACAGTTGCGATTATTAATAAAAAGGGCACTACTGTGGTACCATCAGCAACAAGAAGGAATGAACTATCGAAACACAGAACAACTTGGATGAATCTCAAGGAAATTATACTGAGTAAAAAAAGCCACTCTCAAAAAGATACATACCACATGATTCCATTAGCCAACAATCATAAAAGCACATAATTATAGAGATGGAAAACACATTAGTGGTTTCCAGGGTTCAGGGATGGGGAGGAAAAGATAGGTGTGGTATAAAGGGAGTAAGATGATTAGAGTCTGGTGATGACACTACACTTGAATAATGGATTGTGGTGGTGATTACATAAGGCTATACTTGTGACAAAACTACATGGAGCTACATGCACACACAGATGAACACATGCATAACTGGGGAAATCTAACTAAGCTCTATGGATTTTGCCAATGTCAATTTCTTGGTTTTGATGTTGTGTTGTGGTTGTGTGGGCAGTTGACATCGGAACCGGGTCTGAGGGAGGGGTTCATGGGACTTCCCTGTACATTTCTTTGCAACCTCCTGTGAACCCATAATTACTTCAAAGTGTTTTTTTCAAAAAACAGCACTGGGAAATAAAAAACAAAAGCAAGTGGGCCTACTCATTTTCTGGTCCTTCTGAAAGTTTAAACTATGGCAAAGCCTCAATCTTTCCAGAAATCAAAGGAATAGAGAGATTATTGAGTACAAAGAAGACAAATTCAAAGAAGAGGCATAAAAGCCAACCGTATATTAAGTCAAGATCCAAAAGTGAATTTCAAAAAAATCAATGCCACACTGACCTGTAGCACTATAAAGACAAACAAATAAAATTCTAACACAGACAGCAGGCCAAGAGGCTAGGCCTTTTTCCCATAAGCTCAACAGACTATGTGGATTAGTACCAGGTGGTCGACAGCCACCCGCTTTTCTGAAACAACCCCTACTCCCACCCCATCCATATCATAACAGAGGGAGGTCCCAGGCAACCTTTTTGTACAATGTGACCTTGTCCACACCTCCCAACCTCCACCACCACCAGACCAGATGACTAGACCAAGGGCAGGCATTTGACCATGATGAACCTCGTCGCCCCCTGACCTCAAGTGACTTTCCAAAGGCTAGTATCTGATCTAAACCAGACTGCAATTCCTTTTCCAGGAATTTAGAATTGGGACTGAAATTCTAACATCAGCCTAGCTAGTCTCTTGAATACAAAAACATAAAAACAAGCCTGTAGCACAAAGAAAAAGAACCAAGTGGACTCCGGGGAAAAGCAGGAAAAGGGGTAGACCAAGCCCCTCAAGATGGAATTCTGGGCTCCAGGGCCTGGCTGCATCTCTACCCCTAGATGCCAGGACTCGTTCTGTTTTCCTAACAGTATTATAATTTATCCCCAAAAGAACCCTAACCAATATAAGCATGACTTACAAAACTCATGTTCCCTGGCCAGCCCAGACATGAAGGGTATTTATGACAACCTCTGGAGTCAGCCAGACAGCAACTACCTCCACCAGAACTGTGATTAAGAGTAAGAGAAGGGCCAGAGGCAAGCAGGCGCTGGCCAGTGATGGTCTCCCCAAGCAAGTAGGGAGACCCAACCCACAGGCATATCCCAGAGATGGAGATGACAGACACAAATGTCAGAAAATGAAGAACAAGAAACACAAGTTATAAAACTGGCCTCCATTTCTTTGGGCCATAAAGAAAATTTACCTCGAAGAGAAGGTATGGGTCCACATGATGTTAAACTGCCATCCAGAGATTTGGGTCCCTGCTGTTCAACTCCTCACTGTGTGACCACAGGCAAGGCGCTTCCCATTTGTGGGTCCCAGCTGCCCCAAGCAGAGCATGAGAGGTTTAGACTCAATGATCCTTCAAGTCCTCTCTTATTCTGTTAATAGGCTATTTACACCAGCCTGAGATTCAGAGCTGAACCAAAAAGCCAAGCTCAATCTGCCGCTGATAATACCGCCTATCTGGGACTTCTGACAGGACTCCTTATTTTTACTGGCCTCAAACTGCTATCTCTCAAAATCCCCTCCAAGGACCAGTTTGTGTTTCTCTAGACCTGTCTCCTGGCAGCTCTACCTACCTGAATCATGAAGTCATTTTCCTCCTGGACCTCACAGATGCAGCGGACCACTTCAAAATCGTAGCGGTCATCCCCATCGACTTCCTCGTCTGGGTTGGTGGTCACGTCGACATCTTGGCCATACTCTTCATCGCTCCAAAGAAAGCTCTCAGAAGAGGACTCACTCAGATTATCCTCCTCTGAGAGGAAAGGGAAAACAATAGTCACTATTTTAAATGATAGCTATAAAATTTTTAAAACCCTAGACTGTCAGGAGTGGAAATGACCTTACAGACCCACTCTATGAACTTTCACAGAGCTGGGAAAGGGGGACTCCAGTTTTCTAGGGCCTGCCATCTAGTAACAGCCCAAATGATGTATGCTGCCTGGCGGTGAACTGAACTGCATTTCCTCATTTTACTGAGAGTGAAGCCTAAGGTAAGTGGCTGCTCAAGGTCACAGAGGACTGACACTGGCAGAAGAGCTACAATTAATTCCCCATGAACCATACAGACCATCATCCCTAATGACTCAAACGTGTTCCTCAATCTTATCCCATGCAGCCAGGACCTGGCTTTCAGTCAAGTCTGTATCCACAGCCACCTTTAAAATTTTGTAGACAGTGGGGAATGAGGAAGGGGCAAATGCTAGGAATAAATCAGAACTAGAATCACTAGGTCTTGGTGCCTGATTAGTTATAATTGCAGCTAAGCTTTACTGATCACTTATTCTGTACAAGACACTGATACAGTACTTTCCATATACTCATTAACTCCTTTTAAACTCACAATCACCCTATAAGTTGCTGGAAAGGGGGAAGCTTCAAGATTGATTCAGATTCTCCCTGAGCAACCAGGTTAAATGCAGAGGCCATCAACAAGGAATGAATGGGAAGGGCAGGTGTATAAGGGGATGGAGGGTAATGGATCTGATCATAGACACACTGGCGCGGAGGTACCTTAGAGACATTCAACTAAGATCAAAGTTGCAGAGAAGGGAAGTTCAGGGAAGGCGTAGGAAATGGCTTTTGTTTTATTCGATATACTTTTTCTTTTTTTTTTTTGGAGGAAGATTAGCCCTGAGCTAACTACTGCCAGTCCTCCTCTTTTTTGCTGAGGAAGCCTGGCCCTGAGCTAACATCCGTGCCCATCTTGCTCTACTTTATATGTGGGACGCCTATGACAGCATGGCATGCCAAGCAGTGCCACATCCACACCCGGGATCCGAACCAGTGAACCCCAGGCCACCGAGAAGCAGAACATGCGCACTTAACCGCTGCGCCGGCCTGATATACTTCTTATTTTTAAAATGTAAGAGATTATACTTGCAGAGGGCCTGGGGAGCAGATTACAATATCAACATAGATTCAGCCTTCTCAGACTGTAGTGCTGTACAAATGATCAAGTCAGCAGAGAGCCACCTTACCGGATACTTTCACTTTCCCTTTGTGGTTTCCAGATTCCGAGCCATGGAGCTGTGGGCTCATATGGACCCCAGGCTTGTGTGAGGACCCACACCTGGTGACAACAAATGCCTTGGGTGGGGAAGGTTCCTGGGAGGTGTCACTGATCTCCTCACTGCAGGGGCATTCTGGAAGAACAGGATCAGGAAGGAATTAGCAACCCCAGACACCATGAGAGCATTCCCTAAGCAATCCCATCCAACCAACAGCTGTGCTGTTCAAACAGCTCAAAGGCTTGGGAGCAATTCAACTAAAAATTTTTGTGGGGGCTAGACACACACTTTTCAAGAAGTGAATCTTTTCTTGAAAGGGTTCAGAGATGTGTGTTTAAGAGTCATGTGTGCAAACAAATACAGGCGTTTATCTGCATATCCTCGCCTATTATGATACTTTCATGCACTCTGCCCTGTAACAGGACACAGTGGCCAGTGCATCAAGAGAGGGAGGTTTTATAAATGCCAGCCGGGCTTGGAAACACCTGGCTGAGTGGGCTCCTCCCCTGCCAGAGCCCATACTAGGCTGAGCCCTCAAGCACCAGTAAAGGCCTGCTGGCCCTTCCAGGCTCAGAGGCCAGGACCAGGGAGAAACCAACCCCTCCCCACCCATGGTAAGGAAACCCAAGTGTAACAACTCCAGGGAAAAATTACCAAGTTTGGTTTTCTTTTTCTTTTTCTTTTTCTTCTTTGGCTTCACTCTCACGAACTCTTTGAATTTCTTCTCTTTATTCTTTTCCTTGTCTTTTGCAGCTAGAATTAAATATAAGTTTAAGTATTGGCATTCTAACGTTTTGTGTTCAACACTGAGATATTTATTAGTAAGTGATTAAGCATGTCCAATGAGAACTAAAATGGGTAATAGAACAGAGTTTCAGGTCTGATTCTGCCCGGGAGGTCAATTTCCATGCCCCTTAGAGGTCTGGAACCTTTCCTCCATCACTAAGCCTTTTAACCAGGGGTAGGCAAACTCTGGCCCACTGCCTGTTGTTGTAAATAAGTTTTACTGAGACATAACATCCTCATTCATTACATGTTGACTATGGCAGCCTTCACGTTTCAAAGGTAGAGTTGAACAGGGAAGACACAACCTTATGGCACTTAAAGCTGAAAGTATTTATTGTGTGGCCCTTCACAGAAAAAGTTTGCCAACCCTCTTTAGATCACTGTTCCTCAATGCTGGCTACATATTGCAATCATCAAGGGAGATTTTTAAAAAGTGAATGCCCAGGTCCCACTCACAGAGATTCTGATTTAATTGGCTTGAGGTGTGACCTGGGTGACAGGATATGGTTTGATTCTCCTTTTCTATGTAATTGAGGTACAATTCACAAAATATAAAATTAGCCATTTGAAAATGAGCAATTCACAATTTCCAAATACCACAACTTTATCTGCTACTCCTCACAGCAAAACTCCTTGTTAGCAAGACTCACCATCCAAAATTCTCACTTCACAGATTTTCCCAATTCCATTCTAAAAAACTTCCCACCTACCACTTTTTTGAGATCAGTTTTCAAACTTAACTATAGCCTCACAGTTGCAAAACTCCAGTTGTTTCTTCTATCTTATCAAATATATCTGTAGCACTTCAAATAACTGATCATGTCTTTTTAGATGTTAAGAAGTGCTTAAGCATACATTTATCCTATGACCTAGCCATTCCACTCCTGGATATTTACTCAAAGATAACATATGTCCACAGAGACTTGTACATGACTGCCCATACAGCTTTTGTTGTGACTGCCCAAATGTCCTTCAACAGGTGAATGGATAATTTGTGGTGTATCCATACAATGGAATATTTTTCAGCAATAAAAGTATGCATTGTTAATATATGCAGCAACATAAGTGAATCTCAAAGAAAGTATGCCTAAAGGAGCTAAATAAAAACTCATACATACAGCACAATTCCATTTATATAAAATTCTAGAAAATGAAAACTAATCTATAGTAACAGAAAGGAGAATAGTGGTTGCCTGGGGATGAAAGGGAGGGGAAGGGTAGGAAGGAAGAATTAAAAAGAGGCATGAGGAAAGTCTGGGAGGTAATGGATATGTTTACTATCTTGATTGCAGTAATACCTGGGTATATACATATGTCACATCTCATCAAATTATACAATTTAAATATGTGCAGTTCGTTGTACAACTAATCTTCAATAAAGCTGCAAAAAAAGAACAATCCAGAGGCATGTAGTACATTCACAATGTTCTGCAATTAGCTCTACCTCGTTCCAAAACACTCCCATCACTCCGAAGTGAAACCCCTTACCAGTGAGCAGTTTCTCCCCAGTCCCAGGTCCCTGCCCCTCAACGCCTGGCAACCACTAATCTGCATCTGTCTCTATGGATTTATCTACTATGGACATTTCATATACATGCAATCATATAATATGTGACCTTTTGCGTCTGGCTTCTTTCACTTAGTATACTGTTTCTGAGGGCATCAGGATTTTTAAAAACACTCTCCAAGTGATTCTGATGTGGAATCAAGATGCATCACAGAGCAGGTGTGGGGTAGGGTAAGCAATCAGAGTCAATTGACTTTAAGTACTTCTGTGCAAGGAAACCACAACATCTCATTTAATCCTAACAACAACCTCTGTGTATCATTCCCATTTTACAGATGGGGAAATTGAAGCTTAGGGAGGTAAAAGCACCTGCCTGATATCACGGATATTTAGAAGTAGGTTCAGCTGGCTCTCCAGCACCATGTCAGAAGTGCCACCAAGGCCCCTCTCGCGAATGAGCATCAGAGTGGATACAGTCAGAGAGGACAGTGGGCTGCACCTATCGGCTGGCAAGCATGGGCTCTTTACAGGCAAAAGTTAATCTACTGGCAAACGAACATAAGACTTCAGGGTCCCTAAGCTCCCTTCCTGTTAAAAACACTCTGCACTGGGAAACAAAGTTCAATGAACAAGAACTCTAGAAAAGACCTTAGGCAAACTTACAAAAATACTCATTTTAAGATTAAGAAACCAAGGCCCAAAGAAATGAGTTGATTTAGCCAAGGTCATACAGTTGATTAGCAAAATACGGCCAAATGCTTCCTGAATTTCATAAAAGCTATCAATATTTACTTTCCTCTGATCCTGGGAACAGAGCCTTCCTCAGATATAAAAATAGAACAACTCATTTCTGCACATTCTCTCGGCTACAAACATATTATTAGTCATGGTTTAAATTCATTTATCAACAAATATTTGAGCATCTACTATGTTCCAGGCACCATTCTAGGGAGAATGGAGATGACAACAAACAAAAAAAGACAAAAACCCCCACCCTCACAGAGCAACATTCTACTGGGTAGGACAGAAAACAAGTAAGTTATATACTATTTTAGGAGGTGATTAGTGCTATGGAAAAAATAAAGCAGGGAAGGGGGACAGTAAGAATGAGGGAAGGGGACACTTGCAATTTTAATAGTCTGTGGTCAGAGAATGGCTCACTGAGAAAAGGACATTTGAGCAAAGACCTGAAAGGAGTGAGAGCATGAAACATGCAGAGATCTGGAAGAGTGTTCCAGGCAAGGGGACAGCAAGTGAAAAGACTCAAAGAGCAGGCCGTCAGTGGTCCGGAAACAGGCACAGGGAACACTTCCTAACCCATCCCACAAGACCAGCATTATCCTAACACCAAAATCAGATGAAGACATTACGAGAAAGGAAAATTACAGACTAATCTCTCTCATGAACACAAACGTAAAAATATTAGCAGACTGAATCCAACAACACATAAAAAGAATTATTATACCATGACCAAGTGGGATTTATTCCAGGTATACAAGGCTGGTTCAACATTTAAAAAAAAATCAATTAATGTAATCTACCATATGAACAGGCTAAAGAAGAAAAATCATCTATCAACTAAAGCAGAAAAAGCATTTGACAAAATCCAACACTCATTCATGATAAAAACTCTCAGAAAACTAGGAATAGAGGGGAACTTCCTCAACTTGATATAGGACATCTACGAAAACCCTACAACTAACTTCATACTTAATGGTGAGAATTGGATGCTTTCTCCTTAAGATCAGGAACAAGGATGTTCCCTCTCAATACTCCTATTCAACATTGTACTAGATATCCTAGCTAGTACAATAAGACAAAAAAAAAGGAAATAAAATACAGATTGGAAAGGAAGAAATAAAACTGTCTTTGTTTGCAAAGACATGATTGTTTATGTAGAAAATCCCAAAGAACTGACAAAAAAACAAAAACTGGAACTAAGTGATTATATCAAGGTTGTAAGATACAAAGTTAATATAAAAAAGTCCGTTGCTTTCCTATATATCACCAATGAACAAGTGGAATTTGAAGTCATTAAATAGCAAGGAGGCCTGTATGCCTCCACTGAAATTGAAATTAGAATAAGGTTGAGGGAGACAAGATGATGTGGGCTAAAAGCAGACCACGCAGGGCCTTGTAAAGAAGCTGGCCTTTACTATGAGTGACTTAGGAGCAGAGCCTTAAATGATACTGGCTACAACCCTGTGACCACCAGGATATCCAACCTGAAAAGAGCACTGAGAAGTGAGATGGCAGGACACTAGGTCCTCAACCAACAGTCCTGGAGCAGTACCTCCCCTGGATTTCCCCATTACGTGAGCCAACACATCCCTTTTATGTGGAGTCAATTTGAATTGGGTTTCCTGTTACTTGTAAATAAAAGCATCCTAAGTGTTGCAGCTGGTCAGAAATATGGTCACATTAAGCTTTAAAGAGTCCTATCCTGAGGCTTCAATTAGAGGAGTAGACAATGAGGATAAAAGGAAGAGATGTCTTAGGAAATTGTTCTATAGAAGCCTGTGTTCTCTGAACACAGAGGGAAGAGAGACAGCCCTCAGAGGCTCACCCTAGCTTCTGGCTAAAGGTTGTGAAGTCAATATGTGCCCTCAGGTGGCAGACTCACAGGGAGAATTGCCCAGCAGGGCCTGGGCTAACCTAGGTGAGTCCCTGAAGAACAGAGGCAGACAAGATGACAACAGGCAGAGCTCAGTCAGACTACCCACAAGCACAGGAAGTTTCCTGCAGGGAGGCACTCCTATTCCCCCCACTGCAGGGCCCAGGGGCAGGGCTTCCTTCTCAGAATCCTAAAAGACAGCCAAGCCTAGAGGTGAGAGTATGGGTTCTGCAACTAGATTCAAATCGTGACTCCAGCACCTGCTAGATGTGTAACTAATGGTTCAAGTTACTGCATCGCATCTGCACCTCGGTTTCTAATTTATAAAGTGGGCACAACAGTACCTGCCTCATAGGGTTTGTTTTTTTTTTTTCTTGACTCATTTTCTTTTTCTTTTTTTTTTTATTGAGTTATTGATAGGTTACAATCTTGTGAAATTTCAATTGTACATTAATGTTTGTCAGTCATGTTGTAGGTGCACCACTTCACCCTTTGTGCCCACCCCCCACCCCACCTTTCCCCTGGTATCCACTAAACTGCTCTTGGTCCATAGTTTTAAATTTCATAGCGTCTGTTTTGAGGATTAAACAACACAACACAAGTACGGAACTTGGAATGGTGCAGCACATGGTGAGTACTCAAATGTTAGCTGTTATTATCTTGCTTGCAATACTCTCTGGAAAGTAGTCCTGGTCTGCTGTCATCTCTCTCTTCGAACAGCCTGATCAATTATTCCATGACCCACAGAACGTGTACCTGGCTGCAGAGCTTCTTCCCAAATGCCCAAACATGGCTGGACAAAGAGTGACTTCCCGCCAGGGCTCTGGAGCAGAGAGCAGCTTGTCGCCTGAGGAGGGCAAGGCTTTCCCAGTGTGGCCACGTGTCCTCTCCTCAGGCTGCAGGTACCCATCAGGAGAAACGCCAGAACCCTCCTTGCTCCCTCCGTACAGCATGCTCCCTGTTTCTCTCTCAGATCATCGCCGAGTTATGAGAGCAGAAAGACAACTATGATTAGACTGCTGGTTTCAGGAGAGAAGAGGGAAGAATATCCCCCTCCCCTAGGGTAGAACTGCTTGTACACCACAGGGCACGGCCACATGGCTGGGACGAGCAGTGACCTGAGTGTGTTCTGACCCGCACGAGTGGACGGCAGCTCAAGGACAGAGCAGAAGCGGGTATGCTCTTAGAGGGATTCTCACTGCCTACCAGAGGAAGTAGTGTTCCCAGCCTAACACCATCATTTCACCATGTCTACCTTCCCAGCCTCATCTCCCATCAGCCCCCCACCATGGATCCCACCCAGACATTGACCCTAAAGGGCCTTCCAATAAACCCACCCCTCAAGCCCTACATTTTTCTGCCTTTTTCCTATATGTTGTTTTTTTGGCGGTCTTTTGGTGACGAAGATGGGCCCTGAGCTAACATCTGTTGACAATCTTCCTCTTTTTGCTTGAGGAAGATTATTGCTGAGCTAACATCTTTGCCAATCTTCCTATATTTTATGTGGGATGCCGCCACAGCATTGCTTGACGAGCAGTGCTAGATTCACGCACAGAATCCGAACCCGTAAACTCTGGGCCACCAAAGCGGAGCACATGAACTCAACCACTAAGCCACTGGGCAGGCCCCATACTATGTGCTCTTCAACACCCATTTCTCCACTTTCTCCATAAGAAAAGAGCACATTTTCCAGCTTCCCCTGAGTGAGACATGGCCAGATACAGATGTCTGGCCTATGAGGTATGAACAGAAGTGATGTGTGGGACTTTTGGATTGTGCCCATAAAAGAAAAAGGAATACCCTCCCCTCCCCTACTCAGCAGCTGAAAGACTGGCAAAGTGGTGAGTTATTCTGGACCATGAAGAGGAGAGTAACACCTCAGGGCTGGTGGAACAGTGAGGAGAGGCTAGCCCTGGACAACTTTATAGAGCGATAGCAGAGCCACTGGGGGAAGCTTGCAGTTTGACCTAAGAGGGAAATAAACCTCTGCCTTGTTTAAGCCAGCCTCTTTGGTTCTCTCCTTAAGGCACCATAATCTACATCCTGATTAAGCTCAGACAGCTCACTTCCCTTTAAGGGGAGAGGGGGCATGTCTCTGTGAAAAGGCCAGTTTAGTACCACAAGAAAAGGTACAACAGCAACAAAGGTGCCCAAGCATCATTTTGGCCTAAAGACAAGGTTTGTTTACCCGGAGCAAGAATATGAACAAGCACAGGTGAGGGTCCCTTTGATCCTAGAATATTCTTTTTGGGCCAAACCTCTCCTCAAGACTAAACTCACCTATGTAGAAACAAACCCAAATACTAAGGAAGCCTGAACTTGCCCCTGGAAGAGAATTTATTAAATGGATTCTGGTATTCGAAGAAACCTCATTTAGAAAAGTAAATCCAAATCAACCTTCCAAATTCACTTATGTGACTGAGGGCCTTGCTGACGGAGAAGGAAGCATCTTAAGGCTGGAGGGAGAAGGGGCACCTTAGGGACAGAAGATCATGAGAGTTTGTTCCGGGCATGGGGACGCCTTTCCTATTTCCCTGCCTTCTGGTCCAACCCCTGCCTACCCTCACCCTTTAGGGCCTAACTCAAATGGCACCTTCTCCTCTCAACATCCTAGCCCCTACCTCACAGGTAAAACCTGAACCTGTGTTCCTACAGCACTTTCTCCATTCCTAATATAGAACTCAGCCCTTTCACCAGATCTTCTTATGTGCTTTCCTCCCGACGTGAAGGGGCCTTGTCTCATACACACCCAGTTCTACATCATCACTCTAGAAATAAGGAAATCAGCTCACAAGTGAACAGTGGCAAGATTACTACTAAGATTCAGTCTATGGACTCTCGGACCAGAACTGCTTCTCCTGCTCAACCTGGCAGGAAAATCGAGGGGACTTTAAAAAAAAGTCTCTGCAGAGCGTTTTCTGGTCCTAACTGACCAGACACCCCCAGGAATCTCCATCAGAGAAATTGGTTAGAACAAAAGTTCCCATGTGCCACAATCAGAACACTCAGCATAAAGGGGATACATTTTTACACTGATTAACCCCCAAGCAGCACAAATCCTATAATATTCTTTTTTTCCCATAAGCATAATATCAAGTTCACACTGCTTGTGAACCAGGACACAGGCTGCCTGATGTCAGAGTCTCACCTTGAAACATCTCCCCAGCTGAACTCCCCTCGTCTGTCTGAAATTCCACCCTTGAAGATAAAGGCTTTCTTAGAAGTCTGAGGTGAAACTCAGATATGCTGAGAGAAGAGGTGAGATATCAAGCTGGTTCTATACTTTCCAATCTTAAAGAATACAGTTATCACATTAGTCAAGTACCCAGTAAAACCCTGAGGAACAGAGGCTTTGATGGGACAAAGGTGAGGGGAGACGGCTGGAAGAGGGGCTGCCTTCTGGAGGGCCAGGGCCTGTAGAACCTTCTGAACACCTGCTATGTTTGCTCACATTGACAGCCAGTGGTGTGATGAAGGCTGAACACGTCTACTGACTCCAGTTCACAGATGACGAAACGGAGGCCTCTGCTGGTTAGTGGCACAGGCAGGCCTAGTGGTCAGGGTTTTTTTCTGTTTTTTTTGTTTTTGAGGAAGATTAGCCCTGAGCTAACATCCATGCCCATCTTCCTCTACTTTATATGTGGGATGCCTACCACAGCATGGTGTGCCAAGTGGTGCCACGTCCACACCCAGGATCTGAACCGGCGAACCCTGGGCCGCCGAAGCGGAACGTGCGAACTTAACCACTGCGCCACCAGGCTGGCCCCCTGGTCAGGGTTTTAATTTCACATCTAGAACACAGCAAGATCCACAGTTTGGTTTCTTCCTTCAGCCTGGTAACTGCTGGCCAACCCGGCAATCAGCAGTGGAACAACAGGGAAATCGTCTGTGAGGTCCGTGTCCACCTGACATGGAGCAGCAGTGTGTTCTTCCCGGCTGCACAAACCTGCCTTCCACCTGAGCAGACACAGGAATGACCAGGCTGTACTCCAGACACAGGTGAGGGGCCTGTGTGGCACACTCTGTCACCATATTGACCAGCTTTACAAAGGACCAGCAGGAGGGTAAAGAGTTAAAAAACAGAGATTTAAAGGATGCTTTTGTTCCCTCTAAAGCATTTTGTGGCTGCCCACCCCTGCCAGCCTGGTGAGTATACTCACAGCAGTTCTTGTTATCAAAAAACTGGCAGGCAAAAATCCCCAATTCCCCAAGAGATTTCCAAACCCCAATGAAACAGATCCTTCTGTATTAAGAGACAGAATAAAATCCAAGGTCAGTATATTGGTATCAGACCCGAGGGGTGGTATTTAAAAGTAGAAAATCAATCACTCAGATTTCTTAATTGTACCAAAATAGCAACCCCTTGTGTATTGGTTTTATGGTTTATCAGTAGTTGGCTGAGTTTAGAACTCAGATCTCTGACTGCCTGGGTTAATGTTTTCACTGAAATAAAGAGCTGGTAGTTATTAAGAATTTATTATAGGGGCCCACCTGGTGGCATAGCAGTTAAGTTCGCACGTTCCGCTTCAGTGGCCCAAGGTTCACCGGTTTGGATCCTGGGCACAGACCTATACACTGCTTATCAAGCCATGCTGCGGCAGGCATCCCACATATAAACAGAGGAAGATGGGCACAGGTTTTGGCTCACGGCCAGTCTTCCTCAACAAAAAAAACCCAACAGAACAGTTTACCATAGGCCAGACTCGGTGCTAAGTAGTTTACATTAAGTCATCTAATGCAACAAAGCTCTGAGGTAGGTAGCACTATTATCCCTATTTCACAGATGGGGAAATTGAAGCTCAGCAGGGTTCTTTGTCCAAGGTCATGGAGGAAGCAAGTGGTGGAGGCTGGAGTGAACTAAACTAAGGTGGGCTGACTCCGAGCCTGTACATATCACTCAACACAAATCTGAGAAATGTATTGTTAGGTGATTTCAACATCATGCAAACATCACAGAGTGTACTTACACAAACCTAGATGGTATAGCATACTGTACACTTAGGCTATGTGATACTAATTTTACGGGACCACCATCATATATGTGGTCTGCTGTTGACCAAAACATGGTTATGCAGTACATGACTGTTTCTATCGTTAAAAAATATTTACAGGGCTGGCCTGATGGCATAGTGGTTGGGTTCGTGTGCTCTGCTTCGGCAGCCCAGGGTTTGTGGGGTTGGATCCCAAGTGTGGACCTACACAATGCTCATCAAGCCATGCTTTGGCGGTGTCCCACATACAAAAAAGAGGAAGATTGGCAACAGATTCTAGTTCAGGGCCAATCTTCCTCACCAAAAAAAAAATTTACATCTGCAAGGGAGTGGGAGTGCCAAAGAGAAAACAATGCAATACTATCCACTAGCTAAAGAGTCAATGAGATCTATCTACAGGTTTCAACCTCGATGAAGCTCGAAGACCATGCTGAACAAAAGTAGCAAGTTCCAAAAGAGTAGGTATGATGATACTATTCATGCATATCTTTAAAACGCACAAAATACTCTATACATGCTAATATGATACTCAAAATACTACATATTATTTCTCAAAATATATGCACATATTTGGGAAAGTATAAGGGGAAAGAAAGGAAAGTCAATTTGGGGAGTTTCTACTTCACGCTAATGTTTTGTCTCCCCTAAAAATTTCTGAAGGAGGGGCCGGCCCTGTGGCCTAGTGGTTAAGTTTGGCATGCTTGCTTTGGTGGCCTGGGTTTGGTTCCTGGGCATGGACCTACCCTACTCATCGGCAGCCATGCTGTGGTGGTGACCCACATACAAAGTAGAGGAAGACTGGCACAGACGTTAGTTCAGGGCAAATCTTCCTCAAGCAAAAAGAGGAAGACAGGCACAGATGTTACCTCAGGGACAATCTTCCTCAAGCAGAAAGAGGAAGACTGGCAACAGATGTTAGCTCAGGGCAACTCTTCCACAGGAAAAAAAAAAAAAAAAACCTGAAGAAAATATGGCAAAATGTTAACATTTGTTAAGTCTGGTGGAGGATGGATACATGCACGTTTACTATATAATCCTGTATACTTTTCTGCATGTTTAAAATATTCCAGAATTTTTTAAATAAAATACTAAAATCATCAAAATATTTTTTGCCTGTGAGATTGGCAATAATTTAAAATTTCCTAATATTGACAAGAATGTAAAGAAACTGACACATGTAACCAACTGGTGAGAGATCACAAACTGGGATACACTTTTTGATAGGTGATTTGGCATTATCCATCAGAAGTTTAAATCTGTATCACCTTTGCCCAAGCAAATCTGGCCTCCAGGAATTTATCCCATGAATTTATGTAAAAGGGCAAATTAATCTTTGAGGAGGTTTAGTTTGCTTTAGCACTTGATAAGACTGAAAAAAATCGATAAAATGTAAATTTTTTGTAGGAAGAACGCTTAAAGTACAGTGTATGCATAAAATACAGGCAACTGTCAGACTGAGGTAAAGCCATGTATCTATACTGACATGGGATGAGGGCCAAGATATTTTAAACGAGAAAAGCAAGTTGCATATGATACCAACTGTGTAAAAGATATTTTCTATTTAGACATATATACGTTTGGATATGCTCAGAAAATATCTGAAAAGTCATAAAATTGTCTGTTAAAAAATAGCTACATCTGCGTGGGGTGGGGGCGGGGATGCCAAGGGGAGGGAGACCTTTTCCCTTAGCATTCTTTTGTATTGGTTTCACAGCAATCATATGTCACTTTTATATATGGGAGAGTAGACAGTACAAAAACTACAGATTCTAAACTTAGAGGCACTGAATTGGAATGTCTGGAAAACAGGGCCCAGTATATTTGTATTTTTAACAAGCCACCCAGTGACACCCAGGCAGCTGGGTGAGTCACGGCTCCAGGTGACAGCTAGGCCAGGTGGTACATGGGGGAAGGGGAGATCTCAGTGCCAGGTTCCTCAAGTTCTAGGGAAAAAGCTTGCCCCCAGAATTAACCATGTATTCAATGGCAGAGAGATTTAAACTCACCTAAGACACAGAATGGCCACCAAAGTCAGCGGGGCTGGCCAGTAACAGACATTAACATCCTTAAGTATCAGCATTTGGCCCTAAATGAAACAAGCATTGCCCAGGCAAGAGAATGCTCCGGTCTGAGAACTGAGCCAACCTTTTCTTCTTTATGCCAGAGATATCCACAACCAAGAGCATCAGGCAGAACAGGACTTAGGACTCTTTTGTAGTGCCCAGAATAGAGCCTGGCACATAACAGCCATTCAATAAATAGGAGTTGAATGAACAAGTCAATCTATTTTATCTTGAGGCATTTCTAACTCCAGTGCTCTGATCTGATGCTCAGTAAGCAACTTTCTCTTCCTACACAAGGTCTGAACCAGACAGAGAAAAGAAGGGGTTCTGATAGCTGTGGGCTTCGTTTTAAGTAAGTAATAGGCAACTGGCCTTGAGCATCAGTCTACCACTATCTGGTTCATATCAGCCCCCTCTGAGAGACATCCAGCCACGGGTGGGGACCTGAGAAGGACTCTGGTGAAGTCACTAACATGGTGACTGCTGCCACGCCCTGCAGCCCACAGGAAGTCTCCTCCTGGGTGACTACTGACCAGGTGGCCTTCCTCAGGCAGCAATTTTTAGCTCAATGCTTGGACTCACCAAGGGCACAGCTAGACCGCCTACAGCTGAGGGTAACAGAGCTGCTGGGTCCCATACAGAGCCCCTAGCCATATGCAGCTACTAAACACCTCAAATGTGGCTGGTCTCAACTGAAACATTCAGTGAGTGTAAAATACACACTGGATTTTAAAGGCTTAGTACAAGAAAAAGAATATAAAATAGCTTACTTGTAATTTTTATAGTGATTACATGCTGAAACAATAGTATCTTCGATATACTGAGTTAATGAAATACATTATTAGAAGTAATTTCCCTTGTTTCTTTTTACATTTGAAAATGTGGCTACCAGAGGGGCCAGCCCCGTGGCTGAGTGTACTCCACTTTGCCAGCCCAGGTTCACAGGTTTGGATCCCAGGTGCAGACCTACTCCACTCATCAGCCATGCTGTGGAGGCATCTCACACACAAAGTAGAGGAAGACTGGCACAGATGTTAGCTCAGGGCTAATCTTCCTCACACACACACACACAAAAAATGCAGCCACTAGAAAAAGTTACACATGGCTCACATTATACTTCTAATGGATAATGCAGCACATATGACTAGGCCAAACTCCACCTCAACCTTGACACATTATGTCTTCACAGCATGGCTGAGGACTGACCTCTCACAAGGCAGAGATTGCATTAGTCTGCATGGCCCTGCCTCACTGTCCTGAAACCTGATTTTATACTTCCTTAGTAACACTGTCAGATACCCCAGGAGTTCCATATGCCATCTAATACCAATGTATTTTAAGGGAAAAGCTATAAGCCAAAAAATATACAGTGATGTTACTATTTCAGTTAAAAAAAAAGGCTGGGAACCTTGCAAAATTTATCAAAAACTCATTAATTCTTCTGAAATCCCCCAGAAACAAGTAATTTTCAGTTTCTGCAGGTTTTAGAAGAAATTTCCAGAAAGGTTCTCTATCTATAATAGAACACAAACATGAGATTTTATGGTAATCCTTACTACCACCATTGTAGTTTCTACGTAAAATAAACAATGCTGTTAGGAAACAGCTTCAGCTGTAATTACAATGAAATCAGACTCAAATTTGAGTCTCACAGGAAAATCACATACCAACTTTTAGCTCTTTTGTCCTTCTGTCCTGCTGGCAGGGATCGGGCATAGGTTCATAGGTTTAGGGGATGGGATGAAGGCACCATGATGTTCTGAGCATGAGTTCTGCTGGCTTCTGAAGGAACTCCCTTTCTCCTTGACTGTCCTCATTTCATACTAGGAGTACCAAGGCCTTCAAAGGCTAAGTGACTTTCTCAAGGTAACTCGAGCAGCAAGAGGCTGAGGTAAGAATGAAACTTACGTATTTTTGCTTCCTCCAGGAGGGCCACAGCTCCATGATGCAACTCCTAGGGATCACCTGTCACTTTCAATCTTTTGGGATTCAAATGGATGAGACCAACCTAATATCTGCTTTGTGTGTCAGAAATGAAAGCACTGTGACCTGTGCAGCAGAGGCTTCCATGATACAGATACAACACAGAAGCAAAATACTTACTTGGGGAACTGGCAGAGACTCGCTTCCTGGTCAGGCTCTCCTGACTGGCCTTGTCTGAAGCTGAAGAGCCCCTTGTTTGGACATGCCTCTTTCCTGGGCTCTCCTCTGGCTCTGGTGACTTCTCCATTCCATGGAAATACTTCATGTGATAGTGCAATAGTTTGGCTTTGCGGAAAAATTTCAAACAATCCACAACCTTGCACCTAAATTTGTGGTCTAGGTCGACAGTTGGTGCTTTAGATGTCAGAAAATCATCTGTTTTCTTAAAAGTATTTGTTACTGAAAAAACAAAAAGAAGATCCCTTGTGATTATCCTAGTTATTACAGTACATGCATTAACAAATGGCAATAGAAAGTGAAAGAGTAGCACGCATATACAGCTGGAGACATCAACCAGACTGCCATTACCTGCCAAGATTACTGTCTCAAGAGAATGGATACAACTTTAGGGTAAGTAACAGACACTCAACTATGACTCATCTTTTGAAAGAATAGATCAACAGATTTTGTTGTTGTTGTTGTTGCTGTTGTTGTTTTTAAAAGCAACCAGAGGGCCGGCCCAGTGGCACAGTGGTTAAGTTCACACATTCCACTTCAGCAGCCCGGTTTCCACCACTTCAGATCCCCAGTGCGGACATGGCACCCTCATTAAGCCATGCTGTGGTAGGCATCCCACATATAAAAGAGTAGAGGAAGATGGACACAGATGTTAGCTCAGGGCAAGTCTTCCTCAACAAAAAGAGGAGAATGGGCAGCAGATGTTAGCTCAGGGCTGATCCTCCTCAAAAAAAAAAAAAAAAAAAACAAAAGCAGCCATATACTTTCTCAGGGTTTCAGACTTTGGGGGAAAAACCGGAAAGTCCTAAAAAAATCAGGTATCCCAACCCAGCACTTATTATTCATGAGTTGGACCAGATTTACAGTAAAGACTTACTACCATCCTGATACCTGTGTGTGGACAGAACTAGGGAGTATTCTGGTGGGATCTCTTTATGAAACCTAAGGGATCTTAAAACAGCTTTTGCACAAGCAGCAGGTAACTGTGGCAAAGGTTTTAGAAAGGAGCTTTTGAGATTCATACCAGTACTTTGACCAAAAGGACTCAGAGGCTGTAAGGGGGAAAAAAAACTGAATGAGTTGGAAGGCATGAGGAAAACTCAGAAGACTGATCAAATTCAAAGAAACAAAAAAAGTTTGAGCCCAAAACCAAATAAACAAAAGGCAATGGTCTGTCATGCATCAATGACAAAAAGGAAAGCTGTCACAAAGACTTCATGTGTGTTAGAAACAGTTTATTGAAGACTCCCTTCACAAAGCCCTCACCCCAATGAGAGTAATCACCCTTAAACTCAAATCACTCCTACTCTATAGATTAGGTCACTCAAGAATACCCTTTCTTGACTGAATCAAACTTTTCCTAAATGCAATGGTAGAATTCTGAATTCTGATGCAATTTCCATCAGAAGTGGATAGCATGCCGAACCTTTGGTAAAGATTATGACTAATCTTTTAAGTACCATTCCATAATCAAAAGGAAGAAAAAAATTCTTAAACTCAATCTAAATCATATTCCACATTTCAAAATCAGCACTAGGATATGATTACAAAACTGGTAGGCTCAATGATCTGATGGATGCTGTTATACAGGCAATTTAACACAAGTAAAACATTACACACACACTACAAAGCAAAACACCTTAAAATCACTTTCTATCCATGACAAGAGATATAAGAAAGAGGCTCAAACCAGTTAAGAGAACAGTTAAGAGAAAAAAAGTAACATGAAGTAAAATGGAATACATACTTTTAGACAAACAGTTGTACAACAAAAGCACATCAGTGGAGAAATTCAAAAGTCAAACTTCCAATATACCCTATAATTCTTTCTTAAAACAAAATACAAATGGTTTCTCTGAATTTTGAACCATTTAAATTTGCCATTTTTGTAGGTTAGAAAAAGTTAAATATTGGCCATTTCATATGGTTCAATCTAATAATTACTTTTCCATATGATACATAGTCTTTCGAAAATCATTGCAGGGGCCAGCCCCATGGCCAAGTGGTTAAGTTCACATGCCCTGCTTTGGTGGCCCTGGGTTTCACCAATTTGGATCCTGGGCACGGACATGGCACCATTCATCAAGCCATGCTGAGGCAGCGTCCCACATGCCACAACTAGAAGGACCCACAACTAAAACATACAACTACGTACTCGGAGGGTTTGGGGAGAAAAAGCACAGAAAAAAAAAGATTGGCAACAGTTATTAGCTCAGGTGCCAATCTTTAAAAAAAAAAAAAAAATCATTGCAGACAACTCCACTTACCACTGCGTGAACAAAACTAAGTTCCAAGGTCGGGGAACATCATCACTGCCTGTCACCACTTAAGAACTAGAGCAGTCAAGTTCAGCTGCAGTAATCTCTGCCATGCTTTGGCTTGTGTTTAAAGCCCTAGTTTGTGATAAACTTATTTATAATGGAAAAGAAGAATGCCAAAATACAAACAGACTTGAATTGAAAAGAAAAAACTTTAAAGCTGAAAATAATGAGATCTTTGAGCCAATTCCATGAAGAATTACCATTCCCTCTATTCAAAAACTTTGCACGCTTCTGTACACACACAAGGCACAGAACAAAGACAGGACAATGGTTAAAAGTGTGGGCTCTTCAGCTTGGCTCCTCTACTTATTCTTCCTGTCTGTTTCCTCATGTGCAGGGTAGAGATAATAATGCCAACAACTTTACTGAGTTGTGAGAATTAAATAAATCATATGCAAAGAGCCTAGGAAAGTGTCTGGCATGTAATAAGTGCTCAAGAAATAGTGGTTCTTATTACCACAGTATCATTTGGACTTATGAACAAATGGGACTTATGAAGAGCCTTTCAGGCATTAACCTGCTCATAAGCAGCACCACATTCTCATGTCAGAGGCAGAATGGTACAATGGAAATAGCCCAACTTTAAATCCCAGCTGTACCCTTCATTAGCTTCATAAATACGCTGTGCGTGTCTTTTAACTATTCTGATTATCTAGTTTCTCATCTATAAAAGGGAATAATATGACCTATTTCAAAGAACTGAAGAGAGGGCTATAGATATATGTGTTTGGCAAAAGCAGGCCATTTCAAATATAAAATACATCTTGGTAAACAGGTTTTCTTGTTTATGGAACATGGCTTGGAAGAGCTATTGTAATTATCAACCAAGGTGAAACATTCATTGGACCAGCCCTCATCAGCTCTGGCTGGGAGACGCATCACTCTATAAACACTTAGTTTTGTCTACATCCTTCCAAAAATGTGAAATCCAAAACCAACCACAAGAGAGTTAGTACGGCCATTCAGTGGGATTATAACCACCACCTTTCATCATATCTTTTACTAATGCAGCCAAAGATTTTTTTTTTAATAATCACACTATATGGTGCTGGATAGCACCAATATTGGTCCACCAAAATCCTAAACTTTGTGTTGTCTGTCTTTATAAAATATGAATTAAAGCGCATTTCTATTTTCCCCAAATAGTTTTGTCAAACTATATGTTAGAAGTTACATTTACCCCTAATAAACTCCAACTAATTACTTTAGTTTAAGAATTTCATAATTCTTGATTCTGTAATCTTATACATTCTTAGGTCTTTAGCCACGTTACTGATAAAGATGCCCAGTAGGACAGACTTAGGAATAACCTTCAGGCTGACACCAATCAATTAGTCTACACTCTCTGGATAGAGGTGCCTTAGCCAATTCAATTTTATCTATGCAGACTACCCATGAGCTCATACATCTATCTCCTCATTGTCCAGAATAATTTTCAGGAGAGAGATGGTTAAACTAACTGCTGAAAGAAAGATATGCCTGGTGTGATAGAGCTATAGACTAAAGGTTTGTGTCCCCCAAAATTCATATGCTGAAATCTAATCCCTGATGTAATGGTATTTGGAGGTAAGGCTTTTGTGAGGTGATTAGGTCATGAAGGCAGAGCCCTCATGAATGGGACTAGTGCCCTTATAAAAGAGACCTCAGAGAGCTCTCTTGCCCCTTCCACCCTGTGAGGTTACAGTGAGAAGATGGTTATCTATGAACTATAAGGTGAGCCCTCACCAGACACTGAATTCTGCTGGGGCCTTGATCTTGGACTTCCCAGCCTCCAGAAGTGTAAGAAATAAACTTCTAGTGTTTATGAGCCACCCAGTTTATGGCATTCCGTTACAGCAGACCGAATGAACTAAGACAGACAGTCTACCAATTCAGGATGCCTCTCAAAAGGATCTAAGTTTAGTTTGGCAGGATGAAAACTCCTCCTGACAAAAACAAAATCCTGAATTCCTCAGAGCTAAGCAGAAAGGCAGGAACAGCTGGACCTCCAAAGGTGAGTAAGTTTGACACTCAGGTGGGCCACCTGCCTCTGAGAGGCAGTACTAGGATCACAGAGGCTCAGGTGAGCAGAGGAACTCCTGAGGAGAGAAGACACTGCCAGGTGTCACTGTCACAAAGCCCATGGCCAAACCAAGAGCTTTTGTCAAGACAGCACCATTAATAAGACAAAATAAGTTGCTGAGTTTTGTCTAAAAGAGTTAAACATCAAAAGAAGAAAAGATTTGGGCATTATGAATCTTCAACCATGGAAGTTCAGGAAGTAAGATTCCCGCATAAATTCACCTCAGTTAAGTATAATCCATTGATATACAAGCCCTTCTGATCACAAGCCTGTCAGTAATCTACCTCACACTGTTGGGAAAAAACAATCAACACAAGAGTCAGGGTGAGGCAAGCAGCAAATAGGGTTTAAATCAGTTATGGATAATAGCCTGTGACAAAAATCTGATAAACTACACAATTAACTATAATTTCAGACCCACAAATCAAAAAGTAGATTAAAAATATTACATAGTAATAAAATAATGTTTGTGCTTTTTAATGATGAGAAAATATTTAGGGTATGTTAAATTAAAATGAAACAACGGCAAAAAGGATATTTAAACACCCAAAATGTAAGTAACTGTTTCTTTTTCATGAAGGTCTTGCAAACTGTACTATTTTGTTTTTTGACTCAACAAATTTTTAAAGATATGAAAAATTTTCCAGACTTCACAATTTTATCCTAATTTTCCCATATGAAAGCCAAAATAAGCCCTCCGGATACACAATGAAGGCTGCAGTTTAGCCAGTGTAGGCCATGTGGTTCCCTCTGTTTGGCAAACCTCTCCCACGTGCAAACTAAGCCCTACTCACCCTCAAATGCCACCTCCTTGCACAATGCTTCTCCTTGGTCTCTCAGGAGAAAAGATTCTGTCCTGTCTTCTCTGGATTCCCATAAGTACTTCATGTACTTGTAGTATCTGTCCCTTTCTAATCTATTACAGTTGGTTCTGTTCATTTCTTATTCTAAAATCCTGAATTCAGGAATGTGCTCCATTCCTTACTTCTCTTACAGTACTTACCTAGTGCACTACTACATCAAACAAGAGAATTAGCCTAAGACTGTCTCCTCATCACTAAATGTGAACAAAATACTGATTTCACAAGGCTCCTACATGTTTCCATGAGGTAACAGAAGAGATAACCCAGTATTAACTGCAACAGGTTACTTGAACATTAGTTGTCCTCATGTTTGTCACCGACCTCACAGTTATTTGCTTAAAACAAAGTAACGCATAATCTCAGCCAGGGGTCCATGCATCAGTGGCGCAACCTGCAAAATTTTAACATCTAATTGCCCCACTTTATTAATCAAACACTTAAGTATTAATACTAATTAATAAAAAGTAGCAACAGTAAAGTGATGAAACCAGCAAAAATGTTTTACATTTTAAAAGGAAAATTGAAAACAATATGCACAGCATAACTATACTCAAGAAAACCCATAAAAGAAATATTAGGAGCAAAACACAAAATTATGTAAAAGAATAATATATAAAATATATTATTTTTCAGAACTGTAACTATGTAAACAATGGCACGCTTTTGGTTATGAGATTTCAAGCAAAAATAAATCAGTTTTTTCTATTTTTCCATATGTTCTAATATGTTATAATAGCCATATTATTTTCACAGTAGAAAGAACAACACAATTCTTTAATATTTTTACGTTATATTCCTCCCCAGAACAGAAACATGGTGATGGAAGCATGGTCAAGAAACTAGGAGAGCCACTAGTTGCTGAAAGGGCCTACTGGGTCACAGTCTACACAAATCTCAAGTCTCACACACAGGTATGTATTTGCCAATGAGAGGACAGTTCATTTGGAACACATATCGCTGATGGCACCAACTTAGTGACATCATCCACTCTTGGTCCTTAACAATACGGGAGTAGTTACTAGGAGACAGAGGGCAGACAATATGTAAATTAAATCCTTGAGGGAACCTGGTTCAAAAGCTAGGGGTAACTGAATTACCCTAGGGGGAGAAGGTAAACCACTGATACCAATTTATTTCGGTTTTAGAAAGCAGCATGGAAATCAGTATTTGCAATGACAGTCATGTAACGACAGGATTATGTTCTGAGAAATGAGACATTAGTCGATTTTGTTGTTGTGCAAACACTGTAGAGTGTACTTACACAAACCTAGATGGTATAGCCTACTACACACCTAGGCTATATGGTACTAATCTTACGGGACCACCATTGTATATGCGGTCATCATTGACGGAAACTCATCATGCATTATGCAGCACATGACTGTAGTTACCAGAATTACCATTTAAATGCACTGGGCTCTTCCAAAGATTTATGTTTGTAGGAATTGAGGCAAAGCATATGCTCTCCCCTGGGCTCCCAGGCTCAAGATCCCAAGAGTCACCCTTTGCTCTTGTCTCTCCCAAATTACTAGTACATGTTGGTATACGCAGAGAAAAGTAGTCCACAGAATTTAAATTTGCTTTAAATAATGGTAACTCTAAAGAATACCTTCTTTACTTTTTTGGGGGGAGGGGGGAATAGTCTATCAGATTCTCCTAATAAACTCTGCCTCCTGGTATTCACACCCATGTGTAATCCCTTCCCCTCAAGTGTGGGCAGGACCTGTATCTTGCTTCTAATAGAATACAGCAAACGTGACACTAAAGTCACTTTCATGATTATGTTACATAAGATTATAACATCCAGGGGCTGGCCCCGTGGCCGAGTGGTTAACTTCATGCGCTCCACTTCGGTGGCCCAGGGTTTCGCCGGTTCGGATCCTGGGCATGGACATGGCACTGCTCATCAGGCAGTTGAGGTGGCATCCCACATGCCACAACTAGAAGAACCCACAACTAAAAAAAAATATACAACTATATACTGGGGGGATTTGGGGAGAAAAAAGCAGGGAAAAAAAAAAAAAAGATTGGCAACAGTTGTTAGCTCAGGTGCCAATCTTCAAAAAAAGAAAAAATAAGATTACCACATCCATCTTACTAGTAGGTACTCTCCCTTGCTGGCTTGATGAAATAAACTACTCTGCTGTGAGCTACTCTACGGAGAGGCCCACGTGGCAAAGAACTGAGAGTGCCAGCAAAAAACTGTGGCCCTCAGTCCAACAGTCTGGAAGCAGATCCTTCCCCAGTAGTTTCCACATAAGAATGAAACCCTGACCAACCCCTTGACTGCAGCCCTGCAGAGGACCCAGTTAAGCTGTGCCTGGACTCCTTACCCACAGAAACTGTGAGAAAATAAATGTGTTGTTGTAAGCCACTATGCTTGTGCTTAGATTGTTTCACAGCAATAGATAACGTAGAGTACGATCAGTAGCACTCTCATTTTCTGTATACTTGGGTAAGGCTTCAGACTTTCCCTTTTATGACAAGCATACATTACTTTCATACTAAACAAAGTTTTTAAACTATGTTTTCTGAAATGTAGCTTAGAAATAAATGTCCTGTTTAACCTGTTTTTTGTATACCCATTGCCAGGACCTCAAACCTCACATATGACTATGATATTGATATTCAGTCTGGTTGACAATACTCAGTCTAGCATTCTAAGCCCATGTCAATCTAAGTACCATCTTGCTTTCCAAACTCATCTCCCAGTAATCCACAAGGAGGCCTCAGCAGCTGCCAGAGCCAAGTGCTGCCCCAGCAGCTGCTTCATGCTCTCACAGCTTACACCTCTGCTCATGCTGAGCCCTCTCCCTGCCATTCCTCCCTGGCTCAGCCAGGCATTCACTTTTGTCCAGACCCAGCTCACTCCATGCTCAGGAAGGCATCCAGATGGCCCTGACTCTCAGGGACCACACGCTACCAACTCTTGGCACAAATGACTATCTGCTGCACCCCATCTTTAGCACCTTAGATCTGCTCCCAGATCTTGTTGTTACTTCTCTAGTCAGAATATAAGGGCCACTTCTCATTGTCGTGTCTGCTCAGCACCAACCCCTAACACAGTTGGCATTCTTGTCAGCAATGATACCACATGACTCCAGTAGTTTAATACTTTTTTGACATGTACTTCAAATACTATAATGAATAAGATATTTTTCAGGTCTGTGAAGGAGTAATTTTCTCAGTTTCGAAGCAAGAAAAACCAGTTGAATAGAAACATAAAGAGATTTAAACATTCACAGCAAGTCCAGTCAAATGCTTAGAATAAAAAAGCAAATAATTAAAATGTCCGTAAATAAGGGCTGGCCCAGTGGCGTAACGGTTAAGTTCACATGCTCCACTTTGGCGACCTGGGGTTTGCCAGTTTGGAGCCCAGGCACAGACCCAGGTACCGCTTATTAAGTGGTCAAGCTTATCAAGGAAGATGGGCACGGATGTTGGCTCAGGGCCAATCTTCCTCAGCAAATAGAGGAGGATTGGCAGCAGATGTTAGCTCAGGGTTAAATCTTCTTCAAAAAACACCAAAAAATGTACATAAATAGAGGAATAGTTGAACAAGTTATGGGAAGTCTGCTTTATGTAATTCTAACCAGCCATTTAAAAGAATGAAGTAGCTCTGTATTTACTCATACGGATAATCTCAAGATATATTATTAAGTGAAAACAGTTACTTGTCCAGTACATACTGAATGACCCATGCATGGTTATAGGTGGGGAAAAAAGACATTTATTATAAAAATGCATAGAAAAGACACTATAGGAGAGAAATCAAACTACTGACAGTGGTTACCTCTGGAGAGGGGCTTGGGCTAGAAAGCCAGTTGGCAAAGATGAACTTGCACATTTTCTGTGTATACCCAAGGAGGAAATTGCACATCTAGCACTCAGATCTTGGTTTCTAAATACAATTCTCCACTTAAAAGAAATCAGGGCCTCTTGGAGAAGTAGCTGAATCCAGGGTTGGGTAAGTATAAGATGTGATTCCAAAGAAGTGCTCAAAGAACGATAAAGACATAGAAACCAGTTTGAAGGGCTCCCACTGGCCGAATCTGGGACAATATGAGTATTAAAATAAATAATGATAGAAACAGATTATGACCCATAGAACAAAATTAGAATCCATGAGTCTATGTGGAAATAAATAAATAAAAGAAAGAAAGAAAGGAAAGCTCTTTCTTTTTTTTTGGAGGAAGATTAGCCCCGAGCTAACTGTTGCCAATCCTCCTCTTTTCACTGAGGAAGACTGGCCCTGAGCCAACATCCATGCCCATCTTCCTCCACTTTATATTTGAGACACCTACCATAGCACGGTTTGCCAAGCAGTGTCATGTCCACACCTGGGATCCGAACCAGCGAACTCTGAGCTGCCAAAGCGGAATGTCTGCACCCAACCCCTGCACCACCAGGCGGTCCCCAGAAAGCTTTTTCTTATAACAGAACACAAACTAATAAATGTAGAAGGAATGATGAAAGTTAGAAATCAACATTTGACAGCCATCAGAGTAAAAACTGTTTCAGGCAAGAAATATCAATGGATGTTAAAATAGCAAAGGAATGTCTAATGAAGAAACAAGATATTGGGCCGGCCCAGTGGCAAAGCGGTTAAGTTTGCACATTCTGCTTCGGCGGCCCAGGATTTGCCAGTTCAGATCCCGGGTGCGGACCTGTGCACTGCTTGTCAAGCCATGCTGTGGCAGGCGTCCCACATATAAAGTAGAGGAAGATGGGCACGGATGTTAGCTCAGGGCCAGTATTCCTCAGCAAACAGAGGAGGATGGGTGGCGGATGTTAGCTCAGGGCTAATCTTCCTCAAAAAAAAAAAGAAACAAGATATTTACATAGTCTCAAAGTATCCTTTCACAAGAAACTTATTAATTATAAAGAGGAAAACCAATAGCTTTACAGTGGAGAAAGCTGGCAGATACTACCTTAGCCAAGTGATCAAAGGTAACATCACCAACAAACGGGACAGATAACATGTGCCTCCTGATAGAGTGCACTTGAAAAGGACACATCACTTACATGTTATTTCTGCTAAAAGTGAGTAACCTAAATTTAATCATGAGGATATATCAGAAAACTCCAATTAAGGGACACCATATTCTTTACAAATGTCAAGGTCATGAAAGACAAAGACTGAAGACTTGTTTCAGATGAAAGAGACTAAAGAAACATGACAATTAAATCCAATGTGTCATCCTGGATTGGATCCTGACCAGAAAAAAATGTTTTTCCCAATTTTGCTATAAAGGACATTATTAAAACTACTGATGAAGTATGAATAAGGTCCTGATTTTGATAATTATATCGTGGTAATGTAAGAGAACATGCCTGTTTTTAAGACATATGCACTGAAGTATCTAGGGGTAAAAGTCTGCACCTTATTTTCAAACAATTCAGAAAAAATGCTTTAAAAAAACATTAACAAAGTCAACATAAATCGCTAACAACTGGGGAATCTGGTTGAAGGTATATGGAATTCTTTGTACTATTTCTGCAACATTTTTATAAGTCTGAAATTACTTCAAAATAAAAACTTCTAAATACACACAGGGAAAAAAATACATATGCAGGAAAAATACTTTGAGGCCACAGAATAGCTAAGTGGAAGGAAAGCAATTCTGCCAAGGCCATCCCCTAGAATGCATCTCCACACTGAGCCTTCACAGAAATCACTGAGCATTTATTCCACAAGATGGCAGAGCTGCCTCAAGTGCCAGAGCTGCGTTTTCAGCAGCTCAGGCTGTCTTCTGTGCTGGACTGGATGTACTGCCTTCCCCAGCTCCTCCTCCTGCTGCCCAAGAGCCTCCATCACACTGATTTCTCAGATCATGATTCCATCCCAGGTTAGAAATTCCAAGACTGGCACGAGCTCAGGACAGTAATCACTAAACAGTGACTAAGGAAGCAGCAGCCTGGCCTCCAGGGGCTTTGATGGATGTTTCTGATGATGATACTACCCTCCTTCCTGCTGACTTACATAATACATTCCTGGTGAATGAGTTCTCAACAACCCTCTCCTCTCCCAGCAATCTTTCTGGATCGTCCTGTACTCACCACTAAGCCCATGTTCCAAAAGAAACACCCAGGAACACCATTCAGTTTGCACATCAACACATCTTCTCCCCTCAAATTAAAGAATTCCAAAGGCACCATTCTGTCTGGAGTACTGACATCACTTGTATCACAAACTGCTCTTCAACTCTGGCTGCCCTACTAAGCCTCTTACTTGGAGCATACACACTGCTTTAACGAGTGCCCTCAACAGCAAATGAGAGTTGCACATCACATTGTGTAACTTCCCTAAAGGCAGGAACTGTGTTCACTTCACCTCACTTACACAGCACTCAGCATCTCATCACATGGCATCAGGCACTCAGTTGGATGATGGGAGTCACAGACTCTGCATCACCAGACATTAGGAACTCTGGCTAAGTCACTCCTTCTTGCCAAGTATTAGGCTTTCTGCCTACAAAACAGGAAGAGTTAATAGTGAAAAATTAGAACTAACTTAAATGTCTTCCAGAAGGGAATAGTTAAATAAGTTATGGAATATCCATACAATGAAATAAATTGTATGTAATTTTGACAAGAGATGAAGTGACATGGAAAAATATCATAAATGAAAATAGCAAGCCATTGAATAATATAAGAATATGATTCCATTATTGTGTTTTTTAAAAGCTATATGTGTATATCTATTTGTTTGTATATGCACAGAACCATGTCGGGAAGGATGAAAGGCCACACGTCAGATTGTACTGTGGTCTCTTCAAGAATGAGAAAGCTATCTTAGGGAGGACTTTTCACTTTTTTTCCTATTTGGTTTTAATTTTTCCTAGCATGTATTTGTTTTGAAATTTATTTTTAAAAACACCAAAATGACTCTTTATAACTTTTTAAATAAGGGTCCCAGCAGCTTTAACTCAGAGAGTAGTTGTGAAAATTCATCAAGAACTAGTACTTATAAAGAATAATGTTCTGGCTGTGAAAAATCAAACTTCATTTAAAAATCAACATTAAACAAAACCTTTCACTGCTATTTCCTCATGATTCAAAAATGATGACCATACTAAGTCTAAACAGTCTGGGATGATCTTAAGTTCCTGGCATATTATGTTTTTTAATAAATAAAATTAATGAATAACTTATGTGACTTAACTTTTAATACCTTAAAAAACATATTAAAATACCTTTTCACATTAATTTTCAAAACAGATTTTTTTTTTTTGAGGAAGATTAGCCTGAGCTAACATCTTCTGCCAATCCTCCTCTTTTTGCTGAAGAAGACTGGCCCTGAGCTAACATCCGTGCCCATCTTCCTCTTTACGTGTGGGACATCTACCACAGCATGGCTTGATGAGCAGTGCCATGTCCACACCCGGGATCCGGACCAGCGAACCCTGGGCTGCCGAAGTGAAACATGCGCACTTAACCACTGCGCCACCACACCGGCCCCTAAAACAGATTCTTTATTTGATCAAATATATTGCTTTTTCTAAATCCCCAAATCCAACAGGAACTTTGGAAAAAGAACACTGCACTAAAGAATAGGACTTACTTGAAATTTTGTTTGGAAAAAGAGTTGTCAATGTGATGGCAGATCTACAAATATTTAAGCTGGGCAATGAACAATCAATAATGCTATTTACCATTTATCAACTGGAAGCATCCAGGACAATCTAGTCTTATAAGTGCCTCCCTGAGGTTAAGGAGATAAATTGTTCATCTTTGTGGGTTTTTCTAACCCCCTCCAGCTTTCCTCTCTCTTCCTCAAAGTTTTGGTGCATAAGAAATACGGAAATCATTGTTGAACAAGTGACCCAACGAATTAAATGTTACCCATTACTTAATTGATGAAATAACTTTTCCAGTGGATCTATTTACTCTGGCTGGGAATAAAAGGTATTCAACAGTATGCTGAATGAAAGGCCAGAGGTGAGAGTGTATCTGCCATGCTTACAGGATAGCAAGGAGACAATGTGGCTGGAGCAGAGTCAGCGGGATGGACAGAGAGTGAGGAAAGATGAGGTTGGAGAGGTAACAGGTGCCAGAAGAAGCAGGGCCACTGCAGGCTAGTGTAAGGACCTGAAGCACTCATGACCAAATACCAACAGTTCTGAGCAGTGGGAGGCATGAACGCTAGTTTTATTATTCTTAAGACTTTTCTGGATTTCTTTACAAATATATCACTATTTAAAAAAAAAAAAAAGGCAAGACCAACAGGAGTATACTGAAGACGAGATCACTTCCATAAATGAGGTAAAAGGTACCAAGAAAATACCTGGCAAAGTTTGAATAAGGTCCTGATTTGGTAATTATATTGCGGTAATGTAAGAGAATACTCTTGTTTTTAGGAAGTATACACTGAAGTACTTAGCAGTAGAAGTAGGCAACTTATTTTGAAACAATTCATACACAAAAAAATTTTTAATAACTTAAGGCCACAGAATAGCTAAGAGGAAGGAAAGCAACTTTACCAACAGAGAGATTCAGGTGAACATTTCATGGCTATCCTCTATCCTGCAAAGGAAGCATTTTCTGTAGCTCCATAAAGTCCTCAAAGTAAGTGACATCAGTCTGGCAGCAACTTACCTGCTCAGCCTTAACTTACTTCAGGAAGCCTGCAACTAAGTCAGAAAGCACATCTCACAGTCTCAGAAAAGACCCTATGCTTATGCTGTAGATGCTGCTCTATCTCCAAGCGCCTAAGGGCTGCTCATCCTTCAAGGCCTGTCCAAGTACCACCTTCTTCCTTTCCTGTCTCCAAACCACCAATCTAAATACCACCTCTCTCCCAGAGTCAGATCCAAATAGCATTTAATGAACACTAAGACCAGGAGCACCCCATTCATCATTGTATGCTCAACAGTTAGCCGAGCTCCTGGGCACAGAGTAAGGGCTCAACAAGTGAGTCCTGAGTTCAACTTCCATGTGACAGGCACACATTATCTCTGTCAGTCTCCCCTCCTATAGTTTTAAGAATTTTCCAAGACACAACCTTACTTTCTCTCTTGTACACAAGTACCTGCAGTATTATCCATTCCTCTGAACAAAAAGAACTAGAAGGGTATTGACCAGATGTCTCATTCATCTCTCGAACCCCTACAACAATGAATTCTCAACCAATTTTCCACCATAGTACACGTTTCATAGCTACAACTTCCCAAACTACAATGGCCGTAACTCTGACTCTCCTACTCAAGAAAGCATGGAGAACACAAGAGGATGAAATCTAAATTATTACAGGCATTGCACTAAATCGGACCTGGTTAATTTAAAATCAATCATTTGCAAAATCTATTACAGCCATTACCCTAAAACTAACCTGGGTAACTCACAAGTAAATCGTTTGTAATCTTTTAATACTTCAGTGACAAATAACTTCTTAGTCACTTTATAACCAAGAACACATCAATACTCTTTAGGTTAGAACCACTGATCTCAACCACATGGCAAAGTGTCCAATTTCTAACATGTACTTAGTTTAAAAAAAAAAAAATTAGTTGAATAAGTCTGTACTTCTATTAGTCTTTGCTCTTGTTTATTCCATGGTTCATGTGGAATATTCATAAATTTGACAGCTTAGAAAAGAGTCTGGCACTTAGCAGGCACTTGCCAAACAGTTGGTTGACTAAAATGTATAAAAGGATTGCAGCCCATTTTCAAATAGCCCTGGTTACCTGTGAATGGCCAAACAGGCTGGGCCCAATTTAGAGAATATCCGAGATCTCTGAACTACTAAGGGCATCTACTCTAATTTCTGTTATAGCATAAATAAATACCTACCCAAGTAAAATAATTTCAAATGCATTCTTCTGCGGCTTTTAAGTCATCAAAACAAATAGCTTAGCGCCAGCCCAGTGGTGCAGGGGTTAAGTGCACACGTTCCGCTTTAGCGGCCTGGGGTTCACTGGTTGGGATCCCAGGTGCGGACATGGCACTGCACGGCAAGCCATGCTGTGGTAGGTGTCCCATATATAAAGTAGAGGAAGATGGGCATGCATGTTACCTCAGGGCCAGTCTTCCTCAGCAAAAAGAGGAGGATTGGCAGATGTCAGCTCAGGGCTAATCTTCCTCAGAAAAAAAAACAAAAAAAACAAATAGCTTACAGCCTATTTTACAAGAGGATAGTAATGCGTTCCATGATGCATTTATTCCTCCTCGCTCAAGCTCAAGGTAACCTCACCTCTACCATTACTATAAACTCTCTTGGAAAATGAGCAAGTGCTTCAGTTAGTAGTAGTAGTTTCAAAATTATTGCCCAGAAAATCCTCTATGCAACCTAGGGAGGCAAAAGAAGACATGAAATCTTATCACCATCCTTTCCCAAGGCTCACCTGTCCCACCCTCACTTAACCTTATTTCCATCCTCTCCACAAACCAGAGACACAGCTAAATTAACTGACACAAGACAGAAATTGTATGTGTGTGTGTGTTTTGAAAAAGAGATAGCCCAAGACCCCACAAAATATGTAAATTTTAAACAGCCACTGGATTTAGCTCTAACCTAGTCTCCTCACACATTTCATCTGCACAGCATATTTCCTAGTCGTGTAGGAAATATTCATTGCCAATTTCAAGTGACGTCTAATATAACACCACCCTTAAGACAACATAATTAATAGCTTAGTCTGATTAGTTATGAGGGGCATGGCTTTCATCTAAAGCTCTCCATGCCAAAACAGAGAACTAAATTCTCAGATTAAATTTCCACCTCATTTATACATCAAGTCTAACCATTTTCCCCATACAACAGAAAAGTAGGCTGGGAGGACAGGAGCCCAGCCACTGAGAGGAGGCTCAGCAAGAAAAGGGAGATCCCTTGTACCCACAAGCCCAAGATACAAAACTCTGGACTCAGTGGGACAAAAGACCAACCCAAAGGCACCATGGATGAGCCAGGAGTGAACATTTGAATACTTTTCCCTTTTTTTCTTTCTTTCTTTCTTTTTTTTTTTTGGTGAGGAAGACTGGCCCTGAGCTAACATCTGTTGCTAATCTTCCTCTATTTTGTATATGGGGCTTCCATCACAGCATGGCTTAATGAGCCATGTGTAGGTCTGCACCCAAGATACGAACCCACAAACCCTGGGCTGCTGAAGTGGAGCATGGGAGCTTTAACCATTATACCACCGGGCCAGCCCCTATTTGAGTACTTTCAATTTACTATTTCCAAAGAGCTGTTCTGCCACAGCATTTATGTTAACTACATAGTGTCTGGTCAAGACCAAAAAAAGAAAAAAGAAAAAAATCCACCCCTCCCCCTAAAATTTAAATTACCCAAATAAAAGTATGCAATTTGTAGACATATAGTCATTGTGATATAAAAGTCCTATAAATGGTCACATGAAAACTATTCAAGTGTCATTAACCTTTTAACAATGTAAAATTTTCTACTTATAATTTAAATTGCTCTTAATATTTGGAATTCACCTTTCATAAGAAAGGCAAAGAAATCCAAATCTTACATTCATTGTTAAATACATAAATTAAATTTATATTGAGTATAACACAAATGAGGATATACAGATTCCATGACAGCTAATATTAAATAAAATCACAACTATGTAGTATGGAAATATAGAATCACTAAATATTCAACAGACTATCTTCTCTCCATTTGAAATAGCCTAATAGGAGATGTGCTACACCTCTGCTCATATTATTCACTCTGCTGGAACACCCAGCCCATCTGTTACTCATGAGATACTACTATTCATCATCGAGATTCAGCTTAAATGTCATGTCTCCCAAGTTAAGATGGTCTTCAGGCAGGCACTAAGTCTGAATGATCTCATATCAGTGATGCTTATTAACACAGAGCCTAGTACTTAGGAGGTTCACAGGACGCTCTAACCAAACTGAGCAAAAAAAGATGTGCAACCAGAGTCTCCACATCCACATTTGCAACATCTCTTCTCACCTTTCATGCCCTAATATCAGGAAGACAATTCCATTTAACCTTTACTATTTCCCTGAGTCTCTCACTGAAAGAACTTGTCAGCACATTCTTCTCCAGGGAGCAATGGGCAACCCATAAGTCTCCACAATTGTCTTCATTCTTCCTCTAGGCTCACAGGCAACCAAGAAGCTCTGCTTTGGGAACTAGAGAGCCCATATTCTCCACACACTGGGAAGGAAGGTTACGGACAACCCATGTTTACCAAAGCAACATTTCCCAGGTCCAGAACCATGTCATCAATAGAATCTTAGGAGATTTGATTCCACAGCTCATTTCTGGCTAAATTCTCCAAAAAGGCTAGGACTTCCCCATTGATAAGGCTGCATTAGTCCAGAATTTAGTTGAGTCCGGAGGAGGGTTACCCTATAAGCCCTTAGGTTTTCATGGATATTTAGGAAATGTCAGAATTCACCTATACTGATTCCCTTCTCCCCACTCCACCCCTTTCAATTCATAATAAATCAAACTTTACGAAATACACAATTTTTTAAAGACGAATGTTGATCAACAACCTTGGGGCATGAGCTATATGGATAGGAGACATATTTTTGTTTCACCAAAATTTTTAAAGGGTGCTTATACTATAATTAAAACGATTTTTTAAAATATGGAGTTTATAATATAGAAAAATTGATTGTACATGTATTATGATCATAACTATATTCTTTAAATACTGAGGAAAAAAGAAAAGAGATTTAAAGTTTTTAATTTCAGTCTTGTGAAATATAATAAATAAAAATGGAGACAAGTGATAGACCAGGAGAAAATATAGTACAATGTACACAAGAAACAAAAGATCACTACCAATAATATACAAAGAAGACTTGGCAAATCAATAATAAAAACAACCCAGTAGGAAGTGGGCAAAGAATATGAAAAGACAATTCACAGAAAAATAGATAAAAATATTCAATAAACACATGAAAAACTGTTCAATCTCATTAAAAAAACAAAAAATGAAATCTTGGTTGAAATGCTAAAATAAATGAGAGAAAATTTAAAAGATGAATAATATCCATAGATGGCAAGGATATAAGGAAAGAGTATTCTACCATACTCTTGGTCAAAATATAAAGTGGAGTGTCTTTTTGGAGGGTGATTTGTCAATGCATTCCCTGGATCCAGCAATTACACTCATAGAAATTTATCCTATAGGGCTATTCACCAAGTTGTCAAAAATATACATTCAAAGACCAGAACTGCATCATTTTTTGAAATACTGACTGCTTGGAAATAATCTAAATGTCCATCAAAAGGGAAATGGTTAAATATATAATAGAACTTCTTACTAGACACTAATATTCAACCATTAAAAAGAATGAGGAAAGTGTACGACAAGGACAGATCTCAAGAAATACTGTAAAAATAAATCAGACAATGGGGCCAGCCCCATGGTGCAGCAGTAAAGTCCAGGGCACTCCACTTCGGCAGCCCAGATTCACAGGTTCAGATCCCATGCACAGACCTACATCACTCATCAAGCCATGCTATGGGAGCAACCCACATACAAAATAGAGGAAGACTGACACAAATGTTAGCTCAGAGCAAATCTTCCTCACCAAAATAAATAAATAAAAATAAATAAACAAATCAGATACCAATAAACCTAGAATTAGCACAATTACATTTAAAAATAATAAACTCTTAATTGCTTCCTTACCTATGTAAATGTATAGAAAGGGATCTGGAAAAATCACAAACTAATAACAGAAGTTTACCCAAGCAAGGGGAAAGAAGCAAGATACGGGAGGATTTTTACTTTTTACTCCTAATACTTCTACATTGTTTGGCTTTTTTATGATCAGTATACATTTTTTTATACTGTTCTGAAAAGAAAATAAAAAACAAATACACATACACACAAAAAGCTAGCTTAGATGTTCTTCACTTCAAAAGACAAAGATCAAGGTTTATTCATGGTGTGCACCACCCTGGACTGATCATTTATCACAAACATAACATTATCAAAACTAAGAGTTTGTATTACCAATTATACCCAAATAGCTATTAATGCAACAAGCAACCACTACTTGAGAGAAAAAAAGTCCTCTGTGTGGTCATGAATGTAGACAACTTCCTATGCTGTCTATTAACATAAGATAGAGTTTTCTTTTTCAGTAATGGTAGAATAGTTCATATTGAAACAACCCCTTTGCATACAATCATTATAAGCTCTGGAAAAAATATTTAAAAAATATCTAAAGACACTGAAGAAGAAAAAAAGCAGGCAGAAACAGGAGTCAGACATTTGGAATAAAAGAAGGGCACCAGGTGAGTTTTCCATTTTTTGCAGACTTTGTACCTTAGGCAGGCTCTTGTCAGTAGTACGGGGCAACTAAAACTCAGATAGAAGTCTTTAGTCTAGTTGAAGAAATAGAAGACAAAGTTCAGTGCAACTATAACAGCTGGAAAGTAAGGGGGAATATCCCAGAAAGAACAGAACCATAAAAGAGTGGCCCCAATTTCTGCATATAAACTCTGCCTAAATCTCTGGCTACTCTCTGAATGAACAGGGTCCAAGTAGCCCAACTAAGGCTAAAAGAATTAAACAGAGGTTTCAGCTGCTGCCCACTGAAGAGGAAAAGAATTTGGAGTTTGAGTTCAGCCAAATTAACTGCCCTTTAAAACAGAGAAGTCAGTATTCTTCAGAGGAACATAACATAATCTAAACTCTACAGTGTATCAGTCACATTGCCCAGGATGCAATCCAAAACAGTAGACACATGAAGACAAGGGAAAATGTGACCTGTAGTCAAGAGAAAAGTCAATCAATGGGTATTAACCTCAACATAATCTAGATGTTGAATTTAGGAGACAAGAACTTTAAAGTAGCTATTAAAACTATGCTCATAATGAATAAACAGATTGAAATCTCAGCAGAGACTCTGGGGAAAAAAACGAGAATTCTAGAACTAAAAAGTAACAGAAATAAAAAATTCACTGGATGGGCTTAACAGTAGACTTGAGTTGAGAGAAGAAAAAATTTGAAAATAAATCAAGACAGTATTCAATCTGAAAAAGAGAGGAAAAGATTAAAAAAAACAAAAAAGTCAACAGAGTCCCAGTGACCTGTGGGACGATATCAAAAGGTCTAAAATAAGTATCCCCAAAGTAGGAGACAGAGAGAATAGGACAGAAAAAAATATGCATATAAATAATGGCTGAAATTAGATGAAAAATATCAATTTTCACAAGGTCAGAGAATCTCAAGTAGGTTAAATACAAAAATAAAACAAACTTAAACACATCATAAACTGCTAAAAACCAAAGATAAAGAGAAAAATCCTGAAAGCAACCAGAAAGAAAACAACACAATACAATTAAGAGAAATAACAGTATGAATTATCACTGACTTCCCTTCAGAAACAATAGAGGCCAGAATACCATGAATAACACATCTTTAAACCTGCACTACAAAAAAACTAAAGAAAAATCTTCAGGCTGAAATGAAATCTTCAGGAAGAAATAAAAAACTCTGGAAATGGCAAATATGCGTGTAAATCAGACTATCTCTTTTATCTTCTTTAAAATACAAAATTGTTTAGAGCAAAAATTATAATATGGTATTGTGGATTTTATAGCATATGTAGATATAATTCATGTGACAACCAGAGCATAAAAAGGGGAGGTTAATGGACTATACAAGATTTTACATTAAGTGGTTCAAATTAACTCTAAGTAAACTCTTGGAAGTTAAGGATATATATATATAATAATTTCTAAAGTAACCTTCTACAAAAAATGCTATGAAGTATAGCTAAAAGCTAATAGACAAATTAAAATGGAGTTTGAAAAAGAATATTCAATTAACCTAAAACACACATAAAGGATAAACAGAAAACAAAAAGCAAAATTTGGTAGACCTAAAAGCAACCATATCAATAATCATATTTAATGTAACCAGACTAAACACTGCAGTTAAAACCAAAACTCAATGATATACTATCTCTAAAAGACATGCTGAGAAATTTAAACACACAGCTATTTTGAAAGAAAAATGACACAAATTGATATACCATGCATATGGTACATGATACAGAAAGCAAAAAAAAAAATGCTGGAGTACCCACACTAGTATTAGATAGTCTTCAAGTCAAAAACTATTACCAAAGATAGAGAGAGATTTCATATTTCAAAGGGGGCAATTCATCAGGCGGCCACAACAATTATAAGTGTATATGCAACTAATAACAAGACTTCAAATAACATGAAGCAAAACTGACACAATTAAAGGAAGAAATAGACAATCCACAATCATGGTTAGAGATTTTTCACACCCCTCTCTTGGGAATTGATAAAATTAGACAAAAAACCAAAGTCAATGGAGACTTTTATCAGAAATACACCATCAACCACCTTGACCTAATTAACACATATAGAACAGATATACAACAATGGCAGAACATACATTTTTTTTAAAGTGCATATGGAACATTCACCAAGACAGGTCATATGCTGGGCCATAAAATAAATCTCAACAAATTTAAAAATATTGAAATCCTACAGAGTATGTTCTCTGACCACAATGGAATTACACTAGAAATTAATAACAATACAGTATCTATAAAAATCCAAATACTTGGAAATGAAACAACAACTCTAAGCAACCCATGGTCAACAAATAAATCACAAAATATATATATATTTTTTCTTCTTCTCCTCAAAGCTCCCCAGTACATAGTTGTATATTCTAGTTGTAGGTCCTTCCAGTTCTGCTATGTGGGAAACCGCCTCAGCATGGCCCGATTAGCGGTGCCACGTCTGCGCCCAGGATCCGAAATGGCAAAACCCTGGGCTGCTGAAGCGGAGCGCAAAAACTTAACCGCTAGGCCATGGGACCAGCCCCCAGATATTTTGAACTGAATGAAAATGAAAATACAACATACCAAAATTTGTAGGATGTAGCTACAGCAGTGCTTAGTGGGAAATTTATAACTCCAATATGCTCATATTGGAAAAGAAGAAAGATCTATAATCAATGACCCAAGTTTCTAGAAAAACTTAAAGGAAGAAAACAAGATCAAAACAGAAATCACTAAGAAACACAGCACAAGAAACTGCAGTAGTCAATGGGTAGGCTAAAGCACACAGGACGAGAAACAAAGGTAATGCAGGAAATCCAGATAACGAGCGACAGATTGTCAGCATTAAGTCCACATGCATCAATAATCACCCTCAATGTAAATGGATTGAACTCTCCAATAAAAAGACACAGAGTGGCAAAATGGATTAAAGAACAAGATCCAACAATTTGTTGCCTCCAGGAAACACACCTCAGCCCCAAGGACAAACACAGGCTCAGAGTGAAGGGGTGGAGGACAATACTTCAAGCTAACAGCAAGCAAAAGAAAGCAGGTGTTGCAATACTTATATCAGACAAAACGGATTTCAAAATAAGGCAGGTAAAGAGAGACACAGAGGGACAATATATAATGATCAAAGGGACACTTCATCAAGAAGAAATAACGCTTATAAATATCTATGTACCCAACATAGGAGCACCAAGGTTCAGAAAGCAACTATTAACATACCTAAAGGAAGATGTTAAAAACAACACAATAATAGTGGGGGAACTCAACATCCTACCCACATCAATGTACAGATCATCCAGACAGAAAACCAACACAGAAATAGTGGAGCTAAACGAAAAACTAAAACAATTGGACTTAATATACATATATAGATCACTTCATCCTAAAACAGCAGAATACACATTCTTCTCAAGTGCACATGGAACATTCTCAAGGATAGACCATATGTTGGGAAACAAGGCAAGCCTCTACAAATTTAAAAAAATTTAAGTACTAACAAGCATCTTCTCCAATCATAATGCTATAAGGCGAGAAATTAATTACAAGAAAAAAGCTGACAAAGGTACAAAGATGTGGAGACTAAACAATAAGCTACTGAACAAGTAATGGATCATTGAAGAAATTAAAGAAGAAATAAAAAAATACCTGGAAACAAATGAAAATGATAACATGCCATACCAACTCATATGGGATATAGCAAAAGCTGTATTAAGAGGAAAATTCATCGCAATACAGGCACATCTTAACAAACAAGAAAAATCCCAAATAAGGAATCTTAAACTACACCTAACTGAACTAGAGAAAGAAGAACAAATAAAGCCCAAAGTCAGCAGAAGGAGAGAAATAATAAAAATCAGAGCAGAAATAAATACTATTGAAACGAAAAAGGTGGTAGAAAGGATCAATGAAACAAAGAGCTGGTTCTTTGAGAAGATAAATAAAATTGACAAACCCCTAGCCAGACTTACAAAGAAAAAGAGGGAGAAAGCTCAAATAAACAAAATCAGAAATGAAAGAGGAGAAATAACAACAGACTCTGCAGAAATACAACAGATTATAAGAGAATACTACGAAAAACTATATGCCAACAGAATGGATAACCTAGAGGAAATGGATAAATTCTGGGACTCCTACAATCTCCCAAAGCTCACTCAAGAGGAAGCAGACAATTTGAACAGACCAACCACAAGGAAAGAGATTGAAACAGCAGTCAAAAACATCCCAAAGAATAAAACCCCAGGACCAGATGGCTTTCCTGGGGAATTCTACCAAACTCTCAGAGAGGATTTAATACCTATCCTTTTCAAGCTATTCCAAAAAATTAGGGAGGATGGAACACTTCCTAACACATTCTATGAGGCCAACATCACGCTGATACCAAAACCTGACAAGGACACCATGAAAAAAGAGAACTACAGGCCAATATTGCTGATGAACATAGATGAAAAAATTCTCAACAAAATTTTGGCAACCCGAATACAGCAATTCATCAAAAGAATCATACATCATGATCAGGTGGGATTCATACCAGGGACACAGGGATGGTTCAACATCCGCAAAATCAATCAATGTGATACACCACATCAACAAACTGAGGAATAAAAACCACATGATCATCTCAATAGATGCAGAGAAAGCATTTGACAAGATCCAATAGCCATTGATGATAAAAACTCTGAACAAAATGGGGATAGAAGGGAACTACCTCAACATAATAAAGGCCACATATGACAAACCCACAGCCAACATCATTCTCAATGGGCAAAAACTGAGCGCCATCCCCCTGAGAACAGGAATGAGACAAGGATGCCCTCTATCACCCCACTTATTTAACATAGTTCTGGAGGTCCTGGCCAGAGCAATCAGGAAAGAAAAAGGAATAAAAGGAATCCAAATGGGGGGGAAGAAGTGAAACTCTCGCTGTTTGCAGATGACATGATCTTATATATAGAAAACCCCAAAGAATCCATTGGAAAACTTTTGGAAGTAATCAACAATTACAGCAAAGTTGCAGGGTATAAAATCAATTTACATAAATCAGTAGCATTTCTTTTTTTTTTTTTTTTTAAGATTTTATTTTTTTCCTTTTTCTCCCCAAAGCCCCCCGGTACATAGTTGTATATTCTTCGTTGTGGGTCCTTCTAGTTGTGGCATGTGGGACGCCGCCTCAGCGTGGTCTGATGAGCAGTGCCATGTCCGTGCCCAGGATTTGAACCAACGAAACACTGGGCCGCCTGCAGCAGAGCATACGAACTTAACCACTCGCCCACGGGGCCAGCCCCAAATCAGTAGCATTTCTATACTCTAATAACGAACTAACAGAAAGAGCACTCAAGAACACAATACCATTCACAATTGCAACAAAAAGAATAAAATACCTCGGGCTGAATTTAACTAAGGAAGTGAAACACCTATACAATGAAAATTACAAGGCTTTTCTGAAAGAAATGGATGACGACATAAAGAGATGGAAAGACATTCCATGCACATGGATTGAAAGAATAAACATAGCTAAAATGTCCATTCTACCTAAAGCAATCTACAGATTCAATGCCATCCCAATCAGAATCCCAATGACATTCGTTATAGAATTAGAACAAAGAATCCTAAAATTCATATGGGGCAACACAAGACCCCAAATTGCTAAAGCAATCCTGAGAAAAAAGAACAAAGCTGGAGGCATCACTATCCCTGACTTTAAAACATACTACAAAGCTACAGTAATCAAAACAGCATGGTACTGGTACAAAAACAGGTGCACAGATCAATGGAACAGAATTGAAAGCCCAGAGATAAAACCACACATCTATGGATAGCTAATCTTCGACAAAGGAGCTGAGGGCATACAATGGAGAAAAGAAAGTCTTTTCAACAAATGGTGCTGGGAAAACTGGAAAGCCACATGGAAAAGAATGAAAATTGACCATTCTTTTTCACCATTCACCAAAATAAACTCAAAATGGATCAAAGACCTAAAGCTGAGACCTGAAACCATAAGGCTTCTAGAAGAAAACGTAGGCAGTACACTCTTTGACATCAGTATTAAAAGGATCTTTTTGGACACCATGTCTTCTCAGAGAAGGGAAACAACAGAAAGAATAAACAAATGGGACTAAAAAGCTTCTTCAAAACAAATGAAAACAGGATTGAAACAAAAAACCAACCCACTAACTGGGAAAAAATACTTGCAAGTTATATATCTGACAAAGGCTTAATATCCAAAATATATAAAGAACTCTCACAACTCAACAACAAAAAATCAAACAACCCAATCCAAAGATGGGCTGGAGACATGAATAGACATTTCTCCAAAGAAGATATACAGATGGCCAATAGGCACAAGAAAAGATGTTCATCATCGCTGATCATCAGGGAAATGCAAATCAAAACTACACTAAGATATCACCTTATACCCATTAGAATGACAAAAATATCTAAAACTAATAGTAACAAATGTTGGAGAGGTTGTGGAGAAAAAGGAACCCTCATACACTGCTGGTGGGAATGCAAACTGGTGCAGCCACTATGGAAAACAGTATGGAGATTCCTCAAAAAATTAAAAATAGAACTACCATACGACCCAGCTATTCCACTACTGGGTATCTATCCAAAGAGCTTGAAGTCAGCAATTCCACAAGTCCTATGCACCCCAATGTTCACTGCAGCATTATTTACAATAGCCAAGACATGGAAGCAACCTAAGTGCCCATCAACAGATGAATGGATAAAGATGATGTGGTTTATATATACAATGGAATACTACTCAGCTGTAAAACAGAACAAAAGCATTCCATGTGCAATAACATGGATGGAACTTGAGGGAATTATGTTAAGTGAAAGAAGCCAGTTAGAGAAGGATAATCTGTGTATGACTCCACTCATATGTGGAATTTAAAAATGTGAACAAAGAGAACAGATTAGTGGCTACCAGGGGAAAGGCAGGGTGGGGTGGGGGTGGGCACAAAGGGTGAAGTGGTGCACCTACAACACGAATGACAAACATTAATGTACAACTGAAATTTCACAAGATTGTAACCTATCATTAACTCAATCAAAAAAAAAAACAGAAATCAATGACATTTTAAAAAGACAGATAGAGAATATTAAAGTAAAAGGTTGATTCTTTGAAACTATCAACAAAATTGATAAATCCCTAGTCACACTAATCAAAAAAAGAGAGGGAACATAAATTAGCAATATCAGAAACGAAAAGGGTACAGCATTAAAATGATACAGAATATTATTAATAAAAGGTAAAAAAACACAGTAGAAAACCATTTTTTTAGTTTATCATCAAAGCAGAAGCAGAAGTATATATTAGAAGAGGATTATGTTAACTCTAAATATGAACCTGCCACAGAAGAAATCTCTTGTAACTCAGCCAGGGGAGAAGCCGGTTCCGTTTTCATAGTGTTTTCTCCCATTGACTTGCAGTTCAACTCCAAGCCTGCAGCCCCCAATCCATCCCCAATGGAATGGCAAGTTAGTGCAGAGGAGACCTGGCCAGCTTCCAAAGGAGATTTCAACTGACCTAGAAGAAAAAAAGAAAGATTGGAGAACATATACATGTATATAATCTGAGAACCAAAGCCCCACAACAGACTAAGAAAGCCAGGGACTTTTTAGAGGAAGTCATTCATCTCACAACATACAAGAATACATTCACAGGTTCCAGCACACACAGCCAGGGCTGTGAGCATATCAAAGAAAGAAGCTAATAAGAAGCTAAAGTGAAGGGAGGATTTGCTGGTAGTGTTAACAAAAAGGCAGAAGCACTGGAGTGAAATGGCACCATAAAGACAGCGGGGACAGGGATCTTCAAGCACTGTACCTCCAACCCAACATTCAGATGGATATTAGCAAAACCAATCACAAATGCAAATAGAAAGTCTGTCTATTGAATCATCAGTGAAGAATAACATAAGAAACACTGCAGCCCATTCAATAACTTGATTTCAAGACCATGTAAAACTTGTGGGAAGGCAGTACACTATGATTTAGATTAGTTCTCACTAGACAGGCATCAGGTTGGCAAGACAATTTCAAAAGAGACTGACTCACCTTCTTCGGATTCCTTGGTACTGGATGATGTGTTTTGCAAGGGATCAGTATTAACCGTATCAACCAAATCTGATCCAACCAAATCAGGATCTAGGATCTCATGGGTCCCATTAGTGGACAGCCTGGAGGACCGTCTCCTTGATAAGTCTTTGTCAGTATTTTCTGAGTAGTTTTTTGACTTTTCCTGGGCTATAAACCATTAAGAGAGTTATAGTCAAGAGACCAGAAGAAACAACTCTGCTATTCTAGATTTCTGGACCAGTTGCCTCTATAAGGGCTTTACACAAAGACTTCTGGAATATGAAACCAGTAATAAAAGGAAATATCCCTTCCTAGTTTACAGTTTTAAGTAAAGGCACAGTCTCTCTGCCAGGATAGAATTTTCCTTATTTAAGGATTCATGGTCTGCAAAATATGCTCCAAGGTCATGTCCTGATCTTGACAACTAAGTTCTCTTCTGGGGCTTTCCAACATAAAAGTCTGTGTACTAACTTCCAAAGTCAATAAGGTTTACAGAGCCTTAGGGCCATTATAAATCCTTTTTGGAGCCACCAGGGCATTTTTTTTAAATCAATAAATAATATTTTTAAAGTTTCATTCAGCATATGAAATCTATCCCTTCCTAAGCCATTTTATTTCCAGTGGAATTCAAATCAAATGTAGTTTATGGGTATGGAGATGATACCACTGAACCTAACATTAATAACATTTGTGCTTTGGGATTTGTTTTTCTTCTAGCAAAACTCCTTCTGATCCAACTACATCTCACTCATATTAGCTCCTGTGATCAAGGACAAGCATTAGAGCCTAAAGAATAGGGGATAACACAGTAATAGCGGAGGCTAACCCAAGCGACGTCAAGTTCTAGCCGCACATACACAAACTGGAGACTCACATGAATTTTTGTCAAGCCGAGGACGTTTTAATGGGACTTCACTTCCTTTTGATATTTTCCGTCTTCTCAATTCCAATGTTATTGGTTGCAAAGTTTGAGAATTTGAATCCACAGCTACAACATATATAAAATCAGACACACAAAAAAAGGAGTATGTAATTTCTTAGTCCAGTTCTCATTATTATATATAAATAAAACACATACATACACACACACACACCCTTGCATGATGAAGAGACCCTCAAAGGGCATTCTTACTTAAGCTAAAAGAAAAAAAAACTGAAATGGGTGAGAAACTACTTCCTTATGGGAGATGCTGACACCTTGCAGACTGACCTCCTGAATCTCTCCTTTTGGTCTCTCCTATGACCCAGCTTTGGTCATATACTTCTCTCCTGAAACTCTCTCTTTAAAAAACTATACCCCAATATGACTTCTTTAAAACACGAAGGTGGGGGCAGGGCCGGCCCCGTGGCAGAGCGGTTAAGTTCGCACGTTCCGCTTCAGTGGCCCAGGGTTTGCTGGTTCAGATCCCAGGTGCCAACCTACCCAATGCTCATCAAGCCATGCTGTGGCAGGCATCCCACATATAAAGTAGAGGAAGATGGCTATGGATGTTAGCTCAGGGCCAGTTTTCCTCAGCAAACAGGAGGATTGGTGGTAGATGTTAGCTGAGGGCTAATCTTCGTCAAAAAAATAAAAATAAAAAATTTTTTAATTTAAAAAGTTTTTAAAAATAAAACATGAAGGTAAAAGAGCAACAGAAATGTCATTTTTATCACCATCAAATCTTCGTTTCAAAACTTGGCTTAGCCAACACTCAGGAAATCCACCATGCTGGCTAATTCCTAAAATGTGTACCCTGGGACTATGACTTGATTATTTTCAATCTCTACTTGCTAAATTAGTTAGCTTGGCACCAGTCCTAGCTCTGAGGGACCAAAAAGAATATCAACATTTATAACCTCTTAAAAACAATTCCAGAAGAACCTCAGGAGACTAGGCTATTTGATAGTCAGTGTTCCAAGCAAGGCTGCTGATCATTAGCAAATCCAGCTCTAACATAATTCAGCAGTGCAGGTGCTACACCCTTGGATAGTACTCACACTTTATTTTTAAACCTAACACTTAAGAAGTTTTCCCCCAATCAGGAATGAGAATCCAAAAGGCAGGCAGAAAAAAATCAAAGAAAAGAAATTGGGAAGCTTGAGGGGAAGATAGGGCTAAGGAGTCTGATGAAGGCTGAAGGGAGAGAGAGAAAAGGGGAAAGCGGAGTGGAGGAGGGAGGAAGGAAAGAAATGGGAGGGAAACAAGAAGGAAAAGAGAGAAGACTCATCTAAGACCAGCAGTTTCACATCCGCCATGTCAAATGGCCAAACAAGAGATGGGGTGAGCTCTGAGGAGGCAAATGTAATGAGAGTGCTGAACTCCTTGGCTCTTCCTGTGTTCAATCTTCCCAACGCGCCAATACTATTTTGTTCCAAGTGGTGGGAACTTGGAGATCACACACATTTCAAATTAAACACAAATACAAACAACCCTCCCTAACAGCTCAGATCCTGTTCCAATCAAGTCTGTACAATCTAGAGAGCTCAAGGCTCCCGTAAGTCAATGAACTTATTCCAAACACTTTTTAAAGGGGATCTCAAATATACGTAATATTGGCAAGCCGTCTTCACTGTTGAGACCACATACGAATGGAGGCTGACTATACAGAACTTCAGTATTTCCCAAACTCTTCTTACAGAAAGAATCATCTAGGAAGACTGCAACAATTCGAACTCCCAGATCCTGCTGCAGGGATTCTGACTGGAGAAGAATGCCTCAGGCAAGTGTTAACAGTAAACTTGGAAAACACCATTTCTCTATTAAATTGATCCTATCTGGTATGAAATCCTACACTTACAAAATAAAAGCAATAAGCTGAATGCCCTTTCTCATCCAGGTGAAGGTATGCAGCTTCAGGGGAGCAGTCTACAAACTGGTGAGCCACTACCCCAGCACACACTTCCCAGAGGTATGAGCCAAAGCATGAATAGCTAAAGGGGAATCTGTTTCAGAACACTCAATTCCCACATAGACTCTTTTCTAAACCGAGATGACGACACATCAGATGTCTGCCAGTTCACATTTTCCACCTCTCCTTGCATAAGAGCCCTTCTCCCACTTACATAAAAAGGCCTGCTTCTCGATCATCCTACATTTTAACACAGTACACTGCCCAGGGGTTTAAAACCTCCAGACTTTCTCAACTGGGGTTCCTCATTTGAAGAGAGAACACTGTTGTTATTTTCTCAATTCTCCCAAGGGTGGTTTATAACTAGTACCATTCTCAATGCACAGAAGAGAAGTCACCTCATTACAGATCATGGATGCCATGGGCATTAGGGCTTAATTCTCTCCCAGAACCCTGTTGAAAAAGCTACCCAATTTAGGCCAGTGCTGTCCAATAGAAACATAATGAGAACCACGAATGCAAGTCACATATGTAATTCTATATTTTTTGGTCATCACATTAATAGGTTTTAAAAAAAGTGAAATTAGTTTTAAGAATATATTTAACTCAATACATCCAAAAACATCATTTCAACATGTAATCAATACAAAAATTATTAATATTTTACATTCTCAGTTTTTTTGTACTGAGTATTTGAAATCCAGTATGTATCTTACACTTACAGTACATCTCAATTCAGACTAGCCACATTTCAAGTGCTCAACTGCCAAACGTGGCTGCAGCTACCATATTGGACAGCACAGGTCTAGGCCCTGTTTAGGCCTGGGACAATTCCAGCAGCTCCGCTCTTGAGGGTGAAACCTAGTTATAATCACTAAAGGGGGAGGTGCCTTACTTCATCTGGGAAGAAATCACCTGTTGTCTAATTTCCTATCTTAAAATTAGAACTCAGATGTGAAAAGTCTGTCTACTGGCAAAGGGTACTAATAATTTATTTGCAGTAAATTAGATTTTTTTCCCACAGAAATTAAGTCTGATGTAGCTGTCCGGACTGATAGAGAGGCCTGGCTTTGCATTTCTACGCCATAAGAGAACAAAGAATGAGCTAACATTGTAGTTCCACAGTTTTGATGAAAATATATTTTATGCCATATTTTATATTTTAAATATATCTTTTGCAGCTATTTAAATTTGTGAGAAAAAATTGATATCACTTTGAAATGTGGTAGGGGACTCACAATTTTTCAATAGTCACATGGAGAATACAGAAGCAAGAACATCTGAAGAACACTGCCAGATAATCGTGGGCAGCGGTCAGCCTAGAAATCCTGGGGGCTCTTCATGCCACTAAATTAATCTAGAGAAGGAATGTTTGGCTTAGGAAGAAACTAAGGGTTTGTTTCATTCTTGGTTATTCTAGAATTCCAAATTTCAGCTTTTTTTAATAATTGTGTATTCTTCCCTAAATCTGTACCCTCTAACCTTGACTCTTCCCAATTAGCCAACTCAGCTTTTTATTTAGACTGTGAAAATTTCCAATCAATAATCACTCTCCAGAGAGCTCAATTTCAAAATGCACCCATGCCTTTCTAAGCCCAGTGTTCTTTGGTCCCACCTCCTCCAGACGCCCACAACTATTTACTTCTCCTCCTTTCCTCTTTCATGTCTCTCATGAAAACTGTATTTCCTGATCCCAGGTTCTATTAAGCTTACTTAAACTGAGATCATTTGAATAGGCACAAGCAAAAGGCCTTAGCTTCTTAGGTTTTATCATATAAGCTGAAGTATCCAGTGGACAGTTATCTGACACCCCAGAAGCTCAGTCAGAGACACGTTTCCCAACTTGTGTTCATCTGGATACGGGCCTCCCTTAAACTTCAGCTCCACAGACAGGACTTGTTTTCAGATCACAGGACGACTCAAAGTCAGTCACAAAAACAAAAGATTAAAGTACAGGAGTTACAAAGAACCACAAAGGGCCACAGAAGAACACTCTGGCACTGCCCATTGCAGAGCCCACTTGGGAAACTCACCAGTAGGAGCTATGGAAGGGGGTCTGCCTCGTTTTCTTTTTGGCTCCCTCAAGTTTTCCTGTGGACTCTTCACAATGTCATTTTCAGGTTTCTTATCCACTTGAGCATCTCCAGAGTACTCTCTGTCATTTTCTGAAATGTTCTCCTTATCTTCCTTCTCGTTCTTGGGAAGGCTTTTCTCTGACACCTTCCCCTTTTCAGAAGAGATTAATTTTCCTTCTTTATCAGACTGCTTGGGTCGCTTTTCTGTCTTTAAGGTTTTGTCCTCTTTGTCTTTCTTCACGTTGACCGTGGCTTTTCTCTGCTCTTTAAACTTCTCTCGTTTATCAGGAGATGATGAAAGACTTTTGTGATCTGTCTCTTTAGGCCTAGCATTACCCACAATATTCTAAAATGAGCAAAATAGTGATGAAACAGACTTTGTGATTACTTGCAAATATAAAGTCAAATGGTTTTTTCTGCAAACTTATGAAAACAAACAAAGAAATTAAAAGAGGACATATGCCAGGTCACTTAATGGAAAGCACCACTGAAAACACCCACCATACTCCAAGGCTTTGAGAACCAATCCAAAGTTTAAAGAAAACAATGGTCATGGTCAATTCCTTCTGAGACAAAGCTATCTCCTTTATGATTATTAAGTCACTAGAAAATAACTAAAGCGACACACACACATGAGATCCAGGGACTTCTTCTGGAAAGCAATCTTGCTGATAGAGGTGTTCTAAGAAAATACAATTCATACCCTGTCCTTCTCATCCCAAGCATGACTACACTGAGCCAGGGCTTTCAGGGGCCTGCCTCAGTTTGCCAGTAGATGATGATGCCCTGTGTAGAGAAGAATCCAAACTGCTAACTGGAAGCTGAAGAGGAAAGCTGTAAAAATTTTCCAACCCAGAAACAAGGTCTCTGCTTCCTCTGCTGGGTACAGGCTGTGCTCAGTCCAACAAGCCAACTACTTTGTTACTAGCTACTGAGTTTTTGTCCATTAGGAGGAAGTACTGCTTCTTGGTTACTTTCCTTCTAAATTACTTTCTTTAAAACTCATCCTAAAAATCTCATGTCCTAGTATGACCATCACATAATAAAGCCAGCTCTGAAAGTTCTGGAGTTTACAGCTAAGTTTATTTGTGTATGTATCTCTCTTCTAAGATCTCAAGAGAAGAGCAGAGACCATCATATCACGTTCATATGGGATCCCCAGCACCTAGCGCACACCAAGCGTATACATCTTTGCCAGAAGCAGAAAGGAGTGCATAAATACTCACTGAGTGCAAGTTTAATTTGTCCCATAGGGGAAAATAATAAATAAGGAGAATCCATGTAGTTAGAGCCTAGAAAGAAATATTTTTTCAAGTCCCAAAAATTTTCTGAAAGTAGCCAGGTTTGAGAAAAAGCACTCCTCAGTAACTGCTGGCAGCAATATAAACTGCAACCATCTAGGGGTAAAGCGGGGAAAGAAGTGTGTTGGCAATTTGGGTCAAAAGACTTAAAAGTTTATGCTTTTGAATTAGAACAAATTCCTAGAAATGAGATCTGCTAAGAGAAAAATAAGTCTTGTGCGCTCAGATTTACAAATATCCTTAAATGGTCATGAGGGAATTGGTTACACAAAGTAGGGTTGCATCTACATTACAGAATACTATATAGCCATTAAAAGCCATATTCTCACACAGTATTAGGAACTTAGGAAAATGTCATTTTGTTAAAAGAAAGGAGCAAGTTATAGAATAGTAATACACTACAGGACTCCAATTTTGAAAAGAAATATATATTCATAAATACTTAACAAAAAACACAAAAGGATATACATCAAAATGTTACGAGCAATTGTATTTAGATGACAGAATTATATAGTTTTTACTTTCTTTGTGCTTTTCTGTACTTTCCAAATTTTCTGCAGCAAATATGTATTGTTTAACTTCAAAAAAAGATAAATGCTCCTAAAATATAGATTATGAAAATATTTAGGGCAGTGTGGTCCTACAGAAAAACTCAATCTATTCTATATGAAAAATGCTTTAACAATTGTGTGACATATTTTTCTAAGAAGTTTTGCTTTGTAAGTGGCTATTACAGAATCCTAGACTATTAGGGTTGAAGGGAGCTGAGAAGTCATTTATCCAAAAATCACTGTACCCTCTTGGAAAAGAAAGACAAGCAAACAGGAGCCATGGGCCCGTGCTTGACCACCTGCAGGTCCGAGATGAGGCAAGACACTCAGAGGCAGCTGGGAAGTGAGAACTGAGTCACCCACAAATCCACACCGGGTAAGGTGCCCATCTCCAAGCCAAAGCACCAGGAGTGCTATCGATCCAATTACTGAGCACAGCAGAGTAAACAGTTGAAGGTTCGTTATCTGCAGCCCCAGACATCCATTTGGGGAGGTTTTGGATACAATCTGACAGTTCTGGAAAAGTTCTTAATATGGTCCTCTATCTGTATTAACTCATTCCATAAACTCACAAAAAAATTGCCAAATTTAAGGCAAAAATAATGTTTGAGAGTACTGTGCAGCTCCTTAGATGCTGGAGGGGTAAACAATCAAAGGAAAACATCTTCAGGGCTAAATCTTTGTAATTTTGTCAATTTTCTGAAGAGGAAAACCAGCAAAAGACAAAAATGTTCTTGAGGCTACCTTTAGAGATATCATATGCCATAATCCTTTGAAATTGCTAAATGTATGTAGAGAAGAATTTACCAAAATCTGTGATAAGTGGAAGCATTTGATCATCATAAAGGAAATAACAGGTTCCAGTGTCACCAATACTATCACATCAACAATCACCCAAAGAGGTGAGCAAAAATTAGTAACAATTAGAATTTTTTTTAAAAAATCAATATCCAAATTTTGATCTCTCTTTCCTCTCAACTATTTGATTAAGACATAAACATGAAAAACACCAAAGGGGGAAAAAAATCACAAAGAAAGTAGGCAACACCTCTAGATGATCCTATCCGTGGGCACCGTATTTCTAGTATCAAAACTCAGGTCCTGTGCTCAGGCAAACACATGCACGGTGACTGGGACAAAAGGAAACAAAATTTTCAACCGAAGCACATCTAGTGCAAGTGATTGGCCTATCCACACCAAAATGTAGCTCTGTAACCATCAAGTCAGGATCCTGACCTGAAGCACAAAGTTCGATGAAAAGAAAACATCCTCTAGATCTCCTCAAGCATTTCAGCAAGTTCCTTGTGATGGGTAACAGCTCTGGGGCAGGGCACAGGGAGAGAGAAAAAAGAATAACCTGACACTTTTGATAAAAGATGAGGAAAACAGTTAATAGGTAATAGTATCCAAGCATTTGGTGCTTTTGAAAAGAAGAATCTGTGTTAAAAGGAAATGGCAGAGAGAGACAAATATTCACAATTCCTGAAAACTTGTATACTGCTTTCTGGTGAAATCATGTCAGACGGAGGAAATAAAGACTTTGCCATCATAAACAAATGTAATGTCTTTATTCGAGAAACAAAACTACAATGTTAGCATTATTCATACCATAAAGCACAAAACCACATTTCTCACCTGATCTTTGGAGAAAGCTTTGACATGAATATGTTTGACAGTCTGAATTACTCCATCATAAAATTTCACAGTGTAAGTACCTAAAATTCAAGAAGATATCATGATTTTAACTTACAGTTTTCATGAAAGCAAGAAAACTTTTCAAAGTATAAACACAAGGGAGTTCCAATCACAATAATAAACTTACGGGAATTAAAAAATTACTTAAGAATCACATTCAGTCTAACTTATATCCAAGACAGTAGTATGCTTGCCTTTCTTTTTATCTATACAAATCTTTTTATCTATATAAATCAAAATCCATCAAAAAATAACTCATTTTTATGATCCTTCATTAAAATAAAAAAACTTGCACTGAATTTAGATCAAGAACAAAGAATAGTAAAACGATTAAGAATGTGAGGAAAATGTAGACATTTATTTCTTGGTGAATTATTAATTTTCATCATTTAAGCTTTATTTTCTGGGCTTAGTTACGGGTAGTAATATCTTTTAATTTGGGAAGAAACATGACTGTCTGTAAAAGGTATCATTTTTTTTAGAGGTCACATTAATCTCAAAATCTATACCTTCACATTACAATATTTAAAAATAGACACTTGGCCAAAACACTAAATGTGCCTGCTACATTGTCAGTTTTATTCCATCAGAAAAAAATGTCCAACAAAAATCCCTCTCTGCTAAAAAACTGAAGCTGGAAATCCAAATAATCTATCTTCCCAAATAAAGCATCCAACTACAAAAGTTCTCATTAGTTGCACCCAAATCAATACTTTCAAACTTTGGCATCTTAGAACCCACCCACGTCCCCTTTTTTTGTCCCAGGGATTAAAAAAAAAGAATCACAGATAATCATGTAATGGGTTTACCGTTGGTAAACATGGTCAGTTTCCAGGACTGATTTCCCACCCACCATGAAAAGAAAAAAAATATCCCAAGGGCTGGGAACAGAAGAATGCAATAAGAAAGTTAAGACTTTCTAGCTGGTTACCTCCTTCTTATACATTCATCTCTCCACCGCCTCCCCACCTCTCCTCCAGTCCTAAGTAGGATCCTGTCAATGGCTAGCTACCTCTACTGAAAGCCTCCCTCTCTAGTGTTCAAAATCCAATGCAATCTGAGCCCAATTATCTTCCAAACTTCATTTCTTATTACCAGCATACAATATCCACCAATTCAAAATGATTAGCCACTTGCCACCCACTGAAACTGCCTTGCGATATTCCCACCTCCACATCTTTATCAAAGTGTTTTCCTGCCTGAAATGTGCCACTCATTGATTCTTAAGCACCCAGCTCAAATGACCACAATAGTTCTGTAAAAGCTTCCTGACTTCCTACCTGTGGGAGATTTCTCCTTGCTCTGACCTTCTCAAAGACTCAGTTGGCACCTGGCCTGCAGAGCCCCACACTTTGGTCTACTTCACATAGAAGGCAGATCCCAAATGGAAGGCAGGCTTTCCAAGGCCAGAGTTTCTCTCTCACACAGCACTTGGCTCAACCTAGACCAGTGCTTCTCAAAATGTGGTCCCTAGATCAGCAGTATCAGTAATTCCTGGGAACTTGCTAGAAATGCAAGTTGTGAGCCCCACCCCCGATTTACTGAATCAAAAACTCTCTGTGTTTGGGGCCAAACCATGGCCTAGTGGTTAAGTTCGGTGTATTACACTTTGGCGGCCTGGGTTCAGTGCCCAGGGGTGGACCTACACAACTCATTGGCAGCCATGCTGTGCTGGCGACCCACATACAAAATAGAGGAAGATTGGCACAGATGTTAGCTCAGGGCAAATCTTCCTCAGCAAAACAAACAAACAAAACACTTCTGTGTGTTTTAACAAGTCTTTCAGGTGACTGTAGTGAACACTAGAGTCTAAGAACCACCACTGTAGACAATTAGTAATTACCCACTGATCTTTACTCCTGGTAATTACAAAATAAAAGTGACTATCTGTCACAAGTGTCACCAATACACAAAGAAAGTGGCTAGCAAACAAGGCAGGATATATAGTTATACTGACTGGTTGGTTAAAACAAGCAATTAGATGACAGGTCATGATAAAGGATTCTACTTAAGGCAGCTCAGCAATGACTGATGAGTAGTTAAAACAAAGATCTGGGTTCCTGTCTTTCTGTCTCTCCTGTGAGGGTGCTGGCAAGCAAGGGATCAATGATAAGCAATGCTATGGAACTCTTAACAGACCCTTTTCAAGCAACTATGGTGCAGTTCTGGCCAGCCTGAGGATGGGAGTAGGAGATGGAGGCTTTAAGAACCCAATTCTCATGAAATCTTAAATATTAAGTGAGCCAACAAGCCATCCAAGCTATACTTTCAACTATTTTATCAACAAAGAAAGTTCAGCATCAGTTACATCACAACGAAAACTATCCATTTTTACACACATTTCGAACATCTAGACGGACAACATTGACTAATGCTACCCAATAGTCCAACATTTTCAGCTATTTGAGGTCAATTTTGAAGCTTACTCCTGACGGCAGGCTCAAAAAGGAGGCCTTAGATGAAGGGTTATGCCCGAGTTCCATGGTAAGTCTAAAACAGAGCTAGGATTAGAACCCAAGGCTGTCTGTTGACCTCTGACCAATTCTTCTCCCACCACCCCACACTGCCTATACCTCAAGTCCCTCAGCCTAAAGTCCAAAAGACAGACCCAGAGCACCCCTGGCCACTCTAAAATGACCCAACCTATGGCCAAAGTTGCTGAGGGACCACTGTCCTTAGATAGCAATATCCCAGCCCTGACCCTTTTTGCTTCCAAAGGACTACAAAGGATCATCTTGAAACTTTCTCCCTTGATCATGCACACAGCCTAACTTGGGCTTCAATAAATCAGAGGGAACAAAACAACACATCCCATGGATAACAGTGGCCTAGACCCACTTCTGGAGAGAAGCCCCAAATCTACTTTAATGCTTTCACGTATAACTAAAAGAATGTCTTCCCATGAAATCCTCTCATGGGTGACTGAAAATAGAGCTCTCCCATGGCCACAAATAACATGTAAATGACAGAATTCAAATAAGTGCATCTTTGACACAAAGGCCACCTACCTCAGGCTCCTGTAAGAAGTCCCTGTCCTTACAGTGCCAGGTGAAACAAGCTTCCTGGCCTCGCCCCTCTAGGGGTTAAGAACTCAGCATATCAGACGACCTTACAGCAGTCAGTAATGGCAGAAGGGATGTAGGAACAAGACTGGAGTTGCCCAGCAAGCTCCTCTTCTCTAGGACCAAAGAAACAGGGATACACAGGTGACTCTGCAGAGGACAGACTCCTGCTGCTCTTGAAATCGACCATAAATGTGACTCCAGCGCCCTTTCTCTATCCCACTCATTCTCCAGGAGTCAGAGAACTCCAGAATGCCATGGATAGGAGACTCAAAGTTTTCAAACATGGTTTAAAAGTCCTCAGGTTTCCACAAATGTGCCTCAGGGGCTGCACAGAGGGATATGCACATGTCTGCAGGCATACCTTCCCTTCCCCCTAAGTCTTTTTCCTCTCAGCAATTTTACATAATGGGCTTAGGTTCTGCAGCCAGCAATTTCAAAAAATGCTCATCTATTCCAATTTCTTTCCTGATTTCTAACTGCTCAAATTAGTCCAGAACAAAGGCAGTGAATTGCCTATAATCACTGAGTAGGGAATAGGACCAGAACCTGTCTCCCAATCAGGGCTCTCAAGACACCACCAGGCTCCAGAAAGTACAGGCCATCTACACTCACCCTACCATCATATCAGGCATGCATACACATACACACATAAGCACACAATCACCCAGTAAACCCATGGCCCTAAATGACAACTCCTGCCGTTTTAGGAAAACCCTGCTCCAGAGAGGCAGCCTGGAACTGTGGGAACTGCAGTTCAGTAACTTTGGAACCCCAAAGACTTCCCTTCAGATCTCAGCTCTACTAGTTATGTATGTGCTCTGTAACCTCAAGCAGTTTTTCCTGTGACCTTAGTTCCTCATCTGTAAAATAAGGCTCGGTTGACAGAAACAACCTTTCTATGTCTGTGCAAAGACTAAATAAGATAAAATACGGAAACTGCTAGCAAAGCGACTGTCACAGAACAAGGAATTGATAAGTGGCTCTAATTATTATCATCCACCAAGTCACTTATTTAAAAAGGAAGCACCATCCCCTCCCCCTCCAGAGAAGATAAGAGCCAAGCTAGCACCTCCATGTGTGGGCCTAAATCTTCCTTTTAGCTCTGTGCAAAGCTGTTCACATAATCCCAACATCCTCACATTTCAAATGTAGAATCAGTTACAGTGTGAAGAAAACAAAAAATAGTAAATGCTTCAACCCGAGATTCTGGAAATAAGATCATTTCCATAGAATCTCCTGTTATAAATGCAGACTTCAGGCACTGGGCCAAAGAGACTGAACCTGGGGAAAGGGAGCATGTGACCTCAGAGTATGCATAATTTTAAGGAACAGGGACCTGGTTCACCTGCTCACTCGACTTAAAGAACTACAGATCAACAGGAAGGAACAATTCCTCATTTTGTTGTAAATGCAAACCGACTTTCAGTTTCCCCCAGAGAGAATGCCTTGCAAGAGCAAAGTGGTCCACAACTGGGGGCACAAAGTCCTGACAGACAAGTAGCTCTGTTATCCCTGGTGTAGAAAACGGGAGCCGAGCAACCCCAGCAAAGAGCCAAGGTCAACTCACCAGAGATGGCTTCTGAACAAAGATTCCCTGGAAGCAGAATCCTATCTTTCACTCCAAAACACACCAAGCGTCTAACAAGGCTACCAGGTATGTCTGCCTTCACACTAAATAAGTTTACACTAAACGTAAACTTCGTTGCCATTGCTAAAGAACCATTCCAGGTGAAAAGGGCTAAATTACATGGCATTTTCCTCTCCAGTTTCCAAGTACTAAATAACTCCCTTAAGAAACTCTAAAGTTGCTATTTAGTTGAGATTCAATCATACCAGACTCCTAATGCCAACAGCCACTGCTTTCCACTCTGGCTAGAGGCCCCACCCACCAGCCTGTTCAGTCAATGCTCAGCCGCAGGAAAACCAGGGAGGTTAAGAGTAGTGAGAAGATCAGACCAAGCCTTCCAAAGATGAATTTACAGGGTGTGACTTCACTATATCCACGGCCTCCTTCTAGCAGCACCAACAAGACAGAATGACTTTTACAGGAAATTAAGGGGCCCCTTGCCAGCAGAGCTTCTCCTCATAGCGCCATAAAGCTGTGGTGGCCCCTGCTACAGAGGAAACTGAGGCAGGGCAGAAAATACCAGGGAAAAGAGTCCAGCATCGTCCCTCCCAATCGTGCAATTACTGGAATGAATCATGATGAACTAGAAACTGCTCACCAGCTCCCATGGATAAAATCCAACCCAAAGGCAGCACCTAAGAGTCATTATCTCATCTCAAAATCAGCACAGATCTGAGTTCCCACAAAGGCTAGCTTTCCTTCACAATCCAAGATGTGGCAATAATACTACCCAGCCATTCCACTAACTTTCAGGATTTCCCCTCCCGCATGTCCTTTTTCTCTCCTCCCCCTTCCAATTAGTCTCAAGAACCAAGATGGGTAGCAGCATAGTACAGGACTCCAGACCCAAAAACTCTGGGGAAAACACATTCTGGCAGAAATCTCCACTCATTTTCAATGTCCTTCAACTAACTAAAATTCATGGAACAAAATTTGGAACTTATAGAACCAACGCACTTGGGCAGTAAAAGACCATTTTAGGAAAACCATCACCTCAAGACTCTTCCCTCCTATAATTTTAGCTTATGGAGGAAATAAACTGAAAAGGTTTTTTGAAACAACTTGCAAAGCTCTGGTTGGCCCAGTTTAAGAGACATTTAAAAACCTTCACTATGGCCAATAATGTGGCCAATGACTTTTAGTCTTTAAATGATTATTTCAAAAGATTTCAGACCCACCCCCACAAAAAACCCAGTAACTGCAGACAGGGTGCCTCCTCCATCCCCTTATGATTTATCTGCACCATTCTGCTCCTGCCCTACCTCCTCCTGGTGCCTCTATCTCAGCACTTACCTCACTTTGCCTTCAACTACATGAGGATGCTTTGTTTGTTTTAAATCCATGATGTGAAGCTCTGGGCTCTGCAGATATCAGATGCAAACACAGTAGGTTTCTAAGCCTTTACTGCCTTTGTCAAGACATATCCCCCACTCCTCTAGGAGACAGCTCCCAGGGCTCCCCAAACTGCTCTCCCTCAATCTTCTCCTCCTTTGCCACCCTCTCATCCAATCCCCACTGCCCCATTTCTGTCCTCCATGTGACTTTGGGACATCACTGAAATAAAAGCGAAATGTTATTTCCTCTCTGCTACCTCCTTTATCTACAGTTACCCACATAACTACCCATAACTGTCATTTGATCTAAGGGGCAGCCATTTCCCCAAGAGAGCACACCGCCAAAGGGTATTATTCAGGGGGAAAATATGATTTCATCAGCACAAATCAACCTTACAGACTTTCAGGAACATGTCTATGTACATGAAGAACACTGTATTTCATATCATATGATTTAAATCCAGTAAGAGCAGAAAAAATTACTAATCTCGAAAATATGACTCTGAAAAAGTAAACTATGTATTTTACTAAAAGGACTTGAGGCAGTTTAATAACATGTAAGCTCTCCTTTAAAATAAGTGATTAGGTTAATGTGATACATATAAAAAGCAGTAACAGGATTTTATTTCGAACACAAGCTTATAAAAGTAATTTAGGGAAAAAAGGAACTATCCAAAAAGACGTAACCAACCATGAACTGGAGGATCAGTAACCGCTTAGACAACTTAGAAGATACAACTTTGTTCTCAAGGCCTGAGGCAAGAAAACTGTGCTTTAAGAATAACCTGCATCTGGTACGTGAATTAACCTCCATGTGTTAACTCACACTGGTCCAACAGCTGACAGCATGGGGGCAGGGTGAATGCAGCGATAGAGACACTAATGTATGTTCTACATGCAAATGTATGTTCATTTCTCAGCATTTCAAATCATTTTCAGACAAAACTTCTTCGTCAGCCCAAGGTCCAGCATCTGGCAGAGCAGTGAATAAATACATGAATAACTTCATTGAATGAAAAGTCAACCTGGCCTTATAATCACCCCTAACAGTAGTACAAGAGGTTTGATTGCCCTAAACATTCACTGCAGAGACCATGAACATACCACAAACATCCTGGTAGAAAATGCTAAAAAAAGGTATCATTTGAACCAGAGTTTGTTCTCTGAGTATCAGAATGCTGACCATACATATTATCTTCACAACCTTCCTCTTGCCTTTGTACTAGCAAAATGAGCCTCTCTCGGTCACATTCCTGTCCTGACTCCTCACATCTTCTAAACTCTGGCAAAGGCATCCCACTCAGCGCTCTAAATCCCAGTGCCCCAATTGCAACTAGCAACTCTGACATTACAGACCACCCTCAATGACTCTACATCCATACAGCACATTTTAAAGAAATGTTTGTTAGTGTTCACTTCATTTCTAACATATTAACAAGGAAGTAAAAGGAATATTAAGGGCTTATTTCATCAATTATATTAAGAACTCCTACACAGCAAGAACCTGCACACTTCCCAGCAGAGTGAGAGAAGAACCACGACTGTTTTAGAAAACAATGACTAAAATTTAGAAAGCAAAGAATCAAATGCCCCTTCTTAACCTAGCTTTCTCATCATTTATAATTTCTTCCTAACTCCTGACATAGTGATTAACTTGAAGAGAGGATTCCTAGGCAATAAATACATACTGAAAATATATTATCAAACTCTAATATTACAAACTACCCCCTAAGTCATGAGTAAAAACAATTACAACTCAAATGCCTTACCATCCTTGTTAACAGCAGTGACTTTGGCTGGATAGAAACGACAATCAGACCAGCAAGCAAGGACTTGCTCATTTATCTGGAATTCCTAAAAAACAGTTAAAAACAAAAAAGATCCTGTTACCAATTTCATTAGACACACAGTACCAGAATTCATAAAAGTGGCTAGAAGTGACAAGAATGGGAAGGAGAGATGGCTACTGGGATGGAGGAAGATGTTTCTGCTATTCAGAACTGGGAGTCAGGGGCCAGCCCAGTGGCGCAGCAGTTAAGTGCGCATGTTCCGCTTTGGCGGCCCAAGGTTCGCTGGTTTGGATCCCGGGTGCGGACATGGTGTCACTTGTCAGGCCATGCTGTGGCAGGCGTCCCACATATAGAGGAAGATGGGCACGGATGTGAGCTCAGGGCCAGGCTTCCTCAGCAAAAAGAAGAGGATTGGTGGCAGATGTTAACTCAGGGCTAATCTTCCTCAAAAAAAAAAAAAAAAAACTGAGAGTCAAAACAAAAGGGCTGGACACACAACTTTTCCACCCTAGGAGGTGTTGGCAGGCACAGCAGAGCACTAATGATAACCCTTCTCTGTCCCTGAAAGTGAATCTAAGAGCCCAGGACCACCAGGGAACACACCCAGTATACAAACTGGAAGAAGGAGGCTATTTCATCTTGAGGGAAGCAGCATCCATACCACCTAATGCCACTCACACTGTTAAAGGGTCTTTTGCCAAAGGGAGCACCCATTCACCTTTAATATTTCATACGGTTTTCCTAGCACACAGTCTGCATTGATACATTTTGTAGAATGAATACTGAGCAATCAAATTGGACAATAGTGAACAATCCTAAACTGAAAACAAAAAAACAAGCTAGTGAGAGTTCAAGGTCCCTGGTCAGGGTTAAAATGGAAAACAGAATCCAGGGCTGAATCAGAACCAAAGGCAGCAAGATCTCTATAGATGTCACAATGCCTGTTCAAAAAACTCAAAACTAATTACTTCATCCTTCATTCTCAAGTCAGTAAAAGCTCCAGGCATAGTGATGAAATTTAGAAAAAAGGAATACCGTCCAATCAATTCCAAGTTTTTCAAGTGCTTCTAAAAGACCTTGATATGAGGCTAGCACAGAGCTCCACATGGAATGATTGCTTAATAAATGATCAAACAGCAGATGAACTTAATAAATGATCTAAAGGGATACAGTGGGGTAAAGAGAGAGAAAAGGTCCCTGTTCATCACAAATGCAGTCTTAACCAAGTTAGTTTATGAGCTGTCACGTCAATCACATCATACAAACAGATGACACCTGGGATTCTTCAAGAGCCCCATGTGCCATGAAGATCTCAGGGTTGCAACTACAGGCCTAAATAAGGATTGGTCCCCAGCTGCTACTGACTTTCACACTGAACATCAAAGGCTGGAACATCAAGTACCCAATGGCTGACCCAGCTCATTACAGAACTTTCCAGATTTGTTACTCACAGAAGATCCTTCCTCTTCATGTAAGCCCTCTTTCCTCAGCTGTATTTTCTCTAAAGGGCGTAAATAAGGACTGTCCCAGCAGAACCACTCATCGTAACGATGGTTCCAACGCTTGAAATGGATGAGTACTTTTCCTTCTTCGTAGTCAATGTCTTCTATGTGAGCTGGATACCTGAATCAGAAAAAAAATTGAAGTACCTTTAATAACTACCAAAATATCCAAGATGGTACCCTTCCAAACCTCTTCCCAAAGGAGTAGGTTACCAAAGTACCAAATAAAGCCTACCACTTAGAAGCTCTGTGTAATTGTGTCAAATCACAAATTACAGAGGCTAACAAACTTGAGGTTCAAATCCCAACCTGGATACTCCTTAGTTTAAGAACTCAGAGCCTGAGTTCCCTCATGTAAAGTGGAGGAAGGATACCCAACACACTGGGTTGTAGTGCAATTTAAACAAGATGAGATATACACAAGACCTGAGCACAAAAGAGGCAGGAAGCAAACATTTAACAACTAGATTTTACATGTGCCAATAAATTAGAATGACTATGCAACCCAAATTATATTACATGGTCTCAATCTTAAGAATTCTGTAATCCATATAGGGAAATATCATGCAGTTATTAAAAAGAACAAGATGGTTCTATGTCACCATACAAAAAGCTCTCTCAAAACGAACAGTTAAATGAAAATAGCAAGGTGCAGAACACTGTGTATGGTAAGCTATTGTTTATTTTTTTTAAAGATGAAAAAGAATATATATTCATGTATGTTTACATATCTGGAAAGATACACAGGAAACTAACAATGGTTACTTGTAGAAGTATGGTCAGTTCGGTAGATAGGCTCTTTCAATCTCCATTCCACCCTCTTTCTAGACTGAGAGAGCTGGGAAAACCAACAACTACATTTCCCTGTCTTCCACACAATTGGCAATCAAGGTGATGGAGATCTGGGGGTTTGGAGGCAACTGTGGTGGCCAGACCCAGCGCTCCAGTGCAGGGCCTCTCAACCTTTCATGTAATGCACATCATCAGGGGATCTTGTTAAAATGCAAATTCTGATTCAGTAGGTGGAGTCAGGGCATAAGAGCTTGAAATAAGCCCCCAGGTGATACTAATGTGCTGGTCTGCAGTAGCAAGGGTCTAACACCTAGTCACTGGCTTCCTGAGTATCAAGCAGCAATGGTGAGGGTGGCAGTGGCAGTAGTGACTTCCTAACCTCCAGACGATAGCTCCAGTGGTGAATGGATACTCTAAGAGCAGCCCCCTGAGTCCCACACCACCAACCCTTCCAACAACTTTGTAAGTACCCAATTCCTTGTGTTAAATCCTTTTGTCATTAAAGTACACAGAATAGTTTCTGTTTCCAGCATTTAAACCTGACTGATACAAAAGGGGAACTGGGCGGGGGAGGGGAGGAGTGGGAGAGAGACTTTTTGCAGCATACTTTTTTTTTTAAAGACTGGCACCTGAGCTAACAACTATTGCCAATCTTTTTTTTTTTTTTTCTGCTTTTTCTCCCCAAATCCCCCCAGTACACAGTTGTATATTCTAGTTGTGGGTCCTTCTAGTTGTGGCATGTGGGACACTGCCTCAGCGTGGCCCAACGAGTGGTGCCATGTCCGTGTCCAGGATCCGAACCAGTGAAACCCTGGGCCACTGAAGTGGAGCGCGCAAACGTAACCACTTGGCCACAGGGCTGGCCTCTGCAGCATACTTTTTAACACTTCTTTATTTTTCCACCACATAAATGTATCGCTCATTCCAAAAATAAATAGATGGTTAAAAATAAAGAAAAATAAATATCATATGCAATTGTTCTCTTAAATACACTTGTATTAATGAGATTGCTATTCTAGATTGAGAAAGTTTAGATTCTGCCTGTATTTTCTCCCTACAACATGGATTTGTACCATTTTTTTCCTTTCTTGTAACCAGCACTTAGTACCCTGCTGTCCTAATTAATATGTGCTTCTTAAACAAACAGGCCTCCTGCCTTGTGTCTCTATGCTGTGTCTTCTTCAACCCTATGCTAGTATCCTGTAAGGCAGTTTGCTTGGCATTAATCTATCACAGCAGGTTGCAGATACTGGGCATTCGATAAATGTTCAGCAAATGAATTCCACTCTCTCTCTTCTTCCCAAAGGTCACCTGTCCTGTCAATTCTTCAGTCCCAAGGCTCTCAGACTCCAGCTACCTATGCCAATTTCAGTCACTCTCCAACTTCAGGCCACCATCACTTCATATGAGTATTTCCCACACAGGACTGACACGGTATGCTCTTCAAAATTCCTAATGGTACTATGCATATATTAATTGTTCATAAAATATCAACAGAAGGAATAAACAGCCCTGAAACTAGTCTCCTTACTCCAATCCGACTGACAAACAGCTGCTATAAACACAAGACATCTTGACAGCAGACTGGCTAATTGTATAATCTGATGAACTGAGTAGTACAATTCTAGGAGACAGAGGATTCCCTAAACCTACTCCTCTCTGTAAAATGGGGAGAAGGACATGAATATCTCAATTATATTCCTCTTGCCCTCTCATTCATTCAGCCTACCAGAGACTAGTGAGCCTCCCTAAAATAACATGATCTGGGTTTCCTTAATGGTTTACTATCTATAGCAATAGTTTTCAAACACAGGTCTTTGGATCAACGCACAGAATTAATTTTTCACAGAACTAAATTTACAGAACTTTTCTTTATAAAAAAAATCATATTCTTTCTAACTTTTTGGTGCTTAAATATACTTTTTTTTTTTTTTTGAGGAAGATTAGCCCTGAGCTAACTGCTGCCAATCCTCCTCTTGTTGCTGAGGAAGGCTGGCCCTGAGCTAACATCCGTGCCCATCTTCCTCTACTTTATATGTGGGATGCCTACTACAGCATGGCTTGCCAAGTGGCACCATGTCTGCACCTGGGATCCGAACCACGAACCCCAGGCCACCAAAGCAAAACATGCGCACTTAACCGCTGCACCACTGGGCCAGCCCCTTAAACATACTTTTTAAGTTAAAACAATGTTAATTGTTTTCAATACCCTTACTAATATTATGCAGTCATTGAAAACAATGAGGCAGCTCTCTACGTACTGATTTTAAAAGATTTCTAAGAAAAGTAGAAAAAAACAAGATATAAAACGGTACTGGGTACTGAATGCACTATCCTTTCTTTGGGGGAGGGGAGACAGCCAACACATTCATCCCTGTTTTTAAATGCGTGGGCTATCTCTGGAAGGGTGATCAAGCAACTCGGTTTGCCTCTTGGGAGGGGAACTGGATAGTTAAGGAAGTGGAGAGGAAGTATGAGACTTATTTTATTCAATGTATATCCTTTTGTAAGTTTTGAATGTTGTACCATGAGCATGTATTAACTATAAAAAGTATATAATTAGATATTTATTTGAAATATATTTATTTGGCAAAATAAAAAGTTGGCAACCTCAGGACAAATCTCACACTCCTTTGAATCCGCACTGCTCAGTGTCTTCTGAAAGTCTGGGAAGTCTGGATCCACAGAATCAACTCCAAATTCCTAGGCTAGCAACTCCACTGCACACATTCAAAGTCTGTGGGACCTCTGGGCCCTCGGCTAGCCTAACTCTCCTTCCTTGCTCAAAAAACTTCACAGGGCACAGGCATCCCACTGTCTGCAGACTACACAAACCTCTCCAGGAGAATCAACAGTAACCAAGGGGTCAGCAGGGCTTCCTAAGTAGGAAGTGGTTCTCCCTACTGCTCTAAAGTGTGACAAGGATGCAAGTCACTCATGGAGGATGGGGAACCAAACTGCATTTCAGAGGAAAGGGAGACAGTTGAGATCTTACTTAGAGATCAACTCAGTAAGACTGGTGGATCACAACTGCTAGTTGCCTTAAGGACAGCTCAGCTTCATCAGTCAACAGAATTTTATTAAGTAACTTTGATCTGGCCAGTCAATTCCAGGTCTTGGAAGGGATTATGAGACATACGTGTTCTGGCCCCTACCCTTGAAAAGAACCAGACACATGAACCAATTAAGCTTTAAAACGATTAGGTGGAACCACATGAAACTGCTTTTTACCTACAAAAATACTAACGCTATCTGGTTCAATATAAATATTTGGACAACCATAAGGGGAGCTGGAGAAGACACAGGAAGGTTAACAAAAGAGATGTGAATTGAATCCATATAGACAGAAAAGAGAAGAGAAAATTTCCAGCTTCAACATGTAACAGCCACTGATGAGACTCTAGTTTCCAACTAACATTGCAGCTAGGAGTCACATTTCTAAGGGAAAATTAGCCAGAAAGGAACAGATATTGAACATCAAACTGACAACAAAAGTTAACTCTGGGGAGAAAGAAAGTCTCTTGCAAATGGCCAAGAGACTTTTGCTTGAAGTTTGAATTTTTACAAGGATTTAGTCACATAACACTTGTGAAAGAAATTTAAAGTTTTAAACAGCATTTAATGGGCAGATATCAACTAATAGCTTCATGGTTATTGGGTTTATATGCTGCTTGGCACATCCACAAAATAGAATATTATGTAACTGTAAGAAAAAAATGAGAACACACTCTATCAATTGATATAGAAAGATTTCCAAGACATATTAAGTTTAAAAGAGGCAAACTACACAATAGTGCATATCTTGTGATACCTTCTGTGTTACAAACGAGGAAAATAAGAACATATATTTATTTTCGCTTGCATTTAAATACAATAACACTGGTAGGATGGGCAGAAACTAAAAAAGCTGGTTATCTATAGGGGGTAGAAGAGGTACAGGATAAAGAAGTACAAACAGGGGCCAGCCCCATGGCCGAGTGGTTAAGTTTGCATGCTCCGCTGCCAGGGCCCAGGGTTTCGCTGGTATGGATCCTGGGCGCGGACATGGCACCGCTCGTCAGGCCACATTGAGGTGGCGTCCCACATGCCACAATTAGAAAGACCTGCAACTAAGATATACAACAATGTACAGGGGGTTTGGGGAGATAAAGCAGAAAAAAAAAAAAAAAGAAGAAGAAGATTGGCAACAGTTGTTACCTCAGGTGCCAATCTTTAAAAACAAATAAAAAATTTAAAAATTTTTAAAAAAAAGTAGAAGCAATCAATTTCACTGAATGCCTTGTTACAATGTTTTGATTTTTTGAACCTATTCAAAATCTATCCAATGGATTATCAATTAATTCCCTTGCATTTTTCAGGTAGATTATCAAATCATATTCAAATTATGATTATACTGTCTCACTTTCAATACTGACACCTGCCATTTATTTTTCTTGTGTTATCACATTGATTAGTGCTTCCAAGATGACGTTGAAAATTAGCAGAGATAGTCAGCATCCTTCTCTTTAATGAAAATGTCTCCAGTGTTTCATCGTTAAGCATGAAGTTTGTTAAAGTTTCTAATTAATGCATTTACTCACGTTCATAAAGTTTTCCTCTATAGTGACCTTATCAAGGATTCATCAAGAATAAATTTTGAGAATTTGCAGCCTTTGTCAAGATGATCATACAGCTTTTCTCTAGTATTCTATGAAAATAATGAAATAATAGATTTCCTAAGTTTAAGTTATCATTACCCCACTAATATAAGTCATATTTGGTTGCATGTATCATTCATTTTTTTTTTTTTTTTTGAGGAAGATTAGCCCTGAGCTAACTACTGCCAGTCCTCCTCTTTTTTGCTGAGGAAGCCTGACCCTGAACTAACGTCGTGCCCATCTTCCTCTACTTTATACGTGGGACGCCTACCACAGCATGGCGTGCCAAGCAGTGCCATGTCCGCACCCGGGATCCGAACCAGCAAATCCCGGGCTGCCGAGAAGTGGAACATGCAAACTTAACTGCTACGCCACCGGGCCGGCCCCGCATGTGTCATTCATCTAATAAGTGTCAGTTTGGTGTTCTAGTATTTTATTGACAAGTTTTGTGTCTCTTTTATAAGTAGGATTTGTTCAAGTTTCCTTGTATTATGCCCCTTCTGCCCAGTTTCAGTATTAGGCTATGCTAACTTTATACAAGGGACTAGAAAGCTTTATTTCATTTTCTATGAAACTGCCTACTCTGGGGCCTTTTCATAAGATAGATCTTTACCTACCTTTTCTTTTACTTCTATGGTTTCTATTTTAGTCAAGTTTTCTTTTTTTTTTAATTTGTTTTATTTATTTATTTATTTTTGAGGAAGATTAGCCCTGAGCTAACTACTGCCAATCAAAGAGGAGGAAGAGAGGCCCTGAGCTAACATCCATGCCCATCTTCCTCTACTTTATACATGGGACGCCTACCACAGCATGGTGTGCCAAGTGGTGCCATGTCCTCACCCAGGATCCGAACCGGCGAACCCCAGGCCACCGAGAAGCAGAACATGCAAACTAAACCGCTGCGCCACTGAGCCGGCCCCATGGTCAAGTTTTCTATTTCTTCTTGAGTTAATTTTGCCTAAACTAATAACAAAGTTGGAAATGATCATCAGATACGATATAAGTGTTCAAAATCAATAGTTTTCCTTTAAAGAAACGAGCTCAAGACCCCATAAAAACACTTCACAGTCAAGTCACAAACAGGATTTTTATATGGTGAATACAAACACTAGACTGCTAAGCACTTTATAAAGCAGAGACCATGCCCTATTGATTCCACTACTCAAAAAACATTCCTAACTTTGTATCTGAGACAAGCAAACTGCTAGGTCCTGGAGATACAAAGCTGATGAGCAAACATCAGGGCTTCTAGTGTGGCAAGAGCCCAAAGAGAAGTCTGGTAGCCTCCTTGAAATTCCCCACTCCTCTCCACAAGGAGAGACCAAAAACAGTCTTGATCTCTATCTATAGAGAAAGAGTAAAGGAGTACACCCCTAGAATTACCTGGCCTGCTATACCCCATAACCAGGACCAGACAGAAGAGAGGCATTGTGTCTTCATGGTTTGCCTGGACTGAAAAGACTCTTGCATGCTCTCCCCTAAACTCTGGTAAAGCACCCAAATGGACCCTTCTCTTTTTAAAGTACATTCCCTACCACTCACCTCCTAATGTCTTCCTTAGTGAGCCAAAACTACTTCCTCTGCTCACCTTGCTCAGTCAGCAACTCAGTGGGAGCCCACTTTAAACTTTTTCATCAGATGCTGGGGGGCTGGGAAAGCAGCTTTAGAGAAGACTCGGCAGTTGGGCTGAACTTTGAAAGATGAAGAGAGGGGTTTGCCAAATGTTTTAATTTCCTCCAGTATGTTCTGCATATATTAGGCATTCAATAAATGTTCATCAAATGTACTTTTTAAAAAGAATTGATTATGGGGGCACCCCCGTGGCTGAGTGGTTAAGTTCGCGTGCTCCGCTTTGGTGGCCCAGGGTTTCGCCGGTTCGAATCCTGGGCAGAGACATGGCACTGCTCATCAAGGCATGCTGAGACAGCATCCCACGTACCAAAACTGGAAGGACCACAACTGAAAATACACAACTATGTACTAGGGAGCTTTGGGGAGAAAAAGGAAAAATAAAGTCTTTAAAAAAAAAAAAGAATTGATTATGAATACCTAGAGCCACGAAACAGCAATAGGAACATATACACAAACCAAGGTGAATCATCAAAATAAACCAATGATATGCATGTTGTAGATGTCAAAAAGACAAACAGATCCCAGCACAAAAATTGTCAAATTGGAGGGGATATATGCACGTGTTCTGTGGTCACCATGGCAAAATTTAATTAGCCACAAAATAGCTTTCTTCCAAAGGCCAAAAAGTATAAAAAACTCATATTTATCCAAAATTCAACTTAGAAAGGCCAGATAATCCAAACTTCATAGTAAACTAGGTTACTATGGTAGCCTTATTTTAAGCAAGTGATCTAACTGGTCACTAAGCCAAACAGGAAGACAGAAGATTTTTTTTTTTTTAAAGATTTTATTTTTTTCCTTTTTCTCCCCAAAGCCCCCCGGTACATGGTTGTATATTCTTCGTTGTGGGTCCTTCTAGTTGTGGCATGTGGGACGCTGCCTCAGCGTGGTTTGATGAGCAGTGCCATGTCCACGCCCAGGATTCGAACCAACGAAGAAACACTGGGCCGCCTGCAGTGGAGCGCGCTAACTTAACCACTCGGCCACAGGGCCAGCCCCAACACAGAAGATTAATGTAGCCAATCAAACGTAAAGGGAAGGGCCCACGCCGTGGCCAAGTGGTTAAGTTCGTACTCTCTGTTTCAGCAGGCCAAGGTTTCACCGGTTTGGATCCTGGGCGCAGCCCTAGCATATAGCTCATCAAGCCATGCTGAGGCAGCAGCCCACATAGCAGAACTAAAGGGACCTACAACTGGAATATGCAACTATGTACTGGGGCTTTGGGGTGGAGAAGAAGAAAAAAAAGATTAGCAACAGTTGTTAGCTCAGGTACCAATCTTTAAAAAGATAAAAAATTTTAAAGATATTAAAAAATAAAGGGACAAGGAGAATGGACAAAAATTAGAGGAAGAGAAATTCATCAATTCCACAGACATTTTCTGAGTACCTACTTTGGGCCAGGAAGTGTACTGGGGTTGGGAAACACAGAGCCAAATCCATGAAGATGTGTGATCACAGAAGTTGGCAGAAGAAGACAAACTCTATGTTACAAGACATATTTCCTCAGACATAACACAAGCCTTCCCATACCCGGTCTGCTCCCTTTACCTAGAACACCTCCCCCTGCGCACTCTTCCCAGGGAACACCTCACCCTCCTAGAGCCTCAGAATGCCTGCTACACTGTCTCAAGGAGCCCCCATCTCCTTCCACTCTGTGTCAGTTTCCCGCTTGCTTCCTTCATAGTGTTTACTCCAATCTGTGATTATTTCATTTGTTTCTCCATTTACTTGGTTATGGTCTGCTTCCATAGGTGACTACAGATACCCCTAAAGGCATCTGTTTCTTATTCACTGCAGTATCCTCAGAGGGAATAAAGCTGTGCCTACACACACAAATAATTGTAATAAAGTATCACAGGTGCAACAACAGAAGACTAGTTAAGGTATAGAAGGGTACAGAGGAGCAAATAGCTAGTTCTAGGGTTGGAGGGGTGGCAGTGAGGAAGAAGGAGGGGCCAAGACAACTCTAATGAAAAGGAGACATTTGATCTCAATTATGAACGATGAATAGGTATTTTCCAGGCGATCAAGGAGGAACTGAGACTGGAGAGTGTTTCTGGGAGATGGTACAATCTGAGTAAATCAGCATAGGTAGAGAGGGCAACGAAGTGCAGGAAACTGAAGGTGAGAAAGGAAACAACTCTGTAGACAGTGGTGCAGGAATCTTACGGATTCCAAACCTATTATATAGATGGACAGTCAGGCCCTAAATGAGTGTTTCCCCATAGCAGTCCATGGACCACTTGGTGTTAAACACAGAGTTGGTGGTCCACAAGGTATCCATGAGGAATGTTTTATTGTACTTATCCATAATCTGGACCACCTTATCAGAGCTTCCCAGCTGAGGTGCCACAAACAGATTACAAGTGAACAGTGACATGAAAAACATTGAGACCCACTGATCAACATGACCACCATAAAACCAAGTACTGCTTAAGAATTTTAGGATGTGTTTGCAATTAACCTGACATTACATGATCACTCTCAAAAGGCAATTGTAGTGGCTTTAAACTATGTCTGCAAATTTGACACTTCTTCCTTCAAAAGGAGGAGCCTAATTATCCTCCCCTTGCATGTGGCCTCATTTCTAACAAATAGAATTTGGTGGAAGCAATAGTGTGGGACTTCAAGGATGGGTTATAAAAAGCATTGCTGCAATTCCACTTCTGCATATACATCCAAAAGAACTGAAAGCAGGGACTCGAACAGATATCTCTTCACCCATGTTCATAACAGGATTATCCACAATAGCCAAAAAGTGGAAGCAACCCAAGTGTCCGTTCACAGATGAATTATGATATATCCATACAACGGAATATTACTCAGCATTAAAAAGGCATCTATGCTACAACATAGATGAACCCTGAAAACACACTAAGTGAAGTAAGTCAGTCACAAAAGGACAAATACTGCATGATTCCAGTCACATGAGACATCTAGAGTAGTCAAATTCACAGAGACAGACAGTAGGTGGTGGTTACCAGGTGCCAGGAGGAAGAATGGGGAGTCACTGTTTAATGAGCACAGAGCTTCAGTTTAGGAAGACGAAAAAGTTCTAGGGATGGATGGTCATCATGGTTGCACAACAACCTGAATGTCCTTAATGTCATTGAACTGTACACTGAAAAACGGTTAAAATGGCCAACTTTATGTTACATAATTTTAACACACACTCACACACATATACACAGCACTGCTGCTTTGTGGATTCTCGTTCTAGGGGAAGCCAGGTACTATGTCATGAGAACATTCTAGATGCTCTATGGAAAGGTCCACGTGGCAAGGAACTAAGGTCTCCTGCCAGCAACCAGCAAGAACTTGCCAGCAGCATGCAGGAACCACCTTGGGCTACAGCCTCATAAGACCTCGAGCCAGAACCCTCCTGTAAAGCTGCTCCTGAATTCCTGACCCACAGACACTGAATAATAAATGTTTAGTCTTGTTTTAGGCCACTAAATTTTGAGAAAATTTGTTACACAGCAATAAATAACACAGTAGCATTTTGCTCCAATGCTACTAAAAGTGGGATCCATAGATGGTATAGAGGTTGAAGGCCAGTCTTCATCTTTTCGAGTTTGAGAAACGCTGCTCTAAGCTACCAGATAAGCCATCCTACCCTAGGGCTCCGCCAAGGAAAGGAGAGAACTGTGGGACAGCAAAGTTCACACCAAACGAGAATGAATAACCCCATGTGCATGTCCAGAAAGAGAGAACACTCCAGGTCTAACACAGTGATACAATGTCGCCTTGTCCATAGTATAATGACCTCAAGTCCCAGGAAGGCTTGCTGCTCAGAGTCTTGGTTGCTTCTGAGTAAAGTTAAGCTGCCCAACACCACACACTGTGCACACGCTTAAATTAGAGCAGCCAGACAGTGCTTGGCATAAACCTGTTTGTTCCCCCCGCACACACACCAGAAATATGAACTGAAGAAATGTTGCAGACAAAAAAAGAGGAACCAGAAAGGATAACAACTTCCATCTTATTTCCCACTCCAATTGGTCAGCGTTCACTTACATGGTTATTAATAACCAATGTGTCTAGCTCACTCTAGGTGTTATAAACTGCCTTTATATAAGTCATCTCAATGGATTTTTACCACAATCTCATGAGGACTTAAGGAGTTATCATCATCGCACACATTTTATATTTGTGGAAATGCAGGCTCAAAGAGAGTAACTAAAGAGGTGTAACCAAGATCAGTATCCAAATCTGACTCTAAGCCCAGTGAAGAGCCTTCTGCTCTTAATTTGACTTTACATGTAAATATCCTTGTATTAACTCACATCCACAGAGGTGTCTTCTGTCTTAGCCACCTAATAAGTCCTCCTGGTGGCTAGCCCAGAATTTGCCTAAACCTTCCCCCCGGGGTTGGGCATTCACGCTGCTTCCAGAATCTTCCCTATATAAACAGCCTTTCTGCAAACATATAGCACTCATTTACTTCAAGAATCATAGCGTGCCTCTATTCCTGGCTCAGGGCACACACCCAAAGCAAGACTTCTATGCACAAAAGTAACATTCTAAGCCATCCCCAGCCTTTGCTGGAGAGAGGATGGGGATGCAAGTTGTATTTAATGAAAAACAAAGGGCTGACTATTAAGCTGTAGAAAAACTGTGTTTTGGATGCCTTAACTCTTTCCCTACCCCTTCAGCATTTCCACTAATCAACATCTGAGACGTCTAACTTGTATTCATCTTTCTCTCAATCCCAATCTTTTTTCACCAGTAACAATTCAACAGTTATGTCCAGACGATCCATATACCCTCCATCAGTACTCGCAAACGTAGTGATACAGAGACACTCAGTCAATATTTGGTGACTGAGTGAACACCACCACTTTTTTGTTCCTAAGAGGAATCTGACCATGTCTCTATCCTGCCTAAAATTTCCCTTTTTAGCCTACTCTCCCACTACTCCTGATCTGTTCTCTCTCCAGATTCTCAGAACACACCATGTTCTTTGAGCTCTGAATATTTTGCTCACGTTGTTCCTTCTGCCTGCTCTCACCCTCACTTTCATCCTGGAAATCTTAGACTTTAATCACACTTCCTTGCAGATACTTTCAACTCTCTGCCTTCATCATATCTGCCTGGGTAAACTCCAACCCTAAGTAAATCTGATTCTCCACATTCTCCACTCCTGCACTTCAGCAGCTGGAATGTACTCGACATGCTGATGGGTCACACTTTAACATAAATCGTGGTTTCCTTAGGGGTAGAGGAGGCTGTGTGACTGGGTGAGGGGAAAAGGCCTTTTGAGGTTCCTACAACGTCTACATCTTGATCTGGGTGGTGATTACACAGGTACATCAATGCTTTTATAAAAGTTCATCAAAGCCACACACTTAAGACTTGTGCACTCTAACATAAATTATACTTCAATAAAAAAGGTTTTTTTAAATAAAATTTAAAAAAGAGTAGCATCTTTGCTCTTTTCTTAATTCAATGTCTTACAACTGTAAACTGCCATGAAAATTAATATCAAAAAAGTTTTTTTAAAAATCCAGGGCCTACTAACTGGCTGCTAAGTGGTAGGTCTAGACTGAGGAGGAGGCAGAGTCCAGATAGATGCAGGAGACCAGTTAGGTGGCTACTGCTGGGGCCCAGAAGATCCATGATAGGGGCTTGGGCCAAGGCAGTAGGGTGAAGATGGCAGCTAGTGTCAAAGTCAGAATAGATTCTGCAACTGGACCTGACAGGATTAGCTGATAAATTAGATGATGTAGTGGAAGGGAGAAGTCCAGGAGGCACCAAGGGGGCTCTCAAGGTTCTGACCTATTGAGTCCTGTGACATTTGAATTTTTATTTTTTTTAAGATTTTTTTTTTCCTTTTTCTCCCCAAAGCCCCCCGGTACATAGTTGCGTATTTTTAGCTGTGGGTCCTTCTAGTTGTGGCATGTGGGACGCTGCCTCAGCATGGCTTGATGAGCGGTGCCATGTCCATACCCAAGATTCGAACTGGCAAAATCCTGGGCTGCCAAAGTGGAGCGTGTGAACTTAACCTCTCGGTCACAGGGCCAGCCCCAAGAATTTTTGTTCCTTTAAAACAAATATAGATCACAATTGTAATGAGAAAAAAAAATACGGATATTATCTTTTCCTTAAAATATAATAATAATAATCCAGAGCCTAGAAGCAATGACCCCTTAGTAGCAAGGAACACACCTAGCATCTAGCTCTTGGTGTCTAATACCATTTCCTAATAAAAGGAACCAATGGCTGATTCTAGGACAGGGGCAGGAAATACACAAAATGAGCCTAGAATACTTTGTAGTGTCAGAAATAAGGAAATATTAAACACACACACACACACGATGATGATGGGAGTATGTCAAAAGGACACAAGAGTCAACTGAAAGAGTTCCCAATGGAACAACAGGAGCAACAAAATAAAGTAGTATTGGATTATAACCCAAAGTCTAAAATAAATATCTGAATGCATACTAATATAAATAAAAGATCATCAAAAACAAGGAAAATCTAGAAACTGACACAGCCAAAAGCAGCCTAAGGAGACATGACTACTAAATGTAATGTTGGATCTTGGATCCTGGAAGAGAAAAAGGATATTAGGGGAAACTAAGGAAATATGAATAAAGCATAGACTCTAGTTAATAATAATATACCAATATTGGTTCATTAATTGTAACAAATGTACCTTACATTTCTATCTTACTAATGTATGATGTTAACAGTAGGGGACACAGAGTATGTCATTTATGGGAACTCTCTAGATTATCTTTGGAATTTTTCTGTATATCTAAAACTCTTCTAAAATAAAAAGCTTAGTGAAAAAAAACTCTATGACCACCAATTTCCAGTGAGACCTGAATGGCATTTGATGGCACCAGCAATCCTACCATATTTCGCATGTCCAATCTCTCTTCACTCTCCTAAGTGATATTTCATACCTTACATTCATACCTTAGCTTAAACCCAAGCCCCCCTCCTCCTGATCCTCAGTCTCAGCTAAGGATTCTACTTCTTATTTCACTTAAAAAAATAAAATCATTGGGGCTGGCCCAGTGGCGCAGCAGTTAAATGCGCATGTTCCACTTCGGCAGCCCGGGGTTCGCCAGTTCAGATCCTGGGTGCGGACATGGCACCACTTGGCACACCGTGCTGTGGTAGGCATCCCACATATAAAGTAGAGGAAGATGGGCATGGATGTTAGCTCAGGGCCAGTCTTCCTCAGCAAAAAGAGGAGGATTGGCAGCAGTTAGCTCAGGGCTAATTTTCCTCAAAAAAAAACAAAAAATAAAAAAATAAAATCAATCAAAAAAAGAATTCCCAAAGGCTGGCCCAGTGGCATTAGCAGTTAAGTTCGTGCGTTCTGCTTTGGCAGCCTGGGGTTCACCAGTTCAGATCCCAAGCACAGACCTAGGCACCACTTATCAAGCCATGCTGTGGCAGGCATTCCACATATAAAATAGAGGAAGATGGGCACAGATGTTGGCTCAGGACCAATCTTCCTCAGCAAAAAGAGGACTGGCTGCGGATGTTAGCTCAGGGCTAATCCTCCTCCCAAAAAAAAAAAAAAAGAACTCCCATTACTGGTAGGAATGTAAAATGGTATAGCTGCTGTGGAAGAGAGTATGGCAGTTGCTCAAAGGTTTATTAAACAGGTTAATTACCACATGACCCAGTAATTCCACTCTTAGGTATATACACAAGAGATAGGAAAACATATGTCTACAGACAAACTTGTACACAATGTTCATGGCAGCATTATTCATAATAGCCAAAAAGTGAAAACAATACAAACAGTCATCTACTGATGAATGGATAAACAGAATATGGTATATCCTCCCAATGGAATATCACTTATCCATAAAAAAGAATGTTGATGCTGATATACGCTATAACACAGATAAGTCTTGAAAGTAACGGGTTAAGAGAAAAAAGCTAGTCACACAGGAACAACTATTGTATGGTTTTGTTTTCTTTTGTTTGAGGAAGATTAGCGCTGAGCTAACTACTGCCAATCCTCGTCTTTTTGCTGAGGAAGACTGGCCCTGAGCTAACATCTGTGCCCATCTTCCTCCACTTTATACGTGGGATACCTACCACAGCATGGCTTTTGCCAAGCGGTGCCATGTCCGCACCTGGGATCCAAAGTGGCGAACCCTGGGCTGCTGAGAAGCGGAACATGCAAAGTTAACCACTGCGCCACCGGGCCAGCCCCATATTGTATGATTCTGTTTCTATGAAATGTCCAGAATAGGCAAATCTACAGAGACAAAGTAGATTAACAATTGCCTAGGGCTGAGAGGACTGAGGGGAAAAGGGGAGTGACTGCCAACGTATATGGAGTTTCTTTTGGGGATGATGGAAATGTTCTGGAATTGGACAGTGGTGATGGTTGTGCAATTTTCTGAATATACTAAAATTCATTTATTTGTATGCTTTAAAAGAGTGAATTTCATGGTATGTAAATTATATCTCCATTTAAAAAACAATAACAAAAAAGGAAGGAAAAAGAAAGAATACCACCAAGTGCTGGCAAAAATACAGAGCAACTGGGGGTTGGCCTGGTGGCGCAGTGGTTAAGTGCACACATTCTGCTTCAGCGGCCCAGTTCGGATCCTGGGTGCAGACATGGCACCACTTGTCAAGCCATGCTGTGATAGTCGTCCCACGTATATAGTAGAGGAAGATGGGCATGGATGTTAGCTCAGGGCCAGTCTTTCTCAGCAAAAAGAGGAGGATTGGCAGCAGTCAGCTCAGGACTAATCTTTCTCAAAAAAAAAAAAAAAAAAAATACAGAGCAACTGGAACTCTTATTCATTGCTGGTGAAAATGTAAAACAGACTAGCCACACTGGAAAACACTTTGGCAGTTTCTCAAAAAGTTAAACTTACAATGAACATACGACCCAGCAATCATACTCCTTGGTATTTACCCAAGAGAAATGAAAATTTGTATTCTCACAAAACCTATATGCAAATGTTTATTCATATTTACCAAAAACTGGAAACAATTCATGTCTTCAAACAGGTACATGGATAAGCTGTGGTACATCCATACAATGGAATTCCACTCAGCAATAAACTACTGATTCATGCAAAAACATGGATGAATCTCAAATGCATTATGATAAGTGAAAGAAGCCAAACTCAAATGTCTATATACTGTATGATTCCATTTATATGATATTCTGGGAAATGTAAAACTGTATGGACAGAGGACAGATCGGTGGGTGACAAGGGCTGGAGATGGAAAGAGGGGTTGACCACAAAGGGACACAAGGAAACTTCGTGGAGTGACAAAAGTGCTCTACATTTTCATGGCAGTAGTGCTTAAATGACTGTATGAGTTAGGCGTGCCTCAGAGAGCTGTACTCTGAAAAGAATGAATTTTATGCCTCAATTTAAAAAACAAGAGAGGTGGGGGCCGGCCTGGTGGTGCAGCAGTTAAGTTCGCACATTCCGCTTCAGCGGCCTGGGGTTCACCAGGTCGGATCCCGGGTGCGGACATGGAACCACTTGGCAAAAAGCCATGCTGTGCGTAGGCATCCCACATAGAAAGTAGAGGAAGATGGGCACGGATGTTAGCTCAGGGCCAGTCTTCCTCAGCAAAAAGAGGAGGATTGGTAATAGTTAGCTCAGGGTTAATCTTCCTCAAAAAAAAGAAAATAACAGAGGGGGCTGGCCTCGTGGCCGAGTGGTTAAGTTCGCATGCTCCGCTTCCACAGCGCGGGGTTTCGCTGGTTCGGATCCTGGGCGCAGACATGGTACCACTCATCAAGCCACGCTGAGGTAGCGTCCCACACAGCACAACCAGAGGCAGTCACAACTAGAATATACAACTACATACTGGGGGACTTTGGGGAGAAGAATGGAAAAAAAAAAGAAGAAAAGACTGGCAACAGTTGTTAGCTCAGGTGTGAATCTTTTAAAAAAAAAAAAAACAGAAAACACATGCTCCCATCACCAACTCTACCAGCTGACCTTCATCTGTACCTGTATACTCTGTCTCCCCCTTCCCCTTACAACAAATGAACATCTGCTCCTATCAATGACCAATCCCTCCACTTGTACACCACATCAGTCTCGCCCCTCCCATCTTCCTTGAACACATGATAATCAGGCTTTTGTCTCCACCACTCCATTAAAACAACTCATCAAGGTCATCTATAACCTTCATGTGACCAAATCAACTGTCACTCAATCCTCACCTTACTTGACCCACCAGCATCACTAGACTGAGGTGATTACTCCTTACTTTTTGCACTTGGCCTCTGGACACCCTCCTCATGGACTTCCCCCTGCCTTAATAGTCACTCCTTCTCAGTCTCTTGCTGTCTCGCCTTTACCTGCTAACATCTAGACACTTGAAGGCTTCAAGGACTTACTCCTCCCTCTTTATCTATACTGACTCTCTAGGTCAGCACTGTCCAATAGGACCTTCTTGACGGAAACTTCCTATTTCTCTGCTCTCCAATATGGTAGCCACTAGCCGTACGTGGCTACTGAGCACTGGAAATGTAGCTAGTGTGACTGAGGTACTGAATTTTTTATTTTATTTAAGCAGCCACATGTGGCTAGTGGCTACTTTTTTGGACAGTGTAACACTAAATGAACCCATCCAGTCTTACAGCCTTCAACCCCATATACTTGCAAAAGACACATCTGATAAAGAATTGTTATCCAAAACATATAAGAACTGTTAAAACTCAGTAAGAAAATGAACAACCAATTAAAAAACAGGCAAAAGACCTAACAGACACCTCACCAAAGAAAATATACAGATGGTAAATAAGCATATGAAAAAATGTTCAACATCATATTTCATTAGGGAATTGCAAATTAAAACAACAATGAGATACCACTACACACCTATTAGAATAGCCGAAATCCAAAACACTGACAACAACAAATGCTGGTGAGGATGTGGAGCAACAGGAACTCTCTCATTCATTGCTGGTGGAAATGCAAAATGGTACAGCCACTTTGGAAGACAGTATGGCGGTTTCTTACAAAGCTAACATCCCCTTACCATACAATCCAGCAATCAATAGTGCTCTTTAGTATTTAAGGAAATGAGGCGAAAACTTACGTCCACACAAAAACCTACACATGCTGTTTATAACAGTTTTATTCATAATTGTCGAAACTTGGAAGCAACCAAGATGTCCTTTAGTAGGTGAATGGACAAAGTGTGGTACATCCACACAATGGAGTATTATTTAGCACTAAAAAGAAAAGAGCTATTAAGCCATGAAAAGACATGAAGGAACTTTAAATGCGTGCATATTACTAAATGGAAGAAGCCAATCTAAAAAGGCTACATACTGTGTGTATGTCCAACTATAAGACATTATGGAAAAGGCAAAACTACAGAGACAGTAAAAAGATTAGTGGTTGCCAGGGTTTAGAGAAGAGGAAGGGATGAACAGGCGAAGCACAGAGGACTTTTAGGATGGTGAAACTACTCTGTATGATATTATAATAGTGGATATACATCATTATACATTTGTCAAAACCCATAAAACGTAAAACACCAAAAGTAGCCCCCATGTAAACTATGGAGTGATAATGATGTGTCAACATAGGTTTATCAATTATAACAAGCGTACCACTCTGATGCAGGATACCGATGGTGGAGGAGGCTATGTGCATGTGTGGGGTTAGAGTTTACATAGGAACTCTGTACTTTCTGCTCAATTTTACTGTGAACCTAAAACTGCTCTAAAAAATAAAGTCTTTCTTTTTTAATCCCATAGACTCCCAGCCAACTCCCAAATTTCTATATCTAACCCAGAGCTCACACCTGCACACTTGACTCAGTTATTCAACAATCAGCTCAACATCTACCCTTGGTCGTCTCAAAGGAGCCCCATACTTAACATGTTCAAAACCAAACTGTTGATCTTCCCCATTTCAGCAAATAGCAACTCTACTAGTAGCTAGACCAAAAGCCCTTGGAGTCATCTTTCATTCTTCTGTCCCTCACAACATCATCAGCAAATCTGTTAGCTGTACCTTCAAAAATACCCAGACTCTGGGGCTGGCCCTGTGGCCCAATGGTTAAGTTCGTGCGCTCCGCTGCAGGCGGCCCAGTGTTTCATTGGTTCGAATCCTGGGTGTGGACATGGCACTGCTCATCAAACCACGCTGAGGCGGCGTCCCACATGCCACAACTAGAAGGACCCACAATGAAGAATATACAACTATGTACTGAGGAGCTTTGGGGAGAAAAAGGAAAAAAATAAAATCTTAGGAAAAAAAAAAAGACTCTGATCGTTTCTCATCATCTCTACCATAGCTTTTTAGTTCAAGCAACTATCACCTTTAATCTGGACTACTACAAAAAGACTCCTTACTGTTCTCCCTGTTTCTGCCCACACCTGCCTACAGCATATTCTACACACAGTAACCATAGCCACTTCTAATAACTGAAGTCAGAAAATGTTACTTCCCTGTTTAAAACGTTTAGAATAGAGTCCAAACCCCCAATTACGGCCAATCTAGCTCCTGCTAACATATCTGGACTAATTTCCTACTTCTGGCCCCTCACTCTTTACCTACGCACCTTCTATTGCTTGAACACGTCCCGCATGCTTCTATTTCAGGGCTTGTGCCTTGGCTGCCTCTGCCTGGAATCTTCTTCCCCTGGATATCCACCCGGCTCCCTCACTTCAGATCAGTACTCAAACAACTCCTTGTCAGACAGACTTTCCCTAAGTACTCTACATATAAAAAAGCATCCCTCAGACACATACAGTGTCACTGTCTGTCCACTTACTTCTTCCTCTTCCTAGCATTTATCACTACCTAACATTACATGTATTGGTCTATTTGTTTATGGTCTATCTATCTCCACTGGACTGTCAGTTCCGAAAGACTGGAAACTATGTCTGTCCTAATCACCACTATATATCCAGCATCTAGCACTGAATAAATGACTTGGCATCAACTCATCTTTGTGCAGCCTTCTGAAATTCCCACACACGAAATCAACTGTTCTCCCACAGGGGTTTGTACATGAACTCTGTACAGAGTAAATATCACCTCATGTTATACAGTAGTCCCTCCTTATCCACAGTTCACTCTCCCTAATTTTAGTTACCAGTGCTCAACCATGATCTGGAAGCAGACGACAATGTCAGGTCAATAGTAACCTAACGCTAAATCAAAATGCCTATGTCATTCATCTCATCATGTAAGCATTTTATCATTTCACATCACCACAAGAGGAAGAGTAGATAGAGTACAATAAGGTATTTTGAGAGAGAGAGACCACATTCACATAACTTTTATTACACTATATTGTTTTAATTGTTCTGTTTTATTATTGTTGTTAATCTCTTACTGTGCCTAATTTACAAGTTAAAACTTTATCATAGGTATGTATATATAGGAAAAAAACATGGTATATATAGAGTTTATTACTATCTGCAGTTTCAGGCATTCGCTGAGGGTCTTGGAACATATCCCCCACAGATAAGGAGGGACTACCGTAATTAATTTCAGGGACTTTACTCTCTATCCAAGGTACAGGACACAGCATGGGGATCAAAGCCATACCCTTGTCATGCTCAAAAGCCAGACTACCTGGATGCAAATCCCAAATCTCCCACTTACCAGCTTGCAACTTTGGGCAACTTAGTTAACTGCTCTGTGCCTCCGTTTCCTCATGTATAAAATGAGAATAATAAAAGTACCCACCTGATAGTGTTGTGAGGATTAAATAGGGTATAACATGTAAAGCCTTTACACTTGTACCTGGCACATAGTAAATCACTCAATAAATGTGAGCTATTGACAAAGACATAAGCATGAGAATATATGATTAACAATCGTTGGCCAGCAATGCTAAAAGTCAAAGCTGCATACCCTGCTGGCCTCTAAACTTCTTGAGGAACCTATGTGATTTTTCTTCATTCCATAGTGCCTAGCATAATGCCTGACTCACACAGACACTCAGTACGTGTATGTGGAAAGCTTAGAAATGAAAGATTACTTAAAAAAAAAAAGATGGTACATGAAGAGAAGAGGTATGAACCAGAACTCAGACTTGATCAGTGCAAATAATCCCAATGAAAGAGAAATAAAAAAGAAAGAGAGCTAAGGACATTATGAAACTCAGATTTTAAAAACCTTCGTTCAAGAACTGGAAGGAGACCATGATCAACTTAAATGGAAACAAAGTAGTGGAAACACGCCAAAGAGAAGCCTCAGACAGAAGGAGCTCTTTTCACTGTATTCAGAGCAAGAACAGGGAAGGCTAGGCCTACTGTCAAGGGCAGATGGTGCGCTCCTCACAGATGACAGGAAGAAGGCAGCAGAACAAGCAGCTTCCGTTCGTTCTATCCACAAGACATCGTTACTAGTAAACTGCAGCCTCTTACACGTTAGACAGTCAGTCCATCTACACAACCCTGGAGGTAAGGCAGGCAGACAGGATTACTCCACCCACAAAGCAGGAAATGGATATGCGGAAAGTTCACCCCAAAGTGGCAGGTCCACAAGTAAAACACAGATTCTTATCAATATTCCACAGTCTGCTTGGTGTGATAACCTGCTTTGAGAACTAATGATCTCCATGGAAAATCTAAATCTGTATTTTACAAACTCCACTCTCTAAAAAAAAATAAAAAGCCTTATTCCATGATTTCTTTGGGATTGAGTAATTTACAAAAAACTACTTTGGATGATTTACAAATAAATTCTGGTAAGGTATACAGAACACTTTCATCACACAGAACTGGGTAAGTCTCAGATTCATCAGTGATTAATTTGTAACTTTGGGCAAGTCATTTTACCTCTGAGCTTCATTTCAAAATGGGCTTCTTGGGGCTGGCCCCGTGGCCAAGTGGTTAAGTTCGTGCGCTCTGCTGCAGGCGGCCCAGCGTTTCGTTGGTTCGAATCCTGGGCACGGACATGAGACTACTCATCAAACTACGCTGAGGCAACGTCCCACATGCCACAACTAGAAGGACCCACAATGAAGAATATACAACTGTGTACTGGGGGGCTTTGGGGAGAAAAAGGAAAAAATAAATAAATAAATAAATAAATGGCCTTCTATGGGGGATTAAATGAGATCGCCCATGTAAAGCAGACACATGGCAAATCTCTGATAAATGTTACCTGTCATTGCTATTGTTGTTAATTTAACAGAAGTATGATATATGCAGTATACAAAGAGGAGAGAAAAACCAGACTTCTATACAAGCAACACAGACAAAATAAATCAAAGATATAGACTTATTCTAAATATAAAAGCACCAATCCAGAAAGACCCACTCACCCACTCTGGGTCACATTTGTGTTTCCATATACGTCTACTGTCACATGGGTTTTGAAAAATACTTTAGCCCTTTTCATGCCTTTTTTTCCTCCAACGAGCAGCAAATCCAGAAAATATGGAAGAGCACCCAGAAAAATATCAGCAGAGAAAGAAATCACCTGGGAGGCATGGCTAGCCTTTGGAGTCAGATCCAGAAGGGTTCAAATCCCAGCTCTACCACTCACCACCTCTGAAATTTGGGACAAAGGACTTCCACCTCTGTGAGCCTCAGTTTCTTCCCTTATTTATAAAACTGAAACAACAAACAACCTCACAGCTTGCTGAGAAGATTTAACAAAGAAGCTGCATATGGAGAGCCTGGCACAGAGTCAGATCTTTACATAATTTCTTCTAATTCTGCATTATTAAAACATTTTCTCTCAGACTTAAGAATGTAAGCAATCAAAACAACCTAGAAGATGTTTTCCTACAATCACTGGGAACTCAGTCTACAAATATTTTGAGTACCTATTATATGTCAGGTACAATTTTGAGGCACTGGAGATTTCTCAGTGAACAAAACAGATAGCCCACCTGTGGCTGCCTTGAAACTGCAGCTACCACATCTTTATCGAGTAGCTAGTAAGTGACCCCAGCTACAGTTGCAGCAACTCTAAACCCATCACCACCTCTGTGCCATCTCCATACTCCCCTAGGGCTGCTCCCAGCCAATGACTGAGTGAGCAGGGATACTAAGACAAGACTCTTCCTGGGAGACAAGACTGTTTTGACGGCAACTTTGGTTTGAGGACTCCCTATCTCCTTTGCCAAAACTTTCTGAGAACTGCACTGCAGTCTAAGACTTCCTACCTTCGGGGCCAGCCAGGTGGCGAAGCGGTTGAGTACGCACATTCCGCTTCTCGGCGGCCCAGGGTTTGCTGGTTCGGATCCTGGGTGCAGACATGGCACCGCTTGGCAAGCCATGCTGTGGTAGGCGTCCCACATATAAAGTAGAGGAAGATGGGCACGGACGTTAGCTCAGGGCCAGTGTTCCTCAGCAAAAAGAGGAGGATTGGCAGCAGACGTTAGCTCAGGGTTAATCTTCCCCCCCAAAAAATAAATAAATAAAATAAAATGTAGAAATAAAATCATACTGTAAGAGTACTAAAAAAGAACTCACATTATTTAGTTTGGAATTCTATTTACAACATATTTTAAATGTCAAAAAAAATCTTAAACTTCACTCAGTAGATGTGTTAGTAGTAATATTGGTATCATAACTTTGACACTACTTCGTATATGATGTAGAATATGGCATATAGGTTAATATATTAGCGTGATTAGGAACAAAGATTTTCAATATAAAAGAAAAAAGAGGGGTCAGCTCGGTGGTGCAGCAGTTAAGTTCGCACATTCCTCTTTGGCAGCCTGGGGTTCGCCGGTTCGGATCCCAGGTGTGGACACGGCACTGCTTGGCAAGCCAAGCTGTGGTAGGTGTCCCACATATAAAGTAGAGGAAGATGGGCATGGCTGTTAGCTCAGGGCCAGTCTTCCTCAGCAAAAAGAGGAGGATTGGCAGCAGATGTTAGCCCAGGGCTGATCTTCCTCAAAAAAAAAAAGAAAGAAAAGAAAAAAGAAAGGCAAAAATATAAATTACAAAATGTTAAATTTAAATTAAAATACCAAAATGAACTCATAATTTTTCAAAAAGTTTCTTAGCTGTATCCACTAAAAAGACCTAAAAACAATGAGATTCTAGCAGCAATAAACACACCCCGTGCTCAGAGCTCAATTTGTAAACACCACTTCCAACTAAAAGGAACCAGGCTTCGGAGAAATGGTTGACTCCAGGGTCTGGAGCAGGACATGTGGAAGATAAATTTGGGGCTTCTAGTAGTGCCAGAAAACAAGAAACTGCTCAAGGACTAATGAGTATGTCAAAAGAGCATGTCAAAATAAGTATGTCAAAAGAACAAAATGTTTGGGGCTGGCCCCGTGGCCGAGCGGTTAAGTTCGCGCGCTCCGCTGCAGGCGGCCCAGTGTTTCGTTAGTTCGAATCCTGGGCGCGGACATGGCACTGCTCATCCCCCATGCCACATGCCACAACTAGAAGAACCCACAACGAAGAATACACAACTATGTACCGGGGGGCTTTGGGGAGAAAAAGGAAAAAATAAAATCTTTAAAAAAAAAAAAAAAAAAAAGAACAAAATGTTTAAAGGGCCTCCCACTGGCCAAATTTGGAATAACTTTAGCACCAAAGAGAATAATGAAAAATCTGAGACCTTAGTGATCCTTAAAAAGGAAAAAAGACCAAAAATAAAAGCTCTTCTTACAGAAGAACATCAACCTAATAAAACATAGACAGAAGGACAAAGGCATAAAATAACTATTCTTCCACTTCCAGTATAATAACTGATTCAGGCAAGGATTATCAATGGAGGCTGAAATCATTAGCTAAATGGTGTGGGACGGTAACATGATATTGACACGTACAAAAGCATCCCCGCAAATCATTTACTACTTTCACAGAGAAAAATACCCCTTTAAAATGGGGAGAGAGAGTAGTCATTATCTTACCCAAGTGATACATAGAACAGTGAGATGACCTAGCTTTATGTGTCCTGCATGTGATGCAATATAAAACATACAGCGTTACCATTGAAACATTCTGCAAAAAAGTGTTTAATCTGAAGTCTAGACCTAACTTCCAGTTTACAGGAAACATAAGAGAATACAAGAAACAAGTTAAACTCACTATGAACCATGAGAAAACACTATGACCAACCCAGAATGTGGAAACAACTGTTCAAAACTCTTAAAAATAAATAAATAACGCCACGAAGGGGGAAAGAGTGGGGAAAAGAGAAGGATCATCGTAGAATAAAAGCAACTAAAGAGACATAAAAACAAAAATGTACTATCTGAACCTTGACTGAATCTTGGTTTTGCAAAGACATTCTTGAGACAAGAGGAAAATCTGAATATGGTCTAGATATTAGATATTATCGAATTATTGCTAATTATAATTAATTACATTACAATAAGTATATAAAGCAAATTGGGTAAATATGCTAACAATTAGTGAATACAGCTGAAAGGTATTCTCTCAACTTTTCACTATGTTTGAAAATTTTCATAATAAAAAGCTGAAATTCATTTACTTTAGGATCCCAAAAATAAGAACACATAATCCAAGGATTCAGACGTGAAAAGTCAAAAGGAAATAAGCGATGAAGACCTGGACCCTAACCCCCATAATCATATCTTATCTCAATGGACTGAAAACACACACACAATATGTGGCTCCATACTGCAGAAACACTACTTACTGTAATGTGTTACTTATTGTACTGCAATGTATTACTTAGTGTAATCATTTATGAAGGAGAAAACACAACCACTTCCAATCTAAAGATAAAACAAATCCTCCATTATTCTTGTCAAAAACATTCAAAGTCAAAGATTTAACCAAACAATTAAATGCCAGTCCTCTACTTTAGGAATTCAGGCAAACATTATCAGAATGTGTTTTTCAGTGTTTTTTAAAATTTAGGAGTCAGAAACATTAAACACTTGGGAGAATTCTGGCTATTTCAAAGAGGCTATGAACTCAATCCTGTCTGGGTTCAAACTGGGGTCCTACACCTGTATGACCCTAGGCAAATGACTTCATCTCCCTGGGCCTCCTTTTTCTTACTGATAAAATGAGGCAAATAACAGGAGCCCCATCTCATGGGACTATTAATTGGAGATTAAGCAAGATGACCCAAGAAGTACATGACGACCAGCATGGATAATCAACAAATGTTAGTTACTATTAATTTTCTGGCCCAAGGGTTCTCTTTTAAATGTTACCTTTAGACTTTTGGTCCTAAAACTTCTTACAAGCTGGCCATAATGTCTTCACTTTTTGAGTAGACATGATTAAGAAGAAAATTAACAGCTGTATTTTCCTGGTAACACAGAGTACCAAAACGCTTCTAAGAGAATGATCTTATCTAAGCCACATAATCCAATTATAATTCTCCATTCTGATTACATGCAAACTGAGGCTGGGAGAGGTAAAGTAACTTGACCAAGTAAACTCAGCTAGTAATTAGAGCATATGAGACTCTAATCCAGAACTTTTCACTCTACAAGCATTTGTCAGTATACCAGATGACAGTTTAAAAAACATTTGTAGAAATGCTTACAACCTGAAGTTCAACAGACTGGGCTGTTGATTTGCTATATCTCCTTTTGAAAAGGCATTCAAGGCAGCAAGCTTATCAGAAGGTGACTCAAAGACACTGGATTTCTCTTTGTAGTCATCTGCACCCAAAGGGACCTAGCCATTTAATCTTTAGAAATGATCCTATGGGGGCCGGCCCCCTGGCCGAGTGGTTAAGCTCGCACTCTGCTTCAGCGGTCCAGGGTTTTGACAGTTCTGATACTGGGCGCAGACATAGCACCGCTCCTCAGGCCACGCTGAGGCGGCATCTCACATGTCACAACTAGAAGGACCCACAACTAGAATCTACAACTAGGTACTGGGGGGCTTTGGGGAGAAAAAGGAAAAATAAAATCTTTAAAATATTTGACTTGGAAGTCCAAAATTTATTTTTGCAAAAAGGAGTATAGGCAAGATTTAGCAAAGCTTCAAGAAATTGTTCCAGAGAAAAAACAAAAAAACCAGTTCATTTTCTAAGACTAGTATAACAATAGATTGAAACTAGATAAGGATAGTACAAGAAGAGATCAAAACCAAGAATACAGTGAACATGGATGTCAAAATTCCAAATAAAATATTGGCAAACTGAATCTTGTAATTTATTCATTACATAAATGACCTAATAGGTTTTACCCAGGAATGCAAGGAAGAATTGTTCAACATTAGAAAATCAACTAATGTCACATACTATACTAATAGATTAAAGGAAAAAAATACATATGGTCAATTAATTAGATGCCCAGAAACATCAGATAAAATTCAACATTCACTCAGGCTTAAAAAAAACAAAAGAAACTTCCTGACAAGGAATAGGACAGGAACTTCCTTAATACGATTAAACAATCTGCCACAGTCCTACAGTTTCCTAATCATACAGAACTTAACGGTGTAAGTTCACACGTTCCTGTTAAAATCAAACAAGACATCATGCTCATGTGGCCCTGGTCAATGAAAACAGAAGAGAGAGAGGAAGAGAAGGAAAGAAAAAGGGAGGGAAGGAAGGAAGGAAAAGAAACGAGAGGCATAAGGATTGGAAAGGGAGAGGCAAAATACTTATTTGCAGATACATGACAGTCTATGTAGAAAATCCAAAAAAAACCCCATCAGAACAAACATGAAAATGCAGCAGTTTCTGGATAGGCGATCAGCATACAAAACTCAACAGCAATAAACTCTCAAGTAGTCATCACTCATAGCCACTTCTGCTTCCCCTATCCTCTTATCCTTTTCTCCTTTCACATTATCTCTGAAGTAAATCCCAGACAACATATCATTTTATTTATAAATATGTCAGTAAAAAGCCTCTAAAAAACAAGGACTCTTTAAAACATAGGTACAAAACCATTTCCATACCTAAAAAAGTTAATGATTCTTTCTTTTTTTCTTTTTATAATTTAATTTTTTTTAATTTTTAATTTTTTTTTTTTTTGAGGAAGATTAGCCCTGAGCTAACTGCTGCCAATCCTCCTCTTTTTGCTGAGGAAGACTGGCCCTGAGCTAACATCCGTGCCCATCTTCCTCTACTTTCTGTGTGGGATGCCTACCACAGCGAGGCGTGCCAAGCATGGCATGCCAAGCGGTGCCATGTCCGCACCCAGGATCCAAACCAGCAAACCCCGGGCCGCCAAAGCGGAACATGCGAACTTAACCACTGCGCCACCAGGCCAGCCCTAATGATTCTTTAATATCATTAATCATGTTCAAATTTCCAACAATCTCATAAATGTTATATATCTTTTTTTAGCAGTTTATTTTTGAACGATCTCAATAAAGTCCAAACATTGAATTTGGTTAACAAAAAAAAAAAAACTCAACAGCACTCCTACATAACTACCATTAACCAAAGAGAAAATGTAACATAAAAAGATCCATTCAGGGGCTGGCCCAGTGGTGCAGGGGTTAAGTTTGCACACTCTGCTTCAGTGGCCTGGGGTTTGCCGGTTTGGATCCCAGGTGCAGACATGGCACCACGTGGCAAGCCATGCTGTGGTAGACGTCCCACACATGACGTGGAGGAAGATGGGCACAGATATTGGCCCAGGGCCAGTCTTCCTCAGCAAAAAGAGGAGGATTGGCAGCAGATGTTAGCTCAGGGCTAATCTTCCTCAAAAAGAAAAGATCCATTCCGGCGCCAGCCCAGAGGTGTAGCGGTTAAGTTCGTGCACTTCACTTTGGGGGCCTGAGGTTTGCGAGTTCAGATACTGGACACAGACCTACACACTGCTCGTCAAGCTATGATGTGGTGGCATCCCACATACAAAAAACAGAAGACGACTGGCACAGATGTTAGTTCAAGGACAATCTTCCTCAAATAAAAAGAGAAAGACTGGCAACGGATGTTAGCTCAGGGCCAATCTTCCTCATACACACACAAAAAAAGTCTCTGAAAGATCCATTCAGGGACTGGCCCCATGGCCAAGTGGTTAAAGTTCCACGTGCTGTGCTTCAACAGCCCAGGTTCACGGGTTCAGATCTTGGCATGGATGTACTCCACTCATCAGCCATGCTGTGGAGGCATCCCACATCCAAAAAGTACAGGCAGATTGGCACAGATGTTAGCTCCAGGGCTAACCTTCCTCAAGGAAAACATAAAAAGAAACAAACAAAAAAAACAATGATTGGCAACAGATGTTAGTTCAGGGAGAATCTTCCTCACCAAAAGAAAAAACCCATCCAGGGGCCAGCGCCAGTGGCGTAGTGGTTAAGTTCAGCACACTCTACTTGGGGGGCCTGGGTTCAGTTCTGGTGCAGACCTACACCACTCATCTGTCAGAGGCCATGCTGTGGTGGCAGCTCACATACAAAAAGAGGAAGATTGGCAACAGATGTTGGCTCAGGGCAAATCTTCCTCAGCAAAAAAAGAAAAAAAAAATCCATTCACAGAAGCAACAAAAACTAGAAGGTACTTAGGAATAAATCTAATAGATGATATGCAAATCTTTATGGAGGTTATAAAACATTACTGAAGTTCATAAAGAAAAATGTGAATAATACAAAGACATAATATTTTCATAGATGGAAACTCTTATCATAAAGATGTCAGGGGCCAATTAACAAAAATCGACAAACCCTTAGCCAGACTCACCAAGAAAAGAAGAGAGAAATCTCAAATAAATAAAATTAGGAATGAGAGAGGAGAAATCACAACAGATACCAAAGAAAAACAAGGGATCATAAGAGAATACTATGAAAAACTATATGCCAACAAATTGAACAACCTAGAAGAAATGGACAAATTCCTGGACTCTTACAACCTCCCCAAACTGAACCAGGAAGAAATGGAGAATCTGAATAGGCCAATCACAAGTAAAGAAACAGAAACAGTAATCAAAAACCTCCCCAAAAATAAGAGTCCAGGACCAAACGGCTTCTCTGGAGAATTCTACCAAACATTCAAAGAAGATTTAATACCTATCCTTCTCAAACTATTCCAGAAAATTGAGGAAGATGGAGTATTACCTAACACATTCTATGAAGCCAACATCACTCTGATCCCCAAACCTGACAAGGACAACACAAAGAAGGAGAACTACAGGCCGCTATCACTGATGAACATAGATGCAAAAATCCTCAACAAAATTCTAGCAAACCGAATACAGCAATACATCAAAAAGATTATACACCATGATCAAGTGGGATCTATACCAGGGACAGAGGGATGGTTCAACATCCACAAGTCAATCAATGTGTTTCACTACATTAACAAAATGAGAAACAAAAACCACATGATCATCTCAATAGATGCAGAGAAAGCATTTGACAAGATCCAACAACCATTTATGATAAAAACCCTCAATAAAATGGGTATAGAAGGAAAGTACCTCAACATAATAAAGGCCATATATGACAAACCCACAGCCAACATCATACTCAACGGACAAAAACTGAAAGCCATCCCTCTGAGGACAGGAACAAGACAAGGGTGCCCACTTTCACCACTCCTATTCAACATAGTACTGGAGGTGTTGGCCAGAGCAATTCGGCAGGAAAAAGAAATAAAAGGAATCCAAATAGGCAATGAAGAAGTAAAACTCTCACTGTTTGCAGATGACATGATCTTATATATATAGAAAACCCCAAAGAATCCATAGGAAAACTATTAGAAACAATCAACAGCTACAGCAAAGTTGCAGGGTATAAAATCAACACACATAAATCAGTAGCATTTCTATACACTAACAATGAACCAGCAGAAAAAGAACTCAAGAACTCAATCCCATTCACAATCGCAACGAAAAGAATAAAATACCTTGGGATAAATTTAACCAAGGAAGTGAAAGATTTATACAATGAAAACTACAAGACTTTCTTGAAAGAAACTGACGACGACATAAAGAGATGGAAAGACGTTCCATGCACATGGATTGGAAGAATAAACATAGTTAAAATGTCCATACTACCTAAAGCAATCTACAGATTCAACGCCATCCCAATCAGAATCCCAAGGACATTCTTTACAGAAATTGAACAAAGAATCCGAAAATTCATATGGGGCAGCAAAAGACCATGAACTGCTAAAGCAATCCTGAGAAAGAAGAGCAAAGCCGGAGGCATCACAATCCCCGACTTCAAAACATACAACAAAGCTACAGTAATCAAAACAGCATGGTACTGGTACAAAAACAGGTGCACAGATCAATGGAACAGAATTGAAAGCCCAGAGATAAAACCACACATCTATGGACAGCTAATCTTCCACAAAGGAGCTGAGGGCATACAATGGAGAAAAGAAAGTCTCTTCAACAAATGGCGCTGGGAAAACTGGACAGCCACATGTAAAAGAATGAAAATCAACCATTCTTTTTCACCATTCACAAAAATAAACTCAAAATGGATCAAAGACCTAAAGATTAGGCCTGAAACAATAAGTCTTCTAGAAGAGAATATAGGCAGTACACTCTTTGACATCAGTTTCAAAAGAATCTTTTCGACACTATAACTCCTCAGATGAGGGAAACGATAGAAAGAATAAACAAATGGGACTTCATCAGACTGAAGAGTTTCTTCAATGCCAGGGAAAACAGGATTGAAACAAAAAGCCCACTAACTGGGAAAAAATATTTACAAGCTACTTATCCGACAAAGGATTAATCTCCATAATATACAAAGAACTCACACAGCTTAACAACAAAAAAACAAACAACCCGATCAAAAAATGGGCAGAGGACATGAAGAGACACTTCTCCAAAGAAGATATAAGGATGGCCAATAGACGACACATGACAAGATGCTCATCATCACTAACCATCAGGGAAATGCAAATCAAAACTACACTAAGATATCACCTTACACCCATTAGATTGGCAAAAATATCCAAAACCAAGAGTGACAAATGTTGGAGAGGTTGTAGAGAAAAAGGAACCCTCATACACTGTTGGTGGGAATGCAAACTAGTGTAGCCACTATGGAAAACAGTATGGAGATTTCTCAAAAAGTTAAAAATAGAAATACCCTATGACCCAGCCATCCCACCACTGGGTATCTATCCTAAGAACCTGAAATCAGCAATCCCAAGAGTCCCATGCACCCCTATGTTCATCGCAGCATTATTTACAATAGCCAAGACATGGAACCAACCTAAATGCCCAGAAACTGATGACTGGATAAAGAAGATATGGTATATATACACAATGGAATACTACTCAGCCATAAAAAAGGACAAAATCGTCCCATTCGCAACAACATGGATGGACCTTGAGGGTATTATGTTAAGCAAAACAAGCCAGACAGAGAAAGACGAACTCTATATGACTCTGCTTATAGGTGGAAGTTAACATATAGACAAGGAGAATCGATCAGTGGTTACCAGGGAAAAGGGGGGGTGGGGGGAGGGCACAAAGGGTGAAGTGGTATACCCAAAACATTACTAACAATAATGTACAACTGAAATCTCACAAGGCTGTAATCTATCATAATCTTAATAAATAAAAAAAAAAAAGATGTCAGGGGCCAGCCCTGTGGCCGAGTGGTTAAGCTTCCACGCTCCGCTTCAGCAGCCCAGGGTTTCACCAGTTTGAATCCTGGGCGCAGACACGGCACTGCTTATCAAGCCATGCTGCGGCAGGCATCCCGCATGCCACAACTAGAAGGACCCACAACTAAAAATATACAACTATGTACAGGGGAGCCTTTGGGGAGAAAAAGGAAAAATAAAACCTTAAAAAAAAAAAGAAAATAGATGTCAATTCCCCCCAAAGTAATTACAAATTCAATACGATTTATCTCAAAACTCTAACAGCATTTTTCAAGAAACCCGACAGATATAAAAATTCACATTAAAGAGTAAACATCTAAGAATACAACAAATAAAATAAAACACAAAAGGGTGAAAGCTGTCTTAAAAGATATTAAGACATTTTAAAGCAACATCAATTAGATAATGTGTTATTAGCACAAGAGTAAACATAAATTAATGGAACAGAATAAAGAGCTCAGAACAGACCCAGTTTACGGGACTTGATACATAGAAGTGGTATTGTAGATCAATGGGGAAAGGAAGTTTCTGGCAACTGGTTATTCACATGGTGAATAAAACCAGTAATTAGATACCAAGTGCATCTCATAGGTAGATTAAAGACCTAAATGTGAAAAACGAAACTTTAAAACTTCTAGAAGAACTTAAGAGAATATTTTTTAAACTAACTGATAGGGAAGAATTTCAAATACCAGTCACAAAAAGCAAAAATTGTAAAGTTTGATCATTTTGCTTAAATTTAAAATTTTAAACTTACATGCCATGAGAGACACCATAAACAAGGTGACAAACATAATATTGTATGTCAACTACACTTCAGAAAAAAAAAAAAGAAACAAGTTAAAAAGACAAGCTACAGACTAGTAGACAATTTCTGCAACACAAATTGACAAAGAATTGGAATCCGTAATAAATTATTAAAACATTTATAAATCACTAAGAAAAGACAAACAATCCAAAAGGAAAATAGTCAAGAGCAAGTCACAAAACACACATATTAAAAGATGCTCAACCTCAGTAGAAATAAGAAAAACAGAATAAAACAATAACATTTCATAACCAACAGACTGGCAAAACCAGGAAGTCTGTCAAAGGCACAGGTTGGTAACGATGTGGAAAAAGGAAGTTTTATGTAGTACTGGTCAGAGGGTAATTTAGTAGAACCATTTTGGAGAGCAAATGGCAATTTCTAGTAAAACTGAAAACGTGTATATCAGATTACTTAACAAATTCACTGGAGTAAGGCTTAGCAAACTACAGTTCGTGATCCATTAGTAGATTATCAAATCAAATTAACACTTCTTGACCAACATTTTTGTATATTAAGGAAACATACACACAATACAGAAGAAAAACATCAGAGCACAATGCATGTATTCAGGTTAAGAAGTATTCCATAAAATTTTTGCTTCAGTTAAATTCACATGTGTATTTGGGCAGTACCACACTGGATATAGATAAGCTGTGGTCAAAAAAGTTTGAAAGCCACTGCCCAAAAACTATCTCACACATGTGCAGGAAGAGGCATTTACAGAGATGTTTACAGTAGCACTGTGCATAAAGTGAAAAACTGGAATCCAAATGTCCATCAGTAGGAGACTGGATAAACAAAATATGGTATGTTCATACAATGGAACTCTAGACAGAAGTTAGGATGAATATCTTATATATCAATATGGGTAAATCACAAAAACATGAGACGCAGAAATGAGCAATATGATACCACTCCTATGAGTTTTTTTAAAACACCCAAAATGATTCTATTATTTATGGATACATATACATAGTAAGAATGTAAAAACATGGACAGAAAGGATACAACCAATTTCAGGATGCTGGCAGCCTCTACGGAAGAGGGAGGGGAACTGAATTGGGAAGGGTATAAAAGGTACTTTCATTATATCAGAAATGTTTTATGTCTTTTACTTTTAAAATATAAATAAAACCAACATGTTAATATTTATTAATTCTGAGTGATAAGTACACCTATTATTTTACGGTTAGCTGCACTTTTTCACTTTTTCTGCATTTTATTTTTTTTCCAAATCTAAAAAGAATTCCTACCCTTGACTAAGCTACCTGAAAAAATACTGAAAAACCAAACAAGGAAATAATTATAGATAACACAAACAGCCTAAAAACAACTAGGTGTTCAAAGCTAATTCTAACATCAAACCTTGCAGCGCCAAAAGGCAACAGAGATATTTTCTGCCTCAGCCACTTCCCTGCTTCTCTTGCCCTGTCTTCTCTTCCTATACCCTAGGAACTGGTCAGCCTGTCTATTTTGAGATAACCTACCAAAAGGGCTACACTCTTCCTTGTAAAATTCAGAAAGATTTGAGTTCTGAAACTCCTACCTTCACCTTGAGCATTAACAAATGACCAAATTCTGGGATGTCCTCAAAAACGAACTCTATTTTATGGTTTATAAGGTCTTTTCTGGCATATTCTATTATTTGATTCTCAGAAAAACTCTGAGGTCAATATTACTAGCTATCCACATTTATAGGTGAAGCCGATGCTTAAAGCAGCTAATTAACAGCCAGAGGTCACAAGTCAATGACTAAGTTGGGACTACAACCCTTCAGCTTCCGAATCTAATGATGACTAAATTTCAACCACACAACAACACACCCAGAAAACAGGAGGGACTGTTCACAACACGAGCTGTTCCAATCTAACTCCTTTTCTTCATTCTTCCATCCCTGATGTTTCTCTCCTCTCTTCTTCCAGAGAGGCAGCAAAGAGCAAGAGCTGCCACTATTAACTCCTCCCTTCCCTGCAGCCACGTACGCTGCTTCTTCCCATAACTCCTTCAGATGAACAGGCAGAAAGAGAAAATGAACAAGAACAGGGGGCCACAGGATGGCCCCCTTGACACAGGGATCCCTGCACCAAAGAGAAAGGATATTCCCATGGCTCTAGACTTGTCTCCTTCCACCTTCCAAGAGTCAGGGAGCAGGAAAACGTTACAGAAAAGCCCAGGCTACCCCTCGTTATCAGTTCTGTCAAAAGTCCTTTACTGAAGGAATTTAATTAACAGAAAAATGTAAAAGTACCAGTTTTTTAATCGGTCCCGGGCTTCCAACTGGGCTCCCACTTCAAAGCTGATTCCTCGTCTGTTAGGTGGATGCTTTGTCATTTTCAGTCATCAATTGGGCTGCCTTTATTCTCCTGAAAAAGCCAATTAAATATTTATGAAACTTAGGCAAAGTCTGCCCAGAGTGTAGCATCACTCACTACACATAAAAGACAAACAGGCATTATTCAAAACACAAAGCCCCAGGAAACCCTATCAGCGCCCTCTTTCACTCCTGCCCTCATCCTAACACAGGTGTGCCCTCCAGTGGTTCCTCCTCCTCTATGATGCAGCATCCTGCAGTCTCTGAAACTGTGAGGGGACCCTCCTTCAACACCGCTTACCAAGGACTCATCTATAAGGGGCACCCCTCAGAACTCCAAAAAACAACTGCTCTCAGGGTTAAATTCAATCATTTGCTAATGAATTCAACAAATATCTGCTGAGAGGCTATTTCAGAAAACAGTCAAGACCAAAAGAGACACAGTTCCTGCCCTCATGAAGCCTCTAGTCTACTGAGGGAAGACAAAAATGTAGCCAGTAAACAAATAAGTGAAGTAACTGCAAGCTGTAACTACTACGAATTTAAGCACTACAAAGGAAGCAAACAAAAGCTATGACACTGATCTCTGGCCCTACTTTTAGAAGGCTAGGCAAGAAAGATTTATATCCTCTTTGATCTATTTCTATTTTCCACCTCTTCTTGAGTCCATTCTGACAATTCATATTTTCCCAAGAAATTCTTTTATTAAACCTTTGGGTATTGGGATTGGTGGTCATTTTCTATATTAGTAAAATTTATCTTTAGGGGCTAGTGGTAGTTCTGGTGGAGATGTAGCCTCTTGGGGCACTTGAGCAGGCCACCTCCACACAGCAGGCTACCCCTGACTAAATTCTCTCCCACTAAACTTTGGATCTCAACAGCCTACACTGCCTAAGTAATGCCAGAGCACTGCCAGGGCAACGTCTGCCTCATACCAGGAGCACAACCTTTGCAATGGATGAATGCAGAAAAATCCCTCATATCTGATATGTAATACCATTACATCTTAGGAGGAATGTGCTTGCAATATATTATACGGAAAGGCAGAATGCAAAATTACACCACTTCGAGTTCGCATTAAAACTCATGTGCATTTAAAAAAAAAAAAATCAAGAAAAAAACAGGTTGTGGGTGATTGTTCTTTCCTCTTAAACAATTTCCTAAATTTATAAAAGTTTTTCACAACAAAAATTTTCCATAAGGAAAAAAATATATAATGTGAAGGATGAGCTATCCATTAAATAACCACTCCGAAGGGCTGATACTGGGGAACACACAGCAAATCAAACTAAGGCAGGAATGGCTGACAGTAGCAATTATGGAAGCTGAAACCTATTAACTGAAAAGCTATGTTAGCAGGACTGCTCCAACTATATGGACCCTAGGAAAGGGTCAGAGGTTTGACTGGCTTTACCTAACACTCTCCAGGAAAATGAGATATCAAATCAGTAGAAAAGTCTTCATTTTGGCTTGCCTAAAATACTGGGCCAAATTATGGATCTGTTTATCTCTGACATCATGCATACTAGTTAACATTCAGATTAACAGTTTGGCCTCTCAGATTATATAAAAAGGTGACGCCAAACAAGAAGAAAAGCAGAGCGGCCTTGAGCACTCACTCAGCAGCTGTTACTTGTCAGCCTCTGCAGGGAGACAGCTCTTTTATACAGGTCCCGTAAAGTAACATAATGGGGTTAAATGTTTGGCCTTGAATCCTCAGCTCCACCCCTGATTAGCTGAATGAATTTGGGTAAATTACTTAACCTCTCTGAATTTGTTTCCTCTTCAGAAAATGAGGATGGTGATAATAGTACAGTCATGTACCCTTAATGCCAGGGACACATTCAGAGGATTTCGTCATCATATAAACATCATAGAGTGTATTTACCCAAAACTAGATGGTATAGCCAACTACACACCTAGGCTCTGTGGTACTAATCTTATGGGACCACTTTTGTATGTGCGGTCTGTCATCTGCCCTTGATCTCAAAGTTGAAAAGTGATTATTCGGTGCATGACTGTACCTATCCAGGCAGAGGGTATGAGGATGAAATGAGATAATCCCTTTGAGGAGCACAGGATTGGTACAGAGTAAGGACTATATAGGTAGTGGCTATTAATACTCTATTATCACAAATGAGGAGGCTAGGCTTAAACTAATTTAGCTTAAGGTTCAAGTGCTAAGTGACAGGCCCCAAAACAAAAGCCCAGGTCTGCTTGATTTCTGGCTTTTTTTTTTTAATATTTTCTTTTTCCTTTTTCTCCCCAAAGCCCCCTGGTACATAGTTGTATATTTTTAGTTGTGGGTCCTTCTAGTTGTGGCATGTGGGATGCCGCCTCAGCATGGCCTGATGAGAGGTGCCATGTCTGTGCCCAGGATTCGAACCGGCAAAACCGTGGCCCGAGGAAGTGGAGTGAGCATACTTAACCACTTGGCCACAGGGCAGGCCCCTGCTTGATTTCTGAATTAATTCTTTTACCACCCAACCTCCCACCGAGGTACCCTAGGAGGATTTCCATGAAAATACATGAGTGTGGGAGCAAAGCAGTGAATGAATGAAGATGAGCAAATTATTCCCAATGGCTCAAGAAAACCAGTTCCTCTTGAGGGTGAATTGTCAGGTCTTCCTTACACAAACTAAAATCTGTTTTATTTTAACTCTGACCCACTTGTTTGAAGTTTCACTCTCCGGTATCACACAGAACAAGACTAAAGACTAATCTGGGGGCTGGCCGGATGGTGCAGCAGTTAAGTTCACACATTCTACTTCGGCGGCCCAGGGTGCACCGGTTTGGATCCCAGGTATGGACATGGCACCGCTTGGCAAGCCATGCTATGGCAGGCCTCCCACATATAAAGTGGAGGAAGATGGGCATGGATGTTAGCTCAGGGCCACTCTTCCTCAGCAAAAAGAGAATTGGCAGCAGATGTTAGCTCAGGGCTAATCTTCCTCAAAAAAAACAAAAAGACTAATCTGGCTTTCATGTCGCATCCTCAATCTTTCCTCCACTCCTCTGGGGTGGCAGTTTGTTTTAAATTTCACATTAATTCATTCAACAAACCACTAGTGAGTACTATCAGTAAAACATTGTACCAGAAATTAGGAATAAGAAATCCAAGTCAGTCCCCCACTCCAGTCTACCCAGGAAGACAAACAGAGATACTGAGACAAGATGAACCAGCTCTAACAAAGGCCAAGGGGAGGGACACCAGGAAAATCATCTGCAAGTCTGAATTTAATTTGACAACATCTACTAACAAATAAAAAAGATTTCAAGGGGCCGGCCCCATGGCAAAGCGGTTAAGTTCACACACTCCACTTCGGCAGCCTGGGGTTTCGCCAGTTCAGAGGCCAGGCGCGGACATGGCACCACTCATCAGCCCATGCTAAGGTGGCATCCCACATAGCACAACCAGAGGCACTCACAACTACAATATACAACTATATACTGGGGAGCTTTGGGGAGAAGAATAGAAAATTTAAAAATTAAAAAAATTTCAAGACAGGGGCTGGCCCTGTGGCCTAGTGGTTAAATTCGGCACACTCCGCTTCAGTGGCCCAGGTTCAGTTCCTAGGAGTGGACCTACACCACTCGGCGGCAGCCAAGCTGTGGCAGCGACCCACATACAAAATAGAAGAGGACTGGCAGAGATATTCACTCAGGGTGAATCTTTCTCAGCAAAGAAAAAAAAAAGTTCAAGCCAGAAGAAGGAATCAAAAAAAAAAAGATTACATAAGAAGTACATTTTTACTTCTCACATTTAGTTTTAAACACAAATTTTTCTCAAGATGCGAGATTCTGCAGCTTTTAACTTATCCATTCTTCAGGGCCTTAGCTTTTTCTTCCACAAATCTCCAGCTTCCAGAATAAGAGGAAAAGGGAATATGTTCAATAAGGACACCAAAGAAAATTAAGAGAACAAAATCTGACGCAATCTGTATTTACATAGGATTCCATTTTAAACACCTTGGCAGGACTTCAAATTACTCCTTTACATTCAAATTTCCCTACAATGGGAGCTCACTGCTACACAGGAGACAGACGGCCTAGTTTATTTCCTTAAACACAGTACTTGTAGTCAATGCCCCCATATCAATGATAATGAAAGCTTGAAATGTACACTGTGTAATGCAGTTTAAAGGGCACTTTCACAAACTGGGAGAAAATAACTGCAACACATACGACAAAGAGCTCACTTCCTTTATTAACAAAGAGTGCATGCAAACCGAGAACAAAAAGTCATACCAAGTCACTTAAAAATGGGCAAAGCGTAAGAACTGGCAGATTACCGGGGGGTGGTAATTCAAGGGTCTAAGAAGCATGTGATATTATATCCACATGACCTCACCCTAAATTAAAGGAAATGCAAATCAAAGTAACACTCTTTCATTTTTGAGATAGGCAAAAAGTTTAAAGGTAGGATACCCAGCATTTGCAGGGATGAGGAGAAAAGAGCATGCCTATACAGCTGGTAGAAGCATAAACTGGAAAAGCTTTTCTAGAGACAACTTGGCACTATTTACAAAAATGCACATGCTTGCAACCCAGCAGTCCCACTACCAGTAACTTATCCTACAGATATCCTCCAAAGTCTGTCAAATTACCTGTTTCCCCGAAAGTCTGCCAAATCACTTGTAAGGATGATCAATACAGCTTTGCAATTTCTGCAGCTAAAACGTCTGTTAAAAGAGGCCTAATTAAACGAACTATGGTTCACCTATACACTAGAATGTTGTATAGCTATTAAAAGGAATAATGGCAATCTGTAGATGCTGATATGGAGCCATCTGCAAGATACGTTGTCAAGTAAAAAAGGCATGGTGTAACCAATGTGATCTTAATAAAATAATTAATAAATAAATAAATAAAGTCACGGTATAGAGGCATGTGTATGTATGGTATTATCCTTTCAATATAAACAGAGAGACAAATATAAACAGATCTACTATAGCATACTCATAAAATTATTTCTTGGAAAGAACTAAGAAAACTGTTTTAAGTGATTCCTTTAATGAGAGGAATAGAGCAAGAAAATTTAACTTTTCATCTTCATCTTGTTAGAATTTTCTAACTTTAAGAATGTACTTTTTAAAAAAAAATTTCAGCAGGGATTATTTAGTTGGTAAGATTGTAATTTTGGATTACTTCTTTATATTTCTTCATAGTTCTTTAAAATGTTATTTAAATATACGAAAGTCCTTTCATTCTTATACTATTTTACTGGATCTTCACAACTACCAAGAAATGCAGTTAGGACTAAATGTGATGTTCCCATGGTACAGAGAGGAAACTGAGGTGCAGAGGGGCCAGCAGCTTTCAAGGTCCCCAAAGGCAGGAAACATCCCTCTTATTATCCCAGAGGCAGACAAACCACTTCTCAAAGGCCCTTCCTCTTTCCCTACCAAAGTCGTTGCTATGTTTATATTCATGCCTTTAGATATAAACATAATTTGAATACAGGAAGATTAAGCAATTGGATCCTTTACAGATGTCGTGTCAAAATCATCACACCATTATATAACAAGCAGAAATATTTAATTTTTCAGAAAGGACAAAACCTAAGACTGGCCCAGCTGGGGGGAAACTGGAACACTTGAACCACTCCCTGAGGCCCTAACCATGACCATCTTTTTATACCTCAATCTGGAAGCAAGGAACAAGCTATAGAACTGCTTTTAGGGGCCAGCCCCATGGCCAAGTGATTAAGTTCTCGCGCTCCGCTTCAGCGGCCCGGGGTTTCACTGGTTCGGATCCTGGGCGCGGACATAGCACCGCTTGTCAGGCCATGCTGAGGCAGTGTCCCATATGCCACAACTAGAAGGACCCACAACAAAAATATATAACTATGTGCCAGGGGGATTTAGGGAGAAAAAGCAGAAAAAAAACCCAAAAATGCTTATACACTTGGACTCAGTAATTTCAATCTGAAGAATACAGCCCAGGATAAAAATAAATTGTTTGGAGGCCGGCCCAGTGACAAAGCGGTTAAGTTCGCACGTTCTGCTTCGGTGGCCTGGGGTTCACCGGTTCAGATCCCAGGTGCAGATCTATGCACCACTTGGCAAGCCATGCTGTAGCAGGCGTCCCACATAAAAAGTGGAGGAAGGAGGGCACGGATGTTAGCTCAGGGCCAGTCTTCTTCAGCAAAAAGAGGAGGATTGGGGGCAGATGTTAGCTCAGGGCTAATCTTCCTCAAAAAAAATAAATAAATAAAATAAAAATAAATTGTTTGTGAAAACAAGAAAAAAACAATAGCTCTTTACATACGATTCTGGGGAAACTAGATATAGTTCACATGTTTAAGAATAAGAGAGTAAGGGCCAGCCCCGTGGCCAAGTGGTTAAGTTCCCACGCTCCACTTTGGCGGCCCTGGGTTTCGCCAGTCAGGATCCTGGACGCGGACATGGCACCGCTCATCAAGCCATGCTAAGGTGGCATCCCACATGCCACAACTAGAAGGACCCACAACTAAAAATACACAACTATGTACTGGGGGGCTTTGGGGAGAAAAAGGAAAAATAAAATCTTTAAAAATAAAAAGAGGAAGAGAGTACTTAAAAGCTAACATAGTAGGACTATAGTGTAGTCCATTAGGGAAAGCTCCATTAGAGAAAAGAATGATTGACATTCAACAGATGCCTAATAAATTAAAGAATGCTACTAAGCTACTAAAATGACAAGGATGTGAACTAACCTTACAAAAGGAGAGTAGATAAAAAACACTCTTAGGCAGACTAACAAGACTTACATAAAAAACACTTATAATGATAATAATAGCAGCTAACTCTACACATATGAAGTCACGTAATCCTTACAACAACCACAGAGGTACGTGATTTATTAATACTCATAAAGATGAGAAAACAGGAGGAAACTTAGGGACAGCCTAGGACACCTATACAGTAAGGGGCTAAGGCAGGATTTGAATCTAGGCCCTGCGGCTCCAGAGTCTTAACCACTATCACATGTTTGTTTAAGAGCTGCATCTTTTGAGTCTCTTTAACTCATCAAATGAGGATTAATGGCCCCTATCTTGGTTGCCATAAGGATTAGGTGAGAAAAGATTTGCAAAGCCCCTGTTTGTCTAGCACAAAGTAGGTACTCAAAAAATGGCAGCAGAATTTTCTGAATTCATAATACATTTACAGTTAATGTTGTACTGACAAGGACCCTGGGTTTTATTTTGGGAGAGGTCAAAGAGTACTGTAGTCATAGTAACTGAAGGTCCGGCCCTCAGCAAACCTACTGTGCTCCAGGAGAAGGGACTGAAGCTTAAAGTAATAAAGAATTAAAGTGATAGATGGGTATGGAACAAGACCTTTCAACAAGTCGGCGCTGAGACAGGGTTAGGAGAAAATAAACTCTGGACACTCAAGGAAAGAATGTCAATCACCAGAGACTACAGAACAGGCTTTGGGATAACCGAATAGTGCTTACCACCAGGCTTGCATTCAACCTCCATTAAAGGCTGATGGTGCCTTTTCAACTCAGTGCAACCCCCTTTTAATTGAGGGTCACTTCAAGTGAAAGACCAGCTTAATCTTATGCCTCCTTCATTCAATAAGTATTTGAGTGCCTGCGACGTGCCAGGTGCTGGAGATAGATACTGGGAGGACAAGACACCCCCAACCATGTTCTCTAGTGGGGGAAAGTGGGCAATAAACAAGATAAACACATACACAAAGAAGATAATTTCTGGCAGGATAAGTACTGTGTGGAAAAACTCAACAAAGTAATGTGAACCGGTGACATGAGAGGACCACTTTAGATAAAGGCTGTTAGAAAGGACTCTGAGGAGCTGAGGTCTGAGCAGAGATCTAAATGACAAGAAGAAAACCACGTGAAGATCTAGGGGAAGAGAATTCTAGGCAGAAGGAAAGCCCTAGAGGAGGGTGCCTCAGGCGGGAATGAGCTCCCCATCCCCCATTGCTCTGAGTCTAGGAAGTGGAGACTCTCTCCCTGTAGCTCACGCTGCTTTCCCAGAAAAGCATAAACAACATCAGCAGGTCCAGTGACACCTAGGTCTCACAGGAGCAAGCTTCCAAGGGGACTCCGCCAAAGTTCTGTGTTGGAGGAAGGCCAAGGAGTACTTAGGGATGAGAGCACAGATAGGTTTTAGACTTAGATTCTAGTCAATCCTGGCTCCACTCATTTTTGGTGGAGTGAAAATCAAAAAAAAATCACTGAGCCTCCCTGTGTTTGCCCATCTATAAAATGGGATTAATAAGCCCTACCTCCTGGCATTGTTGCGAGGAATAAATGAGTTAATGAATGTCAAGTACTTAGCACAGTAATCACTAAATATTCAGCATCGGTGATAAAATGGTTGTGTAATAGTAGTAGCACTAGCAAAAAGGACATCAAATAGTATCCAATATACTAAAGAATATAAAGAGCACATCTTTAGTCCTAGGGAAGCGATAAATTGGTTCAAGTAGGGGCAAGAGCCCCTCCATCACCATCCTCAAGTTTCCTCAAGGACACAGAAGGAAGACTGGGTCTAAAGGAAAGACCATTTCCATTCCTTCAGGCCCTTTCTCAGGTCATGCTAAAAAGGACTGAATTAGCCTCTTTTACTTGAGGGGATAAGGAAGGAGGGAAGGAAGGGTGGGGAGTGAGGGAAAAAAGAAGGGAGGAAAGAAATAGGACAAAAAAACTCCCTTACCCTCTTCCCGGATACTTGAAATGCTTTCTCCAAGAGCCAAGCTTTTCCTTCCACAATTAAAATTCAGACAGACAGAAACAAAGTTGAGTTCACTCATTCCAAATTACTGAGAATGAGTGGGTTAAATCAGTGGATCTCTCCAGAAGCAATGGAAAGGGCCTTGTGCCCAGGCTTGGCTCCAGAATACATTTGCTGAATGACCTTTAGCACATTACTCAACCTCACTGAGCTAATCATCTTACCCTTACAAGTTCCTTCTCCTTTTTTCTCCCCATCACAGTTTAAGGCCCCAAGACTGGCCAATGTGCCAAGCTAGAAACATGGGCACCACTCTTACCTTCCACTCTCAGTCACCATTTTGTAACACCTACTTCCAGGTCTCTCCCATTGCCGAGTGGTTGCCCAATTCAGGCCCCCATCAGTTCTAATCTGATCACTGCGACAGCTCTCAACAGACCTCAAAACCTCCAGCCACACCCTTCCCAGATCCAAATCAATATTGTCTTATAAACTGACATCTTCTGAGTGCCTATTTTATGACAGACACTATTCTAAGTGCTTTATGTATACATCATCTCATTTAGTGTCTACCGTATAGATTTGTAATAAGGATTATTATTACTCCCATTTTAAAGATTTTGTTTTTCCTTTTTCTCCCCAAAGGCCACCGGTACATAGTTGTGTATTTTTTAGTTGTGGGTCCTTCTAGTTGTGGCATGAGGGATGCCACCTCAGCATGGCTTGATGAGCAGTGCCAAGTCCGCGCCCAGGATTCGAACTGGCAAAACCCTGGGCTGCTGAAGCAGAGCTCACGAATTTAACCATTCGGCCTCGGGCTGGCCCCATATTCCCACTTTATAGATAAGAAAACTAAGGTTCGGTAAGTAAGCTGCCCAAATAACAAAGCCAGCAAGTATTGGGACAAGGTAATGAACCCAGGTAGTTTGACTCTGGTCAACTACTACACTGTTGCCAATCTTCCTCAATGCTACTACAGTAATATTTCTAAAACACAAATATTATCATAAGACTCCTCTGTTTAAAACAGTTCACATTATATGTCAATTATATCGCAACTGAAAAACGAAAAAGAAACAGTTCAGTAGTTCCCCTACAGAACAGAGTTCAAGCTACTTAGTGCAGCATCAAGGCCTTTGGTGGGTTAGCCATTATGACCAAACCAAACTGGGAATCTCTAAAGATGGAAGCTTAAAAGCAAGGAAGCAGGCAAGCTTAGTAGAAGGGCAGTGGCACACAACGGTTGCGAGCCAGAACTCTGGAATGAGACTGCCTGGGTTTGGACCCCAGCCCCACCATTTTCCAGAAAACCTTGCACAAGTCATTTCCTCTTGAGTCTCAGGCTGCACATCTGTTAAATGGGGATAGTACCAGTACTGACTTCAAACCTTCATACAGGTGTTGTGAAGATAAAAATTATGTAGCACAGAGCCTGGCATACAGTAAGCTCTCAAGGCTATTACTGCTATTGCAGCCAACACACCCAGACTCCTTACAGTTCCAACCTCCATACCTTTGCTCAAAGAAGCTGCTTCCTCTGCCTTGCCCTTCAGACTGGGCTCAGCCATCAGGACATCCCCGAAGGACTCTCTAGGCCAGCAGCCCACTCCAATATGCTCCCATGGCAGCCTCGCCTGCCCTTTGGACCACACCACTCAGCACTCTAAAATGAAATTGCCTATTTCTGAGCCGATCTCTCCAAAGGCAATGAACTGTTCACAGGCACCCCATCATCTAACAAGCAGTGCCCTTACATGGCTGTCAGATGCTTGTTAAATGAGATAACCTCAGCTTCCTCATAGGCAAAACGGGAATAAAAACAGGAAAGAGACCAATATCACCCCTCTCAAGGGATGTAGGGATTCAAGGAGACAATCATGTGGAGGCTCGTTGAAAAGTGCTATGCAGGGGCCGGCCCCATGGCCGAGTGGTTAAGTTCACGCGCTCTGCTTCAGTGGCCCAGGGTTTCGCCAGTTCAAATCCTGGGCGCAGACATGGCACCGCTCATCAGGCCATGCTGAGGTGGCATCCCACATGCCACAACTAGAAGGACCCACAACTAAAAATATACAGCTATGTACTAGGGGGATTTGGGGAGAAAAAGCAGAAGAAAAAAAAAGACTGGCAACAGTTGTTAGCTCAGGTGCCTGTCTTTAAAAAAAGAAAAAGCTATCCACAGATAAATGTAGGAACTGTTATTACTCCGTGGGGACAGGGGGAGGAAGGCAAAGCACAGGGAATGAGGCACCTGAAGACAGATGTGATTTCGGCCCTGGAACCTAAGAAAAACTATTCATTTTTCAGTCACAGAGAGGCTCCAGTCTGTAAGTGTTGGTAGCTCTGGAGTAGGGTTGTGTGGGATCTTTTTAGGGGAGGGAATCTTTTTTTAAACATACCTGACTAAGCTGCTCTTACAGGAGTCCTTAATTGAGGTATCACTATATCATAAAGGAAAGCAATTTGGAGGTGGAGTCATTACTCCATGGGGCCTCCAAAGACATTTTTCTGAATTATAACCCTTATTCTTTAAATATTAACTTTTATTCCTGGCTTTGATTATTAATACTAGCCGTGGCTAACATTTACTGAGTCTTCACCATAGCCTAAATCCTTGACAAATATCTCATTCCCAACAATGCAGAGAAGTAGGCGATATTATCCCATGTTACAGAGGAGGGAAAGGAGGCTTAGAACAAGTAACTTGCTATGGTCACCCAGGTAGGGGGAAGAGCTGGGATTTGAGAAGCAAGATCTCCTCCAAAACCCACTACTATACTTACACTGCTTTTAAAAATAAGGCCTTTGAGGGGCTGGCCCGGTGACAGAACAGTTAAGTGAGCACATTCCGCTTCGGAGGCCCAGGGTTCGCCAGTTCGGATCCTGGGTGCGGACATGGCACCGCTTGGCAAGCCATGCTGTGGCAGCCGTCCCACATATAAAGTACAGGAAGATGGGCATGGATGTTAGCTCAGGGCCCGTCTTCCTCAGCAAAAAGAGGAGGATGGGCAGTAGTTAGCTCAGGGCTAATCTTCCTCAAAAAAAAAAAGGCCTCTGGGTATCTGAACACTAATAATATTAAGGGGTTACTGTTAAACTGTTATGTTTGAAGATGAGAAAAGAAATTTAAGTGTCTTTTTCTCTTACAGACACTACTCATGCAGTTAAACATGAAATACAAACTAACAAATACGGTCCATGAGGTGATTTTACAAACATTTTGTGAGAGGAATAAAACAAAATAATGGTAACACACTCAACTCTTCACAATTCACCAAGTTTTGATAACCTTACAAATTAGGTTTTCTTATTCTCATTTTACAGATTAGGAAATGGAGGGAAAGCTAACAATTACCAATACTTTCAATGATCAATGTGAAGTAGTTACGATGATACTGGAGTGAGGAAACAGAGGTCCAGATAGGTTAAGTAACTTGCCATGCTGGAAGTCTGCCTCCAGTGTCCATGCCACAGTTAGCGGCCCAAGAGGTTTAAGCCACATGCCCAAGTTACGTATAGTCCCAAGAGAGTGGCAGATGCTGGAACTCAAACATGGGCATTCTGCCTCCAAATCCTGGTCCTTATCACCACGTGTCATGAAGCCTGGATGACATGCAGCCTCTTTAACTATCTAGCATTTCTGAATTATAGGTACATAATTCTCATACAGGTAACAACATGACCAATTTCTTATTCATCAAAGCACACTGGACAGCATTCATCACTCCATGGGACCAAGGGTCAGTCAAGCAGCCCAAACCAGCCATGCTCAGGAGCCTCAAGAAAGGGAGAAGGCAGCCTGAGCTGAAAGAGTTGGGCTTCTACACTTAAGGGATGTTTGCACGGTCAGGAACAGAACCTGGGGTGAAGTGGCAAGATGACCTCTCGGGGGAAAAGTAAGGCAGCTGTACAGAGGAGGATGTAAGAGCACTGGGATTGCAGGCAAAGAAACCTAGACTCCATCAGCCAAATGATCTCGCACAAGTTACTTAATCTCAGCCTCCTCATCTATCAGATGAGGCTAACAGGTAAATTGTAAACATTCAATAAGATCCAGTACAGTGCTCCAAAAAATGCTACCTAACTTATTATTACTGTAAAATGCCCACGTTTCCAAACCAGGTTTCCACAACCTAGAAATCCCAACACCTGTGCACCTGTAGAAGCAAGGAAGGCAGGTCAATCTACCTAGCCATGGATCCTTTCCATGTCGGAAACAGAACTCTTGAAAATCAGGTCTCTACCAGGACAAAGAGAGCCCAAATACTCATCTAAGATGCCGGGAGCCAGCCTGTAAAATCCTAGGATCATGTTCCTGACATGAGATAATCTCTCATTGAATAAAACCATGGTTTTAAATCCTTTCCCAGGACCCTCCTCTCCCTCCTTCCCCAAAGTCCAGTGATTCAGACACCTCCCCCCTTCATACAACTGCTCTACATCTGCTTGGTGAGTCATACCAGGCTTCTAAAATTTTATGGGATTTCTGCAAGCTCATTACTTCCATTATTTGGCCAAAGAAAGCAAAGGAGAGCTGGATGCCTAGCCCAAGATCTAGCAAAGCTGTCACAGCATCATTACAAACCGAGGTTTCAATTTTCAATAGGTTACCACAAGATTAGTCAGTCAACAACCTGTAAGCGACAGTTGCTGAGAAAGAGGAATAACATAGAGACCCTCCCTTTCTCCAAACTTACAATCTAACCACAGAGGCTCTAACTAAACACACATTTTGGTTTAAAGAATGCTTATCAAGAAAAACGCAGGGGCCAGCCCTGTGGTCAAGTTCACACCTCTGCTTCGGTGGCCCAGGGTTTCACAGGTTCGGATCCTGGGCGCGAACCTAGCACCGCTCATCAAGCCAGGCTGAGGCGGCATCCCACATGCCACAGCCAGAAGGACCAACAACTAAAAACATATACAACTATGTATCAGGGGGCTTTGGGGAAAAGGAAAAATATCTTTAAAAAAAAAAAAAAGGGGCCGGCACGGTGGCGCAGTGGTTAACTGCACACGTTCCGCTTCTCGACGGCCCCAGGTTCACCGGTTCGGATCCTGGGTGCGGACATGGCACCGCTTGGCATGCCATGCTGTGGCAGGTGTCCCACATATAAAGTACAGGAAGATGGGCATGGATGTTAGCTCAGGGCCAGTCTTCCTCAGCAAAAAGAGGAGGATTGGCAGTAGTTAGCTCAGGGCTAATCTTCCTCAAAAAAGAAAAAGAAAGAAAAAGAAAAATGTAAACGTCCCCCCATTACTTCCCAGAAAGATGAAGAAGAGAGGTTAGGAGGTTACACACATCTTTGAGCCCTGATTTCCACACAACTTCAGTAACTGTTTTTGAGAATAATCAGGTGTTCTCAAAGAACTGTTAGCTTTACTCATTAATGAAGTTATTTGAAATCTAGATTTATCATTGTCCTTAGCAATTTCTTGTCTGGGGTTTTGTGAATGAGTGTGTTCCTAAGAAGAAGAGCACTTGGAAGTAATCTTTAATGGCGTTTGACTTAGGATACCTTTTCAAGTTTCAGATAGGGACTTTCAGCACCTTTAAAATCCAGGAAGCACCAGGTAGCTGATTCCCCAAAGACATGGGAGACCTTGGGAAACGAGGGCTAAAAGCATTACATCTCACCTTCCCCAAACTCCAGCCAAAGGCAAACTACCTGCTTAACTTTTAAATTTCATTTTACCTAACGCTACTAATTCAAAGCAAAAAAGAAAGCTGGGGGGCCTGCCTGGTGGTGCAGCGGTCAAGTTCATGTGCTCTTCTTTGGTGGCCCAGGGTTCGCCAGTTTGGATCCCAGGCACAGACCTATGCAGTGCTTATCAAGTCATGCTGTGGCAGGCGTCCCATATATAAAGTAGAGGAAGATGAGCACAGATGTTAGTTCAGGGCCACTATTCCTCAGCAAAAAGAGGACTGGTGGCGGATGTTAACTCAGGACTAATCTTCTTCAAAAAAAAAAAAAAAAAGAAAGCAGGGTTGGGGGGAGGGGAAAACACTTTTTAGATATACACCAGATAAGAGAACTTACAAATAAACATAGGCGTATGTAAACTACAGACTCCCTCTTAGCGATTCAGGGAAGTAGCTGACATTGAATGGAGAATTCAAGGAAGACTTTTTTGAGATGTTTAGGCAGTTTTGAATGAAATAAAGCATAGAACTGGCAGACGACATGGAGGGAGAAGAATGCTGAAGTTGGGTGTGAGGACAAACTGGCTGCCTCGGCTAGAAAAGAGGCAGTGGCAGAAGTGACTCGGACAGGGAAATGACTGGCAGCCTGCCCAAGAGAGCACATGAAAGAAATCAGATCTGCTACAACAAGCTCCCACAGACACTGGGTTTCTGAGCAAGGCAGTGACAAAGACTCAGAGCAGAGGAGACCTTGGAGATAATAAGCCCCTCATTTGACAAATGGGGAGTATGAGGCCCAGTGGCATTAAGTGACTTGCCTGAGGTCTGTCTCACAGTGAGTGGAAGGGCTGGGACTAGAGCCAAATCCAGATCAAATCCGTTACCGAAGAGGATCTGACATTCATGGCGGGGGGGGGGACTGGGACACAAAATATTCTAGTCAGTCAGGTTTGTCCTGATTAGGACCCAGAATAGGATCAGGCTGGAAAAAGGCCATGACAGGTGACAGCCAGGGAAACAGGCACAGATGACCTAAGACATTTAGAAAAGAAAAACCCACTAAGACTCAGAAATAGATTAGAGATGTCAGTACAAAAGGAGAGAGAGCATCATAAGCCATGATCCCCATCAAAGAATGTTATCTTCCTACCAGCATTTGCCTTTGTGAAGCTTCCATACAGAGATAAGCCTGCAGTTTCCATTCAAGACCCAGGCACCTGCCTTTCCCAGGTCCACTTCCAGAACCTAAAAAACCAAGAAGGACTCCTTGAAAATTCCAACACCTGTGACCTTGCTGACTTTGGGTATCTGAGACTCCATACTCATGGCAGGATGACAGGTGAGGAACCAGAGGGACAAATTGGCTGATTACTATATTGGCTATATGGTGTTTACTAGAATGATTCTATGTCAAGAATTACATTCAGGGCCGGCCCTGTGGCCAAGTGGTTAAGTTTGTGCACTCCACTTCGGCAGCCCAGGGTTTCGCCAGTCAGGATCCTGGGCACAGACAAGGCACCACTCATCAGGCCATGCTGAGGTGGCATCCCACATGCCACAACAAGAAGGACCCACAACTAAAAATATACAGCTATGTACTGGGGGGCTTTGGGGAGAAAAAAGAAAAATAAAATCTTTTTTAAAAAAACAAAAAATGACAAAATAAAAATAAATAAAAAAAAGAATTACATTCATATTTAAGCACTTAAATTTGACAAAATACATAGAAATCAAACTCTTAGACAAGTTTTAGCCATGGTTTTAAAAGATAAATGCTAGAATAACTGTAATTGAGCATAAATAATAGTCCTCAGAAGGGGACCATGACCTTATACAAACTTTAAGGGATGTGTCTGGGTAAAGAGAAAATGGAAAATAACACCCCAGCATAAGGCTAACCACCACCTTCCTATTTTCACAAAGGAATCTTCGGCTTCGGGTATAGAACTTCACTACTCAAAGTGTAATTCAGTAGCATTACCATCACCTGGGAATTAGAATGCAGATACTCAGGCCCTCCCAAACCTACTGGATCAGAATCAGCATTTTAGCAAGACACACTCCTCCCTCCCCAGCTGACTCAGACGTACATTCAAGAGATGCACTGGTGTACAATACTTTTAAGGGTGCATTGTACATAGCAGTACACAGATAAAGGACCAAACAAGCAAAGAAAGAGACAAAGTACCTCTTCACTTTCCGCATACCATATTTTATTAGGTACTGCTCAGACAGACCTTTAATGTTTTTTAATGAACTTGGTACTTACTAATGACTATATGATCTAAATGTGGGATCTATTTCACTTCCTGAAATAACACAACTTAGCTCCAGCGCTTTCATGTACATGAAATATAAAACAGCTTAGCTGTTTGAAAATACAATAATGGATAATTTTATTCAAGTTCTAACACTGAGTTCAGAGCACTTCTCCACAAGCCCCATTAATTCCTACAGGTTCCTGGGAGTATCATTAAATCCCCTGCATCCCTAAGAAGCAGGTGCTTGGCAAACATCCAATCTCCAAATGAGATTCAAAAGGACATGGTTCTGAAAATGCAGTATTTTCCTGCCTTATCCTGCCAGTGTAGCTTCTCAAGGCCAAACTCCCTCTCGGACTGAGGCCTCATACAGCTGCGCACTCAAGTACTTCCCAAATGGGAGAAAGGTCAGGGGTGTCATTATCCCATAAGCACTTGGGATTCCAGCTGTGGGGAAATTAATCTGGTTGGGGTTCAGGCTGAGAAGCCCCGAGTAAGACCAGGAAAGGCAAAGGGAAACACAAAACAAAGAACCTACTGAGAGGCTCTTAAGAGACAAGAGGTCTGAGATATTTGCAGATTTTAAGATAGGGGTTGAGAACAAGGGTTGGCCCATATGTGAGAGGATGATGGCGAGAAAAAAGTACTCATACCCGACCCGCACCTCAGGGACAAGAACAAAAAGAGTGACCAAGAGATTTCTCCAAATAACCTCTTTTCTTGATAAAAGGAAGGAAGAAAGCCAATGTAGGGAGGAAGCTTATGAGCTGGAAGCAACACTAGAAGAATCTCTTGAGGGTTTTTCCCCCAACACAGGGAAATAAAGCAAAGGAGAAAACAGTATCCATCTAAGAAGAATCTCATAGGAAGGAAACCACCAGGAGGATCAAGAGTCCTGTGAATAACCAAAGAAATGCGAGGGGATTCCTTTCCAATTTAAATCCAGCTCTGGGGAGGTTGGGCAGTCCTGGACTTGAGGCCACCTCCAGCTCAGGGGGAAGAAAGGGGAAAATCTCTACAGCCACTAGGTAAGCAGAGCAGTGTCCAAGGGGAATGAGAAACCCAAAAAATGCCCGGGGTTAGGGCAAGCCTAGAGAGAAGAGCTCCTGTTAGCAGAAAGCTGAATGATAAAAGATAAAGTAAACATGAAAGACAACACACAGGCCTCCTTTTAGGAGGAGGGGGAATCCTCCCCTTGGGGGAGGGGAATTCAGGAGGTGCGACTATAGGAAGTCTGCTCAAAAAAAAGGCCACAGAGGCAGAGAAAGTGGCGTGTTGAAGACAGATACGCATTCACCCGAGGAAGGAAGAGGAAATGGGTGCGCTGACCAGACAGGGACAGCATCTAAAGGAAAACGTGGTTCCAAACAGGGAAGGAAACTGAGCAGAGAAAATGTCTTGGATGGGAAAAACGCTAAAAACCACCAACAAGCACTGCCTGGGAATGAGAAGACTCAGAAAAAAGGTGTACCCTCCCAGATTTAAGAAGCATCAGGAATGTGGCTGCACCCCAAGAACTGTGTAACCAAAGGCGTGCATTTCGTACATTCTGGGGGCAGAGGAAACAAATACACTTTCAGATACGAAAATGAGTCTCCCCCAGAAAACAGGATAATTCGATTTGGAAAACTCAGGAAAAAGGGTGCAAACTCAAGAATAGAGTGACTGAAAAAGGCAGGGAATTCCCTTATTTGTCTAACTGCAAATACGTACCCCTAAACTTCAGGAACTGGATCTCATTTTCGGCAGACTCTGGAAATGAGGTGCATGCCCTGATTTGAATAGTTGGGGAAAGGAAGTGGCCCCTAAATTTAAGAAATTCTGGAAAGCATGTGGCCAGATTTGGGGCCTGGTAAAGAGGAGTCTTCCTTGGATTTGTGGGAATATAAGTATGCCAAAACTTTGGTCATTGGACCCCAGATTTGAGAGACTTGTTAACGGGGCAAACCCCCAAATTTGAAAAGGAGTGCTTACTTAGATTGGAAGCTCGAAAAAGGGAGTACCCTCCCAGTTTGGGAGGGGGCTTGGGAAATGGGATACATCCCCAGTTTGGAGGCCTTTGGAAAGTGAGATAAAAACCCAGGGCTGGAGCTTAAGAAAGGGGGTGCACCACTTACATTTTCAAAACTACAGAGAAAAGGGACACTCCCATAGTCGGGGGCTCGAGAAAGGGGTGTGCTCCCCAGAATAGGATAAGAGTCAATAAAAGAAAACGCGTTCCCAAAGCACAAGGCAACACAGGGCCTGGTGGTGGAGCTCTTGGGGGCCACACGGCTCAGGCTCCGGCCCTAGCGCTTACCCCCCACCCCCAACACGGCCCGCTCCGCGCCCGGGGCCCGCACCCCGCGGCCCAGCCCCCTCGGGCGGCGCTGATTGGCCGCGGCCGCCGTCACTCCCGCAGGCAGCCCTGGGGATTGGGCGCCGCTAGCACGCCCGCCACGCTCTCAACAGCGGTCCCCGGGCCTCCCTCCCGGCTGGGCGAGCGAGGCCAAGCGGGGAGCGGGGCCAGGCAGGGGACCGAAGCAGCGGCAGCGTCCGTCACGGTCCCCGCCCGCACGGCGCGCGCACGGCGCGGGCCCGGCCGGACCCGGCCCCGGCCAGCCGGCTTCGCCTCGCCGCGCCTCGCCGCGAGCTCACCTCACAGCCCCGCTCCGGCTGCGCCGCTCCAGGACCAACCGACAGAAGGACTCTGCGTGCTGCGCACCACGTGACCCCCGGGACGCGCCCAGCGTATCCCCCGCCCCCCACACACACACGCACCATCGCCACCACCGAGTGACGCAGCGCCCCAGCTGCCCCGCCCCCGGCCCCGCCCCGCCCGATCGCTGTGGCGGCGGCTCAGGCGGGCCACGCCCACTGCCCTGACGCGCGGGAACCTGGCCGGCGCTCTGGTCTGGAGCACGAAGTCCTCGCTCACCGCTAACCGCTGTGATCACACGAAGCCCAGGACTGGACCTGGTAATTTTGCCTCCTAAATGCATCTCGAAGCCTCCCACTTCTCTCCATCCCACTGCCAACACTCTAGGCCATCATCACCTCTCTCCTAGGTGATGGTGGTCCCCTCCACCCCCATTAGCCTTTCCCCTTGCAATACATTCTTCACACACACATAGTGGGAGCTTTTCAAAACGCAGATATAATCACAGCTATCCCCCGCTCAAGGTCTGTTTCCCACTGTTCTTAGGATTAAGATCTAAATCTTCACTGTAGCATATCTACCAGGCTCTTCAAAGTCTGGACATAACCCGCCTTTCTCATGCTCTGACACATCCAACTTCCCCACATTCTCAGCCTCTTTTGTTTTTTTTTTAAAGATTTTATTTTTTCCTTTTTCTCCCCAAAGCCCCCCGGTACATAGTTGTGTATTCTTCGTCGTGGGTTCTTCTAGTTGTGGCATGTGGGACGCTGCCTCAGCGTGGTCTGATGAGCAGTGCCATGTCCGCGCCCAGGATTCGAACCAACGAAACACTGGGCCACCTGCAGTGGAGCGCGCGAACTTAACCACTCGGCCACGGGGCCAGCCCCTATTCTCAGCCTCTTTTAAATCCTCAGACAAGGCGGTTTCCTTCCCTCCTCAGGATCTTTGCCCTAATCCCTCCTCCACTTTGCCTCTTTAACTCCTAGGAAAGGATTCCAATTGCAGGTGTGGAGAGGAGCTGTATTTTGCCTCTGGAGACCAAGGTCGGAGTTGTGCCTACCCCAGGAGGGTCTGAGATGTTTTCCCAATGGGACCTGGAAAGTCCCAAGGAGAAATGCTAAACATTTGTTATGTATGAGGGCAATAATGACTTTATTTTACACTGGAAAGACAGAGCACTTCTTAAAAGACTACACTTCTTAAAATGTAAATCTAATCATGTCACTGTCCTGCTTAAAACAACCAATCAATTTCTCTATCTGCATCTTCCACCTTTCTCATCCTCTGACCACACCGACTTTCTGTTAGTTTCTGTGGCTCTTTCCAGCTACTCAGCCATTGAATAGGCTGTTGCTTTTTGCAAAGCTGACTCTTCAAACTGCGGATCTGAGTTTGTCATCTCCTCAGTGAGATCCTCTTTGACTACATTATGTAGAAGTGCTCCCCTCCATCACACGCCTCCCTCATGGCAATTATTCTCTACCTTATCACAGTTCTTTTTCAACAGAGCACTTAACATACTTTGTAATTATTTCATTTGTTTGTTCTCTAGTTTGTATTTGTCTTTTTCTCAAATTAGAGTTAGGGACTATCTTGTATACAATGAATTGTGAAAATCTGACAAATAGTAGATGCCCAATGCGTATCCATGGAAGGGATGAAAGGACAGCAAGCGATATTGAAAAAAATTAGTAGATTCTTCTTTATGACATGAGTTCACGGGAGAGGTGCTTTTCGAATCAGGGCTGGAGACTGAAGAGAATGTTTCCTCAGCTGAAACAGTCAGGGCAGAGAGCAGTGCTTAGGAAGAGGTTCTGTGAAAGCAGGGACAAAATCTTCAGCTGTGCTCATTTTGGCGGCACATATACAAAAATTGCAATGATACAGAAAAGATTAGTGTGGCCCCTGCCCAAGGATAACATGCAAATTAGTGAAGCATTCCATATTTAAAAAAAAAAACTTCAGGAATTTGAGGACTAGAACCATGTGCATGAACTCAGCAAAGTGCTCAAATACAGGAAGAAAGGACCTTCCCAGGATCCTCTGGATTTATGTTTATTAACATGAAATTGCTCAAATGTTAGTGGCTGTTGTAGCATATAGATACTTTTTTTGCCCCACAACCACAGTAATGCCAAGAATCCCAGACTCCATAGCCCCATGTAAATATAACATGTTTCTTCACCTATTCAACCTGTATGTATTGAGATGCGGGGTTGAGCTGGGCACCAAAAACACAGAGCAGAATGAGATTTAGGCCCTGCTCTCAAGGAAGTCACAGCCTGGTACAGAATCGTCACAATTTGTAGGTTAAAATTCTTTTTGTCTGTTGCAAGTATAAGCACTGAAATTGTTGTAAGTACAAGCAAAAGAGGAAGATATTACAAGGATATTGGGAGCCCAGAGCATGACAGGAGGTCAGGCTTGGAAAACAAGCAGGCACAAGAGCAGCTCCACCAAGAAGCAGCAGCTGCTGCTGCCAGCAGCACTACACGCCACAGCTGGGATTCAATCCTAACATCCCTTTGTCTTTGAGTCACTCACTCAAGAGGCAAAATCTTGGCCAGGAGCTGCTGTTAATTGGTCAATCTCAGGTCACGTGGATTAGTCTAGCCTGCCAGGGAAAGAAGACAGGAACAATCTGACCCTAAGGATATTCTCCCAAATAGGAAGAGAGAGGAGGACTGATACTGGCCAGACAAAAATAATTTGATACAGATATGAATAAAATACCCCAGGAGTTAAGCTCTTCCTGATTTAAAAACCTGCAGGAACCTGGCTTGCCAACTTTTGAACTGGACATTCACTGGCTGCTAGCCACAGACCTCCAGTTTGCAAAATTCTGCTCTATAGCCCAAGTCTTACAACTGCCTCTTTAGCAGCATCTACCCTTCTGCCTTAAGATCCTCCCAGCATCTCACTAGTAGTTGATGTCAACCTCCCAATCCTTTCTTAGGTAGAACTTTTCCTTGTACAAGATAGGCATTCAACTAATAGTTGTGATTGAGTGAAGGAGTGAAAGAATAAATGTATAGCGCCCTCAACTCCAGAGAGTAGAATCTCTACTGCTAAGTATCCAACCATTTCAGAACTGTGGTCCCAGCCCACAAGATGACAGCTTCACAATGAAACCCTACATACATACAAGGTATACAGTAGCCCAAGAGGCATTCAATACCTGCATGGAAGAATCCTTTCTCTCTCTCCACTTTTCTTCAACTGTAAAACGGGATGCTATCCACCCTCACTCAAGGAATTGTCACATTTACGCTAAATAACATGAGAAAATGTATTGTAAACTGCAAAATTCTATATAAATGATTTTCTGATTGCTTTCTTATTAGGGATTCATTGTCTAGAATTCAAAACGTCCCTAGTTAAAGAGGAGCACAGGGGCCGGTCCCATGGCCGAGTGGTTAAGTTCTCGTGCTCCCCTTTGGCGGCCCAGGATTTTGCCGCTTTGGATCCTGGACGCAGACATGGCGCTGCTCATCAAGCCATGCTGAGGTGGCATCCCACATGCCACAACTAGAAGGACCCACAACTAAAAATACACAACTATGTACCAGGGGGCTTTAGGAGAAAAAGGAAAAATAAAATCTTAAAAAAAAAAAAAAAGAGAAGCAGAACTAAAGACCTCACATGAGATAGGATATTCAAATAGAAAATTGATCTTGCTCAACCTTTCCCCAGAGAACCTTTATACTCTGTCCTTACGCAACCTCAAGGCAATTACAATAAATCTGCCAAGGGGAAAATTAAAACAGAAAAGCAAACCCCTTAGGTGTGAGTCACAGCCACAGACCCCATGTACTCAGAGTATCACCAAGCTTGACCATGTCAGTCTCCAGAGCAGAAACTAGGGTATGATATCTGCAGCACCAAGCAGAGTATGAGAACTCAGGAAGCCGGAAACCACAGTCACAGCAGCATCTGAGAGGTCCAAGAACCTCCACAAGGCGCCAGGGGCCCAAGGGAAGTGGGTTGAATCTTGGCCCTGGTCTGAGATCTCTCTAGTCTGGGCCTGATGGAAAGTTCCTGAGCTCCCAAGCATTAGCTGCTTTCCAACTGAGGGGGAGGAGAATTAAGTAGGAATTTCAATACATTTCCAGCATTTTGCAAGATTATAAGTAGGGAGGGAGAAGGGGAGGAGAGAAGAGAACATTTTGTATTCTTGTCCTAGCCGCTAAAAAGAGTGATAAAATCCACCTGGACCACTTCAAGGGCAGGGACTTGTCCTGTTCTACTTTGTCCCTTGGGAGCCCCATATCTAGCCACTGTAATTTAAGAATTCCTAATACATGTTTCTTGTGGTTTGAAACTCATGCCAGCCTAGAGATAAAGAGAAAGGGGGCAGTTATAAAGAAGTCAATGAAACAGTCTCTGAATCTGCTGGTACTCCACTCCCCAGACTTCTTATAATTTAATTTTAAGTAGTTAATGCTGTCACATGGTTCAAACGCCAGAAACTATTTAAAAGGGACACAATAAAAAGTCTCTCTGGGGCTGGCCCGGTGGTGCAGTGGTTAAGTTCGCACATTCTCCTTCTCGGCAGCCCAAGGTTTGCCGGTGCGGACGTGGCACCACTTGGCAAAAGCCATGCTGTGGTAGGCATCCCGCGTATAAAGTAGAGGAAGATGGGCATGGATGTTAGCTCAGGGCCCGTCTTCCTCAGCAAAAAGAGGAGGATTGGCAGTAGTTAGCTCAGGGCTAATCTTCCTCAAAAAAAAAAAAAAAGTCTCTCTCAAATTCCTGTCTCTCATTGGTCCTGTTTCCATTGGTAACCACCACCCTTACTTTCTTATGAATCCATTCAGGATATCGTAAGGCATATAAACAAATTTGAATATAAGTTCAAATATATTTTGACCCTTTTACACAAAAGGAAGCATTTACACATATGGTTCTCCATTTTACTTTTTTCACTAAACAACACATTTTGGACACACTACAATACATTTTATACAATTATCTTGTTTTATTTTACTGGTACATAGTATTCCTTGTGTGACTGCACTATAATTTAATCAGTCCCCTATTGAAGGACATTTGGATTGTTTCCAATCTTTTACAGTTTAAAAACAATGTTACATTTACAAATAGTACAGCACATGTGTGCAGCAGAACTGTAGTATAAATTCTCAGAAATGGGAGATCTGAGCCACAGGGGTATATGCATTTATAATTTTGATAGAGAGTCCAAGTTGCCCTCTATAGATTCCCCAAAGATATAACTCCACAGTTGCAAAATGTGTCACAAGTCATCTGTTACTTGTAATAATTAAAATCCTGCAATTTATTTATAGTTTAAGTAGTATAAATGATTTCAAGATTATTCCCATAATGTTATTCTCACTCACATTCCTGATAGGGAGAGAAATGAGTGATGTTCCCGTTGTCCAGCTAGGAATTGTATAACCCACTTCTACAATCATGTATGTCACACATGTCTAGGTCATCACCATGTATTTTTAAAAGAGATATATTGGAAATTATCTTGATCTTGATGTACCGGGAAATATGCTTAAGACATGAAAAAGACAAGCCATTAAGGAAAATATTGTAAATTCAACATAAAAAAATTATATTCTATCCACAGATGTACACATATATGTGAATGGTCTCTGTAGAGTAGGGGGTATAGGGAAATGAGACAGAGACTGGAAGCTAAGGAAGGGTAACTCAGCGAGGTACCATTCACTTTGTTTCTAATGTTTATAAACAATGTTGCAATAAATAATTCCCTTAGTGATGGTCATTTATAACTTTTCTAATTGTTATAAACAATGCTTCAGTAAACAGCTTTGTACATTCAGAAACGGAAAAAGAGAAAAAGTGGGCCTGTGCCTGGTTTAATGGAAATTATGTACCAAGAAACAATTGTATGATTGAATGTGTCAGTGTAATTATGTGTTTAAGGTTAAAAAAAAAAAGTGGCAGTGGGGGTGGTGAAAAACATTGCTAATTGATGCTCTGCAGCCCAAACCCCTCTGGATTCCTTCTTGCCTACTTCCTGACTCCCTAAGACCCAAAACTTGTCTCTCCCTTTTCTGCGGCCCTACACACGTGGGTTTGAAATCTCACCTCCTTAATTTCACCCTTCCTAGCTCAGCCCACAGTTCCCTTGGGCCTAAAACAGGATCTGAAGTCCAATCTAGATTCCACATTCCCAGCTCAAAATAGCACCACCAAAGAAAACCATTGGATGGCAATTATGGAGAAACAGGTAGTCACAAGTACTCTCACATCTTATTCCACTTTCCCTGCTTTCCTTACCTATATTATTGTCTTTTTTTTTTCTTTCTTGCTACTTCATAAGCACTTTTCAGGCCTTAATGCTTTTCGAAGGCTTATTTATCCTAGTTACTAAATCATCACCCCTCCTACTACTCACCTCCTCTTATTTTCACCAGAGCCTTTTTATTGCAGGAGGTAAAATAGATGCAGAAACTTCTATATACCTGGTTAAAGTAGAAATTAAAGATGTCATAAAAACCCAAATGATGCAACCTTAGAAATAAATGGGAGAGCTGGATCCTGGCCGCTTTGAACTCTGCCCCAGAGGACCTCTGTCCTCCCACCGCGTGCCTAGGGGTAAGACCTCTGACTTTTCAGAGGCCAGAGGGGGAAATAAAAGTTATATTTATATTCCCTGTAGATTTTCCATATTTTCCTTTTACCCCTACACACTCACCTTTGCCTGTCTCCCTTTCCCATTCTACTTCAAATCTTTATCCCTTTGGAAAAAAAGTAATAATGATCAGATTTATTGAACAGTCGCTGTTTTTCAGGCACTGTGCAAAGCACTTTACATGAATTATTTCATTTAATATTCACAAAAATGCTTGAAGAGAGGTCCTATTTATTATAATAATTTTGCAGGGGCCAGCCCCATGACCGAGCGGTTAAGTTCACGTGCTCTGCTTCAGCGGCCCCGGGTTGCACTGGTTCGGATCCTGGGTGCAGACATGGCACCACTCATCAAACGATGCTGACGCGCAACTAGAAGGACCCACAACTAAAAATATACAGCTATGTACCGGGGGGCTTTGGGGAGAAAAAAGAAAAATAAAATCTTAAAAAATAGTAATAATAATAATTTTGCAGTTGAAGAAATGAAGGCCCAGAGAAGTTAAGTTGCTTGTCTGAGGTCACATTGTTAATAATAATTTAAGCAGAAACAGTTTTATTCCAGATTTCATTAATCTTATAGATTTTACTAATCCTAAATTAGCCAAATTCTCAGTAGAGCCTCCTGTAGTTCTTTTGCCCTCAAACTCTGTTCAATCTGACCTATTCTTCAAAGTAGTTGACTAACATAGTCAAGATACCGTTCTAACATAATAGAAACCGTAAGCAAAGTGATCCTTCTAAAAACATGTCAGATCATCTACTCCTCTGCACAAAGGAGTATTGTCCCCTATTTAGCTGAAAATAAATCCAAAATCTTTACCTACGAGCCCTTCTTGATCTGCCCCTTGTGTTCCCCAGCTCTCTGACCTCCGATTCTTTTCTCTTTGCCTTGCTCACTCCAGCCACACTGTCCTCTGTGCTTTTCCTTAAACACACTAAGCACGCTTCTACCCGGGGTTTTGTACTTGCTGTTCTCTTTGCCTGGAAAGATCTGCCCCCAGATACTCACAAAACTAACCACTTCATTTCATTTCCTTCTGGTCTCTGTCCAAGTGTCCTTTTTTCATAGAGGCTTTCTCTGCCACTCTAAATAAAGCAGTGTCCTGTTCTTCTCTGTCTCCCTTATCCTCATTTATTTTTCTTCAGAGCAGCTATCACCATATGGTATATTATTATATATTTATTTTTCTTTTAATAATCTGTTTCATATCCTTAGAATTTAAAAATTTTAATGGCAGGGACTTTGTTTAGTTTACTGCTGTATTCCCAGTGCATGGAATGATATATAACGTGAAATAGGTACTTAATATTTTGCATGAATGAGAATATCAAACAGTATTTTTGGAGTGCTTCCTTTACACCATCCACTCTAAGTAGTTTACATGTGTATTCTCTCATTTAATCTTTATAACAACATTATGAGATGTAGCAACACTTTGAATGTGATGTCCAGAACTTTTCAGTGGCCTATGAACAACCGGCTCTCTGAGATAAAAGAAAATGTTAATTTGTAGCATTTGCAGATATCTGTGGTGTAAATGCTCACACTGGCTGATTTCAAACTACCAATGTGAGATCAACTGGCTCACAAAATTCCTAGACCTTTAGTAATTGCTTCACGAGCTGGTATGAGCCCACTCCAGCACACCACTATTGCTGTTCTTAGCAGAGAATAGATCTTTCACAAATTAGCCCTTATCTCTCTTTCCAATGGAATCTCCTCTGACTCTTCAACTCACCGCCACAGCCCACTTTCAAATGATACAGAATTCCTGTCTGTGAGAACGTGCCCTGCTTGTCCATACTTAATTGTCACCGGGTAATGGGCTGTATTTCTGAGAAATTCTTTCATCCCTCCTCAGTCTGGCTCCGTACTGACGCATCTCCAAAGCAATCCCATCAATTCAACAAACATCTATTAAACAACCAGCACATTCCAGGGGAGAAAGGTAGGAGCTGGAGGGATGGAGATAAAGGAGAAGCAGTCCATGTTCTCAGAGTAGCTCACAGACTTGTAGTGAGGGCAAGTGCGGAAGAAACAAAGTTGAATTACAGTCTAACAACTGCAATAATGAGGGCAGGATCAAGGCCGATTTCCCGGAGGAAGTAAAACACAAATATCTTTAAAGACAGACATTTCCTAGGCAAGGAGATACAGGCAATTTGAGACTTCTGGAACAGATTAAGAAAGTGGAGTAAGACTTCCTGGACTCCTCTGCGCTCCCCAAATCCTCAGTGGGAAACTCTATTACACTCCATTATAGCAGACTCTCTGATGGGCAAGTAGTCAAAGCAATGAATAGATCACAAACACAGGGAGAAACACAACAATTAGTCAACATTTTGAGAAATTTTGCCAAAATTTTATACCTGTAGGTTATCAGCAAGTCATGGCCCACAAACTAGGTATTCTGTTGATAGATCGAAGAATGCCACAGAACTTGACAGACCTGTTTCAGTCAGCATAAACACTGGAAAATGTAGCAAAAATCATTGGAAATGATGAAGCAATGTTGGTAGGCTGTGGAGAAAAGGTCACATGATAAAGAAATAGAATAAAAATAATAAAATTAACACAATGTGTTAGCCACTGATTTATGTGCTTTACTTGTATTAACTCATTTAACTTTTGTCACAATTTTATAAAGTAGTTCTATTATTATCCCAGAGATATTTCACAGATGAAAAAACTGAGACTTAGGAAAAGTTAAATAGCTTACTCAATGTCACAGATATACAATGAAGTGCTAGAGCCAGCTTGTACTGGTTTGCAAGAGTTGATTATTAAATACTTAGTTGGTGGCTTAAAATAGGTCATAGTGGGAGTATTTACACTGTGGATATTGGAAAATACTATATATCAGGCCTTTTTTTTTTTGGAGAGCAAGATTATCAGCATACCACTGGTAATCTTAGGTATTGTTCCAGACTTTGGGGGTATAATAAGATCAAAACAAACAATAAATCTCTGCATTCATGGAGTTTATAGTCTAATGGTGGGAGATGAACAATGAACAAATAAGTAAAATACATGGCATGTCAGATGATGACAAGAGCTATGGAGAAAAACAAAGTAGGAAAGGGAAATAAGTAGTTAGGGAGAGCTTCCGTGTTAAATAAAATGGTCAGGGAAGGCCTCACTGAGAAGGTCACTTCTGATTAGTGACCTTAAGGAAATAGGGAGGAGCAAGACCTGCATCCATCTTGGAGAAGAGTTTCCTAGGCAAAGCTTCAGCAAATACCAAGGCTCCAAGAAGCGAAAAAAAGAAACGTAACTTGGGCATTTGAGGAAAAACAAGGAGGTCAGTTGACTAGAACAGACAGAGTAAAAGGGAATCTGCAAGGGACAGTATGATGAGTACACCTAGGCATTATTTTATTTTTTAAAAAATGAGGTCTTGGGGCCAGCCCCATGGCTGAGTGGTTAAGTTCACACGCTCTGGTTCAGGGGCCCAGAGTTTCACCTGTTCGGATCCTGGGCGCAGATATGGCACTGCTCGTCAGGCCATGCTGAGGTGGTGTCCCACATAGCAGAACCAGAAGGACCTACAACTATACAAGTATGTACTGGGGCTTTGGGGAGAAGAAGAAGAAAAAAGATTGGCAACAGATGTTAGCTCAGGTACCAATTGAAAAAAAAAAACGAGGTCTTGGTACGCATAGCTGGATAAATTGTAACCAGCAATAAAATAATAGCTCACGTTTATCGAATGCTTATTGTGAGTCAGACACTGTGCTAAGTGCTTCATGCACATCTTACTTATTCTTCTCCATATTGTTTTACTTAATCTTCAGAGCAATCTGTGAGGCAGGGGAAACTGAAACTGAACTGAGAGTTTAAGTAAATTGTACAGAATTACAATACATAGGAGAATGGATGAGAACTCGTGTCTGTTCCTGCCTGCTCTATACCTACCCTTCTCTATTAGAATTGTCAGGTGAGGGGCCAGCCCGGTGGTGCAGCGGTTAAGTGTGCAAGTTTTGCTTCAGTGGACCGCGGTTCGCTGGTTCGGATCCCAGGTGCGGACATGGCACCACTTGGCAAGTCATGCTGTGGTAGGCGTCCTGCATATGAAGCATAAAGTGAAGGAAGATGGGCATGGATGTGAGCTCAGGGACAGCCTTCCTCAGCAAGAAGAGGAGGACTGGCAGCAGACGTTACTCCAAAATAAAAAGAATTGTCAGGTGAGTTTGTTGGATCCACACTCAGTGTGAGTGAAAGAGTTTCAGTGTAACTATAGGGCAACCGAGGAGTGTTAGTAGGCATATGGTTGTGATTTGGTCTATAATAATGAAAAGGAGAAACCTAAGGTATCATGGAGGTAGTAATTGTAGAAACAGCTACCACCCCTAGGGTTGAGAGAACAAAGGGAAGAGGTTGGAATTATTAAAACACAGAAACTTAAACGAGGGGCCAAACAGAGCTGAAACCCAGACCTCTAAAGAGGAGGTGCTGCTTGGCAGGTCCTTGTGTCTCTGAACTCAGAAGAAAGGCCCCAGGGGTTGGGACCCGGACCTGTGAGTAGGGGGCACTGGGGAGTTGGAGCTGGTGTCTCTGAAGAAGGGGTAATGAGACTGGTTCTGTAAGTGTTGGAAAAACTGCAAACTGGTTCAGCTGCTGTAACAGGAAGGAACTGCCACTGACAGAATTAAGATGCTTTGCTGGGAGGCCACTGATAGGAACAGGAAGCAAACAAAAAGGAGGCTTCCATCTTTCCTCCTCCTGCCTTGCAATATCCCTCTAGTAGTCTCTGTTGGGAGAGCTTGACAGAAAGCCAGTATACAAAGGAGAAATATTCTTTGCAGACTCCCAGCCCCAAAATCATAAAGCAGAAGGGTGGATTTGGAGCTGAGACAATACCTAATAACTGACTCTCTTTACCTGGCTCAGAAAGCTTTGCATGGTCTACCTCTTCATAAGCTTCTTTGCAAGAGCCACATGGCCTTCTGGCAGATCCTTAAAGACACTATGTTTCTTCCTGCTATAGGGCCTTTTGCATATTCTATTCTTTGACTAGAATGTTTTAACCTGTTAAATACTCTTACTCACACCAAATCTCCGTTTTATATACTTTCATAACACTGTAAACCTCTCTTCTAGTACTTGTCACAGTTGTACATCTTCACTTATTGACATGGTCTTTTTTTTTTTTTTTTTTGAGGAAGATTAGCCCTGAGCTAACTGCTGCCAATCCTCCTCTTTTTGCTGAGGAAGACTGGCCCTGAGCTAACATCCGTGCCCATCTTCCTCTGTTTTATACGTGGGATGCCTACCATAGCATGGCTTTTGCCAAGCAGTGCCATGTCTGAACCCGGGATCCGAACAGGTGAACTCTGGGCCGCCAAAGCAGAAAGTGCAAACTTAACCGCTGCACCACTGGGCCGGCCCCTAATTTATTTTTCATTTTTTCTTCTCCTTAAAGACCCCCAGTACATAGTTATATATTTTAGTTGTGGGTCCTTCTAGTTGTGGCATGTGGGACGCCACCTCAGCATGGCCTGATGAGTGGTGCTAGGTCTGAGCCCAGGATCCAAACTGTCAAAACCTTGGGCCACCAAAGTGGAGCACATGAACTTAACCACTCGGCCACGGGGCCCGCCGCATTTCTTTCTTTTTTTAATTGAGGTAAAATTACATAATATAAAACAAAATTAGCCATGACAAAGTGTACAATTTTTGGCATTTATTACATTCACAATGTTGTGCAATGATCACCACTACCTAGATCCAGATCATTTTCATCACCCAAAAAGGAAATCTGATATCCATCAAGCAGTCACCTGTTCCTCCCTTCCCCCACCCCCTGGCAACAGCTAGTCTGCTTTCTGTCTCTATGGATTTAGCTATTCTGAATGTTTCATGTAAATGGAATTATACAATATGTAACCTTTTGTGTCTGATTTCTCTCACTTAGCATAATGTTTTAGAGGTTTACCTACTTTGTAGCATGTATCAGTATTTCACTTCTTTTTATGCCTGAGTAATATTCCATTGTATGGATATACCACATTTAGTTTATGCCTTCATCAGTTGATGGACATTTAGGTTGTGTCCATTTTTTTTGGCTATTATGAATAGTGCTGCTATGAACATTTGTGTACAAGTATTTGTTTGAAATGTGTTTTCAATTCTTTTTGTGTCCATGCCTAGAAGTGGAATTGCTAGATCATATGGTAATTTTGTATTTAACTTTTTGAGGAACCACCAAACCGTTTTCCACAGTAGTTACACCATTTTACATTCACACTAGCGAGGTCTGAGGGTTCCACTTTCTCCACATTTTCGCCAGCATCTCTTCTTTTACAAACCACTGCATACAAGTCATGTTCATGCTGCACATATTCCAACTCTGATGATTCGTTTCTGTATTGAGGTAGGACCTGGTTATTTAGAGATGTTTGGACAAGTCATATCTCTCTGGGCCTCCATCAGAAAATTATTGTCAAGTACCTTTTTTTTCCAGTTTTCAAAAAAAAATGAGTCTATTAGCTACATCCTTTCAGAGACTGTCCTTCTGGGCTATTCACTGTGCAGAGTCATTCACCCATATCATGGAATCAGATGCTTTTATTTAAAAATCACTGTGAGTTGATGCTTCTTTTGTTTTCCGTCCATCATTTTCCAGGTATATCTCTATCTTGTGTGCCTTGTCAGCAGAATATTCTTCTCCATTGCTAGATTTGCTTAAATCACAAATCTTTTGCAACGTTGTGTTTGATTGCATTTCTTTTTGCTTTCATTAGCAGATGTTTTTGAACAATACTCTGCCTCCTAATTTGTGCTGTTTCATCCATGTCTCTGGTTGTCAAACCAGGATATTTTGGGATTAAAATATATTGATTTCTCTGGCCCTCTATGCCTGCTTCTGCCATTTCCTCACTTTATTTTTTTTAAAGATTTTTGAAAAATTTTTTTCCTATTTTTCCAAAAGCCCCCCGGTACATAGTTGCACATTTTTAGTTGTGGGTCCTTCTAGTTGTGGCATGTGGGATGCCTCCTCAGCATGGCTTGATGAGTGGTGCCATGTCCTCGCCCAGGATTCGAACTGGTGAAAACCTGGGCCACCAAAGCAGAGCTTGCCAACTTAACCACTCAGCCACGGGGCCAGCCCCCATTTCCTCACTTTAAATAAAATTGATATTACCCAATTTGTATGCATTTGTCAAAATTCATCTATTGGTACAATTAAGACTTGTGAATTTCATTGTATGTAAAATTTAACTCATTAAAAAAAATAATTGTGGGAGCCGGCCTGGTGGCATAGTGGTTAAGTTCACAGGCTCCAGTTCTGTGGCCTGGGGTTTGCGGGTTGGGATCCCAGGTGTGGACCTAGCAGCGCTAGTCAAGCCACACTGTGGTGGCATCCCACATAAAGTGGAGGAAAACTGGCACAGATGTTAGCTCAGCAATGATCTTCCTCAAGCAAAAAGAGAAAGATTCGCAACAGATGTTAGCTCAAGGCCGCTCTTCGTCACACACAAACGAAATAAATAATAATAATAAAAACTTGTGAACAACCATTAATAGTTAAGAATATGCAATGCTGAAGTGTTTAGGGATAAAATATACTGAAGTTTATAACTTACTTTGAAAAGCATTAAAAAATTAAGCTGGATGGGTGGGTAGATAGATATGTGGTAAAGCCAATATTGCAAAATGTTAAATGTAAAATAGGTGGTGGGCATATATGCTATTCTCTGAACTCTCTGTTTGATAACTTTCATAATAAAATGTTGAAAAAAATGCTCTTTAACTGCTCCAGTCTACACCAATTATCTACTTCCTGAAGATTCTGTGATCACTTCCATTATAGTCTGATCACATCAATTTATTTAATTCAAGTAAATGAACATAGATTTAGAGGAATAGATAGGATAATGTACAGAAAGTCGTTTACAAACTGTGAAATGCTATATAAATATGCTGTTATTAATACTATGAAGTTCAAAGCATCGAGCTCATGCAAAATCTTTTTTTTTCTGCTTTATCTCCCCAAACTGCCCCCATACATAGTTGTATATCTTAGTTGCAGATCCTTCTAGTTGTAATGCAAAATCTTAACACAATACAAAATATTATCTTGAACGTGGTTTTTGTTCCTTCAGGTGTTCTCTCACTAACCTGGAAACTCTTGAAGGAAAGAGACTGTGTTTTTTATTTACTCTGTACTCACAAATTGTCCTGCAGAGTGTTAAAAATTCTGAAGGGTGGGTCAATATGAGACTTCTGGTTTGGATAGCTGGGCAGGTGGTGGTACCTTACCCTGACATGTAAATCACAGCAGAAGGATACTGAGCTCACTCTGATCTGAGATGAGACATTACTCTTTAGAAGCGTGAGGTATAGGAAGTCCTGGGAGGGGAAAGGGATGTCTGTCCTGTGGTCTGACAGTGTGGAATGCCTGGTTTCAGATAGATCTGGGTTTGAATCCTGCCATTTATTAGCTTTGTGGCCCTGGATGATTACTTAGCCTCTCTGAACCTCAGTTTCCTCATCTGCAAATGGGGAAACATAATTCCTACCTTGTGGGGTCTTTGCATTCCAGAGTGCCCAGCACAATGCCAGGTATATAATAGGTATTCTAATGATAGTAGCTATTATCATTGTTACTATGATTAGAACATCTCTGTTAAAAATTTGTTTCTTTGTGCCAGCCCTGTGGCCGAGTGTTGCGTTCGTGCACTCCACTTTGGTGGCCCAGGGTTTCCCTGGTTCAGATCCTGGGCGTGGACATGGCACCACTCATCAGGCCGTGCTGAGGGGGCATCCCACATAGCACAACCAGAGGCACTCACAACTAGAATCTACAACTATGTACTGGGGGGCTTTGGGGAGAAGAATTGAAAAAAAAAAAGAAGAAACAAAACAAACGAAAAAATAGAATAGTGTTTTAGGCAATACTTTTGCCTATCGGATGGAGAGGTGGGCTACATTATCACTGTTTTTCATGAGTGCCCCTTAATTTTCTTGATTGTCTTAACTATGGGGAGTTCAAAACATTCTACTTTTTTGACTACAGATTAGATTCTGGCAAAAACATCAATACTGCTTCCTTATCTGGTTCACATAGGCTCTTAAGAAACCGCATCTTGAGTTTGAGGAACAGGATTCTTTGATAGTGATCTCAAGAAAAGTTATTTTGAGAGTTGCATCCCATGGAATCAACCTCAAATAAGTGGCTAGTGATGCATCCCTGAAACATCTCCTCTTCTTTTAAGGACTAACCATTCACAAATTTATGCAAATTCCTTTGAGATGTGTCACTGCAATGCCCTTGACATGGTGGCCAGTAATCACCCAAGTATTTGAAACAAATGCCAAATTCAATCAGTAAGTAGATTGATTAGACAATCAAGTACTAAGGTGGGGAATGACAATTTAATCCACTCAAATCAGGCAAAAGGCATAAAAGTGGCAAAATTAATTCCATCTGTATGAAACGGCTTGAGTTTCTCATTGTCATAGTGACTTAAAAAAAAAAAAAAGACTCATCATCCCTATCAGTGGCTTGAGAAGATTTGCTAGAATCTATCAGGCAGACTACGCAACCATAATATTTGGTTCAGGTCAAAAACTCTGGCCAATAAAGAACCTTGGTCCTCTGAGACAGTATCTGAATTCTCTTGGGATGTTAATCTTAAGTTTTTTTAGATAATAAAACCGTTTTCTTTTTCTTTTTTTTTTTTTGAGGAAGACAAGCCCTGAGCTAACATCTGCTGCCAATCCTCCTCTTTTTGCTGAGGAAGACTGGCCCTGAGCTCACATCTGTGCTCATCTTCCTCTACTTTATATGTGGGACAACTACCACAGCGTGGCTTGCCAAGTGGTGCCATGTCCGTACCCGAGATCCAAACCAGTGAACCCTGGGCCGCCAAAGCAGAACATGTGCACTTAACTGCTGCCCCCACCGGGCCGGCCCCAATAAAACCTTTTTCTTATGGGTGTCTTTTTGTCCAGAGGAGGTTTAAATTGAAATACATATGGAGATGAAGTCTTAAAAGTTTCACTTTAAGTTTAGGAATACTTTGTATATACTTGTATTAAAATTTTAATGTTTAAGAGAATTTAGCAAGTTAGAAATTCTAATTTGTGGCCAGCCCCATGGCTGAGTGGTTAAGTTTGTGTGCTCTGCTTTGGTGGCCCAGCAGATGTTAGCTCAGGGCTAATCTTCCTCAAAAAACCAAAAAACAAAACCAATCTCATAGATACAGAGAAGAGAGTTGTGGTTGATAGATGCAGGGAGTAGGGGGTGGGTGAAATGGGTAAAGGAAGTCAAAAGGTACAAACTGCCAATTATAAAACAAATAAGTCATGGGGCTATAATGCACAGCATGGTGACTGTAGCTAATAATATTGTATTGCATATTTGAAAGTTGTGAAGAGAGTAAATCTTAAAAGTTCCCATCACAAGAAAAAAATTCTGTAACTGTGTGTAGTGACAGACTTCTAGGATTGGCACCTGAGCCAACATTTGTTGCCAATCTGTTTTTTTCTTCTTCTTTCCAAAGCCTCCCAGTACATAGTTGTATATTCTAGTTGTTGGTCCTTCTGGTTGTGCCATGTGGGTTGCCACCTCAACATGGCTTAATGAGCGGTGCCATGTCCGCGCCCAGGACTCGAACTGGTGAAACCCTGGGTCGCTGAAGTGGATTGTGGGAACTTAACCACTCTGCCATGCAGGTGGCACTGACGGATGTTAATTAGACTTATTGTGGTGATCATTTTGCAATACATACAAACATTGAGTCATTATGTTGTACGCTTGAAACTAATACAATGTCATATGTCAATTACATCTCAAAAAAAGCGTGATTAATTGGCTTGAGATTTGTGATTTTAATTGGAAAAGTATGAGACTATATTAGAATATATTAAGAAATTATGACTCACTATATTTGTGATTTTAATTTCTTGGATTTAGAAGAATCGTTTACACACCTGGGAAAGTTTTACAGTACTCGAAAATAATACATGTTAGATTGATAAAAAGCATACTAAATTTGAGGAAATTTGCCTAATATAAATGGGACTGATTTTTTTGAAGAGAGTTTAGTCTGTTTAACTTGAATTTAACTCAATATTAATGGAAAAAGATTGAAAGTGATTTTAAAATTTTAGTTAGATTCATAAATAAAAAATTTGTCAGTCTTAAAGTCTTAAGGAAAATTAGATTAAAAACTCACTTTATAAGTTGAATATTTTCTAAACGTATCAAAAATAGTGTTTTTCTCTCCATAAAAGTCATGCATGGACATAAAAAAATTCACGTTGGCAAAATATATTTAATTTTCAGGTGAATAAGCATAACAAGTATTACCTCCTCTATCGCAGGCCCTTGGTTATATTATGGCCTCCTATGTTATAAGTTAGAACAATTGCTGGTGATGATTCAATCCAATGACTTTTTGCTGCAAACGAGACTTCAGAATGAAATGATGAAAGGGAATTAATTTACACGGAAAGTCCAAGAGCCAGACAGACTGAGAAAGGTTTTGCAAAGTGAATGAAAAGCATATTTTTAATATTTTCTTTTAAACATAAAAAATACTTTTGCTTTACATAATGAGTTTTCCAGGTGGTGTTTCTTGATTGTGCGCTAAATTGCTAGGTTCACTCTGATGGTCCTTGAACAGAAAACAATTTAAGGAATATTCAATCTTCAAGTGACTTGGAGCTTAGAAACTTCTTCTTCCCAAATAAGTCCAGAGGTTAAGATCAACTTCAGCACTACGTTACCACAGAAACAAAAAATTAAGAAGGGGCCACCTTGATGCTGTGATATTTGCAAAATTAACAAGTCAGTATACTGGAATCAAAGGGGAAAAGAGAAGGCAAAGGTTAGCTTGTCTTTCCTGATATATTACGCTTCAATATTCTATGATGATTTTCAACACAAAAAATGAAAAGAGGATCTGAATTTTCAGGAAAAGGAGTAAGGGAATATTACTAAGTATGCAAAATCTAATGACCCTCTAAGAGAAATACCTGTGTGGAAAGTTAACTTGAAACGCAAAGCCACTTACACCTACATTTCTTCTAAATAATTTTGTTTAGCAGTAACAGAAGTTAACTTGAGGACTAAATATTTGCCAAGCATTATCTCATTTAATCATGGACATTATCTCATTTAATCCTCACTATATACTCCTACTAGGCCTTCATTCATTCATTCATTCATTTATTGAGTGTCCACCTGGCTGGGCATCCCACTAAGCGCTGAGAATTCACTAGGGAGCATTACCAGTCCTGCTCAGTCTCAAGAAGCTTACTTAGCTTAGTAATTATATTACCCTCTTCTTCATAGGAGGAAATGCAGGATAGGCAGTGAGAGGTTGATTTACTTGTCCAAGGTCACACAGTGTTGAAGCAGCTACAGGAACCAAGATATCTCATTTCAAATATTTGCTCTCAATCATTAAGCTATTAAAGACTTCTGTTAAGATTTTTTGCTTGTAAGTCATCTTTCTAATTTTTTTTCAAACATTTTTATCTTGGAAGAAAAAGCCTTATAGTCAATTACCTCTCTGTTCCCCCTTCTTTTTCACAGTATTGACCAAAGAACCAATGGTGAAATTTATACTCTAATTGCCAGGCATCTGAAAGACTTCAGGGGCGGCGAGTCAAGTCCCAGGGGAATGGGGGACATTTTTGAAGAAACAATAGCAACTCCGACACAAGGCCAGCCTATAAATGCGGGGGGCACAAAGCTGATCCACTGTCACGGGTGGTAGTTTGTTTTTTCACCTTCTTTTTGCCTTTCTCCACTACTTCCAAGGGTATTTTGAAGCCCGACAGTCGAAGCAGTGCCTAGTCCCACTGGCTCCAAAACGACAGGAAATCTAATTTTTATTCTACAGTCCTAGCCTCCTACCCCTGTACGGTCTCATTCTCGCCTTCTCTCTTACATGCTTTCACTTCGTCTTCATCCTTCCCGGATGATCTGCACATGACCGTTTTCCTTTTATTCTTTCGCCATATGGATTAGATTGTCTTATGGCGACCTTGACAGACAACTGGGTAGGAGGCCCAGTGGGTGGATGGGTGGTCCGTTGTGAGGGGGAAACCTTCAGATAGCTATGAGAAGGCGCCACGAGGAGGTGGTGACCACCGACCTCCACTCAGCGTTGAGTTTCCTAAAAGATTGACAGGAACTGTACCAACTGTCTTTGCTCTAGCAACTTGCGCGATCTCGCGAGATATGGACGCCTATCTGGTGGGGGGAGTCAAAGGCGCCTCTCTGTGTGGGGGATGGGAATATCTGTGGCGCAATCATTGCGCGAGATTGGGCCATGGTCGCTGGGGCCATACTTAGATCTCGCGATATTTCGGCTACTCCAGTCTGGAACAAGGGGCAGCTTCTCGCGAGAGCCCGTGCTGAGGGCTCGGTGAGGCCCCGTGTGTTTGTGTGTGTGTATGTGTGTTGGTGAATGTGAGTACGGGGAAGCAGCGGCCGCCATTTCAGAGAGCTTGCCGACGCTGTCGCCGGGGTGGATCCTGAGCTGCCGAAGCCGCGTCCTGCACTTCCCCGCGGGCTCTTCTAATCCCATTGTTTCTTTTAGATTCGCTCGGGCCTATCCGCCCTTGGAGCCCGAAATTCGGGCTGGGCGGTACCGCGGCCTGGGCCTAGCGGCTTAACAGCAACAGCGGCGGCAGCAGCAGCCCCCGTCTTTTCGAATACAAGCACCACAGCGGCCCGAAACCCCGCACAGGTAAGGAGGCCTTGCGGACCCGCGTATTGTCAGAGGTGTTTTGGGGTTTGGTTATTTTCTGAGTTAAGGGGTACTGTTTAGGTGGTCTTTAGTTTGGGGGGGCACGTTCTCGAGAAATCGGCCCCACTTCGGCGACCCCACCCTTATCTTCCGGTCGGGTCGATTGCAGGGTTCTTGGGTGGCAAGGACCTCAGGGAGGCCTGGGGCAGATGGCGACCTGTCCCTTAGAGGCCTGGGCCGACCGAGACCTCCCAATATGGCGCCAGCCGACCGCTGCCATGGCACACAACCCCTCCCAACGAGGGAGTTTCCCTTTGCCCCTAAAATGGCAGCGCGGGTTTTTCGCGGAAAGAGGCGCCCTCGCTCGAGGCTCCTGGTTTCTGTTTTTGGGAGTTCATTGCAGGCTTTTTTTAATCGAACATTTAATCTATATTCACGTGTGCGGTTTTAGAGGCATTTTAGATTTACTTGCCAAACCTGGTAAAGTTTAGTCATTTTAGGGCTTTTGAAGGTTTTTCTGAAGTTTTGGAGTGTGTCGGGTAAGAAACATTGAGCAAAATAGAAAAATCTTTGCTCACAGAATTACCGTATTCTTTTTCTAGGCGTTTAGAGAAAATGGCAGACGATATTGATATTGAAGCAATGCTTGAGGCCCCTTACAAGAAGGTGAGAAAAAACATGTCGGTGAGGTTTATATATTTCTTAATTTAGCATTATTCACGAAACTACTGCTGAAATGTAAACTAACCTCCCCGGAGCCCTCTTGATTTATCTTATCAGAGATGCATTACGTGTAACTTTCAAAAGTAAATATATGCTATTGATGTAATAATATTGTGCAGTAGTTTCACTTCAGCGTGATGAATAAATGCCCATCTATCTCTCTTTGTAGACTTGCCTAACGATATCTCACCTCTACTCCCATGAATTCACCTTTGATTCCAGTGTGAACTGTCAATCATAAGGTAGTAATTGAGTGACTTATCGCTGTACCGTGGTCCCCTAGGTAAAATGACTCAACTAAGAATTACCAGCTCCAGTTTGGTATAGCAAAAAGGTGAATGTAGTGGTTTGGGAAAAAAGCAGGGGTCCAAGAATAACAAAGCATAACCAGTCTGTGGCAAGCAAATCTTAAGATAAGTCTTACAAGAAGAAATGGGTGAGATTTAAATTTTTTCTGTATGTATAAAAGACTGGTGATAGTAAATATTAAAACAGGCAGGCGATGATCTGCTCAGTTAAAAATTACTAAAATTCTTGGATCCCTGAATAAAACAAATTTTAAAACAAAAGAGGCAGTATCACAACTTAGAGTCACTTGATGACTGTTTTACTGTTCTCCATATTGTTGTATTTTTAGTTAGTCCCTACCATAATATTTCACACTAAAACCTGCAAAGGAATTATTTTGCTAATAATATAGTCTTTGACCCATTTCAGTGTCACAGTAAAAGTGTCTTTTCATTCTTTCACCAGTTGGTGGTGAAAATAGCAGTATGCATGCATTATCACTGGTGTCACAAACTGTAAGCTTTGTAAGTTAGCACTTAGACTCCTATAACTGATGTGTTCAAACTTTAAAATAAACATTGCGCTAAACCTTTTAAGAATAATACATTTGTTTTGGAGTGTATAGCACGACCATGTGGTACCAATTTGGATGAATTCTTTATAGCTTTAAATAGTGTATGTAGTTTTTTAATGCTTAGACTCTGGAAGAGCTACTTTCTATTTTAATGTTAAGATTCTTGTGTCTTAGTTTAACATGGATGTAATTCCATGTAAACAGGTATGGAAGTAGGAAATGTTTAGGCTGGACTGGTGGATTATTAATTGACTTTCTTGGGTTCTTGGGAGTCAACATTACTAAAGCAGTGTGAATCCCTGTTTGCTTCAGGGCGAGATGTGTGACAGAGGTGGCATCAAGCTCTTACAGTCCCAACCCTCCAACGGAAATGGGCGAAGATCTCAGGAATGGCATCGGTCACAGGAAATCGATAGTGGCTGGCTGCTAGCACGGCCACTTGGGGCTTAGGCAGAAATAGAGCCGTGGTACTGACCAAAGGGACCATAGCACATGGAATAAAACTCAAAAAAGGACTTCATTCATGTTTTATAGACATTCTCTTTAACCACTTCAACACTGTAAATCTGGATAACTTAATATCTAACTATATAAGAAAGTAAAATTTAACATGTTAATATGCATTTTTATTTTTGTATCTTGATGACTTAATTGTAAGCAACAAAGTGGTTAAACACATACCCATCTAAATTTTTTTATAGCCTTCCATGTTAAACTATAAATAAGTAATTAGTTTTAAAATTGTTTTGTATTTTCTTATTCCTGTTCCCTTTACCCTTTGACAACTTGAAATGTTACCACTTCGTCCTCATGATGTTCTTCTATCAACCCTGCTTAGGATGAGAACAAGTTGAGCAGTGCTAACGGCCATGAAGAACGTAGCAAAAAGTAAGTTTTAAAAAGGGACCCGGGGTGGGGGGGAGCTTTATGTGATGAGATTTTAGGTTTTGTTCCTGTGGCTAAAGCATCAAACTAAGATTCTCTTCTGAAGCTTTTCTTTTCCTCTTTTAGAAAAGTGATTCTTTACCTTTTGGGACAGGAGACTTTGAGGATATCAAACTATGTATTTTTTCCCTTGATTTCAGGATATGGTTACAGGGACCTTTTTGGACACCTTCCCCTCCAAGTCCATGCATAACGATCTGGATAAGAATAATAGAGCTTGTTTTTTATCTTAAATTTATTAACTTTGGCTTAATATTTAGTTATTTTATCGATAAAACTGTCATATCCTCTGAAGATGGATTAGGAAGAAGAAAAGGTAATAACTGGGCCGTGAAATTTATTGTTTGCCCTAAATTACTGAAGGAGTCAGAGCTGTGAATTATTTATGCTCCTTGCTGCTTAAAGGCCCTTTTTGTAGTAATAATGCTATAGCATAGTTAAGTACTTATGTTCATCTTACATGGCTTTCATTGTCTTAGGCTGTTTAAACTCTAACAGACCTATTAGAATGGAGTTTTTAAAAATTGTGAATATTTATGAAAGGTATTTGGGTTAAATGAGTAACCCAAAAATAGGGACTCAGTGCTACAGACTAGTACAGAATACAGCATACAAAAGTCTAAATAACAGTATAAACCAGATCTACTATTCTGAGGTTGGATCCTAGTGGAGTTTGCTTTCAGCTCCAAGATTCTTAACATCACAAGTCATATTATGAGTATTGTTATATTAGCTTAAGTTTTTGGTGTCATTAAAACATTTTGTCAGGTTCATGACCTCATGATACGTAATGAAAAATGATGGTAAAATAGCCACTCACCTGGTTCTTTTTGGCTCTTCCTCCTAAGAGCTAAAAGTGCTTCATGATATACTACCTCAACATCCTCATAGCAACTTTGCTAGGTAGGTTGATTTAATTTCATAAAGCAGGTGAGAAAATTGTCAGATTGGATTATTCAGGCTTTGCTATACCAATATTTTTTTATTCTTATAAGTCCCCTAAAATAATGTAGTAATGGATTACAACGTGTGGAAAATGTCCTACGTTTTTTCTGGCATAAGCTTGGGTGAGAGTCTGGTATAGTTCCTCACTAATCACAGTACGTTATGGGTATTAGGTTGGGTTTAATCTTCAATTGTTAGAAGCAATCATCCAGTTGTTGCGTGGTTCAGTGTCATCTCATTTTAGACCTTTTATTAAAGTAATAGTTTCCTAATTAATGGTTCTAGTTTGCAATTCTGTAGTGAAAAGAAAACCTAGGAAAGGACATCCATATAAATTGACTGAAATTTTGCAGTCTAGGTAGCAGGCCTAGTGGGTGGCTGAAGATCTCATTCTAAGTGCCAAAAGCACGAGGGTGTAAGCTTTTGGGTGCAGACCTTCTTTTGTTGTACCATTCTCAGATGTCACGCCTTCCTACTAACACCATCTCCAGTTTATACTTGTTTGCATCCTGCGTTTAAGCGCGTTAAGGCTACTAAGCTTTTATGAGGAAATCTAGCATCACGCTCTCCAGTGGCTGATGCTAAGTGGCCTCTGTAGTCTAATGTAAAGGGTCTTATGGAACTAAATAGAAGAATGGACAATTTTCTTCAGTTGGCCATAGGGTGGGTTATTTAAGGGAAGATCCTTTCAAAAGTCACACTACCATTTAATATATTTTTAAATATGCAAATTATTTGTCAGACTTTTCGTCGTTAATTGTGGCTGATTAAATAAATGGCTCCCTTGTTCAATCAGGAACTTTTCACCGATTTTCCTGAAGGGAAATAACCTTTCTGATTTATTTGAAAGTTCTCTAGAAGAACATTTTTCTATTTAGGGATAGATAACAAGTAAAATGTGGTGTGTGCTTTAGTCTTTGATATAAATTAAGTCTCTTAACCAAAGGAAGGTGCCATGTTGCATTTTTCATCCTAAAACTACTTTGTCTTAAAAGCCATTGAATGTTGGGATGGAGTTTTAAGGTAGTGAGAAAATGTACATTCTGAGAAATTGAGGGTTGACTGACTAATAAATGTTTTCTTTTAAAAAATAGTAATTCTGATTCTCAATACATACATTCAGTTGTATTCCGGTAGTAAAAAGAACTAAATTTAATTTAACGTAAATTGGTTATCAGTTAGCCTGCTTTCTGAAGAGCTGTACCCTAGAGTTTGGCAAGACCTCAAAGTATTCCTTTGAAGTACCTGAGCTTGCCTGCATGGGAATGTTATTTGTTAGCGTAACTAGTTTTGCAAAGTCTAAACTGGCATCCATTCAGTTAAGCTCTTTAGGAGTTACTCAAAAAAAGATAATAAAATGACACAGTTGAAATATATTGGCTACTGTGGTGTGGATTATCTATAAATTTTGGAATAAATGACTTTTCTATTTTTTTTCTTATTTTCCAGAGTACTTTGCATTTAAAATTTAGATCTTCTTACATGGAAGAGGTCAAATCCAGTTATAGCAAAACACCTTTACAGCAGAGGCCATATAACCAAAAAGTCTAAAGGCCCAGCCCAGTGGACCATTTACTTCAATGATGTTCAGTACAAAATTCCACTGCCACTAAAGACTTTGGAAAGTCCCTTTAAGTTGTAACAGGATTTGACTATTAGTGTGGATTTTGATAACCCTTCTTTAGTTAACTTAATAAATATTCTTTGAAGCTGCAGTTTATTAGAGAGAAGTATATTGCTTTCTTGCAACCTTAAATTTTTGTCTAGGCTTTTATCTAGAGGATCGTATTTTCTGAATGTCTTAGTATGTTGCTGTCTTTTTACCTGTCTGGGGTTGCCTTCAGATGTGGGTGGGGACTCATTTATAAAAAGTTCTAGGAAGACCTTAAGTTGAAATTAGCTCTCCAAGTTATGAGTCTTTTCCTTTGGCAGAATAAGTTTGGGGCCTAAAGAGAGGTAAATAGGGAGGTTGGCTGCCTCTCTGCTATGGGCCATCTATGAGCAGAGCAAAACTTTGTCTTTTTTTTGTGGGGGATGGAGTTACTTTTTCCTTTGTCCCCTAATTGATGATATTTAAAACTTGATTCTAGCTATCTCTCAGAATTCTTCCGTCTAAGCCATAGTGTCAGGTTTTTCAGGCAACAAAGTTGGACTGTTACCTGTTGCCCTTCTGGGCATTACTTTGATGATTTCTATATAAATAATGAGTGTAGCCTAACTTTCTGTCATGTGCTACCTAGCATATACATTTCTGACAGTCAGGTGGATTATCTTGAAATTTTAGACAAAGTTTCTGCCTCCTTGGAAAGCTCTACATCTCCTTGTGATTGGAGTGTGGGTTTCAAGATTCCAGAAGGTGGGTGTCTTCATTTTCTATTTTCAATGCACTCTAAGATGACCTGCTTACAGGTTCTCTGAGGCAGACTTCAATTGCTCTTGTGCTGACTTTGCTTTGATAAGGACTAAATAGTTAATTAAATTTCCAAATGACGTAGAGTTGTCAAATGTTTGATAATCTTTTAGCCACTACAAATTGACATTTTAGTGGAATAAGTTTACTTTGAAATGTCTTTCAATTTATATTGAAATATCTGAAGGCACCTCTGAAATTTGGGTGGTGACATAGAGGTACAGATTGTAAGATTTAATTATGAAATGAGTGGGTAGTGTACTGCAGAGAATCCAGAAATGAACAAAGATATGACTGACTGGCTTTTTTACCTTTCAGAGTTTGAGATTTTATAAAGATTTATAAAGGTGTTCGTTCTTGGTTTTGATTGCACTCCACAGGCTTGTATAAACTGGCATAAAAATGGCATACTCCATTTTTCTGGTGTACTCATTATAGCTTTAGCAAGAAAGTATCTGAAATGGTCACATTAAAGTCTAGGAGTGTCACAATGCATTTTACTGCATTAGTTTTATCATCCTTTGTCATTACTTATAATTTTGCCCATGAAAACCAAAGTATTGTTCATATGGCCCTTTGAAAGTATAAAATATTCACATGTGTAAATTGGGTCAAAATTGGTTTACTTAAGGGAAATTAGTGTATTTAATGAAAATTTTTATGTGTGATCCAGTAGTAATACTTAAATGTTAACGTATTTTGTTGTGACTTTGGTTTTATTACTGTATCTTGTCCATTACAGTAATGCTTGTTGGCAAGTTATATGATGGTTGTATTTAAAAGTTCAGGTTTTGATCTCTACCTACCAAAAAGTCCTTTGCTTGTTAAAGCTGTAGCTGATTCAGATTGTAGTCCTACTCTCTTGAATGATTCTTTGTCATTGACTGCTGATTTTCAGTAGTAGAAGGCAAAGGTGGGGTGTTGTTTACCTTACCTAGGAGTTATTTTCCCATAAGTATTGTTATATAGCATTATATGATAGTAAATATAGCAAAATAAATTTAGAAAAAAGAATTTCTGACCATAAAAGGAAGTATATTTTGGCAGCACCTTAAACCCAAAATAATGGTGTTCTTTTTTCTTCTCAGGAGGAAAAAAAGCAAGAGCAGAAGTCGTAGTCATGAACGAAAAAGAAGCAAAAGTAAGGAACGGAAGCGAAGTAGGGATAGAGAAAGGAAAAAGAGCAAAAGTCGTGAAAGGAAGCGAAGTAGAAGCAAAGAAAGGAGACGGAGCCGCTCAAGGAGTCGAGATCGCAGATTCAGAGGCCGCTACAGAAGTCCTTAGTATGTAACTACAATTATGATGATTTGGTTTGAGAGTCATTCTCTGGGTGTCCAGATAGTTTTTTAGCCTGAGTGATTTGAATTGTGAAATTTTATTTTTCAGTATACTTAAAAAGTATTATATAAGGATATTGGCATTGAAGAGACTAGTAAAGTGGAAATACAGTGTGTGGACAAATACGTAACGTGTTTTACTAGGCATACAGATAATTTTCTCTTAATCCATCTGAAGATATTTTAACTGTATGCCAATCCAAACTTGACTAAAGCGCTAGAGTGCTTTAAAAAAAAAAAGACTTGATGTTGTACTGCCAAATACTTGAAAGCTGAAAGGTGTGTGAGCTATTACAATATTCTTTTCTGAACATAAATTTAAAATTTTAAAGCTCGGATGGATGCAAGTTACACAATTAGTCAAATATGTAATTAGTTAAATAATCTCGTCTGTGTGGCTGTTTTCAGCTGAAGTGACAGACCCTTTGTGAATTTGGTGTATGCTCCTTAACGAGCATTTTGGGGGCTCATCACACATCGTTTGTATTAAGGTTCTTTAATAATAGTAAAAAAGCACTAAAAGTGCTTTAATGGTTAAGTCACTGTGGAAATTTGGATGTGGTTATTTAAACAAGTTGAAAACAAGTTTGATTATAATCACTAAAAACACTTAGCTATCTTAATAACTTTGGAAAGAGCCTCCGTACAGCCCCTAAAGCAAGGATTGAATCTAGCAATCCTTAGTACTTTATGACGTTCTTCCCTCTTAATAGACATAGTGTTGTAAACTGTGCGATATATTGAAATTAACAATTCTAACTTTAAAAGTTGAATGGTTGAAGGTGGAATTCAAACATAAGACAGACCTGAATTGGAGCCTTGGCTCTTTTGCTTGGGCAAGTTAACACTCTAAGCTTTAGTTTTCTGATCTTTTAAAGGAGGTTAACAACTGACAGATAAGCTATTAATGAGCATTGAATGAGAAGAGAATGTGAATAATGTACCCACAGTACTTAACTGCTGTTCGTGAAATGTTTTGGTCTTATTTGCAGCCATTAAAGTTAGTAACACTTTGAGTTCTGATTCTGGCTCTTTAAAGTTAAAAAGGATTGAACTCCTTGTTTTCTAAGTTCCTCGTAACTGCTTATTTCATAAACTAAAAAGGGCTTAAAAGGGACCACAATGTTATTTTAATTCTGAATGCTCTATTAGAAAGTATTTTGCTTTTTGTCCAGTTTATCAAAATTTACTGCGTTCTTTTTACTAGAATGAACTAAATAGCATGGGAAAGGTTACCTTAATAAATTCTGAATATTATTAGCTCTGTTGAGTGACAAATACTTGAAGTCAGCCTGTGATCCTTGTCTGACTTAAAAATGACTTAGTTCTTACATTTGGTTTCAGGTGATTTTTAACTATGGAGGCAAGAACTGAGACTTCTAATTAAAGGGCAAAGAAAATAGCTTATGGATTCTTACTTGAACTTTAATTTATCCAGCAAATGTATAACTTTATCACTATTAGTCATTTCAAAGGACCCATTTAATATAAGATAATTTTGTTTGGGACAGCTTGGATGCCGTAGGTACATGTAAAGTCCATGAAAACGATTCTAAATGTGAATCACAGACTTATTAGATGTAAATTTTATTTTGCTACCCATCTGGAAAGGGATAGCAGGATGAGCACTAAGGGACATCTGACCTGTTCCTGTAAGTTAGTTTGGTCTTTCAAAATAAAAGGCCCCCAAACTACTGGGCCATTTTAGGAGTTTTTCTATTACAGAGTAAAACTATATTTTTGAACAATTACCTTTGTGATTTTTTTGAAAACACTCTTTTAATATGTCAAGTCCTTAAAAGAAATTTTTTCTGAAGAGTTGGTGAACTTCCTTCACACCTTTATTGTGGAATATTTTGCCACAAGGAGCTGAAGTACAACGAGCTATGTGTGCTTTTATGCAGTCTCTGTGACTTAGTGTTAAATGGGAAAGTTGGGAGTTTCAGGATTATTTAAAGAATTAGTCCTCTTATTTTTTAAAAAAAGTCCTTCAAACAAGGAAACGTATGTATGACCATTGTACATGTACGGATGTATAAAAACGTATTTTCCTGAGAGGATCTGCAAAGACGCACACCAAATGGTTAACTGTAGTTAACTCTTGGTATGAGGAAAGTTAAGGATGATTTATTTTCACTTTTTTTTTAAACCTCAGGAATGTATTTATAAATGTGTAATTAAAAAAAGAAAACTATAGACTGAAAATGAAAGGGAGCGTTTTCAGAATCTTATATATTTTGAGGCTGTAACCTTTGGTCTTGGCACCTCACAGTGGTCCAGGATGGATAACTATAAGAACAGTTTGCCTGGGATAGAGTTAAGAGAAAAAGCCTCTTTATTTCCTCTTCATAATTGAGGTGGAAAAGAAGCAGCCTAAACAGTGTTAAACTTGCTGGAGAGCGCATGAACGCGATCTTAGCAAGACCCTAAACCTGTAACTAGTGTAATTTTGTGTTTCCTTTTTAGCTCCGGACCAAAATTTAACAGTGCCATCCGAGGAAAGATTGGGTTGCCTCATAGCATCAAATTAAGGTTTTTAAACATACTTCTGAATTGTTTAAATTGTTTTTCAAGGAACTAATGTGGTGTACTTGGTGGGTAACTTATGAAACTTTTTAACTTTGCAGCAGACGACGATCCCGAAGCAAAAGTCCATTCAGAAAAGACAAGAGCCCTGTGAGGTAGCTGTTGTGCCTATTTCTTTTCTTTAGAGCTGCTAACTTTTATAAAGCTGCTGCAGTTTATGCTTACTGCTAAATTTAATGACATTTAGTAATTTCAAGCATATTAAATCTTTCTTTTGCAGTACTAGTACTGTTAAACCAGTGTGAATTTCTAAGTTTTCAGTAACTTTCATTTTAATTTCGTACAGCTTTTAAGAATGGAGCAGTAATTACCATTTTAGTGTGTAGATAATACATGTGATCTTACCTTTTACATTAAGGAAAATTTTTAGTGATAGCTATAGGAAACTTTAAATACACTTGACTCACCTTTGGAATTAATAAATTAGAGTTACTGAAATAGCCTCATGTGGGAAAGTAGTTGTAACAGTCATTTCTCTCTCTTTACTGAGAACGTTTTTAATTTTCAAAGTCTAAACCAAATTGACTTATGTTTAAGTAGTAATCCTACATTCTTGAATGTTTCTATGAGTTATTTTCCTCTTAAGTAAATATAAGACTTATCCATCCAATCTACCATTTTGGTTCAAGGAATGTTTTGTTGTATGGTAGCACTGTCCTTTACTGATATTCTAGCTTCCCTTAAAAGGGTGCCTTTTAAGTTTGAGTCTGTCTTGTTATTTGGTATATTCTAATTATTCTAGGATTTGGTGAAAACCTTAATTATTTTAAAAGCTCTATTTGCAGCAGATATTGAGGTTTTTGCTCTTTAATATTTAGTTTTCTTTCATAAGAAAATTCTCTTTTAGTTCTCATTCTCTGGATCTAGTCCAGCTTTGTACTTGTGTTTTACAGTAGCATGTTTAAAATTACGTATTAATTTCCCAAGGGGATGTGCCAGAATTTTGTGGGTGGAGTATTTGAAAAGTACTTCCTAAAAGTGTCCAGAATGTGGATAAGAGCATGTTTATGCTTACATCTTTAAGGATTCACTAAGGGGCCGGCCTGGTGGCTCAGTGGTTAAGTGCACACGTTCCGCTTTGGTAGCCCGGGGTTCACCGGTTCGGATCCCAGGTGTGGACATGGCACTGCTTGGCAAGCCATGCTGTGGCAGGCGTCCCACATATAAGGTGGAGGAAGATGGGCACGGATGTCAGCTCAGGGCCAGTCTTTTTCAGCAAAAAGAGGAGGATTGGCAGCAGTTAGCTCAGGGCTAATCTTCCTCAAAAAAAGAAAAAAAAGATTCACTTAGAACCTTAACCTTAATGATGTTTTGTAGTAGATAATGATAACACTTTTATTTTTCTGTGAAATTAAATTTCATGTATTGTGCTCTTTTACTTTTCGCCCTTATTTCCTCACTTTAGTTTCCTCTGTAAATTTAGAAGTATACTCCCTCTTTAAGGCCATTTGTAAAAATGAATAGATTGAATCCCACTATTGATATTTGTCTAGATTACTTCCTGCTTTCCATTTTTGATTTGCTTGTAGTTATTGTCTCAGTATTCTTTAACCATCAAGAAACATTTCTTTGGGGGCCGCCCCTGTGGCCAAGTTGGTTAAGTTCATGCGCTCTGCTTCGGTAGCTCATGGTGTTACCAGTTTGGATCCTGGCCAGGGACATGGCACCGCTCATTAGGTCATGTTGAGGTGGCATCCCACATGCCACAACTAGAAGGTCCCACAACTGAAATATATACCTGTGTTACTGTGGGTATTTGGGGAGAAAAAGCAGGAAAAAAAAGAAAAGATTGGCAACAGTCCTTAGCTCGGTGCCAATTTTTAAAAAAACCACAAACATTTCTTTGGATATTAAGTTTGTAGAGCCTTGCTAAGACTGATCTAATTCTAATAAACAACCAGCTCACTGTTGAATATATTTATCTTAGTTTATAAAATAAAATTCGTAGAATCAAACAGTTTTCATCATTTTGGATTTTACTTTCAAGTTTATCATCTGTGGTCATCAAATTTAATTTCACTTGATGGTTTTATTCTGAGAAATAATTCTTTCTACTAATTTTGGACCAGTCCAACATTGGTAACTAGTCAGTGCTTATTTCCTTTGCCTATCGTTTAACTCTCAGGGTTCTGATTAGCCTTTTGTTGTTCTGGAGAAATTACCATTTGTAGGTTTGCGAGGCCAGTGAACTTTTGTTCTGATACTGTGTAAGATATTATCAGAAGAAGCATTAGGAAACTATCATCCTCTTGAAGGAATTAAGTCACATTGAGTTATTTATGGACAATTTGTATAAATCTTAGTGAAAATGTGCCTAGAAATAGTGACAAATCAGTTTTGGTTAATTGTTTACTGAAAGTGTACTTTAAAAAGTTGTTGTAAAAGAATAAGTTATAAAATTAAATTTATGTTCTTTACTCTTGTTAGGGAACCTATTGATAATCTAACTCCTGAGGAAAGAGATGCAAGGACGGTTTTCTGCATGCAGCTGGCTGCAAGAATTCGGCCAAGGGATTTGGAAGAGTTTTTCTCTACAGTAGGAAAGGTAATCTTAGCCTATTTATAGAGCTCAACTAAGTAAAAATTATAAACAAGCTTAATTGTCATTATGATAAAATGAGAAAGCAGCTAAGCACCACATCTTTACTTTTAGTAGAATTCAGTTTCGAGATTTATTTTTGGTAACCTTTATGTTTTGCCTCATTTGGAAGTTAGTAGTGTTGGAATTGATAGATGTTGCTATGCCTCCATCAAAAGATGATAGAAGTGGGCCTACAAATTTTTTAATGGCTTTGCTGCATCACTGATGTGCCTCTTTTCTCATTACATCTACAGTGGCTTACAGTGGATGGTTGCACAACCAACCTTGTGTTAAATGTGTGTTTTCCTTTTAGGTTCGAGATGTGAGGATGATTTCTGATAGAAATTCAAGACGTTCCAAAGGAATTGCATACGTGGAGTTTGTTGATGTTAGCTCAGTGCCTCTAGCAATAGGATTAACTGGCCAACGTGTTTTAGGAGTGCCAATTATAGTACAGGCATCACAGGTAATTTTTTTCTTGGTTGCAAATTTGATAATTGGTAGTGCTGGAAATCTTGTGCCGTACATAATCACCACTTATACCTTGAGACACATGTTCTCAGGATAGCTTTGTTTTTTTAACTTTGCCTTCATTACTTTGATAATAGTGTATCCTCAGTGGCATCCTGTTCTCTCTTAATATAAGTTGTAAATAGCTATTACATGAAAAAGACTTGAGAACTTGGTCTAGAATTTTATTGATTTGTGATTTATTAATTGGGGATGGCAGCATCTAAGAACATGTTTTTCCCTTGGTGTCTTTCAGATGGAGGGGTTATGACATTTTAATATATTTAATATTTTCACTGTTTTATAAAAACACTTGTATAAGATTTTATATAGTGTTAAGAATAATTTGAACAGCTATCAGTTCTAGTATTTCTTGAAAAGGAGATCTTTCAAACTAATTTTGAGAATATCTTGTAAGATAATCCAAATAATGATTTAGTTCCTCTTTGCTAGTACTTCGATGTGTAAAAACTGGGATGGGAAAAGGATGAAAACTCCTTTTCAGTACATAATATGAAAGTATTAGGATTCCTCATCAGTACTTATTTGTACTAAGAAACAAGTTAGTGATTTCTATTACTACTTGATAACTTGGTTTTTTTAAATGGAGACTATAAGATTTAAAGAATATTTTTGAGCAGTACAAATACAATGGTCATGTATTTCATGCTTTTCAAACCACTAAAACAAGTAGTCCATAACTGCTAAATAATCTGGTTACTTGATCAAACTTACATAATTTTATAAAGGTGTGCCCAAGGTTTGTAATCAGATCTGACTTGAAATTCCAGTTTCATTGCTAACAAGCTGTATGTAACCGTGGTCAAATTACTTACCAGCTTCTGTCATCTCTAAAAGGCAGTAATAGGTCCTATTTGATGTTTGGGGATACTTAATATTAGATGTTTATCACTTGATTCTATGTAAATAAGAGGAAAATAGTTGTTAGGAAAAGTGAGGAATCATGGTTTAATTCACTTTGTATGATGGAGGAGGACCAACCTAGTAGTGTGTGGATTGGCGTGACAAAGGGCTGAGAAGTATCAAATTAAAAGAGTACTTCAGGGGCCGGCCTGGTGGTGCAGCGGTTAAGTTCACACGTTCCACTTTTGTGGACGGGGGTTCGCCGGTTTGGATCCCGGGTGTGGACATGGCACCACTTGGCAAGCCATGCTGTGGTAGGCGTCCCACATATAAAGTAGAGGAAGATGTGCATGGATGTTAGCTCAGGGCCACGCTTCCTCAGCAAAAAGAAGAGGATTGGCAGTAGTTAGCTCAGGGCTAATCTTCCTCAAAAAAAAAAAAAAAGTACTTTAATTTTAATGAGTAATTAATTTATTTAATAGTCCTAGAAACAATCTTATTTTCTACATTTAGCACGTCTGATATCAGGATGCCTCTTCTGATGGCATAAAATAGTTTTATGATTGATTCATTTTATGGATAAATGCAGGGTATGATTGCTTTATATATAACTTTTGCACGTGCTGTTAAAACCTTTTAACTTTTTTTATTATGGTGAAAATATATATCATATTAAATAAAATATTTTTATCTAAAAACTTGACACTTTAACCATTTTAAGTGTATGATTCAGTGCCATTAATCACGGTCACATTGAGTGGAATCAGAGTATTTGTCCTCTTATATGATTTGTTACACTTAGCATAGTTTCATCACTAATCTTTACATAAGTTATCACTAAGCAAGCCTGTGCTGTGAGTGGGATTTACTGCTCTGTTTAAAATGATTTGGGTTTCTGCTGTGTGATGTGCATTTTGTCTTCTCTAATTTGTAGGCGGAAAAAAACAGAGCTGCAGCAATGGCAAACAATTTGCAAAAGGGAAGTGCTGGACCTATGAGGCTTTATGTGGGCTCATTACACTTTAACATAACTGAAGATATGCTTCGGGGGATCTTTGAGCCCTTTGGAAGGGTAAGTCTCAGTTTCTTCAGTGGATCCTTAATAGATTATTGAACCAAATATAATTGTATAATAATTTCTGTCTATCTCGCTTGTCATGTTTCTGTGAGATTAGTATTAAGATGGGAGAGGGTGGTTCTATAAGGTATTTGTGATAACTTAAAGATAGTTCCCCTGAGACAAGGTATCATTTGAAGATAGAATTTATTAACGTTTATCATGCTAGAGTGAAATGCATAGTAATTATTAGAATCAATCATTTAAAGAAATCAACATGAATTATAAAAGTGTACTGTGCATTCCAAGCAAGAGATATATTTTTTTCTTGTGTGATCGTTTTCTTACTGAAAATTTAGGGGTAGGTAGAGAAGCTTCCTTACTAAATTAAGGAATTAGATTGTTCATGTTTCTGTCCAGTTTGTCCTCATTTCAGATTAGACATTTTAAAATAAATATTAATAGTAGGCTGGGCTCTGGTTTAAAAGATTCATTGTATGGCCGTGAATAAAAATCTTGGGTCCTGCTGTATCTTTCTCACTACTACTTCATTGCCCTTGGATATACCTTTGATTTTCTTTGATTAGCCCATTCAACCTGTTTGGTAAACTGTTTTAAGTGTCAACAATGGTAAAAGTTAGGCTGTTGAGATTATTTATTGAAAATATACTAGTGGTGCACAAATCATAATTGTATGGGTTAGTCAGTCATTACAAAAAAGAATACATTCCTGAAACTACCAGAACATGAAGAAATAGAATATATGGGTGCTTTTTCATGCTTTCTACGTATGGACAGATTTATTTAGAATATAGTGTTTTAATTCACAAAGCATACAATTCATCCATTTAAAGTGAACAATTCATTGCTTTTTAGTATATTCACAGAGTTGTGCAACTGTAACCACATCTAGTATATATATATTTTTAAAGATTTTATTTTTCCTTTTCCTCCCCAAAGACCCCTAGTACATAGTTGTATATATTTTAATTGCGGGTCCTTCTAGTCGTGGGATGTGGGATGCCGCCTCAACGTGGCCTGACGAGCGGTGCCATGTCCGCGCCCAACATCTGAACTAGCAAAACCCTGGGCCGCCGCAGTGGAGCGAACGAACTTAACCACTTGGCCACACGGCCGGCCCCATACGTCTGATATTTTTAGTTATTCCAACATTTTGGGCCATCTATCATGTGTTGTATTATTGAGAATTAGTCTCGTGTTTTTAGGATAATGGAAAGGAAACAAAAAGGTGTTGATTTTGTTTCTAACTTGATTGTATTTCACAAAGAAATGGACTTTGATTCTTAGTGGTTTGTTTTTGAGGCAAAAGATTTAAGATTTTTCCTTTTCTTTTTCCTGTCCCCCAGTGTGTAAGTTCTTATTTGGGACTTTCCATGCCTTTAGAACATGTTTTTGGGCATGAGGGGCTTGTGATATATTTTCAGTGATTTTTTTTTTAGGGGGAGAGGTGATTTTTCAGTCCTGTTTCAAGGAATAAAAATATTTTTCCTCCCTTCTTTTCATTTACATAATAATTGTGCTTTTTGTTTTCAGATTGAAAGTATCCAGCTCATGATGGATAGTGAAACTGGTCGATCCAAGGGATATGGATTTATTACGGTGAGCTGTTTCCATGATTGACGTGATCTAAGTAGCTTAGTAAAACTTCATTAGTTACTGATAGTGTGGGGAAGGAGTCATGGTTAATATTTTCAAATGGTTTAAATTAGTTTGCCGATTAGTAATCATTTCTTACTAGCAGTAAGGGTCCTTTAATTGTGAAAGTTTATTTAATGAGTTTACTAATTCCCTGTATGTGGTCAGTTTGTGTAGCCAACTCTTCATATAATTGAAGTCTGTGATTCCTTTATGACTTTTTCAGTCTCTGACTCTTTTATGACACACTTTTGTCAGTTGAAGGAAGGTCTCTTGGAGTTCTTTTTTACTTAAAATCCTTTTTATATGTACATACCTCACAACTACCACCAGGATTACCTTATTAAAGTGTTTGGCTAACTGTCTAAGCCTAGTCCCTGATTAGGGAATGAGATTGCAGCTGGAATAATTGTGAATGGTAGTTTTTAGTGCCCTTGAGTCAATTGTGATTCATAGTGATCCTGAGTACAGCAGAGTGGAAACCTGCTTGGTCTTTTTGCACCATCCTCTCACCTTTTGGTGGTATATCAGAGAATGCTCTGCTGCTATTCATAAAGTTTTCTTGGCCAATCTTTCCAGAAGTGCATGGCCCCGTCCTTCTTCCTAGTCTGGAAGTTCTGCTGAAACCTGTCCACCATGGGTGACTCTGCCCGTATTTGAAATACTGGCAGCCTAGCTTCAGCATCACAGCATCAGGCAGTCACAACTAACAGGCAGGTGGTATGGTTCCATGACCAGGAAACCAACCTGGGCCACGGTGGTGAGATTGTCGAATCTTAACTACTAGACCACAGGGCTGGGTAATTGTGAATGGAGGTGCCCTTTTAAAAGTAAATTCTTTAATGTGTTATTTCATGATGGAATCCAACTACATGATAGCAGTTTTTCAAAAGTATGATATTATGACCTTGGAAGTTGCTGGAAACGGATATTTTTAGTTTAAAATACAGATAGGTCCCAATTTTCATCAGGAATCTGTGTGTCTTCTATCCAAATTTCAGTAAAATTTAAAACTCTTCTATAGTGGTAGAGAATCTGTTTCATTGGTTATTGGGATTTTATCTACTTTAGTATGTACTTGTGAAAGGAGAAAAGTCATTTCTAAAACTGTTAACTCACCAACATTTTATTTTGTTTCTAAGAACATTAGTGTGGGTCATTCCCCCTTTTTCCCCCTAGAAAAGTGATGTGGTCAGGGGATTTTACATGTAATGTTAATTTGAGTATTTCATCCTACTTAGTACCTAAAGAATTTAGTGTTCTATATTATAGGGTTTACTGCTTGAGTATTTGGTCAGTGGGCACGTTTTCATGAGAATACTACTAAATATATGTAAACAAGACATGTTTTGCAAAGCATTTTTAAATTTTTTAATATCAATTAAATATGAAATGTTTTCTTTGATTTAGTGATCTGTATGCAAAGTTAGATTATGTAAGTTTATATGGTGCCGTGTGTGTGTCTGAATGTTTTCTATTTTATAACTATTTGTAATTTTTCCCATCTCAATAACAGAAAAAGGTTTATTTTTGAACATTTAAACGTACTGATGAAAGATTAGCTATGGAGTTGATGGCAATATGTTCCTTTCTTCCATTAAACTTAAAACCAGAGTGTGTGAGTTAGAGATTTATTGTGTCTGCATCCTAGAATTAAGAATTTTACTGATTTTATTGGCAATAAAACATGACCTGAAGTTGTGTGTTAAAAATAACATCTCAGGCTGGCATGGTGGTGCAGCAATTAAATTTGCGCATTCCGCTTCGGCCACCCGGGGATTAAGCCAGTTAGGATCCCGGGTGTGGACCTTCGCACCGCTTATCAACCCGTGCTGTGTCAAGCATCCCACATATAAAATAGAGGAAGATGGGCAGAGATGTTAGCTCAGGACCAACCTTCCTCAGCAAAAAGAAGAGGATTGGCAGCCCATCAGGGCTAATCTTCCTCAAAAAAAGAAAAAACATCTGGGTGAACTCCTTGTGTTTCTGAGTAGTTCACTTTTATGAGGGGAAAAAAGCATCCTTTTAGTTTATCCCAGAGCATTCAAAAGGGTTTGATTGAAAAATTACTTTTCACCTTTTGTAACTAAGATTCCATTCCCCAAAATAGGTGTCCTTACTTGATAAATATCTTGTTATTTAAACTACCACTTCAACAACTGTTATTTGCATGAGCTTGTGATCTAATCATGTAGATTATATTACTTGCAGCTTGAAATTTATAACTTACCATCCGCCTAGCTGTAGCTGTTGCATAAACTAGACTTAATAAGTAAGCATTTCCTTACCTTGGTTATACATGTTAACTAATATTTGGGACTTTTTACCCTGTCTCTCAATTATATAGTTTTCTGATTCAGAATGTGCCAAGAAGGCTTTGGAACAACTTAATGGATTCGAGTTAGCAGGAAGGCCAATGAAAGTTGGTCATGTTACTGAACGTACTGATGCTTCCAGTGCTAGCTCATTTCTAGACAGTGATGAACTGGAAAGGACTGGAATTGACTTGGGAACAACTGGTCGTCTCCAGTTAATGGCAAGACTTGCAGAGGGTAAGTTTTTACTAGTGTTGTGAATGATTTATTGTGGGTATGGTAATGAGAAAGGTAACTGTGCGGACTAATAATTGGAAATGATTATTTCTTTGTTGGATTTGATGTTATCCTTGAGCAGCACATGCAATTTAAAATTATAGATGAACTTCCTTGCCTTAAAGTTCTAATAGAATCTACTTTATGGTGGTGCATTTTGAGTACCACAGCTTAAGTTACAGGATTCCTTACCCGAGAATAAATTCAGTTGCAGCTCTTATTCTGTGGCCTCCTTGTAATTTGTTTTAGTGAAGTGACTTTGGTAGTATGCATACAGAAAACTAGGTTTTTGTGCTCTTAATACAATAAGGACTTTAAGACTTACTCTTTTACAGGTACAGGTTTGCAGATCCCACCAGCAGCACAGCAAGCTCTACAGATGAGTGGCTCTTTGGCATTTGGTGCTGTGGCAGGTAGGAATTGAATCTTTTCTAATTTGAAATCGTTGTTTTTTCCACCTAATTCGAAAATTTGCCAAATTTTTGCATTTAAAAGGACTTACTGAGAATTCAATTCATCAAGTACTTTTAGCCTGTACATTTCAAGACTTCATATAAGGAAGTGGAGATATAGGACAGAATTATCCAGTAATCATAGTAAGCTGTCAGGGTATTTTTGAACCCTGCACACCAAGGTTTAGTTGAAATTTGTAAGTTAGACCTTTTTAAATACATCACTGTCATTAAAGACCAAAAAGCTTATATTGCTTTAAAGAAAAAAATGTTTCTTTTTAATGTTCGAGTTCGGAAAACAAGGCCTTTAAATCAACCTTTAATAAAATAATTGCAATATCAAGAGTGAAGAGAAAACTGCTAAGTAATGCATACTTTTTTGAGTTGTTGAGTTAGAGAATGAAGTTTCTTGAGAGAGCAGGAAAAGAGGAGAGAAATGTTTATTATAATTATGTACCAAAGGATTCACTTTATGAAACACATTGTTCTCCACTCTTATGGCTTAATTTAGTTATCTGAAATTTGCTTTTATAAACCTTGATATTAACCCTAATCTATGAGCTAGGATAGTATTTAACCTTGAAATGTTGAAGACTTGCTTTTAGAACATCTAAGAAGAACCATTTGTATTTTGGACTTCGGATGACAAGAAATACTTACCCCAAGAAAAATATGGCAGTTTCTATCATGAATTGGTCCTTTGATCTTATCTATAAAATGAGACTCTGAGAATATGTAAAATATGTAAATCACGGTACTGCATCTGAATATATAGAAAGGTCCATTGGTTACTTCATGCTTACCTTTTAAATCGAAAGCTCATTATCTAATTAAAGGAGAGGAGAGGACCCTTTCTACTTTTACGTTATTCTTTATTTTTAGAGAGAGAGGATTTTCATTGTTTCGTTTTTAGTGGATATCCAAAAGTTTGTGAGTACCTTTAGAAAACCTGCCTTTAGATTCTTGTCCTTCCTGCCAAATCGTATGATTTATTTTGAAATCTGATAGGTAGTTATTCTGCAGAATTTCTGACAAAATTATGCCAGTATTTCCTTATAAGAAGAAAACTCATAACCCTTAATGCATTTCTGTATTTGGGTCATTTGATGACTCCCCAAGTATCCCTGAATTACTGTTTTTTTTATTTTGACTTTTTAAACAAGTATTAGACATTTAATTTCTTTACAGTGAACAAGTAGTCATAGAATGCCACTTGCTGTAATTGAAGATATTAAAGGAAACACCCATCACTTCCAGAAATACATGCTAGTCAGTGGTTTGAAAGTTATTGTTTAATGTGAAATCAGTATCTTTGAATTACTTCCTATTGTTCAGATCATTTCCATAATTTTGAAAATGCTTGATTGTTTACCATATTCTAGGTTTTGCATTAGATGCTAGCGAACAAGATTTGTTCCCTCCTTTCAGGGATTTGATGCAGTGACATTTGAGTCATTTCTAAACAATCTTATGTTATATTCTGGATGCTATATCAAATAATGTTGATTTGATCTTCATAAATACTGTCTTCAACTAATTGAAGGTTTTTCCATGTTAGGCATCCCTACTATCCTCAGCCATTATTTTTTCTATTTTGCATGATTATGATTACACATCCCTGGACAGCCACTGTGTACAGGCTTAGTGATTGTGATCAGCTATTTCTAAATGTCTGTATGGATTGCTGAAAATAGCCATTTAGTTATCTGTGGATTATATTTGCCCTTTTTAGTGTTTATAGACCTCATTTTAAAGTTTGATTCTGTTTTCCTACACTTCCCATAAATTGCGATTGCTTCTGAGTTTACAATAATCAACACTAAATTTTTAGATAATTATTTATGTAACTGGGACATCGTTAAAACTTTACACATCCTTTTTGAAATTAAATAAATTGCTGAGCGTTAATGTGTTTGAGGCTCTTATCCTCTAAGTCCTTTAAAGTTGTTTTTTGAAAGCAGGGGTGGGTCATCATTATATCTTCATGTCTTATTCTGGAAGTTTAACAGTTCCTAAGATAGGTTAGAGTTCTTATCTTTATGAAACCCATGCTTTTGTTTCCTAACTTGTCACAAACGACTGAAAAGTAATTTTTGAAAGTTGGATAGGGATTTATATATACTTAAAATAGTATGACTTTCTGGTGTCTGTACATTTTTTACCATTTTAAGGGGGATAAAGACAATTGTGTTATAATTTAAAGTTTATTGATAGTATTCCTATGGTCATATCTTCAAGTTCCCTGAGTACACACCAGTTAAATTTCTTCAACTCCCTGAGATGCCAATTTTCATCACATAGGACCCAGGTATTCTTAGATCCCGATATAAGTTGGCCTGCAGATCCCTTTTCATTTTTGCCCATGTTTTATGATCATATTCTGTATTCAGCAGGAAACCCAAATGATAATGAAGTCTTGCATTTGAATCACACGTTACTGAAAATGACGTTACTAAATCTAAATAATTTCCATGTAGTATGTTTCTGTAATTTCAAGATAGCTTTACAACACTATGGCGTTTTCTTTACCATTCAGACTTGCTGCTGTTTTCACTTGCTAGCAGCTTTCTCTTGTCTTCCAATGTAGAAATGTTAATGATGATAGTATCAGAAAACAGATTGGTGAAAATCCCCATTCTGTTTATTTTTTAATTCTGAATCCCCATTCTGTTTATTTTTAACATTGACTAGATGCTTAAATTTTTCTTGTACTTCATAGATTATATTAAACCTGATTAAATTTCATTCCTGCCTCATTAAATTTCCAGACTAGGCCAGGAAACCAGACCCTCATAAAACTCAACCTTCTGGGCTGGACCTGATGATTTAAATCTTAAAAGCACTTAAATAATGTATACTTTTAATAGCTAGAATGGTGTCTTTCCCACTGGTGATAGTCCTACTACTTAATTGGCAGATTATTTAAAGTGTTTACAGCTGTTTGACATGTAGTGTTGCAGTGTTTACATTTTACTATAAACTTTTAAAGTTTAAAATGCTTACTGCTACTGATAGAACAGTAAATAGTTGAATATCCCAAGTACTTGGAATTGAATTCTCAAGATCAGGGTTTTCATGCATTTTCTGACCGGTGTGCTTCCCTTTCCCCATTTCCCATTATTCCCATGTCAAGAGTAGTATAGTGGAATGAATTTGAGATATGGAAGAGTACTAGGAATAGGAAGAGAGAGGCATAGAGGCATGAGTAAGTTTCCTAGAATAGGAGGAAAGAAAAAGGCCCCAAAGCCTTGTCAATGAGGAATGGGGAAGGAGGTTTGGCTGCCAGGTTTTACTAGAAGTTCATTTTGATAAACCCTGCTACTGTAGTCCTCTTTTATTAATGCTTTCCTGACATTTACCCTGTTAGTTGAGGCTCTTCATTGTTCCTGCACTGAGCTGTAGAATTCTCTTTTGTTATAGATTTGCAAACAAGACTTTCCCAACAGACTGAAGGTGAGTTGAGCTTTTTATTTGTCTTTGAAATAGATGTAAATGTAGTAAAACATAGTTGTTTACATTTAGTGTATCATATTATAGTTTGTATTTTGAACCCAATTTTCACAGAATGACATAGTGGTGTATACACAGTAAGCTATGTGGTAATGTATGTTTCAGAGGCCTAATCGAAATCATTACAATTACATGGATAAAGAAAACAAAAATGTTCGTGCTTTTTTGCTTTAGCTTGCTCAAAATTATTTTCAGCCTTGTATGCTTATCTTTGTCTTCGGATTGTTCATAAGTTTTATATAGAAGTCAGAAAATGAAATTTGTTAGTTTAGTAGACAAATCCTTTAGAACATGGAGTCTGAATTTAATAGGAAAGTTAGGAAAACTGACTGTACCTCCACTGATTTGTATAAACCAGTACCAAGCCTTGAGAAGATTATCCAGAAATAAATTGCACTCAGATTTCAGAGATTGAAATGATTTATAAAGTAGGCTGTTCTTAATTTTCAAGTAAATCTCTGCCATTTGCTAGATCATTTTACTATTGTCAAATTTGGTATTCATCTTTTATAGGATATACTTGGTCATTTAGGGAAATGATTCTGTGTGAGAAAGGTCTACCATGTTCCTTGATAGTCGGGAATTAAACATTTTAACTTTTCCAACAGTTGGGACAATTTTACTCAATTCTTTTTTTCCTAACAGATTTTAAAAAGTAGAGCTAGTAGATTCTCCTATTAGCTGTATTTCTATGCTGAGTTCATTGTGTTCTGCATTTACCTAGGTTTGAACCAGAATGTTTATATCATACATTTTCTAAATATTTTTCGGTATGCGTGGTAATTTATATTATCATAGTTAATTTGAGAAATTGGAAAAAGTCATGCTCAGTTGTTTTGTAATGACCTTCCAGTGTATTTTCCAAGCATACTTCCATTTGTTTATGATATAAGGTACACAGTGGGCTTCATTTTTATTAATTGTAATATGAGCATGCTTTCATCTTTAACTTTCCCCAGTAGAATTTGAGATGTTAGTTTAGCCTTTTTATTTTAATACAAAGCCTTATTAAGGAAAAATACTTGTTTATTGAAGTAAAATATAAAGAAGCAAAAAGCACTTGTAATTCTATTAGAAACAGTCATTTTTTTACGATGTATTTCATGCACAGCCCTAATTTTTGCTTACTGGAATATTTCTGATACTTCCTCAGGTGATCGTTCATTTTAATTACTATAATTTCTAATGCACTGTTTTATCCTTAGCTTTGTTTGTTGTTGTTATGTATTGGGATGAAATTTGGTCAAATATTATGATTACGGTGAGTTCTGTAACAGCTACTGGTAATGTTTTGTAAATGACATGAAAGCAGTGGAGCAGCTGTCCTGGAAAATGCTCTCACTTCAAGATTAAAACCAATATGGGCTTTAAATATTGCTTCTAAATATTAGTGTCCAGTAGTTTCTTATTTTTACCAGTGAATATTCTATAATCTATAATAAATGCTATTATTCTTATTTTGTGCTAAAATACATTTTAAAAATAGCAATTTGATTTTTTAATAGGATTTATATTTCTAGGATATTAAATCTTAAATGCTTGGATGATTTTATGCATCTTATTTTTAAAACTTAATCTTTTTATGCTCATACATTTAAAAGAAAATATGTAACTAAATTTATGGGCAGAAACCTAACAAATATAAGGGTATATAGATTTATTTGGTGTCTTAAAGATCATTTTCATCATCCCCTGCTTCTCAGGGTATAAACTCCAGCAGCTCTTCAAAATTAATCTTCCATTTGATCCTTTGCCTTTCTGGATTGATTGTATTGATATTTGTTTAATGGAATGAATTTTGTTTACATGTAGAGTTTAGTTTTCCTTCTAAAAATAAAACTCCCAACTTACTCAAGATTGGCCATTTCAAATATTAGGTTGCCTCAGTTTTCTGGCAACTAAAATAGAGTACTATTAAATACTTTGATAGCATTATTAAATAAGGTAAATTAATGAAGTGCCTGACTCCCTTAGTTTTATACTTGGGATTTAGTGGTTTGGGGTTTGTCTTATTCATCAGGGATATTCTGATGCATTTTCTATGAAACTAATTTCTCTCTCTCTTTTTTTTTTTTTTTTTTTTTAGCTTCAGCTTTAGCTGCAGCTGCCTCTGTTCAACCTCTTGCAACACAGTGTTTCCAACTCTCTAACATGTTTAACCCTCAAACGTAAGTAATATACTTTGGTCCAGTTCAAAAGGGTATACTGTGAAAGGTGTAATATTAAGTTTTCTAAGTTAATATTTAGGCTGTTTCAGTATATTTGATAATTGACAGTGCAACAGTTTTGATTCTTGTAGTATTGTTATGCACATTGCTAATTATTTCCTTTGGATGTAAGATTGGAATTGCATTGAAAGTTATGCAAATTTTATGTTTTCCATTTATATATAAATATTTTTTATGAAGTTTGAGTGGTATTTATTTTTGTCAGCAGTTTACTTTTTTACCAGTTCTTAGCTTTGAAATTTTATTTCAGTGTAATAGCAGAACAGTATCTTCTAAATTTTTCTTCTATTCATTATTGCATGCTGTGAATTAGGAATATTTCTTTCCCGGTGCCTAACCAGTGATTGGAATGCCGTTTATTAATCAGTTCAAACTCTTCTCACTGGTTTTATAGATCGTGTTTATAATACATAGTTATGTGTCGCTTATCGACTGGGATGTGTTCCGAGATGTGCATTGTTAGGCATTGTCATCATCGTGTGAACATCGTTGAGTGTACTTAAACACACCTAATTGGTAGAGCCTACTATACATCTAGGCTGTATGGTATAGCCTATTGCTCCTAAGGTACAAACCTGCACAGCATGTTACTTTACTGAATACTGTAGGCAATTGTAACACAATGGTAAGTATTTGTGTATCTAAACCTAGAAAAGCTACACTAAAAATACGGTATAAAAGATTAAAAAAAGGGTACACCTGTAGGGCACTTAACCATGAAGGGAGTTGGCAGGACTAGAAGTTTCTCTGGATGAACCAGTGAGTGAGTAGTGAGTAAATGTGAAGGCTTAGGACATTACTGTATACTACTGTAGACGTTATAAACACTATACACTTCACATTACAATAAAATTTTTAAAAATCATTTTTCTTCAATAATAAACTAAACAACTGTATTTGTTTATAAACATGTAAATTTTTAAACTCTTTTGTAATAACACTTAGCTTAAAACACGAAGATTGTATAGCTATACATAAATATTTTCTTTATATCTTTATTCTGTAAGCTTGTTTCTATTATTTTTTTTTTAACTTTTTAAACTATTTTGGTTAAAAAATAAGACATAGTAGCCAAGGATTGGCATCAGGATCATCAGTATCATTGTCTTCCACCTCCGCATCTTGTCCCATTGAAAGGTCTTCAGGGGCAGTAACATGTATATTGAGCTGTCATCTCCTATGGTAACAATGCCTTTTTCTGGAAAATCTCATGAGGGACATATCTGAGGCTGCTGAGGAGTTGTCACTGTTTTCAGAAATATGTCCTTGGTGGTTTGCTTGGTTGGTTTCTTTCATCATAAATTTGCTTATAAGCAGACAATGCACCATGAGCATTCGTCTCTATTAATGAAAACCTTTTGGTGTTTGGATCCATGTTTTTAAACTTAAGGAGCTTGTTGAGGTCTGCAAAAGCTTCTGTTAAACCTTTCACCGTGAATTTCTCTTGCTGCTTCTCAGCTATGTGTTTCTGTTCCAGTACCAACAACTCCATTAGTCAATTCCTCAGGAACCACCTCTAGGGAGCTCCTCAGTGTTCATTCTCATCTTCACCCAGGTTAAAGTCGTTTGCCATCTTTACCACAGCCTTGTTGATTTTTGTGACCTCCTCATCCCTAGCAAAAATGCTTTTAAGTCATGGGTGATCCTCTTGACTGTCTTCTTCCAGATGCACTAGGCAATAGGAATTTTTCAGCTGTTATAATTTTATGAGACCACCGTTGTGTATTCAGTCCGTCCTTGACTGAAACGTTAATGTGACACCTCACCATATTCCGCTGTAAATGTAGGTTTTCTGTTTGGTTGATTTGATATCAGCCAATATATTTGATGAAATACTGCTTCATATAGTAAGTGTAATAATTTGTAACATGCTGTTTGCATTGTTTATGTATTAGTTCATTGTTTACCAAAGAAAGAGCCTGGAATTCTTGTATTCTTCTGTTAATACCAAATTCTTTATTTTAGCTTTAGCTATGAAATGGTGATAAATTGGTATAAGTATCATTTGAAAGATGTCAATAAACCATTTAAACAGTAATTTAGAGTTAAAAAAATTTATAAGCTTGGTTGGAAATAATGTTTTATATTATCTTTTGATTTCCTCCAGTGCCCCATACCTGCTAATATCAGTGACTTTTTTAGATTAAAAGAATGCAATTTAAAATATAGAGAATATATGTAACATTTTATAAGTTTGAATAGTGTCTAATAGAGTTTCATACTTTCTTACAGAGAAGAAGAAGTTGGATGGGATACAGAGATTAAGGATGATGTGATTGAAGAATGTAATAAACATGGAGGAGTTATTCATATTTATGTTGACAAAAATTCAGCTCAGGTATTTTGATCTTTTTAATAAACAAAGATTGGACGTTGTTACTCTCTTTTGTGTCTTAATCTTCACACATACTTGGAGCATATTATGATCATATTATGTCTTAGAGTTTTGGGTTTTTCCTCAATAAATATACACCCTCCAAAAGAAAGACACTTTCAAAATAATTGAAGAGTAGACCAGGCCATTGTGTAGCAGTGTTGGTGATGTGTATTCAAAGCTTGCCATGATATCTTGGCATCTTGGTTCATTCTTTAGCAGTTTTCAGTCATAGAGAAAAGATAGTATGGGGCAGTCTTTGGGGGAATAAACGGTTTTCAGTAAAATTGTAGGTGTACATATTAGCTAGTGAAACAGTTGCGTAGTTGTAGAGCACTTTTTTTTATAGGGAACGTGAATAAACCTATTTGAATCCATGTTGTATATTGCAACGCCCTAACCTTTTTTTTGGTTGTATCTTAGGGCAATGTGTATGTGAAGTGCCCATCAATTGCTGCAGCTATTGCTGCTGTCAATGCCTTGCATGGCAGGTGGTTTGCTGGTGAGTCTGATCTTTTTTTCTGAATGATTATTATTAAGGGTCTAAAACTAAGTGAAGATGCTAACCCACCATATCTGTTTCTTTCAACAGGTAAAATGATAACAGCAGCATATGTACCTCTTCCAACTTATCACAACCTCTTTCCTGATTCTATGACAGCAACACAACTACTGGTTCCAAGTAGACGATGAAGGAAGATAATAGTCCCTTATGTATATAGCTTTTTTTCTTTCTTGAGAATTCATCTTGAGTTATCTTTTATTTAGATAAAAATAAAGAGGCAAGGGTCTACTGTCATTTGTATACTATTCCTGTTACCTTGAAAAAATAAAAATGTTAACAGGAATGCAGTGTGCTCATTCTCCCTAACTAGCAAATCCCACTGTATACAAAGCTGTTCTCTTGTTCTGCCTTTTAAATGTACATGTAGAAAATTACATTAAGGATCTATAGGAATAGCTCTAGGGGAACAAATGTGCTTAATGTAAAAAGGCAGACAGGGATGTAATGTTTTTAATGTTTCAGAAGCCTAACTTTTTACACAGCAGTTACAGTTCACGTTTCACTAATGTTGATACTTGGCTAATGCTTCAGCAGAGGTTTCTGGAATACACATTTAGTGTATGGAAATTCAAGACAGCTAAAGGGCTGTTTGATTAACATCTCATCTTGCATTCTGATCAGTTGGCAAGAAGAGGAGATTTCAAAATTACATTTCTGGATGGTATCTTTTTCAATTAATGTATCTGTAAAAGTTTCTTTGTAAATATTATGTGTTCTGGTGTGTCTTAAGATTCCAAACAAAATGATCCTTGCATTTCCTCAAGATGTTTAGTGACAGTCTGATAAGCAAAGCAGTCTAAGCAAGAAATAGGAAATGCAGATATAGGTTTTGTCTGGTTGCATATAATCTTTGCTCTTTTTAAGCTCTGTGAGCTCTGAAATATATTTTTGGGTTACTTCAGTGTGTTTGACAAGACAGCTTGATATTTCTATCAAACAAATGACTTTCATATTGCAACAATCTTTGTAAGAACCACTCAAATAAAATTCTCTTAAAAAGGCCACAAGAAATCTTCATTTTTGAAATGTTTTAAAGTCATAGAAACTTGAAAATAGAATATTAGTTTCTTTGACTTTTAGTAGTTCAGTACCTATCGCTTTGGGAAAATTTCTTGCCCTCGAGTTGTCCCTGTACACTCCTCTATGTCACTGTATCTTATCACTGTACTTCTTATTTAGGGTACTATATCAAAACTGAGGGATTTACCAAAAACAAAAGCAAACAAATTTGCCCAGCCCTTAAATGGGCATTCTTCCAGTCTCTTGTATTGTCTGGGCATCTTTGTGAAAAAATGTCTAATTATTCAAAAGTAAATACAGAACAAGATGTTGTAACCTCAAACTGGTTTCCCAAGTTGATTTAACTGCATTTGTTACTTTATTAAGGGATTTTTGAGCTTTATCTTTTACATGGGCAGTGAGTCTTCATTTATGCTCAACTCTACTGCAGGTTTTTCTGTCTAGGTTGAACTCTTGAGTAGGTAACATTGCTCCTAATGGAATGATTACATTCCAGTACTGATTTCCTCACCTGCTTCTACTTGATTGTATCTGTTTCTACTTGATTTGTTAGCGTTGAGGCACAAGTTTCATAGGTTTATTCAGATAGCAAGATATTTAATCAGTTTGAATTTGGAGATGTAATTTTCTACCAACCCTTTTGACAGATATTTATAATTTCTTCCCTTAATTGCTTTATTTAAGTTGAAGAAAGTTTTCAAGATTCAAGTTTATTTTGCAACACTGGCCAGCAGTGTCCCTTTGGGGCAGACTTAGGGAATTTTTTTTCTTTCCAAATCATCTGTTATCTTCATAATTAGTTGTTTATTCTTGAATCAAGTCGTATCAGGTTTATTTTGTCATTGCTTTCCAGGGAACTGGGCTGGCAAACGTTGCCTTAGATATTTGTTTAATCTCATCTGCCCACCACCACAGAATGTAATTTGGGTTGTAAATGACAGTCAAAGCAAACCTAAGAATTTAATAATTTGAATAGTATGATGCATAGACCACAGTTCAAATGGGTAATCAGTTCCTGAGACAGGTATCCCACTCTTTGGTTGGGAAATCTGTAGCTGCTACAGCTATCTTGGTAGAGTCCTTATGCCCCCAAAATACTCCAGTGTAGTTTTATCTATTTTAACATTTTCCTAGTTTCTGATTAGGAATACTTGAGGGGCAATGCAGTTAAGAGCAAAATCTATTAAGGGCTGTGTATGCCCTAAGCAGGTGAGGGATAGGCACTTGGCTCATTACTAAGACCTTTCTTACCAAGCCAATTAATAGAATTTTGTGGGTGGTCACTTGATGTAATTTACATCCCCTGTGGCTGGCTAGAAAATCATCTGGAATTTAGGCAGTTAAGCTACAAGTGTCTGATTGAGTTTGTGGATGATTTGTTGTTCTGATCAAGCCAGCTATGTCTGAAGGACAATTTTTGGATGAATAGTATAGTATTGGAAATAAGATTTGTGAATTAAAAACCCCTTTTGCAGTGTGACTGAGGTAATCTAGTCTTAGCCTCAGTTTTTCACCTTTAGAACAGTGATAATAGCATCAACCTTAAAGAGTTGAATAATTAGGGTTTGCTAGAATTTATGGAAAGTTGCAGGCAGGCAGAAATGGACAGGCCCTGTGAAACATACACCAAATCTAATTAGGCCACATCAGATCTCTAAGCAAGCTGAGTAATCCGCTGAGAAGAAAAAAAATCCCTCTGTAACAGACATCCAGACTACTCAAAGACTTTTGTTTTATTATAGTACATGGGCTGAGACTGATGGGAGGGGGATGTAGTGGGCAACCATTGCCCTGATTAGCATCGGATGCCCATCCCGATGGCCATGAATGTGCCAAAGGTGCCGCCACTCTGCATCATGGTTTTCCCGATGCCGCCCATCAGCTCCCGACCCCGCATTCCGATCCTGAGAGAGGAAGAAACCAAGATGGGGCCAACTGGGAACAAAAATACAGGCAGAGGCGTTAACTGCCCTTTTCCAATTTGTGTTTCTAATGATGAATCAAGCACTCTTGAAGCCCGGCGGGACATTATCTCTTCCCACCTAAAGTGGATATTGACAAGGAAAAGGATCCATCAGGGTCTCTAGGGGGATTCTTCTGATGGGAGGAAGCAGATGCAATGTAAAGTACATGGACAGGGAAACCAGTTTTCTGTGCCTGTTTTATCTCCAGGTTATATAAGATCCAATAAAGACATTCCTCTTTTAGATAGTTTCCTAGTGCTAAAACAATGATTGTGGAGTCAGACGTGGGTTCAAGGCCCAGCTCTGCAATTTACAGGCTGTGTCAAGTGTAAAACGGAGATCATATCATTCACACGATTGTTGTGACAACACACGTACAGCATTCAGCACAGTGACTGACAGTAAGTGCTCAATAAGTGGTAATTAACAATCTGGAAAAATGGGAATAATAGTCTACTACCTGTGAAAATGACATGTCAGGCTGTAGAATTTATCTGCTTCATTTCTACATCCTGTTCCTAGTACAGTAAAACTGCTCAACAAGTTTGTTTCACTATGCACAATTGGAAATAAAAGTAACAGCAACGATAGTAGTAATAACCATTTACTGAGCACTTAAAACGTGCCAGATTCTGTGCTAAGTGTGGTCTGATTTGATCCTTACAACGCTATGAGGTAGATGTTACTGACCTCATTCTACACTTCAAAGTCAAACTCCAACTTGCCTACGGGTAGGGGCCAGAGAGCAGTCTGAGTCAGAATTCGTATTCTCAAGCAATGAGGTTGCCGCCCTGTCCTTCCAGACTGAAGGTAGTTAGAAAATCAGTCTCGCTCTTTACAGGACAGCGAGGGAATTGGAACGAAGGAGGCTTTGTTTAGGCTGCAGGCCGAGTGGAGTGGGGCGGGAAGGTCCGGTAGTCCCGCCCAGAGATCACCGCCCGCTCCCCTCACCTGAGACAGGAAAAGGTGCCGAAGAGCGCCCCAGCCGCCATGCCCACGGCGCAACCCATCACAAAGCCCATCTTCACACGGTCGAAGCAGCTTGGCTGGGACTGTCCGTAGGGACCCACGGCCACCGGCATCTGCAGGGTTCGAGGGTTAGGGAAGTGCGGGCCTAGCCGCCAGCCCGAGAGTCAGGCGGGGAGTGGGGACCGGGCCCAAGGGTTCGGGGAAGTCGGGGAAGGAAACTAAGCTCGTAGCCCGACTCCATCACCCTCTTAGCGTTCGGATCCCCGCGCCGCGGTGCCCCCACCTCACCTCGCTCGCGGCCTCGGTCGCTCAGCTTACGTCTCACACAGAACGCAAGGCCGAGCGTGCTCACCGCCCGAAGAATCGCTTCCGGGGCGCGGAGCAGTACTTCCGGGATCCCGTAGCGGAGGACTGAAGACGCTTCGGCAAAGGGCCTCTGCTACCGGGACCATGCTGCTGCGAACCGCTTGGAGGCGGGCGGCCGCAGCCTTGCCTGCTGCTCAGGGGCCGAGGCCCGAGGCGCCCACTCGGGGGCTGCGCCTGCGCGGTACGCTCCGGGTCCCGCTCGCTGCCACCTTCCCTGCAGGCGCGGACCTCTCTCGGCCGGGCATTCACCTGAATAGTCCGGAGCGTCCCTCTTCTGCTGGTTACCAGACCCTTTGACCTTTCCTCTTGGCTACACCCCTCAAACTTTCTCAGACCGGCCATTGGAACGGTTGACTTCGCAGCGCCCCCTCCCTCAGATCCTGCCCCGCAGGCCCTCAGAGCCTTTGAGGCTCGGCCTTCAGACCTCTCCTGGCCAACTTTCAGAGATGTTAGTCCTCCAGCCAGTAACCTTTGGAGATCTTACCTACTCTTGTCTCCACATTGCTTCTAAATGGCTCTGTCTTTTCAGAACCCTCCCTACTCCCAATGACGCAATTTGAATTTTGTCGCCACATCCCCCTTTAAGAACCCTCTCTCCCTTACCGCCTTTTATAGTTTCCTCAAGTTTTCTGTTTTGTTCCCTTTTACACTGAGATTCGACTCCAGCATGCCTTAAACTTAATTCACCTCCATCCAGCTTTTACCTTGGAGGCCCTGTGTCTGCAGTTGCATCCTCTCTCACTTGGCCGCTCCATTCCATTTTCTTGTCAGTTGTAGACCGTGCTCCCCAGTCTGCCGTTCCCTCAGATACAGCCACTGCTGCAGAGGCCGAGACAGTACTGCGACCTCTGTATATGGATGTGCAAGCTACAACTCCTCTGGTAAGGAGGGAGGGGCAGCTTTCTCCAAGGCTGTTTACAGGAATTATATTGTAGAAGTGACAATGCCCAGAAATGGCTGGATCCTCGTAGAAGAGAGAGCCATTGAGAAGTGTGTACTGGGAAAAGCAACGAGCCAGGACTGAGGAGGCTTAAGTTGTAGTCCACTAGTAATGGCTCAACTACTTACTAGCTGTTGACCTTGGTCAAATTACTTCAGTGCAGGCACTATAGTAGTAGAAAAAGCTTGGGCTCTGGAATTAGCTGGACTGCTACTTAGTAACTCTGTGAATTGGGGCAAGTAACTAATGGGTTAAAAGACATAAAGCAGGCTTTAGAATAGCTTGGCACATGATAATCACTTAAATATTAATGCAAGTTTTTTCCGATGCGTGGACTCTATGTCCTCACCCCTTGTAGATCACGTTGTATGGCAGGAAGAGAGACACCTGCAGACACAGCTGTGAGGACAAGGCAATGTTTGTAGATTACCTGGGAAGATGGTAGGATAGTCTGATTTAAGATGGATTGGGAATGGAAGTGTATTCGGCTGATATTTGGTTAGTATCTGAGGGGATGGAAGAATGTTTGAGGCCTAATCTAGGCAGTGTCTGAGGGTTGGGAGTGTGTTGAGGCAGGTTGGGCAGGTCTCGGGGGATGGAGTGGGGCCTGAGTTAACTATGGGCTCAAGAAGACATCTATTCTGTTGTGCTCAGGACCCTCGGGTGCTTGATGCCATGCTCCCTTACCTCATCAACTACTATGGGAACCCACACTCCCGGACACATGCTTATGGCTGGGAGAGTGAGGCAGCCATGGAACGTGCTCGCCAGGTTAGTACAGAGGATTCTGGGAGGTTCTGATGTCAGAGGTTCAGTGGCCTGTAGTAGGCGTTTCCTTCTTGGTAGGTATGGGTGGAGGTGGAAATGGTTTGGGGCTCTTGCTGGAAGAGATTCAGAGAGTAGGCCTTGGAGTCCTTCTGAAGGCATTTGATTCATTCCCACATTTCCTAGCTAAATGACCTTTGGCAAGTTAACTAATTTCTTTAAGCTACAATTTGCTTGCATTGAAAATGGAGATTATAATTATTTCTCTTGCCTAGGGCTATTGGGTGGATTGAATGAGATAATTCTGGTGATGTGTTTATTGACACAATGCCTATACATACTAAGAGCTGAATAAATGCTTTTTGAAAAACAGCATTATTATTATTATTTTATATTGGGCTGGAAAAGAGCCTGGGATCTGGAATGTAAGTGAATCTATCCTTTGTCTGACCCTAGTGGGTGCAGAACTTCTTCTTGAGCAATTGATAGAATGCGGTGGAGCTCTTCTTGCTCCAGAGCTCTGTCCCAGGTGTGTCTGCAGCTACATTCCTGCCTGGGGAACTCATGTTACTGGTCTCTGTTTTTTGGCTTGCAGCAAGTAGCATCTCTCATTGGGGCTGATCCTCGTGAGATCATTTTCACTAGTGGTGCTACTGAATCCAACAACATAGCAATTAAGGTAAGAGAAGGGAACCAGAGGGCATCTCTGGGCTTGCCTGACTTGGGAGATGGTATCCCTCCACCATTTGGGTTCATATATATATTTCCAAGCCACCCATTTCCACCCTATTGTGAAGAAAAGACACAGATAAAGACAGATTCTTTCTGATTTGTTGCTTCCTTCAACCCTTTGCAAACTACTCTGTCTTAAGTCTTTGTTCCTACTGAACTGAGTTCAGTGAGGTAGTTGGATAAGAGAGGGAGTGGCGGGGCTGGCCCCGTGGCCGAGTGGTTAAGTTCGCGCGCTCCTCTGCAGGCGGCCCAGTGTTTCGTTGGTTTGAATCCTGGGCGCGGACATGGCACTGCTCATCAAACCACGCTGAGGCAGCGTCCCACATGCCACAACTAAAAGGACCCACAACAAAGAATATACAACTATGTACCAGGGGGCCTTGGGGAGAAAAAGGACAAAAATAAAATCTTTAAAAAAAAAAAAGAAAGGGGCTGGCTCTTGGACTCTTAACCACTTGGTTTTTTGGACGGCAGCTACTTCAGAGAGTGGATAATGGGACTCAACCTTTTGCCCCATCCTTTTGATCTAGTCACAATGAAGTCCAGAATACACTTGGAATTGGGCATGTTTCTCTGCTTCTTGTTACCAGCTTCACCCTATATATGTGATTTCGGGGCTTCCCTCCTCTCAGCCTTCTCTTTTTTTTCTGATGAAATCTGTTTGCAATAAGTTCCTCCTGTTTCTTTAGATGTCCCAATTTCAAATGTTGGTTGCTGTGGTGTCCTCTGCAGGCATTCACTTGGTCAACATTCTGAGATCAGTCACTCTGTCCTTGGGACATGTAGATCTTTAGTGCTAACGAAAGTAAAATTCCACTCTCAGTAGTCATGTTGGTGTTTCATAGAACATAATCATGTTTGACTGGGCCTGGTTGTCAGGATCACTTGTGTAAATACCAAGGCTCTGATAAATTGTGGGTTGCTGTAGTTCAAATGTGGCTCTAACCCCTCTCACCATGTCTGTCAACTGTGCTGCCAGTATTGGTTATTCTGACCTTGGGCTGAGTGTAGGAGGCCTAGGACAGGCTCCAGAGGCAGTCAGCATACTGCCCAATGCCATTAGCAGGAAGCCACCCTTCTTTTGGGCTGCAGAGACCACAGACCCAGGGTGGAGGTCCCATGAAAGATGAGGATGGTTTCTGGAATAGGTACTACTGAACCAAAATGAGTTTGGTTAAAATCAGACTCTCCACCGGAAAGAGTTGTCACATAAAGTAAAATATATTCACAGCAAATAGGAGACCACGTGGAATCATTTCCAAAGTCATATTCCAAAGTTGTGGTGCTCCCCAAAAAGGGAAGCAGGTGTCTTTTATTTCCAGTAGGGAGTGAATATTTAAAAGGGAAGTTTTGTCATCATGTGTAGACATGGGTCTTAGCTGGCACAGGTGCAGTCTGAAAACATGCTCTCACATATATCACATGTTATGCTAATAAGGCCTAAGCTCCATCTAGGGTGAAGATTATAGTATTAAGATGAGGAAAAGGGCACTTTCTGGTCATCTTCAAGTCATCTGCACAGGTGCTGCCCTTGCAATGGGGGTCTATCTGGTTCAGGCCGGTTGACGCTGGTATTTCTTCCCAACATGGCTCTGAAAACAACCTTGAGGGAGTGTTAAGCACCTTTAAACTTCTTTCAAGGCTGCTTAGGGAATGCACTGGTGACATAAGGAGCATTTTCAAAACTTTAAAAATGTTTGCTTTGAAAATCTCCACAGATCCCAAACCTGGAGGTCAAGGATTGCTAAGAATAGTTGTGACAGTTTTCCCATTAGTCTCTTAGATGGGTAGAGTAAATATCTGTCTTCCATTAGAGGATTCTACGCTGTGGGTAACTGAGATAGGAAGGCGGGGGGACTTTAAATGTTTTGTTTTTTGTGTTCCTTGTCCTCGAGAACATACAGTTTTTAAGTGCTTATATTTTTGGCCTAATTAGTTTTATATTTTGCTTTTAAAGAAGTACTCCATAATAAGCTCTAGGGGGACAGGGTTGCATATTTTAATTTTTTTTTAATTTTTAAAGGTAATTTATGCATATGTGGTAAGATTTTTTAACCCTACAGAAAGGTTTAAAATAAAGTGTAAGTTTTCCTCTCCTATTCTGACCCTAAGTCCTGCTCTGCAAAATTATTCTGTTAATCTAAACTAATTCTGTTTAATATTGTCCCAGAAAAAAAATTATACATACATGTAAGTTTGCTTTTAATATTTCCGCAAATTGCAGCATGTCACACTTATTCTTCTGTAACCATTAATAACATATCCTATGTTCTTCCATTTCAAAATCCCTAATTTTTAATATATTCTTTTTCACAGAGTTATGTTATCACAATTTACTATTCATTTCTGTATTGTTGGTTGTGTTTAATCTTTCCACTTTTTTAAGGATTGTAAATATAACTAAAGCATATTTTATCTCTATAGCTTCTTCTGTCTTTGAAATATTTCCCCAAGGTAAATTCCCAAAAGAGGAATCACAGTTAAAGAGTGTAAATACAGCTCTTTTTTTTTCCTTCTTCTCCCCAAAGCCTCCCAGTACATAGTTGTATATTCTAGCTGCAGGTCCTTCCGGCTCTGCCACGTGGGATGCTGCCTCAACATAGCTTGAGCAGAGCGTGCAAACTTAACCACTCGGCCATGAGTCCGGCCCCTGAAGACAGCTTTTAAGACATCTTTCTTATATGATTCCAGCATACAGAGATTATAGCGTAAATACTGCCATCAGCAAGGAATGAGTATATGAGTTTCACTTCTACACTGCCAGCTATGGGTATCAGTATCACCATATTAGCATATTTTGCTATTTAAATAGAAATAAAAGAGAGAGGCTTTTCCCTGGGATGCAAGGATAGACATGTTCCCTATTTTCCACCTATGGTGTAATAAAAAATAACTTTAGTTTTTGTCCTCTGTTCCTGGCACAGAGCTTAAAAAACCCTTGGAGTTTCCTGAATAATAGAAATGTAATTTGTTATTCATAACAAACCTCTTTGGACCATACCTGAGTTTATGGTAATGAAATGACTCATGGTGGGCCCTTAGATAGTTTCAAGGGACAGACTGGTCACTCCAAAAAGACCAAGCATGTGATTAGAGGGTTGGAACTTTCAGCCCTACTCTCCTGTAGGGAGGAGAGGGGGACTGGAGATTGAGTTCAGTTGTGCAGCCAATGATTTGGTTAGTGCTCCAACATCAGAGAATGTTGGAGCATACCGCCTTTGCCCACTTTCGCTTTACAAATGAGATTGAAGTCATTGCTGTCTCTCTGAGTATATTCTCCTTCCTTCCACCACCACCAATTTCTAGGGGGTGGCCAGGTTCTACAGGTCGAGGAAAAAGCACTTGGTCACCACTCAGACAGAACACAAATGTGTCTTGGACTCCTGCCGTTCACTGGAATCTGAGGGCTTTCAGGTCACCTACCTCCCAGTGAAGAAGAGTGGGATCATCGACTTGAAGGTAGGAATGAGTCTTGGAAGGAGGGGCAAAATAGGAGGAACTTGGCTTCCACCTGTAAATCTGTCTCTTCAGCCTCAGCTTGAGCTTAAAGGACTAGAGCTAATGGTGAGGGTAGAGTTTAGAGAAATAGGCTTTGCAGAGAAACTGAGTTTGTTCCCCTTGAGTGTATACCATTGTCCTTGTCTCTGGAGGATGTGTTTCTCAGCTTTGTCACTGCTTCCTGGTTTGTATGAGAGCCACTGGCAGGGTGGCAGGGACTCACACTCACCATAGCAGAGCTATGGCCTCCTCCCCTGCACTGATGTCTCTCATTCCCCCTCAAAAGGAGGTGTAGTTTTGCTTTTTTTAAGATTTTATTTATTTATTTTTTCCTTTTTCTCCCCAAAGCCCCCCGGTACATAGTTGTATATTCTTCGTTGTGGGTCTTTCTAGTTGTGGCATGTGGGACGCTGCCTCAGCGTGGTTTGATGAGCAGTGCCATGTCCGTGCCCAGGATTCGAACCAACAAAACTGGGCCGCCTGCAGCGGAGGGCGTGAACTTAACCACTCGGCCACGGGGCCAGCCCTGGAAGTGTAGTTTTTTTGAGGAATATTTCCCTTTTTGGCCTATGTCCTTATATGTCCATTTTGGATAATGAGTCCAAGCATCTTGTCTACTAGATTTTGGATACTAGCACTCCTAGACAAATCCTAAGATGTAGTTTGTAGACAGAGCACTGTCATGTGCAAACAGCAGTAGTTTTACTTCTTCCTTTCCGACCTGGAGGCCTTTTATTTCTTTTTCTTGCCTAATTGCCCTGTCAAGAACTTCTAGTACAAAGTTGAATAGAAGTGGTGAGAGCAGACACTCTTGTTTTGTTCCTGATTTTAGATCAAAGCTTTCACCATTAAGTATGATGTTAGCTGTGGATTTTTTTGTAGCTATTTTTTCATGGATGTCCTTTATCAGGTTAGGGAAGTTCTCTTCCTAGTTTGTTGAATTTTTTTTTTTTTTTATGAAAGGGTGTTGGATTTTATCAGTTGCTTTTATTGTGTCTATTGAGGTGATCATGTGGTTTTGTTCTCTATTCTATAAAATGGTGTATGCATTGATTGGTTTTTTTGGTATGTTGAATTTGTATTCCTGGATTAAATCCCATTTGGTCATGGTGTGTGATCCTTTGTATATGTTGCTAGACTTTGTTAAAGGATTTTTGCATCTATATTTGTTAGAGATATTGATCTGTAGTTTCATTTTCTTGTGATATCTTTGTCTAGTTTTGATATCTGGGTAATAATGGTCTCAGGATAGAAGTGTTCATTGTAACCTACTCTTTCAGTGTGGCAGACCACTATGCCCCTTCATAAAACCCTTCATTTTAGCTACACTGCCTTCATATCTCCCTAATGTGCCCTGGCCAGTCCTCCTTTGGGCCTGTCTTCACATATCCCCTCACCTTTGATCTACTCTCCTTTTCTTTGCACTTACCTTGATCTTCTCTCTCTCCTAAAAACTTAGCTGAAGTCCCAGCTGTCTCATGAAATCTCTTTGATGCTCCAACCCCTTTTAATCTCTTTCTTCTCTAAATTCCCTCAATTAGTTACTGGCTTTTTACTTCTGTGCTCTGTTGTATGCGTATGTCTATCTCTCCACTAGGCTAAATTTCTTGAATTCTAGGAGTGCGTATTTTCTGTGTTTTTATTTCTCATAATGCTTAACATAGTGCCTTTCTTTCACTTCATAGTATTTATTGTGCCGTAGTGCCACACACTGGGGATAGAGGGATGAAGAAGACAAGCCTAGTCCCTGCCTTCAGGAAGCTTACATTTTAGTGAAGGGGACAGTTAACATGTAAACAAACAGATAAATGAAATAATTACAAATTGGGATAAGTGCTATGAAGGAAGCGAACAAGAAGCTGAGAGAAACATAACATTGAGAACCTACATTATACTGGAGTCAGGGAAAGCGTAATAGATGTTGGGGGTTGGTTAATAATGCCTTTAAGATAAACATTTCAGTCAGATGTGGTCCCTATCTCAGTGTTGTTAATAGTAACCTTGATTTTTGCCACTTTGTTCTTTGCAGCTTACTCTGACAACGTTACATAGGAAAGGCTTCCCTCTCTTTTTTAGTAAACTTTTAATTTGTAAATAATTATAGATTCACATGCAGTTGTAAGAAATAATATAGAGAGATCTCGTGTATCCTTTACCCAGTTTCCCTCAATGATAACATCTTATAAAAATACAGTACAGGGGCCGGCCCGGTGGCGCAGCAGTTAAGTGCACACATTCTGCTTCCTTGGCCCGGGGTTCGCCGGTTCAGATCCCAGGTGTGGACATGGCCCCGCTTGGCACACCATGCTGTGGTAGGCATCCCACATATAAAGTAGAGGAAGATGGGCATGGATGTTAGCTCAGGGCCAGTCTTCCTCAGCGAAAAGAGGAGGATTGGCAGCAGTTAGCTCAGGGTTAATCTTCCTCAAAAAAAAAAAAAAAAGAATAATCCTTAAAAAAAAAGTACAGTACAATATCACAACCAGCACATTGACGTGGATACAATCTAACAATCTTGTTCTGATTTCCCCAAGTTTTCCTTGTACTCACTTGTGTGTGTATATTTAGTGTTTAGTTCTATGCAATTTCATCATGCGTAGGTTTGTGTAACTACCACCACAGTCAAAATACAATTTCATCACCACACTGATGCTTCATATTGTTCTTTTAAAACCATTAATTTGATCTCCATTTCTTTAATTTTGTCATTTTGATATTGTTATATAAATGGAATCATATAGTATATAACCTTTTGGGATTGGCCTTTTCACTTAGTATGTCTTTGGTGAGTCATTTAAGTTGTTGCACGTCTCAGCAGTTTGTTCTTTTATTACAGTATAGTATTCCATGTTATGGAAGTACCACAGTTTGTTTAACCATTCACCTGTTGAAAGACACTGGACTTCCATTCACCTGTTGAAGGACACTGGACTCTTTCTATTATGAATAAAGATACTGTGGACATATATGTATAGGTTTTATTGTGTGAAGTTAACTTTTTATTTCCCTGAGATAAATGCCTAAGAGTGCAATTACTGGGTCTTATGGTAATTTCATGTTTAGTTTTAAAGAAACAAAAACAGCCAAACTGCTTTCCAGCGTGGCTGTACCATTTTATGTTCCCACCAGCAGTGTGTGAATGATCCAGTTTCTTTGCATCCTTGCCAGCATTTTGTGTTGTCATTGTTTTTATTTTAACCATTCTGATAGGTGTTTAGTGAAAGGCCCCTTTTCAAGACTAAGCTTGCCTACATTCTGAGTTACGGAGGACTTTGTTGGTACTATATAATCTCCTTACTCCTGATATTTTTAGGAACTAGAGGCTGCCATCCAGCCAGATACCAGCCTGGTCTCAGTCATGGCTGTGAACAATGAGATTGGAGTGAAGCAGCCTATTGCGGAAATAGGTGAGTATTGTGAGTGGACCCTGATGCTTTCCCACCACTGGGATCTATCTGAGGAGCTGGAGTGGACTGGGAACCATAACACTTTATAAGTGCAGTAAGGAAATCAAGGGAAAGAGAGCTTCAGTTTCTTGTTCAGGGATGTATTATAAGTGGCATAGCCAGCAGTTGAATCCAGGTCTCGTACCCTTTATGTTCTTTTCATTTTACTGCAGTTGGTGCAGAAAACAAAACAAAAAAACCTCCAACCTTTTTTTTCTTCCTCTTTCATCTTTTTCACTTTAGAACATCTCTTTATTATGCTTACTTAGAGCCAGAGGCTCACCTTGTAACCTCTTAGGCACATTCGCAAATAGATCTATTAATCTTTGCTTCTTCTAAATCAAAAAGGATCTAAAAGTTAATCTGATACATTGAAAGGCCAGTGTTAATGAGGTAGGAAGAGTCTTATGCATCAGAATATTGGGTGTTTTGATTTGGTGCTTTGCACCTCCTCTTATTTATTCTGGTCAAGGAAGCTGTATGAGAGAGAGGAAGAAAAAAGAGAGAGATTAATTTATTATATGGCTAGGGACTAAAGCCAGATGCAATTTTGTCTTAGAACTCATGGTACATTGTAGGACCACTGCCAGGTGACTCACCAACATTGCACTATGGTTCTTCCCCTCTGTTCTTTCCTTAGGGAGGATCTGCAGTTCAAGAAAGGTATATTTTCATACCGATGCAGCCCAGGCTGTTGGAAAAATCCCACTTGATGTCGATGACATGAAAATTGATCTCATGAGCATCAGTGCTCACAAAATCTATGGTCCCAAAGGTACTAGCCCCTCCTAGAATTCCTCCTCTCTGTACTCCCAGCAAACCCTTTGACACATGTTCCTTGTACTCATTTGGGACTACCATTGCCCTTAGAGGAAGTTTTACATTCAGAGTGCCTTGCAGAATGCAAGTGTCATTTAGCAATAGCCAAGAACACTTGCCTATTTGTAGAGTCTCACAATTACTATATAGCAGACCGTTTTTCCCTGGACTCTTTAAGAAAATCCTTTGAAAGCATGTAGATGTTAATTTGGTTGAGAAACAAAGGGTTTTGTCAGTTGAATTTAGCTAGATAAGTCCAGCTATCTTGTCTGCCCCACTATGATATATAGAGCAAAATTCTCTGAGTCCTTCATTCCCCATGTCTTGCTTTAGACTAGAGGAAGATTATATGGGCTTTTTTTTTTTTTAAGATTTTATTTTTTTCATTTTTCTCCCCAAAGACCCCTGGTACATAGTTGTATATTCTTAGTTGTGGGTCCTTCTGGATGTGGCATGTGGGATGCCGCCTCAGCGTGGCACGATGAGCGGTGCCATGTCCACGCCCAGGATTCGAACCAACGAAACACTGGGCCGCCTGCAGCGGAGCGCGCGAACTTAACGACTCAGCCACGGGGCCGGCCCTATATGGGCTTTTGTATCTCTTGGTATTTGTTCCTAGACTTAGTTTTCTGTGCTCCTGTTAGTCTCTCAAGGATGCTTGTCTGTTCCCTATGGTCCTTTTGGCCTAGGAACGTTTTCTAGTTAGAATTCTCCCTCTTCACCCCAACCTTCGGGAAGACACTGCTGTCCTCTGTTTTATGGAAGTAGCCATAAAAAACAAACAACACCTCCTCTGTCTCTAGGGTGAGGACCTGTGGTGGTTGGTAGTGCTGGTACACTTTCTCTGTCTGCAGGGTGTGTCATCTGGGTGTATACCCTGTGGAAAAAGGTGTGGTAGCTTCTGGAAGTTTGTAAGATGGCTGCTTCTAAGGGTTCCAAGAGGTGGTAAAGAGTATTTTCGTAAGCTATTATTTTAAAAAGCCCAATAGGCATTCTTTCTTTAACTAGAATATGGCCTTTATTGGCTTTTATTGTAGATCTATCTATTTCGGATAAAACCAATGAACTCATATTGAGCAGAAGCTGTGATCAGCACTTAAATGTGTACAGTTATCTCTCAGTACCAAACTCCTGCTTTCCGAGCTCAGGATCTAAGTAGATTTAGATTACATAATATCCTTCACTATCCAGACATGGGATCTGAGCACTTGTTCTCCGAACTTGGGAACTGCAGAGATTCAAATAGTGTAGGATACTTGAATTTGATTTTATTTTTAAAGGGGAAATGAAGTCTTTCTGAATAAATGCAGTTTGGCACATAAATTATTTTAAAACTAGCGTCCTTTATTATAAATTTGGGAACTACTCCTTTAGTTTTTATAGTACCTGCAAGCTCCACCTAAATGGTTGTTCTGTGTGGAAGAAGATGAACTTCATCAAGTGCTCAATCTATTAAAAAACTCTTGACTACTTAGTGAATATCTTTGCATATTCATGTTCATATTTTAGTATGAAATTCCTGGAGCTGGCCTCGTAGCCGAGTGGTTAAGTTCATGTACTCTACTTTGGTGGCCCAGGGTTCACCAGTTCAGATCCTGGGTGTGGATCTAGCACCGCTCATCAAGCCATGCTGCGGCAGTGTCCCATGTGGAAGGGCTAGAAGGACCTTGAAGGCTAGGCGGACTTTGGGGAGAGAAAAAGAAAAAAAGAAATTCCTGTAAGTGGGTGTGCTGAGTCACAAGTTATACACATTTTTTTTTTAAAGATTTTTTTTTTTTCCTTTTTCTCCCCAAAGCCCCCAGTACATAGTTGTATATTCTTCGTTGTGGGTCCATCTAGTTGTGGCATGTGGGACGCTGCCTCAGCGTGGTTTGATGAGCAGTGCCATGTCCGCGCCCAGGATTCGAACCAACGAAACACTGGGCCGCCTGCAGCAGAGCACGCGAACTTAACCACTCGGCCACGGGGCCAGCCCCCTAGTTATACACATTTTTAAGTTTTGATAGACTCTGGGAGATTGTACTAATTTTTACTTCCATTCTGATCTCTCCCTGTTTTTTCCCCAAAGTTTTTGTTTTTTTAAAAAATTTTTTATCCTATTTAGACAAGGTACTATATTCACATGGTTCCAAATTCAAAAAGTACATGGTGGAAAGTCTCTCACATCTGTCTCCCAGCCATGTAGTTCCCCTCTGGGGAGGAAGTTTCTTGAGTATTTTTCCAGAATTATTCTGTGCACTTGGAAGCACATATATTCTTACCTTCTTCTCCTTCTGTTTTTTACTCAAAAGATAGCATACTGTACTTATTGTTCTGTATCTTGCTTTTTTCACCTATCAATGCATCTTTTTCTTTTTTAAACTCAAGTACAGACTTTATTCAGATTTCACCAGTTTTTTTTTTTTTTGAGGAAGATTAGCCCTGAGCTAACTGCTGCCAATCCTCCTCTCCTTGCTGAGGAAGGCTGGCCCTGAGATAACATCCATGCCCATCTTCCTCTACTTTACATGTGGGACGCCTACCACAGCATGGCGTGCCAAGCAGTCCCATGTCCACACCCGGGATCTGGGCCGCCGAAGTGGAACGTGTGCACTAACGCTGTGCCACCGGGCTAGCCCCCATCACCAGTTTTCTAACAATGTATCTTAGAGATTTTACAGTGGCAGTACAGAAGGAACTGCCATCTTTTTATACAACCCCTCATTTTTTTATACAACTGCCTTGTATTTCATTGTATGAGTGTACCAAATTTATTTGCCCATTCCCCTGATGGTGGACATCTAAGTTGTTTCCAGTCTTTTTGCTATTATGAATAATGTTGCATCGCATGATACCATTTCATACATGCATAGGGAGCTACTTTAAACCATTTTGGTCATGAATCCTTCTGGTAGTTACCTTCCTGATATGAAATCATTTGGATAAATATTAGGCTTTTAGTGTTATTTCTTCTTTTCCTCCAACTTTTTTTATTTTGAAGAATTTCAGCCTTGCAGAAAAGATGAAAAACTATTTTGATCCCTTTGCAAAGTGAAATTTTGTTTGAACTCCATTTTTCTTTTTCTCTTTTTTGTAACAAACTTTGTTTCGCAGGGGTTGGTGCCATCTACGTTCGCCGCCGGCCCCGTGTGCGTGTGGAGGCCCTGCAGAGCGGAGGGGGGCAGGAGCGGGGTATGCGGTCTGGGACAGTGCCCACACCCTTGGTGGTGGGGCTGGGGGCTGCGTGTGAGGTGGCACAGCAAGAGATGGAGGTATGAAGAGAGCAGTCCCCTCCTACAACTTCTTCCCCTCTGCTAGGTCTCCTGTTAGAGGCTTCTTGGCATGACTGAGTCAGATCTCTGCCGGAAGAGGAGGTTTAAGAAAACCATCCTTGTCCCGGTGCTGTAGACCTCTTGTTCTTAGGGAAGTGTTATGGGTTCCAAAACCCAGGCCCTTTCAGTAGTTATCAGTTCATTTATTTCTGGGTTATTGAAACCATGTGTCCAGTTACTGAGTACCTTTGCATGACAGGCGCTATGCTCAGTGTTGGGGCTACAGTGGTCTCCATGAGTAACACAGGACAGTAGATGGGTCTGATGCACAGTCACTTCTGGGCACAGGCAAAGGGCTCCTCATCATGTGTGTTTCTGAGCTGTTGATGGTCACTATGCTTAGTTCTCCCTTGCTTGCTCTTCAGTACGACCACAAGCGGATTTCAAAGTTAGCAGAGCGGCTGACACAGAAGATAATGAAGGGCCTTCCAGATGTGGTGATGAATGGGGACCCTGAGCACCATTACCCAGGTATGGACATGCCCTTTCTATTCCGATTCTGGAAGAGCCTGAGTCTCTGAGACTCCTCTCATAGTGGTGCTTTCTTCTAGGCTGTATCAACCTCTCCTTTGCGTATGTGGAAGGGGAGAGTCTGCTGATGGCACTCAAGGATGTCGCCTTATCCTCAGGGAGGTGAGTTGAATTGGATAGACAGGGACTGTGGAAGCACTGATTAGCCTGGCTTCTGAGTGTTATAACGGATTATTAAGCTTCCCAGTGTGGAGATGAGAGGCACAACAGCTCTTGGTTAAGAGTAAAGGTCATTTTGTAAGCACCTATTTTTTAGCTGGCTGGACACAGGCTGTAGTTTGCCACTCTAGGAGGGCTTCCTGGGATAGAATTTTGTGCCTTTTGTGGTCCCAGGAGATGCATATATCTGTTCTAGCTTTATACTAGCAGTTGTGTTGCAGGCCTCCAGAAGTGAAGTATGCTTCAAAGGCCAGCAAAGGTTTAGCTGCTGTCAAGTCTGATGCAAATGGTGTATTTGGTCATAGGGGAGTGGCACATGGTCCTCTGCTTCCTCTTGTTGTCAGACCAGCTCACGTGGTCATATTTTGGCAGTGTCCTTGCTCAATGAGGGTATCCTTCATACGGGCCTGAGGAGCTAAGTTCACATCCCAGAAACTGCAGGCAGCATTGGGCCCTTTAGCTCTGCCAGATTAGAATGTCTCTTTTGTCTCAATGGTATGACTCCAGGGGCCTGGGGAGTGGAAGCAAGGCTGGGGGTTTGTGGCTAAAAACAGATGATGGTGAACTGAGCATGGTTCTGTGTCTTTCTCCTCAGTGCCTGTACTTCTGCATCCCTGGAGCCCTCTTACGTCCTTCGAGCAATTGGCACTGATGAGGATTTAGCTCACTCTTCTATCAGGTCAGTCAGTTGAGCTGCAACATTTATGAAAGGCATCCTCTTTTGTGTTTTTCATCTCCTGTTGTAGTCTTCCTCAGTCTGGTTTTCCTTATCCATTCTTATTTCTTCATGGAAGTTTCTAGAGCAGTGATTCTCAGACTTCATTGAATATCACCGGGGAAGTTTGTGAAAGATGATTTCTGAGTCCCACACTCAGAGATTCTGATTCATTAGGTCTGGAGAAGAAGGAAACTTCTCCTCAGGTGATTCTAATGTGGGTGGTCCACAGACCATGCTCTGAGAAACTGACCTAGAGGGGAAGGACCATGTTCTCTCCTTGTCTTTTGTGGAGTAGATCCTCAGTGAGTATTTGCTGAATGAATATACCCCAGTGCCAGAGCTCTGATGCAGAGCTCTGCTCCTGTTTCTTTTTCAGGTTTGGCATTGGCCGTTTCACTACAGAGGAGGAAGTGGACTACACAGTGGAAAAGTGCATTCACCATGTGAAGCGTCTTCGAGAAATGAGGTATGTGCTGTTGTACCAGAGACCCTTTGGAAGAAAGTGCAGTGTTGGCTGCTCTCTTGTCCTCAGACTATGTGCTCACACTGCCAAAAACCAAAGTTTGAGAATACCTAGCTTTTAGGATTTAGAAGTTTCACAAAGCAAGAAAGTGGATCTCCTTGGTTACTTGTATTTAGAATATGAAAATGTGTTTTTAAAAACCAAAGAATTGGGGCCGGCCTGGTGGCACAGCGGTTAAGTGTGCATGTTCTGCTTCTCGGTGGCCCAGGGTTTGCTGGTTTGGATCCCGGGTGCGGACATGGCACCGCTTGGCAAGCCATGCCGTGGTAGGTGTCCCACATAGAAAGTAGAGGAAGATGGGCACGGATGTTAGCTCAGGGCCAGTCTTCCTCAGCAAAAAGAGGAGGACTGGCAGTAGTTAGCTCAAGGCTAATCTTCCTCAAAAACAAAAAGCAAAAACCAAAAATCAAAGAATTACATAAATTCAGATGTTTTTCATTATTGTTATTGATAGTATTGATAGTTGTCATTGCAGCAATATAAATAAAAAATTCGTGATTTGTAGACTAAGAATAGGAAAATTCCCTTTAAGATAGGGACTGTTTATTTTTTTTTAAAGATTGGCACCTGAGCAAACAACTATTGTCAATCTTCTTCTTTTTTTCTTCTTCTTCTTCCCTCCAAAGCCCCCAGTACATAGTTGTATATTCTAGTTGTGAGTGCCTCTGATTGTGCTATGTGGGACGCTGCCTCGGCATGGCCTGATGAGCAGTGCCATGTCCACGCCCAGGATCTTAACCAGCAAAACCCTGGGCCGCTGAAGCAGAGCTTGCAAACTTAACCACTCAGCCATGGGGCCAACCCCGAGATAGGGATTCTTAATTTGGGTTCTGTGGCTGGACTTCAGGAGTTACAAGATAGCCCTCAAATTATATCCTAAATATTGTGCAGTTGTGCATTTTCTTTGGAAGAAAGTCCATAGTTTTTGTCAGATTCTCAAAAAGTTAAGAACCACTACTCAGTGTTTTCTTCGTAAAGGTGCTTACAAAGGTCAGAGATCCTTTACCAGCCAGCTGCCACCAGGGATTCTCCTAGTAGTCATAGAGCTCCACTTCCTCCTGGGAACATTGAGGCTTCTAGATTTTTTCAGAGTCTGGCTCTGTTTTGGTTCAGTTTGACTTCTAATATTCTCTTGGTCTATAGAGTGAGGAAGTTCAAGTATATACCCTGCTTCCCTTTGTGAGCTCTCCCAGGCTTTTCTGGGCTCTGGATTTTTCTTCCCAGGTGCTAGTTGTAGTGCTTAAATATCTACAGCTTGCTTAGCTTTCTTGGGCTCAAGATTCCTCCTTTGCTTGGCTTTTTGGTATTCTCTGGCAACACTCAAAGGGCATTTCTACTGACCATGCTGCCAACAAAGCTTTATTCTTTCTATCTGTATGGTTTCAGCATCTTCACCCTATTCCTTCTGACTCTTTACAAACTGAATTCAGCCTGGTGCCATTAGCCCTCAGCCAGAGCTTTATTTTGTGAGTCATGATAATAAGTGACCTTCCCTAAAGAGGAGGGGCAGGAACGAGATGGCTAACTTTAAGGAGCCAAGGAAAATTTCATAAATAGAAAGGCATGCTGGGAATGCATAGTGTAAAGGGGAGGGATAAGCCAAGAGTAGAATGAAATTGGGAAGAAGAAAATTAACTGGAGAAATCCAAACCACAAATCCCATGGTCATAACACACTGAAGTAATTTCTTGTCTAGGAACATTATCCAAGACGTCCAAGCTGCAGGGGGTCAGAGCTTAGCAGAGATTTCTCAGCAGCAGTTCTTGTGTGAGATGGGATGACCAGGTCTAAGATACAAGAGGTCCTTTTGAATTGGAGCCAGGGATGTTGGAAGCATAGTCCAACTCTGGGGAGATGAAGCTGGCAGGAATTGGGTAAGGGTGCTACATACCCAGGTCATTTAGGGCGAAGTTCTAGCCCTAACTGAGAACTAGAGCAAAACCCAGAAAGAAGTGCTGAAAAGTGGTCCATTTGTGGTGGGGGTTAGTAGAGAGGCTGAAACTTGCTGCTCACACAGATCCCAAGGGTCTTGGTTCCTCCAGGAAGACTGACCACAGCCTCTCATGAATGGGATGAGAGCTTCCTGAATATGACCACACCTGATGCCATTGGCTTGGCCCAATTGGAGCTGAGCCTGGGTACCTAGTTATTACTGTTTGTTGACAGCTGGGGAGAACCTAGAGCAAATAAGGACTTACAGATAGCTGGGAAAGACTTGCTAGCCACTTGTGTTGGGGTCTATCAGAGCAAGGGAGTGGAGGAGAGACAAGAACAGATGGAGGCAAGTCAGGGCTCAGGGCCTAGGAGCCAATGTTGTCTGCTTCCTGTCTAAGCCCTCACTCATCCAATACCTCTTCTCTTTGGCAGCCCTCTCTGGGAGATGGTGCAGGATGGCATTGACCTCAAGAGCATCAAGTGGACCCAGCACTAGAAGAGTGGGCCTCTGTCTTTGTACTGGCCCAGCTCCTGCTGCCTCACCAACCCATGCACAGCTGGGCACCTTGTTACATTCAGTGGATGCTCCATGTTCGAAGCAGAGTTGGGATAGCCCAGTTGACTTCAGCATCAGCTCCCCTCCAAGAGAGAAACAGAAGAAAACTATCTTTCCCCACCCTCAGCTCCTTTGTTGGGAAACACTTCCCATTTGTCTCCAGTAGTCCTTCTCTGGTCTTATAGTGAGTGCATAGTCCCATCCTGAAACAGGAGGGACATTTGCTATGCTATTGCTGCTGGACATGTCTCTGTCCTTGGTGGGGAGAGCCAGAAGAACTGGAAGAAGGCTCTTTGTTCAGGAATCCCGATGCTGTACGTGGACATTTGAGTTGTTGCTTACTGCTGCTCAGCAAGACTGACTTCTTCAGGAACAAGCATAATCAACTATGACTTAAACTTTTTTGTGGCTCCAAAGGCCACCTCTTCATCTTGAGTATAGACCAAATAGCAAGTTTCCTAGAAGGCTTGTCTCCTTTCTGTTCTTGTCCTCCTTCCTTTCTTTGACCTAATAGAGCTAGAAATACCTATGTGAATCCACCCATTATTCTAATAATTTATATTTCTTTTAAAAAATTTGTCAATGTGCAGATTCGAAAAATAAAATCACCTTCCTCCATTTACTCTATGACTTTATGAGAGGCTCAGGGGACAATTCCAAGCTGCACTTGGGAACTGTGGGGCAGACTGTCACTCGACTTGATTTCCATAGATGACTCAGTCTGCTGGCACATCTCTTCATTCAACAATTATTTGAGTGTCTGTCAGGAGCCTGATAGTGTTATGGGTTTTGGGGATACAGTGGTGAACAGGACCAAAAAGGGCCCTGCCCTTATTGAGCTTTCATTCTAGTAGAGAAACAGAAAATAAAAAGGAAACAAATAAGGCTATTTTAGCTTGTGATGAGTACTATGGGAGAAATAGAATGGTAGGAGGAGATGATGGGGAGAACCTACTATGTTGGGTGTACTAGGCAAGCTTTTTTGAGATGTTACTTAAGCAAAAATGTGATTTCCAGCTATGGAAAGAGCTAGGGACCAGTAAGGGATGAGAAGGAGCAGCAAGAGCAAAGGGCCTGAGGTATGAAAAAGCATGCTGTGTTTGAGAAACCAATAGAAGGCCAACAGAGCTAGAGTAGTATTTTTCAATTTGTGGATCTGAAACCATAGGTGGACAGTTGCCAGCACTAAAAAAAACAAGAGAAAAAATAAATTTGAGTACATCATGTATTTTAAGTATTTTATTTTGATTATATATTTGAATGTGTATACCAGGTTATAAACATATCTTATGTGGGTGATGGTCAAAAAAATTTGAAGACCACTAAGTTAAAGTATGATGAATGCAGATGGACGGGGAAGGAGGAGATGAGATTATCTAAGTTTTTTTAAAATAAAATTTTTTATTTTGAATAATTTTAGATTTAGAGAAAGGTTGCAAAGATAGTACAGAGTTATATATTCATCACCCAGTTTCCTCTAACTATAACATAAAACTATAGTACATATGTCAAAACTGAGATTAACATCTGTATGTTAGTATAAACTTCAGATTTTGTTCAGATTTCACCAGTTTTCCCACTAATATCTTATTAGTTCCCTTATTCTGTTCCAGGATCCAATCCTGGATACCACGTTGCATTTAGTAGGTTTTGTTTTTAATACACTATATTATACCTACAAAGAGTACATAATATTTCCGTATCAAAATAATACTAAAGTGCAGCTGTCTGGGGAGTTAATGAGGTCTGGTAGGTAAGGCTCCCTGGACCGAAATTTTTTAATGGGAAAAAAGATCAGGTAGGTTTTGATTCTTCTGTCAGGGCATCATCAATAGAACTAGGCGTCACTCTGTGGTCCATTTAATCCTCAAAACAATTCTGCGAGATAGGCACTACCTCCCTCCTTTCGCAGAGGCTCGAAAAAGTGAAACAATTGGCACAAAGTCCCGCTGTGAGGGGCCGAGCCAGATACTGGTGCCCATCCCACCGCGCAGCCTCCCTCCCCCAAAGCCGGGGCTACTGAGAAAACATCGCAGGCCGGCACTCTTAGCTCCTCTTGCCCCAAAGACGGGCTACTTCCGGGAGATTGCCCGAGAACGTCAGCGCGCTTGCGCCGCCCCGCCCCGTGACGCCAACCACTCCGTCCCGCCCCTTCTGGAACGGGGAACCGCTGAGCGGGCCGGCGGCCATTTTGTGAAGCGGCGAAGGAGGTGGTGACTGCTGTGGGCTCCGGGAAGCCATTCGGGCTGGGGCTGTCGGCCGCGGGGCGGAGGCACTCGCGCGGGGGGTAACTCGGGTCTGGGTTCGGGTGCCGCGCAACTCTCCCGGGTAAGACTCCCGCAGCCCCGGAACGGGCGGGGCTGTGCGGGGCTCGAGCCGCCCCTTGGTGGCCTGGGGCGGGGCCTTCGGAGGCCTCCGTGCCCGCTGCAGCGAGCGCCCCACACAAAAGGGTCGGGGCATGGCTGCGGGGGGCCTGGGGCGCCACTTGTGCCTCTGAGGCCTGAGAAGTGCAAGACGGACGCAAGAGAGGATGAGCCTGCATACCGAAGTGGGGACGAGGGCGTAGCGAGGACGCCCCGGTGGTCTTGAGAGGGAGGAGGCCAGAGCTGGGTGGCCCAGCGGCCTGCGAACTAACGGGGACTGTAGTGAAAACACACCTACATTCCGAATGAGCAACATTTCTGTGCCCTCAAGTGGGGCAGAGATTATAACTACATCTCCATGGCCCGAAGTGAGGAGATAATCGTAGTTAGGACGCTCCCTCCACCCGAAGTGGAAAGGAGGCCCTTGTGGCCTACCAGAAAGTGGGGACTGCAGTCAGCACACACCTGTGGGGAGGAAGCTGTAGTCGCTACGCTCCTGCGAGTCTAGGAAGGAAGTCTCAGATTTGGCCGCCTTCGTGGCCTGAAGGTGGAGGGGGTTGCAGTGAAAAGCTTCCAAGGCCCAGCGTTGGGGCGGGGCTTACCCTCAAGGGTGTCGGCGATTTGAGAAGCTGGCCTCTGTAGCCAGAAAGTGGGGGTGAGTACCCCTCTGAGCCTCTGAGAGTTGTAGGATGCCAGGCCCTTGGTCCCCAAGTAGGGAAGGGAGTGCTACGAGCACCACCTTGACGGATCCCTTGGGAGAGAGCCTCCAGCACTGAAGCAGGAGGAGGTCCAATAGGATGTTAAGGGTGGGTGCTCCTGATGGAGAGTAAATTGAGTTTCTCTAGTGAAGGCTGGAGGTGCTAGTTTGCAGCCACGTGAAATGCGTGGGAGGGGCTTTGAGGATCTAAAGGTTAGTGACCGAGATGGACACTAGTGCAGGAGGCTTAGCTGCCAGATTGTAAATATAGGACATGTGTGCCTCCATTGTGTGCTTTATAGTGAAAAAACTGAGGGGCTCTGGTGAAGGTTACTCTGGGTTACTCAGCACTAAACAGACGCTGGAGTTGTATACTGTGAGTTGCAGCCTCGGTAGGGGAGATTTCCGGACCCTAAAACCCCCCTTGGCTTCTGGATTCCCAGAGATGACCTAAAGTAAATTGGGGTAGTTGGCAGGAACCATTCTGTGTTATTCAAGATTAGGGTGGTGCGAGTCAGTATAACCTGGAGAAAAATTGATTGCAACTGAAGGTTGTTGAAGTCGAGACTTGTGACTGGAATATTTCTCTTAGAGCTTTTTGCTTGAATGGTTTAAAATGGTGTAATTTTTGTAAAATGCAGTATTAGGAACATGAATTGCCTTGGACCTTGCTATCTAGTTTATATTGTTAATGCATTTCAGAGTATTTGCAGTTGAAAAAATCCTACAAGTCTGATAATATAGGCCAATCTTGTTTTGTTTTTTAATTATAGAGATAAAGACTGGTTGTACTTGTTTTTGAAATTTGGTAATTTTAATAGAATGGAGGATTTCTGGATTTAGGGGAAGTAATTGTGTTCAGGCATTTTCCAAGAATATTAAAAGTTGGGAAGAAGTGTTACAGGTGGTTAAAATAATTTATTGTAATTAATTTTTGAAGAAAATGAAATGTTTGATGTGTTTATATATAAGTTGAGGTCGTGCTTAGTATTACTCAAAATTTTTTTTTAACGAAACGAGTTCATTTATATATCACCTTTATATGCTCGATTAAATATTTTGCTAATGGATTGTAATGCATAATTTTACCTTTTCTTATGTTCATATCTCTTAGATGAAAAATGCGAAGCTTTAGAAACATTATGGTAGTTACTTGGAACACGTTATTTGCTAATACTAGTATACTTCAGGCTTCTTTCACTTTGTTCGACATGCCAGATGTTTTGACGGTTGCGTATTAAGAGTTTGGGGGTTGTTGGTGCAATTTTTAGATGTGAAACTTGAGTTTGTGGGCCTGTGTGTTCCAGGTGCTGGAATCCAATGACAATGTTCGTACCGGTTTTATTCCGTTTTGTAGAGAGCCACTCTATCATTCAGTTTAGATGAATATTTTCTTCTGTTGTTGTTTTTGGAAGAACTAAGTGTCAGTAATTGGTTGCACAAAAGATATTCCTCTTTTAGACGCTTTTGGATATCCCTCCCTAAAATACAGGGACTGTCGTCCGTTTCTCTCTGTCCTGCCTAGCCCGTAAGCGCTTAATAAATGTTTGTGGAATAAATGAGTATTGTTAAATGTTTTAGGTCAATTAAGCAGAAAAATAACTTCAGCTAATTTATGGTTTTATATTTTTACTGCCACCACCCATATACCTTTTGGTTTGCATAGAGTTTAGTTCATTAAGTTTAAAGCCAGCTTTTAAGTCTTAAGACCAATAGTGAGGGTGAATGTGTTTGGCTTGGTTAGAAGTAATATTGTTGTTTTGAAGTTTAACTCAAGTAAGATAAACATTTTTGTTGGCATTTGGGGGGATTGAAAAATAATATTATAGTCTTTGACAAGTGGAATAAAAATCTTATTTAAAAATGTCTTTTGATTTGCTGCCTTTGACTACTGACTAGAGGTTAATGGGAAAATTGAGTAATGTGCTATCAAAGGGATACATCGCCCTCAGTGTCAGAATAATTGTCTCGTTAAGAATGATCCCAGAATCTAAAATGTGATCCGTTTGGGGCTGGGGACAAAATCTAGCGGATGAAGCTGTGTTTTTTCCGTAATGCCTACTATAATGTAATCATGCTGCTTATAGCATTGTGCCCATTATGATTGGTTCTCTGTTGCTCATCTCTGAGGTGAACATTTGAAGAGTGCTTGTTTTTGTTTCTTTTGAATCTGAAGAACTTACCTGTGCGTACCCTGGTTTTTGCTGATTAAAGACTGATTACTGAACAAAGTTAAAATTCACTTTTGGACGTTTATTACCAGATGAAGAGTAGAAATGGTCAAGTTTTGGTTTGTGTCTTGGCTTCCTGATAAAGAAGATTGTTGTCAGATATTTTATTCTGAAATTCTAAGTGATTGGAATGGCTAGTATATAAGAAAATCTACCTTGTCATAATAATATGCTAACTTATTGTAGCAGATATTTGTAATTTGTGCATGTCCTTGGTATTTATAAAGCTCAACCAGAGCCACTATGTTAGGACTAATTCCTAACATGAAGTGGAAAAATATGCTAAGGCAAGCTTCTTGTTTTAGATCTGAAATATATCGGTGTTGATTTAATGGCAAATCAGGCCCACTTTCTCCTTCTGTACCCTTAGACTCTATGTATAGGTAAAACATGTATTTTAGATGTTTCATTTTATAGAATTGTTTCAGTCTTATCCTTCTAAAATTTACCAAAGCTTAAGATACTTGGCACGGATTTTTCATTTTAGTATCCTGCATTCAGTTGTTAGCGACGTGTAGAACACAGGAGTGAGTAGATTCCTGGAAAACAGTGATGCCTCTGTTAAATTATTACGCTCTTTACAAAGTGAAGTGTTGAAAATAAATAAAAGTACTTCAGTTTTCAGTTTCTATTTACTTTGCCCATTTGAAGGAAGAGGTGTAACACCAAGAGTTGTGAAGTTCTGGCTCTAGCCTAAACTTTCTGCATACTTTTTTTTGGAATGGAGTGAGATGGGGCTTCCCCTCTGTTGAAGATTCATAAATTTGTGTATAGATTGAGTTTGTACTTTAAATTTATTACGTAAAACTTGAACTAGGCATTTGCCAAATTCGAGTAGGCCTTTCAACTTTTCCATGTGCAATGAAACGTTTCCTTCTTGTTATAATAATTTCTGGCAACCCTGTAGAAATTTTTGAGAGTAGACCTAGTGTGTTTCCTTTGGGCTTAACTGGCTGACTCTGAACTTGTTCCTTTCCAGATAGACATATGGTGCCTTCTTGGGTCTGAAAGGGAAGCAGCTGAGGAACCTGTTTCCCTTACCTTCAGGGCACGTGTCCTGGCCCCACACCAGACCGTTTAAATTGGAATCTCCAGTAGGGGATTATCTATTTATCACAAGTGCTTAACTAGAAAATTACCCTGGTTCTGTGGCTCCTAGAGTCATATCTGTACATTTAGAAATAAATATTGGAAAAATTTATGCTCTTCCTCATTGAGCCTTTACATAAAAGCAAACTTTTTTCTGTTTCCCCTTGTGACCCGTAAGATAAACTACTAGATGTGGCTTTTAAATGAAGAGTTTTAAAACTCTTTAGACTTAATTAGGATCAATGTGTACAACATGTAAAAGATTAATACGATGTTCTGGGCTTTGGAAAGTGTTGTTTATGACATATTTGCATTGCTTTTTGTGGAAAAACAACTTCACTGTTCTTTAGTAATTTGAGGAGTTGTCTAGAAGATCTTTAGCTTGTCCTTTAGAAAAGTGTGGAGTAACTAAAATTTTTGAGTATGTTTTACTTTTTGGTGATGAATAGTAAGCTCACTGGTGGTACCTTGATTTTGAAAGTAGTAGTTAAAAATGAGCATCATTCTAAGTAGTTGTCTACTTGTAATCTTAATACCTGACAGTGACATTTTTTCTACCGTTTCTCTGAATTAAAAAACGACCTTTTGAATAAAGTTGTTTAATCGTTTGGTCATATATATTGCTTGTGAATTGTTCATAACTTAACCGGTTTGGGAGAAATTCCAGTGAAACATGAGTGACCTGATTTTACTTTGAGAAGTACTCTTAATATGCCAGACATTTTTAGGGATTTTTTTTTTTTTTTTTTACAAGTTTCTTGAAACTGTGTTAGAAGAAGAAGCACTTTTCCTTAATATTTGAATCCCAGTGGTTTTAACTAGGAATTAGTGCTTATGGCCAGAACTTTTGCTTCATTTATGGTTTTTGATGTTTGATGCTATTTTGGTGCAAAGGAATATATGTTGAAAGAGTAATTGCAGTAATTTCCATGAATACCCCTGAATTGATGACTTGATTTGTCCAGGAACTGTTATTGTGTGAACTTGTGCTTTTTCATAAAAAATTTGGTGAGAACCAGAAGAAATAGGTTGTAGTTGGACTTGTGGTATGGAATTTTCTGGACTGGTGTAATCATCAAGTGATAAAAGCAGTTACCAACTGCGAAGCTGAGCTTTATGGCTGTTTTAGTTTTCAGTTGATTTGTTCTTGGGCTAATTTATGACACATTTTTGATGTATGTAAATATATAATGTTTTGAGAGAAACAAATTTGAAAGCAGTATCAAGTAATAAGCATGTGTGGGATTTTGGTACATGCCCTTTTTTTTTTGATATGCATTCTAATGAAGTATTCTGGTGGTTTCAGACTCGCCTTCGTAATGTACAGTTCAGTGTGGCCTGTGCGTGTTGTTTTGTGTTTCCTGCATTGATTTTTGCCTCCGTTTATTCTCTATTGCAGTCTAAAAGTTGGTTTTAATTGGTTGCCCACAGGATTGACTTGGCCTCTACTTCTTGTTAAGAAAATACATCTCTTGTTTTATCAGGTAAGAGATTTTGAATAGAGGGTTTGTTTTTATACAAAATAAATGAGATAGCTTATTAAGTAACATGAAAATATGTGTAGGAACTAAATTGTGTTGTTGTTTTTTTAAACAAGCTTATCTGAGGGATGGGGGTGGGGTGGACTGGGTACCTTGTACAGTTGTTGCTTCCTTTGGGGGTTAGTTTTATTTTATATGGATGCATTTCTTCTGTTGTTCCTTATTATTAGGCCGTAAGTAGCTGTTTTCTTTTCCTCAGTAGCATTCTAGACTAATTGCAAATACAGGTGCTTGTTATTGGTATGGTTTTTTAATATTCCTTAGGGATAATAGTTATAGATAATGGGTCCTATGTTTTAGAGTCCAAATTTTGAATTTAGATGGAACCTTAGTAATTGGAATCTAACTCTTTTGTTAATAGCTAAGGTAGGCTCAAGATAGGTTGAAATTAGTTATCTGTCAAACAGGTACTTAGTAGCAGAGTGGCAGATTGTGTTTCATATTTTTCAGAACCTAAAAACTGTTTTCCTCTTTAGATGGCTTTATGAATAAATCTTATGCTCTACTTTGGTTTAATCCTCAGCCTTTGTAGCTGGTAATCTGAGCAGATTTTCAATATTGTGTTTTCATGTGTACCTTGTACAGACTTTCACCAAATCCCTTCTCTTAGCAGCAAATGGTTTGAAGACTTACTGTGTATGTCACTTTAGCCCTGTGTTTAATTTTTGTGTTCTTAGGACCATATCAAGTTCCCGTTTTATTGTCCCAGTGCAAACTAACATCTCTCTCTCTTTCTCTCTTGAGTTGTTGTGGGTACCTAGATTATCCATGATGTGTCCCCTGTATAGTGATCAAGTGATTAAGCATTTTTCGAAGTTGATCAGGAATGCTCTCTCAATTTTGCATATAGTCAATATTCTAGAGTCAGTAAGCAATGAGAATTTGATTTAATGACGTGGAATCTTCTTGATGAACTCCCTCATAGACTGCTAAATAGTAAATAAGGAGAAAAGAGTCTGTTGGTGTGACTTTTTTAGTATTAATTTTTCTTGTTGACTAATAATGACCAATAATGAAAAGCTTCCTACTTTCCCAAAATTTCTAGTGTTTTATTTTTTCCCTTTTTTTTTTTTTTTGAGGAAAATTAGCCCTGAGCTAACATCTGGTGCTAATCCTCTTCTTTTTGCTGAGGAAGACTGGCCCTGAACCAACATCCGTGCCCATCTTCCTCTACTTTATATGTGGTCACCTGCCACAGCATGGCTTGACAAGCACTGTGTATTTCCGTACCTGGGATCCAAACCGGCAAACCCTGGGCCGCCAAAGCAGAATGTGTGAACTTAACCCCTGTGCCACTGGGCTGGCCCCCAAATTTCTAGTGTTTTATAATGGTCTCACAAAGAGCATTTTCTGTTTGCCAGTTCATCTTTCAGGATTAAATTTGAAGGTGGCTTTTATTTTGGTGTATGTGTGTGTGAGGAAACTGTCAAAGGCAAACAATATATTTCTGTTTTGTGTACAGCAATCATAATATTGAGATATAACTACAGATTTTGTTGCATCGAATTAGTATTCGTTTAATATTTGACTTCGAAAAACTGCTTTCATGGAATTACAGAATTCTTAGAGCTTGCAGCAGGAAACTTTGTTTTTCTAATGTTCTCGTTTGAGAAGTGATAAAACCAAAGTTCAAATAATTTATAATTTTCCTGAAGTCACAGAGCCAGTTTAATAGGTTTATATTCAAAAGTTGATTTTTAAGATGGCTTGGGAAACACCTGGTGTTGTTGACCACATAAATTTCAAATTAATATGTTTCCTGTCCCAAGAATTTGTTTTGTATCACTTTACAGAGAGCTGCCCTTTCATTTATTCTTAGAAGCCATAAGAACTAAAATACTGAAATTTTACTTAAATATGGGAGAAACTTTTCTTTTTTGATTAGATCAAAGTGTGGATCTTATCTAAGGAGGTCAGTGAGCACCCAGCAGTTTCACAGAAATTACGTTGGGTCAGAGACTATAAAAATTACTTTTGAATAAAGTTTATACCCTACTTCCTTTAAAACAAAAACTACCTCTTTTTCATTATCAGCCTTCCCCTATGGAACAAGTCTCTGTTTTTTAATAGAGGGCTTGGGAATGAGTCATTGAACCTGAGTTTTAATTAAAACAGCCATGGTGAATGGCATTGTAAGCAGGTTCTACTTTTCGGAGTGATGAATATAGGTTAACTAAGATTTTGGCTGTTTTACTAAGTATTTCTTTTGGATTCTTAGGATGTATTAACCTTGTTTGTAATAAATAATTCCGTATGTAGTTTTGTTTAATAGATAAAGCTATAAGGCAGATTGAAGAGATTTGGGGTGAAATATGCAATCAATTCTCATTTGAGACTTGAATCTACTTTAGTGTTAAGTATTATTTGTAATATTAGTATTCCAGTTTTCTATTTCGGTTGAATTTTGAGATTGAGCCATATAAAATGACATTGATAATTCTACAAAGTTGTGAAGTTTATAAGGAAGATGCTAAGCCAGTTTTAAATATTAACAGTAATGCATCCTTTGCATGTTTTTTCCCTATAGATTGTTAAAGTTTGTTTCCTGATTTGACTTAGGCATTTCTTTTAAATCTTAGTGAATAATTAGTGGTCTGAATGATGTAATTGGTGATTTTACTTTCCTATGGTTGTTTTTTTCCTGAAACTTTTGAGTCTTGGGACTGAACTTCTAATTGTTTCCAGGATTAATGCCTTTTGGAACTTGAAATTGTCTAGGTTTTACATTGTAAATGGCACAAAATGTTCAGTTTTTAGAATATCCAAAATTAAAAAAACAACATTGCTTGTGATAGTTTGAGGGCCTAATATGGTAGCTGGTCATTCTTGTAGCTAAAAACTTGGTGTGATAAAAAGGAGTCTGACCTGGCCGTTGCCTTTTCTCATCTGCAGGTGTGTGTGGTTTCAGCGCAGCATGGCTGTGGTCATCCGTTTGCAAGGTCTCCCAATTGTGGCGGGGACCATGGACATTCGCCACTTCTTCTCTGGATTGACCATCCCTGATGGGGGCGTGCATATTGTAGGGGGTGAACTGGGTGAGGCTTTCATCGTTTTTGCCACTGATGAAGATGCAAGGCTTGGTATGATGCGCACAGGTGGTACAATTAAAGGGTCAAAAGTAACACTGTTGTTGAGTAGTAAAACAGAAATGCAGAATATGATTGAACTGAGTCGTAGGCGTTTTGAAACTGCCAACTTAGATATACCACCAGCAAATGCTAGTAGATCAGGACCACCACCTAGCTCAGGAATGAGTGGCAGGGTAAATTTGCCTACAACAGTACCCAACTTTAATAATCCTTCACCTAGTGTAGTTACTGCTGCCACTTCTGTTCATGAAAGCAACAAAAATATACAGACATTTTCCACAGCCAGCATAGGAACGGCTCCTCCAAATATGGGGGCTTCCTTTGGGAGCCCAACGTTTAGCTCAACCATTCCGAGCACAGCCTCTCCAATGAACACAGTCCCACCACCACCAATTCCTCCAATCCCAGCGATGCCATCTTTGCCACCAATGCCATCCATTCCCCCAATACCAGTTCCTCCTCCAGTACCTACATTGCCTCCTGTGCCTCCTGTGCCCCCAATCCCCCCAGTCCCTTCTGTGCCACCTATGACCCCACTGCCACCCATGTCGGGCATGCCACCCTTGAACCCACCACCTGTGGCTCCTCTACCTGCTGGAATGAATGGCTCTGGAGCACCTGTGAATCTGAACAATAACCTGAACCCTGTGTTTCTGGGTCCATTGAATCCTGTTAACCCTATCCAGATGAACTCTCAAAGCAGTGTGAAACCACTTCCTATCAACCCTGATGACCTGTATGTCAGTGTGCATGGAATGCCCTTTTCTGCAATGGAAAATGATGTCAGAGATTTTTTCCATGGGCTCCGTGTTGATGCAGTGCATTTGTTGAAAGATCATGTAGGTCGAAATAATGGGAATGGATTGGTTAAGTTTCTCTCTCCTCAAGATACATTTGAAGCTTTGAAACGAAACAGAATGCTGATGATTCAACGCTATGTGGAAGTGAGTCCTGCCACAGAGAGACAGTGGGTAGCTGCTGGAGGCCATATCACTTTTAAGCAAAGTATAGGACCTTCTGGACAAACCCATCCCCCTCCTCAGACACTTCCCAGGTCAAAATCGCCCAATGGGCAGAAAAGGTCAAGGTCAAGATCACCACATGAGGCTGGTTTTTGTGTTTACTTGAAAGGGTTACCATTCGAAGCGGAAAACAAGCATGTCATTGATTTTTTTAAGAAGTTGGATATTGTGGAAGATAGTATTTATATCGCTTATGGACCCAATGGGAAAGCAACTGGTGAAGGCTTCGTAGAGTTCAGGAATGAGGCTGACTATAAGGCTGCTCTGTGTCGTCATAAACAATACATGGGCAATCGCTTTATTCAAGTTCATCCAATTACTAAGAAAGGTATGCTAGAAAAGATAGATATGATTCGAAAGAGACTGCAGAACTTCAGCTATGACCAGAGAGAAATGATGTTAAATCCGGAGGGGGATGTCAGCTCAGCCAAAGTCTGTGCCCACATAACAAATATTCCATTCAGCATTACCAAGATGGATGTTCTTCAGTTCCTGGAAGGAATCCCAGTGGATGAGAATGCTGTACATGTTCTTGTTGATAGCAATGGGCAAGGTCTAGGACAGGCATTGGTTCAGTTTAAAAGTGAAGATGATGCACGTAAGTCTGAACGCTTACACCGTAAAAAACTTAATGGGAGAGAAGCTTTTGTTCATGTAGTCACTGTAGAAGATATGAGAGAGATTGAGAAAAATCCCCCTGCCCAAGGAAAAAAGGGGTTAAAGATGCCTGTGCCAGGTAATCCTGCAGTTCCAGGAATGCCCAGTGTGGGAATGCCCAGTGCCGGAATGCCCAGTGCGGGAATGCCCAGTGCGGGAATGCCCAGTGCTGGAATGCCCAGTGCGGGAATGCCCAGTGCGGGAATGCCCAGTGCTGGAATGCCCAGTGCGGGAATGCCTAGTGCAGGAGGTGAAGAGCATGCCTTCCTGACTGTAGGATCTAAGGAGGCCAACAATGGGCCTCCATTTAACTTTCCTGGTAATTTTGGTGGGTCAAATGCCTTTGGGCCACCACTCCCTCCTCCAGGATTAGGAGGAGCCTTTGGTGATACTAGGCCTGGTATGCCTTCAGTTGGAAATAGTGGTTTGCCTGGTCTAGGACTGGATGTTCCAGGTTTTGGAGGTGGACCAAATAATTTAAGTGGACCAGGATTTGGAGGGGGCCCTCAGAATTTTGGAAATGGCCCTGCTGGCTTAGGGGGCCCCCCTGGCTTTGGAAGTGGCCCTCCTGGTCTTGGAAGTGCCCCTGGGCATTTGGGTGGGCCGCCAGCCTTTGGGCCTGGGCCTGGGCCTGGGCCTGGCCCAATCCACATTGGTGGTCCCCCTGGCTTTGGATCTAGTTCTGGAAAACCAGGGCCAACAGTAATTAAAGTGCAGAATATGCCCTTCACTGTGTCTATTGATGAGATTTTAGATTTCTTTTATGGCTATCAAGTGATCCCAGGCTCAGTGTGTTTAAAATACAATGAAAAAGGTATGCCCACAGGAGAAGCCATGGTGGCCTTTGAATCTCGGGATGAAGCCACAGCTGCTGTCATTGATTTAAATGACAGACCTATAGGCTCAAGGAAAGTAAAACTTGTATTAGGGTAGCTGTTCACATAAATCCTTTATAGGGTAGATCTTCATAGTGCTGTGATTAATGCATCCAGATTGTTTTCCTAGTATTTCCAGGTTAGAACCTGTGGATTGTTTCAATTGCATATAGATTGGTTTTCATAACATAGAGCATTGGTTGACTGTTTACAGAAGACTCACTACCGGGATAAACATTGCTGTATGTTACAGTAAAGCTGTCTGGAGAGAACACAAAAATGATTTTGGCATACCGTTAGAGAAACCATTTGTAAAACTCAAATGACCACGTAAAGCTTATCAAGGAGTCTAGATTGGTTTTGTTTTATACCATATGGGATGAAGAAAATAGAAATGTTAATAGAGCTCATTCAGGGTGCTCTTGCCAGCTGCTGAAAAATGAAAGTTGGCTACTCTTGGAATTTGGTTTAAAGCTGGACGGATTTGCTTTGTTATAGGGTCAAAGCTTTGTCTAAAGTCCTTATTTTCTTTTAAAATTGAATAAAATCTCTGTATACAGATTCACTGTATGTACCTTTATTGCTTCTTGAGGGTTCTTGCTGTACAGACAGTCCTGCTTCTGAAGTTGCTGCTTTGTTTGCGTAATTGACTCATTTGTAAATGAGCAAAACTGTTGTTGTTTTTTTAATATAAAACTCCACACTTGGTTTGTGCTAAACCTGAAACTTTGATTTCTAATGTCACGGTTAAAACTGTGTGCAATAAGACTTTTGCCACAAAAATAAAATATGGAGTACTCTACCTACCAGAGCCTTTTTGGTTTGACCGCCAAGTTTTAGTTGTCAGTTTTAAAATTGTTCATATTGTTTGGATGGCATCAAAAACCAGAAATCACTTTTAATAATCATTGTTTAAGATGCTTGATTCGAAGTCCTGTCTATGATGGACTAATGTTCTGGCAATTTCCTTCTGTCCCAATTTATGTGAAATTTTGGCCTGTAACTAAACCAAGAGGGCCCATTCATAAGAAAGCATTATTTTATCTAGGTTTTTAAAACTGAGGTTGAAATTGTTAGCTTTGTTAGCAATAGTGTTATAGAATAAAAGATCCATAAACTGGTCCGTAGATTGGTATGCACTTAATCCTGTTACTTGGAGGCTTTTTGGTCTAGTTGTTTGATCAGGACCCTGTTTACAAAAATTCTTCATACAGAGTGTAAATGCAGCTGCCAGAGGGGAGAGAATTGAGACTCCTTGCCCTTTCATACTCTCTTCTTTGGCATTCAGGACACTAAGGCAGGAGGACCACATGGGTTCTGGTTGGTAAGTGTCCTTGTTATGAAAACATTTGCCTTAAAATGTCCTGCTCACTGCCACAGAAGGCTCTACTTACTTTCCTTCTTAGTTGAAATGCTCTAAAGATGTGTCACATTATATTACAAACATATGGAATGGGAGATTAGTGAGATATCATGAAAAACAAATTTTGTCTTTTACATTGGCCTCTGTCTTGGTTTGAAACATCCCCAACATTTCCTACCAATCAATGTACTTACAAAGCGGTCAGCCTTTTAAAAGAAGTATTTCCTATTAAAAAAAAAATAGTGCCTTTTTGGTGTTGTAAGTCAGTGGAACACTGAAATATAGCAGTTGTGTAATTTAGAGTTAAGAGTGGCAACAGTTTCATTTGTGTGATAAGATTTGGAAAGCCTTTTCATCACTACAATCTTAGAGGATTGACAGTACAGGATTTTTTGTTTAGGGAAAGGATTGTTTAGACTTTCAAAGAAGACGTGGCTGTGTTGTGGGTCTTTTGATAATTCACGAATACAAATTTGCTTTGACAGATCACTAGATATTGCCTCCTCAACTAAAAAAGCAATATGATGTTTGTAAATGCTGTTCAATTTAAGTTTTCTGTTAAGTAATCTCTTCTCATTCCAAAGACAGAGTGCAAAAAAACTTCAGCGCTGCTTGGGAGTCTTATTTCAACTGCAGATTATTTTCCCCATTGGAAAGCTGACTATTTTCATTTTAGAAAAATGAGTTTGAAGATGAAAGTCTTTGATCTTTTTTCACAATTTATTTTGGTTATATGTTCGTACATTCTTATTAAATATTTCATATACTTTATTGCAACTACTTTGTTATTTCTACATCTTAGATGCTGAAAAGGAAAACTTGATTTCATTGTTCATTAAATTAAATAAAATAAGAATATAGTAGTTTGTGTAGAAATTGGAGATAACTGTTTTATATTTGGTTGAATCACAACAGTTCTTCTCTTGTTGTGAAATGTAATTAAATGCTTTGCCCTCTGGAACTTGATTTTTGTGTACCTGAGACTTATTAACATAGTGCTAACTGCTAAGCATACTGTTCATAAGCATACTGTTCTGGGCATTGGAGTTTGAGTTTTAAAAAATTCTCAAAAATATGTTCTGTGAAACTATTCATCTCTCTCTTCCTGCAGGTTTTCTCTTAAGAACTAGGTTTGGGGTGAAAATGAATTAACATTATTTTCTCATTTGCTTTGTATGGTCTGAAGGATCTGTAAAGCTTTGCTCCAAGTTGTGTGCATTTGTAAACACTATCGTGATATTTTCAATTTTATGTGTAAATTTTATTGTCTGTTTTTAGTGACTGACATTAATCGAAGAGAATCTTTTGCTTTAGGTTTAATTTTTTTCTCCCCTTCGATGAGTTGTGTTGTTGTTTATTTTTTTAGTTTAAAGGATTAGAGAAATCTATAAAATGTGTTTTATAAATAAGCAAATTTGTAAACTTTTGCTGAACTTTAGTGAAACATTTAGTTCACAAGCAAAATTTGGAGGTGTGTTCTTTGTTTACACTGTAGTTTGGATGTACAATTATTAGTGGCTTTTTTTTTTTAATGCAACACTGTTAAGTGAAATGTAGTTCCTAGCTTTGTGCTCCAAGTTGTCAAAGCTTCAACAGTGAAAATTCCATTAGGAAGCTTTATTAAAAATTTCAGAGTAATATTAAGTGTAATTAGGTCAGTCTTAACCCACTGAATGAAAATCTAGGGCTGTGTATGGAAGTAAGCAAACATACATTTTGGGGGGAAATACCTTGGATAAAAATAAGGATGCATGAAAGCCTTAATCAAACTCAAAGTCCCTTTTATTGGATTCTGTCATTGTGTACAGTTGTGGATCAAGTGTTTAAAAATAAATCCACTCATCACTTTCATGAACACTTAAAAAAATGAGTAAAGAAAATGTAAAATTGCTTCTAGTCAAATCTTCTGGAAAGAATTCCTGCCAGTGATCACTTTTAAAAATTATTTCCCACTCTTGGAAAAATTACCACATTTAAATAGTTGTACTGGCAGTTCTGTAGTAGTCCAAACTTTAGAAACCAAACACAATAAAATGACTGGTTGCCGGTATGGCCACAACATTGCCAGCAAATACTGCTTTGGCATCATTCAGCAGAGGTTTTTGTTTATAAAGATGAAGTCTTGAATACTGTTCAATAAACTTGTCACAAAATAAAACAGGCTGATGCTTTTAATGCTTTAACTGCACAAGAGTATTCTATGGAGCTATACCATCAGGTTATTTTTGTGTTTTTTCTTAACTACTGAAAATATTTTGTGCCTTTGGAGAGGTGGATTTGGTGATCTTGGAGGTAACAATTGTTGCTTATCCTTCTGCTAATGCTGAAGTGTGGAAAGAAGAGGATACCTGGAACGGCAGGGAGGAAACTTGATTCTAGGTCAAATCTATGGTATCTACCTTTTCAGACTTGTATTATGTGTGTGTTGCTAGCAAGGCACATCCTTATGTGGCCTCAGAAAGAACCGGAAACTAGAGGCTCCTTTTCATAGAAGGAGTCTTAAAGGGGGCTGTGAATTGTCTTTTTAAAAAATTGATTAGGAAATGGGAAAAGAAATCTTCAGAATACATTTGCAATTGCACATATCTCTGAAGCTTTGTTTTTCTTTTTTGTTTACTTATTTGTTTTTGCATTAGTATGTGAGGTGTTTGAGATGGGGAAAAGGCGAGAGGAATCAAAAATATTGCTGCTTTCTGACATTGGTGCTCTGGTTTTGTCCCTACCACATTTGTTCAGCTTATACTGAAAAAATTAGCAAATGAAAAGTTTCCAAAAACTCAGAGTGTTTAAAAAAAACAGAAAAAAAAGTCTGGAGTTGCAGAGAAATTAGTGGGCTGTTCCTTTTAACCAAAGTTCTTGAAAAATGTTTATAATTTTTATCTTTATCATGAAAGCATTTTAGCCTGTATTTGAGTTTGAATACCCAGCTTGTTTTAGAGAGATTTAGACTAGACTGACTTAGTTCCAGGTGATTGCTGAGCTTTTCTAAAATTAGGAAGGTTTGACTAAGTGTTTGAAAAATCGGAGTGAAATCAGCTGCCTACAGATACTCAGAGTGGCCTTTACCATCTTAAAGGAGTGGACTGTGTGTTAATATGTCTCCCTTTCTTGCTCAGGAGAGATCATTCACTTCTATAATTCATTGTTGTCTGCTTTCCAGTGTTTTACAGCAAGAAATAGTTTATCAATTATGTGCATCGCCACCCTTCTCAAAAGTAGAGCTTTTATGGGATAATGGGATATGGTAGAATCCAAACTTACTGCTATCCTTTTTCATTAAAAAATTACTTGACTTCAGTTTCATCTTTTTGGCATAAAATCTGATATATCACGTTGACTTATTGTAAAATGTTCTGGAAAAAGTATACTCTAGTGGTGGCACAGTTCTCTGATGCTGTAGTGACTTTACTGGAAACCCCTTCTGTTCAACAACATAAGCAAGTTCATCTCTTATTGGTGCCTGTTCATGTAAATGTTAATTCTTTACTGTGCTGTGTCTGGATTTATTCTTGGTGCCTTGAGTTACTTTGTGCAGAGGATCTCACAAGCATCCTAAAATATGGCTTCTTTTCTGTACCAACATAACTAGCAATGAGCAAACAAAGTGGCACTGCTTTTCTCTTACGCATTTGTGTTAAATATAAAATGTAACCTTATTGTGCTACCACATGTCACCTGTTAGTCCTCACAGAGTCAGAGTGGGAAAGGCTTAAGTGTAAAGAAATTCAGCTACTTAAGGGGTCTTAAGTCATACCTACTGCTGCTGTTGCTGATTTCCTCATTTTTTCTTTTGTTCCTCTTGGAAGTGAGTTAATGCCACCCTCCACTTCACTCCCTCACACATTTGGTTGCAATACAGAGAGGGTCATATCCTTAATACATAACTTCCTTCTGTGGTGTGGGCCTATGTGACCAGCAGCATCCCTCCGTTATAATCTGGCTAAAGTGGTGGAAAGACTAATGCAACTCTTAATTACTGAGGTAGACACTGCCAATTACCTTTGCTTCTATGTCCATTGAATTGACAGGTTGGAATTGAAAATATCTGTTGCCTTCAAGCTTTTTAAGACAATTTCACATGGATATACAGCTTAGCCATAGCCATAGCCATAGCCCATGCTAACTAAATTTTTTGAGCGATGTTGTGCACCCAGCTCTTTCATGCTCTGGTGGAAAAGGAAGTAAAATAAGTTGCTTCCTCCTCAAGACTTTAAAGTCTTAAATTACACAAGTAAGTGCTTGGTTGTACTTGTACATGTACAAGGTACACTCATGTCTCACAGGAGCTGGATGAAGGCTTTCCTGGCCAGTTGCTAAATGGTCAGACAGAAACAAGTGTAATGGAAGCCTTGTGTGTAAGCTGAGGAAAGGCGTGATCTCTAACCAAGGTTCTTGGGTACACAATGTCTGCATTTAATAAGACTAAATGATTAAGAATGTGAGGGAGCACAGTGACACTATCTAAAATAGTGCTTGTCCTGGAAGCTCTTAAAGTTGTCCCATAACAGCAAAGCCTGAGGTTCGCACAACCTGAGTGGCATGACTGAGCTGAACGATCAGGAGGGCAGGCTGGTTCTGGGGGTGTCCTGGCCTAGCAGAAGGATAGAACCTTTCATCTTTTTAATTACCTTTTGACTAGCTGCCAAATACCACTTATAAACCAATGCTCTGATAAGACATAAACACTCCAGAATTAAGTGAATTTCCCTCTCAGTTTTACCACTTACATGCGTAGTTGGCTACCTGAAATTCATTACTTTCTAGTTTGGGATCAATTTGCTAGAGTTTTAGCTTTTCTGTGTAAAATGTCCACCTCTTGGTCCTTGTTCTAGATCAGCAGTGTGCGATAGAATTTTCTCCAATGGAAATGTTCTTATCTGCACTAAAACGATAATTGGTAGCCACTGTAGCCACTGTTACATTTAAATAGCCACATGTGGCTAGTGGGTACTGGATTGAACAGCACAACTCTGAATTCACACAGCAACAGAAATTTTGCTCTTCCATGTCTGATCTTTGGAGATCTCCATGTTAGGCAGCACTGTCCAATAGAAATGAGTCACATGATGTCATTTAGATTTTTCTAGTAGCCATGTTAAAAAGGTAAACAAGTGAAGTTAACTTTAATAGGTTTTATTTAGCCCTACAGATCTGAAATGTTACTGTTTCAACCTATACTCAATATAACATTGAGATATATTATTTTTTTGTACTAAATTTTCAAAATCCAATACATATTTTACAGCACATTGAGATTTGGAATAAGCATATTTCAAGTACTTAATAGCTACATGTGACTAGGAGCTACACTTTTGGACACCACAGATTTGGAATATAAAGAAAGTTATTCCCTGTCATTTCTCTTTTAGCTCTGCTGCCTCTTTTGGCTGTTTCTTTCCTTTTGAGTATTTGAATTTTTTTTGCATTCCTCCTAACCTTTTTCTTCCTCCTGTTGTGTTTGCAGTTTTTTGTTTTGTTTTGTTTTTGCTGAGGAAGATTTGCCCAGAGCTAACATCTGTTGCCAGTCTTTCACTTTTTCTTTTTGGTTGAGGAAGATTTGCCCTGAGTTAATGTCTGTGCCAGTCTTTCTCTGTTTTCTGTGTGGGTCACCTTTATAGCACAGCTGATGAGTGATGTAGGTCCACACCTGGGATCCAAACCCATGAAGCTGGGTCACCAAAGCAGAGCACGCCAAACTTAACCACTACACCACAGGGTCGGCCCGTACACTTTTTCTTTATGGAGAGCTTGCCTCTGTTCCCTTTTCATGGGCCACACTGGAGGTTAACTAGGGGACAGTTGGATATTGTAAACTTATTAATCCTGCACCAGAAGCAGCAGCAGAACTAGAGTCCTCCCCCACCCACCCTGCACCCCATCCACAGTGGCAAGTAGTGAAATCTGTCTGTAATGTAGTTTCCTTGTTGTTGAAATGCTCCTGTTTAAAATTTCTCAACTTCCCTAGCATACAAATTCTGAAGAGCAATCCATCTTACAATCTCCCATGTATCCCAAGTGAATTTATTCCATTGAGGGGGGCTCTCATTGTGAACAGTAGGTAAGTTTCTTTTCCAGAGGCTCTGGTCTGTTGCTTTTGTTCACTCAGCTCCTTTTGTGTGATTGGTCACATTGCGCACTGGAAATGCACAAGTTCTTGTTGATGCCCTTGCCCTGGAGATGCTCAGGAAGGTGATCCAGTACTGTTGTCTTAGATACTCTCCAGGCACTAGAGAGGCAGGGGTCTCATTAAAAGCAGGTAGATTAAAAGAATGTAGATTCCAGCAGGGCAAGATGGGGGGGCAGAATTGGCTGCCCATAAGATGTTTGAAAATTTTGGTATAAATCATTTTCCTGAGGTGAATTATACTTTATTTGCAGAATTTTACAGTATTTGCAGTATTGCAGTGCTTGTTACTTAAAGTTTTTCCTTTGATAAAGTCGTATAAATGTGGAGTCCAGCAATTCCTCCATTCCTGCCCTGGCTGTCAGACAATTAGGGAGAACGTGTGGTGGATGCAGAATTATTTTCCCTCTGTGTTTAAGGCCAATTAGTATGGATCATGGGAAGAGGCCACATGAGCCTCACTGCTCTTTTAATGTTCAGGTGGACTTCAGATTGGACTGGATTACAAGGGTGGATATAGAAATGACCTATAGGGAATCAGGTTGTGACTCATCAGTTACTGTGTTTCCCAGGACTACTTATTTTCTTCCTCTGGCCTCAGTGTTCTACAAAGTGGGATTTAACTAGATAATCTCATTATATCCAGCTTTAAATGTCTGTAATTCTATGAACCCAGCCATTCTGTTTCTTTCTGGAAATCTAGTGAATTTGAACCTTAAAAAGAGGCCAGTGGAACTCAAAACTTTGGTTTGGCTACTAGTTCTACTGGTTTTTCTGAGAGTGATATAGCAGTCCCACACTACAGTTTGAGAACTTAATTAGGGGAGAAAGGGGGAGGGTCTTCATTTTCTCTTTTGAGAGCTGCCCTTTTCCTGCCAGTTAGGTCCTCTGGAGCAGGTAGACCAGAGGCATTCCTCCTGAGTGTCCCGTGAACCATCAAGTAGATAATGATACCACAAAAGGGTCCATTTATGAGCCACAAAAAGAGGAGCAGTTGACACGCATTGGGCACTTACTCTGTGTCAGGCAGGGGGCACTCTCCATGGTTGGCCTTAATCCTCCCAATAACCCTGTAAAGTTGGCACAATTATTATTCCCATTTGACTGGTGCAAAAATCCAGGCAAAGAGAAGCGAAGTAACTTGCCCAAGGTCTCACTGATAGTAAGAAGTGAATTGAGATTATTCAATCATAGGCTGTCTGGATGTCTCCAGAGTCAGAGCCCTTCCCTCCACCAACTGTTCCCTGCCTCTTCCTGATTTTGGGGGAGGGCCACTAGCAGCACTCTTCTATCATAGATCCTGAGCCTACTGGGGAAGTGGCTTCAGCCTTGCTCCAATGTTTATGTTGAAGCAGGCAGGTGGAGGCTTTGTGTAAGCAGTCAGAGTCATAGGGCAGAGAAAAACTCCCACTCTGATACAGTCCTATTTTGCTTGAAGGCCATGTTTCTTCCTCAGTTTGCTTGCTTCCCCATATCCAATTCTATCCTCAAGCTAGGCTCTCTTAGAAGAGTTGGACACAGGTTGGGTTTGTTCAACTTTGGATAAGTCCTTTGGGGACATTGGAGTTGCATTAGTGGCTTCCAAACTTTTTTGACCTTCACAAAATAGAGCAGGATGAGGAATCTGACCATTTACCGTGTGTTCCCACTTTTCACTTTCTCTGTGAACTCGCACGTTTTAAGCTCTATAGTACCGTGTGGCAGCCAGACTTTTGAGTATCATATGGATCTAAAACAAATTATTGCTTAAAATTTTAGTTTTATAAACTCAATTTTAGTAGTCCGTAATTATATGTATGAATAAAGAATGTGTAGTTTTATAGTAAGGATTTGCATATTTGGTTGAGTTTGTGAGCTGTGAGGCTGCTGATTTAAACTTGGAGAATCCCTGAGTTATAGAGAGAGAAGCAGGGGTAAAAAACAAACAAAAAACTTGTCTGCCTTCTCCATGTCCCTTGAGGAGACAGAGAAGGAAAGGAAGAAGAGTGGTGGTGGTCGGTGTAGTTTGTCTTTTAAATCTTACGGGAAAAGAGTATTTCATGGGTGGTGTTCTGCTTATTGGGAGCCTATGGAGAATTTCCTGATTGGCTTTTGTTGCTTGATCCAGCATCTGAGCTGCTCCAGAATGCCAAGGTAGGCAACAGGAGTGTAAGCATGGCTTTGGTTTGTTGAAAGAATGATCCTGCCACCCAGACACATTAGTGCTCTATTCTTCCTCCTCACAGCCTGGAACTGGGATTGAAGGCTAGTGCCTTTCCTTATTAGAGTTTTGGGAATGGAAGAGGGCAGTCTAACTCCTGAGCAGGAACAACTGATGAGTTTCAGCTCAACTGGCATGGAATTGGATCCCATTGGATCCAGGAGAAAAGATCTGTTCTTGGATTTATGAAGAGCAGAATTAGAATCTCTTGGGGCAGGAGAGAGGATACCATGAAAAACGAAGCACAAGTTACTCCCTGTTGGCAGAGAGTGGGATTCCCTATCAACAAGGGTATGTTGGTAAACTGGCTAGGTGGGGGAAGGAAAGCTCTGGTTTTTAGCATTTGCTCAATTTCTGTGGTTTAAAACTTACCAAATTCACTTACAAAATTTCTTAATATTTAACAATTATCTCTTGCAAACCATACAAGCCTGCTTTGGCACAGGGCTGTAAGCCCCCTTCAAGTGTTGTTTGTTGTTTTTATTTTATATTTTTTGGTGAGGAAGGTTGTCCCTGAGCTAACATCTGTGCCAGTCTTCCTCTGTTTTGTATGTGAGACACCACCACAGCATGGCCTGATGAGCGGTGCATAGGTCTGTACCTGAGATCCTAACCCGTGAACCCTGGGCTGCCAAAGTAGAGTGCACAAACTTAACCACTCCGCCACCAGGCTGGCCCCTCAAGTGTATTTTTGTTTCTGGGGTATTTTTTGGTAAAGAAGGTTGTCGCTCAGCTAACGTGTGTTGCCAATCTTCCTCTTTTGGCTTGGGGAAGATTGTCCCTGAGCTAACATCTGTTGCCAATCTTCCTCTTTTTGCTTGAGGAAGAGTGTCCCTGAGCTAACTTCTGTTGCCAATCTTCCTCTATTTTGTATGTGGGATGCTGGCACAGCATAGCTTGAGCGGTGTGTAGATCTGTGCCCAGGATCCAGGCCTGTGAACCCTGGGTCAGAGCACAGGAAGCAGAGCACATGAACTTAACTACTATGACACTGGGCTGGCCTCTCCTTCAAGTGTTTCAATTCCCATTGTATGCTCAGGTCTGTGCTGTGTGACATAGGAGATGATGAAGCAGTGTTTGTCCTAAAGAAGTTTGTTACTTCACTGACAGGCAATGAGTGAGAAACGTTGACGGAATACAGTTGTGGTATGGATTGAGTATAGTAGTTCAGAGTGAGAAGCTGTTGAGAGCTGGAGAGATCATGAGAAGAGAAGCATATGAGACCTAGGCTTGAAGGATAATAATAATAGCTAACACTTATTGGTAATAAGAGTACCAGACTGTACTAAGCACCTTGTGTACATTACTTATATAAATCTTCAGGAACAGATAATATATTCCACTGTACACCTGAGGAAACAGGCTTAGAATTTTGCCCCGGTTATATAGGTAAGACAGCATTCTGGTGGATGTGTAGTAGTATCTCATTGTGGCTTAGAAGGAGTAAGGCCAGTATTTGGAGCCTGGTCACTTCACTGCAGAACCCATATTCTTTTTTCTTTTATTTATTTATTTATTTATGTTGAGGAAGATTACCCCTGAGCTAACATCTGCTGCCAATCCTCCTCTTTGTGCTGAGGAAGACTGGTCCTGAGCTAACATCCATGCCCATCTTCCTCTACTTTGTATGTGGGACGCCTACCACAGCATAGCTTGCCAAGCAGTGCCACGTCCGCACCCGGGATTTGAACCGGGGAACCCAGGGCCGCCAAAGCGGAACATGCGCAAGTAACCGCTGTGCCACCGGGCTGGCCCCAGAACCTGTATTCTTGTCCACTATGTCAGATTGCTACTAAATAAAGAAGGAAGGTTCTTCCAGGAGAGAAGAAGGGTATAACTACAGTCCAAATGGAGTCGTAGACTAGGTGGGAGTCAAAATATTTGAGTTCTAGTCCTCATTTTGCTTAACCATGTATATAGCCTTAGCCAAATCACATCTTTCCTCTGCCTTGAATTGAGGGACTTGGATTAGATCATCACTCACTTCCTTTTTATTTCTGACATTTTGTGAATTTTAAGTTATAGAAATGAGAATGAGTATGGCTTCCTTAAGGAACAGTGGAGGAAAGTGCCCTGTCAAGATACGGGGCTTGGGGGCCAGCCTGGTGGGGCAGTGGTTAAGTGCACATGTTCCGCTTTGGTGGCCCAGGGTTCACCGGTTCAGATCCCGGGTGCGGACATGGCACCACTTGGCATGTCATGCTGTGGTGGGCGTCCCACATATAAAGTAGAGGAAGATGAGCACAGATGTTAGCTCAGGGCCAGTCTTCCTCAGCAAAAAGAGGATTGGCAGCAAATGTTAGCTCAGGACTAATCTTCCTAAAAAACAAAAAAGATATGGGGCTTGGAAAGCATTAAGGTTGGTGATGGGGGTAAGCAGAGGAAGTCAATCTGCAAGAGGGAGTAGCTGGAAATGACACTCCAAATGGTAGAAAACAAAGACAGAAAAGATTGGTTTACATACTCATTTGTGTCCGTTTGCAATTCCTAACTAACACCAAATGGAAAGGTAGAGGTAGTGGGGGCACGCAGAGATAACAAGCTAGTCTTGTGTTGCGTGTTCCTAGAAAGCTCACTTCTCCCTTGCTGGCTTCAGTAGCAAACCAGGGCTAGACCTGGGTCGTTTGTTAGGATCCTTGGATTATCACTACTTTCCTAGCATTAATTCAACAGGTATTTATAAGGCACCTGCTATGTGCAAGTCATTGGAATGGGACAGATCTGGTCCTTCCTCGTATTAAATTTATAGTCCAGTAAGGGAAATAGATAATAAGCAAGTAAATAAGGTACACATTTTGCTAGGTTTATGAGAAGCTGGGTTTTTTGGGTTGGGGTCAGGGAAGGTCTCTGACTTCAACATAGAGAACAGATTGGAGGGGACTGAGAGTGGAAATGGGGAGACCAGATAGGAGATTATTATAGACATCCAAGCAAGAAATGCTGGTTCAGAAGTGAGTGCGCAAAGACCTGGTAAGTATTAGCCAGGCCTCTCACACAAATAAATAAATAGAGAAAATTTCTGAGACTTCTCTTTTATTGACTCACTTAAAGTGATATTTAATATGGTTTTGTAAAATTCTAGTCCTATAAAGGAGGCTGAAAGTCCCATGAGATTAATAAATAATGGCACTAAATGAAAAGTAAATGAGTCTGATTTAAAGTATGTTCAAGAGATATAGGACAGAAAAGTTACAGGAACTAGAAGTTTTAGTTATGGAAGATTTCCAAACAGGCGAGCTTAGAGATAGATTTTTAAAGGAGATAAACAGGATTTGGGAGAGATTACTAATCCCATGTATAAGATAATTTGTTAAAGAGAATGTGACTCAAAGGATAGAAAACCACACATTATAAAGATTTGCTTATAAAAAGTTGCTAGTTCTAGGCAAAGGAGGCTGATCTATGAAAAAAACAAAACCTGTTGCACAGGAAGCTCTGACCTCTCAGAAGGGAATCTAGCCCCATATGCTACTGAGGTACATGTGGGCCCACAGCTTTCTGGTTGGGGTCTTAGTCTGATCAGAGAAGAAAGTGAAAAAGGATAGGATAGGACCAGCCGTGGGGAAAGTGGTGGAAATGGTAATAGACTAGAAAAGAATGCTCTAGTCTACCAGAAATTGGGGCCTAGCACAGGAAGAAGCTCCTGGCCCATTGTATGTGTCTGGCCCAGACCAAAAGCTTATCTTTATGGGATCTTTGAGAAGTCGTGGAGTGAGGAAAAAGGCAGCAGCTCCAGTTATTGCCTGTAATCTCACCATCATGGATAATTACTGCTAATGCTTTTGTAGTTCACAACAAATTCTTTATCAGGGATAAACCTGTAGTCCTCCATTTAATTTGTTCCTCAACATTTTATTATGAAAACTTGAAACATACAGAAAAGTTGAAAAAATTGTACAGTGAATACCCATATATCCACCATTTAGATTCTACAATTTAAAATCTGTATTTGTTTGGCCTCATATCTATCTGTTCAACAAACCATTTTATTTTTTGGTGCATTTCAAAGAAGTTGCAAGCACCAACACACTTCACCCATAAACATTTCAACATTCTTTAATTTGAGTTCAATATCTGTTTATGTGTTTTGGAGGGGGGAGTGAAGTTTACATACAGTAAGGTGTATATACCTCAAGTGTACCATTAGATGAAAATGACAAGTGCACCTGTGACTCATTCCTTTCAAGATAAAGAACTTTTCCATTCTCCATAGAGTTCTCTCCTGCCTCTTAATTAATACCTGCCCCTCCTTGGGGGACAGGAGAAGAACAACCACTATTCTGAATTTTTTTGGCATATGGTTTTGCCTGTCCTAAAGTTTTATAAATGTAATCTATGTATATATTTTGCTTCAGATTCATCCATGTTGCAGCTATTAATAGTTTGTTTCTTTTTGTTGCTAAGTAGTTTCTATTACATATATAAACATATGATTTGTTTATTCTCATTGATGGACACCCAGTCTGTTTCAAATTTTTGGCTATTATGAATAAAGTTGCTGTGAACATTCTTAATACAAACCTTCTTGTGGACATAATGTTTTCATTTCTTTTGGGTAAAAATCTAGGAGTGGAATTGCTCTTGAACTAGGTGTATGTTTAGTTTTCTTAAAAGCTGCCGGACTGTTTCTGAATTAGTACATTTAATAGTTTCACTAACAATGTATGAGAAACTGCCAGACCATTTCCACAGTGGTACATTTAATGCTTTCACTAGCAACGTATGAGAGTTCCACATCCTTGCCAACATTTGGCATTGTCGGTGTTTTTACTTTTTTAGCCATTGTGGTGGGTATGTAATAGTATCTCATTGTCATTTTAATTTGCATTTCCCTTATGACCAGTGCTGTTGATCACTTCTTCCTTTGCTTATTTCCAATTCATATATTTTTCTTTATGAAGTATCTGATCAAATTTTTTGCCCATTTTTTAATGGCTGTCATTTAATACTGAGTTTCAGGAGTCCTGCGCTTAAATTTTAAATTTTAGGACAGGGAAGATTTACTGCTGGGCATTAGTTGAAATGGTAAAGGCCTGAAGGTTTGAGTTGAGCAAATGCTTATGAGGTACCAACTATGTAGTAAGCATTAGTATTAGGGATACAGAAGTAATACCCAGCCCTGGTTCCGAAGAGCCCATAGATTATGAGGATAGGCAAAAGTCAAAAATTTGATGTAGTAGTTTCAATGTTAAGTCACTAAATATTTACTGAGTACCTGCTATAGGATGGGTACTGATGTAGGTACTGGAGATATAGAAATAGGCAAACCAGACTTGGTTCCTACTCTAATACAGCTTATTTTCTGGAGTGTATATTGGGGCAGACAGCGCAGAGTCCCTGAGATGGGGAATGAGATTGATGTTGTGTGTATGTGGATCAGAAATGAAACTTGGCCAGAACATTCTTGCATGGCTGATGATTAGCTAGGCAAGGTTCAGGTCTGGCAGGGCCTTATAGACCATGGTAAGAACGTTGGATTTTATTTTGAATGTTCTGGGGAGCCATTACAGAGTTTTTGTTTGTTTTGTTTTTTTATTCTATTCCAGAGTTTTAAGAAGAGAAATGGTATGATCTGGTGTCAGTTTGGTTAATAAACACAGAAGAGCGTGTGTGTGTGTGTGTGTGTGTGTGCGTGCGTGCGTGCGTGCGTGTGTGTGTGTGTGTGTGTGTGTGTGTGTGTGTGTGTGTGTTTACAGAAAGACCGATGGGGTTACCATTGCAGTCATCCAGAGGAGAGAGAAATTCTATCTGGGGAAGGTGGGCAAGGCTTCATAAAGGAATAATATAGCAGAACCTTGGCTGACAAGACATTTGCTAGGCAGGCAAGTCAGAATATCAGCGTGTGTGTGTGTTTGAGGAAACAGAAATAGCTTTGGATGACTAGTTGGGTAGGTGGTGGAATGGCAAGAGGTAGAGCAGACTGAGAAGACCTTAGAAGGTTGAATTAGGGGTGCAGGGTCACCATATCACACAACTGCTGAATTCTGTGTAAGTGTGCCCTCTGGAGTTGTACCACAAGGTGGCCCTGCTAGGGAGTTTGGCTCTGAACCTAGGGGTCATGGGCAGCCATTTAGGGCTTCTAGTTAGAGTAGAGACTCTCTGGAAGCTGACATCAAGGATGACTAGGTGAGGCAGTGCTAAGGAGGAGGAGAAACCAGGGAAGAAGCAAGAGACAGTGAGGCCTGAAGTTATGTAGGGGTTCTTGAGCTGGATGGAGGTAGAGACTTTGGGCTTAGAATGAATAATCAAGAAGACTTGAGTTGTGGATTGGGGGAAAAAAAGCTAATGAGGCCCTTTAAAAAATATAAAATAAACAGTATAAAATATTGAAACAATACAGAAGTGTATAGAGTATGTAAAATTCTCACCTTCATTCCACCCTGAGATGTAACTAAAAGTTGCATTTATTTGGTGTGTCTTCCATTTTTCCATGTGTATTTATTTTGTGTACCTATTCAAGTCTATTGTATATATACATACAGTTGAAGTTTAAAATGTAGTCATACTTGTCTTACCATTTTTTGCAACTTTATTTTCTTATATAATATCAATATAATATAGTTCTGCCTTAATTGTTTCTTACCTGCTACTCAGCATTCCATTGTTTGAATGTACCACAACTTACTTGGTCACTACCTTTACATAGACCTGTAAGCTGTCTCATATTTTCCACTGTTCTCAGCAATAGTGAAATGAGCATTCTTCTTCATTTGTCTCTATACTGTGCAAACACTACTTCAAAGAACATGTGAGGTGAGGAACATGGAGAGAGATTGTGACTTGCGGGAAGTTGTGGTCCTGCTCCCTTGGGAGTATGTGTTCTCCTCTGGATCTGTCCTTGGGGAACCTCCAAAGGGGTGATCAGACTGGTCAGAATTCTAAAAGCCACATTCTAGAGGCAACATTCAAAACTGGGTCTGTTTCTCCAGATTTTAGCTGGGAGTTTCATTACTTCCAGGTATCAGATGGGTTCTTGGAGGAAGATGGAATAAGGGTTTCCTGTGGAATTTTAAACAGGGGAAGAAATAAGACAAACATGTAGACGTGAGAATTTGACAGACTTGGTTGGGTTGGTTTGGCTAGGACTTTATGGAGCAGGACTTTCTAATGAGCGTATTATAACAGTGGTGGTTTGTTCCATCATTGGAGGGTGGAGGGTCAGTATGTGAAGCAATTTGAACTCTAAGAATCATTCCAACTTTGATTGCTAACAGCATTCCAGATGGAGACCGTGAGGCACCAAGATGGGAACAACACTAACTGTGGGCTGGGTTGGGAGAAAGATTGACTGAGGGTCAGTTTAGGGGAGGCTGAGGCTGGAGGCATCCTGTGGTATAGTGCTGAGAAACTGGAAATGCTGAGTGAAGCTGGATGAGAGATCTGACTTTGTCCGCTCTCCTCGTGCAGATGGTCTGCAGGTGTATGGGTCAGGGTGCACAGGGACAGTGAGGGGTCTGAGGATAATTGTTATGGTGAATGTAGGAGGAGGGGTTACGTGGGAGTCATGGTGATCCATGCAAGAAGATAGTGTTTCCAGCAGAGGAAATAGATGAATTGGAGAAGCTTGGTGCTGCTTGATTGCCAGTCAGTTTGGAGATGGCTGGGCTGGGAGCTGAGGCTGGAGATGGCCTTATGCATTTCATTCAGCAAATATTTTATTGTTTCGGAGCTTGGGATAGAGCAATGAACAGAACAGACAAATATCCCTTCTCACATGGAGTTTACATTCTAGTGGGGAAGACCAATTATGTAAATATATGTAGTATATTAGATAGTGATAAATGCTAAATAGACAAAGCAGGAAAGGGGTATGTGATGTGTCAGTGGTAGTAGGGTTGAAATTTTAGAGTGGCTAGAATAGGAGAGCTTTTTCCTTCATAATGGAGATGATGATTTTGAGTAAAGACGTGGAGGGAGTCAGGAAACAGCAAGCAATGCAGATAATATGAGAGAAGAACATTCCAGCCTTTGAAGTAGAAACAGGCTTATTTGAGGAATGGCAAGCTAGCAGACCTGTGTGGCCAGGATGGAGTGAGCAAGAGAGAAGGTGTTAGATCAGGTTAGAGAGATCTGATCTTTCAAGACCTTGTAGGCCGTAGTAGGTTCTGGATTTTTTCTAAGCTGTGAGAAATCATTAGGGTTTGGGCAGAGGTGTGACATGACCTGACTCATGTTTTAACAGGAGCACCCTCATTGCTGTATTGAGAATAGCCTGTTGGTGTGAGGATGGGAGAGTGGAGGTGGGGATGACATAGGTTAAGGGAGACTGGTTAAAGAGGCTAATGAGATAAGCCTGGTGAGAAATGATGGCTTGGACTGGTAGTGGCGGTGAGAATAGTGAGGAGCTGGACATGAGCAGCTGATTAGAGACCAGTGGGGGGATCATAACTCTACCTCAAGATGCTTGGCCCCAGGGTTAGTGGGAAATCTTGGAGGAAGAAACTTTTTGGGTAGCAGTACCTGGATCATAGTTGTATTTGGGGCAGTGTTGGGATTGGAACTTATATTAGGTTGTCATCTGGGGCCAGTAAGGGGTTCAGAATGAGATTTATTGGTCTCTGAGAAGATCAGTGTTGGAGTCTGGGTCTAGGGAGCATTATTGGCATTAGGACCAAGTCAAAGTTGTTGATGGAGGCCAGTACACTTTTTCTGCATCTTCCCATCATACTCTTGGATCAGGGTTGGTTGTAACTACCATCTCCTGGTCCCATTGAGCTCACCCAAGGGGATTGGAAGAGTATGAAGGCTATAGGGCCTTTTCTTCCTTGGGTGTCATGGGGGTGGACTCAGGCTTAGCCCTGCCTGGATGAAGCCTGCTGGCCTTCCAAAGCTAGGACCTAGAGTCAGGGAACGGTGGAGAAGGGCCCTCGGTTTTTGACTCAGGTCATTTTTCTCCAGATGGCCCACTGCGTGACCTTGGTTCAGCTGTCCATTTCCTGTGATCACCTCATTGACAAGGATATCAGCTCCAAGTCTGACCCACTCTGTGTCCTTTTACAGGATGTTGGAGGGGGCAACTGGGCTGAGGTGAGAAGGACCATGGGGGTTAAGGTTGTGGAGGGAGGCTAAGACTGTTTTGGGGTAGAGGGTGTGTGACCGTGATGCTTATTGGCCTCTGCCTACAGCTTGGCCGGACTGAGCAAGTACGGAATTGTTCAAGCCCTGAGTTCTCCAAGACTCTGCAGCTTAAATACCACTTTGAAACAGTCCAGAAGCTCCGATTTGGCATCTATGACATAGACAACAAGACACCTGAGCTGGGGGATGATGACTTCCTAGGAGGGGCAGAGTGTTCCCTAGGACAGGTATGTAGGGCCAGGGATTACAGTCCTTCAGAAACAGGTTCAGTAAGAGCCCTGTCAGACAAGCCGGCCTGCCTGAAACTTGGAGGTGGGAGGCAAGCAGGACCTAACGCTGCCTGAGATCTTGACACCTCACCTTGCTCTGCCCTAGATTGTGTCCAGCCAGATACTAACTCTACCCTTGATGCTGAAGCCTGGAAAACCTGCTGGGCAGGGGACCATCACGGTAAGGAAGAACTCTGCAAGGGTTGGGGAGGGACTTACATCAATGAGGAGTTCATGAGGTGATACAGTCTCCTGCCTCTCCTACCTAGGTCTCAGCTCAGGAGTTGAAGGATAGCCGTGTAGTGACCATGGAGGTGGAGGCCAGAAACCTAGATAAGAAGGTGCTGCATGGAAGGAGGCCCTGGGGGTTCAAGAATTAAGGGGAAAGGGATGGTGTATTAGAGGGCAGGGATGGGGACAGAGGTCTAGCATAATGGTTGTCCCTCCCTAAGTCTTATAACTGGTGTCTTTGTGGCATTGACAGGACTTCCTGGGGAAATCGGATCCATTCTTGGAGTTCTTCCGCCAGGGTGATGGGAAATGGCATCTGGCATACAGATCTGAGGTGTGGGACCCTGGTGATTGGGGGGTGGCGTTGGGTAGGAGAGAATCTCCTGAGATTTGTGACTACCAAGGTTTATAACACAGAGAAAGAGACTACATACGGGTAGGAAGGAATGGCAGCTCCCTACTTGCCAGCTTAGAGCTCACTCAAGGCTTTGCCCTCCTCCTCCAGGTAATCAAGAACAACCTGAACCCTACATGGAAGCGCTTCTCTGTTCCCCTTCAGCGTTTCTGTGGAGGAGACCCCAGCACACCCATTCAGGTGAGGAGCTTGCTTCCTAGGAGAGTGGACTGAGCAGGGTCAGAGAGCCTGGGGAGGGATTTATTCTCACTTGCCACCTGCCTCCTGGTCTTTATGTATATACACACACACTTTCCCCCACCAGGTGCGATGCTCAGACTATGACAGTGATGGTTCACATGATCTCATTGGTACCTTCCAAACCAGCTTGGCCCAGCTGCAAACAGTCCCAGTGAGTGTTGGCCCTGCTCAGAGGTGTTGAGGTGGGCCTAGAGGGCTGTGGCCCTAGGGAGAGAGGGAGGGCAGAGCAGCTCCAGTCCTGACTCATGCTCTGGAAGTTTTACTACCATAATTTTTCTTTCCTCACCAGGCTGAGTTTGAATGCATCCACCCTGAGAAACAGCAGAAAAAGAAAAGCTACAAGAACTCTGGAACTATCTGTGTCAAGCTGTGCCAGGTGAGACAATAGCCCATGTGTACCAAGCTCTGACTCCTGAGCTCCATGGCCCCATCCCCTTCACCCCAGCCATGACCTGGTTTCATTTGCAGGTAGAAACTGAGTATTCATTCCTGGACTATGTGATGGGAGGCTGTCAAATCAACTTCACTGTAAGTTGCTTTATCATGGGCTAGAGAACAAATTTGGGGCTCAAGGTGGCCGTCAGCTCCTCTCTTCCCCTACTACCAGGTGGGCGTGGACTTCACAGGCTCCAATGGTGACCCCTCCTCACCCAACTCCTTGCACTACCTGAGCCCAACAGGGGTCAATGAGTACCTGACAGCATTGTGGAGTGTGGGCAGCGTGGTTCAGGACTATGACTCGTGAGTGACTTCTTCTCTTGCCCATCCCCACTCCATGCAGATGCTTCAGCCTCTGGGCTCACAGTTCCCTCACTGCCTCTTTTCCAACTCACTGTCTTCTCACAGGGACAAGCTGTTCCCAGCATTTGGATTTGGGGCCCAGGTACCCCCTGACTGGCAGGTGAGTGCTCTCTTCTATTCCCCTACTCTTGTTTTCAGTTTCAGGGTCCTGATTTAGGGGGATGTGGTAAACTTGCTGCCTGGCAACTAGCTTTATGGGGAGATTCAGGGATGCTTCCCTACAGGCATGTATAGAGCAAGTGCTAAGGACTAAATAGCTCCCATACCGTTGGTACATAGTGCCCTTTTTTGTAGCACAAAGGTGATCATGGAAGAACCTCACTTTCATTCTTGTCCTCAGGTCTCCCATGAATTTGCCTTGAACTTCAACCCCAATAATCCCTACTGTGCAGGTAAGTCCCCTCATCCTCCAATGAAAGGCAGATCTGTCTAACCTACAGGGCCAAGCCTGTGCAGTCAAGGAAGGTTGGGGTGGGGGAGCAGATACCTCACTCTGTTGTCCAAAGGAGTGGATTTTAGAGGTAGGCCTCTGGAATCAAATCTTCATCTTGCCACTTGCTAACTTTGTGACTTGGGGCCAGTTGCTTAGCTTCTGTGTACTTTGGGTTCATAATAAGGCTACATATTGTAGGATATTGAGTATTTTAGGTGAGGATCTGTGTAAAGTTTGAAGCAGTAAGCCTGGCACTTACTAAACTCTCTCTAAAAAATGGTAGTTGTTATGTTATCGTTATTATCTTTGGCTAGAAGCTCACAGGTACTTATTTGGGTATCAGTGGAAGCCTTGGTGCCTTCCTGCAGCTCTTTTGGGGCTGCTTTTTGCCCCTAGCTCTTTTGTCCAGAGAGGGCCAAACCTTGTGGCTCCCTAGCGCCCGAACTTGGGCAAGAAGCTGAAGTGGACATCTTGACCTAATTTGATCTGATCTGGGTTTTTATTTTTATTTTATTTTATTTTATTTTATTTTTATTTTTTTTGAGGAAGATTAGCCCTGAGCTAACTACTGCCAATCCTCCTCTTTTTGCTGAGGAAGACTGGCCCTGAGCTAACATCCATGCCCATCTTCCTCTACTTTATACGTGGGATGCCTACCACAGCGTGGCGTACCAAGCAGTGCCATGTCCACACTTGGGATCCGAACTGGCGAACCCTGGGCCACCGAGAAGCAGAACATGTGAACTTAACTGCTGCGCCACCAGGCCAGCCCCTGGGTTTTTATTTGACATGAGTTCAGGCTTAGAGAAAAGTTTTAAGAATAGTTATAGGGGTTCAGATCATTGGAGCTCAAGGGTTAGGGCCTGGGTCACAGAGGCTGTTTTTTACCTTCACCTAGATTCCCCCCAAACATGAACATTTTACCACATTTGCTTTATCATTCTCTCTCTCTCAAGTTCTCTGTTTCTCTTCCTCCCTCTTCCTCTTCCTCTCTTTGTGTGTGTGTGTGTGTGTGTGTGTGTGTGTGTGTGTGTGTACACGTACATACACACACACACACATTTTTTTTTTTCTGAAATGTTTGAAAATTATATTGAATAAACCCTGCCCCAAGTTTGCCTCTATGGCCCCACCAACTTTGCACTCATCATCATCCACATGGCACTTTATCCCTAAATACTTCAATGTGTTTCCTAAAATTAAAGACATTCTGTTACATAACCACAGTACACTTCTCAAAATCAGGAAATTAACATCAATACAATACTATATCCAATCTATAGAATTTATTCAAATTTTGTCCATTGTTGTCTTTTACAGCAAAAGAAATTCTCCGATCACATATTGCTTTCAGTTGTCCTGTCTTCCAGAGTTCTTCATATCTTTTTTTAATTGAGATTATGATAGTTTACAGCCTTGTGAAATTTCAGTTGTACGTTGTTTGTCAGTCGTGTTGTAGGTGCACCACTTCACCCTTTGTGCCTACCCCCCACCCCCCCTTTCCCCTGGTAGCCACTAATCTGTTCTCTTTGTCTACATGTTTAACTTCCACATATGAGTGGAGTCATACAGAGATTGTCTTTCTCCATCTGGCTTATTTCACTTAACATAATACCCTCAAGGTCCATCCATGTTGTTGTGAATGGGACGATTTTATCCTTTTCTATGGCTGAGTAGTATTCTACTGTGTATATATATACCATATCTTCTTTATCCAGTCATCAGTTGATGGGCCCTTAGGTTGCTTCCACATCTTGGCTATTGTAAATAATGCTGCAGTGAACATAAGGGTGCATGGGACTTTTGGAATTGCTGATTTCAAGTTCTTTGGACAGATACCCAGTAGTGGGATGGCTGGGTTATATGATATTTCTATTTTTAATTTTTTGAGAAATCTCCATGCTGTTTTCCATAGTGGCTGCAGCAGTTTGCATTCCCACCAGCAGTGTATAAGGGTTCATTTTTCTCCACAACCTCTCCAACATTTGTTACTTTTTGTTTTGATTATTTTTGCCATTCTAATGGGTATAAGGTGCTATCTTAGAGTAGTTTTGATTTGCATTTCCCTGATGATCAGTGATGATGAACATTTTTTCATGTGCCTGTTGGCCATCTGTATATCTTCTTTGGAGAAATGTCTGTTCATGTCCCCTGCCCATTTTTTCATTGGATTGTTTGATTTTTTGTTGTTGAGTTGTGTGAGTTCTTTATATAGTAGGGAGATTAACCCTTTGTTGGATATATGACTTGCAAATATTTTTTCCCAGTTGGTGGGTTGCTTTTTGTTTCAATCCTGTTTTCCCTTGCCTTGAAGAAGCTCTTTAGTCTGATGAAGTTCCTTTTGTTTATTCTTTCTATTGTTTCCCTTGTCTGAGAAGACATGGTGTCCGAAAAGATCCTTTTAATACTGATGTCAAAGAGTGTACTGCCTGTATTTTCTTCTAGAAGCCTTATGGTTTCAGGTCTTACCTTTAGCTCTTTGATCCATTTTGAGTTTATTTTGATGAACGGTGAAAAAGAATGGTCAATTTTCATTCTTTTACATGTGGCTGTCCAGTTTTCCCAGCACCATTTGTTGAAGAGACTTTCTTTTCTCTATGTCTTGTATGATATTGACCTTTTTTAAGATTACAGGTGAGATAATTTGTAGAATGTTTCTCAGTTTGGGTTTACCTGATATTTCCCCGTGATTAGATTCAGATTATGCAGTTGGGCAGGAATACCACAGAAGTGATACTGTGTATTCTTCTCAGTGCACTGTATCAGGAGGCACGTGATGTTGATTTATCCTATTATCAGTCATATTAACTTTGGTCAGTTGGTTAAGGTCGAGTCTGTCAGGTTTCTCCACTATGCAAGTACTGTTTTTCTCTTTGTAATTAATATTTTTGGGGAAGATATTTTGAAGCTGTATAAATATCCAATTATTCATTAACTTTTACCTTCTGGTTTTACCATCCATTGATAATCCTTGCCTGAATCAGTTATCTCTATGATAGTCAAATGATTTTGTCATTCCTCCTTCTACATTTATGAAGGAAGAGCTTTCCCTTCTCTCCCATTACTTAATAATTCTCTGGATTCTTATTTTATTAAATGGGTTATAATTTATTATTTTATTAAGTGTATTATAATCTGATGTTCAACTCTCCTAAATTTGTTCAGGGATTTCCCCCTAATCTGGGTTTTAACGCAAGCTGTGATTTAGGGCAAGTGCCCCTCTTCTCTTTGGCCGTAATTTCCTCATTTGTAGGATAAGGTTAAGTACCTTGGGTTACAGGGGTGATTGAATGAAATGCACCCAGGTTGCCAAATCTCCTCAGCCAGGACAGGGTGATGTCAGGACTGGTTCAACCCTGAGAGGCCCAGTATTTTAGTGTTTTTGCCCTCCTTCTCTAGGCATCCAGGGCATTGTGGATGCCTACCGCCAAGCCCTGCCCCAAGTTCGCCTCTATGGCCCCACCAACTTTGCACCCATCATCAACCATGTGGCCAGGTTTGCAGCCCAGGCTGCAAATCAGAGGACTGCCTCGGTGAGGGTCATGGGAGGTAGTGGTGGTGGTGGGATGGGTGGTCTTGGTCAAGGGCTCCCTTGAGGGCTATGTAACAAGCAACTTCTTATCAGTGTGGGAATGTGTGGCTGGGATGTTTAGAGGATCTGCCTCAGTATATGAATGGGCTTGCCCCCAGCAATACTTCGTGCTGTTGCTGCTGACCGACGGTGCTGTGACAGATGTCGAGGCCACATGTGAGGCTGTGGTTCGTGCCTCCCACCTGCCCATGTCAGTGATCATCGTGGGTGTGGGCGGTGCTGACTTTGAGGCCATGGAGCAGCTGGACGCTGATGGTGGACCCCTGCGTACACGCTCTGGGAAGGCATCTGCCCGTGACATAGTGCAGTTTGTGCCCTACCGCCGCTTCCAGAATGTGAGTTGGGGCAAGCTTGGGGGCAGACCAGATCTGGGAGTTTACCCTTCCACCTCTCCCTGATATGAGTGGTGATACTCACTCTTTTGTCTAAGTCTGGGGCAGAGTTTGGTGTTGAGTTTTGTATCCTTTCTTTGGTATGAAATGTAGACCTTGGGAACCTTTTATGGGCCACCACTGACCTTGCTTCTCTTTTCCTGGCAGGCCCCTCAGGAGGCATTGGCACAGACTGTGCTCGCAGAAGTACCTGCACAACTGGTCTCCTACTTCAAGGCCCAAGGTTGGGCCCCCCTCAAGCCACTTCCACCCCCAGCCAAGGGCCCTGCACAGTCCCCTCAGGCCTAGATTCCCTTGGAGGGTAAGCTGTGGCCAGTCCTCAGCCCTGTATCCCCAGTGGTCCCTATGGGCCCCCTGCACACACTCCCCACTGCCAGCACTTTATATTTTATACTTTTATACTTGTTCCTGCTATTTCTGCTCTTGATCCCATCTGCTTGCACCTGGAGCCCCTCATTCAATAAAGATCAATGAAGACTACTGCTTTGCCACTACTCTCTTTTTGGGTGGGAATCTGCCATTAGCCATGTTTCCTTCTCTTCTGTGGGCCTCAGTTTGTTGACCCTAAGGTTTGTTGAGTAAAGGTTGCCTCTGACACAATAGCCCCACTCAAAGAAATGGGGTATTCTTGGCCAGATATCTAGAAACACTGACTCTATTTTTGAAAATACAAAGATTAAGTGTAAGCCAAACACCCAGCCAGCCTGCCATGCTTCAGAGCAGAGCTGAGCTGGGAACAAAGAAGGTGGAAAGTGCTCGGGGAGGAATGAGTTTTAAGATGGAACAAGGGCTATGCTAGACTTCCTGGAGGAGCGAACAGTGGTGGTTCTAGTCCTAAAGATAGGCTGCAAGCCTGAATTTTGTAACAGCTAATTTTTTTCATACTAGAAAATTAATATGTATATTAACTGTAGAAAAAAAATTCAGAAAAAATAAATAGTGCCTATACTCCCACATCCCAATAAAATATTAGGTGCATATTTTTTAGTCCTTTATGCATATTTATAGTCTATACATAGTTTTTTATTTTACAAAAATATGATCATATTATACATAATATTTTTAGCATGCTTTAAAGTGTTTTTAAAATGTATGCTAATTAGTACAAAATTATTTCAAATAAAATGTGGTATAAAATAGTTATGGAGCAAGTAAGGACCCCTGTCTTTCCTAGGTTTGACTTTTTTTTTTTTTTTTCTAAATAGAACATTATACATAATGTTTGTACCTTCTTTTTATTGTATTTTGGGTTACCCATTGGAACTTATTGCTGACCTAATTCTTTTTAATGCTTTTATATTTTGTGTATGAGTGCACTATAGCTTATTTAGCCAATCCCTTATTTAACGAGATTTGGGTCCCTTCCAGTTTTGTTCTATTACAGTGCTGTAATAAATATCCTTGTACATTTATCTGTGCATTTACAGAATGTTTCTGAAGGATTTGTTCCTACAAGTGGAAACGCTAGATCAAACAGTATGAATGTTTAAAATTTTAATAGATATTATAAATTGCCCTCCATAAGAACAGTTTCTTACTCCTTTTGTTAATGACTGGCAAAAAAGGGAAGAAAATCAATTTTTAGTTTGAATTTAATTATGAAGGCTAGGTATCATTTCATATGTTTATTTGTGAATTATGTTTCCTCTGAATAGCCTATTTATAAGTTTTTGTTGTTGTTATAGCCCTTATTCTGTTATTCAGTTATTAACGCTTTGTCACTTATACACATTGAAAATATTTCTTCCCAGGCTATTGTCTATTCATTTATAGTTATCTTTTGGTCTATAGAACTGTTTTGATATGGAAGTTTAAAATTTTTATGTATATTAATCTAGCTTGCTTTTTAAGAAATTATCCATATATTATTACTTTCTATGACATTAAACATTCCCTTATATTAGATTACCATTTCTATTGGCTGCATATTATTTTTGTAGCATAATGTATCTTCTTAAATACTATTTCCAGTTTTTCTTTATAAACAACAGTGTGATGAATATCCTTAAAATATTATCTTTGATTACATTTTTGATTATGTACCCTTTGGATCCATTCTTAGAAATGGAATTGCTCTGATTAAAGAGTATAAAGAATTTTTTTTTTTTCCTTTTTATCCCCAAAGCTCCCTGGTACATAGTTGTATATTTTTCGTTGTGGGTCCTTCTAGTTGTGGCATGTGGGATGGTGCCTCAGCGTGGTTTGATGAGCAGTGCCATGTCCACGCCCAGGATTCGAACCAATGAAACACTGGGCCGCCTGCAGTGGAGCACGCGAACTTAATCACTCAGTTAAGGGGCCAGCCCCAAGAGTATAAAGAATTTTAAGACTTTTGGTTCCTACTGTAAAACTGCCCTCCAGAATAGCTGTATTAGTTCATATTTCTAACCTTAGGCTTTGAGAGCACTCAGTAGACTCTTTTTCCTTTGTCTTCAAATTATAAAAGTAATACCCCCAAAATTTAAACAGATGGATACATGCTCCACTTCGACATATATTCGCGCATTCCACTTCCTGGAGGTGTAACCACTGTTAATAGTCTGTATATTCTTCCAAAACATGAACACACTGGCACAGCCAAGATGTTGCATGTTGTCTCTGCTCCTGTTGTCCCCCGTTCTACTCTCTGCCCACGTGGAACTCATTAATCCTTTGATGCCTGTTTCTTCCATCTTTTAGTTCTCCAATTCTACTTTTGACCCTTAGAGCGAAGAATTCTTGGATCAGTAAATGAATTGTCCTGTTTCCTGGAGCATCCTCTCTCCCCATCAGGCTCTTTGAAGGCAGGGACTGGTGAACACTAGACCATCTGTACTGTGCCTAGGATAGAGTCGGCCACTCAGGTTTCAGTAAAGACAACCTGAGTAGGGGCTACCAGGCCTGCATCAACTCTGACTCACATGTTCCTAGAAGTCCTCAAATCTCCTTAGTTTTTGAGTGTTTGAAGAAAAAGGGACTCCTAGCCCAAGTTGGGGGATTTTCCCAGAGGTTGGGGGTGGGAATTGAGGTGCACAAACCTGGCTTCAGGCTGACTGGCAACTCTACAGTTAAAGAGGGTGGCCTCTGGAGGAAGGTTTGCTTGGGTCCTGCTGTGCCGCTGCTTTCATTAGCTGTGTGATGTTGAGCAAGTTTCCTGATTTGAGTGTTGTGAGGATTGATTAGGTAATGTGTATAATCTCCAGAGCACCATTTCTTGCACATGGTAAGCTCTCCATTAACATGAGCTGCTGCTACTATATTGATCTGGACTTCTCCAAGAAAAGAGGGCACATTGGGAGGTAGACTTCCACCACACTTATACACCAAAGGCAACCAGAGCCCCCCAGCAGACCCCCAGCACAGTTCCAGCTTATTTTAGCACAGATCTCCACTCTACTCCAACCATCAGCATGTTTAATGAGGCCCTCCTGTGGCACTCTCCCCTGCCCCTTCTGAGGTTCTCATGCCATGGGCTCGGACTCGATACAAGCAGGTGAAACGGGGGTGGCCCCAGTTGCTTAGAATCTGGATCTTCACCTTGGGAAAGGCAGCTGGGGGGTCATTCTGGGGAGACAAATGGATCATGCCAGGGCCTGCTCTCCCAAGGGCTGTCTTCCTCCCCAATCTTCCCTCACTGTCCCACTTCCTTAGCACCCTCACCCCCAGAGACAAACACACCTGTAGGTGAAAAGTCTGAATCTCAGATTTCTCCACATCAAAGGTGAATTTCCCCAAGAACACTTCAGTCTCATCATCAACCTGGAGGCCCTGGTAGGTGAAGAGTGAGTGCAGGAACAGTGAGGCACAGGTGGAGCGGAGAGAAAGCAACTTTGTTGAGGACCTACTATGTGTTCAATAGCTGTATGCATGCTTTCATTTATTTTTTGGTGTTAGGATATTGTAGTGTGAAATGTAGGCTCAAAGAAGCCAGGTTGAGAATTTTAATCTGGCTGTTAGCTGTGTGACCTTGGGCAAGTAACGTCCCCTTTGTGAGCATTACTTTCCTCATCTTGAAAGGAGAGTTAATAGCACTTCATAGGTTGTGTGGATGCAAGGAGATAATCCATGTAAAGTACTTGGCACAGGTAAGAGCTCAGTAAGCCATAACTAATATTTGGATACAGTTAACAATTATTTATAACCTATAGCAGCCCTGAGAGGCAAGTGGTCGCATCTCCATTTTGTAGATGAGCAAGTGAAGACTCAGTGGCACCAGTTTTCATGACTACCTGCTTCTTATAGGCAAAATCCCCTACCCCCTTGGGCCTCAGCCCCACTCACATAGACTGCGAAGTCACGGGGAGCACTGTTGGCTCCACTGGTGTGGGCCACGCTGGGCGGTGGATGCTGCAGGGTGATGTCACTCAGTTGCACACGACTGGGCAGTCGGATCACCACTTGGCCCTGGTCGCCCTCAAAGGCCCAGCAATTCCCAGGGAACACATCTGGCTGCAGGCGAGCAGGGCAGATAGAGACCATCAGAACTGGTGGACCAAGCCGCGGCAGCCCTTTCTCAGCCTGGGCATTGGTTCAGGTAGGTCTCGCCCTCACCTCCACCCCAGTCATCGGTCCCACTCAGTCCTCCACCCCCAGCCCGGGTCCCTGCCCAGCCAGATTCCACCAGGGCCCCAGTCCCTAGCACTGCTAGGTCTCTCAGTTTAACACCGTCCTCGGCCTCACCTGGAGCCCCACCCCAGCAAAGCCAGGCCCCGCCTCCAGCCCGGCAGGTCCTCGGCGTAGCAGGGCCCCACCTAGCGCCACGCCCTCAGCTCTGCCAGGCCCCACCTCCAAGGAGCTGTTGGGTCCTTTCCCCCAGCGTCCGCCCCTAGTCCCGTTCCGGGATCTGGGTTCCAGGCCCACCTCCAGGATAACCGTGGGCGGCCGCGCGTAGTTCCAGAAGCTGAAGCGATTCCAGAAGTAGGCAGTGTTCGCGTCTCCGTAGTCATGGGATGTCTTCTCTAGGTCGATGGAGGCTCCTGGAGCAGGGAGAAAAAAACACTCAGGGGCCTGACCCTCAGCTGGAGAAGGGTCTCTTGGAGGTCAGTCTTCTTGCGCTGGGCATGTGCATAGGTCTGTCTGTGTCAATGTCTCCGTCTCTTTCCATGTCTCTGAATCTCACTCTCTTGGTGTCTCTGGGTCTTACCCACAGAGCTCAGCGCATAGTCAGGTTTCCGCACAAAGTCCTCATTTAGCCTCTGGAATACGAGCTTGGCCACTCTCTGAAAAGAGAGAGGGCGAGGCTTGGAGGGGCAGGGCTTGCGGGAGGATTTTATAGGGAGGCAAAGTTCTCTGGGAACTAGGTTCTCTGCGATGGGCCCCAGGTTGTGGGACCCAGGAGAAGTCCCTAAGTCAGGGCTCTAGGGCAGGGCTTTAAGGCTCAGGACACAGGGAGCTGGCCTCCTCAAGGTGTTTCCACCGTGGCCGGGGACTGTGGAGTGGGCGGAGCCACTAGGGTCAGGCTCCTGGGGCTCGGCTTCCGAACCCCCATGGGGCCCAAATCTGAGAGCAGGTTGAGGCTGCCGGCTTACCTCGCTGTTGGCTGCTCGAACGCTAGACACCTCCTTGTAGAGTTTATCCAGCTCAGCCTGGAGCTGCTGCAGCTGCTGCCCCTGGGAGCGCACGCGCTCGTGGTACTCACTGCAGGTGGGAGTTCGGCACGGTGTAGTTGGCCGTCGCCCCCTGCCACTCCCCCGTCCCTCTGGACACTTCCTGTGAGCACCATTGAGCCCTCCAATTCCCCACCCAGGTGCCCTCTTTCACCTTAGAGTCAGCATCTCCTTAGGTTCCTGTTGGAGGGAGGGACAAAATGTAGCACTGCTCAGCTCTCACCTACCCAGAGCAGCCACACTCAAAGGGTCTTCTTTTTGAGGAGTGTCCCCCCTTCCCTGACCTTCCAGGACCACTCAGAGACCCTCAAGCACCTCTGGGCACAATCCCTCAGAAATCTTCTGTTTATATCCCGCCTTTCCTTAGGATTATAGCCTCCAGCACTACCACCCTCCCAGCAGCCCAGGGGCACCCCACAGGTTCATAACCTGCCAACCATCACCCAGGAACACAGTCTCCCAGACTCACATTCTCCGCAAGAGGGATCAGGTACAGGAGTCCCCACCAGAGTGCTGGAGAAAGACGGGGGTGGTTTCAGGGGAAAGGAAGGGAGAAGGTTTCCCTGGCATAAAGGGACAGTGAAGAGAGAAGAGGCTTGAGAGGATTGAGTCTGAGGGGGGACTAGAGGGCCCTGAAGGGGTCTGTGAGGAGCTGAAGAGGCTGAGTTGGATTTAGGAGAAATGTGCTGGGTTTGGCTCCAAAGCTTCCAGGGCTGGGACCCCAGGGAATTCACCACCCCCTCACCTGCCAGAAAGAGGCTCAGTAGTGACACAGCCGTGAGCAGGAAGCGGATGGAACAGACTTCTCTGAAGAACCAGAGGGAGGCTGAGGCCCCGAGACCCTAGTGAACCCTGCAGCCCCCACCCACCTGAGGGTCCTAGATCCAGCTCCTGTGAACATGACTCAGGCAGGTCTGAATCCACTCAAGCTTCAGCCGGGTCCAGCACCACCCCCCCTCCTGCCCCACCGCCTCCAAAGAGCAGCCCATGGAACTCCCCATTCCCTCCCTCTGACCTGTACACGCTGACCAGCATGTCTCCTACCAGGGATAACAACACGCTCAGCACCTGGAAGAGTAGGTCTGAGGAGAGGAGAGGGATCTCAGAGAACGACTACGGCTTAGAAAGAGGGAGAGACGAAGAGGGGCTCAGAAGGTGTGGTGGTCGAGGTTCACAAGGGGCTCAGGAAGGAGCCTTAGGGAAGGCCCTAGGGCTCAGGAAGAGAGGGGTGGGCTACGAGAATTGGATGGGGGCAAGGACAATGAGTTGAGGTTTAGAGGACTTGGATCAAGTTCAGGGAAGGAGCTGGAGACTCCAACATGGGCCAGGGGCTCAAAGATGAGAACTGGAGTTCGGAGAGGGGAGCTGGAGGGTCAGAAGGGATCCGGGCTGTCCTGGCCCGTACTCAGGAAGCTCCTGGACACTCGCGGAGGAGGCATCTCCTGCCTCAGATCCAGGGTCGAGAGAAGGTCGAGCTGCTCCTCAGAGACTATGGGAGAGCCAGCCAGTTCTGCAGGAGCCCAGGGGTTCCACTGGGGCCTTACGCGTCGCAGGCCCACTCTTTCCCCCGGACCTGGCTGCAGGCTTCCCAGCCCAGAAGCAGGGAAGCCTCTCACAGGCTTTGGCCAGGTCCCATGCCCTTAGGTCTCCCTCAGCACTCTGAGGCCCCACCCCTCAGGGATGCTCAGTTATGACATTGGTCCTACCGCCAAGAGGAGGTCCCGCCCCCAGCCATAAGTCTTGGGGCGGCCTCAGTTCCCTGGTAGCCACTCATGCCATCACCCAGGCCGCGCGTCCTCGCTGGTGCCTATTCTCAGGATTTTCCCCGCCCCTTCCCAGGACTGTCCATCACACCGAGACCCCGCCCCTCTAGGCATCTTATTTTGTGCTTCTCCTCTTTGGCCTACAGGCCCCACCCCTTGGGAGGTGCCCAGATCCAGTTTTATCGCGGTTCCGCGCCAAGCCCCGCCCGAGGCCCCGCCCCCTCCCTCAACTCACCCGGGGTCGACCCCGCCCGCACCCGAGGCCCCGCCCCTCACGGTTGCCGCGCCACAGGCGGTCCGCCCGGTGTGGCTCCGGGGCGCCGGCTTCTGCCGAGAGCTTCCAGCCCGTGCGGTTCCTCCGGGCACTCCTGCGCTCAAGGCAGGCTCACCGCAGCTCGAGCCCCGGGCTCTTCTGCCCTCAGGCTCGCCGGGCCCCAGCCCAGCTGACCGGTGCCCGCTGCTTTCTCCCGAGGTGACGCTCACTGAGCTGTTGCTGTTGTCGCTGTAACAGTTGGGAGTGCTCTTGTGTGGGGACGCGGCCGAGCCCGGGCGGGGGCTCCGCCGCATCCTGACCCCGGGCCGCCCCCTCACGGACGCCAAAGTTGCCGCCGAAGCCGCCGAGGCCCTCGGCCCTCCCTCTGCCGGTGCGCGCCGCCGGCACCCTGAGTGCAGCCCGCGGGCCCAGCGGCCCGACACAGCCCTCTCTCCGGTATCTGGGCCCGCTGCTGACGTCATAGAGGAGACCATGGTCCCCGCAGAACGCCCTGACGGGGCGTCACAGAGCTAGTCGTGACGTCACTGGGAGCCATGGCAGTCAGTCTCTCCTTTCCCATGTTAAAGCAAGCAATGATATCAAGCGCTTCCCAGAATACCCTGTCTAAAATTGCACTCGGCTAAAAGAATTTTTATCCCTCTTCCTGCTTTGTTTTTCTTCTCAGCACTTACCACTAACATGCTATACATTTTACTTATTTCTTCGTTGCCTGTCACCCCCCACTAGAACGTAAACTTTATGAAGGCAGAGGTATTTTTTTGTTCACTACCGTGCCCTACAGCACCTAGATAGGCCTAGCATATAGTAGGTGCTCAGATATTTGTGAGTGACTAAATGTTAAGAAGCAGAGGCCCGCCCCTGTGGCAGAGTGATCAGGCTCGCGCGCTCAGCTTCCGCGGCCCAGGGTTTCCTCGGTTGGGATCCTGGGCGCGGACATGGCACCGCTCATCAAGCCATGCTGAGGCGGTGTCCCACATGCCACAACTAGAAGGACCCGCAACTAAAATATACAACTATGTACCTGGGAGGTTGGGGGAAAAAAAGCAGGAAAAAAAAAAAAAGGAAGGGGCACGGAGTCACCCAGGGCACTTCTAAGTAAACATTTAGTCTCTTTTGCTCTACAAACCCTTCAGGCCCAGCCTCTCATCCTAGTCATCAAGCCAGAGAATTCTGACCTCAGATCTGAGGGTCCCTCTCCCAGACTCATATTCACCAGGGATCTATGGGGTGAGAAATCAGTACCCATCAATCACCATGCCCATACTCAGACCAACCATCTGAGTCACTGAGAACAGAATGAGGAATCACAGATAGTCACAGCCAAGAGTTCAGCGGTTCTCAGACTCTTGCTGTGCAACAGAATACCAGTGCAGTTTATAGAAATGCAGGTTCCCAGGCACACCTTGAGATTCTACTTCAGTATTTCTGTGGTGGGGGCAGGAATGTTCATTTTTAACAACCACATGTGTGATCCTGATTAAAGACCACACTTTGAAAAGGAGTGCAGTGCATCCTGTGCACATTACACAGCTAGGCAAACAGGTCCAGAAAGGGGAAAGGACTTTCTCAAGACCGTGTAGCACGTAATAGAGATTAGAATTCCAAAATCCTGCCCTCAAGCCCAGTACTCTTTCTGCCACATCTCGTCTTCTTGGGAATGTTACGAAGTGGAAGTTGCAGTTCTTAGAAGGGTTGAGAGAACCTGCCAGGCTATGTTCCAGCCCAGAGGGGAGGCGTCCATGTTAGGTTCCAGTGGGGCAGCATCAATTCCTTGCTCGCCTAGATGTCACAGAGCTCAAGGGAGGGATGGAGGGAGAGAAGCAGGGAAAGGCCAAGGCACTGCAAGCTAAGAATTCTGGTCCCCCCCCACTTTGGGTCCCAGTGTCCCCATCTGTCAAAGGGGAAAGTGAAGCCCTCCCCCAACGTCTGTGTGCCTTAAGAGCTAACCTGGACCTTGCTTAGAACAACCTATGCCTCTTAGCTAGTGTTTTATAGACCCCAAAATCCACTTGAGCATCTAACACCTGGGAAATAGGTAAAATGGGGCTTTCCAATCCCAGTATTGAGATGGAGAAGCTGAAGCACAAGGAAGGACCATGTCTGGCTCAAGGCCACACAACAAGACTCAGCTCCTCTAACAGTCTAATCTTATCTGCTACTGCCACCTGATACATTCCTGGTACACAAGCCAAACTGAACAAATCACAGGTCCCGGAACACACCCTGCCTCCCTTCCCACTGCCTGGATGTCCATCTCTGCTCAACCCCCATCATCAAAGCCCATTTTAAACACCCTCTTCTCATGGAGCCCTTTCTGGCTTCCCTCCTCTGAGCTCCCCAGCCCTGACCCTTTCCTGCTCTGATGGGGACTGCAGTCTTTCTAGGCTTTGTTTGGTGTTGGAGTCCATGAAGCTACTAGAGGACAGAGAACATGTCTGATTCACCTCTGTAGCTGCACACCCACCTACCCACCACCCAGGGTGGTATAGGACAACTCCTGCACATAGGAGGTGTCATTAAATAGAATGATTAAGTGGATGGCCATGAAATGCACTCAACACATAGTTACTGGGTTCAGACTGTGAAATATGTTCATCCCTTCATTCAGTAAAAGCAATGCACATCTATTTAAGGGTTATTAACCTAAGCTAGGAGTTCTATGCCCAGAAAAATGTAAAAGTGTTCAATATTCTACAGACAATTTCAAGGATTTGCAGACTCCCTGGAGCCCATCTATAGTTCCACTAGTAAGATCCCAAGTTAAGTACCTCTGGCTTCTGGTTAAGAATTGTTTTGAATACCTGCTATGTGCAAGCTAGGGACACATATCCAACCACTAATTCAAATCTGTTAAATGCCTACAGCACTAATGCTGCGGGCTAGAAGACTCATTTATTAATCCACCCATTTATTCAGCCAAGGTTTTGTTGTTGTTTTTTTTCCCAAGGAAGATCAGCCCTGAGCTAACTGCTGCCAATCCTCCTCTTTTTGCTGAGGAAGACTGGCCTTGAGCTAACACCCATGCCAATCTTCCTCTACTTTATATGTGGGACGCCTACCACAGCATGGCATGCCAAGCAGTGCCATGTCCTCACCCGGGATCCGAACCTGCCAACCCCAGGGCAGCCAAAGTGGAACGTGTGCACTTAACTGCTGAGCCACTAGGATGGCCCCTCAGCCAAGGTTTTGAAGGTCTACCATGTACCAAACCCTGAACTGGGAATTGAGGACTGGGAGGTGAACAAGGAACAACATGAGGTCCATGCCCTTGAGGGCTCAGAGGTTAGCAGGGAGCAGACTAGGGTCCTGTCCTCTCCCCTGGCCTCCATCCCCACCCTGTCCCAGCTCCCACCCAACAAGGATGCAGGATGGAGCCTGAAGCTGCTGCAGGCAGGGAGAACTGAGCTGACCACAGGAACCTCACCCCCATCTCTCAGTGCTCCTGCTCCCTCCCCACCCATGACCCCCAGGCCTGCCACCTGTGTGTTTGACTAAAGGGCAGGGATTGCTGAACCTGCTGGGTAGGTCCAGTGAGTCAGAGGCGATTCAGGTGGGCAAGAGGGCAGGCATGCAGAGGGAAAGCCAGTGGCCCTGGGACAATGGCTCTCACTGTGTGTGTGCGGCGACTGACAGGGCTGCCGGGAAGCCATGACCGACAAGTGAGGCTCAGCTTTCGGGGTGAGGCTTGCTAGGATGCTCTAAGGATTTTTGGAACTTGGGGGCTCCAGTTCCTCCATTCTGTAGGCCCCCAATCCTATCCCTAGGCATCTCTACAGCCTGTCTCCTTTCTCCTCCAGCCCAGTATCTCCAACTCTCTGCCTCTTTCCCTCCCCATTTTCTACCTTTCTTTAAGGGTGAGTCCAGGGGGATTGGACCCTGGGACAAGGGTGGGAGGTAATTATTTTTTTCTGGGGAGGGACTGATAAATGACTAGTTTCAATTCTAAGCAGGCTTTACCCAGAAAACAAGGAGAATTCACTGTGATCAAGAAGCAGATATTGGCGAGGTCAGTGGGGTTGGGTCCTGGATAGGAAGAAGCTGATCTGTGCCTCATCTAGGACCATCCTGGGGTTGGGGAGCTCATTCCTGGGTTTTGGGGAGGTGTAGTCTCAGGAGTTGGGGTCAGTCTCAGGTTTGAGGGGTCAGACTCAGTTTGGGACAATTCAAAGTCAAGACTACAGGGGACTAGTTCTTGATTGGTAGTTAACCCCAGATCAACCCTAGTTTGGAGTCAACCCTATGGGGGTTGGTTCCAGGTTTGGGAGATCAGTCATGGAGTTAGCTCCAAGTTTGGAGGGTTGGCTCCTCTTTCAGGGTTGGCCAAGCACTGGGTGTCACAAGGTTCCTCCTATCCCCAGCTATTCCGTTGGCCACACTACGGGGCTCCACTGGCAGGGGAGAGTCTGTCTGTGCAAGTGGTCAACTGCAGCCGTGTGTTCAGCCCCAGGTGAGTAGGCCTGGGGGAGCCAAGGATGCAGGTAGGGCTTGGGGAGGGCTTGAGGTGATTCCCCTGGGTCACTCTTCTGCTCCATGCCACATTCCCAGGTCTCTGGGGACCCTGGTGATCTCCCTGCAGCAGCTACAGAGTGCTGGGCATTTGGTGCTGCGGGAGGCCCTAGTGGATGAGAATCTGCGAGTGTCCCGGGTGAGTCCCACCAGCCCCCAACCTACCACCCCCAAGCCTGAGAGTCCCTCTAAGAGGGTTCTTTTTCTCAGAGGGGAAAGCCCAGACCCAGACAGGAATGGTAACAAAGCCCCCCAGCTAGGGTTCCTTTCATTGCAGCCCCTGCTGAAGTCCCACATATGCCAAGAACCAGGTTGAGCCCTGAGGGCCAGGGGTGTGGCAATGGGGGAAGAAAAGGAGTTCTGTGCCACTCCCTGACCATGCATTAGCCTCAGTGACAAAGATGAACCTGGCTGGATTTCCCTGGTGCTTCACGGAGGGTCGGTATAGTCTGGTAGAAATGGACCTGGGTTCAAATCTCAGATCTACCATTTCCTAGTTGAGAACTTGGACAAGTTATTTAGTTTCTCTAGGCTGTCTCCTCATTTACATTATGTGGAGTCATACAAAATGAGTGCTTTTCATTCAGTCTGTCATTTGTTGAGTTCTTGATTATAAGCCAAGTATTGTGCTGAGCAATGAGGATTGAGTGGTGAGCAAAACCAGATAAGAATTTACTCTCTTAGAGCTCCATATCTAAAGAGAGAGGCAAGCATTAAACAAATATTCACACAAATAAGTGTAAAATTGCCACTGACAGGTGTTACAAAAGAGCTGATAGCGGGCTGGGAGAGGGTATAACAGAGAGATGTGACCTATTTGGGCATCAGAAAAGTTTCCCGAAGGAAATAGTGCTTAAGCTTGGGATTGAAGGATGATAGGATTAACTCAGTGGGAGAAGAGAATGTTCCAGGCAGAAGAACCAGTATATGCAAAAGTCCAATGCCCTGAGAAAGCATAACTGGGGTGCTGGGCAGGAGACGACCCCAAATGAGATGGGGCTGGAAAGGTTGGCAGGGGCCAGACCATGTGGAGCTGTGAAGGCCACAGTGATGGATTTCTAAGAACAATGAGAGAATTTTGGAGTCACGGATGGCCCTTTCAAGAGATAATTTGCATATGGCAGGTTCTTAACAGGTTACGAGTAGTTAATATTATTAGAGAGGTACCACAAGTCACCACAGGTGCAGGCCAGGACAGTCTCTATTTATAGGTGGAGTAATAGGCATTGTCCTTGTGCTTTTCTTAGCCTCAGGACACTCTGAGGAGCCCTAAGGCACATTGTGTATCTGGTTTCAGATCCAGGTGGAGCTTGACCTGAGGTACCAGCCCCCAGAGGGTGCAACTGGAGCCTGGGCGGAGGAGGACTTTGGGGCACCCATCCAGGACAGGTAACCTCCCAACAACCTAAGCAAGGCCTGGTGGTCCCAGACCAGGCAGGCCTTGGAAAGGGAGAAGTGGTACCCAATTCTACTCTGGATCTCCTGGAAGTAGAGACACGTTGGACTTGTGCTGCCCAGGTTGCAGCTCTGTGATCAGGGCTGGCCCTCACACTCCTTTCACTTCTCCTTCTCCCAGCTCGGAGTTGATCATCTCCAATGTGGGTTTCCAGGAACTGGAGTAAGTATGTGAGGATGACCTGAGGTCATCAGGTTAGTCTTGGGATTAGGAGCCAGTGATGTGGAGTCAGTCCCTGAGTCTGGGATCAGTACTGGATCAATTCCATGGTGAGAAGTCAGTCCTAGAATCAGGGGTCAATTCTGAAATTAGAGAGTTCCCAGGTTAGGGGTCAGTTCTGGGATCAGTGGGGTCAGTCCAAGCTTCAGGGGTCAGTCCTAGGGTCAGGGAAGTTAAGGGATGGGTGATAGGTCCCAGACGTGTCCCTTGAGAGTCTTTCTTATCAGGCCTGGGGAGGCCCGACTGGAGCGGCGGGCAGTGGCACTGGGCCGCAGGTTAGCTCAGGGCCTAGGTCAGCAGGACGATGAAGACAACGAGCTAGAGCTGGAGCTGGATCTGGAGGACGAGCCTGATGTGGAGCTTTCTGGAGTGGTGTTCAGCCCTCTCAAGAGGTAACTTGTATCCACTGCACACTTACTCCCACACCCCACCAGTGTGTCAAGCTCACTCGCTCATACATGCAGGCCCATGCCCATCCACCCTCATAAACACATGGTCCCAGGGTATGGATGAGGAGTAGACATGCTGGGGTCAAGGGTCACTCACTCCTAGGCATAGACAATGCCACAGTCCCACACACAGTTACACTGGCTCACATATACCTTCTGGAATCCATGTAGGTGTTGAAAGTTTGATGAGGGCAAGGACTTCTGTCTCTTGTTCACTGCAGTGTCCCAGTGCCTAGAACAGTGTTGGCACACAGTAGGTGCTCAATAAATCTTTGTTGCATGAATGAATGGTTTTAGGGCTCCAGGAATGAGCCAAATTCTGGGTGTGGGGTTGAGATGGAGGCAAGACCAGACCAGAAGGACTCAGAATCCAAAAGTTTAGAGGGAGAGGAGATCTTATCCCCAGGACCAAGCAAGAGTGTGTGTGAGGTGGCGGGAGGAAGTAAAGTGAGAGCTGACCTTAACCCTCTCCACAGCCGAGCCCGGGGCCCAGCTCGTGGGGATCCCTTCCAGGTGTCCAGAACGCAGGACTTCCAGGTATGCTCTCCCTCCAGGGCCTAACCCTTGGGCAATACTACCTGCCCTCCACATGTTTCTCCTCCTACCTTGGCAGCCTTGGCTTCCTTTTTCCCTCCTTCTGCACCCTTCAGGTGGGGGTCACGGTGCTCGAGGCCCAGAAGCTAGTGGGAGTCAACATTAACCCCTATGTGGCCGTGCGTGTTGGCGAGCAGCGCAGAGTGACCGCCACGCAGCGCGGGACCAATTGCCCCTTCTACAACGAGGTGGGTGCGACCACAGAAGAGAGGGGCCTGACAGAATGAGTGGGACCCAGCGTAAGACCTGTTCGCAGAGGGGGCATGGCCTAGGTGGAAATAAACCAACTGCCGGCAGAGGATGAGGGGCGTCTAGGGAAAGGGTGTAAAGAGGCACCATCGGGGCGAGGAGGGCGTTCTCTTTGCGAGAGGCGGGGCCCGGCGGACATGAGCCCTTCACATACAACCTTCTCTCCCCTCTCTTGTTTTCCCGCTTCAACCCAGTACTTCCTGTTCGAATTTCATGAGACCCGGCTTCGCCTCCAAGACTTGCTGCTGGAGATCACGGTGAGGGGGGTAGGGTGAGAGGTTTCCGTCAGAGAAGCGGGGACGTCCAAGCTTCAGGACTAACGCCACCTTCCCCTAGGCTTTCCATTCGCAGACCCTCCCCTTTATGGCCACGCGGATAGGCACCTTCAGGATGGACCTGGGCATAATCTTCGACCAGCCAGGTACTGAACCCTCCTATCATTGAAACTCATCTGCGCAGACAAGGGAAATTGACCCTCTGGGCACTGATCCTTGTGTACTAACTTGTGAGCCGGCAATCTCTTCCGAAGGCTGACATTCATGCACTCCCCCTCCTGCCCGCTGGGCTGGACAGGAACCCCGGCCACTGTCCAACACTCGGATCACAGCCCCACGACCGCCCCGCGCACCCCGCCGATCTCCGCTGACCCCTGGCTTGCCCCTCCACCCCCAGATGGCCACTTCTACCAGAAATGGGCTCCGCTGCATGACCCCCGGGACACCCGCGCGGGGACCAAAGGCTTTGTCAAGGTCACTTTGTCCGTGAGGGCGCGCAGGGACCTGCCCCCTCCGCTGCCACCCCCGGGCCCAGGACACAGTTCGGACATCGAGAAGTGAGCTGGGGTGGGGTGAGGAGGGGAGGGTAGGACTGGCCGTGGCCTCCGGGACGCGGAGAGGGAGAGGGGCCGAGACTCCGGCTTCTCAGCCGCTCAGCGCCTCCCGCCCTAGGAACTTGCTCCTGCCTCGCCGGGTGCCGGCCCAGAGGCCGTGGGCGCGGCTGCGCGTGCGCGTGTACCGCGCGGAGGGGCTTCCCGCGCTGCGCCCCGGCCTGCTGGGCAGCCTGGCCCGCGCCCTGCAAGATCAGCGCGTGCTCCTGGACCCTTATGTGCGGGTGTCTTTCCTGGGGCAGCAGGTAAGGCCCTCCCGCCCCGACTCGGCCGAGGCTCAGGCCCTGGTTCCGCGCTGACCCCTTTCCGCCTGTCTTCGCCGCGCTCAGGGCGAGACGTCCGTACGCGGAGAGACGGCGGCGCCCGAGTGGAACGAGCAGCTGAGCTTCGTGGAGCTCTTCCCGCCGCTGACGCGCGGCCTTCGTCTGCAGCTGCGGGACGACGCGCCCCTGGTGGATGTGGCCCTCGCCACACACGTGCTGGACCTGAGGCAGATCTCACACCCGGGCCGCGCAGGTGAGCGCATCTGGCCGACGCGTGCTGCCCCTGCCCGGGCCCTATCAGCCCTGGGTCCCGTCCCCGACAGCAAACCCCATCCTCGCGACCCCACTCCGCTTAGAAAGTCAGGTCCACCCCGCAGCGCAACCTGTGCTCCAAGCCGGCTCCTCCTTTCGTCTCGGAGCCTCGCCTGTCGCTCCCAAACTGCAAACCCCACCCTCGGTTTGGTTCCGTTGACAGAATCCGAACTACAGCTGCAAATCCAGTAACCGCTCCTGCCCTGCTCTCCCTACAGATTTACACGTACAGAAACAACCCCAGTCCGCATCCGTTTACCCCAGTCCCTTACGGTTTCACCGGTAGCTTCGCCCCAATCCTGACTCGGCCTCCAGGGTTCTGGCTCTGCCCCTATAGAGTCTCTGCGGGGTCTGTCCGCAGCGCCTTCAGAAGCTGAGCTGATTACAAGTGCTCCCTGGTCGTGGTCCAGAGCTGTCCGTCCGCAGCTGTTCTCAGACTTCCCTCCCAGAGCGGCCGACGCGCCCCCCCGCCCCCGAGCTTGCAGTAAATGAGTGCATAGACTGACCTAGTACCCACCTGCCCCATGCTCCCCTCCGAAATACTGTTCTTGTCCCCCACAGCGGGGTTTAACCCCACCTTCGGGCCGGCCTGGGTGCCTCTCTATGGCTCGCTCCCCAGTGGGGGGCTCCGGGATGGTTTTCAAAATCTCAATGAAGGCCTTGGCCAAGGCATTTGGTTCCGCGGCCGCCTGCTAGTGGCTGTGTCCATGGAGGTGCTGGAAGGGAGAGCTGAACCTGAGCCTCCCCAGGCCCCGCAAGGATCCAGGTTGTCCCGGCTCATGGGAAAGAAGAAGAAAGCCAGGCGAGGCCAGATCCCAACTGGGATTCCGCAGCACCTGGATGCCAGCTCCGGGGCTGATGGGCCTGAGATTCCTAGTGCCATGGAGGTGGAGGTGGAGGAGTTGCTGCCGCTGCCAGAGGTGGGGGCTGCGGTTTAACAAAGGGGCGGGGCCGCTCCTAGCTCTGGAGTGTGTAACCGGTCCCCAGGCATTAAACACAGGAAGGGGGTGGTCTCAGTTTGGGGGCCTGCTTGAAGACTGCAGTGTGCGTACACACGTGTTCTTACGTATATTCACATGTGGGGGGAGGGGGCTGACCAATCAGAGGTGGGCCGGAGGACTAAGCCGGGCATCCGATGGGTTGGGGCTGCCAGGGGCAGAGAGGGAGGTAGGAGGCCTGCAGTGAATCTTCTAGGCCTTGGTTGCAAGTCTTATCTGTGGGCATTGTGGCCAAGCACAGTCTGGCCTGCAACCTGGGAGGGTGGGGGCTGACTCCAGCCTGACCCACCTTCCCCAGAACGCCCTGGCACCCTGTGAAGATTTCCTGCTCTTCGGTGTGCTCTTCGAGGCCACCATGATTGACCCCGCTCTGGCCTCCCAGTCCATCAGCTTTGAGATCTCCATTGGTGTGTGCCGATCCCCTGAGGGTTGTGGGTTTGAGGGTGGTCATTTTTGTTCCGGACTTAGGCCCCTGGGAAGGACAGTTGACCTTCAGTTAGGGATGGGCTCTGATTTCTATTGAGGCAGAGGAGGTTGAGGGAGGGGTCAGACCCTCAGCCTGGCACCCGCTGACACTTGCTGCTCTGGGCAGGTCACGCAGGCCGCCAGGAGGAGCAACTGGGCCCAGGGTCCAGGGTCGAGGAGGGAGCAGAGGGCGCAGCGGGGGAGGCGCAGCCTCTGCTGGAGTCTGACGTGGGAGCCGGGCTGGTGGAGGAGGAGCTGCGGACCCCGGCTCAGCGGCCTGAGCCCGTGGATGGCAGCGGGTGAGTGCTCCTGGTGGCTGGAAAGAGGGCATTGGGAGATCCCCAGCAGCCCAGGACTGCCCCTTGCAGCCTCTGCTCCTCTCTACCCCGTCCAGGCCATACCTCTGCTTGCCCCTGCGTCACCACAAGCCGTGCGTGCGCGTGTGGAGCCGCTGGGAGGATCACACGTGGCGCCTGCAGAGAAGTAACTGCGTGCGGAAGGTGGCTGAGAGGCTGGTGAGAGCGAGGCGGGCGCCCAGAGGGAGAGGCCAGGAGATAGGGACGTCGGGGAGACTGCGGCCTTTGAAGGGAGCTCTGGAGCAGGGCTAATGGGTAGAGCATCAGGGGGCCAGCACCTTGTTGGTGCAAGGCCAGAAGGCCAAAAAGCACAGCTTCTGGGCCAACTGAGGAGGCCAGGAATTGTGGGAGGACCGAGATTCAGAACTGTTGGACCCAGGAAGGGGCTTACTGGAGGCCTGGCCCCACAGGCGTGGAGCCAGTAGATGGCTAGAAAAACTGAACCACGAACAGGATGAAGCCAAAGGAGGGAAGGGCCAAGAGGTGAGGTCGTGAGTGCGCTCACCCTGGGGTGGGGGTGCGACCTACAAGATGTCGGAGTCTGGGACCCTAATGACTCTAACCCTCTCTCGCGGTTGCGCAGGACCAGGGGCTGCAGGAGGTTGAGACTCTGCAGCGGAGGCCGGGGCGGGGCGCCTGCACCAGGCTCAAGCAGGCGCTGGAAGAGCTGGTGGCTGGGAGCAGGTGAGCTGAGAGCCGGCACCTCACAGCGCCTGTCTCCGCGCCAACTCCGGGGTGAGGGAGACTCGTGCCGGCTGTTGGGACCCCAGGGGGACTGGAAGCTGCGTTTGCTCTGCACTTTACAGAAGAATGAGACGGAAATGATTATCCCTATCGCAGGGCGCTGGATGGAAATTATTGGGGGATAGGCCACTCCCCTCCAAGAAGCTCCCTTTCCTAGAGGCTTATGCCTTTTCCCCTCTCCTCAAATCTTCCCTACTCCTTTCCTCCACACTTGTTCCAGCTAGCATCCTCCTCTCTTACTTCATGAAGAAAATAGAAGCCTCACCTTCCTCATTCCGTCTATCACCTTGCCAGCTTCTGTATCCATCTGCTTTCCTTCCTTCCTGCTACAGCGAAGAAATGTCCCTCCTCCCATAGCCACAGCTGTGATTTTGACTTCATCTCCTCTCATCTCCTGGAGGAGTTAGCTCTGCAATTGTCCACTTTCATCAACTAGTCCCTAGGTCATTAGTGTAACCACATAAATTTGTTCTAGTCACTTCCATCTTTGGCATTCACTGACCTGAATTCCATAACCTGCTTCGGGTACTTCAGTGTTCTTCTGATCCTGTTCTTAAAAGACTTGTTTATCCATTTATTCAATAAATATTTATGGCACTTACTGTGCCGGACACTGTTTTAGACATAGGAATAGCAGTGAAAAAGCATTCTTGCCCACAAAAATCCCTGAAAGGTCTATTCTGGTGGGGGTGGGGGGGTGGGGGTGAAGGCTGGATGGAGACACAGATAATAAACATGTAAACAACAAGGTAGAAATATAAGAAGTATGATAAGGATAAGTGTTAGGGAGAAAATAAAGCAAGGAACTATTAGAGAGAGGTGTTGCAATTTTAGAAAGGGTAGCTAGGGGAGGCCACTGTGAAGTTGACGTGAAGAAGATGAAGGAGCAAGCCATGTCTATAAGGGTATTCCTGGCAGAAGGCACAGCTTGTGCAAAGGCCCTGAGGTAAAGCATGCCTGTGTTTGAGGAAGAGCAAGGGAAACAATGTGGCTGTAGCAGAGTGAGCAGAGTAGGTGAGGCTGAAGCGTGTGGGAGGAAAAGAGGATGATGGTGGGGAGAGGCATGTGGGAGCCTGTAGGCCATTGTAATGGCCTTGGCTTCTTCTCTGAGTGAGGTGTGGAGCCACTGAAGGTTTTGAGAAGAGAAGAGATATGCTCTAACTTATCCTTTAAAAAGGTTGTGGTTGGGGCCGGCCTGGTGGCGCAGCAGTTAAGTTTGCATGTTTTGCTTTGGCGGCCCGGGGCTTGCTGGCCCGGATATCAGGTGCAGCTTGTCAAGCCATGCTGTGGCAGGTGTCCCACAAATAAAGTAGAGGAAGATGGGCATGGGTGTTAGCTCAGGGCCAGTCTTCCTCAGCAAAAAGAAGAGGATTCGTGGTAGATGTTAGCTCAGGGCTAATCTTCCTAAAAAAAAAAAAAGTGGTTAAAAAAAAAAGAAGGATCAGTGGGGGAGGGGAGGGATGGTATAACAGAGGAAGCAGAGAAATTGCTATTTTTGTAATAATCCAGGTGACCGATAATGATGAGTTGAATCTGGGGTGGTTACAGTGGACATAGAGTGACATGAATGGATTCAAGAGCAATTTTGGACTTTGGAGGTGACACCTCAGGACTTGCTAGTGGATAGATACGGGCGATGAGGAAATGTGCTAAGAAGAGTCATGAAAGACTCCCAAGATTTTGGCTGGTGCACCTGTGTAGATGGTGCTGTTTACTGAGTTATGGAAAACAACAGAAGGAGAAGGTCTGAAGGGGGTGAAGGGAATATCACAAGTTCATTTTCGGACCTGTGAACTTTGAGATAGATGTCTGTTAGACTTACAAGTGGACATGTCTGCTAGACAGTTAGCTATATGAGTTGAGTTCTGGGGAGAGTTTTAGGCAGGAAATGAAAAATTGGGAGCTGTCAATACATAGCTGGAACTGGATAAGATTATTTAGGGAGCATAGAAAAGAGAAATCTGAGGACCTGGAGAGCTCCAGCGTTTAGAGGCAGGGTGGAAGCAGAGGACTCTGTCAAGGGCCTGGTCGCAGGTGGTCACTTTTCTGTTCTCATTTTACTCAACCTGTCAGTGTCGGTGGACACAGTTGACCCTACCCTCCTTCTTGAAAAATTCTATTAACTTCCATGCCCCTGGTTTTCCTTCTGCTTTCTTCTCATTCTCATCTCTTTTGGCCATTCCTTCTCATCTTTTTTGCTGACTCCCTCTTTTCTTGACCTCTAAATGTTCCAAATGTTCATGGGTGTGTATCCCAGGACTTCATTGTAAGGCTCTCTTCTATGTCTACATTCTTTCTGTCTCCAAAAGAGCGACCATCTTTAATACAATTTAATTCCTTGCTTGATTTTCCATAGAGTTTCACTTTACTGAAATTATTTTATTACTGAAATTATTCTTTGGCAGGGAAATTTAGATGAAAGATTTGCCCGTATTATATTTCACTATTTATATCTTTGACCAGTGTGGTTTTCTTTTGTGGCTATTATTTTAACCATATCCAATTTCTCTGAATCCAATTTTGTGGATCTAAATCTTGTCAAGAAGATTTGATTCTCCCGTCAATTTTTCATCAATAGCAAACATTAATAGGTGCAGTTTTGACCCTTGTCAGTTTTACTTTATGCTGACTATTTCTGCCAAAAGGAATCTTGGAGCAAAGAGCATTAGTAAGCTAGAAGTGTATGCTCTGGGGGCAGTATTAGGTGAAAAATCCTTGGAGTCATTTTTATTTCATGTATTTTTGAATTTTTCCATAATAGCAACTTCAGAAATTCTTGGGGGTCAAAAAGGGCCTAAAATATCACATCTCAAAAATCACTTTACTTTGCCCAACAAATATTTTTTGAGCATCTGTTAGGTGCCAGGCCCTGAGGATATAGTGGTAACCAGAATAAAGTCCCTGCCCTAGCTTACTATCTTTTTAGAGAGAAAGATAAAGTAGAATATGAGGATGGAGAAAGAGACAGGGGCTGTTTAGATGGGGTGATCAGGGAAGGCCTTTGAAGAGGTAACATTTGAGAAAAGACCTGAATGAAGAATGAGCGCAGCCATGCAAAGCTCTAGGGGCAGAGCATTCTAGGGAGCAGCTAAGACAAAGGCCTTAGAGTGATGGGCTTGGTGTATTCATGGAGGACCAAAAAGGCCAGTGTGACTCTAGGGTTGTGAATGAGGGGGAGAATAAAATTTGATGAGGAAAGGGAGATAAAGGGAGCCAGATCATGCACAGCCTTTTAGGTAAGGCTGGAACGAGGAGGCTACTGCAATAATCCTAGGTAAGAAATGTTGGTGGCTTGGAGTAGGGGGATCTGGGAAAAGGAAAAAAGGAGAAAAGTGGTCAGATTCTGGATATATTTTGTAGGTAGAGCCTAAATAATGTGCTGATCGATGATGTGGAATGTGAGAGGAAGAAAGAGCAGTGAAGAATAAAGCTTGTTTTTGGGGGGAGAGGGTTCATTGGAAATCATGCACTTGGTTTGGGCATGTAACGTTTGACCTTTCTTTAGTCGGTGTTGGAACTGTCAAGCACAAAGCCCATCTGAGTCTTTAATGTACATATGAATCCCCCAGGGTATAGACATGCAGACTGATACGGCAGGTCTGGTGTGGGGCTGAGATTCTGCATTTTTAACTATGTGATACCAATGCTGTTGGTCCTGGGCCACAATTTGAGTAGCCAAGGCAGTAGAAGGTTAAATACTAGCGCATTCTAGGGCTCAAAAGTGAGGCTGGCCTCAAGGAATTTGGATGTAGTCCAAATACAGAAGCCATCCTTGACTGAGAAAGGGCACCTCTCTGAGAACGTGTGAGGGAGTCTGGGTATGGGAGGCCTGTTCTGAGGAAGGTGGCCCCCTAAGCGTCAGTGTTCCCTCCTCTGACTCCCACTTGCCACACCCACCCCTGTTCACTGCAGACAGTTTTGCCATGGTGCTGAGCGCAGGACAATGACCCGGCCAAACACCCTGGATCGATGCCGAGGGAAACTGTTGGTGCATAGCCTGGTACGGTCTGGGGAAGGGGGAATCACGGGCACTTAACTGGGGCTCTCCACTCACGTTCTCTTCCTGCCCTTCCAGAACCTGTTGGCGAAGCAAGGACTGCGGCTTCTACGGGGCCTGAGAAAGGGCAATGTGCAAAAGAAGGTGGCACTGGCCAAGAAGCTCCTGGCAAAACTCCACTTCCTGGCCCAGGAGGTGCTGCCTCACCCACCCGTTTCCCCACCCTGAATACCCTTTCTCCTAAGTTTCCAGAGACCTCTGGGCAGGGGTGACCTAACATCTGTTCTGTGGATTGATGCCAGGCCATGGGATCTGTTGCTCTAGGCATAGAATCGGCTCCATTTGGAGCAGCTAAGGGTGAAGATAAGCGTTCCAGGCCCAGCAGGGATGCAGGGAACATACGGGATCTCTTTGGATGGAGGTTTGAGAGTATGTTTCCCTGGCATGACTTCCCTGGTCTGAAGCTCTGAATACAGCATGGGTGAGGGGTGAAAGGAATTCACATTTTTGGAATGCTTCCTCTGCTAAGCACGTGTTACCTTGTGTGATCCTTCCAACAACCCTGGGGAAGATGTTACCCCATTTCACAGGTGCAGAAACTGGGGCTTAGAGAGGGAAAGTGACTGGTCCACCATGTAGTAGCTGGTTAAGTGGCAGAGCTAGAATTCAAAGCCAGTTCTGCCTCAATCTGAAGCTCAGTCCTTCGCAAAGGCACGGTAAGTTTTGACCACTGGGGCCAGTATGTCCTCAAGGTCAAACAGTGAGGAGTTGGATAAGTGGTCTTAGATCTTGAAGGACAAGTTGAAGTTTGGCAAGTGTGAAAGAATGAAGAGCATGTGCAAAGGCACAGAATCAGGAAGCCCTGGGCAGCTGGAAGACAGAGACTGGAAGGAGACAGGATAGAGACCTTAGTGTATTGAATTTTAGTGCAATATTGCTGTGTTTATTTGGAATGAGAACCTCCTTTTGTTAGCTGACGTTTAAAAACACTTTTTGACTTAAATATGCATCCGGAAATAATATAGTTTAGTTTTGTTATTTTTCAAAGTTTATATTATACTGTTTATATTATTTTCCTCAATATTATATTTGTGAGATTTATCTGTATCATTGCATGTAGTTGTAATTTTTCCATTTAAATTACTATGTAATATTCCACTGCATGACTATGCTATAATTTGTTTATTCAGTCCACTATTGATGGATATGTGTGTTGATTCCAAGGGATGATGATTAGCAACAAAGTTTCCAAGACCATTTTTGTACAAGTCCTGGGGAACAAGTGCAAGAGGTTCTCTAGGGCAGTGGTTCTCAAACTTTTTTGGTCTCAGGACTCCTTAACACCCTAATAATTACTGGAGACCCCAAAAAACTTTTGTTTATGTGGATTGTATCTATTGATATTTACCATTATACAAACTAAAACTGAAAAAATTTTAAAACCTGACAGATATAGTATTTATTAATTTAAAATAACTATAGTAAACCCATTGCATGATAACATAAATATTTTTATGAAAAATAACTATATTCTCCAAAACAAAAAATTTAGTGAGAAAAATGGCATTGCTTTACGTTTTTTGCAAATGTCTGGCAAAGAAATTTTTATACTCTGTTACATTTAAGTCCATTGGTCTATCTTGCACTTTGAACGGCTCTATTTTCCTTGCATGATTTTGAATCATCATACATAGGTCCCTTGGACATTTGGTTCACTGACTTATACAGATCTTCTGTATGTTGACATATTTTGTTATACAGTATTAAGACATCACATTCATTAATATCACCACCAATTTTATTAGAAAAACCTTTAAGTGTTGGGAAGCTATCAGGCTCACCGTGGCTGATACAAGAGATATAATTTTTCCAAAATTGTAATTTTCACTTGTTTTGTTCCTGATCTTAGAGGGAAAGGTGTCATTCTTTCACTGTTAAGTATGATATTAGCTGTGGGTGTACATAAATGCCCTTTATCAGGTTGAGGAAGTTCTCTTCCGCTCCTCGTTTTCTGAGTGTTTTCTATCATGAAATAATGTTAGATTTTGTCAGATGCCTTTTCTGCATCAGCTGTGATGATCATTTGGTTTCTTTCATTTGTTCTATTAATGAGGTGTCATTACATTGATTGATTTTCTTAGGTTGAAGCACCCTGGCATTCCTGAGATAAATCCCACTTGGTCACAGTATATAACCCTTTTTTTTTCGGTGAGGAAGATTGACCTTGAGCTAACATCTGTTGCCAACCTTCCTCTTTTTTTTTTCTTCTCCCCAAAGCCGCAGTACATAGTTGTATATCTTAGTTGTAGGTCATTCTAGTTCTTCTATATGGCCTGCCGCCACAGCATGGCTTGATGAGCGGTGTGTAGGTCTGCGCCTAGAATCTGAACCGGTGGACCCTGGGCTGCCAAAGTGGAGCACGTGAACTTAACCACTCAGCTGTGGGACAGGCCCCTATATATTCCTTTTTCTATGCTGTTGGATTCGATTTGTTAATATTTTGTTCAGGACTTATTCGTAAGGGATATATCTATATTCATAAAGGATATTATTCTGTAATTTTCTTGTGATGTCTTTTAAAAAAAATTATTTTACTGAGGTCATATTGGTTTATGACATTGTGTAATTTCAGGTGTACATTATTACATATCAGTTTCTGTATACACTGCATCTTGATCACCCTCAATAGTCTAGTTTTTATCCATCACCATACATATGTGCCCCTTTACCCCTTTTGCCCTCCCCCCACTCCCTTCCCCTCTGGTAACCACTAATCTGTTCTCATTATCTGTGTTTGTTTATCTTCCACACATGAGTGAAATCATATGGCGTTTGTCTTTCTCCATCTGGCTTATTTCACCTAACATAATACCCTCAAGATCCAACCATGTTTTTGCAAATAGGATGATTTTGTCTTTTTTTACGGCTGAGTGGTATTCCACTGTGTATATATATATATATACATATCCCACATCTTTTTTTATCAGTTCATCAGTCAATAGGCACTTGGGTTGCTTCCACATTTTGGCTATTGTGAATAGTGCTATAATGAACACAGGGGTGTGTGAATCTCTTTGTATTGTTGATTTCATGTTCTTTAGATAAATATCCAGTAATGGGATAGCTGGATTGTATGGTATTTCTATTTTTAGTTTTTGAGAAATCTCCATACTGTTTTCTGTAGTGGCTGCACCAGTTTGCATTCCCGCCAGCAGTATATGAGGGTTCCCTTTTCTCCACATCCTCTCCAACATTTATTTTTTGTCTCATCGATTATAGCCATTCTGATGGGTGTGAGGTGATATGTCATTGTATTTTTTTTTGATTTGCATTTCCCTAATAATTAGTGACGTTGAACATCTTTTCATGTGCCTGATGACCATCTGCATATCTTCTTTGGAAAAATGTCTGTTCATATCCTCTGCTCATTTTTTTATTTTTTATTTTTTTAAAGATTGCCATCTGAGCTAACATTTCTTGCCAGTCTTCTTTTTTTTATTCTTCTACCCAAAGCCCCCCAGTACATAGTTGTATATTCTAGTTGTGAATGCCTCTGGTTGTGCTATTTGGGACACCACTTCAGCATGGCCTGATGAGTGGTGCCATGTCTGTGCCCAGGATCCAAACCAGTGAAACCCTGGGCCGCTGAGGCAGAGCACACAAACTCAACCACTCGGCCACGGGGCTGGCCCCACGTTGTTTGTTTTTTTGTTGTTGAGTTATATGAGTTCTTTATATATTTGGGAAATTAACCCCTTGTTGGGTATATGACTTGCAAATATTTTCTCCCAGCTAGTGGGTTATCTTTTCATTTTGTTCATAGTTTCCTTTGCCGTGCAGGAGCTTTTTAGTCTTATGTAGTCCCATTTGGTTTTTTTCTCTTTTGTTTCCCTTACCTGAGTAGACATGGTGTTCAAAAAGATATTGCTAAGACCAATGTCAAAGAGAGTACTGCTTATATTTTCTTCTAGGAGTATTATGGTTTCAGGTGTTACATTCAAGTCTTTAATCCATTTTGAGCTAATTTTTCCGTGTGGTGTAAGATAATGGTCTACTTTCATTCTTTTACGTGTGACTGTCCAGTTTTCCCAACATTGTTTTTAAAATTTTTAAAATTATTTATTTATTTTTTCTGAGGAAGATTAGCCATGAGCTAACATCTACTGCCAACTTCCTCTTTTTGTATGTGAGCCACCACCACAGCATGGCCACTGACAGATGAGTGGTGTAAGTCTGTGCCTGGGAACCACACCTGGGCTGCCAGAGTGGAGTGCATCAAATTTAATCACTAGGCCACTGGGGCTATCCCCTAATATCATTTATTGAAGAGACTTTCCTTTCTCCATTGATGTTCTTGGCTCCTTTGTTGAAGCTTAGCTGTCCATAGACGTGTGGTTTTATTTCTTGGCTTTCAATTCTATTCCATTGATTTGTGTGTTTGTTTTTGTGCCAGCACCATGCTGTTTTGATTACTCTAGCTTTGTAGTATATTTTGAAGTCAGGGATTATGATGTCTCCAGCTTTGTTCTTTTTCCTCAGGACTGCTTTGGTTATTCAGGGTCTTTTGTTATTCCATATAAATGTTAGGATTCTTTGTTCCATTTCTGTGAAGAAAGTCATTGGGATTCTGATTGGAATTGCATTGAATCTATAGATTGCTTTTGGTAGTATGGACATTTTAACTATGTTTGTTCTGCCAATCCATGAGCATGGGATATCTTTCCATTTCTTTATGTATTCTTTAATTTCTTTCAATAATGTCTTATAGTTTCAGTGTATAGGTCTTTCAACTCCTTGGTTAAATTTATTCCTAGATATTTTATTCTTTTTGTTGCGATTGTAAATGGGATTGTATTCTTTTTTTTTGTTTTCTTTGCTTTTTCTCCCCAAATCTCCCCAATACATAGTTGTGTATTTAGTTGTGGGTCCTTCTAGTTGTGGCATGTGGGACGCCTCCTCAGCGTGGCCCGATGAGCGGTGCCATGTCTGCGCCCAGGATCCGAACCAGCAAAACCCCAGGCCATCTAAGTGGAGCGTGCGAACTTAACCACTCAGACATGGGGCCAGCCCCAAGGGATTGTATTCTTGACTTCCCTTTCTGCTAGTTCATTTTTAATGTGTAGAATTGCAACTGATTTTTGTAAGTTGATTTTGTACCCTTCAACTTTGCTGTAGTTGTTAATTATTTCTAGCAGTTTCCTGGTGGATTCTTTAGGGTTTTCTATATATAGAATCATGTCATCTGCAAACAGTGAGAGTTTTACTTCTTCCTTTCCAATTTGGATCTGTTTCATTTCTTTTTCTTGCCTAATTGCTCTGGTCAAAACCTCCAGTAGTATGTTGAATAAGAGTGGCGAGGGTGGGCACCCTAGTCTTGTTCCTGTTCTCAGAGGGATGGTTTTCGGTTTTTCCCTGTTAAGTATGATATTGGCTGTGGGTTTGTCATATATGGCCTTTATTATGTTGAGTTACTTTCCTTCTATATCCATTTTATCAAGAGTTTTTATCATAAATGGATGTTGGGTCTTGCTGAATGCTTTCTCTGCATCAACTGAGATGATCATATGATTTTTATTCCTTGTTTTGTTAATGTGGTGTATCACATTGATTTGTGGATGTTAAACCATCTCTACGTCCCTGGTATAAATCCAGCTTGATCATGGTGTATGATCCTTTTAATATATTGTTGTATTTGATTTGCTAATATTTTGTTGAGGATATTTTCCTTGTGATGTCTTTGTCTGTCTTTGGTTATTAGTGTAATGCTGGCCTCATAGAATGAGTTAGGAAGTATTTCTTCCTTTTCTATTTTTTGGAAGAGTTTGAGAAGGATTGGTGTTAATTCTTCTTTAGATATTTGGTAGAATTCAGTAGTGAAGCCATCTGGTCCTGGACTTTTCTTTTCTTTTCTTTTTTTTTTTTGAGGAAGATTAGCCCTGAGCTAACATCTGCTGCCAATCCTCCTCTTTTCGCTGAGGAAGACTGGCCCTGAGCTAACATCTGTGCCCATCTTCCTCTACTTTCTGTGTGGGATGCCTGCCACAGCATGGCTTGCCAAGTGGTGCCATGTCTGAGCCCAGGGTCCGAACTGGCAAACCCTGGGCCACCGAAGCAGAATGTGTGAACTTAACCACTGCGCCACTGGGCTGGCTCATGAAGTTTTCTTTATTGGGAGGTTTTTCAATTACTGATTCAATCTCTTTACTTTTTATAGGTCTGTTGAGATTTTCTATTTTCTATTTCTTCTTGAGTTAGTTTAGATGATTTGTGTGTTTCTAGGAATTTGACCATTTTCTAGATAATCTAATTTGTTTTGTACAATTGTTCATTGTATTCTCTTATAATCCTTTTTGTTTTTGTAAGGTCGGTAGTAATATCCTCACTCTCCTTTCTGATTTTAGTTATTTGTTTTCTCTCTTGTGTTCTCTGTCGGTCTAGCTAAAGGTTTGTCAATTTTGCTGACTTTTCTTAAGAACCAACTTTTGGTTCCATTGATTCTCTCTATTGTTTTCTATTCTCTAGTTTATTTTTCTCCTTAATTTTAATCTATCTTAATCTATCTTTAATCTATCTTAATCTTTTCTGTTTATTGCTCTCTGTTATCTGTATAAGAAAACTTAGCCACCTTCAAGTCACAAAGATATTCTCCTATAAATAAAGATAGGAGAATAAAGAGATCTCTAGTCTCCTAAAAGCTTTATGGTTTTAGATTTTACGTTTAGGTCTTTGATTGCTTTCAGATTAATTTTTGTGTGTGGTGTGACATATGAGTCAAAGTTCTATTTCTAAAATATGGACATTGAAATATTCCAGTACCATTTGTTGAAAAGATTTTTTTTTTCCCATTGAAATGCTTTGGCTTTTTTTTTAACTTTTTTTAAAAAATTGGATAAATTTGACATGTAAGACTGTGTAAGTTTAAGGTGTACAAAGTGTTACTTTGATTCACTTATATATTGTAATATGTTTGCTGATGCTTTCTGGCTTTTTAATTGAAAACCAGAAGACTGTATGAGTCTTCTCTTGAATTTTTCATTTCAATCATTGCAATTTTCATTTCTGTAAGTTCTATTTTTTTCAAATCCACTATGTTATTTTTCACAATTCCTTATTTCCAGTAAGTATTTGTCAGGTTTGTCTTTTGTTTTGTTAAACACAGTACGCAGAGTTGTTTTTATAGTGTCAGATTATTCTAATAGTGGATTTGGAGGGGTTTGGTTTTGCCTCTCTTTCTGGTGGTACTCCCTCATGGTTATTTCCTTCTGTGCTTAGTTGCTTTAAACTGTGAGCCATTTATTATAGTTTCCTTTAAAAATTATTTATGGGAGTTCTTTGAGTCTTGAAATCAAGGTACATTCTTCCAGACAATATTTGTCTTTGCTTTCTGCCCTTGATTACATTAAACTAAGTTTTGATGTTTAGCAGCGCTCGGGCACTGTGAAGAAATCAGCTCGTGGTTATTCTTTTCAGGGACATTTTCCAGCTCCCACCGCTCCACTCAGCCAGGCGACTGTCCTCGTAGAGCCTGAGTGGGAGACAGAGGGGCAGCTTCAGCTATGGTTTATCCTTATCCTGAAGGCATAATTCTTTGGAATCCTGGATTTCAGGGGGCAGGGAGATGTCCTATTAGACTCCTGTCCTGAGCGGAATCTGAGCTCTTTATTTTATTTTTACACGCTGTTAGGACACGAGAAGCTCAGGTTGGCCAGGTTGGGCAAATGCCCTTGTGGCAAAAGTGGCTCAAATGCTCCGCTAACTTCTCTGGATTCCTATCTTCATTTAGAGCTTGGTCTGATAATTCTTTATCCTTGTTATCTCACCACTGCCTTTAGTAAAATATTTAAAAATATTTCGCCCAGCCTTTGTGGTTGTTTTTAGTGAGAGGTAGGTCTAAATTCCCAACTCATGCTGTTATTGGAATTTGAAGTCAGGCATGATGATTTTGAACACGGGAATGAGAGGGTCAGATTTGTGCTTTGGAGAGATCGATTCTAGCTATTGTTTGTTTGCTTACTCAATGATATTTGAAGTCCTACTATGTGCCAGGCTCTATATTAGGCCCTGGGGACCCAATTCCTGCCATGTTTCTTGCCCTTCGGGGCTTATGTTCTGGTGAGGGAGATAGACTATGCAGACTAAGAAAAATAATTATGATCTGTTGGAATTGCTAAGAAAGATTTACAGAAGTTAAGGGGGCAGGGAAGAACTTACTTACATAAGGTGGTCAAGCAAGACTTCTCTGCAGAGATGACATTTAAACTGCGACCCGGAGGATGGGAGGAAGCCAGCCATTCATGGTAGAGAATGGGTTGGAAGGGAAGACTGAAGGCAAGAAGACTGATTAGGAGACTGTACCAGTTATCTGGACAAGAGTGGACGGTCTTGAACCAGGGCAGTGAGAATGGAAGAGAAGGGGGGACATTGGCAGGATGTGGTGTTTGGATGTTGGCAGAGAAGGCTGACACCAGTGTAGGTATTTGGCTGATGGGCATGGGCATATGGTGGGGATTACTAGGGAAGGATCAGTTGGGGAGGAGGGAAAGGTAAAGAAGTCTGGTTGGCACGTGCTTCAACATGGTGAACCTCGAAGACATTATACTAAGTGAAAAAAACCAGTCACAAAAGAACAAATACTGCATGATTTCACTGATAGGAGGTACTCAGAGTAGTCAAATTCATAGAGACAGAAAGTGAAATAGTGGTTGTCAGGAGCTGGGAGGAGGTGGAAATGGGAAGTTAGTGTTTAATAGATACGGAGTATCAGTTTTGTAAGATGAAAGAAGTTCTGGAGGTGGATGATGGTGATGGTTGTATGACAATGTGAGTGCACTACTGAACTGTACACTTACAAATGTTTGAGATGGTAAATTTTATGTTATGTATGTTTTACCACAATTAAAAAAAAAAAGAAACCAGAAAAAAAGGAAAAATAAGAAGTCAGGTTGGACTTTGAGTCTGAGGTAGCCTGTGGGGAAGCAAGGGGAGAGATGTTCAGGAGACAGGTGGCCACCTGGATCTGGGGTTCAGGAGGAGGTAAGGGCTAGAGATGGATATTCGATCCTTCTATCCAGTGGAAGTTGTGGGAGTAGGTGGTTTCAGCTGCAGATCCACCTCTGTGACCCAGTTCTCTGCCCGCAGCCCCAGTCACCCCTCCCAGATGTGCTGGTCTGGATGCTCAGTGGGCAGCGCCGTGTGGCCTGGGCCCGGATCCCTGCCCAGGATGTGCTGTTCTCTGTGGTCGAAGAGGAACGGGGCCGGGACTGTGGGAAGATCCAGAGTCTTCTGCTTACAGTGAGGGGGGCCCCGGGGTCAGGGTGCTGGAGACTGGAGTGGAGTGAGGTTCATAGGGCATAGGGTGGCATTGGGGTGGAGGCCTGCAGTTCCCAGCAGAGGGTCCCCAAAATCTTTTTTTTTTGGTGAGGAGGTTGCCCTCAGCTAACATCTATTGCCAATCTTCCTCTTTTTGCTTGAAGGAGATTGTCTCTGAGCTAACATCTATGCCAATCTTCCTCTGTTTTGTGTGTTGGATGCCGCCACCACATGGCTTAATGAGCAGTGTATAGGTCTGTGCCTGGGATCCAAACCTGTAAACCCCAAGCTGCTGAAGCTGAATGCATGAACTTGACCATTATGCCACTGGGCTAGTGCCCTCAAAATTTTTTTAATTAAAAATTTATTTTGTTTTTTGGTAAGAAAGATTGTCCCTGAACTAACACCATTGCCAATCTTCCTCTTTTTTTTTTTTGCTTGAGGAAGAGAGGCCCTGAGCTAACATCCGTGCTCATCTTCCTCTTATATGTGGGATGCCTCCACAGCATGGCTTGATGAGCAGTATGTAGGTCTGCACCCAGGATCTGAACCCATGAACCCTGGGTCACCAAAGCAGAGTGTGTGAACTTAACCACTATGCCACCAAGCCAGCCCCTAATTAAAAATTTTTAATTAAAATTTTTAAAAATTTTGAATAAAAATTATTTTTAATTTTCCAATTTTAAAAAAAAATTTATGTGTTTTAATTTTTTAAAATCTTACAATTTTTTATTATTTTTAAATTATTATTTTTTAAAGTGTACCCAAACTCTTCAATTATCCAAAAAGCCAAAAGGAGATCATGCCTTTACCCAGATCAGCTTTGATGTGAGATAAACACCAAATTTTGTCAGTCCTGGGCCCACATTGGCCCTTTTGCTGACTGGGCTCTGACAGATGGGCAGGGTAATGAAAATGGGAGAGTGATTAATTAGTTCCTTATAAGTACAGCTGATTTGGAGGCAAACTATTTCTAAATGAGATGTCCCTGAAATAGACACCAACAGGGGTCTCTAGTGGGGAGAAGCTGTGGCCACTGGCATAGGGACAGGGAATCTAACTGTGTGGGGGATGAGGGCACAGAGGGGGTAAGTGTGGGGTATGGCAGTGCAGAGCTCAGAGTGTAGTTTTGGGGTATGGGGCTTGTGGTATAGGAAGTGACAGTGTTGGGACAGCAGGCAGAGGGAATGGAGTACTGGGCATGAAGTGGGGTGTAAGAGTGAGGGCCAGGAGTGCTCTCTGGACTGGGGAGCTGGGGTGTAGTCTAACGACAGAGAGAGTTGGGGCATGCCTTGGAGGAGTAGGGCTCTTGGTCTAGATGGGGTAATAAGAGGCGGCCCTAACATGCCTCCTCTCCACAACAGGCACCTGGGGCAGCCCCTGGTGAGGTCTCTGCCAAGCTGGAGCTCTTCCTGTGGCTGGGGCTGGGCAAGCAAGCCAAGGCCTGCACCTCAGAGCTCCCCCCGGACCTGCTGCCTGATCCCTCGGCTGGGCTGCCCCACAGTCTGTACCGGGACGGTGAGTGTGGCGGATGGGGAGGTGGGCCCAGGGCCAAGTTTGCTATTTGCCCAACGGGTGGGGCTAGATGCTCAGCTCGGGGTTTGGGGGGGTCTGGGGTGAGGGACTCCAGTTGTCCCCTGAGCAAACATGGTACCTTCCTTCCCCCGACCCCAGACTTCAGCTACTTCCAGCTCCGGGCTCACTTGTACCAGGCCCGAGGTGTGTTGGCAGCAGATGACAGTGGACTCTCGGATCCCTTTGCTCGAGTCCTCATCTCTACCCAGTGCCAGACCACCCGGGTGAGGGCTGGGTTGAGATGTGGGTGGAGGGGCACTGGGAGACAAGATGTGGTGGGGGCTGAGCTTTTCCCCAGGCCCTAACTCTCTCTTTCTGCCCTGGATTTTCAACACAGGCTATTTGGATCGGACTGCCCTGATTTGGGGGTGAGGGGGGAGAGGTAGAACTGGAAGGTCTTAGAGCTGAGGAGTTGTTTTCTGGGGTTGACTTTAGGACTAATTTTGAGAGTGGCAGATGACAGTGAGGACAGACCAAGGCTAGGAGGGCAGGTGCCAACACTGATCTGAAGGGTGCTTTCATCTTCATCACATTCCTGCTCCTTTTGTGACAGTTATTTGAAGTATTACTTTAGGGCAGGGGTACTTCCCTGGGATGTGTGTTGAGAGCCTTCTTCTGACACCTGCCATTGCTTCCTCCCCTGCACGACCCCCAAGGTCCTGGAGCAGACTCTGAGCCCCCTGTGGGATGAGCTCTTGGTGTTTGATCAGTTGATCGTGGACGGGAGGAGGGAGCACCTGCAGGAGGAGCCTCCATTGGTGGTTGTCAATGTCTTTGACCACAATAAGTTTGTGAGTGTGGCCTGGGCCCCGCCCGGGTTCTCACCCCCGAGCACCCCCACTCCTTGTCTTGATGTCCCCTCCCTTGGTTCCTGAACCTCTTCTACTTTTGTCTTCATTGCCCGGCTCCCCACAGGGGCCCCATGTGTTCCTGGGCAGGGCACTGGCCGCGCCGAGGGTAAAGCTGATAGAGGACCCTTACCAACGCCCTGAGCTGCAGTTCTTCCCCCTGAGGAAGGGGCCCCAGGCAGCTGGAGAGCTCATCGCCACATTTGAACTCATTGAACTGGACTACAGTGGCCGGCTTGAGGTCAGAGTGCCGTGGCCTAGCTGGCACGGGCTGTGGACCCCTCTTGTTATTCTATCAGGTCATCCAACCCCAGGGAATGTAGAATATGGGCATGTCCCACGTAGACCCCTCTAAGTCTATTACCCCCAGAGAATGCAGGCTGTAGATCTGTCCTGGGATCACCTCATCGGACCTCCTGACTCCAGGGAACACTAGAAGTAGACATGCCCTGGGTTTACCTCCAATCCCAGAGAGTCTAGGCTGTGGGTTGATCCTCATGCCTCAGACACTCACCCTCCCCTCCTGTACATGGCTGTTTCCTGAGACACCCCTCTGCCACCAATCTAGCCTTGTCTGATTCCTCTGGATTTATATTTTACCAGCAGCTCTCCACATCCCTTCCCTGAGACCAGGCTTTCCTTCCTTTGGCCTGATTCCTTTTTGGCCTCTGTTCTCTTGTCACCTGCAGCCCTCAGTGCCCAGTGATGTGGAGCCCCAGAACCTGACGCCCCTGGCTGAGCCCCTCTCTGGACGCCTGTCCCTGCCCCCTCACGTGCGCCCGGTGCTCAGGGACTTCCGTGTTGAGGTAGCCCTGGGCACTCACATTCCCCGTCTCCCCCACCTCAGTGCCCCTCTGTCAGGTGCAGCCTCCTGAATCTCCTACTTCCCGACCCCAGGTGCTGTTCTGGGGTCTCAGGGGCCTTGGTCGTGTGCATCTCTTCGAGGTGGAGCAGCCCCAGGTTGTGCTGGAGGTGGCCGGGCGACGTGTGGAGTCCGAGGTCCTGGCCAGTTACCGTGAGAGCCCCAATTTCACCGAGCTCGTCAAGCACCTGACAGTGGTGAGGGCATGGGCTAGGGGGCAAGAAATGTTGGGCTGAGAAGTGAAAGAGGGCAGTGGGATGGCAAATTCCCGCCGGTTATCTTAGATTAATCCAGGGGTCAGCAAACTTTCTCTAAAGGGCCAGTTAGTAAATATTTTAGGCTTGGTGGGCCATACGGTCTTGACTTTGCCATTGTGGCATGTAAACATCCATAGACAAGAAGTATATGTATGAGTATGCTGTGTTCCAATAAAACTTTATTTGCAGTGGGCCGCATTTGGTTTGCAGGCTATAAGCTTGCTGATTCCTGGATGGATCCATAAACTGGTGGTGCTCTCTTGGCTCTACTGAATGAGTGAATTAGCCAGGTATCATGAAGTATGAGTCTGAAGTGATCTACCTAGTCTCTGAGATACCAGGGACTGAGAAGAAAAATACATTCTTTGCATAAATTATAATTATTACAGCATGGACTTTGGAGTCAGATTCTGACAATGCCACTTAGGAGCTCGTCAAATCACTTGTCTTATTTGAGCTTTAGTTTGCTTTAGTTTTGTTTGTAGAAGGAAGTAACAGGTACCAAAGAAAAAAGGTTGAAGGAAATATATCAAATGGCTCCTTGCAGGAGTGCTATGAGGAGGCAATGAGAGAAAGAATCTTGGTGAAAGGACTTTGTAAGCTGAAGAATGCTGTGCCCGTGTGAGGGGGTGACTGGGACAAAGCACAGTGGTTCCAGACTGCAAGGGGGCAACAAACAATAACAAAAACAACAACAAACAACAAAATAAACTAACATTATTTGTATTATTCAAACTTCCCTAAAAAAAGCCTCACTGGTGATTTTCTATCTAGCTGTTCTATCCGTTACTGAGAATATGGTACTGAAGTCGCCAACTATTGTTAAATTGTTTGCTTCTCCCTTTATTTTTGTCACTTTTTACTTCTTGTATTTTGAGGTTCTGTTGTTAGGTGCGTATATGTTTATAATTGTTGTAGCTTCCTATGAATTGATCTGTTTATCCTTATAAAATGACCCTCTTTATCTCTAGTAAAATTTTTTGCCTTAAAGTCTATTTTGTCTGATCATATAGCTATTCCAGTTCTCTGCCGTTACTGTTTGCATGACATATCTTTTCCCCATCCTTTTACTTTCAACCTACACGTGTCTTACTAAAGAGTATCTCTTAGACAGCATGTAGTTGCTTCTTTGCTTAAATTTTATCCAGTTGACAATCTCTGCCTTTGTTTGAAGTTTAATACAGTCACATTTGATGTTATTTTTTATATGGTTGGATTTACATCTGCCATTTTGCTATTTGTTTTCTACATGTCTCACATATATTTGTTTTTTTTTTTGAGGAAGATTAGCCCTGAGCTAACATCTGCTGCCAATCCTCCTCTTTTTGCTGAGGAAGACTGGCCCTGAGCTAACATCCATGCCCATCTTCCTCCACTTTATATGTGGGTGCCACAGCATGGCTTGATAAGTGTTGCATAGGTCTGTGTCCGGGATCTGAACCAGTGAACCCCGGGCAGTGGAAGCAGAGCACATGAACCCAACCGCTACGCCACCAGGCTAGCCCCTCTATGTCTCATATATTTTTTGTTCCTTCTTTATTGCCTTCTTTTTTATCAAGTAGATGTTTATTAGTGTACTACTTTAATTCCTTTGTTGATTTTTACTTAGGAGTTGCTCTAGGGTTTACAACATGCATATTGATTTTTTACAATTTACTTCAGATTAATACTTAATTTAGTTCTAGTAAAATAGATAAGCTTTTCTCCATTATAGCTCCATTCCTTCCTTCTTCCGTTCAGCTATAATTGTTGTAGATATGTAAAATAAACCCAACAATACAGTAGTATAATTATTGTTTTTTTCCCCTTAGAATCCATTGATAGATATAGAATTCCTAGGTTCAAAAGCATACATATTTTTATGTTTCTAAATCTATATTAGCAAACTGAGCATTGGTTCTTTACATAATAATAATAACCACCACCAATTCATGTTTCTGATAGTACTTCATAGGCTCCAAAGTACTTTTGTCTCTATTTTGTCATTTGATACTTACAACAATCTTTCCAATCCAGGATTGTGTCCCTTTTTAGCTGGGAAACAGGCTCAAAAGGCAATGATTTACCAGAGATAATACAAGGGGGCTGTGGGCTTAGAATGCAATTTGGCTGTGTTGTTTTCCCATCTGTCTCTGCTGCTGCTCCTCCCTCCTCCCCAGTCCTCAGAGACACAGATCCTCTCTCCCCACCCCCAGGACTTGCCGGAACAGCCTTACCTGCAGCCCCCACTCAGCATCCTGGTGATTGAGCGCCGAGCCTTTGGCCGCACAGTGCTTGTGGGTTCCCACATTGTTCCTCACATGTTGCGGTTCACACTCCGTGGTCATGAGGATCCCCCTGAGGAGGAAGGAGAGGAGGAGGCAGGGGACTTCGTGCCTAAGGGACCTCAAGGTAAGGGGCCTTCCCCTTAGGGGCCACCAGACAGAGGTCCCTCTGGTTCCTGGCTGAGATGGTTCCAGGGGACTCTCTAGTGGGTCATGAGTCTGACTTCTACTTGTTTGACCTCCTCATCATGTCATTTACCTCCTCCCAGGACAGAAGTCCCTGGATCCCTTCTTGGCTAAAACAAGTTTACCCAAAAGGCTTCTGAAGGTGATGGGGGGTGGGGGATGCGTGGAGAAGGGGCTGGCAGGACTTGGGGTGGCGCTGGGTTAGGGGTGCTAAGTTCTCTCTCCCTCAGGCTCCTCTGAAGAAGGTACCCCTGGGAGGCCTCCTGAATCAAGGGACAGAGCTGGAGGAGGACATCCCAGATCCCGAGGAGCTCGACTGGTGGTCCAAGTACTATGCATCGCTGCAGGAGCTCCAGGGGCAGGTGGGGGCAGAACAGGGTAAATGGCAAGAAGAAGGAGCTCATCAAACATGGAGCTCTACAGTTTTCCAGAGCGCTTCATTACAGTCATCTTTTCTCATCTTCACAAGAATTCTAGAAGCTGGGGATCACTAGCTCCATTATCTAAGCTGTGTTGCTCAACAGAAATATCATGTGAGCTACGTATGTAATTCTAACTTTTTTAGTAGCCACATTTAAAAAAAAAGTAAAAGGAAACAGGTGAAATTGATTTTAATAATATGTTTTATTTAACAGAATATGTCAAAATATCATTTCAACAAGTAACTATTATAAAAATTAATAATAGTATATTTTACATTCTTATTTAATACTAAAGTCTTAAAAAATCTGGTGTGTGTTTTACACTTACAGCACATGCCAATTTAGACTAGCCACATTTCAAGTGCTCAATAGTGACATGTAGCTGGTGGTTACTGTCTTGGACAGTGTAGGACTGGATGATAAACTGAAGCTTTGAAAATGCAAGTGGCTTACCCAGCTGGAACTTGAACTAAAGTTTCCCAACTCCCTATCCTGGAAAAGGTGGATTAAGGAGGTGACGGGTGGGGAAGAATCTCTGATCTGCCCTTTGATTTCAGACCAACTTTGATGAGGATGAAATGGATGATCCTGGGGATTCAGGTAAGAGATTTGGCTTTCTTGCTCGTCCTCCTTCTGTCTCCTTCCCTCCCCCACACCAGTATTCCTAACTGAGGCATTTCCACTGTTCCCAGATGGGGTCAACCTCGTTTCTGTGGATGGGGAAGCCCAAGACCAGGGTGAGGGTGAAGTCAAAGGCTCCATGTCCCAGAAAAAATCAATCGCCACCCTGAAGGTGACTGGGTGTTGGGGAGGGGGGATTCTGCTTGGATTCTGGACATCGGGCTGTCACTGAGGGCCTTGCCTTTCAGATTTACAACAGGTCCTTGGAGGAAGAGTTTAACCACTTCGAAGATTGGCTGAACGTGTTTCCCCTGTACCGAGGGCAAGCGGGCAATGATGGAGATGGAGAGGAGGAAGGGTCTGGACACCTTGTGGGCAAGTTCAAGGTGTGTTTGGGGAAGGAGGAGGGAACCAGGGAGCACAGGTGAGGATGCAGGTGGAAGATTCTCTTACCGGGGCCTTTACTGCCCTCCTTCATCCTCACCTCCAGGGCTCCTTCCTCATCTACCCTGAATCAGAGGCAATGTCGTTCTCTGAGCCCCAGATCTCCCGGGGGATCCCACAGAACCGGCCCATCAAGCTCCTGGTCAGAGTTTATGTTGTAAAGGTGAGCATCTGTCACTTCTGCATGCCTTCAACTCCAGCCAAGGTAATGTACACGAAACCTATAGGCTGAAAGATTTGGAAGGAACCTCAGGGATCAGAGTCCAGCTTCTTCATTTTTCAGGTGGGAAATCTTAGGCACAAAGTTAAGTGACTCCCCAGGCTTACAAAACTTGCTCATGGCAGAACCAGAATTTAGAGCATAGGTCTCCTGACCCCTTGTTCATAGTTCTAGTCCCATAGAAGGGGGAGTATAATTCCAGGAAGAGCACAGCTCTGAACGTCAAGCTTCACAATGGCTTGTCATCAAACGTGTTGGTACATGTCCTTCCATTGCTGCAGTTTTCATATGGTGCTCAGCAGGGCCCTGAAGTTTCCTTAAAGGCATCTCAGGAAATGAGGGGAATGAGTGGGTTGCTGCCCCTTTACTCCCAGAAACAGAACAGATGCTGTACTTTTATCTGGTTTAAATATAGGGATTCTGACTAAGATATAATTTAAAGAAGCATTCTGAGGCACTGTTCTACCATAATTTAAGCATCTTCATGCATAAATTAGATAGTAGGAGTCATCTTGACCTTCTGCTTCTGGCAATATTGCAGACTAGATCATCTGAAATAACTTCCTGATATATTACATCTAGAAATGCTAGATAAACAATCTTTTAAACAAATGCCAAGCTCATAAGAAAGGGAATTACCAGAGGGCCAAAATGAGGAGGCAGCAGGAATCCCTGAACAAGTCCTGAAGCTCAGATTATCTTGAGAGGATTTGTCCATCCCTGGACCCCTAGCCTTGGCTTCTAATAGCCTATCCAGGGTTGGAGACACAACCAAGACCCTTGCATGAAGCAGCACCCAGGAAGGGCTCTGTTCTCATGAAAAGTGGGCAAGAGGAAGCCCACCCACTGGGAAAGGAGCCTGTAAAGTAAGTGGTCTGTCTCAGCCTCTGTTCCAATTCGGGAAAATAGAAAAAAAGGTCTTCTTTGAGAATATATTATTAGAATTTTGCCCTCACATTGATTTAACACTTGAATTTATATTATCTGCTTAGTCTAGAAAACTCAAAGCTGAGAGATTGTCTTAAAGTGGTCCCAAATCAGGCTTCACAGATTCCATAGATTTAGATAACCCCAAATTACAAAATATATAAGAAAACAATTGATCAGGAAAAATTGTCAGAAAAAACAACACAAAGGAGAATTAGACTTCTAAGGGCTTCAGATGTTAGAATTTTCAAATATTAGAAATGTAAAACAACTATTAAAATATTTCACAAGTAGAAAACAAGAGGCTATCAAAAATGACTGGGCAGTTTTGAAAATAATCACATACAATTTCTAAAAATGGAAGACCATTAAAATAAAATCTTATTAAATGCCCATACATAGCAGAACAGTATAACAGAGTACTATGCAACTGTCAAAAAGAATGAGGAAGATCTCTATGAAATGATATGGAGTGATTTCCAGGACATAGTAATAAAATGAAAAAAGCAAAGTGCAAAAGAGTATCTATAGTGTGTATGCTACTTCCATGTGAGAAAGAAGAAGATATAAGAAAATACATGTTTGCTCCTTTGTGCCCCAGAAATATCGGAAGGATAAACTAGAAACTAAAGAAGCTGGTTACCTAAAGAGAGGAATGGTAAAGGGGTGGAAACAGGGAGAATGAGATCAAGGTAGCATTCAAATAGTACATAATAGTGTCTCCCATAAGCCAGGCATGAAGCTGAGAGCTGCTACCCTGGAATTAACAAGCTAATTCTAAAATTTCTATGGAAGAGCAAAGCGCCAACAATAGCCAAGACAATTTGGAAGAACGATGTAGGGAGACAAGAATTATTACAAAGCTATAGTAATTAAGACAGTGTAGTTTGGGCATAGGAATAGATAAATAGGCCAATGGGACAGGGTAGGAACTTAAAACAGACCCAGACATAGATGGAAATTTTTACCAGAGTTGGCACTGCAGAGCAGTGGGGGGAAAGATGGCAACAGGGTAGAAATTTAACAAAACAGACCCAGGCGCCGGCCCATGGCCAAGTGGTTAAGTTTGCACGCTCTGCTTCAGTGGTGCAGGGTTTCACTGGTTTGGATCCTGGGTGCGGACAGAGCACTGCTCATCAGGCCACGCTGAGGCAGTGTCCCACATGCCACAACTAGAAGGACCCACAACTAGAATATATAACTATGTACTAGCAGGCTTTGGGGAGAAGAAGGAAAAATAAAATCTTTAAAAAAAACAGACCCAGGGGCCAGCCCGGTGGCACAGCGGTTAAGTGCACACGTTCTGCTTCGGCTGCCCCAGGTTCGCCGGTTCAGATCCCAGGTGCGGACATGGCACCGCTCATCAAGCCATGCTGTGGTAGGCATCCCACACATAAAGTAGAGGAAGATGGGTACAGATGTTAGCTCAGGGCCAGTCTTCCTCAGCAAAAAGAGGAGGATTGGCAGCAGATGTTAGCTAAGGGTTAATCTTCCTCAAAAGAAAAAAACCAGACCCAGACTTAGATGGAAATTTATACCAGAGTTCGCACTGCAGATTAGTTGGGGGTGGGGAATGGGACTGTTCTAGAAGTGGTCCCATGAAAATTTCTTACCCATGTGGAAAAAAAATAAAATTAAACTCCTAATTTACAGCATTCACATAAAAATCCAGCAAAATAAAATATTTGATTATAACGAGCAAAACTGTAAGCTAATATTAAAATATCTTTATGATCTTGGGTGGGGGGAAGTTTTCTTAATATGCAAAAGAGTACAAACCATAAATTAGGAAACAAATGATACATGTGACTACACTGAGATTAAACTTCTGGGCATCCATAAACTTTAAAATAAGTGACAAGACTGGACACAGACAGGAGTAAGGTGTTTGCCCTATGCCTAATCAATTTACGGTTAGTGTCTGCAATATGCGTAATAACTCCTACAAACCTATAAGAAGCAGACAAAAAAGAAAAGAAAAATTGAGAAAAAATATGAAAAGGCAATTGACCAAAGAAGAAACTCCAATGGCCAATAAACATATAAAAAATCCTAAACTTTAATAGTAATCAGGACATGCAAATAATTGAAATCGTGAGAAAGCAATTTCCTCCTTTCAACTGGCAAGATTAGCAGTGCTACCGGATGGGGTCTGGGGAGGCTGTGGAGTTCCACGCAGTGCTGGTGGGAAGGTGTGTGAGTTTTCTGTGGCCGCTATAACAAATGACCGCAAACTCAGTGACTTCCACAGCACAGATCTATTGTCTTAGAGTTGTGAAGGGCAGAAGTCCAAAACAGGTCTTACTGGGCTAAAATCAAGGTGTTGGCCGGCTGCATTCCTTCTAGAGGCTCTTGGGGAGAACTGTTTCCTTGTCTTTTTGACCTTCTAGAGGCAGCCTGTGTGTCTTGGCTCATGGCCTCTTCCTTCATCTTCAAAGCCAGCATGGCGGCATCTTCAAATCTCTGACTCTCCTGTCTCCCTCTTTCACTTATAAGGACGTTTGTGATTACACTGGGCTCACCTGGATAATCTAGGACAATCTCTCCATCTCATCTCCATCTCCATCTCTTGATTTAATCGCATCTGCAAAGTCCCTTTTGCCGTGTAAGGTAACATATCCATAAACTCAGGGGATGAGTCCTTGGACATCTTGCAGGGGGCGGTGGAGGGGGAGAGGGTGCACAATATTCTGCCTGCCACAGAATGTAAATTACTATAACAACTTTAGAGAACAATTTGGCAATATTTAAAAAGATGAAAGATTCTCATAGCCAATACCCAGTAAGTATACTTCTAGAAATAATCTTCGAGAAATTCTTACATGTATGTATAAGCAAACAGATAAGAATTGCTCTTTCCAGTATTATTTGTAATAATAAAAAATTTAGAAATAACCTAAAGTGTTAGTGTTCCTAAATAGGAGAGAGAGAGGGTGTCAGTCATATAACAAATACTACAGTTAAATGGATAAAACTGCAGCAAGATGTATCCACAAGGATAAAGCTCCCAACATAAATTTGGATGAAGTAAGCAAGTTGGATGATTCTCAGTTTGTGGAAGATGGCTCCAACAGAGGATTTCGCCTTCCTCTTCTTGAAAATCATCCCAAAACAAAGAGAACAAACAAAAATCCGGCTTCCAATTATGAAATCAGAGCATTTAAACTGCAAACCACAGGAAGGCTGGAAGAGTGTCTGAGAGCTGTGCAGATGAAGTAGTGTGCACAAGAGAGCGGGGAGAGGACATCACTCAGCAGAGCTCAGGGTTAACCCAGTCTGTGTCTCAAGGTGGCAGGGCCCACCCCGAGGGTTAAAGCTTGCACCGCTCACCAAAAGCTAAAAATGCTGGGGAAAATTTTTAAAACATCTTTCATAAAGATATGTTATAAAACTGGGGAAAAAAATCTTTTAAATGCAATGCTGAGCTTCCAAGAAAGTAAGTGATTTTGGGCAGGACCCGAAGTAAAAGCAGGAGCTATTTTAAAGTGTACCCAGGATTTTCTTTGTGGCCATGTATGGTGAGGCTAACAGATCAGGAGACCATTGTCATTGAAAGGACAGTCTGTTGTTTGTTTCAGTTCTCAAGAGGAGGGGGGATGCTGCACCGTGCAGAGCCACACAGGGAAGCACCAGGGTCAGTCAGGAGGCAGAAGGAGCGAGGGGCCTGTGAGGGGCAGAGCCCTTATTGTGGTTCCTGCAGGAAAGACAAGGCAGGGTAAGCAGGCTTAGGATTGGTTAGTTTGAATAATTCCTGTGGGTTCTGGCGTACAGGGACTATTCCCTGTCTCTAGTTGTCTGGTACCTGGCCCTGGGGTGATCAGGGCAGAGGAATATTACTTCCTGGAGAATAAGAGCCAAATAGAGGAGGTTCAGAGCATGGGCTCTGGATTGGTTGTTTGTATATAAAACAGGTGCATTGTTCACTAACTCTAGGATTAGCTAGCCCTGGGAAGGGCAGTCTCTCCAGGATCAGTAAAGCCCCAATCTGGATACCAGAGTATCCAGAATAAAGAAAATAAGCAGATAGAGTTAACATAGGAACCTTGGGAGATAAGTGAGTGCTTTCACAGTTACTGCTGACCCTGGAGACCTCAGCGTTCCCATAGATGGCTGACAGGCAATGGGGACAGAAGATAAAGCCCAGGGGAGGAGTGTGACTGGAAGACCTCACGTAAAGCGGAGCCCCACAAGGCTAAACCCTCGGCATAAGGATGAACAAGAACAGGAACTTGTAAGACAGAAGGGGACACCAAGGAAACTTGCCTGTCTGAAACTTGGCACTGGTTATAGGGGACAAATTTCCCCTAAGCATCCATGACCACAGGCCAGCTCTAGTGCAGTTCTGGGCCTGAGTTCCTACCATCTCTGTGAGCCCCAAACCTCAACTGGAGGATTTCATTTAAAGTGGTTGCAGGTTGGTACTTTGCCCAGGAAGCTGGGCAGAAGCAAAAGCAAGCCCTTCCTGGCGGAGAGCACCTGCAGGCTGGGCCCTCAGGATGAGATTAACTTAGTGTGAGTCCAGATAAAAAGTACCCAATTACAAAGAAACAAGCCGCTGTGAATAAGAATAGCAAAAATAACAGCAGATTCACACCCCCAGGGTCGTTGATATTGGAATGACTAGAGAACATAAAATAACTATATATGAAATGTTTGAAGAGATAAAAGAATACATTTAAAATGCACAAGAAACAAGAGACTATTAAAAGTAAAGAGCAGGCCTGGCCCCGTGGCACAGCGGTTAATTGTCCACGTTCTGCTTGGTGGCCCGGGGTTCGCTGGTTCGGATCCCGGGTGCGGACAAGGCACCGCTCATTAAGCCATGCTGTGGCAGGTGTCCCACATATAAAGTAGAGGAAGATGGGCACGGATGTTAGCTCAGGGCCAGTCTTCCTCAGCAAAAAGAGGAGGATTGGCAGCAGTTAGCTCAGGCCTAATCTTCCTCGGAAAAAATAAAAAAAAATAAATAAAAAATAATAAAAGTAAAGAGCAAATTTGAAGAACCAGATGGAATTTTTAGAAATTAAAAGTGTAATATTTCAAATTAAAAACTCAATGGTGGAGCAAAAGGTTTGAACAGTCACTTTACAAAAGAAAATATACATAAAGCCAATAAGCATATGGCAAGATGCTCAAAATGCTTAGTCATCAGGGAAATGCAAATTAAAACATGAGCTACAATTTCAAATACACTAGAATGACTAAAATAATAAAGACTGACAATACCAAGTGTTAGTAAACGTGTAGAGCAACTGGAACTCTCATATGTTGCAGGAAGGGGTGTAAAAAACACTAAAAGTATATTGCTGTATATAAATTATACTTCAATAATTTATATATGTTATGTATTTACTAAATTATATAGTTATCAAAACAGAAAAAATGTAATATATACAGTTTAAAAAACATGCAAACTGGTGCTGTCTATTGCTGAGGGATGCATATATATGTAGTAAAAGTACTTTTACCTTTTTTGTGAGTGATAAACCCCAAGTAAAGCTTCTGGCTACTTCAGGGATGGAAAGGGAATTAAATCAGGTAAGGGGTTCAGAGGGCTTCCATTTGTTGGTAGTGTTTTATTTAACAAGCTGGGCATATATGCACATTGTGTGATTCTTTTATTTAGTTAAAATACTCTTGATTAAAAAAGTAACAGATGCTCATTGTAAAAAATAAAAGTCAAACTATACAGAAAGTTATGAATTGGATAGTAAAGCTCTTATACATCTTTCCACAAATTTTCAGTGTTTCATTATATTTTTCATTATGCCTATTTGCATTTCTTATGTATTTCATAATACATTTAAAAGAAAATAAAAGTCATCTTGTCCAGTCTCTCAGTTAACTCATTGTGGTTATCACTCACAAAAAAGGTAAAAGTACTTTTACTACATATATATGCATCCCTCAGCAATAGACAGCACCAGTTTGCATGTTTTTTAAACTGTATATATTACATTTTTTCTGTTTTGATAACTATATAATTTAGTAAATACATAACATATATAAATTATTGAAGTATAATTTATATACAGCAATATACTTTTAGTGTTTTTTACACCCCTTCCTGCAACATATGAGAGTTCCAGTTGCTCTACACGTTTACTAACACTTGGTATTGTCAGTCTTTATTATTTTAGTCATTCTAGTGTATTTGAAATTGTAGCTCATGTTTTAATTTGCATTTCCCTGATGACTAAGCATTTTGAGCATCTTGCCATATGCTTATTGGCTTGGTAACTTCCTGCTTACACTTAATCTGAGATTAGGTCCAGCAAGCGTAACCTTGGGTCATGACAATGACACTTCTCTCAGTTCCACCCCATACGGTCCCCCTAGGCTACCAACCTGGCTCCCGCGGACCCCAACGGCAAAGCAGACCCCTACGTGGTGGTGAGCGCTGGCCAGGAGCGTCAGGACTCCAAGGAGCGCTACATCCCTAAGCAGCTGAACCCCATCTTTGGAGAGTGAGGCTGGGCCCCGGGCTTGGGAATGGGGAGTGACTTTATCATCTGACCCTGTGGCCCACAGGCTGCCACTCAGGCAGCTGGCGTGGTGATGGTGGGAGAATGGTCAGAGGCTGCTGAGACCCCTGACACCCCTACCCCCACAAGACCGCCTCCTAGGGCATAGAGGTGGCCTCAGCTATTCTTCCTCCTGGCCAGGGTCCTGGAGCTCAGCATCTCTCTCCCTGCTGAACCGGAGCTGACAGTGGCTGTGTTTGATCATGACCTTGTGGGTTCTGACGACCTCATCGGGGAGACCCACATTGATCTGGAAAATCGATTCTACAGCCACCACAGGGCAAACTGTGGGCTGGCCTCCCAGTATGACGTGTGAGTCTGACAGGCCTTCAGGAGCCATTCTGAGTCTGACCAAAGATGTTCAAGTTCACATTCCCATTGGTGTTTCTAGATTCTCTGATTTCACAGAAGGGGACCCCGTGACTAAGACGTTAGAGCTTTAGTGGTCGAGACCTGGGCTTTGGAGTTGGAATTATGTAGCTCATAAGTCACTTGACCCCTCTGAGCCTCAGTTTCCTCATCTGCAAAATGAAAGTAATAATATCAGTATCTCCTTCATAGGAGCACCTGGCATACATCTTTGATTTTCATGGGTACCATAAGCAAGGATTAATCTGTCTTCCACTGGAGTTATGAATCTGGATCCCACGTCTTCAAGGGTCCCCATCCCTACCCCTGTGGCCAGTTGTGTCCATATGCCAGCCCCAGCAGAGGCATCTTCCTTTTTTTGCCCGCAGGGACGGGTACAATGCCTGGCGTGATGCATTCCGGCCTTCGCAGATCCTGGCGGGTCTGTGCCAACGCTGTGGCCTCCCCAGTCCTGAATATCGAGCCGGGGCTGTCAAGGTGGGCAGCAAAGTCTTTCTGACATCGCCTGAGACCATGCTGCCAGGTACCAGCCCCTCTCTGTTGGACAGTCCAGAGGGAGCAAGGTGATAGAACAAGGTACAGGGGCCCCCTGGTGCCCAGTCTAGTGTGCTCCCAAAAGAGCCCCCTCCTTCTGCAAGCAGAGGGAGTGAGTTTGGCCGAGTAAGGACGAGCTTCTTGGATGGTGGGGAGAAAATGGTCTTTGTTGGTGAGTGTGAAATCCCCAAAAGCCAAAGTGGACCCTCAGAACCCTAGCTAATTGAATTCCCAGAACACAGATTGGCCCATAGGGGATACCATACAACAGGATGTGGCTGCAGAATTGAGCTCATGCCTCATAAATGGCTGGTGATCTGTCTCTAAACAGGGTCTGTGTAAAGGCCACAGCCCCTCCAATACCGCTGTCCCCCTCACTGCTGGCTTTTCGCTGGCAAAAGTTGTTACAGCAGCATCCTCCCACTTTCTGTGCATTGTGCACTTGCCATCCTGCCCACGGGCTTTGTCTAACGCAGCGGCTGCCTCCACTTAGAGCTTCTGTTGAGGGGTGTGAGGAAGAAGGGAGGAGGCCTGGGGACTCTGTGGAACCCACACTCACACACCTTTTGTTGCAGGTGGGGGGTGCCCCAAGGTGGCAAGTGAGGTCTCTGAGGAGGCCCAGGCTCTGCTGGTGCTGCAGCGCTGGCAGGAGATGCCAGAGCTTGGGATCCAGCTGGTACCAGAGCACGTAGAAACACGACCCCTCTACCATCCCCGCAGCCCGGGGCTGCTGCAGGTGAAGGAGGGCTCAGCAATCAACCCCAGAACCCCAGGACTCCCACTTGGTCCTGGACCCTGGGGCCCCAGGATGCCCTTTCCCCAAGACCTCCACCTGGGCACCACTCTGCCACTTCTGATTCTGGCTTCTGATCCTGGTCCCCAGTATCCCCACTCCAGTCTTGGACCTCTATCCTGGACCCCACCCCCCCACCCCCAACTCTGGTCCTGCAGGATCCCCACCCACTCTGGGCCACCAAGGCTCAGACCTAGCGCTCCCAACCTGACCTCTACCCCAGGTCCCTAGGATCTGGACATTGGGAACACCAGATCTTACTTTTGATCTCAACCTTCCACTTCTGGGGCCTCATCCCTGAACCCCTAACCTAACCTCAACCCTGGAACCCTCACTTCAGATTCTACCCTCATCTTCATCTCCTAGGATCTGCCCGACTGTGCACTCTTGACCCCAGCTCTTCTCTCTACCTGGGGCAAGGCATAGTCACTGGCTGCAGGGCTGTCGTGGGAGGTGGGGACCCCAGCAAGACCCTTCAGCCTCTTCCTGTGTCCCCAGGGATCACTTCACATGTGGATTGACATCTTCCCTCGGGATGTGCCTGCTCCACCCCCGGTTGACATCAAGCCTCGGCAGCCAGTCAGGTGAGAGAGAGTCCTGCCCTCTCCTCCCATGGGGTGGGTGTATCTTGGACTGCCCTATGAGGGCCCTTCTGAAAACCGAAGCCCTCAGTAAAGCAGGCAGAGGCTACTGAACTAGGCTTTTCAGTTAGGAGAGCCCTTAAATTCCCTTTTTTTCATAAGCCATTGTGAGTTTGGTGTCTGTCACTTGCACCTGAAAGGGTTCAAATACCAATACACCCCCTTCCTACCTGAGCTAGTCTGAGTGGAGTTCTATGTGGGGTGTATGTACTTCAGATGTCAGCAATCTGTCATTTTCTACCTCTGGGCTCTGCTTTCCTTGGTGTCACTCTCAAGCAGGCTTTTGCAGTCCGGAGGCAAGGTGCCTTTTAATGGTGCTGGGCTTACATCTTACCAACTAGACTACTTGAGTAGAAAAATAAACACCTCTTTCCTAGTTAGAGCAAAAGTCTCAGGGCTGACTCTCATTGGACCAGCTTGGGTTGAATGCTGATCCCTGAACCAAACATTGTGGTCAGGGGGCTGTAATATGCTGATTGGCCAGTCCTAGGTGATATCCTAGGTGATGTACCCACCTCTGCAGCCAGGTAGGGGTGGGTCTGCCCCACCAGAATCACACAGATTGTCAGTAGTGGGCATGGGGGTAGGGGTCACCAACAGAAAATCAGGGTGCTGTCAACAAATGAGGGGAAATTGATGCAAGAGAAAACCAGAGATATCCAGGAAGCTCATGACAGTCAAGGACAGGGCTATTTGGGGTAGGATCAAGAATGTTGCAGCCCCTCCTTCTGTCCCTGAGGAGCATGTGCTGTCATCACCACTCTGTCGCTCCTTCACCCACTTCTCTCTGCAGACTGGCTTTCTCTCTTTTGTACCCTAAAACTTCAGCTTGCACCTCACTTTGGCTTGCAGTGCCTCCAACTCTGCTTCTGTTGATACACAACTCGACCTTTCAGGGTTCTGATTCCAAATTTATGGGGGAGAGAAACTTGTTGGCCCAACTTGGGTCAGCAGACCATTCCTGGTGCCATCCGCTGTGGCTAGGGGAGTCGGTGATACCTGGGGCTGTCCCTTTAAGGGAACACAGATGTCCTGATCACCCAGCTGGTATCGGGTGCTCAGTGAATGTCAGTGGCCCTGGCCGGGGTCCTTCCCGCTTCCTGCAGCCCCTCTCAGGACCCCTCTCATGAGTCTAAAAACCCTCTCCCAATACATCCCCCAGCTACGAGCTCAGAGTCATTATCTGGAACACGGAAGATGTGGTTCTGGATGATGTGAACCCGCTCACTGGAGAGATGTCAAGTGACATCTACGTGAAAAGGTAGGCCTGCAGGTGGGGCTGGGCCGATGGCTGTAGACTGAGGTGAGATAGCAAACAGGGGCTTATTAGGCCCTTGCGCTGAGCCAGAGCCCTGTCCCCTAGGCCCTCTCTTGTGCCTGGAGCTGGGGGAAGGGACTGGCATGCTGGGTGAGCCAAGGGGAAGCTGGGTGAGGAGCCGAGTTCTGGGTTTGGTCCCAGCACTGCTGCCCACCCCCTCCACCTGCACCTTTCCCCTGGCTCCAGCTGGGTGAAGGGGCTGGAGCACGACAAGCAGGAGACAGACGTCCACTTCAACTCTCTGACTGGGGAGGGGAACTTCAACTGGCGCTTCGTATTCCGCTTCGACTACCTGCCCACGGAGCGGGAGGTGAGCGTCCGGCGCAAGCCCGGACCCTTCGCCCTGGAGGAGGCTGAGTTCCGGCAGCCGGCTGTGCTGGTCCTGCAGGTCTGGGACTATGACCGCATCTCCGCCAACGACTTCCTTGGTACTGCTTAGCCTTCTTCCTACCTCAACCCCTAGCCCCAATTACTGCCCTCATTGCCCCTGCCCCCCTGGCCCTACCCCACTGGCCTGAGGTTCTCTTCTCGAACCCAACACTGAAACCTGGGTTTCAGACCCTAGGTCACTAACCCTTGTGTTCTGGCCTAATTACTGAATTTATTCAGCCCTGAGCACCATAACCTCCATTCCCATCCAAAGTCCCCGACTCAATCCTCTGATTTGACCTGAGCCAGGTCACTCTGGACTCTTGACTCCATGGCCCGTGGACCCTGCTTTGGCAATCTGGTCCGGTCCTTGGCCCTGTTTCATCAGGGTCTGACAGCTGCTGACGTTTGGGCTGTGGTGTGTGGTCCATAGCTGTCTGATACCCTGACTGTGTCCTGCTGTGCCGCCTCCTCCCCCTTGGCCCAGATACACCTTGATCTCCTGCCTAACCCGGAGAGCTCTGGACTTGCAGGTTCCCTGGAGCTGCAGCTACCAGACATGGTGCGTGGGGCCCAGGGCCCCGAGCTCTGCTCTGTGCGGCTGGCCCAGGACGGGACCGGGCCGAGGTGCAATCTGTTTCGCACCCGGCGCTTGCGGGGCTGGTGGCCTGTAGTGAAGCTGCGGGAGCCGGAGGATGAGGAGCGGGAGCAGCGGGAGGCGCAGGCTGGCAAGAAGAGGCGGAGGAAGAGGAGGAAGGGCCGGCCAGAAGACTTAGAATTTTCAGACTCTGGCGGCAACATGTACATCCTCACGGTGGGTGCAGCCAGGGCAGGGACGGGCCAGCGGAGGGCCAGGCCTGAGCCCGCCCAAGAGCTTCGCTTCTGTTTCCCCCTTTTCTAGGGGAAAGTGGAGGCAGAATTTGAGCTGCTGACTGTGGAGGAGGCAGAGAAACGGCCAGTGGGGAAGGGGCGGAAGGAGCCTGAGCCCTTAGAGAAGCCCAAGTGAGTTGGGGGGCACAGGAGTCCAGGCCAGGGCTGAGGAAAGGGAGCTGGGGGCGGCCCAGGGGCTTCCTCATCATTCTGACGCCACCTTCCCCACACAGCCGCCCCAAAACCTCGTTCAACTGGTTTGTGAACCCACTGAAGACCTTTGTCTTCTTCATCTTACGCCGGTACTGGCGCATCCTGGTGCTGCTGCTGCTGCTGGCCTTGATCACCATCTTCCTCCTCCTCGTCTTCTACACCATGCCTGGCCAGATCAGCCAGGTCATCTTCCGCCCCCTCCACCAACCCCGTGACACTGACCTTGGACACTCATCCCATAATGCCAACCCCTCAACTCCCACTCCTGGCCGTCCTTCCCACTAATATGAGCTATCCGACTTCACTGCTTGCTTTGAGTAAACCTTATCATGCATCCACTCTGATGCCTAAATATGTGCTGCTCAGAATAACCCCAGGGGCAGAGAACAGAGACGTTCTTAGGTGACCTCAGGTGCTGGGGATTTACGGGATGAATGAATACACAGGGATGGAAGGCTGCCCACAAGGCCCTGCCACTGGGAAGAACAGGACCTGGCAAGAGGTTCTAGGGCTGAGGACCCCTGGCCACCGAGGTGCCATGCCCTCTGAGCAGCCCACCTGTTGCTCCTGCTCCTGCCAATGGCTGGGTCCCTCTCACCTAATCTATGGCCTCTGCCATTCCATGACAGCTAAACACTTCCCATACTTCATTAACTTGTTTATTCTTCACCAACCCTGAGAGTTGGCAAATCAGTTAGGACACTTAGTTGCAAGTGCTAGAAATCCCAACCCAAATTGGCATAAGCAAAAAGGGAATTTTTTGGCTCTCCTTGCTGTAATTCCCAGGGTTTGGCTAGCTGGCTTCAGGTGCACCTCGTCACAGGGGTCAAATGATGTCACAATGATTCACTAACTCTGGGCTCAGCTCTGCTGTCCTCTGGGGGCTAGCTCACTCGCAGATAGTCTCCTCTTGGAAGTGCAGGATGGCTGCAGCAACCACACGTCCTCCCATATTCACATCCAGAAGGAAAGAAAGCTTTCCTAGTCCTGACAGAGCCTGACTGGGCCGCTGTGGCCAGCGGAGTGGGATATGCTGGATGGGGCCCTTCTCTGGAGCTTAGGGTGGGACACCTACCCTCCTCCCAACCACGAGCTGACAGGGTGGACAGGGAGTTCCCAGAGGAAATTCAGGATGCCATTAACAAGTGGGAATGGTTCCTGAGTGACTAAAAAAAGAAGGCTCACTACAGCTGGCAGTATCACCTACACATTATAGATGAGACTGCTGCCCATAGCGGGATTAAATAACACGTCCAAGGTCACATGGCTAAATGATCATCACATCAGAGCTGGATCTCAGGTCTGTCTACCTCCAAGGTTTTGCTATCATTGGCCTACTTTGCTTCCTGTCCTCTCTCTGCTTCTCCCCCTACTAGTGTCTTACACTGAAACTCCCTGAGAAATGACTGGATGAACTAACCAGCTGTTAACGTCCCTGATTCCCTGGGTTGTGCAGTGTGAGGTCTCAGGGCCTGGTTCTCCACGTGTATAAAGGGCTATAATGAGAAGCCCTGACTAGGTCCAGAGCTGGAGTCTGATGCTGGCCCTGCTCCAGAATGGCCACTGCTACCTTCCCTCCCTTTTCTTCAGTTCTGTCTCCACCTTGGAGACTGCACAGGACCTGGCTAGACCCCTCTCAGCACTAGCAGCCAGCAGGGCTTGGCATGGAGCAGGGTGAGTGAACAGACGGGGATCAGGTGACTGAGCCCAGGGTGGTGGTGGGGGGCCCAGCTTTAGCCATCACTGAAGAGGTGGCAAGCCCCAGACTGCACCCAGGGCCCTACTACCACAGGCATCCGACACTCATGAGCCTGGGGGCCACGGTGGCTCCAGGAAGTTCACATGGAAAGGTCCATCTCAGCCCTGAACCCAAAAGGCCCGAAGACTGAAGCAGAGGAAGGACTAAGGACAGGGCTGTGGGGTAGACACCAGTCTGGTTTGAATAAAGCCCTATTAACCAGGGGACATCCATGTGGGGCTCCCAGAGGGCACCTGCCCCGATTTGTCAGTTCTGATTACCTTCACTAAGCAGCTGTGATGAGGGTTTGTTCCCAGGCTCCAGCCCATCCCAAGAACCACACGGAGACCAGTGAGTACTATCACAATCAATAGATTTATCAACCTGGGGCTGCGACTGACTCTCCGAGTAGGGGTTGGGTGGTGGGGAAAGAGGCTGGGAAAATGGCCACAAGCCTAAAGAGAAACAGGAGAAAGAGGGAACAACAGAGGGGGAAGGGGACAACTACGTTGTCTTCCCTAGATCAATTTTCTTCTGGATGGCTCGAGCTGAGTGGTAGATGAGCGAATCGATGAGTCCAGCCACTGGTGAGAGAGACAATGGCTGGCACTGGCCCAGTTAGGCCGTTGGCTTGACCTCCAGAACCCTGTCACCTAACTGGCCAGGCCAGTATCTCCCCTTGGCCCTGGAGGTACCCCTCTTCCCCCAATCGGGGGGCGCCCAGGCTTTACACTCCCCACCGCGCCCCCAACCCCAGATAGCCACCCTTGAGCTTCTAACCTGTGAACATGCCCCCGATGATAGCGCACACGCCCGTCAGGAAGTGCGTGAAGGACCTGGCAGAGGGGTGGGGGGTCAGCAGGCATCCCCACTCCCTGCAGGCCCAGGCCCCCCTTTCCCCACCCTCACCTGTGTTTCTCTGTCAGCTTCACCATCATGGGCGAGAGTTCATAGAGCACGAAGACTCCGGGAAGCCCCTGGTCGCCCATCAGCCCATTGGCGACCTTCTCGTGTCTGGTCACAGAGAACTGATTTGTCCTCAGCACCTGGGGTGGGAGGGAAGTCTGGGGGAGGGCAAGGTCTACGACCTGGTCCCAACCCTCCTCAGCCTGACCTCTGCTCCTGCCCCTTGTCTGTGGTGCCTTGACTGTGTGGAGGAGAAAATGAGGCCCCACGCTGGTAATGCACACTGCAAGGGGGGGGACCACCTAGACGTCCACTCTCAGCCTCACCACCCCAGCTTCCGCTCTGGTCACCAGCTCTTTACAGTTCACCAATCCTGGCTACTTTTGGTGGATACTCTCAGTGGGGTCCAGGGATGAGAAGCTACTCTCCAAGGCTGTACCATGAGCTCCTGGCAAGTCTGGGCCTGACTTCCTCTGCTTCTCAGTCCCATGCATTCTAGCAGTCTGGTGAGATGCTGCTCCACAGGCCACAGCAGAGAGGGGAGTAGGGGGCCCAGGAAGGGTTGGCCTGGCTAGCCCCCAGCCCAGGGCAGACCACAGGGCACAGTGAGGCAGACAGACAGTGGACACCAAAAGAACAGATGGAAGCAGTTTGGGCAAGTAGAAAAAGCAAGTGCTTTGAAATCCAACAGCCTGGGCCCATACTCTGGCTGTGAGGGCAAGTCACCTACCCTCTCTGAGCCTCAGCTTATCATCCATCACACAGGGATAAGAGCAGCACTCCACTTCCCAGGTTGAAGGGACTCTGATATGTGAGCTCCTGCAGACTCACCTCCCCATCTACCTTCATGTATACTGTGGGTACCACCTTCACAAAGTACTGGAACATCATGGAGGCTGCAGGGAGAAAAGAACACTGGGCATGGGTGCTGGGCAGCGCTTTGGTAGCTGGGGGCTACCTCCCAGACTGGTACCTTGGGGTGCGGTGACGTTGGTGCGGTCCAGGGGGTTCACAATGCCCGGGTAGTCCTCCCCGAATGACAGGTGCCGAATGTAGTGGGTCATGTTGATCTGTAAGCAACACCAGCACCTGGGCCTATGAGTATTTAAGGCCCCAACAGGTCCCACCCCATCCAAAGCTGTAGAGTACGGTAGCAGACAGGGTCATCGGGGTCTGGGAAGTGGTTGGGTGGAGATGCGGGCAGGAGGGACAGGCCCTGCCTGGGAGAATCTGACCGAGACGGGAACCTGCACTCCCCACCTAGGAACTCCTTCAGAGAGTCTGCAGGCTCCTGGGGCTTCGGAGTCTGAGGTTCTGGCTGTATGCATACATTAGGCAAACACAGACTGGGCAGGGACCCTGTGTGGCAGGTCTAGCTTTGCCTAGAGGTCTCAAGCCAGGGAAGCCAAAGGCTGGAGGAGCCCCAGATCTCCCAGCTCCTGCTCCTGTTCTGCTCCAGTCTATATCAAACTCAGCCACTAGAAGGATCTTTAAAAATATGCCAATCTGATTATGTCACAACCCTGGTTAAAGCAGGCAAACAGTTTCCCACTGTTCTCCAGAGAAAGACCAGACTCTTCGGCACGGCCCCTGGGTCCTGTGTCGTCTGGTCCTTGCTGATCTCTCCAGCCTCATCCATCTACACCAGCCCCGTAGTCCCTGAGAAGTGCCCCCCTCCCTCTTGACCCTGCCCAAGGCTCCCTCTGCCTGGGAAGCTCTCATCCAACTCCATCCCCCTGTCTCGAGCCTGTGCAGATCTCAGTCCAAGAGTCACTCCCAGTTATTCAGCCCTCAGACTGGATTCCCTGTCAGAATATGGTATATTTTTCTTTATCTGCTCCCCGATCCCAGGATGTCCCTACAGAGAAATGAAGGCAGCAACCAGTCTCCCACCCCCACCCACCCTCCAGGGTTTCCACCTGGTACGTACATTGTCGAGGCCGAAGCTCTGCAAGTCATGGACTAGGAGAGAAGGGAGAAGGTGTCACCAGGTGGAGCAGGACCAGCCTCCTGGCTCCCTCAGAGTCCTCGCTCAGGCCTCGTCACTCCTCTCTCTGGAGTGTGACCCGCCCGGCTCTTCTTCAACCCCTCATTCCAACCCCAGCCTGGTCCTGCTGGGGGCCAGCCAGAAAAGGCCTGCCTTGGGCCCGTGGGCGAGTCCAAGCCCTCCCCAGGGGTCTTAAGAACACAGACTCCATTTTTTCCCTGACGTGCACAGGGAGCCCTTCAAGGGCATCACTCTGGCCTTCACTTCCACCAAGGCCCTGCTTGCATCTCAGGAAACAAAACCCACTGACTTTGGTCTCTCCTTAACTAGAGGTGATGGCCAACCACTGAACCCCAAAGTGAGGTGGGACATGAGAATGTTGTCCAAGTGCTTTCCCTGACTCTTCGGCCCCTACCCTGAGAGCCCCCCAAAGGAAATCCATGGGTGCCCTGTACCATCCGTTCCAGAACAAGTTCTTCCAGCCTTCTAACCCTGATCTCTCCTGCTGCAAGGAAGCGCATCTCAAAGATACGTCCCAGTGCTTTTTATAGCCACCCAGCAGCCAGGCCAGAGAAGGCCCCAACCCCAGGCCTATCCAAACCTCCCCCTATCCTGGGAGAGGAGGCTGCCCCAGAAGTGGGGGCTTGGCCTCCCTAAGGGCAGGGCCACTTACTCTCCACAGCATGTACTGCAGCATGGGGGAGGGAGGGAGAGAGAGGGAAGGAAGAGAAAAAAGATTCAGAACTTCACAATGAGAACTACAGAGCAAGATACACGCAGAAGGGAAGACTGGAATATTCCTGCCTCAGCAGCAGGGTGGGCACTCAACTAACAAGCTTCCTCCTGGTCCCGTCCCCAAGGGAGCCCTTTCCCGGCCAGGGAAGAGTGCAAATGGTCTTGGAGGCAGAAGTATGGTGGCCTAGAAAGAACAAAAGACGCAGAGTCCAAAGAGCCACTTTCCTAGCTATGTGACCTTGGGCAAATCACTTGTCCTCTCTGGGCCTCAGTGACTTCCTCTGCAAAGGGCTGTCCTGAGGACCAGGTAGGATCTAAGATGGAAAGATAGAAAAGTACTTGGTAAACTTTACAAGCTTCCCTCCTCCCCCACCAAATCAACAAGGGTGTCAAGAACTTGCTCCCTGGCCTTCACCTCCGCCAGATCTCTAGACTCGAGCAACTGTAGCTTTGTGTTTTGAACATCCATCCAGGGTACAGAGCACCTTTGCCCTGGCTTCCTGACTTCCTGACTCTGACAACAGCCCAGGCGGAGAAGCAGAGATGCTGCAGCCGCCTCCCGGCACCACCTCCTACTAAGTGCCTACAGATCCTATGCTGACAGCTTGACACTAACTGCTTTGCCACAATCCCAGTGAGACCACCAGCCCCCTCCAGAGTAAAGACGGGGCTCCAGACTCACCTCCCTGCCCCTCCCCAACATTCAGCCTCACCACTACAAACTGCCTTAAAGACCAGCAGGACTCTCTCCACTGGCCCTGTTACTCTTGCTTACCTTAGTCCCTGGGCAGCTCAGGACTGCAAGGCCATCTCTCATCTCCTGGACTCTTGTCACAATGTGGCTTGGGACAACCCCTAATATGATCTCGACTCCCGTCCCTCCCAGATCCTTCTAGGGGGCCCTGTTACTAATCAGCAAAACCCCTATATCTTCAACCTCTAAACATTCTCCTTACCTCTTGCCCCACCCACAGCCTGGCTCTTCCTTGAAGGTACTATTTTCCTTACAGCCCCCCAAGTGGTGTGGTATTTCTCTCCCACCCCTGTCCTCCTCCTTGTTCTGTAATGCCACTTCAAGATCACTGTCCCTCGATCTTCCCTAAAAATTCCAAGCTTTGCAGCTCACAGCAAACTGTACTACCAACTATCCCTACTTGTTTTAACCACTTAGAGATCCACACACAGGTCATCTGCCCATGCCGTTTCTCAAGGATTCTAGCCACCACTGGCCATGACCCTCTCTTATACAACCTGGTCACAATTCCTGGTGATTTCCAGATCACCCGGCTGCCAACTGACCTGCACCCACACCGTCTGCCTTTCCCCCTGTTGCCAAGTTGGGGCTTTCTACACTTCTAAGGCACCAGATTCTTCTTTTTCCTTCTCAAGGACTTCACTCCAGTAATTGTTGCTCTCATCTCTGGACCATCACTTCTGCTCTCTTTAGTAGGTAATTTCCAACAGCATATTAACATTCTGCTACATCATACATCTTACAAAACCCTCCCTTGACTCCACATTTTCCTCCAGCTACAGCCCACTCTCTCCTCCCTTTAGGGCAAACTCCACAAATCAGCTGTCCACACTCACTGGCTCCAATTCCGCTCCCATTCCCTCCTGAACCCACTCTATGGGTGCTCCCAGCACTCCACCCAAACTGCTGTCAAGGTCAAAATGACCACTGCCATGTTATACACCCAGTGGGCAATTCTTACTCCACATCCAGAAGCTCTGATGTGGCTCTGGAAACACGTCCGTCCCTTGGCTTTCAGGACACTACTCTCTTGGTTTGCACTGCATTTCTTACCAGTCTCCTCTGTAGCTTCCTCCTGATGCCCTTGTGCTCTAATGTAGGAGGCCCAGCGCTCAGTCCTGCGAGCTCTCCTCTTCTCCATCCACTCTCCCCTCTAGGGCGATTTCATCCAGTCCCATGGTTTTAAATATGCTGATGACTCCAACATTTCTATTTCCAGGCCAGACCTCTCCCCTGAACTCCAGACTTGAATAGCCAACTGCTCACTTGACATCTGGGGTGTCCAAAAGGATACCCAAATCCCACTGGTCTGAACATGTCAAAAGCTGCATACCTGCTCTACACCTCCCAACTCCAAATGTCTAAACCTATTCCTCTGAGTCTTGCCCCTTCACTAAAGGGTAACTTCATTCTTCTTGCTACTCAGGTACAAAACTTTGCAGTCATTCCTGACTCCTCTTTCCTTTACCCCTCACATCCATCAGCAACTCTTCTCAGCCCCACTGTCAAAATATACACAATCGCTTCCTACCACCTCCACCACCAGTCTGGCCTAGCACCCAACATGCCATGCCTGGACTGACCACTGCAATAGCCTCCTAACTGGCCCCTCTGGTTCTGTCCTTTCCCCCTAAGTCTTCCCCACAGAGCAGAGCACTGCTTACCTTTTCAAAGTTAAGTCAGCTCATATACCACTTCTTCAGAGCCTCACACTGACTGCCCGTGTCATGCAGAATGAAAGCCCAATACCCTACAGTGCTCTTCCAGCCCCACATGACACGGCCCCATTACCTCTCTCACCTTATTTCTAACCACTGCTCTGCTCACTCTGCTCCGGCCACCCTAACTTTCTTACTGTACCCTGAACTCACCAAGCACATTCTCAGCGTACGGATCTGCATTTACTATTTACTCTGCTTGAAACACTCCCCCGGCCCCCACATCCAGACCCCAGACATTCTTCAGGTCTTTACTCAAATGTCACCCCATCAGAGTCTTTTCCTGACCCGCTTATATAAAATAGCACACACATACCATCTCATCTCACCCTAGGCCCTTGCCTCTGTCATCTTTATCTTGCTTTTTTTGGGTTCATATTAGTTAATAGCATCTGATATACCATATATTTTACATACTTGTGTATTGTCTGCTTCTTTACTAGAATGTTCTGAGGGCAGGGACTTTGTTTTGTTCACTGCTGTATCCTTAGCACCTAGACTAGCAAGTGGCACATGGCAGGGAATTACTAAATATCTACTGAATACATGAATTAATAAGTGAATGAGAATAAACCTCATTTATTCATCCCTGTGAACACCCTTGTGAAGGAGGTACTAGTATCTTCAGCCCCATTTTCCAGAAGAAACTGAGTAGGGCTCACTACTTCCCAAATATGACATAACCCAGGAGCGGCAGAACCTGTGTTCCACCCCAGCTCTGCTTCCCCCAAAGCTGCCCACACAGGTCATCTGATATTGGGCGCTACCTTTTAAACAGTGCCTACCAGCAGCCGGGCTCTGTGCTATAATCTGTAACCTGCACAAACACCCGAGGAGATAAGTACCATCCCTATTTTATAAAGTAGGAAACTAAAGATCAAAAAGGTTAAGAAACTTTTTGGCTCCTCAGCCTGTGCTCTCAACTCTTGTACCTAACTGCTGCCCTGCAATGAGGGTCTGCTCTGGGCCAAGACAAAGGAACATCAGGCAGGTGAGGGGACACTCAAACTCGCCAAGGTGTCCAAGGTCTAATCCTCCCCGGCTGATGCAGGATCACTCACCGTGCACGTGGGACTGCTGGAAGCTCTTCCCGGGGGCAAAGTGGAAGTTTCCGGCCACCTGTAGGGGATATTCCCTCTAATTCTCCAGCCGTTTCCTCCCTTCGCCTCCTGAGGGCCTGACTGGACCCTCGATTCACAGTGGCGTAGGGCCAACCCACAGCCCAGCTGGCCCTGCCCTGCCTAGGTCCCTCCTGTACCTTGTTGACTTCCAAGAAGCCATACACCTGGCAGCCTTCATTTTTCTGTTCCTGCATCTTCTGGCTGAAGCCCTCTCGCCGGCACTGCTCAATAGTGTCTGGATTCTTGAAGGCCCAGCCTCGACGGCGGTATGCCTCCCGCACGTCCTCACAGGTGTTACAGCACCTGTAGGAGAGGCGGTGCGGTGTGAGAGGGTCAAAGAGGCATGAAAACAGTGCTGGCACCTTGAGAAATAAAGCATGAGCAGTTGTGCCCACTAATGAAGGCTCCGTCAGCCTCATCCCTGACCACTAAATGTCCTCGAAGTGTGTCTCCTCGGCAGGAGTGGGACTGTGAAAAATACATATTCCCGTTCTGTTTGGGATGATGACAAGTTCTGGAACAGATAGTGGTGATGGCTGCACAATGCTATGAATATAGTTAATGCCACTGAATTATACACTTGAAAATGGTTAAAATGGTAAATTTTATGTCACATATATTTTACCACAATAAAAAAATTTATGATATATATATTTTAAAAATTTACATATTTATTTACATATATATAAAGATATATATATTAAAAAATGTATATATATAAAAATATATATCCCTAGGCCCCACCCCAGTCCTGCGGAATCAGCCTCTCAGGGGTCAGGGCCTGGGAAATACAGCAGCAGTTGCCACACATCAAGGGCCTAATAACCTGGCTGGGCCTTCCACCTCAGAGCTTCACACACGGTATACATTTAATCCTTACGTGACTCTTACCAGAAAGGTGTTATTACCACCCTCCTTCACAAGAGAGATTACGTGCTTTGGCCCAAAGTCACGTGGCTGGAACCCAGGCAGCTGGACTCCAGAGACCACCTCTGAACCAGAGCAGGGAGCACTTTAGCCTTATCCCCAGGTCAGGGCCTGGGCACAGAGCCTCAGATGCTTACACCAGGATCAGTGATCAAGGTACACACTCCATCTCCTCTAAATTCTTGGTCTGACCTCCCCGTCAGAGTCCCACAGAGGTCAGGATGAGCCCTGGTGCTCCCTCCCGCCCCCAGGGTCCAGCTCACTTGATGTCTTCTGTCTCAGCACCATAGCAGCTCTCACAGCGATCAGGGTCCAGGGAGTCAGGGTCAAACACCTTCACCTCGACTTTCCCGAGCTCTAAGGGGAGGGCAGAGGCAGCGCCATCAGCTGGGGGCAGACACAGTGAAAGCACAAGCCCTTTGGCTATGGCTTGGGAATAATAAAAGTTATAACAATAGTTAATATTTATGTAGTGCATACTATGTGTTGGGCAACAAATGCTTCTACACATATATTTCTTTTAATAAAAGTAATAGTAATAAAACAATAACAGTGAATACTAAGTATTAGCTGAGTATAGGTCGCTGTACTTTACATCTATCGTCTCTTCATCCCCACAGTGACTCTAGGAAGGAGGAGGTTATGATCCCTGCCACACTTGAGAAGAAGCTGAGGCTCAGAGATGAGAAGTAACTTTGCTCAATGCAACACAGTAAGCGGCAGATTTCAGCTCTCATCCTAAAGCTTATGCCCTTGACCACTTCACCAGGGTGCTTCTCGGACCTCTGTCTCGGCACTCGGCTCCCTGACTCTCTCTAACTACTCCATCATAACTGGTGATTACAATATTCAATACCCTGACCTCCTGTCCTCCAATAATCTTTTAATTTTGTCATACACCTCAGCTGTCCATTATGTGCTCATACCTAGACCTTATCATTACCAATTATGGCAAACTTTCCATAATTCAATTTCAATTATCCCAGTCTTCAACTATGTAGCCTTATTTTTCCAGTTCACTATCTCTGGAACCCAGGATCCACCAATTATTTAAAACCACTGACACTATCACCCCTTCATGTCCTTAATTCCCTTCTTATTAGAATTCCATGGTCCAAACAGGGAATGACAGTCTCTTCAATAAATGGTGTTGGCAAAACTGGATATTCACATGCAAAAGAATGAAACTGGACCCCTATCTTACACCACTCACAAAAATTAACTCAAAATGGATTAAAGACTTAAATGTAAGATCTGATACCATAAAACCATACAGAAGAAAACAGAGGGAAAGAGCTCCCTGACATTGGTTTTGGCAATAATTTCTTGGATATGACACCAAAAGCACAGGCAATAAAAGCAAAAATAAACACCTGACACTACACCAAAATAAAAAGCTTCTGCGCAGCAAAGGAAACAAAATGAAAAGGCACCTACAAAATGGGAGAAAATATATATGCAAATAATATATCTGATAAGGGATTAATATCTAAAATACATAAGGAACTCATATAACTCAATAGCAAAAGGACAAATAATCCAATTAAAAATGGGCAAATGACCTGAATAGACATTTTTCAAAAGAAAACATACAAATGGCCAACAGGTGCATGAAAAGGTGCTCAACATCACTAATCATCAGGGAAATGCAAATCAAAACCATGAGATATCACTTCACACCTGTCAGAATGGCTATCATCCAAAAAATAAATAAAAACGAGATAAATATTGGTGAGGATATAAAGAAAAGCGAAATCTTCTGTACTGTTGGTGGGAATGTAAATTGGTACAGCCACTATGGAAAACAGCATGGAAGTGCCTCAAAAAATTAAAAATAGAACTACCATATGTTCCAGCAATCCCACTTCTGGATATATATTAAAAAATAAATAAAAATCAGTATCTCAAAGAGATATCTGTAGTCCCATGTTCATTGCAGTATTATTTACAACAGCCAAGACATGGAAACAACCTAAGTGCCTATCAACAGATAAAGAAAATGTGGAATATATATATAAAATTCTATAATGGAATATTATCAAGCTATTAAAAAAGGAAATCCTGCCATTTGAAACAATATGTATAAACTTTGAGAACACTACGCTAAGTGAAATAAGTCAGACAGATAAAGACATATACTGTATGACCTCACTTATACGCGGAAACAAAAGCTGAACTCATAGAAACACAGGTATTTTGGTGGCTGCCAGGGGTTAGGGGAAATGGAGAGATGTTTGTCAAGGGCACAAACTTTCAGCTATCAGATCAGTAAGTTCTGGGGTTCTAATGTATAGCATGGTCACGATAGTTACCAATACTGTATTGGGAACCTGAAAGTTGCTAAGGGAGTAGATCTTAACTGTTCTTACCATACACACAAAAAAGGTAACCACGTGAGGTGATGGACGTGTTAGCCAACCTTACTGTGGTAATCATCTTACAAGGCATATGTAGATCAAATCATCACGTTGTACACCTTAAATTCACACAATGCTATATTTTAATTCTATCTCAATAAAACTGGAAAATAAATTCTATGGTCCATTGGTGTAATTACTCTCTTGCACATATCCACAACTTACTTGTTCCTCTCTCCCTTCATTGTACCAGCCTAGCAAAACCCAAACCCTAGTTAAACTCAGCTCTCTGTGCCTACTTCTTGACTGTGCCTAAAGACTGCCTGGCAATCCTACTTCATTTCACTAACTGGTTCATTCTCCCATTCCTTGAGATGACTAAGTTACAGCTTTTCCTCTCATCTCAGGCTTCCACTTTCTTCACTCTTAACTAATGATCTTGCTTCCAATTTCCACTAAGAGAAGCAAAAGAATCTCACTTAATCTTGGCACCAAACCCACCCCTTCTCCCACACTCTCCTCCAGCCCACCCCACTTCTCTGCTCTCTCTTACAGCCAAACTCCTGGAACGGTCATCAATACTTGACATCTCCACTTGCTCTTCTGCTCTTTGGCCAGATTTTCATCCCCAACAATATCCAAACTATTCCTTTGAAAGTCTCCAATGACCTCTGTGTTGCCAACTGCAATGGTCAACTCTCAGTTCTCATTTTACTGGACGATCAGTAGCTTCTGACACAGTTGCTCACTCTCTCTTCTTGAAACTCTTCCTCCACTTGGCTTTTGGTACATCTCTTGGTTCTCTTCCACCTTAATGGCTAATCCCTCTCAATCTTCCTTCCTGGAACCTCATTTCCTGACTTCTAAATATTGGAGGGGCCCAGGGTATAGTCCCTAGACGTCTCTTCTATCTATATTCACTCCCTAGGTTTTCTCATTTAGACCAGTGGCTTTAAATCCCACTAAGCTGATAACTCCTACATTTATTTCTCCAGCCCTTCTCCAAAGCCTAGACTGGTACATCTGCCTCCTTAACATTACTAGGGTATAAAATGGGCATCCCAAATTTAACATGTCTCAAATCTGCAATCTGCGCCCAAATCCTGATCCTCCCCTGTGGGACCAGTCTCCAAGATGTCCCCAATGATCCCCATCTCCTGGTATTCACATCCTTATGTAGACCCCCTCCCATAATGAATAAAATTGATCTGTATAACCACTAGTATATTGTAGAAATGATGGTGTGCAATTTCTAAGGCTAGGTCACAAAAGAAGTTGTGGTTTCCACTTTGCTCTCTCCTGGATCACTTGCACATGGGGAAGCCAGCTGCCACGCTGTGAGGACACTCAAGCAGCCCTACTGAAAGGCCCATGTGGCAAAGGCACTGGGGCATCTTGCCAACAGCCATCTGTGTGAGCCCTCTTAGAAGCAGATCTCCCAACCCCAGGCAAGCCTTCATACGACCGCAGCCCCAGCCAACAGCCTGACTGCAACCTCATGAGACATCCTAAGCCAGAAGCACCCAACGAAGCCACTCGAACTCCTGACCCACAGAAACTGAAACAGCAAACTGATGTATTAAGCCATTAACTTCTGGGGTAATTTGTTACATAGTAGTGGATATATAATATTTCCCCACCTCTCTCACACAAAAATCCTCTTCTTCTCTGGTCATCTCCATCACAAGTCATTCATGTGCTCGGACCAAAAGCCTTGGAATCAACCTTGACTCTGCTCTCTTCCACCCTACATCCAACCCTACAGCAAATTCTGTTGGTTTTCCTGGTGTTCCACATACATTTATTGAACAAACGAATGATAAAGCTCACCAACAGAGCAATCCCTAAGGTGTGAAAAATCGTAGTTTGAGAAGGGTTTTGTTACAGTGAGAAACTGAGTTAATGGAGGACATGGGAGGCTGCCTGGAGAGAGGAAAGGAAGCTAAAAGTGAACAGATACTCTGTACCAGGCATTGTACACATATTACTTTACTTGATCCTACAATTCCATGTAGTGAGTACTAGTGTTTATCATCATTTAGAGCTGAGGTCACAGATGCAAGAGACAAAGCTACATCTGAATTCAGGCAATCTAACTCAAGAACATAAACTCTTAACCTTAAGCCACTCTGCATTCTAAAGGGGAGGAGCATTAAGGGCTGAATTCAGCCAATGGGATGAGGAAACAAACACCCAGAGATGCTTGAGTCCATCTAGAGGAGTTCTGCCAAGGGAACCGTACATAGGACCCATCGTCAAACTTCTGTTACTCAAATCAAAATAGGCAGGGATAGGGACCTCTGAGAATGATAGCCAGGTAGAGTACTCGACTCAATATATAGAGGCTAGAAGCCTGGATTTCAGCCCATTCTGATTCATAATAGTTTGGGGACCCTAGGCAAGCTACTTGACTTCTCTGGGTCCTAGCTGCTTCATTTGTCACTGGGCTGGCCACAGCCCACTTGCCAGAAGGTAGGGCTTGGACATGTTCAGCTCTGGGATCTGAGATCTGGCCCCCTCCCTTCAGTTACCATGACGCTCAGCCTCTGAGCTCACGGGGATGCCATCCTTATCCAGTCGCTGCTTGAACAGGTTGTGTTCCACATCCAGCTGCTGCTCCCCCGCCACATCCATGGCATCGATGCTCAGATCTGGAAGCAGGAAGTCAGGGTGAGGTACTGGGATCCTAGGGTCAAAGGAATCTGTGCGTTTGGAGGGTTAAGGGGATACTCGGCCTGTCTTGGGGCAGCAGTGGATTAGGGGAAGGAGGTTGTCCTGGGGTCCAGTCTGGAACCTAAGACTGCAGGTGTGAATCTGGAAGCCCACCTGAGAACCCTGAGACTTAGAATTCCCACCCACGGTGAAGTACTCACAGGCACAAGGCATGTGCGGAAAAAATACATCGATGTTGATCTTCAGTTTATCTCCCCGTGACTTGTCCACGTAGAGCTCAGGGTGCACCTGGGGCAGCATTACCTCAGTAAGATTTGGTCCCATGCCTCTCCTATCCCACTCCCACCCGTAGAAGGCCAAGCCCCGCCCACGCACTAGGCCCCGCCCCTTACCTCAGTGGTGAGATAATACTGCAGCTCGGACAGGAACAGTAGCAGCATAAGAAGGCCACTGACAATAGTCACTGCAGGGCAGGGAGCGAGGGTCAGAATGGCCTCGGTTCCGCTCCCTCAGCCCCCGGCAGGCCGGCAGGGTCCAGGCGCCTCGGCCAAGGTCTAGGACCCCCCTCTCCCCATGACCCGGGCCCCGCCGCGGCCTACCGGTGGCGCCCCCGCAGGTCTTGACCCGGAAGTCCTCCAGAGTCTTAGGGTAGGCATCGAACTGCTTCAGCTTCCCCAGAGCCTCCATGGGGACCAGCCGGAAAGGGGACGCAACCGGCCGGCCCCTGCAACCTACCGCTTCCGGCCTGGAGCTTGAGCCACGCCCCCATCTCTTCCCGCACGCATGCGCGTCGGCGCGCGCGTCTGGCCCCACCCTCACCCGAGTTCTCGCTCGCGCCGCCCCGCCCGCGGCGTTGCCGGCTGTGTAGACGCCGCCAGCGGGGAAGAGCTCCTGCGGTTAGGGAGTCATGTGTGAACCAGGGCGAGCGGAGGAGGGCTCCTCGGGGTAGACACAGTAATAACAGGCTTCGCTTGCCTTGCGCTTGGAACTGCACCGAGAGTTTCACATCAGACTCCCGGAATTTCCTGGAACAATGGTTGTCAAAGTGTCGCCAATCAGCAGCCTCGTTGTCCCCTGGGCACTGGTTAGAAATGCAAATTATCGGGTCCCGCCACAGACCTGCTGCATCAGAGACTCTAGGAGTGACTCCCAAGTAATTCCGTGCAGTAACAGTTTGGGAATCACCGCTGTAGAAAGTAGGTGTGACTTTTATCTCTAAGTAACTTGTCCTGGATCACAGCCAATTAAAGTCAGGGACTGATTCCAAACCTATTTATTCTGCACTTGAAAGTACTCTGGGAGCCAGGGCCTTTGGGCTTGGTTTTACTCAAACAGCCTCTCAATGCTTCTGGTGAGCATGGCTCCTGGAGGTGCAGGGCTCAAATCATTTCAATGAGGGAAGACCAGAACTTTGATAAGAGGTGTCACAGGAGACTGGGAGAGTCTGTAGGAAAAAGTGACTGACACGCTAGGTGAGGGAACGCATCCGGGAAGAGGAAGAGGGACACTGGAGCCCGGTGCCTTGTGGCAGTCTGACTCAAGAGAAGCTGAGCAATGCCAGAGTCCCCCTTCTGCTCTCAGGCTGCATTTTGCTGGGGAAAGAGAGAAAGGACTAACTTGTATTAACTGAAAACCGACAATATGCCCACTGCTGTAAGCCATTCTACTGTCAGAACAACCCTGGGAGGTAGGTGCTATTTCAAACCCCATCTTTTAGACGAGGACACTGAGAGGTGAATTGACTTAGCGCAAGGTTAGACGGGTGGTTAATGGGGCAAAGCTGGGGTTGAAGGCCTGGTTTTGCTAGCTCCAGAGCCGAGCTCCACTGGTCACACATCAGCTACCACTAGCAAGTGTGAGAGGTACCTATTCTCGGGTGGATGCCCAGGGACAACGTTAGCAGAAACTGTCCTCTCCTCCGGCCTGTGCCCATTTGGTGCCCATCCATGTTTGACTTCCAAAGCCACCCTCCTCAGTGGGGCTCCAGGCTAAATGACTCACTCCTTCACTCCTTCAAGACTTATTTATGGAGCTCTTCCTGTTTCCCAGGTCTCCCCTGGGTTATGGGAATACCATCGTGAATAAGACAGATCTTCATGTCTACCCTCAAGGAACTTTCAGTATGAGGTAGAGAGAAGTAAGCAAACTATATATATATATAAATACCACTTAAAAGTGGTTAGGATCGGGTCGGCTCGGTGGTGCAGTGGTTAAGTTTGCACATTGCGCTTCAGCGGCCCCGGGGCTCGCCGGCCTGGATCCTGGGCACGGACATGGCACCGCCTGGCACACCATGCTGTGGTAGGCATCCCACATAAAATAGAGGAAGATGGGCATGGATGTTAGCTCAGGGCCAGGCTTCCTCAGCAAAAAGAGGAGGACTGGCAGTAGTTAGCTCAGGGCTAATCTTCCTCAAAAAAAAAAAAGGTTAAGATGGTAAAATTTTACCACAATAAAAAAATTGAAAAAACCAAATAGTGATAAAGTAAATAATAATTAAAAAGCTTGTAAACCTTGTACTGTGAAGGGAATAAACAGGGAATTGTAACAGGGACAACAGGGGTCGGGGCTTTCTGTTTTAGGAATTCCAGAATTAGATAGTGCTTCCCTTTTTGGAATTCTTTTAGGTGGCTGTGACGCACAAGTCACAGGAGACCAAGACACTGACTAGTTAGAGACTTCATTCCTCACAATATCAGGTTTCACCCTAATGCTTCAGCCCTCTCCTTCAAGGTGGGATCCTTCAACCTTTGAAGCAGGTGGGCCCTGCACAGGGGTGGCTCACTGTACATGGGGCCACCAGAAGAAGGGGGTCGCTGGTCGCCTGTAGCTGTAGCCTACAAACCCACCCAGACAAGAGGAAGGTTTCAGGCCCTTTCATTGGTTCATTCTGCCCAATCACAGCCTTCTTTCACCTTATTTTCACACTGATAAATGAACTTTTCCTAAATTGTTAAAGAAATAAATATATTTGCAGATGTTGCATATTCTCCTTCTCCAGTGAAGAGGGACTGTCTTTCTCTTGGGATAAATACAGAGATCCCAAAGTATCTGGGTTGAAAACAATAGTCATATTATAGGCTCTTGATTAATACCAGCCCTGACATCGGTTCCCCTATGTTGAACCCAGCATATACGGGGTTAGAACCAAAAGCACACATCCCTGTTCCCTGCTTCTTTAGTTACACTCATATGTAGATATTTGTTTCTTTACCTCTGACTCCCTGAGCTTTACAAGCAAATAAAAGTTACAAATTGTTAAAAGCCCAGATGGCCTCTGCTGGGCTCCCACGAAAGTTGTAACTAAACACGAGTCCTTGAAGCCTATTATAGGAAACCTAGTGTCCAGAGAATGTCAAGAAACTGAAGCTTCCGGTGCCCAACTCCTCGGCTTCCTGGCACCAGAGTCCACCACGGAGACAAACAGCCAAGGACACCCATCTGTGGATTCTCTTATCTCTCCCTGCAAGTAGCCTCACAAGGCCAAATGCAGACTGACAAAAACACTGGCCAACAAGGATACATGCTCCCCTCTCTACAAAAAGCCACAAGCCACGTTCCCAACCTTTAAAAACCCCTACCTGCTTCCTAATGAGGAGCTAGCAATTTTTAAGGCACCAGCTATTGCTTTGCTCTCTCTGCCTGGCAAAGAAACTAAAGCCTTTCCTTTCCACTCAAGACTCTGTTCTCATTATTTGGATTGGCATCGCTTTCAGAGACCAAACTTTTGGTAAGAGTCACAGTGTAGAAATCCCACTGCTTCCCCTGAGAAGGAAGAATCACAACACAACTCTGTCTGGAGGGTCTCAGGGCCCAATTAGGAGAGCTTCTTGGGCACTTCAGTAATACAGGGGTCAGGGAAGGAACCCCAAAATTAGTGTCATTTAAAATGACACTTGAATAAAGGGAAGGAACCAGGGAGGCGAAGTGCTGAGGGTAGGAGTGGGAGGAAGTAATGTGTTCCAGGAAGAGGAACTGCAAGTGCAAAGGTCCTGGGGTGAGGTGGAACTTGGAAAGTTCTAGGAACAGGAAAAATCCAGAATAGCTGGAAAATGTTTGAGATGAGTCAGGATTTGGGATTTTATTCTGAGTGCAATGGGATGCCATTTTAAGGATTCAAGCAGGAAATAAATTTAAGATCATGTCAGTTGCTGGGTGAAGAGTGGATGGAACAGAACAGGAGATATAAGCTAAGAAGCTATTGCAGGCTGTGGAAAGAAAACATTATAAGCCCCTCTTTAGAAAGCAAAATAGAGTTAGACTATGAGCTTCCATTTTAGTAAAGGAATCCATTTTTCTCTGTAAAATAGCTTGCTAGCAGGATCTGTTAAGCTAAGGCAGTGGTTCTCAAAGTGTGGTCCTGGGACCAGCAGCATTGGCATCACCTGGGAACTTGTTAGAAGTGCACATCCTCAGGCCCCACCCAGAAAAACTGAATCAGAACCTCTGGGAATAAGGCTCAGCATTCTGTATGTTTATTAAGCTTTCCAGGTGATTCTGATGCATACTCATGTTTGAGAAGCACTGAGCTAAGAAAACAGTCTCAGGCAAATGCTTTTTTTTTTTTAGCTGGGGAAGATTCACCTGAGCTAACATCCTTTGCCAATCTTCTTCTTTTTCTTTTTGTGTGTGAGCCACCTCCACAGCACAGCCACTGACAGACAAGTGGTGTAGGTCTGCAGAGTAGGTTCCCAGGTAGGGAACCGAACCCAGCCCGCTGAAGTGGAGTGTCCTGAACTTAACAACTAGGCCACCAGGGCTAGCCCTCTCAGGCAAATACGTTTTATTTGCCCTATCATGCAATCCACGTAAGGAAGAACCTTCTTTTAGTATTTGTAGAACATTATTTAAATAATTACGTGTCATAAAACAATGCCCAATGGGAAAATTAATGATAAAAGTCTAGCTCCAGCAATATGCAGACTTAATCCTGGAAACCTTCCTGCTGTAAACCATCTTGAAAGACTGAATAGCAAGTATCCCTTTGAACATATAGCTGACTCATGAAAAAATAAGAGAAATTCTCAGGGGGTAAAAGTGAAAAAGTTGAAAAAAGCAGTAAACTTGTGAGCTGACTTTGTGGCTCTTGAGTTGGGACAGGGAGCAGTGGCTAATGGGGCTGGTGTGTCAGTAATCTACAGCCTCCTTTCTTTTTTTCGCACATAATAATTCATATTAACATAAACATTTACGGTTTACAAAGCTCTTTCATGGACGTTGTTCTTGTACGTCGGAGAGTAATATGTGTTGGGAACTGCAATTTGGTAGGATGCTACATAATTTAGGAAGGCTTTTGGAAGAAGTGACTTTTTTATTGGAATGAAATAGATGGGAAGAAAATGGTGTCATAAAGTATTTTTTTAATCAGCGTAGCCTGCGCTCCTCCGTGACCACATTGTACTTGCTTTATAATCACTGTCAAACTAGATGGGGATGTCTTCTTGGGATGTTGGATATTAATACCTATATAGGAGAGGAATTGCTACCTTGAGGCCTCAATAAAAAGATGGGATTTTGACAGAGCTAGACCTGTATGAAAAGGGTAGGTGAGAAAAAAATTATCCACCTGTACAGGGAAGAGAAAGAGAATGCTTGAGACTCTCTCAACTTGTGTCCTTGATGAGAAGACAAAAGCATACAAATAAAACGTTGCTGCGACATTGTAATCACAGGCCTGTGCTCACGTAAGTTTGGGGTTTGGATTTATATTCTCTGCTTGGTCTGGAAGCTCTGAATTGGAGAAATTACCATAAAATTGAGGGTGCCCCGCAGAAGCAAACATGAAACCTCTCTGAGGGAACACACCTCAGTTTAAGCCACCTAGCATTCTCAAGGATAAAACCCTGCCGAAGATGAGCGCCTGATCTAATGTTGCAAGAAACACAACAAAGTCCGTCTGGAGCAAGAGTCAAAAGACACCATCATCAACATAATTAGACTCTCATGGCCTTGAGAGAACGGAATTTTCAGATAAAAACTATATGTTCAGAATGATTAAAGACATTTAGGAAACAATAAAAGTATAAAGATGATAGCAAACCAGGAAGACTTGAAAATAAATTTAAAAGAATTTCTAGAAATGAAAAATATGGTAATTTAAGTTCAAAAATCAGTGGAAGGGTTAAACAGCCCATTAGACACAGTTAAGGAGAGAAATACTGAACAGAAAGAGGTGAAAAAATTACCCAGGATGAGGTATAGAAGAATAAGATCATAGATATAAAAGAGAGGTTCAGAATGAAGAAATCTAACATAGGACTAATAGGAGTTCTAGTAGGAGCGTTAGTGAAAATGAGGGAGAGGCAACATTTGAAAGATAAGGCTGCGAATGAGCCAAAATTGATGAAAGTCATGAGTTCTCATATTCAGCAAGCCTGAATCTATTCAAACAGAATAAATAAACATACATCCACACCTAGACATCAGAACACCAAAAACAAAGAAAATGTTAAGACCGGAAAAAAAAAAAAGGAAAGTAGCTACGTGAATGTCATTATATTATTCACTCCAGTGTTAATTGTAGTATTCACTATAGTGTCCTTCAAATATTTTATGATAATAAGAGAAAAAAATTAACCACCATTCAAGAGTATATTGGTTAAGGGATGGGGCTTCCAGAATGACTCAATGAGCTCAGCAAATCCTCTCCTTAAAAAGCAATGATAAAACTGTACAGAATTGTCATAATCACTTCAGGGCTCTAGAAATTAATCAAAGGCATACATCAAATTGAGAAGCATTTATTTAAGAAAAACTACCAAACCTCCGTCAAGACAATGACATTTCATGGCATTTTAGCCAGTGGCTGCTCCCATCTTCCCCACCCCAAGTCTGTGCTTTAGTCCTACTAGCGGGAGGAAGTTTGTGAGGATTAGGAGCTGTGCCCTTGGACGGGCTTGTTTTAATTTGGAGCAGAGATTGTAAAACTCTCACCCATGGACATTGCTGAAAACAATAGCAATCTAGGGGCAAATAATCAAGGAAAATCAAAATTGTGGCTAGCCTGAGGTCATGATACTGGTTGGGACAAGCAAAAGGCTGGCAAACCAGCCAGAAGTTTAACAGAGAGATCTGGCAACAAGATAGCTATAGTGGGCCTTGATAAGTTTTCACACGTCCCTGGTGGTCTGGAAGGCTGCCCACTTGCACAAGCCTGTACGCAAGCTCAGGAGAGATCTGAGAGGGTCTTAGACATGGAGTTATCTCTGGCCGAATGCGAGGCCCCAAGCATGCAGAAAGTAAAAGCTGAGCGAACTTGTGGCAAACTGCTTGAATTTTCAATGTGTCCCCAAACCACACAGAGATCCATGGCAAAGGGGAGAAGTCTTATAGACTCAAGATGTTTAATTAAGTGTAACCTATGACCAGTCTTTGGCTGACCACTAAACTACGTTGAACCCCTAACCTTTTGTGATCGTGGGTTAAGTAAATCATTCTTAGATATGATACGAAAGCATAATCCATAAAATAAATTGGACTTCATTAAGATTAAAGTTTTTGTGCTTCAAAAGGCACCATTAATACAAGCCACATACTAGGAGAAAAGATTTGCAAATCATATATGATTAAGGACTTATATCTAGAATATATAAGGAATTCTTAAAACTCGCTAATAAGATGAACAACCCAATTTAAAAATGGGAAAAATATTTGAATAGATATTTCACTAAAGAAGATATATGAATGGCTAGCTAATAAGTGTATGAAAAGATGCTCAGCGTCATTATTTATTAGGGAAATGCAAATTAAAACCACAATAAGATGCTCTTCAAATCCAGGAAATTGACATTGGTACAATACAATTAACTGGATTACAGACCTTACTCAATTTTTTTTGGTGAATTGTTTTAAAAGCTGTAAAATACCCAGTGCAGATTTCCACTAGTTAAGATGAACCATTTTACCATTCTCATCCCATCAAAATAAATGTTCTGGTTTTTTAAAAGAACAAAATGGTTTCTGACCCTTTTTTTTTTCTAAAATCTTAAAAATAATTCAAAGCTTTTCGTTTTTGTTTCTTAGTATCTTTCAGGCTAGGACTGAATTAAGAAGGTGGCAGTGGAGATGAAGAGAAGAAGGTGGTTTGGAGTAGAAGCAAATGGATTTGAAAATGGAGTTAGATCATAGAAGGCGGAGAAATCGAGGATGGCACATGGGTTTCTGGCTTCAGCAACTGGGACTATTTATTGAGATAGAGACGTCTTGGGAAGGGATTTGTTTAAAGGGAAAATCATGAGGTCAGTCTCAGGCTTGTTCGGTGTGATAGGTCTCTGAGACATCTAAGTCGAAGTCTGATAGGCTGTTGGATACGGGGTCTTAGAAAATAGAAGGGATGTCTGAGCCGAAGTTACACAATTGGAGAAGGAGCCTCACATATAAATAGTAAAGTTCCCTTTCGTCTCTTTTCATATATCCCATGAGTATTTATTAAAAGATTCTAAGACTTAGCATAAGTGAGCAAAAAGTGAGGCCATCTTGTTCTGCTAAATGGCCCCATCCCTCCTCTGTGTGACTACTCGCTGCTCTGCACATACTCGAAAAAATTCACATGCTCTCTTGATTTATGGCCTCTGCTTACATGTGTACTCCCCGATAACCTGATAAATTAAAATTTTGTTTTATGAGTTTCTTTCCATGAACAGGCTGACCACAGGCAGGAAACACACCTACAAGGTATCCATCACAGCTAACAGAAGAGCGGAACAATAAAAGACCCTGGAGTCCGTCATGCCTGAAGGAAACCTCCTCCTTACTGCCCATTTTCCCTATATAACTACCTCAAAGTTCTGTAATTTTGGAAAGGTTTTTTGAGATCTTAGTCTGCTGTCTTCCCAATTATGCCAGGTAATTGAATTAAAACTTCCTTTCTTGATCCCTAACTTGTGATTAATTGGCTCAGATCGTGGCGAGCAGAGTGAGCCCATTGCTCGGTATCATTAGGGATGCAGAGGTAAAGAAGACAGGTTGGGGGGCTGGCCCCGTGGCCGAGTGGTTAAGTTCGCGCGCTCCGCTGCAGGCGGCCCAGTGTTTTGTTGGTTCGAATCCTGGGCGCGGACATGACACTGCTCATCAAACCACGCTGAGGCAGCGTCCCACATACCACAACTAGAAGAACCCACAACGAAGAATATACAACTATGTACCGGGGGCTTTGGGGAGAAAAAGGAGAAAATAAAATCTTTAAAAAAAAAAAAAAGAAAAAAAAAAGAAGACAGGTTGGTCTCTGTGCTCGTGGATCTTACATTCAGCGGAGGCAGCATGTGTATTACAGACAGGATAGGGTGCTGGCTTTGTCCAGGCAAGCTAAAGGAGGGAGGTCACAATGTGTACTTTGTGAGGAGATCTATGATATAACTGGGTAGCACAGAGGACCCCACTGAGAGCTAAGCTTTCCTCCTTCAAGGAGGAGATGGGACACACCGTATGCTATCTTTCTGCTCTTGCACCTTCCATCCCAGGCCCAGCCAGAGTCTTCTTTGGAGGTGAGCAAATGGATAGGGAGGCAGGAGATGAGGAGCTGGGAGGAGGTTTGGTGTAGACGGTTGGGGAGCCAGGGAGGCCAACAAGACAGAGTTGTGGGACTGTCTGTGGCCTCATTCTTCTTTCTTCTCAGTCCCGGTAGAGAAGCCAGTCTGCTATCTGCCACAAGAGCCATCACCTGGATATGAAACACTTATGGCAGATTTTTGTCCTATGGGTCTTCTGGGTGTTCATCTTGTGGCTGATGGCCTCCTGCCTGGATCAGAAACCTGAATCAGCACCCCGGGAAAAACTGATGTACTTGGTACCACGGCCTTGCAACTGCTCTTGGTTCAAATTCAGGAAATGTGGCTGCCCATCTGGGACTCTCAACTCGTCTCTTTACCACCCCACAGTCAGAGAATGGAACTGGTTTGACACATGCTATGAGAAGATGATGGGGTACCTGAAGGGGGCAACAGAGTCCATGACTTCTGATGCTGTGCTCCAGTGGTTGGTCAGTTGTCAACAGGGGGCCCAGTCCTATCCCCTGTCCTTCCCAGGCCTAGCCTATCTCCTGCCCAAACCCCTTCCCTCAGTCCTGGCTTAATGCACCTCTCATCTTCACAGCCTCAATCCCTGACCTCCAGATGGAGGTTTCACCCACCTAGGTCTGCTTTCCTTCCACTGGGAGCTGATACCTGGCTCCCAGCCCCCAGTCTCTTCTCTCTTGCTATTTCCAGGGCACGAACTCAGCAAGTGAGCTGGACAAAGTGTGGAAGAAGCTGTTCAAGGTGATTCCCAGACCTTCAGCGAGTCATTTTGATCTCTACTGTGGGACTTGTGTGTTGGGGAACTTGAAGATCCTGCAGGCCTCCAGCCTCCACAACAACGTCAACCAACACACCGCAGTCTGCAGGTGGGTGCTGAGGGGAGGGCAGGGAGCAGGAAGGTCAGGCCTGTCCCCAGAGTTCTATCAGTTTCTGCTCTCCTTCCCAGGATGTACCAGGCTCCAGTTCAGGGCTTCAAGACAGTGGGGAACCAAACCACGGGGCGCTTCATCTACCGCAGGAATGTTGGAGGCCAGGGTTCCTGGAGACAGCTGGTGCTGCTGGTCCTGAAGCTTTTTGATTTGGCATGGACTTCAGATGCTCTGAGTGAGGAGGTGATGGTCTGGGAACACAGACATTCTTAATATGGGAGTGAGGGGAGGTCACTGCAAGGGAAGACAGGGGGGGTCCAGGGAGACCCGCTGCTGGCTTACTGGGGGGACTTACAGGACCTTCCCAAGTCTCAGGGGCTACTGAAACTTCCCCACCTCCTAATTCTTTCTTAGATTTCAGAAGATGGTCTAATTCCCTAGTGGAATGGAAGATAACAAAGACCAGGTAGGGAGACAAGAGAGAGTAGGATGTGGCTGTGGGCTGCCGTGAGAAGGGCCCCAGGTCGGCCCCCTCTTCCTTCTTCCCCAGGTCCTGGTGATCAGCCCCACCTTCCACAGGTACAACCAGGGTAACAGGCTGAATAACCAGGGTCAGCATCTATCCCTGGGGCTTGTGGCTCTGTTCTGTGCATTGCACACCTGTGACCCAGTTAAGAGAGATTCTTGTCCCTTCCTCACTTAAAACTTCTCTCCTGTATGCCTTCAACATAGAGTTCAAAATTTTCTGTCTGGCTTTCAAGACCCTGCAAGATCTGACCCCTCCCCTCCCCTCCTCTCTCCCAGGCTCACACACTGGGCTTCTCGGCATACCCCAAACACACCAGCTGCCTCGTGCCGTCTCACACACTGCTCCCTCTGCATGGAATGCCCTTCTCTTGTCTCCCTGGGGAACCCTCTCTCTTCCTCCAATATCATGAGGAGCAACTAGTTGATGCTCTCTTTTCTGGGCTCTGAGGTCACTCTGTGTGTTCAGAGTCTGTTTTTCCTCAAGAAGGTGAGCTCCGTTCTCCTCCCAGCTCCAAGAGGCAGCCTATTACCATTGATGTTGAGTGAGGGCAGGTGGAATAAGGACAGGATTCAGCCTGCTGACACATACATCCTTCTCTCATTCACCAGGATGCCCGCTTTGGATTTTGATCAGAAAAGCAAGGAAAGTGGTCCCATTACTGGGAGGATGTTAATCAGACCAACGACTGCAAGGAGATTCTGTCCATGCATAGCACACAAGCAGAAATGGAAGTCAGCTAGAGCGTGTGGGCAAGCTCACCATCCACATGTGACACCCTGTAGGGTCCACACAAGTCCTAGTCCTTTGGGCCTGAATGCAGGGGAGTCTTGGGATGGTGGCAGCTGCAGCAGGACTATGAGGACTTTCAGGGGTAAAGGGCAAGAGGAAATTGTGTGGAGATCAGTCTGGTACTGAATAAAATCCTGGCCTGATTCCCTTACCTGCGAGGATAGTGTCAGGAGAGGAAGGGCCACTTTTGATTTCCAGATCTCAGGGGCAGTATTTATGTTAATGTCTCTCCTGATCCCCTGGATCATGCAGGAGGTGTAAATTTAGACCTAACCCCTGCAAAGTGCAAGCCCAGGCTGAGTTCTCAAGGCGGGGCTCTTTCCCCATCAGATAAGAGATAAGCCTCCTTGTTTCACCCTATGCGGGAGGGTGGATTTTTTTCTAGCTCAGCTTTTTCACTGAAGGTTCAGCTCGTTGAGGTTCTCAGTGTTTGTAGGGCCGTCTGTTTTAGTTCTCTGTCTCTCCTGGGCTCAAGGTCCTCTGCCCACACGGGCATTAAATTTCTAAATTCCTGGGCAGCCACTCAGGCAGCTCAAGCTCTCCCGATGCTGTTTTTCAGTTTTCATTTCTGGCATCTAGGGTCTTCCTGTTTTTCTTTTGACCTCTGTTCTGCACTTAAAATAATTTTTTTTGAAGATTTTATTTTTTCCCTTTTCTCCCCAAAGCCCCCCAGTACATAGTTGTATATTTTACTTGTGGGTCCTTCTAGATGTGGCATGTGGGATGCTGCCTCAGCATGGCCTGATGAGCAGTGCCATGTCCGCGCCCAGGATCCGAACTGGCGAAACCCTGGACCGCCGAAGTAGAGCGCAAGAACTTAACCACTCTGCCACGGGGCAGGCCCCTAAAATAATTTTTATTAAAACAATATATATGTATATGTTTGGAAATTTTCCCATTAACAAGACGTTAGGAAAGGTAGTTGCCTCTGGGGAGGAGACTGGGTAGGTGGGGAACAAGTGAGGGATGGATTCTTTCTTTTCTTTTACTTTTAGTACCTTTTGGACTATGTCCCACAGGGACAGTCCAATACTACATTATACACTCAAAAATAAATACAATTTAAAAAATTTAATACTGTGTTTTGATCAGCAGTTCTGGATTTTTGTAGTAGGAGAGTGTTAAGGTTATCTGGTTGTGTTTTTTTGAGGAAGATTAACCCTAAGCTAACAACCACCACCAATCCTCCTCTTTTTGTTGAGGAAAATTGGCCTTGAGCTAACATCTGTGCCCATCTTCCTCTACTTTATGTGGGATGCTGCCACAGCATGGCTTGATAAGTGGTGCATAGGTCTGTGCCTGGGAACCTAACTGTCAAACCCCAGGCCACTGAAGAGGAGCATGTGAACTTAACCACTATGCCACCAGGCCGGCACCCAGGTTATCTTTTAATTCATCATTTTGCTAGAATTGTAGTGAGAACTAAGTCTTTGTAGCTTTCCTGTAGCTCCGTGAGCTGGGTGAACATGTGATGGGGCCAGCGAGTTCCATGGGCAGCAGCTCTTTGCCTTCTTGCTGTGGAAAACAGTTTGTCAGTTCCTCGGAAAGTTAAACATAGAATTACGATATGAACCAGCAATTCCACTCTTAGATACCCAAGAGAAATGAAAACATATATCCACATAGAAACTTGTACACAGATGTTTATAGCAGCATTATTCACCATAGCAAAAAGGTGGAAACAACCCAAATATCTATCAATGGGCGAATGGATAAACAAATTGTGGTATGTCCACAAAATGGAATATTATTCAGCCATTAAAAGCAGCAAAGTATTAATACATGTTACAACTTGAAAAAACCTCAAAAACATTATGCTAAGTGAAGGAAACTGGATGCAAAACATCACATGTATGATTCTTTTTACATGATATATCCAGAATAGGTAAATCCATAGAAACAGGAAGCAGATTAGTGGTTACTAGGGGCTGGGGACAGGAGAGAATGGTGAATAATTATTTGATGCGTAGAGAGTATTTTTTGGAGTATTGAAAAAGTCTTGAAAGTAGAGAGAGCTGGTGGCTGCACAACATTGTGAGTACACTAAATGCCACTGAATTGTACAATTAAATGGTTCATTGTGAGCCAGGCTTTATGGCCTAGCAGTTAAAGTTGAGCAAGCTCCACTTTGGTGGCCTGGGTTTGATTCCCGGGCACGGAACGACACCACCCATCTGTCAGTAGCCATGCTGTGGTGGTTCACATAGAAGAACTAGAAGGATGAACAATTAGAATATACAACTATGTACTGGGGCTTTGGGGAGGAAAAAAAAAACAAAGAAAAGAAATGATTCATTCTATATTATGTGAATTTCATCTCAATAAAAAAAGCAGTTGCACAAAAATGCATATGGTATGATTACATCTATTATGTTCAAAAACATACAAAAATAAGCATACAAATAAATGTATATTATTTAGATATACATAGATGTGGTAAAAAGAAAAAGCTGAGGGAATGCTAAACACAAAATTCCCAATAGTGTTAGCATCTGGCAGGGAAGGAGCACCCAGGGTCTTCAATGGTATTAATGATGTTCTATTCATTAATGTGGGTACATGGGTGTTTGTTTTCTTGTTATAATCTTTCATATGTATTTAATATTTAATAAAAATTTAAAGACAAATAATAAGAAAGGAAATCTTGTCACATGCTTAACATATATTAACCTTGAGGATATTACACTAAGTAAAACAAACCAGACACGAAAAGACAAATACTGTATGCTTCCTCTTTAGAGTAGGCAAATTCATAGGAACAGGGAATCAATGGTGGTTTCCAGGGGCTGAGGGAGGGAGGAATATGGAGACTTATTGTGTAATGGGTACAGAGTTTGTTTTGCTGGATGAAAAAGTTCTGGAGATGTGTTTCACAACAATGTGAATATACTTAACACTAATGAACTGCACATTTAAAAATGGTTAAGATGGTAAATTTTATGTTATGTGATTTTTTACCACAATAAAACAATTATAGTAATCAGAATTTAATTTCACACATGTGGAAGATCTGCTGCTGAGTTAAGATATGCATGAACTCACCAAAAAAGTTTCATGCTAAATAGTTCTCTAGCCATACTAGCCGTTGGTCAAAGGCAGCAAAAACAAATATAAACAAGTGGGACTACATCAAACTAAAAAGCTTCTGCACAGCAAAGGAAACAATCAACAAAATGAAAAGGCAACCTATGGGAGAATATATTTGCAAATCATATATCTGATAAGGGGTTAATATCTCAAATATGTAAAGAACTCATGTGACTCAATAGCATAAGAAAGGAACAATCTGATTGAGAAGTGGGCAGAGGAGCTGAACAGACATTTTTCCAAAGAAGACACACAAATGACCAACAGGTACATGCAAAGGTACTCAACATCATTAATCATCAGGATAATGCAAATCTAAACTACATTGAGATATCACCTCACACCTGTTAGAATGGCTATGATCAAGAAGATGAGATGAGATGTTGTCGGCAAGGAAGTGGAGAGAAGGGAGCCCTGTGCACTGTTGGCGGGAATGTGCAATCATTATGGAAAACAGTATGGAGGTTCCTCAAAGAATTAAAAATAGAACCACCATATTATCCGCCATATGATCCAGCAATTCCACTTCTGGGTATATATCTCTCTCGATATATCTTGAGGAAATGAAATCACTATCTTGAAGAGATATCTGCACTTCCACATTCATTGCAGCATTATTTACAATAGCCAAGACATGGAAACAGCCTAAGCGTCCATAATGGATGAATGTATAAAAAAATGTGACATATATTATTATTCAGCCATAAAAAAGAAGCCATGCCATTTGTAACAACATGGATGGAACTTGAGGGCATTATGCTAAGTGAAATAAGTCAGACAGAGAAAGACAAATACTCCATGATCTCGTTTATTGGTGGAATCTAAGAAAACCAAATTCATAGAAACAGAGAACAGGTTGGTGGTTGCCAGAGGTGGCATGTAGAGGGTAGGGGAAATGGGTGAAGATGGTCAAACTTCCAGTTATAAGATAAATATGTCCTGGGGAGGTAATGGGCAGTATGGTGATTCTAGTTAACAATACTGTATTATATATTTGAAAGTTGCTAAGAGAGTAGATCTTAAAAGTTCTCAGCACAAGAAAAGAAATTTACAGCTATGTGAGGTGAGGGATGTTAACTAAACTTACTGTGGTAATCATTTCACAATATAGACAAATCATTATGTTCTACATAATGATTAAACCAATACAATGTTGTATGACAATTATATCTCAATAAAACTGAAAAAAAAGTCACTGAGAAAAAGAAAAGCAGAATATATTCATATACAAAGTGGTTTTAATCTTATAGACAAGTGTTAAGATTTTTTAAAGTAGCCTAATGTTTTTGAGGGAAAAGTAGGAAACTAATTATATTAAGAGACTGAAAAAACAACCCATTAGAATGCTTACTAGTTTAGAAAAATGTAACAATATCCTCATCTGTTAAAAGCTTTATTATTTGGGGTCAGCCCCGTGGCCGAGTGGTTACGTTCACGCGCTCCGCTTCGGCAGCGCAGGGTTTCACTGGTTCAGATCCTGGGCGCGGACATGGCACTGCTCATCAGGCCATGCTGGGGCGGCATCCCACATGCCACAACTAGAAGGACCCACAACTGAAATATACAACTATATGCTGGGAGGATTTGGGAAGAAAAAGCAGAAAAGAAAAAAAGATTGGCAACAGTTGTTAGCTCAGGTGCCAATCTTTAAAAAAAAACAAGCTTTATTATTTGATGACACTAACTCAATTGGACATTAAAAACAAACGTATCTTGGAGAAACACTCAGGAATCAGCTGGTAAGTTTGATCTTGTGTTTTGAACAAGAACTGACGTTGCGAATAGATTTAGGGTACGGTGAGTGTGGAAGCAGAGATAGTAAATACAGCCAAGACAGGCTGGATGTGAAGCACTGTTATCACGTTAAGGATGCTATTCCTGAGAAAACACAACGAGACCACACGTTCCAGGTTGTCGAGTACTTAGGTATCCGAGGTAATTTACTTCTGTTCAGTGTATGTGCACAGATCTTTGTGTACTATTTCCATGCCTAGTCTAAATAGACCCCCACATGCAATTCTCTTTCTCTTCCCCCAATTACCTGCTGTCTGTTGACACCCATGAAAATCTTGGGGTCCTTGTGTTGAAGATGACAGAGACTCAATCATTATTTTATTATGTGCCTGAATACTTCATAGAATAGAGGCACTACCCCGTTCCTATCCATTTTGAATTTACAGGAACAAGAAACAAATTTCCTAGTCGAGAAAAAGTACTAGCAATTTGTAACTAGCTATATATGGCAGAAAAAGATTCTTGTTGTCATAATACTCACAATCAATAAAAAGATGAGAGAAAAAATAATTAGAGACAGAGATAGCCAGGCCAGTACACATTGTGATGAGAGAGAGAAAAATGCTTCTTTCCACTGGGGACAAACCCAAGATAGGTAGAGTCAGGGTCCTGCCTCCTCCTACAGGACCCCAAAATGGGTTCAATAGTTCAGCTTCCTACCCCATGGAAGCTAGAACATGGACATGTGACCTATGTGAGTTCAATCAATGGTTCTTTCATGAACTCTAGAACTTGATGTCCTGATGCAAAGGTGCAGAGTCAGTTAGAGACTATTCTCTATGGCTAGTCTGAACTGAGCAGGATGTCTGTATCCATTATTACCTTCATAACAGATCTCTCTTAAAATGGAGTGACTTCAAACAACAATTATTATTTATTGCAATTCTATGGATTGACAGGGCAGTTTTCCTATTGGTCTTACTCAAATTCACTTATGCTGCCACTGCTGGTAACTGGTGGCTTAGTTGAGGCTGACTGATTTAAGACTGCCTCACTTACATGTCTGGTCCTCAGCTGGGATGGCTGGAATTGCTGGGCAGCTAAGCCTCTCTCTCCATCTAATCTTTTATCCAGACTTCTTCATGTGATGGTGGAAGCATTACGAGAGAATGAGAGTGGAAGCTGCAAGGCCTCTTAAGGTCAAGGCTATGAAGTCACATAGTGTCACCTGTGCAGCATTCTATTGCTCAGATCAAGTCATAAAATGACCGCAGATTCAAGAAGTGGGGAGGGGCAGGCCCCGTGGCCGAGTGATTAAGTTCGCACGCCCTGCTTCTGTGGCCCGGGGTTTTGCCGGTTTGGATCCTGGGCACGGACATGGCACCACTCGTCAGGCCGTGCTGAGGCAGCGTCCCAAATGGCACAACCAGAGGCACTCACAACTGGAATATACAACTATGTACTGGGGGGCTTTTTGGAGAAGAAGATGGTGAAAAAAAGATTAGCAACAGATGTTAGCTCAGGTGCCAATCTTTAGAAAAAAAAGAAGTGGGGAAATAGACTCTTCTTCCAAATGGAAGGAGCTGAAAAAAATTTGTGACCCTGTTTAAACAATCATAGTGTCCCGCAGTGTCACGGGTCCAGTTGTGGTGGCAATAGTGGTGACATTCCAGGCTGGCCGTTCCTGGGGTGGTCTTTGGCTACGTCTTGCCTCCTTTGGTTATAGCCTCAGCCTGGTTCTCTAGCTTTCACATCTATTCTGTAAATTGCTAGATATTTAACCAATGAGTTGTTTTTCTGCTTAAGTTTGCCAGAGTCTGTTCCTGTTTCTGAGATGAAGAATTTCAATTACTATGGTTAAAAAGGATCAGAAATCATACTCTTGGGCTGGCCCCGTGGCTGAGTGGTTAAGTTCTCGTGCTCAGCAGCGGCCCAGGGTTTCTCCGGTTTGGATCCTGGGTGCGGACATGGTACCACTCATCAGGCCATGCTGAGGCGGCATCCCACATGCCACAACCAGAAGGACCCACAACCAAAAATATACAACTATGTACCAGGGGGCTTTGGGGAGAAAAAGAAAAAAAATAAAATCTATTAAAAAAAAAAAGCTCAGATCTCAGTGAGACTAAGCTTTAAAAAAAAAATCATACTCTTGTCAACAGCATGAAGACTAGAAGGTGATGGAACACGTCTTCAAGCTCTAGAGCTACTTTTTCAACTTAGAATCTTTTATATCCAGCCATACTATCAAGCCAAAGGGCAGTGTATTAACTTCCTAGGACTGCCATAACAAATGACCGCTAACCAGGTAGCTTAAAACAACAGAAATTTACTTTCTCACAGTTCTGGAAGCAAGAAGTCCAAACTTCAGGTTGGTTTCTTCGGGAAGTTCTGAAGGAGAATCTGTTCCGTGCCTTTCTCTTAGCTTCTGGTGGTTGATAGCAAGTCTTGCCATTTTTTTGCTTGTAGACACATCGTTCCAATCGCTGCCTCCATCTCCACGCGGCACTATCCCTTGTGTCTTCTGTTCCCAAATTTTCCTCATCTTATAAGAACACTAGTCATTGGATTAGGGCCCATCCTAATCCAGTATGACTTCATTTTAACTTGATTATATCTGCAAAGGCCCTATTTCCAAACGAGGTCACATTCACAGGTACCAGGGGTCAGGGCTTGAACATATTTTTGGGGGGACACAATTATACCCAGTATTGGCAGAGTAATGACTTTTCCAGATATGCAAGGATTCAGAAAGTTAATCTCCTATATACCCTTTCTTAGGAAATTATAGTGAACGATAAAAGCAAAATACTCCTAGTTCACTAACAGACTCTACAGGAAACAATGTTTATTTACTCACAGTAATGTAAATGCTGATAATAGACTTTTGACTTTCAGAATCAGCCTACAGTCCTCTGCCGTCCAACATGGTGGATGAGCATGTGAAATGTAGCTAGTGTAAGTGAGGGACTGAAATTTTAATTTATTTTAGTTCATCTAAATTTTAAGATGAACACAATTCAGTTATTGGAAATCTTTTAAGTATGCTTGTTATAACTTAGATATGTAAATCTACTTTTTAGGTGTTAAATTTTATAAAACCTATAGATCATGTATTTCTGATGAAAACTGTGTGTCCAAATTTATATATACTGTAAGGATAAAATACAATTTGGATTCAGAAGACTTAGTTTCAAAAAAAGAAGAATGCAAAATATCTCAATAATGTTTTTATATTGAATACATGTTGAAATGATAATATTTAGATATCCTGGGTTAACTATATTATTAAAATTAATTTCCTCTGTTTCCTTTTACTTTTTTTTAACTTTGGCTACTAAAAATTAGGTATGGGACTCACGTATTTCTTTTGGATAGTGCTGCTATAAATGAAGCGTGTGAAACCTAATGGCACAACAGAATGTAAATGTTACCCTTGATTATGTAAAAGTTCAAAATTCCAATGTTGGGAAGTATAAGGGGAAAATACTCGACAAACAGAAGTGTACAGGCACAATATTCTCATCTTAGAGAACAGGGTTTCGAGAAACCTTGTCTTGAAGTGACAGAATGAGAAATAGAGGTTAGGGTACATTATGTAAAGTTACAAAGCGACCAAGTGGTTGTTACTGAACATGATGATATGATCATATATAGCAGGTAGTCTACATATAACATCATGATATAGTGGTATAAGCATAATATTTAGAGATACGGAAGCAAATGCCAGAAGAACAGTTAGAAGGAGAGGCCTCAGGGTAAGGAGGAGTGGGGGAGAGCAGGAGACTGCTGCTCCCTGTTAAAAACCTTTCTGAACTATGCGGTTTTTTTGAAAAAACAATTTGCATGTATTTACCTTGGTAACAATTCTCAAAAAGAAAAGAAATTCAACCCTTGAAAAGTTTTAAGGTTTGAATATACCAAATATTCACTTTCATCAATATGATAAATTCTCTCTGACCCAGTAGGTGCCAAGTGGCCCTTCCCCTCACTGTCTCCTGCTCATCCACATCAGACTCCCAGAACATAGCTGCTCCCTCCTCGCCCTCCTGTCCTCTTGATGCTTGACTTCCAAGCGTCCCCTGTCAGCTGGGCTCCAGGCTAAATGCCTAAGTGAAAGAAGGGCCTTGCGGACAAGCCTACGTAGAGGAGGTCACAATATGGTCTCTGTGATGAGGTACCTGATATCACTGGGCTGGCCTGAAAGACCTCACTGGGCGTCACTCTCCTCTGGGGGACCTCAGAACACAATAAGTGTCACCTCTCCTGTCCTTTCAGCCTCCAGCCCAGGATTTGGCAGAGTTCCTTTCAGTGGTTATCAGGTGGCTGGGGAGGCAAGAGGTGAGGTGTTGGGAGGAGATGTTGTGTGAAGGGTTGGGGGAGGAATGGAAGCCACCAGAACGGGGATGCTGGGAGTGTCTGTTGGCCCCAGCCCCTCCTCCTTCTCAGTACCAGGTGTCAGAGACAATCTACTGTTTGCGGGGGCACCATCGTTGGGGCCAGAGATGAGGGTTCGACGCTTGAAGTTGGGTCTGGTAGCTACCTTTATGCTTACACTGTGGCTGGTGGCCTCCTTCCTGGGCCAGGAGTCCAGCCAGGATGACCTCCGCAAGAAGGCCAGCACACTCTCAAGTACTTGCCACTGCCGCAGAAAATCTTCTAGAAAGTGTGCCTGTTCATCTGAGATCTATGAATGCGTCCCTTGCCTCCACACACCTGGAGAGTCTGACTGGTTTGATGAACGCTTTGAAAAGGCCATGGAGCCTCTGCAGAGGTCAGAAGAGTCCATGTCATCTGATGCTCTGATACTGTGGTTGGTCAGTGCAGAATCTTTGTCTCTGTTTATTCCCTGCTCCCAACCCCAGGCCCTAGCCATCTCTTCCTTCACAGCCCCAGGCTCTAATCTTCTTCCACAGGTAGTGGGAGTCTGGGATAAGCCCCTAAATTCCTCCCTCATATGCTCCTATGAACTTCAGGGCATCCAGTCAGAGGAGTTTGAGAATCAGAAGCAGCAGCCAATTAAAACGTCTCCCAAACACCCAGTGGGCCGTGTGGGGCCCAGGTGCCGGACCTGTGCAGTGGTTGGAAACTCAAGGTTCCTGAGGGGCTCTGGCCTTGGCTTCAGAATTAACCAACATGACATCGTCCTCAGGTAGGTGCAGGGTAGGAGGTGGAGACCAGGAAGGTCAAGCCAAATCCTTCTCCTCCCCCAAATGTTTACTCTGCCCTCCTTTCCAGGATGAACCAGGCCCCTGTCCAAGGCTTTGAGAAGGACGTGGGGAACACGACCACCATACGCATTATGTACCCCGAGATAGCCAGCACGCAGGATCCTGGCACCCAACTGCTCCTTCTTCCTTTGAATTCATCTGGTCTGAAGTGGTTCATGAAAGTACTGCAGGAACAGAATGTCATCTGGAAGCCAAAAAACCCTGGGTATGGTGGTGAGGGGGGCCAGTGTAGGGGATGACAGTGGGGACTCAGAGAGACACTTGCTGGATATTGGGGTACCCCGAGGGCTAACTAAGTTTGGGGGCTGCCATGTCAAATGACTCTCAAACTCCTCTACTCCTAATCCCTATTTAGATATCGGATGGTGCAGTTCCCTGGTGGAAGTACAGAGAGCAAAGACGAGGTGAGGGACCCAGGAAGGAAAAGGGGAAGAAGTAGGATGAGGGACAGACCTCAGGTCAGCACCCTCCTCCATTTTTCCTAGGTCTTCGTGATCAGCCTCACCTTCCTCCAGTACGTCCAGGATCACTGGCTGAGAAAACAGGATCAGTTTCCATCCTTGGGGTTCGTGGCTCTGTTGTATGCCTTGCACACCTGTGATCAGGTAAGACGTTTTCTGCAACTCATAGACCTTCATTCCTCTGCCACTAAAAATGTCTGTTTTCCCAGGGATTTCAGGTTAAGGCTTCAGTTTTCTGCCTGGCTTTCAAGACCTTGCATGATCTGACCCTTCCCCACCCCTCCTCTCTCCAAGACTCACACATTGGGCTTTTTGGCATACCACAATCACCTCATGCCTCATACATTCTCACACACTGTTCCCTCTGCCTGGAATGCCCTTTTCTTGTCTCCCTGTGGAATCCTCTCTCTCCCTCCAATATGATGAGGGGAAGCTAGTTGATGCTTTTTTTTTTCTGGGCCCTGGGGTTACTCTGTGTGTTCAGAGTCTTTCTTCCCTAGAGAAGGTGAGCTGCATTCTCCTCTGAGCTCCAAGAGGAAGCCTGTCACACTAGATGTTAAGTGAGTGTTGAAGGAATGGTAGGTGGGCATGGAGGCAGGCCAGGATCCAACCTCTCCTACCCCATGGCCCTCTCCTGTCTTACCCCATCTCTTAGGTATCCTTGTTTGGTTTTGGGACAGACCAGCTCATGAGGTGGTCCCATTACTGGGATGATAAATATCGGTTCAAGAGCAAAACGCACAGTTTTGAAGATGAGCAACAGATCATCCTTAAGCTGCAATGTGAGGGGAAGGTTGTTATCTACAGCTGAGATAGTCCTCGGCCTGTCCAGACTACTGGAGGCCCCAGGAGGCTGACAGGTAGTCAAGGGGACGTTGGAGTGTCAAAGAGGCGCTGGGGCTTCAAGTGGACTTTGGATGGAGATCCCTCTGCTACTGAATAAAACCCTAGCTTATTTCTCTCATTGGATTCTTGGTGGCATTAGAGGGTTACATTCTATTCTAGTCTCAACAGCAAACATATCACCATGTGATTCCTACATATACTTACCTTACCAAAAAATAAAATTAAATGAAAGAGGGAAAGAAGCAAACTCTAAAGTTGAAATCAAATGAAAACAAATCAAATGGACCTACCTGCATATCAAACTGATAGCGTAACCACCAGAGAAAGAATTATTTCAAGTTCCTTTAGAACTCAATACACTGCATATCCTTTGTAGGATATATTCCGTAGACAGAAAGAACTACAAAGAAATTTTAAACTTCACTCAGAAGTTTATAATATTGGTATTATTTCTTAAAACTATAAAATAAATGTCCTAAATAAAGTAAATAACTAATTATATTAGTATTATTAAGAACCAAATACAAAATCAGGCAGGTATAGTAAAAACCCTGTGGCATTAAATTCAAACTGGAAATATCATTATGAAATCTTTTGTTCTTTTTTGGTGAGGAAGATTGTCCCTGAGCTAACATCTGCGCCAATCTTCTTCTATTTTTTGTATGTGGGATGCTGCCACAGCATGGCTTGATGAGAGATGTGTAGGTCCACACCTGGGATTGAACCTGTGAACCCCAGGCTGCCGAGGTGGAGTGCATGAACTCAACCACTGTGCCACCAGGCCAGCCCCATGAACTCATTTTTTAAGTTATTTTTTATTGTGGTAAAATATACATAAAATTTACCATTTTAACCATTTTAAAGTGTATGTTCAGCGGCATTAAACATCCACATTGTTGTGTAACCATCACCACCTTGAATTCACTATTTTCAAAATACATTTTCTGCTCTGTCATCTGAACAGTTTAAAAGCCGTAACATCCTAGTAGCAATAATCAACCTTGGAACGCAGATTTCATTTTCTAAATACTTTTTCTCACTAAAAGATTCCAGTTCCAGACAAGAAAAGTAAAAGTAAAACCTGGACATCAGATTTGGAACAATTTGAGCATCAAAAATAGCAATTGTCGTGGTTGACTCACAGTGAATATATAAAAATCTTTGAGTAGATAATGATACTCAAAAAGAAATAAAAACAATTCATTGAAGGAGATTATTACATCAATGGGGGGAGCATTCATCCAACCTTTTTGGGTAGAAACAGTAGTTCAAGGTAACCAAATAGCCTCAATCAATGGGGTTTTCAGTTGCTGGATATCCAAAACCCGTATCTACTACATTCTACCCTTTGGCTGCCCACAACCACACATGACCTAACAAAATGCAAATATCCCTCATTACAACCAAGAGCAGATTTACCTGCCACCCCAAGGGCACTGACATGTACTAGGTGTCTGGCTTGGAGCCAGAGTCCAAGAATCCCAAAGGTATGGGCAGTGCAGCTACCCATTGCCATCTTGTTCCAGACACTGGACCCCTTACAGCATCATTTAAACATATTATTATCTAGAAGAACAAAGTTACCCTCTACAAAAATAGAGTTTAAAAATTGGTTGCCCCTGGAGAGAGGTTGGAAAAGAATGGGGTGGGGAGCTGCTGCCTTCTTTTCTATTTAATTTTTTGACCATGTGCCTGCAATTGTTTCATTTTAAATAAATGAAAAGAAAATCTACCAAAAAAGAGTTGGGTTGGATATAAATTTACTTTTAACCACATTACAAAGCTTTTCCTGAGATTCTTTCCTTGAGAGGGGCCAAAAGTCTCTTCCTTGCGTCTCTCTGACTCATGCTTAACAATCCTGCACTGGGAATAGATGGCACTCCTCTCAGAGAGGGGCGCCCTTGCCCTTTTCATTCCTGTCCCCATCACACTTGATTTCCAAGACGTCCCTCACCAGCTGGACCCTGGGTCGAATGCCAAGGTGAAGGTGGTCTTGTCCACAAAACCTATATGCAGGAACTCACCATGTGACTTGTCTAGTGGGGTCCCTGATATAACTGGGCTGCCATGAAGGGCCCCCTTGGGCATCAACCCCTTCTCCTTCACAGAGGCCACAGGGTACACCAAGTGTTGCCCATCCCTCCTCTCAGCCTCCAGCAGAGCTACCTATAGAGCTTAGCAGGTGTCTGTGGAAGTGAGAGGTGAAGTGCTGGAAGGAGGTGTGGTGAGAAGGGTTGAAGAAGTGATGGAGTATCCCAGGGCAGTGGGATGCGAGGGGAGTCTGTGATCATAGCTCCCTACTTTTCCCGGTGCTTGGTGTCTGAGTCAGCCTGCCACTTGGCTTGTGCATTGTCCCATGGGACAGGAATGAAGCCTTAATGGTGGGCTTTAGTTTTGGTGGCTGCCTTGATGATCACCTGTTGCTCATGTTTCGGCTCTTTGATCAGGAAGATCTAACCTGAATGGGCTAGCTGGTACAACTCCAAGAGCCTGCCATTGCTCCCAGGACCCGCAGGTGCACCCCTCGACTCCACACACCCAGTGTAGCCAATTGGCTTGGCAAACACTTTTAAAGGGCTCTCAAGCTCTATCTTCCTCCAAGGTGTTCTGTGACACCTTCCCTGGCCTCATCATGAGTGGCCAGTCCTTCTGGGCATCCGGGTCATTCTGCAAGTGTTTGTCTGTGTCCAGGCTCTGTCTCCTCTGGAGAAGATGAGCTCTTCCTTTCGGTGCTCATTGTGGAGCTTTGTGACACACAGGTTTAATGAGTATGTGCCAAATGAATGAAAAGCTGGATTAGGGACAGGGGGCAGCAACCAGACTATCTGATCTCATCCTCAAGGTTTCTCTATTTGGGATTGGGCAGACAAGCTGAAGCCTCACATCTCATCTTCACCTCCATCAGGATCTAAGCAAACCCTCGTCTCAGCAGGGTAGAGGGAGTAAATGCCAGGGTCCCAGGGCCTTGAGAGCCCACATTCTTGTCCTTCCTCTTAAGCCAGTGCCTACTATCTAAATGTGGTGAGCAGGGGCCTGCAACCCCCTCCCTGCTGTGCCCCAGAATCACGTAGAGGAACCTCATTGCTTGGCTGACAGCCCCTGCTCACCATTCCCTTGCTCTTCAGGACCTAGCGTGTGCATAGAGCTCAGCTACTCCCTCCCTCAGCCCTGCGAGCAAGTAGGCGGCTAGTGGGTCAGGAGGTAGGAGGTGAGGTATTGCAGGGAGGGAACAGCTGAAGGTGTCATCTGTCCTAAGACCAAACAACTAAACCAACCAGCTGCTTGACAAGGGGCCTGTCCCACAGGCTGAGATGAGGCCTGCATGCAAAGTCTTAGGCTGGAGGTTGCTTTGGGTGAGGTATCCCCACCTTCACGGGTACTTCTGGAAGTTCTGCTGCTGACTCCAGAGCTGCAGAGGCTCTGTGGCTGCTCACTACCGTGCCACATCTGCATAGCCCGCCTCCACCAGCAGAGTGGCTACCTGGTTTGATCAGCGCTTCAGATGGGCCCTGAAGCTCCTGATGGAGTTGGAGACCACTCTGTCTCCAGAGGTCCTGAACCTAGGCTGCAGCCCCTCCCTGATCTCTTTATCTACTCCAAGGAGGCCCAACCTCCTCTCTGTGCTAGAACTTGGCGGTGAAGTGATAAGTGGCCCGTGATCTTTTCTATAGGCACGGATGCTAGAAAATCTAACTCAATTCCAGCTGGCCAAGGAGGAACTATTCCAGCTGATCCCAGGCCACAGCCAGACTCTGAGACCCACACATGCCAGTCCTGTGCTATACAGTGGAGAACTCGGAGAATGTGAAGTCTTCGGAGTACAGGATAATCATTGATGAGCACTACACTATGCTGTGGTGGGGGCAGGAGGTGAAGATGGAAAGCAGTGCCAGGCTGTGAGCCCCAATGTCTTCCTGATTTCCTTTCCTATCTCTGCAGAATGAACTAGGCCCCACTGCCAGGCTCTGAGAACAACATGAGCCGTGGAACCTCCATGCACATAATGCACCTGAGAATGCCCACAACCTGGCAAGAACACCCACATGCTGCTGGTGTCGTCGAAGCCTCCAGATGTAGTGTAGGCTGCAATGGCCCTTTCATCAGATGATATGACTGGTGGAGGCCCTGGGCCTGGAGCAGATAGCCCTCAGCTTTTTGGTGTAAATGTTGACCTTGCCCTCACTCTGCAGTCTGTGATTGTACGCTCCCCGTTGCCCTCACCCCAACATATACCACCGGCTTTTCCTTCTCTACTTCATGCCAAGCAGCTCTTCCGCCTTCCAGCTGCTGCTGGTCCCATGTAGGGAAGCAATGGGCAAGTGTATTGAGGTTGCGATGTGGTGATCGTTGCTCCAACATCAAAGCATGGAGGCTCATTGAGAGAACTGGGTGCCACACCCACCAGCCCCACACTCCCTGGGAACAAGAACATTGCCCAGACTCTGACTCAACTCTTGTCCCATTCTGCTCTCAGGACTTTTTGGCCTATACGAGCCTCTATCAAAGCAGACAAGGAGAAGGTTGGAGAGAGGGGAAAGTTTCCTGACAGAAGACCTCTGTGCTCGGCTCTGATCTTCTTTTCCCCCAGGTTCTGGTAATCAATCACACCATCCTCAAGTATATCATGAGAACTAGGTGGTCAGGGACACTTCCCAACCACTGGGTTCACTGCTCTAGTTATGCCCTGTGGCATGTGACAAGAAGGAAAGGAAGCCCGGGCCTGATGCCCTTAGGAAAAATTGGATCCTGACTGGAAGACCCACACTCTTTCCTTCATCCTTTTCTACTTCAAGTATCTCTGAGTTTGGAGCTGATGAGAAGAGCAATTGACACAATTTCTGGTGGGACCCTCCATAGAGACAATCCTACTATTGGTCAAGGAAAGTGTACTTTAGAAAGTTGGAGCAGAAAATCATCCACAAGCTAGAGTGTGAGAGTAAGATCACAATCTACACTTGAACTGAAGGCTAACCCTGATCTGAATATCTGGTGGGGAGGGGAGATCTTACCCTGAGGTCTAGAGTTGGGGTTGGGGGGCTCTTGAGGTTTGGATGGGAGGGAAGAGCAAATAGAGACCGGTTTATTGCTGAAAGAAGACCTTACTTGGCAAATCTAAAATGCCTTTCTGGAATCTACTGGAAGCTTTCTCTCTCACTCCCAGAAGGTATGTGGGGCTTGAGGCCTTGGTTCATGAACTATAGCTATCTGGGCCTAGTCTAGTTCTGTGCGGTTCTGAACTGTAACTTTTTACTAAGCCTCTGTTGCTGAGTCCCATGCATGGATTTTTGGAAAAAAGCTCCAGAAGTTGTGAAGAGCCCCAGTTCTACGCTGTGTGGTGTGATGGGATATAATGGGGCCTAGTAAGTAGGTCTGGGTGAGTGGCGTGCTGCTCTCAAACCTCCACATTCTTAGCTGGGCCTTAGCTCCATCTCCAGGTTTAGGGAGGAGGAATTCTAGATTATGGTTGGAGGGCTAGAGGAAGGTCATGCTCAGCTTCTTTAAAGAAAACTGTTCTGGAGCCGGCCCCGTGGCCAAGTGGTTAAGTTCGCGTGTTCTGCTTCAGGGGCCCAGGGTTTCGCCGGTTTGGACCTTGGGTGAGGACATGGTACTGCTCATCAGGCCATGCTGAGGCGACATTCCACATGCCACAACTGCAAGGACCCACAACTAAAAATATACAACTATGTACCGGGGGGCTTTGGGGAGAAAAAGGAAAAATAAAATCTTTTTTTTTTTTTGAGGACGATTAGCCCTGAGCTAACATCTGCTGCCAATCCTCCTCTTTTTGCTGAGGAAGGCTGGCCCTGAGCTCACATCCATGCCCATCTTCCTCTACTTTGTATGTGGGATGCCTACCACAGCATATCATGCCAAGTGGTGCCATGTCCACAGCCGGGATCTGAACTGGTGAACCCCGGGCTGCCGAAGCAGAATGTGAGCACTTAACCGCAGGCCAGCCCCGGAAAGATAAAATCTTAAAAAAGAAAGCTGTTCTCTCTTAGGCTTTGAGGAAGTTGCCAACAATAGGTCTCAAGTCTGTGAACTGGGTTTGTCCAGACTGCCTCCACCATGGCCAGTCCTTAAGTGACAAGTTCTGCCATAGTCCATCCTCCTTACTGGCCTTACACATGGGTGGACTACAGGGGACCAGAGTCAGTGCCAGCTGATATGCCCAGGAAAGGGCACCGCAAGGACATTCACCCAGAACAGAAGGGGAATGAGGTCAGATGGAGCTTCTAAACTCTAGAGACTGATTTTAGCAAAAGGTCAACTCAGCATTTTTGAAGCCCCAGAACTTGTTTTAAGTCAAGAACATTTGATGGTTCCTCATTACGCATGAGTTCAAATCTAGATCCCAAGGCCCTCCATAATCTCCCTCCCTACCCATTCAACCTCAGCCCCAACACACTCAGCCACAGGCAGACCAGTCTCCTCACCAGAATGCTTAGTGACCACTCCCAACTCCTCTCCATCCTTCAAGGGCCAGTTCATGCCTTTCTTCCTCAGTCCCTGGAATTTCTACAACACTTCTAGTCAGCACACAGAACTGTCTCTGACTTGCTGATGGGTGTCCATCTATTCTTGTCAATTGGACTCAAGCTCCCTGTGGACAGTGGCTTTGCCTTCTGTATCAGCTATAACTCTTCTCTGTCAGAATACAGGCAGATGACAAATTCATGCCACCTGATGGGAATCTTCAGCAAATTCTTCCTTAATAGATGCCCAGCTACACAAGTGGAGACAGGAGCAGAGAACAAATGCAAAGACCCAGAATTTATTGTTGAAGGGGAGGGTGAAAGAGAGGGCATAGTGCTGGGATAACAAATTCGAGACTAGAGGCAGCAGACGCCCCTTGGCCAGGGCAAGGTATTCAGCAGGGTGACTCGGTAGGCTAGCAGGCAAGTGTAATTTGCCTCATTCCCTTGTCAGTTGGGGCCTTCCTCCAGCCTTGTAGGTTTCCTTGCCTCTTCCTAGGTATGCCGGTTGACCTGGGGCTCCCAGGTTGGGTAAGAGAGCCAGACCTTTCTTTTGGCAAACCTGTAGCTGTGTGGAGGAGCCACGACTCACTCCAAAGCCAGCTGTCTGCCTGTGTGCTCCCAGGCTGGGCTGTATCCTGCCCTGTTTGAGGCTGCTACCTGGAGGTGGCTTGGGTAGCACTGGGGCCAGGGCTGGGGCATAGCAGGACTGGTCCTGGGGATGTCAGACTTTGAGTCAGGGACTCGTCCAGCTTGCGGGTCTCGGCCTCCAGGACAGTGGCCTCAGGGGCCTGGGCCACGGCAAGAAGGGAGTGGGAGAGGCTGTGGTGCAGGCCTGCTAGCTCACGGCTGGTCTGGACCGAGCGAGCGATGTAGTCTTGCTTCTGCTTCCTCTCCAAGGCCAGCTGGGCTCGCAGCAGGGCCACCTGGTGGGCGGGAAAACCAAGAGGGACGAGTAATTGAGGGCCTTGAAGGTGCCCCTACTCTTCCTGCTCTGCTCCCACGGCTCTTGTGAGACCAGCATTTGAATCAACTACTATATCCACGAATCTCAGGATCAGGCTTTGTAGGGTTTGGGGGAAGGAGCCTTGGGAATCATAAAGAATCCAGTGATTCTCAACCCTGGCTGCACAGGAGACTCAAATAGGGAGCTTAAAAACAACACCAACAAAGCTATTTATCAACTTTATTGAGGGATAATTTACATGTAATAACATGTCCAGATTTTAAGTATACATTTTGATGAGTTTGATAATGTACATACCCATGTATAACCACTATCCCAATCAAGACACAGAATATTCTAATCACTGCAGAAAATTCTATGGGGCCCCTTTTGGAAGCTTTTAAGAAATATTCTGACTTAATTAGAGTGGAGTGAGGCCTGGGCATCAGCATTTTTTCAAAGGTCCCCAGGTGGTTCTAATGTGCAGCAGGGTAGAGACTCACGGATTAGTCCTCCCACTTCTCAGAAGGATATACTGAGACTACTAAGAGGTGACGTTACTGGGAGCTGAGGGCACGTCTGGGACTAGGATAAAGCAAGAGAGGCTCCCAGGGTGCAGAATTTAAGGAGGCGTTTCAGGTTGATAGTGCGCATCTCCTTAAATTCTACACTCCAGGTGCCTCTCCTGTCTCGCCCTAGTCTGGGTCCTGTCTCAGGGATTGCCTTGTATGAATTCCAAGTATTAGCTTAGGTCTAGCTGTTCAGTCAGGCCCTGCCAGTAGTGACTACTGATTTCTGAAACAGGCTCAGAAATAAAAATTCCACAGTTCTTATTACTCCTGGGCCTTAGAAGACAGGGTGAACCTTCAGGTGAGGCCTAAGAGGCAAGAAGGCCTGAGCGTGGCAGCTTGACCTGAGCTCTGGATCCTCATCCTGGTGCCAGGCTACTCCGCCTGGTGGGCTGGCAACAGTCCTGCCTGCAAGGGTGCATTTGAGGGTGGAGGAGGCCAGGATGCTTCTGCTTGCTTTAGTCTGTCGTCCTAGAATCTTCTGTCTGCTCCTCAGCCCTCTTCCTTTTCCTGTCCCTTGCTAAGTAGGAACCTGGAGAGCTGGGGCTGGGGCGTGGTTTCTTCCCCACTCCCACTGTAAGCATATGGGAGGCTGAGCTGGAACTGGGCTCTTCTTCCCTCCCACGTGGATGAAAGTTCTCTGAGGCAGGAACTATTTTCCCTCCCTCTGCTGGAGGTGCACAAAGGCCAAGCACACAGCAGACACTAAAGCCTTGTTGCCTGAGTACAAGGGAGGGAAAAGCGGTTTAGAAAATGGATCTTTCCAGAACATACCTCTTTCTGCAGTTCAACCATGTGCTTGGCGTCTGAGGAGCGCATCTGTCCTCCTCTTCCATCCTGTGGGAGACAAATGCCATTCCTCTTGGAACAGACCTTCCCACCCTAGGGGTTCCGAAGGCATTCTCAGCCAGCTCATCACAGTCCTGGGGGCCAGGGTCAGGGCTATGGGCCAGAAGTGCCTGAACTCTATAGGGCACCACAGCCCTGGGGCAGGGAGAGGCCCGGGAGGGCCCAAACCAGCCTGATGAGTGAAGCCCACAGAGACCTGACGCCAAACGTCCACAGGGCTTGGACCGCACTGGCTTCTTTGAGGCGCCTTTTCATTGACAGAAGTACGCCACACTTCTGCTTTGTGCTAGCCCTGGCTGTGAGCTAAGGATGCAGAGACGGAGCAAATGAGTTCCTCAAAACGCAGGGCTGCTAGCCTTGACTCCACCGCTACCCACTGATGCTGGGTCTCCTTCCCGGGGTCAGGGACAGATAGAGCTGTGCTGGGTGGGGCAGAACCCAGTCAGGAGGGGCTCTCTGGATTGGCTGTAGTGGCCATCTCCCCCTGCAAGGGTAGCCTGGGATATGCACCACAGAGGGCTGGGGTTGGGCTCTCCAGAGGCTGCAGTCAATGAAGAGAGGTAAACCTGCTGTGTGGGCGATGATGCTGTGGCTTCACTGATCTCTAGGACCCCTGTCCGAGATGCACGCATGGAATCCCTCTTCAGCTTCCTCCGCTCTCGCTCCACCTGCCAAGATGGAAATGAGAAATCAGGGCTTGGCTTGGCCCTGGGCCGGGAGCAGAGCCGCCTTTCTCGAGAGGGGGCCAGTGCGTGTGTGGGTGTGAGTGTAAGGGATGGCAGCTGTGAGAAGCTAAGCTCCTGGGCTGAGGAGAGCACATGCTAGGGCAGCCCTGAGTGCAGAGAAGTGCTCCTGGGGCAGGAGAGGTAGGGCCAGCCTCGCAGGCCTTTGCAGCAAGGGTCAGCAAACATTTTCTGTAGTATTTGGGCTTTGTGGGCCATTCGATCTCAGTCATAACTATTCAACTCCACTAATGTGGCATGAAAGCAGCTGCAGACAATACATAAATGAATGCGCATGTCTGTGTTCCCATAAAATCCCGTTTTCAGAAAGAGGCAGCAGGCCAAATTTGGCCCTTGGGCTGCAGTTTACCAACCCTGCTCTGGGGGCTGCATGGGAAGTGGAGTTGCATGTCCATCAGACCCCAGAGGAGGGAGCCAAGGACAGCAGAAGCTACTTACCTGTTCCAAGGTGGTCCGCAGCTGGACATTGTGGCGCTGCAGCCTGCTCCGGTCAATCTCCAGCCGTGCCACTGCTTGCTGTAGGTATTCAAGCCTTTGTTCCCATAGCTGCTTCTCCTCCAGCCCAGGACTAGGCTCAGCCTCCACTCCTGAGACCTGTGGGGGAGACCTGTCAAGCTCACCTGGGCAGCCCTTTAGACAGGGGAGGAACAGATAAAAGGCAAAAGCACCAGTTTGGCATGTCTGGGCTTTAGGGACCAAATTTCCAAGGGAAAAGGACAAGCCCCCAGAGAGGAGGTCCCTCCTGGCCATCTGTTTCTACCAGGCCCCAGCTCACCTCTCCCAGTTGTACACCTGCCTCTCCTCGAGGACCCCGTTCGGCTCTGCTGGTTGGGCCTGGGCTATGGAGCCGCTCCTTCTCCAGAGCCTGTCTGGTGAGCTCCAACTCATCCTGGGGTGTCAAGGTATGAAGCAAAAATCACACCATGACAACCTCACATCCAGATCCACTCCACCCTCCATCCTCATAAAAACCAGTTCCATTTTCTCATCAGGTTATAGTCTTATTTTTCCTCGCGCCTCTGAGCTATCCTAGTGCAGGACTTTCATTTTACAGATGGACAAAACAAAGGAGCAGAGAGGGATCTATCCAAGGTTACATGGTGGGCTAGGACTAAAACCTATCTCATTTTAGATCTCCTAGAGCTATGCCATAACTTGGAGCACAGAGGTGTCGTGGAAAGAGCATGGACACTGGAGTCACACAGAGCTCAGTAATATGTCACCACTTACCGGCTATATGATATTGGTCAAGACATGAGCTCTCTCCAAACCCCAATTTCCTCATTTGTAAAATGACTACATGCTCCCTGAAGCAGAGATCAAGCCTTTGGAGTTAAATCCCTTTAGGCTAGATTTTCCAGGCACCTCATGTTTCATAAATGACAACGGTCAAGAAGAGAGACAGATAAAGTGAGTGCACACGTGAGTGGAGGTCGTCTGGGCGAGAGGAAGAGCTTATTTGTAAAAACGCTGTGCTCCAAAGTCAGACTGCTTAAATCTAATCTACTTCTGCCATTTATTGGCCGTATGACCCTGGACAAGTTAACCTCTCTGAATTACCGTTCCTCAATATAACATGAAGATGATAAGAGTTCCTACTCTTCAGGGTTGTGGTGGAAGACAGTGAGGGTAACAGTGCCTGGCATGTAAAACACTTTAAAAAAAAAGGTACTACTGTGATGAAGGGCTGCCTCGAAAGGTGTGCTTGAGTGTTGGGGGACGCTGACCCAAGCCACCTCATTGAGTAAACACTGCTCAGCAAAACTCAGTAAGTTTGGACAAGGAGTGTCCTTCTGTCCAGCTACATACCTTACTTTTTCTGTGCCTGTAAGAACAGGTCGGGAAATAGGAAAGGAGTTCCACTTATTGAATGCTTTCTTCCTATTCACTTCATACCTACTATCTCATTTCATATTCAAAATGGCCCTGTGGAGCTGGTACTATCATTCCCTATTTGATTGATGAGAAAACCAAGGGTCATGGAAGGGAGGACACTTACCTAGGGTCACACAGCTAATGAACTGTATTTCAAACCTGGGAACTTGACTCCAAAGTTCACAAATGTAACTGTTCTCTGCATATTACGCTTTAAAGAGAGCAGAGCATTGTGAGCTCCCAGAAGCAAGTCCCTGCTGGGCTACATGTCTGAGACAACCGATGGGGTTCTCCGGCACTCAGCCCAGGTCAAGGCACCAGGATGTAGTCAATTTCCTAGAAAAATGGGCTGGGTTCCTCTTGGCAAAAAAGACAATGTCTCTCTATGTCCAACAGTCAACCTAGCTTTCCTGACAGCCTACTCTGTGCGAGCCTTGTGCTCAGTGCTGGGTGTATAGAGGTGACTAAGATAAGGCCCCTGACCTTGAGGTTAAACGTTACACCCTAAGGTCTACTTCCTTTCTCACTCAACATTCTACCTAAAGGAGCCTACTTATCCTAACTGCTGACAATTCCGCAGTCTCTCTCTTTACCCTCAATCTCATCCTTTAATTCCAGATCACTTTATAGACCTGTCCACTGGAGAGCTCCCCTTGAATGTCCCACAGGTACTGCACTCCATTTCCAAGTTGAACTCAGCATTCCACTCCTCTTCCCCAAACCTGCCTTCCTTCTCAGTGAGCAGAAACCTGGGGGTTTGATTGCTTTCTGTCCTTTTTTTACTCCCCCCATCTCTTAACCAATCAACTGCCAGAAGTCCTATGAACCTCTAGGTCTGCCCATGTGTCTCCACCCACACTTACTCTCTAGGTCACCATCTCTCCCCTGAAGTTGTATTACAGCCTCCTACTTGGTCTCCCCAAACCTGCTGCTGTTCTACACAGCAGCCCGAGTGATCTTTCTGAACTGTATATCTGATCGTGTCACTCCCTTCTCCTAAACCCTTCATCCACTTCCCACCAGTCACCCAGGTCCTTAACATGACTTACAAGCCCTGAATGATGAGGTCTCTGCTGTCCTCTCGTCTCTTGACAACCACCCCTCTATGTCCCAAGCAGCCTGAACTCCCCACACAGACACTCCATGGTCTCTCTCCTCCTTTTTCCTCTCCCCCAGAAAGCTCCTCCTCCACCTGTCCTTGGCTAATTCCTTACTGGTCCCTTCAGATCTCACCTTAAATGCCACTCTTACCAGGAAGCCTTTTGGGACTCCCCTCCAGGAAAGGCTGGGTGTCCCTCACTCAACTTCCCCACTATAATTAGTGAGGCACTAATTATAATTAGTTACTCATTCTAACTGCTTATCCACTAGACTGTGAGCTCTCTGAGGGCAGGGACTCTGGCTGTCTTATTCGTACCCCCTAGACTAGCACAGTGACCTGATTCCACTCATGTTGAGGTGCTCATGATCTCAGCTTTCTCACCCCATGAGGTGCCACAAGCCCAGGGTGTCAGGCAGCCCCTGAGCTCAGCTGGACAGGGCTAAGTCCCCTGGCCCTTACTACCCATGAAGGGACTCACCTGCAGCCTCTGCTGTTCTGAGTCCCGCTCCAGGACAGAGGCTTGTAGGAACATGGCTACCTCCTGCAGACTGCTGACAGTGGCCTTGCTCTGGGCCAAGGACAGTGCCAAGTCCTGAGCCTTCTCCCTCCACTCGATCTCCCTGGCCTCCGTCTGCCTCAGGACTACTTGTAGTCGATCCAGCTCCTGCTGCAGCCTGGGCCCTAAAGAACCAAATTTTGTAGTGGGCTCCTCCACTGGGGACGCTTTGTGGCTGTGGAGTGAGTCCTTCAGACTCTTCTCTTGCTGAGCCTCCCTCAGCTCCAGGATCTCCTCTTCCTTTTGGGCTAGAATCAGTTGTAGCTCCCTTAGGCTCTCATGAAGGCCCCTTCTCTCTTCCTCTTCTCTCTCCTGCCCCGGATTCTGCTTCTCTTGGATCACATCATCCCCACCCCTCTGGGCCAAAGACTTCTCCAGCAGCTGCATTTGTTTCTTCTGATGTCTCAGCTCTTCATCCCTCTGGGCAAGTACCTGCTGGAGCTGCTGCAGAGCCTCCTGGTGTCGGAGATCGCGGTCCTTGATCTCATCTTCCCGCTTCCTCAGGGCCTCCTCCAGCTGCCGGGCTTGTGCCTGGCAGGAGTCCAGGGCAGCCTGCAAGGTGGCAGTGCTGGCCTCCAGGCTGCGGCTCAGTTCTGCCTGCCCAAGGAGATGCTGCTCTTTCTCCTGCAGGGCAGCCTGAGCCTTGCTGAGGGCCTCCTGCAGAGCCTCAGCCTGGCCCTGGGCAGCCTCCTCCCGATGCTGGGAGGACTGGCTATCTGCTCGCAGGGCGTCCAGCTCCTGGTCCCGTTCCTTGAGCATTGCCTCTGCCTGCAGCCAGTTGTCCTGCAGGGCCCTGGCCTCCTCCTCGTGCTTCTGTGCCTGCTCAGCACACTGCTGCTGGAGGGCCAGCAGAGCCTTCTCCTGCTCCTGAGACTCAGCCCTTAGGTCACCCAACACCTCCTCCAGGGCCTGTACCCGCTGTCCCTCCACTGCCAGCTCTTCCTGGAGCCTTCTCACATGGTCCTTGCAGTCCTCAAGCTCTCCCTGGCGCTGTTTTAGTGTCATATGGGCCTGCTCCAGAGCTCTTTGTAGTGTGCTTGTCTTTTCCTTCACATTCTCCTCCTGCCCCTGGGCCTGCCGCTGTTGGTGCTGCAGGGCCTCAAGCTCCTGGTCCCTCTGGGCCAGAGCCCTCTGGGCCTCTTCCAGCTGACCCTGAAGTGACTGCTTTTCCAGCTCCTCCTGTTCCCTGGCTTCCTGCAGGTGCTGCTGCAGGACCACTATCTCCTGCTCTCGCTGGGTCAGGAGTAGGCTGGTCTCCCCCACCTTCCTGTGTAGACCCTGGAGCTGCTGCTCTAGCTGGTCCTGGTGCTCCTGAAGTTCCTGGATACGCTCCTGCTGGCATTCCACCTCCTTCTCCTTATCACGCAGGATCAGCTTCAGGTGCTCTAGGCTCCCGCGCTGTGCTTTACTCTGGCCCTTGCCTTCCTCTGCCCGCTCCTGCATCAGCTGTCTCTGAGAGGCCAGCTCCCGGCCTCGCTCTCTCAAGGACAGCTTGATCTGTTCCAGGTCCTCCTCTAGGATCTTGGTTTGCAGCGTCCGCTGATCTTCTAGGACCTGAATCCTCTCCTTCTGCAGCAGCATCTCCTGTCCCCTCCTCTCGAGGTCCTGAGTCAGATGCTCTTTCTGTCTCTGCAGTTCCTCAATCTGTTCTCGCTGGGACTTCACCTCTTGGTCCTTCTCCTGGAGCTCTCTTGCCAGAAGGGTGCTGTGGCTCTCAAGCTCATGGATCTGGCTGCTTTGCACCTGCAGCTCCTGGCTCCTTTCCTCTAGGTCCAGTGTAAGGTGGGTCAGAGCCACTTTCTGCATTTCCCTCTGGCCCTCCAGCTCCTCAATTGCCTTTTGCTGGCACTCCATTTTGTGATGATTTTCCTCTAGTTCCAGGGCCAGGCATTCCAGAGTAACCAACTGCTTCTTCAGATCCTGAATCTGTCCTTTCTGGGACTCAATCACCTGAGCCTTCTTCTCAAGTTCTAGAAGCTGATGCTCCAAGATGTTCCTCTGCGTCTCTCGATCCTTCTCGAGCTCTTTGATCTGCTCTCTCTGCACAGTCAGCTTCTGCTCTCGCTCTTGGACGGCCATGGGCAGATGCTCCAAAACAGACCTACACTTCTCTAGCTCCTGAATCTGTTCTTGTTGCAGGTCCACCTCTTGGTTCCTCTTCTTTAGGTCCAGAGACAGCACTTCCAAAGCAGCTTTTTGCATTTCCCGTTGCGTCTCCAGTTCCTGGATTTTTCCCTGCAAAGTCTCCACCTCCCCTTCTCTCTCAGAGAGGGTGTGGGCCAGGATAGCCAAATTCTCCTGCAAAGCCCTCCCCTGAGCCACCTTCAGCTCGCCCTGCTCTTGCAGAGCCTGGGCTCTCTCACGCTCGTTCTCCACCTCCTCGTTTTTCAGTTTCAGGGCTGAGCGAGCAGTTCTCAGGTCTTCTTCCAGGACCCCGACAGCACTTGCCTGAGCCCTGGCTTCTGCAACAGATACTTGCAGATGTTCCACCTGGGCTGTCAGGTTCTCCTTTGCTGCCTGAAGTAACTCTCGCTCATTCTGGAAAACAAGATGCAATACCACTTTAGACTACACTTCCCTGATACTGTCACTCCAACATAGGTCCTTCCTTTCCTTACTCTGTGGCACCAGCATTGTCAAGGATTTGGGAAAAAAGAACTGATGTGTTCCACTTGAGCTGACACTGTAAAAGGACATCCCTACCACATCCCAGGGCTCTGCTCTGCCCAGAGGGGAAAGCCTAGTACAAATAAGTCATCCCAGACTCTTGTCCTTCAGGGCAAGGGACAAAAATCTCAACGTCAATTCAGAAAAAGTACCTGAAGGAGGATTCACTGGGGCCTTAATAACGACCCTCAGGAACGTAGGGACAGCCAGAGGAACTGAGACTTGCTGAAGGAAGCTGGGCACTACATATAGATGGGTGTGACCACAGGCTAAGGCGGGCCTGAGAGCTAGAGCCTGGGCCCTGAGGGACCACTCCTGAAGCAACCCCACCCAAAACCATACCACCTTACCTGGGCTTCTATTCCCTGCAGCTCTGCTCGCCGTAGGCGACTCTGTAAGGATGCCACAGTTTCATGCAGTTCCATCAGCTCAGATTCTAGGGAGCTCTGTTTTCTTTCCCACTTGGATTTCTCTTTGGAAAGAGGAGAGGTAGCGGAGCAAGGGCATGGTTGTGGGTGGAGGAAAAGAGGGATGCAGAGGCAGATGGAAGATGGGGAACAGAATCAAAGGGGAAGAAGGCAAGAAGGAGAGAATTACATCCAGTTCCATAGAGACATCACCCATCTGCCAGCTGCTCCCGCTTGTCTAGGCTCCCTGCTGCTTCCAGACTTGTGCCTGTATCGTCTGCCCTGCTCCAGCGCTGCCTGATAATCATCCCAACACTTCCTCATCCTGACCACATAGGATCCTCAACCCTAGGTTCCAGACAGGGCTGAGTTAGGTGACGTTGGAGGTCCTTTCCACGCCTCAACTCTCTGATTGTGCAGAGGTTTCTAGAGAGCAGGGCTGCTCTGCGGGCTGCCCCTTATTTTTGCAAAATGCACCAGAACCCAGCTCTGTGTATAGTGTGGCTCTCGGGGAGCCCTCTGGAGGACTTTCAAGAGCAGCCCACTCCCCAGTTGTCTCCTTCTCTTCTGCAGGAGAGCCTAGAGCCTCAAGGCCTCCCCTCTCCTTTCCTTTCCTAGTAGTCACACCCTTTCTGGCCCTCGGCTGTGGCACAGGTACTTTGTCCCCAGATTCTCCCTTCTTGCTGTCTTCCAAACAAGCCCATCATCCTTCTGCTGTCAAAGGCTAATCATTTTGAGGACATAGTTGGAAGTGACAAAAATAAGTAATGTGGATAAATGACAAAAGATACTGAGTTTTATAATCTTCTCATAGTTTTGGTCCTGGGTTGCCAGTTTTTTAATCTGCAGACAAAATGGAAGCCTAGCTAGCAACTTTTCTCCACTCACCAAATCTGTCCCTCCTAATCCCTTCTTCCAGGAAGGCCCCCAAAGGCCATGAAAAGCAGAAAAATAGTTCCTAGGGGTCATCACCCCTTTGGAGATGCCTCTAGGTATCTTCTCAAAGTTGTGGGTAAGCAGTAAAGAGTTGTTCCTAGGCCTGTTCCTGCCTCTTCTGGGCTTCTTGCCTTGCCCCTCTCCTCCCTCCAAATCCCCATGCTTGCCTTGAGCTTCTCACCTTCCTGGTTCTGGGAGAGCTGTCTCTGCAGATGCCGAAGCTCTGTGTGGACTTGGTTCTTCTCAGCTTCCGTATCAGTGAGACGCTGTTCCAGCTTCTGGGCCTGATCCCTCAGATCATCCTGGGGAAGAAAGGCCATGGTGAAATTCAAGGTCCTCATCTTGCACAAAGTTATCCCATTCCAGGGCCCAAGCGCTCTCCTCTCTCTTAGCTTCTTTTGGGGTCTGCCATCACGGACCTACTCCCAGATTGCTGGGTTATTTATCTGTGAACTTGTGTGCACTGGCTCCCCAAAGTGATGACAGGCTCTGCTCCAACTGATTGGAGCCCAGAATCCCCTTCTAACCCGTCTGTGTCTTTTGAAACAGAAGTCCTGCTAAAGTCTTAGCCTGGGGTCACCTCTCCTCTCCTCAAACTCCTACTTCAAAGCTTAGCTCAAAGGTCACTTCTTCCTTCCTTCTGACTCTCCCTAAGTCAGAATGAATTGTCCCTTCCTCCTATTATCATCATTTGCATCCATTATTGATCCAATTAATTCTATCAGTTCTGCATTATCTTAGAACACATTTGGTTCCTCAGGCACGTCACGAGCCTTCTTGAGGGCAGAGATGAGGTCTTCTCTTCTTTGTATTCTCAACTCAGAATGGCTGGTAAGTAGGTGGCACTCAGTTTTTATTGACTGATAGGTTCACTGTAGGGTGGAATTTGTGGGACATTTAGTTCAGTCTTAGGTCCAGAATGTTCCTATAAACGGCAACCTCAAATCTCAGTGGTCCCTAATTTGTTGATTTTTTTCTTGGAGGTCTTGGCACCAAGAATAATTTATGGCCAGAGGAAAATGATGCAGAACAATATCGCACATCTGTACAGGGCTGTATAATTTACAGGGCTCCCTCAAGTCCTTCACTCATTTAATCCTCACAACCCTGCGAGGCAGGCATGATTTGCCCTATTTTACTAGCGAAAAGGTCCAGGAAACCAAATGCTTTATTTGTGGTTTCCAGAGAGTAAATGATAGAGGTGGAACTTATCCCAACTTGATCTCAGGAATAAAACAGGTCAAACTGCTCCATGAGTCTTTTTCAGAGGAGATGAAGAGTTCAAGGAAGAAGAGCTGAGAAACATACCCGGGCCTGTTGAGTCTTCCACAGGTCCTGGTGAAGCTTGTGAAGGGCAGACGCCACCGCCTCAGCTGAGAGAGCCGTCAGGAGGGGCCCTCTCTTAAAGAGGATCCTAGCTTCATTCTGGTCTGAAAAAGTGAGGAAACTCTTCCTGACCTGGCTGCACTATGAAAAGAAATAGCCACACCTCCCCAGACATGGCCTTGGCCTTCCCACTGATCCCTCCTCTCCTCAAAGAACCTCTTCTTAGCAGTTCATTCATCACGTACTTTCTGCACACCTATGTGCCAGGCACTATGATGGGTACTAGGCAATGCCAGCTCTCATTTCTTAGACATTTAATAAGTGGCTGGAACTGTGTGAACTATTTTACTTCTGTAATCTCATTAACTCCTTAGGAAAATCCTGAGAGGTCAGTACTTTTAACATTCTCACTTTATAGTTGAGAAATCAAGCTCAGAGAGGATAGGTGACTTGCCCAAGGACACACATCTAGCAAATGTCAGAGCTGGGGTTCAAACTCTGATGGAATTAATTCCAGAGTCTGGCCTTAGCCTTGATGCAACATTGCCTAAGGAACTGCATTCCCCTTCCTTCTCCCCTGGGAGCTAGGCCTGGCTTTGGCCCAAAGGATTCAGTTCTTGGGTGGCTGCCTTACCTGGCTCAGCACCCAAGAGGGAGGGAGCAGAGTCTCCCCCACCACTCAGCTCAGGCCTGCTCTCACAAACAGACCCCAGGGCCTGCTGAAGGACAGAATAGAGGCTGGCCAGCTGGGCCTGAGCATGGTGTCCAGGCTGCTGCTCTGCAGCCAGTGCCTCCAGCTGGTTCTCCGTGCTGCGCAGTCGCAGCTGTAGTTGGGCTGCCTTGGCTTCCTGGGCCCACAAGGAAGCTCGCAGCTGCTGCTCTGTTACTTGAGATGCCTCTAGCTCCTCCAGCAGATGTGCTTCCTGGGCTAGAAAGTCAGCCTCCTTTTCCCTCACCTCCTGCTTCAGTAATTCCACCTGCCAGGGAGGAAGTGTAGTCACTTTGAGCAGGGAGTGGCTATCCCCTCCTCAGATGTTCCCAGGCCTGACCCGACTCAATCCCTGTGCAAACCTTCATCAGGGCTGGGAGGGTTCTAGGGAGGATTCAGCCCTCCAGCGGTTAGGGAGGATTCTGGAAGGAGCATTACCCTAGATGACTCCTGACACATGGGCCTAGACTATGCAAATAGGCTTTGGCCCTGTTCTCCCTGGCAACTATGCTAGCTCCCTGCAATGATTAGAACTCTGCCTGAAATCCTGACACTGAGCCTAATGACTAGTCACAATAATAATGGCTACCATTTATTGAATGCTCACTGTGTTCCTGACACTTTATATAATCCTATAATGGTTAAGAATTATCATCCTTGTTTTATGGATGAAGAAACAGATACTCACACAGCCAGGAAGCAGTAGAGCTGGGAGTCAAACCCAGAACTGTCTACCAAGCAGACCTGGGTCCTTATCTGCTGCAGTCTACTGTCTAGCTCTTACTCCCTCACCCTTCCCCTCCCGGTTCCATCTTTCCTCTGTACCCAAGGTCTGGGGTTCTGCTGTGAGCAGACTGAGTTCCTGGAAGCCCTCTAGCTGCTGCCTACCTGATCTGTTCCCCCTGCTGTGTCTTGTCAAGCAGACCAAGCACGTTGAACCAGGCTTGCATGAGCTCTGCCCCTATGGGCACTACGTTCTGGACTGTCAATTTCCCCAGAAGGGCCGTTTTCAACTCTGAGTCAGGTTCCCAAGCCCCCAGCCTGCCCAGTCTTGGCTTTTCCCTCTTGCCAGGGCTGCTGAAGTCCCAGCATGACTCCAAGCAGTCAGCCCCCCACTCCAAGAGCAGGCTTCTACCAAGGAACTGGGCTCATAGTCAGGGTGGGAAGTACCTGGGCGCTGAGCTCTTTCTGCCTTCCCTGGGCCTCCTGCACGTCCTGGCGCAGGGAGCTCAGCTCTTGTTGTCGAGCAGAGTCAGCCTCTTGTAAAACAAGGAGTCTCTGTTCTTTTTCCACCAGCGACAGAGTCAGGCTAAAGTGAGAGTGGTCAGAAGATTAGGCCATTCTCTCAGGAAATGAAGAACTACCTTCTCATCTGACTGTTATAAACATAGCATTAATAATTAAATAGAAATAGTAATGATAATGATTCTAGTGCAGCAATAAAAGCTACCATTCCTTGAGCACCTACTGAGTGCTCCTACGTATTTCATGCATATGATACCTCATTTCAACTTCACAGTTTATTCTTCTCTGGCAAATTCAAGAAACAGCTATACAATATCTCAAATTCAGCATGCCAAATTCTTCTCATCTCCTCTGCACTTCTCCTCCTCCATCACCCCTACTATGTTCCCTAGCTCAGTGAAGGCACCTCTGTCCACCCAGTGCCCCAACTCAGAAGCCTTTGCCATATCACCCTTTACCCCACCTCTATGCAATTGATCACTACATACAATTGATTCCAACTCCCTTAACGTCCCTTAAACTCCTTCCTTATTCTCCTTCCCCACTGCCCTACCTTGGTTCAGCTTTAGAATCTCCCATTTGGATGATTGTATCAGCCTCCTAACTTGTCTTCCTGCCTCTAGTTTCATCAACAAAAGGATCTCTCCCTCCTCAAGCTCCTACAGGCACTGAGAATACATGCTGCTCTTCATTCTGAGTGGTCTTGTCTCACTCCTGATGTTTCATGTCATCACTATCCCTTCGAATACATCGTAAGTTGGATTGCGTCGATTTCCCTACCTAAAATCCACAACGGTTTCCTACTAAACCTAAAACAAACTACAAATTCCTGGCTGTGGCCTAAACATCCTGAATAATATGGATTTGTCTAGCTCATGTCACTGTCTCTTCATTCACGGCGCTTTCAGTTTCACCAAACATCCCAAGCTTTGCTTTGCCTCAGGTCCTTTGCATGTGATTTCTATTCCTATTCTAGGGAAGTCTCCTTCACCCCTTTGCACACGTGGCTCCACTTCATCCTTCAGTGATCAGTTTAAATGCAATCTCCTGAGAAAGGCCTTCCCTAACATCTTATCTAAAGTAGATTTCCCCTCTCTCCCTCATTTCTATTTCAGCATCCTGTTTCTTTCCTCCACACCATGTAACATAATCTGCAATAACTTATTTTGGGGATTATTTGATTAATGTCTTCCCCACAAACCAATAACTTCTATTGAGGCAGGGACCATACTGTCTTGTTTATCACTACATCCCCAGCCCCTGGCATAGTGCTTAGTGCATAATGCATATTCTCTAAATGTTTACTAAATGAATGAAGTGTACGCTTTGAAGACAGGGACCATGTCCTCTCCACACAGCTACCTGAACAGCTGAGAGCTGGAGACATGGGAGGCTAGGTGACCTGAGCAAAGAACTGTCAACCTCACAATGACCACTATAGCCAGAAGGGCAAAAACCAACCCCATGGCCTGTCTAGCCTACCTGGCTTTCTCTCTCTCCAGCTCCTTCTGATTTTGGCTACACTCCTGGGCCTCTCTCAGCTTCTCCTGAACCTCCTGCTCCACCAGCCTTTGGGAGTCATCCTTGGAAACAAGCTGAGTCTTCAAGTCCTCCACCTGGAAGGTTAAGGGCATGAGGACCAAGGGCAGGGGGCCAGTGGTTGGATGCTTCTCACCTATGACTTTAGTGTCCTTTAAGTTTACCACAGTCACTGGCGGCCCATTTCCAATGCTCTGGTGTTCCACCAATCCTTCCATGCTGTTCTTCACCACCCCCCACCCTTAATACCATTCAGCCTAGGCATCTGTCTCCCCAGCCTCACTTATGCTATATAGAGGTGGGCACAAATAAAAATCTTGGCTGAATATAACTACGCCCAAAGGCAAAGTGATGGGCAGGTGTATAGTGAGTCTATTTTTTTAAAAAAGCTGAACACATCTGATATAGGATTCTGAGAAGGAAAAGCAATCTGATATATAAAATACTGGTTCTATGGGGAGGATGGAAGAACAGCTGACACTGGGGCTGCCCAAGAAAATCTAAGTTCCATGGTCACCACAGAAAGAGATTATTATCTCAGGGCTCTGAGAGGCATGTGCTCAGCTCTGAGCACCCTTCAACTTTCCACTCAGTACTGGGGCCTACCTTTCCCCTCCCAAGCTCAAGCAGCAGGGCTAAGGTTCCCACTGTCCTGCGGGAGGGAGTGGGAGAGCTGGCTATGCTGGCGAAGGGCTGTGGGGCTGGGAGAGAGGAGCAAGGACCTGCTTCTGCAGCTCTATCTTCTCCTGCAGCAGGCTGCTGCCCTCTTCTTGGAGGGCAGCAAGGTCATCTCTGTGCTGCTGGGCTGCCTGCTCCAGCTCCCGCTGAGCCTCCCGGAGCTGGGTCTGCAGCATCCCAGTGGTCTCCTGAGAAGGGAGAAGACAGCAGTGAATAGAGGAAAGCTTCCGCTGGGGCCTTGGTCTTGAAATCCACGTCATATCAATACCAGTTTTTAAGTTGGGTTGGCAAAAGCTGAGGCAGGACTCAACAATCCACGGTGTTTCCATGATGCTCTGCTGCCTCAACTCTTTGCCTCCTATTCCCATTCCTCCCTCACAAAGTGTGCTGGCTCACCTGGGATTTCTCAGTCAGAGTCTCTGAGCTGGTAGCAGTCCCTCACCAAGGCCACTGCAACAGCCTCCTGTTGCATATCCTTACATCTACTTCATGCTACCGCCCCCTAAACACACACACACACACACACACACACACACACGCTCTGTTCTCCACTCAGCAGCTAAAGTATTTTGTTTTAAAGAGAATAGGATTTTTTAAATGATTTTTAAAAAATGAATGTGTGCTGCTCCAGTGATTTTTTGTGTGTGAGGAAGATTGGCCCTGAGTTAACATCTGTTGCCAATCTGCCTCTTTTCTTTTATCCCCTCTCTCCCCAAAGCCCCAGCATGTAGCTGTACATCCTAGTTGCAAGTCATTCTAGTTCTTCTATGTGGGACACTGGCACAGCATGGCCTGATGAGCAGGGCCAGGTCTGCGTCCAGAATCCAAAGTGGTGAACCCTGGGCTGGTGAAGCGAGGTGCGTGAACTTAACCACTCGGCCATGGGACCAGCCCCTTAAAGTATTTTTAAATACATATATAGATAGATAGACAGATGTCCCACTCTGCTTTTTAAACACCATCCAACAGTTTCCCACTGCCCTTAGAACAAAATACAAGCTCCTACCGTGGCTGGCAAAGGGCTCCTGCCCACCTTTCCACTTGCCCCTGAGCTTATCACGCTGGAGCCCTGCTGGTCCTTTTGTCCTTGAACTGTCCAAGCCCTATTCTGTCCCAGGGCCCTTATGATGGCTATTTCCTCTGCCTAAAGTGTTCTTCAAATAGCTGGCTTCTTTTCTTTTTTTTAATAGCTTTATTGAGATATAGTTCACATACCATACAATTCACCCATTTTAAAGTATACAATTCAATGGTTTTTAGTATATGCACAGAGTTGTGCAACCATCACCATGATCAATTTTAGAACATTTTCATTATTGCAGAAAGAAACCCTGTACCCTCCCCACTACCCACCCCTCTCCCAACCACTCATCTACTTTCTGTCTCTATAGATTTACCTATTCTGGACATTTCCTGTAAATGGAATTATACACTACATGGCCTCTTGTGACTAGCTTCTTTCACTTAGCATAATGCTTTCAAGGTTCATCCCTTTTGTCCCAACCTTCATATCTCAGCTCAAATGTCATTTTCTCAGTGAGACCCTCTTTTACCACCTTGTCTAAAGTGGTCTCCTTTGAATCATTCTCAGCTGTATCTCCCTATTCCTTTCCTTTACAGCACTTATTACAACTTGTAATCATCTCATTTATTTGTGTCTGCTCTGCCACTAGAACGTAAGCTCTTTGAGGGCAGGGAACATGTCTGCCATGTTTACTGTCCTGCCACTCTTTTATGTTGTCATGTGGCAGCACTTAGCACAACGCCTGGTGCAAGGAATACCAAAGAACTGGTCAATGTTGAAGAGTGACTCAATGCCCCCTTTTCTTCCCTGCCCAGGACTACCATCCATACCTGCTCCTTTAACTTCTGAACCTTCATGTCCTGCCTCAGCCGTTCCAGTTGTTGGCTGGCATCTGTCAGCTCCTTCTGAGTCTGCAGCAGTGTCTCCAGGAGGGACATTCTCTCTTTCTCTGTTTCGAGCTGCATCTGTGGAGGGGCAGGAGGACAAGGGCTTGTTGGATCGGGGTTACCATGCTCACCCACTAGGCCACAAGCACATTCCAGCTGCTCTAGGGCTCTTCCAGTGAATGGGGTTGGGGCTGAGGGCAATGCGAAGCCTGGACCCACTGATTGAGAACCAGGAAGTACAAAGATTGCTGCTGGTTTGCATGCTGACAGGATGTGGTAAACGGCAGCCCTCCCTCAGGAAGTTTGACATACTGCCGGCCCTGCAGCTAATGGTGCTGATCACCCTGCTCACTGGTAGCAAAGCAGGCAGCTAGATTCCGTTCTGGAAGCCCCCCGCTGTACCACTCTTGGGAGTAGAAAAGGAAGTGGTCAAAGGTAGCGGGATCACAGGTTGGATGTGCAGCTCCAGTCCTCCCAGCCTCCCACCTGGCACAGGGCGCTCTCGGCCTCAGCCCGTTCTTCTTCCCTCTGCGTCCGGATGGCCTCGGTTTCTGCCTGCTGCTCCCTCAGCCTCATTTCCAGCTCCATTTTCTCCCTTTCTAGGCTCTCCAGAGCCTTATCTAGCTCCTGCTGGTGCCAAGAGCGCTCTTTCTCCTGGTCATATGAAGGAAACACAGTTAGAACCGAATGGGTGAGTAGAAGAGGCAGGAGGAGAGCTGGGTTAGAATAAGAAGTCTACTGTTCACCAGCTGTGTGATCTTGGATGTCTCTAAGTCTGTTTCCTCATCTGTAAAGGAGGGCTAATAATCCTTGCCTTACCAATCTCGCCAAATTTTATGAGAATCAAATGAGATTTATTAAAAAAAACTCAAATGAAATAATACATGTAAAAGTTCTTTCTCAAGTGCAATTTTCTCTAATATAAGCTATGAATATCTGGTATTTTAAAGCAACCACATCATGGCTAATGGTTGTAATAACGAACCGAGGCAGCAGACTGACTCTCTGCTGCCCACTCTTCTCTGCTGAGGGTGGTGGAGTTAGTCTTCTGAAAAGTCAGGCCAAGCCTAGCTATACTACACAGGCAAGTCTCCTGCATTATACAAGAGCATTAGGATGGGGCATCCTGGTCCTCCCAATGGTGGACCAAAGCCTTCCCTGATCTCCCAGACTAATGCAGCCCCCTACTAGGTTCTCAGGATAGCAGTGAAGGGCTTTGGAGCCAGGGCGCCTGGGTTACAGTCTTTAATCCAACACTACTGGTGTGACCTCAGTCAATTTCTAAACATCTTGGAGGTACTTGCTATACCTAATAACCTTGAAATTCATCTTATGGCTACGTGGGAAAAAGAACACAGAAGACAAAGGGTGGGGAGTCTGATAAGACATTCTCAACTTAAGCTGGACTTCCAAAGGGCTATACCAGGGTCAAGAAACTATGGCACACGGGCCAAATCTGGGCCCACCTCCTGTTGCTGTATGGCCTGTGAGCTACGAACGGTTTTTACATTTTTAATACTTGAAAAGAAGTCAAAAGAATAGTAGGATTTTGTGATATGTGAAAATTATACAAAATTCAAATTTCAGTGTCCACATACAATGTTGTATTGGAACAAGCCATGCTCATTTGTTGACTTTTGCACTACAGCAGCAATCTCTGTGGGACAGAGACTGTAGGGTCCACAAAGCACAGTATGTGACGCTTTACAAAAGAACTTGCTTATCCCTGGGCTAGAGTGCCCTCAGTTTAAGGGCAAACTTGAGAGAGAGAGGGAGAAGGAAAGGGGAAGAAAAAGGGAGAGAAAGAAAACAAAACAAAAAGCTCTACAGGAGGGAACAGCAAGGAAATTGGTCTCAGCCTTCACACCGGGCAAAAAAAAATCTCCCTTGAGAATTCATAACCATAAGCTGGTCTTCATGTGAGTTCAGGGCCTGAATGCGGCCCAAAAAAACTTTACAAATTTTATTTTAAAGTCGTCCTCAGGGCCGGCCCTGTGGCCGAGTGGTTGAGTTCGCGCATTCCGCTTTGGTGGCCCAGGGTTTCGCCAGTTCGGATCCTGGGCACGTACGTGGCACCGCTCATCAAGCCATGCTGAGGTGGTGTCCCACAGGCCACAACTAGGACCCACAACTAACAGTATACAACTGTGTACTGGGGGGCTTTTGGGAGAAGAAGGAAAAATAAAATCTTTAAAAAATAAAAACAAACAAATAAAGTGGTCCTGGGATGCTGGTCTTTCAGCTTTCTGACAGAAGCAAAAGCAAATTCTCTGAAGAAAAACTCCTTCGTCTCAGACCTAAAAGGATTCCCACAGAAAAGTTTCCAAAGAACATGAGCTCATAGTCAAGTATCAAAAAACACACAGGGATCAAGGCCATGAGTAAGAGCCAATGGAAACAACATATAATGAAGTTGGGCCAAAAAAGATTTTAGTTATTGGAAATTATTAGACAGCATAAAAGCATGTTTTGTATGTTTAAAGAATAAAAGAGGGGAATGAAAATATAAATTAGGGAAAAGAGATTAAAAACCAACCAAGAAGATTTGAAAAAATAACTGACTGGAAGGCCTAGAAATAAAAAGTTAATAAATGAAATTTAAAACTTGGTGAATAGACTATATAACAGATTAAACACAGCCAAAAAGGGAAATTCGTGAATACAAGAGAGATCTGAAAAAAATCATCCAGAACACAGTATAGAAAGAGAAAAGTCAACATGGAAAATATAAGAGTTAAGATACATGGAGCATAGAGTAAGAAGGTCTGACATATACTTATTCAGAGTCTTCTCAATACCAACCACAGAATAATCAATTTGCTGAGAGAAAATACCTGTCACCCTAGAAATTTATACCTTAATTTTATGTCCAGTCAAACTATCTTTCAAGAATAAAAGTAAAATAGAAATATTTTCAGACAACTACCAACAGACCCTCAAAGGAAGGAAAATAAATCCAAATAGAAAGTCTGATATGCGAGATGGAACAGTGAGCAAAAAAATTTGTAAATTTGTCAGTGTATCTAAACAAATATTGACTGCATAAAACAATAATCAAAATTCATAATTTATGCTGCTAAGAAACTAGTTATAACTAAACACATTGAATAAAATAGTATATAAGTCAGGAGGAATGAATGCAGGTAAATGTTCTGAGGTTCTTGCATCATTCAAGAAAAGGGTAAATATACTCATGAACTTGAGATTTTATTAAGTATGTACTTCAAAATGTTAAAGGAAATAATTGAAAATAAAAAAAACAGAGTACATATCATCCAAAGTGATAGAAAAAAAGAGGTGAGAAAAGAATACAACTTAGGGGCTGGCCCCGTGGCCGAGTGGTTAAGTTTGCGCGCTCCGCTGCAGGCGGCCCAGTGTTTCGTTGGTTTGAATCCTGGGCGCGGACATGGCACTGCTCATCTAAACCACGCTGAGGCAGCGTCCCACATGCCACAACTAGAGGGACCCACAATGAAGAATATACAACTGTGTACTGGGGGGCTTTGGGGAGAAAAAGGAAAAAATAAAATCTTTAAAAAAAAAAAATACAACTTAATCATCCAATTAACTCTCTAAAAGAAGTTAAGAAAGGTGATCTTCCCTCCCTAAAAGACATAGAAAGGGACAAATAGCATAAGATGGTGGAAATAAATCCAAATACACCTATAATCACAATAAAAGCAAATGGACTAAGTTATTTAAGTAAAAGACAAAAGAAACAATTCTGAATTGGGCAAGAATGGGTCCAAGGCATTCCTCTGCTCCCTTGACATCCTGGGGCCAGTTTTAACAATCCTAAATCTCAGGATCCACTCTTAATTCTCTGTACATACTGAAACAACAACAATAATAAGAGCTAACACAAATATAGAGCTTACTATACACCAGGAACTGTTCTCAGTGTTTTTCATATATTAATTCACTTACTAGATAGAAGCTGGATTTTGCACCTTGTGACCGGGCTAGTCCTGTTCAGATTTCACTCTTTCTTATAAGCAGCAATACCTGGACCAGGAGTCAGCAGGGGGAGCATTCACTAAAGGGAGGCCATGTCTGTCTCTCCCATCCCCAGCCACATCCATCACTACATACCCATTTCTCCTGGAGTTGGTTCACTTCCTCTTCATGGGCTGACTTCTGTCGCTGCAGGGCAGTCTGTCCCTCTTGCTCAGCTTGGGCCAGCTGTCTGGCTGCTGTATCCCGCTCCTGCTCTGCCTGGCTCCGTTCAGTGTCCAGTTCCAACTTTAGGCACCTCACTTCCCCTAAGATGCCAGGGACAGGATCTGGTCTCTGAGCCTCTGCCCTCCTCCTTTCACCCCTCTCCCTGGACTTCATGAGCAACGCCCATGTCAGAGGCCCTGGCTGGAGAAGGACCTCTAACAGTTTCCCACTGCCTTCCTTGCTTTCAACATCCCCATGGAATGAGTGTGCCCCATCCCAGTTGGGTTCTCACCTTGGATTACTTCCTTGGCTTGAGTGACAGTTTGAAGCTGAACCTCCAGCTGCCCCTTGGTGACCTCTATCAGAGAATTTTGTTGTTGGGCCTCAAACAGACTGTTCTCCAGTAGCTCCTTGGCTGAGCTGTCAGGTTCAGGAATCAGGAAGAGTTCTTACCCATCAAGCCCCTTGCCCTTCATTAAGAGGAGTTGGGTTCTAAGTACTGGCTACCTGGAGAAGTTAGGCGGGCAATTACAAATTCATAACTCATTTAGAACCCATATACTTAGGGCAGGGAACTTAGCTTGGCTGTCCCTTGCCTTGAAAAGCTCTCTCTGCCCTTGGCTGAACTGGGTTGGGCCTTACCTGAGCCCCAGCAGTTGTTCAGAGAGGTCCTGCCGGTCCCGCTCCACAGCCTGCAGCCGCACCTCTAGGGCCGCCCTCTCCCGGACTAGGGCCTCCTTCTCCTGGACTGCCCGGGCAAGCACTTCTTCCTGTCGCTTTGCCTCCTGATGCAGCTGCTCCAGCTGAGCTGAGGCTGCCTCCTGCTGGTGACGTGCCTGAGGGAAGGAAATTAGTGAGACAGAGCAGAGGCAGGGGCCCCCCAGGGCTGCTATCCCAGGTTAGGGCCACTGGCTCACATCTAATTCAAACTAGGGGGTGTGAAGCAGTGGGGAATCAGTAAAGGATTCTTATAGGAAGTCTTTTAAAAAATTGGGAGATAGGGGCCGGCCCAGTGGCGCAGTGGTTAAGTTCGCACATTCCGCTTCTCAGCAGCCCGGGGTTTGCTGGTTCAGATCCCGGGTGCGGACATGGCGCTGCTTGGCACTCCATGCTGTGGTAGGTGTCCCACATATAAAGTAAGGAAAATGGGCACGGATGTTAGCTCAGGGCCAGTCTTCCTCAAAAAAAAAAAAAAAAAAGGGAGATATACCCCAAATTAGTAACACAGGTCATTCCTAGGAAGTAATACTTTTTCACTTTCCGAAACATTTCTATAGTGTTTTAATTTTTTACAATGAGCATATATTATACCTTAATGTGATGGTATCAGTTTTGTCTTCTCACCTCACTAAGTTTCTCTTGAATTTCTTCCTTCTCTTCTTGGATGCTCCTGAGATCTGCCTGCAGCTCAGCCTTGGTCTCCTCTGCTTTCTGCAGCTGAGCCTCCAGGTGAGTGCTCTTGTCCCAAAGGGCTTCCCTGCTCCTCTCCGCCTCTGCCAGGCCCACCTGCAAAGCACTTCTTGCCTGCTCTGCTGCCTCCATTCTGCTGCACACAGACTGGTTCTCTTGTTCTAACTACTGGCCAAAAAGAGAAGGGCATCAAAGATAAATGTTACAGTTTAGAGATCAAATGCTGAGACAGAAATCCAAGTGAGATATGAACTGACTCTCCAAAGATGAACACAAGAGTGCCTATAAGAGAGGGGACTATGCATTCATTTGGTTTAGTGGCTATATTCCAGGTACTAGATGGGTTGATGCTGGGGATAGAGATAAAAAAGGCAAAATCCTACTCTCAAAGAATTCAAAATAAGGGAACACAGAACATGTCTGGGGCTCAGGAGAACAGGGTAGTGAAGAAGCTTGTTAAATTTGCAAACTATAGAGGAGATTCTTTGACACCTAGGCTCTTCAGAGATCTTTTTCTGGTGACTGCTGTTATCTCATGCAACAGGACTGGAAACTGAATCTTCCTTCCAGAGGACACAGGCGTCCTTCTTTGCCCTGGTGATTTTACCCTAAAGCCCAAAGGTGGTTCTGCTGTGGGTATCAGAGCAGACTATTTTTAATGGCTATGCCCAGTTTTTATAGTCTTTGCTCTCCTCTGCACTATAAATGTTCCTTTTGCTCATTTCAGGACTACATTTGAGAGTTTATCTGTCTTGGGCATTTAAGGACTCTTCTCTGTCATGGGTGTCAGCTTTGTCTGTCACTGGCTTGCCCTTGGTCAGAGCCCAGCCCTACCCTGTGGATCAGAGCAATCTTTGCTCACCTGGAGAAGCTGCTGGCTCAGCCCAACTTTGTCTAAGGCCAAAGCCTCATTTAAGGCACTGAGCTTGACAGTGGCAGCCCGAAGATCAGCTACCTCAGCCTTCAGGCTGTTCTCAGAACTCGACAGATCTGCAATGGACTGTTCTGCCTAAAAACAAAGAGGGTTGAAGGGTTTCCTTTTTCCAGTTTTCCTGCAACATGAACAGCTCACATCCCCAAAACCTGCTGCTTTCTTTGTAAAGAGATCAGTTAACACTCCATTCTCTCCCTTGCATTCTAAACAAGTTTTCCCTTCATTCACTCATTCATTCATTCATTCATTCATTGAGAAGTAAGAGAGGAACTAACAGAGAGTGTAAACAATACAACTGTAATGATACCATAGACAATGTAAGCACAAAGTGCTTTCTTTCTCTGGGAACTCAGAGAAAGCACTAATTCAGTTTGGGAGAATCAAAAATACCTGGTAGAAGAGTTGACAATTAAGTTGGGTACTGAGAGATAAGAAACAGTTTGCGGTTAAAGCAGGAGGAGAGAAGCAGTCCAGGCAAAGGGAAAAGTACATGCAAAGAATTAGAGCCATGAAAGGACGTGGTAAAACTGAGGATGCAATTAGTGCTGGACGGCTGGAGTAAACGTACATGAGGACAGGGATTTGGAGTCAAGAGGAGGCTAGAAACAGTTTGGGGCAGATGGCAAAAGGCTTTGAATGCAGCACCAAGGAGCTGGGAAGCCACTGAATGGTTTTAAGAAAGAGACTGGCATAATCAGATTTATATTTTAGAAAACCATTCTAATTCCAATATAGAGGGCATGTTGGGAGGGAGAGAACCCAGAAGCAGAGACTAGTAATTGAGGCAACAAATATGAGGAGTTGGCTTGCAAGGTGAAGAATGAGGCAGGCTGCATGCCCTTTTACGGAAACACAACTTCCTAAGCCACCCACCCCACCCAGCCAGTGGGGGGCAGGCCTGCGCACCCTGGCCAGCGCTGCGGTCACTTCTGTTTGCTCTTGCCTCAGCAACTCCCCTTCCAGGCGACTGGACTCCAGGGCTTCCCGAAGAGTGATCAGCTCACTGAGTGATTCTGATTGTCTGGCTTCCAGGCCCGCCAGCGTCTCCTGACTAAGATGGGAAGGAAAAGGGGCTAGAGAAGTCTTAGGGAGTGGCCACACCCAAAAGGTAACAGGAATATAATTACCTTTGCTATGCAAAAGAACGAAGAAGGTCTCTAAAAACTCATCAGGAAAGATCTCCAAGACATAGTAAGTGAGAAAAGCAAGGTGTAGAACGGTATATGCCGTGTAAGACCTTTTATGCAAGAAATTGGGGGGAATAAGAATATATGCATACATTTGCATAAAGCAGCACTGGAAAGATAAACAAGAAATTAATTTAAATGGTTATGAACAGAAGGAAGGGAAATGGGATGGATGAAGCAGAGGGGAGTAAGACTTTGTGTATATCTTTTTAAATAGTTTTGACTTTCAAATCATATAAATATTGGTAAATGTATTATCGATTCAAACAAATTAAATTTAAAAACATATAATTATCTTTGTGGATTGTCTGTTCTTCTCCTTGGTACAGGGGAGACTATTCCTTGCACAAGTCATGAACCTTACAGCAAGATTCCATTATCTGTGCCTACTAGGTGCAAGGAGCCAGGGCACAGGAGAGGGGGATATGCCAAAGTTGAAGACACAGTCCCCGCTTCCAGTTACTGAAGACCTACCATATGCCAGGCTGTGTGCTGGCATTTTGTAAAACACTGCTCTGATCTTCCCAATCACCCTTCAAGGTAAATATTATGACCCCCATTTTACAAATAAAGTAATCTGACCAAGTGGCAGAGCCATAATTTAAACCAAGGTTTTGCCCAGCTCTAAAGTCCTTGCTTTATCTGACATCATATAGGGGAATTAACAGATTAGCTGAGTCCTTTTACTCTGAAATTCTCTTTCTTGGCCAGCTCACTTCCCATTATTTCCCAGGGTAAGTCCTACCCTTTAGCCAGCCCAGACTACTCTGAACGTGCCATGAACCTCCCTGCCTCCTTTTCTTTGCTAATCTGTTCCTTTAGCCCTTCTCCCACTCTGTACCATCAAAACACGTCAAGGCCCAGCTCAAAGGCTACCCTCTCCTCCCTGAAGCTTTCAATATTAACTATAACTCCCACGCTCCTAAAGGACCTGGCTTGAAGCTCTATTTAGCTCATACCTCTTCTGGCCTCACGCTACAGTTAGTTTACTTGTCTGTCTTTCCCATCAGTCTGCAAACTGCTTGAGATTAGGGCCTATGTCTTATTTATTTCTGCATCCCCCACAGTGCCTCATCCCTCGTGAGTGCTCAGCAAAGCCTGGATGAACTTTCTGTCTTCCTCCTTCTGCAGAGGAAAGAGAAGTAAGCTAATGTGAATACACTGCATGCCAGGCTTCAATTTACTCCACTTTCTAGGAGAGGGTAGTCAGGGAGGAGGGTGTGGAATTGAAGGGAAGATCAAGCCCCAGTGAGGAGGGGACTGGTCACACTTACAGGCGCTCCCTCTCACGGACAGCCAGGTGAAGCTCCTCCTGCTGCTCCTCCTTCTCACCCTGAGCAGAGTCCCCCTGCAGCTGCAGCTCCACGTTGGTCCTTCGCAATCGCCATGCCTCCTGTTCCAGAACCTCCAGCTGCTGCTGCAGCTCTTCCCTGGTCTTCTGCAGGAGCTCTCGCTCCCTGGAAGGAGGAGACCAGAGATGAGCAGAAACCTTTAAACCTAAAATCCTTCCTTGAAACAGATATCACGGAGTCAAAGGAGAGAGGTGTCTGTTTCCTTTAACATCTCATCTTCGCTTTTGAGCAGGAAACTGTTTTTTATCATCACAAAGACCCAAAACGGAGTGAGCAGGAACAAGCAGAACACAAAACAAGGCAGCTCTAAGCAGCCCTGGGTCTCAAGGAGAGTAGGGTCAGCCAATGAGAAATGAGAAACATGATGCGAGTGGGTAAATGGGCAGATGAGGACTGAGCCCAGGGAGGAAGGCGGGCATGAACAGCCCCCTGCTCACTTGCTGAGAGAGTCCACCTCTCCCTGGAGGTCCACGGTCTGCCCTGCCAGAGTGTCCCGCTCTCCAGTGAGCTTCTGTAGCCGCTGTCTCAAGGCCTCACCCTCTTCCTCCCACTGATTGTGTTGCTGCTGTAAGAAGCTCACAGCTTCCTGACAGCCTGAAAGCTGCTGCCTTAGGTCCTGCAGAGGGAGGGTAAGAGAAGTGAGATGGTGAACAAGAGGGCAGGGCAAAGGAGAGACGTAAGAGCCTGAAAGTAGGGCTTGGCAAGGGGTAAGGGGTTGGTGCAAAAACAGTAAGCTAAGAATAGAGATGTAACCAGTCAAGAAGACAGAGGACCAGAGATTACTGGGCTTCTGCGGCTCCCAGAGTCTTAGAGCTCATCATCATCAAATGTACAGCGGTTGGGAGGGATGGTAAGTGTGGTTGGGACCCTGAGAACAGGGGAACACTTACCCATACTCCCCCAGGGCTCTGGTTGCCAGTCTTTGCATGGTGATATGCAAAGACTGCATGCAAAGGGAAGTGTGCCACTGGCACAGGGAATGTGCCAGTTACCCACAAGTACAACTGGGCAGCACAGATTCTAATGGGCACTTTGGGGTGCTGATAAAACCCCTCATGACTAGTTCACCAAAGTGAAAGAGGCAGTCAAGGCTAGGAGGGTACCTGGGGCACAAATCAGTCTAGATACCCACCCTCGTGGCTGAGGAGAAATGCTGGGGTTCGCACCTGCACAGCCTGGCGTCTCCGAGTCAGCACTGAACGCACCAGAGTAAGAGCCTTGTCTGGGTCCCGGGAGTCAAACTGGGAGGAGAAGCCACTAGAGTCCAGCTCCAAGGAGTTCTCATGACCAGAGCCTTGGGCCATATTGTCCCCTTCTTCCACCATGGCCTGAAACCCAACACAGCAGGGTCACCACCCTACTGACCAAGGCCTAGAGTCCATACAGAGGACTTACACTACAGCCTGGACAAACCTGATGTTTTCCTTCTCAGGCACTCTCCCTGGGGGTGGGAAGAGCATATCTAAGAGCAAAAAAGGTTAGTTCCTGCAAGTCTTCACCTTTGGCCACGCAAACTTAGAACCAGCAACAAGGCTAGAGCACCCCCTGAGGTAACAATAAATGAAGAAATGAAGGAAGAATAGGCTATTGAGGTAACAAACACCAGAATCCAGCCACAGGCCTGAGAATTGCAGCTGACAATAAGAAAGAGGGCCTGTCCCAGCAGGCGGTGCTAGCACATGAATGCCTAGCTACTGCTTAGGGTTCCAGCCATGAAATACACTCAGAGAACTCATCCTCACCAGACCCTAAGCTCAAACACCTCAGACAGTGGAAATCTAGGCATGACTGAGGACACGGAGGCCTCAGGAGAGGAGTGAGGCATACCCTGGTTACCATGACCAGGAGGCTTACCAGTACCTGGGTTATATCCTTGATCACCTGCTGTAAAGACAGCTTCTCCTCTTGGGCATTCCTACTAAGAGATGCCTCATGTTCCATTAATTCTGCATGATTTGTCTCCTGAACAGGGAACAAAATAGAGTCTGTGAGCCAAACTCAGAAGAGAATTTATCACTCCAGCCCCCAAATCAACCAGAGTCTCATTCTGTCTATTCTGTCAACCACACTTTTTTCCTTGACCACATGTGTATGCTAATATTGTTCTAGCACTCTGAAGACAAGGCGATAGGGTGATTAAGAGTTCCAATGAAAATGATTAAGAGCTCCAAATTAGACTGCCTAGATTGGAGTTTTTGCTCTATCACTTACTATCTTGGTAACCTTAGGCAACTGCTTCTTTGAGCTTCTTTCTCTTTAAAATAGGAATTAACAGCAACTACTTCACAGGTTTGTTTTGAGGCTTAACTGAAGAAAATGCACGTAAATTACTCCACAGTAGTGTCTGGCACAAAGTATATGCTCAATAAATGTGAGCTGTCATTGGATGGAGGATGGCTGCTGTCTTTGAAGAGCAAACTGATGCTTGAGACCTAAGGCTGAAGCAGGGAATCCTCTAGCCCCAAAGCTAGCAATAAACTCGAAGACTCAAGATTTCCCCTCTTCCTTCCTATCATGTTGTGTTAGTGAAGGCCTGAAGACACAGACCTGCTACTCTGCTTTATTTGGCCTATAAAAAATTTGAACCAACATTTATAAAGTGACCTTTTCATGAAAACCTGAATTTCTGGCTTCTCTTAAAAAGTTAACAAATGGGCCATACCCAGCCCGCATTCAAATATGGTAACAATGCACTGAAGTTGAACAGTGGATGCCTCCTCTAGATGAGCCATGTATGCTTCAGGGTCCTGCAGTCCCTCCTACCCTCATTAACAGTGACATCGACTGTCCCCCGCAGCACTGACAGCACTAGAAAACCAGAATTCTTAGAACCGAACCACTTCACTCATTTACATTATCTGGGTCCTGCAGACGTTTGAATTTGCAAATTCCTGACCAAAAGGAAACAAAAAGGCATAAACAAGTCCGGCTCCCAGCTATCCCAGCTTTGATGAGAAGACTAGGGGTATGAATGTGGATAGGGGTTCAGGATCCACCTAAAATCAGAGGTCTGAACATTCTTAGAAATGAATCAAATGTGGAATCAAGTCAGACACTCGAAAGTTCAAGCTTAGAGAGTCCCTGTGATAACAGCCCCAGCAAATGTTAAGCCAGTGACACCAACCTCACTCCTTCACAAGAAAGACTGTTCAACTACTGAACAGCTCTAGCTGCTAGCCAAACTCTACCACCCTGTGATGTCAGTCATTGACACTGGTTTTGCCCATCTAGAAAACATTAAACAAGCCAACTCTTTTCCCCAACGTCACTCCTTCAGATCTGTTCTCCAGGCTAACCACTGCCATACTCCTCAATTGTTTCCCACATGAGTATGTGTAGAATCTCTCTACACATCCCCTTCCTCATCTGCCAGTGTGCCTCTTAATGTGTGCCCCACTCTCTTTGGTAAGGACACACTGCATGTATATGCCATTGTAGTTTCCCCAGGAATATGGTAGGGAAAGTAGACCACTAATATTTATTGAATGAGTTAGTTAATTTTCAGATTCAGCCAAAATTTATTTTTCAGCTTTAGGGGATTTCACTGAGGAACATTTATCTTGTATCTTGTACTATCTGTCCATAAAGGACAAGGAACCTACAGGCCTATTCCCAACTCCTTTCCAGAACAAAGGATCATGTACCAGGATCTCCATTGTCTCTCTCAGAGCCTTTACCATCTTTTCATAATCTTCATTTTGCTTCTGAGACTGGATCAGCAGAGCAGAGAGCTCAGTCACCCTAAAGGGAAGAGCACAGCACTGTCACCTGGGCAGCACACTGATGTGGACATAGCTACTATGCAGCACATCCCAGCCCCAACACGGACACCCCCACTGCAGCCTCCCCAGAGTCCCTTGGGCACCCCCAGCCCCACTGCACTCCCTGAATACCACATGACACTATAGCCTTGAACTTGGGGGAAGCCAAAGCCACTCAGACACATGCAGGGATTTACCACATCTCAAGGCTGGAACACGTGTTTGGGGGCCCGAGAGCTGAAGGAAAGCCCTGGCCCAGGCCCTTCCAGGCCCCGCTTGATCTTGAAGTCAAGCACCCTGAAGCCAATAAGAATATCAGAATTGCCACATGGGATAGTCCCAAGGTCCCTCCAGCCCATGGTTCTGACTCTGACAGGGAAAAAGGAGAGGCAGTTTGGAGGAGATTATGGTCAACCTCCCTGATATTAACCTCAAAGTTCAGGGAAATCACCATACATCTTCATCACTTAACACTATATTCTGGAGTTCAATACTTGGTATTATATGAGGGGCTAAATAAATATTTCTTCATTCACTCAATTTCATTTCACAGTCTTAATAATTTTATTCTGTACCATCTCTAAGAGCCTTAACTCCCTGTATAGTCATTCATTTAATTATTGTATCATTCAATAAACATTTATTGAGTGTCTACTAGATGACAGGTGAAGTGCAAAGCACTGAGACACAGAACTGATTAGACATGGTCTCTTCCTTGTGCTTCTCAGTGCCTCCACCACCCAAACCAAGACAGGCTGCAATTTACATACACTACCAACAGGTGGAGACACAACCCTAGCCATGGGGTATAAAGGGAACTTTACCCTGAGATTTAAATGGGGCTTTTTGCTAATGTCCCTACCTTTCTTATGATCATTTAAAAAAAAAAAAAAAAATCCATTTTATTATAATCCAAAAAACAAAGAGCCTAACCAAAAAAAAAGGAAACTAAATAATCAACAAGATACAATGAGATCAATGCTGTAACATAGCAGGTCAAAAAACCACACTGGGGCATAGTAATTTAACAGGCTAGTGAGGTGAGAGGCAGCTTCATCGAAGAGGTGACATTTGAACTATGGCTTAAAGGATAAGGCAGAGAGAGAAGGGAGGGAGGCATTCCAATCCAAGGTCAGCATGTACAAAGACAGAGCTTGACTGTTCTGGGAATGGCAAGTAGTTTGGTGTTGACAGAGGACAGAGTCATAGCCAGCTCTGTAAGTCAACAGGAGAGAAACACCTGCAAGACAGTCTGAGGGTAGAGGGCAATGACATCGCCCCAACTGTGTCATTGGGTTTCAAACTAGACTCCCTTTGGCACATCTCCTTCCCCTCTCACGCTTGGAGGAATGCTCTTCACATCTCCTCCACCGGTCTCTAACTCCCTAAGGGAGGCAACTTGCCCTCAGTGAACCCTCCCTAGGACCCCAGCCCATCTCACCGATCCTGAAGCTCAGCCTTCTCCAGTTCCCCTTGACTCTTCAGCTGTATTAACTCCTGGCTCCTGTCATGGGCTTCCTTCTCCAGCTCCTGGGTCTTGGCTAGTAGCAGCAGCAGCTGGGCTGGCTCGCCCCCATCTAGTCTCCCAGATCCATCAGATTCCCGAGACTGTGCTCCCACGGTCAAACGCAGACAACAGGTCAACAGGGACCCTGAAAGCCTCACATGCTCAGCCTTCAGCTCAGTCAGATCTCTGAATATAAGCAAGGAAAGAGCAGGCTCCAACAGGGACTAGGGAAGGGAGCATGGAGATGAGGCCCAGCGAAGCCTGAGGAGCTGGTCTGGGAAAAAATCTGAATCCAACAATACCATCCCTCTCCACCAACTCTTCCACACACACCCCCAACCTTCTCCCTGTACCTGATCCCCCTTCTACAGCAGCCCACTGTCACATGTCTAGAATCGGTTGGGGCAAACCTCCTCCCTACTTATCCCCACACTAACCTGTCAGTGGCTGACTTCATTTCCAGGAAGTGGCGTCGGAAGGTCACCACCTCCCGCCATAAACTGAGAAGGCGACCGTGCTCCCCTTTTAGGTAGCCCTTGAAGAACTGTGTGTTCAGAAACCCAGGTCACATCAAAGGGCAGAGGACTACCTTTTGTTAACACAGGAGTCTTGGGTTCCTCCTGACTACTGGGGGAAGGGAAGGAGAGTTTTACAGGAGCTAGCTTACGAACAGGTGTCGATATTCAGGTTATGCTGAAGAGTTTGATAAAGTTAGCAGTGGAATTTAAGAGGTCAAAGGGCCTGGGGTATTAATTACATGACCTTCCTCTGAGCTAGATTGGAAAAGGATAAACAGTAGTTGCTCAACAAATGAGAGCTATTACCATTATTACCACAGACTTACAATGAGGATTAAATGACCTAGGATACGTAAATTACCTAGCATAGTACTTGGCACAGAGCAAAGGCTCAGGAAACATAGTTTCCTTTTAGCTGGGATCTGAAAACTCCCCAGGGTCCACATCTAGTCTTTCTTCCCCACTCAATTTCAATAGCTACCTCCTTAGCATCTAGACATGCAGACCTCCAGACAGGGAAGTCAGCAAGTGTTCAGATCCATCTAAAACCTAAGCTAGTCACTCATGTGGGAACAGAGTTACTTTGAGTGTCATGCCACCTGCCAGAAAACCTCAACTAGGCAGGTGAGGACAAAACTAAGCTGAAGGCTCGAGCAGGGCGAAGCCACCAGCATGAGTGGAAAGGATGGGCAGAGACGCTAACAACAGCCCAGTTTCCATTCAAGTCCTGAAGTTAACCCCTTCCGGCACTGACCAGGCAGTGCCCAGAGTGCACAACCCTCTTCTCACAGTTCCAGCCCCCTGTTCCTCCTACCTCCTGCTCCATCTGCCACTGGCTCTCCTTCCTCATGAGCTCATCCCGGGCCCGGCTCCAGTCTACTGTCAATTTTTCCACATCTTCCCGAAGGGCTTTATTTACCACGTCAGCTTTTTCCATGTGTAGCCGAAGCTGGGTGTTCACCTCTGCTAGACTCTCACACCTGCACTAGGGAGGGGTAGGAGCGAGAGCAAAATAAAGGTCTGATCCAAGCCTTGGACTTCTTGGAGTAAGATGACAACCACTGGAATTTTCCATTGCCAGGAACTGGAGGGCCAGGGCTGTAGTGCATGGTTCTAACCCTGTTAGCCCTGAGGACACAGGTTTCCCATCAGCCTTCTCCACCCACTGGCCAATCACCCAGGCCAGAGAATGCAGGGTCCATCACCTCTGTTGCTCTTCCTCCAAGCGGATTAGCAGCTGTTCTAGGTTTGGCTCCTCCACATTTTCCCACCTCGGAGGGACCGGTCCCTTAGCAAAACAGAGACAAACCTTACTCATCTTCAGAGAGAACATCACTCAGGCCAATCTTCTGATGCCCCCTTCTACAGCAGACCACTTTCTTTTTATGCTTTCTCTCCTTTCTTAGCAATATGACTCTTTCCTCAATCACCGCAACCTGAAAGCAAATCCACTTCATCCCTCTTCAAAAGTGAATCAGTGACCTCTCTTGAAAGATGGCATTTGTAGTGAAAAGAGCTTTCAACCTAAGAAACATAAGATATAGCTTCACTATTGGCCTTGACTTTTACACTCATTTTTGGACCTTAAGAAGTTACTTAACTTCCCAGAGCCACAGCCTTCAGCTGCAAAATGAAGGTGATCTCATTCCCCTCAGAAAGTCGCTTTGCAGAATAAGTGACAATTATTTGACAATGTCTAATGGTTCCTGGTCGATATAGAATGGTACTCAATCAGTTTTGGTTCTTTCCTTCCTCTGAGAGAACTTTTCTGAGGGGCTGTGAGAAGGTGCTGAGAGGGAGCTGGAACAAAGGCAAATGGGTTTTTCAAAGCCAGTTCTATCCAGCCAAGAGCACAAAGTCCTCTGCATCGAACAGGGGAGCAGCGATGCCTTTTAGGCGGCAAAGGCACACATCTCTCTAAGACAGATAAACACTGACACCTTCTGGAGGAAAAATGGATTTCTTCCCTCTGATTCCACACTGCTTCCAATCTGATTAAGTCTCCTGAAGCTGCGTTTTGCCCTTAGAGAGCCAAGAGTTGGTGTCTGACAGGCCAGGAATACCTAGGTCCAATGAAGGTATGTGTGATAAAGTTCTAAGGGGCTGAAGAAAGAGGCTTCTACCAAACACTGCCTCATCACCTCCCTCAGTCAGCAAATGAAACCTAACAAATATATTCACTGAGGCTCAGGGGGAGCACAGATCTCAGCCTCACTCACCCCAGTGGCTTCCAGCCGCTTCTCCAGCTCTTGGCACCAGGTCCGATACTGCAACACCTGAGGCAAACAAAGCAGGACATGGGCAATGGGCTGGTACAAACAGACCAAACCACAGGCCCCCAAGGATCTGGGGCAAATGCGCTGTGAACGGGGGACTGGGTGATTATAGTGAGGTAAGGCCACAGCATCTTATAGTTTCTATTTGGGTATTTAAACAATACTTTCTACATGCCTCGTGGATTGGAGAGGCAAGATCATGGGCTTTGGAACCAGAACTCCTAGGATCAGGTCCTAGCTCTACACTAGGGGGGCAAACTTAGACAATTAATTTAACCCTCGTGAAAGTACACACGGTATATATCTCATAGAGTAGTTGTGAGCATCAAAGGAGAGGCTGTCGGGACATTCCCACCACACGATTCTGCCTCCTGCGACCCTTATTCCACCTCAGCACCCAGCTCTAGGAGGTAGTCTTCTCTTTTCCCCTCCCTGAAGGGGCAGCTGCCTCACCTTGGCCTGCAGCTTCCTCACAAGGGTTGCTTGCCTCTGCTGGACCTCCTGGGAGTTCTTTAGCTTCCACCAGGAGGCTGCCTGGTTCTCTGCCATCTGCTGCTGTAGCGCCAGCACTTGCTCCTCCAGCATGAGCTGCAGTGGCTGGGGCTTCATACTGTTCAGCCCAGAGCCTCTTTTCTCCATGGGTGCACCAGACGGTAAGCCCACAGGCCTCTATGCAGCCAGAGGCTATTCACTCCCAGGAGAGTCTCTAATCATTGCTGTGCCCCTTGGACCTCCTCTTGAGCTGGGGACCAAAGCACACAGTGGGGTTGAAAGTGCTGTCTAGATGACTCAAATTTATTCAGCACTCATTAAGTCTGGCAAAGCTGGGCTGGACAAAGCAAATAGGTTCCTTTATTATAGGACTCCTCAGAAACTTTAAAGTACTAAGACGGACCCTAATCTCTAAGGGGAGGCTATGATGAGCATCATTTCTCAAATGTATTAGACCATGAAACAAGCTCACAGGACTAGCGCTTTCTGGCAAGCCTTCTAGAACTCTGCATTAGACCAAGAGCTCCTGGTTTACCACTGTATCCCTGGAGCCTGGCACAGTGCCTAATACATATCTGTGCAATCAATCATTGAAGGTACTTTAGTCTAGCAGGAGAGATAGACACAATTACAATACAATGTGGTGTGTGCAATAACAGAGACATCCCAGGATAGTATGGGGAAACAAAGGAAGGGCATTTAACCCAACCCGGGGTGCTGTGAACTGTGTGAATCATCTTCATAGTCAATACTTGCTAGATGATTCTATGGGTCAGTTGCTTTAAGTGCTTTATACCCATTATGTCATTTTGTCATCATAAGAATACTGAAAGCTTCCAATGCCTTCCCATCACACCACAGTGTTATTATAACTTTTTATACATGAACGAGGAAACTGAGGCTTACAAAGGTTAAGCAATTTGTCCTAGTTCATTCAGTTGGCATTTGGTTGATTAGGAATTTGAATACAAGCAGGCTCTCTCTCACAAAGAAGTAGCAGGCATTTCAGATTTCAGGCAGGGTATCCGAAAGAGAGAGGGAAGAAGGAACCAGCTTCAGCAGGACGGAAACACTCCTCACCCACCAGGAGCTGGGCCAAAACAGGGTAACTGGCCACTCGCAGACAGGGGATGCCAGCCTAACCAGTGACCTTCAGAGATACCCAGGAGAGGGAGAGGCAGGTGGTCAAGAAAAATTTGGGGTGCTAGACCAAACTCTGCCTCTAATGGGCTCTGTGACCTTGGGCATGCCACTTCTCTTTCAATCTCCTCATCCAAAAATGAGGGCACCCAGCTATATGACCTCTGAATTTCTTAGGCCTCTAAAACACACAATAATCTGGGGGAGGTGGGGAGAAGTTCGAATTCTCCCATTTTATTAACCCCGAGACACCCACCAGCAGGGTTAAGGAATATCTGTTATTTCCAACTACCTATCAGGAAAATGGTATATTAGAGCTGCCCTCTTGGTGCAGCCAGGAGTACGTCAGTCTCATAATCTGAGGAAAATGGTATATACAGCAAATGCAGATCCAACATTCGCACATACAGTGGGGGTTTCAGAGATCCCAAATCTCTTTAATGCACCAAACTGTTGATCTCCTACCTACTGGCTCAAATATCACTTCCTATCATGTCCTCCCAGACACAGCCAGGAAGAACTAATCACACACACGCACACATACGTAATGTCTATGTTACCTTTTACCATTATTATTTGTCTATCTTCTCTACTAACCTGTGAGTTCCTCAAAGGCAGAGGCTGTCTAATTCATTTTGGTATTAGCAGGGTTGTCAATAATGCATAACAAAGAAATGCAAGTGGGCCTCACTCCTGGCAGATCTAAACCCTTGGCCAGAGGTTACAAATGTGGCCTGCTGGCTCTTTCCTTTCTTTTTCTTTTTTGAGGAAGATTATCCCTGAGCTAACATCTGCTGCCAATCCTCCCCTTTATGCTGAGGAAGACTGGCCCTAAGCTAACATCCGTGCCCATCTTCCTCTCCTTTATATGTGGGATGCCTGCCACAGCATGGCTTGCCAAGCAGTACCATGTCTGCACCCAGGACCCGAACCGGTAAACCCCGGGCCGCCGAAGCAGAACGTGTGCACTTAACTGCTGCGCCACTGGGCCAGCCCCTGCTGGCTCTTTTCAACCATTGCGTGGCCTATACAATGGTTTCTAAGAATTCAAATAAGGTGCCAACGTATACCATTGGGAGAATGCATATAAAAATTCATATTCCTGGCTCCTTTGGAAAACCAGAATATCTAGTGATCCTCGACCTGCATCCCTACAGGGCAACAACCAGCTGCAGTTAAAGAGCTAAACAGTGTCTACCCTCTTTAGACAGGGCATGTGCCCTCCAGTTCACCACAGTCTCCACCTCCCACCCCCGACCCCAGCCTATGCTCTCCCACACATCAATAGAAGATTTCAGCTGTCATTTATCATTGCACGTGTGCTGTTTTCTTATAACAGAGTTATAGAGGAAAACTCAGTTTACCAATTTACATCATCTCCTCGGCAACTGAAGATACCCGAGTTTGCAGAGCTTGTACTAGACAGTATGGAAAGTGCATCAGGTAGGAAGAGTAGCGGCACCAACGAAGGCCTAATGGCACCAACACCCTAGGCTGCCTCTTCCTAGCCTATGAGCCAGGCTAATACAGTCTTCCGTCACACTCCAAACATCCTCCTTTTCTGCCCTTCCTTTCCACCAAGGCTGTCAACCAACTCACCACGGCTCTATGAGATGCTGGCTCAATCTCTCTCTGCTAGTTGGAGGCACAAACCTGCTGGGAAACAGTTCTTACTGCCCACACTACCTACAAGAATAGCTCGAAGTGGCTTCAAGGGACCTGAGGAGGCTTTTCTCTCCTAAAACTGTGAGGGGTAGGCTAGGCTTTTGCACACAGTGAGAGGCTCTGAAGCCCCAAGGCTCCCTTACCATCCTTTGAATCCCTACCCTCAAAATATTAGGTTGAACCATATGAAATTGCCAATATTTGCCCATTTTTTTTACCTATAAAAATGATAATTTCATGTAGTTCAACCTAATGTCTCTATAAGCAGCCCTGCCACAGTTTCTAGAATTCTCATATTAAATCCTCTTTTAGGATATGGCTGCTGTTAACATATAAACATTATTTGGGGAGGCAATATTAGTAACACTTCGGTTAAGAAATAGAATTATATTAGAATTATATGATTATTTTACTATAGCAGATAATTAAAAATTTTTAGAGCTATAGAAATTTAGTCCAACCCTCTCATTTTACAGATAAGGAAACCGAGGCCTATATAGATGAAATAACTTCATCTTGTTCATATTTTATTTATATGCTCCACTTACCTCGAAAAATGATTTGAAATTGTAGCAAATATACCATACTAATGTAAGATGTTACTAATAGGGGAACTGGGTGCAGGATGTATGGGAACTCTCTGCAGTACTATGAAATTTTTCTATAAATCTGAAACTGTTCTAAAAAACAAAATTTATTTTAAAATGATTTGAAGTGTTTTATGACTAAAACCCCCCAAAAATCCTCATAAAACTTAAATTCACTAAAACAAGAATAAAAAGAGGGAGGGAATAGAGAAAAATTACATCAGGAATCTTTATGAAATTCGGATTTAGCTCTGGGCTTCCTAAAGACAGAGTTCAGCACTCTTTTATTAACACACTGTCAGACCAGCCAGAAAATAAACTAGCAGAGCTCCAAAAGAAAGGCAGGTTTCAAGGTCCCTCAGAAAAGGAAAAGGTCAGTAGTTGGCCAGTGTTAACAGATTGGATTGCATTCAAATGAGAGAATGGATGTCAGTGTGCTTTGTAAATTATAAACCACCGAATAGATGTTATATCATTATTGCAAGAAAAGGAAAAATATTTGCTTCTTTTATACATTAATTTATCCCATAAACACTCATGAATTCCAGCTCAGTATCAGGCAGTCAGCCACAGCAATACAGAAATGAACAAGACCAACTTCCTACTTTTGCTAGGAACCAGACTAAGAAGCGCAATAACTTCTGAACCTAGAGTGGAAAGTGACAGAAGAGTGATATAAATTATCCAGTGAGCCTTCCCTCATCCAAAACACTACAAAAGGAGTATTTAAAAAAAGTTTAAAATAGAAGTAACACCATCTAAACTTCGAGTAGAACTGTAAAAGCTGCAAGGACTAAGATGTACATTGGTATTATTAAATAGAATTTGTCACAACGCAAAAAAGGAAAAACACGAGGGCCAAATATTTTATTTCCTGAGCAAAGAAACTATATATATTTGCCTGCAGAGACAATTTGTTTCTTAAAAATTAGCATGCAGCTCCTTACATAAATCTCATGGGTGGAGCCTCTCTCTGTTCTCCTTCCACCTCTCTGGCCTCTCCCTTCAGTCTCCTTTGCTGGCTCCTCCTCATCTCTCCAACATTTAAAGGTTAGAGGTACCAGAGCTCAGGCTTCAGACTTCTTAATCTGCATTCATTTCCTAGGTAATCTCATGCAGTTTACGGCTTAAAATAGACCTATCTGCCCATGACTCCCAGTGTTACATCTCCAGCCCAAACTTCCCTCTGGAAGTTCACACTCCTATATACACCAATTCCAAACGTCTATTTAACGTCTCCACACAGATGTCTAACAGGCATCTCAAAGTAAGCTTGTCCAAAAGTGAACTCCTGCTCTTCCAATCTTCCCCGTTTCAGTAAACAGCAATTCTATCCTGGTTGCTCAAGCCAAAAGCCTTATAGTTATCCTTACTCCACTCTCCCACATGCTATAACCAATCCATCAGAAAACCCTGCCGGCTCTACCAGATCCTATCTCTTTTTGATCCCTCACCACCACCATCCTGAGCTAAGGCACTCACTATTGCCTGGGGTGGTGGCTTTAAGGTGTGTCCACAAATTTTCTTTGATACTCCTCCCTTCAAGAGGTGGAGCCTAATTCTTTCCCCCTGAGTGTGAGCTGGAATAAAGTTTACAAAGCTGAATAAAGTAGAAATGACTTCCAAGACAAGGTCATAAAAGGCACTATGGCTTCTGTCTGTCTGTCTCTTTCCCCCTTTCTCGGACGTGTCCTGAGGACAATCAGGCAGCCCTGTGAAGAGGCCCAGTGGTAAGGAAATATCTTGGGAACAGATCAGCCATGAGCTTGACTGACTACAATCTCCTGAGAGACCCTATACCAGAAACACCCAGCAAACTGGCTCATGGATTTCTGACCCACAACTGTATAAGACAATAAGTAATTGTTGTTTCAAGCTGCTAAATTTGGAGGTAATTTCTTGCACAGCAATAGATAACTAATACACCTGGATTACTGCAAAAGCTTCCTAGACCACAGGATGCTTCCAAAATCTGTTTTTCCTCAACAAAGTAGTCAGAATAATCCTTTTAAAACAATGACAGGGGCCGGACCAGTGGCGCAGCGGTTAAGTTCACATGTTCCGCTTCTCAGCAGCCCGGGCTTCGCCAGTTTGGATCCCGGGTGCGGACATGGCACCACTTGGCAAAAGCCATGCTGTGGTAGGTGTCCCATGTACAAAGTAGAGGAAGATGGGCATGGATGTTAGCTCAGGGCCAGTCTTCCTCAGCAAAAAGAGTAGTTAGCTCAGGGCTAATCTTCCTCAAAAAAAATAAATAAATAAAAATAAAACAATGACAGACTATGCCACTCAGAACTCTCCAATGTAATGTTTTTTCTCCGAGAAAAAAACAAAATCATTATAATGGCCTACAGGGTCCTAATTATTCCATCCCAGCCTCCAACTGTTTTAATTCCTTTTCTTACTCCTCTCCCCTTTGCTCACACCCCTCCAGCCACACAGCCCTCCTTGCTGTAATGCTTGAAACACACCAAGCCACACACTCATCTCAGGCCTTCTTCCTCCAGTTACTTCATGATTTGCTCCTTTACCTCCTTCAGATCTCTGTTCAAATGTCACTTTCTCAGTAAGTTGTTCCCTAGCCACCCAATATAAAATACCTCCACCTTTTCACACACACTGGTATTTCTATTTACCTTACCATGCTTTATCTGTCTCTATCTGGTTATTATGTGTAACATACCAGTCAGAATGTAAATTTCCCAAGTGCAAGAATATTGTTTTATTGACTGCTATATTACTAGCTCCTAAAACAGTGCTTGGGATATAGCAGGAAGTCATTAAGTATTTGACTGACTGACCGACCGAATGAATATAAGAACTTTAGGTAACGTGATCCATATCACCAATGGTCTTGCAAAATGCTGATAGTTCTATAACCTTCTGAAAGGTAAAAAATAGATCATGTAGTGTGTAGCACTTTACTCTGCCACAACAATTATTTGTAATCTTCATAAAAAACCCTTTGAGATAAGACTGTTGTCCTCCTTTTAGAGACAAGAAAACTGAGGCTCAAAAAATGGAAGGGATATAACTGGTCAGTGGCAGAGCAAAGATTGAACCCCAATCTGTTTCCAAACTCTGTGCCCTCTCTATTACATTAAGCTGCCTCCTAAATCATGAAATATGAAATCACAGCTCTGTGAGGGACACTTCCTAAAAGGTGTGAAATGATGAGGTCTAGGTCTCCAGCTCTCTGATGGAAAAGGAGCAAAGAAAGGTAGAGTGAATGAAGGAATAGAGGGCTAGCAGCAGGGTGTAGCCTCTGTTCTGTCATGAACTCACTCTATATATTTGGGAACATCAATACTCCTTTCTAAGCCTTCTCAGTAAAATGTGCATCATAATTGCGGCCTCCCTAATTACGGGCTAAGCTAAAGACCCAATTCAACAGACATTTACCAAACCCAAAGGCAATCTAGTGAAATTACCACCTGCTCTGGGGACCAACAGCCTAGAAATCGTTTCCAGTTCCATTCACTTATTAACTGTGGGCTCTTAGGAAAACTGATCTATGAGTGCTTTGGTTTCTTCATGCATAAAATGTGAAGATCTAGAACCCACCTCACGGAATCGCCATGAGGATTAAATGGGTCTTTACATGCAATGCACTTTATCACTATTCAGTAAATATTAGCTACTATTATTATCATCATGTGCTAGATGTTGGGATATAAGAGATGAAAAAGGCAAGGCATAAAGCCCCAACAAGCGCACGGGTGTAAAAAGAGGAGCAGGAAAAGTAACTCGGTGCTATGAATGCAAAAACCGAGCAGCGAGATTAACTGCGCCCGCAGAAAGTGGTTGGGAAAGGTTTCCGAGCAAGTGATTGAGTTGGGTCCCGAAGAATGAGAGCTCCGGCGTGGGGCGGCCGGTGGGACCGGGCTTTCGGACAGATCACGTGCAATGTCCCAAGGGCAGAGGAAGCCGTAAACGCCGGGAGCCGGGAGCGAGACGGGCAGGAGAGCGCAGCGCCTTGTCTTGACAACCAGGGGCTGTTGGCTGTCGGATACGAGGGTCAGGAAGATCCCTTTCTGCGCGGACTGGAGCCCAGAACGGTGGCGGCAGGACGGGTCCCAGCCCCTCTCTGGGCCTCGGGTTCCTCCCGGCGAACGGGAGGCCGCTGCCCAAACAGGATTCCCTAAGGCGCCCTCGGCGGGCCTGTCTCTGGGCCTCGGACCGTTAACCCGGGCACCTCCCGCCTGCCCTCGAGGCCCCACCTCACCGCGCTCGCCTCCCGCGGACTCTCAGCGTGCTCCTCAGCGCCAGAGCAGCTCTAGCCGCCGCGAAGGCCCGGCCGGGGGCGGGAGCCCACCCCCCGGCTGGGCCCAGAGCCCGCCCCCCAACTCCCGCCCTTTCGGAGGACCCCGCCCCGCCGGGTCCGCGCCTATAGGAGGGCTGCGACGCTCCGGGACCTCCCGCCATGTTGAGTACTGGCAGCCAGTTTACTTGACTGGCCCAGAAGGAAAGGGGGATTATACTAAAAGATGTAAAATTCCCTCGCCAGAAATGGGGACAGCCACAGTCGCTGGATTCGGGCAACGGAAGTTCTGATAATAGAAAGAAAACCGCCGCAATCATCCCCCTTTTGGCTTCGGGGTTACACACTGCGCATGTGTTTGGTCACCTGGTTCTAAGTGCGCCTGCGCACTGCTCGGTCTGCAAAACAGAGTACAATTAACAGCTGCGTGAAGAGTGAGGGAACCGGGGACTGGGCAGCGATGGGCAGGGCGGACGGTTCCAGAGTTTTCTCACCCTTAGACCCCGAAGCTCCAAGGAGCCACAGGCGACGCAGCACTCACAGCATAGTTACTTAATGTCATTTTCCCCTACATGCGTTTGCACAGGGTGTTCTCTTTGCCTCAATGCCCTATATCTAGCCGGAGAACAGCAGTTTGTCTAATTTTCTGCGTAAACCTGACTTCTGCTGGAGAACTTTCTTCTGTCTATGATCCAGGCATTATTCCCATAGCGTTTTGTGCATAAATTATCAATGCACTTTCTTAGACTTGTAAATTGTATTTACCTGCCTCTCAGAAGGCACTCAGTAGTTCTAAATTTTTGGTTAGGATTATAAAAACAAAAACTGGGGTACTTCTTAAAATGCAGACTCTCGGATTCTGCCCCTAGAAAGTCAGTAAACCACGGTGGAGCCAGGGAATCTGCATTTCAGCAAATACCCTAGGTGATTCTGATGCAGCAGAAACGCACTTTGAGAAGCGCTGCATAAGATCGTCCATCTCTAGCACCCAGCACAAGGCCTGGTACAAAATAGGTTCTTGGTAAGTACTGAGTAAATAGATGGATGGATGAATGGATAGCTGGAGTGAAATAGGCAATCCACAGCCAAAGGGAACCTGGGAAGGGAACGCTCCAATAAGAGCTACATTGTATCTTTTCTCCTATAAGAACTACAAAAGAAAGTTCTTAGTTACTTTGAGAAAAAGAGGAAGTAAGTGAAGGGAAAACCAGAGAAGGGAGAACACTGGTTCTGAAAGATCCTAGACACTGGACAGAGAAAAAGATGTAAATAATCAGTGGTGTGGGAACAGGGAAATACTCTCACAATGGGTACTGTGCGAGAATGTTCACTACAACAATATATGGAGTGGAGAGAAACAACCTGAATGTTATACACATCAACCTCTTTTCTGCCTCAGGGCCTTTGCACATATTTTGCCCTCTACATAGACCAATTTGCCCCCAGCTGTTGGCTTAGCTGATGTTTTCCTTTCCTTCAGGTCTCACCTTAAATGACACTTCCCCAGCTAGGTCTTCCCTAACTCTGCTATCTAAAATAATATTCTATCATTTTCTATCACAGTACTCTGCTTCTTTCATAGCACTTCCCACTTTCTGTTTGTTTGTTGACCTATTATCTTTCTCCCCCTCTGAAGTTTAAGCTTCATGATGATAGGAGACTATGTCTGACTTATTCCTAGCATTTAGCACAGAGTCTGACACATGGTAGGTGCTGAATAAGCATCCACTGAATGAATGAATCAAGTCAGCCTCAGTGTTACAAAGGTGAATGACATAAAATTTGTCAGCAAACTACACAATACATTTTAAGACTGTGAGAAGTAAACGTAAGTTTCGGACTACCAAGACATACCAATAAACAGTAAATGGAGTAGAAAGGGATTAAAACCAAACAGTAATCTTTGATCTTTATAAAGAGGGATTCATTCATTCCCGTATTCATTTTTTTTATTCACTCAGGAAACGTTTATTGAACATCTATTATGTACACATATTGAATAATAATACAGTATATTAATAGCAAGTTGGAAATTGAATTAAAACATAACAAAGTAGTACAACTGGGTGTTTTGTCTCGGCCAGAGCAGAAAGTGGAGTTAGCTGATGTGTGAAAGTGGGTAATGTTCCCCCCTACAGGTTCTCTAGGCTCTGAGAGTACATCAGCATTCAATCATCCTACAAGTGCCAGGAACACTGGGGACAAACAAACAGGTGTTCATACACATTACTTGAATTCCTTGGGGCTTAAGAGCCTTATGGGAAAAGACTTACTCCAGACACAGTTAGAATCTGGCCCTGTTCAAACATGTCTGATAAACCAGAGTGGGGAGAAGGCCTCAAAGGAGGCTGGATTGGAGGGAGAGATAATGGATCAGCTGAAAGAAAAACAACCCTGGTCCCCTCCTGATGAACTGGGCTTCTTCCTTTATGTCCTAAACTCCACCTCTGGGAACATGCTTTACATCCTAACCCTCTCCCAGGGCTATAGTATGGATCCTGCATCCCAGTCTTGCTCATTTTTTATAGCTCTCCCTCCTGCTCCATGCCAAGAGGCTGTCTGGACTGACTGACTGTCTTTCTTTTTTAAATTGTATATGTGAAATTTCAAAGTAAGGTGCTAATATATATATATATTTTTTTCTAATAGCCTAAAATCTATTTTAAAGTTTTAAAATCCCTTATCTATGGAGTCAAGAGGGTAGAAGATAGAGAATTTGTGAGGAGCTATTTCTGGCTGTGATTCCCCACCCTTCCTAGGGAGGATTGCCTGGGAAATCTAGCTACAAGAGACAAGCCTGCTAACTGTTTTGGTGGCAGACCCAGGAGAGTGCTGCTATGCTGGGGTTGGCCTGCTCTCCAGGGCTGTTGTCAGGGAATGTTTTCTGTAGGCCAGATGTGGGCTAAGTAGGAAAGAGAGCCTGCACAAGCCTGTCCTGCGTCCTTTTCAGTAGGGCCTCTTAGATGGGTAAAGGGACCCCAAAAGTAAGAAGACAAATAACCGTTGGTAATAAACGTGTCTTTGCTAAGGGAAGTGCAGGAGGGGAGCCCACCAGAGAACCCCTGAAGAGCCTATAAGACCACCAATGATGCTTTGATAATGGACAGGAACGGCTATAAACACCTTCCAGACCCAGAAAACACAAAGCCAGCTACAATACTTAGTTCAAAGAAGACTTTCCCCCCTTTTACCATCTTCCTCTCCATGTCAACACCTTGAGTGACTGAACTGAGCTGAGGGCCACAGAGGGGAAAAATTGAGAAAAAACCGCCCCTACTCCCCTCTTTCTCACTGCAAGCTAATAGTCTGAAGCAGAGCTGAGGGCACCCAAACGATACAGTCTCTTGTAGTACATCGTGAACAACTTGCTGCTGTCCATCTGAGTTCATTCCTTCATCATTAAACCAATATTGATCACCTACTATGTGCCAAATCCTGAGCTAGACACTGTGAGAGACCCAAAGAACAGTAACACAGGGACCCCTTGCAGAGCCTCAGTTCACAGACTCACGCAGGATGCAGGTGAGTAAACAAGTTTCAAACACATAGAGTGAGGCAAATTCTACAAAGAGGGAGTGGCTGGCTTCATAGAGGCAGTGACATTATAACCTGACTGTGAAGGATAAATCTGCTGAGCAGACAAAGGCAGGAAGGGCATTCCAAGCAGAGTGTGTGCAAAGCACAGGGGTGTGCAAGAGCTTGGGATGTTTGGGGAATGCTGGGAATTTCCTCTGGGCACTCCTCTTGCTGATTCTACCCCTTGGGTGGGTTGTATGAATCTCCTTGGATTGGATAATTAGGTGATAACACAATCCCCTCCATCGGCTGGATTTTTTCCCCTAGCCCCGACCCTGCCTCAGTGAGCAGGTGTCATTCCATTCCTAGCCCCTTCCCACTGACCAACCAACCAGCTCACCCAAGCTAGACATTTCTTGAAGTGAGTGGCATCTTTTCACCACTGTTCGGGGCTTGGGCAATAAAGACTGTTCAGTGACAGCTCCCGTAGGACCAGATCCTCTTTTTCCTCAAAAAATGAGCCGTTAATTATGTTCTAACCTGAGAATTCATCTGCTGCCTCACACAGCAACTAAATTGTAAGATTATGGACAGGAACCAGGCAGAGGAACATGGCAGAAAGAACTCTGGGCTTGGAGGCCTGGATTTGAACTCATCTGGGTTTGAACCCCTGGCTCTGCCTTGTGTCCTTGAGCAACTCACTCCCCTCTCTGAGCCTTAAATTCCTCAGCTGCAAAATGGGGATAATAATACTTATCTACTAGGGTTCTTATATGCAAAGCGGGAGATAAAATCAGAGGAAGGGAGGGAGGAGGGGAAGGAGTCCATCAGGAATCTGAGGTTTCTGAACTCAAGAATGACAGTAAGGTTTCCAGGTCCCTAACTATTAACAGTGGTTACCTCTAGGGAGAGAGATTAGGGAGCAATAAGAAGGGGACTTCTCTTTTAATTTTATAAACTTTGGTATTGTTTGAATTTTATTTACAATAAACATGATTTCATTTTGTAGTTAAAATATATTAAGCACAGGGCCGGTTTGGTGGCGCAGCAGTTAAGTTCACATGTTCTGCTTTTCGGCAGCCTGGGGGTCTCCGGTTCAGATCCCGGGTGTAGACATGACACTGCTTGGCAAAAGCCATCCTGTGGTAGGCGTCCCACGTATAAAGTAGAGGAAGATGGGCATGGATGTTAGCTCAGGGCCAGTCTTCCTCAGCAAAAAGAGGAGGATTGGCAGTAGTTAGCTCAGGGCTAAGCTTCCTCAAAAAAAAAAAAAGGTATTAAGTACAGAAACCATCCTCCCACAAAAAGTTTTTTAAAAGCTTGTGTGCATAGAAATTCATCCAGGAGACTGATAAGAGTGATTGCTTCTGGAAAGGACTGGAAAATCTGGGGTCTGAGGTGGGAGGGAGACTTTTCCTGTGTATTCTTTTGTACTGTTCGAATTTTTTTCATCATGAATTTGTGTTACTTTTCTTTCTAATATGTACTACTTTTTAAAATAGTTTTAATATCATTTTAAAAATAAATAAATAAGTATATATTTTTCTTGCTGAGGAAGATTTGCCCTGAGCTAACATCTGTGCCAATCTTCCTCTATTTTGTAGGTGGGTCGCCACCACAGCATGGCCACCAATGAGTGGTGTAGGTCTGGGCCCGGGAACTGAACCAGGACCGCCGAACTGTAGCATGCCAAACTTAAGCACTCGGCCACAGGGCCAGCCCCAAGAAAGAGTATTTTAAATAAAGAATAAAAGTAAAAGGGGCTGGCCCCTTGGCCGAGTGGTTAAGTTTGCGCACTCTGCATCAGCGGCCCAGGGTTTCACTGGTTCAAATCCTGGGCGTGGACGTGGCACCACTCATCAGGCCACGCTGAGGTGGCATCTCACGTACCACAACTAGAAGGACCCACAACTAAAATATATACCACTATGTACTGGGGGACTTTGGGGAGAAAAAGGAAAAATAAAATCTTAAAAAAAGAATAAAAGTTAAAAATATGTAATTATTTTGTGTATGCCCCATACCCACAACAGACAGAAACACACTTACACCCATACACAGTTTCCACATTGTGGTGTTTGCAGTCCAGTAGGATGGATCGACCTAGATCCACGCTCACACACGGTGCAGTTCCCGAGGAGCTCAGCTGGGGGAGCCTTTGAGAGCTCACTGGAGGAGAGCCTGGAGCAGCAGCTGCTCCTGGGGAGTTTAAACGCCGCAAAACAGAACGATCGCTGGGGGAGAGTTAGGTGGCTCTGCTCTGGTCAGGCTCTCTGGATGGGCATGGCCCAGGCCCCACAGGTTAGGAGTACAGAGGGAGGGTCAGGGACTCTGGGCCCGTCTCCTGGCTAACGCCTAACCTGCAGGGTGATACCGAGAAAGGTCAGTTCTCCCTCGCTGTGGGAAGAGCACTGATTTCAGAGTCAGGTGTCCAGATTGAGTCCTACCTCTGTCATTTCTAGCTATGTAATCTTGTGCCAGTCACTTCACTTCTCTGAGATTCAATTTTCTCAGTTGTGAAACAGGGACCACGTTAGCAACTGAATCTTTGTTTTTTTTAACTATGATTTATGGAGCACCTTCTATATGCTGGTCACTGAAAGAAAGCTGCTTTATATCTAAAAATACATTTATTCTGATAACCAGTCTGTGAAGCAGATATTTTTATCCTCATTTTATGGATGAAGAAACAGGTTCAGAGAAGTGACATTTTCTTTCTTTTTTTTTTTTTAAGATGGGCACCTGAGCTACCAATTGTTGCCAATCTTTTTTTTTTCCTGCTTTTTCTCCCCAAATCCCCGGTACATAGTTGTATATTTTAGCTGTGGGTCCTTCTAGTTGTGGCATGTGGGACGCTGCCTCAGCATGGCCTAACGAGCCGTGCCATGTCCGCATCCAGGATGCGAACTGGTGAAACCCTGGGCTACCAAAGCAGAGCATGTGAACTTAACCACTCGGCCACGGGGCTGGCCCCAATATTTTCTAAATGTAAAAAAAAGCAAACATTTATGTAGTGCTTACTATGCGTGAGACACTATTCTAGGAACTTTACTCACAGCAACTTAACTAATAACAACTCTATGAGGTAGATATATTGTTATTATCCTCATTTTATACATGAGGAAACTGAGGTACAGAGAGATTAAATAATTAGGCTGAGATTACACAGCTGATGAATCGGGGAGCCAGGATTTGAAGGCAGGTAGCCCAGCTCTTAATCATTATGTTACAAAGCAGACAACTCTCCTGCTTCAAAGCCTCCATTGGGTTTCCCACTGCACTAAAAGTAAAATCCAACTTCCTTTCTCTGGCTTGCAAAGCCATACTCCATGTGGTGGTGGCATGATCTGACCTCATTTTCTATCACTCCCCACCTTGCTCACTATACTTCAGCCGCACCAACTTCTCATGGCTCCTCAGATGTGCCAAGCACATTCCTGCCTCAGGACCTTTGCATTCCCTGTTTCCTCCACCTGGAATGATCGTCCCCCAAACATTTGTATGGCTCATTCCCTCACTACATCTGGCTCTCTGCTCAAACGTCACCCGCTCAAAGAGGCATTCCTGTCTAAAATAGACATCCCTTTGACCCTGCTTAATTTTTCTTCACAGCATTTAGAATTCTCTGAAATTAAGCATTTGTTTGCTTGTTTGTCTATCTCTTCCACCAGAATGTGAGCAAGACTTGGTTGTTTTGTGCACGCCAGATATCCAGTGCTCAGGCCCAGGACCTATCACAGCGTAGACCCAATATACAGTTGCTGGATAATTATGTTCATAAATGAATGAATACCTAAGGTCACCCAACTTGTTAGTGGCAGAGCCAGGATGCAAACCAAGTTGTCTGATCCTGGAGCCTCTGCTGTTAGCCACTGTGCTGTGCTGGACTGACTCCAGGAGATCTCGGGAGGTTCATAGAGCACAATGGATGTGAAACCACTTTGAAAATCGCTAAGTATTTGAAAAAAGCAAAGGATTATTATTATTATTATTCAGTTCACTGTTTGCTCATCTGTGAAATGGGGATAATAATACTCTGACCTGCCAACTTTATGAGGATGTTTTGTGGGGTGCCAATGAAATAATTGATGGGGAAACGTGTATAAGAGTTAAAGGCTCTACACAGTAGAAGGGACCATAAAGATTATTCCCATGCCAGTGGCTTCCCAAGGCTCCCATCTTCGACATCAAGTTTGATGTTAATATTGCTGACAGGAGAGGAGGAGGTAGGGGGACATGGGGGACCGAGGGACTCTGTATCCCAATAATTAAACATGTTGGGACTGAAGCACTGCCAGCAGCAGCATCTGGTTGCAATTACCAGAGGGGACCGAAGTGATTAGTCACCTTTATAGTGAGAGCCAGGCTAGTCCCCTGGGCTCCTCCCTGGAGAGGGCCTTCTAAGCAAGCTCAAAGTCCCCTTTCCCTGCTCCCACCCCACTTCTGGAGCTCCCTGGTCCTCAAACAATAGCCCCTGCTCTGAGACTCCTCCAGGTCCCCAAGTCCCAGCCCACCGATGAGACCTTGACTGAAAGCCAAGAATACTGTGCTTGCCCCCACCACCCTTTCGCTTCTTGTGTTCCGAGAGGCCAGGTTAGGATTCTTTGGTATAAAATGTCTCAAAGCAGGAATTAGGCTTAAAAAGTAACTTAACCTTTCCGAACTTCGATCTCTTCATCTGCAAAATGGGGGCACTAAGAGTACCTTCAACATAGGATTATTGTGAAGATAAATAAGATAAAAATGCAGTGGGATACAAAGGCCAGAGTCTAGTTTACTAGAGTAAATGTTCAATAAAAGTGTAGCTATTAATATTTTCCAGGCGCTAGGCTAATCACTTTTTATGATTCATTTCATTGACTCCCCATAAAAACCCTGTGAGGTGGGTACTGTCGTGATCCCTGTTCAGAGTTTCAGAGAGATTTAGAGGCTTCCAAAGATCACACGATGCACTGAACCACGTAGCAGAACTAGGATTTTTCTCTGTTTGTCTCCAGAGCCCTTGCTCTTTATCAAACCACGTGCAGGGGCATCTTGGTTGTTTGATTCATCCATCTCTTCATTTATTCACTCACCTGAGCTTACAAAGTGCCCAATAAGTGGCAAGATAGAATCTCCCCCTCTAAGGAGCTCAGAGTCCAGCAGGGAAGGCCTGATATGTCCACAAGTAACTGCACCTTAGAGTAGAAAATGATGGCTTTTGTATATAAGGGCCAATTAGAGATTCATTCATCCATACAACACACACTGAGACTCAGCTATATGCTGGGCCCTGTGCCCAGCACTGGGAATAATTGAAAGACAAATATGGTATAGTCTAGTCATAATCTAATGGTGGAGACAGATAAGTAAATAAATTATTACAGTTATAAGGAATTAAGTCATGGTTTTTGAAAACATGAAAAAAGTGCACAGAGTGGAAGAAATGAACAGGGCTGCAGAACGGGGCAAAGGCAGAAATGAATAGTCTTTGAGCTGCCAAAGTGGAAAGGGGCTCAGAAAATGTATGACGGCACGTCAGGGGTGTGTGTTTTCCGGTGGATGAGGGAGGCTCCATGGTGGAGGGGGCACATGAGGTGGCACTTTTCAGTGGGGAGGTTTTAGAGTGAGGGAGGGTTGAAACAGAGATCCTGGAGGCCCAGAAGCCGGTTATAATGGAATTGTAGAAGGGCAGGCCGTGAGGAGAATTGAGACAGTGAGGCAGTGGGGATGGAGAGGAGGGAGGAAGGCCAGAGATGACTGTTAAAGTGGGACAGGCCAAAACGGAAGCCAAGTGTTGTGAATCTGGGCAACTGGAGGGATAGTAATGAATTCAGCTCTTCCTTAAAGCTCTGCACAGAAGTGCCTGGTGGTGCATTGGTCCTTCGAGATGGGGAGCTGGAGCTCTACTGGGTTTTCTGACCTAGGAGCCCCAGATCAAGCTTGAAATGGGCAAATTATGCAGCTGTGCTCTGAAGATCAGCGAGGCTCTGGGAGCATCACTAAGAAAAGGCTAGTTGGGCACCTGGACACCCCAGCTGTGTTTCATCTTCTTTCATGCATCAAACACTTACTGAGCTTCTGCTCTATGCCAGGTTGTGCTGGGAAACCAATCTGGTGAACTTAGAGTACAAACAGCTCTCTGTTAGGTAGGTTCAGAGAATCTCAGATTAAGAAAGAAGACTATCTGACTACTGCTTCTACCGTGGCTGTACTCCTTACAGTGTGACAAGCGTTGTAGCAAAATGTACAAGAAGGAGTAATTGGCTCTATCTGAGGATCAGGGAAGGCTTCCCGAAGGAGGTGAATTTTCAGCTTAAGTTCTCTGGATAAGGAGGACTTCTCCAGTAGTGGGAGTAAAAGGAGGGTGTTGCAGGTGAAGAGAACAGCTTTCTCTCCTGAGTCCAGATGGAAATCAGACTTCTTCCAGAGCTACCAGAAAAGCATCATGTGGGAAATCATTTTTCCAATTTCCTGCAGGGGCCGCTGCTACCCCAGGCTCGGGCTGCCACCTCTGCACTCAGCCAGTCCTTTTCCAACAAAACTGAGTCTGTCTTAGCTGGGGTGGTAGTGAGGTACACTCTGGACCTGCCTCCATCCAAGGAGTGGGCTCAGGGGTAGCAATGTCCCCCAAAGCCTGAAGAAATCATCTGAGCCCAGTCAATGGCATTTGGGGGGAGGGGAGTAGGGGGTACTGATATTTTTCTGTCTCTGGGTCACCACAAGTTTATTAAAATAAAAGAAACTGTGGGTAAATGCTGCCATCTGTGCTGCCCCCCCAACAACAAATCAGGCCCCAGACTAGACACAGGGGTTGAAACTGCTTTAAAAACACCCCAAGGACTTAACTGAAAACCCACACTCCCCATGCTTCGGGGGCTTAAGATCCTTGAGCTCATTCCTCAGCATCTTTCCTCAGGAAGGAGGGGTGGGCTGTCCCGTGAGGTGGAGGTGAAGACCCCTGAGTCGGCTCCATGGACTGAGAGGCCCCCTAAGCCTGGAGTCCCGCCGCGGGGCTCTGTGCCAAGAGCCCCCGTGAGCCACGGCCTCGAAAGGGCAGCGGTGATTTTTTTCACATAAATATATCGCACTTAAATGAGTTTAGACAGCATGACATCAGAGAGTAATTAAATTGGTTTGGGTTGGAATTCCGTTTTCAATTCCTGAGTTCAGGTTTGTAAAAGATTTTTCTGAGCACCTGCAGGCGTGTGTGTGTGTGTGTGTGTGTGTGTGCGTGTGTAAGTATTTTCACTGGAAAGGATTCAAAACTTAAAAAAAAAAAAACTGGAGCACACAGGCAGCATTACGCCATTCTTCCTTCTTGGAAAAATCCCTCAGCCTTATACAAGCCTCCTTCAAGCCCTCAGTCAGTTGTGCAGGAGAAAGGGGGCGGTCGGCTTTCTCCTTTCAAGAACGAGTTATTTTCAGCTGCTGACTGGAGACGGTGCACGTCTGGATACGAGAGCATTTCCACTATGGGACTGGATACAAACACACGCCCGGCAGACTTAAAGAGTCTCAGACTGAGGAGAAAGCCTTTCCTTCTGCTGCTACTGCTGCTGCTGCTGCTGCTGCTTTTGAGGGTCCACTCCTTTCATGGTTTTTCCTGCCAAACCAGAGGCACCTTCGCTGCTGCCGCCGTTCTCTTTGGTGTCACTCAGCGGCTGGCCAGAGGATGAGACTCCCCAAACTCCTCACTTTCTTGCTTTGGCACCTGGCTTGGCTGGACCTGGAATTCATCTGCACTGTGTTGGGTGCCCCTGACTTGGGCCAGAGACCCCAAGGGGCTAGGCCAGGATTGGCCAAAGCAGAAGCCAAGGAGAGGCCCCCTCTGGCCCGGAACATCTTCAGGCCAGGGGGTCACAGCTATGGTGGAGGAGCCACCAGTGCCAGGGCAAAGGGGGGCACCGGGCAGACAGGAGGGCCTACACAGCCCAAGAAGGATGAACCCAAAAAGCTGCCCCCCAGACCGGGTGGCTCTGAACCCAAACCAGGACACCCTCCCCAGACAAGGCAGGCTGCAACAAGGACTGTGACCCCAAAAGGACAGCTTCCTGGGGGTAAGGCACCCCCAAAGGCAGGATCTGTCCCCAGCCCCTTCCTGCTGAAGAAGGCCAGAGAGCCTGGGCCCCCTCGAGAGCCCAAGGAGCCGTTCCGCCCGCCCCCCATCACGCCCCATGAGTACATGCTCTCGCTGTACAGGACGCTGTCCGATGCTGACAGAAAGGGAGGCAACAGCAGCGTGAAGTTGGAGGCTGGCCTGGCCAACACCATCACCAGCTTTATTGACAAAGGGCAAGGTGAGGGGGTGGGGTGGCAGGGGCACGGCTCAGAGGGAGGGGCATCTGCATGTATGGAGGGGCCTTTCAGAGCCCTGACACTGCACTTGTGGGAGATGTGTGTGCATCTGGCCTGGGGTGGTATCTGGGACTTATCTCATACATACCAGGTCCCAGGCTGCTGGCGTGTCAGAGCTGAAGGGCACCTGGGAATCGCCAAGTCCAATTCCTGCAACGTGCAGAGGGGCTTACTGAAGCCTGGAGAGGAGACAAGACCTGCCAGTTGGTGGCAGAGTTGGGGATCAGACTCTTGATTACCAGGCCAGGTTCTGTTCCTATGAGAGTTGGCCAAACTTTCCAGGCTCCAGGGGTTTGTACTTTTTCTCAGATGGCAGAGAGAGAAATGAATTTCTCACCAGTGTACCCATGGTTCTACAACTTTGCCTTCAGACGAGGGGGCAGAGGAGGCAGGATAGGTGAAGATAGTAATTGAGGCATCTTGGAATCATGGAACACGACATTTAGACACACGGAGAAGGGGAGCAGACCTGGGGTCAAACTCACAATGTGACCTTGGGAAAGTCTCTTCTCCCTCTGGGGTCTCAATTTTCTCATCTGTACAACTCTGTGGGGGTTAGACTGGGTGATTTCTGAGAGCCCCTCAAATACGGAAGCTTTATGTTCTGTCATAAAACAGATCATTTTTATCATTAACCCAGGAGAATATCTGCTCCCCTCACTTCTCCCTCTGCCCACCTAACATTCTTGTCTTGAGTTTTTCTCTCCACTTGCTATGTGATCTTAGCAAGTTTCTTCCCCTCTCCTGGCCTCAGTTTCTCCATAGGTGTGAGGAGGGAAGTGGATCACTGATGGCTAGGGTTTCTTGCAGCTCCTATGCTCTGGTTCTTTGAGTCTTAGAACTTTGGCTGGCAGGGTGGGGGAGGGGTCAGAGAGTGGGAGAGCCTCCTCATTAGAGCTGGCCTGTGGGGGATGACAGAGGGTGGGGGAGGCACAGAGGCAGCAGGTCTGGCTGAGGTGGGGGAGGTGGCCTGGCTGCCTGCCCAGCTGGGGAACGCTGTGACCCCTTGGGGGCTCATAAAATAAGTCCTTGTGCCCCCCAGCACTAAGGGAGCTTGCAGAGGGGGAGGCAGAAGGGGAGACTGGGAGTTTAAAGGCCTAATTAGTCACCTTCTAGAGCAATATATGAATGCTTCCCAATGGCAAATTGGTATTTAGGAAGGAGCGCATGCTGACTTGGACATACTGCTGAGCTTCTCATGCACACACACAACCTTATATTTATACATATATGCTGAATCACATACATACACGTGTGGTGCGCACACACCTTCTTACCTATGTATGGATTCTTCTAACATATATACACACGTATACATGCACATCCTTCAAATATTCACACAAGACCAATCATACATGCACATAACATGTCACAAAAAACATGTATTACATTTCATACTCACATAGGAGCCCAATCGTACGCATATGCACACACTCACACACACACACCCAGCAGAGTTAGACACATGCACAAAAATATCATTAGACTGGGAAGCCAGGGAATTGGATTTTAGATCAGATTTATCATTAACTCGCTGTGTGACCTTAGGCACATCACTCCTCTGTGCCTCATCTGTATAACAAGAACACTAAGGTCTTCTATAAGGTATAATGGAAGCAGCTCAGGATTGGGTATAAAAAGCTCTAGGCTGGAGTTCCAACTCTGCTTTATCCTAGCTGAGTGAGTTTGAGCAAGTCACCTAACTTCTCTGAGCCTCTGGAAAAACAGGGGTAATTATATTACCGACCCCACCTATCTCACCAATGAGAGATAGTATTAGATAACAGATGGGAGAGGGATAGGTAGCAAGCAGTTCTAAAGCTGATGGATCTCTGATACGAGCATCATTGACACAAATACCCAGAATCACTCAAATCACCCACAGCCACATTTACAGATAACAACCCTACTTGGTTGGCTGTGTAGGAAGCTCCCTTATTTTGAAAAAGACTCTCAGTGGTTTGGGTCTTGGCATCTGTCAGAGTGGGGAGGAGGTTAGAGAAAGATCTCTTGAAGGGGAGAGAGCTGTGGCTTTCCCCTGAGGCCTTGAGGTGACTGGCCCCCTTGGTGAGGTTGCAGGGAATGACTTCTGGGTGTTCTCTCTAGATGACCGAGGTCCTGTGGTCAGGAAGCAGAGGTACGTGTTTGACATTAGTGCCCTGGAGAAGGATGGGCTGCTAGGGGCCGAGCTACGGATCTTACGGAAGAAGTCCTCGGACACAGCCAAGCCTGGGGCCCCCAGCAGCAGGCGGGCTGCCCAGCTGAAGTTGTCCAGCTGCCCCAGCGGCCGGCAGCCGGCAGCCTTGCTGGATGTGCGCTCCGTGCCAGGCCTGGACGGATCTGGCTGGGAGGTGTTCGACATCTGGAAGCTCTTCCGAAACTTTAAGAACTCGGCCCAGCTGTGCCTGGAGCTGGAGGCCTGGGAACGGGGCCGGGCCGTGGACCTCCGTGGCCTGGGCTTCGACCGGACTGCCCGGCAGGTCCACGAGAAGGCCCTGTTCCTGGTGTTTGGCCGTACCAAGAAACGGGACCTGTTCTTTAATGAGATTAAGGCCCGCTCCGGCCAGGATGATAAGACCGTGTATGAGTACCTGTTCAGCCAGCGGCGAAAACGGCGGGCCCCGCTGGCCACGCGCCAGGGCAAGCGGCCCACCAAGAACCCCAAGGCCCGCTGCAGTCGGAAGGCACTGCATGTCAACTTCAAGGACATGGGCTGGGATGACTGGATCATCGCACCCCTTGAGTATGAGGCCTTCCATTGTGAGGGGCTATGTGAGTTCCCCTTGCGTTCCCACCTGGAGCCCACGAACCATGCAGTCATCCAGACCCTAATGAACTCCATGGACCCTGAGTCCACACCACCCACCTGCTGTGTGCCCACTCGACTGAGTCCCATCAGCATCCTCTTCATTGACTCTGCCAACAACGTGGTCTATAAGCAGTATGAGGACATGGTGGTGGAGTCTTGTGGCTGCAGGTAGCAGCACTGGCCTTCTGTCTTCCTGAGTGGGATATCCCCAGGATGCTGGTCACAAGAGCCCCTCCTTGCACTCCTGGGATACCAGAGGAGTCAGAAAGCTGCAGCCAGGAGCATCTACACAGCCTGCATGAAAGGGGATTCCAACAGCCTTGCTCACTCTCTGAGTCGGACTTGGACTAAAGGTCCCTTTCTATCCACAAGTCCCCCTGTCTGAGGATTTCTGCCCTTCTGCTATGCTCACTGGCAGGGACAGGCCCAGGGAGACAGACTCTGAATGGGACTGAGATCTAGGAGACAGTGTTTTCCAATGAGGCTCATCCCACGACCTCTCCTTACCTGGGCCTCCTTGACCTCTGGACTCTTCAGGGAGGGCTCCTCTTGGGAGAGCCACTGGTGTCACCTCCTCCTTGAATCACCTTTGTGCCTGGTGACTTCCTGCCCCTGGGGCAGATGAAATGCCAATTGGGCAAGGGTGGGAAAGAGGGGGAGAGGGCTTGGGCAGGGGTTAGGAGTATGAGGCTGTTAGAATGTTAGATTAAAATGTACATTGATGAGATAAAAAGCAAAACTGTGCCTAAAATTGTGGCAAATTTCTTTTTACTCCAGGGGACCCAGTGACCCCTCAAAGAATGATTGACCTAAGGAGGGGAGATGGATTGCCTCATGTATAAACCTGGTTTCCAAGGCCTGGTCCCCACTCCCAGTCCTGGAAACTGAAGCAGATCGGGACAGAGAATACAGGCTGAGCAGGGTCAGTGTTAACTTCTAATCCCACTCCTGTTCCTTCCAAAGGCCCGTTTATCTGGAGCTCCATCTGCTCTGTTGGGGCCTGGCAACAGAGTTAGGTTTTCTTTTTGACAATCCTTAGTCAAGCTTGTTGCCTCTGAAATGGATCTCTAAATGGGAGGGAAATTGGGGATTTTATTTCCTCTAAAATCAACCCCACTTTATTCATCAGTGTCTGCACAGTATCTGCCCTGCCAGCCCTCCGCCCTCTCTTCCCCACCACATACTCACAGAATCAACTGGCCACCATCCAAAGGGCCTTCTACCTCTTTGCTGGGGAACCTGACTGCCAAGAATCTCAGGATTTCTTCCTCCCCTATTGGGGCATCTCCTTTTTACCACTGACCACTGTTCCTGGCATGACCCTGCTTCCCTACAGCTCAGCACCTTCACTACTCCTCACTGCTCACCCATCACCTCCTACCCTCTCACCCCTAGTTCCAGAAACAGAGTTGGAGCGCCCCCCCGCCCCCACACATTATACATTATGTAAATACGTAATTACACATTAGGTAAGTAACTTCAGACAGACCAATGCCAGACACATCCTAACAGTGTTTCCTGCCTGGGGCCCACTTCCCTTTCTCTGCTAGAATCTTTGGGGAGGCATGAAGCAAGAACTCTTGGGAGGGGAACACAGCCCTCTGGTAGGGAAATTTGGGCACCTGAGTCCTTGTCTCAAGGGCTCAGGCCCAGGTTCTGCCTGGATGAAGAGAGGGAGGACCAGGAGAAGGGAGTCTAGCCCTCTGCTTCCTACCCAGGGGGCCTCAAAATTTTCCCCACCTCTCTCCAGCTGGGTCTTTGATTCCCAGGGCTCCCAGCCAAAGCTGTTTCAACAGTAGGGACTCCTGCCCAGCTGTGGGCAGATCTTCTGTCCCTTCCCCCTAGGCCTGAAAACTGGGTTGTCAGGACCGGAAGCAAGAGCCCAGTACAGAAGGCAGCCTACCTTCGAGCTGCCTCCCTGGCTTGGAGGCCATTACTTGTCCCTGAGGGGACAGCCTGAGCCTGGAGCCTAGCCCTCCCTGGCCGAGCTTCGTTGTGTTTGGCTGGTGGCAGGCCTGAGAGTTCTGGAAGTAAACAAAGGAGCTGCCACAGCAGACACAGTTCTGGTGTGTGTGAGAGGAGAATGAGCCTGGAAGGGAGGTGCCAGGGAAGCCAAGCAGTAGGCTGTGGACACAGGGAGAGCAGTGTAGAAACTGGGTGGCTGGAAACATAAGGGCCCAGAGGCAAAGGGGTCACTAGTGGGCCTGGATCCTACACATACTTATTTTCTGTGCTGTGTGTCCCTCATTTCTTGGAAAGTCTGACAGAACTAGAGCTGCTCCCTGCCTTTGCCCCATCAGAGAGCTTCATGTTATCTTCAACCTTGCTGAAGGCTTGGGCGTCTCATTGACTGTTGTGGCTCTGGCTTGATACCCTAGGAACTTCCTCTCCCACCTCAACCTGCCCTAGAACTCTCTTTCACAAAAGAGCGACTCAGACTGCATACCCTCCCTCCTTTCCCACTCAGACTATGGGGATCCAATCAGATTATCCTGAGGGGGAACAGCCCTTCCATCCTAACCATCTGATCTATTCAACTGACTCCTTGGAAGATTATCTCCGCCAGGCAGCCACCCCCAGTCCCAATCACAATGAGCTGCATACTTGCACAGGACCTTCTTGTGCAAAAGGGTACAAGGCTTCTATCCTTCTCTAGCGTTCACAAACACTCTCCCAGCTGTGGTCTCACAGCTCTGAAGGGCTCAAAGGCAGCCCAGTTTCAAATTTCAGATCTGTCACTTAGAGTCCTTGGACAAATAACTTAATTCTATGAAACTTGGTTTCCTCATTTGTGGGAAAAAAAGAGGGGGGAGGGGTAAACAATATACATATTTCCCAGGGCTAACTGTGAGGATATGAAAGACATTCAACACAGTAGCTGGCACAGAGGAATATTAATCCCCATTTTTACAGGTGATGAAGCTGACACCCAGAGAGCTAATTGTGGGTCTCCTGCAGGTCTTAGTATTCTTTGAACCATTCTTGCTACTTTTCTCGACCCCCCGACTCCACTGACCCCAGTCCTGGCTAGCAGGACTGGGTCTTGGTTCCCTGGTCTTAAAAGCATATCCTTGGGGACACTCAGTGCTGTTAGTTTCTAGAGAGGAACAGCTAAGCATATAGATTAGGGCAGAGAAAGTGAGAGGCCCATAGGGGAGGAAAGAGGTAAGGCTTCCTGGGCTCTGATGCCATTTCTTGGCGCGGTCCGCATTCCTGTGTCCCAGCGACACAAGCAGGAGAATCAGCCTTTCTAGGGCTTGGAACACACAACCTTGGGAAGCCTCTCAGACTTCACTCTGACTCCACAACCAATTTTTCAGGTCTGAATACAGACGTAAGGAAGCAGAGTAGGGAAGGGTTAGTCACATATGCTTGGGGGTCAGGCAGACCTGGGTTCCAGTCCTGGTTCCACCACTTTCTTGCTGAGTGACTTTGAGCAAGTTATTTAACCTCTCTGAGTGTCAGTTGTCCTATCCATAAAAGAGGAATAACAAAATCAAATTTACTGGACCTGTGATTCAGGAGAGAGGATATTAATTCGTTCTATCAGTCTTTGATCTATTCATCCATCCATTAATTAGTAATATTTATTGAAGGTGTACTATGGCCCAGACACTGTGCTGAAGGATGGAATAATAATAACAGCCAAAATTGTTACACTTATCAAGGGCTTATTTTGTGCCAGTTATTGTGCTTAGCACCATACATGAATTCTCTTATCTTGCCATGATCATGTACTCAAGTTCCACGCATGAATGGAAGAGAAAATAGAGATCTAAAAGGATATTGGGATGATAAGGTAATAGGCTGAATCAAATGAGATTAAATAAAAGAGGGAAAAAAGTCAAATTACCCATATGAACAACAAACTCTACAAGTACAGGATGTGAAAAAATGTGATTTCACAATTTCAGATGGAAAAGAGATGGTGTTGTAGGTGGCTGTGAACTCAATGGAGTCAACTGAATGTAGTGTGGCTGCCTAAATGTGAATATAGTGTGGGCTTCATTAATAGACATGCAGTGTAGAAACCCAAGGAAGTTGTAGTTCTCCTCTGCTCAGTGATTTTCTGATTTCTTCACCCAAGCCAAAGAGGGAGGGATGGAGAAAGACACGATAGTGAGGAACCTAGAAACAATATCTTCAGAGATTCAGCTGAAAATACTGGAGACATATAGATAGGAGGAAAAAAAGAAGTCTTAGAGGGGACATGATCACAGCCTTCGGACACTGAAAGAATACCACGGAGAAAAGAGAAGTGATTGGTTTGTGTGGCTCCAGAGGACAGATCTATGCACAAAGAGAGGTAAAGTATAATCAATTGCTGTCATGCATTGTGCGGTTCCTGGTGCCAGGCACCATGCTAAGTGCTTTCATCCTTATTCATTCCTTGTAACCATCCCGGGAGACAGCGACTATAATCCCCACTTTATAGATGAGCTAGTAGCTCATCTATGCTGTGTTGTTCCTCACGCAGATTTCAGAAGAATTTAAAGGAGGGCTTTTTAAGTCTAAAAATGGAATAGGCAAAATATCAAGATCTCTATGGTCAAGAAGAGGTTGGATAACCACTTGGGAAACTGGAGAAGGGATTTGAGCTTGGTTTAGGGGAGGAGAAAACAGCAGTATAGGGTAGGGAAGTTGACTAGGTAAACACTAAGGTTCCCTTCAATCCTGCACACTGAACATACTGGTAAGAGCTCTAGGGTCAGACTACCTGAATTCAAATTCCAGCTATGCCTCTTACTACCTGTGGACCTTGGGAAAAGTTATCACACCTTTCTTGTCTCAAGTTCCCTCATCTGTCAAGTGGGGATAACAATAGTCCCCATGTCTTAGAGCATAGAGAGTTGCTTGGCCTGTAGTAAGCGCTCAATAAACTTTAGCTACAATTATTGACAACAGGGAAGCCAAGGCTTACAGATATAAAATGTTAATAACATAATAAGTAAATAATGGTATGAGAAGTATATGATAGTTTAACTCAGGCAAATAAGAGAAAGAAAAGGGGTTGGCCTGGTGGCATAGTGGTTAAGTTTGCATGCTCTGCTTTGATGGCCTGGGGTTCATGGGTTCGGATCCTGGGTGCAGACCTACCATTGTTCCTCTAAACCATACTGAGCTGGCGTCCCACATACAAAATGGAGAAAGATTGGCACAGATGTTACTTCAGTGATGATCTTCCTCAAGCAAAAAGAGGAAGATTGGCAACAGATGTTAGTTCAGGGCCAATCTTTCTCCCCACCTCCCCCCCCCACCCCAGAAAAAAGTCACATAATCTTTTGGGCTGGCCCAGTGGCATAGTGGTTAAGTTTGCACATTTGGCTTCTGTAGCCCGGGGTTTGTGGGCTCAGATCTTGGGCACGGACCTACACACTGCTTATCAAGCCATGCTGTGGCAGCGTCCCACATACAAAATAGAGGAAGATTGGCATGGATGTTAGTTCAGGGCCAATCTTCCTCACCAAAAAGAGAGAGAGAGAGAGAGAGAGAGAGAGAGAGAGAGAGAGAAGGTAATCAACTGCTCAGGTGATAAATGAGTGGAGCAATTGAAAAAGGTGATAGGAAGGCTTCACGGAGCATGAGGAACTTGAGCTGGGTCCTGAAGGTTGAATGAAATTTGGATGGGGATTGAAGGAAGACATTTTAGTCAGAGGGACTATATGAGCAAATGAATAACAGTGAGTTTACAAAGAGGGATGAGCACATCTTCCCAATCCTAAAATCATACCACATTATTGACTGGTACTACCGAGTATGTGAGGTATAGCTCCAGCTGGGAGCTGCCAAGTCACTTACTTATGGGCACACTGAGGCTTTCCACTTGCCTTCTGTGAGGTGCAGATTTGAAAAACAGAGAAAACAGAGCAGCCGGGGCCTCAAAAGTCGAGCACACCACTGGAGAGTTGGTGAGGAAGGAGAGCTCTTACCAGGATGTTCAGTGTACAGGATTGAAGGGAACCTTAGTGTTTACCTAGTCAACTTCCCTGTCCTATACTACTGCGTTCTCCTCCCCTAAACCAAGCTCAAAGCGTGGTAAAAATTGGTATCAGGAACTTCATGATATACATAATAGATTTTGGTTATCCAGGTTATACTCATATAGTAAAAATAATCCTTGAAAATTCTTTAAATATAGTCTCTTTCTTCTCTTAACTATTTCAACGTGACCATTTTTTCCCTCCAATATCAGAACAGTTTCTTTGACTGAGGTCCATATGAGCAATTGGCTTGCATGTAAGGGTCACGCTGTAAGAAAAACACTTATCCTTAAACAATAGAATCACATTCAGCCTGGTGAGATGCACACACTAGGAAAGAGAGGAAAAAAACCAAGACCAGCTGCAGAAACAGCAGATTCGTGGTCCCATCTCAGGCATCTGATAGCTGATTATTCTTCTTTTTCTTTTTGAAATTGTGATAGGAAACACAAAGCACAAAATCTGCCATCTTAACCATTTTTAAGTGTACTGTTCAGTAGCGTTACCCTATGTTCACATTGTTGTGCCACAGATCTCTAGAACGTTTTCACCTTGCAAAATTGAAACAATGAGTATACATTGAACAACTCCCTATTTCTTCCCCGCCTCCAGATCCTGGCAACAGTAATTCTACTTTCTGTCTCTATGAGTTTGACCCCTTTAGATTCCTCACGAAAGTGAAATCATACAGTATTTGTCTTTCTTCTTTTTCTTTTTATGTTTTTTCCTAAGAAGTAAGTTAAACGAGTATATCATGTGGCTCCATTGCATATGTTGAATGAATGAACAATAACCATTTTCAAAAGGAGCTTACGATGTAGTTGTACAAACAGGCATGCAAACAAATAATGTCCATTTAAAGTGCTATGAAAGCATAGAATAGAAAGAAGCTAACTCTGCCTAGGGAAATTAGAGAGGAAAAAAGGTAGAAATGTCTTTTAAACTAGACTTTAAAGAAAGGAATTTGCCAGATGGAGAAGGAAGGTGAGAAGGATGGTCCAGGTAGAAGAAACAGCACACACAGAGGCAACAAGTTATGAAAGGTTCTGGCATGTTCTGGAAGTTTAATGTAGCAGGATATGTGTATGTGTGGAGAGCGGCAGGTATATCAAGAGATGAGGCTCTTACTCCCCACTGACGATGAAGGAGTTTGAATTTTAGCCTCTAGGCAATAGGGAACAGCACGTTGTCTAAAACAGAGGTATTTGTTCTTCTTTAAGAAAAGAATGCAGAGGATATGCTGGGTTTGAGAGTCTTTTTTTTTTTGAGATAGGATTTAATGTTTGATTGGTTTCAGTATCTTCAATACTGTTCACTCATTCATACTTTGCTATGTTTCAGAAAGGATTTAAGGGTCTTACAAGGATATGTAAAATGCACAAGATAAATCAACTGTGAGTCAAGAAGAAAAGAAAACAAAGGGACAACGGTGAAGCCAAGAACAGGGCTACAATGCAGATTATAATGACCTACATCTGCTTCAGGCGGGCTATCCATTGGGCTCTAAGCTGTCTAGCAGCCAATACAAAGAGGGAAAATAGGCTATTTACACAAGTCACTGCATCTATGACTTAATCAAGCAATTGTTCAGCAGACACACTGTATAGCCATTCTTGAAAACTAATATAACACAGTATCTTTGATAACATTGTTACAGCAAATACAATAAGTTTTATAGAGTGGTTTCTTAAATCATAAAAGTTGCTGGCATTGTGGTAAGGTATAGAGAAAACAATTCTATGGGGGCCAATATGACGCATAGCCAGTTCTCTGCTAGGTTAGCTTGATTCAGAGGTAAAGTGCATGGACTGTTCTTCAAAGAGGAAAGTAAACCAAAATTTTGATCCCATTTGCAAGTATTGTCCTATAGTCATAGAGAATATATATTCTGAATGTTCTAGAATAGTTCAGTATAAAGTTCTTTTTTTAAAAAAAATGTGATTTAATAAATATTAACCTTTGTGGAAATTTTCACATAAATAAATTTATAAATCAGTAAAAGCTCTTCTCAGCCAATGGCTTTTTAGTTTAGGAAAGCACAGTCACTCTGTCGGAATGGAGATCGGTCACTTAGGTTTGATTACATAATCCTTTAGGACTGGACACTGCCCCCTCCCCATTTGTCTTCTTTCTGGCTTCCTTTAATATTTTTTTCTAGAGGGAAAGAATGTTTCGCCTTGACTCTTCCAAGGAGGGAGACTCGATCCTTGGCACTTAAGAGGGAATAAATAGAGATTTCTCTATTTGAGCCTAAATTAAACCAATTTGGATAGTTCTCCCATTTTATATACACTGAAAGTGAGCTAGAGAAAGTCCCCAAACTGGGGTCACATTCATGGCTCATCTTGCCAAACCTAGGGTGCATGCTGGAAATAAACTGTGGTGTGACCCATAATCCATTCTCAAAAAAGCAGCTGAGACAGCCCCTTTAAAACTGCAGATCAGATCATGTCACTGCCCTGTCTAAAATAAAATAAAATAAAATAAAATAAAATAAAATAAAATAAAATAAAATAAAATGCAAACTCCTCACCATGGCCTCCAATGCCTCAAACCTCATCTTCTACATTGCCCTACTTACTTACTACGTACCAGCCACACTATTCTTGGCTTTCCTTTTTTCTTAAACTTACCAAGCCAGTTCTTTCCTCAAGGATTTTGCATGTGTTGCTCTTTCTGCTTGAAATGCTCTAGCTCTGGATATCCATATAGGAGAATCAACAGAATAGATCAGACTTGCTGATCAAGTCATAGTAGACCACATGAGAGAAGAAGGTAGTCTGAACTAGGAAGGAATTAGTGGTGATTGGAGAAGAACAGATGGAATTTATACGTATTAACAGATGGAACTGGTAGGACTTGGGGCATGTCGAGATGGAGAAATTAAAGGAAATGCAAAGTCAAGAGTGAATCCTGTGGTTTTTTGCTTGGGTAACTGGGTGGACAGTGTGCCATTTAACAACAATAAAAAAGAGAACACAAAAGGAGGAAAAGATTTTGAGAGAAAGATGATGAACTCAGTTTTGGACATGTCAAGATTGAAGAACTCTTAACAGATTAGCTTTAAGTAGGAAAAATAGCAATTCTTCCATGAAATGATAAAAGGAAGAAAGGATAAATGCACGTGATAAAATCAGGTTTGTTAGTTTAGTGCTGGGAAATTAAATTTCCTTCTGATGGCTTCTAACACTTTTTTTTTTAAAGATCGGCACGTGAGCTAACACCTGTTGCCAATCTTCTTCTTCTTCCTTTTTTTCCCTTATTCTTCTCCCCAAAGCCCCCCAGTATATAGTTGTATATTCTGGTTGTGTTATGTGGGACGCTGCCTCAGCATGGCTTGATGAGTGGTGCCACATCCGAACCCAGGATCTGAACCAGCAAAACCCTGGGCCGCCGAAGCAGAGGGCATGAAATTAACCACCTGGTCATGGGGCGGCTCCTCTGGTGGCTTCTAATTGCTATTTTCTCTGTGAAGTAGGAGGTGAGGCCATCTGTTTAGAGACAGTAGAAAGGGGTCAGAAGCATCCTGTTATGGGTTGAAGTATGTTCCTCAAAAACATATGTTAAAGTCTTAACCCCTGTACCTGCGAATACAACCTTATTTGGAAACAGGGTCTTTGCAGATGTAATCAAGTTAAGATGAGTTCATTAGGGTGGGCCCTAATCCAAAATGACTGGAGTCCTTAAAAAAAGAGAAGAGAGATAGAGACAGGAGCATCGGGAGAAGACCATGTGATAACAGACAGAGAGATTGGAGTTATGCATCTGTAAATCAAGTAATGCTAAGAATTGCCAGTAACTGCCAGAAGCTAGAAAAAGGCAAGGAAGGATCCTCTCCTAGAGCCTTCAGATAGAGCATGATCCTGACAACACCTTGATTTTGTACTTCTAGCTCCAGAACTGTGAAACAATACATTTCCTTTTTTTTGAGGTCATAATAGTTTATAACATTGTGAAATTTCACTTGTACATTATTATTTGTCTGTCACCATATAAATGTGCCCCTTCACCCCTTGTGCCCACCCCCCAACCCCCTTCCCCTCTGGTAACCACTAAACTGTTCTCTTTGTCTGTGTGTTAATTTATCTTCCATATATGAATGAAATAATACAGTGTTTGTCTTTCTCTGTCAGGCTTATTTTGCTTAACATAATACCCTCAAGGTCGATCCACGTTGTTGTGAATGGGACGATTTTGCCTTTTTTATGGCTGAGTAACATTCCGTTGTGTGTACATCTTGTACACACATCTTCTTTATCCAACCATCAGTTATTGGGCACTTGGGTTGCTTCTGCATCTTGGCTATTGTGAATAATGCTGCAATGAACATAGGGGTGCATAAGTCTCCGTATTGTTGATTTCAAGTTCTTTGGAGAAATACCCAGTAGTAGGATAGCTGAGTCATATGCTATTTCTATTTTTAATTTTTTGAGAAATCTCCATACTGTTTTCCATAGTGGCTGCATCAGTTTGCATTCCCACCAGCAGTGTATCAGAGTTCCATTTTCTCCACAACTTCTTCAACATTTGTTATTTTTTGTGTGGGTGATTATAGCCATTCTAACAGGCATAAGATGGTATCGAAGTGTAGTTTTGATTTGCAAATCCCTGATGATTAGTGATGTTGAGCATCTTTTCGTGTGCTTATTGGCCATCAGTATTTCTTCTTTGGAAAAATGTCTGTTCATACCCTCTGCCCACTTTTTGATTGGCTTGTTTCTTTTTTGTAGTTCAGTTGTGTGAATTCTTTATATATAACAGAGATTAACCCCTTGTTGGATATATAAATTGCAAATATTTTCTCCCAGTTGGTGGTTTGTCTTTTCATTTTAATCCTGGTTTCCTTTGCCTTCCAGAAGCTCTTTAGTCTGATGAAGTCCTGCTTGTTTGTTTTTTCTTTGTTTCCCTTGTCTGGGTAGACATGGTATTTAAAAAGGTCCTTTTAAGAATGATGTCAAAGAGTGTGCTGTCTATATTTTCTTCTAGGAGTTTTATGGTTTCAGGTCTTACCTTTAAGTCTTTGGTCCATTTTGAATCTATTTTTGTTTTTGGAGAAAGATAATGGTCTACTTTCATTTTTTTGCATGTGGCTGTCCAGTTTTCCCAGCACCATTTATTAAAGAGGCTTTTTCTTTCTCCATTGTATGTTGCTCCTTTGTTGAAGATTAGCTGACTGTAGATGTGTGGGTTTTTTTTCTGGCCTTTCAATTCTGTTTCATTGATCTGTGTCGCTGTTTTTGTACCACTACCATGTTGTCTTGATTACCATAGATTTGCAGTGTATTTTGAAGTCAGGGGCTGTGATGCCTCCAGCTTTGTTCTTGTTTCTCAGGGTTGCTTGGCTATTCGGGATCTTTCGTTACCTGAGGATTTTTGCATCTATGTTCATCAGTGATATTGGCCTGTAATTTTCCTTTTTTGTGTTGTCCTTGTGTGGGTTTGGGTTCAGGGTGACGTTGACCTCATAAAATGTGTTAGGAAGTGTTCCATTTCAACTTTTTGGAATAGTTTGAGCAGGATAGATATTAACCTTCTTTGAATATTTGGCAGAATTTTCCAGAGGTGCCATCTGATCCTGGACTTTTATTTTTTGGGAGGTTGTTGATTACCGTTTCAATGTCTTCTCTTGCGATCGGTCAATTCAGATTCTCTGTTTCTTCTTGATTCAGTTTTGGGAGGTTGTATAAATCTAAGAATTTATCCGCTTCTTCTAGATTGTCCAATTTGTTGGCATATCATTTTTCATAGTATTCTCTTATAATCCTTTGTATTTCTGTGGTATCAGTTGTAATTTCTCCTCTTTCATTTCTAATTTTATCGATTTGGGGCTTCTCTCTTTTTTTCTTAGTGAGTCTGGTAAGGATTTGTCAATTTTGTGTATCTTCTCAATGAACCAGCTCTTTGTTTCATTGATCTTTTCTAGTGGTTTTTTTTGTTTGTTTCAATTTCATTTATTTCTGTCTATTTTTATTATTTCCTTCCTTCTGCTGACTTTGGGCTTTGTTTGTTCTTCTTTTTCTAATTCTGTTAGGTGTAGTTTAAGATTGCTTATTTGAGATTTTTCTTGTTTGGTAAGGCGGGTGTGTATTGTTATGAATTTACCCCTTAGGACCACTTTTGCTGCATCCCACATGAGTTGGTATGGTGTATTCTTTTTTTTAAGATTTTATTTTTTCCTTTTTCTCCCCAAAGCCCCCCGGTACATAGTTGCATATTTTTAGTTGTGGGTCCTTCTAGTTGTGGCATGTGGGATGCCGCCTCAGCGTGGCTTGCTGAGTAGTGCCATGTCTGCGACCAGGATCCAAACCAGCGAAACCTTGGGCTGCTGCAGCCGAGCACACGAACTTAACCACTTGGCCATGGGGCCGACCCTGGTATGGTGTATTTTCATCTTCATTTGTCTCCAGATATTTTTATTATTATTGTTACTATTTTTTTGTGAGGAAGATTGGCCCTGAGCTAACATCTATTGCCAATCTTCCTCTTTTTGCTTGAGGAAGATTGTCACTGAGCTAACACCTGTGCCAATCTTGCTCTTTTTTTTTTAAACATTGGCACGTGAGCTAACACCTGTTGCCAATCTTCTTCTTGTTTGTTTTTTTTTTTGCTTTTTCTCCCCAAATCCCCCTGGTACATAGTTGTATATTTTAGTTGTGGGTCCTTCTAGTTGTGGCATGTGGGATGCTGCCTCAAAATGCCTGATGAGCAGTGCCATGTCCACGCCCAGGATCTGAACCGGCGAAACCCTGGGCTGCCGAAGTGGAGGGCACGAACTTAACCACTCAGCCACAGGGCCAGTCCCACCAGATATTTTTTGATTTCGCCTTTAATTTCTTCAATGTTCCATTGGTTGTTCAGGAGTATGTTGTTTATTCTCCACATATTTGTGACTTTCCCAGCTTTTTTCTTGTAGTTGATTTCTAGTTTCATAGCATTATGGTTGGAGAAGATGCTTGATATGATTTCAATCTTCTTAAATTTATTGAGGCTTGCCTTGTTTCCCAACATATAGTCTATCCTTGAGAATGCTCCATGTGTACTTGAGAAGAATGTATATTCTGCTGTTTTTGGATGGAGTGCTCTATATGTAGCTATTAAGTCCATCTGGCCTAGTTTTTCATTTAAATCCACTATTTCCTTCTTGACTTTCTGTTTGGATGATCTATTCATTGATGTAAGTGAGGTGTTAGGGTCCCCTACTATTATTGTGTTGTCGTTAATATCTCCTTTTACGTTTGGTAGTAGTTGCTTTATGTACTTTGGTGCTCCTGTGCTGGGTGCATACATATTTACAAGTGTTATGTCTTCTTGGTGCAGTGTCCCTTTTGTGATTATATACTGTCCCTCTTTGTCTCTCATTACCTCTTTTAACTTGAAGTCTACTTTGATCTAAGTATGGCAACACCTGCTTTCTTTTGTCTGCCATTAGCTTGGAGTATTGTCTTGCACCCCTTCACTCTGAACCTGTTTAGAGCTGAGATATGTTTCCTGGAGGGAAAATATTGTTGGGTCTTGTTTTTTAATCCATCCCGCCACTCTGTGTATTTTGATTGGAGAATTCAATCCATTTATATTTAGAGTGATTATTGACGTATGAGGACTTAATGCTGCCATTTTGTCACTTGTTTTCCTGTTCTTCTGCATTTGCCCTATTTCTTGTCTCATGTGTTTTGGACTACCAATTCGGTTTGGTAGCTCTCCATGACGGTTGTCTCAGTTTTCTCTTTATTTATTATGTGTGTCTCTGTTCTGATGGTTTATTTAGTGGTTACCATGAGGTTTGTATAAAAAAATCTCATAGATGAGATAGTCCATTTTCTGATAGCCTCTTATTTCCTTAGACTAAGCCAATTCCATCCCCTTCCTTTTCTGCTTCTGTTTTGTCGCAACTTATTCCATCTTGTGTTGTGAGTTTGTGGTTAAAATGACAAGATTATTTTTATTTTTGATGTTTTCCTTCCCTTTATCTTTAATGTTATAATTGTTTGCTAACCTGTTCTGATAAAGAGCTGCAATTTTCTGATTTTGTTTACCTGTTTATCTCCTTGCTCAAAGCTTTGTAACCCCTTTCCTTTTTTCCTGGTATGAGGGCCTTGTTGAGCATGTCTTGTAGTGGGGGAGGGGAGGTTGTGGCGATGAACTCCCTTAGCTTTTGTTTATCTGGGAAGGTTTTTATTTCTTCATCACATTTCCATTGTTTTAAGCCATCTGGTTTACAGGCTTTTTGTTATGGCAGCCATAGGAATCTAATACAGTTATAAACACTAGTTTTGGAGAAGGGAGGCAAAGTTGAGCATAATAGAGGTTAGTAACCATATTTGGTGGTATCCATATGGCCCTTGTATGATTTCCTCCAATAGTACTCAATAATCTAGTTGCAGGAATAGAATAAATGGACAATTACAGGGTTGGGGGTCTTCTTAGGTGGGCAGGATAGGAAGATATTTGAGCAAATGAGTTAATATTGGCAAGAGAGCAATTAAAGTGATAGACCATATGGTCTGAGCTAGATAAGCTCAGAGCGGGGAGCGGGTTGACAGACTATAAAGAGATAAAAAGCCTGGAGGTCTCAATGGGGTAGGGTAGAATGACAGGTGTACTAGGAGTATTGGATGAAAACTGAAAGAATAGGATGATAAGTACACAGAATGGCATAAATTAAAATTTCCAGAATTAAAACAATTCTGGTGATGAGATCCAGGAACTGACCATGGAAGTGGGCAGATGGACACTTTATAGAAATGGAATCATACGTTATGTAACCTCTTGTGGATTGACTTCTTTCACTTGGCATAATGTTTTTGAGGATCATTCATGTCACAGCACAGTATCAGTACTTCATTCCTTTTTATTATTGAATAATTATCCATTTTCTAGATGAACCACCTTTTATTTATCCATTCATCAGTTGATGGATGTTTAAGTTATTTCCACTTTTTGGATATTACGAATAATGCTATGATAAACATTCATACACAAATTTTTGTGTGGATATATGTTTTCATTTCTTTTGGATATGTAATTAGGAATGGATTTACTGGGTCATGTGGTGACTCTATGTTTATCATTCTGAGGAACAGCCAGACTATTTTCCAAAGCAGCCGTACCATTTTACATTCCCATCAGCAATGTATGAGGGATCTAGTTTTTCCACATCATTGCCAAACACTTTATTATGTGCTTGCTTGACTGTAGCCATCTAGTAGGTATGTGAACTGGTAACTCATTGTGCATGTGTTTGTTTGTATTTCCCTAATGACCAATGATTTTGATCATCTTTTTATTAGCTTATTGACCATTTGTATACCTTCTTTGGAGAAATGTCTATTCAAATCCTTTGCCCATTTTTCCACTGAGTGTTATTTTTTTATTATTGAGTTGTAGAGTTCTTTATATATTCTACATATAATCCCCTTGTCAGATATATGATTTATAAATGTTTTCTCCCAATTCGTATCTTTTCACTTCCTTGATGGTATCTTTTGCAACACAAAAGTTTAAATTTGGATGTAGTACAATTTATCTATTTTTTCTTTTGTCATTTGTGCTTTTGGCGTTGTATCTAAGAAGGCTCTGCCTAACACAAGGTCATGAAGATTTACTCGTGTTTTCTCCTAAGAGTTTTATAGTTTAGCTCTTACATTTAGGTCTATGATCCATTTTGAGTTAATTTCCCATATAGTGTGAGGTAGGAGACTAACTTCATTCTTTTACACTATTTTTTTATATGCAACTATGTATTATACCCCCCTACATATGTAATATCCTTAAAGGCAAGGACCAAGTTCTACTTTGTATTTTCATTGGAAAAGCAATGAGTAAGTTTTTTTTGCAGAGTAAGATTTTGACAGTGACACGGATTTAAAAAAAAAATTTTAAGGTATTTATAGACATATGGCACAGACTTCAAAGAAGACAAAAGGATATATAGTGAAAAGTATGTCTACCTTCTATACCTAACATCCTGGTCCCCCAACCCCCTTCCTCAGAATCAACAACCATAACCACCATGTCCAGTTTCTTGCGTATCCTTCCAGTGATTTTCTACATGTACACTAGGATACCCTTACAATAGAATCCAAAGTCTTTACCGTGGCCAACAAGGTGCCCCATGATCTGGCCTCTGGCCACCTTGTCAACCTTATCTCCTACCATATTCTTCCTTAATCATCTGGCTCCAGCCATACCTCCTTGTTCTTCCTTGGAAACACCAAGTATTCTCCCATACTGGGGCCTTTGCACTTGCTGTTCTGTCTGGCATGCTCTTTTTTGAGATATTTACACGGGTCACTCATTTCATTCACATTTCTGATCAAATTCAGTGAGGCCTTGCTTGATCATCCTATCTAAAATAGCACCTCTCCCTATCACTTTTTATTCTTATCTTGCTTAGCATTTACTGTTACCTGACATTATATTATACATATTTTTTAATGTTTGTCTTCCTTCACTGGAATATAAACCCCATGAGTGCAGGAACTTTGCTTTATTTTCCACTGTGTCTTCAGCATCTAGATCTGAACCTGGATCATGATAAATGCTTAGTAATTTTTTTTTTAATGAACAACTGAATTTCAACGTGGGGCCTTTAAGGAAGTATGGGAATTCTGAGGTTAGAGGCAGTGTGAAGAGAAAGATGAAACTTAGAGAGGGAAAGGGAGCTTTGGGAGAACAATGAAGATTGCTGGGGCTTCAGGCTGTGTTTAGAGGACAAGGAGCTGACCAGCCCTGGAAGTGGAGAGGAGCTGAGCAGCACTGGGGAAATGAGGCCAAGGAACAAGGGCATTGTGAAGGGCTTTATGGAACCTGCAATCTCCGTGGGTTCCATGATAGATAAACTTATCTATACCCTTAGCCTGTTCCTAGAATTCCTTCTGCTTTCTGTCTAAACTGAAACCTGACTTGTTTTTTGAATATTACTTCCACTGTAGCCTTCCTTCTCCAGGACGTTTCTTGTCATTCTATACTGTGTGTGTGTTAAGACTGGTGGTTAGAGTCTTCGTCTGCTTGCTTTTCAATACCACTTTCAAGCCATTACCCTTCTACTGGCTCCTCCATTAAGGTTCATACTATATGTTCAAGCTACTGCTAACCTCATGGACACTCTCTGTTGATTGTAGACTTCATCAGACATAGAATATACCTTTTCATTCCAAATCAAGCCATTAACCTAGGTAACCTAAATGTTTGTGTAGATGACCTATCCTAAATCTTGGGCTCTCAATTCTTTGATGGCCTCTACTCCAGGGATTTTCACCTCCACTTCACTTCAATAACTCTCTTCTACAGCCGCCCCCTGCACTTTGTCATTACACACAACAGTTTTAACCCCAAAACCTTTTTTTATTGAGATATAATTGACATATAACATTATATTAGTTTTGGGTGTATAACATAATGATTCAATATTTGTACGTATTGCAAAATGATCACCATGGGTAAGTCTAGTTAGCATCCATCACCATACATAGTTAAAAAAAATTTTTTTCCTGTGCTGATAACTTTTAAGATCTACTCTCTTAGCAACTTTAAAATATACAATACAGTATTATTAACTATAGCCACCATGCTGTACATTACATCTCCAACCACAAAATCTTAAATTAAAAAATCTCACGGTCTGACTGTAATTTCTTATCCTTTAAGCTCTCACTCAGTTATTCTCATTACATTTTCTTTTACTCATTTGACCCTTCTTCTTTCCGAACAGCCTCTTCTCTCTCTTTTTATCCTTCACTATACAGATTTCCTGGCCTATCACTTGAACCTTTTTCTTGACAACATAATATCATCCTCTTCTTTGCACTGATGACATCCATTCCATGACTTGGAAAAACCTTAATCCTTTATCAAATGCAGCTAGCCTCGGACTAGCAAATGATTTTGAAGAAAAATCGCACAGAATTAGATCAGTGCCATTAAAATTTTTGCCTTTTTTTAAAGATTTTATTTTTCCTTTTTCTCCCCAAAGGCCCCCCGCCCCACAGTTGTATATTTTTAGTTGTGGGTTTAGCATGTGGGATGCCGCCTCAGCATGGCTTGATGAACGGTGTGCCATGTCCGTGCCCAGGATTCAAACCACGAAACCCTGGGCCACAGAAGCAGAGTGCACACACGTAACTACCCGGCCATGGGGCCGGCCCCTAAAATTTTTGCTCTTCAATGCACAAAAATATTCACAGAAACATGGGTCATAAAAACATACACACTAGAAAATGGAAAGAACTATGTGTCAACTATACCTTATCTGTGATAGACTCATACACAGAACAGCTGTTAAACCAAAATGAACTGGATCTATATAAGGTAACACATACAGAACTTTAAAAAACTGATGAGTAAGAAAAAGGAAGCAGCAAAATAAAACATAAGAATGTTGCCAATTAAGTAAAAAAAAAAAAAATTGTTCCTCCACTACTCCTTCTCAGGCTCTTTTTAGGGAACTCTTAAATGATGGGATCTCTCAAGGTGCTGTTCATTTCAACACCCAGTGAAAATTTGGGGATCCTGGTGGCAATAGAGTCCGGAAAGGAGGGGCTCTCACAAGGGGGCGCTGAGGAGAGAGGCTGGGTGAAGCGGGCGTTAAGGAGAGGGCAATGCAAAGCCCGACGCCAGAGGTCAAAGGGGCCTAGTGTTGCGGAGAGCGCTTGAGCCTCTGTGACGCGGTGGGAGGACCCAACTGAGAGCGGGAGGCGCGCGCGCCCGCGCGGCAGCCTCGCGCACAGCGGGGAAAGCGCGCGCTCGTGCGCTCACTGGCCTCTGTACGCCTGCGCCGCCGTTGCCGGGCACACGCCGGCTAAAGGACAACCTAGTGAAGGGGTGGCGGCTCCGGGGACTCCGGAAGCTCACCGTTCACCCGGAAATGGTTGTTGAGGAACATGGCGTTGCTGGTCCGAGTCCTTGTGAGTGAAGGAGTAATTTTCTGCGGTCGCCCGCCGGGCCCTGGGGTTGGCGTGGGACAGGGCGGGGCGGGAGAAACTGGAGGAAAGCGCAGGAGGGGAGCCTGTGCGGTAGCGAGGCTGCGCGGCCGCCTCTCTGCGGGAAACTGAGGCAGCTTCCCACCTCCCCCTTCCCTCGGTTTGGCCGTGGCTTCCCCTTTGGAGGAGGGGGTGAGTGACATCGGACCTAAATTTGATGAAGTTTGCTTTCCTCAGTCACCACCTGTGACCGCTTCTCCTCAGGGAGAGGCAGCACGTGGGGCACTGATGGAGTTTCGGGAGACCTGGGTTCTGGTCCCTTCTGTCACTAAAGCGCAGTGTGACTTTGGGCATTCACTTGCGGGCCTCAATGTCCCCATGGAAAAAACGAGGACGTTAATCTGCGGTCCCTTCGGATTCTGAGGTTCTCCGGGTTTGTTTCAGAGATCAGTAGTCACTCTTAACTGTACAGTTAAGTGGAGTACTATTATAGATTTTATTAGATTGAAAGCTGCACGGGAACCGAGGTCATATCTGTCTTTCTCACTTTGCCTAACAGTGTGTGGCACATCGTAGGTGTTCAATACATATTTGTTGAAGGATGAATGAATTAAGGAGGAAGGACTGCTAGAGGTCTTAGCGCCCATATGGGAAGCTGCTGCGCTTCTTGATTCATTCGATCCCTCTGGCATCCTCTGACCTCTAGAAATGAAAGGAGAAAGTGGCAGCAGGAAAAGGTTAGGAGGATGCAGAGCCTAGTTTCTAATCATGGAGGGATGGGAGACTGTATAATTTTAGCAAGTCTTTCAAAAACTAGGTCAAGGACATTGTTTTTCATAGCCAAACGTTGTGTATTCCTGCTTCTGGCTATCTTTTGAGTTGTTATTTTATAGTTGTGTTTCTTTCTTTTTTTTTTTTTTTAAACATTGGCACTTGGGCTAACAACTGTTGCCAATCTTTTTTTTTTTCCTGCTTTTTCTCCCCAAATCTCCCCAGTACATAGTTGTATATTTTAGTTGTGGGTCCTTCTAGTTGTGGCATGTGGGACACCGCCTCAACATGGCTTGATGACCGGTGCCATGTCCGCGCCAGGATCCAACCGGCGAAACCCTGGGCGGAGGAAGCTGAGCGCGCAAACTTAACCACTCTGCCACTGGCCGGCCCCCTACACTTGTGTTTCTAATATTTTTATATGCGGCTTACAAGGACTGCAGTTTTACTTCTTGCCTTCCGTGTCAGCGTAGCAAAGTGCAGTATCCTCGATTGCTGCTGAATAAATATTTGAAGCACGTATATTTAAATATATTGAAATATCCTAGAACCCACAGAAAGATTCACTTGGTGAAGTTAATTGTTGATGCCAGGGCAGAAATTGATTCAGATCTGAGGACTGCTGGGGAAATAGCAACTTGGATGTCTTAAGTTATTTAGTCTTTAAGATGGATGTTTTGCGGAAAAGATTTTGAAAAGTTTATTGGGCTGTAGACTTTAAATGAACACTTTGATTTGTCTTGGAAATTAGTCGCTGCCCCAGCTATCTTAAATATTCTTGCCTCTGAGCATGTGGAGTGTTGCAGGTTCATTTCTTCTAGAGTGGTGGCATCCATAGAAACCACCTCTCTAACTGTTCTCTGTTATTTGTTTTTTTATTTTTTTCTATTTATCCTTTTCTACTCTTTTTATGTAAAAAGCAAGTTTAGATAAGGAAGGTCACTTTGACTTTATACGGTGATTCTTGAAGTCTTCTTAGCATATGTTATAATGTAATGTGTGACAGAGCAATGGAAAATCCCTTAGGACTAGTTGAAAGTGCCAGTAAACATGAAAGTAGCAGACATATATTGATCACCTACTCTGAAGAGGCATTTGGGCAAGGTGCTGTGAGGAACTCACAAATACAGGAAGTGCTCCTGTCTGGAATTCTGAAGAGCCTTGGTTGAAAGCTTGGCTCCATTACCAATCATAGGTGTGACCTTGAGCAAATCCCCTAACTTCTCTGAGCCTCAGATTTTCTCAGTAATTTTCTAAGGGTTGATCAGAAAATCAATTGATTAAAGTGAAAATTAAATGCCTTTCTTCTTCTCTTTTTCATTCAGCAACTGTTTTGAGTGTTTACTGCGGTCTAGGAACTATCCAAGGGACCGAGGATGAAAAACATAGACCTTACTCTCAAGTTTATAATCTAACAGGAGAGACAGAAAAGAAAACTACTAATATGTACATGAATGCTGTGGTAGAAGTTTGTACCAAGTGCTGTGGAAGAGTAGAGAGACACCTAACCCAACCTGAGGACAAGCATCCATCAGAGAGAGGTGCCTGAACTGAATGAGAGAGTGTTAGGCAGAGAATGGGAGAAAGGTCATTGAAGAGGATTAGTTTATGCTAATAATGCTAGATAACCAAGGAACTGTCAGTAAATCTGTTTGGCTGGACTCGGGCACTTAGGGGGAAATGGCAGGAGATGAGGCAGGGCGTTATGTATCATGGTTAGGAGTTGGAAGTTTATCCTGAAGGCAGAGGGAGCCATTGAAGTATTTTAAGCAAGGGATGATTAGTTTTTAAAGGGTTTTTGATGCATTTACTCTGTTTTTTCCTCACTTAAATTTTTTAAAATTGAGGAATAATTGACATACAATAAATTGCACTTATTTAATTGTACAGTTTGGTAAGTTTTGACACAGGTAAACACCTAAAAAGCCACAGTAAAAATAATGAACATATCCATTGTTCTCCCAAATTGCTTTGTGCCCTTTTGCAGTCCTTTTCTTCTGTTGCTCTCCTCTCCCCCAACCACCACTGATTAGGGGAAGACTTGTTCCTTCTCTCATCTTTTAATTGAAATTTTAAAAATTTATTTTGAAAGTATAAAAAAAGTGAAAAAAGGTCAACATGGTACACACTCATACTAGATTTTTGTTTTAATAGATCCCTGTAGCAGTTGTAGTTGGATCAGTCAGAGAGGGCTGAGATGAGAGTCCTCAAGGCCATTCAGAAGCTGCTTAAATTGTCCTGGAAGAAGTGATGAAGGCCTGTACTAGTGGGGAGGAGCAGTGTGGTTAAAAAGGAAAGGATGGAGCCAGCCCTGATGGCCTAGAGATTAAGGCCTACTCTGCTTCAGCGGGCTGGGTTTGGTTCCCCCCAGCGTGGAACTGCACCACTTGTCTGTCAGTAGTGATGCTGTGGCAGTGGCTCACACAGAAGAATCGGAAGAACTTACAACTATGCACAATTATGTACTGGGGCTTTGCAGGGGGCCGTGGGGGCGGGGGGCAGGGAGGAGGAGGAAGATTGGCAACAGATATTAGTTTAGGGTGAATCTTCCCCTGGAAAAAAAAAAAAGGAAAAGGATGGTTTTAAGAGGTATTAAGGAAGTAGAGTCTACAGGGCTTGGTGAGTGGTTAGATGTTGAGAGTGAGCGAGAGGATGGAGTCCAACAGTGAGTCCCAGGTCTGCCGTGGATGACTGTGTTAATAGCAGTGTCCTTTGAGAATACTCAGCTGGAGATTTCTTTTTAACAACTGGAAAGTTGGTATTCAGGAGAGAAAGAGCAAGCTGAGATATAGATTGTAATTGAAGCAAGATATTGTTGAGATTTCCTGGGCAATAATATTGATAGCTAACATTTATAGGGCACTTACCATGTGCTAAGCACTCTTAAATATTTTATATATGTGAATTTACTTAATCCTTACACCAGCACTTTGAAAAGGTAGGCACTATTATTTTCCCCATTTTACAGATAAGAAAATTGAACCACAGAGAGGTAGTACTCCTGGAACTATTAGGCTACCCTTATTTTTGCCTGTTTCTGTCTTGGCCGATTTTTTCCCTTCTTCGGTGATGGCTATGGGAAGGAGGTGGAAACTCAAACACTGCTGCTGTTGAGTAGCTCCAGCAGAGGAGCTGGACATTTGAGCAGTGAAACTGGACATGTTTATGGTTTTATCACTTGTCTTGGGCATTGATAATCACTTTTGCTCTTTGACAGTAGTAGAAATTTTAGCAAGCCACTCTGATTTTTTTTTTAATTGTGGTAAACTACATGTAACATAAAATTTACCATGTTAACCATTTTTAAGTGTACAATTTAGTGGTATTAAGTACATTCACGTTGTTGTGCTACTATCACCTCCATCATCCACAGAACTTTTTTCATCTTGCAAAACTGAAACTCTGTGCTTATTAAACAGTAACTCCCCATGCCTCCCCCTCCTCAGCCTCAGGCAACTACCATTCTACTTTCTGTCTTAATGATACTGACTACTCTAGGTACCTCATATAAGTGTAATCATACAGTATTTGTCCTTTTGTGACTGGCTTATTTCACTTAGCATAATGTCTTCAGAGTTCATCCATGCTGTAGCATGTGTCAGAATTTCCTGCCTTTTTAAGGCTCTCCAGTATTGCGTTGTATTTATGTATATATACACTACATTTTGTTTATCCATTCATCTGTTGATGGACTCTTGAGTTGCTTCTGCCTTTTAGCTATTGTGAGATAGTGTTGCCGTGAACATGGGTGTACATTTATCTGTTTGAAGCTTTTTTTTACTTCTTTGGGATATATAGTCAGAAGTGAAATTATTGGATTGTATGGTAATTCTGTGTTTAATTTTTTGAGAATCACCATTCCATTTTCCACAGCAGCTGCACCATTTTACATTCCCATGAGCAAAGCACAGGGGTTCCAGTTTTTCCAAATCTTCGTCAACACTTGTTACTTTCCTTTTTTTTTCATAGTGGCCATCTTAATAGGTGTGATATAATATCTCATTGTCATTTTAATTTGCATTTCTCTAATGATTAGTGATGTTGAACATATTTTCATGTGCTTGCTGGCCATTTGTATATCTTTGGAGAAATGTCTATTCAAGTCTTTTGCCCCTTTTTTAATTGAGTTGTTTTTTTGTTGTTGAGTTGTAGGAATTCTTTATATATTCTAGATATCAATCCTTTATCAGATATATGGTTTGCAAATATTTTCTCTCATTCTGTGGATTGCTTTTTCACTTTGTTGATAGTATTCTTTGATGCACAGAAGTTTTTAGTTTTGATGAAATCTAACTTATTTTTCCTATGTTGCCTCTGATTTTTGTGTCATATCCAAGAAATCATTGCCAAATCCAGTGTCATGAAGCTTTTTCTTTGTTTTCTTCTACAAGTTTCATAGTTTTAGGTCTTATGTTTAGATCTTTGATCCGTTTTGAGTTAATTTTTGTATATGATGTAAGGTTTTAGTGTATTTTTTTGTTATTTTCTTAGTGTTTGCCTAGGGATTACAATTAATATCTTAATTTATAACAATCTATTTTGTATTAATGCCAATTTGATTTTGATGATATATAAAAATTTTGATCTATATAGCTTCATTCCTTCCCTCCTTTGTATCATTGTCATTCAAATTATATCTTTATACATTGTGTGCCCATCAACATAGATTTATAATTAATGCTTTATGCAGTTGTCTTTTAAATTAAAATAAAAATAATTACAAACAAAAATACATTTATGCTGTATTTTTTATTTATCTTGGTAGTTACCTTTACCAGTGTACTTTATTTTTTCATGTGGATTTGAGTTACTGTATTGTCAGAGGTCTAATTTCAACTTGAAGGTCTCCCTTTAGTATTTGTTGTAAGGCAGTTCCGCTGGTGACAGAATCTCTCAGTTTTTGTTTATCCAGAAAGTCTTAATTTTTCCTTCACTTTTGAACAGTAGTTTTGCTGCATATAGAACTCTTGTTTGACAGTCTTTTTTTTCTTTTTCCCAGCATTTTGAGTATTTCACTTTGCTGCCTTCTGGCCTCCGTGGTTTCTGGGCAAAAATCAACTGTTAATGTTATTGAGGATCTCTTGTGCATGATGAGTCACTTCTCTTGTGCTTGCAAGATTTTATCTTTGTCTTTCAACAGTTTGATTATGATATGTCTATCTGTGGATCTCTTTGAATTTATCCTGTTTGGAATTAGTTGAGCTTCTTAGATTTATAGATTAATGTTTTTCATCAGATTTGGGATGTTTTCTGCCAATATTTCCTCAAATATTTTTTTTCTGTCCCTTTATTTCTCTCCTCTCCTGCTGAGACTTCCATTACACATATGTTGGTTTGTTTGATGGTGTTGTATAGGTCTCTGAGGCTCTGTTAAATTTTCATTCTTTTTTCTTTCTGTTCCTTAGGCTGGATAATCTCAATTGACCTATCTTTAAGGTCACTGATTCTTTCATCTGCTCAAATCTGTTGAATGCCTCTAGTGAAATGTTCATTTTAGTTATTCTTTACAACTCCAGAATTTCTATTTGGTTTGGGTTTTTTGGTGATTTTTCTTTATTGATGTTCTCTAGTGAGATATGGTTCTCATAATTTGCTATAGTTTTTTAGACATGGTTTCCTTTAGATCTTAATTAAACATTTAGAATAGTTGGTTCAAAAATCTTTGTCTGGTGTGTCTAACATCTAAGCTTCCTCAGGCATACTTTTTCTTGATTGCTTTTTTTCCCCTGTGTATGGACCATGCGTTTATGTTTCTTTGCGTGTTTTATAATTTTTGGTTGAATACTGGACAGTTTAAACATGTAGTGTAGCAACTCTGGAAATCAGGTCTTCCTCCTTTCCTAGAGTTTATTGTTTTTCTGTTTGGTGACTTTTTTGAGTTAATTCTGTAAAGTTTGTATTCTTTGTTGTGTGGTCTCTGCTCAGTTTACATAGTGGTCAGGTAATGATTGGACAGAGGTTTCTTTAAATGCCTGCAATCAGGAAGTCTCCAAGTTTTTGCTGAGGGGCTCTGTGTGCATGCTGGGACATGTTTTTAATCTGTCAGTCATTTGACAATTCTGCCTTAACTTTCACTTCCTGCTTGTGCAGAGCCTCAAGGTTGACTAGAGGTGAGAGCTTAGGGCATTCTCAGATCTTTCCTGTTCATGCACACAGCTCTGGGCATGTGCACAACCCTGTGCTTGTATAAGGCCTTCAAATTCCCTTGAACATGTTTGGAACTTTTCAAAGCTCCTATGAACATCTCATTCCCCTGCTTTTCTTTTTAAGCTTTTTGGTTAGCCTATTGTTTTCCCTAACTGTTATCCATTGCCTGAGGCAGCTATGAAGTTAAACAATTGCCTCTGTTTGTTGTCAGCTACTGCTCCTGGGGAAAACAGTTTTCACACTGGATGAGTTCCAAGACAGCCTTGCAAGTGGAGTCTTCCAAGGAACTACTAGACAGATCAAATAATGCCAACTCTTTGTGAATAAGGCTTTGAGAAGTATCAACCCCATTCTGTAGTCAACTTTTCTCCAGAGAAGACTAGTTCCTTTTAGTGAATATTGCTATTTAGAAACCAAGTCTAGATGCTACGTGTGGTCATTGCTTTTGGTGTGTCATTGCTTCCAGGCCCTATCAGGGACAGGGGTAGGAAATATATGTATGAATATACATTTACATAACCTTACAGACATCTTTTTCTTTATCTACTTATCTATCTGCGTTAAAAACCTTTACCAATTACTCTGTTTGTATTTATTGTGGTAACATTGGTTTATAGCATTATGTAAATTTCAGGTGTCCATCATATTTTGATTCCTGTGTAGATTACATCATGTTCACCACCCAAAGACTACTTACCAATTACTCTAAATCCAACCCAATACCAACAGGGTTTCTTCTATCTACCCTTCTGCCTTTTTATATTTGTTTACTCCTTTCTCTGATAGAAAGCTGACCTCTCATCCTTAATATATTTACTGATTTGCTCAATTCCTTCCTGTATGTAATCAATCTTTTGAAAGCTCAGATTGGATACCATTAACAAAGTGGGAGGGGACAGAGTGTTCAGTAATTATTGAAGGAGTGGTTGAACACTCTCTGCTCCTCCTGTGTATAAGTAGCCTTTTGTAGTATGCCACATTGTAGCTTGCTGGAGAATTTGCTACAGTAGTGTTTGTCCTTTGTTCTATGGAATTGAATTAGTGTGCATGGCGGTCAGAGTACAGGCACCACTGGAGAATTACAGAGTGGAAGATTTGGTGACTATAGTTTATCTTCATTATTCACAGATTTTGTATTTGTAAATTCATCTACTTGCTAACATTTATTTGTAATTCCAAAAATAATACCCATGCTGCTTTTGTGGTCATTTGTGGACATGTACAGAGGAGTGAAAAATTTGAGTCACAATATGCATGTTCCTAGCTGGTTGAACAGGGCAATACTCTGCCTTCTTGTTTCAGCAGGCATACTGTAAACAAGTATCCATTTCACACCTATTTAGTGCCATGTTTTTTGTATTTGCATTTTTATGCTTTTTTTTGCCGATTTCCCTGTTTAAAACGGCCCTCAGGTGTAGTGCTAAAGTGCTCTCAAGTATTGCTAAGTGCAATAAGGCCATGATGTTCCTTACAGAGAAAATTTGTGTGTTAGAAAAGTTTTGTTCAGGAGTGAGTGATAATGTTATTGGCTGTAAGTTCAACGTTAATGAATCAACAATATGTATTAAATAAGGTGTCTTTAAACAGAAACACACATTAAACAAGGTTATGTGTTGATTGGTTGATGAAAATGTTGTGACCAGAGGCCTGCAGGAACCTAACCCTGTATTTCGCCTAGGAGCAATGGTTCAGTATTTGCTAACTCAGTGTTTGCAGTCACTTTATAAAACAACTATGGAGACTAGGAGAATCGACTACTTGTAAAGCCTTTTCCAGCTCATTAGTGAGCCAAGGAAAATACTGTGTATCTTAAAAACCACACACAGAAACAGGCCACTCATTGGACTGATTGAAGTGTAGTAAAAAAAAAAAGAACTGGTATGTCAGAATATTTTGCAATATGAATGTAAAATCACCTGCAATTTACGATATGCACAGAAAATAAAAACATGAAACCTATTTTTTTTTTTTTTAAAGATTTTATTTTTTTCCTTTTTCTCCCCAAAGCCCCCAGGTACATAGTTGCATATTCTTAGTTGTGGGTCCTTCTAGTTGTGGCATGTGGGACGCTGCCTCAGCGTGGTTTGATGAGCAGTGCCATGTCCGCGCCCAGGATTCGAACTGACGAAACACTGGGCTGCCTGCAGCGGAGTGCGCGAACTTAACCACTCGGCCACGGGGCCAGCCCCAACATGAAACCTGTTTTTAAAATTTTGGTTTTGAAGTGTTGGCGAGGCAAAAAGACAATAAAACCAGTTCCCACTTAGTACCAGTGTATGTATTATCCTATGTTAAAGGAGTAATTTTAACCACTGGGAATGGCCATAAATGTTTTCTCAATTTGGAAAAAGTTGGTGTTTACTAATTGTTATAGGCCTAATATGTTAGTACCTGTAAGAGGGAGAGAAGTATATCTACAGATTTATATTATAAATGAACTATTGGGAGAGGCGGGAAAGAAAAGGACCCAGCAGTCAGTAGAACCAGAACCTGAAGTCTGGAGAGACTTGAAGCAAACGAGCTCATGGTTTAGGTAGGAGTGAAGATGAGAGTCTCAGAAGAACTTATTGCAAGGGAGATTAGCTTGTCTGAAGAGGAGTGGTAATTCCCAAACCAGAGAATCTGAGTCAGGTTTTGGAATTGCTGAGTGGAGATTACAAGGCAGGATGTGTAAGTATAAGGTGAATCTAGAAAGGATCCAGTTGGTAAAGATCAGGTGTTTAAGTTTGACTAAGGAGGCACTTGGAGCCCCTACAAGCTTTTGAGAAAGGGAATTCCAGGTTCGAAACAATATTTTAAGAAAATAGTTCTTGCTGCTATGACAGTTTGCTGGGGAAAGAGGAGCTTACTTAACAATTGTTAAGAACAATTATGATGCCTTTCTGTGTGTGTTTTACTGTTACCAAGTGCTTTCCAAATGTTCCTTGGAACTCTCCTGTGAGGTAGCTTTTATTCCCACTTTACATAAGGGAAAATGGAGGCCCAGAGAGTTGAGTAACTAGTTCAGGGTCATGCAGCTATTTAATGGCACACTTAGAATTCAAACACTCTTTCTGCTACATCTCAGCAGTTTCAATTAAGAATTTGGACAAGAATTCTTGTTGTAGGATTGGAGAAGGAAAGAATGGAGCTGATTGCTCCTTTCTTCCAATATGAACTGATTTAAAGTATTGGCATAAGACTAAATAGAGCCAACATTTTGGAGGAAAATTTTGTTGACACTGGAAAAAAATATGATGAAGTTCTTAAAATCTTCTAAAAGTTTGCATTGTTCCTGCTTGTCGTCTCCTCCTACTTTTTTTTTTCCTTTTGGCCTGAATCTACAGAAGTTTCATCTTATCCCATATTTACATTTTTAGGAAGGGGACATTTGACATTGAATGATTCTGGTAAATCTGTCAGCTTTTGTAAACAAAAACCCAATAACTGTCTACCGTCCCAACAGATTAAACTTCAGCTGAAATAAAATATTTTTAAGCTTTACTTTTCATTTGAGACATAAGGTGCTGAGTGGCTTATTAGAAACAGTTACATAGTTTTAGAACTGCGAGACACTTCAGAAAGCATCTCTAGGTTTAAAATTTGAACACCTTTCTCTGTCCCTTCCTGCTTACTCAAAAGGAAGTGGAGATTCAGATTCAACTTAATATATATTAAGTTAGATATACTGCAAGGTATAGCCATTGATTTTTCTTAAAATCCTGAGAAGTAGGGATTTTTCTTCATTTTATGGAAGAGTCAACAAAGGCTCATAGCTCACTAACCCTGGAGCCAAGAGTCAAATCAGTGCTTCCTGATTCCAAGGACATGGCTCTCTCCACGATACTATGTTATGTTTTAATTGGTTCAAGACTAGGTCATAGAGTATTAGAGCTAGAAAGGATTTTGGAGATATTCCCTTTACCCTTTCATCCCATAAATGAGCAGGGATTCTGGAGTTGGGCTGCCTGGGTTCAAATCCTAACCCTGCTGTTTGTTAACTATCTGTCCTTGGGAAGTTACGTATCCTATCCATGCCTCAGTTTCTTTGTCCGTATAAATGGGATAATAACAATATACCTAGATCATTGAGTGATGATTGTGAGGTTTAAATGAGCTCATCTTGTAAAGTACCTAGAACAGTGCCTGGTGCATAGTAAGTGCTCATAAGTATTACTAATAATTGCTATGAGGAAACTGAGCATTGTTTAGGTTAAATTGCCTGTAAAGATCATATTAGAGTAGTTGATTTAAACTAGAATCCAGATCTTTGACTCCTAGAATTGTAGTTTATGCTTGGCAAATTGTTTTCAAGCAATGTGTATACTTAGTTCTCATGATGGCCCTATAACGTCTATAGGTCACGTGAAAGCAACCCGTGGATCCCCCAGAGTTGGTCCCTAGAATAGAGATTTCCAGTGCTGTGTACATGGATGCCATTTATGCAGTGGAATGTATTTCAGATTCAAAAAACAGACTTCTCATTAGCAAGATAGAGCTCTCTTTTCTACAGTGTAGCCTTTTACTTTGGCCCAGAGATCTTTCTGAGGTCAGTTAATGCCAGAGGGAAAAATCAAACTTCAGTCATAGGTCAAACAACCTTTTAGTCTCTCTTCTGTCCTGGAAATCAAGTTGTCTAAGTATGTTTTCCTACCCTAAAAATTTCAGCCCTAGTTTCTTCATCCTCATGGGAATGATGGTAATCCCAGCACTGCTTACTATAAAGGGATTTTATGAAGATCAGATAAGTCAGTGTTTATGAAAAGGCATTGCAAACTCTAATTTAAATGATAATCTAATTGTAAAATGCCTGAAGTCTGCTGATTTTCTTCTTCTGAGAGGGAGCCCATATCCCCCTGCTTGAGTCACTTATTACTAAAGTTCTCTTACTTGCTGGGTCCGGAATAGGTGGGCCTCCATCTTATCCTTGGAGAGATGAGCGTGAGGAGTCTTGGTTCTGGTTCTATTTTGGATGTTCTCCTTTTATGTGCCCTGTTCTGGAAGGGTTTCTAAACTTAGATATGCTCTTTGCCTTCTACATATGGAGTCTGATATAGATTTTTGATGGAATATTTTTTTCTTTCTCTAGGGAAACCGGGTTAGCATTTCCCAGTGGGTTCCAGTATGCAGCCGATTGGTACCTGTGCCTCCTATGCAGGGACAGTGGGGCAGGGCTCTGTCTGGCACTTCTCAGGTAAGGTTTGTTGTTCGTTTGCTTGGTATGAAAACCTTAGTGTTTATGTGCAAATGTCATGTATTTATAGGTTAGCCAACCAAACTGTGATGGAAAACCTCATGAGACCACTTTTGGGTCTCTGTGGTGCCAGCTTAGGACTGATTCCTGCACTATGGTGTCCAGGGCGTTGCTTCTAAATACCCTAGCAGTAGAATTTAGTCTAGGATACCATGCTACAGTCTGATGATTTTTACTGTTGGGAGTGTTGCCAGATATTCATCTCAGAGTTAACTTTTCTTCGGTTTTCTTTTTGTAGCTACTTTGTACCACTTTTATTTGGGATGAGAAATGTTTCTTTCTTTTTCTTTTTATGAACATAAAATCCAAGGAACAATTATTTGAGACCTTAGTTTGCCACTGGCCATAAGATTCACTTTTTTATAATGTAATCTACTGTGGGCCCTCCTTGAGAGTTTTTTCCTCCTGATTTTTGTTACAAATAATTTAGTAATAAAGGAAAAAAATCACCCATGACCTCAAACCTGAAAACATCTGCTGGTTCTTTTCCACTCCTTATGTATGTGTGTGTCTGTACTAATTTTTTGCTTAGGTACCTTAACAAATATTCACAGAATTTAATGTTCTGTTGCCTTTTTACTTATTAGAGCAGACATTATTCATGTTAGATAGATTTTATAATTAAATTTTTTGATGGCTATGTGCTATTCTATTTACTTAGGCTTTGATATTAAAATTATTTCCTTTTTTTTTTGCCGTTATAGGCCTTAGTGTACCATTTTCTTGATATATAGTTTTTTAAATTTTATTTTATTTTTTTTAGGAAGATTAGCCCTGAGCTATCATCTGCCGCCAGTCCTCCTCTTTTTGCTGAGGAAGGCTGGCCCTGAGCTAACGTCCGTGCCCATCTTCCTCTACTTTATATGTGGGATGTCAGCCACAGCATGGCTTGCCAAGCGGTGCCATGTCCGCATCCGGGATCTGAACCAGTGAACCCTGGGCCAACGAAGCGGAGTGTGTGCACTTAACCGCTGTGCTACCAGGCCGGCCCAGTTTTTGTTATTTTTAATTATTTATAACAGATAAATTCCTATGAGGGTCAAAGGTATACCTCTCCAAAGTTTACCTCTCTAAAAAGTTAGTTTAATTTATACAGCTACCAGCAATGTATATATAACTAGTTTTTCATCCTTACCTCCCCTAAATTGAGTGTTTTTCAAAAATTTAAACCAGTTAGGTAGAAAATGTTATCTTGTTTTACTTTGCAATTCTTTTTTTTTTTTTTTTTTTTGAGGAAGATTATCCCTGAGCTAACATCTGCTGCCAATCCTCCTCTTTTTGCTGAGGAAGACTGGCCCTGAGCTCACATCCATGCCCATCTTCCTCTGCTTTATATGTGGGATGCCTACCACAGCATGGCTTGCCAAGTGCTGCCATGTCTGCACCTGGGATCCGACCCCTGGGCCGCCGAAGCAGAATGTGTGCACTTAACCGCTGCGCCACTGGGCTGGCCCCTGCTTTGCATTTCTTAATCTATCAGGGTTAAACGTTTTTTTCTGTTTATCACTTGTATTCCGATTTGTGAAAATCTTATGGTTATGTCATTTCTCCATTTATTTACTGGGAATTTATTTTTCTTAACAATTTATATGAATTCCTTCTGTAGCCGTTAACTTTCTTTTTCATATTTGATGAATTAAAATTTTTGATATGCATAATTATATAACTATAATTTATTTATATAAATATAATAAAAAATATTTAAAATATAGAATAATTCCCTTAAACTAATTTGTAAGTCTTGTCATCTGAGGACACATCTTGTTTATCCCTCTATTTCCTGGGCTTCTCTCTAAGCCTGGCACAGAGCAGACACTAAAAGTATGTTGAATGAATGAAGAATATGCTTGTGCAGAAGAGGCATCTACTTTGGGTAGTCATGCAGCTGTTTCTTTTCAGAGTTGGCCTATGTTCTGTTACTTTTTGTGCATTGGAAAATTTTAATAGAATTTATCATATAGTTCTAAATCATATGTTGTTTGTGTGTGCATAGATGATGGAGGAGGGGAACTCATTATATGAATCTCTTACTTGTGCCTTATTCTTTTGAATCAATAAACATTTCTTGAGTACCAAATATGTACCAGGTATTGTATTAGGCTCTGGGACAGCATTATCCATGTAAATAATTGAGTGGTTTATCTCATGCTGACAAGATGTAATTTTAGCCAATGTAAGTAAACTGGACATTTTGTCATACCGACTGTACCTCATTGGCACATCTTCCCATCTTTGAGGTTCCTGGTTGGAAGCCCCTGCCTCAGAATGACATCCTCAGGTACATGTCAGACAGGGAGGCAAATTTGGCTCAAAATGAGGAAGAACTTTGTGTTAATTAGAACTGTAGTGTAATTGAGTGTGTGGGTTGCATTTTGACATAGTAAATTTACTAGTGGAACTATTCAGGCAGTGGTTGAAAGACTATGTTAAGGGCATGACATAAAAGAATCCTTCAGGGGCCGACTCCGTGGCCGAGTGGTTAAGTTCGCTCTGCTGCAGCGGCCCAGGGTTCAGATCCTGGGCGCGGACATGGCACCGCTCGTCAGGCCACGTTGAGGTGGCGTCCCACATCCCACAACTAGAAGGACCTGCAACTAAGATATATAACTATGTACAGGGGCGGGGCGGGCGGGAGTTGGGAAAAAAAAAAGATTGGCAACAGTTGTTAGTCCAGGTGCCAATCCTTAAAAAAACCCGGAAGATTGGCAACAGTTGTTAGCCTAGGTGCCAATCTTTAAAAAAAAAAAAAAAGAGAATCTTTCATTGGCCGAGTGGTAGTATTAGATGATCTCTAAGGTAATGTCCAAAGCGATAGTTCTGTTATTTTCAAAAAGCTAGGAACATTGTACTCTTCCCTCTGTCTCTCCTATATAACCTCTTGAAGTTCTGTCATGCTTTGATGAGTCTACTTAAAAAAAAGTTATTTTGAAATAATTTAAACTTACAGAAATGTTGTAAAAATAGTAGAGTTCCCATGTACTCTCTATCTAGCTTTCTCTAATGTTAACATCTTATATAACCATAGTGTAATTATTGAAACCAGGAGATTAACATTGATATAATACTATCAATGAATCTACACACCTTATTCCAATCTTACCAGTTTTTTTCACTAATGTCCTTCTTTCCGTCCCTCAATTTGGGTTTGCCTGATATTTTCTTATAATTAGATTGAGGTTATGCATTTTTGGCAAAGTGGTGATGTTCTGTTTTCAGCGCATCATATCAAGGGATACATGATGCCAATATGGCTTATTACTGATGATGTCAATTTTGATCCCTTGGTTATTAAATTAGTGTCTGTCAGGTTCCCCTATTATAAAGTTACTATTTTTCCCTTTATAATTAGTAAGTATCTTCTAAGAAGATACTTTGAGACCATGCTGATATCCTGTTTTTTGTCATACTTTTTGCTCACACTTTTAGCATCCATCCATGGTTCTTTTTTTTTAGCGATGTATAATATTAATTAATTATTTTAAAAATTGTAGTAAAAAACCCTGTAACATTAAAGTTACCACCTTAAACATTTTTAAGTATACAGTTCAGTAGTGTAAAAATATATTCACATTGTACAACAGATCTAGAACTTTTTCGTCTTGCAAAACTGAAACTCTATATCCATTAAACACTAATCCACCCCACCACCCTTGGCAACTACCTTTCTGCTTTCTATTTCTACGATTTTGACTACTTTAGATACTACATATGGGTGGAATCATACACTATTTGTCCTTTTGTGACTTAATTTCACTTAGCTTAATGTCCTCCAGGTTCATCCATGTTACAGGATTTCCTTTTTTAAGGCTGCATAATATTCCATTGTGTATATATACATTTTCTTTATCCATCCATCTATCAATGGACATTTGTGTTGCTTCCACATCTTGGCTATTGTGAATAATGCTGCAGTGAACATCAGTGTGCATATATCTCTTCAAGATCCTGCTTTGAATTCTTTTGGATGTATACCCAGAAGTGGGATTGCTGCATCACAAGGTAATTCTGTCGATATTTCTTGACTGCAATAGTCATTACTGTAGTGTTTGCCTAATGGTGATTTTCTGTTTCCATCTTTACTACAACATTGATTGATTGGAATTCTACTGTACGATAGAGCTGTCACTTCTTCCCCATTTGTTTATTCAGTTATTTACCTATATCAGAATGAGCTTATGGATATTTATTTTCTTCTGTGAATTATAATCCATTATTCTCATTATTTACTTTATTGATTAAATTGTCCCAAGTTTGACTCTTGGGAACTCGTTCAAGTTCCTTTCTACATGCCTTCATCATTTTATTTTTTCCAGCAAGATTAGCCCTGAGTGAACATCCACTGCCAATCCTCCTCTTTTTGCTGAGGAAGACTGGCCCTAAGCTAACATCTGTGTCCATCTTCCTCTACTTTATATGTGGAACACCTGCCACAGCGTGGCTTGATATGTGGTTCATAGGTCTGCACCTGGGATCCGAACCAGCGAACCCCAGGCTGCCAAAGTGGAGTGTGCAAACTTAACCACTGTGCCACCAGGCTGGTCCCACCTTCATCATTTTTTGAACACTTCCTTATTTCCTGGCATGACAAGATATTTCAGGTTCATGTTGTATTTTCTTTGCTCTAGCTCTAGATTCAACAATTTCTCTGAGGAGCTGTGGTTCCTTTTATCAGAGAATGGTATTTAGAATATTTATTTATTTATTTATTTTAAAGATTGGCACCTGAGCTAACATCTCTTGCCAATCTTCTTTTTTTTTCCTTCTTCTCCCCAAAGCCCCCCATTACATAGTTGTATGTTCTAGTTGTGAGTGCCTCTGGTTGTACTATGTGGGACGCCACCTCAGCATGGCTTGATGAGTGGTGCCATGTCTGCGCCCAGGATCTAAACTGGTGAAACCTTGGGCCGCCAAAGTGGAGCACACAAACTTAACCACTTGGCCATGGGGCTGGCCCCAGTATTTAGAATGCTTAGAAATCAAGATCTGGGTGCTTAGGTTTCACGAGCCTGTGTTGAACTCTACTCAAGTTTTTGAAAGTAGCTTGATAGAGGGGGAAGAAGATAGCTCTGAATATATATTCTACCCCTTAATGAACTTCATGTCTTAGTATCCTTATTTCTAAAATGAGAAAAAAGTAGTATCTACTTTACAAAGTTGTGAGATGAACATAAGTACAACACCAAGCATACGGGTGCTGGGCATATAAGAGATCTTCAGTAAGTTGTAACTGCTATTTTTGTCACTATTTATGTTCATGCTACTTGGGTAAATTTTCTCCTCACTGTATAAATTGAAACTTAAAAAAATTTTTGTCCTAAAACTACCTTAAGCAAGTTGCAACCTCTCTCTGAGTCTTAGTTTCCTCATCTATGAAATGAAAAGGTTGGACTTAGAAGATCTCTGAGATTTCTTCCAGCTCAAGTCTTATTATTCTAAATTACTCCTTAGTTCTTCAGTTGCTTTTTCTCCAAGGTAAACAGCCTCAATTCATTTCAACCTTTCCACTAGGACCTTTTATTCATCTCTTTGATCATTCCTGTGGTTCTTTTCTGGACCTTCTCCAGATTGTCCTTCTATTTAAAAAAAAAAAAAAAAAATCCACCTAGTTTTTATTGAGTGTCAGCTCCAGGCCCAGAATGGTGTTGAGCACTGGGGCAGAAAATAAAAGAAGTCTAAGGTAGGTAGGCTCTGCCCTGGTGGAGCTTTATAGTTTTGCTGAAAGGGCCAGACACATTCAGCCATGGTGGTATTCAAGAATTGCCTGAGTCCTTCTCTCCTTCCCTTTTTTTCTTTTCTTATCTTTCTTTTTCTCGCTTTCCTTTTCACTTTCAGAACCTTTTTGGAAGCAAAAAATAAGGGTAAAGTCTTATATTCCTTTTAATGAGGGGTCGTCTGAAGAAGAGTTTCTCATTGGAGTTGTCTTGAACAGGTCTTTACATTTATCTTATGCATTGTAGTTTACACATCTCTTTCACGTACATTATTTTATTTGGTTCTCAAAGCAAATTTATGAGACACACAGAGCTAGAGCTTCCGCCCAAGTTTTTCTCTTTCCTCCACCCCATGCTTCCTCACCTCTGCCTCCTCACTCACTTTCTCTATCCTGCCCACTTCTTAAGGCTTCTTTATGAAGTCTTTTCTAATGACTCTAGGTCATTCTTTTCTATCTCCAAATTTCTGTTGTATGCATTGCCTATTTCACATCTTTAAGCAATTTTGTACATTTTATTGAAGTATAATAAATATACAGAAAAAGGCATAAAGCATAAATGTACAGATCAATGAATTATTACAAAGTGAACATAACCAGCACCCAGGTCAAGAAATAGAACCCCAGAAGCCTCCTTGATCTCCTTCTAGTCACTGCCCCTAACCGAGGTTAATCACAGTCTTCCCTTTGAACACCGTAGAGTAGCTTTGCCTTTTACGTATATGGTATGTACTTTCTTGTGTTTGTCTGCTTTCGTTCAGCTTTCTTTTAGAAATTCCCCTATGTGGTTTTGTGTAGAAATAGTTTATTCATTCTCATTGTTGTGTATATTTTATTATGTGGATATACCATGATTTTTTTAATCCATTCTTCTATTGATGGATATTTGGATTGTTTCTAGTTTGGACTTTTATTAATAGTGCTACTATGAACATTCTTGTGTGTGTTTTTTGGTGAACCTATTTATACATTTCTGTTGAGGTATGTACTTAGAAATGGAGTTGCTGAATCTTATAGGATGTGCATACATACATTCAGCTTCAGTAGATACTACCAAATAATTTTCCAAAGTGATTGTACCATTTTACACTCCCACCAGTAGTGTATGAGAGTTCTAGTTGCTCTACATACTTGCTAACAATTTTTTTTGTGGTAGGTGATCTTTAAGCATTTTAAATTGTGATATTTAATTCTGTTTCTTCTGTAGTCAGTCTTCTCTTCTCCACAAGATTGAGTGCTCCTTGAGGATAGGGATTCTGTTTGTGTCCTAAAACTTGACATAATGGCTGACATATCATGGGCATTTAATAGAGCTTGGATGAATGAAACATGTATGCATAGCATGTGTGTGAATAAGGACAGGAAGTAAACAATAAGAAATAACAGTACAGGTGGTTGTGTTTGTTCATTCATAAAATGTTTGAATGTTTTCCATGTATAATGCACTGACTTGATTCTGCTAATATATTTAGTTCCTACCCTCATGAATCTTTTTGGTAATGGTAATAGAAAATAAGCAAGTACGTAAAAATATAATTGTACATTGTAGTGAGTACTATGAATGAAATGAACAGGCTACTGCTATGATAGAGAATAAGGGGGTGATAAGAAACTATTTTGGATAAAATGGTCAGAGAAGGCCTCTTGGAAAAAGTGACATTTGAGTATTTCAGGGTATTTTTTCTCTTTTACAAAAAGTTATTTATTGCTATCTTTTCAGTTTAAACAAAGGAAAAATTGATGTCTTTAAACATCGAGGGAATCTGTTTTGGGGGGCATGGGGGTACAAAAAAGTAAATGTGTGTGTTTATAGATATGTATAGGTATGGCGAAACCAGATATTGTCCTTGGTACTAGATAGCTAGGTACTTCAGTAGTTCACTATAGTGTTAAATGTTAACTCATGAATAATTGTAGGACAGAAATACTTAGGTGAAGTAGGTGGTGAGACAGCCACAAAAGTTACTCCTGGAGCTGTGGGGGAAGAGAACGATCATAGAAGAGAACTCACCCCAAAGCACAGCTCCTTGAAACTGCCGTTTGTGTTTTTTGAGCCTGTTTGAGTGCTTTGTGTTCTAGATGGACCGTTACATTGATGTATGTGATGTAATGGGAGGTGTTCTGTGTTTTACAAAGCCTGCTTAATACCTATGAATTAAAGCATGTGTCCTTGGGAGTGACCAGAAGAATCCTGACTAATCTTTTAATATCCTTGTTGTAGAAAGAAAAGTAAATAATAACTCTCCACAATTAGAAATTCTGTTTTTCCTTCATTAGAATTAAATAAAAGATCATTTTCGTTTCATGTGTCCCGTCTCTTCTTGGAATAAACCAGAATTGAAGCAGTAACCGTCCTCCTGCTCCCTCCCCACCCATTTTTGTTGTATAGGTAATATAACAGTACTGAGAGTTTGGAAACTAGATTCTTAAACTTATTCATAATTCTGCTAACTTAACAAAATAACTCTTTCATTTCTGTGTGTTCCTTTCTAGACTTGCCCATATGCATTCGTGTTTTTAACTATAATTTTATACGTATTATAAGAGATTTTTCATGTTGCTAAAGATAATAATCTCTGATGTAAACTGTGGACTTTGGGTGATAATGATGTCTCAGTGTATGTCATCAATTGTAGCAAATGTACCACTCTGCTGGGGGATGGTGATAGTAGGGGATGTTGTGCATGTGTGGGGGAGTGGCTATATGGGAGCTCTCTGTACTTTCTGTTCAGTTTTTTAAAAAAAGATTTTTATTTTTTTAATTATTTTTATTATTTTTTTGTTGCGGTAACATTGGTTTATAACATTATATAAATTTCAGGTGTACATCCAAATAATGTGTTGTATGTTAGTAGCATTTATTCTGTTCAGTTTTGCTATGAACCTAAAACTGCTTGAAAAATAAAGCTATTAAAAAAAAACTCAATAGTTACCTGATTTTCCATTGAGTGACTGTACCTTAATTTAACTAACAATCTCCTTCCTTATTGGACTTTTTCCCCATATTTACTCTTGTGAATAATGATGTGATGAGGATCTTTTACATGTAGTTTTTTGCCTTGGGAATTTATTTTCAAAACTGTGTTTACTGGCCTTAATTATAATAATACCAATCTAAAAGAGTTATGATGAGGATTCAATAAGGTAATATATGTAAGACGTTTAGCATAATACCTGGCACATAATAATTATAAATAATTGTTATATTGCCAGAATGCTTTCAAATGCAACGTGTGAACATAAAAGGAAGGCAATTCTGAACAATGATGATGTTGATGATATTGATGGAAGCTTCTACTATTTATTATCTGTTTTGCGAAAGGCACTGTACATATTTTATCTCATTTAATCCTCACTACAGCTGAGGTTCAGTAACTTGCCCATGGCCACCCAGTTTGTAAGTGGCAGAAGCAGGTTTTAAACTTAAAATTGACTGATGTTGAAGTCTTTTTTTTGTATACTGCACTGCTGCCAATGTTTAAGTAGGCATTTATTGCAATTCTAGTTCTTAGAGTTGACTCAGATTTATTTAGTTCCAGGTTTCCAGGGCTGAATCCTTTATTTATTCAAGTATTCAACAGATATTTATTGAGCACATACCATGTACCAGACACCATTCTAGGTGACGATCTTGGATCCTCTCTGTGATCGGATCACCAGGAACTGGGTTAAACAAGGTTGGAAAGATTTATAGTCTTTACTTTGGAGCAGTTCTGCTCGGATTAACCCTCAAGTCAATGCTTAGTGTTGCTTACATCTTTTTTTTTTTTAAATCCCCCAGTGGCCCCAGATGAGCCAGTTCCTAGCATGTGGTAGATCAGAACAGATTCCTGGGATAGACATACAGCTGAGTAGGAAGTCTCACACCACAAATAAGGTGAGAATTATTGGTGTTTTCCATGTTTATAGAGTGCTTTCACACAGGTGTTCTTGTTTGAATCTCAGCAAAATTGTTAGTTGGATGAGGCAAGGAATTTTATCAAACACAGGTGAGGCTCCAGGAGGTGAAGTGACTTGTCATAAGGATGGTAAGTGACAGACCAACTGAATATTTGAACCTAAGACTTCTGATCCTACGTCCTGTATTTCTTCCACTGTACTGTCTTGCTTTGAAATGCTTTAGAGAAAAAAGTCTTTATGAATTTTTTATATTCTAAAAATAAAGTCGTATTAAATTTTGCAGAATTTCTTGTTGGTTATATAGCCTGCCCTCATTTGGGGAGGCTTAGCATTACAACAGGTTTTCCTTGGAGTTTATTTGCGAACTACAAGACTCATATCTTCTGTAGTTGTTAATAAAATTTGTTATACTAAAAAATGCAAGAGTTATTTATTCAGTGCTTGCTTTGGTTGATTATGGTTTTGAATGACTTTTGACTGCTTTCAGACAGTATTTTTCTTTCCTTTTCCTGTTATGTCAATAAACAGAACATTCCTCTTCTCAGAATTGTTTTTTTGGGAAATAGGGGTCAAGATTTCCTTTTAAAAGTACTCTTTTCCCTAGAACTTTTATTCTGATACACGGAATCTATCATTTCCTATACATGGGTTCATAGGCATGTGGTCAGTGAGATGGGTATTTCTTGCTCTGAAATTTGGAGGACATCTATTAGAGTTCCAGATGTATTTGCACTGAGTGATAAGATGCCCAGAAAAATGAGAATTAAGAATTCTAGGTGAAAACAATAAAATGTAAGTAATAAAAGTACCCTTAGACCTAATGAGGAACAAAAGCATTCTTTAAAAAAAATTTTTTTGCAACTAATTTTGGTCCCCTTCTTTTTGGTTAAATAGCTTTCTGCTACCAAGGATTCCCTGCAGCCTGTTGAGGAGAAGGTTGGTGCCTTCACAAAGATAATAGAAGCCATGGGATTCACAGGACCTTTGAAATACAGTAAATGGGTAAAGTCTTTTAAGTTCTCATTTTTCTTTTTGGGCTTATTGCTTTCTGTTCCTCATAAAAAGAGTTTTTAAAGCTTCTGCTTTGCTTTTGTGAATTTCATACATTATTTTGAGAGCTTTAAAATGTGTTGTTGTCCCCCACCCCCTGTTCCAAGTCACATCTGTACAACGTGTGGGGCTGAAAATCCTCCCTCTGCTCCCTTAACTGGATTCCTTAGAAGCATCTCAGTAGCAGGGGAGCCAATAAGACTGGGCTTTCCAGGCCCTTATAATGTGATATGCCATATAGATGAGTTCTAAGGAATTATATGGGCCGACTAGTCTGATGGGCAACATTCTCAAGGAAACATTACTCTCTGATGAATCCATATTCATAAGTGATTTTTACTAGGTCATTGTACTAACTTTCTTTAAAATTTTGCTAATAAGCATCTTTTAAATTAACTAATTAACCCTGCAATTTATTGTAATTCTTATTACGGAGGGATATTTGCTAGCTTTATCATTTCTAGTCAACTCTTGGCCTAGCGCTATAAATGAGTGAATGTCCTTTCTGGGTCATGTGCATCCTGCCCTGGGTTTTTATGACAATGCCTCTAACCAAGTAAAGTAATAAAATGTTAGCTATTCAGTTTTTCTCAGCCCAGTTATCTAGTACTACCATTTCTCTCTATCATTATGGCGGAAGTGCCTTTTAATGCTTTTCAAAGTTACTAGAGTGTTGGATGAGCCTAATGAGTCGTAAGTTATTTATTAATCAAAGCAAGCCAACACAAAGAAGTAGGGAAGACTTTTTTAGAAAACATCATAGCTTTGCCCAAGATGACCAAATAATGCCACAATTACATCATTTTAACAAGTTGGATTGAAATTAGAATTTCAGTTTTATTATAGACTTCTACTTTTAGTTTCTTCTTATCATGTCTGGTTCTATTCCTAACAGTTCTCTCTTCAGCAAATATAGACTTCTCTATGTAATCTCTCTTTTACATAAATTCTAAAAAGTGAACACTGATTTCACAAGCATTTTGTTTGTAAGGGACTTTGAAAAGTATAGAAGATAATACACATACTAGGTAATAATGATGTTCCTGAGCCCTAAGGTTATGGAGTGCTTTCTTAATCATCAAAGAAATATTAGTTATGTTCATTAAAGTTATCTTTTTTACATCTTAATTCTTTGGCTATTGATACTCATTGGTATATTTGGTAATGTTATTAACCAGAAACTTTTCTCCTATTAAAAAAATGGTCGTCATTATGGCATTTGGATTTAAAAGCTTAAAGTATGTGTTCTTTTTGAAAATTAGAAATTAATTTAAAGAAAACAGAAGTGAGATCAGAAAGAAAGAAAGAAAAGAGAAGAAAATTTACTGTTTTATTCGTTTCTTGGTGGGTGGGTTCCACTTGGTTGCTACCATATGCTTTGTCTCGTCTGTTTTTTTATGATTCCAGAGGGAAAGTTGGCTACCTTTTGGAGGATTACTAAATCAAGAACATTTCTTCACTTTTTTAGCTTAAGTTAGTCTCTGATTTTTCTTGGTTCCCTTGTGACCTCAACTGAGTCCCTAGTATTTGTGTTTTAAAATCTTTTGTCATATGATAGTGTCTACTTTTTATAACTTTCATTTTTTAATTTGTGATATCAAAACATCAAAGTATGACATTCTAGTATAATTTAGGTAGGAAAATGTAGGTATAACTTTCCATTTTGAAAGATGGTGAGCCCTTTTCAGCAAACGTTGACTCAGAAATCTATGGCTAGACACTTGTATTGCAATGGGAAGATACTTTGTTTTGTGTTTTCAGATGTCTTTGTTTAGGGAGTAAAATGCCTGCTTGTCTGTCTACATCAGCAATATCACTCATATTTCCTCCATATTTTTCTGTAACGTTTTCATGCGTAGTTCCATTTTTCTTCTAGATTCATCTTTAGGAATTTCCTTACCTTTTTGACTATCCTGAAATAACTGTTCTTTTTTACTATCTTTATGTTGCAATATCAGATAAGACAAGGACAACATTTACTAGATTCAGCCACATGTCATAGACTAGGCAGTTTCCAGATTAGCCTTAGGACTCAAAATTATTCCTGTTCTGAAGGACACTGACAAACTGGAATGCATTCAAATGTGGTAGTGAGCCTTGTGGAGGTTTCAGAAACCATGTTGAGTGAAGAATGGTTGAAGGAAACAGTGATTCTTACCCTGGAAAGGAGAAGAAGAAATGATGGTCTTCTCAGATATTTGAAGGGCAAATGTAATAAAAATGAAGAGGCTTAATCTGAGGTATTCCAGTGGGCAGATGATGTTTAATGAATGTTACATGAAGCCGATTTAAGTGCAATAAAACAAAAATCTAACAAGAATTGTCCTCCAATGGCATAGGTAGCCTCACAAGGTCATTGGACTTCTTTGAACAGGAGCCCAGATGGTTGACCTTGAATCAAGAATGCTGTAGAAGGAGTTCCAGTACAGAATAGAAGGTTCAAATGACTTCACAGCCCCTTCCAGCTCTCAGACAGCTGTTAGTGCAAGCCTTTTACTAGATTCGTTTTTCGTCTTGTAGGATGGCGCAAAATGCATTTGCTGATGGGAGAGTTTTTACTTCTTAAAGCTGTCTTTGGTACTTGTGTTTTAGTCAAGTAGACTGATGAAAACTTCCAAAGTTAGGATGAGGTAAACATGAAGTCATTTGAGGACCAGAATAATTTGTATTGACTGGGTGGGAATTTAGTTCACCTACCTCCTTAACTTATATTAACACAGGAATCTTGAAGAGGTTCTTTCCTCAAGTTGCTATTTCCAGTCCCTGTGTGATGGTCTACAGGGACTTGCTTTAGAGATTTGTCCAGGAAAATGGCTCACCCAAGTATAAAGGCTTGGCTTCACTGCAGGAAAAGTGAGACACTATAAAATGCTCCTGATTGCCACAGTATGAACACTGTATAAATCTACCGGCCAATCTGGTGAGGTCTTCATTGTTTGTAATGAATACTTTCTTCATGAACATGTTGTAGGGGGAAACCTCCTTCTCAAGGAAAGATTTGAGCCTTGGAGGCAAGTCTGCCTTTCTTCAGGGTCATTAATTGTATACCTAGAGGACTCTGTATATAAGACTGTGAAGGAAACTGCAGAGTTAAAAAAAAAAATCAAGAAATAGGCCATTAGGAATTTTACTTAAAATTATAAATGTGTCTGTAGTCGAAGTGGGCCATAAGCTCCATGAAAGCAGGAGGTTTTCTGTTTGTTTTTTGTTTTGTGAGGAAGATTAGCCCTGCACTAACTGCTGCCAGTCTTCCTCTTTTTGCTGAGGAAGACTGGCCCTGAGCTAACATCCATGCCCATCTTCCTCTACTTTGTATGTGGGACGTCTGCCACAGCATGGCATGTCAAGCGGTGCCATGCCCACACCCAGGATCTGAACCAGCAAACTCCAGGCCGCTGAAGCGGAACATGTGCACTTAACCGCTGCACCACCAGGCCGGCCCCAGGAGTTTCGACTGCTTTGTTTACTGCTGTATTCCCAGCAACCAGATCAACGCCAGGCACTGAGTTAGGTACTCAGTAAATTATTTGTCAAATGAAGTGAAGAGCTAACAGATGTCCTAAACTCCCTGTCTCAAGGTTAGGAGTAGGCCTATCAAGGTCAAAGCATTAGGATCATGAGATCATTAGGATATCGTTATTTTGGTGAGGGTACAGACCAGTGCTTTCCAAAATGTATTGTGTGTCCATTACCTCTAAGAACTGCAGGTTCTTTTTTAGCCTGCTGATTTGGTGAATTATTACATTGATTAATTTGTGAATGTTGAATCAACTTTGCATTCTGGCATAAATCCCACTTGATCATGATATATTATCCTTTTTAAACATTGAGGACTTTGATTTGTTAATATTTTAAGGATTTTTGCATCTATGTTCATATAGGCTGTGGTTCTATAGTTTTGTTTTCTTCTAATGACTTTGGTTTTGCCATAAGAGTGATGTTGGCCTCATAGAATGAGCTGGGAAGTGTTCTTTTCTCTGTTTTCTGGCAAAGTTTGTGTAGATTTGGTACCACTTACTTAGATGTTTGGTAGAATTATGTAGTGATGTCATTGAGCCTGGAGTTTTCTTGGTGGGAAGATTTTTAACCACAGATCCAGTTTTTTTTCTTTCTTTCTTTTTGGCTGAGGAAGATTCACCCTGAGCTAACATCCATGCCAGTCTTCCTCTATTTTTTAGTGTGTGGGCTGGCAGCACAGCATGGCTGCTAACAGAGCAGTGTAGGTCCACATCTAGGAACAAACCTGGGCTGCTGAAGTGGAACGCACCAAACTTAACCACTAGGCCACTGAGACTGGCCCCCAATTTCTTTAATAAATACAGGACTCTTCAGGTTATTCATTTGTTCTAGTGAGCTTTGGTAGTTTGTGTCTTTCAAGAGTTTTGTCCATTTCATCTAAGTAATCAAACTTATTGGGCTAAAGTTATTATATTCCTTTATTATTCTATTAATATCTTTAGGATAGGTAGTGATGTCCTCTCTCTGGTTCCTGATATTGTTAATTTGTATCTTCTCTGTTGTTTTCTTTACTAGTCTAACTAAAGGTTTATCAATTTTGTTGATGTTTCAAAGAACCAGCTTTGATTTTCTATGTTATTTTTCTGTTTTCAACTTTATTGATTTCTACTCTAATCTTTATTATATCATTCTTTCTGCTTGCTTTTAGGTTTAATTCACTCTTCTTTTTTAGTGTCTTACCATGGGTTTTTTAAAATGTGGGCTTCTAATGCTAATTTACTTCCCATGTAGATATATCTGATTTCCAGTTGTTATATGTTCTGTTCTGTTCTATGAGCTTTAGACTAAATGCCTTGGAAAAAAATGATAGCCTTCAAATTAGCAAATAAAAAATCTTAGTTACAATCAGAGACATAATCCTTCCTTAATTTATTATGAGTATTGCTGCCCATCAGAGACACTGTTGTTTTGACTCAGAGAGTATAGAGAAATATAGTAGTGCATATGGTATATCCTTGATGACCTTGAACCTTAAAAAGCGTAGCTCTGCTAAAATTCTGTATTGGTTTTTATTCATTTGCTATGTCCTTCTCTGTCTGTTAATTTTTGAATTTTTTCTTTTTTTTAGTCTGTGCATTTTTGAATCTGTCATTTTAAGTAAAAATAAGATTGTACAAGGCTTTTCTTGATGTACTAATTTATTTAGTTGTATCCTTAAGGAATTATTTTGAAAGTCCTTAGAAATACCTGTTCCCTTGGTACTAAGTTGGTCTTCAGACCTACAATTCAACTCTTAAAAAGAGCTTATTTTTTTAAAATTAATTAATTAATTTAATTTTTTTGAGGAAGATTAGCCCTGAGCTAACTACTGCCAATCCTCTTCTTTTTGCTGAGGAAGACTGGCCCTGAGCTAACATCCATGCCCATCTTCCTCTACTTTATACGTGGGACGCCTACCACAGCATGGCTTTTGCCAAGCGGTGCCATGTCTGCACCTGGGATCCGAACCGGCAAACCCCGGGCTGTCAAGAAGCAGAACGTGCGAACTTAACCGCTGCGCTACGGGGCCAGCCCCAAAAAGAAGTTATTTTTTATTTTCAGATTTATTTTTATTAAAGCATAATGTACATACAGAAAAGGATGTAAATCTTAAATATACAGCTCAGTGAATAAATTAAAACCATCATTCAGATCAAGATTCTAAGAGAATTCTTAGTGCTTTAGGGAATAGTAAAAGGTTGTTCTTTCTACTATATCTTATATTCACTGGAAATCCTTATTTATAAACATAGTCTTCTGTTAATCAGCAGACTAAAACTAGGGAAAGCAGGAAAATATGACTGCTTCCCCAAGGAAAAAAATGATTTACAGAATAGAGAGTAGTGCCTCTGAGGAAAGATGGAAAGATTGCAGGTTTTTTTTGTTTGTTTGATTTTGGCCAAAGAATGGGTAATTTTTTAATATAAAGGGTTTTGTTACTGAACCAGGTTCATTTTTGCCTGCCGCCCAGAATACCAAACACTGAGACCACGAGAATGCAGCAGAGAGAGGGTTTACTCACAAGGCAGCCACTTGAGGAAGTGAGAGCATGAGCCTCAAATTCATTTCCCCCAGAATAGGGACAGAGGGATATTTATAGGATAGGGGGCAAGGTGGTCTGAAGTGTGGAGAGAGGTGACTGGAGGTGTGGAGAGGTCAGGTAATTGATGATCGGCGCAAGCGTAGTCAGACCCCGTGCCTCTTCTAGGACCCGTGTTCACAAAATGGAGGCGTTAGCATGATCTGAGGGTGGAGTTTTTAGCCTCTTGACATCAAAAGGTCGCCTGTCTGACTTCTGCGCGGGCCCAGTTGATGAGTTGGTCATCTCAGCCATCCTGAAGTGGACAAGGAGTTCTTATTCCTGAAAAACAGCTCACACACCCATTACCATGGTGACCCAGGCTCCAGGGAGATGTTATCTATAGGAGCCTAGTGGGAGTCAGATAGCTTATTGCCGAAACAGCACAATTAACAATGGGAGGGTTAAACAACTAAAAGCTATAATCAGTAGTTGCAAAAAGGGAAAAAACTTTAGTTCCTAGCTACTTAATCATCAATGGCTAACTCTTCCGGTTTCAGTTTGAGATTGTAAAGAACTAATGTGGATGATGCTGAACAGTGATTTAGAGGCTCAAATGTGGTAAAATGGGCTTGAATTTAAGGAGAGATTCTATTTAAATATTGAGAAACTTTTTTGACATTTTCATGCTAAAATCCTAAAATGTGAAAATTGTGTGAAGTCTCTGTGAATGGCTAGCTTTAAGAAAGAAATATTTATGTTGGTTTAGCTATTAAATTGCCTGCAGACAGGTTTGGATCCCTCCTTCTAGTTGAAGAAATACAAGATTCTGTGACCAACGTCTAATGGCACTAGAACATCCACTTGGTCATGTCTTGAGTTGGTTTTATTCTCTTTGTCTAGAAGATTAAGATTGCGGCCCTGCGCATGTATACTAGCTGTGTGGAGAAAACTGACTTCGAGGAATTCTTTCTAAGTAAGTTACTGTTTTTGATAGTTCTGAAAAGGAAAATGTATCTATTTTTCATTTTTCTGATTGTGTCGTAGTAGGATAGATTTTTTTTAGTCTCTAGTGAAACAATTTTTCCTGTACGAAGTGTATAATAAAAGCTTCTTGTTTTTCTCTTTTAATAGAGTAAACAAAGACTGAAAGAACCCTATACATAAAACATTTTAACAAGTTTGAAAAAAATATTGAAGATTTGTCTAGTGCTTTGACATTAGCATCCCCTTTGTCCACACGTGCATCTTTTTATATAAGAGTAGTCATATAATTGTCCTGTTTTACATTCTGGATGTTTATTTAGCATTTTGACATGAACTTTTTGCCAGTCATTCCTCTTTTCTTTCTAGTTTTTAATTGTTTTAGTTAATCCTCGTATATGCCTCATGATTTTGTTTCCTTCTGTTGAAGGACTGTTGGGTCAAAAGACATGTATAATTTTATTATTTATATCCCATTGATAAATTGCTTTCCAAAAGGGTTTTGCTGGTTTAGACCACTACTAGTACTTGATTGTAACAATACAGTATTCATTTTTATGCTGTAAATTGCTGTGGTTATAAACAAAGTTAGTTAAATCAGGTACTAAAGTCATTGGGAAAGTTCAAGCTGTTTCCAGTTCTACAGATTTTGGAAGGAAATGTGTGCTATGCACGTCTATGGTAATAGCCGTTCTCCTCAAAGCAGTGAACACTTAACTGTGTATACTTGATATTTTTCATGGACAGCAAACATTTATGTGTAATTATGTTAACAACAATGAAGAAAGCTAGATGCAGTTCTGATTATTTAATAACTATTTTGGTTTTTTAAAACCAAAGGCAAGTCGTTTTGTTTTACTTTTGTTTATTTCAGCAGATTGATATTATTTTAGAAACTTAAAATACCATACTGAGTTGTAATCCTAATTTAGTATCCACCTTCTATTTCTTATTTATTTGTAGTGAGGAAAGAAAACTTTCCTGCTGCTTTTGAGTCTCTAAAAATTTCTCACTTTAGGACAAATTAGTGTGAAAGGAGAAAATATTCTTTCTCTACCTGATGAAGAAACTATTACTATTAGAAGGTGGATTTTTCTTAAGTGGTTTCTTGAATCCATGTGCTGAAGTATTTTTCATCAGATCTTTTAAAAATCCTATCCTTAGACATCTATTTAATATTTGATTCAATGAATAACTCAGAAATTTATTGTAATTATTTTGAAAGGATGTTTACTAGCTTTCTTTATCTTAGCCAGTCCTCATTATTGAAGATTCTTGAGTTAATGTTATAGTATCAAATAATGAGACTATTATTAAGTTAATATATCATGTTTCAATTTATAGTCTGTTATAAATTACTTGTAAAAATAAACGTTTATAAAAGTTGTTACCATTATATACTAATAATTCACATTTACATGGTTTGCTTTTACATTTGTCTTATTTAGGAGTTACAAAACCTTGTGTGAAAGAAAGGGCTTGTATTCTTATTTTCATTTTTGTTTTGTTTTCAGAAACAGTTGAAACTTAGACTAATTGACTTGTCCAAAGTTGTGTAGTTAAGCCTTGATCTTATGTCATCTGGCTTAAAATCCAGGAATTGTTCCACTATAACATATTGCCTGTGAATGAATGTAACTGCAAATTAGAAATTATAATCTGTCTTAATAATTTTGTATTTTATTATATTTAAATGAGAAATACCTCTATGAAATATTCTGTTAGTTTTGTAAACCAGTGTTTATACATATTAGAGCACTTAGATCTCAGTGAGCTTTGTCCTAGCTTTGCCCTTTGAAATGGTTACCCAGGGAGGAAGTATATTTTTCAGTGACATCACTCTTACTTCAAGTTTTCTAAGGCTCAATTTGAGAATTGCCTGTTAAGACCAATAGTAAGTTCGTTTGCATTATGCTTCATTGTGTTCCATCTTTGTCATTTGTGGGTAGGTTACAGTTAGGATCAAACCAAAGTGGTTCCAAATTGTGGCTAGTGAATAAAAAAGGGAGCCAATCTGAAAAGCATCGTTTGGAGACAGATAGAGAAAATCTATAAATTAATGAGACTGACTTTCTTGTATCTTGGATTCTAAAGAGTAGGCTAGACAGGTGTGAGGCAAAAGAAGAAAATATATATATTGCTTCCCAAGATTACACCTTTAAAGTGGCCATTGCTTCCTTGGACTTGTGGTGATTTATGGCTTGACTTCTAGAGTCCTGAAAGTTCAAAAAATTTTTGAAAGGATTAAGAGCCTCAGGTAGCTGGCCAGCGTCATCCTCATTTCAACAAAAGAGGCCAGTGCTATTTCATGAAGATTATATAAGAGTGAGTTCTTTACTCACAACATGCTTCTGAGTAAATAATATACCTATCAGCCTCTTGGACAGGCCCCCATAAAATACCAAAGGTATAGACTCTCTCATCTCCGAGCCAGCATGGTGGCTCTCATCCAGAGACCTAGATATTGAGGGTTCTAACTGGTGAGATATCTTAGCAGCCCACTGTTGTTTCCAGGATGTTTTGATGATGTTGTTTGTGGCATAAATAAGCTCACCCTCTGTGAGCATGCAGTGCAGTGGTTTGCTAACTGGTCTTTTGGAGATCAGTTCTATTATGAAGAGCACTTTGGCAGAGGTGGCCAATCAGTAAAGTTTGTGTTTAATCCCACGCTGTTGTCTGCAGACTGCTTTGTCTTTATCCCTTAAGAGACTTAATATCTTGGAGAGGAGGATCCTTAATGGATAGGTTTTGAGTCAGTGATCAAGTCTCATCATTTTATTGATACAGTCTTAAATCGTGAGTTTTTTCAAAGATAATATAAATCCTAGTTTATAATAATTAACTAGTGTTTAAATAATTAACTGAAAAACAGCAATAATGAATATTTATTAATTACCTATTAAATGCTAACCATTTTGCTAAACATTTTATAGCCTTATCTCATTTAATCCTCACAAAAATCCTATAAGGCGGGTTCTCTTGTTCTCCCCATACTTATAGAGAAGAAAATTGAGGCACTGAGAGGCTAAGTAACTTTACCTAGAATCATACAGCAAGTAAGAGGTAGAGTCAAGCTTTTGAATCAGGCACTGTGACTCTAGAACCTGCATTAAACAAAAACTATGTTAGTACTGCTGCCCCATAACTGTAATGAATTAATTTTATCCAACTTGGTGTTGAGGAAGAAAGTACTTAGCCTCAGAAAATAATGTACTGAGTGTGTATTGGAGCAAGAGTGATAATGGCAAAAAGACTCATAGCAGGTTTTAACTTTGAAGTGTTTGAAGTGTTTAAACACATTTCATTGAGCTAAAGAATCTGCTGTATTTTTGTGTTGCTCACAGTCAAATGGTCTTGTTTTTTAGGGCTTTACCCTATGAGTTTCTGTTCTGACCCCAATGGATACAAAGAGTCAATCATATGCCGGCTCTTTTCCCATCCTCAGCCCTGAGCCGACCCCCAGAAGGGAAAATTGTGACCCAAGTCCAGCTGCTGGCCTGTCTGTCTGTGCTTTCCAGCTCAAGAACTGATTCCCTCTCTGAGAAAATTGGAAAGGCTCCTGGAGGCTGCTGAGAAGCTTTGATGTAGAGGTAGCAATTGAACAGATTGTCCTTTAGAAGCAGCCAAATTTCATTTTCCAGATTGAAAGACAGACTTCCAAGAAAACTTTTCTTTTTAATGTTTTGTTCTAGCATCCAAAAAAGACCCAATTTCAGATCCGGGCTTGAGAGTTTCTCATGGCTATTCTTGTTCTAGGTGGAGGGTGGTTGGCCCACTCTCAGATGGCATGTATCTTAATAGCTGTGTGGCTGGCCAAGCCAGCCTTCACCTCCCTCCTGCTGGGCTCCGAGAGGAAGTTCACTTGACAGCTGCTGGGCACCTCCCAGTAAGCTCACCAGAGTATTTTGGTGTCACTTTGTGACAGACCTGGACTTAAACCCTACCCCAGCCACTCGCTTGTTAATACTGTGGCTGCCCGCAAGTTACTTAGTCTTTTGAGTCCATTTCCTCATCTCTAAAATGCCTCCCTTCAAGGTTAAGGTGAGGATTAAATGAGATAATATATTGACATTACTAGCAGTGGACTGGCATAGAGTATGGGCACTTAGTGAATGTTAGTTTCTGATATTAGTATTAGAGAGGCAGTTAGCAATTAAGACCACAGTGTCTGGAATCAAGCAGATCTGAATTTGATCCCATATGTCTCATTTCACAGCTCTGTGACCTTGGGCAATTGTCTTGATCTCTCTAAGAGTCAGTTTTCCCACCTGTCAAATGGGAAAAATATCAGTACCCACCTCATAGGATTGTTGGGAGGATTCATTGAGCTAATGCATGTTAAGCACCTATAATGTCTGGTACATAGTAAGCCCGTGATGAATTATAGCTCTTTATTATTATTAGTGTTGTTAGAGTACCTCACAGGGTACCCTGTGTTTTCTCTCCTAGTGGCCCTTGTTTGTTACCATTTAGTACATTGTTTACTTCATTGATTCATGAAAGGCAGAAGATACCACTTCTTTCTTGAGTCATTGCTCCAAAGGACAAATTCTACCCTAAGGGCCCCAATTTCCCACTGATTTCTCTTTTTTCTTTATCCTCTTGCTCTAGCTTTTCTCATTGTCATGTAATAAGGAGGGCACTTTCAGTGTGGGGTCCCTCATCCAGCCAGAGGCATTTCTTAGAGATCCTAGAATTGAGAGGCTTGGATGGCTAAGCACTGACCTGATTTTTGGTATCTTAAACCAAGGAGAAGCCCTGCCCAGGTTTGTCATTCCTGGGGGGAGATAAACGGCCTTTCATTAGGTATGGTCTGCTCTCTTATTCAGCTACAGTTCCCTAGAGCCTCACTTCTTTCTCCTGGTCATTTACTTTGGGTGAATCATGCAGCACACTCACGTTTGTAGCACATTGGGTCACCTAAAAGAAGACAGGAAAAGGAGACTAGAAAGACTTAAACTTCTCGGTGGGGCTCAAGTGAAAAAAGCCTATACTTAAGTGGGGTAGGCAAGGTGGTGTCTGCCGAACTTTTCAGAAGAATTTGAGATCAGGAAGGGAAAATAACATAGGATCACACGGAAGTTGGAAGGAACCATAGAAATCATCTAGTCCACATTGTACAAAGGGAGAAAACTGAGGCCCAGAGAGAAGAAGTGATTTGCCCAAGGCCATTACAGCAAGATGGCAGCAGGGCTGGAACTAGAAGGCTGGTTGACTGCATTCGGAGCTCTTTCAACCCGTGGTCCTGCCCTGTGGTTCTGCGCGCTGGCTCTGTGGTAGCATGATCAGAGAGCACTGTAACTGCCATATATTTTAATTGAACAAATTCCTAGCAATATTTAAGATATAGTCACTACTCCTCCTCTAAACCTTCACATGTTTATATTTTATTGTTATTTTCTAGGGTGTCAGATGCCTGATACATTCAATTCATGGTTTCTTATAACTCTACTTCATGTCTGGTAAGTGAGCAATTTAAGTGAAGTCACCAAATGTATTTTTTTTTTTTCCCAACACTGCTGATTTGTAAGGTATAGCCTTCAGCAGGGCTGATTACATGAAATGGCAGTTGTTCAGGAATTAAAAACTGTTCCTTTCATTTTAATAACTGGTGTCTTGAAGCACATTTTTATTAAAGGTCAAAGCATAGTCCCAGAAAGAAACTAATATTTGTAGGATTTTCTCAAAGAACATCTAACCCAGTGAACAATGCTATCAGTATCTCTAAGAGACTCTATGAACTTGGATGGAAAGTTCTCTCCTTTGGCTGTTTTAGGAAAGTTCACATTTACGTAAAAGTGGTTTGAATTGTGAGAATCCGTGGTCATTTTCATTGCTGGTCATCAGAAACCTATAACAAATTATAGCACTGACATTTACGCCTGTACCTCTAAAATGTGCATACAGGTTAGATTCATGCCAGGTTTGTTGCATGTAAAAATATTTAACACCTTAAACAGTATATTTTTTCTTCAGCTGCAAAATAAGTAGCCAAAAAAAATCAATTTTTCATCTAATGTTACACAGTATTAAAGGTCAGAAGGATATAGGAAAGACGTTGAAGTGGGGGCTGGGGAATGTATTTATTGAACTGCCAGATCTTGGGAAAGTAAATTCTGGAGAACTAAGTTTACTACTTTGACCATAGTGAGTATCTGAGGAACGTGGGGAATGGTTGCCCTGTCAAAAGGACCCTTGTTTGAGACTGCCTTCAGCTGAGCTTTGCATCACAGGACTGACTACTATGTACAGACTTTTTGGTTTTGATCACCTCTGAAATATTTCTTCTTCTGAACTCACATAGTCACTGAGATTGGCTAAGGGGCCTATGGTGGCAGTTTTTTTATGTTATTTTTTCCTAAGCTGATAGTTTATTGAGTGCACACTATGTCCTGGGAACCAGTGATAATTCTCAAGAAGCTTAGTCTAGTGAGGGAGATAAGATGTGTAAAATGGTCAGTTATAAGTAGGCATGACTAAGTTCTATACTAAATCAGTGTAAGTAGCACTTATGGGGTCATAGAGGAAGCTGCAACTATCAAAACCTTTACTAGTTCTACCTGTTCTTTGAAATGTGCCTTGTCTTCTAGTCAGGCAGCTGAGAAGGCAAACTACCTTCTGTCTGAATGGGGAAGGTTAGGAAAAGGTGCAGGGAGGGAAGCTGGATATACTGAGAGGAAAACTACTTTTTCAAGAGGGGAGGACTGCAAAAGTGGCGCTGTAGATTTGCTCACTGGAAAGGTGGGAGGGTTGAGAGGAGGCTAGGCTGTTCCCAGAGGAGCTCAAAGATAATATTCAGAGCCTGTATGAAAGACTCTTTATTGCCCATATAGCTAGAGGTATCAGAGTGTTAGAGGGAGTGGATGGCAAAATAAAATATATAATCCCTGTGACCACATCCCAAGGTCAACACCTGACTAATAGCAGCCGAGAGAACCTTGAAACTACGTGTAGTTCTTTCAAGTTAGCCATCATTTCCAAACTTTCCTGCTGAGTCTTCTGTGCTGAAGTTGGTTTAATTTCTCAGAGGAGTGAGGAGTACCACCAGCAGTTAAGAAGGAGGAGAGAGGCTATCTGCTTCAGATCTGTGCTTAGTCTCCCCTTCACCCTGCCTCCTTTAGTTCCCATGATCTGCAGGCTTTGGTGGAATCAGTAGCTTTTCAGTTCGAATCAGCAAACTCTTATTGATGACCTACTGTGTATTAAGGACTATGGGGCATTGGAGAGAAGGATATGACATGGTCTGTACCTTCAAGGAACTTAGTCCAATGGAAAGCAAACGTCTCAAGTACAATTGCCTGTAATGGATAACAATGAAAGAAGTGCAGTGCCCAAGGCCCAAGCAGATATTATGGAAGCACATGGAGGTGTGACCAAATCCAAATTTGGTGGGGGAGAAGTTGAGTGTCTAAAGAGTGGCTCTTGGTAGAGGTGACATTTGAAATGCACCATGAAGGGTGGGTAGAATTTCTTTCAGAGAAATGGAGGGCATTTTAGGTTGAAGGACTATCAGGAACAAAACAAAGATCATATACAATAATAATAGAATACCCTGGCAGTGGACTTTCCAGAAAGCTTGCTTGACTTCCCAAGAGTGATGGCTCCCTGTTGGCTCTTAGAATAGGAACAGGATTTCCCCTATCCTGTTAGTTCCCTGGAGGAGGTGTTGATGGTTCCCTTATCCTGTCTGCTTTCTCTAGTTCCCATGTTTTTCTGTATATTAGGATTTAGGACTGGAATCTCCCCAGTTCCTAGAGGGCCCTTATCAGTTGTGTATTCATGTGAGGTTGCAGCTGCAATGACTATGTATCGTTTGTCTTTGCTGAACAAGAGGAGTATTGACTGTGGCCACTGAAAATATGCTGAGAGAAGTTGCTGTCTGGGCTATTCAGCATCCCCACGTGGGCTTGATAAAAGCAGGCCTCCTCCTCTCTTCCCTGTCTTGGTCCGTGTCAATTGTGATGCATTCAGGTGCCCAGAAACTTGGGAGTCCTCCTTGACTTTCCCCCCACTCCCTTCATCTGGTTAGTCACCAGTCATCAACAGACTTTTTTGACCATGACCCATAGTAACAAATGCATTTTACCTTGTGACTCAGAAGACATACATGTATCTGATACAAAAGTTATGTAAAACTTACCTTAGAATGTCAGATAATCTCTGATATTTTCTATTCCATTTGAATTCATTTTGAACAGAAATTCAAGATGTCACCCACTAAATTGATTTCACTGGGTTACAAGCAACAGTACCTGAAAACTGGTCTTTGGCCTCCACTTCCCTCTCCCTGTGCCATTGGTATTCTTGATGCAAATTGGATCAGTACGTGCACACATACATACTCCTTCTTAGTGTTCTCCATTGTTCTCAGGATAAAGTGTGTTTCTTAGCATAACATTCATATCCCATCAAATATTCCACCGTTACTAGTCTCACCTGGTGCCATTGTAGGCACCACTCCCACCACAACCCCCTCCTCTGCAAGAAAAATCAAAACTAGGTAATAGAAGTGTCACATCTTCTGCACCAAGTTTTCTTCTGCCTCAAAGACCCTTCTCCTTCCTCTCCACCTGACAAACTCCTATTTTTTATTCAGTATCCAACAAAGATATCATCTCTTTGAAGCCTTGCTTTCCCTCTGAAGGCAGAGTTAGTTCCTTTTCTGTATTCCCTTAGTATTTTGGACACCCCTATTATGGCAATCATCACATAACGTTTTTATACTTTGTATCTTTATCAATCTTCCTTGTGGATGATGAATTTATTGAGAGCAAGAATTATTTTTATCATCTTTTTGGAAAGATATGAAAATGAGATATTTTTTCCCTTCAGTGCCATGTCTTACTCTTAGTTTGTGTCAGTAAATGTTCATTAGATAATTGATGGCCTCAGGTATGATTTGACTCCTGTGGCAAGGGTCCTGGCCACTAACTGTTGGTCAGGTAAGAGTAGCAAAGCTCTGCTCCTACTTAGATTTCTGGGTGGTGAGATGTATGTAGTTGGAATTTATGTTGGTGTTATAGTGTTAATAGATTTGTAGAGACTTCCTTTCTAAAATTTTCACGAAACATTAGTACCTTCTAGATGCAGAAATTAATTTTAGAAAACGGGATGGTTCAAATAAAATTAGAATATGCCTATGATGGAGATGGAGTGGAGAGGGAGTAAAATACAGTTTGTATTTTTATAAATTATTTTAAAGTCATGTATATCATAAATATAATAACTGTTAGGTCATTTACATATATTATGTTTTATTTATTTATATGTATTGTCTTACACATTCTTACAACTCCTTTATTTCTGTTTTCTGTATGAGAGATCAGAGGTTTAGAGAAGTCAGAGAACTTGCCCAAAGAACTAGTTAGTAACAGGTTGGAGAGGAAATTCAAGTCTGGATCTGGCTAATCAGAGTATTAAGTGGGTCTTCTCATTGGTAATTAAAACAACTAAAGTAACTAATTAAATAATTATTTATTAATAGTAATATTTAATATTAATACTAATGTTTAATTTTAATTAATACTATTTATTACTTAGTTAAGTACCTGCTAATTCTTAAACATAAATTTATAAATTTATAGCATTTATTCTCTAACAGAACTTACTGTATGCAGCAGATTTGTTCCCTGCCCTCATAGGGCTTAGAGTATGGGAGAGAGACAAACAAATCATTGATTAATATAGCTGGGATAGGGGCTATGAGAGGAAATGATAGGACTCTGTGGGAGAGAGGGGTACATAATTTAGTTGAGGGGTAGCTCAGTCATGGAGGGCTTCAACGAAGGGATAACATTTAAACTGATACCTAAATGATGAATAGAAGTTAGCAAGGCAAAGGGTAGATGAAAAACCGTTTCAGGCAGAGAAACCTAGTGGTTTTCAAACTTTTTATCAGCTGAGCCCTTTTTTTTTCTCTTGTGAGGAAGACTGGCCCTGAGCTAACATCTGTTGCCAATCTTTTTTTGCTTGAGAGAGATTGTCACTGTAACATCTGTGCAGTCTTCCTCTGCTTTTATGTAGAATGCCACCACAGCATGGCTTGATGAGTGGTGTTAAGTCTGCGCCCAGGATTTGAAACTATGAAGCTTGGGCTGCGGAAAAAGAGTATGTGAACTTAACTACTATGCCACTGGACTGGTCCCAGCAGAGCCCTTTTTAAAAGTGAAATTTTATGCTCAGCCACAATATATGAATAGATGAAAGGATTGCTGCTTGGGTTGGGGAAGTGGGAATGATGTGCTCACTTCAGGTCTTTATGATGTGCCCAATGGTAAGGGACCCTTGCATAGCTCCATGGAAACTCAGAACATAGTTTAAAAACCACAGCTCTAGGGGGCTGGCCCCATGGCGTAACGGTTAAGTTCGCCATGCTCCACTTCAGTGGCCCGGGTTTGCATGCCCAGATCCTGGGCGTGCACCTACACCACTCGTCAGCCATGCTGTGGTGGTGACCCACGTGTAAAGTGGAGGAAGATTGGTACAGATATTAGGACAGGGCTAATCTTCCTCAAGCAAAAAAAAAAGAGGATCGGCAACAGATGTTAGCTCAGGGCTAATCTTCCTCAGCAAAAAGCCCCAAAAAACAAAAAAAACCACAGATCTAGTTTAATCCCCTCATTTTACAAATGAGATGATTTTGGCAATTATAAGGGATTCATCACAGGCCTCTTTATCAGTAATGGAGAATCTGAGACTCAAATTCAAAGCTAACTATGTAAACTGCTTCTTCTGCAACATTTTGCTTCTTGCCTAAGTGTCCCCTTTTGGTGGTCATGGGGACGGAGGTTTCTTCCTTTGAATGTGAACAGTGTAGTACTGACCACCAACTATATGAAACTCTGTATTCTTGGCACTCATTGTCTGTGTCCTGGGAGAGACAACAAGTAAACCTGAAAATAGTACAGGATAGTAAGTGCTATGTTTAGGAGATGTACAGATCTTGTGGGTGCACAGGGGAAGGGGGGTTGCCTGGGGATGGTTAAGGAAAGCAGTTGCATTGGGTTTCTGAGGGATAGAACAAGAGGACATGGGGTCTTGAGGAGTTATTAGGAAGGGAAGAAGTAATTGTAAACTGGTTTTTAAGATGTTCCAAATGGGAGAGAAAGATGAGAGGATGATCACTAGAGGGAGAAACAGGATGAAGGGGAAGCATTTTGATATTTGTTTTTTATTTTAAGATGGAGAAAAGCTGGAACTTTTTTAAGCCTAGGGGAAGAAGCCTTTGGGAACAGGGAGTAAAGTATGGAGGTGGGAAGGGGTTGAAAAACAGACTGGTTCCAGTCTCAGTCTGGCCAGAGAACTGTCCTGGCAGACACTCATGGCCAGTGCAGGGGGGCTCTCTAAAACCACCACAGCAGTTTTGCTGTTGCTATAGGGCTTTCAAGCTCATGCCGGATTCCAGCAGCTCCAGACCTGCTATATATGGTGAGCCCTGGCCATGTGCACATCCTCTCTCCCTCCCCCAGCCAGAATTGCTCTGTTCGAACACCCACACATACAGCTTTTTGCCCAAACGAAAGGTCTTTGGAGCATCATTTTACCAACATTGCATAACCTAAGAGCACTGGTACCTGCTACCCAGGAGCTTATTCTTTATAGTGGATCTGACAGGCAGGCCACAGGCCAGGTGTAGCTTTTGGAGGAAGCTCACTGTCAGGTGAGATGGCTTCAGGAAGTGCCTCACCCCACTTGTCTGTTTGCCCACAGGCTACCCTGTGGCCCCCATGCTCCCACATAAAGGTTAGGCTTCGTGGGGAGAGAGTTTAGGAAACGAAGTGGAGATAGCCCTGTACACAGCCCCAGGAAAGGGTCAGCGTGCCAGCTCACAAATAAATAAACTCATTCATTAGCACACTGCTGAGGCTTGAGTGTGGCCATGTAGGCTTTGCTTTCTTGGCTGCAGCCGGTGGCAGAGTAAGGGAAACAAGCTACGTGAGAGTCCTCTTTGGGATTCCTTCATAGCAGCCAGAGTGACAGACCTGCCCAAGTGCCCTCTAGTCTTCATTGAATTCAAAATCAGATCCATTCTGAGCAGCTTATAAACTACCATGAAGGAGAAACAAGGCCAGAACACAACTGGCATTGTCAGAAGGCCCAAAGAGCAAGTGAGACAGGATGCTCAGAGCTGCCAATACATGGCAGGAGGTCAGCATCAAGAATAACAAGAATTCTTCCAGATTTAGGCAGAGAGGAGGAAAAGTGTGGCTAGGAAACTCGTTCCTTTGAACTCTGCAGGCAGTGTTGCTGTCTTCCTCCTTGTCTGATCTAGCAGGAAGAGGCTCTTGGAGCTGTGCTGTCACAGAATGGAGGAAACAGCCAGTATTGAAACTGCCCTGGGAGATACTGTGGCTTAGGGGAAGGAGGAGGGAGCTCAGGCTTCATTCTAACTCTTCTCTTCTCCGCTGAGCAGCCTTAAGTTACTTGAACTTTTCGGAGTGTCAGTTTTCAATGAAATGTGGCCAGTTATACTAGACAGATGGTTATGTAGACTGAAAGTGATAATGAATGCAAATACATCTTACAGTAACAAGTCTCATATTAGAGGACTTAATAAATGGTAGTAATCATTATTATTATTTGCCATAAGGGAAAATTTATCTAGCCCTTTATTTTTTAAGGCTTCTAGTCTATGAATCTTTCTTCTCTTTTCCCCTGTCTCTATGCTTGCCTTTTAGAGATATTAGGAAGCCATCAGACTAGGGCTTGAACACTCCTTTTTTTCTTTACTTTGCTAGCTGGGTTATTTGCTTTCCTTATATGTAAAAGAGATCAGTATTATTTATGAGCCCCTGGAATCACTGAGAGACAAGGATAGTACTGTAAAGCTTAAAACCTCAATAATAAATTGTGGGTTTAAGAACATCATCAAGCTTGGGAGGGGCAACTGGAATTGCTCCTAACAGAGAGTAGTTTATGCACAGATTAAGCCTGTACTCAGAGCGGGTGCTTAATAAATACTTGTTAAATGAATGATTAAATAAATTATTTAATACAAGAATTTTTTTTCTTACTTGATTGTCTCTTTTTTAAAAGAGTTTTAAAAATAGACTTTATTTTTTAGAACAGTTTTATGTTTGAGCAGAAGATTGTCTCTTTTTAAAGTTTGTTTTGCATTCTTTTTTTTTTAAAGATTTTATTTTTTTCCTTTTTTTCCCCAAAGGCCCCCGGTACATAGTTGTATATTCTTCATTGTGGGTCCTTCTAGTTGTGGCATGTGGGACGCTGCCTCAGCATGGTTTGATGAGCAGTGCCATGTCCGCGCCCAGGATTCGAACCAACGAAACACTGGGCCACCTGCAGCAGAGTGCGCGAACCTAACCACTCGGCCACGGGGCCAGCCCCTGTTTTGCATTCTTAAGGGCAGCTTTTATTTTGCTTTAGTGTGGACGTCCCCCCTTCTCTCTTCACCATTCCTCCAAGAACAGAGCTCTGAAATTATGAAGTTGAATCAGTAGCAAAATGTAATTTGGCCTGTCAACATTTAATTTAAGCATTTCTTATGAGGAATGCATCCATGATGTGAATTGAAGTAGAGGTGTTCTGTTCTTTTGTTTAAGCCTAGTATTTTCAATTGTTGTAAAATAGTTTACTTATTAATGACTCAAGCGTGATTGTTGTATGGTCTGAGCCTGTGACAAGTGTTGGCTTTGTTTTGCAGTGGGTACCAGGATCATCACATCTTGTTTGTTTTTGTTTACCATTTTGAATTTGTTTTACTCATTTTCCTTTCACCTTTCAACATTCTTTAACCTCTACTGGATCATTCAGCAGGTCCTGATGACTCTTATCTGTATTTTGCCAGGCTGTCTTCTTTGAGTTGCACTGGGTAGATTTACCTTCCCTGTTGAACTTCAATTGCTGTGCTATTTTTTGTGTCTGTTTTAAATAAATGTTTAGTTTCTTCCTTTCCTGTTATGCTGCCAGCAGTTACTTTTTGTTGTTGTAGTTATGCTTGCCTCAAGTTAGCCGGTCTTTTCCCTTCTGATATAATATTTCTAATGTGATACTAGTTTTGAAGCTTAAGTTACTGCCCTTGTGAGAATTAAATGAAACTCAGAGTAAAAGGATTGTAGAAGGTTTGTTCTAGTCCTCAAAGGAGTCAGAAAAACTTAGTATGACTCTGGGATCAGATTATCAGGGTTTAGATCTCAGCTTTGACACTGGGTTTATAACTCTGGGCAAGTTACTTCTCTAAGACTCAGTTTCCTCAACTATAAAATGGAGGCAGGAAGAATACCAGCCTCATGGATTTGTAAGGATTAAATGAAATAATGCATCTAAATTGCTTAGCACAGTACCTGGCACATAGTTGTTTTAGCTGTTAATTATAGCACTTATCTGTTTTTGCTATTTAAGGATATTTTTCTTTTTTCCTCTTTCTTAGTCTTTTTAGAATAGGAAAAATTACCAGATAAGCTGAATTCAGCTTAGATTACATATTACCCTAACAACTGCTAAATAAATTAGTGGAAATCTACGATCTCTGATATCTAACAAAGATTTCCCTGGGGTAGCTATGGGTGACTGTCTGGGTGAAACGTAGGGTTGGCATTGAGAGTTCTTCACATCCATCCTTTGGTAGCACATCCTGTGTTTTCTCAATTTAGGAATAATGTGTGTAGAATGCTACCATTGTGAAAAAGGGGGAAAAAAGAATCTACCATTTCTGTAAAAAGAATGTATATCCGTATTAGTTTGTGGATTATATGTGGAAAGATTCCTAAGAAACTACTGTGTTTGCCTTAAAGAGAGGACCTGGGTGGCTGGGGGATATGAGTAGGAAAGAGACTTAATTTTTATTACTGGGTGCATGTATTGCCTATTCACAACAGTTATTAAACAAAGAAAGGAGTAGACTGAATGTGTAGGCTTCAAGGTCAGATGGCCTGAGAATTGACCTTCAGCTGCTTGGTCTGGACATTCCAGGAAGCTGACTGTCTGAGATGTGGGCCCTGGCCTTCTGCTGTGCTTTTTTCTTGAAGAGGACAAACACAAAAGTTCTTCACAACAGGACTGCTTTTCTGTCCTTAATTACCTGGAGAATTTGATTCACAAACTCAGTGCAAAAATTAGTTGAGCTTTTAGTTAGCTGAATATGGTGCTGGTGAATGGACAGCTCTGTGGATCAGAATCTTATTTTTCCAATAGAACTCATGGGAATCTTTAGTATACTTCCTGTTGATGAGAAGACTGATTCTTGGTTTTGATAACTTTAGCTATGTGTGATGAAATTTTCTGTAGAGTTTTATATCTGAAAGTTTTTGCATCAATTGTCTATTGAACTAATTAGGTACAATGTTTTAGGAGTAATTAGAATTTACCTTCTTTTCATTTAGTAGGCTTGAATCCATATTTTCTCAACTGTTAATATCAACAAAATTAGGTGCATGTTATAACAAACTTTGCTGGTTGCATTTCTCTCAAAAGGCAGGCACACACTTTAGTTTGTATTTCTGGATCAGACAATTCTGAATACCGTTGTTCTACTAAAGTAAATATTCATCAAATTTGTCATTTTCCAGCCCTGGTGACATTAATATTTATATTACAAGGTTGAGGCTGTGAAGAAAGGGTTAACTTCTCAGACACTCATCTGCTCTTAATGCCAAGGTGCTAATCTTATACCCCTTCCTAAAAACATTCACTGGCTCTCCATTGTCTACTAAGTGAAGTCTAGACTTTCTTAGCATTTCCTTTCAAAGCCCTTCATGACCTTTCTGGCATATTTTTCTGTTTCCCATACCTACCCTCCCCCAAAATCTAGGTATTCATTGTTCCCTTACATATGCTGAGCTCTTCCATTGCCCTGCCTTTGCTCATAACGTTCCATCTTCTGGAAATTCTCTTTACCTTTTGTCTCTACCTGTCCAACTTAAGCTCATCTTTCCAAGCTCCGGGTAGAATGTTTCATTTTCCATGAGGCTTTCTCTTATCCCATTCAGCCAAAAGTAATCCTCTCAAACTCCATTGTACTTTTGTGCTTCTCTTGGGACATTGACCACATTCTCTTTTAGGGCTGTTTTTGTATAACTCCCCTAGGAGACTAACTGCTCCTTGGAAGCTGGGCTCTTTTTAGCCATCACTCTAATCCCCACAGCATCCAACCATAGATACATCCTCACACAGTAGGAAATCAATTTATGTTCGTTGAGTGAATTCAGTGTCTGTCAGCAGTCTTCAGTTTATTTTATCTTTCCTACCCAGATAACCATTTGAGCTGACTGTTATCTGTAAGGGCTACAGAACAAACTGCTATGAAACAAAAAACACTTTACCCCATGTTGATATAGCTAGTAAGTTTGTGGTCTGAGAAAATCTGTGCCTTTTAAACCTCAGAGGACAGGTGTATTAACAAACTACAGAATTTTCAAATAAATGGAGAATTCCATTACCTCACTATTGCTCTTGATGAATTGGCCTCTGACAACACTTACACATCAAAACATACGGCGTCTTTTCAGGTGAGAGGCTGACATGAGTGATTTGATTAACTTTAAGAAAAATCATGAAAAAGGACTGTTGAACTTTCCCTGGTTTTTTTCTGCCTTGGAATGTGCCCTGTATCCTGTAAAGTGGACAAATCTTTTTCCATGACCTGTTTTCATTGTCACGGAGTGTTATTTCTTAGGCACTAACTGGGTTCAAAGGTTACAAATTTAGAATTACAGCATCAGCAAATCCCAAGGTTGGAAGGGATGTTAGAGATCATGTAGTCAACCCTCTGTCAGATATCTGAGTTCCCACCAAGCATTTATTAACCTTCAGAAACAGGCAAATTCTCTACATTTGAGGTCATCCATTCCATCATTCAAATCTTCAGAAACTCCCCTCTTAGAAAGTTTTTGCTTTCAATATTCAACGTTGAGTAATTCTTTCTCCCTCTGTCGCCCACTTATTGGCTCTGATTCTAACTCACGGACTGTCTAATTGCTTTTCTACAATATTTGGGGCAACTCTCCTGTTTTTCTCCAGGTTAAATACCTTCTGATCTTTCATCTCTTCCTCTTGTCTCTTAAAATATAATATTCAAAACTATGGACAGTATTCCAAGTAGAGTCTGATCTGTGTGAGTAGAACAAAAATCTCACTTTGCACATTGAAAATATTATATTTGTTACTGTGTCTAAAATCACATTATTTTGGTGGGCAATCTCATTATCCTCTTGACTCTGCTTGAACATATACTGTCAACTTAAGCCTTTTCCCACATAGGTAGGCATGACTCACCTATCCTGTAGCTCTTTAGTTGTTCTGTTAGACCCAAGTGTAGGACCTTAGATTTATCCCTGTTCAAATCCATCCTATTAGATTCAGCCCATTGAAACAGCTTATTGAAATATTTTTGGTCAATGGTTAGGTCATCCAGCATATTTGTCTTCCTGCCCGGCTTCTTGTCATCTGCAAATCTGATAAGTATGTTTTCTTTTCTCCATCTTAGTCGTTACCAGAGATGTTGAGGCAGGCCAGGCTGCAATCATTCCACTGTACCATGCTATTGCTAATAGTTTTTAATGGACAGGATTAATTGTGAATGGAGATAGAATTGTCCATTTATACCAAATATTCCATAACTATAGCAGGAATGGTCTTTTAGGTGAGTTGTCCTGTTGTAGCTGCTTAATAACTATTTAATGAGAGATCATACAAATAAGTATAGTCAGGAGAATGAGATTAGGAACTAGCTTGGAAAGTTGATGACCCTGTTTATATTCTTATATATAATTAAGTATAATATTATGTTTATTAATTAATAAAATAATTTTTCTATTCTTAAATGAGGTCTCAGGCAGTGAGCCCTCTGTGCTGATTAGAGGCAATGTGATGTGAGGATACAGGAAAGAGCCCTAAACTTTGCCCTGAGATGTTTTGTTCATTTATTTGTTCACAAATATATATTGAGTGCCTGCTATACTTAAGCCCTGGAGATACAATGGTAAAAAAAAAACCCCAGACTTGATCTTTGCCTTCAATGGAACTTATGTTCTAATGGGGGAAACAATTTCGTAATTACACAGATGAAATCGTAATACTTTCTATGATCCATGTTCTGGACAAGTGCTTTCCAGCAGAAATATAACAGTAGCCATGTATTTAATTTAAAAGTTTCTGGTAGCTCCATTTAAACAAGAGAAAAAATGAAATTAATTTTAATAATAGGTTTTATTTAACTCAGTATAGCTGAAGTAATATTTCAACATGTAAGCTATATGAAAACTTTGAGGTATTTATATCTTTTTCTTGAACTAAATTTTTGAAATCTTAAACTTCTTAAGTTTAATCTTAAACCACATCTCAGTTTGAAAAGCCATATTTAAAACACTCAATAGCCACATGTGGCTAGTGGCTTCTGATTAGACGGGACAGTACTATACCCACCTTTACAGACTACTCTGTGGTGTTGGGCAGATTACATTCCTTCTTTAGTACTCCTGTTTTCATCAGTAAAATGAAGGATTCAGACTTGCTTATCTTCTAACAACTAAATTTGTTCCCTTCCATGTATGAGGGAGCTTTCTGAGGTGCTCTAAGTAATCTATATCTTGATCTTGCTGGTGCCTACTTAGGTGTATATAATATGTAAAAATCATCAAGCTGTACACTCAAGATTTATATACTTTACAGTATTTATGTCATACATCAATGGAGTTTATTTTTTAAAAAAATAAGATCACTTCCAGTTTTTTCATTTTGTTCCCATTGCTGAAATCACTCAGATGAGCTGACCTTTAGTGGAAATGTATAATGTGAAAAATGCAAACAGCCGGTAACTCTTTATGTCTTCTTCCCACCCAGGATGTGTCTAGTCCGAATGAAGCAGGAAGGCCGGAGTGGGAAATACATGTGTCGTATCATAGTTCATTTTATGTGGGAGGATGTTGAGCAGCGTGGCAGAGTGATGGGGGTAAGTGAGTGCTTTCAGATTCTGGTCCTGGAAAACTCCAATGAGGGAGTGAGTTGAAGTTTTTATCTGTTCTAGAGTAGTCTTGCTTTTAGATTTCTGTGAAATGCTGCCTAATGTCAAATGGTAATTCAGCTAGAGTCACTTCTGCCTCTGTGGAGACTGACATGTCACAGACACTTTATTTATGTGTTTGCAAACACTGTGGTTTGTCACTGTTTGCAAAACATTGTGGTTTGTCACTGTGAGGACATCCTGTGTATGGACATGGGATTATTAAGCCCAAATCATGATGTTAGGAAGGATGGATTTGGTCAGTGGGGGAAACAAAATAATATCCAGTTTAAGGACGTTATGCTTTTGACACAGATTCAGTGTTCGAACTGGTCCTCCTCTAATTTAGTTCTGATGGGAAGATCCTGGCATGGGCCTGCACTGTCCCCAGAAACTGAAAAGCAAGCTCCTTGATCACTGATAACCTAGAATACTTCAGCAAGGTATTTACTGAAAAATGTACATTAGTACATTAAATAATTAACCTGAGAAAGGAGAATATATAGTATATATAACATAGAATGTGATAAAAATATAAAAATGAAACCAAAACATTAGAATACAGTTGATTATATAAATAGTAATTTCTTCCTTTGTGTATATTGTGTATTTTGTGTGTCTAGACCATGTTTTAGTAGATTATAGTTCCTGTTTTTTTCCGTTTCTTTGCCTCCTAGCTTGGGAGCATCTGGAGCAGAACCATCAGATGGGGTCACAAAATGAGTTAATTTAATTTCTTTCATTTCAGAGCAAAGTTCTCCCTGTAGACTGAGGAGTAAACAAAGTTTATAGATGCATTATAAAAGTCATACATGTTCATAGAATAAAAATCAAAGAGTAGGGGCCGGCCCCGATGGCTAAGTGGTTAAGTTCCCATGCTCTGCTTCTGCGGCTCAGGGTTTCACCAGTTCATGTCCTGGGTGTGGACGTGGCACTGCTCCTCAAGCCATGGTGAGGCAGAGTCCCACATAGCACAACCAGAAGGACCTACAACTAGAATATACAACTATACAACTATGTACTGGGGGGCTTTCAGGAGAAGAAGAAGAAGGAAAAAAACCGATTGGCAACAGATGTTAGCTCAGGTGCCAGTCTTTAAAAAAAAAATTAGAAAGAAAATTGGCAACAGATGTTAGTTCAGGTCCCAATCTTTAAAAAAAATGAGAGTAAAAGTGTTTAATGTAAATAACAAGTGTCTTTTTTTCCAGTCTGACTCTCCAGAAGTAACCATTGTTAAGAGTTGATGTGTATCCTTCTAGTTGTTTTCTATATAAATACAAGTGTATAAATATATATTCTTTTAACATAACACAAATGGGCTTATACTATATGCATAGTTTTGCATCTTGGCTTTTTTTTTTTTTTTTACTAAATATATATTAGATATATTTTTACTTTATAATTGTTTTTAAAACTAAAAATGTTTTAATTAAGACTGAAATCCCTTTAATCATCAGTTTCAATCCTGGCCAGTTACTTTCTTTCAAGAAGTAATCACTGTTTTCCACTTTGGTATATATATATTTTAAGACTTTTTTCTATGTTATCTGTAGAAAATACGTAGTATTTGTTTTTTGTGTGTATGTTTTATTATATGTGACGTCATCCTCTGTGTACTTATGTGCAGCTTTCTTTTATTCACTCAATAATATGTCTTGGAAATCTTTCCATGCTGCATTAGAGTTAAGTGGGAATCTTCACCCATGTTTTACTTCTGTTTATTGTAATTATTTTCACATGCTCCAATGTTATTGTCTAATGGTATCATGTGCTTACTCTATGTGTAAAATTGTAGTCTTTGAGATCAGATCATGGAAGTGATGGTTGCCTACTGAAATTCTGGATTGAGGATATTTTCACATTTTCGTGTCTTTGGAGGAACTGCATGTATAGGAAGCACAATGGGCATGGATTTGCCTTTAGATATATTTGTTGACATTTACATACGTTTCTTTGGGATGATAGACAACAGACTGTTGTCATTTCTGTTCATTCTAAGAAGATGATAGCATGTATCAAAATTTTAGCTGCTATCATCATCATCATTTGTTTTGGAGTCGGTATTCAACTGACTTTGTAATTGTGCTCTTTGGTTCCTTTTTCATTTTTCTCACTGTCATGCCTTTCTGCTGTCTTAGCTCGCAGAGTGGGATCAGCACCCTTTAAGGTATTTATCCAGCTGAGTGTTCCACATGCCCTGTAATACTACCCAACTCTGGACTCAGAGTGGACACAGTGGACATAGGGTGGTGCTGGCAGTCTCAAGTCATCCCATTAGTGATGACAAGTGATACCCCCTGGCCAGCCAAAGCCCTGCCACACAGTTACGTTGTAGCTCTTCTATTATTTACCCTGTTTTGTATCACTGTTGCTTAAACTCTGCTGAAAGTTGGACCATAGAACCATGTGGGCTACAGCTGTCCCCAACCTGAATAGCTTAGTGAGCCATAGGTTGCTGACTTCTAGACCCCAGGAACTTTTTAGTTGCCCTTCTGCCCAATGAATTTCCTTTTGGACCTCCATATATATCTCCATCACAATATTTAAAACTTTGACCCTTCTCCTCTGTTACTTTCTAATGTCCCTTCTACTTGATTGCATGCTTTATAAAGGCAGGAAACCTGTCTTATCCGCAGTTTTTTGCTTACACAGTAAACACTGGATGAATAAATTAAACTTCAGCCTCTGAAATTCTGTTTTAAATCCAACTTATTTATCAGATAAATCATACTTGATTTATAGTAGTCTCTGGTCCAGGTGTACATCAGTGTAGTCCTGCAGGAATTAGTCCTCCCTTTTTTTTCTCTCGTTTTATCCAACCATTTTTTCTGTCTGAATTGTTATAGATATGATACTGCCCTATGGAGAAGTGTGTTAGATCAGTGTTCCTCAAACATTAATGTGCCTATAGTTTACCTGGGGATCTTGTTAAAATATAAATTCTCATTCAGTAGGTTTGGGGTGGGGCCAGAGAGTCTATATTTCTAAAAAGCTTGAAGTGATGCCAATGACACTAGTGGGACAAGGTGAGGAAGGAGCAACCACAGTTTGAATAGCAAGGTTTTAGATGATCCATAATGCTCCCCAAGTACAGACTCTTAAATTTGTCTTCATGAAGAGAAATGCCAAGCTTCAGTTTAGTTACAAAGACTATAAATAAAAGATGATAGTTTAAAAATAATAAAGATGTGGAAAAGTTGGGGAATTACTGTTAGTGCTTTCCTACTATAATTGACTTGACCCCCCCCCCCGACCTTAGCATAAACCGACATCCTTTATACAGGCAAGAAAATTATATATTAACCACTTCTAAGTTGTGAGTGTGATTGTGTGTGTGTAGAGGGGATTCCAGTCTTCTGTGTATGTCCTACCTAGAGAAATGGGAAAGTTAGGGACTTGTGGCTGGAGAAAAGTAGTAGGCAGTAGGGAACCAGTCTCATCTGGTTCTGATCCTGGCTGGTAAGTCTTTCCTGCTCTGTGCTTTAGTTTCTTCATTTAAAAAAAAAAAGTGTGATGGGGGTGCTACATGATTTTCAAGTTTCTTTTCAGCTTTGAAAACCTATGATTTGAAGGTGGTAATTTGCAAATCTATCTCTGTGTTATTTGGCATCCCAGGTGTACATCTTTAAGAAAACTCATAAAAAGTAGAATTTATAAGACTGATCAATGTAGTGGTGATTTTTCTTGTGCCAGGGAATTCTTGGAGGCCATTACTTGAGTGGATTGGTGTGGGGGAGATTGAGAACTAAGTACCACTTGCAAATTAATAACGGATCAGAAATTTGAATCAAGAACTTCTTTGAAATTAGAATTCCAGTCTCATTTGGTAGGAAAATTTTCATTTTACAAAGATTAGCTTTTACCAGCTTTTTAGGAGCCCAACTATTGTGAAAAATAAGGCAGACTCACATATCATAAGCGAAGCTGGTATAAAAAGCAAGTGTTAAATTTGAGGTTACAAAAATCACATCAATAATTTAGAGTGTTCTGACTTTTAAAAAAGACATTATTTGGGATTTAAACATATAAATTAGCTGTGGAAATAAAGTTCATTATATCACCTCATCTGGTCTTATTTTATTTCATTAAGGGTTCTTAAAAAACCTTTGTGAGCTGAGTTGCAGCTGAAGAGTTTGGAGACCATTTTTCCTTGGGCCCTTGCCTCACTCCTGAGTGTTGGTAAGAGTAGAGAACTAAGACTTGACACAGCTGTAAAAACAGACAGCGCCTTTGGCCTCAGCTCTTTCTCCTGGTGCAGGCAGATTTCAGATGTAAATTTCACTTTCTGCCTCTCCTACTAATGAAGTAAGTTTCTTTTGCTGGGTTTGCAGCCAGGTGTGTCCAGTCTTGTGGCTAACCGGGGCGCTTTACTTAATTTTTCCATTTGTGACATTTCAACCAAACTTAAAAAACAAACATAAAAATTAGCTCAAGGCAGTGGCTCAAAGTGTTAATGGTAACCTTAGGTTGGCTAAACGACTTCCTCTCAGTTCTGCCCTGCCAGACATCTCCACCTTGTGGCTTACAGTGAGCAGGTTTAAGCTTTCCAAGCCGTGGTGACTAGGTGGGAAGGGGGGCATGGGTGGGCTTTAGTTAAAAAATTGCAAGTTTATCCTTATCAGTGGTCCCTGGCGTGCCAGTTGCCTCAGCAGGACTTCAGATGATTTCTTGCTAACACCGTTCCAGAATAAGGATGACCCTCCTGTCACTTCTTTATTTCCTGCTCTCTGTAGCAGAGCTGCTTGTTGGGGTGGTGCCGAGGGCCTGCGAAGAGGTAGAGGAACTGTGGACTGAACCAGGCTCCTTTGTAAAATTCTACTTGTGCTTTTCAGAACCAGCATTTTGCTTTGCAAGGTCCTTGTGATCATGCTCTAGACTACGTTTCCAAACTCATTTCCCCTAGCTCTTATTCAACATTAAATATGTGAAACCTTCTAGCACATATGCCTGGCACATAGTAAGCATTCAGTGAACATCACACTTCACATACCCTTCAATCTAGCCAAGCTTAATGTCTTTCCTCATGCACTACTTACACCTAGATTGTCCTAACACTCCAGCCCCAATTCCTTCACATCCTTCCACCCCAAACTGGAAGTGAATCCCAATTTCCCCTAGCTGGAAGTACCATAATAATTTATATGTACCCTTCCTCTGGCTCTTACTGTTTCTGTTTGTATTATTGTCATTCATATATGTTGACTACCTTCCAGGTGAATTCTGTGGGGTTGGGATCATGCACATTCCTGTTTGCATTCTCCAAAGTGACTGTCATTGCCCCATGGCTGAATGCATGCCTGGTAAATATCTAATGAAAGAAGACAGTTCTGGAAGCCCACTATAAATATTGGAAAACGTGGGGTGGGAGGTATCCTCTTTTATTCTGAGGATATTTGTTTGCTCTGTTAGTCTTAAATATTGGAAGAAAAAGAAATGAGAAATTATTTCCTCTACCCTCAATTTTTCTTTTTCTTTTTCCATGCTTTTGCATCTTCTAATAGAATTATTTGATTTAAAAAAAATCCAATTTAGGGGCTGGCCTCATGGCCGAGTGGTAAAGTTTGCGTGCTCCGCTTTGGGGCCTGGGGTTCACTGGTTCAGATCTGGGCGCAGACCTAGCACTGCTCATCAAGCCATGCTGAGGCAGCCTCCCACATAGAGGAACTGGAAGAACCTACAACTGGGATATGCCACTGTGTACTGGGGGGGGTTGGGGAGGGGAAAAAATAAAGGAAGATTGGCAGTAGATGTTAGCTCAGGGCCAATCTTCCTCACAAAAAACAAAACAAAAAACAAAACCATTAAAAAAATCCCAATTTATACATAAGATATTTCATGTTTCTAAACTAACAAAGGCTTTAAATCTATTAAGGGTGGTAAAAATAAGAATTACACCTACTTTATTTTTCTGAAAATTTCCTTCTAGGCCTCTATGAGTCCATTCCCATCCCCTCACCCCTCAAGTCTTCCAACTCTTCTGTTTTACCATGAAGTAAAAAATTTTCCTGTACTTTTGACAAATAAAAATGGCAAGCAATAGGATATATTGGAGAATATGAGGAAGCCATTTGGTATAAACCTAATTCGGCCTGGCCTTGTCTTTCCAAAAGGGCCTGACCGTGGCTGTTGAGCATGCATTGTATATCTGCTTTAGATATTCCCTATGGCAAGAACAAAGGCCCTTGAGATAAAGGTGCAACTTCCCTCCCCCTCCCAACATTGGCATCTCCTTAAGGATTAAGCATCTTTCCTTAGGCTAGAAACTGATTGCTGCGCTCACCTGTGACCGCCCAGCTCAAGACAATAGACTTGCCTCCTGCTATGCCCTCCGAGATAGCAGACCCACTACCTGCTGTGTCCATCAAGCGCTGTGCTGACAGGGCAATCTTGTGACTATTGTGGGAGGGACATTTCAATCATATGTGAAACGTCCTGCTTGGGGGTATATAACCACTCTGTACACCTCACTTCTTTGATGCCCTTTCTTCCTTTGGGAAGAAAGGCCCCAGGCCATGGTCCTCAGATTTCAGCTCAGAATAAACTCACCCAAATTTTCATTTATAGATTGGTTATGGATTATTTTTGTCGACAGCTCGCATCTCTAGGTCAGAATTAAAAGTTGCTGCCAAAGGTTTGTTTTAAAAGGCAAGGACCACTTTAAGGGTGTAGTTTTTTCATGGTATGAATGGTGAAGTAGAAATACAGAGCAATCCATTGGGCTCAAGGCCTTTAAAATAAGAATACATGTTTGTTCTCAAATATCAGTTATTCCTTTGAAAGTTTTTTAAATGTCCTAAACTGTTGGAGTAGATACTTGTTTATTAGGAGAGAGAAGGCTAAATTCTTAGAAAGCAGAGCAATTCCCTTTTGGGATTGGCTTATGAATTCAAGCAGGGTCCAACTCAAGATGTACATCTAGTAGTTGCATTCTGTTCTCTATGCAAGTTTCATACCCTCAGGCCTTAAGAAGTAGCAAGAGGGGCCAGCCCTGTGGCCGAGTGGTTAAGTTCGTGCGCTCTGCTTCAGCGGCCCAGGGTTTTGCTGGTTTGAATCCTGGGCACAGACATGGCACCACTCGTCAGGCCATGCTGAGATGGCGTCCCACATGCCACAACTAGAAGGACCTGCAACTAAAAATACACAGCTATGTACCAGGGGGCTTTGGGAGAAAAAGGAAATATAAAATCTTTAAAAAAAAAAAAAAAGAGGTAGCAAAAGTGCACGCGTTATGTGCTTTAACGGTTTTCCAGCTGATCTGATGCCTGGGTGCCTGCAGCCAGAATGCCAGTCTGATGGCTGCCTGTCCTGAGTGCCATGCTGGTTTGCTCTATTTCAGGGAGTGTTCCTGAAAGAGAAGTTACCAACCTTTCTGTATTTGAAGTTAAATAAAGCATGAAACTTCGGTCTATGCACCTGATCATTTATCTCTCTCATGGCCATTTTACCTTCAATTATAGATTGTGAGTTTTCTGAGATCTAATTCCTATTTGTTTGTCTTTGTATTCCTACGGTACCTAAAATGGAGCTTTGTACATAATAGGCATTCAGTGTTTCTTCACTGAATGAGTCAATAAGTAAGTGCCTTTGATCCCCTTTTGTTATCTTCAGTTTACCTCACAGAATTTCTGTAGGAGAAAGACAATGACTTAATTCCATGTTTCAAAGCCCTGACTAGCCTCAGTGTACTGATTACTGTCCTGTCTTTCTATAATACCCCTGTTTAGTACTCCTTAAGTACTCCCAATTCAGCTCATCATTTCAGAACTGTTTCCCTCTCCAACCCATCACATCTCTTTTGCCTCCAGTCTTTCTGGATGCCCTGTTCCATTTGATTATCTTTTATACCATAGTTATACTGCCTAGAGCTGTGTGCATCAGGCATAGCCAAAGCCATTTTCCATACCTCTCTTTCAGGAAGTCCTAATACTTCTCCTAAATAAATCTCATTCAGGAGAATGGATAAATAGCTTCATGTGCCTGTTCTTCCTGTAATTCCTGTCTCACTTACAATGTCATCACCATCAATCCAGTCCCCCAAGCTAGAATTCTTAGAGTTTTCCTCAGCTCCTGCGTCCATTTTGCCTATCAATTTTCTCCCAAAATATCTCCAGACTTTATTCTTTCCTCTGTTCCATTGCTTCATCTCAGACTTTATCATCTCTCCTTTACTGCACATAGCCTCTTAACTAATTCCTGGACTTTCTGCACTCTGGTGAACCTACCCACCATATAACTGCCAGAGCTTTTCTTTTTCAATCCCACATCTGGTCATGTCCCTTCTTTGGAAATCTGAGGACTCTCATCACATACAGGACAACATTCAAACTTCTTAGCAATGTCTTATAGAACTCTTAGTAGTTATGTAGGAGAATGTGCTTGTTCTTACAGATACATGCTAAAGAATTTAGGGGTGAAATGTTTTGACATCTGCAACTATCTTCAAATGGTTTAACAGAGTAGAGGACATGCGTGTATGTATAGACAGATAAAGCAAATGTCACAAAATAGTAATTGTGAATCTAAAGATCATACAAATTTTTCTTGTATTACTCTTACGTCTTTTTTTTAATATAAATTTGAAATTCTTAAAATGAACTGGGGAGAAAAGAATCTTCACATTCTGGCTCCAGCCTGATTTCTAGTCTAATTTCCATCAAACTACCCACACACAAATGTTCATGCGTGAGTGCCTGCACACATACACTCAAACACATGTTCTACTCATGCCAGATTTTCTCTGCTGCTACAGTGTATCATGCCCTTTTATGCTTCTGTGCTTTTGTTTATGCTTTTCTCTCTGTCTGAAGTGGTCTTAACCCCTGTCTGCTCTGCTCATGGCACTAGTATAAGACACTGCTGGATAGTACCTCCTCCAAGAAGCTTTTCCAAGCACCCCTAATAATGGTAGTATATTTGGCCACTCCCTTCTCTGTATCCCTGCAGCACTTTGCCCAAACTTCTGAGATTGGATTTACCATGCTATACTGTAATTATGGGTTTGTGTAGGTCATATCCGTTAGATGGGATAAGGATCTTGGGATCCCTGGTGTCTTAAACAGAGTGCCTGACATAGTCACCCCTCACAGACTTGTTGGGTGAACATAGGTACTTGGTTCTATTATTACTGTCTGGCCAACACTATCTCCGAAATACTGACTTAATGAATGATCTTATGTCACACCTGGATTCAATTTCTCTGACCACGCCCCAACTCCCAAAAAGTTCCTTTTTCTCTTCCTTCCCTGCCTTATGGGTTTCCTGGCTCTTTCATCATTTATACTTTTAATCCACTTTAGGGATTAGATGAATCTTAGAATGTTAGACTGGGTACCTCAGATATTCTCTCATTCAGTGGTTCTCAATCTGAAGGGGCTCAGGTCTATATTTTGAAAGCCCTCCCCAGATTTCTGATACACGTCTCAAGTTGAGTCTGTTCCTGCCCTCTCATTTCTGTAGTGAGGAAATCGAGTCCCTGAGAAGTTAATTGGTTTGCTTGAGGTCCTGCAGCTAGAAAACAGCAGAATGAGGACCAAAAACCTAGGGTATGCTGATTCCTAGTCGAGTGTCCACTTTACTATACCATGATATATCTCCCCCAAATCAACTCATGACAGGTTCCTTCTCCCCTGTCTTATTACCAAGGACTTCCAAAGACCAAGAGGACATCTTTTCTTGAATCTAGAGGCATTTCATTTCTTCAGAGCAGTCTCAAGCCTGAGGCCCCTTTTATTCAGAATTTCTAATCCAACACGGCAGAGATTTCCTATTCAATGGGACTAATAGAGATTAAGGGGGAAAAAAAGACAGATCAGAATGCTAACAATGTTCTGGATTTGTTTCTTTTTCCAGCATTTAGAGTCTGAATGTCTCCACATCGTCTGAATTTGCCTTAGTTGATTTTACAATTATTTTTCAGAGACTCCTTGGTTGTGTTTTTTTTAAGAGTAGAGGAACACCGAGACTGAACACCGTGCTTGGAGAGGCTGGGCTGGGAGACTAACAAAGGCGGTATTATACTGTGCACGGCAAAGCCAGTAAATGAATTCAGGAGACACCTAGATGTGTTTCTAGAGGAGGGCATGAGGGGGAGGGGTCTGGCAAAAAGGCAGAAAGGTGGGATTAAGATAAATTAAAATGGGGCCAGCATGTTGGATAAGGGGACAGCCTCTTCCTGTTCCCACTATTGCTTAAGATTTTTCATTCTGCTTAGTTCAAAAGTTAAAACTAGTCTTTACCATGTGCCTCATAGCCACCCTCTCATCCCCCACTACCCTACTTAGAAAAATAACTTAGTTTTAAGGCTGTTTCAGCCTGATACAGCAGTGTTTATTACTTGAGTACATCTTTTGGATATTCCTGGGGAATCTTAGACTGTTAAAACTGCAAAAGAACCTTGAAATTATCTAGTCCAGAGATTCTCAACGTGTGGTCCCCGGACCAGCAGCCTCAACACCCGTAGGAACTTGTTAAAAATGCAAGTTTAGGGCCCCACTTGAATCTGCTGAATCAGAAACTCTGGAAATGAGGCCCAGCAATCTATGTTTTAACAAACCTTCCAGTTTGAAAGCCAGTGCTCTCGTCTGATCCTGTCATGTAACTGGATGGAGAAACTGGCTCTGAGAGAGCTGAATAAGTTTGAGTTAGAAACCAACTGAAGAGCCGAATTCAGGTTTCCTGGTTGCCAGTTCTTACTGCTCTGTACTAAGAGGAGCAGCGTATGGGCCTGGGCTAGTGACATGTGAAAGTTAAGAATTTGAGCATAATAGAGAAACAGAGTTCACCAATAGTAATAGCTAACATTTATTGGGCACGTTCTCTTTGCTGTGCACTTTACAAGCACCATTTGAGTTTTACGTCTGACAACAATCTTACCTGTGAGGTAGATAGTATTTCTGCCCTCATTTTGCAGATGAAGAAACTAAGGCTCAGAGAGGTTAGCGTATGAGTTCCCTGTAACTGCTGTAACAACTTACCACAAACTTGGTGGCTTAAAACAACAGAAATTTATTCTCTCACAGTTCTGGAGGTCAGAAGTCAGTTTCACTGGGCCCAAATCAAGGTGTTATTAGCAGAGCTGTGCTCCTTCTGGTGGCTGCTGGCATTCCTTGACTTATGGTCATGTCTCTCCAATCTCTGCCTCTGTGGTCACGTTTCCTTCTCTTCTGTCTGGGTCTAACACCATCTGCCTCGCTCTTAGAAGGATACTGATTACATTTAGGGCCTGCCTGGATAATCCAGGATAATCTCTCCATCTGAAGATCCTTAATCTAGTCACAGCAATAAAGTCCTCTTTTGCCATGTAAGGTAACATTAACAGGTTCCAGGAATTAGAATGTAGATGTTTTTGGGAAACCATTATTTAGCCTACCAGTTAGGTAACTTAACCAGGCTTACACAGTAAATATGGGAGCCTGAATTGGGACCCAAACCTGCCAGACTTTAGAGCCCATGCTCTTAATCACTACTATGTACTGCCTGAAAGGGTCATTACTAAAAACCATGGCTCTAGCATTAGCATTAAGATTTTTTTTTTTTTTTAAAGATTTTATTTTTCCTTTTTCTCCCCAAAGCCCCCCGGTACATAGTTGTGTATTCTTCGTTGTGGGTCCTTCTAGTTGTGGCATGTGGGATGCTGCCTCAGCGTGGTCTGATGAGCAGTGCCATGTCCGCGCCCAGGATTCGAACCAACGAAACACCGGGCCGCCTGCAGCGGAGCGCGCGAACTTAACCACTCGGCCATGGGGCCAGCCCCTTAGCATTAAGATTTTTAACTAAAGTGTTGTTTCCTTCTTCCTCTAAGTTGCTTAACATTGCTTGTCACATCACACTGAACCTGATTCCTTAAGCATCTCTGTATGTTGGTCCTGACTCAGTTAAATTGTTAGCTACTAGAGGACAGAGATTGTGTCATTTTTTTTTTCCGTTTTAAAAAATGGAGATATAACTCATATACCGTAAAATTCTGTATTTTAACTGTGCTTTTTGGTAAATTCACAATGTTATGCAACCATCACCACTATCTAATACCAGAACATTTTTGTTACCTCAAAAAGAAACCCTCTACCCATTAGCAGTCACTCCCACTTACCCCCTTCCCTCAGGCCCTGGCAATCACTACTCTACTTTCTTTCTCTGTGGATTGACCTATTCTGGGCATTTCATATAAATAGAATCGTATAATATGTGGCCTTTTATGTCTGGCTCCTTTCACTTAGCATAATGTTTTCAAGGTTCATCCATGTCGTAGTGACTGTCAGTACTTCATTACTTTTTATGGATAGTCTATTGTATGGATGTACAGTACCACATTTTATTATCCCTTCATCAGTTGATGAACATTTGGGTTGTTTCCATTTTTTGGCTTTTATGAATAATGCTGCTGTGAACGTTCATGTACAAGTTCTTGTTTGAACATATGTTTTCAGTTCTCTTGGGTATATATCTAGGAGTGGAATTGCTGGGTTATAAGGTGACACTATGTTTAGCTTTTTGGGCAACTCAGATGTTCTATCTTATATCAAGTTATTTGAATTCCTAGAATGACGTTGATTGTTCATTTGTTTATAGTGAAATAACATTCTCACAATATGTAGTCTTAATCATATTTCTCATCTTGCTGTCAAATAAATATTTACACCTACAATTTCAACAGTAAAGAGAAAAGATGGTATGGTATAATGGAAGGAATTCTGGCCAGCCTGGCCACTCTCTGGGTGAGCCTGAGTAGGTCAAGTCACCTCACCTCTCTGGGGAGGAGAGCTAGATGATTTCTAAGTTCCCTTCCAGACTTAACATGCTGCAGCTCTGTGGAAGTCTGAAAAGCTAGCCTTGTGTTAAATCCCAGGGCCTGTGTTCTGTTCTTTCAGCAGTTCGTCATTCTCTGTCTGATTTCTGTTCCCAGACACAAACAAGGTTTTACCCATCTATCCACCGGTTTTATTGTGGCCTGCTCGCTGCCAGGTACTCTGCTAGGCACTGGGAGATACAAAGATGATGGAGACACTGTCCCTGACTCCCCAGTCTAGTAGGAGAAGACATATAAACAAGTGACAACAATATTAAGAGATTATGATATTTAAAAATTGCTGAGAAGGCCCAGAGGAGAAAAGCTTGGGGTAGATGACATTTGGGCTCTATCTTTTCAGATAAGTGTTTGCTAGACAAGAAAAGCATTCTGGGCAGAGGAAGAGTGTGGGTAAACGTAGAGTGCTGTGAGAGGACAGAGCTCATTTGCCTTCATTTGGTGACTTTTTTCCTTCTTTTCCTGCAATGCTGAAAGCATTCTGTCTTTATCCAGACTAACTCCATTTTGAGATCCTTTTGTGTGTCCAATATTTGCAGACTCATCGACTCAAAGGTCTGCCAAGTAACATATTTTTTCTAAGTCCTAGCCATCTGTAGATCTTCTCTCCTGCTTCTTAAGGGGTCTTCAGACTCAGTTTCTGAGTAAGGAGGTTCGCTGAATGGCTAAGGAGCCTTGGTCAAGATATGGGTTTTCTCCATAGCACCAGCTTAGTTTGGGCTCTTGCAAATGCCTTCTAGTTCCCCTAAGGGTTTTAGTTACATAAAAATATTAGGAATGTAAAATTTTACAGTATGATCAGCACAGCACAAACTAAATTTCTAATCTTTGACTGGAAACATATATGGAAGGCTTTGTGTTTTAAACTGCCTCCTTCCCAGCCTCCGTGAGAGGTCATTGTACAGCTCTTTCCATGGTCACTGTTCTCTTCCCTTTTACTGGAGGGCAAAACTAGGGCAGAGAAATAATTTTTATTCACTTCTGAAAGGTTACAGTAATAAAGAAACTCTTGTTAACATCAGAGAACGTTGCAGCCAAGAGTTTTCACAGTCTGGCATTGTTTATTTTACATGTAATTTGGAACCTTCTGCACTCTTAAAATATTGGCACAAAAGTGTTTTAACTGTTGAAGTACTTCACTGCATGCAGCAGTAGTGTGGTGTCAGAGGGGCAGCAGGGTTCGGGCGGCTGTTTCCCCCGTTCCTGTTGGAGAGCGCGTGCATGTGTGCACATTCACATTCACTCATGTGTGTATGACCCTCTCTGCATTTGGAATTGAGAACTTTGTCTTGATGAACTTACATGCTTCCCTTTATTTAACAATGAGAATGGCATAACAATACTGCTTCCTTGTTGCCATGGCTGCCAGAAAGTATAGAACTTCTTTTATTTAAATGTTTTGATATAATTATTCATTATCTCCTTTCTCACACACAGTGCTCAATGTTAACTCTTTTCTTTTACTTTCTTTTGGTTGAGGTGCATGCTGTGGGCCAGACTCTGTGCTAGGCATTTTACAGACACCATCTCATTTAATCCTTATGAATTGCCCGATGATAGAGGTGCGATTGTCCCCATTTTTGCAGCTGAGGAGAACTGTGGGGCAAAAAAGTTAAAGGACTTGGCTGTGGCCACCATAGTAGGACAGAAGCCCAGATCTGACTGATTTTAAAACTTGTACTCTTTTGGCCATACCACATGCCTTTTGTTGTAAGCCACTTTGAACCTTTTTTGGAAGTAGATAGAACATAAATAATAATGAATGAGAAAACTAGAGACAAATCTATCCATTGATAGGAGCAAAGTCACTTGTGTTAAATGAGATAGTAATACACAGAAGTACCTGGCTCCATCGAAGGATTTTGTTGTTGTTGTTTTGTTAGGTTGAAATTAAGATTTGAAAACAATTGTAGAAAGATGCCATTTGTTAAATGGGAAGAATGCTGGACTGATGATTGGGCTTCCTTACTTCCAGGCTCAACTTTGCTCCCAGAGTTTGGAGGCCCTTCTCCTTCCCCATTCTGCCTCGTGTCCTGTGGGCTTAAAATAGAGCTGTTTATTAACCTGGCCCTGGTTAAGACCCAGGGATTCCCCAGGGCTGACCATGCTGTCTGTGGCCTGTCTGGTCTGGGGACAGTGGCCTGCTGCCCCATAAGCTCTTCTTCCTCCAAGTCTGGCACTTTCTTCCTTGGCCTCTAAAATGGAGCCTTGGCAAAAGAGGCAGACATTACCCCCACCAGGTGAGCTCTGGAGAGCTGTCACCAAACTAGGCCCTTCTCCAGGGATCTCCAGCAGGGCCCTCCTTCCCCTCTAGGAGTTCTACTCTAGCTCTGAGAAAAGAATGCTCTGCTGGCATGTATACCACAACCACCATACCATGACCTTCTTTTAAAGCCAGACAGAGGGCTCTCTGGCCCTGGTCCACTTTCACTGCCCACCAACAGAAAAAGAAGTGCTCAGGACTTTTCAGCCCTTCTCTGCACAGAGAGAGCTCTGTTCCCTTTTGGAAGACACTTACCTTTGGCTTCTTGACCCATAGGAGCAGTCCCTATGATGGAGAATCCAAATTAGTACATATACATGCAATTTGGGGCCAGGGAAACAGGCCATTCCTCCCAAATCTGGTGAGGGCTCCTGCTTTCTGCTGTCCACCTCTAAGCTGTGGGCACTTTGTGCTAAAACATCCAAAGGCCAGCACCCAATTTCCCAAGCAGCTATCTCCCATCACCTGGGCTTTGGAGTTAGACAGACCTGGGTTCTAATTCCTGCTCTGCCAGTGTGGCCTTGAGACCCAGGGCAAGTCTCTTTACCTCTCGTTTTCATTCCTTCCTGTATAAGATAAGCCACACATAGTGTGTGACTTAAACAATATGATGCTAGTAAAAACTTGACCCATTACTTGGCACATTTTAGGCACTTGATAAAATGGGCACTGTATTTGGACCTTTTCTTTAGCACCTGGCATAGGCTGCCTTATTTCAAAAGTATTTATGTACACTTCTGTCATGGCCCACTGGATTCTGACTTTCTGGAAGGTGGAGATCATATCTTTCATCTTTGTATCTCCTGTTCTGCCTGGCATGAATCGTGTGCGTAGCAGGCACTCTGTCAATATTCGCTGAATCTGTTAGGATGACTTGGGCAGAGCAGGGCGGGCATGAATGTTTTAGTTTATCCATCTGAACCTGGGGAAATAGTAACCCCTTATTTTTGGAGCCTTTGAGGACAATTTAAAACGATATGTGTGAAGTATTTAGAGCCCTTTGAAAGGAAGGTACTGGGGAAATTAATGGTGTTTTTGCTGTTCTTGGGAAAGCCCTTTGTGGTTCCCGGCAAATAAATTACTTGGAGTGAGTTTTCTAACACCTCCTACTCTGCTCTGTTCACTGAAGTTTTTTTTCTTTTTCTTTTTTTTAAATAACTGCTGTAATACTTCTTTGCTCTGACTTATAAAGATATATATTTTTGGTTTTGGACTTTTGACCTCTTTCTGCTCCCAGGAGAGAAATTTCTATCCGAATAATAAAAGGTGTAAACTGTATGTGTTGCCCCTTTTCTGGGCCTTGGGTAGTTCAGCTGCTAGGGTTAAGAATCAGCAAGCATGTGATTTGTACCTGGTTATGAGGGACATAGGAGATGATTCCCATTCTAAGTGTCTCACACATTACTCTTTTTCATCCCTGTCCCGTGCCCTTTTTCTAAGACTTTTCAGCTATCAAATGAACTCTATTGTCTTTGCTATTTTGGGTACAGATATTTGTGGCTATACCTCTTTTCTTTCAAAGACAGAGGATGTTTATCGTCTGCTGTGCTTTAGGTTCCCAGCTGAGTCACCTGCTAAAGAAGAGCCTCCCTCTAGAGAAAGAAAGAATGGAAGAGATAAAAACCACTCACTGGATTTGGAGCCACAGGAGTAGGAATTAGACTTAGTCGCACCATTAACCAGCAGACTCAGATGAAGAACCTGGATCAGGTTGTTTTTAAGGGCCCTTTTGCCTGGAAAGAAAATGTATGAGATAAGAATTTTCCAATCCAGGGTAGAATTTACAAGAGTGAACAACAGTTTGCCAGACTTCCTACTTGTTCTCCAAGCTTCTCTTGCCCTGTAGCCCTGAAGAACTGGCTCCATCCCTAATATCCTCAACTCAAAGGCCCAGGAGAGACTAGAGTGGTTTGGGGACAAGTGTGGGGTTTAGAACATGCTAGAGTTGTCTGGTCTGAAGCAGTGGGTGGATATGGATGTCAGAAGAATCCCACTTGGTGACAACCTGCAGAGATTATGTAAAGGAAGTCCAGACTGCTCTGACTGATGGCAGGAAACCTCCGTTAGAGCTGGCCCTAGCTGGTCAGAAAGGCAAAGCAGTCAGCATTTATATTTTGTGCCACTTCAGTGGCTGGCAGTCTCCTAGAGACTTGACATCCACAAAGATGAGTCTAATTCAGCCCTTTCCAATTGAGGACACTTAGTCCTGGCAAGAAAAATGGCTTGTTTATTGTCACGTATTAGTAGCAGAGCAGAGACTAAAACTCATTGCTGATTCATTCTATTGCTTTTTCAGTTACATCATGCTATCACTTTTGACATTCCCTAGAGCTACCACATCGATTTTTTCTTCCTATCTTATAGACCACTTCTGATCCCTTTCTCTTAAGGTCAGTTCCAGAGTTTAGCACAATGCTTAGTACATAATAGGCCTTCATCCAATGTTAGTGAGTGAGTGAGTGAACTCACAGTGTGTTCCTAACCTCATTTTCTCAGAGTCAGTTCTCTATTGCTACCTTACCTGATAAACTAATTAATGCTAAATTCTTAATGCATAATAGCATAATCATTTAATGGTCTCAGATAACATTTGCATTTTCACGGGGGCTTTCTGTAGATAGTGTATTCTGGAAAAGGAGTGATTGCAATAGCACTGTGTGGAGCTCTTGGGATGACGCAAGATTGTTGATGTGCCCTCACTCTGTGTCCTACCACAAAGTAGGCAGCTGTGTGCTCTTTTCTCCTGTGGGTTTAGCCCTGGACTGGGCACTGCCAGAGGGTAATGTCTCTGCTAAGATCTCGATGGCTACATGAAAAAGTTTTGGAAGCTAAGGGGTGAGACCCAGGATACAATAGAGCCACACATTAATCGCACCTACCCTGGATGCACTGGGAGTATTTCTGGATCCATTAGTAGGTAGCTGTAACACTCCTCTTCCCTGTTATTTCCCTAAAATGCTGGATATGTGACCCTGTGGGGTTGGTTAGAACTGAGGGGGCATAGTTGGAAAGGAGGGACTTTCTTTCTCCATGTCGGTTGCCATCTGTTTAGCTGATCTTTTCTGAGTGGCAGTGATACTTGCCATAAGTGCGACATGTCTGGTCCTCAAAGGAGCAGGGGGAACTACAAGGAGCTCTTCTTTAAAACAACCACTAGAAGGACTTCAGTTCTCTTACTGATAGACAGAACCAGTCCTGACTTTCCACGTATACTCACTGTCGGCTGCTTCATTGGTCCCCCTACCTCTTGACTCTCATTATCTCAGATCCATTCTGCAAATCGTTCAGTTGCCTGGGCCATCTTCCTAAACACTACTAATGTCAAGTACTCATTACACAGACACCCACAATGGCTCCCTGGTGTGTACCATACCCCTTAACCTGTCTTAAAGGGTCTCTGTGATTCACTATCATTTTATTATGTTTTCTGCCTACAGAACTTTTCTTCCAGGCCCTGCCTGTCCACATTAAACTGATTCTCTCCTGAAATCTTCCCTAAGCACTCCAGATTTACATTTGTGTCTTTTTCTACCCATATGATTGTAAATTTCGTAAGTGCAAGGACCATGGGACATCCTAAAGTAACCTCCTCAGGGCCCAGCACAGAGCAAGGCACATTTAAGTTCACAGGAAATACTTCCTGATTTGATTTAACAAATAGTTGTTTTTGCATTGCAAGAGGCACCAAGGGAAGAGTAGAATGAAATAAAGATAGTTCTTTCAAAAACTGACATGCATTGAGGCATTTGTGCTAGGTATATGGGTAAAGCATAGTTTGAATATTATTTTCTTGGTTAATTTTCCTCAACTATCCCCTTGACCCTTTCTTATCCAGCACGGTAGGGCTGAGCAGAGTGATGTGTATGGAGGCATGGGGCTCCCCATCTTCCTCACAGTCCCCAGATACTCTGCACAATCATGAAGTGTTCACTCAGTGCCTGCCATGTGCAGGACACTGGGCTGGGGATACAGATGGGACCAAAACATGGCCTTGTCCTCCAGGAATTTATAGTAAAGCTTCCCTCAAGTATCCTTGGTTCTGTCCCTGAGCAGTTTCTCCTACTTTCACATCAGTATTTGCCAGCTTTTAGCAGCAGCAGGTTCCCAAACTATCCCCACATGTGTACACCATACACAGCCCTGGGCAGCTCTCATCTTAGGGACCTTGAATGACAGGATTAGGGCGATAGCACTGAATTATCATCTAACATTCTATATATTTTATTTGGCTTATTGTGTCCCCTCCTCTCCTTCCTAGAATATAAGCTCCAGCAGTTCAGGATGTCTCTTATTTACTGCTGTATTCTCAGCTCCTAGAATAATGCTTGGTGCATGATTAGCACTGAATATATGTTTGTTGAATGATGAAGGCATTATTGAATTTTTTTCCTCTAAGTCCAGCAGCACTGTTAATTAGTGTGGCTCTATTAATGATTGTTTCAATCATTCATTCATTTGTTCAAGGAACATTTTTATCCCTCAACACATGCTAATCCCTAAATGCTATTGGTAGAGAGTACACCAGAGAGAAGTGATCTTACAGGGCTTACAACCTAGTTTATGCCAAGAAGAGAAATGGAGTTGAATCTTGCCTAGGTTAAGTTCCAAACTAAATAGATGAACAAGTAAGATATGACTTCACCTCGTTTTTTTTTATTTTGTTTTGCTTTTGTTGCAGACTTCCTAGAGAAGCTGGCCCAGAGCAGGACTGAGAGTGATGACAGGATGGCACAGAAGACTAGGCAGCCCTCAGGTGCTGAAGGGAGGGACAGAGACTGTTAGGTCCGCGTCTCAGCTGGAAGAGTGGGTTGAGTTTGTAACCTCCTTTCCAAGGCAGTATCACAGTGGTTGAGGGCGCTTGGGCACTGAAGCCAAACTCTTTGGGCTCAGAGCCCACCCCAGCCATGTGACCTTAGACAAGGTCCTTAATCTCTGTTCCTCAGTTTCCCCTCTGTAAAATATAGATAGCTGTAGTACCTACCTCACCTTACAGAATTGTGGAGGTTAAATGAGTTATTACATTTGAGATTCTTTAAATAGTGCTTAAGGGCTACATCGATGTTTGCTGCTATTAATTTTATCACTTACTGTTGAGCATTTTTAACTCACATAATAATGTAAAAAGAAAAGGGAAAGGCAATTTTGTATAGTTTTGGTGGAAAAACTGAGACTCAGAGATTTGTCTTTCCAGAGTCACCAGGCGGGGAAATGAAGCTGCTTGGGCCCAGAATTTACTTAGATTCAGAGTGTTGCTTAGGTCCAAGTGGACTTGAATACAGATCACTAGAGAGAACATTTCTTTAGCAGATATATCATTCTAACTGAGGTTTTATTTTTCCTTTAGATAAAATGCTTACCCTTTTAAGAACATTTTACTTAAAAAAGAGAACAAAAAGAATTGCCCTATATAGATGGGACGACTCTTCATAAGATCACATATCTGCTCCATTTTCAGGGGTTATCTGAATGTCATTCCTTACCTCACCCTTGGCCTTCTCATTACTTGAGCAGAAGTGATCCTATTGCTCCTACCCAGAATTCAGGCTCAGCCATTCCCAGAATACTTCTACAGGGTTCTATAAGCTATCAACTGAATGGAATTCTGTTCCAGCCTTAAAACAAAACAAATTTGGACTAGGAACCGGAAGACTCATTTCTCTGAATATCTCCATCATCTATGAGCTAATTATTAATTGGGCAAGTCACCTGACCTTTCTGAGCCTTTGTTTCCTCATCTCGACAGCAGAGAATAGCCTGTTTATCAGATTACTACAGTGTCAGTATTTTAGAAATTGTGTGGTTCTGAAGGGTAAGCAGTAAGGAACCAGCAGTGAAAGGCAAGCATTCTATGACCCATGGAGCGCAATGAAATTGTCCACTTTACTGTTTGAGGCTGTAGACTTTGGTCGGACTTCTTCTGCCTAGCTCGAGTCACCAGTTTACATGTGTGGTTAACATGTAACACCAGTTCATTAGGGTGGCCCATCTCTTTTGCTCCCGATTACTGCAGAGAGAGAGAGAGAAAGCAGGGTTGTTGATGTAAGGGCTAGGAGTCTGAAGATCAGAGAGGGCCTAGATTTTGGATCCACTGAGAAAATGTTGCTGTCCAGGCAACATGATATCCATCTTGGAATCACTGAGTGGGAAAGGACTCTGGCTGGGCTCAGTGAGCTCAGTGTTGCCTCTAGGTTCTCTAGAACCTAGATCCTCAGCACGCAGGACAAGTGACAGTGCCCAGGCTCCATTTACAAAGAACTCACTAACTTGTTAATTATCCATTTTCAGCTGGTTAGCTTGTATGTCTATGCATTTGTTTATGACTGATATTGATGGGGAACAAACATCTTGTAATTTTCCACTGTCCCCAGTCTGCCTAAATTTAATAGAAAATCATTAAAAAGGCAGAGTTGTGGCTGTAGCTTTTCTGGACTCATAAATGTAGTCATGAGGTCCAGGGTGCAATTGGGAGCCTGCAGGTGTCTCTGGAAACCTAAGGTGTGTCAGCATCTTCTTGCTGACAGTAATCAGATCTGATGGCTGCAGGTAGAATGCAGAGGACCCAGAGGAGTGATAACCACTGACATGTAGTGAACAAATTACTGAGAAAGGGGCTCAGACTCCTAGGCCTTAGTGTGTTATACTCTTGCTCCACTGGAGACGCCTGACGGGCTCAAGCTAAATACACATCTTGCTCATATTACATCTTGTCCAAGTAAGATTTTCCATTACTACAACATAGGAGACATTGAGGGCACGGTGATTGCTAAAACCCTACAAGACTGGTTGTCTGGACTTAGTGCTGCCAGGGTCAGAAAGTCATCAGCTTATGATGGCATATAACTGTTGGATTCTTCCTTTAGCTAGCATGCAGTGAAGTCTAATTATGTGCAGGTCATAGCCTCACCTTTTTTCCTCCACATCCACTTGATAATCAAATCCTATTGATCTTGATGTAGACATTTCTCTTGAAAGTGTTCCTCTTTATTCCTATTGCCACTCATATTAATTCAGTTCCTTATCAACTCTTATCTGGGCCATTGCAGTAGCCTCCTCTGGTATTCCTGCCTCTGGTCCTTCCCCCAACTTTATGGTCACTTTCGAAAAATAAATCTGTCTATGTAACTTCTCTGTACTTAGAACTCTTTGTCTTTCCTTCATGTGGCATTCAGGGCCATTAACAATCGAACACAGACTGCCCTTCCAACTACCTTTTTTTTTCCCCTGAGGAAGTTTTACCCTGAGCTAACATCTGTTGCCAATCTTCCTCTCTGTTTTTTTTTTGTTTGTTTGAGGAAGATTAGCCCTGAGCTAACATCTGTGCCACTCTTCCTCTATTTTGTATGTGGGTTGCCACCACGGCATGGCTGATGAGTGGTGTAGGTCCATGCCCAGGATCTGAACCTGTGAACCCAGGCCACCGAAGCAGAGCACACCGAACCTCACCACTATGCCACAGGCCTGGCCCCTATCTTGAGCTCTTTGTTACAAATTTTCCTCTGAAAATGCTGTACTTGTTCACCTCCCTGTGGCTTTGCACATGCCATTCTGTCTAAAAAGTATTAATCCCTGTTCACCCTTTAATACCCAATATAATAAACATTTCCTCATCATTGAAGCCTTTCAGCCTCCAAATTCACCATTGCCATTTTTTACATACAGTATGCTAAATGTTATAATCATTTGTGTGTGTCTTTCACATGAGATTACAAACTTCTTGAGGATGGGCACTGTGTTTCATTCATCTTTTACCTCCAGCACATACCACAATGCCTAGATTATGGTAGGCACTCAGTGTATGCTTATTGAACATGTACAAGGCAGTGTAGAATTCTGCTACCCAGACAGCTTGTGGTTTAGCAAGAAACAAATTGCTTCATCATGCTACTACTCAGAATGGGATAAGTATCATAAGAGAGGCTTTAATATATATATATATATAGTTAAATCACAGATTGAAACACTTGTGTGAGAAGAATCATTTGTAATTGGAATTACCTTTTCTTTTATTGTGGTCAAATACATATAACATAATTATAATTTTAACTGTTCATAAGGATACAATTCAAAGGCATTAAATACATTCACTATGTTATGTAACCATCACCACTATTTACCCCCAAACTTTTTTGTTATCCCCAAGAAAAATTCTGTACTCATTAAATAACTCCCCAATTTCTACTCTCCCCAGCCCCTGGTAGCCTCTATTCTGCTTTCCGTCTCTATGAATTTGCCTATCCTAGGTACCTCATATAAATGCTTATTCTAGATACCTCATATAATATTTGTCCTTCTGTGTATGACTTATTTCACTAAGCATAACGTTTTCAAGGTTGCTTCAGTCAGCAGCTCTAGCCACCCTTTATCATTCATTATTCCAACAAATTCTTATCAGCCTCTGTTAGCAACTTTGCCTCAAGCTAGTAGCCTTAAAGCTTATTCTAACCTTCACGCTCATCAGTTCTTGTGTTGTCCACACCAACCTTCTTCCATTATCCTCTCCTACACCATATTTATACCCTTTTTTCCCTTCACTTTTCCCAGGAATGGAGTTTAGCTATACCATTCATGTCTGATATATTAGTAACTGTCCACTGATGACCCATCTGCTGGCCCATCTCTAGCTACTGTTGGAATTGAGAATCTCTGAGTCATGTTTACCCAAGACCACATTAGCACTTCTTAGTCCTGCATCTACAGATAACCTGAGGTGTAGGGCACATGACAGGGCAGCCACATTATTTATAGTTTTTTCCAAGTGAGCATTCGAGTTGGACTGTTCTGTATTCTAATCTTGACCCGCTGTTTCCTCGCTGTTTAACTTTAACCTTCCCAAACCTCCGTTTCCTTTTCTCTAAAGTGGCAATCGTAACAGTACCCATCTCATAGAGTCATTGGAAAGGATTAAGTGAGTTCATCTGTATAAAACTCTTAGAATAGTTCTTGGCACATGGTAAACTGTGAATTATGGGACCTGTTTCTGGACTTGAATAACTTTACCTGTAACCTGGAGAGAGAGGAGGATTTGTAGAAGATATAATTCATAAGCTAAGTTTTAGAAGATAAGAAGTCAGCATCCCAGTGGATAGAGAAGGGAGAAGGATTCCTGGCAGCAATACATTGAAGAACTATAAGAGAGCGCGACACATTTGTGGAATAGTTTACTCTGACTGAAGGGTGAGATAGAAGTGGGGAGGCAGGAGGAGGTGAGGTGAGGCAGGAAAGATGACCAAGAACAGATCACGAAGAACCTTGTAGATCTCATGGAGGAGTTTAAACTTGATCTTCCATCAGTCTCTCCACCACATAGTGTGGTTCCTCTGTTAAGCAGTCACATAAATGTCTTTAAGAACAGCAATGGTGAAAAGGGGAAAGAGAGCAGCGAATTGGCCTCAAATGAACTGGCATCTCTTTAAAGCTAATATTCCTCCTTGAGAATACTACATTAATTAAACATGTGCCTTGCAAGATTCATTATTACTTTACTTGTGTTCCCTGTTGGTTATCTCATTCATTAATCTGCTGATTAGTAACCCTGAACTCTTGCCCCTCCCCTTTTTTTGCATTCCGTTTTTAATATACTATGCTGTTCCCCCTGGGATGTAAACTCCAGGACCCGTCCCTGGCTTGCTCATGTTTGTTTTCTTTGCCCCTTGTGCCTGCCTCTGCTATAACATTTGTAGTATGTGTTAAGTAATCCTTAAGGTAACATTTTTATTATGTCATAAAAAGTGCATGGCAAATATATTATAACTCATGGACTTTGTTTAAAAATGAACGGATAATTTATTGAGTGTGTTACATGAGCCTTGCTCCCCTCCCCATTTCAGCTGAGACTTGCTGCTCATTTAGCCTAGTCTCCTATTGAGTGCTCCCACCTTGTGACATGCTGAGAAAGCAGACCCATGGTTGGCTAGAAATGACATCATAGTTTATGTACTCAATAAAAATTTAATTAAGTCATTACAGGAATTGCAGTCATCATTTAACCCTCTGATTTCTTCTGTTTAGTTTATTATTAAACATTCAGTAATACCAGTCACCAAATCCTGATGGCTTATAAAATATCTGCATGAATTTTAATAGCTTAAATAAATGGGAAAATATGAGTAAATGATATAAAAGGAACCTTTTCCTTGTGGCGGTGCTGTATGTATGGGTTTTTATAAAAAGCAAAGCATTATGGAAAGGATAAGAGTTTAATAAGAGAATGCCCAACGCTATCTGGGAAGAGTTTCTCATTGGTTTGTCCATTTGTGTATCCATTGGCAGGGCACCAGCAAACAAAAGCTTAGATGAGGGAATAAAATCCCAGCAGGGGCTCACCAGGGGGAACACAAGAGGAATATTGGCTGCTGGGCTGGCTAGAAGGGCCCAGCCGGGTGAGTCCAGTAGTTCAGGAAGCCACTCTCACCTGTTGCCTGCGGATCATGTGTCTGCACTGATTGAGCTTCCACCCTCTTCCAGGAAGGGCCCTTTTCATGATCTAATCTAGCCTTGGTGATGATATCTAAAAACCATTCCTAGCTGTGGCAGCCTACCATTTCTTAGCTAGAGTTAAGGGGGAGAGGCAGCTTATAGGTCACTGGAGTTAGAATATAGGACCAAGAGGTAGAGGCGCCTTGCTAATAAGGAATTCCACTCCTGCTCTCCATTATTCCTGGGCAGTAGCCAGCCAGAATGCAGGTGCATCCCAGGAGGAGAAAGTGTGTTTGTATGTAAATGGACCTTGCTGGAAAGCAAGAACTGAGGTTTTCAGATTAATGTGTTGGTGATATCTGGAAACGTCCTCCAGATGGTAAAGTAGAATAAGCACTCATCCAGAAATCAGGTTCTAATCCTGGCTCTGACACTAACTTGATGTGTGACCTTGGAGAAGTCCCTTCTCCTTTTTGGGTTTCGGTTCACCATTTCCTCAGAGGGATTGGGCTAGGTGCCCTTCCAGCTCTAAAGCTTACTGGTTTGATGCAACACATAAACTAGCTCTGCTGAGTAAGTTCGGTGAATGTTTACCTCTGAGAGATGCTCCTGCCTTTGTGTTTGACATCACTGATGTTGTCCATTTATGGCTGTGGTTCTTCTTGTACAATTAGGAGAAAAGCTAGTATGGGAGTGGGGAGAGCCCCTTAACAGGTATCAAGAGGTCTAGGTTGTAGTCCCAACCTCACATTACAGAAGGAATTAATTCAAGCTCTGGCTTGTTTCTTCACTCTTCTTTACACCTTAGCCCATTCTGGAAGATGGTGCAGTAGAAGTTTGGCAGTCTATGTTTCTGAAATTTCAGAAACATGAAAAGTACTCAGCAACAAAAAAAGGAAACAAACAAATGAGTGTCATTGGATAGAACACACTATGTGTAGCACTTAGATCCTTTTAAGGATTCAGTCATTATCAGCATGCCAGGATTAAACCCTGCTCTGGGCCAGGGTTTGGACCAGGTGTTGGAGGTGCTGAGATTAGTCACACAGGGTTCCTTAAGACCTTTGAGTAGCTCACAGACTAGTGGGAGAGACAGGTACATAAGCAACTCTAAATCATGTTGTGCACCTAGGGGGAGAAGTGTGGTCAGAGAGCTCTGGGAAAACAAAGGATGGATGGCTAGTTTGGCCTGGGTTGAAGGTGGGATGGGAAAGGTCACGGATTGCACTACCAGCTGCATCCAATCTCACATTTTCCAGTCTTGAGCTTCACAGTTCTCTTCCTTTTTGAAAATTATCCATGACTATAAAGTATTGGAACTGGTTTTAGTTTTACATAAACAAACCAGAAGGTATTACTCATAATTCCTTGCATTTGCAGAGCACTTTGCAGCTTACCAAGGCTTTCAGCATGCATTGTTGAATTAATGAATGAATACATGCTAATTCATTTGCTTTTCAAACTAGCCCTGTGTGTAGGACATTTAAAAGACAAGTAAATAGACTTAGGTTACTTGACTTGCCCAAGATCACATCCTATTATATAGCAGAATTATGACTTGAACCCAGTTTTTCTGAGTAAATCCAGATCCTTTCACTACTCCTTTCTGCCCTTCTTCAGAGACCAATTATAAACCACAGGATTAAATCACTCAGTCTTTGATTCATGAGCCAAAGTAAAATTATCCTCCTGGAGGCAGGAACCTGATGGAACATAAGGCTCATGGACTTTAGATTCAGACTGACCTGGATGCTAACCTCAGCTTTATCACTAATTTGCTGTGGGACCTAGGGCAAGTCACTTTACCTGTCTTGAGTCTCAATTTTCTGTGTCTATAAAGTGACTAGAGCATGTCTACCTCTCTGAGTTCTGGTGACAATAAGAGGAGATGATGTCCATAAAGCACCTGGCCCATAACAAGTGCTCAGTAAATGGAGGAGATGACGGTGGGCGTGGTCATGGTCAGGGTTGTTAAGCACAAATCTCATTTTCCATATAAAGTTCCAAGTGACTTTTGGTTATTTCTAAAACCTGTCAGTTTAAATATTCAGTGAGTCCTTACTACGTATTACACGTTACACCAGGCTTTCTGCTGGCATCCCAGAGAGGAATGAAACATGGTCCCTGCGCTCAAGCATATTCCTGGAGGTCAAAGCTTTTATCCTGTTCATGACATTCGGTGAACTGCACTCTAGGCTGTGAAGGCCCTCCTGGCGATTCTCTGAGAGGAATTCTACCAGGGTCTCAAAGTCTCCCTGGAATTGCATTTCTAAAACTGTCTCTTAAAATTAACAGTCTTACTCCTTGAGCCCATCTTATTCTCCCCTCCTGTCCACAGCCTCAGAGGCCCTCCTTTCTCCTCAGCATCTCACTCACAGTCCTGCCTCTCTCCCTCTTCCCACCTTTGACAACTTCGTTCTTTTGTCCTTTTACCACAAGCAGCTCCTTTTTGTGGCCCTTAAGACATTTCCTAACCTGGTCGCAACATACCTTGTCAATGTATTCACCCTCCCTGGCACTCCCCAAACATTCTTTCCCTGCCTCTCTACCTTTGCACACCTTTTCCCTCTGTCTAGAATGTCCTCTCTCCTCCTTCTCATCTCTCGTGTCAGACTCCTCCTCCTCCAAGTTCCACTTAACTAAAGAACTCTTTTCCTCCCCCTGCAAGCAGAGATCATTTGTACTAAAATTCATTTATGGCTCACCACTTTTGGAGTAGAATTTGAGGCAACACGTTGCAGTGTAATTACTTTTTACCTGTCTGTTTTCTCATACTAGACTGTGTACTCCTCCAGTCAGGAAATCGTTTCTTACACTTGGTGTTCTTGGGATCTAGCACAAAGCCTGGCACATAGTTGGGGCTCAGTTTATTAAAGTGAGTTACTGCTTTGTGTAATTTGGCATCAGAACCTAAAAGAAGCTGGTCAAACTGGGAGAATACTGACAGATCAGGGAAATGGGGATGGACTGGCAGTTGACCTGGTAGGGACCCTCTGTCTTTATTCTACTAAGAATTTTCTACTAAGATTCTGTTCTGCTAAGAGCTAAAAGCCAAAGATACATTTTAGTTTCTTCCTCTCTTTCATATTTTTGTTTTTGCCATTTTGTTTCTGTAGGTTAATTCCTATATCCTGAAGAAGAACATGATCCTTATGACAAATAATTTCTATGCAGCAATCTTGGGATATGATGAGGTAAGATCATTTGCTAAGCCTTAGGGCGAACAGTGGCCTTCCATAACAAAGGGTTTTGATGAGAGTCTCTGAGGAAAGCTTCAGGGGCCATCACTGCGTGCCATTATGGCTTAGTATTTATTTCCTCATCTTCATTGACTCAGTAACTAGAATGAATGCGCCCCAGTTTGCCTGTGCTTAGGAGAGTGCTGTGCAATATGGGCAAGTCATTCAACTTGTCAGCATTTATTGAGTCCTGTGGGGTGCTGGATGGAGGGACAAAGGCAAATCAGTCACTGTCTCAGCCCCAGGTGCCTCCAGAGAGGGGAAGGCATAACACACCATTAGCACCATCTGCCAGACAAATCGCACACTTTTTTGACTTTAATTATAAAAGCAATACATACTTACTTTTACTTATTTATTTATTTATTTATTGAGGAGGATTAGCCCTGAGCTAACATCTGCTGCCAATCCTCCTCTTTTTGCGAGGAAGATTGACCCTGAGCTAACATCTGTGCCCATCTTCCTCTATTTTATATGTGGGACTCCTGCCACAGCATGGCTTGATAACAAGTACCTAGGTCCGTGCCTGGGATCCAAACTGGCGAACCCTGGGCCACTGAAGCAGAGCGCATGAACTTAACCGCTGCACCACTGGGCCAGCCCTAATACATACGTATTTTATTATTATTATTTTAAAAATTCATAAAACTGTTGAAGTAGAAAAGAGAAGGCCCCTTTCCTTTCCTGCCCAATTCTCTGCCCCAGAAGAAAATTTTGTTAATAGTCTATTGAGTGTCCTTCCAGATGTTATCTATGCATAACACGAGCACCTATGTATTTATTTTCTTTATGCAAATAGGAGTTACACTATACATACTATTTTGCAACTTGCTTTTTTAAGTGAACAAGGTATCTTGGGCATCCTTCCACATCAGAACATTTAGATCTATCTCATTTTTTTATTGTAAAATACACATAACATTTTAACCACTTAACCAATTTAACCATTTTTAAGTGTACATTTTAGTGGCATTAAGTACATTCACATTGTTGGGCAACAATCACCACCATCTATCTCCAGAACTTTTTCCATCTTCCCAAACTGAAACTCTGTACCTATTAAATACTATTCTCCCCTCCCCCTAGCCCCTGGTAACCACTATTCTGCTTTCTGTCTCTATGATTTTAACTACTCTAAGTACTTCATATAAGTGGAATCATACAGTTTTTGTCCTTTTGTGACAGGCTTATTTCACTTACCATGCTATCTTCAAGGTTCATCCATGTTGTAGTATCTGTCTCATCTTTTTCACCCCCAGATGTTATGGAAATTTCAAACACATAGAAAAGTTAAAAGAATGGTGTAATGAACATCTATGCACACCACCAGGATTCATCACACCTCATCTTTTAAACAAATCTTGTGCTTTTATGCTCATTTTGTGATTTAATGCAAGCATCACCCTTTCTGGGAAGCAGTCCCAGAACTTCCCCAGGCTCAGCTCATTACTCCCTCCCTGAACTCCACAGCACTTGCTGCATTAGTGTGAACTGTCACCCTGGCTGGGTGGGGATTTTCTTCCAGGTAATGGCAGTGTCTGCTGTGTTTGTATTTCTATTACCTAGCATGGTGGTTGGCACATGGCAGGTGAAGAGTGAGGAAGGGAAGAAATGCATAAAAGGATGAAAGTAAGAAACTAGAGTTCAGGTTGGCGGAAATGTTCTCAGCCTGAAGATAGTAATTAAAGCCAGGAGATAAGCTTACAAAAAATTAAGTTAAATGACTTGCTTAGGGTCCTAGGACTAGCTAAAATTGAGGTTTCCTGATTCCCAGTCCACCAGACAATCTGTTGTAAGAAAGCAATTTAGATTGCATACCCCGTACATCATTAATTTAGCATGAGCTTTGTGAGAGTGGATGGGATTTGAGAAATCTGCTTAAATCTACACATCAATTATTAAATTAGATACATTCTGATTTCAGAAACCTTACAGTGTGTAAAAGAATGAGGCTTAGAATTGAAGAAATATAATTCTCCTTTATTAGCATTTGTTTGAGGTCTTTATTACAGGTGGCTCAGTTGATCCCTCTTACCACTGTTAATAAAGATGTTCTGAATTGTCTCTCTTCTCTGTCCCCCATCCCATTCCATCGTGGCAGAGCCATCTTAAACATGCCCAATCACAAGATCACCTGGGGTGCTTTTTAAATCTGATTCCTGAGCGCCTCTCTGAAGATTCCAGTTCAATAGGAGTGGGGCCTGGTAGTTCAACACGCAACCCAGGTGACTCTAAGAATGAGAAAGTTTGGGAAATATACTAATTACCTAGAAAAATTTTTAGAAATACCAGTGCTTGGGCCATATCCCCCCAAAAGTTCTGATTTAACTGGTATAAGTGAGCATCTGTAGTGGTAAAAGTTCTCCAGGTAATTTTAATGTGTAATTCTAGAGCAGTTTTTCTTAAATTTTATTGTGTATGTAAATCACCTAGAGACCTAGGTAAAATCTGAATTCTGACTCAGCAAGTCTGGGGTGAGGCCTGAGATTCCACATTGCTAACAAGTTGTAGGTGATGTGGGTATAGCAGTTCTGCAGTCCACACTGGGAGTCACAAGGTTCGAGAGCTGTGCTGTCTGATACTAGCCACATGGCTATTTTGGTTTAAATTTATTAAATAAAATTGAAAATTCAGTTCCTCAGTTGGGCTAGTTGCGTTTCAGGTTCTCATTAACCACATGTGGCTAGTAGCTGCTGTTTTGGACAGTGCACCTGTAAAACATCATCGTCACTGAAAGTTCATTGGACAGTGCTGTTCTTCAGCACCCCTTTCCTAGAATCTTGCTTAGACTGTGTCCCCGCCCTGAGCAGTTTTGGAACCATCCTGTTTTCTACTATATTAGGTCCAAAGTCCTCCATGGAACTTCAGGCCTTTTGTGAACTGTCCCCATTGTGACATGTCCTATCACCCTTATCTCCCATTGCCCTCCAATGTGTAGCCTTCTCTTTGAGTGAAGCCATTTGCTTCACTGCCAGACAGACATGCTGTGCCTGATTGAGGCTTTCCTGGACACTAGGTGTAGGGGGCAGTAGCTGAATCTGTCAGCTTTGGACCTGAGGGCCTGGTTAATGGGCCTGGCACATTGTAGCTCCTTTTTTTCTAAGTGTTTAGTGAAATAATAATATTCTCTTTTGCTTAGAATGTCCTATAGCTTTCCAAATATTCTCCATTCTTTAAGGTCCCCTTCTCAGAGCTTTCCTTGACCTCTGGATCTGTGTTTTTTTACTCTGAATGTCGACATCCATCCATTCACCCATCCATTTAAAAGGTGTTTATTAAGGGCCTGCCATGTGCGATGCACTTGGAATATATTGGGGAATAAAACAAACATGGTCTGGTCCTTTCCCACGGGAGCTTACCTTCTAATTGGGAGATAGGCAGTAAACAAGTAAATAAATAAGTAATTACAAATAGAGTGCAGTGATAGAGAATAACAGGGTGAATATACTTAGTGTGGACTGGGAATGTCTCTGAGGGGTTGTCATAGAAGCTAAGACTGAAGAATGAGGAGCCAGCTATGTACAGAGTATGCCTCAGAGTCTCCCTGGGCAGATTAGCATTTGTTCATTCTCCGGGATTCAATTCTGTGCTGCTGTTTGATGTGCACTAGCTTTGTCCCTTCAACCAGATTGCAGGCTGCCTGTGAGCTGAGACCATATTGCTGTGATTCTATCTTCTCAACATCATGCTAAGCACATAGTGGTGTCAAATCAGTTTTCACTGAGACAAACTGCCTCCCTAAATCCCGACCAGAGCCCTCTAGGGTCAGGACAGTCCCTTTGGCTTCCTCTCAGTTACTCTAGACCTAAGTGTCTTAATTTCCTGAAGGATGCTTTTTTTGTATCGTGAAGGATTGCAAGTAGGCACCCTAGTAGATTGTGGGCAGATTGCTATTCAACCTAATGTTTGGCTTCCAGGCACCTCTTTTCCTGCTTCCTTAGTTTGAAATTTACACTCTCTCAGACCAGTCTCCCATTTTTTTTCACTGACTTACTAGCAGTATGGTGGAAAGAAGGCTAAAGCTGGGTTCGTTGATTTATTTGAACATTTTTATTGCACTCTCAGTCTATGCCAGGTACTGCATCCTAACTAGAGCTAGTCAGGCACCATCCCTTGACCTCACCAGTACATTCTGGTCCTAGTTCTACCACCAGTTAGCTAGATAACCTCTAAGCCTCAGTGTACTTATCTTTCAAATGGGGATAATAATATCTGTTCTTCTTGGCATACATAGTCATTAGGAACCAGGTATATGAAGGTACTCTGACAGTCTGGAACAGCCAGGTTATTATCACCGTTAATCTGAGTCTTGAATCATCCTTTTTTTCCCCAGCTGCTGAGGAACTCCTGTTTATAGGATTTGCCCCTTCTCAGCCCTATCTTACCCACCGCCAAGGCTGCCTATTTGCAGCAGGCCATGGCTCCCAGACTTTTGCTGTCCTGTGCTCTGTGCTCATTCTCCAAGTCCTCATAACGCCCACTCGCACTCCTCTCCCCTCTCTTATAGCACATGTGAGTCGCTGCCAGCAGCACCCTGGCATGCTCCTGGGGCACCTCAGACACAGGCAGGCTGTTGTGTTAGCAAATAGCTTGAAGAATGGTGATGTGCCTGAGCTTGTCCTTGGCTCCTGTCCCCATCTGCCAGAAGAAGCTGGTTTTCCTGACTCAGCCATTGTGCCAGGACAGTCACTTAAGCTGTAGAATTAGGGGGGTATTTAGCAGGGGCATTTGGAACAGGTGGACTGTATTTCCACCAAACTGTCAACACCCCATACTGGACATGGCCCTTCCTGGCAGCAGACCCGAAGCCAGACCTCATGTACCATGATACCCCAGCCCACAACATAATGTCGAATAAATGATCCTGGGTCTTTGTGTAATGATTCACCACTTACAGACTCTTTTATGGCCATTATCTCTTAATTGTCACAACAACTCTCAGGGATAGGTATTATGCTTGTGTAGCTCATAAGAAACTGAGGCTCAGGAGGTCTAATGGCTTTCCAAAGGCTACATAGCCATCAAGTGACAGAGCTACCATTTGAACTCAGGTGGTCTGATCCCCAAGTCCCACTGTTGTTTCAACTATATTCATGGCTGCCTGCCAAAGCAAGCTCCTAATCTTTGTATCTGACATATTAAACTTAACAAAACACCTTTACATTACCTTGCTTTTAATTCAAGGATGCTATGAGAAGGGCAAGTATTTTCATCTCTATTTAATAGGTGAGAAGGTTGAGACTCAGGTTTAGTGAATTGCCCACCATCACAGAGCTTGACAGTGGCAGAGCTAGGACTTGATCTGACCTTCTGACTCCTAGTCAGCACATTACCTTGGCACCTTGGTACCTGGACAGAACAACTTCTCAGGGCCTTTGCCTTCAGTCACCCTTGCCCCAGGAAACAAGACCCTCCTCCCTCCATCCCTTAGAGGTCTAAGTTAGAAAATGGCCCTAGTTCGTGGCCTAAGTGCTGATTAGCGTCTGTGATGTTTGGCCTTTCCAGTAGAGCTCTCCTGTGTGCCAGGAGAGACAGTGTTAGACACATACACACACATACACACAGACTCTCAGCATTCCCTGTGGCCCATGGCAATCCTGCCGAACAGCCTGTTTCTCTACTAAAGGAGAGGCTGGGCCATCCAGAGCTAGCCCAGAGTTGGGTGACAGTGAGGTCAAGGTGCCCAGCTCCCTTCCCCAAGGAGCCAGCTGCCCTGCATATGTGTACTCTTGACTAGCAGAGCGGTGCAGTTCACTCCCACCTCTATTCCTGGGAAAAAGTATACACTTACCATACTCCAAGCTCATTCTTTATGGACAGCAGTGGAACCACTGCTGCTACTGTTTCTCTTCTTAAGCCTTTTAAGCATTGCCTGGGCTGGGTGCACTGCAGTAGAGTACAGGGAGTGGTGGTGTGGGAGGTTCGACCAGACCTGAGCTCCATCTCTACATTAACCTTAGCCAGTCAGTTGACTTTTCTGAGTCCCGTATCCTTCTATATAAAATGAAGGGCTTGGGCTAGATGCTTTCTGATTACCCCTTCCAGCTCTACTGTATGGCTGCCCCATTTCTCTCTCATAGTATCTGTAAGGTCCTTCTGAGCTGATTCTGTGGTTGCTAGCATGTTCACGATATCCTCAGCTTTTGTATCATGGCTCTGAGATACTCTCTGGAAGACCAATTGTTATACTTTCTGTTCCAGGGGCTCCTTTCAGATGATCATGGGCTGGCTGCTGCCCTCTGGAGAACCTTCTTCAACCAGAAATGTGAAGACCCTCGACACCTTGAATTGTTGGTGGAGTATGTGAGGAAACAGGTGAGCAGCCCTTCCCCTCCTCTCCGGAGTCTAATGGAAAGCAGGTCCTTCCTGAGGTCTGTGGGTGCTGGACTTTCACAGGATCATGAGAGGCTGAGTTCCCAGAAGCCAGTCTGAGGGAATTCTGACCCAATCATGTCACACCAGGCACCAGTGAAGGGCATCTTCTATGTATCCAGCCATGAGCTTGGCCAGGGGTTGGAGAATAGGAATGGAAGAACAAGCAAAGGCACGAGTAGTCTCCTGCTCTCAAAAACTTCTAGTCATTTATTCACTACACATTTGATTTGTGCTAGATCCAGGGCACACACAATCCTATAAGACATGGGCATGGGGAACAGTGCAGCTACCCACTGCAACCCCCCTTCTGTACCCGCTTTGAGCCCCAGGATTCATGTTTCCTCATCCTGATTTCTATCAGGACTTGGCTCCAGGTAGCATTCCAGACATCTCTCAAGCCTCTTCCTGCTGAGTGCTATCCACAGTCAAACAGGGTCCCCCTGGTTTGTTCCTTACCCTCTGGCTCCTCAGGGCTCTGATGCCAAAGCTTCTAGGAGAAAGCTCCAGAGTGAAGACTGCTTAGCTACATAGTTTTCCTTGAGCCCATGAAGAATTCACTCCTTGATCTCTCTGCCCACCAATCTTGTATTGATGGGAATCTCATACTTTATAGATGAGTGAGTTGAATGGCAGGGAAGAAGAACATAGAGGCTTTTCCAGGGTCTCACAATGAGTCAGCCTGCACAGCTGGCCTAGAACCCCAAGCTGGGTGATTCATGTAGCCACTAGAAGCCTCAGCTGCTCCAGACAACTCATCAGCTCAGGCTGTCCCATGAGTCACACCTTTGCTTCATGGGCCTGGACCCTGGAGCCGAAGGGGCCTCACCCCACAGTTATTCTTTTATTCACCTGTGTCCATGGCCTTCAAGCCTCCAAAAGCTAGGAGAGGGAAGGCCAAGCCCCAACTCTTGAGGAGAAGATAGGGCCAACAGGACCCAGGGCCCAGAGCTGGCCCAGTATGTAAAAGCCACATACTGAGGCTCTTCAGACCCAGTGGGTAGAGAACCCCAGAAGCCAGGATTTCTGTTTGACCCTTCTTCAAATCTGCTAGAGCCAGGGAGAAGGCACTGTGGCCAGAGGGCTCCACCCACAGAGAATTCTGAGACTCACACTGTTGACTGGACTCGCCCTCAGACAGGAGTAGCAATTGGCAAAGCAAATGCTATGTTTTCTGAGAGACCAGCTTAACTTTTCCATCTGCCATGGTGGGGTTGTGCCAGGGGCTCCGGGGGCCCTAAAGGAAGGGGCCAGCCACCCTAGTGCCCCTATAAGAAGTCTCGTATGGCCCCAGTGAGAGGCAGGCAATAGGAAAACAGTGACGGGGCTCTTAAGGAAGCAGGGAGCTTTATGGGGACCCAGTTCAGTCAGCAAACCTTTTGAACACCTACTGTGTCAGGTACTCTGTGGAGAAAGCAGAGATTAATAAGACCCAGTCCTGCCCCCAAAAAGTCAGCTTATGGTTTGGCGAGGAAACCAGTCAGATACAAGGCTAACCCTGGAAGAAGTCAGTTTGTGATATAATAGAGGTAGGAACAAAGTGCTGTGGAAAGTCAAAGAAAGGAGAGACTAAATCTAAGGGGGTAGACCAGGGAAGACCAGGAAGCTGGGCCTTGAGCGGACTCTAGTCCTGTGCCATGATACTAATTGGGGTGGTAGGTGGCCCAAGACCCAGTCAGAGGTTATTTTGTGATTTTCAACTCAAGAGATGGGCAAAGTGATGGCATTAGGGACAGAAATGGAGTAGTTGGAAAGAGGGGTGGATTTTAGGGAAGATATTGGTTGATCTTGCACTGGAAGATAGCAGGACATGTGGAAATCTAGACCTGAGGTATATGTGAGAGACTAGGACTAGGATTGAGTTTGAGGGTCAGCAGCCTGAAGATGAACAAACAGGAGGGAAGGAATTCTTGAAAGAGGGAGACAATCCAAGGCCTAAGATGAGGGCTCTGGACTCCTGCCCCCTTCTTTTCCCCCCAAATGCCTTCTCACTCCAAAATAGAGCCTCATCTTTCTGAATCCAATGCTGATTCCTGCTCTGATCCAGCTCTCACCCTATATTTTGCCTGTCCACTTGAAAGCATTTCTCATTCTGTTGCTCTCCTTACTAGCAGCAGCCTGGGGAATCCTCCCAGAGACCATCTTTACCTCCTGAGACTCAGCCATTCATTAGCTCACCTGCCTCTTGCAGAATTGCTCGACCACACCTCCCCTGCAGCTGCTTGTTTTCTGTCACAGGTGTACCCTCTTCATAGCGCTGTTCAAGGGCATAAACTGCCCCAGCCATCCTAGAGTGGTGAAGCTGGGGCCCACTAACTGTGGGGTCAGGGCTCACTAAAGGACAGTAGAGGCATACATATTAAAAAAAAAAAAGTTCAATGACTAGCAGTGTGCATATATCATTTAATCTTTTCATGAGTCCTGTGGAGTACAGGTTACTGTCCTCTCTGTCAGACAAGGGAACTTAAATCTCAGAGAAGGGAATTGGTTCACCTTGGGTAACACTGCTACCCTGAATAGATAAACAGGTGCGTGTGCGTGCAGACACACACTTAAGGACATGTTTCCTTACCCCTTCTACATCCTCCTTAGCAAGTTCTTTCAGTCCAGAAAGTCAGGGCTTATGTGTCTATCCGTTCAGAGGTGTGATGGGGAATTCCCTAAAGCCTTCCCAATGAGCTTTCCCAGTGATTTGTTTCTCTGAACCTTCTTAAATGAAATAATCTGAGAGATCAGAGACCCCCTTGGCCTGGGAGCTGGGATGGTCAGAAGTCCTCCTTGCCCCCTCCCCTTCCTCTCCTTTGGGACGCTGGTTCCTTATGCCATCTCACGTCAGTCCTGCCCTTGTCCCTTTCCTCTGTTGCCTGCTCTGTCTTGCAGATGCAGTACCTGGACTCCATGAATGGTGAGGATCTGCTTCTGACAGGGGAGGTGAGCTGGCGCCCTCTAGTGGAGAAGAATCCTCAGAGCATCCTGAAGCCCCATGCCCCAATTTATAATGACGAAGGTCTTTGATGGGCTGGTCCCTCCAAACAGCTGCTCATCTGGACTTGAGGAACTGCCAGGAGAGAGGTGCCTGTTTGGCCCAGGACTGTGCAGAAAGTGGCCTGAACTGACCTTTGAACAGCATCTGTCAAATATATGGCCCCATTTGTGTTGATTTTCCTCTTAGTACCCAGGAGTTTGATCTGGTGGGGTACAGTGCTGGGAAAACCCTTGACTCTTATAGGGTGTCCTCTCCCTCAAGAGAAGCCCTGAGAAAGAGCTCCCCAGCACCCATTCCCCAAGTCCCCTCCATCAACCATGTGATTGACAGCTTTTCCCAAAGGCCGCAGAAAGGATGGGAATAGGTTAGAAAGGGGCACCCCCACCAAGGGTCCACTGTGGCCTAGGAGTAATGCTGCTGACCCCAGCAAGATGAGTAACCATGCTCTGTCCTCTGGCTCTGAGCTGTGGGCTTGAGTTGGCCATTAAAAGAAACAGAGGGTTTATCTCTGCCATGGCTCTTCTTTATTCCAGGGTCTTTTAGAAACTTAGGTAGTGGATGCCATAAGCTGAGGAGCACCGCTTGGCTCAGCTAGTGATGGGGGGGCAGGAGGGTGTCAGGAGGGTCGCTACTGCTGCTTTTGCCTCCAATTCATGGACATGTCACTGATCTGACACAGGCACAGCCTGCTAGGCTCTGTCGTCTGGGGCCCGGGAGGCTCCTGATGTCATTTGGAAAGAGGTCTCAAGAACAAAGGTCCCTTTGTCACCCCGTATTGAACCAAGTGAGGAATATGCCCTTTTTCCTCTCTTGGCTCCTCCTTATATGAGATACTGGGGAGAAGAAGAGAACATTCTTCCTGGTTTAGTTGTACCATCCCAGGACCCAGTCCCATGCCCAGCTTTCTGTCCCCTTCCCAACTTCTGGAGCATGTGCTGCAGAGCCACCTCGGTCTGAGCACTTGAGGACCAGTCTCTTCCTCTCTATGAGTATGGGTCATCGCTTGGGGAATTTTCTTTTAAATTGGAGAAAGGAGGTGGGGAACCAAAATGCCCCTCCCTCCCCCCATCAAACTTCCTTCATTTAACTTGCTATAAAATGAGTCATATAAAGAAACTCTATATGGGTGAGGTATAGCCCACTTCTGTGAAAACATTACAAATCAAACCGCCTTCTCTGAGTTTACTTAAGATGCTTTTGTTGCGAGCGGAGCTCTAGAGTGAAGCCTCCTCTGTGTGTGTGAGATAATAACACCTTGTAACTCATTACAGCTGGGCACTATTTACATAAACCAGAGCTGAGCCAGGGAGGAATTTGCTGATTAATTTATTTTTAATGGAGTGAAGTATACCATGCACCAAAATAAACTTTACTGTGTGTACCTAACTGCTCCTGGAATGGATGGAAAAATTAATGGAACAGATTTTGGCTCCCAACTCTACACATTAATTCATATATAAAAGTTATTTGAGCCTTAACCCATTTGCTGCCCAGGGCAGCTCCCCAGCCACAGATCCCAGCCCACAGCACCAGTTCAGCTACTGGGCTTGCTTTAGAATCATGAAGTCTCAAGATTTGGAAGGAACTTTAAAGGTCATTTAGTCCAGCCCTGGTCCAGAACTTGACTCCGTTTCTCAACATTCCAGTTGGCCTATGTGCATACAGGCCCTATATGAACATCTCCAGCAGCAGATAGTCTCTTCCTGCAGAGCCAAGTCCTGTCTCCATGAGATGAGTAATTGTAAAACACTGAAACTTAGAATACGGAGCCACGTTTCAAAAAGCCAAATCGGATGTATCATGTCTGTGATGTCCCAAAGCCCTCACTTCCTGGCCGTCTGTGTCTTTCACTGCCCAACCCCCCTTCCCTTCTAGATCAAATCCAGGCTTCTCAGAGGCTGCAAGGCTCTCTTAATTTGACTCCTGCTTGTTTCTGTGAGTCTCTAACCCATTTCTTCTCTGAGCACACTGAACCACTGGGGTTACCTGAAGAGACTACCCTGTGTGTTTCCTCTACCTATTATCCTCTCCATTCTTCTTCTGACTAAAGAAATCCTGTGTGTCCTCAAATACTTCCGCCCTAGGTGGTATCCTCTGTGAAACTGTTTTACATCCCTACCTCCATCCTGCACTGGGAGCTCCTTCAGAGTGGGCACTGTGTTTGGGTCGTCACCTTTGTTTTTCCACTGCCCAGCAGAATCCCTGGCTCATGGCAGGCATCAGTGTAAGCTTTGATAAATGAAAGAAGGAATGAATGACTAAGTCATCAATCACTATCACTACAAGCCCAACAAAAAAGTCCCTGTCTGGACCTGTCTCTCAGCTTTGCCTACAGTTCAGCTTATTTTAACAATTCAGTATGAAGTACCTCCTTTGGCCTTCCTTAGGAATCAAAGCCAAATGTGCTTTCTATGGCTGAATGCTTTTGTATTGTAAATTGTTGTTATACAAAACAAAGGAAGGATGTGGTTTCTTGCCCTCAGGGAGACTGCTCTCTAGGGATAATTTTGTCATTTATCTGTACTTGGTATACTTCCAGAAGAGATCACGGCAAATTAAGAGACACAGTTACAATAAAACTGCAAAATGATTAAAACAGCATTTAAAAGATAAGTTGTAACTATTGGGAGGGAAGAGAGGGAAAATAATCATGTTAGAAAACCTAGGCTGCTAATAACCAACTTTCATGTGACTTTTTGGGTCATTTATAAAGTATTTTAGGTGCATTCTCTCACAGCAGTCCTGTAAAATAAGTATTATCCTCATCCTTCTTATTATCCCCTTTACACAGGTGAGGGGACTAAGGCTCAGAGAGGCCTGGAGAGTTTTCCAGGGTAAGAAGAGGCCAAGAGTGCCTCAGCCACATCTTCCCTCCCCGGGCGCTTGTTCTCCCCCATCCCACACTGCCTCCCGCAGGCCAGCGAGGGAATCTGCAACAGTATAAAACGTCCCTCGGAGCTTCCTGGCAGCCAAAGGCAGAAACCAAAAGGTTAGGTAGTTTCCTTCCCATTGGCACGGAAAAGGAAGTAGACTTATTCATTAGGAGAAACAAATGTTTTCCTTACTCTTCAGAGAAGAATGTATTATGGGGTTATTTTTAATGAGAAACACTGAACAATGTAGTAAACAGTACCCGTAAGATTTGTTTCACCTAAAAATTTAAAAATAATAAATAATTGCTATTTCTTACATCAGGCTGAGACTAAAGCCCAGGCCACAATTCAGCCAATATTTTTTGCATTTCTGTTCTGTGCCAGACACTGGTATTTTCACTTATCTCATTTAATCTTCAGTGACAATTCTGTGAAGCAAGTGTTATTAAGCTTATGTTATAGCTGAGGGAAACTGAAGTTCCCTGGTTCACTGCTTTTAGTTCTAGAAAAGGAGTGTTAGGTGGGAAAGGGTCAGTTGTGCTACAATTAAAAAGTAAAAGGAAACCTAAAGCCACATGGGCTTGTGTGAGTACATACACATACAAACAGGAAAAATCAGAACAAAGGGTTAGAAATCAGAAAAGCCTTGAAGGGAGTTGGGACATAAAGGATGGGCACAGTTTAGGTTGGTGTAAAGAAAAACAGGAAGCGAGGGGCTGCCAGGGCAAGGCACAGAACAGGAAGCTTTTCAGACTCAAGTGGACCAGCTGAGTTGATTGCTAAGGGAAGAAAAGGTTGCACAGAGCCAAGGGGGACCATGGATGGCAGTAGCCTGGGTAATGCTGCATCTGACAGGCAACAGGGAGCCACTTGCGTTCTTGGTAAGGACTGTGACCTGATGGAGTGAAGATGCACAGCCATGCACAGGGTGGATTGGCTCAGGAAGGGATTCTAGCCATCTAGGCTTGAGGGTTTAGGGGGTTATTGTAGGAATTCAAGGGGAAGTTCAAACCCCAGAGACATTTCAGAGAAAAACATCAACAGGACTTGCCTCACTGTACATGGAGCCTGAAGAAAGGGAGAAGTCCAGAGCTCTCCTGGGAACTGGGAGATGGTGATGTCTGGCAGAAGAGGGAAACTTGAAAAGAAGAATCCTCTTTGTATTGTGTTGTTGTTGTTTTGAAGTGCTAATTACATTATCCTATGAGATAGAGCAGGGATTATTGCCCCATCATGCAACAGAGAAACAGGTCCATTGAGAAGAAACCACCTGCTGTTGCAAGGTGACCCTCTAAGCAAAGCTGAACAGTCTCATGTCTTCTGAGCCCTACTCCATTGCTTTTGGTACACATTGGTTGTGTCTGTATGGGTAGCTAGTCTGGTGGGAGACTTTAGATGGTAGAGATCCCCAGGGAGGGCAAGGGTATAGGGCAGGACTGGACCTCAGGGGATGATTAGGACTGAGGGGCTAAGGACTTTGGTCTTGTCTTGGGTATAGAGGGGCCACTTGAAATCATGAAACTGGACAAGCTCCCTGAGGTGAGTTGTAGAACATAGACCAGGGACTGGGGTGGGCTTGGGGGAAAGCATTCACAGCAAGAGGTAGGGAGAGCAGGAACCGCTATAGGGAGTAGAAGCCAGGGAAGAGGAGAGAGCTTCCAGAAGGGGGCAGCTCTTAATGCTGCATGCTGCAGAGAGTAGAGGCCAGGGAGTAAGGTAGTGAGGCTTAAGGGCTTTAGACTAGTCCAGGAACAAGATTTTTGAGAGAATACAGATTGCAAAGGGTTAAGAATGCAAGGTATAGCAGCAGCTGTGGTATCTTGGGAGGTGCCTGGCTGAGAAGGAATGGAGAAAAATTGGACAGGAGTTAGGAGACCAGGTTAAAAACTAAGGCATCTTCAGCACAGAAGAAAGCCGAAGATGTGCTCGGAGGTTGGGGAGGAGTCTGATTAAATGTAAAGCACTTAGTGGAGTAGGAAACTTCCCATAAATGTTGGGAATTGTTATTATTAGATCCCTTTGGAAGTGGAAGCCTGGTCTTGAGAACAAGGGCTAGGCTTTGGAGGGGAGGAAGGAATCCTTTTCTGAGACCAGAGATTGGAGGACAGGTCTCAGATTGAGGTTGAGGTGAGGGCTGAGAGGAAAGGGAGAGCTCATGCTGATCTTGATGCCCAGGGAATCTGGAGCTTATCAGCCATTGGAGTGAAGTGGGAAGAACAGGAGCCAGCAGGTTTGTGGGCAGAGAATGTGACAGTCCCAAAGTGGTTGAACTCTTCCCTTAGGAGCAGTCCTATACTTGTTGCCTGCTTCTGCCCACTTCTAGCCTTCTCCCCACTGCTTCCCACCATGGCTTGCCCACCCTCTCCACTGAGTTTGGCCTTAGGGAGGGGTAGGCCAGACCCCAGGCCTCTGGTGGCGATCCTCTACTCACTCACCCTTGCCCCAGTAATAACTACTCATCACAAGTTTTTTGTGGCTTCCAGGGGATTTCCCTTGAGCCATGCTGGTGAGCCTAGAACCAGACCCTCACCAAGTCAAGGATCCTCCTCCCCTCAGTTGAGGGGAGAAAGGGTCCTGGAGATCCCAACTGGAGAATTTCCAGGGAAACAGTGTTTAATCACTGACCTGTAATGCCAAAGAGTGACAGGATGCAACGTGACCACTACAAGGGACTTGGAGACCTCCAGCCCAGCTGTCTCACTTTACAGATGGGAGGCTGAGGCCCTGAGAAGCTCATGTAAGGTTTCATATTGGGAACCAGAACCCGCAGGCCTTTGTTGGCTTGCTCCTTCCCTTTTTTTCTCTTTCCCTATGGCCAGAAACAGCTCCTTCACCTCCCAATTACCATCTGGCAAAGAGCCTGCCACAGGGCTGTTTCCTAGTTGGGGGGTAAGGGTGTGGGGTCGGGGCATGGTTCCTCTAAGGTTCCAGAATGGGTCATGAGCTCTAAACCCCAACACTGGTTTATACCTCAGCTTAATTTGTGGCTTATAATTATGAGTCTGCCTTCCCCACTAAACTGTGAGTTCCTCCAAGGCAGAGACCAAGTCTTACTCATCCTTGGGACTACAGTGCTGGCCTAAAGAAGGCATTAAATACATGTTTGAATGGATTGGATGGACGGAGAGGGGATGGGATGGGATGGGATGGGGAGGGAGAGGTGGCTGGATCAATAATGTTGTGGGCTTAAGAGGTTAATAGGTAATATCTCTTCCCCTCCCAAGTTCAGAATAAATTGAGAAGATACAAGAGACAAACAGATGGACATCAAAATGGTGGCTTTACCAGTCTTTCTATTTTTTTAAAGATTGGAACCTGAGTTAACAACTGTTGCCAATCTTTTTTTTTTCTGCTTTTTCTCCCTAAATCCCCCCAGTCATAGTTGTATATTTTAGTTGTGGGTCCTTTTTGTTGTGGCATGTGGGATGCCGCCTCACCAGGGCCTGATGAGCGGTGCCATGTCCACGCCCAGCAGAGTTTGTGAACTTAACCACTCGGCCACCGGGCTGGCCCCTTTACCAGTATTTCTGACAAAGCTGATTGGAGAAGGTAGCTTTTGCTCTGGCCAAATGGCCTTGCTAATATCCTCCCCAAACTAAACATGCCCCCCTTACCCCCGAAAGGGCAGACCTCTCCCTGTGCAGGGGCAGAATCTCCTTTGGAAGTTTACCATGTAGATCAATGGAAAATATGCTACCTTTTGCCTACAGCAGAATGAAAAAAAAGAAAAATCCAGGATTATTTGAGCCCAACTTCTTCCTAAGCCACCAATCAGATAAGCCATTCCTCCTCCCCTAGGGAGGAAGGAGCAAGTGAGGAGGCAGAAGAGGGAGTGGTTCTCTCACACTTCCCCTCCCGCTCCTGGAAGGTGGAGTGGGAATTACCTCTCTTTAAGAAACATGAGGAGTGGGGACAAGTCCCCCACCATTGAATGGGATGAGGTGGATGGATGGATACAGGGGGTGGAAGGAAGGATGTGGCAGAAAAGGTGAGACCCCCATTATCACAGTGTCTCAGACCCTTTCTGAAATAGAATGCCAAAATTCTCATGACTTGTGGTTCCGCTTGCCGGAATGCCCATCTGTGTATGCAGAGTGGAGAGAGGACCTTGCCTCCTGTGAGCTGGAATAAGAGGCCAAATCTCAGAGCCATACTCCACAGATGTGGCCCAGGGACCATTTTCACCTTCAGGGCCAGCCTTTGGTCTAGAAGGGTCCAGAGACTGACCAGGAGGAGCTCCTTTGGTCACTGCTTCATTTGTCTTCAGGCCTTCACTGAGCCCCTGCCCTTTCACAGCTGGAAAAGCTCTGGAATTCAGCATTTAATGAGCTACTACTGCTCTCAGTCAGGCACTTTATGTAGAGTAGCCCATTTATTCCTCAGAACAACTTGATGAAGGGGGTAATGTTGGTCCCATTTTACAAATCAAGCCACTGTGACTTGTTGTGATTGTTTAACTTGCGCATTAAGTGCCAGAGCCAGTGTGACCTCCTGAAGGCCTGTGTGATGCTCAGGGACAGTGAACCACGTCCATCTGGGTTGTTTCTGGGAGTTTTGTGCTTTGGACCACTCTCTCCCTGGGGGACTACTTCCAAACTTCTCCTAAAATGTCAGTCTAGGAATCTTGCAAACCTCTGTGCAGTCATCTTTGCGATGAGAGCCAGCCTCTTAGCAAGGTCCTCTTCAGAATGCGGCTCCAGGTGGCCTTTCTGGCAGACCTTTCCCTGCACTGGCACCCCTCCTTCCTTCAATAGGCATGCTCTTAACCCTCTAGTCCTCCAGCCTGGAATGCCCTGCTTGCCATTCTGCACATCTTGAAATCTTTTTCATCCTTTAATACCCTACTCAAGCCAACCTCTGGGAATCCTTACTACTTGTCCCCGAATCTCTAGCTTTTAAGTCTCTTTGCCTTGATTCAAGGGATTTGGGCACATTCTGGGCTCCCCTATTTGTCTTGGCTGGTCCTCCCCAGGAACCTTGTCTCCCCTGACCCAGCGATGCCACACTAAAGTTGTGTAGCAGTGTTGGCACCAGAGCAGCCTGCAGCTGAACAGGCTGCAGCCCAGTCTCTGCTCCCACCACCCCCACATGACAGTCACCTGCCCAGGCGCCACTTGGCTTTTAGAGACAACAGACAAGGCTAAATGGCCCCCAGGATGGCAGAATGATGCCAGGCAGGCGCCTGACACACCTCCTGGACAGGAAAATATTTTTCTTTCTCCTAATAACAGTTATTAAGGGGCCTGTGCTCAACACTGTAGCCAGGGTTTGGGCTTACTTGTCTGTATGGCTCCCATCACCCTGGGACCCCACCCCTAGGCCCAGCCCCAAGGCCAAGATCTCCCTGCCTACCCTCCCATTGCCTTTTACGAACTCAGCCCAGAGGGTCAGCCAGTCCTGCAGCTATGGGAGATTTGATTTGATTTATACGCTTTTGTCATCAGGGTGTCAGGGATCCCTGAGAGCCCATTTCCCTTAAACTCAGTCTCCCCATCCCTGCCCCTCAGTTGAGCTCCCTTGTACATGCACCCAGTACCACAGTCCAGAGTTAGGATCAAAGACCACCTCCACCACCCAGACACTCATACACACAAGTAGGTCTGCTCCCAGACATGCACATGTGAGCACATATACACAGATGTGCACATGGGTAAATAGACACTGATGCATGGCTAGATACTTAAAAACAGCCAAGCAGGCACGCAAACATCACAAATAGTACGTACAAGTGCATACATGCACAGATACGGTTATGCGTAGGTATATGTATATATGTTGAGTTGAGCCATATGAAATTGCCAATATTCAGTGGTTTTTTACTTTGAAAAATGGAATCTAATACAAACATGGGCATCAGGGGAAATACTCAAAAATACAGAGCCAAATTTTTACACCCATGTGTAGGCATCATTCACAATAGCCAAAAGGTGGAAAGAACCCGAGTGTCCATCAATAGGTGAATGGATAAATAATGTGGTATATATACAAATGGAAGATTTTTCAGCCTTAAAAGGAAGGAAATTCTGACATGTGCTCCAACATAGATGAACCTCAAGGACATTATGCTAAGTGAAATATGCCAGTCACAAAAAATCAAATACTGTATGATTCCACTTTCCTGAGATACATAGAGTAGTCAAATTCATAGAGTCAGAAAGTAGAGTTGTGGTTAGCAGGGGCTGGGAGAGAGAAGGGAATGGAGAGTTAGTGTTTAATGGGTACAAGATTTGAGTTGGAGAAGATGAAAAAGTTTTGGGAGATGGATGGTGGTGATGGTTGCACAGCAATATGAATGTACTTAATGCCACTGAACTTAAAAATGGTTAAGATGGTAAACTTTATGTTATGTATATTTTACCACAATTAAAAATAATTCTTAAAAAGAGCCCAAACTACCATTAGAAAGACTTATGCCCACTGAAGGCATAAACACAGGAACTCAGCAACACAGAAACATGCCTGCCTCCCCTCCCAGGAGCACTTCTCTGACCCAGATAAAGGCCCGGGTCTTCCCCTAAACAAATCTGGAGATAAGGCCCTAATGAAGGCTCTGCCACCTCAGCTAACCCCACAGCTCATTACCTTCCCACAGTCTGGCTCTGCTTACTCAACCCCCTGCCCCTCACACAGCCTCCCCACCCCTAGGGAAGAGCCTCCTTAGAGTGCCTGGTGCTCCAATTTCTGCCCCTGCCCCTGCCCCTGGGATGGGATGGAATGGCCTAGTACTTAAGATCTTGGTGTCCGGCTCTCCCCTGCTTCCTTAGGTCCCTCACTTCTAGGGTCCTCAAAGACAAAGCCCCAGCCCCATTCATCTTTGGTCCCAGGGCCCAGCTCCATGTGGGGAGCCCCTAAATCTTCCTGTCCCCCTGCTATGTGTGTGTTGGGCCTGATGTGTGAAGCTCTGTGGTCATAGAAGAACCTGTATCTGGTGTGGATGTGATCACAGACCAAGTAAAGCAAGTGCAGTCAGTACTAAACTAGGGTTGTGAGACATGGCATTAGGTCTCCTGCTCTTCCGGCCCTCCTCATTGGACCCGATACCTCCATAGAAAGGTGGTGCCTTGAGCTGTCACTGCACCACTGTGACCACTTCTGCTTGGCCTGCCTCCCTAACTAGCTGCCATGTGCTGACCCGCCTTCTCCAGAGCAAAGCCTCTCACCCATGCTACAGAAGACTCTAGGACCATGGCCTCTGTTGGGGGCAGAGAATAGAAACCAGCCTGCCCTGTTAGCCTCCTGGCTTTGCAGTGTGTCCCCCATCCTCTGAAACAAACTTTCTCACTAACTGTTTAATACTCAGACCCTGAGAGGAAGAAGGCTGAGGTCTACCCCTCACCAGGCCAAGAGCTTCCCTAAAATTGAGGATGTTGGAAACATAGCCATCTGGAACAGCATTTCTCGGGTGTGGGCCTCAGCCCATTGCCCCAGGTGCACAGGGCCACTTGTTAAAAAGCAGGATCGAGAAACCTACTTAGACCTTCTGGATCAGAATCTCAGGTGGATAGAGCCTGGAGATCTGCATTTTAACACTTCTTGGGGACCAGGGTGACAGCCACTGCTCTAGACCCTTGGAAGATGGGCTCAGAGCCAGGGTGGGGGTGGAGCAGGGTACTGTCAATGCCACAGTTATGGGAGTGGAGAGTATCAGGGCCATTATAGAAGCAAAGAGAGGCCCAGAAGGGGGACAGATAGGTGTTGATGTCCTTGGCAGTTCTGTGTGACACTGTTCAGCTCTTATTTGGGGCCTGTGTGCAGGTGTGCCAAGGCTCGTGATATCCGTCATGGTATGTTTGGGGTTATGGCTAGTCTCTGAATTAGTGTTTGGGTCAGTTTACGTGAGTTTGATAAAAAGTGTGTGGTCTGCATATATCAGCCTGTAATCTATGTGTGTCAACTGTCAGTATGTCAGTAAGCCCATCTGCTTGTGTGTTCACTTCTTTATCTTGGTGTCTTGAGTCATTTATCCACCCTGGTGTGTCTGTGCATGCGTGTGTGTGCTTGCGTGTCCCTGAGCAGGCCCAGGCCCCTCTGCACCATAATCCAACCTCCACTGGGGGTCTGTGGTCAGGATTTGGAGGGAACTTGCTAGGAGCCTGGTGGAAATGGGGCAGGTGATGCTGGGGTGGGGCAGGGAGGGCGCAGGAGTGTGTGCTAAGGACTTGGCGCTGCAGTTTCCCTGGGCGGGCGAGTCCCAACAGCGGGCAGGCAGGTGAGGCTGACCTGACAGGTTCCAGAGGCCAGGGGCAATGGGGTGGAGCATGGCTCTGACTTAGGCTGGCAACAGGTTTGGGGCCCTGCCACACAGGTCAGGCAGGCAGGAGGTGGTTGTGCTGGTATCTTCTTCCTGCTGCAGCCAGCCCGAGGTGTAGGCCATGGAGCCTGCTGGAGGGTGAGGGCAGCCAGGTGGGCAGGCAGGTGGGAGGCCTAGGTCCTGGAGGCCTGGAGGCCTGGAAGCCTAGAGCATGGCAGGACCCCTTCGGGGCCGGGTGGAGGAGCTGAAGCGGCCATGGTGGCGGGAAAGCTCACCACTGGTGCTACAGCACAGCGAGGCGGCCCGGCTGGCAGCTGACGCCCTCCTGGAGCGGGGTGAGGCCGCCTACCTGCAGGTCATCTCTGAGGAGCGGGAGCTGCCCTTTCTGAGTGCCCTGGACATGGACTATATGACCAGCCACGTGTGTGGGGGCCCTGAACTCAGTGAGGCCCAGGAACTGGAGGCCTCAGGGCCCGACCACCTCAGCCTGCTCTCCGAAGTCACCTCAGGCACTTATTTCCCCATGGCCTCCGATACAGATCCCCCAGACCTGGACTTGGGCTGGCCCGAGGTTCCACAGGCCACGGGCTTCAGTCCCACACAGGCTGTGGTCCACTTCCAGCGGGACAAGGCTAAGAACATCAAAGACCTTCTGCGTTTCCTCTTCAGCCAGGCCCGCACGGTAAGGAACTCATCTCCTCAGACATTCATTTCACAGATGTGGAAACTGAGGCCCAGGGAGGGAAAGGGACCAGCCCAAGGCCACACAGCAGCTTAGGGGCAGCGTTGGGACTAGAACCTCTGGCATCTATCAGATCACAAGCTCCTGGAGGGTGGGCGTGTGTTTTATTCACCTTGGTAAGCCCTTGGCACTCCAGAACATTATGGATAAGCGTAGACCAGGGGATGGGCCTCAGGGACTCCACAAAGCCCTGAAAATGCATGCAAAGTTGTGCATATTGCAGGGAGGTGTGCTTTCTGCATCGTTCTTGGGAGAGGGTCCAGGGCCTCCATCAGATTCTCAAAAAGGTTTATCATCCTCAAACTAAGAACCCCAACATAGAAAACCTATGAGCTACCCCCTTGACTTACAGAGGAGGACACTGAGGCCAGAGAAGGGCTGGGACTGGCTCACAGAGGTCCAGTCAGTTGGTGAAATAGAGCTCAGGGAGAAGGAAAGGGGTCCTGACTCCTGGCACATGTTCCCAGCCACACCTCACCCCTCATGCACTGTATCTCCAGCTGGGCCTAAAGCAGGGGAGGGGGCACAGGTGCCTGGGCCTTAGCATGACCTTGAGGGCTGGGCCTTTAGCTCTGCACCAAAAGGAAAGAGGAGTGAAGGCTGCTGGGCTCAGGGATGGGGAGCAGGGGCCCAGGAGAAAGAGAAGTGGGAGCAGGTTGGGGTGGTCCATGCCTCAGAAGGCTCCAGCTGCAGACTAGCACAGCTTCACTCCTGGAGCCCTGACCTCTGACCCAGGAGGCAGGGGAATGGGTCAGATGACCCCAGGCAGGATTTGAGGTAGGTTAGTCTCAATGCCCTAGTCTAGGGTAGCAGCCTGTAGGGCTCCTGCTGCAGAGATCAGGAACCAGGATGCTGGGATCCCACTGTACGTCCAGAGCCTCCCTGGCAAGCCCACCTGCCCCCAGGCAGGGGAGGGCCAGGCCTGATTGGCACCGGGAATGGGGTTATTATTGAGGTGGCTGCTGTCATCACCCCTGCGCCTTTTGATCTTTCCTGCCTGTCCTTGTTCTCCCTACCCCTGGCCAGGCCTGTGCCGTGGACTAAGCCATCCCCCAGTGCTTTGCCTCCTCACCCCCCATTTAGACCCCCACCTCTGGGTAGAAGCCAGACTTCCGCTCTGGGCTGTCCCTGACTCAGAGTGGCCTTGGGAAGTGCTTCCTTTTCCTGTAGCCCAATGTCCTCCTTTGTTAAGGAGGCAGCAGGAAAGGAACATTTATTGAGCTGCTGTTGTGTGTTGAGTATTTTCACATTTAATTCCCCATAACTCTGAGATGTAGCCATCATCTCCATTTAACAGATGAGGAAGTTGAGGCTCCCAGAGGTGAAGCAACTTGCCCAAGGCCATATTACTCGGAAGTAGCTGAGTTTAGGTTTGAACCCAGTTCTGTCTGGCTCCAGAGCTGGAGTGCTTTGCTCTTTACCTCCTGCTCTTGGCCTGAACTGGGAGAGGAGGTTCTCACAGCAGATATGCAATGGGAAGGGGAAGTTGGGGGCTTGGCGGTACTAAGGAGTCTTTCAAGGCTTCTCTGAGGCAGCCCATTATATGAGGGAGGCCACAAGCCCCAGCCCTTCCACTCAGCAGAAAACTTGGTCCTACTTGGCATGGGTGGAAGTGAGGGAGTCCGTGGGTGTAAGATGTCACACCAGACCTCTGCAGCTTCACTAGGAAACTGAGGCAGGTAAGGCAAAGGGCACTGAAGAACCCAGTAACTGGCTTGCAGAAGATTCTTGAGAAGAGAGCCTCAGACAGACAGTCCCTGGGCCAGAGCTAGGGCTTGAGCTAGTGGGGAGAGTGTGAGGACCTAGACTGGGAACCGGGGTCTAGGTTATGCTTCTGACAACTCGCACTCTGGGCCTCAGTTTCCCCATATACGGAGTGGAGGTTTAGACCAGTGCAGTTGATCCACAGACATCTTTGATAGTTAACATTCTGTCCTCAGAAAAATGCACACCAAAACTTTCAAACAACTTCTGGGGGTTCAAGACAGTGACACCTCCCTGTGTCTGAGTTAAGAACCCCGAGCTAGGTCATCGCTAAAAGCCCTTCCAGTTCAGGTGTTCTCTTGGGCTCTGGCCTCCTGTTCTTCAGTCATGTGCTTTTGCTAGGATCCCAGCCCTTGCCCCTGGGCTGGGCAGTGCCCCGGGCAGGAATGATCTTTCCCCTCCCTCCTTCAGGTGGTGGCTGTGGTGATGGACGTATTCACCGACATGGAGCTTCTGTGTGACCTCATGGAGGCCTCGAGCCGGCGTGGTGTCCCTGTCTACCTGCTCCTGGCTCAGGAGCACCTGAGGCACTTCCTGGAGATGTGCTACAAGATGGACCTCAATGGGGGGCACCTGCCGGTCAGTGAGGGACAGGGGCAGTAACCAGGGGATGGGGTGGGGCGTCAGGGAGGGCAGAAGAGTCAGTTGGGTGGTCAGTGAACAGTGGGGGTCAATGGGAGTGAGGGACCGGGTTTCCTTAGCTGCTTAAGGTCAGAGGCCCCATGGGATTTAGACATGGCTTGAGCCCCATTCTCTCAAGGTCACCCCCAACCTCCCTCCCTCCCTCCTTGGCCCAGAACATGCGTGTGCGGAGCACGTGTGGGGACATGTACTGCAGCAAGGCAGGCCGCCGCTTCACAGGGCAAGCCCTGGAGAAGTTCGTCATCATCGACTGTGAGCAGGTAGTGGCAGGCAGCTACAGGTGAGCAAGTGGAAGGGAGGGGAGAGGGGCTTGGGGCTGGGCCACTGGCTGGCGAGGGCACCTGGGATCTGGCAGCTTTGAATGTCCTTCATTCTTCCAACGTGGACTGAGCAGCTGCTGTGTGCCAGGCATTGTGCAGGGCTCAGGGAATAGTGCGGGGAGGAAGGCAGCCCCAGGCTGGGCCCTGGAGGAGCTCACTCTATGGAAGGATTACTTTAATGCCCTTGGCATAGAATATAACTACTGCAGCTCAAAAATGGAGGGACTTTTGGGAACCTTGCCTATGGTCATTTTTCTGATGGGAAAGTTGAAGCCCTGAGATAGGAAACCAGGTGCCCAAGTCCACTAAGCAGAGCTAGGACTAGCAGACTCTAGAGTCAGAGCTCTGCCCCCTCACTTGAGCTCTTGTGGTGGTGGAGTTGACCCAGTGTCTTGGTATGCTCCCCTTGTTGTGACTCCTGCCTAGCCCCAGGGTCCTGACCTCAACCCTCTGTCCCTAGCTTCACCTGGCTTTGCAGCCAGGCCCACACTAGCATGGTGCTGCAGCTGAGGGGCCGCATTGTGGAAGACTTTGACCGGGAGTTCCGCTGTCTGTATGCGGAGTCACAGCCTGTGGAGGGCTTCTGTGGTGGTGATGATCCCCTGTCTCCCCGGGCACCGTGCCCTCCCACAGTGGCCTTGGCCTCCAGGCCCCGCATCCCCAGTGCCACATCCTCATCGCCCTCCAGCACCAGCCTCAGCAGCATCAAGCACTCACCTCTCATGGGCCGTTCCTCCTACCTCGCTCTACCAGGAGGCGGTGGCTGCAGTGACATGGGTATGGGGTCCTCATCCCCGGGCCCTGCCCATGGTGAGGCCAGTGGCCAGCCCTCTCTGCAACGCCAGATGTCAGACCCTAATCATGGCTTCCTCCCAGGGCCCTACAGGGCCAACCTAGGCAAGCTGGGGGCATTCCCATGGTCCCAGTCCTCCCCTGCCCTCAACCACAATAGTGCCAGCCCCTTGACCCTGACAGTGAGGTCACCTCTGCTCCCTCACCCGCGCCTTCTCTTCCCCTTCCCTCGGGGTGTCTCAGCCCTGTCCAAGCTACCGGAGAATGGGCTCCCAGGAAGCCGGGAGCCCAGCCCCACACGAGGTCGCTGGGTACCTGGCACAGCCCTGGAGACGGTGGAGGAGAAGAAGGTGTCTCTCAGTCAGAGCCACGGCCAGCTGGATCTCCTTGTCCCCTTCTCCAGAGCCCGAGAAGAAGGAGGCCCTGATTCTGGGGTTACTCCCAACTCAGGTTCCCTTTGGCCTGGTGAACAGGCCACAGAGGACAGGAGGTTGTTCCCAAGCCAGAGATACAGCCAGATGGATATCCTGCCTCGGGCCCAGGATGGCAGGGGTGCCCCTGAATCAGGTTCCCCCAGACCTGGCGATCAGACTCCAGAGGACAAGAAGCTATCCCCAAACCACGGTCACGGCCAATTGGACCTCCTGGTACAGTACCCCAAGGCTGGGGGCTCCAGAGTGCCTCCTGAAGCCAACTCCTCAGCCAGGGCTGGCAAGCAGGGTCCAGATGAGCGACGGCAGACCCTGGGCCACAGCCAGCTGGACCTCATCACAAAGTTTGGCCCATTCCGGGGCGAGGGGCCTGGGCCCAGTGGTCTCCCTGGACCGAGTCCTGCTCGCAAGGCTGGAGTGGGCTCCGGGGATGAGAAGCGGCTGACTCTGGGCCACAGCAAGCTGGACCTCATTACAAAGTATCATCAATTGCAGGGCACCAGGCAGGGACCTGACCCTGGCCTTCCCGGGGGCCCCACAGGTGGCCATGGCAATGGCAGTAGCAATGGCCTGCTTGAGGATGAGAAACGACTGACCCTGGGTCACAGCAAACTGGACCTCATCACCAAGTACAACAAGTCCAAGTGCAAGCTGCTCCGAAGCCGCTTTGAGTCCTAGTCCTGCTCCCAGCAGAGACATGTCCCTGCTCCATCCACTGAGTCTCTAGACTTGCTCAGGTCCCAGACACTGTGTTGGGAGCTTGGGCAGGGGCTGTATGGGGAGGAAAGGATATCTAGAAGCCCAGGTGAGACACTCCCTGGGCTCAGGATTCTTGCTTATACACACACACACACACACACACACACAGGGAAATGGAACCCACAGTTACTGGGCACCTGTCATTTGCCTCTGTGCTGGGCACTTCACACCAGTTACTTCTCATCCTTCATCCTCACAACGTTCTACAAGATAGATCTCTTGTAGGTATACAATTCTACGATCATAGATACTATCTTACTTATTTTGTTAATGTGGAAGCTGAGGCCCAGAGAGTTTGATGACTTGCTTGGAATCAGGTCCAAGTAAGTGGCAGAATAGGGGCTCAAACCTATGTCTCTGACTCTTAAGATTATGTTTTTGCACAGACATGACACACAATATCAACAGTTCACATGTCCCCATGCACACAAAATACACACATCACAGAGATGCCTCAAATGCCTGCACAATATACACAGCACACTGACAGGGTTCACACCCACAAACTGTATGCCCATAGAAACACACAGTATGTACACATAGATCGAAGTGATAGACCAAAACACTCAGAGTTCTAGTTATAGGTACTCAATGTCATTTGGTTAAATGAATGGCACAAAATATATACATTCAGTGTACACTGTAGACCCCTCAGGATCCACAGATCATAAGTATGCATATAATCATACACACACAAACATGGAGGTACACACGCACCAACCAGTATCTTCTTGAACCTAAGCCTTATACTGGGCATGCCATAGGGCTGACAAATAAATCAGGCTCAGTCTCTGGGAGATGAGGATTAAATGTACAAACCATTGGTGAGCAAGACAGCTGTATCTAATTAAAGGCTGACCAGTGAAAGAGGGTGGTAGAGAACAAAGGGCAGAGAGTCGTGGTGACAGTGGAGTAGTGAGTAAAGTTCCTTAGAGGTGCAGTTTTTGAGCCAGGCCTTGAAGGATGGGGAGGATTTGGACAGATGGAGGAGAGAGTTAGAGGAATTCCTGGTAGAGGGAACCAGGTGAAGAGAGGCCAGCAAGAGGACTGAGGCAGTGGATGAGATGACCTGGGGAGGACAAGTGAAGATGTGGATACCCAGACACTCTGACACACACACATCATTTTGCTGAATGTCCCTAGAAGCACAGTCTCTGACAGGTTGTGGGTCCTTTTCCTGAGCTCACCACCTGCCTGGGAGATATACATGATTCAAATCAATAAAGGCAGATATGCTATGACCCAGCAGCAGCCTGGTGTTTTCTGAGGGTGGCAGAGTTATAGAACTGCACGTTGGGGGCAGGGGAAGGGCACCATTCATGCTAATTATAGAGGGCTCCCTGGGAGAGAGTGGATGGCCTCAGGAGGACTAGGGGGAGGCCAGGGGCTGCAAACCCCCTGTGCCCTGTGATGTTCTGAGAGACCCGGGGGCTTTTGTAGATTCTGCAAAAGGTGGGCCAAGTTCATCTCGTCCACAAGAGTATATCCCTTGACTGCCACCATCAGTCATGGAGACAGAAAGTGGCTGCTGAATGAGTGATCAAGCATGTGCAAGAGGCACATACATAGTGAAAACCAGTCAGCTCCCACACCCTTGCCCACTTTGGACTCTCCCCCTCTAACCTCTCCCTAAGACCCTGCTTTATCCATCCTCCCCTCTCTCCAATACCTTCTTCAGCCTTGTTTCCTTTATTTCTCTGGCCACACCTCCTTCTCCAGCCTCTGTCCTCTCACTTCTCCCTACTGGATACCCTCTCCATGGGTGAGGGTGGAGCCTCATCCACCCCAGGCTTCAGCCTCAAATCTTATTCCTATGCCCATCACTCTCCTTGGGCTCCAGATCCGGCCTTGATGTCTGTCCCGCGCAGATCACTTTGCCCACACCTCTTCCTCCTCAGGCTTCAGTAAATACCTCCATCGACTCATCCTCTGTGAGACGTCTGTGGCTCCTCCTCTCTCATGCCTCACATCCAGCCAGCCACAGGTCTCCTGAAAACGTCCTGAACGAGTGAATGAATGACTGATAAATGATGCACTGCAAGCATGAAGGGGGGCGGGGCCAGGCGGGGTTGCGACGAGTCCGTTTGCAACCATAGAGTCATCCCAGGGGCTGGAGCTAGAGTGACCGCATGCGTGGCGGCGTGCGCCATGCTCTTCCGGAAGTCTCCCAAGGCGGAGGCGGAGGCGGAAACGGAAACCTACCTCAGGCAGAGAGGGAGGTCTTGCCGCGTGAGGAGGTAGCGGTTATTTGGTGAGCCCGTGTGGAAGGAGCCCGTGTGGAAGGAGTCCGTGTGGAAGGAGACTGAAAGGGTCAGTTCTGGGCGCCCGGGGTCGTGAGGGGCGGAGGATTCGGGGCTGTTGAGTCTCGAAGGGCCCAGTGGGCGAGACCCGAGGTGTGAGGGGCCGAGAGGGGCGGGGTCGCGCCGGGGCCTGAGGGACCTAAGGGGATGGGACCTGGGGATCCCGACCCGGGGGGTCAGGAGAGGGTCCGCAGGTCCTGAACTCTCGGTCCCGCAGCCCCCAGGTCTCATGGCGGTCCGAGCGTCGTTCGAGAACAACTGTGAGATCGGCTGCTTTGCGAAACTCACCAACACCTACTGCCTGGTGGCCATTGGAGGGTCCGAGAACTTCTACAGGTGCGGCGGGAGCCCCGGGACCGCCGGGCAGTGTGTGGGTGGTGGGGAGGGCAGGGGTGCTGGGAGTCAGGGGCTCCGGCAGAGTAAGGACACCGGTCCCTCAGTCCTTTGCCAACCGAGTCCATGTCATGTCCCTACAGTGTGTTCGAGGGCGAACTCGCCGATACCATCCCCGTGGTGCACGCGTCGATCGCTGGCTGCCGCATCATCGGGCGCATGTGTGTGGGTAAGCCAGGTGGAAGACGCCGAGGGAGGGAGTGGAGCCTCCCAGCGCCTTTAATTATACTCTTGGAGCGGACCCGGAGTGACCCAGGGATTTCCAGGTGTTCTTCCATTATTTCCAGGGATTAGAATCTCTCAGGGCTGGGCCTGCCCCAGTCTAAGTGTCAGCAGATCAGGGACAACCTCTGGCGAAGGCTTCTGGGTCATAGTAATAGCAAATATCGTGGAGTACTTTCACTCTTACACTTGTTCTCATTCCTTCTTCACGAAGATCCTGGGAGCGGGGAATTACTGGCCTCATTTGACTGAGGGAGGAAGCTAAGACTCAGAGAACCTAAGTGACATACCCAGTTCCACACCTAACGTGAGAGAGGACTGGAATGTCGTCTCTCCCCTGCTAGCGAATCTGGGCAAGTTGCTTCCTGTTTCTGTGCATCCATTTTTGCTTCTGAAAAATGACAAGCTAAGATTCTGGGGCATCCTGCTTAGTTATTCCTTTAAATCTTAAATTCCCTTTACCACGTCTATGAGTGGCATCCCACCCTACCCCACTACTTCTCAGCACTGTTTACTCTGGCCATTGGTCCTTTATTTGAGCTGGATCTGTCTCCCTTTACTCCCACCCCTTATTTCTAGTTCTGCTCATTGGGTCATATAGGAGTTTGTCCCTCTACTCTGCTCTGCTTCCTAACCATGACCTTAGGCCTTGAAGTAAGTTCTTACATAACAGGAGAATTTAGCCTGGCCGATGGTGTCTTTTTTATGATGGGAGTAACTCAGAGTTCAGAAGTTCAAAGTTGTGGCCTTGCAGAGGTAGGCAGAGGTTTAGTCATTGTTGTCACAGTGTAATTGTAGTTGTTAATTCTTTTTGCTTTATATTTTGTGTAAGTATACCACAGTGTATTCATCCATTCTATTGACATGGGCATTTGGGTAGTTTTCGGTTTAGTCTATTATGAATAGTGCTGCTATGTTTTTTAGTGAACACATCTAAGTCTTTTATTGGATGTACAGGGATACCTCAGAGATACTGTGGTTTTGGTTCCAGGCTACTGTGATAAAGTGAATATTGCAATAAAGTGAGTCACAGGCATTCTTTTGTTTCCCAGTGCATATAAAAGTTAGGTTTACACTATACTGTAGTCTGTTAAGTGTGCAATAGCATTATGTCTAAAAAACAATGTACATACTTTAATTAAAAAGTGGTTTATTGGTTAAAAAATGCTGACCATCATCTGAGCTTTCAGTGAGTCGTAATCTTTTTGCTGGTGGAGGGTCTTGCCTCGATGTTGATGGCTGCTGACTGATCAGAGTGATGGTTGCTGAAGGCCGGGGTGGCTATGGCAGTTTCTTAAAATAAGACATCAGTGAAGTTTGCTGTGTCAATTGACTCTTCCTTTCACAAACAACTTCTTTGTAGCACACGATGCTGTTTGATAGCATTTTACCTACAGTAGAACTTGTTTCAGAATTGGAGTCAGTCCTCTTAAACCCTGCCACTGCTTTAACAACTAAGTTTATGTAATAGTCTAAGTCCTTTGTTGTCATTTCAGCAGTCTTCACAGCATCTTCACCAGAAGTACATTCCCCCTCAGGAAACCACTTTCTTTGCTCATCTTTAAAAGTTAAAGTTATCCTCATCTGTTAAAGTTTCATCATGAGAATGTAGCAATTCAGTCACATCTTCAGGCTCCACTTCTAATTCTAGTTCTTTTGCTGTTTCCATCAAATCTGCAATTACTTTCTCCGCTGAAGTCTTGAACCCCTCAAAGTCATCCATGAGGCGAGGGGGACGGATTCATCTTCTCCCAAACTCTGTTGATGTTGGTACTTTGACCTCTTCCCATGAATCACGAATGTTCTTAATGGCATCTAGAATGGTAAATCCTTTCTAGAAGGTTTTTTGTTTACTTTGACCAGATCCATCAGAGGAATCACTACCTATGGCAGCTATAGCGTTACGAAATGTATTTCTTAAGCAAGAAGACTTGAAAGTCGAAATTAGTCCTTGATCTGCAGGCTGCAGAATGGATGTTGTGTTAGCAGGTGTGAAAACAACATTAATTTCATTGTACATCTCCATCAGAGCTCCTGGGTGACCAGGTGCATTATCAATGAGCAGTAATATTTTGGAAGGAATCTTTTTTTTCTGAGCAGGTCTCAACAGTGGGCTTAGAATGTTCAGTGAACCATATTGTAAACTGATGTGCTGTCATCCGGGCTTTGTTGTCCCATTCATAGGGCACAAGCAGAGTAGATTTATCATAATTCTTAGGGGCCCTAGAATTTTCAGAATGGTAAATGAGCATTGGCTTCAACTTAAAGTCACTAGCTTCATTAGCCCCTAACAAGAGTCAGCCTGTCCTTTGAAGCTTTGAAACCAGGCATTGACTTCTCTCCAGCTATGAAAGTCCTGGGTAATATCTTTTTCCAGTATCAGGCTATTTTGTCTACATTGAAAATCTGTTGTTTAGTGTAGCTATCTTCATTAATTATCTTAGCTAGGTCTTCTAGATAATTTGTTGCAGCTTCTGCATCAGCACTTGCTGCTTCTCCTTGCACTTTTATGTTATGGAGATGGCTTCTTTCCTTAAGGCTCATGAACTGACCTCTGCTAGCTTCTCACTTTTATTCTGCAGCTTCTTCACTCTCTCAGCCCTCATAGAATTGAAGAGAGTTAGGGCCTTGCTCAGATTAAGCTTTAGCTTAAGGGAATTTTGTGGCTGGTTTGATCTCTCCAGACTGCTAAAACTTTCTCCATATCAGCAGTAAGGCTGTTTTGTTTTGTTATCATTTGTGTGTTCACTGGAGTAGCACTTTTAATATCCTTCAAGAACTTCTTTGCATTCACAGCTTGGCTAACTCTTTGGCACAACAGGCCTAGCTTTTGGCCTGTCTTGAGTTTCAACATGCCTTCTTCACTAAGCTTAATCATTTCCAGCTTTTGATTTAAAGTGAGAGTCCTTCTTTTCACTTGAACACTTAAGCCATCATAGGGTTGTTAATTGGCTTAATTTCAATATTATTGTGTCTCAGGGAATAGGGAAGCTGGAGGGGAAGGAGAGAGGGGAACAGCTGGTTGGTGGAACAGTCAGAACACACACAACACTTATTAAGTTTGCCATCTTATATGGGCATGGTTCGTGGTGCCCTAAAACAATTTACAATAGTAACATCAAAGATTACTGGTCACAGATCACCATAACATATAATAATAATTAAAAAGCTTGAAATATTGTGAGAATTGCCAAAATGTGATATAGAGACATGAAGTGAGCAAATGCTGTTGGAAAAATGGTGCCATTAGCCTTGCTTGGTGTGGGTTTGCCATAAACCTTCAGTTTGTAAAAAATGCAATATTTGTGAAGTGCAATAAAGCAAACATGATAAAATGAGATATGCCTGTATAATACTTAGGCGAGGAATGGCTGGGTCACAGGGTATGTGAATATTCAGTGTATTAGGTGATGCCAGATAATTAGCTGAAGTGGTTGACTGATTTACATTCCTGTTAGAGTGTATGAGAGTTTCAGTTGCTCCATATATCTTTGCCAACACTTGGTATTGATATTCTTTTTAAAAATTTTAGCCATTCTGGTAGGTGTGTAGCGTTAGCTCAGTTTTGAAGTAGCAAAATGTATAACTGATGCCAGTAGCCTTTCCTGCTAGTCCTGGTGCCCCCGGTTGATGATGGCAAGTGGGTAGGGTATATTGGGACAGACTCCTGGGCCATCGCTGGCCTGTCCAGTGAGACTCCTGGTCCCTCTGTTTGTTGTATGGATCAGTGGGTTGGAGGACTGGGGTCTGGGCCTAAAGCTTTCCTGGGGAAGCTGATTGGGCTGGATTGTATCCTCTGGCCCCAGAGCTTTGCAGGCATCTTTTGTATTCATGGTCCATTGCCCCCACCTCCCCAACACACCCCTAATTTGGATCTCTCCAGGGAACAGGCATGGTCTCCTGGTGCCCAACAACACCACTGACCAGGAGCTACAACACATTCGCAACTGCCTCCCAGACTCAGTGCAGATTCGGCGAGTGGAGGAGCGGCTCTCAGCCCTGGGCAATGTCACCACCTGCAACGACTATGTGGCCTTGGTCCACCCAGACCTAGACAGGGTGAGGCAGCCCAGTTTGATCCAGGACCAGCCTAGTCAGTGCTTAACCACTTTTCTTGCCTATCAGTCAGGATTTAGGGGAGTCTCTTGTGGTTTCTTTTTCTACTTGGCTCTCACATTTCAGGCACGCACTGGAATAGTAATATTAGAGGCCTTCCATGGTGTGGTCAGTGCCAGAAAGAAGCTGGGGAGGGTATTAATCCTTCAGAATCAGGGAGACTAACCCATCTGGTCCTGCAGCCAGAGCCAGGAGAGATTGACTGAACTCTTTTAAGTGTGGGTTAGAGGGAAGAGCGTGACGTGGAGACCAGCCCCTGGCTGTTCAGGGCATTAGATATCAGGGACTCCAGAGCTGCTCTAGACTCTGCTCTAAGCTATATACTCTCCTGTTTCTGGGTGAAGCTTTCATATGTAGAGGAGGAATGAGGGCTCAGGGAACTAAGCCCCAGGTGGCTCTGGGCGTGGAGGGCCTCGGGTTCTTTGGCCTGCAAGTTCTGGGCCCTGAATACGGTATCTTTGGCTGACAGGAGACAGAGGAAATCCTGGCTGATGTGCTCAAGGTGGAAGTCTTCAGACAGACAGTGGCTGACCAGGTGCTAGTAGGGAGCTACTGTGTCTTCAGCAATCAGGGAGGGCTGGTACATCCCAAGACTTCAATTGAAGACCAGGATGAGCTGTCTTCTCTTCTTCAGGTCCCACTTGTGGTAAGCATTCCTGTCCTCTCTCTCCTGCTGAGGCAGATCTCTTTGCCCACTGTTCAGGAATCTGTGTTATTACCTGCCACAGTTTGGGACTGAGCCTGTGGGTCAGGGAGAAGAGTTTGGGTAGAGTCCTCATCAGGGAGGGGAGAGACTTTGGCTGTTGGTGCAGTGACCTACACTGAGCTCATTCTTTGGCAGGCGGGCACTGTGAACCGAGGCAGTGAGGTGATCGCTGCTGGGATGGTGGTGAATGACTGGTGTGCCTTCTGTGGTCTGGACACAACCAGCACAGAGCTGTCAGTGGTGGAGAGTGTCTTCAAGCTGAACGAAGCCCAGCCTAGCACCATTGCTACCAGCATGCGGGATTCTCTCATTGACAGGTATCTCGGCCTGGGCCTCTCCTCTCTTCTGCCTTTTGGGGGTAGGGGAAGGAGATGCCACCTAGAATGGGAACCACACTGTATTCGTACTGGTAGCTTCTCCTTATATCTGAGGGCCCACCTGTGCACTGCTGAGCAGTCATAGGGTACAGCCAGCAGGTGTTGCATGAGCATCTGCTTATCCCCATCTTTGAAGACTCAGCTCAATGTTACCTCTGGGCAAAGCTTCCCTCTGGTGCATCTTATTTCATCACTGACCACATTGTTTTGCAGTTTGTATCTGCCTGTGTGTCGCTGTCCCCAGCCAATAGCCCAGAGCCAGATCAGAAAAGAGCTGTTTACTGAGAGGAGGAGGGGAGACTGCTCTTAGGAACTGAGGAGAACCCAGATGCATAAGGGACTTGTTGGGAGGGGATTGCATCACAATCACGATCATCTGGCTTTTTTTAAAAAGAAGGTACTTGGGCCCTAACTCAGGAGATTCTGGGGTATGAGGCTCTATAATGCCTTTTTTTGGACGAGCAGCAGGTGCTGGATATTCAGCCTCTCCCTCTCTCATCCCCCATTGAGGATCCTTCTCAAAACATGTCACACCCAACTAGCACAGCAGTCTTTATGAGGATGGAAACCCCAAAGTGTAGAGCAAGTGCCAAGTAACAGACCCCCTACTCACCAGGGGCAAAATTTCCTATCATTCTCCCTCCTTCATTCATTCACCTGATGATCATTGAGCCCTGTGGACAAGGCTCCATGTGGGATAGTCAGGCAACTTAGTCCTATGTCCTGCCTCTAGGGCCTCACAGTATGGCAGGACAGAAAAGATGCAGTGGCCACACATAACTTAGCTACCTTCAAAGGAGAAAGCAAAGGTGCCTTAAGTGGCTTGGAAAGCTCCAGTGAGACACTTTCTGGGATCCAAGAAGGTTTTGTGGAGGACAAATCATTTAGTGTGGGCTTCAGGGAATGAATAGGTACTTGAATACGCAGAGATGGAATGGGGAAGCACTTCAGACAAACAGAGATGGGAAAGTGTGGAGGGTGTGAAGGGGAAAGGTGGTATTCCTAGGGTGTTGAGGACTCTGAATACTACAGTTTTGACTGTAGACCTGTGGTTTTGAGCTTTGTATGTTGGGATGCTTGTTAATGTAGATTCCTGGTGTCACTTCTCAGATACTGATTCCTTAGGTCTGGAGTGGTACCCAACCATGGTGGTTTTTTAAATAAGCTTTCCTGGGTGATTCTGATGGGGGCAGTTTGGAGGTCACACTGACAAACTGCTGTCAGCACTGGAGAGCAGTTAAAAGGATCTGAACAAGAAAGTGGTATCCATGCTTTTGTCCATTCAACAGATTTTTTTTTTTAGCACCTATTATGTGCCAGACAGTAATGATGTGATTAATAAAATATACCCTCCCTGCCCTTTTGAAATATACAATCTCATAAAGAAGACAGTACTTACACAGTTAATCATTTAAAGAAAAAAACAAAAAACCTCTTAGCAACCTAAGAACAAATAAATTTCTGTAACCTGATAATTAGTACCTACTAAAAAACTGCAGCAAATGTTGCCGTTAAAGGTGAAACTTCAGAAACTGCCAAGTCAGGCAGAATTGCCTACAGTCACCAGCACTGGTCAGCATTATTCTGGTGGTCCTAGCCTATGCAGTTAGATAAGAAAGAAATGGGTATTGAAAACGAAGAGACAACACTCATTAGCCTCCTTTGCTTTTGAACCCATTGAGTTTGAAGTGCCCATGAGACCTCACGATGAAGGAATCAGGTAGGTGATTAGAAATATGTACTTCAGTATTATGATCATGCACATGATTATCACCTCCAGGAAGAATGTTCTGGCCCCATCCCTGCCTCTGGGAGATTTATGGTCTGGGCACATCCCTTCTTTGTCTGGGCTCGCTGAGGTTCTGATTTATGATCAATAACAGTTTGAATAAATTAATTGAGTTGACCCACCTGAGTGGGAAAGGAGTTACTTTTAGTTTTTAAAGCATTGAGATTTCTATACTGGATTGTTAATCTTGGGAACAGTGAAACCTGGAAGGGGCTGAGTGTTGCTCTTCGGGGCTGAGCTGGAACTGAGGTCTAGGGGTAAGGCTGGAGGCAAGCACCTTGAGAATGAAGGGTGAGGTGTGCTCTGTGAAGCACCTGCTGATGATGCTCCTTTCTCTTTCTCTTTCTCTCTCTAGCCTTGCCTGAGTCACCTTCCATGCTGTTCCATGGGTTCCTGGCTATGGACTTTGGCTCCCTCTCCATGCGCCACCCAGTCTGTACCGGATGCTGATAGGGAGGTGGCAGAGAGCCTACTGGGACTGAGTTGGCTGGAGGCCTAGCCCTTCTTTGCCTGTTTCCACCTCTTGAATCTGGTTTCTGCAGAAATCTGCCACATCATGCTGGTGGTCAGGCCCTGTGACCCCTAGCTGAAAGTTCTACTGTCCCATTAAAGGGCAGCTGCTTCTGGTCATTCTGTTGTGAATGTGTTGTTTGGGGACCTCAGCCTGCACCCAGGCCCCCACCCCCCATTGTTCCAGGGGGAAGGCGGGGTAGGATGCATACATACTCCTCGGTTCCACAATCTCCCACCCCTCCTCCTCCATCATCGGGATGGGTGGCTTCATTCCAGGGCAAGAGGAAGAAGTACTCCACTGTAGTTCTCACATTTTCCAGGCAACTTCAGCTTTATACTTCCGGGCTTCAAAGGATGAGAGTGTGTTCCAGCTGTCCCTTGGGCTGGTGTGAGGACCCTATAAGGGCTCCGGGGCACCTGGCTACAGGGCGGTGTTGTCCCTTTTCTCCCAAGACGGATGGAGAGTGCTGGCCTGGCTGGCAGGTGCCCTGGACAGCCGCAGACCAACGTTGGTAGACCTCTTCCCTTAGGAGCTTGAGTGAGCACGGAGCGCGGTAGCCGCCGGGAGGCGCGTTGGTAGCTGGGCCGGCTCCACCCGTCTTTGGGCCGCGCGCGGGGCGGGGTCCCGTGACGTTGAGACGGGATTGGCCGGCTGCTGGTGGGTGGGGTCGGGTTGGTTGGGCCCCGCTCCCGGGGCCTGGAACTTTCCGCTTCGACAGCCAGGGGGCGGGGTCGATGCGCGTCGACGTCACGGCGCCAGCTCCTCCCGGCGCCGCTGCGCTTGCGAGCAGGGAGCGGACACCGGCGCTGGGATCCTGGAGACCTGCGGCTCCGGTTGCGACTGCGTGAGGTGAGGGCTGGGGGCGGGGGCTGGGGGCCGGGCCGGAGCGGGTGTGGCATGCGGCTGGCCCCACACCTGACGGGCGTCTCCCCTAGCAGACCATGGGCGGTCAGGTGAGCGGCGGCCAGGGCGTCCCGGAACCAGCGCAGCCCCAGCCCCAGCCCCAGCCCCAGCCTGCAGCGCCCGAGGGCCCTCAGCGGCCCCCGCCCGAGCCTGGCCCTTGGGGGCCGCTGGACGACGTGCGCTTCCTCATCGTCTGCACCTCCTGGTACTGACTCGCTGCCCTTCGCAGTTCCGCCAGCCGTCTCCTGTCGTTCTGTCCGCCTCGCCTGAACCGTCTCTTGTCATCTCTCCCCCGACCCCGGCGCCTCGGAGACCCGCTGAGAATCAGGAGGTCGTGGAGGACTGAAAGGAAGTCCTGGCAGGGCCGCCTCCACAGCCTTGCCACGGGGCAGCGTCTCGCCTCTGGCCACTCCCACCACCCCGAATTTGTTCGCTTCCCAGTTTGCACCCAAACCGGCTCAGACCTTCGTGCTCACTACCACCCCTTCTCCAGCCGTCTGGGTCCTGGGGCAGCCCTCCTTGTTACTGGCTTCCAGAGCCAGGCCAGGGATCCTGGTAAGGCCGCAAGGCTACAGACCTGACCTCACCTTGTCTGCCCCTTATTGCTGAGAACTGGGCTCTTGCTTTTGTCCCTGGTTATGGCACCGTGTGCCTTGACTTCAGAAAAGACGTTGTCACAGTGACCTTCCCCGTACTGTTAGGGGAGGTAGCTTCTCTATCCTGGATCCCAGTGAGCCATTATCAGTCTGTATTCCTGGGACCCCAGTAACACTGGGCCTCCACAGCCAGCCTTTTGGAAAGGGGAGACATCTGATTGTTGGGCTGGCAGGTGAGATGCGTGGGGTAGCTCCCAGACACCCCAAAGCACCCTGGAATGTCTTCTCCCAGAAGCTTCTTTAAGGCCACTCTCAGAACTTAATCCTTGTTCCCACATCCCAGGGAAATGACACACTCTGTATTTTTGTTTTATTTAGAAATGATTTAAAAAACATTATACAAAGGCTGATCAGTTTAAAATGTGACTGACACTGAAATGCTATGATGTTCCCCAGGCCAAGGGGAAGCTAGGCTCTGGGGCCCCCAGTGCTTTGCCCCTCTGTCTGTCTGGTCCTGGGGTGATGGACAAACAGATGACCACAGGCAGGAGAATCTGAGGGTGGAAGCCTCCAGGCTGAGCGTTCTCTGGGCCTGGCCCTGTATCCCTCACATCTGCAGCCTGGGCTGCCTGCCTCCATCTCCTGCTCTTTCTCAGCTGGCCTCAGTAGTATCAGGAGCCAATGGGGAGCCTGGGGGCGGCCTAGAGCTTTCAAGAAGTGAGAGCACCAACCTGAGGAGTGGAGAGGGACCAGGAAGGGGATAAGGGAGGCCAGGAAAAGATGGATAAAAGAGACACTTCTGATCTCATCTTGGACCCTAGAGGGGTCCACAGGTGGGGACCCAAGGCTCAGTCAGCCTACTGGAGGGCCTGGGCAAGTAACAACCTCTCTCTGGTTCATTTGAGAGCACGGTGAGAGTTACCCTCGGCCTCCCAGGGCCTACACGAGTTTGATGTGAGTGGACAGGTGTGAGCTAATAAAGTGCTTTGCGAAGTATAAAACACTGTACAAACCTATGAATCACTAATATCTCTGCAGTTGTTCCCCACCCGCCCCAGGGAGCCCGCCCTTGGTCAAAATGAGAAAAAAACAGAAGGATGATGACAGGGAACACAGTGGACCCACATAGGTGCCTCTGGGACAAGAGAGATTTTGCTTGAGACAGCTCACAACAGGAGTCCCTGTCTGCTATAAGTTAAGCTGACCCAAAGCCCAGAGGCCATTGGGGGCCAGGCCCATGCAGGCTCAGAGAGCCAGGGTGGCATCTGAGGCCCTGCCAGCACCCTAGAGACTGATACCTTCTCTTGGCTTTGGCAGAGAGCCAGTGGGCATCACTGAACCCACTGGTCTTGCCTAGGGCTTCTCAGTAACCAGCAGGACTACCTCCACTGGGTTGGAGTGAGGCAAGCTAAGCCCTAGGAATTCCTGCCAGAGACAGTGAAGGGTGGTCCCAAGAAGGGTCAAAAAGAGAGACCCTTCGGCTTGGGCCACTACCAGCTGGGGGTGCCCTTTTCCAAAGAGCAATGCAGGAAGGTGGGACCAGTGAGCTGGGGTAGCAAGGACCAAGCTCGTGGTATAAACACTGCTTCCAGGCTGAGAGACTGAGTAGGCCTCAGGAGAGCTAGAGGTGTGGGCTCTCAGTACTTCAGAAGGCTACCCTGGGTCCCTTACCCCAAGGCTATGAGAATGTTGGCCTGGAGCCATTTATACCTCACCTAACTAGTCAGGCTGAGTACCCAGGCCACAAGCAATAGACTGGAGCAGGGCTGGGGATTGGGGGAATGGGGAGAGGGATAGGAATAATGGGAAGTGAGTGGAGGATGGTCACAAACTCAGATTGGCTTCCAGAAATGGGAAGTGCTGCCCCAGTCCTTTAGCCTCATGAGTAGGGCTCAGCTCCTGTGGTGTCTGGGTGCTAGAATGGCCTTAGCAGCACCTTTTTCCTTATCCCCTGGAGGAGGGCCGGCCACACAGGCCTCATCACCAAGACAGTCACCTCTAATTCACCTAAAGCCTCAAGCAGCCTTTGCAGAATGGGACTTTAAACAGTAGTGACAGGACATTTAAATATTCACGATGTGACAACTGGGTCCTTGTCAGACCCAGCTGGGCCACAGCCCTGCCTGCAGCATGTGACCCTAAATCCTGGGTCTCAGAGGAGACCCTGATGTGTGGAGCAGGTTTCCTGAGGGATCTGCTGTATGGCAGCAGGGGAAACCCAGACTTGTTGCCCACCGTGTTGGCAGCAGGGGTCCTGTAGCCTTGGAGGACCATGGGGTGGGGGTGGGGGGACATCTGACCAGCAGGTGTTGGCAAGGGGGAACCAGGACTGGTGGCATCTCCCAGATGGGGCTGAGAGCGCTAGTGCTGGCTTCCCACAGAAGGAGCTGGGTCCAGCCAGGAACAGAGCTGTGGTGCCTCATGGACACCACAGGATGCAGTGACCACAGAGCCTCCTCCTAGCATGGTCCCTGCCTCCTCATGGGGCCTAGCCTATTCCCTGGAGTAGGGAGCAGTTTACCCAGGACAGAAGGCTGGCAGCTGGGTGCCAGACACCCACCCTGGGGCAGCCACCATCACTCCCTGCCCCATGCTCAGCCTAGGCCAATGCACCTACCACTTCAGCTGCACGACCTCTGGCCTAGGGCCCTGCTTCCCCCAGTGGGCAGTGGCCAGAGCTGCCCCTCAGACCCTGGTGAGGAAGGTCCTGGCTGGCCAGACCGAGTGAACAGAGAGGGCTCTGGGCTGTTCATACCCACTCCTGCACTGGCCGCTTATAGTAGGTGACAGGCTGAGGGCCTGCCTTGTTCTTGAACTGGAAGATGGTGTAGACCAGCACCAGGATGCAGAGGGACAGAATGCAGGGGATGACCACAGCCACGGCATTCACAGAGCCTGGCACATCGTTGATAGTGACCATGATGTCCACGTCGTCCTGGGGCAGCCGCCGCTCCTTGCGCCGCTCCACCTCCTTCTGGTTGCAGCCCATCCAGTCACGCAGAATGTTGCGTGGGTAGCCTGGCTCCACGCTCAGTTTCTGGTTGTCAAACTTCCAGTAGTCCCGGCCCTTGTAGAAGTAGGTGTAATCTGTAGAAACACGGCCTAGCATCACCATTCCCAGACACTTCGCTGCACCTGCTCTGGGCCAGTGTGAGAGGGCACACACAGGGTGCTGTGGCACCATGGAGGAGGGGCACTTCGCTCACCATGGAGAACCCAAGAGGAGCTCTGAAGGAGGGATGGGCTGATAAGGTGGAAGCAGCGTGTTGGAATGCTTGGAGGTGGGGGTTGTGCAGTGTGTTGGAATGCTTAGAGGTGGGGGAGTGCAGTGCTTGGCACACCCTGAAAATAGTGTGGCTGGGTCATGAAGTGCGACCTGCACAGCTCCAGAAAGGGGCCTGGACTAGCCCACTTATCATCTCAAAGGTGCTGGGAAGCCACTGAGGGGCTTTAAGTAGAATTGGTAAGTTCAATTAGTGCCTCCCAGACAGGACCCTTCTCAGCTCTGTCACGCTGTACTCATAGCTGCCCCCACATAGGTCAGCTCAAGCTCCCAACTATTGCTTAGACAACACTGTCTCTGTAGCTCCAGGGCCTCCATCCAGCTCCTGCCTGAAGCAAGGGAGGCAGGGAGCAAGATTTCTCCTCCTCTTGACAGCAGACACCACCTTGTTGCAATTATGGGTCTTTTTGGCTTGGCACACATCACTTCGTGACACAGATGCAGGGTCTCTGGGACACTGTTGGGGTAGGACTTGGAAGGAAAAGCAGCAGCAGCACTGGGCAGCCACCCCAAAGCTCCCAGCAACAGCCTCAGCGGCCCAACCAGTCTACAGATGCAAAGCAACTTGTTCAGACACTCCTATTGGCTGGCTCCCCCTGGCTGGGACTTTCATTGGCTAAAGTCCTTGATGTCACCTGTCTCTGAGGCTCCCCAGAAAGTGAGACCATGTGTGGAAAGCATCAGGTACATAGGAGAGCCACCAAATAGCAGCTTTGCCCCTGTGGCCATTGGCTTTCTTACCAGTGATGTCTCCTCTGAGAGCCCTTCCCAGTGACCCTCTCTAACATGGCCCTCTCTGCCTAGTTGCTCTCTCACAGCATTTTTTTTCCCTCATAGCATTTGTTGGCACTTTATTTGTTGTCTGCTTCTAGACTGGGAGCCAGGGATGCAATGCAAGTCTTGTTCCCTGCTCCATCTCCAGCCCTCCCACACAACCTGGCTCTCAGTAATCATCGTGGAGTCAATGAATGACTTGTGTCACTGCATAAACTAAAACACACCAATGAGATGATAATCATGATGGCATAAGCTAAAACTTATATGGCATGGGCCAGGTACTAGGCATTGGTCTAAGTGCTCTACATAATTTATCTTCTTTAATCCTCACAAAGCTCTATGGGGTGGGTATCATTATTCTTCTCATTTTATAGCTGAGGAAACTGAGAAAACTTGAGTGATTTGCCTAAACTCATAGTAAGTGGAGATGGGATGTGAAACCAGCCAGTCTGGCTCCAGAGTGTGTGCTTTTGGTCAGATCAGGGAGATGTATTTAACAAACATTCATGGATACCCACTCTGCACCTGGCAATATCTGGCCCTTCCTCTAGAGAAGCACTTAGTTTGGTGGGGAGAGAGCTGTGAGTGCCTAATGGCAGCCATGGTGGCTGGTTGCCAGCCTGGGCTCCAGGAGGAGCTTAGGAAATGTCACAAATAAAAGAGGCTTCTCTTTCCATTTTCCTGCCCTCAAGCCCTGTGAAAAAGCACCTTTGACCCACCCATATCCATCTTGCTTTTCAGATTTGATAACTTGAGGAACCCCTAGAGGACCCCTGAGGACCTCTGTTTGAGAAATGCTGTCTGAAGGAATGAAGTCAGTGTGTGAAAACATCTCTCAATTGTGAATCATTCCTGCAGATGAGAAAGTGTGACTTGGTAGCTCGTAACAGAGAATTAATTTACTGTGTGAACATGGGTGGATATGAGGCAGTTGTCTTTGCCACTAGGTGGTGTTTCTCAAACTTGGATACCCTGAGAGTATGCCCATGGGCCCTGCTGAGACCTACATAAAATCAGACCCCCCACCCTTCCAGGCCCTTACATACATCCTTCCTTGCTGATGAAGGCCCCTTGGGGAGCCTGTGGGATGCCCTTCCACACGGTGATGGGCTTGGGGTAGCCAGGGTCCGTGGCCCGCCGCTCCTCACTGTAGCGCCAGTACCGCTCGCCTTTGAAAAAGTAGGTCTTGCCCACTGGTTCCCATCGCAGAGCCGTGTCAATGCCTTCTCGGGGCAGACAGCTGCCCAGCTCCCCCAGACTGTGGGGGTACCCAGGCTCCACTGTCACCTCCTTAAACACCCAGTATTTGTCACCTGTGGCAAAGAGGAGCCGAGGATCAGTCTTCCCCAGTCACTCAATGCCAAAGTTGTGGCTAATGCCACTTTCCCATTTTCTACTGGGACTGAAGTCATTAATAGAGCCAGGGAGTCAGGGGGAAACCGAGCCCTAGGCCTGCTTGATCCTCTTGCTGAGAGACTGAGGTCTCTTGGCCCAGGCAGAGCTTGGGCAAGAAGCCAGAAGCCAGTCACAGATCCTGGGCAACTCTCCCTGTGCTACTCAGGCTCTGTGCCCCATCCTATTTGCCTTTCAAGTGACTTGCTCCTCTCTCTTCTCCAGATGAGCTCAGCCCCTTCTCCCATCTTCTACCAATGACACCCACCTGTGAGGCTTTAGCCTACGGTCCTTTCCCACTGGACCTGGGCACCAGACTCAGGTGCCTTGATCACCCACTGGCCTTTGGGCATTTTCAAGTCAGCTTCCTGGAGCTCCTCATCTCGCCACATGGGGCTCCTGCCCTCATCACTTTTCTGCCTCCCAGGGTCCCCAACAAGAAGTCCTGGCATCACCTTTGACCCTCTCTTTCCTCCTCTCAGTACTTAGCCTCTCAGGAGGATTTTTAATCTTTTAACTGTCTCTAGTCTCAGTACTCCTTCCCAGTATGGACCTTATAGATGTTACTCTTCTTAACTCCAGCAACTGTCTCAGAAATTGCCTCCCTGTCTCTGCCCTATTGGATTGCTACCTTCCCTGTGGCTCTCTGCTGCTCAGAAACATTCAGTGACCTTCAAGCATTTCCCTAATGGATCAAGACCACATTCTGACCTGGCAACCAAGGCTCCTCAGGACTTGTCCCCAAACTACCTTTCTAGGCCACTTCTCACAGCTCTCCAGTATGGGGCTCCATGGCTGTCTGGCAGGTCTCCTAGGCCCTTTGAATGCACTTGCACATTCCCACACTACTTCTTTCCTGCTGTTCCTTCCCCTTTGATGCTTTCCTTGCTTCTCACTATATGTATCTTACGCTCTGGGGGCTGGCCCAAGTCAAGACTATCAAAATGAAACAAGCTAGCACAGGGTGGCACAGACTAGGCATGCCATACATGTTAGCTCCCCCTCGCCCCTTCCCTGACCTCGCCAGCCTGTGTGACCTCCTCCCTCTGGGCTCTTACAGAACTGACAGGATGGCCTTCCATGGAGCACTGGATGGTCTTCAATTGCCTGTACCACCCTCTACTTCATGTGGGTGAGGCTTGTTACTCCACCAGTTTTGGCAATAATCACTTCCTGACTTGATTTCCAGGTTGTGCATCGCCTGCCTGCAGGGATCTGTCCTGTGAGATGTCAGTGTCTCTGTTAGGGCTAGAAGAACCCTTGGAGGGCATCTGCCTCCCACCCCACCTCTTCCAGTGTATAGATGGAAAAAGAGGGTCCTGAGAAGGGCAGGGAACTGTCCCAGTTCATTCAGCACAGGTCACATTACCTTTGAAGAAGACAAATCTTCCATCAGCCCTTTCATAGGCTGCATCTATGCGGGCAGGCAGGCCCTTCCAGAATTGCTCAATCTGCATAGGGTAGCCCTCCTGCACTCTGTTATTGCGCAGACGCCAGAACCAGCGATCCTGGGGGTTAAGGGGAGAAGAAGAGCATGGCCTCTGAACCCAGTGATCTCGGCCTTGGGACTCAGGCCACAACAACCCAACACCTTCCCCTGGGCCCAGCCTCGCAACCCTCCATGAATTCTGTCCATTTACAGCTTCTAATTTTCAAAGCAGTTTTGTGAGGAAGACAGGATGCTCATTAACTCTCTTCATGTAAGCTTCCTGATGGCTCTTGCTGCCCAAGGGGCCATGAGATAGACAGCACACAGGCTTGGTGGTGGGGAGGTGTGGAGGAGCTTGAAGGGATGATGCTGGGGCCTGCAGTGGCCACATGAGGGCTGTGGAGAGTCCCTGACATCAGCCAGGTCACTCCTCAGGCTGGGGGGAAGCTTGAGGTCGTCACTGAGCCTAGACAGAGTGCCATCTTCATGGCTGGCTCCATCTAGCTGGGCAAGGACTATGGGAGAGAAGCATGGGAATTCCCTCAAGACCTGGGTATAAATTCAGATTCTTCCATTTATAGTTTCATGACCTTGGGCACAGTACTTAAAGAGCCTCACCAGATGGGGGTAATAACAGGCCATCAAGTGAGAGATTATAGGTGAAGTGCCTAGAACAGTACAAGGCACATAGTTGATGTTGAATAAATGGCAGCTCTATAGGCCAAGAGTCTGATAAAAACTTCCTCTTCAAACTGGTGCCTTGTCCCACTGTAGCCCTTGGCTGGTAGGTAGTCTGGGCAAAGCCTGTAACCTCCCAAGACCTCAGTTTTCTTATGTGTAAATGGGCATGATAAAGCCCAGACTTGCCTAGAAACCATCCAGTTGGGAGGATCAGAGTGCAGAAGAATGAATGTGATTTGTAAAAGATGGTACAAAAGTTAGAAAATGCTTTTTTTTTTTTTTTTTTTTAAAAAAAAAGATGTTTTACAAAGCACTTTCACATCCAGTTTTCTAAACCTTATTTTGACTTTCACAACTCTGTGAAGTAGATCTGAGATGTAGAGAGTCTTAAGAAAAGCCAAGTGACTTTCCTAGAGCCACTCAATGAGAGGCAGGACTGGGGCTGACTCATGTTGCCTGATTCTTGCTCAGTGCTCAAGCTTGCTCGGGTGAATTCCATGAGGGGGGTAAGGTAACCCTCCTCAACCACTCAGTGTGGTGGAGACATGTTTCCCAGATCTTTTCAGTGGAGAGCTTGTTGCCCTGGTGGCTGAGAGAGTGGTCATCACGCAGCTTTCAGCTGTTAGCCTCTCTGGGGATGGCCTCAGCTTCAGAGAGCTCCCCCAAGGTCACACCCTTCCTCATACAGTGATGGAACGAGGCCGGGGGTATAAAGTTCCAGCCATTTGGACCCCAATGTGGGATAACTGATGGGCCATTCTAGCTCCAGAGCTCCCTGGGCAGGTGGCCACGTCCACAATGGGCCTGGTTGCTGCTTATCTTCTCCTTCTGCCTAGTCTTGCTTTCTTCCCACAGATGTTGATCCCAAAGGTACTCCCTAATCAAAATCCTGCATTCCAAACATGGTATCAGAGTCCCTTCCCTGAGAACCAAACCTGCAACACACCAAGCAGGCTGCCACCCAGACAGCCCGTGGCTAACATGACGGGAACAGGACAGAAGACAAGAGGTAGCCTGACCAGGTTTCTATCAGGTACCCCTTGGTACCAGCCTTTCAGCCTTGCAGGAACTGGAGACACTCAGCCACCACTGTACCAGTCCTTACTCCAAGTCGCCATCTTCATAACCATGTGCTCATTTGCTCTTCATATACCCTTCATTAAAGGAATGATTCTCCTAGTTTTCAGAGGGAGAAACTGAGGTCCAGAGGAGGGAGGTGACTTGTTTAAAGTCACAGACCAGAAGCCCGTCTCCAGCATTTTTCCCCAGCGTTAATTCCTGGGAGGGTGCGGGGTTACCAGTCTCCCCCCACCCCCGCCTTGGAAGCAAGTTGACTTACCCAGCAGCACCAGGAAGAGAGCCCATGTCCTGGCCACTGGGCCAACTCCCATCCAGGCCCCATAACAGGCCTAATCCCAGACAGCAGCCTTCTCTAGCTTCATGGTTGGGGAAGGATTGGGAGGGAACAACCTGGGGGGTGCCAGTAGACTGGCCCTACCTTAAACACAAACATCTCGCCCCGGAAGAGGGCCACTGTGTTGAAGTTGCCATCACAGATGTTGGGTTTGGCGCCCGGTGTGGATGGCCTGTCCCCAAGGGGTGGCCGAGGGGGCCTGGGCTGGCGCTCATGCTTCCTCTCAGACGGTGAGTGGATCCTGCGGACAGGGAGCGTGGGGAGGGGCCTTGTGGGCTCCAGGGGCTCAGCTGGGGGTCCTGGAGAGAGGGGCTGCATTTTAGAGAGGGGCCAGCTGTTCCCTGCCTCCCACTGCCATTGCCTCGTCATCACCCGGGCAGCTCTGAGACAAATCTGTCACACTCCAGCCTCCTATCCCCTTCCCCCATTTTTTTACTCCTCTAATCTTTATCAAAATAGCCATTAAATGGGAACTCTCATCTTTCTATGCCAAGATCTGGTATCTTTTCCCCTATTATAAAAAGAGAACATGTCCCTTCTTAGGCTCAATGTCCCCTACCCTCTTTGCTCCCCTCCACACATGCTGGCCCCACTTTCTCACTCTCCCTTCATTCTTCATCTCACTCCACCACGGCCTCTGCCCTGTCACCCACTGATACTCCTCTGTCAAGATCACCAATGACCTCCACGTTGCCAAATCCAATGGTTACTTGACTCAAATTTTGATGTATATATGAATCATCCAGAGATCTTGATAAAATCCAGATTATGACTCGGGTGGGGCCTGTCATTCTGCTTTTCTTCAAGCTTTCAGGTGATACAGACATCACTGCTCTCAGACCCATACTTTGAGTAGCAGGATCATAAAAATACTTTCCTCGAAACACTCTTCTCTCTCTTCCACAACCCTGTACTTTCTTGGTTTTCCTCCTACCTCATGGGCTGTTCTTTCTCAGGCTCCTTTGCTGGCAGCCTTTCCTCATCCACCCTACTCTAAAGGTTGGAGTGCCCTGGGTCCTCTTTTCTCTTTCACTTTTTGTCTCTAGGTCTGTGCTTCTCAATTTGGACTGTATATTAGGATCACCTGGGGAGCCTTTAAAACTCCTGCTGCTTAGAAGGCACTCCAGTCCAATTAAAACCAAATTTCTGGGGGTGAGGCTGGTATTGGTATTTTTTGCTGAAATCTCAAGGTGATTCCAATGGACTGCCAAGTTGAGAATCACTTTCCAAAGTGATCTCATCCAGGTTTATGGCTTTAAAGACCCTCTATGTTACAGCTGGCCAGTAGGATGTTCTGTGATAACAGAAGTGTTGTATATCTGCGCCGTTCAATACAATAGCCTCTAGCCACATGTGGCTATTGAGCACTTGAATAAATAGCTACTAGTTACTAGTATGGAATTTATTTGATGAGGGACTAATTCTTAGCATGACACATAAACTGAAATTTTATTTAATTATGGTTAATATAAATTTAAATGTCAGTAGGACATCAAAGATTCCAAATCAATATCCCAGCCCAGATTTCTGAGCTACAGGCTGGTAAATCCTATTGTCCCACAATTTACAAAAGCCAGAAACTTTGATGTCATTCTTGGCCCTTACCACTGTATCTGATCTATCAGCAAATCCTGTCCATTCTGCTTTCAAAATACCTTCCGGTCCCCAATGACCCTGTCCAGTCCTTTACTGCTTCACCTATGGAGATCCTCTCCATGCTCCAGGGCTCTGGGTGGGGCTGCCTCCTCTGTGATGTCCTGAGGGCCTCCAGAGGGAGTCCTCCTGCTATGCTCCATAGCTTGGGGGCTGTGGGGGCTTGTGCTATGTGGGCATTCATTTGCCCAAGTAAATTGGTTTTCCCATCTGAACTGACTTGACACCAACAAGAACTTCACATACTAGTGTGAACAGAGAACTAGGAGGGAGGCATGGTAGCAGGCCCCTCATATCTTATCAAGATATCAGCCTAGCTTCTCATTTTTTCTTGTTTAAGAAAAAAGCTCTGGTTAAAATACTCATCACATTGTATCACCATTACTTGGGCAGATGTGTGAATCTCTTGGCTATAGATGGGACCCCTTGAGAGTGCAATGAACCACAGGAGGCGAGAGGGAGGGGATAGAGGAAAGGGAGTGGGTGGGCCTCTACTCACTTCTGTCCCTCCCAGTCACAGCTCAGACCCTCCCCTAGGTTTCCCAACTGTATGTGGTGGTAGGGGGAGCCCCCTCTAACCGGCAAAGACCTCGGAAGTCTCTAAAGGTCAGAGAGCAGTCAGACATAGCAGCTATGCTGAAGGATGGCAATCCCCCCGCCCCGACGCCCCCAGCAGACAGTCACGGCAGTGGCCCTCCCTCCCCTGCCACACACCGTAGATCTTCTGGATGCCCTGGAGATCATCCTGAGGCAGCTTGAAGTTGTGCGTCTCCATGTACTGGTAGAAGGGTGCCATGATAGCGCTGGGGTCGTTGGAGTGCTCCAGTCCCAGCGCATGGCCCAGCTCATGCACAGCCACCAGGAAGAGGTCATTCCCTGTGGAGAGGCGGATGGGGAGGTGCCCAGGGCACTCACTTAGGTTCAGTCAGTCGATCCATTATTTTAGCAGAAACTGAGCATAAGCTTTGTGCCAGGCCCTGTGCTGGATACTTGGACATACAGAGAAATCAGACAAATCCCTGCCTTCCAGAACTCTGGATATGGTGGGGGATATGGAGAGAGAGAGAGAAAATAAGTGAAACTAGTGTTCCAGGTGCTTTAATAGATGTTTGTAAGGGTCAAGTGAGGGTTCTGAGGAGAGAGGAGTCATTTAAACTTGAAGATGTTCAGAGAAAGCTTCATAAAAGTGAAGCTTAAGTTGAGTCTTGAAAGATGAGAAGTTAGTCAGGAGAAAGTATTCAGGGGGTAGGAGAGGAAGAGGGGTGGGGGTGGCCTTCCTGGCAGAGGGAATGTTATAAACAAGATCCAGGGACAAGCGGTTTCATTCCACTTGGCTGTGGAACAAAACACAAGGAGAGGGCCAGAGAGAGATGAGGTCAGCCAGGCTGGCAGGCAGGGCTCTGTGATGCCATGCAAAGGAATTTGGATTGGCTTCTTAGCCAGTGGGGGGTGTAGGTAGAGTGGGCGTGGTGACATGATGAAATCACTCTGGCTGCAGTTGGAGGAAGGATAGAGTGCAGTGAGACCAGAGGCAGAGGGATCAGTGGGATCAATTCAGAAGCGGGGACGAGGGTCCAGGTGAGAGATGAAAAGGGCCTGAGCCAAGGCGGAGTTAGTGGGACAAGCAGAGGGGTGTCCTGGCGGTGGCAGGCTGGCAGTCAGTTTCATGAGACCCAGGGGCAGGCAGGGCTCTGCTTGTGTGGCAGCTCAGTCCGGCAAGACCTCAGTCCCAAAAGAACTGAACTATGGCCAAGATCAAGGCAGGGATTCAAATATGAGTGATAACAACAGGGTCCAGGTGCTGAAAGTGGGACTCGCGATCCCAAGTACAAAGCTGAGGTGGCAACATGGCATAGTGGTCCTGAGCATGGGCCCCTGAGTGGGACAGACCCCAGTCATTTCCGGCTCTGCCTCCACCAGCTTTGTGAACTTGGCCTGAGGTCTACCTCTTGAGCCCCAATTTCCTATTTGTAAAATGGGGAAATCATACCTACCCTCTGGGGTTGTGTGAGGATTGAATAAGATAGTAGTGCGTGTAAAGGCAGCAGTACTGCATGGTAGCTACTGTTGTTATGATACGCAGGACAAAAGCTTGGTGCCTGGAATAAGCCCATTGACCAGAAGGGAAGCACAAGGCCAGTGGGGTTCTAGCAGCCGGATCCTCTTAAAGCCAAGTAAGCTTCTGGGCCAGGTCTGGGCCAGGGCAAGGCCTGATTTTAGAGGGATTAAGTAACCCTAGCTTTGGCAAAGAAATGCAAGGGGCCAGGGGTTGACCAAGCTGTTGTATCAACAGTCCTGACTCCTGTCTGTCCAGTTACAGACCCCTGCTTGTCTTGACCTCTGGCATTTGAATCCCCCTTGAGCCCTGCCTCTTATTGCCCAGCCCTAAGGCATGTTGCGGCCCATTCTTGCCACCTCGAAGTGCAGGGGAGGCTGCCAGGAGCCCAGGAGGTGGTCAGGAGTCCTAGTGCCCACTCTGGCTCCAGTGTCACTGGCAATGTTGCCCTACCTTGGCCAAGCCAAGGGCCCTGAGGGTCAGATGGGATTGGGGATTGTCTCTGGCCTTCCTGGCTAAAGTCTTAGGAAGAGAGAAGGGCCCCCTGGAGCAGATCCAGAGGCGTGTATGCCTGCCTGCCACTCTGCTGACATCACCGGTGTCTTCAGCGGAGAAGGGAATGGCCAAGATCAGTGCAAGGTTGGCCAAAAGCCTGGGGCAGGCCTTCTGCTGGGGAAAGGCAAGTTGGCATGAGGACGCCAGGCCGCCCCCAGTTCCTTCCTCAGGCCTGGTCCCTCTGGCAGTGGGGAAGGGTGAGCTCATCTCTGAGCTCCATCCCAAACAAAGGCGGCTGCTAGAGCCAGCGGAAGGCAGCTCTGCTTCCTGGGGTCCAGTACTGGCTCTGCTCCTAGCTTGTTCTTCAACCTGAGACAAGCTGTTCAGGGCTCGGTCTCCTGACCAGGCTCTTCCTCAGGGGGCATCCACAAGGATCTCAGCTGGGAACCAGGGAGCAGGGCTCTGAGCACCTGGCAAGGCTCTAAACCTGTGTCCTCAGCCTGGGTCTATTACTCTATTAGCCCCTGTGCCTGGGTCTCTGCAGAGAACAGGAGTAAGCCCTTGAAGGAAAGGGGCCTGTGGATTTGTTCCAGGGACCAAAAGGCAGAGAAGAGCTGGGGAGCTGGCATTCTCTAGCACAGGAACCCAGGAGACCTGTTTAGTGGGGGCCACTCTGGGAAGATGGAAGGAGAGGGGAGAGGGGTAGGAGAACTCCTTGGAGCTTGTGAGGGGAAAAAGCAGAGAGATGGAAAAGACCCCAGTGCTTAACAGGCATTAGGGTCTTCACTCCCCAGGAGGGTAAGAGGTATGGAAGCAGAGTGGTCAGCACTGCAGTCCCTGCTAGCCAGACTGTCATGAATCCCAGCTCTGTCATGTCCTAGCAGTGTGACATTTTAAATATCTTCCTCTGTAAAAATGAAGGAAGCAATGGTACCTTCCTCATAAGAATAGGGGTGAAGATTAACGAGGCAAGGTATGTAAAGCGCTCATCCTGCCACCTGGCACAGAACTATCATTGTTAATTAGCAGGATCGCGGTGAGCTGTGTGTGAGGACCAGTATCTCCAAGAGGGAGTGTTCCTGTGGGTGGGTGCTTAGGTGCTTGGGCCTCCTTGCAAGTACCCAACAGTCTACTCAGGTACTCAAGTGTACCCTGTCTCTGCCTTCTCTTAGGACCACCATATTTGGTGAGTCTCATCTTATTGACTCCTCCAACCCCCCAAAATGGTTATAGCATTTTCCTTTGCCTCTATTCTTTTGCCAATACTGTCCCCTCCACCTGGAATAGTCTTCCTCCTTCAAAGTTCAACTCAACGTCACATCTTCCAGGAAGCCTTCCTTGATTTCCCCCACTGAAAGTGAGTGCTTCTTCCTCTACTCTCAGCAGTTTGTGTGAACCATCTTTAGGGCACTGACCACTTTCCACACTACAATATAGCCACCAGCACATATACTCATCCACCCTAGGACTGTGAGCTCCTTGAGGGCAAGCTTTGTGCTTGATAGGGCTAGGTGACAGCAGCCAGGACCCAACAGTGCCAAACATTCAGTATTTTTCCAGGTGTGGTCCTTGGACCACCTACAACAGAACCACCGGGGGCACTTGTTAAAAATGCAGAATCCTGGGTTCACACCTGGCTCTGCCACTTCTTACCAACTGCGTGAATTTCTTAACCGCTTGGAATTTTACTTTCCTCCTCTGTAAAATGGAGATTCTAATCCCCGCCGGGTCTGGCTCATTGGGTGGGGAAGAATCACTGCAATAACTGCGGCAGGGCTGTAGCTTGTGGAAGGCTGGTCTCAGTGACTCTTCCTGGCCTGTCACATTCCCTGGGGCTGGGCTCCCTCCCCAGCAGGGCTTAGTGAATTCTGCTGACTTTACTGCTTGACTCATTGCAAAGAGATGTAGACAGAAAGTGCCTGGAAACCAGCTTAAAGGTGTGGTGGGCCAGAATGCCCCTGACACAGACTCCAGTGAGGTAGAGAGTCAGAATCACCTTTGCAAGCCAGTGGTTCTCTAGGAGAGCCTCTTAAACACACAGGTGGAGGAGATTCTGATTCAGGAGTTTTGGTTTAGGGCTTAGGCAACTTTATTTTATTTTTTCAAGTTTCCTAGGTGAATTTTGTAATGGTTGGATTAGGCTGACACTCCCGAACCAACTGCTCAACCTTAACATCACTAAAAGTGGGACAGCCTGCATCATCTGTGCTTCCCAATGTGATGCAACAGGCAGGACCAGCACCACCTAGATGTATTCTTGCCAAAAAAGTGAACCTGAATCTAGTCAGGCCTGTAGATCTGATTACCAGTGTTCACAAAATATGGGCAAGAGAGACATGTTAAAACTGAACCTGAATTTAGTCAAGGCAAATGACTGTACTCAGGTTAAATGACCCAGTTTCTTCAATGAAAATAGGGGGAAAGGGAAGCAAGTAACTTTTAAATTAAAAGAGCCTTAAGAGACATGTCAACTATGTATGATGTGCGGGTGTTGTTTGGAGCTTGATGCAAGCAAACAACTGTGAAAGACATTTTTGAGATAATTTAGGAAAATGAACACAAACTGGGTATTAGATTTTAAGAAAGTAGTGTAAATTTTGTTGAGTTTGATAATGATTTTGTGGTTGTGTTAAAAACAATCTATTAGAGGTATATACTAAAGTATTTACAGGTGAAATGACATTGTGCCTGGAATTTTCTTTAAAATACATCAGCCAGAAAATATAAGTAGGGGGGATTGGATGAAGTAGGAATGACACAGTGTTGATAATTGCTGAAGCAGGGTCATGGGTGACTAGGGGTTCATATTATCATTCTCCTTACTTTTGTGAGTTTGAACATTTTCCATAATGGAAGTTTAGAATAGAGAAGAAAGCCAAATAAACAAGAAGTTCCCAGGAGGTTCTGCTCCCTCCCTCACTGAGTTTATGTGGAAATTAAACAAGATAATAAAATGGTGCTCAATCAATCTTGGTTCCTTTCCTCTCCTTCCAAAAGCCGTCTTAGGCAATCCACTGCATTCCAGTTTGCCAGCCAGGGCTATTCCTGTGGTTATGAGCTGCATCTGGACAGTTCATGCTTGGTTTTCCAGAGCACAGAAAAGTCCGAACTCTTGTCCAAAGAAGACATTGGCCATCTTGGGATATCTATCAGAATTGGCAGTCATTCATCAGGATGGGGTGGGTCAGAGAAGACAAGAGGGTGCTGGGATGGTGCCCATCCACAGGTCCCAGCTCCTTCCCATACACACCACCAGAAGTTCTTGGGATTTTGAGACTGGGCCCAAGGTCTCCAACAGCAAGGAGTGGTTGTGGGAAATGCAAACCCTCAGAGCTGGGAAGGGGAGGGCAGAGGAGTAGAGTGTCTTCTCAGTGCCTCCTCTTTTAAGAATTCTTTTACCTCTGTCAGGGCTATAACTAAAATCTTATCAGCTAACAGTGCCTGGCACATAACAGGGTTCAAAAATGTTAGTTCTCTTCTCCTCACACTTTATCAGTTAGCACAGACAACCATTCATTGATACTGATCCAAGAATAAGAATGAGATAAAGAATAGTTGTTCAGAAAGCCAGGAAAAACATCCAGGACGTAAGGGAAGGGATACCAGGGCAGAGGAAATGGAGCTGGATAGGAAAGGGGACCAAAATTTGAAGAGGGCAGGGGACAAAGAGAAATTGAACTGTTTCATAACTTTGCCTAGGCTGAGCCTTGGCCAAATCCCCTCCTCAACTACCCTTTGACAGATAAGCCAAGAGTTTCCATCCCTGATCCACACAGTGATATGAAATGTTCTCAAAGGTGGCCGTACCCATCTACAGACACCAAACCTCTGTGGAAATGAGTCTGTAAGAGTCTGCTCTCAGGGGCCAGCCCGGTGGCATAGTGGTTAAGTTCGCGTGCTCCTTTGGCCCAGGTTTGCTGGTTCCAATCCAGCTGTGGACCTATGCACCGCTTATCAAGCCATGCTGTGGCAGGCGTCCCACATATAAAATAGAGGAAGATGGGCACAGATGTTAGCTCAGGGCTAATCTTCCTCAAAAAAGAAAAGAGTCTGCTCGCAGCCTGAAGCATCGCTAAGGAAAAAGAATGCCCAGTGCTTCCCAATCTTGCTGAAGCTTACGAATCAGAATCTCCAGGGGAAGGCCCTGGGAATCCACATTTATAACAAGAACCCCAGTTGATTCTTATGATCAGGCAAGTTAGGGAAACTCTGGGGATTAAGACAATGTTTCTCAAGGTGACGGAACACCTGCAACAGAAGCACCTGAGGAATTTATTAGACCAAGTGCAGATTCCCAGGCCTGACCCCAGAACCAGAGAATCAGAATAGCAAGAGGTTAGGGGCCTGGAGCTTAGAATATGCATACTTAAAGGTTTCTGGGTGATTCTGATGTGCCCTGCAGTTTGAGAACCATGGAAACCTAGCATGGTGGCTAAGAGTTATGGGCTCTGTTGTCATAATGCCCAGGTTTGAAGCCTTATTTCACCATTCATCAACTATGGGACCTTCACAGATTGCTTAATGTTTCTATATACCTCAGTTTACCTATCTGTAAAATTGGGATAATGCTAACATATACATATTACATAATAAGTGGAAAGCACTTGACATGGGCCTTAGAATATTAACATACTAATTGTTATCCATTATAATCTAAAAGCCAGAATCCTCTGTTCCTTTCCTCTCCAGACTCCCACTGCATTTTCTTGGTATTTCTGCTACATCCTTCAATACAGTCTGCCTTGTAACAGGGTTACTTATGTACACATCTGTCTCTCCTCAACTCTGGACTTTCAGAGGGCCGAGACCATATCTTTTTTTAAATGTTCAGACCTGCCCTGGGCTGTACATCATGTTACATTAGAGTTGGAAGTGACCTTAGAGATCACCTAATCCAATCCCTCATTTTACCTGAGAAGATAGGATGAATCATTTACCCCTTGTCACATAGCCAGGTGCTGGTTGACCTATGGTTTGAGCCCTGGTGCAGCCACCTACCACCTATGCCATTTCAACCCCAAACACTTCATCTTAAAAATGGGCATAATGATGTACACTTGCCTACTTACTAAGCAAGTGCCTTGCAAGTTAATACTGATAAGGAACTCTTTTGCAACCTGAAGAATATTGTTACTATTATTGCACAGTACTGACTCTGGTTCCACATATGTTCATTGAATCATAGTGGTGAAGAGCCACGTTATCCAAGGATGCTAGAGAAATTATGGGTCCTGTTATTCACCTGTGAGGTTGACATAGGGAGTGAGTCAGTCATGTCATCCCATATGATGGCCTTTGAAACTTTCATCAGTCAGGACAGAGCCTACCACTTTCAGACTCCACTTTCAGCTTTAAGCACTTTTTTACCTTTTTCTCCAGCCTCTGGTCCCTTACTTTATCTTCTTATTCATGACCTAACCCTCCCTCCTGACCCAGCCCAATTAGACCTTTTATTAAGTGATCTCCCTGGCCCTGGCCTTGAGGGGTCAAGTATTGAATATTATTAGAGACCTCAGTTCCCACTCTGTTAGGTTCTTTGTTCTTGGACAAGAAGCTCTAGAAAACCAGGAAACTCATCTATGGCATCTTCCAAGCTCTTCCTCAGGGCTTCTTTCCCTGACCACTGAGAAACCCAGGACTGCCCCCCTGCCCCTCATGGCCTTACCATCATGGTTGGCATTTCCTAGCGTCCACGGCTCGTCTGAGTCAAAGTGAGTGTCTCCTCCAATCCCTGGGCCAGGGAAGTAGGCATGGGCCAGGAATCCCCCTTCCCCATCAAATGGGGAGCTGTCTCCATGGAAGCCAGAAGCAAAGAAGATCATGATGTCTGCCTCTTTCCGGTCACTTTTAATCTCATGGTATGGCACCTCTTCAAAGGTCAGCGGGGTCACCTTCTGCCACACATCAAAAGCCTGGCGAATAGCTTTCCGTGTGTCCAGCTCACCCACCTTCGGGGTGTAGTTGTGAATGCTGGTGACAGAGGGGAGGATCATTAGGGAGGAATAGACAGAGAGACAGAGACTAGCAGAGTTAAAAGGGACACCAGAGACCATATGGCCCAGTGATCTTCAAATTTGGAACCCTAGAATTCTGCTGAGGTGCCCCAGAGGTTGAAGAAGAGGCTGAGTAGGCAAGGCTCTGGGTTCCCCTGACCCCCTGCCTCAATCAAAGTAGCTCTGCTTTAATCAGTGTTTTATATTTGATTTCTGACAAAGTTTGTGTTGAATACAGGATTCTACTCCAATTTGTAGAAAAAAATTAAGTTGGTGGATATAGCATTTTCTTAATTTTACATTTTTCTCCCAATACATAAAATACGCACATTTATAAAAATTACTAAAATATTTGAACAGTGGAGAGTTTAAGTGAAATGTCCCTTTAAAAAAAAGTCTTTGGCACCAACTACTACTGCTTGTCTACCTAAAAGCTGGTACAGGGTGGTGTCTGATTTAATTGGTTATAGATTTAGTTATTTAAGGTTGCTATATCCATATTGCATGGTTCTCCACAACAGAACATCACTACTTCTGGGTGCTCTGCCCCATGAACACCTGGAGCAGTGATTACTCACCCATTCTATAGATAAGGAAAGAGGCTCAGAGAGGTTGGGTGATAGAAGTTAAGGTCAGAGTTGGGTTAGAAGTCAGTTCTTTTTCTTGATCCACTCTACCTCTTCAGGAGACCCTAAGAGTCTGTTCAGTTTCTAACCCAGATTCTTCTTAAGTTTCCTTCTCTTGTCAGATTTCTGAAAATATCCTGTTCTAGTCTCAACAGCTTGTCAGCAGGAGAGCCCTTGATTCAGGTCCAAGGATGTCTGTCTTAGATCCTACCCCAGAACCCAGGTGATCCACTTGAGATGGAATCAGAGCCAACCAGAGCCCACCTGAGCCTGCCCTATGCCTGGCCCTTGCCCCAGCCCCACTTCAAATTCTGATGTCTGAGTCTACTGTGATGGGCGCCATTATCCCCGCTCTTGGTCGCTGGTCTGACTTGAAGACTGATCCTGCTCTGCCCATCAGTCAAGCAATGACACTGTTGTGATCCACTTCCTAGTTCTTTACCCACCTTAAGAAACAACTGGAATGCTGAGTTGGGAAGCTCAGGTGAAGTCCATTATGTTAAGTGAGGAAGGGATCCAAATCAGAGGAAGTGGGGTTTGGCAAGGAGTGATAGGAGAATGAGTTCAGCCATGGTTCTTTATCACAGCAGAAAGTTACTGAACAATCTATACCCCACTTTCTGTAACTAGAAACTATAGGACTCTAAAGAGAAAACAACTATTGAGCCCCTAAAAGACCAAATAAACGTGAAATTGGAGACATAGCATTCTCTGGACGCCACAAGGGGGACACAGTCATAGGCTCACAGTGCCTGGCCCTGATGCCCACATACCTGGTCCTCACCCTGATCGCAGACGCACCTACAGTGTCAGCCTCAGAAACTCAGGCCAGGAAAAAACTAAGTGAGAGTGGAGCCAAAGCCAAGGAGGAAGAGAGGGAGTCAAAGCACCTGTAGGTGATGTGTTTTTGCCTCCACTTCTGTCCAGTCAGGGCATAACGCTTGTTTCTCCGCCTGCGGCTCAGGTGGGGGTGGTCAGGGACACCACATCGGGGTTTCTTCATCCACCTGAGCAAAGAGAAGATACACATACACACATGTACTGTGGTCACTGAACACTCTAGGAAGGCATGGCAGAGTCCCCAGTCCCAGTCTGAATGGCAGTGTGCATCCTCAACTTAGACTCTGGGACCCTGGCTCTGATGGGTTCCCGACAGGAACAGGATCAACTGATTGATCCATTAATTCATTCTCTCACAATTGAATATGAAGAAACACTGCTGCATAAGAGACTGGGAGTCAGTAGACATGGGCTTAATAGTTCCAGCTCCACCACTAATCTTAGGAGCCCAGGCAAGCGAGTGAATCAATGTGAACCTCAGTTTCCCCATCTGCAATGTGAGAATTATAGTTCTCACTGTGCTTAGGTTGTAGTGAGCCTCAAAGGAGGGAGCATATGTAAAAATGCTCAGTAAATGGAATTAGATCACATCACTCCCTGGTTTAAAACCCTCCAATGACTTCCCCAAACACCTAAAATAAAATCCAAACTCCTCACCTTGGCCCACAGGGTCCCGCATAATCTAGCCCCTGCCTACCTGTCCAATGACGTCTTCCCCTCCTTCCCTTCCTATGCTCTGCTCCAGCCTCAGTGGCCTTCTTGCTGTGCCTTGAACATGCTAGGTTATTCCCACTTCAACGTCTTTGCATTTGCTGTGCCCTCTGCTTGCAATGCTCTTCTTCTTCACATGGTTTGTTCCCTTACTTCATTAAGGTCTCTGCTCAAGTGTCAGCCCTTCTAGAGGACTTCCCTGTCCAGTTTATCTAAAATAGCCTCCTCCTTCCCATCCCACCACTGTCTCTTAATCCTACTGAAGTTCTCTTCATAGCATTTATCATTCCCTGAAATTATATGTTTGCTTTCTTGTTTATTCTTTGTCTCTCCCACCAGATTCTAAGCTCCCTGAGGAGAGGAGCCTTGCCTGTATCCCCAGTGCCAGCACAGTGCCTGACACAGAAGGTGTTCGATAGTGATTTGTTGAATGAATGAGCGAATAAACTAATCAGAACTATCCAACAGGAGAATGGCATAGCTTGGAAGGCAGCAAATTCCCTGTCACTACAGGTGTTCAAACTGTAGGATTGGGAATATAATTCGCCACAGTACTTATCACACTGTATTGTGATTTTAAATTTAATAGACTGTTGTCTCTAGTAAATGATAAATTCTTTGAGGACAGGGACTGTGTCATATTCATCATTGTATCCCCAGAAGCGAGCCCAGTTCCTGGAACTAAGTAAATCCTGGCAACTGTTTGTTACATTGGGGGACATCATTGAGAATATAAAAAAGGAGCCAGGGTAGAGATTTAAGGGGCCCAGGCCATCCTTGCATTTTATGTCCCTCTGATGGCCTAACAACCAACTCACTAAACGATGATCATCACTGGAAGGGAAATATCTGACCTCATTTACAGTTGTTGAAAGCAGTTGCCATGGGCAATATAGAGAAAAGGAAACAGATACTATTTTAACCAAATATTCAAAGCCCCTTGAGGGACTTACCCAGGTCCTATTCATCTTTGTGTGCTCCACATTGCCTAGAGTGTCCCACACTCAGAAATCAGTAACAGAAGACATAATAATAATACCATGCATTGGTATAAACATTTATAATTTTCACAGTGTTCACTTTCTGTCTTAAAAAAAATTCTGATTCTCAAAACAACTCTGTGAGGTAACCAGAAATTATTTATCCCCATTTTATAGATGAGGGAAAAGATACACAGATAAATCAAGTAACTTGCAAAATATAGCATTGCGGCAGTACTGGAATTTAGTTGAATAAATAAATGAACTAATAATTCGTGCAACTTAACAAACAAAGCCTGGGGATTTTCTCTTTTCTTTTGTTTTTCTTTTGTCTTTCCATGCTTAGCACAGGTTGGGCTAGAGTTACTAGGTTTGTTGAATGAGTGAATGAATGAGTGAATGAATAATGTGTGAAATTTCCCAAGGTAGGCACTCAAAAATAGGACTTTAAATTGCTAATCTAGCTCTGTTTCACTGACAGTCCCTGGGAAGAGAACCAGGAGCCACTTCTGCTACAGCAAGGCTGAGCTAGACCCAGAAGGGCCCCTAGGGAGGAAACAGGCCCAGAGAAAGGCAGCTGAGTGCCCAAGGTCACACAGCTGAAGCTGAAACTAAGGTCTCTAAATTCTACCCCCAACACCCTCCCTACTCAGGTCTGGAATTAAGTGGGAGCACCTTCTACCCTCCCATGCCTCCAAAACAGCGTTCTCATGCCTTCCTACACAGAGGTGGAGGCAGAACTGTGAGTGGGAAATACCATCCTCCTCCCTCATACTCTTCCCTCTGCCTCCTCCTCTCGCCTTCCACCTGCCACTCTCTGAACCCTGTCCAACAGGCCTGGGGCTTTCTGGAAGGGAGTAAAACCCAAGGCCAGGTGGTGCCTCAGCAGAGACACCAGTGCTCCTGCCCCAGGATGCACTGCCACGAGTCCTGTACAAAGCCCTCAAAATAACCTCCGCTTTGAAAGGCAGTCAGGCTCTCTTTAACCAGCTCACTTGTGAGGCCACAGGGCCATGGAGTCCACTGTATGGACAACATCATAGGAACAGTCAAGTGTATTACCTCAGAATTTCACAATCTCACAATCAGAGAATCCTAGGAATAGAAAATGTTTAGACAGAATTTTAGGATCTTAAAACCCCAGATTCACCAAATTTTAAAAGCTTAGAAGCTTAGAATAGTGGAATCTAGAATTTGAGAGTTTAATCCAACACTCCCCTTTGTAAATGAAGAAGCTGAGGCCCAGAGAGATGATTCTCTCCAGGAGTGACTCACCCAAGGGGTGGACTGATCCTGGCTCCACAATCAGCTGGATTTCTGGTTCTCTGCACCCCAACTTCCCCGCATCCTCTTCCAGCCCTGCTCTCTCCTTCCACCTGAGCTCTAGATCCCACCCCTCACCACCTCCTTAGGAAACTCTCTCCAGCTCTTTACCATGCCTTCATGGCGGTAATGGCTTTGCTTAAACAGCTTTAATAACTTTCATGGCTATTTCTTAAATTTAAGCATGCTCAACTCTCTCCCATCATAAAACAAACAAACAAAAATTCAACCCTCTCTAGCCACTATCTATTTCTCCTTCCCTTCACTGTTAAGCTTCTTAAAAGTTTTCCCTACACTTGCCGTGTCTGCTCCTCACCTCTCCTTCTGCCCACTGTAGTCTGACTTTGTCTCCACCATTCTGCGGAGGTCACAATGGCCTCTGTTACCAAACTCGCAGATACTTCTCAGTCTGCTATTTGACCATTCTGCAGCAGCTGACCCTGGTGACCTTTCCCCCCTTCACTGCCTCTGGCTTCCTCCACCTCTCTGGCTGCTCTTTCTCAGCCTGCTTTGTGGGTTCCATCCCCAGCACTATTCTCTTCCTCTTAAACTCTCCTGAGTGATCTCTACCATCCTTGGGGTTTGTCTTGTTTGTTATTGTCTCCTAAGTATCTCCCTGAAACTCCGTGTTTCCTTCTGGGTTCTAATTGGTGTAGCCAGATGATTGTGCTTTTCTTCACTAAATGGTGAGCCTCTGGAGGGCAAAGATCATAGGATCAAGCACAGTGCCTGGCACATGTAGGCATTCAGCAAAAGTTTGATAAATGTGAAAAGTGGAACAAGAGTTGCCAACTCATTATCATTGAAGAGTTCTCTGTATCAAGGGATATGTGTACATCTAGGAGAATGCCAGAGGGGTGACTCATAGAACTGCTAGTTGTTAGAGTCAGAGGAGATTTAAGATCATCTATAACCAAACCCCTCATTACACTGATAAGAAAACTGAGTCCCAGAAGGGTTAAGAGACTTGTCCAAGGTCACACAGCAGAGCTTTGTTTATGGCAGAGCTCACATAGGAAAGGGTACCTTGGGGTATTCCCTCCCAGATGACACTGCAGGAGTAAAAGAAAGGAAGGTAGGATGGGCATGGTATATACATGAGGGCATGACAAATGTGAACCCAAATGTAAGTCTGGAAGGTTCAAAGCACAATGTCCTATGCAAATCTTACTCGATTGTTGTCTGATCCAACACACCGGTGACTGGGATCCCGTAAAACTGCTGCATAGTGGAGACTGCTGACTGTAAGGCCTTCCCTGAGTGCAACGCAGATGCCCGTGAATCATAGGGAAGCAGATAGCCATATGACTTTAACCAGTTCTGAAAGACACGTGAAAGAAAAGGATGCATTATGCTGGAGAAGGCTCTGTTCTACCTGGGCAGAGATTTGCCCTTGAAACTAGAGATCATTTTATCCAAGGGACTTATGGAGTCTTGCTCTGATTTCTTCCTCTTTCACTCCCTCCTGCAGACACTGTCAAATTATTCTCCAGAAAACACAGATCTTGTTGGTTTACTCCCCTGCTATAAACCTTTCATTGGATCTCTACTGGCTACAGAATAAAGATTAAATTTGCATTCAAGGCTTTCCAGTGCCCTGCCTCTTTACTCATTTATTCAGTTGTTTCCACTGACATATGACTAGCCATTGCAAGAGCACAAGAATAGTTCATTCTCTGAAGTGTTGGCCTGTTAAAATGTTGTGCCACCCAGAAACCTACTGTGTCTAAAGTCAGAGTCTGCTGAAGAATCATGTTGTAGAATATTTATTGGCATGAGATTATCTACAATCTTTATTGCTAACCTCTCTAAAAAAGTAAACCATTATAAATAAATATAAATAAAAATGGAACTGTATTATTTAATTTAAATATAAATACATAAATATATACATAGAAAAAAGCCTAGAAAGACACACATAAAAATAATAGTATGGTTATGTAAGAGAATTCCTTGTTTTTGGGAAATACACACTGAAGTATTTTGGCTTACATAAGGGTGCATGATGTCTGCAACTTTTTCTTAAATAGATTCAGAAAAAGAGAGAGAGAGGAAAGTGAGAAAACAAATGTAGTAAAATGTTAAGAGTTGGGGAATCTGGGTGAAGGGTATGCAGGAATTCTTCGTCCTATTCTTGAAAACTTTTCTGAAAGTCTGAAATGATGTCAAAAAAATTTTTTTTAAAAAAAGAATTAACCATGAATATCCTTTGTTATAGTATCATGGGGGACTTCTTTTTCTGCACTTTTCTGTTTTCTAAGTTTTATGCGTGGAGTCATTTAAGAAAAAAGTAGAAAAACTTTAAAAGGGCAAGAGAATCTGTAGTAGCTTGGGTGAAGAAGCTCAAACAGTGAAACTGAAGGATAGCAAAGTAAAGATTATTCCCACTGACAAGCCTGAGGGGATGGAGACCTGAAGAAACCAGAGCACCAGGAAATATCTGTGGCATCAATTGGAAAATGAGGACAACATCCATGTATCTATGAATCCACAAGCATTTACAGGAGCATGCCCACAAGCTGGTGTCTAAGCCAGAGAGACCCTGCTGCCCATCCTCAGAGGATTATCCCGAACACCAAGTGAGCTAATGAAGGAAGAAGAACTTAGGAAGTGGTATTATCCCTTCCTATCTATAGATTGTGTTTCTTGTTTCTATATGAACAGTCTTATTGTGGAGGTATCTGTTATTACAAGTCAAGTCAAACCATTTTTGGAAGGAGGCAGACCATAGACTATAAGTAAGTTATTATTTATTCCACCCAAGGTGACTGTAACATCTTTACTGCCTTGTGATAAAATCCATCTGACTGATTAAAAACAAAATAGAATAATAAAGTCTTAGAACATCCACCACAGAGTGACAACCTTACCTCTTTCGTATTTGATATCTAAAACATATTTTTCATTCCAAATTACAGCACAGGATTTCAACACTTCTTCTACTTCCCCAAACATTGAATTTCTTTCATGCCTTTGTATGTTTTCCCTCTGCCTGGCATACTTCTTAGTTTGGCAAAAATCTTTCATTATTTTAAGGTTCAACCCATAAATTACTACCTCTGGAAAACTTCCCTCATTCCACAGCTTAAGTTATTTTCTCCCTCTTCTGTCCTCCCTAAATCCCCTATTATTGATAGTATATAGCTCATAAATATTGGGCTCTAATCGTTACCTTACATATCAGACTCTGAGCTCCCACAGGAAAGGGTCCATGTTTTACTCATCTCTCTATATCCAGTGCCCAAGAAATGCCTGATGCACAGTAGCTGTCCATTATGTCTGTTCAACAGACATTACGGGGCACTTACTACATGTGAGGCACTGTACAAGACTCTGGCATGCAAAGGAGCTCACAGACCAAAAGTAAACCCGCAGTGAAAATATAGCACTAAAAATCAGGTGTGTTCAGGGCTCTAGGGGAGAACAAAAGAGGAGTATCTTCCACATGGGGGCAGGGCATGAAAGGCGAACTCAGTGGAGGCTTCCAGGGGAGGCTGTGTCTTAAAGGACACAGCAGGTGCAATTGCCTGGAGGTGTGGGGGAGCATGGCACAATCTGAACAGTATTTAAAATGGCTAGAACTTTGGGGGAGGGAGTGATCATGAGTGGAGGGGACTGGAAAGGAAGGAAGTAGAGAGAGATGATACATAATTGTTCACAAAATGGACAAATTACAGAGAATCACTTGTGATTTGACTGTGGCCCAGGATCAGCCAAAAGGCTCAAGTAAAATATCTGGAAATGAACATGATAGGACAAGTCACCCATCCATTCATCTAGGTGTTCCAACTGCTATTCCCAGGTTATGTCATCAAACCATTAAGTCCCTGAAATACATTCTCTCAGTCCCTCACAGCCAGACTGTCATACTAGGTTTTCTTTCTTTATGGAAATTTCAATTAGGAATCGTTGGATTGAATAAACCCGGTGGTATAATGTGAAAGAGGCACAGTCCTGAGATTGAATCCTGACCTCACCACTTGCTAGCTGTGTGACTCTGGGCAAATTGAGCTTCAGTTTCCTTATTTGTAAAATGTAAATAATAATTCCTCCTCTACAGGACTGTTGTTAAGATGAAATGAACAAATGCACCTGACACATAGTAGTCACTGAAGAGGTGTGTTATACCTTCAGATGGTGTTTCTGTTATCTTTTGTAAAATCAAGGTGGAAAACATGGTCTTTGACTCCTTCTCTGCCTTTTGAAATCAGTCATCCCACCCTCCCACATTCTGCTTATACCAAGAGCCAGTCCTTGTGAGTCCTGTGGAGGGCAGTATGTCTGTCACAGTCAATTCTACTTGCTATTAGGTGACCTATGGACATGACCATCTCTCACACAGCACTGGGAGCACTGCATGTGGAGAAATGAGCTGACTTGAATTGTGTAATCTTCACCCTGTGGTTCAACTTTCTTAGGACCAATCACTTTCTTTTTTCTTTCATTTTTTTGCTGAGAAAGATAAGCCCTGAGCTAACGTCTGTTGCCAATTTTTCTTTTTTTCTTGAGGAAGATTAGCCCTGAGCTAACATCTGTGCCAGTCTTCCTCTATTTTATATGTGGCTGCTGCCACAGCATGGCTGACGACTGGTGTGGGTCCACACTCCGGATCCGAACCCGTGAATCTGGGCCGCCAAAGTGGAGCGTGCCAAACTTAACCACTACTCTATGGGCCGGTCCCAGAACCAATCACTTTTTATTAAGCTTTAGCTTAAAGAAAATATTTTCCCTACAGGAGATTCTGTATGCTTTCTGGCATCAGAATATGAACACTGGGTAACGCAGTGGTTTTCCCTTTTGGCTTTTCTGCCAGGAATCTTTCAGCCAAATTTATAGCTTAAGGGTTGAGCATGGTGATGCTTGGAAGTAACTATTACTTTTTTCTTTTTTCCAATGACCAAGATATGTTTCATCATTAAAAGTCTTACTTAAAAACATTGCTTCAGTCCGTGAGCTACCTCAGGCCTTCCCAAAAAGAGTTGTGGTCCAAATCTAAAATAAATCTAATTCCTCCCTATCTGTGGACTCCGTTGGTTCTCTAAAAATCCAGCTAAGATGAATTAGGGCATTTGGGAAATGGCTGGGGATCTTTGGACAGATACTGGTGACAAACCTGTCAGCCTACTGAGTAGTTTTTGAGCACCCACCTCTGAGCCAGCATGGAATTTAAGAATCTTCTCCCCTCCTGCCCTCATTACCACATATGGTAGGAGAGAAGGAATAGGGAACTTTTAGCATAAACTCACTCCAGCCTTCTAAGGCTTTGAGGAATTAAAAGTAGCTCCTCCTCAGTAAAGGGCTGGCAACCTGGTTTACCCAGCTCCTTTTCTAAGATACTCAAGAAAGGAGCATCTCAGAGCCAATTAGGATCCATTATGAAGGTCAAAGAGTCTATCTCAGCAGCATCAAGAGTTAGGATCTAATGATTCAGGTCCTAGGCAAATGTCTGGGTCAGGACCAAACACTGGAATGGATTAGCCCTCTCTGGTCTCTGCTTCCCTCCCAGGTTCACTAGGGACAATCCTCAGAGCTCAGGGGCAGACCTCTAAGAGGCAAAATGGGAGAGGGAAGTGCTGGTCAAATGACAGCTCCAAGCCAGGGAAGAGGGCATTCAGATAGGGCCTGTGTATGTATAAGAGGGTAGAGGTTAAGGCCTATGGATTAGGGGCCAGACACTTCCAACTTCTGCTGCTTAACCCTGTCTCTGCCACTCACTTGCTCTGTGACCCAGGCAACCCTCTGACTTCTCTAGGCAGAAGCCCCTGATGTTGGAGCAAGTCTTCCACACTCTAGTCACACCAATTCTAAAACATCCCCTGCCCTTCCACACTTCCAGCCTGTCCTTGCTGCCAATAAAGCCCATTCTCCTTATGCATGTTAGAAAACTCATCCTTCAAAGTCTAGCTGAAATGTCACTCCCTTTGGCAATCCTTCCTTAACTCTCCCTGGCAGAGCAAGTGGGCCCCCTCTTTACTGCTGCACTGCTTTACCTCTCCACCACTCTAAACGCAACTACCACAGTGTATCACACCTCTTGGTTGATATGTCTGTTTTCTCCTCTAGATTGAGTTCCTGAGGAGCAGAGACTGTCATATTTAATTTTGTACATAGCACAACAAATAATCACTGAATGAATGAATGAGCGAATGAATGAATGATGGTCTAGGAGGCACTGTTTGGATACCAAGGAAGGGATTTCATCTTGGGAAGGTTTAATGAGTAATACACATAAAAGCATCAAGCACAATTCTTGGTATCTACTAGAGGTTGAAAAAAACATTTGCTGACATGCAATCTATTGTAGTGTGACTTCTTTGCTTGATGAGGCAAAAGCTCCATTGTCCTGGCTGAAAAACAATAAAATCCACTAAAGGAAAAAGCCCCATTCAGTTTTAAACAGAATGACCTACCTTTCATCTTCTTACACCTGGATCCATTAATCAATCACCAGCCTCATCACAAGTCTAACTTTTACAGCTCAGTTAACCAACTCTAAGATGTCTGTCACCCTTTAAGTGCTGAAAGAGGTGTAAACCCAGAGGAAAGTGAAGAAAAGTTGAGTGCAAGCAGGGACCAAAATAGCTGGGCTGAACCAAAGATGCAGAGATCACAGACAATACAGTGTGATTGGTCTGCTGGCAGAAGGCGGGATTTTGGTTCCTGAGAAGCCAAAGCTGAGACGTTCAGTAGTGGCAGGCAACGGAGAGAGCAAGGAATGACAAGGAGAAAAAAATGTGGCCTGAAGAGGGAAAAGAGCGGCAGACAGCAGAGGCGGTGGTGAGATTAGAAGTGGCAATGGAGGCGGCAAGAAGCAGATCAACTGGCGGTGCTGCTGGATGCTCTTGGAAAACAGAAGTGGCCATGGGGGAGGAGAGAAAGACGGATCAGTTAAAACAGCGTGTCTCCTGGGGTGTATTCAGGAGCAGCACACCTGGTTGGGTGTGAGCCCAAGCCGGACTGTACAGGCTTGGAGAAGGAATGGGAAAATGATTAGGATCAGGTGTTTGGTCAGCAATACCGTGGGCCAGAAGGTATTATCAGAAAGGCTGGAGGTGAAGTCTACAAAGGAGGACCAGGCAGGATGATGTCAAATTTGGAAGCATGGGCTAGAATGAGGAAGAAAGGAGAAAAGACCCTGCTCAAAGAGTTTGGGCAGCGAGGTCTTAATCTAGGGTGATGATCAAAGTAACAGGAACGAGGCATTGACCTCAACATGCATGGAAGGTCCAAGTCCACTTCCAGAAGTTGTACATGTAGAGGGACAGTGACAAACTAGAGCATGACTAAGGGAGAGTGGCCAGGAGAGTGGGGGAACCCCTCAGAGGAACCATGTCCTGTGAAGAAAGAGGAGGGATGTTTATGCTGGAGAAGGGAGGGCTGCAGGGGACATGACAGCCTTCAAATGGTTATGGGTGAAGGACATTTATTCTGGTAGGCACAGAGGGCAAAAGTAAGACAAGCACAGGAAATTACAGAACATATATCTTGACTCATTATAAGAAACAACTTTTTAACAGAGATGTTCTAATTATAGTAACAATGATAATAGCTACTATTATTAGAATACCTATTATATACCTGGCATTGTGCTGGGCACTCTGGAATGCAACAACCCCACAAGGTAGGAATTATGTTTCCTAATTTGCAGATGAGGAAACTGAGGTTCAGGCAGGTTAAGTAATCATCCAGGGCCACAAAGCTAATAAGTGGCAGGATTCAAACCCAGATCTATCTGAAACCAGGCATTCCACACTGTCAGACCACAGGACAGACATCCCTTTCCCCTCCCAGGACTTCCTATGCCTCACGCTTCTAAAGAGCTATGTCTCTTCTCAGATCAGAGTGAGCTCACTCTCCTTCTATTGTGATTTCTGTGTCAGGGCAGAGCACCACCACCCGCCCAGTTACCCAAGCCAGAAGTCTCATCTCGACCCTGTCTCCTCCCTCTCCTTCGTGGATTACATCCAGTCTTTTACCAAAGAACTACTGGTTCTACCTCCTAAACATCAGATCTGTTTCTGTCTATTCATTCATGCAATAAGTATTTATTGAGGGCCTTCCACTATGCACCAGGCACTGTGTGCTAGGCTCTGGGATATAACAGCAAACAAAAACACTCTAGTGTTTTACTTTCTAGTCACGGTTCAGTGGAAGAACCATGTGGTAATAAATGCTATGAAAAATAAAATGGGTTAAAGAGATAGTGATGGGACAACTATTTTACAGAGGATGGTCAGGGAAGATCTCTCTGTGGAAGTGACATTTGAGCAAGAGGCCTGAAGGAGGTGAAGGAGTCCAGGAAGAGGGAAGTTCCAGGAAGGAGGAACAGAAAGTGCAGGCAGAACCCTGAGGCAGCTTCAAGGGCTTTCTATCAAGAGCTTTCAAGGGAGGGGGAAATGGGAGGTATAGTCAAAGGGCACAAAGTTTCAGTTACGCAGGATTAATAAGTCCTAGAGCTCTGCTGTACAGCATAGTGCCTATTGTTAACAATACTGTATTAGCTACTTAAAAAATGTGCTAAGGGGGCAGTTCTTATAAGTGTTTTTAGGGCAAAATAATAGTAATAATAATAATAAGTAAAGAGAACAGGAGGAAACTTTTGGAGGGGATGGACTTGTTTATGGCATAGATTGTGGTGATGGTTTCACAGGTGTATACTTATCTCCAAACTCATTGAGTCATATACATTAAATTTTTACAGCTTTTTGTATGTCAATTATACCTCAATAAAATGGTTTTAAAAAAACAAAGAGCCTGCGTGACTTGGCCCCTGACCACCTCTGCAGTAGCTTTTACGCTCTGCATTTCAGTGTGTTCTAGTTCTACCAGACCCTTACATGCATTGCTCCTTCTATCTCGATCCTTGACCCCTTATCTCAGGAGTTCCTCCTACATCCTTTGTCAGCACCCGTTCTTCTCCCTATTACAGTTCTTATCATGCAGTGTTGTAATCCCATGATGAATTAATTACTTGTCTCCCCTTCTTGACTTTACAGTGTCTGAGGGCAGGGCCCATAGTCTGTCCTCTTCACCATAGTACTCCAGCACCTAGTACAGGGCCTGGCAAAGATACATATTTATGGAATGAAAATGAGTTAGAGTGTTCAGGGAGAAGGCAAGTGATTGCTGGTCAGAACTTGCTATGGAACAGGGTTTCTCAACCTCAACACTATTGATATTTTGGGCCCTATAATTCTTTGTTCTAGGGAGGCTGTCCTGTGCATTGTAGGATGTTTAGCAGTGTCCCTGGCTTCTACAACTAGATGCCAGTAGCATCACTCCCTCAGTTGTGACAACCAGAAATGTCTCCAGACATCACTGAAAGTTTCCCTGAGGGTGGGCAAAATTGTCCCATATTGAGAACCACTACTCTAAAGGGATTCCCATATAGGGCTGCCTTGAATATTCTTTAAGAGTCCTTTCAGCCCTGCATTCTATGTTTTAGGGAAAGCACTAGGCATTCGGTCAATAGCCTCCTAGGATGAGGCTCAGAAAGACGGCCAGTTTCCTTACCTGGGCAAGTGGATGTGAATGGGCTTCATGTGGGGTGTGCTGAGCGGTGAGAAGAGAGGCAGCTGGAGAGGACGTTGAGGGTTTTGGTTAAGAGTGTATGCTCTGGAGACAAACCATGCTGGGTTCAAATCCTAATTCTTCCATTTACTTGTTACACGACCTTAGGCAAATTATTCGACCTCTCTATGGCTCACTTCCTTCATCAGCATCATGTCATTAGCATATGCCTCATGGAGTGGTTGTCAAGATTAAATAACATAATATGTGGTATTAAGTACTCAGTAAGAGATAGCAATAATAATGACTATTTTTTTCCTGATAGGTGACAAACAACTCTAAACACCTCACTGCACTATAGTCCCAACACTAAGGCTGTGTTTCTCAGTGTGTTGTCCTTGTGCATCACGGGCTGTCAGCATCTCATCATCCGAGGAGCTTGTTAAAAGTGCATATTCTCAAACCCAAACTAGACCCACTAAATCAGACTCTCTGAGGTTGGGAACTGGGATTCTGCACTTTTAAAAATGAGCACCTAAGGAGACTCAGTTGCCTACTGAAGTGTGAGAACTGCTGCAGTAAGGACAGTTGGGAGTGATGACCCTGTGCCATGAAGAAATGGGCATGTGATGTTCAGTATCACCTCTAATTTACTAAGACAAGAGTTACGCTACCCATTTAGAAAAGCCTTCTGTTAAAATTGGCTCAATAGCCAGCCCCTGCCCTCCGTGCCTCTGCTCTGCTCTCATCTCTGGGTCCTTCAGCTGTGTATCTCCTTGGCCAGTCCTAACTTCAGCAAACGGCCCATCAGTGCCTTCAACCTCAACATTGAGATTCCATTGTGTCATTTGGTGTTGGCATCAAGAGTGGCCTAAGATCGTCCTTCCCTTTCCATTGCCATGTTAACTTAGTCCTTACTACTGGCTTTTTGCCTCAGTTTCCCTGTCTGGCACTCAGGTCCAAAGCTGAGATTGATATGACCCTAATCTGTTTCTCAAGGTCTCATATTCCCTGCCTGATTCTCAGTCTCCTCTAGAGAGTGAGACTCTAGTCTCTGTATACCTGGGAGCTGGTTCTGAAAAGACAGGTCACTTGGGGCCAAGATGCCAACACATGACAGATATTACCTAACTTTGCTCTTTTCAGCTGACTGTCCTTGGGCAAATGACCTAACTTCTTTAAGCACTATTTTCTTCATCTGTTAAATAAAGGATGATTTTTAAAAGTATTGTTAGGAGGATTCAGTGAGATGATGCCCTGTAGTAGGTTAAATCATGGCCCTTCAAAGATGTCCACATTCTCATCCCTGAAATCTGTGACTATGTCAACTTACCTGGCAAAGGGGACTTTACGGATATGACTAAGTTAAGGGTCTTCAGGTGGTGAGAGTATCCTGGGTTATCCAGGTGGGCTCAATGTATTCACAAGGGTCTTTATGAGAGGGAGCTAAGTGGGTCAGAGTCAGAGAAGGAGATGTCATGAGAGAAGGAGACATAAGGGTGATGCCATTACTGGAAGGGAGCCACAGGCCAAGGAAGGTAGGTAGCCTCTAGAAGCTGATATAGGCAAGGTACGAATTCTCCCTAGAGCCTCCAGAAATAATGCAGCCCTGCTGACACCTTGATTTTAGTCCCATAAATCCCATTTTAGACTTTTGACCTCCAGGACTGTAAGATAATAAATTTGTGTTGTTGTAAACCACTAAGTTTGTGGTACTTTGTTTCAGCAGCAGTAGGAAAATAATACATGCATGAAAAGCATTGAGCAGATTCTGGCACGTGGTAAACATCCTCACAATGTAATTGTCTGTGCCCTTACTCCCTCACTCTCCAGCAGTAGATTGACCACCACCTTTGGTCATTGCAGTCAGACCAAGTCACTGTGTCTCTTTGGTGACTCCTCAGAGATTAGCCTATCACTGTGTCAGTTCCCTCCAACTCCTGTCCCACGAAAACCCTGCTTCCTCCCTTACCCATACAACTGAGGTCCCAGCCCTGCCCTTGAGCCCACCTGAGTTATAACTAATTATTTTGTGTGTGAGGAAGATTGGCCCTGAACTAACTCCTGTTGCCAATCTTCCTTCTTTTGCTTGAGGAAGATTGTCACTGAGGTAACATCTGTGCCAGTCTTCCTCTATTTTATGCGGGATGCCGCGACAGCGTGGCTTGATGAATGGTGCTAGGTCGGCACTCAGGATCCGAACCTGTGAACCCCAGGCCGCCAAAGCGGAGCGCGCAAACTTAACCACTATGCCACTGCGCAGGTCCAGAGTTATAACTAATTTTTGAAAACTTCAAACTTGAAGGCTTAACCATTCAGGTTTCTAGAAAATGCACTGGTCAACAATACTCAGAGATTATATCTAATTTAACCACTTGTTTTGCAGAAGAGAGAAAGAAAACTCAGAGAGGGAAAAATGACTTATCCAAAGTCACAGAGCAAGTTGGTAGAGGAGCTGGACATGGAGCCTAGCATCCCTGCCTCCTATGGAGGGTTCTCTCGGTCATGTGCACCCTCTACACTGGCTTTGGTTTGCCTCAAAATGCTGTGTCTTTTTTTTTTTTTTCCTCACTTACAGCCAGTCTAAAAAGGGCCTTCAGGATCGCCCACAATGCCCGTCTTAGCTTCTTGACAAATACCTTAATGGTGCAGCGTTGCCTCTTGGCTGCCACCAGCTCTTGAGTGGGTAGTAAGTGCACTAGTGGGAATTCCCTGGCACTCTGCACAATGTCCTTGGCCCACACCCAGGAGGCCACCACAAGCCACACAATCACCATGCCCAAGGAGGTGGCGCATTTGGGGTTTTGGATCAGCACTGGGATGTCCGACTTTTCCAATTCTTGGGAGGCCTCCTCCCAAGGCCAGAAGTGTGGCCACGTCCTCATTCACTCTCTGAGAAGCGAGGAGCCTTAGTCTTCTTTTCCCTTTCCAGTGCCACAGTTTTCTGTCCACAGGGACTTGATTTACTGATGAGTTAAGAAAAGGGCAGAGGGAAGACAAAGACCATGGTCAGGCCTTAGTTTCTCAACTGTAACAGACAGGTGGCTGAACTAGATAATCTCTAAGTAATTATATAAAGTTCTATTATTTTAACTTAATTGTCTTGAGTGTGGAGACAGTTTGGTTCCTCACTGCCAATCTTGATGTCCAGGCTTCTTAGTACGGCACTCAATAAGCTTCACAGTCTGATGCCAATGTACCTTTCTAGCCTTATCTTCTCTCTTGTATGTCCTACCCTTTTGTTGCCACCCCAAGTCTGTCCTACTCTAGCTACTGGCCTACCTGTGTTGCCTGAACATATCCTGAAAGTTCCTTCATCTGTGCCTTCTTTTCATTTCCTCTCCCTGGAATGCCTTTCCCACAAGTATTCAAAGACCTTTCCCTGATGCACTATTAGATGTCCTTCAAAATGCTATCTGAATGCCACTTCACCTGGGAAGGCTATCCAGGGTTAAATGGACTTCCTCTGTGCTCTTAATGGCATCATATGCACCCCTCACTTATGGCATCTTTCATATTACATTATAAATAGTGGTTTACATGCCTGTCACTCCAACTGAACTCTTCCTCAGAGAGCCTACAGCCTGGTGGGGGAGAGAGACATGGAAAGACTAAATGTTTCGTTACAATTGTGGTAAGTGGAATGAAGGAAGAGGAGATGGCGCCGTGAGACAGGAGATGCAGGCTGTGATGTCAGGGAGGATGTGACACCTCAGTGAGCCCTGCACAAGAGTAGAAGAGGGCTAGATGAAGGTGGAAGAATGAACATCCCAGGAAAGAGAATATCTTATTGAATTCCTGAGATGTGAAAGAGCCTGCATATTAGAAAAAGAGAAGGAAGGCCAGCGTGGCTGGAGTGGACTGAGAAGGTGGTATAAAAGGAAGCTGGAGAGTGGGAAGGACTTAATCATGCAGGCCTCACAGGCCAGACTGAGCAGCCCGTGGGTGCTGGGTACAAGGGTGTTCACAACATTCGTTCTACTTTTGTGTATATTTGAAATGTTCCCATAATAAGAATTAAAAGGAAGAGGTGGAAGTCGTATAGTAATAGTTTAGCCTTTATCCTAAAAGACATTTTAAGCAAGGTGAGGGTGGGAGTGACATGATCAGATTTTTTATTTCTAAAATTTTTTAATTAAGTATTTCAAGCATTCAGAAAGGCATAAAAACAATAAAACCTTGGATAAGCACCAACCAGTTTTGTTAAATCTTAGCTTGTGCCATATTTGCTTCAGATATAACTGACCCTTGTGTGGATTTATTTTTGAAAGATCACTCTGGCTGCCGTTTGAAGAAGGATTAACAGTGGGCAGGAGAGGCTGGTCGGGTGGGAAGTTTCTGAAGTCCAGGTGAGACAGGATGGAAGCTTCGACTAAGATGGAGGCAGTAGAGGTGGAGAGAAGTGGACACAGGGAAGATGTATTCAGGAGGTGGAATTGCTGGGGTTTGGCGACTGATCCCACTGAGGCAGGAGAGGAGAGGAAGAGATGAGGGATGACGCCCATCTTTCTGGCCCAGTGCTTTTGGGGCACAGAGAACACTGTGCATATGAGTGTTTGTGGTATAGAATTGAGTTTTAAAATTATTATTGCTAACAAAAGATGCTAATAATGATGTTTTGTTTTTCTCTGCCTTCTTTTGTTATAACAACGTGTATGATCTTTGAGGAAGTATTAACTTTTATATGTATGGTTTTCCTGTTATCCTATATATTGCTAAAGCCTAATTCAAAGCTGCCTTTTAAAATGAATGCATGGAGTAATAATGAAGAAAAACTAGTGAAGGACTTGAACGGAATCCTGAGATCCACAAAAACCAAATGATTTATTCCAAAATCTTTCGGCAGGGGAGGGCTAGAGCTGAGATTCACAACTTTTATCCATACACTAAAACAGGTACACAGACCTCAGTTGTGCTAAGAAAGCTAAAAAGCATCCAGGGCAGGAGCCAGCACCCAGAACAACTCGGGAACAGGCCCAAGACCCTCCACCTCCTCAACACGCTCTGAGCAGGTCCTTTCTCTGCTCAGAAACCTTTAATGACTCCCCTCAGCCTTTGGACAAGAGCCATTTTCACAATCTGCTTTCAGCCTCCCTTTCCAGCCTCTTCTCATACACTCGTACTGGAAATAGCAAGTAACTCGATGCTGCAGGCACATCAAATTATCGACTGTTTCCTAAACATGCCATGCGCTTTTGTGGAGCCCTGGTTCGCGGTTTTCCTTCTGTCTGGACTGCCCCCTCACCATTCTCGGTTCTCCTTCCTCAAAGGTTCATCTTCGATACCAAGCTTCTTCCTAAAACATTCTCTGACTTCCCCAACCTCAACTGGGAACCTCATTTCCCCCTGCTTTGGAGCTTCCCCAGACGTGGTTTATACCTCTAGCATGCATTCATTATTCTTCAAAAAAGGGGCTGACTTTTGTGTGCCAAGCACGACTGAAATAAGTTGGTCCCCAACCAACACAGACAATAAAATCAATTTAAAAATATTTATCAAATGTCTAGAATGTGCCAGGCACTGTGCTGGGTACCAAGGACACATTGGCTGCAGTCCATTAAGAACTGGGTCATCTTATTTTGATTTCAAACTATTCCACATTATAAGGCTGGGCATTTCCTTAGATTAATCTCTTTTGTACAGTTATAATTTACTTTTATTACCTCTAAAACTACCTCTTTCAAGGACGGGAGTGGAATATACTTGAAAGTGGAAAAGATTGGCTAAAAGGCTATTACAATAACCCAGAAGAGGACAGTTTAGTGTAGAGGGGAAAGCACTCAGACCTAGGGTAGAAAATCCAGCTTCTGGTCCTTGCTTTGCTGTTTATTAGCTACATGTGGGTCCCTGGATAAGGTGTGGGCAAGTCCCATCATCCCTCTGAGTCTCCATTTGCTCATCTATAAAATGAGGACAATATCTTCCCTATCTACCTCACGGTGTTGTTGCCAGGATCGAGTGGGGCCACGCACAAGAAAGCATCTGTAAAGCACTTTACAGGTATGAAGCTATTAAAGTAACAGGAAAACCACAGTAATAATAAAGAGAAAATGAATTAAAAATACAGCAGACTAGATTTAGGTTAGATAAAAGGAAGAACTTCCTAACAGTGATAATTGGTTTTTTCAGCCATGAATGAAGATATACTGGAGGCCATGATCACACTAAAGCAATTTTTGGCTTGGGAATCTGTTAGTGCTTCTTAATAGGCCTATTCCACCCCTAGACTCATTCAGGGCTATAACTTTCCTTCATTACAGATGCAAACCAAAGAATATTCTCCATCTGCCTAGAGCAGATCCCTCAAAACCAGTCTAGAGGGCAGGAATCCGTTATGCCCTGGGCCCAGGAGTCACACTCTATCACTAGTGTGGCCTGTGCTGATTGGCTTGTCTCTTTCTGACTGTGTTAACCTTCCCCAGAATCAAGTTGGAAATTAGGAGGGCCAAAAAACTATTTGTGAGGCATTCTGCTCAGCTAACAATAAGAGAAAGATGCTTTAAATAAAGCAAACAGAGGAAGCCACTTAGAGAATCAGTGGGACCCCCTGGTCCCATGCAAAATCTAAAAGAAAGACTCAAAAAAGCAAAGGAAAAAACAGACTGAATGAATTTTTTCTGGTTTTGTCTTTAGGTAATGAAAGATCAGAGATACAAAATCAAAAGCAAAAGACAGTGAAAACACTTCCAACTGAGAAGTCAGGAGAACAGGGAAAAGTTCCACTTCTGATGAACCTAGTATCAGACTCAGTGTCCTTGGGCAACTCACTTACGGCAATCCAAGAAGTATCTATTAAGCACTGCTATGTGCTTACCTGGTGATCTCTAACGTCATGGCAACCTCTCAGTTCCTCTCTATTGTATGTCACTACCACTAGATGACAACTCACCTAATGGCTTAGGAACGAACTCAGGGGTGAAACTGCAGAACCACTGCCAAAAGGAATAAACTCTATTTCCACTGAAGGCAGGACAGGTGGGCAATGTGTCCCATCCCTAAGAAGGGTTCTAGAAGGGATCTTGAGACCCACAAGCCCATGAGCATCTATTTCAGATCTATGTAGCTTTTTGGCGTAAAGGATAAAGATTAGAATCACTGAATGCTTACTGAGTAATTAACAATGAGCACTGAGAATTGGGAATTGTGTTAGATCTCAAAACATAAAGCATTTTGATTGGGGAAAGCCCTGCTGAAGAGCCTCAACTTTTTTCCCCAAATGTTGTTGAAGTATTAAAAACATTAAACGACAAATTGGCTGGGGCTGCCTCAGAGTGCTCCCCTGAGAAGAAAGAAACAAATGACTAGAGAAGTCAGGGAAAAGTTTCCTGGAGAAGCGGGGCTTGGGCTGAAACTCTAAGGAAAGGAGGCAGATGGATGAGTGGAGGTGCGGATGTAAACAGCATGTGTAGATGTCCAGAGAAACCTGGGTAGCTTGTCTTAGGATAAAGGAGAGACAAGCTTGTCTGGAGTAAGAAGGTGTATCGATGAGCAGCGAGAAAGGCAGCCTTCTAGTAAGGAGGTAGGGCGGAGTCAGACTCCAGAGGCCTTGAAAGACAGGAGGAAGAGTAAGCAACATTATCTGCTGGCTGAAAAGCAGCAATATTTCTAAAAGGTTTCAATCATGTGATCCATGAGTGTTCAGTGAGGACATAATTAGGTGCAAACTACCGAGAGAAGCAGTGGATATAATTCGTCTATCTTTCGAAAGTTTTGGACAATATATTAGACATTGAAAATGGAGTCATCCCGGAATTAAGGGTGATGTTTTTATCAGGGCCTGAGAACTCACTTAGAGATAGGAAACAATAGATGGAAATAAACAGTCACTTCTCTAAATGAAAGGAGATTAAGAGTGCAGGGGGCCCCAAGAGACCATGCTGGGACTTGTCTGATTTAAATTTTTTATAAGTGATCCAGAAGAAGTAGAGCAAAGTGAAAATTTCAGGACTGCAGATCATATTAAGCCCTTTCAGGCAGGGAAATGCTCTGCCAAAGGAGAGAGAGAGAGCGCTGAAGGAAGGTACTGAGTGAGATGTAAAATGGCAGATAAACCTCAATGTGGGGAAATGTAAGGTAAAACACGCCGATAAAAATAATCCACGTCTAGGGTATTGTGTTCCAGGCTATCAGTTTTGACCCAGGAAAAGAATGGGGGTGCTACTGCAGATTGATTCCTAAAGGCAGTGGCCTAATGTGTTGGGGTCAGGAAGGCTGATAAACGGATAGGCAGAAGCAGGAAGGGACCTGAAAACCAAAGAGGAAATCATCCTTCCTTTATGCAAGATTATAGGGTCCCACATCTGGGGACAATGGTCAAGTTTACATCTATTGAAAATTAGGGCCCAAGGATATCTAGAAAAGAGCAACTACAGTGACCCAGAGGATGAATATGGCTATTCTAGGGGTGGCCTGTCATAAGGGGGAAACTGAAGTGTGAAAAAGACAAAGGCTAAGAGAGGTGGAATCATCCAAGCTTATAAGGTGGATAAGGATAAGGATAAGGGTACACATAACCTTTCCTCCAAACACCGACGTATTCCAGCGAACAGCCTCCTCTCAATGCTTGAAATATCATAGGAATAAAAGGGGTTCAGAGTTGAGATCATCGAGCCCTATCTCTTTATATTAGAAAAGGTAAAATTCAAGCCTAGAGAGGGCAAGGAAATGGCCCAAGGTCACAGAAGCCATCAGAGGCCAAGGTCAGCTTAGAGTCCAGGCCTTTTTCCTAAATCCCAGGCCAGGGTCTTTCCACCTCACCATGTGCACTCAGAAAGAGTGAGGGAATCCTATTCTTTATAGGTATAAACTCATGAAACACATTACTTTGACAGGTAATAAAGCTGAAAGCACAAACAGGCTAGGGAAAGTTTCCACTATAAGTCAATCAGCAATTAAAAGATGTTTGGAAGACAACTACCAACTGGGCTGAAGAGACTTTCTACACACCGTAATTATTTTGGATCATGTATCCCTTTGAGAGTCTGAAGAAACCTAGAGCTTCTCTCCTAGAAAAACACATTTGCACATACAAACACAGTTTTGCATAAAATTTCAGACCCCCTGAGTCCCACGTCCAGTTAAGAATCCCTGTTCCGGCAGATTCTTCCGAACAAACACACTCCATCTCTTAGGATAACTGAGGCAATCACTCTGATTTTCCACAGCAAAAAACCACTATCCAAACGTCACTTATCAGAATTGCAGACCTCCAGGTTGGTAATTACCTAGTCCAACTCACCCTCCCCCCACAATATAGAATAATGTCATGGTTAAATATGTGTAGACTAGAGTCAGCCTGCCTAGGTTAGAATCCCAACTCCATCATTCACTAGCTGTGTGACCTTGGGCAAGTTACTTAAGCTCTCTGAGTTTGTATCCTCATCTACAAAATGGGGATAATAATTACAGCTGTCTCATATCGAGTAGTTATGAGGATTAAATGAGATAATTCATATAAAAGATAGCACCAGGCCTGGCACATAGCGAGTGCTCAGTAAATGCTAGCTGGCATTATTGTTATTATTATGCATGTATCCATGCAGATATTATGCATGTATCCATCCAATCCCCTCCTGGAGCTTTTGCTTGCACATGCCACTGATGAGCAGCTCACCGCCTCCTAGGCTGGTTGAGCAGCTCTGATTGTTACAAACTTCTTCCTATATTGAGCCAAAATTTGCCTACTCGCAACGCCCCCCTCCTACCCACGTTGGCCCTAATTCTGCCCTGTGGGGCCACGCAGAGCAAGTCCATCCTTCCTCCACGTGACAGCCCTTCAGATATGAAGACAGTGATCGAGTCCTTCCCCCGCCCTCCCCCCCGCCATCCTCTCCTCTCCAGCTTGAACATCCTCGGTTTCTTCTCTCAACCCACAACAGACTGGCTGCGCTTACTATTTACTCCGAGGCGTTGTACGGCTTCCCTCACACATAGTGATGCAGGCCACACACCCCACCGCCAGCACAACAATCCCGACCCTCCTGCTCCGCCCTCGCCCGCTGCCCCTGTCCGCGGTGCTGAAGCGGCTCCTGGCCCTCCGCGGCCCTGGCCCTTCCCAGCACCACCCCCGGGCCCCTGGCCTGGACCCCCGCTGCGCCACCTCCGCGCCCCCAGCGGCAGGCGCGGCCCGGTCCAGGCCCGGCCCCGGCGCCGCCCCCCGCCCTGCCCCGAGGCCCCGAGCCCGCGCCCCGGCCCAGCGCGCCAGCCCCACCTGCCCGACGAAGGGCGCCTCCGCCTCGGCCGCCCGCGCAGCCGCCACCGCCGCCCGGTCCCCGGCCCCCGCCGCCGCCGCCGCCGCCGCCCGCGCGGGGCCCGGGAGGCAGCAGAGCGCGGGCAGCAGCAGCAGCAGCCGCCCGGGGGCCCGCCAGCGGCTCCAGCGCGGAGCCCGGCCAGGCGGCTGCGGCCCCCGCGCGGCGCGGCCGCCCCGGCTCCTCGGCATCCCCGCGGCGGGGCCCGGCCGCCCGGCTGCGATGGCGGCGGCGGCGGCGGCTCCGGCCGGGTCCTCCCGCTGCAGCCGCTGCGGAGCCGCCGAGTCACGGCGCCGCGGACACGCGCCCGGCCCGCCTGTCTCCGCCGCCGCCGCCGCCGCCTCGGCCGCCAGCGCGCCCCCGCCTCCGCGCGCCCCGCCCCAGCGGGGGGCGGCCCAGGGCGCGGGGGCAGCACCCGGGCCAGACCACGGGGGCGGCGGCTCCTGGCCGGCCGCTGGGCACTGGCCGAGGAGGGCGCTGGGAGGGGGTCGCAGAGGCCAAAATAGCAGCTCTGGAAGCAGGGTCCAAAGGGGTGGAACTGGAGGAGGGGAGTGTGGGGGGCAGCCCTGAGGGAGGGGAAAGAGGCTAAACAAATAATCCCGAAGAAAGAGCCAAGCTATGCTTGTGGGGGAGGATATCCGCGGTTGGGGTCCGAAGCCAAAGGACTAGCCTTGGGCAGAGGGTCTGAGTGGGTGGCTCTGGAGGAGGTGGGAATGAGAGACAGCCTGGGGGAGGGGACTGAGGAGCTGCCCGGGGCTACTGGCAGGGTTGCAGGGGATGGGCTAAAGAAACAGCCCTGGAGGAGTGTGTCTGAGAGGGTGGCACTGGAGAAGAGAGGGCAGGAAAGGTGAGAAACTGAAGAATAGACCTGAGGAGTGTTTCAGGGGGGCAGCCCTGGGAGACATTAAGTGAAATTAAGGTGAAGCTCATTCCCTTACCTCCAGAGGGAGAGAGATCACTCAGCTGGCAAGATCATCTTTCATCCAAAACAACCCATATTTATTAAGCACTTTCTATATATATGTAGGGCTCTGGGTAACTTGGGATACAAAAAAAAAAGGCAAGCTGACTCCCTGAAGTGTAGAGGTTTACAGCTTGGTGAGAAAACATAAGTGCAAAGAAACACAGAGTAGCAAACAGCAAGTGTCAAAAACGATTGGGGCAGGTGCTCCAGGGGTCAGAGGAGGAGGTGGGATTCTGGCTGGGCCTTGAAGGAAGGGCCAGATTTAAACAAGGGAAGGGAAATGGAAAGGGCATGTCAGGTAGGAAGATGAGGGTGTCCAGGATGTGGTTGGGGCAGTAGATCAGTTTCTCTGGAGCACAAGGTTCCTAGAGGAAAGTGCTGGAAGTAAGGGAAATAGTACAGGACCCTAAAACCTAGGATAATGAATTTGGGTTATGTTCTGAAGGGAAATGGGAATGGTGATTGAAGTGGTGAAATGGTGGTGATTGAAGGTTTTTTGGAGCAGGTTGGTGTATGGAAAATGGTGTTTTATGGTTCCCTGGTAATTTGGAGGTGTGGAAAGGGAACAGGCTTTAAAGTCAAGTCTTGGCTCTGTTCCATTCTTATGAAATGATGCTGGTCTTACTGTATAAGGTTGCCGTGAGGATGAAGTGCTTGGCACTTAATAGATGTTCAATATTAGTTCCCCTCCCAGTGTACAGGATAATGACCAGAGGAGGCAGAGAGATAAGTTGGGAGACTACTGCAAGGAACTAATGATAACAATAATAATTAACACTTAGTGGACGTCTACTATGTATCAAGCATTGGGCTAAGCCCTTTATTTCATTATAGTTCATTTAATCCTGATAAGTAAACCCTATGAAATAGATGCTATTATTACACCCAATTTAGGATAAGCAGGTGGAAGCTCTGAATAAGTTGGCCAAATTCATATGATTCATAAGTGGAAGACCTGGAGCAGTCTGACCTCAGAACCCATTTCTTCTAGGATGGGGAGACAAAGAGACAGATTTAAGAGACATTGGGCAAAGAAGAAGAAGGAAAGGAATTTGGTGTAATGGCAAGTCCAGGAAGATGGATGGTAGTATTTTCATAGAAATGGAGTTGTCATGGGAGAAAGTGGCTTGAGGGAGGTGAGTAGGAGTTTGGTTTTTGGCTTGCTGAGATTGAGGTAACCACAAGATCCCTGAGATGGGTATAGGAATAAGTTCAGAAGAGGGTGGAAAATGGATATTTTAGAAACTTTCAGGTCAGCATGATAGTTGAGACTGGAATACTGGAGAAGAAAAGAGCAAAAGACTGAGGGCTCCATGTTGAGACATACATATTCATTTTCAAGAGTGGCCAAAAAGACTGAGGAATCAGAGTTGTGGGGTATATGGGAAAGGGGAGGAGTGTTTCAAGGAGAGGGCGAGAGTTGACAGTGTTAGGGAGATCACAGAGATTGAAGACTGCATACAAACTGTTGAATTGAGCTGCCCATGGTCTAGTAGGGAGATGGAGACTGAAGCAAGTCATTGTGGTTACGTGATAAATTATGACAGAGATGGGAACAAAGTGTTATGGAAATATTGAGGAAAGAGTAACGAACTTCCCAAATTTGGAAGATTTGGAAGTGGGTATATTCCAGAAGGAGGAAATAGTACATTCAAGGAGTGAAAGGGAACAGACTGGACTGAGCTTCTTAAGGACAAGATCTGTCTTATTCATCTCCTTACTCCTAATGCCAAATGCTCATTGAACTGCTAATGATGATATGGGGCTAAAGTGGTCTGTGAGCCAACTACCAAGTATGGTGGATGTGGGTGACAGCAGGTGATGAATGATAAAGAAGAAAGATGCTGGTATAAGCAAATGGATGCTTATAAAGCGTATGCCTAAGGTTAAGTCCCTAGTTGGGAAGGTCCAGAGACCATTGTAAGCCAGCCAAAGAGGAGGTTTAGAAGGCTTCAGAGTAACACCCTAAGATGGAATTACCAGGGCACTGACTTCTCTTTTCCTTTTGTTCATGGAAAAAGCACTGGACTTAGAGTCAGATACCTGGATTCAAATATTGGCTGTCGCTAATTTGGAGTGCGCCTTTGGGCAAGTTGTTTCATCTCTTTGAGTCTTGGTTTCCTCACTTGTGAAATAAAGTGCCTTCTCCACTTCATGAGGAAGACCACATGAATGGTTGGGATCCACTTTGTAAACTGTATAGTTAACTGAGCAGACGTTAGGAAAACTTTGATATTGATAATTTTATCAAGAAGAATTATATCAGTGCCAGAGTTCGCTGCAGAGAAAGTAGGGCCTTCTCTTCCCTTTACCTCTTCTCTTATTTCTTCATCCAATAGACATTTATTAAATATCTTTTTGATGCTAGCTGGGCTGGGGATAGAAAGAAGATTAACTTATGGTTGCTACCTGTAGAAAGATAGTCAATTGGGGAGATAGACACATAGATAGCAAGAAGATAACACAATATGTGCTATAAGAGAGAAAAGAAAAATATTGGAGTAGAGAGGAGGGAACAACTGTCTAGAGATAGCAGGAGGTGAGATGGGCCTTGAATGACCAGCAGGAATTTACTATGTGGAGTGGGAAGCGAACTGTGTATACAAAGGCACAGATACATATGAAGGCCATGCTAAGGAGTTTGGACTTTATGTTCTAGGCCAGTGGTTCTCAAAATGTGGTCTGCTTTCAAGGGGTTTGTGAGATCAAAATGATTTTCATAATAATACTAAGACATTATTTTTCTTTTTAACTCTCATTCTCTCGTGTGTGTACTGTGTGGTTGTCCAGAGGCTTCAGGACATGTCACAACAGATTGACTGCAGAAGCAGGTATGAGAATACAACTAAATTGTATTTTTTTCCTTTTTCTCCCCAAAGCCCCCCAGTACATAGTTGTATATTCTTCGTTGTGGGTCCTTCTAGTTGTGGCATGTGGGACGCTGCCTCAGCGTGGTTTGATGAGCAGTGCCATGTCCGCGCCCAGGATTCGAACCAACGAAACACTGGGCCGCCTGCAGCGGAGCGCGCGAACTTAACCACTCGGCCACGGGGCCAGCCCCTAAACAGATTTTCATACATGTAAAACAATGCTACTCTTCTCACCAAATTTTTGTTTGTTTGTTTTGGAAAATAGAGTTATTTTTCATAAAAATGTAATTTATGTTAACAGGTTTATTATTATTATTTTAAATGAACCAATATGTATATATTTTTAAATTTCTCAGCTTTAGTTTCTAGTGTGATAACTATCAATGGATATAATCCACACAAATGAAAGCTCTTGGGAGTCCTCGATAATTTTTAACAACGTGAAGGGGATCCTGAGACCAAAAGTTTTGAGAACCCTATTCTAGGCAGTAAGACATCACTGAAGGGTTTTGAATAAAGGAGTGACATGATAACATTTCAACAAATATTTTTTAAAACACCTACTATGTGCCTGGCACTATTCTACGTGCTAGGATACAGCAGTGAACAAATCAAAGCAAACTCTCTGCTCTCATGGGACTTATACTGGGTGTGATAGACAGCAACAAAATAATTAATATATATAGTGTATTAGACAGTAGTAGCTGTGGAGAAAAGTAGGGAACTAGGATATGAAAGCTGAAAGGTGTGTGTGTATATGTGTGTGTCTGTGAAATTTTGGATAGAGTGGCCAGGGAAGGCCTCAGTAAGAAGGAGAGTTTTCAGTAAAGACCTGAAAGAACAAGGGAGTGGACCATCCAGATAGCTGGGAGAAATCGATTCAGGCAGAGGACACAGCAAGTGAAAAAATTTTGAGACAAGAGCATGCCTGGCAAGTTTGAGAAACAACATGGAAGCCAGTGTGGTTGGAGTGGAAGAAGAGGGAGAGAATTAGGAGATGAGAGTTATGAAGGGGAGGGCGCTCTACCTGAGACAAAAAGCCGATGGAAGTTTTTGAGACTAGAAAAGATTTCTTCTTCACCTTCTTCTTCTTCTCTTCTTCTTCTTCTTCTTCTTCTTCTTCTTCTTCTTCTTCTTCTTCCTCTTCCTCTTCCTCTTCCTCTTCTCCTTCTTATTCCTCCTCTTCCTCCTCCTCTTCCTCTTTCTCCTCCTCTTCTTTTCTTCTTCTTCTTCAGGATTGGCACCTGAGCTAACATCTGTTGCTAATCTTCTTTTTTTCTTTCTTCTTCTCCCCAAAGCCCCCTGGTACATAGTTGTATGTTTGGTTGTAGGTCCTTCTGGTTGTGCTGTGTGGGACGCTGCCCCACCATGGCCTGATGAGTGGTGCCATGTCTGTGCCCACGACTGGAACCTGTGAAACCCTGGGCCACTGAAGCGGAGCACGTGAACCCAACCACTCAGCCATGGGGCCAGCCCAAAAATATATCTTCTGACTTACCTTTAACAGAATCACTTTGGTTGCTGTGTTGATAACAGGTCAAAAGGCTATAAATAGAAAGGCCAGATAGGAGGCTCTTGCTATAATCCAGGTGCAAGATGATGGTGTTTGGACCAGGGTCCCAGTGGGGATCATGAGAGATAGTTGGATTCTCAATAGATTTTGAAAGTAGAGTTGACAAAATGTGGCAATGGATTGGATATGAGGTATGAGAAAAAGAGAAGAGTCAAATTACACTAGACTTTTGACCTGAGTAACTGTAAGAATGGAGGTGCCATTAACTGACACAAAGAAGGCTGCAGGAGGGGCAGGTTTGAAGAGAATTATCAAGAGCTTGGTTTTGGATGTATTAATTGGGAGATGTCTATTAAACACCCAGTGGATGCGGCAAGTAAGCTGTTTCATATGTGGGTCTGAGTTCAGGAAAGACGTCTAGACTGGAATATGAATTTGAAGGCTCTCAGAATAAAGATAGTATTTAAAACCTGAGGGACAAGAAGAAATTTCTCAGGAAATGAGTGTAGGTAGAAAAGGAAACAGCTCCGATGACTCGATCCTGGGGCAACTCTAATATTTAGGGGTTGGGAAAATGAAGAAGAATTAGCAAAAGACACTGAGAAAAAGGAACAAAGAAGAAAACCAGGAAAGTGAGAAATCCTGGAAGTCAAATGAAGAAAGTATTTTAAGGATGAAAGAGTAATCAACTGTGTTAAATGCTGCTTACAGATCAAATCATACGAAAACTAAGAAATGGTAATTGGATTAACTAATGTGGAGGTACTGGTGATCTTAAGAAGAGCCGTTTTAGTGGCGTATAGGGGACAAAAATCTGATTGGAGTGAGTTCAAGAGAGGATAGGAGAGGAATTGAAAATGTTGAGTATATATACCTTTTTCAAAGAGTTTTGCTAAAAGGGGAGGAGAAAATGCGGCAGCTGGAGGAGAAAGTGGAGTCAAAAGAGGGTTACAGTATTTGTTTTTGTTTGTTTTCAAGATGGGAAAAATAAAGTCTACATGCTGACTGAGAATGATCCAGTAGAGAGGGAAAAATTGATGCTGCAGGAGAGAATTGCTGGAGCAGTGTCCTTGAATACGCAAGTGTACAGGTGGAGAGCTTGGCTATGTGCTTGGATAATCCATCCATGGTAAGAGGAAGGAAGAGGACTTTTAGGAGTACAAATTTGGTGCCATTGTGGAGAAGAGATTAGAGGGGGAACTTGCAGCTATTGGTTACTTTTTGTCCACACTGTGCTAGATGCTTTCCTCACAGCAGTCCTTGATGTAAGAGGGAGATGGGTTATGAGGCTGTTGCAATGAGGCAAGTAAAGTTGAGAACTGAACGAAAGCTTCGGAAGTTCTAAGACACTGTGCTCTTTATGCTCCCATGGAATTTTTTTTCCCTAGATCACATTTGCTTCTCATTGCAGATATCAGAATGCCTTCAATTTGATGACAAAGATTCTTCTCTTGACCAAATTTTAGTCAGCTCCTTAACCTTCTCCTAGGCCCATCTGTGCACTTCCTTGTAAAATCTAGTTTTAGCAAAAACCCTGCTAAGTCAGTTTACCCGGAACCTCCCACCCTCAATACCTGATCACCCTCAATATCTGAGTGGGTCCCTCATCCTCTGCCATCACCCAAGTAATGTCTGATTACCCTGGCCTGTCTTCAGCAAGAATTCTGTTAGGTGCATTTAGCCAGAATCCCCTTTACTCCTGATGTTTCTGCTTAGTGATTTTCCACCCACTGACCCTCACGCTGCTCCATCACCATGAAATCCCATTTGCCTAGGCTGTATTCATAGCTGAGCCCCGTTTCTCTCCCCCGCTGCAAAACTCCATCACAGTGGTCCCTATGCCTATCTTGATAGTCCCCTTCCTGTGAATAAAGTCTTCTTTACCGGCTTTAACAAATGCCATTGAATATTTTTTTTCTTTAACATTGCGTAGGAAGAAACTAACTTGCTAGCTCAACCACAGGATAGAGATCCTTGCTTCTTATAATGGAAGGAAACGGTTGAGTGGTCACAAGACTCTGCAGCACTGGGCAGCTCTTGGTGCTGGAGGGCCCTAGGCCTGAAGCCAGACACGATTATGCAAAAGATAAAGACAAAAAGGCAATAGAAGAATAGAGAAGAGTGAAGTTCTTATTTGGGATCTGAAAGGAAATATAGATGGGAAGCTGGAGAGCACAATCCAGATGAGGAAGTTTCCCTGCCTTCTCTCCTTCCTCTGAATTACCATTGCAGCAGCTAATATTTACTGAGGGCTTGTTATGTGCAAGGCAATTATCTACGTTCCATCACTTAATCCTCACAACTATCTCACGAGGTGGATTCTAAGGAGAGGGTGAGAGAAGTCATTTACCCAATGACACACCTGGAAAACAGCAAAACCAGAAATAAAACCCAAGTGTCTGACACTAAAGCTTATGTCCTTAACTCCTTGTACCTTTGTTCATTCATTAATTACCTCAAAAATTCTATAAACAGTACTCGGCAGCTGCTCTGGAAGGTTCCATGGCGAGTGGGACAGTCTTCAGGTGAAAGGGCTAAGACTTGAGCACATATCAGATGTGACAAAGAACAGTAATACATTACAACGTCCTTTAGGATTTCACAGGTGGGGGTGGTGACTCTGGCTGGGGGAAACCGGGGAGATCAAGGAAGCCTTCAAAAAGAAAGTAGCATTTGAGACGAGCCTATATACACAAGTAAGGGTTTTTAAACTAGTTGTTTTATATGGCATATACGCTGAACATGACTACACATGTGTGCAAAAGTTATAAGCATTGGAAGACTGTGTGAAGATTTAATTGAAAGAAAATAAGGGATAAAGGCATGGAAGAAGGAGAGGGTCCCATCGTTCAGGATGTAGAGAGGTCCCGGTTCAATCCCCCGCCTCTGTCTCAAGATCCAGTCTCAAATGACTTGGGGGTATTTTCCTCTTAGATTTTTCCCTTAGGAACATATTCAAAGTGATATGCACTCAGTGGAACACTATATGGTCATATTTTAAAAATGAGGAAGTACTTTATGAACTGTTAGGAGATTATTTCCAAAATGTAATGTTAAATGAAAAAAAGCAAGGTGCAGAATACTGGATACAGGATGTTACTATTTGTGTAATAATGGGAAAAAAGAACGTGTGTGTGTGTGTGCGTGTATGCACTTGGTTGTTTACATGTAAAATATGGGAGGATACCCAGGGCACTGATGACAGTGATTGCCTTCCTGGAGGGGAGCTATGTGGCTTGAGGACAGGGTGACAGGGAGATTTTTCACTGTACATCTTTTTGTGTCCTTTGACGTTTTAACTATGTAGATAGGTTTTCTATTCAAAAACTAAATAAATACAAGTTGAACTTTTTTCAAAGTAAGTACAATAGCCTCTACAGGCCATTCCCTGAAGAGGGCATCTATTGTAACACAGTATAAGCAAAACCCTGCACTTAGGGGGGCAGTTTCAAAAATTCATCTGCATAGCAAAACAAAAACGAAAACAAAAATACCCAGAAATGAATTAAAAAAAATAAATAAACTAGGTAAAATATTTATTATTAGTTTTCTTAACGTAAGACAGCTCTTAGAAACCAATAAAAAAAGACCTATAACACAACTCCAAAATGGCAAAGGACAAAATGGACTTCACATAAACAAAAATATGAGTGGACTCATAATCTTTTTTTTAATGACCAACCTCATTTGTAATTAAAGAAAGGCAAATTAGAACAATGAGCTACTGCTTTCTCACCTATGAGACTGAAAATATCAAAAAGTCAGATATCACAGAGTGTTAAAGAGGGCATGATGAAAGTACCATTGGAAGGATATAAATTGGTATACTCTCTTGCAGCACGAATTAGAAACGCCTATCAAACTTGAAAATGAACATACCTTTGACCCATTAATTTTGAGAATTTATCTAGATAGATAATCTTTACATATGTACAAAGATAAATGTACAAAATTATTCATTGCAGCATTCTTTGTAATTACAAAAGATCAAAACAAACCTAAATATTTTCCAGTTGGGGAACCTGCTACATCTAAGCAGAGGAGCACTACGTAGGTCTTGAAGAGAACCACATGGAGCTGTATTACTGTAAAGACAAGACCTTAATGTAGCCCCCTCATTATCTCTTACTCGGACTGCAGAAATTGCTTGCCGACAGGTTTGCCTACTTTCATTTTGCTCCCTTGCAGGACCCGCTACATAATCTGTAGGGCCTGGTGCAAAATGAAAATGCAGGGCCCTTTGTTTAAAAAAAATATTAAGAATTCCAAGATGGTGACAGCAGAGCATGGAAGCAAGTATGGGACCCTTCTAAGTCCTTGTGCAAGTGCAGAGGTTGCACCCCCACAAAGCCACCTCTGTCCCTTGAGTAACCTTGAGTGGATGTGAAAGTGGCCTGCTGCTCCCTCTGCCTGGAACATCTTTCTACCACTATATCTTTTTCTTATGATGTACTACATGCCTATCAAGAAATAACTCAAATGTGACCTGCCTTGGGAAGTTTTCCTTGAACCTTCTCACCCGAGTCATTCATTCTTCAGTGCGCCCCTCACTCTTGCACATAGCTTTATGAACGCTTTATCACAATGTACTATGAGTATTTGTTTAAAAGTCTCTCCCCCTGAGCTTCTCAAGGCCTTGGCTGATGGCTTATGCTTTACTTGGTAACCCTATCACCTCACACGTTGCCTAGCACGTGGGAGTTGAGAGAATGAATGAGTTGGAGTGGATAAGATTTTATGAGTGTGCTAAATAATCAGGCATCTTGCTTCACAGTTACACCTCACCTTCATGTTGCTAAATCTGATTGGACTCTGATTTCACTGAGGCCTGCAGGTCCTGATGGCTGACTCTTGCTCCTAAGAGCCAATGATACAGTTTCAGATGGTCCCCTGGAGTGGTGGGAGATGCTCAAACCTGAAAGCCTCCCAAACCACCCACACCTGCCTCTGAATCTTCTTATACCCTTCAGACATTTAAAATAGGGGTCTGACTTCATCAGGGCCAGCTGGCCCCATCAGTCAGTGCCAGGTTCCAGGAACTTGCCTGTAGTTTGAGACTGCGTTTAATCCTTTGCAACACTGTCTTTCAAATAGGGGTATGCAATACCCCATGATACACAAAGACTTCCTAAGAGGTACTCGTGCATTGATATTTTTAAGGGAATTTATTTCCAGATCCTCAACTTTCATATGTATTCTGCCTGAGAAAGTTTCTGGAGTTGAGACTCCAAGCTGGCTTTTCCTTCATAATTGTAGTTCTGCTAGTCTTCATAAGCAAGGTATATCCCCGGCCCACCCTGAAGCTTAATATGGTATAAGAGAAATGCAAAATCCTGGAGGTGACAAAGGAACAACTAAAACTATCAGTTTCTGAATCAAGAAGTAGAGAATTTGAATAGACCAATCACCAGTAAGGAGATCGAAACAGTAATCAAAAACCTCCCAAAAAATAAAAGTCCAGGACCAGATAGATGACTTCCCTGGTGAATTCTACCAAACATTCAAAGAAGACTTAATAGCTATCCTTCTCAACCTCTTCCAAAAAACTGAAGAGGAGGGGAAGCTTCCTAACTCATTCTATGAAGCCAACATTATCTTTGGGGTTTTCTGTATATAAGATCATGTCGTCTGCAAACAGCGAGAGTTTCACTTCTTCCCTCCTTATTTGGATTCCTTTTATTCCTTTATCTTGCCTGATTGCTCTGGCCAGGACCTCCAGTACTATGTTAAATAAGAGTGGTGATAAAGGGCATCCTTGTCTCATTCCTGTTTTCAGGGGGTTGACACTCAGTTTTTGCCCATTGAGTATGATGTTGGCTGTGGGCTTGTCATATATGACCTTTATTATGTTGAGGTAGTTCCATTCTATGGCCATTTTGTTCAGAGTTTTTATCATAAATGGCTGTTGGATCTTGTCAAATGCTTTCTCTACATCTATTGAGATGATAATGTGGTTTTTATTCCTCAGTTTGTTGATGTGGTGTATCACGTTGATTGATTTGCGGATGTTGAACCATCCCTGTGTCCCTGGTATGAATCCCACTTGATCATGATGTATCATCCTTTTGATGAATTGCTGAATTCTGGTGGCCAAAATTTTGTTTAGAATTTTTGCATCTATGTTCATCAGTGATATTGGCCTGTAGTTCTCTTTTTTCGTGGCATCCTTGTCTGGCTTTGGTATCAGCATGATGTTGGCCTCCTAGAATGTGTTAGGAAGTGTTCCATCCTCCCTAAGTTTTTGGAATAGCTTGAAAAGGATAGGTATTAAATCCTCTCTGAAAGTTTGGTAGAATTCCCCAGGGAAGCCATCTGGTCCTGGGGTTTTATTCCCAACATTATCTTGATACCGAAACCAGACAAAGGCAACACAAAGAAAGAAAATTACAGACCAATATCACTGATGAACATCGATGCAAAAGTCGTCAACAAAATACTAGCAAATTGAATACAACAATATATTAAAAAGATCATACACCATGATAAAGTGGGATTTATTCTAGGGATACAGGGATGGGTCAACATACACAAATCAATCAATGTGATATACCACATTAACAAAAGGAAGAATAAAAATCACAAGATCATGTCAATAGATGCAGAGAAAGCATTTGACAAGATACAGCATCACTTTATGATAAAAACTCTAAATAAAATGGGTATAGAAGGAAAATACGTCAACACAATAAAGGCCATATATGACAAACCCACAGCTAATATCATACTCAATGGAGAAAAACTGAAAGCTATCCCTCTAAAAAGAGGAACCAGACACGGATGCCCACTTTCACCACTCTTATTTAACATAGTATTGGAAGTCCTAGCCAGAGCAATCAGGCAAGAAAAAGAAATAAAAGGGATCCAAATTGGAAAACAAGTGAAACTCACTATTTGCAGACAACATGATTTTATACATAGAAAACCCTAAAGAATCCACTAAAAAACTTTTAGAAATAATAAATGAATACAGTCAAGTTGCAGGATACAAAATCAACATACAAAAATGAGTTGAACTTCTACGCACTAACAACAAAGTAGCAGAAAGAGAAATTAAGAATACAGTTCCATGTACAATTGCAACAAAAAGAATGAAATACCTAGGAATAAACTTAACCAAAGAGGTGTAGGATCTCTACACTGAAAACTATGAAACGTTGAAAGAAATTGAAGAAGATACAAAGAAATGGAAAGATATTCCGTGCTCTTGGATTGGGAGAATTAACATAGTTAAAATGTCCATACTTCCTAGAGCAATCTATAGATTCAATGCAATCCCTATCAAAGTTCCAACAACATTTTTCACAGAAATGGGACAAAGAAGCCTAAAATTTATATGGAACAACAAAAGACCCCGAATAGCCAAAGGAATCCTGAGGAAAAAGAACAAAGCTGGAGGTATCACAATCCCTGATTTTAAAATATACTACAATGCTATAGTAACCAAAACAGCATGGTACTGACACAAAAACAGACACAGAGATCAATGGAACAGAATTAAGAGCCCAGAAATAAATCCACATATATAGGACAGCTAATTTCCGACAAGGGAGCCAAGAGCATACAATGGGAGAAAGGAGAGTCTCTTCAATAAATGGTGTTGGGAAAACTGGACAGCCACATACAAAAGAATGAAAGTAGGCCATCTTACACCATGCGCCAAAATCAACTCAAAATGGATTAAAGACCTGAATGTAAGACCTGAAACCATAAAACGTCTGGAAGAAAACACATGCAGTACACTCTTTGACGTCGGTCTTAACAGTGTTTTTTCAAATACCATGTCTAACCAGGCAAGGGAAACAATAGAAAAAATAAACAAATGGGACTACATCGAACTAAAAAGCTTCTGCACAGCAAAGGAAACCATCAACAAAGTGAAAAGATAACCTAACAATTGGGAGAAGATATTTTCAAACCTTATATATCAGATAAGGGGTTAATATCCAAAATATACAAAGAACTCATATGTCTCAACAACAAAAAAACCAACAACCCAATTAAAAAATGGGCAAAAGATCTGAACAGAGATTTCTCCAAAGAAAATATACAGATGGCCAATAGGCACATGAAAAGATATTCAACATTATGAACTGTCAGGGAAATTCAAATCAAAACTACAATGAGATAGCACCTCACTCGGGTCAGAATGGTTATAATTAACAAGACAGGAAATAATAAGTGTTGGAGAGGATATGGAGAGAAGGGAACTCCCATACACTGCTGGCGGGACCGCAAGCTGGTGCAGCCACTATGGAAAACAGTATGGAGTTTCCTCAGAAAATTAAGAATAGATCTACTATATGATCCAGCTATTCCACTGCTGGGCATTTATCCAAAGAACTTGAAAATACAAATGCATAAAGATACATGCATCCCTATGTTCATCACATTAGCTAAGACTTGGAAGCAATGTAGGTGCCCATTGAGGGATGAATGGATAAAGAAGATGTGGTATATATATACAATGGAATACTGCTCAGCCATAAGAAATGATGAAATCCAGCCATTTGTGACAACCTGGATGGGCCTTGAGTGCATTATGCTAAGTGAAATAAGTTAGAGGGAGAAAGTCAAATACCGTATGATCTCACTCATGAGTAGAAGATAAAAACAACAACAAACAAACACATAGCAACAGAGATTGGATTAGTGATTACCAAAGGGGAAGGGGGGAGGGGAGAGGGTGAAGGGGGTGATTAGACACATGTGTGTGGTAATGGATTGTAATTAGTCTTTGGGGGGGGGTGAGCAGGATGTAATCTACACAGAATTTGAAATATATTATGATGCACACCTGAAAGTTACATAATGTTATAATCCAATATTACTGCAATAAAAATTTTAAAAAATTAGCTTCAGGGAAATATCCTTTAATTATGGAGTGACATAATTTATCAAAACTATTTTGGGTGGTATGTGAGAAAAAGCATGAAGACCATTGGTCTAAGACAACACACTGGTAGTCTCTGGAGGGTTTTCTAGTGGGTCCTGGCCTGGTCCTCTCAACCTCTAGGCTTCTGAAACTGAACCTCAGGCTGGCCAGGTAAACAGCTTTTACTTGATTTCTTCACAGCTTCCGTCACAGCTGACCAGTCTCCCTCTTGTAACACACCTTCCTTTGGCTTTGGCACTGTCACCCTCTCCTGATTTTCCTCCCTACCTCTCTGGCCCTCGTTCCAACTTTCCTTTTCTAGTTCCATCTCTTCCAACTGACCTTTTAAATTCAGGAGTTTCTCAGGGCAGTTATAAGCCCTCTTCTCTTTCTGTTCTTTTCTTACGAAGAGATTTCATCCATTACCGCCATTTCAACCATCTGCATATGAGCAACTCCCAAATTTCTCTCTTTAGCCCAGACCTTGCTCCTGAATTCCTAAATCCAGTTGTTTATTCCACATCTATACCTGAATGCCTCACAGGGTTTCCAAACCGCCAACTGGGAACGATCAAAGCCAGGCTCGTGTTCTTCCCATTCAAAATCTCGTCCTCCTCAAGCCTTCCCCAACTTAGTAACCATACTCCATCTGCCCAGTTCCTGCCACAGACCTGGGAGGCATCCTTGATAGCTCCTTAACCTCTTCCATATTCAATAAATAATCTATTCCTGGGGCCAGCCCAGTGATGCAGCAGTTAAGTTCCCATGTTCTACTTTGAAGACCCAGGGTTTGCTGGTTCGGGTCCTGGGTGCGGACCTATGCACCGCTTGTCAAGCCATGCTGTGGCAGGCGTCCCACATATAAAGTAGAGGAAGATGGGCATGGATGTTAGCTCAGGGCCAGTCTTCCTCAGCAAAAAGAGGAGGATCGGTGGCAGATGTTAGCTCAGGGCTAATCTCCCTCAAAAAAAAAAATCTATTCCTGTGGATTCCACTTCATGCAAGATTTCCCTAAGCCTCCAGATTAGACTACATACTCCTATTCTGTACCCTCATGTAGCACCTTGTACTTCATAGTACTTATCCAAATTGTAGTTAAGTAATTATTTGTGAATTCTATCTCCCTCTCTACATCATAAGCTTCATGATAACAAGGACCATGCCTGTATTTTTCCTAGCACAGAGTAGGATCTCAATAAATATTTATTAAATTAACAAACATAAACACTCAAGATTGTAGCAACTATGTATTGTCTGCAATTTAGTATCTAATGCTATTTGCACAGTAGGGGGCAGCAGAGTATAGATAATAGAAAGAATCCAGGACTCAGTATTAAAAGGGTGACCTTGGGTAAATCACTTAACATTTCTGAGACTATTTCCTTCTCTGGAAATCAGGGCTAATTCTCTTTCCCTTGGATCAAAAGAGATAAGCAGATATAAAAGAGCTTTAGTGCTGTACAAACAGAGGAGTGTTACTAGAGCCAGTTATGATAAATATTTGTTAAATAAGTGGGGATAGAGGAAGAAGATTTGGTTACACTGTAGAACAAATGCGAGTAGAGACTTGACAGATTCGGAAGAGAGGAAATGAAAGCTCAAGGCTGGCCTAAGTCCAGAGCCACTGGAAGCGAAGCTGTGAAGTTAGCAGTGTGTCCTTGGCATGCTCTCGTCTCTGCTCTCTGATCCCTGCCCTCCCACCTCTGCCTCTAGCCTCTAGTGCCCTATGGCTGTGCTCTGCTGCAGGCCTTTCCCTTTCCTCCCGTCAAAGCACATCTGTTTGTGCCCTGGACCCTCAGAGACCTGCTCACTGCCATCCACAACGACAGCTAGGTAACCTGATAAATGCATCCCTGCTAAAGTGCTAAAATGGCAGAGAGGGTATTATTTTACCACTCCTGATAATAGGAGTTGGGCCTTTTTGAGAAAAAAGGATAACCTACTCAAAAAGTATACATTCTGTCAACCTACAAAAACAGAAACCAGTTAAAGAGGCAAAGCATTTATTTGGGATCAAAGAATTGCAATTCAGGTAGATTGCAATTCAGCACAGACTCAGGTAGAAACCCAAATAGTCTCCTGACTACAGAAGAGGGATGTAGGGTTTTTATGGGGAAAAGCAAGGATAAGGTGAGTTGTATTAAAGAAGAGTTCATTGGTGCTGGATGAAGTAAGGCTAGGTCTGTACTTCACAGATTGGCTTGAGGTTAGATCATCAGGCAAAAGGCTACACTGGTATTTCATTGATTGGTTAGCAATGCAGTCAGCAGCAAAGTCCTGTTCCATTAGTCCTTAGAGACAGGATATTCTTGTCCTTACTGACTTATTGGAATGTTGGTGGTTTGGTCCAGTTTGGAAGATAAAGAAAACAAGACATGCAAGGCAATTCCTCTTACATGGCTGCTCTGGCTCTTTTTTTTTTTTTTTTTTTGCAGAGGAAGACTGGCCCTGAGCTAACATCCATGCCCATCTTCCTCTATTTTATATGTAGGATGCTGCCACAGCATGGCTTGATGAGTGATGCATATGTCCCCACCAGGATCCAAACCTACAAGTCTGGGCCACCAAAGCAGAGCATGTGAACTTAACCACTATGCCACTGGGCTACCCTTCTGGCTCTATTTTAATGTGGCTCCACTCGTGCCATTTTTCATGAGTCCAAATGATGAAGGTTTGGGTTCTGTGAAATGAGAGGAAATGGAAGTTAACAGCGATTAAGGCAGTCCTAATCTTGGGCTCAAGAAAAATAATTGTACAAATACAGACTCTGTGAGATGTAACTTGATAGTAATATGAGGAGAAAAACTTTAAGAAACTCATATATATATATATATATATATATATATATATATATACATGCATATGATGTATATATCTCTCTCTATATATACATATATATAATTGAATTGTAATTTACATCAGTAAAATTTATTTTTTGGTGTATAGTTCTGTGTGTTTTGACAAATACAGTGTCAGGTAACCACCACAATCAAAATACAGAATGGTTCATCAATCCCTAAAAATTCATGTGTGTTAGCCCTTTGTACTCGAAACTTTCCCCTTAAGCCCTGGCAACACTTTGTTCTCTATCCTTATAGTTTTGCCTGAATAGGCAGAATGTCACATAAATGGAATCATACAGTATGTAGGCATTTGAATTTGATTTCTTTCACTTGGCATAATGGATTTAAGATTCATCCACATTGTTCTGTGTATCAACAGTTCATTCCTTTTCTTATTACTGAGTAATATTCCATTGTTGGATATACCACAGTTTGTTAATCCATTTCCCAGTTGAGGATCATTTGGGTTGTTTCCAGCTTTGACAATTTGAGTAAACATTCAGATACAGTTTTTGTGTGAACATAAATTTTCATTTCACTTCGGCAAATTTCTGGGAGAGATTGTTGGGTCATATGGTAAGTGTATGTTTAACTTTATTAGAAACTGAGAGAGTGGCTGTATCATTTTGCATTCCCACCAGCAGTGGATCAGAGTTCCAGCTGCTCTTCATCCTGACCAGCAATTGGTATTGTCAGGTTTTTTCTTAACTTTATATACTTGTATTTCATTTTGGTTTTAATTTGCATTTCCCTAATGACTAATGATGTTGAGTATCTTTTCTTTTCAGCTTTATTGAGATATAATTGACATAGCATTGTGTAAGTTTAAGGTATATGATGTGATGATTTGATACACATATATATTGCAAAGTGTTTACCTTAATAAGGTTAGTTAACACATCCTTATCCTCACATATTACCATTTTGTCATTGTTGTTGTTCTTATCTGAGTATCTTTTCACATGCTTATTTGCCATATATCTTCTTTGATGAAGTGTCCATTCAGATCTTTTGCCCATCTTTTCTTGAATTGTTCATTTTCTTATTTACTGAGGGGTTTTTGTGTGTGTGTGTGTGTGAGGAAGATTAGCCCTGAGCTAACATCTGTTGCCAATCTTCCTCGTTTTGCTTGAGGAAGATTGTTGCTATGCTAACATCTGTGCCAATCTTTCTCTGTTTTATGTGGGATCCTGCCACAGTGTGGCTTGACCAGTGGTGCTAAGTCCACGCCTAGGATCCAAACCTGCGAACCCTGGGCAGCCAAAGCAGAGCTCGAAAACTTAACCACTACACCACCAGGCTGGCCTCCCTTATTTACTGAGTTTTCAGAGTTCTTTATAAATTCTGGATTGAAGTCCTTTTGTTAGACATATGATTTGCCAATATTTTCTCCTAGGTTGTTGCTTGTGTTTTCATCCCAAAACAATGTCTTTCAAAGAAAAAAAATTTTAATTTTGATGAAGTCCAATGCATCAAGTTTTCCCTTGATAAATTTTGCTTTACTGTTACATTTAAGAACTCTGTCTGACAAGGTGACAAAGGTTTTTCTCCTTTGCTTTCTTCTAAAAGTTTCATAGGTATACATTTAGATCTATGATCCATTTCAATTAAATTTTTTAAATGGAAAGTGTAAAGTATAGATTAAGTTTTAAATTTTGCATATGAATGTCCAATTTTTCCAGCATCATTTGTTGAAAAGACAGTCTTTCTCCATTGAATTGCCTTTGCACTTTTGTAAAAATATCAATTGGCCATATTTGTGTCAATCTATTTCTGGACTCTCATTCTGTTCTATTGATCCACACATCTCTCTTTTTGCCAATACCACAGTCTTTATTAGTGCAGTGGTATAGTAAGTCTTGAAATCAGACAAGGTGAGTTCTCCAACACTGCTCTGTTTTAGCTTTCTAGTTCCTTTGTCTTTCTATATAAATATTGATATCTACAGAAAATACCACTAGGATTTTTATTGGGATTGTACTGAATCTATACATCAATTTGGTGGGAATTGACATCTTAACAGAATTGAGCCTTCCAATCAGTGATCATGTTACATTGCTCCATTTGTTTAGGTCATCTTTCATTTCCTTCACCAGTGTTATAGTTTTCAGCATAAAGATCCATCATACATTTTGTTATATTTATCCCTAAGTATTTCATTATTTTGGTGCAATTGTAAATAATATTGTTTATTTAATTTTGTTTTCCAAGCTTGTTGCCAGTATATAGAAATGCAATTGCAGGGCTGGCCCCGTGGCCGAGTGGTTAAGTTCACGCGCTCCGCTGCAGGCAGCCCAGTGTTTCGTTGGTTCGAATCCTGGGCGCAGACATGACACTGCTCATCAAACCACGCTGAGGCAGCGTCCCACATGCCCCAACTAGAAGAACCCACAACGAAGAATATACAACTATGTTCGGGGGTGGGGGTGGGGGGGGGGGCTTTGGGGAGAAAAAGGAAAAAAAAAATAAAAAGAAATGCAATTGCTTTTTATGTTATGACTTTGTATCCTGTGATTTTGCCAAATTCATTAATTAGTTCTAGGAATTTTTTTGTAGATTTTATAGAATTTTTTACATAGACAATCATGTCGGCTACTAATAGAGGCAGTTTCATTTCTTCCTTTCCAATCCATATAGTTTTTTTTCCTTGCCTTATTACATTGGTTAGAAATTTCTGGATGATGTTGAATAGGAGTGGCAAGAGTGAACATCCTTGCTACGTTCCCAGTTTAGGGAGAAAACATTTAGTGTTTCCTCATTAAGTATAATGTGCTTTTTGTAGATGCCGTTTTTTTAGGTTAGGAAAGTTTCCTTCTGTTCCTAGTTTGCTAAGAGATTTTATTATGAACAGATGTTAAATTCCGTAATGTATTTTCTTCGTCAATTGAGATTGCCTGTTTTTTCTTATTTAGTCTGTCAATATGGTGAATTACATTCATTGATTTTTTTTTTAATGTTGCACCAGCATTGAATTACCTGGGATAATCCCCACTTGGTAGTGAAGTATTATCTTTTTTATATGTTTCTGGATTCTACTTGCTAATAGTTTATTGAAGATTTTTGGGTCTATTTTCATGTGGAATATTGGTCTGTAGTTTTCTTGTAATGTCTTTTCTTCATTTTGGTATCAGGATAATGGTGACCTCATAAAATGAGTTGCAAATTGTCCCTCCTTTTCTATTTTCTGGAAGAGATTATGTGGAATTGGTATTATTTCCTGTTTAAATGTTTGGCAGAATTTGCCAGTGAAACCATCTGGGCCTGGAATTTTCTTCATTGGAAGGTTTTAAACTAGAAATTCAATTTTCTTTACTATTGTCCCACAGGTCCTGAAACTCTGTTTATTTATTTTATTTTATGTTATTTGCTGGGAAAAATTCTCTCTGAACTAACATCTGTTGCCAATCTTCCTCTCCTTTTTTTTTTTTCTCCTCCCCAAAGCCCCAGTACACAGTTGTACGTTTTAGTTGTAAGTCCTTCTGGTTCTTCTGTGTGAGCTGCCATCACAGCATGGCTACTGACAGATGAGTGGTGTGGTTCCATGCCTGGAAACTGGGCTCGGGCTGCCAAAGCAGAGCACGCTGAACTTTAACCACGGGGCCATCAAGGCTGCCTCAAACTCTGTTTATTTTTAAAAGCTTTTTTTCCTCTGTGATCTTCATACTGAATAATTGTTACTGGTCTTTCTCAAGTTCACTGATTCACTCCTCTGTCATCTCCATTTTATTAACAGCCCCTCCAGTCAATGTTTTTACTTCATATAATTTCCATTTGGTTCTTTTTTTATAATTTCTGTTTCTCTGCTGAGAACTTCCTCCTCTCCATTCATTTTAATGGTGGTTACTTTTACCTCATGGAAGATGGTTATAATATCTGCTTTAAAGTCTTTGTCAGATAATTCCAGCATCTGGGTCATTTTAGGATTAGCATCTGGTTTTTTTCCTTTCCCTTGAAGATGATTAGATTTTTCTGGTTCTTGGTATGTTAGGTAGTTTTGGATTGTATCCTGGCCATCTTGAATATTATATTGTGAGACTCTGAGTCCTGTTAAGTTCCTCTGGGTGTTGACTATTTTTATCTCAGCAGGCAATCAACTCAATCAGGTTCGGACTACAAGTTCTGTCTCACCTTCTGTGGGTCGTGGTTCCAATATCGGTTCATTTTCAGAGTTTTCTCTGCTGTTTGGATTTGACCCTCTCATGTGCCACTTAGGGGTTAGTCTGGGACTCAGGTGGTGGTTTCTGTTATAGTTCAGTTCCCAAAGCTCGTACTGAACTTCTAGGGGTGTGTTCTGCAACTTGGGGACAGGCCCAGGATCTCTGTTGGTTTACACACAGCTCTCTTCTCCCTGGGATTTCTCCCGTATTCTTTGTCTCCCACAGGCCCCTTTTTCTGATCCCTCTGTCTAGAAAGATAGGGTTCTCTTAGAGATTTAGCCTTTCATGCTGTCACACAGTTCCATGTGACTTAGCCCACCTCTGGAGTGAAGTGGCAAGAGAAAAGAGAAAGGGAGAAAAAAAGGGGGCTTCACTTCACAATCTCTACTATATTAATCACATTTTCTAGTTTCTATATTTGGTGCTTTGACATTTGGGGCCTTGCTGACCAGGGAGGACTGCTCCTCCGGGGTCAGCCAAGTCCTAGAGATAGGAAATGACTCTCCTGCCTTTGTCCCTTTCATGTGCAAATTAACAAGTCCTGAGCCCCTACCTCCCAATGACATCTGGGTCTCTATTCCACTGCCCTAATCACCTCAGGCCCCCCACATCTCAGAGCCTCTGAAATTATTCAAACTAGTCAATCCTGTTTACACTGTCTGGCCTATCTCTTTCCTCAGAAACCACAGTAAAGGCTCCCCTCCCTTCCCCTCTCGTCCTGTGATGGACCTCAGTGTTCTCTCTTGTGGCCCCCTTTTCCAGTTCCTCTATTTAGAGAGAGAGTTTTCGGTAACCGTGCTGAAACACCACCCCCGACGGCAATGCAGTTCCACAATTGGGGGTGGCCTTGGGTCAGGACAGGGAGAGAAAAAAAATAGGCATTCTCTCACACTCTCCAGCTCACAAGGGCCTCTTTTTCCAATCCTCGGGACAGAAAGATGGGGTTTTCTTAGCGTTTGTTGTCTGCACCTATTGCACAGTTCCCAGATTTGGCACACCCTTGGGTGAAAGGCAGGGGATAGAGGAGAAAAAAACATCACCAGGAAATTCACCACTGCCATAGTGGGTATTCTTCAAGTTTTGACATGCCTCCCAATCTGCCTGCTGTTGTTAACTTTTCAGAGTCTTAGGTAGTTTTTGTTTTGTTTTGTATTTTGGTCAGACATTTTAGTTGCAATCAGTGAGAGAGAGAGGCTATAATGGGTTTACTCTATTCATTTTTTTTAAATGTGTTTTTTTTTTGGAAGTTTTGCCTTAAACTAACATCTGTTACCAAGGATGTTGCCATCCTCCTTCTTTTTTCCTTTTCCCCCACCCCACAGCCCCAGTACATAGTTGTGTATAGTTGTGTATGTTGTGTGTAGTTGTCTTCTCATTCTTCTGTGTGAGCTGCCACCACAGCATGGCTACTGACAGGCGAGTGGCATGGTTCCATGCCCAGAATTGAACTCAGGCCGCTGAAGCAGAGTGCACAGAACTTTAACCACTAGGCCATCAGGGCTGGCTGGGGTTTACTCTATCTTGCCAGCACCAGAAGTAAAAAACAGATATTTTGGTTAATGACATGTTCAGCTGTACTGATGGAAAGAAAATACTGTACACAAAACCCAGAAAGTAATAGTTTCATTGGGAAAATATGATGCACTTATCCACTGCTACCTACAGAACCATTGTCCAGGTCTGAGACTCACTTTCACTCTCCCTATCTCCAAGATGACTATTTCACACCTCTCTTTCCAAACCATCACCATCATGTCCCTCTTCCTCTCAGCTGAAAATCATGCTTCCTAATTCTCTGAGAAAACAGAAACCATTAGAAGATAGTTTCCACATCTACTCACCTGTTTGCATCTCTACCCATATGCTGTCTCCCTTGCAGCTACTATGAATGGACTGTCCATGCTCCCAGCTAAGTCAGCTTCTCCACTTGTGCCTTAGATTCCATCCTCTCTCGCCTCCTCAAGGACATCACTTTGGGAACTGTCCTCTTTTTTTCCTGCATCATCAAATTTTCCCTCCCTATTGATTATTCCTTTAAGTGTACAAACATGCCATATTATCTACCTTCTTAAAGGAAAAAAAACCTCTTAACCCCATCACCCCCTTTAGATATTTAATCTCACACTTCCCTTAATATCTTAATTAATACTCTATTTTATACCCTACTTCTCTGCTCCCCTATAAGGCAAGCCAAACTCCTCAAAAGAGTTATTTATACTCATTGTCTCAAATTAGTTTCTCCACATTCTTTCTTAATCCCACTCCAGTTAGGCTTTTGTCCCCACTACAGCACCAAAGCTGCTCTTATCAAGGTCCCCAGTGACGTCCATCAAGTATCAGTTCTCACTCCTTCCCTGACTCCACCTACCACGAGCATCTGTTGCAGCTGATCACTTGCCTCTTGGAAACTTTCTTCACCTGGCTTCTGAGATGCCACTCTCTCAGTTCTCTTCATAGCTCACTGGCAACTTCTTGGTTTTCTTTGCTGGTTTCTCCTCAATCTCTAATCCGTAGATGTTGGAATACCCCAGGGTTTAGTCCTCAGGTGTGTTCTCTGTCTACACTATAGGTGATCCCATTCAGCTCCCTGGATTTGTGTACCATCTATAGAGTGAGCTCCCAGATTTAGGTCTCCAGCCTAGACTTCTCTGTACTTCAGACTTGTGTACCAACTGTCTATCAGCATTTCCACTTGGATGGAAATACTAATAAGTATCAATAAGATACTAATATGTATCTTTTTAAGTATCAAACTTAATATGTGCAAAACTGATGTACATATTATTTCCCACCCAAACCTGCTTCCCCTGTAGCTTCCCCCTTTCGATAACTGACAACTTTAGCTGCCAGTTGTCCAGACCAAAAAGCTCAGAGTCATTCCTTTTTAATGTAAACTTTATTGAAACATGATACCGGTACAGAACAGTGCACAAATTATAAGTGTATGACTCAATGAATTTTCACAAAGTGAGCACATTTATATGGTCAACACTTGGATCAAGAAGCAGACCATTACCCCAGAAGCCCTCATGTCTCCCTTCTAATCACTAGCTCCCCAAGGAGAACCAATATCCTGACTTCCTACAACACCATAGGTTAGTTCTGTGTATCTTTGAAATTTATGTAAACGGAACCATATAGTATACACTTTTTTGTGTCTTGCTTTCTTTGCTCAACATTAATTAATTTGTGAGATTAATTCATATTAAAAATGCAATTTAAGTTTGTCCGTTCTCATTGCTGTATATTCTATTATGTAAATATAGTATAATTTGTTCAATCATTCTATTCTTTGTGTGTGTGTGTGTGTGTGTGTGTGTGTGAGGAAGATTGTCACTGAGCTAACATCTGTGCCAATCTTCCTCTATTTTATGTGGGATGCCACCACAGCATGGCTTGACAAGTGGTGCTAGGTCTGCGCCTGAGATCTGAACCTACAAACTCTGGGCCACCGAAGTGGAGCTGGTGAACTTAACCACTATGCCACCAGACTGGCCCCTCAATCATTCTATTCTTGATGGGTGTTTGAGTAGTTTCCAGTTTGGGACTATTATAGATAATACTGCTATGACCAAACATATATATGTTTTTCAGTGAATATATGTAAGCATTTCCATTAGGTATATACCTAGGGGCATATATTCAGCTTTTGTAGATATTATCAGTTTTCCAAAGTGGTTCTATTAGTCACATTACCCACAGTAGTGTATTAGAGTTCTATATCCTCGCCAATACTGTCTTTCCCTCTCTCCTTTCCTAGTCTGTCATTTTCTTTTTAACTATTCTGGTGGCTAAGTAGTGGCATCATATCGTGGCTTTAAGTTGCATGTCTCAGAGTCATTTTTTATTCCTCTATTTCTCTCATACCCCCATCTGACCTGTCAGCAAATTCTATCAGCTCTATCTCCATAATGTGTCCAACATCAAAGTACTTTCACCATCTCTCCTGCTAACACCCTGGTCCATGCCACCATCATTTTTCACTCATTATTATAATAGCCTGCTAGCAGGAGTGTGTGTGTCCTTGGTGCTCCCTGAGTGTGTCTTTGCCCCCTCAGTTCTATTTCCCTCATTGTAGTCATAATGATACTCTTCAAACAAAAGTCAGATCATGTCACTCCTCTTCTCAAAAGTCTCCTATGGCTTCCCCTCTCACTCAGAATAAAAATCAATGTAGTTATGATTGACCTGCAAGGCCCTACATGGCTTTCCTCCTGCTACTTCTCTCCCCTTTGCCCACACCACTCCAGATAAACTGGCCTCCTTGTTGTTCATCAGATAAACCAAGCTGACTCCTCAGGTCTTTTGCACTGTTCTGTCTGCTTAGATTAGACTGTTCTGCCCATAGCCTCTCATAGCTCATCCTTTTACTTCCTTCAGCAATCTGCTCCACTGTCATCTTATTTAGAGGCCTCCCCTGACTGTGCTGCATAAAACAGCATCTCACCAACCCCTGCACTCATTATCCCTTTATTTTTATCCCTCACCTCCTTTATTTTTCTACCTTGAACTTATTATCACTGACATTTTAAAAAATTTACTTGATTATTATCTGTCTCTTGCAGTAGACAGTAAGTTCTCTGAGTACAGGGACATTGTGTTTTTCACTGCTATATTTACAGCTCCCCAAATGGTATCTGAACCATAGTAGACACTCAATAAATATTTTTTGAATAAATGCGTGATAAGTTAACAAATTGTGGTAAGTCCAGAAGAACAATACTGGGATGCTGAAAAGACATTACATAAGGAACTTGAGATATTTAACTTAGTGGAAAGATTTGAGGGAACAGGATCACTGTCTTCAAAAATAGGCAGGGCTATCACATGTGATTTTGGAGGTAAGAACTTGACCCTGACCTGCTTGAATACCTCCAGTAATGGGGAGTTCACTACTTTGTGAAGCAGCCAGCTCCATCATTGGATTGCTCTGTTAGACAGTTATATTGAACTAACACTTATTTTTCTGTGACTTCTTATTCACTAATCTTTTCTCGAGAGTTCCAGACCAAATCTCATCCCCTTTCCACCTGTAACTGGGTGAAATGAGACACCACGGGGTATGCTTAAGGAAATCAAAAAACAAAAAACCCCGACAGGAATTTTGTTTTGCAGAAAGGAATACACATGCTGAAAAATTGCAGGCTTGAAAAAATAAAGGATTTTGCTTTTGTTTGTTTTGGCGGGAAGGGGCTGCGAGGCTGTGAGAGGAAAGAGAAAGAAGAGAGATGAGTTGATGGCTAGGGAGAGGAGTCTTAGGCAAAAGAATAGAAATATGTAAAGAATTTGATTAAGTTTCTGCTGTGTAGGGGTATGATGAACTGTTTACCAGGCTCTCCACTAAGTAATCAGGAAAATATCCCTGCATTGTAGAGTTGGATCTCTCTGGGGGCTATGGAGAAGCCTGGAGTATGGTGAGCATGGAGCAAGGCTCAGGCTGCTCCGGAGAGGCCTCTCACATGCAGAGACTCATGCACCAGTCCTTCGGGTATAAGAAGGGATGTTGGAGGAAGTAGAGTTTTGATTTCTGCACACTGGAAATGAGAATAATAACATCTTCCCGGAAATGAGAATAATAATATCTGCCCTTCTTTCCTAATTAATTTGTTGGGTGGATCAACAACATTTTTAATGAGATAATAGAATAAAAGTGTTTCTGTAACTATAAAGTTTTGTATATAAAAGTGAGGGGTTATTATTAATAAAGTAAGCTGAAGATTGGCTGAAATAACTTCCTTTATCAAAAATCTTCAATTCATTCATTCAGGCAGCCACTTGTTGTCTGTCTTCTAATTCCCTGGCACTGTCCTAGATACTAAGGATACAAAGATGAGCAAGGGTATTATTTCCCTAGAGGAGGAAATAGTTAACTACTGCTTATAGAATTAGGTATTACTTCCTAGCATGGCATTCTTAATCTGATACCCAAATGTCTCAATTTTATCTCCCATCACATTTCCTTACATAAGCTATGTTTGCACCAGCCACATCAGACTATTTGCCATTCCCCAAACATAAGGTGAACTTTCACCCTCTTTGCCTTTGTGCTGCTATGTCAGTACATACTCTACTCATTAGTCATTCACTGAACAAACATGTGTTAGGGTCTTTCTTTGTGTTAGGTATTATGCTGGGTGTCAGGAAAATGTTGATAAATAAGATTTAATTTCTGCCCTCAAAGATCTTAGCCTGAGAAGGGAAAAACATCTTTCCCCTCTTCATCTAGTGAAATTCTCTTTCTTCATGAAAAGATATCTGTTTTTTTGTCCCAAAGGGGTTTATTTTCTTTTAACTGAGATAACATTGGTTTATAACATTATATAAATTTCAGGTGTACATCATTCATTATATTTCGATTTCTGTGTAGATTGCATCATGTTCACCACCCAAAACCTAATCCATCACCACACACATGTGCCTAATCACCCCCTTCGCCCTCCTCCCTCCTCGGTTCCCCTCAAGTAACCATCAATCCAATCTCTGTGTTTGTTTGTTTGTTGTTGTTGTTTTTATCTTCTATTTATGAGTGAGATCATACAGTATTTGACTTTCTCACTCTGCCTCATTTCGCTTAGCATAATACCCTCGAGGTTCATCCATATTGTCACAAATGGCAAGATTTCATCCTTGTTTATGGCCAAGTAGTATTCCATTGTGTATATATACTACATCTTCTTTATACGTTTGTCCCTTGATGGTACCTAGGTTTCTTCCAAGTCTTGGCTATTGTGAATAATGCTGCGATGAACATAGGGGTCCATATGTCTTGACACATTCATGCTTTCATATTCTTTGGATAAATACCCAGTGGTGGATTAACTGGATCATATGGTAGTACTATTCTTAATTTTCTGAGGAATCTCCGTACTGTTTTGCATGGTGGCTGCACCAGTTTGCACTCCCACCAGCAGTGTATGAGCGTTCCCTTTTCTCCACACCCTCTCCAACACTTGTTATTTCTTGTCTTGTTAATTACAGCCATTCTGATGGGTGAGAGTTGATATCTCATTATAGTCTTGATTTCTATTTCCCTAATAATTAGTGATGTTGAACATCGAAAAGATGATATCTATGGCCTCTGTGTAGCTTTCTCTGATCCCTTTCCCTGAGTACATAGCTTATAATTACTTTGGACCTGTTTCATTCCTTCTGTGTTAAAATGAGTTGTTTTGTGTGCCTCTCCCTCTAAACAATGAGCTCCTGGACAGGGATCATATTTTACTTATTTCTGCATCCCTGAGAGCAGTTAGCACAATGCTTTGCATCAAATAGGCCCCAGCAACAGTTGGCTGAATTGGAAGAATGGGGTACAGAAACCTAAACCTCAGACCACCTGGCAGGAGGCATAAAATCAAGACATACATGTTGAACTGAATTAAAAGGCAGGGGAATACGATAAGCCAAGCCACCCAGAAGGAGGCTTTCAGAATATGCTGGGGACTCACTTGTTTAAATTTATTCCAGATTTGTTTATTTTTTGTGTAAACTCCAAATGGGCCTCCAATAGTCTGGCTGTCGGGGGACAGGCCTAAGCCAAACATTCTGAGATTGTGCTGAGATGAAGAATGGGACTTCCAGGACTCTGACAGTTGCCCAAATGCCAGCTGTCTGGACTTAGGAACTTAGAATCCTAGTTATCATAGCTGGAAGGTATCTTAGAAATTATAAACTCCCTTTCAGAGAGGGGCACTGACTTATCCAAGGTCACACAGCTATGAACCAATATTCACATGCGTAAGCACAGGCAGATGAACCTTCTATTCACTCTCCACTCTGCATAGAACCTCCTGGAAATGAGAATAATATCTTCTCCCCAGAAGGTCAAAGTTACTCATGCCACTGTTTTCCTGACTTTTTACCTCTTCTGCTTTTGAATGTGGACATGAACTTTCAGAAAATCCTTGCAAGTAATCCCATGACCTCTACAACCTATGACTCCTGCCACCTCTCACAGCATGGTGTGGCAGCGATAGCTCAGGATCGGAAGTCAGAAGTCCCAAGTTCTAGTTCCGGTTCTTATACCAGCTAACTGTGGAACCTCGGACAAGCCGCTTAGTCTCTCCCAGCTTCAGTTTCATCATCAGTACAAGAGCATTAAGCTCTAACATTTTATAATTCTACCGCCTTATTCTCCTGTGGATTTAGAGGAAGATTGATCAGACTGTGGATTGAGAAACACAAAGAGAGAATTAACCTCCCCTCACCTAACTCAGAGGCGCTCTCTCTCTTTTTTTTAAACAATTGTTAACATTCATTGCTGCCCACTGATTTAAGTGGCTATTGCTTTCTTTTTTCATGTTCAAGTTTATTTTATTGTAGCCATTTTGTAACATTTTTATTGAGATATAATTAACAGATGATAAAATTCATCCATTTAAAGTACACAATTCAATGTTTTAAAAAATTTTTTAGAATTGTGCATCTTTTCTCTTTATTGATAGTGTCCTGTGAAGCACAAAAGTATTTTATTTTGATGAATGAAGTCCAATTTATCTATTTTTTTTCTTTTGTTGCATGTGCTTTTTTGTATTATATCTAAGAAACCATTGCCTAATCTAAGGCCAATATTTACACCTATGTTTTCTTCTAAGAGTTTTATGGCTATAGATCTTAGATTTAGATCTTTGATACATTTTGAGTTAATTTGTGTGTATAGTGTGAGTTTGGGATTCCACCTTCATGCTTTTGTATGTTGATATCCAGTTGTCCCAGCGCCATTTGTTGAAAAGATTGTTCCTTCCCCATTAAATTGTCTTAGCATCCTGTAGAAAACTGACCACAAATGTAAGAGTTTATTTCTGGAGTCTCAGTCCTATTCCATTGATCTATATGTCTGTGCTTATGTCAGTAAAACACTGAATTGATCACTATAGCTTTGTAGTAAGTTTTAAAATCCAAAAGTATGAGTTCTCAAATTTTTTTAAAGATTTTATTTTTCCTTTTTCTCCCCAAAGTCCCCCAGTACATAGTTGCATATTTTCAGTTATGGGTCCCTCTAGTTGTGACATGTGGGATGCCACCTCAGCATGGCTTGATGAGCGGTGCCATGTCCATGCCCAGGATCCAAACCGGTGAAACCCTGGGCCACTGAAGCAGAGCATGAGGAACTTAACCACTCGGCCACAGGGCCAGCCCCTCAACTTTTTTCCAAAGGTTTTTTGGGAGGTATTCTGGGTCCCTTGTGCTTCCATATGAATTTTAGGATCAGCTTATCAATCTCTGCAAAAAGGGCAGCTGGGATGTTCATGGGGATTGCATTGAATCTGTAGATTAGTTTGGGGAGCTTTGCTGTCTTAACGTATTAAGTCTTGGATCAATGAATACAGGATTTTTTCCACTTATTTAGCCCTTCTTTAATTTCTCTCAATAAGGATTTATAGTTTTCAGTGTAAGCATCTTTCACTTCTTTTGTTAAATTTATTTTTTTCATGCTATTGTAAATGGAGATCTCTTCTTAATTTCATTATTGGACTGTTTATTGCTAGTGCATAGAAATACAACTGATTTTTATATAGTGATCTTGTATCCTGCAACCTTGCTAAACTTGTTTATTAGCTCTAACAGTTTTTTTGGTAGATTCCTTAGGATTTTCTATATATAAGATCATGTCATTTCTGAATAGATTTACTTCTACTTCCTTCTTTCCAATCCAGATGCCTTTTATTCCTTTTTGTTTCCTCATTGCTCAGGCTGGAATCTATAATATAATGTTGAATAGAAGTAGGAAGGTCAGAAATCCTTGTTTTGTTTCTGATTTTAGGGCGAAAGTTTCAGTCTTTCATAATTAAGTGTATTATTAGCTGGGATTTTATTTTTTTGTATATAACCTTTATCAGGCTGAACAAGTTCCTTCTATTCCTAGTCTGTTGAGTGTTTTTATCAGGACAGGGTGTTGGATTTTATCAAATGCTTTTTCTGTATCTATTGAGATGATTATGTGGATTTTGTCCTTTATTTTATTGATATATTGTATTACATTGATTGATTTTCATATATTGAACCAACTTTGCCTCCCTGGGATAAATCTCACTTGATCATGATGTATAATCCTTTTTATATGTTGCTGGATTCAATTTGCTAGTATTTTGTTGAGGATTTTGAGTCTATATTGTCGGGGAGGAAGACATTTCCTCTACCCACTCTAGGTCCTTTTGGCTGGGATACGAATTAAATTCATATGAGACAGAATAACAGGAGAAAATTATACAAAGCTTTATAACATGTATACGTGGGAGAGACTCAGGAAAACCAAGCAACTCATCAAAATGGTGGAGCTTCTTATCTTAAATACTATCCTCAGCTAAAGGCAAAGGAGGATGTTGAGGGTGGGTGGGGGGAGTCAGTTATGAGAGATTACCAGAAAAGCACAGTAAACAAGAGTAAGGTTATTATGTAGATTTAAATCTTTGCCTTCCACATTGATAAGAGTTTTTAGACACAAGGTCATCCCCCCTTCTTCCTGGTACAGAGAGGGAGACACTCTTACAGATGGAGATTTCCCTTATAAATGTAAATATCACTTACAAAGGGTAAGCAAATTCTACATTCCAGAGTTTCTCTCATGTCTGGAGTTTTTAAAAGTAACCAGACCAAAATAATCCTCACACCAGAGAGACACATTTTGGGGTGGCCAATTCCAATCCCCAACAATATTCACAAGAGATCATTGTAGTTGTCTTGTGATGTTGCTATCTGGTAATACTAACTTCATAGAATGACCTGGAAAGCATTCATTCCTCTTCCCTTTTTTGAAAGAGTTTATCAAGAATTGATGTTAATTCTTCTTTAAATGAAGTGGAGTTCACCAGTGAAGTAATTTGGGTCTAGGCTTTTCTTGGTGGGAAGCATTTTTTTTCACTTAAAAATTAAAAAAAAAAAATTATTTATTTTTTTTATTGAGGTTATGATAGTTTACAACATTGTGAAACTTCAGTTGTACCTTATTATTTGTCAGTCTCTTACAGGTGTACCCCTTCACCCTTTGTGCGCATCCCCGACTCCTCTTCCCCTGGTAACCACTAATGTGTTCTCTTTGTCCATGTGTTTGTTTATCTTCCACATATGAGTGGAATCATACAGAGTTTGTCTTTCTCTAACTGGCTTATTTTGCTTAACATAATACCCTAGAGGTCCATCCATGTTGTTGTGAATGGGATGATTTTATCATTTTTATGGCTGAGTAGTTAGTATTCCATTGTATGTATATACCATATCTTCTTTATCCAGTCATCAGTCAATGGGCACTTAGGTTGCTTCCATGTGTTGGCTATTGTGAATAAGGCTACAGTGAACATAGGGGTACATGAGTCTCTTTGAATTGCTGATTTCAAGTTCTTTGGATAGATACTCAGTAGTGGGATGGCTGGGTCATATGGTATTTCTATTTTTAATTTTTTGAGAAATCTCCATACTGTGTTCCATAGTGGCTGCACCAGTTTGCATTTCCACCAGCAGTGTATGAGGGTCCCTTTTTCTCCATACCCTTTCCAACATTTGATATTTTTTGTCTTGGTTATTAGAGCCATTCTAACGGGTGTAAGGTGATATCTTAGTGTAGTTTTGATTTGCATTTCCCTGATGATCAGTGATGGTGAGCATCTTTTCATGTGCCTATTGGCCATCCATATGTCTTCTTTGGAGAAATGTCTGTTCATATCCCCTGCCCATTTTTTGATCAAGTTGTTTGATTTTTTGTTGTTGAGTTGTGTGAGTTCTTTATATATTATGGAGATTAACCCTTTGTCAGATATATGATTTGCAAATATTTTTTCCCAGTTGGTGGGTTGTCTTTTCATTTCAATCCTGTTTTCTCTTACCTTGTAGAAGCTCTTTAGTCTGATGAAATCCCACTTGTTTATTCTTTCTATTGTTTCCCTTGTCCAAGGAGACATGGTGTCCGAAAAGATCCTTTTAAGACTGATGTCAAAGAGTGTACTGCGTATATTTTCTTCTAGAAGTCTTATGGTTTCAGGTATTACCTTTAAGTCTTTGATCCATTTTGAGTTTATTTTTGTGAATGGTGTAAGAGAATGGTCTATTTTCATTCTTTTACATGTGTCTGTGGGAAGTTTTAAAATTACTAATTCAATTTCTTTACTTGTTATAGGTCTATTTAGATTTTCTATTTCTTCTGATTTGTGTCTTTCTAGGAATTTGTCCATTTCATCCAAGTTATCTAATTCGTTGGCATACAGTTGTTTATAGTATTCCTTATAATCATTTTTATTTCTGTAATAATTTTTGTAATTTGACCTTCTCTCTTTTTTCTTGATAAGTCTAGCTAAAGTTTTGTCGATTTTGTTGATCTTTTTGAAGAACCAACTTTTGGTTTTGATGATTTTCTTTATTGTTTTTCTAGTCTCTATTTCATTTGCCTGCTGTAATCCTTATCACTTCCCTTCTGCTTGATTTGCATTTAGATTGCTCCTCTTTTTCTAGCTTCTTTAGGTGGAAAGTTAGGTTACTGGTTTGAGATATTTCTTCTTTTTTAATATAGGCAGTTACAGCTATATTTTCCCCTATCTCTAACTAATCTAGCTATATCCTATAAGTTTTGATATGTTGTGTTTTTGTTTTCATTCACCTCAAGGGACTTTCTAATTTACCTAGTGATTTTTTTTCTTTGACCTATTGTTTATTTAGGAATGTGTTGTTTACACACATATTTGTGAATTTTCCAAATTTCCTCCGTTGTTGATTTCTAATTTAATTCTACTGTGGTCAGAGAACATGCCTTAAATGATTTCCTTTTAAGTTACCGAGACTTGTTTCATGGCCTAACATATGATCTGTCCTTGAAAAAGGTGCAGGTGTGCTTAGGAAGCTTATGCATTCTGCTGTTGTTGGATGGAGTGTTCCATAGATGTGTATTAGGTCTAGTTGGTTGATAGTGTTGTTTGAGTCTTCTGTGTCATTATTGATTTTCTGCCATTATCAAAAATGGGCTATTGAAGTCTCCAGCTAGTATTGCTGAATTGCGTATTTCTCTCTTCAATTGTGTCACTTTCGCTTTATGTATTTTTTAGGCTTCGTTGTTAGGTCATATATGTTTATAATTGTTACAGTTTCCTGATGGATTGACCCTTTCCTCATTATAAAATGTCCTTCATTATCTCATAACTCTTTTTGTCTTAAAGTCGAATTTGTCTGATATTTGTTTAGCCACTCCAGCTGTCTTATTGTTTTCCCTTCTTTTTGTTTTTTTGAAAGATTGACCCTGAGTTAACATCTGATACCAATCTTCCTCATTTTGTTTGAGGAAGACTGTCCCTGAGCTAACATCTGTGCCAGTCTTCCTCTGTTTTGTGCGTGGAATGCTGCCACATTATGGCTTGATGAGCAGTGTGTAGGTCTGCACCTGGGATCTGAACCCGCAAACCCTGTGCTGCCAAAGCAGAGCATGCAAACCTAACCACTACGTCACCAGGCCAGCCCTAGCTATTGCTTTTTAATAATAACAATAACCTCTTATACATGTACAGTGCTTTGCAGTGGTTAAATTGCTTTCATATCCATTGTCTTTTGTTATCCTTATAACAGCAATATAAAATAAGCAGGCCATAGATTTCTTTTCTCATTTTATAGATGAGAAAACAGAATCAGTGAGGTGAAGTGACTGTACAAATCACACAGCTAGACAATAGCAGAGTCAAAACTACAATTCAGGCCACATTCATTCCTTCAAATACTAATTCATTTTGTCAAACATATTTGTTGAATACCTACTACTGAACTTAGCATAGGAAGGAGGATGCCTGGGCAATGCCCACAATATTAATTCATTCCAATTATATCAAGCGGCTACTTTGTACTGGTCCTGGATTAGGTGATACAATTTTTACCTTTCGAAGAGCTCACATTCCAGAATAGAAGACAGAAATTATTACACTACAAGGTGACAGTGTTCTAATAAGGATTGTAAAACATGCTTTGGGAGTACAGAGGAGAGAATAAATAACTACGTATAGGAGAATCATGGATAGCTTCACAGAGGACATTTGAGCTAGGTTTCAAAAGATGAATAGGAGTTTGCTAGGGAGAGAAAAGAATATGACATGAAATGGCATGACCAGAAAGGACAGGGTATTTTGAGAAAACGGCAGTGGTTTGGAGGGGCTAAAAGGTAGATTGAGAGAGGAGGAGGGCAGGGCTGGCCTGGTGGTGCAGTGGTTAAGTGCGCACGTTTTGCTTCAGCGGCCCGGGGTTTGCCAGTTCAGATCCCAGGTACAGACATGGCACCACTTGGCAAGCCATGCTATGGTAGGCGTCCCACATATAAAGTAGAGGAAGATGGGCAAGGATGTGAGCTCAGAGCCAGGCTTCCTCAGCAAAAAGAGGAGGATTGGCGGCAGATGTTAGCTCAGGGCTAATCATCCTCAAAAAAAAAAAAAAAAAAAAAAAAAAGGATGGGGCTGGCCCTGTGGCCAAGTGGTTAAGTTCACGCGCTCCGCTGCAGGCGGCCCAGTGTTTCGTTGGTTCGAATCCTGGGCGCAGACATGGCACTGCTCATCAAACCACGCTGAAGCAGCGTCCCACATGCCACAACTAGAAGGACTCACAACGAAGAATATACAACTATGTACTGGGCGGCTTTGGGGAGAAAAAGGAAAAAATAAAATCTTTAAAAAAAAAAAGAGAAAAGAGAGGAGGAGGTACTATAGACTGAATGTTTGTCCCCTCCCCCATTCATATGTTGAAGCCGAATCTCCTATGTGACAGTATCTGGAGGTGCAGCCTGTGGGAGGCAATTAGGTCATGAGAGTAGAACACTCATAAATGGGATTAGGACTCTTCTCAGCAGACACTAAATATGCCAGCACCTTGAACTTGGAATTCCCAGCCTCCAGAACTGTGAGAAATCAATGTTTGTTGTTTAAGCCACCCAGTCTATGATATTTTTGTCATGTCGGCCTGAACGCACTAAGACAGAGGAGTTGAAGATGAAGCTAGAGGAAAGACAGTCTGGCGCTGGATTGTGGAGGGTCTTGAACTCCACAGTAAGCAGTTTGGATTTTGTCCTATGGACAGTGGAAGAACTAATGCCTTCTGAGCAAAAGATTGGCATGTTTTAGAAACAGCATTCTGATGGCAACTAAAAATGAGTAAGACCTGATTCTAGTAGTCAGGTTAGAGCTGGTGAGGGCCTGAACTATCGCAGTGGCAGCACTGATGAAAGGGCGTGGGGACCGCCCTGTGGCTGAGTGGTTAATTTCGTGCGCTCTGCTTCCCGCGGCCCAGGGTTTTGCTGGTTCAGATCCTGGGCGCAGACATGGCACCACTTCTCAGGTCACGTTGAGGCGACATCCCATGTGCCACAACTAGAAGGACCTACAACTAAAAAAAGCTACACAACTATGTGCTGGGGGGGATTTGGGGAGAAAAAAAAAAGCAGAAAAGAAAAGAAGATTGGTAACAGTTGTTAGCTCAGGTGCCAATCTTTAAAAAAAAAAAGAAGAAAGGGCATAATTCTCAGAGCCTGAGTACATCTGGCTCACACTCCAAGATTTCACTCTTCTCCAGACTGGCTTCTTTCCATCCTCTCCTTGAGAGAGGGTAGGTCTCAACCTGTTTGAAGCCCCATTTTTACATTTTTACAATGCAGCTGAAAGGGGAAAGAAGAGTTCAGCAGCTTTCTGTCCACCAACCTTCAAAAATTTCCTAGTTTTTTTTTTTTTTTACCATGTAAAGAACACACTCCTTCACGGGGCTCTAGAGGTCCAATGCTGAAACTCCAGCTTACTTTCCAGTCTCATTTCCCACCATTCCTCTATTGTCCAATCACATGGGGCTAGTTATCCTTCCTAAAATTTACTCTGCTTTTTCCTACCTCTGTGCCATTACTTAAGCTCTTCTATGTTTCCTATCTGGGCATGGTTACAGCTTACCCATCCACAAATCCCATTTCCCCCTCAGATTCCTCTGATTCTCTTAGTTTTAGTAGAGGAGAAAAAGCATAAATTCTAGGACACAAAGGCATGGGTTTGAATCCTGGCTCTGCCACTTACTTTGTTTTGTTTACTATCTTCACTAATCATGTTTCCTAATCTGAAATGAGGAGAACACCTATGTTAGAAGATCTCAGCGAGCACTAAATGATAAATGCAAATTAAAGCATTCGAAGAACGATAAAGCAATATGTAAATGATAGCTACGACAGTAAATCACAACACAACATTTTTATTTATATGTTTCTTTCACTTTTTAGGATATCCTGTCTTGTATTATTCTCATTTGTATATGTTTTACTTTCCCCAGTAAATAATGAGCTCCTCGAGAAGGACCTGTTTTAATCATTTTGTACTTCCAATGTACATGGAATAATACCTTGTACATTGAAGTTACTGATAAATGTTTACTGAATGAGTAAATAAATTGATAGTAAGAGATATAGTGAATATTTTTAGGGTTTTGTTTTTCGTTTTGGTTTCTCAACATCTGAAACCTCTTTCTCTGTGTGAATCTTAATGGGAGACAGGGTCCCACCTCCCACAAGAGAAGCCAAAGATACCTAAAGGTTTCCTTTCTCCCCCCTTGCAGCTAAGGCAAAGGCAAATGAGCTAGATTTGGTCTTTTGGATGCCCCTACCAGGACTTTCAATCTTGAACAAATAGTGTAAAGACACGGGAAAGGGTAGAATTCATTTAAGATGGCGGCATGCAGTGGTGATGGAGATGGTGGTTCCAGCTGTGGTATCCTTAACTAGACCATTCCTGTGTTATGACTTTGGCTGTGATCCCCGGATCTATTTTCTGAGCATGATTAGCTGAGCTTCTCATCACCTCTGAGGATTATTTGATAACCTTCCCATATATTTATTTCCCCCTTATGTTGGCAAAATTGCTTTCTATTGCTTGCAACTAAGAATCTTGGCAACCCTTTGGGGTAAGGGTTTAGTGCGGAGGAGAAAGCAGGGGTCTTTCACTTTTCTCTTTGTAAACTTCTGTGTTACTACTGTTGTATTCTGTCATTTTGAGGATTCTGAATTTAGCTCAGTAAGATGGGAAACTTAAAAAACAGAACAATGACATGATCAGATCTATTTTTTTTATTGCCATGTATTAGATGAGGATGAATTAGAACTCAGAGAAATTAGAGGCTAGGAGAACAATTAGGAGGAGGCCGTTGCCATGGTCCAGACAAAAGACTGAGAAAAGCTCTCAATTTGGAGAGAGAGACAGATTGTCAGTCATAGGTCGGGTTTTCTGGAAGCAGATGCTGAGACAGAGTTTGAGGTGCAAGATATTAACTGGGGGGAGGAAAGAGGGATTGAGTAGAGGGAGAAGTCAAACTGCAATGTAGATCTGACAAAGACCTAGCCAACCTGGCAAGGAGCTCTGGAGTGAATATTGCTCATCAGAATTGCCCTGCAGTGGGCCAGCATGGTGAATGTTTATACTCCTGCTTTGCTCAGTCACTGGATGAAGACAGCCCCAGGATGAGCGTGACCTTGTTCAGGACTGTTCCTGGCAGGTGAGGCGGACACTGAAGGAACTGAAGCAGCTAGAGGTTATCTGTTGGCTGTACTCCCTGTAGCTCAACAGCAAGTCTTTCTTTGAAGATAGAACTGGGTGGCACAGAAAAATAGATTAATTATGATATCTTGAACAAAAGCAATGGAGTGGATAGGAGGGAATGGATTCTATAGATATCGTACTTTGTAGGTGGGGATGAAGAGGGAGTAAATAAACATTAACACTGAGGTCTCTATATTGATATGATTTGATGGTAATTCTGTTTAACTGATACTAAACAACACAAGAGAGAGGACAGATTTGGGGAGAAAGATAAGGAATGTAATTTTGAACATCTTGACTCTGAAATGTCTGCAAAACATTAAGATAGAGATGATTTTCAAGAATCAATGCAAATGGGGGAGTCTGGAGGTCAGCAGCAAGTGCTATATTTATTGAGTATGCATATATTATATTATATATATTATCTTATTTAATACTCATAATGCCTCTATGAGGTAGGTGTTCTTTTTATTATACCCTTTTTATATATTTTATTATACCTTTTGCTTATGAAGAAACTGAGACTTGAAGAAGTTAAATGCCTGGCTCAAAGAAGTAAAACTTGAGTCTGTCTGATGCTTTTAAAAACAAGATTCTATTGCTTCCCCTTGGAAATCACCAAAGATAGACGGCATTTGAAGCCATGGAAGTTAGTAGGTCACCCAGAAAGGGTACAGTTTAAAGGGGAACAAAAGAAGCCAAAAAACGGAATTCTAAGGAAGTCAACATTTCCAAGGTGAATTTAATAAGATGACATAGGCAAAGGGATTGACTGAGGGGCCAGAATAGTTTCTAAAAATTAGAAGTATAGCATCACAGAAGTTGGAGTAAAAAGAGAGTTCTAGTCCACAAAGTGATATGTTGCAGATATCATAGAAGATGAAGGTTTCACAATTAGCAGTCATTGATGATCTTAGAGCAGTTTCTAGAGAAGTCACACTGCAGTGGGTTGAAGAGTGAAGAGGAGATGAGAAATAAAGGGTATAGTCTACTTTTCCAGAAGTTTTACAAAGTAGAGGAAATAACAATGCCTTATACATAAGTAAGGAATTTATTATTATTGTTAATTGATTAATAACTCCTGGCCCCCATATGACTTGGATTTTACACTTCCATCATTTCTCTGGTTATTTCTTTCTACCTCTCTTTTACCAGTATCCCTTCCCAAGTCGGACACACCTGGAAGCACTGAATTGTTTATTTTGGTTGTGGATGACTTGTTTTATTTGGTTATGTGTTTTGAATGCCTCAGGTGATTCTGTCTTTGGACAGAAGGCCATAGATTCCCCTGCCCCAACTCCATCATCTGTTTTCCACAAAGAGATAAGCATTCACTTCTCAGACCAATTCAGCAAAGCGTGCAAGTTCTTAGGTTCTTAGCAAACCAAGTACTCTGTCTACCTAGCTTCCTCACCTCCCTTCCCCCAAACTCTTGGTGGACAGATCTGGGAGAAGAAAGGAGTTGCCACTCCAAATGTGCTGGTATATAATGTCCCAGATGGGGAGTCTGGTTTTGCAGTGAGCTGCGATCTTCCTTTGCCAGCCCCCATCGGTCCAGCCCTTTTTCAGAGGCGGCTGGAGAGTAATTAACACCGCCGTCCACCTGTGCACAGGAAGATGCCTACAGCCACACCAGCGATGATGAAACTGCCCACCAGGACGCCTAGGACCAGCGAAGTGTAGGAGCGGCCTGTTTGGCTCCCTGTAGAATATGCAAAGAGTTAGCCTGAAGAACATACCCCCAAGAAGTCCATGGTTTGAGTCAAACCTCAAGGGATTTCAGCCCCAAAGGAAGGAGACTAATTCACCAACTGACTTCAGCTGTGTGTACTCTGACCCAAACCCCAAGTCCTGGGCCTCCTATTGCTCAAGGTATCCATCCATTTGCTTGGAACCCACCCAACACAGGCCCCTCTCCAATCCCGTCATACCTTTCAAGTTCTTCACGGCGAGGTGTTCCTGCACATACTGCACACAGGTGTCCTGCAGGAATTCCAGCAGTTCATAGCTCGTCTGATTGAAGGTGTTGAGCTTCTGCAGGGTGTAGGTGACCACTTTGGAGGGTGCCTGGGACCCTGCCACCCATGAGGCTGTCTTTGGTTGGAAACTCACAAAGGAGCTTCCATTCACAGCCACTTCGAAGAAGACATGGGCTTGAGAGCTCTCAGGAGGCAGTTCACAGCCCAGGAAGCAGCGAATGGTCAGAGGAACTGTGGATGGGGTTCAGAGTCAGGGGGGTGTGTGGAGAGGCTGCTAGGTGTGCGGGGATATCCACCAGGGGGAAGTGAACTTTCAGGGTTCAGGGAGAATCAGGGACAGGGCCTTCCAAAACAATCTACCCCGAGATCACGCCAGCAGGAAGAGAGCCTGACAGAGGGCCCGTCAACTAGGACACCCACTCCTCTCCAGCCTCAACCTCCCACCCAGCAATCAGCAAAAGTAGGCGCCCTGCCGCCGCTGGGCTCCGCAGCCCGCTCACACAAGACCAGGCCCACGGTGCCAGGCCCATCCACAAGACCCCCTCCCTGACCTCATTTCCCCACAGGCCCGCCCCTGTCATATCTCACCCACGGGCCACGCCTGCCACCTGCCCTGACCAGCGCCGCCCAGGCCAGGCTCCCGGGGTGCGCTCCACTCACAGGCCACGTGCCGCTCCCGGTGCACCAGCTGCACGAAGCCGGAGAAGTGGCTCAGGTAGAGCTGCAGCCTCTTCTCTGTGAGCGCCCAGCTCTCGGGGTCCTGCAAGGGCTGCAGCTGGAGGATCGTGACGTTGGTGCCCGGGCCTTCCAGCATGTGCGTCTGCAGCCCCCCCAGCGATGCGTTCCCCTGGTGCCACACTTGATCGGGGTCGAGAAAGTAGGAGATCTGGAGCATGTGGAGGTTCCGAGGGCCTGGGGGCAGGAGTCAGTGCGTTAGGCCTGGCCGGCGTGGGAGGGGTCGGCGTGTAGCCAGAGATAATAACCCCCTACCCAGAGGCCGGCTGCCCACCTTCTCAGCCCTTCCTAACTACAAAGTGTCCTCCCACGCTTCCTCCCGTTTGATGCTCACAGCAGCCCTGCCAGGATGGCAGTACAGGGATTATTATCTTCCTTTTACAGATCAGGAAACTGAGGCCAGAAGAGTGGAAGCCACTTGCTCCATGGTAATCCAAACAGTCAGTGGAAGAGCCGCCCTAATCTGCTTTCTCTCTCTCCCCCCTTCCCCCACATTTCCGGTTGGTTAACAAATCTTGACCTACAGTAAAATTCCAATTGCATCTCCTGTTCCCTGTCTCCTCTGCCGTGTCCCTATTTCAGGCCTCATAGGTTCTCATCTGGACTGGGGTAGTAACTTCCTTCCTCATCCCCCTGCCCTCATTTTTCAGTTTCACACCTTCTAATCTGACCTCTACCTGACCCAGAAATAAGATTATGTCCTTCTCCTGTTTAAAATCTTCCAGTGACACACTCCCCTATCCATAATAATAATAATAATAGCTAATAGCTATTAAGTGCTTATTATGAGCTGGGCACTGTACTTTACATACTTTATCTTATTTGTACCTTCCTCCCATTAGATTAATGCAGCGGCGACTATTATTAACACCAGTCCATATGGGAAACAGGCTCAAATGGTATGGGAGAGCCAAGGTTTGAAGGCAGGCCAGTCCCAGTCCAGCACTTTTAGCTACTCAGCTGTACTGCCTCACCATAGGGTATCTGTCCACAGAATCAAGTCCAAAGTCTTTAGCCTGGCATTCAAGGCTGCCAGAGACCAGGACCCACCTGCTTTTTTCAGCCTCTTTTCTGTGCTTAAATATATCCAACTACTCGGAGTTCCTCATGCTTCCTTTTGGCTGACATGTGAATAGCATGTGTGGGTTGCTTTGCCTCCTGGCAAACTTCTCTTCATGCTTCAAGACCCAGTTTAGCTGCCCTCTCCTTGGAGAAGTTTTCCTGATGCCTCTCCTCTTTACCCTCCCAGACACAGTGGGTCTGTTTCAGTGATCCCAGATTCTATATAACTGTCTCCAAACACACAGGCTACACTGGGCTCCTCTGGGCTATAGAATCATATCTGGTTATCTCTGCCTCCTACACCCAGTAAGAGCCTGGCACAGAGTTGGTACCCAGAGAATCTTTGAGGAAGGAGTGAGTCTGGGGTTGTAAATGTGTGGGGGGGTGTGTCTTGTCCACGTTAGCATTGGAGAAGTTGTGCTCTCTGTCTGCAGGTGTGAATAAGCATGTCTATGTGGTTAACCCTAGACAAAGTTCTTAACTGCTCTGTGCCCCACTCTCCTCCTCTGAGAGATGGAGATAATATTATCCACCTTGGAGAGATTCTGTGGGATTAAGTGAATCAATACATGTATTAGCCATAGTGAGTACTGACTGTATATTCGTTATTATTTGCTCCCTCTCTGACTGAAGCTATAGAGATTAGGGGAGAGGGGAGAGAAGGCCCCTGAGCAATTACAATGCCAGGCAATAATGCCCCTTCCCTGCTGAAATGGAGCCACTTCAGGCAGCCTGACCCCTCTGAGTTCTCCCGTTGAGCTCATCTTCTCTTTCTCCTGAATTTCACCTCACCAGCTGCCCCCAGTCTGTCTTCACCTTCTCTACCTCACCTTCCTTCACCTTCCTGCCTCACATATCTCAGCCTCAGTCTTTCCCCAAGTCTTCCGGTCTCTTCCCATTCCTTCCATCTCTCATCTCATCTTCCCTAGACTCACCTTCATCCACCATCACCCTCCATCCACCTGGAAAGGAGAGAGCTCTCCCTTTCCAGACTTCTCCCCATCTCTCCCCTCTCCCGAGGATAATTCCCTAACCCTTTCTACCCATCCCTTTCCTATTTTTCCAGTCCTGTTTCCCCCCAGCGTCCTCCATCTCCCCCGTTCCCGTGGGCTGAGCTGTACTCCCTCGCCTTGGCTTTGGGACACATCCAGTCCCCAGGACCCTGCCTGCCCTACAGAGAGATCCAGCCGGCCGCAGACAGACACTGTGGGACAAGGTCCTCTGGTCTTGCCCATGTACGCAGACAGGCTGAGAGTCTCCAGAACCGCCCCGAGGCAGGAGAGCTGCCCTCCACTCACCGTCTGAGGCTTCCTGGCTGCAGAGGGCCCAGCCCGGCAGGAGCAGTAGAGGCAGCAGTGGCAACAATGTTGTCAACATCCTGGGTCTGAGATTCTTGATCCCACCTGGGTTCCTGGCTCTGGCCGATTGGAGGCTGCGGCCAGCTGCAGCCTAGGGGAGAAAGAACTGAGGACTGTCTGGGAGGGGAGGAGGCTAAAAGGAGGAGGCTGGAAGGTGGCCAGGGGATCGGAGGAGGAAGAGGACATCAGGCTTATAAAGTGTTGTTCTTACCCTGTCTCATTTCCTACTAGGGGGCTGGCCTCCCTCTGCCCTCCTGCCCCGCCCTGCAGCGCGCCCTTCTGTCCAGACCTGCCTTCTCCCTTTTCCCAGGGCCGCTTCCGAGGAACAGGGAGCGGAAAAGGGGGAGAAGGGCTTGGAGAGAAGTCCTGCCCTCGCTGAGTCAGGGGGTGGGGCATTGGCTTTAAACTTAGAGCAGGCTCTAGGGTGTAGTATCAGCAGACTCCTGATGGGAAAACTGAGGCCCAGGGGCCCGCCCCGTGGCCGAGTGGCTAAGTTCTCACGCTCTGCTTCGGGGTTTCACCGGTTTGGATCCTGGGTTCATCAGGCCACGCTGAGGCGGGTTCCACAGAGCACAACCAGAGGCACTCACATCTAGAATATACAACGATGTACTGGGGGCCTTTGGGGAGAGGAAGGAAAAAAAAAAAGAAGAAGATTGGCAACAGATGTTAGTGCAGGTGCCAATCTTTCAAAAAAAAAAAAAAAAACGAAAAAACAAACCGAGGCCAGGAGAGGTGCAGAGACTTGCGCAAAGTTTATACATCATGGTGGTAACGGATCCGAGATTAGAATTCAGTTTTCCAGCATGCTTTTATCAGAATTTTCAGTAAATACTAATTACACAATCAGGGATCTTGTTCTCAGAAATAGTCCCAGAATGAGCATAAAGCAGCTCACTGCAGCATTGTTTGTAATAGGGGAGAATTATGAACAATCTAAATCTCAGTGAAGCAATACTTTTCAAACTGAGATCACAATCTATTAGTGGACAGCGAAAACAATTTAGTAGGCCATGATTAGCAGGTTTTTTTTTTAATGAAATAGAGCAGAACAAAAATTTTTAGTTCATCACCCTTAATAGGGGTAAGGATTATTTCATAAAATATTTGTTCAGTTGTATATGTGTGTGTTTCGGTTTTGTGCATTTGTGTTTCTATGATGGGTTTTGGATAGCAGTGTAAGAGGTACTCTTATTCTAGGAAGCAAGTAGAAAAATCTGAAAGTGAATCCCCTAAACTATGATAATCCATGCTGCAGAATACTATGCAGTTAAAAAAATAGCCCTCCACTGCCCAACCCCCACTCTCTTTTCATCCTATTACTACCTGAAATTATATTACCTATTCATTTACGTTTATCGTCTGAATGCCCCACCACAACGTAAGCTCCGTGAGAGTAGACACTGTCCGTCTTGTTCACTACTGTGTCTAGAATAGTACACATAGTAAATATGGTAATAAATAAATAATAAATATCAGCTAAATGGGTCACTGAATGAGAGTTACGATGTGCATACCTCTCCAAGAGTAAGTTGCAGAACATTATGTATAATTTAGAACCATTTATATGTCAACCACACACACAACAACTAAACAACATATTTCTTTATGGGAGTAAATGAATCTGGAAGGATGTACATCAAATATAGTAGTGGTTTATCTCCAGGGAAAGATCTGAGATTAAGAGTGTATACAAATGTGTGTGTGTGTGTGTGTTAGGGGTGGCAATCTTGTGAAAGGCTTTATCACTCTATTTCGTGAAGGGTTTTATCACTCTGTATTGTTTGAAGTTTTTACATCTATGTGTGATCATATATTTCTGGTTGGATTAAACATAAAAGTTTAAGTAATACTATGGTAAAAGAGAGTGAGCTTATATATTGACATGAGACATTGACAAGTGAAAAAAGACAGTGTGGAACAATACATATAGTATAATTCCATCGATTTTTAATTTAAAAATTTTACTTCTATACAAGTAATCCATATATAAGTCCATTCTCATATTTAAAAAAACCTTTATTTATCTGTGTATTTGTATATACATAGGAAGAATACCTGGAAGGTACTGTCAATAGAGATTGCTCCTGGGGAATGGGATTAGGTAAATGGCTGAGGGGGGGGTTTAAGTTTTTATTTTATATACTGTTCCTTGAAGGAAGAGTTGATATCATATGGCGTTGGGCCAAACCCTGGACACCCACGAGGTTCCCATTCTCTGATGAATGTCCATGCTCAGCTCTCAGCTGTTGCAAACTAGCTAAGAAATAGCATTAAAATCTTTTTCCAGCTCACCAAAATGGTCTAGTTGGAAGAAGAATGGGGGCCTTGTTTCCCTGGACTGGGACTCAGGAAAAGTGGAAGGACTTAAATCACTGCCTATTACATTGTCTTGCCTTTTATAAAAGATTATTATGAAATATTTCATATTTAAAGAATTATTTCATGCTTGAAGAAGTTTATTAGAAACATACATGTCCCTGCCACCCAGCATAAGAAAGAAAATATCAATATAATTGAAGCCCCCAGTGCAGTCCTCTTCAGCCATGTCTCTCTCACTCCGGCCCGGCCCCTCAAAGTAACCACTAGTTGGAATTTGCTATTTTCCTTTCCTTCCATTTCTATATACTTACACTACATATGTATATATCCGTAAGCAATATATAGCAGTATTTTGCACATTTTGAGCTTTATATAAATGGGATTTAAGTGCATGTATTCCTCTGAAACTTGCTTTTTCCACCTAACATATTAACAAGATTCACCCATGTTGCTATGTGTGGGTCCGTTAATTTCCACTGCTTTATAAAATGCCATTTTATGAATATACTGCAATTTATTTATCCATTTTCCTGTTGTTAGACAGTAAAGTTTTTCCCCCAGTTTTTCGCTATTACAAACAATGCTGATATGAATGTTCTTGTCCGTGTTTTCTTGTGCATATGTGGGAGAGTTTTTGGAGGTGCCAACCTGGGAGTGGAATAGATATTGCCAAACTGTTTTACAAAGAGGTTGGGCCAATCTACATTCCCAGCGGCGCGTGAGAGATCCCTCACTCCACATCCTTGCCAACCCTTGGCATTCTCAGGTGGTTGCGTGTGAAATGGCACTTCATTTTGGTTTTGCTTTGCTTTATCTGATTCCTAGTGAGTTTGTGCATCTTTTCGCTTTGCCTTTTTTTTTCGCTTGAGGGTTTGAAGGGTGCTTTGGGATGGAGGGTAACAAAGTATATAATTGAATCAATTTGGAATTGAGTGCTGTCAGTCTTCAATCAAAGTAGGTAGGGCCTGGGCCCCTGGGGTTAAAGTGGGTCCCCACCACCATCCACAGAGCTGATTGCAGAGGGGTCTTTCCCACTAGCTAAGATCTGTCATGGAGAGGTGGCAACAGCAGCAGCTATTTCCCAAGCACCCTCTTCACACACCAGTGCCCCGAAATTTAAATAGCAGAGACAACAATTATTATTATTGGTAACATTGGTTGTGGCTAGGAACAGTGTTAAATTCTTTAAATAAATAATCTTGCTTTATCCGTATGTGAGTCCTACAAGGTGGGTTTTGTTAACATCATTTTACTAATAAAGAGACTGAGGCTCTGAGAGGGTAAGTGACTGACCTGAGGTCACACAGCAAAAGCTATAATTTAAACCCATGTCTCTCTGATGCCAAAGTTTGTGAATTTAACCACCACATAGTATCTCAAATATTTTGGGGGATTACTCTCTGTCAATACATTTTTGAACACATACTTCCAACATGCTTGAATATTTACGTTATATATAAAACATGCCAAAAATTAACACTCTGTGCTAGGGCTTTATATTTATCATTTCCTCTGGGGCCCATAGCACTAGCCTCATTGTCTCCATGGTACAGATGAGATGATTAAAGCCCAGAAGAGCTAAGTAATTTGCCCAAGATCACACAGCTTGGAAGTGAAGAGCAGGCATTTGAATTCAAAGAGGATGGGGATATGGGATTGGGTACAGGGAGCGCAAAAAGAGTATGAGGAGTAGGGAAGCTGGTGAATGGGGCAGCTTCAGATGTGTCCCCTTTTCCCCTTCTAAACCCAGAATTGGGGGTGGGGAAGAGAAGGGAAATGCTGTGGTTGGAGCCAGAGCCTATGCTGCATCTGGCCTGGGTGGCTGAGAGGCAGAAAACCGCAGAGCAGAGTGGGTGCAGGGCCAGCAGCTGTATTTGACTGAGGCCTAAAGAATGAGGTTCCCACTGAGCAAAGGGAAGTGAAGGAAGCAAGTGGTGGCATTTCCCACCTCAGAGAGTACATGGTGGGGGAAGATAAGGGAGACAGGAAGCTGAGCGGGGCCAGTGCTGGTGTAGCTCCAGTGGGTGAGGAGAGGCCCCGCCAGGAGCTGGGCTGAGCCAGGGGCTGGCAGTGTGCCCAGCTAGACTTCAGAGGACCAGCCCTCTCCCTCCCCTGTGAGCTACTGAAGAGAGGAGGTTTTACCAATCAGGCCCAATTCAGCTAACAGTGCAGTGAGGGCCTTGAAGAGGTCACCCCCCCCCCCATTAGGATGTGGAATAAGAACAATAACATGTATTGAGAGATTACAGTGTGCTAGGCAGTGTATTAAGCCAGCACAGTGCATATGTTTTATTCTCATTAGTGCCCTATGAAAAGTATGAAGAAACAGCCATTATTCCCTTTTTACAGATGAGGACACAGAGGCACAGAACAGTGAATGGACCTGCTCGAAGACACGCAACTAGCAAAAGACAGAGCTGGGACTCAAACCCAGGTGAGCTGGACTCTAAAACATGCATTCTTAACTATTAGACCATCCTATGAGGATAAATGAGATGACTCAGACAAAGTGCCAGAACACAGTACGTATTCAGTGGGTGGGAGAGGAAAAAAAAGGAGCTTGGCTTTGGGGGCAGCAAACAGAACTGACCCTGCAGCAGGAAGAATGGAGGGTAGATGTTAAGTATGGTTTCCTGAAGGGGAGGCAAAGGAACAGATATGAGTCAACCAGATTTTCTGCTGTAGACACTAACACACCCCAATTTTGGGAACATGTCAAGAAGTCCCATAAAGTCAGGATGCTTCTAGCCCTGGCCTGCCCAGTAAGCGGTGGGAGCCTGGTATTCCTGTCTTGGCTCCTGCCTCTCTTTCCAGCCCTATCTTTCCATGCATTCCAGTCTCAACCAAATCTGCTCCTCCTGGTTTCCTGAACACAGAGCACGCAAATGTTCCTTTCAATTTCTTTATCTTGTCCTTAGATAAACAGAAGTTTCTAATTTCCAGGTCAACTTTATCAATCTTTTCCATTAGTTCATGCTTTTTGTACTTTGTTTAAGAAATTCTTCCCTACCCTGGCATCATGAAGATATTCTCCTATTTATTTTCAAAATTTTTATAGTTTTGTCTTTTACCGTCAGGTGTATGGTGGGAAGTGGAGGTCAAGATTTGTTTCTTTTGTGTAGATATCTGATTGTTCCAGCACCACTTATGGAAAGTCTGCCCTTCAGTACTGATTTGCAGTGACATCTCTGACTTACAGTAAATGTGTCCATTTGGTCTCAATGGCTTTTTTTTTTCCTCCTTGCACTAACGCCACATTATCTCAATTAGTATAGTTTTCCTTTTTTTTTTTGAGGAAGATTAGCCCTGAGCTAACTACTGCCAGTCCTCCTCTTTTTGCTGAGGAAGACTGGCCCTGAGCTAACATCCGTGCCCATCTTCCTCTACTTTATATGTGGGACGCCTACCACAGCATGGCTTGCCAAGCAGTGCCATGTCCACACCGGGGATCTGAACCGGCGAACCCCGGGCCCCTGAGAAGCGGGACATGCGAACAAAGCTACCACACCACCGGGCCGGCCCGTATAGTTTTCTAATGCATCTTCATATCTTGTAAATTAAGTCTTCCCACTTTGTTCTTCAAGAGTGTCTTGGCTGTTTTCGTATACTGAACTTCTATACATAAATTTTAGAATCATTTCATCAGGTTGATTTTGTATCTAGAAACCTTAATAAACTCTTTTATTTATTCCAATAATTATTTATAGTTTCTTTTGGATTTTCTATATGCATAATCATGTCACTAGTAGATAGTGACAGTTTTATTTCTTCTTTTCTAACTTTTATACAGTTTCTTTTTCTCAACTTACTGTTCTGGCTATGACCGCTAGTATCAATGTTAAATAGAAATGATGATAGAAGATATAAGAGAGTATTCATGTCATTTTCCTGATTTAAAAAGGAAAGCTTTCAATGTTTTTACCATTAAATATGATGTTTGCTGTATTTTTTAAAAAAATAGATACCCTTTATTGGATTATTTATTCCTAGTTTTTTATTCCTAGTTTGCTGAGTTTTTATCACGAATGTTTTGAGTTTTTCAAATTCTTTGTCATTATCTAGTGAGATGATCATGTGACTTTTCATCTTTAATTTGTTAATGTGGCAAATGCATTGTTTCTGGTGTTAATCTAGCCTTGCATTGCTGAGATAAACAACTTCTCCCTGAGGCATTGTCCTTTTTACATACATTCTACTCTTCATCAGGTACCGCCTCCTTTGGAAAGGCCTTCCTAGACGCCTCCAGCGAGAAGGGACCTCACACTCTTCTCCCGAAACCAACAGAACTTTGCCTCCCACTGTAGTTATATTGCTGTGTTCTATCCCCTGTCTTCTCTCCTGGACTGTAAACTCCTAGGGGCATCTTTGTGCTCTCTTCTTAGCCCACTTCCTCCACCTAGGACCCAGAGTGGAGGTGATATAGATAGTAACACAGAGGACAAGGCCACGGGCTCTGGGGTAAAGCCACCTGGGTTCACATCTCAGCTCTGCTACTTGGTAGCCATTGGATTTAGGGCGTGCCACGTGGCCTCTTTGAGCCCATCAGTAAAACAGGAAGAACAATAGTACCTGCCTTATGGAGTTGTTGTGAGAATGAAATGAGATAATATAAGTCAATCACTTAGTACAGCTCTGGGCATACCATTTTCATTAGCTTAGTCCATAGCAATTGCCACTACACTCTGTGCTTCTGCTACTGTGGACTGCTCACAAGTTATTTCTAATAGTTTCTGAGAGCTCTCTTTTCTCCTGTTTTTATTTCCTCTAGAGCTGTTCATATGCTGCTTCATTCTTTTATTCAGTGGGCATTTATTGAGCACTTACTATTTGCTGGGACCTGAAGCAGATGAGATCCCTTCTTAGGAAGCAGATGATCAAGGAGGGGAGAGACATGTGATAATACAGTATGATAGGCATTAAGATAGAGGGCCAGAGAGGTGGAGGACTGGGGTTGGGGAGCATGGGGGCCACCTGGGGAGAGCAGAGTCCTCTAACTTAACCTGGGGTCAGAGAAGACTTCTCAGAGGTAGTGATGCCTAAGCTGGTCCTGCAGGACAAGTGAGGGGTGGGAATGGGCGTAGGGCAGAAGGCGAGGGGATAAGTTATTTCAGACAGAGGGAGAGGAAGGTGCAAAAGAATGTGAGAGGAGAAAGAGTATAAAATATCTGAGAAATTGGTAGTACTTAAGTATAGCAAAAACAGAACAGACGGTGAGGAGGGAGAAGTGATGTGAAGGCGTAAGCAGGAGTCTGATGAAGAGTCTGCCATACTGCGCTGGGAACTGAGACTTCATCTTGAGATGATTCTCACCCCCTTCTTTGACTCATCTAACACCTATTAAAATAGGCGTCACCTACTCCAGGAAGACCTCCCTGACTTCATGCTCACAAGTCTGGGTTAGATATTCCCTCTTCTACTACAGCCCTCTCCTTCCCCTCTTCATAGCCCTTACTTCTTCCCATGATAATTGTCCGTTTAAGCATCTGTCCTCCCACACCAAAAGCTGTGAGGGCAGGGAATGTGTTTTAACATTTCTCTATCACCAGCCTAGCAGAGTATCTGGCACACAGTAAGTGCTCAATACGTGTTTATGGGTGAATGAATAAATAAATAGGATGTTCAGGGAAGGAGAGAAAATTGTGACTAGCAAAGTGCCTGGCACGCAATTGGAACTGAAAAAATTGTTTTGTATTTTTTGTGCCTCAGCTTTCTCATCTGGAAAATAGGGATAAAATAGAAACTATCTCAAAGGGGCATTGTGGGCTTGTGAATTACTTAACCCAGGGTCTGACACTTAGTGCCAAGGATAATTCTCAGTATGTTAAAAACATTATTCTCATACAAATAGACAGTGAGCATGGGTCAAAGTTTCATTTAACTCATTAATAAGGAGACTAGCAGGATGACAAAGCCAGTCCAAAACAGAATATAAAAACTGGGAAGATGAGGAAGGTTCGCCCTGAGCTAACATCTGTTGCCAGTCTTCCTCTTTTTTTGCTTGAGGAAGATTAGCCCTGAGCTAACATCTGTGCCAGTCTTCCTCTAGTTTGAATGTGGGTCACCACCACAACATGGCTGATGGGCAGTGTGTAGGTCGCAACCCAGGATCTGAACCCATGAACCCGGGCTGCAGAAGTGGAGCACTCTGAATTTAACCACTATGCCACTGGGCCATCCCCTGAACTGGAGTTTTTATGGTCAATGAAAAAGAAAATATTGAAATGAGGGGCCAGCCTGGTGGTGCAGTGGTTAAGTGTGCACGTTCTGCTTCGGTGGCCCGGGGTTCACCGGTTTGGATCCCAGGTGCAGACATGGCACCGCTTGGCAAGCCATGCTGTGGCAGGCGTCCCATATAGAAAGTAGAGAAAGACGGGCACGGATGTTAGCTCAGGGCCAGTCTTCCTCAGCAAAAAGAGGAGGATTGGCAGCAGATGTTAGCTCAGGGCTAATCTTCCTCAAAAGAAAAGAAAAGAAAAGAAAATATTGAAATGAGATTGCTAAATTATTATAAAATGGATTGATGTCCTACAGGGTAATAAAACCTTTAGGGTTACCTTCTCTACCAGACAGAAAAGAAAATCATCATACCTTATTACTTTACAGAATTGTAAAATGTCTGGGCCCTAGTCAATTGTGTAAATAATGTTCAATTTTTCTTCAGAGGGAGATGATCCTTAAGTGGACCTGCTAGTCAATGCTTTATTATGACATCAAAAGGTCACACGATCATCTTTTTACTTTAACTTTAACACACAAAAAGTAACATGTTTTGGATAGCTTTTCTTAAGACTAGTAAGTTTAATTTAATAGATACTAGTATCACTATTACAGTGTAAGACTCTCAATAAATGTTTGCTGAGAGGATGTCCGTTCTAGTAGAGTTTTCTTTCTCTCCAGCAGCAGAGTTTGGGGGCTACGGGGCTGGTAGGCTGAGGGGGGAACCCCGTAGGACACCTGTGCTCTTCCTTCCCTCAGCCTGGGGTGGCATGAGGCTAATTCTGTATCAGCAAATAGGGAGAGAAAGTATCTACTTTGGACATCAGCAAAGCAGGCACCCACCCCCTCAATAAGAACGTATTTTCTCTGAAAGAACTGGCTATTTCCAGAAAGGCAGTGAAGTAGACAGCATGGAAAAAATCAGAAATTTGTTGGCTCACTATCCATTAATTTTTTCCCATTTTTTAATTTTTAAAAATTGTGGTAAAATCCATATTATGTAAAATTTACCATCTTAACCACTTTCAGTGTAAAGTTCAGTGGTGTTAAGTACATTCACATTGTTGTGCAACCATCACCACCATCCATCTCCAGAACTTTTTCATCTTCCCAAATGGAAACTCTGTACCCATTCAACAATAACTCTCCATTCTCGTCTCCCTTCAGCCCCTGGTAACCACCATTCTACTTTCTGTCTCTATGAATTTGACTACTCTGGGTACCTCATATAAGTGGTATGATACAATATTTATTCTTATTTTACTTAGCCTAATATCCTCAAGGTTCATGCGTGTTGTAGCAACGCATCAGAAATTCCTTCCTTCTTAAGGCTGAATAATATTCTGTTGTATTTACATTACATTTTTTCATCCATTCATCCATTGATGGAAACTTGTCGTGCTTCCTCCTTTTGGCTATTGCCTCCATTTTTTTTAATCATATAGGATCATTATTTTTTTTTAATTGCACATGTGGGATGGGTACCATTTTCAGGGTTTGAGATCTCAAAGATTGTAATCTGGCTCAGAGCCTGCGGCTGACCAGACTAGGAGGGCATCTGTGGTCACTTCTTGATTCTGTACTTTTTGCCTAAATACAACTAGGATGGCTAGGTTTCTCTATGCAGATTTAGCCACAGGTCCGAGTTCACTTGGAACATGAGTGTTACAAAACTTGTTCTGGGGCTCTGACCAAGGAGGCATTGCTCTAAATGTTTACACATACTGGGGACAGAGGAAATTCAAGCATTTCTACAAAGCAACAGGTGAGAAATTTCCCAGGAATAAACAAGTTATTTCTTGGCAGTCCAAAAGTATGTAGTACGCAATCTCTGCTCTGGCAACTGGAAGAATCCACTTGAACCACATGGCCTCCAGATGGTAGAAAAGGAATTCCGAGATACTTCTGTGCTAAAAGTGATCAAGAGTACTGGGCTGAAGGAGAACTAAAATGGCTTGGCTTCTGGCTTCAGGGAATTGAACAGTCTACTCTGACTTTCTAGCAAAAAGAAAGGGGATGTTGAGCTTAGAATCCCATAAAGCTAAAGCTAGAAGACATGGCAATCAGCTCTCACTTTTTTATTCTGTATTGGCCTTTCCCTTTTATTTATGCAATTGTCATTAATTTCATAAGTGCAGTAGAGTATAGACTCTCTGGGTCCAAATCTTGGCTCTACTACTCATTCCATGTAAGACATTGGTTGTTAATAAACTTTTCTGCAGGTTTTAAAATCTTTGCTTCAATTTTTTAAATCTGTGAAATAGTGATAATAATAATTCTGTCTCAGAGGGTTGTGGTAAGAATTAATGGTGTTGATGCACGTAAACTACTAAGAGCAGTGCCTGGAACATAGTGGATGCTACATAAACGCTTGCTGTTCTCCATACATTTCAGCCATTTTCTTATTAGCATTATTATGATTATTATTCAGTTGGTAAATAGTCAAATTTCATTTGGAATGTTATCCTACTGTTTTATTCTGCCTCATGATTATTACTGGGGGAAAATTTTCTGCAGTCGATGTATGTTGAATCTGTTTTCTTATTTCTTGCAATAACTCTGTATGAATCGGTTAGTATTTTCCTTGTGCTGAGACGTAGTCTCATTCTCTCATTTTCCAGATATGTAAACTGAATCCCCAAAGGGGAAAGTGACTTGCCTAAGATCACACAGAGACAGTGGCTAAACCAATAATAGAACCAAGGGCTTCGACCACTAATCCAAGGCTTGTTCCACTCAGCACGGAATCTAAGAATATTGACCTTGGGTATTGATGGGATCTGAGCATCCTCCAAACTCTATCCACCCACAGGAAGACTAGAACATTCTATGATTCCAAGTAGGCTCCAAAAGACATCTTTCTTTCCTATCAAAATTGCAAGCACTTAAAGGGAAAGGACTATGACTTGATTACTTTGGAATCGTCATTGTATGCCCAGCACTGTGCTTCAAACTCTTGAGGCCCAGAATTACTGCCTATAACATCTTGGATTATTAGGGGAAGATGCTTAATAAATGAAGCTAATAAATACACCCTCCCTTTTTTTTAAAGAAAAAAAAGGGGGCAGGGAGAGAATATTTATTAAGAAATTAATATGTGCCAGTCACTGCGCTGAGAATTTTCACCACTATCCCATTTAATCCCCAGAATTCCTTTATGGCATTGTCAATTTCTACACTTCAAATCAGGAAATTAAGGTTTAGAGATGGTAGGCAAATTACCCTGAGTCTCTTTACAAGTAAATGTTCAAGCCTGACACTTCTCTGGTGGACTACAACCTTCTAGAATCCAATATGATGATCATAGAGTGAGATGTAAGGCTAGGAAGAAAGAGTCCTAATGCTTTCCAGAGGGTGAAAAGAAAAATGGTTTTCTTTCTATGACAGAACCATGAACTCAATCACATAAATTGTGAAAATATAAGTCATGGTTGTATTTGTTCTGTGACAGTGTGGAAAATGCACCTTGTCATCAAGCTAGAAAAAGGAAACAAAGAAAAATTATGAGTATTTCAATCCTGCTCATAAAAAGAGACATATCATTCCAGGCAACTTGGCTCCACTCTCCCTGCAAACATTTTATCCACACTGGAGTTTTGAACGGGAGACAAAAGGATAAGCTGCAGGACTTATACGGAGAAGGATGATTAGGTCTGGGTGAACTTCATAGCAAGGAAAGGCCCAGACCTGAAAAGTGCTTAGTACTGTGCTAGGCTGAAAAATGGCCCCTAAAGAGAATTAGGTCCTAATGCCTGCGATCTGTAAATGTTACCCTATTTGGAAAAGGGTCTTGACATGGGAGATTATCCTATGTTATCCAGGTGGAGTCAGAATGCAAACGCAAGTGTCCTTATAAGAGACAGGCAGAGGGAGATGTGACACACACCCACAGAGGCGATGGGCCATGTGAAGATGGAGGCAGAGATTGGAGCGATATGGATACAGGCCAAGGAATGCTAGCAACATTCCTTCTTCAGGAGAGGCTGGAGAGGCAAGGAGCTGGTTCTCCACTCGAGCCTCCAGAGGGAGGATGGCCCTGCCAACATCCTGATTTCAGTCCACTGAAACTGATTTCAGACTTCTGGCCTCGAGGCCTGTGAGAGAATAAATTTTTGTTGCTTTAAGCCACCAAATGCGTGTAATTTGTTACAGTAGTCACAGGAAGCTAATACAGTATCCCTGGGTTGTCATCCATGTCTCAGTTTACTGTCATCTCCTTTCCCTTCCATCTGACACTTCCAAGAAGAGTTTCCAAAACATGCAAGAAGAGTTTCCAAAAACAGCGTAATATTTTATGAGTTTCCTCTGCCAGGCACTATGACAAGCGCTTTACATGCAATAGCTCACTGAATCCTCATAATCCTATTAGGTAGGTACTAATATTATTCTTACTTTACAGATGAGTATAACGAGACTCAGAAGAAAAACTGGTGAGGCCATACTCCTAATAGGTGATGGAACTTGTATTCCAACTCAGGTCTGCTCACATCTAAAGCCCATACTTTTGACCTCTGTACTGTGCTACCTCAAGCTCACTGGGTAAAGTTAGTGTTTTAATTCTCATATCAACTGATGGCATTTCGGGACATTTATCTGAGGGATATTTTCAAGGATGCTGGACCAAAGGAGCCCAAACTTGCCTTCATTCCAGCTCAAGGAACTGAGTTGCCACTTCCACCTGACTTTTTCAGCAAAGGGAAGAGGATGGCCAATGCTACATCATTGAAAGCGCAAGTTAAAACAGTCTCAGAGATCCATTTGTTCAAACTCCTCATTTTACAGATCCAGAGAAGGGGAGGGGTTGCCCAGGGTCTCATATAGAGGCTTTAAGTGGTAAAGTTGAGATTCAAGTCCGGGTCTCACTTCAAATCCATGTTTGATTCTACTGCACGTCACACTGCCCAAAGTCATGGGTGTTGCTATGGTCTAAAGTGCTGATCAAACTCTGGAAACTTGCAAGAAGGAAAATGGAAAAATGGGACCCAAACCTACTCAGAGCTATAAGTGCTCCAGAGTCTTTCTTCTCACCTGGGATTCCACAAGGGGCTGCAAGCCACTGGGATAGTCCAGGGAATCCAGAGGGGTACGCTTCTGCGTTGAGATGGAGACTGAAGAGACCATGATGATGTGACCACACTCCAAATGGGAGGAGAGGATTATCAAAAATTCATGATTTCCTGGAACTGAAGGGATTTCTGAAAATCTTGAGAGTGGCAGCTTTGGACAAATAAATGGAAGTTTTACCTTACACAATCAGCAGGGAACTGGTTTAGGAAACTCAATATGCCTAATAATGGAAAAGGGTGAACATTCTTTATCCATCTTTACATACACATCCACTCAACAAATATCGAGTCCCTGTTGGTCCCTGCCTTCGTGCCTAATAAGGTGGTTAAGAAAAAAAAAAGACAACGTAAAGTGCTCCATACAGGCTTAGTACACAGGTGCTCAAAAAATGCCCTTACTAAACGTTAATAATAGTAGCTGTAAGAGCCACTGTCTTTAAGACACGTTCATCTCCGCTTCAAAGAGTATTTATCCCAAGATGCTCTTTGACTGGGTTCCGCCGCCCACTGCATTCTGCAGCTTGTAGTTCGGAAGTGAGTGACTGATTCGTCAGCGCGCAGGCGCAGTGGCTCCGATTCCCGGAAGAACCAGCCGAGGCTGCCAGGATGAGCGGGTGGCGGTGGCTGCTGCTGTGGCGGCGGCGCTGACAGGACACGAGCTCTATGCTTTTCCGGCTGCTCGTCCCGCTCGGCCTGCTGTGCGCGCTCCTGCCCCTGCACCATGGTGCGCCAGGCCCCGACGGCACCGCGCCCGACCCCGCCCACTACAGGTGAAGGGGGTCAGGCTCCCCACCCTTCCATAGTTGGGGAAGGGGAAGCGCAGACCAGGTCCCTTCCCTTTCCCTCCATCCCAGGACCCCCACCCTGACCTGCTTGGACCCCACCACTGGGCTCCTGGCAGAAATCAGGTAGTGATTCCCATTTTCTGCCCCATTTTTTTGTCTTTTCCCCTGCCTGGTTTCGTTTTCTGGCCCCTTGCCTTATTTCTCGTACCTCGCACCAGGGAGCGAGTCAAGGCCATGTTCTACCACGCCTACGACAGCTATCTGGAGAATGCCTTTCCCTACGACGAGCTGCGACCTCTCACCTGTGACGGGCACGACACCTGGGGCAGGTAGTGCGAGCGGAGGAGCAAGGGGGCGGCCGGGGTCTGGCAGTCCGGTCCTAGGCGGGCGGGTCTGCTGGGGCTGGTGGCTTCATGGTGTCTTCACTGGTTCCGGAAAAGCTCCTGGTCAGGGCGAGGCTGCATTCCCCCCAATTCAGGCCAGCACCACCAGGATCCACCCGGCGTCCTGGAAATTTGGATCCCGCAGTGGAAAAAGCTCTGGGTCAGCCTGGTGGACTGGACTTCTGGGCTCCAGCCACAACAGTTACCAGCAACTTACCACCTTCATGAGATCTCAGCTCAAAATGTCACTTCAGCATCAACTACCCTAACTACCCACCCCTTCAGGTCACTCTCACAAATCACTCTTCTATTTTTTTCCATAACCTTTCTCACTCTCTGATACTATCTTATCCATTTATCTGCTAGTTTGTCTTTTTGGCTTCCACTAGAATGAAAATCTGTGAGATGGAAGTCTTTGTCTGTTCCATGCTGAGCTAGTGAAGAATCATTGCATTTAGCTGAAGCGGACATTGATTAAACACCCTGCTGAACATTTTACTTGTGTCATCTTATTTAATTCTCTTAACACCCCTAGGAGTTGTGTTGTTATCTCCATTTTACAAATGAGTATGCTAAGGACTGGAGAAGTTAAGTACACTCAAAAAAATTTGTGCTGGTTTTCATTTTTTAATTGAAAAAAAGTGATACAAGCAAATGGCAAATTCAAGTAGTACAAAATCATACACAATAAATATCTCCCATACCCTAGAACTCCAAGCACTGTTAACTCTTTTGTGTATCCTTCTAGAAATATTTTTGTTTATCCCATCATATAGGTATATATATGTGTATCTTTTTAAATTAACTTTTTTGTGTGTGTGAGGAAGATTAGCCCTGAGCTAACATCTGCTGCCAATCCTCCTCTTTTTGCTGAGGAAGACTGGCCCTGAGCTAACATCTGTGCCCATCTTCCTCTACTTTATATGTGGGACACCTGCCACAGCATGGCTTGATAAGCAGTGCCTAGGTCTGCACCTGGGATCCAAACCAGTGAACCCCAGACTGCTAAAGCAGAATGTGTGAACTTAACCCCTGCACCACTGGGCCAGCCCCTAAATTAACTTTTTAAAGGCATAACTTGCATATGATAAAATACATGCATTTTAAGTCCATGATAATCACTATCACAGTCAAGATATAGGACATTTCTGTCACCCTAAAAAGTTCCCTTGTGCCCTGTAATAGTTAATCCCTCCACCACCACTGGCCCAAACTAGTGCTAATCTGCTTTCTGTCTATATGTCTCTTTTTGGAAATGCAAATAGAAACATACTACACTGGCTATTCTGTTCCTTGTCTTTTTCATTTAACAGTATTATTTGAATATCTTAACATTAGCCCAGAGAACTCTTGATACTCTTTTTGACAATTTCATAGTTTGGCATTGTTTGCGTGTACTACAGTTCAGTTAATCACTCTTCACCTGGTGTACATTTGGGTTATTTCTAGCTTTTTGCTGTTCTAAACAATACCACCAAGAACATTCTCAAGCATATAGCTCTGTGCACGGTTAGGTGAATTCCTAGATGTGGAAAAGCCTGTGCTCTTAGCTACAATCCTATACTGCCTCCCTATGGCAGAGGAGAATGCCAGGGAATATGGGTGACGAGTTTAACTACAGTTGAGCGACATCAGCCCCGTATCCCAGGTGCTTTAAATGGGTCAGAGGTTCCTGGCAATTTTCGCTGTAGCTTCTTTGTTGTGTCTGGAGGTGGGATGGGTGGAGGCATCACTGTGCCTCACTTACGAGTTTTTGGGATATCTGATCTGGGGCAGCCTTAATATCTGGTGTTTGATTTTCTTACTAAGAAGCTGGAATTTCTGTCCTTTTACAGTTTTTCTCTGACTCTAATTGATGCTCTGGATACCTTGCTGGTAAGTGTCTCATCTGTTTCTTTTCCTCTCTACCATTGCATAAACAACATCCTTCCTCTTTTGACAGCTTGGCTGTGGGTAAAAAATGAATTCTTCACCTTGGCCTTTTATTTTCGTCTCATGTTTCTGAACCGTTAGATTCTGGTTGCCCTGCTAGATAGAGGAGAACAAACTCCAAACTTATTCAGGTTCATTTGTTCAGCAGATGTTTATAGAGGACCTGTTAGGAACACAGAACTGTGATAGGCCTGTATGACTCTGTGGGGGATCAGAGACTTTGATACCCTCCTTGTTTTCAGAGGCTTACATTCTAATGGACATGTTCAGTGATAAAAATAATAGCAGTAACTAGTTAGTGTGTTATGTGTACTTTTCATGTATTGTTTAATCCTTCCCACACCTCCATGAGGTAAGTACCTTTACTCCTTCCTACAGCTGAGAAATCTAATACTTAGTGAAATGACTTGGCGAGGGTACGCATCCATGAAATGGCAGAACTGGGACTTGAACTCAACTCTGAATGACTCCAAGCCTTAACCATCATCTTGAAAAAGGCCACAAGGGAGGATATAACAACTTTCCCCCATTTCACTATTTCTACTTGTCTGTCACCCCTTCTCATTTTTATTTATTGATTGTATTTACATGATCGTGATCACTATGTAGATATAATTTAGCTTTTTTTGGTTTTGTTTTGCTTAATGTAAATTCATATATACTTGTCCATTCATCACATGTTTGTTGAGAGCCAACCGTGCACCAAGCGCAGCAAGCACAGTGCTAAACTCTAGAGTTATAATGGTGGATTTAAACAGACAGTCCCTGCTTTCCTGGAGTTTATGATTTTAGTGAGGGAGGGAGACAAAGGATAACCCCAAAGAATGTATAATTACAAATTGAGGTGAGTGCTCTGTGGGAAAGGAACATGGTTCTATGAGTGGGTATAACAAAGGAACCCCGCCTAGACTGAGGAGGACTTCCCTAAGGTAATGAAATGACACTTAAGTTGGGATCTGAAGGAGATGCAAGTGTTGACTAGGGAAGTAGGGGAGGAAAGAGTGTTCTAAGCAGAGGGAACAGCTTGTGCAAAGGCCTTGTGGCAGGAAAGAGCATGGCAAGTGCAGTGAATTAAAGGAAGGCCAGTGTGTCTGGGATGTGGAGAACGAAAAGGAAGAAGTGAAGTGGAGCTGGAGGGATAAATGGGACTAGATGATGCAAGCCCTTGTTCACTATGTTAAGGATTTTTATCTTTAATTTGAGAGCAATGGAAAGCCACTGGCATTTCTCAAGTAGAGGCAGGAAATGATGAGATTTCTGTTTTGAGAAGATCACTAGCTGCGATGTGGAAAAGATTCATGTAATCATTCAACAAACATTTATTGAGTAATTGCTTAATGGGCTGTGCTCGGCACTCTAGGGAAGTGCGGGAATGAATGAGGCTCCTGCCCAGGCAAAAATTCTCTTATTGTAGAAAGAAATAGGTGCCCTAGGAGTTGTGTGGATGAAGTTGCTGGAGTGTTTTAAAGGAGGGAAAGGTTAATTTCAGCTGGAGGAATCAAAGGCTTCCTGGACAAGGCGACATTTAGACAATTGAAGATAGGTTGGATTTGGAAATGGGGAGACACAGGAGGGAATGATTTCTGGCAGAGGGAAGAACATGTCTGAAGGCAGGAAATTGGGGAATAGTGGGTCAAAGTTTACTGAAGTGAATGAGAATAGGTTAGATGAACAGTGAGAGACATGGTCAGAAAGGCAGGTTGGCTCCAAGTCATAGAGGGCCTTGAATACTGAGATAGTCAGGATTGTTTTGGTTGCAAGTGACAGAGACCCAGTTCAAACTGATTTAAGCAGGAAGGAAATTTACTGATCAGATAACTAAAAAGTCCAGATAAAGACTGGCCTCAGACCCAGCTGGATCCAGGCATACTAACAATGTCATCAGGAATCTCTCCATCCCTTATCTCTGCCTTCTTTGCTGACTGTGTTCTCAGGCTCTCCTTAAGCTGGCAGGGTAGCCAACAGTAGCTCCACACTTGCATCCCACTCATTTAGTAACCTGTTTGTGGAAAGAATCAGCCCTTTTCCATTCATTCCAGGGACTGAGTCTCATTGATCTGGCTTGGGTCACACACCTGTCCCTGAAGCCATTGCTTGGCCAAAGGATACAGTACACTGGCTGGTCCAAGAATGGATCAAGTGCCCATTCTTGCAGCTGAGGGAGTGGGATCAGCCGCTCCCAAAATACAGGAGTGACTGTGGAAGAAGGGTGACACCTCAAGAGGAAATTGGGGCATTATTATCAGAATAAAAGATATCAGGCCTGCATTTGGTTGATGGTTTAAACAAAGAAGGTTTCATTTTCTCAAGTGAAAGAAAGTCTGTAATTTCTGGCGTTGGGTCAGCTGCTCAATTGTGCCATCAGAGACCCACGCTCTTTGTATCTGTCTATTTTACCATCATTCGTGTATTGGCTTTCATTTGTATGCTTAGTACCTCATGGTCTAATACGGCCGCCATAGCTCCAGAAATCAAGTCGGCTTTCAAAGCAGAAAGAGGAAGAGTAAAAACCATGCCATCTGTGTCTGTCCCTTTTTATTAGGAAAACAGAAGCTTTCCTAAAAGTGCTCCCAGTAGACTTCTCAAGGCTCAGAATTAACTGGGTAACACAATCACCTCCATCAGCAAAGAAGGCTGAGAAATCAAGCATCTGGATTTCCACCCTCTATTGTAGGAGGCTACAAGGGTAAAGATTGGAAATCAGTGTTGGGCCAACTAGCCTGGAATGTTTTCCACAAGGATGAATGTGACAAGAGAAGTTAAAAATGACAGATATCCACTGCAAATGTCAAACTAGGATTTCTCAGTCTACAGTCTTTGTATGTTTCCGTTTAAATGGGTACATAATGACTCTTGAATTGGCACCGAAGAATTTACTCAACCAGTCTCTTGATATTGGGTCTCTAGGTGATTTCTAGCTCTCAGGGTTTTCTTCTCCTGTCATCAGTCATAGGAAAGAAACTGCAGGTCTTAAGTTGACTAAGTGAGGGCCATGCCAGCATAGGATCCCAGACTCTTGAATCCAGCATCTTCAGCACCTTCAAGCCTGTGAGAGCCTCACTGTCATGTCTGTCTTCCCTTCCAGATTTTGGGGAATGTTTCAGAATTCCAAAGAGTGGTTGAGGTGCTGCAGGACAACGTGGACTTTGATATTGATGTGAATGCCTCTGTGTTTGAAACCAACATCCGAGGTGAGGGCTGCCTTCCAGGGGCTTTGGAAGAAAAGAGAGTGTGGAATTTTTGCCTCTGTGTCAACGAGGAGGTGGTAAATAGGATCTAAAGGGCCAACCCTGCCAGGACGCTTGGCTAAACCAGTGACTGACAGAGTTCTTCTTCCCTGGAGGGTGGGGTGGGGAAGTCTCAGCATCCTCATCAGTTTCAGACATGAAAGTGAGCAGAGGACAGAGAAAAGATTGGAAAGAAACATGCCAGAATTACTCACGGACTTAACATCTATTTGGTGCTAGGCATCCAGCCATGAACAAGAAGGATGCAATCCCTGCCTTCTTGGAGTTTATTGTCTAGGAAGCACTGTCCAATAGAACTTTCTGCGATGATGGAAGTGTTGTATATCTGTGTTGTCCGATACAGTAGCCACTAGTTACATGTGGCTATTGAACATTTGAAATGTGTCTACTGCAACTGAGGAATTGCATTTTTAATTTCATTTAATTTTAATGAATATAAGTTTGAATAGTGACATGTGGTTAATGATTACTCTATTACACAGTGCAAGTCTAGGCTATTAGTTTCCAAACCTGGCTGCCCATCAGAACCACTTGGGACCTTTTAAAAAGTTCAAATGTCTAGACTCCACTCTAAACCTAATGAATTGGGGTCTCTGAGTTCGGTCCTAGAATCAACATTTTTAGCAGGTTTCCAATGGTTCTTAAGGAGCTGGCGTAGCCTGTATGTGCAGCTAACCTCTAGACAGCTAGCGGCTTAACATCTGTCACATCGAGATGGCAGAGTTATGTTTTTTCTCTCTTATTTTGCTCGTCTTTATTTTGAATGTTTTTTGCAATGAAACTTGTATTGCAGATATATGATAAGTAAAATTTTTAGAAAGATTAAGGAACAAACAGACAGCATGGTATAAAATCTTGGTTTAGGAATCAGACCTCAGTTTGAGGCCATCCTCATTGCTGTGTCACACAACTTCTGAGCTTGCTTGGTCATCTCTAAATTAAGGCTGTCTTTATACATTTGTGTCTGATATGAATATACTTATACCAGCTTTCTTTTGCTTGGCATTTGCCCAGTATATCTTTTTCTACCCTTTTGCTTTCAATCTTTCTGTATTTTTATGATTAAATGTATCTTTTTAAAATTACATATTATATTTCACTTGTTTATTCATGCTGATAATCTTTCTTTTGACTGAAGTATTTGGTCCATTTACATTTTCTATAATTACTGATATATTAGCCTCCATTTCTATTGTATCATTTTGTGTTATTTGTCCCATTTTCTCTATGTTCTTTTTCTCTCTCCTTTTTCATGTTTTCTTTAAGGTTGATTTGTTTTCCTCATCCCATTTTCTTTTGCTAATTCAGAAGGTATGCACAGTATCTAGCTTTTTAAATAGTTTTCCTAGAACGTTTAACAAATGTAACTTATCAAAGTCTAAAATTAATGAAGATCTTTATTCTGCTCATGAATAATATGAAACCTGGCTCTGAGGACGTGCTGACCTATCTGCCACAGCTGTGTATTTAGTTCTTTGCTTTGGGCCCTCCGTACATTATTGTTGTTCTATACAGTTGAAGTGTGAGATTGGCTCATATATTTACCACTTTTTTGACCATCTTTTCTTTCGTGTCTCAGACCTTACGTCTGTGATCCCTTCCCTTCTATCTGAAGAGCTTTTTTTAGAATGATCTTTAGTGCAGGTGTGTTCTGGGCAAACTTTCTCAGCTTTTGTTTGTATGAAAATGTCTTTATCACACTGCTTTTGTTTGTCATTTGGGGAGTATATTTTCTGGGCTCATGGTTCTAGGTTGATAGTTATTTTCTCTTAGTGCATTGATGAAATTTTCCCATTGCTTCTGATTTCATTGTCACTGTTAAGAAGTGATCTGTCAATCTAATTGTTATTTCTTTGTAGATAATCTGTTTTATTTACACTGGCTGCCCCTCCTTTTAAAAACTTTTTATTATAGAAATTTTCAAAATTACGTAAAAGTAGAGAAAATAGTATAATGAAGTAGATTTACCTATCACCCAGCTTTAACAATCATTATTACATGGACTCTGACTGCTTTTGAAATCTTTTTTTTCCTTTGGTGTTCTGCAGTTTTACTGGGATTTGTGTAAATGTGGATTTCTTTTTCTTATTTTGCTTAGGATTCCTGGATCTGAAAATTGCTGTCATTCGTTAGTTTTAGAAAGTTTGTAACTATTTTCTCTTCAAATATTGCCTCTCCCCCATTTTCTCCCTCTTCTCTTTTTAGCACTCCAATCAGATGTATGTTACACATTCTTACTGTATCCTCCAACTCCCGTCTGTATTTTTACTTTTTTTTTCCTTCTATATTTAAAAAAAAAATCATTTTCTCTTTATGTTGCATTTTGGATAATTTTTTTGGATCTGTCTTCAAGTCTACTAATTCTCTCTTCGGATATATCTTATCTGCTATTAAACATACCCATGTAGATGTGGTCATTTTTGTAACTTCTTACTGCTTACTCATATATTCTGACCTTTCTTTTATCTGCCTTTATTCAAAATGCTTTGTTTCTTTGTATGTCTTGTGATTTATTTATTGTTTAATGTACCGTCATTCCCTAGACTTTACCCATGGGATTCTTGGAGGCCTGGGCTGAAGCTGGGTTCTTCCAGATATAGTCTTTATTTCTGCCATGTGGCTGGAGGCATTACGTACCAAAAACCAATTTATGCTAAAGAGTTGAGGCTTTCTAGACTACCCAGTTAGTGTGAAGTCAGGCTGTAAAATTTAGTGAGTACCAGCTTGTAGTTACTAATTCTCAGGGAAGTTTTTTTCTTCCCTTTACTTGACATCAAGATTTGAGTAATGCAGTTTTCCTTATTCTACATTAGGGGAGATGTGCAGGGTTTATTTTTAATTCATCCTTACACAGAGTATATAATTCTTTCAGATCCCAATTTTATGTAGGGATCTTTTCATTAGACTCCCCACTTTGGGTAGGTCCCGCCGTTGTCTCCTATTTCCCCTCTGCCAGGAGGAAGGGAAGACTGAAGCTCAAAGTCAGCAGTTGTTTTCAGTGAGAGGGCCATTCAGGGTATCTATTTAGCCATATTTCCGGATACAGAGCCTTTGTGTCTTTTTATAAGTCCTAAATATTACATAATAAATTGAAATAGATAAATTAATAAAATGAAGGTAATAACTACTCTGCCTGCTCCATGCCCCCAAGTCTTAGGGGGATTAGGAGACAGAGTGACCGAGTGGAATGAGCATGGGCTTCAGAGTCAGAGAGACCTGGCCCTACCACCTACTAGACGGGTAACCCAGGGCAAGTTACTTTACCTCTCTGAACTTCAGTATCTTCCTCTGAAGAGGGGACAGTATTACCTAGCGTTTGGTATGCAGTAGGGACTAAAAAAAATATGATAACTGTTGTTTTTGTGACCTACTAAGAGAAAAATCTTTGTAAACTCAATGCTATACCAATATGTGGGATTAAGGGACTCTTCTTTCACTACATGGCTGTATTCCCTTGCCAGTGAACTGCCTGACAGAGTGTTTAGGTTTAATTTGCCCAAGGGAAAGACTGGTCCTTGGAACTCTGACAGTTGCTTTTTGTACTGTCTGTAGTGGTAGGAGGACTTCTGTCTGCCCACCTGCTATCAAAGAAGGCTGGGGTGGAAGTGGAGGCTGGATGGCCCTGCTCTGGACCTCTCCTGAGGATGGCTGAGGAGGCAGCCCGAAAACTCCTCCCAGGTAAGACCCACACTGAGATGGGGGAGAGATGAAGTCTGATAGGTCCTACTTTTCTTGCTGGAGACAAGAGTGGCAATGCTGAATTATTTCCTCTCCCAAGCACTTAATATTTCTACCTCCAGGTGCCCACCATGGAAATCAGGAGAGCCATGGGCATTTGGGGGGCTTGCTGGGGCCCTGGCCCATGGTAGATGAGCTGACCTCATGACTGTTTGCAGGGGAGGGCTGAAGGCTAGCCTGATGGTAGAAGGCCCTTGCCCTTATTTGAATGAGCCCTTTCTCCCACTCTGGGGCCCACTCGCTGCTGGAATAAAAGGGTTCCAGACAAGAGCCTTGGTCTGAGTATGAGGAGCCCCACGTTCTAGACTTGGCTCTGCCAGCCAATATCTTGACCAAGCCACTCTTCCCCTCCTTGATTCAGTTTTCCCATCTATCAAGTGAGAATCATAATTCCTGCCTCCCCGCCACACTGGGTTTTTGGGAGGTGTAAAATGAGGTCAGAGAGGAGAGAGTGCTTAGAGAATCTCAAACACCACTGAAATGAGAGGGACTTATTTTGTAGCTGAGCTGTGTCCAGGGCTACAGGCCAAGCCTCAGTGTGTTTGTCTGGTGGGGCAGTAGCTGGGCTCGGAAGCAGCGACTGGACACTGTGTTCTCTTCAGGGTGTGGTGGTGGCTCTGAGGGCTGTTCACACCCAAACACGTCACACTATGCTTTCCACCAGCCCCTCGGCCATCTCGCTTCTCCCTTTCACGCCGTACTTGCCTCTCATCCTTGGGGAAGAGCTGAGGAGAGTGAGCAAGCTGGATTCAGGTCTCATTGCTCATGGCCTGAGCGTCTCCTTACAGACATCATGTCCTGTGTGACTCATCCATAGAGGAAACTCTGCCTGGTTTCTCCCTTCTTTGCTTCTGTCATTTAAAAAATTTTGTATTGAGAAATATACATATTGAAAATTGCATATTGGATCCAGCACCAGTGTATCTACCATTCAGGTCAAGTAATAGCATTTTGTCACTCTCTCTTTTTAACACTGCCTGACTTTTCTGAAATATTCCTTTGAGCCCTTCTTGGCTGTGACTTGCATTCTCCTTGCTTGTCACTTGTGCCTGCCACATAGGAAGTTTCTCCTCTACAGCAAACTTGCTGGACCTTATGGCTCTTGGAAGTTTTGACAACTTTTTTCACAGTTTGGTGACGCACAGGCTGCTCAGGGTTGTTTGACCTTTTGGCCTGGAGAGGAAATCTCTGACTCGAGCTGGTTATCTAGTTCCTTGCCTTGAATCGGAAGGCACTGGCATGGGGTAGGCAGATCATTGGGCTTGTGGGGAGGGGGGAAAGGGAATGGGTGCGTGGCAGGCCTTCCCATCCCAGCTCTGTTTGCCCTCTGTGTGTGACCTTTGAGTCACTTCTTTACAAGTGTAACTTTTCCTCCCTGTAAATTGAAGCTTGGACCACATTAGTGGTTTATGTCCTTTTTTTTAAAAAAAAAATTTAGCCCCCAAATTCTTTATTTAAAGCAGGAATCTCCAACTAGCTCTTCTGGGACTGTTTAGGGTCTACACATATGTTTCATTTGTTTGGGGTGTGTAAACACGTATATGAGGGGAATTGGATGAAGGTGGTCAAAAGGTACAAACTTTTAGTTATAAATAAGTACTGGAGATGTAATGTACAACGTGATAACTATAGTTAACACTGCTGTATGATGTGTTGGAAAGTTGCTAAGAGAGTAGATCCCAAAAGTTCTCATCACAAGAAAAAAAGCTTTTTTTGTTTTTGTATCTATATGAGATGATAGATGTTAACTAAACTTATTGTGGTAATCATTTCACAATATATTAATTCATGTTATTATGCTGTACACTTTAAAATTATACATTGCTGTATGTCAATTATATCTCCATAAAATTGAAAGAAAAAAGTTAAAAAATATATGAATGGCTCTTAATGGAGCATGCTCTTCAGTGTGCCGCATGCCCTGCCACTCCCTATGGCTTAAACCCCGCCTGCCTCACGCTAAGTTACCTGCCTGGCCTCGGAAGGCATGGTGTAAAATAAATAAAAGTAGATTGGCTCTAGCTAAAGCGAGCATATGTGGAGTGTGACAACATGGAGCGCAGCCCACTGCTCTCCTCCTCATCATGGGTAAGAGCTGGAGGCTCATGTGGAGCAGTGTCTGACAGCATCTGGGTTAGGTGGCCACTGAGGGCCCTCCAGTTGTGACATTTATCCTTCTCTGGCTCTCTCCTGGATCACCCAGGAGGTAAACAGGGAAGTGCTAGCCAAGGCCTAAGGCTTTGGGCCTGTATTGAACCATTCTTACCTCCGTGCTCCTATCTAGGGTCATAATTTTGCGATTGTTCAGCCTTTCAGACCCCTACTGGCATGCCGTATGGAACAGTGAACCTGCTTCATGGCGTGAACCCAGGAGAGACCCCTGTCACCTGTACAGCAGGGATCGGGACCTTCATTGTCGAATTTGCCACCCTGAGCAGCCTCACTGGTGACCCCGTGTTTGAAGATGTGGCTAGAGTGGCCTTGATGCGCCTCTGGGAGAGCCGGTCAGATATTGGGCTGGTAGGTCTGCTGATGCCCTTCCTGTCTGAGTCAAGTCAGCCACCTTGGCGCCTGCTTACGAGGCTAGGGGCTCTGAGCAACAAGTTGCAGTTCAGCCAAAGGAAACTGAGGGTGACCTCAGGAAGGGTCCAGGACTTAGGCTCATGACACCAAAAGTAGAACAAGCCTCCAATTCATGTTTTGGCACAGAAGGGAAGAGAGCATGAAAGCACCTCCTCTGGCAGGGGAAAGGAGCTGTGTTAGGCTTTGACTCCTTGAGCTTCTCTGATTTCTGGGGAGTAGGTCATATGCTTCATACCCCTGACTCACTCAGTGACCTTAGATCATCAGTCCAACTGGCCCTCATTTTTACTATTTTTGTTTGTAAAACTGTGATTTATGGAAGACCAGTTCTGAGAGATTGTTGAGTAGCTGTTCCATGAAAAAATGATTCCTGGTCAATTAAATTGGGAGAGTACTATGTATAATATCCTTCTGTTCGACAGGCATAATGAACATGAGCAGGTTAAAGGTTATGAAGTCCTATGATAAATAAGCCTATTTAACTTTGTTTAACTCAACATTTCCCAAACTTATGTGACCACAGAGCTTCCCTTTCCTCTCCAATACGTATAAACCCATAGAAATGTGATGCACTTTGGGCCAGATGATCTCTAAGTTTGGTTTCAGCTCCTAAACTGGATAATCCAGTGAAACTAACAATAACTGAGCCAAAACTGTCCAGGAAATAGCACTAAAATTAGTCAGACCTGGGTTTGAGCCCTGGCCTGGCTATGATGAAACTATGTGACCCTGGGCAAGTCACCCAAACTCTGATCCTCAGTTACTTCAGCAGTAATGTTGACGTATTAATATGTCCTTTGCTGAATCATTATCACTTAGAAAGACTGTGTTGTCTGAAAGTGATGCAGGTGAAGGCACATTTTATGCAAATGTGGTTCTAAGTCAGCTTGAAAAGTGAAACCCTTGTGAGGAATCCTTGAAAATCCCTTAAGAAGGTTCCACTCTGGAGACCTATAGTAACCCCCTTGTAAGTCTCCAGCGCTGGAACCATGGTGGACTCTGTGGGTGCCCAGCCTGTATCCTCTCAGCCCCTACCATTCCCATGCACACTGGCCTGTCTTCTGACCCCCATCCCCCGTGTCTCTTTGCCTGCGGGCCTTTTCTGGTGCCTGGATCCTGCTCTGCTTGCCCTCAGCTGGAAGTATCAGGACTTAATGCTCCCCTGGAGCAGTTCTCAATCAGTGACTGATACTGATGGGAGTTTGTGGACAATCACCCCAGTTCCCCATCCCTTGGATGGGACAATGCCGAGGCTTATGCTCTCCACTGACTCCCAGAGCTGCCCGGCAGGGTTGAGCTCCAGTTCCTACAGTTGTAACTTGCCTGACAGCACACCCTTTATGGGCTGCCTCCCTTCCTCCTCCTCACTTTCCGCTCCTCTGTGGGTGTTTCCAGGACTTGCCTTCCAAATCACCTACTTGCAGTCTTCCTTACTGAGGATCTGTTCCTTGGGGAACTCAAACTAGCACAAAACAGTTAGCTGTTTCCTTGATCGAGTACCAGATGAAGCTATCAGTTTCCATCAGAGTCTGAGTTACAGAAACAGTGTATCTCTTCATTTCAATCTTTTAAAATCTATATTTAAATGATTTTCCAGGTCACACGGTTCATAAGTCAAAGGATACAAGAAGTACCCAGTGACGTCTGTGAAGTCTCCTCTGACCCCTGTCCCCCAGCCACCCAGTTGCTCTCCTTACAAGCAGCCACTCTATCAGTTTCCTGGATGTCCTTCCTGACTTGGTTTATGGAAATATGTCGAGCATGTCTTGTGTCTTTAGACACTGGAATCACATGCAGAGTGCCAAGAAGTCTGAAACAGATTTTGGGAATAGCAAGTTCTCATCTTCCAGATCACAGTCACTCTAGGCAGGGCATAAACACTCCAAATCATTGTTCTTTTTCATTTTTTACCCAATGTGTATAATTAAGTCCTCATAAATATGCATGAGATGCATCTCCACTGTGCAGATATGCAGGAGAGTTGGCCATGATCCAGCCTTGCCCCCTCAACTCTGTACCTCGATAGCCTGCATGTCTCCCAGGAAGTACTGGGGTGCCTGCCTTGCCTCTCACTAGGCATTCTGGAGTGTGGGAAGATCCTTGTTTGGTCTTAGGCCCTTCTTTGGAACTACGTGTCTCTCTCCCAGGTTGGCAACCACATTGATGTGCTCACTGGCAAGTGGGTGGCCCAGGACGCAGGCATCGGTGCTGGCGTGGACTCCTACTTTGAGTACCTGGTGAAAGGAGCCATCCTGCTTCAGGATAAGAAGCTCATGGCAATGTTTCTAGGTAAAAAGGGCAGAGTAAGGGGGCTTTCCCCATGATTTTTCCTACTGACGTGTGGTTATTTATAAACATCCAGTTGCTCCCAAGTACCAACAGACCCAGTTCTGCATACCTGAGTCTGCATTCAAAGCCACCATGGACTTACACTACCCACTTGATACCCACTACACCTCTTCATGCCTTCTTGCAAGAGCCAACTGAACCATGCTGCATTCTTTACACGGCCCTAGATTTCTTATCTCTTGGCCATTGCATGTGGTGTTTCCTCTTCCTAGAATACCTTTTTTTATGAATACCTATCTTTATGTGTCCAAGTTCTATTCACCCTTCAAGGCCCAGCTTAGATATTACCTTGCCCAGGAAGTAACTTAATCCTTCCTCAGAATTTAGGGCCATCAACATCTTTCTTGCAGTCAGCTGTCATCCACAGTTACAGCTCTACCCATTGAGTGCAGCATCCATGCCTTATTCAGCTTTGTATTTCCCACAATGCTTTGCATGAGGTAGGTAGGTGGTAGATTAACCTGTTGAATAAAAACATTTTACTCTCCAGGACCTTAGACACTAGTAAAAATCATATTGAGGAATTGTTTTCTACCTAATAATAATAATTGCTATATCTACCATTCATTTATTCAGCAGGTATTTACTGAGTACCATTGATGTGCCAAGCACTGAACATAGACTGTTTCATTTAATCCTTACAACGCTATTTGAGATTGTCTCATTTGCATGTATATTTGGTACTTCATTCATTCAGCTACTATTTATTGTACATATTTATTAGGCACTTTCTGCAAGAAACAAAACAAAGTCCTGGCCCTCATGGCTTTACAGTTCAGAGTGGGGGGGATATAAGCTGAAGTTCCACCAGAATGTAAGCTCCCTGAGGGCTGGATTTTGACTTGTTTACCACCCCCTAGCTTCCTGGCACCTAGGAGGTCCTCAGTGAATATTGTTGAGTGGGTCAGTGACTGAACAATCCCATGAAGTATATAACATCACTTACCCCGCTTTATAGATACTAAGACTGAGGCTCAGGAGGGAAAAGCTTGCCCAAGGTCACAGCTAACAAGTGGTAAAGCTAGAGCTAGAATTTGAGCCTAGAAATTTGATTCCAGAACCCTCCTTCCTCTGTGCCTCGTTGCAGCCTAGTCTGCTTTGAGGCCAGGCCATCATATCATCTTTCAAAAGTTTAAGTCCATGCTTCTGTTGCCGACACTGCCTTTTGTCTCCCTAATCACTGACATGTTCATTATCCCATCTCCACTGCAGAGTATAACAAAGCCATTCGGAATTACACCCGCTTCGATGACTGGTACCTGTGGGTGCAGATGTACAAAGGGACTGTGTCCATGCCAGTATTCCAGTCCTTGGAGGCCTACTGGCCTGGTCTTCAGGTAGGAACGATTAGAGAGAGTGGTCATTTTTCTATGGAACTGGCACAGCCAGCTCATTCTGATTTATAAGTCAAATAAGGTACTTTCATTGCTTGAGTACGTTTTTTGGAGGCCCAGGTTGGAGATAGAAGAGAGACTTAGAGTGAATTAGACAGATTTAAGATTCTACCAAACTGAATTTTCCAAGGGGAGCTTTAAAGTGTCAGGAACTGAGCTTCCAGTTTGCTACAGAGTATTGTACCGCTTAAAATAGACAGTGTCTTTCCAGTCTGGGTAGTAACAGCCGTTGGCAACAACTATTTCTCCAGTGGCCATTTCTGTCAAATCTCCTCATTCTTGACAGCGGGCCTGAGAAAGGGCACGAAAGCAGCTGGGGCTGCTTTGCCTCCCGTTATGATGTTTTTCCATTACACAGTCTGGTGGAGTTGCAGCTGGAAGGGATCTTAGAGTCTATCTTATCTATCCCATAGATGTACCAAAATATGTTCATAAACTTGTTCTCTTTTTTTTTCATTTTAAGAAAAGGTAATAACATGTAAATGGTGGTAAATTTAAAAAGTACACAAGGGAGTGTAATGAAAAGTAACTCTCAAGCCCCCTACCCTCAGACTCTCTCCCCAATCCAGTGCCTATTATCAGTTTTCTGTGTATCTTTCCAGAAATCCATGTACATAAATATTTTATATTTATAGCCTCCTTTTTTCTTTATGTAGATAGGAACATATACATATTCTTTTTCACTATGTCTTAAAGATCATTTTTTATTGATACACATAGATCAGTTTTACTTTTTTTTAAACAGCTGCATATATTCCACTGAATAGATATATTGCAATTTACTTAACTAGTTCCCCATTATATACTTTTGGCCAGCCCTCTTATTTTACAGATGGGAAACAGGCTCAGAGAGAACTTGTTGGTAATATTAAATATTGGTCCAACTCCTCTAAGAGCTTCAAATTTTATTACTTGAGTGTCCCCTAAAAGAATTTTGAAAAACTGTAGAGCCACCTGCATGTTTTTAATCTTATGAGTTTAAATAGTTGCGTACCATTCCTTTTTCTCCTCAAACTCATATTTCCATTCTACTCCCCCCAACAGAATTTTATCCTACTATATTTTATGCTTAAAAAAATTTACTGATACCCTATCATTTGTGACTGTAAAGAACTTGTGAACTGTAAAGAATTTAAAAATATTTTAAAATTTCCTGTGACCATATGCTCTGAGTATTCGTTTTCTTCTGGATTTATTTCTCATTAATATGTAAACGATTAAAACAACATTAATAGCTTACAATTTTTGAAAAATAATTGTAAAACCTAAAAGCAATTTTATTGGAAATGCCTTTCTTAGTGAGATTTTTGGGGCTTTCTTATTTTTAAGTAGTTTGTGTATTTGTGTGTGAATAATACATATTGCTAAAATGGGGTATCAGGAAGCATCAATTTTATTCCTGCTTTTCATTTTTTAGATGTAAGTGCTGAGGAGCCTTATACACATAAATTAGTATATGGAGATAGGAGGAGTGTGATTATTGCAGTATCATTTAGTTCTTTGAAATCATTTAGTTAATAGACTGAACCATATAAAATTGCCAGCATTCAACTGTTGTTTTTTTTAAGATTTAATTTTTTCCTTTTTCTCCCCAAAATCCCCCGGTACATAGTTGTATATTCTTAGTTGTGGGTCCCTCTAGTTGTGGCACGTGGGATGCTCCTCAGCATGGCCTGAGAAGTGGTGCCATGTCCATGCCAAAGATTCGAACCGGTGAAACCTCGGGCCCCTGCAGTGTAGTGTGTGAACTTAACCACTCAGCCATGGGGCCAGCCCTAGCAACTGTTTTTGACCTACAAATATGGCAATATTATATGGTTCAGCCTGTATATGGTAAAAAAAATTCACATAAGGACCTGTCATCAAAAATTTTCTTTTTCCTCCCCAAAGCCCTGGTGCATGATTGTGTATCATATTTGTAAGTAAAGATTATTTTTAATGAGCTCTCTGCTAACAACTAGACCTGTTCCTCTTTCAAGTTTTTGAAAGCAGAGAATTGGAAACTATCTGATATACAAAAGGATTTGTTACTCAGTAGTTAGAGTCACTCATTTTTCTCAACACCTACACTAATGTTTAAAATTTGACCTAGTTTGGTGCTCAGGAAGTTTTTATACCCCAGAACAATGTCCATAGTAAGGTTAAAGATTGTTGGTAGGTACACCTTGCTTTTGAAATGGCAGAAGGGCGTTTGTGAAAGAGACTGTGAGAATGGACAGCCTGCCTTGGTGTTAGAAGCATCTTTTCAGGCAGTTCCATTTTAGGAAAGTTGAGGATCTGGAAATCTATTTCCTTGAAATTGTTTGTGACTACATTCCTCTTGAAAAACCTTCTTGTACAACCCAGTCCTACAACTGATCACACCTTTTGACTTTGCATAATTCCATTTCTGTGTGTATTCCCCACGAAGGGAATTCAAGAGGGAAAGATGCAACCTGTATAGAGATATCCCTAGCAGCAAAGTTCATGACAAAGAAGAGCTAGAAATGACCTAAATGCCCAATAATGGAGGAACAAATAAATGATTGTATTTTTTATTGTGGTAAAATACACATAACATAAAGTTTACCATCTCCACCATTTTTAACTATACGGTTCAGTGGTATTAAATACATTCACATTGTCGTGCAGCCGTCACCACCATTCACCCCCATAACTCTTCTCATCTTGTAAAACTGAAACTCTATGCCTATTAAACCAGAACTCTCCATTTTCCCCCCGCCCCCAGTCCCTGGCAACCACCATTCTACTTTTTGTCTTTATGATTCTGACTACTCTAAATACCTCACATAGGTGGAATCACATAGTGTTTGTCTTTTTGTGCCTGGCTTATTTCACTTAGCATAATGTCCTCAAAGTTTGTGCATGTTGTAGAGTGTCAGAATTTCTTTCCTTTTTAAGGGAGGAATAGTATTGCTTTGTATGTTTATACCGCTTTGCCACCTCGGTTTGTATAGGATTTGTGTGCTTTGTGTGTGGCACTTTTCCTGGTTTGAGAAGGGGTCCTGGGTTATTTCTCTGTGAAGTTATGATCAAACCAATAGCTAACATTTATTGAGCATCTCTTCAGTGCCTGGCAGTCTGTCTGGCACATAGAGATGATATGTTAAATATTTAAGAAAGAACGATTTATGTGCCAGGCACTTTATAGAGAATCACCACAACACACTGAGGTGTAACTGTTGTTTCATAAATGAAGAAAAGAGACTTCAAGATGTTAAATTTGTTCATTCATTTACTCAACAAATATTTGAATGCCTGCTCTGTTCTAGCCCTGTCCTCATGAAGTTTATAGAGGACGAGACACAAAGAAAAACTTAGACAAATATGTAAAATACTAAGTTGCAATGAAGGAAACAAGTAGGAGACTAAAACAGAGAATTTTGGATCGGGACCTACTTTAGACAAGAAGGCCTCTTAGAAGTGGTGACATTAAAGCTGGTACTTGAAGAAGTAGGGGTGTGAGATGATGTTCTAGGCAGAGGAAACATCATGTGTGAAGATCCTAAGGCAGGAAAGAGTTGGGTGTTTATCAGAAACAAAGAAAAGCAGTATGGCCACAGTCCAGGGAAAGGAGAGGTCAGTTAATGGAAGGCTAGCAGTGACCAGACTGTGCAGGGCCTTGAGGGCCATGGTGAGTTGTCTTGACTTTATGCTGAGCCCGTGGGAAGCCCTGAGGTCTGGTGTCTGTGGTAAGATGGTTACCTCTGGCTGCCTTGGGGAAGGTGGACTGGAGAAGACAAGTGGTGGGACCAACGAGGAAGCCTTTGAAGTCATCTCAATATGAGATGCTGGTGACCAGACCAGGTGGTGGCTCTGGAGATAAAGGAAGAAAAAGCTTGATGTTTTAGAGATGGAATTGACAGGAATTGCTGATGGAATGGATATGGGGTAGGGGGAAAGGGAGGAGTCAAGAATGAGTCACCAGGTTTCTGGCCAGAGTAACTTGGTGAATAGTAGTTCCATTTACTAAGAAGGAAGAGAGGCGGAGAGTAGGGAGGCAACTTTGTGGGGAAGTGAGAGAACCAAGAATTTTGTTTGGGAAATGTCAGGTTTGTTCTATTGCTGAGACATCCACTAGAGATGTCAAGAAGGTCAGCTGTTTCCATGTTGTTATAATAATATTAATAGCTACTTATCAACAGCTAGTAAAATTACAAATGCATATATCCTCTGATCCAACAATCCTAATTCTGGAAATTTATCTTACAGGTACACTTTGCATATGTTTGAGGTGACATAGGTACAGGGTTATTTATTGCAGCATTGATATAGCAAATAGCAAAAGATTGCAACCAAGCCAACTGGCCATTATTAGGAAACTAATTAAATTATGATTTAAGCAATGGAGTACTATACAGCTGTATAAATAGGAGGAGGGAGCTCTTTATGTGCTTACATGGAAAAGTCAAGATATATTGTTAAATGAATAAAGGAAACTGCAGAACCGTATATTTAATAAGCCATATTTAATGTGGGGAAAATAATATATACTCATACATATTTGCTTATGTTTACAAACTAGTACAAAATGGTTATCTGCTAGGGTATAGGGCGGGCATGAGACTTAGTAAATCAACCTTTTTCCTATTCTTAGAATTTTGAACCAGACGGCTAACTTCCCTATTTAAAAACTGTTAGCAGCCAGCATTGACTGAGCACATACTGGACCAGGGACTTTGTGTACAACCTCTGTCCCTCTTACAGATGAGGCTCAGAGAAGTTAAGTATCGGTTGAAGGCAACACAGTGAGCAAAGGGCTGACTCAGTGTTTGATGGCAGGGCTTTTTGGCTCCAAAGCCTTTGCTTTCTCTTTTCCCTGAGGTTGTGTTTTAGCCTGGTGGCTGCCTGGCTGACAACCACTTCTCTCCTGCAGAGCCTCATTGGGGACATTGACAACGCCATGAGGACCTTCCTCAACTACTACACTGTCTGGAAGCAGTTTGGGGGGCTCCCAGAATTCTACAACATTCCTCAGGGATACACAGTGGAGAAGCGAGAGGGTTACCCACTTCGGCCGGGTGAGCAGCATCTCTGGCCATCAGGCCCTGGTTCTCTAAACCCCAAACTCTCATGTCTCTACAAGGGTCTGTGCCTCACAAGTACTCGCAGGTCCATTTTTTCCATCTGATTCTTCCAGTGGCTCTGGGTGGTTTTCCTGCTAGGAATTATTTATCACCATGTTTTCAGATTAAGAAACTGAGGCCTAGTGGGTTGAAATGGCTTGCCCAAGGCTGTTAAGTATAGGAGCTGGGACTGGAACCCAATTCTCCTTCAAACTTGGGCAAGTGAGTGAGATGGAAAAGCCAGTTGACTCCTTTTGAGTTCCTGCTATCAGGATTTCAGAAGTGTAGGCAAACCTCATAAGTCAATGGGTCAGATAAATTATGCTTCTGTAGTATGGAATGTTGGAACTTTGGAATGGAATTTAGGAATGAATCATGTGGTCCCGTCCACCTCCCCATTTGCTGCTCAGAAATCAAGACGCCAAGAAGGAAAGGACTACACACTAGATAAATGTCAAGTTCCTTTCTAGCTGTGATCTTCTGATTCACTGCAGGGAAATTAAACACTGTGAGGAGGGGAAGGGATGGGGGACAGAGGAAGGAAGCTTAGTCAGCACACAGTCACCCCTACCCCAAAATAGGTTACTTTACCATTGTCTTCGACTCTTCACACCTTCCCACCTGAATGCCTTTGAGCTTCGGGACCGGCCTTCTAGGGGCTTCCGCCTGTTCCGCCCTCCTCTACCCCATTTCCTGCCTCCTCTAACCCAAGTGATTGTGTAGGAGTTGTGGAAGAGGAACAGAAGAAGGAGTAAAACAGCAACTGGAAAGAGCAAATTAGTCACTTTTGACTCCTTAGAGGCTGCCGTTTTTGGTATTTCTCATGGCATTTTTTTTAAGAGAACACTCTCAGAAGGTATCATATCCGGTGTTATCAATAGATAAGATGAAGATCAGAGTTTGGGACTAAATGTTAGAGTTAGGCTTGTGCAATCTCAGGGTTAGAGGGAAACTGAGAGGTCTTCTAATTGAAATCACCCTCTAGGAGCCCTGTCAAGTAGTAATCTGGTCTTTGCTCAGTTACCGTCGGTGACAGGGAGCTCACTACTTACAGAGGCAACCTCTTCCATTTGCAGGATAGGCTGGCAGGAAGGCATCAGTGGAAAGAAGGCACTACAGCCAGGAATTCAGTATTGCCTTAGTCCAGTCACCCTTCCTATCCCCAAACAATAGCAAATGGAAGATAAGCTATTCCTCTATAATTAGATTGGCCAGTGCCCTATGCCCTGGTACGTGTGTATGATCATCAGTATTGAAGCACAGAGCCTAGCCTAAAGGCCTCTGGGGGCCTGTACCTCCTCCTAAGTCCAAATCTAAAACTTGGGCTGTCATCCTCTTTGAGGGAGTTGGCCGGATATATAGGAAATTTAAGTAGTTATTAGCATGTGTAGGCCCATGTGTGAGGAAGAGAAAACAAGGTGGCTGGCTCTGGGTGCACTGATCCAGCCAGCCGCTAGAAGCAGAAGGAGAGACTTCCCAGGAGAGTACCAACTTCTCTGTCTTTGAACACGCACAGTGTGTTCACCTACCAGTAAATGTGCCCCAATCTGTGTTTTAGAATATGAGCAATTAGATTAGCAATTGTCCAGAGGCAGACAGAGATCTTTTCTCCAAAAATAAGAAATAGAGTTTGCAGTAATAAATCAAAAGAGAGCAAAGTGCTGATCAAGGTCCAAGAGGAAACAGGGAAGGAGAAGATCAGGAGGAGAGAGAGGCACAGGGAGAGGAGGAGGAGTTCCCTCTGAGAAAAGATAGGTGAAGAAGCAGAAAAGTCTGTTGAGCTGCAGCTTCCGCCCACTGGGGCCACCCTCGAAGTCAAACCCTTCTTTTCCACAACAGCTCTTCAGATATTTGAAAGCAATGAACGCATTTTCCTGGGTTTTCTTTTCTCCAGAATAAATATTCTTATCTGGACCAACTCCTGTTGGCTAATATTAATCTTAAGATGGGGCCCATGTCTGAATATCAGATTCCTCTTGTGGTGCAGAACAGGGCAGGACTGTTGCCTTGTTCTGGGCACAGTGAACTCATGGCTACATCTTTGTTAGATTGAAGACTGGCTCTTGAATATCTTAACCTTCATCTTTTTGTCCATCCCATCTCGGAAAGGGCCTTATAGTGACAGGCTAAAACTCTTAATTTTTAGGATTAGATTAGACTGTGAGTGACAGAAAAAAAGTGGTAGCTTAATTAAGATAGACATTTATTTCTCTCTCATGTTCTGGCCTTATCTGGCTCTCTATGGTGTCTGGGACCTTAGTCCCACACCTGGTTGCTGGGAATAGTTGTTAGTCTAGGCAATCATGTGCTTGGCTAAAGTGAGGGATTCTCTTACTAAGGAAGAAGAGGGAACAGATCTTGGGAGACAGACAGCAGCCTCTGCCACCTCCCCTATTCCAGAGCCTGGCTACTTGTCTCTCCCTTGGGATGAGAGTCCATGGTCTGTTTTAATACCGGTCTCCACTAAGCTCCAAGCTTTGGGTATGTTGGTTCTGAAAACTCACTGTTGAGTGAGTTGTCCCACATTCCTCCTTGTTGGGGCCCTGTGGGCAAGGTATGGAGGGGAGGAGACTCTCACCGCCCTGAGCAGACTCCGAGCCCTCCCTGCCCAGCCACTGGGTGAGCAGGGTCTGCTTTGGACTTTTCAGAACTCATTGAGAGCGCAATGTACCTCTACCGTGCCACGGGGGATCCTACCCTCTTAGAACTCGGAAGAGATGCTGTGGAATCCATTGAAAAAATCAGCAAAGTCGAGTGCGGATTTGCAACAGTGAGTGTTTCCACGGGCCCAAGAATTGGGAAATGTCTCCCCCTGCTGCTAAAGAGCCTCTGGAATATTAGCACTGGACGGGACCTTAAGATGTATGTAGTGCCTTTATTTTATAGGTGGTGAGACTGAAGAACAGAGAAGCTAACAGATTTGCTAAAAGGTCACATAGCTAGTAGAGGTGGAGCTAGGATTAGTTCCAGGGGTCTTGTCTCCATGCCCTTGGCATTCTCCCTTTAGCTGTCTAAATAGACTACTTTGCAAGCATGAGTTTTGTGAAAAGGCCTATAAAATGGATTCTAGTGGGGAAATACAGAGTCCCATAGCCTTATATTCAAATGTGAGGATCCTTAGTGAAACAGCCCTACTAGTCTCACAGATCCTTATTGAATGTCTTTCATGAGCCAGGCACTATGCTAGGCCAAGGGTTATAGCAATGAAGAAAGACCAAATTCCGGAGCTGACATCTTAGTAGGAAAAACAATGAACATGTATCTGGGAGACAGAAAGAAAGCCAGTATGGCTGGAGAGGAGTGAGCAAAGGAGGAAAGTGGAAGGAGGAAAGTCCCAGAGGAGGCAGGGGCTAGGTCACATAGGGCTTTATATAAGCCATGGGGAAGAGTTAAGATTTTTGTTTTGCTTGAAATGAGAAGCCTTGGTAGGATTTCCATCAGAGCAGTGACGTGATCTAATTTGTATTTTACTTTTTTTTTTGGCTGAGGAAGATTGGCCCTGTGCTAACATCTGTGCCAGCCTTCCTCTATTTTGTATGTGGGACGCTGCCACAGCATGGCTTGATGAGCACTGTGTAGGTCCACACCTGGGATCTAAACCCATGAACCCTGGCCTGCTGAAGTGGAGCACGCGAACTTAACCACTATGCCACTGGGCCGGCCCCTAATTTGTATTTTAGAAACATCCCCCTGGCTTCCCTGTGGAGAATGGATTGAAAGGGTCAAGGGTGAGAGCCATGTCACATCCTTAGAGGACCCAAGCACGCAAGCTGTAAATAATCAATCATTACAGTCATGTGAAAATCAGATGTTTAAGAAAATAGTCTAGAAAAAATTTGCCAAAAAGCCTACAGAGGTTTTTTAGGGTATGGGATTAACAAACAAACAAACAGAAAGCCTTCTTTTTCAAAATTTTGTAATGTGATTATATTCTACAAGTAGAACATGTTAAAGAAAAGACCTGTATGTCTAGGGGAAAAATAAAGCAATGATATGTTTTAGTTTCTAATATGATGTATTTTGTGGAAAGCCAAAGTGGATAAGCCCATTGAGGCCTTCTTAGGAATGCTTGACTTATTTCCATGAAAATGAAGCCCTTTGGAGATCTTCCAAGACGAATGATGGGAATAGGCGTATGATTCCTTGGCCTTTGACAAACAGGCAAGAGAACAGTAATTCTTGGTTCATCAAGTCCATGTTTTAGTCATATTTCTTGTGTGAAATATATACCCACTGAGAGTTAGTTTTGTGTAAGAAAATATATTGCTAATTCTGAGAAGCTAAAATAAATGTTTATAGCCAGGAGACTTACTCGGCTTATGCTGTAAACTCAGTATGAATTTTTCTTCAAAGCCTCCTAATTAGTTGTTCACAATAGCAAGCACTTGGTAATCACCTTAATGGCCATCAAGGGAGAATTAGCTGAGTAAATGATGCTCCATTTTTACAGTGTCATTAAAAAGGATGATTAGATCTCTGTTTATAGTCACCAAAAGGTAGGATAAAGGGGACAGGAGATTGCCATGTCATATAGGGAGGTCAGGGAAGACCCTTCTGATGAGGCAGCGTTGGAGCAAAGACCTGAAGGAAGAGAAGGAGCAACCTATGGGGCTGTCTGAGAGTGCTTCAGGCTGAAAAGACACCAAATGCCAAGAACCTGGGGTGGCAATGTGCTTGCTTGCTCACAGAACAGAGAAGCCATATGCTTGGACCTGCAGGAGCAAGAAAGAGAGTGATAGGAGATGAGGTCAGGGAGGAAGCAGTGACCAGACCACAGGGGACCTGTTGGGTCATGATAAGGACTTTGGTTTTTACTCTACATGAAATGACATGTCATCAGAGGGCTTTCAGTGGAGCAGTGACAGGTAGGACTTATGATATAAATATACTTTAGAGTAAGGATGGAAGCAGGAAGCCCAGTTGGAAGTTATGATAATCCAGGCGAGAGTCTGTGGGGGCTTGGAAAAGGGCAAAGCTCTGAAAAGTTAAGTGGTTTGTCCAAAGGCCCTCAGCTGCTTAGTGGCAGAGCAGGAATTCCTGACAGGGTCCCCTGACCCTTTCAGCTGCACTGTGACACTGTTCTGACACTCTTCCCTCTCCCACGTGGCAGATCAAAGATCTGCGAGACCACAAGCTTGACAACCGCATGGAGTCTTTCTTCCTGGCCGAGACCGTGAAATACCTCTACCTTCTGTTTGACCCAACCAACTTCATTCACAACAACGGCTCCACCTTCGATGAGGTGATAACCCCCTATGGGGAGTGCATCCTGGGGGCCGGGGGTTACATCTTCAACACGGAAGCGCACCCCATCGACCCTGCTGCCCTGCACTGTTGCCGGAGGCTGAAGGAAGAGCAGTGGGAAGTGGAAGCCTTGATGAGGGAATTCTACTCTCTCAAACGGAATAGGTCAAGATTTCAGAGAAAAACTGTGAGCTCGGGGCCCTGGGAACCCCCAACAGGAAGATTCTCCTCACCTGAAAACCATGACCGGACAGGGGAGAAGAAGCCTGCCAAGCAGAAAATGCCTCTTCTCAGCTGCCCTAGTCAGCCCTTTACCGCTAAGCTGGCGTTACTGGGACAGGTTTTCCTAGATTCCTCATAACCACTGGATGAGTTTGTTTGTTTTTGAAACTAAACTATGACAATAAATCTGCTTTTGACTATCATGTTTTTCTATTTTGTGTATTGGGTTGTTTCAGGAAATTTCATTCAAAGAAAGCATTCATGGCTAAAAGCAATTGTGAATCTAGTTTATTTTTCTCATACAGTTGGAGAAACAGCTAAACCCAAAGCCAGCTGGCGCCAAAGACCCGGGGGTTCATAGTTGAATCTCTCTTCCTTTCAAGGGTTGCCTTTTCTGGTATCTTTGGGGAGGGCGTGGTTGTAAATGTATTTATTTGTTAGTTCTTACTCTAGCCTGGGCTTCTGCCCTTTGGTCTGCCCATTTATTCTCTTATCCTTCCATGCAACAGAGATTTATTAAACACCTTTATGTGCCAGCCCCAGCCCTACAGTTCAGTGGTGAATAAGGCAAAGGGTTTTTATTCTCGTGGAAACCAAATTCTAGCAAGGAGAAATAAACTAGTAGATATATAAAATAACATTGTGATAAGTGCTATGAAGAAAACAGGATGTTGTGCTAGAAAATAATGGGGAGAGGTCATTTACACCTGATAGGGTGGTCAGGGAAGGCCTCTGAGGAAGTGAGTTTTTAAACTTTTGATTATGGAAAATTTACAATAAACAAGAGTAGAGAGAACAGGATAATAATCCCTAATAGTACTCATCACCCGGCTTCAACAAACCCAGCTTCAAAGATGTGTCAACTCACGGCCAACCTTATTTCGTTTATATTCACGTTAGATAATTTAGAAGGAAATCCCAAATCTCATATTTCATCCATAAGTATTTCAGAATGCATCTCCAAAACACATCTATAAACAATTATTCCTTAATATCTTCAAGTATCCAATTAATGTTCTTTTTTTTATTGTTTTATAAATATAGTTTGTTTGAATCAGGATCCAAAAAGGTTTCATATATTTGCAATTAGATGATATATCTCTGAAGTGTCTTCTAATAGACATTCTCTTATTTTTTTCAAAATCAATTTTGTTGAGATATAATTTACATACAATAAGCTGCACCCACTTTAAGTATACATTTCTCATGAGTTTTGGCAAACTCAGACACCCATGTAACCACCATTAAAATCAACATATAGAACAGTGCTTTCCAACAGAGCTTTCTGGGATGATGGAAACGTTCTAATAGAACTATCAGAACTATTACACCATCCGATAGAGTAGCCACTAGCTACGTGAGACTGTTGAACCCAGAAATGTGGCTGTGTGATTGAGGAACTGAATTTATTTATTTTAGTAGGCTTTGTATTTTAGGGAGTTTTAGGTTCACATCAGTGTTGAGCAGAAGGTACAGAGATTTCCCATATACTCCCTGCCCCCCCACATGCATGGCTTCCTCCATTATCAGCATCCCCCACCAGAGTGGTACCCTGTTACAATTGATGAACCTATATGAACACATCATTAGCACTTGAAGTCCATAGTTTACATTAGGGTTTACTCTTGGTGTTGTACATTCCATGACAAATGTATAATGGCATGTCTCCACCGTTATACTCTCATACAGAGTAGTTTCACTGATGTAAAAATCTTCTGTGCTCTGCCTGTTCATTCGTTCCTCCCATCCATGGCAGTCACTGATCTTTTTACTGTCTCCATAATTTTGCCCTTCTCAAAATATCCTACAGTATGTAGTCTTTTCAGATTGGCTTCTTAGTCATATGCATTTAAGATTCCTCCATGTCTTTTCGTGGCTTGATAGCTGATTTTTTTGGTACCTTGTCTGGATGTACCAGTTTATTGAACCCTTCTACTGAAGGACATCTGGTTTGCTTCCAAGTTTGGCAATTACGAATAAAGCTGCTATAAATGTCTGTGTGCAGGTTTTTGTGTGGACTTAAGCTTTCAGTTTCTGTGGGTAAATACCAAGGAGTGTGATTGCTGGATAGTATGCTAAGAGTATGTTTAGTTTTGTCAGAAACCACCAAACTGTTTTCCAGAGTGGCTCTACCCTTTGAACTGCCCGCCCCGGGCCGGGCCCCAGGAACGTATGAGAGTTCTCGTTGCTCTATGACCTCATCAGCATTTGGTGGTGTCAGTGTTGTGGATTTTGGCCATTCTAATAGGAGTATAGTGGTATCTTGTTTTAATTTGCATTTCCCTGATGATATCTAATGTGGAGCATCTTTTCATGTGCTTATTTTCCATCTGTGTATCTTCTTTGGTGAGGTATCTGTTAAGGTCTTTGGCCTATTTTTAAATTGAGCTGTTCGTTTTTTATTGTTGAGTTTTAACTGTTCTTTGTATATTTTGGATAACAGTCCTTTATCTATATCTTGTAAATATTTTCTCCCAGTCTGAGTTGTCTTTCATTCTCTTGAACTCTTTCTTATTTTCATTGCAATTTGTTGAAAAAACTAGGTTGTTTGTCCTACAAAGTTTCCCATATCATGGGTTTTGCTAATTGCATCCCTGTGGTGGTGTTTAATATGTATCACTGTTTTGTTTTGGTTTTGGTAAATTGATAGTAAGATCTAGAGGCTTCACCAGGTTCAGATTTTAACATTTTGTTTTTATTTTGCAAGAATAGTTCATAAGTGGTGTATACTTCAATCAGGAGGCATATATGTCTAGTGTCTGTTACTATCAGCCATTTGTTGACCGTCACCTAGACTCATCATTTTAATAGGGGTTACAAAATAGTGATGTTTTTATTTGGCTAGAATACTTACCTAAAGAAAGATTTCCCCTCATCAACTATGTGGGTACCTTGAGGTATAGTTCATCCAGGAGAGTCACAAAAAATACTTGATTCTTTCCCTTTATTTACCAGTTTTCGATATAATGAGTAGATTCCCTAGCATCCTCCAAACGTGACAATGAAGTTTGTTTTGTTTTTTAAAGTACTGTCAACTCTTGGATTTAAACACCTTTGATGGTTTTCAGTCCACTGAAATTATTATCCTTATCAAAGCTCACATTGTCCCATTTCTGGCCAGTGGAAGCCTCTCTTCAATTTTAGCTCTTGAGTCCTGTTTATACAACCCCAGTCATCTTTGATAGCTTCCTTGCTTTCTGGTATAACAAGATGTCCCATCCCTGAACCCACCATTTCTCTAAATAGCTGAGGAGATGAGTTTTAATCAGGAGCTTGTCTGGTTTTACCTGCCAACCTCATCCTTGCCCATAAACCTTCGTTAATTCAATTGCTGATCATTTTCTGCAGTTCCAGGGCAAGCTTCTGTGGCCACCTTGAGAGGCAGGGATACCTACTGCTCTTGTTACTGAACCGGGTTTGTTTTTGCCCACCGCCCAGAAAGCCAAACACCGAGACGACAAGATTGCAACAGAGAGAGAGTTTACTCACAAGGCAGCCACGTGAGTAAGTGAGAGCATGAGCCTCAAATTCACTTCCCCGAAAATAGGGACTCAGGGATATTTATAGGATAGGGGGCAAGGTGGTCTGAAATGTGGAGAGAGGTGACTGAAGGTGAGGAGAGGTCAGGTAATTGATGATCTGCGCAAGCGTAGTCAGACCCCGTGCCTCTTCTAGGACCCGTGTTCACAAAATGGAGGCGTTAGCATGATCTGAGGGTGGAGTTTTTAGCCCGTTGACGTCAGAAGGTCACCTGTTGGACATCTGTGTGGGCCCAGTTGATGAGTTGGTGGTCTCAACCGGCCTGAAGTGGACAAGGAGTTCTAATTCCTGAAAAACAGCTCACACACCCATTCCCATGGTGACCCAGGCTCCAGGAAGATGTTATCTATAGGAGCCTAGTGGGAGTCAGATAGCATATTACCTAAACAGCACAGTTAACAATGGGTGGGTTAAACAGCTAAAAGCTATAATCAGTAATTGCAAAAAGGAAAAAACTTTAGTACCTAGATACTTAATCATCAATGGCTGTTTGCCGGTTTCACTCTCCCTTTTGTTACTTTGCCTCAAATGGGGACCCACACCTACTCTTAATTCCCCATAGCACAGATGAGAATTGCTATTACTTTTAACAAGATTTGACTGAAAGCTGAGGAAATTACAGCATCTAGAAACTAAGAATTACCATCAGCTGTGAGCTATGGTTGCTCTTAGAGCCACAGTCCACTCCATTCATTATGCAGGGCTTCTTAGTGGCGGAGGCCAGCTCACCCCCACACTCACAGACACCCTTGATCATCAGTCAACACCTTAGAGTCTAGGCCAGAGAGAGGAAGGGAAGTCCTTTCCTAAATCCCAATCTCTTCCCCAACTTAGAAAGTTGTATTTTTGTAGGAATTTATTGGCATAAAGTTCTTCTCTTTTTTATTCCTAATGTTAATTATCCATACCTTCTTTTTACTTGATTCATCTTGCCAGAGATTTTTAATTTTTCTTATTCTTTTTTCTTTTTTTCTTTTATTAATGTTATGATAGATTACAACCTTGTGAGATTTCAGTTGTACATTTTTGTTAGTCATGTTGTGGGTACACCACTTCCCCCTCCGTACCCTCCCCCCACCCCCCCTTTTCCCTGGTAACCACCGATCAGATCTCCTTCTCAATATACTAATTTCCACCTATGAGTGGAGTCATATAGAGTTCGTCTTTCTCTGACTGACTTATTTCGCTTAACATAATGCCCTCGAGGTCCATCCACGTTGTTGTGAATGGGCCAATTTCGTCTTTTTTTATGGCTGAGTAGTATTCCATTGTGTATATATACCACATCTTCTTTATCCAATCATCAGTTTCTGGGCATGTAGGCTGGTTCCACGTCTTGGCTATTGTAAATAATGCTGCGATGAACATAGGGGTGCAATGGATTCTTGAGATATCTGATATCAGGTTCTTAGGATAGATACCCAGTAATGGGATGGCTGGGTCATAGGGTATTTCTATTTTTAACTTTTTGAGAAATCTCCATACTGTTTTCCATAGTGGCTGTACCAGTTTGCATTCCCACCAACAGTGTATGAGGGTTCCTCTTTCTCCACAACCTCTCCAACATTTGTCGTTCTTGGTTTTGGATGTTTTTGCCAATCTAACGGGGGTAAGGTGATATCTTAGTGTAATTTTGATTTGCATTTCCCTGATGATTAGCGATGATGAACATCTTTTCATGTGTCTATTGGCCATATTCATATCTTCTTTTGAGAAATATCTGTTCATGTCCTCTGCCCATTTTTTGATCGGGTTGTTTGTTTTTTTGTTGTTAAGCAGTGTGAGTTCTTTGTATATTATGGAGATTAACCCTTTGTCGGATAAGTGGCTTGTAAATATTTTTTCCCAATTAGTGAGCTGTTTTTTTGTTTCAATCCTGTTTTCCCTTGCCTTGAAGAAGCTCTTTAGTCTGATGAAGTCCCATTTGTTTATTCTTTCTATTGTTTCCCTCAACTGAGGAGTTACAGTGTCCGAAAAGATTCTTTTGAAACTGATGTCAAAGAGTGTACTGCCTATATTCTCTTCCAAAAGACTTATTGTCTCAGGCCTAATCTTTAGGTCTTTGATCCATTTTGAGTTTATTTTGGTGTGTGGTGAAAAAGAATGGTCAATTTTCAATCTTTTGCATGTGGCTGTCCAGTTTTCCCAGCACCATTTGTTGAAGAGACTTTCTTTTCTCCATTGTAGGCCCTCTGCTCCTTTGTCGAAGATTAGCTGTCCATAGATGTGTGGTTTTATCTCTGGGCTTTCAATTCTGTTCCATTGATCTGTGGACCTGTTTTTGTACCAGTACCATGCTGTTTTGATCACTGTAGCTTTGTAGTATGTTTTGAAATCGGGGATTGTGATTCCGCCGGCCTTGTTTTTCTTGCTCAGGATTGCTTTAGCAATTCACGGTCTTTTGTTCCCCCATATGAATTTTAGGATTGTTTGTTCAATTTCTGTGAAGAATGTTCTTGGGATTCTGATTGGGATAGCATTGAATCTGTATATTGCTTTAGGTAGTATGGACATTTTAACTATGTTTATTCTTCCAATCCATGTGCAAGGAATGTTTTTCCATCTCTTTATGTCATCGCCTATTTCTTTCAAGAAAGTCTTGTAGTTTTCATTGTATAGATCCTTCACTTCCTTGGTTAAGTTTATCCCAAGGTATTTTATTCTTTTCGTTGCGATTGTGAATGGGATAGAGTTCTTGAGTTCTTTTTCTGTTAGTTTATTGTTAGTGTATAGAAATGCTACTGATTTATGCACGTTAATTTTATACCCTGCTACTTTGCTGTAGTTGTTGATTATTTCTAATAGTTTTTCTGTGGATTCTTTGGGGTTTTCTATGTATAAGATCATGTCGTCTGCAAACAACGAGAGTTTTACTTCTTCGTTACCTATTTGGATTCCTTTTATTTCTTTTTCCTGCCGAATTGCTCTGGCCAGCACCTCCAGTACTATGTTGAATAGGAGTGGTGAAAGTGGGCACCCTTGTCTTGTTCCTGTCCTCAGAGGGATGGCTTTCAGCTTTTGTCCATTGAGTATGATGTTGGCTGTGGGTCTATCATATATGGCCTTTATTATGTTGAGATACTTACCTTCTATACCCATTTTACTGAGGGTTTTTATCATAAATGGGTGTTGGATCTTGTCGAATGCTTTCTCTGCATCTATTGAGATGATCATGTGGTTTTTGTTTTTCATTTTGTTGATGTAGTGTATCACGTTGATTGACTTGCAGATGTTGAACCATCCCTGTGTCCCTGGTATAAATCCCACTTGATCATGGTGTATAATCTTTTTGATGTATTGCTGTAATCGGTTTGCCAAAATTTTGTTGAGGATTTTTGCATCTATGTTCATCAGTGATATCGGCCCGTAGTTCTCCTTCTTTGTGTTGTCCTTGTCAGGTTTGGGGATCAGAGTGATGTTGGCTTCATAGAATGTGTTAGGGAGTTCTCCATCTTTCTCAATTTTCTGGAACAGTTTGAGGAGAATAGGTATTAAGTCTTCTTTGAATGTTTGGTAGAATTCTCCAGAGAAGCCGTCTGGTCCTGGACTCTTGTTTTTGGGGAGGTTTTTGATTACCGTTTCTATTTCCTTACTTGTGATTGGTCTATTCAGATTCTCCATTTCTTCCTGATTCAGTTTGGGGAGATTGTAGGAGTCTAGGAATTTGTCCATTTCTTCCAGGTTGTTCAATTTGTTGGCATATAGTTTTTCATAGTATTCTCTTATGATCTCTTGTATTTCATTGGTATCTGTTGTGATTTCTCCTCTGTCATTCCTGATTTTATTAATTTGCGATTTCTCTCTTCTTTTCTTGGTGAGTCTGGCTAGGGGTTTGTCAATTTTGTTAATTCTTTCGAAGAACCAACTCTTTGTTTCATTGATCCTTTCTATTGTCTTTTTTGTTTCAATATCGTTTATTTCTGCTCTTATTTTTATTATTTCCCTCCTTCTACTGACTCTGGGCTTTGTTTGTTCTTCTTTTTCTAGTTCTCTTAGGTGTCGTTTGAGGTTGCTTACGTGAGCTTTTTCTTGTTTAGTGAGGTGAGCCTGTATTGCGATGAATTTCCCTCTTAGGACTGCTTTTGCTGCATCCCAAATGATTTGGTATGTCGTGTTCTCATTTTCATTTGTCTCCAGATAATATTTAATTTCTTCTTTAATTTCTTCAATGATCCATTGTTTGTTGAGAAGCGTGTTGTTTAGTCTCCACATTTTTGCACCTTTCTCTGCTTTTTTCTTGTAGTTGATTTCTAGTTTAATAGCGTTATGATCAGAAAAGATGCTTGATATTATTTCAACTCTCTTGTATTTATTGATGTTTGCTTTGGTTCCCAAAATATGGTCAATCCTTGAGAATGTTCCATGTGCACTTGAGAAGAATGTGTAACCTGCTGTTTTTGGATGAAGTGTTCTATATATATCTATTAAGTCCATCTGGTCTAATTTTTCATTTAATTCTATTATTTCCTTGTTGATTTTCTGTCTGGATGTTCTGTCCATTGGTGTTAATGGTGTGTTGAGGTCCCCTACTATTATTGTATTGTTGTTGATGTCTTCTTTTAGTTCTATTAAGAGTTGCTTTACAAATTTTGGTGCTCCTGTGTTGGGTGCGTATATATTTATAAGTGTTATGTCTTCTTGGTGGAGAGTCCCTTTTATCATTATATACTGTCCCTCTTTATCTTTCTTTATCTGTTTTGCTTTGAAATCTACCTTGTCTGATATTAGTATAGCGACACCTGCTTTCTTTTGTTCATTATTAGCTTGGAGTATTGTTCTCCATCCCTTCACTCTGAGTCTGTGTTTGTCTTTGGGGCTGAGGTGTGTTTCCTGGAGGCAGCATATTGTTGGATCTTGTTCTTTGATCCATCCTGCCACTCTGTGTCTTTTGATTGGGGAGTTCAATCCATTTACATTTAGAGTGATTATTGAGACGTGGGGGCCTACCACTACCATTTTGTGTCTTGTTTTCCGGTTTTCTTCAGTTTCCTTTGTTTCTCGTCCCATGGTTTAATCTGTTCTGATGTAGAGCTGCTACTCTCTGTTGTTGTCGTTCTACTTATCTCCTCTGCTCTTGGTTTTGTAGCCCCTTTCCTTTTTTGGATTTTTCAGGAATGAGGGTTTTCCTGAGGATTTCCTGAAGAGGAGGTTTTGTGGCAATGAACTCCCTTAATTTTTGTTTATCTGGGAAAGTTTTTATTTCTCCATCGTATTTGAAGGATATTTTCGCTGGGTAGAGAATTCTCGGCTGTAGGTTTTTGTCCTTCAGATTTTTGAATATATCATTCCACTCTCTTCTAGCCTGTAAAGTTTCTGCTGAGAAATCTGCTGATAGCCTGATGGGGGTTCCTTTGTAGGTTAGTTTCTTTTGCCTGGCTGTCCTTAATATTTTCTCCTTGTCGTTGACTTTTGCTAGCTTCACTACTATATGCCGTGGAGTTGGTCTTCTTGCATTGATAAAGTTTGGAGAGCTATTGGCTTCTGTCACCTGAAGATCCATCTCCCTCACCAGATTTGGGAAGTTCTCAGCCATTATTTCTTTGAATAGGCTTTCTGCCCCTTTCTCCTTCTCTTCTCCCTCTGGTATACCTATAATCCTTACGTTGCATCTCCTAATTGTGTCTGATAATTCTCGGAGAGTTTCTTCATTTCTTTTAAGTCTTGCTTCTCTCTCCTCCTCTGCCTGCAACAATTCTATATTGCCATCTTCCAAATTGCTAATTCTTTCCTCCATATTATCGGCCCTACTGTTCAGAGCATCTAGATTTTTCTTAATCTCCTCTATTGTGTTCTTCATTTCCAATATTTCTGTTTGGTTCTTCTTTATCGTATCAAACTCTTTTGTGACATAGCTCCTGAACTCGTTGAGTTGACGGTCAGAATTCTCTCTTAACTCATTGAGAATCTTAATGATGGCTGTTTTGAAGTCATCATCATTTAGGTTATATATCTCATTTTCTTTGGGATTGTTTTCTGTGTATTTGTTACTTTCTTTCTGTTCTGGAGATTTAATGTATTTTTTCATATTGCTTGATGTTGTTGATTTGTGCCTCCGCATGGAGATAGAGTTTAGTTGCTCCTTTCACTTGTTACAGCTGCTGTGGTGGGGGGAGCAGCTGTTTATACTTCACCAACCAGGAACCCTGTCCATAGTTGCTAACTGGCCCTGGGCCCCTCTTCGTAGCCACAGTGGCCCTTTGGATTCCCTCCTCTGCCGTGGGGGCCGTCACAGGGGGGCTTCAGGCTGCAGGTGCCTACTGTTGCAGCCCACCTAGATGTGCTCTCTCCTTGGGGTCTGCAACGGTGTTATGGGCTTTTCCAGCGGCCAGGGGTGGGATCACTTATATTTGTCGCTCCGTTGCTGTCGGCACCCACCGAATCTCACTTGTCCTCTATGGGTCGCAGGAGAGCTATTGGCATCTTCTACAGTCTGTGGTTAGTACACCTAGCTATGCTGCTTTTGCCCTGGGGTCTTCCAGCCTTGTGGCTGGCGGCTGGGTGCCTTCTACTGGTGCTGTGCAGAGGCTTTCCCTAAGGCTGCTGTGAGCCTGTAGGGTTTCCCCCTAGGCTACTAAGCTGGGTCTCTGGAACTCTCTCCAGCCCCAGTCCTCTCCGAGATCTCCGGCAATCCCTAGTCTCACGGGGCGGGCAACGGCAGCTGGGGGTCGCCCCGCCCTCTGGGCTTCTCTCCGGGCCTCTCCCGGGAGCCCTGAATGCTGGACGTGGCCCCTCTGGTAATGGCAGACAGAGAGTTTTGTCTGCTGCCTGGCGGAACTCCGGCGCTTCCCCTCCGGGTCGCAGAACCGGCCTTTGAAAGTTCCCCCCGCCCCGGTCCTCTCCGAGATCTCTGGCAATCCCTAGCCCCACGGGGCGGGCAACAGCAGCTGGGAGTCGCCCCGCCCTCTGGGCTTCTCTCCGGGCCTCTCCCGGAGCCGTGAATGCTCAGCGTGGCCCCTCTGCTAATGGCAGACAGAGAGTTTTGTCTGCTGCCCAGGCGGAGCTCTGGCGCTTCCCCTCCAGGTTGCAGAACCGGCCTTTGAAAGTTCCCCCAGCCCCGGTCCTCTCCGAGATTTCCGGCAATCCCTAGTCCCACGGGGCAGGCAACGGCAGCTGGGAGACCTCCGTACCCTCCGTGACTCTCTCTGGGACCCTCCGGGCGCCCCGAGCACCAGGCTGGGTCTCCCCGCCAATGGTGGGGAGAGACTCTCCCCGCGGGCTCAGGTGTGCAACTCCAAAGTTTCCCTCTGCGTTTAGGAGTAATTGCGGGGGGTTTAGGTAGGGTTCTGGTCACCTGTTTCCACCGTCGCTCCTCTGTTGTGTTCTCGCTCCTGCCCTAGATGTATGTGGATCCTCTGGGGGCGTCTGTTGGAAGAAAGCCGCTTGCGGGTACTAGGCTGCCTGTCGGGGTCGGAGAGTTTTCACCTATTTCCCCATCCTCCCGGAGGAAAGTCCGTCCGCCTTCCGATGTATAGTCGCGTGGGTGTCTCAGACGTCCTGAGATGCTGTCTGGATATCCTTTGTCAAGCGATAAGTGTCCAAATAATTGTAGACTCGAAGGGCGAGAGACAAAGAGGACTACTCACGGCGCCATCTTGGATCTTCTCCCTCTTATTCTTTTTTCAAGAACAAACTTTTGACTTGGTTGTTGCTTTCAATTGTTATGTTTATTTTCTATTGTCCTCATTTTGGCTTTTATTTTATTGTTTCCCTCCTTGTACTTTCTTATAGTGATTCTGGGGGAATTTCTTGTTGCTGTGCTAGTGTGTAGGATATCTTCCATTTGCCCCACTGGATGTACTCTCTACCGTTTTCATACCGAGAGAGTGACTTGTCCTCTACTCCTGTAGTTGTGTATAAACTGCATCAATGGGCTCACTTGCTCTCTGGCTTGCAATTGGGTCCAACCAATGCAGCATCTAGGCAGGAGATTGGAGAGAGAAAATAGAATGAGGTCATGATATTTATTCCCATGGCTCCCTTCTGGCAGGATTGCTTCAGTCTGGCTAGTGTTTTCAGTTGAAGGTCACTGTCTCAACTCTCTCTTCAGGTAATGGTAACCTTTCCATTTCCTTGTTCCCTTCAGGCTAGGAACAGTAATGGCAGTGCTATTACTAGTCCCAGACTACTGAATTATCCCTTGTGGTTCTGCCCTCTGCCCATACCTTTGTAAATAGTCTTTTTATTAAACTCTCCTCTAATGTTCCTAATTTGAATGAGCTGTCTATTTCCTGCCAGGTGCCTACTTGATAAACCTAGAGACTATTATGACTGGTACATGTTCTTAATTTAAAGTCAAGTTAATCATTATCTTTACACTCCTCCCAAATAAGAGAAATACATTAGATCAGCAAGATTGCAGGATACAAGATTAATACACAAAAATCAGTTTATTTCTATACATTTGCAATTAACAATCCAGAAGTGAAATTAAGAAAACAATTCCTTTTACAATAAGATAGAAAAGAATAAGTTACTTGGGAGTAAATTTAACAAAAGAAAGACTGGAGGATTATGCACTGAAAACTATAAAATATTGTTAGAAATTTTTCAAAAGTAAATGGAAAAATATTTCCATGTTCATGGATTAGAAGACATAATATTGTTAAGATGGCATTACGACCCAAATTGACCTACAGATTCAATGCAACTGATACCAGACCTCTTAATCTCAAGTTCCTGTGCCCAATGCACAGCAAGCCAAACCCTGAGACATCAGTGCTTGGCGATAGAGAAGATTTATTCAAATTGGCCCAAACAAGAAGGCAGGAGCCTGGGTTTGCTCAAATCTGCCTTCCCAAGAACAGAAAGCAGGGAGTTTTATAGAGCTAAGGGGCTTGGCAGGAGGAGCTTTGGAGAAACAAAGGGATCACTCCAGATAAGCCCCTGGGCAGTCTGACTCCCGGGCCTCAGGGCAGGATCTGGTGATTGCATCCTCCCCTAAGGCATTCTCTTTCTTCTGCTAAACAAACTCACAAATCCTTCCTCCGCAAGTTCAACAAGAAAACAGCAAATTGACAAGATTCGTCTATGTCTGTGTTGGGGAACAAGGTCAAAAGGCAATCATGTTCTTAGTATCTACAGTAACCCTCAGGTACTGACTTCACAATCTCTATCAAAATTCCAGCTGCTGTTTTTTTAGAGAAATTGACAACTTGACCCTAAAGTTAATATGAAAATTCAAGGGACCCAGAATAGCCAAAACAATTTTGAAAAAGAAGAACAAAGCTGGAGGATTCACACATCCTGATTTCAAAACTTAATATAAAGCTTCAATAATCAAGAGAGTGTAGTACTGACATAAGGATAGACATAAATTAATGGAATAGAACTGAAAGTCCAGAAATAAACTGTTATATTTACGGTCAATTGAGTTTTGGAAAAGGTGCCAAGGGAGTCCAATGGGGAACATTTTTAAGAAACGTTGTGGGGACAACAGGATATCTATCTGCAAAAGAAAGATTGTGAACCTCTATTTCATGCAATATAAAAAAATCAACTCAATGAATCAAAGATTTAAATAGGAGCTAAAACTATAAAATTCTTAGAAGAAAACAAAGGCGTAAATCTTTGTGACCTTGGACTAGATAATGGTTTCTTAGAAGACACCTACAGCACATGTAAACAAAGAAAAGCAGATAAATTGGACTTCCTCAAAATTGAACACTTTTGTGCTTCAAAGGACACTATCAATAAAATGAAAAGACAACCCACAGAATGGAAGAAAATATTTGCAAATCAAATATCTGATGAGAGTCTAGTATCCAGAATATATAAAGAACTCTTAGAACTCAACCATAAAAAGCCAACCCAATCAAAAAATGGGCAAAGGAGATAAGTAGACGTTTCTCCAAAGAAGTATACAGATGGCCAATAGACACATGAAACATCAACATCGTTAGTCACTAGGGAAATGCAAATCAAAACCACAATGAGATACCACTTCACCCCCACTATGTTGGTGTCTTAGTCTGCTTGGGCTGCTATAACAAAATGCCATAAACTGAGTGGCTTATAGACAACAGAAATGTATTTCTCACAGTTCTGGAGGCTGGGAAGTCCAAGATCAAGTGCCGGCAGATTCCATGTCTGGTGAGAGCCTGCTTCCTAGGTAGCTGTCTTTTCACCGTAACCCCACGTGTCAGAAGGGATGAGGGATCTCTCTGGGGTCTCTTTTATAAGGGTACTAATCCCATTCATGAGGGCTCCATCTTCATGACCTAATCACCTACCAAAGGCCCCACCTCCTAATGCCATCACCTTGGGTGTTAGGATTTCAGCATATGAATTTTGGGAGGACATAAACATTCGCTTCATTGCCGATGGCTATAATAAAAAAGATGGACAAACACAGGTTATCCAGGATGTGGAGAATTTGGAACCTTCATTCGTTGGTGGTGGGAATGTAAAATGGGGCAGGTGGTTTGGAAGATAGTTTGGCAGTTCCTCAAAAAGTTAAACATAGAATAACTATATGACCCACTAATTCCACTCCTAGGTATATATATACCCAAGAGAAACGAAAACATGTGTCCACACAAAATTGTACGCCAATGTTCGTAGCAGTGTAATTCATAAGAGCCAAAGGCGGAAAAAACCCTAATGTCCATTAACTGACAAATGGGTAAACAAAATGTGGTATATCCATACAGTGGAATATTATTCAGCACAAAAAGGAATGAAATGCTGATAAATACTACAACATGGGTAAACTTTGAAAATATATGCTAAGTGGAAGAAGCCAGACACAAAAGACTTCATACTGTATTATTCCTTTTACATGAAGCATCTAGCATAGACAAGTCCTTAGAGACAGAAAGTAAATTGGTAGTTGCCAGGGACCAGGGGAGGGGAAATAGGGAGTTTCTTCTAATGGGTATAGGTTGGTTTTTTTGGCAGGTGATGAAAATGTTCTAGAATTAGATAGTGATGATGGTTACACAACTTTGTGGATATACTAAAAACCCCTGAGCTGTACACTTTAATAGGGTGAATTTTGTGGCATATGAATTATATCTCAATATACAGGCAAAAAAAAAAAGGAAAAGAAAAAGAACACCCATCTCCCCTCATGAAGCAGCAGCATTTGTAGGCACAGTGTGGTCTAAATCCATTCTTGGAAAATAAATTTACCAAAGGAAACATTCTGCATGCAGAGAGGTAAGCTATTCTGTTTATATATTTTTTTAAACAAACTTTCTTGCTGTATTAACAGTTTAGTGCCTTAGAGCAATGTTTTTGAGACTTGGCTTATGACCCTTTAGAGGGTTAAGAAGTAAATTTAGTGTATCACAACTAACTTTTTACTTTTTACTTTCATTTATTTTGTTTATTTATTTTATTTTATTTTATTTTTATTAAGATTATGAGAGTTTATAACCTTGTGAAATTTCAGTTGTACATTATTGTTAGTCATGTTGTGGGTACACCACTCCACCCTTTGTGCCCTCCCCTCCCCGCTTCCCCCTGGTAACCACCGATCAGTTCTCCTTGTCTATATGTTAACTTCCACCTATGAGTGGAGTCATACAGAGTTCATCTTTCTCTGTCTGGCTTATTTCGCTTAACATAATACCCTCAAGGTCCATCCATGTTGTTGCGAATGGGACGATTTTGGCCTTTTTTATGGCTGAGTAATATTCCATTGTGTATATATACCATATCTTCTTTATCCAATCATCAGTTGCTGGGCACTTAGGTTGGTTCCACATCTTGGCTATTGTAAATAATGCTGCGATGAACATAGGGGTGCATGGGACTTTGTTTATTTATTTTTGCTGAGGAAGATTTGCCCTGAGCTAACATCCACTGCCAATCCTCCTCTTTTTGTATGTGAGCTGCCACCACAGCCTGGCTACTGACAGATGTGTGGTGTAGGTCTGTGCCCAGGAACCAAAGCTGAAGTGGCATGAGTGGGCCACTGAAGCAGAGCATGCCAAACTTAACCACTAGGCCACTGAGGCTGGCCTTCACAACTAACTTTTTTTTTGGCGAGGAAGATTGGCCCTGAGCTATCATCTGTGCCAATCTTTCTCTGTTTTCTATGTGGGACACTGCCACAGTATGGCTTGATGAGTGGTGTGTAGGTCTGCACCCAGGATCTGAACCTGTGAACCCCAGGCCACCGAAGCAGAGCATGCAAACTTAACTACTACACCACTGGGCTGGCCCCTAAATAATGAAATAGAATGGATTAGAAAGCATTAGAGTGCATCATGTGGATCCTTGGCAGAAACCAAGGACGTTGGCACAATACTAAGCCTAATTGCATCATGTTGTGGGAGACAGAGGGGGATGTGAAAAATATGCATAGTGGCTAAGAGCAGACTGTTTGATTCAGTGCACTTGCATCTGATTTGATTTTCTGGTATGTGACTGTCAATATGACCATCACCCTATAATGGGAGAATCGAGTATTGTTTTAATTTTATATCAACATCGTTTTATTTTTTTTTGAGGAAGATTAGCCCTGAGCTAACATATGCTGCCCATCCTCCCCTTTTTGCTGAGGAAGACTGGCCCTGAGCTAACATCCATGCCCATCTTCCTCTACTTTCTGTGTGGGATGCCTGCCACAGCATGGCTCGCCAAGCGGTGCCATGTCCGTACCCAGGATCTGAACCGGTGAACCCCGGGCCGCCGAAGTGGAACATGCCAGCTTAATTGCTGTGCCACCGGCCTGACCCCTCAACATCATTTGAAGTTAGTTGTGAAGTAAAATGTGGGCAAATTTTGTTCATTTTTGGTAACATTGTCATGACTTTCAACTGAGTTTTGGTTAGGAATTTGCAATGTGTTTTTTCAGAAAGTGCATAATCAGGCAAATTTTGAGTGTATGACAAATGTAGCATCTTAAATAAATTAGTTCAAATTGCCCTTAAGTAGATTGTTTTAATGCCAGAAAAACAAGAATGAGAAGGTGAAAATAGTGAATAGTGATACTGGGGAAAGTATTGATGTTAATCAGCAGACAGTGACTTCATTTGCGCCTCTTTGAAAAGAAAGAGTATATGGGAGACAGCTTTTAAAAATATGGTTTTATCAAATGTGCAAAACCAACAAAATGACATATACTAATGTATTACTTGTAATTAGAATCTTGCAAGTGAAAGCTAAAAGCCATCAAAATTAAAAAGATACTTGGAAATATGATGTGCTGAATTAGTCAATTCCTTGAATATTTTCAAAAAAAGAAAAATATATATAGTATGATTGGCAAATTTTCTGAGTCATGATGTAGCTGTCAATGAGAAAGCCTTATTATCATTGTATTGGGTTGCATATTATGTGCCCAAAGAGAAAACTGCTGTATTTTGGTGTGTACAGTTTTTATGGTAAATTCATTGATAAAAATATATCTTAGCAATAATATGATTTCTCCTTAAATCTGTACTGTTGCAGAACTTTAGAAACAAGGCTTATGATGCTGTTACAATCTGGTATAGATTTTGTGATCCGGTTTGAGAAAGACAAGTTGAAAATTGCAAAACACTTAATGTCTGATACAAATGGTAAGACCATTTTAAGGAGGGTTTGTTATGTGTTTGGTTAACCTCCTTACACAATGCTGGATTAAAATGTTTATAGAATTTGACAAGTGCAATTTCAGTCAATATAAATTAGTCTGGAAAAATGAAAATATAGCAAAGTTATTTAAAGATTGTTAGAAGGATCTAAAAACAATGTTATTTGGCATCCTCTTTTATATGTTGTAGTCTTTGGAAAGCACAGATCCTGCTGAAATTCATGTATGTGTTAAAAAAAACCAGTGAAAGTTGTTAATTTTATTAAAGGAAACTGACAAAATAGCCAATTGCTTGAAAACCCTTTTTCAGGGGTTAGAGCTGACCACAACACTTAGTTTATCATATCAAAGGTAGTTGGTTGTCTTAAAGGAAGGTAAGCCCACAGCAGGTTATAAGAATACAAGGATGAAATTCATTTTTTTCTAGCTGAAAAGCAATGTTGTTTGGAAAATGTTTTCAAAGTTGTTTTTGAGTAACAATGTTGGTCTATTTGATATGTTTTCTAACATTCTTAGAGAATTAAATTAGAAACTTTTTGGGAAAACCGTTGTAACATTTCAAGCCTATCCAAGCATTTCAAATGACATTACTGCTATGGCAAGCAAGATTTCAGTATATATGCCTCTGGATTCGTGGTTCTCGAATGTGGTCCCTGGTCCAGCAGCATCAGCACCACCAGAGAACTCGTTGCAAATACAAATTCTCGGGGCCCCACCCCATACCTTCTGAATCAGAAACTCTGGGTGTGGGGCCAGCAACAAGCGTTTTAACAAGCCTGCCAGGCAATTCTGACTTAAGCTCAAGTTTGAGAACCAGGCTACTAGGTATTCCCAAAATCATTGCAACAAATTGATGAGAACTTATTAATAAAATCAGTTTGAATTAAATGAAATAAAATTAGAAAATTTTAAAAAATATATTTTTAAAGAGTTTATTTTTCTCCCAAAGCACCCCTGGTACATACTTGTGTAGTTTTAGTTGTGGGTCCTTCTAGCTGTGGCACGTGGGATGCTGCCTCAGATGCGGCATGTGGGATGAGCAGTGCCAGGTCCACGCACAGGGTTTGAACTGGCGAAACCCTGGGCTGCTGAAGCAGAGTGCACGAACTTAACCACTCGGCCAAGGTGCCGGCCCCCTAAAATTAGAAATTTTCGTTGCACCTCATCTCCTGAGTTGGTATTAGTGTTATACTGGCCTTGTAATGTCAACTGGGGAATGTTACCTCTTTTTCTGGTCTTTGGAAGAAATTGTGTATTGTTGGTATTATTTCTTTGTTAAAAGTTTGGTAGATTTCACAGCCATTTGGGACTGGAGTTTTCTTTGTGGGAAAGTTTATTTTTGCTGAGGAAGGTTAGCCCTGAGCTAACATCTCTGCCAGTCTTCCTCCACTTTATATGTGGGTCGCAGTCACAGCATGGCTGACAGGTGGTGTAGGTCTGCACCTGGGATCCGAACTTGTGAACCTGGGCTGCTGAAGCAGAGCACACCAAACTTAACCACTATGCCATGGGACTGGCCCCCATGGGAACATTTTTTTAATTTTAATTTTTTTATTTTTTATTGAGGTTATGATAGTTTATAGCCTTGTGAAATTTCAGTTGTACATTATTATTTGTCAGTCATATTATAGGTGCACCATTTCACTCTTTGTGCCCACCCTCCAACCCCACTTTCCCCTGGTAACCACTAATCTGTTCTCTTTGTCCCCGTGTTTAACTTCCACATATGAGTGGAGTCATACAGAGATTGTCTTTCTCTATCTGGCTTATTTCACTTAACATAATACCCTCAAGGTCCATCCATGTTGTTGTGAATGGGACGATTTTATCCTTTTTTATGGCTGAGTAGTATTCCATTGTATGTATATACCATATCTTCTTTATCCAATCATCAGTCAATGGGTACTTAGGTTGCTTCCATGTCTTGGCTATTGTGAATACTGCTGCAGTGAACATAGGGGTGCATGGGTCTCTTTGAATTGCTGGTTTCAAGTTCTTTGGATAGATACCCAGTAGTGGGATGGCTGGGTCATATGGTATTTCTATTTTTAATTTTTTGAGAAATCTCCACACTGTTTTCCATAGTGGCTACACCAGTTTGCATTCCCACCAGCAGTGTATGAGGGTTCCTTTTTCTCCATAACCTCTCCAACATTTGTTATTTTTTGTGTTGGTTATTTTAGCCATTCTAACAGGTGTAAGGTGATATCTTAGTATAGTTTTGATTTGCATTTCCGTGATGATCAGTGATGGTGAGCATCTTTTCATGTGCCTATTGGCCATCTGTATATCTTCTTTGGAGAAATGTCTGTTCATTTTCCTGTGGGAAGGTTTTTAAATGATTGATTCAGTTTCTTTAATAGTTATAGGATTATTCCAATTTTCTGTTATTTCTTATGTCCATTTAGGTATATGAGTTTTTTTCCAAAAATGGGGTCCATTACATCGAAATTTTCAAATGTGTAGAGATAAAATTGTTCCTTAGATCCTCTTATGATCTTCTTAATGCTGAAGAATCTGAAATGATGTTCCCTTTTTTCAGTTTTTGATGTTAATTCTTGGTTGGAATCTATTCTTTTTTTTTTTCATAGAGTTTGTTCTAATTTGATTGATTGCTTTCTAGGATTGCAGTACAATAGTCAATCTGGGATTTTTCTTACTGCAGCTTTAAAAAAACCAACAGAAGGGGCTGGCCCCGTGGCCGAGTGGTTAAGTTCGTGCGCTCTGCTGCAGGCGGCCCAGTGTTTCGTTAGTTCGAATCCTGGGCGCAGACATGGCACTGCTCATCGGACCACGCTGAGGCAGCGTCCCACATGCCACAACTAGAAGAACCCACAACGAAGAATATACAAGTATGTACCAGGGGGCTTTGGGGAGAAAAAGGAAAAAATAAAAAATCTTTAAAAAAAAAAAAAACCAACAGAAAAATGATGGTTATGTAAGACGTTAATATGAGGGCAAGCCGGGTGACAGGCGTAAGGGAACTGCCTGTGCTGTCCTTGGGACTCTTTTGTGCATCTAAAATTACTCCAAAAAAAAGTTTTTTAAAAACCCCAGAAAAATGTTATTAATCATCTACTTATTCACCAGGCTCCACTCAGAAGGACTTTGGGTTGTTTTGTAAGACGAATCTACCAGCAAATTCGAATTTGCCACCTGTGAGGAGGTTCCAAAGAATTGTAGTAAAGACTCAGAGGCAGTGGCTTTTACTTAGATTCTTCTTTCTTTTTAAAATACATTTTTTTTGGATTATTTCCAAAGAAGAATTTCAAAAAGGGATCGAACCTTTGCAACTTTATTGGAATAATTATCCCATTCAAGGAAACAAGGCTTTGTGTTAAAAGGAGGAAAAAAGTAATCTGGTTGCCTTATCTTTCTATCAGATGCACTTTACCTAGGAAGGAAAGAAACCACTAGAACTAATTACAGAACAATACTAAAAATAGGTTTGTGAGCAACGGTTAAGTTGTGACAGTCTGACCAGAAGTGCTCCCAGAGTTCTGAAAGGGGCAGGAACTTGGTCTTAAAGGAAATGTGGGATGTGCAGAAGGTGGGAGACCTCACCTTTAGCATGACGGGGGATCTCTAAGGATCCCATCCGCCAGGAGGACACGTGGAGGAACTGTGGGAATTTGACTTGAGTACTTAGGGGTAGAGCTGAGTTGTGTAGAGTCTTAAAAATGCCAGTTTAAAGCTGTTTAATTTTTCATATTCTTGAGCAGAAAACCTATGTGATAAAAACAGTGTAATAATAGCTAATGTTTTTTAGTGCTTACTTTGTGCCAGGTCCTTTGTTAAGTGCTTTATATCTATTATCTCATATACAACTCAGAACGATCCATTGAGGTTGGTGCTGTTATTTTCTCCATTTACACGTAAGCAAGTTGAGGCTTCAGAAAGTTAAGGAAGTTGTTCAAGATTATGAAGCTTTTGTGGATTGGAGCCAAGATTGTAATTGCTTATCTATCTGTCTTCCTCCACTAGACTCTGGCTTATTCACAGATGTATTCCTAATTCCTAGGACAGTGCCTGCAGATAGTAAATTCATCAAATTAAGCATTTAAGATCTATGCATTTCACTGTATGTAAATGATAACCTAACAAACCAAAGGAAAACAGAGTAAAAACAGTAATGGGTTATAACACATTAAATAGAAAAGAATCCATGAATCCATGGTGATACCCCCCAGATAAAAAAGGGAGGAGCTTCTTTTTTTCAGGAGAATATAATCTAATAAAAGGGGAAGAAATGATAAAATTAGAAAATCACTGTTTTGCAACCACTAGCGTAATAATCCAGGTAGGGATGATCAGACAATGCTAAAAACTATGGAGTGAAATGTAATTGGAGAACAAGACATTTTCAGTATAGAAGACCACAATTACTTATTCATTATAAAGGGGAAAAGATACCTTTCCAATAAAGACCACATTAGCCATGAGATCAAACTTGGCATTATCAACAATGGGATAAATTTACATTATTTCCTCCTGATGTGAGACAATGGGAAAGATGTACCATCACCTAAGTAGTATTCTTGCTAAAAGACTTGAGCCCTAGTCTAATCTTGAGAAAATAGACAAGATCCAGATGGTAGAGCATTCAGCAAAGTTGTCTCAGACTCTTAAAAACTGTCAATGCCATGAAAAAAAAGATGAGGGGATCTTCTAGATTAAAAGAAACTAAAGAGACATGGCATTCAAAAGCAATATATAATCCTTGATTGAATCCTAGATTAGGGGGAAAACAGGCTATAAGGGATATGCTAGGGCAATTGCAGACATTTGAATATGGACTATAAAATAATATTATATCAACCTTAAAATTCTTGGGTGTGATGGTGTCATGGTTATTAGGAGCATGTCCTTATTCTTGGGAGATACGTGCTGAAATATTGGGGTGAAGTGTTATGATATCTGTAATTTGCTTTCAAATGGTTTAGTAAAAATGTGATATAGGTATGCATATATGTAGATGTATGTATATGTATGTAAATAGATGGGAGAGAGAGAGAGAGAAAGAATAGATATAGGTAAAATAAATTGGCGAGTCTAAGCAAAGGATATATGTGTGTTCATAGTATTGTTCTTTCAACTTTTCTGTAGATTTGAAAATTTTCCCCAAAAAAGCTGAGATAAAATAAGATAGTGCAAATAAAGTACTTGGCCAATGGTAAGTGCTCAAAAAAGGGTGGGTCTTACACAAACCTATAAGCTCCATGAGGACAGGGACTTTGTTTCTTTTATTTAGCACTGTATAGCACCCAGAAACCCCTCAACAGTGCCTGGCACATAAGACGGCACTCAACAAACATTTTTGATACAAATCCTTGAGTTTGTACATTGGAAATGTAATGTGAAAAATATGATCATCTGACATAACACCACAGGATGATGTGTGGTTACATGGGACAGCTGTTTCGATGGTCTGAATATAACCGTGCCAGTTGCTTTAATTAAAATGACATCTTTGTGATTAAAAAATATGATTAAAAAAAAATTTCCCCAGAAAATTCATCTGCCCAAGTGAGATGAGTTTGGTAGCTCATTTATGAGAAGTGATAGTCTCTGAGTAACATCAGCATGTTCGGTTAAGCCATTTGGGATTATTGTGAAGAAAAAATTAACCAGTTTAGGAGCTTCATTTTTTCTAACACTGACCCAAATTGACGTCAAGGGGCCTCTTATGGAAGGGTACTCCGCCCTCTGGTGGTGCAAGACATTCATCTGCTTTCTATGGAAAAGGCCCGCAGAACAGACATGAAGTGGGAAAAGGTGCCTTTATCCAGAGGTTTCTGGAAACCTGTTTCCTTAATTCCTAGTCACACATTGACCTTAAGGACTGAATTTGATGTGATCGGTTTTGACTCAGTGAATAGCCAGCTTTGGGGACTGTCTGGGCCAGGCTGGATTGAGGAAAGTACAAATTTAGGAATGGAAAGTGACATTTGTAGTTGGGTGAAAGCTGAGGTGGGAAGACTTGTCCCCAGTGTGATAAGTGCCAAGGGAAACTTGAAGGGCCATTTGAACTGTGAAATTTCTCTTTTTTTTCCCGAGTGTAAAAGTGATACATGGCCTATATAAAAAATAATGAAAAATATTAATAAAATTAAAAAATCACCTGAGAGGCCAGCCCTGTGGCTGAGTGGTTAAGTTTACATGCTCCGCTTCGGCAGTCTGGGGTTTCACCAGTTTGGATCCTGGGCGCAGACCTAGCACCGCTCATCAAGCCGTGCTGAGGCAGCATCCCACATGCCACAACCAGAGGGACCTACAACTAGAATATACAACTACCTACTGGGGGTCTCTGGGGAGAAGAAGAAGAAGAAAAAAAGAAGATTGGCAACAGATGTTAGCTCAGTAGCCAATTGTTAAAAAAAAAATCACCTGAAATCTACGTACATTGTGATAGCCACAGTTGACATTTTTGATGATGTTTCTTTCGGGTAATTCTGTGCATAACCATATAGAGTAGGAATGTCTAATTATACGTTAATGGGATCCTAATATACCTATTCCTTTATAATTTGCTTTATTTTTCTTTCAACAATGTGTGGTGAGCATCTTCCTGTCCAGTTATAGCTATATAATTTTTAAAACATTTTAATTTTAAATTATTAAAGTTATGTATGCTTAGAATAAATTGCAAATAATAGTGTAAAATTTAGGAAAATGAACTTTCTTTCCCTACCTCCTAATTTCATTCCCTAGTGGTAATTGCTTTTAACTGTTTTATACATAATCTTCCAGATTTTGTAGTGTATACATATATAAATTTATATAAGTAGATAATTTTTTACACAAATGGGACTACATGATACATATTGGTCTTGCATAAGCTTTTTTAAGTTAACTGTGTCATGAGCATCTTCCCATGTCAGTGTGTGTATCTATTCCTTTTAGTGACTGCATGGTACTCTACTGTATCAATGAACCATGGTTCATTTAACCAGTAACCTATTGATGGCTATTTAGATTGTTTATAACATTTTGATATATAAATACCTTGCTGGATATTTTAGTAATACATCTTGGTATACTTGTTTAGTTGTTGCTAAAACATAAATTCCTAGATGCAGATCAAAGAATGTGTGTTTAATTTTATTTGAAATCTTAGTATTTTATTTTATTTTGTAAATAATGATATTCAATGGCTCAAGTATTCCATTTTATTGAAATACCAGAATTTATTTAACTATGATCCTATTTTATGGTTATATTATTTCTGTTTTTGCTATCACAAATAATACAATAATAAGCATTTTTGTATGTAAATTATCATCATATCAAATAATATCATTAGGAGAGATTCCTAAAGGAGTAATGATTGAGTCAAAATGTTTGGATTTCTTTATGACAATTCATATTGCTAAAAAATTGCTTTCCAGGGGACAGCCCTGTTGTTAACTCTGGTGCACTCCGCTTCAGCGGCCCGGGTTCGCTGGTTCAGATCCCAGACGTGGACCTACACCACTTGTCAAGCCAGGCTGTGGTGGTGATCCACATAAAAAAGAGAGGAGGATTGACACAGATCTGTATCTTCCTCAAGCAAAAAATGAGGAAGATTGACAACAGATGTTGGCTCAGAGAGAATCTTCCTCACCAAAGAAAAAAAATTGCTTTCCAGAAAGATATATCAATTTATATTTTCACCATCAGCATTCTATTAGTACAACTGAGGAGGGGCATCTTTTTACACAGTTAATGGCCATTTATTTTTCTTCTGTGAATTGCCTTCTCCTTTCTACCTATTTTTCTATTGTGTTATTTGGTTTTTCCTTATATTTTTGTAAAAGTTCATGCATCTGTTCATTAATTCATTAAGCCAATAAATAAATATTTGATTACCTACCTACTATGTGTCAGGTACTATTCTAGGTCTTGGAGATGAATGCAGCAATGAACAAAACAGACCAAAATTATACTCTAGTCAGGGGGAGGGATGCAGAAAGTAAACAATTATATGTCAGGTGGAGCTAGTGCTATAGAAATAAACAAAACAGCTAATAAGATGGAGAATATAAGGAATGCTGTTTTATATGGATGGTCAGGGAAGGTCTCTCCTTGAACAGAAACCTGGAGTCCATGAGGAAGCAAGCCATTCAGAGAGCTTCCTGGGGATGAGAACTTCAGGCAGAGGGTACACTAAGTTCTTCATAAATTCTGGATATTGACTCTTTCCCCAAATATCACTTGCTTTTTATGGTTGTTTATAGTGTCTGTACAGAAGGTTTTAATGTTATTGAGGTCAAACTTGTCAGTCTTTTCCTATTCGTGATTCTGAGTTTTATGACTGAGCAGAACTTTTTTATCCCCAAACCATAAAAATATTCTCATAGACTTCACTTCTAATATTTTTACACTTTGATTTTTAACAACTTTATTGAGGTATCATTTACATATCATAAAATTCACCCATTTTGAGTGTACAATCCAATCCAACTTAGAGTTGTATAACTATCACCACAATCCAATTTTAGAATTATACTTTGATTTTGTTATATATAGCTTTTAATATGTCTGAGATTCAGCTTAGCTTTTGGTGTGAAGTTAAAGACCCAACTTTTTTTCTTTCTCCATTGATTTGAAGTATCTCCCTTGCCACATGCTAAACTTTCATGTATACTTGGATCTGTTCCTGGTTTCCCTGTTCCAGGGATCACAAACAGACAGGGTTTTATGTGGCCCATGGAGTTTTCAAAATTGGGGAATTCACATAAAATTCCAGATTTGTGGCTTTTCTGGCATAACTAGAAGATCCAGCAACAATCTACTGGAGGCAAGTAGAGACCACTCCTTTTAGATGGGCATGAGGATGTTGACCATAAGCCAAGTTTGCTGGGGACAGTCCCCCTATATGTCTGCTGTCCCAGTGTATTTATTAATAGCATCTTTTCATTCTTAAAAGTGTTCTGGTTTGAGCTATAAATTATGAGTCACAATCTCTACCATTCCTTATTGCATCACACCCAGCACTCCTCTTTCATTTATGTTACAAGACACCTCCCCCCGCCCCCCCCCCATGCCCCTCCAGGGGAAAAGGTGAGGAGACGAGCGATTCTGCTGCAGAAGTTTGCCAAAAGAATGATTACGTGGACTCAGAGTAGAGATAACACAACTATCTGGTAGGGAGAAATTAGGACAAGGTTCCCTTGACAGAATAAAATGTCACAATTTACCAATCCCTTTCCCTTCCTTTATTTCATTTAACTTCACAACCACTTATCCAGCTACACAACCTGCCCAGCTCCTTATTGTGCGTTTATCTGTGCGTGGATTTGCTGTCTTCCCTTGTAACCTGCATTCCAAAACAGGGACCTAGTTAGTCTGTTCTGCTCACCATTGTATTCCCAGTGACCTGTTTGGTGCCGGGAGCAGAGCAGGCCCCTAGGAACTATTTACTGGCTAAATAGGCTCCCAGGAACTATTGATTGAATGAACTAACGAGGAAATTGAGGGCGGGCAGGCAGTCGAGGTCCGCAGCGAGTCAGGGGCGGAGAGAGAGGCGGCCTGATTCCTGGCCTGGAGCCCAAGATCTTTTCCTAGTAGCTTGGCTGTAACCTCTCCAAAGAGGCAAGAAATGGGAGGGTGCGCACGGAGGAACTTGTCTTCGACCCCGAGGGACCTCGCCTAAATGCAGGACCGAGGGGCCCAAAACACAAGAGGCGCAGGAAACGCCACACATCTCTTTCGCACCTGCCCAGCCTGACTACATTTCCCAGTAGCCCCCGCGGCGCGCACGGCCCCTGCCACGCGGCTTGTGCCTCCTCCGTCGGCCCGCTGGGGGCGCTGCGACGACCCCTCCGCCGCCCCGTAGAAATCTCCGCGGCCCCGGGGCTGCTTGCTTCCTGTTTGTCGGACGAGGAGACATGGCGGCGGCGCCGGCGCCTGCTGAGTCTGGGGCCGGCCGAGGGCGACAGGCGGCGGCAACCGTGGCGGCTTGGGGCGGATGGGGCGGCCGGCCGCGGCCCGGTAACATTCTGCTGCAGCTGCGGCAGGGCCAGCTGACCGGCCGGGGCCTGGTCCGGGCCGTGCAGGTACGAAGCCGGCCCGGAGGGGCGGGGCGGGGCCGACCGGGCGGGAGCTGGCGAGGGGCCGGGGAAGAGGCCTTTCGAGGCCGCCGCAGTACGGGCCCGTCCTCTCTTGGCCCGCCGCTGGGACTCCCTGTGGGCAGTCCGGACGCTGTCAGCCGCGGCGGGGCCGTGGGCAGCGGCTGGCTAGGGGCCCTCGGTTAGGGGCCCAGCAGAGTTGGCCTGCATCGGGCACTGATGGCGTGTACGAGCCCTGGGCCCAACTCCTGGATCCTCCCTTCCCTGCGCCACGTCTACACGTCTGGGGGACCCTGGGCGAGTTTGCTTTAGCCTCTACCGGCCTCGAGTTTCGCCCCCGTGAATTGGGCGGTGGGTCACATCGCAGTCCCCGAAAGGTTCCCCAGCCTATCATAAATGTCATTCTCTTAGGCCTTTCCTTGACATCCCCTCCACTCTAAAGTAGGTCCCCATTGTTATTCAGTCACAGCCCTGAATTCGTTTCCTTTACATTACTTTCTTAGCCTGTAATTACATATTTCTTTGTTGTCTGCTCTTTTTTTCGCTTGTATTCCACTTTAGGCTGGGCTCCAACGGGTGCAAGGACTGTCTGTTTTGCCAATGTAGAGCGTCACAGTTAAGAGCGAGGACTCTGGAGTCAGGTCTGGGTTCAAAGCCCTGCTCTCTTTTTGCTTAGGCAAGTTACCCTGCTGTGCCTCAGTTTCCTCATGTGTAAAACGGCGATGATAATTAGTAACCTACCTCTTAAGGTGTTGTGAGGATTAGAGGAGACAATTGTGTAAAGTGTTAAATGCATTTCTGGTGCGTAGTAAAGGTTGAAGGGTAATCAGTTGGTATAAATGCTATACTTAGTATTTGGCTTATAACAGGCACCCAATATGTGATTAGTATTTTTTTGACTGAATGAAGGACACTGCTTTAGGGTAAAGCAGGATGAATAAGACCTAGGCTCCTTGCTCCTCCCCCTTTGCCTCCATGTTCCCAGAACTTATGTTGCAAAAACACCTGTAAAACATTAGCTTAATTTAAAGGCAGCTTTTGCATAAAGTAGCTTTAGAAGGAGACCCAAGAAATTAATGAAGTGGTTATTCGGAGTAGGGTGGGAATTGAGTAGATGGGGGAAAGAATGGGAGTGAGATTTTTTGTAGTATAACATTATATATATGTAAACTTAATTTTGAACCACTTCACTATTTCTCATATGATTGAAAGGACAGAATAAAAGATAAAGACCAAGTGGTCTGTGTTGTGGAGGATTACAGATGAAAAAGCAGTTCTGGGTGAGCAGTGTTTCCCTGGACATCAGATAACCATAGATGAGTAACCCTTTCCCGCTTGCATTCTTCTCTATCTGCCTTGAGATCCTGGAAATACTTGCGCTATCCTTCTTTAAGCCAAAATACCATACTGAGTTGAGTGCGTAGGGACAGGCTGAAAGGGAAGTAACTCACTTTTACTGAGGATATACTTTGGGTCAAGCATTATGCAAAGTATACCATGTCTTTATTTAATGCTCAATCTTTTGAATTAAGTGTCAGGATTCATCTCTTAACAGAAATGAGGAAACAGGCTCAGAAAGGGTAGGTAATCTGCCTAAACACCCGTCTTGATAATCCTCTATGTTCTGAGGGCACTAGGAAGCCACAAGTTCTTTAGCATAATGACTGAGGCAGTTTAGGACTCTTAATTTGTTTCCAGTGCTGGATGACTTGGAATGAGAGGAGACTGGACAAGCTCACCCAATAGAAGAGTGCTGGAATATTCCTGAGCCTGGTTTAGGCTGGTTCTTGTGGTAATCAATAGTTGTATACAGGCGTGGGAGCTATTTCAGAGGTTGAGATGGAGATTCCATCCCAGAACTATAGTGAGGATAAAGTGGAGACCTTCATCTTTCAACTATGTCCTTTCTTGGTAACTTTCCTTGATCTCTTCCTTGCCACCACTGCCTCCCCGACCTTCCCCATGTTACAGAATAAATTATTTCCTTACAGGTATTTCCATAGCACAGTAAGCATATCCATTATGGCATGTGGTATACTGGGAAAAACCAGATTAAAAAATTTTTTTTTAAGTTGTAGTAAACATATAACCCGAAATTTACCATCTTAACCATTTTTGAGTGTACAATTCAGTAGTGTTAAGTATATTCACATTGTTGTGAAACAGATCTCCAGAACTTTCTCATCTTGCAAATCTAAAACTTTGTATCTGTTAAACAACACCTCCCCTTTTGACCCCTTCCCCCAGCCCATGGTAACCACTGTTCTACTTTCTGTTTCTGTGAATTTGACTACTTTGATACCTCCTATAAGTGGAATGATACAGTATTTGTCTTTTTGTGACTGGCTTATTTCACTTAGTGTATCATCCTCAAGTTTCATCTGTGTTGTAGCATGTAATAAGATTTCCTTGGAAAAGACCAGATTTTGAAGTAAGATGGACCTGGATTGAACCATCATTCTGTCACTAGCTGAGTGACCTAGGTTACATTATTTAACCTTTTTGAACCTCAGTTTCCTCATTTCTAAAATGGAAATAATAATATCTACCTCATAGGGCTCTTAGGAAGATTAAGTGAAGTAATAATGTCTAAAAAGCTTGATTAAAGTTTGGCACATAGTAGATGTTTAGTAAATAGTTGCTATAAGCTCATAGTTATTAGGCTGGACTTCTTGAAGGACTTTGTCTTATTTTTCTTTGTGTCTACAGAGTCTGAAACTGTGCCGGGCACTTGATACTCAGGACTCAGGAAGTTGTTTGAATTGAAATACTGTATGTGAGGGATCAGTTCGCCGCCTCCTCAGTCCTCTCTCTACTCCCACACGGACCTTTGGCTTTAAAGAGTTCTGGAGTCAGATCACCTAGGTTTGAATCCCACCTCTGGTGCACTTTCTTTGTGCCTTTGGGCAAGTTAATCTCTTTATGCCTTAGTTTCTTCATTTGTAAAATAGGGATAGTCATGGGAACTAACTTGCTAAGATTGTGGTAAGGGCCAAGTGAGTATGCACATAAAGCACTTAAAATGGTGTCTAAAACATAGTAAGATGCTATAAAGGTTAGTATTGTTTTTAGTAACCACTCTATATTCTCATGGGTCCTAAATCTATGCTTCCATCCTGATTTCTCCCTTTAGCTCCAGATGGGTATATCCAAAAGCTTCTCAGCTTAGATGTCTAATGAGCATCTCAAACTTAATATGTCAAATAAAATTCTTGATTCATCTTCCACCAAACCTCATCTTCCTGAAGTCTTCCCCATTTCTCTAAATGGGACTTAAGAGAAGCCTGGGAGAAGACTCCGGGCCACATGATTTATTTATTTTTAATTTTTTTTAAAGATTCGTACCTGAGCTAACAACTGTTACCAATCCTCTTTTTTTTCCCCCTACTTTTTTTCTCCCCAGATCCCCCCAGTACATAGCTGCACATTCTAGTTGCGGGTCCTTCTAGCTATGGCATGTGGGACGCTGCCTCAACATGGCCTAATGAGCGGTGCCATGTCTGCGCCCAGGATCTGAACCCTGGGCTGCCGAAGCGAAGTGCGTGAACTCAACCACTTGGCCACGGGGCCGGCCCCTGGGCCACATGATTTAGAATGGGCCCGTCCTACTTGGATTTTAGTGTGCTGTATTTTCATCTCTCCGTTTCAGTTTGCCCTGTGTCAAGATCATAAAATATACTGGTATGACGCTGGTGTTTACAGAGCCTGTTCACATTTATCAGCACATTTGATCCTTAAAGCAAATCAGGTCTCATAATCTCTTGTTTAAAACTCTTCAGTGGCATCCCACTGCAGTTAGAATCAAATTCTGATTCCTTACCATGGGTACACAAGGCCCTGCATGATCAGTAGGAGTTGAGGGGAAGGGATAGACTAGGAAAACCCTAGGCTCAGGGCACAGTAACTCACACGGGTCATGACCCACCACCCCTAGAGATGTTGCTTCGGTTTGGCCATATGGGGACAAGCTAGGTTATGGCATCCTCATTTTGTTTCCCAAATGCCAGTCATTGCTTCCTTCATGACTACTGACATATCTGAATTCTACCTGAGTGTTACTTCATAGTTTTTCTTTAGATTTGACCCTTCCTTTGTATTTATTTTTAAATTTCAGTAGGCATTACTTGTTTTAGTCTCATTCTAAGCATGAGTATTTGTGAAACCTAGGGGTTTAAGTCAAATACAGTCTTCCCTTGCCTGTCAAGAGTAATTTGATACTGAAAAAACCCTGGATAGGATAAATTCTCTTAAAAAATGTGAATACCATTGATTTTAACAGGAAGTTTATGAATTTACAAATCATAAAATTCAGTCTTAATTATATTGAAAAAAACAAATCCTGTTAAAGTAGAAACTAGTATTCATTGGTTAATGTTTGTTATCAGAATAACCTAACAAGGTGTTTAATCTTCATTAATTATTCTTTAACACAACTATTTACCTGCACTTAATATAGTATTTTGAGGCATTAGATATCTTAGGACTAACAAATAAGGTATACATTTATGTTTATGGAATTCAGTCTTTAATTATTTAAAAAGAAGAGCAGTGAAGACAACCGATAAAAACTGGAAATGTCTGGAAATGTCGTATTCACTAAACAGGTTGATAGCTTAGGTGGCATGATGTAAGAGATTATCACTGCTATAAACTGTCAAACCACAAGTACTCCAAGAGGAAAAACCTATACAACACCTGCCAGTAATTCAACTTTGAAGATGACTGGATGGGGCCTCTTTCATCACAGTACTCAGCTGTTCACAAGGAAAACAAATCCCAATGATTATTTTTAAAGGAGACTAAATGCCTTGTAAGACAATGTAGAGGTAGTAAAAGAAATTTCTTGTGAAGCTGAATATTTGGAATATGATTGGGAGAATCTGAGTATTGTGAGCCTTGTAACAAAAAACAGCAGAGCCCTGCCCCACTTTTCACCCACAGATTCGCCCCTTCCCAGGCAACCGCTGTCGGAAACTGTAACTGTTTCTGTTGCAGGGGAAGGGTCCAGGAGACAAGAGAGCCAGTATTTCTAAATAATGTGCTTGTAAGGCTGTTCCTTGACTTTTCAATTTTAGATGTTGTCTGTTTTCTTCCTCTTCCAAAAGATTAGGATTTAATTCACAGCACCCTATGTCACATACTTTGTCTCCATCATTCTCTTAATGTAGTTATATCACAGTTTTGTCTGTTGGTGGTATTTACATTATGATGGTGGTAATGCTATAATTGTTTATGGCAAAACCATATAGTATACAATTATATTTGTTTTGTATAATTTTTTCTCTTAGAGTTAAAAACTACCGTATACCCCTTATTTTTTAAATTGAAATATAAATAGAAATGTAGTAGAAATCACCATTTTTAGTGTATAGTTCTGTGAGTTTTGACAGACACATGCAGTTGTGTGACCACCACTACAGTCAGGATATAGAAAGTCCCTTCATAAAATCCACCCCTTCCTCACCCCGTCCTCTGGCCACTGGTCGTCTTCTGTCCTTTCTCATGCCCTTTTACAGACTGTCATAGGAATGGAATCATGCTGTATATAGCCTTTTGAGCCTGGCTTCTTCCACTAGAATAATCATTCTTTTAAAATTTGCTTTGCTTTTTGTGTCCTTACAATTTATTCTCAAATTCTAAAACTCCTCTTTTTTTATTATTATTTTTCTTTTCTTTTTCCTCTTTTTTTGAAAAAGAAATCCTTGGAACTCTCCATCCTCCTCCAGTTTGGACTAGTTAGTTGCTAGGACAGCTGTACAGATGAATTCTTGGGGTTTCCCTTCATCAAATTCAGAGAATTTTACTTCTTTTTCTCGTGTTTTAGATCCTTTGTTCCTGAATCCTGTCTTCCTTTTTCTTGGGGGAGTACCTTGTCTAGTAGCCTCTTAAGACAGAGTACATGGGAGGTAACATTTTTTTTAAGCTTGCATGTCTGAAAATGTCTTTTATTCTTAGACTTTTCTATTTCATTTAGCTGGGTATAGAATTCTAATTTGGAAGTTATTTTCCCTTAAATTTTTAATGATGTTATTCCATGGTCACTTTGTGTAGATATACATTAAAATATATAATGACTATAAAAAAGTCATGTCTATCCTCTGACATTAACCCTCTCTGCAAAATGTTTGCACTAAATGTTCTCTTAGCGTCTTCCTATTTTTAAGAGACATTTTCTCTCCTATGAAGTTTGGGCTGTGATTGTTTTAGAGAGCTTCATGAAATTGGTGAGACTTGAGTTGGTTCTCGAGAATGAGTAGAATTTGAACAGAGTAGCAGAGATATTTCTGGCACTAAGAACACTGCTAAGAAAGTCCTCATAAGCGGCCATTAGAAGACTGGAGAGGGGCCAGCCCTGTGGCCAAGTGGTTCAGTTCATGCACTGCGCTTCAGCGGCCTGGGGTTTTGCCAGTTTTGGATCCTGGGCGCAGACCTAGCACTGCTTGTCAAGCCGTGCTGAGGTGGCGTCCCACATAGCAGAACTAGAAGGATCTACAACTAGAATATACAACTATGTACTAAGGGGCTTTGGGGAGAAGAAGCAGCAGCAAAAAAAAAAAAAAAAAAAAAAGGACTGGGGAGAGAAAGTGAAATGCCTGTATGGGAGGTAGGTGGGAGACAAGTTTAGATATGTTGGGAATAGGGTGTGGAAGGTAGTGAACGTTTATTGAACCTCCACGGTGTGCCGTTGTGCAGCAACATGTTTTTTTAAAAAAAGTTTATTATTAAATATTTGACCTAAAAAAAAAAGCCGTAATAGGGGCCAGCCTGGTGGCATAGTGGTTAAGTTTGTGTGCTCTGCTTTGGCGGCCCAGGGTTTAGGGGGTTTGGATCCTGGACACAGACCTACACACCTTTCACTAAGCCATGCTGTGGCGGTGACCCATGTGCAAAATAGAGGAAGATTGGCATGGATGTTAGCTCAGGGACAATCTTCCTCAAGCAAAAAGCAAAAAAAGAGGAAGATTAGCAACAGATGTTAGCTCAGGGCCAATCTTCCTCACAAGAAAATAAAACAGAAAAACTGTAATCAGTAATACCACAGTATTACCACAATAACTGTGCACCCACTGTCAAACTTAAGAAATTACCAATACAGTTAGTGCCCCTTTCACGTCAGTCCCTCCTCACCAGAGGTAATATGTGTTTTGAATAGAAAATGCACATATGCAAAAGGGTTACAGAGAAAAGTAAGTCTCCCTTGCAAAAAGCCCACTGCCACCTTTACTAGCACCCTCCACTTCTACTCCCAGAGGTAACTATGGTTATTGATTTCTTGTGTATCCCTCTAGACACATTCTGAATTTAGAAAAGCAAATGTGTCTGTGTATCTTTTTTCCTCACACAACTGGTATTGTACTATACACACTGTTGTGCATCTAGCTTTTTTCACTTAAAAATGTATCTTAGAGGTCCTTCCATAATCAGTACATATAGATTATTTTGTTTGAGGCCTTTAAAAAAACTTTGTGTTGAAATAGAACAAACAAATAAAAATGCACAGAAAATAAATGTATAGCTCAATGAACAATAACAAAACCATCAACTAATTAGCAGCCACCAGGTCACCTCTGTATCCCCTGTCAACCACTCTACTCTTCCTCTTGTCCAAATAAAATTACTAGCCTGACTTCTAACATGCGTTTGGTTGTGCTAGCTTTTATGCTTTTAGAGAAATAGAATCAAACGGTATGTACTGAGTCTGCCTTCCTTCAGTTAACACTTAGATTCATCCATGATGATGGTGAAGCTGTAGTTCATTCATTTTCATTGCTGTATAGTATTCTGTTATATTAACAAACCACACTTCATTCTATTTTGGATGACTGGGATCTTCCCAGTTGTGGACAATTATGAATAATGCTTATATGAACATTCTTGTACATGTCTCCTGATGTATTTCCACACAATGTCTTTTGGGTATATACTTAGAAGTAGAATTGCTGGGTTTATAGGATATACATAGGTTCAGCATCAGTAGCTATTACTGAGCAAGTTTCCTGAGTGGTGGTACTAATTTACGCTCCCACCAGCAGTGTATGAGAGTTCCTGTTGTTCCATGTTCTCGCTAACCCATGATGTTGTTAGTCATTTTAATTTTGGCCATTCTAATGTGTGTGCAGTGGTGTCTCATTATGGTTTTAGTTTGTGTTTCCCTGATGACTAATGAGGTTGAGCACCTTTTCAGAAGTGTATTGGCCATTTGGACATCTTCTTTTGTGGATTGCCTGTTTAAATCTTTTGCACATTTTTCTGTTGGGTTTTTTCTTTTTTCTTTTTTTATTGAAGTTCTCTCCATTTCCTGGATGTGAGCCCTTTGTAATGATGTTTTGCAAATATTTTCTCTCATTTGGTGGCTTACCTTTTTAGTCTCTAAAAAGATCTTTTGATGAACGGAAGTGCTTAATTTTAGTACAACTCACTGTTCTACAACTCACAATATCACTATTTTCCTTTATGGTTAGTGCTTTTTGTATTCTGTCTAAGAAATCTTTACCTACCCTAAGGTCATGAAGATATTCTGTTTGTCTTCTAAAAGCTTTATTGTGTGGCCTTTTACCTTTAAGTGTATGTGCCACTTGGAATTTATTTTTGGGTGTGGTGTGAGCTTTTCCATAGAGACATCCAGTTGACCCAACAAAGTTGAATTTATTGAAAAGTCTCTTTTATCCCCCAGTGCTCTGTAGTGTCTGTTTTCATGCCTGTTCTGTTTCACTGGTCTATCCATTTATCCTTATGCTGATAGCACATTGTCTTGTTTTCTCTAACTTTATATGTGTTGACTTGGCTCTAGTATATTGAGTAGGAGTAGTTTCTCCTACTTAGTTATCTTCAAGATTTCCTTGGCTCTTCTTGGCTCTTCGTCATTTCCATATACATTTCAGAATGAGCTTGTACATTTTTACAACAGAATTTTAATTGGGATTGCATTCAATCTATTGAATACAATACATTCGTTCTCTCTCCCCCTTCTTCTCTCCCTCTTTTTCTTTGGTTGGTCTTCCTTAATCTCTCTTGATAGTGTTTTATAGTATTTTATGTAGTAGTCTTGCATAAGTTTTGTTAGATTTATTCCTTGGTATTTGACTTGTGAGTGTGTGTGTGTGTGTGTGTGTGTGAGTGTGTGAAGATTGGCCTTGAGCTAACATCTGTTGCCAATCTTCCTCTTTTTGCTTGAGGAAGATTGTTGCTGAGCTAACATCTGTTCCAGTCTTCCTCTATTTTGTATGTGGGACACTGCTGCAGCATGGCTTGATGAGTGGTGTGTAGGTCCGTGCCCAGGATCCAAACCCGCGAACCCCAGACTGCTGAAACAGAACAGGCAAACTTAACCACTGTGCCACTGGGCTGACTTGTCACTAATTTTTTTTATTAGGATTTTTTTTTCTTTGTTCATGAGTGAGAATGGCCTATAATTTTCCTTTCAACAGGTTTTAGTATCAGGTTTATCTGGCCACTAGTCATAGCTTTAGTTGCACCCTACAGGTTTTAATAGAAGTATTTTCATTCTCATTTATTTCAGAATGTTTACAAATTTCTACTTGGATTTCTTCTTTGACCTATGCATTTTTTAGAAGTTTTTTTTTTATTGAGTTCATAATAGTTTACATCGATGAGAGATTTCAGTTGTATGTATTTCTTGCCTGTCACCACATAAGTGCTCCCCTTCACCCCCCCTTTTTCTTTTTTTTATTGCTGAGAAAGATTAGCCCTGAGCTGACATCGTGCCAGTTTTCCTCTACTTTATATGTGGGTCACTGCTACAGCGTGGCTAATGAGTGGTATAGGTCCATGCCTCAGGTCTGAACACACAAACCTGGGCCACCAAAGCAGAGCACGCCAAATTTAACCACTAGGCCACAGGGCTGGCCCAGAAGTATATTTCTTAGTTTCCAGACATGGGAGTTTTATAGTTATCTTTCTGTTACAGATTTTAGGTTAATTGCACTGTGGTCAGAAAACATAGTCTGTATTTCAGTTCTTTTAAATGTGTTGAAATTTGCTCTATGGCCTAGCAGCTGATCATTTTATAAATGTTCTCTGTATACTTGCAAAAAATGTATAGAGATTAGTTATTAGATGTAGTGCTGTAGATGTGTTTTTTGTTTAATTGTGTTAAAATATTCTATATCCTTACTAATTTTTTGTCTACATATATCAGTTTCTGAGAGAAGTTATAAACATCTTCTATGATTCTGGGTTTGTCTTTTTCTCTTTTTAGCCCTGTCAATTTTTGCTTTATATATGTTGAAGCTGTTTATTAGGTACATTCAAATTTAGAACTGTCACATTGTCCTGGTCCACCTTTTTACCTTATAAAGTGTCTTTACCTCTGTTAATGCTTTTTGCCATAAGTCTCTTATGCTGATTTTAATACACTTACGCCACCCTTCTTTTAGTGTGTGTTTACATTGTGTATTGTTTCCCATTCTTTTACTTTCAGCCTTTCTATAAGATGTTTCTCTGGTAAGCAGTATAACACACTTTGTCTTTTAATTGCGGCATTTAGTACTTTTACATTTAATGTAATAACTAATATTTGGGCGGTTAAATATACCTGCTTAATATAGTATTTGCTTTTTAAATGTCCTCCCTGTTCTCTGTTCCCTTTTCTCTTCTTTCTTTTCTTTTTATTTTCTTAATGTTCCTTTTTTAAAAAACAGCTTTATTGAGGTATAATTGATTTACTGTAAAATTTACCCATTGAAGTATCCAATTCAGTGATTTTTAGCAAATTTATAGTTAGGTGACCATCACCATGATTGTTTTAAGAGTTCCTTTATGTCCATAATTAATTTTTTTAACAGCTTTATTGAGATATAATTCACATACTACACGTCACCCATTTAAAGTGTACAAGTCAGTAATTTTTACTGTGTACACGAAGTTATGCAGCGACCCCCACAATAAATTTTAGAACATTTCATCACCCCCAAAAGAAACCCCATACCCATTAGTAGACACTCCCCAATACCCACCACCCCCTACCCTCTCTCAACCCTAGGCAGTTCCTCATCTACTTTCTGCCTTTATGGATTTACCTATTCTGGACACTTCATATTAATAGAGTCAAACAATATGGGGCCTTTTGTGGATGACTTCTTTCACTAAGCATAAGATTCTTAAGATTTGTCTATTTGTAGCAAGTATCAGTACGTTGTCCTTTTTATTGCCAAATAATTTTCCATTATATGGGTATATATTACATATTATCCATTCATTAGTTGGTAGACATTGGGTTTTTTTCACTTTTGGGTTATTATGAATAATGCTGCTATGAATGTTTGTGTACAAGTTTTTGTGTGGACATATGTTTTTATTTTTTTGGCCCTCTACCCAGGAGTGGGATTGCTGGGTCATATGGTAATTCTCTGTTTAACTTTTTGAGAAACACCAGCCTCTTCTTCCCAAAGTGGCTGCACCATTTTACATTCTCATTTTACATTCCTCCATGTATGAGGAGTCCAATTTCTCCATATCCTCATCAGTACTTCTTATTATCTGTGTTTTAATTATAACCTTCCTAGTGGGTTTGAAGTGGCCTCTTATTTTGGATTTGATTTGCATTTCCCTGATGGCTGGTGATGTTTAGCATATTTTCGTGTTCTTATTGGCCATCCATATATCTTCCTCAAAAAAGTGTATATTCAGAGGCTTTGCCCAGTTTCTTTAATAGATACAGGCTTATTAGCACATCTGTTTGTCCTTAGGTGAGTTTTGACAGTTTGTGTCTTTCAAGGAATGGTCTGTTTAAGTAATCAAATTTGTGGGCATGTAGTTGTTAATAATGTTCCTTTATTATCCTTTCAGTGTTTAAGGGATCAGTAAGGATGACCCCTCTTATAGTTCTTTTATTTTAAATTGTGGTAAAATATACATAATGTGAATTTACCATCTTAATCATTTTTAGGTGTACAGTACTGTTAAGTACGTTCATATTGTTATACAACCAGTCTCTAGAACTCTTCTTCTTGGAAAACTGAAACTGTGTACCTGTTAAACAACAACTCCCCATTCCCTGCTCCCCCGCCCCCAGGTCCTGGCACCACCATTCTACTTTCTGTCTCTATGAATTTGACTGCTCTAGGAACTGCATATAAGTGGGATGGTACGGTATTTGTCTTTTTGTGACTGGCTTATTTCATGTAGCATAATGTCCTCAAGGTTCATGCATGTTGTAGTACATGTCAACATTTCTTTCCTTTTTAAAGCTGAAAAATATTCCACTGTATGTGTATACCACATTTTGTTTATCCATTCATAAGCTGAGGATGCTTAGGTTGTTTCCACTTTTTTGCTATAGTCAATAATGCTGCTATGGACATAGGTGTTACCTCTCTTACATCTCTGATATTAGTGATTAGTGTCTGTTCTCTTTTTTCCTTGATTAGCTTGGCTAGAGGTTTATCAATTTTATTGATCTTTTGAAAGAATTGGCTTTTGGTTTTGTTAATTTTCTCTAGGGATTTCCTGTTTTCGATATCAATGATTTCTGCTCTACTTTTTATTATTTCTTTTCTTCTGCTTAAATTGCTATGGTTAGTTTACTAAGGTGAGAGCTTAAATTATTGATTTTAGGTTTTCTTTTCTAATATATGCATTCAATACTATAAATTTCCCTCTAAGCACTGCTTTTACTGCATCCCACAGATTTTGATAAGTGGTATTTTCATTTTTATTTAGTTCAAAATACTTTTTCTCTGAGACTTCTTTGACCCATATGTTATTTAGAAGTGTGCTGTTTAATCACCAAATATTTTGGGATTTCCAACTATCTTTCTGCTATCAATTTCTAGTTTAATTCCATTGTGGTCTGAGACCATAGTTTGTATGATTTCTATTCTTTTAAATTTGTTAAGATATGTTTTATGGCCCAGAATGTGGTCTGTCTTGCTGAATGTTCCATGGGAGCTTGAGAAGAATATGTATTCTGCCACTGAATGAAATATTCTGTAAATGTCACTTATATCTAGTTGATTGACAGTGCATTTCAGGTCACTATGTCCTTACTGATTTTCTGCCTATTAGAGGTGTGTCGAAATCTAACTATAAAGAGGGATTTGTCTATTTCTTCTTGCAGTTCTGTCAGCTGTTGCCTCATATATTTTGATGTGCTGTCGTTATGTGCATACACATTAAGGATTGTTGTTTTCTTGGAGAACTGACCTCTTCATTATTATGCAGTGACCCTCTTTATTCTTGACACTTTGCCTTTTTCTGAAGTCTGCCTTGTCTGAGATTAATATAACTACTCCAGCTTTCTTTTGATTAATGTTAACATGGTTTATCTTTACCCCTTTTAACCCATATATATCTTTATATTTAAAGTGTGTTTCTTTTAGACAACATGTAGTAGGGTCTTTTTTTTTAATCCACTTTAACAGTCTCTATCTTTTATTTGGTGTATTTAGGTCATTACAGTGATTATTGATATAGGTGGATTAATATTTACCATGTGTCTAACTGTTTCCTACTTGATAATTTGTTCTTTGTTTCTTTTTTATCTTCCCCTTTTTCTGTGTTCTCTGGGTTTGAGCATTTTATATGATTCTATTATATCTCTTAGTGTATCAATTAAACTTCTTTTAAAAACATTTTTAGTGTTGGTCCTAGAGTTTGCAATATGTATTTACAATGAATCTAAGTCCACTTTCAGTAACACTGCTACTTCATGGGTGGTATAAGTACCTTATAACAGAGTATTCCCAATTCCTCCTTCCCATTCCTTATAACATTGCTGTCGTTCTTTTCACCTAGCCATATGCTGTAATCACTCAACATATTGTTACTATACTGCTTTGAATGGTTATCTGTTAAATTCATTCAGGTTAAGAAAAGTAAAAGATTGTTATTTTATGTGTGTTTATTCCTTCTTTGATGCTGTATATGTATATCTGGATTTCTGATCCATATCATTTTCCTTCTCTCTGAAGAACTTTTAACATTTCTTGTAGGGCAGCTCTGCAGGCTAAAATTCCCTCAGTTTTTGTTCATCTGAGAAAGTCTTTATTTCTCCTTCATTTTTGAAGGATAATTTCACTGGATACAGAATTCTAGGTTGGTAACTAGTTTCTGTTTTTCAGCTGTTTAAAATATTTCACTCTGCTCTCTTCTTGCTTGCATGATGTTTGATGAGAAGTCTGATATAATGGCTTAGAGAGTTTTTTTCCCTCTCTGACGTCTTTCAAGGTTTTTCTCTTTGTCTTTGGTTTTCTGAGTTTGGGTATGTTATGTATAGGTGTAGATTTTTTGATATTTATCCTGCTTGGTGTTTTCTGAGTGTCCTGGATCTGTGGTTTGGTGTCTGTCATTAATTTTGGAAAATTCTCAGCTATTATTATTTCAAATATTTTTTTCTCTTTTTTCTTCTTCTAGTATTCCAATTACACAATACACTTTTTATAATTGTCTCACAGTTCTTAGATATTCTGTTTTTGTTTTTTTTTTCATTTTTTTCTCTTTGTATTTCAGTTTGGAAGTTTCTGTTGACATATCTTCAAGATCAATGATTCCTCGGCCATGTCCAGTCTACTGATGAGCTATCAGAGATGTTCTTCATTTCTCTTACAGTGTTTGATTTTTAGCCCATTACTCATTTTATAGTTGGGTTATTTGTCTGTTTATTGTTGATTTTGAGAGTTCTTTATATTGCTGGATCCTAGACCCTTATCAGATGGATGATTTACAAATATTTTCTCTCATTCCTTGGATTGTCTTTTCACTTTCTTGATAGTGTCCTTTGAAGCACAAAATTTTTGATATTGATGAAGCTGAATTTATCTGTTTTTCTTTTGCTTGCTTGTGCTTTAGATGTCAGATATAAGAAACCATTACCTAATCTAAGGTTATGAAATTTATACCTGTTTTCTTCTAAGAGTTTTATAGTTTTCACTTTTACATGACCCATTTTGAGTTAATTTTTGTGTATGGTGTGAAGAAGGAGTTCATCTTCATTCTTTTGCTTATGAATGCCAGTTGTCCCAGCGACATTTGTTGAAAAGACTTTTTTTTTCTCATTGAATTGTGTTGATACTGTTGTCAAAAATCAGTTGACCATCAATGTGAGGGTTTATTTTTGGAATCTCAGTACTATTCCTTTGATCTAGATGTCTATTCTTATGCCAGTCTTGCTTATTATAAACTTGTAATAAATTTGGAAATCAGGAAGTGTGATTCTTCCAACTTTGTTCTTCTCTTTCGATATTATTTTGACTATGCTCCGTCTCTCGTGTTTCCATTTAAATTTTAGGATCAGCTTGTTAATTTCTGCATTTAAGCCAGCTGGGATTTTTATAGGAACTACATTGAATCAATATGGGGAATATTGCCATTTTAGCAATACTAAGTCTTCCAGTCTATGAAGGTGGATGACTTTCCATTTATTTAGGCCTTCTTTAATTTCTTTCAGTGATGTTTTGTAGTTTCATTGTACAAGTCTTATATTCCTTTTGTTAAATTTATTCCTTTTTGATCTCATAAATGGGATTGTTTTCTTAATTTCATTTTTGGATTGTTTGTTGCAAGTGTATAGAAATTAAGCTGATTTCTCTATACTGATTTTGTATCCTGCAGCCTTGCTGAACTCATTTATTAACTCTAATAGTGTTTTTGTGGGTACCTTAATATACTCTATGTACAAGATCATGGCATCTGCAAATAGAGATAGTTGTATTTCTTCCTTTTCAATCTGTATGCCTTTATCTGCTTTATTTCTGCTTTATTTCTTTATTTCTTTATATGCTTTATTTCTGGTTTGGGGTGTTTTGTTTTGTTTTGTTGCCTGATTGCTCTGACTAGAATCTCTAGTACAATATAAGTAGTAGTGGTGAAGATCAACATCCTTGTCTTTTTCTTGATCTTAGTGGGAAAGCATTCAGGCTTTCACTGTTAATTATGATGATAGCTGTGGATTTTTGTAAACACCTTTTATCAGGTTGATTAACTTGATTCATTTTCACACGCTGAACAACCTTGTATTCTTGGGATACATCTCACTTGGTCTTAGTGTATAATCCATTGTAGGTGTGGTTGGATTTGGTTTGCTACTAATATTCTGGGGATTTTTGTGTCTGTATTCATCAGAGATACTGGTCTGTAGTTTTCTTGTGATGTCTTTGTCTGGTTTTGGTATCAGGGTGATAATAGAGTGGGTAACTCACAGAATGAGTTGGAAAGTGTTCCCTCCTCTTCTATTTTATGGAAGAGTCTGTGAAGTATTGTTAATTTCTCTTTAAGTGTTTGGTAGAATTACCAGTGAAGCCTCTGGACTTGGGCTTTTCCTTATTTCTTTCTTTCCTTTTTATTAAATCACTAATTTGATCTCTTTAATTGTTGTAGATCTGTCAGATGTTCTATTTCTTCTTGAGTCAGTTTCTTTTGTTTGTATCTTTCTAGGAATTTGTCCCTTTCGTCTAGGTTATGTAGTTTGTTGGCATACAGTTGTTCCTAGTACTCCCTTGTAAACCAATTTGTTTCTGTAAGGTTGGTAGTAATGTCCCCTGTTTCATTCCTGAATTTAGTCATTTGGGTCAGTGTAAGTTGGTCAGTATAACTGAAGTTTTCAATTTCGTTGATCTTTTCAAAGAACCAACTTTTAATTTTGTTGATTTTTCTCCTGTTCTGTTGTCTATATCATTGATTTTCACAGTAATCTATATTTCCTAGTGCTTGCTTTGGGTTTGGTTTACTCCTTTGTCTAGTTTCTTACAGTGGAAGTTTAGGTAATTGATCTGAGATCTCTCTCCTTTTTTAATATAAATGTTTACAGCTAAAATTTGTACCACTCCTTTTGCTAAGTCCCATAAAACCATGTTTGTTTTCTTTTTTTTCCTTTCAAGGAAAGGACAGATGTTTTTCCATTGTTTTTGGGCTTGCCTTGGTTTGAGCTTGCTTGAACGATAGGAAATGGCTGATACTCATTATTTTTGACCTACAGAAATGGTAATTTCATATGGTCCACCCTAATACAAATCACTCTCACAAACATCTCACTGCCTCATGTTACCCCGGTATTATCTTATTTTTACAATCTAAGAAAACAAGCTGAGAAGGATAATGGGACTTGTACAAGATCATAGGACAGATAATGCATCAGGATAGACTAAGACATTATTGAAGACCGGTATGTCCTGTAATAATAGTTACAAGGAGCTTTTGATCTGATTGAGGGACAAGTGTACATGAAAATAATTCACATGTGGCCCCTGGGAATGGTATGTCCCAAAAGTGTTAGTGGAAACTGTGCCGTAATTGATTAATGATCCTCTCATTAGACTAGAAGGCTATTGCTCATGCCTTCAAACATTTACTGAGTCCCTGCTGTGTGCTTAGCATTCTTTGAGAGAAAGAAGGCATTCGTGATAAACACAACCTTGTACCTACTCTGCAGGAGCTTGAGATCTACAGAAGAAGGGGACAAATGAACCAGTTATTGATACAATAGGATATATGTTAGATAAGGCCCCAGAGAAGGGGCACCTATGCACTTAGAAAGGAGAGAGGGGAAGGCCCATCAAGGAAAATTTTTGGTTGTTTGGCTTGCATTTTGAAGAAACAAAAGGAGCTTTCCAGATAGAAAAGACAGGGAGAAGACATTTTAGGCAGGGGAAGAACATGTGCAGGGAGGCATAGAGAGAGAACATATGCATTTTGAGCCTAGAGTGTGAAGATAGAGAGGAAAATGGTGATAGAATAGCAAGGGTGTTGTATCACAAGGCAAGGAGTTGGACTATTAGCTTATAGGCTGTTGGGGAGCTTGTGAAGGTTTCTAGAAAGAGACCTTTGAATTATTTGTCCTCGGTAGGTTTGGAGCTGCTCGCCTTTGCCATATATGCCAGTAGTTCTTTCCTCACCAGTAAAATGTTCCTCTGTTCTCTTTTTCTTCTGACTCACAGTTCACTGAGACTTTTTTGACAGAGAGGGACAAACAATCCAAATGGAGTGGAATTCCTCAGCTGCTCCTTAAGCTGTATGCAACCAGCCACCTCCACAGTGACTTCGTTGAGTGCCAAAACATCCTCAAGGTAACTCTTAGGGGCCTTCAAGAGGCTGCATTCAGGGGCTCCAGGTGTCACAAGATACCTGGTTTTTTTTCTTCTTTAGTCTACTTTTTAAAATAGCCTGTTTTTATTGCATAAGCTGTTGAAAATTTGGGAAGTTCAGAAAAAGCGCAAAGAAGAAAAAAATCACCTACAATCCCACCACCCAGATTTAATCACTATTAAGTTACCTGTGTATGTCCTTCTGGGCTTTATTCATGCTTGTTTTGTGGCAGTGCTTGCTTAATTTAGGAGGTCAACACTGTGCCCTGGGATTGGGATGACATTCTTTTTGAGCAGCGTTTAAAAGGTCTTATATTGCTGGTTCATGGAAGTAGCCTTGTGGTTGTTGATAATTATGACTAACGTAAGAAGATGAAGGGACTGGGCTTGATGGTTGGGAGAGGGCTGGAAAGAGTGAGGAGACATGCTAGGGCAGCGGTTCTCAAACTTGAGTGTGTATCAGAATCACCTGGAAGGCTTGTTAAAACACAGCATGCTGGGCCCCACCCCTAGAGTTTCTGATTCAGTAGGTCTGGGGTTACCATGTCCAGACTTTGGCTTGGGGAGGTGGATCCAAATTTGAATTTAGATTACCAGCTCTAGCTGCAGTTAAAACCCATGCAACTTATATTTGATCATAAAAAGACGTGATATAGAGGTGAAGTTTTGATTATTATATCAAAAATAAGTCATTCTAAAATATAATAGGCATCAAATAAGCTGAATCTTTACCTGTAAGAAGGGATGTTTTGTCTATGCAGCTTTTTTTTTTTTTTAAGATTTTAAATTTTTCCTTTTTCTCCCTAAAGCCCCCTGGTACATAGTTGTATATTTTTAGCTCTGGGTCCTTCTAGTTGTGGCATGTGGGACGCCGCCTCAGCATGGCTTGATGAGTGATGCCATGTCTGTGCTCAGGATCCGAACTGGCAAAACCCTGGGCAGCCGAAGCGGAGCACACGAACTTAACCACTCGGCCTCAGGGCCCACCCCAATGCAGCTTTTTATAGATCGAAAATCATTCTCAAAAGTTTATTTAATAAAAAATGTTTTGTATTCTTGATCTTCTCACAGTCTGATTAGAATAGAAATAATTATACTCTTACACTTGTTTGAAAGCACTTTATAAAGAATTATGCATTGTTTCATTTGGTTCCTGTAAAATCTCTGAGATGGGGGTAGAAAAAAGAAGGAAATGAGTATTTGTGAGTGCTTGCTGTGTGGTCATCATTTCTTTGTTCATCCAGCAAATACTTATTTGAAACTTACTGTGTACCAGGCATATTTAATTTTTATGGTAACTCTGAAATGGGTGGTATATTTATTTGTATTAGTCCAGAATACTTTGATTGCAGGTGAAAGTGACCCACTCAGGCTAGCAGAAAGATCCTTTGTTGTCTCACTTACCTGGAAAGCACAGATGAATTCAGGGGCTGAAGAGAGTTAGGCTGTCCATTTCTCATCTTGACATCTGTGTGTGGCCTCATGTTCTTCCACTGATCACAGCTTTAGGATGACATTTCTACAACTTGGGTCTTCCACTGAAGTGAGGGGGATGAGAGACTGTTGGCTAGGCTTAATCACCTGTGCCTGGGGCCAGGATTGAGGTGCTTGTTGGCAGCCCCAGCAGAACCATGTAGAAAGTGGGGAGGGGCCTTTCTCCTAAGGAAATAAGGCTGTTACCTGAAGAGGAAAAGAGATATGGGCAGGCAAATCCGGATATCTTCTACATTCTCTTTTTCAGTTGAGAAAACCAAGACTCAGCAATAATCGGCCCAAAGCCTTGTGGCTAATATATGATGAGCCCAGATTTGTCTGTCTTCTAAGGCCAGCTTTCACTGTACTGTGTTGGCAGCAGGATTACATCCTAGTTTTGTAGATGAGAAAAATGAGACCCAGAGAGAGTAGTTTAGTCACTTATTAATTATGTGACCCCAGGCAACTTTGTGATCTTTTACACCTGTAAAATGGGTAGAACTATACTCACTTCATGGAATTATTTTAAGGATTAAATGGGCTAAAGTATAAAAGCCCAGTGCCTGGCATATAACAGGCTATCTATAGAGAGAGTTCTGCTTTTTCTTAATGTGTGGTACCTGAACCAGCATCATCAGCATTACTTGGGAACTTGTTATAAATGCACATTCTCAGGCCCCACCCAAGACCTATTGAATCAGAAACTCTGCGGGTAGGACCCAGCAGACTGGGTTTTAACAAGTCCTTCAGGTGATTCCGATGCTCATCACTGTGTGGGAACCCTTGCTCTAGCCCGTTGTGTTCTGTCTTCCCTCAAGGTTCCTGAGGAGAGAGCATAATGAGTAGGATCCTGGATTCTTCCTACTCTGGTCCCTGTTTTCACCCAAAATAGTTCTGCTTTCTTCTGTAAGCAGAGACTCTGGAGCCACACTTCCTACGTTTAAATCCTGGCTGTGTCACTTACCAGCTATGTGACATTGATAACTTCTTTGTGCCTTAGCTTCCTTATCTATAAAATTGGAATAAGTTACTATTATAGGGCTGTGAGGATTAAAAGAAGTAATACATGAAGTACTTAGCACTGTGCCTGGTACATAATAAGCGTTAAATAAATTACTATTACTACTTTTACTACAACTTTTATTATCATATCAGGTTTTCTGTAAGATTATTATTTTGTTTCTGTTATGGTTCATTGGGGGCTGTCTTTGGGCTCATGGGAATTCAAGTCGTTACTAAAATGCAAACTAATGTTTTGGTGTCTGGTTTGCTACAGTTGGATACTAAAACTGAATGTCGCTCTGTATACTTGTTTGAAACTAGGAAATTTCTCCTCTTCTCTCCATGGAGGCTATGGCATTTGTTACTGAAGAGAGGAAACTTACCCAAGAAACCACTTATCCAAATACTTATATTTTTGACTTGTTTGGAGGTGTTGATGTAAGTACTTGTTTATTATTATTACTACTACTTAATGGCTTGAGAATTTAACTCTTAAAATGGGAGACAGGAAACATTTCAGAATTTATAGTAAAGATTTCAGAATTTTAATCTTTAGAAGCTCACTGGCACTCACCTGTGTTGAAGCCATCGGTTTTAATTTGAAGAACTGATTCATTTGAAGCGATAATATATCCACTTTTTTTTTTAAGGCAAAAAGTGAAAGGTGTGTCTCCCACTTCCCTGTGTCCCCTCCTCACAGGCAGCTGTGATTACTAATTTACTCTGTGTCCTTCCAGAGATGTTATGTGGTAGTATATGTATGTATGTAAGTAACTCCCACTGCCCCCGCTTAGGTTTATTTTCACCCCACATAAAGATGGCATACCATATATACAGGTACACTGCTCTGTACATTGCTTTGTCCATGTAATTCTCTAGCTTTGAAATAGATTCTTTTCAGTACATGTAAATCTGCCTTATTGTTTTAAACAGCTATATAGTATTCCCTGGTGTAATTATACCATGATTTATTTACCCAGTCGATGGGCATTTAGTTTTCTCACACCTTTCCTATCACAACCAACATTGCATTAAAGATTTTTGTACGTGTGAGTATATACCTTTGGGATCAGAGCACAGGTGTCTTTTATTGTTTATAAACCTGTCAATTTATATACTTAAGAGATTTTATCAACCTACATCCCCAATAACAAAGTGTAAGTGTCTTTTTATCCACACCATCAGCAACAGTGTGTATATGTGTGTTTGTATGGACTTTGTTATTGAAGTATAACTTGCATACAGAAAAGTACACCAATAATTACCACAAAATAAGTTCACCTTTGTCACTCCCACCCAAATCACAAAATAGAACATTACCAGCACCCAGTAGCCTCCATTACCAAACAGTATATGTTAAATATTTTAAATATTTGTGACGCAAATATGAGGAAAATATTTCTTCATAGTTTTATAACAGCTTTATTAAGATATAGTTCACATACCATAAAATTCACCCATTTAAAGTATACAATTCAGTGGTTTTTATTGTATTCTTAGATATGTGCACCATCACCACTGTCAGTTTTAGAACATTTTTATCACCCCAAAAGGAAACTCTCTGTGTTTTAGCTATCACTCCCCTATTCCTCCAACCTCCAACCTCATCATAGGCAACTTACTCTGCTTTCTCTCTGTAAAGGTATCCCTGTTCTGGACATTTTGTATGAATGGAATCATGTATAATATGTGGTCTTTTGATACTGGCTTCTTTTACTTAGCTTAATGTTTTCAAGGTTCATCCATGTTGTAGCATATATCAGTACTTTATTCCTTTTTATGGTTGAGTAATATTCCATTGTATGGATATACCACATTTTGTATATCTATTCATTAATGAACATTTGGGTTGTTTCTACCTTTTGGCTATTATGAATAATGTTGGTCTTAAAACTTATGTACAAGTTTCTATGCAAATATATGTTGTCATTAATCTTGGATATATACCTAGGAGTGGGATTGCTGGGTCATATGGTAACTGTTATGTTTAATCCTTTGAGGACCCATCAGGCTGTTTTCCACAGCAGCTGCACTATTTTACATGCCCATCAGTAGTGTTTAAGTTATAATTTTTCCACATCCTCATCAACACTTGCTATTATCTGTGTTTTTGGTTTTAGCCATCCTAGTGAGTGTGAAGTGGTATCTCGTTGTGGATGTCTTTTTTTTTTTTTTTGAGGAAGATTAGCCCTGAACTAACATCCGCTGTCAATCTTCCTCTCTTTTTGCTGAGGAAGATTGGCCCTGAGCTAACATCTCTGCCCATCTTTCTTTATTTTATATGTGGGACACCTGCTACAGCATGGCTTGATAAGTGGTGCATAGGTCCACGCCCAGGATCTGAACCAGCAGACCCCAAAGCAGAGCATGTGAACTTAACTGCTGCACCACCGGGCTGACCCTTCATTGTGGTTTTGATTCGCATTTTTCTGTTAGCTAATGGTGTTGAGCATCTTTGTACGTGCTTATAGGTCATTTGTATTATCTTCCTTGGAAAAATGTCTATCTTCTTTTTCCATTTTTCAATTAGATTATCTTTTTATTGAGTTTTAAGAGTTCTTTATCTATTCTTATACATTTATGAGTTTGAGTTCTTTATATATTCTCTTAATAGTTTTTCAAATTTGCATCCTTCCATGAGTGAGATTGACTATCTTTTAATGTGTTTACAAGTAGTTCCTTTTCTGCTAATTGTCTGTTAGTGGCTTTTGCATCCTTTTCTGTTTGCTTATTTCTATTAGACCTTTATCTTACTGATTTTCTTAGTTCGTTTGGGCTGCTATAATGAAATATCACAGACTGGGTAGTTTATGAACAACAGAAATATATTTCTCATAGTTCTGGAGCCTAGGAAGGCCAAGATCATGGCACTGGCGGTTTCGGTGTCTGATAAAGGCCCTCTTCCAGGTTGCAGACTGCCAGCTTGTTACTGTGTCCTCACATGGTGGAAGGGGCTAGGGATCTCTCTGGAGCCTCTTTTATAAGGGCATAATCTCATTCATGAGGGTTCTGCCCTCATAACCTAATCGCCTCCAAAGGCCCCACTTCCTAATGCCATTACATTGGACATTAAGATTTAACATACAAATTTTGAGAGGACACAAACATTCAGACTGTAACAATTTGTAAGCACCCAATTTTTAAAGGTCCTTTGTCTTATGTGGGTTTTTTTCGTAGTTTGAAAATTGAATTTTGATGTTGTTTATGGTACTTTTACATGCAGAAAGGTTTCTTCTTTTTTTTTTTTAAAGATTGGCACCTGAGCTAACAACTGTTGCCAATCTTCTTTTTTTTTTTATTGCTTTTTCTCCCCAAATCCCCCCAGTAGGTAGTTGTATATTTTAGTTGTGGGTCCTTGTAGTTGTGGCATGTGGGATGCTGCCTCAGCATGGCTTGATGAGCGGTGCCATGTCGGTGCCCAGGATCCGAATCGGTGAAACTCTGCGCCACTGAAGTGGAGCATGAAAATTTAACCACTCGGCCACGGGGCGGGTCCCCAGAAAGGTTTACTTTTTAGGTTGTCAGATTGATCAGTCTTTACTTTTATGGCTTCAGAGTTTTGTTTCTTGCTTTTTCACTGTTGGATCATAAACTGTGTCTCTATTTCCTTCTAATATTTTAAAGTTTTTATCATATATGTTTAAATTTTTGCACCATTCAAAATGTATTTTAATGTAGTGAGTGAGGGACTGAGATCCTACCTTTTTTCGCCCAGATATCTGTCTTTACCCCCATTACTGGGACAGAGCATGAGAGAGGCGTTTAGCGTGTTGTTATTTTGTATCTTTATCTGGGTGGTGGTTGTACAGAAACAATGTTTACTTTATAAAAACTGCAGCTGTGCATTTGCAATTTATACTCTTTGCTGTATCATGTTATACTTCAATTTAAAAAACATTTCATTTCCTTAAAGATGCCATTTTCCACAAAAGCAAAGATTGAGTGTTAAACATTTTCACCCATAGCATTAACTGTAGCCTTTATTCCTTAATTGTTGCTCAGCTCAGCAGTCCCAATGATCCTATAGCATTTACTTACTGGCCAGCCTGAGAGACCCTTCACTTCTGAATTGTTCATCAAGGAATTTACTAATCAGAAACCAATATGTTTATGGGAGGAAAAAGAATAATGTGTGTCTCTAGCCTGATGTCTCTTTGCAGTGAAAATACGATTTTCTGTTGTAGGTGCCTGTCCCATCTTAGGACATCTTTGGATCAGTGGTTCTTGATTTTGTGGAAGTTTTCTCTCCTGTTTTGAGTTAGATTAGCTTTTCCAGGATCTCAGGCTGTTCATAAATATGGGCTCTTGCTTGGGTCATTTTGCTCAGGTCATTTTGCTCGTCCCTAACCTTTAGTTGGGTCCTTTTGTTCTTGCTAAACTCTCTTGTCATCTTACTCCTGAAAGCATTTTTCAGACAGAGCTCTTTATTTCTTCCTCTATCAATAACCAGCAAGGCCCCAAAGTAACCTTCTGTTCACTATGCTGCCCAAAGTTCAACTGAATTGGAATAATTGGCCAACCCAATAGCTAAACCACTCCTTGTCAGCTTGACCAACCCCTAACATGACAGTGAAGAATGTGTCCTAGAGTTTGTAAAGTCAGATACCTACAAGGTCAAGTAGGTAACTTACTGAAGTGAAGCAGGCCAGAGTAAGATGATCTACATAAATTAAATGACTGTAGAGACTGTGAAAAACTGGAGAGTGTGCTGCATTTCTGCTTTTGTGGGGAAATGACTCTTCCACTCCCATTGACTATTACCTTGAAGGATGTGGGAAATCTACATTCTCACGTAAAATCTCTTAGCTTTTCAGTAGTTGTGGACCAAATGAAATATGTCTGTGGGCCAGGTGTAATTCATAGCTTGCCATTCAAGGACTTTTGATTTATTCATTGACATAGTCCATCTTCCATTTGAAGTGAATTTATTTTAAATATAATATTTATTCAGTTGAGCACCTTGTACCTTTCTTAGATGATTGTGAAAAGCGGGACGCTTCTTTTGAAGAGCATTGTCTACTTTATATGTGGTATGCCTGCCACAGCATGGCTTGACAAGCGATGTGTAGGTCTGCATCCAGGATCTGAACTGGTAAACCCCGGGCCACTGAAGCGGAATGTGCAAACTTAATCGCTGCACCCCCAGGCTGGCCCCCCAGAATGGTTTTTTAAATGCATACTTATTGTAAATAGTTTAAGCAAAATGATGTGTTGTAATAAAAGTATGTAAAATGAAAAATGAGTGCATATCATCCCCAATCCCTGTAGAAATCATTTTGAGATTCTTTTTATAAACTTATGTTTATAAAACAGCATAAATGTTCTTTAAGCAAAAGAGGAATCATAGCGATGATGTTCCGCAGCTTTTAAAAAATTAAAGCCACGTTAGATCCCAGGGATTACCCAGTCTAACATGCTTATTTTTAAAAATGAGAAAGCTGAGGCCATGGAAGGACATTGACTTGCCCAAGTTCGCATAATGGGTGACTAGTGGTACAGTGCTCATTCCCCTGAAGCTCACTGCCTTCTGCCTGTGTTGGGAACAAGAGGTTCTTGTAGTAATATGACACATACTTGGGCCATGAGTTCTCATGGCAAAGATTGTTTTATAAATTGTGCTTTGAATTAATTTTGAAGATTTTATCCAATTTTTTTTTTAATAGCTCCTTGTAGAAATTCTTATGAGGCCTACAATCTCTATTCGGGGACAGAAATTGAAAAGTAAGTATGTTTGTCAGCCACTGGTCCTCATTTCCAAACCTACTAGTATAATGGTAATTCCCAAGAGTTTCTCTTCTTTTCCTTCCTGACTTTTAACAATGAGAACATGCCTTATATTCAGCTGCAGGATGTGCTCTCCACTCCCAACTAAGCAGCTCTCTTTATTCATTTTATACTACATAGAAATACAGATCTGTTGCTTTAAAAGAAAAAGTGTGACAACCACTGGGCTAAAAAAAATTGCATCTTTTTAGTTTCTAATAGTCCTTGGGTCCAGCTTTTATGTTTTCTTTGGAAATTCTTATTTCTCATATATAGTTAATTGAGGGAGTAAGGAATAACCTGATAAGATAATTTGTTTATTTTCTTAAAAAGCTATTTGTTGTTATAAAGGTGACATAAGCTCTTTGTAAAAAGTTCAGTCGTTACCAGAGTGTATATGGTAAAAAGTCAAAGTGTTTTGGTAGCACATTATTTGTTAAGCTGGGTGGTGGGTATATGGGTATTATTCTGTTGTTCTTTTTTATAACTTATGCATATAACAAATATTATTTTTAGGTATTCAATACTTAATTTAGAAAAACAGAGTAAGTACACTTTGCTTTGGCATTAAAAGCAAGAGATCACTTAAACTGACATTTGATTAATGCCCTTCTACAAATACCACATGTGTGTGTATATATATATATATATATATTTTTGTTTTGTTTTGTTTTGTTTTGTTTTGAGGGGAGATTAGCCCTGAGCTAACATTTGCCACCAATCCTCCTCTTTTGGTTGAGGAAGACTGGCCCTGAGCTAACATCCGTACCCATCTTCCTCTGCTTTATATGTGGGACGCCTACCACAGCATCGCTTGCCAAGCGGTGCCATGTCCGCACCTGGGATCCAAACCTGGTGAACCCCAGGCCACCAAAGCGAACGTGTGAACTTAACCTCTGTGCCACTGGGCCAGCCCCCTACATATATTTTTTTTAATTAAAAAAATTTTCCTCCTAATATCAATATGACAAACTATATACGGCCTCATTTGTATGTGCAGAAGTGGTTAAAAGTTTTTGTATTCATATTTGATGTCTCAGCCTTGCACTCTAAATTGGTTCTTCATGTTCTCTATCTACCCCGATAGCAAGTAGCATCTTGTAATTACCTGTTGGTGTGCTTATTTATTCTCTCTTCCTTCCACTAGATTTATAAGTTCCATGAGGTCTGAGGCTGTCTTTTTTTTTGGCTAACCACTATATCTACTGTATCTGCTCTGTCTCTGCTCTGGAGTAGGTACTGAATAAGTATTTGATGAATGAGTGAACTCTAATTCCCTTTGAAGATTAAAGGTCTAGAAATACTGAGATAAACTGATCTAGTGTTCTGGCTTGCTCTGAAGTCATGAAATAAACCGAAAAGCCCCAATAGATTGAAAGGTAGTGATGAGGGATACAGGACATGTGCGTTTTCTTAAGATCATATCATAACCCTTCTGGTCAAGCTGGCTCGGCACAGCTGCCCATTGGAGTCTTGGAGGGAGACCTAACATTTTAAGAGTTTATGGCAGCAGAGGGGTCAAGGGAAACAGTTTTTAAAAATAAAAGTAATGCCAGAGAAACGCTTTGTCCGTGGCTCATACTCAGTTTTATCATCTCCTAGTTTTTAGGTCATGAAAATTTAGTTTCTGTTTTGCGGTAGTCTCCTGTTCCTACTCACAGAGAAGTAGCTTGTTCTTTATTGGAGTTAATAGGTCAGGCGTTATAAAAGCCATTTCCTCAAACTATCATAATCTTAATAAAAAGTTAAAAAAAAAAAGCGCCATTTCCTCAACATGAACAACAAAACAAAAAAACACTCAGTGAATCTGTAGTAAAAATGATACCCTTGTTTGCTGCTAGTAGAACTTTCATTGGAAATTTCTAATGAGCAGTTAAGATGCTTATACTTTGGGTTCTAGTAGTTCTGCTTTTGGAAATGAATCGTGAGGAACCAGTTCAGCACAAGCATAAAAAGGCTACACACATATATATTAAATTGTGTATTTTTAGTCTACTTAAATAGCAAAAAAACTAAAACAAAAACCCTGGATATATTCTAAGGAAGTTATAAAGGGAACATGGCTTATTAAGTGATGATACCACAACAGGTTGAAATTATGAAGACTAGGGAGCATTATAAGAAAATGGTTACTATATTCAAACCCAAAAGCAGTGTACAAATTGGTTTGTAGGTTCTGATGGGTACCATGAAAATCTGTGGTAAACAAGGACTGGAAGCAGGTATGCTACAAGGAAAATAATTGTCTTGGAGGGGATTATGAGGAGTAGTTCTTATGTTCAAACATTTTAATTCTGTTACACTGTATTCTCAATGAGAATAATAACTGATTATTCCCTTCACTTTCAGTAAGTGATGAAATGTCCAAGGACTGTTTGAGCATCCTGTATAATACCTGTGTCTGTGTAAGTACTCCTGCTATTGGGGCCCCATTTAAGTGCCCACCACATCTGCTATGCTTGAAAAGGGAAGATTTGAGTGGGGGTGGTAAACATGAGAGCTATCTTCAGAAATTGGAGTATTGAACCTATTTTATTTGTGCTGAGAACCAGGACCAAATGGTAGAAATTATGGTGTGGCAGAATGTCATAGTAATTGTTATGAGCCAGGGCTACTTCAGCAGGTACTGAACTCCTTTAGCCCTGGGGGTGTCCAAGCAGAGACTTGAACAATTACTTGTCAAATGAATACAAGCATTGGAAAAGTGTCTATGACCTTTAAGATTCCTTTTAACCTCATTATGCCTATTCCTTAATTTTCCTTGTTAGGAAACAAAACAAAAACCGAAGCCCCATCCATATATTGAGCAGGACACTCTACTAGGTTGACCACTAAGTGAGAAAGAATTATGAATAAAAGAAGCAATTTGGTACAAAGAAAAGAATGGATCACTTAGTGCTAGAACTTGATTTTGGGTTCGGGCTCTTGGCTTAGTGCTTATTAATTCACCTCCCTGAGTTTTAGTAATCATACTAACATCATCGTATTGTTGTGAGACTAAATGAGATGATAGATGTGAAGGCACTTTGCAAAGCAATATACAAATGTTAGTTTTTGTAAGGCACAGTACCTGTCTTTTAGGAACTCATGGTAAACTGTAAACACTGAGTCATAATACAGAGCAGAATGAAACAAATGCTGTTGTAGAAGTGAAATCTGTATGCTGTGAAAGTGCAATGGAACATTTAATTGCGTTTCATTTCTTGCCTCATTCAAAAAGAGATTTCAGGCATCTTGTAGGAGCGCATACAGTCTACCAAGATCATAAATTTAGAAGTAGGTAAGAAAGAAAAGGGTAAAACAAAATGAAGGCATAACATGCATCCAGGAATTGGGCTGGCTGTAAAATCGTCTGTACTATGGATGGGGCATAGATTTGGGTTTAAGCTTCCTAGCAACCAACACAAATAGGGAAATATGTTTCAATACTTATACAGTTGAACATCTGTAAGAGTGCTGTGCAGTAGAAATGTAATGCAAACCACTTAAGTTTTTTAAATTTTCTGTAGTGACATTATTTTAGAAAGTAAGAAAAGAAGTAGGAAAAAATAAGTGAAGTTAATTTTAATAATATATGTTATTTAACACAGTACATTTAGTCCCCCCTTATTGTGGTGTTACTTTCCCATGAGTTACCCATGGTCATCTGTGATGTGAAAATATTAAATGGAGAATTCCAGAAATAAATAATTCGTAAGTTTTGTATCGCACGCCGTCTCGCTCTGTCCTGCCTGGGACACGAATTATCCCTTTGTCCAGCGTATCCATGCTGTATGCACTCCCTGCCTGTTAGTCACTTAGTAGCCCTCTCAGTTATCAGATTGACTGTGGCGGTATCGCAGTGCTTGTGTTCAAGTAACCCTTATTTTACTTGGTAATGGCCCCAAAGTGTAAGGGTAGTGATGCTGGCAATTCAGATATGCCAAAGAGAAGCCGTAAAGTGCTTTCTTTAAGTGAAAAGGTGAAAGTTCTCAACTTAATAACGAAAAAAAAAGAATGTTATGCTGAGGTTGCTAAGCTCTAGAGTAACTTTTATTGCTATATATCGTTATAATTGTTCTATTTTATTATTAGTTACTGTTAATCTCTTACTGTGCCTAATTTGTGAATTAAACTTTCTCATAGGTATGAATGTATAGGAAAAGACATGTATATATATAGAGTTCAGTACTAGCTGCAGTTTCAGGTATCTACTGGGGGTCTTGGAATATATCCCCCCCAAGGATAAGGGGGGGACTGCTGTATGTCAACAATATTATTTCAACATGTAAACAACGTAAGTAGTTATTAATGAGATATTTATGTTCGTTTTTTGTACTAAGCTTTCAAAATCCAGTGTGTTTTTTAGTCGGAGCACATCTCCATTCAGACTAGGCATGTTTCAAGTGCTCAATAGCCACATGTAGCTAGTGGCACAGATAGGCACAGGCAGACCTATAAGAAAAAAATAAACTGATTATTCAGGTAATGTACAATTTTTTTTTTGCAACTAAGTCCAGTAAGAAATTGTCCATATATAAAGAAAGATAATGTATGATGTAATGACTCCATTATTGGCAACTTCCATATAGTCATTAGTTTTATGAGACTGTTTGTTAATAATGATACCTAATGTTAATCATTGCTATTCCAGTAAAACATAGTTCAGGGGGCTACCCTCTGGCTGAGTGGTTAAAGTTAGGTGTGTTCCGCTTTGGCGGCCCAGCTTTGTGTGTTCAGATCCCAAGCGTGGACCTACTTCACTCGTCAGCCATGCTGTGGAGGCATCCTACATACAAAAAAATGGAGGAGAATTGGCGCAGATGTTAGCTCAGGGCTAGTCTTCCTCAGGCAAAAGAAGAGCAGGATCGGCAGTGGATGTTAGCTCAGGGTGAATCTACCTCATCAAAAAAAGAAAAAAAAAACATAGTTCAGTAAAAAAGAAGAAGAAACAAATATAAAAAACATAGGATGGTGTAGTACAAGTCTGTGCTGATCTGGCTTAATTCCAGGTTCAGTGGAGAACCTATGGCTTTTAGAGTCGAAAACACCAGTGCCTCCAGGGATCTGGCAGAAAACAAGAAACGTTTGAAGTTGTCTGTGTTAGAGTGGGGACTTGTGCAAATTGTGACTAACCTGGAATAAGCATGTCCTGCCTAAAGACATTTAAATTCGAAGTTTAAAAGGTACTGCTGGTCAAATAAAACTTGGCCTACTGGATGCTAGTTTGTAGCTCCTGATTTAGATACTAGATCAAGAACCTATGATGAATATCATGAAAAAAAAAACCCTCCCCAGAAAAATGCCTTTTCACGTAATGTTTTGTATGTGGTTTTAGGGATTTAAGGCCTCAGCCAAGAATTTCTGATGTAGCGTAGAGTTGCTTTTCCAGTGTCTGGAATGGATATCTTGCTCTTCCTTTTTTATTTTGTGGTCATAACCTATTCTGCCTTTTCTCTCCTTCTCCCTTGTGATAGACGGAAGGAGTTACAAAGCGTTTAGCAGAGAAGAATGATTTTGTGATCTTCCTGTTTACACTAATGACGAGTAAGAAGACATTCTTACAAACAGCAACCCTTATTGAAGATATTTTGGGTGTTAAAAAGGTGAGCTATTTCCTCCAGCAGGTGGATGAGCAGATGGGGGAGGATGTCTCAGACATATCCTCAAACCTGAATAATGTACAGAGTTCTTTTAAAAGAAAAATTCTTCCATACTCCTAGTGTTAACTTTAATTATTTTTTTGTATTACTTAAATATATTCAAGTATAAAACTAGGTTATACTCCTTATACTAATGGGTCTTACATGAATTTAAAGCCTAAAAAATATGTAAATTGAAATCAAACTAATTATAAAAGTCAAAAGTTCAAATTGACTCTGTGAATTTAATGTGATGGCTAATGTTACTTCACCAAAATCAAATTGCCCCTCTCTAATCTTTATGATGAAAGATCTTTTTAGCATACCTATACTACTGTATGCTGTGTGATGACGCCATTCTCCTATCACTTTCCTGTATTTGAACTGCTGTGAAACCTTCATTCATTGGGATATGTTCCCCTTGGTGGTGATGTTTGACTTTCACTTATTAAAGTTCACCTCTGTTTTTTCACCTCTATTTTTTTCCTGTTTTTTCACTTATTAAGTTCACTTCTATTTTTTTCTTAGTCTTCAGCAGTTAAAGGACACCAACATAGGAGATACAAATATGAGCACTGAAATCCTGCCACTGGGTCATAAGATGGACATTCACATGATCCAGAATATGCTTTTAAAGAAAACAGCTACGATTAAAATGAAAACACTAAATTAAAAATTTATCATTGAGAACTCACCCCCAAAAATCACATCCATAGACCTCTGTTAGAAAATCACTCTATTAGATTTTTAGTGTAATGCTTGTTAGTACCTGGAGCTTACTTCTCCAGTCCTTGTCCCGTGCCTCCATGTTGGTTGCAGGTTAGCAGATTTCTTCCTCTCACTACTGAGGAGGCAGGAACAGCCTCTTAGAGTTGCTGTTGCATGGCAAAGGGTACCCACGTGCATTGTGGTGACCCTAGCTTTCATTTCTGCCTTTCTGCTGCACTTTCGCATCGTCCAGGCAGAAGATGCACAAGTGGCCCATTGTCTGTAGGGACACATTGGAGATGTGTGCGGGTCCCAGACAGACCCTTTGTGTCCTTTGATAAAAAAGCTTTGTTATTTTTCTAGTAATTTTATGTTCCAGCCAGTGTGTGAGAGGGAGCTTCCAGGGCAGAAACTCCAGATGCCCTGGCAGTCTGAGTCTAGGATTGCTCTTTCATAACTTTTCCCACTTGTCCCTCATGCCCTGTCACTCCCTCTCACTCCTTTCTCTGTTGCCAAAAATAGTGCTGCATTGTCCTAAACATTATGGATACCGTGGTGCATTTTGAAAGGGGGATGGATCCGTTAAGAAAGTGGGAACCCAAGTCACAAACTAGGAGAAGGTAATTGCAACCCATACAATTAACAAAGGATTGGTTTTCAGAATTTATCAAGAATTCTTATAAATCAGCAAGAAAAAGACAAATAGCCAAGTAGAAAAATGAACAGTGATATGAGCAGCATTTCACAGAAGAGAAACAATTAGTCCATCAATATAAGATAAGATGCTTAACTTCATTGATAATCAGGGAAATGTAAATCAAGACCATGTAAGAAATAGAGAGCATGCAAATGTTAGTAAGAATGTATATCACTGGAAATACTTATATACTGCTGATACCTTTTTATATCAGCAGAATATATTTATCTTTTTTCCCCCCTAGTTGAACATGTGCATACTCTGTGACCCACCATCTAGGGAAGCACTGCTCTGAGGGCCAAGGCATCAGTATTGTGGCCTGGGTCACCTATGACCTGTACCCAGGCACACTCATGGGGAATGTCAATCCCAGAACAGTGATTCTTAGAAAGGAAAATACTAAATAGAAGCCAAGGGGTCGTGAAATCAATTCAGTGGGTCTACCACCTAAATAGAAAAGATAAAGGGTGTTGTTTAAGTTTTTGTTTCATATTTATACATTCACTTATGTGTGGTTAATGAGCTGTGATGGAAAATTTATTCCCTCTTCTTGGACATTGTCAGAATGGTTTAGAAGCCACTGCCCCAGAAAAACTTTTCTGCACATGTGCATCAAGAAACACATAAGAACAGTTATAGCGTTATTGTTTTAGAGCAAAAAACCTAAACCACGTCTACAGTCTATCAACAATGGAATGGATAAATGTACTCTAGTCACTCATTGGAATGTTGAAAAGTAGTGGAAATGAACGAACTGTTGCTGTAGGCAACAATATAGCTGAGTCATAGAAATTAATTGATAGAAGTCAGTTGCAGAAGACTGTATATAATATATCAGTTTTATAAAGTTCAAAAATAAGCCAACTCATGGGGCCAGCCTGGTGGCACAGTGGTTGAATTCACACATTCTGTGGTAACCTGGGGTTCACCAGTTCAGATCCCGGGTGCAGACCTACACGCCACTTGTCAAGCCATGCTGTGGCAGGCGTCCCACATATAAAGTAGAAGAAGATGGGCACAGATGTTAGCTCAGGGCTGGTCTTCCTCAGCAAAAAAAGAGGATTGGCCGCAGATGTTAGCTCAGGGCTAATCTTCCTCAGAAAAACCCACAAAACCTCAAATCATACATATAAAACTTTTTTTTTTAATGGCAAAGCAATAATAAAATTCAGGAAAGTGGTTACGTCTGGCAGAGAGGCTGGGAGATGTGATAGGAAAGGCACACACATTCACTTTGTTATGCTTTATAACATGTTGTATGTATCAAATATTTAATAGAAATTAAAATATAACACAAAGAAGTGGGCTTGGAGGGTGGTGGGACCTGGTTTGTGACCCATACACTAAGTTAGACTGGGCTAGAGGAACTGCTGAGCTGAAAGTCAGTTTCCAATAACAATAGCTAACATTTGTTGTGTACTGGGGAAGGTAAACTTGGAAGAAGCTGCCTCCAAATACCCCCTCCACAGCAACTCCTGTCCTCCATGACCAGAAATAGGAGTGGGATTCATGAGGGCTTCTCGGAATCATTCACTTGTCCAGTACACATTTACTAACTCTCGCTACCAGGTCGTATGCATTGAGGCTCTGGAGGGTAGGTAAGACACACCCCTCCCTCAAGGCAGTGTTAGTTTATTTGGGAAATAGATGCCGGAACAGATAATTACAAGATCATGTGATATGTGCAGTGGTAGAGAAATACTCAGTCCAGTGGAAGTTAAGTAAATTAGTGGGATGAAAGGTAGCAAGTATTATTTGAGGAATATAAGTAAGTTTCAAAAGGAGAGAAGCTTGTATAATACACAACATTTGCAGATTTTAAGCAAGAAAAAAATGAGAATATAACCAAATAAAAAGCATTTCATAACATTCAATACTCATTCATGATAAAAGCTAGGAATAGAAGGAAAATTCCTTAACTTGATATAGGACATCTGTTAAAATTTACAGCAAACATCAAACTTAATGTTGAAACTTTGGAAATATTTCTATTAAAGTTAAGAAAAAGGCAACAATACCTGCTATCACTTACTCTAGATAGTTGGTTACATGTGCATGTGCACAAGGAGACACACCTATAGGAATGTTTATCGCAATGTTGTCGAATAGTGAAAAATTGTAGTCTGCCTAAATGTATATATAAAAAGGAGAATGATTAAATAAATTGGGGAGTAAAACTGAAAAATGAATGAACTAGAGCTACTTGTATCAGTGTAGTTGAATCTCAGTGTTGACTGAAAAGTAAGGTGTAATATATCATTCACACTGTGCATGCAGAACAATACCATGTATTTTTATGAAAATATTCGTAAGTGTAAAAACATGCGTAGGAATAATAAACACAAAGTTCAAAATACTGGTTACGTCTGAGGAGAGAGAAGGGAATGCAGTTGCATAGGGGCCTTCAGCTGTATTTGAAATATTTCATTTCTTAAAAAGAAAACATCTGTAGCAAGATTGGCAACTTATGGTTGATAATGAGTGGTAGACATTTCTTTCTTTTTTTAGTAGGCAAAATGAGCCACTGAGCAAATGTGTAGAATAAGAACGGTGATACTCAAAGGATTTAATCCTCAGACCAATCCTAAGAGGTAGGTTAGTCCCATTTGACAGTTTAGCAGAGACTTAGAAAGGTTCCATAGTTTACCTAAATTTGCACAGCTGCAATTTGCAGAGCTGGGATTTGAACCTAAGTGGTCTAGCTACCAAGCCTCATTCTTAGGGGAATGCAAGAGGGGCACATCCACTCTCGAGTGAACTGAGTGTGGGGATTGTTTTATTTGTGTCTTCTATAGGAAATGATCCGACTAGATGAAGTCCCCAATCTGAGTTCTTTAGTATCCAATTTCGATCAGCAGCAGCTTGCTAATTTCTGCCGGATTCTGGCTGTCACCATTTCAGAGATGGATACAGGGAATGATGACAAGCACACACTTCTTGCCAAAAATGCTCAGCAGAAGAAGAGCTTAAGCTTGGGGCCTTCTGCAGCTGAAATCAACCAAGGTAAAGTCTCTAAGTTCTCAGAATTTTGAGATTGTCACTCTGAGACCCCTTCCTAAATCATGTAGCTCTTTCAATATCTCTCTATATTAATTCATGTGAGGGCTCCTAGGGTCTACTTAGAGTACGTAAAATTTGTGTGTGTGTCTCTCTTCATTATTTTGGGGGACCAAGTCCATAGCCTTCATCAGATTTTGGGTAGGTCCAGAACCTCAAAAAAATTGAGAACCATTGTTTATCAGAATTACATATACGTGTACCTTTTGATCCACTCAGCCTCTTCTAGGCTTTTATCCTATAGATATATAGGATATGATGTATATTCAAGATTATTCATGGCAACATTGTAACAGCAAAAGACTAGGAACAACCTAAATGTTCAACAAGAGACTAATTTATAGAATATTTATATAATGAAAAACTGTATAGCTTTTAAGAAAATTGAATGAAGATCTCTATGTACTGATATAGAAAGATCTCCAGGGTATATTAATGGTAAAAGGGAAATGCAGAACTGTGTGTATAGTATGATGCTTTTTGTATTAAGGCAGGAGGGGGGAGTCAGATCAAATGTATTTGTTTGCTCATAGACAGTGTGCATAAAGAAACTGAAAGTATACAGAAGAAACCTAAAGTGGTTTACCTCTTGGGAGATGGCTGGAAACTGGGCAGCTGACAGCTGTGGAAGTGGGACTTCTTAGTGTATTATTTTATAAATTGTTTGATTTTAGAACTATGTGAGTATATTAGTTATTTAAATAAAATCTTATTTTAACCCATCTACCCCAGCTATTACTTTTTGGTAGCAAAAGGACTCTTTTCTATTGATAAAGTATTCTAGCCTAAGCAGATTTTGGGGAAATTTGGCATGTATCTGTTTTGGTTATAAGAGTATAAATGATCCGTATTTGAACTAAAACATTTAGTATCTTAAAAGCTAGTTCTTGAACATTTACAGGCTACAAAAACATATCACTGTGTACCTTAGGGTTGACCAAATAACCAAGGTGAAATAATAAAAATTTATCATTAAAAAGCAGCAGTAGAAAGCCATGACCGTCCTATGGCAGCCCCAATGATGCTTCAAAAACAGTACTTTGTTTCTAAAGTCCAGTTGACTGGACGTGTGCCTTCCCAGGCCTAGCTCTGCAGAATGCTAGGTGCTACACAGCAGCCTCCCTTCTAAATACTGAATATGAGTCCTCCATTAACTGTTAACTTCCTAGTTTTAGTTATGAACACCAGATGGTCATAACTGTATTTGCAGGTTATTGGAGAATATGATTTTACACGTTTTAGTCACATGTAAAAACAGAAGTATGTGAACTCTCTGGATCCTAGGTTAGTGTTTCTCCCTCCAGGCTTGTTTTTCTTCCTGAGTCCGTAGATCCAAGGCCTTCCTTGGTCTCTGTAGGCTTTTGTTTCACCTTCCTCCTTTCCTAAGACTTTTGAGTACTCATTTTAGTAAATCATAAGATATACGTTCTTAAAAAAGCGTGAATTTTATTATAAGTAAATTAACCTCGAAGCTGATTTAAACACACACATACATATACACTAACAAAAGCTCACATTTGTTAAGCTCCTGCTGTATGGCAAACTTTGAGCTAACTACTTTACCTAGAAGTGATTTTATTTAATCCTCCAAGCAGCCCTATGAAAGAGATTAGAATCCCCATTGCACAGCTTAGGAAACTGAGGGTCATAAAGGTTCAGTATTGGATACCTGTGTGCTGAGGCACGAAATAACTTTGCTCTTTTAGTTTTTCATGTAAGGAATCTGATCTGGCAGATTATTTTAATCCTTAAGTAAAACCAGCATTACCTCTCTTTCTTGGGGAATGAGGTGGTCTAGTCAGTTGGTTTTTTAAATTAACTGAGAGTTAATCTCAAGCCCAGTTTTCCTTGATTTGGGAGATTAAAAAAAGAAAGTCTTTATAAAGTGTCTAGGTTCACTTTTATACCTGTGTGGCTAACCATGATAATCTACATGTGATATTTGCTTATATCTTAGGTTGAAGCTTTATTAAATAGGTACATGACATTGTACAGGATCTGACCCTTCTCAACTCTGAACATAATTCCTATCTCCCTGCCTCCCCACCCCCACCCCACACACATTTTTCTCTGGTCAAATGCCCTGGGAAGGCCAAGGTGAACGTAACTAAGTGACTAGTAGATGAGAAAGATCTTAGTCCTCAATGTTGTCATTATTTAATTGAACTCTAGTACTGAATACTTCTAAATAGAGGTATGTGTAGTAGTCATCTCGGGCTGCCGTAACAAGACACCACAGACTGGGTGGCTTAAATAATAGAAATTCATTTTCTCACAGTTCTGGAGGCTGGACATCCAAGGTAAAGTGCCATCAGCATTGGTTTCTAATGATGCGCCTCTTCCTAGTTTGCAGACAACTGCCTTCTCACTGTGTCTGCACATGGCCTTCCTCTATGTATGCACAGAGAGAGAAGAGAGATCTCTTCCTCTTGTGTAAGGACACCAGTCCTATTGGCTTAGAGTCCCACTCTTTTGACCTCATTTAATTACCTCCCTAAAGGCTCTGTCTTCAAATACAGTCATGTGGTGGGTTAGGGCTTCAACGTATGAATTTGAGGGGGAGGGAACAATTCAGTCCATAACAGTATGGAAAGCTAAAGTGTGTAGGATGTTGCCAAAATGTTTTGTTTTTAATCAACTGTGGCTGTGAACTAGTTTTCTTGCCCAGTGAAATGATGATTTATACTATCTTCCTGGAGCTCAGATAATAAAAATGTCAGAGCCTTTTTGGGCTTCTCAGAACTGCCAGTTGTCCCTTCTGTCAGTTCAGATGGGAACAGATTGTTCTATCTGGAGAGAAAAAATCATTCAAGATTTTAGAGATTTAGATGAAGCCACAGACCAGATAATTATCAATTTATAGGTGACACCAAGCTGAGAGGGGCTGATTTATGCAACACATGAGCTAGGATGGAATTCAGAATCATCTGAGAAAGCCGGAAAGCAGAGCTTAAACTGTGAGAGGAGAATTTACATGAGTATTTTGGAAATACTGATGTATTAATATGAGGAGAGAAGAGGCTTTTGTAGACATTCTCAGAAGTTTAGGTGTTTTAGTTGTCAACTAGTGTTAAACTAACATTAACCAACAGTATGTGTTAGCTACTGATAAGGCTTTGAGAATTACAAAGACTGTATGATGCTGGTGTGCCAGTTCCCTGAGATTGTATATAAGCTGATGAGTGTAATTGGGCCAGTGATGTTTTTGGAGGGGAGAGAATCCATAGCTTCATCAGCTGTTCAAGAGATGAGTGACTCACGAAAGCTCAGGAATCTCTGGGGTGGTGACAGTCAGTCCCTGAACTCTGAATGCTGGCCAGGTCCCATCTGAAGGGCTGTGTTTAAGTGTGCAGGGTGGGCACACTGAGTCTTAGGAACTGTCCTGTGAGGAACAGTTAAACTGGAGCTGTTTACCCTGGAGAAAAGAGGCGTGAAAATAAAAATCTAGCTTTGTGAAGATTTTCATGTAGAATCCAAACTCTTTTATTTACTTATTTTTGGGAAAAAGTAATACATATCTAAGGTGTTTTAAAAATTCAAAAAGTACAAAAGGAACAGGAGGTGTACAGTACAAAGTCTGTTCCCCGCCCCATGCAGCCTGTTACCTTTTTCTCATGTGTCCCTCCAGAGCTATTCTGTACATGCCCAATCATGGGGGTGGAGGAGGGAGAGAGAGAGATGGGCTCATCCCTGTTTGTACAGATGGTGATGTAAATAGGCACCATTCTCCCCACAGCTTTTTTCACTTAACTTTATCTTGTAAAGCATTCCATTCCAGTACATATAGAATTATCTGATTCCTTTTTACAACTACGTAGTATTCCAGTGTATGTGTGTACCATAATTTATTTAACCAGTCTCCTATTGATGAAAATTTGGTTTATTTCAAGTCTTTGTGCCTACAAAAAACAACCTTTTGTATAGAATACAATATGCTGGATATTTGCCTTTTAAGCTTTGATAGATGTTGACAGATTAACCCTCCAGAGAAATTACTAGTTCATCTTCCCACCCTGTACACACTTGCCAGTACAGGGCCTTTTTAAACTTCATGGTGTTTGTCGAGCTGATAAGTAAAAAATGGTATCTCAGAAGAAACCAAAAAACCCAAAAGCTGTCTCAGTGGTTTTTTTAATTGATGTGAAAGTCACATAACAAAATTAACCATTTAAGTGAACAGTTCAGTTCCATTTAGTACATTTACAATTTGTGCACCCGCCAGCTTCATCTAGTCCCAGGAACATGTTCATCACCCTCAGAGGGAGCTCCATTTACGTTAGGCGGTTATTCCCCATCCCTGCAGCTCCTGGTAACCCACCTGCTTTCTGTCTGTGGATTCTGTCTTCTGGATATTTCTTATAAATGGAATTGTACAATATGTGACCTTTTGTATCATGTATCGTGCTTCTTTCACTTGGCCTGATGTTTTTGAGGTCGATCCACGCTGTAGCATGTCAGTGTTTGATTCCTTTACATGGCTGAATAATATTCATTGTATGTATAGTACAGTTTGTTTATCCGTTCATCCGTTGATGGATGTTGGGTTTTTTTTCTCCTTTTTGGCTATTGTGAATAGTGCTGCTATGGACATGTCTGTACATGTATTTGTTTGAGCACCTGTTTTCAGTTCTCTTGGATATATACTTAGGAATGGAATTGCTGGGTCATATGGTAATTCTGTTTGACTTTTTGAGGAAAAGTTAATATTAATGTAGTTTTAATTAGCTTTCTTTGATTTGACTGAGGTCAAACATTATTTTATAGTTACTAACTAATTTATAAAGGATGGAAAGGGGGCTAAGATTATTTGTCAAGCTCTGTGCTGGGACTGAATTTGTATGACTTCATATAATCCTCCTGACTAATTCCTTTGTTTTATTTTATTGATTTTTTTTTTTTGAGGAAGATTAGTCCTGAGCTAACATCTGCCAGCAATCCTCCTCTTTTTTGCTGAGGAAGACTGGCCCTGAACCAACATCCGTGCCCATCTTCCTCTACTTTATATGTTGGACGCCTATCACAGCATGGCCTGACAAGCAGCCCATAGGTCCACACCCAGGATCCGAACCGGTGAACCTCGGGCCACTGAATCAGAACGTGCGAACTTAACTGCTGTGCCACCAGGCCGGTCCTTATTTTACTTTTAAAGAATTTTCTTGGTGCCAGCCTGGTGGCATAGTGGTTAAGTTTGTGCACTCCACTTCAGCGGCCTGGGGTTTGCAGGGTTAGAGCTTGGGCACAGACCTAGCACCGCTCGTCAGCCACACTGTGGCAGCATCCCGCATAAAATAGAGGAAAATTGGTACAGATGTTAGCTCAGCAACAATCTTCCTCAAGCAAAAAGAGGAAGATTGGCAAAAGATGTTAGTTCAAGGCCACTCTTCCTCACAAAAAAACAAAGAATTTTCTTTAATATTATATTCTTTTGAGTTTTCCTTGAAAATTTTTCATTATGGGAAACTTCACACATGTTACAGTAGAGACATATATATATATGACACATAAAACACTATAATGAGCCCCATTTACCCATCACCTTGCTTCAACAATTGTCAGCTGATGGCCTCTCTTTATCTTTACCCCTCCTCACTCCTCCCTACCTCATTTTGGATTATTTTGAAGCAAATCCCAGATATCATAAAATTTTACCTATATATATTTCAGTGTTTCTACAAGATAATGATTCTTTTTAAATGTAATTCCAATACCATATTAAACTCACTCAAAATTAATAGTAGTATCTTGATATTATGAAATATCTAGTTAGTTAATTTTTGATTAGATGATAGGTTCACATGGTTCAAAAAAAATCTACAGATTCAAAAAAGTGTTTGCTGAAGAGTCTCCCTCCCTCTCTTATTCCCAGTGTCCTAATTCTCTTTGCCTTTGGCAACCGCTGCTGTTTTCTGTCCTTCCAGGAAGATTTAATGCACATACAGGCAAATGTGTAGAGACATTAGCCCTTATTTTAAAGAAGGTTAAGTGATGGAGCCAAGATTTGAATCTGGATTTCCCTGCCTCCAGAGTGTATTATGTTCTCTTATGCTGATCATAATTTCCATCTGACTCATTATTGTAAAATGGGATTCGTGGAGATAGGAGTTGGGTAATTATTCAGTTTCTTTACCTAAAAAAGAAAAAAAGAGTTCTTTTTTCCTGCCAGTACATGTTTGTTACAGGAAAATCAAACTGTAGATAAGTTATTTTAAAAGGAGCACTTACATCCTCTCTTATTCAGGAACAACCACAGTAAATACCTTGGTATATGTCCTTCCATTCTTTATTTATTTTTTAATTTTTTTAGTGAGGAACATTGGCCTTGAACTAACATCTGTTGCCAATCTTCCTCTTTTTGCTTGAAGATTGTCACTGAGCTAACATCTGTGCCAGTCTTCCTCTATTTTGTATGTGGGACACCTCCACAGCATGGTTTGATTAGCAGTGGGTAAGTCATGCCTGGGATCTGAACCCACAAACCCCGGGCTGCCAAAGCGGAGCTTGCAAACTTAACCGCTATGCCACTGGGCTGGCCCTCCTTCCATTCTTTATGTGTATATTATGTGCATATTTAAAAAAGCAAATTTTTGAAGAAAATGGGCTTAAACCAATATTGTTTAGTAATTTTTTTCTTTAACAAGTAAATTTGAACATCTTTTTAAAGTCACTTTATAAAGTTGTATGTGTCATCATTCTTAGTGTCTGTGTTGTGTTCCATTTTATTGAATATATTGTATTTAATCATTATGCTATTAATACCACCATGTAGTTATCTCCACCTTTTGCTATTATAGAAACCACATCAGTGACCATCTTTTTAAAGATATCTTTGTATATATTATTGGTTATTTCCTCATGGGAAATTCCCAGAAATGAACCTCTTGGCTCAAAGAGGCACAGATTTAAGACATAAAAGTTATTCCAGTTTATATTCTCACCAGTAAATATAAGGAAACCTCTTTCCCTGCACCTGCTAAAATTGAACTTCTTTCTATAACTTAATTACTCTTTTACCTTGGCCTGGCATTTCATTTTAAAGGGAAGCTCTGACTATTTGCTATTAGAATAAGAATCATTCCTATTATGCAGGTAAGGATCAGGCTGTTTGTTGAGGACTTTAGAGCTGATCTCTGTTTTGAAAAGTCTCTCTTGTTTTCTCCTTGACAGCGGCCCTTCTTAGCATCCCTGGCTTTGTTGAGCGGCTTTGCAAGCTGGCGACTCGAAAGGTGTCAGAGTCAACAGGCACAGCCAGCTTTCTTCAGGAGTTGGAGGAGTGGTACACATGGCTAGACAATGCTTTGGTGCTGGATGCCCTGATGCGAGTGGCTAATGAGGAATCTGAGCACAATCAAGGTACTTGGGTGGGTCTTCTGAGAGATGGGGAGCTTTCCCTTGAGCTCCTGCATCCATTCTTGACCTCTTTTCCAAGGAGGATTAATTGAAATTTACTCAAAGTAAACTTTTCCCCAGGATAGTTCTAGATCATGACAGTTAAGACACTTCTGATAGCTAGTGACAGAAACCTCTTTGAACTCAATCAAAGTGGACCTGATTGCAGGGAGGAGGGACTGACTGGAACCAATAACCAGAGCATTCTTAGGAACCCAGAGAGTTCTTTCTCTCTGTCGTCTTCTTTCTGTATGGGTCTTTAGTCTTCTCTCTGTCCTGGTGAGTAGGCTGTCTAATAAGTGAACAGACTCCTAATCTCAGCTCTAGTTTCCTGGTGAAGGACTCTGGCTCATCTTGGGTGGGGTGCTCAACCCTGAAGCAGTTGACTCTGGCTAGCAGGATAGGGTCAGATTGTATAAACCCAGGATTTCTCGCTGTAATCATGCAAATAAAAGTGAAGGGAGGAGTTCTGTTTCCAGGATGGCAGTGTGTGCAGAGCTCTGCGGACCTGCTCCCCAGTGAAGCTATAAACAAAAACAACAAAAACCATCCATGTGGAGTCTGTAAGTTGTTCTAAGAGCATACAGCAAATGAAGAAACATTTCTTCAAGAAAATTTACTGAAATTCAATGAGAACAGTGAGAGTCTGTGACATTGGAAGTTCCGCTTGATGGAAGTTCCACTCTGGGCAGGTGTGGCCCAAAAGGCAGGTGTGGCTCCCTCTCCCTGTAACTCCCAGACAGGGAATATGGTATCTCATTGAGAGTGCAGCAGGCCACCAGCTTTTCTCATCCCCTCCAGCTTTGAGTTGAAGAGGCTAAATTCTTTTTTTTTTTTTTTTTTTTTGATGAAGATTGGCCCTGAGCTGATATCTGTGCCCGTCTTCCTCTACTTTATATGTGGGATGCCTGCCACAGCATGGCTTGATAAGCAGTGCTAAGGTCCATGCCTGGGATCCAAACCTGTGAGCCCCAGGCCACCAAAGTGGAGCACGTGAACTTAACTGCTACGCCACCAGGCTGGCCCCAAAAAGGCTAAATTCTTGATAGGTATAACCAAGAGGTCAGGGACTCCTTTCTTGTTTTTTTTCTCCCGACATTATTGAGATATAATTGATTTATAACGTTGTGTAAGTTTGAAGTGTATAGCATGTTGATTTGATACATTTGTATACTGCAAAATGATTACCATCTTAGCATTAGCTAACACCTCCATCTTACCACATAATTATCATTTCTTTCTTATGGTAAGAACATTTAAGATCTGCTCTCTTAGCATCAGTCAAATATTAGCTATAATCACCATGCTGTATGTTGGATCCCCAGAATTTGTTAATCTTATAACTGGAAATTTGTACCCTTTAACTAATTATTTCCCCATTTTCCCCACTCCCAACCCCTGGTGACACCACTCTACGCTGTTTCTCGAAGTTTGGGTTTTATAGATTCCACATATAAGTGATAAATACAGTATTTTTCTGTCTAGGTCTGACTTTACTTCACTTAATTCACGTAATGCCAGGTGCTCCTTTCCTCCACCTACCTCCATACTAAACTTATAGTATGGAAACTCTACCCAAGGCCCAGCAGGCCAAGAATTCTATGGTCCCTATTGCCCTTGCCCCAGCTCACTTGTAGGACAGAGGTTCCATGCAGGGAGATGCGAACTGAGAAGACTAGAGGCTACCAACTCTGCTCAGAGTAGTGGCACTGAGATTTTGCCAGAAGGAGAGGTAATAGAAGGTAGGGAAGTTCAAGCCTAAGGGCATTCTCAAAAACACTGTAGATTTTGGTGGTAAGCAAATAACAGAAGGGTGTTAGCTCTCAAGGGAGCACAAAAAGCTGAACCATAGGCCGGGTAGTTCACCAGCAAGAAGCAGGGAAACAGCTAAGAAGAGCTCTTCTGAGATCAGAAGCAACCTCACCCTCAAAACCCAGCCCTGCCCGAATTTAATTGAATCAGACTTTCAAGCAGTTTATGCTTCCAAGCAATGTCAATAAAACAGTAGAGGGGCTGGCTCCGTGGCTGAGTGGTTAAGTTCGCGCGCTCCGCTGCAGTGGCCCAGGGTTCGGATCCTGGGCGCGGACATGGCACTGCTCCTCAGGCCATGTTGAGGCAGCGTCCCACATCCCACAACTAGAAGGGCCTGCAACTAAGATATACAACTATGTATGGGGGGTTTGGGAAGATAAAGCAGAAAAAAAACAAAAAAGCAGTAGAGCATTCAGCCAGCAGTTAGTGGAGCCTGACAGCTGAGTTTTATGCCAAATGAGGCAGAAAGCTTAACAGAGAGATCAGGGAAAGAGCCAAAGAGAGCCGTGTTAAAACAGTGTCATCCAGGGAGACTGCTCATGCACATGGCCTCACTCTCTGAGGTGCTCGCCAAAGGGCTCATCAGTACGTGGAGAAACAGACTTTATTGAAATAGGTTAGCCAGATCAGTAAACAAACAAAACTAAATAATACCAAGCCCTGAAGGAGAGGAAGGGGGATCAGTATCCAGAGTTGCTACAATATTTACCTAAAATATCCAGTTTTTAGCAAATTATGGGGTGCAAAGAAACAAAGTATGACCCCTACACAGAAGAAAGCAGACAACAGAAATTGCCTGTCAGAGGGCCCAGATACCAGATTAACAGAAACTTCAAAGCAGCCATCATGAGTATTGTCAAAGAACTGAAGGAAACTGCTCAAAGAATTACAGGAACCTATGATGATCAAATAGAGAATATCAATAAAGAGGAGATAATAAAAAAAAGCCTAATGGAAGTTCTAGAGCTAAAAAGTATAACTGGAATGAAAAATTCACTGAAAGCAGGAAAAATATTCAAAGAAGTAATGGCTGAAAACTTCCCAGATTTGATGAAAAGCATTAATATACACATCTGAGAAGCTCAAAGTACTGCAAGTAGGATATACTCAGAAATTTACACCCAGACACATCATAATAAAAATGCTGAAACACAAGCAGAAAATCTTGAAGGTGTCAAGAGAAAAACAACTTACCATGTTCCAGTATTCCAGCAAGATTAATAGCTGACTTCTTATCGGAAATAATAGAAGCCAGAAGGCAGTGAGATGACATATTCCAAGTGCTGAAGGAAAAAACTCAACCAAGAATTATATCCAGCAAAACTTTCAGAAATGGAGGTGAAATAAAGACATTTCTAGATAAATAAAAACTTAGAGAATTCATTACTAACAGACCTGCCTTATGAGAAATATCAAAGGGAGTTCTTCAGGCTGAAAGCAAGTGACTTCAGATGGTAATTTAAATCCACATGAAAAAACAAAGAACGTCAGTAAAGGTAATTATATAATTATAAAAGACAGTATAAATGCATATTTCTTCTCCTTTTCTTAACTAATTTAAAGAGCAGTTGTGTAAAACCTTATGTTTATAATTATGTTGTTGAACCTGTAACATATAGAAATGTAATATATTTGATAATAACAGCACAGAAAAAGTGGATGGGACCAAAGTTGTATTGGAGTAAGGAAGTTATACCAGATGGTAACTCAAATGGACAGGAATCAGTGAAGAGAACCAAAATGGTAAATGAGAGATCAATAAAATAAACTCTGTAAATATTTACTTGTTCTCCTTTCTTTTCTCAGCTTCTTTGACAGACATAAAATTATATAAAGTAATAAGTATAACATTGTAACATATAACAGTATATATACAGTGTATTATAGTACAATATATTGTATTGTTGGGTTGTTAACATATGTAGATGTATGCATAACAATAACAGCACCAAAAGGGGGAAGAGGGTATAGAGCTGTAGGACTCTGGGGTTAAGTCAGTGTGAATCTGAGAAAGATCTGTCAAGATGTATATGGCGAGCCCTGTAGCAACTGCTAAGAAAGGGACTTTAAAAATAATGTTATACTAGAAAATATTCACTCAGTGCAAAAGAAGGCATTAAAGGAGACATGGAGAAATTAAACACATGAGATATATAGAAGACGAAAAGTAAAAAGGCAGAAATAAGTCCAACTTTGTCAATAACACCATTAAATGTGAATGGATTAAACAATTCATTCAAAAAACAGATTGTCATATTGGAGTTTTAAAAAGATCCAATTATATACAGCTTACAGGAGACACACTTTCTATTAAAGATAGAAAGGAAGTAAAGTATAGAAAAAGATGTATTATAGGAAGAGCAACCATAAGAAAGCTGGAGTGGCTGTACTAAAGACACTTTAAAAATGCTGTCAGAGATAAAAAGGGACATTTTGTCAAGAAGATATAACAGTTATATATGCATCTAACAACAGAGCCAAAAAGAAATAAATGAAGCAAAAACTAACAGATTTGAAGAGAGAAATAACAGTTCAATAATAATAGTTGGAGACTTTAATATCCCACTTTCAATAATGGATAGAACAACTGTACAGAAGATCAACAAGGAAATAAGAGACTTGAAGAACACTATAAACGAACTAGACTTAACAGTTATGTATGGAACGCTCTACTCAACAACTGCAGGATGTCCCCTCTTCTGAAGTGCACATGGAGTGTTCTCCAGGATAGTCCATATGCTAAGCTGTAAAAAATCCTCAGTAAAGTTAAAAGAATTAAAATTATACAAACTGTGTACTCTAGTCACAGTAGAGAGATATTAGAAATTAATAGCAGAAAGAAATTTAAGAAATTCACAATATGTGGAAATTAAGCAGTCCACTTCTAAATAACCAGTGGTTCAAAGACAAAAATCACAAAGGAAATTAGGAGATATGTTGAGATAAGTAAAAACGAAGACACAACACACCATATTCAGGGAATGCAGCAAGTGTGTGTAGAGAGAAATTTATAACTATAAATGCCTACCTTAAAGATCTCTGATCAGTAACTTAACCTTTCACTTTATGTCATTGAAAAAAGAAGACCAAACTGTATATTCCCAAAGCTAGCAGGTTGAAAGGTATAATAAGATTGGAGTGGAAATTAATGAAATAGAGAATAGAAAAACAATAGAGAAAATCCACAAAACCAAAAGTTGGTTCTTTGAAAGACCAACAAAATTGACAAACTTTTAAGTACACTGACCAAGCAAAAAAGAGAGAATATTCAGATTACTAAAATCAGGAATGAAAGAATACATTACAACCAACCTTACAAAGATAAAAAAGACTCTTAAAAACCAGTATTCTTAATAATATAAATGTAAAAATTCTCAACAAAATAGTAGCAAACCAAATACAGCAACATACAAGAAGGATTATACGCCTGACCAAGTATATATATGTAAGGGGCCAGCTTGCTGAGTGGTTAGTTCACATGCTCCGCTTCGGTGCCCCAGGGTTTTGCCAGTTTGGATCCTGGGCGTGGACATGGCACCACTCATCCAGCCATGCTGAGGCGGCATCCCACATAGCACAGCCAGAGGCACTCACAACTAGAATATGCAGCTGTGTACTGGGGGACTTTGGGGAAAAGAAGAAGGAAAAAAAAGCAGATTGGCAACAGATGTTAACTCAGATGTCAATCTGAAAGAAAAAAAGTATATATACATGTCTAAGTGAGATTTATGCAAGGTTGGTTAAATATATGAAAATCAATCAATTAATGTAATACACCATATCAATAGAACAAATGACAAAAACTTACATGATCATTTCAATAGGTGCAGAAAAGGCATTAGTTAAAATCTAACACCCCTTCATGATAAAAACACTCAGACTAGACATAGAAAGGAACTTCCTCAACCTGTTAAAGGGCATCTGCAAAAAACCCACAGCTAAGGTGCTTAATGCCAAAGACTGAAAGCTCTTCCCTCACTAAGATTAAGAAACAAGACAAGGATGCCTGCCCCTTCCATTTCTATTCAACATTGTACTGGAGATTCTGGCTAGGCAATTAGGCAAGAAAAAAGAAATAAAAGGCATCCATATTAGGAAGAAGTAAAGATATAACAGTTATATCTCTATAGACAGATGGCATGGTCTTATATAGAGAAAAACCTAAGGAATCCACTAAAAAACCACTAATAAATGAGTTCAACAAAGTTTCAGGATAGAAGACCAATATACAAAATTCATTCTATATAGTAGCAATCAACAAATCAAAAATGAAATTTAAAAAAATTTGTTTTATAAGAGAATCAAAAAGAATAAAATACTTAGGGATAAATTTAACAAAAAATGCAAAACTTATAGTCTGAAAATTATAAAACATTATTATTTGAAAGAAATTAAAGAGAACATAATCAGTGTAAAGACATCTCCATGAAAGACATCTTGTGTTCATGGATCAGAAGACTCAGTATTGTTAAGGTAGCAGTATTTCACATCTTGATCTACACATCTGTATACAGTTTGAGTACAATCCCTGTCAAAATCCAAACTGGTTTCTTTACAGAAATAGAGTAGCTGCTCCTAAAATTCACATGGAAATGCAAGGGACCCAGAATACTGAAGAAATCTTGAAAAAGAAGAATAAAGTTGGAAGACTCACACTTTGTAATTTTAGAACTTACCACAAAGCTACAGCAATCAAGACAGTGTGCTACTATCATAAGGAGAGACATACACAATGAAATAAACTGAGAGTTGAGAAATAATCTCTGACTTACATGGTCACTTGATTTTCAACAAGAGTGCCAAGACCATTCAACTGGAGAAACAATAGTCTTTTTAACAAATGGCGCTGGGACCATTAGATATCCACATGCAAAAGAATGAAGTTAGATACCCCCCTAGATCATATATAAATATGAACTCAAAAGGATCAAAGACCTAAATGTAGGAGCTAAACCTATAAAACCCTTAGAAGAAAACATCGGGCTAAATCTTTGTGACCTTGCAGTTGGCACTGGTTTCTCAGATGATACCTAAAATACAGGCAACCAAACTGAAAATAGATAACTGGGACTTTATTAAAATTAAAACATTTTGTGCTTCAAAAACATCAAGAAAATGAAAAGACAACTGACAGAATGGAAGGATGTTTTTAGGGGGTGAAGGAGAACATTTTTGCAAATCATATATCTAAGAAGAGACTCGAATCTAGGATGTATAAAGAATTCCTACAGCTCAATAATAAAAAGATAACCCATTTCAGATTATGGGCAAAGGATCTGAATAGACACTCTTCAAAGAAGATATACAAATAGCCAATAAACACATGAAAAGATGCTCAACATCATTAGCCATCAGGGAAATGAAAACCCAAACCACAATCGGATACCACTTCACACCCCCTGGGATGTTTATCATTGAAAAGATAGCAAGGTTGTGGAGAATTCAGAACCCTCATTCCCTGTTGGTGGGCATGAAAAATGGTGCAGCCACTTTGGAAAACAGTCTGGCAATTTTCAAACAGTTCTCAAAAAGTTAAACATAGAGTTACCATATGACCCAGAAATTCCACTCCTAGGTATGTACCCAGGAATAATGAAAACATATGTTTACACAAAAACCTACACACGAATGTTCATTGCAACAAATTTGTAATAGCCAAAATATAGAAACGACCCAAATTCTATCATCTGATGAATGGATAACAGTGTGTGGTATATTCATACAATAGAATAGTATTCAGCAATTTAAAAAATGAAGTACTGATGTATGCTACAACCTGAATGAATCTCGAAAACATTGTGCTAAGTGAAAGAAGCTAGACACAAAAGACCACATATTTTGTTATTCCGTTTATATGAAATGTCCTAAATATGCAATTCTGTAGATAGAAAGCCATTTAGTGGATGTCTAGGTTGAGGAGTTCGGTGGGAAATGGGGAGTGGCTGCTGATGAGTATAGGAGTTCTTTTTGGGGTGATAAAAATGCTCTAAAACTGGTTGTGGTGATGGCTGCACAACTCTGTGAAGATAGTAAGAACCACTCAATTGTACACTTTAAATGAGTGAATTGTATGGTATGTGAATTACAGCTCAAATCTGTTTTTTTTTTTTTTAAATGAATGGGTATGCCCCAGAATGCAGTACAGACATATGGAGGGTGATGACCACGGTAATGTTTTGTGGAACTAAAGAGATTTGGAGGGAAGCGCAGACCTCTTAAGCTAGTTTTCCCATCGTCCTCCTTGGGAATTACCTTGTTGCTAAGCTCTGGCTATTGCTTTGAGAACTGTATTTCTTGAAAATATTTATCCCAGAGAGTTTGTCAGGCCTGTGCAAACTGGGCACCAAAGATTGGCAGATTTAGGGAGGAGTCCGAGCTGCCTGTGTCTTTCTCCACAGACATTTATACTGAGGAGGGCTTGTGTGCCATGCCCTGCACCTGCTTCTGTGTTTTTTGAGGTAGAATTTTCTCAATTATATTTTCTCCAGTAAACTTTTCTTAAGTCTTTGCCCGCTGCTACTTTAGTTGCCATTAAGAGCTTGCAAATTAAAAAGAAGACAAGTAGCAGGCAAGCATTGCCAGAAAAACTCAAGAGTTAATTTTTTACTTGTATTTAACATATACTTACATGTTGCTTACATGTGCCAGGCATTGTTTTAAGCAGTCTTCAGTATATTAAATCCTTAAATATTTGCAACCTTGGTAAGAGATAGGTACTATTGCCATTATTCCTGTTTTGCAAGTCAGGATGGATACTGAAGCATAGCAACACAAGCAAATTTACCCAAGGCCGCTCAGCTAGTGAATGGTAGAGCTGGGGCTCAGACCCAGAAGTCTGGCTCCAGAGTCTGTGCTCTTAACAACTGCCACGCTGCCTCTCAGTCATGGTTCATTCAGCAGCTGGGCTCCTTCCAGGGTTGTGACTTTATATTAGTGACATAACATGGCTGGAAAAAACAGTTCTAATTTGTAGGGTGGAGTCAGGTCCTTATGTTGTGATATCACCATGACCTCTGCAAGCACCTTACTTAAATAGATTTGATAACTATTGCCCTGTACCGTATAGTTTTTCTGGCCTTCTCGAAAGGCCTCTAGGATAACAGTTCCCTTAGGAGCTTGAAGGGACCTTAGTAGTTGCTGATTCATCCTTTTACCTTAAAATTTAGGAAAACTAAGGGGAAATAACTCCTAAGGTCTCCTGACTCTGACCAGCACCCATTTAAAATAATAGGAACCTAACAGTGAGGCTTCTCAAGAATCAGTTGCTGGGCTTTTCTTGTGTTCTCATTTGTTCCTCGCAGTCACCCTAGCCATCCACTCTAGTACTACTGTTACTCCCATTTTACAGAACAGTCTCAGGCCTAGTGAGAAGGTGACTTGCCCCGTGTCACACAGCCAGCAAGTTGTAGTTCCAGAGCCCTCGGTCTTCATCGCTTTGCTCTACTGGCTTCTCAAGAGTACACGCCACTGTGGCTCACATGACCCACTGAGAAGTTTTTAACTTGGTAGTGGAATAATGAGATTGTTTACCTAAAACCCAAAACATGATGCCTGGCACATATCAAGTGTCCCCTAAATATCACTTAGCAGCTTCTGTTGTTACTAATAATGAAATTGGGTAAAATGAAAATCTGCCAGTAGATAATATGTTCATCTGTATCACTAATAGCAATCGTGATGCCCAGTCTGCCTTAGAAAGCTGAACCTTAGAAAACTTTAGATGGTGGTTCTTTGAAAAATGGGGGGAAAAGTCTTCAAAAAGGATCCCTCTCAGTCTTGCAGCAGTGCCTTCTCGTGGAATCTAGGCAGAGGGACCAAGTAGTCAGAGTCTTTTGTGACCTGAAGAGAGTTTGACACAATTTGTGCTAGATGTCTATCTGGGGACTTTTTAGGGTGGAGGGTAAGGTCTGATGGTAGAAAGGGAGAGGAATATGGGGAGAAGGAATGGATCACATTACTACTTCACTGTGTCAGAATATTTTTACTATGTTAAAGTTGATGAGAAAGAATAGAACTGCAGAGTCAGTTTTTCTTTTTTTTTTACTGAGGTATAATTGACATACAACATTAGCTTCAGGTGTACAACATAATGATTCGATATTTGTATAAATTGCAAAAAGATCACCACAATATGTCTAGTTAACATCTCTCACCATATTTAGTCAGAAAATTTTTTTTTTCTTCTGATGTGCAGAGTCACTTTTTCTAAGTTTCTAAGTTTGCTTGGTTCCTGAGGGCCTAGAGGAGTTTCGTGGCTTTCAAAGTCTCTGTCATGGGCTCAGGGCCCAGTCCAATGGCTCTGTTACCACAAGTCTGTTCAGAGCAGGTTTGAGGGTTTTCCTCAACCCTCAGAGAAGGTAGTCTTTCCTCACTAGCAGTGACTCAACCCTTTCTCCTGGTGGCTGTCTCAGCCTCCATTGTATTCCCTCCTCCAGGGGCTTCTGAGGAGAATGGCCTGCCTCACACTTCAACTAGGACCCAGCTGCCTCAGTCAATGAAGATTATGCATGAGATCATGTACAAACTGGAAGTGCTGTATGTCCTCTGCGTGCTGCTGATGGGGCGTCAGCGAAACCAGGTGGGCCCCTCCCCCACATCTCAGAACAGGGGGAACCCGGAGCAAATGCTTCCTGGGCGCTTGTGGTGTGCCAAGTACTCCATTAGGTCGCCTCTCAGAGTAGCTGTCTCTCCAGCCCAGCAAAGCATGGGGGTTGTTTTCCTTACCCCTATTTTACACATCAGGAAATCAGTCTTGATTCCAGAGCTTATGGTCTTTCCACTGTACTTTGCTCCAGGCATCATTTCTAGGCAGAGCATTGGTGCCCAGGGCCGGAGTGGGGAGCTTAGCCATGTTGCCTGACCTTGTTCATGTGAAGAATTAAAGAGTCAGTGTCTGGCAAGATGACTGCCTTGTGGATGCAGTGAAGGAGTTGCCAGTCTGATGGGGGCCCAGGATGGTGGGCCAGAGCCCAGAGCTATGTCAAGTTTTGAAAACTAGGCGACTTGCTGGAGTTCCCTGAGCCTTGAAGCAGTTCCAGGAGGGAGGAGCAGGGGCCCATAACCTACAAAAGGAGAAGGAGGGCTCTGGAAGTATGCAGCTCTCCTCTTCAAGATAGGGGAGAAGTAGCCCTCTCCTAGGCATAGGGGAGGGGTAATAAAGGGGAGGGGAGGCTAGGAGCTCAGCAGTTCTTAAGCACCTTTTTGAGTCCGACGCTGGACTCTCACAGAGCTCTGTGTGAGATAGGTGCAGTTATCCCATTTTACGAGTGAGGAGCAGTTTTAGATAGGGTAGCCAGGGAAAAGACTCAGTGCAAAGATGACATCTGGCGTGGCAGTGTCCTGAAGAAAGTGAGGTAGCCAGGCCTGCTGATCCCTGAGGCAAGGTGGAGGTGAGCAAGCCCCTGAGGTGGGAGTGTGCCTGGCGGATTGGTGGAACAGTAAGGAAGCTGGGGGGATGGACTGAAGCAAGCAGCAAGGAGAGGAGGCCTGAGGGGTCGCAGGGACCCAGATCCCATCAGGCTTTCATAGGCTATTTTAAGGACCTTGGTGTTTACTCAGAGCGAAATGGGAAGTCACCCCTCTGGCTGCTGTGTGAAAGAGATGATAGTGGCTAGGACCAGCATGTTGATGGTGGGTGTGGTGAGAAGTGCTTGCATTCTGGATATTTGCAGGTAGAAGAGATGCGATTTGCTGATAGTTTGGATGGGGCATAAGAAAGGAATTAAGGATAGCTTCCTTAACTCCTTCCCAGGTTCTTGGCCTAAGCAGGTTGGAGGATGGATTTGCCATTTATTGAGATGGTTAAGACTGGTAAGTAAGGAATGGAGGGGGAGGCTTAGGGAGGAAGGTGAGGAGTTCAGTTTGAATAAGTTAGGGTCGAGGTGTCTGTTAGAATTGGCACTTGCATTACCTGCACCTGGAGTTAAGGGAGAGGTCAAGGCTGGAAGTATAACTTTGGGGGTCGTCAGCATATGGTTGGTATTTAAAAGCAGCACACTGGATGAGATGTCCAGTGTTGGGGCTCCTTCCTTCAACATGGAATATATTTGTTATAAAAAATAATCATTGTGATGTCTTACATGTGTTGAGTACTTTTACTTTTTTGAGGCATTTTCACAGTTATTCGTATTTGAATTTTGGGGTATTTGGTATTTTATACAGTAGGTGGTGACCCCCTTCTCCCCTCACCTGGTGCTTGAGAAAACCAAAACCAAGGTACAAAAAGGGCTGTGTTCTCAGTCTCCAGGCCTCCGTAGAGCCAGGATTTAAACTCTGCTGCCCTGACTCTTCTTTCTGTCCCCTCCACAACAGTTCCCTGCTCCCTGGGCCTTTATGTTACCTAGTTTCTACGAATTTTGTTCTTTAGTTCAACTGTGTGATGACAGCTGCTGCTTCCTTGGGAGGGACTACTGGTTGGCCTCAGAATCCTGCCTAACTGAGAACCAGTGTTATGCTGGCACGTCCTCATTTGCACAGTCTGCATTTACTGTGTTTCTACTGTATGCCAGGCACTGTGGGGACCTGGATCAGCAGACCCGCCTTGACTCGGGTAGCAAGGGAAGAATGTTTCCCTGGCTGGGTCTCCCGGAAGGCTTCTCCTTAGAATGGCCTTATTGGTGTGCATTTGGGCCAAGTTCTCTGACCAGTCTTGGCTAAATTGAAATCACTAGACTGAAAACGATCCCCAAATGTCATAAGTTCTGTGCCTGTGGTGCTAATGAAAATAATCAATACAGTACTCATTTTTTCCCAGCACTTTCTGTCAATCAGGCCCTGAGCTTTCTCCACATTACCTCATTGAGTCCTTTCACCAGCTTCATTACCCCTCATTTTCCATCAAGGGACTTGGGCTCAAAGAACATTGCCCAGAGTCACAGCTTTGTCAAGTTCTGGTCTCCCAAGATAATTTCATGCCTTTGGTGGTCTGGAAAGGGGCAGGCTTTAGGATCAGAACACCTGAGTTAGGGTGACATTTCCACCACCGCCTTGCCCAAATCGGTCCTGCTGAACTTCCCTTTCCCTTTGTAAAATGGAAATTAATGAGCACTGGTGCTGTGCTGAGGACTTTACTTACATTTTCTGACTTTATCCTTACAACAGCCCTGAGAAGAGGTAGTGATAGCTTTGTTTTATGTTATGTAAAAAATCGTTTTTTAATAGATAAATAATTCACATGGTTCTATGTTAGGAGATATAAATAAGTATCAGTGAAGCCTTTCTCCCCTCTGATCCTGAACATTCTGGTTCTTCCATGAAGCATCTAATTCTAAGTTATTAAAGTATCCTTCTAGAGACATTTTATCCTTATAAAAGCAAATATATTCCTGTCTTGTTTTCTTAACACAATCAGTAATATAGCATATACACACTTGTTTTCTTAATATGTCTTGGTGAATTTTCAGTTGTACACATAAAAGACCTTGATTCTTTTTTACTTGTGCCTCATATCCCATTGAATGAGTGCACTATAATTTATGCAACCAATCCCCGTTGATGGAAGTATAGGTTATGTCTGTTTTTTTGGTATTACAGCTAATGCTGCCGTGAGTAACTTTGTACATATGTCATTTAGTATTTATATGGATCTGTCTGAGAATAAATTCCTAAAAGTAGAATTGCTGGTCAAAAGGAATACGCATTTGTGATTTTTAGAGATACTGCCAAACTATCTTCCTTCTACAAGTAGTACCAATATGGCCTCCCACCAGCAGCATATGAGTGAGTGTGCCTGAGGCCCAGCTCATCAACACAGTATTATAAAACTTTTTCTTCTTTGCCAATCTGAAAAAGTGAAAAATGATCTGAATTTCTTTCAGTATTATAAGTGAGGCTGAGCACTTTCCATATATTGAAGAACCTTTTATATTTTCCTGTCTATATCTTGTCTATATCCTTTGCCCACTTTTTTTCTGTAGGGTTAGTCTTTTTGTTTAAGAAATTTGTAGGATTCCTTATAGAGGAAATTAGCTTTTTGCCAGTGACACAAGATTGCGAATATGTTCTCCATTTGTCATATTTGACTTGTGACTTTGCTTATTGTGAGTTTTGCCATGGAGAATTTTAAAAGGTTTATGTGGTCGAATTCAACAATATTCCCTTTTGGCTTCTAGGTTTAGTATAAAACTTGAGAAAGTCTTTCTCACTGTTTGATAATTTAAAAAAAAACTTCACATAGATTTTTCTAGGATCTTTAGTTTCTTTTTAAAATATTTTTATCATGCCTCCAGTTGAAATTTATCCTACTGTGAAGCATGAGGGGTGTTTTTATTTTAATGGTTTGAGGAGGGAACAAACTAGAAAGGTTAAGGATTTTAAGGTTACAAAGTTTGTACATGGTGGCACCAATAGTCAAACCCAGGGCTAGCAGAAACCAAAACTCATATTCTTAAAAAAGGACCTGCTGTAGAGTGTGAGTAGGGTTGTTGTGAGGATTAATGAGCAGAGTTTAAAAGTATCTTTGTGTGGAATGGGAGAGGTAGTGAGGAGCAGAGTAAGTGTGGATGTTTTCTGTAAATCTCAACAGTCTCTACTAACTGTTGCCTTCTTCATCCTGAAGGTTGGTATTGTATGTGCTGAGCATGAGGCTTTGCTAGATCTTCACAGCACATTTGTCTTAATATTTTTGCCTTTGTACCCCTGTATCCAGGTTCACAGAATGATCGCAGAGTTCAAGCTGATCCCTGGACTCAATAATTTGTTTGACAAGCTGATTTGGAGGAAGCATTCAGCGTCTGCCCTTGTTCTCCACGGTCACAACCAGAACTGTGACTGTAGCCCGGTGAGCAAGGGACCCTGGCAACAGATGGGCCTTACTTACTAGGAGTAGTTGTTTCAAGACCTGCTGTTGAGCCTTTGATATCTCCTCCTTTGAGAGTACAGAAACTGGAAGTCATAGCCTATATAAGCCTGTCATTAGAAGCTGCCTTGAGGAAGGATCTGACCCCACCCCTCTACCCATGCAGAAATCCCTTTTGAGGCCCTCCAACCAGCTTCCCTTTGTACATTTCTGGGATGGAGAGCTCACTTCCACTGAGGCAGGGCCATTCCATTACCTAGCAGCAATTTTTTCCTCATTCTGTACTCTACCCCATTGTGATGCACACCCACTGACAGTAGTTTTGCCTTCTAGAATCACGCACCGCCAATGGTCTGCATCCAGAAAAGGCTTTATGATGCTTGCTTTTTTTAAGGGATCAAGGGCTCACCTCCACCTGGTCTCTCTCACCATGCCCTAGAGAGAGCACTGAGCTGGGAGTCAGGAGGCCTGTGGTGCCACTCAGCTTGTTGGGAGAGCTTGAACAAGTCACTGAATCTTTGAGCCTCTGTTTCTTGCAAAAGGAAGATCACCTTCCCTTGACTGCTGGCCTCATGGGCCATGCAGAGGCTCGGCCACCAGCGTGATGGGGAAAGTGCTCTTGGACCTTAAAGTGCCGCACAACCATCCTCCCTGGTCTCTGTGCTACCTTCTGGGGGCTTTCCCCAGTGCCTTATCTTCCAGGTTACTGTGTTTCTCTTTGGCCTTGTCAGGTTTGCCTTTCACTCATCCATTTGAGTTTTTAATTTCAAGTGAATATATTCCGTATTTCTAGACATTTTGTCTGGCTCTTTGTCAAAAACTACTTAGTCTTTATTCATTATATTAATGTTTTGTTTTCTATTGCGTTTTATCTCTTTTAACATACTTTATCATGGGCTCTTTCGGATTGCTCATGGTACTAATAGTTGCGTCTGAGTCTTCACACTCAGCTCGGGGTGGAGTGTTGCCTCGTGTTCTGTAATGTTTATGGAGAGGTCTCCTTCAGGCAGCTTGTTTTCCCTGAGTACCTCTGTAGCCTGGGCTCTGGAGGTGTTTCTACAGAGTGCTTTGCTTTTGTTTGCCAGGTATTTCAGGCAGGGGCTACGATGTTCCAGGGCCAGTTTTCATGCTGAGTGTCTTGGCCCTACTGCTCTGGTAGTGTGAGCCCAGGGTCCTCCTCCTCCTGGGGGCTCCCCTCCACCACCAGCAGCACCCTGGCAGAGACAGGCTTCTTTGCCAGCTCCCTGGGCTGGTTGGTGGGGTTTTTCTAGCCCTTCTTTCAGCAAATATATACACTCGCCAGGCATTACACAGGCCCAAGGTTCTATCTGGTCCCTGCAGGGCACTAAAACTGAAGCCCTGGCATGAATAAGTCTCGTTTCCACTTCTCCACCCCACCTGGAGCTGCAGACCTTCAGCTCTTGTGCTCATTGCTCGGAACGCAGTTCTTTTTCATTTCTGATTCCTATGGATTTCTGTTTCTTTTTAAGAACTTAGCCTTAGACATTTAAAAGAATTTTGGTTATTTTTTATCAAGTATGTTGGGGTATTTTTAGCAGGAATGGTCCACATTAGCTTAATCTGCTGTTGGCCAGATGTGGAAGTCAACAGAGGGTTTTTTTACTAAAGAAAAGTCCTCATTGTACATGAGGACAGAGGCTCAGAGAAGCAAAGTGACACGCCCAGGCTCTCACCAGAGCATTGTGTTCTTTTGGAACATTGTGACTATGGTTCTAACGTCAAGGATGCACATGTATTTTAGGACATCACCTTGAAGATACAGTTTTTGAGGCTTCTCCAGAGTTTCAGTGACCACCACGAGTAAGTACAAGCCGTCCCTGGAAGGAGAGTTGTTGCGCTGTCTTCTCTCCTCTCTTTATCCCATCGCTGACCTCAGCTCAGGAGGAGGACCTGGGAGCTGTGAGAGCTACTGTCACCTCAGTGTTACCACATGTGGCTGCCCTTCCTTTATGCCGGGCACAATGCTGAGCTTTCCCTTAGCCCTCACAGCCACCCTAGGAAGTGAGTCCGGAGGTTACTGGCCCTTATTACCCTTGGAGTCAATACATCTCTCAACAGTCGGTCCCTCTGAACCAGGAGCAGACAGTTGGCTATTCACAGGGGCCAGCAGGAACCTCAGATGGGCAGAGTGGGCTGAGTATTTGCTTACTGAATAGATGGAATATGCTTCACCAGCACAAGGACATGTGCTCTCTCCCATTTTCCTTGAAACACATTCTGCCCTCCTTTTTTTTTTTTTTTTTTTTTTTTAAACCTTTGATAGAGAATGTGTGGGAGAATGATTCTCTGCTGTAATGAAAACAGTGCAGAGGAGGGGTGAATGGCAGTTGACCCTTGACCTTAGTACTGGAGAGACAGTGTGGTGGGGACCTTGATGAGCTAGAACACACAGGCAACCACTGCTCAGCTTTTGCCAACGGTTGGTGTACAGGAAGCTGGGCCCACTGTTGCATGGCTTCTGGGAAAGCCCGAAATTAACATTTATGTGAAAGGTTCTGATTTTTAAATGTGGTTTAAATTCTTCTGAAACATTGTCTAAACTAACGGAACATGCCTCAGGACAAATGTGGTCCCAAGGCCCTTCACCTTGCAACTTTCGTCTGGATCATGTTGATCATGTTGACCATCCTCTTTGAGAGGTTCTCTGTCTGAAGGCCTTAAGCTCCAGAAGTATGTGAACCCTCTGAACAGCACCAGTGTGTTCTGAATGTGCACTTTTTTCCCTGAGGAAATGGGTCCCTAGCTTTCATCAGACTCTTAAATCTGAGCACTTGTGTGTGCCAGGCACTGTGCTAGACTCTGGGGAGACAGCAATGAATGAAAACAGCCATGCTCTCGTGAAGGGTACGGTTCCGGAGGGGAGAGGGACATTAGTCAGAGAATTAGACCATTGAATGTACAGTGACAAATGGAGATAGTATTCTGGAGGAAAAGAGTGTGGTTCTGTGAGAAATCATTTGACAAGATCCTGACCTTGCCCGAGAGTGGTCAGGAGCTCTTCCCTTCAGAGGTAACTTGTCAGCTGAGCCCTGAAGGGTTGGAAGTAGTAAATTGGGTCGAAGGGAGGAGTGAGAGGGTGAGTGTTCTAGCTAGAAGCCATGATGTGGGCAGAGGCCCCTGTAGGAGGAAGCACGGTCTCTTCAGGAAGGCCAGTGTGGCCGATGATGCGAGTGACAGGGGCTTGGCTCAGGGTGAGGCTGCAAAGGTGGTTGGTAGCCTGGCCACAGGGCCTATGAGTCATGTCCACTGGCTTGGATTTTATATATTCTGAAGCGTTGCAAAACTAGGAGTATTTTGAACAGGTGAGTGACCTGTTATGATCAGATTCCTGTTTTCTGAAGATCACTCTGAGAGCTGTGTATGGAATCGCTTGCTGGGGGGAGGCCATTTGGGAAGCTGCTTCTGTCCGCATGGCTTGGGTGATGGAAGGCCTGGATGTGAAAGGTGAAGGAGGGAGTGTCACAGCCAACTCAGGGCTCCTAGTGGGAATGCTGGAATAGGATCAGGTTTAAGAAGTAAAATGACAAGTTTGATTTGGACATCACTGAGTTGGAAGTGCCTTTGAGAAATCAAAAAGAAATGTTCAGTGACAAAAGAAAGGCCTGGAGATGCTCAGGGAAGGTGCTCTTGGTGACTGTGGCAGGCATAGGCTGGGGTTGGGGCCCATCGCCTGAGAGCCCGTGTGCCCTCCTGCAGAATGCTGGCTCTGGGGTAAGCAGTGACAGGGGAGGGTTCCTGGGGATTCTCAGGTTCTCTTCACAGGAATGGGCAGGGAACTAGCCCAGTACTGACCCAGCAGTCCTGGTTCTTGTCCTTTAGCCTCTCACACCCATTTGTTTCAGGAACAAATACCTGCTGCTCAACAACCAGGAGCTGAACGAACTCAGTGCCATCTCTCTCAAGGCCAACATCCCCGAGGTGGAAGCTGTCCTCAACACTGACAGGTGAGCATGGGCGGGGTGAGCATTGCTGCCTGCATGCCCCAGGGCTCGCAGATGGGTGTACACAGGTGTGAGTACTTGTCCTGTCTCACTCATATGTAGCTCCAATGTCCTGAGGGCGCCTGTGTGTCAGGGACTGTCCTAACGTCACCTGTGTTGTCTCATCGGAGCCCCACAGCAGTCTTAGGAGGGAAGTGCCATCATGACCGCCACTTCACAGATGAGGGAGCAGGGGCTCGGAGAGGTCACCTGCCAAAGGTCATATGTGCCCTGCCCCCTCGTCACTCATCTTTGCTGACATGCTCCTTTCTTGCCTTTTGCCAAGTCCCATTAGCTGGGTTATGTTTGCCCTACCTTCTGAAGAAGGTCACAGGCTCACGGCAGTCAGGGCAGGGAGGACTGTATCCGGCAACAAGAGTCACAATTCCCCAGGCTTTTTTTGTTTTTTAAAGGCTGCAGAACTCATCGTTCAAGTGAAATCGTGCCCCAATGTCTGTAGTGGATAAAAGTAGAGCTGTTCTATTTGAAAAGGGAGTTTAAGGGCCAGAAATCTGGCCTGCCTGGCCCTCTCTCCCTCATGATGCAGCCTAAGTCATTTCCTCATCAAGACCAGGAAGCTGAGGCCCAGAGGCACGGGTACTTGTCCAAGGCCAGCTGGAGCTGAACCTGGGACCCAGGATACTCCGTGCCTCAGCCTGTTGGCAGAGACTTCACCCCATTTGGTAAACTCTGTCATGGTGTTTCAAACTCACTTTTGGTGTAAATAGCTCTCCCTCCAGCAGTTCTGAGTCTTTTTTCTGATTCTGGATATGTTTCCGGCCTCTGATCACTTGCCATTGGGTCTGGGAAGGGAAGACTAGCCTAAGACGCAGCGTGAATGCACTTGGCTATTCAGTTCTAAGATTCAGGAGTCTTTGGGGTGCTCTGGGCCTGGGTAGAGCAGGAGGACATCCTGCTGGCTTGGAAATGTCCCCGTGTTTTTTCACCCACCTAAGACAGCAGAGAGACCCAGCCCCAGGACCCCAAAATAACAGTCCTTCAGCCAAGTGGAACTTTAGCCCCTATCAGCCGCTAGTATCCCTGTCTGTTTTATTTCAGGAGTTTGGTGTGTGACGGGAAAAGAGGCTTATTAACTCGTCTGCTACAGGTCATGAAGAAGGAGCCAGCCGAGTCATCTTTCAGGTAGGTCTGGGGACAGGCACCAGCCACTCCGGAGGGGCCCAGGAGCTGGGTGTTTCTCAAGTGGTTAGAAATACCTCCTGTAGTCACCATCTTCCACCCTGGCTGTCTGGTTACTGTGGGGGCGAGGGGATTTGGCTGCCGTCTTCCCTTTTGTTGACTTAGCAGGTATGTGTTAGCTTCTGCTTTGCCAGCATTGTATTTCAGAAATTGACCAAGCATTCACCAACCACCTATTCTGTGCTGGCACTGGACAGGTGGAAGAAAAATAGGAGATATAGTCCCTGCCCACATGGAGTCCCCTGGATTGTGGGAAAAAAGCATGAAAATAAACCTGTTTCAATGCAATGTGGAAAGAAATGGAGCCAGGACCTGCCCCAGGAGCTGTGGGAGCAAAGGAATGCCCCTTCCCCAGCTGGGGGCTGGTGGGGTGGGCATGGACAGGGAGGGCTTCTCAGAGTTCCTTAAACTCATCTAAACATGAGTCTCGAAGGCTGTGGACAGGAGTAGTGGTAAGGGAGGCATTCCATCAGGGCCGAGTGTGAGTTGTCAATAGGCTCCTTGCCCAAATGTGCCCCTGTCAACTCAGCCTGCCTTGTCCAGCCTCCCGCTCATGGATCCCAGCTCTGCCCTCTGGGACCACTCAGTCAACATCAGCCATCTCTTCTCTAGGACAGCCCATCAGAAGTGAGCTCAGTGGCCCATTCACACACATCCATCCAATTCCTTCATGCATTCCTAGCCCCTCTCTTCCATATCCTTCTGTTCTTCTGAAGGGGCAAAGCCTAGAGTTCATTTTCACATGTGTCTCACTGGGGCCAGCCCTTTGATCCTAGTTGCCACCTTCTTTGAGACATAACTCCTTCCAGACAGAACCAAATAGAGGACTGTTCCCCACTGAGCTGTCAGCTCTGTTAGGAGGGGGACTCTTGCTGTGTCCCCACAGCCCACCATGAGGCCTGATGCCTGGTAGATGTTCAGTAAGTGTCTGTTGAATAGAAAAGGCAGCAAACATGGGTGAATGGAGCATGGGCCAAAAGAGGGCAGCCTTAGCCACCTGGGCCAGGGGTCAACATTTGGGTCGCAGGTTTTGGCAAGCCCGGGCTGTGGAGAGTTTCCTCCGAGGGACCACCTCCTATGCTGACCAGATGTTCCTGCTGAAGCGAGGCCTTCTGGAGGTAATGGCCTGGAGGAACCAGGGTGTTGGGTGTCCCATTCTCCCGTCAGCCCCATGCATTGCTTTCCTGTCCTGAAACCTAGACACCTGGTGAGAAGCAGACTAGATCTTTTTATTTTAAAATGTCAGTGCAGATTGCCCTAGTATTTCCCCTGAATCGACAATTCTGGGTTCCCCGTGGGTGCGGAGGGATTTGGGAGGTGGCCATAGAGGAGTGTAGGAGTCTAAAGAGTTACCCAGCAAGGCCTTTTGACCCTCAGGATATTTTGCTACTAACTAAAAGTTAATTTCCCTTTATTAAAAAGTGGCCTTCAGAAATAGCAAAACTTACAAAAGTGGGGGAACAAAATGACCAAAGCTATAGTTGGCTTAAAAAAAAAGGGATGCAAAGAAAAAACTGACCCATGAATTGTAAAATCCATAAGGAAAAGAATTGATTCAAATCATTATAAAACTTCAGGAAAATGCAACATGGAAAGTTTATCGTAGAAAACTATCAGATAAAGGGTTAAATTGGCTTTATGTTCTTGATAAAAGTTCATTCATTTCAGTGTAAACTTTTTCATTCATAAGCATAGAGACAAACCGTGGGGTCAAAATGTGTCCCGTTCCCTTAAATCCTGTGCTTCATCTACGTAAATGGCCTCAGTTCTCCGGCAGTGGCCGATGTTACATCGGGAGACAGCTCCCCTCACCTGTGAGCTGGAGAGCTCTGGCCGTCTTGGTAACCACAAAGCAGGTCAGAGGCTTTAGATCTGAGCCTTGGGCAAACAAGAGAGGTCATGACTACATACCCCAACTTGCCGCTACCTTCTAGTGAGGTATTTCAAGCCTGGCCCTGCCCTTGGAGCCACCAGCATCCTCAGATGAGATTCTAGACAGGGGTGCAGGTTCTGTTGACCTGGATGCTTGCTTAAACCAAACGTCATGTGGTCTGAGCTACATTCCAGGCCCTGGTGGAAGGCAGGAGGGGCAGCTTAGATGAGCACAGCCTGGGGGCAGCAGCCACAGCTGCTTGTTGGCCCCAGGGCTCAGCCACTCTCCTTCCTTTACCCTGTCTTCTCCCACCCCCAGCACATCCTGTACTGCATTGTGGATAGTGAGTGCAAGTCGAGGGATGTGCTCCAGAGTTACTTTGACCTCCTGGGGGAGCTGATGAAGTTCAACGTTGATGCATTCAAGAGATTCAATAAATACATCAACACTGATGCAAAGGTAAGACTAAGCCAGGGCTCCACAGGGTTCACTGCACTGTCCGGAAGTTATCTTGAAGCCCTGGACCTTGCCAGTCTTCAGGTGCTGGTGTTAAATTGGAGAATACTGGGCAGTCAGTGGGCAGTCTTCAGCAAACGTTCATTAGCAGTATGGTGGGTGCCATGATGAGGCCAAGAAGGACGGGACTGGGCCTGGTATGTTAGGTTCACAGGGTGTGTGTGTGTGACAGAAACCCAGCTCAGACTGGTTGAAGTAAAAATGAGAGCAGTCTGGCACCCTTCATTGCAAAAGGACACTGGCCATGGTGTCAGAAGGTCTGTGTTGAGTTCTTGCTAGAGCTGCTTATTAGCAGGTTGTAAGTGCAGGTCACCCAACTTGCCTGAGCCTTGGTCTTGCTATTGGTAAGAGCTCAGTCGGGGCAGATCAGTGCCCCTTGCAGTGATTGCCCGCCCTGGGCCGTGGCCATTGCCAGCCAGGAGCCCACCACTTGCGGTCTGAGCTTGGGCTTTGCTCTAGTTCCAGGTGTTCCTGAAGCAAATTAACAGCTCGCTGGTGGACTCCAACATGCTGGTACGCTGTGTCACTCTGTCACTGGACCGATTTGAAAACCAGGTGGACATGAAAGGTAAGAAAAAGCTGTAATGCCAAGGCGAATCCATCCCACACGCAGCCTTTAGCAAAGAGAGAAAAATGGCTGGAAGTAGCTGCACGAAATGACCACGTGGCTGGAGTCAAGGTGGTAGCTCTCCAAGTGGTTTTCTTTGCTGCTTTTGCTTTTCTCTGTCACCCATGCTTCCTTTAATGAGCATGTACATTTTAATAAAGGTAAAAAACCATTTTTGCCAGCAAAATGCAAAAAACACCCCTCCTCTCCTGGCCTGGAATTGCCTGGATGAGAGGGACATAGGTGATGAAGCTTGGGGGAGAGCCTCGGAGAGGTGGTCCCTGGGCAGGACTGAAGGAAAAGGTGGGGTGAACCAGTGGGGGCTCTAAGGAGAAGGCAAGCTGAGCCTAGGTGGCAGAATGGCTGGAGATGTGTTCCTTCTGCAGTCCACTTTTTCTGTACTTGTTTTGATAGTGGGGGCTCCCAGCTTCAGAGTCAGAACCCAAGGGGGGCCTGCCCAGAAGCTTGGGTAGGAGGCCTCTAGGCCTGAGCCACTGATGAGCTTTTGAGCCTGCTGTTCACACTTCTGCCTCTCTGCCCCCAGTTGCCGAAGTCCTATCCGAGTGCCGCCTGCTTGCCTACATATCCCAGGTGCCCACGCAGATGTCCTTCCTCTTCCGCCTCATTAACATCATCCACGTGCAGACGCTGACCCAGGTGAGAGCCTTGCGGACGTGAATAGGGAAGGGAAATTGGAAACAGGTTCCCTCTTCCCAGAACCCAACAGAGTTGATCTCTCCTTCATCCCAGAAGTGCATCTCTTGACACCCATCTCTTGGTTCCAAGGAAACCCTCCCAGCTATTTTGAGGACTTTTGCCAATAAGGGATCCGTGCCCCATTTTACAGATGGCACCTGACGAGGGAGCAAGTCTCTGAGGTCGCACACATATCAAGGCAGAGTTGGGATTGGCACTGGGTTCTGGCTCCCAGTTCAGTGCTCTCTGTGCCCTGCCTGCTGTGCAGGCTTTGAGGTTGGACCTGATGTTGACTCCCTCCTCCCTAAGTAAATAACTGTGCAGTCGTCCCTTCTCCGAGGTTCACAGCACTCTTCTAAAATGGGGGTAATACCAAAGCTCTCAGAGGTGGTTCTTTTGTTCCTTCATCTAACAAATGTTTACTGAGGCGAAGCCCTGGGCTGAGGATGCACAGTGAACAAAACAGACTGAGCCTCTTCCCTCCAAACAGCACCCCAGTCTACTGCTGAATGAAAGTTAGAGAACTGCATCTGACATGTGTACCCTGCCCTGTCCCGGGGAGAGGGAGGCTCTCCTAGGAGGAGCTGGTTCTGGAGAAGGAGTAGACTCTAGACTGAGGGTGGTGGGTGTGAGAGGGACCAGGAAGGTACTTGGGGAAGGATGCTGGCAGTACTGGTGTCATTCCTGTCCTCAGTCCTCAGATGTGTGCAGGGGCAGCTCAGGGCATGGCCTGTGGACCCTGCTAGGGCCCTGCAGAGTCTGGGCCTGGGATACCCTCCTCCCTACCTAGTGGCACCCCAGGTCCACCAGGGGCCGCTGGAGCTACTGGCATGCACCTAACTCGGATGGCCTGGGGCCTTGCAGGAGAATGTCAGCTGCCTCAACACCAGCCTGGTGATCCTGATGCTGGCCCGACGGAAAGAGCGGCTGCCCCTGTACCTACGGCTGCTGCAGCGGATGGAACACAGCAAGAAGTATCCTGGCTTCCTGCTCAACAACTTCCACAACCTGCTCCGCTTCTGGCAGCAGCATTACTTGCACAAGGACAAAGACAGCACCTGCCTGGAGAACGTGAGTGCCCCACCCTTGAGTGAGTGGTGGGTGGGCAGCGGGCACGCAGACCCAGGGCCCCTCAGAGGGGCATCCAGGGTGCGTGGTCCCTGCCTGGGCCATGTGGCAGGCGGCTTTTTATCCCCTTACCAAGGCCCTCCCCGCGGGGTGCTGGGCTCGACCTGGGTCCTCCAGGCGCCCCCTAGCCCCTCTCTCTTTGCCCAGAGCTCCTGCATCAGCTTCTCATACTGGAAAGAGACTGTGTCCATCCTGTTGAACCCAGACCGCCAGTCACCCTCTGCCCTTGTCAGCTACATTGAGGAGCCCTACATGGACATAGACAGGGACTTCACCGAGGAGTGACCTTGGGCCAGGCCTCGGGAGGCTGCTGGGCCAGGGCTAGAGCGGGTGAGCGTGGGTATGCGTGCCACACGCCCTGGCCTGTCCCCACCCTTCCCCTGCCTCCCTGCTGCTCTCTGCCTGCCCCAGGTCTTAAGGTACAGGCTTGGAGGGAGGGAGCGTCTAGAAGCCCTTGGCCCCTGGGTCTAAGGGCCCCAGGGCATTGGGGGAACCTCAGTTCCCTCAAGATCCCTATGTTGAGGACAGGGGCACTACACCCACCCTTCCTTCAGAACCCTGGGGCTCTGGCCCACCCAGAGGTAAGGGGACTTTTAAAAATAGCTCTGTCTGAGCTCCTGCCCAGTCTCTTGGCTGTCAGTCCTGGGGTGGGGAGGGAGATATGGGCACCCTCCCCTAATCTGTGAGCCAAGCTTGCCCTGGCCTTTGGACCCAGGCAAAGGCTTCTGAGCCCTGGGCAGGGGTGGGGGATACCAGAGAATGCTACCTTCCCCCAAGCCTGCCCGTCTGCCCCTCCTATCCTCCCTCCCTCGTTTTCCTTTAACTCCTCTGGTTCTGTTTGCTCATTGGCCGCTGTGTTCTTCCCAGGGGGTTCCCCCAGAAGTGGGGGGCCTTTTCCATCCATCCCTTGGGGCACAGGGTAGCTGTGCCCCTCCCCACCCTTACCCCAGGGCAGCGTCTCCTGCCTGAGCCCACACACACAGGAGCCTGGCTGAGAGCACACCCTTGGCCCCTCCTTGTGTTGCCAATTTATTAACAACAAATAAACCAATTAAATGGAGACTATTAAAGAACTTTATTTTAAATGACTGATGTGGACCTCACTTTTCTCTATGGGACCACGTGCTCCTCTCCCCAATCCCAAAGAATGAGGAGGAAACCGGCTGGAACTGCAGACCTGGCATTTATTCAGGGTGTAGCAGGGCTTGGGACTGCTGAGGCTCAGCAGATGGAGAGGAAGAGACGACAGGATCGGGTGGGGCAGCCTCAGCTGAAGGCAGGTGAGGGGCAAACAGCAGGCATCCCTCTTCAGAGCCCAGGGCCTCGGGCATCACTCCTTGTGCTAAGGGGAGGAGGGGGTGGAATGAGCTGCACCACCCACCTCCCCACCACCCCGACACAGACGGCAGGGTGCTGCCCCACACCACCCCTCACCTTGGGGCCTAGGGCATCCCGGGTCCGTGCCCGCAGCTTGTTGGCCTGAGTTTCTGCCATGTCTGCCCGCTCCTCTGCATCGTCCAGCTCATGCTGGGCCTTGCGATACTTGGCCAGGTTAGTGTTGGCCTGCTGCTCCTGGGGGCACAGGCAGGCCTGATCACCCTTTGGTAACTGAGAGTCAGTCTTGTCCTCATCCCATCCCCAGAAGGGAGCTGCCTTCTCCAGGTCGTCAATTCTCCCACCTGCCGTGGCCCTTCTCCCCCCTCACCAGTAACCACGGCAGGAAGGAGGGGTTGAGACACTCCTTCCAGAGTTGCCTGTGTGCCACAGCTGGCCCGTCAGGGGAAAGCATATGGGGTCCCTTCAGAGACAGCTAGGTCTCATCTCTTACTGAAGCTGTTAGAAACTTGTCTCTCTTCCTGCTGGGACAGTGGGGTCACTGCCCTTTAGGGGCAGTCTGCCTATGCACAAAACCAAGAGTGGGGAAACCATGGCCCAGAGATGGAGCAGGGCCGTTTGCTGCTGGTGTCTCACCTGGCTGCAGAGCCTGGGGCCAGCTGTTGAAGCTGGGTTACCTCAGGCATCCTGACCAGTACTAGGCCCCAGGTGCCCAGACCCCCGTGCACTCACCGCCTCCTCAAACTGGCGTTTGTAGCTCTTGACCTTGCTCTGCAGCTTGTCCACCAAGTCCTGCATGCGAGCCAAGTTCTTCCTGTCCTCCTCGGCCTGGGCAGGCAAAGGGGACTCAGGTTTTGCCTGGACCAGGCCAGCTCCAGGGCTGCCCCTCAAGGCAGACCTAGTCCCCCACCTGGTACGCAAGCTCCTTGACCCGGCGCTCATGTTTCCGCACCCCCTTGAGGGCCTCGGCATGCTTCTTCTGCTCTGCGTCCAGCTCGGCCTCCAGCTCCCGCACCTGTGAGCAGCCAGGGATGGGCCTGATGCCTCAAGCCTGCCCTCAGGCCTGCCACCCTGCAGGGGAAAGGACTGGGAGGACCACACACACCTTGGCCTCCAGCTTCTGCACCTGCTTCTTCCCGCCACGGAGGGCGGCTTGTTCCGCCTCCTCAAGCCGTGCCTGTAGCTCCCGCACCGTCTGCTCCAGCGTCTTCTTCATCCGTTCCAGGTGTGCACTTGTGTCCTGCTCCTTCTTTAGCTCCTCGGCCATCATGGCCGCCTGCAGGAGTGGAGGTGGCACGGTCAGGAGGTGAAAGTCCCTTTGGGCTCTCCTCCAGGCCCCCCACAGCCCCAGCCCAGTCTCACATCGGTGATGGCCTTTTTGGCCTTCTCCTCGGCTTCCCGCCTCTCCTGGGCAGCCTCTTCCACCTCCCCACTCAGCTGGGACAAATCCACCTCCAGCTTCTTTTTCTGGTTCAGCAGGCCTGTGTTCTGGGGGTAAGCAGAGCCTCAGAGCCAGCCAGCAGGCCACCGCCCCACACATCCCTGTGTAGCCCCTGTCCCCACCTGTGAATGCAGGAGGTTGAGGCGCTCCGTGGCCTCTAGCAGCTCCTGTTCTGCCAGCCGCCGGCTGCGCTCTCCCTGCTCCAGGGCAGCCCGCAGCTCTTCCAGCTCCCCAGCCAGCAACGCAGCCCGCCGTTCCAGGGCCTGTGCCTGCTCGCGGAGCTCAGCCACTAACCGCTGCTCCTCGTCCCTCCCTGCCTGCTCCTCCTTGAGTTGGGCTTGCAGCAGCCGCGTGGCTGCCTGTGCCTCCATGGCCTGGCGAGTGGCATGGCCCAGCTGCAGCTCCAGGTCATTGAGGTCGCCTTCCATCTTCTTCTTGAGCCGCAGGGCCTCATTGCGGGCCCGTGTCTCTGCATCCAGGGAGGCCTGCAGGGACTCCACTGCCCGCTGGTGGTTGCGCCTGTGAGAGGGAGGGATGAAAGGAGGGGTCGTGGCCTTAGAGAAGGGTGGGCACAGACACCATACCTGCTCTTACAACCAGCCAGGGAACGTTGGAGACGTGAACCCATTTGAGGAATAAGTGACTCATCCCTCCCTCGTTTAAAGCTCCTTGTGATTGCCTGTTGCCCATCAGGGCAAGTTCATGGACAAGAGTGAGGCTCCAGAGCAGACAGACGTGCTGAACTCTGGCTCTACCCCAACTGTGCAACCTTGGGCAAGTCCTTTAGCCTCTCTGAGGTTCACCTCTAGACTGTAGACAGCAATGCCGACCTGAGAAAATCATGTAGGAGGGACAAACTAGGTGTCCAGTCCATGTGCACGACGGGGCTCCACAAACATTGCCTCCCTTCCTTTCTGCTACTCTCAGGTGGTTGGGATGGGAGGGGCTGTGTTAGCCTGGGGAGGAGGGATGGCCCCACCCCGCACCTCAGGTTAGTGCACTCCTCGTCTTTCTCTGCCAGCTTCCGATCCACTTCAGCCTTAACCTGGGATAGCTCCAGCTGGATCCGCAGAGTCTTGGTCTCCTCCAGCTCCAGGGCCCCCTGGGGTGCAGAGCAGGCAGTACAGCCGTGGGGGCCATGAGCTTGTGTTAAGGGTGAGGGGAGGCCAGGGAAACAGCGGGTCAGTGTCTATCCCACCCCTGTGGCCCGCTTCTGACCTCAGCTTCCTCCAGTGCAGCCTGGAGCTCACTCTTCTCCCCTTCCAGCGCCTTCTTGGCTTTCTCCAGCTCCTGGATGCCCTTCCCACTGAGGCTGACCTGGTCTGTGAGGTCACTGATCTCCTCTGTAGAGTGGACAGGGCACTGAGGGGCCACCCCTATGGCTCATGCTCCAACCCAGGTCACTTCATTTACTCCTTATTCCAGGGTGACCCCACCAGGGCCCTCTTTGTGACTCCAAGTTGCTCCCAATGACCCCAGACCAGCTCTCTGACCCTGGGGTGGGTCATACCCTGCAGGTTCTTGTTCTCCCGCTTGAGTGTCTCCAGGGCCTCAAGAGCCTCCTCGTGGCTGTGCCGCAGCCGGAAGAGCTCGGTGCCCAGGCTGCGGGCCTCCCTCTGGGCCGCTTCCAGCTCCCGCTGCGTCTCTTCCTCCTGCCGCCGCCGCTCCTCCAGCGCCCGCTCCAAGTGCCGCTGCTTCTTGTCCAGTGCAGCAGCCGCTGAGGTCGCCCGCTCCAGCTCCAGGGTCACATCCTCCGACTCTGTCTGCAGCCGCAGCTTGGCCTTCTCCAGCGACGAACACTTGGCGTGAGCAGCCTCTACTCCCTCCTCTGCCTCCTGTAGCCGCAGTGCCAGCTTCTTTCTAGGCCACGGGGGCAGACAGGGTATGGACTGTGTAGCTGAGGGAGGCTGGCAGAAGAATGGCCCCCGCGTCTCCCTTCCAGCCAACCGCTCAGAAGTGCAGATATCACCCTGTGTGGTAATGGCCTGGCCAGCAAGGCACTCACTTGGCCTCCTCCAGCTCCTCGGTCCTCTGGATGGCATCTGCCTCATACTTGCTCCTCCATTGGGCCACCTCGGCGTTGGCCTTGGACAGCAGCCGCTGCAGCTCAGCCTGGGCCTCGGCCTCCTCCTCGTGCTGCTCCCGCAGGAGGTCGCAGTCATGCCGCAAAGCCTGCATGGCATGGGCCAGCGCACTCTTGGCCTGCAGGGACCCCAGTGACCTCAGCATCTGGCCGGTGGCCCCAGTCCCCACCCTGCCTACTCTGTGGCAGCCAGTGGCCAGCCCACCTTGCTCTCCTCTTCCAGCTGCCTCCGCAGTTCCTCCAGGCTCTGGGTGGCTGAGGCCTTCCCACGGCTCAGCTGGCTAATCAGAGACTCTTTCTCCTCTAGCAGGCGGCTCAGCTCCCCTGCAGGCCAAGGGGTGAGCTCGCATGTCAGGCGGCCAAGGGGCAGCACCAAGGCCCCCGTGTGCCCCAGCTAGCCCCTGGCCTCACCACTCTCGGTCTGCAGCCGCCCACGCTGGGTGCTCGCATCTGCCAGCTGCCGCTGCAGCTCCTCCACCTTGATTTTGGCCTCACTCAGCTGATCCTCGTAGGCCCGGCACAGCTTCTCTGCACTGGCCTGGGATCCGGGGTCAGGAGTCAGAACAAGTTTGTGAATCACAGGGCAGGATCTAGGGCTGCCATAGAGACTGGGCCCCGAGGTTGGGAACTAGAAGGCTAGACATGTGCCCAGGAATCAAAGGGAGAGCGAGGCCCAAGTTCAGGGTCAGAGATTCTACTGCTGGACTATGGTTTAAAAGGTGGGCATCAGAAATGAGATGACTAGACCCAAGGCCAGTGAGGTTAGGATGCTAAAGTCTGAAGTCAGCTTGGGACAGTGGTCAGAGGTCAGCTGTCAGGATTAGGTGGTACAAAAGTCAGGAGTCAAGACTGGGTGCTGGGATTTAGGACAGGAACAGAGTCAGGACAGGTATTAGGTCAGAGTACAGAGGTCAAAGACTGAGAAGTTGGAACTGGATGCTGGGTCAAAAATGACCTGGAGTCAGGGCATAGAGATTAGGAGCCAGGGTTTGAGGTCAGGATTGGTGTGGGGTTGGGGTTGGGTGCCAGATGAATAGGTCAGTGCTCAGGATCAGGTACAGGGTCAAGACTAGTGTGGGGTCAGATTGGTATGGGGTGGTCAGGGGTCGGCTACTGGAGTCAGTATTGGTTTAGAGTTATGATGAGTACAGGATCTGAGCTAGGGGTCAGAATAGGATGCTGGAGTCGGGTCAGAGGTCAGGGTGAGGAAGGAGGCAGACACCTTGCCACGGGCCAGAGTCTCAACACTGGCACCCAGATCATCCACCTCCATGCGGAGCTCACTCTTCTCCTTTTCCAGCTTCTGCCGCACCCGCTGCAGACTGTCCACCTGCTCACCCAGCTCGGCCGCGCTCTCTGCCTGCTTGCGCCGCAGGGCAGCCACTGTGGCCTCGTGCCGCAGCGCCGCCTCCTCCAGCTCCCGCCGCAGCCGCCCCAGCTCTGCCTCACGCTTGCGGCAGCCCTCGCGCTGCCCCGCAGATGCGCCACCGGCCTCCTCCAGCCGCTCGCTCAGCTCCTCCAGCTCCCGGGCTGCCTCTGCCCGCTGCTTCTCCACACGGGCCCGGGCTGCCCGCTCCGCCTCCAGCTCCTCTTCCAGCTCCTCTGCCCGAGCCTAGGGATGGGTGGGCGGCAGCTGTCCCCTCTGTGGGCTCTGACCCCAGTCCCCGCCTGCCCTCATCCCCCACACACCTGCAGCTCCTTGATCTTCTTCTGCAGCTGAGCCCCAAGGAGCTGCTCGTCCTCCACCCGCAGGTTCAGCTGACTCAACTCTGAGTCCTTCCTGGAGTCACGGGAGGGGGGCATGAGGCAGCCCTGGTCCTAACTTCCATTAACCTGCCTGGGTCCCCAGTACCCGCCCCCAGCACACCCCCTGCCTGAGGCACTCTGCACCCAGAGCTAGCCCTGAGTGACCTCACCCTGTGTTCCCTCTCAAGCCCCGGCCCCAGAGGCCAGTCAGGGTCCCTTGGTCCAGGGAGGGCAGGACACTACGCCCTGCACCCTAGTGAGCCCCTCTCTCAACCCTCCCTTTTAAACTTCTGCAGTAATGGGGAACTGACTGGAGTCCGGAGGGAATAAGGCATGGGGTGCAGGCTCACGAGGCCACCTGCTGGCCAGGGGGTCAGGTCTACTGCCTGCCCCATACCTACTTCTTGAGCTTCTCCTCCAGCTGCTGCTTGTCCTGGGCAGCATCTGTCACCGACTCCTGTGTCAGCTTCAGGTCACCCTCGAGCTTGCGTTTGGCCCGCTCCATGTCCATGCGCAGCTTCTTCTCCTGCTCCAGGGAGCACTCCAGCTGTGGAGCAGGACAGGGTGGGCTGGCTCAGCCACTGTCCTGGCTGGCCCAGCCCCTCTGCACAGCCCTCTGCTGTGGGCCTGACTCACGTCTTCCACCTGCTGCTCCAGCCGGAGCTTGGCCTTAGCCAGTGCGCTCACACGGTCCTCCTCGGCCTGCAGGTCGCCCAGGGCCTGCTGGTGGGCCTCCTGCAATGCCTTCTTCTCCTTGGTCAGCCGGGCCACCGACTCATCCAGTGCTGCCATCTCCTCTGTCAGGTTCTTCACCTGTGCCAGGGCCAAAGTCACCATGGGGATGTCTCTCCTGCACTCTGGTCTGAGCAGCCAACCACACCAGGTCACAGCAACTGCCCCTTCCTGCTAGGGGACCTCAGGCAAGTCGATTCACTCTGAGCCTCAATTTCTTCATCCCTAGGATGATAATACCGTCCTCCTCGAGTTATTTTGTGGGATTAGTGAGCAAATGCTCACAAAGTGCTGTGCATGGTGCCTGGCTCAGAATGAGAGATCAATAGATACCAGCTATTTTTGGTATCAACAGGTGTTCCAGATAGATATTTCCTAGTCCTGGCTTCCTCAGTGAGCACCTGTGAGAACCTAAATAAGCAGCTCCTCCCACCTCCCCACCCCACATCCCCCCGCAAGCCTCGCTTTCCCCTCCTGTATAGTGGAGTCAATACTCCTGGTCCTTTGAACGACATGGGGCTGTCATAAGGATTCAGTGATAGAAGGAGGCAGGTGAAGGCTCCTGGGCAATGCAGAGCTGGGGAAGTGGGGTTCCTGCCTTCAAGGGGCTTGCACTCCAGGATGGATGACACTCACTAGCATTTCCTGAGCACTTGCTATGCGCTGGCCCTGTGCAGAGTGCTGGCAAAGGCCAGCTACACACTGAATCCTCACCTACCTCATGAGATACGTGCTGCTATGAACCCCATTGACAGATGAGGAAATTGAGGCCCCTAGAGAGGAAGAAACTTGCCCAAGGCCACACAGCAGGGGCCTGGCAGAACCAGAAGTGGGACCTGCAGCTGCCTGGCCCCAAAGCTGGCCCCTAGGCTCTGGGCCTTTCCCTACAGCTGGCCTGGCCCACACCTTATTCTCCGTGGCTTGCTTCTCCTTCTCAGCCTTGGCCAGTGTCAGTTCCAGGTCATCAATGTCCTTCTTGAGCTCCGTGCACTCGTCTTCCAGCTTGCGCCGGCGGGCAGCCAGGTCAGCATTCACCTCCTCCTCGTCCTCCAGCCGCTCGCTCAGCTCCTTCACCTTCGCCTCCAGCTGCACCTTGGACTTAATGAGCAAGTGGCAGCGCTCCTCAGCATCCGCCAAGTTGTCCTGTTCCTGGAGGAGGACACAGGGAATGAGGCAAAGTTAAGGCAGGTCCAGGTAAACCAGCTGAGGGATACCAGGCCAGGCCCTGGAGAGGAACATTCATTCGTCCATGCAAAGGTTTGACACCCATGCTCCGCTGGGCTCTGGGACCAAGGAATGCCTGTGACCCACTTTTGGCCTTGAATGGGCTCAGCTGTGGTGGGATAAGGGCTCAGGTAGAGGGATGGATGGGGCGGCAAGAGGGGAACATTAGACAGGCTGGAGGCAACCCAGACTGATGCCCCAACAAGGGCTCTAGGAGCAAAACCAGCTGCCAGCAATGCCCACACTGGGCTGAGTTCTTCTGGGGGGTCCTGCGCGGCCATGGAGGGCTCTGGTGTTCTCTCCCACTTCACCACCTGGCTGCATAACTGTCTCCTGCCCTAGAGAGTGAGTTTTGTGACCACAGGCCTGTCTCTGTCTTCCCACCAATGTATCTCCAGAGCTACCAGGGGGGCCTGGTACACAGGTAAAGGTATTTGCTGAAGGAAAGAATGGCTCTGTGGACTTGGGGACATGCCGGGCCCTTGATCACTGCCATCTGGTTATTATGCTACCTGCCACCTGGGTTCCCATGGCCCTTAATCAGATAAGGGAGCCTGGGTCTGTCTCAGGGACGGCATGACTGGGAGAGCTGGGGAGATGGGGCTCTACTTCAGCTGTGGTGGGAAGCCCTGGCAGCACAGGGGGTGGCAGCACTAGGACACCTAGACAGACTAAGTCTGTGGGTGGGGAGGTTGGGACCATGAGAGGCTGAGCATGAACACGAGCTCACAGACCTCATCTTGTGGCACCTCTGGAAGAGAAAGAAAGATCCAGGCAAGGCATTGGCACCCAGAGCATGCTAGTTCCATCCTAGCCAGGGGTCTGGTTGGGGTATTTCCTCAGAGCAGCCTGGGGTTCTCTGGGGATGCCAGGGGCACCAGGTCACTGAGGGACACCCTGCCCTCCTTCCCCTCCCCTACTCACTGCCTGCAGCTGCAAGGCCAGGTCATTCTTCTCCTGGGTGACAGTGACGTGCGTCTCCTCCAGCTCCTGGCGCTTGGCCTCAGCAGTAGCCAGCGCCCCTCGCAGCCCCCGCAGCTCAGCCCGCAGGGCCGCCAGCTCCTCTTCAGCCTGCGCTGAGCGTAACAGCGGCTTCATCTTGAAAAAGAGCTTCATCCATGACCAATTCTTGACAGCATTGAAGGCACGGATGTTCCACTGGATGGTGAACAGGGCATCCCTGGGGAGGGGCAGCCAGAGGTGACCAGCAGGCTCAGTGCTGCCCCTTCATAGTAAGAGCCGTGATGTGCCCTGAGCACCCACCCCGGGCCAGGCATTGCACTAAGCACTTCAGTGTGTTGTCTCATTTGATCCTCCCAACAGCCCTCTCAAGTAGGTCCTAATGCCTCTGCTTTATAGATGAGATCCAGGGAGAGGCCCAGGGTTACACAGGTCTGCCTCCAGGGTGGGCACTCATGAATGTCCTGTTGGCCCTTGCAATTGTCCTGACAATACCAGGAGTGGTAAAGCCACTGGGCCCTGGGGTCAGACTGCCTGGGCTCACATCCCCGCCTCCCCCACCCCCCGCAACTCTCCCTCACCGCCCCCCCCGTAGCCAGCGTGAGTGTGTCTCTCTGACACAGATAAGCGCAGCCTCTGCCTCTTAGCACTGGCCTGTACTTTAACCAAGATAATGCAAATAAAGCACCTTGCGCAGGGCCTAGCACTTAGGAGTCTTGGAAGACACTAGGTGCCATTATTACCACTCTGGACCACACTCTGGGGTGGCCTGGAGTGGAGAGACAGAGTCTCTTACCCTAATTTTGGAGGTGAAGAAATGGAAGCTGGGGGTTGAGGGGCACAAAACAGAACCTTCCCCCTTCAGAGACACCCCTAATCAGCCATAGGGGATGCTCTGACCCACAGAACAGTATGACAGGGTTCTGAGAGCCTAGTGGTACTGAGAGCCGAGGGACAGTGGCTACACCCCTAACCCTGTCCCCTACTCCCTTCCCACACCCACCTGCCTCCAAGCAGGTGCTGGTACTCAAGGCGCATGAGGCGGCCCCTGCTCCGCGCCTGCAGCAGCGTCAAAACCTTGGCCAAACGCTGGTCCCGAAGCTCCTCCAAGATGCCTAGAAGCCCAGCCTTGAAGAACACCTGGGCAGGGGAGTGAGGTGTAACTGCCAACCACCCACATGTCCCCTGTCCAGTGTGACCACCCATACCTAGGTCAGCCCTAACTCCCGGGTGCCCTGACCTTGGTGTGTCCGAACTGGTACTGAGTGTGGTCGATGTCCAGCGAGCCCAGCAGCTTCTCTGTGGCCTTCCTGCTGTCCATGAAGGTGTCATCCGGGATGGCGCTGGGGTTCAGGATGCGGTACCTGCAAAAGCAGGGAAGGGCTGGTGAGGAGGGCATTGGGCGGGGTGTCAAGGGCTGAGGAGGCTGGAAGAGGTAGCAGGGAAATATTCCTGGGCCTCTCAGAGGCTGAAGCAGAGGCCCCAGAGGGGCGTGCACTGAGCAAGCTGGCAGAGGCATGTCATAACACTGGGGGTTGCGTGTACTCTGCTTTAAAACCTTGGGTTGCATTTACATGCATTCAGTAGTTAAGTTCTTTAAGAAGCTGCAGTATTTACAAAAGGCATGCAGCACTTTTATAATTTTTTAATTTGTAATTTTTTAATTTAATTTTTTTTGAGAAGGCAAAAAATATAAAGAAGGTGATATGGTATATAGCATATCACAAACTGAAGAAACATTTGGGAGAGAATTCTAATCAACAAGAGCAAGGGTTCCCGCATGTTCACTTCTAAAGCGGACACAGTGGCACATGTGTACAGGGCCATGCGGGTCAGGTGGGCATGGCCACACAGTGAAGGCAAAACCCTAGAAACACAAAAGTCACCCCTCCAGGGGCCTGATTATCACAGCACATTTACGAGACCGTGGGATATTTTACTGCCAAAACAAGGTGGATGATGCTGCACGTCAGAAAACATTTACCCAAAACCACAGAACGGACATCACCGAGAGCGAACCGTAATGTAAACTATGGACTTTGCTGATTATGATGTGTCACTGTAGGTTCATCGACTGTAATGAATGTCCCACTTTGAGGAGGGATGTTGATAATGGGGGAGGCTTTGTGTGTGGCGGGGGTAGTGGGTATACAGGAAATCTCTGTACCTTCCCCTTAATTTTGCTGTGAACCTAAAACTGCTCTAAAAAGATAAAAAAATTTTAAAAAAGATGATGATGCAGACTTATGTCTGTTGATAAGGAGCAATCTCTTTCTCTTATGCGAAAAAACAAATTCACAGAATGGGGGCACCTGTGCGCCCATGTGTACAGTATTTGCACAGACGTGTATAACGGTCAGTGTGGATGACCAGTTACTTCTGGAAGGGGAGGGAACTATGGACGCCTGTAGCCTGACAAAAGCAAACCTATAAAGGGAATGGGGGTGAGGCAGCTAATAGCACTGACTGGTGCCCACTAGGTGCCAGACATTATACAAAGTCTAGTCCACGTGAACCCTCGTTCAGCGCCCACATCTGTGTCCAACTCTGCCTGCCCCCTGAGCTCCAGACTAACAAGTCCAGTCTTCCCCTCGACTTCCCTTCTAGGATATCTGCTAGGGACATTTCAGAGTTGACATGTTCAAAGTACTCAATCCACTCTTCCCCCATCCCCCCCAAAATAAAAAAATCCTATCTTGGTCTCTCAGTAAATCTACCACCAACTCCCCAGCTGCTCAGGCCAAACACCTGGGAGTCACCCTTGTCTTTTCTTTCTTATTTTGTATCCAATTCATCAGCAAGACCTGTGGCTGCACGTCCAATATTTACCCCGAGCCTGTTCACTTCTCCTCCCGGCCATCCCCGGGTCTCAGACACCACCACATCCCACTGGGATGCCTGCCCAGGGTCCGTCAGTCATCACCACCCCGCCTCTGCCACCAGTCCCCCTGCATCCCCCTCTGTGATTGAGGTTTCTGTCTGTTTGGCTCTAAAATGTGTGCCTTTCCCACCTCCTCAGGCTGCTGCCTCCACCTGGGTGGAGGGCAGAGGAGAAGGTGGCTCTGGGGAGGGAGCTGGGGAGGAGCGGGAGACACCCACCGCTGCCTGAAGTCGGTATAGAGCAGCCTGTTGGGGAATCCTTGGCGGCAGATCCGGATCCCCTCCAGAACTCCATTGCAGCGCAGCTGGTGTAGCACCAAGAAGGCATCCATGACTCCTGGACATGGTGAGGGTTAGAGGAAAAGGTTAGAGGTCAACAGACACACTTCACGCCCTGGAGAAAGACCAATAGTCCAGACGCAGGGCTTACTTTGAGGCTGTGCAGGCCCTGTGGAGGAGGAAGACCCAGCTTCTTGTCTGCCCTGTCCCCTCCCTCCACTGTCTCCCCACCCTACCAACCCAGCCCTGAGGTGACTACCTGGGGTCTTGTTCTCATTGGGGACAATGCAACGGACGAAGTGGGGCTGTGTGGCCCGCAGGTTGGTCATCAGCTTGTTGAGGTTCTCCTGGGGGTGGGAAGAGGGGGGAAGGCACAAGAAGGCAGAGAAGCAGAATTGGAAACCGCAGTGGATCAGCCCGTTAGGGATGGGGACGGGCGAGCTAGGTGCCTAAGTGAGCCTCGGTACGTCTGTCCTTCACTCTGTTCCTTGTGACACTTTGCCCTCTTCTGCTTGACTTGGCCCCGCCACCGTCACCAAAGTCTTCATCCCCTCACCCAATCCCCATCCCTCCCACAGGCCCCTGTGGCTCCCACTCCATCCCTGCCAAACCCTGCCCAGGCAGCATGGGGACGGGAAGCAGCACAGACTTGCTGTGATGTTCACGTGGAGAGGAGTTAAACATCACTGCAAGTCTTAACAGCCGCCCGCCCAGGGTGCAGGGGACAGAACAGGGAGCCAGGGATGGGGTTGGAGGTTGGTGGGGTGAGGGCCTGCTCGGGGCCCAGACTGGGCCTCACCTTGTGCAGCTGGGACACCGTCTGGAATGATGCTGCCTTCTTACGCTTCTCTTTTACCCCAGACTTGGGGGGCTCGGCTAGGAGAGACATGGGACCAGTCACTCCAGGGGACGTCACTCTGAGAGTCCCCTATAGAATCTTGTCCCTCAGTACTCACTGGAGCAGGAGCCTGCATAGTTCTCGTAGAGTGTAGCCAAGAGCTTGTTCTGTGATTTTTGAAAGATGGGGACCACCGTCTCATTCAGTGGATCCTTGTTTTTCTCCAACCAGCCCACAATGCTATAAGGCACCTGCCAGAGACCAAGGACGTGCTGAGCCAAGGTGGGGGAACCCAGAGGAGGGAAGAGAGTGATCAAGAGCTGGGGTTCCAACAGGCACCTACCACGCCCGCATAGTGGACCACCTCAAAGTGGGCCTGGTATTTGCGCTTCTTGTCAGGCCGTGGTTGCTGGAAATTGGGTGACTTCCCCGCGTGGTTATCATAGAGCTTGGCCCGGAAGCTGGCATCTGAGGCCTTGGGGAACATGCACTCCTCCTCCAGGATGGATAGGATGCCCAGTGGCTGGGGACAGGGAACAAACTTGAGGGGCCTCCATCAAGCCAACCTACCCTGGCTGGGCTGGACCCTCATTTCCCAGAGCCCCTCCCTCTGGGAGCCTTCCCAGACTCCCCAACATCAGCCATTTGCCAGGAAGGACGGAAACCAGACTTGTGCCCAGGAGCCCTGTCTTCTAAGAGAGAAAGAGAAGTTTGTGGCTTGGCTTCTAACCCCCTTCTGCACGATTCACAGCTCCGAGTTGTCCTCTGTGCTTATAAGAAGCGTGCAAACTCACACTGGCATCTCTGTACCCACTCACCCCCCGGCATCCATGGTCTCACACACACACTTACACGTGGTACAGTCAACAAAAGTAGCTGAGTTCAAATTCTGGCTTCCTCACTTACTAGTTGTGGGGCCCTGAGACCTCTCTAAGCCTCAACTTCCTAACCTGCAAAATGGGGAAATAAAGACTTTCAGTGCTGCTATCAAAGCAAAAAACTGTCGATCCCCTAAATGTCCAATAACAGGAGGTTACAGAAATGCATGAAAAGCATATGCTGATCCATTGTGCCTTCCTCAACAATGTTCAATGTTAAAATACATTTCAGAGAGAAAGATGAGGAAGGAGTCTGTGTCTTAGAAGAGAAAATGGATGCCCAAGATAAAGGATTTGGAGGAAACTAACCAAAGTGCCAAAATACAGCTTGTGGTAGAATTGAGGGAAACATTTTTTTCCCCTTTACTTCTGATTCTTCAAATTTTCTTTGATATTTCTTTCTTCCAGTCTTTGTACAATGGAGCAATATATGTAATGTTTCATAATCAAATACACAAATAAGCAAACATGCCCTTCCCTGACCACTCCCAGAGCAGTTCTCAGGGTCCAATGAAACTGTGGCTGCAGTAAGGCCTTGTGAACTGCAAAATCACACGCACCCATGAGGGGCCATTGTCAACAGTGCTGGGACACACACACACACACACACTGCTCACAGATACTCACCAACGCACATTCACGTACATGCACACATTCCCATTCATACACGTGCAGACAGACGCGGTCACAGCCACACTCACATTCACAATCACACACCTACGTGCATGCTTCCACACACTCGCTCGCATACAAGCACATTCACTCCTGCTCCCTCACTGCACCCACCCTCCCTTCCTTGCAGTGACCTTGCCCCGGGCCCCACCTTCTCGATGAGGTCGATGCAGGGCTGCAGGTCCAGGCCGAAGTCGATGAAGACCCAGTCGATGCCCTCCCGCTTGTACTCCTCCTGCTCCAGCACGAACATGTGCTGGTTGAAGAACTGTTGCAGCTTCTCGTTGGTGAAGTTGATGCACAGCTGCTCGAAGCTGTTGAACTGCAGGGGGAGGCGCTGGGCTCAGCAGGCCTCCTTGTGAATGAGGAAAGGGAGGCCCGTGCAAGAGTTTGCTCCTGCCCCCACCCATCCGTGGTCCTCCACCCGGGAAAGAACAGAGCCTGGGGGTGTGGGCCTGCTCTCACCTCGAAGATTTCAAAACCAGCGATGTCCAGGACCCCGATGAAGAACTGACGGGGCAGCTTTGTGTCCAGTGTCTGGTTGATCCGAGACACAAGCCACCGGAAGAGCCGGTCATAAGTGGCCTTCGCCAGAGCCCCCACGGCAAACACCACCTGGAGAGGTGGGGAGGCTGGGCTGGGACCTGGCAAGGAGAGCACCCTGCCCTGGCTGTCCCCAGGTGCACCCTGGTCTGCGAGCAGCTCACCTGCTCCACACTCTGGCCCTTGGTCACGTACTCGTTCCCCACACGCACTCGGGGGTGCAGAAGGCCTTTGAGGAGGTCTCCACTGCTGACCCCCATCAGGTAGGCAGCCTTGTCAGCACCTGACAGGGCACACAGGTGGGATAAGAAGGAGGAGGTCAAGAATACAGACACTTGGGGGCTCTACTGGCCTCAGCCTGGGGTTAGGAGAGGGAGGTTGGGAGAGGTCAAGTTCAGGGCCTGCAAATTGTATGGCTCAGGAGGGTAAGGGTCTGGAGTTGAGAAGCCAAGGCTTACATCAGGGCCAGGTAAGACTGAGGTCAAAGGTTGTGAACAAGGGTTAAGGTTAATAGTCATGGACAGGACGTTGGTATCAGGGTCAAGATGATGACCAGGTTGGGCCAAGGTGGGGCCCCTCACTCTCAGTGCCATCGGCCTCAGCCTGCTCCTCCCGCTGCTTCTGCTTGAACTTCATGTTGCCGAAATGCAGGAGGGCACCCACAATCTTATAGCAGGCACACTTCTCATCCACGCTGAAGCCCAGGATGTCCATGGCATGCTGCGGTGGGGGACAGCGGGATCAGAGAAATCGGGGCCCCACCAAGGGTCAGCCAAGCAAGGGGCACTGAAACTGCTCCCTGCTCTCCATCCAGCTTCACACATCCCCACACTGCAGGCACCCCACTCTGCTCCCCTCCCACCACAGACATACGTCAGTGGCCATGAGCTCCTCCCCATCATCCATGTTGTCCACGGTGATGACGCCCTGGCTACAGAAGTGGTAGTCGTAGGGGTTCATAGACAGAAGCAGCATGTCTGGGGGACACGGAGCAGAGAAGGGCAGGTCCAGCTGTGTTTACCCAGCTACCCTCCTCCTCCCATCCCTGCATGGTGTGTCCTGGGGACCAGCCTGGCAGGAGAGTCTAGGGCCCTCCTAGGACTTCTCTGTAGCCTGAGTTTTTCACCTCCACCCTCATGCCCATGGATCCTCTTTCTTTATGGTTCCCTGAGGAATGAGCCCCAGTCCCTATGTCTCACTTATCCCTCGACCATTGCTCATGGCCACCCCTCTGGCCAGACTCTGCCGTTGAAGGGCTTGCAAGAGAGGGGAGCTTGGCCTAGACAGAGTCATTGCTCCTTCTTTGGTGCTGGATGGGGCCTCTCTAGTCTCAAGACAGCAGGAGGAACAACCTTGCCAGGACAATGGTGCTAAAGGCCCTATTCCCTAGCATGAGAGGAGAAGGCTCGGCAATAACCAGAAGTCCCAAGGGAGTAGAGGGACAGAAGGGGCTCTGAGTCCCCAGGAAAGAAGGATGTCACAGACTCCAGAACAGTGAGGCAAGAGACATCCCAGGGCCTGGTCTGATGGAGCCAAGAAGACACCAGGCAGCCCCACTCCCGCCCAGCCACCCCTGGCCCTCACCCTGCAGCTCTGGCTTCTTCCCCGAGAGGATCTGGTAGTAGACATGGTAGCTGCGCTCACCGGGCAGCTGGAAGATCACCCGCGACTTTTCCAGGAGATCTAGGAGAAAGGGAGGCGCTGGCCTACCGTCCCCTGCACCTCCCCAGAGTGGGTCACCCCAATAGGGTTGAGGGGGCAGGGAGAAGGTACCAGCGAGGGGCAGGGGTGTGTGTAGAGGCGCTGTGTCCACATACGTGCCAGCATGTGCTGAAGGGTGTCTCTCCATTGGTGCACGTGTCACAGTGCGGGAATGTGTGTGTGTCTGTCTGTCTGTCCAGGTGTCTCTGTATGTGGGTGTGTGTGTGTGAGGGGTCTTCATTTGTCCTTTCCTTCATCTATGCTTTCATTCCTTCATCCATGGACCACACTCCCTTCCTCCAGAGCAGTGCTGGTGTGACGGTGTGTGCGTGGAGCAAAGTTTCCGAGTGTCTGCACATGGTTAGTCAGGGCGTGAATTATAATGTTCCCTGTCCATCACTACATGCCTGTGCTTATCCATCAGTATCTGGCCATGCATCCCAAGGTGGGGAGTGGTCAGAGCAGCGGCCTCTCTGTGCATGCAGCCTGGGCACCTGGTGTCTGTGCAGCAGGGGTAGGTCAGGCGGGATGGGGAACAACCCCAGAGAGGTGTTAGGAGAAGCTTCCAGGAAGGATGGGGACTTGAGTTTAGAGATGAGGCTGGGGCAGGAAGGGCAGAGGCCTGCCCTGTCAGGGCCAGAGAAAAGCTGGGATGGGGTAAGGGCCCAATCATGAGGAGCCTGACTGGACAAATAAGGATTTGGGTCTCCAGCTTAAGGTGATGAGATCTAGAAAAGGTTTTTAAGCTGGAATGTGATGTGGTCACATTAGTATCCATGAAAAGATCACCCTGGCTGGAAGATCAAGCAGAGAAATGGAGGCTGGGAGACCACGTGGAGGCTGGTGGACTGTTCCAGGTGAGAGGTGAGGTGGCCTGAGCTGGGCAGTGGCCAGAGGATGGAGAGAAGTGCCTGGAACAGGCAGGAGCCCCAAGGACTTGATGATGGATGCCCAGCCTGAGTGGAAAGACTCAGGCCTAGGCCTCTGTCCCCAGGCCCTGCCCTCGCCCACCCTCTCCCAGACTCACAGCTGTCAATATCGGCAGATGCCAGCTTCCCAGAGGGACCAAAGTGAATGCGGATGAACTTGCCCTGCGGGCAGAGGAGTAGCCTCAGTCAGAGGGCTCAGCCAGCGCTGCCCTTTTCGCTGAAGGCTTCCACCACCTACGTCTCCCTGCGGCTGACCCGGCTCGGCCCCGCCCACCTCTCCCTACGGGGCCACTCACAAAACGGGATGAGTTGTCATTCCGCAGGGTCTTGGCGTTGCCAAAAGCCTCCATGGCAGGGTTCGCCTCGATGATTTGATCCTCGAGGGTACCCTGGTGGTGGCAGGTGAGGGGGCTGTCAGCCCTGGTGCTCACTCACTGGGAGACGAGAGCAGCCCATGGTCCTGGGTATCAGCCCATCCCAGACAACTCTGTTCGGGAAGGGGAAGGGGGTTCCCCAGGACCTCACAGCCGTTGCCTGCCCCGCTCACATGGCCCCATACTTACCCCCGTCTTCGTAGCCAGAAATTGCTAGGGGGAGAAGGAAGACAACATCAGAGGGTGTGAGGTCTCACCAGGCCGGGGGCAAGGTGGGGGCAATAGTTAGCAGGACAGTAAACGTTAGTCACCCAAATGTGTAGCCCCGCACCCCACTCCCCATGCCTGACCCTCGCAGGACTGTTAGGAGAAATGCTGGAAAGTAGGAGCAAGCATGGCCCTAGTCAGGGGCTCGAGGTAGGGGGCTGCATCCAGGGGTCTCCTCCTCATAGCCCTTCCCCTCCCCCAGCTCTGTCTCTGGCCTCTCCCTATCTCTTCATTTCCCACACACCAGGAAGTGGCCCTTGCCCCAAACCCAGAGATTCCTGACTAAAATTTACTCCCCTTCTGACCTCAAATGCCCCCTCCTCTAGGAAGGCTTCCCTGATGCTCTGAGGCTGGAAGAGACTTCTTCCCACTTGACCTTTCTTACCCCTCACCTCCCTCTGTGACAGCCCTTCACACTTCTCCTTGGTACTGTGATTAGGTGTGTCTTCATTGTGAAATGTACACCTACTATTATTCAAAATGGCCCTGCCAGGTGCATATTATTAGTCCTTATTTGTGAATAAGGAAACTAGACTTAGAGAAGGGAAGTGGTCTGCTCAGGGCCACACAGCAAGTTGGGGGCAGAGTAGGCACTGAGCCCAGGCATCTTGCCTCCCACGGCACCCAAAGCCACCCAAATGTCTCATCTAGAGGGACTTTCTGAATCCAGAGGAGCACCCCCATTCCTCTCCTAGCCTCATCATTGTCTTCCCTCCATTTTCCTTTCCTTCTCTTCCCTACGCTGGCTGGCAGCAGCCTGGGAGAGAAAGGAAGGAAGGGATCCTGGAGTGACAGGTGCTGTGCCACCAGGAGATGGTTTGTCATGCACCTCCAGGGAGCCCAAGACTTAAAAATACCCTCATAGATATTTCTGGGGGAGGGACGCAGGAGAGAAATGGCAGGAGCCCCCTCCCCCAAGTGCCACCTCACACGCTCAAGTCCAGCGCTTTGGAACAGGGCTCTTTCTGGCAGGTGTGGTCATATTTGGAACCAAGAGGAGGGAGGGTAATAAGGCTTTTAAGTTCCAGCACCCATGGTCCCTGTGGGCCAGGCTGTCTCTCTCCTTCCCTTGCCTGACACCCCCTGGGACTCCACAATGCAGGGCTCCATTCTGCCCAGGGGCCTCCCTGCCAGCTCTGGCCTCTCCCTGCCCTCCATTCCTGTTACTGGACTAGCCCCAACTTTCTGCAGCATCCTCATAGACTATTTAGGGGTTTGGAAAATGGGATAGGGAGGGGAAGGAGGAAAAAGTGCCCAAAAGTCAACAGCAAAAACAAAACAAAACAACAAAAACAACCACCACCACAACAAAAAACCAAAACTGAAATAAAAATCAAAAACCAAGAAAATCAAATGGGGAAAAAGGAAAAGGCAAAAAGAAACAAAAATGTACAGTGGAAAAAAGAAAAGAAAAAGAAAAAAGAAAAATGCCCCAGAATAAAGCAAGGCTCAACAGGCCCAGGAGAGGGGACTGTGTGGGAGGAGGCCTTGGGCTTCTGGAGAGAAAAGGCAGCCAATTTTGGGGTGTTTGGGGGGGCATACACGGAGCTCTGAACAACTAGCCCTGGGGCTGGGAATGAATGTTGTGCCTCAAAAACAAAAACAAAAGAAAATACTGGGCTCCCATTGTTTCAGAAATTTTTAAAAATGGTACAGAAACCATCGGGTGCAAAACTGCCCCCCTAACCTAGCCATTAGGAATGCCAAGTGCCCTTGGCTCTGGCTAAACCCTGCATAAGCCTGCTTGTTTGACTGACAGCAGAAATGAGTCTTTGCTGCACGATAAACCAAGAAAACAATCATTTCTTAGTAAAAGCAGCCTATTTGGTAAACATTTTCAAGATTCGAAGGTCATGATGGAAGGGAAAGTTACATTAAAAGTGTAGGAATAGCAATGTGGTCCCACCCTCTGTGTTAGAGATGGGAACATTGAGGCAGGCCCGGAACTGGTCACACAGTGTGGCAGAGGTGGCCACAGCCTCTCTGGTCAAGCCTTGCTCAGGCCAGAGTCCCCCACCAGGGTAGGAGGCTCAGGCAGGGCTGGAGGCTCTGGGGAATCAACATTTTAAAAAGAAAAAAAAAAAAAAAGAGAAAGAAAAGAAAAACAGTGAGAAGCAGCAGGGAGCGGCGCCCGCGTGGGCGAGTCTTACGGCCTTCTTGCCCGGCCCGTCTCCCAGGGCAGCGACGATGGCAAAGTACTGAATGACCCGCTTGGTGTTAACCGTCTTACCGGCCCCCGACTCTCCGCTTGGACGACACAAACATGAGTCACCAATGCCCATCTGGCCACTCTAATTCCTCCCATTCCCCAACACCCCACCATCTGAGCAGGGCCCCTCTGCCCTCCCCCCACCCAGCTCCCAACTCAGGACCCCCAACTCAAAACCCCCGAGAGATAGATTAGCGCTCAGAGGTGTTGAGCTGTTTACAAAGCAAGCCAATGTAGACCATCCCTGTGAGATGAGAACACACCTGATCGTTTACTGAGCACTAATTTAGTGCCAGACGCCGTGTGGGCTCATTGAAGCCTTAGAAACCCTATAAGGCAGGCGCCATTAGCGCTCCCATTTTACGGATGCGGAAATGAGGCTCAGAGAAGTTATGTGCCTGTCCCTGCTGTGTGCCAGGCACGTACATTAACTCGCTGATTCCTATAGCTCTATGTGGTAGGTGTGTAGGATTGTTCTGTTTTGACTGATGAAACTCAGAGGCCCGATGCCAGCAGGAAGTGGCCACAGGAGAACCTTAACCCAAGTCTTTCTGGTTTCGAAGGCCTTGCTCTTGCACCAGGCTGCATGCACACACTCACACACAATGTCCATATTGGCTTGGCGGGGCGTGAACTTGCCATGTAAGAATTCTACCACTTTCCCATGGGGGCAAACAAAGGATCAGAAACAAGATTCAGAGATAAGGAGATGGTAAGAAGGAGGAAAGGGAAAGGAATCTCCCCCCTCCCCTTGAGCCAGAATCAGAACTCCCAAAAGATCAAAAGGTGGAAGAAGATTCCAGGCCCTGGGAGAGAGGGTAGCAGGGCTGGCCATCACTCTGCTTGGGTATCCCTTCCCTGCCCATCACCTATAACGCACATGCCCAGGATGGGGGCAGAGAAAATGGTCTAATTTAGCTTCAGCTGGGACACCAGCTCCAGGTGGTAAAAGCCCTGCCCTGAGTACTCTAGAATCAACCCTGGAAATGATTTTAATTCTACTCCCTTCCTGCCAGATGGCCAGCACTTCCCACCCCGTCCCCAGAGCCCCACACTCACGTGATCAGCATGGACTGGTTCTCTCGGTCTGGAGGAAAGGAGAGGGGATAGAGAAGTTAGCCAAGGTGAGGGACTTGCCACAAGTGGTACACCTTGGGTATCCATGACACGGGGGCAGCCCCTCCACCCCCGGGGACCAGAAATGGGAAGGACTAGCTGGGACCCTCCAGACTGCAGGCCAGCTCCCATTTGGAGAGACAGAATGGCTTTGCTAAAGTGTCCAGCAGCATGAGAAGGAGGGCAGGGCAAGTGGAGGGAAGGGGGTCCTTCACAGAGGCCTCCCTAGAGGGTTGGGTTGGGGAGAGGAGTCAAGGCGGCCCTTACTGCGCAGCATGTCATTGTAGGCGTTATCTGCCACCGCATAGATGTGGGGCGGAGCCTCCGAGCGGCGCTTTCCCTTGTAAGCGGCCACCACGGAGGCCGTGTAGACTGGGAGCCATTTGTAGGGGTTGATGGTGACACAGAAGAGCCCCGAGTATGTCTGAGGAGACAGTTGATGGGTGAGTTTTTGGAGATCCAGGCCCCACTCCTCACAAAAGGTGACCTTTGCAATATTCCCCAAGGAGCCACATAACGTGCCAAGCCATACCCAAACCTCCAGCCCGCGACCCCGCCTCCACAGCCCCACGACATCACCCTGCCCCACCTCTAGCCACGCCCCCCACTGCACACAGCCCCGCCCTTTCCCCGTGGCTCTTCCTCTAGCCCCGCCCCTGAAGCTATGGTCCCGCCCCCACCGCGCACAGCCCCGCCCCGCCCGTGGCCCCTCCCCGGCCGTGGCTCACATAGATCATCCAGCGAGCATAACGCTGGCGCAGGTTGTGCAGCACCGATGCCTCGTTGAGGTGCGTCATCATGGCCATGTCCTCTAGCAAGTCGAAGCGGGGCGGGTTCATGGGCTGCAGTTCGGCTTCACGCACCGTCAGTACCTGCCGGGGAGGCCGTATCGTGGGGTGGCGGCCAGGCAGGAACCGACTAACGACTAACGCCCCTGTACTCTCCCAGACCCCCTTTCATCCAGAGTGCGCTGGCCAGGAGCTGCACCCTGCGGGGCAGAGGAGCTAATCCCAGGAAAAGGGAGAGCCAAACCTTCTGGTCTTTGGTCTCTACGTTGACTCTGCCCCCGGTAGCCTCAGACTTGACCTCGGCCTCCACGTAGGCATCCTGTTCATCAGGTACCCACACCCGCTTCTTCCCTGGATTTAGGGGAGAACATGGGGGCTTTGAGAGTGGCTGAGGCAGATCCAGGAGTTGGTAGCCCAGCTGGGGTTCCCAAGCCATGTCCATAGAGCTGTGCCCCTCCCAGGAGCCCCTCTATCAGAATGCAGGAGTATCTAGAGAAGATCCTTCCAGACCGGGGCTCCTGGGAGGGTCCCTGGAGACCTGGGAGGGTCCCTGGAGATCTCTTCAGAGGATTCCCTGATAACAATTCCTCACGCCCTGGATTACACGCTTGAGTTCAGATTCCTGCTTCTGTCATATTTGCCCTGTGACCTCAGAAAAATCCCTCGTTCTTTGTGGGGATGTTCCCTCAAAGGCAAAATGTTATGGGCATCTCCTGAGGTCCCATATGGAGCAGCCCTCAACATTAGGCACATAATTGTCAGGGGGTTCCGCCTCCCCCATTTCACTGAAGCCTCAAACCTAGGTCTCCTAACTCTGTCCTGTGCTCCTTCCTGCCTGACCAGCTGGCCCCAGAGCCCATATTTCACGGTGGTTAAAGGCACAGACTCAGGCTGCAGATTGCCAGGCTCTGTTCCCTGTCCTGCCACTTATAGCCAAGTGCCCTAGTCAGGACCAGCTGCATAACTTGCAGGCCCTCTTGTTAAAAAAAATTATTAAAAGTTTCAAGATGATGATAGCAGAGTGTTAAATCAAGCATGAGACCCTTCTAAGTGTGGTGCACTGTGCAACTGCAGAGCTTGCACACTCCTGAAGCTGGCCCTGCTCCCTACCTCCCCAGGTTGTTGAGATGATGCATGGAAAGTCATCTGCTCTAGGCCTGGCACACAATGAGCACTTGATACACACTGCCTATTGTTATTATTGTCCTATGAGCAAACCAGCTCACAAATAGTAGTCTTTATTCCTGTCCCTAATAAACAGAAGCTTTGGCTCTATGGAAAGCACTAAAAATAACTCCAGCACAGGTTTTACGGACACGTGGAGGCAGCCTGCACACATACCAGTCACTCTCATCTCAGAGGCCTAAGGCTCCAGCCACGGAGTGCAGCTCTGGAGGGCAGGTGATATTGTCCCATTTTACAGAGGAGCAAACTGAGGCTTGCTCACACACACACACAGGGTCCCTGGGAATTTAGCCTCAAGGTCCCAGACTCTGAGGGAAAGGTCCAGGGCTAAAGCTGTCCCAGAGTAATCCTTCATCCCCAAACTCAGTACCACCCCTCCCCACTCCTGGTCTGAGTCCATAATGGCTTCCTTGTGTCTGTGCCCCCTCTGCCTTTACTTACCATCCCACAGGACAGAGTGCACCTTCATCAGCTCAGGGTAGCTCTGGCGGAGGTAGCGGGCAGACTCCCCGAGTTCACTCACATCCATCATGGCAGTGGCAACGAGAGGTGGAAGATGAAGGACTAAAAATCTTGGAGGTTCAAGGCGGTCCAAGGCAGCAGGCACTGGAAGATGGCAGTGACGGAAGAACTGAGGGACCAAGGGCCCCAAACTGGAGTATGATCCAACAACCCACAAGGCCTAATTAGGTGATTTCCTGGGGCTCCCTACCCCAGCCTCCCTAGTGAGCCCCCAAAACCCCCATGCATATTCTCAAACACCCAAGCATCCTCTCCTACAGACACGGAGAGACTTATGCCCACCCACAGGCACCCTTACCTACCCATCCACTTGCCCTCCCTTCAGCTCCAACCCTAGCCCTGGTCACCCACCTCAGCACCACGGTGAGGGCTGGGAGCTGGGCTACCCCTTTTATTGTCGCTGTCAAGGTCAGCGGAGGAGAGCTATGTCAGCAATCTCCACGTGTCACAGCCCCCCCAGCCTGGCTACAGGACACAAAAGGCAAATTCCCTTTTATCTCCACCAGCACGGCCCCTGGGCTATTTTTACCTCCCATTGTCAGGGGATCACAAAGGCGGAGAGAGACACTCCACTGAGAGACAGGGAGGCTGGGATTCAGAGACTGACAGGCACAGGGACAAAGCAGTGAGAGATTTGGGAAGACTGAGGAACTTGAGAGAGAAACTGAGTCACAGGGAGTCTGATACACCCAGAAAAAGACCGACACCCCTAGAAATGGAGAGCAAGGGGACTCCAAGATGGGGAACCATAGAATGCCCTCTGGGACTATTTGGTCCAACCCTCTTTATACATCCAGGGAAACTGAGGCCCAGGAAAAGGAAAGCACTGGCCACATCTCACAGATCAGCAGTGGCAGAGACCAGGTCAAAGAAGCAGAGAGTGAGACATCCCTCTCCAAGCACCTGGATGCTGTCTCTTTCCCCCACCTCTGTCCCTATCTCTCTCAGGGATCCCCTGAGGCAATCAGGTCTGAAGAAAACCAGACCTGGGAGCATAGGCATAAAAGAAAGATTTGGCTGAAGAAGAATTAAATTGAGGAAATTTAGACCAACCAGGAGCACCTTCATACCCTGACATTCAAGATTCACAGGAAGCCAATTTCCCACTCTTAGCCAACTCTCAACAGGAGTTGGGGGTGCTGGCACTCAGTCTGCCTGATATGGGCTTCAGAATGTGTCAGGACACTTTCAGGCTCTCCTGTCCATCACCTCATTCAAGCTCTGGTGATGCCACAGAATTTCAGAGTCAGAGAGTCAAAGGATCCTGGAAACTTAGACACTGGACACGTAGAGCTGCAGAGGTCCAGGTCAAGATTCCAGCCAGACGTCAGGCTGCGCTCACACAGAGAAACCTTCTGTACCAATGGGCTGCCAATTCCAAAAACACAGACGTGTCTATATTCTATAAAATATGTAAAAATAATTTCAAAGATACATTTTCAACCATATATAGTTCAAAAGAGGCAAACTTAACATATGATGATAAGAATGGAAGAGTGGTCCTTTGAGGGAGGGTAATGATAGAGGGGGCACAAGAGAAGCCTCTGGAACGCTGGGAGCCTATACATAGTCATGTGCTGCACAACGATGTTTCGGTCAACAGTGGACCACATATGCGATGGTGGTCCCATAAAATTAGTACCATACAGCCCAGGTGTGTGGTAGGCTATACCATCTAGGTTTGTGTAAGTGCACTCTGTGATGTTCACACAATCACAAAATTGCCTAATGCTGCATTTCTCAGAACATAATCCGTCATTAAGCGACACATGACTGGACCAAGCTGAGCGGTGGTTACACGGGTATGTTCACTCTGTAAAACTAACTGAGCTGTACGCTTAAGATGTGTGCACTTACTATATGTATGTTACAGGAAAACTTTATTAAAAATACATGGCCAAATTTGGCAATATCTATCAGAATTACGAATGCCCAGACCATTTATCCTACACATATTAAATTTATTCTACAGTTATTTTGTCATGTTATGAAATGATACAGGTCTCCTTTGGGTGGACATTTAGATTGTTCTCAGACTTTATGCCGTTATAATCAGGGCTGCAGTAATATTCTCATAGTCTGATGAATTTTCACAAATAAACACGCTGTTCAATAAAATGAAATTGCTATCATCCTCCTCACTCCCTCTTTCAGTCACCACTCCCTCACCTACTATCCTGACGTCTAATGTCACGGATTAGTTTTCGAAATTTAAATGAATGGAATCTTTCTTCTCTCTCTCCACATTATATTTGAGAGAACATCATTGTGGTGGGGTTTTTTAACATTTTTTATTATTGTTGTTCTTCCTGCATTTTTGAGTTTCCCTCTGGATTTTCTTCTGCTTGAACAACATTCTTTTTTTTTCCTTTTTTTTTTTGGTGAGGAAGATTGGCCCTGAGCTAACATCTGGGCCCATCTTCCTCTATTTTGTATGTGGGACACCGCCACAGCATGGCTTGATGAGCAGTGTCTAGGTCCATGCCCAGTATCCAAACCTGTGAACCCCCAGCTGCCAAAGCAGAGTATGCAAACTTAACCACTACGCCACGGCGCCAGCCTCCAACATCATTGTGTGTTAATTCTCTTCATAGAAAATAGGTTGTCTCTTGTCTGCCTTATTCCACTAAAGGGCAAGAGCTTGGTCTAGTCCCTAGCACCTTGCAGAGTACCTGCACATAGTAGAAAGTCAATAAATACTTGTTGAGTAGGAGGATGAACCAAACTTGGTAGATAGTTTAGATTATAGGGTTTTAATCTCCGTTTGGGGTCAGAGGCTAAGAAGGTGGGCCTGAGCAACTTATGGAAAGCTCAAGGGGTGGGGAAAACTCTGCCCACTATTCAAAGATGCTCAGAAGGCAGGGCTTGTTGCCTAGGGTCCAAGCAATAGAATTAGCCCAGAGAATCAGAACCTCCAACTAGCCTAGCCTGTACCAAATATAATGTGAGTCAGAATTCTAGAATTACCTGCTCAGTGTATAAACCTGGGGCTGAGAAACGAACCAAAAGACATGAGTCTAGAGCTGCCCTGTAAGTTTGCTTCTACTACCCAGGGAACACCTTCCTGCTGAGATGAGCTCACAGACAAACGCGACGAAGCAACAAAGAAACCCAAGAGGCACCCAAGAGATGCAAGAAATGCTGCAATCTGCAAGGACTTCAGGTACCAACTTCAAATACAGTCACGGGTCGCTTAATGACAGGGATACGTTCTGAGAAATGCATGGTTAGGCAATTTTGTTGTTGTGTGTACATCATAGAGTATACTTACACAAACCTACATAGTATAACCTATTACATACCTAGGCCATATGGGACTAATCTTATGGGACCCACCATCGTATATGTGGTTCATTGTTGACCAAAACGTTGTTTTGTGGCACACGACTATGTCACGTGCCACATGGCACAAAGCGGTACAGTCATGTGCCTGAAGAGCAGTCCTGGAGCAGAGGGAGCCCACGTGACTTGTGTGGCCTCAGGAGCAAACCAATGGGGCAGTTACAAGGAAGCTGAGTTTGGATGCACACCCAAAAAAGGATTTTTCACACTCTGAGCCAGTCAGCAATGAAAGAGGATGCCCTGGAAGAAGGTGAGCCTGATAACAGCAAGGAAAAGTCAAGCAGAGATTGCACAGGGCTTGAGGCTTTGGACTGGACAAGCTCTGAGATCTGCTCCAACTTTAGGACTCTAGCATTCCAGGATTTTAGAACCTCTGGAAGCTTTGTTTCTTGATAGCCACCTTCTCACCCCGACTAACCTACCCACTGAGTAGCCACTGCACACAGTCCAAAGTCGTTCTTCTCTTCCCAATGTTATGAGTACAGAGCCAAGACATATGTGCCTCCCAGTTTAGAATCCTGGGTGTTGGAATCTGGGGTCATTAGAACCCCGAAGCGCTAGAATCCTGGGGCAAAAGACTTGAAGCAAATATATACGCAAAATGTGTACAATGGTTTGTTAATTACTCTCTTTTCCTGTATCTTTTATATTTCTCCTTCCATTTTTTTTTTTAAGACTCCCAGGGTTTTAGGAATCAGGAGCATCAGGGCTGGAAGGGAGATCATCTCATCCAGGCCCTCAGCTTAGCTGAGGACACTGAGGCCCTGATGCGGATAGAGGGAGGCCCAGGCCAGACTCCAGGATCCCACTCCCAAGGAGAGCTCTCTACTCCAGCACGTGAAAACCAGGAAAGGAGAAAGCAACTTCAATCAGGACCAGCATGAGGGTGGCTGGCTCTCCACCCTCCTGGGTAGTGTGTCCACCCTCCTGGGCTAGAGGGACTCTCTCCAGAAATCACTCGAAGAACCACAATCTTAAAGGGACTTAAGGCACTGACAGTGCTGGGATGGGCTATCAGGGAGGGCTGGGTCTTAGGGAGCTTTCAGGGCCTCAGCGTTCCCGGGCCCTTAGACCCAGGCGGCTCTGGACAAGCCTGTCACTGCCCTCAAAGACTGAAATGCTCTTGGCCGAACCCTGCCTATCCCAAGCAGAAGGAACAGTAAAGACAAAAGCCAAGAGGCAGAAAGTAGCTTGGTGTGTCGGAGACCCTGTCACAATGCTACTGCATCTGAGGCGGGAACAAAGGGGAGGGTTTTACAAGGTGAGGTACCCTTGGAGAACCCTTGAGGGGTCTCAAGGCAGAGCCCGAGAACCTTGGGCCTACCTGGGAACAGAGTTGGAGGGAAGGGGCAGGATCCAGGGTGGAGGGTAAAGTGGCCAAAGACAGAGATGGGAAGTCTTAGGATGTAGGGGGCTGGAGCCAAGCGGGACACCAGGGTCCAGGTGTCCCAGCTCCTCTCCACCAAAGGCCTCAGATCAGTAGTTCCACGAGTCCTGGAGTCCACAGCTTAGCAGCAGCCAGACCTGGAGGCAGCTGCCGAGCCGGGGCTATTCTGGGGAGATTTCCATGGGCAATGAGCTGATGGGTCAAAGCCCAAAGGGGCCACAGTCCCTCTGGCCTCTCCTCTTCTAGCTCAAGACGCAAGTCAGGAAACTGAGTATTGGAGAAATTAAGGGGGGGCAGGCAGGTAGGCAGAGAAGATGTGATTTGGGAACCAGCCCCAGCCCAAAACATATCTGCCACCAGTGCACTCCAGTGCCTTTGAAGTCCTTCTTTGGATAAAGACACTTAAGGACTCTGTTAAAATGCTTCTTCAGCTCGGAGGGACACATGAATTCAATTCAACACACATCCGACAGCTTCTAATCTATGTCCAGGATGGAACAAGACACTCATTGTCTAGGAAAGGAAAGATGTCAGAATGGAAGAGTTTGAAGGATAAAAGCAAATTTGCTACCAGGACTGGCAAGGAAAAGGGCATGACAACAAGGTCCCTTCCTTCATAGAGCAGCAGTAAATAAACTAGCAAATATGGTTTTTAAGGTGATTAAAGATTGTGGCACATGCTAAAAAAGGACTAAACAGAGTAATGCTGTGGAGGGAAATGGGGACGTACTCTATTAGGTTAGTCAGGGGGCCTCTCTGAAGAAGTGACATTTAAGGTGAGAGCTGAAGGATGAGAAGGAGCGGCCAGGGGAAGAATATCCCAAGCAGAAGGAACAGTAAAGACAAAAGCCAAGAGGCAGAAAGTAGCTTGGTGTGTCGGAGGCCCTGTCACAATGCTACTGCATCTGAGGCGGGAACAAAGGGGAGGGTTTTACAAGGTGAGGTTAGACAGGCAGGTAGGCAGGCGCGGGTCCCTGAGAGTTTTGTAGGAGTTGGAAAGGCCTTTGGACTTTATTGTAAGTGTGACGGGAAGCTGTTAGGGCAGGAGAGTAAGTGGTCAGAAGTTTACTAATGATCACTTTGGCTGCCACATGGAGGCTGGAAGGGACAAGAGGTGCTGCAGGCCAAGCAGTGAGGAGGCTGCAGGCATATAGGTGAGAGAGGAGGGGCCTGCACAGGGAGAGGCAGGAAGGTAGAGGAGAGGGGATGGAGAGCATGAACCCGAGCTCCAAGCCCGGAGCAGCCACATGGGCTGAGGTTGGGCCACAGGGGGCAGAAAGGGAGTTGAGGCTGGACGGAGAAGTTGGGACTGGACTACGAAGGGCTTCAAAAGCCAGATTAGGATTTGGTGCTTTATCCTGCAGGAGCTGGGGAGCCATCAAAGGCATTTTTATTTTATTTTTTTCATCAAAGGGCTCTGAGCAAGGGCATTTGACAATGTGGTCAGATTTATGTGTTCACAAGATCCCTGTGGCAGCTGGTGTGGAGGATGGACTGAAGGGGCGAGACCGGTGGCAGGAAGACTTATTTAGGAGGCGGCTACCATAACTTTCCAAATTCGAGGTGGTGAGGCCCATAGAGGGGCCCTCTACCCTGGCACTCTGGGGGTGGTGGGGGCCCTCCTTGTCCAAGGCTTGTCCCTATCCTTGGGCCCTGCGCAGCTGCTGAGGGCCCGAGTGGGCCCCAGCTCTGATGCTTCAAGCAGAAAATAGGATGAGGGCAGCCAAAAGGCATCAAGGCTGTTTATCCGGAGGAGAGATGCCTCAGCATGGATTTGTAGCTGAAAGGTTACTAGGGGGAGGGCGTGAGGAACCAGCTGTTCCCCCATCCTCACGAAGGGCAAACAAAGGAGGGGACTGTGGCCTCAGATGTAGCAAGAGGGAGGGAGGTTAGACCCATGAAGGGAAATGTCCTGACAGGCATCACAGGATGAAAGGGCCCTTTAGTGATCAGGCTAACCAATTCTCTTATTGAACAATTGGAGAAACTGAGGCACAGAGGAATAGGCAGGTCCTTGCCCAAGGTCACGTAGTGAATCAAAGCTATGACTAGACCCAGCAGCACAACCTCTCCCTTTCAAAGACCCTAGGGGCCTCACCAGAACACTCCCAAGAGTACCCCAGACTGCCCTCAGAAGAATCTAGGACGTGGCTGCTCCAGAGAGAAATGTGCATGTATAGCCCTCCCCGAGATGGAGTGGATGGAAAGACCTGTGCTAGACTGGAGTGGTCTGGACCCCAGCACGGGCTCTGGTCTAGGTGTCTGATTCACTGCATCCTCAAGTTCAACCTTTGTCTTAGGCCCTCACTATCTCAACACCTTTCTGTCTCTGCCCTTACCCCCAACCAGTCTCAGTGTTTTTGGCATTAGGTGGGAGTCCCTTGTATCTTCAAGGGTCTTGGTCTTCCTGTGTCACCCTGTCTCTCTCTGCCCTCCATGACCCAGTATTTCTCTGTCTTGGTCTCTGACTCAGTCTCTCTGAGCTAAGCTGGGCTGGGCCAACCTCCCACCTCGAGTGGGCCCTCGCTGGTAGCGTGCCCCCATGTAGACAATGCTTGGGCCCAGTGCCCAGGCTGGAACAGGTGATAGCAGCTGTGGATCTATCTATAGCTCTCTTGCCCTTCAATTGTTCCCAACTTCAAACAATGTTTAGGCCCTGGATTAAAGACAGCCCCCACCAGCCCTGCTGAAATGGATCCCAGGGGGCATGGGATGAGGCACACGAGGGCCACATCGTGATCTCTTGTAAGTGCCTAACTCTGTCTGGACCTCCATGTTCCCACCTATAGCTATGGGCTCTAAGGCCTTCCAGCTCAGAGGCTGTGTGAGCAAAGGACCAGTGAATGAGGGAACAACGTGTGTATGAACAGAAGATTTGTTCATGGGCACATAAGTGTAGCGACATGTGGGTTTCCCTCCTCCTGCTTTGGTTGACAGACACTCATGGGCACTACGATGCCAATTCCATGAGGGCAGAGACCTTTCTTATTCTTGGCTATATCCCAGCATGAGCCTGGCTATGGCAAGTGTTCAATATACATTTCTTACCTTGGCCTTTAGGAAGAGTGAGGGCGTGCTATGTAGTGGTATGACTCAAACATGAGCAGCAGTATAGATTAGTGACAAAGAACACCTTATCTAAAGGCAGAATTCCCGGGATCAAATCCTGGCTGTGCCAATTACCAACTATGAAATCTGGGAAAATTACTTAATCTCCTAACAATGGAGATTCATAAAAAATACCTACCACATAGGATTCTGATGTGCATTATATGAGTTAAAACATCTGAAGTGCTTAGAATAGTGCCTGGCATGTAGTGAAGACTCAACAAATTACTGTTATTTCCAAGATAAAAAAAGTGCGCAGAAGAATGTATGGGATATCTTATCACCATGTAAAACGGGGCGAAAGAAGAGTTGTGTAGTTACGTGCTTACCTCTGGAGGGACCACCTTTGGAAGGCAGTAACAAGAAGCCGTTAAGAGTGGTTGTGTCTGCAGAGGGGAGTAGGTGTCTGGGGGCTATGGAAGGGAGGGAGACTGATTTTTTTCCTTGTATTCCCTTTTATACTTTTCAATTTTGAATCATGTGTATGTATTATCTATTTCTTAAGTGTTTGCTAAATAAATAAGGGTCACTTCCAACATGATCCTTGAAAAAGCGAACCCCTACTCTGGGCCAGAAGGGAGAGCCTAGGTAAGGACTGATCCTCAGCGTGTGGGCTCACTGCCCTCAGCCCTGGGTCTGAGTCCCTGGGACAACCTCTTTCCTCCAGCCCAATAGCAGACAAGATGTGTCCATGCAAAACCATCCCAGAGCTAGTGGTAAGCCAGAAGGGAGGCTTCCCAGTTTCTAGGCCAAGCAGCAGGGGTTCTGGAAACAGGCTCCTGCCCTCTTCCCTGGCTCCAGCTCCCAGCTCTTCAGCCCAAGCTATTCTTAGAGTCCAGATAATGCCAGCAGTTGCTGCTGCTCATATCAGCTTCCAGAACCTCCCAGCCCTGAGAGGCCCAGTGCTGCCTCCAGCCCCTGGAGCGCTGGCCTGCCAGGTATGGGTCTCCTGCTGGCTCTATCCTCTGCACTGCATGAGCCACACACATTCTGGCCACAAGTAGGTAAAAGGGTTGGGTGGTGGGTCCCTCTAAGACTCCCCTTGCCAGGCAGCTGGGTGGAATAGGAAGGGCTGAAGGACACCCTAGGGTATAGGGTATCCTCCTTAGGGTCACCATCCAGATAGTCTGGCCCAATCGCAGGCTCCAAACTATGCTCAGAATATGAATGAAAGAGGTGAGGGCTATGGACATGGGCTAGCCAGGGAAGCTGGGGTGAGAGGAAGGCAGTAGCAGGGAGGGGGCTTGGGACGGCCAGTGCATGGAGGGAGGGAGGAAGCCAAAAATAGGAGGTCTGGGGAAGAGACAGCAAAAGAGGGTCTGTCCAGCTCTGCCCCTTCCTTGCTATGTGACCTTGAGCAGGTCTCTCTTCCTCTTAGAGCTTCAATGTCCATCATAAAATGGGTATAACCTTATTCTATTGGGTGGTTATGCGGAGTCAGTGAAATAATGTATACAGAGCTTCGCCTGTGCCTGATATATACGCACTATAAAACGTCTGGTGATAGTATCATTAGCCCCATAAGAGCAGGCAATGTTTCTTTTTCATCTTTGCACCTGCAGGGACTAGGTTGGACCTAGGTTGGGCACATGTTAGGATTGCCTCTTCAAATCCTTGCTATGCCATTTACAAGCTAAGTGAAACTGAGCGAGTTACTTAACCTCTCTGAGCCTTAGGTTCCTTCTCTGAAAATGGATATTCAAAGAGTACCTGCCTTATAATGCTGCTGAGAGAAATAAATGAACCAAAGTGCTTAGCCTATGGTAAGAGGTCCACAATGTGAAAACGCAAGTCCTGTGGCTATGTGTATGTTAGGGTAGCACGGTGGGGAAGCCTTGGGTCTGCCTCTCTGGGGGTGGAATTTGAGGTAGTTCCCAGGGCAGCCAACATTCTGGAAGAGACAGCCTGGTGGGCCTACCATGTGGGAGGAAAGTCCCAGGATCTTATAAGGCCACAGCCACCCCACCCTCAAAATCCTGTGCCACAGCCCAGGCCCTCCCTGGGGTCTCAGGATCAGGACAGGCTTGTCCCAGCTTGTGTCATCTTCCTATTTAGTTGAGTTCAACAAACACTCTCTGATGCCTCCCAGATTGGAACCGGTTTGGGGCTTGCTCTTTAGGTCCAGCAGTCTGCCTGGTGGAGGAGACAGGCACCGAGGTACAGACAGTTCTTAACAATTGACACAGAGCCTCCCAGGCTAAGTGCCACCTAGTGGAGTGGGGAATAAGGGAAGAATGTCTGTCCTTCTCAAAAGACCAATTAGAGGTGGAGTGGGAGGGTAGGGTAAGTTATGGCTCTGCTTTTGCCCTTGCGATCACGGCCAGCCAGCTTGGGAAGTGAAGGGCAGAGAGAGGCTCAAAGAGTTAAGCTCAGAAACCAACCCAAGGAGTCTACCCTGGGTCTCTTGAGGTGTTCGGGGTGACCCTGCACTCTCCCACATCCCAGTGGATACCGCCCACCTCTCTGCGAAGCTGGACTTGGCTAACTTAAGGTCAAGAGACCTCCTCGAACACAGCCCTCAGGAATATTTTTTATGGGTTGTAAATGTTGTTATTACAAATATTTCTATTGTCCTACATAATGCTTTAGGCCTTAAATTTCATTTTTAATTGAAATTTTTGATATAACTATATATTCACAAGCAGTTATAAGAAATAATACAGAAAGATCCCCTGTAGTGACATGGATACAATCCCCCAAGCTTATCCAGATTTTCCCAGTTTTACATATACTTGTGTGTGTATATGTACTAAGTTCTTTAAAAAATTTTTTTTTAAAGATTGGCACCTGAGCAAACATCTGTTGCCAATCTTATTTTTATTTATTTTTTCTTCTTCTCCCCAAAGCCTCCCAGTCCATAGTTGTATATTCTAGTTGTAGGTCCTTTTGGCTGTACTATGTGGGACGCCACCTCAGCATGGCTTGATGAGTGGTGCTAGGTCTGCACCCAGGATCCAAACTGGTGAAACCCTGGGCTGCTGAAGTAGAGTGCATGAACTTAACCACTTGGCCATGGGGCTGGCCCCTTTAAAAATTTTTTTTTTTTGAGGAAGATTTGCCCTGAGCTAATATCCACTGCCCATCTTCCTCTTTTTTTTACTGAGGAATATTGCCCCGGTGCTAACATCTGTGCCCATCTTCCTCCACTTTATATGTGGGATGCCAGCTCAGCATGGTTTGATGAGTGCATAGGCCCGTATCCAGGCTCCAAACTGGCCAACCCTGGGCCACCGAAGTGAAGTCCACGAACTTAACCACTGTGCCACCAGGCAGGCCCCTGTATTAAGTTCTATACAATTTTATCACCCAGATAGGTTCATGGGCCCACCACCATGGTCAAGATACTGGACAGTTGCAATATCAAAAAGGTGCTGCCCTTTTATAACCACACCCTTCTCCCTCCCATCCTTAACCCCTGGCAACCTTCAATCTGTCCTCTATTTCTAAAATTGTCAATTCAAAAATGCTATATATATACAAATGAAATCATATAGTATGTAATTGTCTCTTTGGTCTTCTGTTCCTCATCTGTAAAGCAGGAATAATAACAGCACCGATTTCATAGAGAATGAAATGAGAGAATACTTATAAAAAAGAAAACGTGCAATGTCTCGCACTTAAGTGTTCAATACAAGATTGTTACTGTTCTTTTTCTTATTATCATCTCTAAACTTAGCAGAATAAACAAGGGAAATACATACCACCAATACAGAAACAATGCGAAGGTCCCCCAAAAGGGTAATTCCTAAGATCGTGGGACCCCATTCTCAACCTTACACAATTCTCTTCTGGCTTGTCTCTCTCCAGCCCCATTCCTTCTTGGTGAAAGTTTGGGGAGATGGAAAGGCAGGACTCTAGCCTCTCCCTGGGGAAAGGCTCCCATCACTGGTTTCAAGGTGACAACTGCGTTCTCCCATATATAAAGCTGTCCGTCTTGCCCAACACTTCCTAGCTCCAGGGTCTCCCTACAAACAGCCAGCACAGTCTATGCCCAGAGTCCTGCCATCTTCTAGCCACAGACAGAGTAAAGGGTCGTCTCCTCATCAAAGAGCTACATCCATTCTGCTTTCACAAATCCATCCATCCAATCATGCAAATATTTACTGAAAAATAAACTTTGCTATTATTCTGGGAAATCCCAATGAGATATCATTTCACACCCACTAGACTGGCAAAACCAAAAAGCCTGACAATACTGAATCTTGGTGAGGATGAAGAACATTATTGGCAGGAGCGCAAATTTGCAAAGTCAGTTAGGAGAGAAATTTTGTATTACCTAGTAAATCTGAATATGCTCATGACCTTCAACACACTGCACAAGAAGGCACATTTTAGACTTTTACCATTTGTAATAGCAAAATACTAGAGACAACCCAAAGGACCATTCACAAGAGAAATGGTAAGTGAAATGTGGTATTTTTATGCAATGAAACCTATAGAGAAGTGAATATGAATGAAGTAGAGTTACCCTTATCAATATGGATGACTCTCCTTACATAAGGCTGAATGGAAAAATTGCACACGAAAATATGCAATGTTATTTAAAGTAAAAAAAACAGAAAAAAATATTATCATATATTGTTTAGAAACACACACCTAGTAAAAGGATAAAAAATGCATAAGACCTTCCTCAAACCATACACACATACATACAAAAATTAACTCAAAATAAATCAAAGACCTAAATGTAAGAGCAAAAGCTATAAAACTCTTAGAAAGGGGGGCCGGCTGCACTCGTTCAGATCCTGGGTGCAGACATGGCACCGTTCATCAGGCCATGCTGAGGCGGTGTCCCACACAGCACAACCAGATGGACCTGCAACTAGAATATACAACCATGTACTGGGGGGCTTTGGGGAGAAGAAGAAGAAGAAAAAAAAGAAGATTGGCAACAGATGTTAACTCAGGTGCCAATCTTTAAGAAAAAAACTCTTAGAAGACAACACAGGTGTCAATCTTCATGATTTTGGATTAGGTAACAGTTTCTTAGACATGACACTCAAGGCACAGGCAACCAAAGGAAAAACAAAAGATGAATTGGACTTCCATCAAAATTAAAAACATTTGTGCTCCAAAGGACACTATCAAGAAACTGAAAAGACAACTCACAGAATGGGAGAAACTATGTGCATATCATATATCTGGTAAGGGTCTGGTACCCAGAGTATATAAAGAATTCTTATAACTCAACAATAAAAAGACAAATAACCCAATTTAAAAATGAGTAAAATATCTGAATAGACATTTCTCCAAAGAAGATATACAAATGGCCAATCAGCATATGAAAACGTGATCAACATCATTAGTCATTAGGGGAATCCAAGTTGAAACCACAGTGAGATACCACTTCATACTCACTAGAGTGGCCCTAATAAAACAGACAGACAATAACAAGTGTTGATGAGAATGTAAAGATTGGAACTCTCATACATTGCTGGTGGGAATGTAAAATAGTGCTTTGGGAAACAGTCCGACAATTCCTCAAAAAGTTAAACATAGAGTTCCATATGACCCAGCAAGTCCATTCCTAGGTGTACACCCAAGAGAATTGAAAACATACATCCACACAAAAAATTGTAGATGAATGTTCATAGCAGCATTATTTATGATAGCACATAGTGGAAACAACCCAAATGTCCATCAACCGATGGATGAACAAAATGTGGTGTATCCACACAATGGAATAATATGCAGTCATAAAAAGGAATGAAATACTGACACATGCTACAACATGGATGAACTTTGAAACCATTATGCTAAGTGAAAGAAGCCAGACACAAAGGCCATGTATTTTATGATTCCACTTATATGAAATGTCCAGAATAGGCAAATCGATAGAGACAGACAGCAAATTAGTGGTTGCCAGGGGCTGGAGAGAAGGAGGAATGGGGGAGTGACCACTAAGAGGTATGCGGTTTCTTTTTGGGTGATGAAAATGTTCTGGAATTAGACAGTCGTGATGGTCGCGCAATCACGTGAATATACTAAAAATCACTGAATTGTATACTTAAAAATGTTGAATTTTATGGTATATGAATTGTATCACAATAAAAAAATGCATAGGGGGACCGGACCAGTGGCACAGCAGTTAAGTTCACACATTCTGCTTTGGCAGTCCAGGGTTTGCCGGTTTGGATCGGGGGTGTGGACCTACGTACCACTTGTCAAGCCATGCTGTGGCAGGCGTCCCACATATAGAGTAGAGGAAGATGGGCACACATGTTAGCTCAGGGCCAGTCTTCCTCAGCAAAAAAGGAGGATTGGCGGCAGATGTTAGCTCAGGGTTAATCTTCAAAAAAACAAAACTGTATACGAATAATAAACACCAAATTCAGAAGAGTCTTTACCTCAGGGAAGTGGTACGTTGGGGAGGGGCATACAAGAGCCTTCTGCTACGTTAGCAATGTTTCATTTTGTAAGCTGCGTGGTGGGTATATGGATGTTTGTTACACTAATCGTTATGCCTCAAAGTTTTCATATTAAATAAAACTTAAAAGTATTTACTGAGTGTCAAGTGGATCAGGCACTGGGCTACCTGGGTGGTGTAATGTTGAGTAAAATCAGATCCCATCCTGCCCCAAAGTACGTGGCTAAGTACTAAGTGGAAAGAGGGAATGTAAGTCAGTCAGTCAGTCATCTCTTCTTTCTGGGCTTCTGTTTCCTCATGGATGAACTAAGAGCTGGACTACAAAGTCTCCGAGGTTCCTGGGGGCTGAGGAGTATGTCTCCCCTTTATCAGCCCACAGCTTCAAGAGTTCTCCAAGCACGATGAGAGCACAGGCCCTGGAGTCAGTGCCCTCAATCACCGCAAGTGGGCCTAAAGCAAAGCCCAACTGAGTCTCTGTTTCTTCTCAGCGAAATAGGGACAGTAACTTCTCCCTCCCAGGATTACCCTGGTGGTGTCAATGAGATAACACATATGAACTGTCCTGGACGGGCCTGGCATGCATTAAACCCTCAACACATGGGATAGACCTCACTTTTATTCCACAGGCATTTCCTGAGCAGCGCTGCTGAGCCAGTCCTGTGCTAGAGGCTGGAAGACACAGAAATTCCACTCTGAGTGGCCAAGCAATAGCCACCACCCAGGTGGAGACAGCCTCATAAATACCAGGCAGGGTGATGTCATTATGTCATTGCTAAAAAGAGATGCAGACCACGTGCGATGCAGACCCTGGGACCACAGAGATGTCCCAATCAAGAGGCCCTCACAGGGGGAAAGGCGACATACAGCGTTAAAGGATTGGCCTCCACGCTGAGTGCAGCCCTCATTGTCTTTTTTCATCTAATTCAAACTCAAATGTTCCCACAAACCAAGAACGGAGACTGCAACGGATTCAAGTCAGCTTTGAGAAGGCCGAGCTCATGGAGCATCCCAAAGTGTGTGAGTGGAAGCACAATGGCTAACAGTGCCACACTGTGTGATCTTTGGCAAGTCAGGACACCTCTTCAAGCATCCACATCCGAGCTGTAAAATGGAGATGATAACAATACTGACCTCACAGGGTTGTGGTGAAAAGTGAGATAATAACTGCAAAGCTATTCGCCAAGTACCCGGCACTTAGTGAGCGGACCAATAAAGATTACCATTAGGAAAAAAACAGGTTCCATTTTGAAAGCAGGGGAAGTGGGGTTCAGAGAGGTGAGAAGACTTGCCCATAGTCACACTGCTAGTATGTGGAGTCAGAATTTGAACCCAGGTCTGAGACCTCAAAGGCTCAGTGCATCATAATCTCCTGCTCCAGAATCTTCAGCAGGTTCCCAGTAGTCCACTAAATGGAATCTATACTTGCCACAGAGTGAGGAACCAGCTTTGGACCAGAGAGACCTCAGGCAAATCCCCTAATCCTGGGTTCCTTGATCTCGGATCCCTGAGTGGGTCCTAAGTCTCTCAATTCCTCCACACGGTTTGCAAAACAGTTGTGTCTAATGGAGATTTTTAAAGGAGTCTATGGCCAGAAAAGTAACCAACTACTGACTTGACCTCACTTAGCATGTTTTCTTATCCACCCAATGGAGATACAGTACCTACCTTGAAAAGCTGTGAGGAAATTAAATGAGGTAGTTTATGAGAAGTACCTGAAACATCCTAAGCTTTCACCTAAGGTTGGTTTCCTTCCCTTCCTCCCTACGCAGCTTATTTCCATCATTCAGCAAATATTATTGAGCACCACTATGTGGCAGGCAGGCACCATTTCAGGTGCTGGGGGTGAAGTGTTGAACAAGACAGATATTGTCCCTGTTTTCATGGAGCTCACGCTCTAGTGGAGGGAAATATCAGATGAATAAAATTAATAATTTCAGATACTAAAAGATGCTATTAAGAAAATACATAGGATAATGTGATATAGATTGATGGGGTGGGGACGGCATCTGAAGAGGAAACATCTGAATGACAAGAAGGAGCCAGTCATGCTCAGATTTAGGGGAAAAACATCTGGGCAGAGAGAGCAAGAAGGGCAAAGCCTCGCTGGAAAGACTCTTGGCCAAGAACCCCTAACTCCCAGCCCCACTACAAGCTGAGTGCCCTTGGATAAGTCATGTAACTTTTGAGGCTCTGCTGCCCCACTAAAAATGGGAATAGAAAAACCTTACCTGCCACAATGTGAGCGGACTCAACCAAAAGGCTGTTAAGGTCTGGAATCCTACCCAAATCTCACCAATAGACACTGATATATGCCATTTGGCAACATCTTGGAAGAGGGGAACCTGCACAGAGAACTCTGGGTCATGATTTTTTGTTTTTAATTTCATGCTACAGTGGAAATAGTTTCCTTTGCTTCTGGTAACACAGTGGGCTTTTCCTGCCACCTGGGGCTATTATAGTAACTGCTGCTTCAGGCTCTCCCTCAGGTACAAAAGCAGACAAAGAAGGACATGATGGAAATACCATTGTGGCAATAACCACTTATTCCTTCCCTCCCTCCAACAAGATTGGAGGGCTCAGTTTGTCCGTAAATGTAATGACAATTGTAAATTGACAATGTAAATGCTTTGTTTAAGGAGTTGGAAGCATCCTGGCCTCTGGTTCGGGCCACTGATTTATAATCAGTTGTTCTCCTTCCTATCTCTTTAATCTGTCACCTTCTCTCCATCTCCTCACCCATGGCCCCGGCTCAAGCTTCATCATCTCATACCAACTCCCTCTGAGATCTCTCTCTGGCCTAGTCTCCCCACTTCCAAACCATTTGCCACATTGTGACCAGCACCTAACACACAAAACAGACCTTCTCTCTCCCCCCACTTAAAACCTTAGGCAGCTCCCCATTGCTCATTGGACAAATGCCAAACTCCTTAACCCAGTATTCAAGGCTCCCTCTCCAAGACTGAGCTCCCAACAGCCTGCTGCGACTCCCAGACCCGCCTCAGTATCTAAACCAAACTCCTCACTGTCTCTAAAACAAGCCTAGCCACACTCAGAATTACATGCCTTTGCTGTTTCTGTTCCTGCTATTTGGAACACTGTTCCTATTCCTGCCTCTCACCTCCACCCCTACTTCCTCACTGCTTACACATTCCCACCCATCCTTCAAGACTCCAAAAGCCTGATTCCCTGACTCCCCAGAAAAGCACTGTTTGCCTGTCCACCTCCTTAATCAGACGTGAAAGCAGGGGTTCTGTCTTACTCATGGTTAATTGCCCACAGCCTGGACTGATGAATTCAGTTCAACTAAAATTCATATCAGGAGCTTCAGATTGAGAAGAATCCTATTACAACCCAGAGAGAAGAGACGGTTACAGAATTCGGGGGCTGCCAAGGAGTAAGGCGGGGGTAGGGATCAAGAATCTGCATTAAAAAAAAACTGCCCCAGATTCTGATATAAATGATAGTGGACATTTTGAAAAACACTGGGTCACCCTCAAACGTTCGTAACTTAAAAAGTGCTGGAAAAATGAAAAGGCTTTCCTTTCGTCTCTAAGGCTTTTCCTGCCGCTGTTCCGGGGCTAGAGAAATCAGGCGGCCTTTTCTGGGGCCCGGCAGGGTAGAAAACAGAAGCCTGGGTTCCAACAGCGGCTCAGCCCTGAACGTGCTATGGGACCCTGCGCCGGTCCCTGCCCCTCTCTGGGCCTCTCTTACCACACCTGGCCCCATCAACTGTGTCCCCGAAGTAGTGACCATCGGAGTGACTATCGAAGGAGTGACATTCTGGGCATCAGTTTTCCCATCTTACACTGGACGTCACCAGCTCTGACACCCACGAGCTACGCAAACCCGTACCTCCCAGCGGACCCACCCTGCTCCTCCCCTCCTTCCCAAGGTCCTGTCCGCCTGCGTCTAGCCGATGCAACCCTAACTCCAACGCAGCCCTCCCACGGACTGCCCCTTCCCGGCCGCCGTCCAGCTCCACAGGCACTGGTCTCCGCCCCTGACCTGATCGTTTGCGGCCCGCGCAAGCGCATTGGGTTGCACCGAGGCCCCGCCCCCTGGGCCTCGGATAACGGCGTGAGGGGCCTGAGTACGGTGTGCGGCCGGACGACGAAAGAGTAGGTTGGGGCGCGGCAACGGCGGCCGGCAAGGGTCATGTTTCCTCGGGAGGAAGCATGTGAGGGAGGGGTCTGGCCAGTGATTGGAACCCGGAGGCCGGGAGATCTTGCTGCTCAATCCTGTGGCAGGGACGGGGAAACTGGTGCCCACTGAGGAGGTTGGGCTGGTGCGTGTCCATCCCAGATTCCCCAGATCTCCTGACTCCAGATCGGGCTGCTGTCGGGGACGCGGTCCCGGTGAAACTAGAGCTAGAGTTTTTTAAAAAAACTGGGAGCGATAGGAGCAAACTTTGTCCAGAGTGGGAGCGAGCGGGCCAGTGAAGTGAGGCAAGCCTGGACAGGAGAACGTGTTGTTGGCACGGGCCCCACGCAGGCACTGGCCTCGCCCTTGGGATAAAGTTCGACTGGTTTCCTTGTGGGCGTTTTCAGGCTTTTGGTGATCTGGCCCCAGGCTGTCATTCATTCATCATTCATTCATTTAACATATGTTGAATACAGTAGTAGGCGCTAGAGGTAGAGAAGTGATCAAGACAGACACTGTTCCTACGGTCCGGGGGAAAGAATGGGCTGTATAAGCCCTGGGCGGAGAACAGGGACGGCTTCGGAAACTAAGTCATGAACGCTGATCAAGGGTGGCGGAGAGTGTTCCAAAGAGAGACAGCAAGCAGTACGTGCCAAAGCCTGGAAGCCCGAAAGAGGCTGGTGTATCCTGGTCGCTGAGTATACCTCTCTCTGAATCTGTTTAATGCCCAGGGAAGAGATGATGGTAGCTGGAGCTAGGATCCTAACAGTGGAGATGGAGAGAAATCAAGGAATTCAAAGTACCTTATATTTAGAAACAATCCTCAGGATTGGAGGATAATGGGGTGTAGGAGAGAAGTACATACAAGGCTTTGGTGCCTGGGTGGGGTTCATCAGAGGAGGAGCAGATTTGTGGGGAGACAACAGCAAATTCTATAGTGGTTGTGTGGAGATTCCCAGTGAAGTTGGATATTCTAATTTGAAGGTCAGGAAAGCACTTCTGTAAAGGTAGAGATTTGAGTGTCATCAGCAAAACAAAGCTACAAGAAGAATTGAAACTATAGAATGAGAAAAACAAACGGCCCAATTAGTACTTTTCATAGCGATTATTTTATGTCTTATCTTTCTTGGTATCCTCATTACCTAGTCAAGTGACTGGCGTTAAACGCCAATCATTGTTTACCAACTAAACAAAAGCACAACAGCAGGCAGAGATGTTGGAAGCCTAGAGTTGTGGAGAGGTGAGGGCTAATTGCTTGAATGTCAGAGTCACAGGTTCTAGTCCTGGCTCTGCTACCTGGCTGGTGTATGACCTCTGACAAGTCTCCCACCTGTGATGTGGGTACAGCCAAAAAAGCTCTCATGTATAGAGTTCCGAATACTGCTAAGGAACTGCACACAGATTTTTCTCATTTAATCCGCACGCCAATCTTATTTTTAAAGGAAGTTACATTATTATGGATTCAAACCTAGGTCTGACTGACTGATCTCTGCTCTGACTGCCCTTTTCTATCTTACCCAACAGAGATGTTGTCAGGACCCTCTTGAAATCACATGCTCATTCTTTCAAAACATTGTGCTGAGGCTAGCAGACTTTCATAGTTGGTCTAGCACCAGTTCTGTCATGGGGAGAGGGTCATGGAGCTGAATGTGATAAGAGGTTACTTGTCGTTCTCTAGCTCTCTTCCTGGGGGCCGCTGAGCTGGGCAACCATGTTCTGTTCCTCAAATCAAATGACAATAGGCAGGACAGAATTAATGAACAACGTTTCCAGATTTTTATCCAGATGTTCTTCAACCACTGGGGCTGCTACAAAATGAATGAGTATCAAGCTGTGAGTTGGTTCACCTCTGTGTGTCTCTGGGCAGTCAGTTGAACTTCTGTCCCACTAGGCACTTGGGTTTCAGTTCTTTCTATCCTGCTAATGTGATTTCTCAAAAATATTTTCTGTCTTTTGGTGCTGTGATGATAGATGTCCATACAAGGAGTGTAATCATTTCCTGCTGGTAAGTTTGCTTCAGTTAGTATCAGGGAGGAGTTCCCCTTATCTGTATTTCATAGTATTCCACAAAGGGCTCTTTAACCACCACCCCACACCCCGCCACGTAATTTATTTGAGATCTGCCAACAAGGTTTGTTGGAACTAGAAGAGAAATTAATAATCTATTGCAGTGGTTCCCATCCCAGGAAAATCTGTTAAAAATACAGGGCTTCATCTTCTCCTTCCCTTCAGATCTCTTGAATCTCTGAGTAAGGCCCAGGAATCTATGTTTTTTCCCAGGTTCCCTAGAGTATTCAGCCAGGTTTGGAAACCACTGGTCTACCCCATCCCCCTTGTTTCACAGGGAGGTTATCTGCAGCTCTGGGAGGGGAAGGAACTTGCCCCCAATCACATATGACGTTAGTGCCTCTTTCTCCAATGAAAAGCATTGGGCTGGGAGTCCAGAGGCCTGGGTTCAAGTCCGGGTTCTACCAGTCATTACCTTCGGCCAGTCATTTCACCTCTCTGAGCCTCTGCTTCCTTACTGTGAGAATAATGCCATCGGTGTACTAGGAATCAAAAGAGAGAGTAGTATTGGAAATGCTTTATCAGGCTTTCTGTTTTGTGCTCATGGAAGTTGTTAGGAACTACTAGCCAGTGTTCGCTCTCCTATACCACACTACCATTTTCACTGGTTGCAGGCCCTAGGCCATCTGTCACCAAGCTCTCCCTTCTCCTTCTGTTGCAGGTTGGGATGGCCACTGGCTGGGGGAGCCTCTTACAGGATGAGCGGCAGCTGGAGGAGCTGGCACGGCAGGCTGTGGACCGGGCCCTGGCTGAGGGAGTGTTGCTGAGGACCTCACAGGAGCCCAGCTCCTCGAACGTAAGCCCCTGGTCTCTCCCCACAGCACTGACCACACTGCTTTGGATCCTACAGCCCATTATCTGGCCTCTGCCAGGCTGGAGGCAGCTCCTTTGGGTCAGAGACCGTGTCTCTTTTGCTTTATTTTTTTCAATAACTAAAATTGATTTCTAGAAGTATGTGAAGTAAAAAGCAGCATACTAGAGTCATCAAATTTAAGTCTGGGATTTGAAGTGTGATATAAGCAAGTTACTTAACCTTTCTCAGCTGCAGTTTCTTCAAGTATAAAAAAGGGATAATAACGGGACCTACCTCCTTGAGTTGGTAAGAGAATTAGAAAATAATTCACGTGAAGCACTTTGCCCAGTGAGCTGTTATTTTTTAAGACCCACTATTTATACTACCTTCTCTGTAATTTGTTTATGGTGTATCCTTTCAGGTCTTTCTCTGTGCCTTTATATACATATATATGTGGTTTTGTTTGTTTTTCCTTTAACAAGCTATCTTTCCAACTCCTCCATTAGGGTCAGCTTCATTCTGATGCATAGTATTCCAGGTGTGGATGGATCACAGTTTAACTTTCCTCTACGGATGGCTATTTAGGTGAATTCTAATGTTTTATGACTACAAATAGCACTCCAGGGAACATCCATGTACATGCCTATTTGGGCACCTGTATGCGTGTTTCTCTAGGGTTGATATATAAAAGTAGAACCGCTAAGTCCAAACCACATCTTTTAAAAGCCTCATTCTTAAAAAAAAAAAAACCTGTTGGGGCCAGCCTGGTGGCACAGCGGTTAAGTGCACACATTCCGCTTTTGCGGCTTGGGGTTTGCTGGTTCGGATCCCGGGTGAGGACATGGCACCGCTTGGCAAGCCATGCTGTGGTAGGCATCCCACATATAAAGTGGAGGAAGATGGGCACGGATGTTAGCTCAGGGTCAGTCTTCCTCAGCAAAAAGAGGAGGATGGGCAGCAGATGTTAGCTCAGGGCTAATCTTCCTCAAAATAATAAATAAATAAATAAATAAGCTTTTATCTTGTGACTAGGTAAGACATTTTCATGGTTCAAAATTCAGAGTCTAAGAGTTAATGGTTTAACCCTCTCTTCCACGTTCCCTAGCCACCCAGTTCTCCTGCCCTTAAGGTCACCTGTGTTTTATAAATAAAATATTTATTCTTTCAAATAGTTTATTCATAACAAGAAAATATGTATATATTCCTTTTTCCCACTTTTTACACAAAGAGGCATACTAGACAAGCTCTTCTGTGCCTTGCATTTATTTTGCTTAACAGTATACCTTATGATTATCCATATTAGTAACTAAAGAGCTGCCACCATCTTTTTTTACTAAGCTACATCTGTTTTGTCTCCATGTGCTCAGACCCCTGGTGGAGATTCCAGACTCAATAAATGTTTCCTGAGATCCGAGTGAATGAGAATGGCTCTTCCCTAAGTAGGCTGATGCTGTGGAAGGTCTGCCTCTGGCTTTGGGAGTATAATTGTTTGGTTTGTGGACCTTAGATTTAGATTTTTTGAACTGCTCGTCTGAACCCAGGATGAAGTGTGTTCTCTTCCAAGATTTTACTTCTTCTGTTGATCAACAAATATGGTGTGAAGGTCCAACACTTGGTCTTTCTGGAAGCTGATGGAGCCTAGAAAAAGTACAGCCCTCAATGATATTCCCAATCCGGAAAAAAAGACAGGCAGTGTGTGTGTGTGTGTGTGTGAGATTTCATTCCAAATCTTCACTAGGTGCCTCTTCTATGCCAGGCCATTCTAGGTACTGAGGATACACGGGTGAGGCAGCCAGAGGCCCTGGTCTCCTCTGGAGCTCATGGTCTAGTTGGACAATGTACCACAAGACAAAATTAAATAATGTCAGTTCTATAAGGAAACATGGACATCCTGCTGCAAAACATTAGTTATCATTTATTGAGCATTTGCTATGTGCCAGGCACTCTTCTAAATACTTTGGGATTACTAACTCATTTAATCCTCACCACTTCAGAGATGAGGAAACCAAGGCCAGGGAAGTTAAGTAACTTGTCTGAGGTCATTTAATTGGTGGTATAATCGACAGAGGCATCATTCAGACCCAAGGAGTTTGCCTCCTGAGTTCATGCTCTGGAATTCCATGCTTGACTGCCTCTCACAGGATACTGTATAGGACACCTGAAAGAAGGAGCAATTCATTAGTGGCACTAGATCATTGAACTAGACCTTAGAAGACAAAGAGGGCAAAGGAAAAGTATAGCAGAGACCCCAAAGCAGGAAAAGGAGAAGAATTTTCAAGAGAATGCAGCTGAATGCGGGGCATATAAATGGATACAGTGGGAAAGAAGGCAGGCCCAAACCAGACAGCCAAGAGACTTTGGATACGCGTGAAAGAAGAATGTGAACTTTATTCTATATAGATCAGGGCTACACACCAGCCATGTGTGACTGAATAGTTGGCTCCTGCAGCGTTTAGGGAGTTAATTTATTTTTTTTAATACATGAACAGGTGTCAGAATTCAAAAGGGTATTCACTTTAGAATAAGTCTCCTTGCTCCAGCCATGGTTTCCCTCAGAGACAAGCGTTGTTAAGTTTTTTCACCAAAGTGTCTTTAAAAAATCAGAGCCAACTATTTTTTTTAATCATGAAATTAAAAAATAATCTGGGGGTTGGCCCAGTGGCCGAGTGGTTAAGTTTGCGTGCTCTGCTGCAGGAGGCCCAGTGTTTCGTGGGTTCGAATCCTGGGCGTGGACATGGCACCTCTCATCCAGCCACGTTGAGGCAGTATCCCACATGCCACAACCAGAAGGACCCACAACGAAGAATATACAACTATGTACTGTGTACCGGGGGGCTTTGGGGATAAAAAGGGAAAAAATAAAATCTTTAAAAAAATCAAATCTGGATACCCAGCTGGTCTTGAAAAATCAGATCAGCAGCAACCCTAGCCCACTTTCCTGCATGGCAACAGTTGGCTAGAGTGGAGTTCTGGCTGCCCCCTTTAGGTGAGATGGGAGTTCTTGCTCCTTCCCATCATTCTCTGTTGTTTTCCTGACTGGGAAGCAGAGTATTTATTGTTACGCATGTGCTGTAGTTTTTCGTATAGTAAAAGAATATTTCTGTTGTCTGTGTCTTATCACAAGTGGAAGACTGTGTTTCAGCCTTCAGCCTATGGACAGCAGAGAACAGCTGTATACTGTTGATCCCGAAGTCAAGTGGGCATAAGGAGTCGTGGGGACAGAGGCAGAGTGAAGCCTTAGCAGAAAACTCTTTGGGAGTTTTTCAGGCCAAATGGGTCTTGTTGGAAGAGCAGAGTTCTGAGTTTTAAAGCCGAGGAAATGACCCTGTAGTCATCACACATGCACTCAGGGTATTAGGTCACCCCTTACATAATCTGCGGTAATTCCCACTCTAATTCATAAAGACTTCAAGCTGAAAAAACCTTACTCTTACAAATATCCTTCCTCAGTTTTGTCTTAAAATAGATGCTGAGGATGTCAATTTGGGAATTATCTACCAAAATTCTAATTAGATTTACCCTAATTACCTGACATTGCTGCTTTTAAAAATTTACAATGTATAGACCTTCTCACTCGCAATACCTAGAATGTATGTTCTAGAATATTCATTGAAGCAGTGCTTATAATGGGGGGAAGAAAACCACCTAAATGTTCATAATAGACGGCTAGATTCAATAAATTATGGTGTATCCAAAGAGTGGAATACTATACAGCCATTAAAAATAATGAGAGTGCTCTATTTGAACATATATGAAAATGTCTCTAAAATATTTATAAATTTTTATATAGATAATATATATACCTGTTTATAAGTGTCTCTGAAATATTAATACATAAAAGTATGTATCGTATGCTTCTAGGTGTGTAAAAAAAGAGAAAATATGTATGTATACATATACATTAGATTAGTCTAGAAGGATATGTGAGACATTAGTATACCATTTGCCTCTGGGGAAGAGAACTGGGTCATTGGGACCAGGGTGGGAGTGAGACATACTTTTCACTATGTATCCTTCTGTCTCTTGAATTTTGTGTCATGTGTTTGTATTATCTATTCAAAATAATAGTATTCCTAAAATAAATATATAAATGCCAAGTTTGAGCACCATAAACTTGTACTACCATAATGACAAACTGATATTAACTGAGAGGTTAAAGTCAGGAATGCTCCATAATACAAGTCACAAGATCATCTTATAATCACTTACCCAAGTTCTATTTCTTTTGTTGTTGGGAATCTCAGAATGCATTATCCTCTTCTAAAAACAGTGTCCTAGATGGTATTTGGGTTTCCTGGCTCTGCCAAAGTCCACAGAACTCAGAATGCAGCTGAACTCAAAGCTTGGCAACCTGAGTCACCATCTCCAACACTGCGGGGAGACCACTCCCGGCTTCTACTCTGGGGGCCAGAGTTCACTTCTGCTGCAGCCCTACCAGCAGGACTCTCCCTCTCTCCCAATCAGAAGGCAAGGGACAAGGGTGTGAGTTTCTGTCATGGGGAGGGCCCTGGGCTTGGATATCAACTGGCTAGGAGCAGAGTGTCTGTGTGTACGTGTGTGTGTGGTTTAGTAACCATCCTGATTCAAATCCCAGTGCCACTTAACAGCTTTATATAATTTTAGACATGTTGCTTAACTGCTCTGAGACTCAGTTCCCTTATCGATATATTAAGTATACATAATAATAGTATCTTCCTCATAGGGTTAAATGATGGATCCATGTAAGTATTTAAAACGGTGCCTTGCACACAGTAACTGCTCAATAATTTTTTGTGTTTGTTTGTCTTTGTTTTGGCCGTTTTGCTTCTGCCATTTTTTTATGTAGAGGATACAATATTACAGAGTCTAGAAGTTCTCTTTGTACCTCTTCCTCATCCTGTTCTCCTCCCTCCTTTCCCAGAGGTAGTCCCTATTCTGCAGTTTGCAGTCCCCACTAAATGTAGGCCACACTCTCCGTGGGGTTACATTTGCAGGAAGACAACCCATTCATAGGTGTTTTACCCCTGCCCACTCTCTCTCCCTAATCAGGTGGTGAGCTATGCCCCCTTCACGCTCTTCCCTTCACTGGTCCCCAGTGCCCTGCTGGAGCAGGCCTATGCTGTGCAGATGGACTTCAACTTGCTGGTGGATGCTGTCAGCCAGAATGCTGCCTTTCTGGAGCAAACTCTCTCCAGGTACCGGGCAGTGGGGCAATGGGGGGCTGGGAGCTGCTAGAACCGAGGGACTGAAAGACTGGGGAGCTATGAGGTGTTGCTCTGGCAGCTGACTTGGTGAGGTCGGGGACAGGTATCACAGGAGAAATAAAAAGGAGTAGAAGTCAGGGGAGCGGGTTTCTAATCCTGGCTCTACCACTTATTTATATGGCCTCAAGGAAGTCCCTTTATTTCTCTGGGCCTCAATTTCATCATCTGTAAAATGGGGAGGTTGGCCTAAATCTAAGGTCCCTTCTAACAGTGACATTTCTGTGATTCTCTGATCCGAGACCCCCTGCTTTGAAGACTGAAATTTCCATTTGGAATTAGGGAAGATCTGCCTAGTTTCAGAGAAAACAGAGGGCAGGGGAGGTTATTGGGTTTAAAGTCAGGTTTTCTACTTCTTCTCCTTGACCCTTTCTTGTCAGTCAGGCCTCTCATCTCTGGGTGGGATGAGTATAGCTGGCCCCACTGTACAAGGGGACGAGGATACAGAACCCCTGAAATGGCTCACTCCATCCACCCTTCTCTGTCTCTTTTCCCTTGATCTTTTTTTCTCTTCAGGCCCCGGGGCAAGGGGAATTTCTTTACTTTAGAATTAAATATATAGAGATATATATATTTGCGTATATGTGTGTGTATATATATATCGAGAGAGACTAGACATATATATAATTGCATGCCTGATTAATTTTTCAAGAAAAAACAATTATTTTGTTAGAGACAAAATCTTTATAAAATGTGCAGATTGGTGTGAGGGTGAATGAGAAGGGTAATGGTAAGCAGTTTGCAAACCATTGACTTGGAGCTAAAAACCCAGTAAGTCATGAATATATAAACCATACCACTACCTTTCCCTAGATCTTTCTTGGGATGGGCATAGCTTTTGTACCTGTAATTCTGGATTGTGGGAAATATGAGCATCCTGATTTCTGACCCTTACCCTAAAGATGCAGTTATGTGGGAGACCTTCCCTGCAGCCCCTCTCTGCAACCCCTGCCTTCCTTGTTCCCCTCTCATCTGAAATACATGCAAACTCTAGCTTGTAAGGAAGAAGACTCCCAGGATCACGTATGCTAGAATAGCAGCCTAGCGTCTGGAGTTGAATGGGAGCACCTCTCTATTTATTTATTTGTTTTTCTTGAGGAAGATTAGCCCTGAGCTAACATCCATGCCCATCTTCCTCTACTTTATATGTGGGATGTCTGCCACAGCATGGCTTGATGGGCGGTACATAGGTCCGCACCTGGGATCCAAACCGGCCAAACCTGGGCTGCCAAAGCAGAGCACGCAAACTTAAGTGCTACGCCACTGGGCGGGTCCCTTGAGCACCTCTTTAGAAAAGGGAAAATGTGTCTCAACTTTCCTGAAGGCTGAAGCCCAGCTGGGGACTCTCCTCCTCACCAAGGGCTGGGAAAGGCCTCAGGAGAGAGCTGGCTGGAGAGCAGAGGAACTTTATGGCAGGCCTGAGCTATGTGGGCTCACTGGGGTCCCTGTAACAAAGGGAGCCTACAGGTCAGGCTTGAGCAGGCATGCAGAGACCCCCCTGAATCTTGAGAGACAACAAGTGTGGCATTAGTTACCTGTGGGTGCCTCTTCCTGAGGCTCCAGATAATCATACTGGATGGGCCCCTACTTCATGCCACATGTCACAGCAGCACACTGGGTCATGATGATGACCTAGCACAGACACGATTCTCACCCTCCTGTGGTTTATTGTCAAATAGGAGAGACGACACTAGTCATCAGGCAAATAAAATGGAAAATTGCTTCTGCAAGCAGTGCTGTGACACCACATAACAGGGAGACCTGACCCAGAGAGGGAAGCTTCCCTGAGGAAATCACATCATATGGGGACTGGTTGAAGAAAATAATAGGATATTTGGTTTGAGTCAGAAAAATCTTTCGGGGCACAGGGCATAACTGCTGCCTTCTAGTCTCTGAGGCTGGTGTGGAAGAGGCAGAGAGGACTTGTCCTAGGAGGTCCCTGAGTGTAAGGGAAGCTACAGAGAGTTAATGTCAGGGCAACCAGAAAGCTTCCCAACCATCAGAGCTGTTCAAGTATAAAATGGTTATATCACATGCCATTTTGGAGTGCTTCTTAGGACCAGACACTATGTTCAGTTCTGTGCATGCAATATCTCATTTACTCTTCACCAGAACTCTGTGATATAAATATAATTATTTTCTTCTTCATTTTACAGATGAGCAAACTGAGACACAGAGAGGTGAAATGATTCTCTGAGGTTGCCTAGTAGGGAGTAGTAGAATTGGGATTTGAACCCAGGTCATCTGGCTCTAGAGCTGAGTTGTAAACCACTGTCCTCTAACAGGTTGGTGTGGGTGTTCAAGTGTTGGCCAGTAGACCCAGAGAGAATTCAGGAGTCAAGGGACAGGGGTGAGACGCCTTTGCTTTCGAGGTTCCCTGTAGCCTGGAAAATGTTCTGTTTCCTCCTCCAGCACCATCAAAAGGGATGACTATACTGCTCGTCTCTTTGACATCCACAAGCAAGTCCTAAAAGAGGGCATTGCCCAGGTAACCATTTCCTATTCCACCCCAGTCTGGAACCTGCCCCTCCCATCTCTTTTTTCGTTTTTTGGGTTTTTTTGCCAGAAGAATTTGGCCCAGGCCCTGGGCTCATGGGAATCTGCCTCTGATTGGTCCCCACTGGGTTTGTATATCAGTGGCCAATCCTGAGATGACCAAAAGAATGATTCACTGGGTCTGAGAGCGTTAGCTGGTGCCTCTACTCTCTCCATAGAGTTCACGGTACCTAGATGCTCCAGATAGGCCCTCAGAGTCAGCCCCTGGGCAAATGTCCTCAGCTTTCAGTTTTCCCCACAGACTGTGTTCCTGGGCCTGAATCGCTCAGACTACATGTTCCAGCACAACGCAGATGGCTCCCCAGCCCTGAAACAGATTGAAATCAACACCATCTCTGCCAGCTTTGGCGGCCTGGCCTCCCGGACCCCAGCTGTGCACCGGTGGGTCCCTTGAGCAGCCCTGGGCATACCGGTGGGATGACAGCCTGATGAGCCTACAATCACAGGGCAGGGCAGGGATCTCCAACTCTACCCATGCCTTCCTGGGCCCTGGGTCATGTGTTTCCCCACCATAGCACAGTTTCCACTTGTAATTAGTTCTTGGTGTGTCAGAGAGAAAAGGAACCTCACAGTTCATCTAGTCCTGCCACCTCATTGTACAAGTTAGTATTCCAGCAGAGGGAACAGTATCTGCGAGGGTCCTCGGGTGAAAAAAAGCTTACGTGTTTGAAGGCCTGAAAGGAGGTCAGAATCCAAGGTAGAGAAGAATTCAAGGGCTTCCTATCTGAGGGCTGGACCCTAGTAGCATGCACTTCTAGCTAGCGGTGATGCTCCGGGTTGCTCTGATTCCAGATGGTCTGCAGCAGGATTCCAGACAGCACCTCGGGCTCAGGGAAAGGGGTTCCAGCTCATTGGGAGGCTGGTGTGGAGTGGAAGCAAAGGGTCTCAAGGCTCCTCAGGGCATGTACACCAGGGGCCAGAGTTAGGGCAGCCCAGCATATTCCAGGCTGTGGTGGATCCTATAGGAACGTGATGGTAAGATGCTTTTTAGTGGTCAGCTGATTCTCAAAGTGATGTTCCTATGTCTGTGAGTCACAGGCAGAGGAGTCTTCCAGGTCCATCCAGTTATGAACAGACATCTCTCTTCCAACAGACATGTTCTCAATGTCCTGAGTAAAACCAAAGAAGCTGCCAAGATCCTCTCCAATAATCCCAGCGAGGGACTGGCCCTGGGGATCGCAAAAGCCTGGGAGCTCTACGGCTCAGCCAAGTAAGAGGGAGAAAAAGTGTCAGCAGAATCCTGCTTTGGATTCAGCATTTGTGGGTGCAGCAACTTCTTTGCCTGACATATTGGGGAATGAGTGAATTTTTTTAGGAAAAGAATCTTACACTTTGAAGTGTCAAAATTATTTTAATGGCATTTTGGGCTTCCTTCTTAAATAAGAGATACTGACTATAATCTTTTCTTGTTGGCTAGAGGTCATCATTATGAATGTCAGTGATTGCATTTGATGTAATGAAGAGGTGTTACCGAGAGAGAGGCATGTGAGGCTATTTTCCTGCACTAATGGGCCCAACTGTTAGGATTTAAGTTCTCATTATTTTTCTTCATAGTTTTTCTATCAGCTCACTCTTCTTACTGCTGTCAGTGTCCTTGAATTGGAATGCTCCACTCCCATCCCTATACCTCCTTTCTGATTTGCTGTGGTTTGGGAAAGCAAATGACCTGGGTTGTTTTGATTGGGTCTAATGAGTGTGAGGGCCTCTGATGAGTAAATGCATAAGCTTTGATTTAGGGATTTTGTAGTGTCTGTTTTAACTGCTTAGAGGCATTTTTTTGCTTCCTTCCTATTTCTCAGCCATCTTCCAGATGTGTGATGATGCTAGGTAAGTGACTCCTGGATAAGTGAGGGGCCACTGTACCAAGTCATTGCAATGCTAACATAGCCCTTAATGAGCTCTTACTAGTGCCACACTTTGTGCTAAGCGCTTTTCATACAAGATCTCATTGAATCCTTATATCGACCACTCCAAGATAGGTACTATTCATATCCCCCATTTTACAGATGAGGAAACTGAGGTTTAGAGAAGTGAAGTGAATTGTTCGAGGTCAAGTGGTGAGTTGGTGAGAGAGCCCAGAGTCCACCTTCCTCCAGAACCTGCATTCTTAATTACTTTATTGCCTCCCAGAGAGCCTCTCTGGGCTTGCTAAGCCTCACCAAGACTCAAGAAACCTCAGACTCTGAGCATTTAGAAGTCATCGGACGAACGTTTTGTCAAGTAGAACTCAGATGGGTCATATTTTAAGAGAGTAAAGCCAGGAGATGGGTCAGCTGGGGAACTGCTGGTGGACAAACACTGCAAAGGGTTTCTCCTGCCAGGCTGTGAATAACATGCAAAGAAAAGACTCATGTGCCCAGAATTAGGTGCTGGTGGGTAAGAGCTGCGGGACACCTGAGCCAGTACTGGCTTCCTTCATTCTGAGAATCAAACAGGCACTTCTACTGACCCAGCACATGACCTTCATTAAGTTTGTTCTTTTCTCTGAATGTTAGTTTCCTCATTTGTAAAATGAGAGTAATAATACCTAAAAGAGTGGTAATGAGAATTAAATGAAATCCTGGGTTTGAAAAATGCTTTAAAACACTTGATGAGGATCATTATGTGTTATTTTGAATAATTATAACAATAATGGCTACTATTTAAGGAGCACTAGTTTTATTTTACACAAGAGCAAACTGAGAGCTCAGAGAAGTTGAATAACTTGCCCAAAGTCACACAGCTGGTAAGTTTAGAATTCATGTCTCTCTGCCTCTAAAGCCTGTGTTCTCCTTACTACACTCTTCTGCTTCCACGAGGAATGATCCCGTAGAAAAACTAAGGTCTCATAGATTGAATGGTCCCATATATTGAAAAACGAAGGCAGAACAATTTGTAGAGCAGATGAATTTTCAGAAATTAGCTCATACTTCTTAAGCATTTTTTAAAGGAAGCCTGGAAAATGAATTATCATTTCAATTAAGACATTTATTCAGACTCTCAAAATATAGTGTCTGTGGTTGGAATGAGTAGGGTTAAGAAAAGGGGATTCTTGGTATAAAAGGTTGGGAACTATGATCTATTTAACACCCTTATTTTATAGATGGGAAAATCGAGGCCCGAGGAAAGGCCCTGACTTGCCCAAGGACATACCACAAGTCACTGGCAGAGCTGAGAGTGGGACTCAGGAGTCCTCTCCTAGCCAGCATGCTATTGCCACTTTACCTTTCTTAGCTGAGAATGTTGCTAGTCCTGCTCCCGACAGACTGCCCAGAAGTACAGACAGGAGGAGGTAGAATCCCTTTTCCGAGTCTAGCTCCGATGATTTGGCAGGAGGCAGGCTGACTTACTTAACCAGGGCGTGCCGCTCCACTTCAACCTACAGCCAACAGCCACCCTCCTCCACAGTTTCTTGGAGGAAGGCCAGCCTGGGCCAGGTGCCACCTTCCCGCCCACGAGCAGAGCAGATGAGGCTATAAAGTGAAGAGCAAGACCACTGGCCCCCGGGACTCTCTCATGGCAAGATGGCTTGTGAGAGCACCATTTCTAGCTTGGCTCTCAGATTCCCAACTCAAGTCAAGAGTCAGCTTAATGTCATGTCTGACCTCAAAAGATTTCAAACAGGCCAGGAGAGAGGGCATGCTAGAATCTGTATTTCGGCTAAGGGGAAAGGAGTCAGGCACAGTGTAGTCCAAGAGATTCAGCTGAGGTAGGGAGAAGCAGAGACAAACAGACAAGAGGCAAAGTATAGGAGGTCAGGAATCCACACTTGGAATTCTAAGCCAAAGTCTGGCCATCTAGGAGTCTCAGCAAGAAGCCACTGGCACTGAGCAGTACAGCTACAGCAAAAACGGAGTTTAGTACTGCTGAGCGTTGGCTCTAAGAGAGTGTGGTGGGGGACTGGACCTGTCTTTGACAACTGAAGATAGCTTCGTTGGCAGCCAAACAGTTCTCTGACATTAGCTTTTCCTGGAGTTCTTGAGCTCCTGCTTCTTTAAGAAACATGTGGATAAGCAGAGAGGAAGAGACCAAGTAAGCCACAGTGATCCCATTAGTACTGTAGGACCAAACGTGACCCTGGGTACATCACAGAAATGTTGGGAGGCCCCAAGAGATAGTGCCTTATTTATAGTTGGCTCTATAGAGTTTCTGTAGGTGTTCTAATGAGCTATTCTAATGTTTCATGCAAGAACCACACATTCTTTTATTATATGCTTTACAATCGAGTAATAGGGTCATCAGCCCCTAACTCCCAGCATTGTTCTTTTACAAAATATTTTTAAGTATTCTTACCTGTTTATTCTTCCAGAAAGATTTTAGAATCATTATGTTAAGTTCTAAGAAAAAGTCCTCTTAGCTTTTTGAGATGGTTTTAAATCTAAATTTTAATTTGCACAGAAAATTATAATATTTTGTCTACCTACTGGAGAAGAGGCAGAGACATTTTCATTTTTTTCAATTTTCCTATTTTTGGGAAATAACATGTTGTAGCTTCAGGTGTCTATGCCTGGGGCAGACCTGAGCTGAGAGAACAATTTGCTCTTTCAGGGAAGATGTGTTCTCATTCTCATTCCTGAAGTGGGTGAGTCAGAGGGAGGACAAGCTTTGTAGCCAGCTTGGACCACTTGTGCTCTTTCCCCAGTGCTCTGGTGCTACTGATTGCACAAGAGAAGGAAAGGAACATATTTGACCAGCGTGCCATAGAGAATGAGCTACTGGCCAGGTAAGTAAAGAAGGGGAGACCTCCAGATGTAGCCCCAGGATTGGGGAGAGCCACTCAGAACAGACTATCCACTCCCTCTGACCCTTGCCTATCTTTCCAAGGAATATCCATGTAATCCGGCGAAGGTTTGAAGATGTCTTTGAAAAGGGATCTCTGGACCAAGACCGAAGGCTGTTTATGTAAGTGTTCAGGGAGCATTCCCCAAGGATCCAATAGAGCGCTGGTTTAAGAAACATCCTCCCAAACGATCCTTTCTTCTGGGAGATATGATGAGGGCTTCCTTCTCTCTGAATTTTAGGGGTGAACTCTGAAATATCCCATCATCCCAGGAAATTCTGAAGAAGGCTAGCCGAGTTCTGCTTCCAAAGGGTTGTATCAGAGCTACTGACATTCTGGATAAGGGCCTTCTTAAAACAACTTTGGTTTTCATATGTCCCCAGGCTCCCAAATGTTTTTTTGCCCCTCTCGGTGTCTGGTCGAGTCAGAGAGGCTGGGCAGTCAGAGACGAAGAGGAGTAGCCGGCTCATTCTGTGATTGATATGGGAGCTGCTCTCTGAGCTCAGGCAAGACCTCAAGGAGCCTGGATTTGTGTTCCAAGCCAGGCCCTGTGCTTCCCTCCAGGGGCCACCACTGGTGACTTTAGTACCACATATTTGGGTAGCACTGCTTGCACAACACATATTTAGAACTTTGTGAGTCTTAAAATTAAGAACCTCCATGAAATTTCACAATACCACTTACTATTTTTAAAATGTGCTTTTAATGTAACAACACAAAGTTATTAATGTACTTTCCAGATAAAGCATACAATATGAAATAAATCAAAGAAAAGGGGAAGGAGTTAAAAAAGACAGTCTGTGTCTTAACTAGATTCACAATTTTGCATCTCCCCACCCTCACCTCTGCTGTTTTTAAAAATCTTGGCCTGTTTTCAGTTACTTTAAGCAGTGTGAGTACAAGTATATTTTGCTAAGCACAGCAATGTGATTCTGCTGCTTGGTAATTTTGAGCCTACTCTTTTTTTCAATTTACCTAATTTGATTCTGGTTGCCTTCTTATTTACCTCTGGCCTTCCTAGAATGCCTAGATCTAGAATATTCTAAAGCATTCTTTACTGTACACCTCCATGTTTTTAGTGGAAACAGTGGTGGTGTGGGTATCTACTTTCACTGCTTCCAGTGAACCCTTGTCCAAGCTACCCCTGTGGACTGACTTTCAAAGAAGCCAAACTCATTTTGATGTACTCTAAAATAGAGTGAACCACTGAATACATCAGTTATAATTTAACACAACAGCTTTTTCCATCCTGTGCTCTAGGGATGGCCAGGAAGTTGCTGTTGTTTACTTCCGGGATGGCTACATGCCAAGTCAGTACAGTCAACAGGTTGGTATTTTTTGTTAGACCATTCTTTGCCTCCTGGGACCCACCATCATTCCTCAGAGACCCAGCTGGGGTGTCAAAACAACCTGGGTTTTTCCCTGAGCCCTGGCTTCAGTTCTTCCTCAGGGAACTTGCTGCTGGAACTGCCTATCCTCCCACAGACTTTTTGCTACCTTTCACTCTCTACAAACACACTGTCTTCTAGAATCTGAATCCTCAGGAATCCACGGTGCTTTAGCCATTCACACTGTTTCTAGAGATATGTTGTTAAATGCTTAAAAATCATCTTTCTTGCGTCAGGGGAAGCCTCAATTTGTAGCATTTGCTACTTTCTATGGTGTAACTATTCCCATCATGGCCAATTTCAAGCTACCCAGTTAACATCTCTGAACACAGAGTTGGGAAGAGATGGTTACAGTCAGCTCATGCAAACCAGTTCCATCATGCCACTGACCATTTCTTTCCTGCCAACTCTTACCTTTCTTTTATCTGCATCAGAAAGTTTTTATCACCTGTCCTTTCATTTTAATGACACACCTTATCTTGCTATCCTACCATGTAGTTTCAAAATTACTTTCCACCTCCATTATTTCATTTAATCCTTATGACCACCCTTTGAGGCATATAATTATCCCCATTATACAGCTGGAGAAACTAAAGTTTGGAGAGATGCAGGGGCTTGTCTAAGGTCCCACAGGGAGTTCCAAGTCTTTCTGACTCGCAGTCCAATGGCATTGCAAGTATATCATTCTTCTCACCCTGCCCCTAATCCATAGCATGGAGAGGCTAAGAAGCCCTGCTTTCAGTTGAGAGAAGGTAAAGGAGGAAATTAGAAAATACCATGAGCAGTGGGCTGGGGTCATGAGCCTTTGGCTCTGCCTGTGTGAGACCATGGGCAGGTCCCTGGTCCTTTCTGGGCTCAGTTTCTGTAAGCTGAGGGACCTACAGTAGAAAATTGAGGTAGCTCCTTCCAGATCTGTAATTCTTTGAATATAGGATTCTCCCTAAGGCCCAGCTCTATAAATGCAGCTCCACAGAGGTGGCAGCTCTATAGACGGTCCTTTCGTCTAGAAAGTGGTTAGCAGTGGTGGGAACCTGCTGACTGGAAAAGAGAGAAACTGTCCATTGGGAAAGTGGATCCAGGTTCCAGGACAGGGAGTTTGGGGAAAGGGGCCAAAGAAAAGTTTAAAAAGAGAGAAGAGGTTGAGCTAACAAGGAAGGAAATTAGTGCATAAGGAAGAGGACATTTTTAGGGAACTGAGAAACTCAGACCAGACTTAGAACATGGAGATAAATCTGCGAGGCTTAGTGTCTTGCTAGGTGACCCTGGGCAAGCCCCTGCCCTTTTCTGAGTTTTGCTTCCCCACTTCGAACATAATGGAGTACTTCTCTGGGTTTATCTCTGATATTCTGGGCACCTATAACTCTACCTGGACACCAGCCTAGTAGTTAGGTGGCTGGGCTTGTTGGTGAAGACCAGACAAAGGTGCTGCAGGTGGACTGATTGTGTCAATGGAAGGAAGGCACAGACAGAGGCGGAGGTAGGATGAGGAGGGGGCATTGCTCCTCAGGCCATAGGCTTGATCATACTGTGGGCAGTTTGATGTGGTCTGGAGTCAAGGACAGACTGTCCCCCCAGTGCCTGAGAATGGGGACTAGAGCTGGAAGGCATGACCCTCTGCTGTTTCCTTGCCTCTCACACCTTAAACTCCTGGCACACCAGACATTCATCCTGTGCTTACCCACCTGCAGGCCTTTGCTCATATTATTCTGTTAACCAGGGTACCTCTTCCCTGTTGAGTCTCACCTGTCAGGTTCTACCTGTCCACTCAGATTTCACCTCATTAAACAACAATAATATTTATTAAGCACATACAAAGCTCCAGGCACTGTGTTGGACACTGGAGATACAACAGGAAACGAGACAGACAAGGGTCCATTCCTCATGGAGCTCACAGTTTGGTAAGGGAGATGGGCATCAGAAAGTACACAGAAATAGAAAAAAAATGTTTTTTTCCCTAGTTGGGAGAAACGCTTTGAATGAAACAACAGAGTGAAAAAATAGAGAATCATGGGGAAACCCACATTAAATAGGGTGGTTTGAGAAGGTGACTTTGAGCCAAGACTTAAGAATGAAAAGGATCCAACCATCCATTGGGAAAGCCAAAAGGAAAAGAATTCTAGGCAGAAGGAAAGCATCATTCCCTGAGGTGGGATGATGTTTGTGTGTTTGAGGACTGACAGGCCTGTGTGGCTAGAATATGGGAGTGAGATGGAGGGATGGCATGGAATGACGTTGAAAAGGAGACAGGAGGTAATCCTGCAGGGTCTTGCAGGCTGTGGTAAGGAGTTTGGATTTTATTTGGAGTACAGTAGGAAGCTGAGCTCACAAACAAGTGCCCTACCCATTTCTAACCTCCTCGTCTATTTTTCTACACCCTTACACCTTTTGTCATTTTCCCTTTCACTTACAGTCATGTATCATTGTGCTAGATGGTGAGCTCCCTGAGGGCAAGAATCCTGTAGATTGAGAGGGGCCACACCTGCCTCACAAGGATGTTGCAATGACCCTGGGAGATAATGAATGTGAGGATAGAAAGCAGGATACCTGGCACCTGATGAATGCTCAGTAAAGTTCAGCTGAAGTGAAATAAAGAAGAATTCCTTTTGTTTTCTTCTCTCTGCAGAACTGGGAAGCACGCCTGCTGCTGGAGAGGTCATGTGCTGTCAAGTGCCCAGACATTGCCACTCAGCTGGCTGGGACTAAGAAGGTGCAGCAGGAGCTGAGCAGAGTGGGCATGCTGGAGGTGTTGCTTCCTGGCCAGCCTCAGGCTGTGGCCCGCCTCCGTGCCACCTTTGCTGGCCTCTACTCACTGGATATGGTGTGTGGGCAGCCTATTTCTCTTACCACAGCCCTCCCAGGTGGTAGGGACCCACAGCCCAGTGTATTGAGGAGGCTGGAGCTGGCTCTAGGCTGGACTTGGGTCACTGATGTTCTGTGAGAATGCCTAGAGCCATGGGGAGGGGAGCTTGAATCTCAGCAAACGTAGAGATGAGGATGGTAACCAGGGGAAGGGGCTGAGGCAGACAGCAAGAACAGCAATATCTGTACCTGTTTTCCAGGCCTCCTGCTGTAGAACCCTGAACTGTTGCCAGAGAAAGCTTGTTCTCATTGTACTTGCTGCTGCAGGGTTATTTGGGGTTCACATCCAGATAGTAGCATCTAGGCTAAGAGGGCTTACAGCTCTTCCTCATCCTACTCTTCCTCTGGTGGTGCTCTGCACACCCAGCAGGACCTCAGCTCCTGCCTCTTTGGACTAAAACTGCTGGTGACTGCTTTCTTGCCTCCTGCCAGGGTGAAGAAGGGGATCAGGCCATCGCTAAGGCCCTTGCTGCTCCCAGCCGGTTTGTGCTAAAGCCCCAGAGAGAGGGTGGAGGTAGGTGGTTTCCCCCTTTGCAGGGCTATTCAGTGAAAGGGTGCTAGCAGGCTGTCACTAGTGCTAACCAGCACTTACTATGGGCAGTCCCAGGCTCTGGGGGAATACAAGGAGAACTGACACAGGCCCTCACCTTGGACAGTGTCCCAGGAGACCTGTGGAACACAGAGAAATCTGATTAAACAGCACTGGAGGGTTTGGACAAATTTAGTGTGAGGTGCCTGAGGATGGATTGTGGGGAAGTGGGATGGGGCATATCAGAAGGTTGGATGTCTTCTTGCCTCATTTGAACTCCTTGAGGGCAGGGGTCATGTCTGCCTCACAGACCCAGAAGATATGATTTTTTGATCTTGGTCTTAAGGGATAGGTAAGAGTTTCCCAGGTGGAAAAGGGGGAAGAGCATTCCATATAGAAGGAGCAACCTCAAGCAAAAGCACTGACCCATGAAAGTCTGGTACGTTTGGAGATTGAGTAACTGGTGAGGCTGGAGTGCAGTGTGGAATATAGGAGGAGGCGGGGATTTGGGCTGGAACAGATGGTTGAGACTTGATTATAAAGGACGTTGAATATATGTAGGAAATTGGATTTTATCCTAAGGTAGTGGGAAGCCATTAGAGAGTTAAGGAAGGAAGGGACACACAATTGATCCAGGATCCATGTTTCAGCCATGATAGAGCATGTCCTGGAATGAGGGGAGACATTGGTAGCAGAGATACCCTAGAGGAGGCTGGTATAGTTGTCCAGAAGAGCAATGTAGAGGCCTGGACTAGGGCCATGACAGAGTGGAGTACAGACTGAAGAGATATGTCCCAGTTAGTGACAGGTAATGGAGAGGGAGGAGTTAAATATGACTCAGGGATGGCTTTCACCTGATTGGGAATAGGAAGGTCCAGGAGAGAGGCAAGTTCAGACAGAAGTAATGAGTTCTGTTTGAACATGTTGAGTTTGTTTTGGGGGCCCATGGTGTATCCATGCGATGTCTAGAGCAGGGTGCTAGAGTTAAGAGTTGGGAGTTAACAAGTTACAGGATATAGATGGAGCCTTGGAAGAGATATCCCTGAAAAAAGTGTGTACATGGAGAAGAAAGCAAGGGTGGAGGACTGATTCCTTGGGAATCCTAACATTTAAGAGGGGCAGGAGCCAGTCAGGGAGGCTGAGAAGGAACAGCTATAGACAGGCAGGAGGAGATCCAGGGCAGGGTGGTATGGTGGAAGGTGTGTTCGCTTGTGTGAGTAAGGGCTCTCCTATTAAGGTGACATTCCCTTCTTGGAGCCAGGCCTGCCCTGGCTTCACTGAGCTGATGTCAGGAACTGAGGCTGCTGACTTGCCCACCTAGCCCAAGAAGAGGGGGGCACAGGGTGGAGAAGGTGGGTAGAGGGTCCAGAGTGACTGGCCAGTGGAATTGCAGGTAACAACCTATATGGGGAGGAGATGGTGCAGGCCCTGGAGCAGCTGAAGGACAGCGAGGAGAGGGCCTCCTACATCCTCATGGAGAAGATCGAACCTGAGCCTTTTGGGAATTGCTTGCTACGTCCTGGCAGCCCTACCCGAGTGGACCAGTGCATCTCAGAGCTGGGCATCTTCGGGGTCTATGTCAGGTGAGCCAGTCAGGAGGGGCTCCTCCTTGCCAGAGGGCCAGCCAAGTGAGCCCAGAGGGAGCACTGGACAGGGAGCAGGAGTCCTGGGCTTCATTCTCAGGTCTGCCAATCCCTAGCTGTTACCTGTTTCCTTATCTCGTAAATGAGGGCAAAGACCCAAGACCTGCCCACCTCACAGGGCTATCGAATGAAGCCCAGATGAGAAGTGCTTTGCAACTATAAAGGAAATTCCAAGTAATATCAAGATGGATGAGAAAATAATCCTGGACTAGAAGGAGACCCCAGGGAAGAAGAGAGTTTGGGTCCAGCTCCCAGGCCACCAGGGATTCTGAGGAAAGGTGGGATGGGCCAACTAGAGGATACTCAGTAGCTTTGAAAAGCTGAGTCAGGGGCCAGCCCCATGGCTGAGTGGTTAAGTTCACACACTCTGCTTCGGTGGCCCAGGGTTTCACCAGTTCGAATCCTGGGCGCGGACATGGCACAGCTCATCAAGCCATGCTGAGGTGGCGTTCCACATGCCACAACTAGAAGGACCCACAACTAAACACTACACCACTATGTACCAGGGAGCTTTGAGAGAAAAAGGAAAATAAAATAAAATCTTTAAACAAAAAAAAAAAGAAAAGAAAAGCTGAGTGGCTCCTGGGTTTGGGTTTGAGCACTAAAGTATCAGGAAGAGAGGAAGACTTGGGAATTTGTAAGGAACAGTTCCTGGTCCCTCATACCACTCTCTGCAAAAGACTCACTCCAAAGTCAGGGCAAGGTAGGAATACCAGATCCTACCGTGCTCCCCACCAGAGCCTGCTCTCTCTCTAGTCTTCCCCTCTAACCACTTGCAGCATCTCTCCCTGCCGCTTCCTCCCCAACTCCCACCCCCCCATACCACAGCCATCTTGAGAAAGATGTAAAGAAGGAAATTTACAGCTACAGAACATGAAATGTGAGCCTGGCATCATGCTAAGTGCTTTTCCTGCTTTATTTAATCCTTGTGACCATCTTGTAAAGTGAGAGGTATTATCCCTATTTTATTCTTTTTTTTTTTTCAAAGATTGGCACCTGAGCTAACATCTATTGCCAATCTTCCTTTTTTTCTTCTTCTTCTCCCAAAAGCCCCCCAGTACATAGTTGTATATTCTAGTTGTAGGTCCTTCTGGCTGTGCTATGTGAGACGCCACTTCAGCATGGCCTGATGAGCGGTGCTAGGTCCACGCCCAGGATCCAAACTAGTGAAACCCTCGGCCACCAAAACAGAGCGTGCGAACTTAACCACTCAGCCACAGGGCCGGCCCTTATTATCCCTATTTTAAGTTGAGGAAATTGATATTTAGAAAGGCTGAGTGACTTGCTCAAAGACACAAAGTTAGTAATTTCCAAGCTAGGATGCAAACCCAAATCTGATTCTAAAATCCTAGCACATTCTAGGTGTAGTCAGTCACCCATTGCTCAGCTGGGACCAGGGAAAGTCCTGGGTTTGGGGGCTGAGTCCAGGTGACGGAGTTGTGTGTCTTCTGCCCTCATTTCTATAGGCAGGGAAAGACATTGGTGATGAACAAGCACGTGGGACACCTGCTTCGAACCAAAGCCATCGTGCATGCAGATGGTGGTGTGGCAGCAGGAGTGGCAGTCCTAGACAACCCATACCCTGTGTGAGGGCACAGCCAGGCCTTCTGGAACTTCGCTCAAGAGGCCTTCTATTCCTACTTGTCATTCCTCTCCTAACCCTCATGAGGGGCTGCCCTCCCCAAACCTTGGGAGGGCAGGTCTCTTCTAGAGATCTCCACGGTCTTCATGGAGGTGAATGCTGGGTACCTTCCCCCAGCTCTCCCATCTGAGAACCAGCAAAGCTGTGTTTCCCTTAGGTGAGATTTAGAGGCCCCTAAATCCTCAGGGGATGTGGGTACAGCTGGAGGGAAGTTGATCTGAGGTAAGGGTTCATAACCCTGCCACCCTCCAGTCAGCTCCTCTTCAGCCTTTTCAGTAGGTTCCACTGTCTGACTTGGAATAGGACTGAGGGGTAGGAGGAGGGGAGTGGAGGGGCATAGCCTTTCCCCACCTCTGCCTTAAATAAAACTACATTGCTGACTCTGTGATTCCTTGTTCTGTGCATTTAGGGGAGGGAGAAGCTATAATCTGGGTCAGCCCACTTAAGGTGGATTGGAGCAGGGGCAGTGACTTGGCTATAATTAGAGTCTCCCTAGCCCCAGACTCTATGGATAGGACCCTGAAGTTCTAATCCTTAGTCATTCAGTAATGCTCCCACAGGATCATAGGGAGAAAAGAGGGTTCCTGGCAGCAGCTGGGGAGGGAGGGCAACCATGATGGGACATCACAAATGTGAACTGGCTTCAGTTGCTTTCCTGCTTAGCTCAGGAGCTTGTCAAAGGGCCTATGTGTGAAACCCTGTCTGGCTCCACCCAAACCAAAAGTTCTAGAAAGAGGATATTGGGGTATTCCTGGGTAAAACCACTCCCCTTCCCAGCCCTGACACAAATCAGAGCAGCTAGCAAGTATACAGCCTGTAAGATACCTAACAAAACAAGTCACTGCCTTCTTGAGGTCACAGACTTTATTCCTACAACCACAGAGCTTGAGCATGACCGGGGCAAGAAGAGAGAGTTTCATCTGAGAGTGTCCCTCATGGGCAGTACTCTTCTTTTGGGGAGGGTGGGAACAGAGGACAAGGAAGACAGGCTCCTCTGGCCCTACGAACAAAACATATTTACTCCTGCAAAGCAGCAGATGATCTGGAAACTGAGCCTGCCTGCATAGCTCTTGGAGCAAATGGGCAGACAAGCACTGCCACCTGGCACAAAAGGGAATTCAGATCCAGAACAGAAGCAGCAAAGTGTTTAAAAAAATAATAATCAATTGTTCCAGGACTCACAAACAGGCATTTCTAAGAGCAAGTGCATGTCCAAGATAAGTACTGGTGCTTCCTGAGAGGTGACATAGGATTACAGAGCTGCCTCCCTTTTTCAGTCTAGGCCCTCAACTTGCCCTCTGAACATTTAACTTGTGTTGGGAACGTGACCTTCAGGTCCCTATTCTGGGCTCCAAGGGCTCTTTGCAGTCTAGGGGCACAGCAACCTGAGTCTGAACTGGGTCCTGTCCCATCTGCCTGGAAGTCACAGTAAGTTGCCTCCTCCCAGGGGCAAAGCTGGTCCTTGGTCTCAGACAGTTGGTCGAGGGAGGTGGTATGGGTCAGCACTGGCCCTCAGAGCTCCTGGATAGGGACAGGGAGGGTGGGCAAAACTTTGGAAAGCCAAGCAGGGAGAATCCTGAGTAAAGGCAGGATCTTGTTCACTGGATGGTCAGGCAGCGGTGAGTGAAGAGCTGGCGGATGACAGATGGATCAGCCACAGTAGACATGTCCCCCAGGTCATGGTCATTCTGAGCGATCTTCCGAAGCACCCGCCTCATGATTTTCCCTGGGAGACCACAGGCTTCTGGTTACCTGGTGACAGCACTGACCCCCTCCAGCCCTGCCAAAGGCTTCCATCCACACACATTCCACAACCACTGGGCTTTGGCCAATCCCTTTCCCAAACCCTTGGGGCCTCTGAACATACCTGAGCGGGTTTTAGGCAAGCCAGGTGCATTCTGGATGTAATCCGGTGTGGCAATGGGGCCAATCTTTTCTCTAACTGTAACCAACAAATCATTAAGCATTTCTTCAGTACCCTTAGCTAGGCTCCCAAAATCCAAGGTACAGATAGCTTTGTTCCCCACTCATTTCCCTTTCAAGTCCCTAGCCACAGAATTAGTCTCAGGCTCACTGCCTGTCTGTCTTTCTTTTTAACACACTGTCTCTTTACTTACTATTATTTTATCTTAATCTACTTTCATGGAACTCAAGCTCTAGAATGGCCTGCTTGAGTTGAAATCCCACTTTACTAGCAGTGTGGCCTTGGGCAAGTGATTTAACTTCTCTGAGCCTCAATTTCTGCATCTTTAGAAGGAAGATAAAAATAAGATCTATTTCTTAGATCTTGATTATAGGGATTAAATGGATTAATGCATTTAAATTACTTAGCTCAATGATAGCAGAGAGAAAGGATTCTATAAATGTCAGCCATTATTTTCCTGGTGGAGAGACTAGTGGAGACTGACTGGGAAGAGGACAATCAGCCCCAAGGCCCCCTGGGATCTGTTTGTGGTTTGGGAAGCAGCTCACTCCAGCACCCCCACCCAACCTGCTGTGGTAACTGGACCATCAGGACAGACCCTGCAGCCCCTGCCCAGGGAGGCTTCCTTACTCTGCTTCTTGAGCTCCTCTGTGAGGGTGGGGCTAAAGGTGTGGCCATCACACAGAGTGACAAAACAGTAGAGGCATTCGCCCTTCACAGGATGAGGGTGGCTGACTACGGCTGCCTCGGCAACAGCCTCATGTTCCACAAGTGCTGATTCCACTTCGGCCGTGCTCAGCAGGTGTCCTTGTCAAGGGAAAGGAAGTGCCATGAGAGAGATCCCAGCCTCTGCCTTGACCCCTGTTCCATCTGTGCCTACAGGGCAGTCCTGGTCTGGTCAAATGGGGAAGGCCCTTCATTCATAGCTCAACATAACAGTTGCCCCACCATACCAGTTTCCCTCCTCTAGGCACATTCCACTGTTTATCACTCTTCCTCCAAAACCTGGGCCTAGAACTGAATGCCTCACTCCAAGTATGGTCTGGCCACAGGACACCCTGGCTCTCTTGGAAGGCTTTGGCTAGGAGTTGCTGGGAGAACAGGGCTAATAAGGGAAAATGGTCCCTGGCCCTCACCAGATACATTCAGCATGTCATCAATTCTGCCAGTGATCCAGTAATAGCCATCCTGATCTCGCCGGCAGCCTGGGAAGAGAAGAAATGTACAACATAATAAATACCCCACAGTAGGATACATGATCCACATGATCCATTTACCAGACTTCCACACCCACGGCAATAGCCTCCTAACAAGTATTCCTGCTTCTCTTCTTGCCCATTGTGGTAGCCAGGCTCCCAGATGGCCACACTGATCTCCAACTCCTAGTATTCGTAACCTTGTATAGTCGTCTTTCTCATTGTGCTAGGGTTAGTCTGTATGGTCAATAGAATTTGGCAGAAGTGATGGAATATAAATAAATAAGGCAAAGTTATTTTCTAAAGAGTAAATCAGTTATCACTTCTCTGCTTAAAACCCCTAAAGGTCTCCCATTGTACACTGGATAAAATCCAAACTCCTTACCATGGCCCACAAGGCCCTATATTATCTACCTCTCCAACTTCATGTAACATTCTTCCCTTTGCTCACTGCACTCCAGCCACACAGGCTTCAGTCTGTTCCTCAGATATTTCAAGTTTGTGTCTCTGCACAGAACACTCACTCTTACTCCATATATTCCTATGCCTGGCTCCTTCTCACTCTTCTGGTCAAAAGTCACTTCAAAGAAGACTTCTGTCATCTCATGTATGGTAGCCATCCCTGCAGACACTCTTTATCCCATTACTCTGTTTATTTTTCTTCACAGCACTTATCACTACCTAAGATAAGCTTATTTACTTGTTTGCTGTTTATTGTCTCTTGAATGTAAGCCCCATGAGAGCAAAGACCCTTGTCTACCTTATTCATGGTAATATCCCCTGTGCTTAGATCAGTACCTGGATGTAATAGGCATTCAATAAATATTAATGAATGAATGGATTGGTGGATGGGCCATGGGCAAACACAGACACCAGACATGCGGACACACATGACAGTGATACACACTGCCATATGCCCCATCTCTTTTAGCACAGGAGCAATAGAAACAAGAACCTTTTTCCTCATACATCAAATCTCAGATGGCACTATGCTGAGCCCTTCTTGCAACACTCATTTCTTCTCTTACAGTCTTCTCTGTAGCTCTGCTGGATATTAGACACTGACACACAGGACACATAGGACGTTCCCCTCTCTGTTTTTCTTCACCCCTAGCCAACTCTTCTTGAAAATGAAAGGGGAAAGTACGTGTCTTGGTGAAAGGTGTGGGAAGGAGCTAGCCAAGGCTCACCATCTCCTGTCACATAGTAGCCAGGAAACTTCTTAAAGTAGGTGGTCTCAAAGCGTTCATGGTTCCCATAGACTGTGCGCATGATTCCTGGCCAGGGCTGCTTGAACACCTGAGGAGTGAGGAAGGCACAGTAGTTACATCCTCTATGCTGTCTCACTGGAAGACAATCAGAGCTTTTCTCAAACTGAGGAGAAATGGCCTGAATGCCATTCCTGAAAAGTAAGACAAAGTACAGGCCTTGGAGATAAACAATCTAGCCTTGGAATCCAAGCTCTGCCACTTACTAGCTGTGTGACCTCAGGTAAGTAACTTTACCTCTCTGAGCTTCAGAATTTTCATCTGTAAACCAGAGAAAATCATCTCTACCTCCCAAAGTGATTGTGAGAATTAATATTATGTGGAAGTTGCCTAGCACAATATTCTATTAGTGATAAGCATTTAGTAAGTTTGTCTCCTTTTGGGTAATCCTTCAGGAAAGCAGATCCAGTTTGATGCAAATGAAAATAGTCATATAAAAATATCGGACCTACACATTAGTAAATAGTTATTGCCCCAATCAATAATGTCCTATGGCAGCAGACTGATGGGATGGATGGAATTCTAGGCTAAGCGTCAGAAGGCCTGGATTCAAGTCCTGCCATTGTTACTAACTTACTATCAGTAAAAATGAAGTGGGGTGGAGGGTGGGAACTGATGATCTCTTTATAAGTACTAATATAACAATCACAACAACAACTAACATTTATCAAGCACTAACTGTTAGGTTCTGTGCCAAACCCTTCACATGGATTATCTAATTTTAGGAGACAAAGGTACTATTATAACTCTATTTTATAAATGAGAAAATTTAGGTTCAGAGGGGTTAGGTAACTTACATGAGGTCACAGAAGAGGCAGAGCCAGGATTTGAACCCAGGCAGGTTGACTCCAGAGCCTATTATGATTTTCCACTATGTTTATGAAGCCTCCTTTCACACTAGAATGTTTGCAAAGGAAGAGTTGGGACTATGTCTTCCAGACCCAAAAAGGCACCATCAGGAATCTTTGAGCAGAGCCCTTAAGAGCCACATGGGCCAAGACGCAGAGAGGCAGGCAAAGTATCTGAAGGATTCCCCCCAGGGTCTCTCCGCAGACCAGACGATAACCTTCAACCCTTGAATTTTTGCCACAAGCAGCTACCAGGAGAGATTAGGTTCTAAACTCTGAAACAAGTACAGTACCCCTTGGTGGACCCTTCCCACCTCCTCCTCAAAAACCCCCAAGGGCCAGGGCCTCACCAGATAACCTTCAGCTTCACCTTCCAGCTCTTCCCCAGACTCATTCAGGATTGCAGGAGCTACACCAAAGAACGGGAAGGTCTAGAAGCAAACAGGAGACAGGATCCAAGGAGAGGAATGAGGCAACTCTGACTCAACTCTCTACCTCTCCCAAGGAGCCCTAGAGCTTCAAATTCCTCACACATATCAGTCCAGTCCCCCACCCTCTACCTAGGCCAAATGCCCCAAGACTCTACTACTGCCTAGGCCAGGACCAGCCAAGGGAGCCTCACTCACAGCAGAACCAGGCTTCATTGGTGTGGCACCAGGGAGGGGTGTCAGCATATGGCCACCCTGTGGAAGTCAGAGATCAGAAATTTGAGTCAGTCTTCCTATACTGTCCCTGAGCCCCATCCTTCTGAACCCCTTACTCACTGTCTCTGTCTGCCAGAAGGTGTCCACGATAGGGCAGCGCTGGGCACCTACCACCTGGTGGTACCAAAGCCAGGCCTCAGGGTTGATTGGTTCACCCACTGTGCCTAGCACCTGTAAGGATGCCCGGCTATGCCTTGGGCAGGGGAGTGGAAAGAGAGGAAGGCTCTGAGAACCACTGGGAACCAGGAAGACATGCCCAGGCTCTTCTCCTGCCCCCTCCCCTATTCCAGGCCTGGGAGTTGGAACAATGGAATGGAAAAGACTGTGCAAAAAGGCCAGCACCCAGCTCTGAGGGACACCCATGGGGCAGCAGCTGGGGAGGGGTCTCACTTGGTGACAGGCTCATCTCCAAACTTCATGAGCAGGCGGATAGCTGTGGGTGCTGTGTAGAACTTGGTCACCTTGTACTTGTCCACGATACTCCACAGGCGGCTCACATCCGGGTATGTGGGGATCCCCTCAAACTGACCCCAGTGAAGGCTGGTCATTCCCGGTCCTTCCCAATAGTTCCTCCATTCCCCTCCTGTACCCTCAGGCTCAGTATCTTGCCCTTTCTGACAAACCAGTGTCTTCATTCCCTTACCAGACAATCCAAGAGACCTTCCCAATCATGATACACAACCCTCTCAGAACTCCTCTTTCTCTAGGAAACAGGTCATTATGTAAGTCCCCCTGCCTCTAGACCAAGTGGCCTTGGGAGGTAGTCACCCAGGATCATCTTGTCTATCCCCTAAGTAGGCCAGGCAGCCATGGGTCCCAGTTCCCTTCTTACCAAAACACTGGTAGCACCGTTGGCCAGTGGCCCATAGGTGACATAGGAATGGCCAGTGATCCAGCCAATGTCTGCTGTGCACCAGAACACATCCTCCGCGTGGAAGTCAAACACGTACTTGAAGGTTGTGGCCACATAGAGCATGTAGCCCCCAACTGTGTGTACCACACCCTGGGGAAAAATAGGACCTCAGGTTGGGGCCTTGGTCTCACCCCCACTGACCACCAGATGCAGGCTGGGCAGAGCTAGAGGAAGATCTTCCTCAGGGATTCTGGCCCTGCCAGCACCCCTTTTGTAACATCCGTCTCCCTTCCATCCACTTTTCTCCATGTTCCCATCTCACACTCACACACATGTATAGTCAGTCCATCATTCACACCCATACCCTAAGATGGTATTTCTGAGCCACCCACATCACTCTCACGCACAAACACTTCTAGGACACTCACATCTAATAGTGTCTTTGTTATGTATTTGCACACACACACTCAATTATACATTGACAGAGTGGGAATGGAAAAAAAAAAAAGAATCTTCTTTGCTTACTCCATCAATACCCCACCTCAAGGAAAGAGAGGCCAAAATTGTGTTTCTAAAGGCCCAATGAGGGATATTCCAAAGCAAGTGGAGAGAAGAATTTAGGGGTGCAGTGAGTGGAAGGTAGAGTAATATATCTTTCAAGTCAATGGAGGAGTCAAGAGTTTTCTTAAGTGTTTATGGCTCCCACACTGTGCCCTAGGAGGGTCTAGATGTTAATAGTGTCGCATGTGGAAGGAACTGAACTCTAAGAGCTATAGTCTAGGAATACAAAGGACTCCTTGTGCCTACCCTTGGCCTTGAGTTGACATGGCACCTTTCCTTCAATCAAACCATGTGAGCATGAGCAAGGGACATCAATGTTAACCAATGGACTGATCCTTTTCTCTTTTTCTGGGCACCATGAAAGTCCCCACCTGAACTGTCTCATCCTGGGCCTCACCATCTAGTGATTAAGGATTTATGTCTTAATTTGATTTAGAAAAGGTAATGTGACTTTTCTGAAACTCAGGGTTGCAGAGTAAAATTCATGTCATTACATGCTTCCTCAGAAACTCATTTCTCACCCCTACACAGTACACAAACACACATACTTGCCTTGGGTTTGCCTGTGGAGCCACTGGTGTACAGGATGAAGAGTGGGTCCTCAGCATCACACCACTCAGGCTCACACTCATCCCCTGCCTCTTTCATGAGTTCATGCCACCAAAAGTCAACCCCCTGGTTCCAGGAGATCTGCAGGGGGAGGAAGACAAGAATGGGCAGGGAAGAACTCAACAGCTCAAGATGGGGTCAGGAGAAACTCCTCCCTGGCACCTGGAGGGGCTGGGATGGGACTCCTGACGGAAGTGCTGGGAGGAAGGAGGACCCTGGAAAGGGTGGAATGGGGCAGAGAGAACGAAAACAGAATAGCAGGCTTTCTGGGTAGTCCCAGCACCCTGCTGCAGAGCTCCCCTCACCTGGATTCAGACTGAGGAGGGTCCTTTGGTTGTTCTTTTCTCATCCTTCAATTCTAAGCTTAAATGTCACCTTCTTGGAAAGGCTTTCCCTGAACAGCATCTGGTAGATTCCCACTCCCATCCTCACTATTATTCTTGATCACAGCACCATATTGCTTTCCCACACAGAACATATTTCCAGTTGTTTTATTTAGTTGTTTGCTTGATTACTGTCTTCCCAACTAGATAGTGATCTCTATGAGTGCAGTGGCATGTGTCTTTTATTTTTTTCCTATATCCCCAACACCTAACAAAATGCCTGGCACTCAAAAGGCACTCAGTAAATTTTTGTTGGATGAATGAATATGCACACACAGGCCTGCATACACACATATGTACTTATGGGACTAGTGGCTCATCAGCAGGGATGCAAACACCACACAATTCAGAAATGCAAAATTAGTCAGAGCCTGCAGGTGAGGTGGGCACCTGGCCCTGTTAGTAGCAAAAGAAGTCAACAGATCTTGGTCCAAGCACCTTTTCCTGCATGTCCAGACCTCATCCACATCTGGAGGTTCCTACCCTAGCTCTGCCCCTGCCTTTACACCACTGGTACCAATGGGTTTCCCATAAAAATATCTGCTTGAGTTCCATTCAGCAGGAAGCCTTGCTTTACGTCAGTGGAGAAGGACCAAGGTGGATTTCTCCCAGTAGAGAGATGTCCCCCTATATTGGAGTGCCTTTCACAACTACTTCTGGGTCTGTCATCCTGAAATCTTTCTAAACTCTCCTTGAAACTGGTTTACTTTGCTGGTTATATCACCTCTTTGAACAACCAGTTTTCTGACTCTACTCTTTGCCAAGTGAAGTTGGAGTCCCTGAATTTGTCCAAAAACTGGACAAGTTCACTGGATTTCAATCCCAGTTCTGCTACTTCCTAGCTATATATGACCTTGGGTAAGTCACTTTACCTCAATTCACTTCTTTTTAAAATGAGGATAGTCATTCTTTTTTTGAGGAAGATTAGCCCTGAGCTAACATCTGCCACCAATCCTCCTCTTTTTTGCTGAGGAAGACTGGCCCTGAGCTAACATCCATGCCCATTTTCCTTTACTTTATATGTGGGACGCCTGCCACAGCATGGCTTGACAAGCGATGTATAGGTCCGCACCTGGGATCTGAACCAGCAAACCCCAGGCTGCGGAAGCAGAACATGTGAACTTAATCGCTGTGCCACTGGGCCCACCCCAAGGATAGTCATTCTTGCCCTAATGGTCTCACAGGATTTGGAGAACATCAAAAAAGAAAGGTACTACCTAGTAAACATTAAGCCTTGGATTGTCCTGGGGGGTAGGGAAGACTGATGAATGTCAGGAAGCATAGAAGCTAGTTCAGTTCCACTGAACTCCCCTGGGAGATGAATTTAAGGGTGTGATGATGGGAACTGTTTGGGGTTTGCTTTAGCTGTCACAAAGCCCTTTTACATTCATTAGCTTCTTGTATGTTCAATGGCCCTGGCTGGCAGGTAGACATTATAGTGTAAGAGAAACATCTTATTCCCATTATATGGCTATATGCTAATTTATTGTGTGCATCTTTGGTTAAAAAAACCCCAAAGTGAGGGGGCTGGGTGGGTGGTGCAGCGGTTAAGTTCGCATGCTCTGCCTCGGTGGCCCGGGGTTCGCCAGCCTGGATCCTGGGTGCAGACCTATGCAATGCTTGTCAAGCTATGCTGTGGCAGGCGTCCCACATATAAAGTACAGGAAGATGGGCACGGATGTTAGCTCAGGGCCAGTCTTCCTCAGCCAAAAAAGAGGACTGGTGGCAGATGTTAGCTCAGGGCTAATCTTTCTCATAAAACAACCAAACAAATAAAAAAAAACCCAAAGTGTTAGACACATACCTTATGAAATAACTCTCCAACCACACCCCTCTTTCTGTATTATCTGCTCCTTACCCTAGAGAATTTTAAGTTTCTGGCGCGTAAGCATCAGAAGAATGACTAGCCCAGGTCAAGTGAGGCACCATTAAAAATAAAAAGAAGAAAAAGAAAGAAGAGAGAGAAGCTGCCCACAGCTAGAAAACATAAAAATACACCCTATTTTTTAGTGGAATAGCCATATGGATCTACACACACATTGTCACGTGGACACTTTTTTTTTCCTGCCAAATGATCTACTTGAGATGAGGGCATTAATGTATTTAAGCAGAAGTATGTCAATATTGCTTTGGGCAAATGGTGCTGGTCTATAGCACTGGTGTGAATCGTCATAGAAAAGGCAGTAGGTATATGTAAGGGCAAGGCATAGTTACACCGTGGCAATGAGGGAACTCCCGTAATCTTGTAAAACTGTTTCCTCTGTGGGTGTGTGGGTAAGAAGGGTGGGGAGTACTCCAGGTGTGGCACCAATAACCAGCACCAGGAAGCAGGGTGAGCTTAATTAGTGGTGCAAACTTTGATTGTGAATTAGGTGTGTGCCTGTGAGGGCCCAGAGCTCTGAACCAGGAAAAGGTTTTAATTTTCTGAAATGAGAGTTGAGAAGTTGGCCTTTGTCCTTGAACCAGGATAGCCTCAGGGAGGACAGCTGCCACGTGTGAGAGAAGAACTTGAGGAAGCTCATAGGTGATATGGTTGAACAGGACACCTGCAAATGTGCCAGATTCTCCCTTGAAGATAGCTTAAGAAGGTAGAGCTATTTTAAGATAGCCTAAGGGGGTCTGGAGCTCTGACAAGATTTCTGCAGCTTTGATTGCAATTCTCAGACCAACAAACCTAGACTTTGTAAGCCTATTTTTATGGTCTTTGTTTTTTTGGTAACTGATTGCTTTTACCTCCAGGAAACAAAAATCCAGGAGCTTGTGGCCCAAGAGTCTCCGGTATTAAGAATTACACGATTCTATTTCTTTTCTGGTTTCCCTTTTAAAAATGCCAATCTGTCTCCTATGTTAAAAGTAATAAAAGATAACATTTATGGTGTAGTTACTACGTGCCGAACACTTTACTATATTGACAAAACCCTATCAGGTAGGTACAATTATTATCTTTACTTTACAGAGGGGAAACTGAGGCAAGAGAACTTAAGTAACTTGCCCAAGCTCCCACAGCAGCAGTTGACAGAGCTAGGAATTGAACCCAAGTAGTCTGGGTCCATTGCCTACACTCTAACCACTAAGTTTGTTACTTCTTTCAAGAGAAAAGTCTTAGGTCCCTGTCTGAGTTTTAAAAGGAAAGCAGTGTCTCCTGGGAATCAGATCTGTCTCCATCACGCTAATGAGAATAACGAAAAGGGGATTATAATTACCATTAGCCTAAGAGGTTAATCCTAGCAGATTTAGAGTAAGACACCCTATGGAGGGTGGTAAAACTCAGAGGAATAGTGGATTTTATGGTTTGTTTTGGTGAAGGAAGTGGTTTCCTTTTAAGCATATATTATCATCTCTCTATTACTAACAAGGAAACTGAAACCCAGAGAGAAGAGGTGACTTATTCAAGGTCATACAGGTAAAAATTGGTCTCTGGATTCCAAGCCCAGTCTCTCCTCTATACTAATCTGTTTTGAGTCCCTTCTTGGGGATCTCCCTTCTTAGAACCACGTGCAATGTAACTTTTCTTCAATTTAGCACTTAATTATATCAGAGTTCATATGTAGTTTATAAATCCCAAAGTAGTATATAAACGTATTTAGGAATCTTCTCTGCTGTCCTATATAAAACTTAGGTTTTCATTTGTAATACACATCTAACTCCCCAACTTCATGGTGCATTTCCAAAGTCAAGGTCTGTACCTCCTCTGCCTGCTCTTCCTCCTGTCTCTCCTGGCTCCACCCCAGCTAAGCACACAGTAAAAACTTTCTGACAGGTTTCTTGGTCCTCTCTCCACAAAGGTCCTGAGCAACAGCAGGAATGAAATGTGATGTCTGTTGCTACCTCTCTGAGATCTACAATCTATGCCAGTTCAGAGAGGTAGCAACAGGCATTAGGTTTCACTACCCTTTAGAGTGACTTAGATGGCAAAGGACCCAGGAACAGAGAGAAGGGGGTTAGGTCTGGCAGCCACCACAATGGGGAAAACAGGCAAAGAGCAGTTGGACACACTGTCAAGCAAACAGGGAAGCAGTGCCCATGGCAGAGGAGGATACCTGGGGCCAGATGCGCGTGGGTTTCTCTTTCGGCTTACCCTGTCAAGAGCCCACGGAAAGGGAAGTGAGCAGGGTCTGAGTGTAGGGGAGTGGGATGGAAGAGTCAGTGTGCCCCAAACCTCTGGTTGCCTCCTTTCCCTCAGGCTCCCTTCTCACTGGTCGTCCCAGCCTCCATTTTCCTGATCCTATTCCCAGCCCCTGTACACTCAGAACCCCTAATGCCGACTGGGGTCTCCCGTCAGCTTCTCTAGCCCTAAGACTACTCAAGGCTCCTTATGTCACAGAAGCTCAGGAACACTGTCCTTCTGGATGCTGGAGCTTTCATTCTCATGCCTGTTTGACCGGGAGGCCACCATTGGGCTTTTCCACTATTTCCACCAGGAGCACTGGATCTAAAGCTAACAAGGGCCCATATCTTGAGGGCCAAAATCCTGGACCTTCCATGGTGGGAATACACAGGTAGCCCAGTAATGAAGATTACAACCCGGTAATCAAGATGACTACATATAGTCACCCAGGTCAGCCCATTTCTAATCCAAGTCCAAGCCCTGAGGGTCCCTTGTGCCTATCAAGATACCTTAACCAACACGGGAGTCTCCCTCACAATCTCTCACACTAAGTTCCCAAGGCAAGGGGCTTCCTATCTACATTCAAGGTCAAAGTCCCCCAACTCCCAGCCAGCCCTGCCAGAGGAGGCATTCCTGGGATTGCTCCCAGATCCTCAGCATTCAGGAAGCAAAGAAAGACATCAGGAACTTCCTGGGAAGGAAGAGGGAGCCAATTTGAGCCCAGAGGAGGGCACAGCAGTAACAGACTCACCTGTATATCCCGGCATGGCCTCTTAATTGGGGGAGACTGACTGGGAGAGTCACCTGTGCCCAGCTCTTCCCGCCCCAGGTGCTTGACCACAATGCAGCATATCACTGGGAAACCCCTGGAGGAAAGAAAAGCCTGAAGTGGTGGGCTGGTTGGCTCAAGAGAGAATTTGGCAGGACCCGCCCATGTCCATCTATGGTAGGGGGGACAAAGGGAACTTGGCACTGGGGAAAGGTCCAGTTAACCCAGAGCATTACCCAACCAGCCAAACACACTTACTTTTCCCGACATTTCTCCAGGGCCTCGTCAGCCAGCTCCTTCAGGTTCACAAGCTTTTCCCCCCTGTAGAAGGCATCTTTGGGGAGCAACAGACATTCCAGGCCTTAGGAAGTCACCACACTCCTAGCCCCTTAACCCTAGTGAGCACAATATTCATGGAGCCCTTCCTGAGTAGGTCTCTTGACTCTGGTTCTTCTAGCTGATTTGAGCTGACAGAAGCTCAACCAAGGTGCAACCAGGAGAAAAAGGGTAAGCAGTTCCTACCCTCTATGCTGAGCAGTCCCAAATACCAACTAGCTGATTGGAGATCAAGACTTGCGGTGTGGGGGTTCTGGAGAAGGGGTGAGAGAATTAGTCACCTGTAGTGATGAGAAGGCTGCAGCTGGAATCCAGAATCCGTTCACACAGAGACTCTGCAGAGAAGCCTGCAAACTAGGAAAGGGAAGAAAGACTGAAGGAGAGGAAGACCCAGGGATTGCATGAACAAGGAAAGGAGTCACTCATAAAACCTTCAGGGTCTCTAAGCCAGGGTCCTAGAAGAAACTGGGTAACTGATATGGAACCTATGACACAAACATTCTAAACTCCTTAGTCTGGTTCTTAAGATCCTCCATCATCCAGGCCCAACCTACTTCTCCAGAGCCCCATCCCCCACCAGGCCCCTTTTTCCAGCCCAAATTCCTACCACAATGGAGTGCAGAGCCCCAAGGCGGGCACACGCCAGCATGGCCACCACAAGCTCCAGTATCATGGGCATGTAGATGGCCACTCGGTCACCCTTCCGAATGCCTGCAGGTAAAGGACACAGACCATCGACCATGGACCCTTCCTGCTGCTACTCGCTCCCTCTCATCCAGCTACCACCCTCCCAGCTGACCTTTTCTGTTCCCCTGTTACCAGAATCCTTTCATTCCTTATCTACCTTCCCCAAGTCCTCAGATACCCCAAGGCCAGACCCTCCAGTCCCCTTCTCATATCCCAACACTCACCCTGTTTTCGGAGAACATTGCTGAACTGACACACTTGGACCAAAAGTTCACGGTATGTGATCTGGGTGGTCTCCTCTGGCTCATTGCCCTCCCTGAGATACATCAGAAAGAACCAGTCATTAAGGAGTATAACTTCTTCCCCAAACAACAAATAGGAAGAGTCATAAAATCCATTCAGTAACACCAAGGCCTGGAAATGTCCTGTGAAGGTCATTTGCCATCTGCCACCACACCTTGAGCCGACCAGATACTTTTGGCCTTTCAAAGTATTCTTTATACACAAGCTGTGTGTCATTGGAAAATGCAGTGTCCATCTCTGAGCCTCATTTAGGTTGATAAAATGGGATGACGGACCCTTCTCTTCCATCCTAGGGATGTGTTAAGGAGAAATGATATCACAGATGTGATTCTTCCTAAGCACAGTGTCAAGGCTGCATTGGTATTATTCAAAGGGGGCTCTCTAGATCACTTGTACCCAAGTCACCACCCTCTATCAGCTGATTTCTGTCTACCTCCTCGGCCTTGCCTCGCACTCCTCCTCAGGCTTCAGGCTGGTTTCCTTCAGTCATTCCTTCATTTGTTCATTTGCTTATTCAACAACTACTATGTGCTCTATACATGTATAGAAATAAGGCACTGATGAACAAGATAAGCAAGATCCCTGACAACATGGAGCTTATATTCCAATGATAGTGCAGGAAATACACAAGTAACAAATACAACCAAGATAATTTCAGATTATGATAAGTATTATGAAGGAGATAAAGAATGATATAATCATGAATGACAGAGGAGAAACACTTTTTAAAAAGACACCTTGGGGCCAGCCCTGTGGCCTCATGGTTGGGTTTGGCACACTCTGCTTTGGTGGCCTGGGTTTAGTTCCCGGTGCGGACCTACACCACTCGTCAGTGGCCATGCTGTGGTAGCGACTACATACAAAATGGAGGAATATTGGCACAGATGTTGGCTCAGGGTGAATCTTCCTCAGAGAAAAAAAAAAAGGGACATCTTAAGGAACTTTCATGACAGTATATAAAGACTTAACTATAAGAACATTCCCCTCAGTGTTTTTTTTTTCAATTTTATTATTTTTTGAATTACTAATACATAAAAATGGCACTGCATGAAAAGATATGTAATAAGAAGTGTCCCTCCCACCCTTATTCCCCAATCACCCTGCCTACCGGCAACAACTGTTACTACAATGTTGTGCAACTTTCCAGAAATAGACAATATGCAAACAGGGCCACTCCTAGTAGGATGGAGGGTGTAGGGTAACTGAACTAGTGCGGAGTGACCAAGATAATCACTTTGGAAGAAGGCTACACTGTTAGCATCTTTCATAAGGTCTTTGGGATATCACGGAAGATGGAAATTTAAAAATTGAATTTAAAAAATTGAATTTTAATGCTGCTCAGAAGAGAGATAAGCACCTCACAGTCCCCAAATAAGCCCAGGTGGACAGAGGTGGGAAAGAGCTACTCAACTACAGGACAGGCCTATTAGACAAGCATATATATACATGCATTTATGTTTACATATTCTCATTTTTTCTAAACACATGATGACATACAATACACACTATTCTGTATATTTTTTATTGAGTATAATATACATCCAATAAACTCCATAAATCTTAAGTATAGAGCTTGATCATCTTGCTTTTTTTAAATTTAACAATACACCTTGATATCATTCTCCATCAAGACTTATAGTGCTGTTTCCTTTTCTTTGTCATCTGCATAATGGTTCCATTGTTTATACATGCTATAATTTACTTAACAAATAAATGCTTCAATAAATATCTTTATTCATATGTAATTTTACTCACTTGCAAATATCTCTGTAGGATGAATTACTACGAGTGAAATTGTTAGGTCAAAGTGTATGTGCATTTTAAATATCTATAGACACTAGAGGATGACTTCTTTAAATAAGATGGTCAGGGAAGGTCTCTCCTTGGGGAGGTGATATTTGAGCTAAGACCTGAGTAATGAGAAGTAGGCAACTATAGGAATTCTTGGGAAGAGTATCCTGTGCAGAGAGAACACTGGAAAGGCACTGAGGTGGTAAAGAGCTTGGCCTATTCAATGAACAGAAAGGAAGACAGTATGGCTGGAGCATAGTAAACAAGAAGGAAGGTAAGAATGAGAGGTAGGCAGCAGCCAGATCATATAAGGCCTTGTAGGCAAGGGTAAGAAGTTTAAATTTTTTTCTAAGTGGGTTCCTCCTGGCTTCCCTTACACACAAAGCCTGCCTCCACACTTTTGATCATGCCATTGCCCCTTCTCAGAATGCCTTCCCTCCTCCTTCAGGCACCAGCCTTACAGCCCTCCCTAACTACTACAGGTCATTGCGCTCCCCCTCCTTCCTTACTACCCAGAGTACTTATGAAGGAAGTAACTAAAACCCCGAGAGATGTAGTAGCTTGGCCAAGGTCACACAATAATAAGTGGCAGAGCCAAGAATAGATCCTCAGGTCCTCTAATTTCAAGTCAGGACTCTTTCCCCTCATAGTGTAAAGGACAGGGACTAGTAGGGAAGCCAGACTTTTGGAGGTTACACAGATTATCAGCTTCTTTCCAGTTCTTGGCTCAATGAGTCAGTTACTATCCTTTCCTTGGCTTAGCCCTCCTAGGGCTGAGAGGAGCCAAGCGCAGAGAGCTCTCTAAAGTGGGAAGGAACAGGGAGAGAGGAAGCTGGCAAAGGGCCCTGAATGCCAGAGGCATAAAATGCCATTTCCTTAACTGGCCCACTGATGAGTGCCACAGGAACTTCAGAACATCTCCAGTTACAGCTAAATGCTGGCATTATAACCATGCACTCATGCACTCATGTCTCCACGTACCACCTCACTTGTGTGCATTCACATGCATAAAATCACATATACTAAAACACAAAATATTGTAGGCATAAAAGCTGCCCATTTGCACACATAGGCACAAATAAGTATAACTATATGGACCCAAGACTCAAACATGGGTCCATCTACAAGTATATGCACTGCATTTATATATCCACCTATGTGCACAGTTTGACCCTCCAGAATCATTTGAAATTTATCTCATGTATTTTATTTACTGTATATTATCTGTGTCTTTCACTGGAATATAAGCTCCATGATAACAGAGACCTTCTCTGTCTTGTTCAATGCTACATCCCTAGCACCTAGAATAGAGCCGGATACATAGAAGGGGCACAGGAACAGATAAGCACAAACCTATACGAGAACAGCATACTTGAGCCCACTTGCAGTTACATATATGCACAAAAACCACACAGTGTACATTCCTCTCCCTGGCTCTGGAGCTCAAGTTATACATTATTGATATAGGTACCTTACTCCTTCCAGTGTCTTCTTTCTCTGACATACACACCAGGAGGGGGCCCTTGGCTGGTTGCAATGGGGGAGGGAACAGAGTACCATCTACTGCAAAATTCCAAGCACTCTAAGTTGTTACAGTTTTTAAAAGAATATCCAATTTAGTCTCCTGACTCCAAAGAGATCAAAAGAGGCCATTTGCTGTGCTTGAGGTCACAGGATAGGGTGTGGCAGAGCAGGGACCAGGACTCAGGGTCCAGGCTTCTTTCCTCTACACTGAGAGCTGCAAACTCAAAAATTGACGGGGTCCGGGCAGGTAACATAAATGAGTCAAGTGAACCATGTGAAAGAAAAATTCAATAGAGTCAAGAAATAGTTCACTTTTCTCTTAACTTTTCCATAAGAAAAGAGCCATACTGCAATGACACTTAGTTTCAGTTTTAGGGGGAAAATAGAGAGGTGCAGGAACTGGAAAACTGGAGAATACATGCTCTGGCAAAAGGAGGCATCTAGTACTTAAACTTAACTCCTGCCAACTTTTGCCCTCGGGGAATAAGGGCTCAGTTACCATTTTTTTCAGTTTTTCTTAAAGAGGCCTAGAATCTATTTCTGAATTTTTAAGTGTTGACAACTAATTTTTAAAAGTTTTAAACACTGTGGGCAAACAAAACTATTAAAGAGAGATTTAGCTGGTGGGCTACTGATTAGGAACCCTTGGTGTAGACCAAACTACTTCCCTTTAACCTGGACGGTATATGGTATGGGACAACCCAGGGTTTACGGTCTCATCTTCTTCCTCTAGGAAGACTTCAACTACCTTGCTCTTACACTCTCCAAATTTACTGTAATCCATTATTGATTCTATATATATATATATATATTTAGAATTAGACTACTCTTCACATCTACTTCTACCATCCTAGTCCAAAATCACCATTAGATAAGTCAGACCATGTCACTCCTCTGCTCAAAATGCTCAGACATTTTCCCCTATCATTTTGAATAAAAGTAAAAGTCCTCACAATGGCCTGATAGTTCCTGTACGATCTAGACCCTCAATTACTTTTCTGTTCTCATATATTCTTATTCTCTCGTCCTCTCCCTCTGCCTCTGCTCCAGCCACATGACCTAACTGTTTGGCAAAAACACCAAGCACACTTAACCTCAGAACTTTTGCCCTCTACTTGGAGCATTCTTCTCCTAGATAGCTACATGGCTTATTCCCTATCTTTGAGTTATTGCTCAAATGTTGGTTTCTCAGTGAGGTCATCCTTGAGCACTCCATATAAAAGAGCACCCCCCCCCCCAGGGCCCAGGTGCTCCAAATGAACATCTTCCATGAAGTCTTCCCTGGTTTCTCTTTTTCCCCACCTACTCGAAAGCTGAAAGTTCCCTCTTCCTCTCAAGGCCCTTTATCTCGCTTTCTTTTTGCTCTATTGGTTCTACCTTGCATTACATCTATTGGGGCCTTATCTTTCCCATTACACCCCGGGCTCTTGGAGGGATCATGTCTTCTTCTCTGTCTCCTCTAAGCACAGTTGGCATAATAAATACTTAAGGTTCATGGTCAAATCATTGAAAAACTGATAACTGATTAATGACAGGCAAGACTGGGGCTCCCCGCTTTACATGAGAGGGATAGTAATTTGATTGGAGATTTTAGTTCCCTAAACTCGCAGAAAAGTAAGGCACAGGATAGGAGGAAACAGCTGAGGAAAAAAATAAATGAGGAAAACTGGATTTTTCACAGAAGTATCAGAGGGCAGGATCTAACCTGGTGGGTTAGGCCTTCCAGAGAAGAAATACCCAGATGAGAAGATGAGTCAAACTTATTATGAGAGGAACACTGAACTCAGCTGTTTAGCCTGGAGAAGAGACGATATCAAGAGACATGATAGCAAGTCTCAAATATATGTATCTTTGTTGCCTAATTCAAGCCACCGTCATCTCTTGCCTGGATGACCACAATGGCCCCAAACTGGTCTCACACTTCACTCTTGCCCCCTTCCAATCCAGAATGATCTATTTAAAACATAGACCAAGCTACATCATCTCCTGCTTAAAACCCTTTAGTGGCTTTCATTGCATATAGAAGAAAATCCAAACTTCTACTATGCCTTGTTTCCTCTCCAACTCTTGTGCCATTGTCCCATTCTGCTTAATAGGCTTCAAACACATTAGTCTTCTGCCTGATAGTGCATGCCATGTTCTTTTACTATCTTTCCCCAACTCTTTGAATGGTTTGCTTTTCCTCATGTTTCTGATCTCAATTTAAATATCACTTCCCTAGTGAAGCATTCCCTGACCACCTTAAGTAGCATCAGCTCTTCCTGACATTCTTCATCACAACACTATTTATTTTTTTATAGCATTTTCCTCAAGCTATAATTCTTTTATTATTTATTTATTTATTGCTAATTGGCTGTCTCCCCTACTAGACTATAAGTCTTCTGAAGGCAGAGACCAGTTTGGTCTTGTTCACTGCTGAATCCCCAGTGCCTTGCAAAGAACCTTGTATATAGTCGGTGCTCAATAAATACTTGCTGAATAAGTGAATGAACTTGAAGGATTATTATAAGAAAGAAGCAGACTAGTGTTATGTAACTATAAATGGAAGAGCTAGGGCAAATGTGAGAGTCCAACCTAAGGAAAGCCTTTCTGTCAGAGCTGTCCAACGATGGAAGCTACTCCTTCGGGAGCTCCCTAACTCTGAAGATATCATGTAGAACCTGAGATTTGCAGGGATACTGAAGAGCAGACTCCACAACATGGTTAGTACCAAGCAAGACCACTGTGTCTCAAAGTGGTCAAACAGTGTTAATTATGCAAATTCCAAGGTCCCGCCCCACAAAGCTACAGCATAGGATTGTGCAGGCTGGGCCATGGAAACCCTGACACGTACTAAATCATTCTCCAGGAATTGGGGTCCTTTGAATTTTCATTTTATAAGCAACCCATGTGATTCATGTTCACTGAAGTTTGAGATGACCTTTAAGGCCCTTCCAACTTTGAGATTCTTTGATTCTGTAAAATTAAGAAATAATGTGTGCTATGATCCATAAAACATGCACAAATGTGAGGCACCCAGATGTAAGTATACCCTCAAGTCACTTTCCCTTTTATCAAGGGAACAGGGAGTGGGAGCAACATAACTTGACCAATTAGCAGCCTAATGTTCCCTCTGGGTATTCTTGGCCTAGTCATGGTGAGGAGGGAGAACAGCTGAAGGAGGAGGTGGGAGGATGCACACCCCAAAGACTGAATCACAAATCACTTAGAACGCCAGAGGAAAACAGAGTTTTTGATGTCCATCACCCTTATTTACAGATAAGAAACAGAATGCACAGATGGGAAGGGATGGCTCGAGGTTACTTAGCACATTAGTAGCAGCATTATTCTAAAGCAGTGCTATCCAGTATGGTAGCCACAAGCCACATATACAGCTGTTGAACACTTGAAATGTGGCAGAGGAATTTTTAATTGTATTTAATTTTAATTATTTTAAATAAGTCACCTGTGGCTAGTACTAGAGTCTAGATGTCTCTAGTTCAGGGCATTCTCCTCCTAAATGACATGGCCTCCAAAAGGGAGATGTTTTTTCCAAAGCCAGAATTAGCATAAGGAAGAAGATCAAAGTGCAGGAGTCCTGAGAACTGTGGGGTTGAAGTCCACCACAGGATGGATTTTAGTGCAGCTGTAATCACCCAAGAGAATTGAAAACATACATCCATACAAAACTCATATACAAATGTTCATAGCAGCATTATTCATAATACCAAAAAGTGAAAACAACCCAAATGCCCATCATTTGAAGAAAGGATAAACAAAATGTGGTATATCCATATAACGGAATATTATTCAGCATAAAAAGGAATGAAGTGCTGATACATGCTATAACATGGATGAACCTTGAGAAGATTATGCTAAGTGAAAGAAGCTAAACACAGAAGGCCACATATTGTATGATTCCATTTATATGAAATGTCCAGAATAGGCAAAGCCATAGAGACAGAAAGTAGATTAGTGGTTGCCTAGGACTGAGGTGGGGAAAAGTTGGAGGAAAATGAGGAGTGACTGCTAATGAATATGGGGTTTCTTTTTGGAGTGGTGAAAGTGTTCTAAAATTGATTTTGATGATGGTTGCCTAACTCTGTGAATATAACAAAAATCATTGAATTGCACACTTTAAATGGGTAAATTGTATGGTATGAACTATAGCTCAAATTTTAAAAAGCTTGTGATTTTGATTGGAATTGCAATAAACATATAGATTAATTTGGGAAAAAAAGACATCTTTACAATCTTCCTTTCCAAAAAGATTGTCTGTTACCACTATTCAGTCATTCATACTGTTCATTCATTCATTTATTCATTCATTCATATTATCACTTCCTATTTGCCTGAAGACTTGACACTTAGTTATTTTATTTTTAGCATTCTAGTCATATGTATACATCTGTTTCCCTCACTGGATTGTTAGTTCCTTAAAGGCAAACAGGATATCTTTTCATCTGTTTCCTCCTCAGTGCCTAGCACAAAGTTTTACACACAGTAGAAACTTAATACAGAATTATGAAATGAATGGATAAAAGAATGAATGAATGAACAAACTTCTCTGCTCTTAGGACCAGCCAGATCCAGGCTGATCAGAGTGAGAAAGCATGGAAGGAAAGAGAGGATTATAGAGGATACAAACAAAGAAGACAGATGCTAGACAGGCAGGGGGAAATGGTAGATACAAGAGGAAAAGAGTGTTTAAAACTTGTAGAATAGATTTGGAGACATATCAAGAAGAGTTTCTTGAGCCAGCCCTGATGGTCTAGTGGTTAAAGTTCAGCGCTCTCACTGCTTCGATGGTCCGGGTTCACCTCCCAGTTGTGGAACCACACCACCCATCTGTCAGTTGCCATGTTGTGGAGGCAGCTCACGTAGAAGAAGTAGAAGGACTTACAACCAGAATATACAACCATGCACTGGGTCTTTGAAGAGAGGAAAAAAAAGAGGAAAACTGGCAACAGATGTTAGCTCAGGGCGAATCTTTCCCTGCAAAAAAAAAGGAGAGTTTCTTGAGCCCCTACCCTGGGCTCTGTCCTGGACTCTATGCCATGGGAGAGACTGGAAGAAGCCCCTGGATCTGAGGCTAAGGCTACGGGACTTGTGCTTTGCAATCTGGACTATTATTGCACCCTGTCCTCCTGTCAGCTATTTTCAGGCCTTGATCCAGGGACCTTGTGCCTGCTCCCTTTGGCCAAGGTGGCTTTGATGCCAGCCAGTTGGATTCTGCACCTCTTCTCTGTGAAGCAGGCAGACTGGGCCAGTACTGAAGGCAATCCCTTTCCCACTACCTTTTTGCCTACTTACAAGAGGGAAATCATACACACTCGTTCCTACCATCATGTGCCACATGCTAGCCTTACCCAAAACAAGTGAATGAGGGCAGCCCTCTCAGATCTTTTATTATCACAGCATTGGCATGCTGCCTAAAACAGGAATATGCCTGGAGCAGAAAAAGAAAGCAGGAAGAAGAGCCAGAGTCACCATTTTACATGTACATCAGGTCTCCCGAGTATAACAGACACATGCAAAAATATTCGTTACAATGGTTCTTTGTTATTTAGGTAGATAGCATAGTTTAAATAATTAATTTTCAAGCTAGGGTACTCTATTCCTGCGGGTACCTGCGCAGGAAAAGTTTTAAGAGAATAAGTGTCCAGATTCTCAACTTCTGTAAGTAATCTTTTCTAACAATTGATCTGTCTGTGTTGGTTCTCCTTTCCCACTTCCTCTTTCACAAATACTCTTCTCTCACTTTGTAAAAAAAAAATGCCATCTCTCTCTCTTATCCCAAATCTTAATATGCCTGTATAATGATAGGGTAAAAAAAACTTCCAGAGTGCCACACAAAGGGACAATTTGAGAAGTATAACTTCAGGGGGAGAGCCCCAAGTAAGCAAATCAGAGAGCTCCTGTAAGAAATCAATATTGAAAGGAGTAACATCTTAATTCATCCAGGTGACAAACTCATGACAAACCATTTGCCTTATTTCTCTTAGAATTGTAATTCAGAAGTTAAATAGTTATCACAGGGTGATAAACTGACGTATTTATTTTAATTGAAAAAGAAGTTAGGCATTTTCTAACAGAGAGTAAATCTCATTCAGCTGATTATGTTTACAGTGAGAACTGGCTGTGCAAATTAGGTTATATGGTAGACATTTTCTATAAATTATATGAGCTAAATTTGCAGTTCCAAGGTTGTGAAAGAGATATATAAAATATATACATGTATACAACATAAAATACATTGGAAATTAGATTCCTGCAATTATTTAATCTTATGATAAAATGTTTAAGTGTGAACTTTAAAATGTGTGGAGAGTTACATAATTTTTCAAAATTCTTGTAGGTATGTGATTTTAAAAGTTAAGACTACTGATCTAAATAATTATTTTTTAAAGGTACCCTGCCATTGCCCACCACATAAGAATCATCTGAGGAGGTTATAAAAATACAAGTCAGAAGTCTTATCCTTTGGAGATTCTGATTCAATAGGCGGGATGGGGTCTAGGAATTGGGATTATTAACAAGATCCTCAGGTAATTATTTGGAGTCACCAGACCTAGATTTATTGTTTACCCCTAATTCAGTGTATGAATTTGCACAAATTTTCCCCTTTCTCTAGCCTCAGTTTCTTTCTCTGTAAAGTATATGATGGGAGGAGGGAGTCAGGAGGAGGAGGAAGGTTGGTGTTAGACTGGATAATCTCTAATGTGTCTTAGACTCCTTGATTCTCATTTCTCCCTTTCAGAGGCAGGAGAATGGGCCCTAAAAGTCAGTTTCAGAGACAAGAGGTTTTACTTACATGGGGGTACAAAAGAACAAACTTAGCTGAGGTAGAGACCAAATAAAAGTAATGAAACCGGACATGCCTGCCTCACATGGTTTTTGTGTAGATCAAATAAGAATCCAGCTAATTCCTTCCACGAGTACAGTACAAAACCGCTTTAGAGGATATTCCCTCACCTGATCCTCACAGCTACTTTAGCTGTAGGTAGAGCAGATATTATTATCTCTATTTTAAAGATACAAGAAATTCAGAGGAAGTGGCTTGCCACATGGTAGGGGGGGCGAGGAGTGGGGTAAGGACAAACCTGAAACTAGGTCCCAGGTTTCTGAATCCAGGCTAGTGTTTGTTCCACTGTACCAATTTGGAGCATACCTAAATGAACATGGAAAAGCTTTTCTCCTAAGAATCTCCAGGAGCACTGTGAGAAGCAGAGGAGGAGATTCCCATATACTTTGAGCTTTAGCCTGTGGTCAAGACCATACCAACCACAATCTCATCAATATCCTCAGAACTTCTTGAAAGTCCCAAAACCTCAGGCAAGGAAGTCGGCATATGTCTACGTTCACAGTACTTGGCAGTGCTCAAGTGTCACAGGAGCACTTGTACATCCCTTTGCTCCTAGAGACACATACCCCCTCCCTAGAAATAAGGAAAACACACCGTCCCCAACGTTTCTTTCCTAAATAAAATTCCAGCTCACAGGTAAAAACCTTGTCCCCAATAGACTGCGAGTCCCATGAGGACAAGGACCAGATTTCTCTTGTTTATTGGTATATCCTAAGCACCTAGTATTATAAATATCTATAAAAATGATTTTTAAAAAACCTACTGCTAGGGCTGGCCCCATGGCAGAGTGGTTAAGTTCACATGCTCTGCTTCGGGGACCCAGGGTTTCCCCAGTTCGACTCCTGGGTATGGACATGACACTGCTCATCAAGCCATGCTGAGGTGGCATCCCACATGCCACAACTAGAAGGACCCACGACTAAAATATACAACTATGTACCAGGGGGCTTTGGGGAGAAAAAAGAAAAATAAAATCTTAAAAAAAAAAACCTACTGCTAGAAGCTAGTGGATTGTTCTTGGAGCATGGCTATCCATAAGCTGGACCCTTACCTAACAGCATATACAAAAATTAACACAAAATGGATCAAGGACCTAAATGTAAGACCTAATACAATAAAGTCCTAGAGGAAAACCTAGGACAAAAGCTTTACAACATTGGATTTGGCAATGATTTCTTTGATATGACACCAAAGACACAGGTAACAAAAGAAAAAACAGACAAATTGGACTTCACGAAAATTAAAAATTTTGTACATCAAAAGATACTATCCACAGAGTAAAAGGGCAACCCACAGAATGAGAAAAAATATGTGCAAATCATATATCTCATAAGGGATTAATATCCAGAATACACAGAGAACTCCTAAAACTCAACAACAAAAAAACAACCAGGGGCCAACCCAGTGACGTAGTGGTTAAGTTCGTGCACTCTGCTTTGGGAGCCTGGGGTTTGCCAGTTTGGATGCCAGGTGTGGACCTACATACCGCTTATCAAGCTATGCTGTGGCAGGTGTCCCACATACAAAATAGGGGAAGATGGGCATAGATGTTAGCTCAGGGCCAACCTTCCTTAAAAAAACCCAACCAACCCAATTCAAAAATGGCCAAAGATTTGGGGCTGGCCTGGTGGCACAGCAGTTAAGTCTGCGTATTCCGATTCGGTGGCCCAGGGCTTGCAGGTTAGGACCCTGGGTGTGAACCTAGCAACACTCATCAAGCCACGCTGTGGTGGCATCCCACATAAAATAGAGGAAGATTAGCACAAATGTTAGCTCAGCAACAATTTTCCTCAAGTGAAAAGAGGAAGATTGGCAACAGATGTTAGCTCAGGGCCAATCTTCCTCACACACACAAAAAATAAGGCCAAAGACCTGAATAGACATTTCTCCAAAGAAGATATATGAATGGCCAATAAGCACATGAAAAGATGCTCAACTTTGCTAATCATTAGGGAAATGCAAATCAAAAATATTCATTAGGATGGTTACTATGAAAAAAACAGAAAACGGGGCTGGCCCCGTGGCCAAGTGGTTAAGTTTGCGTGCTCCGCTGCAGGCGGCCCAGTGTTTCGTTGGTTCAAATTCTGGGCACATACATGGCACTGCTCATCAAACCACACTGAGGTGGCGTCCCACATGCCACAACTAGAAGGACCCACAATGAAGAATATACAACTATGTACCGGGGGGCTTTGGGGAGAAAAAGGAAAACAGTAAAATCTTTAAAAAAAAAACAAACAGGAAACAACAAGTGTTAGTGAGGATGTGGAGAAATTGGAACCCTTGTGTACTGTTGGTGAGAATGTAAAATGGTGCAGTGCTATGGAAAACAGTATGGAGGTTCCTGAAAAAATTAAAAATAAAATTATTGTATGACCCAGCATCCTACTTTGAGGTATATACCCAAAAGAATTGCGAGCAGAGTCTCGAAGAGATATTTGTACATTCGTTCATAGCAGCATTATTCACAATAGCTAAAACATGGAAGTAACCCAAGTGTCCATCGACCGATGAAGGGATAAGCAAAATGTGGTTTAGACAAATAGTGGAATATTATGCAACCTTAAAAAGGAAATTCTGATATGTGCTACAACATGGATGAACCTTGAGGATACTATGCTAAGCAAAATAAGCCAGTCACAAAATGATAAATATTGTATGATTCCATTTATATGAGGTACATGGAGTAGTCAAAATCATAGAGACAGAAAGTGAAGTGATGGTTGCCAGGGGCTAGGGGGAGGGGAGAATGGGGACTTATTGCTTAATAGGTATAGAATTTCAGGGCTGGCCCCATGGCCAAGTGGTTATTCACATGCTCTGCTTTAGTGGCCCAGGGTTTCGTCAGTTTGGATCCTGGGCGCAGATGTAGCACTTCATCAAGCCATGCTGAGGCACTGTCCCACATGGCAGAACTAGAAGGACCTACAACTGGAATGTACAGCTATGTACTGGGGGGTTTGGGGAGACGGAAAATAAAAAATATAAGTAGAGAATTTCAGATTTACAAGATGAGAAGAGTTCTGGAGATAGATGGTGGTGATGGTTACACAACAGTGTGAATGTATTTTAAACCACTGAACTGCACACTTAAAAATGGTTAACATGTAAATTTTATGTTATATGTATTTTAACACAATTTTTAAAAAAGACAAAATCTAACAATAACAACAAAAAACTTACTGCTAGAAGCTAGTGGGTTGTCTAGAGAGCATGGCTATCCATACACATAAAATTAGGTTTCTATCAGTTTTGGATGTCACACTTGCATTCTCTGACTTAAAATAGATAAGACCGTCATCCTCAAGTGTAGTTGAAACTAAAGTTCAACAAGAGGCCTGTGTGACTGTTCATTTGGATAGATTTCCATGTATTAAAACATCATGGTCAAAAAGAAACAAACACTTGGGCCAGCCCAGTGGCGTAGCGGTTAAGTTTGAGTGCTCCACTTCATCGGCCCACGACTTGTGGGTTTGGATCCCCAGGCACGAACCTATGCACCGCTCATCAAGCCATGCTGTAGCGGTGTCCCACAATCAAAATAGAGGAAGATTGCCACAGATGTTAGCGCAGGGCCAATCTTTCTCACCCTGAGCTAACATCTGTTGCCAATCTTCCTCAACAAAAAAAAAGAGAAACAAACACCTGTTTCAAAAATGAGCCCCCTGGGGCCAGCCCAGTGGCACAGCAGTTAAGTGCGTACGTTCCGCTTCAGTGGCCCTGGGTTCACTGGTTCAAATCCCGGGTGCAGACATGGCACCACTTGGCAAGCCATGCTGTGGTAGGCGTCCCACATATACAGTAGAGAAAGATGGGCATGGATGTTAGCTCAGGGCCAGTCTTCCTCAGCAAAAAGAGGAGGATTGGCAGCAGACGTTAGCTCAGGGCTAATCTTCCTAAAGGAAAAAAAAAAAAGGGCACCTAATCAAAAATCATTTTCAGAAATGCAGGTGTTGATATGCTATAGAAATGTTTCCTGCAAAAACAAGTCTGTCATGTGTTCCAGGGTAAAGATCTTCAGGGTCTTATTTATTTTATTTAAATAAAATAATGACTCTCCCAGCTAGTAAAACCATAAGGCTTTTAATAAATGGACCAGACCTTAGAACCTTAGATGAGGGCTGTTCTCAAAGCCTTATGTCCCAAAAGCCATAACAGATGTCTGAGGCCCTTCTAGGTCTAAAGTTCTATAATATTCTTTTGTCCTTTCTGTTTTGAACTTCCAAGCTCCCTAATGCATCAAGGTCATACAGTATGACCCTGTGTCCCGGATTCCTCCAGAATCTGGCCCTACCTTAACTGATCCACCTCAGCTATGCTGTTCCTCTAGGGCAACTTTTTTTTTTTCTTTTTCTTTTTTATTGAGGTCACATTGGTTTATGACATTATATAAATTTTCAAGTGTACATCATTAGATTTCAACTTTTGTATAATCTATCTTGTGTTCACCACTGCAGGTCTAGTTGCCACACATCACCATACACATGTTTTCTAGGGCCACCTTTAGTTCCAGCTGATGCTCTCTCAGCCCCTGAGGCTGGAATGCTGTAATGACAGGGAAATGAATGGACAGGGAAAGAGCTCTGGATTGGAAGTCAGAAAGACTGGATTTCAGGTCAAGCTTTGCTATTTCTCACATGAGACCTTTTACAAATTATTTCATTTCTCTGGGCCTCAGCTGTAAGTGAGGAGAATATTTCATTAAATGTGCTTTCTAGGTCTGGATTTTATTATTCATCCTAGCTGAGAGCAAGAGTGTTGGAAAGTGAGAATTAGGAAAACCTTCACAAAGAAGATGGCATTTCAAATGGTTCTTAAAGAATAAGCAGGATTTTGGGGCCGGCCCAGTGGCGCAGTGTTCGCACGTTCCGCTTCTCAGTGACCCAGGGTTTACCAGTTTGGATCCCAGGTGTGGACATGGCACCCCTTGGCAAAAGCCATGCTGTGGTAGGCGTCCCACGTATAAAATAGAGGAAGATGGGCATGGATGCTAACTCAGGGCCAGTCTTCCTCAGCAAAAAGAGGAAGACTGGCAGTAGTTAGCTCAGGACTAATCTCCTTCAAAAAAAAAAAAAAAAGCAGCAGCAGGATTTAGACTGGCCCAGATAAGGAACACAGACCAGTTCAGGGAGAGGGGAACAATGTTAGCTTAGATGCAGAAGCTGAAAAGCACAGGCCAGTCTATAGGCCAATGCCAATCCTAAATAATTTTTCATATATCTGTGGCGTTTTTTCATAAAGCCAAATTTATTTTATATAAAGGACTATATTTTATGCTATTATGTCCTGCCTATTCTTTTTTTTATTTTTTATTTTTTGAGAAAGATTAGCCCTGAGCTAACATCCACCACCAATCCTTGTTCTTTTTGCTGAGGAAGATTGGCCCTGAGCTAACATCTGTGCCCATCTTCCTCTACTTTATATGTGGGATGCCTGCCACAGCATGGCTTGATAAGCAGTGCATAGGTCCGCACCAGGATCCGAATCAGGGAACCTGGGCCGCAGAAGCAGAATACATGATTTTAACCTTTGCGCCACCAGGAGGGCCCCTGTCCTGCCTGTTCTTGTGCAGTTAAATTATCTTTATTTTTAATTCAGTGATAGTGACAGAAGTTGATATTTGCAGTTGCAAAAATATCCTTACTTCATGAAATTTTAAATTGGCAACTCTTTGGGATTCCATGCTGAAATATTCATGCAATTTTTAAAAATCTCCATCATTGATATAAAACGAAATAGCAACCAATTCAGTTTAGACCTTAGCTGCATTTTGTTGGCTGTAAGATTAAAAAGATAGAATGTCAGGCCATAAAAGTCAAGTAAAGACTAAGGAACTATTCTAGACTGAAGGAGACTAAAAAGACATGACAACTACATGTCATGTGTGATTCTGAACTGGATCATTCTGTTATAAAGGACATTATTGGGACAATTGGCAAAACCAGTGGAGTCTGAGGATTCAATGGCAGTGATGTATTAATATTGATTTCCTGATTTTGATAGTTGTATTATAGTTATATAGGAGAAAGTCTTTGTTGGAAATACAGTACACACTGAAGTATTCAGGGGTCTGCAGCCTACTCTCAAATGGTTCAGGAAAAAAAGCTATTTGTATTGTACTTGCAACTTGTCTTTTTTCTTTAAAGCGCTGATCCTGTTTTATTATCTGACTGGAAAATTAGACGATCCACCAGTCCAGGAAGAGATAGGCGGGCTTAGTCCTCCTCTCTTCTTTGCCAGCTCTAGCCCCACCCTAGCCTCTCTTGGTGTTCTTCCTCTTCATGAGGCCTCCCAGTGTGGAGGGCAGAGGGAGGAGTCGATAAATGTGCTTCTGGGAGTCCAGGTGGACAGTGAAGAACTGGATGTTTACCACCTGCTTGCAGACCCTGATACGGCACTGGCAGACCAACACTCGATGTGGTGGGTGGACTTGGACAAGCCAAGCCTAAGGACCTCTCCAAAAAATCCTTGATCTTCAGGCCCAGGATGTAATCCAGCTTCATCTCGCCCTTGCCAAGCACCGGGATGCAGACGAGTCACCGTAGCAGGGTGTTGCCTTCAACAGAAGCTTGCATCAGCAGCTCACAGGGAGCCTTACAGATCTTGGCCAGAGTAAAGTTGACCCTCCAGACCAAACGTTTGTTCCAGAGACCGTATTCGCTGATCAGCTTCATCTCTTGGTCCAGGCGGAATTTCTTGTAGGGTCTCTGTGGGGTCACATAGATTTTACGAAAAACCCAGCTCCTGGCCCAACTGGCATGTTGGCTCTACTCTCCCGTCTGTACCTAAGCGCAGGCCCCGGTAACTGAGAAACAGCTGTACTTGTAACTCTTCCATAAATTTAAGAATGTTTCAAAACTTTAAATTAAAGATTGATAATACAGAGTAGGGAGGACTCATATATAGGGTCCCAAATGCTTAGTTTAAATTTTATTCTGTAGGTAAAGAAAAGCCAGAGATGCTCCCAGACCAAAGGCCCCTCCTCTACCTCAAAACTTTTTACCTACTAAAATCCCACACCATGGAGGAATGGAAATGGAAGATCTTTGCCAAAATGGCCACCTGACAATCAGTGCCTACTCCTTGCCATATCACAAAAGGAAGGGAATAAGAAGCTAGACCTTACTTTCATAAGCTTAAAATCTTTAATTAGAAAGATCTAAACCACCCACCACCTAAGGTCCATCTTGGGAACAGTGATCAAAGAGAAAAGAAAATGCAGGAATAGGAAATTACCAAAGGAATGGAAAAATAAATAACTTGTGTGCTCAATCATGAAACACTTCCTAGAAATTACAGATTTTGAGCCAAGTTTGAAAAAAGAGGCTAAGTGTTCATCAGAGGAAAGAAGGGCATTTTGGAAAGGATAGAAAAGTCATATGTGGCTGCCAGTCTTGAGTCCCTCTACCTAACAAAGCCCTTGGACATGTGTGATATGTATGGGTATTAGCAGCACCTCACAGTAATAAATCTTTTCAGTGAGTTTTCTCATCTTTCATCTTAGCTAATCCTCATAGCAATCTTTTGAGATTGGCAGGACAAGATTGCTATCTCCATTTGCAAGGTTGGGAAACTGAGGCTCAGAAGGGTGTCATCACTTATCTAAGGTCACAAAGCAATGGTTAGGATCTCTGCCTGCAGACCCTCAGGCTAGGCTTCTTGTTTTTTTAAGTATATAACTGATCAAGAGAGTGATCTTTTCAAAATGTAACTGATATGTCATACCTCTATTTAGAAATACATCATTGGCTCCCTAGCACTTGTCACAACTGCAATTTTATACCTCTGTGTATGATCCTTCGCAAAAGCTTCTCTTTCCAGTTTCTTTTCCAACTCAACTAATGGAAATTCCATTTTCCAGTTGCTCAGACGAAAAAAAAAAATATATATCTATATATATATTTTATTTTGGAAGACTAGCCCTGAGCTAACTGCTGCCAATCCTCCTCTTTTTGCTGAGGAAGACTGGCCCTGAGCTAACATCCGTGCCCATCTTCCTCTACTTTATATGTGGGACACCTAGCACAGCATGGTGTGCCAAGCAGTGCCATGTCCGCACCCAGGATCCGAACTGGCGAACCCCGGGCAGCGAGAAGCAGAACATGCGCAGTTAACCACTGCGCCACTGGGCCGGCCCCCCAAAAAATCTTTGAGATATTTTTGACTCCATTCTCTTATACCCCACATCAAGTTTATCAGCAAATCCTATTGGCTCTGCCTTCAAAATATTCCAAAATCTGACCACTCTTCACGACCTCTACCATTATCCCTCTTATCATATCTTGCCTGAACTATTGTCAGTGACCCCTTACTGGGCCCCTTGCTATTGCCCCATAGTCCCCACCCACTATTCTCCAAGTAGTATACAGACTATATATAGTAGATATTCAGTAAAAAAAATTGTTTAATGAATGGATGAATGAGCACAGGAAAGGATATTATTTCTTTGAGGTTTGCCCTTTAATGTCTTTAGGCTTATAAACTATAATTATAAATTATAGTCAACATTTCTAAAGCCAGCCCTAAACCCTCTAAGTAAACTATTTACTAGACAAGCGACAAATTGTCAAAGAAGCTAAATAGAAGCACAGTGTAAGAATGTAAGCGTTATCTGTCCAGAACAAGTTACAACTGCTATGTGACTCTGACCAAGTCACTTCCACTCTCTGAGCCTCAAGTTCCTCATCTGTCAAGTGTTGTTATGAGCCATACCCAGGTTCAAAAAAACAAGGGAACAAATATACAAGTACAGCACAGAGGAGATATAGTTTATTATTAGAATAAACAGAAAAGCCTTAGGTATTATGGGAGATTGTAAGTTGAGTGGTAAAGTGTGGCTGTCAATGGGGCTAATGTACTCTTAGATATGTACAGTCAGAGCAAAGAATGGTAATAGTTCCCTGTCTAAGGCAGACCATATCTAGAATAGTTAATGAGATATTAACCAACTAGAGTATGTCTAGAGGAGACTGACATGGATGATGAAGGATGACGAAACCACAGCATACAAGGACCTGGGAATGTGAACTCAGTATGTCTTCATCCATAACACAAGAACACTGGACTAGATCAGGGGTTTTCAAAATAAGTTTTGTAAATCCCTAGAGATCTCACACACATACCTCATAGGGACCACAGTGACAAAGTGAAGAAGCCAACTGAATGGGGCTCCGGTCCTCCCATCCATGCTTCAACCAGATCAGCGCTGCTCTTACCTGTTTTAGGTATGGGGCTTTGGCATAACAATAAAAATAGCGAACACAGGGGCTGGCCTAGTGGTGCAACAGTTAAGTTCGCACATTCTGCTTCTCGGCGGCCCGGGGTTCGCTGGTTCAGATCCCGGGTGCGGACATGGCACCACTTGGCAAAAGCCATGCTGTGGTAGGCATCCCACGCATCAAGCAGAGGAAGATGGGGACGGATGTTAGCTCAGGGCCAGTCTTCCTCAGCAAAAAGAGGAGGATTGGCAGTAGTTAGCTCAGGGCTAATCTTCCTCAAAAAAAAAAAAAAAATAGCGAACACATTGTTTGCAAAGCACTAAGCCCTTTATGCAAATTATTCCATACTCCTCACAACAATCTATGTCATAGGAACTATTATTATTTCCATTTTACAGATGGGAAAACTGAGGTTTAAAGAGGTGAGGCAACTTGCCCAACTAATAAGTGTTAGAGTAGGGACTGAAATCCAAGCAGAGTCCAGAGCCTACTCCTGTTAATTTTATTTGAATAAAAGGATTCTAATACTTTAAAAAAAATTGAAAATTACTGAACTAAATGATCTTAATGGCATCTTCTAGATTTAAATTTCTATAATTCTGCATTCAGCCTAGCAAAGGGATATAATAACTGTCCTCAAATATCTGAAGGGATGTCTTATGGGAAAAAAAAGATCATTCTATGTGGTCCCAGAACATAAAACTAAGACCAAGGGAAGAGGACAGAATGCGGAGAAAGTTCTAGTGAGGCAATATATCTAAGAATGTGGTAACAGAGCTGCTCAACAATGGGACAGGTAGTGAATGAACTCTGTCATCTTGGTAGTGCTCTAGAATCAGAATGATCACTTACGGAGATTGTTGGGGATGGAGATATTGGGACTACAATTTCCGCTTTGTATAGGAAGCGGACCAAATGACTTTAAAGGACTAGAACTGAGAGTCTCAAATTCTCAGATAGAGGTTCAAAGTATCAGAAAGTGGGGATCATTACTAGGGCCCAGTCTCTCCCATCCCAAATCTAGGGAAAGGGGGAAGGCCCATCCTTGGCTCTGTGCCTTCTGTAATTACTGCTATAACTGTGAGGCTTCCTAAGGCAAGAACTCACGCTCCTACCTGACTATTTGCTATCTTCAAAGGTCAGCAGGCTGGTACTGGATTCTTCCCCTTCCCTCAACCTCTCCCAGCTGCCTGTCACTGCAGTTCCTTACAGTTGTGACAACTATTCTGAATGTCACTGCCAGAAGTAACTTTAGCAAGTATCCTGTTCACCAACCACAGTTTACAGGTGGGAAAAAAGAAGGCTCAGAAAAGGGATTATCTAAAGTCATTCTCCTCCTTAAGTATTTACTGAACACATGAGTATAAGAAGTCAGCCCAGACACAAACTCAAGTAGCTGACATGGAGCTCAGGACACTGAATCAGGCTTCAAGACAGTCCCCATTTATTATATACTTATTATTACATATGTTAGTATATATAATAATATATTAATATATAATATTATTATTATTATACATTTATTATTCATATCCCACCTACTTTCAAAAAGTGACTAGTGAGTTGGAGTTACCACTTTAGGCAGGGGTTCTTAAAGGCATCAACGGTCACGAAACTCAGGAAGAAATGAGAGAAGCAGATTAGAGATCCACCTTAGACACGAAATCCTCCAGCCCTGCTTCATAATCTGCCCACCTGATTCAAATGGAGAAAGACTGTTCCCAGCAACAGTTATTTCCCACATATCTCCCATCATACCAGCGACAGTACTGCTCCCAGGCAAGGGAAACAGACTCTTCCTCAGCTCCTTCACCCCAAATCTAAAATCCTCTCTTTCTTTCACTATGTCAACAGAAACCCAGCCTGCCTACTGAGTGCCATAAAATCACTGCAGATTGCAACACAACTTCTAAAACCATTTCCTCTTCAGACACAATCATAGAATCCTGAAATATCAGACCTGGAAGGGACCTTGCAGTGTATCTGTAGTTCATCTCCCACCACTCTCACAAAGGGGAGGCTCAGAGACGGGAAGAGAATGGTCTGAAGCCTGAGAATGGTCTGAGAAGAAGAAGGCCATCTTCTTTCTCAAATGAGTGTTTTTCCATACCAAGCATTTTAATCAGTAAATATACTGTTGTGAAACCAGTGAAGATATAGATGAAGGACAAAAAGTTCCTCCCTTCCCATATCATTGAAATAAACTTCAAGACAGGACCTAGATAATTAACAGAGTTCTTGGTCACGAATGCTAGGACAACACACTTTAGGGCTCATGTCACCTTGACAGTCTTCTCCTTGTCAGAACGTGGGCTTGTCTCACCTTCCCAACCATCCCTACCTTCTCAAATACACACACTCACACATAATCTACAGGGATCTGGAAAGTTCTAAATATCACACTCTGGAATTCATACTCAGAGGCATACGGGGATCCTGAGAGCAGAGCTTCCATCCTAAGATAAGTCACCTGCTTCTCAGAAGCTCCAGTTTCTAAGGAAGAATTGAATGAAAGCCAGAGCCTGTGGAGAGACCAGGTGATTTCAGCTGAGGATGAGGGGTGAGATGGGGCAGAGATAAGGACAGCCATAAGCAATCCAAAGCAAACAGTGGAAGGAATGGACTACACCAAATTTATTGGGCTTTGGAGACTGGGGTCCTCTCCGAGAACCTCGATATTGAGCAGCTGCTATATATCACCAGAATAATAGCCATCAACCACTCTTTCCACCCTTTCCCCATAAACTCGTTAACTAATTCCCCAAACCCCCTACTGTCACCCAGTGTCCCTTCAACTAGCCAGCCCTCACTCCGTGAGCTACCCCTAATATCCCTCACTGCCTTTCTCTCCCTGAATGACGATTCTAGTAACTTTGTCACTGATCATCTTCTCACACATATACACATAAATCCCCATTAATGCCTCTACCTGCCACACTAGGGGGAAGAGTGCATGGGTGAAACCAAAGTTTTGTTTGGAGGACAAATTATAAGCCCTTGAACCAGATGAACATGTGCCTTTGAAAGAGGTAATGTGTTACATAGACTAAGAGGACCCTTGATTCTTTCTCACTTTCTCCCCACCATCTACACATCCAATTACCAATGTTGGCTTCTTTCCTCTAAATTACTCTAAAATTTCATCTTTCCATTCCTTTCCCACCAGCAGTATCCCAGTTCAGGCATCTCTACCCTGAATAACAAACTCCCAGCTCTCTGGCTTCACACTCCCACATCCATATGTATCCAGATTAATCTTCTTAAGCCAAACTGTGAGAACATCATTCCCCTGCATAAAATCCTTTCATATGTCTCTAAAAATAGTCAAGATCTCCCATTCCTGGACCTTAGCCACTGTTGAAGACAACCTTGATTGCTCCTTCTCTCACTTGCCACATCCAATCCAAGTCAGCAAATTCCACGAGCTCTTCACTCAAAATAGTTCCAGATTTTGACCACTTCTAACCATGTTCAAGCTACTACTATGGTCTAAATCACCATCACTGCATACCTGGATTTCTATAATAGCCTCCTAATTTGTCTCCCTGCTTCTACTCTTGCCCTTCTGCAGTCTATCCTCCACACAAAAGACAGATACTAAGTAAAAGTCAAATCATTGTCACTCCTATGCTCAAGATTGTCCAGTGGTTCCCTATTTCACTGTGAATAAAACTCAAAAAAGTCTATATTGACTTTCAAGGTTCTACACGATCTAGTGCCCTGCTGACCTCATTCCCTACTACTCTCTCTTTCTCTAGTGCACACTGTTTCGGCTACACTAACTTCCTAGCTGGTCTTCAAACACATCAGGCAGCAGCACACGCCCACCTCAGGGTCTTTGCATTAGCTCTTCCATGCACCTGGAATATTTCCCCTTCCCAACCCAACTTATCTACATGGCACGCTCCATTTCCTTCATATCTCTGCTCAAATGTCACCTTTATCAGGGAGTTCTTCCCTTATCAATCCCCACTTTTCATTATCATTCTCTTTTCTCTTACAGTGCTCTGTATTTTTCTATAGCACTTATCACTACTTGTCATGTATTTATTAGTTTGTTTGTTTATCATCTGTCTCCTCAAGCTGGAATATAACCTCTATGAGATCAGGGACTTTCTTTGTTCAGAATAGTGCCTGGTACATAATAAGTTCTCATTAAGTATTTATTGAATGAATAAATTGTTCCCCGTATAAACCCTTTACTCCAGACAGACTTGGTCTTCTCACTGTCCCGATATAATAATAATGGTGGCTAATATTTATTGAGTGCTTTCAATGTGCCAGGAATTGGACACACGGATTTGTTATCCTATTCAATCCTCTTCAATTGACAACTCCATGAGATAAAAACTATTTTTAGCCACATTTTACAGTTGAGAAAACTGAAGTTCAAAGACATGAAGTAACTTGTACAAAATCATATAGCTAGTTAGTGGCAGAAACAGGACTCAGATTAGGTTAGTTTGACACCAAAACCTATTCTAATTTTTGTTATACTGCCTCCCTACAATGCTTTCTCCCTTCTATGAACTATTTGCGTAAGTGGCTCTTTGCAGTTTGGCCCATACTTGCTTTCAGGCTGTTTTATACAAGCTTATTTGGTTTTCCCAAATAGAATGTAAATTCCACGAGACCAAAGTCTGGGCCATTTAAACCTGACAACACATTTTATCTGATATTTTTAATGGCTAATATAGCTAATTTCTCTTTTCAACTTCACAGTCAAGTGTTGGACAACTAGAATAATGAAGTAGTATCATGTGGTGAAAAGAGTAGTTGACTAGGAGTGAGGATATCTGGAGATTAGTCTCAGCTCTGTCTCCAAGCAGGTATATGACCCTTAAGCAAATCACTTAGCCTCCCTGGCCCTTAATCTACCCATCTGTAAAGAGAGTTGGCCTGAATGGACTCTAAACAATCACTTCAAGTTCTAAAAATACTATTATTCCATGAACATTTACAGTGTGTCAAGCCAAAAGTAAAAGGTCGAATTCTTCCTTACTATGGTTCTGTTCTGGCTAACTGGAGAACTTTCCTAAGAGCACTATTTACTTTGTGGACTATTTCAGTACATGTAGAAGATACGCCTCAAAACATGGACTGAGCTACAAATGTGGTTTGCTAAGGCCACTACAGCTATCTAAATGACACGGTTTAGGTTGAAAAGAAAGTCATACTGTGGCTCATAAGAAGTATATCAACCAGAGCAAATCACTGAAAAATGTCATTTTTAAAAACACCAATAAAAATTAGAGCAGGAAGAAGGTGGGCTCCAAGACAAAGGACTTTGGGGGAAAAGGAGGACTTCACAGAATAAATGGTATGATGGACAGTTTGTGAAATATTGAATTTATGATAAAGGCAAATAGTGCAAGAAAAATTGCAGGCAATGTTTCAGAGAAAACAAAAATCTATACATAAAAGGAAATGCAATCATAATATATTACTCTTACATAAACACTGATTCTAAATTAACTAAAAAACAGAGCTATAATTATATTGGGAAGACGAGAGAAAGAAGTTGGAGGCGTATACAAGAATTAAATTCTCATCTATCATAATAGGAAGTCAATACTTTCTAAAAAACAAAAAAGATGACGAAATAGTAGTATAAGCATCTTATTTAAAAACAAATGGAAAAGACAATCTGTTCTGTATGGAATTCTCTTTGCACCTTTGTCAAAAATCAATTGGCAAATGAGCTAAATTCTTCTGAATTGTACACTTTAAAAGTGTTCAGGTGACGAACTTTATGTGTATTTTACCACAATAAAATATCAATTGGCCACATTTGTGAGGATCTATTTATGGATTTTATGTTCAATAAAACATCTGTTCAAAAAAAACAAAGGGAGGGGCTGGACCCGTGGCTGAGTGGTTAAGTTCGCACGCTCCGCTGCAGGCAGCCCAGTGTTTCGTTGGTTCGAATCCTGGGTGCGGACATGGCACTGCTCATCAAACCACGCTGAGGCAGTGTCCCACATGCCAAAACTAGAAGGACCCACAATGAAGAATATACAAGTATGTACCGGGGGGAGAAAAAGGAAAAAAATAAAATCTTTAAAAAAAAAAAAAAAACAAAGGAAAGTAACCATAAATCTGGCGTATCTGCACTTTACTTTCTTATTTATTTGTAGCTTACTTTTGCTTTACTGTAAACAAAAGAATTGAATAATAATGACCTCTGTGGAACTTGTCTCCCATTCCTCTACCCTTGTATCCATTACACCTAATATAGGGATGAGCACCCAGTATCTTTAAAAATTCTTGTCAGTTGGTTGACCACTGTAAAAATGGAGTGAGTATGGCTTGTTATGAAGTTGCAGAATATTGTACTAGAAGTAAGTTTAGAGATTATCTAATCCAGTGTTTCCCAAATTGGTGTTCCATGGAATACTGCTTTTTATGATGTTAACGACTGCTGCAAAAAGTGTTTGGGGCTCAAATAAATTTTGGAATCCCATGTTAAACAAAATTAATCAGATGTCTTTACCATAGGACTTCTTGGAGACTTTACTACGTTAGCATACATTAGGAATCCCACAAAAGGCAATTTATTATGTACTGTTTCCCAGACTCATTTGTTTCATGAATTAAGAAGCCCCTACTAATATCTCTAGTAACTAGTAGTTCCTAGAGCATCCTTTGGATGACACTGGTCTATTCTACTCCCCTCATTTTACAAATGAGGAAAGAGAGGCTCTCTAAAGCCTGTTCAGGTGTGGACAGTAGGGGAACTAGAAAGAAGGGCCTCTCAGAGTTCTGCAGCAATCTCTAATGATTGAACAACTCTCGCCTGTGTTTTCTCAGTCTTTCATCATGTACCTGAATTATTTTCAAACCAGGGAACAAATCTCCTTTGCAGATCTGTAAAGGTTTTCTGATCCCTAAGGAACCTAGGAGGTGGGCCCAGGTATTCGCTGGAGCTCAAGCATAAAGTCCCAGGGCAGGAGCTAAAGAAAGTTCCAACAGACATATAGACCATGAGTTTCAGTGGCAAAGTGATCTCAAATTGAACAATGGCAATGTTTCACATTTGTATAGTGTTTTCCAATAAATAAATACTTTCACAACATTGTCTCATTTGGTTCTCCTAACAATCTAGGGAGAATTATTATCCCCATTTTATGGAAGAGGAAATTGACTCACAGAGAGTTAAATACCTTGCCTGCAGTTACATAGCAAGTGAATGGCACAGTTGAAATGACAGCCTAAATTTCCTCTCTCTCAGGTTAGGCTTCTTCTTAATATGTCATAATTGGGCAAATTTTGAATGAGCATGAATTTAACTCTTCCATAAAACATCCAAACTGCTCCTATTGGCCCACTTAAAAAGAAATAGGATCAAATTCTCAGAATGCTCATGCATGGTGGCAGAAGCAACACCCAATATCTGAAACTTCAAGGTCCTATTTGGGTTCAGTATATTAATACCTCCTATAGAGCTATGTTGCCAGGAGGAAGGGGTGTTAGAAAATTCCCACTGGGGAGGCAGCACAGCCTAGCATTACAAACAAGGAGTCAGACAGACTTAGGTTTGAATCCTGGCTCTACCTTACTCATTCTGTAACCCTTCTGTGCTTCATTTCTTCACCTGTAAAATGGAGCTAAGGAAACCCATTTTGCAAAGCTGTTGAGAGGCTAGTGTAAGGAATCAGAGGGATAGTATACGTAGTGTCAGGGTTAAGAGTGTAAGCTCTGGAATTATACTACCTGAGTTTGAATCTCAGCTCTGCTTCTTGCCAGCTGTACGACTTCAGAAAAGTCACTTAACGTCTTAGAATTTCAGTTATCACAGATGTAAAATGAGGAAAATAAATAGTGCAATCTTAGTTGTTGTGAGCATCAAATGAGATAATATTTGTTAAGCACTTGAGCACAGTGTCTGGTATACAGCTCAGTAAAAGGCAATGATGCTAACAGTGGTGGTGGTAGTGAAAAACCCAATACCCATTTTCCTCCCAAAGCAAGAATAAGAAAGCCAAGCTACTCATTCCTATTCTCTTCCATTTACCCTCTCCCCTCTTTCCTCTCCAACTACAAGCCAAGAACACTAGAGTTGGATGTCAGTTCTCTCACATATTATTTATGTGACATAAAGCCATTTAACCTTCTTGAGGTATTTTTCCTCACTTGAGACATTAAGTTAACAATACTCTGCTTACTCTACTGGGTTGTTGCAAGCATCAAATGAGTTAATGGATTTTAAAGTAGTTTGTGAACTATGAAACACTATTTAAATGTGAAGGGTTTCTTTTTATCTATCACAGACTATAAGATAGATGTTTTTACCAGTAAAAAGCAACTTTATCGCCAAGTTTTTTCTCATGGACAATTCGATCCAGCACATTGTAGCAGATGTTTGTTGTTGCTCCTTTCATCCACTCAATGAAGATTTTCCCTTTAGTCACATCAAAGTTGTACTGGAGGAATGGGCCAGGACATGGGGTCTTCCAATAAAACTCCTTGGCAATGTCTCCCCAAAACTCTGCAACAGAAGGGGAAGCAAAGACATCACTAAGCTTCTCAGAAATATTTATCTTCAGATGGCTTACCAGTCTATGCACAGAACCAACTCACAACTTCTCTGCCCTGTACTCTGGGACCCATCACCTGGGTCTCTCCTCTACCTGTCTAATCTTATCACTCACCACTCTCCCAACTCACCTTCTATTCCCCTGAGCTGAATCTTGATTCAAATTTCTGCCTTCCCTACTCAAAACTACCACTCCATTTTTCACCATCTATTCAAATCATAGCCTATGTCTATCATAAGGCCTAGCACATTGTAAGCAATAAGCAAATTTTTTAATGAATTAATTAGTGAAAGGAAGAAATAATTTACACACAGAGCCTTCCATGACCATTTCTATCTCTTAATTTGTTCATTCACTCTAGTAATTATTTAGGGAGCAGCTCTTTCCCCTACTATTACTTGCCCAAGTGTTACGTGCTCTGTGCCAGATGTTGCTTTAAACTCTTTATATGTATTATCTCATTTAGGCCTTACCACAATCCTAGGAGGTAGGCTTTATGTTTACTCTCATTTTATTGATTTGAAAATCAAGATTCAGAGAGGTTAAATAACTTGCCCAAGGTTACACAGTTACTAACTCAAGATTTGGACTTTCCTGAGAAAGATATTTTTGCTAAAATCTGAGAGATGAATAGGAGTTTTTCTCCACTCCCCTACCAGGAAAGAGAGTACTACGGGATAGGAAGGAACCAAGGGTATATGTTAGCGCTTGAGGCTGAAGCACTGAAAATAAGAGGAAGAATAGCAGGAACTGATGCATAAACTGGGCAGATCATGCAATCCTTCTGGGAATGATAAGGAATTTGGTATTTGTCCTAAGAGCAATGGAAAGTCATTGCAGAATTTCAAGCAGCAGAGGGACATGATCAGATTTACAGTCTTGAAATATGTGCCTGGCTAAAGTGGAGAAAACGTACTCAGCAGATAAACATGCAACTGCCGAGTACTTAGGATATTCTCAGTACTGGATCAGCAGCTAGAGGGGAGAGAGACCCTTAGAACCATAACAATGGAAGGAACTTTCGAGATTATCACCTCCTCATTTTACTGATAAGAAACCAAATTCATAGAGGTAAAGTGACTTGCTCAAGATTACATGATTTAGTTGATACAATCTAGTTGGAGAGATAAGATTAACACATGAAATATTTTTCAATATACAAAACAGAATATAATTGAAAGCTAAATCACATTGCAATCAATTAAAGAAATCCAAATTAAATCAACCCCAAGGTGCCATTATACACCTAGCAAACTAGGTGAAAGATGAAACTAGCAAAGATTAAAAGAAAGATTAAAGCCAATGCCTAAGTGGCCCTGGAAAAACAGATATTTTTATATAATAATGGCATTATAAGAAATCAACACAATCTTAGTGGATAGCAGGACAATGCCTGACAAGAGCCATAAATTTTTTATACCCTTTCATGTGCTAATTCAGCTTTGGGGAACCTATACCAAGAAAATAATCCCAAAGGAAAAAAAAAGATTACTAAAGAGATGTTTATAGCAACACTATTTATAAAAGTGAAATTGGAGGGGCCAGCCCCGTGGCACAGCGGTTAAATTTGCACGTTCCGTTTCGGCGGCCCAGGGTTCACAGGTTCGGATCCCGGGTGTGGACCTGTGCACCACTTGTTGGGCCATGCTGTGGCAGGTGTCCCACATATAAAGTAGAGAAGATGGGCACGGATGTTAGCTCAGGGCCAGTCCTCCTTAGCAAAAAGAGGAGGATTGGTAGCAGATGTTCGCTCAGGGCTAATCTTCCTCAAATAAAAGAAAAAGAAAATTAAAAAATAGTGAAACTGGAAACAACTCAAAAGCCCAACAATAAAAAAACTGATGAAAACTAGTACTAATAATATTGTAATGCTAGTAGTAATACAATAGAATACTAAATACCATTAAAGAGAAAGCAAACACAACTGGCATTTTAGTGAATGCCTTTCATGTCCCAGGGACTGAGCTAATCTCATGTAATCTTTATATGGCCCTATGAAATACACGTTAATTATCCTAATTTTATAGTTGAGAAAACTGAAGCTCAGGAAACTCTCCTAAGGACCACGTGGCTAGAAACCAGAATACAAAATCAGATCTGACTCTAAAGTCCATGTTGTTACAACTACATTAAGTATGTGTGTCTACTCAAAAATATTTTTAAGTGACAATAGTGGGCATAGATTATGTAAAACTATTTATAAACCACATTTATGTCCATCAACAAGGAGTGAAGAAAACCTGAGTTTTATGATCACTTTGTTTTGTTTTTCGGGTTTTTTTTGGTGGAGGTGTTGAAATTGAGATGCTTTGTTGGCACACATTCTAAGTACTAAAGAAGTTCAGAAGAGGGAAAGATGAGCATGACTGGGATGATCAGGGAACGCTCTGTGGAATTGGTGGGGTTTGACTAGGTAGAGAGGAGCAGAAGGAAAGGGGCAAAGGCAAGCAGGTGGGAAAGGGACTTCTGCATTTCCAGTATATCAGTGAGAATGACCTGTCTAGAATGAGAGGTGTGGTAGAGAGGAGCAGCAGATAAGGATAGAAAGGTGGGGTGGGGTACTTATCCAGAGACTGGAAAGAAAGGCAGGATTTTTATTTGAAACTGGAGGAAATAGGGAACTACTGCAAGTTTCTGAAGTAACATATGAAAGCAGTGTTTCCAGAATATCAATCTAATAGTGTTTAGGTAAATCTACCAGAGCGATTGAAGATTGATGAGACTAGGGAACCAATTAGAGAGGCTGCTTCCTTGAGTTAAAAGCGTCTGTGAGAATGGAAGAAAACGTAATCTGAGAGAAATTTGCAGAGTATTTGACAGAATTTGATGAAAGGCAGACTGCAGGGTCAGGGAAGAGGAACAGCACAGCTATTAGGAGTATAGGTTCTTCAGTGAAGACTACCTCGGTTCAAATTCCAGCTCCACTGCTAAGTAGCTTTGTGACCTTGTGCAAGTTAACGTCTCTGAGCCTCAGTTTCCTTCTCTGTAAAATGGAGATGATAACAGTCTGTACATTAAACCAAACAGGATTATTTGTGATTAGTAAGCAGTAAGCAATCTATACATAATAAGATATACAGATAAGATCTATCTACAAATGATCTTAAATCATAGCTAGATCATATTACTATAGATCATATCTTATTATTATAGATCATCTATAAATGATAGATAGATCTTATTAGAGGAAAGAATGATGAAAGAGGTTTACAGTTTGGGAATGGTGCCATTGACAGGGATTAGAAAATTAAGGATGAGGGAGGGTTTGGGAGAGAAAATTGGTAAATCCCAGCCACAGTCATGTTAAATATGATATAACATCAAGGCGTGTGAATAAAATGGTCTACAGATCAATGAAATTTAGGACCAGAGCATAATTGAAATCCTGGGTACAGAGCTAAATATATAGATAGGAGTTATTATTGTGGCAGTAATAGTTCACCCCTGGGAAACAGATGAACTCATGACAGGAGAAAATACAGAGGGAAGAGAGGGAAAAGAGACCTGAGGACTCATACTTGGAAACTGCCTGCAGCAATCAACCATTGTATACTTGATTCAATCCTGTCTTGCATTACTTAGTAATTGCTTCATCCACGTTGTTCTTATTGTTACTAATCACCATATATTAAATGCCTGCTGTGCAACACTATAAGGCACACTTTACTGATTCCGTTAGTCATCATACAAAGCTACGAGGCAAGTATTATTATCCCTATCTCATAAATGAAGAAAAAGAATCTCAGGCAGCTTTTAAAATCTGCCTAAGACTGCACAGTAAATGAGTGGTAGAGCCAGGATCTAAATCTATACCTTTCTGGGTTTGATTAATGGCCTGTGCTTGTCCCACTGGCAAACATCATGCTGCCTTCCAAACTAGGTACAGTTTCGACCCCTTACTCAGTCTGAGGGTAATGGTACGGGTTTTTGCTTTTTTTTTTTTGGTGAGGAAGATTCGCCCTGAGCTAACATCTGTTGCCAATGTTCCTCTATTTTGTACATGGGTCTTTGCCATAGCATGGCCACCAACAAGTGGTATAGGTCCCTGACAAACCAAACCTGGGCACCACTAGGCCACGTGCTGGCCCCCCAAGTGTAGGGAATTTTCCTTGCATATTCTTAAAGACAAGGAACTATCTATCAGAATTTCTGAGTTATTACAATCCCAGATTAAATTAAAAAAAAAACATTTTAGTGACTTGTTCAGTCTTATACTGGGTAATTTCCATTGGGACTTGTGAAATGTTAAAAATAGATCTGGGAGCCAGCCCTGAGGCCTATAGGTTAAAGTTTAGGGCTCTGCTTCAACTGCCGGGTTGGGTGCCCAGGTGCAGAAACACACCGTTGCCTGTCAATAGCCATGCTGTGGCAGGGGCTCACACAGCAGAACTAGAAGGACTTACTACCAGAATATACAACTATGTACTGGGACTTTGGGGAGAAAAAAAAGAGAGAGAGGAAGATTGGCAACAACAGATGTTAGCTCAGGGCCAATGTTTCCCAGGCAAAAAAAAAATTGAAACAGTAAGAAAAAAAAGATCTGGGACTCCATTACTAATTGTGGGGACCCCAGGATGGGGACTAGACCGGCTGCTGCCCCTCAACAGTGGAGACGAATTCACTGGCTAAAGGTGTCGGGAGGCAGCGGCTGAGTCGGTGCACAAGGGGGCAGAGAAAGTTCTTCTGGCGGCCCTCCTGCCCTCAGGGCGCCCCCTCGCCCCTGGGAACCCCTGTTTTCACCTTAGGAACTCTCCTTCTCTTCTCATGAAACTTCTACTCTCCCCCACGGAAGCCCCACTTCCTCACGGCAACCACGTGCCATGAAACCCCCAAGTGGTCAGGGAACTCCGCAGCTCCTAGGGACCCTCGTCTCCTCACAGGAGCCTCCTCCTCCGAGAACCCCCATCTCCTCCAGCACCCCTTTTCCCTCTCCTCAAAGAACGGCGATTCTTCCCTCGCCGAACCTCCACTTCCTCAAGGACTCAACTCCCCCAGGGAACCCCTGTCTCCTCAGGGGAGGCCGGCGACTCCTCGCTCCGCTGGAAGCTCTCCTCCCCTCCGCGCTGAGCCCCCAGGCCCGGCCTCACCTCGCGGCTCCTCCACAGAGCGCTGGTGCAGCTGTCGGTAGCGCTGCAACGAGGGGACGTGCGCCGAACGGCTGACCTCCGGCGGCGGAGACCAGCGCCGCCCCCGGCTCCGGGCTCCCGCTTCCTCCCGGGCCCCGCTGCCACCGCCGCCGCCGCCGCCGCCGCTCCGGCCCCGCTCCTCGGGAAGCCCCATCGCGTCGAGTTGACCTGCACAGCAGCCGCCTTTGCGGTTGCGGCGGGTGCACAGGCGGGGAAAACAGGCCGGCCGAGGGGCGGGGCCTCAGGGGCGGGTAGGGGCGGAGCTTAGTCAGGTCTCGGTGGGCAGGAGGGGCGGGGCCATGCCCGGTCGGGGCGGGACCAAGGTTAGCAAAGACACAGATAGGAAAAAGTCGAGCATTGCCTGGCGCGTAGGGGCCCAGCTGACTTGCGGAACGGGAGGGGCCGTTAGAGGGAAAGCAGAAGGGGCGGGGCCAGGCGTGACAGGAGAGGAGGTGGGCCCATGGAGTGACGGGGAGTGGCGGGGCTGGATGTGACAGGAGAGGAGGCAGGACCATGGAGTGACCAGGGTGGGGTGGGGTCTCGAGCAGGAAAGAGCTGGCTCGATGAGAAGAGTTGGGTCAGGCCCATCGCGGAACCACCCCGTGGTCTGATTGCACAAACCTGTCACCCCACCGAGTTGGAAAGCCAGATGGAGTAGGGTTCTTTTCAGACTCTTCCCCTCTAGGAACTATCCTTCCATTCTGAGTAAACCTCTCACCTTTGTCCTTAGGAAAAACTCCTCCCGTGGACTTTGAGGGCATGGCCTGGGGACAGGACCTCCTCTCTGCTAATCTTGGGCCCAGCTCAGATTTTCTCCCACCCCCGAGCATATGTCTTCCCTCTCCCTCCAGAGCTCGAGTATAAGACTTATTAAGTGAAGACTAGGAGGAGCCTTCAGGTCTTTGCTAATAAACCCACCTCCTCACTGCACAAATGGTAAACTCAGGGAAAGGAGAAAATTTGTGCAAGGTCACAAAGCAAACAACCACCAAGTTAGGGCCAAACCTAGGTCTCCCGATTCCAGGTCTTTTTATCTCATCAGGCTGTAAGGATTATGTAAATATCAAAGTCTATGCAAACAGGAAGAATCATTCATACTCTTCTTTCCTTCCCAGTCTCTTTACTTCACCAAGAGACCCCTCCCACCTGCCACACCTGGGCTCAATTACCTCTGGCTTCCCTTTATCCCTTCCACTCCAGAAATGAGAGGCCAGGCAGGACCCTCTATCTCCCATCTGCTCTTGCCACCAAGAAGGGGCCCACCCCATCCATGAGTTCACAGAATGGCTGTCAAGGCAGGAAGGATCCTTAAATATCTAACTCCAAGAGTGATTCTGAGGCCTGAAGCAGAAAGCCCACACCTTCAGAAGTCTACACAGGGCTTGTGGCCCCATCTGGCCTAGACTCCCTTCCCACCTGCTCCCTTGTTTCGTTGTTCAGCTAACCACAAGCCCAGCACACCCTAAACTGAAAAAAAAAATCTCCCCATGGTCAGACATATGATCCAGAGTCAACCCAGTCCTGAGGGGATGGTCTCCGGGCTCATTGAAGGGGTATGGACCCCATGGAGTGGACATGGACCCCAGTGAGGAGGTATTAACCACACTGAAGGGACACACACTTCACTAAAGGCACATGGACTTCACTAAGGGAGCACAGATCTTGCTGAGACGTCTCACATTTCACTGAAGGGTTGTGGACCCTGCTAATAAGACATGAATGGCATTGAAGGTCACTGACCCTACTGAGGGGACATGGACTTCCTCCCAGGAGATACAGAAGGTTTATACTTTCCTAAGAGACGTCAACCCCACTGAAAGGACTCAAACCCCACTGAGGACCCTCTCACTACACTGAGGGAATGGACACCATGAAGGGGCACAGACCTCATTTTGTTGTGACAGGCCCTACTTGGGTGATCAGACTTCATTGAAGCATAATAAGCCCTACGGACCTCACTAAGATAGGAACCTCTCTGTGGGGAAGAAAACACACAAAATGGGCACACAGTCCCACATACTGATGGTCTTCTTCCCACCTCACACACACAGCTCTGGGCAGCCCTACCCCCCTCTCCCTTCTCCCCAGCCCTTCTCCCAAGCAGTAGAGCTGTTCCCAACACACTGCTGCCCCCTCCTGTCTACAGGTGTCTCTGCAGCTGCTAGGCCCATAGCAGATTTTCCAGCAGTCCAGGTCATCTCTGGGCCTGGAGCCTGGGGTTGGAGAAGGAGATATATACCTGGAGCTTTACCAGCCCCCTCTCTCTGCCTGTGGACTATGCAATGGAAATTTGGACAAGAGGTCTCATAAGAGAGGGAACCCCTCCCCATGTTTGGAGATGGAGTAGTAGTGCAAGCTATAGTGTAGTTGGAATTCCTCAGAGTGGGAGGAAGATGGATCAGGTTGGACCAGATGAGAATCCACGAGATTAAGGAAATAATAATAATGATAATAATGATTGTGGCATTTAGTGAGTAGGTATCAAGCCCTATACTAAGAGCTTTCCACGTGTTATTTAATCCCCACAACAACCCTCTGAGATGGATACTATTATTCTCTCTATTTTACAAATGAGGAAACCGATACTCAAGGAGATTAAGTATCTTGCCCAAGATCACACAGTTTCTAAGTGGCACAGGGAATAGAACTCAGAGACCTAGACTACCAGAGACACACTCCCCACTCACTACCCTTTTACCTTTTTCCATCCCACCCACTCCTGCCATACCATCACCACCATTATTTCTTTCTCAAAGTGTCCTTTCCAGAACTACATCAAAAACTCTTAAAATAATGGTAAATATTCAGGTTCCAGAGACTGCCCTCCCCCCCACCCCATCCTAGCCTACTAAATCATGATCTCTAGTGTGGAATCTGGGAATCTGCTTTTAAAGATTCTAACACATGCTCAAATTTGGACTCACCGTCCTATGCTGATAGGTCAGGGGTCCAAGAAGGGGTTTTGATGGAAAGAGGAGTCAGATGAGTCAGATGAGTCAGAGGTCCAGGGTGGGATCTGACGTTCGAGGAGAGGTATTGAAGTGAAGAAGCAGTCTGAGGAGGAAGCAGGTTCTGAGGGTGGGAGGTGAAGTCAGAGTCTGAAGTCGAAAGAGGGGTCTGGGGTCCAAGAAATTTGGGATCAGAGAGAGGATCTGGGGTCGAGGAAAGGTTTGCGGTCAGTGGAAGAGTCTGTGGGCCAAGGAGGGGGTCTGAGGTCTGAGGAGGATTCTAGCTCAAACTGGAAGGAGGAAGAGGTTTGTCCCCTGGGCTGCATAAGGTGCCCCGGGTCACTACGGTTGCTCTTGCAGCGCGCTCTTCTCCTTTTACCCCCCACTGCGCGACCCCGACCTGCCCTCCAGCCTTTCCATCCACACCCACCCCCACCCGCGCACCCACTGCAGGCTGACAGCGCTAAGCAGGCAGGGGCGAGTCAGACCCGGACACTCGCTAGGGTGGGGTGAGGCGCCCCCTCCCGGCGGCCCAAGAGCCCAGGCCCCGCCCTCTCCAACTCCCCCCTCCCTCGCCCCCGCCGCACCACTTCCGGCAAGCGCTGCGCTGCTGGGGGGCGCGGGCGAGGATGGCGGCGGAGAACGAGGCCAGTCAGGAGAGCGCCCTGGGCGCCTACTCGCCCGTGGACTACATGAGCATCACCAGCTTCCCGCGGCTACCGGAGGATGAGCCGGCGCCCGCGGCCCCTCTGAGGGGCCGCAAGGACGAGGATGCCTTCCTGGGAGACCCCGATACCGGTGAGGCCCGCTGGCTCCGTCCCTGTCCCCTGGGACGTCCCCGGTCCTCCTTCATCTGCGCGGAGCATCACCTCCACCCTCCATCTCCCTAATTCATCCCCTTCCTCCTGAACCTCTCCCTTCTCCTCCCTTGTCTCTGTTAATTATCTGGTGGGGTTGGGAATGTATTTCTGCCTTGGAGGCTTAGGATGCGACAAGGGAGAACATGCCAAGGACTGCAGTAGGAGGGATTGGGGTTACTGCTTGGGAAGAACCAACTAATAAAGAAGGAATGTTGGAGGGAAGATCTTAAGGAACAGCTGTGACCACTCAGAAGAGGCCTTTTCTAGTGACAGAGAGCAGGATAGGACTGCAGCAGGATGGATAGAGGCTAGGTCTTGAGAAGAACTTCCCCACAGCCAGGGATTGTGGGAAGGAGAGACCATGGGGAGAAGCTGAGAATCTCTTCATGTCCAGGGAGGGGTAAAGAGAATATGATTCCCATCTGTTTGTGAGTGATGGCTATTGGGAGACAGGGGGATGGACTGCATGACCTCTCAAAGTCCTTGGGGACAGAGTGCCTTAGCTGTCCTGTGGATTACCTCACCCCTCCCGGAGCCATAGAGGAGCCATAGATCAGGCCAGGATATTAGTAAGGTACCCTGCCCCCTAGGATGCAGGCTCCAGAATTTTACTGTGTTCTCCTCGGTCCTCTGCAGGGACTGCAAGGTGTGGGAGTAGAGAGGGAGGAGACAGGGCTTGAGGGAGACCTGAGGGCCAAGAGCTCTCTGAGCATTTCTTCCCTAGTGCTCCCTCTGCTATCCATGTGGTCCAGCAGTATCCTCCCCTCCATTCTTCATCCTCCATCCTCCATCCCTCTTTCCCTCAACGTCACTTCCTGGCATTAGAGCATCCTTCTGTTTCACTCTCTCTTGCTCCCAGTGCCTACACTTGAGCTCTATCCCTTACTAGCCTGGCAGATCTGTTTCTCTGGCCCAGCCCTCTCTAGCCTGGCCCTTCTGTAGCTATTTCCAGCCTGACAATCCCAAATTCTTTCCCCCTCCACAACTTTCCAGTCTTCTGGCCTTGACCAGCAGCCCCTGCCAAGCTGACTAGACTGTACCCTACCTGGAAGGAGGAGCAAGGGAAGAGTGGGGAGGTTTATGGGCATCGCATGTCAAAGCTGCAGATCAGAACTACTTTTCCAGAGGGAGTAGCCCTGGAATCAGGAGGCAAGAGAGAGAAGTGGGAATATGTAGCCTGGTGGATACCAGCCTGAAACCAAGTCCTTTCAGGGGTCAGAAGTGCCACTTCTGGTCCCAGCACTGCCCTAACTCACTGTGTGACAATGGGCACAGCTACCCTGATCTGGGCCTTAGTTTCTTCTTTCAGCTCAACTGGGAATGCCTCTCTCTCCTAACCTAGAGATTGGAAACCCTGACATGTTTTCTCCTTGTCCCCTATAAATGTTTTAGCATTTATCAAAACTTGTGTTTATTTGTGCAATCATGTGATTATTCCATGTCTGTAAGTCCTATGAGGGTGAGGTCATGACTGTTTTGTTCACTGTCCTTTCTCTACCATCCCGCACAGTGCTAAGCACTCAATAAAAAATGTTGAATGAATAAACGAATGAGAGAGAAGATCTCAGGATGAAAGAATGGCAGGGAAGGAAGTTCACAAACCTCAGAGAGTACCTTGGGGAGTTAACACAAGCTCTGCCCTCAGCTGTACAAAAATCCAGCAGAGACCTTGGTCAGCTGAGTTTCTAGGAACCTGTACCTAATGCCAAGGTTGTACACTAAGGTTCCAAGAACCTTGCCATCATACCTATGTAGTCATTTCAATGCCATCTCTCCCAGCACTACTTCCAAGCCCCAAGGCTCCTTTGGCCCAGCTGGACCAGCCCGTTGTCTAAGACGGCCTCCTATATTCTCAACCTGGTGGTTCTTCCTAGTGGCACTGTCCCATCCTCTTATCCAGGACCTTGGTTGTGCCCAGCTAGCCTCTAGCCTGCCATTCCCCAGAACCAAATGCCAGGCACCCTGCAGCAGGCTCTGTGGAAAACAGAGCTAGATGGTAACCACTCCAAGGCTAGGGAAGTACTTTCTTTCCTCTCTTCTGAGCTCCAGACCTACATGTTCCTCTCTCTCCCAGGCATCTGCTTCTAGATGTCTTGCAGATGCCTTACTTTCAGGATGTTCTCTGCTGAACTCATCATCTCCTCCCCATATACCTGTTCTTCCCCCAGTGTCATTCTCAATTAATGACACTGCCATTCATCCAGTCTCCAAGGTAGAAGACCAAGAGCCACCCATGATTCCCCTCCTTCTTCTTACTTCCAGACTAGGATCAGATGCTCTGTCTCTCCTTCCTAAGTATCTTTCAAATTCCATCTCACCATCTCTGTGATCACCACTGTAGACTAAGCCATCATCCTCTCTTACCTTTATCACCCATAGGCTTCTAGTACTCTTCCTGCCTCTTGCCTCTCCCTCACCCCCTTAATCCCAATCCATCCACAGCCTGCACTTCTGATCATGCCACTGCCTCATTCAAAAATCTTCAGTGATTCTCCCCTTAAGGGAGTAAGCAAGCCAGGGATAACCTCAGTCTCCTGCTAAGCTCTCTCTCCTGAGCTCTAGACTTGCCAAGTCAACTCTGTTCAGGGTTCTTTTGTCATAAACTCGGCTAAAACTGAGCTATATCTAAAAAGAGAGTTTTATTCGATAGCATTACTGAAAAGTTCAGGGATGTGGGGCTTCAGGCGTAGCTGTATCGAGGTGCCTAAAAAGGAATTGGCTTTTCTCCATCTTTTGCTTTGCCTTCCTTTTTATGGGCTTCATCTTCAGAAAGCCTCCTATCTTATGGGGGAAAGATGCCCCCAGCAACAACAGGCTTACATCTTATCACCTTAGCAACCTAGACAGAAAGAAAGCCTTTCTCTTTTCCAATAGTTCTAGCAAAAGAACAAAGTTTGAGTCTCATTGACCTGGTGCTGGTCATGTGCCTGTCCCTGAACAAATCACTATATAGAGGTGCCTGTTCTCATTGGTTAGGCCTAGGTCATATACTTACTCTGGTCAGGAATGAGAGAATGAAGAATGAGAGGGGAGATAGTGTTCTCTACAAGAAAACTGAATGAGGAATGTTGTCTAAGCAGATAAAGATTAGATGCCTTCTAGGCCAGCAGCCTCCAGACAACTCCTGCTGGTGTCCCACAAATTCAGAATAGCCAAAATTAAACTCATCATCTTTCTCCCAAAAGACTTTTCTTCTGATCCCGAACTAACCTTTTCCCAGTGTCCTGCTGTTGCTCTTACATATCAGTAAAATCAAAGGTATTATTTTCTCAGCACTTACACAGTAGGGTACTCAGTAAATATTTTTGTTAAATAAATGAATAACTTAATTATTGATCGGTGGAATAAAAAGTCTTGAATACATCCTACTCTCCTGGGGCCATATGACCTTCACTTCCTGGTTCTTCATATCTGATTGGAGAAAACAGATTGAAGGACAAGTAGCTGGAAATATCAACTAGAATTAGCTTGTAAGTTTGGTTTTTGAGGGTGGAAATAGCTCCTGATGCCATGTGGAGCTATGGAAAGGAGGTTTTCAAGTTACATAGACTCTTGGTTCTGCCCTTTATTCATCTTACGATCTAAAGCAGGCAATTATCACCTTTCTCAGCCCCAGTTTCCTCATCTAAAAATGGACAGAGTAGGCCTATCTCATAAAGTTATGGGAATACTTCAATGAGGGAATGAATGTAAAGTACCTGGTATATAGTCAGCATCAATAAATATAAGTTCAAAACCATTTCCTGTACTTCTTTTGAAACCTCTAGAGGCCAAGGAGAGTTCTGTGCCCACAGTAGGTATTTAACCTCTGTTTGCTGAATGAATTCTAGTTTTATTTACAGACTTTGTGTTGCTGGTGGTGAGGGTTAGAAGCAAGCATGATCAACTGAAGGAGGCTTCCAGAACACAAGTTTCTTTTTTTAAACAAAAGTTTAAAAACAAATTACATGTGCATGGTAAAAAAAAAGAAAAAAAAGCGAGGAAAAGTGAAAGTCCCCTTCTCCATTCATAGCTCCCCACGATTTGTCCTTTTTATTTAAAAATATATGTATTGGGGCTAACCCCGTGGCCTAGTGGTTGAGTTTGTTGTGCTTCACTTCAGCAGCCCAGGTTTGGATCCCAGGCCCAGACCTACACCACTCATTGGTGGTCATGCTGTGGCAACTACCCACATACAAAATAGAGGAAGATTGGCACAGATGTTAGCTCAGGGCGAATCTTCCTCACCAAAAAGAAAACTTAAAAAAAACAAAAGACATATATATAAGTAGTAAAAATTTCAAACAAAAAGTTTTCCCACCCCATCTCATTCCCATCTTCAATATCTTTTCCCAAAAGTAAGCACCTTAAATAATTTCTGAAGATTTCTTGCATATATCAGCATTTTATCCATATATATGGACATTATGATTTCTTATTTAGACAAAAGAGGGGAGTGTGTATCATCGAGGGTCAAGGAACTTGGATTTTTATGATGTTGGCATTGGTGAACCACATAGTATTTTAAATAGGAAAACATAACAGTCAATTTTTAATATTATCCCACAGACTTTTAAAGAGGTTATACTCTTAGCGCATAGCAGCAGGTGCTCAAAAAATATTTATGGAATGAATGAACTTTTAAAAACACATTGTGAGTACATTAAGGTCAAGTTACCAGGCTATTTCTTTACTGTTCACAAACAGCCAGGACCTTTAGGCCATTCAGAGACCTAGTTTCAAGGCTAAGATAACCTAGAGGAGGGAAATTTTAAGATGGAAGAGTGTCTCAGCTCTGGCCAAGGTGGAAAAGGAATGGAAATAACTTTGAGTGCACACCTACAGGGTGCCCAGTATACATCGCCTCATGGAGTCCTTGTACCCATCTGGCCAGTTAGGGATTAGCTCCATTATTAGGGTGAGGAAAGTGAAGCTCATGACTTGAAGTGACTTGTCCATAGTCACACAGCAAGAAAGAGGCTTCAGGTCTCCCCTGCGTGCACTCTTACATCCTCAGATCCATTCTCCAGATAGCAACCAGAGGGATCTTTTTAAAACACAAAACAGATGGCTTCAACTTCTTGCTTAAAACTCTCCAGTGGCTTCCCCTGGCTCTTAGGGTAAAATCCAAGCTTCTCACTAGGCCCACGGGGCCCAGTGCATCTGGCCTTGCCTCATTCCCACTGCTCTTTCCCCTTGTTCGCTACACCAGCACCACTCAGGCTTGGTTATTTTTTTTCTAATGCACCAAGCTCATTCCTACATTATGGCCTTTACACCTGCTGTTTCTTCTTTTTGGAACACTCTACTCACTTACCCCTTGCTCGACATGTGGCTGTCTCCTTCTCATCCCTTAGTTCTTAGCTTTAAAAGTCACCTCCACTAAGAAGCCTTGCCTCATTTCCCCAGCTAAGCAGCCCCCAATTCACACTGTCATTCTCCATCATTTCATTCTTCTTTTTCTTCATAGCACCTGCCACAACTTGTAATGATTTATCTGTTTACTTGTTCATTACCTTTTTCTTCCACTGGTCTGTGAACCCCACGGGGGCAGGAACTGTCTGTTCCTTTTCCCTAGCGTCTAGCATAGAGCCAGACACATGGCAGGCCCTCCGTATTTGTTGAATGAATGAATGGATAACCCAAGGAAGGTTGGAAGCCAGAGACTGTCCGCTTAGTTTAGGTAGCTGCCTCCTTGCACAGAAGGCTGGGGCCCCAGCTAGGGCAGGATCTGGTTTCCAGGGAGGGTCCAACTCCCGCCTCTCCAGGAAGTGTTCTCAGCCCTGGGTCCTGGGTCCCGGGAAAATTGGCCTTGGGGCGGGAATCCAGCTGGCCCTGCTGCCCAGCTGGGCGTCCCTGTCTTCCCAGCCCGATGCCCTGGGGTGTGTCGGGAGACGCTGAAAGGTGAGCAGTGCTGTTGAGGGGGGTTTGTTTGACAGGGGTGGGGGGAGGGGGGGACCCGGAATAGCCCTGCCTGGAGGGCGGGCAGGGCCAGGTAACAGGCACCCAGACCGACCCCTAGCCGCCCGCAGACCCGGACTCCTTCCTGAAGTCGGCAAGGCTGCAGCGGCTGCCGTCGTCCTCCTCGGAGATGGGCAGCCAGGACGGGTCGCCTTTGAGGGAGACGCGCAAAGACCCGTTCTCCGCGGCAGCGGCGGAGTGCTCCTGCCGCCAGGACGGGCTCACGGTCATCGTCACAGCCTGCCTCACCTTTGCCACGGGTGTCACTGTGGCGCTCGTCATGCAGATCTACTTCGGGGACCCTCAGGTGAGGGGGGGAGGAGGAAGCAAGGAAGAGCTTGAGGAGACCGTGGGAATTGGGGAATGGCTGAGGGAGGGAGAGGGGCCAGGAAATGGAAAGGGGAGAGGGCGGTGACGTGGGCGAGGAAGGGCCCGATCAGGTAGGAGCATTTGGGGTAATGAGGGAATAGTCGTAGGGGAGAGTCGAGAGGACAAGACGGCAGGGCTGCCACCCCCGTCCCCTGTGGAGGTTCTGGGTTTAACAGGGGCCTCCTCCTGCCCCAACTTAGTCCCCTTTCCCCTCCCAGATCTTCCACCAGGGTGCCGTGGTGACCGATGCGGCCCGTTGCACATCACTCGGCATCGAAGTGCTCGGTAAACAAGGATCTTCTGTGGATGCGGCTGTGGCAGCAGCCCTGTGTTTGGGGATTGTGGCACCACACAGCTCTGGCCTGGGCGGGTAAGGAGTTCCCGGCTGTGGAGGTTGAGGTCCCCCAGGCCTACTTCTGTGTCCTGGTCTGTGTCCATGGGGAGGACTCTAAGTTTGAGAGAGGGGCAGCTGGGCCTCAACTCCTTGCATTTTCTCTTTCTACACCCAATTTCACTCCTTTTTCTTTATGTGGAGTCAGAGGAGTTGTTTTCAGAAGCTTTTTTTTTTTTTTTAACTGGGAAAAGGATTTTGTAAACTGTAAAGGGAGGTGCAAAGTTGGGGGTATAGGGTCATTAGGGCAATGATACTTAAACTTTTAGGGTTTACAAATCTCTACAACAAATCCCCGTGAGTCTGATGAAAGCTTTGGACCCTATATCCTCCAAAAATACACTCCAGGCAAAGAACTGTTAAAACGGAGGTTACAAACTGGCCACCCATGGGGCTATACCCAGCGCACAGATTGGTTTGGTTTGCACACTTAAATTTTTAAAAGTTTGTTTGCTAGTGTTAAAAAGTTGAGAACTTCCATGAAAATCCAGATTTCTAACATCTCTTGAACCTGGAGAGACCCGGTAACACTGGTCTCATTCCACATTCCCACATGGCTGCAGTTATCTGGTGCTGAATAGAAGTTGCTTCCCATGATGGGGCTTGTGCTGTCCACTTTGCCATAGTATCCACCATTCCCTACTGTTTATCTGTCCTGCTTTCCTTATTATGTTACTTGGCCACAGACCAACCATCTAAGATGCAACCCCCATCTCGGATGGAAACAAGCCACAGAAAAGGGACAAGCAGACGAAGTCCATATCTTGGCTCCTGCAAGACCAGCCCTCTAGGCCCTACCAAAGAAATTCCCCTTTTGGTTTTGCACAGTCTGTCCTTATATAATTTCAGTCCTGGGAGAGGGAGCGGGGGCATATCAAGGCAGCAGGTGCAGGAAGCTGGCAGCAGTCCAGCTATGGTCTTGCGGGGGTGGGGGCAGAACATCCTGCTTTCCCAGTCTCTGGGTTTTCCCTAATTAGGGATTAAAGTCTCCAGTGACAGGCTGGAAGAGGTCCATGAACTCTGGGTCCCCAACCCTCTCGATTTCACTCTCTACCCTCATAAGGTGGCTGACTCTCTGAATCACTGCTGGGAACGGAGCTGTGATGACAAACTGAGCCTACAGCCATCACTGTTGGGAGTTCAGGGGTGGCAGGTTAATTGTTCAGAGGGGTAACATATTATCAACCTCCCCTTTCTGTCTCTCTCCCAGTGGGGGCGTGATGCTGATACATGACATCCGACGAAATGAGAGCCACCTAATTGATTTCCGGGAGTCTGCACCAGGGGCTCTCAGGGAAGAGGCCTTGCAGAGATCCTGGGAGACCAAGGTGGGGGCCCTGGTGAGAAAAGAGGGTCCAGGGGTATCTCCCTTCACTGCCCTTTTACTAACCCAAGCATTACTTTGCTGAGTATTTACTATGGAGGTGAGGAGAAGAGTTAAGCAGGATGGTCTTAGGCTATGAAGGAGACAGGTAGCCCCCAAAATAAATAATGAACCACAAAGTCTGGACGGTTGATAACAGGCAATGACAGCAACACCTTACCTCTCTGGCAACCTTGCCTATCTGGCACGTAGGAAGGAGGAAAACAGGCTGCTGAGCAGCCTGAGATGTCGTGAAGTAGCTGCACTAAAACACACATCTCACTCTGAGCCTGTTGACTGTAACTTTTCCAGCCCACAACATAATATTAGAGAGGAACTGCTCGAGGCAAACCCACTATCCACTGAGAGCAAAGGAAGAAATAGAATAACTTGGAAAAGTAGATATTTAGTACAGTGGTAAAAGCCAAACGTGGCTTATCACAGCTCAGGAGTAATGGTGGTGTGATAACGAAAAGGTTAAATGAAAGTCCCTTGTGCTCTATTTTAAAAGGCAGGCGTAGGTATAATCCAATGTAGACAGGTTTCCATCTAAATTGGTTATGCCTTGGCTCTTAAAAGAGTTTGCTTAATTTATAAATCCCTCAACTGTGATAGATAAAGGAGGCCTTTCTGCATTTGCTGATAGGAAGTCAGGGAGATGGGAGGGATGCCTGCTGGGGACTACTTGTCCCTCCTCTGGGATACTTGGCCTGTGTCTCTCCCCTGTGCCAGCCCCCCATCCCTGGCTTGGGGCTCTGCAGAGTTCAGCCCAGCCCCCCCCTTCCAGTGACCTGGTCTCCTCTCTCCCTCGCCTGCCCGCCTTGCCCAGCCTGGGCTCTTGGTGGGGGTCCCCGGAATGGTGAAGGGGCTACACGAAGCTCACCAGCTCTATGGCAGGTAAAGACCCTCCCCTTAGGGACCAGGGGCCCCTGCCTGTACCCCTCCTTGGGTGGCCTTCTCCTGTCTTCCTGGATTCTTCCCTTCCCAACTCTCCACCCCCCGGCTAATATCCCCTTCCCTTGCCAGGAATCTCCTTCCTAGGAACCCCCCTCCCCCCAAGACCCCTCCTCCTTCCCCCAGGACCTCCTCCACCCCCTGCTCTCCGGCCCCCCCAGGCTGCCATGGTCCCAAGTCCTGGCCTTCGCAGCAGCTGTGGCCCAAGATGGCTTCAACGTGACCCATGATCTAGGTCAGTGGGGCCTGGGGGTCGGGGGAAAGGCATGAGGTTGATGGAGAGGGGAGAGGGAACCTCTGAGATTTGGGGCCCAGGCCAGAAAGCCCTCTCTTCCAGTTTGCTCCTCAGATCCCCTTACCACCCTATCCCACCATCACTGTTACCCACCAGGAGGCAGCCTCAAATGAGGGGATCTGGGAGGGGCCCATATACACCCCTGCCTCCCCCATAATAGGCTCCTGGGGGGCCAGGGCCCTTAGGGCCCACCACTCAGCCGTCATCCACCCCACCTATTGCGCATCTCAGCCCTCCAGTCCAGTCCTGTCACCCCCATGCCCAGCCTCCCCTCTGCCCGCAGCCCGCGCCCTGGCTGAACAGCCACCTCCCAATGCTTCGGAGCGCTTCCAAGAGATGTTCCTGCCTTCAGGCCACCCGCCACTACCTGGTTCACTGCTGCGTCGGCCTGACCTGGCCTCGGTGCTGGATACACTCGGCACCTCCGGCCCTGCTGCCTTCTACGCCGGTGGCAACCTCACGCTAGAGATGGTGGCTGAGGTGAGCGTGTAGGGAGCCCCCATGCCCTGAAGGACCCTACTGCAGGGACGTCCTCTTCCCCCTTCCTTCCCTGTCTTTCTTTTAACATATATTTACTGGAGATTCTACTTACTTGAAATTCTAGAATAGACAAAACTAACCTCTGGAGATGGAAAGCAGATCAGTGGTTATTGGAGAAGGGAGGGGTTGACTGGGATGCAGTGCAGAGAACCTCCTGGGGTGATGGAACTGTTCTGTCTTGATTGAGAAAAGTACCTTTGGGCTCACCAGGGCTGGTGCCAACCTGTCCAGGGGCCTGTCCTGTCCCTCCCAGGCCTGGCAGAGACCCAGAATCAGCTGTAGCTTCTCCAAGTCCACAATCCCACCCTGCCCTTGAGTTTTCTAGGACTAGGGAAAACACCTCCTTCACTGGTGACCATCTGGACTGGGAAGATTGATAAAAGGGCTTACCAACCAACCCCAAAGAGTCTTGGTCTGAGACAGTAATGAGTTCTGAGAACTGTTGCCAATAGTTCAAAACTCCTAACGGATAATTATGTTCAAGATAAGGATACACAGACCAACTCAGTGGTTCTCCCATCTGTTCATTGGAGATGATTATATCTATCTCTGCCATACAGTTGTGGGAATTAAATAGGTCTGTCATTCATTCTACACTCACAAGTGCCTGCTCTGTGCCAGACCCTGTGCTGGGCACTGGAGGTATGGATATGGTGATAGATATGGATATGGGCTTAACTGGAAGGGCCAGCAGAGTACTGGCTTTAGATCTGGTGGGTCCAGGGGCTCCAATCACATTGTCAGGACTTTGTCTGTCTCTCTTTCTGTCTCATGACTCTACCTCCCTCTGTTTGAATTCACTCTCTGTCAGATCCTTTCCACACCTGCTCCCTACCAGCCATCCTTCCAGAAAGCCATCCTAAAGAAAGAGCATTACTCATTCCAGTAGTTCCAGCAAAAGCCTCAAGGTTATATTCGTGAGCCTGTCATAGTTCTCATGACTATTCCCAAACCAATCCCTGTGGCATGGAAAAGGAATGCTCTGATTAGCCAGACCTGGGTCATGTATCCTCTCCTGCAGGTGGAGAAGGGGATGAAGGAGATGCTAACAAATTCCATCAGAGCTTTAAAAGAAAAAAAACCCAGAGTTGAGTTTATTAACTTGTCAGATAAAGGAACACACACCAGCCAAAAAATTCAATGTGTAGTTCACTGAGGGTAGATTAAAAGTCAGGGGTTTCAAGTACTAAAAAATACTAAAAAAAGGGAGAACATTCCTAGTAGCTGTGCTAATTTATGATTGAAAATTAGTGTGCTGGATAGGATGGAATGAGCCCATCAGTTTGTACAAGATTGGTTCATTGGTCAATAGAGTGCTTGGTTACATCTAGTAAGGGTCATTCTTACCAGGGTCATCCAGAGTTCATGGTTTTAGAGTGGCTTTAGTTGGTTGTAGAGAAATGCAGAATTCAGTTTTGATATCGTATAGGCAAGTGCTGCTATAAGTGGAAAATCTTCCTTTTATATAGGCAGAGAGAGCAGTACATGCAAGGACACGGAGTCATGAGTTTAGGAACTGCAGGTCACTCTGGGTGGCAGTACAGAGTTCATTGGGGAATAGCAGGATACGAGGTAGGAGAGGTAGGCAGGGGCCAGATCACCAAGGGCCTTGAAAACCCTATGAATTCTATTAAGTCATTCATAGAATGTACCCAGTGCAATGTCAGGCTCATAGTAGGTGCTCGGTGTTAGTGCTTTTCCCTATTCCTTTTTTCTGGAGTATCCAGGGCTGATGGGGTCCTTAAAGGCTATAATGGGAGTTGCAGAAGGCACAAAAATGATAAACATCTGATCTGTCTGTGATCCAAATGTATACAATAGGCCAAGCCCTATTGTACCACATGCTCAGAGTGTGGTCTGTGGCTCACAGCAGTGGTGGGGTCATTCTCTCCCCTCCAGGCTCAGCACGCAGGGGGTGTCATAACTGAGGAGGACTTCAGCAACTACAGTGCCCTCGTGGAGAAGCCCGTGTGTGGCGTGTACAGAGGTGACCTCTCCCCTATCTCCCAGGGTCCCCACTCAAGAAAAGCCTCCCAGTCCATGGCCACATCCTTTTGGCCTAGAGACTCCTCCCCATTTCACAGGAGAGAAAGTGAGGCAATGAGCTGCCTGGGCAGCCAATTGTTGAAGCAAGCCAGAGCCAGCCTACCTTCTGAAATAGTCATGGGGTCAGCTCCCCCAGTATTTAGGATATGGGGAGGGAGGTCTGGTCAAAGACTCAGTCCTGGAAATTGGGGTTCTGGCCATAAATTTTCTTGATTTGGGCACTGTGTTTCCTCAGCCCCCTCCTCAGCCCCACTCTCACTGCTCTGTACTTCCTAAGAAGAATTTGTAAGACCAAAGTCCATCTAAGCTTCAGGTTAGAGCAAACCTTTCAAGACAGTCATAGACCCGCCGCTCATTGTGCCAAAAGGAAACTGAGGCCCAGAGAGGGAATGGAACTTAACCTGCCAAACTCAGAATCAATGAGGAACCCAGAAAGCCAAGCTTATGACATGGTTGAAATCCATGTTTGCTGAACCCAAAATGGTAGCTTCCAGGGTCCCTCAGAAGATTCTCCGGTTCCCTCCCCTCTTGGAGGCCCAAATCACCTCAAGCCCCAGGAGAAGCCACCTCTGAGTTCAGGTTTCCAGGCCTCAATCTCCAGCCTGATTCCTCTGCCAGAGGTGGTGGTATATGGAACAGAGGAAAAGCATAGCTTTGGAGCCAGGAAGACTTGGGTTTGAGTACTAGCTGTGCCATTCACCTTGAACAAATTACTTCCCACTCTGAGCCCTGGTTCCCTCCTTAAAATGAGATAATAATAGTACCTGCCTCTCAGGGTACCCATGAGGATTTGATGAGATATGATGTTAGAGTTGCCCTGATCAGAGTGGGCACTGAATGTATTTGATTTCAAAAACACTCAGTGTGTACTTGATTTTCCATCTCCCTTTCCTAGCCTGGGTTCTCTTGGCAATGCCAGTACCTTGAGTACTCTGGGTTCCCTTTGCCTCCTGTAACCTTGGACTAGCTGCCTCTCTGTGCCTCAGTTTCCTCACCTGTAAAATGGGGATTATAACAGTACCCATTGTGAGGATTAAATGAATTAATTAATGTTAGTGTTATGTGTCGGGTATTATTATTATTCCTTTGATGTCCAAACATCTAATAACAGGGGCCTCAAATAGAAAGAGGAGGTTGCTGCTCCCAAGAAATTTTCTGGGTGGGACCATCAGGGGCCTTGAAAAGTATGCTGGTCTGTGGGAGGAGCTGAAAGGCACATGGTGGACCAGGAATCTGGACATCTTGACACCTGTCTCTGCTCTGCCAATGGACTGCAGTGTGACTCTGGGCAATTCACGATCCTCTTGAGCCTTAGTTTCCTCACATGGAAGAGGACACTAAAGGCCAGTTTTCTGGGTTGAGTCCTGGCCCTGCCCTTGACTCTGCATATGAACTTGGGTGGGTCCCTTTGCCTCTCAACACTTTGCCTCTCAGTGCAGTTTCCCTATCTGATGAGGGAGTCCAGTGCAATGGTCTCAGTCTGTGTGATGGTGGGATGTAGAGATGCCTTGACCCCTCCCCTGCCATCTCTCATTTCCTGTCCTTTCAGGCCACCTAGTTCTCAGTCCCCCACCCCCGCACACGGGCCCTGCCCTCATCAGTGCTCTCAACATCCTCGAGGGCTTCAATCTAACCAGCCTGGTGTCCCGGGAACAGGCTCTTCACTGGGTGGCAGAGGTAAAGCTGATTCCTCCACCCTACCCTGGGTCTGGGGACACTGGAAGTGAGGGGATGGGGTGCTGCCGTGGTGCAGGACTAAGTCACCTCCAAGTCTTCTCACACATGAGGATCCTGGGTGTGGGTGCTGGGAGGGGCCTGGCAGCCTCTTCCACACCCCAGCTCTGTTTTTAGACCCTGAAGATCGCATTAGCCCTGGCCAGCAGACTGGGAGATCCCGTCTACGATTCTACCATCACCGAGAGCATGGATGACATGCTCAGGTGGGTCCTAGGGCAAGACCCTGGGGACTGCAGAGGTGGTGCAGGATATGGGGGAAAGAACAGGTGAAAAGCAGCTAGTGGAACAATAAAGCCTGAAGTCCCAAGTCAATTTCAACTCAGCCCCAACTCACAGTGTGCCACAGTGGTTGCCTCTCCTTGTATCTCAATTTCCCCATTTGTACAATGAGTTGGTCAACTTCACCTGGCTCTCAAATTTTTTTGACTCCTATATGGACCCATCTGTTTCCCCTTTTGAGTGGGAAAAGAAAGTGTAATATCAATAATAACAGTCTCCAAGCAAATACTGGAGGTGGTTGGGATTTTGATTTTACTGTATCTACATTAGCAACATAACACAGTAGGAAGACTGTGGACTCTGGTCAGACTGACTCATTTCAAATCCCAGCTTCACCATCCACTAGCTGTGCAGCCTGGGCAAGTCATTTTTACTCTCTAAGTCTCAGTTTTTGCAAGGGGGCTTGACAATAATGGTGCCAGCCTCAAGAGGTCATGGTGAGGACTAAATGCATCCAAAGCACTTAGGACATTGTCTGGCACATAATAAGTGTTCAACCAATATCATTATTATTATTAATTGGCAATAAGTGTAAGAATGGTTACTATTTAACTGCTCCTATAACTGTCTTAAAGGCCAGCTAAGGAAAAATCAGAAGCCAAAAATAGAGTTAATGCAAATTTATATTGCTACTCAAACAACCCTCTATGAATTAAGTTGGAAATGTTGAGACTAAATGAGAAGCTTATAATTGAAAAGCACAAATGAAGCAACTGAAAACGATAACCAGCTCAAGGCCCCACGGATGAAGGCTAAAAACCAAGCCTCCCCCGCAACCCACTGATCCAAACCACATGAAACAAAGCCCTCTGTGCCTTCTCTGTGTGGTCACCAGCCTTTGTGGTTGGAAATGGAGTGAATGTCTTCAGTAATCCTTGGTAACTTGTCATTCTCTAATCAATTAGAGTAACTGAACTAAGAGTTATTAGGTAAGAAACCCTCAGTTGAACTTTAAGAAGTCTGGAGAATTGCATGTTGTTTTCAAGATCAATACAAATTTAGCTCTGAAACACACACACACACCCCCCTATATTAAATTCATTCAACTAATTCATCCAATAAATAGTTATTAAGCACTTACTATGTGCCAAGTCCTCCTGTGACTTAAAAAAATAATTCTAATAGCAAGTAAAGATCCCTGTATACAAAACCCTCCCTTGACTAAACTCTTAATAAAACTTTAGTTCTGGACTACAAACATTAAGTTAAATGAATTCAATTTGTTCATTCCAAACAAGTGTTTTCTGAGCATCTACTATGTCCTAGCTACTTTATAGAAAGAATTGAGTAAAATCAAGTAACTAAAAAATTCTTGATTTAAACATAAAATAAATTAAAAATTGGCTCTAGAAGTGAATCTGAATAACACCTGAATAAATTTGTTCTGCTCAGCAACTATTTCCTAGATATTTCCTATTTGCTGGGAACAAGTGAGCTTCTGCTCTCATAGACCTAGTCGTTCAGTGCAGGAGGTGGATGTTAATCAGATAATTGCACAAACAGACATCACAAAGTGTGGTAAGTGGGGCATAATGAGAGCCTGTTGTGTGTTCACCTCCTACCCCTTGTCTTTTCAGCAAGGTGGAGGCTGCCTACCTCCGGGGCCACATCAATGACTCCCAGGCGGCCCCTGCCCCCCTCCTGCCTGTCTACGAGCTGGACGGGGCTCCCACTGCTGCCCAGGTGCTGATCATGGGCCCTGATGACTTCATTGTGGCCATGGTCAGGTATGCCAGCTCAGACTCAGAACCTGGCACAAGGGATCATCTGGACAAGGAAGGAGGTGGGAGTTGGATGAGAGTGAGGGCTGCCTTGACACTCACCTGGCTCCAACCTCGGCCTGCAGCTCCCTGAACCGACCCTTTGGCAGCGGCCTCATCACCCCCTCAGGGATCCTGCTCAACAGCCAGATGTTGGACTTCTCCTGGCCCAACAGGACTGCTAACCACTCCGCGCCCAGCCTGGTAGGGCCTTGCTTTCCTTTTCCCCTGGGGACCTTGAGGCTAGGAAGTATGGCTGCCCCTCCCTCCCTAGTTCCTCTAGCAAGTTCTATTATAAAGAAAAGGAACTTAAACAAGTTGTCCACTTCATCCTCAGCTCAAGTCTGGGGCTTGGAGCCTGGCGGGTCCAAAGAAACCTTGTCCCATTCTATCGCTGTCTCACTGTGTGACCTGGGGAAAGTCTTGACCCCCTCTCTGGGCCTCAGTTGGGGCATTGGGGATAATTGACTCCCATTTGATGCTTTGGGCATTTTATAGCATTAGTAGTCTATGACTGTGTGATGCTCAGCTGATGGGGCTCAGCCCTATTTTGTGGCACTAAAGGGAGACCCAAGGAGAGAGATAGGAGTTATTGTCTACTTGGAGGCCAGTACTCTACACCCTGCAAGCCAGGGCCCCAGCAGGACAAAGACAGATAGAGGTGACCAGCGTGGGGATTATCCTGTTCTTCCCCATAGCCATCTTTCTTGTCTTGGTCCCCTCTCCTGCCACCCATGGTAGCCCCATAGCAGCCCCATAGCTTGGTGGGTCAACTCTCCACCCCAGTTATCCAGGGACCCTGCCTATTTCACAGACAGCAAACTGTGGCTTAGGAAGGGGCTCATCTCCCATGAAAACTGGGCCTATGGAAGACGCTAGAGAGAGAGGTTGGAAGAGTGATGGGGTAGCCCTTTCCTGTCTCGCCCCACCTCTTATCTCCCTTGTGTTTTCTATCCTCTGACAATAGGAGAACTCGGTGCAGCCAGGGAAGCGGCCATTGTCTTTCCTGCTGCCCACTGTGGTCCGGCCAGCGGAGGGGCTCTGTGGGACCTACCTCGCCCTGGGAGCCAATGGAGCTGCCCGGGGCCTCAGCGGCCTGACCCAGGTGAAGTTTCCGCCTTAGGAGGCCTTTTGTGGCCGGGAGCCAAACTGTGGCCTGGGCTGCCGGTGCCTCTTATGCCTCTGGCCTGTTCTCATCCTCTCAGCAAACATGGGCTGAGGCTGCTTTGTGCCAGGCCCATGCTCGGCACTGGGGACATGGATTGCTCTGTTTCTTAGCAAAAAGGGAGCCCTGAAGCTCCCTGTCTTCCCAGGTTGCAGGGGAAATCGCAGGGCCAGTAGAATTGAGAATGGGCAGGCAGTTTGGTTCCAGAGCCTACCCATCGTCCTAACCACTAAGCTACAAGTCCCCACATTGTACCCTGGACCACCCCCAGCTATTAACCCTGACCTGGTCAGGCAGGAGGGAGGAGAGCCCTGGAATGGATTAAAGGAGACTGTATGCTAGTGGTGCCGCTTTCCTGGCTCACTCTAAACTCTGGAGTGAATCACTTTAGTTCTCTGGCCCTCGGTTTCCCCTCTGTGAAGTGAGGACAGTCATCACAGGCTTGCCTGTCTTGAGCTGTTGAGAGGCTCGGATGACACCCCTCGTATAAGGGTTCTAAAGACTAAAGAATCTGGACCATGGGTAAGGGCTACAGAGTCCTGAACCCCTACCTCTGGGACAGCCCTGACTTCTGCCCCTTGGCTGCCCACAGGTTCTGCTGAATGTCCTGACCTTAAACCGGAACCTGAGTGACAGCCTGGCCCGTGGCCGCCTGCACCCGGACCTGCAGTCCAACCTCCTGCAGGTGGACAGTGAGTGCAGAGCAGAGATCCCCATGGGGTGGGCACAGGGCCGGGCGGAGAAAGGGGCTCCTCCCTAGGGTGCCCCTGCCTCAACCAGCATCAACTCCCTGCCAGTGAAAGTTCGATTTCTTTCAACCAACTCCTATTGGAACAGTGAAAGATCTGGGGATTGGAACCAGTCCTGCCATTTCCTTGCTGCGTGGCCTTGGGAAATTCATGTCTCCACTCTGAGCCTTGTTTTTCTCATTTGTAAAATAAGATATAGTTGTTCATTTTGCAAACCATTCATTCAGCAATTTGCATTGAATACCTCCTGTGAACTAGGCATTATCCTAGTTGCTGAGGATACCACATTTACAGGCAGACAGGAAAATAAAGAAAGAAGTAGGAGAAAATAAAAGAAATGATCTGCAGAGCAATAAAGCAGGATGATGCATAGGACTGACTTGATGACTGGGGAAGGCTTCTTTTTGGTGACATTTAAACTGAGATCTGAAGAGTGAGAAAGAGCCCACCATGCAAAAAACTGGGGAAGGCTTTGTAGGCCAAGGGAACAAATGCAAAGAACTCAGGGCAGGAATGGGCTTGGCGTGTTTTGGGAGTGGAAATGAGACCAGGGTGAGTGAGAGTGAGATGAGATCAGAGAGGCTGGCAGGGGCCAGATCACGGACCTTATAGATTATGGTGAGGAGAAGGACTTTCCTCTAACAAGGACAAGTACTTAATTTTGGACGGAGCTTAACTTCGTAACTGGGAAAGTATGTGCACCTTTGAGGAGTTTTTATTACAATAGACAACGTATTATGCTAGTCCACAGGGGATACAGAATTGAATGAGACATGGTCCTTGCTTGCTCAGTATTGTTCTCCCCATTTTACAGATAAAGAAACTGACACCCACCGAGGTTATAAAGTAGTCAAAGATCAACCAGTAAATGGCAGAACTGCAATTAGAACATATACTTGACTGATACCGAAGACTCAATTCTTTACTGTATGGCTCTTGATATCTCTTGGACTGAAGCATGTTAGAAGCCACAGACCTACATCCTCAGCAGTCACACTCTGTAGTTGGCCAGTGACACTTTGGATCCCAGCTGATGGATGATGAGGCTAAGTCCTTAAAAATGAATTGTGCAGGCCAGCCCTGGTGGCCTAGTGATTAGGTTTAGTGTGCTCAACTTCGGCAGCCTGGACTCGGTGTCCAGCTGTGGACCTACAGTACCGCTTGTCTCTCAGTGGCCCTGCTGTGGTGGTGGCTAACATACAAAAAGACGAAAATTGGCAACAGATGTCAGCTCAGGGTGAATCTTCCTCAGCAAAAAGGATTTTGCTCAACTAATATCTTTTGGTCTCTATTGAATGTGAGGCTCTGTGCTAAGTTATTTGGAGGGGGGCGGCTCATCCTAGCCTTTCTCTGAGGGGCTCACAGTCTAACACAGGGATATGAGGAGAGGAGGCTTGGCGAAGGGAAAGTTATCCACCTGAGGGCTCTGGGAAGCTCAATGGAGGAGGTGACAACTGGCTGGCCTTGAAGTATGAGCAGGAATTTGGCACATGGAGGTAAAGAATGTTCTGGACAAGGGGAACAGCCTAGGCAAAAGCCAGAAAGAATGGCTCAGAGAGCAGCCAGGAGTCCAGCTGGACTAGAGACATTGTTTCCCAAACCTCAGAATTTATCCAGCACCTTCCTGACTTTTGCCACATTTGCACACCATCTAAACCATTATTTACGTAATGTGTGCCTCTAAATGGACTTCCTTTTTAATCTAAATGTATTTTAAAAGTAAATCTTATAATCACAAATGGAAAAACAGCATAATTTGCCATTAAATAGATAATAAGTAGCTATAAAAAAATCAAATGTTTTTAGGTTTTAGTTAGACAGTGTTGCTCCCAGAAGGCTCTGAAGTCTGCTGTCTCTGTTAAAGATTAGAAATGTTAGAGACCAGACCGAAACTTAGTCCTTACTATTATCGAACGGATTGAAAGTGAACCACAAAGCGAATACATTTCCAACTCGGTGATTTAATGCTATTCTTGTGCCTTTATCTCAAGAACTACCAAATCACCCCATTTAGCGAAATAAGACCACATCTTTGTTGAGGAGAAGTGGGAAATGAGATTGCAGGGTTTATCATGGTGGTTGTGTTAAGAAGGGTGGACTTTATCCAACTGAGTAGGGGAGGGATATGACCTGATTTGTTTCATGTAGGGGAGGTGGATTGAAAGAAGGAGAACTTAAGCAGGGGAAATACAGGAAGCACTTGGGATAATGGTTCAGGCAAGAGATGATGAGGACCTGAATTTATGCAAGAGGATGGGGATGTGTTCATTTATCCGCTAAATACTTGCCTCACTTACTATGTCCTCACCCTGTTCTAGGAACTGGGGATCAATAGTGAACAAGACAACATTCCTGCCTTCAAAAAGCTTATAATCTAAGGGCCGGCCCGTGGCGCAGCGGTTAAGTTTGTGTGCTCCCCTTTGGCGGCCCAGAGTTCGCTAGTCCTGATGCTAGGCATGGACCTACGCACCACTTATCAAGCCATGCTGTGGCAGGTGTGCCACATATAAAATAGAGGAAGGTGGGCATGGATGTTAGCTTAGGGCCAATCTTCCTCAGCAAAAAGAGGAGGATTGGCAGTTAGCTAAGGACTAATCTTCCTCAAAAAAAAAGCTTATAGTCTAGCAGAGGGAGACACACTAAATAAATAAACAAACACAGGTAGCGTTAAGTACTTTGAAAGAAAACAAAGCAAGGTAAGGATAACAGGGGCTGCTGTTTTAGATAGTGGTCAGGGAAGTTCTCTCTGAAGACTGGAATGAAGTCAGGGAGCCAGTTTGAGACTGTCTAGGAGGAGAGCATTCCAGGCAGAGAGAACAGCAAATGCAAAGGCCCTGAGGTAGGAGCATGTTTGGCCTACTTGAGGGACAGCAAGGAGGCTAGAGCAGAGTTAAGCAAGGGAGAGAGTGGAAGAAAGTGATGAGACAAGTTTAGAGAGGTAGCAAGATACCAGATGATGTGTGACCTTAGGAGCCATGGTAAGGACTTTGGATTTTATTCTAAGAGTCATCAAAGATATCAGAGGGTTTTGAGTGGGGGAAGTGACATGGTCTGACTAATGGTTTATAAGGATCCCTTTGGCTGCTGTATGAATAAGCTGTAAGGAAGGCAGGATTGGAAGCAGAAGGACCAGTTAGTGGGCTGTGCAGTAATCCTGGCAAGTAAGGATTGCAGCTTCAGCGATAAGACCCCAAAGCCCTTTTTCTAATATTAAGAATGATCGTATATTATTGATAACTTACTGTATGCAAGGCTTTGAGCTCGGTGCTTTCTGTGTATTATTGTCTTTAATCCCTGCAACAACTTCTTATACTAGGTTCTTGTATAACCCCCATTTTATACATGAGGAGACTGAGGCTCAGAGAGGTAAAGCAATTTGCCCAAGGTCATACAGCTCCTCAGTGGAGCACCCAGGACCAGGACTCAGGTCTGACCAAAGGACTCCTAACAAGTGCTGGGAACACTCTGAATGTGTATAATTTGGGGGATGGTTTTCAGGTGAGTTCACAGAGGAAGAGATTGAGTTCCTGGAAGCCAGGGGTCACCATGTGGAGAAGGTAGATGTCTTATCCTGGGTCCATGGCAGCCGGAGAACCAACAACTTCATCATCGGTGTGAAGGATCCTCGGAGCCCAGATGCAGCTGGAGCCACCATCCTGTAGAGCAGTGGGGTGGGGTGGGAGTCTCTGCTCCCCCCCTTTGCATGTTCCTAGAGTCCCTCCTTCTCCCAGGTTTGGTCTCAGGTGGACCCCAGGGATGCCCCAGCTCAGGGGCCAGAGGGGATGCTTAGCAAACCCTATCCCAGAGTAACTGGAAAATTCTCCATCTGGAGGCTGGTGGTGGTGGTAGTGGTGGTAGTGGTGGTGGTGAATGTCAGTGTCCACAACCAGGCAGGCGGGACCTTGAGGAGTCAGACTATCTGTCTGTCTGCCTCCTTTCCCTCAGCCACGCTGGCCCTGAGCTTAGGGATGTGCTTGCAAATCCTTCTCAAGGGTCCTCACAACCCCAGCATCTCCAGTCTGGCCTGACCTTGGCCTCATCTTCCAGCTCCCTTCTCCTGTCCCCAGCCTCATTTCTTAAATGACTAGGATTTTTTTTAATGGACCATCCTGGGGAGAGAGTGCTCTCCCTCCAGCTTGAGGCGGGGGCCTTGCATCTGGGGAGCCCCAGGGTATGAGGTAGGGGTGGGGGTGGGGACCAGCTCAGGGGCTTCCATTTGCAAAGGGGAATTAAAGAAAGAATATTGCTTAACCATGGCTCTGGCTTCTTTTGTGTTTGGCTGTGTTGGGAGTGGAAGTGAGAGAGGAGGTGTTGGCTCACCCTGTCCCAGTAGCCCTGACTCCAGCACAAGCAGGTGTCAACTTTGTGGGGGTTGTAATAATATCTGCCATCTATCCAAGAGTTTCATTAATAAAAATAAATAAGAAGAATAATTATAATTACAGATAGCATTTTTGAACACTTAAAGTGTGCCAAGCTCTATGCTAAACACTTTACGTGGATAATCTTATTTAATCTTCATTACAAACCTCATGAGAAAGGTACTAATATTATTCCCCTTTTACAGATGAGAAATTGGCAAAAAGAGGTTAAGGGACTTGTCTAAGGTTCCTCATGTATTAAATGGAAGAAGTAGAATTCCATCTCAGAATGTCCAACTCCTAAACTGTGCTTTAAACCACTTGCACATCTACTAGGTGAACTATTTGTTACAGAGTATACTGTGTATATAGTATACGTCAGACGATAAATACCTTTTAGAGACTATGTCATTCATGCATGCACATATCCAGCCATTATGTTCCAGGTACTTTGCTAGGCACTAGAGATTCAGCAATGAACAAGACAGACAATCTTTTATGGATTTACAGTCTACAGGGGAATCAAACCTTAAAGAAATAAGGACACAGATAATTAGGTAATTGCCATCATGATAAGCTCTATAAGGGATGCTATGAGCAGAAAAGTTCATCTAGTTCACAGGTGCGATGGGATCAGCAAAGTCCTCCCCAAGGAGGTGATGAGGATGAGTAGGATTCACAGAAAAAGATTAGATGGGGGCTGTGGGAATGTCATTTTAGCTAAAGGGAACAATATGTGCAAAGGTCCTGTGATGAGAAGGAATGTGTTACGTTTTAGGAGGTGGAAAAATGCCAGTGTATTCTTCCTAGAGCAGAGATTGACAAATTTTTCCTGGAACGGCCATACAGTAAATATTTCGTGCTTTGAGGCCATATGGTCCTTGTAGTAAATACTCAACTTTGCTGTTACAAAGGCAGCCACAAACAATATGTAAATAAATGGCTGTGTCTGTGTTTCCAGAAAACCTCATTTAACAAAAACAGGGCCCAATATGGCCTAAGGGCAGTTGTTTGCTGACCCCTATTCTATAGCATACTGAGAGGACAATGGTATGAGAGGAAACTGATGAGGTAGATAGAACATCCTTATGAAGCTTATGAAGCTGGTATTAATTTCTCCAATTTATGCATGGGGAAATTGTGGTTCAGATACGTGAACTAACTTGATTAAGGACACCCAGTTAATAGTTGGCAGATCCATAATTCAAAAGTAGTCTGTTTGACTCCAAAGATCATGTCCCTCTCTTCTTTAAAAAAAAAAAACAAACTTTAGGGCTGGCCTGGTGGTGCAGCGGTTGGGTTCGCACGTTCTGCTTTTTGGCAGCCCAGGGTTCACCGGTTCGGATCCCAGGTGCGGACATGGCACCGCTTGGCAAAAGCCATGCAGCGGTAGGCATCCCACGTATAAAGTAGAGGAGGATGGGCATGGATGTTGGCTCAGGGCCAGTCTTCCTTGGCAAAAAGAGGAGGATTGGCAGCAGTCAGCTCAGGGCTAATCTTCCTCAAAAACAAACAAACTTTATTATTTTATGTGGTTACAGATGTAACAGTTATTTAAATATCAAACATTACATAAATATATAATGTAGATGATCCATGACCTCAAAATCTCAACTTTCGAAAAATCTCACTATCAATAATGTAGTATATACTCCTCTAACTCCTTTTTTATGTAGCTATAACATTCCATTTAAAAATAAAAATGGGATTATATTATTCACACTGTCTATAACACCCTCCCTTTTTTTTTTTACTTATAGCATTACTTTACTACCAATATAACGTGGGCATTTTTTCATGTCAATATCAATATATATGGATCTACCTAATTATTTATAATGATGTATCATAGTTCATTGAAGGATTTAACCAGTTTCCTATTAGTGGATATTTGGGTGGTTTCCAATGCAACTTTGAATATCCTTGCTCTGACAGCTTTAGGTGCTTGAGCCATGTCTGTGGTCGTACCAACTCTCCTAGACTCTGTGGAGTTACAGGACCTTCCATTCAGCATGCTTTGGGGGCATCACATGGCTCCTTGGGATCATTTCCTTTCTTAAATATACAAATAATGACAGCTTTGAATAAAGATTTCTTCACTGGAACAATTCTTATATATTAAAACAAAATTCTGATATCTAGGAAAATCTGTTTCATTGCTCAGCACGTGAAATACCATATTTTATTCCACAAATATTTTCTTAAGTGTCTACTCCATGCCATGCACTGACCGAAGCAATGGGGACACTGATGAACAAGACAGACAAGGTCCTTGCTCTCCTGGACTTTAAATTCGTAATCACTTTTACTTTATTTAGATTGTACTACCTGGATCTACCATAGAAAACAAAATTCACCTTGCATTGAGAACCTAACTTTTGCTGACTATGAAATGAAGAAATAAGAAGCTTGGAAATTTAGTTTTCATGATATTCCCTCAGGCCTCAAATAACTCAAAGCTGTAACTACTTGCTTCTTAAATTGGATATTTTTGATTATAGTATAATATTGGCATAAGGATAAACATATCAATGGAACAGAATTGAGAATCCAGAAATAAACCCATATATCTATGATCAATTGATTTTTGACAAGGGTGCCAAGATCACTGAGAGAAAAAAGTAGTCTCTTCAACAAATGGTGCTGGTACAACTGTACATCCACATACAAAAGAATGAAGTTTGACTGTTACCCACACCATGTACAAAAAGTAACTCACAATGGATCAAAGACCTAAATGTAAGAGTAAAACTATAAAACTCTTAGAAAGAAACATAGGAGTAAATTCTCATGACTTTGGATTTGGCAATGGTTTCTTAGATATGACACCAAAGGAAGCACCAGCAACAAAAGAAAAACTAGATGAAATGGACTGCATCAAAATTGAAAACTTTTGTGCATCAAAGGACACTATCAAGAGAGTGAAAAGACAACCCCAAAAACGAGAAAAATATTTGTAATCACAAATCTGGCAAGGGTCTAGTACCCAGAAAATATAGAGAACACTTACAGTTCAACAGCACAATTAAATTATGGGCAAAGGACTTATATAGACGTTTCTCCAAAGAAGGTATACAAATTGCCAATAAGTCTCTGATATCATAAGTTCAATATCATAAGTCACTAGGGAAATGTAGATCAAAAACACGAGATACCACTTCACACCCACTAGGTTGGCTATAATAATAATTTTTTTTTTTTTGAGGAAGATTAGCTCTGAGCTAACATCTGCCACCAATCCTCCTCTTTTTGCTGAGGAAGACTTGCCCTGAGCTAACATCCTTGCCCATCTTCCTCCACTTTATATGTGGGACACCTACCACAGCGTGGCTTGCCAAGTGGTGCCATATCCGCAATCAGGATCCGAACCAGCAAACCCTGGGCCACCGAAGCAGAACATGTGCACTTAACTGCTGCACTGATGGGCCAGCCCCTATAATAATAATTTTAAAAATCATTTTAAGTGATTTTTATCATTAAATCATTACATTTTTAATCATTTTTATCATTTCTTTAATAAGATAAACATAGAATTAGCATATGACCCAGCAATTCCACTTCCAGATAGATACCCCAAAGGGCTGAAAACAGGTGTTCAAACAAAAACTCGAACATAAATGATCATAGCAGCACTGTTCACAAAAACCAAAAGGTGAGGGGCTGGCCCCATGGCTGAGTGGTTAAGTTCACGCGCTCTGCTGCAGGCGGCCCAGTGTTTCGTTGGTTCGAATCCTGGGTGCAGACATGGCGCTGCTCATCAAACCACGCTGAGGCAGCGTCCCACATGCCACAACTAGAAAGACTCACAACAAAGAATATACAACTATGTGTACCGGGGGGGCTTTGGGGAGAAAAAGGAAAAAATTAAATCTTTAAAAAAACAAAACAACAACAACCACAAAAAAACCAAAAGGTGAAAACAACCCAAAGGTCCATCAATGGATGAGTGGATAAACAAAATATGGTATATTTGTAAAATGGAATGTTATTCAGCCATTAAAAGGAACAAAATACTTACACATGCTACAACACAGATGAACCTTGAAGACAGTACGTGAAGTGAAAGAAGCTAGACACAAAAGGTCATGTATTGTGTGATTCCATGTATATGAAATATCCAGAATAGGCAAATCTATAGAGACAGAAAGCAAATTAGTAGTTATTTAGGGATGAGAGAATGAGGGGTTGGGAGGAGGGCAATATTTAAAGAGTGCAGTTTCTCTTTGAGGTGACGGAAATATTCTAAAAAATTGACTGTGGTGATGGTTGCACCTATCTGTGACTATATCAAAAACCATTGAATTACATACTTTGAGTGAATTGTATGGTATGTGAATTATATCTCAATAAGGCTGTCCAAAAAAAAAAGACATGGGATTTGGCAATATCAACTAGAGCTGACATACTCTGATATGCAAACCCTATGACCCAGCATTGTAATGTTCATCCAAAGATCTGTACAAGAATGTTCACAGTAGTACTGTTAAAACTAGACCTAAAGTGGAAACCTAAATGCGCCTCAGCAGTAAAATGGATAAATTGTGATATATTCAAATAATGAAATGCTACACAGCAATGAAAAGGAACAAGCTACAACTACATGCAACAATATAAATGAATCTCCAGAACATAAAATTGAGCAAAAGAAGCCAGACTCAAAAGAATACATTCTGTATGATTCCATTCACATAAAGTTAATACCTGGGGAGCCTAATCTACGGAGTTAGAAGTCAGGATACTGTTTACTCTCAGGAGTCTTGGTAATGACTGGAAAGGGAGCATAAAGAGGCTTTTGTGGAGCTGGTAATGTTCCATTTCTTAATTTGTGTTGGTTAGATGTTCACTTTGTGAAAATTCATCAGGCTTTATTTACCCTTATGATTTGTGTAATTTTATGTGTTTATGTTATACTCCAATAAAAAATTTTAAAATTTCAGAATATTTTTGAACGCACATTTTTAAGTCCTAAGAATATTTCTCCTTTTTTTTTCTTTTTGGTCATTCCTTGATACTCTTCAATTTTTTTCAGTTGTGTAGTTATCACTCTATTTCTATTTTTCAATCTTTTTTCCTAAAAGCAAGCCATTGCTTGTCCATATTAAGCCTTTATACAAAGCAGAAGTGTCCCCTCTTCAAGGCACTTTATTTCCTGTTGTCTGAAAATTGTGACCTGATTTTGTAATAATGAGGCACTTTACTGCCATCTAGTGGTAAATTGTCACAACGAAGTTATAAATTGCATCGTCTACCAGTGAACAGTGCCCACCTAGAGGTGATGTCCTCCTGCAAGACACAACTTGCCAACTAAATGTGGTAACCTTGTTTGGCACTATTGTGATGAACCCCACAGACAGTAGAATGTTGATGCTCTCTAGATGGTTTTGTTCTTACTTTCTTTTTTCCTGTCTGATGCTGTTCTTAAAGACATGGTTCAAGTATTCACAATCAGTCTTATCACTGCAAAGCTTAAGCCCATTTGGACAAACATGAAAGCAGAAGTTCAGTAAATGCTAATATTATTGTTCATATCAAAGAACAACTGATTTTCTTCTTCTTTTTTTTTTTTAACCAAATTCTGGATCCATAACAATCATGAATGTCTTAGGACTGTTTTTCTTGCTCAAAATATTCTGTGAAACAGCCTGAGAACCTCTTCACAGGCCTGTGTTAACCTGCTGCTTATTGAGTCTTCATAAGTGCTAGGTACTCTTCTAAACATTTTATATCTACCAATTCACTTAATTCCCTACTAATTCATTTAACTAATCCTCCTCTGGAAGGTGCCCTTATTATCATCAGCACCTTACGGATGAGGCAACTGAAGCACTGAAAAGTTAGGTTGTATTACAAGTGATAATATTACAAAAATACCTTCTTTGGGGAGCTTACAGTATATTAGGGACACGAAACAAAATGAAAACCATGTAAGGATTTAAAAACAAACAAAGGAGAAAGTACTTTGGACCCTGCCGGACAAGTCATTTTTCTCCTTTTGGTCTCAGTTTCCTCATCTGTGTAAGAACGAAGTGGATTTTCCCCAAGGTCACATAGCTAATAAATGGCAGACGTAGAATCTGAACTTGAGTATCTTGGCTTCAGACCCCAACCTCATAATCGCTATGCTGGACTTAGTGCCAGTTCTTGTCCTGTTTCTGTTCCTTTGCTGCCTTCCTGTGGGCAACAAATATTTGTGTTGCCTGTGCTCCTGCTATTTTCACCCACAAGATGTGTACGTGTCCAAGCGGGCCCCTGTCTCCAAGCTCCCTGCATCCTTGCTAATCCCAGGAAAATCTGTGACCTTTTGGGTAAGGACATGGATAATAAGGTGAAAAAATGAGGATGGTGGCTCAGGTTCTGGCATTTTTTTTTTAAATTGTGGTGTGCAAGATGACATGAGTGGAGTGGTATTAAAATAGAGCCAGAGGAGCCATGTCAGAGGAATTGCCTTGCATGTCTTGTTTTATCTTCCAAACTGGACCAAACTGCCAACATTCCAAGAAGTCAGTAAGGACAAGAATATCCTGTCTATAAGGACTGATGGAACTGGACTTTGCTAATAACCAGATCACTAACCAAATAATGAAGTACCGGTGTAGACTTTTGCTTGATGATTGACCCTCAGGCCAATCTATGAAGTACAAACCTAGTCTCACCTCATCTAGCACCAATGAACCTTTCTTTAAGACAACTCACCTCATCCTCTCTTTTCCCATAAAAACCCTAAGCCCCTCTCCTGTCACTGGGATGCTATTTGGGTTTCTATCTGAATCTGTGCTCCCCGAATTGCAATTCTTTGATCCCAAATAAATGCTTTGTCTCTTAAATTGGTTTCTGTTTTTGTAGGTTGACAGTGGTAAAATATGCATAACATGAAGTTTGCCATTTTAGCCCTTTTTAAGTGTACAGCTCTGTGGCATTAAGTATATTCACATTGTTATACAACCATCACTACTATCTATCTCCAAAACTTTTTCATCGTCTCCAGCTGAAACTCTGTACCCATCAAACAGTAGCTTTCCATTCCTCCCTCCCTCTAGCCCTTGGCAATCACTATTCTACTTTCTGTCTCTGTGAATTGGACTACTCTAGGAAACTCATATAAGAGGAATCATATCATATTTGTCCTTTTGTGACTGGCTTATTTTACTTAGCATAGAGTCTTCAAGCTTCGTCCATGTTGTAGCCTGTGTCAGGGTGTCCTTCCTTTCTAAGGTTGAATAATATTCCGTTGTATATATACACTACATTTTGTTTATCCATGCATCTGTCTATATACACTTGGGTTGCTTCCATGTTTTGGCTATGGTGAATAATGCTGCTAGGAACATGGGCATACAAATAACACTTCGAGTCCCTGCTTCTACTTTTTTGGGGTAAATATCCAGAAGTGGAACTGCTGGATCAGATGGTAATTCTATGTTTAACCTTTTGAGGAGGCACTAAACTGTTTTCCACAGCTGGTGCACCATTTATATTCCCACCAGCAATGCATAAAGGTTCCAATTACTCCATATCCTCACACCAACACTGGTGATTTTATGTGTGTGTGTTTTTTAAAATATAATAGCTATCCTAATGGATATGAAATGCTCTCATTGTGGTTTTGATTTGCATTGCCCTAATGACTAGTGATGTTGAATGTCTTTTCATGTGCTTATTGATCATCTGTATGTCTTCTCTGGAGAAATGTCTATTCAAGTCTTTTCTCCATTTTTAAATTGGATTTTTGTTGTTGTTGAGTTTCTAGAATCTTTCAGAGCTTTCTCATCTCTAGAAATTTTTGTGAGCCTTGGAGGTGTGTGGATATGTCATCTCAGCCTCTGGGATGGCTGGCAGGACCCTTGTCTCTGCAGGATGAAATAAACAGAGTTTCTCATTCAGTCTTTCAGATTAATTAATTAATCAAATAATTCATTAATTGGATCATTATCCTATGAGTCATTCTTTGGGTATATCAGATTTTCAGGCTAATACAAGAATATATGCTTATATATTTACATGAAGTTCAAGAACTGTCAAAGTTGATCTATGGTGCTAGAAGTCAGAATAGTGGTTACCTCTGGGAGAGCAAGTACTGACTGTGAGGGGACATGCGTCAGGAGACAAAAAGAAACTTTCTGGTTTGATAGCTCTGTAACTTGATCTGGCAGGTGGTAACACAAGAACATAGGTAAACATTTATTAGATATGCACTTAAGATGTTTGCATTTTTCAATATGTAAATTATGCCTCACTTTTTAAAAGTTAAAAGAAAAAGCTTTAAAAAAAACCTTTTCTTCCCCTCTAGTAAATCCTTTTGGTGTCAATTTCATAGGCTCAAAGGTCTGAGGTGCCCCCTTGTGGCCGCCTGTGGTTCTCTTAATTTTTCTCTGCCCTTTTGGACCCAGCACCCAGCACAGTGCCAAGGATTCACAGACACAACAAATACTTACTGGGCACCTACTCTGTGCCAGGCACTGTGCTATGTGCTGAGGAAACAGCGGCGAACAAGATGGATAAATTCTCCTTCCTTATGGAGTCCACAATCTAGTGGCAAAGATAGGGAGTAAACAACCTAACGCCTCCTGTTGAGAACAAGTAAGAGAGCCTGCCTGAGGAGAGGTGGAAGAGGGTGTCCTTGGGGTATTCATGTTGGAGCTGGGATCTGGAGGCTGTTGAGTTATCTCTAAGGGAAGAGAGCATTTCAGGCAGAGGGATCAGCATGTGCAAGCATCCTGAGAAGGGAGGAAGTATAATATATGAAAAAGATGACTGTAGTTACAGCCCCGAGAGAGGCGAAAAGGGCCCTGAAACAAGTCTGGAGATGTGGGAGGGGCAACAGTAAGAGATTTATTTGGCCTTTGTCTTAAGAGCAATGTGGAGCCATCAAATAGTTTTAAATAGAAGAGGGACATAACCAGATTTCTGACTTAGAATCATTACTCTGACAGCAGGGTGAAGAATAGATCGGAGAGAACCAGGAAGGATGTGAAACGGCCATGGATGCTACTGCACAAGTCCAAGCACCCAGTGTGTGCTCAATATTTATGGAAGTAAAGGACTCTAGACTCCTTTTTTTAGATGAGACCAGTATGCCTGAGCTGGGCAGTTTACAATCCACCTGCTCATCTTCTATCTTCTGTGATGCTCCCAACAGACCATTAACTCCCATTTTACAGGTGAGGAAGTTGAGGTTCAGAGGCAAAAGAAAATCACACAGCTATCAAGAGTGAAAGCCAGATCTGAATCCTGGCCTGTATGACAGGTATCAAGTCGAGTGCCGGGGAAGCTTCCCCACATTTGGGGAGAGGGGAGGGGCCGTACTCCCTTGTTCACGCAAGAATTATATTTATTGAGCACCTACTGAACTTCCTAGCGTGCTGGTAATGGGAAAAGTAGAGAAGGACTTAATAATAAAGGCTATCTTTATCACCATTAACGTTATTAGACACTATTTGTCAGGCTCTGTGTCAAGCGCTTTCCATGCCATCATTTCCTCTTCACAAAGCACTATTATTATTCCCATATTTCAGACGGGTAAACTGAAGCTTGGAGAGTTGACTCGCCCAAGGACACTCAGCCAGAGGGCTCCTATAGAGCCGTGAAGAGCTTCCGAAGTGGGGATAGAAGTGACTGACGATATCACAGTGCTAGGAAGCATACAGAGATCCACTGGACGCCGGTACTAACCGCTCTGCGTCCAAGTGAGCGGGCGCGCGCTCGGCCCCGCGCTCCCGGGGACGTTTGGTCACGTGACCCAGGGCCCCGCCCCCTGGATCCGCCCCGCCCCGCCCCTCCCGCGCTCCCTCCCTCTCTCCCTCCCTCCCCCTCCCTCCCCGGCCCGGTCCGGCCCATCCCCCTCCCCGCCGGCTCCCCGAGGCCCTGCCGGGTCGGGCTGCGGGCGGCCGGGTGCCGACGGCCGGACAGACGGGCGCACGCGAGGACGGACGGACAGACACACGGAGGGCCGCGGGCACGCACGGCCCCGGCCGGCTCTCCGAGGCCCGCCCGGGAGGGCTGGGGCCGCGCTCAGGTGAGGTGACGGCGACGCGGGCCCGTAAGGGGTGGGCCCGCCGGCCGTCCACGGTCTCAGCCTGGCTGGCTCCGCTGGAAGGAGGTGCCGCCCGGGCCCGGCGCGGGAAAATGGCGCCGGCCGACCGTGGAGCACGGCCCCAGTGCGGGCCCGGCCCGGAGCCGCCCCGCCCGCCGCGCTCGTGTCCCCGTCGCCATGTTGGGGAGCGGGCCCGGGGCCTGCGGGCGGGGGCGCTGGAGGGAGCCGGGGCCCGGCCAGGGTTGGGGAGGGTGCGGGACGCGGGGTCTGGGGCGCTGAGGGAGTGCAAGGCCGGCCGGGGTCTGCATGGGGTGGTGCTCCAGGCCCTAGGTACTGGCGGGAGCCGGACGTGGGGTCGTGGCGGGGGTCGCGGAGAAGGGACACTGGGTCCAAACGGAACCGTGATCTGGGTCCATGGGGCTGGGGGACCAGGACCTGGAGCTGGGTTAGGCAGTGGGCGGTGTTCAGGACCCCAAGGCAGGTAGGACCCGGAGGGGCGTGGGACCCACGCTCAAGCTGTCAGGGCTGGGACAGCTCTTTGGTGGTTGGGGGGAGGGTATTGATTAGAAATGGGGGCCCTTTAGGTACCGACGCAGGTATCAGATTGGGGCAGTCGTCGGAGTCGCAGGCTAGATTGCAAGTCCGTATAACTCCCAAGGGACTGAGGACATATGTGCCCCCAGGATCCTCCAGTCCCTACTGGGGACAGCAACAGAAAAAAGGAAGGCTTTGAAGAGGAGGAGGGAAAAGGGGGACTGAGGTTTGGATGCAGGAGCTGGTCAGCAAAAGGGGTGCAGAGAGTGGAACTGATTGGCAAGAAGAGAGAGCGCCTCCATCAACTTAGGGAGTTTGTGTGTCTTTAAAAGGAGGGACTGGGCTGTTTGTGGGCGGTGACCCAAGGTGTCTTCCCAGGAAGGGGACAGCCCACTGTTTTAAGAGCAGGGTCACCTGGGGAGGTCATCAGAAAGGCGTTGTTGAAGCCAGTAAGAATGATGAAGAGAAATAAATGTATAAAAACTACAAGGGTCTTAGAGATCATGTAACAATTTCAGATTGTGTAGTGATTTTGGTTGAGACCTAGAAAGGAAAAGTTGACTTTTCAAGATCTTACAAGTTAGTGGCAGAGCAGGTATTCTAACTCAGGTCTGCTGCCTCCTCATTCCATACACTGCCCTAGAGCAATTTGCTAACCGGAAAAAAGTGTTAAGAAGTCAAGCTTGGTAGCATATATCAAAGAACTATTAATTATTTTGTTTTTGTAATAAGTTTGTCAGTACAAAGACTAAGGGGGAAACAAAAAAGTATAGGTAACCAGCTATTTGATAATTTCTAGCTCACCTCCATTTGTGCAAAGAAATTATCTTCAGGACCCTTGTGACTTCTCACTTTCTAGAGTTTTAAAAGATGCCCCTTCTCTTCTAGGTGTTTACTATACAGCAAAGGGACACAAAAAGCTAGAGAGATAACAGTGTACAATGATAGAGACGCAAGATCTCTATCATGATCAAACTTTAATTGAAGTTTGATCATCATAGAGAAGAGTTCAAAGTTCATATGGGCTAATGGGAGAATTCTGAGGGAAACTGCAAATCAGTCATGATATAGTAGTTCCAGGACTCCCATATAATCAAAAAGGACTTTCAACAAAAAGGTTATGAGAACTTCATAGCAATAAGGTTCAGTATACAGTATATTCAATACGTATATGCCATACATATATACAGCAACATGATCCATTTGTTCTGGATCTTTCTAATGCAGGAAGGCCTAACCGTGTCTGTGCCATGGGGCCCTTTAGCATCTAGAGAAGCTTATGGGCCTCTCAGAATATTTTTAATTGTGTGAAACAAAATACACTGGATTACAAAGAAAACCAATTATATTGAAATACAGTTACCAAAATATACAAATTGTAATACAGTAATATAGACATACTTCTTTATCAGCACAATAAGAAATCAGATTTAGCGATGGGTCTAATAAGTACAATTTTAAAGATGCGATGAGCATAAATAATATTTTAAGATAATCTGCATCAACTGTAGTATAATATAAAGATATCTGTGATTATTGTGACAGAGTCACAGATACTGCTAATACTAGAATGGTTTGTTGCCTACATTCATATTTGAAGAAAATGGTAACTTTCAGTTAGAGGTTAGTGAAAATAAAGAGGTAATTTTTTTTCCAAGTTTATGGACCCCCTCTCCCCCACCCCGAATTCTGTGGACTCCTGTCTTTGAATCCCAGGTTAAGAAATCCTACTCCTACCGCCAAGCGTGTCTTCCATTTAACAGATATTTACTCTGCGCTAAGACATCTACTGCATGTCAAGTATTATGCTAGGATCTGGGGGTTCAAAGTCTTTATGGCAGGTTTCGCTTTGGATATTCAGTCTCATAAGAGACGTGGACATGTAAACAGTGATAGTTCAGGATGGAAAATGCCAAAGGAGAGTTATCAAGGGTTCTAAGGATACAGAGGTGGGCATGTCTTTGCTCTAGGAATGGGAAGGTTTTGTGAAGGGGTGACACTTGAGATGCATTCTGAAAGGCAGAGGAGTTTGCTAGGTGTAGATTGGAGAGAAGAGCTTTCCAGGTAAAGGCATGCATTTTCAGGGAATGTAATTGAATGTGACTGGAGCGTGTGTGTGTGCGTGCGCGCGTGAAAAGAGTGATCAGAGATGAGATTGGGAAGGTTGTGTGGAACCTGGTTGTGAAAGACCTTGCTAAGGAGTTTTGACTGAATCATTAACTGATAGGAAGGTATTCAAGGTTTTCAAGGAGTTGATGTATGGTGAGGTTTAGTTTTTAGTAGATAAATTGAAGTTCTTTGGAAGAAGGGTGGACTGGAGAGTAGGGACGAATTAATGAGGGCCTGAACTAAGGCAGAGGCTGTGACTATTGAACAGTTAGGCTTTTCAGGTATTAATATAACTGACATTGTGAATGATGAGAGAGAGAGAGGGAATTTTTTAGATTTCTAGTTTGGGATGGTAGCTGTCAAAGAAGTTTAACAAAAGTGAAAGGAAAATGTGAGAATTGTCACAGATAATAAAGGAGAAGATATTTTTTGGTAGAGTAATAGACTTTTGGAAACCATTGCAATACTGTCAAGTGTGGTATAGTTTTTGCTTAAGGAAATCAGAGGTAAGTATCAGCAGACATAAAAGGTAGGGAAAGACCTGGAAAGTATTCCTAGAGTGTAGGAAAAGTCATAACTATGTAACGTTTGGATACTATGGCCATGAGTCAAATCTGGCCCACCCCCTATTTATGTAAATAAAGTTTTATTGCAACACAGGTACACTCATTCATTTACATCTTGTCTTTGGCTCTTTTCTTTCTACTAATGGCAGAGTTGAGTAGTTGTGACAGAGAATATGTAGCTCATAAAACTGGAAATATTTACTATCTGGCCCTTTACCAAAAACATTTGCCAATTGATCATCTATGTGTCTGAATATTGGATGTTTGGCTTCTGATTTACCGTCCAGTTCCAACATGATAGAGAATAATCATCTTGACTCTGTCCTAGCTGGGTCCCGCATGCTGTATGCACCTGCAACATGACATAGACCCCTGAATATTTTATGTTGGTCAGTGATGCCAAGATCTACTGTTCTGGGGTCTGCTGTGTGGCACCTGTGGTAAGGCCAGGTTTTCACAGCTTAGACCGTGCTGGGGCTTGTTTTGCCATTTTTCTTTTGGGTTGTTTTTTCCCAAAGATTTCTTTATTTTCAGATTATTAATCCTTTATTGGTTATACGTATATACAGATATTTCCCAGTTTGTTGCTAATCTTTTTAATTTCTTTGTCTTTTGTTGAAAAGAAGTTTTGAATTTTAATAAAGTGAAATTTATCAAGCTTCTCCCCCAGGATTTTGAAGTTATTCTTTATATTATCTTCTTGAATCTCTACTTCTTTGCCTTTGATGTTTAGATCTCTAATCTATCTAGAATTGACTCTTGTGTCTGGTGAGAGGTAAGGTCCCATTTTATTTTTTTCCTATGTATAATTAACTATCCCAGTACCGTTTATTGAATGGCATTTATTTTCAAGTTGTGAGTTCTTTCTGGTGGAGTCTATCGAAGGTGCCGATTCCAGGTCTGCTCCTTGCTAATTGTGTGACCTTGGACAAGTTCCATAACCGTTTTGTGCCTCAGTTTCCTCATCTTTAAAATAAAAATAATAATATCTATCTCATAGAGTTGTTGCGAGGATTGAGTTAATTCATCTAACTTGAGTAAAAGAGTGTGGCACCTAGAAAATGCTCAATAATGTCAGCTGTTATTTAGCACTCTTGTTCATTTCTGATTCTCAGCACGAGGCACAAAGTAGAGGCTCAGTATGGTCAACACAACTGTAGAGTTAATTTGGTTTTCAGGTCAAAACAGATTGATTGAGAGCTAGGCTAAGTGTTGCAGGAGATGCTTCCAAGTTGCTGCTTGATTTTAGATGCTGCCTTAGACTGTCTGCTGCAGTGGAACTCCTTCCACCCCATCACTTCTTTTGCAGAGAACTTCTGTAGCAAAGGATGCAAACTGGCAGCCTGTAGTTGGATTTGACCTGCAGACATGTTTTGTTTGGCTCAGACAATATTTTTAATGTCTTAAAAGTTTACACAAATTTCTGAGTTTCTCACTTACTGTGAAATATTGGAAGATCTGTCAACACCAAGCCCATATTCTCTCATAGCAGTACAATAGCTTTTAGCTGGGATGTGTGCTTCCTAGTTCTCTGTGTGGTTCTCACTACTCTCTTGCTTCGCTTATTTACTTTTGTTGCCCTATAGGCATTTGATTTTCTGGTTCTTACTTTACTGAGGTTTTAAATATTATCTCTCCTAAACCAGTATCTCTCCTAAACCAATCTCTCTTTTAAACCATTTTTAAAAAATAGGATTTTCTTTTTATTTATTTATTTTTTAAGTTTATTGCTGAGGAAGATTTGCCCTGAGCTAACATGTTGTGCCAGTCTTCCTCTATTTTGTGTGTGGGTCACTGCCACAGCATGGCTGCCAACGAGTGGTGTCAGTCCACGCCAGGGAGTTGAACCTGGGCTGTCAAGTAGACATATTGGGATAGGGTCAAGATAGCCAGAAATTGACAGATGAGTTTATAAGCAGGTAAAAACTAAAATTTATTTCTAAGGCTGAGTCATAGTTGATTATAATGAATAAAATGATAATTGAAATTAAAACATGAGACGAAATTCAGTTCAGATCACTGAAGATTTAGGCATCTACTATGTGCTGGGACATTAGAAGTTACCACATTGGTGATAGAAACAAAAACTAGTTGGCCAGCCTTATGAAATATTACAGAAGAGGTCTTTTTACGTGTGATTTAGAGCTATTCTCCAAGAGAGTAGTTGAGAGAGAGGAAATATAGGAATTCATTCATTTGTCATATATTTGTTGGGACCTACTATGTACATTGGGCTAGAACTCTACAGGATACAAAGATGAATCTAGCCAGGGTTTAAGTGTCATGTGAGGTATATGTAATGTGTGATGGAGCTGAGATATCAGAGAATGGTACCTGAAAGAGGTGACCATTGAGTGGGGCTGCCAAAAATAGTTAGGATCTTAATACTTAGAGATGAGGCAGTATTTTCCAGCTGAGTGAAAGCATGATTGTACAGGTGGGTGTTTAGGAGATAGTAGAGTCCATTTTGGCTGGAGAACAGGATTGTTACAAGGCGGTTGTTGGAATTAAGGCTAGAAATAGAGATTGAACAACAACAGCAATAATAATTATTGTAGTAGCTCACATTTTTTGCCTGCATACTATTTGCCAGATAATGTGCCAAGTATTTTATAAGTAGTATTTCATTTAATCCTTACAACAACCCTGTGAGATAGGCACTATTTTTTAAAAATAGGATTATTTATTTATTTATTGCTGAGGAAGATTTGCCCTGAGCTAACACCTGTGCCAATCTTCCTCTATTTTGTATGTGGGTCGCTGCCACAACATGGCTGCCAATGAATGGTGTAGGTCCATGCCTGGAAAGTGAACCTGGGCTGCTGAAGTGGAGTATGCCAAAGACTTAACCCCTAGGCCATGGGCCCAGCCCCTATCCCTTCTCTCTTTTTTTTTTTTTGCAGGGAAAGATTTGCCCTAAGCTAACATCTGTTGCCAATCTTCTTCCTTTCTCTTCTTTTTCTTCCCTCAAAAGCCCCAGTACATAGTTGTGTATAGTTGTAAATTCTTGTAGTTCTTCTATGTGAGCTGCTGCCACAGCATGGCTACTGACAGACGAGTGGTATGATTCCACACCTGGGAACCGAACCCGGGCCACTGAAGTGGAGCATGCTAAACTTTAACTGCGAGGCCATCAGGGCTGCCTCTTTATTTTTTATCCCTTTTTATAGATAAAGAAACTGAGGAATAGAGCTAACGATAATGGAGAAAGAGTTTGAGTCCAGGCAGTCTAATTCCAAACCCTGTGTTCTTAGTCTCTGCATACTGTAAAACTGAATCATGGAAGACTTTGAATTCTTTTTATTTCCAAGCTGGGAAGTTTGGACTTGATTGACTAAGTAATGAGGAGTCATCAAAAGTTTTTAGCCTTATGGTGACATAATGAGAGCTATACATTAAGAAAGTAAGCCTGCTCATGAAGTGTAAGAACAACATGGGAAGAAAGGAGAGACATGGAGCTAGTTTACTCTCCTTCCTCACTATATTGAGTGCTCCTTCAGGGCTGGGCCTGTGTCTGTCACTTTCTTCTTCCCTTTGGCTTCAATGTCTACCTATTGTGTTGTCTGGCACATTTATTATGTTTTTTAATTTTAATCTTTTTTTACTTCACCTTGTTCTAGAAAGGACTTAGGTGGCTGCCTAGGAGCTCAGTAAACATTTGCTGAGTTAATTAATAAATGATTAGGGGTATATAGAGATATGTACATAAAGGGAGTACTATGGCTTTGTTGAAGGGAGTAATGCAGCCCTAGAATTTGGTAATAAGCTATATTTTATATATAAATCCTATAAAGCAAAAGACCAGAACCGCGTCTTCTTTATCTTCTGAAGAGTTGTATATTCTATGTCAGTTAGAATATTAATGATCAGTTAATATTAACTATGTTAGTTAAAAAGCCAAACTCATAGAAAGAGAGAATAGATTGGTGGTTGCCAGGATCTGGGAGGTAGGCGAAATGGGGAGATGTTGGTCAGAGGGTATAAACTTCCAGTTATAAGATGAATAAGTTCTAAGGTTCTAATGTACAGCATGGTGACTAGTTAACAATACTGTATTATATACTTGAAAGTTGCTGGGAGAGTAAATCTTAAATGTTCTCATCACATACACACAAAAATGGTAATTGTATGAGGTGATGGATATGTTAACTAACTTTATTGTGGTAATCACTTTGCGATATATTTGCATATCCATCTTGTTGTACACCTTAAACTTACACAATGTTATATGTCAATTATATCTCAATAAAGCTGGAAAAAAACTATTTCAGTTAATAATATTAATGAACACCAAATTCAGAGGGCGTTCATACTTTAAATAGGTATTTAGGTTTGTATTTAGCATTAACCAGCTGCAAACTCCCCCCCAGAACACACACAGAGGCCACAAAAGTTCCCATTCATCAGCTCCTTTACTGATATTGAACCTGTTTAATATTAGTTCCGTAGTACCATTTATGTACATTTTCTAAAGACCAGACAGCAGCAGTCTTTCACAGGAAGAAATAGTTGCAAATTTGTGAATCAGGTTCCTGTTTTGGATTTTACTCAGGGAAATTGTTCATTAGGTTAAGTCCCTTACCATAATTTTAAATGTTATGTGGAAATAAGGCTGTGTCCCTTCTATAATATATAGAATTAAGAAATTCAAACACTTGTAGAAATTCAAAGACACTGTGGTTAACTGCTGTATACCAGTAAAGGTGGGAAGAGTTTTAGGTAAACAAGGATCTGACTACACTTAATAAGAGACAGACCAATAGACCCTAAATAATGAATTTGTTAAATAAACATTCTTCCCCATTGTGGATATTAGTTAACAGCAGTACTGTTTGTGTATATACAAACACGCATATATCACTGTGAAATATATTGCTGTAACTAGTATAAGTAAATTTGAATCTAGGAATGCTTCCTAAAGAAAATGAGCCTTCAACTGAGTTCTTTTAGGTTGTGTGTAACTCTTCAGTGGGTGTGGAGATGACTCATTCAGAAGCATGCAGATTGGAATAATTAAGTATGGAGAAAACTTTGATTATTATAGTCAGTGTATGTTGACTGCCTACCAGTGTTGAGAGGTCTGTACAGTTGGTGAGTAATTAGTTTCTGCCTTTCAGGAAACGAATTCATCTGGGGAAGTGATGTGAACATAAATAAAAAGAGGGAAAACTGTCTTTTAAATGAGATAGTGCTATGGGAATTTAGAAGAGAGATCACTTCCACTTGGAGGATCAGGGAAGGCTTCATGGAAAATATGGTGTGTTACGTTCCTAGAGCTGCTGTAACAAACTACTGCAAACTGGGTGACTTAAAACAAAATTTATTCTCTCACAGTTCTTGAGTCTAGAACCTGAATTCAAGGTGTCAGCAGGCCTGTATTCTTTCTGAGACTTTGGGTAGAATCCTTCCTTGCCTCTTTCTAGCTTCCACCAGTTCTTGGCATTTCTTGGTTTGCAGCTGCATCACTCCAGTCTCTGCCTCTGTTGTCGCAAAGCAGTCTCCCTGTGTATCTCAGTGTACAAATTTGCCTGTTCTTCTGACACCAGTCATGTTGGATTCAGGGTCTACCCCACTTAAGATGAGTTAAGACCTCATCTTACCTAATTACATCTGCAGTGACCCTATTTCCAAATCAGGTCACATTCTGTGATACTGGGGGTTAAGACTTTTGGGGGACACAGTTCAACCCATAACAGGTGGCATGATACAGAAATGATACAGAGGTATTAAATTAGAATTTACTAAATAAAAGGAAAGATAAGATTGCAACGAATTAAGTTGAGAGAAGAACCAAGGGAATCATGGACGTAAGGAAAGCATAAGGAATGAAATAGTGAGAAGTCTGGTTTGCTGTCATGCACAAGAGTTGTGGGGAGATAACGGCCAGAGTAGTTTGTTGGGGCCCTATGTGCCAGAACTAGGACATTTAAGTGTTGCTGAGTGGGTAGTGTGTGGAAACAGGATGGCACTGCAGAATTTCGAAATGGTGGATAACTAATTCAAGCTTTAGGGAGATTCTGTGATTAGTTGATCATGGATAAGTAGACACCCTGAAGAAAACAGTTGGTCGATGATTTAACACACCCAGCTTCCCTCATTTGCCTATGCCAGTAACTTTTCACCAGTCAAGAAATCCTTCTTATATAAAAAAAACCAAAACTCCACAACAACAAACTTTGTGGGTTTTATTAGCTTCTTGGTGAGTCATCTGTGGCGTTGAGATCGAGCAACTTTTCATGGTCTCTATTCCAAAGCCTCTCCATGGATTTCAGTAGTAATAATCATATTATTCTTCATTTTCTTTCATATCTTTCTCCAGAATCACCTCTTTTCCATCCTATTTTTTACCCCTTGGTTTTTCTCTGAACTCTGATTTCAGTTTCTTTTTGAAACATCTGACTAATGGAAAGAATTGAGGAAGATTATGCACTGTCTAAGCCAATGACATGTTCTTTTTCTGTGTCCTTTTAATGATGGTTATGTTGACTTTTGTCCACAATAGGACTATATGCAAATTGTGAATACTCACTCAAATTGTGGTCAACGGTAGTCCTCAGGTGCTTTTCCTTATTTGTGCCTAGGCACTTCTTCCTCATTCTATATTTGCATTGTTCATATTTTCTCTAAGAGCGTATGTCCTCATGAAATGTTTTAAATTGTATTTAAATATTACAGAGAAATAAACACCTAACTTCCTAGTCATTATCATATGCTTATAATCTTTACAAGTTTAATTCATACAATTTTTTGTATCCTTTTCAAATGGCAATATATTGACGCACTTTTCCACTTGTCTGTATAGTTATCATTTTTAATGAATGCATAGTGACCAAAGTTTAAATACTCTAGTATTTGGCATTTGGGTGATTTCCAGTTTGTTTTTATTTTTGGTTTGCAATTCTAAGTTATACCGCTATGACATCTTTTTATAAATTTCTCCCCCAACTGTTTCTTAGAATATATTGCCTAAAATGATTCAGTTAGGTCTGAGGGTATCACTTTTTAGCCATGTTGTGTTTTTAGAACAACTACTAGTTTATATTCCCACTAGCCAGTAGTTAATGTTGGATTTTATAATTTTTTTCTTCCATTTTAATAGTGGTACCTCACGGTTTTATGGATTTTTTTGATATTTTTAATGTTTTATTATGAAAAATTTTGAACATATCCCAAAAAAGCCCCCAGAAACAGTACAGTGAACACCCTTATGCCCACCATCTATATTCATCATGTTGCCATTGCTTAGTAATATACTTATTATGTTAAACCTTTTCAAAATAAAGACATCATGATACTATGCCTTTAAATACTTTAGCATGCATCTCTTACACATAAGGAGGTTCTCCTTTATAATCATAATGCCATTATCACATCTAACAGAATTATCAATAATTGCTTGATATTATCTAACATTAAGTGGTGTATTTAAGTTTTCCAGTTGTCTCCAAGATGACTTTTATAGCTGACTTGTTTGAAGTGGAATCAAATTAAGGACCATGCGTTGCATTTGCATGTTATTATTTTTATGGTCTTTTTAACCTAGAACAATTTTCATGTCTACTCCCTCACCTTTTTTTTCCCATGGCATTGATTTGTTTAAACCAGAGCAGTTTGTTTGGTTGGTTTTTGGTGAGGTAGATTCACCCTGAGCTAACATCCATTGCCAATCTTCTTCTTTTTTTTGCTTGAGGAAGATTAGCCGTGAGCTAACATCTGTGCCATTGTTCCTCCATTTTTTGTATGTGGGATGCCTCCACAGCATGGCTGATGAGTGGACTAGGTCCACCTGGGATTCAAACCTGCAAACCCAGGCCACCAAAGCAGAGCTCGTGGAACTTTAACCACTCAGCCATGGAATGGCCCCTAGAGTAGTTTTCTTGTTGAATAGCCCAGATTCTGGATTTATCTGATTGTTTTATTCCTTGTATGTCCCTAAACTGGAAGGTTGAAAGACTTGATTAGATTCTAAAGAATTAGATTGTAAAGGCTTGATTAGATTCTAGTTAAACATTTGGGCAAAAGTACTTATTCTTCACATTGCCTCATATCACGAGGTACATAAATGTCTGGTTGTCTCAATATTGGTGATAACTTCGATCACAGGGTTAAGATTATGACTGCCAGATCTCTCCATAGTGAAGTTGCATTTTTTTTACTTTGTGACTAGCAAATATGTTTTTTATTCTTATCAGTGGTGAGCATTTTTTTCAATCTTGTTTAAACTAATTTGCATATCATTTGATAATTTGTTCAGTGTAAATTTGGTATTTTCCTTTTAAGTTTGTACTATGCATTTAAAAATTTTATGTGTAACAAAGAATGCTGCATTGTTATAAAAGATAAATTTCAAGTTTCAAAATATAGGTAAAATCAAATATAATTTTACCAAAAAAAGATACAGATTGAGAATATATAATGGGGGAATTTGACAGAATTTCATGATGAGTTGTATTTGCTTTTTTAAAAAACCATTCTAAGCAGATAAGCCTAAAAAACATAGAACAGTTGAATCAAAAACTTCTTTTATTTTTCTTTTTGAAGTAGAGGTAAATATTGAATTCGTAGAAGTTGTTTTACATGCCCACATAAAAAGCACCCAGGGGCCGGCCTGGTAACGCAGTGATTTAGTTTGCACCTTTTGCTTCTCGGCGGCCTGGAGTTCTCCGGTTTGGATCCTGGGTGCGGACATGGCACCGCTTGGCACACCATGCTGTGGTAGGCGTCCCACATATAAAGTAGAGGAAGATGGGCACAGACGTTAGCTCAGGGCCAGTCTTCCTCAGCAAAAAGAGGAGGATTGGCAGCAGATGTTAGCTCAGGGCTAATCTTCCTCAAAAAAAAAAGCACCCAGAATTTATTTTTATTCCTTGTCCTCTGAATGTTTCTGGCTGTCTTTTATACACCAATTCTTTATTAATTTTAAATAACTTAGTTTTTCTGTCATTCTTGGTATAGATTTTTTTCTTATTCCATTTCTTTTCTGTTCTAGTATACTCAGATAGATTTTCCTTTCAAACCACAAAAGCAGTACAGGCTAATGGAAATAAGTTGACCATCATTTGAGGTGCATGCAGAAAAGCCAACCATCTCCTCCTCTCCAGTTCCTATCCTCCAAACTACCCAAATGTAATAGCTTAGTGTGATTTTTCCATATTTTTCTCTATGCTCTTAGAAACGCAGATGTACATAGTGATTTATTTTCTGTGTTTTATGATTCTCATGATGCCATACACATTATTCTACAACTTCTGTTTTTTTACTTTATAGGGTATCATATGTTTTCTTCTATATCATTAAACAGATATCTAATTCAGTTTTTTTCTTGCTGCATAATAGTCCATTTACATAGGTTTCTCTCACTGGGCATTCAGGCTGTTTCTGATTTTTTTTCCCCCGTTACAAACAGTAACATCCTTGTGCATATACCTTTAAGAAATAGAGCTTTTACTTCTGTAGGATATATTCCCAAATATGGATTAAAAGATAAGCTTATTTCAGTATTATGAACTGCCAGGTTGTTTTCCATAAAGGTTGTTGCAGTTCTTATTCCCACTGGCACTGGATAATAGGCATCTTTTTAGTTTTTGCCAATCAGCTAGGTGAAAAGTGTTTTCTTATTTTAATTTTCATTTCCTTGACCATTAATAAGTTGCATACATTCATTGGATATTTGCATTCCCTATTCTGCAAATCGACTTTTCTAATCCTTTACTTATTTTTCTCTTGGGTTGTTAATTTTTTACTTTTTAATCAATTTGTAGGTGCTTTTGTGTATTTGGGATATTAACCGCTTTTTTGTCTCATGGTGCAAATGTATTTTCCCAATCTATCGTTTGGCTTTTGACTTTGCGGTTTCTTTTGACATATAGACTATTTCAATTATTTTTTTGCTGAGGAAGATTCACCCTGAGCTAACATGTGTGCCAGTCTTCCTCTATTTTGTATGTGGGTTGTTGCCACAGCATGGCTTGACAAGTGGCATAGGTCCATGCTCAGGAACTGAATCCAGGCCGCTGGAGCGGAGTGTACCAAACTTTACCACTAGGCCACAGGCCGGCTCAAGACTATTTTAATTTTCATCTAATCATGTCTGTTGATCTTTTTCTTTATGACTTCTGGGTTCATGTCTTGCTTATCACCACCCCACTGAAGTTAATAATTCTTCTAAGTTTTATTTCTTTATTTTGTTTTATTGTTATTAATTTTAACCTTAGTTTTGTTTTCTCTTTTTTTGCAATTTGGGCAGAGACTTATGTATTTATTTTTTTAATGTAAGTGAACTTGTTTATCTTGCCATTGAATTTCCTCTTCTGATCAAAAAATTCTCTCTTCATTGTTTGGGGATAAGCATAGTATTAGATTTTCTAATTTTTAAATAATCTCTTTTGAACTTTGAAGAAAGTGCATTTTTAGTTGTTTTAAGTAAGTTTGAATGCTATACCTGTGTTTGAAAATATTAGTGTATTCACCTAATACAGTTCTGTCTGCAGGTTTCCTAAATGTATTCATCGTGTTCATCAGTAATGGTGAATGGTGGCTACAGGACTTGAAAGCTGGTCTTAGGACTTCAGTGTTTGATTTAAAAAGTGACAATTATAAGTGCATAAAGCAAAAAAAAAGAAAACCTGCCAACACTGTCATTATGAATATATTAAGACCATGCAGAAGAAGAAACACTCGCAGACTCTTAGAATGATGATCCAAGGACTTCTCTAACTTACAGCCCAGATGTCACGATTTAACTCTTGTTGGAAGCTTAATAGAGGAAGAAAGCCATTGTTCTTTAAATTTGTCTTCCATCATTGTCTTATTGCAAGACAACATTCATTATCATTATATAACATACTTTTCTAGTGCTTTTAAAATGAAGTATTTAATTTGCAAAGAAGTGTCACATATGAAATGAAAGACTTCCCTAACACTAAGAAGCTTTGAACAAATTATTCGCTCGGGCCTTAATTTTTCTATCTTTTCCATGAGAGTATTGGACCAGATGATTTCCAGGGGCTTTAGTTCTTACTCTGCTCAGATTCTCATCCTTATTTTTAGGGGATTTTTTGTTGATCCCTAGATTGTAGGATTTGGTCAACTTCTCAATGTCATTTGTATATTTAGAGCATGGATTAAAAGACTGGTACTCCAAACTTTGTATTGCTTTTTGACTGTAGCTTGATTATGATTGAAAGAACATGGTCGTGTTCATAATTAGAACATGATGTATAAAGTAGTTTTTCTCTACATTTGACTTTATCCACCTACCGTGTGGTATCTAACAAGATGGAAAAAATCTCGTGGAGCTTCTGATTTACTCTGTTGGTTTATAATGTGCTAGATTACATTATTAACTCTATATATCTGTGTTAGAATGAGTAGTTTTAAGAATCTCAAATTTCATGGGCCGGCCCGGTGGCCCAGTGGTTAAGTTCGCACATTCTGCTTCTCAGCGGCCCGGGGTTTGCCAGTTCGATCCTGGGTGCAGACATGGCACTGCTTGGCAAAAGCCATGCTGTGGTAGGCGTCCCACATATAAAGGTAGAGGAAGATGGGGATGGATGTTAGCTCAGGGCCAGTCTTCCTCAGCAAAAAGAGGAGGATCAGCAGTAGTTAGCTCAGGGCTAATCTTCCTTAAAAAAAATAATAATCATCTCAAATTTCATATTTCATTAATTAATCTTTTGTTTCTTATACTAAAATGTCAGGGTTGAAATTTAAAAGTTAATGTTAATATTCTGTAGTCTCTTAAATTGTCTGTTATCCCTACCAAGAGCAAACCAGGGCTGTTACAGTATTGAAATGCCAAGCTCCTTGACAGGCATTCTCTTGATTCTTTCAGGGCACTAAGTTTCTGTGATTTGCCTGCAGGTTTGCATAAATTTTCCCTTGGAGCCCTGGACTTGGGAACAGGAAGCATGTAATACTTTTATAAGAACCTCATGAGAGAGTGTAGGGAGGATGGAATTGATTCCTATGTTAGTCGTGCCATGACAGTGGTCTTTGACAGTTCATATTTAGCTGTTTATTCACTTTTAAATGCCTTGTAAATTATCCTGAAACATTTAAGGCTATATGGTTAAAACGCCAACTTAATTTTTTAAGTTCTGTATGATTTAGGCATTCATGAAAATGTTATTTAAATTACCCATTCCACAAATTTTTTGTTTCTTATGTAGTAACCTTAGGAGCAGGAAAGTGCATAGCAGAGTGCCTGGTACAAAGTAGGCAGTTGGTAAAGAGTGGTTGAACAAATGCATCCATTGAAAGTATTCAAATTACAGGAGATTAGAAATTATGAGGGACTTCTATACACATATTTTCCATTTTAAAAAAAACTGATGCAAAAGATTCTCAGGGTGATGGTAAAGTATTGAGAATGTTATTATTAGCTGTCTTTGGAGGAAGAGGTTTTGCACCTAGACAATAAATCTAGGAGATTTGTCTGTGGCACAAGCTGAAAAATAAGCTTGTGCTTTTGAGGCAGATACCATAGGAATTCTAGGATTCTTGTTTTACAAAGCTGCTTAAAACATTTCAATAGAGGTAAAGTGAAAGCATATAGAATAATAATTAAATTTCTTGATAAATAGTCCTTGAGTTTTCTTAAACCGAGAAGGTGCCTGAGATTTTATTTAGCTCTGGCTTTTAGTGATTCATCCTCTTATTTTATAATTTAGGAATCTTAGGCCAGAGAGATTGTGTCCTGCCCCAAATCATACAACATCTTTATTGGAAGATCATGACTAGAACTGAGGGTATACTCACCCTGCCATGTTCAGCCTAGCTCTCTTTCCATTCTGTCACCCTGTGTTTTGTTATCACAAATAATGCTAGTCTATTCTCAGGATGTACTCAGTTGATTTTACTGCTCGTCATTTGACATTTGTCTGTATTGAAAACATTATAAAAAATGGATACCAAAGTTAGGGAATCTTTGCATGGACATTAGGCTTTATTTAATTTCCTTATGTGGATGATGCAGCAGCTGCAATGGTGCACAGTTGTGAACCCAGGACATCTGTGTTTTCCATTTATTTGTTTGCTTTTTTGTTTTTTGCAGTTGTCGTTTGTAATAAAATTTTTTTCAGAGTATAAGTAGGAGAGTAAATGTTAAAAAATATAATATTAGCATATTTACAGTTTTATTACAGGAAGAGTACGAAAGTGACAGGAAGGACTAAGTCTATAGCTAACTATACGTGTGACCTAGGGCAAATCTTGTAACCTCGGTGGAACTCTGTTTCTGCTCCCTACTTAATTAGAATCCTTCAGGGGTTCTGCCTAGGACACATATATCTGTTTTTTAATATTTGTCAATTGGAGTATAACACACATTATGCAAAGTGCACAAGTCATAAAGATAATGAGTTATAAAATGAACACCCTGTGTAACCACTTCTAATGTATTTTGAAAAAGCTTCCTTAGTGATTATCATAAGCTTTCCTTGTTAAAAAAAACCACTGGGTTTAAGACTAGATAATCTCATGTCTTTTACAACTCTTTCTAGAGTGAAATTAGCAGAAAGAAAGGTAGAGAGGACAAATTTGGCCAGTCACAAAAATTTACTTCGAATAAGTTTATTGAGGTAATATATCTAGTCTTTTCTTCTGATGTTTCTCTTCTTCCTTTTTGCCCTTTTTCCTTTCTGCTTAGGTGCTGGATGGAATGGAGAGGGGTCCTACTGAGCTTCTAACTCTTTTCTGAGAGTGGTCAGAGTTCTTAAACAGGTCTGTTGATTCTGTAGAATACAAATGCAAATTTGATTTGTAAAAGACTTAGTTTCAACTTAAGCAAAGGATTGAATTAGAAATAGACTTTACTTTTTAAGAAAAAAGGCATTTTGATCTCACTGTCCATAGGACATTTTACTTTGGCAAACTGCATTTGGCATGTGGATTGGACCCAAAGCGACTGAATTAAATAAGATCTGCTCAATAGAAAAGCAGTTGAGTCATGTCTTTATCAGTTATATTGGATATATGTAATATGGAAGAATTCTTTATTGGTCACATGGAAAGTACCAATAAAAGATGAAAAGGTGAATATCTCAGTTGTCCATGATCCTGGAGAGTAATGGAGGCATGGATAAATCCAAGAAGGAAAATAATTATTTGGCCCACTTTCTGATGTTCTCAGAATTCAGAACATTGGGAAAAAAACAAAGCTACCTTGCAAGTCTCTGATTCAGAAAAGGGCAAGTGTATATAGTTTTTTTCTCATTCATCTACTTATTTCTATGTCACCATGAATGAACTTTATCATTATTCAGATAGATAAAAACTCTAGTTCAGTGATTTCCCAAACTTGTCTTCTTCACATTGGAATCACCTATGGAACCCGGCAAACTACTGATGCCTTGTGTCCCTCCCTTCCCCCTACTTAGATTGTGATTTAATTGGTCTGGGGGTATGGTCTGGGCTTTAGAATTTTTAAAAGATCCCTAGGTGATTCTAAAGTGCAGACTAGTTTGGGAACCACTGCTCTAACTGATTTAAGCAGATCTGGCCACTGGGCAACTTTTGACTTTGTTTTGCATAAATATTTGGATAAATATATAAATAAGGGGATGACTATTTTGATTTAAGAATCTTGCACTTTAAACCTAAGTTCTTACTAGAATGTAAGCTCCATAAAAACAGGTACGTGTCTATATTTTCTTCACCGTTCTCTCTTTAGCGTTTAGAACAATACCTGGCATATATTGCAAGCTTAAATATTTGTTGAATGAGTGAATGAGCCTGTCAGTCTCTAGTAAGCTGAGAGTATGCATTTACCAGTGGTCTGAGATAAGCAGTGGGGTGGTAGTAAAGAGCCCAGCCCCTAGAATCTGACTGCCTGGGCTTGAGTCATGACTTTGTCACTTACTAGCTGTGTGACCGGAAGCAAGTACTTCTCTGTGCCTCAGTTTCCTCATTTGTAAAATGGGGGTAATAGAATCTATTTCATGAGGTTGTTGGGGGCTAACTGAGTTAATAACGCAAAGCGCTTAGAACGGTGCCTGGTGCATAACAGCGTTGGGTGAGTTTTAGCTACTGTAGAATTTAAGAAGCCCTGGATTCTCTGCAGTTTGGGTAATTTGTCTACAGAATACTGTTTGAGGACTGAGATAGAATAATGGAATCAGCTGCATTTGATGTAATTAAAGAAGGCTTGACAATGTGATTTTTGGGTCAGTTTAATGAGGTATAATTTACATACAATAAACTGTATCCATTTATAAGTGAAACATGTTTCGATGAGTTTTGACAGATTTATTTATTGGTTTATAGTATTTATTATGAAACAGCCTCCACAACCAAGATACAGAAAATTTTCATCTCCCTAAAAAGTTTCCTTATGCTCCTTTGCAGTCTGTCCCTCGCAGCACCACCACGCTTTGCATTTTCTACAATTTTATATGAACACGTTCATACATTATGTCCTCTTTTGTGTCTAACTTCTTTCACTCAGCACAATGATTTTGATATTTATCCATGTTATTTCATGTATCAGTAGTTCATTCCTTTTTAATGCCAAGTAGTGTTTTGTTATGTGAATATAACATATTTGTCTATCCATTCACCTGTAATGGACATTTGGGTTGTTTCCAGTTTTGATGATTGTGAATAAAGCTGCTATAAACATTTTTGTACAAGTCTTTGTGTAGACATGTTTTCATTTATTTTTTGGTAAATCCCTCGCAGTGGGATTGCTGGGTTGTATGGTGTATCTAACTATTCAAGAAACTGCGAGACAGTTTTAAAGGAGGTGAATATTCAGCAGGATTTCCAAAGAGGGTGTGTTAGTTATCTATTGTTGCATAACAAATTACCAGAAATTTAGCAACTTAAAACAATATGCGTTTATTATGGCACGGTTTCCATGGGTCAGGAATCTGGGCACAGCTTAGGTGGGTCATCTGTTTCAGGGTCTCTTATCGGCAGCAGTCAAACAGGCTGAAATCTCATCTCAATGCTTGACTGAAGAAGGAACTGCTTCCAAGCTCACTTGGTTGTTGGCAGAATTTACTTCCTCAAGGGATGTGTTAAGGGCCTTGATTTTTTACTTGCTGTTTGCTGGAGGCTGCTCTCAGTTCCTTGCCATCTGGCCTCTCCAACATGGCAAGCTGAGAAGGCAATAGAGAGAGTTTTCTAGGGAGATGGAAGTCACAATCTTTTATAACCTAATCATGAAAGTGACATCCCATTCCCTTCCCATGTTCTGTTGGTTAGAAGCAAGTCACTAGGCCAGCCCACACTCAGGAGGGAGGATAATACACAAGGTCGTGAATATCAGAAGGCTGGAATGATTGATGGTCATCTTAGAAGTCCATGTATCACAGAAGGTATGGCTTAGTGCCAGGCTGGGACTAGGTAGCACATTACAGGGGGTGAGAAAGGAGCTTGTGAAATTTTCTTTACCTTCCCCCTATCAAACTGTATCTCTTTCTTCCCTCTCTCTTTCACATCACCCTCTCTCCCCTTCAAGAACAGAGATGTAAAGGTCATTCCCACAGTGAGATTTTAATCTTGAGTATTTTTTTTGACAAATTCAAATAAGGCCTCTCCCTGAATCATTTTGTGTTTATACATGTATTTTTTAAAAACATTTTGTTACGGAAATTGAGACAGATACAAAAGTAGAATACTATCCTGAACCGCCGTGTACCTTTCACCCAGCTTCAACAGTTTATTTTTTACCAGTCTTGTTTGTATAATTTACATACAGTAAAGTGCACTCATTTTAAGTGTACAGTTTTCATTCTGGCAGATGTGTATATCCCCACAATCAAAATATAGAACATTTTAACTCCAAAGGTACATTGGCCCCTTTGTAATTAATCCCCACCCTAGTTCCAGGCAAGTACACATCTGGTTTCTATTACTGAGGTTAGTTTTGCCTGTTCTAGAATGGCATAGAAATGTCTGGATCCTTTTGATCACCATGAAGTTTTTGAGATTCATCCATGTTGTTGGATATATAGTAATTCAGAGTTTTTCAACTTTGGCACTGAGGACATTTTGGGCTGGATAATTTGTTTTGGAGACTGTCCTGTGCTTTGTAAGATATTTAGCAGCGTCCCTGACTTCTATCCACTAGATGTTATTGGCACTCTCCTTCCCGGTTGGAAGAATCAAAAATGTCTCCAGACATTACCAGATGTCCCCTTGGGGACAAAATCTTCTCCTTCCACTGGTTAAGAACTTTTAATAGTTGATCCTTTTTATTGTTGGGCAGTATTCTATTGTAGGGATATACTACAATTTATCCATTTACTAATTGATGGACATTTAGGTTGTTTCCAGATTACTTTCAGTTTGAGGCTATTATAAATAGAGTTGCTGTTAACTTTCATAGGCAAGTCTTTGTGTAGACATGTTTTCATTTATTTGGGGTAAATACCTAGGAGTGAGATTTCTGGGTCCTATGGTAAGTATATACTTAACTTTATAAGAAGCTGACAAATTGTACCTTTTTACATTCCCGCCAATATGAGAATTCCAGTTGCTCTACATCCTTGCCTACATTTGATATTTTTTAATTTTAGCCATTATGGTAGGTGTGTTATTTCTTTGTGGCTTTAATTTCCATTTTCCTGATTGATAATGTTGAGCATCTTTTCATGTGCTTACTGTAAAGTGTCTTTCAAGTCTTTTGCGCCCCACAAAAAAATCTATTGCCCATTTTTAGTTGGGTGGTTTGTCTTATTTTTGAGTTTCCTTTGGCTTTTTCCCTATGTATGTATAAATATACAGACACAATAAGAAAATTGAAATAATGAATACAGTTTTATATACTTTTTAAAATATGAGCATTTCTAATGATGTTAAATATTTTTGGAAACATGAATTTTAATGCAGAAGCAATATTCAAGTACATTTAAATTGTTTACCCACTTCTGTTATTGTTGAACCATGAGCTAGCTTCCCATTTTTTACTGTTAATAATATTTTGATGAACATCTTTGTATATAAATTTTTAATCATGTATTTTGTGTGTGTGTGTATTTTTTTTAAATTTGAGGTCATAATAGTTTACATCGTGAAATTTCAGTTGTACATTATTTCTTGTCTGTCACCACGTAGGTGCTCCCCTTCACCCCCTGTGTCCACCCCCTTACCCCCTTCCCCTGGTAACCACTGAACTGTTTTCTTTGTCTATGTGCTTGTTTATATTCCACATATGAGTGAAATCATCTGGTGTTTGTCGTTCTCAGTCTGGCTTATTTCACTAAGCATAATTCCCTCCAGGTCTTTCCATGTTATTGCAAGTAGGATGAATTCATCTTTTTTTCTGGCTGAGTAGCATTGTATTGTATATATATACCACATCTTCTTTATCTAATCATCAGTCGATGGGCACTTGGATAGTTTCCTTGTCTTGGCTGTTGTGAATAGTGCTGTGATGAATGTAGGGGTGCATGTGTTACTTTGGATTGTTGATTTCAAGTTGTTTGGGTAGATAGCCAGTAGTGGGATAGCTGGATCGTATGGTAGTTCTATTTTTAGTTTTTTGAGGAATCTCCATATTGTTTTCCAGAGTGGCTGCATCAGTTTGCATTCCCACCAGCAGTGGATGAGGGTTCCCTTCTCTCCACACCCTAACATTTATTATTTTTAGTCTTAGTGGTTATAGCCATTTTAACAGGTGTAAGGTGGTATCTTAGTAGTTTTGATTTGCATTTCCCTGATGATTAGTGATGTTGAACATCTTTTCATGTGTTTATTGGCCATCTATATCTTTTTTGGAAAAATGTCTGTTTGTATCCTCTGCCCATTTTTTGATTGGGCTGTTTATTTGTTTGTTGTTCAGTTGTGTGAGTTCCTTATATAGTATGGAGATTAATCCCTTATCGGGTATATGATTTACAAAAATTTTCTCCCAATTGGTGGTTGTCTTTTAATTTTGATCCTAGTTTCTTTTGCCCTGTGGAAGTTCATTAGTCTGATGAACTCTCACTTGTTTATTTTTTGTTTCCCTTGTCTGAGAAGACATGGTATTCGAAAAGATCCTCTTAAATTTGATGTCAAAGAGTGTACTACTGATATTATCTTCCAGGAGTTGTATGGTTTCAGCACTTATCTTCAAGTCTTTGATCCATTTTGAGTTTATTTTTGTGCATGGCATTAGATAATGGTCTACTTTCATTCTTTTGCATGTGGCTGTCTAGTTTTCTCAACACCATTTATTGAAGAAACTGTCTTTTCTCCATTGTATGTTTTTGGCACCTTTGTGAAAGATTAGCTATCCACATATGTGCAGTTTTATTTCTGGGCTTTCAGTTCTGTTCCACTGATCTGTGTGCCTGTTTTTGTACCAGTACCATGCTGTTTTGATTACTGTGGCTGTGTAATGCATTTTGATGTCAGGGATTGTGATGCCTCCAGCTTTATTCTTTTTTCTCAGTATTGCTTTAGCAATTCAGGGTCTTTGGTTCCCCCAAATGAATTTTAGGATTCTTTGCTCTATTTCTGTGAAGAGTGTCATTGGAATTCTGATTGGGATTGCATTGAATCTATAGATTGCTTTGAGTAGTATGGACATTTTTAACTATGTTTATTCTTCCAATCCATGTGCATGGAATCTCTTTCCATCTCTTTATGTCATTATCTTTTTCTTAAATAATGTCTTATCGTTTTCATTGTATAAGTACTTTGCCTCCTTAGTTAAATTTATTCCTAGGTACCTTAGACTATTTTTTGCAATTGTAAATGGAATTGTATTCTTGAGTTCTCTTTCTGTAAGTTCGTTATTAGAGTACAGAAATGCAACTGATTTTGTAAGTTGATTTTGTACCCCACAGCTTTACTGTAGTTGTTAATTATTTCCAACAGTTTTCTGATGGATTCTCTAGGGTTTTCTATATATAAGATCATGTCATCTGCAAACAGTGAGAGTTTCACTTCTTCACTCCCTATTTGGATTCCTTTTATTCCTTTCTCTTGCCTAATTCCTCTGGCCAAAACGTCCAGAATTATGTTGAGTAAGAGTAGTGATAGTGGGCATCCTTGTCTTGTTCCTGTTCTCAGAGGGATGGCGTTCAGTTTTTCCTCATTGAGTATGATGTTAGCTATGGGCTTGTCATATATGGCCTTTATTATGTTGAGGTAATTTCCTTCTATCTCCATTTTGTTAAGAGTTTTTATCATAAATGGCTGTTGGTTCTTCTCAAATGCTTTCTCTGCATCTGTTGAGATGATCATGTGGGTTTTATTCCTCATTTTGTTAATGTGGTATATCACATTGATTGATTTGCAGATGTTAAACCATCCCTGTGTCCTTGGAATAAACCCCACTTGATCATGATGTATGATCTTTTTGATGTATTGCTGTATATGGGTTGCCAATATTTTGTTGAGGATTTTTCTTTTTAAAGATTTTATTTTTCCTTTTTCTCCCCAAAGTCCCCTGGTACATAGTTGTATATTTTTAGTTGTGGGTCCTTCTAGTTGTGGTATGTGGGATGCCACCTCAGCATAGCTTGAGGAGTGCTACCATGTCTGTGCCCAGGATCTGAACCGGTGAAACCCTGGGCTGCAAAAGCAGAGCACTCGAACTTAACCACTCGGCCATGGGGCCTGCCACACTCTCTTTGCTTGTCTTATTCTGAAGTCTACTTTGTCTAAGTATTGCAACACCTTTCTTTTGTTTGCCATTAGTTTGGAGTATCATCTGTCACCCCTTCACTCTGAGCCGGTGTTTGTCACTGGAGCTGAGATGTGTTTCCTGGAGGCAGCGTATTGTTGGGTCTTGTTCTTTAATCCATCTTGTCATTCTGTGTCTTTTGATTGGAGAATTCAACCCATTTACGTTTATGGTGATTATCGATATATGAGGGTTTAATGCTGTCATTTTATCACTCATTTTCCTGTTCTCCTGCATTTCCTTTGTTTTTTGTCTTGTGTATTTTGGTCTACCAGTCGAGTTATGTAGTGTTTTATGTTGTGTTTCTTTGTTTTCTCCTTATTTATTATTTGTGTCTCTGTTCTGCTTTTTTGTTTAGTGGTTATCCTGAGGTTTGTATTCAAGATCTCATGGATAAGATAGTCCCTTTTCTGATGGCCTCCTATTTCCTTAGACTAAACCGATTCAATCTCTTTCTTCTTCCCCTCCTCAGTCATTTTTCTCACATCTTATTCCATTCTTGTGTTATGAGTTTGTGGTTAAAATGACAAGATTATCTTTGTTTTTGGTGTTTCCCTTCCCTTTGTCTTTAATGCTATACTTGAGTATTTGCTATCCTGCTCTGATTCTGTCTACCTATTTAACTCCTTACTCCATGCTTTGTAACCCTTTTCTCCCTTTTTTTTTCTTTTTCAGGTATGAATGCCTTCTTGAGGATTTCTGGGGGCGGGGGGGCTGTGTATCACAGCTACGAACTCTCTTAGCTTATGTTTGTCTGGGAAAGTTTTTATTTCTCCATCATATCTGAAGGCTATTTTCGCTGGATAGAGTATTCTTGGCTGAAAGTTTTTGTCCTTCAATGATTTGAATGTGTCATTCCAGTTTCTCCTAGTCTGTAAGGTTTCTGCAGAGAAATGCACTGAAAACCTGATGGGGGTTCCTTTGTACGTTATTTTCTTCTGCCTTGCTGCCCTTAATATTCTTTCTTTGTCATTCTCTTTTACCAATTTCACTACTATATCCCTTGCAGTAGGTCTTTTTACATTGACATGTTTAGGAGATCTGGCAGCCTCTTCCACATGTATTTCCTTCCCCAGGTTTTGGAAATTCTCTGCTATTATTTCTTTGAACAATCTTTCTACTCCGTTCTCCTTCTCTTCTCCTTCTTGAATACCTATAGTTCTTATGTTGCATTTCCTAATTGAGTTGGCTATTTCTTGGAGACTTTCTTCATTTGGTTTTAGTTTTAGTTCTCTCTCCTCTATCTGGATCATTTTAACATGTCTATCTTCGATTATGCTGATACGCTCCTCTGTGGTGTCTGCTCGAGTGTTCAGGGAATCCATATTTTGTTTTATCTCTTCCATTGTGTCTTTCATCTCTAATATTTCTGATTGATTCTTCTTTATAGTTTCAATCTCTTGTGTGAAGTAACTCCTGAACTCATTGAATTGTTTCTCTGCATTCTCTTTTATGTCATTGAGTTTTTTGATGATAGCTGTTTTGAATGCTTTGTCATTTAGATTACATATTCCTGCATCCTCAGGACTGATTTCTGGGTACTTGTCATTTTCTCTCTGATCTGGAGATCTAATAGAGTGTTTGATATTGCCAGAGGCTCTGTTTTTTCACATCCTGGCATTATTAGGTCGCAGTTACCACCTATCGCCACTGGGTAGGGGTCAAGAGTCCCATATTCTGAGCCATCTGCTTTCAGGTGAAATCCTAGGGGTTAGAGCCGCCTGAGCGGCTGGGTGGAGGGGCACTTTCTCCTGCGTGCTCTTGGAGTTTTCTCCCTCTGCTCTCCTGGGATGTTGGTTTGATGAGGTCACCCCTTGCAAAAGCTTTTGTCATGGTAGAGGGCTTCCCTCTAGGCTGCAAGGGCCCTAGGGAGTCCTTGATGTCCCTGAAAACAAACGTCCCGTCCTTCTAGGAGGCCTCCCGCATCCAGATCACAGTCTTTAGGGGAGGGAGCAAAGATTTCTCTTACCCTGTTCCACGTCCGAGGGGGGCTCCAGCCTCTCTGCCCTCTGGTGTATGGCTGCATGGATCTCTCCAACATTTTTTGTGTTGAGTTTGGATGTCCTCTGTTGGAGTATGAATGTTTTTTCATTGTATATTGGAGGGGAAGATTTCTGAGAGACCTCACTCTGCCATGATGCTGACATCACCCCCTAACCACATCTTTGATTATTTCATTAGATTAGAGTCCTAGATGTTAAGATGTTAAGGAGATGAACAGTTTTAAGAAAAATGTGAATGTTAATCCATTTCATTATACCTTTGCCACAATTGAGTATTTTGTTTTAAGAATCTTTGCCAGCTTGATGTTGGAAGAAAGGCATATTTCATTTTGTTCTTCTTTATTACTTATGAAACGTAACAGACGTTTCATTTATTTATTGATGATCTTTATTTCTGATTTTATGAATTGTCTATTTTGGGGGTCAGTTTTTCTGTTGGGATGATGTTTTCCTTAATTTTTAACAGTGCTTTAAATATTAAGTTTGTTAACCTTTTGTTATTTACAAATATAATCCTGAACATGTATTTTGCCTTTTACTCCTGTCTACTTTGACCTGCAAAATAATAATGTAATTATATAATGAAATCTATATTTTGCTTTAGCTTTTCAGTTCATGAGCTGATAAGTATGTTTGTTTTTGTTTTTTGATGAGGAAGATTGTCCCTGAGCAAACATCTGTGCCAATCTTCCTCTATTTTGTGTGTGGGACATTGCCACAGCATGGCTTGAGGAGAAGTGTGTAAGTCCACGCCCAAGATCTGAACCCATGAACCTTGGGCTGCTGAAGCAGAACCTGCAAACTTATCTACTATGCCACCGGGCTGGTCCTGATCAATATGTTTGAATATGTAACCAGTATATGATTGTAGTATTATGATTTTATTTTTTTATTTAAGTTTAACTCATTAGCCAGAATTTTTGAGTACACATTGTTGCTATGGTCTGAAAGTTTGCCCCCCCCCCCCAAATTCATATGTTGAAATCCTATTGTCCAATGTGATGGTATTAGGAGGTGGGCCTTTTGGGAGGTGCTTAGGTCTTGCGAGTGGAGTCCTCATGAATGGGATTAGTGCTCTTAGAAGAGAAAACACAAAGAGCTCCCTAGCCCCTTCCACCATGTGAGAACACAGCAAAAAGTCAACAGTCTACATCTTAGAAGAGCATCTTTACCAGAACCTGACCATACTGGCACAGTGATCTTGGACTTCTCAGCCTCCAAAACTGTGAGAAATAAATTTTTGTTGTTTACAAGCCACCAGGTCTGTGGTATTTTGTTATAGCAGCTCAAACAGACTAAGACAATTGTGAAGTGAAAATTTAATAAAAATTTTTCCAAATGTTCAACCAATTTGTCCCAAACTATGAAACAAAATCACCCCCCAAGAAATAGGGCACAACATTTATTCATAGATGTGAAATAAATAAAAAGAAAAATCACCCACAACAACCCACAAGATGAAAGACAGTATTTGCAAATCATATATCTGATAAGGGATTTGTATCTAAAATATATCAAGAACTCCTACAACTCAATGATAAAGACAAATATCCCAATTAAAAAATTGGCAAAGGAGGGGCTGGCCCCGTGGCCGAGTAGTTAAGTTCGCGCACTCTGCTGCAGGTGGCCCAGCCTTTCGTTGGTTCAAATCCTGGGCGAGGACATGGCACTGCTCATCTAAACCACGCTGGGGCAGCATCCCACATGCCACAGCTAGAAGGACCCACAACGAAGTATATACAACTATGTACCAGGGGGCTTTGGGGAGAAAAAGGAAAAAAATAAAATCTAAAAAAAAAATTGGCAACGGATTTGAATAGATATTTCTCCAAAGAAATTATGCCACTGGCCGATAAACATATGAAAATATGCTCAACACCATTAGCTGTCGGGAAATGCAAATCAAAACCACAATGAGATACCACTTCACACCCACTAGCATGGCCATAATCAGAAAGATAATAACAAGTGTGGCTGGGGATGTAGAGAAATTGGAACCCTTATACACTGCTTGTGGGAATGTAAAATGGTGACTGCTTTGGAAAATAGTCTGGCAATTTCTCAGAAGGTTAACTAGAGAGATAACATATTACCCAGCTATATTGTATATACTAGATGTATATTACCCAGGCGAGTGTGTGTGTATATATATATATATATATATATATATTCACCCAGGAGAAAGGAAAACATATGTCCACACAAAAACTTGTACACAAATATTCATAGAAGCATTTTTCATAATAGTGAAAAGTGGAAACAACCCAAATATCTCTCAGCTGATGAATGAATAGGTAAATAAATTGTGATATTTCCATTCAAAGGGATATTATTTGGTAATTTAAAAAATGAAATATTGTTATTTGCTACAACACCTTGAAAAAATTATGCTAAGTGAAAGAAGGCGGTCACAAAAGACCACTATTGTGTGGTTCCCATTATATGAGATATCTAGAATAGAACAGTGCTCCTTGACCTAGTCTAAAACTCTCTTAATAGGGGGTTTAACTCATTAAATTAATGATAGAACATATTAGCAAAATTCTTCATAGTACTCATGATGATGATGATGGCTAATAATAGTTCATCTTTATTTTGTACCTTATAGATCTTCCTTTTCACAAATTACTTTTTAAAAGTAGCATTTGGTGCTAATCGTATTTATAACAATTATTTAAATTTAGCCCTATGTTTAACTGATTTCATCTCTTTCTTCCTATTCTCAAGGTCTTTTGTTTTGGTTAATTATTATTCAGATAATATTTTTTTGAAAAGTACTTGATTGGTATACTTTCATCTGAAAATATCTTTATGTTGATTTTACACTGAGTGATAACTTGGCCAGGGAGGAGGCAGAATTATTAGGTCACATTATTTTCCACTCCTAATTCTTTATTACTTTGCCATTGTCTTCTGGTCTCGCAAAGCAGAAATCTGAGGCCAGCCTGATTTCTGTTCTGCCTGGCTGTATTGTTGTTGTTGTTGTTTGAGGAAGATTAGCCCTGAGCTAATATCTGCTGCCAATCCTCCTCTTTTTGCTGAGAAAGACTGGCCCTGAGCTAACATCCGTGCCCATCTTCCTCTACTTTATATGTGGGACACCTACCACAGCATGGCTTGCCAAGTAGTGCCATGTCCGCACCTGGGATCCAAACTGGCGAACCCCGGGCCACCGAAGCGCAACGTGCGCACTTAACTGCTGAGCCACTGGGCTGGCCCCACTGTATGGTTGTATCTCAAGCCCCATTTCTGCTCTTTGACAGAAAAGTCATGTATGAGTCCAAGAGTTCTTTGAGCAGCAGTCCTAGTTTCCAATGCTGTTAATAACTTTGACTCTCAGTGTTTCCTAAAGCATACCAATGAAAAATCAGGGTGAAGGTGATGATAGAAATGAACCAGGCATTGTCAGGTCCCCTCCATTTTAACTCCCAGCTTTGGGTTAACTTTTTGAAAGGAGGAAGATGAAAGAAGAGTAGAGAACAACCACTAGTGGAAGAAGGAAGAGTTAAAGATCTTGCACCAAATGATTTCCAGTTTCTCGGGGAAATATAACACCAAAGCCAAATAGCCAAGGTTTAAAATAGTCATAGTGTCCCTACATCTGGAAAGTATGTTAGCCCCTCATTTTCTACATGATAACATGGAAGCTAAGAAGGGTTTAAGAGACTCCAAGGTCACAGACATAGAAGAAAACAAGCTGGAACTCAGGGTGGTATAGTTCACTTTTAGATTCCGTATGTTTTCTTTGATTTTTTCACCAACAGTACAATCTTATATCACTTATGTTAAAAACAAAAAATTTTAAAGAAACAACCAAAGTTTATAATAAGCAAAAGAAAAGAAAAAGCTTTTGTTTCTTCTTCATTGCTTTCTTGGGGCAAATTCTTAAGCCACATTCCCTACCGGACTCGGTTACCTCATCTAAAGGCAAATTAAATAATGTGTGAAAAGTGTGGTTCTAAACTTTGGCTGCATATTAGAACCACCTGGATAGTGTTTAAATACTCAAGGCTCAGGCCACAGGACAGACCTAGTATGACCCAGGCATTATTATTTTTAAAAGTTTCCCAAATAATTACAATGTGTAGCCAAAGTTGAGAGCCACTGTTCTTTCAAAGCATATACTCGTTTGATCTCAGGTATTCTGACCTCAGTCATTTTGGAGTAGTTAGGGCAGTTCTAATTAGTGAGTATTGGCCTGAAATAGACTGGATCGCTTGATTCTGATGTTCCCACTAATTGTGCACTGTGTATGAGTTGGGCAGAGTCACCCTGGTGAGAAGAAAGTTTGGTATATGGTGGAAGGAGCACTGAACTTGAGGCTAGTCAAGATTTAGTCCTGATCCTGCCGCAATCTTAGTCTGTAACTGCAGTCAAGCCACAATACCACTGTCTAGGTTTCTTTGAGAGTGGAGGAGTTAGACTAATTATTTGTAAATTCCTTTCTAGCTCTTAAACTTCAAGTTTGTGAGCCAGAGTGGGTGAGGGAGAGGCAGCTGGTGAACTTTGTGTACCTGAAGAATAGGTGAGCAAGGGAGACCATGATACTGATAAGAGCATTGTTGAAGGAGCCAACTGTGGGATGGGAGGGGAGTGAATGGGGAGGAACAGTGTTTGTGTGAACAACAGAGTGTGGAGGTAAGGGAGGGTGGGGTGTGACAGGGTTGGGGGACAAGTGTGGGAGACTAGCCTAAGGGAATATTTTTGGAGGTGGTAGCAGTGGCTCAGTACCTGGTAATGATGTGGTCCAGGTTCTTATCTTACTGGCAGACGACTCATGGGGGAAATATGGTCAGAGGAGCTCCCCTCAAGACAAGGAGATAGAAAGCAGAGGATATTTTTGTTGTTGCATGTCTGCGATGGGCTAAGGGTAGAAATATTATAATTACTGCTAAGGGTTTAAGAGGGTGGTAGTTAGCTGGCTTTTGTTTTCAATAGATAGTACATTTACATGGTTCAAAAATCAAAACATTATAAAACAGATATACAGTGAGAAGTCTTGATCCCACCCTCAGCTCCCGTGGGTCTTATTTATACTACCCTCCCCCGCAACTTTTTGATTTGAAAAATTTCAAATATACAGAAAAGTTGAGAAAATAATATAATGATATTTTACTGTATCATCTGTCTATCTACCAGTCTGTCTTTGCTGAATACTTTGAAAATAAGTTGCAGACATTATGACACTTTATCCCTAAATATTTCAGCATGTGTCTCCTAAGAATAAGGGCATTCTCTACATAATCACAAATAACATTACCACACCCAAGAAAAATTTTGTGTGTGTATGAGGAAGATTGGCCCTGAGCTAACATCTGTGCCCATCTTCCTCTATTTTATGTGGAATGCCACCACAGTGTGGCTTGACAAGTGGTGCTAGGTCCGCACCCAGGATCCAAACCCAGGATCCAAACCTGTGAAACCAGGGCTGCCGAAGCAGAGTGCACGAACTTAACCACCACACCACCGGGATGGTCCACAAGAAAAAATTTTTTAATGCCCTAGTATCTTCTGTTACTCACTTCACATTCAGTTTTTCCTAACTATCTAAAAATTATTTTATAGCTGTTTTATTCAAAACAGGTCTAAGTAATGTTCGTGCATTGCATTTGGTTGTTATGTCTCTTCAGTCTTTTTTAATCTAGAACTATATCCTACCCCTAATCTTTCCCCCAAGATTTTGGGTTTTGAAGAGGTCAGATCAGTTTTGTGATAGCAAGTCCCACATTCTAGATATGATTATTTCTTCATGTGATCAATTACTACTACTTCTAATTTTTTTCTTGTAAAAATTTCTGTTGTAATTTTTCTTGTTGCTCTATCCCCTGAATTTCCTATAAGGGAGAAATTAGGTTTAAAGACTTGTTTAGACATTTTTGGTAATAACGCAGCACAGATGATGCCTTGGACTTCAGGTTACATCACATCAGGAGGCATAAATGACAGATCTCATTCTAATTGTTGCTGAGTTTGATCACTGGGTTAAGCTGGTGACTGTTAGATATCTCCAATGCAAATGTACTCGTTTTTCTCTTTGCAATTAGGAAGTAATCTGTGGAATAATCCTTTGGCACCGTGGGAATCTTCTGTGCCCCAGCAGTTTTCACCAAATGATTTTTAGCATCCTTTGATCATCTTTGCCAGAATCATTTATTTCATTGGAGGTTGCAAAATGGTGATTTTTAAAAATTCTTCCTTTTCTTCTACATTTATTAACTGGGATTCTTCTGTAAAGGAGAGCTTTCCCTCTCTACTGAGGATGAACCCTTCTAAAAAGACAAAGTAAATTGCTTAATTCTTTCTCTTTAATTGTCAATCTTTAGAGTGAGGAGTTGATGTAGTAGTCATCTCAAGTGGTGGCAGATGACAGCCTTTTTTATACTCTCTCTCTCTCTTTGAGCTATTACTATGGATTCATGGATTCTTATTTATTCATATTATTATCAACTTTAGTCATTATTATTTTTGATACTCAAATTTGCCGGTAGGAAACCATTCAGACTGGCTTCTGTGTCCTTGTGACATGCTCCCCATTGGTCTGAGTACTTCTTTGCCTTCTGGTATAACATGATTTTTTTAAAGTTTACCTTGAAGATAACCATTTTTAATGGTTTCTTGTATTTCTTTCTAGACTACTATAATACTAGCATATATAAAATATTTTTTCTCCTCTTTTCCCACAGAAAGTAGCATACTGTGGTCCTTGTTTTACTCCCTGTTTTTTCCACTCAACAGTACATCTCGGACATCTTTCCATATGAGTACATAGCAAGCATCCTTATTCTGTCTGCATTTCACTTTTATTGGACACACTTAATTTAATCAATCTCTGTTGATGTACATCTGGATAATTTCCTATCTTGCTATTACAAACAATACTTTAGTGAATAACCTTGTATATATGTCCTGCTGTATGGGGGCAGGTGTATCTGTAAGGATCACCAGGCAGAAGTGAGATTGCTGGGTGAATGGTATATATAATTGTAATTTTGACAGATCTTACTTAATTGCTGATGTTACAGCAGTTTGCACTACTGCTAGCAATGAATGAGAATACCTTTTTTCCCGTACTTTGCCAAGACAATATGTTATCACATTTTTGGATTTTTGCTAATCTGATGAGTGAAAAAAATTTTTTTCTTCTTACATAGTAGGTTGAACATCTTTTCATATATTTAAAGTTCATTTGTAGTTCCTTTTCTGTGAATTTTCTGATGATATCCTATATCCATTTTTGGACATAATAATTTGTCCAAATTGTTTTATTTTATATATCTATATATATACAGACATATACATACACACACCTATAAATATGTTTTTTTCTATAATATGTTTATATGTTGGAGATTTGCTCTTTTATCCATGATACAGTTGCAAATATTTTTTCTTACTTTGTCTTTTTTTCCCTTTTTTACTTATGGTGTTTTTTTTGCCTTGCAGAATTCTTTGACTTTTATGTATTTGAATTTATCAGTCTTGTCTTTTATGGCTTTAGATTTTGGATCATAGTTAGAAAAATCTTTCCACTCCAAGGTTATGAACATTTCTTCTGTACTTTCATTTAATACTTGTAGGGTTTCATTTGTTACATTAAAGTTTGGGGTCCATTTGGAGTTATCTCAATATGAGGTATAGCTCTAATCTTATTTTTTTTCCTAGATGGCTACCTAAGTCCCAATTAGTGAAAAATCCATTTTTCCCCACCTTTAATGAGACACTAAAATTTCATATACGTTTCGATCAGTTTTTGGAATTTCTGATCTGTTCCATTGGTTTCTCATATATGCCAGTACTACACAGCTTTAATTATTGAGACTTTATGTTTTGACATCTCATAGGACTCATCCCTTTCACTACTCTTATTTTTCAGAGTTTTCCAGACTCTTCTTACTTGTTTCCATATGAATTTTAGAGTAAGCTTATCTATTTAAAAAAAGAAGTTGGCATTTTTATTGAGATTGTTAAGTTATAAATGAGGGAGAATGGATATTTATGAATCTTTTTCTCCAAGAATTTGGTGTGTCATTCTATTTGTTCAGGTTTTTTTTTGTATTTGTATACTTCATTAGTGTTTTTAAATTTTCTTCTTATAGCTCTACATTTCTTTTTAATTCGCTCCTCGATATTTAATCTTCTTTGTTGCTATTGTAAATGAGATCTTTTTTCCACCTACTGCTGATTGATTGCATATGTAATAAAAGCTATTGTTTTCTGTATATTAATTTTGTACCATACTACTTTGCTGAATTTTCTTTTTTTTTTTTTTAAGATTGGCACCTGGGCTAACAACTGTTGCCAATCTTTTTTTTTTTTCTGCTTTATCTCCCCAAATCCCCGCTGCACACAGTTGTATATCTTAGTTGCAGGTCCTTCTAGTTATGGGATGTGGGACGCCGTCTTAACGTGGCCTGACGAGCGGTGCCATGTCCGCGCCCAGGATCCAAACCCTGGGCCGCCGCAGCGGAGCGCGCGAACTTAACCACTCCGCCACGGAGCCGGCCCCTGAATTTTCTTAATTTTGCTGTTTTCCTGGTTGATTTTCTAAGATTTTCAAGAACACAATTATATCATCTGCAAATAGTGGTAGTTTTACATCCTTCTTTCCAATTTTTATACCTTTGTTACTCTTGTTTAATTTCACTGACTTTATACCTCTAGTGTAATATTTAGTGATACATCATAGGTATCTATCTTCTTCCCAACTGTAGGTGACAAATACCTCTAGTCTTGCCCCATTAAGCAAGCTGCTGACTGTTGGGCTGAAGAGATATGTTTTGTCATGTTAAGGAAATGTTGTATAGTCCTGTTTGAGGTTTTTTTTGTTTTGTTTTTTTAATCAAGAAGGGTTGTTGTTGGGGCCAGCCCATGGCCGAGTAGTTAAGTTTGCGTGCTCCGCTTTGGCGGCCCAGGGTTTCCCCGGTTCGGATCCTGGGCATGGACATGGCACTGTTCATCAAGCCATGCTGAGGCGGCGTCCCACATGCCACACCTAGAAGGACCCACAACTAAAAACACACAACTATGTACCAGGGGGCTTTGGGAGAAAAAGGAAAAATAAAATCTTTACCCAAAAAACCCACAAAAAACAAAAAAACAAGAAGGGTTGTTGCATTTTATCAAATGACTTTTTAATATCTGTGGTGATGATCAGATGACTTCATACCTTACTTTACTGATACTGAGCCTTCCTTGCATTCCTAGAACAGATTCCACTTGATCATGATGCATTATTATTCTTTTAATGTACTGTTGTATTCTATTTAAAGTTTGATTTAGAATCTTGCATCAGTGTAAGAGAGATTGAGCAATATAGGAGAGATTGATCTGTAGCTTTCTGCCTGCAGTTTGTATCAGCATTTGATATTCATGTTATATGTGCTTCATAAGGAGAATTGGGATGTTCTCTTTCTTTTTGTGGAAAGTTTTTTTGTTTCTTTTGCATTCAAAAAGAACAGTTTCAGATCACTAGACTTATTTGCTCTCTAAAAGATTAATAGTGTTTCCATTAAATCTGTGTGTGGTACTTTTGGGGGCATCATATTTACATAGATGTGTCTCTATGGTCCTTTAATTTCCTTTGTTTCTATGGCTTCCTTTTTATTTTATATATTTGGACTTTCTTCCTTTTTACTTAGTAGATTAAGTAGTGGTTTAACTATTTTATTGATTTTTCCCCCAGTGTACCAATTGTTGGATTTACTAATTCTGCTGTTTTTCTGTTTTCTGATTAATTTCTGCTTTTATCTGTATTAATTCTTTAGTTTTGCTTTCTTTCAGTTCACTTTATTGGATTTTTTCCTAACTTTTTGAATCAGATGTTTAACTCATTTCTTTCTCTTTTTTTTCTGGGGTAGGTATTTATGGCTGTGAATTTTCTTCTTTACTGTTTGGCTGTATTCTTTAGGTTCCAATATGTAGTATTTTCCTAGGTATAATTTTCTAGAAATTTTGCAATTTCGATTTCTTTTTTAACCCCAGTGCAAGGGTTTTGTTGTTGTTGTAAGGCAGAAAGGCCTTTGTTTCCTGATTTTATCTTAGATTTATAATTTCAGTGCGTTGGCATCAGGGTATTTGACTATCCTATTGTTACTTTTTGGGTTTATTGATATAGTCTTTATGGCCTTTCTTAAAGGTTAATTTTTATTAATATTTCATGGAGACTTAAAAAAATTGGCGTTTTCTTGAATTAAAAAAAATTAAGGGATAGTTTTTTCCCTAATAATTATTTATTAATACCTAGTACATATATCCATCTAAAATTTTGAGATTTATAAAATCAATATTTGGCAATAATGTGAAACTATAATAGCCAAGTTAATAATATCAGTCTACGATGTCTTTTAAGTAGGAAATTTTTTCTGAAGCATGCCAAAATTAGGCTCTTTTCATTTATAATTTCTATATGTACATTTAAGAATACTTTAGAACTTAAATTGAAAATTTGATGAAAAATAAAATGTCTATATATTATAGATAAAACAGGTAAATTAAATCTATACTTGATGAATGAATTTTCAATGAATTTTGAAATCTCTTAGAAGAAAGGGGTCTTGTATTTAGTGTGTGTACAAAATATTTTGGTTTTGGTTCCAAGTATCTGCCAACAGGGCAGCATGATGTTAATTCATTTTAATTTGACATAAAGGTATATATATGGAGGGCTCTAAGGCTTAAGCTCCCAGTTTTATGATTCTTCAGTGAAGCTGGTATATGTCCCTGAATTTTGCTTCTGTACTCTCTGAATGCTTGTTGATAAGTGGTTTAAGATCTTAGAAAAAAGATATTCTTTCTAGACATAATGAAAACTGATTTTTAAGTCTGCAGATGTCTAAGTTGATTTTATAACTTGTGATATTTGCATTGATTTCTGTTGCAAGGATAGATCACCTCTGTAATTTCTGTATAGTATTGTAACTTTATTTTTCCTTTTTTTTTAGAATTTTTATCTGGCTGCTACCTTGAAATACAGGCCCTAAAAATGCCAGCTTGTTTGGACTTAGAAGATTACCTGGATAAATGATAAAAATTAAGAAAGACATTTTGGTGAGTGAAATCTTATGTGAGAGAGTGGATACAGCTCAACTTAATTCCAAGCAATGGAATGACTCTACCAAAGTTATACAGCAAATAAAAAATTCTGTTGCCTTCATCATTTGGCATTTTGTTGAAGAAGATAGTCCTTCAGGCAGTTCTGGGAGACATCAGCATATTTAATGAAACTGAAACTTCACTAAGTTGAGTGCCTTCTCTTCCTCTGAGTTAAGACCTTCGTCCCTTTTTCTTTCTCTCAGGGAGTCCACAGACCTCTGAAGAGGCAGATCATAACATTTAAATGCATTTTAAATATTTGATCTCCTCCAGCACACACCAAACCTAGCATAGTTGACTTGGGCCTCGTGTTGTACTGATCAGTCATGTGAGTCTTACCCGGATTGTCAGACTTAATTAGAAATTGAAAACTGATGCCGTGTGGGCCATATGCAACTGCAATGTGTTTCATTTTGCCCATAGAGTATTTTCCAAAAATGTGAATCTATTTCAGAATCTGGAGATTTCACTAAATATATGGATTTTAGTCTTTTCTTAAAATTCAGAGTATCTCTTATTCCTGGGCCTGCACAACTCATCCCATCCCTCCAAAAACAAAGTCGTAAGCTGGAGCAAAGTAGTGGCTGCTCAGCGTAGAAGGGTATGCAAGTTTCCCATTGCCCAGACCGTTCCTACGTATGTGCAAATGCATTCAGTATCCAGTGTTGTTCTCTTATTTGTTTTACTTGCCTGACCCCTGTAGGTATGTGAGTTTGTGATTTCTGATGTAGATAACACTGTCTTGCCTTTTGCTTAAATGGCAGCCAAGACAGATAATCTGAATAGCCTGTGACAGTCTTCTACCCATTATTCAGCTACCTGCACCAGTCCTTTCTCTTCAGATTTATATATTTAAATATTTATATAAATATAATTTATATATTTATAAGTTTATTATAAATTTAATGTATTATAGTTTTTATATATTATATATAAATATATATTTATATTAAATTCAAAGAAACCATACTTTGAGTTTTGATCTTTTCCCAGGCTAGTGATATGCAATATGCTCTTCTCTCCTGATACTGGACAGTGGCAGTGACTGTAGCTCCTAGTCAGCCACGCAATCATGAGGGTAAACAACTGATATATTTACAACCATTCTGTACCCATACAGCCATTCTGTTTTTCACTTTCAGTCCAGTATTCAGTAAATTACATGAGATAGTCAACACTTTATTCTAGGCTTTGCTTTAAATGATTTTGCCCAACTGTAGGCTAATGTAAGTGTTCTGAGCACATTTAAGTCAGGCTAGGCTAAGCTACAATGTTCAGTAGGTTAGGTGTATTAAATACATTTTCAACTTACAATATTTTCAACTTAGGCTGGGTTTATTGGGGTGTAACTCCATCATAAGTCGAGAAGGATCTGTATATATTTATATATCTTACATATATATTTATATATTTAAATCTGAAGAGAAAGGACTGGTGTAGGTAGCTGAATATATATATGATATACAAATTTATATATTTATAAATAAATATATATTTAAATATATTTATTGTATGGTTATATGTTTGTTTATTTATTTTTGCTGAGGAAGATTCACCCTGAGCTACCATCTGTTGCCAATCTTCCTCTTTTTCTTTTTGCTTGAGGAAGATTCACTCTTTGCTAACATCTCTGCTAATCTTGCTGTGTTTTGTATGTGGGTCACTGCCGTAGCATGGCCACAGATGAATGATGTAGGTCCGCTCCCGGGAACTGAACCTGGGCCACTGAAGCAGAGTATGCCAAACTTAACCACTAGGCTATGGGGCTGTCCCCTGTTTGTGTATTTTTAGTCCTACTGTGATTTGAAAGATGTTCATAAGTAAGCTTCTAAGCCTTCCTGATGTCTGCTGGAGTTTTACCTTGGAGCAATGCTATGTTGCTGATATGCTTGCTTTTTCTTTCTTTTTTTTTTTTTTTAACTTTTTTTTTTATTGAGATCATATTAGCTTATAACATTATATAAATTGCAGGTGTACATAACTATATTTCAGTTTCTGTATAGACTACATCATGTTCACCACAGATAGTCTAGTTTTTAATCCATTACCATACATATATACTCCTTTAACCCTTTCATCTTCCCCTCATCCCCTTTTCCTCTGGTAATCACTAATTTGTTCTCCTTATCTGTGTATGTGTTTATCTTCCACATATGAGTGAAAGCATATGGTATTTGTCTTTCTCTGTCTGACTTATTTTGCTTAGCATAATACCCTCAAGGTCCATCCATGTTATCATAAATGGCACAATTTTGTCTTTTTTTATGGATGAGTAATAGACTTTTGTGTATATATACCACATCTTCTTTATCCATTCATCTGTTGATGGGTATTTGGGTTGCTTCTATGTTTTGGTTATCATGAATAACACTGGGAAGAACATAGGTGTGCATAAATTTTTTTGAATTGTTGATTTTATGTTCTTTGACAAATAGTGGTGGGGTAGCTGGATCATATGGTATTTCTATTTTTAATTTTTTGAGAAATCTGCCTACTGTTTTCCATAGTGGCAGCAGCAGTTTGCTTTCCCACCAGCAGTATATGGGAGTTCCCATTTCTCCACAACCCCTCCAACACTTATTATTTCTTGTCTTGTTAATTATAGCCATTCTGATGGATGTGAGGTGATATCTTTCTGTAATTTTTATTTGCATTTCCCTAATAATTAGTGATGTAAAACATCTTAATGTTCCTGTTGGCCATCTGTATATCTTCTCTGGAAAAATATCTGTTCATATCCACTGCCCATTTTTTGATTGGGTTTTTCTTTTTTTGTTGTTGAGTTGTATGAGTTCTTTATATATTTTGGAGATTAACCCCTGACTGGATGTATGATTTGCAAATATTTTCTCCCAGTTGGTGGGTTGTTTTTTCGTTTTGTTGATGGTTTCCTTTGCTATGCAGAAGCTTTTCAGTCTGATGTGGTCCCATTTGTTTATTTTTTCTTTTGTTTCCCTTGCCTGAGTAGACATGGTATTTGAAAAGATACTGCTAAGACTCACGTCAGAGAGTGTGCGCCTGCATTTTCTTCTAGGAGTTTTATGGTTTCAGGTCTTACATTCAACTCTTTAATCCATTTTGAGTTAATTTTTTTGTATTGTGTAAGATTATGGTTTACTTTCGTTCTTTTGCATGTGCCTGTCCAGTTTTCCCAGCACCTTTTCTTGAAGAGCCTTTCCTTTTTCCATTGTATGTTCTTGGCTCCTTTGTCAAACATTAGCTGTCCATAGATGTGTGGTTTTATTTCTGGGCTTTCAATTCTGTTCCATTAATGTGTGTGTCTGTTTTTGTGCCAATACCATGCTGTTTTAATTACTATAACTTTGTAGTATATTTTGAATTCAAGGAGTGTGGCACTTCCAACTTTGTTCTTTTTTATCAGGTTTGTTTTGGCTATTCAGGGTCTTATGTTGTTCCATATAAATTTTAGGATTCTTTGTTCTGTTTCCACGAAGAATGGATTGGGATTCTGATTGGGATTGAATCTGTAGGTTGCTTTAGGTAAGGTGAATATTTTAACTTATATTTTTTGTTCTTCTAATCCATGAGCATGGAGTATCTTTCCATTTGTTTATATCTTCTTTGATTTATTTCAATAATGTCTTACAGTTTTCACTGTATAGGTCTTTCATCTCCATGGTTAAATTTATTCCTAGGTATTTGATTCTTTTTGTTGCGATTGTAAATGGGATTGTATTCTTGATTTCTTTTTCTGCTAATTTGTTATTAGTATATAGAAATACAACTGATTTTTTTATGTTGGTTTTGTACCCTGCAACTTTTCTGTATTTGTTGATTATTTCTAATAGTTTTTTGGTGGATTCTTTAGGGTTTTCTATGAATAGAATCATGTCATCCACAAATAGTGACTGTTTTCCATCTGCCTTTCCAATTTGGATCCCTTTTATTTCTTTTTCTTGCCTAATTGCTCTGGCTAAAACTTCCAGTACTATGTTGAATAAGAATGGTGAGACTGGGCAACCTTGTCTTTTTCCTGTTCTCAGAGGGATGGCTTTCACTTTTTCACTGTTGAGGAGGATGTTGGCTGTGGGTTTGTCATATATGGCCTTTATTATATAGAGGTACTTTCCTTTTATACACATTTTATTGAGGGTTTTATCATAAATGGACGTTGGATCTTGTCAGATGCTTTCTCTCTATCTATTGAGATGATTATGTGATTTTTATTCTTCATTTTGTTAATGTGGTGTATCACATTGATTGATTTGCAGATGCTGAACCATCCCTGCTTCCCTGGAATAAATCCCACTTGATCCTGTTAACTTTTTAATATGAACAATTTCAAACAATGTAAAATTATAGTACAAATAGAAGTATAATGAACACCGATATACCCATCACTTATATTTAACCATCATTAACATTTTGTCATATTTGCTTAATCTGTTTTTTTCCTGAATTATTTTAAGTCAATTACAGACATCATGACATTTCACCCCTAAATGCTTCAGTATGCATCTCTTAAGAAACAGTGGGAACATTGACATGTATAACCACAACGCCATTACTATCACATCTAAGAAAATTAACAATAATTCCCTAATTATCCTAAAAAATGTGCTTTGCATCTTTTTTCCAAACCAAGACCCAATAAAGGACCATACACTGCATTAGATTTTTAAGTGTCTTAAATTTCTTCTAATGGAGAACAGTTTTACCCACCTTTTTCTTCCCCCTGACCAGAGTTATTGAAGAGGCCAAGCCAATTGGCTGTAGAAATCCTCTAGATTGGTCCAGTTATTTCTTCGTGGTGGTGTTTAAGTTGTTCCTCTGTCTCCTGTTAAAAACTTCTTAGATTCAGGTTCAGCATTTTTGACAAGAATATTTCATAGGTGGAGTTAATATTGTACCTAATTTCTGGTTGTTTTTCTGTTAATGATGCTAAGGTTGGATCATTGAATTCAGGTAGTGATAGTCAGATCCTTCCACTGTGAAGTTAGTTTTCCCTTTGCTAAGCAACAAATATCTGGGATGATACTTTCACATCATGTGAATATCCAGTTGTCTGTCAATTTTTCACATAATGTTTTATCCTTATTACTGATGGTTGCCTGAATTATTAGCGATTGCAAAATTGTGATTTTTCTAATGATATCTTTCTTTTTACATTTAAGTTGGCATTGTTCTATAAAAAAGAGCTTTCCTTCATCAACTAGAGCTCTTTGGCTACCCTGAAATATTTACTCTGAAATGATTTCATTTGGAAATCTATTTCATTGGAAATAGATTGGAAAGGTAGAATAAATCAAAAGAGCCCCAATAAGAAGTGAAATCCATATGTAATCTGGAACATTACAAGATAACCTGTGGTTAATCTTATCAAACCCAGAGAGACAGCACCTGCTCTTTTATGATAGATGACCATAAGTGAGCAAATGACTTTCTTGGGTTTTTTTTTTCTTTTTAAGATTGGCCCTGAGTTAACATCTGTTGCCAATCTTTTTTTTTTTTCCCCTCCTTCTCCCCAAAGCACCCCAGTACGTAGTTGTATATTCTAGCTGTAGGTCCTTCTAGTTCTGCTGTGTGGGACACTGCCTCAGCATGGCTTGATGAGCGGTGCTAGGTCCATGCTCAGGATCCGAACCGGTGGAAACCCGGGGTCGCCGAAGTGGAGCATGGGAACTTAACCACTCAGCCACCAGGCCTGCCCCAGCAAATGACTTTCTTGACCTAGTCAACTGTAATGTGTTTTCTCTCTCCAAGAGTAGTTCACTGAACTGCATTTACTCAAGGATTAGTCAGTTATCTTGATAATAAATTCTTTATTAAAGACTAGATTTTAAGTGGACATTATCTCGGTGAATATGTTGTCTATAAGTTTCTTTAAAAACTTTTTTGAAGAGAAGGCCAGCAATTTTTCTCATAGACTGACTTTCAATTTCTTGGTTTTTTAAGCACCTATGTAGTACCCATAGTACTGTTAAGCTGCTAATACCTGAGTTTGAATTAGCTGACTTGTTGTGTCTGTCAGTAGAGGGTTTTCCAAATCTGGATGCACAGCCTTCATGGCATGACCAACGACCTATTTAGAAGACTACCAAAGTCCAGGTTTTTTAGTTGGTTTCCTTCTTTCCAGTTAAAGATTCTTTTGGAAAACATATTTTAAATTTTAAATTCTCTTCTTGCAGTTGTTCCAACTTTGGAACAGCTGCTAAATAGCTATAGTTTTTCAGGCAGTTTCAGCAATCTTATTCCTGCTGGGAAGCAGATTTTAAGTCCTAAAAATGTTTTAGTTTTGTTTATTTACGTCTAAAGTTCTTTAAAATCTGTAAAATGCAGATGGCAATTGACTAAAGGCAGTGATACTTATAACGGATTTTCTGAATGCTGTTGTTTCTTAACCACCCAAATCACACTGTTCTTTTGTAGCAGTCACAGTACTAGAAAAGGTTATCATTGCCAGACTGTGAGGTTATCTGCTCATGGGGCCAGCCGCGTGGCCAAGTGGTTAAGTTTGCGCGCTCCGCTTTGCTGGCCCAGGGTTTTGCCGGTTTGGATCCTGGGTGTGGACATGGCACTGCTCATCAAGCCATGCTGAGGCGGCGTCCCACATGCCACAACTAGAGGGACCCACAACTAAAAATACACAGCTGTGTATTAGGGGGCTTTAGGAGAAAAAGGAAAAATAAAATCTCTAAAAAAAAAAAAAAGGTTATCTGCTCAAGTATAAAAGCTTTTTTCCATATTTATTTATAACCGAGGAATTTTTTCCCCCTAAGATTACTTAGATTGTTTTTGGAGAGGCTTTGGTGTTGAAGTTTAGTGACTATTTAAAAAAGAAAAGTTAAACCATTTTTTAAAGTTGATTTTTTTTCCATTTATGCAAGTAATATAACTATATTACAGCATATTTAGTTTTGTATTTCCCTAATGACTTATAGCATACTTGGAAAATAGCAAAAGAAAACTTACCAGCAATTTTACCAACCTAGCAGAGTCATTGTTTGCATTTTAGTGGATTTATTTACAGTCCTTTTTTCTTATCCATTTTTTAAAAAACAACATAATTGTAATTATATTTTATGTAGGGACTTTTTTAAAATTAGAAAATTTTTGTGAGGTTCTTATGTTTCCACACCATTCTTGCTTAACACAAATACCAAAAATTAATGTTCATTCATTCTCTTTTGGATTAAGTATCTGATCTTCAGTCCCAAAGCTAGTGGAGGAAATGGCCACATGGTGTGATCTTTGACATGTGCACTCTTAGGTAGGCAAAATAACTGAAAGTAGCAGAAAATGTGACTTCTCTAGATCTAAAAGTTAAAAAGTAATTTAGTCCTGTCCTAAATATATTTCTTTGCCTCTGCAAACGTGTGTTAACCACCTATTTCCCTTTCATAAAAGTAGTTTTAAATGTTTGCTTTGTTTCTGATTATTTTCAGCCATACCACTATTAATAACCCTTTAAAAGTTGTTTAAAATGGTCCTCATGAAAGACTTGAGGATTTTCAATAGTCCTCCACAATGCTTTTAGTTGGGTCAAGTTGTGCTTTGCAGGTTAGAGAAGGAGGAGGGCTTTAGAAACCTTGGCTCCTGTGAAGCTTTGTCAGGACAGAAGTAAGGGGAGTCTTGGAGAGCCCCTTGTTCTGTGGGGTCAACTAAAGCCTTATGTAAATTAATTCTCAGAAAATACTTGTTTTATTTTCTTGTGATCTCTTCCCCTCCTCCCCATAGTCTAGGCTTACAAAAGGTAGCATAAAACATAATAGATATAAGCATTATACCATAATAAAAGGAATTTTATTTAAAACTGGTGCTTTTTAAAAAATTTCTAGTATCTTTAAGAACTAATTATTATAGAATATCTTAATTAAAATAGTTTATTCTCTCTGTATTTCTTAATTATTAGGCTATTTCCTTATTACTTGACAAATAAATTACAGTTCACAGAACTATGGATTATACATTATTGATTGTATAATTATGCATTATAATGCTTTTTGTATCTTCTCAAGGTTTTCTTACTGTCCACTTGGAATATATGCTTCTGGAATAATATCCACCATGGTTTTGGATGACCTTCCAAACTTAGAAGACATCTATACTTCCTTATGTTCATCAACAGTGGAAGACTCAGAGATGGATTTTGATTCTGGACTAGAAGATGATGACACAAAAAGCGATAGTATTTTGGAGGATTCCACAATCTTTGTGGCCTTCAAAGGAAATATAGATGATAAAGACTTCAAATGGAAATTGGACACAATATTGGAGAATGTGCCCAATTTGTTACACATGGGTAATTTGCTTTAATTATTTTTTCCTTCTTTTGTTACTCTTTTTGAAGAGTTTGCCCTTCTATGGTTATCTTGAGTTTTACAAAGTAAAACTTTGCTATACTGGGTTAAAAGGCTGATTTTAATTGCAAAGTTGGAATTTTAGGATTTTTTAAAATAGAAATGCTGTTGTGTTTCTTTTAAGTACCTGGAGAAATTGAACATAAAGTATTGCTTGACACAGTAATCTTTAAATAATCTGCTCTAGTGGATAGGAGTAATTCTCAAGACCCAAATGTATTTATTGTTTTTAACTCTCTGGTCTTCGTTTTCCTTACCTGTAAAATAAAGAGGTTAGACTGGATCTTTAAGGCCCCTTACAGCTTACGAAACGCTTTTATTCCATGGTTCTACTTAAAGTGGACTTGAAATTTGTTCTCTTAAATTTTAATTTTTTTTTTTTTTTGAGGAAGATTAGCCCTGAGCTAACTGCTGCCTGTCCTCCTCTTTTTGCTGAGGAAGACTGGCCCTGAGCTAACATCCATGCCCACCTTCCTTTACTTTATATGTGGGACGCCTACCACAGCATGGTGTGCCAAGTGATGCCATGTCCACACCCGGGATCTGATCTGGTGAACCCCAGGCCGCCGAAGCGGAAGGTGGGAACTTAACCGCTGCACCACCAGGCTGGCCCCAGTTCTCTTAAATTTTAGGTCAGAGATTATTAACTGATAGCCTGCTGGATCCAGCTTGCAGCCATGTGTCTGGTCTGCTTTAGTTGTTTGGTTTTTTTAATGTTTGAATTTCATTGCCAATGCTTTAAAAATTTAGATATTTTACATAAAAACTCCAGATTTTGGATTTGTCTTTAAAAATGGAAAGATCTGATAACATCGAGCTCTTCGTCTGTCCCAGATAGTGCTGAGTAGCAGCTGCCACTGAAGGCAGACCCTCACCTCATTTCCCATCTGGCCTCTTCGCACATTTAGATTGCCTGTCTTGGACTTTTGGGCATTTGTGTTTTTGAACATTGTTTAGATATTCTCCATCTTTTCTAGTTAGCACAATTATCTAATCCCTTCAGACGTAGTACAAGGCCTAGATTTTATCCTTTTATCACAAAACCTGATTTGATCAGGTGCTAGTTAGCTTTTTTAGGTTTTGAGGGTTTTTTCTTCGAGATTTAATGTCAGGAGGAAAGCTGTCATTGTTTTCAAGGGCTTTTTTACTGCATTGTATAAGACTTCTTTATGGTTAGGGATTATTTAGCGTAGTATTAGATAATTTTATGTGTTAAAGTTGTGGTTATCATCATCATTGTTGTGGTAATCATAGTCATAATGTATCATATTGTAAGGGCCTAGCTGGGCTTGAAATTGTTCACTACTCTTAATTAGTCACATTTCTTCTTGTTTTTAAATTGCTGAATCAGTCTATTTATGGCTTTTAAATAAATTATTAAACCTAGACTTAATGGTGTTATCAGATTATATTCTTGGTCCAAAAAGTATTTTAAGTCAAATCTTATCAAATATGATGGAAGTTAAAAGAACTTTTGATAATATATAGCTGTGTTATAGACAAGGATTTTTTTCACAAGTAGGTAATATGCCATAAGCAAATTTCATATTTGTCTAGACCATATACAAGATTCCAGTACTCTTCAGATTGGGAAGAAGCCCTGTAGCATCTATACTCTGTGGAACCAGGATCCCAAGCTTCCTGCCTTTTGCTCTTTAGAGGCATAAGTGTCATGGAAAGGAAACTGACTTAAGAATCAGAGCTGGACTTTAATGCTATCTCTGATGTTGCTAGGTAGCCACAGGATTCTGGGCAAAGCACTTAGGCTTTCTGGGCTTCAGGTTCCTGACCTGTAAAATAAACTTGGTCCTTTCTAAATTTCTTTGATTATATTATCTCACTACTGTTAGTAAGTGGTCTCTTTCTTCCACGTTAGAGCAAGTGAACTCCATGTCTGGATAGGTTAATCTTCAATGTATAATGTTTTTGGACTGGAAGGGGCTTTCGGCAATAAGTAGGCACTTTGCCCTCTCCATAGATATTTCTTATTTTGAGAACAGATATGCTTATATGACCATTTCCTTGATATTGGAATGTATAACTGAATAAAGGATACAAAAGATTTAATCTAGTTGAGTTTGTAACAAAAGGGAAAATTATTTTGTCTGGGGTTGTTGAAAAAAAGTTTTTTTTATCAGCTAACTGGACCTGAGATTTGCTTTCTATCTGAAAAATATGATTACAAACAACACTAACTCTTCAATTAACTTTTGTATCTTCTTTTAAAAACATCCTGAAGTTTGCACTGACTTTTCAGACTTGTTGAAACGTAATGTTTTCATATCCTAACTGAAGCTTACTTGTCAAATTTGTGTTCTTTTTCCCCTCAGTTTGGTGTGCTTCAGTGGAAATTCTACTCTTGCTTAAAGTAGGAAAGGATTTAAAAATCACAGACATGAATCCAGGCTTAAGCTCTCCTTCAATTGAAGCATTTATAGGACATGGGAAATGTTTGCTTCCTGACTTATATCTTCCGCAGAGATGCGTAGTGAATATTTAAATATGAGTATTAAAATTTCAAATATTTCATTTGAAGAGATAAAACTGCTTAACATTTTATAAGTAAATTTATTTTCCTTTTTAGTGCTCTTTCTTTAAGTAAGTTTGGTGGATTGTAGCTGCAGATTCCCTAATATCCTACAATTGACATATCTGACAATTGAATTTTTATAGAATTTCACTTAAAATGTGAGACTTAAGTGTTTTCAGCTTCTCAGTTCACATACATTGAACTGAGTCCAGAAGTATACATTATTCTATTAATTTAAACTTATCTCTCTCTCTTACATTCCTTACTCCATCTTACTGCTTTCCATTTATCCAGTGTCTACAGTGTATCAGGTCCTCTGCTAGGTTTTTGGCATATATTATCTCGTTTAGCACTCACAGTCTCATGAAGTAGTTTTTTCATGGTTTTAGAGAAGAGAAAGGTTAAGTTTCAGAAAGGTTAAACAGCTTATTCATGGTCACCAAGATGCTAAGTGGTAAAGTTGGGATTAGATTTGAGGTCTATGTAATGCCAAAGCGAGTTCTCTCAGCTACTCCAAGCTGGTGCTCTGCCTTATTCTTTTAATTTTTGTTGTTGTTATTCATTCTGTGTCTTCTGGTAACTAAGAGATTACTAATATTATTCTCTTTCTTTCATGACCAAGAATCCAGCAAGCTAAAGGTACAGAAGGTGGAACCCTGGAACAGCGTGCGTGTAACATTCAACATCCCCCGGGAAGCAGCGGAGCGGCTACGGATCCTAGCTCAGAGCAACAACCAGCAGCTTCGGGATCTGGGGATTCTCTCCGTTCAGATTGAAGGTGCCCATCTGAACCCAAATAATAAGAATAGTAGAATGTAGGATGCTTTTCTGTCTTGCTTTGTCTGTTCTTCTCCTCTTATGTTTCAGAATGCCTAGTAACTCATAGCCTCTGCTTCACATTGCAGCACCTTAGGGTGAAGAGGGATTGAGGCTCTGATGGGGTCCTGATGCTTCAGCATTTGTAGCCTTGGACTGCATTCCCTTGGCTGATTTTGGCTATCAGTCTGTCACACTTTGATTTTACTGGCACTCTGACCAGGAACTGATTTGTCTTTTAAAAAGTATCTAATTTCAATTGCTTCCTTCCACCAAATAAGCTGTAGTATTTATTTCTTTATTCATCTAGCAGATTAGGAGGGCCTGAACAATCCTTTTGTAGTAGTATTCATTTTTCAAGTATTTTGCCAGAGTAATCTTTTCAAAATGAAAATATGCTACACACACACACACACACACACCCCCTAAAACCCCTGTTTATGACTTGCTATTGTTCACAGAATAAAGACCAAACTCCTTATCATGACCTCCGGCCTCACATGATCTGACCTCTCCCTTTCTCATCCAGCCTTATCTTGTACAACTCTCCTCCTTTCTGTCAATGTTCCAGCCTCTACAGCTTTCTTTTGGTTCTTTGAATATGCATTTCTTCCTCTTGGCACAGGTCCTTTGCATGGGTGTGGTTGGAATATTGTCCCCTGCCATTCCCCCTTCCATCAGTTAACACCTACTCAGTCTTCAGTAGTCAGCTTAAATCTTCTTGAGGGTGTATTTTCTGAACTCCTTGACTAAGTCAGAGTCCTTTGTTTTGTGCTCTCACAAAAGTCTGGTTTTTTTCCCCTCAGATATTTATCTAACACGTTGATTAGAGCAATTATTTGATTATTGTTTTGTTCCATAGACTGCAAGAAAGCTCTCGTAGGGCAGGGACCATGTCTTGTTTTGCACATTCTTGTATCTCTGCTTGCCTATACATGTTCTTTAGTAAACATATGTTAAATGAGAGTAAGGGAAGCACATATATAATAGCACCACTTTGCTTCAGCACTCAGAATACAATGATAAATACAATATGATCCTTGCCATTATGAACTCAAAAGAAACTCATGAGCATGGTGAGGGCGACAAACCTGTGAGAGATGTAAGTACCACGTGTGGGGGAGCACAAAGGAGGTTCTGTCTCTGGGTGCCCAGTGAACTAAAACCCTCTCTTTCCTTCCTGTGTTGATGCATACAAGGTGGCAACCAGCGATTCCAGCCTTCCCTTCCACTGATGGGCCTAGGCCTCCTGACTCTCTGCTTACTTACAACCTGAATGTTCCATAAAACCTCAGGAGCCAAGATTTGGTATATAGGGGTGAGACACATTTTGTGCAGTTAGGATTTTAGGTTGCTCTCCTCCAGAAGGAGCAATACCAACAGACAAATAAAGATTATTTAGAGAGGGTTATATGTAGATTGAGAAATGGGGTCAATTCCATCATTTGACAAATGAGGGAATAATGGCTTACAATAACCAATTTATTTTGAAAAATGTTGGATTTTCTCAAGGGACTCAGAAAAGTAAAATTAATTCACAGCAATCTATATGATATAAGTTGAACTTTTGGGAAGAGTGGAAGTCACCTATTGTATATAATAACACTTTATAGGTTAATTATACTTTATAAGCACATAAGAACAGGTGTTCTCTTATGAGAAACACATAAGGGGTTTCTTAAAAACCCCAAACGTTTTATAGTCTCTGTTACTTATTTACCTGAGTTAAAAGGGCTTTGGAACCGTAAGAGGTGATGTTTTCCACTGGAGAAAGGAAACACCAATTTCTTCTCTTGATGAGACCTACTTCCTACAAGTTCTTAAAAGGGTAAGATGCTGGCTCCCCTTTATTGTTATAGCCATAAATTAAAACATAAGTACCAGCAAGGCAGCAAAATGGATTACACGTATTTCAAGAAATTATGAAATTCACATGTGGCAGTAATTACTACATTAGAGAAAAGAGCTCTTTAACTTTTAAGATACACTTAGATGTCCCAGGTGATCTGCTTTTCTCTCTCCACACTCCCTGGGAATTCAGGCAGAAGTACAAGTGGTGGCAGCAGCTGTTGCTTTTGTGAAACGGGTGACAGGCTCATGCCTTCATATATTATAAGAGGAGATGTTGCCACTGTCATGGCGTCTGCTGCAGGGGTGCAGGGACAGGCTGTTCCCCCAGCAGTCTATTCTCCATTGAAGAATACTCTCTGTACCCTTCCTTTTTTGAGTTTTAGTCAGGGAGTTGGGGAGACAGATTTTTTGAGGACATTTTGTGACCTCTCTGTAAATTCATGGTGATTTAAAGCAGGAATCTGCAAACGTTTCCTGTAAAGGACCAGAGAATAAATTTTTTTGGCTTTGTGGGCCATAAGATCTCTGTCACAACTCAACTCTACCATTGTAGCAGAAAAATAGCCACAGGCAACATGTAAATGAATGAACATGCCTGTGTTCCAATAATACTTTATTTAAATAAACAGGCAGCAAGCTAGATTTGGCCCACAGGCCATAGTTTGCCAACCCCTAATAGGCAAGTTTTGGAGTCAGTAGTGTTCTCTACGTGGGTTTCTTTAACACCAGTTAGCTTATATGCAGTTGGCAAATAGGGGAATAATAGCAGTATGATGTGGAAATAGTGTTTATTCATATGTGATTTTTCCTAGGCAAGGGGAGCTGAAATAGTGGGAACAGAAGGATAATTACCACAAGAAAAAAAAAAAAAGCCTTTAGATCAGCTGCTGCATAGGTGGGAGTCCTTTCAGCTTTATTTTAAGAAAGTTAAGAATGAGGACTTATAGTACTCTGGCACCTTCCCCAGAAGTGCACCCTTAGACTTGCATGGGTCTTGGCTTATGACAAGTTTCACTTCCTCCTGTGCCTGCCTTCATGGCAGCCCCACTGCCTCAGAGCTCCAATCTCAGCACCTTTAACCAGGCATTTCCACTCTAGTGTTTTTGGTGTGTTGCCTCCACAATTAGTGTTTTTGTTAAGAGTTCTGGTTACAAAGCTGCATAGGTTTTGAGTTTGCCTCAAAACTGTTTTTCCTATGAAACCTCTTATTTTCAGTGTAAGGTTTTACAGAATGTTAGGTTTTCCAGGAATGCATTTATAATATAGAAAAATGCCTATAATTCTTTGTAAGGTTATAAGATGACTATTCATCATATATTCAATAAACAGCTAATGAGTACCTACCAAGTACCGGGCACTGTTCTATGTATAAAGGATATAATCAAGATAGCCATGTAACTTATCATCTAAATTAGGAGTAAAAGGGTGCTATTAATAACTATCCTGGGACAACAGATATAGAGGAACTGGAGCAGACTTACGGTTACCCGTTTATAGTGATGGGGGAGGTAGACAAGAAAACAAATGAATGAATAAGTAATTACATGGGATGTGCTCTGAAAAAATAACAAGATTTACCGTTAAGGGTGACCTAACCTTGGATAAGAGGGTTGGAGGAGGCCTTTTGGGCATGTGACACTTAAGAGTACATGAAAAGTGACCTGCCAGTAGTCCTGGCAGGGACAGAGAAGGTGGGCTGGCTCACTACCTGCCAGTCTCCTAGAGGACTTAGCCTGCGCGCCTGTGAGCAGTCCCGGTGGGGACAGAGGGAAGATTGGATTGCTCCTTGCCCGGCTCCCAGCAGATTCAGCGTGCATGCCTCCTCCACCTCCCCCAGCAGTGGCCAGGTCCTTCCAACGGTGGGGATAGTATACAAAACTTGGCTTTTCCCAGCTTGGGTGGGGCACACATCGGCTAGCGTTAGAGACCAAAGGCTGCATATTAAGCAGCAACAAAAACCTCTTCCTGCTTAGCCCCTGCTCCCCCCAAGCAGTGGCAGGTGGAACTTGCAACCAGAGGCTCCAGAAACTACAGCAGAATCAGTGCCCCAGCCCCCAGTGGCAGCATCCCCAACACAAAGCTCCACCAACAGCAGGGGCTGTGCACAATTCTTCAGGTCCCCAGGCCCCTGGCAGTGACAGAGACACCTGTAAACCCAATACCCCTGGCACTGGTACAACTAGCACCCCTAGACAATCCAGGAACAGCACAGGTGGTGCATGGGGCAGCAGCATCCAAGCCTATGGAGAGCCACTGGAAGAACACAAGACCGAGGTGACCCTGGAAGCAGTAGAAGTGCTCACAGCTTGGTTACCCCAGTGGCGACACTTGAGACTAAAATGAAGGTACCAGCAGCCTCACAGGCACAAGTGGCACAAGGAAGGCACTGACAATGCCCCTGGCAGAGGCAGTGGAGAGAGGAAAGTGTAGGCTCTCAGAAACAATCAGAAGCAGCGCAGAACCAAAGTGATCAAAGCTGTATCCAAATAAAAAAGGTGGTTACTATCGCAAATGCATCAGCAGATGGTCAGTTCATTAAACACCATGAAGAACTACAGCAACACGGTAGAACAGGAGGAGGACAGCTCTCCAGAAACCAAACTTGAAGTCACAGAAGACTACAATCTGACTGACAGAGAATTCAAAATAGCTGTCATAAAGAAACTCAGTGAGTTACCAGGAAACACAGAAAGACAGTTCAATGAGCTCAGGAACAGAATTAATGAACAGAAGGATTACTTTGCCAGAGAGACTGAAAATCTAGAAAAAAGCCAAACAAACTATAGAGATGAAGAACAAAATAAATAAGATGAAAAATAATATAGAAAGCATAAAAAATAGAGCAGACATATGGAGGAGAGAATTAGCTTGAGGATAGAAACCTAGAAATGAGTCAGGTGAAGGAGGAGAGGGAACTGAGATTTTTAAAAGATGGAGAAATTCTTTGAGAAATACCCAACTCAGTTAGGAAAAGTAATGTAAGGATCATAGGTATCCCAGAAGGAAAAGAGAGGGAGAAAGGAGCAGAGAGCTTGTTCAAAGAAATGATAGCCGAGAACTTCCCAAACCTGAACTGGACATGCAAATACATGAAGCTAATAGAACTCATTACCTCAATGCAAAAACACCTTCTCCAAGGTGTATAATGTTAAAACTGTCAAAAGTCAATGACAAAGAAAACATTAAGGGCAGCAAGACAGAAGAAAATAACCTACAAAGGAATCCCCATCAGGCTTCCAGTGGATTTCTCAGCAGAAACCTTTCAGGCTAGGAGAGAGTAGAATGATATATTCAAAATACTGAAAAATAAAAGCTGGCAGCCAAGAATACTCTATCCAGTGAAACTATGACAGAGAAATAAAAACTTTCTGAGACAAACAAAAGCTGAGGGAGTTCATTATCACTAGACCTGCCTTACAAGAAATGTTGAAAGGAGCCCTCCCATCTGAAACTAAAAACCAGAGGTTTACAAAACCTTGAGCAAGGAGATAGACATAGTCAGAAAATTGCAGCTATATATCAGAATAGGTTAGTAAAACTTAATTATAAAAGAGAGAAAGCATCAAAAATAACTATAACCAATATAGTTAGTTCACAACACAAAAAGAAGAATTTATGACAACAAAAATATAGAAGAGGAAGAAGAAATGGATGAAATGGCTATCAGAAAAAGGTCTGTCTCACCTATGAGATCTTATGCTCAAACCTCATAGTAACGACAAAACAAAAGATCAGAGCAGAGTCACAAAGCATAAATAAAGAGGAAATAGAGAAAAGCATCACAGAAAACTGCCAAACTGAAATGGCAGGCAGAAATACAAGGAAAAAGAAACAATGGAAATACAGAACAACTGGAAAACAATAGATAAAATGGCAGTATTAGGCCCTCACATATCAATAATCACTTAAATGTAAGTGGATTAAATTCACCAATCAAAAGAGACAGAGTGGCTGGCTGGATTAAAAAACAAGACCCAAAAATATGCTGCCTCCAGGAAACACAGCTCTAAAGACAATCTCAGGCTCAGAGTGAAGGGATGGAAGACAATACTCCAGGCAAGTGGCAAGCAAAAGAAAGCTGGTGTAGCTGTACTTATATCAGACAAAACAGACTTGAAGATAAAAAAGATGACAAGAGACAAAGATGGGCGTTATATAATGATAAAAGGGGGACATTCCAACAAGAAAACATAACACTTATGAATATATATGCACCTAACACAGAAGCACCAAAGTATATAAAGCAACTATTAAAAGACCTAAAGGGAGAAATTGACAGCAACACAATAATAGTAGGGGACCTTAACACCCCACTTACGTCAATAGATAGATCATCCAGACAGAAAGTCAACAAGGAAACAATGGACTTAAATGAAACTTAATAGATAAATGTAGAACATTCTATCCAAAAACAACAGAATATACATTCTTCTCAAGTGCACATTGGAAAATTCTCGAAGATGGATCACATGCTGGGAATCAAAGCAAGCCTCAATTTAAGAAGATTGAAATCATATCAAGCATCTTTTCCCGTCACAATGGTATGAAACTAGAAATCAACTACAAGAAAAAAGCTGGGAAAGTCACATATATGTGGAGACTAAACAACATGCCACTGAACAACCATTGGATCAACGAAGAAATCAAAGGAGAGATCAAAAAATGCCTGGAGACAAATGAAAATGATAACACAACATACCAGCTGTTATGGGATGCAGCAAAAGCAGTACTAAGAGGGAAATTTATAGCAGTACAGGCCTGTCTCAACAAACAAGAAAAGTCTTGAATAAATAATCTTAAACTACATCTAACAGAACTAGAAAAAAAAAAACAGAGAAAGCCAAAAGTCAACAGAAGGAGGGAAATAATAAAAAATCAGGATAGAAATAAATTAAATAGAGACTAAAAATCAATAGAAAGGATCCATGAAACTAAGAGCTGGTACTTTTGAGAAGATAAATAAAATTGACAAACCCTTAGGCAGACTCACTAAGAAAAAAAGAAAGAAGACTCAAAATCAGAAATGAAAGAGGAGAAATTACAACAGATATCACAGAAATGCAAAGGATTATAAGAGAATACTATGAAAAGCTATATGCCAACAAATTGGGTAACCTAGAAGAAATGCATAAATTCTTAGACTCATACAACCTCCCAAAACTGAATCAAGAAGAAATAGAGAATCTGAATAGACCAATCACAAGTAGAGATTGAAACAGTAATCATAAACCTCCAAAAAAACAAAAGTCCAGGACCAGAAGGCTTCTCTGGTGACTTCTACCAAATAATTCAAAGATGATTAAATACGTGTCCTTCTCAAACTATCCTGAGATATTGAAGAGCATGGGATGCTTCTGAATTCATTCTGTGGGGCCAGCATTACCCTGATACCAAAACCAGATAAGAACAACACAAAAAAGGAAACTTGAAGACTAATATCACTGATGAAGATAGATGCAAAAATCAACAACAAAATATTAGCGAATCAAATGCAACAATACATTAAAAGAATCATACACTACAATGAAGTGGGATTTATTACAGGGATGCAGGGATGGTTCAGCATCTGCAAATCAATCACTGTGATACACCACATTAACAAAATAAAGAATAAAAATCCCATGATAATCTCAATAGATGCAGGGAAAACATTTGGATGCAGAGAAAGCATTTGACAAGCTCCAACAACCATTTATGATAAAAATCCTCGATAAAATGGGTACAGAAGGAAAGTACCTCAAGATAATGAAGGCCTTATATGACAAACCCACAGCCATCTTACTAAATGGTAAAAAATGGAAAGCCATCCCTTTGAGAACAGGAACAAGACAAGGATGCCAACTCTCGCCACTCTTATTCAACATAGTGCTGAAAGTTTTAGCCAGAGCAATTAGGCAAGAACAAGAAATAAAAGGGATCCAAATTGGAAAGGCAGAAGGGAAACAGTCACTATTTACAGGTGACATGATTCCACGTATAGAAAACCCTAAAGAATTCACCAAAGAACTATTAGAAATAATCAACAAATACAGTAAAGTTGCAGGGTACAAAACCCACATACAAAAATCAGTTACATTTCTAAACGCTAACAACGAACTAGCAGAAAGAGAAGTCAAAATACAATCCCATTTACAATCGCAACAAAAGAATCAAATATCTAGAAATAAATTTAACCAAGCAGGTGAAATACATGTACAATGAAAATTATAAGACATTATTGAAAGAAATCAGAGAAGACACAAACAAATGGAAAGATATTCCATGCTCATAGATTGGAAGAATAAACATAGTTAAAATGTCCACATTACCTAAAGCAACCTACAGATTCAGTGCAATCCCAAACAGAATGACATTTCTTCACGGAAATAAAACAAAGAATCCTAAAATTTATATGGAACAATAAAAGACCCCAAATAGCTAAAGCAATCCTGGGAAAACACAACAAAGCTGAAGGTATCACCCTCCCTTACTTCAAAATATACTACAAAGCTATAGTAATTAAAATAGCATGTTTTAATTTAACAGTACTGGCACAAAAACAGACACACACATCAGTGGAACAGAATTGAAAGCCCAGAAATAAAAGCACACATCTATGGACAGCTAATCATTGACAAAGAAGCCAAGAACATATAATGGTGAAAAGAAAGTCTCTTCAAGGAGCCGGCCCTGTGGCCCACTGGTTAAGTTCACGTACTCTGCTTTGGTGGCCTAAGGTTTCACTGGTTCACATCCTGGGCACGGACATGGCACCACTCATCAAGCCATGCTTAGGCAGCATCCCACATGCCACAGCTGGAAGGACCTACAACTAAAAATACACAACTATGTACTGGGGGGGCTTTGGGGAGAAAAAGGAAAAATAAAATCTTTAAAAAAAAAAGTCTCTTCAAGAAATGGTGTTGGGAAAACTGAACAGCCACACGCAAAAGAATGAAAGTAAACCATTATCTTACACCATACATAAAAATTAACTCAAAATGAATTAAAGACTTGAGGGGCTGGCCCCATGGCCAAGTGGTTAAGTTCATGCGCCCCGCTGCAGGCGGCCCAGTGTTTCGTTGGTTCAAATCCTGGGCGCGGACATGGCACTGCTCATCAAACCACGCTGAGGCAGTGTCCCACATGCCACAACTAGAAGGACCCACAACGAAGAATATACAACTATGTACTGGGGGGCTTTGGGGAGAAAAGGGAAAAAAATAAAATCTTTAAAAAAAAAATGAATTAAAGACTTGAATGTGAGACCTGAAACCATAAAACTCTTAGAACAAAATGTAGACAGTACACTCTTTGACATTGGTCTTAGCAGTATCTTTTCGAATACCATGTCTACTCATGCAAGGGAAACAAAAGAAAAAATAAACAGGGTCGACTCTGTCACTTAGTGGTTAAGTTTGGTGCGCTCCACTTTGGTGACCCAGGTTCAGTTCCCGGGCATGAAAGGACCTGTACCACTCATTGGTGGCCATGCTGTGCTGGTGACCCACGTACAAAATAGGAGAAGATTGATACAGATGTTAGCTCAGGGCAGATCTTCCTCAAGCAAAAAGAGGAAGATTGGCCACAGACGTTAGCTTGGAGCAAACCTTCCTCAGGAAAAAAATAAACAAATGGGACTATATCAGACTAAAAATCTTCTGCATAGCAAAGGAAACCATCAACAAAATAAAAAAACAATGCACCAACTGGGAGAAAAGATTACAAATCATATATCTGACAACCAGTTAGTTTCCAAAATATATAGAGAACTCATACAGCTCAACAACAAAGAAGTGAATAACCTAGTCAAAAAATGGGCAGAGGATATGAACAGACATTTTTCCAGAGAAGAGAGACAGACGGCCTAGAAGCACATGGAAAAGATGCTCAACATCACTAATTATTAGGTAAATGCAAATCAAAACTACAATGAGATATCACCTCACACCCATCAGAATGGATAATTAACAAGACAAGAAATAACAAGTGTTGGAGAGGATGTGGAGAATAGGGAACCCTCCTACACTGCTGGTGGGAGTGCAAACTGATGCAGCCACTGTGGAAAACAGTATGGAGATTTCTCAAAAAATTAAAAATAGAAATACCGTATGATCCAGCTATCCCACTGCTGGGTATTCATCCAAAGAACATGAAATCAACAATTCAAAAAGATAGATGCACCCCTATGTTCATCAGAGTATTAACAATAGCCAAGAAGTGGAAGCAACCCAAGTGGCCATCAACAGATGAATGGATAAAGAAGGTGTGGTATATATATCCAGCAGTCTTTTACTCAGCCATAAAAAAAGACAAAATTGCGTCATTTGCGACAACATGATTGGACCTTGAGGTTATCATGCTGAGGAAAATAAGTCAGAGAAAGACAAACACTGTATGATTTCACTCATACGTGGAAGATAGATAAGGAGAATAGATTAGTAGCTACCAGAGGAGGGGGGATGTGGGGAGGGCAAAAGAGGTAAAGGGCACATGTGTATGGTGATGGATAAAAACTGGACTATTGGTGGTAAACATGATGCAATCTATATGGAAACTGAAATATAATTAGATACACCTGAAATTTACATGACGTTGTAAGACAGTATGACTGGCCCCCCCTCCCCCAAAAAGAAGAGTACATGAAAATTGAGAAGTTGGCTTATGTGAAGAGTGCAAGAGAACTGTTCTAGGCAGAGGGAATAACACATGCAAAGGCTTTGAGGTAAGAAGCAGCTTTGTCTGCCTAAAAAACTTAAAAAAATTCCACTGAGGCTGAATCTTTGTTCTTGAAGGAGAAAATAGTGTGAGTTGAGATTAGAGAGATAGGCAAGGGTCACAAGATGGTAGCCAGCAGCCATATGTGGCTGTTGAGCGCTGGAAATGTGGCTAGTCCAAACTGGCATGCACTGTAAGTATACATACTGGATTTTGAAGACTTAGCGGTCCCCAAAAGGAATGTAAAGTATCTCATTAATAATTTTTATATTAATTATATGTTGAAATAATATATTGGCTATACTGGGTTAAATAAAATGTATTACAATTAATTTCACTTGTTTCTTTTTACCTTTTTACTGCAGCTTCTAGAAAATTTAAATTTACGTGTGTGGCTTGTATTATTTCTGTTGAACAGCCCTGGGCTAGATAGACAAATTTGAGGCTTTGTGTACTCTTTTAAGGAGTTTGGCTTTTATTTCTAAAACATTGGGAAACAATGGAGCAGTTTTAAGCAGAGAAGTGACATGATCTGATATAATACTCTTTGTGGTTAGAATGTCTTAGCAAGTTTGATATCTTAATAGTTCCTTCCTTTTAGTGGAAACCCTCAAGATCTGTATTCTCTTTCTCTTTACTCCTGACTCCCATAGGCAACTTAGAGCATCTTATGGCCCCTGGTGATTGATTCCTCGCTGGCAGGATGTTTGTTCCCTATAACAAACTACCTGCCTATTTAAAATACTTAGTACAGAAAGCTGACCTAGAGCAGTGACAAGACAGAGGTAACTGTTGTGCCCTCATTAGCTTTCTGCTTTATCATCTGACTCTGTAAAGCAGGACCCCACAGTAAGGAAGAACTCCAATGAATGCAGCCTTTCAACTCCTCAGGCCACAGGCTAAAAATCTGTCCACAAGGTGGTGCTGTCTTCCAGAGTAACAGTAGTCAAAATTTTGGATTAAGTGCAGGGAGCACCCCAAAACTTGTTTCAGAGAACTTTTATCATTAGACCAAGTAAAATTTAAGTTGCCTCTAAGTTTAGGGTCTACTCAAGTGGAACACTTCTAGTGACATTACCTACTAGGCTATTGAGAGGTTCAAATGAGATAAAATTTTGTAACTTTTAAAAACCCAATACAAATGTTGGTCTTTTCATCAGACGTCTTAGCAGTAGATTAGTAGCAACCTGTCTACTCTCCATTGCATGAATTTCTCTGCTAGATATCTATTTATGTTTTGCTCACAAGTGTTACAATGTCCCCATATCATCATATGTTCTTTCTCCATTAAGCCTACTTATATCTCTACCTTCTGACTGTAAATTCCCAAAAGATAGTCTAGGATTTTGAGAGTTTTCTTTGTTGTCACGCACATAGACATCCCCCGCCCCCACACACACACGCTTGATGAGCTGGTTGAAAGTAAATATTGAGTTTCTAGCTCTCTACTGATGCGACATATCATTAATGATTGCCTATCTGCTATATTGTGAGAATTACGTTCTCTTGTGCCTCATGGAAGTAAACCTACTCAAATGAATTTGAAGAAAGACCCATATAGTATTGAACCTGCCCTTTTTGTGGTGGTAAACATACCGTAATTCTTCAAAAACACTGAAAACTAAAGCTTTTGTGTACCTGTTTTTAAACAAAATTTGCATCTTATTCTGATGATTTCCTTTTTATTACCTGTCTGTCATTTTCAGGGGAAGGTGCTATCAACCTGGCTTTGGCTCAGAACCGAAGCCAAGATGTAAGAATGAATGGACCCATAGGAGCCGGAAATTCAGTTAGAATGGAGCCAGGGTTTCCCATGGCAGGTGGTCCAGGTGAGATCTCACACTCAATTGCATAACATTTTGCTACTTTCCTTTGGCTTTATTTCCTAATGTATGATCATTTGGGTTCTGCAAGATAGTTGGGGGTTCCTGGCACGTCTCTGTTTACTGTTTCAGGAAAGCAAAATGTGAATCACTCTTGGGAGGCTAGAATCACAGAGGATGAAGCATATAGTCTTTGCAGTCTTTTGGGCTCCTGCTTAAAGCACTGAGCCATGCAGCAAACATTTGCTGAGTTCTTGTTGTATGACAGGACCTAGGCTAAGGGTTGGAAGTAGAAAGGAATAAAACATTTTCTCCCTTCAGGTGTTTATAGCATAATGGAGAATGTAGCTTTCCAACTTTCACTTTCTCCAAGGCTGAGAATCTGTGAGCTGAGAGTTCTTGCGTGCTTATGTGGAATCTGTAGAAGTATGGGGGAAATATGTGTTTTTATGTATTTAGAATTTGAGAGAGTTATAAATTATTTGCTAATTTTTCTAGTAATCCTGACATTTCTTCTCTGTCGATTGAATTCAATATTCTTTGAAGCATAGAACATTAGAATTGAGTTGTCTCTGTCATTTAAAGCTAAGGAAGCTGTGGAGCTGACAGAAAGGAGGCAGTTTGCCAGAGGCAAGTAACAGTAGGCTAATATCACAGATCTAACCCCAGCTCAATGCTCTTTTCAATACACTAGTGGCTTTCAAACTTTTTCTGCTGCAGGACCTTTTATTCAAATAAAGCAGGGAGGTACAGCTGCTGTGGTTGAAGCAGAGTTAGCACCTGAAACTATACCCAATCATTCACCTCCGCACCCACCACAGTAGCTGTTGAAGAAACGCAACAGAATGGAGAAGCTCAATTTATAAAGCCATTGCTCTGAACTGTAGCTGAAGACTTGGCTGTATAGAATTGGAACTAGGTTTTCATCCTGGCACTGCCATTTACTGGTTACCTTAAGCTAGTCACTGTGCCTCTCTGAGCAAGTTTCTTCACTGATAAAATGAAATAATAATGCCTAAAATATTTTGAGCTCATGCTTGAAAATGGATGAGCCCTGAGCCATTGAAGCAAACATTTACTGAGTTCCTATTATATGTCAGGACCTGTGCTGTTGGGCTATTGTGGAGTACCACATAGTAGATGTAAAATACCCAACCTGGTATCTATAGTAGGGAGTAAGCAGATAAAGTGTTTCACAGAAGTTTGAGCATTTGGTGTTAAAGGCAGCTTGATGAGAGAGTATTGGTGACACTGTTGCCACTACTGAAGAACCAGGGCCAGAAGGAGAGTGGGAAGGGCCTAACCCACTTGCATATAGTTAGTGAAAGAATGAATAGACCTAGGATGAGAGTCAGGAAATCTGGTTCTAGTCTCAGCTCCTGGACAAATGACTTAATATTTACTGGCCTTAGTTGCCTGTAAACATATTTAGTTATGTCCTGGAAACAATGCTATAGATCCCTTCCAGCCTTAAAATGTTAGGACTCTGTTAAACTGATATCAGCACACTAATTGCAAGCTCTCCTAGGCTAGCATCTGGCAAATAGCAGGCATATACACTAAGCGTCTCTGGGAAGTGAGTGTAAATTATAGTGATATAGTTCATTATCAACATAGGAAACATGAAAGTTTTAGGTTGGAATTGGGTTAGACTGGTATTTAATGAAGGACACTGTGATAAATATATGCAGTGTATAGTTTCAAAAATAATGGATCTATAGCCACAGTAACATTTTAACCCCCAGGTATCTTTCTTTACCGCCAAACATACTTTAGAAATATTTTCTCTGTTGTCGGTTACAACGATGGATGCAAACAAAATTTAATAGTAGGTTAAACTAAACAGAAATTTTTCTAGGGAAAGAGGCCTTAACTATCCTCTAAAACAATAATAAATGACTTTGGAATTGTGTGTGTAGAATGTCTTAGATTGTCAATTATTCTTAGCACTACTTTCTTCTCTTAGCATTGGCAACAGAAAGTTGACTTACAAGTAAAACTCTTTTATAATTAAAACCAAATCCATAGTCTTTTTTTTTTGTAGCCTTATAGAGTCCCAAGATTAGTGGGACTGTACTTTACTATAGTAGTCATTTAGTCATAGTTTCTCAACTTCATCACTGTTGATGTTTCAGGCCAATAATTTTTTGCTTTGGAGAGCCGTCCTGTGCATTGTGGGATGTTTAGCAGCATGCCTGGCCTCTACCTACAAATGCCAGTAGCACCACCACCCTTTCCCCCACTTTGTGCCAAACAAAAACGTCTGCAGACATTGTCAGATGTACCCTGGAGGACAAAATTGCCCCCCATGGATCTAGTCCAATTCTCACATAGTGCTGGAATGTATTTTATATTATCACTACTGAGTAGTGTAGTGAACATGTACTTGAACATTTCTGGAGAAAGAAAACTCATTTTAGAGAGTAAAACCTGTTTTTTCTTATCTCCTAAGGACTACTGTCTAATTACCCTATTTGAAAAATAGTATGGGATTCCTGAGAAACACATCCATTTTCAGCAAATAAACATTTACCTTATTGCCCTCTCTATCTACAAAAAACTTAAAAATGCTGGATAAAATATAACATTTAATGCACAGCTGAGCTTGTAAGAAAGTAAGGAAAATCCCCAGGGCAAAAAAGAAGTCAAAGATGAAAATTGAAATAGCAGTAAATAAATGAGATTCTGTAGGCGCCAAAGGATTTGAGTTTTAATGACCAGGAAAGGATAAAATATGTAACCTTGCCTTGGGTCCATATAAAGAAGAAAGTTATAATTCAGAATCACTCACAAAACCAGAATTTTCAGTGAGAATAGATTAGAAAATTTTCACCCTCTGGCACAAGGAGACAGAAAACTTGTCTCTCTTGGCCTGAGCTCTCTAGTTGAGAGGTGGGGGAAGTGGTGGTTGTGGAATTGTCTTTTCTACCCTCTTGCATGGTGGACATTTAATATATTATTGAAGTGACCCAGGAAGAGCCAAGCTAAGTCATTAAATGGTTCTAGACTGGTAATAATTGTTGAAACTTTGGAGTGGCACATTCTCAACCCAAGCCATTGCAGACTTCTCATAGTTAAAGCCTACTATAAATGAGCTTATTCTCCAAATTTATGAAATTTACAATTAGACTCCCTCCCTTCAGAATTCTAGATAATAGAAATATCAGGGTGTTTAAAATTATGAAAATCATAAGAAGAGAACAAGACACTATCAAAACATAGAGAATTTGGGGGAATAAAAACAGAACTTACAGAAATTAAAAATTTATTGAAGTGAGTAACATTCAGCAAATTAGACGGCCAAATTGGAAAGTGAATTTGAAGAAATTACCCAGAATGCAGCAGAGAAGAAGTAAAGAAATGGAAATATGAAAGAGGTCAAGAGATGTGAAGGGTAAAATAAGAAAGTTTAACATATGTCTGAAAAGAGTTCTAGAAAAAGAAGGTCAAGAAATTGAGAAGAGATGATAGTCTAAGAGAAAAGGCTGAAATTTTTTCAGAATTGATAAAAGACATGAGTCTTCAGATTCAGAAGCCCAGTAATCCTAAGCACTATAAATAAAAATTAATTCACATCTAGACACAAAATTGTAAAACTATAGAACATGGAAAACAAAGGGAATGTTAAAAGCAACTCGAAACAAAAAACCAATTATTTACGTAGGAAAGACTATCAGACCACAGCTGATTCTCAAGAGCAACATTGGAAGCCAGGAAACATTGGAATAATATTTTCAAAGTGATGAGAAAATAATTGACAACCTAGCTATACTATTAAGAGTGGTATGAAGGGCAAGCCCAGGGGCATAGTGGTTAAGTTCGTGCACTCTACTTCGGCAGCCTGGGGTTTGCAGGTTTGGATCCCAGGTGCCAACCTACACATTGCTCATCAAGCCATTCTGTGGTGGCATCCCACATACAAAATAGGGGAAGAGAGGCACAGATATTAGCTCAGGGACAATCTTCCTCACACATACAAAAAAGAGTGGTATGAAATAAAGACCTTTTTAAAGAGACTTAGAGAATTTACCATTAACAGACCCTTGCTAAGTGAACTGCTCAAGGATGTACTTCAGGAAGAAGAAAATTGAACCTAAGATGGAAGAAGTAACATGTAAGAAGGAATAGTGAGCTAAATAATTGGTAAACATGGAGTAAATCTAAACCAGCACTGACTTATTTAATAATAATAAAGATTATATATTTTCTTTAGACTTTGTCATGTATGTCTGTTGATATTTTAAAGATATCACTAAAATAATAGAAATAGAATGTATAACTTCTGAATTAGTAGTGGAGGAGTAGAAAGGAAGGGCATGATGAAAAAATCAATCCAATAAAATTCAGGAAAAATAGGAAAACAGCACAGAAAAACAGGAAAAAGCATAGAAAAAGAAGAATAAAAAGCGGTGTTACAAAACAATAAGATAAATTAAAAATATGCCAGTAATTAACAATAAAGGTAAATGGATTATGAACACTGATTAAAAAAGTGATTAATCAGATTGAATAATAATCTCTGATTTAGCTATGTACTCTTACAGGAAACACATAAAATATAAGGACTCAGTTCATAGATAATCCAGGTGAATATTAACTGAGAAAAGGGGGTATAACAATATTTTTATTAGAACAGAATTCAAGATAAAAAGCATTACTGAGGGCTACATAGGGCCACTCTATGAAGTAAAAGGAAAAATTCACCAGGAAGAGAGCTAAACTTTTATGTACATACTTAATAACCTACCCTCAAAATATGTGAGACAAAAATGGACAGAATTACATGGAGATACAAATCTTAGGGGAGATTTTTAACATATCTCTGTTAGTAATTGATGGATTGAGCTTATAAAAAATTAGTAAGGATAAAAAAACCTTGAATAATATAATTAAAATAGTTTGATATAATAGATATATAGAGAAATTATGCGCTAATAATTCAAGAATTCTTAATCTTTTTGAGCATGAATGGAACATTTATACAAATTGACGATGTGTTATTCCCAAAGCAAGTTTCAGTAAATATCAAATATTAGTATCACACAGATCATGGCCTCTGACCACAGTGTAATTAAATCAGTGGCAAAAAAAAAAACAAAACCTAACCAAAATATCCCATATTTTTAGAAATTTAAAAATATATTCTAAATACCCAGTGATTTTTTTTAAAAAGTAGTTATGATGGACATTAGGAAATGTTTGTTTTTTATTGAGGTAACATTGGTTTATAACATATAAATTTCAGGTATACATCATTATATTTCAACTTCTGTATAGAGTACATCATGTTCACCAGCAAAAGTCTAGTTCCCATCTGTCACCATACAAATGTGCCAGAAAATATTTAGAATGGGATAATGAGAATAGTACATATCAAAATTTGTGAGATGTTGTTAATACAGCACTTGGAAGAAAATTTAAGCCCTTAGATACTTATATTAGAGCAGAACATAAACTGAAAATTAACAAGCTAAGCTAAGTGTCTGACTTCAGAATTGAGAAAAAGAACAAGAGAGTAGTAATTTAGAAGGAAGGAAATAAGAGTAGAGATAAGTAAAGTATAAATTGAAAAAAGAAAACAGAACAGACCAGCAAAACCAAAAGATGTTTCTTTCAAAAGATAACTAAAATTGATGAAGCTGGTAAGACCAGTAAAAAAAGAGAGTCACAAACAATGTGAAGAATGAAAAAGAGTGTACATTTTAAAAGGGTGTATTTTGTAGTATGTGAATTATATCTCAATTTAAAAAAAGAATAGATAAAAAGAGTATCCCATGAATAACTGCTAATAAATTTTAAAGCATTGGCAAAGTAACAGTTTTCTTGAAAATATAATTTAACCAAAATTGACTTAATAAGACATCAGAAACTTGACAAATCTGTAACTACTTAAGAAATTGAAATAATTAAAAATCTGTCTCCCTATGAATCAGTTAGTATAGCCAATAGGCCCAGATGGTTTTACGGGTGAGTTTTACTAAGTGTTTAAAGAACAGATACGCATATTCTTCCAGAGCATTGAAAAAGAGGAAAGATGCTTTCCAACTCATTTTGAAGTTATTTTAATCTTGATCTTTAATTTGTAAGGAACAGGAAAAAAGGATAATTATAGGCTATTTTCACTTATTAACATAGATGCTGAATCCTAAAAAATCTAACAGTATCAGAAATTAGATTTGGAGCAAGAAGAGTTATCAGACTGCAAGTTGGTATGACCACTTTTGAGAGCAGTTTACTAATATCTAGTAAAACTGAAGATGCTTGTACTTTGAAACATAGTAATTCTAAGCATATAGTCTAAAGACACTCTAACATGTCCGCAAGAACACATGACAAAAACATGACATTGGAAAATTCTAAGGATGAAAAGTTGGAGGCAGGCACCCTTAATATTCATCAGCAGAAGAATGGATGTGTGGGTTCCATAAAAATGGAGCACTGTTATAGCAGTCAAGATGAATGAATCTCAAAAAATAATATTAAGTGAAAAACGAAACTGAAGAAAAATACAGTATGGTGCCACTTGTACAAGATCAAATGCATACGAAAAATGTGATGCAGTTTACCTACATAAGTAGAAAAGATAAATAAGTATGTGTGGAACTGTTAACCTCAATTATAAGATAAAAGGAAGGGAATGAAATAAGATTGAGAAGGGGGAGCAGGCTTCTGGTGTGTCTACATTTGTTATCTGATGGAGATTAGGCAAAACTTTTAGTTTTTTGTTTTTTAAAGATTGGCATCTGAGCTAACATCTGTTGCCAATCTTCTTTTTTTTTCTTCTTCTTCTCCCCAAAGCCCCAGAGTACATAGTTGTATATTCTAGTTGTAGGCCCTTCTGGTTGTGCTATATGGGACGCTACCTCAACATGGCTTGATGGGCGGTCCATGTCTGCACCCAGGATCCAAACCAGCGGAACTCTGGGCCACCGAAGTGGAGCATGTGAACTTAACCACTCAGCCACAGGATGACCCCTAAAACTTTTAGATTTAAACAAAGTGATGGGTACAGAAATTTTCTATGCCTTTTCATATTCTTGAAATATTTTATTAAAAACAAACATTGTACCAATTCCAGGAGTCTATTCTAGGGATTTTTTTTTTTTTTCTGTAGGATTAATAAGGATGACCAGCCCTGCCACTGTTATGATACCCCAGGGTGGAAACGTGTCATCTTCCATGATGGCACCAGGCCCTAATTCAGAGCTGCAGCCCAGGACTCCTCGCCCAGCTTCTCAGTCAGGTAATGACCTCCAGTCTTTGAGGATTGAAGAGGCTGGGACTCCCTGTACAGATCATTAGAAAATTCAGCTCTCTCTGATGCCAAATTCCTAACTGCCCAACTTAAATGCAACCTTCTTCACAAATCTACCCTAATTTACTCAAGTTAAAAGTCATCGTTTCCTTCTCAGAATTTCTCATTATTCTCTTAGCAGTTTTATCCCAATGTTCCTAAAAATCTGTTCCTTGGCCTACTTAGCCCTGCAAGACACCCTACAATGGAAAATTCTGTAGTCAAGTAAATTTGGTATATACATCATACTTTATCTTTTGAATCTCCTGGAGATTCAAAATGAACATATTGGAGGCACTGAAAGTCCTTCAGTGAAGAAACCTATCTAATGTTGTTAGGCCCAGGGTTTCCTAAACCTAATTGACTACGTTTTGTTTTACTCTGTTTTCTTAATAACACTAATAAACATAGCTCCCCAGAATATGCTTTGGAAAATATCACTCTCCACATTTTGTGTTTATCTCTTGTATCTACTTTTGAACCATAAGCTCTTTTTAGACAAGACCCATCTTTCTATCATCTTGGTATGTTGCTTTGCTTATAAAAGGTACTCATGAACATTTCCTTGAATGGTACCAGCAGATTTTATTCTATATTTGCAGAATTGCCAAGACTACTGCTTTAGGACCTAGGTTGCAGTAAGTTAATTATTGCTTTGTTGACTGTCTTTAAACAGATGCAATGGATCCACTCCTTTCTGGGCTCCATATACAGCAGCAGAGTCATCCCTCAGGATCTTTAGCTCCCCCACACCACCCAATGCAGCCTGTCCCTGTGAACAGACAAATGAACCCAGCTAATTTTCCCCAGCTGCAGCAGCAGCAGCAACAACAACAACAACAGCAGCAGCAGCAGCAGCAGCAGCAGCAGCAACAGTTGCAGGCAAGACCCCCACAGCAACATCAGCAGCAACAGCCACAGGGAATTCGACCCCAGTTTACTGCCCCAACTCAGGTGCCTGTTCCTCCAGGCTGGAACCAGCTGCCTTCCGGAGCCCTTCAGCCTCCTCCAGCCCAGGGTTCTCTGGGCACAATGACTGCAAACCAAGGGTGGAAGAAGGCTCCCTTGCCTGGTCCAATGCAACAGCAACTCCAGGCAAGACCATCCTTAGCCACGGTACAGACACCTTCCCACCCTCCCCCTCCATATCCCTTTGGCAGCCAGCAAGCCTCACAAGCCCATACAAACTTTGCTCAAATGAGCAACCCAGGCCAGTTCACAGCTCCTCAGATGAAGAGCTTGCAGGGAGGGCCCTCCAGGGTCCCAACCCCCCTGCAGCAGCCCCACCTCACCAACAAGTCTCCTGCCTCCTCACCCTCCTCCTTCCAGCAGGGATCCCCTGCATCCTCCCCAACGGTTAACCAAACTCAGCAGCAGATGGGACCAAGGCCACCTCAAAATAACCCACTTCCCCAGGGATTTCAGCAGCCCGTCAGCTCTCCGGGTCGGAATCCTATGGTTCAACAGGGAAACGTGCCACCTAACTTCATGGTGATGCAGCAGCAACCACCAAACCAGGGGCCACAGAGTTTACATCCAGGCCTAGGAGGTGAGGAACACTGAAGCTGTTTGTGTTGATAGATTTACTGGAGATAGATCTTAGTAGAACTTCAATTTTTAGAGTTAATGGAGGGAGTGCAATAAGGATGTGATTATTTGGTTTTGTGGATATAGTGGTGACATTTGATATAACTTAGTTAACTTGATCCATTATTAACTTGATATATTACGCAGCATCTTACTGGTTACATTTAAGCTAGCCCTCTGGATAAAAGTGCAGGTAAAATTCAATATAGAGATGTTCATTTGTTTTTCAAATTACTTTTGCTTGATCTTGTACTAGTAATTAAAATGTCCAGAAGAAAAATGCATTTTATTAACAACTTAACTGCTCAGCTGTTGAAAAAATTTAAGATTATGCAATAGAGCAAAAATGAAAAGATAAATGCAGGGTCTTATTGGGAAAAAGGCCCTTGTAGTTTTCTATTTTGATAATCCTAGTTAGTAAAATAATAAGCATGGTATTTGTTAAATTTGATTACAGTATTAAAGGGGAATAAGTTCAGAAATCATTGACTTTTATAGTTTTATAATGTCAATGCCTGCTCCTTAGAGAGGGAATTCCACCAGTTATACCTAAAGGAGATTTATTTATTTATTTTGTAAGGTGCCTCTTGTATGAAGAAAAAGCAATGGAGCTTAATGTGTGAGAGGTAAAACGATTACAGTAAAACTTATCCATCTCCATGTTTATTATTTATTCTTATTAATCATTGATCTAGTGCACATGAATGTGCTTGGAGCTTTTCAGTAAGGTATAGAGAGTGTCAGTAATACTGTCATCTGATAAACATAACCCCCACCAAAAGACACCCATTGCCTACTCAGAAAAAAACCTTGCATCTTTAGTGCAACATAGCAAAGGCATGTTCCCATGGTTTCTGGTGAAATTAAGTTGCTCATCAGTCTTTTCACTCTCTTGTAATTAATTTTACTGACATGCAGGCTCTGATATTTGAATCCTAAGAAGTTTTTAGAAAATGCAAGAATGCTTCAGCTCCAAACTTCACTGTTCTAGGCATCTAGTCCTGGATCAGTGGAAGCTGGGTAGTCCCCCCGCAAATGTGATTACTGATTTGATTACAATGGAAGCTTGCAAATGGGGACGTGTCACTGCTAAAGAAAAGACAAATGCATATTTGTCTACAAAGCATTTTTCAGGACATTGAAAATTTGGCCCTTAAAAAAATAAATGGACTAACACAAAAAATTTTTAAGTGAGCTTTAGGTCTTGATGCTTTCATAGAGCAGATGATGTGCTCGCCTAGGTGATCTGGCCACATCAAGGCCTACATTATAAACAATGAGTGGGTTCTGAGATTCTCCTTCTTACAGATTTGTTTTCTGAAATAAACTTTCCTATAAAAGGAAGTAACACTTCAGTAAGATTCCATTAGAGCACAGTTTTTGGTACCATAGCTGTCAGAATTGCAGCAAACTTTATGAGGGGAAGTTGTAATGGTAAATTTAATATATCTTCGCTTTGAAGTTCTTCTGAATTGTTTCTAATCTCCTGTCTCTTCCAAAGAGACAAGCACAATATTGGGGGTAAATTTTGGAGGTGGTTGTCCATTTCCCTCAATGGAAAAAAATCACCTATCCTTAATATCAGGACCCAGCTCTTTGTTTTGTAGTATTTCTTATCAATCTGTTTGAATATGAGAGAATTTAGTGTATTCCTTTGGTGCCTGTGTTAAAGTATGTAAAGTTTGGGGGTCCATTGTATTACAGAGAAAAGTGAGCCCTAAACCTTGCTGTGACGTGGCCTCAGATCACATTTAGGGAGCAGATTGCCATCTTTTCCTTGGCATGTTCTAAGCGTAAATTTTTTAGTATTTCTTTTTCATTTTGACAATGCTCATGTAAGAGATTGTGTTGATTTTTTTAACCATCTTTCCCAACCTTATTATTAAAGATCCTACCAGTGTGACAGAGAGAGCTAAGCCAGTGAAGACTTCATGCAGCTCATCCTTCCTTATTCATTCCACATCTAAGCAAGAGTATAAATTTTCTAGGTAACTGCCTTACTCATTGTTTTCTATTAAGGAATGCCTAAACGCCTCCCACCTGGCTTCTCAGCAGGACAGGCCAATCCGAACTTTATGCAAGGTCAGGTGCCTTCGACCACAGCAACCACCCCTGGGAATTCAGGAGCCCCTCAGCTGCAAGCAAATCAAAACGTCCAGCATGCAGGTTTGTTTTCTGTGATTTATTCAGCGAGCATTTACTGAGCATTGTGTGGTAGAAACCGTGATAGGCGACAAAGAGATACAGATAAATGTAAGTCCTGGTCCCTCTGCTTAATTTCAAACCCGTAAGTATTCTTTCAGAGTAATAACTGATATTTCAAAAGTAAGTAAAATGTCTCAGGAACCTGGAAACACCTAAAGAAAGGAGGTGAAACTTCAGTTAGGGCAGGGGTCCTCAATTTTTTTTCTGTAAAGGACCAGATAATAAATATTTTAGGCTTTGCAGGTTATATGATCTCTGTTGCCACTATTTAACTCTGCTGTTATAGTGCAAAAGTAGCCACAGACAATAGGTAAACAAATGAGCATGGCAATAGTCCAAACACTGTTTATTTACAAGCTGGCAAGGGGCTTGATTTGGCCCATGGGACATAGTTTTCTGACCCCTGAGTTCATAAAAGGGCAATAGGTGTTTCTGGCAAAGGGAACTATAGGAAAAAAGGCATGGAGGCATATGGCATTTTGGACAACTACAGTTTTTTAAATCTCTATATAGTACATGTTAGCTTTGTTTATGCCGAGTATCTGAATTCTGGTTTACATTGTGGTGTTTGAACACCAGCCTTCAGTCAGTACAGATTTAATGCCAACAGTGTATTGTATATAAGAAGAAATTTTGGAGGAGGAATAGGATAGAGCAGATGGCTGAAAAATATTTGTAAAGCAATATTGTATAAGCCCAAACCTCATGTTTCTGGTTGCTTGGGTACCATGTGACTAATCCTCTTACGCTTTCTCATTCAGGCATCTTGGACTGAGGTAGCGCAAATATTTTCTGAATTCCCATCCCTGCTTGGACTTAATTTAGTTATGTGGTTCCAACTTTAATTGTAAATCGCTAAGGAACAAGAAAAATCCTAATTAATAATAAAAAAAAAATGTAAACGACCCCCTGAAGGGTGAGAGAAGGATAGGACAAACTGCTTGATTTTCCCTGTCTGCTAATGCAACACTTCATTCCTGAGTTATGTGACTTCATGTTTTCTATAAGAAGTTTTAAAACAGTGATAAAACCATTCATAGTTCCTCCCCAAAGCACAGCTAGTTTGTATTTTTATATGGTGCCTTCCACATGCACATATTATTTTGATTTCCCCATTTATCCCATCTAAGATAGCTCTACTCTTGTCTGTCATTTTCTGTTCTCTTACCCTACTTTATTTCTCTTGTTAGCTTTAACTTCCTTCTGAAAAATACTTGTCTGTTTGTTATTGTCTCTTTCCAACTAGACTCCACGGAGTCAGGGGTTTGATCTATCTTATTTATTGCTAATACTGCAGCACCAAAAGTGCCTTATACATATTAGGTACTCAATAAATAAATTTTTGATTGAATGAATATACAGTGGTATATTTAGAGTATATAGAGTCTAGTATATAGTGGTCATGGAGTTCAAGTTAAGGGTTTATAAGGCTGGTTTAAAAAAACTCCGGATAGTGTGAACAAGGGACATTTTGTCCCTTGCCTCCCTGGCTAGGGCATAGACTAGCCTTATAACTTCATTGTGGTTGCCACTTTCTAGTTCCCATTTAAAAGTGAAAAATAAAACAGAGATAAAATAAGCTAGAATGGTTATTCAGTAAAAAGGGGGAGGTAATGCAAGTAGCTCTAGGAAAATCCCAAAGACTCAGCCATAAGTAAACACTGCAAGCCAGGCAGTGTCCTTTGTCTAAATTAGAAATAACTGGGAAGAATAGAACATGTCCCATGTAGTCCACCAGGGACTGCCACAGGGGAGGTTCACTGCAGTTTTAACATCCCTTGTTAACTATCCTTTGTCCGCAGCTTCTGGGTTGTCTATCAGTTTACTCCCAGCAGAGGCTCAGCTTCCAGATCAGTATTATATGGTTTTCAACCACATTGGGGCAGAGGAGACCTATCTTTAGGAAGTATTAGGTGTTCTTTTCTTTAAAGTGCAGCATCCAGATAGCACACACATAACCTTTGAGAGTCATTATTAGTTTTCCAAGAAGCATTTTTAAATGTCTTCTCAGCTTGTTGAGGTTTTCCTAAGAAGATCCATCACATTCTTTGTTTCCTTCACCTCCTCTAAAGTAGAGCTTATTTCATTAGCCTACCGTCCTTTTCATTAATTTTCTTCATCTTAAGGTAGCTACAAGTCGTTTTTAAACAATGAGATGCTGCCTTTCTCTTTATTTAATCTGAAAGAAGGTAAACTTTATTGATCTTCAAAATGTTGTCTTTAAGTTACCAAATAGGAATGAAGAAACAGTTTCTCATTCTCTATTATATGGTCATCAAGAATGTAAACAATTTTCTCACAGTCACATCTCCATATTTTAAAAAACCCACAGAAAGTATGTCAAGCACAGTACATTTGTTTATGTTGGTCAGTGGATATATGGGTGGTGGGTGCTTTTCTAATTAAAGTAATTTTAGTATCTTAATACCAATAAGATAATAGTATTTCTTTCTGAAACTGTGCCTTTTTTTTTTTTAAGGTGGTCAAGGAGCTGGTCCTCCTCAAAACCAGATGCAGGTGTCCCATGGGCCACCAAATATGATGCAGCCCAGCCTCATGGGAATTCATGGCAACATGAACAACCAGCAGGCTGGTAGTTCTGGGGTTCCTCAGGTGAACCTGGGCAACATGCAAGGCCAGCCCCAGCAGGGCCCACCATCTCAGCTGATGAGCATGCACCAGCAGATCGTGCCCTCCCAGGGGCAGATGGTCCAGCAACAAGGAACCTTGAACCCTCAGAACCCTATGATCCTTTCAAGGGCCCAGCTTATGCCACAGGGCCAGATGATGGTGAACCCTCAGAGCCAAAATCTTGGGCCCTCGCCCCAAAGGATGACCCCACCCAAGCAGATGCTTCCCCAGCAGGGCGCACAAATGATGGCGCCACATAACCAGATGATGGGGCCTCAGGGCCAAGTATTGCTCCAACAGAACCCAATGATAGAACAGATCATGACCAATCAGATGCAGGGGAATAAGCAACAGTTTAACACTCAGAACCAATCCAATGTCATGCCGGGACCAGCACAGATAATGAGGGGACCAACTCCAAACATGCAAGGAAACATGGTGCAGTTTACGGGACAGATGTCAGGACAGATGCTGCCCCAGCAAGGGCCTGTGAACAACAGTCCATCTCAGGTTATGGGGATCCAGGGGCAGGTCTTGCGGCCACCAGGGCCCAGTCCACACATGGCCCAGCAGCATGGTGATCCTGCTACTACAGCAAATAATGATGTCAGCTTGTCTCAGATGATACCAGACGTTAGCATGCAACAAACCAACATCGTCCCCCCCCACGTGCAGGCCATGCAGGGAAACAATGCCTCGGGAAACCACTTCTCAGGCCATGGGATGCCTTTCAATGCACCTTTCAGTGGAGCACCCAATGGAAATCAGATGTCCTGTGGTCAGAATCCAGGCTTCCCGGTCAATAAGGATGTCACGCTAACAAGCCCATTGTTGGTCAACTTATTGCAGAGTGACATCTCTGCAGGCCATTTTGGGGTAAACAATAAACAAAATAATACCAACGCAAATAAACCGAAGAAGAAGAAACCCCCTCGGAAGAAGAAAAATAGTCAGCAGGATCTAAAGTAGGTTGTTATAGTTTTGGCTCAAATGTTATTCATTTATTTCTATGTGGACAACATTTTTGGATGGAAAATTTTAAACATATATAAAGTTACAATAGTATAATGCTATCCACCTGGTTTAATAATTATCAACTCATAGCCTATCTTGCCTTCACCCAGGCTGTCACTGTTATCCTCTTGATTATTTTAAAGCAAATTCACTTTAAATATTTCAGTATGTACTTCTGAAAGATAAGAACAGTTTGGTTTTTTGAGAGCACACAATACCATTAGTACACCTAGAAAAATTCTTACTTCATATTCTCACATTTCCAGACAGTGTTCAAATTTCCCTGATTATCTCAAATTAACTTTTTTTACAGTTTGTTCAAATAAGGATCCAAACAAGGTTTATACATTGCAATTGACTGATATATGTCTCTTATGTCTGTAGTCTCGGGGGTTGTGGCACTGAGAGCCTGAATAGTAGCCTGTGCTACCACAGTGCAACTCCGCAAAGCACTTCAGGCTTATAGTGGCCATTGGGGAACCAGAGAAGACAAAATGTGTTTTGGAAATGAAAACTGCTGATAGAGACTCCCTGCTGTCTCTCAAATAGAAATGGTTTTTTGTACGGGTGCCTTTCCTTTAAAGGCTCTTTATCATCCCTAGAAGCTTAAAACCTCATGCTCAGATGATTGGATCTTTTAAATCAGTTACCCTTTCAGTAAAGGCTCTCCAGGTGAGTTCTTTTGCAAGATCACAGCAGGAAGGGCAATTAAATATTTCATTTCCTGAAGCTAAGTGTTAATTTAAGTCATGTTTTGGGCTTTGATAAAATATTTCCAGAAGGAGTATTGATTGAACTGGATTTTCTGCCTTTAATCATAAAACTGGAATTCAGAGACATTTATTAACAGAGAATAGTAACTAATGAATGTAAAAGGGGTTAATTGAAATAAATTGCTACAACTATAGAAAAGAATAGGGGAGCTTTAGTTAAGCAAGCATAAATGTTCAAAACAAAACCAACTACCTTTCTCCCAGCCTTCCCACAACATTTCTTTGATTGTACTCTAATATTATATCATACTCAGTTACTGCTTCTTGAATCTTATACATTAAAAGTCAATAACTATAATTAACCACCTATAATGTCCTGAATTTAGACTGAATAAGCCCTTTAATTATCTGATTTTTGCAGTAGCTCTTTCTAAGTTAAATTCTTTGCCATCAACCTGTGGGAATAACATTTTTCGTGGTGATATGCATTCCTCCCAGTAGTTTAGGAGTATAATTGCAAGGTTATTCAGTTACCGTTAGTATGTATTTTTGCTGTCTTCCCTAACCCTGAGGGAGATTGCTTACTTGTTGAGGCTACAGATTGTTTAAAGGGCCTTATATAGTATCAAGGCTTGTAGGAAAGGGAGAGAGTAGGTTTGATAGGAAGAGCACCTGCTCCTAGCTCTAACACTAGTTCACTGTGGAACCTGTGGCATATCTCTTATACCTCTCTGGGTCTTTGTTTTCTCATCCATAACATGAGGTGGCTGCACCAGATATCTGAGATTTTTTTAGCAGTATAGTTCTTGAAAGTAAAGAAAACCACAGAATCCTTGCCTATAATTTGAAGTGAGAGGGAAGTCATATAAGGAGCAAATCGATATAGGCATCTGGATGTGCTAAGGACCTGCTTCAGGTTCTAAATTTCCCTGTGGTATGGCTTTTTAAATGGATTAAGGTAAGGCTTATGAAACTACATAGAAAATGATGAGATAAAATACTGTCTAAAAGTAGGTGACCAAGATTAGGGCAAAGGGAAACTAAAGGTAGGAAAGAAAGGTGCAGCTAGGAGTAAGATTACAAACAAAATGAGGGATGTGAGCATTCTGGTTCTTTGGGAATATGGCGGAATATGGCTGTTAGATAATGTTTTCTTCCTTTTTCTTCCCCACTAAAAATTCTAAGATACACCCAGGTAAAAATGAAAGCTTTGGGGTTGTCTGCAAATACTTATTCTGCAACAAAATTAATTAGGTTTTTCTGGTATTCTCCATCTTTCTTTGTTCTCTGAATACCATTTTCATCAGGCAACCTACAACTTCTTGCAAAGTTTTGTGAATTGTTGGAGCTATCACTGTAATATCCACAAGAAAGAAACAGTCTAGACTCCCTGGTTGAATTTGATAGCTACACCAAAGATAGTGTGGTTTCACAGAAACAGTGCTTTATAATATTGATAGCCCAAACTATGATCAGATCTTAAAACATCTAAGGGATGGATGATTACATGAAAATCATTGTATCAGAAATTTGTAAAAAACACTTTGAATAAATAGCCATGCTATTAGATTAAGTGGATTTCAACATTTAATGAAATTTCTAGATTATTTTTATGCCAAATATTGAATATTTTATCAAACTAGAGAGATGTAAGTAATGGTAAGATGAGAATGCAAGTAGATTTTAGTTCTTCAGAAATAGGGGAGGGGTTAAGCTAAGTTTTGGTGTGTAAACTATACAACTTGCTCTCAAATGTGTAATTTATTTTTTAGCACCCCAGATACTCGCCCAGCTGGTCTGGAGGAGGCCGATCAGCAGCCATTGCCTGGAGAACAAGGAATTAACTTGGACAGCTCAGGCCCTAAACTGCCAGAATTTTCAAACAGACCACCAGGTGATAAAATGTTAGCTAAAGATTATACACTTGTCATTGTTTATATGCATTATAAAGCTTCTCTTCAAGGATACAGTGGTATTTTATTTTGTTTCCTAACGAGGCTACTTTAGCAATTTAATGTGTCTAATATTTGGAAACTTTGCCTTGATATTGTTAAAAATTTCAAATATAACTTCTGAAGGGATGTATGTGTGTGTGTGTGTGTGTGTGTATATATATATACACATATATATATTCTGCTCAAATTAGTCTTCCTTACTTTAAGTCCTCATAAAATCAGACTGAAATGTCAAATGCCTCTTTATTCTTATCAGTGTCAAGGTTCTTGTTGGTATCAAAATGGAATAAGATTAAATGGAAAGATGCTTTCGCTCTAATCCTGCTTGCCTGCCTTACCTGCAGCCTTTCCTACTGGGGCTTTCTCAAAGCAGAAAACAGGGTATAAATAATATTTTTTAAAAAAAGTTTTATTATGAGTCTTTAAACATAAAAAATACATAAAGAATCATAAAAGAGACACTCATGTACCTACCACCCAGCTTAATAATAAATAGGACCAATATTGTTGAAGCTCCCTATGTTGTACTCCTCTCTGCTTATAAAATAATATTATCCTCTAAGTGTTGAAAAATTATATTGGGAAGGAAAAAGCTCCTAAAATTCATTCATTCCACCCTAGGTATTACAGAACTAAGGCCAGGTGCCACAATGTCTCTATACCAGGTTACTCTTGGCCTGAGCCAAGATTTGTAACCTTATTCACCTGTGACACAGTTCAAGACACACAAGCCTGTCACAGTTAGGCCACTTTCCCCTGTGTGTATAAAGTATTATGTTTTGTTTCTTCCTCACAAGTTATTCCACCTCCTTTTTGGCATGTAAGTGAGAGTGATGTTATTTTAGGGATAAACTTTAATCCACCCTTAATTTGTGTATTTTAAAAGTGAATCAAAAAAAAAACGGTAAACCCATCATGATGTCAGTACTTTGTGTTATTTTAAAAATTGTTCGGGCACACTACAGTTCCTATCAGTGAGTTGGCAGCAGCGCAATTGAGGCTGGGAGGTCACCAGTCTCTGGCGGGTATGTCCAGAAGGCATTATGAACTGGGAGGTACCTTCTTCACTCCGACACATCTGAATTTTTCTTATATGAATCCCAGGGGCCCTTGCACATTATTGCTTCCCTTCTGCAGTTTGCAAACTGGGATCCTACAGGCTGAATTTGGCCTATAATGTGTTTGAATTGTCATGCAGTGTCTTAAACCAAACAAAAACCTGAACTTAAATGCCTTTGGACAGAGCATCCACTACAGTTTGGCTATGTCCACAGGACTACTACTGTCTTATACCAGCCCACTTCTCTTCTTTGCTACCAGCCTGGCCCCTGAAGGCTTATGAGTTTGCATCCCTTGATTAATAAATTTGTTTTTTCATAATGTTATAGGCACTGTGTGTGTCCTGGCTCTCCCTTACCACCATTCTGTCACGGTAACCCCAGTCTGTCTTCTTATCATTAGTGCCCTTTGGACCGCTACCTCCAGCTTCTGGAACCTTTATGGCAACCATGCCTTTAACTGTTACTTTCAAAAGGTTGCTGTAATGTCTATTCTGCTCTCTTTGGTATGTTTTATCTTTAAAACTTTTCTAATGTACTTTTCATGCAACGATGGAATAAATCTAGTTTATAAAATTGTATCCCAGCTATATGCCCACTTTTTCCTACTGAACCACCTTTATTCTTGGTTAATTTAATGATCTTTCCATCCTTTCCACTGATTGTATAAGGTTTGAGTTCTAAAATGCCAAGTAAAATCTTCACAAAAGAAAGAATCGTTTGAGATGTTGCCTTCTGCAAATCTGTAAGATATTGTCCCTCAGAGTTCTTTTCCTGAAATTATTTTTTATTCCTGAGGGCTCTGCTTCTGGCTTACTTATTCTCCAACTGTGGATTCATAGAAAATATTTATCCAAATACAATTTTACATGTAAGAAAGTAAATGGAAATTAATATCCATAAAAACTTCAGTGTAGCCATAAAAACTTCATTTTATTTACAATGTGTACATCAGCTCATTAGCTCCTACTATTTATTAAACTGGTTTACATTGGAGAGGCAGTTTAATTCAATTGGATTGCCTCAAGCTGAATGCAGGTGATGCATCCACTTGCATCCCCTGAAGGATGCAGCATGGTGTGTGTAGCCAATGGATTGGAGTAATTTTAAATCTCTCTTTCTTAAGGAATTAAACCCTAGAATTTATTTTTTACTTCTGTTGAAAGAATAAAAAGCCTGTCTTCAATGCTCGTGTTTTCAACAAAACCAAGTCTTAAAAAAATTAATCTTTGCTAACAGAAAAAGTGAATCCTAAATGCTTTACTTCATTCACGAGTACAGTGAAATATTTATTATGCCTGAATGAGACCCCAGTGCTGGGTGGTCAGTTTCTTGCTGGTGATGGAGTTTTTCTCATTTCATCTGAACCTTTGGCTGGTATAAACTTGGCCATTTTCAGTACATAGCACAGTGTCTATCTGTTAGAGTCTTAGTACAGTAATATCTCATTCAGACCCTGAAGACTGAGGAGCTCCAGGTTCTTGATGCTTTGCTTTTTGCTTCCTCAAGCAGTTTTTGCTTAAGCATCTGCTTATGTCAAATAATGAGGGGCTGCCCCTTCCCCCCTGGGAGCAGGCATGCCTGAGCTGTTTGTGCACAGTCTGTGCCACCTAGATGAGTATTGCTTGGCTATACTCTAAAGGTAGCAAAGCTTTTTTGCTGAAAATCTAACTTCCCTGATTTTGGGGGCTCGTTTTAGGTTATCCTTCTCAACCAGTTGAACAGAGGCCACATCAGCAGATGCCTCCTCAGCTCATGCAGCATGTGGCACCCCCACCACAGCCACCACAGCAGCAACCACAACCACAACTGCCACCGCAGCAGCAGCAGCCACCACCTCCCAATCAACCACAGTCTCAGCAGCAGCAACAACAGCAGCAGCAGCAACAAATGATGATGATGCTTATGATGCAACAGGACCCCAAATCAGTTAGGCTTCCAGTCTCCCAAAATGTTCATCCCCCAAGGGGCCCCCTGAACCCAGATTCCCAAAGAATGCCCATGCAACAGAGTGGCAGTGTGCCTGTCATGGTCAGTTTGCAAGCACCTGCCTCTGTGCCGCCGTCACCTGATAAACAAAGAATGCCAATGCCTGTGAATACTCCTTTGGGAAGCAATTCAAGGAAAATGATATACCAAGAGAACCCCCAGAATCCTTCCAGCTCACCACTGGGAGAGATGTCCTCACTCCCTGAAGCGAGTGGCAGTGAAGTACCATCTGTGTCAGGAGGCCCAAATAACATGCCTTCACATTTAGTGGTTTCCCAGAATCAGTTAATGATGACAGGGCCAAAACCTGGACCATCACCCCTTTCAGCAACTCAAGGTGCAACTCCCCAGCAACCCTCTGTAAATTCTCTGCCCAGCTCTCATGGCCACCACTTTCCAAATGTGGCTGCTCCAACCCAAACATCTAGGCCTAAAACACCAAACAGAGCCAGCCCCAGGCCCTATTATCCTCAGACACCTAACAACCGCCCACCCAGCACAGAACCTTCAGAAATCAGTCTATCACCAGAAAGACTCAATGCCTCCATAGCAGGACTCTTCCCCCCACAGATTAATATTCCTTTACCTCCTAGGCCAAATTTAAACAGAGGCTTTGATCAACAGGGCTTAAATCCAACAACCTTGAAGGCCATCGGGCAAGCACCTTCAAATCTTACCATGAATAATCCTTCCAATTTTGCTGCCCCACAAACTCACAAATTAGATTCTGTGGTGGTGAATTCCGGAAAGCAGTCTAATACTGGAGCAACAAAACGGGCAAGTCCAAGCAACAGTCGCAGGTCTAGTCCTGGTTCCAGTAGGAAAACTACCCCAAGTCCTGGGAGACAAAATTCAAAAGCCCCTAAACTTACCCTGGCCTCTCAAACAAATGCAGCCCTGTTGCAGAACGTGGAGTTGCCAAGAAACGTATTGGTCAGTCCTACTCCCTTGGCCAATCCCCCTGTACCTGGGAGCTTCCCTAACAACTGTGGGCTGAATCCTCAGAATCCTACCATGCCTGTGGCTGCAGTGGGAGGTGTTCTTGAGGATAACAAGGAGAGCTTGAATGTGCCTCAGGACAGCGATTGCCAGAATTCCCAGGGTAGGAAGGAGCAGGTAAACATTGAGCTAAAAGCAGTCCCTGCTCAAGAAGTTAAAATGGTTATCCCTGAAGATCAATCCAAAAAGGATCAACCTTCGGATCCTAACAAACTTACAGGTGTCGAAGAGAACAAAAATTTGGTGTCTCCTGCTATGAGGGAAGCACCAACATCGTTAAGTCAACTTCTTGACAACTCCGGAGCTCCTAATGTGACCATTAAACCTCCTGGGCTTACAGATTTGGAAGTAACACCTCCAATAGTTTCTGGGGAAGACCTGAAAAAAGCATCTGTCATTCCCACACTGCAGGATCCGTCTTCTTCTAAAGAACCCTCTAATTCCCTAAATTTACCTCACAGTAATGAGCCGTGTTCAACCCTTGTGCATCCAGAATTGAGTGAGGTCAGTTCTAATGTTGCACCAAGCATCCCTCCAGTAATGCCAAGACCTGTCAGCTCTTCCTCCATTTCTACTCCCTTGCCCCCAAATCAGATAACTGTTTTCGTAACTTCCAATCCCATCACAACTTCAGCTAACACATCAGCAGCTCTGCCAACTCACCTGCAGTCTGCATTAATGTCAACAGTCGTCACAATGCCCAATGTGGGTAGCAAGGTTATGGTTTCTGAGGGACAGTCAGCTGCTCAGTCTAATGCCCGGCCTCAGTTTATTACACCTGTCTTTATCAATTCATCCTCAATAATTCAGGTAATGAAAGGATCACAGCCAAGCACAATTCCTGCAGCCCCACTGACAACCAGCTCTGGCTTGATGCCTCCCTCTGTTGCAGTTGTTGGCCCTTTACACATACCTCAGAACATAAAGTTTTCTTCTGCTCCTGTACCACCTAATGTCCCCTCCAGTAGTCCTGCTCCAAACATACAGACAGGTCGACCCCTGGTCCTTAATTCACGAGCCACCCCTGTCCAGCTTCCTTCCCCTCCTTGTACAACTTCTCCAGTTGTCCCTCCTCATCCCCCTGTCCAGCAAGTGAAAGAATTGAATCCAGATGAGGTCAGTCCTCAGGTGAGCACCTCAGCAGATCAGAGCACTCTGCCCTCTTCACAGTCAACCACAATGGTTTCTCCCCTTTTGACTAATAGTCCAGGCTCCTCTGTCAACCGGCGAAGCCCAGTCTCATCTAGTAAGGGCAAAGGAAAAGTGGACAAAATCGGCCAGATTTTGCTGACCAAGGCGTGTAAGAAAGTTACAGGCTCTCTTGAGAAAGGGGAAGAGCAATATGGTGCAGATGGAGAGACTGAAGGCCAAGGGCTAGAGACCACAGCTCCAGGGCTCATGGGAACAGAGCAATTATCCACAGAGCTGGACAGTAAAACCCCAACACCCCCAGCACCCACTCTGCTAAAAATGACCTCTAGCCCTGTGGGCCCGGGCTCCACCTCAGCAGGACCCAGCTTACCTGGCGGTACTCTCCCCACCAGTGTACGCTCAATAGTAACCACTCTGGTACCCTCTGAGCTCATCTCCGCGGCGCCGACCACAAAAAACAATCATGTTGGCATAGCATCTGAGCCACTTGCGGGTGGCCTAGTGGAGGAGAAGGTGGGATCCCATCCAGAGCTTCTGCCCAGCATAGGTATGTACTCGGGGCCTGGCATCATCTCCTAATGTCAGTTTTTTGATGACCTATCCCACAAGAGAAAGCATGGCTCCTTTTCTACTTGGAGGAAGAAGAATGGGCTAAATGGCAATAGTAGTAGTTTTGTTTATTGGAAGTACACTGGGAAATATACTTTTAAAATCTCATATTAAGTTTACATTCATTAACATGGTTCTCCCTCAGGTCCTGAAGTGATACACCTTTCATTTATATAAAGTTTTTCATTTTACAAGTAAGCATTTTTACATATGTTATTTTACATCATCTTCATACCAACCATATCAGGTAGCCCTAACCCCATTCTATGGGTGAGAAGATTGAAGCTCAGAGAAGTTCAGTATTTGTTCAAAGTCTATACTATGAACCTACAGTTTGACATTGTCTCTTAAATGTGAACAGCAGCTTCTGCAGGTTCTCCTCACCATGACAAAGACTTGCTCTCAACAGTTCAGAGCAGGGTTCTCATAGCCCCTTCCTCATTGTACTCTATCCCAGGGACTCTTCCATACTGACTGGCTACTCCAGAGGAGAGCTTTCCAGAAAACCAGGTTTCATGATAATAGACACTGGAGGAGCAAAGTGGTTGAGAGACAGATAGACTTGGGTTGATATCACAGCACCAGCATTTACCAGCTGTATGGACTTAGGCAAGTTACTTAGCTACTCCAAACTTCAGTTTCCTCCTTTGTAATATGAGTTCAATAGTGGTTGTAAGAATTCAATGAGATAATGCATATAACATGCTTAGCACAGGACTAGAATGTTGTAATCGTTCAACAAATGGTAAAAGTTTGTTATTACCAGTTTCTTTTTGATGCAGTCTTTCTGTGAATTACACCATTCCATTCATGTATGTGTGGTTCAGATTGTTTCCTTGTACTGTTAAGGTGGGCTACTGATGGAGCGTAGGTGTCCTTACTCCTCCCTTCCTTCCCTTACGCCTTCACACTCACGTTCTTCCTTCTGTGAGGCTTAAATGGTACAGAAGTTCTGTTTCCCTAGAATGGGATCAGTCACACACTGCCAAAGCTGGGAAGGACCTTTGCTATATCCTAGGCCAGTTAATAGTGCCTATCTTGTTTATGCAGCTAAAATGCTTCCAGTGCCTACCACTGAGTGGTAAGCACCCAGGAGGAGGGGCAGAAAGAACACAAGCTTCCGGGTAAGATCAGAGTTCAAATTCTAGCTCCACTGGTTATCAATCACAGTTGGATAAAGTCTTTAACCTCTCGTAAGCCATGTACTTCACCTGTAAAATGGAGATTGTAATTCCTATCTCCCAGAATTTATATGAAGATTCAGTGAGCGAGCTTACCGTAAAGTGGCCACACGCTGCCTCACACAGAACTCTGGAAAGGTTAATTTCCCTTCTCTCTGCCTCTTCACTTGAATGCTAGAGATACAGGAAGGGATAAAGGCCCTCAAGGAGTTCACTGCCCTTGCAGCAGACAGGCTTCACAGAGCTGGGTGCTTTAGGTTTGTTGTTCCAGTTGTGTTGATGTAGGTGAGCCCTAAGAATTAAAAAGAAACCTGATGTGACTAAAATAATACTCTCTGCTATTAAATGTTTCCACTCTACTTCCTTTCAGAGAACCTTCCCCTCAGGTACCAAGAGAAAAATGATGAAGCAATTCAAAAATATTTTTTTCTGGATGTATATAATCCTAGAGAAATATGTGAGACTTGGGGAGATGAACCAACAGTTGGAAAAAATTCTCAGTTTTAGTTAAGATAATTCCATTCTTTTTCAAGGGCTGCTGTACTTTTACCTTGAAAATGTGAAAAACCAGTACTGGAGTTAAAAAAAGTAGAAGTTAAATATCATTTTACGCTTTATCAGATATGCATCCAAAATAAATTCTTAACACAAATGGATTATTGACTACACATGGAGAGAAACCTACAAAATTCATAATCTCCTCAAGAGGGTAAAACTTACTTTTGCACAGTTGATTTAGCATGTTAGACTGAAGTGTCAAGATGGGAGGACATACCCTTGAGTGATTGTGGCATATCTGTGTCCTTAATCCTTACTGTGTGATCCAATAAGTTTCCATTCTGGAGTACATTGTGTATTCTATTCCATTCCTCTTCAAGAGCCTAAGTTCTCTCTGTCCTTCAAAGCCTAATTCTGATGTTTCTCCCTTTAATGTACCTTCAGATTTCTTAACCTAGAATTGTTCTCCCTTGTTTTGGAGTCCTGTAACACTTGATACCTTACGAATCTCCTTCATATAACATCACAGTGCACTCCAGTGTACCATATGTGTTATACCATATCTTATCTTTAATACTAGACTGAGTTCCTGATGGGAAAGAAGGATGTGATTTGATCTCTAAGGGTGCTTGGCACAGTGCCTTGTCCCTAGTAAGTGCCTTACCCCTTGGTAACTGTTTGTTAAGTAACATATTGAATTTATTTATTCATTAAGTGTGAATTATATACCTGCTTTATGTCCATCACTCTTGCCAGGTGCTGTAGAAAAGTACAAAATAAATTATGCTTCATTTTAGGTCTCAAGGACTAGTCTTTGGAGGGATGAGACATAGTTTTTTAAACGCTAAGGTCAACTGTGTAATTGTTCCTCCGAAAGTGGTTTGGGTTGCCTACTAAGGTATGCTTTGGGATTTTTTAGAGTACTGGACAGCACTTGACCCCAAGAAGCAAAAATTACAGGTGCTGTTGTCCTCATGGCTACCTCCTTCCTTGATTTTTGTACACACAAAAAGGAGAAACAAGTATCCCTAGTGGTATTCTTTCTCACTAAGTGTTATAATAGATAATTTTTAAATCAAAAGTTTTGAAATGTACTTTCAAAGCCAAATTTAAGTACTACTCTCTAAGAGTATGTGTATTTCACCAGTTACTTAGCCCTTGATTCAGTCAATGCTTTCTGTTTTGTTTAGAAAAGAAAGTAAAAGGCCTGTATTTTTTTTCTTGTCTTAGCCCCTTCACAGAGTTTAGTCCCAAAGGAAACTCCAGCTACAGCACTGCAGGGGTCTGTTGCCAGACCAGGTAAGGCACACTTTAGAAAAACTTCTCAGAGTGGAATGGGTTAAATGTGAAGGAACTACTGCTGTCCTCAGTGTGCCGGGAAGTGGCTGAAACCGTCTTACCTATTTGCTTCAGCGCAGACTTCAGTTGAGTGGCAGAGCTTGTGCAGTACTATTTGAGGTTATTTTCCCCCTGACTAGCTTGCTTCTTACACATTCCTAGTGTCAGCCAGGGAACTCAAGAAGGGCATCTCGGTGCCCATTGTCTGTCTACCACCCAGCCGTGGATGGTTTCCATTGCAGAGTTTGCCCTGTTCCATGACCCTGGCACCCATAGCTGGCAGCTGACTGACTAGTATATGATAACTCACTGGAGTGGCAAGCGTTACTGCACCAAGATAATAATTGCATTATGACAGGAGTGGAGGCTTGTTCTGAGAACCTCTGCTACAGTGAGGCAGCTGTCCCTCCAGGGAGTTAGAGTCATTTCAGTCATCTCTGGATGGCATTCAGTTTCTTCCCATGACCAAGATATTGTAAATAGCACTAGGGATGGTGTTTCTGAAAGATGGAGTCCATGGTAATCTGACAAGTAACTGCTGTAGGATGCTGGGTCAGCTCTGAGCACATGAGGATCTTGATGGCAAATAACAGCACGCTGCCTTCATAAATTAAACTGCTAAAGCAGATAAATATCATAGATATGTTACAGTTTAGTCTTGCCTGGCTCTTTGTCATTGTAGGTCATTGAAGGGTACAAAAAAAAAGCAAGGCATGACTGCTTTCCACAAGGAAGTTAGAATCTCACTGACAGTACAATTCACACAGTTGACAAAATTAGTAAGAAAAAAACCAACAGTACAACCGTATTTAATTTTGTGAGTCTAAGCCATAAAAGTAAGGTATAACTTGTGATTATTTTAAAACCTGCTTCAGGGTGCTGTGTCCTGTGTGATGGATAGTACTTTCCACGACACATTTTTTGGGTAAAAACAGTCCTCTGGAAAAAATGGATAAGCAAAAACCATTTCAGCTACCCAGATTCTTCCTTTGCTACCAACTGCTCACATGATGCCTGACATCGTGCTAGTATCTGAGAAGGGGAGCATGGAGCAAATTATTCAGAGAAAGGATCAGATGGTAAAACTCATTTTTGGTGAGAAAAGGAACAACTAGAAGGGGGAGTGGAATTCCATTTCCTGCCCCAGCTCCTTTCTCCAGAAAATGGGCTTTACCATCTCATATGTCCTCCTTCTCAGCATAGTTGGCCGAAGAGTCCTGTTCCTTTAAAAAGTTTGGCTTAAGTGAATCTCCTTAAAATACCCCCTACGTCACTAATTGCCCTCACCAAATTCCTTTATACGAATTGGCTGTGATAGTGTTAAAATTTTCAAAAGCATTGAATTTTGTTCAAAAGAGCAAACTAATCAAGATTTTTTTGTTATCAGTCTCTTTTGACTTGAGCCCTTTTCATTTTTGAGCACATATTACCTGAGTTTCTTTGCTCCAGCAGAGCCAGCAAGGCAGCAGAGACTCAGTGAGCTGGTATCTGTTTCTTGCGAAGGGGTTTCCAGGTTTTATGAGTTAGATGTGGGAAGCTAAATAGCAAGTGAGAAGCAAGTATTCTTTTCTGCCGGCATCTTACATTGAAGGCAGAGTGGTCCAGCCTCCTCACAGGAAGGCTGCATCAATGTGCACATCATAGCAATCATAATAATAGCTAACATTGAGTTCCTACTGAGCACCAGGTGCTGTACTAATTTTTTTTTTTTTTAAGATTTTATTTTTCCTTTTTCTCCCCAAAGGCTCCCAGCACATAGTTGTGTATTTTTAGTTGTGGGTCCCTCTAGTTGTGGCCTGTTGGATGCCGCCTCAGCATGGCTAGATGAGCAGTGCCATGTCCGCGCCCAGGACTCAAACTGGTGAAACCCTGGGTCACCGAAGCAGAACGCGCGAACCCAACCACTCAGCCACGGGGCTGGCCCCTGTGCTAAATTTTTTATGTTATTTCACTTAATCTTCTTAACTTCGAAGTGGGTAAAGTGGTTATCCCCATTTTTTAGATGCAGCTTTGAGCACAGATAGGTCAAGTAATTTCCCCAAGGTCACCTGACTAACAATGAGGTCAAACTTTTAACCAAGACACTCTGACTTCACTGCCTTCAAGGAGGTTACCGTGTAATCAGTAGGGTAGGTTAGACATGTACACTGAGTCTAAGGTGTTGAATTCCCTAAAAGTGGGGACAGGTACAGGCACAGGGCTGTGGTAGGCCAGAGGCAGGAGAGATCACTGCTATCTGGTGCATCAGGGAAGGTCTTTTGGAAAAGATGGAACTACCTAAAGATATATAATGGAGGAAGAAGATTTTTTCTGTTGTTGCTGAGAAAGAAGTGCCTAGTAAACCCATAGGATGCTCATTTAAGCAAAACCCTGCTAGACAAATTACTGAGATTTTGCTTTCTTAGACGGCATTGCTGGGAAGTTGCAAAAGAGAGAACATAACAGGGTCTGTAGGCGACATCTCAAAGCAAAGCAGTCTGCCCTCTAAAACTTAATGAGGAAGTCCTTCGGAGGAGAATGCATCCTAAATATATGTTTAAGACATGTTTGAAGATTACTGTCTTTAAAAAAATAATGTCAAGAGGGTGGAGATATTCTAAGAATGAAAACAATCTCTTCTATATGAGAGGAAGAGGTTTATTTTAATAACCTAGTTATAGCTGGGTGAAATATGAACCAGGCAGTGTGAATTTAGTTCTGTTGATCCAAACAGGATTATTTCACAGTGCAGAGTAGAAATAAAAATAGACTGAGTAAGTGTCTTATGCCCCAGACAACTGAGTTGTGTCCGTGCCAACTCTGTCTCTATACCATGTAGGGTGAGGATCTTCCTGGGTGTGGAGACACGTTAGCCTAAATAGGGCATTCAGAGTTTGTGTAGACACCTAGCTTCTTCCTGTGGACCTGTACACCAGAAGCTCCCACATCTCATTTCTGTCCTTTGTATTTTTTACAGAACTCGAGGCAAATGCTGCCATAGTCTCTGGACAAAGGTAAGATGATCATTTCTGCAGAATTAGCATGAATACGGCATAAGCCTATTTGAAGAGTGTCAGCTTTCTCAGCCTTTAAACCTCTCCTCACCTTGTCCTTTCCCTTCACTCTTTCTACCAGTCTGTTTTTCCTGCTGAAGCAGGGAGCTGTCATGAGTCCTAAGCCCTCAGAGGTAACATTTCTGAATAAAACTTGGTGGCTGAGTTTCTACCATTTTGTGGTGGTTTTGAAAACAATGAGATAACATGTTCAGCACTCAGTATAGTGAGAAAATAGTAAATGTTCAATATAGGAGCTGTTGCTCTTATTGTCATTAATAGTAGTCCTTGCAATACCTTCTGAAGTGTATCTGTTTGATCCTCAAGGCAAGTGAGAGAGAAAGACAGGCAGGGTCTCATGCCAAAAACCACACCTTTTCTGTTATACTATGCTGCCCCACATAACCTAACAAAATATAAATAGAACTGTGGCTTCAGCCTCATTTGCCCCAAGGAGAAGAGTAGTATTATTTTCCAAAAGTCATTCCTTTTTTAGTGTAGGAATGCACTAGATAACATTTTAAAGAATTTATCATATTTGTACATCAACTTAGTTTGTAAAATACCTTCACAGTCATTTTCTCATTTAATCCTCTTTCAGCCCTGTGAGGTGGTAATAATAGCCAACGTTTATTTGAATGCTATTGCATGCCATGTGCTGGCCTCCAAGTCCCCTAGATGTATTATGTCGTTTAATTTTCACAGTATCTATTAGGAAAGTAAATTCTGTCTTACAGATAAGGAACCTAAAGCTCACAGAGGTTAACTAAATTGCCTAAAACCACAGATTTAATAAATAGTGAAGGTGAGATTCAAACCCAGACCTTCTGACTCCAGAGCCCTTACACTTAACGTATTGTGGCACAAAAGATGGGGATTTATAGAACAAGAATCTGAAGCATGGAGGGGCTGGCCCTGTGGCGTAATAGTTAAGTACGGCACGTTCCACTTTGGCAGCCTGGGTTCACAGGTTCAGATCCCAGGCGCAGACCTACACCACTTGTCAGCCATGCTGTGGCTGCAACCCACATATAAAGTAGAGGAAGGTTGGCACAGGTGTTAGGTCAGGGCTAATCTTCCTCAGCAAAAATAAAATAAGAAAGCATAGAGAAAATTAAATATCATGGCCAGTAAATGCATAGCTAAGACTTGACCCCTGTTCTTCTGACTCCAAATTCATTGTTATTCCTACTACACTACTCTGCCTGTCTAGTTTTATTTGGATTGGGCTAATATTTGAATTCATTTGCATTTCTCAAGCATATACAACTATGTGGCTAGAGAAGGAAGATAATCAGACCAAAAATACCCTGTGGGTGTTTGTTTCCAGACCTGCCTGAGCATTGACCATATAAATAGCAGGACAGTATTGCTGTGGCTTTTGTTTTGCCAGGAGAAAGAGGTACCTTCATTAGGAATCTTACTTCCTCAGAAGCTTTGACCATTTTCTGGGCTCCTAGCCAGAAAGCCATCCTCACCACCTCTAAAAGGATGTGTAAATCCCCCTGACTCGTAAATCCACCCCAGCTCCTGTCTCACCTCTCCTTGACTTGCCTTGGTTTATTGGGTATTTGGTAGACATAAAGCTAGGGTAATGAACAGTGTGGCCAGATTCCCAGCCATAGTGCCAGTAGCAAAGGCTCCTCTGGCATGAGTGAGCAGTGGAGGAGTAGGGATAGTTGATAGTCAGGCCATGGTTCATGCCCTTAAAGAGCTCACAATCTAGTGGAAGCACAAGATATTAAAATAAAACATGCTGTACAGTCTGATGGGTGCTCTAGAACGCCAGATACAGACTGTGAACCCAAAAGACAGAAGAGACAACTCCACTTAGGGAGTGAGGTCATGGAAGACTTCCCAGAAGAGGCATCACTTTGACCAGTTGTTTTCTTGTTTTGTTGCGTTACTTTTGTTTCAGTTCCATGCCTTACAAGCAAGTTTAATCAGCTTCTTTTTTTCCTAATGATTTTAACATGCATTTTTTGAACCATGAAAGTAGTAAGAAATTTATTAAAGAAAACTTGACTTCTCCAGCTTTTAGAGGCTTCCAACATTTTTTGGCTCATGGCCCACTTCATCTTCAAAACCAGCAATAGCTAGTCTAGTCTTTACTACATTGTTACCTCTCTAGAAATATCATCTGTAGATAAATACCATATGATTTCACTCGTGTGGAAGATAAAACAACAGCAACAAGAAACAAACACATAGACAGAGAATAAATTGGTGGTTACCAGAGGGAGAAGGAGAAGGGCAAAAGGGGTGAAAGGCCACATGTGTACAGTGACAGATGGCAACTAGACTTTGGGTGGTGAACATGATGTGGCCTACACAAAAGTTTATAATGATGTATACCTGAAATTTATATAATGTTATAAACCAATCTTACCTCACTAAAATTAAGTTTTAAAAAAAAGAAAACTTGAAATTCAGATCAGAGAATTACAAAGAAGAAAATTACTCACCAGTAAACCAGTATTCCTGTGACTCAACAATATTCACTGTGTATATTTTAGTTGATCTTCTTCTGGTCCTTTTCACAGAGCATATGTACAGATAGAGATGGAATGTTTTATATGTGAACACTAGATACAGTGTTATATCTATATGTAAACACTGTACATTATACACATACATATATATCTCACACTCATTCATTCATTTGTGGTTACATATACACTCATATATTGTAATGAAAATGGGATTATACTATTCATAATGTTGGTAACTTTTTTCCCACAATGTCTCATCAACAGTTTTTATCATTAAATACCCTTATGTAACATGATTTTTTTCATCACTGCATATGGATGTGCCACGATTTAGTTAACTTATCTACTATCGTTAAGCATTTAGGTCTGTCTTGATTAGTAAAAATAAAATGCTTTGACATCCTTGTGTGTAATTAGAGCTCTGTGAAAAGATTTGTTTTCTTAGGCACCTAGAAGTGAAATTGCTGAGCCAGAGGATCACACCACTGTTTCACAGCCTCAGCATTATTGATAGTTTGGATCAAATAATTCTTTTTGGGGGGTGGGGGAGGCTGTCTTATGCATTATGGAATGTTTAGTAGCTTCCCTGACCTCTACCCAAAAGATGCAAGTAGCATCCCTCACCCCTAGTCATGACAATCAAAACTGTCTCTGGATATTGCTAAATGTCCCCTACAAGGTAAAACTGCCTCCTGTTGAGAACCATTGGATTACACAGTTTACACTCCATCAGGAGTTTTTGCCCCTATGCCCTCAACAATACTGGATGTTACCAGTTTAAATCTTTACATACTAAAAAAAGGGGATCGAGGTAGGGGCAATCAATATACCCAGCAGTGTATTGTGAATATATTCCCATGTATGTTCTATAATGTGACTTGTATCATGCCATTATCTGACTATACCAGGCTCATAGTAAATGTCAGCATATGTTAGTAATTTCCTAGATTTTAGGTACTGTTAATTTTTGAATGGGAATATTATTATCTTAGGAAGACAGGTGAGGAAGTTTGGGAGTTTTGGTCCAAGTTCTTAATGTTTTCTACCTGTTTTTCCACAATTTCACCAGCGTTATGCTTTAGTATTTTATTTTTACTATTGAAACAAACTAGACTCACTTTTAAATTGTCAGTTATGTAGACAGTTAATTGTGCTCATTGTCCCAGGGTGGAATATTTTCTCTCCAGAATAACTATGTAGTTCTTAATCTGCTGCCTTATAAATGAAACTCTATCTGAAAAGCCCTTTTTTTGTGACTTGGTTCTCTCACCTCCTTGGATACTTTGTGCTTCCCTCTGTCAGCAGTGAGCCCAAAGAGATAATTGAAAAGTCAAAAACCCCAAGCCGAAGAAACTCCCGAACTGAAGAGCCAACTGCCGCTTCTGAAAGTGTGGAAAATGGACATCGTAAGCGATCCTCTCGGCCTGCTTCAGCCTCCAGCTCTACTAAAGGTTAGCAGTGGGATGTGGGTGCTATTTGTGGGTCAAATAGAAGAATAGGATCCTTATCACAGCAGGAGAAGACGTGTTTCTGTGGTCAACTCTTCTTCCCATTCTCTATTCTTTTTAAACCCCCTGACCCTCTTTTCTTGCCTCTCTCTCAGCAGAGACTCTCACCTCTTCACAGAGAAAATAGAACTCCCTCAACTCTCACTACCAAGACATAAATCTACCAGTGTCCTCCTTTGCTCCCACTATAACAGAGCAGCTGTCCCTCTTCAAGTCTAAGGCCAGTTCCCCCACTTGTGCCTTTGATCCCACCTTCTGTGACCTTCTCAAGAACCTTACACTACCAGTTTTCTCTTCTTTATTGACTGCCATCTCCTTTTTGAATTAACCTGCCCTTGGCTTCTGTAACCTAGAACTCTCCATAATTTTCTGGCTGTTCCTTCTCAGTCTCTGTACCCAGCCATTAGACGTTGGCTTTCCTCAAACTTCAATCCTGAGTTGCCCTTTCTCTTCAACTTATATTTTCTCCCTAACTGATCTTATTCATGCCCCCGTTATTTAATTACAGCCTTTCACAGATGACTCCTGAATTTGTATTTTTAGTACAGACCTCTAGAGATCTTAGACAACTGCATGTACATCCTTAAGAGGACCTCAAACTCAACATGTCTGAAATTAGACTTGTGATTTTTCACCCCCAGTATGTGGTCCTCACCATCGTTCCCCATCTCAGTGAATGGCACCACCATCTGTCCATTGGGCAAGTCCTCCTTGGCACCTCTGTCCCTTACCCTCACATCTAATCCATCACAAAAAGCTGCTGATTTTATCTCAGATGGCCCAAATTCATGCGTTTTTCCCCATCTTCACTATTGTCCTAGCTTAAAACTCAATGATTTGCCATTGTAATTAGGGTTAAACTCTAAAAGCATCAACATGGACCACAGGATTTTATGTGGTCTGGCCCTGCCACCCTCTCCAAGCCTCATCTGACTTCCCTCAGCAACTCAGACATGCCATCCTCATCCCTCTTATCACAAGCCTATATATGTTATGCCTGTTGCAGGAAGCTTTCTTCCCTCTTTCTTCCTCTCTGCACTTCATTAACTTTCTACTCTCCCTACTTAGCTTCGTTGTCACTGCTATGAGAAATCATAGCATCGTGTTCTCCTTCATAACACCACGTTTGTAGCTTTATCTCTACATATGTGATAGGTAATTAACATAGACATCTATTAGAGCAGGAGCTGTCTGGTGTTGCTCACCACTGTATCTCTGATGCCTAGAATGATGCCCAATACAAAGAGGTATATAATCAATAATTATTAAATTAATAACCATCTATCAACTATTTATTAAGTACTTACTACATGCCAGGCTCTGGGGATACAATAGTGGAAAGATAGATAGAGTCTCTGTCTTCATCACCTCAATTACGTGCTAGCCGGAAGAACAGACTCTAATACAGTGTTAAATGTTAAAGCTATGGTAGCAAAATTACATGGTACTGTAGGAGCATATAGCTGGGATGCTTTGCTCCTCTGCCAAAGCTTTCTGGACAAAATGATGTTTAAGCTGAGACCTAAAGAATGAGGAGGCGTTATCCACGCTATGAGGGTTGAATGGAGTTTCTAGGCAAAAGGTACAGCATATGCAAAGGCCCAGATCTGAAGAAGGGTATGATACTTCATCCTCTCAGGAAATGTGCTGAGCTTGAATAGCTCAGATTGGGCAAGGGCTGGGATCCTGGCAAAGTGCCTGATATCAGCAGGGCTGCTGAGACACACAGTCAAGTACCACTTGGGACACCAGCCTGAAGGACCAGGGCAGGTTGTGGGTGCACCAACACTAGACACCAGACACTGATCTGAGAACTCAGCTGTCGTTGGCAGGTCATGTTTCTGGGCAGGAATTTCATGATGCCTCACAAGAGCCCTTGGGAGTAGGCCACAGTCCGTAGATCATACATTGGTAAAGCAGAGGTGTAGAAGTCACCTTACCTCAGCCCACCAGAGAGTGAGGGGAGAAGTTGAGAGGGGCCTTCTTTCCTCTGCAGGCGTACCATGTACACCACAGGGAGGGTCCTCTTAGGTATCCCCTCCTTGGATAAAGAAATGAAACCAACAACTTCTTCCTCGTCTCTGGGAATCATCTCCTAGGTAGAAACTTGTTTGGAAGGAGCACACCTTTCAATATATTGAGTACTAAACCTGGAGAACAAAAGGGAAGATTCCTGGAGTTCTATGGGAAATTCTGCTTCCCCTCAATCCTCTGTATTCTCTTAGCCCCTCACTTTCCCAAAGGATCAAGGTCTTCTAGGCTTCTGTTTATTTACCTTTCAAACAGTAAAAAAGCGTTGGCCTTTAGAGATGTGACACACCAGATTTTTGGAAACTTGGCCTGAGCCCAGAGCCTCAAGATACTAAAGGTGTCATTTACAGTGCACCAGAAAGAATTCATCTAAGGAACAGCTGGGATAGTTAGAAGAGATGCCCAAATTAGAGCCACTCTGTAGTGAACTGCCAGCCAAGAAAAGATGGAAAGCTGGAACCTATTTTAGGAGGAGGCTGGGGAATAGACCTGTATACTTAAACTGGACATTGTCCCAGGTGGTGGTGGTCATGTTGGAAGGCCTGCCCCATCTACACTTTCAGTCTTAGCAACTGACTTAGGAGAGGAAATAATGACTCCCAGGCTTTGTGATCTTGCATGGAGGGGTGCTGGGTAAGTGTCTTCCTAGAGGATGGCAGAGCTCTGGCCAGAGCCCAGGAATCACAGTCATGTATAGATCTCCACATTAGCCTCAAGCCCTCAGGCTGTCAGTCCTTAACTGTCCTAGGGTATGTTACCTTTTAAATCAGAAATGAGTGCTATAGCTGTTTTAGTTTTTAAGTGTTAGACCTCTTGGGTCCAAAATAAAGAATAAATATGCATATTATTTGGCCTGCTATGTTGTATCCAAAAAGTGAGCCAAAGTCATAAAATAACTTCAGTGATTGTATTTCAACTCATACCCAGGGAGTGATTACAAAACATCAGCCTAGTTTCTAAAATTTATGCACCTCAAACTTGGAGACATATGTCAAGCTGGGCACCTGAAACATCTTCCTGCTTCAGTACTTCTTAAAGTTTTGAGGGAGGAAAAAGGTTTTGCCGTTTTGCACTCATAAGATTTTGATCATATATGCACAAACAAAATCAAAAACATTCTTTTTTTCCATGAGAATCTTGAAAGCTGAGAAGTATAATAAGAGTATATAATGAAAAGTATTGCTACTTTTGTATTGTTGGGGAACCAGTGACATTAATCATGCTCCTGCTGTGAGAACAGAGTTTGCTTACGTCATGCTGGCCAAGGCCTGCTAGACTGCCAGTTGGAGCAGGTGGGCTAGATGATTTCTGGGCAAGTCCAGAGAGGCCGACATGGTTGATGGGTCACTGCAATCTGTTGGGTTTTTTTTTTTGAGGAAGATTAGCCCTGAGCTAACATCTGCTGCCAATCCTCCTCTTTTTGCTGAGGAAGACTGGCCCTGAGCTAACATCCATGCCCATCTTCCTCTACTTTATATGTGGGATGCCTACCACAGCATGGCCTGACAAGTGGTGCCATGTCCGCACCCGGGATCTGAACCGGCGAACCCTGGGCCACCGAAGTGGAGCATGCACACTTAACCACTGCACCACCAGGCCCGCCCCTGCAATCTGTTGTTTTGTTTTGGGTTGGTTGGGTCCCCCACACACACTTTTAATTACAGACACAGAAATTGGCTCCCACAAATCAGTGAATATCTTCTTAAAATTGCACTTGATCAGATGTGTTGTTTACAAATATGCAAATGAGTAGTTCTGCTTCCTGAGAGGATGAGTTCCCTATTAAAACAGAAATGATTTTTCTAGTTTCTCTTGTTATTCTTTATTCACTCTCATATTTATAATAGTCGTTATATTTTCAACTGGGAAAAAGGATCCGTAGTTTAAAACATGAAGTTCAATGTGTAAGTTTGAAACCAGGGAAGATATGCTAATAGAAGGGAAGTTCAGAGCAACCTGTAATCAGCAGCAGCAGTCGGTGTCCCTAGGGTGCCCTAAGATGCCTCTGACAGCAAAGTGGGGTGATAGCTCTACCCTGCCCACAGCCAGTGCCTTGAGAAGCAACAGTCAAAAAACAAGAGTATACAGGGGCTGGCCCCGTGGCCGAGTGGTTAAGTTCGCGCGCTCCACTGCAGGCAGCCCAGTGTTTTGTTGGTTCGAATCCTGGGCGCGGACATGGCACCGCTCATCAAACCATGCTGAGGCAGTGTCCCACATGCCACAACTAGAAGGACCCACAACGAAGAATATACAACTATGTACTAGGGGCTTTGGGGAGAAAAAGGAAAAAAATAAAATCTTTAAAAAAAAAACAGTATACAGATATACTTAAAACAGAAGTCTTATTCTTGTGGAAAGGCAAATGAGCACAATTACATACATCTTATGGGAGAACCCTGAATAATAACTGTCTGAAACTGCACTCTTGTAGCATTATTTACAAGCCTACCATGCAAATTTTGAAAGGAAATTTCCAGACTTCTTTACAATTAAATAGAAATTCTGGCTAGAAGTAATAGAGTAGAAAGCACAATGAAGTGAGCAAGGTCAAGGTCAATTTTTTAAATTCCTCGGAAGGTAAAGGAAGATACTAGAAGATTTAATAGAACCTTATACTATAGATTTGACCAAATTTGCTTAAAGTCAACCTGAGGCAACCAGGCTGAAAAAATGCCCTTATCAAATTATAAATTTAAATGTTCCCCAAGGACATACGTGGACCACCACCTGAAAGACTATTGACCCAGTTCTTTACCATATAGTTTGTTCTAAAATATTAATATAAATGATGTAACTACACTATTAGTCTTTGGACTGTTTGTATATCCGTGAAGACATTAATTTGTAAAATCCTTGATGGTTTAAAAAACTGAGAATTGGGGCCGGCCTGGTGGCACAGTGGTAAAGTGCACACGTTCTGCTTCGGCGGGCTGGGGTTCGCCGGTTCGGATCCCGGGTGAGGACATGGCACCGCTTGGCACACCATGCTGTGGCAGGCGTCCCACGTATAAAGTAGAGGAAGATGGGCACGGATGTTAGCTCAGGGCCAGTCTTCCTCAGCAAAAAGAGGAGGATTGGCAGCAGTTAGCTCAGGGCTAATCTTCCTCAAAATAAAATAAAATAAAAAACTGAGAATTTTTCAACAATATGTGATTTTTTTTTCCCAGTATGGTGTTATTATGGGGGCTTGGGAGTGGGATTATGCATAGTCAGATAAGCTAGGCAGCCTTTAGGAACAGGCCTGAAGTATACCCTGAATGTTCTATCAGCCACTATATTACTTCCCTAGAATTCCTTACCTTAAAGAGTTTGTCTCTGGATTCTCAATGTGTTCAGTGGAGTGGTAACATTTTGGAGGAAGTATAAAATTGAACCATAAAAACAAAAAACTCATTTTTTCAGACATATTTATAAAGACATCAAAAGTGACTTTGCTCTGTGACCCAGATGGGCTAGATTTATCCAGGGAAAGTGACAAGACATTTCAAAATCAGGTTGATATGGTTTTTTCCCTCATAGAAATATAAAAGTACACCCTACACCACCACTCCTACCTCCCACTGGTATCTAAAAGATTATTTTTTTGCAGTGTCTAGCATAAATCACTTGTTTACTCATGGCCCCACTCGTTGATTCATCCGCAGAAGCAGAGGCAGCCTGCCAGATTATTGGGTGCTTTGGAGCAGTGACAGATGGGAACAAGCAAGGAAGGAGGGGGGAAGAGCCTGAGGTTGCTTGTTCCCCCGACTCCCCACCTCTTTTTGCAGCCATATATGTGTTTCTCAGCCCACTTGATCCTTCCTATCACAACAAAGGAGAAGTTCCCAAAGTTGACCTATTAACAGTTATTTTTCTAAGGATGAACTCTCAGTCAAAATTCTATATATAGTTTTACTGCAAATGACAGATTTGCTACAGTGAAAATGCAGCTTGAGAGTTAGACGTAAAGAGTTAATTATGGGGAGTTGTGGGCTGTATAAGACTCTTAGTTTATTTATATGGAATTAAAATAAAGAACACCGTTATCAACATCCTGTCAGATTAACTACCCTCTGAGTAGCAGAAGACTAATGAGTAAATCAGAGAGACTGATTCTACCACATGGCACAAGCAGTATGTCCTCTCAACAAGAAGATAAGCATATTGAAATTTCCACTAGTAGAAGCTCAGAAACATTGTACAGGTCACTTCTTGAAAAGTCATCAAGGCCTCACTTCTTAGTAATTCCTGTAGCTAGTAGAGCAGTAAAATTTTTCTTTTTGCATCTACATTTTGAGTCTGGGCTCTCAAAATACTTATGATACAAAAGAGAGAAGAAAAATTGCTTAGAACATTGAACATAGAATGCATCATCAGAAAATTCAGCCTAGTTTCCAGAAATGGATAGGTCTGATTTATCTTACACATTAATGTGTTAGAAAACATTTTTTTCTCCTAATGGGACGTAATTTTTTTTTTTTTTGGAGGAAGATTAGCCCTGAACTAACTACTGCCAATCCTCCTCTTTTTGCTGAGGAAGACTGGCCCTGAGTTAACATCGGTGCCTATCTTCCTCTGCTTTACATGTGGGACGCCTACCACAGCATGGCTTGCCAAGCTGTGCCATGTCCACACCTGGGATCCTAACCGGCGAACCCTGGGCCGCTGAGAAGCAGAACGTGCGAACTTAACCACTGCGCCACGGGGCTGGCCCCCATGATGGAAAGTAATTTTAAAACACTGTGGGGGCCGGTCCTGTGCCCGAGTGGTTAAGTTCGTGCACGCTCTCCGCTTTGGTGGCCCAGGGTTTCACTGGTTTGAATCCTGGGCACGGACATGGCACCGCTCATCAGGCCATGCTGAGGTGCCATCCCACATAGCACAACCAGAGTCACTCACAACTAGAATATACAACTATATACTGGGGAGCTTTGAGGAGAAGAAGAAGAAGAAAAAAACACTGTTTTCATATTAAAACCAAAATATCTACTGTGGAGCAGCAGGAAGAATGAGGGTGAATTTTTAAGATCAGTATGAGATTTTAAGGAAATATTTACATTTGGAGAGCTTCAAGCTATTCCTTGTACTCTGCTGCAGAAGATGTTTCTGTGGAAAAGTTTTTGAGAACCATGGTTTAAATACGGGATAAGATTAAGTTGATTAAGACAATGAAAATACAAGAGGAATTAGAGTAATTAAAACACACTTAGTTCCCACCTCTTCCATGAAGCCCTCAGGCTCACCTGGGCTCAGAGCTGGCTGTAGCTTGCTCTGAATTGCTTCAATGCCTGCATGTATCCACAGCCTTGATATACCGGGCTAAGCTACAGTAGACACTTGACCAAGGGTCGCAGTCATGTTATTTAGAGACTTTGTAGCATGGCAAAGAGTTCCTTACAGCAACACAATGGCCTGGCTTCAAAAAGGATCCACAGGCTGGTTTTTTGCACTCTGGCACAATTTATTCACTTCCTGGTAGCCATCACTCTTGATTTCTCACCAAAAGCACTGTCAGTCTATCCATCATTTCATCGGGTACTAGGAACTGGTGATAGAGATTGTGGTGTCAACTGCCCAGCTAAAGAAGCTCTCCCCTCCCACTTTTTCAGCCGGGTATGTGCACTTCACCTCTCACCACCTGTATCACATTTCCCCGATCGTAGGCCCTCATGTACAGGGCCATACCTTCTTCCCGCAGAAGCCTGATAACCTCTCCATACTGAGTGCCCCTTCTGAGGCCTGGAGACTGATGCAGAGTCCAATAGGGCTCTCCTTAGGTCAGCCGTGGTTCTTGTGGACTATCTAAAAGGCATTGCTGCAAGGAGTTGCCTCAGCTGAACATGTCCTTCCTTTCCCCCACAGACATAACCAGTGCGGTGCAATCCAAGCGAAGAAAGTCCAAGTAAACAAGCTGGACAGCGACTTGATACTTGTAAATGTGTGTGAATTTTACAAAGAGCAATTTTGAGCTGTGACTTTTTAAAATCCATTTCTGTACAGTTAGTCATTTTAACAATGTGGCCCTTTTCCTAGTCCCTGCAACCTGTTTCGTAAAGTGCAATGGGGAAAGCAGAGTTGTTGAACCCCCTTGGTGTTGCAAGATGAAGTTCAAGGTTTCTAAAATGTTACCATGTATTGAGAGGAGCTAATGCGATTATGTTATTAGTTTTCACATTTCCTAAGCAGCCTAGAGTACAGGGTGAGCATTTTTAGATCTTCTAATGATGTATTGTGCTGTGGAAGTACTGTGTGTGAATAGCAGTAGTGGGAGCAAAAGGAATCTTCTCATTTGGAAATGTTGTAAATAATTTTATTATATAGTGTTTTGGATGTATTTGTTGTAGAAATGGACCAGTGAATAAAGAGAATCTAAGGGTTTGTACAATGTGAAATACTGAATGTGTTAAATAAATGTCTTTGTCCTAGAACATAAACGTTATGTTATTGGTAAGGGATCATTGGGTGAGCAAGCTCGCTCTTTGGACCATAAATGAATAGGAACAGCCTTCTTTGTGAATTAGAATCCCGTCTTGTCCTCATTGCACCTGAGATGCACCTGGCAAGTTGAGAAAAATGCACGTTTGTTCACTCAACTCATTCTTGGCTTTAAAGAAACTAGCCCTTTTCAGCAGTCTACTGGGCACTTTGGTATACATTAGTCAAATTTCTTTTGCTGCAGATAACAGAATCAACTTAGAGAGGATCAAAGGCCACCCAGGATTTTCTAGGGACTGGAAGCCATCAGCAACCCAAATAGCACTTTTTTTCCACCTCATATTTCTGCTTCTCCATGCATGTGATGGGTTGCTCCAAAACAACTGTGTTTACACCTCCATTCAGGAGATAAGCCCAGACTGACCAGCAAGATTCTTTGTAACAGCATCAAGAATCTAGCCCAGTTTAAGTCAGCTTTCCACCTTCAGTCCAGTTCTGTGGTTAGAGGGGGTAGTTCCCAAATAGAAGCGGTCATTTTGTGTTCTGTACTTCAGAGATGTCCACTATATTCCACTCTTTGGCTGCCCTGTTTCTCATCTGCATCAGGCTTAAGGGTGACTTCTCATCAACATGACCAGGTTTTTTCCCTTTCCTGGCTCAATTCTTACCTAAAAATTTGTAGTCTCCAAACCAGCTGCTTCTGCCCCTACTCCCCTCCCGAAACTTCAGGGGACTCCAACATTTGGGGCCCTGTCTTTGTCTGGGCGTCAGCTTTCTGCAGCGTCTCCTACAGCTGGATATATATTCCATCCCTTCCCCTGCAGTGACTCTGCCCTTGCCATAACCCAATGCGTGAGACAAAAAGGATGAGTCGGTGATTCTGTCATGCTCTTATTCTCATCTCTATTTCAACTGTCTTAGTGTACATATGTCTTATAAGGATCCTCTAAAAGTAGTTATTTATGAGTCAGACCCAACATTGTCTGCCTTTGTTCCCAGCAAGCTTATCTACCCTTTTCCTTCCCTGTATGACACACACAACCAGAACCAAAGCCAGCCTAATAATACTACCCTATGCCAGTACTATGCTTGACATTGCAGCATGCTTCTACTTCAGCTCTACTCAAACAGAAAGCATAATGTGCTTTAAATAGATTTTTATTTTTCTTTATATTAATTTTTTTCTCCCATAGAGGATAACATTACAGTTTAACAATCAGAATCCTGTTACACACATACACAGGCATGCCACATGACCAAGTCGAGGTGGTTGTGTCCTTGAGTCTGTTGACATGTCACAACACGGTCAACCAGAGTCTCCTCATTTCAGCCAATCTCAACACAAAACACCCAAGAGGGATGCACTCAACTTGTTGGTTCCATTTGGAACTACGTGGCAGGGCAAGAGGGAAAATATAAGGGGCTAAGGTATGTCTGCATTCAGTTCCCTCACATAAAGCCACATGGATCTGAGGAGGCATCCAAGAGCTCTGGTGGGGTCCTCGTTTCACCTAAGACATTATGGGTCAGAACAAATTCATCAGGGTTCCAGGTGGGGGCTGGGGAGCAGGCATACTCCAGAACATCAGCAAACTGCATTCATACACACGTGTTACCCTGCTGGGGCCAGACTGGCAAAGGCTGAAAAGTGACACCCAGCTTGAAGAGAGCACTCAGACAGATTGGGGAATTACTCTAAGTTGCCCTTTGATGTAATTGGGACTCTTTCTAGAAACAGGAGTCCCTCTGACATACTCAGTTTTGGCAAAGTGCTGGTAGTATTGACATTAACTAATACTCACAAACTGGAACAGACTTCTCCAGGGTCTCTGAAAACATCAGTCAAGACAGACTCTCTAACCCCCTCCTGTCTAAGGTTGCATAGGACTTTGTGAATTCTGGTTCCCTCATGTATTCAAGTTCTGTGGTTTAAAAAAATATATCCTGAAGCATGCTCAAGGTGAAAGGCACATACACAGTCAGTACAGTATGACAAGTTCTGATGCTTCAGGAGTCAGACTAGCAGGAGACTGAGTAGTGTTGGTTCTTAGAAATCTATACACAATTAAAATACTGCCACACTCAATGCTACAGAATCTATAGGAAAGTACAAAAACATGAGCCTTGCAACTAGCCTGGTGATGAGATTGGAGGGTTCTAGAACTACAGGAGACTCCAGAAATATGGGTAAGGGAGAGGCCCTTTGAAATTTGAGCCAAATGCACTATGTCTCACTCTTCCTGCACCAGAAGGATCCTGGGCACTGCCCAGGACTGAGCCTAGGCCCAAGCTGGCAGTAAAGGAATAGGCAGGAAGAATTGGAGGGAGTTTCAGTTCTTGGAAGTGCTGAAGACCTTAAGCTGGCTGTGAAACGACCAAGGGTTGGCTGGAAGAATAAAAGTGACTAGGTCCTAGCTGAAGGAGAACCTTGGGGAGAGGAGCAAGGTTGTCAGCTACTGGGACCCTAGTGGACTGGTGTGGGGACTTTGATCTGCTTTTAGTGTAAATTTGGCTTACTCCCTTGCATAGGAGACTCCAACAGGGCTTCCTCTGTCCCCATCCCAGTATTCATGGGGCTACCCCCTGCCTTGCCCACACACCCCACATGAGGCTTGGGGCTCTAGGGTCAGGGAAGGCAGCTGGAAACCTGGAATTGGGGTGAGGGGGAAGACTTATGTTAGTATGTAACAGGAAATCTTAAAAGTTTCAGGGAAGAAGAGCACACACTAGAAAAGGACTGTTAGAAAGAGGAAAAGGGAAGCAACTCCGGGCATCCCAAGAGGCTGTTGCTGGTGTCTGAGCCCAAAATTCAGTCTCACCATGAGAAGGGGAAAGCTGGCTGCCCCGACCCCTCTGTCTCACCCAGGGATTCGGGTTCCCTTCTCCAAGTACTTACTGGAGGGGGAGGGGAGGGGAACTATAGGGCACCCATTTCTCCCACAGCGTAGAAAGGAAGAGAGCCCTGAGGGAGAAAATGAGCAGAGGCCCCTGAAGGCCCTGAACCTGGATAAGGACTATTTGGGGATTGGGACAGTGGGGCTCCTGGCCTCCTACCCAAGAATGTTTATTAGCCATCCTGGGCAGGGTGTGAAATACAAGGCTAGAGCAAGATGAAGACTGAGCTGTCAGTCTTGGGATGGCTTCACCTCCACAGCATCATTCCTCTGCATTCTTACTCTGGGGTGTGCACTTCCCCTGCCTAGAAGCCCTCTGACCTGCATCTCTCCTAAGCTAGTTCTAGCACCTTGGGCATGTGAACAGATGGCCAGGATGGCAGGGCCTTGCCCAGCCTCTACTCCTGGGATGACATGTTGTGGATGGGGCAGCAAGATACTAACTAAGCCCTTCAGACTCAAGGGCCTGCAGAGGGTTGGATTTCAGGAAGAGATTTGGGAGGTGGAATTATAGGAAAGGGAAGTGGGGGTAGACTCTAGGCTTCAGCCTGAGAGCAGAGTTTGGCCTCTCTGAGCAAGCACAGTGCCAGCTCCCATGGTGCCCTGCTCCTTATAGCTTCTCAACCTGTCTGTCCTGTCTACCTCTCCAGTAGGCTGTCTCTTTCCCTTGATTCCCTCCACCTTCTCCCTCTAGCTCACATCTCACAGACCTCTTCCACGTACATCACCTTTTCATGCCTAAGCAACTCCAAGGAGCCCAGCCCCCAGGGGAGAGGGAAGGGGGAGACTAAAGGCAGAACCCTTTAGTTTCAGTGTCTCTCCTCCCCGCCCCCCGCCCCCCCCCCCCCCATTTGGGAGGGAATTACTGGGAATGAATAATAAGGGAGAAGGAATGAGTGTAGTGCCAAACATGAGATAGGGTGTGGCTCGTAAAGTGGGAGTTGAAGGTAGGGAATGAGCCAGATCTGGGACTGGAAGAAAGACTGAGAATCAGGAGTGGGCCAGAGGTAGAGGACTAGGGGGCAAGGATGAAGGGGAATGTCAGGGCAGAGGGCGGGATGCGGGATGCGGGACGCGGACCAGAGAAGGAAGAATGGAGTGTCGGGGTAGGGGAAATGGAGGATTAGATGCTGGGCATGGCGGCCAGAGGAGGAAGGGTGAAAGACAGGGGGGGATTCAGAGGCAGATTAGAGGATCAGAGGTGGGGACATTGAGGGAGAGGGGGGCTATCACCCCACCTCACACACTTAAGAAAGAGGAAGGTTGTGATGTCCAGCCTGAGGCGGGCCTCGGGCGCCCCTCGAGCAGCGCACTGGCTGCGGCGGAGGGGCCCGACAGGGGTCAGGCGTCGGCGAGGGGGCTGTGGTGCGGCCAGCGGACGCTCAGTAGTTGAACTGGCGCTGGCACGGCTGGTAGACGAAGCTGCCCTGGTGCTTGGGGCGGCGCGGGCGGCTCTCGCGGGCGCGGTTCTGCCGTTGCACCACCTTGGCGCTCAGCGCGTGGCGCTCGGCCCGCTGCCGGGCCCGCTGCAGCCGCCGCGCCTGGCCCCCCTTCTCCAGCAGCGCAGCCCGCGCCGGCAGAGGGGCGGCGGCGTGGTGCAGGGCCCGGGTCTCTCGGCGGGCAGGCGCCAACTCCCTGCGGGGACAAAGCAGGGCTCGGTCAGAGCCAGACAGTCGGAGGGCGGAGAAGAGCACTGGAGCCTCCCACCCTGTCCCCGCACCCTCGCCTGGAGCAGTGCCAGTCTCTATTCATAGCGCGCCGGCCCTTCCTCCTAGCCCTGGCCACAGGTAAGCCAGACCCCAGGGAAGCCTCCGCTCTTCTTGCCTTTTGTACAAGCCTCTAGAAACCCGACCCCCTCGACGCTCTGGCTTCCTTCCTCCAGCCTCCAAACCCATCCCAAGCCTCTCAACTGCCTCTCCCCCAAACCCCGCCCCAGCCACGAAGCCACGCCTCTCAGTAGCTCAGAGCCCCGCCCCAGTCCCCCGCTCCCAGCCCTGTCCCTGGCCATAGGCCCGCCCTTTGCCACTAAGAGACGCCCCTGAGGGTCCCGCCCCCTCAGTGCGGGGCAGGACCCGCGCCTCCGAGATACGCCTCTCTAGGCCTCCAGGCTCCGCCCCCGGCCGGCTCACCCATCGCTAAGATCACCGTCAGGCAGGGCAGCGTCGGGGTGCGGGGAAGGGGGCCCGGGCTCCAGCACTATGGTGCTGCCGGTGACGTAAACGGACATGCTGGGGTGCTCGATGAGGAGGTCCTCCAGGGGGCTGCTCTGGAGGCGGGCGGGCCCAAGTCCGGGACCCTCTGCAGTAAAACAGGCGGGAGGGGTAACAAACCAGCTCTCGTCCATCAAGGAGGGCGCGGGCGGAGGGCGGCCTGCGGGGGCAGGGGCGGCCCCAGGGCTGGGTGGAGCCGCGTAGCTGTCTATGGAGTGCGGGAGGGGGAGCCATATGGAGGAGGGGGTGCAGCGGGGAGGGACACACACACACCGGACACAGGGGGGCGGGGAGAGAAAGAGTATCGTTAGTCAGACCCGCTGCTCTGCCCGCTGCGCCCAAGGGGCACCCACAGGCCAGGAGTCTCGACCTGCTTCCCGAGGGTACGTGAAGTGTGGGTCCCAACACTGTGCCGCCCAGAGATCCCCCGGCTTGCATGGGATGGGACCCTGTTACCCCACCTCCAGTGTCACTGCCTCAGCCCCAGATTGCCCAGTAGGCCTGAGGGAACTCCCCAATCCCCAAGCAGCTCCCTTCCCCTTTGCTGCTCGGCCACCTGCCCTTACTTCACAGACCCAGGAGTCAGAGTCCTGGTCCCTGACTCAGGCCTCACCCGGCAAGTCAATGATGAGCCAGCCATCCACTTCATCCTCCTCGGAGACGAAGGCTCCGGGGCAGTCAGGGTCCTCAGTGGGCTGGGGGTTGCTGAAGAAAAGGCTAGTGAGGCGCTGGAACATGGTGGGGAAGTGAAGCGGCCTCAGGGGGGCGCCCTATGGCAGTGCAGAAACCTGGGAGGTGTAGAGAGTAGTCAGGGCCACCACTGACTGAAGTTTACCCCCACTCCTGACTTCCGGATACCACCCCCAGCCCCCAGAGCAGTGACAAGAGTACAGCAGGGACGTGTGGGGACGCTTTGCCACCTATGCACTTTCTGGTAGCTAAGCCTGCCCTCAGGCTTTTCTGTTTTCTATGTGGCCTTAGGAAGTTATTTAACTTATCTGTGCTTTAGATTTCTCGTCTGTCACATGGCAATGATAATGGTACCCTCCTCTGGGTCCTTATAAGAATTAAATAAGCTAAACACAAAGTGCTTAGAATAGTACCTGGACTCAGAGTAAGAAGTCAGTAAACTAATCAACTAGTTATTAATATTATTCCATGCTCTAGGGACATGGAAGGAGTGATATATATGACCAGACTCTGTCAGGGAAGGTTTCCAGAGGATTGGGCATCCAAGCTGGACCTTGAAGGGTAAATAGGAGTTATCCAAGCAAGAAAGAAATTGCCCAATATTGTGATTATTTATCATCATTATCATAATACAGCGAACATTCATGTGCCAGGTACTATACTAATCGCTTTACCTATATTACCCCATGTAATCCTCACAACAACTCTAGGAAGTGAGTATAATTATTATCTCTCTTTTACAGATAAAGAAACTGAGTCTCAGAGAGGTAAGGTAACTTGCCCAAAGTCTCACAGCTAGTAAGATACAGAGGTAGGATTTGAACCCATGCAGTCAGATTCTAGAGGCAGCAGCCATAACCACTATAATCCATAGCTGGATGTCTGTCTGGATTAGGCATTTTTAACCTGGTGGCGAGAGGCCATTGTCCCTGTGTATTGTTATGCAAAGAAGGACCATGGTTTTCATCATGATTTCCTAAACAGCAGTCCTTGACCCCAGAGATTAGAACCACTACTCGAGCCTGGGTGGTTTGAAAAGTGCTGCCTAGCAGAAATCCCACAGAACTGCTACCGTCTCACCATGTGATCGCAAAGCCCTCAGTCATGTCTGACAGACAAAGTTCAAAGATCCTATTCCCACAGGCCCTTCCCCCTCTGCCCCCCTAGTCGTAAACTCCTGCTCAAGGGCAGCATCCTGGCTGGGAGGAGGATCAGGTTGCCTGGCCCCAGGGAGACAGCAGGTCAGTGGGAGGTGATGAGGGAGGGAGGGAGCTATCAGACCCTAGGAGCCCTTAAGGATGAGCACTGAGGGTTGGACCAGGACTTAAACCCTCAATCAGCCCTTCCCTGGGTGAAGATGAGTAAGGAGACCCCCTGCTCCATGGAGACACTAAGAAGGTGGCTCTCGATCTGCCCCTCTCCCCACCTCACAGCCTAGCACAGGACTAGACCTGGGCTAGGAGCTCCTGGCCAGACCCCCTGGATGTCCCTAAAGCTTGGCCCTCCACATCTGTCCCCTGAAGATGATTGACAGTTTTGCTACTGAGCCCCTTGTCACCTTCCTCTAGGGATGTTTCCACCCTTCCTATAGAACTCCTGGGGGGCTTGTCCACACTTCCATTCCCTGGAGGCATTCTACTCTTAATGCTAACCCACCTCAGGTATTTCTATGCTCATTGCTACCTCTCTCATTCCCTGGGAATGTTTTCACACTTGACACAGAATCACCTAACCTCCATACCCTGAGAGTATTTCCACACTTGCAGAACCACAGTGGACTCCAGAAGGAAGCACTCCCACGGTGCTGGCCCTGGTGGCAGATCTACAGGGATTAGGGAAGTTTGGGCCACCCCCAACTAGTGCCTGCCCAGCACATGCCACACATCCCAACCCATCTGTAGCCACAGGAGTTAGTGACTCAGTTACCAAAAATCCAGCAAGCTTGGCCTCTCCTGAAGGAAGGGAAGTTTGAGGACTTGTTGAGGCACAGCCTCCTTCCACGGACCTACTACTTCATTGAGAAGATGAAAGGGAAGTCAAGAGCTGTTTTCAGGGACCATGATATTCACCCGGCCCACTTTACAACTTCAGATCAGAGGATATAAGTCTGTCCAAAGACAAACAGCTAGATGGTGGCAGAGCAGGCCTAGCCCCAGGTCACTGAGAATCCAGTCCTGAGTGTACACAGTCAGGAAAGCCTCAGCAAACAATCCCCCAAAATATAATGATGCAGGGGAGATAAGGAGGTCAGACAGCAATCAGACCTTGATCAAGTTACTGACCCCCCCACAGAGCCCCTCTGCCCACCCCTTTTATAAAGGGTCTGGGGTTCCTGGCACCAAGATTCATAATGCACTTACCAGAGTACCCACTGTGTGCCAGAGCCTCTCCAGGCCTCCTCAAATTACAGATTGAGGTAAGGGAGGCTCAGTGGGGGGAAGCTTCCTGCCTGAGGTCACACAGCAAGTCATCCACAGAGCCAGGAGTAACAGCAGCACCAGCCAGCCAGGGCCTGCCCACTCATGACCACTGGGGGAGCCTCTCAGATTTTCTTTCCCAGCCCTGCCAGCTTCCTGGTTCTCACATTCCCAGCTCTGCTCCAGGGAGAACCATTCCCTTTAATAACTACAGCAGTCGTGCCCGGAATAGCACTTGAGCCCCAAGCCACCACTACCTCAACCCATCTTTGAGCAAAACCCAGGCTGGGATGGGGCTCCTCGTCTAGCCTCTGGGCCCATCCACTGGGGAAGTCAGAAGCTCTCTTTCTCCTACTCCTTCTCTGGGCCCTCTGTGAGCAGAGAGAGGGGCAGCACAAGCCTTGTAAACACCATCACTAGGCCAGTTCAGTCCTTCCTAGCTGACAACCCTGGGGGTCAGGGAGGTGATGAACAGCCAAACAGAAGGGAACTTGTACCTCCCACCCCACTCCTACATCAGCCCTGGAGACACCCTGATGCAACCAGTGACTCACCTTCCTGTGGTCAAAACAGCTGGGAGGCAGCAATTTTATTGGGCTCTGGGACTCCAAGGTACAGAGTTAGGATCAGGGCCACAAAAGGGGACCCAGTCTCCAGACCTGGAAAAAGATCCAGGAGTGAGGAGACCTACCAGCCCTATCAAATTTGGATGATGTTGAGCCCAAAGTAGAGTCCCCAGTGGACAAGGATTTGTAACTTGTTACTAGTGTTGAGCTCCTAGTAGGTATGTGCCTGTGGCTAATGCATCTGTCACTCACTCAGTAGTTATAACTCTAATTGGATGCATGACCTCGAGTAAGCCACTTCTCTCTGGGCCTCAGTTTCCCCTTCCATGAAATGAGGTCTAAGACTCCTCCTTTTGGGGCTGGGAGTGATATTAGCTAAGGCGCTGCACACATGTCAGGGATTAGGAGGATGTTATTATGTTAGTCCCGGCGGTGCAGAGCCGGGAGCCCGAGGAAGGGGATTCCACCACCATCTGGCGCTCCCCCAAAGACCTCGGAGCTGAAGCTCCAAGCCGCCCCTGAACTCGGGACAACCCCCTCAACCTAGACCCAGCAGCGCCGCCCGAACCCCTCTCAAGTCGCAAGGAGAAACCAGGGGATCAGAGACCTGCCCCAGCCGCTGAAGTAGCCAAGGAAACTGCCAAGGCCCCTCCAGTCCCGCTGCCTTTCAGCGTCCCTCACCCAAGGGCCCAGCCCCGACCCAGCGCCCACCGGGTCACCGGAGGACAAGCGACCCGAGCGGGGAGGGGGGAAGGAAGGCGGTGCCGGCCTTGGTGACGTCTCAATGTCATATGCAAATAGGGAGACGTCATGGTCTACCGGCGTGCGGCAGCCAATCGGGAGACCCGAACGCAGCCTCGGCGGCCGCCGGCAAAAACAGACAAAGACCCGGGAGCAGGGGGCGCGGGGCGTGTCCCGGGGCGCGGGGAGCCCCCCCCCGGCCGGAGCTGCTCCGGACTCACCTGGGGGCGAGGGCGAGGGCGGGGCGGCGGGAAGGGTGGCGCTGAGGTAGTTGTGCGGCGGAGCGTCCCAGGATCGGCGGCTGATCACAGGCCGGGGCGCATCGCGGGGGCTGGGCGGGGAGGCGGCGGGGCTGCGGGCCGGACGCTCCGGGCTGCTGCGCTCGCCCGCCGGGCTTTGAGTCTGTGCAGCGGCTGCTGCTGGGCTCACTGCACAAATTGGAACGTTCAAACAGCTGATTGTGACGTCACAAAGGGGCCCGCCCGCCCCGCGTCACCGGCCGGCGGAGCGGCGGCCAATCCCAGGCTGCGGATCCCCCCTCCCTGCCCCATCCACGGTTCGCCGGCTAGTGGCTCCTGCCCCGGAGCCCGGCTCCGAGCCTCCGGGGACCGCCGCGAGAGGCGACTGCTGGGAGCTTGGACCCCCTGCCCCAGGGCGACCCCCAGACCTCTCAGTGAGGAGCGTCCCCACTCCTTCCCACGGGATCCCCATCTTCCTGCACTCCCTCCACATATCCCAGCTCCCTCACCTCTCCCACTGTCCCCCCATATCCTTTCACCGTCATCCTATATCCAAGTACCCCAGTCTGTACCCTTTTCTCAACTCCACACCACGTCCACGCACCTCCTTTCTCCCTGCTCTCCCTCCTTTTTCTCTCTCACCTCCTCACCCCCAACACGTTCTCTGCTTTCCCACCCTATTTTTCCTTAGCTAGGCAGACTTGAGAGGTGAGCGACATCCCTTTTTCCTGGTTCCGCGGGAGCACCTGGATATGTAGAGTTGGTTAGGCTGACGGGAAATTTTGCAGAGTAGGACGTGGAGAGGAATTGCTTTGGGCTGAATAAACATTGACCTAGAGACCGTTCTGTACTGGAATATTTACACACCTTATTTGATCCACGTTGCTACCGGGGCTGGACAGAAAAGTGACAGGACAGGGATCAGTTATTAGTCTCGATTTTCACACGGGGAAACTGAGGATCACAAATCTCACTGTTAGTATGTGGATTCATATTCAATAATGCATTCAACATTTATTGAGTACCTACTATTGCCGCAGCCAGACCACTAACGGACATTTATTGAAGTTACCCAGTACCAGACACTGTGCTATAGCACTTTATATGTGGTTGGTTTTTTTTTTAAAGATTGGCACCTGAGCTAACATGTGTTGCCAATCTTCCTTTTTTTCTCTTCTTCTTCTTCCCAAAGCCCCCAGTACATAGTTGTATATTCTAGATCTAGGTCCTTCTGGCTGTGCTATGTGGGACGCCACCTCAGCATGGCCTGATGAGCGGTGCTGTGCCGGTGCCCAGGATCCAAACCAGCGAAACCCCAGTCTGCCCAAGTGGTGTGCACCAACTTAACCACTCAGCCACAGGCCGGCCCCATGTTTTATGTGTCTTGATCTTCACAACAACCCCCAAAAGTGAGTATTATCTCCATTTTCCAGTTAAGGAAACAGACTCAGAGAGCCTAAGTGACTTCCTAATGTCACAAAGCTATAGTAAATGGCAGAGCCAGGATTTGAACCCATAGTTCCTGGCCCCAGCCCTCTCTACTCTACATGCACCAGATTGCCTAAATCCCAGAGTGCTTCAGCACCCCCAGGGGGACCTGGGCCCAGTCCTGACTGCCCCAAACTTGCTATGTGACCTCAAGAAAGTCGTCTTACCTCTCTGGGCCTCAATTTCCTTTTCTGTCAAACTTAACATATCCAAGCTTCCTTCTAGAGCTTCTTTCAAACACTCTGCTGTCAGGATTCTGCCAATCCCATGCTCTAAACCCCCAGCTCCCCCAGTGGCCTGGGAAATGCCCAGGGAGAGGCCACAAATATACATCCTCAGAATCTCAGAGGTTCTGAGTCCTGTCTCAGTACAGCAGGACTGGTGAGGGTGGGTCTGAGAACTGCCCATCTGGCCCAACAGGAGACAGGGAGTGAGGTAGGCCAGAGCTTCATGCTTTGGTGACAAAATCCTGTCCCAGCCTAGTCTGAAACCCCAGAGGGACTCCTCAGCCCTAGCAGCTAGGAGAAGGAGACGGGAAATAATATCCAGAGGCTGCTCGGGGGAGGAGAGAGCAGTGTTTTGGAATGGTGTCCCTAAAGTGTCCTCATTTCATGCAACCCTGAGCCTATGCCCATCACATTTGCTTCCTGCTACCCTCTCTTGACCTCTTTGCTGACTTAACTGTATAATCATTAATACACCTCTCCTGTCACACCACTTGTCTGCTTAAAACCTTCTGTGTCTCCCAAAGTACCACACTCCTCACACAGCATTCATGGCCTTCCATGACGCAGCCCCAGTTCTCTCCAGTTTCATCTTCCCTTCTTCTCCCACATGCACCTTGTGCTAAGGTCAAACTCCTCTTTGCCCCTTCAACACTCTCCCACATCCACACTTTTGCTCAAGCTCTTTCCCCCGCCTGGAAAGCCCTCTTCAGGCCTTTGTGAATTCAGATCTTTCCTGTCTTCAAGATTCTACTCACCCCTTCTTCTAGGTAGCCTTCCCTGTCCCCAGCCATGTGTCCAGAGCTATCTTGATGGACAGTCATTTATTTATTCAATAAACAGTAAATGAAGATGACCAATTGTGGGTGTGTATGTGTCTTCCCAAGTGGATAGTTGGCATCCCAAGGGCAGAATCTTTGTCCATATACTCCCCCACCCAGCCTGCTGGGCCTGATAGCGAGTAGACTCTAATCAAATCAGCAGTTACAGCTCAAGAAGGTTGGCTTGTACAAGAGTTGACAGCTGGACCCTCTATCCTGGGACAGGAGGTTTTTTATTGGACATAGAGTTCTGGTTCCCTGAGCCCAGGGATGGGGGCTCCTGACATAAACTCTGATACCCTAAATGACCTGGATTCTGCTCCCAGCCTTAGCTGAACCCCATGTACAGACTGCTAGGTCAGATCCCAGTCTTCCATTTCTCTGTAGAGTCAGAGGTACCTATGGAAGTAGGGGGCTGGAGCCCAGTGGAGTCCCTTCCTGAAACCCTGGGGACCCATCCCTCTACACTGCAGAGATTTATTATCAGGGCTGGAGAAGACCTAGACCTCAATTCATCCAAACTCCTCACTTTATAGGTAGAGAAACTGAGGCAGAGGGAGGTCAAGGTACGTGCTTAGGATTATAGAGTAGCAGAGCCATCTACTGACCCTGGTCCTGGGGAGCGGGCTTAGTATTCTGGGACCTTGGCCTGGACCTGGGGGCTGTAAAAAGGGGCAGTGGGCACCATACTGGGGGTAATCCTAGAATCCCATTTCCAATCAGACATAGGATGCCACTCCTATGTACACACATGGATATGCATGGACATCTATGCATACACATGAAGGCATCCATGTACAAATATACACCCATGTGCTCATGAGCTCACATCCATGGGGTTAATCCATCCAATCCCTGCCCAGATGTAAGCACTTGCCCAATTTTATGGCTCCCAGGATTGGAGGTCAAGAGGTCACCCTTCTATTCCTGTCTGGGACTTGGGCTTGGCCTCACCAAACCCTGGGGGCTCCCCGATGACTTGGGGCCCCCCACTTCAAAGGGTAAAGATGTGTCAGCCTGGGTGTGTCCCTCACAGGCCTTCCGTGTACTTGAAGGTATGAACCTGCTGGAGAACTGTCTCACCACCCCCCCCTCCCCTTTAGCCCCTAAGCTAGAGGGCAAGGCTGAGATGAAGCCCAGTGGGTAGCTTGGAATCTGAGTCAAAACCAGCAAGTTCTGATCACTCTGGAAGCAGAGCTCTCCTCCTACCCCCCACTAGCCCTAGATCTAGAGTTAAACAAATAATTTTAGTGAAGAAACTATTGAGATTTCTATATGCCAGGTACTATTCTAAGTGCTTACCTGTGTTGATAACTCATTTAGTCTTCACAACAATCCCATAATGTATGTAGTAGGTAATATTATTCTTCCCATTTTATTGATGAAGAAACTGAGACAGAGAGGGGAAGAAATTTCATTGGTAAAGCCAACTAGGGCAGACACGATCCCCAAATTCCCCCAAGAGATGGGTTTATACATTAACAAGGGGCCATAGCTCCTGAATTCCTATTCAAAAAGCTTTGTTGTTCAACCCAGAGATGCCTGAATTGAGGATAACGGTGGGGGTGGGGGTTGGGGGGCATGCGTATACACCATGAAAGAGACCCTTGTCTGACTGTCAGTAAATCCAGATTTCAATCCTGGTTCTATCAATCCTGGCCTCACTGCCTGGCCCTGGGCAAGTCACTTTCTTTGTCTGAGCCTCAGTTTCCCTATCTGCAAAATGGCTGGTTCTGTGCTTCCTAAATAGTACCTCCAGCCCCAACCTCCAGGCATCCGAGTTTGTTTGGGTGAACTGTGCTTAATGCCCCTGACCATGAGGAGGTGATGGTCAGGACAGGATTCATTTCAGGAAGAGGAGATGAGTGCAGGAAGCCAAATGCCTAGCTTAGTTTTAGTCCATTTGCCCATGGTGTGAGGGTGGGGTGGTGACTTTGGGGCTCCATGTGATAAACATGTGGGTATGTTTGTGAGTATGAACAAGTACCCGAGTGAGCTGCTCTGCTGTGAGTGTCCTGCATGAATCCCCACGTTTCGAACTTTTAAAGGAAAATGGTTGCATCCCTCAAGCTTTGAGACTGGAGAGGAGAGCGTGGACAGTGAGTTTCCCTCGTGCTGGACCAGCCACTGTTGTAGCGCAAATGGACTCCCTGAAGCTCAGACCGCTGCCCTTTCCTGATCTCTGCTCTTCCTTGGCTCCCCACCACCTTCAGGCTGAAAATACTACTACTGGCCAGGCCCCCTCTCATGTACCTGGTACACAGTAAGCATTCAGTAAGTGCTGTGCTTGAAGCTGCCCCCACCCAAGCTTTTGGCATTCTCTGTCAACACACACACCCCCTCTACCAATGATCACACTCCAAACCACCACCAGCTTTCCTGCTTCCAGGATTTTGCTCTTGTACTTTCTTCCTCCTAGGGAACCCCATCCTTCACTCACTTAATCTCCCTGTGTCTAGACCCTCTCTAGTCTTCAGGACTAATATAATCAGCAGCTTATATTTATTGAGCATTTATGATGTGCCTGTAACTCTCCAAGATGGACATTGTTGTTATCCCCATTTTACAGATGAGGCAATTGAGGCTCAGGTTGCTGAGGCTCAAGATCACAGTGCTATTAAGTGTCTGTGCACGTTTCTATATATTCAACTGTATAGAAATATTGTATGTGCATAATAAATATTGTATGTCAATAATAAATAGCATAAAAATGATAAAGCCTATGTGTGAAAAATGTACAGCATTTTTACCCAACATTAAATCATTTTCTGGAGCAGCAGGCATTCCCATGTTGGCCTTAAAGGGACAAACTGCCATGTTGTGCAGATGGCCACATGGCAAGGACCCAAGGAGGGCCTCTAGAAGCTAAGTGTGTGGGGCCGGCCCTGTGGCGCAGTGGTTAAGTTCGGCATGCTCTGCTTTGGTGGCCCAGGTTCGCAGGTTTCTATACTGGGTGCAGACCTACACCACTTGTCAGCCATGCTGTGGTGGTGACCCACATACAAAATAGAGGAAGATTGGCACAGATGTTAGCTCAGGGCTAATCTTCCTCAAGCAAAAGAAGAGGAAGATTGGCAGCAGTTGTTAGCTCAGGGCAAATCTTCCTCAGCAAAAAAAAAAAGCAGCAGCAGCAGCAGCTGAAAGTGCTCCCTGACCGACAGAGAACAAGAAAATGGGGATCTCAGTAATATGGCCGCAAGAAAATGAATTCTGCCAACAACCTGAGGGAGCCTGGAAGCCAATCTTTCCCAGGTTGAGTCTCCAGATGAGGACACAGCTGGCCAACACCTTGATTTCAGCCTTGTGGGTCCCTGAGCAAAGAACCCAGAGGAGCTGTGCCTGGACTTCTGATTTATAGAACTGTGAGCTAATAAATGGTATATCTTGAGCACCTAAGTTTGTGGAGGTTTATTACACAGCAATGGAAAACTACTACACACATGTCAAAGAAAGTTTCTTGCATGAAAATTGAGGCAGCTTGAGTTACTAACATACTGTAGTACATTTTGTCTTAGGGCAAATAGTTCTGTGAAGCATAGTAAATAGTGTTATAACTGGGAAATATCATTTTTTCTTTTGCCAAAGTCATATAGTTGAAGTCGAGGGATAGCACTTCCTCCAGGAAGCTCTCCAAGATCTCTTTGGGAAGAAGTAACCTCTCCCTCCACAAAAAAAGATTCAAGGAAGGCTTCCTGGAAGAGAAGACACCTTAGCTAGGCTTGGAAGGATGAATAGAAGCTTGGGGCAAAGGGGTTGAAAGGCCTGAAATATGATTTCAAATCAGGAGCCCTGCACCCTTGCCTTGGCTCTGCTTCTGACTTGCTATGTGACTATGTCCCTCCGTGGGCCTCTGTTTCTCTGTCTATACAATGGGGGCATGATGGCGACTCCTTTGCCTGCTCACCTTTTTTCTGCCCCTAAGGAGAGCTTTTCTAAGGAGAACTTTGTCTTGTCTGACTGCTTTCTAGGCTTTGGAGATATAGAACTTGGATAACAGGGTGACAGAGACAGGATGGAGAGGTGAGAGGAAAGAGGGAAGGAAAGAAAAAAAGCTAGGCTTGGGGGAAAAGGCCTAGAGGGACAGTATTTTGTTGTTGTTTTTTGAGAAGGTTAGCCTGAGCTAACATCCGTTGCCAATCCTCCTCTTTTTCCTGAGGAAGACTGGCCCTGAGCTAACATCCGTGCCCATCTTCCTCTACTTTGTATGTGGGACGCCTACCACAGCATGACTTGCCAAATGGTGCCATGTCCCCACCCAGGATCTGAAGTGGCGAACCCCAGGCTGCCGAAGTGGAACGTGTGCACTTAACTACTGCGCCACCAGGCTGGCCCCTAGGGACAGTTTTTGATGGACAGTGACAAGTTTGGTGAGTGAGGGACACTGAGAGGCAGCAGTGGGGCGTGAAAGGATTAGTGAGAACAAAGGAGATTCTAAAGAGTGTTGACATGGATTAGAGACCCTTTGATGTTTTTCAAGAGTTACAAATATTAGATTCATTTTAAATTAGTTTTTGGAGTTGGACTATTGTTCTTGGATTTAGTACATTTTTATTCATTTTTGAATAGGTTAAAATGCATATGATTCAAAATCCCAGAGAACAAAAGGATATAGGTTTCCTTCCCATTTCCATCCCCTGTACCCTCCAATCAATTTCCACTCCCCAGGGGCAAATGCTGCTACCAGTTTCTTGTGTGAATTGTCATAAATATTCTCTGCATATACAAGTATGTATATGTATATATGATCTCCTCCAATTTGCCCTTTATACTACAGTTCTTGAATGTGACATTGAAGGTGCTAAGCCTGAGCCATGTGGGGCCCTGGGGTTTATCTGGGTTATGGGAGCGTTTGGACTCAATGGTGTCTCTGAAAGATTCTGATCCATTCCCTGGATCAAGCTCTTCCTGCTGCCCTTTCCCTTGGTTCTACCCACCCTACCCTCTAGGCCGAGTGGCAGCCTCAGCCCTTCACTATGGCCTGCTCTCTGAGTTTCTCAGAATCCCTCCTACTCCATAAAAATCCTCCTGGCCTGACTCCCTTGATTCCAGCCAAGAGTTTACCACCAAGAGCTTTTGGCAGAAAATCCAGGGATAGAAGCTCTGAATAGCGTGTAAATATTTATTGATCAATTCCCGGACTTGCCAGGGGCCTCCCTGCTTACTCTCAATTTGCTTATCTGGTTTCTGTGGAGTTTGCCATCCCTTTCTGCCAGAGGAATTCACTGGGTCTACTCTAAGCTCCTGGGGGCAGAACCTTACCTGTGAGCCTTAAAAAATGTGCCTTTTGTAGAGAAAGAAACCCTTCCCCCTGTAATGGAACTGCAAGGAATGATTATCTAGAGATCATCTAGTGCCCTGAGTTTACATTTGAGGAGACGGAAACCCGGATGAGTGGGAAGGACTTGCCCAGGGTAACAGAATGCATGAGGGAAAGGACAGAACACGAACTTGAGGCTTTGATTTCCAGCTCCTACCTCTTCCCCCTCTCCTTCTAGAGTCTAAACTCAGCCAACCTTTATTCTCTCAAAATCTAGTATATAAAGTTAACAGAATTGTGTTATATTCATCGAATGGACTACTATTCAGCAATAAAAATGGAGTAAACTACTAATACCGGCAACAAATATGGATGAACCTCAAAATACCACGCTGAACAGAAGCAAGCAGACGCAAAAGAGTACATGCCATATGATGCCATTTTTGTGAACTTCTAGAACAGGCAAAAGTAATGTACACTGACAGCAGATCAACAGCTGCCTGGGGATGAGTGGAAGGACTGACTATAGAGGGGAACGAGGGAACTCTCTGGAGCGATAGAAATGTTCTATATTTGGATTGTGTGATTGTTTACATGAGTGAATATATTTGTCAAAACTCATTATACCTCAAAGTTGCCTTAAGAAGAAAAAAAAGGCAACATTGAAATATACTTACTCAATTTAGTTGAGAAAATACAATGTGACCACTGACCTACATACACAAAATCAACATTGACCAATTCATGTGAGCAAGGCAAGCTCAGCAGTTCATAACCCCAGGTCAGATGTTTTCCATCTTTCAAATGAAGTTGTCAAGATTTTGGTCAGAACATCATTTTCCTTAGACTTTTGCTCAAAAACTTCTTCTGTCATGACAGCTGTTCCTGACTTGGGTTGGATTAGAATGCTGGTGAAAGAAAGAAAGAAAGAAAGTTGGTGACTAATACCTCTTTGCTCTATATCCAGGTGACTTATTGACTTGCCAGATTTAATATTTCTTCTGCAGGGGCCTTCAAAGCTTTTTAGCTCTTTCCTTTAAAAAAAAGTATTTGTACAAGTAATAGTAATCATGGCTAACATTTATTGATTGCTTTCTACGTTTCTATGTTTTCATGTAATATCTCATTGCAGCTTCACAAAGGTCCTGTAAGTGAGCTTCTCGTAATATCCCCATCTTGTAGGTTTGGAAACTGAGGTTCAGAGAGTTTGAGTTACCTGCCCAAGGTTTGCCGGCTACTAAGTAAAAGAGTGGGATATGAATCCTGTCAGCCTGGCTTGAAAGCCCATCCAGCTCTTAAGTGCTATATGGCATTGCCTAGCAACATGACTTATGAGGGAAAGCAAGGCCCTTTTGCCTCAGGATCCTCACTGGTGCTAGAAATTCCACCATTATCGCGTCCTTCCTCACAGTTAAGCACTGCCCCTTTAGATGCCTCCTCAAATATAACTAGTCAAGAGCGGGGAACACTAAATCCCCATACATCTAGTCGAATGGGCTTTTCAGATGACTTCTCTCCACTGAATAGACTGAGAGAGAAACACAGATTGGGAGGTGGGGAAAGGGTGGCGGGGCATTGAAGGGGAAGGACAGAGAAGTGGAGGTCGGAGCAGATGACCCAGTTTTCCTGGGCTGGCCCTACTCGACCTCACATTGATAGGCCCTGTGGAAACACAACCCCATGGTCAATCGGCTCTGGTTCTCAGCCCAGAACACTGGGGACAGGGAGCTAAGTGGGTGAAAGGTGACAGGCGAGGCTCTTTGGAATGATGCCCCGAGTAGCCTAGGTGCCTCTTTCTGAGCCAGGGTGTCCTTGGGGAAGGCAGGTGGAACAAAGGGCATGACATGAATCCTTCTCTCAGAAGGAAGAGGGTCAGCCTCACTCTTTTGCCTGGAGTGGTTGTATTCTAGCCACCTGAAGTCTATTTTTAAAAATTAAAACATAATTTAAAAGATGCAACAGTTTACATAAATATTGTATAAAATCCAAGTAACCTTCCTAATTTTTTTTTTTTTTTTTGAGGAAGATTAGCCCTGAGCTAACATCTGCCACCAATCCTCCTCTTTTTGCTGAGGAAGACTGGCCCTGAGTTAACATCTGTGCCCATCTTCCTCTGCTTTATATATGGGACTCCTGCCACAGCATGGCTTGACAAGCAGCACATAGGTCTGTACCCGGGATCTGAACTGGCAAGCCCCAGGCCAACGAACTGGAACATGCAAACTTAGCTGCTGCGTCACCGGGCCAGCCCCAAATTCCTAATTTTTTAAAAATTACAAACATAAAATTCAAACAATCAAAATGAAATCAACGTCACCCTTGATCACCCCTTGTCCAATCCCAGGGATCTTCCACAACTGCCCCTAATTTGGAGTGTATCCTCCTTTCCTTTTTGTACACAACATATGTACATACATATAGAAAGGGTTTTGTTTCACAGGGCTTTTTGCTTCTAGTTTTAGAATTATACTTTAAAATTTCTATTACTTAATTACAAGGAGATAGTTCAAAATTCCAAAGGTTCAATAGGGACCACAGTGGAAATCAAGTGGCCCTCACTCCCCTGTTCCCAGCCACCTGGTCTCCTTGGAGACCACCTTCAGTTCCAGTTTCCTGTGATTCCTCCCAGAGATATTCTGAGCCTTTAAAACCCAATGTATATATACATATATGTACGTTTCACAGAGAGACACTGTTCTATACCTTGTTTTTTTCACTCTACAGTTTATCTTACCACCCTTATCAGTATGGAAAGCAGCCTCATTCTTTTTCACATTTGCATAGTATCCCATTTATGCATTTATCCCATTTATGCATGATATTTATCCAGCCCCCTAGGGAAAGAAAGGCTGTGTCCAAAATGTTATTATTACAAACAATGCTGCAATTAATATTTTCATCTATAATTTCGCAAATTTATTTGTGAGATGAATATCTATTAGTGGAGATTAGTCAGTTGAGGTTATTTTAAAAGTTTAAATAGCATTTTTAAAGTTGATAGATATTGCCAAACAGCCTTCAGGATGTACCAATTTATACTGTTTGTAGGTTTGTTTGGTTCTACATAAATATATCATATACACCACCCCGCAGACTCACATTTTTCACTGAACAATATGACTTGGAGTTCTACCTACGCCAATACACGTAGATCTACCTCATCAAAAAAAAAAACTGGAGGGGCCGGCCCAGTGGCACAGCAGTTAAGTTTGCATGTTCCGCTTCGGCAGCCCGGGGTTCAATGGTTGGATCCTGGGTGCAGACATAGCACACTTGTCAAGCCATGCTGTGGCCCGCATCCCACATATAAAGCAAAGGAAGATGGGCACAGATGTTAGCTCAGGGCCAGTCTTCCTCAGCAAAAAGGGGAGGATTGGCAGCAGTTAGCTCAGGGCTAATCTTCCTAAAAAAAAAAAAAAATACTGGAGCTGGCTCAGTGGCATAGCGGTTAAGTTCCTGCGCTCCACTTAGCTTCAGCTGCCCGGGGTTCGCAGGTTCGGCTCCCAGGCACGGACCTACACATTGCTCATCAAGCCATGCTATGGCAGTGTCCCACATACAAAACAGAGGAAGGTTGGCACAGATGTTAGCTCAGGGCCAATCTTACTCACCAAAAAAAAAAAAAAAGTCTTACAATTTCCCATTGTATGACTGTAGATAGCTTATTTAGTTGATCACTTATTGATGGACATTTGGGTGGTTTTCAATTTTTTGTGCCACAAACAATGCTACACTAACTATTCTTGTATGAATAGAATAGATTCAGAGAAGTGAACTGCAAGTATACATATTTCAAATTTCAATAGATGGTGTCAAATTGCACTCTCAAAATATTGTGCCCATCCAAACTTCTACCAATGGTGCATGAGAGCTTTAGGTTTACACCTAGAATTGACCCATGTACTTTCTCCTGAATTAAAGCTCAAAGTCCCAGTTATTACTGAGATCATCCAGGCCCTGAGCCCCGCTCTGCAGAATCTGAGTAGACAAGTTGAGTGTTGGGAAGGATGAACACAAATGAGGGGCAGGCTGTCCCCCAGGAGCCAGGCAGTCACCCAGGTAACACAACCCTCTCCAAAGGAAAGGCTACTTTGGGAGAAAGTGAGTCTGCCAACACTAGAGGTGTTTGAGTGAAGGTCTGGTATCAAGAAATGCACTATTTACTGTGTGCCAGGTCTTGGGCTGGTGTCTTGACCCAGAGATGAGTCAGACCTAGTCCCTGACCTCCCAGAGCTTGATACTCCTGAAGAAAATAGACAAGTAAACAGACAGTGACAATTTTATCTACTAAGTATTGAGTTGGACTTCCTGTTCTGACAATATCTGGAACTTCCTGCTACGTAACACATGAAAATGCTGGAAATAAAAACAACAAACATCCTTTTAAAGGTACAACCGAACCTGCAACACTTTGGGTTTTAACAGACATTTGGGGAGATAAAGGCTTGGGCTTACATGAAGTTAGGGGTTGGAACTGAGACCCTTGATGAATCTAGGACCCTTTAAGGGCTACACCCAATGAAACAGTAGACTAGGGAAAAACAAACATCTGACTACTAGCAAAGGAGACAAAAAGGATATGCGTCCATCTTGACCCGGTCTCTGGGCGGAGAAAAGAAACTACCTCCTGAGAATTAGAAACCACATGCCTGCCCTCGAGTCTTGGGTTCGTATTTATATCAGCTGCACAGCTGGGAACCCACAGGGCGGAGAAATTAACATAAAAGGAGACCTATTCCAAAACCATCTCTTAGATGCCTAGCAGAAGCAAATGCAAATCCTCTCTGGATCTCCCCATCCCCCCATTGTAGGCTACACAGAATTCCAATATATAAGGCTCTTCCAAACATTAGCTAATAATCCACAAGGAAGCAACTGATGAAGTACACAAGGAAACAATCCACCATGAGTAAGCTTCAGTAGACACAACAAACAGAGGAATCAGACTCCCAAGAACTTCAGATAACAGAATTATCAGATAGAGATTACTAAGTGCAGGTTAGAGGCAGCTGCTGAGGGTTTGGGGAGCATAGAGAAAGAACAGACTCCCTGATGGAATCAAAGTCTTCATAAAGAAAGGAATTTTAGGGGCCAGCCCGGTGGCACAGCAGTTCAGTTCACACATTCCACTTCAGCGGCCTGGGGTTTGCCAGTTCCGATGGTGGGTGTGGACATGGCACCACTTGTCAAGCCATGCTGTGGCGGGCATCCCACATATAAAGTAGAGGAAGATGGGCACAGATGTTAGCTCAGGGCCAGTCTTCCTCGGCACAAAGAGGGGGACTGGCAGCAGTTAGCTCAGGGCTAATCTTCCTCAAAAAAAAAAAAAAAAAAAAAAAAGGAAAGGAAAGAAAAGAAAAGAAAGGAATTTTAAGAATGGGCCTTGAAGGAGAAGTAGGACTTTGCCCAGTGAGGACAGGTGCTGTTGGAGGTAGCAGGTGGGGCGTACAAAGTAGAATGTACCAAGCGAATGACTATTGATAGTTTACTTCCTCAGGTGCAAATAGTGCAGAAAAGTAGGGGATGAAGGAAGGGAGGAAGGTAGGGGATAGATCATGCTGGTCCTGTTGAGCCATCTTAGGGAGGAAGGTAGGGGATAGATCATGCTGGTCCTGTTGAGCCATCTTAGGGACTTTGGTTCTTAAACTAAGTACAAAGGAAAGCCATGAAGGGTTTTTAGTGAGAGGTTAATGATATTTGTTCATTCATTCATTCATTCAACAATGGGTGTCAGGCATGGAGAACGGGTTGGAGAATGGAGGGTGGCAGCAGGAGACCAGTCAGGAGAGTATAGCAGACACGTAGGTGCGAAATGCTGGTGGCTTAGACCAGGGTGGTGGCAGTGAAGATGCAGAGGAGTAGGTGGATTTGCCTGATATTTAGGTCAAAGCTTGAAAGTGGATTGTATACAAGGGAAGAGTAAGTGGGAGGTGTTAGGGCTGATTTCCAGGTCTTTGGCTGAGCAACTGAAAGACTGGTGGTGCCATTCACAGGGATAAGCAATTAAGGAGGAAGAGTAAGTTGTTGGAAGGAAGATCATGAGCTGAGTTTTAGACATTTGGAGTTTAACGTGACTTTGGGATATCCCTGGTGGTGACGTCTAGGAGGTAGTTTGATCATATGTCTGAATCTCAACAAGAGAAATCTGGGCTGGAAATAAATATCTGAGAGTCATCAATATATAAACAATAATTGAAACTACGAAAGTATATGAGAGTCCTTTGGGAGGCTGAGTTCCATCTCCTGTTGTATTGGTTAAGAGCTTTTGGTTGCAAGTAACTAAGACCCAACTCAAACTGGATTAAACTAGAAAAGGAATTTGATTGAAATGTTTAGCAATAATTACCTTCAGGCAAGGCTTGATCTAGTGGCTTCAATAATGGAACTAAGATCCAATCTTTTCTAATTTCCCCAAAACACTTCCTGGAAGTTGGCTTAATTCTTGACAGGCTGTCTCTTTGTGACCACATGACAATGTAGGGGAACAGCTCTGCCTTGGCACCCTGGTGACTCTGCATATATTCGTTCATACAGGCCACACACGCAAAGGTTTGAAAAGCTTATCTGAGCCTTGGCAGAATGCCTTGTGATCATCCGAGAACATGAGAAGATGGGAGGCTTGTAAGGCATTGAGGCTATTTTCTACTTGCCTTCCTATCTCCCCTGGGAGACTGTCATGAGACAGTTTTATTGCTTCCCAGTTTCTGATTAAAAGACTTTCTGCCCCACCCTACTCATGATGGAGCTACAGAACATAAAACCTGTTTACTGCAGTCTAGAACTGGCTCCTCTTTAACAGGGTACCCACAACTCGTGTTGCAATTATTCAGCCCCTTTTGTTTCAGTGCCATCCTTTTCGGTGTGTGGAACAAGGATCACAGGGAGCTGGCTTGTTCTTCTTGCTGTCTATGTAAGTAACAAACTGCTTAAATTGAAAAGTGGCTTATTGTATCTTTACCAATAGAATCAATTAGGCCTTGGCGTTGGCCTTGCCTTATCTTGTCTTGTACGTATAAGCTACCAGCTGCTCCTAGGTCTGGGTGCTTCCAAGCTCCAACCTAGTAGAAAGAAAAGGAAAGGCCCATTTCCCCAAATGGCTCAATCCAAAATTCTAGAATTGAGTGTTGTTGGCTCTGATTGACCTGGTTTGCTCATCCCTGAACCAATCACCGTGGCTAGGGATTTGGAATGTATTGATTAATTTAAGCCATTTAGGGCCCATTCCTGGAAATGGGGTTGAAGTCAATTCCACTCAAGGGGCTGGTCCCGTGGCCGAGTGGTTAAGTTCGCGCGCTCCGCTGCAGGCGGCCCAGTGTTTCGTTGATTTGAATCCTGGGCGCGGACATGGCACTGCTCATCAAACCATGCTGAGGCAGCGTCCCACATGCCACAACTAGAAGGACCCACAACGAAGAATATACAACTATGTACCGGGGGGCTTTGGGGAGAAAAAGGAAAAAAATAAAATCTTAAAAAAAAAAACAAAAAACTCCACCCAAAACACATGGCTGAGAATTCAGGGTCCTACTAGGAAGGGGAGAATGAATGCCAGGAAGCAATAAACAAAGCCCACTACACTTGTCTCCTTTTCCAGAGCAGGGAAGTTTATGTGTATTTGTGGGGAGGGCATGAGGGTTCTGGAGGCATAGTTGTGGAGGGTGTGGCTCTGGAGGAGGGAGAAGGGTTCAGAGAGAGGAGGCTGGGGAGGGGGAGCCAATCTTTAGCCTTCAGGTTGTAGGCCTGGTTTACATCTTGGTCTTGTTTTCCTAACAGGATGGCTTATGCAACGGTGGGCCTTTGTGGGTAGGGGACAGGAAGGAAATTGAGAGAGCTGGAGGCACAGGGTCCCGGAAACCTTTCCTCAGGCATTAGGTAAGGCCAGATCTCTGGTTCCTTTTGGGTCCTTACAATATCTGGGTCCTAGAGCCGAGGAAGGAGCTGGTATGAGTCTCCCAGTGGGCCTCACCGGAAACCCAGCCCAAGAACAAGAGATAGCTGGTGTAGGAGACAGATGATGACAAACCTAGTTTCTGGGTCTAGTGCCACCACTGACTTGCTGTGTGACCCTGGGCCAGGCACTGCTCTTCTCTGGGCCATAGTTTCCCAATCTGTACAGTGAACTAGATCAGCCCTTTCCTACTTTTTCAATCTTAAGGATGCCTTTAATTATTTTTCCCTACATGACACTGCCTTCCACTCACCCCCATTTGTTGAGATGTTACTGTTTATTTTAAAAGTTTATTGTCTTCTGGTGAAAAACCTGTACAGATCAAGCCAAAGCTGTATCTTTAATCCTTCTTTTTGCTATTATAGCAACCCTGACTTTTTTCACTCTGTTCTCGTGTTTCTTTTGCTGATTTTCTTGAGTTCTTTCCTTCTCACCCAGGCCAAATCTTGCAAATCTATGTTTGGGTTGATTTCTCTTTGCATAATCCAAGGAATTGTAAATTTTTTAAAAGTCTGTTGTTTTGCCATTGCCAAAGTGGGTTCAAATCTGTAGACAAAGATAATTATCTGGTGTATTCTCATACGTTTTGGTTAGTTTTTCAAGAATTTCTGGCTTAGGTACTGTTGCTTTCCCAGGGTGAAGGAAGGACCTCTATGACTATTTGTTTAGGCAGAAACAGTTGCTATGTCATGAACTTCCTTGCCTGGCTGGTTACTTGTGTCATTCATAATGGTGGAAGCCAGGAAGGAAAAAAGCCTTGAGCTGTGTTTAAAGATTTTGTATACTTGTCAACCTGAGATTGTTGCTCTAAGTTTCTGTCTGTCAAATGTCTGTTAGTGAAAGTCTCAGAGAACTGTCCATCAGACCTTTACAGGAGCCAGGGTCTGAGTACCAGGGACAAGATATAGGGGGATTCAGGAAGCATTTGATCAATGCTACCTCCAAAATATCTCTTGAATCCACCCACTTCTCTCTACCACCCTGGTCCAAGCCACCATCTTCTCTCACCTGGCTGACTGGTCTCCCTGCTGCCACCCTCGCTTCCTCCAATCCATTACTCACCCAGGAGCCAGAGGGGAATTTTTTAAATCTAAATTGTGATCATGTTCTAACTCTACTCGAAACCCTTTAGTGGACTTCCCATTGCTCTTAGAATAAAAATCCAACTTTGCATCGTGGTCTACAAAGGCCACTTGACCCTTGCCTACTTCTGCAAGTCTCACCTCTTGCTCACTTCATTCCACACTGGCCTCCCTCACTGCAAGTTCATGGTAACCTCAATTACCCCCTCCCCATACTCGCCATTCACCATTGCCAATTCTTTACATCATTGGCTCCTTCTCATCCTTTAGGTCTCAGCTTAAACATCACCTCCTCAGACAGACTTTACTTGATTACCCAATCCAGTCTATAGTAGATCCTCCATTATTCATTATCATTGCTTCTGGTCTGTTGCCCTCATAGGGCTAATCACAACATCTATTTTATTTGTCTGCTCACTTCTATTTTGTGTAACTTCCTGCTAGACTATAAACTCCAATATGGGAGGGACTGTATCTTTCTCATCACTGTTAGTGGATATTTGCCCTTTTTCCCCATCCAGCATCCAATCACCCTTTGCCTTCACTCAAATGACTTCACTCAATGGCCTTCAGGGTGTTCTGCCCTAAGGCAAGCATAGTAAATTCATCATCCGACTACTCACAGATCCTCTTCTCTTGCTGCCCTACACACAGCCAAGAGGCAGGTAGGGGACCTCATCTCAACCAATCTCATGCTCTTTCCAAGAACTTTGACTACTGAATGGCATGAGGCAAGGCCATTAAAAACTGGCTGGAGTTCACTCATTCCAGCGGTGGTACCTGGTTGACTTGACAGGTAGTTCCTGCCACCCAGGCCCTGTGTTGTTGCCGACCTGGGTCATCACTATTCCAAGTCTGGTTCCTCAGACTTCTCTTTGGCGCTGTAAGCTCCCTCATAGCCTCCTAGTTAGTTTCCTTTGTGTTAAAGATGGCCAGAATCAGTTTGCTATTTGGAATAAAACAAATGTGCTGGATAGACTGTATCTCCACAGCCTAGTGCAGGACGTGGCAATGGTAGGTGTTCAATAAATGCTAAAGGAAAAACTACCCAGGTTTGTGGCTTAAAGCCGGTTACTTAATATCTCAGAGCCTCAATTTCTTCCTCCTAGACAACCCACTTACCATCTGGAATCTCTGGCTTCTCAGGAGAGAAATCACCTGGCTTGCTCCTTTATTATCTCCCTCCTTTTAGTTCTCTACCCTTCCTTCTTAGCTACAACAACAAAACAACCCAACCCAACTCAATCCAACCCAACCCAAATTCCTCTCATTTTCTCAGGCAGAGCAGCTTAACCATAATGTCTGCAGCTAACATTCAGATCCTGGTTATGTCATTTACTAGCTGTGGGACTTTAGACAAATTACTAAATCTGTTTCTGCCTCAGTTTCTTTATGTGTATGTGGTGATGGGGAAATTATAGTACCTGTAATAGTATATATATTAAGAGAGACTAAAACATGTAAAGCACTTAAAATAATACTTAACACATTGTAAGCACTCAATACTTGCTAGCTATTATTACTATTTTCGTCTTTTTGTTGCATAAACTACTGGATACCTATGCCTTCAGGGTAATGTTTTTCAAAGTATGGCTCCTAAACCACCAGCAACAGAATAAACTGGAGAGATTAAGAATACAGGTTCCAGGCCGGCCTAGTGGTGCAGCGATTAAGTTCGCATGTCCCGCTTCCGCGGCCAGGAGTTTGCCAGTTTGGATCCTGGGTGTGGACATGGCACCGCTCGTCAAGCCATGCTGTGGTAGGCGTCCCACATATAAAGTACAGGTAGATGGGCACGGACGTTAGCTCAGGGCCAGGCTTCCTCAGTAAAAAGAAGAGGATTGGCGGCAGATGTTAGCTCAGAGCTAATCTTCCTCAAAACAAACAAACAAAAAAAGTATGGCACAGTGCTCGGCAGAGCAGAGCTCAAAGGATGAGAGCGCCTCTCTCTATTCCTTCATTATCCTCTCTCCCAAGGGAGACCTGCCCCTCCCACTGGTCAAGAATGCTATCAGGTCCAGAGCTGATTTTCACATTCTCCTACCATCCTCCTCCCCTTTTTCCTTCTCTCACCATGATTTGTGATTTTAGTTTTATTTGTGTTATTCTTAAGACTATCACATCTCTTCAACTATTCTCCAAGTTCCATAAAGGCAGGGGGTGCAACTTTGTCACTCCAATATTCTCAAACACCCAGCATAGTTCCTGGGGATATAGTGATCTGTTAAAAATGAACACCTGACCACATCACTTTCTGGCTTAAAATGCTCCAGTGGCACAGGGATTGCACTTTCAATAAAGCTCAAATCCCCAACCATGGAGAACAGGTCCCTACCTGATTAGCCACTATCTGCCTCTCCACCCACAACTTCTACTACTCTCTCCACTTGGATCATATTTGTTTCCTTTCTCAAACACACCCTGCTATTTCCTGACTCGGAGTCTATTCCTTTTGGTTGGAAGCTGTGGTTAGTTTCTCATCTTTTAATCTCAGCTCAAATGTCACCTCTTCCTGAAGTCTTCCTTGACCACCCTCTCCAGTGTTACTACCGCTCTTCCCCCAAGTTATTCCTGATCATGCAACCTGTTTCATTTTATTCACAGATCTGAAATCTCCTTATATATTTATTTAATTTTTATAGCTAATATTTAAGCACTCACCATAAGCACTTTTCATACACTAACTAATGAAGTGGCGTGCTACTTAATGTTTATCAATGGGCTCTCCAAACTCCAAAACCCTGATTTGTAGTGTTTGCTGATTTCTGTGGTGTAAACATTCCCATGGGGAGGGATTTCAAGCTACCAACCTGACGTCACTGAAAGCCGATTTGAGAAGTGAAGGGCAGTAGCACACCATTATACAGTCTTTGCCATAGTCTTATAGCAGTGGTAAATAACCTCAAGAGCACAGATAAAAGTGTAGTAAAATAATTAGGAAATGATGAGCTTTGAGTATTTATTACTTTGTTTTTAATATAACGTATTTAATTGTAAGTTTAAATAATTTAATTTTTGATAATGGCTGCGTTTAAAAGCGACTGGCAAAATTCCTAAGCATTCCTCTATCGTTTCTAGTGAGCCTGTACGAGCCAACAACCAGCAAGCACATATTCAGATAAGGGACCTGAGGCACAGAAGGGTTAAGCAACCTGTTCAAGGCCGCCGAGCTAATAAATCTGTTTACTACTCCAAAATGTACCCTCAGAACCCAGTATACTGCCTGGAATATAGTTGGCGTTCAATAAACAACTGTAGAACAAATTAAACGAGTACATATTTAACACTTTAAAAACATAAAAGGGAAATACCTTAACATTAAAAACATACACACAAGAGTAAAATTAACATCTTTTTAAAACTCGCTCACAATCCTAGGAAGATAACTACCTTCACTTGTCAAATGTCAGCAAGACTTCAGCCCCTGAGCGCTTTTACAACTCACCTGCTATCTAGGACGCGTCACCCAACCTTTTGCAACAAGTTTGAGACGCCTTGCTTTCCGTCGTTCCGCCTGGTTTCGCCGCAAGGCTTACTGGGAGTGGTAGTCCTTAGTCTGGCAGCTCCAGGGACAGCAGCGAGGCGCGCCGGCGCTTGGAACTACAGAGGGTGGCGCACAGGTCGCGAGGCTCTTCCGCTTCGCCTTTCCCTCCTGGCCTGCGCGCCCGCCCCAGCTATCATGGCGGCTCCCTTGGCCCTGGTGCTGGTGGTGGCCGTGACCGTGCGGGCGGCCTTGTTCCGCTCCAGTCTGGCCGAGTTCATCTCCGAGCGCGTGGAGGTGGTGTCCCCACTGAGCTCTTGGAAGAGAGGTGAGGTCACTGGCTCAAGCAGGCGGCTAGGCTCCGCCCGTGCTCTCTGGGCTTACGTGAATGGAAGGCGCGGGTAGTAGCCGCAAACTCAAGATTCTGAGGGAACTGACCGCTCTGGCGTGCTCAGAGAGGGCGGGGCCTGAGGGCGGGGCTGCTGAGGGGAGGGGGCGTGGGACCGTGTCGAGCGATTTGGGCCCTGCGGGCCCCATCGCCCGAGGGGCGGGGATCTGAGGGGGTGTGTCCCACTCCGGTCCTGAGCCGAGGGGCGTGGTCCGAGGAAGGGTCGGGATAAGAAAAGGGCGTTGTGGGTGGAGTGGGATTTGTGGAGGGGATTGGGATTTGCTCCGGGGTCGCAAGTGGTGCTCTCTGGGGTGTAGGATGGTGTGTGAGTCGGGGGCTCGAGTGAGGGGACTAATCTGGACTAAGCGAGGAGAGGGTGTGACTGTGTTTAGACGCCTGTTCTCAGTCTAGGACTTGCAGTGCAGCTTTTCCCGCTGTTTCTTCTTCTTTACCTCCTTCCTCAAACATTGTTTTATACCAGCGCTTACAATGAGACAAGAGTTTGGGCTGAAAGATCCACAGGCTTGTGGGAGAGAGAGACAGTTATAATCATGTGTGAAAAGTGTACTTCCTGTGTACATCTCGTTCCTTGGAGTTCTGACCCTGAAGAAAGTGTCCTTTTCTTTTCCTGTTTCCTAAGGATGAGGGATTTGAGCTAACTCTTGAAGGATGTAGAGTTTGGAAAGCGAGATTAGAGAAAGAGGAGTTCCAGGTAGCAGAAGGTAAACAGGATCAAGAAATATTGAAGGGTATGAAATGTCCAAAGTAGGGAGTAATGGAGGGGGGGGTTAGGTTAGGGCCAAAGTTTGAAGATTTTTTTAAAAGCTTTTTTACTGAAGTACAATAAATATACCATGCATGTATAATAAGTGTAGAGCTCAGTGAATTTTCACAAACTGTGTGTACCCATGGAGCCAGCATGCAGATCAAGAAACAGAACATTCCCAGCACCCCAAAAGTCCCCTTTGTGTCCTTGAACTTTAAATGCTAGAGTTTTGATATTATCCCGTAGACATTTTGCAATGGGGAATGGCATGATGAATGGGTGTTTTGTGAGTAATTAGCACTAAAATTTCTAAAAATACTTACTATGTATCAGAGACTGTGGTAAATCTCATTTTATCCTCCAGTTTTTCTTTTTTCTTTTTTGAGGAAGATTAGCCCTGAGCTAACATCTGCTGTCAATCCTCCTCCTTTTGCTGAGGAAGACTGGCCCTGAGCTAACATTCGTGCCCATCTTCCCCTACTTTATATGTGGGATGCCTACCACAGCATGGCGTGCCAAGCCATGCCATGTCCGCACCCGGGATCCAAACCGGCAAACCCCAGGCCACCGAAGCAGAACATGCGCACTTAACTGCTGCGCCACTAGGCTGGCCCCTGTCCTCCAGTTTTTTTGTGTGTTAGATGGTGCTATTTTCCCCATTTTACAGATGATGAAACTGAAATTTAGAGGAGTTAAGTAATTTCGCCAAGTTTCCCAGTTAACAAATGGTAATAAAGGTAGTAGTAATTCATATGTGTGATGGTGAGAGCTTAGACTTGATATCTTTGCGTATAATATTTGCATAGAATTATTTGTTGAACAAACTGAATTGTTTGTTGAAGCCACTTGGTTCCTGCTTTCTTCTGGATACTAGAAAACACAAGACAGTATTAGGCCTTCCTTCTTCTGTTGTCTTAGCACGTTATACATACCTCTATTAAGAGCATTTCTTATTTTATATCATATTTGTTCATATCCAGTTTCTCCACTGTACTGTGAGCTCCATGAAGCCCAGGACTGTTTTATTCATTCCTGAATCCTTTGTGCCTGGCATAGAGTAGTTGTATAGTTACTGTTGAATAAGTACTGAAAAAAAGAAAACCTAAGATCTGGTTACTTATAGGATAGACAGGGTAAAGGATCCAAAGATAAGGCAATGTGGGACAGTGATTAAGAGCACAGGGTCTGGGATCTCAAAATGGGCTTGAATCTTTCTCTGCCTCTGCCACTCACTATCTATGTGACCTCTAACATCAGTTTTCTTATCTGTAAAATATGAAGTTATAATATATACCCCATTAAATAAGATAATCCATGTTGAAGCTCTTAGTACAATAATCAAAGCTAAAATGACTAATTTTAATATTTTGAGTTTAAATAATAGGGAGAACAGTGGTGATATTGGCTGAAATAGATGAGTCAGAAAGGACAGCAGTGAGCGTTTGCTGTGTGTATAAGGTGATAGTATGATATTCAAAGGTTTAGGCCTGGAGCTTGGGAGCCAGTTTCAGCTAGAGAGAGCGATGTGGTAATCACCCACCTGGATCTGGTTAAGTCAGGATAACTATTTGTCCCATTTGGGAGAGAGGGGTACAACGTCTATAAGTATCACTTGTCTTCAAGGTATATTTTAAGATGGGATATTTTAAAAAGCAGATGATTGTGTTAAATTCTAAAAGGCAGACATTTAAAAATATTGAAGTAGGAGTCCTTCTGGTTTCACATGACATTTTGAGTTTTTTGAGTGACCAGTTCTTTGGATGAAGGGCCTTGGATCCAAATAGATTTTGATTGGCTGTAATCATGGACTGATTTTCCATGGGAATAAGTGAGAAGTTGTACACTTGGAGGGGATGGTTCTTGTCTCCAAATATCCGAAGGGTTTTAAATGGGTTGTCAATTTTTTTATGTGAAGATGACAGAATCCAACTCAAACTGTCCAAATTATAATAAAAAGTGAGCTTATTGGCCTACATAATGGAACTATCCAAGGGTAGGTCCTGACTTCAGGCCTAGCTGGATCCAGAGACTCAATGATTTCCTCAGGATTAATTCTTTTTCCATCTTAGCATTGACTGCATTCAGGAAGGCTCTTCCCAGGTATTGGCAAGATTAGCCACTAATAGCCTCCACCTTTTAAATGCTCACGGTGTCAAGTCCAGTGGAAAGAGGGTGACTCTTCTTAATAAGCACAACAAAAGCCTTGGAATTGAGCCACATTGAACTTATTTGGGTAATACACCAATTCTTAAATCAATAACTGTGGTCAGTCTGGGTCATGTATCTATATCTTCCTCTTTGGAGAGGGGGCAACCTCCCAAACCATGGAAGAGGGAGGTATTCCATAGGAAAACTAGAGTGCTCTTACCAGAAGAGGGGGAAATTGATGTTGGGCGGTGAAAATAACAGATATCCATTATGATAGGAAGAGATCTTTTTTGTGTCACTCATTTCTACAGACCCATCAGTTTGATAGTCTAATTAAAATGTATACAGATTTCCTACTTGACAAAATATAAGCATGTGCTTTTCTGTCCAGTAAAAATAGTAATAATTAACAATGCTGTAATGCTTTCTACATGCCAGGCACTGTTCCAGGCACTTTAGGTATGTTAAAAAACTAATTTAATCTCTACTATGGCCCTGTGATATAAATACTATTGTTAACTTGATTTTATAGATGAGAAAATTTAAGCAAAGAGAGGTTGTCACCTGCCCAAAGACACATAGTTGATAATGTTTTATGTGACTAGCTAGCAATCTTTAGGCATGGTTGTTCCACCAGAGTTTACTGTATACTATCTTGTGTAGAAATCCATCAGGAATCATTTTGGAACCTTTCTGTGATACTTTGGCATTTCCTCAGCCTTTGACCTAAAGATTAGAAGTTAGTATGGGCTTAGCTTCTTGAGTTGAGGGTAGATCCCAAGCTATTAGTTTGGGCTTTTTTAGAAACCCACCTCCTGTGCAGCTATGAGAGTCAGGGTCAGGAGGAACACTCCTGATAGCACTACATAAAAGAACAAAAACCTTTTATTGTTAAACTTTTCCATATGCCCCATCTCAATCATAGTTCCCTTACCCCCTTCATAAGGAACCATTATCCTGACTTTTGTAATAATGACATCTTTGCATTTTTTTTTGTTTTATTAGCCAAATGAGCATCCCTAGACACTATAGCTTAGTCCTGCCCTTAAAAAAGTTTTTGGGTTTTTTTTCTGCGTTTTCTCCCCAAATCTCCCCAGTACATAGTTATATATATTTTTTAGTCGTGGGTCCTTCTCGTTGTGGCATGTGAGCTGCCACCTCAGCCACGAGGCCAGCCCCTAAAAAAAGTTTTTATATGTCTTTTAAGTCTCCCTTAATCTTTAAGGTCCCTGTTTATCCCATCCTTTTCTGTTTTACTTATCTGGTGAACCCAGACTGTTTGACCTGTAGAGTTTCCCATAGTTTGGATTTTCATGATTGTGTATTCATCGGACAGTATAAAATGTTCTTGTGTCCTCTGTATTTCCTGCAAATTGGCAGCTGGATCCAGAGACTGGATACCAGTACTTTTTTGTTTGTTTTTTTTAGCTTTTATTTTTTTATGATCATATTTTAAGACTAACACTTGGAATAGTGTGGTATGTGGCAATTCACTATGGCTTTGACGATTTTATTTTATTTATTTATTTTTTTAAAGATTGGCACCTGAGCTAACAACTGTTGCCAATCTTCTTTGTCTTTTTTTTGCTTTTTCTCCCCAAATCCCCACCGGTACATAGTTGTATATTCTAGTTGTAGGTCCTTCTAGTTCTGCCATGTGGGACACCGCCTCAGCATGGCTTGATGAGTGGTGCTAGTTCCACGCCCAGGAACCCAACAGGTGAAACTCTGGGCTGCCAAAGCGGAGTGCATGAACTCAACCACTTGGCCACAGGGCTGGCCTCCTTTTCTTTTTTAGCTTTTTATTTGAAATGATTTTAGACTTACAGAATATTTGCAAAGATAGTACAAAGAGATCCTGTAAACCCTTCACCCACCTTCCCCAAATGTTAACATCCTGCATAATCATGGTACAGTGATCAAAACTAAGAGAATAACATTGATAAAATACCATTAACTAAACTATAGTTGTTATTCAGATTTTCCCATTTTTTCCACTGTTTTATTTCTATTCCAGGATTTGATTCAGGATCCTATATTGTATTTAGTTGTTGTGTTTCCTTATTCTTCTCCAATCTGTGATGGTTCCTTAGCTTTTCCTTGTCTTTTATGACCTTGACACTTTTGAAGTGTACTGGTCAGGTATTTTGTAGAATGTCCCTCAGTTTGGGTTTGTCTAATGTTTTCTCATAGTTAGATTGAGGTAATGGATTTGGGGGAAGAATCCCACTGAAGTGATGTGACCCTCTCGATGCATTGGACCGGGGGTGCAGCCCATTGAAAAGTCTTATTACTGGTGATGTTAATCTTTTTTTTTTTTTTTAAAGATTTTATTTTTCCTTTTTCTCCCCAAAGCCCCCTGGTGCCTAATTGTGTATATTTAGTTGTGGGTCCTTCTAGTTGTGGTACATGGATGCTGCCTCAGCACGGCTTGATGAGCAGTGCCATGTCTGTGCCCAGGATTCAAACTGGTGAAACCCTGGGCCACCAAAGCAGGGCGCACGAACTTAACCACTCAGCCACGGGGCCGGCCCCCCGGTGATGTTAATCTTAATCTCTTGGTTAAGGTAGTATCTGCCTGGTTTCTCCACTGTAAAATTACTATTTTCCCTTTTTAATTAGTAAACATTTGAGGGATATACTTTGGGGTCTGTAAATATCCTGTTTCTCTTTAAGTTTTTGCCTACTGCTTTTTGCATTTATAGGTTGATCTTGCTTGCTGCAGTCATTACTGTGGTGTTTTAATGGTGACTTTTCTATTTTCTTCATTCCTTCTCATTTATTAATTGGAATTCTTCTATAAGCAAGAGTTGTCCTTTCTTATTTATTTATTTGTTCAGTCATTTATTTATATCAGTATGGACTCATGGGTGTTTATTTTATTACTCAAACTATTTCATTGGGACCCCTTTCAGGTTGACTCCTTTGTCCTTTTGACATACCTCCCTCCCAACTTCTTTTTTTTTAAGCACTTCATTAGTTTCTGGAATCACAAGATGCTCCAGGCGTATCTTATATTTACCTTGCGCCATCCCTGGAATCAGCCGCTTCTCCAGGAGCCCTGATTTCTTTTATTGGAGAATGTTGTTTAGAAACCAGGATCTGGGTGCTAGATGTGTTCATTGCTACTGGGATGATACTGTTTCTTGGGACCTCTGGGCTAGAAATATAAGAATACTACTTCTTTTGAAAAAGTTTAATGCATGCCCTTCTTGATATCGGAAGCTGAAAGACATTGTTTGTCTTATACTAGATGATATGCTTTTGTTATCATCCATAGGAAAGGTACATCAAGGTAACTAAGAATTCTTGCTCCGTAGGATTTATCAGTTAAGAGTTGAGAGACTTTATAAAAAAAAAACAACATGTTTTAGAATTGTTGGTCATCATTAATTAGCTTTTATGGTCAAGTATTCTTTTTTTTTTTTTAGGAAGATTAGCCCTGAGCTAACATCTGCTGCCAATCCTCCCCTTTTTGCTGAGGAATACTGGCTCTGAGCTAACGTCTGTGCCCATTTTCCTCTACTTTTTTTTTTTTTTTAGTATGTGGGATGCCTACCACAGCATGGCTTGCCAAGCGGTGCCATGTCCGCACTTGGGATCCGAACCGGTGAACCCTGGGCCACCGAAGTGGAACCTTTGAACTTAACCACTGTGCTACTGGTCCGGCCCCTATGGTCAACTATTCTAAACCATTAATTGGGGCCAGCCTAGTGGCATAGTGGTTGAGTTCACGTGTTTCACTTTGGCGGCCTGGGGTTGGTTGGTTCAGATCCTGGGCATGGTCCTATACTCCGCTCATCAAGCATGCTGTGGCAGCATCCCACATACAAAATACAGAAAGACTGGCACAGGTGTTAGCTCAGGGACAATCTTCCTCAAGCAAAAAGAGGAAAGATTGGCAAAGATGTTAGCTTAAGGCCAGTCTTCCTCAGCAAAAAACTTTTTAAAACCCCATTAATTATTGGATAATAGTCTCGTGAGGCAGAAATGTTGTTCAGTTGCTCTGGTGTACTTTTCACAGGTTTTATTTTGGGGTGGGGGTACTCTAGGAAAAAGAATGGCTTAAAGCTATGGATTCTTTGTTTTTTTTAAATTGAGGGGTTTTTTGGTTTGTTTTTTTCCCCAAACAGGCATTTTGTGAAACCTACATTAAAATGTCTCCAGCAAAATATTATTAGAACGTTATTATATATAGTAGAATTTGGGGGCCCTGATTATTCTTTTATACATAGAGTGGCTTCACTATTATAGTCTAGAAGATTTTGGTACTCTATAGCTCAGATGTCCCCAAAGGCCCTGCAGACCATGCCAGAGTTTTCAATCATGTGCACCAAGAAAAGAACATTGTGAGAAGTTTATCATAAAGCTAAACGTATTCAAGTAAAAATATTGTGAGCTTATGCTCCTCCTATACTTTTTAATGTTATAGATGGTAGTAGTAAATGATGGTTTTTGGGTTTTGCAAAAATGTTTTTACATGAGGTTGACTCTTCCCCCGGATCAATTATCTATTAAGTAATGTGGAATGTGAGACCACATTCCAGCCACTTGCCAGAGAACACATTAACGAATTCAACGGTGTACAATATCTAGCAAAAGCGTATCTGAGAGAAACTGTATTTTAGACAATTGCCTGAAAGGTGTGCAGTCTGTTCCTCTAGCTATTAAAATCAAGACTCTCCCTCTGGATCAAACCAGTAGAGAGTGATGTTCCTGGACAGCATCTTACTGGTCCTCTGTAGAGTTGCTTTTACTGCTCTGTGGTAGGATGCCATTGGCTTAGACTCAGAGCTGCTTTGTGAAGTGGCCTGATGAATCATCTCCTTGGGTCTCTGGTAGAACTTTTAGAGTGGAGAGTTTAATGGTTGTGTCACACTGCAGCTTCTTGATGTGGCTCCTTGAGGGGAGTTTCTTTCTGATTCTAGTATAAGGACCAGCACAATTGTCTGGAGCAATGGGCCATGTTTTATTTTATAGCCACCATGAATTGTGTAACTGATTAGGTTTACTTCTAAGGTAGCTCTATAAAGTTTAAAGCCATATTTATGGCCCACTCATTACAAATATATAGTTTATTTTGAGCAAGCTTTGTAACTTTGATTTTTTTAAAAAAAATTTTTGAGTTGGTAATTCAGTCACTCATCAAAAATCAAAGGTGCAAAAGGCTATATAATTTAAAGGTGACTTTCCACCACTTTCCTATAACCACCTAGCTCTCTTGCTGGAGGGAACAGTTTCTTCTGTATATTTCTGAGATATTTTTTGCATTTATAAGCTTTTACACTTTTTAGGTTTTTGTGGCTTTATCTTTTTTCTTGTCCTTTGTCACTCACTTTCTTTTAAAATTAATTTTCCTATTTCTTTTTAATAATTATAAAATAATACATGCTCACTGCTAAAGGTTGAGAAAACGAAGAAAAGATAAAAGAAACTAAACATCTTCTGTAATCTTATCACCCAGAGATGGTCACTGTTGACATTTTTTGTTTATGTTTATTTATTTTATTTAATGTTTATGTTTTATGTCTATTTTGAGACATTTCTCATTAACACATATTCGTTCTCTCTCAAATAATTAAATGAATAAATGCTTACAAATATTTAAAATAAAATTCAGTGATTTTTCTGGTCTTTTTGAGGAAGATTAGCCCTGAGCTAACATCTGCCACCAAACCTCTTTTTGCATCTGTGCCCATCTTCCTCTATTTTATGTGGGAGGCCTGCCACAGCATAGCTTAACAAGCAGTGCGTAGGTCCACACCCAGGATTCGAATTGGCGAACCCCGGGCCGCTGAAGCAGAATGTGCAAACTTAACCGCTGCACCCCAGGCCAGCCGCATTCCATCATGTTTTACATGCTGTATTATGACCTGCTTTTCATTTAAGAGTATTTCGTGGACATCTTTCCTTCAGTAAATATATTTCTGTAGTATACTTTTTTATTTTAACTTTAAATTTTCAAATAATTTTAGATTTTCAAAACAGTTGCGAACATAGTAAATAGAGTTCCTGTTTACCCTTCACCCACCTTCTTCTAATAACATCCTATATAACCATAGTACAATGACTTACACCAGAAAATTAACATTGATAACAGTACTATTAACTACAGACCTTATTAGGATTTTTCCAGTTGTTCCACTGTCTTTTTTCTGGTCCAAGATCCAATCCATGATCCTACTCATAATGAGTGCTGCCTTACAATGGAAAGGGATACTGTGTATGGAAGAAAGTTTCCCATTATCTGAAATGTTCAAATCAACAGTTAAAGCCACTTCCTGGGGATGAGGTAGAGAGGTTAGATAAACTGTAAGGCCTTTGTTGGTCCTGGCAGTATCTAACACTTTGGTTTATGGCCATCTGCATATGTCTTTAAAGTAAGAGTGAACTTGGATGTCTTACTTTTCAGTGGTTGAAGGCCTCTCACTGTTGGACTTGGGAGTGTCGCCATATTCTGGAGCAGTATTTCATGAAGTAAGTGTTCTTGTTTTCTTTTCTGGGTACTAAGAGTAATTTATAGTCACAGATACCAAAGCCTAACCTTTGTTTAGTATGAACATTTAAAAAGATCTAATTTTGAAAATCATATTTAGAAACAGCCCTTTTTTAGATGTCCTTCACATAAGAAGGAAATTTCACAATTGCAGTGGAAAGGATCCAGATTAAGATTGTAATTTGGGGAAGCAGATGAGACTTCTGTAAAAGTTACCATTTTTAATGGCAAATAAATTGTAAACAGTTCCCAGTCCATGAATGCTAATTGGCATGTAATTGGTTCTTTGGGACATGCTTTTCCATGAAAACTGTGGCGGCAATGTTGGTTTCTTAGAAAGCCCACAAAAGCCTTTTTAACTCATAAAATTAGTTCTTAAGAATAATAAAATCACTCTTAGGTCACCATCATCTCTTTCTTGGGTTACTGCAACAGCTTCCTGCCAGTTCTTTCTGCATTCTGTCTTGCCCCTTTACTCCTTACTTTGCTCAGAGCCATCTTTCTGAAATGTGAATCTGGTTTTGTCACTGTCCTGCTCAGTCCCTTTGAATGCTTGCCACTGACCTCAGGATAAAATCCAAACACATTAGATTAGGAGGTATAAAGCCCTGTGGGCCCTGCTCACCACATCAACCACATTTCTTCCCATTCTCCCCTTCCAATTCTTTTTTTTTTTTTTTTTTTTTAAAGATTTTATTTTTTCCTTTTTCTCCCCAATGCCCCCCGGTACATAGTTGTGTATTCTTCGTTGTGGATTCTTCTAGTTGTGGCATGTGGGACGCTGCCTCAGCGTGGTCTGATGAGCAGTGCCATGTCCGCGCCCAGGATTCGAACCAACGAAACACTGGGCCGCCTGCAGCGGAGCGCGCGAACTTAACCACTCGGCCACGGGGCCAGCCCCATCTCCCCTTCCAATTCTTATTGCCCATCTCATTTTAAAGTAGAAGTCTTCTGGGGCCGGCCCGGTGGCACAGTGATTAAGTTCGCACGTTCTGCTTCGGCGGCCTGGGGTTTGCCGGTTCAGATCCCGAGTGTGGACATGGCACTGCTGGGCAAGCCATGCTGTGGTAGGCAACTCACGTATAAAGTAGAGGAAGATGGGCATGGATGTTAGCTCAGGGCCAGTCTTCCTCAGCAAAAAGAGGAGGATTGGCAGTAGTTAGCTCAGGACTAATCTTCTCAAAAAAGAAAAAAAGTAGAAGTCTTCTAATTTGATAATTTAGTCCCTAATTTTTACAGTTGTCTCCCTCATACCTACTTTGAGAACAGTCTTTTTTTGGTTATCTAGTTTTTTGAAAGCTTTTTTGAAAAAGTTTTTTGAAAGTTTTTTGAAAGCTTTCAACTTAGTTTTCATGGTGATAACAACTGTCTTTTGCATTGATATTTCATTATCTTTGTATTACTATCTAATTGAAGGACAGTAACAAGAACTACCAGCAGAAACAGGTTGGGAGTAATTTATGAGACTCTTAATAAGCACACAATTCAATTACTGAGAACAGATTGTGTGGGCATACCAAAGAGTAGCCCATTAGCCATGAAGGCTTAGTGTGCTGTGGACCTTGGGCAGTATGTTTTCCCCATGAGAGAGTTCTGACATACTTTCATTATGCTTCAGCACCATATTTTCTATTACCTTTGTGTGTTTGCTCCTATCATCTCCTTACGGAGTTCCATTCTTCCCTCTTTTTGTTGTTGGTTCTACTGTTCAGATATTAGCTTAAGTTTTACCTCTTCCAGGAAGCCATCCCTCATCACCTTAGATTAGGTTAGGTGTTCCTCCTGTATCTTCAAAGCATCTTGTGCTTATCCTTTTCATGGGTCATATCACACTCTTGAAATTGCCTCTGTACTTGTTTTATCCATTATGATATATGCTCCTCAGAACAAGTATTGGCACCTTTTCATCACTTATTCCTAGTGCCTAGCTCTATATCTGCCTGTGTATTCCAGTCCCTCCCTTTCTTCTCTCTTTTTTTTAATAAAAATTTGTTAAGTAGGTACCAAATGCCAGCTATGCTGCAAGGCACTAGGGATACAGAACAAGGTACAGTCCCTGGCCCCATGGTACGTATATTTCTCAGAGAAACAGACAGTAAGTTAGTAAAAAAGAAACAGGTTTCAGAGCAAAGAATATCACCAAGGATAAGGAAGGTCATTTCATCATAATAAAGCTGTCAGTTCATCAAGAGAACAAAATAATTCTAAATGTTTATGTACCTAACAACAGAGTTTCAAAATATATGAAGACCAATAGAGCTGCAAGGAGAAACAGGCAAATTCATAATTAGAATCAGAGATTTCAATATCCCTTTCTCAGTGATTGATAGAACAAGTGGACAGAAAATAACAAGGATATAGAAGACTTGAATAACACTATCAACCACCTTGATCTCATTGACATTTATAGAACATTCATCCAACAACAGCAAAACACATAAGCTTTTCAAATATACATGGAACATTTGCAAGATAGACCGTATTCTGGGCCATAAAACAAGATTCAATAAATTTAAAAGGATTGAAGTCATACAAAATATATTCTCTGACCACAGTGGAATTAAATAAAAAATTGTTACCAGACAATAATCACCCTCAATGTAAACGGATTGAACTCTCCAATAAAAAGACACAGAGTAGCAAAATGGATTAAAGAACAAGATGCAACAATTTGTTGCCTCTAGGAAACACACCTCAGCCCCAAGGACAAACACAGGCTCAGAGTGAAGGGGTGGAAGACAATACTTCAAGCTAATAGCAAGCAAAAGAAAGCAGCTGTTGCAATACTTATTCAGACAAAACAGATTTCAAAATAAGGCAGGTAAAGAGAGACACAGAGGGACAATATATAATGATCAAAGGGACACTTCCTCAAGAAGAAATAATGCTTATAAATATCTATGCACCCAACACAGGAGCACCAAAGTTCCTAAAGCAACTATTAACAGACCTAAAGGAAGATGTTAAAAACAACACAATAATAGCAGGGGACCTCAACACCCCACTCACATCAATGGACCGATCATCCAGACAGAAAATCAACAAGGAAATAGTGGAGCTAAATGAAAAACTAAAACAAGTGGACTTAATAGACATTTATAGAATGCTTCATCCTAAAACAGCAGAATACACATTCTTCTCAAGTGCACATGGAACATTCTCAAGGATAGACCATATGTTGGGAAACAAGGCAAACCTCTACAAATTTAAAAAAATTGAAATAATAACAAGCGTCTTCTCCGATCATAATGCTATAAGGCTAGAAATTAATTACAAGAAAAAAGCTGAGAAAGGGACAAGGATGTGGAGAGTAAACAATACGCTACTGAACAAGCAATGGATCATTGAAGAAATTAAAGAAGAAATAAAAAAATACCTGGAGACAAATGAAAATGATAACATGCCATACCAACTCATATGGGATACAGCAAAAGCTGTATTAAGAGGAAAATTCATTGCAATACAGACACATCTTAACAAACAAGAAAAATCCCAAATAAGCAATCTTAAACTACACCTAACTGAATTAGAGAAAGAAGAACAAACAAAGCCCAAAGTCAGCAGAAGGAGAGAAATAATAAAAATCAGAGCAGAAATAAATGCTTTTGAAATGAAAAAGGTGGTAGAAAGGATCAATGAAACAAAGAGCTGGTTCTTTGAGAAGATAAATAAAATTGACAAACCCCTAGCCAGACTTGCAAAGAAAAAAAGGGAGAAAGCTCAAATAAACAAAATCAGAAATTAAAGAGAAGAAATAACAACAGACTGCAGAAATACAATGGATTATAAGAGAATACTATGAAAAATTATATGCCAACAAAATGGATAACCTGGAGGAAATGGATAAATTCTGGGACTCCTACAATCTCCCAAAGCTCACTCAAGAAGAAGCAGACAATTTGAACAGACCAATCACAAGGAAAGAGATTGAAACAGCAATCAAAAACATCCCAAAGAATAAAACCCCAGGACCAGATGGCTTTCCTGGGGAATTCTACCAAACTTTCAGAGAGGATTTAATACCTATCCTTTTCAAGCTATTCCAAAAAGTTAGGGAGGATGGAACACTTCCTAACACATTCTAGGAGGCCAACATCACGCTGATACCAAAGCCTGACAAGGACACCATGAAAAAAGAGAACTGCAGGCCAATATCGCTGATGAACATAGATGCAAAAATTCTCAACAAAATTTTGGCAACCAGAATTCAGCAACTCATCAAAAGGATCATACATCATGATCAAGTGGGATTCATACCAGGGACACAGGGATGGTTCAACATCCGCAAATCAATCAACGTGATACACCACATCAACAAACTGAGGAATAAAAACCACATGATCATCTCAATAGATGCAGAGAAAGCATTTGACAAGATCCAACAGCCATTTATGATAAAAACTCTGAACAAAATGGGCATAGAAGGGGACTACCTCAACATAATAAAGGCCATATATGACAAACCCACAGCCAACATCATACTCAATGGGCAAAAACTGAGTGCCATCCCCTTGAAAACAGGAACGAGAAAAGGATGCCCTCTACCACCACTCTTATTTAACATAGTACTGGAGGTCCTGACTAGAGCAATCAGGCAAGCAAAAGGAATAAAAGGAATCCAAATAGGGAGGGAAGAAGTGAAACTCTTGCTGTTTGCAGACGACATGATCTTATATATAGAAAACCCCAAAGAATCCATTGGAAAACTCTTAGAAGTAATCAACAACTACAGCAAAGTTGCAGGGTATAAAATCAATTTGCATAAATCAGTAGCATTTCTATATTCTAATAAAGAGCTAACAGAAAAAGAACTCAAGAACACAATACCATTCACAATCACAACAAAAAGAATAAAATACCTCGGGATAAATTTAACTAAGGCAGTGAAGGACCTATACAATGAAAATTACAAGGCCTTTCTCAGAGAATTGGATGATGACATAAGGAGATGGAAAGACATTCCATGTACATGGATTGGAAGAATAAACGTAGTTAAAATGTCCATTCTACCTAAAGCAATCTACAGATTCAATGCTATCCCAATCAGAATCTCAATGACATTCTTTACAGAATCAGAACAAAGAATCCTAAAATTCATATGGGGCAACACAAGACCCTGAATTTCTAAAGCAATCCTGAGAAAAAAGAACACAGCTGGAGGCATCACAATCCCTGACTTCAAAACATACTACAAAGCTACAGTAATCAAAACAGCATGGTACTGGTACAAAAACAGGTGCACAGATCAATGGAACAGAATTGAAAGCCCAGAAATAAAACCACACATCTGTGGACAGCTAATCTTCAACAAAGGAGCTGAGGGCATACAATGCAGAAAAGAAAGTCTTTTCAACAAATGGTGCTGGGAAAACTGGAAAGCCACATGTAAAAGAATGAAAATTGACCATTCTTTCTCACCATTCACCAAAATAAATTCAAAATGAATCAAAGACCTAAAGGTGAGACCTGAAACCATAAGGCTTCTAGAAGAAAACGTAGGCAGTACACTCTTTGACATCAGTATTAAAAGGATCTTTTCGGACACCATGTCTTCTCAGAGAAGGAAAACAATAGAAAGAATTAACAAATGGGACTTCATCAGACTAAAGAGCTTCTTCAAGGCAAATGAAAACAGGATTGAAACAAAAAAACAACCCACTAACTGGGAAAAAATATTTGCAAGTCATATATCTGACAAAGGCTTAATATCCATAATGTATAAAGAACTCACACAACTCAACAACAAAAAATCAAACAACCCGATCAAAAAATGGTCTGGAGACATGTGAACAGACATTTCTCCAAAGAAGATATACAGATGGCCAATAGGCACATGAAAAGATGCTCATTATCGCTGATCATCAGGGAAATGCAAATCAAAACTACACTAAGATATCACCTTACACCCATTAGAATGACAAAAATATCTAAAACTAATAGCAACAAATGTTGGAGAGGTTGTGGAGAAAAAGGAACTCTCATACACTGCTGGTGGGAATGCAAACTGGTGCAGCCACTATGGAAAACAGTATGGAGATTCCTCAGAAAATTAAAAATAGAACTACCATACGACCCAGGTATTCCACTACTGGGTATCTATCCAAAGAGCTTGAAGTCAGCAATTCCTAAAGTTCTATGCACCCCAATGTTTATTGCAGCATTATTTACAATAGCCGAGACATGGAAGCAACCTAAGTGCCCATCAACAGATGAATGGATAAAGAAGACGTAGGTAAAACAGAACAAAATCATTCCATTTGCAATAACATGGATGGACTTTGAGGGAATTATGTTAAGTGAAATAAGCCAGTTAGAGAAGGACAATCTCTGTATGACTCCACTCATATGAGGAATTTAAAATGTAGATAGAGAGAACAGATTGGTGGCTACCAGGGGAAAGGTGGGGTGGGGGGTGGGCACAGGGGGTGGAGTGGTACACCTGCAACACAACTGACAGTCAATAATGTACAACTGAAATTTTACAAGTTTGTAACCTATCAACTCAATAAAAAAAAAAAAAGATACCAGAAAGATATCTGGAAAATCCCCAAATATTTGAAAACTGAGTAACATATTCCTAAATAACCCATGGATCAAAGAAGAAATCAGAAGGGAAATTAGAAAGTATTTTGAACTGAGTGAAAATGAAAACATAACCTATCAAAATATGTGGGATGTCGCTAAAGCAGCACTTAGGGGACCTTTATGGTGTTGAATGCCTATATAAGAAAAGAAGAAAGGTCTCAAATTGATGACTTTGGTTTCTGCCTTAAGAAACTAGAAAACAAAGATAAATTCAAAGTAAGCAGAATAAAAGAAATAAAAATCTGAGCAGAAACAAATGAAAAACAGAAAAACAATAGTGAAAATCACTGAAACAAAGTTGGTTCTTTGGAGTGAACAGTAAAATTGATAAACTTTTGGGAATGGTGTGTATGTTCACTTTCTTCATGGTGGTGATAGTTTCATGGATGTATAATAGGTCAAAATTGACCAAATTATACACTTCAAAAATGTGCAGCTTATCTTATACCAGTTATACCTCTGTAAAGCTGAAGCTTAAAAAAATGAGACTTTAGTTAAGTGGTAAGTACATGTACAAAAATAAAACTGGGTAAAGGAATAAAGAGTGACAGTTGTGTGTGTCGCTATTTTAGATCGTGTGTTCAGGGAAGGCACTCTGAGGAAGTGAAATTTGAATAAGAGATCTAAATGAAGCTAGCAATCCATATGATGGCCCTGATTTGGGAATGAGCTTTGCATTTGTGAGTTGCAGAAAGATGGCCAGTGTTGCTAAGGCAGAATGAGCAAAGAGGTGACTAATAGAGATAAGCTGTGAGAAGAAGGTAGGGGCTAGATTATGTAGGACTTTATTTATTATTATTATTATTATTATTATTTTTTTGAGGAAGATCAGCCCTGAGCTAACTCCTCTTTTTGCTGAGGAAGACTGGCCCTGAGCTAACATCCATGCCCATCTTCCTCTATTTTATACTTGGGACACCTACCGCAGCATGGCATGCCAAGCGGTGCCATGTCCCCACCCGGGATCCAAATGGGTGAACCCTGGGCTGCCGAAGCAGAACATGCGCACTTAACCTCTGCACCACTGGGCAGGCCCCAGGATTTGTCTTTTATTTTATCTTATTTATTTTTCATTTTTTAATTTTTATTTATTTATTTTTCTGCTTTATTTCCCAAACCCCGCCCTGGTACATAGTTGTATATCTTAGTTGCAGATCCTTCTAGTTGTGGGATGGGGGAGGATTTGGCTTTTAGATAGGAAGAAAGGAAGCTCATCTGTTGTTAATAAGAGAAAGTTGGTCAGCTAGGTACTGGGAAAGGTGATTCTCATTGCTTCTGTTTTCTCAGTGAGGTAAGAAATGCGGTTGTTGGCTGAAAGTGAGAAGCAGGGAGGAAAGTTGGAAGTTGAGGAGAGGGGAAGATGTGAAATAGTCCTTGCAGAAAGAATATATTGAATGAATAAATGGAAGAGCCATATCTAATCACTTCACCATTGTTTAAAATGTTGTTTCTTTGGGAAAATGCATCCTGGATACAATGAAGGAGCCTAGAACACATTCTCACTCCTCATCTTGTGCACGTGTGTGTGTGTGTAAAGGGGGATAAAGGCATGAGGTAGTAATTTCTAGCTACCAAAAGCATGTTAACTTTCTATACCTGTAGAAGATAACCCCTTTAGGACTGTTAACCTTTAAGAACTCTGGATTAAGAGGCAAGAACACTTGCTTCCCCTGAAAACAGTGACAAGGACTTCAAACTCAAGAGTCTCTTGTTCCCCATTCCTGAATATGAGCTAATTTGTTTGTAAGCTAGGCGTTCATAAATCAAGAGCTACCTATATTTTAATATGGTTTCTCTGAGTAATAAAATATAAAGAAATAAGATGATGTCAAGCCAAATGAAAGAACTCTTTTGAAGAGAAAGTTCATCATTACTTTGCATTGTTTCTTAATCGTCAGCAGATTTTATTATCTAGTTCTTAGAGAAAGTGGAGAAGAAAATTCTGCACAAGAGAGGAAAGAGGAATTTAGCAACCACAGGTTAGATTTTATGACTGCCTTCAACAGATGTTTCTGTTTCCGTGTTTACCCAAGTACTGGTAGTAAAATTGTGAGTTTATCCATAGATACCCTACCCTGACTAGGCGTGGTCATCCAAATGGAGACGTAGCATAAAGACAAATTATATTCAGTGTGTAACGTTCTGTAATAGCATGATATGCAATTAACTACTGTGTACATGTTAGTTCATTATGGAAATCAGCCCATTCACTGATAGGCTTTTTGAGAACTGTTTGTTCTGTCATTTCTGAGACCTATTTAGTGCCATTCTAAACTATCTGAAGCATCAAAACACTTTGAAAAAAGCAGGCTATTGGTAATATAAATATCAAGTTACTACTTCTTACTGACAAAGATAAATGCAAAAAAGAATCTATTACTAGATAGTTGTACAAATTTAATCCTTTTAGAACTTTGAAAGGCAAAGCTGATGCCCCTGTTTATAAAAAGAGTTAAAAAGTTGGTCTCAGGTAGCTAATATATTGAGGTTTACTGTGTGCTAGGCACTGTGCTAAATACTTTGTGCTTATTATCACTTAATCCTCCCAAGAACCCTATGAAATAGGTAACTATTCTTATTTTATAGTTGAGGAAACTAAGGCTTAGAGGGCAAAACAACTTGCCCAGAGATACATAGGTAGAACCTAGTTTTAAACCTGAGTCTGATCCCAAAACCTTGTTCTTTCTACCATGCCAGCTTATTCTTACTAAGAAGCTTGTCAATGACCTTTACAATATTGTAGGACACATTTTTGCATGTGGTTAGGAGTTGGGAAGAGGTGCTCTTGAGACACCAGCATGGGCTCACTAAAACCGAGTCATGCACTTTCCTTCTGGCTATCTTGGCGAACTGGCTTGTAACAACAGACCAACCCTCCTGCCTAGAACAACTAGCAAAGCAGGATGAATACAAAAAATGTCACTGGAAAGTACCAAGATAGCCAGGACTTGAGGGGCTGAGATCCCAGATAGGAAAGTGTAGAAAGAGAGGCTAACAGTCTCAGCTGCTTTCTGCTTGATGCATTTACCAATGTGTAAGTGGCACAGGCTGAGAGGCAGAGAAAGAGAACAGAAATTGGCTGGTAAGAGGCTAAGGAGCTGAGCAGAGCTATTGGCAGTGTCATGGTGCTGGGGAAATACAAATTCGAGTGCATGGACAACTGAGGTGGCAGGGCTCTGGTAAAGGACTTGGCTTCTAGTTGGGTCTTCTGAAAGACTGCTCTCCAGGAATAAAAGTAGATCGCATATAGACTATCTTAACAAAGACTGAATCCAGCTTCTAATTAGCTAAACCCCTAATAGATTAAAGTGAAACAATTCTGTTCTAATTGCTTACCAGAAGCTTCAAGAAATCCTTTCTGGAAGAAAATAGCTTCATCCAGAACCTCTACTATTTTTCATACACGATGTCCATTATTCAATAAAAAATTACCACTCATAATAAAAGACAGATAAAAATAGGCACTAAAGGGCCAGCCCTGGTGGCCTAGTGGTTAAGTTCAGCGTGCTCCACTTTAGTTGCCTGGGTTTGGTTCCCAGGTGTGAACCTATACCAGTCATCTGTCAGTGGTAATGCTGTTACAGTGGCTCACATACAAAAAGAAGAAGATTGGCAACAGATGTTAGCTCAGGGCAAATCTTCCTCAGGAAAAAAAAAAAAGCCAATAAAAACAGATTCACAGGTAATCCAGACATTGGAGTTATCAAACTTGGACTTTAAAAAACTGTGAATAGGGGGCTGGCCCCGTGGCCGAGTGGTTGGGTTTGCACGCTCCGCTGCAGGCAGCCCAGTGTTTCGTTGGTTCGAATCCTGGGCACGGACACGGCACTGCTCATCAGACCATGCTGAGGCAGCGTCCCACATGCCACAACTAGAAGGACCCACAACGAAGAATATACAACTATGTACCGGGGGGCTTTGGGGAGAAAAAGGAAAAAAATAAAATCTTTAAAAACAAACAAACAAACTGTGAATAGGGGCCGGCCCTGTGGCCGAGTGTTTAAGTTTGCGTTCTCTGGTTTGGTGACCCAGGGTTTTGCTGGTTCAGATCCTGGGCGCGAACATGGCACTGCTCATCAGGCCATGCTGAGGCAGCATCCCACATGCCGCAACTAGAAAAACCCACAACTGAAAATATACAACTATGTACCGGGGGGCTTTGGGGAGAAAAAGGAAAAATAAAATCTTTTAAAAAAACCCAAAACTGTGAATAGGACCAGCCCTGGAGACCTAGTGGTTAAGTTCAGTGCACTCCACTTCGGTGGCCTGGGTTTCATTCCTGAGCAAGGACCTATGCCACTCATCTGTCAGTGGTCATCCTGTTGCTGCAGCTCACATACAAAAAGAGGAAGATTGGCAACAGATGTTAGCTCAGAGCAAATCTTCCTCAGCACAAAAAAAAAGAAAACTGAACAATGATTAACATGTTAAAAAAGATAGGTGACAATATAGAGAATTTCACCAGGGAACTGGAATATGTAAAAATGAATCAAATATAAATTCTAGAACTAGAAAACATAATAACAAATTAAGAATGAGATAGACAGGTTTAACAGCAGACTACACAATGCTAAAGAGAGGATTAGTGATCTGGAAGATAGGTCTGTAGAAAATATCCAGACTGCAGCTTGGAGAGAAAAGGATAGAAAACATAGAAAAAATTAAGAGATCTATGAGATACAATAAAAAGGTTTAACATACATATACATGGAGTTCCAGAATGGGAGAAGAGACATAATGAGGCAAAAACAATATTTGAAGAGATTTGTGGCTGAAAATTTTTTCAAAATTTATGAAATATTACAATTCAAGAAACTCTATAAACCCAAGCAGGATAAATTCAAAGAAAAACATACAGAGGCCACCCCTGGTGGCCTAGTGGTTAAGTTCAGCATGCTCCACTTCAGTGGCCTGGGTTCACTTCCCAGATGTAGACCTATATGGCTCTGTTAGCGGACATGCTGTGCTGGTGGCCCACATACTGAAAAATAGAGGAAGATTGGCATGGATGTTAGCTCAAGGAGAATCTTCCTCAGCAAAAAATAAATAAAAGCTTTAAAAAAAAAGAAAAAAGAAAAACGTACATCATAAGAAAACTTCTCAAAACCAAAGATAGATTAAAAACAGCTAAAAGGGGGTAATTATCTTTGAAGAAATGTAAGATGGAAACTAACTTTTCAACAAAAATGGCGGAACCCAGAAAGAAAACATCTGCCAACACAGAATTCTATACTAAGTGAAAATATCTCTCAGAATTGAAGCCAAAATAAAGACATTTCCAGGCAAATAAAAATTGAATTTGCTGCCAGCAGACTTGCATTTAAAAAAATACAAAAGGCAGAAGGATTATGATCCTCCACAATGTCATGGAATATAGGAAGGAATAAATAACAGTGAAAAAGGTAAATAAATGGGTAAATCTAAATAAATATTGACTATATAAAACAATAATGATAATGTCTTGTGGATTTAAAATATATGTATAATTAAAGCTATAACAACAATAACAGAAAAGGCTGGGAGTAGCTATATGGAGTTAGTGCTCAAAGGTCCTTATGTTGTCTAGAAAGTGGTAAAAGTAATCATTTTTATTATACTCTGAAGTCAAAGATGTGTGTCATAATCTGTAAGTTAATTACTAAAAAATAGTAGCTAAATGTATAACCAACAAGCTAATAGAGGGGAAAATGGAATAATAAAAAATAATGCAGAATCAAGCAAGAAGGGAGAGAATATAGTATAGAGAAAATGGACAAATGTAAAGTGAAATAGTAAGATCATAAACTTAAACACAAATGTGTCAGTAATTATATTAACTGTAAATAGACTAAAAATCCAAATAAAAGATAACAATTGTCAGATTGGGTTAAAGAAAAATAATTATATGTTGCTTTTAAGAAACACATCTTACATACAAGAACACAAAAAAAGTAGAAAGAAAAAATATAGGAAAAGATATATCATGCAAACATTAATCCAAAGAAGCTGGTGTAGCTATACTAACAATAGGTAAAGAAGACTTTAAGGTAACAAATTTTACTTGAGGTAAAGAGGATTATTTTATGATGATAATACATCAATTAACTGTGAAGATATAGTAATTCTACATATAAATGCATCTAACTACATAGCTTTAAAATATATAAAGCCAAAATGAGATAACTAAAAGGAAAAAGAGACAAATCCACAGTCATAGAGGGAGGTTTTTAACAAACCGTTTTCAGTCACTGATACAACTAACAGACCAAAAAATCAATAAGGGTATAGATTTGAATAAATCATTAACATACTTAATGTAAATGTCATATATAGAATGTTACACCCGTAAATGTTAGTATGCACATTCTTTTTTTAAATTAAGATTATGATAGTTAACAACCTTGTGAAATTACAGTTGTACATTTTTATTAGTCATGTTGTAGGTGCACCACTTCACCCTTTGTGCCCTCCCCCCACCCCCCCACTTTCCCCTGGTAACCACCGATCAGTTCTCTTTGTCTATATGTTAACTACCACCTATGAGTGGAGTCATACAGAGGTCGTCTTTCTCTGTCTGGCTTATTTCACTCAACATAATACCCTCAAGGTCCATCCATGTTGTTGTAGTATGCACATTCTTTTTAAGTGTACATGGAGCATTTACCAAAACTGACCATATGATGGCCCATAAAGCAAGTCTCAACACATTTTATTTTGTTTTTTATTTTTTTAAAGATTTTATTTTTCCTTTTTCTCCCCAAAGGCCCCCAGTACATAGTTGTATATTTTTAGTTGTGGGTCCTTCTAGTTGTGACATGTGGGATGCTGCCTCAGCGTGGCCTGATGAGTGCTGCCATGTCTGCACACAGGATCCGAACCAGTGAAACCCTGGGCCGCCACAGCAGAGTGTGCGAACTTAACCACTTGGCCATAGGGCCGGCCCCATGTCTCCCCACATTTTAAATGATTGAAATCATACCGAGTATTTTCTATGACCACAGTAGAGTTAAGCTAGAAATAAATTACAGAAATAAAACTTACAAATAAATAAAAATTTACAAATAAATAGAAAAAATAAAAAGAAAACTTACAAATAATTGGAAATTAAACACTACATTTTAAAGTAGTCTTAATTAAAGAAGAAATCTCAGTGGAAATGTAATATCTTGAACCTGATGGGGGCCGGCCTGGTGGTGCAGTGGTTAAGTTCACATGTTCCACTTCCCAGCAGCCCGGGGTTCACCAGCTCGGATCGCGGGTGCTGACATGGCACCGCTTGGCACGCCATGCTGTGGTAGCGTCCCACATAGAAAGTAGAGGAAGATGGGCACAGATGTTAGCTCAGGGCCAGTCTTCCTCAGCAAAAAGAAGAGGACTGGCAGTAGTTAGCTCAGGGCTAATCTTCCTCAGAATAAATAAATAAATAAATAAAATAAATGAACTGAGTGATTTTGAAGAAACAACATATCAAAACTTGTGTGATGCAGCTAAAACCATACTCAGAGGAAAAATAATTGTCTTAAGTGAATATATTTGGAAAGAAGAAAGACTGAAAATCACTGATTTAGGTATGATTAGAAAAAGAAAAAACAATTATCCCCAGAAAAGGTTGAAAGAAGAATTGTATATTGTATTGTAAAGTTCAGAAATTAATGAAATAGAAAACAAAAGTATAGGGGCTGGCCCCGTGGCCGAGTGGTTGGGTTCATGCGCTCCGCTGCAGGCGGCCCAGTGTTTCCTTGGTTCGAATCCTGGGCGCGGACATGGCACTGCTCATCAAACCACGCTGAGGCAGCGTCCCACGTGCCACAACTAGAAGGACCCACAACGAAGAATATACAACTATGTACTGGGGGGCTTTGGGGAGAAAAAGGGAAAAAAGTAAAATCTTAAAAAAAAAGAAAACAAAAGTATAATAATCAGCAAAGCTCAAAGTTGGTTCTTTGAAAGAGTAATAAAATTAAGAAATCTCTGGCAAAATTTGTCAAGATAAAAAAAGGGAAGGTACAAATTACCAATATTGGGAATGAAAGGGAACATCACTATAGTTCCTACAGACACTAAAAAATAAAATATTATAAACAAATTTGTGCTAAAAAATTTGAAACTTTATAGGAAATGAATAAATTTCTAGAAAACCACAACTTACCTAAACTGGCAAAGAAAAAATAGCAAATCTGAATAGTGAAAGAAATTGAATCTGTAATAAAAAATCTTCTCTCAAAGAAAACCCAGGCTGAGAGGGCTTCACAGTGAATGAATTTTCCCAACTCTTTGAGGAAGAAATGACATTCATCGTATAAAATGTCTCAGAAAACAGAAGAAGGGGAAACATTTCCCAGTTTATTTTATGAGTTCAGCAATCTTGGTCCACTATGGAGTTCCCCTTGACTATTATGTCTGTCATAGGACTAAAATTCATCTCAGACCTTGAGTGCGTTAACGGTTCTTCAACAGATATTTAATGCATATCTGATTTTGTTTATTCTGTTTACTTAATTCAGCAGATAGTGCAGTGAAACAAAGTGATCCAGCGATACTAAATTATTCTCCCTCCTACACACCCTGTCCAACTAGCAGAGAATGGTATTCTAGGAAAGAAAGAGACTTTTGCTAACGGACTAGCCTCCTCTCCATCCCTCATCTGGGAACTGGTAATGATAAGATTTAACTTAATTTGTTTGTTTCCCTTTTTTCCCACAGACTCCATTAATAATATACCTCTTTCATTTCCTGATTGACTATGCGGAATTGGTATTTATGGTAAGTAACCTCCCACATAAAATCAATATGTATATATTCTTAATGTTACAGTCTTTTATCTTTTTGTTTTTAAGAATAAAATCTATTTTAGACGCTCAGGAGTTTCTCAGACTATAAAAGCAAAAACTTATCTTTAATTTGAATTCATGGAACTGTGATAGCATTATAGAAGTGTGAGGAGTAGTCTCTGACATCTGAGCAGCTCCAGTTCCTTATACTTTTAAGTTTTGATGTATAGACTGTGTAGTGTTGAATTTTCTAGCTCCAGGATTCTATGAGTGACTTTAATTGTGGTGCCAGTGGAGAGGGCATCCTGAATTTTCTAAGCATTCTGCCAAGAGATTCTGTGAAGAGGACTTGGGCCTGATGAGACTTTCAGGGGCAAGAACCTTCAAAATTGAGATGACAGGGCTGTTTTGAGGACGTAGTAATTTGAAACACTTGCATAATCTAGGGTTCATAATCTAGGTCAAGTAGGAGGTCCACTGAGGCCTTCCTTAATAATTATAATGGCTGCTGTTTATTGAGGATTTACTGTGTGCGAGGCACTTGACATATGTCAGGCCTCCAAAGCAGTGAGTATTATTCCCATTTTACAGAAAACTTAAGTAACCTGCAATTTACAGAACAGATGTGGAACGACGAACTGGTGTAAATCTAGATGAATCCTAATCCTCAGGGTTTTCCAGTCAGACCTCCCTGAAAAGGCTTTATCTTTGGGTAGTCAAAGTGAGGGTTGAGGTTCTGCCCGACTGTTAGAGTTTAGTACTGGATAGTCTGTCACCATCCAAAAACTTCAGGCCCTGGCAGCATTCCATTACTCCTACACTAATTAGGTTCATTTCATTTCCTGTTGTTTCTCTTTCTCTTGACAGATAACTGATGCACTCACTGCCATTGCCCTGTATTTTGCAATTCAGGACTTCAATAAAGTTGTGGTGAGTAGCCAGTGGGTGGGACAAAACTGATGGAATTTGGTAGCCTGCTGGTCTCTGTTGTTACAAAGAATCAAAGGTCATGACTTAAGTATCCAACTGTTTTAAAATACTAAGAAGTGGGAGTGAAACTTCTGGCTTGTTCAGCCAGCCCTGGAATGGCCAAACCCAAACCTGCAAGACAGCTTTACTAATAGATACAGAAAGGTCAGCTTAGGGGCTGGCCCCATGGCCAAGTGGTTAAGTTCATGTGCTCTGCTTTGGCTGCCCAGGGTTCCTGGGCCCAGGCCTACACACCATTTGTCAGGCCATGCTATGGCAGCATCCCGCATAGAAGAACCAGAATAACTTGCAACTAGGATAGACAACAATGTACTGTGGCTTTGGGGAATAAAAACAAAGGAGGAAGATTGGCAACAGATGTTAGCTCAGGGCCAATCTTCCTCACACACACACACGCAAAAGATCAGCTTAATCTATGTAGCTTGATATCCACTCACTGTGCAAGTTCAGGCTTTCTAGAACAAATGGCATTGAACTACACCTATATTAATGAGCACCCTTAAAAATCTTCCATTCCTTTCACTAGTTTTCTTTCCAAAGGGAAAAGAATACAGCTTTTAACTCACCGTGTTATGCCTATCCGAAGTAAAATTGGATTCCTAATGTAGTTTCTGTTTCCCTGCAGAGAGCACTCTGGAAAATTTGGCATGTATTAAATGCCTGTTGAAAGTATTGATGTAAACTTTAGTTTTAATCCATACGTAATAGCCAAAGGGAATTGTATAGTGGGGCCATTCTCATTTTCCTGGGTTCTGAGAGAGTTAATAGATTAACCATGTGTACTATCCATGTTATTTAAAAAATTGGCTGCAGTCCTACTTGACTGGCTGGGAGCCACTGAGAGGATTTAGACTGGGGTGAGAGAAGGCTGCATCCTATTCATGTTATCTGTTTGTAGTTCATTTTCACGTCTGTTACCAAGTAATAGAACCAGAAATAGCAGTCTGCCATTCTGTGGCACTGGTCATCAGTAACAAATAAAACTGAATTCGAACAAAGGTGAATTCTAGAATTTTAGACCTCCAAAGGATTTTTAAAATATCTAGACTGAGGGTTACTAGCTTGGGGTCCATTTATAGCCTTAACAGGTCTATAAAAACTTGAAATGGTATAGAAAATTGTATGTGTATGTGCATATGTCATTTTTTCCAAGTAGTCCATGGTTGTTATCAGTGCTCAAAGAGTCCTTGATTCATCCCCTAAAGGATTAAAAACTACATTTTAGAGATTTAGTATTGCTAAGACCAGGGAGTATACATCTTAAACTAATGCAGCATTTGTGACAAGATGAACCTTGAGGGCATTATGCGTAGTGAAATAAGTCAGATAGAGAGAAACAAATACTGCAGGATCTAACTTATATGTGGACTCTAAAAAAGTCAAATTCATAGAAACACAGAGTAGATTGATTATTGCCGGGGGCCGGGGGTGGGGGAAATGGGGAGATGTTGGTCAAGGGTACAAACTTCCAATTATTAAGATGAGTAAGTTCTAGCGATCTAATATACAGCATAGTGACTCTAGTTAATAATATTGTATTGTGTCTTTGAAAGTTGCTGAGAGAGTAGATCGTAAATGCTCTCACCATACACACGCACAAAAGATAATTACGTAAGGTGATGGATGCATTAACTAACCTTATTGTGGTAACCATTTTGCAATATATATGTATATCAAATCGTCACATTGTACACTTTCAACTTACACAATGTTATATGTCAATTATATTTCAAGAAAGCTGAAAGAGAAAAGAAAAGAGAATTTTAGGGGCTGAGGTGAAATGCTTTAACAGGATTCCCTAGAAGGCCAGAGATGAAATAACTGGGCATGAGATTCATAAACAAAGGAATTCAGAGATAAATTAGCATTGGTTATTTTCTTCTCCAAGATAGATTGTATATGTAAACCACAATCTTTGTTCTTTGAAGTTGTATGCTAAAATATTTTGGGGTGATTTTTATGATATCTGCAGCTTACTTTTAAATGGCTCAGAATGAAAAGTGTGCATGTTTGTGTATGTGTGTAGAGATAAAGAAAATGTGGCAAAATGTTAACAATTGATGGATCTAGGTGTTTTATTGAATTGTTCTTTTAACTTCTCTGTAGTTTGAAATTTTTCAATATAAAACACTGGAGGAAAAAATAGATCCATGTCTGTACCCACTAATGTGTGTGTGTGCGTGTGTGGGGGTGCACATATATGTGTGTGTATATATACATGGCATATGTGAATATCTAAGGGGGATTGGTAGCTTTCGTTAAGAACACAAGCAGCCAGATCTTCTCGACCAAGATTTAAAACTGAAATGTGTTTTAATGAAAGTTGATTAAAGATGCTAACCTCGTGTGTACTCAATTTTTTTTTTCTGTTCAACTGTCATAAAAACATCACAAATATACTCCAGTTAAAACAACTATTAATGGTGGGGGAAGCTTATGAGGGCGTAATGCAGCTAGGTTTCAGTTAGTTTCCTAACAAAGTGAGGCTTCAGTGTCAATAGGAGAGATACCTTTAATTTACAGCACCAATCATCTTAATTCATTTCTTAGTTATTTCTGAGTTTATATGGAAACATAGAGATTTTTGTTTTATTCTTTGTGTGACTTAAAGAGCGAGAGAAAACCAAATGAGCTGTTGTCAATACTCTGTTTTTTAGCATACCAAAATATTCTGTTATCACTGAATTCTGTTAAGACTGAATTAAAATTTGGCATAGTTTTGTTTTTCCATCCTCAGAATTCAGCCTATTGGAACCTAAGGTTTCTTGGTCAGAATAAGAGTTTTATTTACACTGTGTCGAAAACTAACTCTTTCTAAATGGCAGATTTTGATGATGCTAATACACCACTATTGATTTAAACAGAATATCAGCAGATCTTCCTCAGAATCTTTCCCACTTGGTCAGAATGGGCCCATATCATATAGTCTGGAAGCATGTCAGTCTTGCTGGCATTTGAGACTTTTCATCCCTGCTAGTGAAAGTGTGTCTACACGCAAATACATCCTGGAAAACTATGGTGCAGAGAGGAGACTGCATCCCCACCTCCTCTCCAGGTCTTAGCCTGTGGAATATGAATGCTGATTGATTTTGACCTGTTGATTCTCAGGACATTTTACCTGTACCTCACTTGACAAAAGCAACCAAGTCTAGTCTGTCCTTATCTGAGTTTGTGCTTCCTATTTGGATTCAGAATTCGTCTTGTAAAGCTGCAGGTAGTTTGACTGGGAGTGATAAAAACCTGTATCCCCTTAATGTGATTAGAGGTTTATGAATTTGGAGGATAGGCTCCTGAATTTGGCAAGTGCTGAGGCTAACAGTTGGAGATGCGGAGGTGGGGGAGTGTTCACCCCCTCCACCCTCACCCTGGCACCATAGGTTTTGAGGATGCAAATGGGTGTAGACACAATTTCAGTGATTAGAAAAAGCTCTTTATTTGAAGTAGGAGAATTATGTCCTTGAAAAACCAAATCTTGCAAGGGATAAGGAAAGGGCTGCATGGGGGGGGATAAAAGGGAGGGAAAACTCCACTCCAGAGACTTTTTTTAATTCAAAAATTTCTACTGAAATATAGCACACATGGAAAAGCATATAAGCATCTGTGTACAAGCTGATTAACGATCACAAAGGTAACATCCAAGTAATTACCCTTTAAGTCACTTTTAAGCTCTCCTGTGATGGCTTTAAGTCTCGTCATTGTCAAGGCTGCTGAATATATCTAGAAATACTTGTCTTTGGATTTTAAGTTGTACTCCTTAACCTCATTTATTTTTATACTTCTAATATTTTCTTGATGTGTGCCTGCGTGTGTTTAATTTTCCTCAGATTTTTAGCCACTTTCCTGTCTCTAACTGGATGCAGTGGGAATTTTTAAAGGGATTTTGCCTATGCTTAGGGGAGCTGAGTCAGTGTTGAGCCTGTGAGGCCGGGCATTATGGCAGCTGTGCTGGTGAGATTAGGGGAGACAAAAAGAGAGGTAGCAGAGAATCAAGATTGTTGCCCTGACTGTCCTTCTCTCCTGGAGACACTCCTTTCATAAAATCTTTCTGATTTAAAGTATTTTGGAAGATTGAGGTTATGAGGAAGTACTTTTCTTTCACTGCTGGCACAGTGTCACCTTTGCCCAGGGTCTACACATCCCTCTTTAGTTGCCTCCGTCTCTTACTGTAGTCCTGCTGGCTGGCTGCCAGCCTGGGGATTGAGTCTGCATTCCCACCTGTCTCTCTGGCTGCTCGGGGATGAACTCCCTGTTTCCTTTTAGCAGCCTTCTTTGTGGATCTCACCCTCCAGACCCCTTAGCTAGTGGGGCCTCCATGCTTCTACCGCTGCTGCAGCTGTCCTCACTAAGTGCTTTGTTTGCGGAGCTAGCCCCCTTCTCTCTGATAAAAGCACCTTAGTTTATACTTTGTCCTTTTAGTTAAACAATCCCAGCTGTGAATGGCAGCATAAATCTCACTGATGATAATTCCCACCACTTGGACTCTCAGAGATGCTCAAAGGGAGGTTTTTGAAGTTTGTTCAGCTTTTCTGATTAAGCCTCTACCTAAACCTATACAAGAAATCTGGGGTTACCTGTATTCTGGTGATGACTCCTTGATTTTCTTTGAAACTGAAAGATGGTTCTTTAAAAATTTTTTTTTTAATTTAAATTTTTTTAAAATTCTGCAATACCTAAGACATGCAAAAATATATAAAGAATAATACATACTGTGAACCTATTTCAGCTTAAAAAATAAAACATTCCACATATAGTTGCCTCTCTGACAGTTTCATCTCCTTATTCCCCCTCTCACCAGCTTATCATTCCCACACATGACCTTAACTTTTACTACATTTGTAAATATCCCTAAATTACATATAATATTATTTTGCTTGCTTTTAACTTTATGTAAATAGTGCAATGCACTATATGTTCTGTTGTCATCTGCTTTTTTCATCATTAAATCTTTAATCACACACAAATAGTTAAGCACTTGCTACTTTGGTTTCCCCGAATTACTCTGTTTTATAATAGGGCGCAGTGTTGATTTTATACTGTCTAAATAAGATTCTCTGATCATTAAATAAGCAGGGCTACCCATTTTGGGTTCAGAAGCTTTTCCCATCTATATTCTGACCCATGTTTGCTTATAGGATTGCCTAACGTTTTTTCATTCTGGAACACACCCATGAACTTGTTAGGACAAATCAGGGGAAGGCAAGAGCTTTCCACCCCATCTCACTCCCTCTTAACTGTCCAGCTGTCCAGCCATACCCAGCCCTCCCCTTCCTTCTTATCATGCCCATTGCCCACTTCCTCTGTGGAAGTCAAAAGCTTGAAACGAGAGCTCAGAAGAGAACCCAGGGTACTATGACATTCAGGGGATCATTCTACTTTGCATGAAAATATTTCACTTTGCTGATTGAACTTTGGAGTCCTTAGGCCCCTGATGATAACTCTTCAAAATGGCTAAGAACTTTGCCACTTATCCAGCAAATATTTATTGTTTGCTCACTGTGCCAGGTATCAGCAAATAACATGGTCCCTGTCCTCATGGAAGTCATAGTCTAGTGAGGAAGACAAGTATTGGTCACATAAATAAGTTAAAAAGTTGTAATTGTGGACAGTGCTGTGAAAGAATGTATATTATGGGGAGACTTTACCCAGGGGAGGGGTGGGGGCTGAGTGTGCCTTCCTGGGAAGTGATGATGTAACTGAGATCTAAAGACTATATGGGAGTTAACAAGGGAAAGAGAAGAGGTTGTTTCAGGTTAGACGCAAAGTCCTGGGAGCAGGAGGGACGCGGCATGTTTGTAGCGCTCGAACCCAGAAAGTGAGAAGTGAGGAGAGTGGGTGTGAGATGAGCTGGGAGAGGTGGGGCCAGGCCAGGTCTGGCCACGTGGGCCTTGGCAGGACTTTGTCTTCATTCTAAAAGCAATGGGAAGTAATTTGTTTCATGTGTTTTGTCATTTTTTTCCAGTTTAAAAAGCAGAAACTCCTCCTAGAACTAGACCAGTATGCCCCAGATGTGGCCGAACTCATCCGAACCCCTATGGAAATGCGTTACATCCCTCTGAAAGTGGCCCTGTTGTAAGTATTCTCTGACAAAACAGGGCTCAGTGCCAGCGAATGCGAGGAAAATCTGATGAGACTTTCTCATGTTGTTTGTTGTATTTTTGGAGATTTGCAGTCTTAGTCATCAAGTATTTGCTGTAGTTCTGTTGCACAACTGGGGTTCTGGCCAGCAAAAGAGACAGAGCCATTCTGTTTCTGTTGGGACAAAGCCCCACACAGGGACATGCACAATCAGCCCTTCACAAAGGCTTTTTCCCTCGATGCTGATCTGGGCTCCAGCCTACTTGTAACCAGCGTTTCTAAAAAGAAGTTCTTCAGTTGTGATATATGGATTGAATAAAATTCTGATCTTTATGTGGCTGTTCTTTCAAGCAGCTCCTATGTTTTATGTATGATTTAGTCCCCCTTTGTGGTTCAGAAACTAAAGTAAAGTGCCAAACAGACCCATCCTAGCTAGGTGACCAGTATGGGAGATTGAAACTTGTTGAGGCTCTATGAAAAAATTCCCTATGAATACTCAGTGCTGCCAGTAAGTTTAATTCTTTCAGGTTATTCCTGTTTGTATTCCTCAGATAGGTAAATGTAAATAATTATTTGGTCAACTCATAGTCATTAAATATTAATAATATACTAATTTCTAGGGATATGCAGTAAACAGGACAGACAAGTTTCCTTGTGGAAAAACATGACTTTAGAACTTCAGAATTAGAAGGAGGCTTATGAGGACAGTTTATTCAACCCTCTGCTTTGTGTGTGAATCTCCCATTCAGTATTCCAGATAGGTGGCTATGCAGCTGCTTCTTGAATAACACCTGCTATTTACAAATAGCTTTTTTCCCCCTCTCACCAAACAATTTTGAGGTATCAGTTCCTATCTATGTATTTCAGAAATATTGGTGGAAATAATAGAACCAGAGGGTTAGCAACATTATGAATCCCTTATGGACTCATATGTCTCTTGGGGGTAGTTTTGTAATAGCAGCAGCCATTTCTTTAAAGGGTTGTGTAACAAGCCTTTCTGTAATTGCTGAAAAGAAAACACCAACAATTTCTGGGCCTTTGGCTTTAGAACTGCTAATCTTACAGCCCTGGGAGGTATTGAATTTAAGGTCTTTCTTTGTGAATAATAATTATAATCTCTCCCTGAGACACTGGTATATTTCTTCCTATCTGATAATCAGAATTATGTAACTGGTTTCCCTTTTCACTTTGTCTGCCAGGAAACTCAGAGCCAGATTTGAAGCTGATTATAACAATGCTGTGGAAGATCCATTTGGTCTTCTTTCTGTGGCCTTTAGTTTTTCCTTTTATTTATGTTTTCCCTGGTCTAGATTCTTTATTTCTCTTTTTGTTCTGCTGTTATTTTTCATCTGTTCTCATTTGAGCTGCCTCACATCTTTTGTGGAAGCAGGATAGAAATAAATACAAATAATAATCCATTATGACTATATAAGATTTTCCTACTTAGCATTTCAAATTCATTTTCTCAGTCAATTCCTTCCTACTTGAGGAAAAGACTAGGTGTTTCAGCTTCATTCATTCCCAGTGGAAGTTCAAGATGTCCTGTGAAGTTCTATGGCAGCTAACTTGCTGAATTCAGCAGGTACTTATTCTGTCCTTGGGGTCTGGCATGGTAGATGCAGCTTGACTACCAAAAGGGCTAAACCTAAGCTACTCTGACCTCTCGAATGGGAGTAGCCTCTGTCAGAGTTTAGAAACCTGATTGAGGAAAAAGCACTTTCCTGGTTTTCAGAGCCAACTGTAGCCATTCTTAAAATATATGACTCTGTGGGAATTGGTAGAATTTTCATCATTTTTGAAGTCTCTAGTAGTAGAAAGAACATTGGTTTTAAAGCCAGAAAAGCCTGATTTGGGATGTATTTATTAACTTGTGAAACCTTGGCAAATTCCTTAACCAGTGAGTCGCAGTTTCCTCATCTGCAGAACGGGAATCATGTTATTGCTAGTTTACAGGATCTCTGTGATGATTAAATATGACGGTTTTTCATGAAATGCATAGCACAGAGTAGGCAGTGAATGTTCAGTGTCTTTTACTCATTGGCCTCAACCCAACTCCATTCTCTTTTATGTAGGAGAACTCATTTCTAAGAAGTTGGCTTCCCTTGAGTATGCTTCTAGTAAATCTCTTGAACTTCCTGACTGTGGTGGCCTGGACTCCCTGGTCCTTTGACCAGGATTACTAATAACAAATATGTGTGTTTTTCCCCAGCTATCTCTTAAATCCCTACACGGTCTTGTCTTGTGTTGCCAAGTCTACCTGTGCCATCAACAACACCCTCATTGCTTTCTTCATTTTGACTACGATAAAAGGTAAGGCCCCAAAGGAAGGTACAAAACGCAGTCCCTGATTTGTGTAGGGTTTTGTAAAACTTTATGCTGTAGATTTTTTAAAAAACCAATGTAACACTTAAAAACATTTTTTAAAATTACAGTAGTAATATGTTTATTATAGGAAATTTAGCTAAGACAAGAGAAAAAAATTAATTAAAACATCCTGAAATTCTACCACTCAGAGAGTCACTATTAATATAGTTCAAACAAACAAACAAACAAACAAAGGCTTATAGTGAGAATGGCAGCCTTCTGCCTCTGTCTTCCCAGCCCTCGTTCAACTTCTCCAAAAGAACTACTTTCTGGCTTTTGCTAGTATTTATTTCCATATTTCTAAATAAGACTTCATATTGCTATTTCATGAATTATAAATTTTAAACATTATCTATTGCATTTCCATTACGGGAGATAAAGATTTAGCTCTTTTGTACCCATATCTTCACTTCCCTTTACCCAAGTTTCCTAGAGAAGTCAAGTCACGGTTTTGATTAAATCAGTAGTCAGTACCTATATTTTATGACACTATGTATGTATTATTCACTACTGGGCAAAGTAGCAACTATGATTACTTTTTCTTTCTTCTACAACCTTTTATTTTTCCCAGGGTTAATAATTGTCTTTTTTATTTTGCTTGTTTGGTTTTTTTCTTAGGCTTTGTACCAACCAGTATTTTTCCCCCAGTTGCTCTGCTGTAGATCTGTCAGTTGCCTAACAATAGTTTTTAACAAATGCTTAAATTCATCAAATAGTCTATCAGTTCCATTATTTTTCTGGAGACCTCCCTCACGCATCCTCCTTCCTGACCCAGTCTGTGCTGGTTGTTGTCTGGGCCTGGTGCAAAGCTGTCATGCTGGGACTTCCGTTTATAATTCTCCTGTGTTGTATGCCTTCTTTCCTGGGTTCCTTCTCTCCTTTATTCATTTCTTTCCTCTGTTTTGCTAAAGTACTTACTTTAGTAGTTTTCTAAGAAAGAGTGTATTCTCTTTTCTCTGTCTTCTTGTTTGGGACATACATTAGATATGTGTATGAGATATGTATTATGAGTCATTCCAGGTCTGAAAAAAGTCTTTGTTCCCGTTTAGCACCAAATTAATAGTTGGGGCAAGGTATATAATTCTAGACTGGAAAAACTTTTTCTTCAAAATTTTCTTCAAAATTTTGAAGGCAGTGCTTCATGGTCTGCTAGCATCCTGGTTGCTATTGAGCAGTTTGATGCCATTATGTGTAACCTAATTTTTCTCTCTGAAAGATTTAGGATTTTTTTATCCTCAGTGTTTTGAAATTTTGTGATGCTGTGTCTTGACCTGAGTCTTTGTTTCATTCATTATGCTGGACACTTGGTAGGCACTTTTAATAGAGAGACTAGAGTCCTTTAGTTCTGGAAAGTGTTTCTGTACTATTTTTCAAATTCTCTTTTCTCTGTCTTCTTGTTTGGGACATACATTAGATATTGGACTTTCTTGATTGATCTGATTTGCATATTTTATTTTCTATTTATTTTTCCATCTTTTTTACTTTTTCTGGAATATTTCATTGTTTTTATCTTCCAACCCTTTCATTGAATTTTTTATTTTTGTTTTCTTTATTTTTATTTTTTTGGGGAAGATTAGCCCTGAGCTAACATCTGCTGCCAATTCTCCTCCTTCTGCCGAGGAAACCTGGTCCTGAGCTAACATCCATGCCCATCTTCCTCCACCTTTTATGTGGGATGCATACCACAGCATGGCTTGCCGAGTGGTGCCATGTCCGCACCCGGGATCTGAACCAGTGAATCCCAGGCTACCACAGCGGAACGTGTGCACTTAACTGCTGTGCCACTGGGCTGGCCCCTGAATTTTTTACTTTTATATTATATTTTTAAGTTCTTTCTGGGTCTCCAGTTGTTTCTTTGATACATCCTATTATTATTTTATTACCACAATGTCCTTTCTTATTACTCTGAGTATTTTTTTTCAGTTTCCATCTGTTCTAAGTATAGTCTCTTTATCTTCCTGGTTCCCCCCCGCTTTTTTTTCCTGTTTGTTTTGGGCTCTATCTTTTATATGGGAAGATTTTTCTCTTATTTGTGCTGATCCTTGGCTGTCTGTTATTTAAGAGTGAGGCACTAACATTTATTTAATCTCATTACTTTTCAGCTCACACTTTTCTTCAGCCCATTACTGGGCTTAGTATCCCCTAGACCTGTGCCTCTTTAATTTTCTTCAAAACTGTAGTCTCTGGGGATGGAGTAGAAAGTTGTAAGGATGGGGTATCCAGGGGTAGTCACCTGGCTGCACATGGTTGAGATGAGACCTGAGGTTCTGACTGGTCTGAATACAAACTTGTAGCTTGCTTTTCATCTCTGTACCTTACCCCCACCTTCCACAGTACCTGATGCCTTCAAGGTGCTAAATTTCTCAGAAGCTCTTTGTGGTGAGTTGGCCTGATTTTTATTGGTATTCCTTTCTGGAGGCCATTGAGCTGTAATTTCTTCCATATTGCTAAGTCATTTACCCCTCTTCCATCTGCTTTATGTTTCTACTATTGTGTTAAAATTTATTTTGCTATAATCTCCTGTCCTGTTCTTTGTGGTTTAAGACCAGTTTTATTCCTTTATTGTCATTTTAGTGAGGTTTTGGAGGAAGAGATGATACACATGTGATTAATCTACCATTTTTAACTGGAAGTTTATTAGCATTTGGGGTATGTATTTCCAGATTGCGCCCCCCCCCCCCCCATTTTTCTTTCAGGCTTTTAAATATTATATCAATAACTATTGCCACAAAAATGTTATTTAACAAACCGCTCCAAAACTTAGAGGCTTAAAAGAACAATAAACATTTACTTGGCTTATGTAAGTCAGCTGATCTAGGTGGCTAGGCAGCTTGTTGGTTTTATTGGGGCTCATTCATGCAACAGTGGCTGGCAGGAGTTGGCTAATCTAGGGTGGGCTCCTTTCCACAAGTCTGTCATCCTCCTGGACCAGGAGACGAATTTAGCCATGTTCTTCTCATAGCGATGGCAGAGGTACAACTCTGAGTAAGCCCAATCAGGCATGCGCTTTTGAAGTTTCTGGTTGCATCACATGTCCTAGAATCCCACTGATCAAAACATAACACATGGCTGAGGCCAGGGGTGGAGACTTCCATCCTGTCCACAATGGGAGGGTACTGCAAAGTTACATGGCAAAGGGTGTAGACATAGGGAGGGGTGGAGAATTGGGGCCAATAATACAGTCTACCACATATATCAGTAAACATCTAGTTTGTCATTTTATTTTATTTTTTTTTTTTTTTGTGAGGAAGATTGGCCCTGGACTAACATCTGTTGCCAATCTTCCTCTTTTTGCTTGAGGAAGATTGTTGCTGAGCTAACATCTATACCAATCTTCCTCTGTGTTACGTGGGATGCTGCCACAGTGTTGCTTGATGAGCGGTGCTGGGTCCATGCCTGGGATCCGAACCTGTGAGCTCTAGGCCACTGAAGTGGAACATGTGAACTCAACCACTACGCCACCAGGCCGGCCCCTAGTCTATCATTTTAAATGGTTGCATACTATTCTGTTGTATGGATGAATGTAGAGAAGTTCTTTAACCAACTTCTACTGTTAAATATTTAGGTAATTTTCCAGTTTTAAGCTATTAAAATAATACTACAATTAATTTTGTAATATACAGTAATTTTCACACCCATGTTCAGTTTTCTTTTTTCTTTTTTTTTTTGTTTTTAAAGATTGGCACCTGAGCTAACAATGGTTGCTAATCTTCATTTTATTTTTTCTGCTTTTTCTCCCCAAATCCCCCCAGTACATAGCTGTATATTTTAGTTGTGGGTCCTTCTAGTTGTGGCATGTGGGACACCGCCTCACCATGGCCTGATGAGTGGTGCCATGTCCGCACCCAGGATCCGAACCAGCGAAACCCTGGGCCACTGCAGCGGAGTGCGTGAACTTAACCACTTGGCCATGGGGCCGGCCCCCAGTTATTTTCTTACAGTAAAGTCCTAGAAATAGAATTATTGTGACACTGGGTGTGCACCTTCTTTAAGATTACTGAAATTTTTTGCTAAATTGCCTTTAAGCGTTTTACCAATTTATACTCCCGTAAGAAGTTGTATGAAAGTTCTTATTTCCCTAAATTGTTGCTGAATAGTTTGCACACTCGGGAAATAAAGAATCAAAAGTCATACATAGAACCTTTTACTTACAGTTTAGAGTGGCACATGGGAATGATTTAGGTCTTCATTAGACGTTGTTTCTCTTAGAGTGGCTGTGGGTGGTCTTTCTGTAGACCCTTTAGCTTAACTTATTATCAGGTTACTTAAAATGACTAGATATTGCATAAACCGAATTGTCTTTTTCTGAAGATTGTGATCATTTCATCAGAAACAACTCTGAAATAGTAAAGACTCTTTGCCGTCTGAGAATACTCCCTGCCTCAGTCTGTATTTCCAGAGTAGCAGGCTCAGGTAGACTGATTTATCAAGGTGTCTATTAAAATAAAGAAATATATGCTGCAGCCTGGCAGAGGAACTATGAGTATTGGCCTTTGGAAATGTCACCTTTAAAACGGCTGGGCACAAAGATAGAAAGACTGAAGACATGGCCTCTGAAGGTGTGTGCAGTAGGCATCTCACACAAAAACGAAGTGTGCCATTTTAAAAACATCTTTTGTACAACCCTTTAATCAATGGAGAGGTTTTGTTTAGGGGAAAAACATGTAAAGAAGTTATGTGTATCTCTTTTGCAGCTACGTTGTTTTTGGTTCCACAGGGCAAATGTTTTTATTATTATATTATTCTAGATTTCTGTCGAATAAATTCATAGACATTTTTGTAATGTTATACACACAATTTTGTTGAACTCTTATCACTTATTTCATGTGAATCATGTATGACATTGGTCACATATTTGTCAGTTTCTTTAAATCTAAATTTAATTTTTCTTAATTTTAGGAGTAGTTCAAGTACTTGGTAAGAATGAAAGAAATTCAAACATATAAAATGAGAAGTAAGTCTTTCATCACCTTGCCCCACCTCCACTTCCATTCCTCAGGTATATTTGTCATGGGGTCCCAGGCTTTCACTTTTGCTGGACATGTAAGTTATGTTTCATTGTTGACACCTGTAAATAGAGACCATCGCAAATTACATTTCTAATCTATTAAAATATTTGAAGAATTCTGTTTTAGTTAGGTCTCTGAACTACTCTAACTCTTGGAGTGTATTAGTAATCCCTACTAATAGTGTATACAGTAAAGTTAGTTCAGTTATGAAATCTGCAAGTCCTATTTCTACATTTGACATTTGTACCACATAATTAGATATTTAATAAAATTAATAAGGGAATAATTCACTTTTTATTTAAAGAAGAAAACAGTTGGAAGAATTCACAAAGGAAGGAATATAAATGACTAAAATATATGAAAAAATATTCAACTACATAGATAATCATTAAAGAAAAGCAAACTGAAATAACAAAGAAATGGTTTTTTTTTTCCCCCTGTTAGATTGGCAAAGATTTTAGAAGATAAATCTCAGTGCTGGCAAAGGTTCTATCAAATAGGTATTCCCCCCATGGCAAGTCGACTTATCAATGAGTACAGTCCTCTTGGGAAGCAGTTTGGCAGTAGTCTTAAAATGTTTGTACTTTTGATTAATTCTACTTTTGAGAACTCATCCTAAAGTAATGCAGAAATACAGACAAAACTTTATGGTGCAAAGTCATTAATTGCAGGATTATTATAATGACCAGAAAAATCGGAAAATACTTCAAAATAGAGAGAGGAATGGCTAAGTAAAACATGGTTTGCCCATGTCGTTAAATAAAATACAGTTTACCCATGCACATGATGTTTAAAAATAATTGTAAATTATGTGAGAATACATTTGTAAAGCAGAATACAAAATTGTATATTTTAATAAAATGTAGTCTGAACTATGTTAAAACAGTAAAATTAGATAGAAAATAGATTCCAAAAGAGTAATACTTGTTTCTGTAGAGTGAGTTCATGAGTGATTTTTCTTTCCTTTTCGATTTTTTTTTTCTTTTTGAGGAAGATTAGCCCTGAGCTAACATCTGCTGCCAATCCTCCTCTTTTTGCTGAGGAAGACTGGCCCTGAGCTAACATCCGTGTCCATCTTCCTCTACTTTATATGTGGGACACATACCACAGCGTGGCTTGCCAAGCGGTGCCATGACCTCATCCGGGATCCGAACCTGTGAACCCCGGGCCACTGAAGTGGAACGTGTGCACTTAACCGCTGTGCCACTGGGCCAGCCCCATCTTTCCTTTTCATATTTGTTTTTTTCCCAAATTTTCTTCAATGAGCACATAATTAAAAATAAATTAACTTGCTTAATAAAAAGATAGGGACAGCGGAAGTAAACCTGGCAACTCTCTCCCCAGACTTCCATGGAGCAGGTGCCCCACAGGAGGGAGTGGCTTTGTTTGCTTTGTCCCCTTGACTCCTTCTACTTACTCTCCCTTGGCTTCCTCTGTGGCAGCCGAGGGTTGCCTGGGACACACTGAGAGCTGCATGCCAGGACAAGGCCCAGGCCATTGTTTTGTAATGTCCTTGTTGGGGTGTTGGCCAGGAAACACAGGTCTGTGGGCAGGGTTGATTTTAGTTTAGTGGGGTAGCTTGGGTTTCACTTCAAAGGTTGGTGCTTTGGTCAAGGGGTACTCTGCCTTTCAGTGAGCTAATTAAAATATTCCATCCCTGTGAAGTAGTCTTCATTAGGCTTTAAAAAGGAAAACAAACAGATGTTAATAGGTACTCCTGCTTGTTCACTGTTGGTGTTTGTCAACAATGAGATGTCCCAGAGTAGGAATTTTTGAGTTTTGCCACCTAAGGACCCTTCCAACTCCTCTTCTTCCATCAAAAGAGGCCTGAGTGACAGGACTTGCTTCCCATGGAAAAAGAAGGATCCCAGTACTATCAGAGGCAGTCCAGAGTGATTAAGAGCTCAGGCTGCTCTGATGTCAGACAGATCGGGTAGCTAATCCCGGCTCCACCATTTCCTGGCTCTATCACCTTGAGCAAGTCACGTAACTGTTCTGGGCCTCAGTTTCCTTATCTGTAACATGAGGATTGAAACAGTCCCTGCTGCATAGGGTGAATATAAAGAATGGATGAGATGGTGCATGTAAAACACTTAGCATGGTGTAGGGTCATGTACTAAGTGCTCAATAAATGGTGGTACTGCTTGTCACTCTCAATAATATCCTCCTTTTTAAAAGATCCCTCAGGATTGATGGGGTCTCCCTGAGCCGTCTGGGGACGACTAGGAGAAGGTTAGAATGAGAAGTTTTCTTCTTGGCACCCAGTCCTAGAAGAGCAATGTCAGAGTGATGATCCTGAGGCCTGATGAGCCCATCACTTCATATCGGGTTCCTCTAGGGTAAAGCCCTGCCCTTGAAGAGAGTTGTAGAGGACAAGGACCCAAGGACACTAGGACCAAGCAGCCTGGGGTTTCATTAGATCAACCCAGCTTCAAAACCTGCCAGTTCAGGTTACCAGTTCTGTAGCCTCATGCAAATCACACAGCCTCAAGAGCTTCAGTTTGATCACAGAGATAATATCTACCTCGTGGATTAGTGGAGGAAAATGAGAACTATAAAATGCTTAGTATGCTTCCTTAGCAGAACCCGCTCAACAAATAGTCGCTCTGCTTATTGTGATTTTTATGGCACAGCCAAAGATTGACATCAAGAAGGTAGCGTAGTGATGCAGATAAAAGAGTACAGGGTCTGGAATGAGACTGTCTGGGTTCACATCCTATTACTGTTATTCACTGGTTTTGTGACCCTAGGCAAATAAACTCTCTGTCCTTCCGTTTCCGTATCTGTAAAATGGGGATAGTAATAGTACCCACTTTATGGAGTTATTGGAGGGACTAAATGACTTAAATATGTCTAAAGTGCTTGCAGTCCTGGCTGGAACAGAGAATGTGCTCAGTAAATTATCATCATTATCGTTGATATGGATGGACTAGTCTGAGAGAGCCTGCCTTGTTAAAAGAGCACTTGGCAAGGAGTGTAGTACATTGGGCCAGGCCCCAGCATCATCTCCTCCTCCCCAGCAATCTTGCTTGTTGCTCAGGCCCTAGCGCAACTTTCTCTTCTGAGTGTCCTTTAGGACCTGAGTCCTTTTGACCACATTCCACTCTGTCCCACTGCTTGTCTCAGCACAGGTCACTGTCTATGACCTAGCCTCTGCTCATTCCACTTGAAATATAGATGTTGAACAAGCATTCACGGCCCCACCTCATCTGCATTCCTACTCTATCCTGTAGCTATGCCACCCACCCAGGCCCAGATCACTTCAAGGTGCAGTCCCTGGAGGCAGAGTGTTACCCCAGGTCCTGCCTAGGCTTGTTTTGGCCCCTACCCTGACACAAATAGACAGTTGGAAAACATATTCAAAGCTAGATTGGGTAGATGATGAAATTCCCTGATACTATAGCCAGTGAATGTATACATTTGATTGATTTACTTTAATGGTCTCGTGATAAGGCTGAAGACTGGGGCTTGTACAGAAAACTTAGCGTGTGAGTATCTGGGCTCTACTAGCAGATAAAAGGTAGGTTACATCTTTTTTTGGTAAAACTCAGAGTCCTCTTGGCATACTTCCTCCTGGTTAGATGAGGAGTATGCTCTACCTCTTGCCCAAATGAGGCTGCCATTTCAGGCATTATTTGAAATGTCATACCTAGGCCTGTGGGTAGATGTTTTTGGATGACTGTGCAAGCTAAGCCCTCCATCATATGACCCCTACATACCTGCTTGCAGAGACTTTTTAGATTATAATTTTTTTGAGGTAACATTGGTTTATAACATTATGTAAGTTTCAGTTGTACAATATTATAATTTGACATCTGTATATACTACAGCATGCTCACCACCAAAGTCTAGTTTCCATTCGTCACCATACAGTTGACCCCCTTTACCCATTTTGCCCACTCCCAGCCCCCTACCCCTCTGGTAACTACCAGTCTGTTGTCTGCTTCTATGAATTTGTTCATTTGTTTTTATTTTGTTTTGTTTTTTATATTCCACATATGAGTTAAGTCATACTGTATTCATCTTCCTCTGTCTGACTTATTTCACTTAGCGTAGTACTCTCAAGGTCCAGCTACGTTGTTGCAAATGGCAAGATTTCATCTTTTTTATAGCCGAATAGTATTCCATTGTATATATCTATACACCACATCTTCTTTATCCATTCTTCTGTCAAGGGGCACTTAGGTTGTTTCCATGTCTTGGCTATTGTTTATGATGCTGCAGTGAAATAGGGGAGCAGATGTCTTTTCGAATTAGTGTTTTCTATTCTTTGGGTAAATACCCAGAAGTGGAATAACTGGATCATATGGTAGTTCTATTCTTAATTTTTTGAGGAATCTCCATACTGTTTTCCAAAGTGGCTACACCAATTTACATTCCCACCAAAGGTGTATGAGGATTCCCTTTTCTCCGCATCATTTTCTACGCTTGTTATTTCTTTTCTTTTTGATAATAGTTATTCTAATAGGTGTGAGGTGATATCTCATTGTGGTTTTGATTTGCGTTTCCTCAATAACTAGTCGTGTTGAACATCTTTTTGTGTGCCTGTTGGCTATCTTTATGTGTTCTTTGGAAAAATGTCTGTTTAGATCCTCTGCCTTTCTTTTAACTGAATTGTGTTTTTTTGTCGTTGAATTGTATGAGTTCTTTTTTTGTTTTGGATGTTAACCCCTTATCAGATATATGATTTCCAAATATCTTCTCCCATTTGGTAGGTTGTCTTTTCATTTTGTTACGATTTCCTTTGTTGTGCAGAAGCTTTTCAGTTAGATGTAGTCCCATTTGTTTATTTTTGCTTTTGGTTTCCTCGCCTGAAGAGACATATCCGAAAAGATATTGCTAGGATCAATGTCAAAGATCGTACTGCCTATGTTTTCTTTTAGAAGTTTTATGGTTTCAGGTTTTACATTTAAGTCTTTAAACTATTTTGAGTTAATTTTTTGTATGATGTAAGATAGCAGTGTAGTTTCATTCTTTTATGTGTAGCTGTAGATTGCTTTTTATTTGAAGTATAACATATATACAGATGCACAAATCATTCGTGGATAGTCCAATGAATTTTCACAAAATGTTAATTTGTTTTGGTCTTGTAACCAAAACCATTTGTTTGGTTTTGAGTAACCAGCACACAAATTAAGAAACACAATGCTGGTGCTGGCCCTGTGGCATAGAGGTTAAGTCCATTGCACTCCGCTTTGGTGGGCCAGGTTTGTGGGTTCAGATCCTGGGCTGAGACCTACACCACTGTCAAGCCATGCTGTGGCAGCAACCCACATATAAAGTAGAGGAAGATTGGCACAGATGTTAGCTTAGGGCTAATCTTACTCAAGCAAAAAAAAAGAGGAAGATTGGCAACAGATGTTAGCTCAGAGTGAATCTTCCTCACCAAAAAAGAAAGAAAGAAAGAACGAAACAGAATGTTACCAACATCCGCAAGAGCCCCTTCTGTGCCCTCTTCTAGTCATTCCTCCTAATTCTCACCCTGTTTTTGCCATGTTGAGCTAATTACAGTTCCCAGCCCCCCACCCCCAGCACACCATTCTCTCTCTCACCTTCCTGCCTGTGTACATGCTGTTCCTTTGGACTGCTGGCTTACCTCCTCATTGTTCATAACTCAGCTGTCAGCCTGCCCTAATGGGCCAGGTATGCTTCCTTTGTACTTTCCTCCTGTGTTTTGTCGTTGTTTACCGGGAGCTCCCTGAGGACAGAGACTGTCTGAGTCACCAGTCTCCTTGGCACCCAGCACAGACTTGGCATAGAGCGGGCACTCCAGAAATGTTTGCTTATTGAACAGTTTGTCTAAAATATTTGAAGCCACCTTTTACTTTTCTTTATCTCCCCTGACTCTGCCCCAAGCATATATCATCCTCCTTCTGCCTTCCTAACCCATTCTTCTTGCCCCTTCTAGCTTTTTTCCAAACATCTCAGCCCTCTCTGAGTGTCTTGTGTGCCTCCATACTCCCCCTCACTTTTGATCAGACTGTGCATGTGCTCCATCCACACCTGCCCCAGCATCCCACATACCAGGCTCCTGACTGTTGGAGCACTATGTTTCTGCCCCCGGACTGCAGGCCTCAGCCATCCGAGGATAGTGTACTCCACAGAGAGCATTCTCTGTGCCCGGCCCCCTGCCATAACAAGTCCTCAGCTGCTATGCTGCAGGTTCTGTTTTTTTCAAGAGTCAGATTTATTTTGTGCTTTGCCCATGTTTCATTACCCTGTGTTTTATACTTCATAAGTTTTCCTTCCTCAGTAACATTGGTTTCAACTAGACTTATTATGGTGATCATTTAGCAGTATATACAAATATCAAATCAGTATGTTGTGCACCTTAAACTAATATAATGTTATATGTCAATTATATCTCAATTAAAAAAAGAACATTGGTTTCCTTTAATATGCTTGCGTTTTTTAAAGAATTTAATATGTATCACTGAATGATATTCATTCATTCATTCACACGTATGCCAGGTGGTAGAGATTCAAAGTTAAGAGAGGATTATTGCCCTTGAGAAACTCATGGACAAATGGGGAGAGAGAGAAACATTAGCAAATTATTATAAGACAGTATCAGTATTGAATGAGTTAAGAGAATAGGCACTGGAATCAGCAGAGTGGGTTTGGGTACATTACTTAACCTTTCTGTTTCTGTGCCTTGGTTTCTTCATCTGTAAAATGGATAGAATAAAAATGGGTAAAGAATAGAGCTTTCACGAGGTTGTTGTGATATTTAATGGGGGCCTTTTTTGAGTCAGGCACTGTTCTTGATGCAGAGGATACAGAGGATAGGTCCCTTGTACCTAGTATGTGATCGATAAATGTAGCTCTAATCACTATTGTTATCAACTCTGCTTAGGCCTCATGGAGGAAGTGACATGAGACCTGGCCACTGAAGGGTGGGTCTCTACTACAAAGCCGGCAGAGAAGGACAGCTTAGACAGGATGAATAGCCTGAGAACAGACATGGAAGAATGAAAGGGCATGATGTTTTCAAAAACGAGGGAATGATCCAATATAGCTGGGGGACAGGGTATGTGTAGCAGAGTGGTAAGAGGTGAGGCTGGAGAAAAAAGACCCAGATTGTGAAGGGTCTTGTTTGCTTTTGGAGTTTGGACTTAATTTGATAGATGAAATAGAACCATCAGAAGTCTTTAAAGAGGACCTTGTCACAATCTAAACTGTTTTAGAAGGATCCTTCTGGTGCTTTTGTGGAGAATGGACTAGATGGGAGGGGTTTGGGGAGACCATTGAGGAGGAGAAGGAAGAGGCTGCTGAAACTCTTGGTGAGAGTGAGAACTGCAGTGACGAATGCTTCAGAGGTGGATCAACAGAGCATGTGACTGGTGTAAGGAGTGTGGAGGAAGAGGGTGAAAGCACAGCTGGGGTGTCCAGGGGCATATTAATGCCATTTACTGACAGAGAGAATAGCAGAAAGGAATTTTTCCTTCCTAATGATTCCATCCAAGGCAGGCAGACTGCTTCTTCCTCATCTTGGGAACAAGTATTCTAAAACTCACAAGTCCATTCTATTAGGCTAATGAGCCCTTTCTTCTCTCTTGGGCCTTATAAATAGTCAGCTACTCCTGACGAGTAATTGCTGATCTCAGGCAATTAGGGCAGAAGGTGGCTATGTTTATTTCACTCCCTGGTGTCTCCTGGGGAAGAGAGGTGAAAGTCATGTGTTTGTTTTCACCACATTTTTAAGAATGGATGGAGGCAGAACATTAGCCTCCCTCCTCTGGTAATAGACACATGGGCCTCCTTTCTCTCCCACACCCAGTATCTGTGGAAAGCCATGTTAACTTTAAAAATTCTTTGCAGTTTTTACCTCTCTTAGCCAGTTTTCCACAAAATGTCATTCAGATTTTTGGCCAAGTCAAGGACTCCTGAGCCCACCCTAGCTGTTGGGCTCCAGAACAGCTGCTTTCCCACCACTGCCATCTCCCTATCTCAGAGTTGACCTGGTTCTGGTTATAGGTGTCTGCAGCTCAGCAGGTGTGTGGGGGCCTCTGCTGGTGGATCAGCTTGGCTTGGCATGACCCTGTCCCTGCTCAGTCATGTTTACAAGTACCCTGGCTATAGGACATCATGCCTGGTAGTAATCAACATGGCAAGACAGCCCACCCCATAGAATTCTGTCCTTGGTCTTTTACTTCCAGCTTCCTCCTTTCTCTGCCTTCTTTCCACTTTCTTTCAACCATGAATTATTCCTAGCTGGTGAGTTTCCTTGGTTTGAGGGATGGAACACTCAAAGTTCTTTCCGTTCCACTCCATGTCCTATGAAGTAGTCATATTCATGACCCTCCTTCTTCTAAGAAGGCTCTTAGATGTTTCAAGTATATAGACCATTTTGGTGGGCAAGTGATCCTATGGAACATCTCCTTCTGTTGTCTCTGGAGCTGAGCTGGGAGAGGGTAAAATTCCTTGGACTGAGTGGAGTGACTAGTTCCTCCTTTTATGAAACATTATTGAGAGGATGTCTGTTATTTTTGGTAAACAGTTGACCCCACATTAATAAGAGTGACCATGGGTACTGCCATTTTATGAAACACTACCGTTGTAAGACACCCGCCTTGGATCATCAATTGCACCCTAATTCTGGGCCACTTTGAAACCTCTGTTGTAAACTAGGGTTCTCTAGCCTTGCTTTTAAGGTACTTGCTTTTAGGTTACTTCATTGTCTTATGCCATTTGAAAGGGAGTGGCTATTTTTTTTTTTCAGTTTTTTTTTTTATTGAATTATTGATAGGTTACAATCTTGTGAAATTTCAATTGTACATTAATGTTTGTCAGTCATGTTGTAGGTGCACCACTTCACCCTTTGTGCCCACCCCCCACCCCACCTTTCGCCTGGTATCCACTAAACTGTTCTTGGTCCATAGTTTTAAATTCCTCATATGAGTGGAGTCATACACAGATTATCTTTCTCTTGCTGGCTTATTTCACTTAACATAATTCTCTCAAGGTCCATCCATGTTATTGCAAATGGAATGATTTTGTTCTGTTTTGCAGCTGAGTAGTATTCCATTGTATATATGTACCACATCTTCTTTATCCATTCATCTGTTGATGGGCACTTAGGTTGCTTGCACGTCTTGGCTATTGTAAACAGTGCTGCAATAAACATTGGGGTGCACAGGACTTTTGGGATTGCTGACTTCAGGCTCTTTGGATAAATACCCAGTAGTGGGATGGCTGGATCGTATGGTAGTTCTATTTTTAGTTTTTTGAGGAATCTCCATACTGTTTTCCATAGTGGCTGCACCAGTTTGCATTCCCACCAGCAGTGTATGAGGGTTCCTTTTTCTCCGCAACCTCTCCAACATTTGTTGCTATTAGTTTTAGATATTTTTGTCATTCTAACGGGTGTAAGGTGATATCTTAGTGTAGTTTTGATTTGCATTTCCCTGATGATCAGCGACGATGAGCATCTTTTCATGTGCCTATTGGCCATCAGTATATCTTCTTTGGAGAAATGTCTGTTCATGTCTCCAGCCCATTTTTTGATTGGGTTGTTTGATGTTTTGTGATTGAGTTGCGAGAGTTCTTTATATATTAAGGATATTAAGCCTTTGTCAGATATATGACTTGCAAATATTTTTTCCCAGTTAGTGGGTTGTTTTTTTGTTTCAATCCTGTTTTCATTTGCCTTGAAAAAGCTCTTTAATCTGATGAAGTCCCATTTGTTTATTCTTTCTATTGTTTCCCTTCTCTGAGAAGGCATGGTGTCCGAAAAGATCCTTTTAATACTGATGTCAAAGAGTGTACTGCCTACGTTTTCTTCTAGAAGCCTTATGGTTTCAGGTCTCACCTTTAGGTCTTTAATCCATTTTGAGTTTATTTTGGTGAATGGTGAAAAAGAATGGTCAATTTTCATTCTTTTACATGTGGCTTTCCAGTTTTCCCAGCACCATTTGTTGAAAAGACTTTCTTTTCTCCATTGTATGCCCTCAGCTCCTTTGTCAAAGATAAGCTGTCCATAGATGTGTGGTTTTATTTCTGGGCTTTCAATTTTGTTCCATTGATCTGTGCACCTGTTTTTGTACCAGTACCATGCTGTTTTGATTACTGTAGCTTTGTAGTATGTTTTGAAGTCAGGGATTGTGATGCCTCCCGTTTTGTTCTTTTTTCTCAGGATTGCTTTAGCAATTCGGGGTCTTTTGTTGCCCCATATGAATTTTAGGATTCTTTGTTCTAATTCTGTAAAGAATGTCATTGAGATTCTGATTGGGATGGCGTTGAATCTGTAGATTGCTTTAGGTAGAATGGACATTTTAACTATGTTTATTCTTCCAATCCATGTACATGGAATGTCTTTCCATCTCCTTATGTCATCATCCAATTCTCTCAGAAAGGCCTTGTAATTTTCATTATATAGGTCCTTCACTTCCTTAGTTAAATTTACCCCAAGGTATTTTATTCTTTTTGTTGTGATTGTGAATGGTATTGTATTCTTGAGTTCTTTTTCTGTTGGTTCATTACTGGAGTATAGAAATGCTACTGATTTATGCAAGTTGATTTTATACCCTGCCACTTTGCTGTAGTTGTTGATTACTTCTAACAGTTTTCCGATGGATTCTTTGGGGTTTTCTATATATAAGATCATGTCGTCTGCAAACAGCGAGAGTTTCACTTCTTCCCTCCCTATTTGGATTCCTTTTATTCCTTTTTCTTGCCTGATTGCTCTGGGGGAGTGGCTATTTTTTAAAAAATATAAATCAGGTTTTTTTTTATGATGAAAACAAACCATGTTCACTATAGAAAGTTTAGAAAATACAGAGAAGCAAAAATGAAAAATCATCCATAATCTCACCACCCAGAGATAACCACTGTGAATTTTCTGGCCTAACCTTTTAGTCTTTTTTAAGAAATGTGTTTGCATATATTTTTAAATGGATCATAGTATATATGTCTTTTATAACCTTCACTTAATAGGATGCTATAAGCATCTTTCAACGTCATTGCAAATTCTTTATAACATCATGTTTAATGATTCTGTAGTGGTCAATTTTATATAAAGAATGGGGACATGCATTATTAATAAAAATTAATATGCTTTAATTTGAAAAAAATAATAAATATATAACCTAAAGAGTACCTAGGGAAGGAATGTTATAAAAATAGTGATGGAGTGTGGCAACATGCAAAGGGATAAGTTTCACAGCTCTGAATAGCATAAGCAATAACTTGTAGGCTATATCAATTAATAAGTTAAATAGGCCTGGATGCCAATAGACTTGATCCCTTTATTCATCTTTGGGCTGAAGTTTTGAAAAATCTTTCCATGTCTGAAAGTTTTTCAAGAAATATACCTGGAGTGTCTCAGGTTGCCAAAAGTAAATGGTTTTGACTTCCTTGCTTTCCTTTCATTAGAAATCAAGCCAAGAAGCTCTCACTCTGTGTGCATTTGCTTAGCACCTTGTGTACTGGTAGACATTTGGCAGGTGATTGTTTGAGCAGTTCTGGAAAGTTTCTTGTTTTGGGGACTTGCTGAGTCTAATCCTGATTGATGAGGCTGGATTATTCCATACATTTATTTCTTTTTACAGGTAGTGCCTTCCTCAGTGCTATTTTTCTTGCCTTAGCAACATACCAGTCTCTGTACCCACTCACCTTGTTTGTCCCAGGACTCCTCTATCTCCTCCAGGTAAGCACTTGCTCTCAGGTAAGCCAGCACTCAAGTGACATTTAAAACCAGGCATGGTCCCTGCTTGGGGGAAGGAAGGGCACGGGTTAATAAAAGCAATGGCACTGGGTCCCCAACTCATACTTGCTTGCTTCTAATTAAAAACACAAACAAAGAAACTTGACTAACTTTAAACAAAATGGACTTAATGATCGTTAAGTTCTAATTGTGCATATCATTGCAAATGTATAAGTGTATTTCATTTTACATATTTGTAGTTGGGAACTACCAACCATCTTGCATTCTCTTTTTCACACCTAATATACATAGACACCTCCCCCAACCCTGAGCCTATTTTTTTAAATTTTCTGTATAATAACATTCACTTTGTAAGATTCTTGTAGGGATTAAATGTCCTGGGTGCACCTGATACAATGCTTGGACCATAGTGGGTGATTAATAAATATTAATTGAAGGATACAAATTGGTGACATTTACTGAGAACTTACTACATGTCAGGCACAATGCTAAGCACTCTACAGGCATCACCTCATTTCAACCTCGTAAGAACCTTATGGGGTGGGTCATATTATTAGCCATGTATCAGTCTAATATTAGCCATCTTAGACACATGAATTGCAGCTGGAATGTTAAGTGGTTTAGTCACTTGCCGAAGGTCACAGGGCCAGCAAGTGACAGGGCTGAGATCTGAACTCAGGCAGTCTGATGCAAGAGCCTGGTCTCTAACCATCTCTCTTTTCTACTCAAATAAAAATACATACATCTCTTCAAGAGCAAAAAACTGCCACGTGGTAAATCCATTCTTAGAAGAGAAACATTTCTTGACAGCGTACAGGTGGCAGTGCCAGGATTCAAACCAAGAAATGTCTGATTTCAGAGCTCTTGTTCTTAATTATAGACCCTGTTGCTCAAACCAAGTGTATACCTCCATTTATTGAAATAGGTCACGTGCTTGTCATTTTCAGTGACTTTGTAATATATCTTGGTGTTGATATACACAGTAATAAATGGTTAGCTTGGTCTTTCTCCTATTTAGGGTATTTGAGATATGCCCTAGTTGTCACTAATATAAATAGTGTAGAAATTTGTTTTTCTTTAAAGAGTTACTTCCTTAAGGTATATTCCTCCTTGTGAATCATTGAACCCAAAGGTGTGAGAAGTTTTATAGTTGTTATGCAAGACCCGATTGTTCACCAGAAGCCTGAGCCAATTTGCAGTGCCATCATCAGTGTCTAAAGCGAAGTGAACTTCCTCCCAGGCTGCCAACACTGGCTTTTCAAATTTGATTTCTGATTGCTTGTTTAATAAATGTATCATCATACCGTGAAGTTATTTTGCTTTGATTTTCTTTCCAGATTCTTGATGAATCTAAGCATTTTTCCACATAACAATATGCTGTTTGTTTTTTCTTTCTTACTTCATATTTACAGTTTATTCCTTGAAAGTCTGAGCACTAGGGAGAATGTATGCAACCAGAGTGTTTTGTGCAGTTATTTATCAAATAAATACTATTAAAATATATTTATTGATACACATGAAGTAACCACAAATTTAAAAATGTTTTGTGAAGCTCATTTCTAAATACTGCTTTTTGTAAAATAGCTTTTGTTTAAAACTCAAGAAATTTCCTCCTGATGACAGTGGGCAGTACAACTGAGTCATGAAATCAAGCAGCTTAGCCAGTTGTTTTAGTCAGTCCCTCCCTCTACCAGTAATTACTGAGCACCTCCAGTGTGCTTGGCACCATGCTGGACTCTGCAGCTGTAAAGCAATTGAAGGTTGTTGAGCAGGAGGACTGCTCTGGCGGCAGCCTGTGGGGTGGATCAGAGTGAGGAGGAGCTAAGGTGGGGAAAGGTTAGACCATCATATTAGATCGAGTCAGAGGGGTTGAGTGGGAGCCCAAACCAGTGTCAGGGGAAATGGAGAGAGGAGAGACTAGATTCAGAATTCCAGGAGGTAGAATAGGCTGTGCTTGGCAGTTATCTATATGTGGGGAACAGGACTGGGAAGAGTTCGAGATGAACTTAAGGATCTTGTTTATATAGAAATTAAAATCCCAAGGGCCGGCCCCCTGGAGTAGTGGTTAAGTTTGGCGTGCTCTTCTTCAGTAGTCTGAGTTCACCGGTTCAGATCCCAGGTGCGGACGTAAACCACTCGTCAGCCATACTGTGGCAGGTGACCCACATATAAAGTCGAGGAAGATGGACATGGATGTTAGCTCAGGGCTAATCTTCCTCGAGCGAAAAAAAAAAAAAGAGGACGATTGCCAGCAGATGTTAGTTCAGGGCTTATCTTCCTCAGCAAAAAGGTAAAAATAAAAAAAAAATTTTTTTTTTAATTTAAAAAAAAGAAATTAAAATCCCAGCCCATACTGTATTTGTGTGTTTTTATGTAAGTATATGAAGTGGCCTGAAAGGCAGTAGGGTCTTGTGAGTCATGGTAGGGCATTTGGAAAATCAGTCTAGTCCCATCCAGGAAATAAACCCACCTGTGTAAATATGAGAGAGGGAACAGAAAAGGAAATTATCCTTTAGGGCTGAGTTTCTCAGAGATCTGTGGGCTCCAAGGAGAGAAGCGAGAACTAGTGGTGGGAGATACAAGCAGCTCAGTCTAAGGCAGTTCTGTGACAGCATGGGAGTGAGGTAAGTTCCCTGTGATTCACACTGTTTAGCCTGCTGGCCGAATGGCCATTTGTTGGGGAGTCTTAGCAAAGCTGTAAGCATCAGCACAGGTAGCTGGACCTGAAAATCTTAAAAATCCTTTGAACCCCTAAATCAAAATGGATTTGATAACCACAAGGAAGTGATACATCTGCTCTTGACATTATATTTTCCTCAGAGTTTTTTCGAGCCCTCCGTGGGCACATTCTTCCCTCTAGGAAAGGCTGTATAGTGCAGTACAGAAGAGCACAGGCTTGACCGGGATGTCTTGTTAAGATGGAAACAAAGCAGTCCTCGAAGACTAATGGTACTATGTCAAAAGAACAATGGAACCAGCCCAGAGGGGCCCCTGTTGGCTAAATTGAGGACATTCTGAGCATCAAAAGCATAACGACTACAAGTAATTAGAAAACACTGAATAAATAATCCATGTGTCCATAGTGATGCTCAGAAAAGGGGTGAGGAGAGAAAAAAAATACATATGCTATCATTAGATGGCTTTGTTACCAATTTCTTACTCTGAAAACTCAATAATTAAAAGGAAAGAACTAAGCTATCACCCTGCCTTTTAAAAAGGAGCCAGACTTCTTCCATAGGTGAAGAAGGAAAGCTCTTTTTTACAGAAAAATGCCAGCTTATAAATGTAGAAGGAGTGACAGAATAGCAAATCACCAGTGAAATTATTATATCTAGCAAAGATCATGAATGGATGCTAAAATCATTAGGTGAAAGGTTTTGAAAGAACAGGATATTTGCATTTGCATGGTGCCAAAATATTACCCCTCCTCCCACCTCTAAATTCTTTGCTAATAGCAAAGGGAAGTCTGTCTTTTTTTTTTTTGAGGAAGATTAGCCCTGAGCTACCTACTGCCAGTCCTCCTCTTTTTGCTGAGTAAGCCTGGCCCTGAGCTAACATCTGTGCCCATCTTCCTCTACTTTTATATGTGGGACGCTACCACAGCATGGCATGCCAAGTGGTGCCATGTCCATACCCGGGATCCCAACCAGCAAACCCCGGGCCGCCGAGAAGCAGAACCTGCGAACTTAACTGCTGCACCACCAGGCCGGCCCCGGGAAAGTCTGTCTTTACAAAGGAGTGCTCTGGCAGTCACCACCTTAACCAAGTAATCCAACTCAGCACAACTTGCAGTGGAGCAGTCTGACATGATGATGACGCAGTGCAAAGTACACATCAACTCCAGAGTAATCTTACCCAAAATGTTGACCTTAATTAAGCTTTGGGTCTGACTTCCAGTTATTAGGAAGTACAGGAGCAAAGGAACGAGATAAATGACACCATGAGGAAACAATAAAACAACCAGGAGGTAGGACGGTCTATATGACAGCTGGTCTGGTTCTCTTTAAAAAGTCATGAAAAAGAAAAAGTGGAGGGACTGTTCTAAGCTAAAGAGACATAATAACCTAATGGAATGAGTGAAGCTTGATTGGATTCTGGTTTGGAAAAAACAGCTATAAAGGATGTTTAGGAGAGATTTAGAATGTTTCGAAGATAGATTCCATATTAGAAGATGATAGAGAATTAAGTTCTTGGATGTGATAATAGTATCATCGTATATAGGAGAATGTCTTTATTTTTAGTTGTTGCACATGGAAGTGTTTTGGGGAGAAGTGTCATCATATGTAGAAAGTTTATGCACACAGGAAAATTTATACAAACAGATAAAAAATATGGGAAAGTGTTAACATTTATTCTAGGCAAGAAATCTATGGTTGATTATTGTATTATTCTTTCAACTTTTCTGTGTGTTTGAAAAATTTTATAATAAAAAGAAAGGAAATAGAATATAGGCTCTGAAGTTGTCTTGGCTTGGCTAGTTATTAGCTTTGTGACCCTGGGCAAATGACTACTTAACTTCTCTATGCCTCAATTTCCTCATCTTTAAAATGGGGATAAGAGGGGACGGCCTGGTGGTTTAGCGGTTAAGTGCACATATTCTGCTTCGGCAGCCCAGGGTATTCGCTGGTTCGGATCCCGGGTGCGGACATGGCACCACGTGGCAAGCCATGCTGTGGTAGGCGTCCCACATATAAAAGTAGAGGAAGATAGGCACAGATGTTAGCTCAGGGCCAGTCTTTCTCAGAAAAAAGAGGAGGATTGGCAGATGTTAGCTCAGGGCTAATCTTCCTCAAAAAAAAAATAAATAAAATGGGGATAAGACAATAGCTACTGCAAAGAGTTAATATATGTCAAGTATTTAGAACAGACTATGAAAAGAGCTCAGTAGATACTAGCTGTGGTTGTTAGTATTCAAATGTTCATAGAAAGGATATGGTCACAAGTCTGGAGGTACGTGGAGTCTTGAGGGGAAAATAAAATAATTCATTTTCTAGAGTCAGAGGAACTTAAAAGTTAGTTCGTACTTCCTCCTCTGACGTTACAAACCTGCCTGTGGTGGAATTTCTAGAGGGTATAAAAGGCAGGTGGTGGACAAGCTACTGTCTGATCAGTGCCAGAGGCAAAGCTGTTTTTCTCTTTCCTACATGAGACACAGGAAGGCTTCAGGATCAAAGGCAGGGCATGCTGCATCTGGCTCCCTGGTGAGTCACTTATGAGAACGGTAGTTTGAGCCCATCTGGTCCCCTCCCCCAACTTTACTCTTAATTAGAAAGAAGCTTAAAATGTTATGATCTGATAACATGCAGAATAAAATAGCCCTAACATGCACAAGACCATGAGGCTACAGTGAAGAATACCCCAAGTGCACAGGACCTTGAGGCTGAAGCTATGAGGCTGGTGGAGGGAGGCTCGTGGTGCTGCCAGGGAAGTTTCTAGTTTCCTCCTTCCTTTTGCTTGGGATTCCTAAAGGCTTGGAGCCCTTTAGATGGTTTGAGGTCCTTATTTTCTTTGAAAGACAGTAACAGAAACCGGGGGAAAATACCTTGTTAGTGCTCTTCTGGTGTTTGTTTTGGTCCAATCTGACCTTCTCTTGTCTTTGAACTGAAAAGGTTAACCCTGTAATTTCTATACTTTCTGGAGCTTGGGGCAAGTCACATGATACTAGCTTGCCCCAAAGGAGCCAAATCCAACTCGGTCTTTCTTGATAACTGGGCCTTCCCCACACCTTCCTTGGGGCCTTATTTAGAATTTTCACATCTTTTTCTTTCCCCAGCTGCATTCTGTTGTCTCTGCTGTTTCCAGGAGGGGGCCAAGGCAGAGGCGGAAATGCTGTTAGCTTCCTTTCATTTTAGAACAGGTAAAAATGAGGATAAGGGCATGATATGCATTTGCAATGGGTCTCATCCTGAGACTCCAAGAACTTAGGTATAAAAACTTTTGTTAAGAGTTTCTTTCTTTAACCCTTTATTGAGAGAGTTTCTTTCTTTAAGCCTTTATTGAAAGAGTTTCTTTAAGAGTTTATTCTGATAACTTTTTCCTTTTCACACCCTGTCCTAGAAAGAAGATGGTTTCTATATAGAAAATGCTTTTCTCCCTAGTATTTTAGAGAGTTGGGGGGAGGGAAATAATTATACATTGCTCTCCTTCCTTACTATAGTTTGGCTTTTCCTGAAGCAGTCTGAGAATTCTATTTCCCTAAATATTTTTGTATATTAGCAATGATGTGACTTCAGGTTTATAAACTACTGGTTAAATTTTTCCAATTGAGAGTACACATAGCCCATGGACGACATCTGGCCAACAGATGTGATTTATTTGACCCTAGTGTTTAATTCTATTAAATTAGTTGTCAACAGTTTGAAAATTCATGTTAAAAATTTATATTTCTGGCTTCTTTTGAAAAATTGGAAGATCTGGCTCCTTTAGACAGGGCATACCCTCTTCGGTTTACCACAATCCCTGTGCTTCATCTCTATCACACATTACTCATTTGTTACCTGCCTGGCCCCTATAGGTATTTGAATATGTATGTATGTGTGTTTCTGTTTATGTCCACTAAAAGATCTAGAAACTTTGACCAACCCAGTATCAGAGAGCATCCTTGGGGCCCAGGCTGTGATCTTAAAATATCATTTACCCATTGAAAGAAACTGAGGTTTCTTAGAGAAATGGCTGATGCTAGGTTTAGGGCAGGAAATGTATAGGATGATCCTGGAACATTGTGACACCAGATGACAAGGAAGTTATCAAAGGCTACTAGGGTCATCTCAAAAGGACTCAGGATCCAACTTGAAGAGGCTCCCACTGACCAAAGATGGACAGTTAGAGCTTCATTAGAGTAAGAATTGCAGTGGATTGAAACCTATAAATATATTTAAGTCTCAGCATTCATAATGATATTTAAAAAGAAACGTAATTGTTCAAATTACGAGAATTGACAGGGAACCAATTCGTTATCTTGAAAACTGGATAAATAAAAGGAAAAAATTAAGCATTTGTCCTGCCTTTCCCGCACCACTAGATAACCATATGGTAGATGAGGGGAAGCATCTCTTTATAAAATTATTCCAGTTTACGAATGAAAACAAAATGATAGGATAGCATCATTTTGCAACCCCAGTTGATCTAGGCAGTGAGCAGTAATAGCAACTAATTTCAAAAACAAACAAAAATCATGCCTCCTGATGAAAGAACACACTGCCTCCAAAGTTTTGCCAAAGGGACCAAATCCAAAATTGCAGCCTCTGAATCCAACTGCCAATTTGCAAGAAATATTGAAGACAAAGGATATAATTAGCAAAACCCGATTGTGGGAGGTTCTGTAAGTTAAATACTGTCGAGTTCTTCAACAGATTAATTGTAAGGGGAAAAAAAGCCATGATGGGTGGGAGTAGGGTAGGGTGGAGAAAGTTGAATCAAATTTTTTTTTAATTGTCAAGACTTAAACTATGGTCTAATGGGCTGCACATTTAGGTGGGAAACCATGGAGAAATGCAAGGAAGTGATTGCCATAAAAGCCAGGATAAATGGTTACTTTGGAGGGAAAAGGGGATTGTGGTTGGGATAGGGCAGAGAGAGAGACTTGGGGAGTTGCTGGAAATTCCTTTCTTTTGTCCCAGGTAGTGATTATAAGGATATTTGCCTTATAACCATTCACTAAGCTACATATTTGTCTTATGTCATTTTCTGTATTTTATTTTACAAAAAAAAGCTTAAAGAATTGATCAAAATGTTTAAGGCACCATTCTTCCAGCTCTTCTACTTACATACTTTTAATTTTAAGTCAGCATTTGCTATTGAGTAAAAGAGGTAGATAAAATGAATACTTATCTGTTCACTGGGAAATTTGCAATATGGACTTCTAGATTAAGTTTGGCTCTAGGGTTTGTAAATAAACAAGCCATCAAAGGATTGCTTGAGTTTCTTTTTTTTTAACAATTTCAAGCGTGCCTCACTTTATGTAACAGGAGTAGTCCTGAAAGATTCAGTGCAAGTCTGGTTTTTATAGGTAGACTCAGTAAATATTCCACGTTATATTTTCAGAGCTCTGTTTCCAAAAGCAAACCTGACTCCAAGACCAATTCTTAAAAACAAAAATTATACTAAAATTTAGTCACATTTTATAACCACAAATTTGCCAGGGAAAAGAAAAAGTCATTTTCCACTCAAACTTTGACAGAAACACTATTTTGGTCCAATAAAGCTCCAAGAACATGGTAGCAAACCAAAACTTGGGGGCTGCTAATGGGATTTTGTGTGTGTCTGTGTTTGAGGAAGATTGTCCCTGAACTAACGTCCGTTGCCAATCTTCCTCTACTTTGTATGTGGGATGCCTCCACAGCATGGCTGACAAGTGGAGTAGGTCTGCACCCGGGATCTGTCTGAACCCGCAAACGCGGGCTGCTGAAGTGGAGCCCTCAGAACCTTAACCAGTGGGCCACCGGGCTGGCTCTGCTGAAGTGATTTGGGAAGAGTGAAGCCTCATCTCCTGGTGTGCTTAGGACACTCCTAAGAGAGCTGCTTTGAACAGTCGGCCTGATTCAGTGCTTCATGCCTGTCTTTTTCATTTCTCCCCGAGTTTCTTTTTAAATATCATTAGTCAGGAGGAAGGGGAAAACAAAACAAAACAGACTGGTTACTTTCAAGGTTTTTCTTTCTCCTCCCCTAGGCTGTGGTTCCCTGCCTCCCCTCCCTCCCTCCCCCCCTTCCTTCCATGCTAGATGGCAGTATTTTTCAGGAAGGAGAGATCAACATGATCAAAGGCAGGTAGAACTCTAGAAGGGAACTCAGAACCTAAGTGCCTTCCTCTTTGAATTTATCTGTGGGGTGCCTCCTCTTTGTTGAATTATTTTCCATCCCCAGAAATGTACTATTCTCTTGAAACTTTGTTCTTTTAGAGCAGCATTGTCAATAGAACTTTTTGTGTTGATGGAAATGTTCTATATCTGTATATTATCAATACAGTAGTCACAAGCCACATGTGGCTATTGAGAACTTGAAGTGTGCTAGTGAGACTGAGGAACTGAATTTTGTATTTTAATTAATTTCCATTAATTTAAATAGCCACATGTGGCTAGGGGACAGCACAGTTTTAAAGAGAGGTAAGAGTAGAGCTATGTGGGTGCAAGTTTAGAGAGGAGCCATAGGGTTGATCAGGTTCCTTTCCCCTCATATCTGTTAGCAGTAATGTTATCTCTAATCTCAATCTCTTGACTGACCTATTCTCCTTAAAGTCTTTACCAGGGAGTTATGATGTCTATAATTTATTTTAAAATACTTCTGCATAGACTATCTGATATTATATATGTGTCAGTTAGTTTCAGCCTCAACTCAAGGGGCAGTGAGTACTGTAATGAAGTGGCCACACTCCATGGTGGTCACCTAGCTTTATATCAGAAAGGCCATACTCCATAGATGGCTACCATCTCTGCTTCAGCTCTGTATAGCTTGATCCATGCCTTTGCTGTTTAGCATAGTGAATGTCAGAAGCAGATTGGATTTTTATTGGTGAGATTAGCGTCTTATGACAAAATGAATATTAGAAGTAGGCTCTCATTGGTGAAACTGAAGTATCCAAAAGAAGTGGAATTGACTAAAATAGTTTAGAGACTCTTCCCATACTTCATGAAGAGGAAATAAGAATCTAGGAAGGCCTGTAACTTTTTCCCTTGGAGATGGTGCCTAAGGCTTAATTTCTAACTGATCCTTGGTCTAGCCTTCAGTTAGGAGGATTTCTGGTTGCCTGACGTGACTCCAAGGGCAAGAGAACATTGCCTTTCGGATATTGTCACTTCTCCCTTGAGTGAACCTTTCTTGCAAGTAGTGACTGGAACAGCTAAAAGGAGAGAGCTGGAACTTAATCAAGCTCTAGAATAGTTTGTGTGAACTGTTTTGTGCTGCTTGCTGATGAATATTTGTTTAATAAACGTCACTAAGTGTGCCAGAATGTGGTCTGGAACTTGCTTTCTTTGCGGCGAGATTGTATTGGAGGCGCTAACCGTCATCTACCTCAAACTTCTTTCAAGACAACTGTTAAAGAACCTATGAGTTATACATGACCAGAATGGTTCACTGAATTGCACACTTTAAAATAGTTAAGTATATGTTATGTGGATTTCACCTAAAAAGAATCCCATGTTATTATTAGCGTATTACTCAAACTTTTATGGCTTTGACCGTTAGGAGCTCCTTCTGATTGGCTCCTGTGTTCTTTTGACAAGCCCCATCTGTTTTGAGCCTTTTCTTTCTTTCTGGTACCACAAGATATTTCAGGCTCATCTTGTATTTTCCATGCCCCATCCCGGGAATCAAATACTTCTTCAAGGACTCCTGGTTCCTTTTATTGGAGAATGCTATTTAGAAACCAAGGGTGTTAGGTATGCTTATTGTTATAATACCCATGCTTCTTTCACTTAGCATGATGTTTTCAAGGTTCATCCATGTTGTAGCATGTGTTAGTACTGTATTCTTTTTTATTGCCAAATAATATTCCATTGTATGGATATACCATATTTCATTTATCCTTTCACCAATTGATAGGTATTTAGGTTGTTTCAGCTCTTTGGTTATTATGAATAATGCTGCTGAGAACATTTGCATACAAGTTTTTGTGTGGACATATATTTTCGTTTTATTTATAGGTTTTTTGTTATGCAAAACTTTTTGTTTTTATGTAATCAAATTTAATCAGTCTTTTCTTTTAATGCTTCTGGATTTTGAGCTTTTCCCTACATTCAAAGTTAAAGAGGAATTTACTATTTTTTTTCTAGTACTTCATGGTTTCATTTAAAAAAATATTTATATCTCTAATTCATTTGGGGTTTAATTCCTTATGAATGGTGTGAGACATAGATCTGATTTTTTCTTTTTCCAAATGGTTACCTAGCTGCCCGGCACCATTTATTAAAAAGCCCTCTTTAGCCTAGTGATGTGCCACCTTTGTCATGCACCAAATTTCCGTAAGGATTCTGGTCCAATGGTGGACTTTCTGTTTTATTCCAGAAGTCTACTTGTCTGTTTATGTGCCAGTATTGTATTGTTCTAATTATAGGGGTTTTATAGTATATTTCAACGTCAGATAGTGCCAGTCTCCCCTTCATGATCTTTCCTTATCACTGCTTTCCTAGCTATTCTTTCAGCTTTGTTTTTCCTTATGAACTTTAATGTCATCTTGTATAATTCCATAAAATAGCTTGCATTGTAATTAGATTGCATTATTGCATTGAATTCATAAATTAATTTAGCAACTGACGTCTGTATAATGCTGAATCATCCTAAACAAGAACAGAGGATATCTATCCATTTGTCCAAGTCTACTTTAGTGTCTTTCAGGAGTGTTTTAAAATTTCCTTTAATAGATTATACACATTTCCTGTTAAATTTACTTCTAAGTTTTATTTTCCTTGGTGTTATTGTCAGTGTGGTTTTCTGTACCATTGTGTCCTCTAATTGTTTCCTATTTGTGCATCTGAAGACTATTTGTATATTAATTTTATATCCTGCTACTTCACTGAATTCTTTTATTGTTTGTTGTTTTTATCATGACTAGTTGCTGCATACATCTAGAAACTAATGATTTCTTTAAGCTGTTTATGATACATATATAATAGCTTTTCTTATGTTGAACTAACCTTGAATTTTTGGAATAAACCCAAGCTGGTCATAACCCAACTTTATCATGATCTTGTGTTGCTGAATTATATTAGATAATATTTCATTTTTCATTTTTGTATTTGTGTTGGTAAGTGGTTTTGGTATCAAGCTTATAATATTTGCTGTGTAAGAGTTAATGTAAGATTAGACTCACCTGCTTCTTAAATGTTGGTAGAACTTTCCTGTAAAACTGGCTGGGCCTGCTCTTTTCTTTATGGGAAAAGTTTTCATTACTAATTTGATTTCTTAAATGATTACAGGACCATTCAAATTTTCTATTTCTTCTTGAATTAGTTTTTTCCCCCTAACTTTTTATTTCATACTTTCAGACAAGTTAGAAACTAATATAATGATACCTTTTTTTTTGCTAAGGAAGATTCGCCCTGAGCCAAAATCCATGCCAGTGTTCTTCTACTTTTTAGTATGTGGGCCACCAGCACAGCATGGCCACTAACAGAGTGGTGTAGGTCTGCACCCAGGCTGCCAAAGCAGAGCATGCCGAACTTAACCACTAGGCCACTAGGGCTGGCCCAATATCTATGTAGATATATAGATTTTTTTCTTTTTTTTCCTGACTCATTTGCAAGGAAGTTACAGACAATAAGACATATCAACCATAAATAGTCAGCAGGTAACTCTTAAGAAATAGAGCATTTTCCACATAACCACAATACTATTAATGCACACCCAAGAAGTTTAACTTTCATAGATTAATATTATCTAATGTATACACTCCAAATGCAAATTCCCCAATATATACATGACCTTTATAGCATTTTAGGGGAGAGGTGGGGTTCAGGATCCAGTCAAGGATCATGTATTATATTTCATTGTCATCTCCTTTGATCTCCACCTTTTACTGTTTTTTTTATGACACTGGCATTTTAATTGAATCATTTAAATTATATTTTTCATAGAATGTTTCCATTTCACCTCAGTTTTTTAAACACATTGGCGTAAGTTTTTTATTGTATTTCTTAACCCTGATGCTTCCTTAGTTATGTCCCCTTTTATATTCTTAATATTATTTATTCTCTTTCTATTTATTTACTTACTTACTTATTTTGCTGAGGAAGAGTCACCCTGAGCTAATGTCTGTTGCCAATCTTCCTCTTGTTTTTGGCTTTGAGGAAGGTTAGCCATGAGCTAACATCTGTGCCAGTCTTCCTCTATTTTGCATGTGGGTGGCTGCCACAGTATGGCTGACAAGTGGTGTAGGTCTGTGCCCCGGACCCGAACCCACGAACACCGGACCACCAAAGAAGAGCACACTGACCTTAACCACTGCACCACGGGACTGGCCCCTTCTCTTTTTTCTTGACCAGTCTTCTCAGAGACTCAGCAATCTCTGTAGTCATTTCTAAGAGCCAGCTTTTGGCTTTTTTGCTTCCTGTTATGGTGACTTTGTTTTCCATTTCAACAAATTCTCCTCTTTTATTATTTCCTTCCTTCTTTTGGGGTTTATTCTGTTGTTCTAATATCTTAAAACAGATGTTTAGCTTATTTATTTTCAGTCTTCTTTTCAAATATAAGTTTATAAGGCTGTATTTTTCCCTCAGAGTACTCTTTTATCTACATTACACAAATAGTGATATGAGGTATTTTGTAACCATTAATTTCTAACATCAAAATTTTCTATTATCATTTTTTATTAGGCTTCTGACATATTTGGAAAAAGGTTTAAAGTTTTCTTAATGTATTTTTAGGTTATCTTTTTATTAGTGATTTTGATAAATTGCCTTATGGTCAGAGAATGGGGTTTGTATGATATAGACTCCTTGAAGTTTGTTGATGTTGCTTTATGACCTGATTTAGATGTGTGGTAAGTTTTTATAAATGCCCCCAAAATACTTAAAATGAATGTGAATTCTCCAGTTATTAGGTGCACTGTTTCATATATTATGTTTTATAAGATTTTATGAGATCAAACTTATCAAGTATGCTATTCGTATTTCCTACTTGGTTGCTGATTTTTCCCTGTTTGATCCGTCAGTTACTAGAGATGATGGATTTGTCTGTTTTTTCCTTGGTAGCTCTGTTCATATTCGTTTTATGTATTTTGAGACTGTGTTATTAGATACATACAAGTTTAGAACTGTTATGTCTTCTGGATGAATTGAACTCTTTATCATTATGGAGCATCTTTATCTCTGCAAGACTTTTTTCATTAAATTCTATTTTATCTGATAACAGTGTAACCAAACTAGTTTTCTTTTGGTTAGTGTTTATCTAGCATATCTTTTCAGTCCTTTGATTTTCAACTTTTCTGCGTCCTATGTTTTGCAGGAGGGATCTTGAAGTTTAAGTTGATGACTGCTCTCTATCTTGACGTCCCTAAATGTACCATTTTGCCTTCTCTCCTAGCGGCAGTACATACCTGTGAAAGTGAAGAGCAAAGCCTTTTGGATCTTCTTTTGGGAGTATGCCATGATGTACATGGGAAGCCTAGTGGTAATTGTTTGCCTCTCCTTCTTCCTTCTTAGCTCCTGGGATTTCATCCCTGCAGTATATGGCTTCATGTAAGTAATGACCTCATTAGAAAACTTTGGAAACTAATTTTGTTTTCACAGCTCCAGCTGGAATCAGGGCCAGCGACCACAGGGAAGCATCTAGACACAGTGGTCCTCAAATTTTAGTGTGCATCAGAATCACATGCACGGCTTGTTAACACCCAGATTGCTGGGCCCCACCTCTTGAATTTTTGATTAAGAAAGTGTGGGGTACGGACCAAGAATTTGCATTTCTAAAAGTTTTCTGGTGATGCTGATGCTGCTGGTCCAGGGAACACACTTTGAGAACCACTGGTTTAGAGACTACCTTTGCACTAGTGAGATTAAAGAGCACTCTCTAGGAACATCCAAAGTGCCTACCAGCCGCTGCCTGAGAGGTTTTGGTTCAGTCCCAAACAGGAATGGATATATTCCTCTACTGCAAGAGGGTCTCTGACAGTTTTAACATAAAGCCACCTGTCATGTGTCAAACTTTTAGAGAAAATTGAAATGGGTTTGCAGTGTGAATTCTGCAGACATTTCTAGATGCTCTCTGTGTGGTATGCTGAGGGGGATGGTCACTGTGCAAGCCTCAGGGAACTCACAGCCCAGTGGGGTGATAGACAGACCTGTCAGGGTGGGGAAGGAAGCTGGAGTGGCAGATCCCCTTTTTGATTCTGGACCCCCAATTTCTGTTAAATTTTGGCTGAGCATAACAATGACCAAGTAACTTTCAGCTCTTCATGCTCTGCCTTGGGTAGGAGTTCGTAATGTCTGGTAAAAAGCTTTTCCTAGTTTTCTGCTGGGCCATAGGTTGTGTTCTTCACTTCATTTCACAGAAAAGGGAATGTAGTTACACCAGGAGGCAAAGACTCGCCCTGGGTGGAGGCATTGGTCACTGAAATCTGACCATGAGCCATTGCCTGTTTCTCCCTTCTCCGTTTGTTCCCTTTTTAAATTGTGAATTGACATCAGTTTAAACTCCATATTTTTTAAATAAAAAATAATGTAAATTTTTAGATGTCAGAATTGTAGCCAAACTTTATTTGATACAGCTAGACAAAAAGTTTTCCAGTTAAACTCTTTTTTCTCAAATGAGGTCTGAGATCCTAGCCAGAACCTACTGCTTGTTCCTCAAGCCCCCAGAAGTCTCACTGCAGTGTCAGGTGCTCAGTCTTCTGGCTCTTGCTGTGGGGATGTGGAGCAAGAATGGGGAGGAGCAGAATCTTTGAGCTTGTTCCTCGAGGCAAGTCTTTGGAAAGTCCCAAATAGATATTGTTTATTTAAACCCATTCTTCCTGTTACAGTACTATTTCCTAATTTTAAATGTATATGTCTTAGGCAGTAAAAGAGGGTCTGGTCTTTTGATTTCTAGCGTGAATCTCTGCCTCATTTCAGATCTTTGAGGCATGTCAGAGTTTGGCTCGGCTAATGTTTATTATGGGTTACCATTCTCTGTGTCTCTTCCCCTTGTTTTTGCTAGTTACCTGTATCCAGGGTACTGGAGAGCCCCTCACATCCCTCACATGCCTCTCTGGGGGATCATCCTTGGCTGCCCCGTAGTGACCACAGTCTTCGGGAGAAAATCAGATCAAAGCAGATGATTTATAACTTCCCTCTCTTTTTTTCTCTCCTTTTGTTTTCTTTATTCCAGACTTTCTGTTCCAGATCTCACTCCAAACATTGGTCTTTTCTGGTACTTCTTTGCGGAGATGTTTGAGCACTTCAGCCTCTTCTTTGTGTGTGTGTTTCAGATCAACGTCTTCTTCTACACCATCCCCTTAGCCATAAAGCTAAAGTAAGTGGTTGGACCTGCTGCTTCCTTGTCCACAGAGCCGTTTGTAGCTTTACAGGTGCCCTTCAAACTGGGGGCATCTGCTGTCAGGTTTATGCCATCTTGGCCCAGGGAACCCTGCCCCTCACTTGCCTCAGGTGCCAGTGGCCATAGCCAGCAACGGAGTCACACATGAGTGCAGGCTGTAGGGAGGGTGCTTTGGAGCACGCTGATATTTCCCCTGGCCTCACTTTGGGGTACTTGTGCCCACACTGCTGCTGAGCCCACTCAAACTATTTTGGGTAAGAGCAGCGGTTGGAGTTGGGGCCTGTCTTTGGAAAAAGTGGATCTTGTTGGGTGTCCGCTGTCAGCAGCCCAGTGACAGTTTGCCCAAGGGGACTCAGGATGTGTTAGTTGGAAGGCTGTCTACCTGCCCCTCTGTTTAATCTTCTGATCAATTTCCCTCAAAAGGGCTGTCTGTAGAGCTCTCTTCTGCAGTATAAGAGAGCTAACATGTGTTGAGCCTGGCTCCATCCCAGACAACTTTGTAAGCTTCCTGAAATGTATTCATACCTAACCCTTCCAGTAGGCATTATTTTACTCTCATCACTCTCATTTTATAGTTGAAGAAATTGATGTTCAGAGAGGTGGAATGATTTCCCCAAAGTCAAACAGCTAGTAAGCAATGGAGGTGGAGATTCAGACCCAGGTTTGTCTGGCCCCAGAATCTATGCTTAGCCCTCTGCGCTATGCCACGCTTCTGATAGAGATAACTTGTAGTAGCCCCTGGAAATGGTTCTATTATCCTTGCTTCTGAGAAGGGAAAACAGGCCCTGACAGGTACAGATATGCCTGGATGGTCCAGGGAAGCTGGAAGAGAGTTTGATTTAGATTTCAATAGCTCGAGTTCTCTGCGCTAACCTTTCTGCCTTTCTCTGTGGCCAGTGAACCAGTGCACCTCGTTCCCATTCTGTAAAAGCTCGGAGCTGATGCTTTCTTCCGATGACACAGCCTTGGCCTGGCGTCTGACAGAAAATCATCTTTCCTTGGCCTGGCAGGCTCCAGAACCTTGGCAGCCTTGCCCAGCTGAGCTCTCTGGCTGTCTGTGGTCCACATTCCCAGCCCTCGTTCTGGTCAGGCCTAGCCACTGGGCTGAGAGAAGCAGGGAGCCCACAGCATCTTTCCTCACTCTGTATAGCTAGCTTTCCAGCAGTTTCCAGTGTCTGCATGTGAAAGGCCACAGATAGCTCCTGTGTAGACAATAGCACCACCATCATGTGACACCCCCTCCCTCCCCAGGCAAGGGCCTCAGAGTTGTGGGGACAGAGGATATGAAGATACCTGACCTCCCCCTCTGCTTCCCTCCTGTGCCTGGATATGAAGTTCCTCTAACTCTCCAGTGCCTGCACTGTTTGCTTCCAGTGCCAGCTTTGTGGGAACACGGCCCTTTGGGCCACCTCTCCCCAGGCAGTGTTGCAGGAGGTTCTGGGCTCCATGTTTATTGGCACTTCGTTTTCACTGACCTTTTCATAGAAGTGTTGCAGCTGTTACCAGCTACCTGAAAAGCCCAAAGCAAATGACTTAGATTGTCTTTAGGAAGATGCTCAGTTAGTTAACTGGACCCTTCTTAGAGGCTACAGGACTGCGTGCCTTTGCCATGCTGCATTTCTGAGGCGTTTGCAGTGTAGTAGTGCTAGAGTGTTTGGGTGTGTATCTATTTTTCTCACATCTCAGATTTATACCCATTGAGTCACCCTGACCTTTGACCTGCAAGACAATGCCGTTAACCTATGAAGAAAACCTTCATGAGTTGGGCATCCAGGTACTGTGCAGAAGTAGGTCATGTGCATGTTGTTTAGGTATAGCTGAGGAAGGTGTAGATCTGGCCTCTTCCTGTTGGCTTCCCTTTAGCACTTGGTCCGCTCTCGGAGGAGCGCTGGAGACTGAGCTCTGTCCGGCCTCCCTGATCAGAGCTGTGATCATGCTAGGCACTCAGAACAGTATTGGCGGTGCTTAGGAGTTCTGGAGACAAACAACTCCATTGCTTACTAACTCACTTCTCTGAACCTCATTGCCTCATCTGCAAAGTGCAGATGACAGTACTGCCTACCTCGCGGGGTAGTTGGGGTGTAGTGAGGATCTCATGCAATGATGCAAGAAGAGAGACTAACACAGAACCTAGGACAGAGTGAGGGTCAGGAAATGGTAGCCACTGTTACTAGTTTAAGGTAACAAGAATTCCAATTCCAGCCCTTAAGAGCTGAAAAGCTGCATGCAGCTCTCAGTTTTTCTGGAAAGGAGCTCATCATAGACCCCACTGACCCTATTGTCAGAGAAAAAAACATCAGCAAGGAGACACTTCAAGTCCTGGGTCCAGTTGTCAGAGGGGCCTCTGGCAAGGGAGGCTGCCTCATTACTCTGACAAGCAGTCATTTAAGCCTAGTCATAAAGAAGCTGACTTCATTTGTTTTCTTCCTCGGTGGCTCCTGGGGGCAGGCCTGGAGCTAGAGGAGGGGGTTGATGGGAAATGTCTCTGTGGGCTGTTTCTCTTGTGTTTGCTGGGCCCTCCTTACCACCTCTGGGCATCGCTGGGTCCCCATAGTTTTCTGCTTTGCTACTTGGCTTGGCCCCATGTCTCATGGGCAGCAGAGCCTGAAGTCCCCTGGAGAGTATTTTTGGGTTTGAGGGATGGGGTCAGGAGTCTCTGGGGTGGGCCTGGTTCCTGACTGATCTTTCTCTGTCTGTCTGTCTGCCCTGCCCTACAACAGGGAGCACCCTATCTTCTTCATGTTCATCCAGATTGCTATCATCTCTATCTTCAAGTCCTACCCGACGGTGGGGGATGTGGCCCTCTACATGGCCTTCTTCCCTGTGTGGAACCATCTCTACAGATGTAAGTACTCTTGCCTCTAACCCCCTGGTGGCAGATTTGTGTCAGCCAGGCCCCTGGATGAAACAGCTAGGGAAAAAGGAATTTATAGGCATTTGCTGGACACCTGTGGTGCTAGCAGCACCAGGAGAGAGGCAGTGACAGGAGGTATTATATCTGCCTCCTAGGTGCTATGGGCTAGTGATGATAATGAAAATAACTACCGTTTATTGAGCACTAACTGCGTACCTGGTCACTGTGGCTCTAAGAACACTACATGCATTAGCTCATTGTATCTTCACACCAGCCTTTGAGGAAAGTATGCCATTTTACAGATGAGAAAACTGAGGTAGAGAAAGGTAGAGCCATGTGTTCAAGGTCACCTGACTGGTCGGTGGAAGGGCTGGTATTGGAATCCAGATCTGTGAGCCTCTACCAGTGCTGTCCGATAAGACTCTGTAATGATGGAAATGTCCTATATCTGCACAGTCCAATAGAGTAGCCATTAGTGTGACTGAGAAGCTGAATTTTTGATTTAAATTAATTTAAATTTAGGAAGCCACACATGGCTAGAGGCTACTGTATTGGACAGTGCACTGCTGGACCTGGACTTTAACCCAGTTCCCAGTGCTGCACCCAAAGGTCCATAGAAGACAGGGGGGCAACACTATACCTCCTGCAGACCTGTCTGAAGACCCTTCACACTCTAACCATCCCCTCCTCAGAAGACGGCCTGGTGGTGATCGAGCTGTGCTTCCCAGGCCCCCAGTGTTTCCCTCGGTTGGGCTCTTCGCCTTCTCTGTGGGTTCTTTGCAGTGTTTGTGAGCTCCCTTAGGGTAGGCTCATGACTCACTTGCCTTTGTGTCCCCAACAACCAGGATCAAACCTGACACACAGAACAACTCGGCAGATGTTTGTGGATGGGTTTTTTTAAACCTCCCTAATAAAGAGGCAATGTCAGTGGCCCAACACCACTTGATTCTGTCACTAAAATGGGAAGGGAGCTGTTGAACTTTCCTCGCCTATAGTGAGTGCACAGCAAGGTGTCAGGAAAGAACTCAGGGAGGGCAGGCTTCAGAGGAATGAGTCTTTGTTGTTGTTTTGGGCTGTCTGGGTGTCAACCAGGAAGTGAAACTGACCAGCTGCCAGAAAGAAACCTACCTGTAGGAGTGGGCCTCTGAGTGAAGGTAAACAGCTGAGTGGGCAGGCCAATCTTACAGGTGATGGCCTGGCAGGGCAGTGATGAATCCAGCCTGACTGGGAGGAGGAAGTGACATCCTCATTGCACAGACAAGAATCACCCAGTCCAGCAGGCTCAGAGTCAGCTTGGGGCCCCTTGGCAGAGTGGCAGTGACAAGTCACGAGGCCACCAAATGTGAACATACCCCAGTTTGTGGCAGGGTGGGTCTTGGGGACATTGACCATCTTTCCTGAAAGGTAGAGTTGTTTTTTCTTAGCTGTCTATCCCACGTAGGGCATCTCTCTCCCTCGGGTAATATCCTTCATCCCATATTGCTGGACACAGTCTGGAGCCAGACTGACCTGAGTCTGAACCCTGGCTTTCCCATTATTAGCCACAGGTTTTTAGGCAAATCATTTAACCTTTCTGAGCCTCCTATTTTTTAATCTTTCAAATGGGGAGAATATCTTTCATGGGTGTTTTAAGTGCGAGAGAGAATAAATGTAAGTAGCGCTGCAGTTATTGTCAGTCAGAATTGTGCAGGGGGTCTCCTGCATGGTGTCACGATGAAAGCTTCAGGCTTGGTAGCCAGAGTTGTTCAGAGTCATTAGAATAAACATATTTTTCAAGACTTAAGCTATTAAGCTATTTTATGCCCTCTGGGGTGATGAGGCACAAGAAGTATGGTTGGGCTTTCCAGAGACCTGGATGACTTAATAGGTGCTGTTGCCGGCTGGCTGGGCAAACTCAGCTCGTCTCAAGGTCCTGCACAGAGCATTGGCTGCCACCCCGTGATGCCCCGCTCCTGTGGCAGGGAATACTCATGCTCAGAGTGTTTATTTGGGACATGACAACTGTGAGTCATTAATTCAGCCAGGAGCGTCTTCAGCCTAGTCCTGTAGACCTATGACTAGAGACTCTTTAGAAGTATTTAAGTCTGGGTTGAATATATTCAGACTTTTCATGGGGTTAAGAATTCAGTTTAAACATTAGTTACTGGTGATAACATGCCTGCTCACACATTCACCTTTTTGTTTTCCTATCCTGTTCAGTGGGGATGGGAAGAGGCACGTGGGCCCTTCCCTGAGTAAGGGCCCCAGACGCCGTGACTCTGTGATGTTTGGGGCCAGGATGAGTCATACAGACACACAATTGCGGTGTTAGGGAACAGCCTGCTGGCAGAACCGGTGCCAACCCGAAGTGGTCCAGCTGAAAGAGCCAGTTACCAAAGGGCTGGATTTTGTGTGTTTTATTTTGCTTTTATTAACTGTTGTATAAAGATTAAAAAATTGATAAAAAAATATATACATTTTAAAGAATAATAATACAATAAATTGCCATGTACCTAGCACCTAGTTTAAGAAAGGGAACGTTGTCACAACCTTTGAAGTCCCTAAATCCCCTCTGTGTCCCTGCCCCTCTCGATGAGACTGAATTCTGCAACTGGAATTTTATTTCTGAATGCCTGAGGCTCAGAGAGGTAAGGTGACTTGCCTGAAGTTTCAGTTTGTCGTTAGTGGAGCCAGAGATTGGGTAAGCCACCCAGTGAACATAGTGGGGAATCTGATTCCATTTGGCCTAGCAAGTCTGGTGAAGGGTGAACCCTTTCGTCTCATTAGGCCCTGGTCATCTCTGACATCTCTGACACCTCCTGGTGCCTGGAACAAGCTGTCCTGTGCCCCGGCTCCCTAGCTCCATCTGTTCTGGCGTATAGCTTTAATCCTCTGGCCTGTCGGCCAGCAAGAGTGAGTAGCAGCTCTCAAGTCCTGCAAAGGTCACCACCGGCCAGAAGCCAACTGGACATTGGGGACGTTCCTCAGGCACATGGGAATGTATCTTTGCGTTCTTCGTGATTGCACCCTGGAGCTGCTGTGAGCCTCTCTCAGTCTCTGTGCACTTGCTCACCTTCTTATCACCTGGTCTGAAATCCAAAGTGGCTAGAGGCACGGAACAAAGACCAACCTAGGCTGTCAGGCGCAAGAGTTTTATTTTAGGAATAGTGTATATTCTTTTCAGCAAATAATTTCCAGGGGATCAGAAAGAACCACTGAGAAATGTAAATAGTGATGTTAGAGTGGAGGAATGGGAAATAGATTTGTTCTCTTTTCTTGAGGTTGTAACATTATTTAATAATAATAATTCTCAGTGCAAAATCCCTTTTGCAAGGACAAGGCTTCCCAGATCGGTCTCAGGCTGGCTTGAGTCAGAGTTTTAATCTCATCTTTGAAAACCTAGAATCGTGGAAATTTCAGATTGGAAAAGAGGACCTTGCAAGCCCTCCAGCCCAGTGTTTCCAAATTGTGGGCTTTCCTAGACCACTAGCATTTCAAAAAATTCTAGTGGCAGAATTGCCAAACTTTTTGTTTTGCTGAAGACATTGAAACAATCAACTACCAGCCATTTGTCCCCATTTTGTAAAAGAAAGGACTTTTTAACAACAACCAGCAACAAAAAGACACCTATCATTTCTCAATAGAGAATGAATCTTAGGGGCTGGCCCTGTGGTTGAGTGGTTAAGTTCGTGTACTCTGCTTCGGTGGCCCACGGTTTCACCGGTTCAAATCCCGGGTGCAGACTGCTCATTGGGTGACGCTGAGGCAGCATGCCACACAGCACAACCAGAGGCACTCACAACTAGAATCTACAACTGTGTACTGGGGGGGCTCTGGGGAGAAGAATTAAAAAAAAGAAGAAGATTGGCAACAGTTGTTAGCTCAGGTGCCAATCTTTAAAAAAAAAAGGAACGAATCTTAAGTTGAAAACATTCAGCTTTAACAAGAACTCTGAAGACCAGTGGAATCTCTGTTGCAGACTGGTCTGGCCTCTTATTTGGCGAGGATCTACAGCTGTAACCCAGTGGGTTGTACCCTTGGCTGCCTATTGGAATCACTGGGGAAGCTTTTAGAAACTCATGTAGCCACCTGGGCACCACCTCTAGAGACTCTGATTTCCTTAGTCTGGGTGGTGCTCCCCAAGTGATTTTATTTTACAACCAGAATTGAGAATAGTGTGTGTGATGCAGTCCTCCTTCCAATGCATGAGCCCCCTGTATAGCATTTCAACCAAGTCGTCGTACAAATGAGACAAGTGGCCTTAAGGTCCGGGAGTTTCCCCATCGCTTAAATCTCTCAAAACTCTGATAGGAGAAGGGATTTCCTGAAGGTCAGGATCAGAGGGAGGAAGGGAACTTCTATTCATAAAGTGTCTGCTGGGACCCAGACCCAGTGCTAAATTTTTCTTAAAAAGGTATTCTTTTAATTAATGTATTTTAAATAGTATTTATTAGCTTATTTAAAAATACAATAAAGTTTAGGGGCTGGCCCCGTGGCCAAGTGGTGGTTTTCACGCTCTGCTTCGGCGGCCCCGGGTTTCACCTGTTTGGATCCTGGGCGTGGACATGGCACCACTCATCAAGCCATGCTGAGGGGGCATCCCACATGCCACAACTAGAGGGACCCACAACTAAAAATATACAACTATGTACCTGGGGGATTTGGGGAGAAAAAGGAAAAATTTTTTAAATCTTAAAAAAAATACAATAAAGTGTAAAGAAAGAAATGAAAATAGCAGATAATCCTATTGTCAGATAGAAGCTGTTGAATTAAAAGGGGGAAAAAATAGCACCATGTGGTAGGCGGAATAATGCCTCTCCTCGCCATCCCAAAGATGGTCACATCATAATGCCCAGAACCTGTGAAGTATCACCTTACATGGCAAAATGACCTTCAGGTGGGGAGATTATCCTGGGTTATCCAGTGGGCCCAGTGTAATCGCAGAGGCCCTTAGAAGTGGAAGAGGTGGGGACAGGTGGTTATGGGAAGTCTCTGTACCTTCCGCTGAATTTTTCTGTGAACCTAAAACTGCTCGAAAAACTAGAGTCTACTTTAAAAAAGAAAGTGGAAGAGGGAGGTGAAAGAGGAGGTCAGAGTGAGAAGGACCTAATTGACATTGCTGGTTGAAGATGGAAGGGGGTCATGAGTCAAGAATGCAGGCAGCCTCTACATGCTGCAAAGGTGAGCAAACGGATTCTCCCGCAGGGCCTCCCGAGGGATGCAGCCCTGCAAATACCTTGATTTTAGCATGTGAGACCCATTTTGGACTTCTGACCTCCAGAACTGTAAGATAATAAATTATATTGTTTAAGCCACTAAGTTTGTGGTAACTTGTTACAGCAGCAGTTGAAAACACACATCTGTAATACATCTGTGTGAGGTTTTTCATACATCTTGTTTAATTCATGTAACACTCCTATGAAATAGGCATTGTAGCCCTATTTTAGAGATGGGGAAGCTGAGACTCAGAGAACCTTGCTGGCACAGTAGAGATTTTAACCAGGGTCTCTCTGAGGCCACGTCTGTGCCCCACCATGTGCTGCCTTCCCCTCAGCTGCACTCCGGCTGCCTGCCCGTGGGCCACGCTGTGTAGCAGGTCCTCCCTGGGGCCTCAGGGAGAGCTTTCTCCCCGGTGGGATTCCACATTCCCTGTGTGAGTGGGGAGTGATATTAGAGAAGGAGGGTGTCAAAAAGATTTTTAAATCATCTAAGGAAGAGTGAGGGACATTTGAAGAGCAAGGCAGGGGACCTCAGACATGAATTAAGGAGAATGGAAAACTTGTTCCTCAGACCTGGGGCTGTGGCACTGCAGAGACTCACTGGGGGGCCCTAATGTGCGTGAGTTCATGCTGCCATTCCCATCCATGATCTGAGGTGGCCAAGCAGCACCCTGCTTGGGGAAAGGGGAGGAGTTACTCTTGGACACTCCGAGGTTAGAGGGTAGAGGGCAGTGTCTTGCTAAAATGCCCCCATTGCAGTGCCCAGAGGCATTCACAGCATTGCCATCTTTGGCCAGCCAAGGCCACAGTGGGAGATACAGAGTCCAAATCTAGGACCTCCCACTAGCTTTGGGCATGGGGAGCCATTGCCAAGGGTCTCAGGTTTTCCCCTTGACACCCTGGTGCATCTGAGTATGGGGGTAGGGGCTCTGCCTTTGAGCTACACCAGGCTCTCCCTGGGCCTCTCCATCATGTGGGGCCATCACAGCAAGAAAGGGTCTCAAAGAGAATCAGCATTGGGCTAACTATGACCATCTGTTTTTGCAGTTCTGCGAAACATCTTTGTCCTTGCCTGCATCATTATCGTCTGCTCCCTGCTCTTCCCTGTCCTGTGGCACCTCTGGATTTATGCAGGAAGTGCCAACTCCAATTTCTTTTATGCCATCACACTGACCTTCAACGTTGGGCAGGTAAGAGTCAAGGACAGCATGGAGACAGGGATTCTTTTCGTAGCCTCAGACTTTCGACTTAGGCCCTGGGTTCTGCAAAATAGGTGTTCGAACATGACTAAAGGGACAATTCCTCCACTCAAGTAGCTCTCAGTCAGGTAGAGAAGTAAGAGCAGCGGGGAAAACTGAATTTGGCTAACAGTTTATTGGGCACCGTACTGAGCCATCACCTCACTGAATTCTCACAGCAAGCTTGTGAGACAGTGTTAGCCATGTTTTACAAATGGGAACCGAGGTTCACAGAGGTTGTCTCTTGCCCAAGGTCATTGGAGAAACCAAGAACCAAATTCAGGGAAGGCTCAGTTTCTGAGGCCACCCTCTTTCTGGAACAGTGTCTGGGCTGTGTGGCACCTAGAGTGAGTGCACCCTGTGGCGGCGGGGAGGGCAGCAAGGGGAGGAGACACTGCCAACTGCACTGCAGGAGCAAAGGCAGGGAGATGAGAAATAGTTTGGTCTAGCCTTTGGGTAAGTCTGGAGTGCAAATTAGACAGCTGGGAGTAGTGGAGAGAAGGCTGGCATGTGGGGAGGGGGTCACAGAATGAGAAGTACCTGCAAGGAGCTCCAACCTTCCTCTGACCCCGGGAGAGCCTCTCCCTTGGTACCATAGAGCACTGGTTCTCAGCATCAGAATCACTAGGGGGAGGGTGTTAAAAATCCAGATTCCCTGTTAATATGTTTTAAATCCTGTAGTTAATGTTGTGACTGTTAAAATTACATGACTTTGTTTAAAAAAAAAAAGTAGATTCCCTGATTCCTCTCCCAGAGATTCTGTTGCAGGTGGTCTAGCAGACTTTCCTCGTCCCCTCTGCTACGTTCTCTCAGGTCAGCTCTGTCCTCATTGTCGAGGTCTTATGAGAATCACTTGTCCTGTTTACCATTTCAATTGCTGTTGGCACAGCCTGGCATTTCCTGTGCGTAATGGACTGTATGGGAAGCAAGGCTAGCTGGAAAGAGTAGTGATGCCAGCCATAATCCCCAGGGAGAGTCTTGCCTCCAGGGTTAGTTGCTGGGAAAGAAGCAGCGAGATAGGGCTTTTTCAATGAATGATGGGTCTGGTATTTCCTGCATGGACATTTCTGGACAATTAATGTCCAGTCCAGCTATTTATCTTGGTTTGTGAATAGCAGGAAGAGAGATGCAGGGCCCTGTAACCTGGGTGGGACCAAGCTAGAGGGTCTATTCCCTGACCACACAGGGGTTATTGATGGTGGATGCTCAGCACCTCCTACCTGTGTTCCATGCAAACAGAAACCTGCAGGATTCAACTTAGTATCTTGAAGGAGTCCAAAAGATTGTTCTCTATTGCTGAAATCCCCTTTTCCCTTGAAAGTGGTGACTGGCATGTGAAGGCATTGGGCTTGCCCTTGGCCTCTGAGGAGGTTGGCGAGCCCCACTGAAATAGTCCACAGCCTGTTGTCAGGCCATGAGTGTCAAGTGTGGGTCAGGAGTACAATTGCAGTGATTATGAAGCATTCATGGAACTGGCCAGATAGCAGGTTTTTTATATGGCTGCCTTTATGAGCAAAGGATCTCTGTAAACAGCATGGGAGATGTTTGCAAATGGTCAGGTGCCATCTAAGGCAGGAGAAACTGAATTGTTTGGAAAAGGAGAATGGGGCTGGGAGTGGGAACCAAAGGCCGAGAAGACGGAGTGTGTTAGTGGCTGAGCTATAGAGAAAAAGTAGCCTAACTGTTGGCATTGTCTTTTACTTTTTTTCTGAATCTCTTTTTAAAATGTATTTTTAGTCATACAAGTAACACATGAATTCATTATTGCTAGGAAAAAGAAGTCAAACAAAATAGAAGCATAAGGAATGAAAATCAAAGCTCCACTTAGGCCCCCATCCCTTCCCACCTAGTACAGATGTGGTCGTTGGGATCAGTTTGGTGTGTGTCTTTGCAGACTTCCTCTGTGCATTTACAGACAGCTCTAAATACATATGCACTCATAAATAGCTTTTTTATTTATATAAAGAAATGACAGGGCCAGCCCTCGTGGCCTAGTGGTTAACTTTGGCACATTCCACTTCAGCAGCCAGGGTTCAGTTCCCAGGTGTGGATCTACACCCTTCTGTTAGTGGCCATGCTGTGCTGGCGGCCTGTATACTAAAAAATAGAGGAAAATCAGCATGGATCTTAGCTCAGGGCGAATCTTCCCTCAACAACAACAACAACAAAAATAGTCCTTTATAAAAAACGAGTGCCAGCCTGATGGCTTAGTGGTTAAGTTCACACACTCTGCTTGGCGGCCCAGGGTTTGCAGGTTCAGATCCTGAGCATGGACCTACATACCACTCATCAAGCCATGCTGTGGCAGTGTCCCACATACAAAAATAGAGGAAGATTAGCACTGATGCTAGCTCAATGACAATCTTCCTCAAGCAAAAAGAGGAAGATTGGCAACAGATGTTAGCTCAGGGCCAATCTTCCTCACCAAAAAAAAAAAAGAAGAAGAAGAAGACATCCTACTCTGCTGTTTTTCACTTAGTGATCTCATCTTGAGACCATTTGTTTAATAGCTCTGATGTCCCATCGTAGGATGTGTTGTAATTTATTTGACTAGCCAAGCCCCTATTGATGGACGTTAAGGTTGCTTCTGGTTGTTTTGCTGTTATAAATGGAAGAGCCTTGTGTGTCCCTCCATATGCTCTTGTATACACATGCCAGTATTTTCTTAGGATACATTTCAGGTGGTGGGATTTTCTGCTTGTACATTTTGGCAGATATTGCCAAGTTGCCCTTCCGACAGGTCATACCAACCTCCAGGCCTCCAAGCAGTGGTCCAAGTGCCCATAAGCTGGCAGCTTGTTCAGGCATCCAGCACGCCTGTGTCATCGGCCTCCTCGGGTCTGGACTCTGTGGCTCTGAGCCAGAGACAACTCTGTCAGGTCAAATGCTTCCTGGGACTGCTGGCTTTGGGCTTTGTGACTGTCACTGCCAGATCACTAAAGGGGTGTGTCAGATGGGGGCATTTACTCACCAGGCAGTCACTCAAGTCATATCACTATGCTGGAGCATTGACTGAAGCAGAAGAGTGTCCCCCCTCATGAGGGTTATACTGCCCCTGCCCTCACACCTGTTGGGAGCCAGAGTGCAAATATGAGACATTTAGAATTTCAGGAAGTTAAATGTCACCTCCTCAAAGAAGTCTTCCATGAGATTCCCCTGCCTCACTGTCCCTTTCTTAGCCCTCTATTTGTTTCCTTCATAGCACTTACCCAGTTCGTAACTTTAGATTGTTTACTTACTTCTCTCTTTACTTCTCCCACTAGCCTGTGTGCTTCATGAAGGCAGAGATCTGCCTGTCCTACCTGCTGTAGGGTCCCTAACTACCAGATCTGTGCTTGGCACAGAGCAGTTGTTTAGCAAATATTTGTTGAATGAATGAATGGACCAAAGATGGCCAGGGAGAACATCATGTGACTAATGGCCAGATGTGCAGAGAGTAACCGCTGGAGGAATCTAGAGGGAATGAGGTCACCTTGCCTTTTGTGAGTGGTCAGGAAAAGCCCTAGGGAATGAGGAGTAGGAGCTGGGCCTTTCAGACTTGGAGAGTAAGAGGGGAAGGGAGATGGTTTTGAAGGTAGGCAGGATGGGGGGCCAAGTCACCCCTACTGGCTAAGGTCAGTGAGTGACAGTTCTGTCCCCAACCCTTCTCCAACTTTTGTTAGAACCTGGTCTCTGTGGCCAGTGAAACCCCGCATGTCCTCCACAGCCCAAGCCAGCCCCTGCTTCTTTTTGACCTATAGTCCGCACTGCCATTGAGATGTGTGGCATTTGGGAAGTGTTCTCAGTCCCACAGCCAGCTCTTCTAGCTGGGATGGTGCTTTATAGCCACTTGGTCCTCATTCATCCATCCCTGGGCAAGACAGCTCAGAGCTGTCCTGGACACCAGATGAGTATGGCTTTTCAGCAGGTATCCAGAGCCGGGCCCATCCTTGCTAAATCAGCTGAATGTAGAGAACATCTTGACCTGTAGATTTTAAGTCCTGCTCTGTTTGAGTTGGGCAGTGCCATACCTTATTATAGAACAAATTATTGGTAGATTATTAGTTATACCAGCAAGTAAGCCAGTGACTTAGGCCTCATCCTTTCCCCGGGGCTATTAAGTATTTTTCAACATGTGGCATGGATCATTTGCTAATTATAATTGTGCCTCAGAGTCAGTAACCAGGAAATGACAACAGTAAACCATCCATAGGTGCATGGGGGGGGGGGGGGAGTGTCACACACACGTTGGAGAGAGAGAAGGCAGGATTGAGATTGGTTATTGAGGGCCCCTCCACTTCCTCACCGTGTGACCTTCAGCAGGTGATTGAACTTCTCTGGGTTGCAGTTTTCTTGAAAACGGGGATGAAAACCCCACCTCTCAGAGGGTTGAGAGGGTTGGACGTCATGTGTGGGTCCTGTTGCCGTTATTCAGATGTTGACATGGGAAAAAGCACGAGCAACACGCTGTTCAAACACCCAGAGCAAATTCCCAGGGAAACATTCAGTCCCGGAAACCGAGGGAAAGAGAACAATCCCACTCCTCTTTTTTTTTTAAACCTTTTTTCCTCTGCAAGTCAGTGACCAGCAGAAGAAAAATGGTCATCAAGGATTGCATATAATTAAAAAGGATTGGGTTTAAATTTAGCTTTTTTAAAGAGTATAGTAAGATGTCCTACTCACCCCCATTCAACTTAAAAACAGGGAACATACAGCAATATTTCCCTAAAATTATAATTAATAGTGGCTCATTTTTAAAGAGAGCTTCCTAAGGACCAGGCCCATATGATCCCTTTAATCTTCTGGATCATGTGCTTGTGCAGCCTTCTGGACCTTTCCCTGCGCGTTTACATTTACTCATATGCTCATGGAGAAAGAGTTTTATTTGTGTGTATGTTTTATTGTTGGCATCACAATGAAAGTCTGACTTTTTTTCTTTTAATGAAACACCTTGGTGACCTTTCCTTGTCCATACGTGAGAGAGCGAGCTCTTTATTGCGTCCCACCTGTGTGGGCTCACCGCACTTGATGGAAAGAGCTACTGACAGCCCTTTAAGATGTTTGCCTATTTTTTTTATTATGATAAAGAATTCACTTAATCCCCATGGCAGCCCTTTGATGGAGGCATTATTATTGTCATCTCATGATAGAATGAGGAAGCTGAGGCTTGCAAGTCACACAGCTGTACAGTGGTCTGTTTGTTCGTGCCCTTGTTTATCACGTCCTCGCAGTAGACTGTGGGTTCCCTTAGGGCAGCCCCAGGTCTGTTTTGTTCACGACCGTCCCCAGCACCAAGAAGAATATTCAGCGACTGTCTATTGATGAATAAATGAAATGAGCTGGGATCAGAAACCACATTTTATGAGCAGTGATTTCACATAACCTTGTATACCCTAACCTCCCAGTTCCAGTGTCTGTTTTGGTCAGAGCTGGGCCTGTGGCAGGTCCTGCTGGGTTCCCATGTGATCAGAGCCAGAGCCCCCTTCTCCTCCTACCCCTGTGGCTGGTGCTGAGAGCCCCATTCCTCCTCTGTGTCTGTGTCCAAAACGGACTCCCTGGAGACCCTCCGTCTGCCCTCCCCAGCAGGGCCTGGAATACTCCACAAGCTGCTACCTCTTCGCTGTGGGAGGCCAGCCCTGACTCCCCTCCTTATGCTGCAGACTGTAGATCCTGGGCTGGCCCTGCTTTGGCCATTCTGCTTTCTGTCTCCAGGGAGGCCTGGAGCCCTGGGCTCTGGGCACCAACTCTCTGGCATGTTGGGTCCTGCTCAGGACTTGCTTTTTCATTCCAGCACTAATGAAACCACGGTCTTCTCTCCTGAAATTGCCTGTCAACTGGCCGGATGTGTCATTCTGGGGAATAGGACTAGTGAGGAAATATTTGGGGACATGTTGGGCAGATCGTCAGTGCTGGAGAGGTTTATAGCCCCCATTTCTGGACAGATAGGGGCCCATTTCAGGTTTATTTCCGTGGGTTGTCTGTGGCCTGGCTTCAAAGTCGTGGGTCTGTGTGTGGAAAGATTTGTTTTTCCTGAAGTGAGGTGCCTGTGACCCAGGTTGGACCCCTTGTCCTTGTCCAACTGGGTTTACATATTTCCTTTGCTTTTCCTTAACCGGTGGCATTTTGTCAAGGTCTTATTAGTTCACTCCTTTGTCTCTCCTATCCTCAAACCTTGAGCTCAGTGCTCAGCATCCCAAGCTTGTCTCTCATAGGCCCTTCTCCACCCCTCTCCTCCCCCCACAGCCAGAGTGACAAGAAAAGCCGGGTTAAATACAGGGGGACAAGGCCAGCAGGAAGGCCTGGGCTTTGGAGACCCGAACTCCACAGCGACTCCCAGTCCCATGTGTCCTGGCTCACTGGCCTTAAGCAAGTCACATAACTCCTTGAGCCTAATTTATTTATTTGCAAATATTAATTAGATGCCTGCTATGTGCCAGGCACTCTGCTAGGGCTCAATGAGACACAGCCCTGCTTCCAAGGAGCCCACATTCTGTGGAAGAGAGAAGGAAACAGGTAGGGCCAGGCAGCATGGTGGTGCTGTGCATGGGGTAAATGCAGAAGCCTCTGGGGGAGGCAGCCTGTAAGTGGAGCCAGAGGGACGTAGGATCTAACCAGGTTCTCAGTGAGACCTGGGGGTGAGAGAAAGCGAGTGAGCGAGTGTGGAAGGTCATTCTGTAGAACTGGCACATGCTACCTGATAGGAAATGAGGCCATTTCAGGACAGTGATGGTCAGAGCCACATGGCCTGCATGGGCCTCGTTATGCTGAGGACCAGGCTGAGCTTTTGGTTTTAAGCTGAGGACAACTGTGATCAGATTCATGCTCTGGAAACCTCCCTCTGCCAGGAAGGGAAGAGGTGAGGGCTGTGAGCTGGGATCTCGAGCGCCAGGGAGGAGGCTGTTGAAACCTGGCAAGAGGGGGTGGTAGCCTCGGTTTCCTCAGCCTTAGCAGGGTGATCCTAAGGACTCGGTATGGAGTTGGGTGAGGAAAACGTCTATGAATTGAAAAGAGCCACATAGATAATTGCCGTCATAGCTGGCTTTGATCTTGCCTTGTGACCGTCCAGACCCCGAGGTGCAGTTCCAGAGATTTGCCTGTTGTTTTGCCTCTTTAGAGCTGGAGGCTGGAGCTCTGTTCTTCAGCCGTCTCCTCCGTGCTGTGTCCATTCAGCCTGTGAGTTTGGCACGCCAAAGCCCTGTCCAGCTCCCCAAGTCGGCTGTCAGTCCCTCTTGCTCCCAGTTTCCTAGATCCCCAGGCAGCATGGGCAGAGGACGCTGTACTTTGCCAATGGTGACTACACATGAGTTCCCCCAAGTGCGAGCTGGCTGTCAAGTGTCAGCATCTCCAACACAAGCAAGAGACCTGGGGACCTAGGACATGCCTGGGGTGACGGCATCTGTTTCTCCAGAAATCTGCAGCCCAGAGCTCAGTGTTGGCTGTGTCTGCTGTCCTGAGCCCCGCAGCTTCTAGACGCACTGAATTCACGGCCTTCACTGGCTCAGATATCTGAGATGCTTGTTTTGCCTTTTCCCACAAAACTCTCTCTCATCTTGGCTAAGGGATAGAGCTGTGAACTGGGGAGTACAGCCTTGACAGGAGTGTTAGTGTATACAAAGCGTTAGCATGGATCTGTGGCAGAACTCGGCACGTGTGCACGCAGCCCCTTGCACCCCCACCTCCCAGCATCTTTAACTGAGAGGAGTTGTAGGGTGACAGGAAGGACTGGGGTTTGGGCCTCAGACAGGCAGGATGGGCACTGCAGCCCAACGCTCCGCTTATTCTCTTGTGACCCTGGGCAGGACTCTTAACCTCTGCATTGGCTCATCTCTAAGTGAGGCTTATAAACCCTACCCCAGGGTGTCGTGAAGACTCAATGATATGCTTTTCATTAAAGGGCCTGGCCCAGGGCAGATACTCAGATGTTGTTTTCTCTGTCTCTTCTATCCCACCCTGTAATGGAGCGTATTCTGACTGTTTCATTCCACTTCTGATCTATGCCTCTCTGTCCCTGGCCACCCTTTTATCAGCTGCTCCATTATATCTTCATTGTGGCCAAAAGGGGAGTCTTGGAGCCTTCTGGCTGCCAATGAGAGGAATGTGGTCCAACTGAACCCTCACTGGGGCAGTGCCAAGGGGGTGGGGACTGGCGAACTACTCAGAGCGCCAGCCCTGTGCTGGGTCTGGAGCCACAGAGCTGGAGCAGATGTCACTCCATTTGGTAGGCCAACGGGAAATGACTTCACTTCAGAGGTCACATAACTGACTGCTGGGGGCCAGGAGGGATGAGTGAGGCCTCCCAGCAAGAGATGGCAGTGGGAGGGAGAAAAGGGAGCTGAGTGGGACGTCTGAGGAGGGGAATTGGCAGGACTTGGTGGTCGATGACAGGAGAGAGGCTGAGGGGCTCAGCCACAGTTAGTGAGAGCAACTTTAAAGAACACACTGCTCTTCAGGTCTCTGAAAGCAGAGAGGGACAGAGCAGGGACTAAGGGAGCCACCATTGTGAGTAATAAACTAGAGTTTACCACTCATTTTATGGGTAAGGAAAATGTGGCTTAGGGAGGGGGAAGTGACTTACACAGGGTCACACAGCCACTACCTCACCTATGCTATTTCCACTGCCCCTTGTCCAACTTCCCTTGCCCAGACTGGGCACAGGACCCTGGGTCTGCAGCTGCTGTGTTGGTTAAATCCCAGGACCTCTGGGAAATCCCCTCTCCTCAGCCCAAATGGAAAGCCTCAGGGTCAGAAAAGTTTGTCTCAGCCAGCCTGGAACCAGCTAGGGGCTTTCCTCTGAAAGAGCCACGCCTCTGGGCCAGCCCGGTATCCACAAGATGCCGTTTCCCTGGGGACAGGACCAGTTCAACCACTGAGGACTAGTGACCTTCGGTTCCAAACAGACCAAGCCAGCACACAGGGCTCTTTCCCTCCACGCCACCCTCTCCTGACACTTTATTATGAAAATTTTCACACAGACAGCAAAGTTGAAAGATTTAACATTGAACACCCACATACTTACCACCTAGACTCTACCGTTAACATTTTACTGTACTTGTGTGATCACAAAGTACCCATCCCTCAATCCATCTTATTTTTTTAATGTATTTCAAAGTGAAGTGCAGACATCAGTACATTTCCTGCTAAATATTTCAGCATGTATATCATTAACCAGAACTCAATACTTATTTATATTTTTCTTATGTGAAATTTACATGCAATGAAAAACACAAATCTTACATGTACATTTCCCAAAGCCGCCTTTCACTCAGCAAAACCTTTTGGAGGTTCATCCATGTTGTTGCATATAATAAGAGTGCATTGCTTTTTTAAAAACTTTTAAATTTTGGAATAATTTTAGATAGTACAGAGTTCCCATATGCCCCACACCCAGTTTCCTGCATTGTTAACATCTTATATTACCTTGGTACCATTTGTCAAAACCAAGAAACTGACCCTGACACATTACTATTAAATAAACTCCAGACTTGATGTGGATTTCACCAGTTTTCCCTGTAATGTCTTCTTTCTCTTTCAGGATCCAGTCCAGGGCACCACATTCCATTTAGTTGTCATGTCTCCCCTGTGTCCTCTGCTTGCTTTCTCAGTCTTTCTAATTTCTCATGGCCTGGAGAGTCTGGAGGAGCCCTGTCCAGGTGTCCTGTAGAGTGTCCCCATTTTGGGTTTGTCTAATGTTTTTCTCATCATGAGACCGGGTTTTGGGTTTTTGGAACGCTCAGGAAGTACATGCTAGTTAGCCACATGAGTTCATGCTAATGTTACCCTTCATCCTCTGGTTAAGAGAGTGTTTGCCGGGCTTCTCCAGTGTAGAGCTATGATTTTCTCTTTCTCTGCTTGGTTCTTTGGAAGTGAGTCCCTTAAGTCGAGCCCAGGGTGGGCGGGAGGTAGGGAGCAGGCAAGAATTAAGCTCCACCTCCTGGAGGGGATTATCTACATATATTATTTGGAATTCTTCTGTAAGGATTCCAAAAGAAATTCTCCCCCATTTATTTATTCAATCATTTATTGGCTGATTGTTTTTAATTGGATTTTTTAATAAATGTAATACATGTACATAATTTACAAAGTTAAGGCTTATAAAGAAAAAGAATATCTCCCTAAAGTCTTAGAGTTGTTGTTCTAGTACTTCTAAATAACATGCCTAATCTACTATTTGTATTTTTTTCCATTTTATATTAGATTGAACCATATGAAATTGTCAATACTCAACCATTTTTGATCTACAAAAATGGCAATTTCATATGGTTCAACCTAATACCTAGTATTTTGACTTTCTACTACTTGTCCAGCTGATTGTGTGTTACATGGGAGTTGGCTCATTTTATTTTGTTGTGAATTGTGACTTTGCACCTGCCCCTCATCTGACCGGGCTCGGAGATGAGCCCCCACCCGCTCAGCCATGGCTCCAGGCTCCCACTCCCCAGACTGGGCATCTTTGGCGTGGGTGAGAAAGGGGCTGCAGGCTTTGCTGTGATAGCCGCCTCCCACGGGCAGCTGTGGGGCAATGCCTCAGGGGCTCCCTGGTCTCGGTCTGCTCTACTGATACTGTCAGTGGCCGAGTTCTGTGCCCTTTGGCAGACTGGGCCCCCTGTGCATGGCCTTGCAAGGTCATGGCCACTAGTCCAGTTCTCCCAATATAGCCTTAGTCCACGTGCTGAACTCCTTGAACCTCAATTTCCTCATCTGTAAGATGGGGATCATCAAGCCTTCCAGATGGACTCTTGTGGTGTCCTTGTCAAGGGGCCATCACTGGTGTTGGTCCTGAGCTCCTCCTCCAGGCCACTCTGTGCTCTCCTTCCCAGCCCAAATGGAAAACCTCAGGGTCAGAAGAGGTTGTCTCAGCCAGCCTGAAACCAGCTAGGGGCTTCCCTCTGAAAGAGGGAAGACTGTGTGAGAGAGACTGCCCAGGACAGGGTTCTGGGAGTCGAGATCCCAGGCTCAGCTCAACCTCTGGTCTGCTCCAAGACCCTAGCCAGGTGCTCCCCCTGCTCTGGGCTTCTGTCTCCCCATCTGTGCCGAGAGGTGTTGGTGATGACAGTCGGAGAGGCCTTTAAGTGCCTGAGAGCTGGTGGTGTCTGCAGTGGTGAGCCCCTCTCTCCTCATCCTTCAGTGGGGCTGGGCCATACCCTTCCTGCTCCAGGCACTGGATGGAGGTCTTGGGAGCTTGGGATGAATGGGAGTGTAAGACTGCAGGTCCATCATGTGGGGGACCTTGGCAAATCCCTGCTGCCCTCTGGAACTCAGTGAGAGGGAAGGTGGGCTGGGCTGCTAGGGTCCTTTGGATTCTGTGGCCCAGATGGGAAAAACAGACTGAGCTGGGCATAGATACCATGGTGGCAGAACCACTCAGGGATCCTGTCCAGTCCAGGGGAGAAGCCACAGTCATCAGGCAGTCACACAGATGAATGTAAAACTGCAATTTGGATGAGTTTGTGCTACCAAATAGAGGTTAATGGGGCCAAGACCCAATCTGAGGGGTAAGAGAGGGCTTCTCTCAGGAAATGATCCTTTCTGAGACCTGAATGGCAAGCAAATGTTGACTAAATGAAAGGGGAGAGACTATCCCAGGCAGAGGAAACAGCAAAGATCCTGCAGCGGGAGGGAAAAGGCCAGTGTGGCTAGAGCCCAGTGAGGTGGAGTAGGGGAGAGGGTGGTGCACGTCCATGGGCAGGGACCAGGTGCAAGGCCTGGGAGTCTCAGGGAGGGATCTTCACCCTAAGAGCCGTAGGAAGCCTTTAGAGGACTTTAAACAGGGAAGTAACAGGACCAGATTTGTTTGAAAAGCTCTCCAGCTGCTAGGGAAAACACTGGGGTGGGGGGTGAGAGCAGGGAGCCCAGAGAAGAGACTGCTGTTGTTCAGATGACAGTAGCTTTGTCCATGGTGGTAGCTGTGGGGATGGATAGAAATGAGTGGAGTTGAGAGTTTAGGAGGTAGAACTGACAGGACGTGGTGGCTTTGTGTATGGAAGAAGTGTCAGTTGATTCTGTGGCCTGAACACCTGGACAGAAAATGGGGCATAGGTTTCCAGTGGGAGAAGCAGGTTTGACAAGGGGCTTGGTTGGGGTGGAGGGGCACCAGTTTGGAGTTCAGAGGGCAGGACTTGGGTTGGAGGTGTAGACCATGGTAGGGGAGGGAGGGCAGTACAAGTGCTAGTGAGTCCTTGCAGGGTCAAGTGTGGCTCTGAGGTGCGGGTCCCTGGGCAGGCTCTCCCCAACACCTGCCTTGCCCCTCAGGGACCCAGGGTTTAGGCAGAGGTACCTCAAAGCTTCTCATACCCTCTCTCTCTGCCCAGATCCTGCTCATCTCCGATTACTTCTACGCCTTCCTGCGGCGGGAGTACTACCTCACACATGGTCTCTACTTGACAGCCAAGGACGGCACGGAGGCCATGCTTGTGCTCAAGTAGGCCTGGCTGGGCACAGGGCTGCACAGACTTCAGGGGGTGAAAGGCCCGAAGCTGGGCCAAGCCCTCCAGCCAGAGCTGCCATCAGGCGAGTCCTCGGGCAGATGAGCTTCTTCAAGTCCAGGGTCATGAATCTCCGGCACCAGAGGGGAGCCAAGGCTGGCATCAAGGCCTGTGGGGAGTAGCCAGGAGCACTTCCACTTGGACCCCCTCTTTGTGACTCTGCACACCAAGGAGCCCCCTCCCAGGCAGGAAAGGGGAAGAAGCAGGTGAGCAGGGTTTGTTAGCTTGTGGCTACTTAATAAATGTTTTTTGTTATGAAGAAGTCTACTCTGGGACCACACTGTACTCTGGAAGGGTAGACTTGGCCCCTAATATGGCTGTGGTACACCACACACTGGTGTCAGTTTCCAGAAGGAGCCCTGAGTCCACAAAACTCAAGTCTGTGTACTGGCGAGCTAAGAATGATGTGGGACAGCCCCATCAGCAGCCCTCCCCAGTCCCCACGCAACCAGAGGCAAAGGGCCAGGCAGGCCTGAGCAATCTTTATTCTGCAGAGGGACAATAACCACAGATCCATACACCATGTCAAGACGGGTGAGCCAGGGGCCAGTCCTTCAGGGGTGGGCGGGTCCAGGCAGGGGGTAGTGCCTCAGGTTGGGGAGGGACAGATGGGCAGACAGGCAGGGGCCTAAAAAAAAGACAAACCACACAGCAGGGGTGCTGGGGGTTGCTCCCCACCCTCCCCCATCCCAGCCAGCACCCAGAGGAGCAATCCTAACATGACTAGCCCAGGATCCACCCAGGGGCAGAGTAGGCATGGTTGGTGCCCCTGGCTAGGAGGCGCATCCCTGCCCAGCCCAGCAGGGGCAGAGGCAGCTCGCTTCAGGAGCCAGGTGCTACCTGGGCAGAGCCTGACAGGGCCCCCCACTCCCAGGCCAACCCCCCCTACTGCGAGCTCAGAAGCCGAAGGTTTCCTGGGAGGCGTAGACCATGTAGAGGAAGCCGTCATCATCCTTCTCCTGCTCATAGATGTCGGCGATGGGTGTGGACACGCTCACCATGCTGTGCTGGTTCACCAGCAGGAAGAAGGCCTGCGTGGGGTTCAGCTGCAGGCGACGCCTGAGGTGGGCAGGAGGGCATGCCGACTGTGAGCGGCCTGGCTGCTAGGCCGGTGTAGCCCTGACCCGCCTCGCCATCCCAGCCCCTTCTAGAGGCTCTTACCTGACGCTGACCCCAGCCCTGACCTTGACCTTTCCCAACCTTCTCAGAAGGACCCAGCCCCCTGCCCGACCCCAGCAGGACCCAAGTTCCCCTCTGACAGCTGCTGCCCGCGCACCGGATGATCTTGACCAACTCGCTCATGTTGACATGGTCCGGGACCAGGAACTTGGTCTTGTCCAGAACGGGCAGCTGTTTCTCACCCTTGTAGCGCTCGATGATCACCTGGGAGCAGGGTGGGGTGGGACGCGTCAGCCTGAGGTGGGGCACGGGGCCTGGGGCTGAGCAGGGATGGGAGGGGGCGGTGGGACTCACCGGGATCTTGCTGGGGTGCTGGTCGCGGATCTGCTGCACCTCCTTACAGCGGTCGGCTGCGGACAGCGGTCGTGCGGTGAGGCCCCGCCCCGCCTCCCCACAGCCCCCGCCCCCCGGGCAGTCGGCCCCCCAGCCCCGGCACAGAACCAGGTTGGGAGGCGGAGGCCTGGGCCCAGGCCTGACCCTGCCTCCCAGCCCAGGGGGCGGCCGGAGCCTGACGTCATGGGGCTGACGTCACCTACAGCAGTCGGGTCGGTCGCCCTCCCCCACCACCCCAGCGCCCCCACCCCGCGCTCGCACATCGCCCTCCGGGCCTCACCGAAGCTCCGCCGTTGCTTGAAAGGCCGGTCGGAGGGCATCGCGCCGGCCCGGCGGGGCGCGCAGGCCGGGGCTCCGGGGCGCGCGGCTCGGGGATGTGGCTGCGGTTCGGGGGCTCCGGGGGCTCCGCGCCTCGCACTCAAGGGCTCTGGGCTCGCGCTGAGCCCGGCGGCGGCGGCGGCTCGGGGAGGTAACTAGCCCGGGTGACGTCAGGTCACAACATTCCTTAAAGGGGAGGCCGGCGCGCCGCTCCTATTGGGCCGACGCAAAACCCGCCCGCCCGGACCGTGATGTCAGGGCGCAGAGCCTGGATTCCCGACCCCGCGCCGCGGAGGGGCGGGGGCTTTCAGGCGTCACAGTCCCTTGACGTCATGGCCTGCGCGTCCCTTCTACCCAGGCCGGGACTGAGCGGAGGCTGGAAAGCCGGCGAGCCGTTGGGCGAGCGGGCTCCCAGCTCCAGCGGTGGGGAGAGTCCACCCAGCTTGCGGCTCAGCATCCTTCTGTTCCCGCTGTCACTAAATTCATCTGACAGCGCGCGCTCTGAGTCTGTTCCAGGGACGGTAGGAGGCACTGGGGATGACAGCAGTGAACCAAAAGTCCTCCTCGCCTTCGTGGAGCTTATGTTAGAGAAGGAAGAAGGTAGGGTAGCGGGGATTAAAACGTGAAAGAGCAAGGCACTAAAAAGGAACACAGGTTTTAGAAGGGAATTTCTAGAATTGAAAAATAGAGCTATTGAAATTAAAGTCTCAAAGGATAAGGCAAGAAAGCAGATTAGACCCAGCAGAAGAGAAAATCACTGAGCTGGAGGATAGATTAGAAGCAATTAACCAGAGTGACAAGGTGGTGAAACGTATAAAAGAGGGAGTGACAGGAATGGTAAAGTGAAAAGAACTCACAGGGCCAATCAGAGTTCCAGAAGGAGAGAAGAGACTGTGGGAGAGGCAGTTCCTGAGGAGCTTCTAAATTGATTAAAGACGAGGATTCTCATAAAATCCAGAGCAGGATAAATAAAAATAAAATCGGTATCTAGGCACTTTGTAGTAAAGTTACAGAACTCCAAAAAGAAGAAATTAGATGGAAAAATGGTGAGCAACTAAACTGATAAACGTAAAAGGAGATCTAAACAGGCACTTCATTGGAACGTGAAGAGTGATGATTTGTGGAGTCCAAAACCAGGCCCCTGGAAGACAGTAACAGTAAGACTGGAGAGGGGAGTCAGTTCTAAGCAGCTTGGTTTACTTGAGGGGAGGATAAAGATATTGATAATTGTTGGCCTTTGTAAAGTCAAGTATGTATTTCAAAGACTTAAGAGGGATCATTAAAAGATTACAAATAGAAAGTATAACTGCCAGTGCAAGAAAGAGAAAAGGTTAGTAAAGGATATTAGAATAGAAGGCAGGAAAGGAGAAAAAGGAAGCAAAGTAAGAAGTAGATAAATGGTACAAAACCAGAGGGAGAAAATGTGCTTTACGTTCACCTATTAAAACAAATGATCAGATTGGCCAAGAAAAATAAAATGCACCTCTATGCTGTTTACAAGAGGGCATTTTAAAACCAAAGGGCACCAAAAGTAAAAAGAAAGAAAAAGATATACTAGGGAAAAACTAACCAAAAGATATATCTATAGCAAAATCAGACAAAATAGGCTTTAGGGCAGAAGACACTATTAGGGGTAAAGGAAGCTATAACTTCTATATTAGAGGCTAAAAAAAAAAAAAAAAGGCTGAAAATGTATAAAGCAGAAGTGACAAGGGTACAAGGAGAAATGCCTAAATATTTCATCATAGTGGGAGATTTAAGACCTCTTTCAGTACCTTATAGACCAAACACCCCCAAAAAAGGATATAGATGATTTTAATCCTGTTAATAATCCTGATCAATGGACCCTGATAGAACCCTGAACCTAATATCATTACTTTCAGGTACACAAGAAACATTTACAAAATGACCTTCTAGACCCCAAGTCAAATCTCAACAGATGTCAAATAGTCAATTTCATCCAGACCATATTCTCTGACCACAGACAAGAGCCAAGTAAACTCCAAATGTTTGAACATTTAAACATACTTGTAAAAAACATTTTACTCAAAGATGAAATCATATGGAAATGAAGACTATTTAGATCAAACTGAAAATGAGAATACACATAAAAACTCAGGGAGGGGGGCAACTAAAGCAGCATTTAGAAGATTTATAGCCTTGGGGCTGGTCCCGTGGCCGAGTGGTTAAATTCACGTGTTCCGCTTCAGTGGCCCAGTGTTTTACCAGTTCGGATCCTGGGCGTGGACATGGCACCGCTCATCCAGCCATGCTGAGGCTGCGCCCCACATGCCACAACTAGAAGGACCCACAACTAAAAATATATGCAACTATGTACCAGAGGGCTTTGGGGAGAAAAAGGAAAAATAAAATCTTAAAAAAAAAAAAGATTTACAGCCTTTTTAGTTAAGTAAGAAGAAACATGGAAAATTTGAATGTCAAAAGAATTTTTAAAATAACTGTAAACCCAAAGAAAGCGGAAGGAAGAGAATAATGAAGAGTAGATATTGATGACAGAAAAAAACACTAGTATGGACCATAAAACAAAGTTGGATCTTTGAAAAGACCAATAAAATAAACGTTAGTGTACAAAAGAGACATAATTACAGATGTAGAAATGACAAAAATAAGATTATAAACTTTATGCCACTGAATTTAAAACTTAGATGAAATGGACAATTTTCTAGAAAAAGACAACTTGCCAAAACTAATTTAAAAAAAAATAGACAAACTGAATAGCCATGTACCTCAAAAAACCAAATAGGCCAGATGATTTTCTAGGTGAGTTCTCCCGAAATAAAAAAACCCAAACCCGCAGGAAACATTATACTTAATGGTTAAACACCATACTTATATAATATAGGGTAAAATGTTAAGCATGATTCCCTTTAAAGCCAGGAACAAAATTTTGAATTTTGTGATCAAACAAAATGAAATAGTGTTTGGAGGTTCCAGCCAGAGCACCAAGACAAGGAAAAGAAAGGAGCAAAACTATCCTTCACAGCCAGAAAACCCAAAAAAATCTGCAAACAATAAAAGATTGCTAACTAATAGTCTGATAGTACATGATACCAAGTTTTAGAGGAATATGGGAAAAGGGGAACTCTTTATAGTGCAAATGGGAGTGTAAATCATTTCAGCCACAATGGAGAGCAATTTTGGAAAATCTCTCCAAACTGAAGATGCCCGTGTCCTACAAACCAGGAATTTCACTTGCGGGTGTGCACATGAGCCCAAGGAAACACTGTTAAATATGTTTATTGGAGCCTTTTCAAAATAGCCAAAAATTGGGACCCACCTAAATGTCTTATTAAATATTTTGTGTATTCCTATAACAGAACAGCACCTGTTCTAGTGAAGGAGGGAGAGAAGGGGTCGGCAAGCTTTCCCTTTAAAAGGCCAGATAGTAAATGTTTTCGACTTTGCAGGCCATGTGGTCTCTGGCAATTACTCAGTTCTGTCTTAGGTGGAAGCAGCCTTAGACAACCCTAGTGGACATGGCTGAGTCTTAGTAAAACTTTATTTGCCAAAACAGACAGATTTGGCCTGAGGGCCTTAGTTTGCTGACTCTTGATCTAGAGCTGTGTGTGTGTCAAAAGGGAGAAATCTCACAAAGTGGCATGAGGTTGAGTGTGATCAGAACCTTTAAGAACAGCTGTAAGAACCAGGTCAGCCCTGGCCTTGGGGAAATGGTTACACCTCTCTTTTGTCAGACTAAGCCCTGTGCTGAGGTTATAGTGGGGGAGGGGCCCATCCCCCAATCCCAAAGTCTGTGCTCACTCTTTCTTTTACCTGACCAGTCAGCAGGGCTGACACTCCTCCTCTAGTCCTCTGGTTTATCTCCTCATTACTTCCTCCTCTCCCCCGTCACTCCAAAGGCCTGGCCTACTCCATGTCTCAACTTCAAGTCCAGCAGACATCTCAAACTTGACCTGCCTAAAATGAACCCGTGATCTTCCCCTAAAATGTACTGCAATTGTAATCTTCCCTGCCCCCATCCATCATCTTTGACTCCTTTCTTCCCCCCCCCCCCAACCCCCCGCATCCAATCCATGACCAAATCCTATTGGTTCCACATTCAAAATATCTCTAGAATCTGACCACTTCTTACCACTTCCACCCCTGCCCCTCAGGCCAGAGCCACCACCATCTCTTGCTGGACTACTGCTATCATCTTGCTTTGGCCTTGCCTGCTTCAGTTCGATCTACTAAACTGACGCGCGAGCCTGTGCACACAGGAGTTGGGTCATGCTATTCTTGCGCCCTACTCATTCAAAGCAGAAGTTAAAGACTGAACAGCGGCCCATGAGGCCTGGGCTGTCTGGCTCCCAGCTGCTCCCCTGGCCTCATCTATACTCACCCTCGCCCCCTAAGCTTCAGCTACACTGGTCTCCTTGCTATTCTGGGAATCCCAGACATGCTTGTGCCCCAGGGCCTTTCTGTACTTACCGTTTCCTTTGTCTGGAACATTCTTCCTCAAGATCTCTACGTGGCTCACACTCTCATTTCCAAGTTCTCCTTAGGGAGGCCATCCGTATGGTCTTATTTAATATTGCAGCCCCCTCCCTAGTCACTCTATCCTCTCTCCCAACGCCTTGCTTAATGTTTTGCCAGACCGGTTATTACCTTCTAATATGCTATATAATTTTTCTAAGCATTTTATTATGAAAACTTTCAAGCATACAGAAAGCTTGAAATGACCACCCATATACCCACCAGTTTATATTCTACACTTAACACTTGTTCCATTTGCTTGATCACTATCTGTCCATCTGTCTAGCCATCATTTTTATCTTTTTGATGCTTTTCAGACTAAGTTGCAATCCAACATCCATTTATGATAAAACTCTCAACAAAGTGGGTATAGAGGGAACGTACCTCAACATAACAAAGGCCATATATGACAAGCCCACAGCTAGCATCATACTCAAGGGTGAAAAGCTGAAAGCTTTTCCTCTAGGATCAGGAACAAGACAAGGATGCCCACTCTTGCCACTTTTATTCAACATAGTATAGGCAGTCCTAGCCAGAGCAATTAGACAAGAGAAAGAAATAAAAGGCATTCAAATTGGAAAGGAAGAAGTGAAACTGTCACTGTTTGCAGATGACATGATATTATATTTAGAAAATCCTGAAGACTTACACCAAAAAATTTAGAACTAATTCAGTAAAGTTGCAGGATACAAAGCCAACATACAAAAGTCTGTTGCATTTCTAAACAATAATAACTATCAGAAAGAGAAATTATGAAAACAATTCCATTTAAAATTGCATCAATAAGAATAAAATACTTATGAATAAATTTAACAAAGGAGGTGAAAGACTTGTACACTGAAAACTATAAGACACTGATGAAAGAAATGGAAGAAGACACAAATAAATGGAAAGCTATTCTGTGCTCAGGGATCGGAAGAATTAATATTGTTAAAATGACCATACTACCCAAAGCAATCTACAGATTCAATGCAATTTGTTAAAATTCCCATGGCATTTTTCACAGAATAGAACAAACAATCCTAAAATTTGTATGAAACCACAAAAGACTGTGAATATCCAAATCAATCTTGAGAAAGGAGAACAAAGCTGGAGTCATCACACTTCCTGATTTCAAACTATGTTACAAAGCTATAGTAATCAAAACAGTATGGTATTGGCATATAAACAGACACATAGATCAATGGAACAGAACAGAGAGCCCAGAAATAAACCCACATGTATATGGTCAACTAATTTACAACAAAGGAGCCAAGAAGACATAATGGGGATAGGAATCTCTTCAGTAAATGTGTTTGGAAAACTGACAGCCACATGCAAAAGAATAAAACCGGACCACTATGTTACACCATACACAGAAATCAACTCAAAATAGATTAAAGATTTGAACATAAGTCCTGAAACCATGAAACTCCTTAAACATTGAAGTCGGTCTTGGCAATGATTTTTTGGATTTGACACCAAAAGCAAAGGCAACGAAAGCAAAAATACACAAGTGGGACTACATCAAACTAAAAAGCTTCTGCACAGCAAAGGAAACCATTAACAAAATGAAAAGGCAACCTACTGAATGGGAGAAAATATTTGCAAATCATATATCCGATAAGGGGTTAATTTCCAAAATATATGAAGAGCCCATACAACTCAATAGCAAAAAACTAAACAATCTCATTAAAAAATGGGCAGAGGATCTAAATAGACATTTTTCCAAAGACAACATACAGATGGCCAACAGGTATATGAAAAGGTGCTCAACATCACTAATCATCAGGGAAATGCAAATCAAAACTACAATGAAATATCACCTCACACCTGTTAGAATGGCTCTTGTTGAAAAGACAAGAAATAAAAAGTGTTGGCAAGGATGTGGAAAAAGGAAACCCTTGTGCACTGTTGGTGGGAAGGTAAATTGATGCAGCCACTATGGAAAACAGTATGGAGTTCCTCAAAAAATTAAAAATAGAACCAACATATGATCCAGCAATTCCACTTCTGGGTATATATCTGAAGAAAATAAAAACACTAATTCAAAAAAATATATGCACCCTCATGCTCATTGCAGCATTATTTACAATAGCCAAGATATGGAAACAACCTAAGTGTCTGTTGATAGATGAGTAGATAAAGAAAGTGTTATCTATCTATCTATCTATCTATCTATATATATATATATATCTCAACAATGGAATATTATTCCATGAATGAATATTCTTTGTTCATAAAAAAGAAAGAAATCTTGCCATTTGAAACAACAGGGATGGAACATGATCTCCATGGACCATTTACATATGGGATCTAAAAAAACCCCCAAAACTGAGCTCAGAGATACAGAGAACAGATTGGTGGTTGCTAGAGCTGGGGGGTAGTGTGTGGACCAAATGAAGGACGCCAAATTTCCAATTATAAAATAAGTCATGGGGATATAATGTGCAGTATGGTGACTATGGTTAATAATGCCATAGTGTACATTTGAAAGTTGCTAAGAGTAGATTGTAAAAGTTCTCATAACAAGAAAAAAAAATTTGTAACTATGTATGGTCATGGATGTTAACTAGATGTGTTGTGATCATTTTGCAATATGTACAAATATTGAAACATTATGTTGTACACCTGAAGCTAACATAATGTTATATGTCAATTCTATCAGTAAAATGGGGGAAACCTAGTAAGTTGCAGACATAAGTTCACTTTATCCCTAAACCCTTGACAATATTTATATCAATATTTGTTTTCGTTTGTTTGTCTTTCAGGGGATAAAAGTTACCTATAATGAAACAGATTTTAAGTATGCAGTTGATAAGTTTCAATAAGTACACACACCTGTGTAACCTAAACCCCTATCAAGATACAGAACATAACTCTCAGCTCTTTTGAAAGTTCCCTCCTGCCCCTTCCCAGTGCATCTCCATCCCACCTCCAGAGTTAGCCACGATTCTGTGTGTGTCACCATAGATTAGTCTGACCTGGTCCAGAACTTCCTATAAATGGGATCATACAGTACGTATTCTTTTGCATCTGGCTTCTTTCCCTCAACACAGTTTTTGAGGTTCATCCGTGTTGTGGCAGCTATCAGTAGACCATTTCTCTGCATTGCCGAGTAGGTTCTGTTGGATGGATGTACCACAGTTTGATTATCCTTCGTCTATTGATGGATACCTGGACTGTTTCCAGTTTTGGGGGATTGTGAATAAAGCTGCTATGAACATTCTTGTAAAGGTCTTTGTACAGACATATTCATTTTGTTTCACTTGGACAAATATCTAGTAGTGGAATTGCTGGGTCATGGGGTAGGTGTGTGTGTAGTTTTATAAGAAATTACCACGTTTTTCCAAAGTGGTGGTTCCATTTTTAGATTCCTATCAACAGTATATGGGAGTTCCACTTGCTCTGCATCCTTACCAACATTTGGTATTGCCAGGTGTTTTAATTTTACCTATTCTGGTGGGTGTGTAGTGGTATCTCATTGTGGGTTTAAATTTAATATGCCAAGTAATTTTAAACATTTATTTTATTTCTCGCTATCACTAACATGCAGGCCTCTTAAGGGCAGCATTTTCTATGTGTTTGGTTCCTGCTGTGTCTCAGCATCTACAGTGTAGCACATGATAGGTACTCAGTTAAATATTCATCTAATGAGGACCTGCCTCTGGGCCCCCATGATGTCATCTCTCTGGGTCACTGCCCATCTGAGGGTCTGTCTCCCCTCTGGACCATGTGCAGGGACTGAGTCTGGGCCAAGCACTCCTGCTGGACACTAAGGTATCCAAGAGGACTGTTTGGGGTGGTTGGGGAAACAGTGTCAGCTCAGGGCAGTGCCTCACCCATGGTCAAGCTCACCCCCGTCTCAACCCGCCCCCCCACCCCCACCCCAGCATTCCTGCTGTTTGTGGCTTCTGACTGGGACTCGTGGGCCTGAGAAAAGGCAGAGAGTGGCCTGTCACATGAGGGTGGAGCAACCCCTGGCCTAGGTAGCCACCAACTGCTGTGTGACCATGGCAGGTTCTTTCTCTGAGCCTCTGTTTGTTCCTGTACACAATGGCAGACAGACCCGGTTCTAAAGTAGCTTTACCACTACTGGATAACTTGGAGCAAATTCTTTCCCCTGGAGCCTCAGTTTCTTCATCTGCAAAATGGAGACAGTAACAGAACCTAACTCCGAGGTCAAGGATCATTGCGTGACCAGGAGGACACAGAGTCTTAGGGAAACAGGGCCTGGAATCAGATGCATCAACTTTAGTACCACGGTGCTGTGGTATCTTATTTAAGGCAATGAACTCACTTGTAAAATGGGCCTCACATTGGGAGGACCCAGGAGAAATGAAGTCTGAGTCAGGGTCATTATCTCTGAGTAAGGATTGGTTGTTCCTGTTTACAGACTCTAAGTAGAATTTTTCTAAAGATTGGAGGGACAGAGACCCACCCAGGAGTCCCCAAGCCTCTGGATCCTACCCCTGAAGCTCTCTGGCCTCAATGGGAAGTGGAGGCCATGACCACCATCCCCACTGCCCACATGGGGCCTCACTGCCTCAGTCTCCACCTATACCTCTAGCCAGGGGAGTGCTCAGTTCTCACTCCACCTCACTGAATGACAGGGCCAGGGTTGCCACCCTCTTCTCCTCCTCCTATTTCCTCAGCCCCTACCCTTCCCAGACACTGGCCTTCAGAGTTGACCAGTCACCTGGAGAAGTTGCCTCCCCTTGGCCTTTCCAGCCTCTGACTGCACCTCAGAATTCTCGTCCTGCCACAGCCCTCAGCTTTCCTCAGCATGCTCATGTCGTCCTGGGTCATGGCCACATTCACACCCATCAGTGCCTCCAACTTGACAGTGACTCCCAAATCCCCGCCTCCAGCCCCTGACTTTCTCTCTGGGCCTCAGGTCTGGGTCCTGCCTCCTGAACAAAGGTTGCCTCAGAGGTTTAGGCTTCTCAAACTCAACACATTCAAATGAAGCCACCATCTTGCCCAATACCTGAACCTCCAGCTAATCCCCATCTGCCTTCGCATCTCAGCACCCCAGCCTGACCCACGCCTCAGCTGGACTCTCTCCCTCACCCACCAGTCCAGTCACTCCCCGAGTCCTCTCAGGTCTATCCCAAGTTGCTCTCAAACCCATCTGTCCCCTTCCAACCCTCCCCACTGTCACCCCACCATGTTGGCTGTCCCCTGCAACCTGCTCTTCCCCCTTGGCCTCCCACTTTCCTTGTCTCAGCCTTACCAACTGCACCTCACCAATGCACCTCCCCTGCAAATGCCCTGCAGAGGCACACTGACCACCACCCTTCGAACAAGAACAAGACAGGATTTCTATTTCCAATTGCTTCCCTACCTGTCTCCACTTCCTCCTTGCCCAGCAAAAATTCCACAGCCCATTATGATAATTATTTCCCAGAGCACTTAACCCCTCATTTTTCTGCTGAGTTAACCCAGCAAAATCCCAGCCTTATTAAAGCCAGCTGTGAGCTTACTACATCGCTGCATCCCTGGCTGTAAAAGATGATGCAAAAGTGTTGATGCAACAATGCTGGGCTAGGCCCTGCCCAACCCTCCCATGTTTTCCTAGGAATTTTGAGCTCCTCCCCTTATGGCTCCAGCACTCCTTCCCTCCTGACTCCCCCAGTAGAGATTTTGCCCTGTCCTCTGTGCCCTCACCCTGCCTCCCCTCCCTGGCAATGGAATAGCCACCCCTGTTCTAGCCTAAGCCAGCCCTTCTCCTTGTGCCCGGTGCCATCCTTCCTTACCCTCTCGTGGGCTTTGCTTCTCCAAGAGGCCCCTCAGTATCTCCCAGCAGCAAACAAACATGTTCTTGTAACTCACACCCCCCCTCCACCTCCCACCCCGCTTCTGACTGCTCCCTTCTCAACCCACTGCTATGACCGCTTTCTCCTTGAAATACTCTTGGCTTCTGTGGCGAAGACTGCCGACTGGTACCCCAGCAACTATTGTCCTTTTCCTCCTTTCAACAGAACCCTGAATGTCTCTTAGGGCGGCCATGCACCCAGCTTCCATTGCAGTTAGGAATGGCAAGACGACTAATCTTTGGTCAATAAAACTTAAGTGTTGCAGGACATATCATCCTGCCTGACATGGTGGGCAGCATGGTGGGCGGCTACAATGGCAATACCTCCAGCTAGGTGGAAATCAAGACTGAGATGATCGATCAGTCACTACCTGGGCAAGTTCTGCATCACCTATAAGCCGTGAAAGCATGGCTGGTCTGGCATCAGGGCCACCCACTCCTCCTGCTTCATCCCCCTCAAGTAGCCTGCTTGGTCAATAAAGGCAGACTTCTCTAAAAAAATTAAAAAGTGGTTGGGCCAGCCCTGGTTGCCTAGTGGTTAAGTTCAGTGCACTCCACTTCAGCGGCCCAGTTCAGTTCCCGGTCACAGACCTATACCACTTCCCTGTCAGTGGCCATGCTGTGGCAGTGGCTCACATACAAAGACAGAAAGATTGGCAGCAGATGTTAGCTCGGCAGATCTTCCTCAGCAAAAAAGAAAGAGAGAGAAAGAGGAAAGTGCTGTATGGGATTTCTGGGAAATCTCCTTAAAGCAAAAGAATGCATCCTCCTCTACCCCCATTCTCCATCAGCTGCCTGGAACTTGAGTATGATGGCTGGGGCTCCAGCAGCTATCTTGAATCACAAGGACAAACGCTACACCCTGAAGATGGTGAAACTGAAGATCAAAAGGAGCCTGGATCCTTGATGAGTTTGTGGAGTCACCAATCCATCCCTGGACTGCTGACTAGATAAACTTTTATCTTGTCTCAGTCACTGTTATTTGGAGTTTTCTGCAGCTGAACCAAATCCTAATTGGAACAGCTTTTGTTTCAGATGACTCTCCGGGCCTCCTCATTCTCTGCTGGCCCCTGCTCCGCGACCAGACCTCCACAGGTGATGCCTTCAGATCTCTCCCCTCTCCTTCACTCCCTCTTTCACTCTGGTGAATTCACTTAAAGCCCCTTGGCTTTAATCACAAACTTATGGCTCTGAATCTATATGTCCAGCATGGATTGGCAGAAGTGTGTATTCAACAGTCTTTCAACTACCTTATTAGATATATTGATGTCTAATAGGCTCAAATTAAGCAGTCCATTTCAAAATCGTTAATCCCCTCTTCTCTTCCTAACTTGTTCCCAGTCACCCACATCTCACTCAACGGCAGCACCTGGTTGCTCCAAGCAAGCACCTAGGAGTCCGCGTGAGATCTCACTCTCTCACTCCCATGTTCAAAACCATCAGCAAGTCCAGATGCTCTCCATGGGACTCTCTCCCACAATGACCCCAAGTTACCCCTCTTGTCCAGGCCACCATCAGTGCCCACCTGGCTGCCTGGGCTCCTGAATCCACTCAGGCCCTGCATTCTCCACAGAGCCACCAGAATGCAAAATATGCGTACAATTTTAAAGACAGTAGGAGACTTCAAAGATATTTCGTGCTTGCAATGTGAATCTCACCCACCTTGCAATGGGTTCCCTTTGGTCTACCCCTCCAGATTCCTCCTGGAGTTCTAGAAAACTCTCCTCACTCTTCAGTTACTTCACTGAAAAAGGGTTAGAAGCACTGGCTTATCACATTAAAAGCATAGCTTTAGGTTATTGCAAACTTCTAAAATTTACTCAAATAATACATATAGTATAAAAAAGTCAAATAGCAATTTAAATACTTTAGCTGTCCCTTCTGACATTTACTTCATGTTTCTAAGCACGCTGGTTTTCCTATTTCCTTAGTTCTCACCATGGAAGGGGATTTGACTCTGCCTCTCCTCCCCCTTCCCATCCCCAGCAGTTACAGCACCATTCAGGGTTCGTAATATTTTATCTACAGAACTATTACAGCTGAGCTACATGATATGCCCTGGATTTGCTTTTCGTTGTACAATATTTTATTTTTTGGAGTTTCAGGTTAATTTTCCATTTCTTGTTTTGTTTTCATGCCCCAATTCTAAATTATCCCTATTTTTTTTGCAGAAGTAAAAGTCTCCTCTGAATACATTCAAATACCCGAGATAGTGTGTTTTGTCTTCTTCTTGGAAACAGCCTCCTACCCTATCCAGGACTTTACTCTGGGTTTACTGCCCAGTGCCCTTCACCACCGTCCTCAGCTATCCCTTTTGTCTCTCTCTTGTGTTGGAGCCTCAAATTGCCTGGATCCCATGTCTTACTTTCTTTGCTTCACTCTTTTATTTTGATATATATTCATCAGTGGCTTCTTGAGAAAGGGTGCCTGGCAGATAAATACACATGACCTTATAGGTCTGGAACTATTTATCTTTCTTTTATACTTGACTAATAGTTTGGCTGGGTATAGAACTCTAGGTTGTAAATAATTTTTTTAACCAGAATTTTGAGGGCATTGCTCCACTCTCGCTTAGTTTCTAGTGATGCTGCTGGGATGTCCAATGCTGTTGAAATTTCTCATCCTTTGCACCCTGTTTTTCTTCTCTCTGGATTTTGTCTATCCATGGTTTTCTGAGATTTCATGATGTGGCCTGGTGTGTGCCGTTTTTTAAAAAAATTTATTTATTTTGAGGAAGATTAGCCCTGAGCTAACGTCTGTGCCCATCTTCCTCTACTTTACATGTAGGACACCTACCACAGCATGGTAGGTGACAAGCAGTGCATAGGTCCACACCCAGGATCTGAACTGGAGAACCCTGGGTGGCCAAACCCTGGGCTGCCAAAGCGAAACATGTGAACTTAACTGCTGCGCCACCAGGCTGGCCCCAATGTGTGCCTTTTAAAAATTAATTGCTCTGGAGACTCAGATCTTTCAATTTGGAAATGTACGTCCTTAGTTCTGGGAGATTTTCTTATAGTCACTCATTGACAATTTTCCACCTTCTGTTTTCTCTTTCTGGAAATCCTCTTAATCAGATGTTGCATATCCCAGACTGATCCTTTAGTTTTAACTTTTCTCTTTCATTTTCTTTTTTTCCCACTTTTTAGGAGATTTTTCTCAACTTTATCTTGCAACTCTCCTGTTGAATTTATTCTCCTCTTATTTTCAATCTTTCAAGAGTTCTTCCTTGCAGCTGGCCCAGTGGCATTGTGGTTAAGTTCACACACTCCACTTCAGCAGCCCAGGGTTCACATGTTCAGATCCCAGGTGCAGACCCAGCACTGCTTGTCAAGCCCTGCTGTGGCAGTGCCCCATATAAAAGAGAGGAAGATTGGCACCAATGTTAGCGCAGTGACAATCTTCCTCACACACACACGAGTTCTTCCTTCTCTCTCAATGATATTTTTGTTATAGCCTCCTGTAGTCTTAACCATGGCATATAAGGCACTACGCCAGTGGTTCTTGACCCTAGCACATGTCACAAAAACCTGGGGAGCTTTTACAAACTAATGATGTCAGAGCTTACTATCAGGGATTATGATTTAATTTGTCTAGGGTGGGGCCCAAACATAGTTTTGTTCTTGTTTTTTTAATTGGCTGTCTCATTTTCACTAGAAACAAGCTCTTGTCACCATCTCCTTTATGTCTAGACTGGGGCCTGGTGCATAGTAGGCATACACTAAATAACTGTTGAATGAATAAATGACTAAAACACTATTTTGTAAAGGAAGATTGTAAAATAAGGACAAGTTACATGCAATCTGCTACTTTTGTTCATGTTTTCCCTAAATATATATGAAAACCTAATACCTGAAAGTCAAACAATCTTGCATGTCAAAAAAGTATTTAAAAGTTTAAAAAAATCATGAAATTCTCTATTTTATCTTGCCTTTAACAACATATTTCTTATGAACTACAAAGTTAAAGTGTAATTATTTTTGCTCAGTTTCTACTGAAACCCCGAGGCAGTAGTTGCCACCGGCAAAGGAGAGGAGCAGGACCAATGCAGGCTGCAAAACAAGGTGCCCCAAAGTGAGTTCAGACTTCTGCCTGACCTTTATCTTACAAGAACTGGAAGTTAGAGGACAGTTTTTAGAAGCTGTTGATGTACTGTGAATCTCACCCACCGTAAGGGGACATGGAGTGATTCTGCTTCACCTTGCATCAACAGAGCGAGAGTGAGTAGAGGGGGACCCTGAGAACCAGGGGCCAATAGGCAAGTTCTAAGGGGCCAGCCAGAGAGTGCATCATTCAAAGTAAGGGAATCCGTGTGGGAGAAGGAAAACAGAAGGGGATGGGATTGGCAGACAAGGGGCAGGTCTTTGAAAACTCATGCAAGGTGTACCAGAAGCACAAGTTTCAGCTTTCTACACACACCAAGCTCAGACAGCCAGAGGCCAGTTCACAACAGTACTGGTAAAGCATGAACTTTCCTCTCTCCAACTCACCCCGCTCTTAGCAACTTGGGTCAAAACGGGTGACAGCACAAGGCAGGAAACAAGGCCAAGGCCAAGCACTTACTGCTCCCTCACTGCAGAGGGCGAGGCTGGCAGTGGGCCTGAGCTGGGGAAGGGGCGGCCTCTCTCTCAAAATGCAGTTCAAAGGTTTTGTTTTTACACTGGACTGCACACATCATCTATCGATGGGAGGGCCTTCAGTACCTGAAAGTGGTGGGAGAAGCCCCTGGACTTGCCCTATGTTCCATCTAGGGGCAGGGGAAGAATGGGCCCCTAAGAGTAAACTGAAAGACAGTGGGAGGCCAAAATAAAGTTGCTTTTTGATCCAGTTGAGCTTGTTTAACATAATGGTTGGACTAGCACTTTGAATGTGTTCTGTGGCATGATCCTTTTCGATTTGAATGATATGATTGATCAACTTAACTGACATCGGATTGTTGTCTACTAATTTGATGTGTTCGGCAACTTAATACTTTCTACTTGCAGTGATCAAATTTATGAGATTGCCATTTCTTTTTTTCTTTTTTTGAGGAAGATTAGCCCTGAGCTAACTGCTGCCAATCCTCCTCTTTTTGGAGGAAGACCGGCCCCGAGCTAACATCCGTGCCCATCTTCCTCTACTTTATATGTGGGACGCCTGCCACAGCATAGCTTGCCAAGCGGTGCCATGTCCACACCCGGGATCTGAACCAGCGAACCCCGGGCCACCAGGCTGGAACATGCGCACTTAACCGCTGCGCCACCGGACTGGCCCCCCTTTTTTTTTTTCTGGCAATCCACCACAACCTGAATTTGGTGTGGAAAGATGGTTTAGGATTCTCAATGAAAAAAATCTACAAAAGTGCAGTTGGTTTGGGAGTCAAACATATGAAAGGGGAGAAAGCACATAATTCCTGGAGTGTTTTAAAAACACGATTTTGGAGAAAAGGCATACTAGCTCATGGAGGAATATCAGAATTCCAAGGAACCGTGGCAAGTGCTCAAGTGGAGGGATGAATGGAGAAGGCAGCTGCTGCATTTTCCCTAAGAGGCAAGTTCCCTGAACTGCAGGCCCCTGTTCAGAGACCGCACCCAAGAGCAGTATCTTGGGGGATGAAGATCATACCTGAAGGGAATCAGAGCAGAGGGTGCCTCTGGAAAGAGGGGTGGAAACTGGCTGGGAAGCAGCAGGGGAGCGTTTTGGGGTAATGTGATCTTGAAAAGGAGGTTGGGTTGACAGGTGTAAGCATTTGTCACGTAAGTGGTTCACTTAAGATTTGTGCATTTCACTGAGTCTCACCCTCCAAAAAAGGTAAACTAGCTATTGATATGCATGTTGATGTGTTTAGGAATATGTATTGTCTACAACTGTCCTTTGAAATGCATCAGAAAATACAATGGATGGATGGAGATATGGATAGTTATGTGATAAATATAGCAGAATGTTAATTGTTGAATTAAATGGAGGTTACACAATTATTTCAGCTTCTCTGTATGTTTGAAATTTTTCATAATGCTGAGTGGGCACACCCTTGTTACACTGGCAAATGTACTTCTGAAACCCAGAAGCCTTGGCCCTCCCTTCATGCCCAGGACAGATGTTGGTTTCTAACCTTAGTAGGTGTTGTATTCCCGTACATTTGCTACTTTTAAGTACAGAAACACTAGGGTATTTGCATGTGTGATGGCATTACTTAAGACTTTTTAAAATCTGCATTTTTCCATCTTAAGATGAATCCAGGGAATTCTGTCTGCTGCATCACAAACTGGAATGCATCCAAGGCTTCCCAAGTGTGAAATCTCATTGCTCAGGGGAGTGGGAGGCGGAGCGTCTTTATATTCACGAATCATCTGGTTTCCTCCAAAGCCAGACTGAGCGTAAACTTTCCTCAGGACCTAGAGGGAGAGTTTTAGGATGGGGAACTTTAAGGCAAACAAGAGGGTGTGGTAGAGGGACTAAGGCCAGGTCCTCAATTCTTGCTCTGCAGCCAGACCTCCTCCCCCAGGGACAGAGGCCCTCCCCTGTCTAGAAACCTGCCCTCCCTACCAGGGATAATTTAAGCTAATCAGACCCTCGTCCACTATCCTGCTTGGAGAAACTCAAGCCAGGACAGGAGAACCTCAGACTTGAATGTCAGCCTCCAAAAGCCTCTGAGAACAAAGAGAAGATACTGGTGGCCACACCTCCCTTTCTTTTAAAACGCAATCTCTGAGATAATTACAATTCAGAGTCATTTTGCTCCAGTCCTGCAATCAATCACCCTCACCTCAGGGTCTGATTCCTGAGTCCACAGGACAAGGCAAACAGGCAGTGGTTTCCCAGAGAATCAGTTTTACTTGAAGATTCAGGGAAAATTATTTGAAAGGATTATATCTATACTAAGACAAACACGGATATATTATGAAGTGGAAAATTCCTATGATCTTTCACTAAAATAGGAGATTTTGAAAAAATTTTTCTGAGCCCTTATAAACAACACCCCTAGGCTTCCAAGGGTACATGTTTTACTCCCCTGATACTGTTAAGGAAACTTCACTGGAAAATTTAGAGAAGTATTTTGCTAGATGGAAGAACTCACGCTCTAGACAGAGGTTACTTTTGGGGAAGGGAGGACAATGAAGGGGGATTTCAAGGTTTGCACTACACAGTTTTGCATCTTTTCCCTCCAAAACAAGAAATAAAACACAAAAAGAAAAACCTAATAAAGAATAAATACGCGTGGTTTCTGTGGGAAAAATCCCAGAGTGCTGTCGGGTGATGGGTGGCTACAGTCTTAGAGACTAGCAGGCATGTTCGGGGACCCCCAGGCATGACTCTAAGGGAAGGCAGATGTTTACCCAGGATGAGCTCACTCAGGTGTTCAGGACCATCCTGATTTCTGGGGAAGGCATTGCAGAAACAGCAAAGCTTTTGGATTCTGAGACCTGTGTCCCAGCCATAAGACCTCAGGCAAGTGATTCTCTAGATCCCAATTTCCTCATGTTTAAGATGGCTTTAACAGCCAGTCTGCAGGGTACTGTGAGGATGATATAATATACGCTTACTGCATTCTGGGTACTTAACAAATATCACTCCTTTCCTTTCCCCAGTGCAGTGTATTAGAAAATCTTTCAAAACATTGGTGGGGGTGGCCAGGGATAAGAAGCCCAGGAACCAGGGTACCAATTATAAACCAGGCTCAGCTCTGCAAGTGTGGCCACAGGTGCAGTAAGAAGCAGGCCTCTCAGAGCCATGAACACAATCTGGCGTGGAGGCTGGACGCAGCACTGGGCTCAGTCTTCAGACCATGTGATTAGACGGGACGAGAGAGGCCTTTTCAACCTAGTGTGAAAGACACACAGCAGGATAAGCATTTCAGTTATTTTTAGTTAAAGAAAAACAGCCTTTTCCAAGGGTAACAAAGTGAACTGAAGGTCAGAAGGAAGCAGGATGTGGGTTTCTCACAAGCTCTTGCTTCAAAACCAGGACTTGAGGAAAGAGGGCCCCCCTGGGAACTCAGGGGCAACCGGCGAGCAGAGGGATGGCTTTGGTGGGGTGGGCAAAGCTGCAACCCACCCTTGGTCACTGGACTGCTCTGAGTGGACTCGACGGTGATTTCCACCAGCCAATCGGTTGACATGATTAACACTATTATTCTTGGGGGGCATCAAATTAAGTAATAACACGGGGAGGACAAGAGAGTGGCTTATTCAGTTGGATTCTGAATCACAATCAGGAAATAGTCTTTATCTGCAAAAGAGAAAAATGAAAAAACAAATCACTAAATGTAAAATGAGAGAGAAACACACTGGAAAGGAAATAAATCATTAAATCACCAACCATAAAATGGGAGTAGGGCAATAAAAAAGCATCAGTGCTCAGGCTACATCCAATTGCTGGGAAAATGGAAGATAAACCTGAAAGTTTCCCATGGGGCTTCTGCAAATGCGGCTGCTGGAGTGCCAAGTCCCTCACTCTAGCCGGCAGTGGTGCTCTGTAGTGCATCCTCTTTTCTCATCTGCCCGGTACCAACAGGGAGGCAGGATTATCACCTGCTTTCTGGGTAGGGAAACTCAGGTTCAGAGGGTTTAAATGAATTGCCCATGGAAGTGGTTCTCAAACTAGAGGGCATGTGAATCACCTGAGGGGCTGGGTTCAAAGCAAACACTGCTCCCCCCGCCCCTGTGCCCCAGCCCTTTGGATTCAGTAGGTCTGGGGTGCAGCCTGAGAATTTGAATTTTTAACAAGTCCCCAGGTGATGCTGATAATGCAGGTTCTGGGAGAACCGCTGTTTAAGGCTACCCAGCTAGTCAGTGTCAAAGATGGAATTCCAACCTCACCCCCACTAGTCTTGGGTTAGTGTCAGTTCTGTCACAAGCTCAGCTGCTGGCCTTCCAGAGCATTCTGGATGAGAAAATTTCAAAGGCACCAGGTCGAAAGGGGCCAAAACTACCTGGATCCCAGCTCCAGGATCTAGCCCAGTAGGTGGAATGTCCATCATGAAATCATTTAAGTCCAAGTCCTCAGAGGTGAGCCTGATTGGCCCTCATTTTACAGAAGAGAAAACTGGAGACGCAGGGTGTTTCAATTTTGCCCAGTTAATAATCAAATCAAAAACACTTACCAAGGCTTCCATGTGCCTGGCCCTGAGCCAACCAATTCTCCTATGGCACCTCAGTGAATCCTTGAATCACTCTATGAGGCAGGCACTAGTGTTTCCTCATTTTACTAATGAGAACACAGAGGCTCAGAGAGTTAAATGACTTGCCCAAGCCAAGGCAAAAACAGGGTCAGGTAAGCTGGGTTTGACCCAGATGCTCTGAATGCCTCTGGTCTGCCCCCTGCTGAACAGGACAGACATGCAGGACCTCTGCTTTGGGTCCACTGATTCAAGCCTAAAGCTGGCTTCTTCCATGACAATGGGCTGTTACAACTGGGAAGAATCAGATCTTAAATGACTAACAGTTCTGTGGCTAAGCAATCTAAGTAAAAAATCATTTACTAATAAAAACAGAAACAATTAACAAGCCACTGATAAAAACAGACAAAATTAGCAATACTAATGTCTTTTCTTCCAAATAATTAAGCTCTAAATTCAATAATATCACTGTGTGGGGTGCTAATTATAGTCCCAGAAGGGCCCACCTCAAACACACAGCAGCTAGGACTGTTCTATGCTGGGGACTGCTCCTGTGGGGCCGGTGCTCTATGGAAATCCTAAGTTGACCCAGCCCTAATGTGGCTGGTCACATTAGAGGCTCTGGTCAGTGACTCTTGCCCACAGGAGTTCTGGCATCAAAACCCAGAATTTTTTTTTGCCATATCGAAGTGGGTGTGTCAAGATGTCAAATCACAATACCATGCTCCACAGACATCCCTGACCCCTATCCCCACTACTGACTGTACCTCTGATACCCACAGTGGGGTGTCAGCAAGGGAGGGAGGTTTAGGGAGTCATTCATTTATTTATTCAACAAATATTTGTTGAATGCTTACTATATGCTTACAAGACTCTGTCCTCTTGGAATTGTCTAGTGGGGGAGATAGACTTAAAAATTCAGATAAGCAGGCTGGTTAGCCAAGTGAAAAGGGAGGATGGGAGCATTGCTAGCAGCAGGACAGCAAGTGTGAGAGCCCAGGGAGAGGAGCTGAAGTCTCTTGAGGCTCTGAAAGGCAGCAGGGTGGCTGGAGAAGTGATGAGGGTGTTCAGAAGGAACACTCACTGTGTTTAAGGTAATCTTTAAGTCACACACCCTTCCAGCATAACAAGATGTGTGTGAGTGGGTCCCCTGGGTGAATGTGAGACAGAGAGTAAGTGAACAAGCAAGAGAGAGTATGCACACCCTCCCTGCAGGCCTCTGTGTGTCACCCAGGCAAGAATCTGACCACTTCATCCTCGCCTCCACTACAAAGCTGAGGGGCTTCTGGGCCTGCAACCCACCAAGGAGAACCTCAAACTTGGAAGTTGCCAATCCAGGACTCAAGCACCAAGCACACCCACGAGCTCTGAATGCCTGCAGGTCCCCAGGGCAAGTTGGAGATGCCTTTGCTACTGAGCTGAGACACAGATTGCCAGGAGCTTGCAGACGACTCTGCCATTCCAGAGGAAACATTCTCAGAAGCTTTAAATCAAGAGACACTGTCCATGGAGAGTCCATCTGATTTGGAGATGCATAATTTGTCCTTGCTTCATACCATGAGTTCCCATGTGGGCACAAGGTCTGCTCTGACACTCAGGGTCAGTAAAGGGACCATTCCTAGCCTAACTTTTAGGACGTGGAGGTTTGTCTGTAGTCTCACAGCGTGAAGTCTTGGGAGGGATCTGAGTTCAAATCTGTTTCTGAGACTTTCTGCCCCACCCCACACCAATGCACTTAACCAGATGGGGTGGGGTGTCTCAGAAGACCAGAATAGTACAGTCCCCTACTTGAATCTTTAGAGATGTGGAAATAAGAGGTTTGGAGGCTTCTGCGACTTCTTAAGGTCACATTCATAAGAGGTAAAGCTGGGAAAACAGACTCTCCCTGCTATTACCTATTTCCCTGACAGAATCAGAGACCTCATCATCAGCTGGCATGTGATGCATCAGTGATTAAACTGATAAACAGTGTACAACACGTTTCTGGATTAAATGACTCTCAAGTTATGTTCTTCTCTGTGACTGACCTGCTCTGTCCCTACCCTCCAGGGACTACCCCAGAGAGACTGTGGACCCCTGTGACAGGCTCTATGGTTCTCACCTTCCAAGCAGCCAGAACAGGTGTGGGAACAGAACCAATACTGCTCTGCTGCTGGGAGTGGCTGACCACCTCCTTCAGATTACCTCATATCTCATAATTCTGCAGCCAGCCTCCTTGCTATCAGTGCTCCTAAACCCAGGAGCAGTAAATGTCCCCACCCTTCCCAACACCCTCCTTTATCCAGGCCCTAATAACAATCATATCACCTCCTGCCTTAAAAACCTCTGCTCACAGGGTCAAGTTCACACAGCCGAATTTGGTGTTTGAGGCCTCTTCTAAACTGGACCAAACTCTCACCTCCCACTCCTTTCTACACATATTCTGATGCCCTAGACAAGCTGCACTGCAGCCTACCTATATCATCATGTGCACATTTTACTCATGCTCACTCAACTATGTGGCTCAGCCAAAAAAGAGAGGGAGAGAGAAATAGCAATGCAAAAACAGTCCTGGAGAATCTGTCCACCACTCCGGTCTGAATGTGAATGAGGTGAGGCAGGGCAGGACAGGTGGCCCTGCTATTCCCTCCTGTGATCCCAGTTATTATGGGCTCCTTCCAGGATGAGCATCTCATTACCTTGAGAAGGATCCTAAGACCCAAAGACAAGTATTGTTTGTACCAGCCAGCCCCCAAACGCAAGCCAAGTGCTTCACGTGAAACAAAAGCAGCAGTATGTTCCACTGCTGGAGGAAAAGCTGGCTGTATGGGGCCCAGGGAGACTGTACTTTAGAAGTGGGCAACTTAACATTTCTTCAAGGATAAAATGAATATACAGTATTTTTGCCTTATGCTTTGGTTTATAATCACTGAATTCTCTTTCCTTCAAACATAGCTTTCCTGCCCTTCCACCTTGCTTACACTTTCCTGTGCCCTCAAGGTTCAGCTCAAATGTCCTCTCTTCTAGGAAGCCTTTGCTGACTGCCCCAAGCAGGCCTAATCACACCCTCCTCTAATGTTCCCAAGTGTTCCTTGAATTTCCCAACATCAAGGTGAGGGTTACACTGTATCATGCTTATGTATCTATCTTTCCCCAGGAGACCACGATCTGCGGACTAGAACCCAAGAAGGGGTCTGACCTAGAGGCACTGGGATTGCATATTTGTTGGGGATGCCAGCCAGAGACTGGCAAGGCTCTGAGGCAATCAACTCTGTACCCTCAACTCTTTAGCCCTTTCTGTGGAACCTGTAGAGACACCAATGTGCTAAGCCTTCCTGATAAGCTACAGAACATGTGCTGTAAGGGTCTGCTCCTAAGTGGGGATGTGGAAGACCTCTTACCTGGTGCAACCATAATTTCATTTTTCTTGGAGCGAATTCGAAGGAAGGTAAGGTCATTCTGGGGGTCAATTTCACGCACGGTGCTCCGGGCTTTCAGGATGAAGTTGTGCATGAGGTTGGCATACTGTGTGGTGGTAGGATTGTCCATGGTACTCTTGATGGGAATACCTGAAGGGAGAGCAGACAGAGACTGAGCAGGATGTTGGAGCCCCTTTCTGCCCAGCTCCCAACCCTATACCTTCAATTCTATAGTACTGGACTGGCAGTTAACAATCAATGCCACTATTTACTAAGGGCTTGACAGGCACAGTGCTGAACACTTCAAGTATGTCAGCGCCAGTGCCCAGATCTACTCTGAGCATGGTGTCACCATCTTCACTCGCCAATGAGGCAACAGAAGCTCTGAGTGGTGAGGTGACCTGTTTACAGTCACACAGCAGATAAGCAGTGGGACCAGGATTCAAACTAAGGCCTGGTGGCTCCACTGCTGGGCTCCCTTCACAGTGCCACACTGTCTTGACTGGTTTCCAGCAATAACAGGAGAGACTATCATTCAGAACACTTAGAACCTGAACAAGGAGGACAACTCTTACAAATCTTTAAATACTGAAAAGTAGGAAGAAAAAAGGTCAGCTTGTGCCAAGACATAACCATCACTAGTGTTTTGCTCCAGTTCCCAAGGGAGGCTTAGGGTCCAGTTGTAAACACACTGCCTCTATACATGATCGTGCCTCCCAAGTTAAAGCCCATTTCTCTGTCTGCATCACCCTTGTAAACAGCATTGCTACTGCTTTCAAAGAGCTCACAGTGGCCATTCCACAGAGTTGATCATTCCTCTATTAGTGGGTACTTAGGCTTGATTTTTGACTTAGTTACTCTGCAGTGAACACCACTGTGCATCAAGCCTTTTCTGTTGTGAGGATTGCTTCCTTGCCAAGAACTATGAAATGGACCTCCCTCACTGGACGATGCCTATCGTCATGGAGGTGAGAAATGGGGCTCAATTTCAGGTACCTCAGGTCACAACTGGATCATCAGGTGTCTATGAATCACCGTGGCATGTCAACAGAAGGCTCCATCGATGAGGCCCCAAGCGCCCACAGCTGACAGGCACTTCAGTGGCTCCTCACATATAAGTGTCTGGATTTTGGGCTGATGACTGTGGCACAAGTGGCTCCTCACAAATAAATGGCTGGATTTTGGGTCAGGATTCTGCTAATCTGGCCCACAACTGACCAGCCTAGGGATCAGCCAAAGGCAGTCACCCTCAGGCCTACCAATGGATGGCAAGAAACCGCCTCAACCTTATCTTCTTAGGGGATAGGAACATGAGAGTGGGCAGAGGAGGATACAGTGTCAAAAGAAGCAGCTGCGTCAGAGAGGCTGTTTTGAGCCAAATGAAGCCATGAGAACAGGTTGTAGTGATCACTTGCCTTTAAGGGACAAGACCACCAAGTCACCAGGGCTGCTGTAAGGATTAAATATGGCTTAATTCATTTAAGAATGTTTAGCAAGAATATGCATGTAATCAATGTTGGTTTGTTATGAACATCACCCACACAATAAATCCCATCCCCCAGGTAACTTGAGGGGTCAGTCTCAAGGCCTGGCAAACTTTGGATGATTAAACTTCCTGACCTTCTCTTTTCATATACCACAAGGCAACCTCTCAGGTCCCTCTGCCTGGAACTTTCCCTCCTTCTGCTATTTTCTCAAGACTCCCACTGGTCCCTCAGGTCTCCATCTTCTGGTGGCTCTACTCACCCCTAGATGTGGTCAGTGCCTCCATTCTAATGTCCTAGCACCACGCAATTTCCTTTGGAGCAGTTACTCAAGTTTGCCATCACACCTTTATGGAAGTGATCATTATGTTTGTCCTCTGGCAGACTGTAAGCTCCCTGAGGGCCAGGACCAGGTCTGATCTGCTCAACAGTGTCCTTAGAAAGCCTGCATTAAGCTTTTATTGCTGTTGATAAATAAGTGGTCACAAGGGGTACTTTCAGTAGTTCAGAGAAATACTGTCATGAGTTTGATCACATTTCTACCAAGTGAGAGGGTGTGTCTCCTTTGAGACAAGAAATTAACTACTTGTTGGCTCACTTTAAAAACAAAAGAAAACATGGAGGTGGTGGGGGGGTGTGGGTGGACAGGGACCAAAACTGGGGAGAATTTCAAATAAAGACAAGAGATCAATCCCAGATTCACAGGATGCCAGAGCTGGGGACAACTCAAAGACGGCCTAATGATTAGGCTGCCTACTCCAAGCCCCTGCCTTCAGAAATGGGGACTGTGCAGCCTGCAGAAGTGGGTGGTCACTGGGGAGGCATGATTTTAAGCTGAGGCTCAGATCTCTCAGATTGTATAGCCAGGTCCTCCACCAAACGCAGCTCCATCAATCAACAATAAAAAATATTAACAAAACTTAACAGCTATTAAGCACCAACTCTGTGTTAGCATTATTCTAGGTGCTGAGGATACAGCAGCGAACACAAGAGACAAATCCCTGCCCTTGTGGACCTTTCGCATCTGAGTCTTTTATTTTGCCCTATGTGGTAGCAGCAGAGGATGGCAGGGGGGTTGGAGAGGTACAAATGGAATGGAACGTTCCTTAAATTCTTGGTAAGTCTGCTTAAATTCACACTTTTACTATGAAACATCATTTGAATTTGGCCAAGGCAGGGATGTCAAAAGGCAGTGGCAGGGGGTTGGTTAGTGACTGGGACAATGGTTCAGGGGCAAGAACAATCACTCTGGGCTGGGGTGATCCTGGAAGGCATCCTGCAGGAAGGGGCAGTTGAGCTGAATCATTGGGGTGGGAAAGCCCTAGAGAGGAAAATAGGGATCCCTAACTAATCATCCTTAATGGAAGCTTCCAGAGGGCTTAAAGGCCCCATTGAGCAGTGAGTTTTGACTACTCTATGCACAGCTAGGTGACCTTGTGTAGGTCACCTCACTTCTCTCCGCTTCGGGGCAAACTGCCTTGCAGGGTCACTGTGTGAAATGCAAACGAGAGACTGAAGTGGGAGCTCTGCGAATGGGACACAAATTAAAAATAAATCAAAGTGCACATGCAATAATTTTAACATTTAGATGGCAGTTACTATACATCAGGCACTGTTCTAAGATCTTCCCTTGGAGGAAGGTGGTATGATTATCCACATTTTACAGATGAGAAAACCGGAACAGAGCAGTTAAATGTCTTGTCCAAGACCACAGAGCTGATAAGTAAGTAGAGTCAGGATTCAAACGCAGGCAGTCTGGTACCACATTCCATATTCTTAGCTAAAGTGCAATGTTGCCACATTAGCATACGAAAAAGAAGTGCTCATTAGTATCCAAAAGGTAAGCAGTTGGGGCTGTATTTTCCCAATGAAAAAGCTCTACTTTTGGGGCAGTTTTAGGGCAAGAATGAAGGCTTGTGGTTTGTGAACACTGGTGGAGGCCTACAGGTCCCAGCTTGGGAGGTCAAAAATGTCCAGTCTCAGGAGCTGGTCTCTCTCGGACTGATAAAAAAAGTCTTTGAGTCTTGAAGCAAGAAGCACCCAAAAGAGATTACCTAGACCAACCACTCCACTCGGGGCAGCTGAGGTCTGAACAGTTCAGGAAGGGGAAGCCCCAGGCCACCCAGCTGATCAGCAGCAGACCTGAGCTGGGAACTGCTCCTGCGTCCCACACTGTTCTACGGCTCCCAACCTGCTGCCTCCTTTGAATGCAATGACCACATGGTTTGATTAGAGTTTGACAAAGCTGGGGAGCATGCTCTGCCTAGCTCTGGACTGGCCAGGATCTGACGATTTGGAAAACAACATTCTGTCTGAGGATATGCTATCTGCACTTTTCCACCCTTGGTGACTTTCATTCTGCTCTAAGTAGGCACTGTTGAGAATTCTGCCTTTCCAAAACAAGGCCTAGAATGCCAACATATACACACAGGGGCTCTCAAGGAGCCTTGAACAAATTAGAACTGACTGAATGCACTGGGCTAGAGAACCAGGGAAGCCCAGCTAGGTGACCCTGGACATGGCCTGGGCCACAAGCCAGGCCAGCAGCCATTCTCTGGTCCTTCACAGCACAGTGTGGGAGAAAGAGCACAAGTGCATTCAGACAGACTTGGAATGAAATCTTGGCTCTGTAATGGCAGAATGAATCAATTAAATTTCTAGACTCAGTTTTCTCCACTGCAAAATGAAGACAATAAGGGTGCTTTAAGGATCAGTGAAATAATATCTTTGTAAAGTGCCAGCCCATAGCCTGGCCCAGCGAGATATGTGATAAATGTTAGTTCCCTTCTTCACCATGTCTCTGAAGTTTGGGAAAATTACTATCTGTACTCTTCTAGTTGTTGAAATAACACCCCAGAAGAGGAGGGAAAAGCTATAGGTACAAAGTTGACCAGAGTATTATCTAGCATAAAAGTAGAAACATAAATGGAGAATGGTTAATAAAACATCATATTGACAGTTAAAAAAATTTGTTTATGTAAACCATGAAGGGAAAAAAACCCTCATGAGTAAACATATGCAAAAATGTAACAACTATAATTATGACCAAGAGAAAATGCGCCTGGATAAGTACTGAAAAAGCATGGCATACTGAAAAGTACGATTGGTCAGGGCAGTGGAATTAAGTGAATTTTTACTTCCTTTAAATTCAGAATCCCAATAATAGTGATAGGACACCGGAGGCATTAAAAAAAAAAAGATGAAGGGGCTGGTCCCGTGGCCGAGTGGTTAAGTTCGCGCGCTCCGCTGCAGGTGGCCCAGTGTTTCATTGGTTCGAAACCTGGGCACGGACATGGCACTGCTGATCAAACCACGCTGAGGCAGCGTCCCACGTGCCACAACTAGAAGGACCCACAACGAAGAATATACAACTATGTGCCAGGGGGGCTTTGGGGAGAAAAAGGAAAAAAATAAAATCTTAAAAAAAAAAAGATGAAAATAGATCACATACATGAAGGGGCTTAGTAAATAGCAAGTGTTCTGGTATGTTTGGGCTGTTTTCTGGGGGCCTGACCATATACAGGTGATAGTGGCAGGGAGGACGTACCTTCTGTGTTCACCACGATGATTCCCTGTACTCCCTTTTGGCTCTGAAGTCGCTTCAGTGTCTCCTCCACCTCTGCCTGCCAGAGAATAAGACAAAAGTCAGGAGGGGCCAGGCCGGCTGGATCAACTCCCTCAACACTCCTGGCAGATGAATCACACATTGTCTTCCAACAATAAACAAGTAATGTTTGGGCCCCTCCTTAAAGCTCCCCAGGCCTGTTTGGAGTGGTCCCTAGATCATTACCAGGACCTAAATCATCTGCTCCCACAGGGTTGTTCCTGGCCCTTTGCCCACCAGGCACTATTATCCCTCCCCTCTCAGCTATTTGGGAGCAGAATAGAAATACCATTCCTGGGAGTACAGACACACTGATGACTCTTATTTGGTATACCTAGGGGACAGGACTCTTGATAATTTGAAAAAACCCAAACAGTGGTGTCTAACAGGAAGGAGACACGTTGTCATTTGTGGCCCAAATAGCACAACTGAAAACATTCCAAAGGAAGTAAAATGCCCCCTTAAGGACAGACTCAGTGACTTAATAAGCTGGCATCTGAGATAGTGTGACACATGGCATAGAGCCACAGGAAATGTGTCTGGGGAAGGGGCTCGTAAAACCTGATTCTCCAGAAACTATTCAGGGTGGGATACTCTGGCAACAGCATTTGTAAAGAGAGGACAATCAGACAGTGGGTCCTTACCCTGCCATGCAAGGCCTTCTATATTATCACTCCCATCTCTTACCCTTCCTTCGACTCTCCATCTACATGCCTATACCTCCCTGTCTCCACATCTTTTTACCCTAACAAGGCCTCTTCTCTGCTGAAATCCAATAAATTCTTCCAGGCCATCTAAGACATCATCTCTTCCATGAAACCTTTACTGATCCCCAATTCAATGGAGTCTGTGCCCACTTCTGACTCCCCAAACTCATGACTGTACCTCTCTGGGGATGCATTCGATACCGTTTTACTTAGAGAGCCTCTACAATGGTCTGCAGAGTTGTGGCCCAATAAACAGCTGCTTAAGTGAACTAGGCCTAACTCTTCCTGTGGATGGAAACTGGCCTTGAAGTGTGCTTGTTCACAGCAGGCCCCTTCCACACTGGTCCAGAATCCAGTCAGAAGCTCCTCAAAGGCTGAGAGCTGGACTATGTTGAAAACAGAGGCTCAATTCACCAAAAGAAAGTGGTTCCCCACCCCCAGGGGCTAATGAGTTTGGCCTGGGAGGAGGAGCTTCTAAACTGTGGACGGAGATAGCACAAAGAATTCTTGTTTTTCTAGTAGGCACAAGGCTGACAATCCAGTCACCACCACCCACTCCCTAATGATGTAAGAATACTCTCAAATGCTGAAGAGAAGGGCAAACAAGTTCCTCCTACAAAATGGCAAACAGCCTGACGCCACTAAAATCTGGAACCTGGGTAAAAGGACAGGGTTAGCTCTGTGGACATGAGAGTAGAGTGGGTCACACATGTACGAGATCATAATTCATTCAACAGACTTTCACCGAGCTCCTACTGTGTGTTATTCTGGAGAAGAGGGGCAAAGCATGGTAGTGGTCAATACCACCCAGTACTCAGTCTGACCTGGGAACCCTCCTGGAAGTTCATCCTAAGGAAGTAATCCAAAAGAACTAAAACAAGAACACAGCAAGATGTTTGCTGAGTGACATGTGCAATAGCAAAAACCAGAAAGAGCCAAAAATGCCCAATAAATAGGGTAAAGGCCAATAAATTATGGAATGTCCATTCATGGAACATAACACACACATTAACAACAGTGATCAGAATATTTATACCACAGCACAAGGTTAATGATATATAACATTAAGCGAAAACAGCTAAATGCAAAAATAAAGTGCTTGGTAACTGCAACCACATGAAAACAAGAGAACTAGAGGGATTATGAAAAACATAAAAAGCCACATTGAGAACAGGGAATTATAGATAAGGTTTTATTTTCTTTTTCTCAAAAGAGCCTCTTTTTATTCTATTAAAAAACATTTTTTAACCCTTCTCTCTGTGTAGCCGAGAGAGTTCTCTATTATGGGGACCACAGGCTTCTGACATGCTCAACATTATAGGAATAAGAATACATAAGATTAAGTTGGATGACAATTTAGGACAGCTCAATCAATCTGCAATCAATGCAGGGAAAGGGAAAGAAAGCTAAAACCAAAGATGTCAGAATTGAGGTCCAAAACGTCCCCTGGAGGTTGGAGTGAGGCTGAAATGAAAGAGATGAAACTCCGTAAGACTGCTATGCATTCAGTAACTATAGGGGTACCTTCTATATGCCAGACATTGTTTTAGGCCTGCGGATGCTGTAGTGAACAAAATATAACAAGAATCCCTGCCCTCATGAAGCTGACATTTGAGGTGGAAAAGCAGCATGTTCCAGGAAAAGTAAAGGAGCCAGTATAGCTGAAGTGCAGTGAGTGGCAGGCGGCCAGATGAGAGGCAGCCAGGATCCGACTAGATTTCTGTGGCCTGGTAAACCACACTAATGGCTTTTTTTTTTTTTTTTTAAAGATTTTATTATTTTTCCGTTTTCTCCCCAAAGCCCCTTGGTACATAGTTGTATATTTTTAGTTGTGGGTCCTTCTAGTTGTGGCATGTGGGACACTGCCTCAGCATGGCTTGATGAGCAGAGCCATGTTCGCATCCAAGATCCGAACCGGTGAAACCCTGGGCCGCTGAAGCGGAGCATGTGAACTTAACCACTTGGCCACGGGGCCAGCCCCCTGACTTTTGAGTTTTAATGGGGATTATCTGGGGAGCTACCATCAGGTTCTGAATGAGGAGTCACAAGATCCGACGTTTCAAAAGGACAGCTCTGGCTGCTGTGTGGAGAATGGACTTCAGGAACAAGCACAGCCTGCCTGAGCCTGGGGCCCTTGGCATGTGCCACTCTCTCTGAAGAAAGCACCCTTCTCTTCCTCACTACTTGATGTAACTAACTCCCAACTCTCTGGACCCAGCACATGAGCCTCCTGTGGGAGGCCTTCTCTGATACCTGCCCCTCTTCTGGGTACTCACAGCACCCTGCCTTCATAGCACTTACTTAATGGAGTGTAACTGTCTGTTTCCTATCTGTCTCCTCCTCCAGACCTTCCTGGGAGCACCCTGGGAGCAGGCACCTAGACTTTGTAGCTCTAGTACCTGGTACAGTATAGGCTCAATAAATACTTAAGGAACAAATAAAAAGCATTTCTGCAACTATGTTTTACAAAAATCAATCCTTTTAAGTATAGGAGGGGGACACGGCCTTATAGTACCCAGTGTGAAAAAGAGCTAGGGTTTAGGTAATCCTATGTTTAATAAGAACCAGCCACTAAGATCTTGCTGCTTAACAAATAGACACACACACACACCAGAAAGGGAGGACATACAAGCATACATTGACCTACTAAGTACCTACTCAGATATTGGGTTGAGTGTTTTCAGACACATCTCTCATTCGAACCTTTCATGGTTAGTACAATCTCCATTTTACGAGGAAACTGAGATTCAGAAAGGAGAAGAGTTTTGCCCAAGGACACATAGTAAGTCAAGAGAAGAGCTGAATATACCATCAACCACAACTGATGAAGTCCCTGCCCTCAGAGAGCTCACATTCTGGTGGAAGAGACCTTGAAAAAACAAGTGACCAAGATTCTTGCAGGGTACAGGGACAAGACTGGGGGGGATGGGGATGCTACTTTCGCTAGTGTGGTCAGGAACACCTGAGGATGTAATCTTTACGCCAAGAACTAAATGATGAGAAAGAAAAACACTCCAGGCAACGGACGAAAGCAAAGGCAGGGAAGTGGGAACAAGTGTGGCATATTTAAGGAATAGAGAGATGACCAGTATTGCCAAGTTTTTTGATTCTTTGCTAACTGATACGCAGAAACCAAATAAAAGAAAGACACTTTTTCTTTAATTTTTAAGAGTTATCAATGAAGTTAAAACAGAATTTACTGTTTGCATCTCTCCTTTTTTGAGTCTTTTGATTTTTCTACAAATCTTAGTGATTTTCAAAAACTCTTCCGTGTTAGAAATATTAGACTGTTATCCATCATATAAATTACACTTCTCCCACTTTTTCATTTAATCTTATGGTTTGTTTTCAATAATCGGAAGTTTAAAATTTTTAAGTAGTCAAATTTAATAAAATTTTTTTCTTGTGAGACTCGAGAATAGCTTCTCCAACCTGGCCCCCACCACTAGGGTGGGGCTAGGCTTGGTGAGTGGGGGCCATGAGCTCTAGAGGGGTCTCTAGGAGGTGCAGGGCACCAGCTACGTGTCTGGGTTCAGGAGAAACTGCTTAAAACAAACCTCAAGTTCAGCCCTAAAGAGCCAAGAAAGAAAACAAATGTTGCCAAAAAGTCACAAGCAGCAACAGGGACATTCAACAGTCAGGCAGCCAAATCATGGCAGCTCTGCTTCAAAGTTTGTCATCCCTGCAGTGCCGGTCAACTGGCACCAGAAATATCTGAGTGCATATGCAGCCCCCAGGGTCAGCTCACATCTCCAATTTCCTGTCCTGCTCCTAGAGAGAGCCCGACTGGTATCCTCACCATCCTGGGTTTATTACTATTAACATGGGTGTCTGCACCAGGGAAGGGACAAAGCTCCCGAGTTCTCTAGTTTCCAGGTGCATGTTGCTGACAGATGGAAAAACAAGTAGCAGTGAAACTCCAGGATTATTTATCGGTTCAGCATAGGAGGGATAAGCATGTGAAGCAAATGATTCACAAAAGAACTGTGACCGATTTGACTTCTAAGCACAAAAATGTTAATTCTATAAAATAAAAATGAATCAAAAGAATAGAAAAACATCTGCATCAAATATAACAAAAGAGTAATTCCAAAACATTATACAAAATGATTAACAAAAATAGCATATCTCTAAAAGGTAAAAAAAGATAATAGTAGAAAATACACCTAAGAGAAATTACAAACACACAGAAAAATGTTCACTGCTCCCTGTAAATAAAGAAATGAAAAATTACAGCAATACTGAGGTATCTTTTTAAATGCTACCGGGAAAGCCACAGGAAACTACTACTGCAAGAACCATAAAAGCCTTGGTCCCTTTGCCTCAAAAGTTCTTTTCCTGGGGCTGGCCCCGTGGCCAAGTGGTTAAGTTCGCACGCTCCGCTGCAGGCGGCCCAGTGTTTCGTTGTTCGAATCCTGGGCGCGGACATGGCACTGCTCATCAAACCACGCTGAGGCAGCGTCCCACGTGCCACAACTAGAAGGACCCACAGTGAAGAATATACAACTATGTACCAGGGGGGCTTTGGGGAGAAAAAGGAAAAAAATAAAATCTTTAAAAAAAAAAAAAGTTCTTTTCCTGAGAGTTTCTCCTAAGGAAATAATCTAAGAAATTTTTTAAAAAGAAAACCGTGGCTGGCCCTGTTGCCGAATGGTTAAGTTCGTGTGCTCTGGTGGCCCGGGGCTTCGCCAGTTCGAATCCTGGGCACTGACACGGCACCGCTCATCAGGCCATGCTGAGATGGCATCCCACATGCCACAACTAGAAGGACCCAAAACTAAAAATACACAACTATGTACCAGGGGTCTATGGGAGAAAAAGGAAAAATTTTTTAAAAAATCTAAAAAAAAAAAAACCAAACAAAAAAGAAAACAAACTTTACATCTACAGAGGCATTAATCACAATGTTATCTCTAATAACGAAGAACTAGAAGCAACTCAAATGTACACCAGGGGAATGGTTTGGCAAATTGTGGTACAACTATTTCACTGACTATTATGTAGTCACCAAAAACAATTCATCACAAAAGTGATGTAGCAACAAGGTTAAACATCTCTGGACATTAAAGCAAACAAAAAAGAAAAACTAGCATGTACATCTTGAAAAATACGGGTATGTGAACAAAGAGGAAGGAGGACATACAAAGATGAAAACAGTTGCTGGTGGAGTAAAACCAGATGAGAATTACGGATGATGTTTACATCATTGTGCTAAAGGGTAATTTGGCAATTTCTACCAAAATGTAAAATATTCATGCCAGAAGTACCAGTTCTAGGAATCTCTCCTACATAAACACTAGCATGAGTGCAAAAAAAAAAAAAAGATAAGAACAGTTACTGAAGCATTGTCTGGAGTGAAAAACTGTAAACCACCTAAATGCTTCAGTTCTTAAAAAGAATGAAGATTTGTATACACTGACACGGAAAAATGATATTTTTAAGGGAATAAAGTTGCAGAACAAGATACCTATACATATAGCCTAAAGCAAACTTAATGTGTATAAACATGTGTGTTCCAGTTTCATGTAACAAACAGGTTATATATAAATGTGCTTATGCACTAAACAAATCTGGAAGGAAAGAGACCCAACTGCCAACAGTCCTTACCATAGGGCAGTGAGATAGTGACAACTGGCACTTTCTACATGATAGACTTTGGTACTGCTTCAATTTGTTAAAACGTGCATCCAAATATGTTTTGCTTTTATGAGTATAAACACATGGTAGCATGGTACAGGTTGCAGTAAGCTACAATTTGTGTAAGAAAAAGAGGGGGCATATACGTGCTTGTACAGATATACAAGAAAGTAACAATGTTCGTTTCTGAAGGGGACTGAGGCTGGAGGTCAGAGTTGGGTAGATTTCTTTTTCACTTAGATCCTTGCAGATTATGTTTTTAGAGTGTATAAGTATTACCTGTTAAAAATTAACTTTTTTTTAGTTTAAAAAAATGACGTGAATGATGAAGTTACACGTTTGATGCATTATTGCAAGATTTCAGTGATGTGAAGACATTCTTTGCGGTGAATAAGTGAAAAAAGCAGACTCCACAATTGTACATACAGAAGGACCTAAACTATATAAAGCAAAAACTGAACAGAAAAAGACTAGAAGTAATATGCCTAATTATGTGCCTGCCTCTAGGTCATAGTACTATTTCTTTTTCCTTTTCAATTTTTCTTATAGGCTGTAAGTTTTTAAGTAAGATTTTTGAAAAGGTAGTACAGTCACATGGTTTACCATACAAAAGGTCTTTTCAAGGTTTTTTTTACAAGTTTGATTAAAACCACGAGAAAATAAATTTGGAAAGGTGTAAAGAGCCCACAGCTCCAGCCAGCTTGGCAGGAGGCCCTGGGCTCCCCAACGGGGTCCCCGCCCGTTTCTGACTCAAGCACCAAGTCCCGGCAGCTCGAAAGAACCACACGGACAGAAAGGCGGCAGTCACGCTCCTAAGGTTCAAATCCACCTCCGCCATTTCCTGGGGCAAGGAAGGCACTTAGGTTGACGGGGCTCTAGATGCCAAGTCTGTCAAACGGGGATAATGGCTGCACCTACCTCACAGAGCTGTCGTGAGGAGGAAAACCAAGACACGGAAGCGCTTAGCAGTACCTGACACACATACGCTTCCAGGACACGGTATCATTATTGTTATCGTGCAACAAAGCCCAGGATGCCAGGATGCAGGGGCTGTGGGCCGGCCTCCTTATCTCCGTCAGCCCCTCCCCGAGGCCAGAGCTCTCCTGCTTCCGGTCAAGTGGCAGCAGGATCCGGTGGCCCCGCCTGAGTTCCTCGGTCCGGGTCTGGAGACCCGCGCTGCCCCGGTTCCGCCCTTCAGTCAGCTCGGGCCCGGCCCCGCCCAGCCCTGCGGATTCCCAGCCCGGCGCTCTGAGACGCCCCCGGAGAATGGAAGGCTAAGCGCAGGGCAGTGGGGGGCCGTGCTTGCGGGGGACCACCAACCACAAGCCCCGGGCGGGCACTCACCATCTCGAGCCGAACCGGTAGCTCCTCGACGCAGGCACTGAACCCAGTCCCGGTGCCTTTCCGCGCCTGCGCAGAGCACCCTGTCAAAACGGACAGCTTCGGTAGCCTATCAGGAGCCAGGGTGGGGCAGGCGGCCGGGCGGTGCTTCCCCCCTCCAGGGCTCGTGGGGAATTTGCCCTGCGTTGTCCGAAAGGAGCACTTAAGCTACGGAAAATTCCAAACTCCCTCTGTGCCGAAAAAGACGCTGGTTCGAGGTGTTAGAAGAGGCTTTCAACTCTCCATCGAGGTCTGAGCTGGCTCTGGAAGCCCTGGGTGGAGGGTGATGGGAGAGTATGAAGGCGCTGAGGGGAATTTGCTGAGACCCTCTTTGTGCCCAGATCGAGGCAAAGTGAGGCGCGGAGCCAAAAGACGCCGAAGACGGGAAAGTCCGAGTTGGGGCTGGAGTCAAGCGTCTCTGGGGTCTCCAGAGCGGCCCTCTTGGGAATATTCCATGAAGGCTCTGAGATAGAGTGGTCAGGGCTAGCCTGGGAGTCTGCAGATTTAGGACTCCGAGTGCTCAGCCCCATCCCTTGTGTTACCTTGGAGAAGCAACTTAACATCTCTGTTCTCCCTCATTTTCTCCCTAGGGTCGGCTGGTGGCATAGTGGTTAAGTCTGCACCCTTTGCTTCAGCAGCCCGGGTTCCGGAGCGGACCTACACACTGCTTATCAAGCCACGTCGTAGTGGCATGCCACATACAAAATAGAGGAAGATTGGCAGATGTTAGCTCAGCGACAGTCTGCCTCAAGCAAAACCAGGAAGATTGGCAAAGATGTTAGCTCAGGGCCAATCTTCCTCACCAAAATAATTAAAATAAAAGGGGGACCCTTCTTCCTTTTTTGTTGTCCCATTTTCTGCCCTTTAGCCTTATACTCCCGCAAGCCACAGAAAATTTTGGGTTCTTTAGCAAGAAACAACTTGTTAAAATACACTGCCATTTAGCAAACCTTGTGCCACATTACTGGCTGAACACTCGCACGCACTATCTCCAGTAGCCACAGCATTCCTTTACAAGTGCTGTTTCTTCGAGACTCTGGAGCTTGTTGAATTCAACGCAGGTGATCAAACTCCAAATTTTCATTCCACTGTAGCCTCTTTTAATTGGGGAAGGATTTGGTGCTCCTTCCAGGAATGTCTGCATGTTACAAGGGTTGGATAGTGACTTTACAGTGAGGAAACCTGGCAGATACCACCTTAACAACAGGATCAAGGTTAACAATACTGGTAATAGGATATACTGATGTGTGCTCAGTGATACCTTGCACTAAGGGCACATCACCACTGTGGTATTTTTCCACAAAAATATATGGCCTTAACCACGAGAAAACATTAAACCAAATTTGAGAGACATTCTACAAGGTACTTGACCCGGATTCTTCAAAATATATCAAGGTCATGAAAGACAAGGAATGAATGAAGACCTGTCGCAGACTAGAGGAGACAGAAAAACGACATTGGAAAAACTGGAGAAATCTGAATAAGGGCTGTAGTTTAGTGTTATTTTACTAATGTCAAGTTATTAGTTTTGTATCAAGTTATATGGGATGTTAACACTGGGGAAAGCTTGGTGAAGGGTATGCAGGAGTTCTCTGTACTATCTTTGCAACACCTCCATAAGTCTAAAATTATTTCAAAGTAAAGTTTTTAAAAAAGGATTGGAGGGGCCTGCCCAGTGGTGCAGCGGTTAAGTTCGCACGTTCCACTTCTCGGTGGCCTGGGGTTCGCCTGTTCGGATCCCGGGTGTGGACATGGCACCACTTGGTAAATGCCATGCTGTGGCAGGCATCCCACATATAATGTAGAGGAAGATAGGCATGGATGTTAGCTCAGGGCCAGTCTTCCTCAGCAAAAAGAGGAGGATTGGCGGTAGTTAGCTCAGGGCTAATCTTCCTTAAAAAAAAAATTAAATAAATAAATAAAAAAGGATTGGCTACAAAGAAATGAGTATTGAATACTGGAAACATTAGGAAAGCATTTAGCAAGATGAAGAAGGGCTGCAGTGACTGTACCTCAAGAAATCCTGGAAGATAAGCACCTGAGGGATCTTCACCACCATCTTACGTATGGAGAACCAAACTGAGAGAGGTGAAAGGATTTAACATGATCACAATCACAGAAGCAAAAAAGAGAATGGCCAATAGTTCAAATGACTGGAGCCAGAATGATGGGGAAGAAGGAGTTGGAGACAGTTAGGGCCTTGAATGGCAGGCTTATGAGTTTTGGAGTTTATTCTGTGGTAAGGGAGGAAGCACTGTAAGATTTTAAGGAGGGGAGAAGCATGAGACTGAGGTCTCACAGATCATTCTGAGGCAGCACAGATGGACTGGAGGGAGAAGAATGGAAGCAATGACAAGAGGCTGCTAGTCAACCTGAGTAGGGATGAAGGATGTGGGCTGTGGCAATGGGGACAGCTGTGAGAGAAGTGATTCAAAAGAAGTTTTGAAGATGGATTTGACACGATTTGGAGACCAATTAGATAGAACACCTGAATTGACCATGGAAGACTCGCAGGGTTGTGGTGAGTAGCAGTACAGCACAATGTTTAAGAACACAGGTTTTAGAGTCAGACAGTCCTGAATTCCTATTTGCACTCTTGCCACAATACCTGTGGACACTTCAAGTTACTCCATCACTTTGAGCCTCTATTTTCTTATCTGTAAAATAGAGATAATCATCCTTCTGTAAGAGTGGCCAGGAAGACTAAATGACAGTGCATGTACCATATCTAACAGTGTTTGGGACATAGTAATAAATGTTGACAGTTGTCCTAGGACTAAGTGAATATAGGTGTGGCGGTGGTTGCTAGAATAGGGAAGACAAATAGAAAAGCAGGTCTGAATTAGAAATGAGGAAAAATAACGGTATGGATCTTCAGTTATCTGCAGGTGTGACTGCAAATTCTTAAGGGCCTTCCCTTTGGGGGGCTTTGAGGAAACCCTCTTGCCCACAGCATCTTTGCTTGTTCATTGACCAATATTGTCTTCCTGTGGTCTCCACTTAAGACCCTCCTCTCCTTGCCAACCAGGAAGATTTCCCTAGATCCTCCCCCGAAATGTCCAGACCACAATGGAACCCTACAGACACATAGGAATTGACAACTGAAATGGGCTAGGGGTGACAGAAGTTTCTGTTCTGGAGTTTCAGAACATGTGAGACACTCTTCCTAAAAGTGTGGAGAATAGCAGTCAGCCAGCCACAGCTGAGTCCCAGTTTGATGCTTTGTAGGGTTTGGGGCCAGAGAGTCAAACGGTCAGTAAGAATTACTACTGATTTTCCCATGAAAGATTTCCTCATGCTGACAGGGACATATCTTCCCCCTTTTTCTTAGCCACATTGAAGCTAGAGCTTTCTAGCTGCTTATATGGGATAGATTAAATAGGACAGGGTCTATTTTTAAGACCTGGGAAGGACCTGCAGTTTTTGTCCTCCAGTCACTGTTAGATTGGCATATTAGAAAAAATCCCACTTCTCAGCCTCTCTTCACTGGTCCTATTTTAAATGAGAGCGTGATCATTGGTTTCCTAATAAAAGTCTACTGAAGCTAGTGAGCAGGACAGCTTATTGAGAACAGTAAGTCTTGGCAGCTAGCTGGTGGTTCTCTACTTAGCACCCATGGCTGGGGTCCTGTCTTAGAGCATCTTTAGTTGTCTCAGAAAAGCAGATGTCTTCATCTCAGTTCTCTTCAACATAGGTGCCAAATCCAATCTCACCTCAGTGGGTGTTCCTAGTTTTTTTCTACTCATCACTACAGAGAGGCTGTAACTTGCCCACTTACAAAAGCAGAGACGCAGAAATCTATGCACCCCGGTCATATAGACGGCTTTTCTGCAGGCAGGGCAAACCTTCTTACTCAAGACTAACAGAAAAGTGTGCAAATGAAGGACCAAAAAAGTTTAATTATGAACAGTCTTCCATTACATCTTTTAAGGAAATGCAACTGAGGCAGCCCCCTGAAGGACTTTTATAAGGGCACTTGACTCCCTGTGGTACTTGTAGAGTTACCTGAGTATTTGAAATTACAGTTCAAGAAAACAAAGGAACTCCAATACAGTAATATACAATCCAGTGCTGCCATTCCATTTTTAGTTAATGAAAGCATAGCATATATACAAATAATTCTGTCAATACTTCCAAAAGAAAAACAAGAAAATGAGGGGGGCTGGAGATACCAACAATATTAAATAGAAGTAGTTAACCTAAAGGAGTTTAGAAGGATGGAATTACATTCAAAATAAGGAGGGATATAAAAAGAGAAGTCTAATTCCATGAGTCATCCCTGCTAACAATTCAGATTATTAACCAGATAAGTAAGAAGTGGCGGAATGGGTTTAACTGAAATAGTTCATTTAGGATGAGACCTCTGTGGACAGGTGAGTCATGTTTCACTAAAATTTGATGAATTGACATTGGTATGTCAATCTCTTGATGAAAAATTAGTATCTGAATTTTAAATAGAGTTATTGTAAGTCTTATGAAATTAGATTCTTCTGCACTCTGATATAAGATCATAAAAGGCAAGAGCAGGAATTCTTTATTAGAAGCTGCTGGATCAGTTTTAAACCACTCTATCTGATGAAACAAGTGAGGCCCTTCCCTCCTGACCCAGGCTGTGAAATGCTGACTTCCCCAACCTCCCAAAAGAGCAGAAGAATAAGGCAATTGCTCATTTTACTTTGTTTTTATTTCAACATAACATGCAGTAAAAAAATTAACAGGATTTATTAGCATTTACAATGCTTACAAAGAAAAAGGATTCTAAAAGCAATTTAGTTCAGATTTAAGAAATCACTCTAATTAAACACTTACAATAAATCTATTTCCAAATGTTCAGTTTGGACCAAAATTTAAGATAGCATTTGGTAGATATTTATGTCTGCTGTCTATTTGCAGTATTTTTATATAACCTCTGATTCTTGGGATATCCAGCCCCCATTTTCCTAACACAGCAGGGAAGACATATACATGTGGCCACTTAAATTAAAGGAAGAAATGGAGTAAGGGAGATCCCAGGCTGCAAAAATATATACAAGCATTTACCTTTCCCAGAACTAAAGTTTCTTCCATAAAAATATTAAATAGCCAAGCCCTATAGAACTAGGGCCAGGGCTACTTCAAATATAACTATTCTGTATTTTAAAAATATAGGGCAGAAAGCCTTTTGGGTGATATTTATACATTTTCACACAATATTTCTAGGTCCCTAAATGAATCATCAAGCATTATGTAGAACAAAAAAAGTCTACTTTCTTACATTATCTCTTAATTTAATCTCATAAATCTCTAGTAAATATTGTAGGTAACTACATTTCAATATGAGAATTCACCTCAATAGGAAGTCTTTACAGAAGGCTTAATCTCCATAGCCATTACCAAAGTTCAGACATATAATGAATGGGTAGTTAGCAGACATTCGCTCTGTAAGACAAAGCAATAGCGCTTTTTTCCCCTACCAACAAAAAGGCAGAGAGTCCCTACTTTGAAAACTAGGGCATTTAGAGACCATACAACATTTTCCTGGAGTATGTGGAATAAAAAAAATATATAGGGTTGGGGAGAGTCTAATCTCCCCCTTTACACTGACATGAGGCAACCCTTTCACTCACATAAGTCTACTTTATGATGGCAGTGTTTTAGAATACAGATACACAAGTTTAAAAATGTTTTTATTGTTGTTCCAGGGTGTAAAAGGAAGAGTAGTTAGGGACAAAAAAACATTTTCTTTCCATATGGAACAGGGGTTTGCTACTCTCTGCTTATTTTTGGCTCAATGCTACTGTTCATTCTATGCTACTGAAACCTGCCAGAGTCCCTGCTTCACGAGTTATGAGGCTGTCCTCAGGGTTCAGCTATGATAGGACTCCAATGGCTTAGGCTTCATCCCACTGTCCATAAAGTCAAACCTCTGACATCAGCCATCTTGACAGAGTCTAGGCTAGGCCAAGTTAAAAGAATTAACTATATAGAAGTTCAAAGTGCATTAATTGGTTACTAACAGAGCAGCCTAAAATTAAATCGTTATGGGAAAAGTCTGTTAAAATTTTTAGAGGTGAAGAGAACATCCAATTCAGCACAATGTAAAGAATGGAAGTGACTACTCCAGTATGTTTCTGAGAAATGATAAATTTGAAGACTTTTAATTCACAGAAAGAATACATTTCTGTGGTTACTAGAAATGAATGGCTAGTAAATGTTTTACTCCTTTGTTTTTAGCCAGTACCATAGCTCTCCCTCCCTAATGGAAATATAATTTTAGAGGATGTTTCATTGACCTCTATTGGGACTAGAAAGCATCTAGTTAAAACTTGAACTCCTTAACAATAATATAACTGAACTTGTTGGATTATGCTAAAATTATAAAGATGAAACTTGTATATAGGAACATACAGAAATTGTCAATGATGGCCTTCGATGAATTCAGCTAAATTCATTCCAATTCTAGGTTAACTTTTATAAACGTCAGTGAAGGAATCATAGTGTTAATATTATTTATAAAGTTTAGTATTTGCAAGGCAATTAAAACAATCAAACTTCCAAATGAAGAGACTTATGAAGTCACTTGCAGGCTGGGACCAACTTCTCCCTGAATTCAAATTAATAAAACTACTCTGTAGAGAGATACAAGAGTCTTGCCATCACTTTGCAGGGATAACATCAAAATGATGCACGGATTCATGCTCCGGAAAGGAAAAACGACAGGCCAGACTGAAATGAGAGGGAGAGCACAAACCAGAAATTCGCTCACATCCCCCGAAGCTTTGCTAAGCTTGTACTTTTAACAAATACCTCTTACCAAGAGGCTTAATAGGAAGATCTTGCATATTTCAGTTACCATGGGACTTCCCTGCATATCTGCAGAATCTCTGAAAGAAAAAAACTTACTCCCAGGTGAGACTTTTGACACACATATACAAAACTGTTGTTAAGGAAAGAATCTAGTGGAGTAAGACAAGGCAGATTTCACTGCTGTTAAATCTCATGTTAAGTAAGGTTTTGACTAGTCATTTGCAGATCTGATTTCTGGAAACACTGAGTAGAAATCCCAAATCACTGGAAGATAAATCTCAATGATAACATTAATTTACTTACACTCAGATAACTCTCTAAACAGTCACAGTCCAAGTTTACAACAAGATGTGCAATAGGCAGAGAAGGAAAAGGACAAACATTGCAAATAAGTTCTTGTCCTTCAGTGGTGTAAGTTCTCAGAAGTTACTCTTGTCCAAATCCTTCAGTTTCTTCAATGGCAAATAACAGCTTTTCCTTCAGTTGCTCATAGCTCTTGTAGGGTGGCAGGTCCAGGCGGTTAAAACTAAAAGTAAGAATTGTTAGCTTGAGAAAAGGAAATACACAAGGAATCATATAGGCAGTGTAGTACATAACAACACTGGTTTGAAAGTCATGCAAAATTGAGTTGACATCTCAGCTCTGTCACTGAGCCTTTGGGCAAGCACTTTTACCGTTCTGACTCTTGCTTTCTTCTTTGGTAAAATGGGAATAACCATACTTAACTCTCAGAGTAGAGAAAAGAAAAAACAAGCACATATATAGCACAGGGCCTGATGCTCAGCAGGTACTCAGTAAAATTTTAGTCCTCTCATGCTCTCCCATCCACCCTAATTTGCATCAGTGGTCAGCAAACTTTTTCTGTAAAGGGCTAGATAATAAATATTTTAGACTTTGTGGGCCATAGGTCTCTTATCAAAAGGTTTTAAGTATACCACTTTAATAGTAAGAAACAATTTTCTGCTCTAATATCTAATATTCTGCTCCTACTAAATTTCTCTGCTCTATTCTTAGCTGTGAGTTTTTAAAGGGCATCTTCTAATTTTGGGTCATATTAATATCACCTTCACAAGGTAACATGTAGTGAATTTGCCCTAAAGCCTTGTCCCTCTGCTGTATTTTTAGGATAAGGCCTAGGCAAATGTTTGAAAATAAAAGAAATAACGCTATCCAGAAAGGGAAAATAAATTTACAATTATTGCTTTTGTTCATCCTTGCAAATAGAAACATGGAACTTGACAGAGTAATGAGGCTGGTTTTCATGTGTGACTGAGATAAGCTGTTCACAACAGTGTAATGGCAGAGTCTGTTCCAAGTTTGAAAGAAGCAAGGGACAAGAGGTCAAATCAAAATACATGTACACAATATGAATGTACAAAAATCAATTGTATTTCTACACACTAGCAATCTGAAATGAAATTTAAAAGATTCCATTTATAATAGCTTTAAAAAGAATAATATACTTAAATTTAACAGAAGAAATGCAAAGCTTATATAATGAAACCTACAAAACGTTGTTGAAATAAATTAAAGAAGACCCAAATAAATGGAAAGACATCCCATGTTCACAGATTGGAAGACTTAATACTGTTAAGATGGCAATGCTTCCCCAAATTGATCTATAGATTCAGAACAATTTGCATGAAAATCTCAGCTGACCTCTTTGCAGAAATGGACAAGCTGATCCTAAACTTCACATGGAAATCCAAAGGACCCAGAATAGCTGAAACAATCTTAAAAAAGTTTGAGAATGCATACCTCCTAATTTCAAAACTTACTCAAAGCTATAGTAATCAAGACAATGTGGTACTGCCATTAAAGATAGATATATAGACCAATGGAACAGAATTGAGAATCCAGAAATAAAACCGTGCATTTATGGTCAACAGATTTTCAACAAAGGTGCCAAGTTGTTATTAAAAAAACCCCACATATATGTATATGTATGGAAATACAAAGGAACAGACAATGAACCAAGTAAAAAGGGCAGATGGGGAAAATATAGGAATATCCAGTAAGGTCCAGGTATGACCACTGAAACATCTCACAAAATAAAGTTCAGATATTGTTGATGTTAGGTCAAATTCCAACATACTGTATTTAAGTTAAGATTAGGGTTAGTTTTTAGTTTTATACATTTTTGGAAATGTGGTTAAACCTCATTTATGATGAGAAAATATTTCTGTTCATCATGTTAGAAATTAGCTCTCCCAAAAGCTATCTAGACTTGATTTCTTCCTCTACCTTCAGAGAAAACTTTAAAAGTTTTCTAAATATCTCATTAAAAAAGCTTCATAGGTGGGGAAAAAAGGGATTCACTGCAAATGGGCATAAAGGATCATTTTGGGGTGATGAAAATACTCTAAAACTGGATTGTAGTGAAAGTTACTACTCTGTAAATCTACTATATATCATTTAATTAAAATGGTAAGTTTTTAAAGATTGGCACCTAAGCTAACAACTGTTGCCAATCTTTTTTTTTCCTGCTTTTTCTCCCCAAATCTCCCCAGTACATAGTTGTATATTTTAGTCATGGGTCCTTCTAGTTGTGGCATGTGGGACGCTGCCTCAACGTGGCCTGACGAGCGGTGCCATGTCCACACCCAGGATCTGAACAAGTGAAACCTTTGGCTGCCGAAGCGGAGAGTGCAAACTTAACCACTCGGCCATGGGGCCAGCCCCCAAATGGGTAAGTTTTATGGTATGTACATTATGCCTTGAAAAAGCTATTAAAAATAATTCAGTACCATGGGGAAAATATTTCACTTCTAATTTCTAATAGGCTTTAAGATCTACAGGATAACTGGGAAAAGGCTATGTTCTCTAATCTTTCTGATTTTACTTACCAGGTATGACTTCTGGGTAACCAATTTTCTTTCCCAACTTTTTCAATGCAGAATTTCTGTGGTCCATTGCTCCCTAAAACATATTGAAATCATCAACAGTTTGATAGCGCAGTGATTCTCAAATTGTGATCCCCAGTCTAGCAATATTACCATCATCAGGGAAGTATCATGAGGGAACTTGTTAGAATCACAAATCTACAGCCCCTCTCCCAAGCCTACTACTGATTGAATCAGAAACTCTGGGAGTGAGGCTCAGCAATCTGTTTTTTGTTAACAAGCTTCTAGGCGATTCTGATGGCTGCTAAAGTTTGAGAATCATTTTGTTAACATGTGTCCATGAGGAGAAAATGCAGTTTTATCTAGCGTTCCTTAGCCAGAATAACAGAATATTGTGATTAATAATACCTTACATAAGAACAGAAACATAAAAAGGTTAATTTTAGTTTTAAACACAATAGGGAAACTACAATCCACTGTCTTATACAATAAAATGATTTAAATATAAAATGGTTAAAACTTTATAAAATGTAAACATCCTAGTGAATTCAGTATTAACAATGCTTGTGCTTATAGGTCCTGTAGGGCATACCCTTACACACTTCACACACACCCAATTTTTGCCTCTCATTTACCTTCTGTTGGAGATAGCTCTGAATGGTGATCTTAAAGCACTGGTTTTCTAAAAGGTCACTGCTGCTCCTTAGGAAGCATTTACCAGTGGTCACAATATTGGTAACGCTAGTGGACTTTTTAATTAGATGGGGCCAGGCACACTAAATGTTCTGCAATGTGTGGGACAGTCATACCCAAAGAATTTCCTCATGTCCCACCTGACAACCCAGTACAAATATAAATTGGTAGTACTTTTGTATCTAATAACATTGAAGTGTTTTCACAATAGTTATGTGAAAAAGCTCAGTAATACCGGAAATGGTCACTATGAAAAAGAATATTTAAAATTATTAAATAATTAAGCTTGAAATTATTAAACAGTTTACTCTCTGCATGTTCTCTCTACTCATTACATTACAGCATTTCTAACCATATAGATGGAAAGTTTTGTTTAATACTGCTAATTAACATGTAACAAGAGCCTGATTGTTTTTAATAGACAGAATCAAATATTAAAATAGCAGAGAAATATGAAACGAAGGGATCTTAGTGAGTTTCATTAGTAAAGACTGTTTTACAAATATGTCATACTATCATCCTGAATGCTTTAGAAAATTTTACGGAATGGGAGACATCAAGTTGTAAACATTTTATGAGGAAATTATTTTTAGGTTGCCTGTTGTTTAATCTTACTCTGACACTGTTCCTAAACCTCACAACTTCTTTGTAGAGTCTTACACCTAAGTTCCTGTTTTCAGCCTATTTCAACTTTCAAATGATATGGTCTCTGAGGCCTTTTTACGTGTCAGAGCCTTGGCCTGTAGTGGAATTTCATGATAGACACTACATTTTAAATTAAGATCTACCTAATTTTTCTCCACTTTGATCATCTATTATTTATTGTGGCAGTATTATCCCTACTTCATTTAGGTTATTTCCCTCTTTTTGTTATCATAATTATTTAAGTCTATTATTTCTTACCTTTTCTATCCTTTCATATTCCAGTGCTTCTTATACAGAAGGGCTTCTGATCTTTTTTTTTTGAGAAGATTAGCCCTGAGCTAACATCTGCTGCCAATCTTCCTCTTTTTGCTGAGGAAGCCTGGCCCTGAGCTAACATCTGTACCCATCCTCCTCTACTTTATATGTGGGATGCCTGCCACAGCATGGCTTGCCAAGCAGTGCCATGTCCACACCCGGGATCTGAACCGGTGAACTCCAGGCCACCAAAGAGGAACGTGCACACTTAACCACTGTACCACCGGGCCAGCCCCCTTCTGATCTCTTAAACCCAAACCTTTTCTTTTAAATAGGAACAAGTATCTGACTACTTATTTGTGTCTTCTAACATAGTTGTTCCCAAATATACATGAATTAAAATAAATATTATTCCATTATAAATCACTTTTTAAAAATTTCTCCTTCATATTACAGTTAATGCTATGTGTGTGTATTCTTTGGAGATTGTAGATATGTTATTTCACATCTGCCAATTTCATTCCAGAATATTAAAGAGGCTACTGTAAATATTTATTACAAAAATGGGATGTTAGAACCTCATTAAATTATTATGTATATCACTCTTAGAACTTTCTACTCCAATACTGAGTGGAAGGTTAAACCAGATGGCCTCTAAGATTCTACAAGCCACAATCTTGCTGTCTCTGCCTCCCACAGGTATCCATGTTGGACTGTTAGACAGCCCCACCCACCCCTAAATATTATTCCCAAGAGCAGACCTAGTTCTCATTCCTTTAATGATCAAATTTCCAGTTTAGACTGAGAAGCTTGTATCGTTTTCCTCATTTTGGTCACTACTCCTTACCTCCCCAATCCGTAACATGGTTTCTCCTTTTCAAACTAGAGAGTATTATTACAAGTTCCCCTCTCCAAAACCTTACTTAGAAGTTTTCTTAGTAACTTACTTAGAAAGTTTCTTTCTTAGAAATCATCCTTCTCTGAGACCTTTCTGGCTCACTAGATAAAAACCTCCCTTCTATATTGCTTCTGAGAGAGTAGAATATTTATTTCTCCTCTTCACCCTCTGTCTGGCCTCTCCTTTATTTATTTATTTATTTAAAGATTTTATTTTTCCTTTTTCTCCCCAAAGCCCCCCGGTACATAGTTGTATATTCTTAGTTGTGGGTCCTTCTAGTTGTGGCATGTGGGACGCTGCCTCAGCGTGGTTTGATGAGCAGTGCCATGTCCACGACCAGGATTCGAACCGACGAAACACTGGGCCGCCTGCAGCGGAGCGCGCTAACTTAACCACTCGGCCATGGGGCCAGCCCCTGGCCTCTCCTTTAAGTCTGCCTCTAGGCTACTTCTGTCTCATCTCTAAATCATATGTTTCTAACCATCAGCCCTCTAACTCTTCTCTGTGTTTTATTTCTGCATAAGCCCACCCATTCTCACAGCTTCAAATGTCACTGCTCAGATGACTCTACCTTCCCTCTCTTACCTCTAAACTCCTACTTTAATAACACCTGTAAAACTGCACCCTGCCCCCACCCCCTGAGATTTTCTACTTAGTTGTCTGGCAGGCGCCTTAAACTCAATAGTTCTAAACCACTCATTATCCTCCCCCAACATCTCCAAACCATGTTCTTTACACTTCACAACTTCTCTATTTCTCCATGTTTCATAACATGGTATTATCTTTGACACTCTTCCTTTGTATCTCATCTTCTAATAAAGTCCTGTTTCTACTTATTTCTACCTTGTCTAGCATTTATCCCTTCTTTTCCATATCTACTTACAGCTCTTAAGATCAGGTTCTCATCATTGCTCCAATAATTTCTTCCTATCTCCAGGTTCTCCTTATCTTTTAATGCATGCTATACCTTGCTATCAATTCTTCCTAAAATGCAGCTTCAGCAACGTTTCCTCCCTTCAAATAGTTTCCATAGCTTCCAATACCCTCAGAGTAATGTCCAAATTCTTTTGGTCTGGCTCTTGAACTCTTTTAAATTGGTTTTACACTGTTTTCAAAATTGCCTACTTAGTTCTTGAATTCTGACACTCTGCTTCAACTGAAGCAGGCTTAGGGATCACAACATCTCTTCCATCTTCCTGTGGTACTTGGCATTATGTTGGTTATTCAAGTAAAACTTGAATTTACTTAATTTATTATTTAGTAAAAAATAAATATTCTCATAGTCATTCATTTCAAAACAATACAAATTTAATCAGTAACTACTATGTGACAGGCACTGTGCTAGGCACCAGAAATAAAAAGATGAAGATACAGATCTATATCTCAAGGAGCTCCAGGTATAATAGGGAAGAGTGGTAAACATATTAAAATACAGCCACACATCACGTAACTACAGGGATATGATCTGAGAAAAGCATCGTTAGGCGATTTTGTTGTTGAGTGAACATTCACAGGACGTACTTACACACGCCTAGATGGTACAGCCTACTACACACCTAGGCTACATGGTACTAATCTTACTGGACCACTGTCATATATGCAGCCTTTGTTGACCAAAATGTCATTATGCAGACATGACTATATAGTATAAGACAACTAATAGTGCCTGGCTTGTAGGAGACACTAAAATGTTTGCCAAATGACTAAATGAATAAACAGATTTACTAAGAAGACCGTTAGCCTACTGAGTTAAAATGTGGGGTCTAGGGGCCAGCCTGGTGGCACAGTGGTTAAGTTCGCACGTTCCGCTTCTCAGTGGCCCAGAGTTCGCCGGTTCGGGGGACAACCTGGGTGCGGACATGGCACCGCTTGGCAAGCCATGCTGTGGTAGGCATCCCACATATAAAGTAGAGGAAGATGGGCACAGATGTTAGCTCAGGGCCAGGCTTCCTCAGCAAAAAAGAGGAGGACTGGCAGTAGTTAGCTCAGAGCTAATCTTCCTTAAAAAAAAAAAAAATGTGGGGTCTATCCTAAGGGTTAAAAATTTCTAGACGTAAGGACTACCAAAGTGATTTCAAAGTTTACACAAATCCAGGTAAACTGTGACTAGTTAAAAAAATGCCTATACTTTTCTTTGTTATATCTGATAAGTTGTATATACACTGATGTAATAGCAGTGTGATAAACAATTTTCTGTATAGGAAAAGTGATCCTGTATACATACCCATGAGGTCAGCAAATCCTCCAACGGGCAATCGGCAGGTTCCAGTAACAAACTGCAGAAGTCTCATTCTCTTCTCATTATCGATTTCTTTAACAAACTGTTAAAGGCACATTTAAAGAGATATATAGATCACAGGTTATGTTTAACATACTAAACAAGAAAGAAAAACAATCATTTCAAATCTGAAACCAACTCCTAGTGTCAGATGCACTAGATAATGAATGTGCTTACCACCGTAGATGGAGGAGCTTCTCCATGTTTGTTAAAAAGTCCCACCAATCTTCTCCTATATAAATCTTAGGACCACATCCTTATAGGAAGATAGCAAAAGAAGGTTGCCTTGGGCCTAAGAGCTCCCTACTTCTAGGGCAGCCCCTCCTCTCTCCCCCCGAGATCTGCCTGTCTTATAGGATATTCTTGTGGTTACATAGGACACACAGCTTGACTCAGTATAGACTTTTTGGTTTTATGAACAAATGAAATCAAGCTCACAGAATTCTGATCCAGATGTATCTCGATAACCTCCTCCTCTCGATGTTCTTGAGGTTTTGGTGTAGCTTTGCATTGCCAATATTATGTGACTTTTAACTCCTCCAACTCTGACTCAAAACATTAGGTTTCTGGAGTATGCTTTATAGCCTGTAGCACAAGTATTTTGGCTCAGCCAAATTTAAAAAAAAAAAATTTTTTTTTTTAAAGGAAGATTAGCCCTGAGCTAACGTCTGCTGCCAATCCTCCTCTTTTTGCTGAGGAAGACTGGCCCTGAGCTCACATCCGTGCCCATCTTCCTCTACTTTATATGTGGGACGCCTGCCACAGCATGGCTTGCCAAGCGGTGCCATGACTGCACTCGGGATCCAAACCGGCGAACCCTGGGCCACTGAAGCAGAATGTGCACACTTAACAGCTGTGCCACCAGGCCAGCCCTCAGCCAAATATTTTTTTGTAAAGAATAACTTTCATCCTATTGTACTACTATTAAGTATTTTTAAATGCTAATCCTATTTGTTACAAGAAGCTCAGTTCAATAGCTGACATTTAACAAGTTTTTTATTTTTTTGCTGTGGTAAAATATATAAAACATAAAAATTTTAAGTATATAATTCAATGGCATTAAGTATATTCACAGTATTGTGTAACCATTATCTCTATTTCCAGAGTTTTTTTTAGTATCCCAAACAAATACTCTGCATGCATTAAACTTATTCCTTACTTCTCCCTCTCCCCAGCCCCTGGTCACCTCTATTCTACTTTCCGTCTCTATGAATTTGCCTGTTCTAGATACCTCATTAAGTGGAATCACAATATCTCTCCTTTTGTGACTGGCTTATTTCACTTAGAGTAATATCCTCAAGGTTCATCCATGTTATATAGCCTATGTCCTTTTTAAGGCTGGATAATATTCCACTGTATATATATACCAATTTTTTTTATCCATTCATCTACTGATGAACACTTAGGTTGCTTTCACCTTTTGGCTATTATGAATAATGCTATTATGAACATAGGTATACAAGTATCTGTTTGAGCCCCTGCCTTCAGTTCTTTTGGGTATACCTAGGAGTTGAATTGCTGGGTCATATGTTAATTCTATGGTTAACTTTTTGAGGAACCACCAACTGTTTTCCACAGTGGTGCACCATTTCGTATTCCCACCAGCAATGTAAGAGAGCTCCAATTTCTCCACATGCTCACCAAGAATAATTATTTTCTGTTTTTTGATAATAGCCACCCTAATGGGTGTGAAATGGTATCTCATAGTGGTTTTGATTTCCACTTCCCTAATGATTAGTGATATTGAGCATGTTTTCACGTGCTCTTTAGCAGACATTTTTTGAAGAGACACCATTATGATTCCAATCCACGTCTCTCTCTTGAGTTTTGCCTTCTGAACATTATGTAATTCCTAATGAAGTCTGAATGATGAAAACCATACTTTAGATAGTTCTATAACATTCCAAAAGCATTTGGATCCAATGCAGGGGAATCTTAATCATCTGGAGTTGTCTCATACTCTGGGCAAAGGTATAAGGTGTGTGTTGCTTACTTGGCAATAGTCTTAAAAGAATGCTGTTACAATCTGTATTCATCATAATGCACAGGATAGAATGAGGAGCCTGAACACACTGGTACATTTTGTTCTGTGACTCATTTCCATATGTGGTAAGCAATTTCTGAAATGTTATGGTAAGTCTGCCAATAGAAATAAATTGAGACAAACCTGCCAAAACCACATGATTTGCTTGCTTGTCCTAGTGTAATGACGGTAGATTGCATGTCTTTGCCAGTCATTCAGATCAATCTCTTGCATTCCACATAATAGGACCTTTAGGGATGAAAAAGACAAATGATTTCTTTAGGTAACAGTACAAGCTGTATAAAAATGCTAGACATGGGTAAGAAAAGACTAATATTAAACAACTTTCAAAAAACACATTAATCAAGAGGCTTTGTTTATAAACTATGTATCAAGAATTATATCTACATTACTTGTGAAGGTTGAGTTTCCATGTACGGTGTCATATATACATATTCCAGTAAATAAGTCACTCATTGTAAAGAGGTGCTGATAGTAATACTTTTTTTTGGTAATATCTTTATATATTTGGATAAATTATGGACTTTCTTTAAACTATTTGGGATGCTTCAAAAGATCCTGCCAGCATTAAAAAAAACTATTGCCACTGGAAAAATGGGAAAGTGAGTTGCAAGCAGACACCTGAAGGTATTATTTACCAGCATGCTGCAGAGGAAAGAAGAAAAACTCATTACCTCTAATTCCTTTGCATCAAAGTATTGCAAATACTGCTGGGGAAGAATTTCATTAAAGCCCTCAAAAAAAGCTTGTGTCTGTTCTTCAACACCTCGAGACAACCTCCATTCAGCTACCATTCTGGTAAATAAATATAAAAAAGCTATCAGGAAGTTTAGATTTTACCTTTAAATTCTGAGTGTAAAAATAATTTTTAAAAAATTTATTATTATGAAAACCTTCAAATATATATAAAGGTAGACTATAAGGAACCCCATGTACAGACATCCCAGCTTCAACCCAACACCAATCTTATTTCATTATGCCCCTAACCCATCCCCTAGAAATCATATAATTTAATTTTAAACATAAGTATTTCAGTATATATCTCTACAAGATTAGGTCTCTTTTTAAAAACATAACCACAATTCTCTTATCACACAAAAAAAGTGAACAATAATTCCCTTATATCAAATATTTGGTGCTCAAACTCTACTCATTCACACAATCTTTTTTAACATATTGCTTGAATCAGAATCTAAAAAAGGTTCATATGATGCAAGTCTCTTAAAATTCTTTTAACTTACAGGTTTCTCCCTTGCAATTTTCTTTTAATGAAAATTTTCCTCAACTGAGTATTCTAGATTTCAGCTTTGACTTTCTTCTAATCTTTATCTATATACGTACATATTAACAGTTAAAATCACAAATATAAACTGTTTTTTCCATTTTACTACAGAATCTTTACTTTTTAGCAATTTTAACAAGCAAACAAATATGTGTATTTTAGACATCTGATTACTTGATGACAACTTAAGACAACTAAAGTCCTAAAGTTTATTGAAAACTGAAATTTTGGAAAATGGCAGTACAGGTTGTATTGGACTAATCTTCCTGCTGACTAGAATTATAAACTCTGGGCAAATTATAAAAAACAAATGTTTGAAGGCATCAGACAAAAAACAAGGCAGGCAGAAACTGGTGGGGATGAGCTTCCTGAAGGAGGCTGGCTGGAGCAGATCCACATTTAACAGGCTTTTTCCTTGAGGGCACTTCCCAGTTTACACGGAGCACAGGGGAATGGAGCTCAAACGGAAGCAACAGCCTTATTGTGCTGATGAGACATGAGGTTAGGAGCCTGAAGCTGCCAAAAGTGCTATGGAAAAGTCCCAGAAAGAAAGAAGACAAAGAGAGGGAGGCTCCAAAATATGCACAGAAATTTACTTCAAAGCCTTAGCTGACCCCTAAAACACATGTGCAGGATGATGAGACTCCAAGGAACCCCGTGCAAAGCAACAACTGCAAAGCTAAAGATCTAAGAAGAAATTTCAGCAGCTACCTAGTGCCAGATAGACAGAATTTAAGAGTTTATATCTGTATCTGACAAAGTGATGTGGTAAATACCTTGGGCTTTCCAAGGTATTTGTAAGGAGTAAGGACCATGTTCCAAGAATGAAGGTTATGTTTAGGATTAAAGGCAAAATGGAAATAGACCAGCTCTGGCAAGCTTCCACAGATCAGTGTGATCTGTCCTTAATTTAACCGCCTGTCAAAACAAAACTCAATATTCTTCAGAGGAAGAAAAAAGAATCCAGAGTCTCTACCATGTATCATCCACAATAAAAAATGACTACATATGCAAAAAAGCAGGAAAATGTGACCTATAATCAAGAGAAAAACGTCTATAGAATAAGGGCCACAGATGGCCCAATGTTGAAGTCAGCAAAGACTTTAAAAAACTTATTAAAAATGTGTTAAAGAATTTATAGGACAAGATGGACAAATTGGGTAAAGAGATGGAGATTCTCAGCAGACAAATTCTTAAAAGAACCAAATGGAAATTACAGAATATTCGAAATGAAAATTTCATTGGATAGGCTTAACAGTAGTGAATTCAAAGGCAGATCAATCAAAATGATCCAAACTGAAGGATAGAAAAAAAGATAAAAACTATATAAAGCATCTGAGAACCATGGGATATCAAAGGTTAAATATACATGTAACTGAAGTCTCTGAAGTATGTAGAGAGGGAATGAAGCAGAAGGAACATCCATAGAGACAAAGCCCTCAAATTTTCCACAATTGCTGAAATGGCATCAATCACAGATACAAGAAACTCAGCAAATGCCAAGCAGGATAAATATAAAAGCAATTACAATTAGGTACATCAGAGTCAAAATGCTAAAAACCAAAGTTAAAGAGAAAATCTTTTAAAAGTCACAGAAAAAAACCATACATTTCATTCAGAAACAATGTCTCACATCATCAAAAACAATAGAGGCCAACAATGGAATGATGTTATTGACAGAAAGCACTAAAAAGAATCTAAATCTAGCGAAAATATCCTTCAAAACTGAAGGTGACATAAAGATGTTTTCAGGTAAAAGCTGAGAGAATTTACTGCCAGCAGGTGCACACTAAGAGAAATGATAAAGGAAGTTTTTAAAGCTGAAGGGAAACGATCCCAGATGGAAAAATGGATCTGTGGGAAGAAATGAAGAGAACCAGAAATGGTAATGCGAATAAATATTAAAGACTATTTTTTCTTTTTCTTAATTTCTTTATAAATCTATCAATTGCTTGAAGCAAGAATAATAATAAGGTATTATGTGGCTTATAAGATAAATAAAATGACATTAATAGCAGAAATGGCTGAAGAGAGATAAATGGAATTATGCTATTATGAGCTTCTTATATTGTATAAGTAGTAGAATATTATATTATATAACATTAATATATTAACTATAAGCGATAAGTTGAGGATGCATACAATTATAATCATTAGAGCAGTCACTAAAGAAATTAAAGAGGTATAGCTAAAAAAACCCAGAAGAGATTAAAAAAAGAAGACTAAAAATCACTCTTTTAATTCAAAAGAATGCAGGAAAGGAGGAACAAAGGAAATTGGGAAAAATAAGAAACAAATAAGGTGACAGACTTAGGTCCTACCATATCAGTAATAATATTAAATGTAAATGTACTAAACACTGCAATTAAAAAGTAAAGATTATCAGACTGGATAAAAATAATAAGATCCAAGACTATGCTGCTTATAAGAAACATACTTTAAATACAAAGACACAGGACTGAAAGTAAAGGATAGAGGAAGATATACCATGGAAATACTAATCACAAGAAAGCTGGAGCAGCTATATTACTCAGAGGTAAAAATAGAAAAGCAGGCAAGAGACCCAGAAACTGGAACTCAAGAAGCAGCAGATAGTGAAATCTCACCCTGATCTGACAGAATTGGTGTTGAGAATATGTGAATGAACCACTAACTCCTGAGACTAAAAGTATGAACCAATGCAAAACATAACAGAGGTACACTACAAACCATCATTTTAAAAAAGTACATTAAAAAATACTTATATTTTACCTGATCTTACAATATTCCCCATGAAAAAGATCTGCATATAAATTTTTCTTTTCAATGACATGGTGTTACATGGCATAGTAGTTATAGAACTGGTATTTAAAAGAGTGATCTAGCACTACTTCTACCCTTAAAACTCCCACTTTTGCATAGAAAGTAAAAGTTTCATATAAGAGAAATTTTTTTCCATCACTTTATAAACTTTTAAAATTCTGGTAAAATTGAAAACATACCAGAAAGAGGGTATAAAACCCATTAGCACCCACTAGACTAATTGTTTGTAAGATTTAGTTTGAAATAACCTGTAGGATAGTCCCTCCATCCTGCTGCCTCCACAAGAATCTATCCCACCTCTCACTGTTTTGTTGCCAGACTTGTTGAAAGAGAAATTTAGATTGACTGTCTACTGAATTTAGTCCTTAATTTATTGTAATCTGGCTTCTACATCAACCACTTGACTGTAGTTCTAACTGTTCTCTTAAGGGTTATTATAACTTATTAGCCTCCACATCTTCTAAGGATTCCTCATGTTCTTTGGCTTCTGTAATGCAGGACACGGCAGAACAGGATATCAACTCTGTGCTGCCTGACAACACAGCACCATACACCATGGCTACTCTTCCCTATTTACTATTTGTGACTTGTGTTTTCCAGTCTCCATATTTCTGCTTAAAACTCTTGCTCTCATTTCTGCACAACTGAATTCTCCCCAACCTTCAAAGCTCAACTTAAATATTATCAGCTACTTACTCCATGATTACAACTAGATGAAACGATGTCTCCCTCCTTTGACTTCCCAAAGCATTTTCCCTGTTCCTCAACACACTTATAAGGTAGAAAGTATCAATCATGCCCTTATTAATACATAATCAGTTCTTATAGTAATTAGTAAGAAGGCAATTTTTTTTTTTAAATACTATCCACTAGTATTACTAGGTGATTATCAACATGCTGTAGTCCAACAGAAAGGCTAAACTATGTCAAAAGGAGCATTCTCTCTCACCTGATATATTCCTCTTTATTTTCTTCTGTTACAAGAATATTGCCGCCATTGGGTTTCAAATCATGACTCTTGATTTCACCTAAAATTTCTTTATCAACAGAGAAGTACATTTCCAAACCACATTCCTCAATATTGTTTTCTCTGCACAAATGAAATTAACACTATTGGTTACACTAATTCAATCATATAAAAGTTTTTAACTGAAGGACTACGTTCTTAATTACTATTAAACTACAAAATCAAAATAATAAGAAAACTGGAAGATTATGCTCCAAAGTCGTCATATTTTTGCCTAAGATCTTGGGTGCATTTCTGTAAGATTTATCATACTGAATAATGAGAGAGGTTTAACATAGACCATTTAAATTCAATAAACCAATTACATGCTTACAGTTTGGATAAGTTACCAATACCATAACGAAAGCACATAGACTATATTTTGATAAATTAAATGGAAACAAACTTACTTAACCCAGATGAGAGAATTGTAAAATTCTGGATCAATAGATTCTAAATCCTTTAGTCCAACTGGTTTGTTCAAGATACGCTTATAGAATGGCAAAGAAAAACCTGTGTCAATGAATTTCCCATGGAACAGAGCCTATGCAAGAAGAAAATAATACCATTTAAGATAATTTTATTATAATAGTCGTATTTCAGAATGTTAGATGAGTTCTTCATTAAAAAAAGGCTCCCTGGTCATATGATCTATTATGGTACGTTTCTGGGAAAAGGGCAAATATAACAAACCCAATCTTAGAAATGTCTCAGTGATGAGAAAATTTCAAATGAGAAAGTTAAAGAAACAATGCTTTAGTGTTGCTGAATTAGTGAAGTAAACACAGTTCCCCACCTGCACTTACCATGGCAATAAACCTGCCAATAAAACGAAAATATTTCAGGTGATCTGGATTGATGTAAGAAGCTGGGTTTATCTGCAAGCAGTAGTTATCCTTCCCTGCATATTCAAACAGGCAATACATTGGGTTCAACACCTCATGTGACAAAAGAAAGAACCATTCTCTGAAATCAAAAGAAAATTTAGGGTAAAAAATCTTGTAAGTAACCATGCCAACAAATCAAAGAGCAGTGCTACAAAGTTCTCAGGAATCTACACTCTTCAGCTGGTGATAGTTTTCTAATCCCATGTGGATTTTTACTGCTTCTTTTCAAACTGATATCTATTTTATAGAGATGATATTTACACACTGCTTATAATTATATTTCAAGGAATCTAAGACATCCTTGACTTTGATGAACCACTGACAAAATTTTTTCCAATTATGATACAATCCCAATTTCATAGATATTAAAATAAGAAAATGGTAGTCTTAGAATCAATGAAATACTATACATAGGCAAGCTTAAAATTCACTATTAACCCATGAGGTTAGAGCAGCTGAAACGAATCTAATATTATTACATCTATTACTAAGCCCCACAGTGATCCTGATCGAGTGCCACTGCTCCTAAATCTTAGATAAATATGAAAAACCTTCCAATTTCACAGAGGCAATATAACACTTAATTCAAGCTACTCATTCATTAGAAAAATGCTCCGAGAAGCTCTAATTCAAATGCTGTGAAAACACCAACCAATATTAATATAAGATTATGGTTACTATGTAACAAGGGTGGGTCTAGTAGAACAGCAGGCAGAGAGCATCTGGAGCAGTACATGTGATCTGAGCTGTGTCCGTGATTTCTTTTCCTATTAGTTCATGGCCTCTGGTGGTAATGCTGCTTATACTTTAATACTGCCAGTTGATTTTCTAATTAAGAATGAATGACTCCTTCTTCCTCAATTATCTTTAACTTGTAAAAAATTAAATGTTTCTATACATATTTATTATTTACCTGTGATTACTTCATACATTTTGAAATATGAACTTTGAAATACAACATAAGTAAAACCTACTAAAACGTAGCCACTGATTAGTATGCAAAGACTCAGGGTCTCAATTAAGTCATGAATAAATAGTATTTCGACTCTTCACAATAATCCTAGAAAAGCAGATATGACTATTCTTATTTTACAGATGAAGATATTTGCCCCAGTTTGTACTACTCAGTGCAGAAAAAGGATTCAAATGCATCTTGACTCCAAAGTCCTTGCCTTTCCATACTTCCACTGCTATGTAAACTTTTAACCTGATATGATATATTGTTATGGAATAAGCAAAGCAATTTCTTGCTTGAGTCTATCTTCTAGGGTTTGATTAGAAGCTCCAATATTAAGAAAGCAGAATTAAAAATTTCACCGCCTATTGTATACAGCCTTCTGTATCCTCATATTAATCGCAGTTGGGAAATGAATGACTATTATCTGTATCAGTAATCTGTGATGGGGAAAATGACCTGATCACTGTAGGGCCTTATATGTATTGTGGAACAGACATTAGGTGGTGGATTAAATACTGGCTTCTGGTTTGATAACGCAAAGCTTGCAACCAGGCTCTTTAAATTAGTTATGTGTCTTAACCTCATTATTACCTGTAAAATTCTATCTCACAGGTTTATCCTAAGGATTAAACGAGTGATGTGGGTGAAGTCCAATTAGCAGAACCTTAGAGAAAAAGTGCGGGATTAATGTTTATTGAAATTCTGTAGATGCAGCATAATAAAGGTACAATAATTTGCTACATTTCATTTTCCTGAAATAATAAGATTGAGAAAATAATACTTGCAAGCAAAGTGTAATGATACCTTTGGAGGAAAGGTACTAAGTTGTGAGTATTCATATTATCACTACCTTGCTACACCTCCATAATCTAAACCTTCTTCTCCTGGAAAAATCACCCACAAACGTCTTCGCAGATCTTGGGGACTGAAGCTCATTATCTACAAAACAATAAAGTAAAAGAATTGGTAAAAGCAGTTGTTGAAATACCAAACTACCACTTCCAGGTTTGAAATCTCCTTCATTATAGGTAACTTAAATTCTCCATAACACAGAATGGTGTTTGTTGTCTAGTCAACACCAAACATACAGAAAATACATTAAAGTTTCATAATATTTTATATATTATATGTATCTATATTTCTATATACTTTATACATATATAATTTTCTTTTAAACAATCCTACTATTGACATAAAGTTGGTTCTCTCACTTGCTTAGAGCAGAGTTAATTGTGAGCATAGTTAGAGGTTATATCCCCTTTTTTTGTTTGGTTTTGGTTTTGGTTTTGTTTGGGTAGGTCTGTGTTTGTTTTACAGCCAAAAGATACACTTAATAGCTACTTGGCTAACTTGGAAATGAAAACCAGTGGCTGCAGAGAGAATATACTTAACTTTGGAAACTCATTTCTCAGTTGAAACCTATAAATACCTGGAAAAACTACTCAAATTTTGCATCCTACTACAGTGGTTAATAAGATCATCTTCATATTTGAAGGACAGTACCATTATTGACCTACAATGGATAGGTCGTTTGGGTTCTTGCTTTGTAAAACTATTTAATTACTTTCCTGAAATTGGGCCAGTGGAACATTACAAATATTAATTACTCTTAGGAAAAAAACGACAGGGCCTGATGAGAGAGAAGTTCATACAATGCCTCTATTTCATGAAATGGTAAGACTGAATTCTTACATTTAAATATCCAGAGAGGCTCAGTAAGTAACCTGCTTATGCCAGGGTTCTCTTAGTTCCCACCAAACATGTATATCACTTTCATGAATTCATATCCCACTCAAACAAGAAAATCCCAGATGTAATAAAAAATTCAATGCTTACAACAAAATATTCTACAAATACTATAGGCTAGATATATAGCAATGCAAACGAGAGACGTTACAGGTTAAAAATTTTTGTTTGTTTGTTTGTTTCTTGTTCCCTCTGGCTATTCCTTGTCGCTGTGCTTGCTCTGGAAACCCTAGGCCGTCCCTGATCTCTCTTGCTGTTCTCCCTAAACTGAGACTGTTCCCTTAGGAAGTTCTGGTTGTTCCTTTGCCCTGTGTCTGATACCTGGGGATTCACTGTTCCCTGGAAAAAAATCTTTAAATAATATCCTTTAACAAATGTCTACTATGAAGGAAAAGAACCAAATTTTTCTCCTGCAATTTCTCCCATAAATAGTTGTGCTATGTTAACAAAAACACTTACTACCCAAAACAACTTTATCCAACAGTTATGAAGAAAATCTGATACTAATTTTGCTATCAGATTTGTCACTCTTCAAAGCAATCAAATTTTTCTCAAGTTTTTATTCCACACTTATTTGATGGATGTCAAATCTAGATGACAATTTTAAACAACTGTTTTAGTACCATCTGGTCTGTCATTCTGCAAAAACCTTTAGGTTTCAAAGTCAAAAGATAAAGGGACATTTAATCACGTTTTGCATCTTTTCACAGCACTACTACTTGCAAGCTATGTTCAAAGAAACTGGTCCACCAGCGACTACACAGTGGTTATGAATATGAAAATTAGAAATAGCTAACGACTAGGGTGGGGAATGGCCTTGGAGACTTACATCAGATCAAGGGAATGACTCATAATTCTCTAAATGGCCTTAGTCAAGCTCTGCTGCTAAAAAGCTATCTGCTCCTACTTAGCAGGATGCCAACTGGCTTTTCCCTTCAATGTTAATAACTGAGGTTCCATTAGGAAACGAACATAACTGTTTTTGAAAGCAAGTAGCCAGCTACGTCAACTATCTCAGACAATCTCTTTTCCCTTTGCATTCAGTTTGGCACTTCTTGAAGCTGTAGCTACCACAATTATTGTAGGGACTTTATAATAAAGACAATAAAACAAGGACTAACTGGATGTTTTCATTTTAAGACATTTTTTCACTGGTCATTTTAATCTTCCCTATAACAAAATTAGTTAACATTTAGTTGCAGTTGATTGGTAAATAAAGTTGCAAAACAAAGGTAAGCAGTAAATTAACTCAGGTTCTGAGGACAACTAGAAAAACTGGTTGACTATTTCTGAAAACATATCTTGTTTTAGATATTGTCACCAATGACCAATTACGTTCTTTCCTACATAAATTTTTTTTAATTATAGGAGTAACATATACTTATTGTAAAAATGTAAGTAATACAGAAGTATAAAAGTCTTCCCCTCTCCTCTTCTACCCATCCAACGTTCATATGGATATTTCTAGACTCTTGTCTACCAAAAGCATATTTTCTTACTTAAATATCTATTTCAAATCAAACACTTAGCTTATAAATGGAAACCTGAAACTCACTAATCACTTTAAGTTACTCTGACACTTCAAAAGCACAAAATACACACATACAAAAGTACACATACAAAACTATCTCCATGTTCCTAAATTTTAAGTACTAAGGTAGCTGGCATGAGATTAGACTTAAAAATTCAAGGACTCCAACTCAAAAAGTTCCAAACTATTTAGATTAAACTGCCAGCACCAAAAGGTGGTTTTAGATTGGCAGCCAGGAGGCAAACTATTGAGTGGATGAAACAATACCTGCTGAAAGGAATCCTCAAACAATGTTTTTCTTGTCACTGTAATCTTTATGTGCTGTGGCATGGTCAGTTGCTGAAATACAAGAATGACTTAAGTCAACTCTCACCATTAAAATGGCCTATCAAGAAACCAAAAAAGTAAAGTTTTATTTACTTTAATCTTTGCTTACAGAAACAAGTAGACTATGAATATGAATTTATATTCAATAATGTTTAACCATGCATTTGTGAGCATTCATGATAATTATAGATCATTTGATATATAAGATCAATTATAGATAATTTGAAATATAAGAAAGAGAAGAAAACAAGATTTTATATGCACAGTGCTTACTTAATGAGTCAACTCAATCTTTACTTAATTTATTTTCAAAAAGCTAATTCAAATTCTTTTTGCTGCCTAGGCCCAGTTAATTACAGGAGTTTGAAATTTAAAAAATATTCATCTTAGTAACACTGTGACTAGTGCATTCATTTTATTTATTACCCATAAAGAAATCATTAATTCAGTAAATATTTATACATCAAAAGTACTTGATCACATCTGGGAAAAATACTCTGAATATAATCATATATATGTATGTATCTATCAAAGTGATACATATATATATGTATTTATCAAAGTCATTTATATCAAATGCCACATAAAACAGGCTGGTTACAATTTATACATCAGAAAATGTTTTAACTCATTTGTTTGAAGAGTTGTGCAATTTGAAAGTAATGGGTATTAGAAAGAGTAGCAATATTTTCTTATCCAAATGGTTTGAAAATTATTCTTTTAGACAACTGAAGCCACAAATTATCTGATAAATCTATTTCTTTGCCCTAAAAGTAGGCGAGATTCCAATGCTTCCCATTTTAGCTGTTTTTCTATGGGTTATTTTCACAACCACTGACTGTGTAATATAAGCAACAAACAAAGGAAAGGGAGTACAGAAATACAGTCCTGATACTAACCTGACACCAGAACCGGAAATACTGAACCTTTGCCTTGAAGTCTCGTACATAGGCTATCTGGGGTCCATTGTCTCTAAGGAAGAATGTTAATATGACATATACAGCTGCATGTAAGATAAAATATTGAAGGAAAGCAAAATACCACACCCCCTCAGTACTTTACAGTCAAATAGAAAAATATCCTAGTACAGTAGACTCCTTAATACCACTTTAAAAAAATATATATTTCCCAAGACTATTTTTAAGTAAGAGACAGAAATAAAATTTGGCCTTTTTAAAGCCACTGTTGTATGATTTTCTCTTATATAAACCAAATCAGTCTAACAGGGCTGGGTAAAGGAGGTTTTATCTGAGAATGTTGTCTAGCCTCAAATCAATTCTCTCTTTCTCTCCCCCTCTGTCTCTCTCTCTCTCTCTTAAATTAGACTTGATATTTACCTGGGCAGACAACTATCTTGGATAAAGATTACATTTCAAAGTGTGGCTGTGTGACTTAACTATGGCTAATGAGCTGTAAGTGGAAATGCTGTATAGGACTTCCAGGAAGGCTCTTTTATAGAGAGCTGACATAGCTGAAAAGAGATTTTTTTCTCTTTCCAATTTGCTCTTCCTCCATATTCCAGCCTGAAGTGTGACTATAATAGCTGAAGTTTCATCAGTTATCACAAACTATGATGTGACCTTGAGGTCTGGGCTGGTAGACAGAAAGAAAGAAGTCTAGATCACGGATGCCACCATAAGCCTTTCAAGCTAGCCCTGAACTTCATATCACTGAATTATGTGCTTTTTCTTCTAGATTATTTTTAATTTCATTTTTTAAATGTATAAAGTAGAAATATAATTGATTCTGTTTCTGGCAACACTGTTAAATTCACTTACTAGTTCTAGTAGTTTTTTCTAGATTCCATATGATTTTCTATATATATAACTATATTATCTGTGTGGAAAAAAAGAGTTTTATTTCTTCCTTTCCAATCTATATATCTCTTATTTCTTTCTCTTATCTCTTCGGACTACCAATACAATGTTGAAAGGAAGTAGTGACAGTAGATATCCTTGTCTTGTTCTTGATCTTGAGGTATTTCATCGTTAAGTATTGATGTTGGTTTGTAAGTCTTTCATAAATACTATTTTTCAGGTAAGAAAGTTTCCAAGGTAGCTGAGAGTTTATCATAAACTTGCATTGTATTTTGTCAAGTGCTTTCTTTTCTTGAGGAAGATTAGCCCTGAGCTAACATCCACTGCCAATCCTCCTCTTTTTGCTGAAGAAGATTGGCCCTGAGCTAACACCTGTGCCCATCTTCCTCTACTTTACATGTGGGACACCTGCCATAGCATGGCCTGATAAGCAGTGCACAGGTCTGTGCCCAGGATCCGAACTGGCAAACCCCGGCTGCCAAAGTGGACTGCAGGAACCTAACTGCTACGCCAATAGGCCAACCCCTTGTCAAGTGCTTTCTTGAAATGATCATGATTTATTGCCTTTAATCTGTTAATATGGTGAATTACATTGATGGATTTTTGTATATTAAACCAATCTTGCATTCCTGGGATAAACTCCACATGATGATAGTATAATATCCATTTCCTATCTTGGATTTAATTTGCCACTGTTTTGTTAAAGATTTTTACACCTATGTTCATAGAAATATTAGTCAATAAGTTTCTTCTACTTTTCTTGTCTGATTTTTGTATCAGGGTTATAGGAGCCTCATAAAATGAGTTGGGAAGTGTTCCCATCTCTCATATGTGATGAAAGAATTTAAACAGGATTGATATTATTTATTACTTATAATTTTGATAAAATTTACCAGTGAGGCCATCTAGGCCAGAATTTTGTTTATGGGAAATTGCTGAATTATGAATTCAATTTCTTTACCAGACACAGGGCTATTTAGATTTCCCGTTTCTTGTTGTGTTCACCTTCGTGACTTGTCTTTTTCAAGAAATTTGTCCATTTGATCTAAAACGTCAAATTCATTGGCATAAAGCTGTTCAAAATATACACCTTACTATCTTTTAATGTGTGTAGGATATGTAGTGATAGCCTTCTTTTACTTTCATATTAGTATTTGTGTTTTCTTTTTTTCCCTCTCAGGTTTACTAGGGATTATCAATATTATTAATCTTTTTCAAAGATCCAACTTCTAGCTTTGATTTCTCTGTTGTTTCATTTCCATTTCTCTGATTTCTCCTTTTAGGCTTATTTCCTTCCTTGTGCTTATTTTGGGTTTAAGTAACTTTTCTTTTTCTTGTTTTTCAAGGTGGAAGCAGGGATCATTGATTTTATACGTTTCTTATTTTCTAATCTAGTTCTTTAAAGCAACACATTTTCCTCTAAAGACTACTTTTGTTAAACCCCACAAATTGTGATATGTTGTGTTTTTATTATCAAGTACAAAATATTTCCTAATTTCTCATGACTTCTTTGAGCCATGATTATACAGTAGTCTGCTGTTTAAATCCCATTGGACTTTTTTCTTTTTGCTGAGGAAATGAGGAAACATTGCCCTAAGCTAACATCTGTTGCCAATCTTCCTATATTTTGTGTGTGGGTCGCCACAACAGCATGGTCACCAATGAATGGTGTAGGTCTGCGACTGAGAACTGAACCTGGTCTGCCAAAGCACAGCATGCCAAATTTAACCACTAGGCCACAGGGCTGGCCCCTACTTGACTATTTTTTAATGTTGGAGAGAAATATCCTTCTGCCTTATATAAGCCACTATTGTTTTGGGGTTTTCTGTTATTATGTACCCTTAACTGTAACTAAAATGAATGATACGACAGTACCTATTTATAATTTATTTCAATATCTAAATAATTTCTAATTACATTGATACCTAATTGCCCTGAATTCCTAGTTTCTGCTTTAAACATGAACGCTTTTAATATGCAGAAAGTATAAAATTAAAAAGTAATGAGGCCAGCATTGCACTGATATCAAAGCCAGACAAAGACAATACAAGAAAATTACAGACCGCTATCTCTTATGAACACTGATGCAAGAATCCTCAACAAAATACTAGCAAATTGAATACAGCAGTATATTAAAAGTATTAATATTTTAATTCTTTTGACCAAGTGGGATTTATTCTTGAAATGCAAGGATGGTTCAACACATGAAAAGTCATATAATACACTACACATTAAAAACAAAGGGGAAAAAAACCACATGATCATCTCAATTGACACAAAAAAATTTGACAAAATTAGGGCCGGCCCAGTCACGCAGCGGTTAAGTGTGCACCTTCTGCTTCTTGGCGGCCTGGGGTTCATCAGTTCAGATCCCAGGTGAGGACATGGCACTGCTTGGCAAAAGCCAGGCTGTGGGAGGCGTCCCACGTATAAAGTACAGGAAGATGGGCATGGATGTTAGCTCAGGGCCAGTCTTCCTCAGCAAAAAGAGGAGGATTGGCAGTAGTTAGCTCAGGGCTAATCTTCCTCAAAAAAAAAAAAAAATTTTTAAAAAATTTGCCAAAATTCAACATCCTTTTATGATAAAAAAAAAAACGCAACAAACTAGGACTAGAAGGAAACTACCTCAACATAATAAAGGCCGTATATGAAAATTCCACAGCTCACATCACATTCAACAGTCAAAGAATGAAAACTTTCCCTCTAAGATCAGGAAACAAGGCAAGGATGCCTGCTTTCACTACATCTGTTCAACATAGTATTGGAAGTTCTAGCCAGAGCAACCAGGCAAGAAAAAGAAATAAAAGGCATACAAATTGGAAAGAAAAAAGTAAAAGTTACCTCTGTTTGAAGATGGTATAATCTTATATACAGAAAACCCTAAAGATTCCAGACCAAAAAAACTGTTAGAATAAGTAAATTCAGCAAAGTGGGATACAAAACAACACACAAAAATCAGTTGCATTTCTATACACAAATAATCAACAATCTGAAAAGGATTAAGAAAATAATTCCATTTACAAATAACATCAAAAACAACAACAAATTAGGATTTACTTTTAACCAAGGGAGTAGACTTGCACACTGAAAACTAGAAAACAGTGCTGAAAGAAATTAAAGACAAATAAATGTATAAATGTAAAGACAGCCTATGTTCATGGATTAGAAAACTTAATATTGTTAAAACGCCAATACTAACCGAAGCAAAGTACAGATTCAATGTAATCCCTATCAAAATCCCAATGACTTTTTTTGCAGATATAGAAAAATCCATCCTAAAATTCATATGGAATCTCAAGGGACCCTGAAAAGCCAAAGCAATCTTGAAAGAGAACAAAGTTGGAGGATTCATATTTCCTGATTTCAAAATTTAGTAAAAGCTACAGTAATCAAAACACTGTGGTACTGGAAGAAAGAGAGACATATAGAACAATCAAAATAGAAAGCCCAGAAATAAACTCTCAAATATATGGTCAAATGATTTTTCGACAAGGGTACCAAGACCATCCAACGCAGAAAGGACAGTCTTTTCAACCAATGGTGCTGTGAAAACTAGATATCCACTTGGAAAATAATGAAGTTGGACCTTTACCTAACACCATTTGCAAAAATTAACTAAAAATAGATCCAAGACCTAAAAGTTAAGAACTAAAGCTATAAAACTCTTAGGCTACACACAGAATGGGAGAAAAGTATGTACAAATCACATATCTGATACGAGGTTAATATCCAGAATATATAGAGAACTTCTGAAACTCAACAACAACAAAAAAACCCAATTCAAAAATAGACAAAGGACTCGAATAGACATTTCTTCAAAGAATATATACAAATGGTCAATAAGCACATGAAAAGATGCTCAACATCATGAATCATTAGAGGAATACAAATAAAAACCACAACGAGATGTAACTTCATACCCATTAGGATGGCACAATAAAAACAAAAACAAAAAAGAAAGCAACAACCGTAGGTGTGGATGTGGAAAAACTGGAAACCATGTGCACTGCTGGTGGGAACGTAAAATAGTGTACCCACTGTGGAAAACAGTATGGCAGTGCCTGAAAACACAGAATTACCATTTGATCCAGCAATTCCACTTCTGAGTGTATACACAAAAGAACTGAAAGCAAGTATGTGAACAGATATTTGTACACTCATGTTCATAGCAGCATTACTCACAATAGCCAAAAGGCGGAAACAACCCAAATGTCCATGAACAGACGTATAAACAAAATGTAATATATATACACAATGGACTATTACTAAGCCTTGAAAAGGAATGAAATTCTGATACAAGCTACAACATGGATGAACCTAGGAGACATGATGCTAAGTGAAATAAGCCAGTCACAAAGGACAAATATTATACGATTCCACTTACATGCGTAGTCAAATTCATAGAGACAGAAAATAGAACAGTAATTATCAGTGGCTGGGAGGAGAAGGGGGATTGGAGAGTTATTGTTTGATGGGTACAGAGTTTCAGTATGGGATGTTAAAGTTCTGGAGATGGATGGTGGTGATCGTTGCACAACAGTGGGAATGTACTTAATGCCACTGAACTGTACAAATGGTTAAAATGATAAAGTTTGTTATGTATATTTTACCACTATAAAAAAAATCCTAAACAAAACATTAAGCTAATCCACAAAACACAAAGTTACTTTCAAAAATGGAAAAGAAAAAGTCATGGGAGCTTTTAAGTTAAGTAATGGAAATGAAAGAAAGCAGGTATCAGAAATCAGGGATTAGTGGGCAGTACTGCACTGATAATTTCTAAATAGTCTCAATTAGTGCTATGTGAACAGATGGTAACAAATATGAAGAGTCTCTAGGAGAAAATATTCAAAAAGGTAATGGAAATGTAAAATATTTAGTGAACAGAGACCTATGGGCAAGCCAACTCAAGAAATAGTAAGAATTGCACTCCTTGCTAATTCATATCTTTATGTTAAGATTTTAGGAATCAGTTTTACTTTTTAAATTTTTTTTCAGGAAAATTAGCCCTGAGCTAACATCTGTGCCCATCTTCCTCTATTTTATGTGGGATGCCTGCGACAGCATGGCTTGACAAGTGGTGTGTAAGCCCACACCCGGAATCTGAACCAGTGAACCCCAAGCCACCGAAGCGGAACGTGCAAAGTTAACCTCCATACCACCGGGCCGGCCCCCAGTTTTACTTTTAATCTACAATGTTTAGAAAACTTACAGGGCAGATTTTCCAGTGCGGGGATCTATATAGGTGGTTGTTCTTCTATTGTGGTCCACAAAATATGGAATTCCATCCACTGTGAATCTCATTTCCCAGCCTTCAGGTAAGGGCTTTTCATTTAGTTGACTATAAAACATAAGGAAAAATATAAACAAATAAAAAAATGTTAAAGAGTTGCTTATTTGCCAAGTACAGAAATTAAAAATACCCATAAATGCAGCAGAAATTTTCTAGGAAACCATTTAAATTTAGTATTTCCAGTTGTTTACTAGACCTCTCTATCTAGATATCCTACAAGCATGTTAAACATGTCAACAGGGGGCCAGCCCCGTGGCCGAGTGGTTAAGTTCACATGCTCTGCTACGGCGGCCCAGGGTTTTGCCGGTTTGGATCCTGGGCACGGACATGGCACCACTTGTCAGGTCATGCTGAGGTGGCATCCCACGTGCCACAACTAGAAGGATCCACAACTAAAAACATACAACTATGCACCGGGGGCGTTTGGGGAGAAAAAGGAAAAATAAAATCTTTTAAAAAACCCCAACAGGTCCATCAACCACCACTCAAGTCTTCTCCCATCTACTTGGCCTGTATTCCTCATCTACGTAATAACACATCTAAACATCTTATGTTAACCAAGTTCTGCCCATTCTGCCTTAGAAGTCTTCATGTTCTTCAGTGTTCTCAGTCACCAGCACCATCCTTATTCTGGCTTTATTCAGCTCTCTTCTAAACTTTCACAACAGCCACTTAACTGGTTTTCCTGCATCTAGTATCACTCTAGTCCTACACTCTGATATTTCATATTGCTGATAGAGTACTAAAATAGTGATCTGATCAAATTCTCTCCTTAAAGTGATAACACTGCTCACCACTACCAATGATAAGATCTAAACTCCTCCACCAGGCACTCACTCTGCCTCTATACTCCACCCTCAATGTTCCCTTTCAGATTTATCTCTGCACTCTACCTCCAACTCCCTTCCATGAACCCTGTGACTTCATAGTGTATGGCTATTCACCATTTCCCTAAACAAGATATGATCTGCCACACCTTCAAGTGAAGATTCTCCCATTGTCCAGAATCTCTATTATTCCTCTGTTAAGGCAACTCAAATGTTCTTTATGAAATATTCATACTCACTTCTTTAATACCTATCTTTAGACCTTGCTTAATCTCTCTAAACGTGTTTCTTTGCCTATAAAATAGAGATAACAATGTCTAGGTAATAAAACTATATGAGGAATAAATGAGAGAACACAAGTAAAAAGCTTAGCACATAGTAAGCCCTCAAACTGTAACTATTATTACTCTTCCTACTATATACTGATCATTCTCCTCAGGTCCCTCAAAGTACTTCCTTCATAATGCTAGCACAGCATTTACCAAGAATTTCACCATGTGTGTCTGGCAATAACTTCCCACTCTACAAATATTACATGAATTTTAAAACAAGAACTAGATTTTAAGGCAGTAGTGACTAACATAAATGAACTAATTTTAATCTGTTACATATTAATTGAGGCATGCATAAATTTCAAAACTGCTTACCATGAACCTAAGAAATTTATTTTTACATTTCAAAATGTTACACTACAATGAGTACAGAACTATTGAACACTCCTTTGCAATTTTTGTTTGTGTATTCTGCCATGACAGCCAGTCTTTTTAGTTTTATCCATATTTGCCAGTTCATTTTCCCTATTCTACAGCCTTAATTTTTTCATTCGGTGAGTTTGGTGAGAGAGAGAGAACAATGGAAATGTTCAAAAGGAAGAAAGAGTATCGTTGGAGGCATTTAAGTTCACTGTTTTAGAGAGCCACCATTGCTGACAGGAATGTCATTTTCCTCAAGTGTACTTCAGAAAAACAAAAGGCTGAGAACCATTGCATAAAACAGTATTTATAAACTATGTCAAAAGGTTAAGAACATTTCACTGTATTCACAGAACTGAATACAAATGTTGGATAAAATATGCTACCAAAAGTTTTTAAAAGATAACACTTCTCATTTGTTGTAATTATATTTGCAAGACAGGCTCAGTAACAAGTTGTTTTCTTGAAAACAAAACAAATTGGATAGAACTGGGTCATTTGTATTATTTATTAAAATATGATTCTAATTTTAACTCTGAAACTTTAAAGTTCACAGGGGAACAAAAAAAATGGGAGTAAATTACAGAAAGGTAACATGGTCTATTCTATCCTTAGAGATAGAACTTTAAAGAGGCCTTAGAAATACTACTTTTGAAATTCTTAACTCTTCCTTTTTGGGAAATTGAATATATTTAAGTTAGATACCATAACTCCATAAAAAATGTTGTGATGTGTTGGTATCCAGAAACAGATTTTAAATTTAAAGCATATCGTTAGAAGAGAGGTTCTTAAAACTCTGAGCCATGAAATATGTGAAGAATTAGTCATACCTGAAGAGAAGTTTGGCCTTTGCCCTTGGTTCCTGGGAGGTGATCATTAGGCTTCTAGAATGTCCTGCCTGTCAGGAGTATCCATGTTTGCTTGGGGGCTTTGAACACCAAACAGTCAACAATGTGATTTATGATGGAGGCTTAGGACCTGCTGTATCAGTTCTGACTTCTGGAGTAACTGGAAACTAAAGGCATTAGCCCCAACTCTGGGGAAGGGCTGGAGACTAAAGGTTAGCCACACAGGCAGTACATGATGGAGTCCCAATAAAAATTCTGCATACCAGAGACTGGCAATACTCCATGCATACTGTTCCACATCAATTCTGTGTATTTGGAACCCTCTCAGACTGCTCTACACATTTCTTGCTTCTAATTTGTATCCCTTTCCCTATAATACACATGACTGTGAAGATAATGGGTTTCAGTGAATTCTAGTCTCTCTGGTGAGTTATCAAATCTGAAAGTGGTTGTGGGGACCCTCGAATTTGTAGCCAGTTGGTCTGAAGTGAGGGCAATCTAGTGGATTGTGCTCTCTGTGCTCTATGGCTTGCCCAATTCCTTACAGAATGGAACTCTCTGGCAGCCTGACACCTGCATCGTATTACATATTGTTACATATTGTTATGGGCTAAATTGTGACTTCTGCAAATTCATAAGTTGAAGTCCTAACCCTCAGTACCTCAGAATGTGATCTTTTAGGGTCACTGCAGATATAATTAGTTAAGATGAGATCATGATGACAGTGGGCCATTAATCCAATATGACTGGTGTCCTTATAAAAAGGGGAAATTTGGACACTGAGACATGTACACAGCAAGAATGCCATGTGAAGACTGGAGTTTTGCTGTCACAAGCCAAAGAACTACCAGAGAGGTTAGGAGAGAGGCCTGGAACAGATCCTTCCCTAGTGCCTTCAGAGGGAGCACAGCCCTGAAAACATCTTCATCTCAGACTTCTAGTCTCCTGAACTATGAGACAAATGTCTGTTGTTCTAAGCCAATTTGTAGTACTTTGTAAGGCAGCCCTAGCAAACTAATACATACACTATTACATAATGTTACAAAGAAAAACAATTATATATACAGTTATCAAAACATTAAAAAGACAACTGATAATAATGTGTTTCTGTTACTATATTAACTAGCAAGTGCTTGTAATGAAGTGTATAAACAATATTTTCAGATATCTACAACTGCAGAATGATGTGGTTGTAGCTTACAATGATAATGGAAGGAAACACTCAATTTCAAGTAAAGGTTAGTGAAATTGAATATGTATGTTTTCCCACTAAGTCATATACTCCTTGAATTTTATCCAGTGATCCCAGGTTGCAAAATCCACTTTAGAATTACTAATCTGGTCTTACTAATAATAAATAGGTATTTTTGAATATATAAGTGTAATTGCATATACCAATGAGGTTTTTTTCCCCCCTATACTCTCAAGAAACCCAAATCCATTATATGAAAGTAACAGTAACAATTTTTTCTCTTTTTAATGTATATGGTTGATTAATGTTTAAGGCCTTTGGGAAAGAATATGTAACTTTTATTTTTTTTCATAACTGAGTCAGAAATAGGGTACAATCTTTAAGAGGTTATCTATACACTAGTAACTGAAAGTTCTTACCCTTGACTTCTGGGATCTTCCCATTGTGTAATACGAGTATTGTGGTTGACAAAATATACTCTACCATTGCTGTCCGTTCTCTTCTCTTAAAAAAAAGAAAAGAAATTCAAAACATTAGAATTGGTGTAGTCTTGTTCCTCAAACTAAAATAAAATAAGATGAACTGAATTTGCCAATTTCTTACTGCATTGTTGATTTTGTCGATTTTAAATCACAACTTTAAACTAAAACTAAACTAAAAAGTTTTAATTTCTTCTTTCATTATTAAATTCACATATTTACTAAGGTTACAAAAAATCAGTATATCCTAGAAGCTAAATAGACTTAATGGCAATGTTCTGCCCACAGGATCTTTCTGCTCAATCCAGCCAAAAGCAGCAAGAATAATTAACTGTTTTAACTTTACATACATGATCTTATTTTATCTTTAACAGTCCCTTGGGTAGGTGGTTTTAATTTATCTTCAAGATAAGGAAACTCAGACAGGTTAAGTGATCTGCCCAAAATCTCAGAATTAAGTAGCAGTGACAGGATGGAAACTCAGGTCTCCAATCAGGGATTTTTTCATACTACACTATCTCATTTCTAAAAATATAATGGAGGGATATAACTTAATTGTTTCTTTCTTACATGTTAGGCATTATTCTACTAGAGAAGACTGTTTCAAAATATATCCTGTTCCTTAACATGCTCAGTTCCTAAATCCTAAATATCTATAGTAACTTTCTACACAAGAGCTGGGCAGCAGGGCTCAGTTCTTTAATTTACTTCATCTGTGGCTGCTGTTTATTTCCTCACTTGTCTCTCGTCTTAGGATTCTAGTTTTCTTGTCCCCACTCTACAAAATTTCCCCTGCTTCCCTGAACTTTGTCATTAAGGTTTAGAAGACATGTGGATGTGACTGTCTTTTAATAACCAAAAAGTTTTGAAATTTTAATATTAAGTTGTTGTTTTGAACTATTGACTTCTCTGCTCTATTACCAATTAATTCTTCAAAAGATAGGTCTCTTCCTGTATCTAAATTTAATTTGGCCAAGATGTCTCAAAATGAATAATTGGAAGTATTAAAGAGTAATGGATTTCAACTTTTTTAAAAGCACAGTTTCTAAAAATTAGCAATTTTCAAACAAAATTTTAAGATTAATTCCATACTGATAAAGTCAATTTTTATTTCATATGGTTTGAAAAGTTGGCATCTATTTTTCAAATAACATTTATTTAGATCCTTTGGATCTTTTTTCAAGCAAGATATTGCAGGATGAGTCTTGCAATAGCTTTGTCAAGTTGTTATTTGGTCACATTTAACTTTATCTCCAGCACTGATTCCACGATTTCAAGTAGCAGTGATGATATGAGGGGTTAGAAGTGATATACTGGTGAGTATCATGAATCTGCTCCTGACATCTCAGCTACTTTCTACATCAGCTGAGCCTAAAATGGAAATAGAAGTCCAAGTGTGCATAATATACAGAAAAATGGGACTCTACATCTTGTGACACACTGAATGTTAAGACTGGCTTCACTGCTTATGGCATCTTGAGTGTGGAAACATGTAACCAACTTTAAGGTTGTCTCTGAGGCAAAAAGAAGGAACCACAGTGCTACAGCTGGCTACATGATAACAAAGTAAGTTAATGTTCTTAGCCATCACATTAAATGTAAATTTTTAAATATATTTGCAGAATGTGTAAGTTTCTTGTATCCAAATAATTTTTTAAAAGTAACTTCTATAATCTAAAAATAATACCCTAAGTATATAGCTGAGCATATACTCATCTTTTATCTGCCATTTAAGTTCAGATTTCAGGGCCAGAGAGTTTCTCTTCAAAAGCTAACATGAGGCAAGATAAAGTTAATAGAAAACTTATTTCCTGTCTATGTTCTAAGTATATACTGCTGATATCAGCATTTCTTGGAAGAGGCTGTGAAAAACAAAATTTGAAAGGCGGATGCCCTTGCAAACTGAAAACTCATCTGCTTAGTAAGAGGAAGTACTGTGGCTGTAGAGCTGATTTCTTACTTTGTTGGAAAAAATCACATGACAAACAATACTGAAATTACAGAACACCAAACCTGAATGCACATCAGAGCACTTCCTGACTTGAATAAAACAGTAAAAAACAGAAGCTTCTTGCTATTCTATGTATTCTTTCATAACAACTCTGAAAATGAGTAAATATCTTTATACTTGATGAGTAAAACCAGCTATACAAAGCCCTATTAGGCTACATTGTTGAACCAAAAGCATTCTTTGTTCTCCAGCTTCTGTACCTTGCATGTATTAATATTCTCCACTGTCAGTGTGTAAGGTGGTAATGTTTAGTCCTAGCATATGAAAGTCTGAAAGACTGAAGAAGTTGGATTTAAATATATATGGTGTCACAAAAATGCTGCTGCAATTTCAGAATGTAAACACAGGCTATAAACTGGGATTTTAAATCCTGAGGGTATGTCAGCTGAGTGTCATCTTTTACAGTACCAGTATTGTCACTGGTTCCACAAATAAGGCATACGCCCCAAAGGCAGAGAATCATAAAGCAATGCTCAGTCTGAGTAACAGGATGACCAAGAACTCATTTGGGACGGGGGTTACACTTCAACTTCAGGAGTGTGAAACCTAAAAATCAGTAGAATTTAAAGTAAGCAAGGCAAGATTCTGATAACCTATGAATAAGCTGGGATTGGGACTTCAGAGACAGTATTTTAGGGAGGTGCTGATGGCTAAAGCAATAATAAGGAAGCTCTTGATGATGAGGATAATGATAAATATAGAAGGTTAGAACCAGTTTGCAGGGAAAGCTTTTCGAGTAAAGTCAACATAGGCTGCAATTCGTGCTTCTATGAGCAAGAGGCCATTTTTCTTATAGCTGCTCTGGAGAAGGAGTAAAATGGGCTGTGTTTCTGACAAAAGCCAATTGCATCGTGATTTTTCTGCAATAAAATTAAGAGGATAAATACATGACCTTTCAGATATATCCTTTCAGTGCATCAATTTATCCACTCTAACATGGACATACGAAAACTCTAGAAATAAAGCTGAGAAAACCGTCCATGTCTGGGAAAGCAATACGACAGGTCTGGTTCAAAATGCCTCTTAAGAGCAACATCCCCTCTTCTAAAGCAGTTCAGACCAACTATACATTGTCCACTCCGAGGTTCTAGTAGAGCCAAGACTCCTTACTAGAGAGCCAGGCTTTGGTGAAGACAGAAATTCACAACTTTCATATACCCTCCCTTGGTTACAAGCTAGTAACAATAACAGTTATAAATACAACCTATTACATTTTTCCCTCTTTGACTCACAGGAGTGTTAAGTATAAACAACCTTAAGAACAACGGGGTTTCTCAAAGGCAGGCTTACACAGCCAATATCATTTATTGCCTAGATTCATGCGATCTTGATCCATCAATTTTTTTCTCCATTCCTTAAAGAAGTAATGCTAGAGCAATGTATCTTGAGGATTGATGCCTCCCAACAAGACTATCTAGAAATATCACTTTCTGAATTTACCCCAATGTTATGAAATATCTGCAGCTCTTGAAGATAAAACTTCAACTGGTTCCATAACTGGCTTTCCTTTGCTGTTTTCCACTTTCTATATTCTCTTTGGCTTTCATGCAAAACTATTTCTACACTGCCATGTTTATTCTGGAAACTTGCTACAGTGCTATGACTTATATAATGCTATAAAACCAAATTCTGAGAGGGTAGGCCCACCAATAACCAAGGTACCAAAAGTACTTGATAACAGAGCATAATCTTGTGCTTCATGGTGTAGGGCACAAAGTCACTACTCTAACACGTTCCCCCTTCTACTGTTCTTTCATATAACATCAACTCAACCAAACTCCTAACTGTGTTTTGGAAGCACCAAAGTGATCAAAATTTGTTTTTAAGTTTTTTATTTTAAAATAATTATTACTCACAGGATGTTGCAAAAATCATTCAAATAATCTCACATACCCTTCAACTAGTTTCCCCAATGGTAACATCTCACATAGCTATACTATAGTATCAAAATCAGAAAACTGACACTAGTACATTACTGTTAACTATAGACTTTATTCAATATGCATGAATTCTTAAAGCTGAATTCATTTATGTGAATGTATAGTTCTACACACTTTTATCCCATGTATAGATTGTGTAATCACCACCACGGTCAAGATACAGAACTGTTCCACCACCACATAAGAACCACTTCTGTGGGGCTGGCCCCATGGCCAAGTGGTTAAGTTCGCATGCTCTGCTTCAGTGGCCCGGGGTTCGCCAGTTTGGATCTTCGGCACAGACCTATGCACTGCTCATCAAGCCATGCTGTGGTGGCATCCCATGTAGAAGAGCTAGAGTGACTTACAACTAGGATATACAACTATGCACTGGGGCTTTGGAGAGAAAAAAAGAAAAGGGAGGACTGGCAACAGAGGTTAGCTCAAGGCCAATCTTCCTCACCAAAAATTCATTAAAAAAAAAAAAAGAACCACTTCTGTTACCTCCTGTATTTGCACCCACCTACCACTGGCTCTGTCTCCTGGCAACTATTACTGTTTCCCATCTGTATAGTTTTGTCATTTTGAGAATGTTATATAAGTTGAATCATACAGTACATAATCTTTTGAGATTGACTTTTTCACTAAGCATAATGTCACTTGAGGTCCATCCAGATTGTTGTGTGCATCAATAATCTATTTATTTTTATTGCTGAGTGAGCAAAAATATTTTTAAACTTTAGAAAAGTAAAATAATTCTGAATTCCAATAAAAATTCACCATAATGAAAGAGTCAACTTAGAACTCTGGGAAAATTTAATGCCTATTTGGCACTCTGAATTAAACCAACATACCCAAAAAGCTTCCCAGAAATTCACTCAAGCTAGAGCAGAGTATCATCTATAAATACCTGATTTTTGAAATGACTGAATTCAATGAAAAAATTCATGTGACTTACCCCATCCAGGTGGCAGGGGACCAAGGGGATCAAATTCTTTATTTTGTGATGTAGCAAACAAATCTTGATTCTAAAAAGAACAACAACAACAAAATGGTGAAACAGTGAACAACTTAAAGCAGATAACTTGAGATCAAGCTTTGAGTTCTGATATGCCTTCCCCGGCCATGTGCAACATAACACACTCTTACAAAGTTCACATCTTAGAGATAAGTATCACACAGTCATGAATAAACATCAATACACTCTGGTGGAGAAAAAATCTTTGCAAACATTATTTAACATTTGTAACTATTTGAAATTCAAACATTACAAGTACATAACCCCCAAATAACCATTTCTTCTTCTTTAACTACAAATCAGTAAATTAGAGAAATATATAATACCACCAAAAAAGTCATTTATAAATAACAGTACTCAGAGTCATCAGATAGTTGAGAAAAATCTTTTATTTCTAACTCAAAAAGAGAGGATCATATACAGTACATGGTATATTCAAAGAATTATGGGAATAGAGTTGGGGGCACAGGAAGAACAGATTGGCAGATGAGTGAAAGGAAAGAATTCCAGTTGGAAGGAGCTGACGAGCCTAGAACTATATAGAAGACTTCTTAAATTTCTGTTTGCTATTATCACACTGGCGGAGAGAGAGGTTTGGCTAGATAAAAGAAAAGCAGGAGTCAACCATTGGAAAAAGAGAAGCAAAAGTCATATTGACTCTGTGTAGGGTTAATGAGTAGGTTTTGGTTTAAATGTATAATAAAGTGAGGACAATTTGTGGTCTTTCAGTAAGATTTGGTTAAGCCCTTTCTTCTTTAATAAGATAAGGCAAACAAATAACAGACTCTAATTGCTTTAAGAAAAAATTATTACGAAGAAAAAAAAACCCCACAAGTATAATAGGACAGCACACCCCATATATCCAACACTAAAATTCAACAATTATCAAGACTTTGCCACATTTATCTTTTTTGCCCATTCTGTGCTGAAGAAAAACCAGTCATCACTTCACCACTATGTATTTTAGTATGCCTTTCTAAAATTTGTGGACATTTTCTTACATAACCACATATCGTTATCATACCTAGCAAAGAATCTATGTTAATTTTATCATCTAAAACCCAACTCCTAATTAAATGTCTCTGATTTCTTATTTGCTCAAATCAGAATACAAAGTCCTCACATTACATTAGGTTGAGTCTCTTGAGTCTCAATCTATAGCAGTTTCTCCCACCATCTCTTTTTGTTTTTTTTTCCATGTCACTGACTTATTACAGAAATTGGGTTAACTGATTAAAAGTTTCCAAGCATGTGAGAGATATTCCATTTCTGATTTAACAGCTCTTGGAAGACAGACTTTTCACGAACTGGCCTTGCTTCTCTTCGCTTTGTGAAAAGTACTAAGAGTAGGAGGCCAGGGAAAAACACTATAAAAGGATTGAACCCTGGTTACAGAACCCTGAAAAGTTTGGCATTTGACAAACTGTTCTGATAATTTTCTAAGACCCAAGCCTATCCCACTGGCTCTTCCTGGACAGATAAGATAGGGACATGTACAACGAAGCCATGGGACAAGAAGAGCCATTACACAGTTTCCATCATCAACGATATCCATTGTGAGGTTAAAGATGCTGAGTGTATGAGAGTCCACTGCTCTGTAACCAGGATCAGAACAAAGGCCACTTCAGATACCCAATAAACAGACTTTCTCAGCACCACCCCACCACCCCACCACTTTTTAAGTAGCTGGTACTGTGAATATTCAATTCAGTTCATACTGTTTGCTATGTTAAGAGTAACTGAAATAGTCTGTTTAAGTTCTTTTTGATTTAGAACCATTCTATAACAAAGCAAAGAGTTAAGAACGCAGAAAATTTGTCAGGTTATTTTGGATAGGAGAAAAAAAAAGAACATGGATGATGAGGCAAAAGCTGCAATTCAGGAAAAGTTCCAAAGACTCCGAGTATCAAATTGGTCAAGTTTACAATGAAGCAATACACACTGTAGGTGCTCCAGAAATTTGCTAAATCTGTCTTTAAAAAGAATGTTTTAAGAGATTTTGTACTGTCAAAGTGAGATAAAGGGTACATTTACAATTGTGGATATGAGGGAGAGAAAAGAAGAAAAATAACATTTCTATACATCTAGTATGTGCCAAACATATTAGGAACTATATTTTACAGAATCCTCAAAAAAACCCTTCTGAGGTAATATATATAAATATATATATATATATTTATATACTTTATAGATAAAGTAAACGAGTCTTGATGAGGTTAAGTAACTTACTCAAAGTCATACATAGAAAGTAACTGCGCGACCAAGATTCGAACCCAGATGTGTCTGACTCCAAAGCCCATGCTCTTTCCGCTGGCTACCCATGTGGAAACTACTTTTTTAAAAATTTTTTTAATTTTATTTTTTTTTAAAGATTGGCAGCTGAGCTAACAACTGTTGCCAATTTTTTTTTCTTTCTGCTTTTTCTCCCCAAATCCCCCCAGTACATAGTTGTATATTTTACTTGTGGGTCCTTCTAGTTGTGGCATGTGGGACGCTGCCTCAGCATGGTCTGACGAGTGGTGCCATGTACACACCCAGGATCTGAACCAGTGAAACCCTGGGCCGCTGCAGTGGAGTGCGCAAACTTAACCACTTGGCCTTGGGGCCAGCCCCTGGAAACTAGTTTTAAAGAAGGCAGGCAAGCTAGGCATTCAAACCTAGAAGAAATTTGGCCAGGCATATCAAAGGTGATTATAATTTAGAAAGAAAGGAAGATGTAAAACAGAATAGGAAAAGAAAAAAGGGTAAGGTTGATGAGACAAAAAATAATTTCACTTCTAAAATCACTGAGAAGGGGAATATAGTGACAGCTGTCTACAGAAGGTGGCAGCACAAATTGTTATATGAAAGAAAGTTATCTTAGTCATAAGCAGGTAGTGAAGGGAAGGCTGCTGATAAAGGTGAATTTGTCCACATTAGTGAATAATAACTATGATGGTGATGAGGTCCAAGAAATAGACAGGAATATGGGGAAGAAGGAAAAATGCAATGCCTAGTGAAGACAGGAATTTACTCTGATGGATTCTAACAGGGATGATATTGATGGTGGTGGAGGGAAAGAGATGGCAATAAAGAGGGTGAGCTTCTCTTGAACTCTGGGAGAGTTGTTTAAGTTCTATATATTACTCAAACAAATCCCTCTTGTTTGGTACATAGAATCAAATTTCTCCAAGGACTATTTCCCTTTCCCCAGAGAAAAGATCTGTGATACTTTATGATCTGAAAGACTGTAAAATTCCTAGCACCAAAGATTGCATTAACAAAACATCAATACATTTTGGTGTGCTTACCACTATTGCTGCAATAGTACTCTAAAGGAAAATATGTAAAACTTAAGCCATTTCCAGAAAGGAAATTTTTTATATATAGATAATATAGTTTTGAAGGCAGAATAATATATTTAGCATAATCCTATAAGAAATCAAATTTCTTTAGTCTCCTAGAGTACCAAATACTGTATTAGGTAAACTTTACCTTTATATGTTACAAAATGATGCAATTCTATCATCAGTTCTATATAACCACCAAAGAGTCAGGTGCTCTTAGACCCAAGGTTTCAGATGTTCTGCTAAGTTAGGCAGTATTAAATTTAGAACTGTTTTAATTCTTTTCAAACTATTTGGGCTTATTTTTACTATTGTTTTGTCCAAGGATTTTAAGTTTGTCTTAACTTCTTTCTTTTTTGACATTAACAAAGCAAATGAGGTTGAACTTCAGGAAATTTCAAAGAGGAAAGAACATATCACATAGAATACTCAAGTCAAGGTCTAACAATAATATCTATCAACAGCAACAACTGGGTTGCCATCCTACTTGTACCTTCTTTTTAGTGCTTTACATCTCATATGCAGGAAAAGGTTGAAAACCAAATACTCTTATTAAGTGTATAATGCAACAGGCTGCTCACCCCATAAATGAATCTCTGATTAAACTGCTGCATTGCTCCTTGAAGTTGACTACGTTGGAGCTGCCACTGTTCATAGTTCCGGACGGATTCCAATGTTGGCCTCTGCCACGTTGTTGTTCTTGTGAAATGGTCAACATAATAAATACGTCCCATGTTGTCAACCCGCCGTTCCCAGCTAAATCAGGATAAAAACAACCTAATTCAACAAATACTTATGAAACAGATAAGAATTAAGCAGGACTTCACCTTGGCCCTGGTGCGGGTTTGGTAAGATTTTACCTTGAGAAACTATTTTTTATTTACCTAAAGTCTTTTATTTTATATATCTTTAAATGGTATATAAGTAAACTTAAGATAAGTGTTTCTACAAATTTCTTTCTTTTTTTCTTTTCTTTTGCTGAGGAAGATTCGCCCCAAGCTAACATCTGTGCCACTTTTCCTCTATTTTTTAGTATGTGGGCCGCCAGCACATCATGGCCATTAATAGAGCACTGTCAGTCCACACCTGGGAACCAAACCCGGGCTGCCAAAGCAGAATGTGCTGAACTTAACCACTAGGCCACCAGGGCTGGCCCCCAAAATTTCCTTCTTAAAAGTTCTTAAGATGTATCAGCCAGGTTTTTAAAACACAATGTCCATTCACGGGGGGGGGGGCGGGGAACAGTCATTAAGAAAAAAGTTCTCATTTTCTTTCCCATGTTCTTTTGACTGTTGTTATCCCAATACAGACACAATTGTATATACAGCTTTCCATAGATATCAAAAAGCACTTTTTCACAAGAATACAACTATCTTATTTATTATTTCAAATGGATGCATAGTATTAAGTAAATGTTGACACAATAATTTGGTGATTTCTACCTGATTGTTTAGGGTTCTTTCTAATATTCTGATATTATAAATACTAAAATAATAAATACCTTTAATATATCACAACTTTTTTCCTTCCTTTGCACTATTGCTTTAGGATAAATTTCCTAGAGAGGATTACTACAAGTATGTACATTATCATGGTTACATATACTTCCTGTAAGAGTTGTAACTAACTTATTTCCCCATTTTTGCTACTGACTTCTGTTGAATAAAAATATTTTTCTTCCAATTATTTTATATAATGTAAATGCCAAATGCATAACATCATGTATTAATATACACTTTATTTCCCCAACTATTTTGCAATGAACTCACTATTACATATTAAACTTTTTAATATAATAGGGACTTTATCCTCATATATATGATGGGGCTATAATTCTTACTCAGTTAAATAATTACCCTTGAAGAAACCAATCCTAAAACCCTGCAGTTTGAGCCAGGTAAAAGTTCAAAAAGGAAAACTTGGAAGTAGCAAGACCTATGGAATCTTTAGGTTAGAAATGAGTGACGATAAAAATCATTCATCATGCTCAATCAATTCTCTGATGCTTTCCAGTTTGTATTCACTACAAAATAGAGTGGGTAGAAAAAAGACTGACAGAGAGAGGAAAAGCAGCAATGTAGGGAAGATTCTGTACAGATATAATCTATAGTTCTGAATAAATACTTCTTTTCTTCTTTAATTTGGACACTTACCCAGGAGGTAGAGGTTCTGGTCTATCCCACGTTGTTCTTTTTTCAATATGATCTACATAGTAAACTCGCCCATGCTGGTCCACTCTCTGCTCCCAACTTAAAGACAAAATTAAAAAGGCTGGTAACATACTTGTATGAATAGCCTGGCTTTTTAATCCTGTCTTTGCCTTTTTCTCTTACATTACCATATTTCAGAACTGAGGCGAATAAGAATATTAGTAAATAAAGAAGATTATTCCAAAAGAATTTAGGAATAAAGTCAAGAAATGTTATCCTGAGGGTGACACACAGTGGATGAGATTTCTTCTATAGAACTATCTGCTCTAGGAGATGCCTTATGTTTCTTAAGAGGCTTGAGGTCAATGCACTCAGGAGACAAAGTCTGAGTCAATCAGATCAGGGTATATGCAGGACTTGAATGGAAAAGAAAGCTGTAATTAATGTTATAAAATCTGAAGAAAGACTGAGCTGCTAAATGAAGGGCAAAGGACTATTTGGGTTCTAAAAAAGCTGAAAATAAAGAATAAGACTTTATCAGGTGTGTCTCTGCACAGTCCAACAGACAAAGTCAATCTTATTGTTCTAGTCTCCTTGACAGGTTTATCCCCAAAGTGAAGAAGATAGGAAAAAAATATCACAGCTTAGGTGTACCAATCACTTCTAAGAGTACCCAGTTTCTCTTTGCTAATCTCTTGCACAAACAATTCTCAATTCTGGCTTCTTACGTAGGTTTCCAAAAGGAAAATGGCCTAACTACCCACACAAGTAATATAATTCTGTTTAGCAATTAAAATTCTCAACATGAGAGTTTATTACTTTATCAGCTAGCCAATTAATCTTGATTAGCATTCTGAGCTCTGGATTAATTTGAATGTCACAATGTATATACATATATAAACTACTGGAGTATTATTAATTTTAAATATAATTAGTAGAGATTAAAATGGGATTATGAGTACTAATTTTCTGAGTTTCCTAACTTTGCTTTAAATGATTTCATGATGGAAAAATTTTTATTTTAAAAAGTGATTCTTTTTCCCTTCAAAGAAAAAGCAATCTGAATTAGGTGACTATTTTATTACTTGGACTTGGTTAACTTTCTGTGGTTCAGAGTCCTTCAAAAAATATATATATATTCTTCCACTTTACCCTAGCAATGAGGGGAGAAATTTCAAATGCGGTGAGAGCTTTTTTTGTTCAGTTTGACTCTACACACTCCTCCCCAAAATCAGTTACAATTGCTTGGAGACAGATTTTTAAAGAATGGAGTTCAGCATTATTTTCCTTATTAATAAGTATATGCAGAAGCCTAAAGAAAAGAAGTGTTAATCAAAAACAATTACTTACCCAGGTGGTAGGGGAGCTTGAGGTACAGGATTTAATGGCCTAGGGCCTGAGCCTCCAGATATAGTAAGAGGAATTATTAATCCAGACGTTGCTCCTTCAGATGTATTTGAATTTGTATTCGTTAGTGGCAGAGAGCCTGTGCTAGATCCATCACTTTCAGAAGTGGCAGATGGTGAACCATTGACAGATGCTATAAAAGATTTGGGGAAAATAGCAATATCTTTTCAGAAATCTAAATTCAGGATAGAACATTAACTTAAAACAATAAAAAGGTAGATGACAAACAAAATTTAAGATGTGGATATGCAGATGAAAATGACTTACATAATGGGAACTAGCCAATGGTCCCACTTAACAGGCTTGTTCACAACTTTTTAAGTTCTAACTACCCCATGTTTCATTATTAATTATGAAGCACATATAGATTCTGATTTCCTAATGTCACAAGAAATAAAAACTTTTAGAATAGGAAAGTTTTGGTATCCCTTATTATAGATTCATTTACTAACTTTCTAGATCCTTAAGACTGTCTTTCCTATGAAACCCTGAAGATCAGAGACCAATTTTTGATATTAATTACAAATACGGAAGATCTGAGTGATAATCAATAATATTCTTAAAAATAGTTAAGTACATATTACATCTTGAAGAAATACTTGTTGACAAAACAATTCCCAAAGGAAGTCTCCAATATTATGACAAAGTAGTATACAATCTCAAAGGTTGGAAGTAAATTGTTAACACAATTATCTACAGAAAAAAAGGAGAAGTATATAATTAAACACAGTCATTTAACAAAATGCTTTGTAGACAACTAATTTACTTTTCTAATAATATTTGGTTTAATTATTTTACATTCCCTGCCACATACTAGCACAAGAAAATAATAATATATTAAAGATTTATTCTGGCTAATCAGGAAAAATGAACCTGTAGATGTCCAGATTTTTACTACGTGAAATATGTTCATTTGTTGTATAATTTTTGCTTTAAAATCTGAATATCATTTAGCATTGTTGGGTCATTTGCCATTTACAAATTGTCTTTTTAAAGGATACAATGAGAATAAACAACCAGATCCTTGATTCTGGGACATGTTTATGTTCACACAGTTACAAAGTTTGCCAGAAAGTTGCAGTCTTATCTGTACTGCCTATACTTTATATGCTGCACATGTGATTTTCATTCTCAGTAGAGCACTTGCCTCAATAACTTCACCTCTGAAGGAAACACTTAGGGAAAAGGCACATCTTGATTACCTATAGAAAGATCATTCTTGACCAAAATCTTAAATGTAAAAATACATATAGGAAACTGATCTAAAAGGATGCCTTGACACCTACCTGAGGGTCAGTTCCCAAACAGAACATTATTTACAATCACAATACTGAGAGCTACATCTCTAGTGTATGGCTGGAATACATACCTGGTCTACGTGGGGTAGGTGGAGGTGGTCGTGATGGTCTTGGAGGCCTAGAAGGTTTAAAACCGCCATTTGAGAGTGATGGAGAATTATTCCCATTGACCCTCCTATTTTCAACAGACCCTACGTCCTCAGGGTCATCTGATCCATTTGTGCTTGCTCTGGGTACGAAGGCAGGAAAGAAAAGGGAATGGAAAATGAATGTTCTTTGCATTTCACAAAAAAACCAGCAGAGAGACCAAAACTTAAAGTTTTAGGAGCTTGAGAAAAGCTTTCTAATTTCTTTTAATACCTTTCTTGTATCTTCCATCACCTTCCTTCTTCTAGATCTTTCCTTTCAGTTCACAAATATAATTGAACCCCTCAACCTAAAACACTTCCTCAACGCTAACTGTTCCTCAAACTGTTCTCTCATACTCCTTTCCTTTATTATAATTTTTTTATTTATGCAATTAATGTAGTTAGCGCATTTTAATTTTTAAAAGGTTTTCAAAGTGAAAAGTAACTTCTAATTACAAAATAAAAATTACCTTCAATCCTATATTCTGGATATTATTACCATCAAGATATAGGAGTATCTCTTGTCAGTCTTTCTTCATTGGCTATGATTGTGACCATACAATGTATATGATCATACGATGTTTCATATCCTGCTGAGTTTTTGTTTCTTTGTTTTGTTATTCATTATATACCGGGCATTTCCCCCAAATTATTTAAAAACATTTCTAACGACTGTAGAATACCCTATCATATGGACATACCATAATTTAATCATTTTCTTTTTGTTGGTTGGTTGTTTGCAGGGTTATTTTGGCATTTTCTATTTCCTTCAGAAAGAGAACAGAATAGCTGGGTCAAAGTATGCAAATATTTTGAAGACTGAAATATTGATTGCTAAATTTTTAAAGAAATATTTTAAAGGTAATAATTGATCTGTTCTCCCATCAGCTGGATATGAAAACGCCATCTCACCATAAAGTGTTTAAATATTTTAAAATCTTTGGCAATCTGGTAAATAAAAATGTTAATTTTCAACAATATTTCACTTATAGGCCATATGAGTTTCTTCTTCCATGAACTCTATGTCTTTTGTATATTGTTCTATTATAGGAGAATATTTTCCTTATTATTTGTAAAAGCTTTTTACAATCTGAGGATACTAATTATCATCTTTAATATTGGTTAAATATTTGTCATTTGCATTTAATTCTATATTTTTAAATATACAAGAGTTTTATATTTCTGTATAATTTATTCAGAAATAATTATTCAGGGCTGGCCCCGTGGCCGAGTGGTTAAGTTTGCGCGCTCCACTGCAGGGGGCCCAGTGTTTCGTTGGTTCGAATCCTGGGTGCGGACATGGCACTGCTCATCAGACCACGCTGAGGCAGCGTCCCACATGCCACAACTAGAAGAACCCACAACGAAGAATACACAACTATGTACCGGGGGGCTTTGGGGAGAAAAAGGAAAAAATAAAATCTTAAAAAAAAGAAAGAATTATTCATATTTTCTTCTAAAGGTTTTATAGTTTCATTTTTTGAAATCAATTTTATTATTTTTTATTTTTTTTTAAAGATTGGCACCTGGGCTAACAACTGTTCTCAATCTTTTTCTTTTTTTCCTGCTTTATCTCCCCAAACTCCCCCTGTACATAGTTGTATATCTTAGTTGCAGGTCCTTCTAGTTGGGGGATGTGGGACACCACCTCAACATGGCCTGACGAGTGGTGCCATGTCCGTGCCCAGGATCCGAACCCTGGGCCGCCGCAGCGGAGTGCGAGAACTTAACCACTCGGCCATGGAGCCAGCCCCTGAAATCAACTTTAAAATCAACCTGGAATCTACTCTGATCTTGGGCTGAGCTGAAGCTCTAACCTGGTTTTTCATTTTCCACACAGCCGGTTTTACCTGGCTTGATTACTCTGAGATCTCACTCTTTTCTGCAGTATTTGACAGTGGTAAATACTCCATCTTTTAAAAACATTTTTCTCTCAACTTCTGTGACACCACTATTCTAATCTTGTACTGTCACTTCTAACCATCCTTTCTTTGGTTTGTCCTCTTCCTCTCATTCACTAAATTGTAGGTCCCTTTGTTTCTGTTCTTGTCCTCCTTTTCCTTTTCCATATATTTTCCCCTAGAGTCTCAAATTCCACGATTTCAAAGATCATCTCTAAAATGATTCCCAAATCAGACTCTTTAATCTTTGCCTCATTCCCATTCTCTGGTACCAAACTATTATCTAAATGTAGGAGATCTAGAATAACTCTCCAATACTAAAGCTACTCTTCCTCCTATGTTCTGGTTCTGTAGGAGATACTGCTATTCTCCCAGACAATTTGACTTTTTTTCTCTCCTGTGCTGCTTGACACTCAATACCCAAGTCCCACTGATTTCACTTCCACATTCTTTCTATACTTTTCTACCACCACTGCTCCAGTTCTAACCCTCATTATCTCTCAGTGGATTACCGTAACAAATTCCTAATAGGTCTTCTCACTTTCACTCACCACCACATAATCCAAACTATACACAACTGTCAAACAACGTAATTTTTCCTATGGAGTTCTGATCATACTGATGCCTTATGCAAATATTTTTAGGGACATTCCTCTCCACAGAAAAAGATTCTACAAGCCTATACTTACTTGCAAACCAAAATCTCCATCTGGCCCCAACCTCTGTAATACTAAAAATAACTTTTATTGAGGGCTAAGCACTTACATGAAAAAAAATTCCACTTTCGGCAGCAGTAAAGCATAATTACGAACTCAGGCTCTAAAGGTAAGGCTGTCCGAGGTTCAACTGTGCCATGCACACTTTTAACTCAGGAAACTTTCTCTTTCTGAGCCTCAGTTTTCTCATGACCTGTAAAAAATGATACCTACCTACCTCAAAGAAATGTTTATGGATTAACTGAAATAAGAGGAATCATGCTTATCAATATTGCCTGACATATTGTAACAGGCAATAAATATTAATTGATTCTACTCTCAAATTCACCTCCTATCATTTCTCCCTTTCAATTACTCTATTTTCAGCCAAACACTATGATTGAAGATTTCTAATAAAACACTGTGTTCTCTCCCACCTCCATGACTGTTTTTCTTCCTTTCCCCTAGAACTCCTTCCTCTCTGCAATTTCACCAAGACATGCATATCCAAATTATAACCATGCTTTGTGTTCTTAGGTCAAATGCTATTTCTTCCATGAAGATTTTATACATTTTATACCCTGATTTACATTTTTTAAAATAATACTTTATCTTCTAATAGTAAACAAAAATAAAAACAGTCCAAAAAGAAACAAGATTCAAACTAGCTCTGAAGTAAAAAAGTATATTAAGATGGAGTGACATTTCTGGAAAATTCTGCAAGCCTGGATTTTCAAGAAATAGCCTTTGTTATGTAACTGAAAAACCCATAGTTTATTGTAATCTAAGAAATAGCTATATGTCTAACCATAGTAGTTCTCAAAGTGTAGGGCCTGGTCTAGCAGCATCAGCATAACCTGGAAACTTCTGAGAAATGCACATCTTGGGCCCTACTCTAGACCTAATGAATTGGGAACTGGGGATGAGACTCAGCAATCTGTAGTTTAAAAAGCTCTCCGGGTGATTCTAACATACTCTGAAGTTTGAGAAACATGGCCATAGTACTAAAATAACATTGGTGGTTTGTTTTAGTTACTTTAATAAGTGGGTGTGAAGTTAAAACCCAAAATGGTTTTTAAAAACCAATATGGAAACCTATACACTATACAGAATTGTCAGTGTGAACCCACCACCACCATTATCTTTGAGAAGCAATTAGCTAATTATGTGCTATTATGGTTTTTTCCCACAATCTTGCAAACCTCTGCTTATCTCACCACACATATATATCTGACGTATACATAAACTCAGATGCTTATGGACAGGATAAAGAACCTTGAGAACTGAGATGCTAATACAATAAGGCCATAAGAAATATACAAATCAAAGAGTAGCAGTCAAAAAGGCACATGTAACAACAAAATCTTGAACACCAGGCACCAATCATCTTGGTACTTCATAAAAATGACAAAGACAACACTGAGAAACATTAAACATCCAGACATGCTATGGTGGAAAGGAGACAAGCAAGCTACATTTATAATACACATAGTGCTTGAATTAGGACAAGGCAAAATAATCTAAAGCTATTTAGTAAACTTTTTAAACGGTAACTGGTAAGGAGCCGAAGACTTTGTTCACTACATATATGTTGCCCTGCTTTTTAGTCTTATAGTTATGAAGTCTGCAAATAAAAGCAAAGGGGAAAAGCCAGTCATGGCCATGATTTCGTGTAGTAACATTTAAACAGCATTTGACAGTCTACAAAATGCATTTCAAACCCATCATCACACAGGTATGCTCTCTGGAATAAAAGCTAATGCAAAGGAATTCATGCTGAACACAAAAGACATGGTCAAAGATTAGTCTGGCAGTCTCAGAAACCTGGAAGACACTGTTCCTCAGATTATTAAGGACAAAGATTCATTTGGGAACATGTAAAGCATTGATTTAATAATTGGCACGAAGCTAAGGCTCTGGAAATGCCTTTGCAAGAAATTTATAGTTGTCTAGAGTGGTTTCATAAAAGTATTGTAAGAAAGAGATTTGCAAAAGAGAAACAAGAGAGTGGCATAACAGAAGCTTTCAATGGACATACAAAATTCGATTACATTCTCACTTGTCAATGAAAACACTTGGGTTAATTACTCAAAAGAGGAGTTAACTGACCAAAGCAAACTGAAATATTAAGACATTTTAATGGAGGAAATTTCAGGAATTCAAAGAATCTTCTATTATATGTAGAACTAAAAAGAGGCACAAGAGGCATAAGTTGTCTACGGAGATATTTATGAAATCTTAAAAAATTTTTCTGGGGCCAGCCAGGGTGGTGTAGGGGTTAAGTACATGTGCTCCGCTTCAGCAGCCAGGATTGCAGGTTTGGGTCCTGGGTGTGGAACTACACACCGCTCATCAAGCCATGCTGTGAGGGGCATCCCACATACAAAACAGAGGAAGACTGGCACAGACGTTAGCTCAGGGACAATCTTCCTCAAGCAAAAAGAGGAGGATTGGCAACAGATGTTAGCTTAGGGTGAATGTTCCTCACCAAAGCACACACACGCAAAAAAAAATCAAAAAGACCAAAATTTTTCTATTGCTTTTTAATCACAGTGAGAAATAAAAGTAGGTATTGTTCTCTGGGCAAGAAGTTACTACTCTTTAATAGTCTACCTCTTATGAGATTAGTATAAAAGATTTTTTTGTCACAGGAGTGATTCTGTGAAGGTAGATCTCTATTAGGTAAAATAGAACAGTTTTATAAACTTTGATTTTCTTAAATGTCTTGAGTTGTCCTTTGTTTTTAAGTTTTTATTATTAAATTTTCCATGCATCACAAAAGTAGATAGAATAGTACAACAAACTCCCATGGACCTATCAACTCAGCTTCACCAATGATCGACGTTTTCTTCTACTTGCTCCACTATCCTCCCCTACAGCATCTGACACTAAAATACCCCATCTTTCTGAATATTTTCCCTTATGTTCTGTGCCACTGCTTTTTGGTTCTTGTTTTCCTCCTCTGACTACTCCTTCCATGGTTCATCTTCTTCCTACCCACTGCTTACCCAATTTGGGAAAAAAAAGAATCTAGTGTGATTTTTTAATTCTCTATTTAAGACTTGTCCCTTACTGCTTTAAGACAAGGGTCATCTCCTTTCCTAATTTTATCTCCCATTATCAGTTTCTAGGATAACCAATATACACTTAAAGTTTGTTAAGTCACTTAACACAACCCAAGGTGTTCAACACTTTTCAGGCCCTAAACCTAAAGGCTGATAGTGCTGAATTAAAGTGCTAAATCTAAGCTAAGAGCCAACAGCTGGCACAAATCTCTGCCCCTTCTCTGAAGGCCCAGAAGATATCATAGCTAGTGAGGGCCTTCACATATACCCAAAGCTTATATTCCAGCTTTCCTAGAAAAGAAATTTAACAGCCCAGTGATGGCCCTAGGATTCTGAACTTTCTGCCTTTGTAAAAGTGCCAATATATTCACTTACTCCAAGATGAAGGAAGTATTAGTGATGTGGGTATCCCTGGCCTACTCCAGAGAACTGCAGTCAGATAAGCTGAGTCTTGAATCTTTCATAAATATTTCCTTTCTTACCTTGAGCCTGAATTTTTTTTCGACACTCATGTATTTTTATATCAATCTGAACTTGAAGTTTTGACTAAAATGAATCTTTATTCATTCTCCTTCGTCTCTTTCTGCATTCTACAGTAAGCAATAAGTGAACTCTTACCTTGTTTCGTCCTTGGGTCTGGAGCTATCATCATTCTGTGAAGCACCTTTAACGTCAATAAAGTTTAGTCAGAAAATGAGTTTTAAAAACTGCTTTTCACTTTTTTCATAAATATATTATGTAAGCAAAGCCTTTTATTAAATCTTCCAGTAGAGAAGACACTAAAACATAAATTTCAACATGTCATTTAAAAAGAAAATGTGATAAATGTTCATATGATTGAAGTAAGAAAAGTTTTACCAAAATTGTGGAGATGTTAATTAGTCAAGGTATATTACTCGTGCTACTTCTGCCTTTTTTGAAATATGTTTGCTTGATTCTAACTCTAATCTATTATTTTAGCTATCTTTTGTATTCTAAATACCTCACAAAAAAAGTGCTGATCACCAGCAGGATGATGAATAAAACAGATTCTGAAAACAGAAAATCCTGTAACATCTCTCTTACGCAAGGGTCTGGAAAACAGCTTCAAGAATAGGAAAGGCACAAATGGGTCTCAAAGTGGACAAAACGAACACCACAACATTCACAATTTCTTCAACTTTTATTCATGGGAGATATCCCTAGGATTCAGTATAGGCTTATGTACTATAAAAGCATTAGAGAGAGGCTGCTAAAGGTAGGCAGTGATTGGAGCAAAAACAGTAGACAGAGAAGGAAAAACTATAAAATGCAGAAATAAGAACTCAAATTTAATATTCTAGGTCATTTAGTTAAGGAACAATAGTCCATGAGTACAGTCATAGTTTCAAACAGTGAAATCACCACTATGTTACTCCAAAGCATAATTAATGGATTAGTTCATTAAAAAGATGCTGAGTCACCACTATATCATACTTTGCAAGGTTGGCAAATATTTCATCTAGTCTAGAAATACTACATTAAAAAATATAGTTTGGGGGAAAAGATAGATAAAATGTGGTATATCTATGCAATAGAAAATTATTCAGTAATAAAAGGAACTATTGAAACATGCTATGTCATGGATGAACTTGAAAAAAATTATCCTAAGTGAAAGAAGCCTAACACGAAAGACCACATATCGTATGATTCAATTTATATATAATGTCCAGAAGAGACAATTTTTAGAGACAGAAAATAGGTTAGTACTTGCTTGGAGCTGGAGGTAGGAACAGGATTTCCTATAAATGGGCAAGAGGAATCTTATTGGGGGGATAAAAATCTTCTAAACCCAATTTACAGTGATGGTTGGATCATTCAGTTAAATTATTAAAAATCATTAAATCACATACTTGAAATGGGTGAACTTTATGAAATATAAAATACACCTCAATAAAGCTGTTAAAAATGGTTTTAAGAAACATGGTACAATGAAACACATTTTTGGTTGAAAAAGGCACATTTCAGTTTTATAAGAATTATTTTTATATGGAATATATTCCCCCAAATAGCTGATGAGACAAATTAAATTAGAAAACCAAACCAAAATATCCAGCATAAGTTACTAAAATCAGTCAATTATTATCCCACTCTTCTCAAAAATTAAGAGAACTGTTTGGAATAATCTATTTAAATCTACCAATATTGCTACTTCTAAACTTTCTCATTTACTACAGTGAAGCATAGTTAATATTTAATCACATCGACTCTGAGGCCAGACTTCCTGGGTCTGTATCCTAGCCTCATCACGTACCAACTTTGTGACCTTAGAAAAGTACACTTTCCCATGCCTTTTACCGCATGTATAAAATGAGGACAACAATGATACCTACTTAATAGAACAGATGTGAGAATTAAACATATAAACACTTAGAATAGTGCCCAGCACATATAAGCACTCCATAAAATAATAGCTATCATTATTTCTAAAAGTTTACATCTCATCAGCAAAGTTCGAACCAGGGCCACTTTCATTCAATCTTTTATTTCACTTCAATACACAGTGAAGCGATAACTATGAAATTTATAAATTATTTACATCTAATTCTGTGCTTTCAACCAGAGAAAAGTTTAAAAAAAAAAGATCCAGTACTTAAAACACTTACACAATGAATATCCAAAAGGAGAACAATGGTTGTACTTGAAGTTTACATTTTACAAATGTATTGCTCTTTAAAAGTATTCCCAATCCAACGTCCTTAAGAAAAACTGATCAGATTTCTAAATGAACTCGTTTTATTTACTCACAGGATGCTTTGGAAGAAGATCCACAAAAAATTTCTTCAACAGACAACAGGGGCTACTCAAAAGGGCCCTCCTGCCCAGAAAATAACTAGCTCTTAGAGGAAGCAATTTAACACATTGTTCCTATGGGTGCCTAGCAATCTCAAAAGCAAAACAAACAACTGAACTGATACTAGAACAGGAACTGAGTGCAGTAAGCAAATGTGAAAGGGATGCACAGAGGGCTATTATCAGCTATGAGATGGATCAGAAACAAAGGCTTGGGTTAGCAGCATGGTGAGGGGGCTGAATCAGACAGTCACATTAGGCTGGGTATCCTGGAAAGGAGCTAAAGTGTTCCCAGGTATGTGGCACACCTTAGCAAAAGAAATTTTCTCTGGAGCAAAGAATCCCCATTTCAGGCCCCTACAATTCCCACAGACTAGGATCAATATAAACAGGCAATCAACGAGCAGCAAACACATTAAGAAAACAATCCTCAATGAAGGACAGACATAAAACATTTATATTCCCAAAGATTTCTGATACTAGAATTTTCAAATGGAGAACGTAAAAAACTATGTATCAAAAGAAAATTAACAAGCAAGAAAGGAGAAACTATCAAAAATAAGCATCAGCAATTCCACTCCTAGGTATATACCAAAGAGAAATGAAGAATGTATACAAAGAAACTTGTACACAAAAGTCTATAACAGCATTATTTATAATTCATTAATAGCCAAAAGGTAGAAATGAGCCAATGCCCATCAGTGGATGAAAGGATGAACAAATTGTGGAATGGAAGTACTCATACATGTTTCAACTTGGATAAACCTCAAAAACAATATGCTAAGTAAGAGAATCCATACAGAAAAGGTCACACACAGTACAATTCCTTTTTTATGGATATATCTGAATAGGTAAATCCATAGAGACAGAAAGCAGATTAGTGGTTACAGGGAGGAGGGAATGCAAAATGATTACTTAATGGGCAATGCTGTGTTTTTCTGGGGTGATGAAAAACTCTGGAAACTAGAGAGGTAGTGGATACACAGCATTGGGAATATACTAAATGCCACTGAATTGTACACTTTATGAAGTTAATTGTATGTGATGTAAATTCCACCCCAATCGAAAGAAGCACAAAAATGGGGCATGTTTGAAGAAACAATGAATGTTGTAAAGAAGAAAATGTACATATCATTATATTCCAGCAATTCCACTCCCAAGTATAGATCCTACATAGACCCTTCAACCTGTGTATGATGAGACATATAAATACATAAATGCAAAAATGTTCAATGTATCACTGTATGTTCATAAAGGCAAAAAACTGGAAACAATCCAAATATCCTTTGACATAAAAATGGATAAACTGTGGTACATTCACCCAACAGATTATTATACAGCAGTGAAAATAAATGAGTTACAGATACAATAATATGGATAAATCTTAAAAGGCAATATCGACATTTCCATAGAGCTCAAGAAAAAGCACAAGTAATACACCGTTTAGGGACACATGCATATGTGATAAAATTTTTTTTAAAGCAAGGAAATGATAAATTCAAAATTCAGAACACTGATTATCTCTAGGGGAAAGATAAGGAATGACAGAGGGAAGAATATACAGGGAGACACAATGATATCGTTAATTTCTAATTCTTAAAGCTGTGTGGTGGTTCAAGGGTACTAATTCTATTATGCTGGTTTATATCTTACACATATTAAATGAGAATATATGTTACATATATTATATATATGAAAATATGAATCAAAATGCTTTGTAAATGCTAAAAATAAATGAAGAATACAGTAAAGTTTTAGTTGAAATCAGCAATAACCGTGCTATAGCCTTAATACTTCAATTTTTAAAGTAGTACTGGTAAACTAAGACAAAAAAAGTGTGGAAAGGGAGTTTTGGTGGCTTTTTTTGGAAAGTACATTACATTACATAAAAAATGTTCAAATATAATTCAAATTTTAAAGAATACCATTACAGCAGTTTCTCTCTATAAAATAATTAGTTGGTACCCAGACCCAGTTAAATCTAGTAATTTCACATAATATTTGGTAAAGCAAAACAACTATGCTAATTGCTTAGAATTTATTATACTGACAAGAAACATTATAGATATGTTCACATATGAAAACGGTTATTTACCCTAAAATTAAAAAGAATTACAAAAACTAGAGTCTAATGCAAGAAAGAATGAGATAAAATCAAAATGAAATGGAACATACAAATAAAAACCAGAGGTCACATATGCAAAAAACTATCCTTAAATTAATTTTAAACACATCTCCAGAGTATACACGGTAAAGAACAAAGATCTTTACAAGAATACGTTCCTATTTTATAATCATGAATTTAAAAGTAAAATAGATTTTTATTTCTCTTAAGGAAAACTAATGTCTTCGACAATAATACTTTTTGTTGTTTCTTGTTGGATGTCATATTTGGGAAGACAGCTGTAAAAACTAACAATCCACCACTACCACCTGCCCAACAAGTAAAAATAGATGAAGGGGAAGTTCTTGCAGATAGGAACAACTGCCCACACTCAATTTGTTGAGTTAATCTGAGGGCTACAACAACGTCTACCAACTAGCAAATTAAAATAAAGGCCTCTTCTCAGAGACTTATAAAAGCAGATTAACTATGTACTTAAGTAGAGGAAAACACCAGGGCAAATTAAGTAGTTACTTTCTAAACCAGAGAAATAAGAACGAGTATCCGAGGGGCTGGCCCGGTGACGCAGTGGTTAAGTGCACACATTCTACTTTGGTGGCCCGGGGTTCACTGGTTCAGATCCTGGGTGCAGACATGGCACTGCTTGGCAAGCCATGCTGTGGTAGGCATCCCACGTATAAAGTAGAGGAAGATGGGCATAGATGTTAACTCAGGGCCAGTCTTCCTCAGCAAAAAGAGGAGGATTGGCGGCAGATGTTAGCTCAGGGCTAATCTTCCTCAAAAAAGAAAGAAAGAAAGAAAGAGAGCATCCGAGAAATAAGAAGGAGTATCAAAAAAAGTTAAAACTGAGACTCTCAGTGGGATATTAAACTTGTTCCCTGAGTGAGGCAAGGGTGGGGAGGTGGGGTGGAGATATAAAGCTCTCGTTTTTAAATAAAGCTTGACGAAAAGTGGGAAGAACAAACAAACATGCCGAGTAAATTCTGTTTCACTGGAAAAAGGTTTACTTATATAACTGCCATTTTTAGAAAATTCATCCACCAAAAAGAATGAACCAAAAATGTATAAGTACTAAAAGGGATAATGTTCTCTCATCAGGAAAATCCAGTCTTCACAGTATATCTAAATAAATAGCAAGCTTTATTTGGTAACCTTTAATATCAAAATTCAGACAGTGATTTCTTTTTATAAACATTATTTAAAAATTAACCAAAAATAATACAGTGTATAAGAACAGGTTTCTTATAAAGAACCATCCTATGTGTTCTTCCACAAAAACTTGTAACTGAACACGCTCAGGGAAAAAAACCCTGTAAGATTAGAAAAATATTAGGGGCTGGCCCCGTGGCCAAGTGGTTAAGTTCACGCACTCCGCTTTGGTAGCCCAGGGTTTCGCCGGTTTGAATCTTGGGCGCGGACATGGCACCGCTTGTCAGGCCATGCTGAGGCGGCATCCCACATGCCACAACTAGACAGACCCACAACTAAAAATACACAACTAGGTACCAGGGGACTTTGGGGAGAAAAAGGAAAAATAAAATCTTAAAAATAAAAAAGAAAGAAAGAAAAATATCAGACTACAAAGCAACAGCAATACCTACCAACCAATCCCCCAACCGCCACAGCCCCTCGTCCTCCTCCCCCTGCCCCCACCCTTCTTCTTATTCAACCAAACAATGCCCATGTACTAGAAATTCAATTTTAGTGTTAAACTCTAATTTTCATTTCTGGCTTGTAGTTAAAGTTAGAGAAACGGAACCAGTCAAAGAACAATACAAGTGTAGTTCCCACTGCATGTGCCTGTGGGCTGAACTGGGTTTTCTTTGTTTGCTTACACAATTCATGATTTGATCTAAAATTCCTAGGTTTTGAAGTGTGAAACCAATAGTGTATTGGAAAGGAAAAGAAATATCAACAAACATTTGTGTTTCAATCTTGACTCTACATCATACTAAGTTGGTGTGATATTGGACACACTATTTAAACTCTCAGAGCCTCACTTATGGGCAAAATGCAAGTAACCTTACAGAGTTGTGATGGTTGAATGAGTATCTATGTAAATACACTAACATAGTGCCTGGCACATGGCAGGCATTCAAAAAGTGGCAGCTATTGTATCTGGCAACTCCAACGCTAAAATCTACTGTGACTTCCCGGTTAAAACCCCTCTTTTCTTCAAAGAATCAAGTTTAATTTTGTCAATTATTGTCCTACTTGAGCAGAAAACTGGTGACACAGAAATATCCACTTCTATAGGAAATAAACAGTAAAGTCAGAAGTATAAAAATGCAGTTCAGATCCTACGCTGAAATATGAAGACTGACATGCTTTACTTTTGTTAGTTATTAAATATTCTGCATTAGTAAGAGTTTCAATTTATAGCGTAAAAAACTTAGGAAGCTATAAATACTGAGGTGTAGAGCAGTTTAACAATGTAATTTAAGTTGCATCTTATCTTCCAGAATTCCAATTTGTAGAAAAATGTAACTATTATAGAGTTTGTAGTCAATTAAAAGGAACGTGTTAACTCTGAAGCAGTACAACTATTTCAGAAATTTCTCTCTACTCTCCTTAACCCCAAAGAACCCATCTGGAAGATACAGCAGGACTATTTTGAAGGTTCTGCTATTAGAAAAGGTCATAAGTTAAGCAGGAAGTAGGAAGTCTTCGAAAGTAGAAACAGAAGAATAATAGCACCTGACAACTGTGAAATGTTTCATAACACAGTTTCTAAGTAAACAAAAGATCTTTGTGAGACTAATCAAGGAAACCATTAATCTGCTCTTTCTCTTGGGGCCTCTAAAATCTATGTTTCAAGTGAAAATACACTTAGCACATTGGTAAGTAATGGAAATATCTAAATGGAATCCATTGAGAAGTAGTTTTATTAAGCATGCTAGCTGTGCAAGCACTAACTCAGGTGCCACCAAACTTCTCTTAATCACAGCTCATTTTTATTCCCTTTAACAAACACTAATAAATCATAAATTGGAAGATATACAGCATACATATAATGAATTGGTTTTGTCACTATTATAACACAAAGACATCTCTATAAATGTAGTCTACAGAAACAAGAGGAATGACAAATGGATTTCAGCTTGTATTGGCTGTCTGGTACAGTACTAAGGATTTTGAGTCAAATTTAAACTCAACTGGACACTGCTGTAGACAAACTATGTCTGCCTTTGGCACTAGTCAGGGAGTGACATCATATATGTCATATTAACTGCTATCATTGGCCTACAGAATAAATACTTTATATATCAATTCATTACTCATAGGGCCCACTGTGATTCAACTTTTATTTGGCTAGCTTTTCAACTTATAGAAAAATGTTTTATTCATATAAACAATGCACTAAAAGGAAAATGTTTAAAATGATTAATGACTCTTTTTAAAAAGGAAATAAAATAATTTAATGTGAATAAGAATAGCAATAATTACACACAGCATACTACAGTGGCTAATATAAGAAGGATCATTAAAGACCTTATACAAAAAGTGATTACTTACTTTCTGAACACGTAGTTTCACCATTGGTAACAACTTCAGACTCTAACTGCAGCCCATCAAGACAAACTGACAAGTCTCCTATTGTCTCTGTCGGCTCTTTGTCACCTACAAGCTGTAAAGTCACAACTACTTCCTCAACTGAAAGAGAATAAAATTACAGAACAAAATAGTCACTTTTTTTCTTTAAGTTATCTCAACTCTTAAAAACAATGTCAGAAAAAATTTCCATTTATATGTACATAAATTGTTGTATCCAAGGTTTCAGGCCTTTGAAAACCAAAACATTCAGAAAATAGAACAAAATTTGCTAATGCTTAATATCCATAATATAAAATACTAAATAGCTCAATTATCTCATTTATTATATTAATTCTATCCTTGTATAAAATGAGCCAGCAGGGCAACCAAGATTATTCAGCAATGTACGTCTGAAGTATATTGAGTGACAGCATATAACTTAAGAATGGATTATATCTCCTAAATCCTAGATGAGAAAATTCTTAGAAGTATGTTTTAGATAGTTAAGGGATAGAAAAACTCTATGTTTTAAAATCATGATATATCAATAAAAACAAGCACGTTTCAAGTTTTTATATAACTATATACATATAAATAAAACCACAATTATCTAAAATGAGAAAATTAAAAAAATAAGCATCTAAAAAGGAAATCTGTCAAAATATTAACCATATTTGCCTCTCTGAAGTGGAATTACGTTTTTCCTTCATTTCTGCTCTGTTTTTTAGTTCTCTATAATTGAGTACATAGTATTTTAATAAATATCTATTTACTAAATAAATATTTATTTAAAATATTGGATCCAAAACAAATGGCTAAACCAAGGTTACTTGGAATGCTTTAAATAGTTCAAGATTCTTCTCTCTGGTAATATTATAACCAAGTAAACTTAAATAGTGAACACAGTCATTCTGCATGTTTGGCATATGAATTTCTTCCAGAAAAACAAACAGCTGAGCATAATTTCTATTATTTTTACATACATACGTTTCATATTGTTTGACTTTAATGTTTCATAGATATCTAATGCAGCAGTTCCCAACAAAACGTCAGATTTCAGCGTCTGGTGACTCCACACACGAAAATGTAATTTACTCACAGGGGTGACGATACTAAAGGTGAAGAAAAGTAAAAAAAAATATTATTTTCATTAAATATTACAATGGGATCCTAAATAAATTATAATAGGTTTTAATGTCTAAAATCTTCTCACTGCATCCCTTACAGTTTACTGTACAACCAATATTGCCTATATTCTATAATCTTATGAAAAACATATTTGAATGTCACATGTTTGAACAGTCATTTGCAATAAACTGTATAAAAACTATTTTAGAGTCATCAATTAAAAAAACAGGAACACTATATAATCTACCAAAGTCCAATGGTTCAATGTTATCAAGACAAATTCTAGAAATATTTGAATTTCTCTATACCTCATTTTCTCTAAAATGTGATCAAATTTTCGGGGACAAATAAGTGCTTTCCTCCCTAGAAATCTACCTATGCCTATTACCACCATCATAACTCCACCACCATTTTAACGTTGACAGGTAGTTTAAACAAACTAAAAAATTTTCACCTTAACACTGCTTCTTTTGGGGGGAGGGGGGGGTGATAGAATCTGTTCACTTTCTTCTTTTCAAAATTCTAAGATGTTACTTTCAGGAGAACATATAGTATATATTATATTAAGAAAATATTTCTCTATTAGTCCTCTGGGAAATCATAATGCGGATGGAATAAGAGTTGATAAATTTAATTTTAATTTGAGAGAGGATAAAGTATACTGTCAAAGATGTTCTTATCTGAATTATTTCAGTTCAGTTCTAGAGAGAAATCTGGAAAGCCTGATATGTAACTATGGAAGCCGTGTTAAAACTGCAGGCCAATCTGCTGCAACTTAAAAATTCAGGAGAAGAACTTGAGCTGTGTGTTTCCCCCAAACATCTGGGCTCAACAACAGCACTACTATATGAGGCTACAAGAAGAGTTTCTTTTTTCTTAACTTTTAAACCAGTACGGAGTCCATGTCATTATTAGCTTAAGAATCTCAAAGTGCACATCTAGTGAGCAGAAACAGCAGTTGGCAGAAAGTAGATGGTGAACATCTCTAGTCATTATAGAGGCTGTGACCTTTTATAGATTTCACTGGCTTTTTAAAAATTTTTACTCATATATTGTTTAATTTAGATTCAATCTCCAATGGGCCACTAACTAAAAACAAAATCTAAGAAACATTAATGTTAAAATAAATATAGATGAGGAGCATTAGAATGATATTTCTGCAAATAGGCCTCAACATGATCCTCAGTAAATTCTTAAATTTCACTCATTTGCTCAAAATCATCATAAAGCATATCAAGATGCCCTACAACTTCAAAAATCCATGTTAAAGAATAATATAGGTATATCCGATTTGTTTTGCCATTTATTAGAAATAAATACTATCCTCATATGCATGTATCATGTGAAGAGAAGAGCTTATAGTTTCAAATGTCGCACCTCACCACTTAGAAATAAAACTTTTTTGAGCCACCGGTTTATTTCTCTAAGGAAAAAAATGCAAGAATTCCAATGTAAGGTCACGAAAGCAATTTGTCTATATTTGATGTGGTAACAACTAGTTATGTTTTGAACTAACGTTTTAATATACATTTAGTCCCCAAAACAAATATGCTAAATTATTTTAAAACTCATTTATTGGTAAATCATACTTTTTCTTCCATTTTAATAAAAAAATTAAAATTAATCTATAATTCCCTTCAATGAGAGTTCAATAGCAACATTTGGGGCTTTGTCAATAAGTGTCAAAATTGAGCTATATCCTACTTCTATGAATTCATGCTACAGATAAAAACACCAACATAGAGACACATGCACATGGATGCATGTTGCAACACTGTCTAATAGTGCAACATGAGAAACCAACTGATCAACAGTAAATAGTAAACAAAAGAACTAGTAAAATAAATGATAGTCCATCCATATTAAGGAATATTATGTAGCTATATAAGTGATGTTGGACCTGTATGTACTCAGCTAGAAAGATAACCTATTATGGATGTTAAATATAAAAACAGAGATGTAGAATAAAATGTATAGCATAATTTTTGTTAAAAAGGAAAAAAAAGCCTGTGTAGGATCTATGTGGACATTGTAATTAAAAAAACAAAAATAAAAAAACCTATTTTTAAAAATTAAATTTAAAAAAGTAAGCTACTCATAGCCCTCTATTTCAATCCTAGGTTAAGGAAAAAGCTGCTAAGAATCTTTCTAGACCCACGACCATGGGCTCTCTCAGCTGTTGTTCAGGGGTAACAGTGTTACCATCACCAACTAAACTGGAGAAAGTGGAAAAAAAGAAGAAGACTGGAAAAACAGAACTATCTAAAGAAAAACAAAATGGTAGAGGAAGGAGTCCTAGGAACCAACGAAAAGGAAAAAAAAAAAAAAGATGAGACAAAGGAGGAGCAAAGAAAACAAGTTAGAAACTTTTTCAAAGCTGCATTTCTGCTCACCTACTAAACAAAATATATGGTAGAAAATACTTTCAAACCTACACTGTAAGGGGTTGCTTCCATTTGGGACTACTTGTATTGTTGCATTTTTCTGTCTTCTTTGACTGTCCATCTACTGTGACTTCCACATAAGGACTCGGTCCAAACCAATTCTTTTTATTTTCTTTAAGTTTTGCTGAAATGACTAAGAAAAGGGAAAATATTCAATGTTTGAGATGTTAGTTCATCCTTCGAATTAATTTAATTTCATCAAGGTTAAACAGAATACTATCACTTTTAACTCAGAGAAGCAGTTTTACTCTAAAATATTTACTAATTTCATTCACCCATGACCTTTGTATTATATAGGACTTCACCACACCATCCACCCAAATTCCTATCAGTAGACCCCCACTGTCAGTATCAGTAGTCCCAGAACTGAGGTCAATTAAAAAGTAAATCAACAAACTTGATCAACAAATATTCGAATGCCTACCATGTATCAGATATTGCTCTAAACTGTAGATAGAGCAGTTTACAGTACAGAAAAGGTCCTGGCTCTCTAAAAGATAACATCCTAGTTAAAGAAAAACCTTTGCGAGGAGAAACAGGCTAAGGAGGCAGAATATGACTTGGTAACAAGCAAAGTCTCTAAGGAAGTACTTTTAAGCAACCATCTAAATGAAAAGGAGCTAGCCATGTGAAGAATGGAGCTGGAAAGAGGGGAGCATTCCAGACAGAGGCAAGAAAGCTTGGCATTATCTGAGGAAAAAAATAGCAAACAGAAAAGAATGGTAAATGAGAGGAGATCATGTTTAGTTTTGTAAACCAAGATAAGGAATTTGCATTTTATTCTAAGCATGCTGGAAAGTCACTGGAGGAAGAGAGTTACAAACTAAGATTATTTTTAGTACCTCATATACCTCATCTTATCTTAACAAGAGCTTCCTTCATCATGCATCTTGAGATACTGACTCCTTAGCGTTCAACCTTGAGTTAGTCACTTTTGCCATGAAATAGCCTTTTCAATCCCCTTGGCAGGTATACAAAGTAGATTTGAATCTAGCAGACCACCCATGGTTCCCACAAGTGACAACTCATTGTTCCCCTATAAATGAGGTGATCACAGCCAAGGAAATACTCTACCACCTGGATATCTACTCCAGCAGCAAAGATCAAAGACTGCCGCTGCCCATCAGGGTTAAGGGCAATAATTACATACAAAGTGCTTTAACAAACACCAGTAAATCATAGATTGTTAGTAATACAGCATACATATAATGAATTGGTTTTGTCATTATTATAACACATTATTATATGTGTTAAGGGACCCTTGGAGTTGCTAGAGGAATTCGTATAGCAGCTGCCCAAAAGCTCAATATACAGTCCAAAGCATAGACAGTCATTCTAGCAGGAACAGTCCCAGGTAGCAGCCCTGAATCTCTTGATTTCACATACATCAAATGCTTCTGTCCTTTTGTGCCTGTGTGCCTTTTTGGTGGCATCCAAGTCAGCTGCAGGACTGCTATTCTAACAATGTTTGCACATTCTATAAATCAAAGTTTCAACATTATTGTGAAATACTTGGTATAATAAAGTTCAATTGGATTCACGATCAATATGCTTTATAAAAAAAAATCTGTCAAAGAAAGAAAAAAAAGAGCAGCAAGAGATAATGCTAGAAAAGTAGGTAATAAGGAGCCAGCGAGAAATTTTCAGTAGGAGTGCTGTTTAACAAATTTACCGGGTGCCTACAACATATATCAGTTATTGATATGGGGACTGAGGATACAGTGATGATCAGATTAACACTCAAAGATCATTCCATTGCTGTGGAAAAAAATAAACTGAAAGGGAGACAAAAACAGGGGTTAAAAGGCTACCAGAGTGATCCAATCAAGAGATGACAGTGGATTGGACTAGAGTGGTGAACATGGATATGGAGAGGAATAACTATTTTCTAAGAAGTAAGAGGATTAGATTGATGAGGAAGTTGGGGGAAAGAAGCAAGGGTAACTCCCAAGTTTCTGGCATGAATAACTGGATGGAAGATGGTGTCATTTAATAAGATGGAAAAGATCTGAGAAAGAACAAGTTTGAGGAGGATGACATGGGCAGGAAATGAAGAGTTTTATAATGAATGTATAAAATTTGAGATGCCTGTGAGATGTGTAAGTGGAAACACTAAGTAAGAAGTCTTTTTCATAACAAAAAATATTCAAGTGAGGACCAGACCTATCTCTGATTAATATGTATTATAAAGCTTTAGTACTTAATACAGAGCCAATTTTAATCACAGGATTGCCAAAGAAAAATATAACATTCCTATTTTTAATACACTTCTGGTCTGAGAAAAGGTGAAAGAGCCTAAACAATTACAGATAAGCCCATTACATTTTAGGGGCTCTTGTGGTCCTCCGAAACTGATTAAATCTATAACAAAGAACAATGCAAGTCTGAAAGGAAGGAAATGTTCTGCTCTCAGTGACTTTTTAGGATTCAAACTTTAGGATTATTCTGGCACATAATCCCACCCAACCCCAATAGACCCATTTTAGGAAACTTTAAATGTGGAAATATTAGGGGAAGGAACACCAACTGTTTGTGTTTACTATGTGTTTGGCACTTAAATATTGTCATTTCAATTCTGGGTGAAAAGTCACCCAGACTGTCTATTCTGGGTGAAAAGTATTATCATTTTAATTTTTACACATAAAAAAACAAGCTCAACAGATTTTAAAAGTTTTGCGAGGGGCCAGCCCAATGGCATGGTGATTGAGTTCATGCGCTCCACTTCTGTAACCCAGGGTTCGTGGCTTCAGATCCCGGGTGCAGACCTACACACCATTTGTCAAGTCATGCAGTGGTGGCATCCCACATACAAAAAATAGAGGAAGACTGGCACAGATGTTAGCTCAGGGACAATCTGCCTCACACACACACCCACACACCCACACACACACACACACACAAAAGTTTGCCAAAGGTTCACTGCAAAGTCTGGACAGGAGAAATTATTTAAGTGTTTAAATCTCAAAGTTTAGATTGCATAAAACTTTTATTACAGTCTTAATATTATAAAACAGATCAATGTACTACTCCTGAAATTTAAATTCCCATAGTAAATTAAAAGAATAAAAGAATTGGAAATTATAAATTGGAAGAAAAGGAACAAGAAAAATGCCAGTATCATCTGTCACCTGGGTTACTGCAAGACCTCTAACAACTGGCCGTTTTTACTCTCACTTCTCGAATCCAATCCCTCACAGCTACTAGAATTATCTTCCTAAAACAGATGTGATCATGTCAACACTTTTCAATGATTCTCTAATGCCTGCAAGATAAAGTTTAAATTCTTCTGGGGCAGTTTATATTGCTGTACCTTTTCAGCCTCTTCCTATACCCAAATCCCACCCAGACTCCTGGTATTCTAACCAACCCTTAGCTGTTTCCTGTCTTTCACACCTCTATAGGTGCTACTCCCTCCACTCATAATGATCCTTCTTCCTTTTCCACTCAATAAAATCCTACTTCCTGAGAGACAAATGCCCCCTTCTCTTTGACTGAATGCTTCTTTAAACCTAAGAAGTTAAACTGTTCCTGCCTCTATGCTTCCACAGCATTTTCATATTTAAGGCTCCTACAGCTTTTCATTGTGTCTTAGTTTTTAGTAAATTTATTAGTTTTTACTTATTTTACTTATTTAACCCACCCTGTAATCCCCTTCATGGCAAAAATGTAGCCAGTCTTTATAACTCCTAGAATACTTAGTGATTTAAACTCGAGAGACATTTAATACATTTGTTGAACCAAATGATCAGTGATGATAGAAAACAAGTTTCCCTGCTTTATACACATATACATTATCTACTGCATATAATTTCATGGTATATGTTAATGTTCTTCTGATCCTTCTATTCTGAAGGTCAACACTTTGACCTGATTTTGGTTCTTCATCCTACCTCTCTGGTACAAAATAAAAACTCTGACAATTTAAATATAAAGAAAGTAAAAGTGAATCCTTAGTTGATCCTATTTTGGGAACCAGGTGGCTACAGTAAACAAGGTAAATTAAGTAAAGGTGCTGAGACCAGGTAAATTAGCAGTAAGATGAGCTAGCTGATAAGAGATAAAACCAGTTAGGAAAGGGCTATCTCTGTAGTCAGAAGTCATGACAGGCCACAGGAGGCCTCTGTGGCAAACTCTGTCTTGGCTGGGCAGATTGCATATAAACTCTTGACTTAAAATCTTAAGTATGAAGGACATTCCTGGTCTCCAAGCACTGGGAGCTAAATATATGGTATTCTAGTAAATTTGGGAATAGCATTTAATTCCAATTAGTAGTAACTAAAATCAAGACAGATTCTCCTCAAATGACGAGCTTTGAGTAAGACTGAGACTAAGAAATTTTTAGGAAACATCAAAGTACTTATTTTGCCCACATAGTATTATGCTAACATACAGCAAGTATCAAATAAAAAACACACATAAATTCAGTATATAATAGCTGAGGTTATGTATAGAACATAATTAAACAGGAAATGGCTAAAGATAGGGAAGAACTAAGAAAACAGACTTATCCAAGGTAAGGGACTCAGGCCACAGGATTAGAGAAAAAGAGGTAGATGATCCAGGAAATATAAGAGTAAAAATCAGCAGAATCTGATGATGGACAGGAATATGAAGGGTAAAGAAAAAAGAGGTTAAGAAAATTTTAAATATGTGATCCACCAGTTAACCTCTTGATAACAAAGTTACCACTTCCATTCTGGCCATAAATTAAGTTTTTACAATAAACATCAATGATCTTTCACAAAATCAGTACCATTCTTGCCATTCATTCTCGACCTTTTTAAATTTTAAGAAAATTTGAATGATTTTGTTAAGAAAGAAGACAATGTAAAATAAGCAACCAACCTTACAAAAGATGTAGGCTTAGACTGCTATTAAGATATTAAATTAGATATAAGTAATCCTAGAGGGAGAAAGAAATAAGGAATTTGGCGAAAGAGAATATATCACTCTGTACTTATATAGCGTTTTGGAGTTTTCCCACTTATGTACACTGTCTCTCAACAACCACGTGACAAAGATGTTAATATCCTCAGTTCACAGATAAGGAATGTGAGGCTCAAGGATATTAGTGACATGCACAAGGTTATACAACTATTAAATATCAGAACCAGAACTAAAATCTAAGGACATTAACTTCCCTGAAGATGGTGTAACCATGGGCCCTCTAGGACCAGTTCAAGTGACCCCACCTTATCTACAGAATATAATTAAGAGTGGTTTTTCAGGAACTGAGACCCCTTGGCCAGTTCAGGCCAGTTGAGACTACCAACCCATCAACTGGGTCTGTGCAAATGCCCCATAAGTGACCTTTTTGACATCAAAGGCCGAAAACTCCACCCTCAGATCATGCCAACACTATCACTGTGTGAACATGCGTCCTGTGAAGAGTCATGAAGCTTGACTACACTTACACAGATCATCAATCACCTCACTTCTCCTTACCTCCAATCACCTATCTCCACACTTCAGACCACTCTGCCCTTCATCTCATAAATTTTACCCCAAGCCCTGGATTGGGGAGACAGATCTGAGAGCATATGCCTCCTGTCTCCTTGCAGATCAATTTAGCAAGAAAGCTGTTTCCTTTTTCCAAAAGTTGATGCCATAATGATTGGCTTTTTTTTATGTGCATCGGGCAGGAGAACCTCAATTTTGTGCGATGACAACGGGAGTCATTAGTCTGTATAAATTTGTTGATTAAAACTGGGGACAAGGGGCTAGATGACCTCGCCAAGAATTCAAATGTAGAAGCTTTAACGGCACACTATTCAAAATACTTTAAGTACTTATGATTTCCTGCTATAATTTTTGCATCTATCCGATAAATTACACAGGAAAGCTATTGCCCAACACAAGGATCAATACAGGTACATTCAATATCCAACAAAAATGTTGACAGATCATTTAAATGCCAACAGAAGTTCCCAAAGGGGCTACTGCAATAAATTACCTTGATCTATGTGAAAGAGTAGCACAAAAGACAATCTTTCTTATTCAACTCAAATTTGTAATAGCTAAATATATATGCAAGTTATTTCCATAAATTAGTTAGATTCAAGTTATGGAAAGTGTTACCAATGCACTGGTACTATACTTTTTTATTTTATATAAATGGTGAAAACAAAAGGTGAGGCTGCCTTTCCTTTGATACTATTATAAAGAATTCAGTGAAATTAAAACATCCAAGTTCTCTAAACAATCCATTTATCAACAGCACTATGAATTATTTTTTTAAACCTCTATTTTGCTACAACTTATAATAGGTACCATTTCCCTGAAAGAGCACCTGCCATTTCTCTACTTGTCCTCACTTAATCTGGTAAGAGAGACCAATTAGCAAATATATATTGTAAACAATTATTAGTAATGTATATACGTATGAATGATAGGAAGTTAAGAAAATAAATTTGAGCAGAACCACAGAGGAGGATTTTAACTTTTGACCCCAAATTCTCCTATCAGTCTTCACATCAACTTTCTAAAACACAAATCTGATTAATTGTTCTTTGTTAAAAACCCTGATTACTTTCCATCTCCCTTAGCAATGATTTTTTTGTAGCCCTGACACACCTGAAGGAGATGACCCACTTTCATTAATTCTCATGGCTCCCCTCTCTGCCTCAGTGACTTTTAGGGTCATTAAGGGAAGTCTTGAGCAAGAGGTAAGGAAGGAAATGCACATGTTCTCTCCTGAAAAGATCCTTTTCTACCCCTCTACATTTAAACAGTAGCAACACTTCAAGCACCACCTCCTTTTCACAGCAACTCTAGTTGAATATTGATCTCTCTTTCCGAACCAGTTATTATCTCTTCTTGCCACTACCATATACAGAGGTATTTATTTTTTATACTTGTGTATTTATGCCTTCCTCGATTCTAGAAAGATGTCAAGGCAGCTTACAATAAAAACAAATACTATAAATGATTCATTAACATAGAATAAAAAATATAATGTCATTAAGGGGATTTGTGCAAAAAAACTAGTTCTGCAGTTTCAAAAGCTTTCATCCAAAGCAAAGAAGTAAATAATGAATTATGAAAGGCACTTGATTCTATTCAACTTGGCACTTACTGTTTATTATCTTATGCTCTCCATTTGTTTCATATCTAATAATATATTTGTTAAATTTATAACTTTTATCCATTTTTCATGGTGTTTGTTTTTATTAAATTGTTTTTAACCTATACTTCTGCCTTCTCAGAATGTTTAGACCCAAGATTAAAAACTTTTAAAATGGGGGCCAGCCCTGTGGCACAGCAGTTAAGTTTGCACGTTCCGCTTTGGTGGCCCAGGGTTCACTGGTTCGGATCCCGGGTGCAGACACGGCACCGCGTGGCAAGCCGTGCTGTGGCAGGAGTCCCACATATAAAGCAGAGGAAGATGGGCACGGATGTTAGCTCAGGGCCAGTCTTCCTCAGCAAAAAGAGGAGGATTGGCAGCAGACGTTAGCTCAGAAATAATCTTCCTCAAAAAAAAAAAAAAACCAACTTTTAAAATGGCTAAGAATTATGTCTTCTTGAGATGCATTCAGGCATTTATTAAACGTTTTTCTTACTATGATAATAAAGATGATAGCAAATAAGACAGCCAGTTCATGCAAAGAAAAAAGTCTAAAGGAATACAAATCTAAATCTAAAAAATATAACAATATTTATCTCTGAGGACTAACATAATAAATAAGGACCTCTCACTTTATGACTTTACTGAGTTTTTAAAAATAAAAAGCATGTGTATTACTTATGTAATCAGAAAAATTAAAGAGTTTTTTAAAAGATTTTTCCAATCCAAGGTTTCAAAATTAAGCTGCCAAAAATAAGAAAAGTCGTAAGAAGCTTGGATGGGGAGGGGGAAAACAACTAGAATCTGGCTTTGGTAAGGAAATATTAATATCTTACATTGAGAATCAGACATTGCTAAGGAAAGAGACTGGAGTTAGTGAAGGAATTCCCAAAAATAAATTCTACGATGCTGTCACTTTAAGAAAGTGTCATTTTTATAGAAATTCAATCACTTTTAGGTTTTGAGGAGGATAATAAGGATATGGTGTGGCCTAATATTCATAATCCAGAGATGGATATAAGTCAGGTATAAACGAAACTAAAATACCACACAGAGGATGATAATTTTTCTATAATCAATAAACACCATTAAATTAAAGGGAGAGAGAGTGGGGTTTCACTGTGTGACAGAGACACATGCATGTTTGAAGAAAATGCAATGGCTCACCTTGGCTAGTGCAAACAGTTCATACATAAAGACCTACAAAGAGATCACATGGAGCCAGACTGTGAAACATCTTAGACTAGACTAAATAAATTCTATACTATAGTCAAGGAGAAGCACTTGAGGTTTTTGAGCAGGAATGCAACATATGAGGCGGCATATTAAGAACAGGAATCTCAAAGTGATATACTTGGTTAGTAGCTACCAAAAAGAGATATTAGTTAAGTAACAACAGCAACCAAAGGATTTAAACAGACCTTTCTCAAAAAAAAAAAGGACACACAAATGGCCAATAAGATGCTTAACATCATTAACCATCAGAGAAATGCAAATCAAACTTATAATGAGATACCACTTCACATCCACTAGGATGTCTATAATCAAAAAGACAGGTTTTGATTGGCATTGGCAAGGATGTGGAGAAATTGGAACCCTCATACATGGCTGGTGGGAAGGTTAATAGTGCAGATGTTTTGAAAAATAATTTGGAATTCCTCACAATGCGACATATGAATATTATTTGACCCAGCAATTCTACTTCTAGGTATATACTCAAGAGAGCTGAAAACTTAGATCTTCACAAAAACTTGTCTGCAAATATTCATCATATTATTCATAACAGCCAAAAAGTAGAAATCCAAACACCATCAACTGATAAATGGATAAATAAAATGTGGTATGTCCATACATGAAATATTATTTGGCAATAAAAAGAAATTAAAGCTAATACATGATACAACATGGATGAACCTCGAAAACATTATAGTAAGTGAAAGAAGTCAGAGACAAAAGGCCACATATTTTATTATACCATTTTTATGAAAGATTTAGAATAGGCAAATCTATAGAGACAGAAAATACATTATTGGTTGCCCAGGGCTGAGGGTGGTTGGGGGATATGGGGAGTGACTGCTAATGGGTAGGGGTTTCTTTCTGGAGTGGTGAAAATATTCTAAAATTGACTGTGGTGATGGCTGCACAACTCCGTGAATGTACTAACAATCAATCATTGACCTCTAAATGGGTAAACTGTAATGGTATGTGAATTCTCTCTCAATAAAGCTATTAATACAATACAAAACAAAAACAAAACAAAAAACACTAGCAATTCCCAGGCACCAATTTAAATGAAAAACAAAACAAAACCACAAATCCTGAAACATACCCAAGAATATCCTAACTAAATACGTAATTTTTGGGGACTGGTCCCGTGGCCAAGTGGTTAAGTTTGCGCGCTCTGCTTCGGCGGCCCAGGCTTTTGCTGGTTCAGATCCTGGGCACAGACACGGCACCGCTCATTAGGGCATGCTGAGGCGGCGTCCCACATAGCAGCAACCAGAGGCACTCACAACTAGAATATACAACTGTGTACTAGGGGTGCTTTGGGGAGAAGGAAAAAAAAAAAAGATTGGCAACAGTTTGTTAGCTCAGGTGCCAATCTTTAAAAAGAAAAAAAAAAGTAATTTTTACATAGCTAAGTATTTTGTTCATTCATTCATTAAGCAAATATTAATTCAGCACCTGATATGTAACAGCCACTAACGATTTTCTTCCTTTAAGATTATTTTTTATTCTAGGGGGTAAAAAAGATAAAGTAATGGATCTTTTTAAGACTTACCAGTGATCTGAAGTTGTGATTTCATGGTCAGGCTACCCATTGAACCAAGCTGTGATCCACTGTCAGACATACCACCAATAGGACGGCAAACCTGAACACAGCAAAGGAGACACTGTAAACATCAAAAATTCCCATTTAAAAAATACATAAACAGTCCTAACCAGGCCATTTCCATGTACCACTGAAGACCACAAAATAACCAGTGGCCTTCACACAAATTTTCAATTCTAGTATTCATCCTGCGTAACGTATCAGCAAAATCTGACATAGTTGACCATTCCTTCTTCCATGGTTTACTTTCTTCCCTTGAGTTCCCAAGACACATTCTCTAGGTTTATGTCCTACCTCATTGATCCTTAGTCTCTCAGTCTTCTTTGATGATTTCTTTCCACTCTTTATGGTTGGAGTGTCCTAGGGCTCAGTTCTTGGTTCCCTCTTCTCTTACCTCTCTATAGTAGTGGTTTCCTCAAGGGTATCACCCAGTGTTATGGCTTTAAACATCATCTATATATCAACAAGTCTCAACTTTATATTTCTATCTCAGACTTCAATCCTAAACTCTAAACAACTCCACTTAAGTATCTAAAAGACATCCTGAACTTAACACATCCAAAACTGAACTCCTGATCTTCCTTATAAACTCTCTCAGTTGATGGCAATTCCATCTTTTTAGGTGCTCAGGCTAAAAACCCTGGAGTCATCCTTGACTCTCTCCTTTATATTTCCCTTCCAACCTCCTGGCAAATTCTGTTGTCTCTATTGGCAAAATACATCCAGAATTCAACCATTTCTCACCACCCTAAACCACCTATCTGTTCAGAGTCACCTTTGACAGCCATCTTTTTCCTATACTATGCTTCTCTCCTAGATTACTGCAATAACCTAACAGGTCTCCCTGTTTCTACCCTTGTCTAGCCTCAGTACCTATGCTCAACACAACCAAGATGACTCTTAAAAGGTTCAAAACCCCGCAAAGTCTTTCCATTCTACTCAGAGTAAAAGCCTAAATTCTTACAATGACCTAAAAGACCTTACATTATGAGTGCTTCCCCTGCTCCCAACTTCTTGATCTTATTTCTTCTACTCTCCACCCCTACTCAGGCACCTACCTCCTTGTTAATCCTCAAATATGCCAGCACATTCTATTCCTCAAATATGCCAGCAAGTTCTAACCTTAGGACCTCTGATCTACTTGTTCTCTTGACAATATTACAGTCTGCTCCACCTAGCCTGATCATTTTTTTCTTCTATAGAAGATATCATCTTCTGACACACTAAGTAATTTACTTAGTAATTATGTTTACTGTTTGTTTTTTTTTTAAGATTTTATTTTTTTCCTTTTTCTTTCTCCCCAAAGGCCCCCGGTACATAGTTGTATATTCTTCGTTGTGGGTCCTTCTAGTTGTGGCATGTGGGACACTGCCTCAGCGTGGTTTGATGAGCAGTGCCATGTCCGCACCCAGGATTCGAACCAACGAAACACTGGGTCGCTTGCAGCAGAGCGCATGAACTTAACCACTCGGCCACGGGGCCAGCCCCTATGTTTACTGGTTTTGACTCTCTAGGCTAGAATATAAATTCTATGTCAGCAGGGAATCTTTATTTTGTTCACTGATGAAATCTAGAAGCCCAAAACAGTGCCTGACATACAGCAAACACTTAACTATCTATTCAATGAAATGAATAAAGAAATAGCTATTGAATTATACTAAATGAACAACTCTTAACATATCTTCTTCAATCCCTAATCATGGAAGAGTTAACCCTTACGTGGAAACAGCATGATTCATATAACAAAGAAGTTATAACAAAGTCAGGGCACTTAGGCTTGATTCCTGGCTACAAAACTTACTACATGATACTATGTGACTTATGTAACTTCTAGCTCCCAGTTTCCTGTCAGAAAAATAGGGATAACACCACCTCTCTCTCACAGGGTTGTTGTAAAGACTGAATGATTATGTATATGAAAAAAGCTCTCTAAATGTTTGTTATTTATCACTAACAGTGTCTGAATTAAACTTAATATGTTTTTAAAATAAAGATTTGTTCTTAGGCTTTTGAGGACTGGATAAAAATACTAGAAATATTTCAAGTGGGTTAAGGTGAAGATTAAATCCCAACAAAATTTACTTAGCACTTACTATTTGCCAAGTACTATGTAAAAAGTATACAAATACAGTACAGCAAACAAGATATCTTGAAACTGTAAACGCTGCCTTGAGCTTTTATAGAAAATTAGGCTTCCATTAAAAATTTTAAATATAAAACAATTTTGATGTCTTCTCAAAACTGCTAAGATGGAATGGAACAATAATTCCTACTGAGACAAACTCTATAAAATCCAATATGCTTCATCCCTTCACTTATACATGAAAATACTCTAAACTAAAATTTTGGCCTTAACTATAGTGACTAGCTCATTCCCTTGGCACAGTATATACATATATATTTTTTTCCCTTTACTTTCTTTGTTTACTTAAATTGCACCATTTCAGATGTTTTATAACCTACGATTTACTAAAAGGGCCCTTTCTTAAAAAATAAAATTAAAAAATAAAAAGCGGTCCTTTTATTTTACTTATGTTGTATGGATACATAAATAAAGACATAAAGTCTTTAGGAGTCATCCAGAATATAAAGGAAATGAGATGTAACATAAGAGCCTTAACACTCTATTGCATAAAATATTCCTTTAATTTATAGTGCCTGTTATAGAAAGGGCCCTCAAAGACATCACTACCGCATTCTATATAGTTATCTTCTCCTCAATACCCAAAAGACTGTCTGTCACAGAACTATGACATCAAGACAAGTAAATAAGAGGCAGCATGAACTCTGCACAGCAAAGGAAACCATCAATAAAACGAAAAGACAACCTAACAATTGGGAGAAGATATTTCCAAAGCGTATATTGGATAAGGGGTTAATATCTAAAATATACAAAGAACTCATACGTCTCAACAACAAAAAAACCAACAACCCAATTAAAAAATGGGCAAAAGATCTGAACAGAGATTTCTCCAAAGAAGATATACGGATGGCCAACAGGTACATGAAAACATGTTCAACATCCTTAACTATCAGGGAAATGCAAATCAAAACTACAATGAGCTATCACCTCACTCCGGTCAGAATGGTTATAATTAACAAGACAGGAAACAAGTGTTGGAGCTGTGGGGAGAAGGGAACCCTCATACACTGCTGGTAGGAGTGTAAACTGATGCAGCCACTATGGAAAACAGTATGGAGTTTCCTCAGAAAATTAAGAATAGATCTACCATATGATCCAGCTATTCCACTGCTGGGTATTTATCCAAAGAACTTGAAAACACAAATGCATCAAGATACATGCACCGCTATGTTCATGGCAGCATTATTCACAATTCACAACATTATTCCAAGTCTTGGAAGCAACCTAGGTGCCCATCAAGGGCCGAATGGATAAAGAAGATGTGGTATATACACACGATGAATACTACACAGCCATAAAAAAGGATGAAATCCAGCCATTTGTGACAACATGGATAATCTTGAGGGAATTATGCTATGTGAAATAAGTCAGAGGGAGAAAGTAAAATACCATATGATCTCATTCATAAGTAGAAGATAAAAACAACGACAAACAAATGCATAGCAATAGAGATTGGATTGATGGTTACCAGAGGGGAAAGGGGTGATTAGGCACACATGTGTGGTGATGGATTATAACTAGTGTTTGGGTGGTGAACATGATGTAATCTATACAGAATTTGAAATATATTATGATGTACATCTTAAAGGTATATAATGTTATAATCCAATGTTACTGCTATAAAAAAAAAAGAGGTAGCACAAAAAATCCAGTATCTGCGTGCTGATTTTATGCATGATAAAGTACTATTCCAGTTGCTGATCTATATCAACAATTTATTGCTGGAAAAATACCCTTTTCAATAGTGTAGTGTAGACTATTTATTCTAAATTAATCTAAACTGTCTATGAATTACAAAGTTAAAAAGAAAATAAATTTAAAATCTCTATAGAAATACAATGTATTTTAAAAACTCAAATTAACTTCATGTAGGAAAGATTAATGAAAGTATAGAACAGTGATTCTTTCCAGATAATTACAGCGAATCACTGTGGCAGAACTGTGAGATGCTCTGCAAAAATATGCTGGTAATTTTAATAATTTATGTACTTAAACATTTGTTTTACATAATCAAAATTAATTATTTTAAATTCTTGAAAAGAATAAAAATTACCATTTGTATAATAGAAAAAAAAAAAAAACCCTAAGGAAACCACCTAAATATCAATTGGCAGCCAGTTAAAAAAAATACATATTCATACCATAATAGAATACTACACAGCCATTAAAAAGTAACTTACTAATGATTAAAATGGAATGATTCCAAGAACATTTTTTTTAAACTTACAGAATACACACAATATGATGTCATTTTTGCAAACAAAAACAAACCATATACTCCTATAGGTACATGTACTTATAATAAATGCAGAAAAAGTATACATCCCAAACTGCTAATACTGGTTACCTTTCTGGACGAGGGGGTGTCTGTGTACTAAAGAAGGTGGTTGTAGGGAAGTTTAGTTTTATACATATTGTTTGAGGTTTTTAAAAGAAAACGTGTATCATTGATGACTTGTACAATTTAAAAATAGGCAAGACAGAGTAGGCAGAATGGAGAATCCTTCTCCCCTGAGCTCCAGACTCTTATATTTGAATATTATTTATAACTGCCTATATGGTTAAAATGACTAAATTGAAACTGTCTACCTAGGCACACTCACCCTGGCCTCAATAGCACCACCATCCATCAGTTGCTCAAGCAAAAGATACAGACATTATCTTTCCCTCACCAACAAGTTCTAAAGATTCTACCTACAAAATATACCCTAACATATATACCTACTTTTCTCCTCCTCTTCTTAACCATCCTAGTCCAAGCTACAAACATCCATCCCTTCCCCTTTCAATAAATTACTAAAAGTGGTTAAACTGGCCTCAATTCATTCTGCCCCTCACCCACTGCAAATTTGGCTTTCTTCCTATTTTTCAAACACACTAAGGTCATTCCAGCCTTACAGACTGCACTAACTATTCTCTCTGCTGGGAATGCTTTTTCCTCTAGCTGTAATTAGCTAAGATCTTCTAGTATTCAGGCCTCAAGTTAACTATCACCTCCTCAGAGAGGTCTACTCTGACTACCCAATCTAAGGCAGCCATCCTATTACTGTCTATCACATCATTGAAAATTTCCTGATTTATTTGTTTATTGACTGTAATGTCCACAAAAGTAGGCACCTTTTTGTCTACCTTGCTAATCAATGCCTAGCGTATTCTACAGTTTGGTTTTTTTTTAAGTTAACTAAAGTCTACAGTGTATACTAAGCTTCACTCTTCATGTTGCACAGTTCTATGGGTTTTTACAAATGCATAATGCCATGTATCCACCATTACAGTATCACAGAGCATAATCTCACCACCCTAAAAATCCCCTGTGCTTCACCTATTCATCCCTCTCCCCTCACTCAGAACCTCTAGCAACCACTGATCTCCTTACTGCGTCTGTCGTTTGCCTCTTCCAGAATGTCAGATAAGTAGAATCACACAATTTGGAGTCTTTCCAGGCTGGCTTCTTTCACTCAGCAACATGATTAAAACTTCCTCCATACCTTTTCATGGCTTGACAGTTCTATTTTCCAACTGCTGAATAATATTCCATTGCATGTTTGTACCACAGTTTATCCATTCGTCTATAAAGGACATCTTGGTTGCTTCCAGTTTGGGGCAATTATGTAAAAAGCTGCTATAAATATTCATGTGCAGGTCACTGGTGGACATATGTTTTCTACTCAATTAAATAGGAGTACAATAGCTGGATGATAATGGTAAGCCTATGTTTGAGCTCTGTAAGAAACGGCCAAATGATCTTCCAAAGTAGCTGTACCAATTTGCATTCCTATAGGATTGAAGAATTCCTATTGCTCCACATCCTCACCAGCAATTGGTGGTGTTAGCTTTTTGGAATTCAGCCAGTCTAACATGTATACAGTGATATTTCACTGATGTTTTAATTCACAATTCCCAAATAACATATGATGTTGAGCATCTTTTCATATGTTTATTTGCCATCTATGTATATTGTTTGGTGGGGTATCTGTTCAGATCTTTTGCTCACTTTTTATTTATTTTCTTATTGTTGCATTTTAAGAGTTCTTTGTATATTTTAGATACAAGTCTTTTATCAGGTATGTGTTTTGTAAATATTTTCTTGCAGCCTATGGTTTTTCTTTTCATTCTCTTAACAGTGTCAAGGTTCTGGTCACCAATTCCAGTGTGTGGGTACGTGTGGAGGGAGTTTCCCCACACCAACAAGCAATTCTCTGACACCAGGTGGGTGTTCTACAATTTAACTCAATTCTGACTCTATCTACCCAGAGATAGTATCAGATCCCACAAGTTAAGGGGTCAGTCCTACAAGACTGCCTCCCCACCCCCGCTTCAGACATCAGTGGCAAGTCCAGGTTGTTCTGCTTCTGACTTATCAGCTATAGATGGGAGGTTCCTATGATCCCCTCCTTAGGGTCGATTAATTTGCTAGAGCAGCTCACAGAACTCACAAACATTTTACTTACTAGATTCCTGGTTTATTATAAAAGGATATAACTCAGGAACAGTCAGATGAAAGAGATGAATAGGGCAAGGTATGAGGAAAGGGCGCAGAGCTTCCATGTCCTCTCCGAGAGCGTCACTCTCCCCAAATCTCCACATGTTCACTAACCCAGAAGCTCTCTGAACCCCATCCTTTTGGGTTTTTACAGAGGCTTTACTAAATAGGCATGGCTGACTAAATCATTGGCCAGTGGCAACTGAAGTCAATCTCCAGCCCCTCTCCCCTCACCAGAAGTTGTGGGTGGGAAGGGACTGAAAGTTCTAACTTGGTTGGCTCCAAGGTCGGCTCCACTGACAACCAGTCCCCATCCTTAGGTGCTGTCCAAAAGTCACCTCGTTGACATAACAAAAGATATCTTTATAGCTCTCATCACATAGGAAATTCCAAGGGTTTTAGGAGCTGGATAGGCACTGGATATGACAAACCATCCTATTGAAATGGCAAGCAATAGGATATATTGGAGTATATGAGGAAGCCATTTGGTACAAACCTAATTCGCCCTGACTTTGTTTTCTCCAAAAGGGCCTGACTGTAGCCATTGAGCATGCATTGTATATCTGCTTAGACATTTCCTGTGACAAGAACAAAGGCCCTTGAGATAAAGGTGCAACTTCCCTACCCCTCCCAATGTGGGCATTCCTTAAAGATTAAGCATCTTTCCTTAGGCTAGGAACTGACTGCAGCCCTCACCTGTGACCAACCACCCAGCTCGAGGCAACAGACCTGCCACCCTGCTGTGTTCACCGAGACAGCAGACCTATCTGCTGTTTCCATCAATGGCTGTGCCGACAGAGCAGCCTTGTGACTATTGTAAAAGGGACATTTCAATCATATGTGAAACATCCTCTTTGAGGGTATATAACCACCCTGTATACCCCCACTTCTTTGGAGTGCTCTGTTCCTTTGTGGAAACACTCTCCCGGGTTACAATCCTCACATTTTAGCTCAGAATAAACTCACCCAAATTTTCATTTATAGATTGTTTATGGATTATTTTCATCAACAGAGAGAAGACCAGATATATATATTTCTTATTAAAAATCACAATATTATACAGTGACTTTTGTAGACCAGGAGATTTAATTTTAATAAAGTCTAACATTAATTTGTCTTTCATGGATTGTGCTTTTGGTGTTGTGTCTAAATACTCATCACCACCTCTTCAATGAATGGTGCTGGGACAACTGGATATCCACATATAAAAGAATGAAGTTGGACCCCTGCCTCACATCATATACAAAAACTGTAATCACAGGACCAGGAACAGAGTTTGTCACCCCAAAATATGCCTCTTTGGCATAAGAATTATTTTAGGCTGATCATTTTGAAGAAACATCACACACAAGGAAAAGCTCTGAAAACCTAGTAGAAGTCACCCATTTGTAGGGGAAACTTACATTTATAAGAGAAATTTCCATTTGTAAGGGTGCCTCCCTCTCTGAGCCAGGAAGGAGAGAACTGAATCTCCAGAAATTCTAATCAGTAGAGAAGGGAATGACTTAAATCTACATAACAACTTCACCCTCGTTTACTGGGCTGACTTCATCTTAACAACAGAATGTTAAGGCTATTTTTCAGGGGGCAGTGAGCCAGCTAGGAGTATGAGCGAGAGAGAAAATTTTGATCTATCAAAATTCATCTTGCCAAAGCTTCTGCATACCAGCCTGCCCTCCCTGGTCCCTTAAACCTTGTCCTATACCCTGGATCAGGGAGACAGATTTAAGAGCCCTTCTCCAGTCTCCTCGACAATCGTTTGTGTAATAATAAACTTTCTTCCCTCAATGACCAGTGTACACAGTATTGGCTTCTGTGCACAAGGGTGGAGAGAGAGCCCTTGCTGGGTCAAAACTAACTAAAAATGGATCAAAGATAAGAATCGTGGATCTTATTCTCCAAGAATTGTGATTGTGTGTTTGCCCCAAAGGACTGGCTCAGGGGCTTGCCTTTGTTTTCCCCGCCTTGGAGCTTCCTCAGTGCAGACACAACTTCCCAGACAGTGTTTGTCCAAAAGCATTTAAAAGCAAACATATTAACCATTGCCACAGGGACAACGGATAACATGTGGAACACACAACAGATATACTAAAAAGACTGAGAAGGAAGAGGCTGGAGGAGGAGACATTTAGGGGAATAAGGGCTTTGAAAAACTCCTGGGTATTATGGAGAATCTAGAAGGCCATGCACATGCCCCGGGCTGGATGCATGGTCAGAAAAGACCTGAGAAGACTTTGGCTCTTAAGTGGTTGACCTTCAGGCTCCATGCAAGCAGGAAGTGAAAGCTAAGGCACAGCTTTAACTGCCTGGCTAAGCACAGGAATGTCCCAACACAGAGCCAATCTGCAAATCCTGGTAGGGTTTGGGTTTTATTGGTTCTAAGAGTTTTAGGATATCTGTCAAATCACTAGCTGACCACTAATCTAACAGAACAGACTTGAGTGGCCACAACAACAAAGAATACAGACTACATAAAATTAGTTTAGAAAAGTCACCAAACAAGCAAACAACCACCACAACAAGCAGCGACAAGAAACCATGAGGTGGGGGAAGAATCTGATTTCCAGAGCTGCCACATTATAACATGCAAAATGTTCAGTTTTCATACTAGCAAACAGACTTCAACAGTACATTAAAAGGATTAATACACCATGACCAAGTGAGGTTACTCTCTGGGAGGCAAGGATGGGTCAACATATAAAAATCAATGTTAATGGGGCTGGCCCCGTGGCCGAGTGGTTAAGTTCGCGCGCTCCGCTGCAGGCGGCCCAGTGTTTCGTCGGTTCGAATCCTGGGCGCGGACATGGCACTGCTCGTCAGACCACGCTGAGGCAGCGTCCCACATGCCACAACTAGAGGAACCCACAACGAAGAATACACAACTATGTACCGGGGGGCTTTGGGGAGAAAAAGGAAAAAATAAAATCTTTAAAAAAAAAAAAAAAAAAAATCAATGTTAAAAGAATTAAGGATAAAAAGCACATGACCATCATAATTGATACAGAAAAAACATTTGACAAAATTCAATAGTCTTTCATGATAAAAATTGTCAAACTAGGAATAGAGGGAAATTACCTCAACAAATAAAGGCTAAATATGAAAATCCCACAGCTAAAATCACACTGAATGGTGAAAAATTGAAAGCTTTTCCACTAACACCAAGAACAAGACAAGATGCCCACTCTCGCCACTTCTATTCAACATAGTAGTGGAAGTCCTAGCCAGAGAAGTTAGGCAAGAAAAAGAAATAAAAGGTATCCAAATTGGAAAGGAAGAAGTAAAATGATCTCTGTTCCCAGATGACATGATCTTATACATAGAAAATCCTAAAGACTCCACACAAAAACTGTTTTAAAAAACTAACAAAAAAATTCAGCAAACTTGCAAGATACAAAATCAAGATACAAAACTGAGGTGCATGTCTATATACTAACAACTATCTGAAAAACAAATTAAAACAATCCCATTTACAATAGCATCAAAAAGAATACGACAATTAGGAATAAACTTAAGCAAGGAAATTAAAACTATAAAACATTGCTGAAAGAGATAGAAAACAACACAAATAAGTGGAAAGACATCCCGTATTCATGGATTGGAAGATTTAGTACTCTTAAAAAATGTCCATACCCCAAAGCAATCTACAAGTTCAATGCAATCTCTATCAAAATCCCAATGGCATTTTTTAAAGAAATAGAAAACAAAAAACCCTAAAATTCAAATGAAACCACAAAGGATCCCAAATAACCAAAATAATCTTGAGAAAGAAGAACAAAGCCAGAGATAAAACACTTCTTGATTTCAAAATACATTACAAAGCTACAGTAATTAAGACAGTAGGATACTGGCATAATGACAGACATATAGATCAATGGAACAGAATAGAGAGCCCAGAAGTAAACCCACAAATATATAGTCAACTGATGTTCAACAAGGATGCCAAGAATTAACAATGGAGAAAGGATAGTCTCTTCAACCAATGGTGTTGGGAAAACTGGATATCCACAAGCAAAAGAATGAAATTGGACCCTTATCGTACACCATATACAAAAATCAACTCAAAATGGACTCAGGACTTAAATATAACACAAGAAACTCCTAGAAGAAAAGGGAAAAAGCTTCATGACATTGGTCTTGGCAATGATTTCTTGGATATTACACCAAAAGCACAAGCAACAAAAGCAAAAACAGACAATAGGAACTACATCAAACCAAAAAGCTTCTGCTCTGCCAAGAAAGCAATCAAGAGTGAAAAGGCAACCTATGGAAAGGGAGAACATATTTGCAAACCATATATCTGATAAGGATTTAATATCCAAAATACATGAGGAACTCCTACAACTTCCTAGCACAAAACCAAATAACCCAATTAAAAAATGAGCAAAGAACTTGAACAGACATTTCTCCAAAGAAGATATACATATGACCAACAGGTATATGAAAAGATGCTTGACATCACTATCAAGGATATGCAAATAAAAATCACAATGAGACCTCACCTCACACCTGACAACTATCAAAAAACAAAAGATAACAAGTGTTGGCAAGGATGTGGAGAAATTGGAACCCTTGTACATAACTGGTGTACCTCTTACATTGAACACATAGGCAAAGTCATCAACAAAATACCAGCAAATTGAATCCAGCAACATCCCATGACCAAGTGGAATTTATACCAAGAATGCAAAGTTGGATAAATATCCAAAAAAATCAATTCATGTAATATATCACATCAATAGAACAGAGGACAAAACCCACATAGTTATCACAATAGACACAAAAAAGGCATCTGACAAAACTCAACACATCTCCATGATAAAAACACTCAAGGAACTGGGAGTAGAAGGGAACTTCCTCAACCTGATAAAAGGCATCTATAAAAACTCCACAGCTAACATCCTACATAATAGTGAAAGACTGAATGCTTTCCCCCTAAGATCAAGAACAAGACAAAGATGCAGCTCTCGTCACTTTTATTCAACATTGTACTGGAGATTCTTCCTAGGGTAATCAGGCAAGAAAATGAAATAAAAGGCAAGACAGATTGGAGAGGAAAAAATAAAACTATCTATTTGAATATCACATGATCTTGTGTACGGAAAATCCTAAAGAATCCACTTAAAATCTATTAAACAAATTCAGCAAGGTTCCAGGATATAAGAACAATATACAAAAAGCCATTGTATTCCCATATGGTAGTAATTAAAAAAAGCCTGAAAATGAAATTAGAAAACAATTCCATTTCCAATAACATAAAAACGAATACTTGGTAATAAATTCAACAAAAGAAGTACAAAACTAAAAATTAAAGAAGACCTACATGAAGACTTACCATCATTAAGATGGCAATAGTCTCCAAAATGATGTACAGGTTAAACAAAATTATTATCAAAATTTCAGCTACCGGGGCCAGCCTGGTGGTACAGTGGTTAAGTTTGCATGTTCTACTTCGGTGGCTTGGGGTTCGCCAGTTTGGATCCCAGGTGCGGACATGGTACCACTTGGCAAGCCATGCTGTGGCAGGCATCCCATTTATAAAGTAGAGGAAGATGGGCACAGATGTCAGCTCAGGACCAGTCTTCCTCAGCAAAAAAAGAGGAGGAATGGCAGCAGATGTTAGCTCAGGGCTAATCTTCCTCAAAAACAACAAAAAAAATTTCAGCTCCCTTTTTTGTAGAAATTCACAGGCTGATCCTAAAATTCACATGGAAATGCAAAGGATCAGGAATAGACAAAACAACCTTGAGAAGAAAAGTTAGAAGACTCATACATCCTAATTTCAAAACTTACTGCAAAGCTACAGTAATCAAGACAATGTGGTATTGGCATACACACAGTTATATAGATAAATGGAATAGAACTGACTCCAGAAAGAAACCAAAATGTCTATGGCCGAAAGATTTTTGACAAGGATGCTAAGACAAACTTTTCAACAAAATGTGCTGGAACAACTAGATATTCACGTGCAAAAGAATAAATTTGGATCCCCATCTCACAACCATGGACAAAATTTAACTCGTAGATCTAACACCTAAAGGTAAGAACTAAAACTATAAAACTCTTAGAAGAAAACAGGCATAATTCTATGTGACCTTGCATTAATGGTTTCTTTTTTTTTTCAACATATGAAAAATCAATGTAACACACCATATTAACAGAAGGAAGGAAAAAACACATGACCATCTCAATTATGGAGAAAAAACATCTGACACAATTCAAAATCCTTTTATGATAAAAACATTCAACAAACTAGGAATAAAAGGGAACTACCCTAACATAATAAAAGCTATATATGAAAAACCCAAAGCTGACATCATGCTCAATGGTCAAAGAATAAAAGCTTTTCCTCTAAGATCAGGAACAAAGAAAGGATGCCCTCTCTCATCATTTCTATTCAATATAGTACTAGAAGTCCAAGGCAAAGCAATTGGGTAAGAAAAAGAAATAAAAGGCATGAAAATTGGAAGTGAAGAAGTAAAATTCTCTGTTTGAAAATAAAATGATATTATATACAGAAAACCCTAAAGATTCCACACAAAAAGCTACTTGCACTAATAAATTCAGTAAAGTAGCAAGATATAAAAAATCAGTTGCATTTCTATATAGAAATAATCAAGAATCTCACCAGGAAATTAAGAAAACAATCACATTTACAAATAGCATCAAAAACAATAAGACACTTAGGAACTAACCAATTGGGTAAAAGAATTATAACACTGAAAACTACAAAACATTGCTGAAAGAAATTAAAGATGACACAAATAAATGGAAAGACATCCTGTGTTTATGGACTGGAAGTCTTAATATTGTTAAGATGTCAATACTACCCAAAGCAATATACAGATTCAATGCAACTCGTATCAAAATCCCAATAATATTTCTTGCAGAAATAGAAAATGCATCCTAACATTCATATGGAATCTAAAGGGACCCTGAACAGCCAAAACAATCTTAAAAAAGAGGAATAAAGTTGGAGGACTCACATTTCCTGATTTCAAAATTTAGTACAAAGCTACAGTAATCACAATAGTGTGGTACTGACATAAAGACAGACATATAGACTTATTTTATTGGAACAGAATAGACAGCCCAGAAATAAACTCTTATATATATGTTAGAATGATTTCTAACAAGGGTGCCAAGACCATTTAATCGAGAAAGGACAGTCTTTCAACAAATGGTGCTGGGAAAATTAGCTATCCACTCACAAAAGAATAAAGCTGGACCCTTACCTAACACCACTCATAAAAATTAAAAATGGATCACAGACTAAAACTATAAAACTCTTAGAGGAATTTTTAGGGCAAAAGCTTCACCACGTTCGATTTGGCAATGATTTCTTGTCTATGACACCAAAGGCACAGGCAACAAAAGAAAAAATAGATAAATTAGACTTCATGAAAATTAAAAACTTTTGTGCAAAGGACATTATCAACAAAGAGAAAAGGAAATCTACAGAATGGGAAAAAATACTTGCAAATCATTCAGTTAAGGTATTAAGATCCAGAATACACAGAAAACTCCTCAGACTCAACAACAACAAAACAAAGAACTTGATTAAAAAATGGACAAAGGATTGAATGGACATTTCTCCAAAGAAGAATGGCCAACAAGTACATGAAAAGATACTCAACACCACTAATCATTAAGGAAATGCAAATCAAAACCACAATGAGATACTACCTCACACCAATTAGGATGGCTACTAACAAAAAAGAACCCAGAAAATAACAAATCCTGCCAAAGATGTGGAGAAATTGGAAATCTTGTGCACTGCAGGTAGGACTGTAAAACATACAGCTGCTATGAGAAACCGTATGGCGGTTCCTCAAAAATTTATAAATAGAATCACCATATGACCCAGCAATTCCACTTTTTGGTATACACCCAAAACAATTGAAAGCAGAGTCTCGAAGAGGTATTTGTATACCCATGTTCACAGCAGTATTATTCACAATAGCTAAAATGTGGAAGCAATAAGTGTCCATCAGTGGACGAATGGATGAGCAAAATGTGGTATATACGTACACTAGAATATTACTCAGCCCTAAAAGGAAGGAAATTCTGACATGTTTCACAACGTGGATGAACCTTAAGGACATTATGCCAAATGAAATAAGCCAGCCACAAAAAGATGATTCCACTTATATGAGGTACCTAGAGTAGTCAAAATCAGAGACAAAAAGTAGAATGGTGGTCAGGGTTAGAGGGAACAGGGAGTTACTGTTTAATAGGTACAGTTTCAATTTTGCAAGATGAAAAGAGTTCTGGGGATGGATGGTGATGATGACTGCACAAAGATATGAATGTACTTAATACCACTGAATCATACACTTAAAAATGGTTATAATGGTAAATTTAATGTTACGTGTATTATATTACAATTAAAAAAAAAAAAGGCAATGCCACTTGCTCTCTTGGGTTACTTGCTCTCAGGGAAGCAGGCTGCCAGTTTGTGAGACCTAAGCAGCTCTATAAAGAGGTCTATGTGGAAAACATCTGAAGCCGCCTGCCAAGAGCTAGCACCAACCTGCCAACCACATGAGTGAGAGACCTTAAAGGCTGATCCTCCAGGCCCAGTCAAGCCTTTAGATAACTGCAGCCCAGCCAGCATCTTGACTGCAACCTCATGAGACCCAGAGTCAGAACCATCCAGCTAAGCCACTTCTGAATTTCCAACAGAAACTACACAAGATAAAAAATATTTGCAGTTTTAAGCAGCTAAATAGCTAAATTTTGGGATAATTAATAGATAATTAGTATAATATTAAAACCATTGGATGAAAAGTTATTGGAAAATAGGATATTTATATGATCTCAAAATATTACCCCACATTTTACTTACTAAGGGAAAAGTACACCATTATAATGGAGAGATCTGACAGTATCACCTTAACCAAGTAAATAAATTTACCAACACCATTAGTGTCACAACCTGCCATCATTGTGCCTCCCAATATAATGAAAAAAACAAGTACTATCAATATCACATAGACTAGTATTCTCGCCCCAAAAATGTTTAACCTGAATTTAACAATGAGGAAATAATAATATCTAAAACTCATGACACTCCACAAGTCAAGTGCCTTGATTTCTTTTTTAAAAAATTAACATATTGGGGGCCAGCCCGGTGGCGCAGCGGTTATATGCGCACGTTCCACTTTGGCGGCCCGTGGTTCGCCTGTTTGGATCCCAGATGCGGACATGGCACTGCTTAGCAAACCATGCTGTGGCGGGCATCCCACATATAAAGTAGAGGAGGATGGGCACGGATATTAGCTCAGGGCCAGTCTTCCTCAGAAAAAAGAGGAGGATTGGTAGCAGTTAGCTAAGGGCTAATCTTCCTCAAAAAAAAAAAAAAAAAATTAACATACTGAAAAACTAAAAAGGCAAGAGGACTGCTCTAGATCAAGACACTAAACAGACATAACAACAAAATACGTGAATGTTGACTGGATCCTAGATCTGGGGACAAAACCAAAAAAAGACTTTTAGAGACAAAAGGGAAAATCTGAATGTGAATATTAGTTGATATAGGATTACGGTTAATTTTCTTAGAAGTGATAAGACATATTATTGTGGTTATATAGGAAAATATCCTTTATCATGGGAGAAGCAATGCAAAAGTGTTTAGGGGTAAAATATCATGATGACTGCAACTTACTTTCTCATAGTTCAGCAAAATTAAAAGTATATCTATCTGGAGAGAGAAAGTAAATGTGACAAGATGTTAAACTTAACTGAAGTGCTTACAAGAGTTCACTATACTATTCTTTTAACTTTTCTGTAGATTTGATCTTTTTCAAAATAAAAAACTGGTTTAAAAAAAGAATACTGTAGGCTATCACAACGAGATGCCATGACATTACTATTAGAGTGGCTAAACAAGAAAATACTGACAGTACCAAGGGCTGACAAGAACGCAAAGCACCCTTACATATTACTGGTTGGATGCAAAATAATACAGGCAATCTGGAGAACATTTTGCCCATTTCTTATAAAGTTCAACACATTACCATATGACCCAAAAAGCCCATTCCTAGGTATTTGCCTTAGAGCAGAGGTTCTCAGTTCCAGAGGCTATTTTTCCTCTAGTACATTGTTTTTAGAACTAGGGGAGTGGGGTGCTGCTGTTATTTAGTGGGTAGAAACCAGGTATGCTGCTAAACATCCTACAATGCACAGGACAGCCCTCCACAACAAAGAATTATCCAGCCAAACATGTCATAGTGCCAAGATTGAGAAACCCTGCCTAGAGAAATAAAATCAATTGTCCACATAAAATCTGTACAGAAATGTTCATAGCGGATCCATTCATAATTGCCAAAAACGTGAAACAACTCAATGTCCTTCAACAGATAAATCAATAAACTGTGGTACATTCATACACTGGAATACTACTCAGCAATAAAAAGAATCGAACTACTGATACATGCAACAACTTGGATGAATCTCAAAGGCATCATGCTGAGTGAAACCCAGTCTCAAAAGGTTACATATGTATTATTCCATTTACGTGACAGTCTCCAAAAGACAAACCTATACGGATGGAGAACAAATCAGTGGCTGCCAGGGTTTAAGAATGAAGGGTGGGTATAACTAAATAACACAGTACAAGGGAGGATTTTGGTGTGATGGAATTGTTCTGTATCCTCATTATGCTGTTAATTACAAGAACCTATACACGTGTTAAAATTCATACAACTGTAGATCAAAAAGAAAGCCAATTTTACCATATGATGATTTTTTAAAAGTAATATTTAAAATACTTAAATACTTATTTTATAATATTTATTTTAAAATACTTAAATATTACTTTTAAAAATATTTAAATATTACTTAAATATTATATTATAAATACAAAATATTTAAAATATATTTAAAATATTACTTTTTAAAAAAAGGCTACAAATCCTGTGTACTGGGTTGAATAGTGTCTCCCCCAAAATTTACGTCCACTTGGAACCTCAGAATGTGACCTTGTTTGTTCTTATAGGTCTCTACAACGTAATCAAGTTAAGATGAAGTCATCCTAAATTAGGGCGGACCCTGATTCAATGACTGGTGCCCCTATAAGAGGAAGAAAATTTGAACATAGAGACATGCACAGAGTAAAAATGATGTGGCGACATACAGGGAGAACACCATGTGAAGATGGAGGCAGAGACTGGAGAGATGTGTACATAAGCCAAGGAATGCCAAGGACTGCTGGCAACCATCAGAAGGTAGAGAGAAGCACTGAACAGATTCTCCCTCTGAGAGGTTCCACCCTGATAGCACCTTATTTTTGGCCTTTTGGACTTCTATACTGTGAGAGAATTAAATTCTGTTGTTTTACACCACCCAGTGTGTGGTGATTTGTTACAGCAGTCCTAGGAAACCAATACCCCCTATGATTCTATTTATATGACATTCTAGAAAAGCCAAAACTATTGGGACAGAAAACATATGAGTGCTTCCTAGGGGATGGGGTTGGGCAGAAATAAATGACTACAAACAAAGGAGCACAAGTAAAGACTGCAAGCGTTTGTCAAAATTCAAAGACCTGTCTACCTGAAAAGGAAGAATTTTAGTATGCGTTAAGTTACATCTCAATAAACCTGATTCCAGAAAAGGAAAAAGAGTATTCCCAATGTGAATGACACACACACACACACAAAAAAGTGCTATTAATCTAGTTTCTACAATAACAAGAAAAAAATTGACTTTAGACCTCCTATGTATCTTGGGGAGATCTCTCCAGGACCCATTCTTCCTTTCTAGCACTTCCCTTCTACCTCCATATCTCACTGCTAGATTAACCCATCTTTTCTAATTTCCCTTTCATTTTATAATCTATCTTTCACCTCCTCTACCTCCTCCTAAGACTCAATTTTTAAAGACAATTTCAACTTCGCCTCTGTCTACAGCTTTAAAATTTGTAAGATACAGGGGCCGCCCCCGTGGCTGAGTGGTTGAGTTGGTGCGCTCTGCTTCGGTGGCCCAGGGTTTTGCTGGTTCGGATCCTGGGTGCGGACATGGCACCGCTCATCGGGCTATGCTGGGATGGCGTCCCGCATGCCAGCTGGAGGGACTCACAACCAAAAGTGTACAACTATGTACCAGAGGGCTTTGGGAGAAAAAGGAAAAATAAAATCTTTAAAAATAAATAAATTAAATAAAATAACATTTGTAAGATACAGAGATGGAGATGGATGCTTCTGCATGAATTTCCTATGAAAAATAAGTGACTTTTTACATGATTTTTAAAAAAGCTTTCACAATCAAGTACAGTGCTGTGGAGTCTCTATCTTCATCTAGTAAACCGTTATGGCTTGAACCAATGAAGATATCAGTTTTAATCTAAGATCAAGTACAACATTAAAATAATCTATTACCTATTACTGTCAGAAAGAAAATTAAAATGCAGTCAATTCTCAACACTTTTATATCACTCATTTTGAATAAAGTTTACTATCACACTAGAAAAATGTGACACTGTCCAATGTAGAAAGAAGGTGCTAAAACATTGCCAGAGGTAAAAACTAACCTTAACATCTTCTTGAAAGGCAGTGGAAAGACACAGACGATTTCACGAAATTATTTCAGTAACATCTTGCCCCATAATCAATAAACAGGCAAACTACATTTCCAGTCTATTTTAAAATATGTATCCTATTTATATACAAATTATTAAAGTCACAATATTACGAAATTTGCTTATTTTATTTTCAGAAATTACATATCCAATATAATCAGTTATTTTTATAGGTCATATCTATGTTGACCTAGAAAACTTTTCAATAATTTAATATAGGTCTATATTTTCTTAAAAGTCACCAAAGACATTTCAGAAAACACACAAAACCGATAAGGAGAAAACTGCTTGTTGAAGCAGACAGTACAGAGTTCAAAGAGCTAAAGTACACAGTGGTATTCAGAGAACTAAAATCTAATGAAGCTGAACTCTCAAACAGCCTTACTAAAATACAGAAGCATATATGGTAACTGTAAATACAATAAAAATAAAAAGGAGCAGTCTCCTTTGGATAGGGCCACTCAGCCATGTTTCCAAATCACTATTCAAGTGAAAGAGCTCTGTATCAGGGATCTGCGTTGAAAAATCTGTATTCATTCATCAGCCACTACGGTGAGGAACGGACTTCGGCCTCAATCCATTTGGAAGTGAAAGTCAGAGTTGGTAATGGTTCTCATGTATGCCACGCTACCCAGCTAGGTTGAAAACTAGATCCTGTTCCCTAGGGCCACAGTAGCTCAGACTAATTAGAAGGAACAACGTTTAGATCTCATTCTCCACTAATTATAGCAAGAGAGCTGACCTTGGTGTATGGGGTGCTGAAGGTACTGTCAAAGGGGACAAGAGTTCTTTGGGTTGGGTAGAAGGTAAATACTCACTTCCATAACTTAATTTCTCAACAAAAAAAGAGGGAATGAACTCATACTCACTTATGATGGGGAAAAGTTGCTTTTCTATTTACTGGAGAAAGTTACCTTAACAGGAAGGTAGGATGTGAACCACCCTCTTTCCCCTATAACAATGACATCTTGATTTTGAACATCATGGAACAATCTCAGATCACTCCAAACTCTTCTTCTATTTTCCAACCAAATATATCAGCATGGATTCTAAAGCACATGCATAAAAAGACAATTACCGGGGCTGGCCCTGCAGCCGAGTTGTTAAGTTCGCGGGCTCCACTGCAGGCGGCCCAGTGTTTCATTGGTTTGAATCCTGGGCGTGGAGATGGCACTGCTCATCAAGCCACACTGAGGCAGCGTCCCACATGCCACAACTAGAAGGACCCACAACAAAGAATATACAACTATGTACTGGGGGCCTTTTGGGAGAAAAGGGAAAAAAATAAAATCTTTAAAAAAAAAAAAAAAGAATTACCTTACTCAAAGAGAAAAACAGGAAGGTACAACTTTCAAGGTTCAATAGTATGAAAACAGTTTAAGGAAACTGGCAACAGAATCAAACTTTTAGCATTCGTTTGCTGGTTTGAACTCTGTACCCAGTATTCCAGAAGGCAATTTCTTCCCTGTTCTCTCAAACAGCTTTCTGACAAACATTTTAATATTAACTAGTATTACAAGCAGCTTCCTGGCTTTGACTGACTATTTACTGCTGGAGTTTAAAGGATCTGAGATGCCACAATAAATATAACTACTGTTGTGCTACTATAAATATTACTCTCTTTTGAAAACAATGCTTGTGTGAAATTATACAACCTAATTATATATAAAGCTGAATTTCCTAGCTCCTAAGAAACTCTTGTTTCTGTTTTTTGTTTTCATTATGAGGAAATTAGCCCTGAGCTAACATCTGCCGCCAATCCTCCTCTTTTTGCTGAGGAAGACTGGCCCTGAGCTAACATCCGTGCCCATCTTCCTCCACTTTTTATATGTGGGATGCCTGCCACAGCATGGCTTGCCAAGTGGTGCCACATCTGCACCTGGGATCCGAACCAGCGAACCCCGGGCAGCAGACGTGGAATGTGCGCACTTAACTGCTGTGCCACCAGGCCAGCCCCAAAACTCTTGTTTCTGATCACCTCTTAATATCCATGAATTCTCAAAATATAAGACCCTGATAGCCACCATCCCCATCATTCCAGCAAACCTTTTTTAGATTATTTGTTAACAACTATCAAGTAAACTAGATGTCAATACTAACAAGTTACTGAGTAATATGTATGCATACTTTATAAACAAATTCATGCATTTTTATTAAAAGAAGTAAAAGTATTGTTATTCAGATTGTACAAAAACCGAGAAAAAAAAATCACAAAGAGAGAATCATTTACACCCAAAAGCCCTAAATACTGGGCGGAGGGAAGAAGGGAAAAGACAAATTACCACTTACCCATTAGGAAACAAATAGGATCAGAAAGCAGAGCCAATTCTACACTCCAATTTGGGTCTGCGGATTTTCACCTTAGTTTTCTATTCCAGGACTACCTCCTCCACTTTGACTGAATTTGAAAAGGACCTGAATAAAAATATTATTTCAAAGAAGGCAAAATACCACACACACCTTATTGGTTCTCACAGGTAAACAAATGGAAATCCAGGAAAGTTAAATGGTTTGCCCAATTAGGCAAATATTTCTCAGATATGACACCAAAAGTACCATCCATAAAAGAAAGAATTGAAAAATTAAGCCTCATCAAAATTAGGAACCTCTACTCCTCAAAAGACACTATTAAGAAAATGAAAAGACAAGCAAAAGGCTGGGAGAATATATTTGTAAAATGCCTATCCAACAAAGGACTCATATCTAGAATTTACAAAGAACTCTTACAACTTGATTATATGATAAATGACCCAATCAAAATGGATTGTCCAAGGTCAGAAGAGCAGATAGGCTAAAAATTGAGCTCTCTAGGGCCGGCTCCATGGCTGTGTGGTTAAGTTCACGCGTTCCGCTGCGGTGGCCCAGGGTTCAGATCCTGGGCGCGGACACGGCACCGCTCATCAGGCCACCTTGAGGCGGCGTCCCACATCCCACAACTAGAAGGACGTGCAACTAGGATATACAACTGTGTACAGGGGGGATTTGGGGAGATAAAGCAGAAAAAAAAAAAAAGATTGGCAACAGTTGTTAGCCCAGGTGCCACTCTTTAAAAAAAAAAAACAAAACTGAGCTCTCTAGCCTTGCTCAATGTTAATTTCATGATTTAAAACCATGGTTCTATAAAGGAGCCAAAAAAAATAACAGAGAAACAAACAAACAAAAAATACTTATATCATTGCTGTACTTGAACTAATTCAGTTTGGTCCTTTTCAAAATTATTAAACTATATATTGAAAGCCAGCCCTGATGGCCTAGTGGTTAAAGTTCAGCACTCACCACTTTGGCAGCCCAGGTTCATTTCCCAGTCACAGAACCATACTACCCATCTGTCAGTTGCCATGCTGTGGTAGCAGCTTACATAGAAGAACTAGAATGACTTACAACTAGGATATACAACCATGCACTGGGGCTTTGGGGAGGGGGAAAAAAAAGGAAGATTGGCAACAGATGTTAGCTTAGGGTGAATCTCTCCCTGTGTGTGTGTATATACACATATATATACACATTCATAAAAAATATACATATTTTTTAGAATTTATATATATTTTATATATATATATCTAGGATCACTCCCAACCCCCTCTTGACAAAAACAAAAAACCCTAATGAGTACCACAGACTCAAAATAAGAAATTCCAAATCATCACATAATAAAATCAAGTTAAGAAGTGAATCACTGAAATGATTAAAACAAATTTTTTTCCCTTCAGAATTACTAAAGGTAAAACCCTTGTTTGGATACCTCAGGCTAACTTGTATTTTCTTAGGCAAACAGTAACAAGTCCTCTAAGAGAAGAATCAAATTTCTTTCAATGAGATCTTATATTTTCCTTCTCTAAAGTGAAATTTAAAGGACACAGGGACTTCTTTGCCTAAAAGCTTAATCATCTATAAATGTTTACCTCATCAAGTAAATGGTTAAAAGAGAAGAATGGAGAAATTCAAAACTAGAGAAAAATGTAATGATGGTCCTGCCCTGACCAACCTTCACCTTTCCAGAAAGCACTACTTTTAAGCTTTTATCATCAAACATTTACTGAGGGACTATATATTGCAGAGAATGGTTCTAGCTGCTTTGTCAACAATAGATAAAGGAGGAGGAATAGCAGTAGACCCAGAAGCAGAAAACACATGGGCAGCAGCCTACAAAATAATTAGGACGCCAAAAAACCAAACAATCCAATTAAAAAATGGGCAAAGTACTTGAACAGACATTTCTCCAAAGAAGATATACAAATTGCCAAAAAGCACATGAAAAGATGCTCAATATCACTAATCATTAGAGAAATGTAAATCAAAATCACAATGATACCACTTTACCATGAGGATAACTTTTTTTTTTTTTAAAGATTGGCACCTGGGCTAACAATTGTTGCCAATCTTCCTTTTTTCTTTTTTTTTTTTTAAGGATTGGCACCTGGGCTAACAACTGTTGCCAATCTATTTTTTTTTGCTTTTTTCAGCTTTATCTCCCCAAACTCCCCCTGTACACAGATGTATATCTTAGTTGCCGGTCCTTCTAGTTGTGGGATGTGGGACGCCACCTCAACGTGGCCTGACAAGCGGTGCCATGTCTGCGCCCAGGATCCAAACCCTGGGCCGCTGCAGTGGAGCACATGAACTTAACCACTTGGCCACGGAGCCGGCCCCAGGATAACTCTTATTAAAAAATAAAAATAACAAATGTTGGCATAGGTGTGGAAAATTGGAACTCTTGTGCACCGCTGGTGGGAACACAAAATGGTATAACTACTGTGGAAAATAGTATGGTGGATCCTCAAAACGTTAAACATAGCATTATCACATGATCCAGCAATTCCACTTCTGGTAATATACCTAAAAGAACGTAAAGAAGGGACTTGAACAGATATTTGTACACCCATGTTCACAATATCCAAAAGGTGGAAATAACCCAAAATCTGTCTATTAACAGACGAATGGATAAACAAAATGCAGTAGATACATAAAATGGAATACTGTTCAGCCTTAAAAAGGAATGAAATTCTGACACATGCTACAACATGAACTTTGAAGACATTATGCTAAGAGAAATAAGCCAGACAATAAGAACAAATATTGTATGATTCTGCTTACATAAGGTGCCCAGAATAGTCGAATTCCACACAGAGACTGAAAGCAGTATAGTGGTTACTAGGGTCTAGGGGAGGAGGAATGGTGAGTTACTGTTTAATGGTTACAGAGTTTCAGTTTGGGATGATGAAAAAGCTCTGGAGATGCACAGTGGTGATGACTGCACAATGCGAATGTACTTAATGCCACTGAACTGAATGCTTAAAAATGGTTAAAATGGTAAATTTTCTGTTATGCATATTTTCCCACAATAAGAAACAAACAAACAAAAAATAATCAGGGGGCCAGCCCAATGGCGCAGCGGTTAAGTGCACACGTTCTACATCGGTGGCCCACCGGTTCGGATCCTGGGTGCAGACGTGGCACCACTTGGCACGCCATGCTATGGTAGGCATCCCACATACAAAATAGAGGAAGAGGGGCATGGATGTTAGCTCAGGGCCAGTCTTCCTCAGCGAAAAGAGGAGGATTGGCAGCAGTTAGCTCAGGGCTAATCTTACTCAAAAAAACAAAAAAAAAATCAGGACAGGTAAGTTCATCATTTTCTGTCCCTCAGAGATGAAAACATCAATTTATATAGTAAAATCAACTTAACAGGGAAGACTGAACATATGTGCTCCCTCTCTACTCCCTCCTGAAACCCCAGCAAAATGAAATTAAGGAATAAAAAAGCATAAAAAAGACAAGGGAAAGGAAATGACAGCAGATAAATATCAGCAACATTCTGGACAATGAAAAGCAGTAGTAGCTATGTTCTGAACATTTCAACATATATATAGAATATAGTTGTTTTTAATTAAGACCTATAGTAAATATCTTTCCTCCAAAAAATTCACTAACAGAAAAAGATAATCTGGGATTTCCCTTTAACTACTGACTTTCCATGGAAGCAAATGCAACTAATCCCTCTCCCGTTTTCCTTTCTTTCCCACTTCCAAATCAGATCTATAATTAAATGAACCTCCTGAAAATCCCTTTTAATTTTCAGAACAAATGAACTCCCAAAACTAGGTTAGACCATGCTTCAAAAGTAAAAAAAAAAAAAAAGTAAATCCCTACTCTATTAAATGAGATTTAGATTTAGCTCACTTTGACCCTATTACTGCTTCTCTGTGACAGCAGCAATTTTGTGTACTTTTCAGAGGCTCAGTTCAGTATTCTCATTCATCAATGAGGGAAATGTTGCTCTATCTCAAATATTCTTAATACTCAGGCTATATCTAACATACTATTCAGCTTGCTTAAAAAGACTACTTACAACAATTACATTTTGCATTTTAGCCAACAATAAGGAATAATTTCCCTGTGTATGTCAAGAAAATTTTCACGAGAAAGTATAAACAGAACCAAAGGCTTGGTGAAAATAAAATCTTAAAAATCACTTTCTCAGGATATACACAATAAACACATTCCATTTTTCTACAACGTTTATCAGTTTCTTTAAAAATGCTGAATCATGAATTAATTATTGTGTCAAGTTTCTGCGGCAAAATTCTACATCTTCTCCATTATCAAACCCTTTCTCAGTGCTTCCAAACCTCGGCAAATACAAAAATTCCATGTATAAACCAAAGTCTAATGAAACTTATCAGAGGTTAACTGACATCACCAAAAATTTGAAACTAGAAATGTGATAAGCTGTTGAACTACTGTGATTCTTCCTTTTCTTTCTATTCTGCTTGTGCAAGCTGGAAAATCATAAGACTATGTATGTCATCCATCATTAAGGAGGGTGCTGGGGCTGAGTGATGAAGTAAGATCCAAAACATAAACAAAAGAGGGATAACCTGTAGACATAGTATTACCCTCACATAATCCAGTTTTTACAAAAGAACAGAGAAAAAGCTGTCAAAATTGGCCCTCTTTATTTAATGCAGGGTCCCATTGTCACAGAGTGACCCATATACAAGCTTTTGTCTCTTATATAAGCTTTTCCCCCCTTCCTTTCCATTCCCACTACCCCTCCCTAGCCTGGTCTCCCTGCCTTCAGACCCTACCAACCCTAATAAATATCGTAGACCTCAATATTATCAAATAAATTTTCATAACATACCATTTCATCCTGTCGAAAATAGGACTTAAGGTTATCCCAAAATAAGGCTGGTCTCTTAACTTTTCCAAACTTTCTCCTATTACCAAGCCCTCTTCAGACTAATCTAAACAACTAATCTATTCACTGCACTTCCACATCTCAAGCCATTCCTGCCTCTGCACCTTTGCCCATTCTGAATTCCAGTCTTAAATAACTTCCCTCCTCCTCTCTGCCATAATAATTACTCGGCATACCCCTCATTAAGACCTAGACTTCTTTGAGGTATTGTTCGAACTGTTTTAAATCTTTATGTGGGTAAGAACTTTCTTCCCGGAGGACAGGGAACGTGGGTTATGCCGCCAAGAGTCAAGCCCCAGATCAGAGGTTGCAAAGTGGCAACCCACAAGGCAAATTCTGCCCACAGTGGTGATTCGTTTGGCCCATAGTGTTTATATTATGAATTCATAAGTTGCCAACATTTAAAAATAAAGATTTCTCAAAAAATCTGGATTTTCAGCTTCTCTTTAGAAAAAAGTTAAGATGTTCAGGCCACACTCAGTTTATGCTCCCCCTAGATCAATAGTAAGCCAACACTAATTATTCTAAAATGGTGAATTTTACCTCAATTAAAAAAAAAAGTGAGCCAAAGCTGCTTAACAGCTGCCCCATTGGAGAGACATGAATTCTTTAGTTCACTTAAATCCCAATCTGATCTATCATTACTTTTTAAAATGTTCATCTAGCCCTTGTAGGCATTTGAATTTACAATGCTCTCCCAAGATAAACTTACTGAATGAATTAATGAATTCAGATGATAATTTTAAGACAGACAAGGCTGGTGGTAATGATAATGGCCACAACAATAACAATAATAGCAACTAACATCTCATGCTTATTGTGAGCCAACTACTGTTCAAGCAAAAATACATTATCTCATTTAATCCACACAACAACCCTATGGATATGCTATTACTATTACCAATTTACAGATGAGGAAACTGAGGCACAAAGAAGTTAAACAACTTGGCCAAGGTCAGAGTGCCACTCCATGGTACAGCCAAAATTCAAAATCGGACAACTTAACTCCAGTACACACTGTTAACCCCTACAATATGATTCCTTTAGACGAGCATCCCTTCCTCTGTGTCCAACTGAATTGATTCTCTGGAACAAAGAATCAAAAGACTAAATTTGAGAGCTCACTCTTTCTCTGTACAAATGACTAAGGACCAAATCAAAGTTTACCTAAATGCAGGCGGCATTTCTGGACTTTTTCCTTGTCTTAAAAGAAAAATTTGTCTCCAATTCACAGAGAAAAGGTTACGGAATCCAATTACAAAAATATTTTCTCAGAAAGCAAGTATGTTATTAGACATTTCTGGAGTGAGGTAAGCTTAATATGCAGATGAATTCTTAGTTTAAAACTACAAAGTGATGATACATACAAAACAACAACTTTTCTGGGTTAGACATGTATATCAATTAGGGTAAACAGTTTCCAGACTGAAAAAAACCTGTGAGTTTCTTGAAGGCAGGGACTGCTTTTTAGTCATGAATTCCTGCAATGCCTAGCACAGAGCAGCACTTAGCATATATTCAGTTATGTTAAAGGAACCAAGAAATCTGAAGTTAATATCTTAAATTGCAATGCAATCCTTATTATGGCATTTATCATCTTGCTTTTTACAATAATTACCAGTGAGTAAGTTTCTTTTCCTATCAAAAACACAAAATCCTTGAGGCAGGGGTTTTATATTAAGTAATCCTTGAGACCAACCGAAGCAAGGGCTCAATAAATGTTTGTTGAATATTACAAACTTAACATTTCTAAACTTAGGTTTCCTACAAGTCTCTCTACCAATGTTTAAAGTAGAACTTAAAGTGGCTTCTCATTTAGAAAGCACTGGATATTATGAAGTCCCATTATAAGATATTTCTGAGACAAGTCTTATATTGTATATCAACAAAGCCCTGAAAAATTAGTGAACCAGCACATGAAGCACAAAGTATAACCAAAGAGTGAGCTAGAAAGAACCTGAGAGATCATAATGTTTGATGCTTTCAATAGATAGGTGAGGAAATGGAGGCCCAGAGAGATTTAAGAAAATTGCCCAAGATCACAGAATTTAAGTAACTAGCAATACCAACGCTAGAACCCAGGTCTCCTGAACGCTGGCCCAGATTTCTTTCCACAAAGAACTTCTTTGTAAGCTCAGGATGAAGTGGACACTTTAAAATTTTTTAAAGATATTTGGTATGGAGAATGATCTTTCCCAGCACATAACTTTCTGTGAGGTATTACATCACCGTTAAAGAAATGAAAGCTGCCTTGTTCCTTTACTGCAGATAATTCCATCTCCTTTTCCCCTTCTTTATTTGCTCTACATATTTTTCATTTTCATGTCTTTCCTTTCATTATCTTCTGAGAATTCTTCTATCTCTTATCTACTTTCCTTCTTATCTACTTCCTTCCCAAGTATCTCTCACAAAGCACCCCACCATCTCCTTCCTTTCCCTCCATAATTATAAAAAAGAACAGATTAAGCACACTTCTGATTGCAGCACTGGCCTGGGACACCATAATAAGCAAATCATAGCCTGGTCTCTAAGCATTTATGGGGCAATTAGTTAATAAAAATATAAACTAAACGCAAAGAGTCACATAAACGAATGAATAATAAACCTGATGCTTACAGTGTAGACAAGAATCTAAGTATGGATGGGACATTTATGTGAAGGGAGGTGGTTAATGACAACGACAACAAATAGCTGCAAGATTAGGGTTAAGCAAATTAAGAGGACCACTCTCTTCCTATTCAGCTTTCTCACCTACCAATTCACCTGCTCTACTTCATTCACTCCCTATTCTCAATACTGCTTGACTTTTTCTATGCTCTATTCTTTTTTTCATGTTCAATAGTTTTCCTTTTCTCTCTCCTGATCTTTTTTTTTTGTTTTGGTTTTGTTTTGTTTGAGGACGATTAGCCCTGAGCTAACATCTGCTGCCAATTCTCCTCTTTTTTTTTGCTGAGGAAGACTGGCCCTGAGGTAACATTCATGCCCATCTTCCCCTACTTTATATGTGGGACGCCTGCCACAGCAAGACTTGCCAAGCGGTGCCATGTCCGCACCCGGGATCCGAACAGGCGAACCCTGGGCCGCCGAAGCAGAACATGCGAACTTAATCACTGCACCACTGGACTGGCCCCCTCTCCTGATCTTTTAAAGTGAATCTGTCCTGTCCTCATGTATTCCTTTTCAATGTTATTGCCAACTTCTCCCACCTTGTAGATCTAGATAATGTCTTGTGAATTCATTTTTTTCTAAAGATTTAATATGTATTATTTTATTTGATCCTCACAACAATGCCAGGGAGGCAGGTAGGAATCAATAAATCTATTTTAGAAATACATAAACTGAGTCTCGGCAGGATTAAATAATTTGTCAAAAGTCACAGTTTGTCAGTGGCAAAATCAAACCAGAAACCAGACCATTTCTTTCCAAGTTTTCTATTCTTTTTCCATTGCACCATGTTGCTTTCTTTTTAATTCCTACACTTTTTAGCCATACATATGCAAATGTGTGGACAAATATATAGAGATAAATTTTTATAAAAAAACAGCACAAGTGGGAAAAGTATGTGTATGTCTAAGGAAGCTATAAAAACAAAAAAGTCAAAGGACCCAAATTAAGAGCATAGTGTGGCTCACAGGCTAATCCTTGTAGAAGAGGTTTTGAGTTTCAGATCCAAGTGGAAACTACCTATTTCTTCAACCAACTGATGTAGCCAGCATCAACACTGCTCTCTCCCCACACCTCCCTACAACAGTTATACGACCAGGGCTCATCCTCTGCACCATTCTTGCCCCCAATCTCTCTCACAGGCAGGCCACCATACCTGAAGTTCTCACCGTTCGAGTCACTTCTTTGGGTTAAGGCGTTGTCTCCAGAAGGCCACTGTTAAATGCATGTTACCTGAGAGGGGAAGGAGGGTCCATTAACATATTACTCCTATGGTTAAATGCATCAGATTAGTGATGACCTTGGGAATCTGACAGCACAATGTCTTTTAAAAAGTTTCATGGGGGGGCCGGCCCCTTTGCTGAGTGGTTAAGTTCACGAGCTCCACTTCGGCAGCCCAGGGTTAGCAGGTCTGAATCCTGGGTGCAGACACGGCACTGCTCATTAAGCCATGCTGAGGCGGCATCCCTCATGCCACAACTAGAAGGACCCACAACTAGAAATACACAACTATGTACCAGAGGGCTTTGGAGAGAAAAAGGAAAAATAAAATCTTAAAAATAAATAAAAAGTTTCATGGGGATAGATTTTTTTGATGGGGCAGGCAGAATAAGAAGGTGAGTCAGGGGGAAAATGATTCATACATAGTATGGGGTGGTGCCCACCTGGGTATGATGGCTACATGGCAAAATGAGGATGCTCATATAACCCATACTCTGCTTTATGGGGTCACTGTAAGGACGGTCTCTACAACTTAGAAGCTCTTAGGGATAGGAAAAGAAAAAGCACACCAAGGATCTGAGTATAGTCAAAAGCAAAAGAGCTGAGCTGGCAACAGTTTTCCAAAGGCAGTGCACTACTAGACCAAAGGCGGAGTCTTCTAGTTAACTACTTCTGGTTGTGAGGCTGGTTTTCAACCCAACATTTTTAGCTGAGGGCCAACTCTCAACCAGAGAATGCTGCAATTCAATTCTGCAACCCTCCTTGCTGATTTATATTGACTCAAAGCCAGTACCATTTAGAGCCACAAAAATCAACATGCCTTTACTGAGCACATATTTTGAGCCCAGGATTTGGCTAGGTACTATAAATACATAAAAAATTAACTTTATATACTTTTGCCTTAACTCATATAAAGGAAACCAATCCCCAAAAACCAAAATTGAGAAAGGGTGAAGAACAAGAAAGGAAGTGAAAAAAAAACAGGTGACTATTTCCTATCAGTACTAACATAAATTTTTTAAGCCAGAATGAATACAACAAAACTCACTTACAGGCCAAAGTTCCTTGCTAAACTCTTGCCTAAGTAGTCAAGAGGCACAGGCTAGATATATCTTTTTTTTTCTTTTGATAAAATATCAAAAGCTCTTTAGTAGCACACATTCATCTTGGTACACTGGAGAATAACAGAGTAAGAGTTACAAAACTTGGTTCTAGTTCTACCTCTGATTCTTAACTGATTTTAGGTAAATTATTTAACTCGCTTAGGACTTTGTTTTAAAAAGAAAACTAAGAAGTTGGACTAGTCTTAGAATAGTATATACCTGGCACATATACCACCCACTAGATAACTGTATCCACAGCAGGCATCACTAATCAATCGTAAGCCACCTTCCCAGAGAACCCATATGACCAAAATCCTTCTCCCCACAGTAATTCTGGCAGCAGCTACTTCAAAGAAGAATTGGCCCATAAACCATATTCGCCACTGTGCACTAGATAATCTCTGCAATCTCTTCCAACTCAAAAATTCTAATACCAAGTTCCTGAGGGTGGGAGAAAAACTTCCAACCAGCTTAGATCAATGTTGATAGTCGTAAATTTCAGTCTACTCTCCAAATTTTCCTCCAAACTGCACCCAATCTGGTTCTTCTTAATTTTTCAAAGAAGCTAATGAACACACTGATACCATTAACATATATAACCTGGCAATATAATTCAGGTTTGCTACTAAGTTCTTTTGACAGACTGGCCCTAAAAAATCCTCCTCCAAAAATATGGTAACAATATTGCACTAGTAAAGAACTGAACCCAAACCCTTGATCATCCCCACAGCCTCTGTCCAAGGTGAAACCTTTTCACTTCTCATCTAGACCTCAGCAATAGCACCCTTTCACTCTTATCACTAGAGCAATCTTTCTAAAACACACATGTACTTATACCACTTCCCTGTTTAAAAATATGTATCTATTGCTAACAACATAAAACTCAAGCCTTTTAGCATTAACTTAGAAATGTTCATATAGTTGCTTCCTTTGACCCTTCTGGCCTCCTGTCTCATCTGCTCTCCCTCCCCATCCCACTTCCCTGCTCTCTAAACACTCTTTCTTCCACAAACCTATGCATTTATACACAGCATTAAGGCTTTTCCTTTGTCTGCCTTGTCCTTCCCTTTCCCCAACCGTATCACTCCTACTCATCATCTAAGACCCAACTGAGGTCCAGGGCAGACCCTGCCTCCATCTCTGGCCAACCCCCAGATAGAACTGGTCACTTCCGTTTCTGTCTCAAAGTTTTTTGAACTGTCCTGAGTATGTCCACAGTATTGTTTGCCTCAGTGGTTCCCAACACCATCAGAATTTCCTGAGGCATGTTTTAAAAATAAATTCTTCAGTGGCTGGCCAGGTGGTGTGGTGGTGAAGTCCCACTTCAGTGGCCAGGGATTCACAGGTTCAGATCTGGGCATGGACCTACATGCCATTCATCAAGCCATGCTGTGGCAGTGTCCCACATACAACACAGAGGAAGACTGGCATATCTTCCTTCTGAGATGTTAAGCTCGGCAAACAACCTTCCTCAAGCAAAAAGAGCAAGACTGACAACGAATGTTAGCTCAGGGCTAACCTTTCTCATCAATCAATCAATTCTTCAGGGCCAACCCAGGCATAATGAATCAATCTCAGGAGATGAGATCCTGGAATTTCTACTTTTAAAAAGCTTCCCTAGGGGCCGACCTGGTGGCCCAGCAGTTAAGTGCGCACGTTCAGCTTCTCGGTGTCCTGAGGTTCGCCAGCCAGGATCCCGGTGTGGACATGGTACCGCTTGGCATGCCATGCTGTGGTAGGCGTTCCACATATAAAGTGGAGGAAGATGGGTACCAATGCTAGCTCAGGGCCAGGCTTTCTCAGCAAAAAAGAGGACTGGCAGTAGTTAGTAGTTAGTTCAGGGCTACCCGTCAAAAAAAAAAAAAAAAAAAAGCTTCCCTAATTATTCTAATGGTCAAATTGGGGGACTATTGGTTTGTCTGTCTCTTCTAATAGGTGTAAAGATGTGTTTTTTAAAAGAATGTAGAAATGATTTACTCTAGAATACAGTGAAGAAGTATTCTGCACTTGCTTTTTATTTCATATCATAATCCTTGTTGCTCTGACTCATAGACTGAAAATGAAAGAATTCCTTTTGGACTCACACCCAAAAAACTTAAGTCACTGTTCAAAAAAGCAGTTGAATTTCCACCTTCATTTCTAAATCTTAAAAATGAAGTAATTGAACCCTGAGTAAACCTGTGAAAACACAGTGCGGGCTCTCAACAGAACTGCCACGAGAACTTCATTTCAGCTGAGAAACAAATCCCTTGCCGATTTTGAGAGCGGAAATACAGCGTCTTTACGAACTTCCTTAAAATCGAATTATATTAGGAATAGATGCGGGAGAACCCAGCTGAGTGCAATGGCTGGCTCCAGCGTCTCATTAATTTTCAAAGAAAAACCCCATTCTTTCTTTCTCACCCCTCACTCCCCCCAAAAAGTATACTGAAGCTGTAGAATAACGGCAGAAAATGTAACAAGATTAAGATACAAATGTAACCAGGAAAACAAGTTGTGTTGTTACTGGGGAATCGTGAATTTCAAGCAGTTTGCAAGTTTACCCGGTTACATCTCGGATGAACTTTAGGCCCAAAGTCTACTTCGGGCGCACAGTCTGTTTCTCTCTCTCTTTAACTCGCTGCCCAGAAATAATTCTGAAAACCTGTGGTCCCTACTAAGTTATGTCCTCATCATGTTTCGACCCTTAGAATACGTTCACAGCTACTTTTTTCTTTTCTCGGCTAAAGAAAAGGACACTCTCAGGAGGGAGGAGGAAAGTGACAGCTCCACGTCTGCAAAACTCCGCGCCGGCGGGGCCGCGGCGGCGGGAGCCGAGCAGGGCGCCCGGGCCGGGACCACCACGCTGGGGGACAATGGAGGGAGGAGGGGACTGGAAGAGGGCAGGGGAAGTAGCCGCTGTGCTGGGCCCCCATCGCAACTAGGGGTTCCAAAGTCTCGAGAAGGCCAGCCGGGCGGCAGGTGGGCCCAGCCGCCGCCCCTCACAAGGCCACGTCGCCCGCGCCGGCCTCTGCCGCCGGGCCCCGCGCGTAGGCCGGACCGGGCCGCGGCAGAGTGGCCCTCGGGCGGGGCGGAGGGGCGAGCGGCCGGACCCTGCCGGCTCCCACCGCGGCCCAGCCGTCCCACAACTCGGCGCTGGCGAGGTGAGGGCCTCCGGACGCCTCAGCCCGACAGTGGCCACTCGGCGCGTCCGGCCGTCCCAACCCCCGCCCAGCCGGGCCATCAGCCCGAGCTCCTCGCGCCCCCCACGGGAACCGGCTCTGAGGGGAGAGGGAGCACCCAAGGTTCTGAGGGCCCAGGCTCGCGCGCCGCACTCCTCCATCCCTCGTTCTCCTCGGACTCTCTTGTCCGAGAAACCCTCTCTCCCCAGAAACGCCCCCAGTCCGCCTGCGGATGTTTACCGGGACACGGGGCGGCGGCGACTCTTCAGTCCCTCGACTAAGATGGCAGCCGGTCCCGAGCCCCGACCACAAGCGACCGGAGCCAGTAGGCGGCCAACGCGCAGGCGCCTCCGCCTCGGGAGCTACCCGGACTCCAAGCCCCAGAAGCCTTCACGCACTAACCGGCCTCCAGCCCGAAGAGCCGGCAGAGGCTGGTGAGCGCAGATAACCCAGAGTTTCCTCGACCCCAAGTAGGAGGAGCTCTTGAATGGCTCCCAGCACTTCTAGGCGTTTTTTTTTTTTTTTAAACTCTCCCCGCCCCCCCCCGCCACACCCCAAGAACGTCTCAAGACTCTAGCTGTGGTTCCCAAACTCTAGCGTACATCAGAATCACCTGAAAGGCTTGTTAAAACTTAGACTGCTGGGCCCCAGCCCCAGAGTTTCTAATTTAGCCGATCTGGGATCTGGCATCTAATAATTCACATTTCTAACAAACTCTGGTGCGCTGCTGGTGGGGGATCACACTTTGAGAACCACTAGATTACAGCTTTGTCCTTAAGGAAGTGCACTCGGGAGTTACATTGATTGCGTTCAAATATGCCTTTTAACAGAGTGTGTTTAGGGATGATGCAAATAGCTACGCGTAATTGGTGCCATCATGGCAGGTGTTCAAAGTAGCTGATCAAGAAACTTCTTTAATCCTCACAACAAACTTATGAGGGAAGCGCCCTCATTATCCTCACTCTACAGATGCATAAACCAAGTCACAAGCTGGATAAGAACCCAGGCTGTCTGGCTTCAGAGTCCATCCTCCTAACTTCCTTCATGAGTTGTTTATGAGAATAAGTAGGCTGTGTAAGTAGACTTAGAGGAACAACTAAGTGCTTAGTAATTAGTGACCTTTGCCATTATTGTTTAGCCTGTTTCCTCCTAGTGAAAATAATGTTCTACTATCTAGAAAATCACTTACACTTTTAAAAGTACTTTCAGTTCCTCCATGTCAATGTTTCCTGCAACATGTCTTAGGGGAGCTTGTTAAAGATACAGATTCCTGGATACAGCTCTTGTTAAAGATACAGATACAGTATCCCGTATTCTTGGCTACAGATTCCTGGGTAGAGGAGCCCTACCCATTCAGATTCTCTAGGGAAGTAGTTCTCAAACTTTAGTGCCATCAGAATCACCTGGGGGATTTGTTAAACCTTAGATTGCTGAACCTCACCCCCAGAATTTCCGATTCTGTGGGTCTGAGATGGGGCCTAAGAATTTGCATTTTTAACCACAAACCACACTTGGAGAGTCACTCCTGTAGGGCAGTGTTTCTCAACCTTTTCTCTTTATTATCATTTCTCTAAGGAACATTTTTAGACGTTTTTTCTCTGATCATTCCACCCATGATATTTTAATATCACAAATATACTGTATATTTACATACTATATGTATATCTGTGTTTTTATATAAAAAAGTAAAAAAATTTTCTTCTCCACCCCTAACTAGTTTTTGTTCCACTAAGAATGTATGGAGGGGACGGCCATGCCAAGTGGTTAAGCTCACAGTGATCCACTTCTGCACCTAGGGTTTCGCCAGTTCCCATCCCATGTGCAGATATGGCACAGTTCATCGAGCTGTGCTGAGGCAGTGTCCCACATAGCACAACCAGAAGGACCTACAACTAGAATATACAACTATGTATTGGGAGGCTTTGGGGAGAAGAAGAAAAAAAAGAAGATTGGCAACAGATGTTAGCTCAGGTGCCAATCTTTAAAAAAAAGAAAAAAAGAATGTACGGGGCAGGCTGACCCAGTGGTGTAGTGGTTGGGTTCCTACACTCCATTTTGGCGGCGTGGGGTTTGCAGGTTCCCATCCTGGGCATGGACCTAGTAGTGCTCATGGAGCCACACTGTGGCAGCGTCCCACATAAAGTGGAGGAAGATTGACATAGATGTTAGCTCAGGACCAATCTTCCTCACACACAAAAAAGAAAGAATGTATGGGGCCAGCCCCAGTGGCCTAGTTATTAAATTCAGCATGCTCTGCTTTGGCAGCCCAGGTTCAGTTCCAGGGCACAGTCCTACATTGCTCTGTTAGTAGCCATGCTGTGCTAGTGGCCCACATACTGAAAAATAGAGGAACACTGGCATGGATATTAGCTCAATATCAATCTTCCTGAGCAAAACAAAACATGAATTTATGCTCTGGGGAATGTGGGTTTTTAAACTAGTGCCCTAGGTGATTCTTGTCACCAGGCAAGTTTGGGAAATAGTGTCTCTTTAAGGTATAAGGTATTTTTATGACTATTATACAGACAAAGAAATGAGTCTCAGTGAGATGACTAGTCCAAGATCACTCAGCCAGGAACCAGGGATCCAACCAAAGTCCTCTGGCTCCAGATTCTGTCTTCATCTACAATTTTTTAAATTATATCATGTTAGGCAAAACTAATCTATGGTGTTCGAAGTCAGGATAGAGGTTCCCTTTGCAGGGGGATAGTACCAAGGAGACACAAAGGGGCTTCTCAGGGCTGGTAATAATGTTCCATGTCTTGATCTGGGTACTGCTACACAGGCATGTTCACTTTGTGAAAATTCATGAAGCTGTATACTTATGATTTGTGTATCTTTCTGTATTTATATGTCAATAAAAGTTTACTTAAAATAAATACATGTTTTAAATGTATACACATTTTTGGAACAAAAAGGCACCTCTTTCTACTATGTGCCAAAGATTCTCAAGCTTTAGAGTGTCTCAGAATCACCTAGAGGGCTTATTAAAACTCAGATTGTTGGGGCAGGACCCGTGGCTGAGTGGTTAAGTTCACGCGGTCCGCTTTGGAGGCTCAGGGTTTCACCAGTTCAGATCCTGGGTGCAGACATGGCACCACTCGTCAAGCCATGCTGAGGCAGCATCCCACACACCACAACTAGAAGGACCCACAACTAAGAATATACAACTATGTACTGGGGGGCTTTGGGAAGAAAAAGGAAAAATAAAATCTTTAAAAAAAAAAAACCCTCAGATTGTCAGCTATCACCCCCAGAATTTCTGAGTCAGGAAGTTCTGGAATCAGGCCCAAGAATTTGTGTTTCTAGCAAATTCCCCAGGTGATGTTGATGCCCAAGGATCACATTTTGAGAAGCACTGGACCATGCTATCCTAACCTTCTTGCTAATGCCAACAGGGTGGAATAGCTCTGACCTAGTAGGCAGTACCCAGAAGAGTTAATAATTTAGGCTTCTTCAGAGGCATATGGATCAAAGATCTAGTCCTGCCTATCAACAACTTGCTTCAGGGTCTTAGGCAAGTCCCTTGAACCTCAGTGTCCAAATCTCTAAATGGAAATAATAGATCCTACTTCCTAGGATATTGTGAAGATTCTAGAAAAATCCAGGTAGGTAGTTGGTGGTTCTCCAAGGACAAGCTGAGTTGGTGAGAGCAGAGAATCCTAGCCTGGCCATTTCCTCATCTCCCATGCTGTGTGGCTTTGGCTCCCAGGTGCCCTGATCCAGAAGTTAGTCTAGTCTTGGCCTAGTCAGAATGCAGGACCTATGGCTGATAAAGCCTTGAGCCACCTACACCCTCCTTCTGCCTTGGACACCCAGGTCAGCCTGAGACAGGACCCAGCCCTGCTACAGCAGGGACAGGAGCCTAGAGGAGGCCCCCACCACTAAGAGAAGGAGCTTCCCAGGCCTCTGGGGAGAGAAGGATGCAAGGATTCAGAGCTGAAATGAGTGGGGAGAGAAACCCCAGCAGCCCACATGCCGTCTGTCACTTCCTGGCTTTCCCTGCAGAATGCTTAGTCACACTGCTGTCCCCCTCTTCCCTGAAGCCACTCTGCATTCAACTGCCAGAGGCAGGGGAAGACTTGAAATGTGGCAGAGCTGTGTGTTGATGGAGAAAAGACACTGGATGGGGCTTCTGGGAGCCTAAGATCTGGGTCCAAAGAGACCACTTAAGACCTGAGGTCATGGCTCCATCATTTCCCCTCTTTAAGACTGTTTCTTCACCTGTAAAATGAGGCACACAGGTTCTGCAGTCACTCCCTTCCAGGTAAGGTTGCCAGATTTAGAAAATAAAAATATAGGCTGCTCAGTTAAATTTGAATTTCAGACGAACAATGAATAATTTTTTAGCATAAATGTAACAAATATTGGTGTAACATACTTATACTAAAATTATTTTCCTTGTTTATCTAAAATCAAATGTAACTGGGCATCCTTCATTTTATTTGGCAACCAGACTCCCAGGGCTTTATACACTTTTTCCATCAGGGGTAGTAAACTTAAATTCCTCCAACAGCCAGTAAGGTAAAATAAAAAATAACAGCTAATGTTTGCTTTCTACATTGTAATTACCAAATAGAGTCTTAAGTGTTTTATACGCTCTATCTCATTGAATACTCGCAGCAACCTAAGTGGGGTGCTCAGTTTCCACATCTATAAGATGGAAATAGTTATATACCCTATCTCAAGGGTCGTTGTGAAGATTCAGTTAGCATATAAAACACTTAAAACAATGCCAGGCAAGCACTCAATAAGCATTAGTTATAATTTTTCCCATTATGCAGTTGGAGAAACTGAGTCTCAAAGCGGAAAGGTAACCAGCTCATGGTCATACATCTAGCAAGTAGCAGAGCCAGGATTTGAACTCAGGTCTAAAATATTGGCAACCAATTCAAAGCATTTAAAACTCCTGCGTGTTCCATCAGCAGGAAAATGGATAAACTGTGGTATATTCATTCATACAGTGGAATACTACTAAGCAATAAAAAAGAACAAATTACTAACACACTAAATAAAATAGATGTCTCAGACATTATGCTAAAAGAAAGAAGCCTTATACAAAGGAGCACACACTGTCTGATTCTATTTGTATGATGTTCTAGAACAGGTAAAACCTAATCAATGGTGGAAAAAAATCACAATAGTGGTTGCTTCTGGAGGGAGGGAATTTTCTGGGGTGTTGAAAATGTTCTTTCAGTATCTTGTTAGGTCTGTGGATTACATGGATGTCTGCATTTGTTAAAACTCAGCAAATGGTATACTTGAGATATATGCATACCATTGTATGTAAATTTAACCTAAAAAAATATATTAAACTCTAGTTAATGATAGGCATGCTGAAGTGTTTAGAGGTAGAGTGAACTCTGCAGCTTCTTTGAAAGGCATCAAAAAATAGGATGGATGGGGTGGAGCAACAGATGAATGAATAAATATGTGACAAACCAAATGTACCAAACTGGAAACAATTGTAGAATCTAGGTGGTGGGAAATGGATGTTCACTATACGATTCTTTCAGCTATTCTATATGTTTGAAATTTTTCATAAAAAATGTTGGGGACAGGGGAAATCCTGCACAAGCAAAATGCAGTCCATCCTCAAGGCTGGGTTTGTAACCCCTGATCCGTTCACAGGCATCTCCTTCTCCAGTTTATTCCTCTCTTTTGAGCTACAAACTGACATAACTTTATGCCTTTGTCCCAGTATTCCTCCTAATTAGGTTCCAGTCCCCTCCTTACTATTTACTTGCTGTATGGCCTGGCCTCCCTCGGCCTTTGCTGACACCTGGAAATTGAGGTCACATGTCCTTTTTTATCTAAAGGCAGCAGACTGGACCATTTAATCTTGTAAGATTTCCTCTTCCCCAAACCATAAGACTTTTAAGGGAAAAAAAACAATCTTAGCCATCCCTGTATTTCATCTGGCATGTGGTAACAATGTAAGGGTGCTCAGAAAATACTTGAATGAAAACTTCTTTGTAAATTGTGAAAGGAGGAGACAGAGACACATTTATGGAGCGCCCACTGTAGGTCTTGAAATAGATGAACCTATATTCCTCCCCAATGAGGAAGGAGGTATTGTGATTATCACTTTTGGAGAGGAAGAAACAGAGATTCAGAAGAATGAAGGGACTTGCCAAACTTCACGGAGAAACATACTTGGGATTTAAACTCAGAAGTGTTTCTTTCAACTACCTCACAAGTGATTCTTCTTGGATCAAGGTAAAGAAGAAACTTTGTGCTTCTCTGTATCCTTCAGATTTTCTATACTGAATATAGAAATAGAAAAAAAGTTATAAAAATAAATAGCCGTAAGGAGATCTCAGCACCTCCTCCTACAGTTTTTGGGAGGACTGAGATTCAGATGAGCAATTTCAGGACCGGAGAACTCCCTTACATCATAAACAGCACATCAGAGCTTCTTCTAGTCCTGCTATTATCCTGCTATAGTCCTGCTTATTATCTTCAGTTCCCTCTTTTCTTGCTCTCAAACCTAAAGATGTTCTTCTCCTAGGAAAGCACCATTGGCCCATCTCTACAGATTGCAGATCAGAATTATTTCTTGCCTACAGTCCGCACTGGAAATGTCTGTCCAAGACCAGAATCTACATCTCTTGAAAAAAAAAAAAAAAATTAAAGTCGTGCCTGCAAATTCCTCAGGCAAAGAAAGAATCAAGCCACAAGCATCCAGGTCACCTTATGCAAGCTGGGATGGTGTCGTCAAACCAGAAACACTTCTGGGCATCTTAGAACTTAGGACTCAGCCTTGATTCATGAGGATACCTCAGGTATACAGGTATGTGTGCCTGTCTTAAGTCCTCGAGGACTTAGATCAAATGGTCCAGTCACCTGCATTCAGGCTGCTTCCTCATCTATGAAACAGGACTAATAGTAGTACCTTACCTCTCAGGGATGTGGGGAGGATAAAATGAGAGAGCATTAACACAGAACAGGACGATACGAAGTGTTCAATTGAAGTTAGTGCTTGATTTTTCAGATGAGGCAACTGTATTCCAAGAGGTTTGACGACTTGCCTGAGATCAACTAGTGACTGGTGGAAGCAAGATTCAAATTTGGTCAGCCTGACTCTAGAGCCCTTACTCTTAACCTTTAAGCCAGTATCCTCCAAAGGGTTATGCACTGATGGGGGTACACAAGATAATTTTAGGTGGTGCCGTAAATAGTCATTTACAGAAAACTTTTCATTATGAAAAATTTCAAAGACATATAAAAGAAGAGAAGATAGTGTGATGAATTTCCAGCTTCATGCAGCTTCAAGTATCAACTCATTAACAATAGCTTTCATCCATTACCTCCACCGATAGTTTATTTTGAAGCAAATTTCAGACATCATATCATTTTATCTGTAACTATTTTGGTAGATTGCATGGTAATTTTTATCTTAGTAGTTGTGTTTCTTAGTAATGTATACCGAAACAGCAGGTAGCTAATACATCAATCCAGTTATTTCACAGATAATGCTTAAGATGTGGCTAAAGTAGGAATTCAGCAAATTAGAACTATGAGATGCTGTGTTTTCACTATTAGATTGGCTAAGAACAAAAAGTTTGATATCTCAATTGTGTTAGCAAACGTGTGAGAAAAAACTACGCTCACTGTTGATTGGTGTGGTGTCAGTTGTGTGGTGGGAAGACAATTTGACCATATCTATTGAAATTAAAAATACATATGTCAGCATATCCACTTATCAAAAGATGAGCTTATACCCATATTTCACAGCATACACAAAAAATATCTCAAAATGGATCAGAAACCTAATGAGAAGAGTCAAACTATAAGATTTTAAGAAAACATTGGAGAAAAATCTTTGAGGTCTTGGGTTAGGCAAAGATTTCTTAGATATGATGCCAAAACCATTATCAGTAAAAGAAAAAATTAATCAATTAGACCATCAAAATTCAAGATTTTTGTGCTTCAAAAGACGCTATCAATGAATCGTTCAATTTTAAATGGCTAATTTTATGTTATGTGAATTTCACTTCAATAAAATTTTTTTTAAAAGATGCCGTTGAGAAAGTGAAAAACAAGTCACAGATGCAGAGAAAATAGTTGCAAAACACAAATGTGATAAAGGATTTGTATCCAGAATATACAAAGAGGTCTTAACACTCAATAATAAGATGACAAACAACCCCATTAAAAATAAGCAAAAGATGTGAATAAACTTTTCACCAAAGAAGATACAGGTAAGCACATGAAAAGACGCCCAACATCATTAGTCATTAGTGAAATGCAAATTAAAACCACAGTGAGATGCCATTTTACACCCACTAGAATGGTTATAATAATAATAACAATATGAAAAACTCAGACAATAGCAAACATTGGCAAGAATGTGGAGAAACAGGAAGTCTCGTACATTGTTGACAGGAATGTAAAATGGTACAGCCACTTTGGAAAACAGTTTGTTGGTTTCTTAGGAAGTTAAACATAAATTTATCATACAACCCAACATTCTACTTCTATGTATCTACCTAAGAAAAATTTAAAAGTATTTCAACCAATGACTTTCATGTGAATGTTCACAGCAGCATTATTCACAATAGCCAAAAGTGAAAAAAACCTCAAATGTCCATCAACTGGTGAATAGATGAAAAACTATGCTACATTCGTACAATAGAATACTATTCATTAATAAAAGAAATGAGTTGTTGATACATGGTACATCATGGATGAACCTCAAAAACACTAAACTAAATGAAAGATGGCTGGGGCCGGCCCCGTGGCCGAGTAATTAAGTTCCCGTGCTCCGCTTAGATGGCCCAGGGTTTTGCTGGTTCGGGTCCTGGGCGCGGACGTGGACCACTCATCAAGCCATGCTGAGGCGGCATCCCACATGCCACAACTAGAAGGACCCACAACTAAAAAACATGCAACTATGTACTGGGGGGCTTTGGGGAGAAAAATGAAAGATAAAATCTTAAAAAAAAAGAAAATAAAGTCTAAACATTTGGTAAAATATAAAAATAAATAGACTATCTATCCATTTGCTTGTATATGCATAAAACATCTCTGGAAGACAAAAAAGAAATAAGTAAGACTGGATGTCTCTTAAAGGAATTGGGTGGCTAGGGGACAAAGGTAGGAGAAAAACATTTTCCTTCTATGCTTTTTCATACTTTTTGAATAATGTTTCAGATGCCTATATTAGCTATTTGAAAAACAGAATTTTTAAAAATAACTAAAATTGGGGCCCAGCCCGGTGGCACAGCAGTTAAGTTCGCACATTCCACTTCTCAGCTGCCCGGGGTTCACCGGTTCAGATCCTGGGTGCAGACATGGCACCGCTTGGCACGCCATGCTCTGGTAGGCTTCCCACATACAAAAAAGTAGAGGAAGATGGGCACGGATGTTAGCTCAGGGCCAGGCTTCCTCAGCAAAAAGAGGAGACTGGCAGTAGTTAGCTCAGGGCTAATCTTCCTCAAAAAAATAAATAAATAAATAAATAAAAATAAAAATAGCTAAACTTGTTAAGTTAAAAAGAAAAAGTGAGTTGATCTAAAGAAAGATATGAGTAAGTCACATCACAGAGTGTATGTGGGAAAGGACAAAGCACAAAGGTAGAATGTGGAATGTGTGGCTGGGAGCCAAGCCAAGGCCAACCACCAGGGCAGTGGGCCTGGGCCTGCCTACCTGGTGGCTCTACACCCAGCTCTGCTTGGCCTGGGCTTGGAGAGGGACAGAGACTAGGCCCCTGACATCACCTTCCAGAGCTCTTCCAGACACTGCCCGGCATAGTGGATATGGAAGGAGCTGTCAGGTGCTTGTGACTGCTGCCTAGCAGGGTAAGAATGGGTTCATGTCACAAAAACAGAGTTCCCAGCCACCAGGCTGCATCAATCCTGCTGTCACCAGGCATGGTCAGGGCACCTGGGTCTTTAGGACACTAGGAGGATCCCTCAGTCTCAGAAAGCAGAAGAAGTAAGGGTCTTTCTCCCACTCCTCTGTAGCTAAAGTGCAGAACTCAGGATGTGGAGTCAATCCTGGTGCTGCTACTTATTTGCTGTGTGACCTGTGTAAGTCACCTAACTTCTCGAAGCCTCAGTTTCCTCAGTTGTAAACATGGAAATGATATTTTTAGAAATACACATAAATGAAATAAAGCAATATGCAAAGGAAAGTAAGGGAACAAGCTAAATGTTATCAATAGGAGAATGAATAAAATAAATTGTGGTATATCCATACAATGGAATACATATAGCAATAAAAAAGAACAAACTACTGTTACACACAGAAACATAGGTGCATTGCACAAACATAGTGATGACTGAAAGAAGCCAGACCAAAAAAGAATATACACCATAAAAAGTGTACTTTTTTTTTTACTGTTTAAGAACTGGCAAAACAAACATAAGGTGTTAGAGGTAAGAATACTGGTTACTCTGGAGCGTCAGGAATTAGCTGGGAGGGGTATGAGGGAGCCTTCTGGGGCATGGGAAATGTTCTATATGTTGATCTGGTTACACGAAAATCTATACACACGTATAAATTAGAGTTGTATACTTAATATTTGTGTTGTTTACTGTTTATATGTTATAATTCCATAGAAATTTTTAAAAATAAAAAAGAGAGGGGATGATGAACAGATGATTCAGGAGGATGGTTCCCTTGGTCAGGGCAGGAGTTCAGTGGGGAGGGGAGCATGTGGTTAGATGCAGGTTATTGTGAGGTTCTGCATTTTGCTTTTGGGATGGTGGATTCACAAGTACCTATATCATTACTTTAAAAAACTAATTAGGGGGACCAGCCCCGTGGCCGAGTGGTTAAGTTCACGCACCCTGCTTTGGCGGCCCAGGGTTTTGCTGGCTCAGATCCTGGGTGCGGACATAGTACTGCTTGTCAGGCCATGCTGAGGAAGTGCCCCACATAGTACAACCAGAAGCACTCACAACTAGAACATACAACTATATACCAGGGGGCTTTGGGGAGACAAAGAAAAAAAAAAGAAGATTGGCAAAAGATGTTCTCAGGTGCCAATCTTAAAATAAATAAATAAGTAGATAAATAAATTTTTAAAAAGCTAATTAGGACCCAGCCTGGTGGTGTAGTGGTTAAGTTTGTGTGCTCCACTTCAGCAGCCCAGGGTTCACAGGTTTGGATCCCAGGTGTGGACCTACACACTACTCATCAAGCCATGCTGTGGTGGTGTCCCACATACAAAATAGAGGAAGATTGGCACAGATGTTAGCTCAGGGCCAATCTTCCTCACCAAAAAAAAACCCCCAAACACTAATTAAATAACTCTAAAATAGTTTTTAAATAATACACATACCTCATAGAGTTGTTATGGGGTATATCAATCAGGATTCTTAGTTGCAAATAAAAGAAACCAGCTCTCTTCTGTTTGAGGGAAGTAATATGTTAAAGGATGCTGGGTGGCTCCTAGAATCTTCATGACAGCCAGAGCACCAGGCTTGGGGGCTGTGTACAGTTGGGAACAACTCCCAATATCACCCTGAAGATTCAGGCCAGGAGAGATGCCAAGGTCACTATTGCAAAGCATGGACACCACAGCTGGCTTTGCCAACCCTGTGCTCTGGATGCTACCAACAGCTACCACTCTTACTTCTCTGTGCCTAGTTTGTGAAACAGTAGAAATAGAAACAGTATTACATGTATATTTTCTGGATGTGTATATGCATATGAAATTATGTACATAAAGTGCTGGGCCAGATGCCAGGCACACTGTAAGTGCCTCCTCAGTTAGAGCTAGCCATGGTAAGGTCATGTGGCAGCTGACAAGACTTGTTCTGGAACGCAGGTAAGACATCCTGTGAGATTCCAAGGAATTCTTGGAGGGGACTTGACAGGGAATGCCAGCCTGCTTTGGCAGATGGGAGCCAGGAAACGTGGAATTCTTTTAAAAAGTTATTCTAACAAGAATGTTTTATGCTGGTACAAATGCTATCATGTCCATTATCTTATGTAATTTCCACATTTTGGAAAGGGCAAGGACTGCGAGAGTCAGACATATTCAGGATTGATGCCAGCTCGGCAACTTCCCTGATATGTGGTCTTAGATGAGTCTTAATCCCTCTGAGCCTTGGTGTTCTCATCTGTAAAATGAGGACCGTAATGAGAAGTCATGATGAACAACGAAAGGGGATACATGCCAAGCTTGCCATAGAGTAGGGGCTTGATAAAGGTAGTAGAAGCAGGTGTTGTTATTTTCATTATCACTCATTTCTCTTACAGTCCAGGTCAAAAGAAGGACTAGCCAGGGGACAGGCTGTGCCGTGAAAAGCAGGATCTGGAGCCACCAGGGTAGAACAAGTTCTGGAGACAGAGCCAGCTAAAGGTGAGGAGAAGTCTATGATAGAGAGCAGAATGCAGGATTCAGAGATGATGGAGGCAGGTGACTGGGGTAACCCATGTTGGCAGTTGGCATGAGGTGGCCTGGCATAGACAAGCCCTGCGGGAGAGGAGACAAAAACACTCAGGGCCCCAGCCCCAGAGGCTGAACTCACTGAGTCAACAGTAGAGTAGTGGTTTGACCCAGGCTCTAGGGTTAGGCAGAACTGGCCTCAAATCCCAGTGTCACCTCCAAGATCACCATGTGACCTTGAGAATGTTCCTCACCATCTCTGACCTCCGTTTCTTCCCCTGTAGAAAGACTGATTGTTTTACTTCTCACCTCTACTCATGCCATCCTTCTAGCATGCCTGGTTCAACACGAGAGCCTTCCTTGGTCTCCTGACCTCCAATGACCTTGGTCTCCCAGGGTCATACTTGAACACCAAGTCTGAACCCTCGATTTCCCTTTACCGTGTCCTCCTTTTCCATCTTTGACCTCATTGAGACCACAAATCTAGTGGCCCTGACACACTGCCCACCCATCCCCTCTGCTTCCATATACCTCTTAGTCCACCTGAATTCCCTGCTCCATCATTGTGATCAACTCCTTGCCCTACCTGCTCCTGGGTAATTCCCAACTCAGATTGAACCCTATCCTCTCTCTGCCTTCTCTGGCATCCATGTTGAACACAGCTGGAGAAAACCATACATCTCAGTTTTCTTTTACTTTAGATTCAAGTTCATAAATCCCAGTAGAGTCTCAACCTTACTGGGATAACAACTTTGGCTCACTCTATCAGACAACCATTTTTTACATCCACCTATCTTTCAAACCTCTCTCATAGACTTCTGTCCACTTTCAGCTGGCAGTGTCGTCTCAAGCTTTTTGAGGAAATGAAGTCAAGAGAACTCCCTTACTTTCCCATCTGTACTGAAGAAATATCTGTCACAAAACCATCCCCTCCATTGGTGCTCTGGGTCTCAGGAACCCATTCCTTTCACCTTCTCAATTCTCCCCTCTCTCCCGCACCGCTAGTTTCTCCCTCTCTATTGGTTTATTCTATGAGCAAATGAACGTGTTTTGGAGCCTCCCGTAATGAGATCAGCATGCAACTCTCCTTTGACTCTACATCCCCCTCTATCTGTGTTTCTATCCTCTCTTCTCTTTTACAGCCTAACTTCTTCAAGGAACTGACTCGATTCAGTGTCTCCACATTCTCACCCCAAATCCACTCTTTATCGTACTCCAACCTAGCTTCTGTCCCCTCCTTTCCACTGAAATTGCTCTTATCAAGAGCACCAACAACTGCCACGTTTTGGAATCCAATGGGCATTTATAGGTAAGAGCTTGCTCTAGAGGCAAACTGCTTGGGCAAGAAACCAGGTTCCCTCACTTACTTGCTGTGTGGCCTTGGGTGAGTTGCTTAATCTCTCTGTAACTCAATTCCTCACATGGAGAATGGACGTCATAATAGTGCCGACCTCATAGGCTTACTACAAAGATTAAATGGGTAACTGTGTATAAAGCACTAAACACGGTGACTGGCTGTCTAGGAAAACTCACTGTTTTCCTTTACTGTCACAGTAGTACCACACTTACAACACATCTGACACCAGACGTGTGGGTTTCCACACCATGCAATCCTGACACTAATTGCCTGGCATTATCACAGATCTCGCAGGGTAAGGGCTCAGTCCCATAAGACTGTTCCCCACTTCAGATGCCAATCACAAGTAGTGGGTTCCCAGGTCACCACAGCCTCTGTCTGACTTGGCTGCAAATTGAAGGTTCCCATGACCCCCTCCTTGGGTTTGATAATTTGATAGAGCGGCTCACAGAATCCAAGAAAACAATTTACTTACTATTGCTGACTTATTACAAAGGATATCTTAAAGGATACAAATGAACAGCCAGATGAAGATATACACAGGGCGAGGTCTGAAAGGTCCTGAGCACAGGAGCTCTGCCTCATGGACTTGGGGGCCACCACTGTCCTGGCATCTAGATGTGTTCACTAACCTAGCAGCTCCCCAAACCCCATACTTTTGGGATTTTTGTGGAGGCTTAATCACTTAGTTAATGATGATTGATCGTTAAGTCAATCCCCAGCCCCTCTCCCCTCCCTGAGGATGGAGGGTGGGCTGAAAGTTCCAAGCCTCTAATCATGGCTTAGTCTTTTTGGTGGCCAGTCCCCACCCTCAAGCTATCCAGGAGCCCAGTGTGGACAGATTTTTGGGATCCCTCTCCCTGGTCTAACAGGCGAATCTAACTAGCAAACTGCACATGCTTTAAGACAGTATGGTGAAATCCATGCCATACTGTGAGGCAGCCGTGCAGGCCATCCTCAGCCTGTGTCAAAATGACCTTGCAACCCCACACTGCATGACTGAAGACACCAGCTGGACAGATCCACAACAAGAGAAGATAAAGGGGTACCTCGCTGTCACGTTTCCCAGCTGCGTTTCTTAGAGATTGCGGGAATAATTAACGACTCTGTTCGTGGCCTCCCCCAGCATATAGATAACGTCAGCATCTCTGAACTTGTTTGATGTATAACCAAGAAATTCCTGCTTATGCTTCCTTCAATGTATAATCTAGAGAAAAGTCCAGATGTACCCTCCTCCTCTTTTGAAAAAAATCTAGTTGTAAGTTTTTTTTCTTTTCCTCTCTCTGCACGTGCACTGTTTGTAAAGGAGACATAAGCTGCACACACCTCGGAGCGGTTCCATCAGAGCACTCTGTTGAACTGTTTGCCCAGGGTTTGAACTCTTCATGCTCATTATTGAATAACCTCCTTTTAATATCACCAAGACTCTTTATTTCAGTTGATACCAGCAAGAGTTGACTCATTAGAATAAAAGACACTCCTATCATCCAGGAAATTACAAGGATTTTAGGAGCTCTGCGCTGGGAACCAGGGGCAGAGACTAATATTATTTTCTATTATTTCATCCTGGCATATAGAAAAGAACCCAATAGGGGTTGGCCCTATGGCCGAGTGGTTAAGTTTGTGTGCTCCGCTTTGGTGGCCCAGGGTTTTGCTGGTTTGGATCCTGGGAGCAGACATGGCACCACTCCTGAGGCCATGCTGAGGCGGCGTCCCATGTAGCACAACCAGAGGTACTCACAACTAGAATATACGACTATGTATTGGGGAGCTTTCGGGAGAAGAAGAAGAAGAAAAAAAAAAGATTGGCAATAGACATTAGCTCAGGCGCCAATCTTTAAAAAAAAAAAAGGAAAAGACCCCAATAAATATGTTATTTGTTATTTTTAGTAGTATCTGTATCATGTTTGAGCTCTCAGCAGCTGTCAATACAATTGCAGACCCTCCATGGGCAATGACAAACTTTCCTCTCTGAGTTCCTGTGATACTTCAAATTCTTGCTTTCCTTCCTACCAACTGTTCTACTTGACATCTACATGCTGCTGTCCTCAGGGACCTGTTCTCTTCTCCATCTAAGTGATGAAACTCATTCCCGTGACTTAAAGTGAGTAAGGAACAATAGAGTGACCTTTGAACACAGAAAGTCTACATACTTAAGGGGATATATTCTAAGGACCAAAACTTCATCTGTTATTTTTATTGTTACTATTAATATTGGCACGGTAATTTTGGGACTATAGAATAGTGTAGGATAAAGCAAATAAGTAAACATGTTATTATTAGAAATCAAAATTTTCCATGTAAGAGAAAAGAGATCTCAATGTAAAGTCAAAGAAGTTCAGAAAAAACACTTACAAACTGGAAATAATAACATAACTGCGTGACCACATATATTCCTAGATTTACCCAATGAAAGGGAAGGCCTGGAAGTAATAACAAACCAGTATCAATGAGCATACCTCAAGCCCAAATCTTAGTCTTTAAATCTCTTTCCCCATTAAAAGTGGCCAAAATACTTTGGAGAAATGGCTGATTCTAGAGCTGGGGCAGGGAATGTATAAGCAGAGCCTGGAACATCTTGTTGTACCAAAAATATGGTTACCTTCAAGATTAATAAGAATGTGTCACGAAGAAGCGAAAGCCAGTTTCAAGAGGCTTCCACTGCCTAAATTTGGGACAATTTGAGCAGCAACAACAAAAAATGAATGTAATTAATTGTAAAGCACTGACTAAATAAAAATCTATGAGTTTATAAAATAACGAAGAGAGAAAGCATAAGAGAGAGAATGCATTTGCCACCATTGGAGATGACTGTTATGTCAATTCTTTACTCTGATTATCAGTTATTAAAAGGAAAGAGTTAACCACTTAACCTGTTTTTTTAGTAGGACCTGTAATTCATTCTCAGGAGAAAGGAAAATTCTTCTCTACAGAAGAGTGACGCTAATAAATGTAGACAGAGTGACAGAATTGAAAAATTTTGAATTAGCATTTTGCAACCCCCAGTGAAACAATTGATGAAAGACCACCAATGGCTGCTAAAACCATTAGGTAAAAGACTGTTGGACAACAGTATAGTCCCACTGTAAGGATGTGTCAGCCCATAGATTATTTGCTAATTGCAAAGAGGAAGTAGATCCTTTTTCTGATAGAGAGATCTGGCAGTTGGTTGCCACCTTAACCAATCCATCAACCTTAGCATCAGTTACTGAAGGACAGCCTGTTATGATGTGCCTACAGAAGTGATACAATGTGAAGTACCTGGGGTGGGCCTGGTGGCTCAGCGGTTAAGTTCACATGTTCCACTTTGGCGACCCGGGGTTCACCGGCCAGGATCCCGGGTGCAGACCTAAGCACTGCTCGTCAAGCCATGCTGTGGCAGGCGTCCCACATACAAAGGAGAGGAAAATGGGCATGGATGTTAGCTCAGGGCCAGTCTTCTTCAGCAAAAAGAGGAGGATTGGGGGCAGATGTTAGCTCAAGGCTAACCTTCCTCAAAAAAAAAATAAATAAAAAGATCATTTAAAAAAAAATGAAGTACCCCAAACAACCTATGAAGCATTGTATTTTTGCCCAAAATATTTATCCTGAAAATAATGAGGTTTTTAGACCTAGTTTCCAATTTATAGGAAATATATAAAACAGACCGATAATTTAAATACACCACAAAGAATTAGATAATGACAGAATGTAAGACATTCCTCAAGGCAATTGGCTTTGTTACTTCAAAACAGCAATGCCATAGGGAAGTAAGAGGGGAAAAGGGCTGCTGTTCTAGATTAGAGGAGACTAAAGAGACACAAAACTGAAATATATTATGTGAAATTTCAATGGATTCTGGTTCCAAAAAAGCTATATAATGTGCAAATAAGAATGTCTGACTATGAACTGGAAATTAGGTATTAGGGAATTATTATTCATTATCCTATGTGTGATAATGATACGGTTATGAAGGAAAACATCCTTCTTTTTAGGGCATGCATGCTGAGGTAAGTAGGGCTGAAATGCCATGATGTCTAACATTTATTTTCAAAGGGTATAGCCAAAAAAAAAAAAGGAACACACACACACGCCTATGGGTAAGTAAAGCAAATATAGCAAAATGTTAACAGTTGTTAAATCTGGACGCTGGGTATTTGGGTGATCATTGTACTATTCTCTCAACTTTTCTGTATATTTGAACATTTTCAAAATCAAAATTTACTTAAAAAAATAAAAATAAAAATTGCCATCCCTGGGCTAGTGACTCCAAATTTTATTTCTATAGCTCAGATCCTTCCTCTGAGCCTGGAAGGAAATATACTAAAGATATCAACAGAGGTTATTTTTCAGTAGTGTGATTGTGGGTGATCTTTTATCTTCTTTCTACTTTTATCTATTTTTCCAGATTTTATTGAGCATATATTACTCTTCTGGTTAAAATTTAAAAATGAAACAAACTCCCCAAATCCCAAAGAACTTGACATAAGAAAATATGTGCAATTTGAAGAAGAGACTAGATGGTCTATCAGAATGCCAACAGTAGTTGGGATTGTGTGAGATTATGGGATTAAGTTTTAAATGTTCTGTAACAGTATTCTAAAAATTTGCTGTATCTTAGAATCACATGGAGAACTTTTTAAACTAGCTTTATTAAGATATAATTGACATACAATAAACTATTCATATTTAAAATGCGCAGTTTGATAGATTTTGCCATATGTAAAGATCCGTGAAACCAAACCTACCCACACTCCCCAAAGTTTCCTAATGCTCCTTTGTAATCCCTTCCTTCTGCCCTTCCCCAGGCAACCACTGATCTGCTTTTTATCACTATAGATTAGTCTGTATTTTTTAGACTTTTATATAAATGGAATCATACAATATATACTCTTGTGTCTGGTTTCTTTCACTCAGCACAATTATTTTCAGATTCATCCATGTTGTAGCATATAGTAACAGTTCATTTGTTTCTACTGATGAGCAGTATACCATTGTATGAATATACCACCATTTGTTTATCATTCATCAGTTGATTGGCCACTGGATTGTTTCCAGTTTTTGGAAAATACACTCACAGAATAAAGCTGTTGCTATGAAAGTTTGTGTACAAATCTTGGTTTGGAAATATGTTTTCATTTCTCTCGGGTGTACGCCTAGGAGTGGAATTTCTCTATCATATGGTATTGTTAACGTTTTAAGAAATAGCCAAATTATTTTCCAAAGTGGTCGTACCATTTTACATTCCCAACCAGCAGTGTACAAGAGCTCCAGTTCCTCCAACACTTGGCAGGTCAGTCTTGTTAATTTTAGCCATTCTAACAGATGTGTAGTGGTTTCTAATTGTGGTTTTACGTTGCACTTCCCTGATAACTAATGACGTTGAACATCTTTTCATGTGCTTATCTGTCGTCCATATATCTTCTTTGGTGAAGTGTCTATTCAAATTGTTTGCTCATTGTTGGGTTGTGTGTTCTCTTAATGACTCTTGAAAGTTATTTCTATATTCTGGTACTTTACTATTTATGATTTACAAATATTTTCTCCCAGTCTGTGACTTGTCTTTTCATTCTTGTAACGGTGTCTTTTGAAAAGTGGAAGTTTTTAATTTTGATGAAATCCAATTTTATCAATTTGTCCTTTAATGAATTGTGCTTTTGGTATGGTATAAAGAAAACTTTGCTTAACCCAATGTCAGAAAGGCTTTTTTGAAAAGTTTTATATTTTTAGGTTTAACAGTTAGGTGTATAATTCAATATGAGTTAATTTTTTTATATGGTGCATGATGTGGATCAAAGCTCTTTTTAAATTTTATGTTTTTCTTCTGCATAGGGATAACCCGTTGTTTTGGCACCAGTTGTAGAAAAGACTCTCCTTTCTCCATTCAATTGCCTTAGAATCTTTGTAGAAAATCAGTTGTTCACATATGTGTAGATCTGTTTCTGAACTTTCTATTCTTTTCTAATAATCTATTTCTCAATCTTTATGCCAAGATCATATTATCGTGACTATTATAGCTTTATATTGGATTGAAATCAGGTTTTGTCTACACTAGGCTCTTGCATTTCTGTATGATTTTTAGAACCAGCTTGTCAATTCCTACAAAAAGCCCACTAGAATTTTTTATTGGGATTGCATTGAATTTATAGGTTGATTTGGGGAGAATTAACATATTAACACTATTAAATCTTCCGACCCATAACATAGTATTTTTCTCCACTAATTGAGGTCTTCTTTAGTCTCTCAGCAATGTTCTGTAGTTTTCAGAATACAGAGATATATCATATCCTTCATCATATTTATCCCTAAATATTTCATAGTTTTAGATGATATTATAAATTATATATATATATATATATATATTTTAAAGATTGGCACCTGATCTAACAACTGTTGCCAATCTTCTTTTTCTTTTTTTCTGTTTTTTCTCCCCAAGTCCCCCCAGTACATAGTTGTATGTTTTAGTTATGGGTCCCTCTAGTTGTGGCATGTGGGACGCCACCTCAGTGTGGCCAGACAAGCAGTGCCATGTCTGTGCCCAGGATCCGAACCAGCAAAACCCCGGGCTGCCGAAGCGGAGCGCGAGAACTTAACCACTCAGCCACTGGCCGGCCCCTATATTTTTTTTTTTGAGGAAGATTAGCTCTGAGCTAACATCTGCCACCAATCCTCCTCTTTTTGCTGAGGAAGATTGGCCCTAAGCTAACATCTGTACCCATCTTCTTCTATTTTATATGTGAGACACTTGCCACAGCATGGCTTGATAAGTGGTGTATAGGTCTGCACCTGGGATCTGAACTGGCAAACCCTGGGCCGCCAAAGCAGAACATGTGAACTTAACCACTGCGCCACTGGGCTGGCCCCTATAAATGATATTTTTATTCCAATTTCCAATTATTTATCACTAGTATATAGTTTTACTTTTAGATATTGATCTCTGTATTAGTTCTAACAGTTTCTTAAAAAATAGATTCCATTGGGCTCTGGTTCTACATAGACCATTATATTATCATATTTGGAAGATTTTCAGCCCATTATTGCTTCAAATAATTTTTCTGTTCCACCCTCCTCTCTTTCAGAGACTCCAGTTACACATATATTAGACTACTTGAAGTCATCTCACAGCTCACTGATGCTCTGTTCATTATTTTAAAATTCTCATTTCTCTCTGTGTTTCATTTGGGTATTTTCTATTGCTATATATTCAAGTTCACTAATCTTTTCTTATGTAATGTCTAATATGCTGTTAATCCCATCCAGTGTATTTTTTTAAATCTCATTCACCTCTAGAAGTTTGACCTCTTTTTATCTTCCACATCTCTGTTTAACTTTTTGGCTATGTGTAATATAGTTATAATAATTGTTTTAATTCCTTGTCTACTAATGCTAACACCTAAGTCAGTTCTGGGTCAGTTTCAATTCATTTTTCTCTTTATTATTTCCTGCTTTGCATAACTGGTAAATTTTTCTCTTGGATGTCAGACACTGTGAATTTTACCTGATGGATGCTGAATATTTTTGTAATACTATGAGTGTTCTTGAATGTTGTTCTGGGATGCAGTTGAGTTACTTAGAAGCAGTTTGATCCTCTTGGGTCTTGTTTTTAAGATTAGATGGGACCAAAGCAGTGCTTAGTCTAGGGCTAATTTTTCTCCAGTACTGAGGCAATACACTTCTGTGTCCTCTACTGAATGACCTATGAAACATGAGTCTTTCCGGTCTGGCTGATGGGACAGGTACTATTCCTGGCCCTTTGTGACCACTGAACACTGTTACCACTAATCCTTGTGGGTGGTTCTTTCCCCATCCTCAGAAAGTTTCTTCACATGCAGATGCTAGCGAGTACTTAGAGGAATACTTTAGATCTCTAGAGTTCTCTCTCTATGCAACTCACTCCTCTCTGGTTCTCTGTGAACTCTAGCCTCTTTGGTCTCCTCAGACTCTCTGCTCTGTCTCCCCAACTCAGAGAGTCTGCTGGGCTCCACCTGGGTTCCCCCTCCCTGCACCATGGCCTGAAAACTCTCTCAAGACAGTAATTTGGGGAATCATAGGTCTCACCTCATTTGTTTCCAGTCTCTCAGGGATCACTGTCCTTCATTACCTGATGTCCAGTGTCTCAAAGATAGTTGTTTCTTTCAGAGGAGTAAGGCAGTGGAGCTTTCAAAAATCCCAATGCCCAAGATGCCCCCGAGATAATTAAATCCAAATCTCTGGAGGTGGGGTCCAGGCATCAACCTTAACCCCTCAGGCTGATGCGAATGCACATCCAAGTTTAAGGATCAGTATTCTACACTGTGATTTAATATTTTGGTTATTTAAAAATGATTTCTTTTAAACTAGGCTTGGACATGGAAAGAAAGTACTATGCCACATTTTCAATTTATAGCTGAGCCCCTCATTAGAGATTAAATCTCCTTAAAGTCCCCTGATTAAAAAACAAAGTTGGTCTCAAGCCCAGAGCAGGGCAGAGGCTGCATGTGAGAGATAAGTGGCTCCAGCTGTGGGAGGACATCTCCTGGGGCAGAGCAGGGAGGTGGCAAGCACCTGACAGCCTGGGGGCATTCATAGTTTATTATTTCCATTTAACAAAGCATCCGTACTTCACTGTCTTACTTCATTTTCTTCCTCCAACAACCCTAAGGCAAAATTCACTCTCTCTGTTTGGCAGATGAGGAAATGGTGCTCAAGAGGTTGAGCGACTTGAAAAAGGGCAAATCAGTAGCAGAGTTAAAATTTAAACTTGGTTCTCAGAGACAGATTAAGGACAAAAGCAATCCTTAGCTGGGGTAAGAGAACATCTCAGGAAAGTGCTGAGAAAAAAGTGCAAATCCTGTTGATAAGGCCTTCTAGCAGAGGAGCAAGAAATTACTTGATAATCTCTAGGTGTGGCGGGGGTTAGAGACTGAGACCTGCAAGGGGAATGCTTGAGGAGCAATCAATAGTGCCCACATGGCCTTTTAAGGGGAGGAGATTGAGGTTGCTTGCAGAACTTCTGTCTTGGGAGAGAGTATGCAAGAGTAGCGTCAGAGTTGAATTGCCAGGAAAATAAAGAAGATACTGGGTGTTGCTACTTCATGCTCCCTCCGAGCCCTTCCTCACATGGTATTTAACCTCTGCTCTCAAATAATAAAGACCATGAAATAATACAGCAATATTGGCTCCCATCTACTAGTGTTTGCTATGAGCCAGAACATTTCCATGCATCATCCTTTTGAATCCTCACTGTGATTCTATGAAGCAGGTACTATCATTATCTCCATTTTAAAGATGAGGAAAGAGAGGCAAAGAGTGACTGTATTCATTATCTATTGCTGCATGAGAAATCACCCCAAAACTTAACAGCTTACAACTACAGTAAACATTGATTACCTCGTACATTTTCTGTGGGTCAGGAAGTTAAGAGCAGATTAACTAAGTGATTCTGGCCTGGGGCATCTCATGAAGTTCCAGACAAGATGTTGATCAGGGCTGCAGTCATCTTAAAACTTGACAAGGGCCTGAGGATCCACTTCCAAGGTGGCCCATGCACATGGCTGGCAAATGAGTTAGCAATTGGCAAGGGGTCTTAGTTACTTGCCATATGGGTCTCTCCATTGGGTTGCTTGAGCGTCCTTACAACATGGTAGCTGATTTTCCCCTGAGCAAGTGATCCAAGAGAGCAAAACAGAAGCTGAAATTTCTTTTCTGACTTAGCCTCAGAAGTCATATTGACATTTCTGCAATATCTTAGTGGTTTCACAGGGAGGGGCGTGGCTACACAAGGATATGAATACCAGGAGGTAAGAATCATTGTGGGCCACCTTAGTGGCCAGCTACCACAAGTGACAAAGTAATTTACCAAAGATCATGCACATGGGAAGTGTTTAGAGGTGGGCTTTGAATCTAGGCAGTTACTACGTCACAGTAAATATTGGCTTGAAGGAGCAGAGGCAGGCAGGTACCCACAGGTCTCCCCTGTCCTGGAGGAATTCAAACTTGAGGTCCTGTGCATCTATCTGATGTGTCTGACCCACCTGTTTTGCCACTCACTTCGGCAAAACAACGTAACCTGGGCATGTTTATAACAGATGGCACAAATCATCACTTGACGGTGGACTTGGTGATTCTGGCTCCAGCTTTGCCACTGACTTACTGTGTGACCCAGGGCAATTTCCAGCCCCTTTGAGGCCTTTGTTTTCCCATCTGTACAATGGGGTAGTTGGATTCCATGGGCCCTGAGGTCCTCTGGCTGAGAGATTCTGGGATTCTGTGCACAGAGTTGTTCACGAGGAAGCTGAAGGGATTCCTTCTCCTCTTTCCTCTGCTCTCTCAGAACTTTGCCCAAGTGGAGAGGACCTCTCAGGTGCAAGGGTTGCTTTTCTGGTCCCTGGCCAGGCCAGGCTGCTCAGCCCTGCTTCACCCGCAGCTGGCTGGCACCATTGTTCCCCATAAAGCCAGGCCCCTTTCCAGCTGCTGCTGCCCCGGGGGGCAGAGGAGAGGCTCAAAGAACTCAGTTGTGTGGCTTCTCCCCTCCCCCAGGGCAGGCCTGGGTCACCCAATGGGCTGACTCAGCCTATGCAGGGGAACAAAGGAGATGAGATATGGTTTAGGGAAAGAATTTGACATGTACTATTTCCTCCCCAAAAAACTCAAAGTAATCATCATGGGGAAAATCGTCTTACACTTATTTTATAGTTTAGTGGGATACGAAAAAATTGGGGTGAGGGCACTATAATCTTTCAGTGCTTTAAGGACCCACATTTTAATGGTTCTACAATGCACATTTGTTTGCCTTTTAACATCTTTGAAATTGAGATGCATGTAACAATTGATGACAAGTCATAAACTAATTGCATTCTTTAAAAGTATGTATTATTACAAAAAGTAATGGTGCACATTGCAATGCTGGATCTTAAATTTGACGAACTATGGTAATTAGGCCCTGTTCTTGGAGCCTGGGCCCTACTGCATCCCCTCCTCTAGCTCCCCCTACCCAGGCTTTCCACCACCCACAGTCTTCTTCCCCTACAGTCTTGTCTTAACCCTGTGTCTCCAGTACAATCCAAACTTGTTAAAGCTTTTCCTCTGCATAGGATCTTGAAGGAATTGTGAGGGGGAAGCTGTCCCCTATTTCTGATCAAGACAGAGAAGTTATTTAGTACAGTGAAAGGGCACAGAGAATGAAAAGAAATTTTATCCCATGAGTAATAGCTAACACATATCTTACACTGCTTAACAGGCACTATTCTAAGTGTCTTATGTGTGTTAACTCATTTAACCCTTACAAGCATTTATCAAGTAGCTACTAGTGTATCCCCATTCTAAAGATGGGGAAACTTAGGCACAGAGAGGCAATATAACTAGCCCAAGATCACAAGCTAGCAAGTGGCAGAACACAGGGGTAAAAAACCAAAATTCTTCCTTTGCCCCAAAGGTAACACTGGCATAAATGTGGTGCACATCCTGCTGGATCTTGTTTTCATGTATTTGTGGAACAAACATGTAGAAATATATCATTTTGCTTTCCAAGGCAATCATGTTGTTCTGCAACTAGTTTTTCCCACTTCACTCTGTGACTTAGAGATTTCTTTTCCATATAAGTACATATGGATTTAGCAGTTCTTTTAAACTATTGCCCAGTATTCCACAGTGCATATACTGTGAAAATACGCCCAAGTGCCTAGGAGGCACCAGGTCCTATCCTCCGTGCTTAACATGCATGTCTCATTTCAAGCCTCTGATCACTTGCATTCTTTCCACTTTAAAGATGAAGAAAGTGAGGCTTGGAGAGGTTAAGTATGTTACCTGAGTGAGTGAAACAGGATTAGCCCTGAGCTAACTACTGCCAGTCCTCTTTTTGCTGAGGAAGCCTGGCCCTGAGCTCACATCTGTGACCATCTTCCTCTACTTAATTTGTGGGATGCCTACCACAGCATGGCTTGCCAAGCGGTGCCATGTCCACACCCGGGATCCGAACTGGCGAATCCCGGGCTGCTGAGAAGCGCAAAGTGTGAACTTAACTGCTGCGCCACCCACCAGGCCGGCCCCCCAAGTGCCTTCTTAAACATAATAGTTTATTTAACTCATGACTCTGTTGGTGGATATTTGAGATGTTTCCAATTTTCCCCCATTACAAACAATGCTGAAGTGAATATCCTTGCACATGCGTCTTTATGTCCACACAGATATGTTTCCTAGGATGGGTTGTGATGGTGAACTTGCTGAGTCAAAGGCCATTACATTTCTAATAGTGATACTGCCAACCTTCCTCACAAAGGCCTCCCTAATTTATCTTCCCCTCAATTGAAGATCCTGTTTCCTCTAAGAAGCATAGGATTTGGAGCCACCACACCTGGGTGTGAGTCCTGCCTTTGCAACACGACTTTGGGCAAGTCATGTTGTTGTGTGTGTTAGTAGTTTCTTACCCTCCTCTTCTTCTTCCTCCTTCTCTCTCTTTTTGTTACAAAGTGTCCCATTGTATGAATAGTTCACAATTTATTCTGCTGTTGATGGGCATTTGTGTTATTTTCAGTGAAGAAGGCTGCTGTGAACACCCATGTACGTGTCTTTTGGGAGACATATGTATTCACTCCCCTTGGGTATATAAACCTAGGAGTATTGGCGAATCAGAAGGGAGGTGTATATTTAGTGCGTATTGCCAAATAGTTTTCCAAAGCGGTTGTACCAGTTTATTCTCCTACCAGCAATGGATCAGAGTTCTAGTTGCTTCTCATCCTCATCAACACTTGATATTGTGAGTCTTTTAAATTTTAGCTAATCCGGTGGCACTACACTCTTTTCACCTTCATACCACTCCTGAGAGGTGGATGTGTGCGTAGACACTGTTGGTTAGTGCCTGGCTTCGTCAACATCCTCCTTTCCAGCTACCTTCCTGCTAAGCAGGGGCCTGTGATATAGTTCTGGCCGACAGAAGAGAAGGTCCACTGGGTGAGACTCCTGGGAACATGTTGGCTTTCCTGAGAAAAGAAAAGACTCAGGTTGCTCATCCTTTATTCCTTTACCTTTTTTCTTCTGCCTGGAACATGGACATGATGTCATCTGTGGAACAACATATTTCACGAGGCCACAACATGAGGCAAAGGCCAAGATGATCACAGAGACACGGGCCATGACTTCATCAAGCTGGTGAAGCAACACAAGCAGCTCCCTGTGTTGAGACTTCCTGAAAGATAAAGTACCTACCATTGGTCAAGTTTTCTATTACTTGTAACCGAGAGCATTCTTTGGTAATACTTGGACTATCTCCACCTTAAAATTGAGGAAACAGGCTCAGACGGTTCAATTGACTTGGCTCAAGGAAGGATTTGAGTCCACATCTATCTGATTTCAAATCATGAGATTTTTTTCCCTGGCTTCCCAGGAGCCCGAGGAAAGGAAATTTAGGTCAGAGAAAGGTATGGCAGCAAATTTTCAGCCAGGCATCTAGCTTCACGAAATAAAAGGCTATATTTTCCAGAATCCTGTGCAACCGGCTGTGGCCATTTGATAAGTCTGGCCAATGTGATGTAAGCTGTGAGATGATTTGTGATTTCTGCGATATTTGGGGGAAGGGATGATGTCATATCTTTCTTCTTCCTGTTCTTCCTTCCCTCTGCCTAGAAAAAGGATGTGATGACTGGAATTCAAGCAGCTCTCTTGGACTATGAGATGACCCTAATGGTGGAAGCCACACTGAGAACAGTGGAGAAGGAAGATGAGATTTTGGGCTTCTGATGATATCAAGAAGCTCCCATAACAACCCTGGACAGCCTACCTCCAAATTCCTTATACATGAGAAAGTTATTTCTTTTTTATGCCACATTTAGTTTTTCCTTTCTATTCTATGCACCTGAATCTAATTTTTGCTGATACAACAGCATTTCGCATAGGCATGAGTAGGTGATACAGTTCTGGTCACTAGGGAAGTTTATTGCCATGAGTGGGAATGCAAGGGGGAGAGCACAGGTAGGAAAGTTTTCCTTTCATCTTAAAAAGTGACCGAAGGAAGTGAAGGTCCCTTTCTTATGCTTCTGAACATTGTCATAAGATGTGATATTTGGGCTTGGGGTTGCCATCTTGTGAGCATGCAGGGAGCCAGTTTGATGACAGAGCTACTACCTGAGGGCAGCAGAATGAACAGAAAGGAAGAATCTAGACTCTTGTTGAAGGCACAGAGCTGCCACTGAATTATTGTACTCTGGAGCCACCCTATCTCCAGATTGGCTTTTTTTTTTTTTTTTTTTTTTGCTGAGGAAGATCAGCCCTGAGCTAACATCTGTGCTAGTCTTCCTCTACTTTATATGTGGGTTGCCACCACAGCAAGGCAGACAAGTGATGTAGGTCCATGCCCAGGATCTGAACCGGTGAACGCGGGCCGCCGAAGCAGAGCACAATGAACTTAACCACCAGACCATGGGCCTGGCCCCTCCAGATTCTTGTTACATGAGATAATAGAATCCCTTTCTGTTAAACCCATTTTATTTGGGTTTTATGTTATTTGCAGCCAAAATTTTGACTAATATGAGCAGGATGATAAGATCCAGGGTGTGGCCATTGGAGTCAGTGGCTGAAATGAAGTGGAGGTGAAGGCCATTGGTGATCAGGAGGATGAGGAATCAGGAGGCCAAAGTATAAAAAGGGTCAATTTTCTATAATGTGAACTCTCCCAGGGAGATGGCAGGCCTTGGGAGGGAGAGAAAGAGTGTGGGGCAGAGGTCAAAGTACTCAGTGAGTGAAGAAGAGGTTGGGAACAGCAAAGCCGTGTAGAGGGGAACGTAATTGAATAGTGTGAATCCCCAAGGAGCTGGTGTTTTGATGTGAAGAGGAAAAACGTATCAATCAGAATAGTTTGGGTTGTAAGAAACAAAAAATAATTCTGGCTAATTTAGCAGAAAAATTATTTACAAAAAGATAATGGATAATTCACAGAATCTGGTGGATGTGTAGAGAACCAGGAGATCACCTAGCCAAGGTCAGTGTCCTAGAACATGGGCCAAAACTGTCCTTATGAAGACAGCACTGTTGCTGCCAGCAGCCCAGACATGGCGGCCTACACATGGAGTCTTCATGGACCTGTGAGTGTCTGATTGGTGGAGCCTAGGTCACATGACTATACCCTAGCAGTAGGAGAGGCATTTCTAGTTTCTAGCGTGGGAGGAGGGCTCTGTCTCAGAGGGAGGGGATTTTTCCCAAATACAAGAAAGGAGTTCAGATGCTGTGTGGCTAAAAGGGATGATCAACACCCATTACAAGAAGTAACAATGTGTAAGGAGCACTGGGAATGGAGAAGGTTCAGAGATGCAAGGGGTTGTTAGGAAATTAGGAGTGTCTGATTAAGAGGGTTCTAGGGGAAACAGTATCCTTTCTGAAGGCTCAGGAGGGGAGACAAGGCCACCAAGAAGGCCTTTGTGAAGATTAGGTATCTCCCTGGACAAATTTACAAAGCACCCTTCCTCCAAGTGAAGTCAACCTCCAGGCAGGGCCCCCCATTTACTCTCATACAGAGGCCCTGAAGGAAGGAAACATTCTGGGAAGGTGAAGTGTGCTTTGTATGGAAAAAAAGGTTCAGGGGCCACAGAGGAAATATCCAAGACAGGGACCTACGTGGGAGGAACCAGGGGTAGGGAAGCCTGGAACAGCAAGGGGTGATGGTGTGGCTGAGTGTGGGAGGGCTAGAGGCAGGGCAGGGGTGGGGCCAGGGTGGGAATCCAGTTTAGATACTGATGGGGTGACAGTCTTAGTGGAAGAGCCTGGCACGGATGTCCTCACACTGCCCCAACTCCCTCTGCTGGCAGTACCTGCTGAGGGTCCCTGAGAAATCCTGGCCTGGTCTCAGAGAGGTGGGAAAGATGTCATGAGATTTGTGATGGGGCAGCCAGGCTTTGAGCTGGTCAAAGGATGTCCCTGTGGGTAGAGTGTCCCTACACCCAAATCATGATTGTGCTTACCTCCCCATGTTTGTGTCTGTGGCCCCCAAGGAAGCTCCCTGAGGAGGGATTATAACCAATTTCCTTTTCCATCCCTGGGGTTGAGAACTGGATTGGGAATAAGAAAACCTACGCCTAACCTGACTTGTCTGTTAATTTGCTGTGTGACTTTAGACAAATCGGTCAACCTCTCTGAGTCTCAGTTTCATTATGTCTAAAACAGAGCATGGACTTGATCTCTGAGGCCCTCCTAGATCTACTACCTATGATCTTCTTACTTTTTCTTCTCTCTAACCCACCTGGTATGTATAAATACATTACACGAGTATACCACATTTTATTATCCTGTTGATGGACCTTCAGGTTGCTTCTAATATTTTGCATTTACAAACAAGGATGCAGTGAACAGCATTGTACGTGTCTTCTTATGTGTACATGTCTACATGGGTGAGTTTCTCTCAGGTATAGACTTGGGAGTGAAATTGGTGGGTCAAAGGCCATGTACAGCTTCAACTCTGCAAGTTATTGCCAAATGGCTCCCCAAAGTGGTTGTACCTATTTCCTCCTCTCCTACCAGCAAAGCATGAGAAGTCTTGGTGCTCCTCATCCTCATCAACATTTGGTACTGACAGATTTGTTAATGTTTTGATTGAGATATAATACACACACAGTTAAGTAAATAAAATGCACCTAATTGTCCAGCTGCATGCATTTTTACACTTGTTAAACTCATGTAACCTCTACCCAGATTGTTTCCAGACCACTAGAAGGCTCCTTCACGCCCCTTCCCAGGAGAGTCCCCAGCTTCCTTGCCAAAGTAACTACTATTTGAATTTCTATAAACACAACTTAGTTTTGCCTGTTCTTGAATTTCATACAAGTGGAATTAGGCAGCATGTGCTCTTTTTGTTTGGCTTCTTTCACTCAACATAATATCTGAGATGTATCCACGTTAAGAGAGAAAGAGAGAGATTTATTTTGAGGAATTAGCTCACGTGATTATGAAGACGAAGTTCCGTGATCTGCCATCTGCAAGCTGGAGACCCAGGCAAGCTGGTGGTGTAATTCAGTCCCCGGGCAGAAGGAGATCAATGTCCCAGCTCGAGCAAGCAGTCACGAAGGGAACGGTCCTCCCTTCCTCCACTTTTTGTCCATTCAGGCCCTCAATGGGCTGGATGATGCCCACGCACACTGGGGAGGGCAATCTACTTTACTGAGTCCACAGATTCAAGTGCGAATTGCACCTCATGACGTCATTCCAGTGCACACTCACAGACACACCCAGAAGTAATGTTTAATCTGGGCACCCCATGGCCCAGTCATGTTGACACACAAAATTAACCATCACGAAGGGTGAGGGTGGCAGGTACCCTTTGCCAACCAGAGCAGCCTCAGGAGGAGGCTCCAATCCTCGGCCTGCCCCTTCCTTTTTGACTCCCCTGGTGCCTAGTAGAGACTCCGTACTCAAAAGAAGCTCAAAAAACTTGATGAAGTGATTTATTCGTGGGGACATCCTCTGAATAATAATTCATCCTCTAATAATTCAAAATTGAGCACCCACTGTATGGTGGGGTGCCACAGAGCACGTTTGATATTCATGATCTCATCTTTCCCTCTTCACAAGCCTGGGACCTGTGCTATTGTCCTCTTTCACAAAGGTGGAAACAGAAACCTAGAGAGGCTCCACTTGGCTCTGCCTTAGATCCTGGAAAAACGAAGTGTAGTGGGTTGAACGGTGGCCCCCAAAAGCTATATCCACGTCCTAACTCCAGAACCCGTGATTGTGAACTTATTTGGAAAAAGGGTCTTTGCAGACGCAATTAAGTTAAGCATCTTAAGATGAGTTTAGCAGGGTCTCAAATCCTAAATCCAACAAGTATCCTCAGCAGGGACACACAGAGGAGAGAGACAGAGGGAGACGAGCAGAAGGCCGTGTGAAGATAGAAGCAGGGATCGGAGTGATGCAGCCACAAACTAGTGAGCTCCTGGAGCCTCTGGAAGCTGGAAGGGGTGAGAGGTTCTCCCCTACAGCTTTCAGAGGGAGTGTGACCCTGCCGACACCTCGATTTTGGATTTCTGGCCTCCATAACTATGAGAGAATAAATTTCCGTTGTTTTACACCACCAGTCCATGGTAATTTGTTCCAGCAGCCCCAGGAAACTAACACATGAGGGTAGTGGAGAAGGGAAAGGAGAGGAAGGAGAGTCATCCTCCTCTGCATAAACTCACAGTCCTCCATTTCCCAGCCACTTTATGACCCAGTTTCCTCTCTCTGCCCCCAGTTTACTTCACTGCAGCTCCAGTGGCCTCCTTGCCATGCCTGGAATGTGCCAGGCACTCCTCACCCAAGGGTCTTTGTCCTTGCTGTTCTCTCTGCTTCAAATGTCTTCACCCAGACACTCTCAATTCTCTGCCCCTCAGAGATGCCTCCCAGACCTCCTCTCTAAAGGGTCTCCCACCTCCCAAGTCACCCCATCCCTTTTATTTTTCATCATGGCACTCACCACCAGCTGACGTTATATTTGTTCATTATATATGTACTTACGCACATGACCCCTACTAGGACATTAGCTCCTCCAGGACAGAGGCTTTGCTCCCCGCTGTATTTCCAGCCTCTAGCACAGTGCCTGGCCCATAGGAGGCACTCAATAAGTGTTTGTTGAATGAATGAACAAATTATGTACTGATAGCAATGGGGAGGAGGAGGAGAGCTCAGATGTGGAGCTGTCATCCAAGCTGAAGAGGCCACTGTGTGTGGGAAGCAGTTGGCCCTGATAGGGCCCCTGGCTCCCAGCCCAAGCATGACTATGAACCTCAGAAAAGCCTTTCTTCACGCCCCTCCACCTGGCTTGCCTCGTCTTTCCAGCTGGTCTTAGTCCCCAGGGGTTCATTTGATTTGAACATCACTGGGTAGTTCTGAAAGCGTTCTTTGTTTCTACATTTTCTCATTTTTTGCAAGCCTCAAGCACCTTCTGGAAAACACACACACTCACGCACACATATACACACAATCTAACACACAATGCTTGGCCATATCCCACGTTCTTGTACACCCTCATGGCTCAGTCTACCCACGTCCAGTACTAATTACACATATGTGGACACACACTCACACTTGGCCTCAGTCTTTCTTACTCCCCTATCCCACACACTCATGCACACCCATAGTCCTGCATGTGCCCTTGTGTACACAGGCAGGCCTCCACCCAAGTTCCCACCTATACACGCACTCACACTGACACACACACTCATTCATTCAGCTCCTGTGGACATATGCACATAGACCAACTTGCACATACATCTTTGAACACACCTCCAGTCTTCCTCACATACATACAAACAGGCAATGGCCTGGTGTGGTGAACCACACTGCTCAGAGCTTAGCACGATGACCTGACCCAACAACAGTGATATCCACTGAGCACTGGCCTTGTGCCAGGTACTCTGCACTTTGTGTCCTTATCTCGTTCAATCCTCATAACAATCACATGAAGTAGGTGCTATTATTAGTCTCATTTTATAGATGAGGAAACTGAAACTCAGAGCCATAAATGGGGGAGCTGGGATTCTAACCCAGGCATCTGACTCCAGCAGCTCACCCCCATATTTGGTGTGGCAGAGTGTATTTTTCAAAAGTGATCACAACTGTATCTGCCATCCCTCATGCTCTTCTAGAAACTTGCTCCTCCCCAGTCAAGAGGTAGAGTCTATGGCCCCTTCTCTTGAACTTGGGTAGGTCTTTGTGACTGCCTCAACTAACAGTATGGTGGAAGTAATGCCATATGAATTCCAAGGTTAGATCATAAAAAGTGATACATACAATAGCCAAGACATGGAAACACCCCATGATGTCCATTGTCGGATGAATATACACACAATGGAATATTATTCAGCCATAAAAAGAAGGAAATCCTGCCATTTGGGACAACATGGATGGACCTTGAGGGCATTATGCTAAGTGAAAAAAGTCAAAGACAAATACTATATTATCTCACTTGTATGTGGAATGTAAAAAAGCCAAACTCTTAGAAATAGAGAGTAGAATGGTGGTTGCCAGGGGCTGGGGAGTGGGGGAAATGGGAAGACGTTGGGCAAAGGGTACAAATTTCCAGTTTTACAATGAACAAGTTATGAGGATCTAATGTATAGCAGGGTGACTATAGTTAACAATACTGTATTGGATATTCGAAAGTTCCTAAGAGAGTAGATCTTATGCATTCTCACTATCACCACCACCACAAAAAATTACCCAGTAATCATGTCAGGTGAATGATGTAGTGACTAACCTTGTTGTGGTAATCATTTCACCATATATATATATATATATGTGTGTGTGTGTGTGTGTGTGTATCAAATCATCACATTGCATACCTTAAAGATACATAATGTTATATGTCAACTATATCTCAATAAAGATAGAAAAAAATTTTAAAGAACAGTTTAAAAGAAAAAGGTGATACAAGGTCCACCTGGCTCTCTCTTGGGATGCTTACCCTTGGAACCCAGCTGCCATGCTGTGAGGAAGCCCAGGCCACATGGAGAGGCCACATGCATGTTTCCTGCTGACAGCCCCTCTGAGGTCCAAGTTGACAGCCAGCATCAACTGGTAGCCACGTGAGTGAGGGAACCTTCAAGATGACATAGTCCAGTCACTGCTTTACTGCAACCACACAAGAGACCATGAACAAGAATTGCCCAGGTGAACCAAATCAATCTCCTAACCCAAAAGATAATAATAATAATAAATGATTGTTATTGTTTTATGCCACTAAGCATGGGTGGTTTGTTACACAGCAATGGATAACCAGATGCCAGGCCACAGAATTATGTGCAGTCAGCCTCAGAACACCATGAAGAGGTGATGCCAAGCTCTTTGTCCTCCTTCAGGACATACAAGATCCATCTTCTTGGAGCACAACCCTCATCATTGGATCCTCACACTACAAGGCCACTGGCCCATCAATCTCCCTCTTTGGGTGTGAGCTCTTCAAGGCCCAGGCTCTTGTTCACCACAGACTCTGTGATGCTTCAGCCAAGTGCTCATCCCTCAGTCTCCTCTTCTGTAAAGTGAATAATGATCCCAGCCCTGCCCATCCCACAGGGAGCCTATGAAGATCCATTCAGAAGCTTGAGTTCAAGGGATTATTATTAATGCTTGTATTTTAGGATCCTGGTTTGCAGCTAGAATCACACAATGTCCTAAAAAGACCTTCCAGGATCACCTTGTCCAGCCTTCTATATTGTAGATAGAGAAGGTGGAATATTAATTATTTACACAGTCCTGGCACCTAATAAGTGCCCATGAATATGAGAGAATGTGATAAGGAAGAAAACAAAAACAGGCAGAATTGGATGAAGGATCCAACTTCTCTCACCACTTTTGTCTGAGAAGCCACACCCCATGCCACCCTCCTTCTCTCTGCTCTTAGGATTCCCTGCTGCTGTCTCCCCTCCCCTTCCTGGGTGACCCCTCTGCCAGACACCCTGCCTGGAATGGGTAGCTGGTGTGAGCCCCTGTCACTTGAGATGCCAGGCCCAGCCGCTTTGCTTCCCTACAGACCCACCTCACCCTCCCAAGAGCGGTTCCCTTGGGACACTTGCTTACAAGATTAAAATAAGGGACAACATGATGGGAAAGTGGAGTAGCACAGCGCTTACCAGTAGAGGTTCTAGAGTCAGTATCATTCGTGCTTCCTAACTTTGGGCCAATCAACCACTATAAGCCATAGTTTTTCTTTTTTCATCTGTAAGATGGTATTATTGCAGCAGCTACCTTATAGGGTGGAGCATAGGAAGTACTTAACGAATGTCAACTAGTATCATCACACTGAGTGTCACTATCAACACTCAGAGCAGATGCTTCCATGAGCTAAAGGCCCTCAGAACAAGTCAAAAGACTACTCACTAGCCATGTCCATCAAACTTCTCTGAGCCTTAGTTTCTTCTATGAGAGGGAGCAAAAACTGCATTTTGCCTGTCTCCCAGGGCGGTTGGGAGGTATACCATACATGAGATCACAGTACTGCGGTAGCGAAGCTAAAGCTAGGAGCTGGGTGCCCTCTCCTGGCAGTATGTGGTAAAGGTTGGCTCTCACCGAACAGAGACCAATCTCCCAGCAAATGGAGCCGGGCAGAGCGCCAGGGGGCTGGGGACTTTTATAGCTCCCCAGTATGAGCTGCATCTACCCTCTTTGTCTCCTGAACTCCTTCTCGCTTCAGGAAGTCTTCCCTGACCTCGGCCAGACTGGGCCTGGCACCCCTGCGACAAGTTCTCAGAGCATCCCGTGTTCATTTTACATTCCTCTGTGGGATTATTTAGGCAATGTCTCTCTCTCAGTGAGGGAAAGGATCATCTGAGAAACGAAAGGGAGTGTGGCGCCTCAGACTGTTGGATCCCTAAGGTCCCTGGACCAGGTTCTCAGCAAATGTTAGAATGAAAGGATCGTGGACTCAAGTGGGAATTGACCCAAAAGGACATCTAGCCCCCTTGGGGAACGCTCCAGACTCAGTTGGGGACATTAGAGACCCAGATTCCGGGAGCTCCTGACCCCTCAACATAAGACAGCCAGATCTGTGGGCTGAAGACAACAGACACTACAAAGTGGGCTCCTGGGCAGACATCTGGGAGCATTAATGCCCTCCACAAATATGGGGAGCCTTCTGTGTGCTAGGCACCAAGCTGAAGATTGGGAATACAGCAGCGGGCAAACCCAGACACGTCCTGACTCTCCCGAAGGAGTGGGACAGACACAGAATCAGGTCGTTTCGACATCATGATATATAATACACACACACCCACTTTACAGGTGGAAATATTGAGGCTTAGAGAGGGCATTCAGCTGGTGAGGAACATTCTTTTGTATTCTCTGAGTTTGGGGGGCTCCTCCAAGGAGAGAAGCGTATGAAGGGGGGAGGGGTGTGCAGGCAGCTCCAGGACTCTCGTAGGCTCCCTCACCACCTATGACGGAGCGGTCTAGGAAGAGAAGGATGGGGGAGAAGGGGGTGTTCCAAACTCTCTAAGAAATCCACCCCGGGTACGCCCCCGCCCAGCAGTGACATCAAGGCAGACCAAAGGGACGTTTACAAATCCAAGGGGGCTTGGAGGGAGGGGTGTGGACAGAGTTGGGGAGGGGGAGGAGATACCCTGAATGGGGAGAAACGGGGGGTAGGGGCTGTTGATTCCCCAGAACTGCATTATTCTGTCTCCATCAGCGGGCGTTGTCAGTGCCTGGACCCCATTCCTCAGCCTCTCAATTAATCCAGAGGATAGGCGCTAGAGGCCGGAGCAAGGGCAGTCTCCAGGGCCCCTGGGCCAATGGGCAGGTTCCTTTCCTCTCCTGTTTTCGCCCTCCACAAGGGTGACATAAGTGTCACCGACCGGGCTGGGTCAAAGGGCGGGCAGTGTGGCCGCAGAGCCTGGCTCGTGTCTGCCAGTTGCTTCGGGCACCCATGGCTTCCTCAGATCCCGCCGCTGGCGCCAGAGCTTGGAGAAGGCCGGTCCAACAGTCCACTGCGGCCTTCAGCAGATGGGGCGGGCGACCCTCGAGGAAGCCATGTTCACAGTTGCTTATGTAACCAGCCTCATACATATTTTTTGCGTATACAGGCAAATACCTGTTTGTGCATTTTTTCCTTTTACACAAATGATAATATACTTGCACTGTTCTGCATGTTCCCTTCTTTTTTCTTCACTGAACATTTTATCTTGATGATTGATCGTTTCATATCAATGGGTTAACATCTTTTTTTAAAAAGTGGCCACCTCAGTATTCCATCGCATGGACGGCATCATTTTTAATTTAAGAAGTCTCCTACTAAAGGGCGTTTAGACTGTTTCCAATCTTCTGCTCTTAATGTTACTTCACTCACGTGTGCTTACATCTGTGGGATAAGTTCCTAGAAGCAGGACAGCTTGGTCAAAGGGTATGTGACTTTGTAAACAACTGTTACCAGAGTGTTGCCCATGAAAGTTGGACTAATGTACAGTCCCAAAAGCAATGCATGAGGGGCTGGCTTCCCCACAGCCTGGCCAACAGATAAACAACAGTATCACACTTTATAATTTTTATCAATCCGATAGTAAACTTAAAAAGAAAATTGAGCACTCTCCTAACTACATGGAGAGCCTGGACTCCACTGCCACGTGGCATTAATAAGGAATCCCTTCCCTCCTTGATTTTTTTCTTATTGCTTCTTTTCTATTATATAATGATAAAAGGGTCAGTCCACCAAGAAGACAAAGCAATCCTAAATGCATATGCACAAAACAACAGAGCTGCAAAATATGTGATGCAAATTGATGGAACTGAAAGGAGAAACAGACGAACACATAATTAGAGTTGGAGACTTCAACAACTGATAGAACAACTAGACAGAAAGTCAGCGAGGATATTGAACCTCAACAACACCATCAACCAAAGTACCTAACTGACACATACAGAATATGCCACCCAGCAACAGCAGAATACGCCTTCGTTTCAAGTGCCCAAAGAACATACACCATGATTGACCACACCCGGGGTCATAAAACAAATCTCAACAAATTTAAATGAATTGAAATCATATGGAGTGTCTTCTCTCATCACAATGGAATCAAACTTGGAAATCGATATCAGAAAAGATAACAAGAAAATATCCAAACACTTGGTGACTAAACAACATACTTTTAAATGGTCCTTAAGTCAAAGAGAGAGTCTCAAAGGAAATAAAGAAATACATTGAACTGAATGAAAATAAAAGTAAAACATGAAAAATTTATCAATAACCTAAGCTCCTACCTCAAGAGCACAGAAAAAGCAGAGCAGAATAAATGCAAAGCAAGCAGAAGGAAGGAAATGTAATAAAGGTAAGAGCAGAAATCAATCAGTTTAAAACAGAAAAACAGTAGAGAAATTCAGTGAAATCAAGAGTCAGTCCTTTGAAAAGACTGATAAATCTGACAAACCTCTAGAAGACTGACGAAGAAAAGAGAGAGAAAAGACACAAATTAGCCATATCAGGAATGAAACATGGCTGTCACTACAGACCAGACAGACACCAAGAGCATAATACGGGATTACTACAAAGAACTCTACACACGCAAATTTGACAACTTCAACAAAACGCTCCACTCTTCAAAATACACAAACTGCCACAACTCATTCAATGTGAAACAGATTATTTGAACAGACCTATAAGTATTAAGGAAATTGAATTCATAGTTTAAAAACTCTAAGGAAAGAAATTTCCAGGTGCACATAGGTTTATTGGAGAATTCTACCAAAGTTTGAGAGAAGGATTACCACCAATTCTACAAAATCTCCTCCAGAAAATAGAAGAGAAGGGAACACTTCCAAATTCATTTTATGAAGCTTGTATCATCCTGATACCAAAACCGGAGAGACAGAACAAAGAAACTACAGCCCAATATCCCTCATGAATGTAGATGCAAAAATCCTTAACAAAGTGCCAGCAAATGGAATTCGGCAAAAATAAAGAGAATTGTAGACTATGCTGAAGTGGGGCTTATTCCGAGGATGCAAACCTGGTTTAATATTTTTAAAACCAATGAGTGTAATCCAGCACATTAACAGTCTAAAGAAGAAAAACCTCATGGTGTCAACTGATATCAGAAAAAGCACATGACAAAATTCAGCATCTGTTCAAGATTTAAAAAAAAAAAATAGAAAAAGAGGAATAAAGGGTAACTTTCTCAACTTGATAAAGAACATCTACAAAAAAATCTATGGCTGGGACTGGCCCTGCGGTCAAGAGGTTAAGTTTGCGCCTTCGGCTTCAGCAGCCCAGGGTTTGCCAGTTGGGATCCTGGGTGCGGACCTAGCCCCACTCATCAAGCCATGTTGAGGCAGCATCCCGCATAGCAGAGCCAGAAGGACCTACAACTAGAATATACAACTGTGTACTGTGGGCTTTGGGGAGAAGAAGAAGAAAAAAAAGAAGATTGGTGACAGATGTTAGCTCAGGTGCCAATCTTAAAAAAAAAAAACCAAAAAACCTCTATGGCCAACATCCTTAATGTTAACTATGTTATTTATGTGGCGACAACCTTGGGGAGAACCTTGGACCCATGGGAGTCGGAAGCTGACAAGGTAAGTGTGTTAAATCTGCATAAGCAGGAGTGCTGACAGCTCCAAGAGGCCACACTTTCCATTCACACCAGAACTTGATTGGAACACAGAAAAAACCTAACAATAAAGGACCCTATCATGTCTGTCTTTCTCATGGCACTTCGTACTAGCCAAACATGCTGAAAGTGATCATAGAGGAGGAAAAGGAAAGACAGGGAAATCCATGGGTCCTTTTCCTTTCCAAACTTCCTTACTCATTATTAAGCTGAAGGTAGAGAAAAGTGAAATAAAGTTGGTTTTGTTCAGTGTTTCCTCTTTCTGGTAAGACCAAAACACATATGCATGCACAAACTATGAAATACAAATTGTGTAATTTTGGTATGAACATGAATTAAATGCTCTTATATTTTCCTTTTAAAATGTCAGTGTATTGTAAAGATGAATGGTAAAATTAAAATTTTTAACTTGTCTTTATTTAGAGTGACATTAAATACCAAATTAAAAAACACCATGACAAGTCAAGAGAGAGACTATGGAAGAAAAGAAGTGGTTTTTTTTTTTTTTTTTTTGTGGTGAGGAAGATTAGCTCTGAGCTAACATCTGTTGCCAATCTTCCTCTTTTTGCTTGAGGAAGATTGTTGCTAACATCTGTGCTGATCTTCCTCTATTTGTTGTATGTGGGACACCACCACAGCATGGCTTGATGAACGGTGTGTAGGTCCATACCCCAGATCCAAACCTGCAAACCCCAGACTGGTGAAGTGAAGCACATGAACCTAACCACTATGCCACTGGGCCAGCCCAAAAGTTTTATATTTTAGTAGCTTTAATGGTACTTTTTCTTCCTGCTTTTGAACAAGGATCCTGCATTTTCACTTTGTATTGGTCTCTGCAATTTATGTAGCCAGCCCTGGGTACAGAGACACATTTCATACAATTCCTTACATGGCTCTATGGTGGGAGTGAGGAACCCAGAGTGCTGGCCAGCTCAATAATGCAGCTTCTCATTTGCTCTCCTTTCTCTGCTATGCCTCCTTGTCCTTCCTCAGTCTGGCTCCCAGGTTCATACACCCCGAAGGACCTACACTTAATCCTCTGTCCCAAGTTCTACTTTGTGTGAAACTTGGGCTAAGATGTGGCATTTTTTTTCTTTTCTTTATTTTCCAACTTTTCTATATAAGAATGAAAAATAAATTTAATTTAATGCCAAAAAGCTAAAATGTAACTACATTCAATCCATCAATCATACCACAAATTCAACATCTACCATGTGCCAGGATGATTATCTTAGGAGCCCAAGGGGCCAAAGTGCAGTTGACAACATTGCTGCAATGGGAAGGCAGTGTCTCAGGTTGGGAGGGACTTCAGAAGCCACTGAGGGCCCCTCTCTCCCCACCGAGTCACAGAAAAATAATAAGAAAGCTACACTATTGCGCACTTGATTTTGTGTTTGTGAAATTTGTGCCCTCTATAGGAAGAGCAGTAGCTTGTCACCAAGAGTCAGGAAATCTTCTCAAGCAGAGAGAATACCATGTGCAAAGGCCCTTAGGGCAGGGCAAACACATCCTTCACTGAAATAGCTTGTTCATTTATTTGTTATTTTCCATCCCCTGCCCACTAGAATGCAAATGCCCTGAGGGCAGGACAACGTCTGGCTTGATCACAGTTGCATTCTCAGAAGCCAGTTCAGTGCCTGGCAGAAAGTAGAACTCGATCAATACTGAATGAATGAAGGAACAAATGAATGACTTTAAGTTCTGGTTTTTATTAATATTTTTATTATTATTTTTATTAACCAAGGCCTGTGCTGGATTATGGTGTCAAAGAGAGAGATGCCCCCCAAAAGATGGTATAAAACCATGTGGAGAGTGCAGTGCTAGAGCTGCACTAGGGGTTTTACGGGAGCGCAGATGAGGTATTTAATCTGGCCTGGGGGGCTCAAGGAAGGGCTGGGCCTTAAAGGACAAGCGAGACTTTGACAGGAAGACCAGTCAAGGAGCATCCAGGCAGAGAGAGGGGAGGGTATTAAGGCTGGAAAGAACACAGTGGATTCGAGAGGACCATCTGGAAGTTTTGAGTTGCTGTAATGTGATCTGTGATGCTGTTGGGGGCAAAAAGACAAGGTGAAGTGGATAAGCAGGGACCACACAAGGGAGGGCCTTGAAGGCCACAGTAAGGTGCTTGGACCGTCTCTTGAGGCCAGCAGTCTCCAAAAGTTTTGTTGAAATGAACTTAACAGACATAAGTTAGCAAATACGCCCTTAGCTGATATCTCAAAGCACAACATACACTTAGCGTGAGATTCGTCATTAATGATAGAGCATATAAATTTATGTTTCAAAGTGTCATTTTGATAAATTTTTTTTCTCAAATTTTATTACATTCCTTACAGCATGGCTGTTAAATATTGGAGTTCATATGAGAAGGAGGAGACCTGTCAGCTTTGCCCTTTCCCCCCTTTTTTTTTCCTGCTGTTGTAATTTTAGTATTACCTGGAATTTGCCATTTCTTTGGAGGAATATTTTAAAGCCACTTGTCTGCTTTTTTTTTTTTTTTTTTGAGGAAGATTAGCCCTGAGCTAACTCCTGCCAATCCTCCTCTTTTTTCTGAGGAAGACTGGACCTAAGCTAACATCCATGCCCATCTTCCTCTAGTTTATATGTGGGATGCCTACCACAGCATGGCTTGCCAAGCGGTGCCATGTCCACACCCAGGATCCAAACCAGCGAACGCTGGGCCACGGAAGCAGAACGTGCGCACTTAACCACTGCACCACTGGGCTGGCCCCACCACTTGTCTGTTTTGTGGGGTTAAAATATGAAGTCCTAGTAACATGATCCTCATGTTTGCTTCGCCTGACAGAGGTGCATGCTACACACTACAATGTAGTGCAGAATGCTGATGGGGGGAGTGAGGGCCCCGCTGTCCACCCCTCCCAGGTGTGGACACCCCTCTCTCTCAGGAAGTCTCTGCTACCTCACATGACACTGAGCCTCAGACACAGGTCAGATACACACCAAATGAGGGTATTGGTGTCAATGCATTTACTAAATACTAGAAGAACTTAATTCCCTTTCCATTTTTAGGATTAACAATGAATAGAAATAGAAGGTCTAAATTTATTCCTTGGTATTTTACTCTTTTAGTTGCAATTGCAAATGGAATTGTATTCTTGAGTTCTCTTTCTGTAAGTTCATTATTGGAGTATAGAAAAGGAACTGATTTTTGTAAGTTGATTTTGAATGCTGCAACTTTATTGTAGTTGTTATTTCTATTAGTTTTCCAATGAATTCTTTGGGGTTTTCTCTATATAAGATCATGTTGTCTACAAATAGCGAGAGCTTCAGTTCTTCACTCCCTGTTTGGATTCCCTTTATTCCCTTCTCTTGCCTAATTGCTTTGGCCAGAACCTCCAGTACTATGTTGAATAAGAGTGGTGATAGATGGCATCCTTGTCTCGTTCCTGTTTTCAGGGTGATGGCACTCAGTTTTTGCCCATTGAGTATGATGTTGGCTGTGAGTTTGTTATATAAGACCTTTATTATGTTGAGGTAATTTCCTTCTATCCCCATTTTGTTAAGAGTTTTTATCATAAATGGCTGTTGGATCTTGTCAAATGCTTCCTCTGCATCTGTTGAGATGATCATGTGACTTTTATTCCTCAATTTGTTGATGTGGGCTATCACCTTGATTGATTTGCGGATGTTGAACCATCCCCATGTCCCTGGAATAAATCCCACTTGATCATGATGACCTTTTGATGTTTCGCTGTATTCGGGTTTCCAATATTTTGTTGAGGATTTTTGCATCTATGTTCATCAGCGATTTTGGCCTGTAGTTTTCCTTTTTTGTGTTGTCCTTGTCAGGCTTTGGTATCAGAGTGATGTTGGCCTCACAGAATGTGTTAGGAAGTGTTCCATCTTCCCTAAGTTTTTGGAATAGCTTGAGAAGGACAGATCTTAAATCCTCTCTGAAAGTTTGGTAGAATTCCCCAGGGAAGCTGCCTGGTTCTGGGGTTTTATTCTTTGGGATGCTTTTGATTACTGTTTCAACCTCTTTCCTGGGGTGTTGCCTTGATGACGTCACCCCCCGCAAAAATGTCTGCCCCATTAGAGGGCTTCCCTCTAGGCTGCAAGGGCCCTAGGGAGTCCTTGTTTCTGCAAATGAGCGTTCTCCTCCCCCACTCCTTCCCTCATGGATCCTCCTGCAGTCACAATCACAGTCTTTAGTGGAGGGAGTGAAGTTTTCTCTTACCCCATTCCAGCTCCTCCAAGAGGGGCTCCAGCCTCTTCACCCTCCATTGTGTGGCTGCATGTCTCTCCAACTTTTTTGTCTTGTGTTAGGATGTCCTCTGTTGGAGCACTGATGCCCCTTTTTGTTGTATGTTGGAAGGGAGAGAGTCCCGGGCAAGTTCACTCTGCCATGATGCTGATGTCACTCCCTTGCCTTGATTATTTTTAAGAACAAAAGACTCTGAAAGAAACTTTGACTTTCCCTCTAACTGCCTAAAAGAAATTTAAGATAAAGGCCTGTCCCCAGGACAGGCCATCACCATAGATAACTCTGGGTATCTGGTAGGTTGGGAGGATCCTTGCTAAGCCCACTCTTACCAAATTTCTATTTATCAAACATTTGCTTTTCTACTTCCACGTGGGTTGCCTTCCTCCCCTTTGTAGTGCCAAACTAACCGCACCACCCCCCAACATCCTCCTTTGCCTTTAGCTGAAGATGGTATTTAAGATGAGAGCCTCCATGATTTTGGTGATTTTTTTCCCTTTTCCTGAGTCTCTCCCATGTATACATGTTATAAAGCTTTGCTGGATTTTCTCCTGTTATTCTGTCTCATGTCAATTTAATTTGTAGCCCATCGAGAAGGACCTAGAGTAGGAAGAGGAAATGTTCTTCCTCCCCTACAGTAAAAACAAACCACCTATTTTTAAATGAGCAAAGACATGAATGGGAGTTTTCAAAGAAAGAAGCCTAGGTGGGTTATAATAACAACATGAATAGATCCTCAACCTTATTAGCAGTCAAAGAACTGCAAATTAAAACCACAATGAGATATTACTTCATATCTGCCAGATTGGCAAAAAATAAAATTTGATAATAGTAAGTGGTGATAAGGGCACAGAACAATAAGGTTTGTGGGGTTTTTTAATTGTTTTTTTTTTTTTCCCTGAGGAAGATTAGCCCTGAGCTAACATCTGCCAATCCTCCTCTTTTTTCTGAGGAAGACTGGCCCTGAGCTAACATTCGTGCCCATCTTCCTCTACTTTATATGTGGGGACGCCTACCACAGCATGCCTTGTTATGCGGTGCCATGTCTGCACCCGGGATCTGAACCAGCGAACACCGGGCCGCCGAAGTGGAACGTGCGTACTTAACCGCTGCGCCACTGGGCTGGCCCCAGAACAAGAAGTTTTATCCATTGTTGGCGGGAGTATAGACTGATGCAACTACTTTGGGAGACAGTTTCAAATTACCTAGTTAAGCTGGACATGCACATATCTGTTCAACCAATTTGACTCCTAGATATATGCACCTATATATACACAGAAGAATGTTAGAGCAGTATTCTTATAGTAGCAAAAAATGGAAACAACCTAACCTGCATCAACAATAGAATGAATAAATAACTGGTTTATACAGAAATGAAAATAAATAAACCACAGCTACAGCATCTACATGAATGACTCTCAAAAGTAAAGATGAAAGAGAAAAGTAAGTTGCAGAAGAACATAAACAGTATGATTTCATTTTTACAAAGGCAAAAAAGTCATCCCTAAACAACGTACTGTTTAGGGATAGTCTCATAGGTAGTAAAAGCAATTAAGAAAAGCAAAGGAATGATTAAGACAAAATTCACTGTAGTGGTTAACTCCAGGGGTGGGGAGAGGAGGCATGCGATTGAGAAAGGAACAGGAGGCTTCTGGGGTAAGGCAGTGTTTCATTCCACGGACACACGGCTCAACTGGATAGAAGTGGTCACAAAAGCCCTAAGTGTGGGTGAGACGGCCCAGGAAGATGGAGCCGAGTAAGAGCAAAAAGGATCACCAATCCTTGAAGGCACTAGAGGAGGAGGAGGAAGTTGCTATGGCCAGAGAAGGAACCAGGGGAACAGTGGGAGGAGAGGAAAGTGGAAGACAAGGGCACATGGATGCAGCAGAACAGGGAGGTGGGTTGGGACGCAGGCTGAGGCATATCCACTGGATTCAGCCAAGTTCCCTGATGACCTTGGCTGCAGCAGGTTCAGCAGAGACCTGGGGGTGGAGGCCACACAGCTGAGGACTCAGTGGGAGCTGAAAAAGTGCAGACGCAGAATAGGACAACTCTTAAAAAGAATGGGAAGGGGAGGAATGAGATGGGATAGCAGCTGGGTGGAGGTTGGGGGAAGGATTCCTGCAGAGATGTTAAAGGGTCTTCGGGTGGCCAATTAAAAACACAAGGAGACATTTTCACATCCATCAGGTTAACAAAAATTTGGGTCAGACTGACAAGTGGTGACAGAGATGTGGAGCAACAGGTCGTCTGAGACACTGCTGGTGGGAGGGTCAGTAAAGCTACCTTGGAGAGCAATTTGGCAGTACCTAGGAAAGCTTCAAATGTGCCTTCAGCCCAGAAACTCCACCCCTAGGTACACTTACGTCCCAGAGACACCCACTCATGGGCACTCAGAGACGATGTTCATTGCTTCATGGATGCAATAATGGCAGACTGGATACAACCTGAATCAGTAAATAGGAGAACAGATAAATTAATCATGGAATGTATACAATAAAATACTATACAGTAGCAAAGATGAATACTTTCAAGCTACATGCACGACTCTTACAAATACAGCATTGACAGAAAAAAGTTGCAGAAGGATAAGTACAGTACGGTACCATTGATATAAAGGTTTTAAACAAAAGAATTCTATGAGGCATTTAACGATTTACCCATATGTAGTAAGAGTATAAAAATGCATACAAATTTACCTAAACTCAGGATAGTGGTTACCTGGAGGATGGTGGAAGCTCTGGGATGTGCTAGGTGACTGACATATTGCAACTTTACTTATAACCTCTGTGATAGGTTATCATTCGGCCCATTTCTAGATGAGAAAATCGAAGCTCCGGGAAGTGAATTGGTTGGAATTTCAGTTCCACTCGGTTTTGACATCGGATTCATTGGCTGAATGAGTAAAAGAAAGAATGATCTCGGATTCGCTCTCAGGCCTCTGGCCAAGCTCCCTTCGCGACCCCGGGCGGAGAGACGAAGGAAAGCCCCAGATAGCATCTGGTTTCGTCTCAGCTGGGATCGACGTCCGTTCCGGCCCCGCCCCCTTGCGTTGGGTCCCGCCCCGGACCGCTTATCTGCCGCGGAACTTATGAATATGCAAACTAGAGGAAGGTATTTAAAGGCGCCGGTGCCGCCCGCTCGGGACGCGCCCTCAGTCCTAGGCCTGGGCGACTTTGTCTTGTGTCCATCACTGCCTGCAGAAGTGCCGCCAGCATGTCGGACAAACTGCCCTACAAAGTCGGTGAGTTCCAGGACGTGCAGCCGGGCGCTCCTCCGCGCCCGCCGAGCCAATCCGGGGCACTCAGGACTCCCTTGAATCGCCGGCGTGAAACGATCCTGGCTGCCTGAGACCGCTTGGGGGTTGGAGTTCTCGTATCGCGCTTAGCGGGTCGTCGGAGGCAGGCGCGGACTACAAGTCCCGGCGTGCCCCGCGAGGCAGGCTGCCGCGGCACGGGCTGCGGTGCAGAGAACTGGGGGCGTGTTCCCGAGCCAGCAGAGCCGGGTGGGGTTCGTGCACCTGGCCGCGGCTTGGGAGCGCTGGTACCTGCCCCCACCTGCACTAGGAGGCTCGGATCCTGCCTCCCGGGTGTGGACCAGCCCCCTGTGCGGCTAGGTGGTCCCGAACAAGTGCCCCCCTCTCTCTGAACCTCTTTCATGGGAGGCCAGGGCACTGGAGCTCTGAAGGGTGTGAAGAGAGGCCTGGAGAGCGAGCCTGAGACCGGGCCGCCAGTGGTCCAGCTTTCTGGGGACTTTGGACTTGTTGGTCAACCTCTGGGGTCACCTGCCTGACCAACAGGGACAGTCGTACAGAGATACTCTGGAAAATTTGGAGTGGTTAGAAAAATTCTGCTGTCTTGGGATCGAAGACTGACATAAGTTAAAGGCTTACTGAATATTACTGGGGGTGGGCACCACTTTCTACCTTTGTTATAGATTAATTCATTTTATTCTCACAGCTCTTTAGGGTAGGGACTATTTCTTATTTTGCTTTGAGTATACTGAGACACAGCAATAAAGGTAACTTAGCCATGATCTTACAGGTGTTGGAGCAGGATGTGAACCCTGGCCGTGTAGGCCTCTGAGCACGCCTTTTCACCAGTGTATACAAGTGAACACACTGGGAACAACCCTAATGAACTTTGAGCAAAAAACAGTTCATGCTGGCTAGCAGTCTTTGAGTAACTTCAAGACACCACTGAACCTGGAGGAAGGCATCAGCATTTATGGAGCACTTGCTGTGTGTCTGGTGATTTGCATGTGTTTAGAGAATGATCTTTAGAGATGGACATTATCCTAGTATACCAAGAAAGAAACTGAGGCCTGATAGGAAATGACTTGCAAAAATTCTCTAATAATCAAAATAGTAGCTTATCAAGCAGTGTCTGGAGTATACTGTTGTCCCTGTTGTTTGGATGATGAATCTGAAGCCCAGAAAGGTTAAGCTGAGGTCGCATCAGTGGCAGAGCTGGAAAGGGGCCTTGTTGTACTGTGGAGAGGTCAGAATGTCAGAGTTGAGGGTACCGAGTTGTGTGGGAGGAAATCAGGCTGCAGTAGGAAGCTGGGGAGACTGGTGGGGTAGGGTTGGAGGAACGAAGCCCCCATCCGGGAGGGCATACTGTGCCAGACCTTGCCCGTATGGCATCTCCTTTAACCCTCAGGACTCATCGCAAGGTTAGGGATGATTATTCCCACTTTACACATGAAGAAACTGAGGATCAGGGTGTTTGTATTCCTCTTGGCTTGTCCTGGGGCAGGTGTTCCTGCAACCCCTGCAGGTCCTCGGTTTCCCTGGGCACCAAAAGCCCCAGTTTGGAGCCCCAGACCCTCCTATGCTCTTGGAGTTGAGGAATCCACGGAAGACTCTTGAGGGTGGCACTGCTGTCCTGAGGGCAGTGAAGGAGTTATGTTTAGCTAGAAGGCCAGGTGGTAGTGGAGGGGGTGGTGCTTAGCAGGACAGGACAGACCCCATTGTCCACTACTGCTGGGCCCTCCCAGGAGCCTTGAGAAGGGCTTCTGGCTCTAGCTCTGTCTGGCCACCATCGACTGCCTACGGAACCTGGGGCAAACCCCTCTGTGGCCTTTCCTCATTGGTGAATTCTGGGAGTTGGACTAGGTTCAGATTTATTTCAGCTTTTTGCCACCCCTGTCCCATGTCAGCGCCTTTCATGCACCTTCTCTCATTCAGTCCTAACAACAGATATGGTCAGTAAACATTTGTTGACCCTTTCTCTGTGTCAGGCCCTGCTGGGCACTGGAGATACAAAGGTGACTCGAGGACGAGGGTGGGACAGACATGCATGTAGAGATAATGTAGTATTATTGTCTCCGTTTTGTAAGTGAGGAGATCTCTCCACTTCTGTGTCTCCGCAGCCACCACCCCACTTCTGGTCCCCCTCCTCACAGATCTCTGGGTGTTTTGCTCCACAGATCCCTGCAGCAGCCAAAGGGGCTTTCAAAAGACAAATCTGGTCATAATATTCCCCTTAACACTCTGTAGGCTTCCCACGTCATTAGGAGTAAAATCCTGACTCCCCATTTTACTCCCTCTGCTAGAGTCACCCTGGTGCACTCTGTTCCTACAGCAGCAATATACCAAGTTCCTTCCTGGCTCCATGTTTTTAGTGGGCATCCATTGTGTGCCACATACAGTCTCAGGGGCTTGGGGAAGAGCCTTCCAGCTAAGAGAACTATTTGGGTTAAAACCCTGAGGTGATAATGAGTTTAGCTGGTCTGAAGACAAAAGAGGTCATGTGGCTGAGCTAGTGAGGTGGAGAAGAGGATGGAGCGATGGGGGAGGAGGGTGGCAGCCATGGGTGTAGGGCTCTAAAGCTGTGTCAGGAGTTAGGACTTTATTTGTGACAAGGGGAAGCCATTGGAGGTTTGTATGGTTTTTACTTTAGTAGAAGAATGGAGATGATATAAATTAAATTTTAAAACCTTCCTTCCTCTGGCTTTTGTGGGGAGAGCAGTGTGTGTGGGAGCAGGAACCCCAGTGAAGAGGCAGCTTCAGCAGTCCAACTGAGATGTGGTTTAGATGACAGTGGTGAGATGTGGTTGGATTGCTTATACATTTGGGACATTGACCCAACAATGTGCTGATGGGTTGAAAGGGGGTGAAAGGGAAGCAGAGGAATCAGGAAATCTTGTAAGCTTTTGGCTAGAGCGGCTGATGCAATGGTGGTTTCATTTCCTAAAATAGGAAGTTGGTGGAGTAACAAGTTTTGTGGGGTGGCGCAAGGAGTCACAAGGACTCAAATTTATCACATAATAGATCCAATTGGGCATCCAAGTGGAGGTACTGAATAGGCAGTTGGATTACAAGAGTCTCAAGTTCAGGGGAGAAGTTTGGGCTGAAGATAAATATATGGGAGTCATTCCTGTGGAGAAGGTATTTAAAGCCGTAAGGTGGGATGAGTTCATCTGGTAAGAGTTAAAGAGGGAGATGATGGAGCCCCGAGGGCTTCCAAACATGAGTCAGTTAGAGGAGGAGGAGACAGTCAGGAGGAGGAAAACATAGAAGGCCAGGCATAGGAGCCAAGAAAAGAAAAGGTCTCAGAAGGAGGGAGTAATTAGTGGAATCAGCACCTCAGGGAGCAACATGAACATAGGTGATTGACCCTTAGATGTGGGGATCAGGTGGCTCTTCAGAGACTTGAGAAGAACAGTTTCAGTGGAGTAGTGAAGTCTGCAAGGAGGTGAAAGGATACGGGATCAGGCCTCATGGAGCAGGGACAGCTCGTCTATTGTAACAAAAGAATGCCCAGACTGTAGCTACAGATGAAGAGAACTGGGGGATTCCATGGAGGAAAAGTGGCACAGTTCTGAATTCTTCTCAATGAATTGTGAAGTGAGGTCATCATTGATGAGGAACAGTATGAGAGGTTTGGAGAGAGTAGAAAAGGAAAGTAAATTTACTAAGAAAATGTAATGAGATTGCTGGAGTGTCCCTTGAGATTTGTGATCTTAACAAATGAGACCTCTTGATGTGGTTGTGATTTTCCTCCTGCTGGGCACAGTGGCTTGGGTGCACTGGAGGGTTGGCTTTAACTGGAGTGGAAGTTTTGCCAAGGAGTTTTCAGAGGACAAGAGGTAGAAGGGACACTGTAATCTTAAACTGTGGAGGAAGAAGGTGAGAACATGCAGGGGTGTGGTGGGGGACAGTGTTAATCAGTAGGCTTAACAGATTAGAGGTTCTGCAGGCTTCTTGGAGTTGGGGCTCTAGAGGCAGAGGGTTGGGAAGATGAGACACCGTTGCTTGAAATGGAGATTTCCAAGGGAGAGTATCATAGGAGATGGCCTGCCGAGGTGGGCGGGGGTGGGGTTGGGGGATGATAGGGGGAGAGGGTGTGTGTTGAGGCAGAGTGAGAGTAGTCCCTCTCATCCGGGGAGGAGTATGTCATCTCTGAAATTGTTTAGATGTGCCGTAGGAAGCAGACCGACTTAATCGGTTTTATTGGTTATTACTGTATTAAATTCTCTGCAATCCTTTTCCTCACACCCTTCACCCCCCTGGGTGGTTGGCAGGATCTGAGCTTCCCTAAAGATAAAAATCACCAGGACTGCCAGGCTCCGTCCTACACATACTGAATCTGATTTTCCAGGGGAGATCTACAAGCTTGCCAGATGAGTCTTCACAGGGAAGCTTGCAAACACTGACCTTAGGAATGGCTAGTGTGGCAGGGAAGGGAGGGTGAGATTATCAGCAAGAAAACTATTGAGATAGTGAGCGCTCATAATAGTATCCTTTCCTGCCTGAGAATTTGGACAAATTTGAGACATTTGGGGTGGCAGATAGAAGCCAAAATTTAACTTTCATTACTAATAACATCGATGCCAGAGTGTGTGTTAGTTTCCAAATCCAATGATCCTGCTAACTGAACCCCAAATTCAGCAGTACCCACTAGTTACAGGTAAGGTGGGCCTGAGTAGGTCTCTGTGAGGAAGAACGTGCTTCCTGGAGGCAGGCTGGCTGCTGCTTGCTTGCAAAAGTGAGCTGAACTGAGCATGACCAGTTTATTCCCCTCAAGTTTGCTAATCAGAGGTGGCACTCTACCTCCCCTGGGGCAGACAGAGGTTAAGAGTGTTCCTGCATAAATGAGTTCCCTCCGTGTGGAAAGAAACATCAGGAGTGGGGAAGAAGGGTTTTCATATCTTCAAGAGGATCAAGGAATTGTGTTGCATCCAAGGTGTTTGATAATATCATTTGTGAGTGTTGGAGTCACCAAGAGTGATGACTTGGAACTTGGAGAGCCAGGAGCTAAAATCTTTAGGGAGTGAGGAGGTTGTTAGGTGGCAGCAGAAAGGGTTTTGGGAGGTATAGGTAGGGCGATAGCTGTTTTTCAAGAGGGCACCTTCCTTGTGTTGTAATTTTCGGTTACTGTGTGATTCTTTGATGAAATGTGTTCTCCCACAAGGCTGTAAGCTGCGGTTAGGCAGGGACCATGTCTTTCTTTTTCGACTGCCCCAGCTCCGTAAGTCCTGGTTGAAAGAGTCAGAGACTGCAGTGACCACATTGCTCAGCCTAGTATTTCGAGTCTAGGATGAGCGACGAGTCGCGGTGCTCCATGTTATTGGATGAGACTGCTCATGAACTCCCATCCATCCTGTCCCTGCAGCTGACATCAGCCTGGCCTCCTGGGGACGCAAGGCTATCGACATCGCAGAGAACGAGATGCCAGGCCTGATGCGCATGCGGGAGATGTACTCGGCCTCCAAGCCACTGAAGGGCGCCCGCATCGCAGGCTGCCTGCACATGACTGTGCAGACAGCCGTCCTTATTGAGACCCTTGTCGCCCTGGGTGCTGAGGTGAGGCTGGAAGGTGTTGTGGGGGGCGGGGAAGTCCAGGTGGTACCTCTTGAGGCCCAGCAGGGCGTCCAGCCTTGTCACAGTTAGTGCCACCCCTGGTGGTGACTATTCTGCACATTTTCTCCCTGACTGGGAAGATAGCATCTGACTGCCCTTAATTCACAGCCTCCTGACTGAGGAGCCCTGCTAGGAAAACTCAACCCCAGTGTCCCACTGTGTCAATTAAGGGGTGACTCTCATTGGCCCTCCCGGTGCCATGTGCTTGCCCTGGGCCAATCATGGCTGCCGGAAGGATGGTGTGCTCTGGTTGGTTCAGCCTGCGTTATGTGTACCAGTGATTGACAGCTCTTCCTATCTCTCCAGGAGTCTCCAAGCAAGATGGTTTCCTAAAGAGTGGGCTGGGCAGAGCAGCCAAATCTAACTGAGTTCACCAGGGCTTAGTCCTTGGACCTCTTCTTTCTTTTCAACATTCACACTCTGGGTGCTCTGATTTTATGGCTTTAAACACTGTCTATATGATGATGACTCCAAAATATGTACCAGCCTGGACTTCTCCCCAGAACTCCAGACTTGTATATCCAACAGCTGATTGTCATCTCCACTTGGAGGTCTAATGGACATGTCAACCTCAACACGTCCAAACCAACTCATGATTTCTTACCCGCCTCCCCTTCCTGCAGGCTTCCCCGTGTAAGCAAGTGGAAACTCTAACCTTCCAGGTTGTTTCAGTTCAAGAGCCTGGAGTCATCCCTGACTGTCTCTCAAACTCCAGCAACTAATCCTGCAGCAAATCCTGTGGGCTCAGCCTTCAAAATACACCGGTCATCACCTCCACCGCTACTGTTGCATTTCTTGTCTGAACTCTTACAACAGCTTCTTCACTTGTCTCCTTGCTTCCCTGTGGAGCCCTTTCCCCTCCGCACAGCACCAGAAAGATGTTTTAAAATGTCAGTCAAGTCTTGTCACTGCTCTGGCTCCCATCCACTTACCCGGGTCCCCAGCCTATGGTTGCGAGCTGGCTGGGCCTAGATCCCAAGCCTTTCACCCCGGACTCCAGGGCTTTTCCTCATCCCTGTCCAGTGACCCTGGTGCTTCTGAGCCATCTGCGACCACAGTTTTGTCTTGCTGGCTTTTCCAGGTGCAGTGGTCCAGCTGCAACATCTTCTCTACCCAGGACCATGCAGCGGCCGCCATTGCCAAGATCGGCATTCCAGGTGAGTCCTGCTTGCTGCTTGACGATGTGGGAATGCATGAAGGGGCTCTGCTTCTCCTTGTTTGCTTCACTGACTCACAGTGACCGGCTTCCCTATTACAGAGGAGAAGAGTCATGGCCCCAGAATCCTAGCCTAGTGACCCATAGGAAAGAGCTTTTTGGCCTACTGGTCATCTAAAATCCTATGGGAGGTGTTTATTGGCCCAGTTCAAGTTGTGACCAGGAAGAGTGGGATCTTATGCTTGGGGGAGTAGAGAGCATAGAGGGGAAGTTCCTTAAAGAAAGGAACTTAAGTTCCTTCCTTAAAGAAAGGATGTCGATCTGTTTCCAAAAGAATTGAGGAGGGACACTGGGCAGAAAATGAGCCCCAGTGTTCTATAGCTGAGAGTCTGATGGTCTATGGGACTGGGGAGGGACCAGGACTAAAGAGGGACTTTCATAAGCTGCTAGAGAAATGGGTACGTGTTGGCCTGGGCCTGGGGCGGGGAGTGCTTATCTCTTATGGTGATTAAATTGGACACTCAGGAGGTCTTCTAGCCAACCTCAGGTGAAGGCGTAAGGGTCAGGAGGACGCCTTCAGAGACTGACCAGGGCTGGATAGGCATGTCTCCTGCTCTTCAGCCTCGATTGTTTCTCATGGCCCTTTTCTGGGAAAGGCCGTTTTATCAAGACCATTTACTGCCCCAGTTAGGGTGAGGGGCAGCTGGCCCTGCTTGATCCGTGTCCTTTGCTCGCAGGAGGTTCATGGGATCCCTACATCTGTGTCTCCTCATACTGGATGATGGGAAGAACCTGGGCTGGTGGTCAGGAGCCCTGGGTTCTGATGCCTGCTCTGAAATGCCATACTGAGTGAGCTGGGGACCTCTTAGCCCCTCTGGGCATCTGTAAATGATGATGATGATGATGATGTAATGCCTGCCTCGTAGGGTTTCTGTGAAGAAAAATGAGGTGGGGCATGAAGCAGTGAGAGTAATGTCTGGCAGAGAAAGTGCCCCATATATAGTAGCTGCTATTAGTAAATTTTTGGGCAGGCTTTGCCTGAGGCCAGCCGCCACAGAGACTGCTGGACCCTCGAGTATTTTCAGTAAAGAGTGAACCTTGGATCTTGCCTTGTAGGTCCACCTGAGTGGCACCCTGCCCCTCCAGCATCCCCCTCCCAGCAGCAGACGTTGTGGGTGGTCACTGTAGGTTGATGCCCCAGTTCTTGGGGCCCAGGCAGAAGAGATTGGGAAAGGAAATAATTATATCCACATACCTATATCTGGGGGACCGGACTTGGCCTCTGTCTGACTTAATCCATACTACTGTGAGCCCCATTTACAGATGAGGAAAGGGAGGCTCAGAGAAGTGAAGTGCTTTGCCCAAAGTCATACAGCTGGCGAGTCCAGAACCAGGATTGGAACTCAGATCTGTCTGGCTCCAGGCTGTGTTCTTACCACCGCAGAGTCCTCAGAGGGGCCGGAGGTGGCTGGGGATGGGAAATAGGAAGCAGATGGTATTGGCTCTGCCCAGGTGGTTCCCTGGAGCGGGTGCCAGTGGGGAGGGCAGGTGCTGATGTGCCACTCACCCCCCAGTGTATGCCTGGAAGGGAGAGACAGATGAGGAGTACGTGTGGTGCATTGAGCAGACGCTGTACTTCAAGGACGGGCCCCTCAACATGATTCTGGACGACGGCAGTGACCTCACCAACCTCATCCATACCAAGTACCCGCAGCTCCTGTCAGGTGAGCAGGGCAGGTGGCTGGGCTCTGGGTGCTGGTGGTTTAGACGGGGCCTGCTTGCCCATGTAAAAGCAGCAGGTCTGGCAGGACCTCCAGTGCCTCGGGCAGCAGATTCTATGGAAGATGTGAGGACAGCAGGCTTCCGTAGACATGTTGGGGCCTGGGATCCTGACTTCTGATGGTGTGGGGGTAGCGTGGCTGGGGGAGGCCTGGCTGATGTGACTATGGCCCATGGGCAAACACAGGGCCAGGGCTGGAAACAGCTGGGAAAGGAGTCAGCTTTCTAAAAGCAGGTCAGAGAGGAAAGTTGAGGGGAGGGAGGCAGTGAGTGCCAAGGCCATGAAGCAGGAAGGGATGACTGATTATTCAGGAAAGAGAAAGGAAGCCAGGGTTTGGCTGGAGCATTCATGAAGACCAGATGTGTGAGGACTTAACAGGCCAAGAGAAAAGAATTTGGCTTAATCCTGAGAGCAGAGGGAGTAGTTGGAGGGTTTTGAAAAGACTTCTCTGAAATATCCATGTTAAAAATGTCTGCTGGGGGCAGCCCTGTGGCCGAGTGGTTAAGTTCGTGTGCTCTGCTTCGGCGGCCCAGGGTTTCGCCAGTTCAAATCCTGGGCATGGAGATGACACTGCTCATAAAGCCATGCTGAGGCGGCATCCCACATGCCACAACTAGAAGGACCCACAACTAAAAATACACAACTATGTACCAGGGGGCTTTGGGAGAAAAAGGAAAAATAAAATCTTAAAAAAAAAATATCTGCTGTGTGGAGGATGGGTTGTGGCTGAGAGATCAGGCAAGAGATGATGGTGGCAGGGACTAGGGCAGTGGCAATGGGAATGGGGAGTTCCGGAATGGTTGGGAGGTAGAATTGCTAGGACTGGTGCTGGTGCCACTCTTTACTCACCCTGACCTGGCTGACTGGGTGGACTGTGGTATCAGTCACAGAGTCACAGAGATGAGAACCCAGATAGAGGAGTGGCTTTTTAGGAGGCAAAGTTGAGGAGTTTGGGTGAGTTCAGGTGTAGGCTCTCAGGGCCTCATCCCAGAGATTCCCAGTCCTTTGGGCAGCCCCTTCCGGGCCTGAAGCTCATCCCGTCTGCCCTTGTTAAGGCATCCGAGGCATCTCCGAGGAGACTACGACGGGGATCCACAACCTCTACAAGATGATGGCTAGTGGGATCCTGAAGGTGCCTGCCATTAATGTCAACGACTCTGTCACCAAGGTAAGCCATGGGACAGTGGCAGCTCCAGCTGTTGGCTCCCAGTGCTGCTCAGGAGTAGACTCTTGAAGAGTGGCTGCTGGGAAGGCTGCAGACTAGAGACTTGAAGCCCTTATGTGGCGGGGGGTGGGGGGGTTGTAGACTGAGAGTAATGAGTGCCCTAAAGAGGGAAAGAGCTACACAGTGAGCCTCAGAGCTGGGCATCCACTGCTTTAAAGTGAAGCAGATTCTTTGACTGTGCAATCTCTCCTAGTAACTGATCCTCAGGAAGCCTTCTGGACCAGCAGAGAATGGCTGGCAAGGAGGTCCTGGGGCCGATGAGGGCGAGGGGCATATGGGTGTTAGCTGTTGGGGAGAAGTCACAGGAGGTGATCAGCCCGAGGCTCACCAGGCTGAGATGCTGAGAGTGGGTCTGAGGCCCCAGGGCCTTGCCTGCCCCCATCGCCCCCTTGCCCCCTCTCCTTTCAGAGCAAGTTTGACAACCTGTATGGCTGCCGAGAGTCCCTCATAGATGGCATCAAGCGGGCCACAGACGTGATGATTGCGGGCAAGGTGGCGGTGGTAGCGGGCTATGGCGACGTGGGCAAGGGCTGTGCCCAGGCCCTGAGGGGTTTTGGGGCCCGCGTCGTCATCACAGAGATCGACCCCATCAACGCACTGCAGGCTGCCATGGAGGGTATGATAGGGCGAGGGTTGGCTGTCAGCCACTGGGTCCAGAGGAGGGGCCAGACCACCCTGCATGACCCACGGTCACTGTCTCTATACAGGCTATGAGGTGACCACTATGGATGAGGCCTGTCGGGAGGGCAACATCTTTGTCACCACCACGGGCTGTGTTGACATCATCCTTGGCCGGTAGGTACCAGGTGGAGGGTCCTGGGGAACGAGGGAGGGGCGGGCTTGGGGCAGCTCTTGTCCCTGACAGTCTTCCATGGGCTTGGGCTCGCCACAGACACTTTGAGCAGATGAAGGATGATGCCATTGTGTGCAACATCGGACAATTTGACGTGGAGATTGATGTCAAGTGGCTGAATGAGAATGCGGTGGAGAAGGTGAACATCAAGCCCCAGGTGAGAAGCCCCAGCCCTGCCAGCAGGGTGGGCAGATGGAGGGCTGAGGCGGGCATGCTCGTGGGCTGGCCACGAAGGAGGGCGGATGCGGAGGGTCTGGCAACACGGACAGTGGGCTGGGGAGGAGGAGGGCCTGGTTCAGGGCCACTTAAATAGGAATCTCGGAGCCAGGCCAAGCCACCTCCATTTCTTTAAAGCTCTGAAGATGATTTGATGTGCAGCTGTGGTTGAGGACCACTGCACTCAGCTTTCACTAAGTGTGGTAACTGAGAACTTGGGCTGTGTCCTCAGACTGTCCACGCTCAGATTGCAGCCACTTCATAGTGTATGGCTCTAGACAAATGACCTAACCCTTGAGACTTCAGTTTCTTTATCTGTGAAATGGGGATAATAGTAGCACTTAAGTCATAGGGTTGTTATTAGGATTAAATGGGATAGTTATCTGTGTGTGTGTATGTATATGAATATATACATATGTTTTAAAGGTATGCTTTTGGTGTGGAAGGTTGGCCCTGAGCTAACATCTGTTACCAATCTTTTTTTTTTTATCCCCGATGCCCCAGTCCATAGTTGTATATCCTAGTTGTAAGTCATTCTAGTTCTTCTATGTGGGATGCCACCACAGCATGGCTTGGTGAGCAATGTGTACATCTGCATCCTGGATCTGAACCGGCGACCCCAGGCTGCCATACCAGAGCATGTGAACTTAACCCCTCGGCATTGGGGCTGGCCCCCTATAGAAATATTTTTATTTGTATGTGTGTGTGTGTATATATATATATGCATATATGTATAGTTATGTGTATGCTCTTAGCCCATGGCTCATGGCAATAATAATAATAATGATAAAGATAATGATAATAATAATGATAACAGCATTAACTAATACTTACCAAGTACTTAGTATGTGCCAAGCCATGTGTCAAGTGCTTTACACGTCAGGTTTTTAAATTCTCACAGCAGACTTGTGAGGTCTGCAATTTAGAGTTGCTTAATAAACATTGGCTCTTATTATGAACTGTGTATGCCAGGCCCTTTCATGGGCACTGTTGGAGGCAGGGAAGCCTGCTGGACCAGAGGGTAGGATGAGGCAGGAGTGGACACTGGGAGCAGTGCCCCACGAGCCCTCAGCACTGCTCTGCCCACTTGCAGGTGGACCGCTACTGGCTGAAGAATGGGCGCCGCATCATCTTGCTGGCTGAGGGCCAGCTGGTCAACCTGGGCTGTGCCATGGGCCACCCCAGCTTTGTGATGAGCAACTCCTTCACCAACCAGGTGCTGGCGCAGATTGAGCTGTGGACCCACCCAGACAAGTACCCTGTTGGGGTCCACTTCCTGCCCAAGAAGGTGGGTTCCCCCTCCACCGCAGGGCGAGGGTCACGTGTCCAACCCTGGGCTCTCCACACAGGGTTTGCCAGAGATCATAAAGTGCTCGCCTCTACCCTCTTAGAGATCCTCATAGGATTCTCCACAGGGCAGAAATCATTCTCTCCATGTAACGGAAGAGGAAACTGAGGCCCAAAGTGGGGGATGGCCCCCAGGAGTAGCAGGGCTGGGTGGTAAGAAGAGCATGGGCTTTGGAGTGAAATACACCCAGGTTTAAATCTCAGCCTTACCACTTAGAAGCTGTATAACTGGGGCAAGTTACTTAACTTCTCTGTGCCTCTGTTTCGTTACCTGTATAACGAGGAATAGTACCTCCTTTAAGGATTGTGAGGATTTCCTTAGATTAGGGGTCACAAATCCCACATGGGATTGGGCAGGTAAATGAGTGAAGTGGGCTGGGTGGGAACTGACCGAAGAAAACATGCCCCAGCTGAAGGGGCTGGCTGCCTGTCATCAACCTGAAATCTGGGTCCATTGGACCAGGGCTCCTGGTATAACCGAGCAAGGGCTCATTCTGCTCACTGCAACATGGTGCTAGTCAATTGCAAGACAAGTTGGCAGTTGAGAAAGGGGTTTTTATTTGACTAGTCAACATAATTGAAACACGGCGGACTCATGTCCCAAAGGCTACCTTGAGTAAGTACAAAATCTTGAGGCAGTTATATAGGGAGAAAAGCAGAATAAGGAGGGGGTCTAGTTATTTCTAGCATTCACTCTCTAGACTTTTTGTCTCTTGTGTTGCTGGCAGGGTCTGATGTTATTTCCTCTTCTAACAATGGGTTTCCATCATGGGCGGCCTCCTCATTCGTCTTGGTTCCTGGAAAATAACTCATACCCAGGTCAGCAAAGTTCCATATCAGATTTGAAGACTGCTGAGGCACGTCAATTGCAGCCCTTTAGGGAAACACACTTTTTACAGCAGTGCCTCAGCTAGGTTAATATAGATTAGTGATTGATTAGGAGCCTGTTATTAACAGTTACACTGACATTTCAAGGAAAGCCAGATATCAAGATGTTTGTGTGAAATATTCAATTTTGAAATATAGGCAACTCGTTGCAGTTTTTAAAAATAACCAGGTGAGTCCACTTGGACATGTCTGTAAGCCGAATGCAGCCTGCAGGCTTCAGGATTGTGACCTTGGAATGAGATGATGCCACTAATACACGGAGCATGGCACCTGACACGCTGTGGGTGTGTGGTCAGGGTCACCATGACAATGGAGTCCTCTGATGTCAAATCCAGTGCTCCTCATGAAACTCCATGCAACATGCCCATCCCAAGGGGTCAGAATGGCTGTTTTAGTCTTGGCTCTTTTTGCCAGGTTTGTGGGTGAACTTGGCTTTGCTGCTTAGCCTGTCTGGGCCTCAGTTTCCTTATCAGCTAAATATTAAGCGTAGGTCTTACTCTTCAGCCTTTGGCTACTGGACAGGCTGTGATGGAGTCTACATACTACCTCTCCCACCCCTTGAAAACTTGGTTCTGCCAACTCATAAGAAGTAGGAAGAGGCCTGGGTGTCTGTCCTCAGAGCCAGCCAGCTCCTTTCCCCGTAGTCTTCCTTAGGTGCTCTCTTGCCAGTCTAGATGTTTTACCCGTAAGGGCCTTGAAGGCTATCCCATTCTGTGCAGCCTGCCAGGTCCCCAGGCTTGTTGTGGGGTTTTAAAAAAGTCTCATTTGACCTTCATCTGATCCCAGTTGGAGGAAATATGGCTGTGAATATAGAGAGAAATTGAGCTGGGCTTTGAAATGAGGCCAGAATTGGAAGTAAAAAGGAAAACATCTCACCTCCTACCCCAACACCTTGACCCAACCCGACTTCCTTCCTCCATCACTGCTAAGACATGGACTGGGGACAGGCTTCATGCCTCACATGCAACGTGTGGGCGAGGGATTAGGTACCTTGATAAACAACGACAGAGCAGCCACCATTTATTAAGGTACCTACTTGCACCAAGCACTCTGGAGGTCACTGATTTTCAGTGTAACAGCCGTGAGCCATCCATCCTGCCAATAAGGAAACTAAGGTTCGGAATTGACTTGCCCCCACAGCTGTCAAGTATTAGGCCAGAGTAGAACCCAGCTCTGTCTGTCCAAGTTGTTAACCATTGTGACACACTGCCTTCTGGGTGCAGGGTGCAGGGAGAAGGAAGGATGTTCTGGCTTAGGCCAGGCCAAGTGAAGGAGGATTCAGTGTCCTCTGGGACTGGAGACCTTCCTTCTGCCTCGAGACCTGATGCGGTCTTGGGCTCTGCTCCTGCCTTTGCCTCTCCCCAGTTTCTTCATCCGCTAGCTAGAAGGATAAATCCTGCCCTCCTTCTTAGGGTTGTTGTGAGGCTGTAGTGAGGCAGTAGATCTGAAACCACTTGGGAATGTAAAGCTCTCTGGGCTGGGGTGTCGTCAAAGGCTGTCAGGCCATCATGGGATGGGGCTTGGGACCGTAGGGGTAGAAAGAGGCCCTGCCCAGAGCTAGAACCTGAGAAAGTGAGAGCCCCTTGTCTAACTGCAACCACATGCTCTTCTTTTCAGGGCCCTTTTATGCATTTCAGCACTGGTGAGACTTGGAAATTGGCCTTGTCTAACCCCAGCCTCTGTCCTCTTTGGTTTCTGTTCTCTCTCTTCAAAGCTGCTTTGGAGGCCATAAGTAGGGATGCTTGAGACAAGTGTTGGGACTTTGGAGCCGGATGGACCCGGGTTCAAATCCTAGTTCTGTCATTAACTAGTTGTGTGACTTTGGACAAGTCATTCTACCTTTCTGAACCCGAATTCCACATTTGTAAGAGGAGATGGCAATTTTATTAGTCAGGTTCCTTTTGGTGGCAAGTGGTAGATAGAAACTCTGTTCAAACTAGTGTATTAGTAATGTGTTGCTTTATAACAGTTTAACCCCCAAACTCAGTGGCTTAAAACAATAAACTTTTCAGTTTTTGTGGGTCAGGAATTTGAGAGCAGCTTAGCTGGAGGGTCTGACTCAAGGTCCTTCATGGGCTTGCGATCAAGATGTCAGCCAGGGCTGCAGCCATCTGAAGGCTTCACTGGAGCTGGAAGATCCACTTCACATCACTGTTGGCAGGAGGTCTCAGCTCCTTGCCACGTGGGTATCTGCATAGGGCCGCTTTAGTGTCCTCAAGAGATGGCAGCTGGCCTGCCCCAAAGTGAGTGATCCAGGGAGAGAGCAAAGGAAGAAGCTGCACGCCCTTTAGGACCTAGTGTCCAAGTCATACACCATCGCCTCTGCTTCATTCTGTTCGTTAGAAGTGAGTAACTCAAGGGGTGAGGAATCAGGCTCCATCTCTTGAGGGGAGGAGTATTATGAATTTCTAGACAAAGAATTTAAGGACGTATTTTAAAACATCCACAAGCAGTTTAATCTAAACAGGAACTCTCTTGGCTATGTAATGGAGGAGGCTACGTTTCAGACACTGGATCCAGAGATTCAGTGTCAGAGCTGACTTTTTCTGTCTCTTGGCTCTTTTTTTCCTCTCTATATTCACTTCATTTGTGAAATAGATTTGCCACTGGTGGGGAGAGACTGACACCCTCCCTGTTTAGGAATCCCAGTGGAATGGGAGAGCCCCTGTCTCTACCTGTCATGGAAAATATATCCTGTCCATGGATAAGTTCCAGAGAAGCATTTTGGTTAGCTGCTTGGGTTGGTGGAGGGCGTGGAAGGACATGTAATTGATAGTCGTACCAGGGCTTCTTGGATGGGAGGATGTAGCATGGTTCCCTCTGGAGGAAGGGGAACTGGGCAGCCCAAAACAATACATCCACTGAGGCTGGCTGTGAGGATAGAATGAGGTAATGTGCATAACACACATGGCAGATACCACAACAGAATAGTTCTTACCTCTGTTGGCAGCTGGATGCAGGTAAGCGGTCCCAAAGCATGGCACTGATTCCAGGTCTTCCTTTGTTTCTCCCCAGCTGGATGAAGCCGTGGCTGAAGCCCACCTGGGCAAGCTGAACGTGAAGCTGACCAAGCTGACTGAGAAGCAGGCCCAGTACCTGGGCGTGCCCCGTGATGGCCCCTTCAAGCCAGATCACTACCGCTACTGAGAATCAGGCCTGTCCTTAGCCTTCCCGCTGCCGCCCTTGCCCAGATTCCACCTCTCCTCCCCAAGAGCAAATGGTACCAACTTTGAGTTTGGTTTGTTAATGTCCTCCATCAACTTCATGGGTTGGTCACTCAGTTTTTGGCCTCTGCTGCATCCCTCATTCTCTTCTAAGTTTGACAGGGGGAATTGAGAAGCCCTTGCTCAAGCCTTGTCGTGGTGGAGGTACATGGGAGATACCCACAGGGAACCATGAGCTCGGGGGTTTTGGAACTGCTCACTCCATCAGTCGTTGCTTAGGCTGGAAGTTGGCAGTGATGGTCACAAAACCCATTCACTTTACCATCTAGGTCCCTACCTGGCCTGTGGACTTGATACTCATATTCTTGGTTTATAGGTTCACTGGTTCTTCAGCCCGTGACAGATGAGAAGGAGCTATATCAAAGGACAGGGAGGAACTGTTGGAGTGTGAATGTTCCTAAGAGCTTGGCTTAGAGCTGGGCATTCTCTTAAACCTCAGAACAGTGAGGTTGGTACTTTCAGTCCCTGTTCTACAGGGGTTAGAATATACTGTTAAGGGATAGTCAAGAAAAGACAAGAAAAATGACAGGCAGAGGCTGAGAGGGCCCAGAAAAACAAATACATGCATAAATCTGCCTCCACATTGTAACATGGTGGTTCCTGTCACAACTCTAGGTCAAAAAGAGATTAATTTGTTCTATAATTTTATAATGTTAAAAGAGTAGGAAGGTGGGTAAATAAATATTTTGTACCTAAAAGAATTTTGAGCTTTTATTGTATAGATAATCCATTGCCAACAATGTATGGCATGAGCATGGGGTAATAGTTGTGTGCTGATGAAGATGAGGGATTGTCTGCAGTGTGGGGTGATAAAGGCTGCAGGCAAACCCTTGGGCTTGGAAGGGTGGGTAAAGTGAAGAGAGAACTCTTATCTCTTCATGTATGTCACTTGTGAACAGCCTGTTTTTTAAACCAACCTGAGACTGTCATTTAATAGCTCAATTTAACCTATTTATATTTATTGTAAAACTGTTTGTATTTATTTCCTTGATCTTATATTTTCTGTTCCAATTCATATTTTCTTATTCTATCCATTTCCACTTTGGATTGATCCAGTGCTCCTAGGGGGACTGTTGTTTATTGAACACCTACTGGGTGCTAGGTGCTTTGCAGTTGATTTTCTTTATTCTCAAAACAAGCTTAGTGATATTATCCTAATTTCATAGATGAGAATGGAGCCTCATAGAGGTTAAGTATGTTTCTTAAAGTCACACAGTTTATAAGAGGCCTCATCATGATTCAAGTCATGGGAAGGCGGGTGGGAAGTTGGGCTCCCTCCTACTTGCCTGAATAGTCATTTACTGAACTGCTGTTCTGGTCTTGGAGTTGAAAGAAAAACAAGAACCCACGTGGGAAGGATAACTAGAGACTCTTCTAAGGGTCATCGACTGAATGGCAGGCCTGATGGGGATGCTGGGATGTTTTAGGCCTAACGCCAGCCTTCTGGGAATCTCAAGCTAGAGGGACAAGGCAGGCACATGAACAGCTTTGCCATCTGTTGCCACTTCCCCTTCTCTGCGCAGTCTCAGAGTCCAGTGCCTGGCAGCAGTAGGAAAAAGGGAGCAAGGGAGAGGCGGTGCTTGAAATGGATTTTGAAAGAACTGAAGATTTTTAATAGGAATTGAAGGCCAGGGCATTCCAGGCAGCAGAACAGATTAAGCAAGAGTGAGTTAGGAGGCAGGAGGTTTGGCTCTATTACAGGGCGAGCTATGAGATAGCGGGCTAGAAAGGTGGCCTGGGGGACAGGAAGGAGGGGCCTTGAACACCAGGATGAGACCTTACTTTTAATCCTTGAGCTGCATAGACTCCTGAAATGTCTCTAGTTGACTGAACAGTCCACACTTGTGGCTTGTTCCTTTTTGTATTCTTAGCCCCTGGCTGTGAGGTAGTATTATTACGCCCTTGTTACTAGTGAGCAGGGAGGTTGAGAGAGGCCAAGTGGCCTGACCCAAGATCATACAGTAAGTGGTGATGCCTGGACTGCAACTCAGGTTGGTCTGCGTCCGGGGCCATGCTCTCATGTGAGACAAACGGGGAGTATTTAAGTGAAGATTGCTCCACTTAAGGCATGATGTTTCGACAGAAGGTAGAGGGTTGGGGCTCTTTTTAGTATTTCTTCCTCCTTCAGAGTTGAGTTGAATAAACAAGGGAATGTGAGGAGATGGAGGTTGAGGCTGACCCTTCCTCACAGATCAGCTTTCCCACCTTAAGTCCATAGCGTCGTGCTTGGCACACCCTTGGCTGTATCTGGCGTTGTAATTCCCCCTCTTCTCCTATTTGAGTGCAAATGCACCTGAGTGCTACAATGAAGGCCTCGTTTGCTCTACTTATTTTTGAAAACTGCACTAAGTCAGGGCTCACGTGAAGTTCTAAAGGCATTTTTTCCCCCTGCATGCATATAGTTGAAGTTGCATTAGGTTACATACATACATGATATGACATGACTATAAATTTACAAACTGGTACTTCAGCTATTGTTAGCAACAAATGACATGGGAGTCAACTTTGAAGTGATCTCGACACAAATGTTCAAAACAGTCCGAGATCTACTACCTCATACCACCATTTCTTTTACACCTAATTGGTGCCTTTGTGCTAAGTAAGCTCTTATTTATTCCTTATGATAACCTTGTAGAGTCTTGAATTCCTGTTTTACAGTTCAAGAAACACTCTGAGATAGTGAGCTGGCTCTTGTACTAGGTAGGACTGTCTGAGACCCAAATTCCAGCTCTTTCCATATCCCCAGGCCCAGATTTGGAGGAAAGGAGCCTGGTTTCACTTGGAACAATAAATCTGGGAGTGTAACCCAGGTCCCCTAAACGCAAGGCTGCCACCAGACAGTGCTGCCTACAGTGCCCGGCTCAGCTCCTCTACCATGGTAGCCTTGGGACAATGACTTCTCGGTAGAAAACAAGGGCAAGATGCTGTACATCTGAGCCAGAGAGGTTAAGGGTCTTGTGTGGACAGCAGCCATGCTACTCCCTCCAAGTGGCCCCTGCCCATGGGGAAGCACACTCCCGTCCCCTCGAGTCTGTCTCCTCCCAGACACAGGAAATCCTTGTAGCAAAACTGCTTACAGCAAAGATGCTTATGGCGAAAATCCTGGACATGACAGGAAATTCCTTTCCAGATGTTTCTTGCTGTGAGATCCCATGCCGCCCCCCACCTCCTGTCCCCCAGGGGTTCTGGTTTCTGTTATCCCTGCCTTTTCCTTTTCTCTTTGGAGACGTCCTGCAGAACCTTTTCTGGCTTTTTTAAAAAACACCCTCTCCTTTCACATCTGGTCTCAGCCTTACCTCTGATCTTAGGTCTGCTAATCTGTCACATGTGTGACACTGACCAGGTACCTACCATGAGAGATGATGGGTCTCCTACTCCCTTAACCCCCTGTTCCTGATGTCCGGGGTCCCCCATCAAAACTTCATGGGGAAAGAAGGAATTGTCCAAGGGTCCTACAGTATCAGGCCTGGCCTAGCTGGATTTTCTTTCCAGGAAAGGAAGAAGGAAGGTTAAGGCCTGGGGCGTTTTGTGGAGCAGTGGACTGGGCTTTGAAAGGAGACCTGGCTCTGCTGTTAACTCAGCATGTGGCTTGGGCCAGGGACAGAAATACCCACCTCAGATGGTTATTTTGAGGGTCCGTGATGTAACATGTATGAAATGTTTCATGTCAAGTTTTAAGGGCTGTGTCAGGCACCAGTGGGTGAGATGGAGCTGTTTTGAGGGCAGGGAATTTAGAATACTTAGAAAACGAGACAATACTTTAGCAAATGATAGGGTCTTAGAACTTGGAAGGACCTTAGAGCATCTATAGAGCTGAATGCAGATTTGCATATGGAGAAATGGAGGTCCAGAGAGCTTAAGTGATGTCCAAAGTCGTCGTGCAGATCCAGGTGTCCTGCTTGCCTCCGGGTCAGAGCTCTTTCCTGCTCACCAAGCCCATCTGCCCACCTCCGTGGCAGGCTGTGGTGGGAGGACCCTGCTAGGCTGGAGGTGCTGGGATCCCTTCTCAAGTCCTGCTGGGGACAAGTAATGAGGGGCTTGGAGGGCTTGGGGTAGCATGGACTAAAAACCCAGGAGGGGGTGTGGGGGCGTGTTCATGCCAGTGAGAACTACAGGAGGTAGGAGGCAGGAGTTAGCTCTGCTCTGGATCCAGACTCTGATCACTGAGACCCACTCAGAACTACCCCAGGAGACAAGGCTAGGAAATCTGCTTGAAGTGATGGAGGCAGCCAGGGGTGCTTATGTGATTAGGCTTCATCAATCGGCTTCAACAAGTTCCTCATCAGTCAACTCTCCAAATTGGCTGAAGGTCGGGCATATGGCTCAAGTTGGTCCAGACTCCAACCCCAAACTTTAGGACTTTTACTACAAGTCTGGTGTGGTGCAATGGAATTGTCCATCAGTGACCCCAGAAGCTTACCCTGGGCTGCCTGGACCCAGTGGGGGCTGTGCTTGGACCCAGATTCCCCCAGGTCTACTGGCTTCCTCTCCTTGGCTGGAGGAGTTACAACCTCCCAAGGGTCCCAAAGGTCCCCAAGTGCTGGGCAGTGGGCCTTTCCTGACATAACCCATAAATAGTTGGCCCCTAAATTCACACTGCCTAGCACTCTTACAGGCTGATTGCTCCCAGTCACGGTTGTTCTCACACTTGCCCTATTACAAGGGAGAGAAAAAGAGAGGCGGATGGGAACATACACCCACAGGATGGCTCCCCATGTCTCTCCATGGGGACCTGTGTCTACTCTTCTACTAACTGCTGGCTTATTTGTATCCCCCCTAAATCCTGTTTCTTAAGCCAGTGGTTCTTACTGAGTGTGTGTCAGAACCACCTGGAGGGCTTGTTGAAGCACAGATCACTGGGCCCACCCCCAGAGCTTCTGATTCACTGGGGCTGGGATGGGGCCCTGTAATTTGCATTTCTAACAAGTTCCCGGGTGATGCCTATGCTACTGGTCCATACCAAGTGTTGTAGAATTTGCTCCTGTGCCTGTTGCACAGCAGGTGGCAACTGTAAAGAGACTCACCTGTCTTGAAAATGGAGAAAAGGTACTCTTTAATAGGGCTGTCAGTCTTGGAAGGAAGGTGAGCCTAGAGCCACTTCTTTGCCCCCACAATGACGAGCTTGCCAGAAGGTGATGCCAACACAGAAATAAAAGACAGAGTGACACATTCCTGACGACCTGAATCTAGCCATGCTGTATGCTGACTAGATCTACCCTCTGGACTTGGTAGTGATGTGAACAACCACAACAACGACAATGACAAAGTTCCCTTTTACTTTAGCCCATTTGAACTGAGTTGCTGTCCCTGGCAACTTCAAGAGTCTTGCTGATGTGAAGACACAGATGGAACCAGGTTGTAGGAAAACGATAGAGAACAGGAAGTTGGACCTTGGGGTCCCAACTCAGATCTTGTGGCTGAGTCTCCTGCATGGTGTTGGCTCTAGGCAGACGGAATCCCCTATGCCTGGCTTTCAGTGGCCTAGTGTTTAAGGGCATAGGCTTTGGAAAGACGTGGGCTAGGTGTGAAATCCAGCACTGAGGCATGAGATCTAGGTATAATATGTAGCCTCTCTGAGGCCCAGTTCCCTATTTATAATAATACCCACTGCAAGCAAACTTGAGAACCCTGGCTTAAGGTAGCTGCCCAATTAATAGTCACCGTTAGTATGATGTTGTGATAGCCACAGATCACACAGGCCTTGGGCTGTGGGCAGCAGCCCTGGGTCCCTGGCAAAAGGCAGGAAACAACCTCAGAGGCAGCCTGGGGATATGGGGCTTGTCTCAGGGCCCTCCAAAGCCATCAGCGAGTACAGGGGCTCTATGATTCTGGTTTGGAAGAAATTACTGAGGGTTACTTAGGGTGCTTCAGTACAGCTGAGCCTTCCTGGGGGGGTATCTGTCAGACAGAGATCAATTAATTCCCAGATCATTCAAGACTGGGAAAGCGAGGCTGTCTTCAGATTCCAAAGGGGTAGCCCTTGGCCCATCAGTGAATTCAGTGTCCCCTTCCCCTCATCAAATCCCCCTCTTTTCTTTATTTCCCAGTTCCCAAGGGGGTGCACTGCTCACTCTTCCCCCCAGGTCTCATCTCTGCTTTTCCTTTGCAACTTCTAACATGCATACATTATGCAGAATTCCAGATGTTGACAGATATTGGGATAAGTAATGAGAGAGAAAAACTAAACTTTTTCCCAAAGTCACAAGACTCTATTTTTTGATTTGAGAAGGAATCAGCTCACCCAATGACTTTTAAATATGATCTCAAGATATCAGGTGACTTTGACATCGAAGCTGAAGTGAGTTCACTCACCCAATATGCAGCAAGCCAATCTCTGACACTGAGTGTAGTGGAAGAAAGTAGGAATGTTGTTATTGCACATCTCTGAGCAAGGAGAAGTGGCAGCTAATGCTGAAATCCCCAAAACCCTGAAAAGCTAAATGTAAGAGTTTTTATTTGGGGTTTTAGGTAGGGGAGGGGGAGCATATGGCCTTGCTGGTCAGAGCTTTCCCATCAGCCTGGGGAGGCTGCTTGTAGGGAGGAGGAGAAGGGGATAATGAATCCAGGTGGCTGTCCTTGGCCATTTGTCTCTGTGGCAGATAGTGGATTCTGGAGCCAGGAAGCCAAGGAGCAAGCAGGGAATGAATGCTTTGGTTTTAACGTCACATATGCTGTGTTTAAGGTAGGGAAACCAGTATCAGGGCAAGTATCAATTCCTCCCTATTTTATGTTCATCCTTCATTCTTGAGGGATTTGGGATGGTGACCAATCTAGCTACTTTCTGCTGAATTGGGGCATAGGTTGTTCCATCTCATTAAACCAGTCTTTTAATAAGGCAGTGTTGCAGGTAGGCTCCCAAAGTGAGGCCTGTATCATGTAAGTAACCAGGTATTTAATAAGAAGTTTTTCTAGAGAAACAAAAAGAGGAAAACAAGGTGGATGGCTGGAACAAATTATAGACTAGTTCTTGAGCCCAGGGGGCAGCCAATCAAGATTCCTAGAAGTCAGGCTCAAAGCATCTTTTGCAGTTTGAAATGTCTCTGATGGTGTCATTGGGCACTCAGGTAGCTTTTTGAGTGGCTTACCCAGCAGCAGACATGAATCTCTCTTAAGTTTATATCAAGTCCTCCATGTGTACTTTGTAAAGCTTCAGGAAAAAGGGAAGATTTAGTTTTTAAATGATTCCAAGTGAAAATGATGGGAAAAAAGTGGAAAATGTTAGTTTGGAGATTTGTTATTTTGGATATGTCAGGAGACTAGAAGAATTCAGGACCTAGTTCAGTTTACAGATATAAAACAAAAACCTCCAAGACAGTTGACAGAACCAAAATCCAATATTTATAAATTTGTATTATAGTTTTTATTGAGACATAATTTTATTTCTCTAAAATTACCCTTAATTTTACCAAATATAGCCAAATGAAGACTAACTGGGTTTATCAAATAAGTCTAGTTTTAACAAATTTCACCTATTTACATAAGTGCAGCAAGAATAGTAATTGATTATCTGCTTTGCTGGAACTTTTTATAAAGAATCTCAGATTGAACTTTATAGGTCTCTTGATGCCAGGAAAGCCAGCTCAAGGACTTGTCATCAGTCTCTGCTTGTAATAACTACAGGTTTGGGTGAATTCCTCTCTTCGTGAGGTCCCCAAAATATCCTGGGGTTATTTGTACCTGCCAGAGGGAGTGACATTCTTTACTCATCCTTGTCAGGTCACTGGGGTCCCATAAGCAAGGTATCAGGCCAATATTTCCAAGTGGCTGTATTCCAGAAAGTCAACCTTTATTCCTCAAAAGCTGTGTTGTCATATCCAAGTCTGTATGTTTCTTTCAAATATAACATTCCTGTCAAAACCTTGGTAATATAACCAGTGTTTCCAGTTGTGTTTTGTTATAAGAAGAACAGGTTCTTATTGAACTTATGCAAACAACTATATAGCCGTGAAAATAAGAATACTTACTCATCAGGAGGTTTTAAATTTTGGAGGGATAAAATAGGGAGGAAAAAGATAAATGTTTCAATTTTGTTTACAAATGTGTAATTTCATCAAATTGCTGTAAGTCATAGTTAGCATAAGAGAAAAGAAAAAATGATTTCCTTTAGTCTGAGAAAACAAAACACAAAAGATTGAAAAAATCAGCAATATTTTAAACAAGTCACAAAAATTATAATCATCTCTATCAGTTCGTTTAGTTTTATGTAACCAACTCTTGATCTTTTGATGGCAGTTTCATGAGGCCATCAGTTTTTGAGTTACAGTTCTGTAATTTTTTATCCAGCTCAGTTTTATAATCTGAAAGTTTACCAGAAACCTGTAATCTAGAGTAAGTGCCAGAGTCCTTTCCATGAATTTCTCTGAAGATGAAACATATTTGCAAAAACATCAGAGTAAAACAACTGCTTGTAAATAACAAAACATTAAAACATAGTAATTGACAAAGACACTTGACCATTCTTGTGACATATAATACTTTGAGATAATAACCAGAATCATGGCTGACAATCAGAACAGATCAGAATTTTAGGACTATTATATAATTTTTGAAATACTTATATCAATAACACTCATTCACATAATATCACTGAAGAAAGTTTATCATTACTTATTTGACAACACTTCCCATATAATCTAATATACCAAATAAGCCTAATTAGTAGTACTTTTTCTTATAGGAAGAGAGCAAATTTCTCTGAGAAGTCTCAGGGGCCCTCTGGAAATCCCCAGAGAAATTCTCCCTCTTCTTCTGGGGCAAAAGAAAGCCTTTATTCAGGACTTGAATATTTTGGTGTGTGAGGGAGAGCTTGTCAAAAATATTAAAAGGCAAAGAAAAGTCTTTTATAACCTCTTTGTTAAGAACAGGCCAAAAACGGGGCTGGCCTGGTGGCACAGTGATTAAGTTTGCATGTTCTGCTTCTCGGTGGCCTAGGGTTCACCGGTTTGGATCCTGGGTGTGGACATGGCACCACTTGGTAAAAGCCATGCTGTGGTAGGCATCCCACATATAAAATAGAGGAAGATGGGCATGGATGTTAGCTCAGGGTCAGTCTTCTTCAGCAAAAAGAGGAAGATTGGCAGTAGTTAGCTCAGGGCTAATCTTCCTCAAAAAACAAAAACAAAACACAAACAAACAAACAAACAAACAAAAAGAACAGGTCAAAAGTTTAAGAAGATTATCCTTTTGAGAGAGAAAACCAAATTTTATTTTGCACCAGCTTACTTTTGATATGAAGACTTATTTACTTAATAAATTTATTTCAATCTCAGCCAACTTGACCATACACAAAACTCTTTAGGGTATTATTTCCATAAACCTTCTGTCACTTCCTTTTTACATTCAGAATTTGTCCTATGTCCTTGTTTTTTCCTAGTATTTTAGGACAGATTTATCTTTCTTAACAAAAGAAATAAAAATATCACTCTTCATTTTACCTTCTTTCCTGAAAACATACATTTTACTTTCCTTGTATACAGACCTTTTAGAAATATGTGTTTTCTCATAGAAAATTCCTCAGCATACATGAAACATGTGTATCAATAAGCCTAAGCATCTTTCAGTTTCTTTGAGATAAGAAACCAATGGCAGACAAATCTATGCTTAGGAGTTAACCTTTAACATTTTACCTTATGTGGAAATGATGTAGCTACCCAATAAACTTTTATTACTTAATTTAACTTAGTAAGGCTTTAAAGTTTAAGTTTCTAAAAAGATTATGGAAGCTGTTTTTTTTTTTTTAAGATTTTATTTTTTCCTTTTTCTCCCCAAAGCCCCCCGGTACATAGTTGTGTATTCTTCGTTGTGGGTTCTTCTAGTTGTGGTATGTGGGACGCTGCCTCAGCGTGGTCTGATGAGCAGTGCCATGTCCGCGCCCAGGATTCGAACTAATGAAACACTGGGCCGCCTGCAGCGGAGCGCGCGAACTTAACCACTCGGCCACGGGGCCAGCCCCTATGGAAGCTGTTTTTAAGTACGCAGACTATAAAACATAATTACTGTGCTTAAAAACTCTTACCCATTTTTAACAATTATGTTTAAATTAGTCTTTTTTCTCTTCAATTTTAAATTTTTCCTTCTTCTCCCCAAAGCCGCCAAGTACCTAGTTGTATATTTTAGTTGTGAGTCCTTCTAGTTGTGGCATGTGGGATGCTGCCTCAGCATGGCTCAGTGAGCGGTGCTAGGTCTGAGCCCAGGATCCGAACCCGTGAAACCCTGGGCTGCTGAAGCAGAGCACACTAACCCAACCACTCAGCCATGGGGCCGGCCCTCCTAAATTACTCTGAAAAACTTTGTGTGACATTAAAACAGTTAATCATCAACTTAAGTTGTTTTAAGTACATACACCATAATCCATATAATTATTGTTAACAAGTTTTTCCAAAAACTATTATACTTTTACATTTATTTAGTTTACCTTTCTTTAACAAGTATATTTAGATCATCTACAAAAACTTCACAAGACATCAAACAAAATCAGCTATTATACCAAGTTATTATTTTTGCTGATAAATTTTGTAACAAACATAACATGAGCCCACTTGACCAGTAAACCCAGGCTATATGTTTGCATTATATCCAATGCTGGTAACTTTGAGGATATGTCTATTTTAAATCAAACCAACAAATTTAAACAGGATCTGATTTACTAAAGATCATTTTATATCATGTTAAATAACTGTCTTTTAGAAGTTTTGGCATATTAATCAAAAACTGCATTCCATTATGAGAGGTTTAGAATCCGCTCTTTTCTGAAACAGAGGTTTCCCAGAATGGCCATTACAATTTTAAGTTATCTCAGAAGTTTAATTATTTGTACTTGCTTAATTTTAGATCAGGAATTTCGGGGGAGTTGAAGTGAAGCTCATCTTGCTGGGAAGCTCAGCAAGAGAGGAGAGAAAAGCAGCAGATTTGGAATTCAGCTGCTGGCATGTTTAATTATTTATTTTCTCTTAAAGAGGCAGTAACGTATTTCTGATTTTATTTAGAAGCCTCAAAAGATTAAAACAGGCTTCCCATTGTTGTAGCTGGCTTTTTCCAATTGCATACATCAGTTTGGGTAAACTGAAGTTGGCTATGTTAAAGAGAGATCTCCTTTAACATGTTTAATTAACACTGCCTGAAGGGGATTTAGATGCTCTTACACTATCAGGCAGGGGAAACGTTTCCAGTGAAACATAAGGTTTATCCCCATGACATAATTTACAATACAATCAGACAAAAGAGATGTTATTATTTTACTAACGCTCATTGAAGTATACCAATTTTTACAAAACTTTATCTTAATTTTACCAACTCATAGACTTTTAATTATAACTTATATTAGAATTCCATTAACAAGTTTTGGTATTACAATATTACATAGGGAAAGCATTCCCAGCTAGACATAACGTCTATGCCCAGAGAAAACATCCAGGCAAAGTTGATATAATCTCTTCATAATATTAGCTTAAACACTTTGATCTTTATATCAACCTGAGCAGCCTAACTGTTGCCCCAAATAATTGCTGGTCAGGTTTCTTATTGTGGTTTCTGCCTCCTGACCTTTTAAAATTTTCAAACTGGGATGAATAGAACAGGCCTGTCAGATGTCCTTTAATATTGGGGGGCCAATATGGGTGGTCCTTTAGCCCACCCAAGCTTAGGCAGTGTTTTATTAAAACCTTTGTTTTAACTTTATTTATGTCTGTTCCATTTATCTCATTTTCCTTTTCTATATCTAGCTAAAGATTTTCATCCTGTTGAGATGAGTCCTGTGACTCTTCCCTTTCTGATTTCTCCTTTTTTTCCCTTTAATATTTGTCTATTTAATACACTGCCTTATTTACCTTAACCTTATTATTATTATTATTTCAGGAAGATTAGCCCTGAGCTAACATCCACTGCCAATCTTCTCCTTTTTTTTTTTGCCGATGAAGAGTGGCCCCGAGCTGAAATCTGCACCTATCTTCCTTTACTTTATATGTGGGATGCCTGCCACAGCATGGCTTGATGAGTGGTGTTGTCGGTCTGCGCCAGGGATCCAAACTGGTGAACCCCAGGCTGCCAAAGCAGACCACACGAACTTAACCGCTGAGCCACTGGGCTGGCCTCTTAACCTTCTTATTTTTTAAAAAATCTTTAAAAAAATTTCCACCTTGGGGCCGGTCCAGTGGTGCAGCAGTTAAGTGCGCACGTTCCGCTTCAGCAGCCCGGGGTTCACCGGTTCGGATCCTGCATGCAGACATGGCACCGCTTGGCAAGCCATGATGTGCTAGGCATCCCACATATGAAACAGAGCAAGATGGGCATGGATGTTAGCTCAGGGCCAGTCTTCCTCAGCAAAAAGAGGAGGATTGGTGGCTGATGTTGGCTCAGGGCTAATCTTCCTCAAAAAAAAAAATTTCCACCTTGTTGAAAAGAGTTCCTTTATTTTTCCTCAGCTTTCTTCTATTCTTTTGTTAACCTAATGTTTTCATTAGCATCTGTAGGACCACAAGAAGAAGCTGAGACCTCATGTTTGATTAAGTTTTTAAGATTAGTCATAGTTTCCTTTTAATTTGGTCTTTTCATAGGTACCAACAAAACAGCTGTTTATGATGAGAGCTCTCTAAAAATGTTTCCAACTTAAGGATCTATTGTTTGGCCATTTTCTCTTTGGAATTTAAAGAATATTGTGGCCACGTGGTGTTACAAAAGAAAATCATCCCTCTTCAGACGTTGGCTTCTAACTATAGGTCGACCAATCAGCCAGAGTTTTTCCCAAGGGGCTCTTAAGTGGAATAGATGCAGCACCTCCCATGTTAACACTTTGAAAAGGACAGACAAACAGACAAAAAACAACAAATCCTAAACAAGCATGCTTTCCCAAAAACCCTTGGCCAGCAAATGGAAGTTAGAAACCAAAACCAAAGCCCAAACCCAAAACCAAAGTGCTTCCAGTCCCAGCTTAGTCCGTGTCCTACACTCAGTGGGCGCCCAACAAATGAAGATCCACTATGCAGATCTTCCCAAATGAGCAAGGACAAGGGACCTTGGTGTGCATACCGGGGGACTTACCAAAATCTGGCCAAGGTATTGTGACTTCAAAGCAACTGGAGCCCAGAGGGCTGCCAGGTACCCATCATTTCCAGATAGTCCTGTTGGAAAAGGTTAACACAAAGACAAAAACAAAAACTGCCGACTGCTTCCAAGAGACGCCTTCCTAAGACCTTAACATAGTTTCTTGTACCACCAAAGCAAAAGTGCCATGTGCCAACAATGTCTGGTTAGCAGCCAGTTACTTGGGGCTGTCCTGAGATGAGGGGCTCAGGCAGCTGCAGGTCAGCTTCCAAGAGAGGCCTTTAGCCAGAGGCCGGTGTGCCACAGGCGAGCCATCTCCTTGGGACAATGTCCCATCTGGGTTCCCAAATTGATATCGAACCTGAAGTGAGTTCACTCACCTGTTGTGCAGCAAGCCAATTTCTGACACTGGGTGTAGTGGAAGAAAGTAGGAATTTTATTATTGCACAGCACTGAGCACAGAGAAAGAGCAGCTAATGCTGAAATCCAAAACTCCCTGAAAAGCTAAAAGTAACGGTTTTTATTTGGGGTTTTAGGTAGGGGAGGGGGGCATATGGCCTTGCTGATTGGAGCTTTCCCACAAACCTGGGGAGGCTGCTTGGAGGAAGGAGGAGGAGGAGGAGGAGATAATGAATCTGGGTGGTTGTCCTTGGCCATTTGTCTCCATGGCAGATAGTGGATTCTGGAGCCAAGAAACCAGGGAGCAAGCAGGAAATGTGTGCTTCGGTTTAAACTCCATATATGCTAGGTTTAATGTAAGGAAACCAATATCTCAGCCAGTATCAACTTGAGAAGGTTATTTTTTATCATCATCATCATCATGATATTAATTTTTCTAGAAGTTATGTTTTTATTTTTGCTGTGGTATTCTATGCAGCTGTTGGGTCCAGGAATTCTAAAGAAGAGCTCTGGATGGTGTGAAAACCTTAAGGAGCCAAAGGAATGAAGCTATTTGCTGGGCTCCCCAGACAATAAGAAGGCAAAATTGTCATCATCATCATCATTGTCATTAAATGGTGCCATCTCCCCGACTCCACAATTCCCATAGCCTGCTGAGAGGGCTGGCAATAGCTCTTGTCTCTCTGTAAGCCATCAGTAGAAAAATCCTTTCTGGAGTGAATATCTGACGAGTTGATGCTTTTACTGATAAAACCAGAGACATTTTTGCCCCACCCCTACCTACAACAACACACACATCCTATATCCCACAATAAATATACTTGGTGCATGTAAGAAGAAAGAAGGAACAAGTTTACTCTAGACTAACCTGAAATTTACTGTAGATAGTTTGGCTAATTCAGTTAAAATCAAATTCTTTCCTTCATCTGTCCTGTCCCTTCAAACATGGGAAGTGGCTCTGAGAGTTAAATTCCTTTATGAAGTTTGTATCGTATGACTGGGGGTAATTTCCTGACAGTGGATAGAGATGTTAGATCTGTGGTTGTTCAAACAGATGGAGGAACCAAAGACTGCCAATTAGGTTGGCCTATGGTCCTTAATCCAAGAAGGGGTTTGAGGCCCTGAGGCCCTGCTACCCCTCTGGGTAGTGGTTTTTGAAGTATGTTGCTTCTGTAGAATCATGTGTTTCAATTTCTACTTTTAAAAACATTGAAGACTTTTAAAAGGTGTAATAAAAACATGCATGTCTAAATGTTCCATGCACCAATTTTAACATGTTGGAGACCATGTAGACCAGATTCTGAAATAAACCTCTTCCTGTTTCTGTTTAAGAGGAGACTAATCTGAGGTCCAAGGGCGAGCAGTTAAAACCTTTTATTTTTTGAGGAAGATTAGCCCTGAGCTAACTACTGCCAATCCTCCTCTTTCTACTGAGGAAGACTGGCCCTGAGCTAACATCTGTGCCCATCTTCCTCTACTTTATATGTGGGACGCCTACCACAGCATGGCTTGCCAAGCGGTGCCATGTCCACACCCAGGATCTGGCAAACACTGGGCCACCAAAGCAGAATGTGCGCACTTAACCACTGCGCCACAAGGCTGGCCCCTAAAACCTTTTTGCAAGAACTTCTCTGTGTGAATTAGACCTTTCTCAGTACTGTGCAACCAAAACAAAAGACAGAAACAAAATGGTTGCTGAGGCTGATATAGGAGGACAACTGTTAATCTCTGACCCCTGATGTCAAATTTTTATGAGCATCATTATAACATTTTACTAACTTAAAACTGCTTTGATGTGTATTATATTATGTGGTTCCCCCTAAGATTTCAACTGAGGAAAGGGTACCTCTCCTTAAAATTAAAAAAAAAACACCAAAAGAAAACCATTGCTTCAGATTATGTTGCAGAATTTCTGGGGCTGGAAGTATCCTCGGAATAAACCTGGAGTCCAGCCCTCTCATAAGGGCCAGTTGTGGATTTTGCCCCCCAGCAACTGTCTCTTTGATTTTCTCTTAGAGAATTACCCCTCCCACATTACAAACAGACTTTGTAGGACTGTCAGCCAAGATGGACCACCCTTTCCTGGGCATTACTTCAGGTCAATCAGTCTCCCTCTTGGGAATTCGAATTATGAATCGTCCAGTGCAAGAACTGAAGTGGTTGGAGCCGACCTATCCCGTGGCCTTGCCCTCGCCTTCCCTTGGGAAGACATTGTCCATTGCTTGCTTTGACCTGGCTCCTTTAGCACCCCTCAGGGTTCTGTCTTTTCCGAGGCCTGTTGTATGCTTATCCCTTTGATTCTTTAAGGTCCCCAGACGTCTCCAGTGGACTAAGCCCCTGCCCCACTTTAGTTTTCGCTAAGCTAGCCAGAATTGTTTCTGTTGTTTGCAGCCAAAACACTCCTACTGATTTACTCCTCATTTTGCAAATGGGGAAATGGTAGTAGCATCAAGAGGTCAGTGACTTATTGAGGCCACGCCCTGAGAACTTGGGGCACAGGTTTAAGGCCATGCCCTATAGGAGGAAATGATCCTGAATCAATAGCCACACAAGTGGAACAAATCTTTCTAGGACAGAGTTCACGCTATGTGTGTATGAGAGAGAGAAAGAGAATGAATAATGGTGTGGGAAATGCAGGGAGATCCCAGCTCTTCACAACAGTGGAACCATAACTCTGAGCCACAGATGCGGTTCAATACTGGTCACTCAGGCAGAGTGTTGCAGAAGCCCAGAACCATGCTCTCAGGACCCTAAGGTTTGAGGAGGAATTCTGAAAAAATGGAGGACTCTTAGGATCTCAAGCTGAATGGAAAGTTGGGCAGATAAATTCCTAACCAGGCATCTGAATCAACAGAAGCAAGAACTGAGAGTCCAAGGGAATAGAGCACACTTGCACATAGAGTCCAAGGGAACAGACCACATAACAGTGGTTCTACTTCTGACATTTTGTTTTGTGAGTTTTTGGTTAAAATGATGAGATTATATTCATTTTGATGTTTTCCTTCCCTTTATAATTAAGCGTTTGCTGACCTGTTCTGATAGAGAGCTGCAATTTTCTGATTTTGTCTGCCTATTTATCTCCTTGCTCAAAGCTTTGTAAACCCTTCATTTCCTTTTTCAGGTGTGAGGGGTTTTTGATCATTTCTTGTAGTGGGGAGGTCTTGTGGCAATGAACTCACTCAGCTTTTGTTTGTCTGAGAAAGTTTTTGTTTCTCCATCATATCTGAAGGATATTTTTGCTGGATAGATTATTCTTGGCTGAAAGTTTTTATCTTTCAGAATTTTAAATATGTCATTCTACTCTCTCCTAGCCTGTAAGGTTTCTGCTTAGAAATCCACTGGAAGCCTAAAAGGGGTTCCTTTTAAGTTATTTTCTTGTGCCTTGTTGCCCTTAATATGTTTCTTTGTCATTGACTTTTGCCAGTTTTACTACTATATGCCTTGGAGAAGGTCTTTTTACGTTATGCAAGTAGGAGTTATGTTAGCTTCATTTACAGGTAATTCCAGCTCCCTCCCCAGGTTTGGGAAGTTCTCAGCTACTATTTCTTTGAATATTCTCTCTGGTCCTTTCTCCCTACCTTCTCCCTCTGGAATACCTATAATCCTTATGTTGCATTTCCTAATTGAGTCAGATATTTCTCAGAGAATTTCTTCATGTATTGTTAGTCTTAGTTCTCTCTCCTACTCCACTTGAAGCATTTCTATATTTCTGTCCTGTGCATGCATGCGAGTAAATTGCTAATTCTTTCCTCCATAATTTCAGTTCTGTTATTTAAGGGCTCCAGATTTTTCTTTATCTTGTTCATTGTGTTTTTCATCTCCAACATTTATGATTGGTTTTTCTTTATAGTTTCAATCTGTTTTATGAAGAATTCATTCTCTTCATTAATTTTAGTTTTGATTTCATTGAACCGTCTTTCTGAATTTTCCTGTAACTCATTGAGGTTTTTTTGTTGTTGTGGAAGATTGGCCCTAAGCTAACATCTGTTGCCAATCTTCCTTTTTTGACTTGACGAAGATTGTTGCTAAGCTAATCTGTACCAATCTTGCTCTGTTTTCTTTGTGGGATGCTGCCAAAGCATGGCTGGATGAGCCATGTGTAGGTCCATGCGCAGGATCTGAACTAGTGAACCTTGGGTCGCTGAAGCAGAGTGCACGAACTTAACTACTACGCCACCAGGCCTGCCCCCCATTGAGTTTTTAAATGACACCTATTTTGAATTCTCTGTCATTTAGATTGTGAATTTCTGTGCCTTCAGGATTGATTCTTGGGTGCTTGTCATTTTCCTTTCACCTCATTTTCCATCTGGTCATAGTCCCCAGGGGTTCATTTAATTTGAACATTCCTGGGAAAGTCTGAAAACATTCTTTATGTCTACATTTTCTCATTTTTTACAAGCCTCAAGCATAGTCATCTTCTGGGAAACAAACACACTCATGCACACATATACACACAATCTAACACACATGCTTGACCATATCCACACACTCATACACCCTCATGGCATAATCTACCCACACCCAGTACTAATGGCACACACCTGTGGACACACACTTACACTAGGCTTCAGTCTTTTGCGCTCCCCTAACCCACACACTCATGCACATCCATAATCCTGCATGTGCCCTTGTGTAGACAGGCAGGCCTCCACTCAAGTTCCCACCTATACACACACTCACACTGACACACACACTCATTCATTCAGCGCCTGTGGACATGTGCACATGGACCCACTTGCACACACATCTTTGAACACACCTTTAGGCTTCCTCACACACTTACATACAGGCAGTCGCCTGGTGTGGTGAACTACACTGGTCAGAACTTAGCATGATGACCTGTCCCAACAGCAGTGATAACATTGAGCACTGGCCATGTGCCAGGACCCTGCACGTTGGGTCCTTACTTGTTCAATCCTTACAACCATCACATGAATTAGGTGGTATTATTAGCCCCATTTTATAGATGAAGAAACTGAAACTCAGAGCCATAAATTAGGGAAGTGTGATTCTAACCCAGGCATCTGACTCCAGAGGTCACTCCCTTATTTGGTGTGGCAGAGTGTATTTGTCAAAAGTGATCACAACTGTATCTGCCATCCCTCATGCTCTTCTAGAACCTTGCTCCTCCTCAATCAAGAGGTAGTGTCTATGGCCCCTTCTCTTGAACTTGGGTGGGTCTTTGTGACTGCCTCAACTAACAGTATGGTGGAAGTAATGCCATATGAATTCCAAGGCTAGAGCATATAAGGTGATATACAATAGCCATACAATAGCCAAGACGTGGAAACAACCTGTGATGTCCATCGATGGATGAATATACACACAATGGAATATTATTCAGCCATAAAAAGAAGGAAATCCTGCCATCTGGGACAACATGGATGGACCTTGAGGGTATTATGCTGAGTGAAAAAAGTCAGACAAAGACAAATACTGTATGATCTCACCTGTACACGGAATGTACAAAAGCCAAACTCTTAGAAATAGAGAGTAGAATGGTGGTTGCTGGGGAGTGGAAGAAATGGGAAGATATCGGGCAAAGGGTACAAATTTCCAGTTATACAATGAATAAGTTCTGGAGATCTAACGTACAGCAGGGTGACTATAGTTAATAATACTGTATTGCATACTCGAAAGTTGTGAAGAGAGTAGATCTTATGTCTTCTCACCGTCACCACCACCACAAAAAATTACCCAGTAATCATGTCAGGTGAATGACGTAGTAACTAACCTTGTTGTGGCAATCATTTCACAATATATATGTGTATCAAATCATCACATTGCATACCTTAAACTTACATAATGTTATATGTCAATTGTATCTCACTAAAGCTAGAAAAAATTTTTTAAAGAATACTTAAGAAAAAAAAGTTGATACAAGTTCCACCTGGCTCTCTCTTGGGATGCTTACCCTTGAAACCCAGCTGCCATGCTGTGAGGAAGCCCAGGCCACATGGAGAGGCCATGTGCAGGTTTCCTGCTGACAGCCCCACTGAGGTTGACAGCCAGCATCAACTGGTAGCCACATGAGTGAGGGAACCTTCAAGATGACATAGTCCAGTCACTGCTTGACTGCAACCACACAAGAGACCATGAACAAGAATTGCCCAGTTGAGCCAAATCAACCCCCTAACTCAAAAGATGATAATAATAATAAAAAATGATTGTTATTGTTTTATGCCACTAAGCATGGGTGGTTTGTTACACAGCCACAGATAAGCAGATGCCAGGCCACAGAATTATGTGCAGTCAGCCTCAGAACACCATGGAGAGGTGATGCCAAGCTCTTTGTCCTCCTTTTGGACCCACCAGATCCAGGTTCTTGGAGCACAACACTCATCATTGGATCCTCACACCACATGACCACATCAATCTCCCTCTTTGGGTGTGAGCTCTTCAAGGCCCAGGCTCTCGTCCACTGCTGACTCTGTGATGCTTCAGCCAAGTGCTCATCCCTCGGTCTCCTCTTCTGTAAAGTGAATAATGATCCCAGCCCTGCGCATCCCACAGGGAGCCTATGAAGATCTGCTCGGAAGCTTGAGTTCAAGGGATTATTATTAATGCTTGTACTTTAGGATCCTGGTTTGCAGCTAGAATCACACAATGTCCTAAAAAGAACTTTCAGGATCGCCTTGTCCCACCTTCTATATTGTAGATGGATATTATTTACACAGTTCTGGCACCTAATAAGTGCCCATGAATATGAGAGAATGTGAGAAGGAAGAAAATGAAAACAGGCAGAGTTGGATGAAGGATCCAACTTCTCTCACCACTTTTGTCTGAGAAGCCACACTCCATGCCACCCTCCTTCTCTCTGCTCTTAGGATTCCCTGCTGCTGTCTCCCCTCCCCTTCCTGGGTGACCCCTCTGCCAGACAACCTGCCTGGAATGGGTAGCTGGTGTGAACCCCTGTCACTTGAGATGCCAGGCCCGGCTGATTTGCCTCCCTACAGACCCACCTCACCCTCCCAAGAGCAGTTCCCTGAGGACACTTGCTTACAACCTTCAAATAAAAAGCTTTCTATAATAAACCCATAGCTTGCCAGAATGCTTCATTCCCTGCGAGTCTTTGGAGTCCCGGGGGTGGTGGTGGGGGTGACTCTGACCAACCCTTGCTACTGCCCCATCACCTCATCTTTCTCCATATTCTCCCTCTCTCTGAGGGACAGGGGAAACTGAGTTACCAGGGTCAGCCTTTTCCACGCTGCCCACTCTTCCATTTTCTCTCGCCTTCCCATCTGTGTTAGAGTCTTAGGGCTTCTGTGACAAAGTACTGCAAATTTGGTGGCTTAAAACAACAGAAATGTATTCTCTCACAGTTCTGGAGGCCAGAGTCCAAAATCAAGGTGTCAGCAGAGTTGGTTCCTTCTGGAGGCCCTAAAGGAGAATCTGTTCCATTCCTCTCTGCAGTTTCTCTGACTGATAGCAATCCTTGCCATTCGTTCACTGGGCGTAGATGCTTAACTCCAGTCTCTGCCTCTGTCTTCATGTGGTCTTCTCTGTGTCTGTCTTCTCTCCCTGCCTTCTCTTATAAGGACATTTGTCAGTGAATTTAGGGCCCACCTGAATCCAGTATGATCACATTTCAAGATCCTTAATTTAACGACATCTAAAAAGACCTTTTTTCTAGATAAGGTCACAGTCACAAATTCTATGTGAACACATCTTTTGGGAGGCCACCATTTAACTTACAACACCATCTTTGCCCATATTTCTGGACTAAGGTCCAGGAATCCATCTTGGCCCCTGAAAATAGGCAATCAGTAGGGTCTGGAGTGACCCCTCCCTGTCTGTCCCATCCTTGCCTTTGGCTGGGCAGCCTCTACTCCAATAGGGAGAGAGCAAGGCACAAAAGATGGCCTCATTGACATCAGCTAGAGGTGACAGCTGACAAAAGGGGAAAGATAGGTAAATTATAACCAACACAAGAATTCACGGAGTCCTACAATGTGGGGACATGTAGCGTAGGGGCAAAATCTCAGTGGATGTTCTGCAAATGAGAATGACAACCAATGTTCATTGGGATGATCCTGGACCATTGAGAAAACTTTAAGTCAGAGGTCAGGCTGGCATGACAACCGAAGTGGGCCAGGGATGGGGACATATGTTGGCCTGGAGAGCTTAAACAGCATCTAAAGAGGTCCACTAACATCCAGCTCCCCCACCCATTTCCATACGACAATGTAGGCTCAGTTGCTAGATCTGATAATTTCTTAAAGAGAAGCTGGAAATATGGATTTCCATGTCAACTCCTCTGATTTTTAAAAATTACCAGCAAATTCAAAATGTCAGAAAACGTCAGCTGTAAGGCAAACATCCCAAGGACTACCATGTTCTACCCTCTGCTCAAACCCATGTGTCATCCATTCTAGTCCACAAACCTTGACCAGGTAGCTACCCTGGGCCAGGCTGGAGGCTGGCATGCAGAGATGCCCAAGGCTTCGCGGCTTCCCTGGAGGAGTTCACAACCCTCTGAACTTTCAGAAGAGTTAGGGGCATGTATAACACATTTTACAAAGCTGTCTGCCCAAAACAAAACCAACCCGTGTGTTCCCTAAGGGCATACTATTTGGAAGTTCTTCTTGGGCAGAACAGCTTGTTGGGTAAAGGAGGCACCAGGGTACCTTGATGAGTTTTGGAGACAGTAGAGAGAGTGACACTACGTTGGTGCACCTGTCAGCATCCCCTTCAGTGTCAGAGGGAGAGAAAGGGAGGGTGTATATGTGTGGGAAGCAGAAGTGATCGTAGCCAAGGCATCAGTGGCCTGCGGCCATGAGCCTACACCCTGGAGCCAGGAGGAACTGGGTTCAGATTCTGACTCTGCAGCTTACCAGCTAGGGCTCCCTGATCCTCAGTTTCCATACCTATAAAACGTAGTAAATAATGATCTCTATCCCATAGGGTTGTTGAAGGAGTTTAACAGGATAATCTACACAGAGGGTTTGAAACAGTTCACGATGTTAGCTGCTATTTTTTTCCCCCCACTTTTTAACTGTGCCATGACTTTGCAGATGTTTTTCCACACCTGGGAAGGTCTCTGCTTTCTGCTTTCTCTGCCTGGCTTTTTCTGAAGACCCAGGTGGGAACCTCTCTCTCTGAGAAACCCCTCTAGCCCCCAGGCCTGTGCATCATCCCCTCCCTCCACTCTGGAGATTTTGCAGACCTGCCCTGGCATGATGATCTGTGTGGTGCTTGTTGGTGAGTCTTTCTCCTCCACTGCTAGGAAGTTCCTGGAGCGCAGGGGCCAGGTCTGAGTCATCCGTGTTCCCCAGTAGCCTGCCCCTGAGTGGACAGCTGGCAATGTGTTTGGAATGAATGGAAGGGAAAAGGAAAGGAAGGCTGTTACAAACAGCTCACAGGTCACTGGCTGAACCTCAGGCCCCAGGGACCTGGCAGTTAAAGCACAAGTCAAGGGACAGTCCTACACACTAACAGAGTAGGTGTGTGTCTGAATATGTGTGAATGAGCATGTGAGAGTGTGTGAATGTGTGTGCAAGTGTAAGAGTGTGAATCTGTGTGTATGTGTATTTGTATGTGATGGTTGGGAAAGTGTATGCATGAATGACCATGTGTGTGAAGGTTTGTATAACTGTAGTCGTGTGTAAAGACACACATGTCCACTAAGAAGGAGCTCCAAGGGAGCAGGGTCTTTGTTCTGTTCCTTCCTGTGTTTTCATATCTAGCATCTAGCACTCTGTAGTGAATGTGTGGTGGGGGGTATAGAGAACAACATGATGGGAAAGCTGAGTAGCAGTGCTTACCAGCAGAGGTTCTAGAGTCAGCATCACTGGTGCCTCCTAACTTTGGACCAATCAACCACTATAAGCCATAGTTTTTTTTTTTTTCATCTATAAGATGGGTATTATTACAGCAGCTACCTTATAGGGTGGAGCATAAAAAGTACTGAACAAATGTGAACTAGTATCATCACACTGAGTGTCACTATCAGAGCAGAGGCTTCCATGAGTAAAGGCCCTCAGAACAAGTCAAAAGACTACTCACTAGCCATGTCCATCAAACTTCTCTGAGCCTTAGTTTCTTGTACGAGAGGGAGCAATAAACTGCCTTTTGCCTGTCTCCCAGGGCAGTTGGGAGGTATATCATACACGAGATCACAGGACCGTGGCAGGCTGAAGCCAAAGCTAGGAGCCAGGTGCCCTCTCCTGGCAGTATGTGGTAAAGGTTGGCTCCCATTGGACAGAGACCAATCTCCCAGCAAATGGAGCTGGGCAGAGTGCCTGTGATAACAGCCCTGTTATTGGTTTCCCTACAATAAACCCAGTATATATGGAGTTAAAACCAGACACTCATTCCCTGCTTACTCCCTGGCTTCCGGGCACCAGAATCCACTATCTGCCATGGAAACAAATGGCCAAGGACAGCCACCTGGATTTGTTATCTCCTTCTCCTCTCTGCCAGTAGTCTCAAGGCCAAACACAGGCTGGTGGAAAAGCTCCAACCAGCAAGGCCACGTGCTCCCTCTCCCCTACCTAAAACCCCAAATAAAAACCCTTACTTTTAGCTTTTCAGGGAGTTTGGGATTTCAGTGTTAGCTGCCTTTTCTCCTCGCTCAGCACTGTGCAATAATAAAATTCCTACTTTCTTCCACTATACCCGGTGTCAGAGATTGGCTTGCTGCGCAACAGGTGAGCAAACTCACTTCAGGTTCGATATCAATTTGAGAACCCAGATGGGACATTGTCCCAAGAAGACATCTCGGCTGTGGCACACCAGCCTCTGGCTAAAGGCCTCTCTTGGAAGCTGACCTGCAGCTGCCTGAGCTCCTCATCTCAAGGACAGCCCCAAGTAACTGGCTGCTAACCAGACATTGTTGGCACATGGCGCTTTTGCTTTGTTGGTGAAAGAAACTATGTTCAGGATTAGGAAGATGTCTCTTGTAAGTAGCTTGCAGTTTTTGTTTTTGTCTTTGTGCTAACCTTTTCCAATAGGACTGGCGGGAATAATGGGTACCTGGCAGCCCTCTGGGCTCAGTTTGTTTTGAAGTCACGACGCCCTGGCCAGGTGTTGGTAAGTCCCCTGGTGTGCACACCAAGGTCCCTTGTCCTTGCTCATTTGGGAAGATCTGCATAGCTGATCTTCATTTGTTGGGTGCCCCCGGAGTGTAGGACACAGACTAAGCTGGGACTGGAAGCACTTTGGTTTTTGGTTTGGGTTTTGGTATTTGTTTTGGCCTCTGTTTGTGGCCAAGGGTTTTTGGGAAAGCACACTTGTTTGGTCCTTGTTGTTGTTTGTCTGTTTGTCCTTTTCAAGGAGTTAACGTGGGCAGTGCTGCATCTATTCCACCTAAGAGCCCCTTGGGAAACACTCTGGCTGATTGGTCGACCTATAGCTATAAGCCAATGTCTAAAGAGGGATGATTTTCTCTAGTAACACCACGTGGCCACAATAGTCTTCAGATTCCAGAGGAAAAAAAATGGCCAAATAACCGATCCTTAAGTTGGAAAAAATTTTCAGAGAGTTCTCATGATAAACAGCTGTTTTATTGCTACCTATGAAAAGACCAAATTCAAAGGGAAATATAAGGACTAGTCTTAAGAGCTGAATCAAACTTGGGGTCTCAGCTGCTTCTTGTGGTCTTACAGATTCTAATGAAAACATTTAGTTAACAAAGAGAAATCAGACAGGGAAGAGGCACAGGACTCATCCCAACAGGATGGAAATCTTTAGCTAGTTATTAAAAAGAAAAATGGGATAAATGGAATAGACATGAATAAACTTAAAACAAAGGTTTTAATAAAACACTGCCTAAGGTTGGATGGGCTAAAGGGACAGCCCCCATTGATCCCCCAACATTACAGGACATCAGACAAACCTGTTCCTTTCACCCCAGTTTGAAAAAATTAAAAAGCCAGAAGGCAGAAATCACAATAAAAAACCCTGACCAACAATTGTTTGGGGAAACAGTTAGGCTACTAAGGTTGATAAGACTATAAAAATTAAAAGCATTTAAGCTGATATTATATAAAGAGGTTATATCAACTTTGCCTGGATTTTTTTTGCGGGGGAATAGATGTTCCGTATAATTGGGAATGCTTTCTCTACATAATATTGTAATACCAAAACTTGTTAATGGAACTCTAATATAAGTCATAATTAAGGATATAAGAGTTGAAAAATTAAGATAAAAGTTTGTAAAGATTAGTATATTTAAATGGGCGTTAGTAAAATAATTATATCTCTTTTGTCTGGTTGTATTGTAAATTATGTCATGGGGATAAACATTATGCCTCATTGGGGAATGTTTCCCCTACCTGATATTCTAAGAGCATAGAAATCCAGCTTTCAGGTAATGTTAATTAAACATGCTAAAGGTGACCTCACATTAAAATGGCCAAAACGGGCCAATTTCAGTTTACCCAAACTGACGTATGCAATTGGAAAAAGCCAGCTACAACAATGGGAAGCCTGTTTTAATCTTTTGAGGCTTCTAAATAAAATCAGAAATACTTTACTGCCTCTTTAAGAGAAAATAAATAAATAATTAAACATGCCAGCAGCTGAAGCCAAATCTGCTGCTTTTCTCTGCTCTCTTGCTGAGCTTCCCTTCAAGATGAGCTTCACTTCAACTCCCCCGAAATTCCTGATCTAAAATTGAACAAGTAAGAATAAGTAAACTTTTGAGATAACTTAAAATTGTAACGGCCATTCTAGGAAACTTCTGTTTCAGAAAAGAGCGGATTCAAAATCTCTCACAATGGAATGCAGTCTTTGATTAATATGTCAAAACTTCTAATCGACAGTTATTTAACATGATATAAAATGATCTTTGGTGAATGAAAGCCTAAGTTTGCTGGTTTGATTTAAAATAGACATATCTACAAAGTTATCAGCATTGGCTATGATGCAGACATGCAGCCTGGGTTTACTGGTCAAATGAGCTCAGTTATCTCTGTTACAAAATTTATCAGGAAAACTAATAGCTCAGTAGAATAGTTAATTTTGTTTGATGTTCCATGAGGTTTTCTTAGGTGATCTAAATATAATTCTTGAGAACAGGTAAACTAAATAAATGTAAAAAAGATAAAAATTTTTCGAACAGCTTTTTAACAATAATTTTAGGTATTATGGTGCATGTACTTAAAACAACTTAAAATGATAGCTAACTGCTTTAACTTTACATGAAGTTTTTAAGAGCAATTTAAAGATAATTGTTAAAACTGGGTAGCAGTTTTTAAGTACAATAACTATGTTTTATATTCTGTATACTTAAAAAAACAGCTTCCAAAATCTTTTTAGAAATTTAAACTTTATAGCTTTGGTAAGTTAAATTTAATAATAACAGTTTATTGGGTATCTAGGTCATTTCCACATAAGATAAAATATTAAAGGTTAACTACTAAGCATATATTTGTCTGCCTTTGGTTTCTTATATCAAAGAAACTGAAAAGTTCTTAGGTTTATTGATAAACGTGTTTTATGTATGCTGAAGAATTTTCTATGGGAAAACACATATTTCTAAAAGGTCTGTATACAAGGAAAGTAAAATATATGTTTTCAGCAAAAAAGTTATAAAGAATGGAAATATTTTTGTTTCTTGAGTTAAGAAAGATAAATTTGTCCTAAAGTACTGGGACAAATTCTGAATGTAAAAATTAAGTAACAAAGGTTTGTGAAAGTAAAACCATAAAGAATTTTATGTATGGTCAAGTTGGCTGAGATTGAAATAAATTTATTAAGTAAGTAAGTTTCAATATGAAAAGTATGCTGTGCAAAATCAAAATTTGGTTTTCTCTCTCAAAAGGATATTCTTCTTGAACTTTTGGTCTGATCTTAATAAAGAGGTTATAAAAGATTTTTTTTTTGCCTTTTAATATTTTTGACAAGCTCCCCCACACACAAATATGCAAGTCCTGAATGAAAGCTTTCTTTTGACCTGGGGGAAGAGGGAGAGTTTCTCTGGGGATTTCCAGAGGGCCCCTGAGACTTCTCAGAGAAATTTGCTCTCTTCCTACAAAAAAATAAAGCTAAACTAATTAGGCTTATTTGGTATATTAGATTACATGGGAATCATTGTCAAATAAGTAATAATAAGCTTTCTTTTTTTTTTCTTTGAGGAAGATTAGCCCTGAGCTAACTACTGCCAATCCTCATCATTTGCTGAGGAACACTGGCCCTGAGCTAACATCCATGCCCATCTTCCTCTACTTTTTTATATGTGGGACACCTACCACAGCATGGCTTTACCAAGCAGTGCCATGTCCGCACCTGGGATCCGAACCAGTGAACCCCAAGCTGCCGAGAAGTGGAATGTGCAAACTTAACCACTGTGTCACTGGGCCAGCCCCTAACAAACTTTCTTAAATGGTATTATGTGGATAAATGTTATTGACATAAGGGTCTCAAAAATTATACAACATTCCTAAAATTCTGGTCTGTTCTGATTGTTAGCCATGATTCTGGTTATTACCTCAAAGTATTATATGTCACAATAATGGTAAAGTGTCTTTGTCAGTTGCCACTTTTAGATGTTTTGTTATTTGCAGACAGATGCTGTTTTACTCTGATGTTTTTGCAAATATGTTTCATCTTCAGAGAAATTCATAGAAAGGACTCTGGCGCTTATTATAGAGTACAGGTTTCTGATAAATGTTCAGATTGTAAAACTAAACTGGGTAGAAATTACAGAACTCTAACAGAGAAACTGATGACCTCATAAACTGTGACAGAAGATTAGGATCAAGAACTGCTTATACAGGACTGAATAAACCAATAGGGATGATTATAATTTTTATGGCATTTTGCTTGAGATACTGCTGATTTTTGATGTTTTGGTTTTTTTTCAGATTTAAGAAAACCTTTTTCTCTATTCTCTTAAGGAATTATGATTTCAAAATTGAGGTATTTATATTTTTCTCGCTATCTGAGCCCTCCAAATTGGAAAAACTCCTGATGAGTAAGTATTCTTATTTTCATGGCAATATGGTTATTTGCATAAGTTCAATAAGAATCTGTTCTTCTTATAGCAGGACACAATTGGAAACACTGGTTATAATACCAAGGCTTTGACTGGAACATCATATTTGAGAAAAACATACAGGCTCAGATATGACCAGACAGCTTTTGAGGAACAAAGGTTGACTTCCTGGAATAAAGCCACTTGGTAATATGGGCCTGATACCTTGCTTATGGGTTCCCAGTAACCTGTAAGGTTGGAGTAAAGAGTGTCACTCCCTCTGGCAGGTGCAAGGAAGCTCAATATTTCAGGAAACCTCACAAAGAGAGGAATTCACCCAAATTTGTAGTACTGCAGTTGGAATCTGATGATAAGTCCATGGCTTGGCTTTCCTGGCCCTGAGAGGCCTTTAAAGTTCAATCTGAGATTCCCTATAAAAGGTTCCAGCAAAGCAGATTTGAAAGAGCCTACTTAATCAATTACTATTCTTGCTGTACTTATGTAAATAATTGGGCCAAGTTTATCAAACTAGACATTTTGTAAACCAGTGGGTCTTACTTTGGCTTTGTTTAGTAAAACTGAGGGTAATTTTAGAGAGAGAAAAATCATGTTTCAAGAAAAACTGCATTTTTGGATATTGGATTTTGGTTCTGTCAATTGTCTTTAAGATTTTTGTTACATCTGTTCACTGGACTGGATCATGAATTCTTCTAGTCTCCTGAAATATCGGGCTACAAACCTCCAAACTAACATTTTCAGGATTTTTCCCCATCATTTTCACTCAGAATCATTGAAAACAAAACCTGCCTTTTTTCCCCTGAAGCCTTGCAAACTGAAGCTGGAGGACTTGATACAAACTTAGGAGAGATTCACGTCTGCTGCTGGGTGAGCCTCTCAGAAAGCTACCTGTGTGCCCGATGACACCATCAGAGACATTGCAAACTGTGAAAGATGCTTCAACCCTGACTTCTAGGAATCTTGATTGGCTGCCCCCTGGGCTCAAGAACTACTTTATAATTTGCTCCAACCATGCACCTTGTTTTTCTCTTTTTGTTTCTCTAGAAAAACTTCTTATTAAATACCTGGTTGCTTATTTACACAATACAGGCCTAACGTTGGGGCCTACGTGTATAACTACCTTATTAAAAGACTGGTTCAGGTCCCAGCCCTGTGGCACAGCAGTTAAGTGTGCACGTTCTGCTTTGGCGGCCTGGGGTTTGCCAGTTTGAATCCCAGGTGCGGACATGACACCACTTGGCAAGCCATGCTATGGTAGGCATCCCACTGATAAAGTAGAGGAAGATGGGCATGGATGTTAGCTCAGGGCCAGCCTTCCTCAGCAAAAAGAGGAGGATTGGCAGCAGATGTTAGCTCGGAGCTAATCTTCCTCAAAAAAAAAAAAAAAAAAAAAAGACTGCTTCAATGAGATGGAACAACCTAGGCCCTGATGCAGCAGGAAGTAGCTGGATTGGTCACTGCCCCAAATCCCTCAAGAATGAACATAAAATAGGGGGAAATTGATACTGGCTCTGATATCGGTTTCCCTACATGAAATCCAGTATATATGGAGTTAAAACCAAGCACTCATTCCCTGCTTACTCCCTGGCTTCCTGGCTCCAGAATCCACTATTGGCCATGGAGACAAATGGCCAAGGACCAGGATTCATTATCTCCTCCTATTCCTCTCTGCAAGTAATCTCAAGGCCAAACACAGGCTGGTGGAAAAGCTCCAACCAGCAAGGCCATATGCTGCCCCTCCACTACCTAAAACCCCAAATAAAAACCCTTACTTTTAGCTTTTCGGGGAGTTTGGGATTTCAGTGTTAGCTGCCCTTTCTCTTTGCTCAGCACTGTGCAATAATAAAATTCCTACTTTCTTCCACTACACTTGGTGTCAGAGATTGGCTTCCTGCGCAACCATGAGCAAACTCACTTCAGGTTGGAAATCACCATGGGGCTGGGGAGGGGACTTTTATAGCTCCCAGCATGAGCTGCCTCCTCCCCCTTTGTCTGGTAAACTCCTCCTCCCTTGGATCTCATTTCAGGAATTCTTCTCTGACCTTCGGGAGGAATGGGCCTTGCACCCCTGCAAGAAGTTCTCAGAGCATCTGGTGTACATTTTGCATTCCTCTGTGGGATTATTTAGGCAATGTCTCTCTCTCAGTGAAGGAAAGGATCATCTAAGAAACGAAAGGGAGTGTGGCATCTCAGACTGTTGGATCCCTAGGGTCCCTGAACCAGCTTCTCAGCAAATGTTAGAATGAAAGGATCGTGGAAGCCCTGACTGAAGTGGGAATTGACCCAAAAGGACATTTGGCCCTCTTGGGGAACGCTCCAGCCTCAGCTGGGGACATTAGAGACCCGGATTCTGGGTGCTCCTGACCCCCCAACCCACGGACAGCCAGATCTGTGGGCTGAAGCCAAGAGACACCACAAAGTGGGCTCCTGGGCAGACATCTGGGAGCATTAATGCCCTCCACAAATATGGGCAGCTTTCTGTGTGCTAGGCACCAAGCTCGAGATTGGGAATATGGCAGCAGGCAAACCCAGACACGCCCCGACCCTCCTGCAAGGGGTGGGACAGTCAGACACATAATCAGACAATTCTGACATCCTCATATAAAATCTGCACACACCCCCACGTTACAGGTGGAAAGACTGAGGCTCAGAGAGGGCACTCACTTGGTGAGGAACATTCTTTTGTATTCTCTGGGTTTGGAGGGTTCCTCCAAGGGGAGAAGCATGTGAGTGCGCGGGAAGAGTGCAGACAGCTCCTGGGACTCTCTTAGGCCCCCTCACCATGCAAGACCAAGCAGTTTGGGAAGAGGAGGGGGTGGGGAGGCTGTTCCAGGCTAAGAAATCCCCCATCTCTGTATCTCTCTCCCAGCAGTGACATCAAGGCGGACCCAAGAGACATTTACAAACCCGAGGGGGCCTGGAAGGAGGGGCGTGGACAGAGTTGGGGAGGAGGAGGAGCCACCCTGATTGGGGTGAAGCAGTCGAGGTTAGGGTGACGCCCCAGAACCGCTTTTTCTGTCTCATCGCCATGAGCGGGCGTTCTCAGTGCCTGGACCCCATCCCCCCACCGCGCAGCCTCTCCATTAATTAAGGGTCTGAGCACCGGACGCCTGAGTGAGGGCAGTTTCCAGGGCCCCTGGGCCAATGGGCGGGCTCCTTCTCTCTCCGCCCTCCACACTGGGGACCTAAGTGTCAGCAAAATCAAACACCGACCAAGCAGGTTCAAAGGGCAAGCAGCGTGGCCGCAGGGCCTGGCTCGTCTCTGCCAATTGCTTCCACCGCCTGTGGCTTCTTTAGATCCCGCCGCTGGCGCCTGGGCTTGGAGAAGGCCGGTCGGACAGTCCACTGTGGCCTCAGAGGATGGGGCGGGCAACTCCCGAGGAAGCGCTGTTCACAGTTGCTTGTGTAACCAGCCTGATACGCATTTTTTGCGTATACAGGCAAATACCCGTTTGTGCATTTTTTCCTTTTACACAAATGATAACATACTAGATGCACTGTTCTGCACGTTCCCTTGTTTTTTCCTCACCTAATGTTTTATCTCAACGATTAATCATTCCGTATCAAAGGGTTAACATCTCCTTTTTTGAAAACGTGGCGGCCTCAGTATTCCACGAGTGGACCGCACCATTATTAATTTAACAAGTCTCCTACTAAAGGGCGTTTAGACTGTTTCCAATCTTCTGCTCTTAACGTTATTTCACTCACGTGTGCTTACATAAGTTCCTAGAAGCAGGACAGCTTGGTCAAAGGGTACGTGACTTTGTAAACTTGTTAACTATTACCAGAGTGTTGCCCATGAAAGTTGGACTAATGTACAGTCCCAAAAGCAATCCATGAGGGGCTGGCTTCCCCACAGCCTGACCAACAGATAAACAACAGTTGTCACGCTTTATAATTTTTATCAATCTGACAGTAAACGTAAAAAGTAAACTAATCACTCTACTAACCACACGGGGAGCCTGGACTCCATCCCCACCCGGCGCTAACAAGAAATCCCTTCCCTTCCTTGATTATATAACCATAAAAGGGTCAGTCCAACAAGAAGACAAAGCAATCCTAAATGTGTATGCACAAAACAGCAGAGCTGCAAAATATGTGATGCAAACTGATGGAACCAAAAGGAGAAATAGACGAATACACAATTAGAGTTGGAGACTTCAACAACTGATAGAACAGCTAGACAGAAAGTCAGCGAGGATATTGAACCTCAACAACACCATCAACCAAAGTACCTAACTGACACATACAGAATATGCCACCCAGCAACAGCAGAATACGCCTTCGTTTCAAGTGCCCAAAGAACATATACCATGATTGATCACACCCTGGGTCATAAAACAAATCTCAACAAATTTAAATGAATCGAAATCATACGGAGTGTCTTCTCTCATCACAATGGAATCAAACTTGGAAATCGATATCAGAAAAGATAACAAGAAAATATCCAAACACTTGGTAACTAAACAACCTACTTTTAAATGGTCCTTAGGGGCCGGCCTCTTGGCCGAGTGGTTAAGTTTGCGCACTCCGCTGCAGGCGGCCCAGTGTTTCGTTGGTTCGAATCCTGGGCGCGGACATGGCACTGCTCATCAAACCATGCTGAGGCGGCGTCCCACATGCCACAACTAGAAAGACCCACAACAAAGAATATACAACTATGTACCGAAGGGCTTTGGGGGGACAAAGGAAAACAATAAAATCTTTAAAAAAAAAATGGTCCTTAAGTCAAAGAGAAAGTCTCAAAGGAAATTAAAAAAATACATCAAACTGTATGAAAATAAAACATGAAAAATTTATCAATAACTTAAGCTCTCACCTCAAGAGCACAGAAAAAGCAGAGCAGAATAAATGCAAAGCAAGCAGAAGGAAGGAAATGTAATAAAGAGCAGAAACCAATTAGTTGAAAACAGAAAAACAGTAGAGAAATTCAATGAAATCAAGAGTCAGTCCTTTGAAAAGACTGATAAATCTGACAAACCTCTAGAAAGACTGACAAAGAAAAGAGAGAGAAAAGACACAAATTAGCCGTATCAGGAATGAAACATGGCTATCACTACAGACCAGACAGACACCAAGAGCATAATACAGGATTGCTACAAAGAACTCTACACACGCAAATTTGACAACTTCAACAAAACGCTCCACTCTTCAAAATACACAAACTGCCACAACTCATTCAATGTGAAACAGATTATTTGAATAGACCTATAAGTATTAAGGAAATTGAATTCATAATTTAAGAACTCTCAGGAAAGAAATTTCCAGGTGCACATAGGTTTATTGGAGAATTCTACCAAAGTTTGAGAGAAGGATTACCACCAATTCTACAAAATCTCCTCCAGAAAATAGAAGAGAAGGGAACACTTCCCAATGCATTTTATGAAGCTAGTATCATCCTGATACCAAAACCAGACAGACAGAAGAAAGAAAGAAACTATAGCCCAATATCCCTCACGGATGTAGATGCAAACATCCTTAAAGTGTCAGCAAATGGAATTCAGCAAAAATAGAGAATTGTAGACTATGCTGAAGTGGGGCTTATTCCGAGTATGCAAAGCTGGTTTAATATTTTAAAACCAATCAGTGTAATCCAGCACATTAACAGTCTAAAGAAGAAAAACCTCATGATGTCAACTGATATCAGAAAAAGCACATGACAAAATTCAACATCCGTTCATGATTTAAAAAAAAAATTAGAAAAAGAGGAATAAAGGGTAACTTTCTCAACTTGATAAAGAGCATCTACAAAAACTCTGTGGCTAACATCCTTAATGTTAACTATGTTATTTATGTGGAGACAACCTTGGGGAGAACCTTGGACCCATGGGGGTTGGAAGCTGACAAGGTAAGCGTGTTAAATCTGCATAAGCAGGGGTGCCGACAGCTCCAAGAGGCCACGCTTTCCATTCACACCAGAACTTGACTGGAACACAGAAAAACCATAACAACAAAGGACCCTGTCATGTCTGTCTTTCTCATGGCACTTACTCTGTACTAGCCAAACATGCTGAAAATGATTATACAGAGGAAAAGGAAAGACAGGGAAATCCATAGGTCTTTTTCCTTTCCAAATTTCCTTACTCATTATTAAGCTGAAGGTAGAGAAAAGTGAAATAACGTCTGTTTTGTCCAGCGTTTCCTCTTTCTGGTGAGAACAAAACACATATGCATGTACAAGGTATGAAATACAAATTGTGTCATTTTGGTGTGAACATGAATCAAACGCTCTTATATTTTCCTTTAAAAATGGCATTGTACTGTATAAAGATGAATGGTAAAGTTTAATTTTTCTTTATTTAGAGTGACATTAAATACCAAATAAAAAAACACCAGGACAAATCAAGAGAGAGACTATGGAAGAAAAGGAAAAGTGTCCTTTGCTTTTTATTTTGTGGTAAGGAAGTTTGGCCCTGAGCTAACATCTGTTGCCAATCTTCCTCTTTTTGCTTGAGGAAGATTGTTGCTGAGCTAACATCTGTTGCCAATCTTCCTCTTTTTGCTTGAGGAAGATTCTTGCTGAGCTAACATCTGTGCCATCTTCCTCTATTTTGTATGTGGCACACCACGACGGTATGCCTTCGGGAGCAGTGTGTAAGTCCACAACCCGGATCCAAACCCACGAAACCTGGGCCACCAAAGTGGAGCGCACGAACTTAGCCACTATGCCACCGGAACGGCCCAAAAGTTTTATATTTTAGAAGTTTAATGGTACTTTTTCCCCCTGCTTTTGAACAAGGGTCTTGCATTTTCATTTTGTATTGGGCCCTGCAATTTATGTAGCCCGCCCTGGGTACAGAGACACATTTCATACAATTCCTTACATGGCTCTACGGTGGGAGTGAGGAACCCAGAGTGATGGTCAGCTCAATAATGCAGCTTCTCATTTGCTCTCCTTTCTCCGCTATGCCTCCTCATCCTCCCTCAGTCTGGCTCCCTGGTTCACACTCCCCAAAGGACCTACACTTAATCCTCTGTCCCAAGTTCTACTTTGTGTGAAACTTGGGCTAAGACATTGCAATTTTTTCTTTTCCAACTTTTCTATACAAGAATGAAAAATTAATTTAATGTCAAAAAGCTAAAATGTAACTACATTCAATCCATCAATCATACCACAAATTCAACATCTACCATGTGCCAGGATGATTACCTTAGGAGCCCAAGGGGCCAAAGTGGAGTTGACAACATTGTTGCAATGGGAAGGCAGTGTCGCAGGTTGGGAGGGACTTCAGAAGCCACTGAGGGCCCCTCTCTCCCCACCGAGTCACAGAAAAATAATAAGAAATCTACACTATTGCGCACTTGATTTTGTGTTTGTGAAATTTGTGCCCTCTATAGGAAGAGCAGTAGCTTGTCACAAAGAGTCAGGAAATCTTCTCAAGCAGAGAGAATACCAGGTGCAAAGGCCCTTAGGGCAGGGCAAACACATCCTTCACTGAAATAGCTTGTTCATTTATTTGTTATTTTCCGCCCCCTGCCCACTAGAATGCAAATGCCCTGAGGGCAGGACAATGTCTGGTTTGATCACAGTTGCATTCTTAGAAGCCAGCTCAGTGCCTGGCAGAAAATAGAACTTGATCAATACTGAATGAACAAATGAATGACTTTAAGTTCTGGTTTTATTAATATTTTTATTATTATCTTTATTAACCAAGGCCTGTGCTGGATTCTGGTGTTAAAGAGAGAGATGCCCCCCAAAAGATGGTATAAAGCAATGTGGAGGGGCTGGCCCAGTGGCGCAGCAGTTAGGTTTGCACGTTCTGCTTCTTGGCGGCCCAGGGTTCACCGGTTCAGATCCCGGGTGCGGACATGGCACTGCTTGGCAAAAGCCATGCTGTGGTAGGCGTCCCATGTATAAAGGAGAGGAAGATGGGCATCGATGTTAGCTCAGGGCCAATCTTCCTCAGCAAAAAAAAGAGGAGGATTGGCAGTAGTTAGCTCAGGGCTAATCTTCCTCAAAAAAAAAAAGAAAAAACAAAGAAAAACAAAGAAAAACAAACCATGTGGAGAGTACAGTGCTAGAGCTGCACTAGGGGTTTTATGGGAGTGCAGACGAGGTATCTAATCTGGCCTGGGGGGATCAAGGAAGGGCTGGGCCTTAAAGGACAAGTGGGACTTTAACAGGAAGATGGGCAGGGACTGTCCTGGCAGAGAGAGGGGAGAGTATCAAGGCCGGAAAGAACGCAGTGTGTTCGAAAGAACCATCTGGAAGTTTTGAGTTGCTGTAATGTGATCTGTGATGCTGTTGGGGGCAAAGAGACAAGGTGAAGTGGATAAGCAGGGACCACAGAAGGGAGGGCCTTGAAGGCCACAGTAAGGTGCTTGGACCGTCTCTTGAGGCCAGCAGTCTCCAAAAGTTTTGTTGAAATGAACTTGACAGACATAGGTTAGCAAATATGCCCTTAGCTGATATCTCAAAGCACAACATACACTTAGCGTGAGATTCGTCAGTAATGATAGAGCATATCAATTTATATTTCAAAGTATCTTTTTGATAAATTTTTTTTCTCAAATTTTATTACATTCCTTACAGCATGGCTGTTAAATACTGGAGCTCATATGAGAAGGAGGAGACCTGTCAGCTTTGCCCTTTCCTATTTTTTGCTGTTGTAATTTTAGTATTATCTGGAACTTGCCATTTCTTTGGTGGAATATTTTAAAGCCACTTGTCTGTTTTGTGGGGTTAAAATATGAAGTCCTAGTAACATGATCCTCATGTTCGCTTCGCCTGACAGAGGTACCCGCTACACAGTACAATGTAGGGCAGACTGCTGATGGGGGGAGTGAGGGCCCTGCTGTCCACCCCTCCCAGGTGTGGACCCCCGTTCTCTCAGGAAGTCTCTGTACCACACATGACACTGAGTCTCAGACACAGGGCAGACACACAGACCAAATGAGGGTATTGGTGTCAATCCGTTTACTAAGTACTAGAAGAACTTACAGTATTTTTCTACTATACCTCAATGGATGGTCTTGTGATGAGACTGGCAACTGTACATTCTACTTTACAGACCACTACTTTAGGCAACGGGAAGCCAATGAATAGTTTTAAGCAGGGGGAAGATAAGGGCATATTCGTGTTTTCAAAAGATCACTCCGGCTATGGGGTGGAGGATGGGGGCGACATGGCTAGGCTAGATGCTTGGAGACCAGTGAGGAGGCTGGTACACTGACCCAGGTGGAAGATGATGAAGGGTGGAATTAGGCTATTGGCCTTGGGGCTGAGAGGAAGGGATGAATTTAAGAGCTCTACTGATGATAAAACGTTGCTGGGTGGAGGGAGGGTCGGCTAATCAATGAGATGAAGGACACAAGAGGTAGTGGAACAAGATACCGGTGCGCACATCCACCTCTTCCAATTACCATTGTACCACAAGTCTAGCCAGGACATAGGGCAAGAAAAAAGAAAAGACAAAACAAATCAGCGTCAGCATTGGAAAATAAGAAATGAAACTGTCATTACTTACAGATGATTTGATTGTGTACATAGTCAACGCAAAGAATTTATAAGCAGTGAAACTTCATCAAGGCTGCTAAATAGAAGATCAATCTACTGGAAGCAATTCATTTCTATACATCTGCCATAAACATCTAAAAAATAAAAATTGAAAAAGATAAAAAAATAACATTAAAAACACCTAGGAATAAATCTAATAAATATATTCAGGACCCTTATGGAGAAAATATAGAACTTTATTGAAAGACATTAAAGAAGATCTTAATAAATAGAGAAAAATAACATGATATATCTACATATATCATGTTAATGGATTAGAATACTCAATGACATAAAAATGTTAATTCCTCCTCCATATAATTTAAAGATTAATATAATTTCAGTAAAAATCCCCAAAAGCTTTTATCCTCCTAGAACTTGACAAGGTGATTTTGAAAGTATTTGGATGTGCAAATGTCTAAGACAGTCACGACATTCTTGAAGACAAGCAAGATGGGGGACTTGTCTTATCAGATATCAAGATTTGTTACAAAAGTCTAGTAACTTTGACAGTGTAGGGTTGGTGTAGGCCAAGGCATCGATATAGAGAGTGCAGAAAAAAACCTGTGTATTTAACCTCTGACAGAGATGGCACTATAGGTCACCGGGGGAAGGATGCACTACTCAACAAGCGGTGCTGGGACAACTCCTTATCCTTACGGGACAAAAATGAAATAGAATTCCTACCTCACACCACATACATATTTGAGTTATAAAACTTTGGGAAGACTATAGGAGAAATTCTTTATGATCCTGGGAAATACTGGCTTTCTAAAACAAGGCAAAAACTCCCACTAACTCTCAGGGAGAAGACTGATAAATCTGACTACATTAAAACTAAGAATTTCTATTTATCAACAAACAACATACAGAGGGTGAGAAGATAAACCACAAACCTGGAGAAGGTATTTGCAACACACATAATTAGCAAATCCATATCCAGAACATATAAAGAATTCGTATTAATTGAAAAGAAAAAACAAACCACCTAGTTATAAATGAGCAAAGACATGAATGGAAGTTTCACAGAGAAAGAAGCCTAGATGGGTCATAATAACAATATGAATAGATGCTCAACCTCATTAGTAGTCAAATAAATGCAAATTAAAACCACAGTGAGGGGGCTGGCCCAGTGGCGCAGCAGTTAAGTGTGCACGTTCCGCTTCAGTGGCCCAGGGTTCACCCGTTTGGATCCTGCGAGCGGACATGGCACCACTTGACACGTCGTGCTGTGGCAGGCGTCCCACATATAAAGAAGAGGAAGATGGGGATGGATGTTAGCTCACGGTCGGTCTTCCTCAGGAAAAAGAGGAGGATTGGCAGCAGATGTTAGCACAGGGCTAATCTTCCTCAAAAAAACAAAAAAAAACAAAGAAACCACAATGAGATATCACTTCATACCTGCCAAATTGGCAAAAAAATAAAAATTTGATAATAGGAAGTGCTGATAAGGGCACAGAACAAAAGGTTTTATCCACTGTTCGTGAGAATATAGACTGATGCAACCACTTTGAGAGACAGGTTCACATTACCTAGTTAAGTGGGACATGAGCCTATCTGTTCAACCAATTTGACTCCTAGATATATACATTGATATATACACAGAAGAGTGTTAGAGCAGTACTTTCTTTGTTCTCTTTTTGAGGAAGATGAGGCCTGAGCTAACATCTGCTGCCAATCCTCCTCTTTTAGCTGAGGAAGACTGGCCCTGAGCTAACATCTGTGCCCATCTTCCTCCACTTTATATGTGAGACACCTACGACAGCATGGCCTGCCAAGCAGTACCATGTCCACACCCAGGATCCGAACCCTCGAACCCCAGGCCACCGAAGCGTAACGTGTGCACTTAACCGTTGTGCCACCGGGCTGGCCCAGAGCAGTCCTCTTTATAGTAGCAAAAAAAACAGAAACAACCCAACCTCCATCAACAACAGAATGAATAACTGGTTCAAACAGAAATGAAAATAAATAAACCACAGTTATAGCATCTACACGAATGACTCTCAAAAGCAAAGCTGAAAGAGAAAAGTAAGTTGCAGAAGAACATATACAGTATGATTCCATTTATACAAAGGGAAAAAAGTCAAAACTAAACAATGCACTGTTTAGGGATAGTCTCATAGGTAGTAAAAGCAATTAAGAAAAGCAAAGGAAGGATTAAGACAAGATTCACTGGAGTGGTAACTCCAGGGGTGGGGAGAGGAGGCATGCGATTGAGACAGGAAACAGGAGGCTTCTGGGCTAAGGCAGTGTTTCATTCCACGGACACACGGCTCAACTGGATAGAAGTGGTCACAAAAGCCCTAAGTGTGGGTGAGACGGCCCAGGAAGATGGAGCCGAGTAAGAGCAAAAAGGATCACCAATCCTTGAAGGCACTAGAGGAGGAGGAGGAAGTTGCTATGGCCAGAGAAGGAACCAGGGGAACAGTGGGAGGAGAGGAAAGTGGAAGACAAGGGCACATGGATGCAGCAGAACAGGGAGGTGGGTTGGGACGCAGGCTGAGGCATATCCACTGGATTCAGCCAAGTTCCCTGATGACCTTGGCTGCAGCAGGTTCAGCAGAGACCTGGGGGTGGAGGCCACACAGCTGAGGACTCAGTGGGAGCTGAAAAAGTGCAGACGCAGAATAGGACAACTCTTAAAAAGAATGGGAAGGGGAGGAATGAGATGGGATAGCAGCTGGGTGGAGGTTGGGGGAAGGATTCCTGCAGAGATGTTAAAGGGTCTTCGGGTGGCCAATTAAAAACACAAGGAGACATTTTCACATCCATCAGGTTAACAAAAATTTGGGTCAGACTGACAAGTGGTGACAGAGATGTGGAGCAACAGGTCGTCTGAGACACTGCTGGTGGGAGGGTCAGTAAAGCTACCTTGGAGAGCAATTTGGCAGTACCTAGGAAAGCTTCAAATGTGCCTTCAGCCCAGAAACTCCACCCCTAGGTACACTTACGTCCCAGAGACACCCACTCATGGGCACTCAGAGACGATGTTCATTGCTTCATGGATGCAATAATGGCAGACTGGATACAACCTGAATCAGTAAATAGGAGAACAGATAAATTAATCATGGAATGTATACAATAAAATACTATACAGTAGCAAAGATGAATACTTTCAAGCTACATGCACGACTCTTACAAATACAGCATTGAGAGGAAAAAGTTGCAGAAGGACAAGTACAGTACGGTACCATTGATATAAAGGTTTTAAACAAAAGAATTATGAAGAATTTAACGATTTATCCATATGTAGTAAAAGTATAAAACTGCATACAAATTTACCTAAACTCAGGATAGTGGTTACCTGGAGGAGGGTGGAAGCTCTGGGATGTGCTGGGTGACTGACATATTGCAACTTTCCTTATAACCTATGTGATAGGTACCATTCGGCCCATTTTCCAGATGAGCAAATTGAGGCTCCGCGAAGTGAATGGCTGGAATTTCAGTTCCACTCGATTTTGGCACTGGCTTCACTGGCTGAAGGAATAAAAGAAAGAATGGCCCCGGGTTCGTTCTCAGGCCTCTAGCCGAGCTCCCTTCGCGACCCGGGGCGGACAGTGGGAGGAAAGCCCCAGATGATACCTGGTCTCTTCCCAGCAGGGATCGATGACACTTCCCGCCCCGCCCCCGTGCGTTGGGCCCCGCCCCGGACCGCTCGGCAACGGCGGGACTCATGAATATGCAAGCTAGAGGAAGGTATTTAAAGGGGTCGGCGCCAGTCGTAGGTCCCTGCCTGGCGCCACCCGCCCGTTGCGCGTCGTCAGCCTGAGGCCCGGCCCCCTTCGGCCGTGTCCATCACTCTGTGCGGAAGCACCGCCAGCATGTCGGACAAATTGCCCTACAAAGTCGGTGAGTTCCAGGACGTGCAGCCGGCCGCGTCTGCTCCGCGCCGGTCGGGGGCCTGTGGGGCGGCGGGCGCGAGGCCAATCCGGGGCACTCGGAACCCCTTGAGTCGCAAGCTCGGCGCGATCCTGGCCCCGCGGGGCCGCCTGGGGGTTGGAGTTCTCGTTTCGCGGCTAGCGGGTCGTCGGAGGCAGCCGCGGACTACAAGTCCCGGCGTGCTCTGCGGGGCAAGCTGCCGCCGCGCGGGCTGCGGAGCCGTGAACTGGCGGCGTGTTCCCGAGCTAGCGGCGGCGGCGGCGTGGGACGGCTGCTGTCTGCATAGACCTTCTCTAGGAGGCTCGGGTCCTGCCTCCTGGGCCTGGACCAGCCCCTTGTCCGGCTAGGTGGTCCCGAACAAGTGCCCACCCCTCTCTGGGCCTCTTACAGGGCAGGCCAGGGCACTGGAGCCCCGAACGGTGTGAGGAGAGACCTGGAGAGGGAGCCTGAGGCCGGCGCCGGCACTGGTCCAAGCTTCCTGGGACTTTGGGCTCATTGGTCAACCTCTGGGGTCACCTGCCTGACCAACGGGGACAGTCGTGCAGAGAATTTCGAAGAAAATTTGGAGTGGTTAGAAAAATTCTGCTGTCCTAGGGATTGAAGACTGATAGAAGTTAAAGGCTTACTGGGTGTATGCTGTGGGATGGGCGCCACCTTCCACCTTTATTATAGATTAATTTATTTTATTGTCACAGCTCTTTAGGGTAGGGACTATTTCTTTCTTATTTTACGATGAATATACTGAGACACAGCAATAAAGGTAACTTGCCCACGATCTTACAGGCGTTGGAGCAGGATGTGAACGCTGGCCGTGTAGGCCTCTGAGCACGCGTTTTCACCAATGTATACAAGTGAACGCACTTGGAGCAACCCTAATGAACTTTGAGCAAAAAGCAGTTCATGCTGGCTGGCAGTCTTTGAGTAACTTCCAGACACCACTGACCCTGGAGAAAGGCATCGACATTTATGGAGCACTTGCTGTGTGTCTGGTGATTTGCGTGTGTTTACATAATGATCTTTAGAGATGAATTTTATCTCATTATACCAAGGAAGAAACTGAGGCCCTGATAGGAAGTGACTTGCAAAGATTCTCTAATAATCAAAATAGTAGCTTATCAAGCAGTGTCTGGAGAATACTGTTGTCCCTGTTGTGTGGATGATGAAACTGAAGCCCAGAAAGGTTAAGCTGAGGTCGCATCAGTGGCAGAGCTGGAAAGGGGCCTTGTTGTACTGTGGAGAGGTCAGAATGTCAGAGTTGAGGGTACCGAGTTGTGTGGGAGGAAATCAGGCTGCAGTAGGAAGCTGGGGAGACTGGTGGGGTAGGGTTGGAGGAAGGAAGCCCCCATCCGGGAGGGCATACTGTGCCAGACCTTGCCCGTATGGCATCTCCTTTAACCCTCAGGACTCATCGCAAGGTTAGGGATGATTATTCCCACTTTACAGATGAAGAAACTGAGGATCAGGGTGTTTGTATTCCTCTTGGCTTGTCCTGGGGCAGGTGTTCCTGCAACCCCTGCAGGTCCTCGGTTTCCCTGGGCACCAAAAGCCCCAGTTTGGAGCCCCAGACCCTCCTATGCTCTTGGAGTTGAGGAATCCACGGAAGACTCTTGAGGGTGGCACTGCTGTCCTGAGGGCAGTGAAGGAGTTATGTTTAGCTAGAAGGCCAGGTGGTAGTGGAGGGGGTGGTGCTTAGCAGGACAGGACAGACCCCATTGTCCACTACTGCTGGGCCCTCCCAGGAGCCTTGAGAAGGGCTTCTGGCTCTAGCTCTGTCTGGCCACCATCGACTGCCTACGGAACCTGGGGCAAACCCCTCTGTGGCCTTTCCTCATTGGTAAATGCTGGGAGTTGGACTAGGTTCAGATTTATTTCATCTTTTTGCCACCCCTGTCCCATGTCAGCGCCTTTCATGCACCTTCTCTCATTCAGTCCTAACAACAGATATGGTCAGTAAACATTTGTTGACCCTTTCTCTGTGTCAGGCCCTGCTGGGCAGTGGAGATACAAAGGTGACTCAAGGACGAGGGTGGGACAGACATGCATGTAGAGATAATGTAGTATTATTGTCTCCGTTTTGTAAGTGAGGAGATCTCTCCACTTCTGTGTCTCCACAGCCACCACCCCACTTCTGGTCTCCCTGCTCACAGATCTCTGGGTGTTTTGCTCCACAGATCCCTGCAGCAGCCAAAGGGGCTTTCAAAAGACAAATCTGGTCATAATATTCCCCTTAACACTCTGTAGGCTTCCCACGTCATTAGGAATAAAATCCTGACTCCCCATTTTACTCCCTCTGCTAGAGTCACCCTGGTGCACTCTGTTCCTACAGCAGCAATATACCAAGTTGCTTCCTGGCTCCATGTTTTTGGTGGGCACCCATTGTGTGCCACATACAGTCTCAGGGGCTTGGGGAAGAGCCTTCCAGCTGAGGGAACTACTTGGGTTAAAACCCTGAGGTGGGAAAGAGTTTAGATTATCTGAAGACAGAAAGGAGGCTCACTTGGCTGAGCTAGTGAGGTGGAGAAGAGGATGGAGCGATGGGGGAGGAGGGTGGCAGCCATGGGTGTAGGGCTCTAAAGCTGTGTCAGGAGTTGGGATTTTATTTGTGACAAGGGGAAGCCATTGGAGGTTTGTTTGTATGTTGTTTACTTTAGTAGAAGAATGGAGATGATATAAATTAATTTTAAAAAGCGTCCTTCCTCTGGCTTCTGGGAGGAGAGCAGTGTGTGTGAGCAGGAAGACCAGTGAAGAGGCAGCTTCAGCGGTCCAACTGAGATGTGGTTTAGATGACAGTGGTGAGATGTGGTTGGATTGCTTATACATTTGGGATGTTGAGCCAACAGTGTGCTGATGGGTTGAAAGGGGGTGAAAGGGAAACAGAGGAATCAGGAAATCTTGTAAGCTTTTGGCTAGAGCTGCTGATCCAATGGTGGTTTCATGTCCTAAAATAGGAAGATTGGGGGAGTAACAAGTTTTGTGGGGTGGCGCAAGGAGTCACAAGGACTCAAATTTATCACATAATAGATCCAATTGGGCATCCAAGTGGAGGTACTGAATAGGCAGTTGGATTACAAGAGTCTCAAGTTCAGGGGAGAAGTTTGGGCTGAAGATAAATATGTGGGAGTCATTCCTGTGGAGAAGGTATTTAAAGCCATAAGGTGGGATGAGGTCTTCTGGTAAGAGCTAAAGAGGGAGATGATGGAGCCCCGAGGGCTTCCAAACATGAGTCAGTTATAGGAGGAGGAGACAGTCAGGAGGAGGAAAACATAGAAGGCCAGGCATAGGAGCCAAGAAAAGAAAAGGTCTCAGAAGGAGGGAGTAATTAGTGGAATCAGCACCTCAGGGAGCAACATGAACATAGGTGATTGACCCTTAGATGTGGGGATAAGGCAGGTCTTGAGAAGAGCAGTTTCAGTGGAGTTGAAGTCCTCAAGGAGGTGAAAGGATATGGGATGAGTCTGTAGTCACAAGTGCGGAGGTGTAGTGGATTCCATGGAGGAACGGTGGCACAGTTCTGAATTCTTCCCAGTGAATTGTGAAGTGAGGTCATCATTGATGAGGAAAAGTATGAGAGGTTTGGAGAGAGTAGAAAAGGAGTGTAAATTTACTAAGTAAATGTAATGAGATTGCTGGAGTGTCCCTTGAGATTTGTGGTCTTAGTAAATGAGACCTTTTTTAACAAAAATCTTTTTTAAAGATTGGCACCTGAGCTAACATCTGTTGCTAATCTAGTTTTTTTCTTCTCCCTAAAGCCCCCCAGTACATAGTTGTATATTCTAGTTGTAGGTCCTTCTAGTTGTGGCATGTGGGACGCCGCCTGGCTTGATGAGTGGTGCCACGTCTGCGGCTTGGATCCAAACTGGCGAAAACTTGGGCCGCCGAAGTGGAGCATGTGAACTAAACCGCTTGACCCTGGGCCGGCCCCTAAATGAGACCTCTTGATGTGGTTGTGATTTTCCTCCTGCTGGGCACAGTGGCTTGGGTGCACTGGAGGGTTGGCTTTAACTGGAGTGGAAGTTTTGCCGAGGAGTTTTCAGAGGACAAGAGGTAGAAGGGACACTGTAATCTTAAACTGTGGAGGAAGAAGGTGAGAACATGCAGGGGTGTGGTGGGGGACAGTGTTAATCAGTAGGCTTAACAGATTAGAGGTTCTGCAGGCTTCTTGGAGTTGGGGCTCTAGAGGCAGAGGGTTGGGAAGATGAGACACCGTTGCTTGAAATGGAGATTTCCAAGGGAGAGTATCATAGGAGATGGCCTGCCGAGGTGGGCGGGGGTGGGGTTGGGGGATGATAGGGGGAGAGGGTGTGTGTTGAGGCAGAGTGGGAGTAGTCCCTCTCATCCGGGGAGGAGTATGTCATCTCTGAAATTGTTTAGATGTGCCGTAGGAAGCAGACCGACTTAATCGGTTTTATTGGTTATTACTGTATTAAATTCTCTGCAATCCTTTTCCTCACACCCTTCACCCCCCTGGGTGGTTGGCAGGATCTGAGCTTCCCTAAAGATAAAAATCACCAGGACTGCCAGGCTCCGTCCTACACATACTGAATCTGATTTTCCAGGGGAGATCTACAAGCTTGCCAGATGAGTCTTCACAGGGAAGCTTGCAAACACTGACCTTAGGAATGGCTAGTGTGGCAGGGAAGGGAGGGTGAGATTATCAGCAAGAAAACTATTGAGATAGTGAGCGCTCATAATAGTATCCTTTCCTGCCTGAGAATTTGGACAAATTTGAGACATTTGGGGTGGCGGATAGAAGCCAAAATTTAACTTTCATTACTAATAACATCGATGCCAGAGTGTGTGTTAGTTTCCAAATCCAATGATCCTGCTAACTGAACCCCAAATTCAGCAGTACCCACTAGTTACAGGTAAGGTGGGCCTGAGTAGGTCTCTGTGAGGAAGAACGTGCTTCCTGGAGGCAGGCTGGCTGCTGCTTGCTTGCAAAAGTGAGCTGAACTGAGCATGACCAGTTTATTCCCCTCAAGTTTGCTAATCAGAGGTGGCACTCTACCTCCCCTGGGGCAGACAGAGGTTAAGAGTGTTCCTGCATAAATGAGTTCCCTCCGTGTGGAAAGAAACATCAGGAGTGGGGAAGAAGGGTTTTCATATCTTCAAGAGGATCAAGGAACTGTGTTGCATCCAAGGTGTTTGATAATATCATTTGTGAGTGTTGGAGTCACCAAGAGTGATGACTTGGAACTTGGAGAGCCAGGAGCTAAAATCTTTAGGGAGTGAGGAGGTTGTTAGGTGGCAGCAGAAAGGGTTTTGGGAGGTATAGGTAGGGCGATAGCTGTTTTTCAAGAGGGCACCTTCCTTGTGTTGTAATTTTCGGTTACCTGTGTGATTCTTTGATGAAATGTGTTCTCCCACAAGGCTGTAAGCTGCGGTTAGGCAGGGACCATGTCTTTCTTTTTCGACTGCCCCAGCTCCGTAAGTCCTGGTTGAAAGAGTCAGAGACTGCAGTGACCACATTGCTCGGCCTAGTATTTCGAGTCTAGGATGAGCGACGAGTCGCGGTGCTCCATGTTATTGGATGAGACTGCTCATGAACTCCCATCCATCCTGTCCCTGCAGCTGACATCAGCCTGGCCTCCTGGGGACGCAAGGCTATCGACATCGCGGAGAACGAGATGCCAGGCCTGATGCGCATGCGGGAGATGTACTCGGCCTCCAAGCCACTGAAGGGCGCCCGCATCGCAGGCTGCCTGCACATGACTGTGCAGACAGCCGTCCTTATTGAGACCCTTGTCGCCCTGGGTGCTGAGGTGAGGCTGGAAGGTGTTGTGGGGGGCGGGGAAGTCCAGGTGGTACCTCTTGAGGCCCAGCAGGGCGTCCAGCCTTGTCACAGTTAGTGCCACCCCTGGTGGTGACTATTCTGCACATTTTCTCCCTGACTGGGAAGATAGCATCTGACTGCCCTTAATTCACAGCCTCCTGACTGAGGAGCCCTGCTAGGAAAACTCAACCCCAGTGTCCCACTGTGTCAATTAAGGGGTGACTCTCATTGGCCCTCCCGGTGCCATGTGCTTGCCCTGGGCCAATCATGGCTGCCGGAAGGATGGTGTGCTCTGGTTGGTTCAGCCTGCGTTATGTGTACCAGTGATTGACAGCTCTTCCTATCTCTCCAGGAGTCTCCAAGCAAGATGGTTTCCTAAAGAGTGGGCTGGGCAGAGTAGCCAAATCTAACTGAGTTCACCAGGACTTAGTCCTTGGACCTCTTCTTTGTTTTCAACATTCACACTCTGGGTGCTCTGATTTTATGGCTTTAAACACTGTCTATATGATGATGACTCCAAAATATGTACCAGCCTGGACTTCTCTCCAGAACTCCAGACTTTTATATCCAACAGCTGATTGTCATCTCCACTTGGAGGTCTAATGGACATGTCAACCTCAACACGTCCAAACCAACTCATGATTTCTTACCCGCCTCCCCTTCCTGCAGGCTTCCCCGTGTAAGCAAGTGGAAACTCTAACCTTCCAGGTTGTTTCAGTTCAAGAGCCTGGAGTCATCCCTGACTGTCTCTCAAACTCCAGCAACTAATCCTGCAGCAAATCCTGTGGGCTCAGCCTTCAAAATACACCGGTCATCACCTCCACCGCTACTGTTGCATTTCTTGTCTGAACTCTTACAACAGCTTCTTCACTTGTCTCCTTGCTTCCCTGTGGAGCCCTTTCCCCTCCGCACAGCACCAGAAAGATGTTTTAAAATGTCAGTCAAGTCTTGTCACTGCTCTGGCTCCCATCCACTCACCAGGGTCCCCTGCCTGTGGTCGCGAGCTGGCTGGGCCTAGATCCCGAGCCTCTCACCCCGGACTCCAGGGCTTTTCCTCATCCCTGTCCAGTGACCCTGGTGCTTCTGAGCCATCTGCGACCACAGTTTTGTCTTGCTGGCTTTTCCAGGTGCAGTGGTCCAGCTGCAACATCTTCTCTACCCAGGACCATGCAGCAGCCGCCATTGCCAAGATCGGCATTCCAGGTGAGTCCTGCTTGCTGCTTGAGGATGTGGGAATGCATGAAGGGGCTCTGCTTCTCCTTGTTTGCTTCACTGACTCTCACAGTGACCGGCTTCCCTGTTACAGAGGAGAAGAGTCATGGCCCCAGAATCCTAGCCTAGTGACCCATAGGAAAGAGCTTTTTGGCCTACTGGTCATCTAAAATCCTATGGGAGGTGTTTATTGGCCCAGTTCAAGTTGTGACCAGGAAGAGTGGGATCTTATGCTTGGGGGAGTAGAGAGCATAGAGGGGAAGTTCCTTAAAGAAAGGAACTTAAGAACTTTCCTTAGAGAAAAGATGTAGGGGGGCCAGCCCTTGGCCAAGTGTTTAAGTTCACGCTCTCTGCTTCAGTGGCCCGGGGTTTTGCCTGGTCAGATCCCGGGTGGGGACATGGCACCGCTCATCAGGCCATGCTGAGGTGGCATCCTGCATAGCACAACTAGAGGCACTCACAAGTAGAATATACAACCATGTACTGGCGTCTTTGGAGGGAAGAAGGAGAAGAAGAAGAAAAAGGAAGATGGGCAACAGATGTTAGCTCAGGTGCCAATCTTTAAAAAAAAAAAAAAAGAAAGGGTGTGGGTCTGATTCCAAAAGAAGTGGGGAGGGACACTGGGCAGAAAAAGAGCCCCAGAGGTCTAGTGCCTAGAGTCTGATGGTCTAGGGGACTAGGGAGGGACCAGGACTAAAGAGGGACTTTAATAAGTTGCTAGAGAAGTGGGCACATGTCAGCCTGGCCTGGGGAGAGGAGCGGTTATCTCTAATGGTGATTACATAGAATATTCATGAGTCCTAACCACCCTCAGGTAGAGGAGAAAGGATTGGGAGGACCCCTCCAGAGACTGACCAGGGCTGGATAGGTCTGTCCGCCACTCCTCTGCCTTGGTCAGTCCTCATGGCCCTTTTCTGGGAGAGGCCGTTTTATCAAGACCGTTGTCTGCCCCAGTGGGGAGGGCTGGGGGTGGGGGGCAGCGGGCCCTGCTTGGTCCTTGTCCTTTGCTCACAGGAGGTTCACAGGAGGCCTACACCTGTGTCCTCGTCATACCGTATGATGGAAAGAGTTTGGGCTGGTGGTCAGGAGCCCTGGGTTCTGATGCCTGCTGTGAAATGCCATACTGAGTGAGCTGGGGACCTCTTAGCCCCTCTGGGCATCTGTAAATGATGATGATGATGATGTAATGCCTGCCTCGTAGGGTTTCTGTGAGGAAAAATGAGGTGGGGCATGAAGCAGTGAGAGTAATGTCTGGCAGAGAAAGTGCCCCATACATAGTAGCTGTTATTAGTAAATTTTTGGGCAGGCTTTGCCTGAGGCCAGCTGCCACAGAGACTGCTGGACCCTCGAGTATTTTCAGTAAAGAGTGAACCTTGGATCTTGCCTTGTAGGTCCACCTGAGTGGCACCCTGCCCCTCCAGCATCCCCTCCCAGCAGCAGACGTTGTGCGTGGTCACTGTAGGTTGATGCCCCAGTTGCTGGGGCCCAGGCAGAAGAGATTGGGAAAGGAAATAATTATATCCACATACCTATATCTGGGGGACTGGACCTGGCCTCTGTCTGACTTAATCCATACTACTGTGAGCCCCATTTACAGATGAGGAAAGGGAGGCTCAGAGAAGTGAAGTGCTTTGCCCAAAGTCATACAGCTGGCGAGTCCAGAGCCAGGATTGGAACTCAGATCTGTCTGGCTCCAGGCTGTGTTCTTACCACCGCTGAGTCCTCAGAGGGGCCGGAGGTGGCTGGGGATGGGAAATAGGAAGGAGATGGTATTGGCTCTGCCCAGGTGGTTCCCTGGAGTGGGTGCCAGTGGGGAGGGCAGGTGCTGATGTGCCACTCACCCCCCAGTGTATGCCTGGAAGGGAGAGACAGATGAGGAGTACGTGTGGTGCATTGAGCAGACGCTGTACTTCAAGGACGGGCCCCTCAACATGATTCTGGACGACGGCGGTGACCTCACCAACCTCATCCACACCAAGTTCCCGCAGCTCCTGTCGGGTGAGCAGGGCAGGTGGCTGGGCTCTGGGTGCTGGTGGTTTAGACGGGGCCTGCTTGCCCATGTGAAAGCAGCAGGTCAGGCAGGACTCCCAGTGCCTTCCGCAGCGAACTCTGTGGAAGATATGAGGACAGCAGGCTTCCGTAGACATGTTGGGGCCTGGGATCCTGACTTCTGATGGTGTGGGTGTAGTGTGGCTGGGGGAGGCCTGGCTGACGTGAGGATGGTCCACGGAGAAGCCTAAGGCCAGGGCTGGAAGCAGCTGGGAAAGGAGTCAGCTTTCTTAAAAGCAGGGCAGAGAAGAAAGTGGAGGGGAGGGTGGCAGTAAGTACAAAGGCCCTGAGGCAGGAAAGGATTGACTATTCAGGAAAGAGAAAGGAAGCCAAGAGTTGCATGGAGCATTCATGAAAACCAGATGTGTGAGGACTTAACAGGCCAAGAGAAAAGAATTTAGCTTGATCCTGAGAGCAAAGGGAAGTAACTGGAGGGTTTTGAAAAGATTTCTCTGAAATATCCATGTTAAAAATGTCTGCTGTGTGTAGGATGGGTTGTGGCTGAGAGATCATGCAAGAGATGATGGTGGCAGGGACTAGGGCAGTGGCAGTGGGAATGGAGAGTTCCGGAATGGTTGAGAGGTAGCATTTCTAGGACTGGTGATGGTGCCACTCTTTACTCACCCTGACCTGGCTGACTGGGTGGACTGTGGTATCAGTCACAGAGTCACAGAGATGAGAACCCAGATAGAGGAGTGGCTTTTTAGGAGGCAAAGTTGAGGAGTTTGGGTGAGTTCAGGTGTAGGCTCTCAGGGCCTCATCCCAGAGATTCCCAGTCCTTTGGGCAGCCCCTTCCGGGCCTGAAGCTCATCCCGTCTGCCCTTGTTAAGGCATCCGAGGCATCTCCGAGGAGACCACGACGGGGGTCCACAACCTCTACAAGATGATGGCTAGTGGGATCCTGAAGGTGCCTGCCATTAATGTCAACGACTCTGTCACCAAGGTAAGCCATGGGACAGTGGCAGCTCCAGCTGTTGGCTCCCAGTGCTGCTCAGGAGTAGACTCTTGAAGAGTGGCTGCTGGGAAGGCTGCAGACTAGAGACTTGAAGCCCTTATGTGGCGGGGGGTGGGGGGGTTGTAGACTGAGAGTAATGAGTGCCCTAAAGAGGGAAAGAGCTACACAGTGAGCCTCAGAGCTGGGCATCCACTGCTTTAAAGTGAAGCAGATTCTTTGACTGTGCAATCTCTCCTAGTAACTGATCCTCAGGAAGCCTTCTGGACCAGCAGAGAATGGCTGGCAAGGAGGTCCTGGGGCCGATGAGGGCGAGGGGCATATGGGTGTTAGCTGTTGGGGAGAAGTCACAGGAGGTGATCAGCCCGAGGCTCACCAGGCTGAGATGCTGAGAGTGGGTCTGAGGCCCCAGGGCCTTGCCTGCCCCCATCGCCCCCTTGCCCCCTCTCCTTTCAGAGCAAGTTTGACAACCTGTATGGCTGCCGAGAGTCCCTCATAGATGGCATCAAGCGGGCCACAGACGTGATGATTGCGGGCAAGGTGGCGGTGGTAGCGGGCTATGGCGATGTGGGCAAGGGCTGTGCCCAGGCCCTGAGGGGTTTTGGGGCCCGCGTCGTCATCACAGAGATCGACCCCATCAACGCACTGCAGGCTGCCATGGAGGGTATGATAGGGCGAGGGTTGGCTGTCAGCCACTGGGTCCAGAGGAGGGGCCAGACCACCCTGCATGACCCACGGTCACTGTCTCTATACAGGCTATGAGGTGACCACTATGGATGAGGCCTGTCGGGAGGGCAACATCTTTGTCACCACCACGGGCTGTATTGACATCATCCTTGGCCGGTAGGTACCAGGTGGAGGGTCCTGGGGAACGAGGGAGGGGCGGGCTTGGGGCAGCTCTTGTCCCTGACAGTCTTCCATGGGCTTGGGCTCGCCACAGACACTTTGAGCAGATGAAGGATGATGCCATTGTGTGCAACATCGGACACTTTGACGTGGAGATTGATGTCAAGTGGCTGAATGAGAATGCGGTGGAGAAGGTGAACATCAAGCCCCAGGTGAGAAGCCCCAGCCCTGCCAGCAGGGTGGGCAGATGGAGGGCTGAGGCGGGCATGCTCGTGGGCTGGCCACGAAGGAGGGCGGATGCGGAGGGTCTGGCAACACGGACAGTGGGCTGGGGAGGAGGAGGGCCTGGTTCAGGGCCACTTAAATAGGAATCTCGGAGCCAGGCCAAGCCACCTCCATTTCTTTAAAGCTCTGAAGATGATTTGATGTGCAGCTGTGGTTGAGGACCACTGCACTCAGCTTTCACTAAGTGTGGTAACTGAGAACTTGGGCTGTGTCCTCAGACTGTCCACGCTCAGATTGCAGCCACTTCATAGTGTATGGCTCTAGACAAATGACCTAACCCTTGAGACTTCAGTTTCTTTATCTGTGAAATTGGGATAAGAGTAGCACTTAAGTCATAGGGCCGTTCTTAGAGTTAAATGGGATAATTATCCGTGTGTGTAAATGTATAATTATGTGTATGCTCTTAGCCCAAGGCACATGGCAATAATAATAATAACAATGGTAACTAATACTTACCAAGTACTTAGTATGTGCCAGGCCATGTGTTAAGTGTCTTACACAAGTCAGCTCTTTAAAGTCTCACAGCTGACGTCGGAGGTCTGCAATTTAGAGTTGCTTAATAAACATTGGCTCTTATTATGAACTGTGTATGCCAGGCCCTTTCACGGGCACTGTTGGAGGCAGGGAGGCCTGCCTGGCAAGAGGGTAGGATGAGGCAAGGGTGGACACTGGGAGCAGTGCCCCACGAGCCCTCAGCACTGCTCTGCCCACTTGCAGGTGGACCGCTACTGGCTGAAGAATGGGCGCCGCATCATCTTGCTGGCTGAGGGCCGGCTGGTCAACCTGGGCTGTGCCATGGGCCACCCCAGCTTTGTGATGAGCAACTCCTTCACCAACCAGGTGCTGGCGCAGATTGAGCTGTGGACTCATGCAGACAAGTACCCTGTTGGGGTCCACTTCCTGCCCAAGAAGGTGGGTTCCCCCTCCACCGCAGGGCGAGGGTCACGTGTCCAACCCTGGGCTCTCCACACAGGGTTTGCCAGAGATCATAAAGTGCTCGCCTCTGCCCTCTTAGAGATCCTCATAGGATTCTCCACAGGGCAGAAATCATTCTCTCCATGTAACAGAAGAGGAAACTGAGGCCCAAAGTGGGGGATGGCCCCCAGGAGTAGCAGGGCTGGGTGGTAAGAAGAGCATGGGCTTTGGAGTGAAATACACCCAGGTTTAAATCTCAGCCTTACCACTTAGAAGCTGTATAACTGGGGCAAGTTACTTACCTTCTCTGTGCCTCTTTTTTGTTACGTGCAAAATGAGGATAATAGTACATCCTTTAAGCATTGTGAGGATTTCCTTGGATCACATGTTACAAATCCACATGTCCACGTTGGATTGGGTAGGTAAATGAGTGAAGTGGGCTGGGTGGGAACTGACCGAAGAACGCCTGCTCCAGCTGAAAGGGCTGGCTGCCTGTCATCAACCTGGAATCTGGGCCCGCTGGATCAGGATTCTGGACATTTCAAAAAAGCCGGATGTCAAGATCTTTGTATCGAATATTCAGTTTTTAAATGTGGGTCAAGTTGCACGTGTCTGTAAGCTGAAGGCAGCCTGTAGGCTTCAGGACTGTGGCCTTGGAATGAGATGATGCCACTAACACACGGATCATGGCACCTGACATGCTGTGGGTGTGTGGTCAGGGTCGCCATGACAATGGAGTCCTCTGACGTCAAATCCAGTGCTCCTCATGAAACTCCGTGCAACATGCCCACCCCCAGGGGTCAGAATGGCTGTTTTAGTCCTGGCCCTTTTTGCCAGTTTTGTGGGTGAACTTGGCTTTGTTACTTAGCCTGTCTAGGCGTCAGTTTCCTTATCAGCTAAATATTAAGCGTAGGTCTTACTCTTCAGCCTTTGGCTGCTGGACAGGCTGTGATGGAATCTGCATACTACCTCTCCCACCCCTTGAAAACTTGGTTCTGCCAACTCATAAGAAGTAGGAAGAGGCCTGGGTGTCTGTCCTCAGAGCCAGCCAGCTCCTTTCCCCGTAGTCTTCCTTAGATACTCTCTTGCCAGTCTAGGTGTTTTACCCATAAGGGTCTCAAGTGCTATCCCATACTGTGCAGCCTGCCAGGTCCCCAGGCTTGTTACCAGGTTAAAAAAAAGTCTCATTTGACCTTCACCTGATCGCAGTTGGAGGAAATATGGCTGTGAATGTGGAGAGAAATTGAGCCGGGCTTTGAAATGAGGCCAGAATTGGAAGTAAAAAGGAAAACATCTCACCTCCTACCCCAACACCTTGCCCCAACCCGACTTCCTTCCTCCATCACTGCCAAGACATGGACTGGGGACAGGCTTCATGCCTTACATGCAACATGTGGGCGAGAGATTAGGTACCGTGATAAACAATGACAGAGCAGCCACCTTTTATTAAGGTAGCTACTTGCACCAAGCACTCTGGATATCATTGATTTTCAGTGTAACAGCCGTGAGCCATCCATCCTGCCAATGAGGAAACTAAGGTTCAGAATTGACTTGCCCCCACAGCTGTCAAGTATTAGACCAGAATAGAACCCAGCTCTGTCTGTCCAAGTTGTTAACCATCGTGACACACTGCCTTCTGGGTGCAGGGTGCAGGGAGAAGGAAGGATGTTCTAGCTTAGGCCAGGCCAAGTGAAGGAGGATTCAGTGTCCTCTGGGATTGGAGACCTTCCTTCTCCCTTGAGACCTGACGTGGTCTTGGGCTCTGCTCCTGACTTTGCCTCTCCCCAGTTTCTTCATCCGCTAGCTAGAAGGATAAATCCTGCCCTCCTTCTTAGGGTTGTTGTGAGGCTGTAGTGAGGCAGTAGATCTGAAACCACTTGGGAATGTAAAGCTCTCTGGGCTGGGGTGTCGTCAAAGGCTGTCAGGCCATCATGGGATGGGGCTTGGGACCGTAGGGGTAGAAAGAGGCCCTGCCCAGAGCTAGAACCTGAGAAAGTGAGAGCCCCTTGTCTAACTGCAACCACATGCTCTTCTTTTCAGGGCCCTTTTATGCATTTCAGCACTGGTGAGACTTGGAAATTGGCCTTGTCTAACCCCAGCCTCTGTCCTCTTTGGTTTCTGTTCTCTCTCTTCAAAGCTGCTTTGGAGGCCATAAGTAGGGATGTTTGAGACAAGTGTTGGGACTTTGGAGCCGGATGGACCCGGGTTCAAATCCTAGTTCTGTCATTAACTAGTTGTGTGACTTTGGACAAGTCATTCTACCTTTCTGAACCCGAATTCCACATTTGTAAGAGGAGATGGCAATTTTATTAGTCAGGTTCCTTTTGGTGGCAAGTGGTAGATAGAAACTCTGTTCAAACTAGTATATTAGTTATGTGTTGTTGTATAACAGTTTAACCCCCAAACTTAGTGGCTTAAAACAATAAACTTTTCAGTTTTTGTGGGTCAGGAATTTGAGAGCAGCTTAGCTGGAGGGTCTGACTCAAGGTCCTTCATGGGCTTGCGATCAAGATGTCAGCCAGGGCTGCAGCCATCTGAAGGCTTCACTGGAGCTGGAAGATCCACTTCACATCACTGTTGGCAGGAGGTCTCAGCTCCTTGCCACGTGGGTATCTGCATAGGGCCGCTTTAGTGTCCTCAAGAGATGGCAGCTGGCCTGCCCCAAAGTGAGTGATCCAGGGAGAGAGCAAAGGAAGAAGCTGCACGCCCTTTAGGACCTAGTGTCCAAGTCATACACCATCGCCTCTGCTTCATTCTGTTCGTTAGAAGTGAGTAACTCAAGGGGTGAGGAATCAGGCTCCATCTCTTGAGGGGAGGAGTATTATGAATTTCTAGACAAAGAATTTAAGGACGTATTTTAAAACATCCACAAGCAGTTTAATCTAAACAGGAACTCTCTTGGCTATGTAATGGAGGAGGCTACGTTTCAGACACTGGATCCAGAGATTCAGTGTCAGAGCTGACTTTTTCTGTCTCTTGGCTCTTTTTTTCCTCTCTATATTCACTTCATTTGTGAAATAGATTTGCCACTGGTGGGGAGAGACTGACACCCTCCCTGTTTAGGAATCCCAGTGGAATGGGAGAGCCCCTGTCTCTACCTGTCATGGAAAATATATCCTGTCCATGGATAAGTTCCAGAGAAGCATTTTGGTTAGCTGCTTGGGTTGGTGGAGGGCGTGGAAGGACATGTAATTGATAGTCGTACCAGGGCTTCTTGGATGGGAGGATGTAGCATGGTTCCCTCTGGAGGAAGGGGAACTGGGCAGCCCAAAACAATACATCCACTGAGGCTGGCTGTGAGGATAGAATGAGGTAATGTGCATAACACACATGGCAGATACCACAACAGAATAGTTCTTACCTCTGTTGGCAGCTGGATGCAGGTAAGCGGTCCCAAAGCATGGCACTGATTCCAGGTCTTCCTTTGTTTCTCCCCAGCTGGATGAAGCCGTGGCTGAAGCCCACCTGGGCAAGCTGAACGTGAAGCTGACCAAGCTGACTGAGAAGCAGGCCCAGTACCTGGGCGTGCCCCGTGATGGCCCCTTCAAGCCAGATCACTACCGCTACTGAGAATCAGGCCTGTCCTTAGCCTTCCCGCTGCCGCCCTTGCCCAGATTCCACCTCTCCTCCCCAAGAGCAAATGGTACCAACTTTGCGTTTGGTTTGTTAATGTCCCTCATGAACTCCCTGGGGCTGGTCTCTCAGTTTTTGGCCTCTGCTGCATTCCTAGTTTGACAGGGGGAATTGAGAAGCCCTTGCCCAAGCCTTGTCGTGGTGGAGGTACATGGGAGATACCCGCAGGGAACCGTGAGCTCGGGGGCTTTGGAACTGCTCACTCTATCAGTCGTTCCTTAGGCTGGAAGTTGGCAGTGATGGTCACAAAGCCCATCCACTTTTCCTCTAGGCCCTTACCTGGCTTATGGACTCGATACTCATGTTCTTTATTTACAGGTTCACTGTTCTTCAGCCCATGACAGATGAGAAGGAGCTATATCAAAGGACAGGGAGGAACTGTTGGAGTGTGAATGTTCCTAAGAGCTTGGCTTAGAGCTGGGTATTCTCTTAAACCTCAGAACAGTGAGGTTGGTACTTTCAGTCCCTGTTCTACAGGGGTTAGAATATACTGTTAAGGGATAGACAAGAAAGGACAAGAAAAATGACAGGCAGAGGTTGAGAGGTCCCAGAGAAATATAAATACATGCATAAATCTGCCTCCACATTGTACGTGATGGTTCCTGTCACAACCCTGGATCAAAAAGACATTGATTTATTCCATAATGTTTGTATAATGTTTATAATGTTAAAAGAGAGTAGGCAGGTGGGTAAATAAACATTTTGGTGCCAAAAAGAATTTTGAGCCTTTGTTATATAGATAATCCATTGCAACAACATATGGTGTGAGCAAGGGGTAATAGTTGTGTGCTGATGCAGACAAGGGGTTGTCTGCGGTGTGGAGTGATAAAGGCTGCAGGCAAACACTTGGGCTTGGAAGGATGGGTTAAGTGAAGAGAGAACTCTTATCCCTTTTTGTGTGTCTCCTGTAAACAGCCTGTTTTTTAACCCAACCTAAGACGTTTAATAGGTGATTTGAACCCATTTATATTTATTGTAAACCCTGTTTGTGTTTATTTCTTCTACCTTATTTTTTGTGTTCCAATTCATAGTTTCTTATTCTATCCATTTCCACTTTGGATTGATCCAGTGCTTTTTGGGGGACTGTTATTTATTGAGCACCTACTGGGTGCTAGGTGCTTTGTAGTTGATTTTCTTTATTCTCCAAACAAGCTGAGTGATATTATCCTAATTTTGTAGATGAGAATGGAGACTCATAGAGGTTAAGTATCTTTCCTAAAGTCACACAGCTTATAAGAGGCCTCATCATGATTCAAATCATGGGAAGGTGGGTGGGAAGTTGGGCTCCCTCCTACTTGCCTGAATGGTCATTTACTGAACTGCTGTTCTGGTCTTGGAGTTGAAAGAAAAACAAGAACCCACGTGGGAAGGATAACTAGAGACTCTTCTAAGGGTCATCGACTGAATGGCAGGCTTGATGGGGATGCTGGGACGTTTGAGGCCTAACGCCAGCCTTCTGGGAATCTCAAGCTAGAGGGACAAGGCAGGCACATGAACAGCTTTGCCATCTGTTGCCACTTCCCCTTCTCTGCGCAGTCGCAGAGTCCAGTGCCTGGCAGCAGTAGGAAAAAGGGAGCAAGGGAGAGGCAGTGCTTGAAATGGATTTTGAAAGAACTGAAGATGTTTAATAGGAATTGAAGGCAGGGCATTCCAGGCAGCAGAATAGATTAAGCAAGAGTGAGTAAGGAAGTAGGAGGTTTGGCTGTGTTACAGGGCGAGCTATGAGATAGCGGGCTAGAAAGGTGGCCTGGGGGACAGGAAGGAGGGGCCTTGAACACCAGGATGAGACCTTACTTTTAATCCTTGAGCTGCATAGACTCCTGAAATGTCTCTAGTTGACTGAACAGTCCACGCTTGTGGCTTGTTCCTTTTTGTATTCTTAGCCCCTGGCTGTGAGGTAGTATTATTACTCCCTTGTTACTAGTGAGCAGGGGGATTGAGAGAGGCCAAGTGGCCTGACCCAAGATCATACAGTAAGTGGTGATGCCTGGACTGCAACTCAGGTTGGTCTGCGTCCGGGGCTCAGCTTTCCCACCTTAAGTCCATAGCGTCGTGCTTGGCACACCCTTGGCTGTATCTGGCGTTGTAATTCCCCCTCTTCTCCTATTTGAGTGCAAATGCACCTGAGTGCTACAAAGAAGGCCTCGTTTGCTCTACTTATTTTTGAAAAGTGCACTGAGTCAGGGCTCACGTGAAGTTCTAAAGATACGGTGCCAAGGAAAACCCTTGAGTCACAGTGGCCCGTGGCCTGACAGGTGTGAAGGGCTGAAAACTGGAGGATCAACAGACCCCATGCTCACTCAGGCTTAGATGCTCATCAGGATGTCCTGCCGTAAGATAATTGATTCTCACCTTTTTTCTTTCCTGCATGCATATACTTGAAGTTGCATGAAGTTACATACATATGTGATACGACACCACTGCAAACAATTGACAGACTTTGGTGCTTCAACTATTATTAACAAATGACGTGGGACCCACCCTTCTACTGATCTTGATAACAATGGTCAAAACAGTCTGGGGTCTACTACCTCCGACCACCGTTTCTTTTACACCTAATTGGGTGCCTTTGTGCTAAGTAAGCACTTATTTGTTCCTCATGATAACCTTGTAGAGACCTGAATTCCTGTTTTACAGTTCAAGAAACACTCTGAGAGAGTGAGCTGGCTCTTGAACTAGGGAGGACTCTGAGACCCAAATCCAAGCCCTTTCCACTTCCACAGACCCAGGTTTAGGAGGAAGGGGGCCTGGTTTCACTTGGAACGATAAATCTGGGAGTGTAACCCAGGTCCCCTAAACGCAAGGCTGCCACCAGACAGTGCTGCCCACAGTGCCCGGCTCAGCTCCTCTACCATGGTAGCCTTGGGACAATGACTTCTCGGTAGAAAACAAGGGGTACATCTGAGCCAGAGAGGTTAAGGGTCGTGTGTGGCACAGCAGCCATGCTACTCCCTCCAAGTGGCCCCAGCCCATGGGGAAGCACACTCCCTTCCCCTCAAGTCTGTCTCCTCCCAGACAGAGGAAATGCTTGAGGCAACACTGCTTACAGCAAAGATGCTTACGGCGAAAATCCTGGACACAACAGGAAATTCCTTTCCAGATGTTTCTTGCTATGAGATTCCATGCCGCCCCCACCTCCTGTCCCCCAGAGGTTCTGGTTTCTGTTATCCCTGCCTTTTCCTTTTCTCTTTGGAGACGTCCTGCACAACCTTTTCTGGCTTTTTTAAAAAACACCCTCTCCTTTCACATCTGGTCTCAGCCTTACCTCTGATCTTAGGTCTGCTAATCTGTCACACGTGTGACACTGACCAGGTACCTACTATGAGAGATGATGTGTCTCCTACTCCCTTAACCCCCTACTCCTGATGTCCGGGCTCCCCCATCAAAGCCTCATTGGGTAAGAAGGAATTGTCCAAGGGTCCTACAGTATCAGGCCTGGCCTAGCTGGGTTTTTTTTTCCAGGAAAGGAAGAAGGAAGGTTAAGGCCTGGGGCGTTTTGTGGAGCAGTGGACTGGGCTTTGAAAGGAGACCTGGCTCTGCTGTTAACTCAGCATGTGGCTTGGGCCAGGGACAGAAATACCCACCTCAGATGGTTATTTTGAGGGTCCGTGATGTAACATGTATGAAATGTTTCATGTCAAGTTTTAAGGGCTGTGTCAGGCACCAGTGGGTGAGATGGAGCTGTTTTGAGGGCAGGGAATTTAGAATACTTAGAAAACGAGACAATACTTTAGCAAATGATAGGGTCTTAGAACTTGGAAGGACCTTAGAGCATCTGTAGAGTTGAGTGCAGATTTGCATATGGAGAAATGGAGGTCCAGAGAGCTTAAGTGATGTCCAAAGTCGTCGTGCAGATCCAGGTGTCCTGCTTGCCTCCGGGTCAGAGCTCTTTCCTGCTCACCAAGCCTGTCTGCCCCGCTCCGTGGCAGGCTGTGGTGGGAGGACCCTGCTAGGCTGGAGGTGCTGGGATCCCTTCTCAAGTCCTGCTGGGGACAAGTAATGAGGGGCTTGGAGGGCTTGGGGTAGCATGGACTAAAAACCCAGGAGGGGGTGTGGGGGCATGTTCATGCCAGTGAGAACTACAGGAGGTAGGAGGCAGGAGTTAGCTCTGCTCTGGATCCAGACTCTGATCACTGAGACCCACTCAGAACTATCCCAGGGGACAAGGCTAGGAAATCTGCTTGAAGTGATGGAGGCAGCCAGGGGTGCTTATGTGATTAGGCTTCATCAATCGGCTTCAACAAGTTCCTCATCAGTCAACTCTCCAAATTGGCTGAAGGTCGGGCATATGGCTCAAGTTGGTCCAGACTCCAACCCCAAACTTTAGGACTTTTACTACAAGTCTGGTGTGGTGCAATAGAATTGTCCATCAGTGACCCCAGAAGCTTACCCTGGGCTGCCTGGACCCAGTGGGGGCTGTGCTTGGACCCAGATTCCCCCAGGTCTACTGGCTTCCTCTCCTTGGCTGGAGGAGTTACAACCTCCCAAGGGTCCCAAAGGTCCCCAAGTGCTGGGCAGTGAGCCTTTCCTGACATAACCCATAAATAGTTGGCCCCTAAATTCACACTGCCTAGCACTCTTATAGGCTGATTGCTCCCAGTCACGGTTGTTCTCACACTTGCCCTATTACAAGGGAGAGAAAAAGAGAGGCGGATGGGAACATACACCCACAGGATGGCTCCCCATGTCTCTCCATGGGGACCTGTGTCTACTCTTCTACTAACTGCTGGCTTATTTGTATCCCCCCTAAAGCCTGTTTCTTAAGCCAGTGGTTCTTACTGAGTGTGCGTCAGAACCACCTGGAGAGCTTGTTGAAGCACAGATCACTGGGCCCACCCCCAGAGCTTCTGATTCATTGGGGCTGGGATGGGGCCCTATAATTTGCATTTCTAACAAGTTCCCGGGTGATGCCTATGCTACTGGTCCACACCAAGTGTTGTAGAATTTGCTCCTGTGCCTGTTGCACAGCAGGTGGCAACTGTAAAGAGACTCACCTGTCTTGAAAATGGAGAAAAGGCACTCTTTAATAGGGCTGTCAGTCTTGGAAGGAAGGTGAGCCTAGAGCCGCTTCTTTGCCCCCACAATGGGGAGCTTGCCAGAAGGTGATGCCAACAGAGAAATAAAAGACAGAGTGACACATTCCCGAGGACCTGAATCTAGCCATGCTGTATGCTGACTAGATCTACCCTCTGGACTTTGTAGTGATTTGTCTACCCTCTGGACTTTGTAACAACGTCAATGACAAAGTTTCCCTTGTCTCCTTCAGCCCATTTGAACTGAGTTGCTGTCTCTGGCAATTTCGAGTCCTGCTGACGTGAAGGCAGACATGGCACCAGGTTGTAGGAAAACAACAGAGAACAGAAAGTGGGACCTTGGGGTCCCATGGCGCCGAGTCTCCTGCATGGTGTTGGCTTTAGGCAGACAGAATCCCCTGTGCCTGGCTTTCAGTGGCCTAGTGTTTAAGGCCATAGGCTTTGGAATGAGGTGGGCTGGATGTGAATTCCAGCACTGAGGCATGAGATCTAGGCACGATACTAGACTCTCCGAGGGCCAGTTCCCTTATTTACAATAATACCCACTGCAAGCAAACTTGGGAGCCTGCGTATCACCCTGGCATGAAGTAGCGGCCCAATCAGTGGTCACTGTTGGTATGTATTGTGAAAACCGCTGATCACACAGGGCTCAGGCTGTGAGCAGCAGCCCTGGGTCCCTTGGCAAAAGGCAGGAAACAACCTCAGAGGCGTCCTGGGGATAAGGGGCTCGTCTCAGGGCCCTCCAGAGCCGTCAGCGAGTACAGGGGCTCGTGAGTCTGGTTTGGGAGAAATTACTGAGGGTTACTTGGGGTGCTCCAGTACAGCTGGGCCTTCCTGGGGGGCGTCTGTCAGACGGAGATCAACTAAGTCCCAGATCATTCAAGACTGGGAAAGTGAGGCTGCCTTCGGATTCCAAAGGGGTAGCCCTTGGCCCATCAGTGAATTCAGTGTCCCCTTCCCCTCATCAAATCCCCCTCTTTTCTTTATTTCCCAGCTCCCAAGGGGCTGCACTGCCCACCCTTCCCCCAGGCCTCATCTCTGCTTTTCCTTTGCAACATCTGACATGCATACATTATGCAGAATTCCAGATGTTGATAGATATTAGGATAAGTGATAAGAGAGAAAGAGAAGAATAAGCAAATTTTCCCCCAAAGTCACAAGACTCTTTTTTGATCTGAGGAGGAATCAGCTCACCCAGGACTTGTAAATGTGACCTCACCAAATCAGGTGACTTGGGAAGGTTATTTTTTATCATCGGCATCATGCTATTAATTCTTCTATTAGTTATGTTTTATTTTTGCTGTGGTAGTCTAGGCAGCTGTTGGGTCCAGGAATTCTAAAGAAGAGCTCTGGATGGTGTGAAAACCTTCAGGAGCTTAAGGAATAAAGCTATTTGCTGGGCTCCCCAGACAGCAAGAAGGCAAAATCATCATCCTCATCATTGTCACCATTAAATGGTGCCACCTCCCAGACTCCACAATTCCCATAGCCTGCTGGGAGAGCTGGCGGTAGCTACTGTCTCTCTGCAAGCCATCAGTAGAAAACTCCTTTCTGGAGTGAACATTTGATGGGATAAAACAAAAGACATTCTTGCCCCACCCTTACCCCCTCCAGCACACACACATCCTATACCCCACGATAAATATACTTGGTGCGCAGAAGAAGAAAGAGAGGAACAAGTTTACTCCAGACTAACGTGAAATTTACTACAGATAGTTTGGCTAATTTGGTTAAAATCCATTCTTTTCTTCACCTATCGTGTCCCTTTCACATAAGGGAATCGGCTTTGAGAGTTAACCTTTATGAAGTTTGTATCGTATGACTGGGGGTAATTTCCCAGCAGTGGGTAGAGATGCTAGATCTGTGGTTGTTCAAACAGATGGAGGAACCAAAGACTGCCAATTAGGTTGGCCTATGGTCCTTAATCCAAGAAGGGGTTTGAGGCCCTGAGGCCCTGCTACCTCTCAGGGTAGTGGTTTTTGAAGTATATTGCTTCTGTTGAACCATATGTTTCAATTTCTTTTCTTTTTTTTTTTGAGGAAGATTAGCCCTGAGCTAACTGCTGCCAATCCTCCTCTTTTTGCTGAGGAAGACTGGCCCTGAGCTAACATCCGTGCCCATCTTCCTCTACTTTATATGTGGGACTCCTAGCACAGCATGACTTTGCCAAGCGGTGCCATGTCCACACCTGGGATCCGAACCAGCGAACCCTGGGCCGCTGAGAAGCAGAACGTGCGCACTTAACCACTGTGCCACTGGGCCGCCCCCCAATTTCTACTCTTAAAAACATTGAAGCCTTTTAAAAGGTGTAATAAAAACGTGCCTGTTTCAATGTCCATGCACCAATTTTAACACGTTGGAGACCACCGGGACCAGATTTTGCAATACACCTCTTGCTGTTTGTTTAATAAGAGACCTCAGTCCCAGGAGTGAGCTGTTAAAACCTTTTTGCAACAACTTCTCTGCGCGAATTAGACCTTTCTCAGTACTGTGCAACCAAAACAAAAGACAGAAACAAAATGGTTGCTGAGGCTGATATAGGAGGACAACTGTTAATCTCTGACCCCTGATGTCAAATTTTTATGAACATCATTATAACATTTTACTAACTTAAAACTGCTTTGATGTGTATTATATAGCGTGGTTTCCCCTAAGATTTCAACTGAGGAAAGGGTACCTCTCCTTAAAATTAAAAAAAAAGAAAAGAAAACCATTGCTTCAGATTATGTTGCAGAATTTCTGGGGCTGGAAGTATCCTCGGAATAAACCTGGAGTCCAGCCCTCTCATAAGGGCCAGTTGTGGATTTTGCCCCCCAGCAACTGTCTCTTTGATTTTCTCTTAGAGAATTACCCCTCCCACATTACAAACAGACTTTGTAGGACTGTCAGCCAAGATGGACCACCCTTTCCTGGGCATTACTTCAGGTCAATCAGTCTCCCTCTTGGGAATTCGAATTATGAATCGTCCAGTGCAAGAACTGAAGTGGTTGGAGCCGACCTATCCCGTGGCCTTGCCCTCGCCTTCCCTTGGGAAGACATTGTCCATTGCTTGCTTTGACCTGGCTCCTTTAGCACCCCTCAGGGTTCTGTCTTTTCCGAGGCCTGTTGTATGCTTATCCCTTTGATTCTTTAAGGTCCCCAGACGTCTCCAGTGGACTAAGCCCCTGCCCCACTTTAGTTTTCGCTAAGCTAGCCAGAATTGTTTCTGTTGTTTGCAGCCAAAACACTCCTACTGATTTACTCCTCATTTTGCAAATGGGGAAATGGTAGTAGCATCAAGAGGTCAGTGACTTATTGAGGCCACGCCCTGAGAACTTGGGGCACAGGTTTAAGGCCATGCCCTATAGGAGGAAATGATCCTGAATCAATAGCCACACAAGTGGAACAAATCTTTCTAGGACAGAGTTCACGCTATGTGTGTATGAGAGAGAGAAAGAGAATGAATAATGGTGTGGGAAATGCAGGGAGATCCCAGCTCTTCACAACAGTGGAACCATAACTCTGAGCCACAGATGCGGTTCAATACTGGTCACTCAGGCAGAGTGTTGCAGAAGCCCAGAACCATGCTCTCAGGACCCTAAGGTTTGAGGAGGAATTCTGAAAAAATGGAGGACTCTTAGGATCTCAAGCTGAATGGAAAGTTGGGCAGATAAATTCCTAACCAGGCATCTGAATCAACAGAAGCAAGAACTGAGAGTCCAAGGGAATAGAGCACACTTGCACATAGAGTCCAAGGGAACAGACCACATAACAGTGGTTCCAGCTTCTAACAAGGGCCAATAGTCATGCCCCAGTGGACCATAAGCTCCATAACGAGAAGATCCATATTGGACTTGTTCACCACAGTATTCACAGCACCTGGCCCAATGCCTGGCATATAGGGGGTGCTCAATACACAGTTGCTGAATGAGTGAATGAGTTGGTCTTCCATGTAGTTGTCTGGATCCAGCAGCCAAGTGGTGTTGTCACTAATGGACTCTGCCTCATCCCTGGGGACCAAACGGTGCCTGGTTGGTGAGCAACATCTAGAAAAAATAGGCGCTGTGGCTGCAATATGTTCCCAATATTCTCATTACTGATGACATTTACTCAGCAGCAGCTGTGGTACAAGGAACAAAAGGTTCTTGTCCTGTGGACTTGCAGTCTAAATGACAGAAAACAAAACAAGCAACTGGCAGCTTTTCTGTGTGTGTGTGTGTGTCTGTGTGTGTGTGTATTTCTTGTTGTGTTAAGGCACACACAGCATCACTATCTCAGATTTATAACAACAGCAGGAATGACTATTTCCCATTTTATAGACAAGTAAATGGAAGCCCAGAGAAACACAAAGACTTTCCCAGTGTGCAGAATTGTGTCACCAGCCTAGCCTGGCACACTCATCTTTCTTTTTGGGCTCTGTCCCAGTGGTTCCCATGCTATCCAGTCCAGGGTCTGAGGTTGCCTCCTTGATTCCATACTGGCTGTGTCACTGCAGGCACAACCTGGGTCTCCAGTTAGAAAAAGGTCCTTGGAGAGGAGAGAGTTTTAAGGAATTTGTAAATGGAAGACTGCAAGTGGACAAGTGGGCCAGGCGAGGTGGCCTCACCTGTGCTGGCCCCTGAGTGCTGCTGTCCCCACCTCAAGGACAGAGATACTTGGTAGTTATCAGGGCTGCAGCAACCACATTATTCTGTCTCACAGCCTCTCTCTAGAATCTTTCACGAGCACAGGCCTTTTCTAAGTCATCTTCTTATACCACCATTGTTTGCCACTTCCTCTTTCTTGCTTATAGTGGTTCTTGGGGAAGAGCTCCAGCTGCTGCGGGGCCCTGACAAGTGGCGTCACAGCTTTTCCCCCTACTGGCAGGGATGCCCCCAGCCAAACAGTCCAAGTAGATGATGTCATTTGGAGCCCTTGCCCCTTGGAGTTTCTATGTGACCCTGCATCCTGGCTGGTCCTTCCTCACAGACCCTGCTCTCACCTCGAACCCCTCTGTCCCCAAAGCAGTATCCCAAGTGCTTCCCTCCCAGGGTCCTTCCAAAGATATAATGTTGCACTCAGTTTCCCACAGACTCAAAGAATCTCTAAGGATGGAATTCCAGGCAGCGGCTTGGGACATTTCAGGCCACAAGGCCTGATGATTCGGGACAAAGGTTGCCGTCTGCTCACCAAGCCCAGGCCCAATGCCTCCTGACTGGCTGGCAGGGTTGCACTGGGGAGTAAGGAAGGATTCCTGAACCCAAGCTTCTTACTTGGGTACCCTAACTCTAAGGTGTCAGAGTTAAAAATGCCTGGGAACCAACGGTCAGTGTTCATTCAGCCTGAGAATGGGAGAAACTCCTCCCAGGCCCCAGCACCTCTGGGAACCCCTGGGAGAAAGTGAGGAGTGGGCACAAGTGGCACCCTTGTTTGGAAGCCTCCTAAGGCTGTAGGATCCTCAGGCCAGAGCCTTCTGACCGTAGGGACCCACGGCAACGCCCAGCCACAACCAGCCACAGATCCCCAGATCCCCTGGGCAGACAGCCCAGTGAGATATGTACGGAGTTGTAGCCTTTCTCGTTTTTTCAGGAGTCGGGGGAGATCCTTAGAGGGGAGGAAAGGATGAAAGAGAGAACGGTGCTTCCTTAATGGCTCCTTTCTGCCTGGCTGGTCTGCGTTGCTGGTTTTGGAGGCAGCCTCGGGTGTTGCCAGGTTTAAACGTAAGGGGCAGCACTGTCTCCAGCAGCCGGATCCGGAGACACGTTTACCAGGAGCGCAGCCCTACGGCCAGGTACCCGGCTCGCCCCAGGTCCGGGATACAGCGCGTGCGCAGTCCGCGGGACGCTGGCGGAGAGGCCTCGGCGAAAGAAAAAGAATCTTTCGGGGCCTTTAAAGAAACAGTCACACATCTTCGAGCAGCCTACACATATTTGGATTTTTAGTCCAGCCCAAGCCAAGTCTCCTTGAAGTCCCGCCTCCTAGAAGCTCCGCCCCAACCTTAGTAGCCCCGCCCGCGCCCAGTACTAGGCAGTCACGCCCGCTAGAGCCGCTGCGAAGGGCCCTCAGGGTCTCCAGGGTCTCCAGGGTCCCCAGGGAGTCCTGCCCTCGACCAGGAGGCGGGCTCAGCAGGTGCGAGTGAGCACACGGCAGGAGCAGGCGCTGCGGAAGAAGCGACACTGGCAGGAGGCGCACGGGTCGCAGCAGGCGGGCGCCGGCGGCTTGCAGCTGTCGCGGGTGGCCACACAGGGGGCGGGCTGCAGGAGACGGGGCCGCGCCACCTTCGTCATCGAAGCCTTTTTCTGCGGAGAAACGCTGGGGCTGCCCGAGCCTGCGACGCCCGCCACGCCCGTCCTCACCCCTCCTGGGAGCTCTTTGGACTATGGAGGCCGCCGACCAGACATCGCCCCCGTGCCCATCTCCCGCTCGCGCCTGCCCACAGGGCACCCCAACAGGTCCCTGCCAGCTGCCCCAGCAATGGCCCTGCTGCCTCTTCAAAACTTACCTGGCTCCGGCCTGGCCCTCTTTTCTGTCTTGGGGATCCCAGTCAGCTCTACAGTTTATAACTACCATCTCTCTGTCTCCCCCTTCCAGTGCACCCGCAATCCTGTTAGTTCTGTTTTCACAGCAGATCCGGAGTCCACCCACTTCACCGCTGGCCAGGCCACGATCTTCGCTCTGCTGCTCTGGCCCTCTTATAGTCCCTCTAGTGCACCTAAGGGACCTCTCTGAAGACCTGTGATGGCATCCCACTCTGGCTTAAAGCCCCCCAGTGGTTTCTGTTTGCACTCAGAATGAAGCAAACTTTCCTTTGAGCCTTGAGGCCCTCTGTGTTTGACTCTGTCCATCTTTCCGACTAGTCTTTACCCCGCTGCCCCATTGGCCTTGTGTGCACCGGGCGCAGCAAAGGAGTGCCTGCTGCAGGGGCTTTGAGTTTGCTGCTCCCTTTCCTGGGGACATTCTTTGCTGTGCTGTCCAATACAGGTAGCCACTAGCCCCATGTGGCTACTGAGTTTTTGAAATGCGTCTAGTGCAACTGAGGAACTGAATTTTCAAATTTTATTTAATTTAAATTGAAATTTAAAATAAGCAGTGTAAAATATTTTGTCTGTTAAACACAAACTATTGTTTTGTTAGGAGTATATTTCACTTTAAGTGTAAAAAATTAGCGTTGTAATTGAAAGTGTAAAATATGTATCAGTTTTCAAAGACAGCACACAAAAAAAAGAATGTAAAATATCTTAATAACTTATACTGATTACATATTAAAATGATAATATTTTGGATATATTGGGTTAAATAAAATATTAAAGTTAATTGCGCCTGTTTCTTTTTACTTTTTTAAATCTGGCTAGTAGAAAATTTAAAATTATTTACATGCTCACATTGTATTTCTACTGGACATTTCTGCTGGAGATTACTGAGTTTTTCAGTCTTTAAGCGCTGCTTCCTTCAAGAGGCCTTCCCTGATGAGTCTTCCCTTCACTCTGTCTCATTACTGTACTTTAACTCCTTCACAGTGTTTATCATTATCTGAATTTATTTTACCCATTTACTGGTTTACCTGATGTTCTCCTCTTTTCCCCCACAAGAATGTAAACTCCATGAGAGCAGGAATCTCTCTCTTGTTCACTACTGTATTCCTAGTACGTAGCATGTAAATAGATTTGTCAATTCTGTCAATCATCTGATCTGCTTGTTCACTTTACAGAGGGCCCAGAAAGGAGCAAGAACTTTCTCAAGATCACTCAGTACCAGGTCTTACCTCTCAATACCTAGTCTAGGACTCCCTGCTCTGGTTACAGTTGATCTGATAAATACACATTAAGACAGGAATAATGTGTGCATTTCAACAGTGCCTTAATCCAGTATCTCCCAGTGTGGGAACCTGTACCATGGTGGTATGATTTTAGGTGGTACATGACTATTAAATGACGCTGGATCACCTGATGGGAAAGGATTCTTTTTTCAATCTCTCTAAACTTGAAAGGCCCAGTTTGGTGCCAATATATCCTTAACGCTTCCCCAACCCTCTCTAATCTTTCTTTAGACACAGAGAGCAAGCATCACATTTAGAGCCTCTGACAGGCAACACCATCAAGCTAAAATTCACTAACAAGGTTGTATTTTCATTTTACTTATTTTTATGGTAACCTCTATATATGGCAAGTGGTACTGTTTTCTATCATAGTGATATAATTTTTTTGTTTCAATTTTAAACAAATATATTAAATAAACAGGTGAAACTCAGATATGGCAAAGGTTGTGGAAATGGTGCTGAAATGACTGAGGTTTGGGAAACACTGCATTTGTCCAAAAGAATGAATGATGGTAAAATTTTGGGCAGGGGGCTAGCTAGTACAGAAAGATGCTTTTCAGCAAGTAAGCTATTTTGCTCAGCAAACATCAGCTCCCTGAGCTTCTGTGGGGTCTGGTTCAGGGCTCCAGGCCAGGAAGCCTTTTGGTAGCTTTCAGCTTCTTTTGTTCATGTAGGCCTGAAAAATCCTTCATTTAGTTCCTAGCCAGAGCTTGAGGGTCAGGGTCCTCCCCTTTTAAGTCTGGTCCCACCCCTACAATGAGAAGTCCAAGGCCTACCTTGGAAGATCTCTTCTTCTTTTCTGCTTCTTTTCTGCTGATCTTTTTGGATTTCTTGTTCAATGCTTCAAAGAGAGACAAAAGGAGCAAAGCCAGATGTTTCTGGTCTTTTCCCCCTTGCTCTTCCCCCACCGCCCCTTACCCCATGAACTGCAGAGAATTGGGAGGAGTGGAGGGGACTCGGGGAAGTCCCAGGGTGATGGAGAGGAGGAGGGATTGGCTGGATAGATTATATCTTGGGACTCAGGCCATCAGGTTCTCATTAGCCTGGCTGCTGACCTGGAGATAGGGACTAAGGGCAAAATGTCCTCTGAGGGAAGGCAAAGGGGAAATCCAAGAAGGCCCTGCAAAATGGACTCAGTGTCTTGACATGGATGGACCTGTGTTTCCTGTATTCCTACCCTCCATTTCTCAGAGCCTTGGAGCCAGGCACACTTGATTTGAATCCTCACTCTGCCATATAACAGTTGTGTGGCCTTAAGCAACCTACTTAACTTCCTTAAGACTCAAGTTTTCTCATCTGTAAATAAGGTACTGTAATACCTAGCTTGCAGGGTTATCTTGAGGATAAACGAGGTATGTTTATAAAGTGGGAAATCTGTCACATCAAAGGTGATCAATCAATGCTGATGTGCCCCAGCCCCTTCCCTGCTCTTACTTCCCCGGTATGTCTAGAATATCCCCTTTTCCTAGTGAGAGGCAAGGCAGTAAGGGACATTAGTTTTGAGCTTAGGTTCTGGAGTTAAACACCTAGGTTTGAATTCTGGCTCTGCCAATTAAGAACTGTGTGATCCTATGTTAGTTACTTAAGCCTCAATTTCTTCAACTGTGAAATAGTAATAAAAACAATACTCACTTCACAATGCCTAGCACACAATAAGTATATCTGTCATTATTATTATCAGATGAAATCAAACCAGAAGATCTCCCATGCCAGGCTCTAATGCCCCTGATATTTTTCCTGAGTAGTGACTCTCAACCCTGGCATGACAGGACTAGTTCATCCCAGACTTCGTTATATTCTGCAGCATTTCTTAAAGTTGTTTACCACTGATAATAGTTCCGTGATTCAGTAAGTTTCAGAAATGCCAAGTTAAACCAAATCCACCTTGTGTCTTGACTTCAGGCTTTCTCAGAGCCTCTAAAATGCTAAGCTGCATATTGGATTGGTGGCGTGAAGGGCCTTCCCAAACCAAATGAGTCAAGGGACATTTTATTCCTCCAGAATTATTTTGAGGAATGAGCAAGGAGCTCTGGCCTATGGCAGTGGATCCTGGTTATCAGCCTGGAGAGCATGTTTGACATCTTGCAGTCCCTTCTCATGGGCTGGAGGCCAGAATTGAGGCCCCAGGCCAGGCTACTCACCCATGATAGAGACAGAAGGGGAATCCAACAGGTTCATGGAGGAGTTGTTCCTCAGGCTCCTGTCATCTTTGGGCTTCTCCTCAGGTGACAGGTGGCTGTAGGCAGTGAGGAAGCAGAGGCTGACCAGCAGGGTGGCCAGGAACAGGTGAATGACATCCATCCCAGGAGGACTGTGTGGGGCAGGGAAGGCAGTCAGGCAGGTGGGCAAGGGGTTGTGGCAAGAGGATGGGCCCTCTTGCTTTCTTTGTGATTCTTTGGGCTGGTGCTCTGACCCCATTCTACAAGTGTCCCAGTGGAGCTGGAGAACTAGCAATGCTTAGGATAGGGAAGGGGTCTTGAGGAAGGAAGAAGAGAGAAAAGGAAAGACGGGGAGAGGAAGAGAGAAAGACAAGGAAGGGAAGGAGATTGAAGCAAAGAAAAGGAATGTCATCCAGAGGGTGGAGTAGTGGTTTTTTAAGTCAGTGGCCCTAGGAGACCCTAGGCCTGGGCAGAGTTGTTGGAAGTTCCCCAGTAGCGCCTCACAGTGAGAGAGGTTTTACTAAGGTGCAGAGAATAAGGCTCATAAGTTAAGACTCAGTGAGAAAGATGCAGGGATAAATGGCTTCTTCAGACAAGTACATATGTCGTTGCATACACTATATTCCCACACCCAGAGGGAATAAATGCAGGTATGGTTTGTGTTAGGAGGAGGGACCTGTTGACACAGGCTAACTGGATTTGTGGATTTACTGCTAGGTGAATTTTGATGAAGCAGATGGATTCCAGAATGGATTTCTTCCCTCGAATGCCAGCGTTTGGCTCAATCAGGGCTTCAGCAGCATCTTTATCTTCTCCCAGTGCCAGATCCCCACCCTTCACCCACCCCGTGGGTGTTCTCAGGTCTGGGACAAAGTTGAGGCTGCTTTTCCAAGTTTCTCTCCACCCTGCCTTAAGGCAAGAAGAGAATAAAATAGTCTTCTCATGCTGGTCCTGCCTACTCCTGGGCTCCCCTTAAAGCAGCCTGGCCAGTTTCTAGCCTATTCCTCCCAGGTCTCAGCTTATTGGAGTAAAATTTTCTGTATGTTTGTTACATTCCAGGAAGAGGGACCCACAGAGTTGGCCCTCGCCCTCATTATACACTTCTTGGTGTCCAGCCTCTATTCCTCTCAGCCCTGATGCCAGCTCTGATTTCTTCAGATCCTTTCATCCTTTCACAGGGCATTTGCCTATCATGAACTGACACTGATTTTCTTTCTCAAAGCCTGGTAGTGAGTCAATGAAATGAGTCCTGGGCTGGCAGTCAGGACCTCTGAATTCTTGTCTTGGCTCAAGCATTAGTAAGATGCATGACTTTGGACAAATCCATTCTCTTTTTTGTTTATGGGCTCTAATTTCCTTCTTGGTAAAATGAAGGGAGTGGGCTAATTCAGTGGTTTGCATTCACTTAACAGGGGAACTCTTTCTTTAAATAAATGCTGACTTGTAGACTCCCAACACGTAAAAGAGAAAGAGGCAATAAAGAGGTTTCTCAGGCAGCTCATATCTTTGTTGTGTGATGGGACAACACATCTTCTCAGGTCCTAAAGCCCAAAGCATCTCTTGAGGCCCTCAGCTTCCTAGTTCGTGCAGTCTGATCTCTGAGGTTCCTAGCTCCTATCAGCATAGTTAAACCAAAAAACCTGTATCAGAAAAGTCTAGGGACCGAGGCATAGTTATTTGCTCCATTCTCTGCTTCTCAGAACTTCACACTGTCCTCTGTCAAAGCCTTTATCATGTTATTTATGTTTGTCTCTCCTAGTTGATAGAAAAGGGAGAGGTTATGTTTTACTCATTTCTATGGCTCTGGACCAGGCACACTGACCAGCCCGGAGCAGTAACTCAGCAAATGTCAGCTTGATAAATGCTCATGTCTTAAACTAAGCTCCTCATCTTCCCAGCTTAGTGGGTTTCTGAAAAGAACACTGTTAGTTGCCTCTTTAGCATCAACTATGATCGTCCCCCTTTCTAAGAGGATCTTGGATTTCCTAGATACATATTTTGGGTGACAGTGACCTGACCCCAAGATCCAGGAGAGGCCTTGATTTATTCACGACAAACAGCAAAACCCCATCCCATCCTCACAGTATTGGTTCAGGCATGGGCATGCGACTGAAGATGATCTAATCCGAAGAAGCCCAGGCCTTTTTCTGATTGATTAGGGGAGCTCTTTCTCTCTCACTGGCTATGTAAGGAAAAGCCCGCAGTCCTGGTTAGTGCTGGCAGCGATCTTATAAAGGGGAGCTAGTCTTAGATTGAAGCTGACATAGTGGAAAGCAGACTGGACAGACAGTAAGAGAGAACATTGGTAATATAATTAAGCCACTAGATCAGAACTTGCCTGAAGCCATGTTATATTCGGACTTACCAATTAGATAAGCCAATACATTTCCTTTCTTATTTTAAACTAATATGAGTTTTCTGTTTTTCTCAATCCAAGGCATTCTAACGGATACTTTTGCTGTGTCAATTGCCCTGGAGTTGCATGTCTATGCCTATAACCAGACTCTAAGGTAAAAACTGCACACAGCACAAATTTTCTTCAGCATGGCAAATGATGGCTGTTGTTTTCCTTTTTCCATTTCACACCATAATAAGTAGTTAGCTTGCCTTTAGGAGTCATATTGTAAGAAACAAATTCTTTTCTTTGAACACCAGGATCACAGTCGGCGTAGTGAAAGGTTCACACCGTGAGAGGTGTACTGGAACTGAGACCAGCTGAAGGAATAGCAAATCCTCAGCTCCCAATTCTGGGGTGAGTATCTCCTCGCCCCAGAGCAGGAGCTCTCTGGATGGGATATTGAATAGAATTGTCTGCATTATTTAAATTGCTCCCCTCCCCTCTCACGCACTTACTAAGTACATATAGTTGGCTTTGCATAAATTAAATGGCTGTATGATCTGGCTCTTCTGTACTCTCTACCTTTGTCCAATGAACCTTCCTCCCCAGTCAAGAATCTTGATCTTAACCTTTGCATTTCTTTCCTAATTTTTTTTTTTTTTTGAGGAAGATCAGCCCTAAGCTAACATCTGCTGCCAATCCTCTTCTTTTTTCTAAGGAAGACCGGCCCTGAGCTAACATCCGTGCCCATCCTCCTTTACTTTATATGGAGGACGCCTACCACAGCATGGCTTGCCATGGGGTGCCATGTCCGCACCCGGGATCCGAACCGGCGAACCCCGGCCTGCCAAAGCGGAACATGTGCACTTAACCACTGAGCCACCAGGCCGGCCCCTCTTTCCTAATTCTTATATCCTATCTCTCACCAAATTTTACTTTATGTTTCCTTCAAATTATCTCATATTTTCCATTTCCTCTTCACCCCAGCCAGTTCCTTGCTCTCAATGGAACAAGGCAAACTGACTCTGTCTCCCTGCCTTTGTTCTTGTTTCCACAACATTGTCCACTCTCAACTCCCCCAGTCATGTCACCCTTCCTCCAGGGCCCAGCTTGATGTCAGCTCTAGTATATTTTCTCTTGCAATATTAGGCCAGCTCAAATAGCTCTCTCCCTTTTCTGAACTCCTCCAGCTCTTACATTCAATACCATTTCACTTAGTACTTCATTGTTCTCTAATTGTTAATGTGGGTCATTTTGATCAATCAGATTTAGTTCTTTGTTTAAAGAAGACAGGACAGTGCAGCTGAAAGAATGCAGGCTCTGCAGTCAACTCTGGTTTTACCACTTACAAGCTATGTGAGATCAAATTGCTTAACCACTCTGAGCCTCAGCTTCTTCATCAAAGAAAAGGGACATCATAATACCTACTATACAGGGTATGCTGGGAATTGGAATAGGATCAGGAGTTAAATGCACTGCCTGGTGTAAACGTTACTACTTGTATTCATTGCAGTGGACATATGTTTAAAGAAGTTAATTCTGTCAATTTTATATTTTCTAATTCTAATTTTTCATATAGATTTGATTTTAAAGCTTGACAATAAGGGACGGTCCCTCCAACTTTAAGAAGCTTAGAATGAAGGTTGGGGCCAGCTGTTTGGCTCTCCTCCTCCTGGAATGTAGTAGACATGCAGAATATTGTTCTAACCAAGCTGAGGGCTGGTAGGAGCAGGCTAGAAATTGGCCAACTAAGGGGAGACCACTTACTACACTGTGGCCTTGGAAATTTGATTTAATCTCTCTGAGTCTCAGTTTCCCATTTGCAAAGGGATTGGAATCTCAGTGCCTGCCTCAGAGAGTTATTGAAAACATGGAAATAACCTTTCAATAAAGCACCTAGCACAATGCTAGATATACATCATCGCTCGGTAAGTGTTTGCTGAAGCTGAATCTCTCTCCTGCTTGGGTCTCTCTCTGCCCTCTTTTTGCAGCAGTTCTATTCTGCCTAGTTGATCCTGCTAGCAGAATGAGCTGTATTCTCCTTGCTCACTGGTGGTGACTTCATTTCATTTTGGTTCACATCCCTAATAGCCCCACATGTTTCTGGTGCCCCACAGCCCTCATTCTCAGTCACTGATGGCTTCAAACTGCTCCTGCCCACCCAGAACCTTCCACAGGGGCCCAGAGCATCACGGTTGCCTCCCAGCTGCTGTAGCTCCATTGTCACCCATGCCTATCCCAGTTTGCCTTCCTGCCTGTTTTGGATGCCAGGGCTGCTTGGACTCTAACTTCTTACCTAGCTGAAAGGGTTTTCTAGACTGGTTCAGACCAACTAGAGCCAGCAGTGCTCTTTGGGATGGCTAGTTGGTTAAGACTGAGGAAAATGAGCTGACCTATATTTGAACTAATTCCTCCATTCCCTCCTTCTCAATTCCTGAGCCCTCTCTTCCTAGCAGTACTCCCTTCTCTCTCTAAGGACGCTGTCTGGGACAGCTTGAAGAGCAATTTCTCCTTCTCTCTTTTTCCCCACACCAATCAGTCACTAAGTTCTAGTGATATTCATTCTCTCCATTTCTTACATCCCTCCCTCCCTTTCCATTCCTTCTTACCCTAGGAGCCTAGTTCCTCCCACCTGGCCTTCCATGGGAGCCTCCTCACTGGCCTCCTTGTCTCCAGAACCAAGCTAAGTTTCCTTTTAAAGCTCTATTTTCATTCATTTACTCATTCATTCATTCATTCATCAAGTCAAAAAGTATTTGTTAAGCACCTACTGTGAACCAGCACTATGCTAGGTTCTCGGGATACAACCGTGATGTAGTCAGACATGATGCTTGTCTTTACAGCGCTTACATTCTATCAGGGAAGACTGACAAATTAAATAAGTTATTCTAATAAAGCTTGTTCTACGGGATATCTAAACTAGTGTGGGGGCTAGGGAAGCAAGCTGCACTGAAGCTGAGAACGGAGGGCTGCGTTGGAGTTAGCCATGTTGGAGAAAAGGGTGGAAGTGGTGATGGTTGTGTTGCAGACACTGAGAATCACATATGTGAAGATCCAAAGGTGAGAGGATGGTACACTGGAGAAACTACAAAAAGTTAAGTAAGGCTGGCAAATAGATGTAACAGGAGTTGGAGGCAGGGGCCAGATCATGACAGAACTGGCAAACCAGGGTAAGGAGTTTGGATAATATCTTAAGGTCAATGAAAATGACTGAAGAGTCTTGAATCGGGGAGGGACTTAATCAGATTTGCATTGTAGAAGGATGCCTCTGACTGCAGGGTTGAGACGGGGGCAAGACCAGGAGGAAGGAAAAACCTGTTAAGAGGCTGCTGGATTCCAAGCAATGTCATTCCTCTGCAGAGCTTATCTTGATTATCAGATAAAATACAAACTCTGCAGCCTCAGAAAGGCAACAGGGCCCTCCCCAATCTGTCCTCCACATTCCTTTCCAGCTTTATCTTTTCTTACAGAAAGCATATCTCCCAGCCAATCTTGGCTAATTCCTGGTCCCCATACAAAGCTCCCGACCTTTACTACTTCTGAAGCCTGACCACTTCTGAAGCCCTGATCACAGTACCTATCTTGCTATACAAGAATTTATTTACTTATCAGTTAATGTTTACTGAAGCTGAATCTGTAGCCCTTAGGGACTGCAGTACTCATTCACCTTTTCCACATTTTATGTAGCATTTGTACAGTCTTTGAGTTAAGAATGATATTTACATTTTTAAAGCTTTCTATTAAAAAATATATCCAACAGAGACTCTATGTGGTCCACAAAGCATCAAATATTTACTATTGGCCTTTTATAGAAAAAGTTTGCCAACCCTGTCTAGCTTGTAAGAATTGTGAGGGATTGGAGCAAGCACATGATATTTGCTCTATGAATATCTATTAACTGATAGGGTAATTAACTGCTTCTTTGGGTAAAAATATTAATGACCCTTTTTAAAAGGCAAATGTGATCTTAGGAAAGATAACTTGTGCCATTACCAACTAATAATATTTCTCATTGATTTATCAGGTTTCAGATTTGATTTAGGACAGAGTTGAATCTTAACGAGACAAGAATTAGGACTGGTAAATTTTGATTATTAGAGGCAAGGGGATAATCTGCATCATAGTTATCACAATGTTTTGAAACTTTCTATTATACCATGCTGCCTATAATTCACAAAGAATCAATGCAATAACACCTGGATTACACATAAGAAATACAATTACTGGAAATTGCAAGACAACATTTTGATTAGTTACATAAAATTAAATGTGTATTTTAAGATTTTATTCTGTATTCTCTGGTCTCTTCCAAAAGCAATTTTGTATTTAGTATTTGCCTATTGACTGTTGCTAAACACACCATTTTTTTAAATATATATTTCTTGTTTGTTTGTTTTTTTTTTTAAGGATTTTATTGTTTTCCTTTTTCTCCCCCCAGTACATAGTTATATATTCTTCGTTGTGGGTCCTTCTAGTTGTGGCATGTGGGACGCCGCCTCAGTGTGGTTTGATGAGCAGTGCCATGTCCGCGCCCAGGATTCGCACCAACGAAACACTGGGCCGCCTGCAGCAGAGAGCGCGAACTTAACCACTCGGCCACGGGGCCAGCCCCTAAACACACCATTTTTTCAAGTGGCAGAGCTCCAGCAGCAATGGGTATTAATTAGAAGGACAAATCAGAAACAAATTTCACTTGAAAAGAAAAAGGAAAGGATGGAGATATGGCAGAATGGATTGGGGAAAAGCTCTAATTAAGGAAAGGCTCTGATTAAGACAAGACACAAGAGTCATGTCATTGATTGGGAGGCAGTAGGTGTAGTTACTCTATTTCTTTGGGTTTTCCTTATGATAAATGATATAATGCTGGCCAAAAAGCATGCTGGGAATTCCTGCAAAGAAGCAAAAGGGTGGTTGAGAAATCTGTGTTAGAATAGGAGTGGCTGGAGTTTGGGGAAGATTAACTGAGACCCAAAGTCCGCATTTACCACTTGCCCTGAACATCTGATAATGCAGGAAGAAGACTTCACCAATCAGAGCAGCCAGCAAGCCTAACATAAATACTAGCCACTGCACAATGGGAAGGGAGCAGATCTCCCCAGGCAACATCTCCAGACTAACTCAGGATACATAGTGAATCGAAGGGTTTAATTTTTTTAAAAGTTTCCTTTGCTGTACAAGTAAGTCTGAAGGAATAAACTTAAAATACAATTTCTTAGAACCTCAGTAACTTGGTGGAACTATAAAACTGGACTGAGCCTGGGAAAGGTGAAGTCTCAGTGTAATTAATCTTATTTGGGTGTTGGGAGAGAGCTAGGAACCAGGATTCCTTACACCAACCCAAGGGGAATATGTATATTCTAAATGTAATATAAGTCCATAATACTTAGTTGTATTATGATCCTTGGGGTCAGATATTTTTTAGAGTTCAGAATTTTGTGGATTTTAGAAAAACAGTATCATCTATACACTATATTAAACCACATATAAGGGATCTGGGAGCACCCATAATAAAAATATTGACACTTCTGCAGAAAAAAGTTGTGAATATTCTTAAGAAATAAGATAAACAAAGACCATGAATTGATTCGCATTAATTCAGGACAGGTTTTGTTGCCAAATGACTTCAGGTAAGGTTAGGTTTTGCTGCCAAATGTGTTACCAAAGGGAAAAAAATGGCTAGTTTTCAGAGTTTTGGGATTTTGCAATTTCAGGTAAAGAATTATGAACCTGTACAAACCCTCATTGCTGTTACTATTCAACGTGGGACACACACTCCCTGCTGTTAATACAGGATAATAATCCTGACAGCAATGACTACCTGTGAAATTGTGTTTCTTAAGAGTAATTTGTCCTTCCACTCTGTAGTGGTGAAGACTGTTTTTTGAACTGTGGTATCACTGATGATAATTTCCCCTCTTAAACTCATCATCTGCTTTAAGTTACTGCTGAGGACTTAAGATGAGTTCCTCCTCAGCGCAGTGGATATACAGAATCCAGAAAGGGGAGTCAGGTCACCTGGACACACCTAACTTTTAAGTGACTGTGTGACCCTGGGCCTGTCTGGGCCTCTGCTCTCTCATCTTTGGATGAGAGGATAGGACTACACAGCTTAGTAGAGTACGAGGCACACAGCAGAACTTTAATAAAGATTTGCTTACTGAATGAAAGAATCTAAGGACCTTTCTATTCTAAAATTCTATAAATCCATAATTTCTGATTCTTGCTTCCCAGGCTTTGGGGCAGGTTAAACAGTTGCACAAAGAAAGATTTTGTAAAGGCCACTTGTTCTGTATCCTTATGAGTTGAAGGATTTATAAATGCATGAGTGTGACTGAATCTCATTAAGCCCTGGAAAGGAGGGCATGGAAAGTCATAGCTAAATGCAATTGGCTTATGCATCTCAGGAGTCTTGTTGATGTGTGTGTATGTGTGCATGCGTGCATACTGATGTGTAAGGGCTCTGATTGAGGGAATACAGGAGACAAAAGTGCCCAGATCATTACTGACTAGGATGAGACAAGGAGACAGTGTATCAGTATACGGTGTACACTGAATGTGCACTGCAGACATCCCCTTAGCTATGGCCCTGAGGATAGCCTGATATCTTAATCCTTTAGGATCAGGGCCTTGGTCCCCAAAGCAAAGGAAAAGATTACAATCTCCCAGTGATGGGGCATGGCTAACTATCTAATGGGACAGAGGTATAGTGAGCGATGAGAACTGAGGAAGAGGTGAAGGCAGCAGAGTCTTCTTGAATACAGTGAACAATATCAGCTGTTGACCATACTAGGTATTAACAAGGTGCAGCCCTGAACGCCTGCCCTGGGCTTTGCTGGTGGCACACCAGTAAGGAGAGCCAGGGTGTCTGGGCAGGGGAGGTGACTGGGCTCAGTTGGTTGTTATAATAGTGGCTTCCACTGGCTTTGCTAAGCACCAATGGCTGAGGACTTGGGGGTCTAGGTGAAGCTCAACCCTGTGGAGAAGAAAAGTGACCAGAGGTGAAGTAGTGTTTGATAGGGGCCCAACATGGAGGAGCAACTGTCGACTGCAAAGACTTATATAAGCTAGTTGTGACGGAGGCAGTCTTTTGGAACAAAACGTATACTTGAGAAGAAAAGGAAATTACAGCAGGAGGGAATCTTAACCTTGAAATCATCTGCAAAATTTTGTGCATATGTTCATTTTTTTGGAGAGAAGGTCCATAGCTTTCTCTGGATCCATAAGATGGTCTCTGCCCCCTTAAAAGCTCAGAACCGCTCAGCTTCTAGGAGCTAAAATGGAGACACCCTTCTTTGTATATTATGTTCCTGCAACCTGAATGGGCTCATCCAGAATCACAGGCACATGAGAGCAGAGGGTATTGCCATTTTTTTCTGTTCAGGCAATAATTCAGTTCTATACCTGGAAGAGTGTGCTTCTGGAAGGGGCACATCATTCCAGATTAGTGCTGGCTCAGAATGTATTAAAGAAATATAACATTGAAGCAAACTGAAGAATACAAACAATGTGGTCCCACTTGTGAATAAATATCAAAACTCCCTCAAATGTGTATACTCTTAGATACGCAAAGAAAAAACCCTGGAAGGATATATATTAAAAGTTTTTTTATTGAGTTATTGATAGGTTACAATCTTGTGAAATTTCAGTTGTACATTATTGTTTGTCAGTCATGTTGTAGGTGCACCACTTCACCCTTTGTGCCCACCCCCCACCCCACTTTTCCCCTGGTATCCACTAAACTGTTCTTAGTCCATAATTTTAAATTCCTCATATGAGTGGAGTCATACACAGATTATCCTTCTCTCGCTGGCTTATTTCACTTAACATAATTCTCTCAAGGTCCATCCATGTTATTGCAAATGGAATGATTTTGTTCTGTTTTGCAGCTGAGTAGTATTCCATTGTATATATGTACCACATCTTCTTTATCCATTCGTCTGTTGATGGGCACTTAGGTTGCTTGCACGTCTTGGCTATTGTAAACAGTGCTGCAATAAACATTGGGGTGCACAGGACTTTTGGGATTGCTGACTTCAAGCTCTTTGGACAAATACCAAGCAGTGGGATGGCTGGATCGTATGGTAGTTCTATTTTTAGTTTTTGAGGAATCTCCATACTGTTTTCCATAGTGGCTGCACCAGTTTGCATTCCCACCAGTAGTGTATGAGGGTTCCTTTTTCTCCGCAACCTCTCCAACATTTGTTGCTATTAGTTTTAGATATTTTTGTCATTCTAACGGGTATAAGGTGATATCTTAGTGTAGTTTTGATTTGCATTTCCCTGATGATCAGTGACGATGAGCATCTTTTCATGTGCCTATTGGCCATCAGTATATCTTCTTTGGAGAAATGTCTGTTCATGTCTCCAGCCCATTTTTTGATTGGGTTGTTTGATGTTTTGTTGTTGAGTTGCGAGAGTTCTTTATATATTATGGATATTAAGCCTTTGTCAGATATATGACTTCCAAATATTTTTTCCCAGTTAGTGGGTTGTTTTTTTCTTTCAATCCTGTTTTCATTTGCCTTGAAGAAGCTCTTTAATCTGATGAAGTCCCATTTGTTTATTCTTTCTATTGTTTCCCTTCTCTGAGAAGGCATGGTGTCCGAAAAGATCCTTTTAATACTGATGTCAAAGAGTGTACTGCCTACGTTTTCTTCCAGAAGCCTTATGGTTTCAGGTCTCACCTGATCCATTTTGAGTTTATTTTGGTGAATGGTGAAAATGAATGGTCAATTTTCATTCTTTTACATGTGGCTTTCCAGTTTTCCCAGCACCGTTTGTTGAAAAGACTTTCTTTTCTCCATTGTATGCCCTCAGCTCCTTTGTCAAAGATAAGCTGTCCATAGATGTGTGGTTTAAAAAAAATTTTTTTTTTTTTGAGGAAGATTAGCCCTCAGCTAACTACTGTCATAATAGTAGGGGCTGGCCCTGTGGCCAAGTGGTTAAGTTTGCATGCTCGGCTTCGGTGGCCCAGGGTTTCGCTGGTTTGGATCCTGGGTGCGGATGTGGCACTGCTAATTAGGCAATGCTGAGGTGGCGTCCCACATGCCACAACTAGAAGGACCCACGACTAAAATATACAACTATGTACTGGGGGTATTTGGGGAGAAAAAGCAGAAAAAAAAAAAAGGGAAGATTGGCAACAGTTGTTAGCTTAGGTGCCAATCTCTAAAAAAGGAATTTTTTTAATAGTGATTACTTCTTAGGAGTGAAATCGAGGATGGAGAGTAAAGTAGAGACATGCACTTCTTTACATACTTCCGTATTTGAATTTTTTTACAACTATGTTATTACTTTGTAGGAACAATAAAGGATGATAGAAATAAAATACTGGATGCTGCTTGACAAATCATCAAAAGATTTAAAGAAGCTGGATAGAGAGTTATATTTGATTTGTGACAATGAGGCTAGGGAATTGGCCGGACCCTCCTCCTCTTTTGTACCTCAAGTTCAGAGTGCAGTTTGTTCTTAGCACCTACTGCTCTGTCACCAGAACAAAGGGCTTTCTCAGAGCATAGCTTCCTTTTCCCTGGGGTCTCTTCTTCATGCTGGAATAGTCTCAAACCCTACTACCCTTCTGGTTCATCAGCCGCTGTTTCTGATATGACAAAACCTAGAAGAGGTAACATAATTTGTGTTGTGGTTTAGTTTCTCAGCCAAACTAGTGTACCAAATGCTGAGGGCAGGGCCAGAGGAGAAATATCTCTCATTCATAGATACCTAGATTCTCCACATCAGATAATGGCATAGGGATCCCACTCTCCACACATCTTTCACTCACCTGGGCAGCTGGTAGGGCTGAGTTTAGGAGGCTCCATTAGGGCTACTGGCCCATTCCTTAATGTTCACTCAGGCTTATCAGTGATCATTTCTGGGGTAGCATGAGGTGGCAATATGTTTTATCTACTTAGTTTGTCTTAGAATAGCCATTCAAGCAAAAGATATTTTTTGAATGCCATGGGAAGCCTGCCCCGACCACCTCCCTCTAGGGGAGTTAATTATTCTCTCCTCATTAAACACACTGTATTGTAGTGATTTGTTCATTTGCCCGTCTCTTCTAGACTGAGGCCTCTCTAAGGGCGGGGCCTGTACCTTATTCACCTACATGCCCTCCCCTCCCCTCTACCCCCTGCCCCAGAGCCTAGCACCATGCTCAGCACAAAATAAGGTCTCAGTACATGTTTCTCTCAATCGAATCAATTTACTATATGCTCAGGATAGATGGATAACAGAGTCCTTGCCTGTAAATGGCTTTCAGTCCGGCAGGGAAGACAGACAACCAACAAGAAAAGGAGGAGAGAAGTGCTAGAGTTGAGGTATAAGGGAAATAAAAGCCTTGGGTCGGCAGAAGAAACAGAATGGTTAAACAAACAGTACAGGTCTTGGATGATTTTGAGTTATTCTGGAGCAAGAATCTCTCTAATTTCCTCAGTTTCCTTCCAATTTTGGGCTTGCAGCTCCTGGAGCACTCCCACAGTCACCTCTATGCTGCTCTCCCCGGACCCTTCCTGGCTCACAGAGTTCTGTGCAGCAGACAGGGGTGCCCTTCCTCTCCAGCCTCTGCTGCCTTTCCCTTAAGCAGTCTCCCTGAATTTCCTGCTCTAGAGGGCGGCTTCCTTTTACAAACATTAGGCCAGTGACAGCCAGAGTGCACAGCCAAAGCTAAGTCCTGAGATTTCCATCCTATTTTAATCAGTTTAATTGGCTGGAGGTTTTCTTAAGAGACCAAATCTCATACTGGGAAGATCATTAGGTCCTGCACATCCAAATCAGGCAGGTGACCCTGGGGCCACAGAAAGTACTGAGTGGCCTGAGTCAGTGGTACAGGTGCCAAGTTCTCAAACCTCTCCCGGGGATAATTCTAGGCATTTCATTACCTCTCTCCAAACAAAACAGGGAGCCAATTTCCTCCTCATTCCTATCTCCCAGGATGTAACTTAGAGGCAGGTTACCTAATTTGCAGGGCTCCATGCAAAATGAGAATGCAGGACCACTTGTTAAAAAGTTAAGAATCTCAAGAAGGTGACAGGAGAGCATTAAACTAAGCACGAGGCCCTCTAAGTGTGGGGCCCCGTGCAACTGCACAAGTTGCCTGCCCAAGAAGCCAGCTTGGTTACAAGATTGAGAAAGCTGACACTGATAATGTGACATTATGGCTATGAAGAAGTTTGTGGATTAGGGGAAACACTAAATTACACTCAGTTAAGTTTTAGCAGTAAGTTATGTAATAATGAGCCTGCTTATAGACATCACCTGCAAGCTCACTAACCAGTGCTTCAGGCATCAGACATCTCAAAGGAGCAGGGGCCAAAGAATGGACCTGGGTTCTTGACCCAGCCGTCCCAGGTCTGGCAACTTCTGGCAAGTTACTTTCTCCCTATAGGCATCTTTTTCTTCACCTGTACTGGAAAGGATTTGAATTAGACGTTTAAGTTCTCTTCTACCCCTGACTTGCTGTGATTCCAGATGAGTGGCATCCCCTTTTGAGAAGCTGCCACACATGCTGTTGAACATTCCTTTTGCTGGCAAGGATTTGCCCTCTGAAAATAAACCTGATTTCTGGAAACAGATAATGCTTTGCAGCCAAATCTGGTAAGGATAGTAATGTGTGGCCTAAGTCATGAGATTTCATAATTTAAACATGACTTTAATTTTTAGCTGACACAACCAGAATTGAAATAGCCAGTTGAGTATTTTTCCCCAAAGTCGTAACCTTGAGAGGCCATAAATTCATTCTGATGCTGAAAGTTGCTTAAACTATCTTTAGAATTCTGGACACGCCTTTAGAGGCAATTTAGAGGTCATACAAGAAAAAATACCCTATAACTTAATAATCACAGCTTTTATCTTGGGATGGAAACCTGTTTCAATTAAGGACCAGACATGCATCCCTAAAGTAATCAAAAGCCTTATGGAGGCAAATATAAATTCCTTCTTTTTAAAAAAACTTATTTAGGAGAGGAGCATATAAAATGTAAGCTCACCAGATTTTAGAATTAACGAGAAGAGAATAAAACAGGCAAAAAAGGAAAGTAGAGAGGAGAAAGACAAGTAGAAAAAAAAGGAAATAGAAGAAGAGTTATGGGGTTGGGAGCTGGGGGGTAAAGGGAACTTCCAATTTACCTATAGTCTTTTTGTCTTTTTTTTTTTTAAATAAAAAAGACTTTAAGCAAATATGGTAATAAATAAGGATAATTCTGGGTGGAGGTTACATGAAATTTTCTATATTTAAAAATATTCTCACAATATGAAAAAGGAAAAAAAAAGAAGAGGTAAATTGTACTCTGGTCTCTGGTAGATCACAGCCCTTTGAAATATTGATTAGGGGTTCAGAGCTCTTGGGTCTTTAGACTTTCTAAGAGTGGGACAATTATTTACCACCAAGCCAAGATGGAGGCTCTGTCTCTGTCTGAATGGGATGACTCTCTAACTAGAGTAAAGTGTGTCTCATCCCACCCACAAGATCAGGGTTTGTGACTTAATGTTGCTTATCCCTAAGTGGACTCCATCTTGCCCCAGTGGGGAGAAGAGTGAAGGAAGGAAAACATGGGCCCCTCAGCATCGGTCAGAATCAGTGTCAGACATAGGCTTATGCTTGAGTCCCTGCATGCTTCTCCACAATCATGGGCAGGGAATAGAGAGCAAGATAAGAGCAGAGTTGTGTACTTCTGGACCTGTTGCTTCTAGTTTGCAAATGAGAGTTTCTTTTCACCTTGTCTAGAATGCCATGGCCATTCCCCATCTTCTTCTCCAAATCCTACCCTTCCCTTCAGGAGCCTGCTTAAACCCTGCCTCCTCCAGGCCCACTGTTCTCTGGCCTGTCTCTGGGTTCTCGTCTTCTGCTAGACAGAGGAGCCCCTCTACCTGGGGACTGCCTGGATTGTCATCTCTTAAAGTTTGTTTGGAAAGCCAGTCCCACTCTGTGCTGCTCCAAATCTCTCCTGCTGATCCAGGCCACAGAGGTCCAAGATCAAGAATGTTTTCAGTTAATACTTTTCCTCAGACAACCTCTCTCTCCTAGTCTGAGTTCTATGGGAAGGCAGAGTGGGACAACTCACAAAACAGAATTTTAGCCACATTCCGCCTCAAAATATCTTCCCTGAACTAGCCAGGTCCCATAGCATGTCTTAAGGGATACTAAAGTGCAAATGCTCTCAGTCATGATTAGATTGTAGCAATTAGAGTTACTGGATTAGTTTACTGTTTTGAAGCTTTTTTTAAAGGAAGATTAACGCTGAGCTAACTGCTGCCAATCCTCCTCTTTTTGCTGAGGAAGACTGGCCCTGAGCTAACATCCGTGCCCATCTTCTTCTACTTTATATGTGGGACGCCTGCCACAGCATGGCTTGCCCAGCGGGGCCATGTCCGCTCCTGGGATCTGAACCGGCAAACCCTAGGCTGTCAAAGCGGAACATGTGAACTTAACCTCTGCGCCGCCTGGCCAGGCCCTACTGTTTTGAAGCTTAAGGGGCAGAACTCTGAGGAAGATAGGGGAGGAGGAAGCAAAGAAAGGGGAGTTCAGAGAGCTTTGGGGCACGGTGTTAGGAGGGCAGATTCTGCTGAGTGTGGAGAATGAGACACCAAAAGGGAGGAAGGGACTGATGAAGAGGACCTGGGGAAGCCCTGGTCATAAATTTGGCTCACTTCTCGAGGCTGCCTCCTTGTGAATGGGTCTGAAGAAAGGCACTTCACTTCAGAGACTGAACTCAACATTTTGAGAGTTGCTTTAATCAGCCTCATCCATGTGGGACATGAGGAAACATTAGAAAGACAAGGCCAGTTAAGCATGAGGAATTCATCAATATCTAAAGTTGTTAGTTCTTCCTGTCTGTCTTTGGTTAACTCAGTCTCAAAGGTTCAGAATCCCTGCTGAACCAGTAACCAAAGCTACCCTGGGCTAAGCCATCGTAACTGTTGCCTGGACAGCTGTGAATGTTTCTTAATTGACATCCTGCCTTCATTCTTGCCCTGTTCCATAGCCAGACTGATTTTTTTTGGGGGGGTAAAGGGAAGCACAATTAAAATCACACATCACTGCTTGCTTAAAACCTTTAATAAGGCCGGCCTGGTGGCACAGTGGCTAAGTTCACACGTTCTGCTTCGGCCAACATCAGGCTGTCAGGCTGATACCAAAGCCTGACAAGGACAACAGAAAAAAGGAAAACTACAGGCCAAACAAAAAATCCACTGTTTCCTTGTTGATTTTCTGTCTGGATGACATATCCATTGATGTGAGTGGAGTGTTGAGGTCCCCTACTATTATTGTGTTATTATTAATATCTGCTTTTAAGTTTGTTAATAGTTGATTTATATACTTTGGTGCTCCTGTGTTAGGTGCATACATGTTATAATTGTTATGTCTTCTTGATGGAGTGTCCCTTTGACCATTATATACTGCCCCTCTTTGTCTCTCTTTACCTGTCTTATCTTGAAGTCTACTTTGTCTGATATAAATACTGTGACACCTGCTTTCTTTTGTTTGCCATTAGCTTGAAGTATCGTCTTCCATCCCTTCACTCTGAGCCTGTGCTTGTCATTGGAGCTGAGATGTGTTTCCTGGAGGTAGCATATTGTTGGGTCTTGTTCTTTAATCCATCTCGCCACTCTGTGTCTTTTTCTTGGAGAATTCAATCCATTTACATCTAGGGTGATTATTGATATATGGGGGCTTAATCCTGCCATTTTATCACTCGTTTCCTGGTTCTCTTGCATTTCTTTTGTTTCTTGTCCTGTGTATTTCGGTCTACCAGTTGAATTATTTAGTTTTTAATGATGTGTTTCTTTGTTTTCTCCTTATTTATTCTTTGTGTCTCTATTCTGCTTTTTTGTTTAGTGGTTACCATGAGGTTTGTATTCAGAATCTCATGTATAAGATAGTCCATTTTCTGATGGCCTCTTATTTCTTTAGACTAAATCTATTCAGTCCCTTTCCTCTTCCCCTCCTAAGCTGTTTTTCTCACATCTTACTCCATCTTGTGTTGTCAGTTTGTGGTTAAAATGACAAGATTATCTTTGTTTTTGGTGTTTTCCTTCCCTTTATTTTTACTGCTATATTTGAGTATTTGCTAATCTGTTCTGATTCTGTCTACCTATTTATCTCCTTACTCCATGCTTTTCAACCCCTTTCTCCCCTTTTTTTTTCATATATGAGGGCCTTCTTGGGGATACTGGTATGTGTGGGGACATCTCATAGCTATGAACTCACTTAGCTTTTGTTTGTCTGGGAAAGTTTTTCTTTCTCCATCATATCTGAAGAATATTTTCACTGGATAGAGTATTCTTGGCTGAAAGTTTTTGTCCTTCAAGGATTTGAATATGTCATTCCAGTCTCTCTTAGCCTGTAAGGTTTCTGCAGACAAATCTGCTGAAAGCCTGAGAGTGGTTCCTTTGTAGGTTATTTTCTTCTGCCTTGCTGCTCTTAGTATTTTTTCTTTTGTCATTCACGTTTGCCAGTTTTACTACCATATGCCTTGCAGTAGGCCTTTTTACATGGACATATCTGGGAGATCTGACAGTGTCTTCCACATGGATTTCCATCTCCTTCCCTAGGTTTTGGAAGTTCTCTGCTATTATTTCTGCTCCATTCTCCTCTTCTTCTCTGGAATACCTATAATTTTTATGTTGCATTTCCTAATTGAGTCAGATATTTCTTGGAGACTTTCTTCATGTCTTTTTAGTCTTAGTTCTCTCTCCTACTCTACCTAGAGCATTTCAACATGTCTGTCTTCCTATTATGCTGATACGCTCCTTTATGATGTCCACTCAAGTGTTCAGGGAATCCATGTTTTGTTTTATTATTCGTTCCATTGTGTCTTTCATCTCTAATATTTCTGATTGATTCTTCTTTATAGTTTCAATCTCTTTTGTGAAGTAGCTCCTCAATTCGTTGAATTGTTTTTCTATATTCTGTTTTACGTCGTTGAGTTTTTTGATGATAGCTATTTTGAATTCTTTGTCATTTAGATTACATATTTCTGTGTCCTCAAGACTGATTTCTGGGTACTTGTTATTTTCTCTCTGGTCTGGAGATTTAAAGATTTTATTTTTCCTTTTTCTCTCAAAGTCCCCCAGTACATAGCTGTGTATTTTTAGTTGTGGGTCCTTCTAGTTGTGGCATGTGGGATGCCACTTCAGCATGGCCTGATGAGTGGTGCCATGTCCGCACCCAGGATGCAAACCAGCAAAACCCTGGGCCGCTGAAGCAGAGCAGGCGAACTTAACCACTTGGCCAAGGGGCTGGCCCCTGGAGATTTAATATAATGTTTGATACTGCTAGCAGGCATGGCTTTTTTTATGCATTCTGGTATTATTTGGTTGCAGTTACTGCCTATCACCACTGGGTGGGGGTCAAGAGCTGCATATTCTGAGCCCTCAGCCTTCTGCTAAGATCCCAGGCACTGGAGCCAGTGCTGGGCGGGTCAGGGGAGGGGCACTTTCTCCTGCATGCTCTGGGCTTTTTCTTGCTCTACTTTCCTGGGGTGTTTGCTTGATGAGGTCACCCCCTACAAAGCTTTTGCCCCAGGAGAGGGCTTCCCTCTAGGCTGCAAGGGCCTTCAGGGACCCTTGATGTTCCCGTGAATGAACTTCCCCTCCCCCGTTCCTTTCCTTTCAAAGGCTTCCTGCAGTCCCAGATCACAGTCTTTAGGGGAGGGAGCAAAGTTTTCTCTTATCCTGTTCCACCTTCTCCAAGGGGGAGCTCCAGCCTCTCCGCCCTCCACCATATGACTGCATGGGTCTCTCAGACGTTTTTTGTGTTGTGTTTGGATGTCCTCTGTTGGAGTATGAATGTCTTTTTTGTTGTATGGTGGGAGGGAGAGATTACCAGGAAAGCTCACTCTGCCATGATACTGACATCTCTCCCCCTGTGCAGACTTTTAAAGGTGTGGTACATCGTCCTAAAGTTTTAAAACAATAGCTGTGGAGTCTTTGTGTATGTGTGTCTATATGTATGTTATATATGTGTGATATTTTACCTCTGGATGGTATGGCCAAAATTAAGAGCTCTATTTGTAATTGGCTTAAAGTAACTGCTTACATAAATTCTTTCTAAATGTAATAGAAACTAACCCAAATGTTTTTCAAGTTAATGTGATATGAAATAATCTTTGGTAAATGGAAACTTTTTAAATTTGTTGGTTTGATTAAAATATGCTCGTCCTCAGAGTTATCAGCCCTAGATATGATGCAGACATGCAGTATGGGTGTACTAGTCAAATAAGCTCATGTTATCCCTGTTACAAATTTGTCAGCAAAATAATAGCTTTAAATAATAGCTGATTTTGTCTAACATCTCATGAAGTTTTCGTGGGTAACTTAGACACAATTGTTGAGAGCAAATGATTTAGATGTAAGTGAGATAAGGGTTCATAGATAAACTTTTAGCAATAATTATAGTTCATGGCATGTGTACTTAACTTCCAAAATCTCTTTGGTAATTTGAAACTTTGAAGTTTTGCTAGGTAAAATTAAATGATAACAATGCATTGAGTATTTAGATTATTTTCAAATAAGATAAAATATTAGATGTTAATTATTAAAGATAGGTTTATTTACTTTTGGCTTCTTACTACACAGAAACTAAAAAATGTTTGGGTCTATTAGAAAACATTTTGTATTTTATTAAAAGATTGTACTATAAAGTAAACATGTTTCTAGTGTGGGGGATCAGAATTGACCACCTCAAAATGTATCTCTTTGCCTTGATTATTTTTAAGAACAAAAGACTCTGAAAGAAAGTTTGACCTTCCCCCTAACTGCCTAAAAGAATTTAAAATAGAAGGCCTGTCCCAGGAAGGAGCTAATACCCTAAGATAACTGCAGTGTAATGTAAAATGTGTCTTTCAGGTCACATTGGCTAGAGTTGGTCCATTCTCATTTCCATCTTCACCTAAATTGCCTTCCTTCCCTTTGAAGCCCCAAACCACTACCCCCAACATCCTCCTTTCTCTTTAACTGAAGATGGTATTTAAGGTGACAGGCTTTGGCCGTTCTGGCAAGTTACTCCGTTTTCCTTGGTTTCTCCCATGTATACATGTCATTAAACTTTGACTTTCTCCTGTTATTCTGTCTCATGTCAATTTAATTCTTAGACCAGCCAGAAGGACCTAGAGAGTAGAGGAATTGTCTTCCTCCCCTACAGGGCTATTGCACAGAGAATTTGTCCCTACTAGCATTCCAGCTTCTATTACATACTGTGTGGGCTCAGGCAATATTACTGGTTCCCATTTAACATGGCCAATTAACATTGCTTGAAGGGCGGATCTACATGCCTTCTGTTTTACAATATTAGGTAGGGGAAATGTTCCCCAGTCACATACAATGTCCATCTCCATAACAGAATCAGATAAAGGGATGCAACCACCTCACAACAAAGCCTGTTCAAATATACTAATTCTTCTACAAATATTTACCTTAATTCTATCAAACCTTACGTTCCTAACTGTAGCCTCCACTAGGACTTGATGAACAGGTTTTGGTTTTATAATACTAGTGTTGGTGAGCACAATGCAGTCTATACAGAAACTGATAAATAATCATCTACACCTAAAATTACACAACGTTATAAACCATTATGACCTCAATAAAATAATTGAAAAAAACAAAAAACATGACTACAGGCCCAAAATGGAGTCATTTATGCTAAGCTCCCCATCACCAAACGTAGACTTAATTACAGTTTTGGCTCTCCCAGAAATGGAATCTTAAACCAGTCAATCAGGAACTGCCTGATCAGTACTAGTGTGGTAATCTGATTGATAGACTCCTGTCATTCCCTAAGGGAAATTGACTTCACAATAAGCGGGCTGCTTTTTTGCCTTGTATAACTTCCTTGTTCCTGCTCGTTTCTGGCTATGACAGTCTTTCATTTTGCACAACTCCTTGGAGCTTCCTTCCACCTGCTATATATGCCCACTTCAAATAGATTTTTGCTCAAATAAACTCTTAAAAGTTTTAATATGCGGGGCTGGCCCGGTGGCACAGCAGTTAAGTGCACACAATCCACTTTGGCAGCCCAGGGTTCGCCGGTTCGGATCCTGGGTGCGGACATGGCACTGCTTGGCATGCCATCCTGTGGTAGGCATCCCACATATAAAGTAGAGGAAGATGGGCATGGATGTTAGCTCAGGGCCAGTCTTCCTCAGCGAAAAAAGAGGAGGATTGGCAGCAGTTAGCTCAGGGCTAATCTTCCTCAAAAAAAAATTTTAATATGCTTGGGGCCAGCCCAGTGAGTGGCACAGCGGTTAAGTTCACACATTCCACTTCCCGGCAGCCCGGGATTCACTGGTTTGGATCCTGGGTGTGGACATGGCACCGCTTGGCATGCCATGCTGCGGTAGGCATCCCACATATAAAGTAGAGGAAGATGGGCATGGATGTTAGCTCAGGGCCAGTCTTCCTCAGCAAAAAGAGGAGGGTTGGCAGTAGTTAGCTCAGGGCTAATCTTCCTCAAAAAAAAAAAAAAACATTTTAATATGCCCCAGTTCATCTTTTAACATTGTGTAGGGGAAATGTTCCCTGGCCAGACATAATATCTATTACCATAAAATATTTGGGTAAAGTTAACCCAAGTTCTTTACATAATGCCTGTTTAAACATTCCAACTTTCACAATCCTATCAACCCTTACACTTTCATGTTCTCTCAGTCTAACTGTAGCCTGAGTCAGGGCTTCACCAATGGGTTTTAGTACCCCAGAGTTTCCTGTATCAAGCAGTCTTGGAAACTTCTCTTCTCCACCCCCTACCCCTTTTACCCAATCTTGTGCAAAAGGCTTTGGGTCCCCAGTGAGGGGTCGAGCCAAGAAACCCTGACCCTTTCGTCAATCTTTATCTTAATTAGCTTAATCACTGCCCCAAGCAATTGCTGGTCAGGTTTCTCATTGTAATTTCTACCTTTTGACTTTTGTGTGTGTGTTTGTGAGGAAAATTGGCCCTGAGCTAACATCTGTGTCAGTCTTCCTCTATTTTATGTGGGATGCTGCCACAGCACAGTTTGATGAGCAGTGCTAGGTCCATGTCTGGGATCCAAACCTGAGAACCCCAGGCTGCTGAAGTGGAGTGCACAAACTTAACCACTATGCCACTGGGCCTGCCCCTACCTTCTGCCTTAAAATTTCTCCAACATGGGTAAATAGGGTAGACTTCTTTGAGGCCCTTTAATGTTGAGGGAAGGATAAGGGGCCCCTTTGGCCCTCTCAGTCTTAGGTGGTGCTGTATTAACATCTTTGTTTTAATGCCATCATGTCTGTTTTATTCATCTCATTTCTTAATAACCATCTAAAGATTTCAACCCTGCTGAGACTGAGTCCATGACTCTCCCCTTTCTGTTTCCTCTTTCTTTCACTCCTATCAAAATTTGCTTTATTCATCTTACTTCTTAATAACCTTTTTAAAAATTTCCACCTTCTTGGGAAAGTCCCTGGCCTCTCCCCACTCTCTTGTTAATTAACCTAATGTTTTTATTAGCATCTGTAAGACCCATGAGGGGAAGGTGAGATAGCAAATTTGGTAAGGCTTCCTAAGTTGTTTCTTGGTTTTACAACAATAAGCTTATATGAGATTGTAAGTGAACATAAGTGAGGCCATCTTGTTACACTAAATAACCCTTTCCTAGTTGAAATCTTTCTAGCATGTGATCATTACAAATTGCTGCAAGCTTTCATGATTTTCTGGCCCTGATCCTGTGCAAATACCCCTGTTGAGGTACTCTGATAGCTTTGTTCTTAACAATTTTAGTGAATTTTCCCAGGGAATAAGAAGGCCTCCAGAAAGAAAGAACACCTGTAGAATATTCATCATCATCAACAGAAGAAAAGCACAATGAGAGAACCTGGAGTCCAACATGCACATTTCTAAACACCCTCCTTACCGCTCACTTTCCCTATATAACTGCCTTAAGATTCTGTAATCCTTGAAGATGGGTTTTTGAGACATTAGTCACCCATCTTCCGACTTGCCAGCTTATATAACCTAATTAAACTTCCTTTCTCAGTCTCTAACTGGGTGTGATTAATTGGCTCAGATCACAGTGAGAAGAGTGAGCCCATTGCTTGGTATCAGAGTGTCCTTGTGAAAGGACCACAGCATTTACCATGACCTGGGTATTGGGTGTATTAAGTGGGTGGATATCCCAGTTAGTCCACATGGCTTGCATATGAGACATATCAGCTGCTGCATCTGGGGTATATGATTTGGTGTTTAGAGAAGAAGTTGGGCAGTCTCCCTTCTCAGGTAAAAGGTGCCATGAACAAGAAGGGAAGATCTACACATGCCCCAAATGCCCCTGCCCCGAGTGATGACTCAGAGAACCCTCTCTCTTCACACCTCATAAGAACCCTGCTCACCTTCCCTTTGAGGAGAAGGTGTTTTAGAGCATGAGCTCTGCCCCCTCCATTCATTGATCAATGCATAATGTTTCTGCTCTGCTATTCCAAACCTGGTCTCATTCTATTGGTGCAGGTGGCTCTGGGCAAAAGGACCCACTTGTGGGTCACCGGTCCCTTGGGGCTTAGTAACAGTTTCAACAGTTTCTTGGTTTTGCTGTTCTCCCATGTTAACTTCCCCCACCCACCAGAGGTCTTAGAGTTATTTTCTATTGCCCCTGCACAACTTTTCCCTTCAGAGGGAGCGTTGAGGCTCTTGGTGGAAGCTCAGACTGAAATCTGAGCTTGGTCCAGCATCAAGGTCCAACCCAGCATTCTCTTTTCCTTTTAGTTTAGATGTTACAGATAACAATAACCAGGGGACAGAATATTTTGCTTTTTTCTTATTAGCTTGCATTTCCTTATGCATCCAGTGAACCGACTCCTCAGGAGTTGGATCCATCTCTAAATTCCACTGAACTAAGGGCAGCATAGCTTCTGCTCCATACCATGGGTGACCACGTGGCCACCTAGGAATCAAAGGTTCCTCACCCCCACACTTTCATCCTTTCTTTTCCCAAACCACAGGCTTCTGTGAGCCAGAGTCATTCTAGCAAATACCATTTCACTGGCACCAATTTTTTGGGTGGTTGTTTCCAATTGTAACATGTGGAGGGGATTCCCCCACACTTGCAACAAGCAATTCTTGGACACCAGCAAAGTGTCCAAGAACTCAACTCAATTCTGATTGCATCAGATTCTATAGGTTAAGGGTTCAGTCCTGCAGAAATACCCCCTCCATCCTCCATCCTCCCCACTTCATAGGCCAGTTGCAAGCCCAGGTTGTCACCTGTACTTCTGACTGACTGCCTATAGATCAGAGGTTTCCAGGACCCCATCTTTGGGTTTGATTAATTTGTCAGAGCAGCTCATGGAACTCACAGAAATATTTTACTTACTAGATTACTGGTTTATTATAAAAGGATGAAACCTGTAAACAGTTAGCCATTGATGATTAGGTAGCTAGCAACTAAAGTTTTTTTCTTTTTTGCAGTTACTAATTATAACTTTTAGCTGTTCGCCCACCCATTGTTAACTGTGCTGCTTAGGCACTATGCTATCTGACTCCAACTAGTTTCCTATAGATAACATCTCCCTGGTGCCTATGTCACCAGGGTAATGGGTGTTCCAGCTATTTTTCAGGAATTAGGACCCTCTTTCCCAGTTCAGTCTGATTGAGACCACCAACCCATCAACTGGGCCCACACAGATGTCCAGTAAGTGACCTTTCAATGTCAAGAGGCTAAAATCTCCTCCCTAAGATCATGCTAACACCTCCATTTTGTGAACATGCATCCTATGAAGAGGCATGAAGTTAGATTATGCTTACGCATATCATCAATTACCTCACCTCTCCTCATCTCCATCATCTATCTCTGTACTTTAAACTACCTTGCTCTCTACCCCATAAATATCCCCAAGTCTGCATTTTTGAGGAGGTGGACTTGAGACTTGTTCTCCAACTTCCTTGCTTGGCTGCCTTGTGATTAAAACCATCTCTCTGCTGCAATCTGATCATCTTGGTGTTTGGCTTTCTGGTTAATGGGCAAAAACAAACCTGGTTTGGTAACAAGGGTATAACTCAGGAACAGACAGTTGGAAGAGATGTATAGGACAAAGTATGGGGAAAAGGTGTGGAGCTTCCATGCCCTCTCCTGGTGTGCCACTTTCCCAGCACCTCCATGTGTTCACCAATCGAGAAACTCTGAGCCTCAGCATTTTGGGTTTTTATGGGGCTTCATTACATAGGCATGATTGATTAAATCATTGGCCATAGTAACTGATTCAGCTTCCAGCCCCTCTCCCCTGCCTGGAGTTCAAGGGGTGGGATGGAAAGTCCTAACCCTCTTATAATGTGGCTGGTTCCATTGGCAACCAGCCCCCATCCTTAGGTGCTTTCCAAAAGTCACTTTATTAACATAATAAGAAACATTTTGATCACTCTCAACACTTTGGAAATCCCAATGGTTTTGGGAGCCGTGAGCCAGGAACTGTGAGGGAAGACCAAATATAAATAAGAACTATATATTTGGTCATTTAAATGACAAATCACAATATTGCAACCCCACTTCTCAAGCCCTGGCTTTAGAACTCCTTCAGTTTTGTACACTCAGTGAACGTTGTTGACTGTCAGATTGCCTAAAAATGTGCCAGCCAAGGGGATAGTTTGCTTGATCACTAGCTCTTCCTTCTCTACTGACAAGTCTCCCCCCAGGAGTCGGGACTGCAAATGCTGCCAATGGGTCTGTCAGGGATGGTTCTCCACATCTAGGAAGCAAGTTTCCCAAAGTAGGGAGGGCCTTGACTCTTTCACTAGGGAGTAAACTGATCCTAGCAATCAGGGACTAGAATGAGTCAGAGACACATCCACTAGCTGAGATGCTGAACCTGGAGTCCTGAGAGTCTGGCACACTCTCTTTTTCAATAATAAAGAAGTCTGGGAAGAATAAGTGAGGAGCTGGCTGAGGAAACTGGAGACTTCTATTTTGTAGCTGGTTGGGGGAGTAGGATAGGAAAGGATGGGGAGAAAGAGATGTAAGCTTGTAGATACTGACAAAGACTCTCTCCCTGAACAAATTTAGTTAGGCTCCCCTGAGCCCTCTTCTCAACTAGGCCTTGACCTTGGCCCTTATTCTGTCTTTGGCCCACCTACCCCAATCTTAGTGAGAATCCTGTCAATTTAGTGAGAATTGATATCTTACCCTTGATATCTGATCAAGTTCCTCATCCCCCACCTTTGATGTATAAGTCTCCCTTTAGCAAGAATCTCCCTACTCTTGATGTCACCTTTCAGTAATTTTCCATTCACTGACTCTCTCACTCTGCTGGTTGGCTATAAATCCCCAACTGTCTTTGCTGTATTTAAAGTTAAGCCTGATCTCCCTGCCCTATTGAAATATCCCTATTGAAATAGTCTTGAATAAAGTCTTCCTTACCATTTTAACAAGTATCAGAATAATTTTTTCTTTAAAAATATAAAAATGATTTGATCTCTTGGACTGTATCTATATACACAGATTGATTTTTACTGTTGTGACTGAATTGACTAGTTTAATTCTTATGCCTAACAGATGCCAAATTGAATATATTCTAATCAGTGATTTGGATCTTATGTGGACAGCCTGCTTCAAGACTCTTCTTATGAGATCAAGAACCATGTGGGAGGCCCAGGTTCTGCCTAAGGGGCTCTGAGTTATAATTTGAAAGAAGGCTTGAGGCTGTGTTCCTCCTCAAGAAGCAAAAGGACACAAATCATCCAGGCAGCTGCTTATCAGCACGAAATCTATCTCCCTGTTCCACTGAAATGGGTTGGAGTCCAGGCTTCCCAGATATTCATTTCCACAGTGTACAGGAGATACAATGCTGGTAGGAGTTGCCAAAATGATTAAGTTAATCTCCTGACATCATTCCCTTCAGCCTGATTTAGTGCTCATCACTAAACAAAGACCTTAGTGGCAATTTTATTGATTTTGTTTTTGCCCCCCAGAAACCACTTCTCTCTCTTTTCTTTGTCCCAGTAATCATGCTGTCTTCTGGTTTTCTGAAATCCTTCTACTTGGGATGCATTCTGCACTCAGTAAAATGTTCTGAAGCTGAGCCAATAGTTTGCTACAGCTCTCAACAACTTTACAGCAGAAGTAAGGAAAGAGGCTTTGATGTCTGATGAAATTTTCTGCAGAAAAGGATCAAGGGAGAACCAAGGAAATACAGCTTAGCAAATCTTAAGATGATAAATGAATTAGTTCTGTTTAGTAGAAAAGATTTTGAGACAGACACATATGAAAGTATTTTTTGGAGTGGGTCAAGATCTCTTGATCCCACAAAGACACCCAAAATAACCGAAGAAAACCTGATAGATAAATGACAAGCAATAGGCTATATTGGAGTATATGAGGAAGCCATTTGGTGTCAAACTAATTCAGCCTGACTTTGTTTTTCCAAAAGGGCCTGAGGTGGCCATTGAGCATGCATTATATATCTGCTTTAAGTATTTACTATGTCCCAAAGACAAAAACAAAGACTTTTAAGATAAAGAAAGATGTAATTTCCCCCACGGCAGCATTTCCTTAAGGGTAGGCATCTCTCCCTGGGCTAGGGATTGATTGCTGACCTGCTGTGACCACCCAGCTCATCACCACAGACCTGCTACCTGTTGTGTTCATCAATTGCTGTGTGAATCATGGGCCAGCTAGGCAATCTCATGACTGTTGTAAAAGGGACATTCCAATCATATGTGATACATGCTCTTTGATGGTATATAACCACTCTGTACACTCCGCTTCTTTGATGCCCTTCTTTCCTTGGAGAAAGAAGGCCCTGGGCTAGTCCTCAGATCCAGCTCATAATAAACTCAGCTCAATTTTGATTTATAGATTAGTTATGGATTATTTGTGTTGACAACCAAAAGTGACTCCAATGTGCCTTCCCTTTGGCTTCCTAGAGCCTCTCCAATGGAAATGGCAGAATAAATGTCCAATGTCACTGAAGCAGAGCAAACTTATCCACAACTGAAAATATTAATCCATACTTTCCTCTTATGGGCATGAAAACATGTCAAAGTGGGCATCCACTCTGAAAAATAAAATACTTAGAAAGGAAAAGGAGAATTTGCAATAAATGGAATTTTGTTCTTCTGTTTCAGCTCTAATAAATATGAAATGAACCGATTCTACACGGGCAAACTGATCACAGATCTTAAATTCTGCTCTGTGAGAGTCATTAGAAATCTGATACTACAAGCAACTTTCTGAAGACATTTAAAGAAGAGCTAAAATGTGACTCTGGAGTCAGGGTTGAAATTTTGGAGTACTTCTTCCTATGGAATTTTTTGTTTGTTTGTTTTTTACTGCTGAAAAATGGAAAAAGCAGAGTAAAGAGAAATAAGAAGATACTAGTCAGCAAAAGGTAGATTGATTCCTTTATGCTAAATCCCTAACTACTCTGACCCACAAAAGTGAAACAAATAAATCTGTTTAGCTTTCCTCAAAACTACGAAAAGAGGGATGACTGACAAGGTTTTTTAAACTTTCCAAAGCTGCAGCAGCTTTACTGTGAAAGCAAATCAAAGTTGCCAACTAAACTCATATGCTTCCCCTCAAAGAGCAGAGAACAAAGGAACTTCGCTTCTCACCCTACAGCAGAGGAGGCTTACTGCTTGCCTGTCTGTAATTTCAAAGACAAGAAGAAGAAGAGAACCAACTATACTACAAAAATGATTTCATCCTCAATCCATCTCAGGGGCAGGAAGATTCTGTAGGGGAGGAAAACATTTCCTCTACCCAATGTGAGTTCTTCTGGCCAGAGAAAGAATTAAATTCACCATGAGACAGAATAGCAGGAGAAAATTGAACAAGCTTTATAACATGTATACATGGGAGAGGCTCAGGCAAGCTGAGCAACTCGTCAAAATGGCTGAAGCCACCACCTTAAATATCATATCCAGCTAAAGAAAAAGGAGGATGTCGGGGTGGGGGGAGTCAGTTACAGGAGGTTACCAGACAAGCACAATAAACAAATGCAGATTTAAGTCCTTGCCTTCCCCATTGATTAAGAGTTTCTAGAGATAAGGTCCTCCCCCCTTCTTCCTGGTACAGAGAGGGAGACATCTTTACAGATGGAGATTTCCTTTACAATGTAAACGTCTCTTACAAAGGGTAAGTAAATTCTACTTTTCAGTTGCTTTCCTGTCTGCAAAGTAACCAGCCCCAAATAATCATCATGCCAAAGAGACATATCTTGGGGTGGCCAATTCCAGGCCCCCACAATTCTTGCCAATGCAAAATGAAAAGAAGAAATGTTTCATCAGCTGAAAAGCAGCAGTAAGTAGAACAGGAGAGCAGGCTTTACAAAAGAAGCAAAAGTAAAGGGTAACATTTATTTTACGGAGAGGATCTCTAGCAACCCAGGTCATTTGAAACTTAACCTAAAGAAAGAGATAAGATCTCTGTAGGCAGGAGAAGAAAAGAAAATTGTCTTCCTCCTACTTACAGTGCCCTTTATCAGCCTCTCTAAGCGTAGCTGGAGCTGAGCGTCTTCCCTGTCCTTAGGCAGCAGAGGCAAGATGTGTTGCTGAAGGATTTTTAAGAAATCCTGGGAACTCCCAGCAGCTGGCTTCCCCATTTTATCTCTTTGCTTTCAAAGAGATGGCCACAAGCCTTGTGGTTTGATCTTCCTGTGTTTCTCTCCAGTCTTTGGAATTAGAATGGGTGTTGACACTGAGGTTAGAAGGCGTTGGAAGGGAAGTGGCTGTGCTGAGGATACTCACAGGCAGGATTTAGTGAGAATTTAATTCACAATGGATCCTAGGAGACAGAATAAATTTGGCCTAATGAGTTAATCTGCAAAAACAAATACTGTCAGAGAAAGATTTGATTTAGCTTCTTTCAGAAATTCTGGGTGATCTAAGGAGCATTCAGTCGGAAAGTTAAACCCTAGTTGGGCAGATTGATTGCTGAGGCCTCGCCTGCCTTATTAGTAAAATTTCTTTGGGGACTTTCAATGTTGGTCTCATCATTTTCAAATTTTTATGTAAATTTCATTAATTGAAGAAGCTGCCCTTCTGTTGACTCTGTAAGTTATTAGGCCGTGGCTCTCCTCTTCTCACTCACTTGGGTTTTATTTAATACAAGGCCCTGCAGCAAGCATTGTCTACCTTTGTGGGAATGACCATGGAAGAGTGTGGTAAAAGGTGACACAGCCCTACATTGATTTATCCTCATTTCCAGGAAGCAACTTTTTTCTGGTGGTTTGAAGAGATGGGGGCAATTGGAAAGAGAAGTGAATAAGGAGTCAGGAGATGTAGATTCCATATCAGGCTTTGTTACTTTCTCTTTGTGATATTGGGCAAGTCACATAAACTGTCTGAACTCACTATCTCATCTGCCTACCATCTGAGCTGAAAAGAGGATCAAATAAGATCATGTAGACACCTTGAGAACTGTGACCCACTCCACAATGTGAATGCTTTCTAAATTTTAATTCATTATGTGACCCACCAAGTAAGCCTTTCCAATAAAGAATTTGGATACGGAGTTAGGAAGAGAGAGCAAAGTCTTAAATCTGATGGATATTAGGTGATGGGAATATAGGGTTATGGGAGGAGAAGCTAAGCGGGAAAGAAAAAGAAAGAGGAGGGAAAGCAAGCAGAAAAGACATCAAATTCCTAGAGAAAGCCTTGACTCTCGTGCTGATTGGGGCTTATGATCCTGAAAGACAATCTTGTTCGAATATGGAGCAATAGAAGGTAAGTGAACAATCAAAAAAATTATTTCTTTAAAAGTGATTAGCCAATAGGATAAACACAAGTTATTCAGCAGGCAAAACCATGAAGCTTCAGAGAAAAACCAGGAGGTAAAACAGATCATATAAGAATGGCAGGATGTTGGTAGGGGTGGTAGCGAGGGTGAAAAGTATCCTGGAAGTCTGGGGACCTAGCTCCTGCCACTGACTCATAGTAGGCCCTTGAACAAATTACTCTTTGGTTGGTTCCCTAATCAATACAGACTGGCTCCAAATCCTAAATGAGGGAATTAGACTAGGTGATCTTTTAATAAAAAATCTGTCTTTGTTACTTATCATATGTGACCTTGGACAAGGAATATAAACTGTTACATTCACCCATGTGCTCACCACAGATGTTAATATTTTCCCCATATTGACCTCAGATTTTTAAACAAAGAAATAGAATGTTATAAATTAGCTCCTCATTCACCTCTCCCCTTTCCCCCAGAGGTAACCACTATCCTGAGTTTGTAAGTACCACTCTGACGAATATTTTTATACTTCTACATATATGATTTTATAAAAACACACAGAAATATTTTGAGGGTTTTAAACATTTACATAAATGGTTTCATACTGTATGGATCTTTTTGCATCTTGATTTTTCAGCAGTATAATACTATTGAGAAGCAGTATAACCTGGTGGTCAAGCACTAATGATTCCAGGGCTCATATCCTGTCTTCACTGTTATTAGCTGCATGATCTTGGGTAAATTGATTAACCTCTCTGAGCCTCAGTTTCCCTATGTGTACAACAGGGATAGTAACAGCACTAACCTCATAGGGCTTCTGTGAGAATTAAATAAGTTAAAACATGTAAACCCTGGGGGCTGGCCCTGTGGCCAAGTGGTTAAGTTCAAGCACTCCACTTTGGTGGCCTAGGGTTTTGCCGGTTCAGATTCTGGGTGTGGACCTAGCACTGCTATCAAGCCATGCTGGGGCAGTGTCCCACATAGCACAACCAGAAGGACCTATAACTAGAATATACAACTATGTACTGGGGGCTCTGGGCAGAAGAAGAAGAAAAGAGAGAGAGAGAGAGAAAGAGAAAGAAAAGAAGATTGGCAACAGATGTTAGCTCAGGCGTCAATCTTTAAAAAACAAACACGTAAAGCCCATAGAGTAATGTCTGTACATAGTAAGCACTATGTGTTTGCTACTGTTATTTGAGATTTATCTATATGGGTAATTAAATTTTAGAAGTATAGATAATTAACTTCTATACTAGAGTTTGCTATTATTATTGCTATTGCTACTAGTCTTGGCTATTGTGAATAACGCTGCAGTGAACATAGGGGTGCATAAGTCTCTTTGAATTGTTGATTTCAAGTTCTTTGGATAAATACTCAGTAGTGGGATAGCCGAGTTCTATGGTATTTCTATTTTTAATTTTTTGAGAAATCTCCATACTGTTTTTCATGGTGGCTACACTAGTTTGCATTCCCATCAGCAGCATATGAGGGTTCCCTTTTCTCCACATCCTCTCTAACATCTGTTATTTTTTGTCTTGGTGATTATAGCCATTCTAACAGGTGTAAAGTGATATCTCACAGTCGTTTTGATTTGCATTTTCCTGATGATTAGTGATATTGAACATCTTTTCATGTGCCTATTGGCCATCTGTATCTTCTTTGGAAAAATGGTGGCTCATATCCTCTGCCTGTTTTTTGATCAAGTTGTTTGTTTTTTTGTTGTTGAGTTGTGCAAGTTCTTTATATATTTTGGAGATTAACCCCTTGTCAGATATGTGATTTGCAAATATTTTCTCCCAGCTGGGGGGTTGTCTTTTCGTTTCCTTTGCCTCACAGAAGCTCTTCAGACTGATGTAGTCCCAGTTCTTTATTTTTTCCTTTGTTTCCCTTGTCCGAGTAGACACAGTATTTGAAAAGATCCTTCTATAAGACAGATGCCAGAGTGTACTGCCTATATTTTCTAGGAGTTTTATGGTTTCAGCTCTTACCTTCAAGTCTTTGATGCATTTTGAGTTAATTTTTGTATATGGTGTAAGGTAATGGTCTACTTTCATTCTTTTGCGTGTGCCTGTCCAGCTTTCCCAACACTGTTTATTGAAGAGACTTCATTGTATGTTCTTGGCTCCTTTATCAAAGATTAGCTGTCTGTAGATGTGTAGTTTTATTTCTGGGCTTCCAATTCTATTCCATTGATCTGTGTGCCTGTTTTTGTACCAGTACCATGCTGTTTTACTTACTATCACTTTGTAGTATGTTTTGAAGTCGGGGATTGTGATGTCTCCAGCTTTGTTCTTTTTTCTCAGGATTGCTTTAGCTATTTTGGGTCTTTTGTTGCCACATGTGAATTTTAGGATTCTTTGTTCTATTTCCGTGAAGAATGTCATGGGGATTCTGATTGGGATTGCACTGAATCTGCAGATTGCTTTAGGTAGTATGCACATTTTAACTATGTTTATTCTCCCAATCCATGTGCATGGAATATCTTTCCATTTCTTTACATCATCATCAATTTCTTTCAATAATGTGTTACAGTTCTCAAGGTATAGGGCTTTCACCTTCCTGGTTAAATTTATTCCTAGGTATTTTATTCTTTTTGTTGTGATTGCAAATGGGATTTTGTTCTTGAGTTCTCTTTCTGTTACTTCATTATTAGAGTCTAGAAATGCAACTGATTTTTGCAAGTTGATTTTGTACCTGAAACTTTGGTGTAGTTGTTGATTATTTCTAATAGTTTTCCAATGGATTCTTTAGGGTTTTCTATATATAAAATTACGTAGTCTGTAAACAGTGATAGTTTCACTTCTTCATTGCCAGTTTGGATCCCTTTTATTTATTTTTCTTGCCTAATTACTCTGGCCAAAACCTCCAGTACTATGTTGAATAAGAGTGGTGAGAGTGGGCACCATTGTCTTGTTCCAGTTCTCAGAAGGATGGCTTTCAGTTTTTCCCCGAGGAGTATGATATTGGCTGTGGGTTTGTCATATATGGTCTTTATTATCTTGAGGCACTTTCCTTTTATACAGTTTTATTGAGAGTTTTCATCATAAGTGGCTGTTGGATCTTGTCAAATGGTTTCTCTGCATCTATTGAGATGATCATAAGGTTTTTATTCCTCATTTTGTTAATGTGGTGTATCACATTGATTGATTTGTGGATGTTGAACCATCCCTGTGTCCCTGGTATAAATCCCACTTGACCATGGTGTATGATTTTTTTTAATGTATTGCTGTATTCAATTTGCCAATATTTTGTTGTGGATCTTTGCATCTATGTTCATAAGTTATATTGGCCTGTAATTTTCCTTCTTTGTGTTGTCCTTGTGTGGCTTTGGTATCAGGGTGATGTTGGCCTCATAGAATGTGTTAGGAAGTCCTCCATCTTCCTCAATTTTTTGGAATAGTTTGAGAAGGATAGGTATTAAGTCTTCTTTGAATATTTGGTAGAATTCTCCAGAGAAGCCATCTGGTCCTGGACTTTTATTTTTGGGGAGGTTTTTGATTACTGTTTCAATCTCTTTACTTGTGATTGGTTTATTCAGATTCTCTATTTCTTCCTGGTTCAGTTTTGGGAGGTGGTATGCTTCTAAGAATTTATCCATTTCTTCTAGATTGTCCAATTTGTTGGCATACACTTTTTCACAATATTCTCTTATAACCCTTTGTGTTTCTGTGGTATCACTTGTAATTTCCCATTTTCATTTCTAATTTTATTTATTTGAGCCTTCTCTCTTTTTTTCTTAGTGAGTCTGGCTAAGAGTTTGTCTATTTTGTTTATCATCTCAAAGAATAATTTCTTTATTTCATTGATCCTTTCTACCATTTTTTGCTTGTTTGTTTCAATTACATTTATTTTTGCTCTAAATTTTCTTATTTCTCTCCTTCTGCTGACTTTGGGCTTTGTTTGTTCTTCTTTTTCTAGTTCTGTTAGGTGTAGTTTAAGATTGCTTGCTTGAGATTTTTCTTGTTTGTTAAGGTTAGCCTGAATTTCCCTCTTAGGACTGCTTTTGCTGCATCCCATATGAGTTGATATGGTGTATTTTCATTCTCATTTTTCTCCAGATATTTTTTCATTTCTCCTTTAATTTCTTCAATGATCCATTGGTTGTTCAGGAGCATGTTGTTTAGTCTCCACATATTTGTCACTTTCCCAGCTTTTTGCTTGTCATTGATTTCTAGTTTCATAGCACTGTGGTTGGAAAAGGTGCTTGATATGATTTCAATCTTCTAAAATTTATTGAGGCTTGCCTTGTTTCCCAACATACAGTCTACCCTTGAGAGTATTCCATGTGTACTTGAGAAGAATGTGTTTTCTCCTGTTTTGGGATGGAGTATTCTATATATATCTATTAAGTCCATCCGGTCTAGTTTTTCGTTTAAATCCACTTTCTTTGTTGACTTTCTGTCTGGATGACCTATCCATTGATGTAAGTGGGGTGTTAAGGTCCCCACTATTATTATGTTGTTGTTGATATCTCCTTTTAGGTTTGTTAATAGTTGCTTCATGTATTTTTGTGCTCCTGTGTTGGGTGCATATGTATTTATAACTGTTATGTCTACTTCGTGGAGTGTCCTTTCATCATTATATACTGCCCCTCTTTGTCTCACATTACCTGTTAGGTCTTGAAGTCTACTTTGTCTGATATAAATATGGCAACACCTGCTTTCTTTTGTTTGCCATTGACTTGGAGTATTGTTTTCCATCCCTTCACTCTGAGCCTGTGTTTGTCTTTAGAGCTGAGGTATGTTTCCTAGAGGCAGCATATTGTTGGGTCTTGTTTTTTAATCCATCCAACCACTCTGTATTTTGTGTGTGTGTGAGGGAGATTGGCCCTGAGCTAACATCTGTGCCAATCGTCCTCCACTTTATGTGGGATGCAGCCACAGCGTGGTTTGACGAGCAGTGCTATGTCCACACCCAGGATCAGAAACTGCAAACCCTAGGCTGCTGAAGTGGAGTATGTGAACTTAATCACTATGCCACTGGGCCAGCCCCCTACTCTGTGTTTTTTGGTTGAAGAGTTCAGTCCATTTACATTTAGAGTGAGTATTGCTATATGAGGGCTTAATGCTGCCCCTTTATTGCTTATTTTTCAGTTCTTCTGCCTTTCCCTTGTTTCTTGTCTTGTGCATTTCAGACTACCAATTCAGTTTGGTAGTTCTCTATGATGGTTTTCATAGTTTTCTCTTTATTTATCATTTATGTCTATGTTCTGATTATTTGTTTAGTCATTACCATAAGGTTTGTATAAAAACTTATAGATGCGATAGTCCATTTTCTGATAGCCTCTTATTTCCTTAGTCTTAATCAATTCCATCCTTTTTCTCTTCCCCTTCTAAGTTATTGTCACCACTTATTCCATCTTGTGTTGTCAGTTTGTAGTTAAAATGATGAGATTATATTTATTCTTGATGTTTTCCTTCCCTTTATCTTTACGGTTATAATTAATTATTTGCTAATCTGTTCTCATACAGAGTTGCAATTTTCTGATTTTGTCTGCCTATTTATCTTCTTGCTCAAAGTTTTGTAAACTCTTTCTTGCTTTCCAGGTATGAGGACCTTCTTGGTCCTTTCTTGTAGGGTGGAGTCTTGTGGTGATGAACTCCCTCAGCTTTTATCTGGGAAAGTTTTTATTTCTCCATGATATCTGAAAGATATTTTCAATGGATAGAGTATCCTTGGCAGAAGGTTTTTGTCTTTCAGAATTTTGAATATATCACTCCACTCTCTACTGGCCTGTAAGGTTTCTCCTGAGAAATCTGCTGAAAGTTTGATAGGGGTTCCTTTGTAGGTTATTTCCTTCTGCCTCGCTTCCCTTAACACTTTTTCTTTGTCACTGACTTTTGCCAGTTTTACTAACATATGCCTTGGAGAATGTCTTTTTACATTAATGTAATTAGGAGTTATATTAACTTACTTACTTGTATTTCCAGCTCCTTCCCCAGGTGTGGGAAGTTCTCAGCTATTATTTCTTTGAACAAGCTTTCTGCTCCTTTCTCTTCTTCTTCTCCCTCTTGAATACCTATAATCCTTATGTTGCATTTCCTAATTGAATTGGACATTTCTCAGAGAATTTCTTCATTTCTTTTGGTCTTCATTTTCTCTCCTCCTTCATCTGAAGCATTTCTATATTTCTGTCCACCAAGTTGCTAATTCTTTCTTCCATAATTTCAGCTCTGTTATGCAGGGATTCCAGATTTTTCTTCATCTCATTCATTGAATTTTTCATCTCCGATGTTTCTGATTGCTTTTTCCTTATAGTTTCAATCTCTTTTGTGAAGAAGTTATTGATTTCATTGAACTGTCCATCTGTATTTTCTTCTAACTCATTGAGATTTTTTATGATAGCTATTTTGAATTCTGTCGTTTAGATTATAAATTTCTGTGCCTTCAGGATCGATTTCTGGGTGCTTGTCATTTTGCTTCTGGTCTGGAGTATTATAATATTTTTTCATATTGTTGGATGGCATGTATTTGTGCCTCTGTGTAGTGATAGTATTTCATTGCAGCTTCCACCTACTGTCACTGGGTGGGGGTCAAGAACTATGTAGTCTGAGCCCACCTTGATCCATGGTTTGCATGTTCACAGCTGCTGCTTTTCTATCGTATGCATGGGTGCTCTGGCCAAGTTGCTGAGCTGGAGTGCTGAACAGGGGTGATGGGGAGCACTTTCTTTTGCCTGAAAGACCCGGGGGGTTTCTTGCTCTGCCTTCACTATCTGCTGTCATTGGGTGCTGGCTTGATGAAGACACCCCTGCAATTGCTTAGCCACCTCTGTGTGGGGCTTTCCCTCAGGCTGTGCAGGAACTTGGAGAGCAAAAGTGTTCCTGTGGAGGATTGCCCCTCTCCCCTCTCCTCTCAGAGCCACAAACAGTCCCGGGTTGCTGTCATTTGGGAGGGAGAGGAGATTCCCTTACCTCCTTCCACCTCCTCCAGGGTTCCAGCACCTCTACCCTCAGACTTACGACTGCATGGATCTTTCAGATATCTTTTGTGTTGTGTGAATGTCCTCTGTTGGTATATGAATGTCCTTTTCATTGTATCTTAGAGGGGAGAGTCTAAGGGAAGTGCTCACTCTACCATGATGCTGACATCACTCCTCTAATTTAGTCTGTTTTTGAACTTTATTTGAACTTTATCCAAATGGAATAATTCTGTATGTATTATGGGACTTACTTCTTTTGTTTTATCTGTTGATGTGTGAAGTTCTGGTTTAATTATTTTTGCTGCCGTATGGTATTCAAGTGTGTGAATATCCCACAATTTACTTATCCATATTTTACTGTGATGGTCATATCAGTTGCTCTAAACATTCTTGTATAAGTCTCCTGGGCACACTTGCAGTGGGTACTCCATATACTTGAGAATGGAATTGATAGGTTATAAGGTTATGTGCATGTTCAACTTTATTAGGTAATGCCCAACTGTTTTCCAAGTTCATTTTACCAATTTAACACACCAATGTTTGGTTATTTTTTGACTTTTAAAATTTTTGCCCATCTGGTATAAAACAGTGTTTCATTATAGTGTTAATTCATATTTTCTTGACTACTAAAGAGCTTGAGCATCTCTTCATACTTTTATGGGTATTTGAATTTTCCTTTCTGTGAAATTCCAGTTCAAGTCATTTCCCCATTTTCCCACCAATTGTCTTTTTCTTATTGTTTCATAAATATTTTGTATACAAATTCTTTGTTGGTTACATGTGTTGCAAATATTTTCTCCCAATTTGTGGCTTGCCCTATCACTCTCTTTATGGTATCTTTGGATGAATCAAAATTCTAAATTTGAATGTAGTCAAATTTATCAATATTTTTCTTTCTTTATGTTCAAGAGATCCTTTCCTATCCCATGGTCATAAAGGCATTTTCCTATATTATCTTCTAAAAGGTTTATAGTTTTGTCTTTCACATTAAAATCTCTAACTTTTTATAGTGCGGAATTTCAAATATATACAAAAGTAGAGAAAATAGTATATTAAACCCATATATTCCCTTCACCCAGCTTCAAAAATGTTAAAATCAAGGCCAATCTTGTTGTATCTTTACTCCCAACCACTACACCCTCAAAAACATAATATTTCATCCATTAATATTATAAAATGTATTTTTAAAATATAAGAACTATTTTTAAAAACCTAACCACAATAATAATATCATACCTAAAAATCTTACAAATTTCTTAATATCATCAAATATCTATTCAGAGTTCTTTGTATTTCAGTCTTTATCAATCTAGAATTAATTTTTGTATATAGTATAAAGTAGAAATCCAATATAATTTTTTGCCATGTCATAACAATTGCCCCAGCACAACTTATTGAATTGTCCATCTTTTTCCTTCCTTTCTGCAATGCTACCTCTGTCATAAACCAAATTTCTACATATGCTTGGGTTTGTTTCTGGGATTTCTATTCTGTTTCATTGGTCTATTTGTCTTAAGATACTATTTTAATTACTATAGGTTTATAAATCTTAATATGTGATAGGGCAAGTCCTTTGACTTTGCTCTTCTTCACGAATTTCTTGGCCATTCCTGGTCCTTAGCTCTTCCATGTAAAAATTATAGAAACAGCTTGTCAAATTCCACAAAAAAAGGCTGTTGGGATTTTTATCAAAATTGTATTAAATCTATAAATCAATCAGAGGAGAAATGTCATCTTTACAATATCTTTTTATGTGAACATATCTGTCCATTTGCTTAGGTAGTTTTTCAATGTCTTTCAATACACTTTTAAAATTTTCTCCATAGGGCTTGCACAATTTTTATTAGATTTATTCCTAAGTATTTTTTATTGCTATTGTAAATGGTATCTTTATATAAATTTTATTTACTAATTGTTGCTGGAATATAGAAATGAAATAGACTTTTATAAACTGATTTATACCCATAAACCTTCTAAATTCTCTTAATTTTAATAATTCACTGAAAGTTCTTTTGGATTTCCTGCATAGATGAACATATATCCACAAAAGCCACCATTTTCTCTCTTCCTTTCCAATCCTTATATATTTTATTTCCCATTCTTATCTTATTGTATTGGCTAGAGTCTTCAGAATAATGTTGAATAAGATTAAACATTCTTGCTAATCTTTCAACAAAAGAGGTACTTTCAACATTTCACAATTATATGTGATAGTATAGATGCCTTTATTGGATTAAGAAGGTTCCTTTTTATTGCCTGTCTTCTTTTTAAATCATGAACTAACCTTGGATTTTTCTTCATCTATTGGTACAATCATATGGTTTTTCTCCTTTAATCTGTTCATGTGGTGAATTAGATTAATTTACTTTCCATTACTGAACCAACTGCATTCCTAGTATAAACCTAACTTGGTCATGTAGTACTATGTTTTTTCCTGTCCTGTTTTCTTTCACTATCCTTGTTTGGTTTTGGTATCAAAGTGATTCTACCTACATCAGATAAACTGGGAAGTGTCCCTCATTTAAAAATTTTTTTAAAAAAAATTCTCTGAAAATTTTGTGTAAGATTGTCTATTCCTTGAAATTTTGGTAGAACTTACTGGCCAGGCTTATCAGAGTGGATCACACAGAGCATGGTAAGATTTTTAAATTATGGTCCAATTTCTTTAATGGTCATAGGACAATTCAGGTTTTCTATTTCTTCCCTAATTGGTTTGAATTTATTTATTTCATATGTTTTCAAATATGTTGGCCTAAAATTGTCTATACTGTTCTTTGTATCTACTTAATCCCTTCACCATATCATATCAACTTTTTTTTTCTTTTTGGTGAAGAAGATTGGGCCTGAGTTGACATCTGTTGTCAATCTTCCTCTTTTTACTTGAGGAAGATTGTCACTGAGCTAACATCTGTGCCAACCTTCTTCTGTTTTGTATGTGGGATGCCACCACAGTGTGGCTTGATGAGTGGTGTCTGAACCCACACTGGGGGTCTGAATCCACAAACCCTGGGCTGCCGAAGTGGGGTATGTGAACTTAATCACTATGCCACCAGGCTGGCCCATATCAACTTTTATTATTTATAATATTTATTTTTGCATTCTCTTTTGTTTACTTAGTTAATTTTACCAGAAGTATTTTCAAAACACCAAATTTTGGCTTTGTCAACCTTCTCTATTTTATGTTTGGTTTCCTTTTCATTAATTTCAGCTTCACTTTTTAACTTATTTTTTTCTTTTCCTTTCTTTGAGATTGTTCTGCTATTTTTTTCCTTAACTTCTTTTTTTTTTTTTTTTGAGGAAGATTAGCCCTGAGTAACATCTGCCCTGAATCCTCCTCTTTTTGCTGAGGATGACTGGCCCTGAGCCACTATCTGTGCCCATCCTCCTCTAGTTTATATGTGGGACACCTGCCAAGCATGGCCCAACATACGGTGCACAGGTCCACACCCAGGATCCAAACTGGTGAACCCTGGGCCACCGAATCAGAAAATGTGAACTTAACCACTGTGCCGCTGGGCTGGACACCTTAACTTCCTTTTGAGTGCTTGATTTTTTAATTTTAAGACTTTCTTCATTTTTTTCCTTTAAGGCTATGAATGTCTCTCTAAATAGTGCTTGCTTGCACCCCACAGGTTTAGATACATAGTAGTTTTACTACTGTTCAGTTATAAGTATTTTCTAGTTTCCATTATAATTTCTCTTTTAGCCTATGAGTAGTTAAGAAGTATCTTCTTAAATTCCCAAATATGTGAAGTTTTTCAGATTTTCTTTGTATTATAGATTTCTAACTTAGTTGCATTGTGGTCCCAGAATGTGGTCTGTATGATACTAATCCTTGAAAAATTTGTTTAGCCTCATCTTATGGCTTAGCATTTGTTCAGTTTTCAGAAATGTTCCAAGGGTACTTTTTAAAAATGTGTTTTCTGCAATCATTAGGTACAATGCTCTTTTTGCCCTCAGTCCCAGAGAATGTCCCCTTGATCTCCAGCAGCTCAGAGATCACTTAAAAATCACAGCAGAGGAAATGGCTGTTTTTCCTGATGCCAGGAACTCTTTGGCACTTAACTCTATCAAAAATATCTCCCAAGAATGGCTATACCCTCCTGGAAGCACTAAGCACTCTTTTGTCAGACATGTTACAGAGTCAATAAATTTTCATTCAAACCTCACATTTTCTTCCTTGGCGTATATTCACGTTGTTTCACTTTCAGTGTTTGCAGAATTCAGACCCCACCTTGCCCCATTCACGGTCTGGTTCTTTCATAACTCCTCAATGGCTTTGGAGGAAGCAGATTTTCATGAAAACTGCTGTGGCTATTGTTATTAGAGGAAATAACACTTGACGATAACTAGCACTATGCTTGACATTAGTAGGTGCTCAATAACTATTTGTTGAATGGAAAAATTAAAACAAAATACTATACAATGTCAAAACTGAAGTTCACTCACTAATTTTATAGTCAAGGCAGAAGATCTCACTTTAATTAATAATGAGGATATAAAGTTAGACATAAATATAATCCACAAATTAACTAACTGTTCTTTTCTCACTGAGAATACAAACTAGCTAGCACTCCCTCTTCAGTCATAGAATGCACACGTGTGCCATACACACACACACAGAACTAATGCGTGACAGCAGATTAAATGAATATAGTGAAGGCATATTGCAACCTGGGGTTACAGTCTAAAGTCAGTATATATTGTGAAAATTGCATATAGTCAAAATAGCCCTTTAAATCCCTTAGGAAGATGCCATAGTGTCTTAATATATTTCACACAGCCAGTTTTTCCTCTAGTGTTGGAACAGATTGCTGTTACTTCAGTTAAGTACCAGATTAAAGAGCTGGTTTGCATTTAGGAGCCATGCTGTTAAAGACATTCTTTAATCACTAGACTCACAGTTAAGCTAGGCTAGAAGGTCATCATACAATAATTGAGATAGCCTGAGGAAATAGCAGATTTCTAACTCCCATTTTATACGATTATTGAGAGGAGAAATCTCCAGCGCTATTTAAGTCCCTCCTTCTCTTCCTTATTTCCTTGCTTTTTGCTTAGCAATATGAATGAGTTTTTAGGTTTTCTGTAAAGGGGTATCTTCATTTTAACAGCTTCTTGGTGGACACATCTTGAGTGACAGCAGTGCTGACACTAGGGCAGGCAACGAACTGAAGCAATCTTTGGACCAGGATGATTTTACTGAAGGTCTAAAATCCCACAAAGCAAACATCCAGATTCTCAATGAGTTCCAGTATATTAATTCATTTGATTTCAACAATTTCAACAAATTCAGATATTTGTTGAGCATCTATTTTGTGTCAGGCATCATGGGCACTGGAGATACAACAATAAGCACTTCAGACAAGAGCTCTGCCCTCCTGGAGCTTATAGAGGGAGGAGCCTACATTCTAGTATTTGACTTGTTTAGAAGTCTTTCTTAGAAGCTTCTGGACTCCCTTCTAAATGGTGCCTGAATGGTGGTTACTCATTCTCCTCAGGGTGGGAGGAGGAAGGATGACAATGGACAGCAAGCCCCAGAGCCCCAGTAAAAAGGCAATGTGGCTATGGCTGAAATAAATGATGTTAACAATGAGGACCTTGAGTTTTGGGGTAAATAAAAACATTAGAAGTTTGTTTGGTTGAACAGGGAACAAGTGGTCCAGCAGAAACAATACAGATTCCTAGGAAGAGAAAAGGAAATCAGAGAGTGAGTTAAAGGGTAAGGGCCATTTCCTAGTATAGCAGTACCACCTGCCTGACAAAGCCACCAAGTACAACCCTTAAAAAAAAAAGAGTCAACTGCCAGTACCATGCTGTTTTGATTACTATAGCTTTGTAGTATATTTTGAATTCAGGGAGTCTGATACCTCCAACTTTATTCTTTTCTCTCAGGATTGTTTTGGCTATTCAGGGTCTTTTGTTTTTCCTAATATAAATTTTAGGATTCTTTGTTCTATTTCTGTAACGAATGTCATTGGGATTCTCACTGGGATTGCATTGAATCTGTAGCTGCTTTAGGTAATATGGACACTTTAACTGTGTTTATTCTTCCATTCCATGTGCATGGAATATCTTTCCATTTCTTTCTCTTTTTTTTGAGGAAGATTAGCCCCGAGCTAACTGCTGCCAATCCTCCTCTTTTTGCTGAGGAAGACTGGCCCTGAGCTAATATCCATGCCCATCTTCCTCCACTTTATATGTGGGATGCCTAACACAGCATGGTGTGCCAAGCGGTGCCATGTATGCACCCAGGATCCGAACCAGTAAACCCTGGGCTGCTGAAGCAGAACGAGTGAACTTAACCACTGCGCTACCAAGCCGGACCCCAGTTTCACTTCTTCATTGCCAGTTTGGATACCTCTTATTTCTTTTTCTTGCCTCATTACTCTGGCCAAAACCTCTGGTACTATGTTGAATAAGAGTGGTGAGAGTGGGCAGCCTTGTCTTGTTTGTTCTTAGAGGGATGTCTTCCAATTTTTCACCACTAAGTATGATGTTGGCTATGGGTTTGTCACATCTGGTTTTTATTATGTTGAGGTACTTTCCTTCTATACCTGTTTTATTGAGAGTTTTTATCATAAATGGGTGTTGGATCTTGTCAAATGGCTTCTCTGCAGCTATTGAGATAATCATGTAGTTTTTATTCCTAATTTTGTTAATGTGGTGTATTGCATTGATTGATTTGCAAATCTTGAGCCATTCCTTCATCCCTGGTATAAATCCCACTCAGTCATGGTGTATGACCCTTTTAACATATTGCTGTATTCAATTTGCCAATATTTTGTTGAGGATTTTTGTATCTATGTTCATCATCAATATTGGCCTGTAATTTTCCTTCTTTGAGTTGTCCTTATCTGGTTTTGGTATCAGGGTAATGTTGGCCTCATAGAATGAGTTAGGAAGCATTCCATATTTTTCCACTTTTTGGAATAGATTGAGAAGGATAGGTGTTCCATTTTCTTTGAGTGTTTGGTAGATTTCTCCAGAGAAGCCATCTGGTCCTGGACTTTTGTTTTTGGGGAGGTTTTTGATTACTGTTTCAATCTCTTTACTTGTGATTGGTCTATTCAGATTCTCTATTACTTCTTGATTCAGTTTTGAGAGGTATGAGCCTGAATTTACCCATTTCTTCTAGGTTGTTCAATTTGTTGGCATATAGTTTTTCATAGTATTCTCTTATAATCCTTTGTATTTCTATGGTATCTGTTGTAATTTCTCCTCTTTCATTTTTAATTTTATTTATTTGAGACTTCTGTCTTTTTTTCTTTGTGAGTCTGGCTAAGGGTTTGTCTATTTTGTTTATCTTCTCAAAGAACTAGCTCTTAGTTTCATTGATCCTTTCTATTGCTTTTTTAGTCTCTAATTCATTTATTTCTGCTCTAATTTTTCTTATTTCCCTCCTTCTGCTGACTTTGGGCTTTGTTTGTTCTTCTTTTTTTAGGTCCGTTAAGTGTAGTTTAAGATTACCTATTTGAGATTTTTGTTGTTTGTTAAGGTGGGCCTGTATTGCTATAAATTTCCCTCTTTGGACTGCTGTTGCTGCATTCCATAAGAGTTGGTATGTCGTGTTTTCATTTCCATTTGTCTCCAGGTATTCTTTGATTTCCCCTTTGATTTCTTCATTGATCCAATGGTTGTTCAGTAGCATGCTGTTTAGTCTCCACATATTTGTCTCTTTCCTAGCTTTTTTCTTGTTGATTTCTAGTTTCATAGCATTGTGATCATAAAAGATGCTTGATATGATTTCAATCTTCTTAAAGTTATTGAGGCTTGCCTTGTTTCCCAACATGTTGTCTATCTTTGAGAATTTTCCATGTTCACATGAGAAGAATGTCTATTGTGCTGTTTTGGGATGGAATGTTCTCTCTCTATATAGTAAGTCCATCTGGTCAAGTATTTAATTTAAGAGTACTCTTTCCTTGTTGAGTTTCTGTCTGGATGATCTATCCATTGATGTAAGTGGAGTGTTGAGGTCCCCTAGTGCTATGTGTTGCTGTCAATTTCTCCCTTTAGGTCTGTTTATAGTTGCTTTATATACTTTGGTGCTCTTGTGTTAGGTGCATACATGTTATGAGTGTTATGTCTTCTTGGTGGAAAGTTCCCTTTATCATTATATACTGCCCCTCTTTGCCTCTCATTGTAGTTTTTATCTTGAAGTCTGCTTTGTCTGATATAAGTGTGGCAACACCTGCTCTCCTTTGCTTGCCATTTACTTGGAGTATTATCTTTCATCCCTTCACTCTGAGCCTTTGTTTGTCTTTAGAGTTGAGATGTGTTTCCTGGAGGCAGCATATTGTTGGGTCTTGTTTTTTAATGCATCCAGCCACTCTGTGGCTTTACATTGGAGAATTCAATCCATTTACATTTAGAGTGATTATTGATATATGAAGGCCTAATACTGCCATTTTATCTCCTGTTTTCTGGTTGTTCTATATTTCCATTGTTTCTTTTCTCTTGTATTTCTGACTGCCATTTCAGTTTGGTGGTTTTCTGTGCTGGTTCTCTCAGTTTTCTCTTTATGATTTGTGACTCTACTCTGATTTTTTTTGTTTAGTGGTTACTATGAGGTTTGTATAAAAGATCTTATAGATGAGATAGTCCATTTTCTGACAGTCTCTTATCTCCATTAGCCTAAGCAGGTTCCATCCCGTTTCTCTGCCTCTTCTGAATTACTGTTGTTACAAATTGTTATTTTCCATGTTGTGAGTTTGTGACTAAATTGAAGTGTTTATTGTTATTTTTGATGCTTTCCTTCTCTTTGTTTTTCATGTTATGCTTAAGTGTTTACTGACCTATTCTGATATAGAGCTGCAATTTTCCTAGTCTTTCTATTAATTTTCTTGCTCAAGATTTTGTAAACTTTTGCCTTTTTGTTACAGTTAGGAGGGCTTCCTTCATCATTTCTTGTAAGGGAGGTCTAGTGGTGATGAACTCCCTCAGCTATTGTTTATCTGGGAAAGTTTTTATTTCTCAATCATATGTGAAGGATAGTTTCACTTGATAGAGTATTCTTGGCTGAAAGTTTTTGTCTTCAGTATTTTGAATATATCATTCCACTGTCTCATAGCCTGTAAGATTTCTGCTGAGAAACCCGTGGAAAGCCTGATAGGGGTTCCTTTGAAGGTTATTTTCTTCTGCCTTGCTGCCCTTGACATTTTTTCTTTGTCATTGACTTTTACCAGTTTTAATAGTATATGCCTTGGAGAAAGTCTTTTTGCATTGATGTAATTAGGAGTTCTACTGGCTTCATGCACTTGTAAGTCCAGTTTTTTCCCCATATTTGGGAAGTTCTCAGCTTTTATTTCTTTAAACAAATGCTCTGCTCCTTTCTCCCTCTCCCCTTGCTCTGGAATACCTATAATCCTTATGTTGCTTTTCCTAATTGAGTCAGATATTTCTCAAAGAGTTTCTTCATTTTCAAAAAATTCTTACTTTTCTCTCCTCTTCCACCTGAAGGATTTCTATATTTCTAACCTCTAAATCACCAATTCTGTCCTCCTCCATAACATCAGCTCTATTTTTTATGGATTCTAGATTACTTTTATCTCATTAATTGTGTTCTTTATATCCAGAATTTCTGTTTGGTATTTTTTCTAGAGTTTCAGTTTCTTTTGTGAAGTATCCCTTCTGCTCATTAATTTTATTCCTGAGCTCATTGAAGTGCTTTTCTGAGTTTTCTAGTAACTCATTGAGTTTCTTTGTGATAACTATTTTGAATCCTCTGTCGTTTAGATTGTAAATTTCTGTGACTTCAGGATTGTTTCTGGGGACTTGTCATTTTCTTTCTGCTCTGAAGTGTTAATGTAGTTCTTCATGGTGTTTGATGAAGTAATCCTTTGCTGACACATTTACGGCAGTATCAGGTCAGATTCCACCTGCTGCTGCTGAGGGGAGAGCAGGAGCTGTGTTTTCTGATCCTGCCCCATCTGCTGGAAGTTTTGCAGGTAGGGCTACTCTGCAATTGCCCAGGCTGGCCGCAGCCACTCTGCAGGTTGTGCTTACATGGGTAGGGCCTCTTTGCTGGGTGGGTGGGTTGGGCACCATAGCCAGGGCTCTGTGCTCAGCAAGGGACTGGCTGACCTACCACATTCTAGGTGGGAGGGGCACCTATGCAGAGCTGAGCTGCCACTCAGTGGATCCCATTGGCTGCTGTGCTCCATGGGTGGGGGTCCCTTCTGAGTGAGCAGGGCACCTTTTCGCCTGTGCTGTGCTAGGGGTGAGGTGTGCCCATGCAGGGGCTGAGCTGCCACTCAGTGGGTCCTGTGGGTTGCTGGCTCCATGAGTGGGGATGCATTCTGAGCAGGTGTGGTGCCTTCTCACCTGTGCTATGTTCAGTGGGTGGTCACTATCATATGGGCTAAGCCACTGCAACTCAGTGTAGAGCATTCCCACTGGTAGGGATTCTGCAGCATGGTGGGTGCTCCCATGGGCCAGGCTGCAATTTGGAAAGCATTCACACAGGCTGGGCTGTCCCTACCTCCTCTTACAGTTGTGCTGGCCACCGTGTGAGGATCCGCCACCTGGCTCACTGCTGCTGGGGAGGGGAAGGAGTGAGCTCACCTAGTTATACTGCCTCCCAGGGATCAAGGCCACCCACCTTCAGATGTATAGCTGCGTGGATCTCTCAGATGTCCTCTTGTGCTGTGTGAGGAATCCTCTGCTGGTTAATGAATGTCCATTCAGTTGTGACTTAAAGGGGAGAGACAAAGAACAACTCACTCTGCCATGATCCTGATGTTACTCTGAGAGTTTTTATCATAAATGTTGGAACTTGTCAAATTCTTTCTCTGCATCTATTGAGAGGATCATGTGGTTTTTAATCTTCATTTTGTTAACATAGTGTATCACATTGATAGATTTATGGATGTTGAACCACCCCTGCATCCCTGGAATAAACTCCATTTAAGCATGGTGTATGATCTTTTTAATGTATTGCTGTATTTGATTTGCTAATATTTTGTTGAGGATTTTTGCATCTATGTTCATCAGTGATATTGTCCTATAATTTTCCTTTTCTGTGTTGTTCTTGTCTGGTTTTGGTATCAGGGTAATGTTGGGCTCATAAAATGGGTTAGGAATCATCCTGCCCTCTTCAAGTTTTCAGAATAGTTTGAGAAGGATAGGTATTAAATCTTTGAATGTTGGTAGAATTTAACAGAGAAGCCATCTGGTCCTGGACTTTTGTTTTTTTGGGAGGTTTTTGATTATTGCTTCAATCTCTTTCCTTGTGATTAGTCTATTCAGAAAAACAGACATACAGATCAGTGGAACAGAATTGAGAGCCCAGAAATAAAACCATACATCTATGGACAGCTAATCTTTGACAAAGGAGCCAAGAACACACACTGGAGAAAGGAAAATCTCTTCAATAAATGGTGTTGGGAAAACTGGACAGGCACATGCAAAAGAACGAAAGTAGACCGTTATCTTTCACCATCCACAAAAATTAACTCAAAATGGATCAAAGACTTGAAAGTAAGAACTGAAACCATAAAAATCCTAGAAGAAAATATAGGCAGTATGCTCTTTGACATTGGTCTTGGCAGTATCTTTTCAAACACCATGTCTACTCAGGTAAGGGAAACAAAAGGAAAAATAAACAAATAGACTACATCAGACTAAAAAGCTTCTGCATAGCACAGGAAACCATCAAAAAAATGAAGAGACAACTCACCAACTGGGAGAAAATATTTGCAAATCACGTATCTGACAAGGGGTTATTTTCAAAAATATATAAAGATCTCATACAACTCAACAACAACAACAAAAACACATGATCAAAAAATGGGCAGAGGATATGAACACACACTTTTCCAAAGAATACATACAGTTGGCCAACAGGCTCAAAAAAAGATGTCCAACATCACTAGTTATTAAGGAAATGGGAATCAAAACTACAATGAGGTATCTCCTCACACCCATCAGAATGGCTGTAAACAACAAGACAAGAAATAACAAATGTTGGAGAGGATGTGGAGAAAAGGGAACCCTAACACACAGCTGGTGTGACTGCAAACTGATACAGCCACTATGGAAAACAGTATACAGATTTCTCAAAAAATTAAAAATTGAAATACCAGGAGGTCCTGGGGTGATGTCAGCAACATGGCAGAATGAACTATTTCCTTTATTTCTCCCCCTTCAAACTACACAAAATGGACATTCATTGATCAATGGAGGATACCCACACAGCACAATAGGACACTTGAGAGACCCACAAGACTATACATCTGAAGGTGGATGGACTATCCCTGGGAGGTGGTGAGATAAGTGAGCATTCTCCAGCTCCCTTGCAGCCCTTTACATGCATGTGACTGCTTTCCCAGCTGGAGCACCCATTGTACAGCTGTGGCCCCGAGGGTGGGAGTGCACCTTAGTGCGATTGCAGGAACAGATTATAGCAGCCCTGAATCCCCATGTGATTGCTTTCCCATCCAGTTGGAGAGCCCATAGTGCTGCTGTGGTCCCAGGGAGTGGCCCAGGCTCAGATCTAGTGGGGAAGCCCTGCCCACTAAGCACAATGGCCAGTGTGACCTAGGATTAGGTGGTTGCAATCTGCATTCCAGGACGAACAACTTCTCAGCTGCCAAGAAGGCCCACAGTACTGCTTGCTGTCCTGAAGGTGGGAGCATGCCTCAGTGGCACTGTGGGAGCAAGCAGTAGCAGCCCTGAGCCCCCACGTGATAGCCTACTCATTTGGTGGGAGAGCCCACTGTGCCACTGTGGCCCAGGCTTGGACAGGCACAGCAGCCAGGGATTTTGGTGGCCTCAGAATACACAGCTCATGCAACACCCCCCTCCAGTGGCAGCAGGTGGAATCTGTGACCAGATACTACCACTATGCAAAGACACAAATCCACCCTGTCAAATAGTATAAACAGGTATATTAACACTTCAGATCAGAAAGAAAAAGACAAACACCCAGAAATCAAACCTGAAGACACAGAAAGTAACAATCTAAATGACAGAGAATTCAAAATAGCTATCATAAAATACTCAACAAGTTATGAGAAAACTCAGAAAGGCAGTTCAATGAAATCATGAATAAAATTAATGAACAGAAGGAATTCTTCACAAAAGAGATGCAAACTATAAAGAAAGGCCATTCAGAAATGTTGGAGATAAAAAACACAATGAATGAGATAAAGAAAAATTTGGAGTCCTTAAATAACAGAGCTGAAATTATGGAGGAAAGAATTAGCAATTTAGGCAACATGCATGCAAAGGACAGAAATATAGAAATGCTTTAGACAGAGTAGGAGAGAGAACTAAGACTAAAAAAAAATGAAGAAATCTCTGAGAAATATCCAACTCAATTAGGAAATGCAACATAAGGATTGTAGGTAGTCCAGAGGGAGAAGGGGGGAGAAAAGAGCAGAGAGCTCTTTAAAAGAAATAATAGCTGAGAACTTCCCAAACCTGGGGAAAGAGCTGGAAATATAAGTAAAAGAAGCTACTATAGCTCCTAATTACATCAATGTAAAAAGACCTTCTCCAAGGCATATGTAAAACTGGCAAGAATCAATGACAAAGAAAAAATGTTAAGGGCAGCAAGGCAGAAGAAAATAACCTACAAAGGAACCCCTACTAACCTTTCAGCAGATTTCTCAGGAGAAATTTTAGAGGCTAGGAGAGAGCAGAATGATGTATTCAAAATTCTGAAAGACAAATCCTTCAGCCAAGAATACTCTATCCATTGAAACTATCTTTCAGATATCATAGAGAAGTTAAAACTTTCCCAGATAAACAAAAACTGAGGGAGTTCATCACCACAAGACCCCACCCTATAAGAAAGGATCAAGAAGGTCCTCATACCTGAAAAACAAAGAGGGTTTACAAAACCTTGAGCAAGGAGATAAATAGGCAGATAAAATCAGAAAATTGCAGCTAGAGAACTGGTTAGCAAACACTTAATTATAACATTAAAGATAAAGGAAAGGAAAACATCAAGAATAAATATAACCACTTCATTTTAACCACAAATTCACAACACAAGATGGAATAAGTTGTGACAACAATAACTTAGACAGGGAAGTGGAAAGGGATGGAAACTGCTTAGACTAAGAAAATAAGAGGCTATCAGATATGGACTGTCTCATCTATGAGAACTTTTATAAAACCTAATGGTAACCACTAAACGAAAAATCAGAACAGAGACACAAATGATAAAGAGAAAACTGAAGAAACCATCATAGAGGGCCAATAAACTGAACTGGCAGTCCAAAATACACAGGACAAGAAACAAGGGAAGTACAGAACAGCTGGAAAAAAAATGATAAAATAGCAGCATTAAGCCCTCATATATCAATAATCACTCTAAATGTAAATGTATTGACTTCTCCAATCAAAAGTCACACAGTGGCCGGGTAGATTAAAAAACAAGACCCAAGAATATGCTGCCTCCAGGAAACACATCTCAGCTCTAAAGACAAACACAGTCTTAGAGTGAGGGGGTGGAAGGCAATACTGAAAGCTAATGGCAAACAAAAGAAAGCAGGCGTTGCCATACTCATATCAGACAAAGTAGACTTCAAGATGAAAAAGGCAATAAGAGACAAAGTGGGGCAGTATACAATAATAAAAGGGACATTCCACCAAGAGGACAAAACACTTATAAATATGTATGCACTTAACACAGGAACACCAATGTACATAAAGCAACTATTAAATGATCTAAAAGGAGATATTAACAGTAGCACAATAATAGTAAGGAACCTTAACACTCTACTTACTTACATCAATGGATAGATCATCCAGATAGAAAGTCAACAAGACAATAGTGGAATAAATGAAAAACTAGACCAGATGGACTTAATAAATATATATAGAACACTCCATCCAAAAACAGCAGAATACACATTCTTCTCAAGTGTACATGTAAAATTCTCAGAGATAGATCATATGTTGGGAAACAAGGCAAGCCTCAATAAATTTAAGAAGATTGAAATCATACCAAGTATCTTTTCTGCCCACAATGCTATGAAACTCAAATCAACTAAAAGAAAAAAGCTGGCAAAGTGACAAATATGTGAAGACTAAACAACATGCTCCTGAACAACTAATGGATCATTGAAGAAATTAAAGGAGAAATCAAAAAATATATGGAGACAAATGAAAATGAAAATACATCATACCAACTCATATGGGATGCAGCAAAAGTGGTCCTAAGAGGGAAATTCACAGCAATTCAGGCCTACCTTAACAAACAAGAAAAATCTCAAGTAAGCAATTTTAAAGTATACTTAACAGAACTAGAAAAACAACAAAGTCCAAAATCAGCAGAAGGAGTTATATAAGGAAAATTAGAGTAGAAATAAACTAAATGGAAACCAAAAAACAGTAGAAAGGATCAATGAAACTAAGAGCTGGTTCTTTAAGAAGATAAATAAAATTGACAAACCCTTAGCCAGACTCACTAAGAAAAACAGAGAGAAGGCTCAAATAAATAGAATTAGAAACGGAAGAAGAGAAATTAAAACAGATACCACAGATATACAAAGGATTATAAGAGAATACTATGAAAAACCATATCCCAACAAATTGAACAACCTAGAAGAAATCGCTAAATTCTTAGACTCATACAACCTCCCAAAACTGAATTGAGAGGAAATAGAGAATCTGAATAGATCAATCACGAGTAAAGAGATTGAAACAGTAACCAACAACCTCCCAAAAAATTAAATTCCAGGACCAGATGGCTTCTCTGGAGAAATCTACAAAACATTCATAGACTTAATACCTATGCTTCTCAATCTATTCCAAATAATTGAAGAAGATGGAACACTTCCTAAGACATTTTATCAGGCCAACATCACCCTGGTACCAAAACTAGATAAGGACAACACAAAGAAGGAAAATTACAGGCCAATATCGCTGATGAACATAGATGCAAAAGTCCTCAACAAAATGTCAGCAAATTGAATACAGCAATAGTTAAAAGGATCATACACCATGATCAAGTGGGATTTATACCAGGGATGAAGAGATGGTTCAACATCCACAAAGCAAACAATGTGATACACCACATTAATAAAATGAGGAATAAAAACCACATCATCATCTCAATAGATACAGAGAAACCATTTGATGAGATACAACACCAATTTATGATAAAAACTCTCAAGAAAACGAGTATAGAAGGAAAGTACCTCAACATAATAAAGGCCATATATGACAAACCCACAGCCAACATCATACTCAATGGGGAAAAACTGAAATCCATCCCTCTGAGAACAGGAACAAGACAAGAGTGACCACTTTCAGCATTCTTATTCAACATAGTACTGGAGGTTTTGGCCAGAGTAATTAGGCAAGAAAAAGAAATAAAAGGTATGTAAATTGGCAAGGAAGAAGTGAAATGGCCACTGTTTGCAGACAACATGATTTTATATACAGAAAACCCTAAAGAATCCATTGGAAAACTATTAGAAATAATCAACAACTACACCAAAGTTTCAGGGTACAAAATCAACTTACAAAAATCAGTTGCATCTCTATATTCTAATAATGGACTAACAGAAAAAGAAGTCAAGAATACAATCTCATTTACAATCACACAAAAAGAAAATATCTAGGAATAAATTTAACCAAGAAGGTGAAAGACCTATACATTGAAAACTATAAGACACTGTTGAAAGATATTGATGATAACATAAAGAAATGGAAAGATATTCCATGCACATGCATTGGAAGAATAAACATAGTTAAAATGTCCATACTACCTAAAGCAACCTACAGATTCAGTGCAGTCCCAATCAGAATCCCCATGACATTCTTCACAGAAATAGAACAAAGAATCCTAAAATTCCCCTCCTGCAGTCCCTTTAACAGGTCATCGCCAGTCAATTTAGGCAATTCTTTACTGAAAGTGTCTGCAATCGATTGTTCAAGTTGCATTATCTCTGCAGTTAAATTCTGATGACCCCGTAAAGAGCGCTTAATCTTTTCCCATCCTTCTGACATGCTAAAATGCAGTGGGGTGACACACATTTGTGTAGAATTCCAATCACATTTCAATATACTGCGGGTAGCAAGAACTGTCAGTTGATCCCCTAACCAAGATACAGTATGTTGCAAGTTAATTACATCAGTAGCTAATTGAGCATCTAAGTCCTTTTGCTGTTGCCATAAGGCATGAGAGTCTTTATGCCATTCCCTGATAAAGTCCGCAGTTTGTATCTCTTGCTGCAGTGCCAGGCTGGCCACAGCGGCCATCGCAGTAACGGATGCAACCGCAAGGATAGTCGCGACGATCAATCCCACTAGTCGACGGGAGCGATGTAGAACAACTTGAAGGGCATCATACAGATGTGAAACAGCAATAGAGTCAGACCAAGGATGTGTCAGATTAATAGGCATCCAAAGCTTGGAACGAGCTTTTACAATTATTACAGATTTGTTGGTATTTTCGATTGTCTCCCACCAAGTTTTGTTTACACATTGAGTAAAGACACAAGCAGCAGTACAATTTACATATCCCTCTGTAACATTTAACATAATTTTCCCTGATAGTAAGGAATAGGGAAATTTGACACAAGCAGTTGCAGTGTAGGTGTTATTCTTATGCAGATGAACCTGAAAAAGATCTAGAACTTTGAGACACATTTAAGGTAAAATTATTACCATACAGTCAAATGTCCAGACACCGCCCACAATTGAAACAAGTGCCCTGCCGCTGAGGTTTCAAGGCAGTAGCCATTTTGGAAATCAATTTATCTTCTTTTTTCTCCTCATCACTATCTTCCTCAGAATCTGAGCTAGACTTAAAAAATCCCATCAGGAGGCTCCGGCGGAGGGGGAGGGAAAGACCCCTCCTTTTCATCTCCTCCTTCCACCGGAACGTCCTCATAATGAGCCTCACTAGGACGGGAGTTAACCTCACTATCTGTTTCAAAAATTTCAAGCGCCTGAGTAATGGCACTACATAGAGTCCAAAGTTTAAGAGACATAACGTTTCCCCGCTGATGTTGCTTCCGCAACTCCTTTTGAACTTGCTTCTACTCCCCCAAATTTAACTGAGCCTTTGTCTGATGACGAAACCAATAACAATGGCATTCAATATGCAGAAATAATTCATTCAAGCGCCGAGAGGACGCTTTCATCCCGATGGACTTAAGGAGTCCCTTTATGAGGTCTAAATACTGTGACCTTAGGGAATTAGAATTCCCCATGATTTATTTATTCCCAAAAGTCCCCCTTTCACTTTTCTGGGGTGCTTACCCTTTCGGTCTCGTCGAGCCCCGCGACGAGATGTGCCTATTCCCGAAAGTCCCCCTTTCACTTTTCCGGGGTGAAGTCCCTTTCGGTTTCGTCAGATCCTGAAAGTCCCCCTTTCGCAATACCCGGGGTGCTTACCCTTTCAGTCTGGTCGTGCCCCACGTTGGGCGCCAGATGTTGCTGACGAAATGAATACACGAACACCGGTTGCTGTGTAGTAGTCTTCTCTCTATTCTATACCCCGAGCTAGCTGGGCTCTTTATTCTTGTAGCCCCTAAACAAAGCCGGCCTTTTGCCAAAGCAGTGAGTCAGCGACCTAAACCTGCGCAAGCGTCCCACAATAATGACCTTTCCCCTACACATCTGTTCATAACAGGTTCCTTCATAATGTTTCAAACTCCCAAGGTCCCAGGCTTGCTCCTTTTGAGGAGCTGATAAAACATTCTTGTTTGCAAGCAATGTTTTTCTTGGGGCCTTGTGAGTTCACCAGGCAGAACATTCTGTTTGCAGAAAAGTCCAGCCAGTCTTGTGGATGCCTCGCGTGCAAGAACAACCACATTTCATGCCAGGTCTCCTTCACCCACCAACTGGTAGAAAATATTTGCAAATCATATATCCAACAAGGTGTTAATCTCCAAAATATATAAAGAACTCATACAACTCAACAAGAAAAAAACAACAAAATGATCAAAAAATGGGCAGAGGATATGAACAGACATTTTCCCAAAGAAGATATACAGATGGCCAATAGGCACATGAAGAGATGTTCAACACTGCTAATCATCAGGGAAATGCAAATCAAAACTACAATGAGATATCAGCTTACACGTGTTAGAATGGTTATAATTACCAAGACTAAAAACAACAAATGTTGGAGACAATATGGAGAAAATGGACCCCTCATACACTGCTGGTGGGAATGCAAACTGGTACAGCCACTATGGAAAACAGTACAATGATTTCTCAAAATATTAAAAATAGAAATACCATACAATCCAGCTATCGCACTACTGTGTATTTATCTAAGGAACTTGAAATCAACAATTCAAAGAGACTTATGCACCCCTATGTTCATTGCAGCATGATCCACAATAGCCAAGACGTGCAAGCAACCCAAGTGCCCATCGACTGATGAATGGATAGAGAAGATGTGGCATAAATATACAATGAAATACTGCTTAGCCATAAAAAAAGACAAAATCGTGCCATTTGGGACAACATGGATGGACCTTGAGGGTATTATGCTACGTGAAATAAGTCAGACAGAGAAAGACAAATACCATATGCTTTCACTCATATGTGGAAGCTAAACAAACAAACACATGGATAAGGGGAACAGATTAGTGGTTATGAGAGCAGACAGGGATGGAGGGAGGGTGAAAGGGGTAAAGGGGCACATATGAACTGTGACGGATAAAAACTGGACTGTTGGTGGTGAACATGATTCAGTTCATACAGCAACTGAAATACAATGATGTACACCTAAAAAATTTACAGTGTTGTAAGCCAATATGACCTCAATAAAATAATTTTTAAAAGAAAAGGCAACTGTTACCTCCTACTGAGCCCAGGTTGAAACTAAATGCCTGACCTATAGAGGCTGTGTGACTCTTCAGCCTGATAGTTCCATTTTGCATGGATCAACAAGAACTTTACAACTAACCAGGAATGGGGCCAACAGACCTCACTATTCAAATAGAAATGGCATACAGATGGTCCCTGACTTAGGATGGTTCAATTTATGATTTTTCAACTTTATGATCATGTGAAAATGATATGCATTCAGTAGAAACCATACTTTATATTTTGAATTTTTATTTTTTCCAGGGCTAGTGATATGTGATAGTTTCCCTAAATGCTGAGCAGTGGCAGTGAGCTGTAGCTCCCAGTCAACTATGCGATCATGAGAGTGAACAACCGATATGCTGGCATCTGTACCCAGATAACCATTCTGTTTTTCACTTTCAGTACAGTATTCAATAAACTACATGAGATATTCAACACTTTATTATAAAATAGGCTTTGTATTACATGATTTTGCCCAACTGTAGGTTAATGTAAGTGTTCTGAGTATGTTTAAGGTAGGCTAGGCCAAACTATGATGTTTGGTAGGTTAGGTGTATTAAATACATTTTCGACTTACAATATTTTCACTTTACAAAGGGCTTATTGGGATGTAATCCCATCATAAGTTGAGGAAGATCTGTACTCAAGAGCGCAGCTAGGCTGGCCCTAGTGACACATTGGCTTTACGTGAAAACTTTCTCCCCTCACTGGCTCAGTTGGGTCCTTGATTTACAGAGGTACTCCTAAATGCCTAAACCTGGTTCATTGATGGTTTTGCTAAAACAAAAGCTGATGGTGTCCACTGGACGGTTGGCCCAAGTGACAATTCTCAAATGCCAACTGCAGTAAGGGCCAATTAGCACAATGAGCTGAAATTAAAGCCATCACCTTTACCTTAGGACTCGTCGTGTTATATTTTTACTGACTCTTGGGCTGTTGCCAATGGCCTAGCTGTCTGATCTGCTGTTTGGAAGACTACAGACTGGCAGATTAAAGGCACCCCTCTTTGGGTCATGAACTATAGAAACAAATTACAGATGTCAATCAAACAGTCTGCATCACTCATCTGATGTACACAATCAGGGCTCATTCTTTGATGAGACCAACTGGAATCAAGCTACTGATCAAGCCTGCACCACACAGATTGCCACAGCTGCTACCTAGATCCATCATCACATTGGACATGGCAGCACATCATGGACTGGGCACAAAGTAAAGGACTCTATGTTTCTGATGCAGAAGCTACCACTGCATGCCATACTTGTGACTTCTGCCAAAAGTTGGCTTATTTGTCTTAAGGTGAATGAAGCTATATTGCACTGGGTATTAACCCTACTGGCTCCTGTAGAATTGATGACAGCAGACCTTTGATCCCTTCTGAGGACTTCCATTAGTGTCTCATTGCATTGACTCTTTCTCAAATTATGGTTTTGCTATTCTAGTCTGATCAGCCAACTCTAGCCATTTTGTGGCCCTTGAAACTAATGTGTGTCATGCTTTTGGCTTTTTGGACCATGATAATAGTGCACATTTCTTGCAAATCTCATTCAACGATGGGCTGATATTAAAAATATTTGATAGTCATTTCACTCCCTTTATCATCCTCAGACAGCTGGCATCATTGAGAGATGGAGTAAACATTTTTTTAAATAACAGTTTTATTGAGATATAATTCACATAACACAAAATTCATCCCCCCTGCTTTTTTTGGTGAGGAAGATTGGCCCTGAGCTAACATGTGTTGCCACTCTTCCTCTTTTTTTTCCTTCCCCAACCCCGCCAGTACCTAGTTATATATCCTAGTTGTAGGTTTGTCTAGTTCTTCTATGTGGGACACCACCTCAGCATGGCATGACGAATGGTGCTAGGTCCACACCCAGGATCTGAACCAGCAAACCCCAGACTGTCGAAGTGGAGTGCATGAACCTAACCACACGGCCATGGGGCTGGCCCCAAAATTCACCCTTTTGAAATGTACAATACAGTGGTTTTTAACATGTTTACAGAGTTGTGCAACCATCTTACAATATGTAGTCTTTTCTGACTGGCTTCTTCGACTTTGCGTAATGTTTTCAAAGTTCATCCATGTTGTAGCATACATCAGTACTTCATTCTTTTTCATGGCTGGATAATATTTCATTTTATGAATATACTACATTCATTTATACATTCATCTGTTGATAGGCATTTGAGTTGTTTCCACTTTGGGGACAGTATGAATAATGCTGTTTTGAACATTTGTGTACAAGTTTTTGTATGGATTTATGTTCATTTCTTTTGGGTGCATACCTAGGAGTGGAATTGTTGGGTCACATGATAATTTTATGTTTAACATTTTGAGGCACTCTCAAGCTATTTTCCAAAGTGGGTGCACCATACCATTTAACAATCCCATAAGCAATAAACCAATTTCCCCACATCCTTGTCACCACTTGCTATTATCTTTCTTTTTGATTATAGCCATCCTAATGGGCGTGAAATGCTACCTCATTGTGGTTTTGATTTGCATGTCTCTAATGACCAATGACGCTGAGCATCTTTTCATGTGCTTATTGTCCATTAGTATATCTTCTTTTGAGAAATGTCTGTTTAAATCCTTTGCTCATTTTTAAATAGGCTTATTTGTCTGTTTGTTGTTAAGTTGTAAGAGTTCTTTATATATTCTGGATACAAAATCCTTACCAGATATATGATTTACAAATATTTTCTCCCAAATATTTTTCTGTGGGTTATCTTTTCACTTTCTTGATGGTGTTCTTTGAAGCACAAGAGTTTAAACTTTTTTTTGCTGAGGAAGATTAGCCCTAAGCTAACATCTGTTGCCAATTTTCCTCTTTTATTGCTTGAGGAAGATTAGCCCTGAGCTAACATCTGTGCCAGTCTTCATCCACTTTATATGTAGGTCCCTGCCACAACATGGCTACCAAGTGGTGTAGGTCTGTGCCAGGATCCAAACCTGTGAACCTGGGCTGCTGAATGGAGTGTGCCAAACTTAACCACTATGCCATGGGGCCAGCCCCAAAAGTCTTAAATTTTGATGAAGCCCAATTTATCTTTTTTTTCTTTTCAATTGTACTTTTGGTGTCATATCTAAGAAACCACTGCCTAATCTAATGCCACGAAGATTTATTCTTATGTTTTCTTTTAAGAGTTTTATAGTTTTAGCTCTTCCATTTAGGTCTATGATCCATTGTGAAAGAACTTTTGCATGTGGCAAGAGTTAGGCATCTGACTTCAATCTTCTGCCTGTGGCTATCCAATTGTCCCAGCACCATTTGTTGAAAAGACTATTTTTTCCCCACTGAATGGTTGGCACATCTGTCAAAAATCAATTGACTGTAAATGAATGGATTTATTTCTAAACAATTCTATTCCATTGATCTATTCATCTATCCTTAGGCCAATACTGTAATTGTTAATTTTATGTGTCAACTTGGCTGGACTACAGGATGCCAGGATATTTGGCTAAACATTATTTCCAGGTGTGTGTGTGTAAATGTTTTATGTTATGCACATGCTCAGCAACATAGACTTCCACTCACCAAGGCAAACCTGGCTACAGCCACCAGTGAGTCCTCAATCTGCCAGCAGCAGAGACAAACACTGAGTCCCCAATATGGCATCATTCTCTGGGGGTGATAAATGAGCTATCTGGTGGTTGGCTAATTACACTGGACCACCTCCATCATGGAAGAGGCAGCATTTTGTTCTTACTGGAATAGACACTTACTCTGGATATGGATTTGCCTTCCCTGCACATAATGCTTCTGCCAAAACTACCATCCGTGGACTTAGAGAATGCCTTAGCCATTGTTACAGTATTCCACACAGCCTTGATTCAGATCAAGGAATTCACTTCACAGCAAAAGAATCATAGCAGTGGGCCCATACTCACGGAATTCACTGGTCTTATCATGTTCCCCACCATCCTGAAGAAGCTAGATTGATAGAATGGTGAAAAGGCCTTTAGAAGATTCAGTTATAGCACCAGCTAGTGGCAATATCTTGCAGGACTGGGGCAAGGTTCTCCAGAAGGCTGTGTATGTTCTGAATCATCATCCAATATATGGTGCCGTTTCTCTGACAGCCAGATTCACAGGTCCAAGAATCAGGGAATGGAAATGGGAGTGGCATCACTTACTATTACCCATTAGCAAAGTTTTTGCTTCGTATTCCCACAACTTTATGGTCCGCTGACCTATAGGTCTTAGTTCCAGAGGAGGGAATGCTTCCACCAGGAGACACAACAATTCCATTAAACTGGAAGTTAAGACTGCCACCCAGAGATTTTGTGCTCTTCATGTCTCTGAATCAATAAGCAAAGAAGGGAGTTACTATACTGGCTGAGGTGATTGGCCATGACTGTTAGGAGGAAATTAGACTACTACTCCACTATGCTACTACTCCAGTGTGTGTGTGTGTATCTGCTATTGATTCTGTTCCTCTGGAGAACCATGACTAATACAAGTACCATGCTGTTTTGACTACTATAGCTTTGTAGTAAGTTTTGAAATTGAAGTGAATCCTACAACATTGTGCCTCTTTTTCAAGATTGTTTTGGCCATTCTAGGTCCCTTGCATTTCTACATGAAGTTTTGGATCAGTTTGATAATTTCTGCAAAGAAAAGGCAGCTGGAATTTTAATAGGGATTGAGTTGAATGTGGAGCTCAATTTGGGAATTATTTCCACCTTAACAATATTAAGTCTTCCAATCCATGAACTGGGAATGTCTTTCCATTTATTAAGATCTGCTTTAATTTCTTTCAACAATGTTTTTGGTTTTTAGTATACAAGTCTTGAAGTTTTTTGCTAAATTTATACTTAAACATTTTATTTATTGATGCTATCATAAATTGAATTGTTTTATTAATTTCATTTTTACATTGCTCCATGCTAGTGTACAGAAATAGAATTGATTTTGTATTTTGATCTTGTATCCTGCAACCTTGCTGAACATACTTAGTAGTTCTTATGGTATTTTGTGGATTACTTAGGATTTACTATGTACAAAATCATGTCATAAAGATAAAGCATGTCAATAGAGAAAGTTTTACTTCTTTCTCTCAAATCTGGATGCATTTTTATTCTTTTTCTTGCCTAATTACTCTGGCTAGAACCTCCAGTACAATGTTGAATAGAAGTGGACATTGAATGGACTTTTAAAAAATTAACTCAAAACAATTTCTGACTCTTATCTCTTTAACTCTCCTGGTCCACACATCTTAGAAAGGAAATTTAGTTATGGAATGTGGCTATCTCTAGAAAGAAATCATCTCCTCTTATGTGCTTAATGGTTAATGATCAAGATGAATGAGGTGAAGAGTTATATAGACCTATTTTGGAAATTTAGGTTTCTGCCTGACTATTCCTGGACATAATGTACCTTTCTTTCTCCCAACAGTAGCTCCAGGTCAGCCTGGTTGTTACACCCTCTAGGGAACAGCCCAGCCAAAAGGATGTCTAGGGCATTCAAATTTAATTCTGATTCAGCTACCTAGATTCTTTTGTTAGACTGACATGGTCCTAAATCATGAGAACAATCACTACATGGTTGAGTATACTACTGGCTAAGTCTTCCTACAGTTGCCCAAGCAGGCTGGGGAGAGGATATAATGTGTTTTCATCAATTTTTAAAAATGTCCTTGTCCCACTGGCATTTGACCTTTTCAGATGAAAAGTCTGGTGTGAGTAGAGAAGAACTGAAGAAAAGGTGAAATTACAGCTACTGGGATAGGATACACTATAGACACACATTGTGGCTATGGAAGGACAGCAACAACCTCAGCACCCAGAGAAGGAACATCTTAAGCCCTAGGAAATGTGGAGAGATGGGGAACAATTAAAGTTTTCTTTGTCCTTTAGATTCAGCATTGCAACCTAGCAAAATAATCATCTGGTTTGTTTGAGTCTGACTGCCATCAGGCTGGCAATCTCACCTGCTGCTGGGTTTGTCATCCCTGTCCATGTGCTGTGAAAACAGATAAATTCATGTGGACTTGGCCCGACACTGCACCTTCCGTGCCTGATACTATAAATATCAGCTCCCCAAAGAGGATTTCCCCAAGTTCTCCCAACATGTGCATATATGCAAGCTCACAGATTGGCATAACCATGTTTCAGTCTGACAAGTACAAAATCATATGCCTCTCATGATGCCTGAGTGGCCTTGGTTGTGCTATGAATGGTGATTGAGACTGGCCTTAGACTACATCTTGGCTGTCTGAAATAAGACCTGTTGATCCTCTCTGGGATTTATTCATAGTTGACTGAGTCTGGGACCCTGGAAGACATGGTTGAGGTCAGTACTGCAGGTTGGCCTCATCCTGTTGCTTAGAGACCTATTGGCAGTGGCCTATGCTATATGAGATAAATTGAATGGATTTGGTTCCAGCCTCTATCAGTCATATTAATCAGAGTGGCCAACAGAATGACTTACTCATGTGAAAATCCATCAGAAGCTAAGATGATTTGGGACTGAAGGTGGATGTTGTTAGGACACTGCCATGGGTCTCATGTTCCCTTTCATCTTACAGAGTATTCCAAGAAGCAAGAAATTGATAGCCCTTTACCCAGGACATTTCTCAGGATTGCCTTTGTAGCAAGCAACCTTAAGGTAGGAGTTAATATCTCCCTAGGACAAAAAGCAGGCTTGATTACTGCTTGCTTTAAAACAGTGGGTTTCCAAAGCTCATAGATACAGAGAACAGACTGGTGGTTGCCAGAGGTTGGGGGTGGGTGAAATGGGTGAAGAGAGATGAAAGGCACAAATTTCCAGTTATAAAATAAATAATGGGGATATATGTACGGCATGGTTACTGCAGTTAATAATACTGTATTTCATATTTGAAAGTTACTAAGAGAGTAAATCTTAAAAGCTCTCATCACAAGAAAAAAGATTCTGTAACTATGTATGGTGACGGATGTTAACTAGACTTATTGTGGTGATCATTTTGCAATATATACAAATATTGAATTATTATGTTGTGCACCTGTAACTAATGTATGTCAGTTATACCTCAATAAAAATATTACATTCTGATATAAATAAAATAAACTGTAGTTGTTACAATAAACAAAACAAAATAATGGGTTCCCCGAGCTCAGCATTCCTCTTATGTAAAACATTTCACTGTATTTGCAGACATTCATCTGGGTCCTCTGTGTTGTCCCTGTTGAACTTGCAAGCAAGGGGAACTGATGCAAAAGGTTGATGCTCAAGCTGCTTGCTATATGGTAAGTAATAAAGTACTTTGTCTCTGACCCAAGAGTCTCATATCTTCTGTCAGCATCCATGAAACAATAACAAGCTAACTTTTTTTTTTTGAGGAAGATTAGCCCTGAGCTAACTACTACCAATCCTCCTCTTTTTGCTGAGGAAGACTGGCCCTGAGCTAACATCCACGCCCCTCTTCCTCTGCTTTATATGTGGGATGCCTACCACAGCATGGCTTTTTGCCAAGCGGTGCCATGTCCGCACCAGGGATCCGAACTGGCAAACCCCGGGCTGCCGAGAAGTGGAACCTGCGAACTTAACCTCTGCACCACGAGGCCGGCCCCCAAGCTAACTTATTAACTTGTAAGTAGGGTAAAATCAAATCCTAGACCTGACATGTATGAGAGTTCCATTTGTTCCACGTCCTCATCAACACTCCATATGGTCAGTCTTTTTAATTTTAGAAATTCTAATAGGTGGGTGTAGTGGTATCTCACTGTGGTTTAAATTTGTATTTCCCTAATGAGCTTATTCCTACCTGAATATTTCCTTTGGTAGAGTGTCTGTTCAAATATTTTGCCCATTTAAAAAAATTGGGTTGTTTTCTTATATTTCTTATTATCTTCTGGATACAAGTCCTTTGACAGAGAAGTTATTTGTAAATAATTTCTCCCAGAGGCTTGGATTTTCATTGTCTTTAACAGTATCTTTTGAAGAGTAGAAGTTCTTAATTTTGATGAAGCTCAATTTATTAATTTTTTTCTTTTATACATTGTACTTTTCAAGTCATGTTTAAGAAATCTTTACTTAACCCACAGTCACAAAAACTTTCCCCTATATTTTGTTTTAAACACTTTATTGTTTGTCTCACCATATAATAAGATTTTACATTTATGTCTACAGTCCATTTCAAATTAATTTTTGTAAACAGTGTGAGGTTATGGGTTGAATTTCATTTTATTGCATATGGATATCTAATTCTTCCAGCACGAGCACCATGTGCTGAAAAGACTATCCTTTGTAGCTTTGTTGGAAATCAATTGACCATATATGTGTGAGTCTATTCCTAGACTCTTTATTTTAAACCATTAACTTATTTCTCTATCTTTATTCCAATACCACATTTTGTTGATTACTTTCTAAGTCTTTAAGTCAGGGAGAGTAAATCTTCAAACTTTGTTCCTCTTTTTCAAAGTTGTGCTGGCTATTCTAGGTTCTTTGTATTTCCATGTGAATTTTAGAATAAGCTTGAAAACTTCTAAAAATTCCTGCTGGGATTTTGATTAGGGTTTTATTGAATCTATAGACTGACATAGAGGGAACTGACATCTTGACAACATTGAGTCTTCTGATCCATGAAGTATATATCTCTACTTATTCAGGGCATATTTAATTTCTCTCAGCAATGTCTTATAGTTTCAGTATACAGGTCTGTATATGTTTATCACGAAGAATTTAATATTTTTGATACTATTATAAATGGTATTTTTTTTACATTTCAATTTCTATTGTCTTTGTTACTATATAAAAATACAATTGATTTTTGTATATTCATCTTGAATGCTTCAACCTTGCTAAACTTACTTATTAGTTCTAGTACAGTTTTTGAGGATTTCATTGGATTTTCTACATAAGCTATCATGTCTTCTGCAAATACATACAGTTGTAACGTTTCATTGCCAAACTGGGTGGATTTTATTTCTTTTTCTTGCCTTAGTGTATTGGCTAGAACCTTCAGTACAATGATGACTAGAAGGTGCAAGAACAGATATCCTTGTCTTGATCCTTATCATAGAGGGAAAATGTCTTTAATCATTAAGTATGATGTTAGCTGTAGGTTTTTTGTAGATGCTCTTTATCAGGTTGAGGAAGTTCTTTTCTATTCTGGTTAGCTAAGATTTTTTTTAAAAATCAGAAATGGATGTTGGATTTTTGTCAAATGTTTTTTATGCATCTACTTAAATGATCATATAGTTTTTCTTTTTTAGTTTGTTAAAATGGTAAATTACATTGATAGAGTTTTGAATGTTAAAGCAACCTTGCATTCCTGAGATAAACCACTTGGTCATAATGTATTATCCCTTTTAGTACATTGTCGGATTTGAATAGCCAAAATTTTGTGAAGAATTTTGCATCTATATTCATGATGTATATTGGTCTTTCGTTTTCTTTTTCCGTAATGTCTTTGATTTTGGTATGAGAGTAATCCTAGACTCATAATGAGTTGGTATATGTTCCCTTCTTTCTTACTTTTTCAGAAGAGTTTGTGTGGAATTGGTATTATTTCTTCCTTATATATTTGGTAGAATTTACCGATAAAGCCAATTGGGCCTAGAATTTTCCTTATGGGAAGAGTTTGAACGACAAATTCAATTTCTTTAATAGATTTAGGAATATTGTTATATGATTTTTTTTCTTGAGTGAATTTGGGTAGTTTCCGTCTTCCAGGGAACTTGACTATTTCATCTAAATTGCTGAAATTCATCTAATTGTCTATTTCATCTAAATGTATTGGCATAAAGTTGTTCCTGATATTTCCTTATTATCCTTCTAATATCTGCAGAATCTCTAGTGATATCCTCTCTCTAATTTCTAACCAGGTAATTTATTTCTTCCTTCTTTTTTCCCTAATCAGTCTGGCTACATGTTTATCAATTTTATTGATCTTTTCAAATAACCAGCTTTTGTTTTCATTTATTTTCTTTATTGCTTTTCTATTTTACTAATTTCTGCTTTTTTAATTCTTTATTATTTCCATTTTTCCTCAATTTTATTATTTCCTTTTATCTGCTTACTCTGGGTTTCATTTGCTCTTCTTTTTCTAGGTCTTTAAGGTGATTTGAGAACATCCTCTTTTTCTAACATAGGAATTTAGCACTATAAGTTTCCAAATACTGCTTTATTGGCATCCCATAAATTTTATTCAATTCACAATATTTTCTACCTTTTCTTTTGATTTCTTCTTTGACTCATGGGTTATTTAGAAGTATGTTATTTAGTTTCCAAATATTTGGGTATTTTTCAGTGATCTTTTTGTTATTGACTTCTAATTTAATTACACTGTGGTCAAAGTACATATCCTGTGTGACTTAAATCATTTAAAATTTATTGAGACTTATTTTTAGCCCAGAATATTGTCAATCATGGTAAATATTCTCTGTGCACTTGAAAAGAATGCATTCTACTGTTGTTGGGTGGATTAGTCTATAAATACTAGTTAGGTCAAATATCAGTTGATAGGGTTGATCAAGTCTTCTATATCCTTGTTGACTTTTTTCTATTTGTTCTATTGATTATTAAGATAGGGATGTTGAAATCTCTTACCATAATGCTGAATTTGCCTGTTTCTCCTTGCAAGTCTATCACAGTTCTTGTTTCATGTATTTTGAAGCTCTGTTGTTAAGTTTATAAACATTTAGGACTATTATATCCTCTTGATGAATTGACCTCTTTATTATTATTCCTGGTAATACTCTTTGCCTTGTAATCTACTTTATTTGATATTAATAGAGCCATTCTAGCTTTCTTTTGATAAGTGCTAGTATATCTTTTTCCATTATTTTACCTTTTTATTTATGCTTTTATATTTAAAGTGAGTTTCTTGGAGGACATTTGTAGTTGGGTCTTGCTTTTCTATCCAATTTGACAATTTCTGCCTTTTAATATTGATGTTTAGACCATTTGCATTTAATGTGATTATTGATATGATTGAGTTTAAATCTGCCATCTTGTTCTTTGTTTTCTATTTATCCTATGTGTTCTTTGTTCTTTTCAGCTTTCTTTTGTATTAATTGAGTATTTTTCTTACTTTTATTTATTTATTTATTTTTTGAAGAAGATTAGCCCTGAGCTAACATCTGCTGCCAATCCTCCTCTTTTTGTTGAGGAAGACTGGCCCTAAGCTAACATCCATGCCCATCTTCCTCTGCCTTATATGTGGGATGCCTGCCACAGCATGGCATGCCAAGCAGTGCCATGTCCACACCTGGGATCCGAACTAGCGAACCCCGGGCTGCTGAAGCAGAAAGTGTGCATTTAACTGCTGCGCCACAGGGCCAGTCCCAAGTATTTTTATTGTTTTATCTCCTTTTTTGTTATTTTTATCTTTGCTAAGATTTTCTTTTTATCATGAGTTTTAAGAAATTTGATTATGATGTGTCTTGGTATAGGTTTCTTCATGTTTCCTGTGTTTGAGTTTGAACTTCTTGGATCTATGTATTTATAGTTTTCATCATATTTAGAAAAGAATCGCCATTATTTTTTCAATTTTTTTTCCTGATTCTCCCTTCCTTCTATTTTTAGGAATTCCAATTACACATATATAAGCCTGCTTAAAATTGTCCCAGAGTTCACTGATAACTCTGTATATGTACTTTTCAGTCATTTTTCTTTGTGTGTTTCACTTTGGATAGTTTCTATTGCTGTGTCTTCAAGTTCACTAATCTCTTCTGCAATGTCTAATATGTCATTAATCTCATCCAATATATTTTTCATCTTTATAAATTTGATTGGGGCCATTTTTGTGTCTTCCACGTCTCCACTTACCATGGTCGATCCTTTCTTTAGCCTCTTGTACATAAGGCATACAGTAACAATAATTATTTCAATGTCCTTGCTACTAATTCTACCATATGTATCATTTCTGGGTTGGTTTCTTTTTTTTCTAAGTAGGCTTTTTTTTTTTTTTTTTGGTGAGGAAGATTGGTTCTGAGCTAACATCTATTGCCAATCTTCCTCTTTTTTTTTCTCCCCAAAGCCCCAGTACATAGTTGTATATCCTAGCTGTAAGTTATTCTAGTTTTTCTATGTGGGATGTTGCCACAGCATGGCTTGAGTGGTGTGTAGGTCTGCACCCAAGATCTGAACCAGCAAGCCCCAGGCTGCTGAAGTGGAGTAGATGAACTTAACCACTATGCCACCAGGCTAGCCCCTGGGTTGGTTTCTACTGATTAATTTTTGTCCTAATTAAAGGTCATATTTTTCTGCCTCTTTGAATATGTGGCAATTTTTGTTTGGATGGTCAGACATTGTAAATTTTACCTTGTTGGGTGATGTATATTTTTGTATTCTTGTAAGTATTGTTGAGCTTTGTTCTGGGGTATAGTTAAGTTACTTGGAAACATTTTTATTCTTCCAGATCTTGAATTTAAGCTTTGTTAGGCTGGACCAGAGCAACCTTTAGCTAGAACTAGTATTTCCCCAGTATTAAGGCAAAACTCTTCTGAATACTCTTCCTTATGCCTTGAATTATGAAGTTTTTCCACTCTGAATGGTGGGAATAGGTACTAGTCCCAGCCCTGTGTGATCATCGGTGTTTTTTTTCCTGCTAATCCTTTGCAGCAATTCTTTCCCCAGCTTCAGGGAGTTTCTTCATAGGCTGCTATATACTTTAGCGAGATCTTCTGAAGATTTCTGGAGTTCTTTCTCTGTGCAGCAATTTCCTCTCTGATACTCTGCCCTGCAGACTTTATGTGCTTTGGCTTTTAAAGACTCATAGCATTGTCTTCATCAATTTAGGGACATTGCCACTTTGCCTGGATTCCTCCTCACTGCACCATGGCCTGGAAAGTTGCCAGTCACTAAGCTAATCATAAGGCTCACTTGTTTTCCATCTTTCAGGGAACACTGGCTTTCATACCTGGTGTCCACTGAAACCATTGCTTCATATATTTTGTTATGCTTTTTAGGTGTTTCAGGTGAGAGGGTAAATTTAATCCCAGTTATTCCACCTCGGTTGGTTGTGTTTATTCTATTCAAAGTAACAAAATTAAGGCCCTGAACAGAAATAAGTGGTGTTCTTAACCATCTGTGAGTCAACTATATACTATACTAAACTCTCATCACCAGTGATTAATTGGAGTTGATGAATTTTTTGTATTATACCTCTTAGAGGAAGTAATCAAGTGTCAAAAGCATGTCTTTGGAGTTAAAATTGGATAACTTGGGTTTAAATTCTATCTTTATCATTAATTAGCTATGTAACCATAGATAGGCAATTTTAGCTCCTTGAGCTTCAGTTTTATCATCTGTAAAATAAGGATAATGATATATATTTACTAGATTGCTGTGAGCATTAATTGAAATAACCAATACAAAATATCTATCCTAATGACTGGTACATAGTAAAAGTCTTGACAAATGGTAGCTGTTATTATCAAAGGCACTTTTTTTTACTAAGATTACCATTACTATGGTTTCTGCATAGATATTCAAATTTAATAAACTATAAGCCAAGTGACGACATTGCTCCTTTATTGCAAATTTGTCACTTGTCTTAAAATTAAATTTTGTGGCTTTCTTGGATGTTACTGTCTTGCAGATAATTTATGAAGTTTGTGTTTGTGTGTGGGGGGGGGGTTGCTGAGGAATATTCACCCTGAGCTAATATCTGTGCCAATCTTTATGTATTTTTTAGTATGTGGGCCACCAGCACTGCATGGCCACTAACAGAGCAGTGCAGGTCTGCACCCAAGAACTGAACCCAGGCCGCCAGAAGCCAAGCATACTGAACTTAACCACTAGGCCACTGGGGCTGGCCCTATGATGACTTTTTCTTTTTATTTATTTATTTATTTATTTATTTATTTATTTATTTTGAGGAAGACTAGCCCTGAGCTAACTACTGCTGGTCCTCCTCTTTTTGCTGAGGAAGCCTGGCTCTGAGTTAACTTCCTCTACTTTATATGTGGGACGCCTACCACAGCATGGCGTTTGCCAAATGGTGCCATGTCTGCACCCGGGATCTGAACTGGCGAACCCTGGGCTGCTGAGAAGCAGAACATGTGAACTTAACTGCTGCACCACCAGGCCAGCCCCTATGACGACTTTTTAAAATAGTATCTCATGATTAAACCAAATTTACATTCATAATGGCCCAAGAAAATGCACTAGCTAACTAATATAAATTACGTACATAATACCCAGGTAGAGTGTTTTTGCCAACATGGTCAGTCAACATATGAGACATATGTTCCAAAATAGTGGTAGGTTTAATTACTAAATAAATATTTAAAAATCAATGGTGTTGGTATATGCCAACAATAACAACTTAAAATGTATAATAGCAAAATAAAAACATCTCATTCACATCAGAAAGAATTACAAAAATAAAATAATTAGAAATACATTTAGGAGAGGTTCTTGTCAAGATGGCGCTGTGAGCAGATGTTGAACTCGCCTCCTCCCACGAACACAACCAGGTTACAACAATTTTGGGAAGAATCACCCTGGATTGAAAACTGAAAACTGGATAAAAAGAACCCCCACGACAAGGGACAGTCCTGACGAAAGCAGAAGAGGCAGTAACTCTGGCCGGAGAGGAAAAAGGCCACCTATGGGAGCAGCAGAGCTTCTCAGCAGGCCAGGCGGAAGCCAACCTAAGGTACGCAGCCCTCCCTGGAGGAGTGAGGTCTGGAGCGGGGGCAATACCGCTATAACCATCCTTCGGACTCAGCCCAACTGAGATGGGGGTCTTACTGTCTGGCTTTGCTGGCTATTAACTGCAGCGAGGACACCCCAGAAAAGCTATCGGCCGAAAGCCTAAAAGATCCGGGTCTTAAAGGGCCCACGCACAAACTCACTCATTGCAGCAACCTAAAATCACCAGAGAGAAGGCTGACTGTCCTTTGGTGAAACAAGACTCACCTGGTGGGTTCTGGGGGCATCTTGGTGAGAGGAGGATCCTCTCCTGAGACTGAGACATTGGTGGGAGCTGTCGTTCTGAGCTGATCCAGGTGTGCTGATACAGACACCAGTGGGGGCCATTGAGGTGTGTCCCTTGGGCTGTTAGCCCAGGGGTCTGCCACATCCACTAGAGCACAGATTTAATCCAGTTCAGCCAGGGCAGGCAACCCACCCTAGGGACTGGCCCCACCTAACAGCAAGCCCTCAGGTTACTTTTCAGCCTGCATTGACTGAGTGCCTTGATCCTCTACAGGCAGGCAAGGGTGTCTGCCTCTGTGGGGCAGGGCTTGTGTGAGGACCAGGTGAACTGTGGGGGGCATTGGGGCAGAGGTGGGGGCCACTGCAGGGTGGCAGTGGGGTACGCTCCAGGGGGTTGAGAAGTGTGCACGGACCAGGACTGTGCTGACAGTGTATGCGGTCCAGAGGGGGGTGAGGCTTATCAGTGGCAGAAGACTTGTGCTTCACAAATAGCCATAAAAAGGATCAGCCCCACCTTCCAAAGCCTGAAACAACTGAGTGCTCCATGTCAAGGGCTAGCCCCACTCAGCTGCACTCCTAAGAGAACTGACATCAGCCTTGTTGGCCTCAGGCCTATCACAACTGTACGCCCCTGAGCCTAGCAACCAGCTACACTGAGTACCAACCCAATTAAGAGGACACTTGCAATTAGAGTGTGCTAATAAACTTTGTAGCCAACAGTGCTGAGGCCCCTCCAAACCCGATTTACAAACAGCTGGCCAGGGAAGGAAAGACCAGACTCCCTGGGTACCTGCAGTGGGAGCAACCCTGACACAGCAGAAGAACACAAGTAGCCCACAAAGGGGTCACTCCTGGTTCTTATGGTCTCCTGACGAGAGGGAAGCACACTGTTGGGCTCTTGTTTGGAGCTCTCTGTGCTTCCTGAACTTGGATGTCTGTTTCCCTCCTCAGGTGAGGAAAATTTTCCTCTATTATTTCGACAAATAAATTTTCTGCCCCTTTGTCTCTCTCTTCTCCTTCTGAGACCCCTATAATCCGAATGTTAGCACGCTTGATATTGTCCCAGAGTTCCCTTACACTGTTCTCAGAGCTCCAAACAAGAGAAGCCCAAAGAGGCCCACATAAGGCATCTCATACATAAGGCCACTTCTCCAAGATCAGGAGACAAAGCCGACTCACCTAGTACAAAGAAAATAGCACAGAGAAAGAGGCATAATGAGGAGGCAAAGGAATACTTTCCAAGCAAGGGAACACTACAAAACACCAGAAAAAGAACTAAGTGAAACGGAAACTAGCAACCTCCTTGACAAGGAATTCAAACAAAATATAATGGGGATGCTCACAGATATGCAGAGAAGAATGGATGAACACAGTGAGCACATCAGCAAAGAATTGGAAGATATAAAAAAGAACCAATCAGAAATGAAGAGTACAATACTTGAAATGAGAAATTCACTAGAGGGACTCAATAGCAGAGTAGAGGAAGCAGAAGAACGGATCAGCGAGCTAGACAAAAGATTAGAGAAAATCACCCAAGCAGGATAGAAAAGAGAAAAAAGAATTAGGTAGAATGAGAACAGTGTAAGGGAACTCTGGGACAATATCAAGTGTGCTAACATTCGGATTATAGGGGTCCCAGAAGGAGAAGAGAGAGACATAGGGGCTGAAAATTTATTTGTCGAAATAATAGAGGAAAATTTTCCTCACCTGAGGAAGGAAACAGACATCCAAGTTCAGGAAGCACAGAGAGCTCCAAACAAGAGAAGCCCAAAGAGGCCCACACCAAGACATATTATAATCAAAATGTCTAAAATTAAAGACAAAGAGAGAATCCTAAAAGCAGCAAGAGAAAGGCCACAAGTGACATATAAAGGGAAGCCCATCAGGCTGTCAGCGGACTTCTCAGCCGAGACCGTACAGGCAAGAAAAGAATGGCACAACATATTTGAAGTGCTAAAAGGAAAAAACCTACAACCAAGAATACTCTATCCATCAAGGCTGTCATTCAGAATGGAAGGAGAGATAAAGAACTTCCCAGACAAGCAAAAGTTAAAGGAGTTTATCACCAAGAAACCAGTTCTACAAGAAATGCTGAAGGGACTTATTTAAGTGGGAAAGTAATGACCACAAATAGAGATAAAAGAAAAAAATTATCAAAAAAACCCAAAACAATAACAAGAAAAAACAGGCAATAAAATCACTTGTAATGTAAAAGTATAGTAAAGGCAGCAGATCAACTACCTGTGGAGGTAATATGAAGGTTAAAAGACAAATGTACTAAAATTAGCTATTTCAATGATAAGAGGGTAATGGATATACACACACTAAACAAAAGACTATATATGATGTGAAAAACATATGATGTGGGAGGAGGGGAGTGAAAAAGTAGAACTTTTAGAAAGAGGTCAAGCTAAAGAGTCTATCTACTCAATATAGACTGTTATATGCATAGTATATTAAATAGGATCCTCATGGTAACCACAAACCAGAAACCTATAACAAGCAGGAAAAAAAGTAAGACAAAAGAAATCAAACATATTACTAAAGATAGCCATCAAACCACAAGTGAAGAAAGCAAGAGAAAAAGAAAGGAACTGAGAAGAACTACTAAAACACCCCCCCCAAAAAAAGAAAAAGTGACAAAATGGCAATAAATACATATTTATCAAGAGCTACTTTAAATGTCAATGGACTAAATGCTCCAATCAAATGCCATAGGGTGGCCAACTGGATAAAAAAACAAGATCCATGTATATGCTGCATAAAAGAGACACACTTCAGACCTACAGACACTCACAAACTGAAAGTGAAAGGATGGAAAAAGATATTCCATGCAAATGGCAAAGAAAAGAAAGCGGGGGTAGCAATACTTATATCAGACAAAATAGACTTTAAATAAAAAACTGTAATAAGAGACAAAGACGGGCACTACATAATGATAAAGGGAACAATCCAACAAGAAAATATAACACTTGTAAATATCTATGCACCCAACATAGGAGCACCTAAATATATAAAGCAATTATTAACAGACATAAGAGGAGAAATAGACAGTAACACAATAATAGTAAGGGACTTTAACACTCCACTTACACCAATGGATAGATCATCCAAACAGAAGATCGATAAGGAAACACTTGCCTTAAAGGACACATTAGACCAGATGGACTTAGTAGATATATACAGAACATTCCATCCAAAAACCACAGAATACACATTCTTTTCAAATGCCCATGGAACATTCTCCAGGATTGATCACATATTAGGCCACAAAACAAGTCTCAATAAATTTAAGAAGATTGAAATAATACCATGCATCTTTTCTGACTACAAAGGTATGAAACTGGAAATCAACTACAGAAAGAAAACCAGAAAAGCCACAAAAATGTGGAGATTGAACAAAATGCTACTGAACAATGATTGGGTCAACGAAGAAATCAAAGAAGAAATAAAAAAATTCCTGGAGACAAATGAAAATGAAAACACGACATGCCAAAATCTGTGGGATACAGCAAAAGCGGTTCTACGAGGGAAGTTTATAGCAATTCAGGCCTACCTCAACAAAGAAGAAAAATCCCAAATAGACAATCTAAAAGTACACCTAAAGGTACTGGAAAAAGAATAATAAACAAAGCCCCAAATCAGCAGAAGGAAGGAAATAATAAAAATCAGAGCAGAAATAAATGAAATAGAGACTAAAAAAAACAATAGAAAAAATTAATGAAACCAAGAGCTGGTTCTTCGAAAAGATAAACAAAATTGACAAACCCTTAGCTAGACTCACCAAGAAAAAAAGAGAGAAGGCTCAAATAAATAAAATCAGAAACGAAAGAGGAGAGATTACAACGGACACCTCAGAAATACAAAAGATAATAAGAGAATACTATGAAAAGCTATATGCCAACAAATTGGATAATCTAGAAGAAATGGATAAATTCTTAGAAACATACAACCTTCCAAAACTGGACCAAGAAGATGTAGAAAATTTGAATAGACCGATCACCAGTAAGGAGATTGAAACAGCAATTAAAAACCTCCCAAAAAATAAAAGTCCAGGACCAGATGGCTTCCCTGGTGAATTCTACCAAACATTCAAAGAAGACTTAAAACCTTTCCTTCTCAAACTCTTCCAAAAAATTGAAGAGGAGGGGAGGCTTCCTAACTCCTTCTATGAAGCAAACATTATCCTGATACCAAAACCAGACAAGGACAACACAAAAAAAGAAAATTACAGGCCAATATCACTGATGAACATCGATGCAAAAATCCTCAACAAAATACTAGCAAATCGAATACAACAATACATTAAAAAGATCATACATCATGATCAAGTGGGTTTCATTCCGGGGATGCAAGGATGGTTCAACATCCGCAAATCTATCAACGTGATACACCACATTAACAAAATGAAGAATAAAAATCACATGATCATCTCAATAGATGCAGAGAAAGCATTTGACAAGATACAGCATCCATTTATGATAAAAACTAAATAAATTGGGTATAGAAGGAAAATACCTCAACATAATAAAGGCCATATATGACAAACCCACAGCAAATATCATTCTCAATGGAGAAAAACTGAAAGCTATCCCTCTAAGAGGAGGAACCAGACAAGGATGCCCACTGTCACCACTCTTATTTAACATAGTATTGGAAGTCCTAGCCAGAGCAATCAGGCAAGAAAAAGAAATAAAAGGGATCCACATTGGAAAAGAAGAAGTGAAACTGTCGCTCTTGGCAGATGACATGATTTTATATCTAGAAAACCCTAAAGAGTCCACTAAAAAACTTTTAGAAATAATAAAGGAATACAATCAAGTTGCAGGATACAAAATCAATGTACAAAAATCCGTTGCGTTTCTATACACTAACAAAGAAGTAGCAGAAAGAGAAATTAAGAATACAATCCCATTTACAATTGCATCAAAAAGAATAAAATACCTAGGAATAAACTTAACGAAAGAGGTGAAAGATCTGTACACCAAAAACTATAAAACATTGTTGAAAGAAATCAAAGAAGACACAAAGAAATGGAAAGATATTCCATGCTCTTGGATTGGAAGAATTAACATCGTTAAAATGTCCATACTTCCTAAAGCAATCTATAGATTCAATGCAATCCCTACAAAAGTTCCAACAACAGTTTTTACAGAAATAGAACAAAGAATCCTAAAATTTATATGGAACAACAAAAGACTCCAAATAGCCAAAGGATTCCTGAGGAAAAAAAAAAAGAACAAAGCTGGAGGTATCACACTCCCTGATTTCAAATTATACTACAAAGCCATAGTAACCAAAACAGCACAGTACTGACACAAAAACAGACACACAGATCAATGGAACAAAATTGAAAGCCCAGAAGTAAACCCACACGTTTATGGACAGCTAATATTCGACAAGGGAGCCAAGAGCATACGATGGAGAAAGGAGAGTCTCTTCAATAAATGGTGTTGGGAAAACTGGACAGCCTAATGCAAAAGAATGAAAGTAGACCATTCCCTTACACCATGCACAAAAATCAACTCAAAATGGATTAAAGACTTGAGTGTAAGACCCGAAACCATGAGACTTCTAGAAGAAAACATAGGCAGTACGCTCTATGACATTGGTCTGAGCAGCATATTTTCAAGTCCCATGTCTGACCAGGCAAGGGAAACAAAAGAAAAAATGAACAAATGGGACTACGTCAAACTAAAAAGTTTCTGCACAGCAAAGGAAACCATCAGCAAAAGGAAAAGACAACCTAACAATTGGGAGACGACATTTGCAAACCACATATCAGATAAGGGGTTAATATCCAAAATATACAAAGAACTCATGCAGCTCAACAAGAAAAAAACCAACAATCCAATTAGAAAATGGGCAAAAGATCTGAACAGAGATTTCTCCAAAGAAGAAATACAGATGGCCAACAGGCATATGAAAAGATGCTCAACATCATTAGCTATCAGGGAAATGCAAATCAAAACTACAGTGAGGTATCACCTCACTCCCATCAGAATGGCTATAATTAACAAGACAGGAAACAACAAATGTTGGAGAGGGTGTGGAGAGAAGGCAACCCTTGTTCACTCCTGGTGGCAGTGCAAACTGGTGCAGCCACTATGGAAAGCAGTTTGGAGTATCCTCAGAAAATTAAGGATAGATCTACCATATGATCCAGCTATTCCACTGCTGGGTATTTATCCAAAGAACTTGAAAACACAAAGGCATAAAGATACTTGCACCCCTATGTTCATTGCGGCATTATACACAATAGCCAAGACTTGGAAGCAACCTAGGTGCCCATCAAGGGACGAATGGATAAAGAAGATGTGGTATTTATACACGATGGACTACTACTCAGCCATAAGAAATGACGAAATCCAGCCATTTGTGACAACATGGATGGACCTTGAGGGTATTATGATGAGTGAAATAAGTCAGAGGGAGAAAGTCAAATACATATACATATGATTTCACTCATAAGTAGAAGATAAAAATGACAAAAAAATCCCCCACATAGCATTGGAGACTGGACTGGTGGTTACCATTGGGGAAGGGGGGAGGGGGGAGGGCAAAAGCGGTGATTAGGGTCACATGTGAGGGGATGCACTATAATTAGTGTTCGGGTGGTGAGCATGATGTAATGTATCCAGAATTTGAAATATGATGTACATCCGAAAAAAATAAAAATTAAAAAAAATTAAAGAAAAAAAGAACATCATGTGTTTTCCAGAAGATCCAACCTGCTATTTCTGAAAGAAAGAGTAAATTATCTCAGAGACCATGAGATGCAAATTGTATTTTAATGGATAGGTTTGGGTGGTGAGGGATAATGAATATTTATAATAATATTGGTTCTCATCCATATATGAATATAGATGTATCTTTCCATTTATTCAGGCATTCTTTCAGGCCCTTCATTATTGTTTTATCAATTTTCAATGCCTTTGTTAGACTTATTCTCAGATATTAAAAAGTTTTGGTTGCTGTTGTGAATGGAAAAAAAAAGAAATGCATTTAAGCAATTATGAAGATGTATATAAAAAAACTATACACTCTAGTAAGAGACATGAAAAAAACTTGAATAAGTGGAAAGACAAGCTATTTTCCTTGATGGTAAGAATTATTATTGTAAAAAAATATCTCCCCCAGATTAATATATAAATTCAACATAATCTTTAAATCTCAATGCAATTTTTATTTTTCTGTAAATTGCCTCTGAGGTTCATTTGAAAAAAACTCAGAATAACCAAGAAAAGATTGAAAAAGAAGGATAATAATGGGAGCAAATCCTATGAGATATTAAAAGTATTATAAAGCTGTAGTAATTTTAACTGTGTGGTACTGGAACCAGAATAGGTCAACAGAACCAAATAAAGTCTGAAAATAGACTCAACAATAGCTAATAATTTTCTATATAACAAAGATGACTATATTTAATGAAGCCTAGTGGTAGGGCTGCAGGGAGTATAAGGATGAAAAGATGCAGTATCCAATCTAGAAGGAAGGTTGAGATAAGGGCACAACTTTTAATACAAAATAAAAAGAGTTAAGTTGTTAGTGCCATCTGAAAGCTAAGATAAATACAGCATAAAGGAAGCCACTTTTTAAAGGGGAACCACGTTAGGAGTATAAATGACCCCGATCCATAAGACACCCCCCATCCTTGTCAGCAATACTTTAGTTTGCACGTAGCCTAGATAAGTACACACCTGCTTGTAAGAAATATTCATACTCTGGTATTTTCATAGTCTTGGCTTATACCTAGTCCTCCCTATTTCGATAAGGTAATAACTTTGCTCTCTAAGTTTTCCCAGGGATGTAATGACCTCTGGGAGAAAGCCTTCTGCTGGTATCTGTCACTGGTGACAAGAGGAAGGGATGATCTGAAGTCTCAAGGACTACCACACCAGATGGTCAACATCTGGAGACCCCATACCTTCAGTCCATTTGCTCTATATAACTGCTTCAAAATTTTGTAGTTTTATTTCTACAGAGAAGATATATGGATGGCAAATAGGCACATGAAAAGATGCTCATCATCATTGATCATCAGGGAAATGCAAATCAAAACTGCACTAAGATATCACCTTATACCTGTTAGAATGGCAAAAATAACCAAAACAAAAAGTAACAAATTTTGGAGAGGTTGTGGAGAAAAAGGAACCCTCATACACTGCTGGTAGGAATGCAAACTGGTGCAGTCACCATGGAAAATAGTATGGAGATTTCTCAAATAGTTAAAAATAGAAATACCATATAACCCAGCCATCCCACTACTCAGTATCTATCCAAAGAACTTGAAATCAGCAATTCCAAAAGTCCCATGCACCCCTATGTTCATTGCAGCATCATGTACAATAGCCAAGATGTGGAAGCAACATAAGCACCCATCAACTGATGATTAGATAAAGAAGATATGGTATATATATATATATATACTACTCAGCCATGAAAAAGGGTAAAATCATCCCATTCACAACAACATGGATGGACCTTGAGGGTATTATGTTAAGTGAAATAAGCCAGATAGAGAAAGACAATCTCTGTATGACTCCACTCATATGTGGAAGTTAAACATGTAGACAAAGAGAACAGATTAGTGGTTACCAGGGGAAAGGGGTTTGGGGGTGGGCACAAAGGGTGAAGGGGTGCACCTACAACATGACTGACAAACAATAATGTACAACTGAAATTTCACAAGGTTGTAAACTATCATAATCTCAATAAAAAGTTTTTAAAAATTGTAGTTTTAAGATGGTTCTTTAGGATACTAGCCTACCACCTTCCCCCTGGCTAGCAAGCTTTAATAAAAAGACCCTTTCTCTCCTACCTCTTTGCCTCTTGACTGTTGGCTTGTCTTTGCAGCAAGTAGAAGGCGTCTTTTGGTGGTTACAAATTTGGCGACCCAGATGGGACTATAAGTCCTGCTTGTGGCTAGTCGACCTTGGATGGGCAGCCTGATGGGTGAATCCCTAGCACCTGCTGAGGCCCTTTTGTCTTGGCAGTTTGCCTTTCCAGCTTTCTCATACTGACATCAGTTGCCTCCTTATGCTGACTGTGGTAAAGAGAGAAAGGGCTACATCTGGCGAGTCCACAGGCTTAATCAGGAGTAGGATAAGTCACCTCAGGGATGCCCAAGAACTCCCTTCCCCTCCACGTGGGGTCTTGCCATTTATGGTAGTGCCATCTAGGCATGCAGTCAGAGTGGGAATAGTTGTAGGACTTTACCTGAAATCTGGGAACTAGTTCACTGGTGTCTGGTTTTATCTGGTACTTGTTTGTATTTCCGTGCCTGTGTGTATGTGTGGGACACATCATCTTTGTGTAATAACAATGGGAAGTTCCTGATTGGTTCCCTGAAAAAGCTCCTTGGGGCAAATTTCGAATAGTTGGTCTGATTATACCTATGAGTCAATGACCAGGAAAAAGATTTTTTATTGCAACACTGCCTGGACACAGTACTCCCTAGGGTCAGGTGAGAACTGGCCAATTAATGGCTCACTGAATTGTTACACCATGTTACAGCTAGAATTGTTCTGTAAGCAAGCTGGTAAAGATGATGAGATCCCATATGTCCAGGCTTTTATGTTGTTATATCAGGATAAGAAAAGGGAGGGAAAAGATCTCCTTATGGTACAAAGAACAAAAGGAGAAAAGGGACCAGTTTTACAGGAAACTCAGAAGGAAGAAAAAGATATGACAATCATTCAAACCCTCAACCCTCCCCCAACAACACAAGCACAAGCAGCTGTGGCTGCCCCTCTTGCACCTCAGTCCCCAGAGACACCTTTCACCATGGGAGCTGAGGCCCCAACATCTTATGAGGGAAATGCTGAAAAGGACACAGGGCCAGCAGGCTGGGTTTCACCCTCCCGGGCTAGACAGGGAACACAGTTTGGCCAGGGGGCTATTCCTGGAGCTGGGCAATTTCCCATAAGGCAATATCCAATACGAGTTAATGCTGAAGGACAACCTGCCGGTTTCATATGGATGCATAACCCCTTTTCCACCTCTGATCTGTTTAACTGGAAAAATAACAACTCCCCCTACCAGGAGGACCCCCAGCAGATGACTGACTTGTTCTCTTCCATTTTTGCCACCTATTATCCATCATGGGCAGATGTTCACATTCTGATAAACACACTGTTAACTAGGGATGAAAGGAGATTGGTATTAGATAAATCTAGAGAGGAAGCCACTAGATTCCATGTGGAAGACCCCAATAACACCTTTGAATCTAATGTGGCTGTCCCATTAGTAGAACCAGATTGGGACCCCCATGAAGCTGGGGGCCGAGCCTGGCTGGAACACTATAGGCAGTGTGTTCTGCTAGGTCTCAAAAACAGGGTTCCAAACCAAAGAGTCCAAATAAGATTCAGGGACTCCAGCAGAAACAATGAGGACCCCTCTGAATTTCTTGAGAGAGTTTACCAGGCCCACAGGCATTACACTGATGCTGATCCTGAGGCCCCTGAAAACCTCAGGATGGTTAATATGACTTTCATAGGGCAAAGTGCCCCAGACATTAAGAGAAAACTACAAAATTGGATGGGGTCTTAGGAATGAACACTTCTCAGCTTGTAGATATTGCTTTCAAGGTCTATAACAGCCGATAACATGGAATGAAACAAGAGGCTGCCAGACGAAGTAGCACCATCCTGGCTACTGCCGTAAGCGACAAGAATATAAACTACTGGAAGAAGCCTGGACAACAGGAGGACGGTGAGCGCCCCCTTGGGAGAAACCAATGTGCCTGTTGTAAGGAGGAGGGACACTAGAAAAGAGAGTGTCCTAAGAAAAACAAAACCTCCCACCCCGGAGGAGAAAACTAAAGAAAAAGCCCCCTTGATGGTAAGGGATTTTTGTTCTGACCAAGACTGAAGGGCCCAGGGTCTCCTTTGAACCTAAAACAACCTATTCTAAAATTTCCCAACTGGAGCCCTGGGTATAACTGTCAGTGGAGGACAAACTGATTGATTTTCTAGTAGACACTGGTGCTGCCTATTCTGTTTTAAATACAAAACTGACAAAAAAACAAACCAGGTCAACTCCAGTAACTGGGTTTTCTGGCGAAGTCCAGGATCCGTCGTTTTTGCAGCCATTAGAATGCCAAGTGGGAGACCAAATTCTAAAACATAGATTCATGTACATGCCCCGAATGCACCATCCTACTTTTGGGCTGGGATCTTCTTTGCAAACTAAACACACAGGTAACTTTTGCTCCAGGACAACTAGACATGCAAGTCCTTCAGGAATAATCTCTAAGATTACAAATGGCCTTGCTGGGAATTTCAGAACTGGAGCCAGAACTATTACTGCCTGAAATCTGTGAGGAGGTAAGACCTAATGTATGGGCAAATGGGGCCTGGGGTAAAGCAAAGAATGCCCAGCCAATACAAATACCATTAAAGGAAAAGACAGCCAAGCCTAATTTAAAACAGTACCTGCTGAAACAAGAAGCCCAAAGAGGCATACAACCCATTTTTAAGAAATTCCTGGAGACAAGACTGATTAGGCCCCATCAGTCTCCATATAATACACCTATTCTCCCAGTGAAAAAACCTAACGCCAATGAGTACTGCTTTGTCCAGGACCTACATGTCATAAATGAAGTGGTTCAGGACTTACACCCTGTGGTACCTAGCCCTTATACTATATTGACAAATATACCTGGAGAATATGGTTGGTTTTCAGTTTTAGACTTAAAGGATGCATTCTTCTGTGTACTATTGGCTAAGAAAGCCCAATAACTGTTTGCTTTTGAATGGCATGATCCTGATAGTAAGACAACACAGCAATATCGTCAGACTGTCCTTCCCCAGGGCTTCAAAAATTCCCCCACTTTATTCAGGGAAACCTGGCTAAAGATTCAAGTCATTTAAAACTGAAGGATGGACTACTGTTACAACGTGTGGATGACCTGCTGGTAGCGAGCCCCTCTTAGGAACTATGTTTAACAAATACCATCAAAACTCTAAGTCACCTGGCTGAATGCAGATATAAAGTCTCCCAAAGGAAAGCTCAAATCTGTAAACAAAAGCTCACTTATTTGGGGTTCTTTAGTTCTAAAGGGCAAAGGGAATTATTGCCCAACCAGAAAAAGGCAATTGCCTGCCTGGGCCCTCTCAAAACCCCCCGACAATTGCGAGGGTTTCTGGAATGGTTGGCTTCTGTTGGATATGGATCCCTAATTATGGACTTATTAGTAAAACCTCTGTATGAAGCCCTAAAAGGCTCAAAACCTCTGGACTGGACTAAAGAATGTCAATTGGCATTTGACACCATCATAACTAAACTGGTAACAGCCCCAGCTTTAGGTCTGCTAGACCTAGAAAAACCTTTTAATCTTTACGTGCATGAGAGGCTGGGCATAAGCCTAGTGGTGCTAACCCAATAGCTAGGGACCCTTCCGAGACCTGTGACCTATTTCTCCAAACAATTAGATCAAACGGTAAAAGGCTGGCCTCCCTGTCTCAGAGCCGTCGCTGCTACTTGTGACATCCTGCAAAAGCCTGAGAAAGTCACTCCAGGCCAACCCACCACTGTCTATGTACCCCACCTGTCCTCACCTTACTGGAACAGAAGGGAGGAAATTGGCTCATGTCAGGCAGAATGGGCAAACATCAGGCCATCATGCTAGATAACCCAAATGTCAGGTTGCAAGTCTCTTCAATCCAGAATCTGGCCACCTTACTCCCCAACGAAACTTCACAAGCAACAGGCCATAACTGTTTACAAGTCATAGAAATGGTTTATTCCAGCCAACCAGACCTAAAAGATCGACCATTTGAGGACCCTGAACTGGAGCTGTTCACAGACAGCAGCAGCTTCCTGGATCGGGGTAAGAGATGCGCCAGATGTGCAGCTGTGACTTTACGAGAGACTTTAGAAGCTGCAGCCCCGCCTCCAGGAGCCTCAACTCAAAAGGCAGAAATCATAGCCCTAGCCCGAGCCTTACAACTATCTTGGGGAAAAAGGTGACTGCTTATACAGATTCCGGTTATGCATCTTCAGTGGTCCATGCCCACAGGGTGATCTGGAAAGAAAGGGGACTCTTAGCTGCTGACAAAAAGAAATTAAACATGCTACAGAAATATTACAGTTATTAGAGACCTTTAATGAGCCTTCACAAGTGGCCATAATACACTGCCCTCGTCATCAAAAGCGCGAAGCCTCTATCGCTAAAGGAAACGGGCTGGCCGCTCAAGCAGCCAAGAAAACAGCCAGAACAAAAGGCTCTGCCATAACTGGCCCTTTGCTTCCTCAAATAAACTTGTCTGAGTATCAGCCAACTTACTCAGAAAAGGACTCAGAATGTGCAAGAGACTGAGGTTTCCTCTCAGACCCGCAGACAGGCTGGAAGATGAACGACCAAGGAAGAATTCTTGTGCCTGAGGCTCTCCTCTACCCGCTCCTAAAACGGGTGCATGAGAGCACTCATTATGGGAGAGACGATACTTTACACTGGGCTCAAAAATGTATTGTGGGACCTAATTTTAAAAAGACTGTGCAACAAGTAACTAAGAGTTGCATGATTTGTGCAAAAGATTACCCCAAAACTGCTCCAGGGCCTCCACAATGAGGAGTCTGACACACAGGGGAATGGCCGACGGAAGACTGGCAGACGGGCTTCACCCGAATGCCCCGCGCTGCTGGAGATTACCGATACTTCCTGGTACTGGTGGATACGTTTTCTGGGTGGGTGGAGGCTTTCCCCACCTGGTCGGAGAAGGCTGCTGAAGTCGTCCAGGTTCTGTTAAAGGAGATCATTCCCAGATTTGGCCTGCCTAATACCACACAGGGTGACAATGGACCTGCTTTCGTGTTTCAAGTCACTCAGCAGGTTTCCAAGACATTAAATATTAGATGGACGCTACATTCAGCCTGGAGACCCCAGTCTACAGGAAAAACAGAAAAGATGAACTCTAAAAAAGAACATTGCTAAAATCCGTCAAGAACCTCATCTCACCTGGGACAGAGCATGGCTGTTGCCCTGCTGCAGATTAGGGTGGCTCCCTGAAGCGGGCTTAAATTGAGTTCTTTTGAAATTTTATACACTCTCAGGATTTTCTTTTTCAGGTGAATCACCTGAAGCTCTAACAGATGTTGCACTCACAGCTTCTGTCAAATCCTTAAGTGCTGTACTGACTTCTATTCATGAGTTTGCCTCTAACAGGGCAGCTTACCCATCTGATGTGCCCCTCCATCCTTTCCATCCTGGTGGCCAAGTACTGCTGAAGACCTGGAGGGAACAAGGACCTGAAAACCAGCTAGCTGCCAGATGGACGGGCCCTTTTGACATACTGCTGACCATGCACTCCTCTGTTAGGTCGCCAGAATAAAACCGTGGGTACATCACTCTCGGATAAAGGTGGCTCCAACCTCACAGGAAAGTGTACCTCATAATAAAAGGGATACTTGGGCAAAGGAAAACAGGATTGAAACAAAAAAAACAGCCCACTGATTGGGAAAAAATATTTACAAGTTATTTATCCAACAAAGGGTTAATCTCCATAATATATAAAGAACTCACACAGCTCAACAACAAAAAAAATCAAACAACCCAATCAAAAAATGGGCAGGGGACATGAACAGACATTTCTCCAAAGAAGATATAAGGATGGCCAATAGACACATGAAAAGATGCTCATCATCACTAATTATCAGGGAAATGCAAATCAAAACTACACTAAGATATCACCTTACACCTGTTAGAATGGCAAAAATATCCAAAACCAAGAGTGACAAATGTTGGAGAGGTTGTGGAGAAAAAGGAACCCTCATGCACTGTTGGTGGGAATGCAAACTGGTGCAGCCACTATGGAAAACAGTATGGAGATTTCTCAAAAAGTTAAAAATAGAAATACCTTATGACCTAGCCATCCCACTACTCGGTATCTATCCTAAGAACCTGAAGTCAGCAATTCCAAGAGTCCCACGCACCCCTATGTTCATTGCAGCATTATGTACAATAGCCGAGACATGGAACCAACCTAAGTGCCCAGCAACTGATGATTGGATAAAGAAGATATGGTATATATATACAATGGAATACTACTCAGCCATAAAAAATGACAAAATTGTTCCATTCACAACAACATGGATGGAGCTTGAGGGTATTATGTTAAGTGAAATAAGCCAGACAGAGAAAGACGAACTCTGTATGACTCCACTCATAGGTGGAAGTTAACATATAGACAATGAGAACTGATCAGTGGTTACCAGGGCGAAGGGGGTGGGGGGTGGGGGGAGGGCACAAAGGGTGAAGTGGTGTACCTACAACATGACTAACAATAATGTACAACTGAAATTTCACAAGGTTGTAAACTATCATAATCTTAATAAAAAAAAAAGGGATACTTGGCAAATCGAGCCCCTAAAAGAGTTAAAATATGTATTCAAGGAAAAAACCTTAGCTTTTCATATGCGTTTTTCTCCTTACTATTACTGTACCCTGGAAAAATAATGGTTTAGTCCGTATCACTCAAGCTATTGCACCCTCTACTAACATCGCTAACTGTTGGATTTGCCATCCCAAGCCCTCTTCTGTTCTTGAACATGGGGATCCACTCATCTGCCTCATATATAATTTTTCCCAGGTTCCTCCAGGATGGACCAAAAGGCCCGTAACCAAGAGTCTGATGTACTGGGTTAGAAGAGCCCAGTTCTCAACTGAAAGACAGGAATGCTTCCCTGCCTTGCCATACCCTTAAAAGGAAAACCACACAAATATGTTGTTTTCTCCAGAGAGCAATACGTTGCCTTTATGTGCAACTTCCCCAGTTGAAATCCTCACATATGGATTTAGTCAGCAAGAATTAAGAAATTCCTTGCTGTTATTTTCAAACAAAAGCTCTCACCCATGGACTCAAATATGGAACACTAAATCCCCCCAGATAATTCAACAGGAAAGGATGTTCAATGTAATACCTGGTAACAATGTTACCCTACATTGTGCCCTAACTTCTACTTCACCCATGGGTCCCGTTATGTGGTTTAGAGAAATCAAAGTGGTCTGAGAACTGTTTTTCCATTTTAACAGGTACTCTTTCCCTTGGGTCACAACTGTTGCAGATACCACTAGAAGAAATAATTTGGATTTTTCAATCTGTATTAGCAATGTTACTGCTCTGGATGTGGGATTTTATTTCTGTGCAAAGTTTCAAAAAAGCAACCAAGATATAATTAAATCTGGCATACGTATGCAATTTATTAGAAAGACCAAACCATCCTCATCTGTAATCCAAATCGCCCCTGAAGAACATACAGACTCAACTTTTCCAGGTCACAATTGGGTGGAAAGGCTGCGCTGGTTATCAGTATAAACACTGATCATATGTACTGTCCCCCTGGAGGATATATATTCATATGCAGTCATAATGGAATACCCTGGGCACACAACTGTCTGTGGAGTCCAGCAGACTCAGGCCAATGTCTATTGGGCAACCTAATAATACCTTTTAACTCATATTCTAATGAAGAAACTAAACATTGGACACATTCCCTAAAACTACTCAATAGAGTCAGCCGAGATTTATCTGGTGGAATTCCTGACGGGGACGCTTATTTCTTTGGATATACTCTGCTACCTTGGTGGGGAGTTGCAGCCCACCAACATGTTCTTTGAAACTTATTTTATACTCTTGAAATTATAGCAAATGAAACTGCTAACTCTCTTGCTAATTTACAAACTTCTCTGGACCTTTTAGTCAAAGTAGTCTTGGGTAACAGAAAAGTTCTGGATTACATCCTTGGGGAACAAGGTGGTGTATGCGTGGTGGCTAACTCCACCTGCTAAGCTGTGTCAATACTTCTTCCCAAGTAGAAACCAGCACTAACAAAATAGGAGAACAAGCCGCCTGGATACAGACAAGCTTAAGTCATCAAACTCCTTTCCTGTTAGGAACAGGTGATTGGTTTACTAACCTTTTCTCCTGGATGCCAGCTGGAATTCAATCCATTCTTGTGGGTATCATAAAAGGTGGCCTAAGGCTCACTAATATATCTAGCCATTAAAATTGGAATAAAATATATATCCACCTTAACCACCAAGGCTTCCAAGTCAACAGCACAACAATTCCCTCTTAGGCACCCCTTGGCTCATTTTAAGAAGAGAGTAAATCTCTTCCACACCATGGTCCCTTCATGCAACCCAACTTCAGCAGGAAGTAGCTAGACTGGATATGATGGCCCTATTCCCTACACCAGCATAGGATTATGCTGGGGGTACAACTGATAGAGGGGAAATTGTTAGCACCGCCTGAAAGTTAAGATAAAAATGGCCCGTGGTTAACACAGGTTAGCATAAGGGAAGCTATCTTACAGAGGGGAACCATGTTAGGAGTACAAATGACCCTGATCCATAAGACACTCCCCATCCTTGTCAGCAATACTCTAGTTTGCACATAGCCTAGATAAGTACACACCTGCTTGTAAGAAATATGCATGCTCTGGTATTTTCGTAGTCTTGGCTTATGCCTAGACCTCCCTATTTCAAGAAGGTAATAACTTTGCTCTTGAAGTTTTCCCAGGGACGTAATGACCTTCGGGAGAAAGTCTTCTGCTGGTATCTATCACTGGTGACAAGAGGAAGGGATAATCTGGAGTCTTAAGGACTACAACACCAGATGGTTGACATCCCAATTCACCCCTCCCCCCTTTTCATTTAAGAAAATATAGGCCTGTTTCTGATTAATTCTTATTTTAGGGTGATCATTCTTAAAAACGCTGTTGACATCTATAAGCCTTTAGAAAAACTCAATAGGCCTGTCTGAGCCAATCTCTTGGAATATGAGTATCTCCTTCTCCTTCACAGCCAGTGGAATAGACTGGCCTTGATCAGAAAGAACGGTCTGGCAGTCCTGAGGCTGGGTGTGGTGAAGTCGAATAGATCCTGAGAAGGCATGGACGCAGACACTAGTCCAATCCTCCTGAAGAGGCAGCTTATCTTTCCCTAAATGTTTCTCTAACAGTCTTTTGAGCACCTTTTGCATAAGCATCATCTCAAGGGCTTGTTAAAGATTCCCAGCCGCACTTTAGACCTGCAAGTCAGGATCTTAGGATCTAGGTCCTTAAAACACTTTTCATAAGCTTCTCTGCATGCTAAGCCTTCTAAAATGCCCCAAGCTCTGTCTGTAGTTTTGGAGCTGCTCAATGTGATAAATACTGCCCCCTAAACAATGGTTCTCAGAGTCTTTGCCAGTTTTGTTTTTAAAAGATCCTTCACAGTCCCTGAGCTCTAAACCTCAATGAAAGACACCTAAGGCCTGAGCTACTTATTAGCTGCAGATCACAGCAGTTATAGCCTCACCCTCATTCTGTAGCCGTTTTTTTTTTCATTTCCTCTCTGTAGCCTACCATTCCCAACTTAACTTCTTTTAGGTTTTGTAAGCTGTAACTGAGCATTTCCTAAGGTAAAAACTTATATCCTTGAGGTAAAGATTCTCTATATCCTCAAGGCCTATCCAATCTTTCTTTAAAATGTCTCTTGTTCCTTTCTATTCCTTCTGCCATACCCTAGAGACCCGTATCACCAGAATTAGGCTCACACACAGCCTCTCGTTAGACTGTATGATGCTAGTCTTCCCTCTCTCAAATCTTTTCCACTTAATTTTTTCTCCCACCTGCTCAAAAGCCTAAGAGGACTCTTGGTATCAACTGTATCAAGTCTAAACTCCTCTGTTTGTTTTCTAGGCCCTTTGCAATCTATCCCATTTTGCTTAGTAGATTTTATTTTCCACTATTCCACATATGCTTTCCATTTACTGCCCATAAACATGTCCTGACCATTTCAACCCATGGGCCAGATTCATTTCAGTGTTCCCAGAGCTTGGTATAAGGAGTCAGGGTAGGGGTCCAATAAATGTGAGCCAACTGACTCAATAGTTGGCATTTGCTTCCTTCTCAATGTCCTCCCTTTTTATATTTAAATTCCACACATCCTTCAAGTCTTACATTCTGCTTCAAGACTTCCACAGTTTCTCCAGCTCTTATGATCTCCTTATTTATTGGGGGAGGGGAAAAATCAAAGAAAGGAAAGAAAGGAAGGAAGGAAGAAAGCAAGGAAGGAAAGAAAAATTCCCCACAACAGAGAATCGGCTTTAGGAGTTGCAAAAGCAAAGAAAAGAGAAAGAAAGGTTGGTAGTCTGATAGCTTCCACTCTGAAGTCATTCAAAGTCATGGAATAGTCACTGTCATGGAATAGTCACTGACTTTCTGTAGTGCCACATAACCTGTATCATTCTGTTTAGAACACATTTATTGTCAGCATTTCTTGTGAAGTGTTTCAGACGCATTCATTCTGCCTTCCCTCATGTTAGTTTAGGAGTAATTTCTTCCTGCTTCCCTGATCCCCCATATTGAGCTAAATTCCTCCTATTCATGCACCCTTTATTCACTTTTAACTCCATATTTTATAGTGAAAGTGCCTGTTTGTGAATCTGACTTACCTTAGACCGTGAGTTTCATGAGAGAAGGTCCAGGCTTACTTGTCTTTGTATTCTCTGTAACTTTTATAGGCATAGAGATTCTGTACATGTAGATGCTAAATAAATGACCTCTGAAGTAACTAGGCTGTAAGCTTTGGAAGGTGAGGACCATACTTTATACTTCTTGTCTTTGTATTCTGAATAACCAATTCAGTGTTTAGGTATTCAGAAAAAGTTTGTTAATGTTAACATTTCTGTGTTCTCTTCCTCTCACCACTCACACATAACCTTACCCTTACCCCAAAAACTCTAGTAACTGAACATTTACTAAGTGCTCAACACTCTTATTCACTAAGATTAATGCTGATGGCTGCTATAGCTGAGAAACAACAAACAGAATCATTAATTGTACTTCTGTTTAGAAACTTTATTGCAGAGTCTAATTATTTAAATAAGAACTTCTTCCACTCTTTCATTCTTTCAGAGAATAGGCTTTGGAGCCAGGCAGAATTAGATTTGCCTGGCTCCAGAGCCTATTAGAATTTTGGGTCTGCAAATGCCCTAGCTATTTGACCTTGGGTAGGGCATTTTGGAGCCTTAAATTAAAAATGGGGATAACAGTATCTATTCTGTAGGATCATTATGAGGATTGAATGTGATAATATATATAAGGTGTCTTAGTGCCATACTTGGCACATAATAAGTATCAACCAGAGTTAGCTCTTGCATCTTGATCCTGTCCTTCAAGAGGGTCATCTCTTTCCACACAGTATCCAGTGGATCATGTGATATTATCTGGTTTCGCCTAAGGTTAAACTTCCTGTTCTCACACTACCTGTTCTACAAGAGCTATCAGTCTATGTATATGTACATTTGAGTGTGTAATATGTATGCGCTTGGGAGTGTGCTTGGGACATCTGTATGACTGCCTATAAATGTACATTTGTGTACAAGAGCCATAGGCTTCCAGTTAGTCTCACATTTGATTTGAGAAACTTTAGAGGCTGAAGTTAAAATTGCTGAATAGGGCATATTCTCCTCTCCTCTTGCTGCTTTTACCTCCACCAACCTGATTTCCCCTGTTAAATGACAGTATAGTGGGAAATTCCTGGGATTAAGCTAGAGTGAGCAGATTCCTCTATCAACATCTAAAAGCAAATATGAAGAGTGCTCCCCCATATTATCCAGCTATAAAACCTACTTGCTGTTATAGCTCAGTAATGGAAAAATGATGAATGGATGACACCACCTTGCCTCAGTGAGGCTGGATGAAGGTAATGAACAAGGGGATATTATCTCCAACTTCTCATTTTTGGGGGAGACTAGGGGAGTGGAAAATTTATAAGGCACACCAAGTAGCCTTGGTGAGTAGCTTCGAACATCACATTCTGTTTGTAGCCTCTCTCATTCTATCTGAGGGTCTGTGGTAGTTTTACCCCTAATAATGCTAAAGCTAAACCTCCATGCTAGCAATTCTCCCCCGCTGCCCTCCCCCATCCCAGGTAATTGCCAATTATCTCCAGAATCATTAGAAAAGTCTGAAAATATTTTCAAAAACAAAGTTAATTTTAATTAACTTATACTTTAAAAAAAATGTATGTCAGAGAGTTCTACTCCCAGCAAAGGCTGAATAATTAGGCAGTTACAGACAAACCTCTTTTGAGAACAATCAGAAAAGCTGGACAAATTATTATTTTTTAAAACACCAATTTGAAGGCAGAGAAGAGTTGCTAGAGCAGTGAGAATTTGCTGATCCAAGAACTGGAAGAAAAGGGAAGCCAAGAAATGTGAGCCTGGTGTTTAGGGAAACTTTACCTGGAAGATATCTGCTGATTCCAAAAACAAAAGCAGCACTGAGAAGCTGAGAAACTAAAAAGAGCTTTCAGTAATTTCCTAGCCAGGAATGGCAAGACAAAAATTGTAATATAGAGCCTGAAAAGGAGGAAAGGCCCTAGTAAACACCCCAGGCTTTCGATTAGGACTGTGAATGACTTCACCCTAGGAATAAGGATGAGCTGGAAACAGACCAGCCCTTGTAAGGACTGAAGCTCAGCTTTGAATTTCTCAGACATTTATTAGATGAATGTATTTAGCCCTAGCCTATCTGCTTGACAGAAACAAAACTAAATCCTCTCTGGAGAGAGATAACATCATATAGAACATTAAATCATCTCTGGAGTTCAGCAGAGTTTTTTGAAGAAGTTGACAAGGTGGTTCTAAAATTTATATGAAAATGCAAGGGACTGAGGACCTAGAATAAGCAAAACAATACTGAAAAAAGAGCAAAGTTAGAGTGCTTATATTCCTGAGTTCATGATTTACCATAAAGCTGTAGCAGACTCACAATACAAGTAGATAGAAATAACTTAATAAACAGAACCAAGTCCAGAAATAGACTAAGACATATAGTCAATTGATTGTCAACCAAGGCACCAAGTCAATTTGATAGGGAAAGGATAATCTGTTTAACAAATTGTGCTGGAACAACTGGATATCTCTATGGAAAGACAATTCTGATTTCAACTGCATTCCATACACAAAAATTAACTCAAGACGGATCATAGACCAAAATGTAAAATCTAGAACTGTAAAGCTACTAGAAGAATGTCTTTGCAACCATAAAGTAGGCAAAGCTTTTCTAAGCATAACATAAAATGTACTAACCATGACAGTAGAAAGCAAAATGTTGGATTTCAAGAAAATTAAAACTTTTGCTCGTCAAAAGACACCATTTTGAAAATGAATAAGCAAGTAACACATTGAGAAAAAATACTCTAACACATATATGTGGCAAAAGATTTGCATCTTGAACATATGAAGAACTCCTACAGGAGAATTCTGGGAAGAGAATGGAGTAAGAAGGACAAGGAATCTGCCTCTCCACCCAGACAACAACTGCAACTGACAGAATCTGCCTGATGCAACTATTTAGGAACTCTGGAGTATATTGAAGGCTTACAACTTCCAAGGGAAGGCTTAGACAGTAAATTGTGGTTAATTTTGGCTCTTACCACAATAGCAGCTACCTGTGGTAGGCATCTGTGCACGTGTTCCTGGAGGAGCTTGCATACAGCTTGCAGGAACCAGGGTAGGCAAAAAGGACCCTATCTTCCAAATATCAGGATCTGTGTTTTGATTTCTGATTGCTGCCTTTGATCACAGAGGTGCAGACAAAGCAGGTGGCCAATGCTGTTGCACCTCCCCACACTGATGCAAACCCCTCTCTCTCTCCAGCCAAAGTGACTTCCAGGGAATTTAAAGGAACATCACCCCTTTCCCCCTTTCATTTTTCTCTTTTTGGGAGCCAGACATTAAAGACTAGGGCATTCAAAAACAATGGCATAGACAAGGAAAATTAGAAAGTGACAGTACATGCTCACAGAAAGGCTTAGAAAAGACCTGAGAAGACTCTGAGTTTACACTGCAGGTTGATACGTGGCAAAGAGACAACCTATAATAACAAAAAAACAAAAACAAAAAAACACCAAACCCTGGGGAAGGAGGAGAATCTGAATTCTAGAGATACCACATTATTAGATTCAAATGTCCACTTAAAAAAAAAAAGCATAGAAAGAAATAAGAAAATATGGCCAAAGGATAAAGAAAATAAACCAACAGAAACTGTCCCTGAAAAATTCTAGATGGCAGATATATTAGACAAAGACTTTAAAAAAACCATCTTATAGATGCTCAAAGAACTAAAGAAAAATGTAGGGAAAGTCAAGAAAACGATGTGTGAGCAAAATGGAAATGTCCATAAAGAGATAGAGAACCTAAGAAGAAATCAAAAAGAAATTCTGGAGCTGAAAAGCACAATAACAGAAAAGAAAAATTCACTAGAGGGATTCAAAGGCAGTTTTGAGCAAACAGAAGAAAGAATCAGTTAATTTGAAGATAGGACAATGGAAATTATTTCATCTGAAGAATAGAAAGAAAAAAGTTTGAAGAAAAGTGAACAGAGTCTAAGGGACCTGTGGGATACCATTAAACAGACCGACATGTGCATTGTGGGAGTCTCAGAAGAAGAGAGAGAAAGAGAATTGGACAAAGAGATTATTTGAAGAAATAATGGCTGAAAACTCCCCAAATTTGATAAAGGACATAAACATAAACAAGAAGCCCAAAAAACTCAATGAAGATGATCTCAGAGACCCACATTAATACACATTATAATCAAACTTTCAAAAGACAAAGAATATTGAAATCAGCAAGAGAAAAGCTATTCTTCATATACAAGGGATCCTCAATGAGATAATCAGCAGATTTCTCATCATAAATATGAATGCCAGATAGTCAGTGGATTTCTCATCATAAACATTGAAGGCCAGAAGGCAGTGGGCAGATATATTCAAAGTACTAAAAGAAGAAAACTGTCAACCAAGAATCTTATATTTGGTAAAATTGTCTTTCAAAAGTTAGGGAGAAATAAAGACATTCTTGGATAAACAAAAGCTGAGAAAGTTTGTTGCCACTAGACCTTACCCTGTAAGAAATGCTTAAGGGAGTCCTGGAAGGTAAAAAGAAAGGAGACTAAACAGTACCTTGAAGATTTATGAAGAAGTAGAGATTTCAATAAAGGTAAATACATAGGCATTATAAAAGTCAGTACTATTGTAACAATGGTTTGTAATTTTAACTTTTGTTTTCTAGATGATTTGAGACATTTAAAAATAATTATTAGTCTAAAAGCAAGTATTATTGTAACTTTTTGGTGTAACTGACATTCTGTTTTCTACAAAATTTAAGAAACTAACAGGGGCCAGCCACATGGCTGAGTGGTTAAGTTCATACACTCTGCTTTGGTGGCCCAGGGTTTTGCCTGTTCGGATCCTGGGCACATACATGGCACCACTCATGAAGCCATGCTGAGGCGGCATCCCACATGCCACAACTAGAAGGACCCACAACTAAAAAATATGCAACTACGTACCAGGGGACCTGGGGAAGAAAAAGGAAAAATAAAATCTTTTAAAAAAAAGGGGAAACTAACGAATTTAAAATAATTATTAGTTATGTTTGTGGGCATGCAATATATAAAGATATAATTTTATGACATCAAAAACTGTAAGGGGGTGGGGATAGAGCTGTAAAGGAGAAGAGTTTTTGTATGTTGTTGAAATTAAGCTGGCACAAGTTCAAATTAGGGCATTATAACTTTAGAATGTTAAATGTAACCTCCATAGTAACTGCATATAAAATAGCTATAGAATATACACAAAAGGAATGAGAAAGGAATTTAAACATTTCAATATAAAAAATCAACTAAATATAAAATGAGACAGTAATATAGGAAATAAAGGATCAAAAAGGCTATAAGACATAGAGGAAACAAATAGCAAAATGACAGAATCAAGTCCCTCCTTATCAGTAAGTACTTTAAATGTAAATGGATTAAACTCTCCAATCAAAATACAGAGATTTGCAGAATGGATAAAAACATGTGATCCAACTATATGCTCTCTACAAGAGACTCACTTTAGATTCAAAGAGACAAACAGATTGAAAATGAAAGGATGAGAAAAGATATTCCATGCAAAGAATAATCAAAAGAGAGCAGGAGTGGCTATACTAATATCAGAGTAAAATAGACTTTAAATCAAAAAAGTTTACATGAGGAGCTGGCCCATGGCTGAGTGGTTAAGTTTGCATGCTCCGCTTCAGTGGCCCTGGGTTTTGCTGGTTCAGATCCTGGGCACGGACACGGCACCTCTCATCATGCCATGCTGAGGTGGCATCCCACATGCCACAACTAGAAGGACCCACAACTAAAAATATACAACTATGTACCAGGGGGCTTTGGGGAGAAAAGGAAAAATTAAATCTTTAAAAAAAAAAAAAAGAGGGCCAGTCCGGTGGTGCAGCGGTTAAGTGCACATGTTCCCGCTTTGGTGACCCAAGGTTCCCTGGTTCGAATCCCAGGTGTGGACATGGCACTTCTTGGCAAGCCATGCTGTGGCAGGCATCCCTTATATAAAAAATAGAGGAAGATGGGCATGGATGTTAGCTCAGGGCCAGTCTTCCTAAGCAAAAAGAGGAGGATTGGCAGATGTTAGCTCAGGGTTAGTCTTCCTCAAAAAAAAAAGAAAAAAGAAAAAAAAAGAAATTGAAATTAAAAATAAAACACAATACTATTTAAAAAAGTTTACATGAGACAAGAAGGATATTATATATTAATAAAAGGTTTAATACAGCAAGAAGATATAATAATTATAAGCATTTACTCACCTAATGACAGATCACCAAACTATATGAAGCGAAAACTGTCAGAATTGAAGGGAGAAATAGACATAAAAATAATAGCTGGAGACTTCCATATCCCACACTCAATAATGGATAAAACAACCAGATAGAAGATAAGTGAGAAAAGACTTAAACAACACAATAAACCAACTATATCTCAGACACATACAGAACACTCTATCCAAAAAGAAGAGCACAGACATTCTTCCCAAGTGCACATGAGACATTTTCCAGGATAGACCATATGTTGGGCCACAAATTAAGTCTCAAGAGATTTAAAAAGAAAGATATCATACAAAGTATCTTCTCTGACCACAATGGGATGAAGTTAAAAATCAATATCAGAAGCAAAACTGGAAAACTAACAAATTTGTGGAAATTAAGCAACAAACTTAAGCAACCAATGGATCAAAGAAGAAATCACAAAGGAAATTAGAAAATACTTCCATATGAGTGAAAACAAAAACACGACATACAAAAATTTATGAGATGTAGTGAAAGCAGTGCTAATGGGGAAATTTATAGCTATAGATAAACAAAGAAGATCTCAAATCACAACTTAACTTTACAACTTAAGAAACTAGAAAAAGAAGTACTAACTAAACTCAAAGTTGGCAGAAGGCAGCAGTAAAGATTAGAGCAGAGATAAATGAAATAGGAAATAGAAAAATAATACAGACAATTAATGAAACTAAAAGTTAGTTCTTCTAAAAGATCAACAAAATTGACAAACATTTAGCTAGATGGACTAAGAAAAAAAGAGAGAAGTCTCAAATTACTAAAACCAGAAATGAAAGTGGGGACATTACTACCAATTCTACAGAAATAAAAATTATTTAAGAGAGTACTATGAACAATTGTACACCAAAAAATTGGATGACCTAGATGAACTGGACACATTTCTAGAAACACAAAACTCACCAAGACTAAATCACAAAGAAATAGTAAATCTGAATAGACCTCTAACTAGTAAGGAGATTGAATTAGTAATTTAAAAAAACCTCCCAGGAAAAAAAGCCCTGGACTTGATGGCTTCACTGGTGAAATCTACCAAATATTTAAGAATACCAGTCCTTCTCAAACTTTTCCAAAAAACTGAAGAAGGAACACTTCCTAACTCATTCTATTGGGCCAGCATCACCCTGATACCAAAGCCAGACAAAAGCACTACAAGAAAAGAAAGCTAGAAACCAATATCCCTTATGAACATTGATGGAAAAATGCTCATGAAATACTAACAAACTAAATTCAGCAGCATATTAAAAGGATTATATGCCATGATTAAGTTAGATTTATTCCTAGAATGCAAGGATGGTTCAATATATGAAAATCAATCAATGTTATACACAACATTAACAGAATGAAGAAAAAAACCCACATGATCAACTCAGTTGATGCAGAAAAACCCCTTGATAAAATTCAACACCCTCCTGTGATAAAACCACTCAAAAAAGTAGGACTAGAAGGAGACTACCTCAACATAATAAAAGCCATATATGAAAAACCCACAGCAAACATCATACTTAGCAGTAAAACACTGACAGCTATTCTTCTAAAATCAAGAACAAGGCAAGGATGCCCACTCTTACCACTTCTGTTTAACATAGTACTGGAAGTTCTAGCCAGAGCAGTTAGGCAAGAAAAAGGGGCAAGAGGCATCCATATTGGAAAAGAAAATGTAAAATTATCCCTGTCTGCAGATGATATAATCTTATACGTAGAACATCTTAAAGATACCACAGAAAAGAACTGTTAGAATTAATACACGAATACATCAAAGTAGCAGCATACAAAGTGAACATACAAAAATCAGTTGCATTTCTATACGCCAACAATGAACAATTTGAAAAGGAAATTAAAAGACATATCCCATTGACAATAGCACAAAAAGAATAAAATTCTTTGGAGTTAATATAACCAAGGAGGTGAAATATTTGTACAACGAAAACTACAAAACACTTCTGAAAGGAATTAAAGAAGACATAAATAAATGGAAACACATCCCATGTTCATAGATGAGAAGACTTAATACTGTTAAGATGTCAATGCTACCCAAAGTGGTCTACAGATTCAATGCAATCCCTATCAAAATCCCAATGATGTTTTTTGCAGAAATAGAAAAAAGTCATCCTAAAATTCATATGGAATATCAAGGGACTCAAATAGCCAAAACAATCTTAAAAAAGAAGAACAAAGCTGGAAGACTCACACTTCCTAATTTCAAAAGTTACTACAAAGCTACAGTAATCAAAACAGTGTGGTACTTGCATAAGGACATACATGTAGACAAATGCAATAGAACAGAGAGCTCAGAAATATACCTTCACATATATGGTTAAATGATTTTTGACAAGGATGTCAAGAGGATCACAGGGAAAAGACAGTCTTTTCAACAAATGGTGCTGGGAAAACTGCATGTCCACATGCAAAATAATGAAATTGGACCCTTACCTAACACCATATATAAAAATTAACTAAAATTGGATCAAAGACTAACTGTAAGAACTAAAACTATAAAACTCTTAGAAGAAAATAGGGCAAAAGTTTCATGACATTGGATTTGGTAATGATTTCTTGGATATGACATTAAAGGCACAGGCTACAAAACAAAAAAAATAGACAAACTGGACTTCAAGAAAATTTTAAAAATTTGTGCATCAAAAGATAATATCAACAGAGTAATAAGGCAACCCACAAAATGGGAGAAAATGCTTGCAAATCATATATCTGATAAGGGATTAATATCCAGAATATATAGAGAGCTCCTAAAACTCAACAACAACAAAACAATGAATTAAAAAATGGGCAAGAGATTTGAAGAGACATTTCCCCAAAGAAGATATACAAATGACCAATAAGCGTATGAAAAGATGCTCAACATCACTAATCATTAGGGAAATGCAAATCAAAACTACAGTGAGATAATTCACACCCATTAGGATAGCTACTATCAAAAAACAGAAAATAAGTGTTGGCAAGGATGTGGAGAAATTGGAGCCCTTGTACACTATTCTTGGGAATGTAAAATGGTATAGCCACTGTGTAAAACAGTATGGTGGTTCCTCAAAGAATTTAAAATAGAATTACCATATGATCTAGCAATTTCACTTCTGGGCATATACCCAAAAGAATTGAAGGAAGAGTCTCAAAGAACTATTTGTACAGCTATGTTCATAGCAGGATTATTCACAATAGCTAAAATGTGGAAGCAACCCAAGTGTCCATCAAGAGACTAACAGATAAGCAAAATGTGGTGTATATATATATATATATATACAATGGAATATTATTTGGCCTTAAAAAAGGAAGGAAATTCTGATGTATGCTACAATAAGGATGAAACTTGAGCCCATTATGCTAAGTGAAATAAGCCAGTCACAAGAAGACAAATACTGTATTTCACTTATATGAGGTACTGAGAGTAGCCAAAATCACAGAGACAGAAATAGAAGGATGGTTGCCAGGGGCTTGGGTGAGGTGAAACGTAGAGTTATTGTTTAATGGGTATAGAGTTTTGGTTTTACAACATGAAAAGAGTTATGGAGATGGATGTTGATAATGGTTGTACAACATTATGAATGCATTTAATACCACTTAATTGTACACTTAAAAATGGTTAAGATGGTAAATCTTATGTGCATTTTACCATAATACCAAAAAATTGGGGGGAAAAAAGCAAATCAGTGGTCGCCTAGGGTTGGAAGTAGAAGAAGGAGGATTAACTGCAAATGGGCACAAGAAAACTTCTTGGATGATGGAAATGTTTTAAATTTAGATCATCATGATGGTTGCACAATTGCATAAATTTAATGAAAACCATTGAATCACTTAGAATTGGTGACTGTTACAGTATGTAAATTATATCTCAATAAAGATAAAAAAGAACTACATGGAGATACAAAATCATGAAAAATTCAGAAAAGAGTATAAGAGACATATGGGACATGATAAGAAGCTGTAATCCTAGTAGGTTAGGAGACAGATAATGGGGCACAAGCAATATTTGAGAAGACAATGACTGAGAATTTTCCAAAGATTACATCTTTATATTCTTGATGTCTTTATCCAGTTACAGATTCAAAAAATGCCACAAGGCCCAAGCATGATAAATTTACACTCAAGTGTATTATAGTAAATCTGTTAAAAACCAAAAAGCAAGAGAAAAATCCTAAAATTAGAATAAGAAAAAAGTCAATTTACTAGCAAAAGATCCAAATTAAGACTTCCAGCTGACTTCTCAAGGAAACAGAAACCACAAAACAATGGGATGATATCTTCAAAATGAGATTTAAAAACTGCCAAGTTAGAATTCTACATTCAGCAAAAATATTTTTCAGAAATCAAGGTGGAAATAAAGACAACTTTAGAAAAATAAAAACGGAGAGAATTTGTCACCAGTAGACCTACACTAAAAGAAATGCTAAAAAGGTATTCTTCAGGTAGAAGGAAAATAGAAAAGCACAAAATTGAAAGGAGAAATATAGAGCAACATAAAATTAAAGATAGTAGGCAAATCTTAATGAATACTGATTGCATAAAACAATAGCAATGACAACAAGAATATAAATAAAATTTATATAAAATTATATTTAAAATAGAAATAATATATATAAAATTAAGATACATGGCAATGAGAACACAAAAGGGGTGTGTGTGTGTGTGTGTGTGTGTGTGTGTGTATGTGTGCACGTGCGCATGTGTGTATGGTGATAACAGGATTTAAAGTGTTTTTAGGCTCTTACATTGTCTGGGAAATAATAAAAGTTCCTATTTGATTCATGATGTAATCTGCAGGGTACCTATTTTTAAAAAAGAACAAAATAATGTTAAACTAATAGGGGAAATGAGATTAAAAATATCATTATTAGGGCCAGCCCCAGTGGCCTACTGGTTAAGTTCAGCACACTCCACCTTGCTGGCCTGGGTTCAGTTCCCAGGCACAAACGCTCTGTTAGGAGCCATGCTGTGCTGGCAGCCCACATACTAAAAACTAGAGGAAGATTGGCATGGACATTAGCTCAGGACAAATCTTCCTTAGCAAAAAAAGCCAAAAAAAATCATTAGTTCAAAAGAAGTTAAAAAAAAAGGAGAGAAAAGGGAAGAACATAAAACAAGCGGGACAAATAAAAACAGATGATAGATTTAAGCTCAAATATATAAATAATTACATTAAATGTAAATTGGCTCCAATTAAAAGACAAAGATCGTCAGACTGTATGTTAGTTTCCTATTGCTGCTGTAATGAATTACCACAAATTTCATGGCTTAAAACAACACAAATTTATTATCTTAAAGTTCTGGAGGCCAGAAATCCAAAAAGTGTTCAGGTGTTTCATGGGCTAAAATCAAGGTGTTGGCAGGGCTGCATTCCTTCTGGAGGCTCTAGAGGAGTATCCATTCCCCTTGCCTTTTCAAGATTCTAGAGTCCACCTGCATTCTTTGCCTCACAGACCTTCCTCTATCATTAAAGCCAGCAGTGTAGCATCTTTAATCTCTCTTTGACTCTGTCTTGCCTCCCTCTTTCACTTATAAGGATACTTGTAATTATACTGGACCCACCCAGATAATCCAGCATAATCTCCTCATCTCAAAATCCTTTACTTATTCACATCTGCAAAGTCCCTTTTGCCATATGAGGTAACATAAATCGAGGTTCCAGCAATAGGATATAGACATCTGTGATGGTTAGTTTTATGTGTCCTCTTTACTGGGCCACAAGTACCTAGATATTTGGTCAAACAATATTCTAAGTGTTTCTGTGAGAGTGTTTTTGGATGAGATTAACATTTAAATCAGTAGATTGAATAAAGCAGATTGCCCTTCATAATGTGGATATGCCTCATCCAATCAGTTGAAGGTCTGAATAGAACAAAAGGCCGACTCTCCCCCGAGTAAGAACAAATTCTTCTACCTGATGGCCTTTGAAGTGGAACATCAGTTCTGATTCTACAGCAGCCTGCTGGCCTTTGGACTCAAACTGGGACATCAATTCAACTCTGCAGATTTTGGATGATTTGTCAGTCTCCATAATCACATCAGCCAATTCTTGTAACAAATCTCTCTCTCTCTCTCCTTTATGGATATGAGTATATATATATATATATATATATATATATATATATATATATATAAAACCTATTGGTTCTGTTTCTCTGGAGAACCCACTAATACAACATCTTTGAGGGACCATTATTATGACTACCAAAGAATGGATAACAAAAGCCAACTCTACGCTGCTTGTAAAAGGTATGCTTTAATTATAAGATTTAGACAGTTTAAGAGGATGGAAAAAGATATGACATTACAAACACCAACCAAAAGAAAGCTGATTACATTAATATCAGACAAAGTAGACTTAAAGGAAAGAAGTATTGCTATAGGTAAAAAAGATTCTTCATAATGATAAAAGATTAACTCAACAGGAAGGCTAACAGTTCTAAATGTACTTGTAGCTAATAACATAGTCTCAAAATATATAAAGCAAAAATAGACAGAACCAAAAGGAAAACTAGACAATTCTAATTTGTAAAGTGTGATATTTTAATATTCCTCCCACAGTAACAAACAGACAAAAAAATTTAATGACCTAAAAAATATGATTTAAAACTCGAACTTACTAACTTAATTGAATGTTGGCGGCTGCAGAATATACATTCTTTAAAGCATGCATGGAACATTTACCAAAATAGACCATACACTGGACCATAAAGAAATTTTAAACAAACTACAAAGGATGGAAATTATACAAAATATGTTCTCTATCAAAGTAGAAGTAAGATAGAAATCAGTAACAAAAATAATGAGAAAAATCCCTCTAAGATATGAAAAAGATAAAATATTTTGAACACCATTTTGACAGTAAATTTGAAAATTTAGGCGAAGTGGATAAATGCTTGCAAAAATGCAAACTACTTAAAGTGACACAAGAAGGAAGAGAAGATCTGAATAATCCTGTCTCTATGAAAGAAATTGAATGAGTAATTAAAACTTCTACACTAAGAACATTCTAGCCTTGGATGTTATTCACCAGTTGATTGATCCACAAATTTAAAAAAGAAAAAACATCAATCTTACTCAAACTCTTCCAGAGAATTAAAATTATGAAGCTAACATGACTTTTACATCAAAATCTAATAAGGACATTACAAAAGAAAATTACAGGTTAAACACTCTAATGAAGAGAGATACAAAAATCCTAAACAAAATACAAGCGTATAAAAACTAGCAATATATAAAAGGACTAATACTCCATAACCAAATTGGGTTTATTCCAGAAATACACGATTGAGTTACCATTCAAAAAATTCAATTACTATAGTTCATCATATTAAAAAAAAATCCAAGGCTCATTTTAATTGAGGAGGAAAATGCATTTCATAAAATTCAGTATCCTTTAAACATTTAAAAATAATTTCAAACTAGGAATAGAACTGCCTCAATCTGATAAAGGATACCTACAAAAGTAAACTTCAGCAAATATCATACTTAATTGAAGTATTGAAAGCTTGCTTTCTGCGATCAAGACTAAGACAAAGGTACTTGCTCTCTTTGCTTTTATTAAGTATTGTACTTAGAGTCCTAACCAGTCCAATAAGTCAAGAAAATTTTCACGTGGTGAAAATTCATCGAGCTGAAGACTTTTTTGTTTAATAAAAACAGAAAAACTTTCAATAAAAACTTTACTTAAAGAAAAATAAAAGTGTGTCCAGACCATTCAGGAGCCCAGAGAAGAGGGAGATGAGAATTCAAAAAAATAAGCAATCAAGTGAAAAATTCAGCTATTGCAATGTGCTTTCTCTCTCTCACCCCGTTCCTTCTTCCCCAGCTAAGGCAGACACATTTGGTTGTCATCTTATCCTCAAGCGTCCTTGCAAGTAAGGGAGGCTAGTCTTTGTTTTCACATTTGATGCACAGGAAGACGGAAGCCCTAAGCAGGTCAACAATTAGATTAAAGCCTCACAGGCAGTTAGAAGCAGATGCAGGACCAGAAATTGGTCTCCTTAATTCCTGCTCCTGAGGTTTGTGCACCAGAGCCTGTTGCTCCTGCAAGCCAGGCCACCAAACTGCTCTGATGCTAGGCTTCAAGGAGCGAATGCCTTCAATAGGATCTAGTGAATTTTTCTCTGGGCCTCTAATTTATAGTGATGCCAAGGATGGGGATGGCATCCTAATTTATTTCACAGTTGAACTGACAAAGCAGTATCTAGTCTGTCATCACTGCCTACATTTCCCTGGAAGCAAATGTCAAGGGGTGCAGCAATAGAACATAAGGAGGCGATTTTAAATAACCACTTTTCCCCCTTCCAAAAGCCCAATTACTGACTGTTTGTATTGAACGAGGTCTGATGGCAGTTGAAAGCAGAATAAACCAAGAGAAGAGAGAATGAAACGCCTAGGATCCTGTCTGCAACGACCATTTCTAAACAAGTGAACAGAATCACACTTCTCATCCCTTCATCTTTTAAACAAGATTCAAATGTGGTTTAGAATGTTTTGAATTTAGTACATTTGCTCCAAGCCGATTCTTCTTAAAAACATCTGAACGTAAAGAAAGAATCTGTAAGTACAGGTTTGGGAAACAGAACTGGTGGCTGTCTAGCAGGCAATTTATGGCTGGATTCTACCTTTGTGGGGGCCATCAGAGGGGCTTTTGGAACTCTCTGCCCTCTGCAATGCCCCTAGTCCACTTCCTTTCCTCAAGACAGCTGCCTTGAGCAAAATGTACACCTCTATGCGCTCTAGGAACTACTTTGGCCCCCAGATCCAGCCACACAGATATTTAAATTGGATACAGACTCTAGCTTTACAGTTCTTTCCAATTTCCTCCCTGCAATCTGAATAAATCTTCTCTACCCAACTGAAGTTAGTTTCCTCTCAACTCACAATCTGTCTCTGTGTACCTTTCCCCCTCCGAATCATATTCTTTCTTACCCTAATCAAAGACATCTGATCTTTTTGGTTCCTAGTTTTTATTTCTCTTCTATAGGAAATCTCTCTTTTGACTGGTCTCCTGGCTCTGGTTCCTTACTTCTTGTGCCCAACTCTGAACACTTGGCTCCTTTGATTTCCCATGCCAGACTGTAACAGCATCTCTGCTAGAACGCTTACCCACATGCAGAAGTGCTTGGAAGAGAGAAACATTCATGGTGTAACCGAAGGATGGCAGTGCAAGTTTTATGTTATTTTAACTTTTGAGATTCCTCCAGACTATCTTGAAGAACCAGAAACAGCCCTTTTCTTAGATTGCATTCCAACCCAGAGCCACTTACACAAAATGCGGGTTACGGCACTCTACAGTAAAACAGCCAATTAAAAGTAGTCGTCTCAATTTGGGTTATACGCTTCCTTATACCCTCGAATTTTCAGAGGTCCAAAGCAATAGAATCCAGTGTGTGGTTTCCTAGACCCACAGGTCTGCTTTTCAAAGTCTCAACCTGACAGAAACTAAAACCAAATACTTTAACCTACAGTTTACTTCTTTTGAGGTAAGAGTCAGTCTTCTTTCTACGTCTGTCTGACAGGATGCTTGAGCGACCAAATCAAAAGGCTATAATGGGCCCCCAACTCCTGGTAATTACGTTTGCCTGGGGCCGTCCTGCTGGGGGTTGTGCCCAAAGTGAAGCCGTTAGTGTCAGTGACCTGATCCTTACTGAGATCCCTGTGGTTTAAGCTGAGAAGACACAGACACATTCCCTACCTTTAAGGTGAGTCGGAATCTTTTCCTTTATTTTCAGAGCAGTTTGACCAAAGGAACCATCTCATTCTCAGTGCTCAGCTCGGTTGTGAGATTTGTAGTTTCATGCTTCCAGGATATGGTTCCATTACTCGCTGGACTTGCCCTTCATATTGTCCATGTTGGCGGCTCATTGCAAGATGGCTGCTCCCTCCATGAAGGTTCTTCTCCTTTCCTACATGTATCTCAATAGAGCTTCACATTCTGGTACAGTGAAGGGTACAGACCTGCAGGCTTCTCTTCTCTGGTGCCATCTCAGCTACCTGTCTACAAGGCATGGGCAGTGGCCAGCTGCTTTTACAATAATTTAGGTGCTTAACTATTTAGGAAGAGTCCGCACCCAAATAAGAAACTGTGATTTTGAAACTCCAATTAGAGGAATGTACCAAGCAAAAATCATCTAGGCATTGAGAGCTTGGGGAAATTTTTACTATAGAGGAAAGAAACAAACAAAAAATAGAAGATGAAGGGCCAGCCAGCAGCACAGCGGTTAAGTTCATGGGCTCCATCCACTCCAGTGGTGGGGTTCGCCTGTTCAGATCCAGGCATGGACCTGGGCACCGCTTATCAAGCCATGCTGTGGCAGGCATTCCACATATAAAATAGAAGAAGCTGGGCACAGACGTTAGCTCAGGGCCAATCTTCCTCAGCAAAAAGAGGAGGATTGGCAGTGGATGTTAGCTCAGGGCTAGTCTTCCTCAAAAAAAGGAAAAAAAAATAGAAGAGGAGGAGGAGGAAGGAGCAGGAGGAAGAAGAGGAAGAAGAAGAAGAATTTGAGCCCATAGATAGCATACTAAGTATATATATCGTACTGTACCAAAACAACCACTGAGAAAGAGAAAGAGAAAGAGATTTCTTCTTCCCATATTCGGGCTCACCTCTCACTATACAGGGCCCTGTCCCAGGAATCGTCAGTAGCAGCTCTCTGTGGTCAATAACAGATAATTCCAGAACAAGAGAAAGGTTCTGAAATCAAGATGTCATTTTTAGATCAATGGTTTTCCAAGTGGAATCCGGGGATCTCTGGTGGGTCTGCAAAGATTCTTCCAATCGTTCTGTGGGCTGGGTCAAAAGGCAAGGCACAGATGTATGTTGGGTGTGGCTTTTTTCTCCCCTTTGAAACATATTTTCCACTGTGGATTTCAATCAAAACTTAAAAGCACCAAAACAAACATGTTTAAAGGAAGTGACAATCACAGGGATTCAGTAAAAATACCACAAATGTGTTTTTTTTGTTTCTGGCTAGTTTATTTAATCTAGTAAATAGCTGAGACTCATGCTACTCAAGTAGTATAAGGAGTAAAAATTTTGAGATCCACCTGTCCAGATGAAAAGATAAACCTTGCAAAGCACATCTTTTTGAGGGGAGGAAAGTCAGGTCCTTTCTTCACTGAGTTTCCCATTTCCCAGGGTCATTTATTTCCTGGTCCTCTCTCAGCCTTGCTTTCTAGCTCAATGCTCACAGCTCTGAAATCACAAACCACCACTGCCAAGAAGAAACTTTCTCTGCTGCCACAGCTGTCTTTACTCAAGTTTCTCTCCAAGGGATCAGGAGCTCAACTGTAGGGTCAAGGAGATGTCATTTGTGGCTGCAGCTTAAGAAGAGCTGTTTTTCCTCATCCTAGTCCTACGGCAAGAGTTAACCCCAGGAAAGCCTGGCCTGCTGGAGAGGAGTTTTGTGAGTTATATAATGACCTGTGCCATATAGCATGACAAAGCTGCCACGCTATCTAGGATGCTCAGATGCTATGAGATAAAATTTAGTACTTATGGCTAGGTCTGCTTTTCCCTCTCTAACAGAGCAATGTGACATTCAGCTATTTGTTGGACCAATTTGCATAGCCATAGTTTCTTACAAGGATTTCTAAACAGATGCACTGCCTACACTGCAGGTAAACAGTGTGGAAGCTGTAAATTAGAATGGATTTGGAGGAGGCCAGTCCCCTGGCTGAGTGGTTAAGTTCACGTGCTCCACTTTGGCAGTCCAGGGTTTCGCAGGTTCGGATCCTGGGCGTGGACCTAGCACTGCTCATCAAGCCATGCTGAGGTGGTGTCTCACATAGCACAATCAGAAGGTCCTACAACTAGAATATACAACTGTGTACTGGGGGGCTTTAGGGAGAAGAAGAAAAAGAAAAAGAAGGTTGGCAATAGATGTTAGCTCAGGGTCAATCTTAAAAAAAAAAGAATGGACTTGGAGACCTCTAACTGGATTTTCCTGCAGTATTTGCAATACCTTTTACCTATCTAGATAATTCTGTCATGTGTACACAGTGCTCTCCAATAATTCTGAAGCCATCCTGAATTACCTAGATGCTGTTAGCCCTCTTGATCCTTTGGTGAAGACCCACCAAAGAATAAAGGATGTGATATTCTTCCCACCTTGCTTGCTAAGGTGAAAATAACTTGTTTGCTCTTTGAATATGATTGAAAAAGGAAGGGGGGGGGGACAGAAAAAAATAGAAAAAACCCAATCCCAACACCTGGATGGTTTGTACGTACCTCTCTGGGACTCCCTTGTTCTTGAACAGTTTGGCTAATGATTCCCTCTTTCAAAGTTTACAGAGGTTCAATGAGTCAGCCTGTCAGGAATGATACTTTGCTTCCAGTTACCACAAATTGGTTTAAATAGGTTGTCAAGATGCTATAGCTGTGACCTGGCAGGGGGAGGTAGGGCAGCATATACCATATAAGTATGCTCTTGTGTTTCTGTGTGGATACCTAGTGGAAAGAGTATTTGCCTCTTCTAGAGAAACTGAAGGTTCTCTACTATATTGCATGGTATCCCAGTCCTAGAATCTGCCTCATGCAAATAAATTTCATGAACCTGCTCATGTCTTGAGAAGATCTATGCTTGATTCCTATTATGGCTAATGTTTCTGGATCCCTAAGAAAGAGGACCAGAGTATCAGAAGACCTGGTCTCAGCTCCAGTCACCACTTACAAGCTCTGGGATTTTAAGCTAATTTATCTGCCTTCTCTGGGCTTCAGTTTCTTTATTGGTAACTTGGGTAAATAATGCCCTCAGTGGAGATCCTGGGGAACAAATCAAGATAATGGTATGTAAAGTGCCTGGTGGGGCTCCAAGCACATGAACTGCATATGAATCTGGGGGAGCACACTGTGGCAAAAGAAGACCCTCCCTTGAAAAAGGAAGGCCCTACAATTATAATGGGAGCCCAGGGTAGGGGTTCAATGACTGCTAAGTCCTCTTGTCTTATTACAAATTTTTGGAGGATGTTTGCTCTTAAGGTGGAATGGTGGAAAAGGGACTGAACTGGGAGTTAGGAAATCAGTGTTCTAGTCCTGATTCTGGTGACAATAGAGCTAGATAAGTTTGGGCAAGTCATTTAATCTCTTTCTTTCTGTTTCCTCGCCTAAATAATACTGATAGTCATACTTTCCCTTTCCAAAGCATAGTATTACTGTGAAGCTCAAATAAGATACGGTCTACAAAAATATATATATAAAACATATAAAAAAATATAACTTATTTTGGTAAAAAACTTCAAAACAGGAGTGACGTCAGCATCATGGCAGAGTGAACTTGCCCAGGATTCTCTCTCCTCCAACATACAATGAAAAGGGACATCCATACTCGAAGAGAGGACATCCTAACACAACACAAAAAACATCTGAGAGACACGCAGCCATATGATGGAGGGTGGTGAGGTTGGAGCCTCCCTCAGAGGAGCTGGAACAAGGTAAGAGAGAACTTTGGTCCCTCCCCTAAAGACTGCAATCTGTGACTGCGGGAGGCTCCAAGAGTGAAGGAATGGGGGAGGGGATGTTCATTCATGGGAACATTAAGGACCCCGAGGGCTCATGCGGCCTAGAGCGAAGACCTCTGTCAGGGCAAAAGCTTTCGTCGGGGGTGACCCCAGCAGGCCAACATCCCAGGAGAGCAGATAGTGAGAGCAGAGCGAGAAAGCCTACAGTGCATGCAGGAGAAAGCAACCCTACCCCCACCCACCTCACCACTCCACTGCCTGGGATCTCCTCTGAAGGCAGAGGGCTCAGAATATGTGGCTCTTGACCCCCACCAAGTGGCAATAGGCGATAACTGCAATAAAATAATATCAGGATGCATAAGAACTGAACCACCTCCTCTAGCAATATCAAACACTATATCAAATCTCCAGACCAGAGAATAAATGACAAGTACCCAGAATTCAGTCCTGAGGACACAGAAATATGTAATCTAAATGACAAAGAATTCAAAATAGCTATCATCAAAAAACTCAATAAAGTAAAAGAGAATGTAGAGAAACAATTCAACAAGTTCAGGAGCTACTTCACAAAAGAGATTGAAACTATAAAGAAGAATCAATCAGAAATATTAGAGATGAAAGACACAATGGAAGGAATAAAATACCCATTCCCTGAATGCTTGAGTGGACATCATAGAGGAGCATATAAGCATAATCGAAGATAGACATGCTGAAATGCTCCAGATAGAGGAGGAGAGAGAACTAAGGCTAAAAAGAAATGAAGAAAGTCTCTAAGAAATATCCAACTCAATTAGGAAATGCAACATAAAGAATTATAGGTATTACAGTAGGAGAAGAGAAGGAGAATGGAGCAGAAAGTATGTTCAAAGAAATAATAGCAGAGAACTTCCAAAACCTAGGGAAAGAGAGGGAAATCTGTGTGGAAGAGGGTCCAGATCTCCTAGATACGTCAATGTAAAAAGACCTACTTCAAGGCATATAGTAGTAAAACTGGCAAAAATGAATGACAAAGAAAGAATACTAAGAGCAGCAAGGCAAAAGAAAATAACCTACAAAGGAACCCCTATTGGGCTTTCAGTGGATTTGTCTGCAGAAACCTTACAAGCTAGGAGAGAATGGAATGACATATTCAAATCTTTGAATGACAAAAATTTTCAGTCAAGAATACTCTATCCAGCAAAAACATCCTTCAGATATGACGGAGAAATAAAAACTTTCCCAGACAAACATAAGCTAAGGGACTTTGTAGCCATGAGACACCACCCTAGAAGGAATTCTCAAGAAGGCCTTCATACCTGGGGAAAAAAAGGGGAGAAAGGAGTCAAAAAACACAGAGTAAGGAAATAAATAGGTAGACAGAATCAGAATAGGATAGCAAACACTCAAGTATAGCATTAAAGATACTAGGGAAGGAAAACACCAAAAACAAAGATAATCTTGTCAGTTTAACCACAAACTGACAACACAAGATGGAATAAGATGTGAGAAAAACAACTTAGGAGGGGAGGAGGAAAGGGACTGAATCAGTTTAGACTAAGGAAATAACAAGCCATCAGAAAATGGACTATCTTATACACGAGATTCTGAATACAAACCTCAGGGTAACCACTAAACAAAAAAGCAGAGTAGAGACACAAAGAATAAGTACAGAGAAAACAAAGAAACACATCGTAAAAAACTACATATTTCAATGGGTAGACCAAAATACACAGGATGAGAAATGAAGGAAATGCAGGAGAACCAGAAAACAAGTGATAAAATGACAGCTTTAAGCCTTCATATATGAAGAATCACCCTAAATGTAAATGGATTGAATTCTCCAAGCAAAAGACACAGAGTGGCGAGATGGATTAAAGAACAAGACCGAGCAATATGCTGCCTCCAGGAAACACATCTCAGCTCCAATGACAAGCACAGGCTCAGAGTGAAGGGATGGAAGACGATACTCCAAGCTAATGGCAAACAAAAGAAAGCAGGTGTCTCAATACTTATATCAGACAAAGTAGACTTCAAGATAAGACAGGTAAAGAGAGACAAAGAGGGGCCGTATATGATGATCAAAGGGACACTCCATCAAGAAGAAATAACACTTAAAACTATCTATGTACCCAACACGGAAGCACCAAAGTACATAAAGCAACTATTAACAAACCTAAAAGCAGATATTAATAATAACACAATAATAGTAGGGGACCTCAACACTCCACTCACATCAATGGATAGGTCATCCAGACAGAAAATCAATAAGGAAACAGCGGAATCAAATGAAAAGCTAAACCAGTTGGACTTAATAGACATATATAGAACACTCCATCTGAAAACAGCAAAATACATATTCTTCTCAAGTGTGCATGAAACATTCTCAAGGATAGACCATATATTGGGAAACAAGGCAAGCCTCAATAAATTTAAGAAAATTGAAATAATAACAAGCATCTTTTCTGATCACAATGCTATAAAGCTACAAATTAATTACAAGAAAAAAGCTGAGAAAGGGAGAAAGATTTGGAGACTAAACAACATGCTATTGAATAAGCTATGGATCACTGAAGAAATTAAAGGAGAAAGCAAAAAATATCTGGAGACAAATGAAAATGATACCATATCATACCGACTCATATGGGATGCAGCAAAAGCCATATTAAGAGGGAATTTCATCACAATACAGGCACATCTTAACAAACAAGAAAAATTCCAAATAAGAAATCTCAAATTACACCTAACTGAATTAGAAAAAGAAGAACAAACAAAGCCCAAAGTTAGCAGAAGGAGAGAAATAATAAATATCAGAGCAGAAATAAATGCTATTGAAACAAAAAAGGCAGTAGAAAGAATCAATGAAACAAAGGGCTGGTTCTTTGAGAAGATAAATAAAATTGACAAACCCATAGCCAGACTTACAAAGAAAAAAAGAGAGAAAGCTCAGATAAACAAAATTAGAAATGAAAGAGGAGAAATAACAAAGGAACCACAGAAATGCAACAGATTATAAGAGAATACTACGAAAAACTATATGTCAACAAAATGGATAATCTAGAGGAAATGGATAAATTCTTAGACTCTTACAACCTCCTAAAGCTGAATCAAGAAGAAACAGACAATCTGAATAGACCAGTCACAAGGAAAGAGATTGAAACAGTAATCAAAAGCATCCCAAAGAATAAAACCCCAGGACCAGATGGCTTCCCTGGGGAATTCTACCAAACTTTCAGAGAGGATTTAACCCCTATCCTTCTCAAGCTATTGCAAAAAGTTATGGAAGATGGAATACTTCCTAACACATTCTATGAGGCCAACATCACTCTGATACCAAAGCCTGACAAGGACAAAAAAAAAAGGAAAACTACAGGCCAATATCGCTGAAGAACATAGTTGCAAAAATCCTCAACAAAATTTTGGCAACTCGAATTCAACAATACAAGAAAATGATCATACATTATGATCAAGTGGGATGTATACCAGGGACACAGGGATGGTTCAACATCCACAAATCAATGTGATATACCACTTCAACAAATTGAGGAATAAAAGCCACATGATCATCTCAATAGGTGCAGAGAAAGCATTTGACAAGATCCAACAGCCATTTATGATAAAAAAAAAAAAAAAAACTCTTAACAAAATGAGGATAGAAGGAAATTACCTCAACGTAATAAAGGCCATATATGACAAACTGACAGCCAACATCATACGCAATGGGCAAAAACTGAACGCCATCCCCCTGAGAACAGGAACAAGACAAGGATGCCCACTATCACCACTCTTATTCAACATAGTACTGGAGGTTTTGGCCAGAGCAATTAGGCAAGAGAAAGGAATAAAAGGAATCCAAATAGGGAGTGAAGAAGTGAAACTCTCACAGTTTGCAGACGACATGATCTTATATACAGAAAACACCAAAGAATCCATCGGAAAACTAATAGAAATAATCAACAACTACAGTAAAGTTGCAGGGTACAAAATCAACTTACAAAAATCAGTTGCTTTTCTGTGCGCTAATAATGAACTTACAGAAAGAGAACTCAAGAATACAAATCATTTGCAATCGCAACTAAAATAATAAAGTACCAAGGGATACATTTAATCAAGGAGGTGAAGAACTTACACAGTGAAAACTATAAGACATTACTGAAAGAAATTGATAACGACGTAAAGAGATGGAAAGAGATTCCATGCACATGGATTGGAAGAATAAACATAGTTAAAGTGTCCATACTACCCAAAGCCATGTACAGATTCAATGCAATCCCAATCAGAATCCCCAAGACATTCTTCACGGAAATAGAACAAAGAATCCTAAAATTCATATGCAGCAACAAAAGACCCAAAATTGCCAAGGCAATCCTGAGGAAAAAAGAACAAAGCTGGAGGCATCACAATCCCTGACTTCAAAATGTACTACAAAGCCATAGTGATCAAAACGGCATGGTACTGGTACAAAAACAGGCACATAGGCCAATGGAACAGAACCGAAAGCCCAGAAATAAAACCACACATATACAGACAGCTAATCTTTGACAAAGGTGCCAAGAACATACAATGGAGAAAAGATAGTCTCTTCAATAAATAGTATTGGGAAAACTGGACAACCACTTGCAAAAGAATGAAAGTAGACCATTATCTCACACCATACACAAAAATAAACTCAAAATGGATCAAAGACTTGAAGATGAGTCCTGAAACCGTAAAACTCCTAGAAGATAATACAGGTGTACGCTCTTTGGTATCGAACTTAAAAGGATCTTTTCGAATACCGTGTATTCTCAGACAAGGGAAACAAAAAAAATAAATAAGTGGGAGTTCATCAGACTAAAAAGTTTCTGCAAGGCAAAAGAAAATGGAATCAAAATAAAAAGACAACCCATAAATTGGGAGAAACTATTTGCAAATCAGATATCCAACAAGGGGTTAATCTCTATAATATGTAAGGAACTCACATAACTGAACAACAAAAAAACAAACAGCCAGATCAAAAAATGGGCAGAGGATATGAACAGACATTTTTCCAAAGAAGATATACAGATGGCCAATAAACACAAGAAAAGATGTTCAATATCACTAATCATCAGGGAAATGCAAATCAAAACTACACTAAGATACCACCTTACACTGGTTAAAATGGCTATAATCACTAAGACTAAAAATAGCAAATGTTGGAGAGGGTGTGGAGAAAAGGGAACTCTCATACACTGCTGGTGGGAATGTAAATTGGTGCAGCCACTCTGGAAAACAGTATGGGGATTCCTCAAAAAACTAAAAATAGAACCACCACAGGACCCAGCTATCCCACTACTGGGTATCTACCCAAACAACTTGAAATCAACAATCCAAAGTAACATATGCACACCTATGTTCATTGCAGCACTATTCACAATAGCCAAGACATGGAAACAATCCAAGTGCCCATCGACTGATAATAGGTTAAAGAAGATGTGGCATATATATACAATGGAACTACTCAGCCATAAAAAAACACAAATTCATCCCATTTGCAACAACATGGAAGGACCTGGAGGGAATCACACTAAGCGAAATAAGCCAGACTGAGAAAGACAAACACCAGATGATTTCACTCATGTGTGGAATATGAATAAACACATGGACAAAGAAAACAGTTCAGTGGTTACCAGGGAAAGGGGTTTGGGGGGTGGGCACAGGGGTGAAGGGGAACACTTATGTGGTGACAGTCAAGAAATAATGTACAACTGAAATCTCACATTGATGTAAACTATTATGAACTCAATACAAAACAAAAACAAAAACAAAAACAAAAAACAAAAAACAAACCTTCAAAACAATCCTGCCAAGCCAGCAGTGCTTAATACATTCTAGCAAATTTGTCTGAAACTTAATTTAATCCTGTTTCTGTGACTGACAAGAATGAAGCTTAACTGGAAATACTCCCACTGAACTCACCCAAACAGCCAGTCCCTTGGGTTCTGTGTGTAGTCCTTGAAGGGCAAGGAGAACTAACAACAGGAGATGAGCAAAGCCTTAGCTCCAACTTTTCTAAATCTCCTGTGAGTTCATGGTTGAAGCTTCTAGAACCAGGGCTATGTCTTTGACGGCTAGAATTGAGGACCCTCTTTGGAGACAAAGAGTTTCAGGAGCTTACTTCCTGCTCTGATCTCAGTATATAGTGGAGCAAGTCAGAGGGTCTGGGAAGCAGGGAAAGGGTCATCCTTACAACTTTGGGAAGCTTAAGACAAAGTCTCACCCTGAAATCACTCATCACCCACAACCTTGTGAACACTTTCAACAGCAGCCCAAAAGGAGAACCATCTTGTTTATCAGACTTTTCGTTTCTCGTCCTCTCCCAGAAATACCTGTAGAAGAAAGTTAGGAAAACCTATGTTTGTTTGTTTTGTTTTACTTTTTTGCTTTTTCTTCCATAACCCAGCATGTGGCAGACCTGCCCTGGGCAAACAGATCAGGGGAGAAGCCTATGGAACAGGCTCTCAACTCTGAAGCACTGAGTCTTTACCCCCTTCTTTAGCAAAGGGCTTCCTGGAATGTTCCCCATGTACCAGTTGGCCTGGGCCCTGAAGCAAAAGCATCTGGCCCAAACTCTTCTGCATGGACATGGGGACATGCGGACATAGATCTTTTCCTACAAATGCTGCCTTTTGCATGGAACCACTGAAGCAGTAGGTTGGAAGGCAGCAGGTGGACAGTGAGAATTAGGATTTAACTTTTCTTCAGGTGCCTTGGCCTTTGTGTGCAGAGCAGCAGACACTGCTGGCTATCCCAGTTGCAGGCATACAGCACCTCCTCCCCAACTTGTCCACAAACAATCCCTGCTCAGGTATCAGTAATGACAGGAACACACAACAACTACCACAAGCCCTAGCATTTAAAGTCCCCAAGCAGATCCAACTCCAGGTTTGCCACACTGGGCCCATGTAGTCTATCCTTGTAGAAGGGGTCGTTAGTACGAATTCCTTTTTAATGCTTGTGGGGATTCTACCTCAAATGGACTTTGGAAAAATCAAAGACCTCTTCTTAGAGAATTTGTATCTATTTAGATACACAGTAAACAAGCAGATAAAGGGCTGCTTGCTTAATATTTCCAAGATGTGGGGTACGCCAGTTCATTAGAGAAAAGAGCAAATAGGGGCAGTTCTCATTTCGGAGGCATCTGATCAGGAGGCCCTTAAGGGACCCTGACATTCCAAAGAGCCGATAGTCTTATTCTTTCAGGCTTTGTTGTTTGAACTTCCACCAGTTGGGGCAGAGGAGAGTCCAAGCGGGTCAGGAGTCCAAGACAGGAGGCCCCTTAGGGAGGAGAGCTGAACTTGTGAGTACAGGGCTGCCAGGATTGGGTAGAACCCTTACATATACCCTAAAAAGTTTGTCCCGTGGCCCACCTTCCTCTAATTTTTCAGGCCCTGTGATCTTTACTGCAAAGCAAACCATATGTTTTGATTCTTGCTCCTGGCTTACTCAGAGCGTTTCATGTGTCTGGCGGCAGGAAACCCTCCGGCCTCTTTAAGCAGCAGCTCTGGCACCAAAGAGAGGAGGCCAGGTTTTTTGGACTCCTCACCATCTGGGCATGGCAGCCCAGTGGAGGGCAATGCATAGTGTGGAGGAAGGGTAACAAGAATGGCTGTAGGGTTGGGAAGACACTCCTGGGATTCACAGAGGTGGACTCCAGGCTCAGGCACCTGTGGGTGCCTGTCCAGAGAATTAGCTTTTTCCTCTCCATACTACCCCTGAATTTCTATCTGAGTCTTCCTGTGAGACGACCCTTCCCTGGAGATGGGAGAGCAGGACCTAGTCCTTCTGGAAGACATAGGGGAGGGAAGTATTGTCCTATATAAGGGACCACACAAAGCTTCTAATCCTGTAGATTGATGCTTCAGTCACCAAGATGGTTGATGTCAGATAAACTTCAGATGAGCTTCAATGCAATTTGTTGGAAGAAAATTCTGTGATTTGAGTGGTAGGGAAGGTGAAGGCTAGGGAAAGTCAGTCACTTCTCAGAAGGGATCAATTACACTTGTGTGAAAGGGGTGAAGGGATGGTGACAGATTAAGGAAAACCTTAAAGTAATTATTTTGTTTATTTATATCATGTTTTATAATTTTCAGTTATTTGGTCTTGTCTCTGGGCCTGTGCAGTTGCTGAGTTTCCCCCCTGAAATGTTTTCTCAGTAGATCCCCATATGGCTATGTCCTTCTTGTTCTCCAGATTTCAAATGTCTCCTCCTCAAAGAGGGCTTACCTGACCAATCTCTTTCAGGTGATTCCCACTTCAGTCTCTATCACATGGCTTTATTTTCTTCCTATAATTCATCATTATTTGAAATTATCTTATTTGTTTACTTGTTTTGGTCTAATTATCCAACCGTAATGTAAGCTGCATGAAAATATCCCATCTATCTTATTCACTGCTGTATCCTCAGTGCCTGGAATAGTGCCTGTTGAACAGGAAGTGTTCAATAAATGTGTGCTGAACAAGGGAATAAATGAGTGGAGTGTTAGGGTTGGGAGAGCTAGCCAAGGAAAGCTAGGTAAAACTGGAATGGGATGCATATAGCCAGAAAGACAAAAATGATCAGGAGAGAAATTTGGGTCCAGTAACCAAAACCTCCTGAGAAGCGGAAATAGAAAATAAAAATAAAAGAACAACCACATTTTGCTTGATGCCTTCCAGCTTTCACCATATTCAGCAAATGCTTGTTCAGTACTTCCTATGTGCCCAGCATTATGCTAAGAGCCGCAGATATAAAGATGAATGAAGTAATAGGTTGAAGAGGATGGGGAGAGGAAGTCAAGTCAGGAGTGGCTCTTTCTTGAGTTCTCAAGTCATTCACTGAGTACACCATCTGATAAGGAGACACATAAAAAATAGCTACAAGAAGATGGGACAAGGACTACCTGGAGTATTAATGAACTTCAATAATGGGAATATGTCAGGGGAAACTACAGAGGAGATGACATTTGATTTGAGCCTTGAAGATGAACAAAGATTTAATCAAGCAGAGAGGAAGAAAAAGGGTATTCCAGGTAAGGAAACCACATGAGAAAGGCATAGAGGCATGAAAGCACTTGTTATGCTTGGAAAACAGCAAGCAGACCAAATTGTTCCCTGTGACCAGAGTAGAATGTGCATGGGGGAATGGTGAGACATGTGGCTAGAAACATGGATGGAATGAAGTGGTGAAGGGCTGGCCTTATTATGGGCCATGCTAAAGAATGTGGACTTCATCAAATCAGAACAACCTAGGTTTTGCTGTGAAATTCTTGGATCCTTATATGATCCCTGATAGATGGCAGCATGTTAGCAAATTCTCTCCAACTACGACATCAGTCAAAGGACTCTTGGTTTGATGTCCAGAGGCCTCAATGTACTTCACAAGTGTGGCCTTAATACAGTCTATCTGAGGATCTGGGAGAAATGCCAGCCTAGGATGCTGGGCCCCTAACTCTCACCCAAGGTCGGGCTGAGATGCTTGCGTCCTACCAAGGGTCTCACACAGCCAGGCCCAGGCCACTCCCCACATCTCACAAACCACAAGGGCTCCAGGCAGCTCAGGAAGTGGCAGCCACCCAAGGACTAGGATGAGACAAGGAAGGCATGCATCTGACAAAATTTAAGGGTTTGCCAAAATAATGATATTTTAATGAAATACTTTTCTTAAAATTATGCAAAAGAAATCAATGATCAAGGGAGATCTCTTCTATCATCCCATTATCTAGCTTATTATTCCAGGGTTAGATGGGGTCCTGGTGAAATTCTCCCATGGGTTCCTCAAACCTCTTCTTGAGATCAGGAAATGGGAAGGCCTAAACTAAGCCAGCCCCAGGGAATTGGAACCTGGAAGTACCAGTTCCACCCTCCCTAGTTAATCTGGGACCTACACAGAAGATGGGGGAGCCTAAGTTTGCTGCTTACTTCCAACCTGAAGCACTCCCCAGTGCGAGGCTGGAACAGTATCAGTGTGGATCTCCACCCACAGTTTGGCCTACTGCCACTTCTTGGAGAGGCTCCATACTCTGGGAACAAGGTATGAGACAAGCACTGCTTCAGTGTTTGCTGGGCTAACCTGCTCAAGGAATTAATTGTCTTATCTTCTGTGGTGTCAGCCATTTCTGTTCTTTGTGAAAGAATGAACTATTCCTATCTTGCTCCTCACTCCTCGTCCCAAAAGAGTAACCAGGACCTTTTGTTCTAGAGATAAGGGCTTCTCCCACCTCAGAAAAAAGTAAACCAATAGGCTTTTGTTTTGGAAACCAGCCCAGGGCAAAGCAGTTTTGTCTGAGAGAAAGAAGGGCCCTTAGGATTAGAGGAAGACAGAGAGAGAACTTCCTGAGCCTGACTCTGAAAGCGATGGTGCTAAGGAGCACTGCAGTCTCCTTATATGGCCAGGTCCTGCTCGCACTCTCCCCCAGACCCCTGGGATGGTAGGACCTTGAATGTGGATGACTGTGTGCTTACAGAGGTGAGTAAAGGCACTGCTATTTGGGACCCTCAGCAGAGGTCTCCATGCCCCAGGTAGCCTAGAGAAAGGGTTCTAGAATAGGACCATCTTCATGGACAAAGAGCATGAGTGGCAGGCAGTGACTGAGAGAGGTCTTCTGGCAAATATCTGTAATCTCCTGAAAAAGGGCCAAGACTGGATTTTCCACCCATTGGTGGATAGGAGCCAAGGATATTTAACTTAAAAAACTAAAGAAATGTGGCATTTCCATGACCTGTATGACCTGGAACAAAGTTATACCTGTTAATAGTGTTTAACACTAGCCTTCACACTTTCCTTTAAAGTATTCAGGTTTCCTGGCTCAAAGAAACCTCCAGCTTGATATGTTTAACCCTGCCTCTCAGGACTTGGAGGCTGGAAGTGTTCCAGGATACGGGTGTATGGGGTTGGCCTGGTGGCACAGTGGTTAAGTTTGCACATTCTGCTTTGGTGGCCCAGGGTTCACTGGTTTGGATCCTGGGTGCAGACCTATGCACTGCTTGTCAAACTATGCTGTGGCAGGCGTTCCACATATAAAATAGAGGAAGATGGGCACAGATGTTAGCTCAGGGCCAGTCGTCCTCAGCAAAAAGAGGAGGATTGGTGGCAGATGTTAGCTCAGTGCTAATCTTCTTCTTCTTCAAATCAAAAAGGATATGAGTGTGCAGGCTGTACTGTGAGAGTACCTCACACTTGAACACTAATTCCAGCCCCTCTCCCATCAAGTGAATGGGAGCCTGAGTCAAAGGTAGACATCCCCTGGAAGTGGGAGGAAAGGAAGTTGGGCAGAGTGGCACACAGGACTGGGATTGCTCACATCTGGGGCTCCCTAAGCCTTGCTGTGAAACCCATCCACAAATCTGCACTGCCCCCAGGTGGCCACACCAGAGCTCTGCTCTGCACTTCGTTTGAGAAGAAGATCTGAGACGCGTGTGTCTCTCCCAGCTGGAGCTCTTTGGAAACCCAGTAGTGGGGAGATGAGGGGAAAAGCCAGGACCTACAATCATCAAGTTGGGTACTGGGATGTTTAAGGAATGTCTCTTTGCAATATCACTTTATAATTGTTGGCATAAACTTAAAATACATTCAGAGAAATTGATTTCAGTTCGTTACTAAAATGCTCAGGGATTTGGAGTGAGAAAATGGTAGGTAACTGAGATTTGACTAAAATAATTTTCCAGGTTTTACCATTGAAGACATTTTTTTCCTTTTTATTAAGATTATGATAGTTTACAACCTTGTGAAATTTCAGTTGTACATTACTGTTAGTCATGTTGTAGGTACACTACTTTACCCTTTGTGCCCTCCCCCCACCCCTCCTTTCCCCTGGTAACCGCCAATCAGTTTTCTTTGTCTATATGTTAACTTCCACCTATGAGTGGAGTCATACAGAGTTCGTCTTTCTCTATCTGGCTTATTTCATGACATAATGCCCTCAAGGTCCATCCATGTTGTTGTGAATGGGATGATTTTACCCTTTTTCATGGCTGAGTAGTATTCCATTGTATATATATACACCATATCTTCTTTATCCAATCATCAGTTGCTGGGCACTTAGGTTGGTTCCACATCTTGGCTATTGTACATAATGCTGCGATGAACATAGGGGTGCACGGAACTTTTGGAATTGCTGATTTCAAGTTCTTTGGATAGATACCGAGTAGTGGGATGGCTGGGTCATAAGGTATTTCTATTTTTAATTTTTTGAGAACTCTCCATATTGTTTTCCATAGTGGCTGCACCAGCTTGCATTCCCACCAACAGTGTATGAGGGTTCCTTTTTCTCCACAACCTCTCCAACATTTGCCACTTTTTGTTTTGGATATTTTTGCCATTCTAACAGGTATGAGGTGATATCTTAGTGTAGTTTTGATTTGCATTTCCCTGATGATGAGTGATGATGAGCATCTTTTCATATGTGAAGACATTTTTTTAAAAGCTAAAACTACTTTTCTGACATTCATTCAAACAATTATTGGGGGCTTAGTTTATGTCATGCACTACACTAGAAACAGAGGATATAAAGACGTTGTCTCTGCCTGCAAAGAGTTTATGGTCCAGGAGAAGGGACACATAATTATAATGTAATTATAAGAAAAATAACAATAATAAATGATCTCTATGCTTTGATACAGATATACATAAGATACACAAGCATAATATATACCTTATATATATACATAAGATACCTAATGGACCAGGGGATGGGGCTAGTCAGGGAAGGGTTCTTGGAAGAAGTGACATCTGAGCTAAATGAATCTTAAATGATGAATAGGATTATCTATGTGGGGCAGGGGGTTGACAACAGAAGGAGACACATTTCAGACAGAAAGGCCAGCAATAGCAAAGATGTGGAGGGGAACAAGAATGAGGACAGGAGGGGAACAAAGGTCAGAAGCAGCAGACAGGGAGGGCCTTACACATATCAGATTAAAGAGCATGGATCATATCCTGTGGTGTTGCTAAAGGGTTTTAAGTAGGGGAAACATATGGTCAGATTTTGTATTACAAATACCACACTATCAAGGTGTGGAGGGTATATTGAGGTGACGCATCTGGAGATAAGTTGACTACAGAGAATAATCTAGGCTAAAGCAGAACAATACAGAGGAAAGACAAATGAACACCTGAATTAGTGAGTTTGAGGAAACAGATCTAAAGGCCTTGGATGCAAGGGGATGAAGGCAAAGGAAAAAGCAAGAAGGGCTCTCCAGTGTCTAGTTCAGGTGACTGTGTGGCTGATGATATCACCAATTAGATGCTGAATCTCAAAAGAAAAGCAGGACTTAGTGAGGAAGGGGGTGAGTTCTGTGTACTCTAACTTATCTGTGGGATACACTGAAATAGAGATAACTAGAAATCTGTTAGAAATAAAAACTAAAGTTATGGGGAGATATCTAACCTAGACATGCAGATCTGAGTGTTACTGACATATAGATCACAAGTAAAACCAGAGGAACAGATGAGATCATCCAGGGAGAATGGGATTAGAGAAAAGGACCAAGATCAAAGGACTAAACTTTGGAAAGGACTAGCAAAGCCTTGGTAATACCGTCTTGTACATTTTTCTGGGGCTTTGGAGTTTACCAAGGGTTACTGTAAACATTCAATAAGAACATGATTACCCTTGACCTTGTTCCCAACATAGATATACATGAAAGGAAGTTAATCTTGTCAATTTGCTGTTTTTGTGTTTAGCCTGAGGGGTGACTCAAAGGTCACAAGGATTAATGCACTTGTTATGCAGAAGAAAAAGAATGTCTTCAAGGGAGTTACACCACTAGATAACAAGCCCCCAGCTGCCATTGAGGCCCAGAAGTGTGATTGCCCAAGGGCTTATCTGGAGTGAAAGAAACATGGATTTCCCCTTTGTTTCTCTGAAATGCCTCCTCCCAAGTCCCTTAGCTCTATAAAACCTCCTGCTTTCTTCTCTTGTTAAGGTGGATTTGAGAGAACCTATCCTTCTGCCTTCTCATTTTGGCCAATTAGAATAAACCTTTCTCCATCTCCAAGCACTAGCATCTCAATGATTGGCTTATTGCGCATTGTGCATACAAACTTGAGATTAAGAGGCTTGGTATTATTTTCATATCTATTATCTTACTCACTTCTCATCTGAGGGGTTCTGTAAACTAACTGGTAAATTCAGGTGTGATTCTGATGATGCCAAGGTTGCAGTAGATCCGGTTCATTGGATGGCCAGGCAGTGGAATTCAGCATATCCCCACCCTACACAATGTCACAGAAGATATTCCTAGCTGTTGACTCAAAGCCCCAGGTTAACAGGACACAGCATGATTCCTAAGCAGACTGAAACGCTTGCCTAGACTCCTGGTCAAGAGTACAGCTGGCCTGTGACCCTAGGTCACTGTGGAGGAACAGTGGCAGAACTGACAGGAGCTCTGCAGGGGCTCATTTCCAGAAGTAGGTACAGCCTGCCTGCCTCTGCATGTCCTGAAGGCAGCAGTCCACCAGCCCCACCTGAGGAAGGGCTGCAGGCTGGGAGGGAAGGCATCCCTTCCAGAGACAGAAATAAGGCAGCAAGAGTACTTGCTCCTTCCTGTGTGTCTGGGGTCAGTGTGAGGCATTAAGGCTGGCCTGGTCCTACAAGGAGGTATGTGAGCCATTGTAGTAGAAGGCAGGGCAGAGAGATGAATGCAATGAGGTGACTCCCTACTCCTCTGGTAGAACCTTCACTTCTTCTGAGTGGTCTCATGCACTCTGAATATATTTCTACAGCATCTCTGAGTTTCACTGTGTTACATTATTGTGCACTTGTTCACATGCTCCCTTGAGTTCCTCAGACTCTTCATCAGTGTGGCTTCTCTAGGGTTTGCCTTATGCTTAGGGGCAACAGGTAGGTACCCATGTGACCAGAGGTTCTGTGAATCTTGGCTTTGATCCTTATTGGTTGAATGACTGAGAAAAGGTTTTGTTCAACTTCCCTGAGCTGCACAGGGTTGTTGAGAGGATTAGAGAATACTCAAAAAGCCCAAATAAGTGGCACACTCAATATTATCAGTGTGAAAATTTCACCTACTACAAATATCTTATCCTGTAGTTTTAAAGATTTTTATTTTTTTATTTTTTCTCCCAAAAGCCCCCCAGTACATAGTTGTATGTTTTTGTGTTTTTTTTTGAGTTGTGAGTCCTTCTAATTGTGGCATGTGGTATGTTGCCTCAGCATGGCTTGATGAGCAGTGCCATGTCTGCGCCCAGGATCCAAACCAGCGAAACCCTGGACCGTCAAACCAGAGCGTGCAAATTTAACCACTCGGCCATGGGGCCTGCCCCTTATCTTGTATTTTTAAAAATTTCTACCATTAAAATGATCTCTTCACATTCAAGCCCTGAAAGCCCTATTATATTGCTTATAGGGTAAAAGTATGATTCCAACTCATCATCAGTCATTATCATGATCCTGAACTGGTTTAGGTCAAGCAGAGGGCAGGAATGGGTCAAAAAAAGTAACCTTGGTTGGGCTGGAGCTGAGGACGAGAAATGTTTCCCAAACTTCAGTCATTTGGATAGCAGCATCAGGATTTCAACCATATCCCCATACCACCTATATTATCATTTACTTAATATTTTTCTTTAAATCAACTAACTTTTCCAAAACTCAAATACATTCATATAAAAAGGAAAATTTATATATCAGTGTCATTTGTCATAAACAGAATATAATCCTAGAAAAGAAAATGAATAAAACAGTATCATTAAATTCTAAATAGCTACTGTTGCCATAAGAAAACTCCAGGCTTGAGGTATATTTTCCTGGTTAAAAAGGAGATTAAGGGGCCAGCCCAGTGGCACAGCGGTTAAGTTTGCACGTTCCCCTTCCGCGGCCCGGGCTTTGCCAGTTCAGATCCCAGGTGCCACCTATGCACCGCTCGTCAAGCCATGCTTTGGCAGGCATCTCACATAAAATAGAGGAAGATCAGCACAGATGTTAGCTCAGGGCCAGTCTTCCTCAGCAAAAGGAGGAGGATTGGCAGGAGATGTTAGCTCAGGGCTAATCTTCCTCAAAAAAAAAAAAAAGGAAATTAGTAAGTGTTGGAGTATGTTAATGACATATTAGGCCCAAATGAGACTTTCTTCTACCTACACATAATCCAGGCTTGAAAAGAGAACAGGAAAGGGAATTACTTTCTTATGATGTGATTCTTTGCTATTTTACGCTTGTCCATTTGCCACCTAAAATCATGTCCTGCATAACTTAATGTCATCCCATATACTACCGCTGATACATGTCCTAAACTTTTGGAAACAAAGGTCTGGTGCATGAGGGTAAATAAGGCCTGGGTGTGGGAGCTAAAACTGGGGCTGAGTTCTAGAAGTAAATTAAATAAATCAAATTGGAGGATCTTCAAAGGCCAACTTCACTTCCTTTACAGTTTGTGTAAACACTTTTACAACCTGTGTAAGATTTCTCTTTCTGCATCCCCTCTGGCATCTAGGATAGGGTGAGAATACATAACAGATGCTTGATGAACACCTGGAGCTGTCTGACTGAATAAAATGGTATTAATAGAACAAATCATCCAAATAGGACCCTGGAACCCCAAGGGGAAGACAGGTTTTCTGAAAGGTATTCCTTTATCTCCCACCTCCAACTGATAACAGGCTCAGCCTAAAGTCTAAGCAAGATGGGGTCATGCCATACACCAGAAGAGTAGAATTGATTCTTCTTTTTTTTTTTTTTTGAGGAAGATTAGCCCTGAGCTAACTACTGCCAGTCTTCCTCTTTTTGCTGAGGAAGTCTGGCCCTGAGCTAACATCATGCCCATCTTCCTCTACTTTTTATATGTGGGACACCTACCACAAAACATGGCATGCCAAGCGGTGCCAAGTCCGCACCCGGTATCTGACCAGTGAACCCCGGGCTGCCAAGAAGCAGAACGTGCGAACCCAACTGCTGTGCCACCGGGTGGGCCCCAAGAGTAGAATCGATTCTAAGGATAGAACCTTGCAAAGATGGTTCTTTCTCCTCTTTAGGACTTGGAGATCTGGCCTTTGACAAATAACTTTATTTACTCCTGTAATGGTCCTGTCCCATTTTCAAGTGGTGAAACAACTCCAAGGTAGCTTCCCTTCATAAAGGTCATTTATAGTAAGTGATGTGCTCCAGGTGTGTCTTGCACTGAAAACAAACTATCAAGGAATACTCCTTACCTGCCATACCTAAGAGACTGGTACTCTAAGTTTGTATCCGTTAGAGTCTATTTTCTTTCTTTCTTTCTTTCTTTTTTTGAGGAAGATTAGCCCTGAGCTAACATCTGCTGCCAATCCTCCTCTTTTTGCTGAGGAAGACTGGCCCCGAGCTCACATCCATGCCCATCTTCATCTACTTTATATGTGGAACGCCTACCACAGCACGGCTTGCCAAGCGGTGCCATGTCTGCACTCAGGATGCAAACCAGCGAACCCCAGGCCGCCAAAGCAGAACGTGAGCACTTAACCACTGTGCCACTGGGCCAGCCCCCAAAGTCTATTTTCTTGACTTTGCACAGAGAACAAGTGATGGATACACAAGGACTGTAACTACTATTTATAAAATAAAATATCTGAGTCTCTCAAAGGCAGTTTGGGAAATTCAGGGCCCTCCTAAGAGAAAGATGAAAACACCACAGTAGATATTCAGCCCTGAGAAAGTCTACCTTAAAGTTACCAGGCCTGTGGACAGAGAGAAAACTGACAAACTGTACATACTTTGCCTTAGCATGGAGCAGGGAATTGACTTTTTCTCTGAGAAGGGACTTTAGAAGCCAAAGGAAAACAAAGACTAAAAATAAACTCCTCTCTGAAAGGGTACAAACCAGCTATGGAAAAAATTTCGGAAGTCTTCTGGTCAATGAACCTTTCTCCCCAACCTAGTTTGGTGGAACCAGCTTCTGACAGTGGCTAGAATTATTCACTTATGACTCCCCTCCCCATTTGGGATCATTGATGGCAACTTCTAAGTGACCAGTTGAGTCCCTTGTGTGCTTCATTCATCAATCAGTGCATTCTCAAAGACTATTAATTATTTTGATTTTCAACCCAAGTTAAATATAATCAGGAACCTTCCTGCTGCCTAGGGCCACCCAAAATCCCAAAGTTAAATGAATTCCAGAGGTGGGCCATCCCTCTGATCACTTTGCCTGGCCTCCCAGATCTTCAGTGCTTTCAGAGCTAAGGGGCCTCTATTTTCTCCTGCTCCCTGGCCTCCTCTGACTCAAGGATCTCCACCTCCCAAGAGTTGCCAACTCAGCAGGCGTTTCCCTGGTGTGAGTTCTTTTGCTTTATGGCAACTGACCTATCACATTTCTAATCCAGAAGTAGCCTGAAATTAAGATGCAAAAAACTGAATTTGGGAGACCAAAGGGGTTTAGTGCAATTGAATTTCAGGCATTGTTGGGTCTCCCTGGAGTTAAACCTACTGTGTAAGGGCCTCTTGCCCATGGTTTTGGAGCAGTTTGATAACTTGAAACATCACTTAGCCATGATAGAGTCCTGGTAGAGCCAGAAACCAGCATATTTCCGAACTAGGACTCCATCCCGTGCCACTCTCCAGTTTGAATCAATATCACTTACTAGCTCTGTGACCTTAGCCAAGTTACCTAATCTCTTTGGGCCTCAATCTCCTCAGATGTAAAACGGGGACAGTGAAACTCCACAGAATTAATGTGAACTTTAAATGAAATAGAATATGTGAATACATGGCAGATGCTCAATGAATTTCAGCTTCCTTAACCCTACTTTTTACATTTTAGAGGAAATCTATTCACCTGCCTCTCCTCTTACTTAGTAGGCGGGATGAGGCTTGGGTTGAAATATTACTCAGGGGCACCTGTAGGAAGGATGTGGGGCAAGTAGCTTAGGAAGTCACAGGGATTGGTCTCTTTCTCAGATCCTAGGTTACAATGGTAAGACCAAGTCTGAATTCAGCTCCACTTCACTGAATGCTTGCAATGTTCATTTCTGGGACAAGCCTATCAGTAGGCATGACCAAGACTCCTCGTTAACATAGCCCAGCCCAGAACCTTGGAGATGGGAGTGATTCTAATCATAGAGAATGGAGTAGAATGTGCTAGACCATATATCTGGCTTTTATATATGGCTCTTAAGAGCAGAAGTACTTATCACAAGAACATGACATTACTGGGTCCATATTCTAGATAATTATTTACATGACTCTCAACTCTTTCAAGCAGGAATCCCCTCTTATTCATGTTTATTTCCCCTAAGTAGCTACCATATTGCTTTGCACATTGAAGGTGCTCATTAAGTTGGATTGAATTGACTCAGTATCTCAGAGCATGAAACTGAAGGAAAAAACTGGAACATAACATTGCTAGAGAGCAAGATTCATACTGACTAAACGAACCAGGAAGAAACAAAAGGTAGGCAGAATCTTTTCTATGTGCCAGACTTTGCTCATGTAACTTTTATCTGTGGACTTTCACCATCTGATAGAAAGTTGTTATTGCACTCAAGAAGACTATCTAAGGAATATGTCGTTAGTAGCATAAATAGCTAAAACAGTGGCTGGAATAGATAGTCTTGTTTCTGAAGCCATGCCTAGTTACCATCAAGTGACAAGTAAGACTTTTTTTCCCCCCCTGTGGCATGGGTTTAAGACAACACTTTGCCACCAACCATTCTGTACTGCCACAGGGCTGGGAGCTTAGCTCAGATCTCTTCTGCCTGGGAAGAGTGCTATTGCCTAGGAGAATTTAAGTTTCTCGATCAATTTTTATCCTCTCTGTGTTTTGTCCTTGATGCTTAGAGAGTATTTTGTAATTCATTAGTTAAAATTTTCCTTTCCGTTAAGGCTTAGTTTTGCTAACTTCAGGATTGTTAGTATGATTTTGTTTGTTTGTTTTTGGCCTGAGAGCTGAAATGGGAATGTTCCATACTGGAGGAGAGAAAAGCAGAGAGAGTCATTTAATCTTAGAATGGTTTGGGGTGTTAATAAACTGCTGATGGGGTTGCCTCCTCCACTAGATTTTTAACTCCTGAGGGCAAGGACTGTTCTTATTCATCTGTGTATCCCCACTGCCTAGTGGGGTTCCATGATGGATGTTTGATAAATGCTTACTGATTAATAAATGAGCCAAATATAACCAACATTGCAAAAAGTTAGAGGTGTGAAATTGGTAGTATCGGTAATATGCAGTAGAGAAGTTCAGAAGAAGAAGAAATCATTGTGGGCCAAGATGGTCAAGGAAGACTCTATGAAAGGAGTAGGAAGTTTCCACGGAAGAATTTGACAGAGATGGAATGGAATGTGGAAGGAATATGGGCTTCCAAATCAAGTAAACTCTGTGAGCCTCAATTTCTCCTCTATCCAAAAGTTTAAATTTAAAAAATGGGTACAGGAGCCGACCCAGTGGCGCAGCAGTTAAGTTCGCACGTTCCGCTTCTCGGCGGCCCAGGATTCACCTATTCGGATCCCGGGTGCAGACATGGCACCACTTGGCACGCGATGCTGTGGTAGGCGTCCCACGTATAAAGTAGAGGAAGATGGGCACAGATGTTAGCTCAGGGCCAGTCTTCCTCAGCAAAAAGAGGAAGATTGGCAGTAGTTAGCTCAGGGCTAATCTTCTTCAAAAAAACAAAACAACAACAAAAAGTGGGTACAGTAAACCTATACCATACATAAAGAGCAAATGAGAGAGCTATATAAAGTAATTAGCACAGAGTGTGATGCACACAAAAGAATTTGTAAGTTTTCTTTCTTTTACTGACCTGTATAGTCATCTCATTGGATTTGAAAGCTGTCCTGATAGTATTCTGGAGTTTATGACGTCATTTCCTTCACCAACCAAGAAGCTTTCTAGACACCAGAGGAGCTATTCCTCTGGTGAAAACTACTCCAGGGAGGCCTTGTTCTTTCTCTAAGGACTAATAAGATAAATAACCATGCTGAATACTTTCTATCTTTTATCCTTGAGCACATATGACCATGTTGGACATGGGAGACCTTTACTAGGCAATGCATCTCCAATTTAATTTCCATTTCTGCCTCACGGAACTTTATTATTGGAAGAGCTCTTGGAGACAATTTAGTATAAAGTTTTCATTTTACATATTTAAAAAAAAACCTTTAGCCCAAAACAGTTAAGTGATTTACTCAGCTAGTTACCGGCAGAACTGTGAACTACACTTGGGGTCTTTTGACTTCGTACCCAGCACTCTTTCTAACATATCAGGCTATTTCACATTTCCATCAACAATTGGCAACCCATTTTTTTTGGTGAGATTCAGAGACATTCTCTGGCTTGTTTATCAAATGACTAGGAGAATCAAATGATTGACACAAATATAAGATATTTCTGCAAATTCATGATTCTTGACATCTGTAATATTGGTTATTTTAGGTGAGTTCTTCGTCCCTCAGTGACTGTATCTGGAGCAAGATGACATTTTGTTATTTCTCAAGATATTTACTTTTTCAAGTTTGAACACATTGTTAACATCATTTATTAGAATTTTATATTCCAAATTTCCATTAATTTTTTGCTGAATTTCATTTCTATTATAAAATTAATTAAACTTTAGCACTTTAAAGTTATAATTTTTCCCAGTGTATGTGCCAGATTAATCCAAGAAATTGTGTAATACTTCTTTAGGTAAAGTGGATAGAAGACATATGTTCCTTAATTATGTTTTCTGTATTTAATGAAGAATTACCTTATCCCTTCTTCTACCCTCAGAGAACAATTTAGTCATCCAACAAATATTTATTAAGTACCTGCTATGTGCCAGATTCTATGCTAGGCAATGAGAATACAGTATTGTACAATGAAAATCGAGGGAGATGAAAAACAAATAATGAACAACAATAAAAAACAAAATTATAGAAAATAATGAGAGTGCTAAAAAGAAAATAATGAGGATAATGCCAAAGAGTAATTGCAAGGGACCTACTCTAGACAAGGTGGTCAGGAAAGCATTCTCTGAGGAGGCAATGTTAGAGCTAAGACCTGAAGAATGAGAATGAACCAAATATGCAAAGAACTTGGAAAAGAGTGTTCTAAACAGTGGAGAAGGTAAGTACCAGAATCTTGAGGCAGGAAAGAGCTTGGCATGTTTGAAAAACAAAAGGGAAACCAGTCTGCCTACAGCATAGTGAACAAGGGGGAGAGAATGCAAGATAAACTGCAAAGACAGGTAGAGACTAGATCATGCAGAGCTTTGTAAGCCATGGTAAAGAGTTTGGATCTTAGCAACAAGAAGCAAAGAGTTTTAAACAGGGTAGTAACATAATCTAATTTTTTTCGTTTTTTAAAAATGGAGATATGATTTATATACAATGTGATATACAGGTTGTATGTGCATAGTGTGATGAGTTTTGAAAATTGCACATGCCAGGGTAACTTATTCCTTATCAAATATAGAACATTTCTTTCAGCCTAGAATGATTCCTCAAGCCCCTCCCCAATCATTCCTCACCCTCCCTCATACCCACTTTTAGATTTCTTTCACCACAGATTAGTTTTGCTTATTCTAGAACTTTATATTGGAATCATACAATACGAACTCTTTTGTGTCTGGCTTCTTTTACTCAACATGTTTTTGAGGTTCATCCACAGTGTGTTTCAGGAACTTGTTTTCTTTTATTTATGAGTAATATTCCAATTAACGGATATACCACCATTTGTTTCTCCATTCATCTGTTGATGAACAATTGAGTTGTCCATTATGAATAAAGCTGCTATGAATATCCTTGTGCAAGTCTTTTTGTGAAGGTTATATCTTCATTTCTCTTGGGTAAATACCTAAAAGTAGAGTTTCTGGGACATAGGGTGGATGTGCGTTTAATTGAATGAAAAACTTCAGACCGATTACCAAAGTGGTCAAATCATTTTTACATTCCCATCAGCAATGTATGAGAGTTCTGTTTGCTCCACATCCTCACCAACATTTGGCAATGACAGGTTGTCTTTTTTGTTTTGTTGTTGTTGTTATTCTAATGAGAGTAAAATGGTATCTCATTGTGATTTAATTTGTATTTCTTTTTTTTTTTAAAGATTGGCACCTCAGCTAACAACTGTTGCCAATCGTTTTTTTTTCTGCTTTATCTCCCCAAATTCCCCCTGGTACATAGTTGTATATCTCAGTTGCAGGTCCTTCTAGTTGTGGCATGTGGGACGCCGCCTCAACGTGACCTGATGAGCAGTGCCATGTCCGCACCCAGGATACCAACCAGTGAAACCCCAGGCCGCCACAGGGGAGTCCTCGAACTTAACCACTTGTCCACGGGGCCAGCCCCCTAATTTTTGTCATATGTTTATTGTCCATCTGTATATCTTCCCTTATGAAGTGACTGTCCAAGTTTTTGCCACTTTTTAAATTGGGCTTGTTTGTCTTTTTATTATTGAGTAGGAATTATTTATATACAAGTCTTTTGTCATATATATGTGTGTATTGTGAATATTTTCTAGGCTAGAGTTTGCCTATTCATTTTCTTATCAATGTCTTTTGAAGCACAGAATTTAAAAAATTTGGGGGGAAATAATTTCAAATCTATGGAAAAATTAAAAAAATTAAAATAGTATAAAAATCATTTATAGTGACTTTACCTATGTTTACCATTAACATTTTTATCCATTTGCTTTATCATTTTCACTGTCTGTCTCTCTCTCTCTACACACACACTCACTTACACATGCACGCACACAGTTTTTTTCTGAACAATTTTAGAATAAGTTGCAAACATCATGGCCCTTTACCTCTAAATACTTCCATATGTATTTCCTAAGAATATGGATCTCTTGTTACCTAACCACACAATGTTGACCAACTTCAGCAAATATGCATTGATATAATACTTTAGTCTATTGTCCACACTCCAATTTTAATTGACCCAATAATGTCCTTTATGGAATTTTTCCTCTCTGGCACAGGATCCAGTCTAGGATCACGTATTACATTTGGTTGTCATAGCTCTTTAGTCTTTAATCTTGAACATTTCCACATCCTTTCTTTGTCTTTCATGACATTGACATTTTAAAAAATAGAACATCCCCCCAAATAGAAACATTTTGGGTTTGTCTGATGTTTCTTCATAATTAGATTCAGTTTATGCATTTCTGATCAGATTACTACATAAATGCTGTATGTTCTCCTTGGGGCTTAATATCTAGAGGCACAAAATAGCCATCTTCCCCTTATTGGTGATGTTAATTGTGATCACCCAGCCAAGGTGTGTGATTTCTCCATTGCAGAGTTATTAATTTTTCCCTGGCAACCAATAAACAACTTTTTTATGGGGACACACTCTAAGATCATGCAAATATCCTGCACATCATAAAAATTTGCTCCTAGATTTAATATTTGTTGATATTCTTGCCTGAATCAATCTTTGTTATGATGGCTGCAAAATGGTAATTTCACAACCTCAGCATTCCCTACACATTTAGCAGTAAGCATTACACATTCTAATGTAGCAACAGTCCTCTCTCCCTTATTTATTTATTTGTCTGTTTATTTGTTACGAGTTGAGATTCACAGATTTCTGCTTTTAATGGCGTATTATTCATTACAGTCCTCAATATTTCTGTGCTAAAATTTTCAGATAGGGTCAATAGGAGCTCCTTGAAGCTGGCTCCTTTGCCCCCATTCTTATTCTGAGTAATTCCTTACTTTAAAGCATAACAAGATGTTACAAGCTAATCTTGTACCTCCTGTGTCCCAGCTCTGGAATCAGCCATTTGCCCAAGGAGTCCTGGTTCTACAAAAAAAATTTTAAGGTGAACATACGGTAAAACTGACTTTTGCGTATACAGTTCATTTTCATACATGAATAGATTCTTGTAACCACCACCACAAACAGAATACAGAACAGTTCCATCACCCCCCAAAATTCCCTCTTGCTATCCCTTTGTAGTCATGCTCCCTGCCCAGTCCTCATCCCTAACTCATCCCTGGCAACCATTCATTTTTTTCCATCCATCAGTATAGTTTTTTGTCTTTTTGAAAATGTCATAAAAACAGAATAATACAGTATATAAAGTGAAACATCTGGGATGGGAGATTCCTTTTTTGGTAGGTTTTAATTATAAATTCAATGTCTTTAATAGGTGTAGAAATATTGAGTTTATCTGTTTCATCTTGAGTGAGGTTTGTGGTTTTCAAGGAATGAGTCCATTTCATCTAAGTTGTTGAATTTATGTGCAGAGAGTTGTTCATAGTCTTCCCTTATTATCTTTTAAATGTCAGTAATTTTTATTATCTTTTAAAAGTCTATAACCACTTTCATTACTGATTTTGGTAGTTTGTATTTTCTCTCTCTCTTTTTTTCTTTGTCGGTCTTGCTAGAAGTTTACCAATTTTATTGATTTTTTTCAAAGAACTAGTTTTTGGTTTCCTTGTTTTTCCTGTTTTCAATTTCATTGATTCCTGCTCTTTTCTTTATTACTTCCTTCCTTCTGCTTGCCTTGGGTTTAGTTTGTTCTTCTCTACTTTCTAAAGGTGCAAGCTTAGATTATACAATTGAGACTTTTCTTCTTTTCTAATATAAGCATTTGATGGTATAAACTGCCCTCTAAGCACTGCTTTTGCTATGTTCTGAAACTTTTGATTTGTTGTATTATCACTTTTGTTCAGTTTGAAATATTTTATAATTTCACTTGAGACCTACTCTTTGAGCTTTGATTACTTAGAAGCATGTTGTTTAATATCCAAATGTTTGGAAATTTTCTGGTTTTGATTCCTAGTCTAATTTCATTATGGTCAGATAACATGCTTTGCATGATTTAAATTCTTTTAAATTTGTTAAGGTTAATTTTATGACCCAGAATATGGCCTATCTGGATTACAATTTCCATGTACACCTGATTATTTTTTCCACATACGCTTGAAAAAAAAGTCTTTTGCTGTTGTTGGATGTAGTGTTCTATAAATGTCAATTAGATCCATGTGGTTGAGTTCTTCTATATGCTTACTAATTTTTTATCTAGTAGTTTGATCAATTACTGAGAGAAGAGTGTTGACATTCCAACTATAATTGTAGATTTATTTATTTTTCCCTTTCAATTCTATCAGTTTTTCTCCATGTATTTTGAAACTCTCTATTAAGTGTATACACATTTAGGATTGTTATATATTCTTGGTGAATTGACCATTTTATCATTATGTAATGCCCCTCTTTATCCCTGGTAATTTTCTTTGTTCTGAGACTTCATAGTTCTTAACTATTATCTCTTAAATAGTACTTTGTCTTGATATTAATATAGCCACTCAGATTTCTTTCGATTAGTGTTTGCATGTTATATCTTTTTTTCCAGGCTTTTACTTTAACCTAGCTGTATTATCATATTTGAAATGAGCTTTTTTTGTAGACAGTATATAGTTGGGCCATTTAAAAAAATCTATTCTCACAAACTTTGTGTTTTACTTGGTACATCTGAACCTTCTACATTTAATGTAATAATTAATATGTTTGGATTTAAGTATACCATTTTATTATTTGTTTTCTACTTGTTTCCTCTCTTTCTGTTCCTCTATTTTCCCTTTCCTGACTTCTTTTGGGTTATTTAAATTTTTTTCATATTCCATTTCATCTATTGTGGGCTTTTTTTTTTTCTTTATTGTAAGTTTTTTCTGTGCGTGGTTGCTACGGGGATTACAATATACATACTTAACTTTTCACAGCTTACTTACAATCAATGTTTTACCAATTCAATGTAGAAACCTCATCACTATATTAGTCTCTTTACTCTCCTCCCTTTGTGATGTGGTTGTCTAATATATTACATCTACATACATAGAAAATCCTATCAAGATATTATAATTTTTGCTTTCAATCATCAGACATTTTAAAGAACTCAGAGGAAAAGAATGGTCTATTATATTTACCCAGATATTTACCATTTCTATTGTCCTTCTTTCACTCCTGATGTTCCCAGTTTCCTTCTGGTATGATTTCCTTCTCTTTGAAGCGCTTTCTTTAGTAATTCTTTTAGAGCAGGTCTACCGGCGATGTATTCTCTTAGTTTGCCTTCATCTGAGAATTGATTTCATCTTCATTTCTCAAGGACATTTTCTCTGGATATAGAATTCCATGTTGACATTCCTTTAGTACATTAAAAATGTTGCATCACTTCCTTTTGGCCTCCATAGTTTCTATGAGAAATCCACAACCATTCAAATCATAGTTCTATAAGTAATATGTTATTTTTACTATGTTTGCTTTCAGTAATTTTTTCTTTGTCTTTAGTTTTCAGTAGTCTGATTATGAGTGTCATTTCATGGATTTCCTTGAGTTATTCTGTTTGGGGTTTGCTGAGCTTCTTGAATTTGTAAGTGAATGGCTTTCACCAAACTTGGGAAGTTCTTAGCTATTATTTCTTCAAATACTTTTTCTGCACTACACTGTTTCTCCTCTTCTTCTGGAACTCTAATAATACAAATGTTAGACCCTTTGATATTGTCCCTGAGGCTCTGCTTATTTTTTAAATCCTTTTTTCTCTGTGCTTAGATTGAAGAATTTCTATTGATCTATCTTCAACTTCACAGACTCTTTCCTCTGTTATCTCCATTTTAGTATTTAGATCACCAGTGAATTTTTTATTTTGGTTATTTTTCAGTGGGGTTGTAGTGATATCCTCTCTTTCATTCCTAATATTAGTAATTTGAGGGTTTTTTCTTAATCAGTTTAGCTAGAGGTTATCGATTTTGTTAATCTTTTCAAAGAAAAAACTTTTTATTTCACTGATTTTCTCAGATTTTTGTCCATATTCTATTTCACTGATTTCCATTCTTACATTTATAATGTCCTTCCTTTTACTTACTCTGGGTTTAATTTGCTCTCTTTTTTTCTAGCTTCTTAATGTGGAAGTTTAGATCATTGGTTTTAAGAGGTATAAATTTCTCTCTCATAACTGTCATGACCACATCCCAAAATTCTAACATGTGGTTTTAATTATCATTCCCTTCAAAATATTTTATGATTTCTTTTGATTTCCTCTTTGACTCATGGATTAGTAAGAGGCATATTTGCTTATTTTCAAAATATTTGGAGATTTTTCCAGATAATTTTTCATTATTGATTTTTAATGTAATTCTATTGTGGGTATATAATAGGTAAGATAGCATACACTGTATTATTTCAAATTTTTAAAATGTATTCACATTTATTTTATAGTCTAGCGTATGGTCTATATTAATGAATATTCCAGATGTATTTGAAAAGAATGTGTATTCTTCAGGTGTTTTTTCTCTTTTTTTTGTGGAGGAAGACTAGTCCTGAGATAACATCTGTGCCAATCTTCCTCTTTTTACACTTGAGGAAGATTAGCTCTGAGCTAACATCTGTGCCAATCTTCCTCTACTTTATATGTGGGTTGCTACCGCGGCATGGCTGATGAGTGGCATAGGTCCATGCCTGGGATCCAAACCTACAAACCCAGGCCACTGAGACAGAGAACCCCGAACTTAACCACTATGCCATGGGGTTGGCCCCTATTCTTTAGTTTTGAGTGGAGAGTTCAATAAATGTCAATTAGGTCCAGTTGGTTTATATTGTGTTATTCATGTTTTCCTTATTGATTTTGTGACTACTTGTTCTATCAGTTACCAGAAGAAGGGTGTTGAGAGCTCTAAATATAATTGCATATTTACGTTTTCCTTTCTGCCAGTTTTTACTTCATATATTTGGAAACTTTGTTATTATATGAATACACATATATTGTATATAAATTTTTTATGAATAGACCCTTTTATCATTAAGAAATGTCCTTCTTTACCTCTGGTAATGCTCCTTTATCCTGAAATCTACTTTATCAGATATCCATATAGCCACTTCAGCTTTCTTATGGTTACTGTTAGTATGGTGCCTCTTTTTCACTCTCTGTTCTTATATATGTGCATCTCTTATAAACAATATATAGTTTGGTTTTGATTTTTCATCCAATCTGACGTTGGTATGTTGAGTCCATTTGTATTGGTTATCTATTACTATGTAATAAATCACCACAAACTTTGAAGCTCACCGTTCTATATGGCAGATGTCTGGCACAGCATAGCAGGGTTCACTGCTAAGGGTCTCACAGGGTTGAAATCAAGGTTTCAGCTGCTTGTGTTCTTATCTGGAGGTTTGACAAAGGAAGAGTTCACTTCCAAGCTCATTCAGGTTGTTGGCAGAATTCAGTTCCTTGCAAGTATAGGACTGAGTTTCCCATTTCCTTGCTGGCTGTTAGATGGTGGCTCCTCTCACCTCCCGGAGGTCTCATGCGCTACTTCTCTTGTGGCCTGCTCACACTACGGTAGTGACAGAATCCTTCAAGGCCAGCTGCAAAATCTCCATTACATTTTGAATCTCTCTGATTCCTTCTGCCACCAGAAGGAGAAAATTCTTTTCTTTTAAAGAGCTGACATGATTAGGTTAGGCTTACCTGGATAATATCTATTTTAAGGCCAATTGATTGTAATCTTAATTACATCTGCAAAATACCTAAGGGGCTAAGGTCATGGAATCCTGCCTACCATACTATTTGTATATTTAAAATCTTTTTTTATTTTGAAATAATTTAGACCTGCTAGCATTTTTTTCATACATTTGAGGACCATTTTTATATCTTTTATGTATGTGTGAAGTCTATGTTGTTTCTCATTTTTCTTTTTCTCATTTTTTTTCAGGTTTTTTGTTCCTTTGCCATACAATTTCTAATAATTCTTCATACACTAGGGATCTTAGCCCTTTGTCTGTGGTATATGTTGTAAATATTTTCACTCAGTATATGAATTGCGTTATGACTTTATGGGATATTTTTTTCTGACCATGCAACACTTTAAAAACTTTATGTAGTAAAATTTATCAATCTTTTCTTTTATTGCTCTGGATTTTGTCATAGTTAAGAAACTTTTCCCTACTTTGAGGTTAAAGAGAAATTTACCCATGTTTTCTACAAGTACATGATTTCATTCTTTACATTTAGATCTCTAATCCACTTGGAGTTTATTCTTACATATGCCATTAGGTATAGACCTAATTTTATTTTTTTCCAAATGGTTATCTAGTTGTCCCAATACCACGTATTAAAAAGTCCATCCTTGACTCAGTCATCCTTTACTCATTCTTTGCCATTCGCCTCCCCCCCACCGCCAGAAGCTATGTATTTTGAAGACTTCCCCTTTAAATTATCTATTTTTAATTTACCTGGATATTTTTTGGAATTTTAAGACTTAGTGGGTGGTTTTAGACCAAACTTTGGCCCCATCATTAGGTCCTTTATTCTCTCTTCCCCAGTTTTTCTCCATCTGTCTGCTCACCACAAAGCCTGACAGCAAGGCAGGAGTATGGTGGGAACAAGGGCAATTATATGCTAGAATTTGGTGCCTTTTTTTCTTCTGATGGTTATTTTGAAATGTCAGAATTCTCTGTCTTTAAGTTATGCTGAAGGTATGACTTTTGGGTAGATTTATTTATTTATTTATTTGTTTTTGGAGAAAATATTGTGAGACAAGTAGCTAAGTGATCATCACTATTTTCAGCTATCTCAGTCCATTTATTTTTATGAATTATTGATATGGTTAGATTTAAGCATATCATCTTGCTATTTTTCAAACATTTTTTAATTGAGATATAATTCATATAACAAAAATTCACTGTTTTAAAGTGTATACTTCAGTGGGTTTTTGTATATACACTATGTTGTGTACCTATCACCACTATCTATTCCAGACCTTTTCATCACCCCCAAAATAAGTACCCTACCTATTAGCACTTAGCTCCCATTTCCCCCTCATTCTGTCCTTGTCAATCACTGTTGGTTTACCAACTGGCCCTGTACACAAAGGGCAAGGAGAGATCAAAGAAAGAGGCGATCACTCCAGGTTGATAGGTGGCAGGTTTAACAAGCAAGGGAACTTAAGTTACGAGGTTTGTCTTGGACGGCTGCAAGGTGAGTAGATCTCTGCACTCAAGGCCAGAATCTTAAAGTATATATAGAGGCCTTACCTGAGATCAGTTCCTTACACCATCCAGGTGGTCTCAACACCTTACTATCTCAAAGCTGTGTCTTTGGGCAGCTTCTAGCATGGGGAAGATAAGTGGAATGCACATTCCAAGGACAAGGGAGGGGGGTGAGGAGCCTCCAACTGCCCTTCCAGCTCGTGGGTCAACTGGTGGTCATGTCCTCTTGATGACCTCCTCCACCAACCACTGATCTACTTTCTGTTTCTATGGGTTCAACAATTCTGGACATTTCATATAAATGGAATCATACAATATGTGGCCTTTTGTGTCTGGATTCTTTCACTAAGCATAATGCTTTCAAGGCTCATCCATGTTGTAGCATGTATCAGTACTTCACATTTCTTTTTATGGCTAAAGGGTATTCCTTTGTATGAAACATACCACATTTCATTTATCCATTCATCAGTTGATGGATGGTTGTCTCCATTTTTTAGCTATTATGAATGATGCTGCTATGAATATTCATGTATAAGTTTTTGTGGGAACATATGTTTTTAAGTCTCTTGGGTGTATACTTTTGAGTGGAATTGCTAAGTCATATGGTAATTCTACACTTATCTCTTTTAAGAACTGCCAAACTATTTTCTACAGTAGCTGCACAATTTTACATTCCCAGTAGCAGTGTATGAGGGTTCCAGTTTCTCTACATCCTTGCCAAAAATTGTCCTCTTTTCTTGTGTGTGAGGAAGATTGGTCCTGAGCTAACATCTGTGCCCATTTTCCTCTATTTTGTATGTGGGATGCCACCACAGCATGGCTTGATGAGCAGTGTGTAGGGCTGTGCCCAGGATCCAAACCTGTGAACCCCAGGCCGCCAAAGTGGAGTGGAGGAACTTAACTACTATGCCACCAGGCTGGCCCCTGTCTTTTTTTGGTAACCATTCTTGTAGGTATGAAGTTGTATCTCATTGTGGTGTGTTTTTTTCTTTTTTGTTTTTGCTGAGTAAGATTCACCCTGAGCTAACATCTGTTGCCAATCTTTCTCTTTTTGTATGTGAGTTACTACCACAGCATGGCCACTGACGAGTGGTGTAGGTCCACGGCCAGGAACCGAACTTGGGCTGCTGAAGTGGAGCATGCCAAACTTAACTACCAGGCCACTTGGGCTGACCCTCATTGTGGTTTTGATTTGCATGTCCCTAATGACAAATGATGTTGAGCATCTCTTCATGTGCTTTTTGCCCATTTGTATGTCTTCTTTGGAGAAATTCCTATTCAAATCCTTTGCCCATTTTTAAATTGGGATATTTGCCTTTTTATTGTTGAATTGTAAGAATTCTTTATATGTTCTGGATACTAGATCCTTATCAGATATATCATTTGCAAATATTTCCCCCATTCTGTTGTTTTACTTTCTATACATGTCCTTCGAAACACAAAAATTTAATGAATTTTGATGAAGTCCAATTTACCTATTGTTTCCCTGATTGCTTGTGCTTTTGGTGTCATATTTAAGAAACCATTGTCTAACGCAGGGTCATGCTGATTTTCGTCTGTGTCCTTCCAAGAGTTTTATAGTTTTAGCTCTTATATTTAGGTCTTTGATCCACTTTGAGTTAATTTTTATATATGATGTGAACTATAGGCCCAACTACATTCTTTTGCATATGCATATCCAGTTGTCCCAGTACCATTTGTTGAATGGTCTTGGCACCTTTGTCAAAAATCAATTGATTTTTGGGGCCAGCCCTGTGGCCGAGTGGTTAACTTCGTGTGCTTGCTTCAGCAGCCCAGAGTTTCGCCGGTTCGGATCCTGGGCGCGGACATGGCACCACTCATCACCCCATGCTGAGGTGGCATCCCACATGCCACAAGTAGAGGGACCCACAACTAAAAATACCCAGCTATGTACCAGGGGGCCTTGGGAGAAAAAAGAAAAATAAAATCTTAAAAAAAAAAATCAATTGATTTTGACCTTAGATGCATAGGTTTATTTCTAGACTTCCAATTCTTTTAATTTTTTTTCACCATTTTATGTATAACAAGAATTTTGCAACAGAATATGTCCATTTCCCTCCTCCTGCATTTTGGTACCTTTATCACAGCTTTTACTTCTAAATATGTTATAAATCCCACCATACGTTGTTATTATTTTTCTTTAAATAGTTGATTATTTTTAAAGAAATTAAGGTATGAGGGAAAACTGTTTATATTTACCCACATATTTATCATTTCTGATGTTCTTCATTCATACTATAGAACCATGTTCTTCTGCCTGAAGAACTTCCTTTATGATTTCCTATAGTACAAGTCTTAAGATAATACAATGTGTCTTAAGATTTTCTCATTATTTTTAGTTTTCAGAAATTTACTTTAGCTATATAATAAATGTAGACATTGGGTAGACTGATTCCTCCCACTTCATTCTTTTCCAAAATTGTTTTAGCTAGTCTAGTTCCTTTGCTTTTCTATATAAATTTTAGAATAATCTTGTCTATCTCTACAAAAAAACTTGTGATATTTTGATAGAAAGTGAATTAAATTGTATATTAATTTGAGAACTGTCATCTTTACTATGCTGAGTCTTCTAATCCATGAGTATATTATGTCTCTTCATATATTTAGATCTTTGATTTCTTTTAACAATTTTGTAGTTTTTAGCATACAAGTCTTATACATGGTTTGTTAGATTTACATCTAAGTGGTTCTTTTCATTGTTGTTGTTTTGTGCATTTATAAATGGTATTGTAGTTTTGATTTTTGTGTCCACGTGTCCAATGCCAGTACACAGAAATACAACTGATTTTCGTATGGTTGTATCCTGTAATCTTGCTGAACTCACTTAATAGTTCAATGAATTTTTTTTGTAGATGCCTTGGGATTTTATATGTAGACAATTATGTCGTATGCAAATAGGGACAATTTTATTTCTTCCTTTCTCGTCTGTATGCTTTTTATTTCCTTTTTTTGTTTAATGTACTGACGAACTTTTAGCACTACGTTGAATAAGAGCGGTGAGGAGAAGACATTCTTGCCTTGTTCCTTATCTTAGGGGAAAGTTTTTAGTGGTCATTCGAGGTATATTATTATGTATACATGACATCACAGTCTACTGGTGTCTTCATTTTACCAGTTCTGGTGAAGTGTAGAAACTTTACCTCCCTTCACATACATTTACCCTCTCTTGTTCATAGTAATTGTTTGGGATATATGAGGCAAACAGAAAACCAAGGTAATTCACACTGTGTCTTTCCTCAGGTTCCGAGGTCACTAGGCAGTCTGCCTTTTTCTCTCCATCTTTCAGAGTCTTTTTATGTTTGTTTTATATGTAATACCCAGTGTTTTTAATTGTACTTAGTGAGAGGAATAGAGAAAAGTACATCTACTCCATCTTCCTGGAAGTGGAAATCCTCAGATATTTTAGTTTTCAGTTCTTGAATTTCTATCTCCTTTATTATGTTTGCATCTTCCTTTATGTCCTTGAATATAGTTATAAAAGCTTGTTTAAAATCCTTGTCTACTATTTCCATCATCCTGTCATTTTTGGGTCTGTTTCTATCAAGTCATTTTCTCCTAGTTGTGGGTTACATTTTCCTGATTCTTTCCCTGTATAATAACTTTTTACTGTATGTTGGATGTTATGAATATTATGTTGTCAAGTGTCTGGATTTTGTTGTCTTTTTTTTTTTTTAAGCAGGTAGTTAATTTCCTGGAGGATCAACTTGATCCTTTTAACGCATGTTTTTAACTTTTGTTAAAGAGGATCTAGAATTACCTTTATGCTATTGCCAGGTTATTGCAATTCCTAAGGCAAGATTTTTCTGAGGTCTCTACTGAATGCTCAGGATGTTCAGCAATGTCTCTTTACTCTGGCTTGTGGGAGCTTGAACATCTCCCAGCTCAGTGTGATCGCTGGTAGTTGTTATTTCCTTGATAGTTATTCTTTGCTCAATCTCATGGAATCTCACCCAATGCATGTGCAGCTAAACAGTTTAGTATTAGGAGCAAAAGTAGCAAAGATTCAAGGGGATCCTTGTGTAGACTTGTAGTGCTCCTTCTCTGAACAGATCTCTTTTCTATAGTATTCTGCCCCACAAACCCCAACTACCTCATAACTTTGAATTCCAATCTCTGTTTCCTCAGCTTGGTGAGATCAAAACTGTTTGATCCCCCTCCCTGTGATGTAGCTGGAAATTACCTCCAAGCAGAAAGCAAGAGCAATCATGAGGTTAACATTGTTCATTTCCCTTCTCTCAGGGATCACAGTCCTGTGTTGTATATGTCCAACATCTGAAGACATTTATTTCCTATATTTTTGTCCAGTTTTGGAACTTTTAATTGTGGAAGGGCTAATCAAATACTAGTTACTCCATTATGGTCATTGTGAAAAACCCTATTTCATATTTTGAAAAGATAAGTTTGGGGGCTGGAGAATGGACTGGGGAGGAGGTAAGAATAAAAACAGAGAGACCTGTTAGGAATCTATTCCAGAGTCCAGGAAAGAGGTGATGGTGGCTTGGACTACTTTGGAAATAGAGATGGGTGAATGAACGAGCAATTCGTATTAGTACGAGTCTAATATGTTGAAACAAATGTTTTAAATAATTTATTTGAAATGAAAATAACCTCTTATTTTCTATGTTTCCAAGAGTTCTTCTTTTCTGTTTGTCCTTATACATTCCTAGTGTGGGAGACAAAGACAATTATTTGACCTTTCAGATGAATAAACTAATACTTGAATGATGGAATCACTTGCCCAATGTTTCAAAGAAACCATACTAGATCCCAGGTTCCCTGGCTGCTTGCGACTTCCATAAGTGCTGCTTTCAAACTGGCTGAAACTATCATGCCAGATGACATGGGAGGCTTTAAAGTCTTTGGAAGCTTCTGCTTTTGGAGAAAATAAAGTTTTCCTTCAGGAAGTCTTTGTGTTGGAACTGAGTGTACTCTTCGTTTCTAAACTAATTGGGCTCATTATTATCCATTAAAGAATTAAATTTGTATTATTTTGATGGGAGCTTTCTTCAAATGACTTATAGTAGGAGTTGGGAAAATGGATCTTGTCCCCCAAAGCATGAAGTTTCTGTAGTACCCACAAATCCACAGAGTAGAGATTATTTTAATCATTGAAATGATTAAATTAGAATGACCTTATAATTTCATACCCTAAATTGTCCCCATTGTGTTCTTGTAACTCAATGAATAACATTCGTTTGATCACTGTTTCATATTAATTCTCCCACATAATCAAGAGCCGAGACATGCCATAGGCAAAACTGTGGCGTCAATGAATTTTGCTCCCCTTCAACTTCATTTTCTTTCTATCCTCCCATCCTTTTGCCGAGGCTGTTTTCTTTCTTTCACTTATGGTGAATCAAAATCTCTCTCTTTTTTTATTTTTCCCTTTTTCTCCCAAAGCCCTCAGGTACATAGTTGTGTATTTTTAGTTGTGGGTCCCTCTAGTTGTGGCATGTGGGATGCCACCTCAGCATGGCTTGATGAGCGGTGCCATGTCCACACCCAGGATTCGAACTGGTGAAACCCTGGGCCGCCGAAGCAGAATGCATGAACTTAACCACTTGGCCACGGGGCCAGCCCCAAAATCTCTTCTCATCAAAAAGGCTGTAGCATGGCACAGTCGTCAGACCTGGGCTTCGATCCTGCCTGGTCTCCTGGACTGGTCTTGAGACTTTGAGTAAAGTTCTTAGGGAGCTATAATAATAGTAATGATCTCAATGCTCTAATGAGAGTAAAAGGAAATAATATATGCAGAGTATTTAGAACATTGCCTTGCATAGAGTAGGTGCTCACTGTTTCTTTCTTCTTTCATTTTGTGAACACGGATAGAAGTGTGATTAGAATAGCTCTCAGCAGTTTCAGTGGGATGGATGGGCAGTGGAGATGAGTCGCACATAAGTGGAATCAGTTTTACCTCTTTTCAGAACTCATTTTTTATTCACATTAAGCTCTGAGAGTTAAATCATGCGTCTTGTTTCTCTCCCTTGCGACTGAAATGACACAGTTCTTTATTTCTCTCATTTCTAAAACTGCTAGCAATGTTTTTGGCCAGGTCAGGTATTTGTGCATATAAAAGAGAGGTTTTTAAATAACAGGGAAATTTCCATTACTTTCTAGGACTGTATTAGGCAGCCCGCTTCTGTGTTCCCTTAAGGCACTTTATCAAACAGAAGATAACTGATTTCTTGATTGTCTTTCCACTAGACTATAAAATCCTAGAGAGCAGGAACTATAACATGTTTATCTCTGAATCTCAAATTCTCAGCAGAGTGTTTGGTACATATGTCACATTCAACAAATATTTACTGAATAAGTGAGTAGGAATATAAGTATCACAATGACCTTCTGTCTTTGTCCTGTGAACCACCTCTACAAGTCTATTTATATGGATCTGATCACTCAACAATTCAACTGTTATTGATAGCCTACTATATATAAGGCTATTATGTGATACACTGAAGGATACAAAAATGAAGAAGACATGGTCCCACCCATGAAAATAACAAGGATTATATAAATTCAAGGATTATATTCTTTGTCTGATCAAAATTTTCAGTGGCTCCCTGTTGCTCATAGGATAATATCTAAACTCTTTGGTATGATATTCAAGGCCTTTTACAGGCTGGCCCTAGCTCTTTTTCAACTCTGTCTTCTCTTGCTCTTCTACACATATGGTAGTGGCTTTTAGTTCCATCTACCCAGCACACTTCCTAACATATCCTTCCTCTTAGGCTGTGGTGACTGACTGAGAGGAGGAATCCTGCTCTTCTTGATCTGATTTTATGAATGAAAATATTCTCCCTAGAGAATAAAGAGCTAGGATGTTCACTTATTGATAGACAAATCTTCCTCTTCAACCAACTGGTTTCCTTACTGCTTCCTGCATACAGCTGCTATTTCTGCTGGTAGCTTTATTCAATCACTCCTTTGGAAAGCCCCCTTCTAAGATCTCCATGTTAGCCCTATGATTCCTTCAAGGCCAAGCTCGAATCCTACTTACTTCCCAAAGCCTTTTCTTCCTTCCTTGCCCTAACTTTCCCTTTCCCAGTGTTATTATAGCTTTCTATTCTGAAATCCTTTTTCTTTGTCACTTGAAATATTCTGCCTATTTTGTCATTTTCTTTTTCATATATAGATTCCTTTTCTCATCGTAGAACAGGGGTTCTCCACGTGTGATCCAAGGACCCTTGGTGTCCCTGAGAACCTTTCAGTGGGTACATGAGGTCAAAAACATTTTCCACTGCTTGGCAAGCCATGCTGTGGTAGGCGTCCCACATATGAAGTGGAGGAATATGGGGATGGATGTTAACTCAGGGCCAGTCTTCCTCAGAAAAAAGAGGAGGTTTGGCAGCAGTTAGCTCAGGGCTAATCTTCCTCAAAACAAATTTTTTTCAAAATAATACTAAGACATTATTTGCCTTTTGCACTATGATTCTTTCACAAGTGGAATCTTCTGGATGCTACAAAACCATGTGATATCACAACAGGTTAAATGCAGAACTGAGACATGGAAATCCAGTTGTCTTTTAAGCCAAACATTAAAGAGATTCACAGAAATGTAAATCTTTTTCATTTCAAAAAAGTCTTTTCATTACTTTTTTGACATCTTGTTTGCTTCCAAGATTTTGCAATTATGAATAAAACTGCTATATTTGTGTTTAATGGCACAGATAAACTTGGTCCTCTCATAACTGTACAACCCTAATATTACTGTGAGAGAAATCTGGTGGTTAAACTAAGTATATTTAAAAATTCTGCCTTCTCAATTGATCCTAAAATTCACATTCCAAGTTTTGTAAATGTTTTTACATTTACATCTGCAAATGTAAAGCCATAATGTTCATGTTTCTCTCTTTACATATGATATAAAAATGCTTCCTTAAGACCATCTGGATAGCCTTTGCTGGGCGTGAATGTATCCTTGAGGCAGTTTATTCTGCTGCAGGGCTTCTCAAGATGGAGGAATTTTAAAGGAGATTATGCATTGTTTAAGAAGGATATTCAGTATACTGAAAAAGACACAGGTTTTAAAAACCTGAAAAACAGGTCCTCCTGGCTGATTTTAGCCATTTTTCACAACTTTCTGTTCTAGAAAATATAGTTTTAATAAAACTATGTTATTATATGTTAAGTTGTAATAAGCATATTGTTACTTTTACATCAATCAATAAATATTTAAATATTTTCTCATTCTCAATTTCAATATGATAAATATTGATATATAAAACTCACATAAACAAAAGCTCTTTGAAATCCTCAAATTCTGTAGAGTGTAAAGAGGTCCTGTGACCAAAAGTTTAAGACTCTAAAGAGAGCAGGAAGGAGGTCTTCTTTGTGTCTCTACTGTCACGCACACTGTAAGATTTCAATAAATGTTAATTGACAGTGAAAATGTGGGAATTGGGGGCACAGATGTCAATAAGCAAAAGTAACTATTTGGGGGAACATTTTGTCATCATCTTAAATGTTATATTTTTATTTTCTAGGTACAACTCCCTAGCTTTAAAAAATCTTGCCTGTTTCTTCTGCTGTATGTTCATGGGCAAAATGAAAAATTAATATAAAAGTAAAACTTTATTGAACCTGGGGCTGGCCCCGTGGCCGAGTGGTTAAGTTCGCGCGCTCCGCTGCAGGCGGCCCAGTGTTTCGTTGGTTCGAATCCTGGGCGCGGACATGGCACTGCTCGTCAAGCCACACTGAGGCAGCGTCCCACATGCCACAACTAGAAGGACCCACAATGAAGAATCTACAGCTATGTATCGGGGGGCTTTGGGGAGAAAAAGGAAAAAAATAAAATCTTTTAAAAAAAAAGTTTAAACCATACAAAAAGTTGTCTGGGAATGTTAATTTGCAAATACCCCAATCATAGAATGAGAGTGCTTTAGTTAGGAGGTGAAAGAGTGCTATTAAAAATGCCCAAGATTAAAGAGAAACAGCTGCATTTAAGAGCCGCTTTGCACAAACTATTTGATTTTAATTGCACAGAAGATAATTGGCCCTAACTGGTTTTGAAAGATCTAGAAACGAAAGAACACCAGGAAAAGCAAACAATCATGCAACAACTATTAAAGCAAGACCAGACTCACTTCAACCTAAATTATCCCTTAAGGCGCATTCTCTGCAAACTAGGAAAATATTTCAATTAAAGTTTTCTACACCTGCCTTGGAGCTTTATTTAAGAAGCTGTAAATATATCAGATTTTTAAAAATGCTTTCCAATAAAACTAATTCTCTTCCTTATTAAAGGATTTTATACTTCCCTGTTCTTTGACCTAAAAGTCTCACCATTTAGGTGTGAAAGCTTCTGAAAACATCTTCAATCTTGGATCAGTCTCAGCTTACAACTTTAGATTAAACTGATAATCAGTCCTTCTCTACAATCCCACTGTCATCAAGTTTTTGCTGTGTATCTCAGGGACCAGCAAACTTTCTGTAAAGGTTTTACGGGTTGTAAGGTCTCTGTGGCAACTAGTCCACTCTACTTTTGCCAGAAAGCAAAAGCAGAGCCACAGAAATATGCAAAGAAGTAGGCATGGCTGTGTTCCAATAAAACTTTATTTACAAAAAAAGGAGGTGGGCCAGATTTGGCCTGCCTGCTGACCATAGTTTGCCCACCCATAGTCTTTCTAGCCAAATCCACAAGACTCATTCCTGCTTCTCAGCAGGATATTTCACCCTTTGTCTTTGCCTAAACTTCTATAGTTTCCCAACATTAAGTCTAGTTCCAGTCCAAATGTGCCTGCATTTCCCAAATGTTCTGCTCATTTCTGCCTTCAGGACTTTGCATATGTGGATCCCTTACCAGGAACAGCCTCTTCCCTTCATTCTGCCTTTCCAAGTTCTACTCATTCTTTACAGTCTAGCTATACCTTCTTTATGAAGCGTTTATGGATAACTCCCATAAACACTCCTCTCTCCCTTTTCTCCATCCTTCATGACCATCCAGAGCCCTTAGTATAGCAAAATATTCTGAAATTACTTCAGACCATTTAGTCAATTACAAGACTACAATACACCAGCTTATATAGGTCTCTAATTGTCTTTTCTAGGCAAATCTTGCCTGAAGGGCCAGAGCCTACTCAGGGTTGAATTTACTAAAAAGCTAAGAAAACTTTCACTTCACGGACCTTCACTTGCTCAGGTCTCTGCACATAATTCTGTGTTTATCATTCTATATCCCCTTACTTAAAGAGGGCCTCCAAGTTTGTATAAGCTTCAGGATCCACAAAACCTGGATCTGTCCCTGGGCTCACGGCAAGACCTGGTACAAGGTTGGTACTGCAGAGATTGCTTCGTCTCTCAGTATCCACTTTCCTTGCTGGAATGCTTGCCTCCCAGGTTCTTGCATGAGGGAGAAATACACATCTATCTTGTTTAAACAACTGTTTTGTTTTCTTTAAAGATTGGTACCTGAGCCACCAACTTGCCAATCTCTTTTTTCTTTTTTTTTTTTTGCTTTTTCTCCCCAAATCCCCCCCAGTAGATAGTTGTATACTTTTAGTTGTGGGTCCTTCTAGTTGTGGCATGTGGGACGCTGCTTCAACATGGCCTGACGAGTGGTGCCATGTCCGCACCCAGGATCCAAACTGATGAAACCCTGGGCCGCCGAAGCGGAGCGCAGGAATTTAACCACTCAGCCATGGGGCCAGCCCCTAAACAACTGTTTTTGAGGTCTTTCTGAAATAGCAGCTTAGACCTTGCACTATTAGCTGGTCACAGTAAGTGCTCGAAAATATTTATTGTACAAATGTGCCCATTAACTAAGAAACAGATCAATGCAGCACTATTCAGAACCATTCAGCTCCTCATCTTCCCAAAGAATTTGTGCTACGTTTGCATTTTATAGAATATAGAAAGCGATAGGATATATTTACACAATAAAAGTATATGTGGTTATAACTGCATTTTCTGTTTTAGGGAAGGCAATTTACTTTTGGAGCACCTATGTAAAGCAAATTAAAGTAGTAGTTTGCATACATGGCCCCAGTAAAACGGACTGCTTACTTCACTTGGGCACAAGTCATCAATACTTTGCTTACTAACTCCACCCAACTTCTGGCACAAGAGGAAGGCAATTAAAGCAGGGAATCAGGTGTTACACTGTATGAGTGTGTGTGTTGGAGGCACAAGAGGAAGGCAATTAAAGCAGGGAATCAGGTGTTACATTGTGTGAGCGTGTGTGTTGGAGGGTAGTGAGGTGGGGAGTAGAGGCAAAGAAAAGACTGTGAATGTTCACAGTTAGGTGAATGGCAGGAGATGGGTCAAATAGTGGTGGAGGGCAGCTAGGAGCAGCTGTCAATCAAGTAGCCTGCAATACCTCAGAAAGTAGCAAAGGGGAAAGTGGGGTCTAAGGCCATAGAAACAGACTGTTTATGTTAGTCAGCCCCAATCAGCTTATGAGAAGAAAGGGAAACCCTACTGTTGTTGCTAGATGGGTCTGAATTCTGTATTTCATCAAGGGAGTTAAGTTACTTATTGAAAAAGATCAATGGCAGCTATGGACATCACTTCATTATTTATTTATTTATTTATTTATTTTTTCTGCTTTATCTCCCCAAATCCCCCCGGTACATAGTTGTATATCTTAGTTGCAGGTCCTTCTACTTGTGGCATGTGAGACGCCACCTCAACATGGCCTGATGATCAGTGCCATGTCTGCGCCCAGGGTCTGAACCAGCAAAACCCTGGGCCTCCACAGCGGAGCACGTGAACTTAACTACTCGGCCACAGGGCCGGCCCCTCATTATTTTAAAAAAATTTCTATAAATAGCTATCTGTGACTTCTGTGTCAAGTTGTTAGATTTAGTATATATTGTAATCTCCTCTCTTCTGCTATGAACCCCTAAAATAATAGATAAAATTTTATGTATAAAATATATAATATATAATAATATATATCATATATACTATAATATACTATTTTTACATAATATTATATGTATTTTTTTAAATTTTAGGTTTGCTTAAAAATAAGAAGAGGAAAAATATTCAAGGACCAGACATTTCCCTCAAACAATAACAACAAATACCCAGGAACCCACAGTACCAAGTGAAAGCCAAAGTCTCTCAACCTATAGGAACTAGGGCTGAATATAAGCCAGGGGAAGATAGGAGGAAAAGCGGTACACACAGTGGTGAAAACTGGAGGCCCAGCTAGCACTGTCCACTCATTAACAGAATGCCAAAAGAAAAGCACCCACCCAGAGCTTGGGCAGAAACAAAGTCACCTGCCTAATGACTCTGCTATGGAAAACACAGAACAACACAGTGGGATAGACTGTGCAAGTGAGGAGGAACAAATTAGATTGAGTAGTCTGGGAAGGCCTAAATGATAGTTGACTCGAATGACAAGAAGTTGCCAGCCATATGAAGATTTAGCAGCAGAGGGAAGAGCTACGAAAGGCCCTAAGGCAGGAAAGAAGCCAGTGTGGCTAAAATTTATTCAGCGTGAATGAGTAATAAGAGGTGAGATTGGAGAGGGAGACAGGGGTTTAGCATATATGGAACTTTTGGGCAATTTGGTAGTCTAACATGAGGCAGGAAGTCTCCTTGCCCTTTCTAAGCACAGACAAATAACAGATAAAATACAAAAATACATTTTAAATACATGGTTGATTTTTAAAACAAGAAAAAGAAATCCTCAGGTACTAGAAATGAATATCAAAACGGTAAAAAAAAAAAAAAAAAAAAGTTGAAGCCCAAGCTGAAGCCACACATCTCCTGAAGTGGCATTGTTAAAATTCCAGTCTGTGGCCCATAACTGGTTCCAATATCTCCATGACTTAAGCTCTCTCTTACCACTCTCGTTTAGGTGTTAGCAAACTACAGTCACAGACCAAATCTGGCCCACCACCCATTTTTGTAAATGAAGTTTATTGGAATGCAGCCATGCTCATTTATTTGAGTATTGTCTATGGCTACTTTCATGCTATAGCAGCTGAGCAGAGTAGTTTTGACAGAGACCACATGGCACACAAAGTCTAAAATATTTATGTTCCGTCCCTTTACAGAAAAGTTTGCCAACTCCTGCTCTAGCTCTTTCTTTTTTTCTTTCTTTTTTAACAGCTTTATCGAGATATAATTTATCTACCATAAGGTTCACCAGGTTTAAAGTGTAGAATTCAATGCTTTTTAGTATATCTACAGAGTTTTGCAAAATCACGATAATCTAGTCTTAGATTATTTTTATCACCCCCAAAAGACACTTTACGCCTATTAACATTCATTCTCATCCCCCTCACCCTTCATCCACTCCCCAGCCCTAGGCAACTACTAATCTACTTTTGGTTTCTATAGATTTATCTATTCTGTATATTTCATACAAATGAAGTCATACAATATGTAGCGTTTTGTGCCTGGCTACTTTCACTTAACATAATGTTTTCAGTGTTCATCTATGTTGTAGCATGTATCAGTACTTCATTTCTTTTTATGGCTGAATAATATTTCATTATATGAATATGCTACATTTTGTTTATCCATTTATCAGTTGATGGACATGTAGGTTGTTTCTACTTTTTGTCTATCATGAATAATGCTGCTATGCATGTTCATCTACAAGTTTTTATGTGGACATGTGTTTTCATTTTTAGGTAGATATCTAGGTATAGAATTGCTAGTTCACTTTTTTTTTTTTTAAAGATTGGCACCTGAGCTAACAACTGTGGCCAATCTTTTTTTTTTTTTTTCTGCTTTATCTCCCCAAATCCCCCCTGGTACATAGTTCTATATCTTAGTTGCAAGTCCTTCTAGTTGTGGCATATGGGACACCGCCTCAGCGTGGTTTGATGAGCAGTGCCATGTCCGTGCCCAGGATCTGAACCAACGAAACCCTGGGCTGCTGCAGCAGAGTGCGCAAACTTAACCACTCGGCCACAGAGCCGGCCCCAGAATTGCTGGTTCATATGGTAACTGTATTTAACATTTTGAGTTGCTGCCAAGCTGTTTCGCAAAGTAGCTACATGCTTACCTCTTTATTTCTGGTACTCTGGGTTCACAAGGAAACTATGGCTCATCAGCCAGGAAGGACTGTGGATAGACAATAGATACTGGAGAGAAACTAGATCTTCAGGCAGGCACTACATTAGCCGTGTGGTTCAAATTCCTACTGCCCATGTAGTTCAGGAATGCTGAACTGAGAAATTAACGTAAAAGTGGGTTAAGAACTGGTGAAATCCAGAGGGCTCCACGAACAGGGTGAACCTAAAAGTCTATAACTAGACAAACTATAATTTGTAGTAAAAGCAAAATAAATGTATTTTGACCTGTGGACACTTAGAATATTTACTACCAAAACACTCTTGCTAAAAGAACTATTAAGGAAAGTACTCATACCAGAATAAAAATGATTCGAAAAGGAAACAAGGGAGTATAAGAAGCAATGGTGAAAAATTTGTTAAACATGTTGATACATCATGCTAGTTTATGAGACTAGCATACCCCTGAAACTAAAATCCAACTAGGACAGTAAGAGAAGAAAAAAAAATTACAGGCTAATCTTATCCATGAACATAGTTGCAAAAATCCCAAATAAAATATAAACAAATCAACTTCAATTTCACAATCAAGAAGGATTTTACCACAGGAATGGTTCAACATTAAAAACTATTAATGCAATTCAAAACTGTATAATCATCTAATATGTATCTAAGAAATTAAATAAAATTCAACATCCATTCATGATTTAAAACATCTATTTGCCATTGTGTAAACATAATCTTGAGCCTGTGGGGGAATGATATTTCCTTGGAACCGTGGATGGAAATGTGGGCATAATCTCATAATTTTTCAAAGATTGAAGTAGATCTTTAGTGTAACCAAGAATTATCTAGTATGATAATGGTTTATGATTATGATTTTTAAAAAAGACATTTTACCTTTTAGTGATAAAATATCAAAATAATTACAGATGAAACAATATGATAGACAAATAACAATAAATAATAAAATTTACTTCAAAATAATCTATGGCAGGGCTATAGGAGACACAGAAGAGACCATGAGTTGCTAAAGTTGTGTGATGGATACAATGGGATTCATTCTATTATTCTCTACTTTTGTATAGGATTGAAATTTTCCATAATAAAAAGTTTTTAAATTACCTGGAACATCTGTAAAATATTTAGATTTCAGGCTCCAAGCCAGAGATTCTAATGTACTAAATCTGACATAGGATCCAAGAAAATACAATGCTAATCTCCTCTATCCTCACCTGCTCCCAACACCCAACCACCCCTCCCGCCTATGTAGTTGTTCTCCAGAGCACACTCTGAGAAATACTCTAATAGAATGTCTGTTTCATTTCAAGTGATACTTTGAAATGGACATGTTCTTCATTACAGATAGTTACTTGTTATTAGACATTTTGCTTTGATTTCAAAATAACACCCCTGGAGAAATCACCTCTGCCCTCCAAAATGACTGAATATGTTAGCTTAGATCTCTCCCACTCAGAGGTAAATTGCCAAGAAATTTGTTGATGGACACATTTAGAATGCATCTGATCTACTATATACATTTTGGTTTTTTGGCTATTTTAATTCTTTCCCTGCATTTCTGAAGTGTGTATAACCTGCTCTTGAGCACTGTTCACATTTTACCCTCCTCTTTTACTCTTCTATACACCACCTTTTTCAGTTCCGCCCCACAGAGAAAACCCCATACCCCAAATATAAGGTTGGGATGCATCTAGAGAGTTTGGGCACATGGTTTTTTGTAAAAGAAAAGGAGGAGCTATTAGGATATATTTTCTCCTATTTTTCAACTCTGATTTAAAGTCTTCAGCAAGATCAGAGTACGTTTTGAATATGAGTAGCTATGCTCCATATTACAACCTTTCTCGCTCTCTTCAAGGCCCCTGCCCACCTAATTTTCAGGTGACTTTGCCTCCTCCTTTTAAGAACAAAACAGAACCCCCTAGTAGTAAACTCCTCTAGGCTCTTTCTATCTCCTCTACTTCTCCTTTCTTTCAACCTCACTAAAAGAGGAGTCCCTCTCCCTCTTCAAGGCCCACCCTTCCGCTAGACCTCTTGGTCACACCTTCTTGCCCCATCTTTTCTCTCTCTTCTATACTTACCTTGTTTCTGGAAGAGGACACTGGCTAAGCTCTTCAGTTTTGTTTTTTCTATTTGTTCTTTTCTCCCTTTCCTTACCAATCCCCTCTCAAGTTCCACTCCATTTCCCCTTCCAGCTCAACTTTTCCTCTTAATTGCCTCTCCTCTGCACATCACATTCTTTCCTCAACCCTTTGTAATATGTCTTTCATCCCTCCCTCATTACTCTTTTGAAAATGCTTTCTATAAGTCACCCTCACCTCTGAATTGGCAAACCAGTGGCTCCTTTGCACTCCTCATTTTCCTTGGCATCTTTGCAGCATGTGGCGCTGCTGACCGCTCCCTTTTCAAAATAATATCTTGCTTTAGTTTCTATGACATCACTCCCTCCTCATTCTGCTTCTCTGTTGGCTCCTTTTCAGACCCACTTGATAGAGCATCCTTACCTTCCAGCCTCCTAAACGTTAGCATTTCCAAAAGTTCCAGAGCAACTAAACTTATAAGTTTTTTGTGAAGGTTAAATGAGATAATGCATATAAAGTACTTGGCACTACGTCCAGCACACAGTAAAAATCATTCAGTGAATGGTTTGGATGATGATGATGATGACTTCATTATTTTCCTCCAGCTTCATATACTTTCTTTGAGTGGTCTCACCTACTCTCAGTGCTTCAATTCCCATATATAACTTGATATCTCTTAATCAATATCTCCAGAGTTTGAGACTTCTTTCAAGATACATATGTTCTACTGCTTACCAGACACTTCCTAACTACTACTACTAAAACTGAGTAGTCTTACAGTACCCTTTATATAGGGCCATTAATATTATAATTTGGGGATAACATCTTGGTCTCTCATACTACCAGTGGGTCTCCATGTACAGCACAGAGCAAAACCCTTCTCTCTCACAATCAGAATCGGAGTAGATAGAGCGTTACTTTAATAACTGGCCTTTGAAAACTACAGTATATCTTAATATAAGGGTAAATGCCTTCCCAGATCCCATTTCAGAATCACTGCTTGACTGGGAGCTCCTTAATGGCAGGGATTGTTTTATTCATCTCTGTATCTCTAGCACCTGGCATGGTGTCTGGTATATAGCGAATACTTAGTAAATTTTTCTGAAGAAATTAACAAATAAAATTAGGACTAGCTTATACGGGGTTCCCAAACTCTCTCATGTGAAGAATATTAAAGCTAGACTTGGGATTTCAAAAAGTTAATAAAATACACTATGTTGTATACCTGAAACTATTATAATGTTGTATATTACTACACTTCAATTAAAAAGTTAATAACACTTTTTATTAATTCCAATACAATTAATTTAAATACAATTTAGTAAAACCATATTGCTACTTACCTCCATACAGGTGGTCTTAAACATTAACTTTATTACTTTACAAAGCCCTAGTCTATGACCTCTCCCTGCACAAGGGCGTGTTCCCCAAGCCCACTGGCAGTGAATAGGCCACCGGTGTCTGCAAAGAGGCCATAATATCTATGTAGACAGCCTCTGAATAGGTGTAAAAAATATTCCTAATTGCTTGTAGGCAGTATATATACACTCTGAGTGATTTTCTTTCCTGACAATTATCAAAAGAGCACCTATATTTTTTGTGGAAATGGGACGTGTTGGATGTTCATTCATAAAAGAAATTGCCACACATTTAAGACACCCAGAAAACACAGCCATTCTCAGGCAGCATATTAGTGAGTACTATTTGTGCCAAATGACACCATTTTAGTAGCCTTCTTTCTAAACACAATCATCTGTTGAAATTTTTCATGAACCTCAACGAGCTAAAAATTAAATGAGGCCAATGACAAATGTATCAACAAGCAGCAACACCTTGTATTGAGAAGAAACTTCTGGCTTCTGAAAACAAAGATAGTTTCTCTTCGGTCTTGATGTATGGGTACATAACAACAGATTTCCCAGATTGTTGGGCTGTTATTAAATAAAAATAATTTTAAATGATAATTTCATTCACTGGAAAATATTTATTGAGCTATGTATCAGGCACTGTAGAGAAGAAAGACAGTCTCTGCCTTCCAAAATCTTAGAGATTAGTGGGGATCACAGATTAATAAACCAAGGAGAGGAAAGGCATTCCCAGGCAGAGGTAATAGTGTGTGCAAAGGCACAGAGGCCAGAGACAAGACAGCTCTTTTCACAAATTTTTTCATGTGGCTAGAGGTTGGGGGCAGATGCCGGGGAGAGGGAGGAGGTGATGAGGTTGGAGAGAGAGGAAAGGGTCAGATATGCCAAACTAAGGGGGCCTTATTTGCCACACTAAGAGAGCTGGATTTTATTCAGTGAGTGGTAAAGAACTCTCTGCTAGTGATGAAGAGGAAAAGACTGGTGGGGAATTAAATTAGAGGTAGAGAGATTAGTTGGAAGTTGTTGTAAAAGTCCAGCTAAGATATGAACAGGGCCTAACCTAAGGCAGGGAGGATGAAGAACAGGGGTTAAGACTTTCTCTTTATCACCAGCTTTAAGCAATTTGATTATGATGTGCCTTGGAGTAGTTTTCTTCATGCTTTCAGTGTTTAGGGTTTGTTGAATTTCTTGGATCTATGAGTTTATAGTTTTCATCAAATTTGAAAATTTTTCAGTCATTATTTCTTCAAATATTTTTCCTGTATCCTCCTCTGTCCTCTGGGGACTCCAATTACACATATATTAGGTTACCTGAAGTTGTCTCACAGCTTACTGACTCTCTTTTTAAAGTTTTTAAGTCTTTTTTCTGTAGGTGTTTAATTTTCGATTGCTTCTATGCTATACCTTCGAGTTCTTTAGTCTTTCCTCCTGCAATGTCTAATTTAATATTAATCCCTTCCAGTGTATTTTTCATATGCAATATTGTATTTTTCACCTCTAGAAGTTATACTTAGGTCTTTTTAAATATCTTCCATGTCTCTACTTAACATTTTCAATCTTTCCTCTAGCTTCTCAAACATATGGAACACAGTTACAACAATTGTTTTAATGTCTATCTAACAATTTTATATTCAGTATAATTCTTGATCTGTTTCTATTGATTAATTTTTCTCCCCATTATGGGTCATATTTTCCTGCTTCTTTGCATTCTCACCACTTCTGTTGGATGCCAGACATTGTGAATTTTACCTTGTTGGGGCTGGTACTCCAAGGATTGTTCCTCCTGCTCTTTTCTAGTGGTACTTGCCCCAGCCTCAGGTTGTTTCCTCTAACTCGTGTTCCGATCAGTATTTAGCTGAAGACTCAAGGGAGACTCTTTGCAGATCTCTGGAGTGTTCTCTGTGCAGGCTTGTTCTCTTCAGAACCCTGCTCTGCGAATTCTAGCTGCCTTGGCATTCCCAGATTTCCAGCTTCTTAGTTCAGGGAGACTGCCTGGTTCTCTCTCCAACAACAAGACTTAGAGTCAAAACATACCATGGAAATAATATCAACATGACTTAATAAACGACCAGAGAGGGAGGAATGGAGGATGTTGACATGGATGAAATGATGGTATTGTTCCCCAAGTTGGGGATTCATGAATAAAAACATAGACTGGGGCTAAACAGGACATGGGAGATAAGGAGTATGGTTTAGGGCATATTAAGGCTGACGTCCTTGTGGACATAGACAGCTGAATATATTCTTCACGTGCTCAGAGGGAATAAATGAAGTAGAGGCAGAGATTTCAAAAGCGTGAGTATGGAGTCTGAAGTCATTGGTTAGGTCATCCAGGAAGCATGTACTGAAAAAGAAAAGCAGGTGGAAACAGAAGTATGGAGAACTCTAACATTTAAGGTGCTGCAAAGGAGGAAAAGTCAACAAAGAAAACTTAGGCGTACACAGAGAAGGAAGGAAGAAAAGGAAGAGGAAGAGAGCCAAGAGAGATTTGTCATTAAAGTAAAGAGACAAGAGGAATTTCAAGAAGTGAAAAGTAGTCTGTGGCGTCCAGTGTTCCAGAAAGGTCAAGCATGATAAGGATAAAAACTTATCTTCTAGCAATTTTAGCAATTTGGAGGTCATTAGTGACCTAAGAGAAAAGTTTTGTTTTGTTTTGTTTTGTTTAGTAGAACGACTTCCATTCACCTGCTCATTTGTGTGTTCATTCATTCATTCAATGGACACTTAAGTACTAGTGTTTGGGGATATAAAGATGAATGAGAGCCTCTACACTTAGGGAATTCCCTGTCTAATAAACAACTATTGAAATACAGCTTGATAAGTGTTAAAATAGAGGAAAGTATGAAGGACTGGTTGGTAGCACAAAGGGAATGTCAGAGACACTTTCCCAGAGGAAAAACCATTGAGATCTAGAAGGATGCAGAGGGGTTCATTATTTAAGAGAGGAACTAGAGGATAGAAGACATCACGGGTAAAAGCCTGAGAAGTAAGTTTGCTTAATCCTCTGAATTCCCCATATTGTTAGGCTAACAGAATTAAGTCTGGTTAGAGGATTTTTGGTAGATCAAAAAATAGAAAATTGAAATCATGCTCTAAAAGGACCAGAAAAAAAAAAATCAAACTTTTGGGGCAGGGCACAACCAATAATGAGAAGGGTCGAAAACTCAGTTCATAAATAAATGACCTAGGAAATACCTAGGCCATTCTCTCTACTCTGGAGTCCTGACCTTGTTTACACTGATCAGGTGCTAAACTGGGTCCAGACCTAAAACATTTACCTCCTAAATCTAAAGAAGATGACCTTGTCAATTCTAATTCTGTCTTTCTTAAGGGACAAATTTGATTTTCATATCCCACTATATGAGTCAGAAGAATAGATTTTTCTTGCATATCTGAAGAGTTATTTGCAATTAAAACATTACTCCTATGCCCATATTTTTGGTAACCTGCCAGGGATAGTTTTCATTGACAAATATGAGTGTACTGATTCCTTAATTTTGAACTTCCTATTAAAGGATGAGGGCATGGAAAAGTGTAAGCTATTCCTGGAACATGATGAGTATACCTTTCAAATCAACATACTCCTTTAGAGACTTTTTTTTTTTGCCGAGAAGAGCAGCTAGTCAACCCCAGCATATTTTTTAAAAGAGTTTAATAGTAGAAGCTCCAAGTTACCCTATACTTCCTTCACTACCCTTAACCCTAAAGTAGTCAGATTCCAGCAAGCCTGAGGAGGGAAGACAAGGCAAGACAGATTAGAAAGCAAGAAAAACCCCAACTTTCTATGGGGCCTTCCTTTTTGGGACTGTGTTTGTCCTTTAATCCCTGTTTGACTCAGCTGCAGGAAGAAGGAGGAAATTGTCAATAGCTCAGAGTTACCCCATAGGAGGCACAAGGACATTTGACAAATGTTTTTCCTATCTTGAAGACCAGCTGTTCTCCTCAGATGTTTTCCAGTCAAAGTGAATTTCTACATTCCTTTAAAGAGCTAAAGCTTTTCTACAAGGGAGAAAACTGGTACCAGCTTCCAGAGAGGAAAAAGCTTAAATCTTATAGAATCCAATACATCAAGAGAAAGAAATATGGTCTGCACTTTGAAGTGTTCTGTTTCTAGGCTTCCCCTACTTGCGTGGAAGCTTTACTCCATTCAAATATTCCCTCCAAAGCAGATGTCTATGAGAAAGAAGAGGGATAGCACAAAGATATCTTTCCTATGGTAATTCCCAGATGTGAGCTGCCCAGAATGATGAAGTGCAGCCCTGCTGTCAAGTTCCAGGACAATCATGCTCTGAGTTCTCTTGAAACGTGCTTCTCTCTTGAAACGTTCTCTTGAAAAAGAAGCCTAAATTTAGGAATAGGTGACAAAATTCCATCCTTTCTACTGCTGCCTCTCATCTTGTGCTGAAACGGCCTTATTCTCCCAGTCATACATGATTTGTGTATGGGTTGTGACTAATTCTAGTCTGTCTACGGCTTGGATAACTAAAATATAACTGGGTTTTAGGTTTTTGTCCTAACTGGTATTTATTCTAATATTTGAAAGAAGGTAACAATAAGAACAACAAAATACATATAGCTCTGTGTTTCATAGGTGATGTTAAGAGGCATTTTTAGAAAAAGTTGTAAAGAAGACTTGAAAAGGGACTGAGAGTATGGTGAGAACAGATGAACCAAGTTGTATGACAGAGAAAGGAATGGCTAGTTTGGACATTTTTTCAGCAGATTTCAAAGTGGTGCCTTAGTAGCTGAGGTTTGAGAGGCTCTGAAGAGGGCATTTTAAACCCAGAAGTTAGGAATAACAATAGAACATAGTTTGAGAAATTTCTACTTGTACCGTGACTAGCAAAGTTCCATGTGGGAATTCTGGTATGGGCAGGAAGTAGAAAGGAAGTTGTTCGGAAATAACTATAAAGCATGATGTGTATGTAAACCCATGCCAAGCTGAAGTCATATGTCTGTGCTCATAATTAATTGTCTATGGGTTCAGTAATATTGTTAGAAGAAAAAAGGATTAATTTCAACAAGGTTCTTTTCAAAATCTCCTTATTATCAGTCTAAGTAGTTTAAGTGGCAAAGAGAGCTAGCTAAGAAGGATTATGGTATGAACATGTCATTAAATGTTAATTAAAATGCACCAAATAGACCACCTGGGAGACTTGGGCAGAGGAAGGGAAAGGGCATGTAAAGACAGAGAGGAGAGAGCTTTTCCTGGGCTTTCCCCTCAGAGGAGTGGCTGGCAGGGGCCTGGAAGAGACTGCTTACTCCAGAAAAAGCAGAGACGCCAACAGAAATAGAGAAGACCAGGAAGACACATGTTGCTCTGACGCCAGTGGTTCTAGGGAACAAGTTTAGGAGGTTCCAGTTTGGTCTGCCTGAAAAGAAAGTCAATATGGAATTCTATGGCTTGACTTTCTGATTTCTGACATTTCTTTTGCCTCTGATCTTACTATTAGGGAAAAAAATGGTATAAAGTTACAAAAGCTGGCTAAAATGCAAACATTAAAAGAAGTAACCTCAAGCATAGGTCATTATTCAATCGAAAAAGTGCAAAGATTAACAGGTAATACCTTTTCCAGTTTTGTTTAAAAAAATCTGGGTGTGAAAGCTGGTGGTTCTTCAGAATCTGAATTTTCAGGAAGGATCAGAAAAAGCGGATGCCTCCTTCTTGTCTATAAATTGTGTTTAAAATTCATTAGCCTGGTGTTCAAGTACTTCCATAAACTGGTCTTAACCTCTCCAATCTTATTTCTGTTTACTACCCTAGACTAGACCAGAGGTGAATAACTTGTGGCCCACTAGCTTCCCAAAATAATTTCAAATGCAGCCTTTCAGCTTGAAGGATCCCAGGAATTTATTTAATCTGCTGTGAGGGAAATGTTCCTGTCTTATTCTGGCTTGATATATTTCTTTGGTTGAACCTTTACCATGCTTTTGTGGAAATGTGGGCTCCATAAGGGCAGAGACTGTATTTATCTTAGTCACTGTGTATCTCTGGTGGCTAGCACAGTGCCTGACACATAATAGACACTCAAAAAATATTTGTTGAATGAATGAATAAATAAAAGAATGCCCTAAAGCACTGAAAGACCATTGGAGTGGGATGGCCAGAGATGAGTGAGGGATATGGAGAAGAAGTAATATAGCTAGAACAAGAGCAAAGGTGGAGGTAACCTTAAAGATGATGCTTTCAGAGGCCTAAGGGTGAATCAGCTTTATGGGAATTCATTTATAGAACAAATAGTCAGAGCTGACAAAGGAGCAGAATTAGAACAGTACTTGAGGAAGATTAACATGGCAGTAACCTGAAGAATAGACCAAGCTGGATGAGGTTGGAGCGAAGGAACTGAGAAAGAGAGCCTGGCACAGTCAGTGGCCATGAGAATGGACCAGAGGCAACTCACTAGAGGGACACTGTAGAGGTGGAATCTATTGTTCTTGACAAAGGACAGAGGAGTCAAAGGTGGCTTCAAGGTGCCTGGCCTGGAAAAATGCCACAGAGGTGGTGATGGCAGAAGGAGTAGCCATAACAGAAATAGGAAACACAGGAACTACACAAGTCACCAGATCACCAGAAAAATTCATGGTAAAAAAAACTATGGTGGAGTGTCAAGAAAAACCCAAATATTTAAATTTTAATTAGTCCACTTGTGATGATACGCTAAATAAAGTTTATGCTAGATCCTTAAGTTAGATTTTTTCTCTTGAATCTCTTTGTTCTCACCAGGGGTAGCGTTAGCCCTGATCTCATAGCTAGCTCTGTTTCAAGTGTTAGCAGTTATTTCAGCCTTGACCATACCTAAGACACTTAACAATTAGCATGAACTATAAGGACAAGAGAAGCAAGAGAAGATCTTTCTCTTTTTTTGAGGAAGATTAGCGCTGAGCTAACATCTGCCACCACCAATCCTCCTCTTTTTTTGTTGAGGAAGATTGGCCCTGAGCTAACAGCTGTGCCCATCTGCCTTTATTTTATACGTGGGATGCCTGCCACAGCATGGCTTGATAAGCGGTGCGTAGATCCGCGCCTGGAATCCAGGCCTGCAAACCCCGGGCCAACAAAGCAGAGCGCGCCAACTTAACCATTATGCCACCGTGCTTGCCCCCAGAGAAGATCTTTTTTACTGGGCTTTGCCTGAACTAGACTCCTGAGATCTACCACATGAGCCTGCTTTGACGAACTCCATGATGAACTTTTTCCTGTCTCAGGGCTGCAAACGTGTCATTTCCTCTGCCTAGACTACTTTCTTCTTATTCTTCTCAGGACTAACTCTTACTTATCTCTCGGGTTCCAGTTTAAATGTCATTTCCTCACCAATCTAAATCTGAAGTCTCAACTGTTATTCTCATTCACAGCAACTTGTTATTTTCCTTCATAAAATTTATCACAATTTGTAATTGTATGTTGATTATATGTTTATGTATTTATTTACTATCTAACTCTCTCACATGACTGAAGCTCCATGAGGGAAGGGTCTATGTCTGTTGTATTCACCCACTCTACACTTAGTCCCTGACAAAAAGCCTCATGTTCAATATATATCTGTTAAATGAATGAATAATTGATCCCTGATCTCTTCAGGGGACCAATCCTTGCCATGTTTTCTAGTTTCCTTATAAGAGAATTTGGTGGATTATTAAGGAAGATTGCTAGTACTCTGTTTCAAGTTTTAGAAAAAGTTTTCTCATGTGAAAATATGTCATACTTCTTTGAAGAAACATTCCCCCCTAAGGCATAGTTTTTAGAAGCATTATATGTTTAATCAACTAAATTATCTTTTTAAAAAGTTTAAATAAAATCTTATGTCAAGGGGACACATATTCTATGTTCGCATTGAGTGAGGTATATAAATCACAGAAATACTAATTATTATACATAATAAAAAATCCAAGTCAAAATTTCCAGGAATCATTTCTTTGTAACAACAGTGTTATTAATAAGGAGTTGACATGGACAAGACGCATACATAAATGATATTAAAAAGAACAGTTCCTCTCCTTTCCCTGGAGGTTCTTGTACCCAAAGAAATGAGAGATGAATAAGAAGTCTGAAATAAGAGACATTTGGGAAAAGTCTTTGTTTTTTCCTTTTCTAGTTTCTTTTCTGATTTTGCCTTTTGTTTTCATATTGCCTCTGGTGGCTTTCACCCCTTCTTTCTCACCTTCTGTCTATTTGCTCCCTTCCCTTTGTTTTAGTGATATTAAACACGCCCCCTCAAATTCTAGCATTTACTGAAGTCAAACCTCATTTTTTTTCCTGGTAATCAGATCCAAATAGCCCAAAAGAGAATCATATTTTTGTCAGATCTTGATACAAGTACTACCCAACAAACTCCTGTGACCTGGGGATCCCCTTCTATTTTTTTTAATTTTAAAATTTTATTTTTTATTTTTAATTTTTTTTGAGGAAGATTAGCCCTGAGCTAACATCTGCTGCCAATCCTCCTCTTTTTGCTGAGGAAGACTGGCCCTGAGCTAACATCAGTGCCCATCTTCCACTGCTTTATATGTGGGACGCCTACCACAGCATGGCTTGCCAACCAGTGCCATGTCTGCACCTGGGTTCTGAACCTGCAAACACTGGGCCGCCAAAGCGGAATGTGCAAACTTAACTGCCAGCCTGGGATCCCCTTCTAGAAGAAGGAGGTACTCTATGGCCCCCATGTAGGGATCATAGCAGGTAACTCAATAAATCATAGCCACTATTATGCTTGGTGAAGAATATCTGCTTCCCACTCCCACCTATAGACGTAAAAATATCTTTTGGGGGTACCAAGTAGAATAAATAACATGTGTTTGGCTCTTTACAAGATACTTTTCATTCATGATCTAATTTACCTTTTTTTAATGGTTTATCAATTATTACTTTACGATAGTTTTAAGATTTTATTTTTTTTCCTTTTTCTCCCCAAAGCCCCCCGGTACACAGTTGTATATTCTTCGTTGTGGGTCCTTCTAGTTGTGGCATGTGGGACACCGCCTCAGCGTGACTTGATGAACAGTGCCATGTCCGCACCCAGGATTCGAACCAACGAAACACTGGGCCGCCTACAGCGGAGCGTGCGAACTCAACCACTCGGCCACAGGGCCAGCCCCATTTATGATAGTTTTAAATTATACCTGAACGGACTTTAATTCTTACAATAAAACCTGTGAATAGATATTATTGTTATCACCCGCCTTTTACATATAACCAAAGTGAAGTTCAGAGAGATAAAACGACTTTCCAAAGCCAGCTCTGATGGCCTATTGGTTAAAATTTGGTGCGCTGCTCTGGGGACCCAGGTTCGGTTCCCAAGCGTGGAACCACAACACCAGTCTGTCAGTAGCCATGCTGTGGCGGCAGCTCACAAAGAAGAACCAGAAGAACTTACAAATATACACAGCTATGTACGGGGGCTTTGGGGGCATAAAAGAAGAAAAAAGGAGGAAGATTGGCCACAGATGTTAACGTAGGGCAAATCTTCCACTGCAAATAAATAGATAAATAAATAAATAAATAATTTTCCCAAGGTTACTCATCTAGTAATTGCCAAAATTCAGGCTCTAACTAGTCCCCAACTCCATAATTTGTAGTCTTCCAACATATAAAAAATAAATCTCCATATCAAGAGTAGGAATAGGAATAGAAACAGTGACAAGTAAAGGAACATGATCTAAACTTAGAGAGCTATTTATAAAATCAAGATGTGGTTTTATAACCACATATAAAACCAGAATCATTCATGTACTGCCTCATTCCACGTACCCTTCTCCTCCAAAGCAAATGTGCGTAAACATCTTACATAGCAGAATTTGTCCTAGTGGGAAGAGTCATCAACTGCTCATAGGCCACTCCAACCAGAGGTGACTTATACTCTAATCAAGCAGCAGTCTGAGAGTAGGCTCTCTATTTCAGGTCCTTACTATCTCTTGCCTGGACAATTCCAAAAGCCTCCTAACAAGCCTTCATGCCTCTGGTCTTGTCTGCCTTCAGTCCACCCTCCACACTATTATCAGGAATGTTTTGGAAGTACAGATCTGTTCATGCCCTTCCCTTCTTATCATCCTTCAATGGCTTCTGTTTGGGGCTGAATCGTGTCCCCCAAAAGTTCATATGTTGAAGTTCTAACTTCTAGTATATCTGAATGTGACTGTATTTGGAGATAGGGTGTTTAAAGATGTAATTAAGTTAAAATGAGGCCATCAGAGTGGGCCCTAATCCAATTTGACTGGTGTCCTTATAAGAAGAGGAAATTTAGACACAGTCACATACAGAGGGAAGACCATGTGAAGACATAGAGAGCACAGCCATTTGCAAGCCAGGGAGAGAGGCCTCAGAAGAAATCAAACCTGTCGATACTTTGATCTTGGACTTCTAGCCTCCAGAACTGTGAAAAAATAAATTTCTGTTGTTTAAGCCTCTCAATCTGTGGTACTGTGTTATGGGAGCCCTTGAAAATTAACACAACTTCCCAATGCCTACAACATAAATGTAAACTTCTTAGTGTGGCATTCAAGGTCCTTCATGATCCGATGACTCCTTCTCCAGCCTTACAATCATATACCGCATAAAGACGTTTTAGTCAACAATGGACCACATACACAATGGTGGTCCCATAAAATTAGTACCACGTAGCCTAGGTGTGTAGTAGGCTATACCATGTAGGTTTGTGTAGATATACCCTACGATGTTCACACAGCAACGAAATTGCTTAACAATGCATTTCTCAGAATGCATCCCCGTTGTTAAGTGACACGTGACTGTATTTCTGGCTACTCCCTGTCTTTGATCATATACTCCAGAACACTAAATCTTTCTTGTCCCTATACCTTTGCCTTCTCTTACTCATTTTATCCTCCAAGACTTAGCTCCTTACTGCCCTCCCCTCCAGGCTGAATGAGTTATCCCTCCTCTACTAATGTGTGATGTCCCGGGAGGGGGACTGTTGTATTCATTGTTTAGCCCCTGACTCTATCACACTGGTCCATGCACAGGCAGATATCAACACATATCTGTTGAAGAGAACTGAGGATGGGCGGAGAGGGAAGAGTAGTAGGGAAACCACTCTCTGTTTTAGTGATCTCCTTGCACACAGTGAGGAGTCAACTTACCCCTCTTTGGCAAGACCTCAGGCCTCTTTATCTAATTTCAAAGTTAAGAAAAGACTTGCACTGTGGAACTCAGAACATTGAGAACATGACTCATGAGTTTCAGCTGTCTCCCCCATGTCCTTCTCCTTTGGCCTCTAGTTTCTTCTTCATAGCTTCTTTGGATCCCCTAGTCTGTCTAAATGTGGATGAACCTGTCAGGCATAAGTAAGTCCTGGAGGAGGGAGGGATTCTCTTTCTCTCTCCCCGCTCCTCTCAATTCCTCTTATGCATTATTTTTGTTCTCTCCTACTACAGAAGGGCTTCCTCGATGCTACCAGGGAAGAAAGATGTGGCAACTTCAAGCTTATGTAGTCTCGTTTTAGCAACTCCAGTGGAAAAAGAGATTTTTTTTTTTCTCTTCTGGGAAAAGATTAACTAACATTCTTGGGTCACATGCCTGCTTCTTCGACCAATTACTGTTGCAGAGGAATGAGGTACTATGATTGTCCAGGCCTGAGACAAATTCTCCATGCTGCCCTCCCTCTACTTCCAGAAACACACACAGATAATCTGGCTAGTGGTGGTGGGCTGTTAGGGTCCTTCCAGACAAATGTATTAGCTGCAAAAAATGTTAAGGTGAGTGCTGACAAAGACGTGTACACAAATTTTTATAGCAGCTTTATAATACCTAGAAACTGGAAACGACTCAAATGTCCACCAATAGATGATCATATAAACAAAGTGTGGTATCTAAATCTAATAAAACCTCAGCAATAAAAAAGAATGAACTACTGCTATACACAAAAACATGAGTGAATCTCAAAAATCTCATGCTGAGCAAAAGAAGCCAGACACAAGAGTATATACTGTATGATCCTATTTTTTTTTAAATTTTTTTAGTTATTTTTTTGAGGAAGATAAGCCCTGAGCTAACTGCTGCCAATCCTCCTCCTTTTGCTGAGGAAGACTGGCCCTAAGCTAACATCCATGCCCATCTTCCTCTACTTTATATGTGGGACGCCTACCACAGCATGGCTTGCCAAGTGGTGCCCTGTCTGCACCTGGGATCCAAACCAGTGAACCCCAGGCCACTGAAGCAGAATGTGTGAACTTAACCGCTGTGCCACCAGGCCGCCCCCTGTATGATCCTATTTAAATAGAACTTTAGAAAAGACATATCTAATTTATAGTGACAGAAATCTATAGTGGTTCCCTAGTTGTGTGTGTATGGGGGCAACTGACAAGAAGAGGGCACAAGGTAACTTTTTGAGGTAATGGTAAAACTCTATAGATTGAGTGGTGATAGTTACATAGGTGTATAAATTTGTCAAGTCACCAAAAAGTAGACTTAAAATGGGTGCATTTTATTGTATATAAAGTATGCTTTGATAAAAGTTATTTTAAATATATATATATAAAGTGAGTGCTGAGCTGTTGTAATAATAATCAAAATACTGATCTTTCAGGATAAAACCCAAGATATCCTTGGAACCCAACTCCTCTTTGGTTGGACCTCTAATTGTCTCTGCAGCCCTGTCTTTCACTGTGCCCCTCTCTTATACAATACTTTGGCATCTCAAATTAATTGCAGTTCCCTAAAAATTCCAAGCTATTTTCCCACCTCTTGAGTCTTTACACATGCTGTCCCTCTGCGCATAATGGTCCAGCAGGCAAACAACTCTTCTTTTAGGACTCAGGTCAAGGATCATTTGTGCTGCCTTTCTAGATTGCTTTAGGTAGCAAGTACTAGCCCCTCTTTTTCTCTGCACTATACACTGCACATTCTATTGCTTTCATTTGTTTGCACATTGACTCCTCTACTAGACTCCTGAGGGCAGGTATGAAAGAAATTTTTTCCACTGACATAAGTTTAGAGGTGTTTGGAACACTTGGACAATAGAGATTAAGCTAAAATTTCTTAAAAGCTCACTATGTGTCAGAAACTGCTATACTTTTTCACTTCCTGATTGGGACTATCTTGTCTATGGCTGTGACATCAGCGTTTTGGAGGAAATCTATAAGCTGAGACAATACAATCCAGCAACATTTTGCATTTCTCTAACGTCTTGAACATTATCCTAAAACATTTCTTTAATTATGAAGAGATTTCCTGCTAATTATTAAATCCACATGTATTTAATTTAATCCCTGTTTGATGCATTCACTCTCAGTCCATCACTGTTTTACTTTTAAGATCTACTTGATGTTTAAGAAGGCATTAGAACCCCATAATGCTCATTTCTGAGAAAAAGAGGGTGTGGGTGAAATTAAGCAAAACCAAATGTTAACAAAGTCCTCAAGGATTAAAAAGAATCTTTTTTTTGTTTTTAAAGATTTTATTTTTCCTTTTTAATCCCCAAAGCACGCCGGTACATAGTTGTGTAATTTTAGTTGTGGGTCCTTCCAACTGTAGCACGTGGGATGCCGCCCCAGTATGGCTCAACAAGTGGTGCCACGTTGGCGCCCAGGATCCAAACCAGGGAAAATCTGGGCTGCTGAAGCAGAGCACGTGAACCCAACCACTCTGCCACGGGGCTGGCCCCTAAAGAGAATCTTAATGAGGAAAATTATGCTATGCTGTTTTGACTTTTCAGGCACCAAGTAAGTCGCTGTTGACTTGAGAGGTCCTCACATCTTTATTACATATTTTCTCCCAAGAGACTGTGAAGAAGTGAGAAAAGGAATAGTTAGATGGGTATAGAAATGTTTGGCATTGTATTTCCAGCAATATTTCAGTCTAGATTTTCTGAAAACTCTCTGCTATGAAACACCTAAAATTGCTGACTAAAATACCACAAGCATTATTTTAAATGCACATTTGAGCTCCTAAGAGAGCAAAAGTCCAGGGACTCTTTTTTGTTTTTTAAGTCCAGGGACTAAAAATAAAGAGAGAACTAAAACTGTAGGATAGACATGAATTGATCCTATAGATGGGGGAGTGGAAGACGTTGCTTGACTCAGTAATCAAGGACCTGGTGTTTTAAAAGAAACATGGATAGAAAATAAAGCAGGATGCCCAGGAAAAACTGGGATCTTCAGTCAAAGAATGAATCAGAATTTTTCCACCATCATAGATAAATAACACGGAAGAATGTCTGTTTTAGCCTTGTTCTGCATGAAAAAAAGTCTCCCTCAAGAATTTGTGACCATAGGCCTATCCTCAGGTGGGTTTGAGGATCATATTTACACTAACTACATGTTTTTATGACCTCTAAGCCAAAACATTAAAGTAAAAAATTGGTCCTACATTGAGGCATTTGACAAGAACAAATACTAAATCCCTCTAGAAGGGCCAACCTCAACCCAGATCACACAACATTCACACAGATAAAGCCCTGCCAAAGATGAGCTCTTAAAAATTAAAAAATGTAATTTAAAAATTTACAAAATGTAAAATTATATATTCTACAATAGGCAAGAGTCAGCCTATGAGCTTATAAACAGACACCATCGAGAAAGTGAAAAGGCAAGGCACAGACTGGGAGAAAACAGTCACAACACATATATCTGTCAAAGGAGTTGTATCCAGAATATATAAAGAACGCCTACTAATTTATAAGAATGACACGACAACTCAATTAAAAACCTGAACAAACAGTTTGCACAAATACATCACAAAAGATATCCAAATGGCCAACAAACATATGAAAACATGCTCAATATCATTACTCATCTAGGGAATGCAAATAAGAACCAAAATAAGATATCACTACACATTCACCAGAATGGCTATAACTAAAAGACTGACAATACCAATTGTTGGTGAATATGTGGAGTAACTGGAATGCTCATATATTGTGGATGAGAGTACAAAATTATACAACCACTTTAGAAAACTGATTGGAGTTTCTAATGAAGTTAAACATTTTTCAAAATTGATGTAGAAACAAAAACCTCAGAATTAGGAAGCATAATGGATACTGAGCATAAAAATAAACCTAAATCCATACCTAGATACACTGCAGTGAAATTATCAAAAACTAAGGGAAGAGCTTAACACAACCAGGGAAGGTCTAGAAACAATGACCTACCCAGTAGTAATAAGAATCTTTAAATGCCCAGGTTGTGATCTTGAAATACCATTTCCCACAAAAAGAAACTAGGATATCTTAGAGACAGAGCTGGTTCTAGATCTAGGACAGGAAAGTACAAGATGAATCTGGAACATTTTGTCATACTCTAGCAAGGAAGCTATCAAAGACCATGGAAATGTCAAAAAGACTCAGGAAACAACTTGAAGAAGCTCTCACTGGGCAAAAATGGGACAACTGGAGTGTCTATATAAATAAGTGTAATGGATTAAAGTTTATTAAATCCTTGAGCTCATAGTGATATTTTTAAAAAGGTCACATTCAGAGTATGATAGGGAACCAATTAATTATCTTGAAAACTGGCAAATAAAGGGAAAGAATCAAGCATTTATCCTGCCTTTATGAATTATGTCATTAAGTAAACAGTAGATAATTGAAAGCACCTCTTTACAGAAGTATTTCAGCAAATAAATAAAAAAGAAAGGATTAGAAAATCACCAGTTTCTAACCCCAATGGATTAATGGATCTAGGCAAAGAGGATCAATGACTGCTAACATCACATAAAAAAGGGACAACCAGGCAACCACACATAATGTGTAGTCATATCACAGGAATCAAACCTGAATCTGATCAAGCCTCTGCATCCAGCTCCTAATTTGTGGGCAATACAAAGGACATAGGACAATGTGGAACTGCACCTTGAATATGCAATTAGTAAAATTCAAACTGTGCATACTCTACAAGTAAAATAGACCAGGTTCATCAACAGATAAATGTTAAGGAAAAGAAAGGGATGAAGAATGAAACTATAAATTAAAAGAGATTTAAGACCTAGAGGAAAGAAAAAAGACATATTAATTTTTTTAAAAAAAAGCAAGACTAAACTGTAGTATCACACGGGTGATAAGACTACAAAGAAATGCAAGGAAATGATTGCTATAAAAGTCAGGATAGTGGTTATTTTTGAGGGAGAAAGGTGCTTGTAATTTGGGATAAGGAGCTAACAAAGTTTTATTTCTTTTTTTTTTAAGATTTTATTTTTCCTTTTTCTCCCCAAAGCCCCCCGGTACATAGCTGTATATTTTTAGTTGTGGGTCCTTCTAGCTGGGGTATGTGGGACACTGCCTCAGCGTGGTTTGATGAGCGGTGACATGTCCACGCCCAGGATCCAAACCAGTGAAACCCTGGGCTGCTGAAGTAGAGTGTGTGAACTTAACCACTCGGTCATGGGGCCAGCCCCCAAAGTTTTATTTCTTGACCTGTGTACTGATTAAAAAGTTTACTTTATAGTAATTCATTAAGCTATACATGTAAGTGTGTGTGATTTTCTGTATCTGTGTTTTATTTCATAATAAAAATTATTTAAAACAACCAGACATGGTTGCACAACTTGGTAAATATACTAAAACTGCTGAAATATATACTTTAAAACAATAAGTTTTTATGTTATATGAATTATATCTCAAAAAAAGTTTTTAAAAAAGGAATAAACCTTAGAGAATTAAAAAAAAAGACACTAGAGCAAAAAAAATCAGTTGATTTACAAAGGAATAACACACTACAACAGATTCCTCAAGATTAACAATGGAATCTAGAAGATCATGGAATAATATCTTCAAAGGATGGACTGAAAATAACTGTCAACTTAAATCTTTATTCAGCTAAATTATTATACAAAAAAATGAGGATAAAATAGACATTTTTAGACAAAATGAAGAGAGTTTACCACTAGCAGATCTTCATTGAAGGAACTATTAAAAGATAGACTTTATGAAAAAGGAAAATGGGCCTAGGAGTAAATAGAAGAAGAACTGGTGAGCAGAAGTAGATGGCATTGCTGAAGTGTCTGGATTTTATATTTAATTTATGCAGAATGTGGAGTAAAGGGAATGAGCACAAGAAACTCTTGGTCCCACTATTTAAACCTGAGCAATGATACAAAGGCTATAAACCATAAAGGAAAAAAAGATTGACAGATTTGAATACAGAAAAAATTCTGTATGGAAAAATATATCTTAGACAGCATTAAAAAATTATAAAACTGGGGGGGGGGCAGGGCCAAGATGGCAGAGTGAGTGGTCTTCTTTGTCTCTCCCCCGTCAAATCTACAACTAATTGGACATTCACCGATTAACAAAGGATATCCAGATAGCATCTCAAGATGCTTAAAAGTCTCGTGCTACTACACATAGGAAGGTGGACGGACTTCCCCCCAGGAGGAGGTGGAAATGGGTGAAAACTCTCTGACCCCCGACCCCCGACTCCCGGACAGCCTAGTTCCTGCAGGAGGCTCTCTTCCAGCAGACTCCCCCATAGCATCGCCACACACCAAGGGCAGGAGTGTGCACTCACCAGCAGAGCGACGGTGGAAACAGGTGACAATGATGCGGGATCGGTGAGCCGAGGAGTCGAAAGAAAGATTTCTTAGACTCTCAAGATCTGGCAGTAGTGCTCTTTTATTTAGAAAATAGTGTGGAATAGCATGGGGACAGGACCCATGGGCAGTCAGAGCTTCTGCTGCTGCCGCTTCTGCTGCCCCCGCTGGCATGGGGACAGAGCCCATGGGCAGGCAGAGCCGCTGCTGCTGCCCCCGCTGGCATGGGGACAGGATCCATGGGCAGGCAGAGCTGGTGCGTGGGGACAGGACCCACGGGCAGTCAGAGCTCCTGCTGCTGCCCCGAACTGAGGGTTAGGGCCAAATTTAAGGCATAGGTATGTGAGTTATCTCTTTACAAGACAAAGAATATGTAAAAAAGTTAAAATGGTAGATAAGAATCAAACCGGATTGAGTAAATGGCAGAAGTCACCGCTTGAATTTTATCCTTGGCTAAAGACAAAGGAGGATCTGTGGGGGGGAGGGTCAGTTACATGAGGTTGCCAGACAGTAACCAACTTAAGTTCTTGCCTCTGGCATTGACCAAGAGCCTCTAGAGATAAGACCATCCCCCCTCTTCCTGGCACAGAGAGGGAGGCATCTTCACAGATAGAGGTTTCCCTTAGAAATGTAAATGTTTCCCAACAAAGGGGCAAACAAATTCCATTCCTTGGAGCCTGAATCTCATCTGTAGTTTTAAAACTAACCAGCCTAAAAATCCTCATCATAAGCCATTTTAAAATTAAGCAGCCTAAAAATCCTCATCAACAACAGCCCTACCCAAGCCCCCCGTGATCACATCTAAGCCCAGGGGGAATCCCCAGGGTCCTGCACCCACCGGCAGGGAAGGCCTCTGCTCGCCATTAGCAGGGAGGCCCTTCCCAGAAGCCAGAACAAAGAGAAGCTCCTGACGGGCCTGGCAAGGCACCAGACCGCAAGCTGCCACTGGGCTCACGGTCTCCAGTGCACGGCTTGGTGCAGGGGGTGCCCGGTCTTCCCGTGGACGTGCTTGGGGACACGGTTGGAGCTCCAGCACCTGGCTCTGAGGCGTGGAGGAAGGCTTCGGGGTTCCGCACCTCCCCGGCAGGGAAAGCCTCTGCTCTCCATTAGCAGGGAGGCCACGCCCAGAATCCAGGACAAAGGGAAGCTCCCAGTGGGCGGGTCCCCTGGCGCAGCACCAGACCACAAGCTGCTGCTGGGCTCACGGTCTCCGGTGCACGGGTGGTGTAGGGGGCGCCCAGACTTCCCATAGACATGCTTGGGGAACGGTTGGAGCTCCATCGCCTGGCTCTGTGGCATGGGGGAAGGCTCTGGGGTCCCGCACCTCCCCAGCAGGGAAAGCCTCTGCTCGCCATTAGCAGGGAGGCCACACCCAGAATCCAGGACAAAGGGAAGCTCCCAGTGGACGGATTCCCCGGCACGGCACCAGACTGTAAGCTGCTGCTGGGCTCATGGTCTCCGGCACACGGGTCGGTGCAGGGGGTGCCCAGACTTCCCGTGGATGTGCTTGGGGACTGGGTGGAGCTCCAACACGTGGCTCTGCGGCCCGGGCCATCACTCCAGGATCCCGCACCCTCCAGCAGGGAGGGCCTCTGCTCGCCACTGGCAGGGAGGCCCCGCCCAGCATTCGGAACACCGGGAAGCTCCCTAGAGCAGAATTCCCCACAAGGCAGCAGCTTACAAGCCACCACCAGGCCCATGGACTCTGGCCATGTCCCAGACAAGGCAAGGGGCTCCCAGAGATCCCGTGACAGTGGAGTGGGGCAGAGCACAGCTCCGGTGAAACGGCTACATAGCCCAGGGGGGAAGTCCAGGTTCCTACAGCAGCCTCAGCGAAAGCCTCTGCACAGCACTAGTGGAGAGGTCCCGACTGGCAATCGCAAGGCGGGAAGGCCCTGGGGCAAAAGCAGCACAGCTAGGTGAGCTAACAACAGACTGCAGAAGATACCCATAGCTCTGCTGGGACCTATAGTGGACAAGTGTGATCTGGTGGGCTCTGTTAGGGACAAATTGGTGATTATAGGTGATCCTGCTCCTGGCTGATGGGAAAGCCCACAACACCGCTGCAGACCACAAGGAGGGAGTGCATCTAAGTGGGCTGCAGCAGTAGGCACCAGCAGCCTGAGGCCCCCTTGTGATTGCCCCCACAACCAATGAGGGACACCACAGGACCACTGTGATGACGAGGAGGGGTCCAGGCCCAGTCAGTAACAGCTGACAGGGTTCCTGGTTGGTGCAGTCTAAACAGCTGCCCCCCCACACACCAGTCGCAACAAGTGGAAGCAGCGACTAAACTCTATCTCTATGAGGAGGCACAAATCCACACCATCAAGCAGTATGAAAAAATATATTAAATCTCCAGAACAGAAGGAAAATGATAAGCATCCAGAAAACAATCCCAAAGATAATGAAATCTATAACATAAATGACAATGATTTCAAAACTGCCATTATGAATAAACTCAACAAGTTAAAAGAGTATTCAGATAGACAACTCAATGAGTTCAGGAGCTATGTCACAAAAGAGCTTAACACTATAAAGAAGAACCAATTAGAAATACTGGAGATGAAGAACACAGTGGAGGAGATTAAGAAAAATCTGGACTCTCTGAACAGTAGGGTCGATAACATGGAGGACAGAATTAGCAATTTGGAGGATAGGAATATAGAAATGCTGCAGGCTGAGGAGGAGAGAGAACTAAGACTAAAAAGAAATGAAGAAACTCTCCGAGACTTATCTGACTCAATTAGGAGATGCAACATAAGGATTATAGGTATACCAGAGGGAGAAGAGAAGGAGAAGGGGGCAGAAGGCCTGTTCAAAGAAATAATAGCTGAGAACTTTCCAAACTTGGGAAGAGAGATGGAACTTCATGTGACAGAGCCAATACATCTCCAAACTTTATTAACGCAAGAAGACCAACCCCAAGGCATATAGTAGTGAAACTAGCAAAAGTCAACGACAAAGAGAAAATACTAAGGGCAGCCAGGCAGAAGAAAATAACTTACAAAGGAAACCCCATAAGGCTATCAGCAGATTTCTCAGGAGAGACCTTACAGGCTAGAAGAGATTGGAATGAAATATTCAAAACTCTGAAGGACAAAAACCTGCAGCCAAGAATACTCTACCCAGCAAAAATATCCTTCAAATACAATGGAGAAATAAAAACTTTCCCAGATAAACAAAAGTTAAGGGAGTTCATCACCACAAAACCTCCTCTTCAAGAAATGCTCAGGAAGAAACTCATTCCTGAAAAATCAGAAAAAGGAAAGGGGTTACAAAATCCAGAACAAAGGAGATAAGCAGAAGGACAATAACACAAAGTAACAGATCTCCATCAGGACAAAATGCAAAAGAACCGGAAAACAAGTGATAAAATGGCAACAGTAGGCCCCCACGTTTCAATAATCACACTAAACGTGAATGGATTGAACTCTCCAATCAAAAGGCACAGAGTGGCAGGATGGATCAAACAACAAGATCCAACAATATGCTGCCTCCAGGAAACACACCTCAGCCCCAAAGACAAACACAGACTCAAAGTGAAGGGATGGAAGACAATACTCCAAGCTAATAATGAACAAAAGAAAGCAGCTGTTGCCATACTTATATCAGACAAAGTAGACTTTAAAGCAAAACAGATAAAGAAAGACAAAGAGGGGCAGTATATAATGATAAAAGGGATGTTCCACCAAGATGACATAACACTTATAAATATAGACGCACCTAACACAGGAGCAGCAAAATTCGTACAGAAACTATTAACAAAACTAAAAGGAGACATCAACAGCAATACAATAATAGTAGGGGACCTCAACACCCCATTAACACCAATGGACAAATCATCCAGACAGAAAATCAACAAGGAAATTATAGAATTAAATGAAAAATTAGATCAGATGGATGTAATAGATATATATAGGACACTTCCTCCAAAAACAGCACATTACACATTCTTCTCAAGCACGCATGGAACATTCTCAAGGATAGACCATATCTTGGGAAACAAAACAAGCATCAATAAGTTCAAGAGGGTTGAAATAATATCAAGCATCTTTTCTGATCACAATGCTATGAAACTAGAAATCAACTACAAGAATAAAGCTGGGAAAGGGCCAAAAATGTGGAGACTAAACAACATGCTACTGAACAATGGATTATTGAAGAAATTAAAGAAGAAATCAAATATTATCTGGAGACAAATGAAAATGAAAACACACCGTACCAAATTATTTGGGATGCAGCAAAGGCAGTCCTAAGAGGGAAATTCATTGCAATACGGGCTCACCTCAATAAGCAAGAAAAATCTTACATAAACAACCTCAAATGACACCTAACGGAATTAGAAAAAAGAAGAACAAACAAAGCCCAAAGTCATAAAAGAAGGGAAATAATAAAAATTAGAGCAGAAATAAATTATATTGAAACAAAAAAGACAGTAGCAAGGATCAATGAAACAAAGAGTTGGTTCTTCAAAAAAATTAACAAAATCGACAAACCCTTAGCCACTAAAAAAAAAAAGAGAGAACACTCACTAAAAAAAAAAGAGAGAAGTCTCAAATAAATAAAATTAGAAATGAGAGAGGAGAAATCACAACAGATACCAAAGAAATACAAAGGATCATAAGAGAATACTATGAAAAACTATATGCCAACAAATTGAACAACCTGGAAGAAATGGATAAATTCCTAGACTCGTACAACCTACCCAAACTGAATCAGGAAGAAATAGAGAATCTGAATAGACCAATCACAAGTAAAGAAATAGAAACAGTAACCAAAAACCTACCCAAAAATAAGAGTCCAGGACCAGACGGCTTCTCTGGAGAATTCTACCAAACATTCAAAGAAGATTTAATACCTATCCTTCTCAAACTATTCCAGAAAATAGAGGAAGATGGAGCACTCCCTAATACATGCTATGAAGCCAACATCACCCTGATGCCCAAACCTGACAAGGACAACACAAAGAAGGAAAACTACAGGCCAATATCACTGATGAACATAGATGCAAAAATCCTCAACAAAATTTTGGCAAACCAAATACAGCAATATATCAAAAAGATTATACACCATGATCAAGTGGGATTTACACCAGGGACACAGGGACAGTTCAACATCCGCAAGTCAATCAACGTGATTCACTACATTAACAAAATGAGAAACAAAAACCACATGATCATCTCAATAGATGCAGAGAAAGCATTCCACAAGATCCAACATCCATTTATGATAAAAACCCTCAATAAAATAGGTATAGAAGGAAAGTACCTTAACATAATAAAGGCCATATATGACAAACCCACAGCCAACGTCATACTCAATGGACAAAAACTGAAATCCATCCCTCTCAGAACAGGAACAAGACAAGGGTGCCCACTTTCACCACTCTCATTCAACATAGTACTGGAGGTTTTGGCCAGAGCTATTCGGCAGGAAAAAGAAATAAAAGGAATACAAATAGGCAATGAAGAAGTAAAACTCTCGCTGTTTGCAGACGACATGATCTTATATATAGAAAACCCCAAAGAATCCATAGAAAAACTATTAGAAACAATCAACAACTACAGCAAAGTTGCAGGGTATAAAATCAACATACATAAATCAGTAGCATTTCTATATGCTAACAACGAACTAACAGAAAAAGATCTCAGGAACTCAATCCCATTCACGATCGCAACAAAAAGAATAAAATGCCCTTGGGATAAATTTAACCAAGGAAGTGAAAGATCTATACAATGAAAACTACAAGATCTTCTTGAAAGAAATCGATGACGACATAAAGAGATGGAAAGACATTCCATGCACATGGATTGGAAGAATAAACATAGTTAAAATGTCCATACTACCTAAAGCAATCTACAGATTCAACGCTATCCCAATCAGAATTCCAATGTCATTCTTTACAGAAATTGAACAGAGAATCCTAAAATTCATATGGGGCAATAAAAGACCCCGAATTGCTAAAGCAATCCTGAGAAAGAAGAACAAAGCTGGAGACATCACAATCCCTGACTTCAAAACATACTGCAAAGCCACAGTAATCAAAACAGCATGGTACTGGTACAAAAACAGGTGCACAGATCAATGGAACAGAATTGAAAGCCCAGAAATAAAACCACACATCTATGGACAGCTAATCTTTAACAAAGGAGCTGAGGGCCTACAATGGAGGAAAGAAAGTCTCTTCAACAAATGGTGCTGGGAAAACTGGACAGCCACATGTAAAAGAATGAAAATCAACCATTCTTTTTCACCATTTACTAAAATAAACTCAAAATGGATCAAAGACCTAAAGATTAGGCCTGAAACAATAAGTCTTCTAGAAGAGAATATCAGCAGCACAGTCTTTGACATCAGCTTCAAACGAATCTTTTCAGACACCATAACCCCTCACATGAGGGAAACAACAGAAAGAATAAACACATGGGACTTCATCAGGCTAAAGAGCTTCTTCAAGGCAAGGGAAAACAGGATTGAAACAAAAAAACAGCCCACTAATTGGGAAAAAATATTCACAAATTATTTATCCGACAAAGGGTTAATCTCCATAATATACAAAGAACTCACACAACTCAACAATAAAAAATCAAATAACCCAATTACAAAATGGGCAGGGGACATGAACAGACATTTCTCCAAAGAAGATATACGGATGGCCAATAGACACATGAAAAGATGCTCATCATCACTAATCATCAGGGAAATGCAAATCAAAACTACACTAAGATATCACCTTACACCTGTTAGAATGGCAAAAATATCTAAAACCAAGAGTGACAAATGTTGGAGAGGCTGTGGAGAAAAGGGAACCCTCAAACACTGTTGGTGGGAATGCAAACTGGTGCAGCCACTATGGAAAACAGTATGGAGATTCCTCAAAAAGTTAAGAATAGAAATACCTTATGACCCAGCCATCCCACTACTGGGTATCTATCCTAAGAACCTGAAATCAGCAATTCCAGAAGTTCCATGCACCCCTATCTTCATTGCAGCATTATTCACAATAGCCAAGTCATGGAACCAACATAAGTGCCCAGCAACTCATGATTGGATAAAGAAGATGTGGTATATATATACAATAGAATACTACTCAGCCATAAAAAAGGACAAAGTCGTCCCATTCACAACAACATGGATAGACCTTGAGGGTATTATGTTGAGTGAAATAAGCCAGACAGAGAAAGACGTACTCTGTATGACTCTACTGATAGGTGGTAGTTAACATATGGACAAAGAGAACTGATCGATGGTTGCCAGGGGAAAGGCGGGTTGGGGGAGGGCACTAGGGGTGAAGTGGTGTACTTACAACATGACTAATAAGGATGTACAACTGTAATTTCACAAGGATGTTAACTTTTATAACCTTAATTAAAAAAATTGTAAAACTGGGGAAAATACATGCAACGTATATGAGTAACTGGTTAATGCAATGATCTTTAAGGAGTTCTCTAAATCAATAAGAAAAACACTGAACCTTCAAATTGAAAGTTGGATAAAGAACATATTCAGAAAATTTATGAAGAAATATAAATGACCAGTAAATGTGCAAAATAAAAAAGATGCTCAACCTAACTGATAATTAAATTATACAATTAAACAATAAAAAGACATAAGCTTTTACCTATCATATTGGTAGAATTTTAAATGATTAGTGATACCACTGTTGGTGAATTTGTGAGGAGTTAGTCTCTTGTACTATCAGTGGCAGTATAAGCTGATTCACATTTTGTGGAACGCAGTTTGGCAATAATTTACCAAATGTTGAATGTCACACATTTTGACCCATCAATTCTACTTCTTTATTTCAATGAAATAATCAAGTAAGTCCACAAAGATATAGGAATATGAATGCCGGTCCAAGACCATAATTTTTTAATTGAAAAAGATTATAGGGGCCGCCCGGTGGTGCAGGGGTTAAGTTCGCATGTTCTGCTTCGGCGGCCCGGGGTTTGCCAGTTCAGATCCTGGGTGCGGACATGGCACTGCTTGTCAAGCCATGTTGTGGCAGGCATCCCACATATAAAGCAGAGGAAGATAGGCACGGATGTTTGATCAGGGCCAGTCTTCCTCAGCAAAAAAGAGGAGGATTGGTGGCAGATGTTAGCTCAGGGCTAATCTTCCTCAAAAAAAAATTATAAACTAGAATGCATCTTATGATGCCAGTTTTGTAAAAACATATGTGTGTGCATTTATATATGCATAATAAAAGTTCTGAAGGACTTTCATTTTTTATTTCTATATTATTTCATTTTTATGAGCTTTTATTTCCTCTATAACCAGAAAAACAGCATAAATTTCCATTTTGAAAAACCTGAATAAGCAAAGCCAAGGCCATGTTTGGAATTGAAAGGGGATTTTTTAATGCCTATAAACTGTCCAGTGCTTTGTTTCAAGCTGTCTCTGTGTGAATTCTCGGGTTGAGGCAGGAGAGGGAAAAGAGGTACTAGTCAAAAATTGATAAAATGAGGATGAAGGACTCCATTCTGAGATAGGGAAAGAAAGGTGAAAGCTTAGAGAAAGAAAGCCACTCTCTTTGTGAATCTGAGTAGTAGAGCTGAAGTGTAAAGAACTTAGATCTACTTGGAGGGGAGGTAAGGTTACCAGGGTACTGGAACTCTCTTTTTTCACATTTCTCTCCGACCTCTAATTGTGCATTACCCCAGCAAAGGGTGAAGAATGTGAAATGAGTAAGAGAAACCTTAACTAAATTGGAGTTGGAAGGGCCTGTAGGGGAGCTCTCAGGTCCTATCATACATCATCAATTTCTCCAAGCAGGAACAGAAATACCCTTCCTTGCATCTCTGACAGGAAGTACAACTACTTTACTACTAAACGAAGATTTCTCTCCCTACCTGGCAACAGCCCAGTCAATGAGAAACACTGCAGCTCAGCCAATGAGAAACTGTTGCCGTCCTGAACTGTTATTCTCCTCCAAAGGACTTTTGCTTAGAACAGCCGCCCCCAACCCTCCTTTTTCTCTACAAAAGCAAGCTCCCCTCCTTTGTTATCTGGATTTGCCTATGGTTTACCATAGCATGCATGTCCAAATTGCAATTCTTTTGGCTATTCTCAAATAAACTCATTTTGAAGATAAAATAACATGCAAATTTTCTTTTTTTTGGTGAGGAAGATTGGCCCTAACCTAACATCTGTTGCCAATCTTCCTCTCTTTTTTTTTCTCCTCAAAGCCCCCAGAACATAGTTGTATATCCTAGTTGTAAGTCATTCTAGTTCTTCTATGTGGGGTGCCACCACAGCATGGCTTGATGAGCAATGTGTAGGTCTGCACATAGGATCTGAACTGGCGAACCCTGGGTCACCGAAGCAGAGCATGCAAACTTAACCACTCTGACACAGGGCCAGCCCTATGAGTTTTCTTTTCAAATTCACAAATATGTGTCAGAAAAGTGTGATCCAAAGGAGGTGACCTCTGAGAGACAGTGACCCCAGAACTGAGCGAGGTACCTACACCAAGACACTTGTGTTCATCACTTCTATGAGTTGCTGCCTGATTTCGGTTTGGTGAATCACCTCTTAGATTCAGCACTCCACTCTCCTTGCATTTTGAGCTCTCTGACTTTATTTGGAATGGGGAATGGTTTTGTCCTCTTGGGGGAGTGAATTTGTCCTCCTCGTTCAAAGCTCTGTCCTTGGGTTCAAGGTGTCATCTTTGGTGAGTACTCAGTTATTTTCTCAAGGAGCACAGTTCCTTTTGGGGCTCGGGATTGCTGGAAATCCAGGAGTTTTTCTTTGGTTTTCACATTTCTTTTAGAATCAGGGCTGGGAATCCAGCAGCGTTCTTTCATTTTTAAATTCCTTTAGGGATCAGGGCTAGGACTCTAGCAACTTTCTTGGATTTTCAAAGAAATTCCAGAAATGAGTTCCCAGTCATCTAAATGTTCTAAGGGAAACCTTCCTTCAGGGCCCCTGGCTGAGTTTATGTTTAAGAACTTTGGGCTCCCAGATGTGCATTTTTTAAAAAATTTTTATTGAGTTAATGATAGGTTACAAACTTGTGAAATTTCAGTTGTACATTATTGTTTGTCAGTCGTGTTGTAAGTGCACCCCTTTGCCCTTTGTGCCCAACCCCCACCCCACCTTTTCCCCAGTAGCTACTAATCTGTTCTCTTTGTCTGCATGTTTAAATTCCTCATATGAGTGGAGTCACACAGAGATTGTCCTTCTCTATCTGGCTTATTTCACTTAACATAATTCCCTCAAGGTCCATCCATGTTGTTGCAAATGGGATGATTTGGTTCTTTTTTACGGCTGAGTAGTATTCCATTGTGTATATATACCACATCTTCTTTATCCAATCATCAGTTGATGGGCACTTAGGTTGCTTCCACATCTTGGCTATTGCAAATAATGATGCAATGAACATTGGGGTGCATGGGACTTTTGGAATTCCTGATTTCAAGTTCTTTGGATAGATACCCAGTAGTGGGATAGCTGGATCATATGGTAGTTCTATTTTTAATTTTTTGAGGAATCTCCATACTGTTTTCCATAGTGGCTGCACCAGTTTACATTCCCACCAACAGTGTATGAGGGTTCCTTTTTCTCCACAACCTCTCCAACATTTGCTACTATTTGTTTGGGTTATTTTTGTCATTCTAATGGGTGTAAGGTGATATCTTACTGTAGTTTTGATTTGCATTTCCCTGATGATCAGTGATGATGAACCACTTTTCACGTGCCTATTGGCCAACTGTATATCTTCTTTGGAGAAATGTCTGTTCATGTCCCCTGCCCAGTTTTTGATCGGGTTGTTTGATTTTTTGTTGTTGAGTTGTGTGAGTTCTTTATTATGGATATTAAGCCTTTGTCGGATGTATGACTTGCAAATATTTTTTCCGGTTAGTGGGTTGTTTTTTTGTTTCAATCCTGTCTTCCTTTGCCTTGAAGAAGTTCTTCAGTCTGATGAAGTCCAATTTGTTTATTCTTTCTATTGTTTCCCTTGTCTGAGAAGACATGGTGTCCAAAAAGGTCCTTTTAATACTGATGTCAAAGAGTGTACTGCCTACATATTCTTCTAGAAGCCTTATGGTTTCAGGTCTTACCTTTAGGTCTTTGATCCATTTTGAGTTTATTTTGGTGAATGGTGAAAAAGAATGGTCAATTTTCATTCTTTTACATGTCGCTTTCCAGTTTTCCCAGCACCGTTTGTTGAAAAGACTTTCTTTTCTCCATTGTATGCCCTCAGCTCCTTTGTCGAAGATTAGCTGTCCATAGATGTATGGTTTTATTTCTGGGCTTTCAATTCTGTTCCATTGATCTGTGCACCTGTTTTTGTACCAGTACCAGGCTGTTTTGATTACAGTAGCTTTGTGCTATGTTTTGAAGTCAGGGATTGTGATGCCTCCAGCTTTGTTCTTTTTTCTCAGGATTGCTTTAGCAATTCGGGGTCTTTTGTCACCCCATATGAATTTTAGGATTCTTTGTTTTACTTCTGTAAAGAATGTCATTGGGATTCTGATTGGGATTGCGTTGAATCTGTAGATTGCTTTAGGTAGAATGGACATTTTAACTCTGTTTATTCTTCCAATCCAAGTACATGGAATGTCATTCCATCTCTTTATGTCGTCATCCATTTCTTTCAGAAAAGCCTTGTAGTTTTCATCGTATACATCTTTCACTTCCTTAGTTAAATTCACCCGGAGGTGTTTTATTCTTTTTGTTGCGATTGTGAATAGTATTGTGTTCTTGAGTTCTTTTTCTGTTAGTTTGTTATTAGAGTATAGAAATGCTACTGATTTATGTAAATTGATAAATTGATAATTGATAAATTGTAAACTTTGCTGTAGTTGTTGATTATTTCTAAAAGTTTTTCTATGGATTCTTTGGGGTTTTCTATATATAGGATCATGTCATCTGCAAACAGCAAGAGTTTCACTTCCTCCCTTCCTATTTGGATTCCTTTTATTCCTTTCTCTTGCCTAATTGCTCTGGCCAAAACCTCCAGTACTATGCTAAATAAGAGTGGTGATAGAGGGCATCCTTGTCTCATTCCTGTTTTCAGGGGGATGGCGCTTAGTTTTTGCCCATTGAGTATGATGTTGGCTGTCAGTTTGTCATATATGGCCTTTATTATGTTAATTCCCTTCTATCCCCATTTTCTTCAGAGTTTTTATCATAAATGGCTGTTGGATCTTGTCAAATGCTTTCTCTGCATCTATTGAGATGATCACGTGGTTTTTATTCCTCAATTTGTTGATGTGGTGTACCACATTGATTGATTTGCGATGTTGAACCATCCCTGTGTCCCTGGTATACAACCCACTTGATCATGATGTATGATCCTTTTGATGAATTCGGGTTGCCAAAATTTTGTTGAGAATTTTTGCATCTATGTTCATCAGCGATATTGGACTATAGTTCTCCTTTTTTGTGCTGTCCTTGTCAGGCTTTGGTATCAGCGTGATGTTGGCCTCATAGAATGTGTTAGGAAGTGTTCCCTCCTCCCTAAGTTTTTGGAATAGCTTGAAAAGGATAGGTATTAAATCCTCTCTGAAAGTTTGGTAGAATTCCCCAGAAAAGCCATCTGGTCCTGAGGTTTTATTCTTTGGGATGCTTTTGATTGCTGTTTCAATCTCTTTCCTTGTGATTGGTCTGTTCAAATTGTCTGCTTCTTCTTGACTAAGCTTTGGGAGATTGTAGGAATCCAAGAATTTATCCATTTCCTCTAGGTTATCCATTTTGTTGGCATATAGTTTTCTGTAGTATTCTCTTATAATCCATTGTATTTCTGTGGAGTCTGTTGTTACTTCTCCTCTTTCATTTCTGATTTTGTTTATTTGAGCTTTCTCTCTTTTTTTCTTTGTAGTCTGGCTAGGGGTTTGTCAATTTTATTTATCTTCTCAAAGAAACAACTCTTTGTTTCATTGATCCTTTCTACTGCCTTTTTTATTTCAATAGCATTTATTTCTGCTCTGATTTTTATTATTTTTCTCTTTCTGCTGACTTTGGGCTTTGTCTGTTCTTCTTTCTCTAATTCAGTTAGGTGTAGTTTAAGATTACTGATTTGGGATTTTTCTTCTTTGTTAAGATGTGCCTCCATTGCAATGAATTTCCCTCTTAATACAGCTTTTGCTGTATCCCATATGAGTTGGTATGGAATGTTATCCTTTTCATTTGTCTCCAGATATTTTTTTATTTCTTCTTTAATTTCTTCAATGATTCATTGCTTGTTCAATAGCATATTGGTTAGTCTCCACATCTTTGTGCCTTTCTCAGCTTTTTTCTTGTAATTAATTTCTAGCTTTATAGCATTATGATCAGAGAAGATGTTTGTTATTATTTCAATTTTTTTAAATTTGTAGAGGCTTGCCTTGTTTCCCAACATATGGTCTATCCTTGAGAATGTCCCATGTGTGCTTGAGAAGAATGTGTATTCTGCTGTTTTGGGGTGAAGTGTTCTATATATGTCTATTAAGTCCAACTGTCTCAGCTTTTTGTTTAGCTCCACTGTTTCCTTGTTGATTTTCTGTCTGGATGATCTGTCCATTGATGTGAGTGTGGTGTTGAGGTCCCCTACTATTATTGTGTTATTTTTGATATCTTCTTTTGGGTTTGTTAATAGTTGCTTTATGAAGTTTGGTGCTCCTGTGTTGGGTGCATAGATATTTATGTGTTATTTCTTCTTGATGAAGTGTCCCTTTGATCATTATGTATTGGCCCTCTATGTCTCTCTTTACCTGCCTTATCTTGAAATCCATTTTGTCTGATATAAGTATTGTGACACCTGCTTTCTCTTGTTTGCTATTAGCTTGGAGTATTGTCTTCCAACCCTTGACTCTGAGCCTGTGTTTGCCCTTGGAGCTGAGGTGTGTTTCCTGGAGGCAACAAATTGTTGGATCTTGTTCTTTAACCCATCTTGCTACTCTGTGTCTTTTTATTGGAGAGTTCAATCCGTTTACATTGAGGGTGATTATTGATGCATGAGGGCTTAATGCTATCATTCTGTCGTTCATTTTCCAGTTTTCCTGTGTTTCCTTTGTTTCTCATCCTGTGTGTTTTAGCCTACCCATTGACTTCTGCAATTTTTTATGCTGGGTTTTTTAGCTTTTTCCTTATTTATGTTTTGTGTCTCTGTTCTGTTTTTTAGTTTAGTGGCTACCCTGCAGTTTGTATCCAGAACCTCATGTATAACATAGTCCATTTTCTGGTGGCCTCTTACTTCCTTAGCCTAAACTGATTCAATCCCTTTCCTCTTCCCCTCCTAAATTATTATTTTCATCTCTTATTCCAACTTGTGTTGTGAGTTTGTGGTTAGAGCAATAAGATTGTCTTTGCTTTGGTGATTTCCTTCCCTTTATCCTAATGCTATGGTTGAATATTTGCTATCCTATTCTGGTTCTATCTATTAGTCTCCCTACTCTGTATTTTGTGACCCCTTTCTCCCTTTTTTTCTTTTTTCAGGTATGAGGGCCTTCCCGAGGATTTCTTGTAGTGGAGGTCTTGTGGCTACAAAATCCCTTAGCTTTTGTTTGTCTGGAAAGGATTTAAGTCCTCCCTCATATCTGAAGGATATTTTTGCTGGATAGAGTATTCTTGGCTGAAGATTTTTATCCTTTAAAGTTTTGAATATGTCATTCCAATCTCTCCTAGCTTGTAAGGTTTCTGTAGAGAAATCTGCTGAAAGTCTGATAGGAGTTCCTTTGTAGGTTATATTCTTCTACCTTGCTGCCCTGACTATTCTTTCTTTGTCATTCATTTTTGCCATTTTTACTACTATATGCCTTGCAGTAGGTCTTTTTACATTGACAAATCTAGGAGATCTGAAACCTTCCTCCACACACACTTCTCACTCAATCCCTAGATTTGGGAAGTTCTCTGCTACTATGTCATTGAGCACACTTTCTGCTCCATTTTCCTTTTCCATGCCCTCAGGAATTCCGATGATTCTTAAGTTGCATTTTCTCATTGAGTCAGCTATTTCTCAGAGATTTTCTTGTTTTGTTAATTCTTAGTTCTCTTTCTTCCTCTGTCTGGAGCCATTCAGCCTGTCTATCTTTGATTATGCTAATTTTCTCCTCTATGGTGTCTACACGGGCATTCAGGGAGTCTGCATTCTGTTTTATTTGATGCATTGTATTTTTCATCTCAAGTATTTCTGATTGATTCTTCTTTATAATTTCAATCTCTTTTGTGAAGTAACTCCAGAACTTGTTGACTTGTTTCTCTATATTTCCCTTTACCTCACTGAGTATTTTGACGATAGCTACTCTGAACTCATTTTCACTTAGTTTACCTATTTCCAAGTCCTCAGGACATAATTCTGTGTTTTTATTATTTTCCTTTTAGACTGGAGCTTTTATAAGTTGCTGGATGGTAGAGGAGCGGTTTTTGCAAATAATGCTATTATTTGGTTGCAGTTACAGCCTGTCTCCACTAGATGGGGGTCGACAGCCACACGTTCTGAGCCCTCTGCCTTCAGTCATGATGGCGGTGCGCAGCGTGGGTTGGGGGAGGAGGGGCACTTTCTCTCTCGTGCAGACCTGGATTCCATTCAGCACTTGCTCTCTGGTTTCCTGGGGCCTTGGCTTGATGGGGTCCCCGCATGTGAAAGCTTTCCCCCATTAGAGGGTTTCTGCTACACAGGCCTGTGGGAGTCCTGGACGATGCTGTGGATGTGAGGCCCCTCCCTCACTCTTTCCCTCACCCCCAGCAGCCATCCCAGTCTCTAGGGGAGGGAGCGAAGATCTCTCTTACCCCATTCCAGCTCCTCTGAGCGGGGCTCCAGACTCTCTGCCCTCCGTCATTTGGCTGCTGTGGGTCTCTGATGATCTCTGTGTTACTAGGATTCTTTTGATTGGAATTCAGTTGCTCCTTTGGGTTGTAATTTGGAGGGGAGAGAGTCCCGGGCGAGCTCCCTCCACCATGTCACTGACTGTCACGCCCCCAGATATGCATTTTTAACTAAGTAGGCCAAATAAACCAAAAGCAGTTCAGAATTACTGTGGCTATTATGGGGCACTTTTGATCTCCCCAAACTCACTTTTATTAAAACCAAGTTGGAAGATTGCAGCTCTAAAATTAAGCAAAATGAACGGTATGACTATTTTTATTGGTAGGTGGAGGCTTCTGGATGTGCACAAAGCTCTATAATAACCTCATTAGAAGATATTGTGTCTAAATTAACCAAAACAACTAAAAAACTGAGGGATAACAAAATGGTATCTGAAGCCTTGTGTTCCCTTCTCCCTTCTTCTTGGTCTCAGGCACCATCTTGTTTGTCTTCCCAGACTCCTTTGTCTCAAACTCCCCCCTGGTAGCCATCTTGTCTCAGACTCCACCCTGGCAGCTATCTTGTACTCAGGATCTGCCCATGATGCCATCTTCTTCTCTTCCCCTCTGCAAAAACCTGCCCCTTTAAAATCAGACTCTCTGAGGATTCAAATGTTAAACCCCTAATTACTATTTCTAAGTTAATTGGAGCAAATAAACAACTAGAGGGAAAAATTTAAATAGTAACTACCCTAGACTTTTGATAATAGGCAAACTGACTACAAAAATAGCTCTAAAAGGATGCTTACAGCATGCAAATAAAAATCTTTAGTAAAAGACTTTGGCCATCTGAATAAGCAACCTTGATTTAGTTCATCTGCCAGAAACACAATTTGGATCCAACTACTGTTTTGAGTTTTATATTACTGGACCTGAGACATAACTAAAGTTTTAAAATGAAAGTTATGAGATTTCTGTTTATGACTGTCTATGTGTCTATGTATGTATGTATGTGAAGCCGTGTACCTGAGGGTTACTGCAAATAATAAGATTATCTTTCAACCTTGTTATGAAAAGAAATTAATCTTGTTAATTTGCTTTTTCTTGTTTAACCTGAGGAGTGACTCAAGGGTCACAAGGATTTATGAGCTTGTTTCACAGAAGAAAAAGAATGCCTTTTCTTTTTCACCAGATGCCTTCCTTTATCACTGGATAACCAGCCCCCAGCTACTGTTGACACCAAATAGTCAGATTGCCCAAGGACTTATCTGGAGTGAAAGAAACACAGATTACCCCTTTGTTTCTCCAAAATTCCTCCTGCCAAACCCCTTAGCTCTATAAAAACTCCCTGCTTTCTTCTTTTGTGAAGGTGGATTTGAGAGAACCTATCCTCCTGCCTTCTTGTTTTTGTCCTATTTGGATAAACTTTTCTCCATCTCCAAGCACCAATGTCTCAGTGATTGTCTTACTGTGCATCAGGCACACAAATTTGAGATTAAGAGGTTCAGTTTCACATGTTACAGACATGTGATATTATTGTACCTCTGGATGGTATTGGTAGAATTGATCTGTCAAAAGGCCTATTTAATTGGCTTGAAATTAAGCACGTATAAATTAAATATTTTTAAACCTCAGAAATATAATGGAAATTAACCCAAATGTTTTCAAGTTTATGTGATCTAAGATTAATCGTTAGTAAATGAAAGCTAGCTTAAGGTTGTTGGTATAAATAAAAAACAGGCATGTCTTTAGTGTTATCAATGCTAAATATAATGCAGACATACAACTTTCATTCCACCTGGGTTTATTAAGCTCATGTTATCTCTGACACAAAATTTGTCAGCAAGGGGCTGGTCCCTTGGCCAAGTAGTTAAGTTTGTGTGCTCCGCTTAGGTGGCCTGGGGTTAGTTGGTTCAGATCCTGGGCACAGACCTACACACCGCTCATCAAGCCATGCTGTGGTAGTATCCCACGTAGAAGAACTAGAATGACCTACAACTAGCATATACAACTATGTACTTGGGCTTTGGGGAGGGAAAAAAAGGAATATTGGCAACAGATGTTAGCTCAGGGCCAATCTTCCTCACTAGAAAAAAAATTTGCCAGCAATAAAGTAACTTAAGATGATGGTTCACTAATGTCTAGTTTAAGCATGATTGTTAAAAGCAAGTAATTTAAATAAATGTAAATAAGATAAAAGTTTATACTAAGTTAAACTAAATAGGGGCTGGCCCCATGGCCGAGTGGTTAAGTTCGCGCGCTCCGCTGCAGGCGGCCCAGTGTTTCGTTAGTTCGAATCCTGGGCGCGGACATGGCACTGCTCATCAGACCACGCTGAGGCAGCGTCCCACATGCCACAACTAGAAGAACCCACAACGAAGAATACACAACTATGTACCGGGGGGCTTTGGGGAGAAAAAGGAAAAAATAAAATCTTTAAAAAAAAAAAAAAAAAGTTAAACTAAATAATGGATGGTCATTATGAATATCTAAATCATTTCCAAATAACATGAACATTAATTACCAAATATGGGTTTATTCACTTTTGGTTTCCTATTGCAGAGAAACTAAGATATTTGAGTCTATTAGTGAACACGTTTTATGCCATGCTGAGAAATTTTCTATGATAAAAGGCACATTTCTAGAAATTTATAAAAGGTATTTATACAAATTAGCCAAGTCACAAAATGCTAATATAGTTCACAATTGCTTACTTCTTAGTTTTCACTAGGAATTGGGAATTCTAAGGGTTAAGAATTCTTACATATGTAATTAAAGCTACTAGAAATCAAAAGGAAACATCTCTGTATGCAAGGATAGTAGGACGTATGCTTCAATAAAAGAAGGTATGAGGAATGGATATGCATTTTGTTGAGGGAAAATAAAGTAATTTTGTCCTAAGGAGAGGCTGGTTATTTCAGAATGGGAAAGAAGAAAACATAGGACAAATTGGAATTTTATTCACAGTCAGGACTAGCTAAGGTTAGAATGAATGCTTTAATATCAAAATTAAGCTGATGCAAAATTAAAATCTGGCTTTCTTTTCTGCTCAAAGGGCAAGGCTTTCTTAGGCTATTGGTCTGCTTTTGATAACAGATAGCAAACGTTTCTTTACCTTTAAGCAATATGCCAAGAAAACAGAGATTTTATGTTTTGTCAAAAAAATTTACACTGTTGTTTCTTTCAGGACTTTAATTACTTAAGAAAACTGACTCTTTTTAGTATTAAAGGAGTTGTTTTTCTTACAACTATGTAACCCTTTACATTTGCCTTTGAAATCCTTTATTGTTACTTTGGCCAAATAGATACTGAAGTATTATTTCATAATGATCTGTGATCCTATTTGATCAGTGTCCAAACCTTTTGGTAGTTTAGACAAGCTTCCCAAAATATTCAAATTCTAAATGAAGTCTTTTCAACTTCAATGTAACATTGGGATTTTCCAAAGGGCACCTGAAACATTTCCAAAGATTTTCTCTCTCTCCTCATAAAAAGAGAGATATTACCCTAATTAGGCTTATTTGGTATGTCAAATTACATGAGAAACATGGCTGAGTAAGTGATAATAAATCTTTTTAGGTTATATTGCATGGATGAATGTTACTAAAAAGTGTTCTAGAAATTGTCTAAAATTCCTAATATAATGTTATTACCTGTAATTCCAGTTACTATCTAAAATGTAAGCCACAAAAATCCCCCAATTTCCTTGCCAATTACATTTACCCATTGCCTTTTTCTAAAGTCTTTTGTGAGTTTCAGACAGTTATTGTTTTACTCTGATGCTTTTACAAATATATTTCATTTTTAAAAAGATTCACGGAAAAAACTCTGACAAGTACTCTAGAATACAGGTTTTGATAACTTTAAGATCATAACACTGAACTGGGTAGGAGGTTCTGGAACTCAAGTGGAGGACTCATTGCTTTAATGTTTTCTTTTCCAGATGTAAAGGAGTTCTTTTTTTCTCCTTCTTTAAGCTATCTATAATTTACAGCAATTTGGTAAAGTGTATCTTTGCAACAAGGGCTGAAACATTTATCTTTTTCTCTCTACTTGATCCTTCTAGAATTTGGAAAGTCTTAAGTCTTCTTTTCATGACAATATATGTATTTGGCATGGGATCAGTGAAGGTCTGTTCTCCTTGTAACAGGACACAACTGGAAATATTGGCTGCATTAGCAAGCCTTTGACTAGAATGTCATATTTAAGAAAGATGCACATAAACTCCTCAGATGAGGGAAACAATAGAAAGAATAAACAAAAGGGACTTCATCAGACTAAAGACCTTCTTCAAGGCAAGGGAAAACAGGATTGAAACAAAAACACAACCCGCTAGTTGGGAAAAAATATTTACAAGTTATTTATCCGACAAAGGGTTAATCTCCATAATATATAAAAGAACTCACACAGCTCAACAACAAAAAATCAAAAAACCCGATCAAAAACTGGGCAGGGGACATGAACAGACATTTCTCCAAAGAAGACATATGGATGGCCAATAGACACATGAAAAGATGTTCATCATCACTAATCATCAGGGAAATGCAAATCAAAACTACACTAAGATATCACCTTACACCTGTTAGAATGGCAAAAATATCCAAAACAAAAAGTGACAAATGTTGGAGAGGTTGTGGAGAAAAAGGAACCCTCATATACTGCTGGTGGGAATGAAAACTGGTGCAACCACTATGGAAAACAGTATGGAGATTTCTCAAAAAATTGAAAATAGAAATACCTTATGACCCAGCCATCCCACTACTCGGTATCTATCCAAAGAACTTGAAATCAGCAATTCCAAAAGTCCCATGCACCCCTATGTTCATTGCAGCATTATTTGCAATAGCCAAGACATGGAAGCAACCTAAGTGCCCAGCAACTGATGATTGGATAAAGAAGATATGGTATATATATACAATGGAATACTACTCAGCCATAAAAAAGGATAAAATCGTCCCATTCACAACAACATGGATGGACCTTGAGGGTATTATGTTAAGTGAAATAAGCCAGATAGAGAAAGACGAACTCTGTATGACTCCACTCATAGGTGGAAGTTAAACATGTAGACAAAGAGAACTGATTGGTGGTTACCAGGGGAAAGGTGGGGTGGGGGGAGGCCACAAAGGATGAAGTGGTGCACCTACAACATGACTAACAATAATGTACCACTGAAATTTCACAAGGCTGTAAACTACCATAATCTTAATAAAAAGTTTTAAAAAAAAAAGGAAAAAAAGAAAGAAAGAAAGAAAGAAAGATGTACATAGACTCAGAAGTGACCAGACAGCTTTTAGGAGCTGCCTTGAAAAATCAGCCTACTACCTCACTTCCAAGGTTTCAGCAAAGCAATCTTAAAAACTAATTTACATGGTTAATCACTATTCTTGCTACATTCATATAAATAATCAGGCCAAGTCTAATACAAACAAATTAGTTTTACTATAATTAACATTAATAAAAATGGGGGTGATTGTAGAGAAAGAATTTATGCATGTGCTTTTGTAGATATTAAATTCTAGTCCTATTAACTGTCTTCATGGTTTTTGTTATATACCTGTAAGCTAGATTGGATCCTAAATTCTTCTAGTTTCTTTAAATGTCGGACTATGGTATTCCAAATTACTGCACTTGAAATCTCCTTGGAAGAGACTATATCAGGTCCTCCTCACTACCCAGATGGCAGCCAAACTTCAAAGAGCCCTGTGTACACATCTCACAGCTACAGAAGGCTCCACCTGACATCTAGTCCCATACAAATGCTAGGGACCTCCAAATCAAATTGACTAGGAAGAGAAGCAGCCAACATCTGAGGCAGACAGCTTTCCCAAGATGACTGGACCAGGCCTGTATACCTTCTGCCTACTGTTGTTTCTTACTTAATTTTCTCCCTCTTTCTCCTGGAAGGACCATGCTCTTGGCCACATTTTCCAATCCCTTGCAAAAGGGGGAAACGTCTCTGATTTGATTTGCCATCAGAAACCTCAGTCTGTCCAAGGCAGTAATCATGCCTTAGTTCACCCTAAAAATAATTCCACTGGGATTCCAGATGCTGTTGTTCATCTAAGTTGCTCTGCTGGCCCATTTTACCAAGTCAGGGTGCTAAGCCCACCTAAACTTGTCTCCTACCTTAATTTAACCTAACCTTGGAAGGGGAAAACAAGATCTTTTGAATATTTGTATGAAAAATTTTGTGGGACCATCAAATAAGTTGAATCGTTCGTATATTTCTTAACACGTTCATGTATTTAGGCAACCTCTAGGTATTTAACAACATAGTATCTGAGCCTTGGTTATATAATGCTAACGCCTCTATGTTGATGAACAAGTCTATAGATGATATCACTTATGCGTGAGACTTACGTACACCCCCTGCTTATATCTTCATCTATGGAGGTTTCAGTAATGGCCTTTATACTTGAGCAATTCATTGCCTTGACAGCTGGATAATACTAGGACAGTGTCCCTTGCTGTATTCACTGTCCTGTTCTCTCTGTATAACCAAAAAGAGACTTCTCATTGGTCTCTCCCAGTGAGTCTCCATAGTTACTTTAAACAAGAACTTCCCGCGGACCAGAGTGACTTCTTCCCATAGACAGGAGTGTCAACAAACAAATGATCAGAAATCTCTCCCTGACACTAGAAGAGTTGGCTGAGTCTATAGCCAAAGAAATTTCGGCTCAGCAATGGTCACTTAACTCACTGGCCAAGGTAGTTTTGGATAACTGTATAGCCCTTGATTATCTACTTGCTGAGCGAGGAAGTGTCTGTGCAATGCCGAACACCTCCTGTTGCATGTGGATAAATGCGTCTGGGGAAGTAGAAACCCAATTACATAAGATTAAAGAGCAAGCACAATGGTTGCAACAAATTTCACCTAACAATCTGCTGTCTTTTAACTTGTTCAGCTGGTTACCTTCTGGTCTGGGCTCCTGGTTTAGAACCATCCTGCAAACTGGGCTTATAGTATTGCTCTTAATCTTACTCTGTATACTTATTGCAAGATTCTGTACCTATTGCCTATTGAATCTCTGTAAAAATGACATGCCCAATAAGGTGATGCTGGCTCAGCACTGTGATATGATCTCCAATAACTATAAACTTGGAAAAATATGGACTTTAGATGAGAAATGTCTGAGAGTTCTCCCTCCTAACCTTCCTTGTTATGCAAATGTGGCCTAAAATAGTTTCCAATCACTATGCACCTTGCCTCCAACATGGGACACAACAACCAGGAAAGGTCCTTCCTGACACTGAGAGACAAGACGACTATGTGCAGAGAACATGACTGTTGATCAGCGATGCTTTTGCAGAAAGATCTTGGTCAAAAGGGTAAATGTGAAATGAATAAGAGAAACCTCAACTAAATTGGAGCTGGGAGGGCCTGTAAGGGAACTCTCATGCCTTATCATACATCATCAATTACTCCAAGCAGGAAGAGACAGTTTGCTTGCATCTTCAACAGGAAGTACAATTACTTTACTACTGAAGGAAGATTTCTCTCCCTGGCAACTGCCCAGCCAATGAGAAATACCACAGCTCAGCCAATGAGAAGCCATTGCCACCCTGAAGTGTTACTTTCCTCCAATTGATTTTTGTTTAGAACAGCTCCTCCCTACTCCCCCCTTTTCCCTATAAAAGCAAATTCCCCTCCTTTATTCTCTGGGTTTGCCTACAGTTCACCATAGTAGGCACATCCTGAATTGCAATTCTTTTGTCTATTCCTGAATAAACTCATTTTGACGGTTAAAAAACAGGTGAATTTTTTTTTAAGCTGACAAGAAGGAGATGCTGCTGGTCTGAATTCTTCATTCTCATTTCACTTTTCAGACCCAGACTCAGGACCAATCAAGTGTTAACTGGTGAGAGGGTTGAGGGAGCAGGGTATTTCTGCAAGGCTTATCCAATGGTCATCTCAGCTATGGCTGTACAGTCTTCAAGGTCTTTATCCTGGAATTCAGGTCTGTAGGAACTTTCTTTTTTTTTTTTTTTTTTTTGAGGAAGGTCCTCCCTGAGCTAACTACTGCCAATCCTCCTCTTTTTGCTGAGGAAGACTGGCCCGCAGCTAACATCCCTGCCCATCTTCCTCTACATTATATGTGGGACGCCTGCCACAGCATGGCTTGCCAAGCGGTGCCATGTCCGCACCTGGGATCTGAACCCGTGAACCCCAGGCCGCCGAGAAGCGGAATATGTGAACTTAACTGCTGCGCCACCGGGCCGGCCCCTGTAGGAACTTTCTCAACCTATCACCCTGAGAATATATGACGTTTACTATCCCTGGCCACTCTGTATAAGGGCCAGGTGTTATTACTGTCATTCTCACCAGATCCCATTTGCAATTTCAGAGCTGGGTTTTTAAAAAATAATTTCCCATCTATTCCAACGTTTTTGGTCCTCCACTTGTCAGCCACAAATGTAGTTAACATGAGGTTCCTTATTTATATAAAGATAAAATTTCTATGACAACACAATTAGTTGTTTCTATGTATCTCTGTATCTCATATAAAGAGACGTAAAAAGATTACTGATATATTTAGTTAATACAGAAGACTGCAATCACACTACAGATCCAAGTATGTGAAAGGGCCTGGTACCTTGTAGGCACACATTAAAGGTTAGCTTCCTTCTATAGAGTGAGTTAAATATATATTGCTAATTCTAAAAGAAAACATAGGAGAGAATCTTTGCAATCTTGACATAGTCAAAGATTTCTTAAGACACAAAAGCACTAACTATAAAAGAAAAAATTGACAAATTGGACTTCATAAAAAAATAAAACCTGTTTTCAAAAGATACTCTTTTTTTTTGTTTTTAGGAAGATTAGCCCTCAGCTAACATCTGCTGTCAATCTTCCTCTTTTTTTTTGCTGAGGAAGACTGGCTCTGAGCTAACATCTGTGCCCATCTTCTTCTACTTTACATGTGGGATGCCTGCATGACTTGACAACTAGTGCCATGTTGGCACCTGGGATCCGAACCAGCAAACCCCAGGCCATCAAAGCGGAATGTGTGCACTTAACCGCTGCGCCACTGGGCCGGCCCCCAAAAGATACTCTTAAGAAAGTGAAAAAGCAAGCCAGAGACTGGGAGAAAATACTTGCAACATATATATCTGACAAAGGATTTCTATCTAGAATACATTAAAAAAAACCTCTTACAACTCAATTATAAGAAGGCAACTCAAAGAATGAACAAAATAACTCAAGAGACATTTCATAACAGAAGATATAGGCATATCTTGTTTCATTTATTTTATTTTTTTTAAAGATTGGCACCTGAGCTAACATCTGTTGCCAATCTTTTTTTTCTTTTTCTTCTTCTCCCCAAAGCTTCCCAAAACATAGTTGCAATTTCCAGTTGCAGGTCCTTCTAGTTGCGCTATGTGGGACGCCACCTCAGCATGGCTTGATGAGCAGTGCCATGTCCACGCCCAGGACCCAAACCAGTGAAACCCTGGGGCACCAAAGCAGAGCACATGAACTTAACCATTCGGCCACGGGGTCAGCCCACTATACCTTGTTTTAATGCACTTCACTTTACTGCACTTTGCAGATACTGCATTTTTTACAAGCAAAAAGATTACAAATTGCTAAAGGCTCAAATGAAGATTAGCATTTTTTAGCAATAAAGTATTTTTTAATTAAGGTATGTACAATTTTTTTTAGACATAATGCTATTGCACACTTAATAAACCACAGTGTAAGGTAAACATAACTTTTATATGTACTGAAAAAACAAAAAATTCATGTGACTCACTTTATTTTGGCGGTCTAGTACCAAACCCACAATTTCTCTGAAGTATACCTGTATATGAATGGCCAAAAGAACACAAGATACTCAACAAGGAAATGTAAATTAAAACCACAAGAAGATATCATTTCACACTCACTAGAACAGCTAAAATTAAAATGATTGGCAATGTCATACAGATGGTCAGGATGACAGTAAATAATTTGGGCAATAACACTGTAAGAAAATCCTTAGTATGAATAATGAAAAAAAGGTAATAGTTTAATGGAAACCTAGAGACTACGTAACTTGAATTACAGGGTCTTTCTTTAGAAATCTCAACTGTTGAACCGGTTGATTTGGGACTATGGAGGGATCAAAAGCAAGGAAAAGAATGGAATCTGACAATCCTATAACTCTAGGAATTAGAAGGGGATAAGGATTAGAAAGGGAGTATCAGATCCCAGACTTAAAATATTGCCTTATTTGTTCATTATGGAACTTGCTGGACAATATGATAGGGAAAAGGGAGTAATTGTGCAGAGGTTATATGATTTATTCCTTGCTTCAGACATTTGTCTAATGAATGCATGGAGGATTACATTTAAATATTTTAGCTAATATAATATTATGTCAGTTATACCTCAATAAAAAATATTTTAGCTACTGTGATAGATATTACTGTTCAGTAAATATTCCAGTTTCTCTCACTACTACACCCTTCTCTGCAGGAGGATTATATATTCTGTCTTGTTGAACTCAGAGGTGGCCACGAATACTAGCTATCTATTGCTATATAACAAATCCGAAACTTAGCAGTAAAAATCAATAAATATTTATTATCTCAGTTTCTGTGGGTCAAGAATTTGGGAGCAGTTTAGCTAGGTGGTCTGGCTCAGGGTCTCTCACAGGTTGCAGTCAAGATGTCTGCTGGGGCTGCAGACATCTGAAAGCTTGACTGGAGCAGGAAGATCTTCTTCTAGGAGGGCTCATTCACATGGCTGCTGGCAGGAGATCTCTGATCCTTACTGGCTATTGGTGAAGGGCCTAAGTTCCTCGTCACATGGGTCTAACCACTGGGCTACTTGAGTGTCCTCATCACATGGCAGCTGGCTTCCTCCAGAGTGAGTAAACCAAGAAAGAGAGCAAGGTAGAAGCTGCAATGCCTTTTATGACCCTGTCCTGGAAGTCACACATCATCACTTGTGCCATAGTGTATTTGTTAGAAGCAATGACTAAGTCCAGCCCACACTCAAAGGGAGAGGAATTAGGCTCCATTTCTGAAGGGAGGAGTGCCAAAGAATTTATGGACATATTTTGAAAACCACTACACCACATGAGATGCTCTAATAAAATTGGTGACACGTGTGACTTCTGGTCAGAAGCTTTAAGAGCCAGTGAGTAGTTTGCTTACCTCTTTTCCCTCTTCCATAAGACAGGCAATGTTTCAGATAGACAGCCTGGATCTTGAAGTAAAGACAAAGAGCAGAGCAGCAGCCAGTCCACAATAGTGGGAGTGAGAAGTAAACCACTGTCACTGTAAGGCATTGAGATTTGGGTGCTGTTTGTCACCAGGGCATAACCCAGCCTACCATGGCTGATATAGCCACCTTTTATTGAACACTGCCAAGTATGTTAGGCATGGTACAAAGTACTTAACAAGTAGTATCCCTTTCAATATTTACAACAATTGTAGGCATTATTATCATCACTTTATAGATGAAGAAGCAAGGGCGCAAAGAGGCTATACACAGAAGGAATAGAGCTATCTGGGTGCTCTTTTCCCTACATTCCACTTCATCTCTACAAAGCTTCAATCTATATATAAAAAAACAAAAATCTATATAAAAAAACAAAACCAAAAAACTTTGCAGAACCAGAGAGTTCCAAGGTTGGAGGAGACCTTAAAGATCATTTAGTAAAAGTATCTTTAAGAATCCTGAGTTCAATGTCCTTGTCAATTGTACAGCCTCTGATTGAAACATCGCTTGTGATAAGAATATACTACTTATTAGGGCAGTCCATTCCATCTTTGTACTATTAAGATTACGGGAAAATTCTTCCTCATATTCAGGTGAATCCTGATTCCTTGTAAATTTTACCCACTGGTCCTCGTCTTGGTGCCGCACCAAGAAAGTCTAAATCTTTTCTACTTGATCAGCTTTCTGATAGTTTAAGACAATTACAGAATCTTCTCCCTACTACTACCATCATTTGACCTTCTCTTGCTCTAAGCCAATCAACTTTTCCTGATATTAGTGAGATGATTCCCTTTGCCTAGTCTATTTTTTCTTTCTAGTGATAGCCCTTTTCACCTTCTAACAAACTATAATATAGTCAGTATTTATTTTGTTTATTGTCTACCCAGCCTTGTAAAAATGTAAGTTCTACAAGGGCAAGGATCTTTGTTTTGTTCACTGATGTATCCCAATGTCAAGAATAGTGCCTGGCACATAATAAGTGCTCAATTAATATTTATTGAAGGCTGATTTCTAGTACCTATCCTCTCCCTTTAAAGTGTTCCAGTTTTTCTACAAATTTTCTAAAGATGATAGTCCAAGCAAGGTCTGATAAGCATAGGTTATTTCTTACTAGTTCTGCTCTCAGAAGTTAACCATATTTCCAAGATCTCACTGAAGTCTCCAGTAAATCCACTGATTATGACCAATATTCTCATGCTACCCTCTGGTTGCCACAGGTTCTAACTTGTGACAAATTACCAAAGATAGGCTTGTCCTACCTATCCTAATAGAAATTTCCACATTATCTTGGGTCTGTCTTTATCACCTTTATCTCTTCAAAATCACAAAATATCTGTCCTGTTTTTACTCCTCTAGAGTTCTAACATTTTTTCACATGTACATTTCCTCTTAGGTAACTCTTGTGCATTTTAACAAATACCTTGATATCAGATAGTCAAACTAAAGGTGAGAATTTTAGAAAATAGGGCAGGTCAATGAGGAAGATATTACTGGGCAGACACAGTGGAAGAGACAAAACTGTCACTGCATGGCATTCACAGTCATTCTTGGGGACCACACAATAAAAATTTTACAAACCTGTTCCTAAGCTTCATATAGTGCATTTTTATAAAATGCAATCTCCATTTATTCAATAAAACAATGTAAATATGTTTTTTTCTTTAACTAGCCAATAAAGAAACATTATAGGCAAAACAATTTTTTTTCTTAGCCTGTAACAGTCAGGCACAGGATTTGCTCTTTCTCTAACACAAATACATTAACTTAAATCTGTCTGTAAAAAGGACAGAAGGGTAGAAAAAGCTGCATTCTGTTCACTGATACCCCTTAACAATTATTATGTTTAGAACAATACTTACAGCCTTATTTGAGGCTATCCCAAGAAACAAAGCAAGGGTAAAACAACACAAAAATGAAGTCAATGTGGTGGTGTTAAAGGAAGAAATGACTAGAAGACTAAAGAGTTAGAATCTAGTTTCTGCTTTGGTTCTACCTAGATGTGTAACACGTGCAAACTGCTTCACTTCTCTGGATCTCAATTTCTTCATCTGTAAAATGCTAGAATTAGAAAAGATGGCTTAGAAAGTCTTTCAGCTTTCAGATTTTTAATTTTAGGTTTAATTTTAACACCTAGAGGTATACACAGTTTTCTAGTGTGGAGGAATGGGACCAGTGGTGTGCTGGTAAGTGTGTGATAATAATATAGATGTTTAATAATAACTAGCTCTCTGGAGGAAAAAAGCTGTTTTGTTGTGTATCAAAACAGTGGTGTAAATACTTCCACTGCAGTCAATTTTCAAATTGCCAATGGTTTAACAGCCTACTAGCAAAATTCCTAAAAATTTAACAACTAGCATTCAGAAACCAATAACAGCAGACTCCAGCACAGTACTGGATAGGACTCCATTTATTCATTTGCCCATTCATTCATTCAATAAACACTCATTGAGCTTTTATTATGTGCAAGGCATTAAACCCAATGGAATACACAAAGAAAATTTGGTTCTTGTCCCCAAGAGGTTTAGATTCTAGTAAACAGGAAATGAATACAGATAACTCTAATGCTAGAGAGAACAAATAATGATGACAAATAATGTAAAGAAGGCAAGCAAAAGTACTATAAAGGTTCAAAGAAGAAAGAGACTATTTCTTACTGAAGTTATTGGGTAGAAGCTTGGGGAAATAAAAGAGAAGATTTCTCAAAAAGAATAAGGCTAGGGGCCAGCCCCGTGGCCAAGGGGTTAGTTCACATGCTCTGCTTCAGCAGCCCAGGGTTTTGCAGGTTCAGATCCTGGGTGCCGACACGGCACTGCTCATCAGGCCATGCTGAGGTAGCATCCCACACAGCACAACCAGAAGGACCTACAACTAGAATATACAACTATGTACTGGGGGGCTTTGGGGAGAAGAAGAAGAAGAAAAAAAAAAGAAGATAGGGAATAGATGCTAGCTCATGTGCCAGTCTTGAAAAAAAAAAGAAGAAGAAGGCTATTTAAAAGTATTTTTTGTTTAGAAGAGTTATCTAATAGAAAGGAAGTAACACTATATGTTGAGAAATGAGGAATCTGAGAAGAAATATTTAGAGGGAGGTAGAAATAAAGAAGCCAAGAAATTATTATTCATGTGGGAGAATAATAAAAGCCACTGAGCCAGATGCCTCCACAAAGAACAATCTTAAACTGAAATGAGTTTAACACCATTAAGAGGGAATTGAAGTACAGTTTAGGAAAGAAGATAGTAAGAGAGCCCTTGGTCATTTCAAAGGAGCCCAATTTTTTATAGTTTAGAATTTCATTCCAAAGTTCTTAAAGATTTTATCAATGAAATTGTGGATTTACTGTCAGTAATCACCAGGAAATCAAGGACAGTAAGGAGTCTAGAGACAAGCAAAAGTGGCCCGAATTTTTACATGTAGGGAAAAAGTGATTTCCAGAAACAATAGCCCAGTTAGTGACTTTAATTCTTTGCAACAGTCTAAAATTAAATAGATGATTTGTGAACACTTGGAGAAAGGTGAAATAGAGAAATGAGCACGAGATAACGAAAACAAGTCATACCAAATGAATTACCTTTCTTTTACGGATATGGCTGGTGAACAGTTAGATGAAGTACATCCTCCCTTAGATATGATGTATCCTGATTTCAGGTTCATATTTAACAGATTATCTCATGGGAACGGTGGGGATACAAAGGAGAAATAGATGCTACTTGAGAAGAACAATTAGTTGAATTTGTAGTTGCTAAATAGTTGTTGACGGAAGGACCATGTGAACTTGGACAAAGGTCTATAGTAATGGGTCACTCGTGGCCTTGCCCCGTCAACATTTTTTTAAACAACAAACTAGAAAAAAGCATATAATCTATGCCTACAAAATTAATGTATAACATTGAGATATGAGATATCACTAAAATGATAAGTAACAGAAACCCAGACTGAAAAAAATATCTTAAAAGGCTGAACCAGCAGTATGATACAGCTACTATAAAAGGAGGTATTATATCTAGGAACTGACCAGATCATATCTGGAATATGATACTTAATTATTTAATCCCTTTGAGCCCATTTTCTTATTTGTAAAATGGGGATAATTGTAGTCCCCACTTTACAGGGTTGTTTGTAATGGGAAAATAAGATAACGTATTAAAGATCTTAGTGTTCAAAAGGGAGTACTCCATAAATATTGGCTATAATAATATAGCTTTAATTGAAAAACTATAGTGTTCCAAAATATATGAAATGGTTAGTTTTATAAATTTAAGATCCATTTTCTAGAGGGAACTTTTATTTCATTTTCTTTTTCCTAAAGTATATTTTAAATTTCCAAAGGTGATCTAAAGTTCTAATATTCTAGGTATTTTTGAACAAATTAAGCCTCACTCTGTTTATACTTTTCAAGATCATAAAAACTCTTTAGATCTCTCTCATCAGGCTTTATCTTTTCAAGCTTATTTTTTTAGATGGGCTACAAATTCTTCTGTTAATATTCATGAGAACATGGATAGAAATAATAGGAATTAAATTTACCAAATCTTTGGGGTACTCTAGTGTTTTGGATAAAGTCTTTCCTTTTTATAAAAATATAAAACATTAAGGAACTCTTTCTTTGGAAGAAAACAGACTGTTTTGTTTTTACTTTATTGTTTAGCTCCAACTTAGGCCTAAATTTAACAATGAAAATAGAATTTTCCTGGAGCATATGGAATTTTCTGTCTTTTCTAAACAGGGAATTGTAGGAACATTTAAAGAGAAAACATTCTCTTCACAATACCAGTCAATAAACCTCTCTGGAAACATTATTTAGCGCCCATTAGAAAAAGAGAACAGTAATAATAGGATATGTGGGAAATTTCAGAGGCAAAGATATAATTGGTACTTTTAAAGTTCTTATAGTTTAATAGAGGAGACTAATCAATCCCTAATAAGTACACTGCAGTATATTTACTTTTAGAGGGATTTAGCATGAAGTATTTCTTTTTGAACATTATTCATTGCAGTAGACAGAAGAAATGGGAGGGCCAGAAACAATAACATAGCTAAGGTCACAGAGGACCTTAACCTTAAATCTCCTAATTCCATATATAAGACAGTCTTGTGATATTAATCTTGAGCATAACATCTTTTTGAGATTCCAGAAGATCTATGATATTCATTTAATCCGCAATTTTAAAAAATCAGCTAATAAGACTGACTAGAACTAAGACAGCAATGCTCTAGCATTTCACCTTACTTCTCCAATTTTTGGGAGGGGAAGTACTGTGACAACCCAAACTAAATTTGATACCTCAAAGAAAATGGCCTAAATGGTCAGGGTTTTATTCTTCTCAAACACCTGGGGTTATTATTTTCTAGTATTCCTTCAGGACTTCTCTATAAAGAAAATTCATAACGTCACTTTCTTTCTTTTTTTTTTGAGCAAGATTAGCCCTGAGCTGACATCTGCCAATCCTCCTCTTTTTGCTGAGGAAGACTAGCCCTGAGCTAACATCTGTGCCCATCTTCCTCTGCTTTCTAGGTGGGATGCCTACCACAGCATGGCTTGCCAAGCGGTGCCATGTCCACACCCGGGATCTGAACCGGCAAACCCCAGGGTGCCAAAGAGGAACATGCACACTTAACCACTGCGCTACCAGGTAGCCCGATAATGTCACTTTCTATCACAGGTCTGGATGGACACTAAAGATTGTGTTTCTCCTTCCCTCCCACCCTCCCTTCCTTCCTTTCTACTCTCTTTCTCTGATATTTTTAGTGTTTATCAAGGTAATACATGTAAATACTTTAAAAAGTCATGTAGTTAAAAAAAAAAAAAAAATCAGGGGCCAGCCCCGTGGCTGAGTAGTTAAGTTCACGTGCTCCACTTTGGCAGCCCAGGGGTTCACCGGTTCAGATCCTGGGCGTGGACATGGCACCACTCATCAGGCCATATTGAGGCGGCATCCCACATGCCACAACTAGAAGGACCCACAACTAAAAAATATACAACTATATACTGGGGGGATTTGGGAAGAAAAAGCAGAAAAAGAAATCAGGTGGAACTAAAAGGTTCATAAGAAAATATATCATGGGGCCGACCTGGTGGTATAATGGTTAAGTTCGTGCACTCCACTATGGAGGCCTGGGGTTTGCAGGTTCGGATCCTGGGTGTGGACCTAGCACTGCTTGTCAAGCCACACTGAGGCAGCATCCCACATAAAGTAGAGGAAGATTGGCATAGATGTTAGTTCAGGGCCAATCTTCCTCACATATATAAAAAACATAGCAGGAGAGTATTTTTACACACACACACACATACACACACACAGAGTCTTGAAAAAAAATCCCCTCACAGACTCTTTTACTTGCTTGTTTTCTTCTCATATTTACCAACATTTTTCCAAATAAAATATTTATACTGCTAGTTCTTGATTTATAAATTTTAAACAGTACCTAATACAAAAGACAAAGATCCAAAACCTTATACTTTCCCTCCCTCCGGCCTCCCAATATTGTTATAGTGCAATATTTTAAATTCAATCAATGTTTCACGTTAACCTTATTATGACTCTATAAGTATGGTTTACTTTTGGATCAATTAGTTGTATTATAATTACATTTCCATTTTTTTTTTACAACTTTTTATTTTCTTGGAATTCATAATTGCCTTAGTTTTTTGTTTGCCAAATTTTCTACATCATTATCACTAATTCTTCCAGACTCCCCAGCAGAAATGTAAAAATGCCTAAACTACTTTCAACACAGTCAAACATGTCAGATACTCTATCAGTTTCACTGGAAACACTCCCCTGGAGCACTCCTTCCTTCAGCATGGACTGTCCCTCCTTAGGTCTGCTGTATAGTTGTCATGCTGGGATTTTCCTTTACCTCTTTCCTAGGTTGATGCCCTGTTTCCTAACACCTATACGTTTGTCTTTCTTGTTTCAGTAGAGTACATCCTCCAGTAGTATCCTAGGAAAAGCTGGGGTGGGGGTAGTAAATTTTTGATCCTTGCATGTCTGAAAATATCTTTAATTGACCCTTGCACTTAACTGATAACATGATTTAGTATAGAATTCTAGGCTGAAAATGATTTTCTCTCAGAAGTGTGAAAGCATTGTTTCATTGCCTTCTAGCCACCAGTGTTAATGTTGAGAAATATGCTACTCTTATTACCTACTCTTTTATAAGTAATCCATTTCCCTTTCCCTACTCCCTCATTACCTCCTATCATCAAGATTTTTCCATCTTCTCTTTATGCCTTGTGTTTAGAAATGTCATGATACATGCCACAGTGTTTTTGGTTTTTTCCCTTCATTATGCTAGGCACTTAGCAGGCTCTGTCAATCTGGAAAATCATGTCCTTCAGTTGTCAGAGATCTTCTCATAGTTTTTTTGATAATATCCTTCCCTCTATTTCTAAAACACCTATTGCCTATTATGTTGGGCCTTAGGGATTCATCTTTTTCTTTTCTCTCTTATTTTCCATTTCTGTCTATTTTCTGAGATATTTCCTCAATTTTATAGATTAATACTTCTGTGAATTATTTTTGTTATTATATTTTTAATTTCCCAGAGCTATTATTGTCTGATTGTTCCTTTTTTGGAGTATCTTGCCTTTGCTTTATGGATGTACTATTTTATATTCTCTCTCAGAAGATGCTTATTGTTTTTTTAAAAATATTCATCTGCTCTCTATATTGTCTCTCTTTCTTCTGAGATTTTTTTTTTCCATTTCTGTTTGATGCTGTCTTTCTTGGTGGAGGTTTATCTCAACTTTGCTGTCCCTTCATATTTAAGAGTGAGTCACTACAAAGGTATTTGGAAGCTCTGTGTTAACAGGAAGAATTTATCAGTTGGTGGGTTTCACTGCAGGATGGGGGACCTATTTGTTTTCCTGGGGGACCCTTAAGTATCAGTATCTATAGATCTTTTTTCTGGGGTTATTCAATTTTAAGTTTCCTCCAAAAATCAACTCTGTTATCCTGCCTGGAGAATACAAGCCTTGCTGTCAGCATTACTGGAGTGGAATAGAGCAAGAGGGCTGGGGAAGTTTCATCATTTAGCATGTGGAAAAACCATGGGTCTGAGAATTGCAGTACCTGTTTTCAAGTCCTGTTATTATCAGTCATTGGTTGGTTGATAGTAGGTAAGTTAAATTTTCCATCTGTTTCATCATCTGTAAAGTGATGATAGTCATCCCTATACAGTTTATCTTACTTGTAATGACCAATAAGATAATTGACATAAATGTACAAATATAAATCAAATATATATGATTTATTATTAGCTCGATTACAAATAGGCTTAGTCAAATATTCTTTGAGAGGCAGTGTAACAGAGTAGAGAGAGTATGGGCTTCAGAGTCACACAGATCTAGACTCAAATTCCATCTCTGTCATTCATTGTGTGATCCTAGGTAAATGACTTAAGCTCTCTGAACTTCATTTTTCCCACTTATTAAATGAGTATAATATTATTAACCTGACAAGGCTGTTGTGAGGATTAAATGAGATAATGCATGTAAAACATCTGCTATAGAGCCTGACATTTAGGTACTCAGCAGATGTTAATTCTTCCTCTTATCCCCCTAATTTGCAACCACCTTTCTCATGCTCAGATGAAAATTCTGAGCTTGTATTTCCTCAATTAGTGCTAAACCACATTAGTAATTAGCACCTTAGGTCATTGATAATCCTCATAAAGGCTGTTTATTTGCTGTTCTCCCAGGACAAAATTATAAGATGAGCAGCCCAAATTGAGAGTTCAGGATACATATCCTTTGAAGTTGTAACACGTTATTGCTGGGGCATCTTTAGGAATATTTTGTTATGAAATAAGATGCAAAACTTGTAATAAATATAAAAAGAGATCAGGGACACTGGAATACTGGGAAAACGACTACTCAAAAAATTATCTTAAGAGTTGTTGGGTTCTGTTTTGTTTTCTATTTGATCCGCACATAAACCCAGAAGCTGAGCAGGCTTTTAAAGATGAGGAAATCAAGGCACATGTGAAAAAGTGACTTCCACAGGATTCACTGGTCTTTGGGGAACAACCAAAAACTTCAACTTTCACTGTTTTTAAGTGTACAGTTCAGTTAAGTATACTCACAGTGTTGTGCAACCAATCTTCAGAACTCTTTTCATCTTGCAAAACTGAAACTCTGTACCCATTAAACAATAACTCCCCATTTTCCCTCTTCCCTCAGCCCCTAGCAACCACCATTCTGCTTTCTGTTTCTATGAATCTGACTACTCTAGGCACCTCATATACATGGGATCGTACAGTATTTGTCGTTTTGGTTTATTTCACTTAGCACAAAGTCCTCATGATTCATCCAGGTTGTAGTGTTAGAATTTCCTTCCTGTTTAGGAAGGCTGAATAATATTCCATTGTATGTACATAACACATTTTGTTTATCCATTCATCTATTTTCGGACACTTGAGTTGCTTCCATCTCTTGGCCATTGTGAATAATGTTGCTATGAACATGAGTGTACAAACATCTCTTCAAGACTCTGCTTTCAAACCTTTTGGGTATATACCTAGAAGTGGAATTGCTGGATCATATAATAATTCTATTTTTAATTTTTTGAGGAACCACCACACTGTTTTGAGGAACAGCCATACATAGTGGTTTTACAACTTTTACATTCCCACCAACAGTGCACAAAGGTTCCAATTTCTCCACATCCTTGCGAACACCTGTCCTTCTCTGTTTTGTTTTGTTTTTTCTCCTAATAGCCATTCTAATGGGTGTGAGGTGGTATCTCGTTATGGTTTTCTTCAGAGTATTCTGTAAAGATGAGAAAACAGTAAGTGACTCTAGGTAACATTACCAACAATTTACAGCATTAAGATCTTACTAGATTTAAGACATTGTAGGAAGCAACAGTACACAAAATCCCTGTTCTCAAAGATTTTATAATCTAGCTGGAAAGAAAGGACATATGCATTTAAAAATAAATAACAATGCAAACTGGCATAGTCTAAACGATAAGTATTACATGAAGACAGAGAAAGGTAAAATTTTAGTAGGCTGGGCTGATTAGAAAAGGCTTTAAAGAGCAAGTGGTATCTCAAACATTTCAAAAGGGAGGATTTAAATTATCCAAGAGAAAAGAGGAGGTAATTTATTTTCTATTTCATTTACTAATTCATGAATCCTCTCAGCAAACATTTATTGTGCTCCTAATAAGTGCTAGACACTGCGCTGGGCGTTGAGGTTACAAAGTCTCTCAAGAGCAAGGGAGAAGGATGGGCAACGATTAGTGACAATCTAAGGTGCTGAGTGTGTACATGGTGCACTGAATTACTCCTTTCTAAGAGCCTGCTGATCTGTCAAGTAGACTGATGATACTTAAAGGGAGTACCTAAAGCAGATTTCTTTCCAGGGTTTGTTCACACTCAATTATTTCACGCAAAGTATAGCTGGGAAGTTTTCCTTTCTCCCTTGGTTCAAGAAGCCAAGTTAGTTATTAGCACTCCTACTTATCATCCCATATAGGTTTTCGTAGTCATGAACATGTGCTATCCAGTGCGGAAGCAAAGAAAGATAAGTAAGATACAGATCCTGCCCTCCAGGATCTCAAAGATAGCTACAATATGATATGATAAGGACTATAATAAAGACAGAAGACAAATAGAAAGAAAGAAATAGCTTTTTTCCCCCGAAGGAAATCATAGTCTTCTTTTAAAAAGTAACATCTAAGCTGGATCTTAAAGGATGGCAGGAGTTCATCAGCTGGGCAGAGGAGGAACGGACATTCCAGCCAGGCGAACAGCATGTTCAGGAAATATTAAGTAATTTAGTGTGGCTGGAACTTACAATACATGATGGAGAGTAGTAAGAAAGGTAGAGAGTAGAGTAGTGAAGAGAGCTGCAGAAGTAGACTGTGGATAACGATTATTCTGAAGGTAACAGAATTAACTGATTTTTAGTCAGGGAAGCAGCATTGGATTTCTTTTTTTAAAGGAAACTCTGCAGGCTAGATGGAGGATGAACTGGAGTTACAGAGAACCAAGAAGGAGACATCAGAGAAGGAAGTCAACTGGTTAACCAAATAGGATCTCACAGACCCTTGTGGTGGAACACCAGAGTTCAGGATCTCGTATATGGCCTGCAAGATCAGAAATCTAATTTTCCTAATGCCTCTAGCATGGAACAGATACTTGAGTATTGACTCACAATAATCAAATTCATAAGAGAATGTGGTACAAAGTATAATTCTAATTTACTAATACATATTCATTCATTCATCAATTATAAAGAACCTACTTTTGCTAAATAAGCATTGTTCTAGGTTCTAGGGACACGGCTGTGATTAGTAATTTCCTGCTCTCACAGAGTTACATTTTAATGTGAAATATATTTTTTCAGTGACTAAAGTATTTGTGTTTGCTGTCCAGAGCATTTTCTTGCCAGTGTAAAGGTACCAGGGAATCTAAGTTGATAATCAAAATATTGTTCAGTGAATGATCAAAAAAAAAGAGAACTGAATGGTTTTAAGATCCATTTCATTCAGGCCACAGGTAAAGCCTAAGAAATTATCTATGATCTAGAACAAGCGTACCTTCTAATGACTAGTTTGACAATGTTCTTTGGAATTATGATTTCTTTATCCTGAACATTGCTGGATGAAAAAAACATAGCCAAATCCTGGCAGATTCCTTTCTCTCTGGGTTCCAGGGGAACCATTTCAATTCTAACACATTCTTTCAGACATATTTGTAATACAATTGATTTTAATTATGTTAGCTTCAGTCATTTTTACCATATATAATTATAAAAGCTCCAACTTCAACTATATCACTGTAAGGAATTGTGTTAAAATTTTGGAAAATATTGGATTTTCATCCATTAATTCAACAAATATTTACCAAGTGCCTATGACAACCAGGCATTCTGCTAGGTGCTGGGAATATCCGAGTGAACAAGACAGATTTTCTACCTATCCTCAAGGAATTTATATACATTCTAATAGTGAAGTGAGATTATGAAAATCACAAGTGATCAACTGACCAATAAATTAAACAAATTGTTTTAAATGTTATGAAGGAAAGGGCAAAAGGAGAATGTTACAGTATCCAAGAAAGTGATGACAATCATTTGGACTAGGCTAGTGGCAGTGAAGAAAGAAGTGGCTGGATTTGAAATTTATTTTGGACATAGAATCAACAAGACTTGATAATGAATTGGATGAAGGTGAGGAGAAGGGAGGAATCAAGTTAATTCCTGGGTTTCTGACTTAAGCAACTGGGTAGAGAGCAGTGGCCTTAATTGAAATAAGACCTCCAGTAGGAAATACCCAGAGTTCTGTTTTAAACACAGTAACTTTTAGGTCTCTGTCAGAAAAGCAAATGTAGAGAAGTAGGCATTTGGATATGTGAGGCTGGAACTCAGAAGAGAGGTTTGGGTTGGAAATAGGGATTCGGAATCACTGACCTAATGATGGGATTTGGAGACAGGATTTTCATTACTATAGCCTGGTGAACTTGCTTAGAATTGGTGATTCCTAAATCTCCTCAGTGACACATTATCTCATAAGTCATTTCTATATATGACCAAATAATTAAGAATTCATTCCTACTAGTTTAGTTCTCAAAGATTAACTATATTCAAGACTCCTTTGGGGGAGCCTCACTATACCTTCTATCCACTACATCAACCCAAAGATAAATTTAAGTTCAGAGTTACTAGACGCTTTTCATTAATATCTCAGTGACTTTCCTCTTTTTCTCACCAAAGCTAACTCTTTTTTTTTTTTGAGGAAGATTAGCCCTGAGCTAACATTTGCTGGCAATCCTCCTCTTTTTGCTGAGGAAGACTGGCCCTGAGCTAACATCCGTGCCCATCTTCCTCTACTTTATATGTGGGACAGCTGCCAGAGCATGGCTTGCCAAGTGGTGCCATGTCCGCACCCGGAATCCGAACCAGCAAACCTCGGGCCACCAAAGCGGAACATGTGCACTTAACCGCTGTGCCCAAAGCTAACTCTTAAAGACCTCACGTAATGAGGTGTCCATAGATGAAAATGGTTGAATAGGTCTGGATTTCTATATGGATTAGAAACTCTGGCTTAATTATGTTTTCTGTAAGTTAAATATCACCTACATGGGTGTATGGGCTTATTTACCAAGTAGAAAGAGTACTGGACTAAGAATCATGAGATCTGAGTTCTAATTCAAGTATTGTCACTATTTAAGTTGGTTTAAGTCATAGCTTCTAAAGGTCTGCTAATATTATGGGTTAAGTGAAGAGACTATGGAATATTTTAAAGCCTATGAAAACATAAAATTTAGTATACAATTGAAGGATTATCATCATTAGCTTACTATTGAGCACCTGGAGATCTGGGGTGGTACTGAGCATCAAGAATGGCCCAGAGTAAAGATTCCAGTAGTCCGTTTCTGCATTTCTCATTATTTTTTGCAGACTCCATAACTTGGCTTCTGGATCTATAAAACAGGAAAATCACAATGCTTTTCCTCACTATGAGAAGAAAATTAATAAATGTCTGGATGTTTTGCAGAGATTTCTAGATGAAAGAGGTTAGAAAAATACAAGGGATTAATTGTGTTGATGCTCTTATTAGCTTAGTTTAAGCAGGACCTATCTCTTGGAAAACCTGGAAAAGCTTAGCTACCATTGCTTTTTGACTTTTGCCAGCTCTCCTGGAATCCTGGAATTTCCGTGGAAAACAAACTGCTACCTTGGAGGATGCCTGAAATCTCTGAGGAAAGTCTCTTGCAGGTAGCCAGTTCAGGGAGGTCACAGCTGATACCAAGCTGTGTATTTTGTAAAAAACAAATCTTTTTACAAAAGTGGTCAAGACTGTTTGCTACGCATATCAGCACTTCTCAGACAGGGAGTGGAGGTAAAATGAGGCCTCATTAAGACTTTGTGTGTCAGTGTACAAAGACAGATAGCAACTAGACTTTTGGTTGTGAACATGATGCAGTCTATACAGAAGTAGAAATATAATGATGTGCATCTGAAATTTATATGTTATAAACCAATGTGATCTCAATAAGAAAAATATGTTCTAGAAAGTGTTTCTGGTAAAAAAAAAAAAAAAAGGCTTTGTATGCCTTTGTTAGTGTGAACTAACTTTGTTAGTGTGAACTGAGTAACTTAAGGGTGATTTCCTACGAGCTCTTCTCCACCTCTATTACTTTTTTTTTTCCCCTTTGTTTTTCCACACTTCACTTGTCTTTTGTTTGTCTCAGTCTTCGTTTTCCTAGTTTAACATGCTTTTCAAAAACTTAGGCCACAACTGTTTCCCTCTCTCCTTTTCAAGGCTTCCCCACTCAAAGTGATTTGGGGACTGTCATGCCCCAAATACTTGTTACCTCTCAGAGAGAGACCCAGGAGGAGATAAATGGTATACACTAGTGGCTCTCAAACAGGGGTGATTTGGTAACGTCTGGAGACATTACTAGTTGTCACAGGGGGAGGGTGCCGCCAGCATCTAATGGATAGAGGCCAGAGATGCCACTAAACACCCTACAATGCACAGAATAACTCCCAACAACAAAAAATTACCTGACCAAAAATGTCAATAGCGCTGCTGGTGAGAAACTTAGCTAAGCACAGGTATCAGCAGCTGAGTACTACTGAGGAAGCAGTGCAGCCTCCTTAGGGATGCAGATTTTGAAGGTGGTAAAGTGGCAGCCACCGGGATCAGATTCTCTGAACTTGGATCCCCAGGTTCTCTGTTTTTGCTGGCTGTATCATTTTGGACTAATCAATGCCATGAAAACACAATTTCCTCATCTGGAAAGAAAGGTTAAGGAAGTATCATTCTCACTAAGCTGTAAGCTCCTTGGAGGCAGGGACCTAATTTCACCTGCCATGCTTAGTTTAGGGACTAGTAACCAAGGGAGAGTACTAAATATTTGTGGATTGTCTCACACAGTTGTTTTGAGGCCTAAAGCAGAGAACATATATTAAGTGACATGAAGCACAGTGAGGAGAAAAGCAGTCCGATAGTGGGAGCTGGGCTGGCACTATCAGCTAGGATGTGCTGCCGTGTTGAATGTAAACAATTTCACAGAACACCAGGAGGGACCAAGACAAAAACAAAACCACTCCATAATCATGTCTGAATACAAACAAAAAAGAACACTGGCCCAATCACAAAAAAGACCAAATATCCCCCCCATCCTGGCTAACATGAGGGACTGTTGCTTCTTAACCAATCATAGCTTTAGCCTCTCTTGGTTCTTCTCCTTTTTAGATAAGAATTATTAAAATACCCCATCATAGAATTACCTCCAACTAACAGCATCCAATGCAGAGAGTAGGACTGATTCCTTGAACCCTCCCCCAAATCACCTAACACCAGCCCAAATCCTGTAAATTCTTTCCAGCACCCTCTTCCTGAGATGGCCCGCGCTTCCTCAAGGTGTGCCTTCCTCCCTTGCAAGGAGACTGACGCCCAACTTTGTTCAGCTACAGGGGTGTTCTTGGTGGTCTCTGGCTGGAGGACACTGACAATGTGGGGGCCCCTTAAAGGGAAGCAGCTGTTATTATGCCTCAAGGGAAACTGCACGATGCCCCCATCGCGTTCAAGCAGAGACTTCGTAAACGAGTATTTTGAGGCTTCCCGACAGATTGCCTCTTGCCAGGCCGTTTCTCTTCAGGGAACGTCTCTCCTCAGTCTACAGGGAAGAGGCTTTTGGTTTCTGACTTCCCAAGTTGAAATTCAGCATATTAGGTTAAATTTCTCATGAAGTACAACCCCTTAGTGAGGTGCGCGCCTCTAGCTCCAACGGTGAGTTCCTCAAACGCCAGAACACCCCAAAGGGGTAGGTAACGTGGAGATAGCGGCAGGGAAACAAAAGCCCCACGTCTTCATATTACTCTGTTACCTACCGCCCCAACCCAGGAGAAATGGCCCCGAATTCACTCCACACGCAGCGCAACACAGCGCAGACCCCCTACTCTGCGAAAAACTGAGGCAAGAGCGGCGACCAGCAAAACTGAACTTCCCCCGCCGGCTTCCTCAGACGTCGCGCACGCGCGCGGGTCGCTGGGCCGCCCCCGAGGGTTTGCCCGCCTCTTCTAGGCGGACTACAAGTCCCGGCTTGCAGGGCGCGGCGGCGTCGCCTGGTAACTCGCGCCAGACGGAGCACGCTCGGTCGGCTCCTCCGCGCGCCTGCGCCCTGACGGGAGCTGCGCAGGCGCATTTCCAACGCTCGAGAGGAGAGGGCGGGGTGTCGTTCCCTTTCGCTGATGCAAGAACCTAGTGCGGTGGTGGGAGAGCTGTTGGCAGGAGCCGCGCTGCCGCTGGGGCCTGGGGCTTACCCGTCCGACTTTCCGTCCTGCCGATCCCGCTCGAGCCGCAGCCATGTCCGGGGACGAGGTGAGGGCACGACCCTGGCGCTAGGGCTAAGAACTGAGGCGGGGAGCCGAACCCACCCCAGTTGGGAGACCGGGCCTGCGGCCTAGCGGCCGGCCGCCGCCATGTGGGGCAGCCGGGCCTAGGCAGCCCGGAGCGGGGGAGCCGGCGAGGACTCCGGAGCCGCGGGCTTGGCCGCACCCCACTCTCCTCAGGGCGGCGGCGCTGAGGCCGGCGTCCTCCCGTGGCCGGCGTTTCCGGAATGGAGAGCACGTTGAGCCGCCCTTCCAGAAGGGGGCCCGAATGACTGGTTAATGCTCCAACCCGACGAGACTGGGGCTGGCGACCCCTGCATTCCTTTAGATGTGACACCGCAGCTCCACCTCTCCTCGGCGGGCGCCGGGCTGCCCAGAGGAGCCTCCCTCGGCTCCGGTAGGGCGCCTTCGATAGAAACTTTGCAGGCTGGGGTGCCCTGGCTGATATCCCTCGTCGTTCTCATCTCGAGCGTTATTTCTTAAAAAGACCAAGGGGTGAGGGAAATAGGCGAGAGCAAAAGACCCTTCAGCCTCGAAAAGTGACTAACCTCGGAAAGTTTTCGGGCGGGAGTCCCTGAGGCTGCCTTAGCGCAGAGCTCGCGGCGACGCTGGCTGGATCTTTTTCCACCGTCGTACTCGAACCTCAGCAAATTTCCTCAAATCCCTTCTGACCAGATTTACCCCGCTTCATGTAAAACCAAACAGCTTAAAATGAAATTTGATTTTTAAGTGCTATCAGTAGGTATTGATTAACACGGACGGGGGGAGCTACCGCTTACCGGCCGGCTCTGCCCACCGGGAAAAAACTCTTGAATTCATAAGTCACATCTGTAAAAACTTCGAGTGCTTGGCCTGTAGGGCCTTGGAGAGATGGAAGAGGGAGAAATCGAGGCTTTGTCGAGCGTTGGCTTTTGAGGTAGGCCCTGAACGATGTTTAGAGTTTCCTCAAGTAGTGGAAAGGCCTGATCACAGGGCAAGGAAGTGTGCTCACAGAAAGTAGAATATTCTCCAATTTGATTAGAGTTAATCCCTTAAAACGTAGGTAGTGGCTAGTTCATGGAGGGATTGGAAGACCAAATTAAGGAATTTGGATTTTATTCTGGAGGAGACGCCAGCGTCTCAGTTGATGCTCACAACCACCTTGTAAGATAGGTATTAACATTATGCCCATTTTAAAGATGAGAAAAGTGAGGCTTAGAGAGTTGTATAATGCCCATGATCAAATAGGAAGTGGCTGAGCCAGTGGTAGAATTCCAGGTCCGTGGAATACTGCCTTCATCTGGGTGACTAAGAGGCTTGCTCTCTTAGGAGAGAAACTGAATCTGAAGGAGGTAGGTGGCTCTTGCTTGGAGGTCATGGAAGACATTGCTCTGGGCTACTGTAAAAAAGTTGTGAGAGTGGCTGTGTTGCATGCTTGTTTTGTTTCTACCCATTTTCTAAGCTTTTCATAACCTTTAACAAAGTACCTATGTAGTGCACGGTACTGTGGGGTGCTACTCTGCGTGGTTTCTATGGTAAAATGTTCACAAGTGTCGTGAGGGAGTAAGAAATCTACCACTAGTTGCTACAGGAGGTAGAGATAGAGCCATCTACATAGTGATTTGGGGAGCTGGAGGATTTGGTTTTAGCAGTTGGATCAGTTTTTGAAGGAAGTGGAATATGAAAGCATTACTGAAGGGTGAACAGGATTGTGTCAAGCAGGGATGGCAGAACCAACATGCCAGCAGAGGGCTTGGGAAGCCAATAAAGTATTAAGCAGCTTGGCATTTCTCAGGTCTACCAGTCTGACTTCATTTTATAGACAGGAAACTAGGGCCCAGGGAGGTTAACTTGCCCAAGATCACATAGCAAGTTAGTGGTACCAGAACTCCAGCCTTAGGCTTCCACCCTAGAGGTATGTACAGGTTCCAGTTCCTCTGGTGCTGTGGACTAGATAAGTATTCTTAGGCCACTCCTTAACTCCTGACTACTTTACACACTTGTAAGGATCAACATGGAAATGATTTTTTTTTTTCCAGGAAGATTAGCCCTGAGCTAACTACTGCCAATCCTTTTTGCTGAGGAAGACTGGCCCTGAGCTAACATCTGTGCCCATCTTCCTCTGCTTTATAACTGGAACACCTGCCACAGCATAGCTTTTGCCAAGCGGTGCCATGTCCACACCCAGGATCCGAACTGGCAAACCCCGGGCCGCCAAGAAGTGGAACATGCGAACTTAACCGCTGCGCCACAGGCCCAGCCCAATGGAAATTATTTAGAAACTGCCAGGGACTCCACAGAGTGGAAGTAGACATGTCTAGTGGACAGGATAGAGTTAAATAACCTACTGTTAAAAAATCTTTTTTTTTCATATTTCTTTGTTTTTTTTCTTTAAACAGCTTATTAATGTATAATTGACAAAAAGTAAACTGCACACATTTATTTTTAAATCTGGTAATTAAGCCAGAAACTCACCAAAACATAACCTCTTTTCACTTAGTGGAACCATGACCTTTAAAAACCAGTATTCTAAGGGCTGGCCTGGTGGCGTAAGTGGTTAAGTTTGCGTGTTCTGCTTCAACCGCCCAGGGTTTACAGGTTTGGATCCCAGGTGGGGACCCAGCACTGCTCCTCAAGTCACACTGTGGCAGCATCCCACATAAAATAGAGGAAGATTGGCACAGATGTTAGCTCAGTGACAATCTTCCTCACACACACACAGTATCCTAGAAATATGAGTGCCCCCTAGTAAGGAAAAACGCCCTAATCTGCAGGCATTTATTATTTTTTCAGACCACTTTTTAAAGTGCTGTCAGTAGCTAAGATTATTGCTTATTACTAGGCCCTATTTACAAGGTGTCTGAACATTGGGTTTTCATACAACGTGGTAAGGTGTTTTACAAAAGAATGTTTAAACTAAAAAAGTTTCTGATTAAAGATGGAATATGTGTTGTATGAAGTTTACAAAACACAGAAGAATACAAAGAGAAATAAAAATCTCCCAGACTCCTATCACCCAGAGATGACAACACTTAGCATTTGTCATGCTCACCTTGCTTCTCTGGGTTCCTTTTTAACTCACACCTGCCTTCTGGGTGTGGTGTGGCCATAAAGTTAGCGTCTTGGGTAAGGTTTGGTGGATGGAAGTAGGCCTCCAATTTGATGAAGCACTTAGGCTATAGGCAGGATGATTTTTGCTGGTATCCCTTTTCCTGACCTCCAACCCAACCCAACATGGGAACTTGAAAATGGAAAACTGCTTTTGAAGGCTTTGTTTTGGACTTAAAGAAAAAAAAAATAGCTCAAGAGATTCTGTGGTTTTTCCACAAGTGCACTGTCAGCAACTATTTGCTTCTCAAGTCCAAACTAGTCTCATAAACAGAACATTTGGAATGTGGTAATTTGTCAGATATGAAAGTCTTTAAAAAACACTTGTTTTTAGTCGAGACTGATATGGCCTTGTGGTTTGCAGGAGGTCTGCTTTGGGCATTGCTTTGGGATCCCTGGCTTCCTTATTTTTAAATGCTACTTTGCCGCGTGGTATGAATAAAATGAGGCAATGAGTATATGTCTTAAAGATCCAGAGACAGTAATTGAGAGAGTTGTTAATTATTTCAGTGTATAATTCCTGCATATTTATTATCCTTTACAAGGTTACAACCAAACTGTTTCCCTGGAGACCTAAATATGAATGTTTTTCAAAGGATAAGAAGCAATTGTGAGGTTGTCCTCTGATTTCAGGATCTCTCCCATCTTTGGTTTGTCTTGCTAAATGTTAGTTAAAAGATCATTAATATTCCAGGGAACTTGATATTGAAAAAAATACAATAAATGAATTGTAAGCCCTACGAGAAAACCAAACATAGTAACTGGAGTGCTGTCTGTCCTTTTGTCAAATCTCCATATTTCAGGAAGGAGGATGAACTGTAGATACCTCCCTGGAACAGATTGCAACACTCCATGTAGGATGACCCAAGGATCAGTAGGTCAGGAGTGGGGAACTCCTTTCTCCTGGCTCTTCTGTCCTCTTCAGTTTGCCAAATTATGTTCTTCAGACTGACTGCATTTCAGAATTATTCATTTATACAATTAAATTCTTGTTAAGGTAGGAGAGGATAACTTTGAAATGAGGCTATATCAATTTCCAGAATGTCTTGCAGATCCCTCTCTATTGGGTGAGACGATAACTACCGTACTTTGTTACGGACCGTGGTTTGGTTTCAGTGTAGCTCAGTTTCCATAATGTAGTTGGGACATAAAGAAATTTAAGTGAATTAGAATCAATTTAGGGAATTTTTTTGAGAGTTTCATGATATGTCTTAGAAATTGTCACTTCGAGTTGATGAAATTCTGTGATAGGAATCAAGAGATACCATGCTTTTGTGAACTGTGAAGTATTATATAAATTATGATAATTGCTAATGTTTATTGAGTATTTTTGTGCCAGGCACTGTGCCAAGTGTTTTATATTTATTTCCCCATTTAATTCTCCCAGTAACTTTGTGAGGTTTGGTTTTGGTTCTGCTACTGATCTCCATTTATGGAGAGGGGAAGAACTTATCTAGGGTAACACAAGTAAGACCCAGAGCTAGGATTTGAATTCAATCAGTTGAGCTCCAGACCTGTGCTTTTAAACACTTCACCACACTGTCATAGCAGATCATTGGGCAAAATGCTAAATTTAAGCGTGGTAGAATTTGGACAAAGAGTGCTAAAGGTCTTAGAGAAAAAAAATACTTGGGATTTGAATCCAGGTCTGTTCGAGTTCTTGCTGTTTCTACTCTACTAGCATCTGCCCTATACGTTGTTTAAACTGTTATATCTAAAATAACTTTACCTGTATTTTTCTCCAAGTGATCAGTACAAACAGATAGTCTACAAGTTATAAATTAGTTTTTCACTTATTCTCTAGTGGACACTAGATAAAAATAACCCAGAAAAACTTTTAATGTTCCAGAAACGAAAAGCAGAGTAAAAGGTTGTATAGAAGTTTCTCTTACTCAGATAGAGATTTGCTGTATGCAGGGTTGCAGATGGATTTCCTTAAAGGTTTATCTGAACTTCAGGGTAAGATTTAAAAAAAAAAATTTTTATCAGGTCAAGTCTCCTGGTGTGGCAACCCCAAGTTGCCAACCTTAAATAAAACATATGTAACATACCTAGGCATTGATTTTTCTCATCCATAAAGTGAGGGGTGTAGCATGGATTGTTGCTAAGGTCCCTCCCCTAAACTCTGTGATTCATTCATAAAGTCTCCAAATTTGTTCATGAAACTAAAAGTGAAGTTGCTGTCTTGTGATAGTTTACAAATTGAAAGGCATGTGCACATGTTTCAGGATCACTCCCCTGCTATGTTTAATACTAAGGTTAAGTATAAGGAAGGTTAGATGGACTTTTGTGTGTGTGTAAAATCCTTTTTGGTACTTTAATTCATCAAATACTCTTTTAAGAGTATGCCTTTTGAGGGTACAGCATATTTGGAATGTGAATATCATTAAAAACAATAACTTGGTCCACTTTTCTTTTTTATTTTCTTTTAAGCAGATGATTTTTGATCCTACTATGAGCAAGAAGAAAAAGAAGAAGAAGAAGCCTTTTATGTTAGATGAGGAAGGGGATGCCCAGACAGAAGAAACCCAGCCCTCAGAAACAAAAGAAGTGGAGCCAGAGCCAACTGAGGACAAAGATGTAGAAGCTGACGAAGAGGACAGTAGGAAAAAAGGTGAGTGGTAGACGTGAGAGAGTCACTGTTGTCCTGGGAGACCTGGTTCTCTTCCCTTGATGTTTTGGATTTTATTAGTACAGTGGCCTCTCAGCCTGATAAGGCTGTTCTAGTGAAGGTGAGGTAGTGAATAATCTGTGTGCGCTAGACCTTACCAGATTTCCAGGGAATTTCCCACTGAATCCACAAGTGGCAGAGATGACAAAACCTCATCGTTCCAGGTCTGGTTTTCCTGTCTAACCTGTAAAGTCTCTTCTCCAGTTTTAATGGCGATTGTATTTGAGTGTAGACAGAAAGAAATAGAGCCAAGATAAGCAGTTTTGTGTCTTAGCAAGTCTGAAAGTATATAGAAGAGATTAAATTTATAGCCTAAAATGTTTGGGATTGGACATCATTGATAGTTATTTACCCTTGTGCTTAGACATCATTTGACTAGTAGAAATAAATGATTCAGTAAACATAGTTTATGTCTGTTGAATGTAAGATGCTATGCTGAGGATAGAGAGAGCTGACATTCATTGAGCATCTGCCGTGTCCTAAGCATCTTGTACATGTTTAAAACAAGCTTGGAAAGCTAAATATTCTTGTAATAAGACAAAATGAATTCGTAAATAGCTCCTCGAAAAACTTTGTAGCAGAGGGATCCTAAAATATTCCTAGTGTATAACAAATAGAAAACTTATTGAACAGAACCCATTATCACTCACTAATGGTGGATAAAATTTCATTTTATGCATATCGTAGCGTTATGTTAATGAAGTGAGGGGGCCAGCCCCATGGCCAAGTGGTTAGGTTTGCGTGCTATGCTTTGGCAGCCTAGGGTTCACTGGTTTGGATCCAGGGCACAGACCTACACACTGGTCATCAAGCCATGCTGTCATGACATACTACATGGAAGAACTAGAATGACTTATAGCCAGGATATACAACTATGTACTGGGGCTTTAGGGAGGGGGGAAAAAAAAAGGAAGGTTGGCAACAGATGTTAGCTCAGGGCCAATCTTCCTCACCAAAAAAAAAAAAGAAAGAAAGAAAGAAAGAAGTGGTGAAGTACTTTATAAGGCCTTTTGTTGATTGATTCAGTACTATAGTGAATTAGGCACTAGGATTAGGTGAAAAAGGCATAGCGCCTTAGTATCTAGTAGGGAGACAGATAAGCAAGCCGAGAAGTACCTCTGGTGGAGTGACAGAAGGTATTATGGAAGCTTCTAGTGGACACCTAACCCAATTGGGGGAAGGGAAGGATAAGCTTAGAGAAGGCTTCTTGGTAGAAGTAACTGCTAACCAAGATCCTCTGAGATGAAGTAAGAGCTATATGGGAGAGCCATGGATATGCTTGCTTGGAGGTAGAGACCACACACACTGCACTAAGAAGTGGAAGTACATAGTTCACTTGGGCTGGAACCAGGGATTAAGGTATGAGAGATGGGAGGGTAGGCAGAAGTGAAGAGGTAAAGCTAGAGAGTCTTGGAAATTGTGTTAGAACCCTGACTTTGTCTTCTGAACACTAAAGCCTGATATGGTCAGATTACTAAATGACTATTCCCAACATGGCCCCCTAACCAGATTTTTCCTACAAAGTTTTGAGTTGACTTGCCTTTACGTTTTTCAGAGCCATAACCTTTATGGTTGTGGAAGGACTGCTGTACTAATTAATATCAAGTCTCTTTATTCTGGTGGCTTGATTACTTAAGCGGTAATTAAACCAGCTGAAACATTGGTTTAACTCAAAATTTGATGCTTTGCCTTCTGCTATTTGTTGTTAATAATAGATAATCTCAATTATGTCTTTTTTAGATGCTTCTGATGATCTAGATGACTTGAACTTCTTTAATCAGAAGAAAAAGAAGAAAAAAACAAAAAAGATATTTGATATTGATGAAGCTGAAGAAGGTGTAAAGGTAGTATTGCTTTCTTATTGAAGGTAAAATTTAACCTCTTGAAAGGTTGCTAACGGCTGATGTTTCTTCCTCTGTGTCTCATCTCTTCCTAGCCTTGCTTTTGTTGTTAAGTACTTAATCACCACTGTGAAGGTCATTTTCTTGGGATTGTGTCTGATGAGGTATCTTAAAGGGATTATGGTTCAAAGGAATGTAAATTTAAGTTTTACACATTGTATTGTGTGCCATTAAAATGATTATAAAATGCCCCTTGTCATTAACCACACTGAGATTGACTCAGGAGAGAAATTTCTGTAAATGAGAAATCCTGTGGAGTAAATATGCCTGTGGTTTCTTCTGTAAAACTTGTAGTAGTGTGTTGAAGATACACAAACTTGTGTTTACCTCTGAACAGCAAAGAATGAACCCCAGCCCCTGGTGGCTGGTGGCTGATGATCTTCCGATCTGTGGGAGAACCAGAGCACTCCGGCTGGTTTTGTGGAGTTCTCTGATCTTATAGGGACTTGAGGCCCTGTGATTGTCTTATTACAGGCTCAATTTCCAATACAAATATCTCAAAATTCGTCTGAACCAAGGAGTAGATAGATGGGTGAGTAGGTAGGTAAATAGGAGGATAGATGGAAGGAGCTGAAAGTCTCTTCTTCCCTCACTTAGAGCTACCATTTTAAAGACCCTATCCAGGCATCTTAAGCAGAGCTTACATATCTATCTGTAAAACCTAGGATAATAGCAATTTTATGTATACACAGAAAGACAAAGAATAAGAGTGAGAACACACATACACATGCACTAAGTGTCTCATTTTGTGCCCTCTGCTCAAATTTTTCTTTGGTAATTAGTTTGCTCAAACTCAAGTAAATAAGGTACATCCTGCATGTAGCAGGAAATGTATACAGTAATTCATTGAGTTTTGGAAACTGTCACAATTTGATGACTTGGTTAACTCAGCTGATATGTATTGGTGATTACAGTGAATCAGGCATTGTGTGCTAATTGCTAGGGTAGTGAAATAAATAATATATTTTCCCTGTTTTCAGGGGTTATTTTAATTCAGGGATAATTTTCAGTCCTTTAGAACGAGATGATTTTATCTGGATTTGTCTTATTCTCTGTTTGGGGATTTTCTTCTCTCCCTTCTATTACAGGAAAATTGAGAAAGAGAAATGCTCAGATTATACTGAACAAATGAGGTCTAAATATCCTGAATAACAAGGTGACACGTAAAGATGTGCCACAGAGAGTCTTGTTTGGCAAAGTTTTGTTGGTTAGCTCCTTTAGTAGCTTTGTCCTGAAGAGTCACTTAGAAGCTCTACTTTTTTAAGGGCTTGGATACTTTCTTTTCTGCTATTGAAGTTATAACATAAGAAGTGGTTACAAGTATCCTCATCAGCCAAAGCATGGACATTAAGTTGAAGCTGAAGCTTTCTTAAGATCTTGGGTTACTCCCACCTGAATTTTGAGACCATCACAGCTTTTGAAAAATCTTGAAAAACACTTCATGCTATTCTCTGCCTTTTACCAGGTCTTAGCCTCAGTTTAGAAGTAGAGCTTACTCGGGTAAAATAAATAAAAGTGTAAGACTAGAAGCTGGCTGGTGTGTGCTAGTTTATATTCAGCATAGCTGAATTTCTCATTTATTGACTGTTGTCTTACAAACCAGGTTAGTATTTGATTTCTTGTTTTGTGTTATCTAGCTAATACACGTGGGCTGATTGGTCTCTGATGGCCATGTGTGGCACTAAGACTACAAAGCTGGATGTGAGATTTCAAGGCTGAGCTTCATTTACTCCCGGCTATTAAACTTTTCTGTTGATAGATTTCTGACATTACTGTAGCCATTGTCAGAGTAGTTCAGGATGTAGGCACACAAAAATAGACATTGAGAGATAATGTTGACAGCACAGTTCAGGGCAGGGAGCTGGATAAGCTGGTGAAAGGAGGGAAAGGTTAGAAGGCCGGAGACTGAGACTGGCCCTTTCTGCTCTTCTGGGGTGTTTATGACTCATTTCTAGGCTGTGATATGCCCTAGTTACATCAATGACTATAGCAACTAATCTTGGAATCAAGCTTTACCTCCTCTCCGTCCATTCATCATGTGACCCTAATTCTTCATGGGTTCTGCCTTTTCCCTCTTTCATGATGTCATCTATTGAAGTGATGCCCAAAGACTTCTTCACAGTCTGGTGCCAGGCTGACCATGGTATGATGAAAAGTAAACATTTGGTCTTTGTTCCCAGTTCCTGGCACACAGCTCCTAAGACCCTTGTAATCTCTGGAGTGATAAAAATATCTTTTTTTTTTTTTTAGATTTTATTTTTTTCCTTTTTCTCCCCAAAGCCCCCCCGGTACATAGTTGTGTATTCTTCGTTGTGGGTCCTTCTAGTTGTGGTATGTGAGACGCTGCCTCAGCGTGGTTTGATGAGCAGTGCCATGTCCGCGCCCAGGATTCGAACCAACGAAACACTGGGCCGCCTGCAGCAGAGCGCGCGACCTTAACCACTCAGCCATGGGGCCAGCCCCTGATAAAAATATCTTTTGAGATGACTGGTGGCTGGGAGCTCCTGGATAGCTGCAGGATAGGAGCTGGTCATCAGAAAGATCAAGCCATGATTAAAGGATTGAAACTCTTCTCCCCACTCGCGTTAAATCAGTTAAATCAATGATGATTTAATCAATCACAGCTACACAATGAAACCTCCATTAAAACCCCTAAATGAGGGAGTTTGGAGAATTTCAGGGTTGGTGAACACTTGAGGGTGTTGGGAGAGTGGTACACTAACCCTCCTCCCCCTCCTTTTGTTGCTCTGTGTATTTCTTCTATTTGACTGTTCCTGAGTTGTATCCTTTATATAAACCAGTAAAAGTTTAAAGAGCTTTCCTGAGTTCTGTGAGTCATTCTAGCAAATTATCAAACCTGGGAGTAGGTTGGGGGGAACCTCTGAATTTGTAGCCAAGTTGGATATAAGTGAGGGTAAATTGGGAACCCTACACTTATGACTGGTTTCTGAAGTGAGGACAGTCTTGTGGGACTGAGCTTTTAAACCTGTGGAGTCTGTCACTGACTCCGAGTAGTGTCAGGATTAAATTCAGTTGTAGGTCACCTAGTTAGTGTTGGACAGTTAGAGAATTGGTGTGGAAAAACACAACGTATTTGGTGTCAGGAGGAAAAAACTCTCCCATTGACTGCATCAGAGTACTCAGAAACTTCTTTAAAATGCTCCTGAACCACCTTCTTGCTAAAGATTGTCAGTCAGAAGATTTAAGAATCTTTTAAAGTTTCCCAGATGATTCTGACAGTGGCCTGGTTTGGAAACATGGACAGTGATTATAATAAGATCCCAAAGTTGATGGATAAAAGAAAGGAGAAAATCCCACAGAAGTGTGTAGAAGAATTTCCAGTTTAAATGACAGAGACTCTCTGAGCCAGGCTGGCTCACCTGTGAGAGACATTTCATATCTGTAACTTCAGTTTTGAATATTTGATTTTTTTTCCCTCGAAAATGATGTCCCCATCCATGTCATTTAAATAAAAATATATAGTCCTAGTATCAAAACGTTGAGACTCTCATCTTAATTTCTTAGGATCTTAAGATTGAAAGTGATGTTCAAGAACCAGCTGAACCAGAGGATGACCTTGACATTATGCTTGGCAATAAAAAGAAGAAAAAGAAGAATGTCAAGTTCCCAGATGAGGATGAAATACTAGAGAAAGACGAAGGTAATGGGGCTGCGCAGTCTTGTTTCTAGGTTGCTCCTGTCTTTGGCCTAGTCTCTTTGATGGGTGGGTTCCTTTTTTATTTTTTTTTACCTCTCTTTCCAATACTTGATTATGAAAGCTAAAAGGAAATAGTATCTAACTTGATAATGACAGTTAAACATTTCACGGGGTAAGAATTTGACAATTGTGATTATGTTAAAAACATGCTGATTCAGGCTATTGGGAAAATTACTATAACTGAATTTTAAATGTTAAAAAAAATTTTTTTAATGTTCTATTAAAACTGTTGTTTTTATTAGTTTCTAAGTGCTGTAGGATCTTTCGAGAACTTTAGTGTAGTCAGCAGATGGGTTTTTATGGATGTGGATGTTTCCGAAGTGCTTCAAAACAGTTGGACCTTTTTTTCCCTAATTATCCCAATGCATTATTTCATCTTGTGTTTGTTAAATCAAGAAACAGTTCAGTATGTCTGTATTATCACAAATTCCTAATTAGAGAAGTCTCTATTAAGGGTTGTTTATGAAAGTCATAACATCCCTGTCTTTAAGGAATAAGGAATTGTTTGTGGGCCTTGATGCCTTTATGCTTGAGGCTGTTGCAATTGCAGTTGTGGGAGAGAAGTCAAATGTCTTTGAAGCTTTCATTTCTCTTGATCTGCCTCTCCCCCCTCCCGCTTTTTGTTACTGTATCAGGGCCTACCCCTCATTCTTACAGTCTTTGTTATCTGTAGCTTTAGAAGATGAAGACAGCAAAAAAGATGATGGTATCTCATTTAGTAACCAGACAGGACCTGCTTGGGCAGGCTCAGAAAGAGACTACACATATGAGGAGGTAAGATAGATTCTATTATGAAAAGGGGCTAAGTTGTTCAGTAGAACTCAAAGAAAATCAGGATAAATATTCCCTGAATTGGAGGGACCATTGAAGTACAGATTGATGGTGACACAGACCCAGAGAGGTCACACAGCCAGTGCACAGCATTGCCTGATGCCCACCTATGGGGCAGACTGCCCAGAGTGGGGTAATCATTATAGTGCACATTGTTCCATCTGAATCTGTGAACTTCTGAGGACATGAAACCCACTGGAATCAGGGGGAGGGGGGCCGTGGAGAGAGGGAGTGGCTAATATGGGGCCAGGATATCCTATTTGCTCGTTTGGGCTTTCCTGAATCTTACTTTTCCATGTATCATATAGTTTCCCATAGAAACAGCAGAATTAGTAGGGGCTCATTCATTCATTTAACTTTGAAGAAGGAATTGCTGAGCATCCATAATGGACCAGAGCCTTGTTGAGGATTGAGCCCTGCTCTCAAGGAACTCCCAGAACGTGTAGTGATATGTGTGTATATTTAGTAAAAAGTGAAGTTGACTTAAAGCTAAAGCAAAGTGACTCAAGGGGGAACTTTATACTCCTGCAGTTAGTAAGAATGTACATGAATACTACTTTATCTCTGTAGCTACTGAATCGAGTGTTCAACATCATGAGGGAAAAGAATCCAGATATGGTTGCTGGAGAGAAAAGGAAATTTGTCATGAAACCTCCACAGGTCGTCCGAGTAGGAACCAAGAAAACTTCTTTTGTCAACTTTACAGATATCTGTAAACTGTAAGTTTGTTCATGGAGAGTCTCCATCCCAAATACTAGATTCTCAGTAGAGTAAATGTTAAATGTCCTTATTGTGAACTTTATTGCAGGTAGAAAGAGAGAATGCACAGGTCTCAGGGTTGGATTGAGGGAGGTCAGAGTTTAAGTCTGTCACTTCTTTGCGTTCATACCTCTCAGGGCTTGTTTTATCAGGCATCCAGAGGTGAGAGAAGCCAACTCATGCTGACCCATGAGAGTGGATCCTAACTAGATCGAGAGAAGAGTGAGGAGGCTGGTGTAGTCCTCACACAGAGCCTGGGGAGCCCAGAGACGGGGGATAGCTCATCAGGCAGGGGTGGGCATGCCAAGCAAGTGCAACCAGTGAGCCCTGGGAAAACAGCTAATTTGGCATGCCTCTTCCTTGGATGGTCATTGCCAGGACACAATCAATGAGATTTTAGCTTTCTTTTCAAGATTGCACCTGAGCTAACAACTGTTGCCAATCTTCTTTTTTTTTTCTCCCCAAATCCCCCAGTACATAGTTGTTTATTTTAGTTGTGGGTCCTTCTAGTTGTGGCACGTGGGTCGCCGCCTCAGCATGGCCTGATGAGCAGCGCCATGTCCACACCCAGGATCTGAACTGGCAAAACCCTGGGCTGCCAAAGTGGAGCATGTGAACTTAACCACTCCGCCATGGGGTTGGCCCCTTAGCTTTCTTAATTACTATCACATTCCATGTGTGTCTCAACCCAGGTCACTGTCTGGGCCTGGCTCTTGGAGCTCCTCAGCTACAGCTTTTCTAGCAGGTTCCTTAGGGCAACTGACCTTATTTACTGTTGGTTCTTCAGTTTTATAAGTGATACACGGATGTTGCACATAAAAGGGAAATCAATCAAAAAAGGAGAACCAGTAAAAATTCCACCACCTGGAAATAACCATTGTTTTCATTGCTTATAGGCAATTAAAAATGTTTACATTTTATTTTGCTGAAGATAACAGTAGTATATGCTTGTTATAGAAAAATTAGAAAATACAGACATGCTAAGAAAATGAGAAATCATCTGTAAGTCCACCATTAAGAGATAGGTAATCATCATTTAATATTTTTATGTTTAGCTAGTTTTATACATATAAATATTTTAAAATAAATTGGTATCATACTAGTTTTTAACTCTTTTTCTCTTAGTATATCATGAAACTTTTACCCATCTCATTAAATAGTCTTCATAAATGTTTTTAGTAACTGCACAACATATTCTAACAGTTCCTTACTTGGACATGGTTGCTCCCAGGTTTTCATTATCACAGGCAAAGCTTCAAGGAATATCTTGGTACATGTATCTTGGCAATAACTCAGAATAGAGCCTTAGGGCAGAAATTCCCAAAATGAAATTGCTGAGTCAAAAGGAATAGATATTTTTGTGGCAAACATTGGTAAATTGCTTTCCAACAAGCTTGTACCAATTTATACTCCCACTAGCAATGTAGGAGCTTACCTGTTTTATTATATTTTCCCCAATCCTCACTCATTACATTTTGGGAAAAAATAATGGTTTTTAAAATTGTAATAGCGGTATCTCATTATTGGAACAAGTTCAGACAGTGCCACGTGAGTAGAATTAAAAAGTGAAAATATTGAATGGCATTGCTCTATATTTGTTTTTTTCACTTTATATGTGTACTTCTTTTTTGTGTGTGTAGAGACTTGTTTTGTTCTAAAAGCAGGATAGAATGGAAATTTATTTAACACTCCCCAGTTAGTGGATATTTAAGCTGTTTTCAATCTTTCTGCTGTTGTGCTACCATGAATTACTTCTAGGTTTTTTTTTTTTCTAATGAAAAATTTCAAACAGGAAACAGGGATTAGCACAACAAACACCCAAGGAGCCAATTGCCTGGGTTTGGTGTATTTTGACCTTTTAACAGATTTGCTTCAGATCTTTTTACTTCTTTAAAAAGAGGGTTTTACAGTTACAACCAAGGCCATCTGTGTGTCTCTTTCTGATCTCTTCACCTTCCTTCCCAGAAAATGTTATCCTCTTGTTTACCTTTCCTGTCCTTGTTTCTAGACGTTTACTCAGATTTATGTATTTATAAATAACATGCAGGATTATTTTATGAGCTTTAAAATGTAAATAAATGGTATCATATATGTCTTTATTTCAGAGTTTGATGACCTATGCACTAAAATTCACCTAAAAGCTCAGTAATCAGATTAAAACTGAATAGGATGGTTTTTTGAGTTTGGTTAGATTTCCATGAAAGATAAGGTTTATATATTCCACTTTCTTTTTAGATTACATCGTCAGCCCAAACATCTCCTTGCATTTTTATTGGCTGAATTGGGTACAAGGTAAGAAACTATATTCACATTTATATACAGTATTATTGGACATTTTATAAGAACTTCTCTTAACTTGAAAAGGATTTGTAATATGCTTAGAAGAAAACATTCACCTGATTATCAGGAACTTTTAGGCCAGTGAAGGAGAGAAATCAGTTCATTTCTATGGGAGAGCTTGGGAACAGGGAACAGAGTTAGCAGTGGCTCATCTGACAGGCCTGCTTGTGTACCAAAATGAGTACCACGGCACTTCCATGTTTAGAGTTTCCTGTCATTAATTGGAGTTCTTGGGTCTTTTTATGGAGCAAATATTAGATTTCAGAGAAAACCATTTTTTTTTTAGGTCAGAATTTGTTTTTTAAATGGTTAATAGGCTGTTGATGGAATACAGCTTTAAGTTGGTGAGTGGCACAGGAGAAACATTGAAACAGGGATCCCTAATTAAATAGTTACTTTCCTATCTTCATGAAGGCACACTGAGTCAGTCCATACCCATTCAGGGAGTCCAGGATCCCATGAAACCCATCCCAATGAGTTTGACCATAAGTGCTAGGAAGCCGAATGTCCCTTTAAAAATAAGTAATGTAGACTTAGGGCCTAATGGTGATGACTAACACATATTGTGTACCAGACACTGTGCCAACCACTTTTGGGTACCATCTCAATCTTTACAACAGTTCTGAGCTCTTAGTAGAAACTAACATTACTGGGTCAGCCCGGTGGCGCAGCGGTCAAGTGCGAACTTTCTGCTTCGGCAGCCTGGGCTCCGCCAGTTTGGATCCTGGGTGCGGACATGGCACCACTCATCAAGCCATGCTGTGGCAGGCGTCCCACATATAAAAAGTAGAAATGGGCACGGATGTTAGCTGAGGGCCACTCTTCCTCAGCAAAGAGAGGAGGATTGGCAGCAGTTAGCTCAGGGCTGATCTTCCTCAAAAAAAAAAAAAAAAAAAAGTAAAGATCCTGGAATTTGGTTCTTTACCGGAAAAAATAATAATGGAAATTTTTTTTTCTTTCACAGTGGTTCTATAGATGGTAATAACCAACTTGTAATCAAAGGAAGATTCCAACAGAAACAGATAGAAAATGTTTTGAGAAGATATATCAGTAAGTGTATAATTTAATTTTAACACATGACTGAAATGTTCTCATCAGGCTGCGGTATTTTGAGGAGAGCCATTGGTTTGTAATGAAGCTGGAAAAGATGAAGAGGCCTTAAAAGATGAAGATGAGGGAAAATGATAGTGAAGCAGGAAGGTGGCTCTTGGTGGCTGATTAGGGGTGCAGGGAGAGGGGTTTGGATTTCATAAGAAGGCCCAGCTGATCGAGGCTGTTGGTTGGTTCCAGGCCGAAGGCTAAGTCAGCGAAATCTATCTCTATTCAGGCCCGGCCCACCTTTGTTATCTTCCTAATCACTTAAAATTTGCAAGTCTGTTCCACTTAGAAAAGCTAGTAGGTTCTCTGAGTGGCTTTCCTGTAGACAGAACCAGGAGTAGGCATCTGGCAAGTGTCCCTGCCTCCTTGGACATTTGGAGTCTTTCTTCAACCCATGATTTAGTACCTGAAGCATCACAGCAGACAGTTTCTGTTTTCCTACACCTGGAATTGCTAAGTTTAGCTAAGCTTCCCTGGTTTGGGTGCCAGCCTGGGCCTGTGGAGTTCAGGGCAGAAGAAGAGTTTCAGAGGGAAGAAACCTCTGGCTCACTGTGGCCACCAGGTAATTCTGTATGTTGCTTTTCCTGCAGAGGAATATGTCACCTGTCACACTTGCCGATCACCAGACACAATCCTGCAAAAGGACACCCGACTCTATTTCTTACAGTGTGAAACTTGTCATTCTCGATGCTCAGTTGCCAGCATCAAAACCGGCTTCCAGGCTGTCACGGGCAAGCGAGCACAGCTCCGTGCCAAAGCTAACTAATTTGCTAATCACCACTGATTTTTCAAAGTGTGTTGTGGAGATTTCGCTGGACAGGTTTACCATCAGAGTGGATATACCATTGTATTAAAATCAAGATAGCAAAGCTGCCAAGTTCTTTGGTGTGTGGCTGGTTGGTCTGAAATCCTTGCAAGATGCCGATGCTCAAGCTGTTGACATACTCATTGCCTACTTTAACAACTGTCAGAGAAACATGATGGGGTAAGGCAGTGCTTTTTTAAAATCGTTCATAGACTTCTGTAAAATGCAAGATAAATTAAAGTTATTATAACAGTGATTCTTTCAATTTGTTTTGTCCTTCAGTTTTCTTTTCTATAAAAATTGTGCTTAATGAATTCAGCAAAACAGTTCGTGCCTGAGCTCTAGTGAGGTCTCTGTATCCTTATCCTGAGAAACTGGACATTGGCAGGCGCTTCACCTAGGCAGTCATTTTCCTTCTCAGCTTCTCTTGAGATACATAAAGTAGACACAGGTTCACATGACGGGTGGTTGGAGCAAGAGATCTGGGAGGACAGCCTGTTTTCAGTGTCTGGGGAACGACTGCATAGATTTGAATTCTTTTCATTATGTGAGGATTGTTGCTACTACCTCACTGCCAAGTCCGCCAGCTATTACATGAGGGAAGACAAGGTGCTAGGTACCCTCACTCCTTCGAATTTTCTTCCTTATTGGCCACTAAGAGAATCTTAGAAACATAGCCTCTAGGAGTGTCGTGTAACTGGCACTAAGAAAAACCCTAATTGGGCATCTGTTGGCAAGGAAGCAATGTGGCATGTGCAGTACAGAGAAGTCTTCTGAGTCCACATTGTGATGCTAGAGGAAGCATCATTCTTTTTCCTCCCCAACTTATGTTTTAGGTTTGAAAAAGGCCCACCACAAATGCTTTTCTATTTTCTCTATTAAAGTAGCTTTTGAATGTGACCATGAAACCAAGAGGTGATGCTGCCTGTGTGGTGCTTCTGGGTGCCTCCAGTTCTGCCTTCTGAAGAAGGGTATTTCTCCATTGAGCACAGGGGGAAAGATCTTATGTGTCTACTGTGATCTGCCTTGCACGCACTTCTTGAGAATAAGGGCATAGTGCTGCTCCTCACTTCCTTGTTGCCAGACTAAGTGGCCCAGGAGCAGTCACTCAGCCCTGAATGTCTTAACTATGTTGTTTTTAATCACTGTGACCCTTAATTTTGAGGTACAGGCCAAGTGTTGTAAAGCACCTTGGCCATGAAGCAGTGGAGAGAGCAGAGCATTCCCTTTAACTCAGTAGGTCCTGAGGAGACCACACACTGGCTAAGCTGCCACCACTGCCCTGATGAACTCAACTGCTGTTTATGATGCCATCTTCCGTCTTTTGTATCCACACCCACACAATTCCCAATGTTGGATGTTACTGCGTGAATAAAGCAAGGATCAGTGCCTCTTGTGTAATTAACTTTCCATTGCTTTTGCGTGTATGTATGTGTATTTCATTCATTTCTTTACTTCAGTGGGACCCCTTAGGAGAAGACACAGGACTTTACAGTTTGGTGACAGGTTGGCATACAGTTATGTTGGCAATTTCAACCCCAGTTTTTAACTTCATTCTCAAAACAGATTCTCTGGACTGATCCTGACCCTTTAAGATAGTTCCAGTTGAGGTATTTGGTTAGAATTGGATTGACTCTATATCAAACCCATTCAAAATGATGAGTTGCCCTAGGTTACCCATTCCCAGTAGCATCACTCTTCTGTCTCTACTACCTCACACTAACCACAGCTCGGCTGGAAGGAACCTTCTATAGAGTGACAAAGCAAAGGCAATTGAGGGTTTCTGATCAAGAGCCACCTTCTGGTTGTGAGAAGGGAACCAGACCGACCACCATTTCCAAAGTGTCTTTGGAAACTGTTGAGGAGTCTTCCTAATTATGCAAAGAAAGGGGGGCGGGAGGGCGGAGAAGGGTTCCATGGTAAAGTTTTAGACTAAACAGGTTCCATGACTGCCTAAGGAAAGTCTTTAGTATGCTGATGTGCATTTTCATGAGCACGTAAACATACAGTTATATGTCTAATTCTTTAGACAACCCTCTTGACTTCATTACTGCCCACAACTCCACCTACAGAAAAGCTTAAGCTTTTCCTAAGATATCCTGCTGGCTCACTCCCACACTTCAGAGGCCCCTGCCCACTGCATGTAAAATACTGTTTCCCCCAGCCCACAATAACGTAGGCGCTAAGAGATTTGTTCACTCATGCCTCCCTAGTGCTGAGAGCAAGCAGTGCCTAGCAAGTTGTAGGTGTCCCAGTATTTAAATGAGTTTCTTTAAAAGGAGCATAACATATGCAGACTTGTAGCCCCTTCTCCCTGCAACCATCTTGGAGGATAAGTGTTCTGCAGAAAAGATGGTGGGCTGGACAGCCTGGAAGAAGTGCTGCTGTGATGTCCTGGCATCCCCTATCCAGATCCTTTGCCCTGGCAGCACTAAGCTTTCATATTGTAACAGAACATTAGATTTTGCACTGTGTTCTTAGAAGTTGGGCTTTGTAGCATGTAGTATTCTTTTTTTAATTGAGAAGATGAATTTATAATTTACAATTTTTAATTCCCAGAATCCTACCACCATTGAACCTTTTAGTATTAAGAGCATTTTTCCAAGTTAGTACAGTTTTCAGAATTTTTGAAAACCATTAAGAGTCCATCCGTGTCATACCATAGTTTATTAAATCAGTACCCTAATGGTGGGTGTTTGCTAATTCTTGATAATGCTGTGAGAATGGGTTTTGAACAGTCTGGAGTGGCAGTCCTCTGCCATTGATTATATCCTGTATTCTCATCTATAAAATGGGAAAATGCCTACCTCAAAGATGGTGAGACGGTGTATGTAAAGTGCTTCACCCAGGCCTGCCTAGCACATGGAACTATTTCTTCTGTTAAATAGTTCCCTTAGGCTGAATTCCCAGGGTCAGAGGGCAGGAGACTTTATGGCTGGTAGTACTTGTAAGCATATCCCCTTTTCCCAAAAGGTAGCCCTGCCGAGTGTACAAATCCTGAAGACTGTAGCTGTCATTCCATTTTTATGGTAACACTGGGTTTACTGACTTCCTGTAAAGACTGCTCTTGGGATGGTTGCCTGTCTCAAAATGATCCTGATATACCCTGCCACCCTTGCCTATAGGGGCATCAAACTCTCCCAAGGGTTTGCAACAGAGGCATAGTCCATGGAGCTTTGTTACATTAATGGTGTTACTCTTAGAAGGGACCAAACACTTGCTGGGTCCCCTGTAGCTGCCATGGCTCCTGTCCTTTCACACTTTCCCTGATAACATAAAATATTCCTGAACGCTCGTAATCATTGCCCCTTGATTTAAGCTTGGCTTTGAAGCCATTGGAGAACCCCTTGTTCTAAGGGGTAAGTATTAATGGATATTGCTCTTATTAAAAACCACCATTTTAATGGGCATCTTTTTAATTTATATTTGTCAGCTACAGATTTTCATGAGCTTTTAAATGAGCCAGAAATCAAATCAAAGCCAAAATATTACATGGGAAGTTGGCCAAACCTAATCATATACTGGGCAACAGCTTCAGTGTTGTAACTATTTTGGCCTTTGAGAATTATGAGTGCTTCATTTGAGTCCCAGACATACCAGTGCACTAGGAAAAATGCCTTATTTAATCAGCACAGCAACCCTTTCAGGTAGGTATATTATCCCCATTTTACAGATAAGGAAATGGAGACTCAGAGAAGATAGGCAACTCGTCCAAGGGGTCACATATGTGGTAAGTAGGGAGGCAGGATGCAGTCCCAGGCATTTGGGCTCCAGAGCTTGTGCTCTGCCTCTGCAATGCTGCCTCTCATGACTGTCATTTTCAAAAGTTATTACCTGAATGCCTGCAGCAAAAAGCAGTCCCTGCCCTCCAGGCACTTACAGTCTAGTGGAAATGACAGATGAGCAAACCAGTTGTAAATATAACCTGGTAAAGCTGTGACAGAAGTAGCACACAGAAAGGGCCAATGCCAACTCAGGTCAGGAAGGTGTCTTGAGAAGGCAACTTCTGAGCTGAGCTATAAAGGTAATGAGGGTTAGCCAGTGGGAGAAGACAAAGAGCATTCCAGGTAGAGACAACACCACCACATGTAAAGGCACACAAGCCAGACAGTTCTTTCCACAATTAATCCCATGTGTCTTGAGAATAGAGGCCAGTTAGGGAAGAAAAAGGAAGGGGGCAGATCCTGAAAGGCTTAAATGCCATGCTGAGGGGTCTGGAATTCCACTAGGCAGTGAATAACTGATGGTGGTGAACAGGAAAGACTGATGGGAAGTAAGTGGCAGGAAGACTAGTTACGAGGTTACTGCAAAAGTCCAAGAAATAAAAAGGGCCTAACCTAAGGCAGTGGGATGAGAAATGGGTTAGGACCAAGACATACCATGGAAAAATTAACATGATTTGACAATTAGAGAGGAGTGGAAGACGCTAACATGGGCAACAGGGTGGACAGTGGTGCCATTCCCCAAGATGGGGGATTCGTGAAAAAAAACAGACTGGGGGCTGGACAGGGCAGGGTTCAACTGAGGTCCCTGTAGAGATCCAAGTGCAGCTATTAGATAGGCACCTGTATATATCCCCTGCTGCTCCTGGGGAGGACTGAGTTCAAGGTGGAGATTGTGGAGGCATGAGTATGGAGTCTCAAGCCATGGGCTCGGACAGCCAGGAAGCTGGAGAGAAAAATTAAAGAGGGTGGAGAGGTGCTGGCATAAGAAGAGTCAGCAAAAGAAACTGTGTCCAGAGGAAGAGGAAAGCCAGGAGAGACTGTTGTCACAAGAATCGAGAGAGGAATTACAGAGTTATTTATGACAGGGGCATGTGGGGACTGACTGCCTAAGTTTGTGTCCTGCCTCCACCTCTTCCAAATGACATGATCTTGGGCAAATTATTCAACCCAAAGTCTCAGTTTCCCAATCTGCAATATGAGATGAATTATCTCCAACTCTGTGAGACTGTTGTGAGGGTTCAATAAGATAATGCAATCTGTGTTAAAGAATTCAGGACAGCACCCAGGAAATGCTAACATATATACATATATGTTATATCTCTCTTTCTGTAAAGTCAAATGCTGGAAGGGTGGAGTATACGTAATTAAGAACACAAAGGTAGATGCTGGACTGGATTGTTTGCATCTGCTCTATAATTATTTAGTTAACCAAGTCACATATTCCTTTTTAAAACCCTTATGGGCAAGGATGAATGAGACAGTCTCAGGCCTTAGCTCCCTGTGTGGTCAAGAGATCTGGGCATTGGGGTGTGTAAGGGGTAGAGGAGATGCTGACGGTAGGGTTTGAGGGATAAGGGAGGGTTAGAAGGAAGTGGAAGGTGGAGAAGAGTTGGGGTCCAGGTCAGAAAGTGAGAAAGTAAGAATAGGTAACCCTGTCAGTTTCTGTTCTGTGCACCTAGAAGAGCCAAACTCATGCACTTGCCCAAACAAGACCTGTCTGCTGTACCTTTGTGGAAAGACACCCTGATCATCTGGGCTCCCACAGGAGGTGCACTCAGGCAGAGGTGCAGGGAGGGGTATTTGTGCACCAGGGGCCCACTCACCAGTCAGAGGAGGGAGGTGTCCATTCATTGGTACAAGCAGGAGGGCCAGCAGGGCTTGCCCCATGGGCCTAGTGACCAGACCAACACACTACTCTTAGCTGCAATAACTCACAGACATTGGAACACCAAAAAGAGCTCTTCTTGCTATTATCTTCCTCTGCCTCATTTTTACAATATTCTATTCACGTTTTCTTTGTAAGCTGCCTGAAATACATTTTGGAACAAGGCGAGTATAAAAATAAGTAGAAAACAAAAAGAGTAAAGAAAATTATGCTCTTTTATTTTTTAAGAGAAAAATCACCTGAATCTGGATTAGGTAATAGTAAGTGCTCTCATTTATTAAATATTGTCATAATAAGGATGTGCTCCTTTCTTTTTCAGATGAGGAAGATGAGGCTCAGAGAGATTAAGTGACTTGCTTAACAACAAATAGTGTGGAAAGGAACTCAGTTCAACACAAAGTCTATACTCTTAACCCAGTCCCCTTAAAGTAGAGCAAGCTACTTAACCTCTTTGAGTCTGTTAGTGTTCTGGTTATCTACTGATATAGAACAACTCACTCCAAACTTAAGTGGCTTAAACAACAACAATCATTTATTATCCCTCATGGTGCTGAGCTTTGACTGGGGTCAGTTAGGCAGTTCTTACTAAGTTCTCAATCAGACTAGTGGCTTAGCTGGAGGCAACTCGAAGGCCTCCTCACTCAAGTCTGACAGCTGATATGGCTGTCAGCTGGAACATGTACACATGGCCCCTCCATGTGGCCTGGGCATAGTGAGTGGCTGGGTCACGAGATACAAGTGGAAACTGCTAGTTCTTAAGAGCAGGACTGGGAGACTGGTATAGATAGCATCACCATCATCACTGTATTCTATTGATCAAAAAGCCACAGAGTCTAGATAAAGGGGAGAGGATATAGACTCCATCTGCCAATGGGGCCATGTCCTTTTTAGAAGCATCTACAAAATCTATAAAATGGGCACAACCACATAATGAAAACCTGAAGCTTTTGGCAACCCAAGCCTCCTTTCTTCCAGCACTAGAACTCAAATTTTCCTTTTGGGGATTCTCCCTTCTCCTCCTCTGCTCTCACAGGCCCTGTGGCCCACCCTCTGCCACCACTTAGAACCTGCCTGAGAACGACATCAACAGAGCAAGCAAAGCTGAGGAATAGAGAAATTTCTGATGGCAGTTCTTGAACCCCTGGGTCTGAATATCTACCCCCGGACTTTTCAATTTGTGAAACAGTAAACTTTCTCCTGCTTAAGCACATTTGAGTTCAGTTTTTATTACTTGTAACCAAAAGTTCACACTACACCAGGAAGCGGTTTATTGTTATTATGGGATAACTCCATTATGAAGAATGTGTCCATGGCGGGCGGGGGGGGGGGGGGGGGGGGTTAATTTGTCCAAAGTTAATCAACGGCCCAATTGGGATTCAAACCCAGGATGCCTGGCTCAGAATCTTTCACCCTGCTCTACATCTGTATTTCTGTGGTCTTGTCAGATGGCCCCGTGAATAGTATATGATGTCCTTATGGGAAAGAATATAACCTGGCCAGGGTTGGCTAATACCTACACTCACACAACCACATTTCAATTCCTTGCCCATAAAAAACATGTCCAAATTATCATGTTACTATTTCCTAATACTAAAGACTGCTCCAAATCCTCAAAAAGCACTCCAGCAGCTGCTACTAAATGTTCTGAAATGGCAAGTGAAATGAGGCCTGAGATAGACTAAAAACAAATTATGGCCTTATTTTGAAGCTCCTCAAATTAAGAGGAATTGGGGCTTGGCTATGCGACTTGCTTTAGCCACTGGGACCTTATAAATATGACACAAGCAGGAGCTTGAAGAACACTTGCGTATAGGGGCTTAGCCTGTATTGCCTGCTAGATGCTGGAAACACGTGGGCTAGTTGCCCCTGTTGCCCAGTCAACCACTTGACAAGTGGGTGAGGTTACCTGGAACCAAGCAGCCCCCAGCCAATCTGCCAGCTCACTTCAGCCATGTGAGAGTCCAGCTAAGTAGAAGAACCACCTGGATGAGCACAGCCCAAATTGCCAAGCCAAAGAATAGGAAGCTAACAAAGGTTTATTAAGGGTATTAAATTTCAGGGTGGTTTGTTAGCAGTTAAGAACTGATATAAGGCCCATTTACTATCCCTGATTTGGCCAACCCCTCATACAGATAAGGAAAGACTTGTCCAGGGTCACAAACCTTATTGGCAGCACACAACCCAGTAAACGCACTGGCTGGGATATTCCTTCAAGCTGGCTGCTAGGACGACAAACAAGGCTTCACATCTTGAAAACATCTAGAGAATATTGGTCCTTTGAGCAGAATCTGGTATCACATTTCTTCACCATCTCCTTTTGGTTTTCAGAGGTTGGACACAAAAATTATAACTATTGAGCAATGGAATGGAAAATCTTTCCTGACCCAAGACAGAGAGGGTGGGCATGTGGACACAGGATTTTGTGGATGTGAACCTCCCAAGGCTCAGGAGCCAACTGTGAGCTTTCCCAGGGGCTTTAGTAGTTCAGCAGCTTTTCTGGGGTGCTGGAGGGGGATTCCATTCTCACTCTGTCCAGGATATGTCCTGGCACCAGGGTGATTAAGCAGGGTCTCTGGGTAGGGCAGATGCTTCCTGTCCTGGAAGGGGTCTTCCCTGTTCTTCTCATGACCCTCTATGCTTAGCATACTAAGGAAGCCCACGGCCCCCACTGTTCTACCTGTCCCCTAAGCTCTGAAAAGTGAGTGCCTCAGTCAAGCACTACTGAGTGGGGCCTTGTAGAGTCTGGGAATGTTATTACAGTGCAACGTGCACAGAGCACTAGGCTCTGGGGACACAAGAACACAGTGCCAGCTCTCAGTGTGAAGTTCATCAGGCTCCAAAACCCCTTCTTTGGACTTTGCCCAAGTCCTTGAATAGGTGGGGACACGAAGACCTGACCAGGTATACAAGTGGGTCTGCTAGAGCTGGGCTCTGACCTGCTCGGCAGCAAGGAAGATTAGAGGTTCAGGAACTGGAGGGGTATGTTCCACCAAGGGCTCTTAAGGAGGGATGAGACACTCCCTGTGGACCTAGCCCCTTCCTCTGGACACCTTCTTAGCCTATCCAGACTGAAGCCTTTCGTTTTGACCAAGTTGGGCCAGGTCCCAGCCCAGTTCCAAGGGCTATTTTTCACCCCAGGTCTGGATCTCTCAGACTGAAAGCCTCAGACTCTACTCTTTCTCCCCTTGCTGCCTAGGGTCCCTGGCAGGCAGACATATGGGGACTGTGATCTCACTAGGCAGCTAAAGCTCCGAAGGGGCAGAAATATTGCTCCAAATCACACCAACAGGTAATGGCCAAGCAAGGATGGGAGTATTTGGCTCAGCTGTGGGTCCAGAACTCTGACTGCCTTGGGGCTGGCTAGTCAGGCTCATGCATAGCTTGGGAACACAGAGCCACACTTGGGCTTCAGACTGCTGGCCTGCCAATGGCAGGCAGGAGGGCTGCCCAGAGAGGGAGACATGAGACAACAAAGACTTCCCTAGGGAGACTGAGCACTGAGCACTGTCCCAAGCCCAGGCTCCATCCTCTACCAAAACCTGGAGCCAAAGCCCAGGCGGAGGTTTGGTGGAGGCTATGTTGTAGACGCGTTGGTTTGAAATTGGGGATTTTCAATAAGGATTCTAGCAGGCCTGAAGAACATGTCAAGATGGAAGGAAGAGCCCAAACCCCTTTCTGATGATGGGATTTCATTCCCTGTGTTGGAGAATGCTGTCCAGAGGAGAGAATAAACAATTCTCGAAGAGCAATAGGGCCGGTCGGGGAGACTTCTCAGAGGTGGTGACACTAGAACAGTGGCTTAATGATGAGTGGATACTTCCCAGGTGGAGAAAGTAGGAGCAAGAAGAGTACATGCCAGGCTTGTAACAGCATGTTTCTGGGTGCTTGCCCACCCACGGCACCATACCAATGAGACTAGGCTAAGTGGCCACACTTGTATCATCCAGTTCACTGGACCAGGGAGGGTACTTATAACCTATGAGTGATTAAAAAAGATTTGCTGTGGAAGTTGATTCTCTCTTGGGGACTTACAATTGGGGAAATTGATCAATTTGTGGTGAGGAATAAAGGGGAAGGGGTGAAGTTAAGACAGAAGTGGACGTTGAAGGAACCTAGCCAGGTGCTAGAGAACAGAGCAAATGTCTAGACAGGTGGCCCAGGATATCTGCAGACAGCCCACATATATCCTGATACCAACTTCCTATTGCTTGAAGTGACTGGAGACAGGCTCTAATTCTTGCTGCCTATAAGAGCAAAGGGCTTGTTTTGTGTGGCTGTGGTGTAAGGTTTGTGTAGGGGTCAGGAAAGAGAGGTGGGGGCAAAAGACAGGAGAGGCCAGGGCAAGTAGGATCATGTACCCCACATTTAGGAGCTGGCATTCTGTCCTGATGGTGAAAAGTTAGTCAGGGAAGGGACAGGATTCAGAAATAACACTGTGGTGGCCACTGGCCTGTGGGAAATAGGGCAAAGAGAAGCTGGAGGTTGGGAAGCTGGTGAGTGGATGAAGCCTGAGTGAAAAAACACAGTGCCCTAAACCAGGACAGAGAAGGGGAGGAAGCGGCAGGTTGTAGAATCATTTTAGAACCGGGAAAGATCAGACTTAGAGAAGCTGACACCTAGACCTACTACTGCCTGACAAGTGGGTCACAACTGCTTGGCACTTCAACCACCAAGGTGTTCTCATAGGCACTGGCACATCTGACCCTCCCCAATAACCCTACTGGCCATTTTTATCTCTACGTTATTTGTGGAAACCAAGGCGCAGACGGATCAGTATTAGGCACCCTAGACAACACTCCCTGGAAGGGAGGAATGAAGGAGCGAACAGAAGCGGGTACAGCAGACCTGATCTCTGGTTGGACAAGAAAGCCAGGGTACCTTCTTCAGAAAACACAAACCATCCCATCTCAGAGCAAGTTGGGATCCAATCTCTTTATTGTCAGAGTCCCCTCCCTGTGGCTCCCCCTCTCCAAACCTATAGAAAAAACCCAAGCCTGGGAGTGTCCTGGGGAGGGGAAGCAGAGTGTGGAGAAACCTCTGTGCTCTGCCCTCTGGCCTGGGCAGTCCTGACAGGGAGAGTACGTGAGGAGACAAGGCCAGAACTCCACCTGCAGAGGCTGTGGCACTGGCTGGGATGTGTGGGGGAGGAGGTGCCTGCTGCCAGCTCTCCTCTGGGACCCGCTGGGGGTGGAATCCAGGCGTGGGTGCCCAGCTTGAGGCCTGGTACAGTGCATGCCCTTCTCCTGCCGGTGGCCATCGCTCCTGTCAGGCTGAGAAAGAGAGAGACAAAGAAGAGACTAAGGGATTGGGAAGAAGGACGGGTGGAATGGTGTTTGCTGTTTGCAGACAGATATATATGCCTGCACTCTGGCTCTGGCCTCATAATTTTCTGGCCATGCAATCTTGGGCAAGTCTCGGTCCCCTGAGCCTCCATTTCCTCACGTGAGCCCCACACTCTACCTGTGAACAGACTTAACAAGGTAAAATTTAGCCTCCCTGGTAAAACAAACCACGAAGCTCCAAGAGGAAAGACTTCACATATAGAATTTCCTAAACTTAACCGTCTGGGAAGCCTTGCTGGAGTATCTCAGAGCATGAATGTGTCATGTGTAAAGACACCTCTGTTGGGTGGAGGCCTTCCTCCACCCAAGCCAGCCTTACTCTGAACATGGCCCCCAAAGGAATGGGGCAGAGTTGGCAGAGCTGGTGTGGCCTGGCTTCCCTCTAGGGTGGGACAGAGCAGGGTGGTGAACACAATGGCCAGAGACTGGGCTTTGAGGCCACACAAGACTGAGTTCAAATCAGGTTGGGGCAGCTTCTGGCATACAGGGCATTTCCTCCCAAGAGAATCACATCCCAGTCCCTAAGCCTGGCACAGTCATCACCCTCTGATGATGAACAGCTCTCTCTCCCTACTATGCAGAGCTGGGACTGCAGCCACAGGAGGAACCTGGCCATTTCCCACACGTCAAGGACTGCTAGAACTCTGGGCCTCAGCTAAGGCTGTTCCCTCAGATGCTTCTCCCTCAATCCTGAATAGGCTCAGCTACACCTCACCTCTTCTATCACACCCCTCTTTGACCTTTGGCTCTGTAGCCCCTATCATCCCGCTCACACTGGGAGGGAATGGTCTGTGTCTTCCTCTACCAGACTCGGAGCTCCTCAAGGGTAAAGACAGGCAACATGGCTCAGAGTTTGCCAAGGAAACTCCTGCTGGATGGGCCCAGCTAGCCCATTCATGACTCCTGTTCCCAAAGCCCACCAAACCCCAACCACAAAGGGGTGTGGCAGGATGAGGATGAAGCAGCCTTCATTGCTGGGCACAGCGATACCCTGCCAGGTCTGCTTCATTACATGCCCTCCACTTTACTTCACCCCTTGCCCACCAGGACCCCCCATACCTGCTTACTGCAAGGCCCCATCCTCCGCATCTGTATCCTGGCTGTGCTCCTGATAGAGAGGAGGCAACAAGAGACCACACATCACTGACTGCAAGCTCTGAGTCCTGCCCTGGGGCCTAGAGCACATCTGGAGACCACACTCAGAAAGGGGGAGAGACAGCCGAGGGGAATGACTATGGGACCAGTCTAAACAAGGCAGGTTTGGGATCCCAACACAGTTGTGTGAAGGCCCCTTAGGAGATAGAAAAGATCAGTCAAGGAAGTTCCAGACATGGCAAGGGTACACTTCTGCATAGAAAGACCTTCTGTGACTGGAGCAAGCTAAAAGCCTGGTAGACTGGTGGGCTCCCCATTTCTGGGGCATCTAAGCTTTCATTAGGGCCTTTACAAAGACTACTATGCCTGAAAGAGTAAGGTGAAGTATCAAGCTAGGTTCAAAGAAGGAGAGATAAGCTGGGCATGAGGAGGCGAACTTCTTAATTGTTGTGGCCATAAGCCCATTCATCCTTGCACCAGAACTCAGCAGTGATGAAAAGGAGAAAGTTCCAGACCCAGAGAAGAAGTCCAAGCTCCAATCCTGGCTTGGCCTTTATTAGCTATAAGGCCCTGAGCAAGCTACTCAACTCCTCTGAGCCTCAGTTTCTTCATGGGGTAAATGTGGGAAAACTAATACTTTGCACAGTGCAGGGCTGAAGCTAAAGTTAAATGAAGTTATAAAGGGTGGACTACAGGGTCTTGTGTTCAGTGAGTGTTTGTTAGGTAAATGAGTAGTAAGCACACAACAAATAGACACTCAGAATCTGGTCTACCTTCCTATTTAACATAAGCTCCTTGACAAATGGCTTCCCAGCCTTACTCTGAAGAATTCCAATAACAGACTGGGAGCTCGCCCCCTCATGAGAGCGCCTGTATCATGCTCAGGCAACAACGGCTTTTAGAAAATCTTCAGGTGGAGTAGATACCCACCTCCCTGTGGCTTCCCCAAGTAATCCCAGTCCTGCTCGCTGGAACTCTGCAGACCATGTGTGCTCCCTTGAGCCCCTGACTCTTCCCTTCTCCAACTCACATGGAAGAGTTTAGAATGGACCCTAGGCTTGAGAGAAGTTTGTCCCAGTCCTCAGTGGGACTTCTGACTGGCGGCTGAAAGAGACAACTACTCCCTGGTCATTCTCCCTCTTCCTCACAGGACTAGAACCCCTTGGAAGGAGGAAGGAGGGAGCTCACAGTGGGGCCAACCAGCTCAGAGGTTCCCCCTTCTTCTGATGCCCTCCTGTAACTAGGAGTGCCAAGTCTGGTCCTTGCCCCTCCCAGCCATGCCCTCACCAGCTCTTCCTCGCTGTGTGTCAGCAGCCCCTCCTCATCACCGTCGTCTCGAGCCTGTGCTTCTCCCTGGGGTGTGCCTGCGACAGAAGCTGTGTCCTCTTGGGGGGCTGGTGGCCGACTGTTGCCACCACTACTGCCGCTGCCGCTGCCGCTGCCGCTGCCACTGCCACTACCACTTTCACCCTTCTTCTTGCCATCTTGAGGGTGAAAGGGTGGGAAACAGGGGAATAAAACTCAGCCTGGGGTAGGTGTCGAGGCCAGTACCTTAGCAGAAACTAGGCCTCAGCGCGGTGCAGGTGGGATTGGAGGTCACAGCTCCCTCTCTGCCCAGGGCACTGTCCTCCCCACACTCAACCCTGTGCCCCTGGGAAGCTGACCTGGGTTGGCCTTCTGCTCTTCAGCAATCTGCTCCAAGCGGCCCAGCAGGGCATCAATGTTGGACTTGATCTGTGCCAGTTCTGTCTTGATGGCCTGCAGCTCACTGCTCTTTACTAGGAGTGAAGGGAGTACAGGGTTGTCACATGGAGACTGGGAGCTTGACACTAACACAAGACCCTAGCCCCATGCTGTCAACTAGGAAGGCAGGCCAGTGGTCGGAACTGTCCTTGTCCACAGTTCTTTTTCTGGACAGGGAAAAGGCTAGAGCTGCCTGTGGCTTCCCCCTGAGACTTTCTGGAAGCCATTCCTACAGTGACCAGCCCACTCTTCTGAACCTGTATCTTTTCCCCGACTTCTCAACTCTGAAAGGGACTGGGGATGAATAAGAATACAGGTGTGTGGTGTGCACCTGAGCAAGCATATGTGTCTTTGCTTGTGTTATAGGGTGGTGTCTTTCAAGGTGTGTAAATGTGGCTGTTTTATAATCAGATTTCCTGATTATAAATCAGGTGCCTGATTGCAGCACGTGCACTCGAGTGAACATGGAGTAGCAGGCCTGTGTAGACCTGTCCTTGTCCTTATTAGAAGAAAGATGACACCATCTCCTCATTGGGCTCCACATCATAGTACTGGACTCTGTGCCCAACCAAAGCCCCTCCTCCTCTAACGTCAGCCTTTTCCTCTTAGAAATGCATGAAAATACTCACTCGGTTGTGTTAGAGCTGCAGAACTGTGGGAGATTTGTTCCTTTATCTATTTTCCAATGTAAAAAAATGTGATTCTATTATTTTGCTAATTACAAAAATAAAAATTATCTAGGAAGAAGATACAGTCACTCACACTTGATCTTGGCTGAGCTGGTGGTGATGGCTGTGGAGCGGGCAAAAAGCTTGACAGGAATGGTGGTTTTGACACGTCGGACCAAGGGGACTGTGACCCGGGGTCGCTTCACGGGGACTGCCCGGGGCACTGGCACAGGTGAAAGGCGGCCCCGATAGTCGAAGAGCCTGTGAGGGCAAATGGGCCAGAGGCTGCAGCATGGCCTGTGGCCACCAGGTGGCACTGTGACTCTAGACCAATACATGTCTAGTTGATTAACGGCTGGGCAGCCTGCACTACGCATCTCTGCCGGCTCCCAACAAGCCCTAGGGGGTAAATAGGAAGGCCTTTCCTGACCCTAATAGCTGCTAGGATCCTCACTACATCCATCTTTCCTACCAGCCAGGCCAAGTAAGGAGAGAGGATTTGGCTTGTGATAATGGTTACAGTCCCATTCAACAGAGGAGTAAACTGAGACCAGCCCCAGAAAGGAGCCTTCCCTAGATCACCCAGACACCTAGGCCTGCTCTATTACTGGACCTGGCTTCTGCTCAGTCCAACTGCCACCCCAATCTCTGGAAAGAGCTTGCAATCTCTCTAAAGCCACACAAACCCCCAACTGAGAAAAGAGAGCTTTGGGTGTAGGGGTAAATCCCTAAGCCTGCCTGAGCCTCAGTTTTCCCATCTGCCTAATGAGGATGGCTACCCCAAATTCTGTGCTCCACCTCAAGGTCACTATGAGGGTAGACCATGAGAGAACTTGGTTAAAAAAACTTGGTTAGGTGTGATAGGTGAAAGGTCAGGGTACTGAGACACTCAGCTCAGGGGCCTAAGACATCAGAGGCACGAGGCTGGAATCCAAGACCCTTTCCTCATTCTGGGCCCCCTTAATCACTCCATCCTTCTTACTTTCTTTAGAGATGAAAGGCAAGAGGCCCCCCAACTATCAAGGTTAGGCAACTCGAGCAGACCCCTGGGCTCCCAGACTGTATGCTGCCCCCTCAACACTATCACCCAGCCCCCTCCAGAGGGGGCTTCTTTTCCTGCTGATCAGGTAGCAGCTCCGTGGGCTCAGTAGGGCTCACCACATCTACTGCTACTACCTTTCTGCAGGGAACAGCAGCCTGGGGGTACACTGTGGGATCACTTTCCTGATGACAGCCAGGAAACCTACCATCACTGAGCAATTCAATGCCCCAAGCCTTGGCACTCCTTTGTTCAGGGAGCCCCTGCCCTGGGGTGGTGATGGCTGGAGACAGAGAGTCTCTGGTAATGGACCCACTTCCAGACCCTGAATTTCTGCCCCCAAGGGGAGGGGGCGGCTCTGGCCTTGGTCAGAATCACTGAACCACAGAATCCCCGAGCTGGAGGAACCCTGAGGGATCACTTGGTGCATGCCCATTTCATACACAGGGAGGGAATTTGCCCAAAGTCACACAATCCATTCAGTGGCAGAGCTCAGATTAGCACCCAGGTCTTCTGTCTCCCAGGCTAAGGCACTTTATACTACGCTGCACTATCGCCTGAAACCATTCACAGGTGAGAAAACCGAGGCTCAGAGATGTTCTATTCTTCCTGGACAGCCTGGGGCAAGCCAAGCAGGAGTGGGGGAGGAAGATAAGTTTGGGCCAGAACCCACCATGATTTCCACTCAAGAATGTAACTGGTATCATGGAGTGCAGCCCACAGCTTCAAGGGTAGGTGTGGGTAAGCTTGGGGGTGGAGGGTGGGCCACATAGGCTACCAGGAACTAATTCAGACCTCCAAAGGGCTGCTGGCCTCTTGGCTACAAATATAAGGCCAAGAGGCTCAGCCTGAGCTCTGAGGTTCCTTCCAGCTGGCTGGGCACCTCAGAGAGGTACGGAGACTGAACAGCAGAAGCATGACGGCTCAAACTACCTGCACCCAACCCTGCATCCTGTTTAGTATTCCAAACTTGCTACATTTGTATATCCCTCAGCTGTCCAGTTCCATCAAATCCCATACCCCAGGATTACGAGGAGGAAGGGCGGTCAGAGAGTGGGAGACAGTGTGGGGTGGGAGACAGTGTGGGGTGGGAGGAGTGCTGGCCTGGGCACCTGCAGAACTGGACCCTAGTCCTAGCTCTGCCACCAACTTGTGAAGCAGCCTTGGGTAGATGCCTCTCCACACCTCGGCTTCAGTTCCCACTTGGAGGACTGAGTGGGCTGCACCAGCAATTTCTCAGGACCCTTCCAGCTTGGCTGTTTTCATGCCTGGGCACGCCCCTCCCCTGCTCACCTGTCGTAGAAGTCGTCCCGGTAGTAATCATAGTCAAAGCTGTAGCCACTGGGGAAACAAAGGGGAGAGGGCCAGGGCTTAGGGATGGCCACTCAGCCCACTCTCCATAGGCCCTCATCTCCAAATGCCTCCCCAGATTTTATGCTGGGCACACCGTCACGACTAGTATTCACTCCCTCTGTAAAATGAGAGACCAATCCCACCCAGACAGACAAGACAGAGTGCCCCACCTGTATATGGCAGATGCCGCTCTCTTCAACCCCTTGGGCCTGTTGGGCTTGGGCTCTCCAGCCATGTTGATGTCTGTGTGGAGGGAGGAGGCAGAGTCAGACATTGGCAAGACAGCAGGGTGCCCATACACATATCACCCTCATGCGTGTGCACAGCAATTTGTGTTTACATGATGTACACATGGACCTTACTCACTAATACCGCCAACAGAGCAGAAGTCTTCACACGTTAGACTCATACGCACACATCACATGGACGTGCTTATTTACATATTCATATACATTCAGACACACGCATGCTCACTCACAAACATATCACTCTCACACCACGTACATCACACATATATGCATTCTCAAGTACACACATGAGACACACTGTCACACACATGGTCACCCACAGATAATATACTGAAGAACACTCAGACCTGACTCCAACATCATATATAAAACTGCCCATACACAAATTAGCCACTGCCATTTCATGCAAACATTCTACTGAATATCTTTATGCCTAGAACAGCGCTTAGCATAAAATCTCAATAAATATTTGGTAAATAAATATACGCATATTTGCTTACATATTCGAGTATATTCTGACACACATTCTACATATATAGACATTCTAAGGTGTATGTCCACATATCCTCCACATGTTCACTTACATCCACCTACCACATATTCAAGAATACATATATACATATCCCTTCTCAAATAATCACATATATGCAGACATATGTGCACATACACGAACACTATACACGCTCCAAGGTAGAGTACCAGCATAGCTACAACACATGTATATAACACCAAGGGCAAGGGCACCTGCTTCACCTTGTGCTTCCAGACCCTCCTCATGGCCCTCAGAAAGGATTCTAACCTAAGCCATCTGTAGCCCAATGTAATAGGCTGTGCTAGTCCACTCTGTTCCCTTTCTCTGGGGAAACTGCAATTTAAGTGGAACCACAAGGCTTGTCAAGAGTCACTGTGAAAGCAGGGACAGAACAAGGAGTGTTTTCCAGAAGCTTCTAAAATTCTCCCCTACAGGCAGTGATTTTATAACTACAGATCTTCTTCGACTTATGACTTTATCAACCCGATAAAGTTGAAAATATTTACTGAAGGTTGAAAATGTCAACAAACTCATCATAAGCTGAAAACAGTGTAAGTGTAAGTCAAAAATACTTTTAATACATCAAACGTACTGAACATCATAGCTTAGGTTAGCCTACCTTAAACATGCTCAGAGCACTTACATTAGCCTACAGTTGGGCAAAATCATCTAACACAACACCTACTTTATAATAAGGTGTTGAATATCTCATGTAATTTATTGAACACTGTACTGAAAGTGAGAAATGGAATGGCTGTATGGGTGCAGAATGGTTGTAAATGTATTAGTTGTTTACTCTTGTGATCACATAGCTGATGGGAAGCTGCGGCTCACTGCCGCTGCCCAGCATCACATGAGAGTATCACACCATCACACTGTTACCCCAAGAAAAGACCAAAATTCTAAGTACAGTTCCTACTGAATGCATATTGCTTTCGCACCATTGTAAAGTTGAAAAACTATAAGTCGAATCATCCTAAGTTGGGGACTGTCTATATTTAAGTTACAACATCTCAGACAGGGGTAGTAGGTAGTAGTGAGGGAAACAGAAAAGGGGCTAAGAGAGAAGCCACAGAGTGAAGGCCAGCACCTGCTCAGGAGAATACCAGGAGTAGGGCCAGGAAGAGACACTTACCCAGGGTTTGCCCGGCCAGCACCCGCCCATTCTCTCCCAGGACAGCTGCCCGGGCATGGCGCTCATTGGCATACTGAACAAAGGCATAGCCTTTGTGCACAGAACAGCCGGCCACACGGCCATACTTGGAAAATATGGTCTCCACATCTGACTTCTTCACCACAGCTGTGTTGAGGTTTCCAATGAAGACCCGAGAGTTGATGGACTTTGGGTCATTCTTGTTGGTTACATTGCTTGTCTGGATCTTCAAAGACATGGTGACCACCTGAAAAGAGAGAGCCACTGTGAGGCTAGACCCCCAGGTTGGGCTCAAGGGCTATCCATGGCCCATATCCTGGCTAAACTGGATTGCTTTGTGCCTTCTCCCACATATACCTCTACAGCATCCAGCCTCCCTGTTTTTACTCATCTTACTAGCTGCTGACCTCATGCCAGGTGGATTACATATGATCCCTCATTTGGTACTGACATGATAAGCAGAACCAGGACATTTTACAAGAAAGGAAATATATATTTAGAGGTCACAATGCTAGTAAATAGCAGAACTTGGATTTGAACCATGGTCTGCTTGACTTCAATTCATTTAAACTCACTCCTTTAATGCTCATCTCAAACATTACCCTATTCAAGATCTAAATTTTAAGATCTTCCACAGCTTTTCTTATCTTCCTTCAATGTGGAGCCATGGCAAAGAGGTCACATGGTAACTGCATGGAATGTTTGCTCTAGAACAATACCCTATTATGAAAATTGCTCAGTCTGATTCAGACATGAACCAAGCTATGGCTGTCTTTATTGATACCAGCCATTTAGAAAAAGGTGAGCTAAATAAGCCTCACTGAGCAGAGCACTCACTGTGGGCTACGGCTGGCATACAATATTGAATAATCCCAAGACCTCATGAGTATTATTACTACCATCCATATCTTACCAGAAAGAGACTCCAAACAAGTTCACTAACTTGCCAGGAATGGGCATTCAAACCCAGGTCAGTTGGTCCTAGAGACCATTTCTTCGACTTTATCACCTTCCTTCCCAGAGCTAAAGCCAATTTAAATACTATAGTAAGTCAGCATATTTATCTGAAAATTGTTTTTAATAAGTTAATTTTTTAGAGTTACCCATTTTTTATACTTACTCAAATTTTGTTCTCTTTGCTTAGAGATGATACTATGTCCACACTTTGCTCTCTACACTCTGGAAACGTCTTTTACCCCAAAGGGCTGTACAAATTGCTCCTACCCCCTTCCCTGGACAGGTTGCATCTGGTCATGTCTCCAGAAGGAACAGAAGAGGAGGCTCAATTTCAGCAGGAAAGGCCTAACAGTAACCCTTGGCATTTATACTTCCTGGCCCAGTCTTCTGCTCATTGGCATGGGTTGGTGCAACTCCCTTTTGGAGCACTCCTGTCTCAATATCCCATCCTAGGGCTATTTCAGAAAGTGCTAAAGACCCCAAACAGTATATATAAAAACTTTTATCAGCCTCGGCTAACCATAAACACCTGCCTATTTACCTAACATTTTTGGGCAGACAGGGCTTTTTTCAGTGAATTAGAGAAGAGCTGAGTATAAGCTGGGAAATCTGTATCTTTTGTCTCACTGGGAAAAAGATCCTTTTCTCCTCAATCCTCCCAGCCTGGAATATGGCATGTTCTGACCAGCAGATGGCACTGTTTGCAAGGGAACCATAGGCTGGACCTGAGAACGATGCTGAGGAAGAACATGCCTCTTCGGCTAGGCTTGCAGTAGTAGCTCCATGGAATGACTGGGGTGAAGTGTGCACCATCCTAAGTAAAGGAAGGGGACTGAGAGGGCACTGCTACTGATGAAGGAGCAAGTGCCAGCTTTGTACCTGGCCTGGAAGGGACAGACTCTTTTTTGTTACTCAGTTTGCCTTTGCATCCAATCAACATTTATTAAGCAGTGAGGGACACAAGAGATTACCCATGAAAACACGTAACACAGTGTCCATATGTAGCAGGAAATGCTTAATGTATGTGGGTTCCTTGGGTTCCCTATTCCTCACAGTTCTCTCTGACAATCCCTTTCCTATTTGGATGAGAGGCCATTCAAGTTTAATTCTTTGTCCATCCATGGGTATATAAGAAGTTTGTGAGGCTCCTCCACGGACATCAGATAACTCTCTCCTGGGTGGTTCAGCTCAAAGCCATTAAGTTTTGGCCCAGGGAGATGCCCCCTGCTTTGGCTGAAGGGAACCAACCAGGCCTGGGGTGGGGACCAAGACAGAAAGAGGAGAAGAGAGGATGATGGTCCAGAAATCTGTTGGTGATTGCTGGCTCTGCCACTGACCTGGTAGGGACAGGACAGTTGGTAGGTTCCCTCAGACCTCTGCCAGGAGCCTCTAACACAACTGAGCAGGAAGCATTTGCTGAACACCTGTGCTTGGTGCTATGGTGGGATCAGTACTCACACCCTGGCTGGTGAGCAAAGTCCTTCAGGTTTGGCCCTACCCAATCTTTTCTCTCATCACCTGGGGTTTGGGACAATGTACATAAAAGGACTTGGCAAAGTGTGAAGCTCTTTACAAATCTAATAATTATTCTGACTAGTTAAGCTTCTCTACTCTACTAACACCGCCATTTGCGGGTTCATTCTAGATGAGGGTTAAGGTCAGACTGGAGCACATTCTGAATGATGCCAAAGGAGAGGCAGCCAGAAGCCATGTCACACAAAGGTCAGTTTTCTGATCTGTAGAGAAGAGACTCAGGAAGTGTAAGCATGTGGCCCCTCTGGGTGAGGAATCTCCAGAACTGAGGAGAAATGTCCACCTGAAGCATGCTCCAGGCATGCAACCCCTGTACTTCTTGCCTAAACAGCCCTCAATCTGCTTTCAAGGCCTGCACACTCCTCAGAGGGTAGGCTGTGCTGCTGTTGTTCGTACTGCCTAAGTCCCAGGGGATAGGTGTCTATGTAGGTATGGAAAAGCTTGAGTTTCTACCATGAAGCGCCTCAAAGTGAGGGATGGAGTTGAGGGTAGGAAATGAAAAGGAAGCATGCCTAGAATAGCTCACTCGGAACTGCTAGGTTCAGGTACAGAATCCCCAAAAGTCAAGAACTCTAAATTCAGACATGGTCTTCCAGGTTGTCATAAACTTAACAATTTGTTAGCTTCACTTATAAGCTTCAAATATTTAGACATATGATTACGTGAGTCTCCATCTGTTCTCTTGCTCTGCCCTGCACATGTTACAGTCAGGCCTGACAAAGCCTGGGGCACAGTAAGTGCTCAATAAATGTTAGGGAAGAAGCGGTGAGGATAATGTCCCAGAAAGTGGTGAGAAGGGCTAGCTGTGGCCCTGCCTTAAGGCCGGGGGTGGGGGATGGGGGGGGTGTCCTTGGGGGCTGAGGTCCCCAGGCATACTCTTCTAGTCTCTGAACCAAACACATCCCTCCACAGACCAACCATCCCCAACTCAATCTTCCCAATGTAATTCTTTATTGGCTCTTCCAAGCTTCTCCCTAGCTTAGAGTGGGAGCCCTAGAAAATATTGACATCCTATTCAGCAGAAGCTGCTTGACTCGATAAGCTATTCTAACCCCTGGGACAAGCTCCATCTCACAGATTAGCTGTGTAATTGAGAGCAAGGTGCCTGTAGCCCCCAGAGGCCCCATGCTTAGCAATGAACTAAGGAGAGGTGGGTAGAGTCATTGCTCTTGGCGGTGGGAGTAGGGGAAGTGAGAAGGGGAGAGAGAACCAGACTTCTCCTCAGAGACTTCTGCAACATCAGATTGGCAGGGACCTTAGTGAGCATGGAGCTTATATGCCCTCACTTTGAGGAAGAGAGGAGAATGGACTTGTCCAAGATGCCACAGCGAGTAGCAGGCCCAAGAACCCCATGGTTTCTCTGACTCTTAAGTCTAAGGTTCTTATGTTCCATTTTTCCTTTTGGGCTAGTGAGAAACAAGCCCCCAGGAAAGTGAAGAGCTGGGAGGCAACAGACCAGACATACTAGAGAAAACTGAGGACTGGCTCCCAAGTAAGTGCCTTCACCTTTACCTGCTGGAGAAACAACTGCTGCATAAAAGCTGGGCGCTTGAGATAATTAAAACCCACCAGGGACGCAGGCTTTGAAATGCAATTTACAGCTCAAAGAGATGAGCGCCCTTCACCAGTCTACAAGAATAGAGGAAATTTGGCAAAAACAAGTAATTTCTCCCAGTTGAAACATTTCAGAAGGAAGCTACATTTTGGACGACAAGAGCCAAGCCTGAACATGTGGTAAAATGACATGGCTTTGTAAAGGTAGAAAAGCTCTAAAGGGTAACTCCACCCCTGAACTCTGGATAAATGAGACCCCACAGAGGGCCATCACCACAAAAGAACAGCCTCTGATTACTGAGTGCCAAAGATGTGTCAGAGACTTTACATACTTCACCTTACTTAATGCTCCCAACAGCCCTATGAGGAGGTATTTTAGATAGGGAAGCAGAGGCTCAGAGGCAAAGTAACTAGTTAATAGAGCAAGGCCAAAACTGGAACCCAGGTCTGTTTGACTCCAAAAACCTATCCATAGAGATGCTTTGGGTACTGATTCTCATGGTGAAAATTTGTCACCTTGAACCAGTCACACCCTCTCCTTGGTCCTCCCCTTCCCCTTTTCTACTTCAATGCCTCACATCTGCACAGGATTTTAATGAACGAAGCCAGTTTATATCCTTGATCCTGACATTGTTAGCCCCATTTCATAGTTGAAAAAGCTGAGGATCAGCAAAGATAGGTAACTTACCTTAGGTCATCCAGCTAGTGAAGGGGGTAGCTAGGGGACTTGAATCCAGAATTCTTGTTCTACATTCTACATGCCACTGTCTCAACAACTGTACTAAAGCTCTGATTCTGCCACGTCACCCCTCATGCTCTCCCAATCCTGCCTATCAGGATCAAGTCTAGCCTTCAGCCTAACCTCTGAGGTACTTAGCCATCAGAACACTCACTCCCACAACTCTGTAAATCCTCCCAGGACCAGATCTCTTCTTGAAATGCTCATTTCAAAAGAGGAGCTGCTGCTCTTGGTCCTGATGCCCCCTACAGTGCTATTTAGAGCCTCTGTCTGGGCCAGTCCTGCTGGATACCTCTGGCCTTATTCTCCAGCATAAGGATGGGGGGGGGGGGGGGGGGTGTCACACCAGCCTGCGGCCAGATCTCTGCCCTTAGATAACCCTGGGTACGTCTGGGCAGTTTTGAAAGAAAACAGCTATCAGTCTTGGGGAGGCTATTTCTAGAGAAAGCTAAGCAATCAGACTGATGAGTGCCCAAGGCCTCCTTGGTCCAGAGGCTCCTGCTTACCAGGCAGCCAGGGATAACAGAACATCTATTAATCTCATTAAACTCGCCAGGCCCCAGCTCATTAGCATTGCCCAAACAATCATTACTGGGCAGACAGGACTAATTTCCCAAGGAGTGCTCTTCAGTTCCTGACAATTCCCATTCCCATGAGAAACCCCAGTTCCCAGCACGCTGAACACTGACGGCTCCTGGGATTGGTGAGAGTGTAATGGGTACAGGCTACATGTCCAGGAGGCCTAGTCCTGGCTCTGCTGTTCTTAGTTATGTGACCTGCAACAAGTCATGTAATTTTTCTGAGCCTTATCATCCTTATTCTGAAAACAGAAATCTTTTTCCTGATTACCTTTCCAATCTGATATAAAAATCAAATAAGTGGTCTGGCCTGATGGCATAGTGGTTAAGTTTGTACGCTCTGCTTCAGTGGCCCAGGATTCGTGGGTTCAGATCCCACACACGGATCTACACACCACTCATCAAGCTATGCTGTGGCGGCGTCCTACATACAAAAGTGGAGGAGGACTGGCACAGATGTTAGCTCAGGGACAATCTTCCTCAAGCAAAAGGAGGGAGTGGGCAACGGATATTAGCTCAGGGCCAATCTTCCTCACACACACACAAAAAATCAAATAGGCGAATCGAAATGAAAGCATTCTGCTCCATCTGTAAAATACTATAAAAAAAATATGAGGATTACGCCTATTTTTATTATTACACAACTCCTATCCCTTTCACTCATTCAACAAACATTTCTTGAGTATTCTCCTCTGTGCTGGCACTGTGGAGATAGTGGGAAATAGTGCTCATGGGCCTTGTCCTCTACTTCCTTTTTAAGACAGCCCTCTCTCCAGGAACCTGTTTGTTTCCTAATAACAAAGGAAAAATGCACATGAAATAGTGGAAACAGCGCAGGCTCTGGAATCAGATAGGACTGAGTTCCAATCCCAGCCCGACCACTTATGAGATATAACCTTGGACATGTCTCTCAACCTCACTGGGCCTCAGATTCCTCAAGTACAAATCAGAAATTATACCAACTTCCCAGGATAGGGTAAAGATTAGAGATAGTATGTGTAAAGTGCCCAGTATACTGGCTGGGACCAGTATATTTACATAAGAAAGTCAAATGCCCTAAGACCTATGAAAACAGGTGATTAATCTAGCCTGGCGCTCTATATCCTCCACATCCCAGCCCTAATGTTCTTTACCCATGTTATCTCCCAATGCTCCACACTCCAGCAAAGAATAAGGGAGTCACGGTAGGGGGCTTGTGCATGCTCTCTCCCTTATCCTAGTATCTATAGGAACCAAATCTAGAAACTTCATGAAGTTGCCCCTTCCCCATGCCTGTTAAATCTCTACCACACAGGACTGAGAAAGCAAAGAACGCTGGCTGGGAGGAGTTCCAGGCCTTGCTGGGCCACTGACTCACCCCTCAGCTATAGCATAGGTCTCTGGTCCTATACTGTAACACTGGTATCAGCATCTAGTAGGCCCTGAGGGGAGACTCCAAAGCAGAAACAGAAGGCAGAGCTGAGGCCTCAGTCATCTCTCCCCACAATGTGGTCTGGATATATATATCCCATCTTCCCTACATCTTGTATCTTAACTCTACCCCTGACTGTGGCTAAGGTTAAGGCTTAGCATCTGTGACAAGCAACCCTTATAGTTATGGGGGGAAGGCAACAAGGGGTGGATAGGTATAACCGTGGGCCTACACTCCCCAATACTGAGTTAAAGTTAGGGACCTACAAATGATTGTCAACCTCTTTATTTTTGCCAAAACTAGTCATCCAAACACCCACCTACCAATTCAATCACAATAGATAGCCAAATACCCACTGAGCTAACAATGGGCTAGGTGGTAATTAACAAACGAATCGTTCATTCATTCATCCAGCAACTGGTCTGGGATCTGATCTCAAGGAACTCCAGTCCAGCAGGGGACATCCACCATGGCCACAAAGCACACATGCCCTGGCTGGAGTCTGCTGCCCCAGAAGCAGCCCAAGCAAAGCAGTCTGGGATATCAGAGAAGGGGTAGGAGCATCACAGAAGGCTCTAGAAAAAGAGTGTGTGTATAAGATGAATTCCCACTGGGTATTGGGACATGGGGAGAGGCTACACCTGGCAAGAACAATGTACAAAACATGCTGCTTTCTCCTCTTTGCTCCCCCTATTCTGCCCTTCCTCTTGCATATACAGGGCAAGGCTGGAAATAAAAGTCTGAAATAGGAGAATTTCTTCAGTGCTGTCTCCTCTTTCCTTGATAGTTGCATACAATTCTTGTCATGAAGGGGACAAAAGGGGAACACACAATTTAATTTTCGGCAACTTTATACCAGGGACTGTGTTGGAAGCTATATATGCATAATCTCTCATAATCCTGATCATAATCTACTGAAATAAGTAGAAGTATCATCTTCACTCTACAGATGAAGAAACTGAAGCTCAGAGAAAGCTTAAATAATTTGTCCATTAAGCAGCATAATCAGGATAAAAAGACCTCAAGTTTGTCTGGTTCTAAAGCCTGTGCTCTTCCCACTCCACTAGATTCCTCCCACTGACACTCCCTCCCCCATGGGAAGACTGGGCCTGACTTTGCTGCTGATGTGCCACATGAACTTGGGTTTTGGAGCACGTGACCACAAAGGGCCCTTCCAGGGTTAATCACGCGACCATCATTACCAACAACTACTGAGCACTTATTACATACCAGGAACTGCTGTAAGTCTTTTGCTATGAGGTGGGTGATGGTATGTATTGTGTCCATTTCACAGATAGGAGACTAAGGGTTGGAACTCAGTCCTACACAAGCCAGGAAATGGCAGAGCTGGGACCAGTCTGGATGAGACCAGAGCTGGTGCTCTTAACTTTGGCCCAGAATGACTTCGTGATAAGAGTGCCCTGTACCTGCCAGGAGCGCAGCTTCTAACACTTTCTGATCCTTTGGGCATAAACTCCTGGCGCCTTGCTGAGGGCATACTCTCAAGTCTGAGAGCCAATAGGCACATCCTGTGAGCCTAAGGGAAGCCTCCTCCCCCTTCCCACACCTTAAGGGGCCGGCTCCTCACAGTGATAATGTAGCAAGATTAGTCACTGCTTGCTGTCGGTTGATTATAGCTATTCTTTTCTGTAAATGAAGTTTAAAAGTCATCAAAGGGTTTGTCAGCTGTGACTTATGAGCCTCTTTTCCACAGGGAAGTCAGGCAGTGACAAATGCCCCTCTCGCTCTGCCATCCATTACAAGTTGGAAGGTGCCATGTTCCAATTACTAGAGACCCCAGTGGAGCTCATGGAAAACCCTGCTCCAGGCTGCAGCCATTACTCAGGCCCGGCAGGGCTGCCAGCAGAGCTGCCCAAGGCCCAGGCCCCACTGGGTAAGAGCATGGAGTAACAGCATGTTTCTGACTCCGTAAGCCAGCCCCTTCCATTCCTTATTTGTGTTATCCCTGGCGGGTCTATCCTAGACACATTTCCCAACTGAGTAAAAACATGGGCACCCTGTGGGCTGCCTCAAACTACCCAGGATCAAGACTGCCTAACACAAACAGATATGAGGAACATAAGGTTATGCTACCAGGTGGCGTAAGTGGGGAATATGATGCTCAGGAGGAAGGGAAGAGTATAAACAACCTATGATGTTCAGAGAAAGTAGAGACTGGGATTGGCCCCGTGGCCGAGTGGTTAAGTTCACATGCTCTGCTGCGGTGGCCCAGGGTTTCACTGGTTCGGATCCTGGGCAAGGACATGGCACCGCTCATCAGGCCACGCTGAGGGGGCGTCCCACATGCCACAACTAGAAGAACCCACAACTAAAATATACAACTGTGTACTGGGGAGATTTGGGGAGAGAAAGCAGGAAAAAAAAAAAAGAAAGTAGACATCATCTAGTGTAATCAATTGCCTCAGTACTCAATAACCATTATAATGCCAAGCCCTGTCCAGCTAAATGCTGGGGAACCAAAGACAAATAAAACATAGTGCCACTCAGGGTAGACTGGATAATTAAGGTCTAAAAAGAAGTGACTTGCCCAAGGTCACAAAAATAAGTTAGGGTCAGTGACGGATTGAGAAAGCAGGTCTCCAGACCTCTAGCGAAGTAGAGAAAGTGGAATGACAGGGAGCCGTCCCGTGTGCCAGGCTCTTTATGCAGAACATGACATAGTTAAGTGTGCCAGCTCCCATTCAAATCCCCCCTGCACACTTACTACAGGTTTGACTTCTGGCAAATCCCCTAATCTATCCAAGCCTTAGAAAAATGGAAATGATAAAATTTATTTCAGAATTGTGGTGAGGATTAAATAAGATAATACAAGTACAACGCACAATGCAGGCATATATTAAGCATCCCAAAATATTATTTCTCATCAAGTAATTCCCAAAACAATTCGAGGCAGGTATTATTAACCTCATTTTACAGACAAGAAGACTGCAGCTTTTTCTCACTCTGTCACATTAAATAAGCCAGTACTTCTCAAAACTATTTGTGGTGAAGGACTAGCTTTTTGTTGGTTTTACTTTCAAGGCATTAAGGATAAATACTTTGCAAAATATAATAAAAACGTCCAATTACTCTAAAGGTTTCTAAGCACTTACTCTCAATTTCTATGCTTAACACAAACTAGCAACAGTTTGCGAAATGTCATTGATTCAGTGGACTACACTTAGAGTAGAACAGTTCTAAGTCACTCTCACCCATCCCTGCCAACCTCTATAAAAAGGAAAGCAAACAAGGAAAAGAGTTTATTTAATTTCTTTCAAGTCCTTTAGCCTGATTTCTTTTAGACTTTGGTGTTAGACTAATTTGCAAAAACTATCCTAATCTTTTTCCTTTTTGCTTTTCTCAAGAGAGAGAAGGGTAAGCAGGCCAAGGATGAGTTCAAGGATTTTCCACCAAACACTTTAGGAGGTGATTTATCTTGGTAACATGCTCTAGGTCATGCTATATCCTGCAAGGGAAGATGATCTAGGCTTAAAGGGGACTGAACAACCTTCCTGAGGCCTGAGGGTCTGAGAGGAAGGTATACTCCTGAAGAGAGTAATACTCTTGGACTCTCTCTCCCCACACCAGAAGACATGAGGAAACCAGCCAGGAAGAGGAGGCATGCTGTAAATTTTCTTTTTGATATTTCTGATTTTCAGTCTTGTATCATGGCTATTTACACAGCAGTCTTCTCTCTCCCTGTAGGGAGTTTCTTGAGAGCAAGATGGACATCACATTCATTTCTGAATGCCACCATACACCCAAGAGTATGATTGGCTGGGGGAGACGAGCAGCTCTTAATCAGTGTGCCAAGACACAACAGTGTATCTTGAATCTTCCAGGTGCATGGCCAAATTTTCATCAGTGTACAAAACTTCTTTTTGTTCTAACTGAGCTTACATGGTGCTATCTTTCAGCACAACCAGAGCTGAGTGGGTCATATGACACAGTGTAGAGAGGAGTACAACCTGCTGTTGTGATTAGTGGCCTTCCATCAAGCAGGCGCCAAAGCCTGAATGTTTATTTCCATGTGAGAGGCCATGTAATATGGTCAAGAGAGTAACCACTGAAACTAAAATGCCTTCCGCTCTGCCACTGAACTAGCTATATGACATAACCTTCGGGAAGTGTCTTAAGTTCTTTATGCTTCAGTTATCTCACCTGTAAAACGGCAATAGCAATACATATCTCTAGGGTTGCTGGAGGATAAAATAACTTAATTCATTTAAATATTTAGAACAATGTCTGACACATTAGAAAGTATGCAAATATTAGCTACTGCTGCTATTATTATTGTTATTGTTTGAACCTGCAAGAACCTTACCTTGTGAGTATGAAAGGGAAGGTGGTGAGTTTATGCAACATTACCCTAGAGCTGAATTGTGATCAAGGAAAGAATACTGTGCGTACAATGAAGTCTCTTCAAGTGTGTCACCAAAATTCTAGTATTTGGAAATGTGCCCTGAACATAAAAGGAATCACAGGAGTAGGTACTCATTAAGTGTTGAATGAATACATAAGTGAGTATCTCGAGTTAAGCGGCCCCCAAAGAATACAACTTGACAAAGGGGTCAGGAAGATGCCCTTAAGTGAAGGCTCCCAGAAAGGCCTCTTTGTACCTTGAGGACCCAGAAGGCAGGTTGGGCTCCCCTTCTGAGCTTGGGGCCTCAAGGGCTAATATTCCAAGAAACTTCTGCTTGCTCACTATTCTGTCTCTCTGATGGAACCCCCACGTTCTGTGGCTACTCTATTCTGAATAAGGCTGCAGAAGGCTGTGCCATGGTAGAGTACACATTCCCATTTTCTCTATTAGATGAAGTGACGGACTCTCCGAGGAACACAGAGCGGGAGGCCTAAACTCTCCCATAACAGGCCTCGTCCTAAGTTAAAACACTAATAAGGGGATTATCAGCTTTGGATTCCTGCTTGCCTGTGGAGCCCTGGGTCCTGAATCCCACCTCTATTAACTGTACGTACTTGGGAAGGCACTTCACTTCTCTGAGGTTCAAGGTTTCCCATCTGTGAAATGGGGATGAAAATCCCTGCCCTGCCCACTTGCAGTGCAGGTTGTTGTGAGGGTCAAAAGAGACAGCATATACAAGTATACTGTTACCTGAGATGTGCTATGCAACTGTGGACAGGAATATTCCCTGGGGTGGACACCTGCTACAGGTCTTCCTAGACAGAGGCACCCAGGCAGGAAGCCAGTCGTCCGGAAGGAGGTGGATGGTGCATAACTTGGGACTGCAGTCAAGCACTATGCCCCTCAGGTATAAGGCAATTGATTAAAATCCTTTCATGTGAAATCAGTATTTTCCTCATTACAACAATCCTTCTTGAAAACACCGAATGCCACCTCTCACAGCCCCACAAAAGCTTGATCCTGCAGACAGCATATATACGTATTTTTTAAAAATTTCTCACAGTCAGACAAAAGAAGGTAAGAAAGTCGACCTCTCTCCAGGGTACTGATCTAAATATAACTTAGGGCTCTAAGCATCATCCCACAGTGCCCTATGTTTGGCCCAAAGGGGACCACTGAGAATGACGCCATAGTCATAGCTACTCTGCCTTTGTCGTCCTGGTAACAATGTTAACTCCACAAACATTACTAAGCATCTGCCTCTTCACTATCGAGCCAAGTGTAAGTGTGCTACCTCCTGTTTAAGACCCTTCAATGGCTTCTTCCTACCACCAAAAACCAAGTCCAACTCCTTTAATGTGGCTCACAAGCCGCTTCAAGAGTTAAGGCTACCAAATCCTTACACAACAATCCTCTGAGGGGCTATAAGTCACACTCACTTTACAGATGAGTAAACCCTAGTGCAGAGAGGCAGTCAGTTGACCAAGGTCACACAGTGAGCAAGTTAGTATGAACTGGGTTCTTCCTGAAGGGCTGGGAATCAGACTCCAAAGTATAGACTTAAGTTCAAAACAACCTTTTCTTGGACTAGTCTATACAAGGCAGGTATGGGGATGGAGCATTGTATGGCTCAGGGAGCTGCTTAGACACTGTCCCTTGTTGGAGACTGCCAATCTGACCTCTCTCACTCCCAGAGCTGCAGCATCATTAACAAACTTGGCATAATGACCAAAATTTTCATTTGCATGTAACATGGTACACGTTCGCATATCTAAGTTCAAGAGACCCTCTACCACAAGCAACCAAAAATCCAGTACAACTTGGCAAAAAACTAGTCAGCCCCCAAGACAACTAGCATACACATCCAATACTAATGAGCTTCTAAACTAGTCAATTCAACTGATCATGACAGAAGCAGCTGTGGTATCTACAGTCTTTTCCCTGTGATCATCTTGGAAGAAATTAACTCCTTCTGGTCCCCTTACCCCTCAAAAAAAAAAAAAAAAAAGACACCACACTAAACAAGTTTCTACACTGCAGTAGATGGTAAAAAAAAAAAAAAAGAAAAAAAAGAAAGAAAGAAAGAAAGAAAAAAAAAGTTTTCCCAAAGCTTTAATAGATGTCTCAGCTACAGGAGCAAGAGCACGGGCTTTGGACAGAGACAGACCAGGGTTTAAACCCAGGATCAATTGCTTACTTACTAGGTGTGTGACCTTGGACAAGTCCTTAAATTTCCTAAGCCAGTGTTCACTACTAGGCATATACTTCTTCCCCCCACATACTGAGTCATTCCCTGATTCACATACTGAACCAAGCCCTGCTGATTTGGCCTCCTAAATATTTTCAGAAGGTAGCCCTGTCTCTCCATTCTTAATATCACTCTTCAAATTCATCCTGCACACAGCCACTAGAATAGTATCACCGCATCACTCCTTTGCTTAAAACTGAAATTAACGTTTTTCCTTCATTATTTCAAAATTCTTAGCCAATAATTTGAGTATTTGTACTATTTAGTGTGTCTATTTTTTTAAATTACCATAAGAAATCACCTAAACCCCCCACTCTTCTATAGAACATAACTACTGTTGGCATCTTTGTCTATTTCTTTGCAGGGCTTTTTTCTTTGGCATTATATTTGGATTATGTAGTTAGATCATTCACTCAATCCTGTAACAATTTTTTTCAATTAACATTATAACATATTATATGTTATAACATATTTGTCCTTATTGCTGCACAGTTTTAAATCATCATTTTTTATAACTACAAATTTTAATATCTCATAGTTTTCCCGAGTGGATTCATCATAGTTTAGCTTGGTCATAGTTTAGGTGGTCATTTAGGCTTTTTCTGACTACTCACTACTATAAATAATAGCATCTGAGGGAAAGTTTATTCTATATATTGGATTATTTCCTTAGGACAGATTCCCAGAAGTGGAATTACTGTGTCAAAGTGTATAACATTTTTATGGCTCTGGAGATACACTGCCTAAGTGCTTTCCAAAAGTGCTGTACCAATTTACACTGCTATCACCAATGACTGCTGCTTTCATGGCAACCTCACCAGAATCGAGTATCATCATAATGTGTGTGTATAGGGGTGGGGGTGTTAATCAGTAGAGGAAACCCAAATCCTCACTGTTGTTTTCATATATATGTGAAGATAATAGTCTCCTGTGTTTGTTTACTCGTTTTTGAGTCTACAGAGTTTTGATGCCACAAAGAAGTTATTGTAGGTTCCTAGGCAGAAGAAAAACATGCTGAAAAATTTATTTACTCATTTATCAAAAAATCATTTCTTTAAAAAAAGTCATTTATTGAGCACCTATTACTGTCACTGTACAAAGTATAGAAGAGAACAAAGTACAATCCCTGACCCAGAGGAATTCACAATCCAGTGGTGGAGATCTCAGGAAAACCAGAATCTATGTTTCATCTTGATAAGGGCTATGACAGGAACACTTGGGAACTCAGAGGCATGTCACTTAGCAGAGAGAAAGGAGAGGAGGGACTCAGAGAAGAGGCGTCATCAAGAAGTTCTGATCTTGTCCAGAGGAATGAATTGAAGTTAGCCCACACACAGATGAGAGACAGAACATTTAGGAAAGAGGAAAGTTGCAGAAGCTGAACAGAGCTTCCGTATTTAAAGAATAACCGTTATGTACTGTGGTTTGGCTGGAGTGTAGGCTGTAAGACTGCATGTTGCAGGAGATGACGGCAGAGAGACTGGCAGAGGACAGATCAGAAAGAGCCTTGTGAGCCACTGAAGAGCCTGGACTTCACGGGAGTCATGACCCACTCCTATGCCATATGCAGGACAGTGCTCAGTAAGGAGGCAGTCACAAGTCCCTATAGCTCTTAGAGACTGAACCATACAAGTCAACCCCTGATCAGAGCATCTTGTCTGTGCTGACTTCTTTTTGTCTATGTGTTAGTATTCTCTCACTAAGCAGCAGCGAACTTTCAGGGTATTTTTTACATCACCTGGCACATTGCTAGGCACATGGCAGGAGTTCCAATAACACTCATGGATCAGTTGGTGGTACCTCATGCAATAATTCACACATTCACAAAGTCCCTGCTGCCCTGGCAAGGCCCCTACCAATCTCAACAGATGCTCAGTCACTGCCTCTCTTGGCAGATGTCCTGCCTCAGAGAGCTACCTCCCCCTTCTTGCTCATTCTGCCAATAAAAAAAATGTGCCTAGGTACAATAAGCTATAAAGTATGTGATAACCAGGGAGCACATTGGGTGGCCAGAGGGGAGGCTTGAGGGACATAAATCCTTCTCCACAGTACATCCCTCAAGCCAAGGACTCCCTCAGCCCTATCAGCAATTTAGGAACGCCACCACCTTCCCCCCATAAAAATAAAATAGGGTTTTCCAATTGAGCATGTTAAAAGTCTCCTTTGAGTAGCTACTGACCTTCTCTAAGGTATTACTACTTCCTACATTAACAACAGCTGCTTTAATGATGACAAGGATATTAATAGGGTGATTATTTCAACAATTAATAGCAAGTCATTCTTGCCCTGCTAGTTGCAGTACGAGCCGTGGGCAGTGGGATCTGATGTACTGCCTAAGATCCATCTGAGGAGACTGTATTAAAATGATCTGTTTCTGTGCTATCTCCCCTCCTAGACTGACTGTGAATTCTTGGATGGCAGGGACCACAGCCTATTTCAGCACAACATCGCCCCCTGCCTTTCAGGATAGGCCCTGTCCCAGAGTGGGTACTCACTCACGGAGTATGTGCTAAACTGAACTCCATGTACCACTGCCCCTGTCCCCATCCAAGCTTTTTAAGAAACAAAAAAGCAGGCTGTACAGATAACAAAGCCAGGACAGACTTGGGAGAGACAGGAAGGAGGCATCCGTACAGGGCAGTCCAATCCACCTCAGCCTTTAGGAAAGGCTGTTTTGTAATATAATAAATTATCATTATGATTTATTAATTGCTTATTATGTGGTAGATGCATTGCTAAGTATATTACTTCTCATTCTTACAACTTCTCTTTGAGGTAAAAATTATATCAAGGTCACAATGGCCCTTTCTGAGGCCGTTTTAGGAGAATGACTCAGTGTCGGACTATCTGGGTTCAAATCCCAGCTTTGCCATGTATTAGCTGTATGATCCTGGGTAAATGACTTACCCTCTCTGTGCCTTAGTTTTCTCATTTTACAAATGAGAATAATATTACAGTACCTTCCCCATAAGGTTGTTGTGAGAATTCAATAAGATAATGCACCAGCAAGTTAAGCATTCAGGAATTTTCTAAATGAAAATACTATTACTATTGGCCCCATTTAACAGATGGCTCCAAATATCACACTCTTAACATTAAGTTAAGGTTAAGAGAGAGACTGCTTCATCAATAAAGCAGGACCAGAATCAATTTCTGATTTAGTGATGAAGGCTGGGGCCACAAGGAGCTTTCTGAGCACAAATCCATTGATGTGATGCCCCTGATGGAAACTCTTCAGGAAAGCCTTTGTTTCCCATCCCCCAGGCATATTCAGTCACTCGCTCCTCTGGACCCTGCTTATGTTCTATAGACCTCTGCCACAGCAACATTTGCTGCATTTTTGTATTCACATATCTGTCTCTCTCCATTAGACTCTGAACTCCTTAAAGGCAGAGACTCTTATTAATCTTTGTGATCCCAGCCTCCAGCAATGCCGTGGCAACCGGCAGATGCTCAGTGAATTTCTGCTAACAAACAGGTAAAAGAATCCTAGGTGGGCGCTGTGTCACACATTGCTTAACAATGGGGATATGTTCTGAGAAATGCATCATGAGGCCATTTCATTGTTGTGCAGACATCATAAGGTGTACTTACACAAATCTAGATGGTATAGCCTACTACACACTGAGGCCATATAGTACTAATCTTATGAGACCATCGTTGTATATGCGGTCCGTCATTGACCAAAATGTCCATTATACAGCACATGACTGTAAGTGGTTTCCTAGTATTTCTGACGTGGCAACGCCTTAAAAGTGAACTGCATAGTTGGTGTTCATAAGATGAGCCCAAGTTCCTCACCCTTCAGTAGGGCAGAAGGACAGGCAAGACAGTGATGAGAGAGAAAAGAGGGCCAGAGTACAAAGCTAGGGACCACTGGTATCTGTGGTTCAGTAGCTCCTACAGGGAGCAGAGGCTCAAAAGAGGTTCAACCTGCAGCCCAGAGATTGCTGAATCTGGGCTTTCTGTAGTGGAGAATATGTAAGAGGTCTTCACCAAGCAGAGAGCAGCAAAGGCTAGAAACACCGCGATCCTTGTCAGCAATCAACAAAGTGAGTGAGACTCAGCCCTCCTTCTCTGAATTATATGGTGACGCTGAGCAATGGGCCCCACCATGCAGGCTTAATGGAAAGAACACTGGAGTGTTCAAAGACCTGAAGTTCATTCCTGGGAATGTACTAACGTTTCAATTAATAAATATTTCTTGGGCATCTACTCTATTTCAGGCTTGCACTAGGCACCTGTAACACAACAATGAACATATCACTAATTTGCTGTTGGACTTCTCTGAGCCTTAGTATCCTCATATGACATGGGAGATAACCACTGTGTCACAGAATTCTTTTGAGTATCAGATGTGTTTTCAAAAGTCTACTATACAACTTTGCTAACATAAAGGTTATAATTTTACTGGATCTGAACTAGAAGGCTTAGTAAATGCAAGGATACCCCCACCAAATGCCAAGGACAACTCCCTCTGGGTCTGGATAGAAATCCAGCAGCACATTCCTACACACTGAATTCCATGGTGGAGATAGCAAAGGAAGAGCAGAAATTTGACATATTCTCTTCAAACCCCTCTCAGGATCTTTTCCATAGTTACTGGTGTCAGAATGTTCATCATTGGGAATTGCACTGAGGGCCTCTTGGATGAGCCCCCAAATACAACTGAAACTTCTCAAACCAAGAACAGATTTAAAGACTCTTTGGATTACAGGCACCTTTCCATACACTGAGCTAATTACCCGACCCTTGGTCCTTCAGCTGTTGAGAAACATTTGGTGGTCATTAAGCCTGTTGTTTCCTCATTTTCCTGCTTACTAGGATAAACACATCAAAATGGAAAGCTTGACGCTCTGACAATGCTCTCTGATTAGTGGTTTGCAGAATCCTCCCTCTGTAATTTTATGATTTGCCAGCTAGAAGAGGAAGAATGGTGGAATGCAAATAGCGGTGTGGCCCAAGAGGGAGTCGGGCACCCTGAACTTTAAACTTGGTTCTACCATGGATTAGCTCAGTAAATTTGGTTACAGACCTTAGTTGCCTCATCCAGAAAACGGAGAAACTAGATCAGATCAGTGTTGCAGGAACTCTTCTGTGGAAGACCTGTGTTCCTCAAGACGTTAACGAGAGTTCCTCAGAAAGGGGGCTCCAAGGTCAAATAAAAATAGGAAACTCCGCATACTCCATTCCCCCCTCCCACCCCCAAGAATGACATGCACACTAAGGCTCTGAGGAGTCAGCAGTAAAGAAATGTAATTCGCATTATGCGATCTGACTTTTCCCAGATTATTAACATCTGTTCTGAGGAAGACATACTAGAACAGACCTCTAGAGTCCCTATCAGCTCTAAGCCCCTGTGATTTGTATCAGAAGTACCCAGAGGCAGGTGCCTGGAGCATCCCTGCTTCCCTCTAATCCAGTTGTCTTAACCCAGTGAGGCACTTAAATGATACTCTGGTAAATAGGAATTTATAACACGTAGTTTACTTTATTGTAGTGAGTACTAATTTTCAAAGGCTCAAAATACAAGATACTTAAAACAAGGAGATGGGAACCTGTAGTTACTGAGCTCCTAATACCTATTCTTTACTGTGCCGGCACTTCCCATACATTATATATCATTTAATCCTTAGACAACCATAAGACGTAAACATTGTTTCCTCCTATTACAGAGAAGGAAACCGAGGCTTGGAGAGGTTAAGTAACTTGCCCAAGGTTATGCAGCCACAAACTGGTGAGCACCAGATTTCAAACCCAGGATTACTTGTCTCACAACTTTCAGTTCTGACTGGGGCACTGTCACCCTGATTATCAGATAGTCACTAACCTTCCCTGGTCTCAATTGTCAAGTAGGAATAATAATCCTTGCATTGCTTCCCTCACAGAGCTGTTCCAAGACTCAAAGGCAATAACAGGTATGAAAAGGCTCTACAATGTATAAAGATATGAATATGAGAGACAACTGAAACCTTGTAAATAAATGTTGATATCTCCTTTTATGATTTATAAGATACTTAAGGTTCCTGCGGGCTTCCCATCATGGAAGTCAATTGTCCTTATCCCACTCACCTCCCTAAACAGTGCTCCTTAAAATTTTCCAGGTAGGATTTTGGATAAACAGGAAACATGTCAATTTCTCAGTATTGATTACTCTTCAGACTGTCTGTCTCACTAAGCAGCGAATCTGCTTAAAGGAGTCGGAAGTAAAAACAGCAGAGTGGGCAGGAGCCTGGTGAGAGGCCTATAGATAGAACAGAGGCCAGATTGGCTGTGGGGCTAGATTCTCTAACCTTACCTTGGAACATGTCTGGGAAATTGGTCTAAAGGGTCATTTGGGACAGCAGATCATAGAAGCCTTTGTATGAAATCCATCTAGGAGACCAACAAGTATGTGTAGGGTGGGAGGAAGGGAAGGACAAGGGGAGGTGATGGGAGTCGAGTTGGCCAGCTTCACTTTTTCTGGGATGGAAAATACCTTGGCAGGGACCTAGGCATAGAAACAGCAGTAGATGGCTACAGGGCTCTCAAATCATCTTCCAGCCGTGCCTGGGATCACACCCTCATGATCCACATTGCTGTGGCCATCTGCTCCCTCCAGCTTCTGGCAGACTAAGTCCAAAAACAACAGCAAAGCATTCTTGGAACCAGGCCCTAGCAGGGGACAGAGAAATAAATAAGAAAAGTTCCTACTCTTAAGGAAGGCACTGCACCAAGATGGTCTGAGCCTAACCAGAGACTCTCTTGTACAGAAAAGTCTCTGGCTGATAAGGTATATTCAAGAATTGTGTGAACTGGTAAAGGGGCACATTTATATGGTGACTGACAAATAATAATGCACAACTGAAATTTCACAATGTTATAAACTATTGTGACCTCAATAAAATAAAAAACAATAAATAAAAAAGAATCGCATAAATGAATCAAAGGAGCCTACATTCTATGACTTAGGAGCACCTGTTTGGTGTCAGAAGCCCTGGATTCCAGCCCTCATTCTGGCATGAATAATTCAGCGACTGAGAAAATTACTTAACTTCTGTAGACCTCAGTTTACTCACTTGTAAAGCAACCTCTGTCTACCCTGCAAGTTGCTATGTGTAGCCAATGAGAGAACGGTTGAGACGGTACTCTGTAAATGGCATGAGATGGAATAGTAGGAGCTGATGGAACACTGGGGCACATGGTCTTAAAAGTTCAGAGCCCAGTCTGGGGAAGCCTTAAAAGAAGCTCCCTTTCTTTCTCCCCAGCCAACTTATGTCTGCTTTTCTCACATTGGAGATGTTCTTTGCATTTTCAGTGAAGCGAGAAGGAAATTTGCCAGTCAAGTTGGGGACGGAAACATTGCCATCTTTCGACTTTTCAAAGTTTATTTGAAACTTTACTGTACTGCAAAAGACAGCACAAGATTTGGATTTATAATCCTAGCTTTTGTTAATCGAAAGCTATAAGACTATGAACAAGCCTTAACCTGAGTCTTAGTTTCCTAATCTGTAAATTGGGGAGAATTTTCTTAAGCCATAATATTGTGGTGAAGATTCAACTAATTAATAATGGAAAAGTGTTTTGTAACCCACAAAATGCTGCACAAATACCAGTCATTACAAAGCTGTCTTCCCATCAGCTCATGAGCTACACGGGACAGTGGTTATCACCACCTGACAGGTGAGTGATCAAAGTTTAGAGAAAATACAAATGGTAACACACAGTTCAACTCTACTTCCTCCAGCAGAGGTAATTATTCCTTTGATTTATTATAGGAGTTGTTCATTAGTCTGTTTGCCTCATTAAAATGACAGATCTCTGAGGGAGGGAACTACATGCATCTTATGCCTTTTTCTACCCCAATTCTCAACATGGCACACCTAAAAGATGTTAAATAAGTATTATCTGAATGATGATCAACATATTGGTAGCAGAAACACATCTAGAACCCAGGACTCCTAATACCAGGTCTAGGATTCTTATAACCATAAAGTGGCCAAAACCTCATAGATTTGACTCATCTTAACTTCTCATCTCTTCCCTCCACTCTAGCAAGACTCAACTTTCCATTCCTGGAAAGTCTCTGGGCCTTTATAGGCACTGATCTCTCAGCCTTGAACACTCCTCATCTTCTTTGCTGAGCTAATTCCTATTCACCTCTCTGTCTTGGAGGCCTTTCTAATTTCCCCTAATACTGGGTCAGGTAGTCTCTCTCCCCTCATCTCTGTTTTGTTTATCGCAGAATCCTAGCACACAGAATGTGTCAAAAGTATCTGTCGACAGTTGAATGAATGAAACATTGAAGCTAGAAATCCAAAGGTGATGCAGGGGAAGATTCCTGGCCTGGAAGTTAGGAGGCCTGATTCCAATTTCAGTCCTACCACTACTGTGTGTGGTGATCTTGGGCAAGCCCCAGTCCTTCTGTGGACCATCCATAACTGAGTTATCATCTACGAATGATCTCAAAAGGTCCTTTCAGTACTGACAATATATGAGACTTAGACTCATGCTAAGTGCTACATGTGAAGAACTTCTGAAGCCAGCTATGTGCTCCACAGTATGGGAGGCTCAGCATCCCCACCCCATGAGTAGCACCAGGCACACTGGACTCTGCTGTCAGCAGCCTCCCACACCATTGGTTTACTTAATTTCTCCTGATGAAGTGCCAAGAATAAATCGTAGGTGAGCAGCAGAGCATTTTAATGAGTCCAGAGCCTAATGAATCTTTTCCTTCCTGTGTCAATTAGAATTTCAAAGCTAGGATCCCCAAGGACCAATTTATTGGGAACAGACAGAAGCCTTTTGTTCATCAGCTGCTACCTGCCCTGGCCCTGTATGTCTGCTATGTAACAATCCTGCTTACTCAGATATGCCACCTGGTGAGATAGAGACTGGCCTGGGAAGCTCCTTCTTACCCAACATTTCTGAGGCCTGACCTTAAAGAATGAGAGGAGGGGGTCCAGAGCATTTTTAAGAGGGGTGGGGAGGTGGTAAGAGAATTAGCAGCCTTGACTTTATTGCTACTTCCTAAGGATACTGGTGTTCAAAGAGCTAATAGCAACAGATCAACTTGCCATTCACCCAACTAAGTCTTGGGTATTGTGTGACACCTATTTACCTAAGATACTTTGAATTCTCACAACCACCCCAATAGCAGGTATTAACAACATTATTTTACAGACAGAGAAACTGAGGCTCTGAGAGATAAAGTAAGAATTAGCCTAAAGAACACAATTAGTGGGGCTGGCCCCATGGCCGAGTGGTTAAGTTTGCGCACTCTGCTGCAGGCGGCCCAGTGTTTCGTGGGTTCGAATCCTGGGCGCGGACATGGCACTGCTCATCAAACCACGCTGAGGCAGCGTCCCAGATGCCACAACTAGAAGGACCCACAATGAAGAATGTACAACTATGTACTGGGGGGCTTTGGGGAGAAAAAGGAAAAAATAAAATCTTTAAAAAAAAAAACAAAACACAATTAGTAATTGGCAGGCAAAGATCTGAACTCATATCTGTGCAATTCCAGAGACTGGGATCTTCCTATAAAACCACAGCAGCCTTGTCCAGGTGCTGACACAGGGCCAGGAGCTGATGTCCTAAATGGCAGAGATGGTTGTGGGCAGCCACAACCATGCTGGACATTTGCCACCAACACACTGTCTTTTGTCCAGGTACAAGCAAGGGTGGCTGTACACTCCTGATCCTTCCATTCAATGGAGTTGGCAAGCCCCTTATCCCCAGAACATAATGCAAATAAAATCACCATTAACACTACCCCCAGGATCTTACCCCAGAAATCTTTTCATTTGTTTGATTCATGAGGAGTTGCCAATCCTTAATCTAATGGCTCCCAGGTGCCCAGTTCTCTGTCTCCTATCTTGTCCTCTCCAAGTCACACAGGGCCAGCCCAGCAGCTGCTACTGTCACCAACAGAGGCACATTTTCCACGGTGAGCAGGTAAGCAAGTCAAGTTTCCCAACAGTTCTGGGATGGAATTTTAGGGGTCTGATGAGAAAAACACTTAAGGGTGAAGGTCAAGAGGCCTGTCCAAGTTTACACAGCTAGAAATAGCAACAACTAGAACACAGGTATATAGTGAATCCTAACCTGGCATCTACCTACATACAGCAGGAATAAGAAAAATACAGAAAAATTGAGATCAGTGCTTTTCAAAATTTTTTTAACTTTTTATTTTGAGATAAATGTAGATTCACGTGCAATAATAAGCATTTTTTAAAAGCACTTAGCACAGTACTGGCAAATAGAGACCCACCCAAGAAGTGTTAGCTATTAGATAACCAGAAATAAGGGAGAGGGCATTCAGGATGGGCCTTTGAGGAAGAGTAAGGAAGTTTCTCTTCAGGGAATGCTTGAGGTGTATACATATAATACCTTAAATAATCTTTCCAGTGGCCCCATCAAGCAGGTATTAACATCTCCATTTTACAGATGAGAAAACTGCTCTCAGGTCAAGTAACTTGTCCAAGATTACTATGTCCCAGTATGTGCCAAAGCCCAGATTCAAATCCAGATATATCCAACTCCGAACCCTATGTTCTTTCTACATTGCTTCTCCGGAGACAAGACTGGGGCTGGGCTTCAAAGACAACCCCAGTAACAGACTGGAGGTTAAGAGCTGGCTGCCCAGCTCAGGGTGGGGGTAGCATAAGGGTGCAGGATTTTGCAAGATCTCGTCTTTGCAAAGGGTGGTAGTTCAAAGACCCTGGCCAGAATAAAACAGTAAATTCACATGACAGAAACCAAACAGAAAGCTAAAGTAAGAGCAGGTGGCAGAGGGCCACTGAATGCTAGCTGCTCTTGCCGACTATGTGGGCCACAATTTGACTCCCTTTTGCTGGACACTAAAGAAAAGGAGGTAGCATGGAGAAAATAGAGAGCCAGAGACTAGGAGGCTAAGGAAATCAAGTTCTGCCACTAACTAGATAAGTGGCCTTGGGCACGCCACTTGTCCTCTCTGAGTTCCTAATACCAGGGAGTTGAACTAAAAGATGTCCAAAGACCTCAAGCTTTGACTTTCAGGAATCATTCTATTACCAGGTCATGTGTGCAAATGTGGGTCTGAGAAATAAATGCTACTAATGCTGTGATTAAACAAAGCAGCCTGAAATGAAACAAAACAATGGTGTGACAGGAGCCCTGGGGACAAGGGGAGGGAAAGAAAGCTGGGTGAGGGAGAAGAGAATGAAGGAATTAAGTGGGATTCAACTTAATCTTGGGTATAAGTCAGAAGACAGCAGGGAAGCAAAAGAAGGGAAGCTGAACCAGGGTAGTACCAATCCTGCCCTTGCTACTAACTTGCTGTGTGGCCTTGGCTATCAGCCTCATTTTCTCACTGGCCAAATGGACCTCAGGACCCTATATGTTCTGGCCTCAGCTATCCCCTCTCCGACCTTATCTTCTGCTTCTTCCCCCCTCAAGGTGTCGCTCCAGCCACACTGCCTGCCTTCTGGTTTTTCTACAAACACGCACTTGCCTTGGGGCCTCGTCCTGCTCTTCTCTCAACTGGAAATGATCTTTTTCCTCCGAGAGGCCTTCCCTGGCCACTTTTTAACCCCTTACTTCTGCTTATCTTTCTTCATAACACATATGAAATGATATAATAAGTAATGACTTACTCATTTTCTGTCTCCCCCATTAAAACAAGTTCCACAAAGCCAGTCTTTGTTTTGTTCACTACCATACCTCAGCTACAAGAGTAATATCGGGCATTTGTTGAATGGATAACTGCACGGATGGGTGGATGAACTATTAGTCCCTAAAGTCCTTCCAATTCTGGCATGCTATGATTAATTCATGGGTTCATGGAACTGGTGAGTATCTCAGAAGTTCAAGTCCAGATGAGCTTAGGTCTAACCTGTCATTTTGGCTCTATTTTTCATATTTGTTTGCCTAAGTAGATCTTCAAAAACCATCTCCAAATGTCACACACACATCCTAACACACAGCTTACTCATATGCACAAATAGACAAATACATATCACTTAATTCAAGAATCATTATGGTATGCTATGTGTGAAACAGAGTACACACACAGTATTTCCTTAGCCTAGAATATTAGGCCTTACACAGTCTAGCTCCAACTTACTTGGATAACTTTAACCCTAACCACACTCCATTCCTGAAATCCTATATTCTGGCTACATTAGGCTGTTTACTCTTTTCTGAAACACACATGTAAGCTTCTGTGTCTTTGTCCTCACTGGTCTCTGCTTAGAACCTACAGACTCTGCTTCACAACTGCCAAATACCTCATATTTCACAATTGTCAAATGTCTCATCTTTCAAGTCCAACTCAAATATCACCTTTTGTGAAGCCTTCCTTGATGTCTCAGGCAGTCAGTGTTCTCCTCCTCCATGTTTCCAAAGTGCTCCACATGATTCCATTATAGTGATCAGCACTGTAGTCTACTTTACCTGTCTGTCCTCCTTGACCAACTATGGGCTCCGAAGGCCCTGACCATGAGCTTGCATTCTTCTTATCCCTAAGGACCTATCCCTGTACCTGGCACAAATATTTACCAAATTGGATGTTAACATGGCACTACAACTAAGAACATTTCCTAACCTTCGCTGGCAGACTTGATCAGGTAGTTCTTCCTTCATATTGTCCAAAAGCTGGTTTCCCTAATATTTCTACCCCCTAGTATGAACTCCTAAGGAACAGAGAGCCTGAAGAAGAGACTGCTGGAGAAAAGGATGGAAAGAAAGGGGAGAAATAGTCTTTGCAGAACCTTGAATGTCATGCTAATGAGACTGGATTTATTCTAAAGGTTTTATGAGCAGGGAAGTGATAGGAATAAGATCTGTATCTTAAAACCCATGGAGAGAGAAAGGAGGTAATATTTCAGCAGCAAAGACTGGAGGTGGGGAGACAAGTTAGTTGACAGTTAAAATAGTCCCAGTGAGAGAGGATTAAGATCTGGCTTTAGATGGTAGCAGTGGGAATCAGAAGAATGGGCAAAACACGTTCAGAGACAAAACCACATAATGGCAGCAGTTGCCTACTCTACCTGAGCAGAACTCCGTGCTCAAAACAAACTTCCTCCAGATGGAACTCTGTAACCTCTTTGCATCCAAAATGGCCCTGAGGGTAACTAAGAGTAGGGGAAAAGTCTCCTTGCCCAGCGGAAGGAAAACAGGCAAGTCTAGGATTAATAAACATCAAATTCCAGGCCAGTGAGGAGGGCTGTAGGAGAGAGCTCAAGATGTTGCTGATGGCTACTATCTGCAGAAGCTCCAGCAAAGAAGTCAGGTCTGTGCCCTGAGCAGAAAGGTGGCTTCCTGGGTTGGGACAGCTCTAGCTGGCTTCAATACAAGAGGCTCTAATCATTTTCAGTGGTGGTACGTTACGGAAAATTAACCACAACTTGAAAGTAAGGCAAAAAGATGACTGTTGATCTTTTAAAGTCATGTTGGAACATTTGTTAATATGCATCTGAGAGTCATCTGATTACTCTTGGAGAATGGAATTTTGTTTGACAAATGGTTAGAGCCCAAATGTTTAAAACTCTGCAAAGTTAGGGGGCAGCCCTATGGCCAAGGGCTTCAAGTTCCGTGCACTTTGCTTCGGCAACCTGGGTTCGCAGGTTTGGATCCTGGCACAGACCTACTCCACTCATCAGGCATGCTGTGGAGGCATCCCACATACGAAATAGAGGAAGATTGGCACAGATGTTAGCTCAGCACAAATCCTGCTCAAAAAAAAAAAAACCCCCTCTGCAAAGTTGGAGGTTAATGTGTAGAAAATTGATATGGTGCACTTTTTGCACGCGATGAAGATTACATTTCTCTGCTTTAAAAAAAGGTTAGCCACAACTAGAAGGACCCACAACTAAGATATACAACTACGTATGGGGGGGGTGGAGAGATAAAGCAGGAAAAAAAAAAGGTTATGTTTTCATTAGGACGTTAATCAATTTTGGATCTAATTTAGCAATCAAATTTCAGCAATCCTTTTTCCACTAACAACGTAAATCCAGTTTCTCAGCTGTTCTCTTTCTGCTCGTTCCTACATTAATGAGTTGGACAAAACTTGACAAGGGCTCACCATATGTATAAGAATTATGCCCTGACAAAGTACATATATCCATAGGCCTGCCTACTTTACAGGTGCCAGATGCCAGGAGGTAACAGAAGCCTGACATCCAGGCATAGGATGTTAAGTGGAACAGGTGGTAACTTATGAAATGACATAATGACATAAACCTCAGTGTATCAGAAGGGGCATCACGCTGAGAGTCAGGAGACTTGCCACTAATTCACTCAATTTCACAATTATAAAATGGGCAAGTCGGTCTAGGTCAGTATTGTTTTACAAACTGTGTTCTTGGGAACCCTGCGGGTTTAAGGTAGATGCCTCAGGGGCTGTCTTTGGTGAGGATAATGGAGAGGCTGAACTGGTAGACTCTGGGCCCCTCGCTGTCACTTCAAACAGAGCAGCTCTGTTTCAGATATCAAAATATACATTTAAATAAAGGGGTCCTCTGCAAACTTGATGACTGTTAGTTAAGGTCCCTTCCCACTCTGATATCCTAAAATTCCATCATTTTATAGCAAATGACCCTGGGGAAAATACAGAGTCAAAAATATCTCCTTTTACCCTATGCCTCAAAATGTATCACTAGAAGAGGGTCTCATTAAGAAGGCCCTAGCAGTTGAGTAGAAATAGGTGAAGGAGGGGACAAGCGGGCAGAGGAAAAAGGGCAGAGACTAAGGGCCTGCCCCTTTTGCAACTGACGATTAGGTGGGGCCCAAGGTCAGGGACAGAACCCTTTGAGGGACTGCTTAGACTCACTGGCCTTATCAAGACTAAGGATTTGGACTCTAGCCTCTGGCTCTACCACATAAAGGCAGGTGTCTTCAGTTTCCTTACAGTAAGATCTCTGCAAGTAAAGTGCTCTGTAAACTGAAAAACAAGTACAGATTTGAGGACCTATTAGAATAATCTTACTCCAAAATCTTTTACATATGTGTCTCCTCTCCTGCCAGGTCCCTAAAGGAGGCTCACCAAGCTTGAGATGTATAGGCCCTTTGTCTTCCCTCCCTGCATTTCAGAGGTGGGCATACAAGTAGGGGCTTATTGCTTGAAATATTGCCCTCATTCAACTTTGAAAATGACAAGTACACTTTTCACCAGGGACTTGGTGTTCCATGTTGAAGATGGAAACCTGGCCTCTCATTTAATACTCTGGATCTCCGGGTCACATATCTGGGTCTTGGAGAAGTTGGCTTGAGGCAGGGCAGAGCAGAAATTCATGAGAAAACACACTGAAGGCATGAAAGATATTCTATATTCTCATTATACTAAAGCCATTGAATGTCCCTTCCTGGGCACTCCTGAACACTCTACCTTCCTGGAAAGGCTGAGGCCAGAGAGGCAGTATGGTACTCAGGAAAGAGCTTAGTATACTAAGTGCATGGAGTCTATGGGGTCAGGTGGACCTGAGTTCAAACCCCAGTTCTTTCACAGACTAGGTATGTGACAACAGGCAAATTCATTTACTTCACTGAGCCTCAACTTTTCCCTCTGGAGCTATTAATAACTTAATGAGTTACAAAGATTAAAAGAGACAATCCATTTAAAGTACCTATCACAATACCTGCCACACAGTAGGCACTCAATAAATGTTACTTCCACCAAGAAGAAAAGGACAAATAGCAAAAGACAAGGGAATGTGATTCACATGGCAGGTAGGGAGGACTTGGGGACAAACCTCAGCCAGCAGATCAGAGCTGCGAGTGGCTCAAAAATGGGAATGGGCGGATTTGGAGAGTCTGTTGTGCTATGCTAAGAGCATCTGGATCCTGTACCAGCCAAAGCAAACCAAACAGGAGTGCTTATAAAGAGCTTGTTTCTAAAACAAGTACGGGCTGTGTTATTGACACACGCCACAGGGGAATTAAGAAGGCTTTTGGCGGAGATGTTAAGAAAGCTGACCTGCTTTCAGTACTAATCTTTGCTATTACATACATATGGGTACAACTGACCTTGGCTCCAGAGGAGAAGTAAACCCTGGAATGAGACACAAGACACTTCAGTTCTGGTCTGAACTCGACCCTGAGCACATGACTTCATCTCTCAGGCTTCAGTTTTTTCCTCTCCTCCTCCAAGTAACAATAATTCTGCATATGCCTACTCTATTATCACTAGCCTCATTTTCACATGATGATATTATGGCTCAGAGAGATTAAGCTAGTACTGGTAGGAATTTGAATTCAAGATCTGCTGTCAAAGCCTTTAGTCTTTCTACCCTGCTGCATTATCTCTCAGTGTTAAATGATGGGGTTGGACCAGGTGGAACAAGGCCTTTCTGAACTTGAAAATTTATGATTGTTAGTGGCCTGAAATTATGGTTTCAAGAGCATTCTAAATACTCTTTGGCTAGACAAAGTCTGGCTAGTTAAGAAGCCTTCTCATATAAATGAAATCCTCAACATCTAGGACAAAAGCTGGGATACAAACACAACTTGAGAGCCAGAAGACAGTGGACAGTGAAATTTAGAAAGCCCTGAAGACGCCCTTGGAGAATACATCACCTGACTAATTCATTTTACAGATGGGGATACGGAGGCTGCAGAGAGAGAAACAGCTTGACTGCAAACACCAAAAAAATGGCTAATAGAGCACAAACTGGGTCCTATGCCTCCTGGTCTCTCTCATACTTGCTATCTACTCAGTCTCCAACCTTCCAGGCCATTCTGATCTTCTCTTTGATATTTCTTTTCCAAATGCTGGGTTAGACAGGTAGGTCACTGCCCCTGCAGCAAACAAGCAGACACTTCCAACATGTTCTCATTGTAGATAATGGCTCTTTCTTTGTAACTATCCCTGCTGCAGCCTTAAGTAGTACTGAAGCTACTAAGCCTTCTCCTTTGGCCTCCTCTTAACTTTTTTTTTTCCTCTTGACTCTTTGATGCCTTTGAACTACAGATCAATGTGCCTTTTGGAGGCACAGAACTGGAAGAATTATCAGCAATTATAGATCCACTTTCTACCTCATTTCTTCTTTTTAGAGCTGAGGAAACTCAGGCATTAAACGTTTTCCCAAGGTTGAGTTAGTACAATAGGGTTAAGAGCCTGGGTCACAATACTCACCTTCTACTACAATCTAATACTGAACACATGGTATCAGAATTTATTTCAATCACTGGTGGACGAACACCAATCCAGGCCAGGCATTTTTTTCATCATCTCCTATTAGCATCACAACAACCATACAGACATTATTGTTTCCATTTTGCAGATGAGAAAACTAAAATTCAGAGAGGTTAGTCCACATAGAAATAAATGTCAGAGCAAGGATTCAAACCTTTGGCTTTAGAGTTTCCTCTGTTTCTCCAGCATCATATGGCTTAAGGTTTCTAAGAATATACAGAATGGTGGGAAAGACGCAGTTAATTAACCTTCCCAAACATCAGTTATACCATAGGTAACTTTCGTCCCTTGTCCTAAGCACTTATTACAGTAACTCTTGACAGATTATGCTAACTGGGGAGATGAGGGGGGCGGGGCAATGAGGGCAGTGGCAGAGAGTGGAGACTCAGATTATAAAAAATGACAATTCAAAAGAAGCAATTTCTGCTTTTGTGTTAATGTGGTCTTTTGTAGGATAGTTCTGTTTTGTTTTGTTTCTGCATCTGCCCCAATGGATCATAAGTCACCTTTATTCATGTTCTACTCATTTCAGGATTCTAGCACCATAGTTGCCGATGCACCTTGGTTTCCTAATCTATTACTGTTTTCCATCTTGGATTTTTGATCTCTTGACTTTATTCTTAGGCTCAGGACCCTGCCTCTCTGCCAGAGTCAACATCCTTAGAACTGCCCTCCAGCTGATCTGACCTATAGGACCTGTCAGTCCCTCTTCTGTCTGGCCTGCTGCTTCAGAGAGACAGAAAGATCCTCTTTAGTTTTAATGAAAACTGGGGAAGGAAGGAGGGACTCAGAGCCTTTTGCACACTGCTCCTTCCCCCCAGGTGAGCTGGAACTTACTGCTTTCCCGTGACAGCAACCCTGAAGAAAGCCAACTATTTCTGGAACCAAAGTAATAAAATGTGGGCAAAATCCCTGGGTGGGGAGAGAACAGGGACAGCTGCTTCTTATATGAGCTGCTCTGGTGGCCTCCCTCAGATTTTCTCCATAGAATTCTCTAGGAGTCATCAGATGATTACACTGGCAGACAATGAACCATCTGCCTTACTAAGCTACAAAGTCCACTTTGGTCAGACATTCATCTCCACAACTTGAAGGATGATGCACTACTACTGATCCTGGACCTTATCAGACTCTGTCCTAGGTCCCTATCACCATAATCACTAACATTAATAGTCCCTTATATTCGTACAGTATCTAATAGTTTTATGTAGCACTGATTTGAAACATGCCTCACAAAGTTGGCTGAGTAGAAACTGTTATTCCTTGTCTATAGATAAGGAAACTAAAGGCTACAAATAAGTACCTAGCAAGCCCAGGCATTGCTCATTGAGGTAACCTCAATGTTACCTATGAGATCTGCATTTAAGCCTTATTTCTTTAATGGAAACAAATCTCTGCTTAGAATCTCAGTCATGAACAGGCAACAGAGATATTCTACTGGCCTCCAAAGCCATCTGGAAGGCTCTGAAGCCTGTGAGGTGGGCAGCTGTCTCCTCCAGCTCTGGCAAAATCTCAGAAGCCTGGAGAGCTCCAGCTTTCCATGTGTTACCTGACTTCCTGCTGCCACCTCCCTCAACTCCCACATGAAGCACACGCCTGCCCACTGGCGACTTAGGACAGGCAGGATCCAGGCTACTCAGCGCCACAGGTCTAGCCCAATCCCCTCTTCATGCTAGTAACGCATTACATTGCAGACCACTTGTCTCTCCCATTGTTTCTGAGTTAGGTCCTCTCTGAGGCTCCAGATACTTCTCCAGAGGCCACTACATCAGGAGCAAACTGACATCCCACAGGTCAGTCAAGCCTGAAGAAGAGTTTTGTATGGGCTGCACAGTGCCTTAAAAAAATGACCTTAGCCTTAAGAGACTAGAAAAAGAAGAGCAAACTAAACTCAAAGCAAGTTTAAGTTAGAAGATAAGATTAAAGTAAGAAATCAATGGACTAGGAAAAACGATGAAACCAAAAGTTGATTCTTTGAAAAGATCAACAAAATTTATGGACCTTGGTTTCCTAATCTATTACTGTTTTCCATCTTGGATTTTTGATCTCTTGGCTTTATTCTTAGGCTCAGGACCCTGCCTCTCTGCCAGAGTCAACATCCTTAGAACTAACCATGAAGAAAAGAGAGAAGATACAAATTGCCAAAACCAGGAATAAAAAAGGGTATATCACTACTGACCTTACAGAAGTTAAAAGGATTATAAGTACGTACTATGGACAACTTTAAGCGAAGAAGTTAGACAACATAAACAAAAATTATCAGAAGTAACTCAAAAAGTAGTAGAAAATCTGAGTAGACCTATAACAAAGAAAAATAGACACAGTGAATTAGTAATAAAAAGTCTTCAACAGAGAAGCCCAGGCCCACACGGCTTCAAGTGGAAGAGGAGGCGGGAACACTCTCCAATCCATTCTATGAGGCCAGTATTATCCTGATACCAAAACCAAACAAAGACATCACAAGAAAAGAAAACTGCCAACCAATATCCCTCATGAATACAGACACAAAAATCTTCAACAAACTATTAGCAAACCAAATCCAACACCATATAAAAAGGATATACACTGTGACCAAGTGGGATTTATTCTAGAAACACAAGCTTGGATTAACACCCAAAAATCAATTAATGTACTGCTGCCTTAGTAGAATAAAGGACAAAAACCACACAATAAACAAAATCCAACATCCATCCATAATAAAACTGCTCACTAAACTAGGAACAGAAGGGAACTTAGCCTGATAAAAGTTATCTACAAAAACCCTACGGCTAACGCTGTACTTAATGGTGAAAGACTGAACACTTTCAACCTAAAACTAGGAACAAGGTAAGAGTATCTGCTCTCACCAATTCTATTCAACAACGTACTGGAGATCCTAGCCAGTGCAATCAGGCAGAGGGACTTTTTTTTTAATGGATGTCAGATTATGTCATTCCTCTACTCAAAACTCTCCAGTGGCTTCCTATTCCACTCAAAATAAAGCCCTAAATGATCTGGGTCCCTGTCTACCATTGTGATTTCCTCTCCATACTCTACTCTCCCTCTTGCTCACTTCATCTCTAGCCACACTGGCCTCCTCCTGTGCCTCAAACACAATAAGCATCCTCCTGTTTCAGGGCCTCTGAACTTGCTGAACTCTATGCCTGGAATGTTATTCTCCAAGATATACACACAGCTCACTACTTCAGTTCCTGCATATTTCTGCACAGATTTTATTTTCTCACAGAGGCCTTCTTTCATCATGCAATTCCCTCCCTATTCCCTTGCCTTGCTTTATTTTTCTTCATATGTATACATTTGTTTACCTGTTTTCCTCCACTAGAATTTAAATTACAGAGAGAAAACTATTTTCTTCACTGCTACATTTCAAACACTTAAAACTGTGCCTAGCACATAGTGAACACGCAATAAATACTACATCAATGAATATTTAAAAAGAAAATTTTTGTACAGGAGAATCAACAAAAGGAGAGGGGGGGAACCAGTGGCCCAAGAGGCTGAGAAGCACCAAGATTTTAGGTGAAAGGGAAAGAGCCAATGTAGGATAATAGAAAAAACTCAGTTCTCTGGAGCCAGACTCTTCAGGGTTCTAAGCTTGGCTCTTCCAATTACTGCTTGTGTGTCCCTCTCCAAATCTCAGTAATTTATATGAGACTACCACCTACCTCCCAAGCTGCTATGAAAATGAGATCGATTTATGTAGAGCATTGAGTATAGCACCTGATAACAGACACCACAAATAATTAATTTAACATTTTCTGATAAATCTAGCCTTCAAGAGGAACCTAGAACTAGCTTAAAAATTACCTAGCGCCACCTTACTAAAGCACATAGATTTCTGTAGGGTTAGTGCCCCTAAATTAAATGGCCTCCATACTCATTTTAACTTCTTTCTTATCATTCTTCTTTCACCCCTCCCTTACTATTAGCTTTCAGCTCTAGCTGCTGTTAATATAGCAGCTCCTCCCCCTTTCTTATATGCTGCTATAAATCTGACTGATGTTTAGAAATCAGATTGCTAAATTGTTATAACAACATGTAAAAACAGCAATAAATTAGTGCTGTGTAAGGGCTTAAGAATGACAATGCTTTGCTTCTTTCTTGCTTTTTAGTTGGGCTCTGGAAAATTGAGGATGTTAGATAAATAAGCTACTATACGGACATCCCTATATTATGCACTTTCTTACATGGAATCATTCATATTTTAAAATAGTCAATAGTTGAACTTCTTCACAGAGCACTTGTTACAAGAACAAGACCCAAGCTTAGCACCCAGGCCGTGGAAAGGCCAGAAGCTACAGAACTTTAGAATAACCAGACAAAAAGAGGTGGCAGCAAGAACCTGGAGATTCAGAAAAGAGGGAAGGTTGACGAGTGTGGATTCCAAGAGCACCGGTTGGGGGACAGACTCCTGTGTGCATTCTCAGGCAGAAAGAGGGAAGAACAGAATGTCTATTGTTACAAACTGTGAAGAGAATGACCGATTTCACTGGCCGACGGCAAGAGAGAGATGGTGGGAAAACTGGAATGACCATGGCCTCTGATAAGATATGAGGCTACAGCATAAGTGCCTTTTTCACTCACAGTTGAAGAGTAGGGTTGGGGGTGAGCAGGGAACCTAGGGCCAAAACAAGAATAGCCTTCCTCTTCTGAGATGACAGTAGGGAACAAAGCAACACCTCAGTGGTGCTAATCAGTGAGTGCAGACACATGCTGGGGATGGGCTCTTGAAAACTGCTTTAATATCTGTGCTGGCAGTGGCCTTGGAATCAGGCTGTGTGAGTGCATTTAAACCTGCACTCTGCAGCCCACATGCTGTAAATTATAGCTGCCAATGCTGCCTAGCTTTGTCTCTGTGCCCTGGAATTCTTTCCCTTGTGGAAAGCTTGAGCATCGGGTAGGGCCTGCAGAAGAAGGAGAGGGCATGGGAAAAGATTTAGTGCAAATTTCACGAAAAAAATCCTCCCTTTTACACCTTTGGGGAGGGGGCTGGCATACAGGTCAGAGACTGAGATGCCAGGGATACTTATAATGCTTCCTTCTCACTTTCCCTCATTTTGGTCATGCTGCTTTACAATTTACAAAGCTTTCCAACTTGCATTTCTCATTTGATTCTCTACAACATCCTCCACGATTGGTGTACACATAACAGACACTGACGGTGGAGGGAGGCACTCCAATCTTACAAATAGGTAAATGGAGATTATCCAAGGGCAAATGTCGAAAGAAAATAAAAATCCAGGTTTCCCAACTCCAATCCAGCTCTCCAGGTCCCTATCTTTGCTGGCCAAAGTGTTTATGGCATCCCACACATTACAGATGTTTTCTTCCCCTTCCAGTCTTATTTAGCCTGGGTCTCTGCCTGCTTGAAGGTTCTTCCTATCTTTCAGCCTCTTGGCCCTCTCACTAGAAATGCCATTGCTCAGAAGGGACGCACAACTCCTGCCTGCCCTGCTGGGTCCCTCAAATAAGTGGACCTCCTTCCTGAATCCCTAAGGAGGTCTGTCTTCATAAACTTTGTAAGAAAAATCTGGATCCGAGGGAGATTAGCAGTCTAAGGAAAGCCTGCCAAGTCAGGAAGAAAACTGGTATTTACAGTTAGACTGACCTGGGTTCTGGCATCAGCTTTATGGATTCCTAGGTGTGAACCCTGGGCAAATTATTTCAGCTTCCTGAGCTTCAATTCCCTCATCTATAAAATGGGGTTTTGTCTAGATGAGATCCACAACATAATTGGTTCTTAATGTGTTGACTTCCCTTCCTGTCTCACCATCTGTGGTCTTCCCTCTAAGCTTCTCCTGACTTCCCCTTCACACAGCATTACTCTATCATTCCAACCTCACCACCGTTCACAATTACATTCTGCAGGACAGCTGAAACTATAGGATTTTCTAAAGCTAACCTATGGGCTTGGTAGGTCACAGTCAAGAATCTCCTTCCAGTCAAGAAATCAAGAAAGTCTCTAAGGGCTATGAGGTCATTTTAAGAGAGCTTGTGGGAGGATGGATTTAGCTGCCAGGCCCAGGATACTCCCCAGCAGAAAGCAGCTGGCAGAAGCCAGAAGGAACTTAAGTAAACCTGCTTTGCCTTATTCATGGCGAATGATCCCAGACCATCTCTTCCCAGTACAGGAGGCTGCCTATGCCAATCTTAGACATGGAGTAGGAGAGCAATCACTTGTAAGTTATCTATACTAAGGGCAAAAATATGCCCCCAACTAGTTACCCTGTATCTTGGTCTGAGTTTGCCCAGGCACCCTTACTCACCAGTACCGAGGCTGAGCTCAGCCAGCGATTTCCTCTTTTGGGTTACAGGGTCAGCACCTCTGGGAACAGGGCTCACCTATAAGAGAGAGAGAAGTCAGGGTTCTGCTCAAAACAGGCACAAACTTAGGTCAGTGCAGGCATTTAAAGTTCCTGCCTTCACATGCCTGCATCCTAGCAAAAGACAAGTTAATGATTAAATATATAACTTCACGTCATGCTAAGTGCTATAAAGAAAAATAAAGCAGAGTAAGGGAAGAAAGAATGACAAGGAGTGAGAATGAGGTCTATTTTAGATAAAATGGTCAGGGACAGCTTCTCCAAGGGGTGACTACTGGACAAAGACCTGAATGAAGTGAAGGGTAAGATCTGAAAAGATCTGAGGGAAGAGTGTTTCAGAGAGGGAGAATAGCAAGTACAAAGGCCTTAGGCAAAATAAGCTTGTTATGCTTAAGGAACAAGAAAGTCAATATACCTAGAATGTAGTACTGGAAGAATGAGATGCTAGATACATGTGGAAGAATTAATTATACTCTCTATTTTACAAATGAGAAAACTGAGCTTCAGAGGTTAGGTGACTTGCCCAAGATCAAAGGAAGTCAGTGGCAGAACTGGGAACAGAACTAGGGTCTTCTGGACAACTCTAACTCTGTCTCACTCCTGGGTCAAGTTCCTCTAGGCTTAGATAACCTGAAACCCAGGTGCAACAAACTTTCAAACACTCTGAGATTGGTTTCAGGTTTCTCCCCTCACCCCCTCCTCTGTTGGGTGAGGATGGCTGAACAACAGAGAAACTCCTATTTATTATCTGCAATGTGGGATAAAGGTGTCTCTGGGGCAAGGAGAATAATAGTACATGCCAGGCAGTTGCAAACCCTTTAGTTGTATTAACTCATTTAATCTTTATGACAATCTTGTAAGGACTGGTGTGGTGGTGTATTCCCCATTTTACTAGTGAGGAAACTGAGGCACAGAAGTTAAGTAAATTTGCACAAGTCACATAGCTAATAGATGGTAGAGCTAGAACTTGAACCCAGGGAGTCCAACCTCGAGGACTTGCCCTCTTAACCACACACTATACTACTTCTCAAAAACAGAAGAAAAAAGACCAGAAACACGTTCTCTAGTCCTAGCTGACATGGCTGAGAGTCCCCACTCATACCCAAGCCTGAGATCCTCTCCACCTACTTGTAGTCCAGCCTTTTTACTGAATACCAGTTGAAAGACTCCTGAGCCAAGTAGTTCCAGAGGCTTCTCTAATCTCTAGCTACTGTGATGACAAAGCTATGATGGTAACCACAACAACAGCCATTTAAATAGCCACTAACATTCAATGAACACTTGAAAATAGACTAGGTACCGGGGCTAAGCACCTTACATGCACATCTTATTTGAGAGACACAATGACAGTTGCTCTAAGACACTGGTGGAGAGATGGGGCAGGGGGTGGGGAGGCCACCAGGCCTGGAACAAAGCAGCAAACACATGGAACTGAAGGATCTCTACAGGCCCAGGTCAAAGGAAAAAGGCAGAGGCACTAGGGGGTGAGTGGTAAGGGAAATGGACTATCAGCACCCTCACATTCAACATGTCAACAAACTGAACTCATCTCCTATTTCCTAGCCTACATGGTTCAGTAAATAGTATAACTATTCTCACAAGTATTTAGACTCCAAATGTTCATGCTTTCTAACCCCCACTTCCCTCATTTCCACAATTGACAAGTTTCTACATCCAAACCATTCCTTATTGCCTACTGTGTCAACTTCCTCTTGGTTCAGGATCTCTTGCCTGCACTGTTGGAATATTTCTTAAAATTTATTGACAAGAACAGATCGTTATAGTAGCCTCTTCCCTAGTCTCTCTTTCATGAGTCTCCCCCAGCCCAGCCTGCTCCAATCACCTGGCCCACACTGCTAGACTAATGTTCCTAATGCCACTCCCCTGCTCAAAAAACTGCCATGGTTCCCAGTCACCTCAGCCTCCCTCTCTAGGTATGCCATGATCTGCCTGCCTTACCTCTACTGTGGGTTTTCCAGTATTCCCACAGTTTTGTCTAAGCTGTTGTCTCATCTGGACTGCCTGGTCTTCGTTTGTACAGATTCAAATTCTTCCTAATCTTCAAAGGCTAGCAAATTGATGAAGTCATCCCAAACCCTTTCTCACCACCCTCTCTGTCATGTTCCTGAAACATCTCTGGCAGTGACTATATCCAGCTCTGCCCTCACCATCAACTAAGGTTTCAAAACTACAGTTCTCCTGTTCCTTCTTTTAAAGATTCCTACTGCTTCCGGAGAATGGAGACCTAGTCAGCTAAGATTTGTGTTCTCATTCCTGCTACTCTTATCTTACTCTGGATCTATCTCCTAACAAGAGATCTGGATGCTATCTGAGCCTCGGACTCCTCGGCTACGAAATGGGGATATAATTCCCATCCTGCCTACAATATAGGCATTTTGTGAAAAAAATGTGATAGGAAAGGAAAGGGGAAGAGTTAGGATGGGAGACTCCCAGGCAGTTCTTTAACAGTTCTGTCAGCTGGAAAACACTGCGTATATATACAAGCCTTCTATGCAATCAATCAAAAAGTATTTCCTGAGCCTAGCTGGTCATGGTCACAGCTCTGGGCTAGGGGTTATAGAGGATGCAGGGATGAATGAGAACAGTCCTTAACCTTAGACTTCTTGCAGCCCAGAGTGGGACTCTGTCAATTTCCTGCAAAGGACTACTAACAATATTAGGCAGCCTCTAACAGTTCAAAGAGTGCTATGTATTGTAAAAGTGGAGAAAGAAATCAGTCTGACCAGAGGTGGCCTCAGAAGCTTCACGGAAGGAGCAGGACTTAAGCCATGCCTTAATGCAGGGTAACAGAAAGACATGGGCTACTACGCACCAGGCACTGGGCTAGGTGTTATGCTGTTAACCCTGCATATTATACACATATATCTTTCCTTCTTACTAAATTAGTAGAGAGCACTGGGCTGAGAGTCAGAAAACCTAAAGGCTAGTTCCAGTTCTACCTCTAATTCACCATATGACCTGGGACAAGTCATTTTACTTTCCTGGACCTTAGTTTCCATATCTATAAATTGAGAGTGACAGCATCTGCTCTTCTGAAGGATCTTCTGATGAATCAAACAAGATTGACAAGAAGTTTAACTGCTTGAATCTAGTTGGTTTGACATGAACAGTAAAGAAGGAATGAGGGGAGGGTCTCTAAAGAAAAAAAAAAAAAAAAAGAGGGCTGTACCACCTTTCAGTTGAAGGGATCTGCTCTAAATGAAAGAATTAGGAAGAGCTGTGGCTAACAATGTCACTGTCTGTACCTCCATCAAAAGACAGTCAGGCAACAACCGAGACTAAAAAAGCTCAAGAACTACATTCACACAAATCCCAACAAGTCCAAGTAGAGAGAAAATAAGAACCACTATAAGTCACATATTGCTCAGGAAAAGAAAAAGAAAGTAATAATGACCAATTTAGTGATCATTAGTTAACACGCAGGCTCTAGAATCAGAAACCTCGGTCTGAATCCCAGCTCTGTCTCTTACTGGCTTCATGAGCTTGTGCCTCAGTTTTCCACATTTGTTTAAAAAAGGTTCCCGCTTCATAAATGTGTTCTTGGGAGAAATAAATGAGACAGCATGGGAAAGCCCTTAGAGCTTGGGACCTTGCATAAGTGACTCAATGATAGGTGGTATTATTGTTCCATTTAAATACCACACAAGGATGAATCGGAAGCAATAAAAAGGCCTAAAAGAAAGGAAAGACATGTACGTTTGCATTTTTATGTATCATTCCCGATGCCCAAAGCCTTAATTATTCTCATTTATTCCTAAAAACCTTTTGAAGTCAATAGAATTATCCCCATCTTACAACAGGAAACTGAGCCTCAGAGAAGCAAAGCAACTTGTCTAAAACCATACAGTTGGGAAACTGAACTTACCGGAACCCTGGTCTGACTGTGTTCTTTCTACTATATACCTTGCACTTTCTCGTGTTCAAAAATAAGGAGCGTCCCGCATATTAAAGCAGGCACCAATAATCAACTTTTAGGAAATGAACCAAATTCTCCCATTTTACACTTAAGGAAGCAACTGTTGGTTTTGCATGCCTGGGGAAAAGATGGGCAGGGGTAGAATGCAAGTGCACCAACAAGTTCCAGAGTTGTAGACTTGACTCACCAGGCCCTAACAAGGGGCTCTCGGCCCATTGTTGCAGTTAAGAGAGGAGACAGGGCCTTTTGTCAAACTGGATAACACACCCTAAAGGACAAGATGTTCTACGACTGTAACAAACAGGCAAGAAGCCATAAGAGGTACATGGGCTGAATTCAAATACCTGATCAAAACACCTTATACTGGGTACACCTTCACAAGAATGAGCATGTACAATGCCCTGGGTGTGTACACTGTCCCTATTTCTGGGAAGGACTTTACTGTGGCCCAGATGACTGCAAGTTAGTCTGAAAAGAAGTACGCCTTCTCCTGGGCCAGGCTATTATTTTGGAGCATTCCATCAAAAAAATAATAGGGAAGGGCCGACCCAGTGGTGTAGTGGTTAACTTCACAAGCTCTGCTTCAGTGGCCCAGGGTTTGCAGGTTTGGATCCCGGGCACAGACCTACACATTGCTTATCAAGCCATGCTGTGGCAGGCATCCCACATATAAAACAGAGGAAGATGGGCACAAATGTTAGCTCAGGGCCAATCTTCCTCAGCAAAAAGAGGACTGGTGGCAGATGATAGCTCAGGGCTAATCTTCCTCATCAAAAATAGTAGTAATTATAACAGGGAAATGGTTGCACAGGAGTATATAGAAACTGGGAATTTACAGCTGGCAACTAGGGGGAAAGAGCCAGGAAGTGAATTAAGAGAAAATTTGGGGAAGAAATGGGGCCTGGAAAAAGTCAAAGGCTTTTGGTAGGGTGGAGCCAAGCAAAAGGCCTGGGACAAGAGAAAGGGAGGGCTTCAGGGGACTAAGGAGAGATTTTGACAGAAGAAATTATCTCCTACATTTGTAAAACAAATTTTTTAAAAATAGCACGTCCCTACAGAATCCTTGCTGTTTAGAGCAATCTCCAGGGCCTGCAGGAAGACTGACTGAAAGAGGTATTACTCAAGTGCTATCTTCCTCGGGAGAGGGGAAGAAAAATGGAAACTGGGTTCTCTAGGCCTCCAGGGTGGCAACCAAAGAAAGTGAGCAGCCACAGAGGATAATCATAGCACAGGAGCTCCAGGATCAATCAGGCAGAGCTTACCTGCAGGTGGCCTCAGACCCACTTCTGCTACAACCAGCACTCAAGGGTACACAGCACAACTGCCCACATCCAGCAGGGAGTACAAGATTGGCCACAGAGCAAACAGCCCTGGTTCCATGAGCCACACTTGCCAATCTATCTGTTAGTTCTGTTCCAGCTGCCCTCTAACCTCTTGGCCTGAAAACTCTAATTGCCTCAATCCTTGTGAGGCCTGCTTTTCCCAGCCTTGGCCAAACCCCACAGTCTTGCAGTTCTACCAGATTCTTCCTTCTCACAAGGATATCTGACCTTGACTCTTGTGACCTGCTCTACTGTTTGGCTGCCTAGGCCCTGGCATAATAAACTAACTGGCTGTGTTGCCGTAGGGGTTCCACAGATGACCTCACAAAATAATAAAAATAGTCACAAAATGGCTCAGTAAAACCCTCCTCTACTCCCCAACAAAGACAGGTGTCAGGATGCCCAGTATGTCGCAAAAGGAGGCCGTGGAGGGCAGCTGGTTTCTTAATGATAGGTAACATTAGGGTTTTTGAGCGCAATCCATGTCCATGTATGAGAACATTATACATGCCATAAATGATGAAACTCAATCCAAGAAGTCTCTAGGCTGCCTGTAGGAATGTCCAGAGAATACAACAGACATGCAAGACAATTATTCTTGCCTCTGCATTTTCTGGGCAGCCAACAGCATTTCTCTTTTCTCAGCTGAAGCTGTCTCGTTTTCCCCTCCTCCTTCCCTAGAAGAACCAAGCCCACAGGAAACATCAAGGGAGGCACAAGTAATTATTGTTTTCTTTTCTCCATGCTAATGAGACAGTTGGATGGTTCCCCTTCCCTTTCCTAAGTAGGAAGCAAGAATCTAAGGCTTTGTAATCTGTAACCAACACACCAAAGCTTAGGCCAGACAGTGCTCTGCAACTGAACTGTGTAGAAGACAGCTTTCTGTCCCTGATTAGACCAGAGCTGGAAGAGGCCCTATCACTTTATTGAAGAAGTGGTAAAACCAGAGTGGGGAAGAGGACCTGTCCCAAGTCACAGAAGAAAGTCAGTGGCAGGGCCAGCAGTCTCCTTACACCCAATCAGGGCACTTCCCACATCATCCAGACTTCCTACAGTACAGAATGACTTTGGAGGTGTCCTAAATGTGGAGCCTGGAACTGTTAAAGTTTCAAGTTCACATATCGGTTTTTGAATAGGTATTTTAAAAGCAATGACAATGCTCTGCACATGCGGCCTCAGCCCAAGAACTCCGGTTCCGGGGTGGAAGGCCAGGATCTGAGAGAGAATGCCAATTTTACCCAAAAATTAAAATCAGAATTAGATGCTCAGGCAAAAAAAGAATCTGTGGATTTTAAATTCAGCTCAGTTATGTGAGAACTGTAGATACCAAGGGCAGGGTCCGGAGTCAGCCTTAAGAATGAACATCAGGTTTGGTGGATAAAGGAGCTCCTGAGTAAAGGATACTACAACATCAGTCTGCTAGTCCAATCCCTGCATTTCAAAGATGAAGAAATTGAATCTAGCACTATCGGGGGCTTCAGAGGAGAGGACTCAAGGTGAAGCAGCAGAACTGAAAGATCCTAGGGCTCAGAGCTAGCCACAGCCTGCCCGCCTAAAAGACAATCTCTGGAAAAAGAAGCCAGCATTTGCAAAGGCTGTGCTGAGCATAAAATGGTTAAGTTTTTAAGACGGAATAATTTGTAGAATCTAATATGGCATATTTTTTTAACCTGAAGACTGGCTCCTGTCAGCCTCTAAAATCTCTTCCCTCTGTCTGTCCTAGCTCTATCATTTCAGGTGGGATTCAGCAACTCAAATCCAGTCCTCAAACTAATTCTGACTCCAGGCAGGAGATATTTAAAATAGCCTTAGCCCTAATTCCCATCCCCTACCCACAGGGCCTGGATATCAACCCTTCCTCCCTGTTGTGTACCACAGAGTTGACTGTGGGGCTCCTTGTGGTATTCCAACATACTGCCAGTGCTGAACACCAGGCTTCGTGTTCTAGAGGGCAAAAAATCATGTGCTCTATTTTATAAATGGGCCCAGGTCCACATGAGAGCCCCTGCCTTAGTCACCGGCCTGACACCTCAGGCCCTCTAAGGACTAAAGCCCCAGGTCTGAACCCAAGGCCAGGCCTCCCCACCAGTGGCCATTCTCCAGAGACTGCCTGCCAGCCTGGACTTGCACTTGAGTTTGCCACTCTGCCCACCCTTCTGCAGAGAAGGCAGCATGGTATAGTAGAAACAGCGTGTAGACTGACCTGGATTTGAGCCTTGGCTCTGCTGCCTACACTGTATCCTTAAGCAGTGTTACTTAACTGCTCTCATGTATCCTCTTAGAACTTTGCTCACTCTGATTACTCGTCTGTGTCTTTTACCATTCTCCCCTACTTGGGAACAGGGAATAGTTAGTTGTTTCCCTGTATCCTCAATGAGTCAGTTACTGTCTACTGAATGATCCTGTAAAACTAAGTTCCCACATCTGTAACAGAGGGATATCACCTATCTCAGAATTATGAGATAAATGAAAGAAAAGTATGTAAATTGCTTCAATCAGTACCTGGCCCTTTTTCCTCTACTGTATCATGGATGCCCAGGGCCAAGTGTTTTCCTGTACTGAACTAGACTGCCCATCCTAGAGACATCATGCCTTGCTGAACCTCTAGGATCAGCTGAACCTGACCCCCAGGATTTGTTCCACTCCAGTAATTAGACTGAGTGCCAACTCCTGGAACCCCGCCAGTAAAAACAGCTAGAGATATGACTACTCTCTTCACAAAGGTAGTAAATTTCAAGAAAAGAGGCGTGGGCATATAGTAATATTCTAGATTTAAAGGAGTGGGGAATATGGGGGGAAAGAAAAAAGAGAAAAGGCTGTGATCCGAAGTTGGGGTCTTAGAGAAGAAATCCGAAATTCCAAGGAGCGGCTAAAGTCATTTGTACTGGAGCCTACAGAAGGGCCAGAAACATGAAACAAATTGGCTGAGGTCACACAGTAAGCTGAAGGGAGAAACGAGTTTGGAACTGACCACTGTGGCCTCTTCATCTAGTGGTTTTTCTGTCCTACAGGCTAGATAGATGCAATGTTCTAGGAAAAAGAGTGAGGCATAGGGAGTTCAGTGTAGTGGCACGGAGAGACGCACAAGGGATGTCAAGTGGTACTTACGCAGTTTCTGGCTGGGAAAAGTGATTGAGAAATACATCCAGCCTTTAGTTTTGCAGGGGCCTAATATGCTCTGGAAGTTGAAGGGTAGAAATAAGTTCAACCTGGCCAGAACAAATGCCAGCACTTAGGGGAGGGGGAGAGTACAGGGTGTCCTCAAAGCATCATGAGCCCCCTCTCCCACAACACCAGCTGCTCCGGGTGTTCAAAAGCTTCCGCCCACCTATCTCCAACTTCCCAATTCAAACTATGTTCCAGGTTTTCTAGGATATTTGTCTTTCCATTAGATGGTCCTCAGACTTATAAACTGGGGGTGAAGTATACTGAAGTGGCAGAATAAGAGCTCTGCGACTCTGATTGAGTCTCTTCTTTTTTCACTTCAACTTCTGCAAAGTTAAATGATTTGCCCAAGGTCACACAGATAATAAGGGCAAATCAGGACTTGACTACATCCTGTGTTTTTTTTTGTGACCATGGTGACTTTCAGCAAATTTGACCATTACAAAGTTTTGAGAGGTAGGGAGGGCAGGCATTCTCCACTAAATCATGCTGTCCCTTCTGAAAAGTCTCATTTGACAAACCTCCAATCCACTTCAGGCCTAGTCCTGACATTTATCTTTTCTTAGAAAACTTTCATAATTACCTTCTAACTCAAGAGGTCAGCAAACTTTCTGTACGTGGCCAGACAGTATTTTAGGCTTTATGGGCTAGTAAGAGTCTCTAGTATTCAACTCTGCCACTGTAGTATGAAAGCAGTCCATAGATGAATAAACAAGTGTGGCTGTATTCCAGTATAACTTTATGAAAAGCAGCAGCAGACTGGATTCAGCCCACAGGCCACAGTCTGCTGACACCTATTCTAACCTATTGTCTCAAACATCCTGTCTCCCATCATACGCATTCATATCACAGTCCTGTACCCTCAATGCATCCCCTCTGCCTACAGGATAAAGTTTAATCTCTACCCTCATCCTCTACCAAATCCTTCCCTGCACACTATACTCCAGCCACAGTGGGCTATCACCTGGCAACTTCCTACCTTTCCCCATGCTGTTCCCTAACACCTGCAATGCCCTCTCCATTTCTCCGCCAATATTACCTATTCAGGGACAAGCTCAAATGCCAACACCTGTGAGAAGTCTTTGCTTGTTCTGCCTTACAAAATAAGTCATACATATGGCTGTCAGTCACCCACCACTGCCTCCCCACTCCCCCACAATTCTAAGCTTCTCAGGGGCAGGGATTGTGTCTTATTCAACTCTGTATCCCTTGCAGTACTTAACATAGCACCCAGTGTCTGCTGACTGAACAGGCATTTAGGCTGAGAGGAGGTCACTAGAACATGGGGAACTTTGATTCTAACAGAACCATGAGATGACTCACAGCATCAATGAAGCCTTTAGTCTGCTTCTAGGGCTGCCCTCTCTCCCTCCCCATCATGTTTCTTGGGGCTGGCCAGGTAACTAGTTAATGTAGGGGCCAAGACCAGGCATTTCATTAGGTGGCTCTAGTCTGTGCTGAGATATGCGAAGGAAGAGGAATCCTATTTTCAGAGCTCCTTGTCCCTGACCTCAAACTGTATCCTTAATACCAGCCATAAACTGATCCCAAATCCAGATTTAGCCCTAGATCAACAGACAGCCCTCTAGCACAGATCCTTGGTCACCAAAGGCAAGGGATTTCACTCAGGGAAAGGCTAAGGGCGTGAAGTCTGACCTAAAATGAAGAAAGAACTCAAAGATATGTGGTAAGAATCACGAGGAGCATCACCTCTGGATGCAAAGGGATCTCTACTGAGATTAAGGGTCCTGGGCAAGCCTGTAGCCCACAAGTATGGCTATCTCAGCTTGGGGAAGATATGAGGCCAAAGACTAAATTGCTGATGGGGAAAAACAAAACAAACACACAAAAGAATTTTTCTCCTAAGCCCAGAACAGAACAACATTCCATCTGGGTAAGTGAGCTTGTCACAGGCATGGGGTACTTAGCATATCTGCCATTTCAGGATTACGGCTGTCAAGTTTTAATTAGGGTAATTAGAGTTAAAAATGTAATTTCATTTCAGGGGTATTTTGAATAGATTCCATTAATTTCTTTTTTAAAAAGAACACAGAAAGGAGGGGCAGGCTGAGTGGAGCAGAAAATTTTGCCAACAGAGAAGCAAAGCCATGTGCCTGGGCCAGACGAGGTTTCAAACCACTGGCAAGAACCCCCAGCACCTCTGCAGTCTTAGACCAGAGGACAGAGGGCTGCTGCTCTTCAGCTTTCCTCCCTTGGTTTCCTCCCTGAAACTACGTTTCAGTCTGTACCTGCTAATAAACCCACCTCCTCCCCACCTGCTGCTGGTGTTTCTGCCATTCAATGGCTACTATTACAGCCCTAAGTCTAGGGCTGTCAATCTGATTTGCTACCTGTTAGGGAGTGCTCTAACGTCCACCCCTTTATCAAGAGTTCCTGGAGACATCTGTTCTAGTTCCCTGGTCTAGAGTGCCCTCCTTGCCTTGCCTGCCTCAACTCTTATTCCTCCTTCAAAGCACAGATCAAAGTTACCTCCCCCAGGAAAGCCCACCTTCATGCCTCTGTAATCAGAGTCCCTTGCACATGCCTCTAGTAAGGCACACACATAGAACACTGTGGTTTGTTTCCTTATTTGACTCCGATGCTAGATTGTGAGGTCTTTCAGGGCAGAGACTGAGTCTTCATCAGGGAATCCTTAGCACTAGCACAAGCCCTGACACACAGGAGATACTCAATAAATACTGGTTGAATGACCAACTATAGGGGGAATTTGGTCTGACTATACTGGTAGCTGAACATGCTAAGCCCTTAGGTTCTACAATGCCTAGAAACATCCAGTTATGGAATCCCTTCCCCCTCCCCGCACAGGGCCAGTTCAGAAACCTGACTCTGCACTCCATGCAGGAGGAAGCCCTCCCATTGATCCCAAATGATGACTGATCTCTCCCATTAGAACCTGTTCACGCTTTAGGTCCTTGGAAAAGAAATGAGACAGCAAAAGCAAGCAGAGCATCTCCCCCCATCCTCCTCACCACTGATTTTAAAGAATTTCCCCCAGTCTTCGAAGAGCTTGAGGGAGAGGGCTTGAGCTCCAGTTCAGCCTGTAGAAGGGTAAGGGACAGCCATCATAGAACACAATTCATCAGCTTGGAATCAGTGTTGCAAACACTCAGAAATGTTGTAGTGTAATACAACAGAGAACATGCTACATGACACAGGGCAGCCAAGTCACTGAACTTCTCTGAGCTCGTTTCCTTTTCCAACCTATCCCAGTAGATTGTTACAGGAAATAAACACACAAAGTGGCTTAACCCAATATTTAACACTTAGTACGTATTCAGTAAGTGATTTTTCCACCTGAGGAGGGGGCCTGTACTAGGTACCAATCATCATACTATGCATGAGTTTATAAAGGTGAGAAAAACATATCAAAAGTAGATACAAGTTAACCATTTCCCCATTTGCTCAGGACAGCCCTGCCTGCTGGTCCCAGGGGAAGACGGCTATACCAGAACTGTTGGGTTGACAAGTGTAACCAGTTCCATTTCATGATAATCAGAGTCTCCCCAGCTAGGAGCACTCCTCAGGTCTCCTCCCAGGCTCCCCACACCTGGCTGCAGGCCCATATCGATGCATTTCTAATGAGGAGCTGTGTCAGTGCTTCCCACAAAAGGTCAGGGCTTGGGTGCCTCTGCTGCCTCTGGCCAAAGCCTGAAATGCCCTGCCCAGGGTAGACCCAGAGAACTGACACTTTTGTGGTAGAAAAGGATCCCAAACTGAATTCACCATACAGCAGCATGAAATTTTAGAGCTGAAGGGCTGCCTTATAAGCACAAGCTTTGTTACATTACAGTTGAGAAAGCTGAGGTCCAGAAAAGAAAACTTGTCCATGATGGTACACAAAGATAATGCAGATCTTCTTACTTGTAGTTCTTTCCTCGCAATAAGTGTTCCCCAAGCAGGCTATACAACAAAAGAACTCAGGGAACTGATTAAACATAGTTTTCTAGGCCCCACCCCAGACAGTCTGATTTGGAACATATGCAGTAGGTCTGGCTCTTTTGCTAAGTATATGATCATCTTCCAATAGAAATGAGCCCTGAAATCACAACACTGGGTTCGGACCTAGGTTCAAATCTACCTTGGGTCATAAGAGTGTCATTTAGAAGCAACCCACTATTGCCTGATCCAGCCTCCCTCCACCCCCACCATAACAGGGTTATTCTAGGGGCCTTAGTTGAAGGATCTGTCATAAACGGTTCAGACTTCCTAACAGTCCACTTCGGCAATCAGCAAAGTCATTTCCTTTCAAAACTAGTCTCAAAATAAACTGTCTCTTTTAAAGATTAGAAATACTTATGGAGAGGCGTGTAAGGAATAGTGGGAGACGGTGTGATACTCAAGTGCAGGACCTGGGGTGGGGGCAGATGTCAGTACCTGCATGTAAGGTAGGACTTGTGTGGATATGTAAGGGAGTGGACAGCATGGTGTCTGAGACAGGCTGGCAGATACTTTCTTAGCATACACAATTCTGGGTATCTGGGCAGAAAACAGTGGGAGCGGGGGTATAGGAGGATAAACGTGTGGGTACACGGCAGGAGGAGGAAGTAGATAACTTGAAGGTGTAAGGGAGACAGTACGGATGTGTGTGGAAGAGAAGAAATGTGCGTACCTTTATGACTCAATTGTGTGTGTATGTGTTGCAAAGCACAGAAACCCGCAGGGATAGGAAGGAGTGTGTGTGTCCGTGTAGCCTAGACATCTTTATGTGTGAGAAAACAGATTCATAAGCATTTCTGACTCATCCAGCCCTGGCTTTGCCTGAAGGCTCATACCACTCAAGGGCAGGCCTGTCTGCAGAAACTTCTCATTAAAATTGACATTCTGACAACTACTAAAAAAAATAAAATGATAACGACACCCCCAGCATCGTGGGAGGTTTAAAAAAGTCAATGCCAATAAAACATAAGAGACAGATGAGAAGCAATTATGCCACAATTACTTCTCAGCTTCACAAGGGGAGGTGTCACTTGGAGTCAAATATTGTACAGCTGATTCACATCCCAACCCAAAGGCCCAGATTTCCTGGGTTACCTGGGGAAGAGGGCAAGAAAGAAGAAAGTAGGCAAAGAAAGGTAAACGATAAAGTTTAAAAAAAAAAAAAAAAGAACTGGAGAAATGGGAAGACGAAAGAAAAGGGTTGAGAAGAAACCAAAAATAAAAGGCAAGTGGGTCAAAAGACACAGGAAGAAGGGAAAAAAAGAAGAAGAATACAAAAAAACAAAAAAGTTAGAAAACACAGGAGAAATTTCTTTAGACTGGCCTAGAAATTTAGCACACATTCTAGCAGGAATTCTGGCTGAGGGGATGGGTGGATTAGCAGGTGGGGCCTAACCTCTGTACTTCCTCATTGCATTTACTCCAACCATTCCCTCCATCTGGAATGTTCTTCCTACCATCTTTGCCAAACTGAACTCCTGAATCTTCAAGGACATATTCAAATGCTATAGCTTCTAGAAGCTTCCAAGATTTCTCCCAGTTAGAAGTTCTCTCTCAAAAACTCCTGTAAAAGTGTCGGCCCTGTGGCCGAGTGGTTAAGTTCGTATGCTCCGCTTCGGCAGCCCAGGGTTTCAAGGGTTCGGATGCCGGGCGCAGACATGGTACCACTCATCAGGCCATGTTGAGGCAGCGTCCTACATGCCACAACTAGAAGGACTCACAACTAAAATATACAACTATGGACTGGGGGGATTTGGAGAGAAAAAACAAAAAGAAAAAAAAAAAGAAGATTGGCAACAGTTGTTAGCTCAGGTGTCAATCTTTAAAAGAAAAAAACTCCTTTAAACTTCCAGAGCACTTTATCATACTTCACCTGTAGCAATTAACAGTCAACTTTTTTTTTTAAGATTTTATTTTTTTCCTTTTTCTCCCCAAAATCCCCTGGTAACATAGTATATTTTTAGTTGCGGTTCTTTCTAGTTGTGACATGTGGGATGCTGCCTCAGCATGGCTTGACGAGCTGTGCCATGTCCATGCCCAGGATCCGAACCAGCGAAACCCAGGGCCGCCGAAGCAGAGCGCAAGAACTTAACCACTTGGCCACGGGGCGGGCCCCAACATTCAACCTTATACCCTGGGTATCGGTATACATACATTTCTGTCATTCATTCTGCAAGTACTATTTGTGCCAGGCCTATTACAGAGACACAAGGGAAACACAGATAAGTAACACACTGTCCCCTGGCTCATAAGGTCTCAATTTCATGAATGAGAGTAGATTCAGGTGTGATACATCACCAGAGTACAACTCAAGAAGTAGAGCAAAGTACAGAGAAGATCAAAATTAACTCTGCTTATAGAATCATCAGATAAGCTTCATTTAGGAGGTGGCATTTAAACTGGTTTGAAATGACGAATAGGAGTTTGTCAGGTAAAGGGGGCAAGGATCTGAGAGAGCTTTCTACTCAAGAGGGAATAGTCAAAATAAAGTCATTGTACTGAGCAGGAGCACAGGGAAACTGGGTGTTAAGCACTGTGCTGTTGAAAGAAGGCAGTAAACTGAGGTGGCACCAGATTATATGAGTCTTGTAGCTAAGCCCAGAGTTGAGATTTTTATGCTTTACCTGGGGTAGGGGTGGAGAAAAAGCAAGGCAGTTTAAAGACATCCAATCTCCCTTATTTAGTTGCCCTACTTTAAAGCAAGTCCCCTCAAAAACCCTGGAAAACAGGTCCAATTCCAGACTCTGTCTACTGCAGTGGCCTTACAAGAATTTCCCACAGAGAAGGACAACACTGAAAGAAAAACAAAGGATAAAAGGGAGGGCCGGGGGGGAGCCAGCCGACCGGTGTAGTGGTTAAGTTTGCATGCTCCACTGCCAAGGCCAGGGGTTCGCCGGTTCGGATCCTGGGAGCAGACCTACACACCACTCATCAAGCCGTGCTGAGGCAACATCCCACAGAGAAGAACTAGAAGGACATACAACTAGGATATACAACTATGTACTGGGGCTTTGGGGAGGGGGAAAAAAAGGGTGGGGCAATGATGAAGAAGGAGGGCAGTAGCACTCAAGGAGGCAAGAGTTGGAGGGGAGGAGACAGAAGAGGAAAAGAAGAGGCAGGAAGGCTCAAGGAGGGACAGGTCTATCTTGGCACTGAGGCTCTTTGTGGCTGAGTTGTCCTCTACATCTTTCTAGTTAGAAAAAATAAGGTCAATCTGCTGCTAGTGACAAAAATAGACCCTCTGTATGAAGATGAGGCTGAGCACATTACTAATTCCCACCTCAGCCCTCCCTTTGCTCAGGATGATAGAGCTGTACTGAGAAGTGAAGTTCACCCAGCTCTACCAACCATCCTAAAGTATGCTAGAAGCCCCTTGCTCCATGCCCTAAGAGGGTGTGAGGCAAAAGCACGAAACATAAGAGTGTGGAGCAGGGCCTGCCCACGACCTATGACTGCTGCTTAGGATGCTAGAGGAAAGTTCAGCTTCCTTCTCTGGACCTTAGTTACGTCTGCAAAACAAGGGGAATAAACACGACACTCTCTAAGGACCAAGATAGCCTGTGAGTTTACAGAAGCTGCTTCCCACAGAGGGTGATGTGTAATGTGGGAATTTTTCTAACCTATCAAGTCTTAAATTCATGCTTTATACTCCGAGCTATGGCCAGTTTGAAGCCAAGAATGAGCCAGACTCAGAATGGAAGCCATCCTGACACCATCATCCTTTTGGCCCTATCCAAAGTTTAGTTCCTGCCCAGACCTGTTTATCTCACAGGACACAAACAGATGCTTAGGCCCAAGGATGTGTTTTGTATGACCCAAACACGTTTGTTTAAAAACCTCAGAGTTAAGTGCCAACATTTAAAATCAGATCTCTTTTTTTATTATTATTAGATTTCTAGCTTCTCTTAAAAATATCAGAGATCTGGCAACACTAGACCCTCTGGGGTAAAGGTCAAAGGGCCTATTATAATCCTGTAATTTATCTGAAGCCTTCTCATTTTATCTAAAAAGTTCATGCTAACTTATCCATTCCATAACATAATTTAATGTAAGAGTAAGCTTTTAAATTACTAGTTATAATATTTAAACTAATCTAACTCCAAAAAAACCTGAGTATATTGACACTTCAGGAAGATAGATATTTTATCCTGTGATTTCATGTTATCATCCAATATGCAGCCAAATATCCCAGTTTGAGAAACTCCAACACAGTTTATCCATTCACTCAAAAAATATTTATGTCCTATGGTAGGCAAAGGGAAAACATTACTTAACAAGACAGACATGGTTCCTGCCTCTGTGGAGCTCATGGTCCAGTGGGATATAATGGAAAGAAGCCATATAGAATAGGAGGCACAAAAGAAAAATGAAGCTGAGGCTCTCAAGTACATTCCACAACCTAGTGACCCCCTAGGCAAGTTGTTTAACCTCTCTGAACTTCTGTTTCCTTGTCTGTAGAAGCAAAAGGTTTAATTAGGCAGTTACTGCTGAAAAGTCCTCTCCAGCTCAAAATTCTACTAGCATCACAAGAAGTTACTCCAATATCCTTTTCAAGTTCCTAACACTTGTTAGCTTCCTCCCTTTATCTGGGAAATCATGATCAGTTGTCATGGAAATTACCATGGCACTCCACACACTGGATGTGGATGTTACAGTAATTACAAGAAGCCAAAGGGAATAGGCAACAAGAAGAGTCACTTAGAAAGTTTCCTACTTTCAACACACAGGAGCTCATGCTCATTGCAGCTAGCAGGAGAAAAGACTAGGTACTAACTCACAGGTAAAACAGTTTTGATTCGTATTAGATGTTGTGGTTTCTTTCATGAGGCATCAGACCCACTTCGCCCCAGCATGTGTGTATTAGAGACTGCAAAAAAATACAACTTTACAAGGACAAGGTTCACTGAGCCTTAACTAGTTTCCTGTCCTTGTGAACTCCTAAAACAAGCCAGGAGACAGACTTACTAGCCAATAAGGGCACCAAAAGTTCCGAGTAAAATGAAGATAATTCATCTAGTTCCAGAGGATTAAGAGCATTGTAATTGGGTAAAGTCCCTTCAATATTAGAGAGTTCGATCTAGAGCTGGGTTGACCCATAGAGACAAAGCAGGGAGCAAAAATGAGTATAGGTGACCAAGTGTTTCAAAGAAAAAAAGTGCTAACCTGGTGATAAATAGCAACTGGTAATGGACTTGGGTATCAAAGAGACAAGAGGAAACGGTGTGGACTTTGACACAGTGGAGAACAAATACACTCTGTCTAAAGAAGCCAGTCACTAAGGAAGTAGTATGTAGTATGTGGAATGAAGGAGAGAAATGAAGAACATGATTCTATAAACTCGACCGTTTTGCCAAATTGGGCTGGTGCTCCAAGGGCTTGCCCAAAGATCAGAGCCATGTCCCTTTGCCTCAGAATCCTAAAAAAGCCAAGCTACAAGCTTCTCAAACATGGGCAGGCTGGGGGCTGGCCTGCTGGTGCAGCAGTTAAGTTCACACACCCCACTTCGGCGGCCTGGGGTTCACCAGTTTGGAGCCCAGGCATGCACCTATGCACTGCTTATCAAGCCATGCTGTGGCAGGTGTCCCACATATAAAATAGAGGAGGATGGGCACAGATGTTAGCTCAGGGCTAATCTTTCTCAAAAAAAAAAAAAAAACATGGGCAGGCCAGTACCCAAGGAGTCATTCATAATACAGGGAGTCCCGAGTAGATGGCTCAGGGAGTGAAGCCTTCTGCAGAAGAACTGGGGACTATTTGCCAGTTTGCAACCTCTGATCTAGACAGTAAGATCTTCTGATTAGATCCAGAATAGAAAGCACCTAAGGACTCCTAACTTCTGTCAGAGAACTGCTTTTCCAAGGAGCTATCCAAGGTCCTAGGTCACTTGGATCCTGAGCTTCAGAACCCATGATTCCATAGCCTTCTCTGGCTTGATCCACTGTCAAATTGTTTTTTTCTTTCTGCTTTTTCTCCGCAAATCCCCCCAGTACATAGCTGTATATCCTAGTTGTGGGCCCTTCTAGTTGTGACACATGGGACACCGCCTCAGTGTGGCCTGATGAGTGGTGCCATGTCCGCGCCCAGGATCCAAACCATCGAAACCCTGGGCCGCCGCAGCAGAGCCTGTGAACTTAACCACTCATCCACGGGGCTGGCCCCTCAAAGATTTTTTAAAAGAACGATTTAAAGAAGATATTAAGTAACTATCATATGCAAGGCACTCTAGGGAAACAAACACCCTGAACCTTACTTCTCTTGACTTTTGACTTTACTACCTTTAGTAGCTGTATGTCAGCCTGGACCCCAGTGCCACCTGTCTGCCACCCAAATAACTACAGACCCAAACCACTACTCTGCTTGACTTCGCTTCTATATTAAACTGCATTTATTTTAATGGCATGGCTGGCCAGTGAGATGAAGTTTCAGCAGCTTGGTTCTCCTCAAAGGGACGCCTTTAAAACTCTTCTCCCTGGACTCCACAACTGAAAGTTCTTTTTCTTTGCAAAAGAACACAATTGTCCCATTACAGTCAGATGTCCTTGGAAGTGAACACTACAATGCTAAAAGTACGCTCTCCCCCAAATCAAGATGGCATTCCCTATGCTTCACTCCATCATCTATCATCTCCAGATTCCCTCAGCATTTCCATAAGCAATAATACTTTTGCCAAACAGAAAAGATAAAAGACTAGCTGCCCTTGAAATAGTAACTCAATCCAAGGAGGGAAGGTTTATTGCTAGAAAAACGGTTTCTTATTTACCAGGTCCCTCAAGCTAGATTTACGAGCAGGGAGAACACAATAACAATGGTTTTTAGTAAAAGGCGCTTGGCAGCAGTGAGAAGCATGCCATGTAAAAGGGCAAGGGCAAGTCAGGATGCAGGAGGACCGACCCCATGGCACAGTGGTTACGTTTGGGTGCTCTGCTTCAGTGGCTCAGGGTTTGTGGGTTCAGATCCCAGGCAGAGACCTACACACCACTCATCAAGCCATGCTGTGGTGGCATCCCACATACAAAACAGAGGAAGACTGGCACAGATGGTAGATCAGGGACAATCTTCTTCACCAAAAAAAAAAAAAAAAAAAAAGACAGGATGCCGGGAGACTAGTTAGGAAGCTCCTATGGAGAATTAATGATGCTATAGCCCCATGATGGCCAAAACAGGATCCATGTCTGAAATAGGGTATGGCTTTACAGTCCCTGGCTGGCTACCTGCTCCTTGAAGACAGTCTTACTCATGAGTATCACCCACAGCAGCTAGCACCACTCCATCACATGGCAGGCACTCAAATGCTCAGGGACACAAAATACTACTACTGTAAGAGCTCTCATTATACAATCAGAGAAACGAAGGCCCAGAGAACTTGAAATGATTTGCCCAAGCTCACAGAATGGGTGAGTGGTGAAAAGGAAAAGAGCCAAGACTTTGGAGGCAACATCTGTGTTCAAATCCAAGGTTGCCATGAGGCCTTGGGCAAGTCACCCAATGTCTTCTCATCTGCAAAATAAGAATAACACCTATTTTTGTAGAGTTGTCATGAGGATTTACAGATATTGCCCTCTAGATACAACCACCAATTGACAGGAAATAAAGAGGATAAAGAAACATATTAAACATACCATAGATACGCAACACACAAAATTCAGAACATGGAAAACTCTATAGGAAAAACAAACCAGTTCCTCCAACAAATAAAGGAAAAAAAAATAAAAGTGAACTCATAAATTAAAAGAGACTTAAAAGACATAACAACCAATTATAATGTGTGGGTCTTATATGAACCCTAAATCAAACAAACAGTAAAAATAAGATTGTGACATTTAGAGACAATTGAAAATGTAAACACAATCTGGATTTTGATGGTATTAAGGAATTGTTAAATTTTATAAGGTGTGACAATGGCATTGTGGTTGTGTTTTTAAAGTCATCTTTTAGAAATACATTGTGAACTACTTAAGGACAAAACACAATAGCTAAGATTTTCTTCAAAGCACAGAATAAGAAGTAAGTAGGGGTATAAATGAAATAAGATTGTGAATTGATAACTGTTGAAGCTGAATGATGGGTACATCATGCTTCATTAACCTATCCTGTCCATTTTGCATATGTTTGAAATTTTCCATATTAAAAATAAAGAAGAATTGGTTAGGTTTAAATCCTGACAATTCCCTTTACTAGCAGTGTGACTGGGAGTGTATTTCTCAACCACCTTGTGTCTTCAATTTCCTGTCTATATGATGAGGATCAAGTGAACCTACTTCTTAAGGTTGAGGTGAGAATAAATAAGATCTTATATATATAAACATTTATATATAAAATATAAATTTTATATATTAATATATTTTCTGTTTTATACTATAAGATATATTTTATATATATAAACAGCTTATAAAAGATTTACATATAAATGTATATATTATAAAGGCTTCTATCTCTCACTCTCTCTCTCTCTCTCACACACACAGGGCTTAGCACATAGTAACCTTCAGTAAATACCAGCTTATTAGTATGAACACAAGGTACTAAGTATGGTAACTCATCACAGAGGGTACCAATTCATGGTAGCTGTTATTAATAGGAAAGGCACAGTTAGGTCTAGAACCCAGTTCAGATTTTTAATCAAGTACTCGACTAGCCTCCTTGACAGAAGGCCTAGATACCCTCTGGTGAATGTCCCCAGTGGCAGCTCTAACCCCCGCAGTCTCTCCTGGCAAATACCCCAGGACCTGACACAGGATAAGGAGCTGACTAGTGTTTAACATGAAAGTGCTGCTCTCTGGGAGCAGGCAGGCCATCTTATTTTCCCCAACCAGGTTATTTAAGGTATATTTTCTAATATTTGCTGACAGAACAAAGAGGAAAGGCTCTAAGACATGATCAATGTTCATGCCAGCCTTCAAAGTGATTTGGTAAAACTACAGAAAATAAACACCCAGCGAGGGTCCACCTGGCAGGATAAAAGCTGACAAAGAAATGGCAATTTTTCCCTGAGCAAATTTACAAGTAATAGATGAGCTCTGTGAGACTAAGATTAGCTCTTTAGGTTTTGGCGTTCCCCTCTCCCCCTCCATTTTAAGAGAAGACCAACTCTCTTTAGACATACTTCAGTATGACTGCTTGTTGGATTAATTCCTTCCCTGAAATGACGTACTTATAGGCACAAGGAGGTCATTCTCATCCTTCTATGCAGTTTAAATACAAACTGGGGGCTGGCTTGGTTGCGCAGTGATTAAGTTCACATGCTCTGCTTCGGCAGCCTGGGTTCACCGGTTTGGATCCCAGATGCAGGACCTATGCACTGCTTGTCAAGCCATGCTGTGGCAGACATCCCACATAAAACAGAGGAAGATGGGCACAGATGTTAGCTCAGGGCCAATCTTCCTCAGCAAAAAAGAGAAGGATTGGCAGCAGATGTTAGCTCAGGGCTACTCTTCCTCAAATAAATAAATAAATAAATAAATACAAATTGGCTTGGGAACAGTATGACCTTTTCCATCTGTTCCAGGAAGCTATGAGAAGGCATCACCCAGCCCCAAAATATGGGACTTGTCCTCCCCTCTCTGCTCATTAGAAATATTGATGCCACTCGACATAGTCACTCATCTGTGTTTCTGCTCAAGTTGTTCCTATTGCACAGAATGTACTCTCTCCATCTCTACAGCCTAAATCTCCTGTGACCATACCTTCTAGAGAAAAAGTGGAGGAGAGGAGCACAACAAATGAGGCAAGATATCTGGATGTTGCTTCTGGACAGTCTGGGAAATATAGTCCAGACATAGAAATATTGGTGTTTCATAATTTATAAGCACAACCAGTCAAAATATTAGAAATTGGGATGGTCGGGATCATACATGGTCCCTATCCTTATCCTACAAGGCCCAGCTCAAACGCTCACTCCTCTATAAATGTACCCTGGTCAGTACACCCCCACAAATAAAGCAATCTCAACCTCCTCTGCAATTCCCAATCACTTTACCCCTTTATGGTACTCCTATCTGAGAGTTCATATTATGGTTCTTAAAATTCACTTCTAGAACTACAAGCCAACCAGAATGGCTTAAAATGAAAAACACAATGCTAAGTGTCGACAAAGATGTGGAGCAACAGGAATTCTCTCATACACAGCTAATGAGAGTGTGATCTGGTATGCCTTTGAAAACTGGAAATAACTACTAAAGCTGAACATATGCCTACCCTATGACTTGCGTATGAAGCTGAAGAACACTCACTCACTGTTCCCCCTAAACAGTTGTGCTTACAGTCTTTTACTCCATCATTGCCACTGTCTAAATGCTTCTATTATTCTTTCTCTCAATCCTAGAGGCTGGTTCAGACCTCTATTCCTGATCACTCCAGCCCAAAAAGATCTCTCCTTCTATGGAAAACTCTGCCATTTACCCATTACCTCTAACAAATAACTGGTGGATTCTTCACATATAAATGCCATCATCTGGTTTTATAATGTACTTTTAGTAACATTATCTAACTTGCTCCTCACAATAACATTTTGAGGAAGGCAAGATACAGAATGTTAACCCCATGTTATAGTTGAGAAAATGGAGGTTCAGAGAGAGGAAATGACTTATTCCAGTTTACCTGGCCAAATTAGTGCCAGGGAACAAGAGTAGATCTTCTTAGGAACCAACCTCTCTACGCCAAACTGCCCTATTATCAGCCACCTCTTCATGATTATCTTATCTCCCCAAAGAGACCACAGGTTCCCCAAAAGCAAGAGTATGCCTTACACGTTTACATCAATCACAGTACCAAGGAAGGCACTCAGTGGGCTCCATACAGTTTGACCAATTGATTTCAACATTGTCCCCAACCTTTGAGGACAGACACAGGCATATTTCCTCTTCTTCTAAACCTCACAGGCAATGCTAAATTGTTGGAAGAAATCATAAACACAACACAGCATCCCAAATAACATTTCTTTGTTAAGGGTAGGAATGAGGGAAAAGGAAGAGCCTTTCAAGATCAGGGTAAGCTCAGTGTTCTCTCCATTTCTTAGGGCTCCATGCTGTAAAAAGTGTTCAAAGAAAGCTGGCAGAGACAGTGGCAATGGGCTTCAAAGAACCACAATGTAATCACAATTTATAAGTCACAAACTGATCAAATGCCAGGAACAACACCTCAAATAATTCAACTTGAAGCCAAACAGAGAGTTATTTTACTTCAAAATTAAGCATAATAAAACTTAAAATAATTTAATATGAAACAATTTTCTTCATTCCTAAAGAAGCAGCTAGACAATATGAAATCTTTCTGGAAGCCAGTCAGACAACTGACGTGAGCAGATAGAGAAAGCACTAGGCAGATGTCTGGACTCCCAAACCTGAAGGACAATGTTGTCCCTACCCTAACCTTCCTGACTTTACACACTGGGTGTTGGAAACCTCAACAATAGAGAATAGGGGCCGGCCCCATGGCTGAGCGGTTAAGTTCGCGCACTCTACTTCGGCGGCCCAGGGTTTCACCGGTTCGGATCCTGGGCGCGGACATGGCACTGCTCATCAAGCCATGCTGAGGCAGCATCCCACATGCCACAACTAGAAGGACCCACAACTAAAAAATATACAACTATATACTGGGGGGATTTGGGGAGAAAAAAAAAGATTGGCAACAGTTGTTAGCTCAGGTGCCAATCTTTAACAACAACAGAGAATAAATACCTGGATAACAGGCACAAGAAAAGAAGAGAAGGAGGGAAGGCCAAAAATAAAGCTAAACACTGGAAGTCAGATATTTGAACAGGTCTCCTCCCCTAGTGATACATGCAACAATTCTGCTATTTCCAGTCTGAACCCTCAACCCAAATATCTGGGCCAGGGCAGCAAGGGTAAGAAGCAGCTACAATCTGTTTTACATATCTGTCTCCCTCTCAAGAGTGAAAGTAATCTGAGGGTAGGATTCATGTCTTGCTTGGTTTTTATGTTCTCCACAGGGAGAACACATAGTAGGTACTCCAAATTCCTGGAATGAATGGTTGAGCTTAGGGATGGAAGGCAGCTGGACTTCTAAGCATAATCACATTAAAGCCCCTAGGTACCCTACTTAGCATGGTATCTCCACCTAAGACCCTAATTCTAGCAAGAGTTGATTGTAATTGGTGTGAAAATAAATTTAGGGTGAGTCTTCAAGGTCTAAAGAAAAGCTATTCTTGTCTTCAACTGATTCAGGAATAACTATCATTATTACACTAACAACATCATGTCTCAGTGCCAGCTTACAGTATCTGCAAGAACAAAGTCCCAAAGCCTTAAAATGGTCTGTGTAAGCAGGGAACAACATTTGACTTCTCAGTGTAGCGTGATCATAACTTTCAGAAAGGAAATACAGACCTACAGAAATAATGAGTGATGGAAATGATTCTTTTAAATCTACTGCTGAGCTTGCCTTCACTAGCACAAAGAATTACAAAGGAAACTAGACAAATAGATCAACAGACATCATGCAAACAGTCCCTTTAACTAGGCTTAGTGAAATCCTTACTAAAACAAATAAACAAGAGACACCTAAATATCAGATAAATGCCTCTGAAATGAAGAAAATCTGGCCAATAACATTAAGCTTCTAAACCTGGCTTTCTAAAAGAGACTACTTACTTGGAATAAAGCAATGACTCTTACCTTGACAAATAAACAGAACTATTCAGTCTCTACAGATGGCAAGTCAAGGGCCAGGTAGCCTCAGTAGAGGTGTCTACCTCATAAAGCTAAAGCTCTAAGGAAATGCAAATTTCTGGTCTAGTGTTTTTCCAAACCTAGTACTGTTTGGGAATCTCAGAGTGTTTTTTATCTTCCCTTTATTATATTTTAAACAGTTTGCTACATATTTAAATACAAATTTTTACTGTCTCAGACTCCAAGTCTGTCCCACGGGACAACAGCTCCAAGTTTATAATGGAACCCAGCAGACAATTTGATAAATTCATCTCACAAGCAATTTTTCAGCAACCTGTCCACTCTAAAAAGCAATATCCATCTGTTTATATATACTGAAAGGTATCTGTGAACCCAGAATTTAACCCTCCGAGATACTCTCAATGCTCTAGCAAACCCTTTTCTCCTTCCACAGATGAATTCTTAAGCCACTTCCATAAAACCGGAAATTCAGACTGTTAAGAGGTAAAAATATCATTCAAGATTATCTAGTCCAGGGGCCAGGCCCGTGGCTGAGTGGTTAAGTTCTCACGCTCCGCTGCAGCAGCCCAGGGTTTCGCCGGTTCGGATCCTGGGCGCTGACATGGCAGCGCTCATCAGGCCATGCTGAGGCAGCATCCCATATGCCACAACTAGAAGGACCCACAACCAAAAATAGACAACTATGTACTGGGGAGCTGTGGGGAGAAAAAGGAAAAATAAAATCTTTAAAAAAAAAAAAGATTATCTAGTCCAATCCCCTTGTTTTACAGACAGCAAGACTGAGAGAGTATTAGGTAATTACAATTTGAGTTTGGCAAGCTTCAAAAGCCCACCAAATTCTACTTCCCCGGTGCAACTGCCCTGGGCATGTTGGGAGGATAGCCAGGTTTGCACTTTTGTCAGTGGAGCACTCCAAATACATGTGTCTGAATCTCAGAACACCTGAGTATTCAACCACAAACTCCCCATACCTACCTCAGCATAGAGAGCAGGGGGCAATGAACAGCCTGAATGGCTCTTTGGGGAGGTAGACTAGAACCCAGGGATAATATCCCATCTTTCCTTCCCTCCTCCCAGGAGGTACAACGTATTTATTCACATGAAGGCCATTATGAAGGAACAGACACTAACACTGAGAAAAAAGGAAGGGCTGTAGAAACAGTCAGAAAAGATAACAATGATACTTGGGCAAATGCCTGTCTCTAGTTATTCACTTAAGCAGGGAGGGGAAGGTGACTAGAGAGGGACCTCCAATCCTTCTTCAGTCCCCAACTCCTACCCTTTGGGTCTTTACAAAATTACAAGAACCTCTCAGATTACTCTATGAGGAAATAGGGCCAGAGAAGGAAAGGGGCTTGGCCAAGCCCACACACTGAGTTAGCAGCACAGACCAGACCAAATGACCCTCCAGCTCGTGACTAGGCTCCCAATTTATCTCACTGTCCCTCTCTCTCTAGTCCTGAAAGTCTGTGAGCTGCACCCCATCATGGGTCTGAAACTTTCCTTACAGCCCCTAGGGGCAGTTGTAGGACAGCCAGCTAACATTAATGCTGCCATCTTCTCCCCTTCAGTACCACATTTTATACATGAAACTAAAATGGAATAAAATTAGGTTTTTATAGACACTCATATGAAAACTCTTCTATCTCCACTCTTACCCCCCTACCCACTGCCTAATGAAGAAAGAAGGGGGAGATGGAGGGAGGGATGGAGATAGAAAGGAAGAAAGAAAGTACCTCTCCAAGAGGTATATTATCTAAATCATCATCTAGAATCATAAAATGTTATTGCTAGAAGAGATCCTTGGGGTCATCCAGTCATTATTTTCCATCATTACTCAGATGAATAAACCTAAACCTTTGAATAAGCCTGGATGGACCTTTACCACCTGATGAAAAGACTGGAGCAGAGAGCAGTATCTCCTGACTCCTGTCCCTAATAAAAATCTCTCCTGGACCCTCCCCAGCCTGTCCCACCTTGACCTGCTCACCCTCTCCCTCCAGCACCATATCTAAGCTACTGAGATCTGCTGCCCTTCTGGATGCAAGCTCCTCAAGCTATGTTTCACTCATCTTTGTTTCCCCAGTGGAGTAGAGAGTAAGCAGAAGTGACTTAGAGAGAGACACACTAGCATACAGAGCAGTGTCAAAGGACGTTATCTGGAGAATAAGTAAGTGGCTTAACATAAGCAGTCTTCACAGTTGTGCAGGGCCTGGATGTCTAAGATCTAATATCTCCTCCTTTCCAAAACTAGTATTTACATCATCTGTTTTAACCAGGGATAGTTACTAGATCTGTTGTGCCATGCTTTCCCTCATCCCAGTTCCTCTGGCCCTCCCGACAGAGGACTAGGATCAATAATTACAAGAAGGAAAATGAAAGCAGACGTAAGAAGACCCTGCATGAGAAATCCTCCCCCCTCTCTTATGTGCTCGTCTGTGTCCTCACCTCAATAAAAGGCACCCCCAGGGCCAGCCCTGTGGCCAAGTGGTTAAGTTAAGGCACTCCGCTGCGGCGGCCCAGTGTTTCACCAGTTTGAATCCTGGGCAAGGACATGGCACCACTCATCAAGCCATGCTGAGGCGGCATCCCACGTGCCACAACTAGAAGGACCCACAACTAAGAATATACAACTATGTACCAGGGGGCTTTGGGGAGAAAAAGGAAAAAATAAAATTAAAAAAAAAAAAGGCATCCCCATCCATACAACTGCACCAGGTAGAAATCATCCTTGATTTCTTCCTTACCCTCCATACTAGATGAGACTGTGTCTCATCGCTCAATTCCATCTCCTTTCTACACACACACACACACACACACACGCCCACTACCTTCATTTGAAACACCATTACCTCTTGCCTGCATTACTGCAACAGCCTCCCAACTGGTCTCTTTGCCTACGATGCTCTAGCCCACCAATCCACTCCCCAAACAGGTAGCCAGACATACCTTCTAAAATACACACAGGATCATGGCCCCCTCACCTCGAAATGAAGTCCAAACTCCTCAAGCTGGACAAGGACATTTCATGACTCGGCCTTTACTCTGTCTACCTTGCCACATCCACCCATTCATGTCTTATGCTCCATCCACAAATCTTTTATTTAACCCCCTGGGTCTGTTTCCTCACCTACAGAACAGGAATAATAGTACATACCTCTCAGGGTAGTTATGGGAAGAAACGAGTTAGCACACACTAAATGCTTAGAATAGTACCTGATAGATATAATATATGGCTAAGAGTCTCACTGATTACGACCACCATATCGAGACTTGCTATTCCTTCTGCCTAGAACAGTGTTATCTCTGTCTCCGCTGTGACAGCCCAAATCTCTTCTTTTGCTGGCTTCTGTCAATTTTTTTCTTGATGTCTAGGAATAGGCAACTTCTCCAAGAAAGGCTTCCCTGACCCTCCAAGGCTGGGTTAGTTATGATTCCTCTGTGCTCTCACGGTGCTTGTCCCTGTCACAACACTTCTCACACTGCCTGTTTCCTTGCCTGTCTTCCCAACTAGGCTGTATACACCCAAATTCCCAAGCTTAGTACTGTGTGTGGCAGATGCTTAATAATTGCTCAGTGAATGGAAAACTTTCCAATAATGAGATGCCCAGTGAAACAGTATCTCAACAGGTAGCCAATTCAAACGGTGGTCAGGTGGCTGGCTGGTTGATCTAAACGACTTTAAAGCCCCTCAACTACAAGTTTCTATCCAATAAACAATTCAACACACTCTGACCTCATTATCACACTTAGCAGTCTGGACTTTAACATGCAGGCAATGTTGGGCCATCAGATTTTTAAAGAAAGTGCAACATGCTCACATCTGTGCTTGTTGCTTTATTAGCCATATCTGGAACACCTCCCACCCCAACCCCTTATTGGTATCAGGACAAAATTCCAATTACCATTCACAAACATAAACACCACATCCCACCCAGGCCCCCAAAATATACATAGATAAGGAAACAGTCAAACCAAAGGGAATTTTCAAAAGCTAACTGCAGCATTTAACTCCATCTTAACCACCTGCAAGCAATGAGGATCTGTAAACACCCTCTAGGAACCCAAAAGCTAATCCCTCTTGTGTGCCTTTATGGAAAGAGGGCACAGAGAGGGAGCATTTCATAAAGGTAATCCATTTAATCGTCCTGAGTAGTTCTGATCCAAGCTGCTGTCATAGCACTGCTATTCTTGATCACTGCAACCCTATAGGCCCAAACCGCGGATAGTAAGAAAGGCAGGTGCAAATAAGGCAAGGGTGGAAAGTCCCCTGGGGTCCACTTCAAGGGTAGGAGGTCTCTTTGGAAGCTACAGAAGGAGTGAATAGAGATCTCCAAAAAAGGCTTCAGTGATAAGGAACTTCAATCCACAGAGTGGGGGGAAAGGAAGAGAAAGCTTAATCAGAAGTACAACCAGGCCTGAGTTCCTGCTCTGGGCTGCATGCCACACCCTACTGCAGATGAGGACTAATAATCATTTTGCATTTACAGAGCACCCAGAGGTTAAGGGAAGCCCTAATAGTGCCAGCTTTGACAGTCAAAAGAGGACAAATACTATATGATTCCACTTAAAGGAAGTACCTAGAATGGTCAAATTCAGCGACAGAAATAGAATGGTGGTTGCCAGGGTCTGGGAGGAGAGGGGAATAGGGAATTAGTGTTTAATGGGTATAGAGCTTCAGCTGGATAAGATGAAAAGTTCTAGACACGGATAGTGGTGACACCTGCAGAACAATGTAAATGTACTTAATGCTACAGAACTGTACATCTAAAAATGGTTAAAAAGGTAAATTTTATCTTATGTATATTTTTACTAAAAAAGCACACCAGCTTTAAAGTTATATTGTCTCATCAATTACTTGACCCTGAGCAAGTCATGTAACCTCTCTAAGCCTGTTTCTTCTTCTGAACAACAGGGATAATAATAGTACCTAATTCATACAGTTGCTGAGGATTAAATGAGATACTCCACAGAAATTCCTTAGTCCAGTGACTGGTACATGGTAAGTACTTAATAAATGTTAGCTATTATTCCTACTGCTACAACCTCTACAATGCACTTTCAGACATTTCTCATAGTCCCCACACAACCCTGTGGGAGTTTACAGATAAGGAAACAGACTCAGAGAGCCGCAATGAGTGGCTCAGTTCATGCCACACCAAATCCTCTGCCCATGAGAGGTGTCCAGTCCTCCCCACTTGTTAATTCAGTGATCTATGTAATGCAAGTGCCCTAACCTTGCTGTGTCTCAATTCTCAATTAGAGTTGTAAAAAGGAAATATAAACAAAACTCTGTGAACTCCCTCATGGAAGTGTTAGAAATGAAATCAGATAATGGTTACAGAAGAGTACTATAAACCATAAAGTACTATATAGTAAAAGTGATGACTTATGAGAACTGGTACACCTGTGCACAAAACTTGGCCTCCTTTTAATGATAAACCTGAGGCGTGGAGAGTGGCTGGAACTAAACAACTTCCTTGAGATTTCAATTTACCCAGGATTCCTGGTCTTAAGGCATGAATAAGTTAATATAGTACCCATTCAAAAGGTGGCAAGGTATGGTAGAAATAAAAATATGACTGCACTGGGAGGCAGAAGACTGGGAATTCTAGTTCTGATTCTGACACTAAGGCAGTCTGTGAATTTAGACAACTCCCCCATTCAAGGTTCAGTTAACAGGGAAAGGGAAAAAAAGAGATTAAAAAAAGTTGGACCGCATGGTCTGTAAGACCCCTTCCAGCTCCTACATACCACAACTCCTGAATCCAGAATCTTGAAAAGGGGAAAGCACAGCAGATCTCCAAACTCCAAAAAACCAATGCAAACTTCAGGAGATTCCTCAAGACCTGGCTTAGGAACTCCCCTGTCTGATTTTCAGACACTCCTCACACCGGGGATCAAACATACTGGAAAACTAGAACTCTTGCCAAAGTTAATTTTAGTTCACTTTCAGCCCTCTGGGCCTTATTTGAAAATAGAAGAAATAAAACCCTATTTGAAGGCAGGGAGTTGAAGCAGTTGACTTGAGCCACTTCCTGCTCCCCCTCCCCCAACAAGGAACTATAAATCTAAATACTATAGAGAATATGCAAGATTTGGAGGGAGGAACTTCCCATAAACAAAATAAAGGACGGGACCTCACTGTTGATACTGACTTAAGCCTTCGTTAGCCAAAACCCCAGGGAACTTAGTTGGGCTTGAGATCTAGCTGGAGTCCCCTGCATCCATCAACTTACAACGGGCAATACTAGCAAGAAATTCATAGTAACTTCCTTTCCCTCGGACCTCCCGTAGCCTTCATCCATAGTACAGTGGACACTGATCCAGCAGTCAGGCAGAACGGAGTTATGTCTCTAACGGTGTCACCCAAGGGCAAGTGAAAACCTCCTCTGCACTAAGAGATCATACAAGCTCATACTAAGAAAGAAATAACAGGGACTAGCACCACAGCTTTACACTTCTGTGCAAATTATTTAATCTCTCTGCGCCTAGACTTCTGCTTTTGTAAGTGGGATAACCCCAGAAGGCCGTGGTGAGCATTAAACGAAAAACAAGGCTTACAAAGTTCCTAAGTCCATTCAACGTTACCTGTTGGTATTAAACGCTTCTCTCTCATTATTTGTTACCCCTATGAATCCACAAACACCCTGCAAGGCGACTTTTCCTCCCCTTTCACAGAGGAGCAAATTGAGGCTCGGCGCGAAGGGGGCTGCGTGAAGCGCGGCACCCACCCCGGCTCGAGGGCCTGTTGTTGTTCCTCTCCGAGCCCAAGGTGTGCAAGGAGCCCAGGACCGGCAAAGGCGGGGGCCGAGGAGGCGCTCAGGCCCCTGGGGAGCGAGGCAGGACCAGTTTTGCGCGCCCCGGGGAGCCTGCAGACCCAGCCCGCCAGGCAGAGCCGGAAGAAGCCCGGGGACCGGGCCAGAGCCAGAGTCGGGGCCGCCCGAGGCCTCCCTGGCGCGGCCTCCGCTCCCCTCCCTCCTCCCTCCGGCGGGCGGGGCGGGGCGCGAGCACAAAAGACTCCAACTTCCGAGCGGGCGCCGGCCCACCCCGCCAACTCCTGGCCCAGGCCGGGCCCGCGGGGAGGAGGCGGGCAGGGAAGGCCAGGGCGGCCGGGAGCGGGCGCGGATGGGCCGGGTCGGCGCCCCAGGGCGGCGGGCTCGGGTGGGGGGCAGGTGCTGAGGAAGGGGCCTGGGAGTTACTCGGGCTCCTGGGACTTCCAGAATGGCCGAGAAAAGAGTTTCTAAAAATAGGCAGCGGCCCGCGCGAAAAGGTGGGCGACCGGAAAGGAACAAGGAACACCCCCCCCCGCACCCCTAGGGAGACGCCCGCGGCCCCCACTCACCCGCGCCGAGAGGTGTGGAGGAAGCCGCGCGCCGCGAAAGGAGGCGGTGCCGCCGCACTCGGGGGCGGAAGGGAGGGAGGAAAAAGGCGGCCCCGGCCGCGGCGTGAGGAGCTGAGCACACGCACGGGAGTCGCCGCCGCAGCCGCTACCGCCCCCTCAGCTCCGCCCGCCCTGCGCTCGCGCCGCTCGCGCGCCCCACCGCACTGACAGCCGCGCGCGCCCCGCAGCCGCGAGTCCTTCCCTCGGCCGGCACCACCGAGGCGCGCGGGGGAGGGGGCCCCGGAGCGGCTTCCCTCAGCTCGGCTCCGCCCACCTCCCCAGCCCTGGCCCCGGGCCCTCCCTGCCCCGCTCTGTCTCCGGGGAAGGACACGGGGACACACAAGCGCGAGCAGTCCACAGCCCCGCCCTGACACAGCCCGCTCTCCAGGCGCAAGGGCTCTCCCCACCCCTCAACCTGGCTTTGGAAAAGTCCAGAGCTTCGGCCGGGGCGGGGCCTGACGGGGAGGAGGGACTGAGGGCGAGAGGAGAGACCCGCTGACACCAGTATGGAGCGGGAGGCGGGGCGGGGCTGAGAGGGTGAGGAGACCGGAGAAGAGAGGAGCGTGAGACAGGTATGGACGACCGTGGAAGCCTCCCGGAGCCAAGAGCCCGGGCAGGGCTTGAAAGGAGCGACTGTGGGCGGGGCCGGAGGGAGGCCGTCCCCGGAGGAGGAGTCAAGGGTGGAGGGAGGCCTGGGCGAGGCTGGAGAAGGCGGGACCCTTAGTGGAGGGAGCTGGAGGCCAGGCTGAAGAGAAGCCCCGGAGGGAGGAAAGATTGCGGCGGGACCGAGTGAGGCGGGCCCGGAAGCCGAGCAGGGAGGAGGGGGCCCAAAGGTGGCCATTCTGGGGAGGAGCCGGAAGGAGGCGTGACCCCAAAGAGGATCGCGGCGTGGTGCTGGAGGTGGGCGGGGCCTGGAGATGGGGCCCAAACAGGTTGCCGGGGGGGCGGTGCCAGAGAGACGTGGAAGAGACGAAGTAGGAAGGAGCGTCGGGTCCTTTCGCTTTCAAGGAACCAGGCGCGTGGCCTGGACGAGGATCGCTCTTCGCTGCCTAGGCTGGGACTGGGCGGAGGGACTGCCGTTAGGGTGGGTCTGGCGAAGAGGTGCGACTCCCACTTAAAAAAAAAAGGAAAATTAAAATCAAGTACCGTTACCGTTCTCGGGTGCAGGAAATGTTTTATAACTTGATGGGGGTGGCGGTCCTCCCTCCTGAATATTTCTCCTGTCGGAAAATATAACCTAAATCAGTGTTCCAACCTCCACGGAACAGCCGGAGGGGTCTTCTGAGAGCCCTTCAGTCTTCCGCGATAGACTTCCATGAAGGCTGGGAACTGTCCAGGCAAATTCTCCATGCGTCGTCCAACCGGTGATTTCGTGACTGTATTTTTCACGTCGCTTCCCCCAGAACCTGCCTAAGAGACAGGATTGCCGAGAACGGAGCAGAGTTTGAATTGAATCCTGACTCCGCCAGACCGGCCGTTATAGCTCCGTTCGTGTTGTTTGGTGCCCTCGTGTTGTTGGATGACCTCGTGTCTCTCTTCAAAAGGAAGAGAAATCAAATTAGAGAGAGGGTGACACTGAGACGAAGGCCGGGAATGTTGTTTCTCCACCTCTTCTAACTTCTGGTTCCTTCTTAGACCTCAGATCTCTGCTTAAATATCACTTTCTCAGAGAGGCCTTCCCTGAACACTCCACCTAAAGATGTCCTCTAGTTTGGCCTCTTGTTCATTTCCTTCATGGCATTTATAGTCTTGTCATTTATTTGCCCGTTTGTGTGTGTTGGTCTGTCTCCTCCAGTAGAAGGGAAGTTCTGTGAGACCAGGAATCTTTGGCTGTTGTGTCCATCACTGTGTTACCAGACCTAGTGCAATGTCTGGCATAGAACTGGTGTTCAATAAACACTTGAGTGAATGAATCAATCAATCAACCAGTTAATGAATCTGGTCTCCACCAACCTCTGCTGTGTTTTTGGCCACTCCCTGGCTCCTGACGTCCCTCTCTGAGTACCAGTCTTACCATGTTTGCGGGAATACAGCACACTTTCTCAGCACCCTCTGCTATAGCACTTTCCCTACTTGGATTGCTCCTCTCCTTCTGCCTAGATGCCTCTTGTTCATCCTTCAGCTCAGGAGCTACCTTCTCTGAGAGGCCTTCTCTGACCTCTCATCAGCCCCACCACCATGCAAGTTGAGGCACTCACCCCTCCCTGCTCATGGCCTTGGTTATAAAACTTGCCTGTACAGATATCTTCCCTGCTGGTGCTGAGGATTATGTTATGGCCTATAAGATCCTTTGTTACCTGCCCCCTGCTACCCTTCTGACCTTATCCCCTGTATTGCACTCACCTCCTCTCACTCTGCTTCAGCCGCATTGATCTCCTTCCTCTTCTGATATGCCAAGCACACTGCCAGCCTCAGGGCCTTTGCACTTGCTGTTGTGTCTTCCCCAAATGTTCTCCTCCCAAATATTGGCATGGCTCACTCTTTCAGGTCTCTGCTCAAATGTTACTTCCTCAGAGAGGCCTTCCTTGGCCCACATTTCACATTGCAACACCCTACTCCTCTGCACCTCCTCACACCCTTTCCTGCTGGATTTTTCTCCATAGCACCTATCATCACCAGAAATATTATGTTTGTTTGTTTATTGTCTCTCATATCCTCACCTTCCACTACAGTGTCATCTCCACAAAGACAGGATTTTGTCTGTTTTGCTCATTCCTCAGTACCTAGAACAGTAGGTTCTCATTTAATATTTGTTGAATGAATGACTATGAATTCAATAGAGAAATGTTAGGAATACTGTGTTGTCCAGAAGAATCTCTGGAGATTACAGCATGATGGGAGATGTTTCTGAAGAAATACATTGGCAACACTAGCTAACGTGGAGCGTTTACTAGTTGCCAGGCACTCTGCTAAGCACTTTTCAAGCTTGTTTAATTCCCACAACAGCCCTATGAGGTAGGTAGTATTATAATCCCTATTATACAGATGAGGAAACTGTGGCACAGAGGTTAACTTTCCCAAGGTCACACAGCTAGTAAGTGGTGGAGTCCAACTTTAGAGCCTGTATGCTGAATCACTGTAGCATCCTACCTCCTAATTATTAAGGACCTACCGTTGTTGGTCCATTAAAGCTGAAGAATGAGGAAGAGACAGATGTTCTTTTGCCTTCTGGACAGTGTGGTATAGGGTATGGTGCCTAGAGTTTCAGTAGAATTTTTTCTTAGCCACTGTATTAGTCACAGTTCTCCAGAGAAGGAGAATCAATAGGATATATATATAGAAATATGTAAGAAGAGATTTATTATAGGAATTGGCTCACACGGTTATGGAAGCCTACAAGTCTCAACTGCCGTCTGCAAGCTAGAGAACCAGGAAAGCCAGTGGTATAATTCAGTCCAAGTCCAAAACCCCAAGAACCAGGAGCACCAACGTCCAACATCCTGGGCAAGAGAAGATGGATGTCTCGGCTCAAGCAAAGAGAGCAAATTTGCCCTCCCCCCCCCCCCTTTTTGTTCTATTTAGGCTTCAACAGATTGGATGATACCCACCCACATTAGTGAGGGTGATCTTCTTTACTTAGTCTACCAATTCAGATGCTAATCTCTTCCAGGAACACCCTCACAGACACACCCAGGAATGTTATACCAGCTATCTGGGCATATGTTAGCTTAGTCAAGTTGACACATAAAGTTAACCATCACAGCCACCATGACAGAAGCTAGCTAGAGAACAAAACCATCACGTGGAGAAGGGTCAGACTGAGAAAATATCACAGAAAAAATGAGCCAGAGGGGGCCAGCCCCAAGGTGTAGTGGTTAAGTTCTTGTGCTCTGCTTCAGTGGCCTGGGGTTTGTGGGTTCAGGTCCTGGGCACAGACCTATGCACTGCTCTTCAAGCCATGCTGTGGCAGCATCCCACATGCAAAATAGAGGAAGACGGGCACAGGTGTTAGCTCAGGGACAATCTTCCTCAAGCAAAAAGAGGAAGATTGGCAACAGATGTTCACTCAGGGCCAATCCTCCTCACCGAAAAACAAAAAACAAACCAAAAAAAGAGTCAGGGACCTGATAAAGCCATACCTGAAGCTTGACCCACCTCTGGACTTTTCTTTTTTTTTTTTTTTTTTTTTTTAAAGATTTTATTTTTTCCTTTTTCTCCCCAAAGCCCCCTGGTACATAGTTGTATATTCTTTGTTGTGGGTCCTTCTAGTTGTGGCATGTGGGACGCTGCCTCAGCGTGGTTTGATGAGCAGTGCCATGTCCGCGCCCAGGATTCGAACCAACGAAACACTGGGCCGCCTGCAGCGGAGCGCGCGAACTTAACCACTCGGCCACGGGGCCAGCCCCCACCTCTGGACTTTTCCATGAACCAATACATCTTTATAGTTTGAGTAGTTTGAGTTCGGGTTTTTGTAACTTGAAAATAGATTTCCTAATGAAAACAGATAAGTAGGGTTCAACAGGTAGAGATATTAATGCCTCACATTTTTATGGAATGTTTGTTTATAGAATGCTGAAGGGTATTCCAGAAAGAGGGAATAGCAGATATGAAGGCAGGAATGTGAGAGCTAGGGGTTTCTGCAGGGCAAGGTATGAGTTGAGTTGAGAAAGATGAGATATAGAAGGTAGGCTAGAGCTAGCATCTGGAGAAACTGGTTTCTACACTCAACTTGGTAGGTGGTGGGAATCATTGAAAGGATTTGAGCAGAGATTGCTTTAAAATGATAAAATGTCAAGTTTGGAAGAAGCTTTAAAAGTAATCTGGCTCAACTTTGGGTTCTGTTTTTGTCTCCATTTCATGGATGAGGAAATGTGACATGGCCATTGTCTCACAGATGGTAGGTCTAGGAATCAGGATTCTTCGAACCCAGGGCCGTCTGAGCCCCAGAGCATGCATTCAGCCACTTCCTCTTCCCACCACTGGAATTAATCCTTCCCTCTGAGTTCACCCTGAATGGGCGAATCCTTCTTCAGAGATTTGACAATCATGTTTGTAGAGCTACCGGAGCTAGGATTAGGAAGATGGACTCGAGGAAGGGGAGAGTAGAGGGACCCAACAGGTATCTTCAACAGAGGCAAAGAATGAAGGCGGATAAGGAAGGCAGGTGAATGAAAGAAGAGAAGTGGCAGATGAGGGAGAGGTGGTGGGGCAGAATCAGCAGGACCTGGAGAAGGAGCAGATGGAGATAGAGGAATATAAGTAGGAAGAAGTCATTGAGGAAGACACTGGCTTGTCATTAGAACAGGTGTTGCAAAATCAGGGCCAGGCAGATACCATAAATGAGCAAAGTGGGTCAGGTATAAGAAAATAGGCAGTAATGGGGTCTGTAGCAAGCTGGGAGTTCATGCCCCTTCTAAAGTAGGCAGCTACTACTCGTGGGAATACACAGGCCCAGTGTTGCAAGTTGCCGGGTCTAAAAAGAAAAAAAGCTCTAAGTTCAAATTTTGTATGAAATCATCTTGTTTTTAAGTGCTGGCAACTAATTCAAAATTAAAAAGAAAAAAAACCACTGTGCTGGCCTGAAACACATACACCTTAAGTCTGGGTTTGGCCTGTGGGCTGCCAGTTCATCCCTTCTAATTAATTTGGGTCCACACCCCTCTTCACTACTTACAGCTGTCTGCTCTTGAGCAAATTACTTCACCTCTCAAGTCCCAGGTTGTTACCTGCAACATGAGGATAATTAATTCCCCACATTATAGGCTTGCTGTAAGGATTCTTTTTTTTTTTTTTTTTGAGGAAAATTAGCCTTGAGCTAACATCTGCTGCCAATCCTCCTCTTTTTGCTAAGGAAGACTGGCCCTGAGCGAACATTCGTGCCCATCTTCCTCTATTTTATGTGGGACACCTACCACAACATGGCTTAACAAGCAGTGCATAGGTCTGCACCCGGAATCCAAACCAGCGAACCCCGGGCCACCGAAGTGGAATGTGCACACTTAACTGCTGCGCCACCAGGCTGGCCCCTGGGATTTTTAAAAATAAGATAATTATATGTAAAGTACTCAGAACAGTGCCTGACATAGAGCAAACACAAAATAGTTTTATCATTGTGAAAGTTATTCTTTCTCCTGTAACCCATAAAATCATGAACTAGAAGTGATGAGGATTTTAGGCTGGTTACTTTTAAAACTGCAGATGAGAAGCAGGCTCCGAGGACTGGAATTTGCTTGCTCTTTGAGAGATATTTGCATTTGTGAAGGAAGGGGGGATGACCTTGTAGGGACCTGAAATTGGCCACCCCAGGATATATCTCTTTGGCATCGGGATTGTTTGGGGCTGATTGCTTTTCATAACAGGAACAGGGAGGGAGGCTCTGGGGAATGGTACTTGCCCTTGTTGGGACATATTTACATTTGTAAGGTAAATCTCTATCTGTAAAAGATGCCTCCCTCTCTGTACCAGGAAGAAGAAGAGAGATGACCTTGTCCCTAGAAACTCTTAATGGAGAAGGCAAGAACTTAAGTTGGTTGCTGTCTGGCAATCTCATGTAACTGATTTAGGGTGGTAACTTCTGACCTTTACTTAATTCAATTTGATTCTTGTCTAAAAGTCATGGGATCACCCAATGACCAGACCCCACCTGCAGTGATACCATTTTAACTTTTTTTCATGTTCTTTCCTTTGTCTTGTAAAGAGATGACTCACATACCTGTACCTTATAAAATTAGCCCTAACCCTCAACTCAGGGCAGCAGCAGTGGCTCCTCCTGCCCATGGGCCCTGTCCCCACGCAGCAGCCTGACTGCCCATGGGTCCTGTCCCCATGCTATTCCACACTATTCTCTAAATAAAAGAGCACTACTGCCAGATCTTGAGAGTCCAAGAAATCTTTCTTTCAACTCCTTGGCTCACCGACCCCGCATCAGAAGAACTGGAAAAGTCCTCAAAGACGTCTCGTCCAGGAGTTTTCAAACCTGTTAAGCTATAGAGCCCTCTTTGTTTTTTCTTTTTATTTCTTTTTTTATCATTATTATTCTTTTTTTTTAATTGAGGTAACATTGGTCTATAAATTTTCAGGTATACATCATTATATTTCAACTTCTGAATAGACTACATCATGTTCACCACCAAAAGTCTAGTTACCATCCATCACCATACAAATCTGCCCTTTACCCCTTTCGCCCTCCCACACACACGCACATTCCGCTCCGGTAACCACCAACTGTTCTTTTAAAGCAATGCATAAAACAGATGCTGGAGCGGAGTGACTTTGTTTGAACTGGGAGGAGGGGAACTCAGAGTCCTGCCTACTAGTCCTCCCCTCACCAGCCACAAACTGCCCTCCTTAAGCAGTGGTCCCTTCACAAAATCCCAGGGTGTTGCAGAACACAGTTTGACAATCACTATTCTATTCCAAGTCCCATTTTACAGATAAGGAAACTGAGGCTCAGAAAGGTACAGAGATCTGCCTAAGCTTCAGTGACAGGGAGGGATTCCTGCCTCCCAGGCTAATGCACTTTCACAGTGGGAGTGCCACTCCCTCCTCCTGTCCACCTGGTTGAGAATAAACCCTCTCTTGGCCCTCCCTGACCCGGGTGAGGAGTAGCCCCCCAGCGTTGCCCAGAGCCCCAGGATATAGCTGGGGTTCTCAGCTGCAAATTAGGAGGAAAAAATAATGAACTCAGGCTAACGGGAGCAGAAAAGGAATTTATCAGAAGGGTATGGAGGAGCTCCCAGAACTACTGGGAAGGCTGGAGAACCAGGCACAGAGAATTGAAGATATGGGATCAGGGAACTGGATGTTGCTAGGACTCTTTCTCCCCAGTCCTTGTCTCTCTTTCCCTCTGCCTGTGAGCTTTTCTCCTCAATCCTGGACACTTGGCTGCATTAGCTGTCAGTACTCACAACTCAGGTGCTCCACCAGAGAGACTGGGGCTTTCTGCTTCTGGTCTTAAGGACAGAATTTTAGGGAGGGACTTTGATTGGTCCAACATGAGTAAGTGTTCATCTCTAGACCAATTATCCATGGCTGAGGGGCCAGGTACTGTGACTAGCCCAGCTTGAGCCAGGTGCCCACTCTTAAACAATCATTGTGGATAGGGAGGTGGCACAGATGAGACAGCAGCCCCCATTGGAATCATGTGGTTGGAGAAGGAGCGTTTCTCTCCTCCGTGAAGCCTATGTCATCTCCGCTGCCACGCACACATGCCGCCAGCTAAGTCTAAATGAAATGCTCCCCCACTCTCCAAGTTTTATTGCCCTTTACTTATAACTATTAGAGTACACATCCAGCTCACCTAGAGGATGGAGACCTGTCTTGTCCTTCTTTGTATCCTTCCAGCACAGTCAGACAAGAGGCCCCATAAATGCTGTCAGATTGGGTTGGACTGAATTAACCCTTAGAGATATTTAGTCCAACTTGCCTGTTTTACAGATAGAGAATAAGGCCTAGAGAGCGGAACTTACATATGGTGTATGCTGAAAGCTGCCCGTCAGGAGAGTTGCAGAACCAGACCTGGGGCCCTCTCATCTTGACGTCTAGTTCAGGGCAGGTTAAACTCTGTTTAATCCTTGCCGATATGGATATCTGAGACTTGAATAGAAGGCATTTCTCATTTCAGATGCACCCATTGGCAAGTTTAAGCCAAGAGCTCGGACCTCGCAAGTGTTCAGTAATTGAAGACATCAGAGCCAGAAACAGAGTGAACAGGCCTTGGTTCCAACCCCAGCTCTGCCTCTTACTGGACAAGCTCCTCAAACTCTCTAAGCCCCAATTTTGTCCTCTGTAAAATGTGCGTAAATTACGTTTACCTTGAGAATTGTTGGGAAGACTAGGAATAACGTGTGTGGTGTCCCCTGACACATAGATGGTCTTCAAGCAATAGTAAGCTCTTCTAATCATTGTTATTCATAATAAAGAGGATGAAAAACAAAAGCTCTGGCTTCTCAAAGGGAAGAGAATTGTTCCTAAGGCTCATTTCTTGGAGAACATAATCTGTATCTTCTTTTTCCTACACAAATTCCCTTTGAAAAGGAACAAAGGAATTCCCTTTGTTAGGAAGGAAGGAAGAAAAGGAGGAAGAGTTGGCAGGCTGCGACTGTCTCTTCCTCTCCCTGAACTTTGCTCTGCTTCACCTACCCCAGACTCTTCTCCATCCCTCTGCCATGCTGAGCTCAGGTCACACTGCTGGTGTGAGACCGCTGGCTTGGAGCCATCCTAGCTGGGAGGGAAGGAAGTGCGTGTGGCAGAATCAGGGTACTCCCATGACAGCAGAGAGCAGGCTCGGAGCATACAGTCCCCACCCCTACTACTGGCAGCTCAAGGTTACTAGGGAAGCTCTCCATAGGTCAATGCAAGGTTGTGTGTCTCTCATTCCTCACTGGCTGAGCCCTCAGAGCCGTGTCTCTCCTCTCTGCCTTATTCCTAGGTCTCCAAATTTGTTTTTTATCAAACAATAAACAGTCTGGCACTTTGAAGTATGGTCTTCATTAAGTAGGGAGCAAATCATTCCATACCTTCCCTCCCAATGCCCCCCTCACCAGGCCCTTCCAGCCTCCTAGCAAACGGGGGCACCTCCCTGCCCCTTCCCAATGATCTTCCCTCTCCTCCCCATTGCATCCTTGAGCAGCAACACCAATATCAGAGGGAACGGCTTTAACTGAAATTGACATTAAGGGCTCACTTGCTCAAGCAGAAGCACATTAGGAGAAATATAAACAAGGAAGGCTTTGCATCTGTGGCATTTGTTCTAATGAGAAAAACCGTCTCTAGTGCATCTTATTCAGAAAGGATTGAGTGCCCAGGAAATGACAGATGCACAAAGTCTTCCACCCCCTCCCCACTTCCAATATTCGGAAGTGTCACACACACTTCCTGAGACTTTTCAATCAACCTTGCTTCTATGCTGGCCTCCCAGGTGCATTTCTGTAGAAGTCATCCACCACATTCCCCTTCATGTTCTCCATCTGCTTCTCCAAATCCACTTCTCCATATTCTTTTAAGAGTTCTTGGTCAGATGTTCTTATTTGCTGTTGAACCTCAGGAATTCTTGACCAAGTTGCCCAAGAACTTAGCTTTGGATCCAACTGGGGGACCCTGGGACTGAAAGAATCCCAGCTGGAGTAGAGAGAAAGATACCCGATTACTCAGGTGTCTACATAAAGAATATAAAAGTGTTCTTTAAATTGTACTCTAAATGGTACATAATGTTTTTGTCAGTATGAATGAATGGTTGTAGGTCATAGATACTGTTTTGTCTGCACAGTATCATCTTCCCCTCTTTGTGGTATCACTATCTGACCTTCCTGTGAACCTCCACTCCCATTCTTGGTCCCCACCAGAAAGACTGTGGCCACAAGGGGCCGGCCCCGTGGCCAAGTGGTTAAGTTCGCGCGCTCCGCTGCGGCGGCCCAGGGTTCGGATCCTGGGTGCGGACATGGCACTGCTCATCAGGTCACGTTGAGGCAGCGTCCCACATGCCACAACTAGAAGGACCCACAACTAAGATATACAACTATGTCCGGGGTGGGGGGGTTTGGGGAGATAAAGCAGAAAAAAAAATTGGCAACATTTGGTAGCTCAGGTGCCAATCTAAAAAAAAAAAAAAAAAAAGACTGTGGCCGCAAAAGTCAGACTGCCTGGATGTGAATCCTGGCTCTGCCTTTTACTAGCTGTGTGAACCTGGGCAAGTTCCTTAACCTCTCTGTGCCTCATGTAAGAAATACAGAGAATAATATCTACCTCACAGAGTTGTTGCTGGACTTGTCAGTTAATTCATAACATGTTTAGAAGAGTGCTTGGTGCATAGTAAACACATTAAATGTCATCTATTATTAATATTACTATTATTCGTTGAGAATGGGCTCACCCCGTTCCCCCTGGCTCTGGTGATGGCACATGACCCAGGCCTAGCCAATCACGACATTCTGTCCCCCTGCCCACTATGGAATCCTTCTCCACACATGGGCAGCCATTTCAATCATTTGGATTGGTACCAGGGGTCAAAACCTAATCTGGTTTCTGAAATCTTGGTCTTACCAGACCAAAGCTGCAAAGCAAAGGTTCATCAGGAAAGAGAATTCTGAGTAGGGAGACTCAGGGACTATCAAACTTCATCCTGCAGGTGAAGATGCACTCTCCTTACTCTAGCCATCGGTCAGACACCATGAAAATAATTGTGGTAGACCATTATTTTGATAGCCCCCAGTGAACCATGCTTCTCAGATAGCCACACTTTTATGCAGTCTCCTCCTACATTGACGCTGGACTTGTCCATGTGACAAACTTTAGCCAATGGGATATCAGCAAGCATGATGCAAGCAGAGGCTTAAATGCTTGCACACTGGCTGGTCCTCTTGGAGTGCTTGTTCTTGGGAACCCTGAACAACTATGTAAGAAGTGTGGCTAAAGAGACCACATGGAGAGAATCAGAATCCCAGCCATCAGCCAACCTGCCAGCTGAATGCAGCCACAAGAATGATCACCAGCAAAGTCAGGAGAAAAACTGCCCGCTTAAGCCCAGCCCAGATTGCACAATCATGAACAAATAAAATGGTTGTTTTAAACCATCAAGTTTTGTGGTGCTTTTTTCCAATCATAATAGCAGTCATGTTCAATAACCTGTCCTAGCTCCAAAGAGGTCTCAAAGCCTTCCCACACTTGAGAGAGTGGAACTGTTATTACCCCCATTTTACAGATGGGGAAGCTGAGGCCCAAAGAAGGGAAGCAACAGCCCCAGTCAAGCAGAGGCATAGCTGCCACACTCCTACACTTCTGAATCAGCTCCTTCTACTGCATTCCCCACTGCAATAGCTCTTGTCCAGATGAATAAATTTAAAAACAGTAGCAGACGGAGGTGTCATGTAGAAGGAGCACTGGACTGAGAGTCACAGTAGCCCAGTTTGAAGTTGGGCATTGTTGGCTGTATAAGTTTAGACAAATCAAACCACTTCCGTCTCTGAGCCTGTCTTTCCAGTGGTTCAGTGTGGGGGAAACAAACTCAGAAGCTCACAGGAACCAGGCAGATAACAGACAAGGGAAGCAGTCTGGGTGGGGGCTGTGGTGGCAGGTAAGCACATGCCCATCTAAGATGGGTGGTGGCTCCCCAGGTCTAGCAGTGTTACCGTGTGAAATCTGGGCGCACTGTGAACAGCTTTTTTTTTTTTGTCTTAGGCAGGAAATATAGGTTATGGTGTGAAGTTTCCCAACATTAAAATGTTATGAATTCATTTGAATTTTAAAAAAATACTGTGTAGGACAATAAAATACATCCATTTCTCCTTCAGCCTGCTGTTTTAAAATCTTTTGGCCACATTCTTTCAAAATGTCCTGCCAGAGTTTACGCTGGCGTCAGAGAAGGATGTCCACCCATCCCACCTCTTCCCTACACACACACAGCAGTTCCTTCCACCCCATCCAGGTCATAGAGCCTGAATAGCAGGGCAGCCTTGGGTGTAGTGGCCATCTTTCTTTCCATGGACACCAGCCCTCTCACTCTTCTGGCTGCAGGGAAAGGGATGCAGAGGCCTGGCCTCAAATGCCTCAAGTTAGTGGGGCCTCATAGAGGGCCATGAGTGGAAGGGAAGTAACACCTATTAAGCACCTACTGTGTGCCAAGCATTATAGGATGTAGACTTCTTGCAGCATCATGTAGTGGTGAAGAGCCAAGACCCGCTCACTCAGACAGACCTGGCTTCGAATCCTAACTCTGCCACATGTGAACTATGTATTCTTGGGCTTGTCCCTCACTTTTCCCAACCTCAGTTTACTCATCTGTAAAACAGAAATAAGAATGTTTCCAGTCTCTCGAGGCTTTGGTGGAGGTTAAATAGGAAAATGTATATGTGGCAGATATTGTGAATTGGCTACCCCCAAATTGTTTATAGCCTCCCTTCCCATGAGGGCTGGCTTGATTTCCTAGGCTCCCTAGCCCGTAGAGCTGCCCATACAACCTAGGTGACAGAGTTCTAGCCAATGTATGCAAGTGGAAGTTGCTTGGTGTTACTTACCACAAAATTTATTTGACTTTATTTTTATTAATTAATTTATTAATTTTGCTGAGGAAGATTAGCCCTGAGCTAACATCTGTGCCAATCCTCCTCTTTTTGCTGAGGAAGATTGGCCCGAAGCTAACATCTGTGCCCATCTTCCTCTACTTTATGTGTAGGATGCCTGCCGCAGCATGGCTTGATAAGCAGCGCATAGGTCTGCACCTGGGATCCAAACCAGCAAACCCCAGGCCACTGAAAGGGCACACGAACTTAACTGCTATGCCACTGGGCCTGTCCCGAGAAAACTTTTTTTAAAGACACCATCTCAACTGGCATTCTTCAGTCTTTTACACTTCCCGCTTTGTTCTGCCTGGAACACAGATATGATGCACAGAGGCACAGCAGCCATCTTGAAATCTTGAGAACAAAGATTATCTTGATAAGAATGATAAAGCAGAAAGACAGAAAACGCCTGGACTCCTCCTGACTTCTTATGTAAGATGAATAAAGCCCTGTATATTTGTGCCACCGTTAGTTTTGATTTTTGCTTCTTGCCACCATGCACATTTCTGACTCATACAGCGTAATAGCTGATTCATTGTAATATTCAATAAATATTAACTATTCTTTTTTACCTATGTTACTTTTTATAATTATAACCATTCTATGCTGTGGGTATTATTACTCTCTGTCTAGAAGTGGAAAAAGTCAGACTTCTTCCCAGAGTGGGTTGTAAAGTTTCAATGAGATAGGTAGCCATAATAACAGCAAACATTTATCAGCATTTTCTTTGTTCCTGGCACAGTTCTAAGTGCTTCACGTTTATTAACTCACTTACTCCTTGCAGCAAACCTGGAAGAAAATGCTATTGTTATTCTCACTTAACAGATGAAGAAACTGAGAGGCAGAGAGGTTAAGTGACTTGCCCAAGGTCATACAGCTAGCAAGCCACAGATTCAGGATTCAGACTCAGCAGTCTTAGGCCAATGCCTGGCATCTGGGGATGTATATGTATGTGTGTATATTTTTTCTTAATTTGAAAGAAAGAGTGAAGTTCATAGAGGTTAAGTGACTTGTCTAAAGCCACACAACCAAGAAGAGGTAGTGAATTTGAACCTAAGATTTGGACCCAGATCTGGCTGACTCCATGCAGACCCACATCATTAAGGGAATCCCTGTGGGTGAAGAGGTCTGTGGCCTGCAATGTTAAATAGTCACATATGTTTGCACCTGAGGAGAGGCAATGCAGAGAGAAAAGCCTCATCCTTAAGGCTCTGCCTCCTTCAGATAAAGAATCTGAGGCTCAGAGAGGCAATGCAACTCACTCAAGGTCGCCCAACTAGAAAGGGGCAGTGCTAGGCCTGGGATCCAGCTCTACTCCATGACTGTGGAGACGTAAAGGGTCGGAGGAGCATTGTTCATCCCCGATCATAATGAGCCACAGAGACAGAAACAGCGGCAACGAGGGACGACTCAGCCATTATTTATACTAATAAAGGGGGCATTAAATTGAAGGGACACGTGCAGCCCTTGTGTTAGCCAGTGCTCTGACAGCCTCTCTATTCTCTACAAGTCCAGCCAGGCTTGTGTGGGGCACAGAGAATAGCCCCTCACACCCTGGCTCTCTACTAAAGCACTTAATTGTCTGGGAGAAAGTACCAGCACTCCTTCCAGCTTTGCATATAAACCTGATTATTAACAGGAACAGTCTCTTCCAGTTTAAAATAGTCTCACATAAGTAAATACTTAGTATCTTTGGAGAAAAAGTTTTATCTTTCTGTGCCCCCCACCCCTTCCTCTATTCAAGATGGTGTCTGGGTGTCAGCCAGTTCACACATTGATCCTTGTGCTGTCCTCTGGGACTGTTATCTAAGAGGCCAAGAGACAGCATGTGGACCCATATATGGACCACCCATCCATCCCCATTGACTCAGTGGTAGGGTGGGAAACCCCAGGTTATCATGGTTTAGAGGAAGGAAAACCCATCTGTAGCCACCTGCCAGAGCCCCACCCCTATCTCTTCAGCACTCAACCCATGCTCCAAGGATGATTACTGCAGCTATGTCCCAAAGGCCTGGCCACTGGAGCACGCTTGGCCCATGCACTGGAGAAGGTAGAAGTATTGGCAATGTAATGCCCACAGAAATGTCCTTCAACTAATGACCAATGGGGAGTTGATGGCTACCCATTATATGGGATAACTCTGAGGGGTGTTCTTAATTGCCTCTCAGAGTTCCCCCATGGGATTAGGCTCCGGTTGCCCACAGTGGTAAATTCCCTGATCACACACAATTTATTGGTAACCTTCCTTTCCCTGCCTCTCTCTCCACTCTGCTAACAGTGTTTCCTGGGATCATCCCCCAAATAAACTAGTTGATCTCAAATTCTGGTTCTAAGGTCTGCATCTGAGGGAACTCTAAGAATGCCATACATTTAATATTTTTAAAATGTCATATCCGTTATGTATTTTGGGAGGGGATGATAGACAATAAACAATTATAATAGAAACTCCTTTATCTTCTGTTATCAAGACAAATATTTGATTAGTGCATTAAAAATATTACTTCAAATGTAGATTAATCATAACACATGATGCATACATAGCTTAAACATTTTAGTTTAATTTAAAATAAATAAGTGTAGTTAGGTGCCAATCTTTTGACAGGGGGTGATCAGATAATTCCACATTGCTCACTAAGGCTTCTGGGTGAGTGGAGATATGCTTGAGGAGAGCTTAAAGGATGACAGAAGTGAATTGATCCATGGCATGGCAGAGCCAGCTCTAGAACTCAAGGCTTATGAGTCCCAACCCTCGTGTCAAGGTCAGAATGCCCCAAGCTTTAAACAGAGTCACAATTGCTGTGAAGCTGCCTGATAACCAGCCCTCCCAGGGGCCCAGGCACAGATAGCAACCATGTTTCCCAGCAACATTGCCCCAAAGAGATGGGCAGCTGCTATCTTGTTTCACATCCCAGGCCAGCTACCCTGGTGGCATTGAAACTGACCCACAGGGATCAAATCCAGAGGGCCCCCAAAGAAGGTGTGAGAAGGAGCTGCCTCTTGGACTAGTGTGTTATTTTATGGCAAGGTCACAGGACATCCATGTGGGAGGGTTTTCCAGATCACCCCACCCCCTGCTATTGTACAGATGGACGTCCTAAGGCGCAGATTGGGAAAAGGACTTGGTACCAACTTCATATTTCTCATGAGGAGCACTGTATTTCATACAAATTAAAGTGGTTTCATAGTTCCCAATGATTTCCCCAGAGGCCATGCCAGTATTCCCCACCTTTATTCTGAAGATGGAGTCATAGTGGTTGGTCCAAGCCCCGAGCATGTGACTCAAGCCAGGCCAGTTAGAGAAATCTCCTTGAATTTTTTACACCAGAGCTAAGGGGATGTTATCTATCCTCCAGGAGTTACTAAAGCTGGAAGGCTATGATTCTGGAGTTGTCAGAGGCCACGTTCCCCCTCCCTGAGGAGACAGTCCTTCTGTAATAGGCAAGAATGGCTCCAACAAGCGAAGAGCAGCAGAGAGAAGAGAGAGAGAGAGAGAGAGAGAGAGAGAGAGAGAGAGAAGAGCCTGAGGGCATTGGATATCTGAATCCGGTTATCACTGAGATCAGCCCCACCCTGTGCTTCCATGGTTTGATTATGTGAGCCAATAAATTCCCTTTTCTTGCTAGTGAAAGTTGGGTTTCTGTCACTTCCGACAAAGAATCCTTGACTAATACAGATATCCCCAGCAATGGAAAATATGAGGAGCCTTCAAGTGGCCTCTCAGGCTACAGTTGTTCACAGGCAGGGGCTGGAACAAGAGAGGAGGGGCCACATAGAGATGACTGCCAATAGCTGGACTTGAGCATATAGGAGATACCTTCTGGGAGGAATATACATATCCCCTGTTTAATTCTTCTTTTCACACACACACACACACATACGCACACCCCAGTGATGCAGAGGAAAAAGAGCTTTAAGGGAAAGGTATTGCCATAACACAACAGTCTGAGTCAGGTACTTATTATGTAACCGCCTTGTAAAGCCCAGACCCAATGTATATTCTCTCTAACTATATAGGGCAGCAAAGAAAATACACACTTCAGCCATTGTTCTGACTCTTATTCTCTCTCTCTTTTCTGAGTCATTTCTAAATTAATTTATTATCTTTTATAACCTTCTATAACCATAAAACTAGAACAGATCCATTCTTCGTGAGGAATTACACCGTACATATCTTCTCTAAAACGAAAGGCCTCGTATACATGTAAAAGCTTGAACTTAAAGCACTGGGGTTATTTGTCAATTCCTCCAAAAGCAGGCCCCAGCCTGGTGGGCAGAAGAGGGAGCTTAGAGGCCTAAACTTGAAGTTAATGTTTCATTTCTTCTTCTTCTTCTTCTTCTTCTTTTTTGTGAGGAAGATTGGCCCTGAGCTAACATCTGTTGCCAGTCTTCCTCTTTTTGCTTGAGGAAGATTGTCGCTGAGCTAACATCTGTGCCAGTCTTCCTCTATTTGGGATGCCGCCACAGCATGGCTTGACAAGTGGTGGTGGGTCCACGCCCAGGATCTGAATCTGAAAACCCTGGGCCACTGAAGCAGAGCACACAAACTTAACCACTACACCACCAGGCTGGCCCCTCATTTCTTTTTTTTATTGGGAAGAAATGTTGGTTAATTAAGAAAAATGAGTGTAAGTTTTTCTAAAGCCCTGTTCTGGGTGGTGGGAGGAATCCATCATATTCATCATTTGAGGGTTAATTATACTTTAATACTTTGGGATTGAAGAGAGAATATGGGGAAGACTTTGCAAAGAGGGCTTGAGGTCCTGTGTGAGTAAAAAATGACAAGAAGAGGAACCATGGGCCGGTTAGCCCGCTGGTTCTAGGAGGATGAGCGACACATGGAGAAAACCACCCAAGCCAGTTTGTGTAGTTAAGCAGAGCCACTCGGCTGACCAGGAAACTCATAACCCCAAACTGAATGCTGTCATATGCCACCAAGAGTTTGAGGTTGGTTGTTCTGTGGCATTACTATAGTGATAGCTAATTGATACAACACATTAGTGTTATTTCCCTTGAATGTGCAAACTGGTGAAGTCCAGCAACAATTGGGTTATTTTACTAATAAAAGTTAAACTGCTGAAGTAAGCAAATCTTTTAACTTTTATTGTTACAGATTTAAGTGGAATTAGGGTGAACCCTATAATACTCCCCCCTTTGCTGAGCTTATGCTATGCTTTCAGGAGTGGGGCAGAGAATGGTGGAGTTTTAGCTCTGAGACCTCACGGCGTCAGTTAGCCTATCTGAACTGGGTCATGGGGCTTGTGATCAGGATATCCATGAGTGTGGTTTGCTGAGGGAGGCAATCCATGGGCCCTGACAGCCATGCAAGTTCTTGCTGGATATGCCAAGAATGCAAGGCCCTGACTACTCTTTACCCAGGCCATTTCTCAGCATTGTGTTTGTAGCAACCAACCTTGAAGGATGAAGAAATGTCTTCTCCAGACTAAGAGCAGACTTGCTACCATTCACTGTAAAAGCGATAGATTCTCCAAGCTCAGTATTCTTCTACAACACAACTCACTGTCTGTGAAGGTTCACCCGTATCATCTCCTGGGGACTTGGGAGACATGGGGAATCAGCATAAGCCTGACACTCTGGTTATACTTTCTCTGTGATTAATACAGTCCCTGTTTCTGCTCCAGAAGTCTATCTTCTGCCAGCACCCATGAAACAGTCTAGCTTCTCAGCCTGTAAGTAGGGTAAACTCTCAGATCTGTCACAGCTCCTGACATGAGTCCCCTCCCATGAATGTTAACTGTCCCAATGCACTGCACAAGAATGAAATTTGTGAACTCCATGAGAGAGCAGGGGCCCCCTGGGGCAACATCAGCACCAACCTGGGAAAGGGAACCTCATAAATTCTCAAATGTAAAAGTTAGAAGGGACCCTTGTGATCAGAAGAAAAGCTTAGTGCAGCGATTCCTAGAAGGTGGGATGTATTCCTTGGTGGGGGAGGGGGTGGTCACAAGATGATTTTAGATGAAATGTACAAGAGTATGATTTTTAAATTTTAGTAGCAATTGCTTAGAATATGCGTTAGAAAAATACTTTAAAATGTTCCTCTTTAAAGACATATTTAAACAATAAGAGTAGGTTAACTTGAAAATATAAGTAAACAAGACTAAAAGTATGTATAAACTAGGCTGGGATGACTCAAAGGCTGGGCTCAGTAGGAACTATTGACCACAGCACCTACGCGTGAGTGTATTTGCATCATAGAGAAATCTGGAAGGATACACGTGAAACTACTTAAAGTGATTCCCTGAGGAATCCCTGTGGGTAGGACGAGGTGGATGGGGAAGGCAGCAGGTGAGAGAGGTATATACATTTTATAATGTTTGGCTTTTGAACCATACGAAAAAGTGAAAAAAAGAAATTCTTCTAGCTGCTGTGTGGAAAGTGGATTGGAGGGGCCAAGAGTGGAACTGGAGAGATGGAAACAGTGACTTCACTCAGCTGGAGAACAGTAGAGCGCCACACTCTTCAGTACAGCCTAACCTGCTTTTTAAAACAAATCTAACTGCTCTCTGCTTAGAAAGTTTTTTCACCCCTAGGATAAAGGCCAGTAGCTCAGCATGGCATTCAAGGCATTTCATAACGTGCTCCTCAGCTGATCTTTCCAGGCTCATCCCTTTCTCATCGTCCCTTGAATCATGACGCTCTCTTTTATAAGAACTCTTGCAGTATCGTCACACCTCTGTGTCTTTGCCCATGCTGTTCCTTCTGCCTGGAATGCCCTTCCTGCACACATCACCCTTACAGTCTCCAACTCCTTAAGTGCAAGTTCAAGGTTCTCCTCCTTTCTGGATGCTTTTGTGACCAATCTGTCTCCTAAGGCCCCATACACAATTAATTGCTATCTGTTGAGGGCTCCCAAGGCACTTTCTCTAAATGCCATTTTATCACTTGTGACATTGGCATACACTCAGGTGTGATTTTAATTAATTGTTATTAAATAATTAATTGAGTAGTCATTTGTTTAATATCCTTCTCCCCCGCTAGACTGCCAGTTCCAGGAGGGTAGGGACCGTGTCTGTCATATAATCTCATTGACTGGACAGTGTCTAGGATCCTAGAGCCTACTGCCAAGGGACTCTGAACAGCTTGGGATCTTGAGCCCACTCATCTTAAAGGAGTAGTGTGCTGAATGGTGATGCCCAGAACACGTTCTAACTGGCAACCATCATCTTCCTTGTTCAGCTCATATAATCCTATTACTAGAGTCCTACCTGGCAGGCCACTGATCTCCCCAAGATTCTAGCCCACCAGATGTAAGGAGTTAAACCCCTCTAGCAGGGGTGAGAGTGGGCAGGGGAGCCTAGAGCTGCATGTCCAATACAGTACCCATTAGCCACAGTGACTATTTAAATTTAAATTAATTAAAATCAAATTAAATTAAAAATTCAGATCCTTAGTCAAGCTAGCCACATTTCAAATGCTCGATAGCCATCTGTGGCTAGCGGCTACTGTATTGGACAGCACAGAATTATAAAACATTTCCATCATCACAGGAAGTTCTATCATATATCATTGGTCTAGAGAATTACCCTTTAGAGAATGCTTCCTATAAAGTATAGCAGTCTGTCAAAGTATCTCAAAGGGCGTGCTCTGAGGCCAGATTGTCTGGGTTTGAACCCCAGCTCTGCCAGTCACTAGCTGTGTGACCTTGATCAAGTTACTTCATCTCTCTGTGCCTCATTTTCTTTAACTGTAAATTGGGACTCATAATAGCATCTACCTCATGAGGTTGCTGTGAGGATTCAATGAGATAACACATGTAAAACACTTGGAATACCACTGGCTCGTAGTAAATGCTCAGTACTGGTTGGTTTGTTGTTGTTGTTTGTTTTTATTTAAACCTCACAACAGTTCTATTAGATGAGTGCTACTTTGATTCCCATTTACAGATTGGGAAATTGAGGCTCAGAGAACTGAAGCAACTTGTCCAAAATCACATGGTAACAGTGGCAGAACTGGTTTTGAAGCCCAAAGCCCACAGATTTCTAGCTTTCTTCCTTTGAGGGGTGGGATGGATCTGCCCCTAGACCCAGCCGGAAGTCAGTCTAGTTCCACAGTCCTCTTTGCCATGATGAGCTCCTGCCAACCCTACTAGGGGCTCCAAGCACTTGACTGATGCCCCATCCCCATCAGCGGGCATCCATCAGAAAGCCGCCTCCTCCCTGCTACCCTAGATGAGTTGCTGGACTCGGAGCGCTGTGCAAACAGAACATGAATTCTGTCGACAGGGTAATAATAAGGCTCCTAAATCAGCACTTGGACTTTTTGCTTTACATATATTACTCGAATTACATGTCAGGGATTAATATACATTATAAACCAGATGTGCCAGTTACATATTTCTCTCTGGAACATCTCTTGGGTGCCTCCTGAAACCGCTACTGGTGTTAATCACATATTCTTCCCACCACACTTAGGCCATGGTGGGCCACCCTGACAGCAGGAGGGCCAGGAACAGGTCAGGAGGGATGGGAGGTCTGGAGGAGCTATAAGGAACCAGAAATGGATTTTCTCATTTTGGAACCAGGCCCAGTTGCATTGGGTTTCACAACCACTTCTATATCTTTCTGCTGTGCATGCTGCGGCTTTTAGCCTGGTGTCCTCATTGCTTAGCCAGGGTCTGGCACATGGTACCTATTAGGAGGAGGTGGCAGAGGCTGCCAATTACCTAACCTACGTCTATCCTCTCCTTGTTTCCAATAAACAAAACCCTGATAATGTTTGGGGTTGCAATGTACCAAGCTAAAAATACTCACCTTCCTAATTACCTTGTGGCTAGGTTTGGGTGTATGAACTAGTTCTGGTCAATGAGATAGAAGAAGAAATATGCTGGGAATTTCTGGGACCATCCCTTAATTCTTTTTTTTTTAATTTTTCCTTTATCTCCCCAAAGCCCCCCACCCCCGTACACAATTGCATTTTTTTTTTTTAGTTGTGGGTCTTTCTAGTTGTTGCATGTGGGACGCCACCTCAACATGGCCTGATGAGTGGTGCCATGTCCGCGCCCAGGACTCGAACCAGCAAAACCCTGGGCTGCCAAAGCAGAGCACACAAATTTAACCACTCGGCCACAGGTCTGGCCCCTATCCCTTACTTCTTGATTCCTTTTCTCCCTGCCTGGAACATAGCCATGATGATGACGGCTGCAGCCATCTTGCAACCTTGAGGTGACAAGCATGAAAACAAAAGCCTACATGCTAAGACGGAGGTGTGAAAAAATGGAGGGAGTCCGGAATCACACAGATACATCTAAGCCTTTGGGGTTTTGTTGTTGTTATTGCTGTTGTTTGCAGGGGATGATTCATCCTGAGCTGACATCTGTTGCCAATTTTCCTCTTGTTTTTTCCCTCTCCAAAGCCCCAGTGCATGATTGTATATTCTAGTTTTAAGTCCTTCTAGTTCTTCTATGTGAACCACTACCACAACATGGCTACTGACAGACGGGTGGTGTAGTTCTGTGACCAGGAAAGGAACCCAGGCCACTGAAGCAGTGAGAGCACTGAACTTTAACTGTGAGGCCATCAGGGCTGGCTCCCTGAGCCTTTGTACCAGCCCTGTTCTGCCTACCCCCAGACACATTGTTATGTGAGAAAAAATAAGCCCCCAACTTGTTTGCAGTTACTGGGGCTTATTACCTTACTGATATATTTGCTTTCATTACCCCTGGGATCCACAGAGGAGCAACTCTTGGGAAACCTCTTCAGTCCTTGCCTCTCTTCTCTGAATAGTGCCCGTCACCTCATTCCTACTTCCCAGAGAGTTTTCACCACATTTCTTGCTAGGTAGGCAGTGGGCCATAGACATAGCTGATTGAATCAGTGGAATAAACCTGACCCAACCAGATTCTTTCCCTTAGAATTTTAACTGGACCCAGAGATTTGCATTCAGAACACACAAACTGGCATCTGCACCCCATCGTGGCCCTAGGAAGGTTTTGTTTGGTCTGTACAGTGTTTTTTTTTTTTAAATTATTGATGTTTGAAAACATCAAGTTTCCCATAAAAACATGCATTCCTGGCTTCTCTTGAAATATTAGAAAGTCTGGCATCACTGGGCCCACATTCCATGTGGCAATAAATGGCCGCTGCTAAGAATTGGCTGTTCCCTCTCGACAGGCACACACTCTTCCGTATTCCATAGTCTCCACCCTGCCCGTAGTTTCTCCCCAAAGCCCCCTGGTACATAGTTGTGTATTTTTAGTTTTGGGTGCTTCTAGTTGTGGCATGTGGGACGCCGCCTCAGCATGGCTTGATGAGTGGTGCCATGTCCGCACGCAGGATTCGAATTGGAGAAACCCTGGGCCGCCAAAGCAGAGCGCGCGAACTTAACCACTTGCCGCGGGGCCGGCCCCTTCCCAGTGTGTTCTTATACATGGCTCCGCTTCACTTATTCCTGTTGCCTGTCCGGCTTCTGTAGGCACTTGAGTTTAAGACATCTGCTCTATCTAGTCTCCATAAGGGCTTTGAATCATGATGATGAAAATAATGCTGCTGCTGAAGACCATAGTAGCAACAATTATTGATGGCTACTATGAGCCAAGTAGCATAGTGACAGCTTTACATATACTATCTTATTTAGTCCTGAAAACAAGAAGACCTAGGGCCAGCCCAGTGGTGTAGTGGTTAAGCTTGCACACTCCACTTCGGTGGCCTGGGGTTTGCCAGTTCAGATCCTGGGCGTTGACGTACGTACCACTCATCAAGCCATGCTGGGGCAGCATCCCACATATCAAACACAGAGGAAGATAGGCATGGATGTTAGCTCAGGGCCAATCTTCCTCAGCAAAAAGAGGAGGATTGGTGGTGGATGTTAGCTCAGGGCTGATCTTCCTCAAAAAAAAATAAATAAATAAGAAGACCCTACTATGATCATTGTACAGCTGAGGAAAGAGATGCCTGGCCAAAGCCTCACAGTAAGCTGTACATCCGGTATTCGAATCTAAGCATTCTGGGGCTAATGTGGGCTCTTTCCAACCAACAGGCTATACTGCTTTCCCATGAATTCAGACAAAGCCGCAGCTGGAGAAGGATGTGGTGGATACACAGAGAGAGAGACACTGAGGCACTAGAGTGGGAGGCAGGGAGTGGCTGCCGTGGCCCCTGGCTGTTTCCTGGTTTCTTGTGAGGCCTGGATGCACTCCACACTTGGGTTCCAAGGAAACCTCCATCAGTTGGGATTCATAAATGCAAGCAACAGAAACGGACTCTGGTAAATTTAAGCAGAAAAGGAATCAGTGGAAAAGATACTCGAGGGCTTTTAGCATTGCTGGGAAGACTAGAGAACCAGACCTGGCTGCCACTGTGGCAGAAGCACAGGGCTAGTCTAGTGACGACCAAACTGTCTCCACCAGAGTACCACACCCTTCAGCTCACCTCTCTGACCCTGCTAACACTCCACACGTGGACACTAGGGACTGCCACTGGCCCTCCTGCCTGGGCTACCCCAGAGACAGGATATTGCTGCTTCTATGGCCACTATCACCAGATTGGGCCTCTCCACAGTTCCTGTGTCTTTGTGTCACTGGCTTCTCATTCTAAGTCTGGTGTGTACCTCTGATTGACTGAGCCTAGGTCACATGCCCAAACTCTTGCTGCAAGGGAGGCTGGAAAAGCAAGCAGCTAGCACTTCCACATTCTTCACTGGGAAATAAGCTCCACTTCTCATCAAGACTCATACGGTGGGAAATTCGCCAGACGTAAGTATGAGTTTCTGAGTCTGGGCAGACAAAAGGGACAACTATCCATCAAAACTTTTAAGCTAGCTGGCTCAAGTGATGTATCATCAGGGTTGCATTAGAAAAGGGATGCACATTCAAATGGAGTAATCAAGGAGAGTTTAATAAAGGCAGAATGTATAAAGGTGCAAGAAGCGTTAAAGAAAACCAATAAGGATGGGGAAGCACCCCAGAGATTGCAACACTTGAGGGCATTATGACTCCAGGCCTGAAGAGACAAGGAGAGGGAGTGCTTACGGGAATGTGGAAAGAGCTGATGTTGTAGAATAGGGTCTTCTAGAATGATTCCAGTTCAAGGTCCCAGTGCAGAGGGAGCTGGGGGAGTAAATACCCTCATTTCTCTTTCCTTCCATCCCCTAGTCTCCTGCAGGTGACTCCCATTGGGAAAATCCAACAAAAGCCAGAGAGTAAAGGATCCTGTTGACATATGCCATGCAGGTGAGCCTGTGGGGCACAGCATCGCCAGGTGGAGGTGGGTGGAAGGTAGATCTGGAGAGCTAAACAGATTGGCCAACAACCCACAATGTGATCTTGGTCCTATCATTTAATCGCTGAACTGTTTTCTCCACTTTATTTTTTTTTAATTTATTTTTTTGAGGAAGATTAGCCCTGAGCTAACTGCTGCCAATCTTCCTCGTTTTGCTGAGGAAGGCTGGCCCTGAGCTAACATCCGTGCCCATCATCCTCTACTTTATATGTAGGACGCCTACCACAACATGGCTTTGCCAAGTGGTGCCATGTCCACACCCAGGTTCTGAACCGGCGAACCCCAGGCCGCCGAAGTGGAACATGCCCACTTAACCGCTGTGCCACCGGGCCGGCCCCTGTTTTCTCCGCCCTGAGGAGAAATTGAGGAGCCCTGACATTTTGTGGTTCTCTCTGGCTTTCCTGCCGATCATTGCTCTAATTTCTTCCTTTCTGGCCTGTCCTGTAAGTTCGTTCCTATGTCAGCCTCCACATAAAGGTCAACACCTTTTCTTTCCAAAAAGCAGAGACTTTTTATGTGGTCACAGGGAATTCTCCTTTGCTGCAGGTGGAAACAATTCTCCATCTAGCTCCCCAAATTCTGATTTGGTGACTCCTCTGGAATTTTGCAATGCCAGCATCTTGCCTTTTCAAGGCATAAAATGCCCAGATCCCAAGAGCTGCCCTGATGGGGCTGTTTCTGTATCCTTTCGTGCCTCACTCATTCTCTTTTTCCTCTCACAACTTGATCCTCCAGCCAAATTCCCATCCTGGCTTCTCACATGCCACTTTAAGAGATCCGCTCTCCATGACCCAGATCTTAGCCTCTCTCTCCTCCTACTGCAAAGAACAATATCATGTCTCTACCCTAATTGCAATTGGGTGACTCCATTGCCAGCACAGTTTGAAATTGTTCTTGCCTAGATTTCTGGTGGAAAAAGCAGTTTCTCCTCATTCCTTAAAGTTTTGAGCAGATAACCTAGAGAAATGAGCAGTGAAACTACAAAAACTGAGCTCAAAGGAGTGGCATTTGGCATCATGATCATATAAAATCTATGCATAGTTTAGGCAACATTTTAATAAGCGATTACAAATGTTTAATGTATACGTATATGACAAGTGACAACTGTGTTATCAAAAAAAATCAGGATAATAATTCTTAGGGGGATGTGGCAGTGTTGTGTACTCTGATATTCCACACAGACACCCCCAGCCACCCACCTACCCACCCAAGGAATGAAGGATTTATTCTGCCAGCTACTGGGAGTAGTGTTGGCAGATGACCCCTAATGTAAGCCTTCCTGGGGAATTTCCTTGGCTGCTGCCTTTTTGAGTTAGCCTGCATACAATGATTGGCCAACTTGGGAGCATAGAGGCCTGGTCCTCTTACCCCAACTCAGGACAATTTTTTTTTTTTTTTTTTTAAAGATTTTATTTTTTCCTTTTTCTCCCCAAAGCCCCCCGGTACATAGTTGTGTATTCTTCGTTGTGGGTTCCTCTAGTTGTGGCATGTGGGACGCTGCCTCAGCGTGGTCTGACGAGCAGTGCCATGTCCGCGCCCAGGATTCGAACCGACAAAACACTGGGCCGCCTGCAGCGGAGCGCGCAAACTTAACCACTCGGCCACGGGGCCAGCCCCCCAACTCAGGACAATTTTGAAGACCTATCCCAGCTTCACACTTTCCCATGGGGTCAGTCGAAGGCTTTGTTCTGACATCATAGTTCAGCTTCTTCCTCTGCTCCGTTCTAGTCCTTTCTCTTCCACAGGTGTCGATCCTAAGAGCACTCCCTAAGTAACTTCCTGCACGTTAATCTCTATCTCAGAGTCTGCTTTCCAGAGAACCCAACCTGTAGTCCTCCACCCCCACTGTATCCATGCCCAGCGGAATGTGACTTTGCAGCTTCTCCAATCAAGAGATGAAGTCTATTTCTCCACTCCTTGAATCTAGGCTGGTCTTATGACTTGCTTTGGTCAACAGAATGAGGCAGAAGTGATATCATACCAGTTCTGAGCCTGAGCCTCCAGAAGTCTTGCATGCTTCTGCTCTCACTTTTGGAGCCCAGGCCAGCCTACTGGAACATAAAAGATGTATGGCCAAGTCACAGCTGTTCCCCCCCGACAGCCAACCATCCCCCAGAAACAGAGCCACCCAGCTGACCACAGTGCATGAATGAGCTTGTCCAAGACCAGAAATACTACCTACCTTAGCCTAGCCCAAATTGCTGACCTGGAGAATCATGAGCTAATAAACAGTGTTGTTTTAAGCCTGTTATGTTTTTGGTGGGTTTGTTATATAGCAATTCTTAACTGATACAAGAGAGAACTGTGTTTGAGAACCCACCTTGATAAGATCGAAAGTAAACTATACATGTAACCCAGATGTACCCTAGAGTCTCTCTCCACAGGTGATCTGAGTAAGATTGACTCAGATGCCAGGCCCTGGAGGCAGGAGCATCAGGCCCTAAGCAACACAAGGGATAATTTAGCAACTTTCTCTGAGAAAATGGGAGGAATTTATTTTTTGCCCCTATGAAGGAAGTAGAAAGACGAGACTAGAGTCAGAGGCATAAAAAGTAGATTGGGAGGAGAAAGTTGTCAGCGTGATGGTACGTGACTGGGAACAATATGAGTTGAAGCAGCAAGTGAAATCCCCCAGTGGGTATGGGTCTGTATTCATGGAGATAGGGTGGCAGAAGGACATTTAAGAGCAGATGAGCCTAATAGTTATTTTGAACTTCTCTGCGTTTCTTTATGTAACCACTTCCCCGTTTATTTGCATCCCATCCAATCTTTAGAAAATCTCCTTGCCAAACAGAAAGCTTCCCACTCTGCTGGTGGAAGTGTAAACTAGCACATCCACTTTGGAGAGCAATTTGGTAGTATTTATCTAGTGCAGTGCAAAACGCACATGCCCTTTGATCCATCTGGCAATTCCACTTCTAGGTTTTTACAGAGAAACTCTTGCACATGTGCACCAGGAAACTTGTACAAGAATGTTTGCTCTTTGCAACATTGTCTGTAATAGAGGAAATTTGGAAAAACCTTGTCTACAAGTAGAGCTTTAGATAGATGAATTTATAAATATTCATATGATGAAATACTATATAACAGTTAATATGAATGAATTAGATGTCTGTCTATATCATCAAAGATAGATCTCAAAATCATTGCTTAAAAGAACAAGTTGTGGAAAATGAAATTATGATACCATTTTTTGTGCATTTTAAAACCACACAAAACAGTATTATAAGCATTTATGGATACATTATATGCTGTAAAAGTATAAAAACAAATTTGGAAGGGCAGACACCAAATTCCTGATGGTGTTCCTGTGGGAAGTATACATAGGAGATTTCACTTTTAACTCTACTAGGTTAAAAAAATCAGAAGCAAATACTATAAAATGATAACATTAAATTCTGAGAGTTGGAGGGCATGGGTGTTTGTTAGATTACTCTGTTCTTTTCTGTATTTAAAAATTTCACCAACTAGGAAAAGAAATCTAATTATACGCATGAATGCTTTTTGTGATTTGGGTGGTTATTTGTCTGTGTGTGTGCCTGAGTTTCACATCTAGGTCACAGAGATTCATGCCAGAACCAGCGCCCTGGAGGAGGATGTTACTGAGCATGCGGTCCCCTGGAGTCTCCAGACTCTTGGAGAGAGCTTTGTGGGCCTATAGACCATGGAGCTGGAATCTGTGTCAATCTTACTGAGATCACCCGTGGCAAGAGACTCTAGGGTACCTCTGGTTACATATATAATTGTTACCAGCATTGACACCAATGGTAAGCTGGTCTTATAAATTACGTGAGGAGTGAAAAAAACTCTTCTCACTTTGCTAATTTTCCGGTGTCCATGATCAGGCAAGATATGGATGCATCTCTTGGCATATTTTCTTCCAGTCATTTAGAAAATTATCTCTATTGTTTTGGGAAAATAATACAACCCCATTGTGAAGAATTCAAATAAAGCAGAAAAGGATGAAAGTAGGGGGAAAAAAAATCACTCCAAATTCCATGGTCTAGAAATTACAGATGAGCATTATTTGAAACATCTTTCTATGCCGATGTAAAATTAGGAAGATGAGATAGAAATATTTTGTTAAAATGGGATTATTTTATAGGTTCAATTTTTAATTTAAAAATATTAAATTTATTTTATTATAATTTACTGGAGAGGAACTGGAGAGAAACTAAAGGAATTGTTGAAAGTCAAATAAAGTGTCTTTACTTCAAGAGATAATTTCTTAAAATATCCCTCAATTCCTAAAGGAGAGATTACAAAAACATTAAAGTTGTGGTCATTATGTTTCTATTTTAAATTATATGTTCCAGTTTTGTCTATCTCCCCACTTTGAAAAATGATGACACTAGCACTCTTATTTCTTCTCTTTTATCTCCCAATTTTTATTTATATTATTTTTACATTTTACATTTATTAATTTTACATTTTGTACAATGTATTTTCACATTTTTTACAAAATTATTTCACAATTTACAGATTTTTATATTTTACTGTATTCTAACAATAAGTCTCATGGATTTCTTTCTATGCATGTGTTTTTTTAATTGAACTACAATCCACGTACCATAAAATTTTCATTTTAAAGTGTACAATTTAGTGGGTTTTGCCACATTCATGAAATTGTGCAACCATCACCACTATCTAATTCCAGAACATTTTTATCACCCCAGAGCAGTCATTTCCCATTCCCTCCCTCCCCACCTCCTCAGACCCTGGCAATCATTAACATACTTTCCATCTCTACGGATTTGCCTATGCTGGACATTTCATATAAATGGAATCATACATTATGTAGGCTTTTGTGGCTGACTTCTTTGATTTATCATTATTTTTCAAGGTTCATCCATGTTGTACCAAGTGTCAGTACTTCATTCCTTTGTATGGTTGAATAATATTCCATTGTATGGATATACAATATTTTGTTTATCCATTCATCTGTTGATAGACATTTTGATTGTTTCCACTTTTTGGCTACTATGAATAATGTCTCCATGAACATCTGTGTATAAACTTTTACTACAAACATGTTTTTAATTCTCTTGGATGATACCTATGAGTGCAATTGCTGGGTCATATAACTCTGTTTAACCTTTTAAGGAACTCAGACTGTTTTCCAAAGTGGCTGCACAATTTTATATTCCTATCAGCAATGAATGAGGGTTCCAATTTCTCCTCATCCACCCCAACACTTACTAGCTGTGTTTTTCTTTTCTAGTCATTCTAGTAAGTGCGAAGTGGTATCTCATTGTGGTTTTGCTTTGTATTCTCCTAATAACTAATGGTGTTGAGCATCTTGTCATGTGCTTCTTGGCAACATGTATGTCTTCTTTGGAGAAATGTGTATTCAAATCCTTTTTTTGCCCATTTTTAAATTGGGTTATTTGTCTTTTTATTGCTGAGTTGTAACACTTCCTCATGTATTCTGGATACTAGACTCATCAGATACGTGTTTTGCAAGCATTTTCTTCCCTTCTGTATGTTCTTTTTTCCCAATCTGCAGCACAAAAGTTTTTTAAGTTTGATGAAGTCCAATTTATCTATTTTTCTTTTGTAGTTTGTGCTTTTGATGTTATATATCAGAAACCATTGTCTAATCCAAGTTCACAAAGATTTTAACTTATTTTTCTTCTAAGAGTTTTGCAGTTTTAGCACTTATATTTAGGTATTTGATACATTTTAAGTTAACTTTTGTATATGGTGTGAGGTAGGATAACTTCATTTTCTGCATGTGAATGTTTGGAAGTCCCAGCACCATTGTTGAAACAACTGTTCTTTTGTCTGTTGAATTGGCTTGGAACTCTTATGGTAGGTTATTCTTGATGTTTAATATTTTGTATCAGATTTTTCAGGAACACTGGACTTTTTCTATCTGTATATTTGTTTTTTGCTTCATTTCAGGGCAATTCACTTGTTTTATAAAATAAAACAAGTATCTTTGTATCTTCTTTTCATTTGTTGTATTATTTATTTCACAGATGTCAATTATCTTTACATTGGATCATCTTTGTCTGTCTTCCATATTTATTAGCTTCTAATTGTTTTAAACTCTTTTTCTTTTCATCTGCATTTACCATGATCATCTCAAGTCTTTCCTTTATGTTAGTATTGGTATTTTCAGCAGCATCTGTTATTTGCAGTTTTAAACTATTAGTGCCATAATGATGCTGTTTTGGTCTTCAATTTGTTTCCTTGGGTCCTATTCATCTAATTGTAAAATTTTTATCATCTCATCTTGAGCTCTTTTTAAAAATGAAATTAGATTCTTATTATATTTTAAGATATAAAGCAATTGTTTGGTTATTGTTGTCTGTATTAATTTGCTAAGGCCGCCATAACAAAGTACCACAAATTGGGTGTCTTAAACAACAGAAATGTCTTGTCTCACAGTTCTGGAGGCTAGAAGTCCAAAAGTGAGGTGTCAGCAGGGTTGGTTCCTCCTGAGGGCTGTGAGGGAAGGATCTGTTCCAGGCCTCTCTCCTTGACTTGTAGACGGCTGTCTTCTCCCTATGTCTCTTAACATCATCATTCTTCTATGCTTGTCTCTCTGTTCAAATTTCCCTTTTTTGTAGGGACATCAGTTGTATTGGATTAGGGCCCACCCTAATGATCTCATTTTAACTTGATTTCCTCTGTAAAGACCCTATCTCCAAATAAGGTTACATTCTGAGGTACTGGGAGTTAGGACCTCAACATAGGAATTTTGGGAGTCATAATTCAACCTGTAACAGTCAGTAGTTTTGTTTAGTTTGTGATGTTGGCATTTTTTCTGCTTTTATTATTTTTTGCTCATATTCTTGAGTGTTAGAGAAGGAACGTACTTAGGACATTTCAGTTGGCTTTCTTAACCTGGAAGTCTCTTCACTTTCCTTTGTAACCCTTGAATCACAAAGGTTTCATTCTATTTCTTTGGCTTCACTTCCTGTAGGAAGAATCATGTCCACACAGTCCAATTTGTAGCCACTTGCCACATGTAGCTATTGAGCACTTGAAATGTGTTTAGTGTGAATTGAGGTTTGCTGTAGATTAAAATACACATTGAGGGGCTGACCCAGTAGCACATTCCGCTTCAGCGGCTGGGGGTTGACCGGTTCAGATCCTCAGTGAGAACATGGCACCACTTGGCAAGCCATGCTGTGGTAGGCATCCCACATATAAAGTAGAGGAAGATGGGCACGGATGTTAGCTCAGGGCCAGTCTTCCTCAACAAAAAGAGGAAGATTGGCAGCAGATGTTAGCTCAGGGCTAATCTTCCTCAAAAAAAAAAAAAAACCCACACATTGAATATCAAAGACCAGTACAAATTAAGAAATAATGTAAATAAAAAAATAATGTAAAATTTAAAATGTAAATTCTTTTACATTACATGCATCACATTTTACATTAAATTCTTTTACATCTCATTAACAATATTTATATTGATAATATGTTAAAATGTTATTTTTTATATAAGTTAAATGAAATATATCAAGAAATTAATATCACTTGGTTCTTTGTATTTTTTTAAATGTGGCTACTAGAAAATTTTGAATTACATATGTGGCTCATATTTGTGGCTCATATTAGATTTCTATTTATTCTACGTGTTTCTAGAAGTATATTTTCTATCTCTAGGGCTGACCTAGACTTTAGAAAACCAAAAGGTCTGATACCCATCCTGGTGGTGGCAGTGGTTGGGGTTACCTTGCATGCCCTTCCCAAGGATCAGGTGATTTGCTGGTAAGTGTTTTGTTGAGACAGAAAACACACAAATTAAATCTTCACCAGGTCACTGTGCTAGTTAAATCTTCAGTGGAGCATCTCAGTATATATCTACAAGTTCAAGGTATCCATTATCGTCCTGACCTGGTGTGTTCCTTGCCTCCTCTGATCTCACCTATTATCATTCATTTTGGAACAAAGCCCCCAAACTCTGGTATCTACCAGCTGGGTCTACAGCTTCACTCTGAGGCAGGCTGCATTTGAGTAATAATTTATTCTCTGAACTGGCTCTTCTAACCTTTGCAGAGGATTTGCCAAATGCATCTCAAGATGAGGACAGGCTCTCCCCCTCTTTTTCTTTCCCTTCTATCAGTTTAGAATTTGTAAGATGTAAATTTCCCTTCATCTTGTCTGAGGCGAAAGTGTGAATGAGTAATGCCCACCAAAAAACTGTCAACCTTGAGGAGCCCAAACCATTTACATGAAGAAAACTTTAAATATCCATTCTGGATCTCTCACAGGCCACCCAGAGGGAGGCGTCCATTGTGAAATTCAATTACCAGACCTCGTTCAGCTGCTCCCTAGAAGACCAATTAATGTCCCCCCTTTCCTGCATGTGGAGGCTCTTTATAAAGCTGCAATTAAGGGTTTTCCAGAGGCAGAGCCTGTTTCCCTTTTAGGTAAATATAACGAACAGGAAACAAATCCTTCTTCTTTTTTGCTGTGTAAGGTGCACCCAGGGATGGGAAGCAGCCCACAGCCTGTGGACAGAGCTCCTCTTCCAAGTCGCTACACTCCTTCGCTTCCTGGGTCTGCCTGGGTCCAGGGGGAGTGAAAATTCTGGCATGATTCCTTCTTCCACATTTGTGGAGAATCTCCTCTGGACTAGATGCTGGGGGAATCACAGAGAACAAAGTCCTGCAAGCCTCAGTCCAGTGGTGGCTCCAGTGGTAGCGAGACAAGGGCTAACGACATAATTAGCATCACGGGATGCTGTAAGGGAAAGGGACAGCTATGTGATAGCAATTAGACCCCTCATCTGATTGTCACTTTTTTGGATTCTTATTTTATCTTTTCCTTTATTGTAGTTTATTTTTTATTATTTTTTGCTACAGAATCAGTGAAGCAAATCTCAAGAGGGAGAAGCACAATATGTCAAAAGAAATGTCAGGGGAACTGCTCGGGTTGACCGCTAGGTGGGGGGTTGGGGGGGTTAAGGGGGTTATGGCCAAGCCTCACAGAATAAACTTCCTCTTGCTGCCTAAGGCAGGCTCTAAACTTCCACCAGCCTCAGTTTAAAAACCACTGGGTTGAGAAATTATCTCCAGAATGCCCCTTAACTGTCCCGAGAAAGTTCTCCCCAAGTTGAAGTCGGTAAGCAGCCACCTTCTCTCCCCAATATTGTCCAAATCCACAAGCTCAGCCTCCCAGTGGCAACATCAGTAGTACCTACCTCATCAGGTTGTTGGGAGAATTAAATGTGAAGTGCTTAGCGCAGTGTGCAGAACATAGTAGGTGCACAATAAATGGCTGTTGTTATTCTCATTATTATTGTTCAATCTTGTACTCTGGAGACAGCATGAAGTTTGCCCTGATCGTGCCCTCACACAGGGACAAACAGGGTTGTGCCCTGACCCATGTGTCTGGATTCTTGTCCTAGTCACCTGTCCTGTCCCCAGGCTTGTTAGGTCTGGTTCTGGGCTGGAGGACTTCTGATCCCTTTTTCACAGGGAGGACAGTCCTTCAAGGCTCCAGCTTTGATTTGAATGGGTCTTGGTTCCGGCTCACTGTTTCACAGGGCCCCAAGGTCACATCTCCTGTCCAGCAGGGATATTTTAACCTCTGTCCCTTGTCCCTGAAGTCCAGGGATGTGTCCTGGAGGCTGCTGCGACATCAATTGAGAGTTTACTATCCTTGCTTTAAGATCACTGATTTTCAGGCACTTGGGGATTTCCCTTTTCTCCTTCTAAACTGAGCTATGTACTAAAAAGACTTTTTTTAAAGATTGGCACCTGAGCTAACATCTGTTGCCAATCTTTCCTTTTTTTTCTTTTCTTTTCTTCTTCTCCCCAAAGCCCCCCAGTCCCAGCTATACATAGCTGTATATTCTCGTTGTAGGTCCTTCTGGTTGTGGCATGTGGGACCTCAGCATGACCTGATGAGTGGCACTAGGTTCTCGCCCAGGATCCGAACCAGCGAAACCCTGGGCTGCCAAAGCAGAGTGTGTGAACTTAACCACTTGGCTACAGGGTTGGCCCCAAAAGATATGTTTTAAGATTTGTGTCCAGCTTTTCTCTACGTTTGTAGCTGAAATAAAGGTCCACATAAACTTGATAGACCACATTGCCAAAAGCAGAGTTCTCTCTTTCAAATAATTGTGTAAAGATTTCATGTTCACTTTTATCAGCAATGGACAAGCATCTATGGGACTACACAGAACCAGTCTTCACCAGCAACATTGTGTGGCAGTGAGAAGCAATGGCTACAGTGGAGTGATCAGACTTTCTAGTTCTCTCTGTAGGTCGCACTGGAACTATACTGATGCCCTAAACCCAAACTACTCCCTAGACTTTGAAATCCAGGGACCAGAGGAGACCTAAAGAGGGAGGTTTGAGCCCTTGTACAAATAAGGGCATGTGAAGACTTGAATGAGTGGAAAATTGGAAAAAAGTGACCATATTTGTGCCCTCAAGGTGGCAAAGTATGTCATTCTGGTTATTTCAGTTTAAAAATCTCAGGCACATGATTTGTACTGAGACCTTAGAGCTTGGTGAATGGGGAATCCAGCTATAAACTGGAAAGGCTGGACAGACTGTGGAAGGAAGGGAGAAAATGGCTCAACTGAGTCTGTACTAGGGCTGGAGTTATTGACCCTGTAACTTAGCCAGGATTTTCCTTGCCACTTGGAGAAGGGCTGAGCCTGTAGTAGATGTCAACAGGCCTCAGCTGTAGGGCAGGGAGGAGGCAGGAATAGAAACCAGGCAGAGGTTAATGTATATTTCATGATACTATTCTTTGTTAGGTGGCCCAAAACTCAGGTTGAAAAGGCATGGGTATATGGACAGTAAAGGCAACTGCTCTCAGACATGATAATAAGATGGTTTGGGGCCGGCCCCATGGCTGAGTGGTTAAGTTCGCACACTCTGCTTTGGCAGCCCAGGGTTTTGCCAGTTCAGATCCTGGGCTCAGACATGGCACCACTCAAGCCATGCTGAGGCGGCATCCCACGTGCCACAGCTAGAAGGACCCACAACTAAAAATATACAACTATGTACCTGGGGACTTTGGGGAGAAAAAGGAAAAATAAAATCTTTAAAAAAAGTAGTAAGATAGGTTTAATCTGGCTGCAAATAAGAGGAAATCTAATACTGCTTATGGAAAAGGGGACGTTATTAGTTCACAGTCAAAGGCTGCTGGCTTCAGGTACAGCTTGATCAGGAGCTCAGATGAGCTCACCAGATCCTACCTCCATCCACTCCTTCTTTGTGCCTCTTCAGTTGCTGGCTTGAGTTCCAGGTCTTATGTAGGAGCAAGATGGCAGTAGTTGACCCAGCACTTACGTACTTTTAGGTTTTGAGTAGTGTAGGAAAGAGAGAGTCTCTTTCCCAGAATCCCAAGTAAAAGTCTCACTGGATCTCATTGGCTTTGAAAGGGTCATGTGCCCATCCATGAACCAACTGTTGGGACCAGAGGAATGAGATGTGCTAAATCAGAAGTTCCGCCCCCAGAGTGGAGGATGAATTCAGTTTCATCAGATTCCAAGTGGACCGATTATGGGGCAGGGAGTGTTTTCTCAGAGAAAAATTGTTGTGTGAATACTAGAAGGAGGATGGATGCATGTGGATGGATGGGTGTGAGCTACAGAAAGACATTGTGTGTGGAAGTGGGAACAGGACTGTCCCTAGGGTGCACGGGTCCCTGGACAAATATGTTTTGGGGAGCCCTGCCTATGTAAAAAATTTGATTAGAAACATATTACAAAATTCCTGGGGCCATGCTAGGTATAGTGATTTATTGAGAAGATTTGGAATAATGGGTACAGAAGATGTACTTATATATTTGTTTATTGTTCAATCAGCACACATGAAGATTCTTTGTGGAATCCATCTTTTCCTGTTCTTTACTGTCAAACGTGCTGTTCTGGGCTAATGTCATATCTCCCACTTTGAGAAAAAGGCAGCAACACTGTTATTGCTCACAATGCCTTGGCTCAAATAGATCTTCATGCCTCTGCATTTCCCTAATACCATTTATTTAATGCTGATTGCACCATTACTGATGAGGCTGCATCATCCAGTGTGCTGCCAGTGAATACTGGCTTCCATTGACTCTCAAAGGTAGTGCTTCATTGATGATGACCACTGATAGAAGTCTTACCCAGAGTATGGAGAATCTGTGAATGATTCATTTTCTGATCATGTTAAATTTACCACTTGGAATTTTATGGTGTAAATGTAGAACAACACATCTTACAACCATGTCTTCTCTTGAACTCTTTGGGCCACAGTTACTGCATTCCTAAAATGTGATCTATTTCAGTGTTGGCTTCACGCCTGCCTACACGCACCAGTGGTAGCATAGATGAGGGGCCCATGGATGAAGCAAGAACAGTACCATTCATGCAAAGAATGTGCATCCTCCTCCAGCACAGCTTAAGGCCAACCCAGAAGAGCAGGACTTGCCGTATCAATCAGAGGCGAAAAAGGACATTGGTAGGAAGGGCCCAAGGACATTGCAGAACAATGAGTAGGCATAGCCACACCCAGAGGACTGTCTGACATGTGACTTGAAGCCTGCAGAGGCTAGGGTTGGGGGTCAGCAGCAGAGAGTGCACAGGGTAAGGACACCTGATGCCGCCCTACAATCTGGGGGTGCTGCAGATCAGAAGGGGGCACTACAGTCTGAACACAGGTGCATGAGAGCCAATGGTTAGGCCCATACACATGGATCAAGCCCAAGGGTCCATTTTAGGCCATTAATAGTCCAGAGCTATGAACCCCTCCTGTAAGTCACCCAAAATCTGTGTGTCAGCATCATTCTGGAGACTCAATCTCACATGATACCACAAAACAAATACCACACCAGCCAAAAGGAGTAATCTGCTCCTACACTACCCCCCTGAACCAGGTCCCAGTCATGAGGCCCCAGGACCACCCTATAGGTGTGAGTCCTGGGGCAACTCAAGTCATCTGTTCGACTCCACAAGTTGGGTAGAGACCACTTTGAAGGAGAAGAACAAGAACAGGAACTCATGGGAAGCCCAGCTCAGGCTCAAGGAGCCCAACCCTCGTGGCACTGCCAGACCTAGCCAGTCCTAGTCCCAGAGGGTCTCTTAGAAAATTTTGAGGTAGATGTTTCTGGCATCTGAGACTCAACACAGGACCAGTTCTGAGCTTAGGACACCAGGCCTCAATAGCTCTGCCAGCCCCACCCGGTCCCAGACATCAGAAAGGGACTTCCTTTGAAGAAGGCACTCCAAAGTGTAGGGCCCTTGGGGCATGAGCGTGGGGCAGGGAAGCCCCCTTGCCTGGGTCTCCAGGCAGTACTGAGAAGGAGCTGACCATGTGTGGACGCCAGATTCGCAGTTCAGCTTGACACATTTACTGAGCACCTGCTAAGTGCCAGGCACTGGATGGGGACAAATTAGAAATCTGTGAGGCCTCAGTGCATTGCATATGGAGATGCTGCCAGAGCAATTACCCACTGGTTGCATGGCATTACTCCACTCTTCCAGTAGATTCCAAATTGCCTGAAATGGAGAGCAGCCCCATGCATCCAGGGACCTGTTTACACCTAACTACATCCACTATTTCATTCAATTCCAATAAATATTACGTAACAGGAAATGCTGAGGTTTATTCCATGTATTCCAGGTATTTGTTTATACATCATTAGTTTCCAGAGAGAGCCATGGAGTGGAGGGCGGGGAGTGTGGAGACAGAGAGAAGCCCAAAGAGACGCATCATGAGAAGCCCAACCCAGGACTGCAGGTTGTCAGTGAAAACAAGGATCTTTCTATCCTCCTTCCACTTGGGTTCCTCTCAGACCTCATGCCTTAGTAAAGACTCCACTGGCTATAAGAATGAGAAAACTACTAAAAAAAAAAAAGTGAGACTCCCAAGGGCTCACATGAGGAGGCAGAGAGAATCACTAGTCAGATAACTATGGCACTCTTGTTCAGGTGAGAAGAGAAGTAAGCTGATGACAGGGTTGAATAGCTTGGAACATAGGGGGATTTTAGAGAGCTCTTAAGGGAGAAGACAAGGAGAGATACAGAGCAGTGAGCAGTGTGGGAAGGTATGGATCGGGAAGCCTAATTAGCACCTGATGTATGATGTGAGAGGCAAACCCGCTTCTGTCTCCCACGAAATCTTCAGTAAAATGTCTTTGTTAATGTCCTGTGGCAGCCGTCACAATCCCTGCTCCTTCATTCCCAAAGCTTCACCAACACAAGGCTGTTGGGGGTTGTATTCGTTTCCTAGGGCTTTCAAAGCAAATAAGCACAAACTTGGTGCCTTAAAACAACAGAAATGTATTCTGTCACAGTTCTGGAGGCCAGAAGTCTGAAATCAAGGGGACATCAGGGTCTCTCTCCCTCTGAAGGTTCTAGGGGAGATCTTGTCTTACTTCTTCCAGCTTCTGGTGGTCTCAGGCATTCCTTGGCTTGTGGCCACATCACTCCAATCTCTGCCTCCATCTTTATCACCATCTTCTTGCATTCTCCTCTGTCTATGTTTTCTCCTCTTCTGTTTCTTATTAGGACACTTATCATTGGATTTAGGGCTCACCTGATTAATCCAGGATGATCTCATCTCAAAATCCTTAAGTCTGCAAAAACTCTTTTTCCAAATAATGTCACATTCATAGTTTCTGTGGATTAGGATGTGAACATATCCTTTTAGGAGGTCCACAATTCAATCCACTACTGGAGTAACAACTGATACAAAAGATTTGGGAACAAAGAAAAGGTGGTGTCATCACAGAATAAATGATGTCTTTAAACTGAGCATTAGACATTGTTGTGGCCAATGTCCCCCAGCTGGGAATGTCCTACTGGGTACCTGACTCCTTTCGCCCCAGCCTGTTGCTGAATTCTCTCTTCCCCATCTTCCTTCTATATATTATTTACAAAAATCCATTAGAACAAAGAGTTAAACAAAGGTTGAAAATAAGGAAAAGATATATGAGGCAAGTACAAAAGCCAGTATTTAGGTAAAACTGAAAATCCCTTTTGCTCAATCTCAAACAGTGAACAGCAATGTTGGCCCCTCAGCAGGGATCTCTTTGCATAATCAATAAGTCTCTTGAAATGTTTTCCCAAACAAAAGGAGCAATTCTCTCTCAAAGAAGAATTCCAACATCTGCCTACAGAGAGCAATAAGCGCAAACTGCTCATAAAATAAGTTTTCTCCTAGCACCTGTAAACCACAAAGCTGACCTCTCTGGTTTCCTCTGAATCTGATCAGGCAGAGAGCTTGGGCTTCCCTGCCTCCTTGTTCTGGAAGGGATTTTGCAGAGATGACGAGAGTTAGTCCTCAGTTCAGGAAACATTCAGTTAGGCTGTGCTCATCCTTATTTCTCTTTAGGCCTTTAAGCAGTTGTTCCAAAGAGAAAAGCAACCCCAGTTGATTTACATCTGTTATTTTTGAGTGTGGGGTTGTGTGGGGAAGGGACATCCTCTTTCCAGGCTCAGTTTTCCCATCACTAACTGTGATATTGTGCTTTATAATAAGAAATACGTATTTGGTCTTCGTCCCCACTGCTGGCACAGAGTTCTTAAGACTTCCAGAATTTCCTAAGTGTTAAGAGTGATAAAGGTGAAACGACTGTCTTTTGATATTCACAACAAGCCCCATTCAACTACAAGTGAGTTTATGTTAATGAGGTGACTTTTGGAAAGTCCCTATGGATGGGGGCTGGTTGCCAGGGGAACCAATCTGATTAGAAGATTGGAACTTTCAGTCCCACCCCTCTGACTTCTGGGGAGGGGAAAGGGGCTGGAGATTGAGTTCAATCCTTAGTGGCCAATGATCTAATCAATCATACCCGTGTAATGCAGCTTCCCTAAAAACCCAAGAGGATGGGATTTCATGAGCTTCTGGGTTGGCGAACACGTGGAGGTGCTGGAAGAGTGGCATGCTCAGAGGGAGCTCCTCGCCCCTTCCCCACATACCTTGCCCTATGCATCCTCTTCCTTCTGGATGTTCATTCATATCCTTTAAGGTCCTTTGTAATAAACTGGTAATCTAGTAAATAAACTGATTCCCTGAGTTCTGTGAGCTGCTCTAGCAAATTAATTGAACCTGAGGAGGGGGTTGTGGGAACCTCCGATTTATAGCCAGTAGGTCAGAAGTACAAGTGACAACCTGAACTTTCAATTGGCACCTAAAATTGGAAGGGAGGCGGGGAGCAATCTTGTGTGACTGAAGCCTTAACCTGTGGGATCTGACACTGTCTCCAAGAAGAATTGGAGAATTGCCTGGTGGCATTGGAATAACACAAAAAACTAAATACAAGGAGAGGGGATCTCCGGGACATCTGCAGAGAGACCTCAGATGTTGTTCCCTGTTATCTGTTTCAATATAGGACTTCCATGTCAGATTTCATTTGAAATAAGTTTGAAGACTAGTGAACTCAATGACTTCTAAGGGCTCCATCCAGTTCTGGATGAAGGGAGATCTGTAGAATGGTTTAGGCTGATCCTTCTCAAACTTCAATGTGCATATGAATCACCTGGGGATCTCGATACAATGGAGATTCAGCAGCTCTAGGGTGGGGTCTGAGAGTCTGCATATCTAACCAGCTCCCAGGTGATATTGATACTGCTGCTCCATGGACCACACTGAGTAGAAAAAGTGTAGGCCATGGTAGATTCTATGGGTTTTACTCTGAATGAGGTGAGAGCCACTTAGAGGGGTTTGAGTGAAGAGATGACAAGATCTGAGGTATGTTTTAAAAGGATCACTATGACTGCCGGGAGGAAAATAGGGGGTTAGGAGTCATGAGGATGGAAACAGAAAGTTTAGGAGGATATTGCAATAACCCAAGTGAGAGAGGCAATAATCCAGATGAGAGATTCATTAAGAGTTCATGCAAAAATTTTAGTCTTTTAAATTTAGTCTTTATAACTGTTTCCCAAAATAGGATACAAATCGACGGTGGTATATGAGATCCTTTTAGGTAGCACTCAAAGTAAACCATGTTTTATTTTTAATAGTTATGTGTTTATTACAAGTGTTTGTGGTTTTCATTTTTAGTGATGATATATGATGCGGGCTCCGTCAGTCGAGGAGTCGAAAGAAAGATTTCTTGGACTCTCAAGGTCTGGCAGTAGTGCTCTTTTATTCAGAGAATAGCATGGAGTAGCATGGGGACAGGACCCATGGGCAGTAAAGAGCTGCAACGGGTTGGTGGTTAGGGCTAAACTTATAAGGCATAGGTATATGAGTTACCTCTTTATAAGACAAAGAAAAGATCATGAAAAAAAATTGTTAAAATGGTATCAGTGTAGGTGGGGTCTGGTTACTGGGTGGTCCTATAACTTTGGATGGGAATCAGGTCAGATCAGGCCAGGATGTCCTATGCTTCCGGGGGGATGATATAGATCGGTATGTAGGGCAGGACACCTTGGACTTCTCTCCCTGGGACAGCCTCGTCCTCATCAATATACAGTTAACTTTTAAAATAAAAGTTTTTAAGTTTATAAAATGAGAGTTAATTTAAAGCAAAATACAAAGTAAAGTAAATTAGCAGTGGTGATACACACAGACAGCAAATGTGAAGGTGGCTCCCAAATGCCTGAGGTCTAGAAAACGCTGAATTTAAAATTCATTAATTTATTACTGGTGGTTATTTATTTCTTAGGGTAATTTTTTTCTTAAAAACACGTCTCACGTTCCCTAGTAAAAGACAAGGAGAAAATGGGAACCAGAATTTGACAGTGGCTTTGTGAGTCACCTTTCAAAACTGCATTCCAGAGTTTAATAAATATCTATGTCTCACAAAGTCACTGTCCACTGACAGCGCTTCAACAACACAGGGCACAGTTGAAGGGTCACCCCATGATGGCTGATCCAGGGTCATGAGCTGGCCTCCAGTTAAGGGGGTGTCCTCAATTCTGGCAGAGCATAGAATCACCTCTTAAAAAAAAAAAAAAAAAAAAAACAAAACCCAGGTCCCACCCCAGAACAATTACAGACTAATCTGATGGTGGGGTCTGGGAATCTCAGTGCTTTGAAAGCTCCCAGGTGATTCCATGCCTGTTTATCCTCTTGCTTCTTGGTGCAGAAGAAATAGTATGGCTTTTGGAATAAGACAAACCTGGGTTCAAATCCTTCCACTTGTGTTCTGTGTGATCTGGAGCTACTCATTTGACCTTTCTGAGCCTCTTATACCTCACCTATACATAGGCGTAGTCACACCACCACTTAGGGTTGCAGCGATGATTCAACAGCACAACATCAGCCATGTGCCCACACAGGGCATGTGGACAGTGGGATTCAGCACATCCTTGTCCCTCCTTCCCTCAGTGACACTCCTCCTGCCCAGAACCTGACACAGAGTGAAGGGGCACTCAGGAGCAAAACCTCAACTCCTGTGTGGGCTCAAAGAGCAGAGGTTTGAGCTGATTATTTGCGGAGAATAACAATGCCCATGAATCAGATCCTTGATTCATTGTTTTCTATTTTTTTAATTAATGTTTAATTATATCAGTTCTAATTGAACAATTGCCTTTTTTTAAAAAAATAGAACATTATAAATAAAACACAAATTCTCTTTGCTCTTCTTCCACAATCCTGGTCCATGGACACTTTCTCAATATTGAACTTGGCAGGTGCCTTCCAAATCTCCTAAAAATAAACTTGCATATTTCATAGAAACAGATAGAAAATATATAATATGGTTTATGTGTTTTTAGTGAATGTATTTTTTTCACTATATATGTCATTATGGAACTTTTTTAATGCAACAATATGTTTGCAAGATTTATCCGTATTGTTACCTATAGCTGAGTTCATTCCTTTTAGCTCCTCTATAATACTCCATTGTAAGGTTGTACCATAATTTATGTAACTATTTTCCTATTCATAGACATTTAAATTCTTTCCAACTTCTTAACATCACAAAGCTACCAAGAACATTCTTGTACCCACCTCTACATTCATGTGTATTTTTCACCTTTAGAATTACTCTTCATTTGCTTAACAGTGGAACGAGCACAGGATTGGGAGTCAATGGACTTGGAGCTGATTGCCTGGCACCTCTGAATCCTAGTCTCTCCATTCTAGGCCTGGTCTCTGCCCTCTTTCTGCCATGATTTTCTCCCCTTAACCACTTCACCTGCCTTGTCACTGAGCTCCTCTCTCTGGCTAGGTCTCTGGTTCCTCCCAATCCACCTCTAACATCAGCCATCATGTCATTCTTCTACTTAAAATCTTTCGTCAGCTGTAGAACCAGGCCCTGGTGAGGGCAGAGCCTCCGGGTTGAGGTATAGGAGGCCCAGGGTGGTGGGGCATTGAGATAGCACAGAATCATGATGACCTGGAAATGATCGACGTGGAGAACTCTCCACTGATCACTCAAATACTCCGCCCCATGAAGTCTACCTGGGCACGATTGCTTCCCCCTACCTCTCATGGTGCTCTGTCCTGCTACTCTGTCAGCACTTTGCACACTGAATTTTAGCATATTATCTTCCTGCCTGTCTCCCCTCTGATCTGTGAACTCTCTGGAGGCTGGGAGTGTGTGTCTGAATCCTCAGTGGCCAAACAGGGCTTGGTTCGAGTGGTAGGTACGAATTAGTGTTCGTTGAATAACGTGCTTAGGCTTGGAGTTTGATGGGCAGGGCAACAGAGCAGTCCTGGCAGGTGGCCAACATCAGGAAGTCCACCACGTCTGTGTTAATCAGGGGTCCTGAAGTTGGCAAAGTATAGTTTGCAACCTTCAAAATGGCAAGGGGAAGCCAGGCTCCAATCCTAGAAGGGTGGGTGTCTCAATTATCTATCACTATTTCATAAGCCACTCCAAATCTGAGTGGCTTAAAGCAACAATTTATTATTTCCTATGATTCCAAGGGATGGCCAGATGCAGCTGGGCAGTTCTTCCACGAGATGTTTGCTGGGGTTATTCACGAATTCAGCTGGGGGCTCAGTTGGGGCTGGAATTTTCAAGATGCCAGCTGCGGTGGCTGAAAAGCTGGTGGCTGCCTAGGCCTCATTCTCCAGCAGGTTAGCTGGTCTCCTTTCTCCATGGCTCAGGGCTCCAAGAGAGCAGAAGCCGCCAGGGCTCTTAAGGGCTAGGCCTGAAATTGGCACAGCAGCAGGTCAAAGTCAAATCCCCAGGTCAGGCCAGATTCCAGGGAGGAGGAATGGCTCCGCCTCTTGACAGGAAGAGCAGCATGTACATCCAGGCTGGCAGGCATTGTTGGTGGTCATCTTTGTAGGCCATCTCCTACAGCTGGAAAGAAAGTCTGGACTCTTTTCTTCCAGGTGCCACCCTTTATACTCACCTTTATCTAGGTCTTGGGCAGGGGACTGGTGGGGGTGACAGGTGGTTGGTGATGCCTGTGGGAGAGGCCCAGCATTTGCAGGGAGAAATCCAGAGTATTCAAGAACTACAAAGACTGTCAAAAAAAGGGAGTGATTGAAGGGAACACAGAGGCAGGGCAATGGTAGGAGGGTCAAGGCTGAGGTTCACGGGAGGGGCTGGAACCCCCTACATGTGTCACAGAGGTTAGATGGTGACAGTCATGTCAGAATGAACATACACATCTGATTACAGCAGGAAGAGGCAAGAAGAAGCATCTGGAGACATTGCCCCCCATTCTGACCTGCCTAGGAGACCACAGGTCTTGCCTCTCCCCACTCCCCAGGGATGGCTCTGGCCCCCTCAGGCCCTGGAATAATTTCTGAGCCCAACTCCCCCACTTAAGGACAAGACTATTCCTTGAGCTTCAGTTGCCCCCAGTCATAGAATAAGAACATCTGTCCAGTCTCTCCTGCTAATAAATATTTGAACAGCAGTTTGTTAATTTTTCTTACTCCTTGCAACAGAGATTAATTGCTATTTTACATTACACTCAAATTCTATTAGTTTAGGATTTACTTCCTCAGTGATACCACTGGCATTGGGCTTGAATAAAACATTTTAACCTAGACAAGCTCATTAAATTTTTGAAGGTGAGTAGACAGAAGGGAAGGAGAACCAGCCCTAGTTTTGCAGTTTTGAGGGTATCAATTTAAATCCATTATGGGTGTGTCAACAGAGTAGGGGCTGGGGGGGTGCTAGATGATAAAGGATGGAAGCCACTGGAAGGACAATCCTGTTCAGTTGTGTTGGGCCTCAGGCCAAGAGAACTAGCCCTTTCCCAGAGCCAGTCCCATTCCCAAGCTGGCTTCTGGCACCCTCAAAGTATTTACAACCTTGGCCCTGAACAGCTCATCCTGACCCAAATAGGACTCTGTTTCCCACTCTGTTCCCCATCATCCTAACTTCTGACAACTGAATCACTTTTTTTTTTTTCGGTGAGGAAGATTGTCCCTCAGCTAACATCTGTGCCAGTCTTCCTCTATTTTGTATGTGCAACACTGCCACGGCATAGCTTGATGAGCAGTGTGTAAGTCCACACCCGGGATCCAAACCCGCAAACTCTGGGCCACTGAAGTGGAGTGTGCAAATTTAATCACTATGTCACTGGGCCAGCCCCTGAGTCACGTTTTTTAGGGTCTGATTCTACTCCCTGGACCTGACACTCAGCCCTGCTGAGAGCAGTAAAGTTTTTCACCTGTAAACAGGAGATGTGACATTTATCCTGTTCACCATCATTATCATTGTAAATATGATGCTGTCCCTGACGAAGGGCTGGACCTTGTTTTTGAGATTTCCCCATCACCTGGGGCACACCTCATCTGTGACCGTGGCACCCTATATTGAGAACTCCTCTGGCCCAGAAACCAACTGCCCCACCCACACCCTCTCTGACTGCAGACTCTGCCCTTGCTGGTTCTACTCTTCCCTCTCTTCCCTACAGGGAATATGGTACAAACTCCACATACCCATGCCTACCAAATGCTATTTTGGAACTGAAAAGTCTAAGAAATTTCCATAGGAAATATTGAGGAATTGGGTGTTCAGCTTTTGGAAATGTGGTTTATAATTACATTCTCATTTTCCTGAAAACGTCTTACCCCTGGGTCTGATTTTTAGGGTCTGACCTTAATCCTTAGACTTGACATCTGGCTCTGCTGAGAATGGAAAAGTAACATGGCTGAGGTCAGAAACAAAAAGAAAGAAAAATGTGAAAGACTATAATTAATAAGACTGGATTCTTTTATTAAAGGGATCAATGCTGCAGTTGTTGGCTATCCTTCCTAGCGTCACCTTTGAAAGCTGGTGAAACAAAACCTACAGAGCATAAGGTCTGGTGTTGAACACTGGTCACCAGTGCAGATTTCCTTTACATTTATGGTCATTTTCTCTGTGGGTCTTTATGTCTTTTCTTTCAGTGGCCTCAGTTGGGCTCATCCCAATCAAACAGAAACGTTGTGATCATGTTCTATCTCAAAAGAAAAGGGTGTGGGGTCTTGATTCCTGAGTACCTCCTGCCCCATATGCAAATTTGCCCAACTCCCCCAGTTTCAGCTCTGGAAACCAAAGGCTTACTTTGAGGGGCTTTTTTTTTTTCTAAGGAAGATTCACCCTGTGCTAACATCTTTTGCCAATTTTCCTCTTTTTTTGCTTGAGGAAGATTAGCCTTGAGCTAACATCTTTGCCAGTCTTCCTCTATTTTGTATGTGGGATGCCGCTACAGCATGGCTGATGAGTGGAGTAAGTCTGCACCTGGGATCTGAACCCGCAAACCTGGGCTGCCGAAGCAGAGTGTGCCGAACTTAACCACTACTGTGGGGCCAGCACCTGATGGGCATATTTATGAAGCCACAGAATGTTTTTTGTGGCACTTTCCCCTGAGCAAGAGGTACCAACTTGGCTACAATTGCATATTTCAGAGGAAAGCTTCTGGAAGAGTCCAAGAAACTCTGCTGCATCTGGATAGGGAAGTGGCTAAATTATTTTATGTTTCAGAACACCTAATATCCCACTGTATAGGACTACTTGGAAAGCCAAGGGGGAGAAATGCAGGGCAGTGCTCACGGGGACCAGAACCAGAGCCTCAGGAACACAAGAAGGAAACGTCCCCTCTCTCGGGGTCCAATCTTTCTCTCTTCCCTTCCCTCTGGCCGCTTCTTCTGCTCCTATTCCTGCATCATGTCCACATGCCACCTAACTTTGGTTGGGTTCCCCCAGAAGCAGACCTTGAGATAAGGATTCAAGTGCAAGTAGTTTATTTGGGAGGTGAGCCCAGGAGATACTGGGCAGGGAGTGGGAAAGTGAGGCAGGGAAAAGAAGAGTGCACCATCAGCCAGTTACCACTGTGCAGTGGGAGCTCGATCCACTGAGATCTCTGGAGATGGTGTAGAACGGGGGTCAGAGTGACCTCACCCAAGGGGCTAGGAAACTGGGCATTCATCCCCCAGATTTCCATCAGTCATTGGTGGAGGGCTGCTCCCCGCACATTAACCCTCTGGCTTTTTTTGCATGCAGGTGACCATTCCCTCAGCAGAAAGTAGCCAGACAAAAGCTCCCAGAAGGAAGGTGGCAGGTCCCAGGTGCTTGCAGTAAACAGTGTTCACGGTGTCGAACAGGGGGTCTCACGATTACGGGCAGTGCACTAGCCATGACTGCTCCCTTGCCCCAGCCCAGATGCAATGTGAATTTTCATCACTAGTGCTTACCCTTTGTTATGGGCTGAATTACATCCTCCCAAAATTTATATGTTGAAGCCGTAATCCCTAATACCTCAGAAAGTGACTGTTTTTGGAGAAAGCATCTTTAAAAGGTGATTTAACTCAAATGAGCCTGTTAGGGTGAGTCCTAATCCAATTTGACGGGTGTCCTTCTAAGAGGAAATTTGGATACACAGAGAGACTCCAGGGGTGTACACTCACAGAGAAAAGACCATATGAGGACACAGAGAGAAGGCAGCTATCTGCAAGCCAAGGAGAGAGGCCTCAGGGGGGACCAACCCTGCCAGCACCTTGATCTTGGACTCCTAGCCTCCAGAACTGTGAGGAATAAATTCCTGTTGTTTAAGCCATGCAGTCTTTGTTGTGGCAGCCCTAGCAAATGAGTACATCCTTCTCTGGTTCTGCTTCTACATCCCCAGAGTTGCCTCTGGTTGGCCCAGCTCATCTTTTCGAGCCAGGCCACAGATCAGAACTGACTGAGCCATCTTTGGGTCAGGTGTCCAACTCAGTCCAGTTGGCTGCTGGGAGGAAGCATGGCCAAATGACCAGGACTGTGGGTGAAGACAGATCTCTAGAAAGGCAGCATCACTGGGGAAGGCACCCCAGATTTGTCTGTACTTTGGCCTTCTGAGATGGTCCTAAACTGAGACGGCCAGTCATCCACATGCTTGCTTTAATCCAGGGCGTCTCCAAACCACTGTGTCTTTGTCCTAGAGATAGATCATCCAGCGAAATAAGTCAACACAATGCTGAGCACCTAGACACTGCTTCAGACAACCCACACCTCAGGCCAGGTGTTGGCTGGTTTCCTGGCTTGGGGATTGTGACCGTGAAAGCCCCACTCCCTGTCCACTGGGGCTGAATCAGAAGCTGAGAGGCACAGCTCGCCTTGTCTGGAAACCAGCAGGATATGAGGCTGACAGTTAATTAGATTAATTAGGAAACCATGCCTTAAAATGTAACGTTGTTTTCATGAGCTTTTAAAGCCTATCAAAATGTTTGCTGAGCTTTATGGCTGGTAATTAACAACCTTGTAAAAATATAGAAGGAAACAAGGAGACGTCAGGGAGCTAATGAATGTGACAGCTGCCAGACACACAAACAGAGCCTGCTTCTGGCTTTCACATCTGCTGGGTTCGAATCCCAGCTCTGCTTCAACTTGCTGTGGCCTCACCCTCTCTGGTCTCATATCCTTGTCTGTCCAATGAGAAGGCTGGATGACCTGTTAGCCCCAAACCAGCCACATTTCTCGGCCTCTCCCTTTCTTCAGTCCTCCTGCAGGCTCCACGCTCTGACGGCTGTTCAATCATCAAGGCCTAAGTGTCCCCACAATAGGTAGCATTCTAGTATCTCAGGGCACTCCTCAGCATCTCACTCCAGGGAAGTGGACAAAGTTTTTGTGGCCAAAGGTCCATTCAATCTTCTTTAGCAACAAGAAGGTTGTCTTTGGTCCTTTGGGGGACCTCTGCCTCCTAGTTCCCAGTGCCTGTGCTTTAGACAGAGTTGATCCCACCCTCAGCACTGGCAGTAGGCCTGCATCTCAGCTATAGCAATGAGAGCGTCTCAAACCCCTGACCAGTAAACACAGTGATTTGTTCAGGAATGGTCACCTGACCCAACCAGAGCTAATGAGGCACAAAAGAGAAAGAAGCTCCTCTGTTCAGTTCCATTGGCATGATTTAGGCCTGGGCTTGTTGGCAGCCACTTTGGCACCATGTGGAGTGTGAATGCTAATCCAGAATGGAGCAAAGCTGAGCCAGATGATGGAGAAAGGTCAGGTTATAGTACCATTGTTTAGGCACCTGAATTTAGCTACTTCTTAAATTTATCCTTGGACTTTTCAATTACGTGAACCAAAAAATTCTCCTTATTTGTTTAAGCCATTTTGAGGTAACTATTCTGTCACTTACAAATGAGAGTTCTAACAGTTATGTGGTGTTTTTGAATATAGGAGTGTGACAGAGAGAGAGCAGGAAAGAAACAAAGTCGTAAAAACATAGAAAAAAATTTTTAGTGAAAGTACGTGTTAGAATTTCATATGCTGTTTCCTGTGCATATAATGTCGTTTGCCCTCTTTTTCCCTTTGAGGATTCCTATTTATCTTCTCAAAGCCCATCTCAGTGGCATTTCCTCTTTCCCAGCTCCTAAGACAGAGTTAGTCACTCCCTCCCCTGTGCCCCTGTGGTGGGTTGACATGTGAAGTCATGACATGAAGTCCATATACCTTTAACTCTGGGACCCTCTGTAATTGGACTGGGATGGATACATGGGGCTGCCCCTTGTACCTGGGTCAAATTGTCAGAAGGGAGAGAGGAAAAAACCTTCAGCTGTTATTGACAAGATTCATTATATTACCCAATGCCCCCTTTGACAAATTCCCAGAAAAATTTGAGGTGTCTTAAACAATTGGTAGATTTCTTTTTAGAAGATGATGATGGTTATGGAATCCATCAGGTTTCCTTTTTGCTTTCACCATTAGGGGACCCAAAGCTAAATCAAATGCTCTTGGCAAGGTTACCAGTGACCTCTGTGTTGTTAAATCCAATGGTCAGTCCTCAGATCTCACCTTATTTATCCCATCAGCAGCCCTAGACATTGAAGACCACTATCTCCTCATTAAAACCCTTTGTCATTTAGCTTCCAGGACGCTTTACTCTTTTGGTTTTCCTCCTAATCTCACTGGCCATTTTTCAGTCTTTGTTGATTTCTCCTCATCTCCCCAACCTTTAAACATAGGAAGGTCATAAGGTCTGGTCATTTGTCATGTTCTCATCTGTGTCACACTACCTCCATTGGCAATGTCACCTAGCCTCAAGACTTTAAATAACGTCTCTCTGATGATAAGCACAAGTTTATATCTCTAGCCTGGGCCTTTCTCCTGAACTTCAGACCCATATGTCCAACTGCCGATTTATCTCTTCTTAGACATCTGTATTTGTCAGCTTGGGCTGCCGTGACAAGATACCGCAGACTGGGGGGCTTAAATAACAGACATTTATTTTCTTACAGTTCTGGAGGCTGGAAGTCTAAGATCAAGGTGCCAGCAGGGTTGGTTTCTCGTGAGCCCTGGCTTGTAGATAGTCACCCTCTCGCTGTGTCCTCACATGGCCTTTCCTCTGTGTGTGCGTGAAGAGAGAGAGATCTCTGGGTGTCTCTTCCTCTTCTTGTAAGGATATCAGTCTGTTGGATTAAGGCCCCATCCTTTTGACCTCATTTAACCTTAATTACCTCCTTTAAGGCCCTAACTCCAATACAGTCACATTGGGAGTCAGGGCTTCAACATATGGATTTTAAGGGAATACAATTCGATCCATAACGTTACATCTAACAGGCATCTCAAACTAAACACATCCAAGACTAAATTCCTTATCCCCAAACCTGCTCTACCCACAGCCTTCCTCATCTCAGAAAATGAAAACGCCCGCATTTTAGTTGCTCAGACCAAAACCTTAGGGACGTCTCCGACTCCTTTCTCTTTTTTTCACACCCTCTCCAATCCATCAGCAAATCCTATTGCCTCTACCTTTAAAATATATCCTGTACCCAACCACTTCTCACCTCCTCACTGATTCTATTCTATTCCAAACTGCCATCATGTCTTGCCTGGATTATGACAATATTCTCCTAAATGGTTTAAATGCTTCTGTCCTTATCAACTTCCAGTCTATTTTAATCACAGCCTCCAGAGATATTTCTTTCAAGCCATAAGTCATATGGTGCCTTCCTCTGCTCCTGCAGTGACACCATCATGCTTGGATTAAAAGCCAGAGTCCTTACATGGCCTACAAGGCCCCACATGGTCTGTCCCCTTGTTACCATTCTGACTTTCTCTTCTACTGTGTGACTTCCCTTCATGCAAAGATGATGACTAGCGGTCACGACCGTGGTTGAAGTCACTCAGGGTAAGGGACCGAAGAGGAAGAGAAGAGAAGAGAATGTGGGGGCGGGCGGGGGAAGCCCAGGGAAGAGGTTTAAAAAAAAACAACACATAACCCTGAGAAGGGGCAGCCAGAGGACTAGGAGATGAGCCAGTGGGGGGGGCGGGGGGGTGGTCCCCAAGAGCCCAGGAAACAGATGTCTCCAGAAGGAACAATCTCTCACCAAAGGCCACAAGCCTAAACATCCCATCTTCAATTTCCCTTTCATGCTGTTAAAATTTTTAAACCTTTTTTAAATGATGAGCAATTTGTCACAGAAGCAGTTGGCAGCCAAGCCGGGTAAGGAGAAAAATATTAGCATCTTACTACTGGTCATTTTTTTTCCCCTTTTCAGCATAAGCAGGCCAGAACCAGTATCTATTATTAATAGATGCATGTTTTATTAAAGGTATAAAGACCAAAGATTTGTAAGTTTAATAATCCAGATTCTTATTTTAAATTCTCTAACGTTATTATTTATTGATCGGCTGGGGATGTGTCTTTTGTGATCGCCAATCTGCCAATGCCTGGAGGGGAAATAGAAGTGGTGGAATTAGGGGAGCTAGCATTGACACTGGCTTACTCGAGGGTGTGCAACCAAGCTCCCACCAAATGAGCACCCCTTCTGTGCCAGGCCCAGGGCCAGAAATGGTGCACAGGAGACAGGATGACAAAGGCACAATCTTCCCTAATTGGGGTAGCAGAAAATAAACAATATATGGACAGTGCAATAATTTGAGTGTGGATGAGGAGGAGAGCTGAGTGATTAAAAGCTTTTCTCTGGAATTAGGAAGGTTTAGGTCTCCGTGCCACTACTTACTAGCTGTGTGATCTTGGGCACAGTACTTTCCCTCTGAGCCTCAGTTTCCACGTCTGTAAAATGGGGATGATATATGGTTATCATGGAGATTAACTGAGATACTGATGCGTGTAGCTTGCTTGGCACTGTGCTCAGCACAGAGTAAGCCCTAGTGAAATGGTAGCTAAGGTGGTGGCGATTGGTGATGTGAAAAGGCAGGACGGGGCACACACTCTGGGCACTAATTCTTCCTGGAGGCGAGGGGTTAAGAGAAGCTTTCACAGGGGAGGATACATTTGAGCTGGTTCTTGAAGGATGATTAGAATTTCAAAAGGCTAACCAGCTGAGGGGAAGGACACTCCAGGCAGAGACAACAGCCAAGGAAAAGCCAGTGGTGAGTAAGTGTGAGCTGTATTTGGGGAAAGCTGAAGAGCTTGCTGTGGCTGGAGAATATGCTAGCTGGGGGGATGGGTGGGAGGCAGCTACGAAGGTGGGTCCCACGATGGTGCAGAGGGCCTGGAAAGCCACGCGAGGGGGTCCACGTTCCCCCTAAGCCCTAAAGGCTGTGGGGAGTCTTGAGGGCTTTTTTAAAAAATTGTAACCAAAAAAAAAAAAAACCATCTTAACCATTTTCAAATGTACAGTTCAATAATGTTAACTATATTTACCTTGTTGTGCAAAAGGTCTCTAGAACTTTTTCCTCTTGCAAAATTTAAGCTCTATACCCATCAAACAGCAACTCCCCATTTCCCCTCCCCTGAGCCCTGGGCAACCACCATTCCACTCTATTTCTATGAATTTGATACTCTAGCTACCTCATATAAGTGGAATCACACAGTATTTGTCCTTTTGTGACTGTTTTATTTCACTCAGCATAATGTCCTTGAGCTTCATTCATGTTGTATCATGTGACAAGATTTCCTTCCTTTTGAAAGCTGAATAATATTCCATTATGTATAGACCACATTTCCTTTATCCATTCATTACCTTGGAGGGTTTTAGGCAAGGATATGACCCAATTTGGTCTGTGATTTAGAACTGTTGCTCTGGAGGGCACTGTGGTTCTAGAATGGAGTGGAGAGGACAAAGTGGCAGCAGGGAGACCAGGGAGGGACTGGCACAGTTGTCCAGGCCAGATGATGGTGGCCTGGCCTCAGAGGGCCTGGATTCCAGAGACATCCTAGAGGTTGAATTGGGGGGATTTGATAAAGGTGACAAGCTATTTGTCCTAACTTTAGAAATCCAGAGGTGGCTCAGGTCTTTCCAGCCCCTCTCACCCCCAAAAAGAGGAGGAAAGGAGGGCCTGGTGGGTCTGCTTCAAGGGTAAGGAGGGGAGCTAGGGGAATGCTGTGGGGGTGGAAGGCAAATGCCAACTCCCAGTTCTGTCAGCCTTCAGAAAGCTCCCATCCTGCCAAGTACAGCCACCCCCAGAGCATGACTGGGACGTTGGGCAGGATGGCTAGCTGGCTACAGCTCTGAGGGGAGAGAACACAGGCCATCTGGTCCCTGTACCACCAGTGACTTACTGTGTGACCTTGGATAAGCCCATGCCCCTCTCTGGTCCTCAGTTTCCCCACGTGTAAAGTGAAAGAGTTGGTAAAGCATTAGCACTGCTGCAAATGATCATGATGGTGGTGGTGGTGGTGGTGGTGGCCAACTCTTCTGAGTGCTTACTTTCTGCCGGGCACCCTTCTAAGCGCTTCACAAGCAGTAGTGCATTAATACATTTTATTCTCCCAGTACTACTGTTATCCCCATTGTACAGATGAGGAAATTAAGGCAAGTCATTTGCCTGAGGTCACAGTGATAACAAGCAGAGCTTGAATTCAAATTCAGGCAATGTGGCTTGAGACCATTCCCTGGAATCCCTGGGAGCTTTAAAATATCAGATTCCTGGCCCCACCCCAGACCTGCTGGACCAGAGCCTCCAGTGTGACATGAATTGCTAAGATGCTCTCGGGGCTAAAGGTCAGGGTTGAAACTGAGGGTTCCTTGGGGTCCGAAAATGCCTGAGTCTGACCTGAGGGGGTGGAACCTGACTCTCCCTCACCTTCCCTGAGCACTGATTTTCCTTGGGTCCAAGGCTGAGTGGCCCTTTTGGGGACAACAGCAAAGGGGTGGCCAGGTCAGTCCTATCCCCTCACACATGACCTGGAAGGAGCAGCCTCCAAGCTTCCAACTCCCCCAGTCCTCCAGAGGGTCCCTGCAGGATGTAAGGGAATACAGATGACAAATGATCTCAAGAAAAGATACTCAACCTCTCTAGTAACCCAGGATATGGGAATTAAAGCAACAAGAAGATGCCCTGAAAGGTTCTCAAGAGGGGAGGGATGTGGTCGGACACCTTCCTAATCAAACTCATCCCTGCTCCATTTGGAATTTGAATGCACTTGAGTACTTTCAAGAGCTAAATTATTCCCCTGGGGGGTGGTGCATACTATCATGACAGTATGAGATCCACAGATATCTTGGCATTTGGTTATTTATTTATTTTTGCTGAGGAAGATTGGCCCTGAGCTAACATCCATTGCTAATCTTTCTCTTTTTGCTTGAGGATGATTGTCCCTGAGCTAACATCTGTGCCAGTCTTCCTCTGTTTTGTATGTAGGTCACCACCACAGCACGGCTGCTGACAAGTGGTATAGGTCTGTGCTGGGAACCAAGCCCAGGCTGCCAAAGCAGAGCACACCAAACTTAACCCCTAGGCCATGGACCTGGCCCCTTGCATTTGGTTTGGTTATTTTTAAAAAGAACAGCATACTGTCAAACTAGATACCAACAACCAGTAATCACTAGAGTAATCACTTTTTAAAATTTTAATCTAAAATAGAGTTCTAGAATACTGCTATACACACCAAGGATGAATCTCATAGAAACAGCAGATGAGCGAAGCCAGACACAAAACACTAGATACCAGGTGATTGCATTTATATGAAATTCAAGAACAGACAGACTAATCTATGGTGATAGAAGTCAAGATAATGGTTGTCTCTGAGGAGTATTGATTGGGAGGGAACCTTCTAGAGGGCAGGAAATATCTTGTGTCTTGACCTAGGTGGGGATCACGTGGGTATACACAAAGTAAAGATTCATTGGGTTGTACATTTATAATGTACTTTACTGTGTACAACTCATACCTTAATACCTTAATAAAAATTTTTAAAGAGTTAGATTATTGTTTCTTTCTGGTTTTCCATGTCTTTCACTAAAATTCCACATTGATTGAGTGCTTACAGCGTACATAAGCACTCATGCAAGGCAAGCAGCAGAAGCAAAGGAAGGTTAGGGCTTGACTTTCTACCTGCATATGGCTCTGGACTTAGAACAAGGCTCACAGCTGGAGGTGGCTACCCAGGGCCAGTTGTGCTTGCTGCCATTGAGACCCTGGCTCCAACCCGCACCCCGAAAGAGCCAAGGCCAGGCCTGGGCAGCCTGCTCCATCAGGCAACTGGACCAATCAGGAGGTAGCCAGATGCAAGAGTCCAGGATGGGGCAGGGTCAGTTTGGGACCGGAATAGGCAAATCATTAGCCAACAGATGGCCTGGCCACAGAGACCTGTCTGAATCAGAGATAAGAATGGGTCAGGTCCATGGATCAAGGGTGAGGCCAGAGCCAGCAGGAAGGAGAGTTAAGAAGGACATCAGGTCAGGTTGGACAATAGCTCAGAGATAATAGGATCCTCATCTGCTGTTATGACCACATACCAGGAGGTGAGGTCTCACAGTGGGAGGAAGTGGCTGGATAGAAGATGCTCAATCAGCCCAGATAGAGACCAGAGGTGTCCAGTTCCTGCCGAGATTATACAGCAAGTCAGGGACTGATCCAGGCCAAAACTCTACACACTGTGTACCCTATGGGCTTCTCCCCATCACTCCAGCAATGCCCCAAGATCATTTTTATTTCCCTTTCTGGATGCTCCACATTCTGCATACCATATGTTTTCAGTTTAAAAAAATACCTTACTTCTTGATTCTTATGACAAATTACATCATCTTGAAAGTAGAGGAAAAAAACATTCCACACCACCCACTTTTAATATAGATCTTTGCCATATTGGGAAGTATAAACAAACCAAAAGAGTGATAATTAGCTCTAAATTCAGGCACGGTTTATGGAATGTGAACCGTTTGGGTAATCGGCTGGGGTGGTGCCATGAAGTGGTAATTAATTTGTTTTTTTCTTAAAATGTTTTACTTAATTAAAGGAGGTGCTGATTTATATACACTCGTCCCCTGGGGATGGTTTGTAAAGCAAGAGAAAATTCTGACTGTCTCCTTGCCACGTTTCTCATCAAATTATTTCATTGCGTTCGGATACACTTTTGCAACACTGATTGTGACAGATCCTGGAGTTATGAGCTCATAAATACTTGGGGGAAGCCGGAGATGCACACTTAGTGGGAAATGTTCTCATAATCAAAAGAATATTTCAAGCTGTGACAATGCAGGCCAAGAGATGGAGAGGGGGCGGCTTTTTCTTCAAAGAATAACGGGAAGCTGAAATCAACCCAGCACCTGCAGCTCTGTCACCTTCCACGTCACCCGGGCTCCTGAATCTTTCGGAGGGTGGGAATCAGGAGGGTTTGGATCTAGGCCTGGCTCCGCCATAACTTATTCTGAGCTGATTGCAGCACAAGTTTGTTCTTTCACTTATTCAGCAAATATTTATTGAGCACCTACTATGGGCCAGATCTTGTGTTACATGCTGGGAATACAGTGGTGAACACGACAGGCTAGTTTCCTACCTTCACGGAACTTAGAGTCTAAGGGGAGAAAAATAATATAAACAAGTAAAAGAAAAAATAGCTGATCAACATGTTCCTACTTTATGATGTAGCAATTTCACTCCCAGGTATATATCCAAGAGAAATGAGTGCATCTCTGCCAAAAGATAGGCATAAAAATGTGCACGGCAGGGGTAATCAATAGCTCCAAATGAGGAACAGCCATCAGGTCCATCAACAGAAGAATGGATAAATAAATGGTGGTATATTTAAATAATGGAAGACTACATAGCAAAAAAAAAAAAAGAAGAAACTGCTGTTGCGTGCACCCACATGGAAAAACACAGATGAATCTCACAGACACTGATGAAAGAATTTGGACAAAAAGAGTGCAAACCATACGATTCCATTTATATGAAGTTCAAAAGCAGGCAAAATGAATCTATGACAAATCAGATAGAAATCAGAACAGTAACAGTGATTACCTATAGGGGGAAGAGGCAGAGGGAGCCTTCGGGAGTTTTAGAAACAGTCTATGTTCTGACACGGGAAGTAGTTATACGTATACATATGTGAAAATTCATAGAGCTGTACACTTAAGAAGTGGGCACTTTACTGCATGCATATTACACTTCAATTAAAACAAACTTTTAAATGCGAGGAGAGAAATTTTTAAAATAATTAGTTAAAATGATTTCACATAGTGATGAGAGACATGAAGAAACTAAAACCAGGTAACATGGAGAGCTACTTGAAGGTGGGAGTGGCTGTGTGGGTGGTATTAGGCGGAGAGGCCAGCAAAGGCCTTTCTGCAGAGGTGGCTTAAATCTGTTACCAGAATGTCAGGAAGGAGGCTGTGAAAATTCCATGTGAAAATCCAAGGAAAGAGCATTCCAGACAGGAGAAGCAGCAAGAGCAAAGGCCCTGAGGTGGGGGCATTTGCATGTCTCAGGAACAGCGTGGAGGCCAGAATGGCTGGAGAGGAAGATCAGTGGAAGAAGGGGCCAAGGAGGTCAAGGAGGGCCCTGTGGCCACATCAGGATTTGAATTTTATTCTAGGTGTGATATGAGCTGTTGGAGGGTTAAGCAAAGGATGACATGACCCAATTGACGTGATTTTAAAAATTGAGGCCACACACCTATTAGAATGGGAAAAAAAACAAAAACCCTGATAATACCAAGTTGGTGAGGAGGTTGAGCAATAGGAACTCTAAACATTGCTGGTAGCAATGTAAAATGGTACAGCCGGGGCTGGCCCGGTGGTGCAGCGGTTAAGTTCCTATGTTCCGTTTCGGTGGCCTGGGGTTTGCCAGCTAGGATCCTGGGTGCGGACATGGCACCGCTTGACAAGCCCTGCTGTGGCAGGCATCCCACATATAAAGTGGAGGAAGATGGGCACCGATGTTAGCTCAGGGCCAGTCTTCCTGAGCAAAAAAGAGGAGGATTGGCAGCAGATGTTAGCTCAGGGCTAATCTTCCTCAAAAAAAGAAAAAAAAAAGCTACAGCCATGCTGGAAAACACTTAGGCAGTTTTTTACAAAGTTAAACATATACTTGCCAAACCACCCACAAATCCTACTCCTTGGTATTTAGCCAAGTGAAACGAAAGCCTACGTTAAACCAAAACCCCATAGGCAAATGTTTATATCAGAGTGATTTATAATCATGAAAAACCGGAAACAATCCAGATGTCCGTCACATGAAAAATGGGTAAACAAACTGTAGTCCAGCCACACAATGGACTCCTACTCAGCAATAAGAAGAGACAAGCCATTCATCCTGCAACAACTTGGATGAATCTCAAGTGCACTGTGTTAAGTGAAAGAAGCCAGACGCAAAAGGTTACCTATTGTGTGATCCCATTTATAGGACATTCTGGAAAAGACAAAACTCTGGTGATGAAGAGCAGATCACTGGTTGTCAGGGGTTCAGGGTGAGGGGAGGGTTTGACTACAGGAGGCAGCCTGAGGGAATTTGGGGGAATAATGAAACTGTTCTGTATCTTGATTGTGGTGGTGTTTCCTGACTGTGCATTTTTCAAAACTGTTAGAACTACATACCAAAAAGAGTGAATCTAACTGTACATAAATGTGAAAATAATTTTTAAGTGTAAAAAAATAAATAAATTGGGTTATACTTTCCTATTAAAGACTACCTGAAAAGTTGAAGCCACGTTGATTTAGGGCATCCAAGGGTGGGGTCCGGACCCTCCCTCAAACCTTGCTTTGCCTCTGGATGTTGATTCCCTTCACTGGGGGGACTGTCTTAGAAGCAGACCCAAAGACAAGAATTCCAGTGCAAGTGGTTTATTAAGGAAATGCTCCTATGAGAAAGCAGACAGGGGTGTGGAAGGAAAACAGGGAAGAGGAAGGGTAAGAACAGGTGCAATTTCAGGTAGAGTGTCGGCCTCAGCCTGATCCTACCGGGCTGAGGAATGTAAGCTACCCCTCAGAGTTTGCGCCTGGAGGCACAGGAGCTGCGCTTTCACACTCCTGTACCAGTGGGTCTAAGGCAAGGGCCATCCTGGGGGAAAACTCCCAGACTCTTCTAGGTCCCGGCATATGCAGGTGAATGGCTCCGGTAGCCCAAAGGCAATCCTCTGAAAAAAGTCTCACGTGTATTGTCAGAAGAAATCACCCAGAAGCTGGGAATGGGCATGCAGAAATGGAAAAAGGATATGAGGGGTTCTGGGCGTGACACCAACAGAGTCCACTCCACAAACTATGCAGCATCCACCAGATATTTGCTCCCAAGCCTAGAAAGGGTCAAACCTGAGATACTCTGGGATATAGTAGCCAAACAATCTAGTTCTAATCCTAGATCAGACTACCTGTGTCACCTTAGGCCAGTTACTTTACCTCTCTGAGCCTCAGTTTTCTATTCTGTAAAATGGGGATGATGATAAATTTTTTTGAGATTGTTATTAAAAAAAAAAAAAAGCCCAAAAAGAATCTAGCTTAGGCTTTCATTCTATTTTTCAAAAATTATTTGTTCCTGTTCTGGTCCTCACACTTTCAGAGGGACAAGAAATAACTGGAACTTGTTCCATGGATGTTAAGGCTGGTGGGAGTATCCTAAACCACTTTGTGTATAATTGGTTTACTATTTGGAAATTTTTAAAAAAGATACAATTAGATCTTCTCCTCAAAGTGTACACAAAAATAAATTCCAGGTAGAATACAGTTACTCATCAATCAAACATTGAAAACCTAGAAGAAAATAGAAATGAATATTCATCAAGCAGGGAAAGACTTCCTAAATTCAAAGCAATGGGGGAAAAAATCACAAAGATAAAGACTGATAGATTTGACTCATGAAAGTAAAACTACCTCTACAGAAATGACTCACAAATGAAACGTATAGGCAAACAACAAATTGGGGTAATAGTTGGCAGCAGAAACATCTTTTATATAGAGAGATTTCTTACAAATTAACAAGTAAAACACCAAGACACCAATAGATAAATGGACAAAGAGCATTGACAGTTTATACAAGAAGAAATACAATGGCCAATAAATGTTAGATTCAAAGTGTTCGGTCCCACTAAAACTTAAGACATTTGAAGAAAATAAAAAATGTAGTATTCATTTTTACCCATCTAGTTAGCAAATATTTAAAATAACACGGGACAGTGTCAAGATGGTGGCATAGTCAGACTCTCAACTCACCCCCTCCCACAGACACAACAAGTTTATAACTCCTCTTTGGACAATTACTCCTGAGAGAGAACTGAAAACTGGATAAAATAAACCCCCACAACAAGGGGCAGTGCTGAGGTGGAAGAGGTGGAAATTCCTTTCTGGAGAGAAAAAAAAGCCACCTTCTGGCTGTGACACTTCATGGCTGGCCAGGAGCAATCTTAAGGTACATAGCCTTCCCTGGAGGAGTGGGGGTTCTGAGCAGGGGAGCATTACTACAATAAGTAGCTTTAGGACTCAGAACAACCAAGACAAGTGTCATAATATCTGGCTTTGCTGTCTATTAACTGCAACAGGGAATACCCCTAGAAAACCTGTCAGACATAAGGAGGGAAAAAGACTGCTCTTAAAGGGCCCCCACACAAATTCACCCATTTCAGAAAGCAACCTAAAATGACCAGAAAGAAAAGAGTATAGCCCTTTGGTGAAAAGAGACTCACTTGATAGGCTCTGGGTGCATCTTGGTGAGAGGTCAGACCTCTGCAGGCTGGGGTCACCACCCCAGGGACTGAGACATTGGTGGCAGCCATTATTATGACCTAGTACAGGTGTGCTGACACAGAGCTGGCAGATGCCATTGGAGTTCTTCCCCTGGCCTATTAGTGCATGGGGCTGCTCCACCAACTAGAGCACTGATTTAATCCAGTTCAACAGGGGCAGGCAGCTGCCCTAGGGACTGTCCCCACCCAACAGCAAGCCCTTGGGCAAATTGTGGGCCCACCCAGGTGGGGTGCTTGAAACATCTGTAGCTGGGTGAGTGGGTCCACCTCTGGGGAGCAGGGCATGCACAAGGAGGCAGTGCAGTGTGTGGTACTTTGGTGGAGTTTGGGGCCTCTACAGTGGGGCAACTAGGTCCATTTCAGAGGGTCACAGTGTGTGCTCAGGGCAGCACTGTGTTGACAGGATATGTGGTCCTGTGGGCGGTGGGGCTTCTCAGCTGCAGCAGACTTGTGCTTCTCAAACAGCCACATAGGGGATTGGCCCCACCTTCCAAAACCTGAAATAGTTGAGTGCTCCCATGCCTGGAGCTGACCCTACTCAGCTGGAGGCTTAGAGTAATTATAAGTCCCTGAGGCTAGCAACCAGCCATGCTGGGGACCTACTCACTTAAAAGAATAACTGCAACAGGAATGTGCTATTAGACCTTGGAGCCAAATGTGCTGGGGTTCCCCATGCCCAATAAAGTGACTGAAGGGTCCATAGCAGCCACACACAGCTGACCATTACAACCAGCTGGCCAGGGGGACAGCCTAGCCTCCCCAGGCACCTACAGCAAGAGCAACCCTGCCACAACAGAAGGACACATGTAGCCCACACAGGGGACACTCCTGGAACATTTCGAACTGGTGATGAGAGAGAAGCACACTGCTGGGCCTCTTAAGGCATCTCTTACATAAGGCCACCTTTCCAAGATCAGGAGATATAGCTGACCTACCTAATACATATATACAAGCACAGAGAAAGAGGCAAAATGAGGAGACAAAGGAATATGTTCCAAATAAGGGAACAGGACAAAACCCCAGGAATAGAACTAAACAAAACAGAGATAAACAATCTACCTCACAAAGAGTACAAACTAAGATCATAAGGATGGCTGGTGATCTTGGGAGAAGAATGGATGAACTCAGTGGGAACTTCAACAAGGAACTGAAAAATATATAAAAGAACCAATTACAAATGAAGAATACAATACTGGAAATGAAAAATTCACTAGAGGAACTCAATAGCAGAGTAGATGATACAGAAGAACAGATCAGTGAGATGGACAAAAGACTAGAGGAAATCACCCAAGCTGAAAAGATAAAAGAAAAAAGAATTAAAAAGAACAAGTACAGTCTAAGGGACCTCTGGGACAACATCAAGTGCACTAACATCTGTATTATAGGTTTTCCAGAAGGAGAAGAGAGAGACAAAGGGGTAGAGAATCTATTTGAAGAAATAATAGCTGAAAAGTTTCCTAACCTAAGGAAAGAAACAGCATCCAGGTACAAGAAGCACAAAGAGCATCCAAAAAGATAAACCCAAAGAGGCCTCCACCAAGACACATTATAACTAAAATGTCAAGAATTAAAGATAGGGGCAGGCCCCATGGCTGAGTGGTTAAGTTTGTGCACTCCAGTTCGGCAGCCCAGGTTTTGCCAGTTCAGATCCTGGGCACGGACATGGCACCACCCATCAGATCATGTTGAGGCAGCATCCCATATAGCACAACCAGAGGCACTCACAACTAGAATATACAGCTACGTACTGGGGGGCTTTGGGGAGAAGAAGAAGAAGGGAAAAAAAAGAAGATTGGCAACAGATGTTAGCACAGGTGCCAATCTTTAAAAAAAAAAAAAGAATTAAAGATAAAGACAGAATCCTAAAAGTCTCAAGAGAAAGGCAACAAGTTATATGCAAAGGAAACTCCATAAGGGTATCATCTGACTTCTCAGAAGAAACTTTACAGGCTAGAAGGCAGTGGCACAACATATTTAAAGTGCTGAAAGGAAAAAACCTACAGCCAAGAATACTCTACCCAGCAAGGTTATCATTCACAATGGAAGGAAGGATAAAGAGTCTTCCAGACAAGCAAAAACTAAAGGAGTTTATCGCCAAGAAAGCAGCCTTACAAGAAATGCTAAAGAGACTTGTTTAAGTGGAAAAGAGAAGACCACAAGTAGGAATAAGAAAATCATTTTTAAAAAAGCAATACAATCACTGGTAAAGGCAAATATACAGTAAAGGTAGCAGATCACCACCTATGAAGCTAATATGAAGGTCAAAAGACAGTAGTACTAAAATTATCTATTTCCATGATAAGAGGGTAATGGATACACACACACACAAAAAGAGGTTAGATATCAAAAACATACATATCAAAAACATAAATGTGGGGGCCGGCCTCGTGGTGCAGCGGTTAAGTGCACACATTCCATTTCAGCAGCCTGGGGTTCGCTGGTTCAGATCCCAAGTGCAGACATGGCACCTCTTGGCAAGCCATGCTGTGATAGGCGTCCCACATATAAAGTAGAGGGAGATGGGCACGGATGTTAGCTCAGGGCCAGCCTTCCTCAGAAAAAAGAGGAGGATTGGCAGTGGATGTTAGCTTAGAGCTAATCTTCCTCAAAAAATAAATAAATGTGGGAGGAGGGGAGTAAAAGAGTAGAGCTTTTAGCAAGAGGTCAAACTAAAGAGACCATCAACTTAATATAGATTGTTATATACGTGGGTTATTATATATGAATCTCATGGTAATCACAAACCAGAAACCTATAACAAATACACAAAAAATTAAGAGAAGTGAACCCAACATAATACTAAAGAAAGCCATCAAACCACAAGGGAAGAGAGCAAGAGAAGAAGAAAGGAACAGGGAAGAATTACTAAAACACCCAGAAAAAAAGTAACAAAATGGCAATAAGTACATACTTATCAATAGTTACTTTAAATGTCAATTGACTGAATGCTCCAATCAAAAGATATAGGGTGGCTAACCGGAAAAAAACAAGACCCGTATATATGCTGCATACAAGAGACACTTCAGACCTAAAGACACTCACAAATGCAAAGTGAAGGGATGGAAAAAGATACTCCATGCAAATAGCAATGAAAAGAAAGCTGGGGTAGCAATACTTATATCAGAGAGAATAGACTTTAAAAGAAAAACTGTAACAAGAGACAAAAAAGGGCACTACATAATGATAAAGGGAACAATCCAACAAGAGGATATAACACTTGGAAATATCTATGCACTCATCATAGGAGCACCTAAATATATAAAGCAATTATTAACAGAGATAAAAGGAGAAATAGACAGTAACACAATAATAGTAGGGGAGTTTAACACTACACTTACACCAATGGATAGATCATCCAAACAGAAGATCAATAGGAACTATGGGACTTAAATGACACATTAGACCAGATGGACTTAGTAGACATATACAGAACATTCCATCCAAAAACTGCAGAATACACGTTCTTTTCAAATGCACATGGAACAATCTCCAGGACACACCACATATTAGGCCACAAAACAAGTCTCAATAAATTTAAGAAGATCGAAGCATCCTTTCAAACTACAAACCAACTACAGGAAGAAAATCAGAAAAGCCACAAATATGTAGAGATTAAGCAAAATGCTGCAGAAAAATGATTGGATCAATGAAGAAATCAAAGAATAAATCAAAAAATATCTAAAGACAAATGAAAATATGACATGCCAAAATTTATGGGATACAGCAAGAGCGGTTCAAAGAGGGAAGTTTATAGCAATACAGGCCTACCTCAACAAACAAGGAAAATCTCAAATAAACAATAAACAAATAAACAGTGCACCTAAAGGAACAGGAAAAAGAAGAACAAAGTCCAAAATCAGTAGAAGGAAAGAAATAATAAAAATCAGAGCAGAAATAAATGAAATAGAAACAAACATGATAGAAAAAAAAATCAATGCAACCAAGAGCTGGTTCTTTAAAGATAAACAAAATTGACAAACCCTTAGCTAGACTCACCAAGAAAAAAAGAGAGAAGGCTCAAGTAAATAAAATCAGAAACGAAAGAGGAGAAATTACAACAAACACCTCAGAAATACAAAAGATTATAAGAGAATACTACAAAAAGCTATATGCCAACAAATTGGATAATCTAGAGGAAATGGATAAATTCATAGAATCATACAACCTTCCAAAACTGAATCAAGAAGAAATAGAGAATTTGCATAGACCAATCACCAGTAAGGAGATTAAAACACGAATCAAAAACTTCCCAAAAAATAAAAGTCCAGGACCAGATGACTTCCCTGGTGAATTCTACCAAACATTCAAAGAAGACTTAATACCTATCCTTCTCAAACTCTTCCAAAAAATTGAAGAGGAGGGGAGGCTTCCTAACTCATTCTACAAAACCAACATTACCCTGATATCAAAACCAGACAAGACAACACACAAAAAACAACATTACAAGCCAATATCACAGATGAACATCAATGCAAAAATTCTCAACAAAATATTAGCAAATTGAATACAACAATACGTTAAAAAGATCATACACCATGATCAAGTGGGATTTATTCCAGGGATGGTTCAACATCCACAAATCAATCAATGTGATATACCACATTAACAAAATGAATAATAAAAATCACACAATCATCTCAACAGATGCAGAGAAAGCATTTGGCAAAATACAGCATTGATTTATGATAAAAACTCTGAATAAGATGGGTATAGAAGGAAAGTACCTCAACATAATATAAGGCCATATATGGCAAACCCACAGCTAATATCAATCTCAATGGAGAAAAACTGAAGGCTATCCCTCTAAGAACAGGAGCTAGACAAGGATGCCCACTTTTACCACTCTTATTTAACATAGTTTTGGAAGTCCTAACCAGAGCAATCAGGCAAGAAAAAGAAACAAAAGGATCCAAATTGGAAAGGAAGAAGTGAAACTGTCACTATTTGCAGATGACATGATTTCATATATAGAAAAACGTAAAGAATCCACCAAAACACTTTTGGAAATAATTGAATATGGTAAAGTTGCAGGATACAAAATCAACATACAGTTATCTTACACCATACACAAAAATTAACTCAAAATGGATTAAAGACTTGAATGTAAGACCTGAAACCATGAAACGTCTAGAAGAAAACTTAGGCAGTATGCTCTTTGACATCGGTCATCGCAGCATATTTTCAAGTACATTACGGGTTAGGGCTTAAACATACGACTTTTGGGGGAACTCGAACATTCGGTCCATAATAATATATATAAAACATAAAGTTCACCATTTTAACCATTTTGAGGTGTACAGTTCAGTGACATTAAGTACTTTCACCTTGTCGCGCAACCATCACCACCATCCATTTCCAGAACTTTTTCATCTTGCAAAACTGTACTCATTAAACAATTACTTCCATCCCTTCTTTCTTATAGGTCATTTGTCCTTCTCTTAAGGGCTATTGTCATCAGGCCTTGACATCAGACAATACCAGGTTGAAATTCTGGCTTCACCACATACTAGTCATGTAGCTTGGTCAAGACATTTAACCTCTCTTAACCAACTTTCTCCTCTGCAAAGGCTTGGGTGAAGATGAACAGAGTTGTAAAGCTCCTGGCACAGAAGGTGCACACAGTCGGTGCTTAGTAGTTGTCAGCCTCCTTCCTTCTCCCCTCCACCTTCTCCCCAGGGTGAAGATCCGGCAATAAAATGTCCACCTGTCTGATGATTTCTGCCCGAGTGACTTCCAACAACACACTCACCCAGAGCTGAAGCCTCTGAATTATTAATGGTTCCAACAGCTCACCTGAGAATGATTTAACATTTGAAAGCAAGAGGTTCTCTTATTCAAGGAGTGGGGAATGCATCCCATTAAAGGACCCTCTTTGGACCTGGAGGTCTGAATCTGGAATCAAGTGGGGCTTGTTGTTTGTTTGTTTGTTTGTTTGTTTTTGAGGAAGATTAGCCCTGAGCTAACTGCTGCCAATCCTCCTCTTTTTGCTGAGGAAGACTGGCCCTGAGCTAACATCCGTGCCCATCTTCCTCTACGTTATACGTGGGACGCCTACCACCCCATGGCGTGCCAAGTGGTGCCATGTCTGCACCCAGGATCCGAACCGGTGAACCCTGGGCCTCCGAGAAGCGGAACATGCAAACTTAACCGCTGCACCACCAGGCCGGCCCCAAGTGGGGCTTTTTAAAAGGAGTCTTGAAAACATGGCCTGGGCCCTGCAAGGAGGTCCAGAGGGACCAAGCTCCCCTCTCTCCAGCTGCAGCCTTCCCTCTTCTTGGCATGACCCCATGATCAGACACAGTCCCCTTTATTCCCCCCAAACACCTTGAATGCAGACAGTCATGTGTGACCAGTTTTTACTGAGGGGTTTTTGTGATAATAGAGATGTTAAAATTCAAATCAGAAAGCAACTTCTAATTGAGTGACAGGCATTTCTGTTCTGAAAGATCTTTGACTTAGGGCTCCCTGGGCCCAAGCCTCCCGCTGGTTACAAGCTTAGGGTCCTGCGCTCACAGCCCGATCCAGTCCTAGCCCAGCCACATCTGTCAATGGCGATGTTCTTTCCTGCTAAGTCTGGAAAGAACCTCAGAATCCTTCTCAACACAACAATCCAGATTGCCACTACCACTGGATCAGATTTATCACACGAGATTAAGCCGTTAATCTAAATTTTAGACCTTAAATCAATAGATCACAGGGCGGGATCTTCAAGCTCCAACCTACTTGGAATCCACCAAAGGAACTGAAACTTTACGAAGGACCTTATAGCTGGACGACCAGATGGTTTGTGACAAGGATTCCAGGATTTCACCAAGTCCCTGGGGTTTTCCTCCCAGCCCACAAAAATAGCTGGTGCCCATCAGATGTCCTCAACTGATGTCAACATCTAGTTAATGATCACTTAATACAGTAGAAGGCTGCTAACCTAATGATGACAGCTGGGCTAACAGGGCAGTCTGAGTGCATTTCTGTTTCCGCCTGTTCCTAAGACTAGCCCTGGGGATTTTGAATGGCTGTTTAATGTGCCAAGACAGCTAAACAAACAAAGCCTTCATGTCCATTTGCTTGCACGCCTGTCCTTGGCTGGGCCCTGGCGGAGCTGGAAGGAACTCCCTTATTTTTCTAAAGAGGCAGTGCACTTCTCTGAGTGTCTGCTATGATTATTGATCTCCTTGGGTTTATGGCCAGAAATAAGGAATCCAATTCGATTAGGGGCTGATTTGACCTCCAAGGCAGGATGAGTCAATACAACAGCTGAGAATCATGCGCGCACCAATTTGGTTAGACTTGATCCAGCACCTTCAGAGTGGTAGCCAGGCTCACCCTCACCCTTCGGGTGCCCCTTCCAGCTGCCAGCTGCCTCCATCCTTTCTCTGCTGATCCCCTAATTCAGATGGGGTTGGGGGGAGTCATAGAGTAACAAACAGAGGGCACTGCCATGGCCTAGACATTCCACATCTCCATAGCTGAGCCTCCATGCCTCCAAACTCTCTCAAAAGTGTGAAAAGGTTGGCTTTGGACTCATGCTGGCTTTGGACGCAGAACAACTTGGGTTCAAATCCCAGCTCTGCTACATCCTGCGGGGCCTTAGGCAAGTCTGCTCTGAGCCTCAGTTCTCTCATCTGTAAACAAGTATATTAAATTGGCAACCCTTTAGGTTACAACGGCAGAAACCCTGCCTTGTCTTTTGCCTCTCAAACCCTCACTCTCTCGTTCAGCCTTGTCAAACCTCCTGCAGGTCCCTCCAGAGTGCCACATTTCTTGCCCAGTGGCCTTCCAGCCTGAGCTATTCTCCTGTTGAACTCTCTTTTCTGCCCTTTATTCTTCACCTTTCAGGTTTCGGCTTAGTAGTCACCTCCTCCAGGAAGCTTTCTTCTGCCCTGCCTCCTCACCCCGGCTGTGTCAAGGGCTCTGGTCCTGGAGCCCACAGTCCCCTGTACATCCATCACAACCCTCATTTCTCTGCCTTGCACTTGTCTGCCTCCTCATTAGACTGTGAGCCCTGGGAGGGCAGAGGCTTGGTTCTCCTTTGTCTCTGTATCCTCCAGGCCTCCACATGAGGCCCAGAGCAGGCATTCAATGAACGAATAAACAAGCTGGTGGTGATGAGTTACTGTTCTGGTTACTACAGCTGTGTAACAAATTACCCCAAAACTTATTGGCATATAACGACTTCATGAGGCTCACAGGATTCAGAAAGGGCATGGTGGGCATGGCTTTTCTCTGCTCCATGATGTCTGTGGCCTTGGCTAGGAAGATGTGAGGCTGGGAACTAGAGGTGTCACCACTCACACCTTGCAGGTTAACGTTGGCTGCTGGCCAAACCCTTAACTGGAGCTTTCAACTGGACCACTTACAAGTGGCCCGTCCCCAGGGCCTGGGCTTCTTCACAGAGTAGCAATCTCAAGGTAATTGAACTCCTGACATGGCAGTTCAGAACTCCAGGGCAAGCATTCCAATGAGCAAAGTGGAAGCTGTGTTGCCTTTTAAGACACAGCCTCGGAAGCCATGCAGAGTTACTCCCATTGCCTTCAAAGAATATATGGACACGTTTTTAAACTGTCCCAGTTTTTCTTCCAGCTTCCACTTAGGATGTAGAAAGCTGGAACGAGTATCATTTCCACATTTACAACAAGAAAAATCCAGACAATCTGCAATTTTACAACTTTTCTTGAATTTATCAGAGGGTTGTGATCAGAGGGCAATGAACTGGCCTGAAATCTAAAGGAACACAGGCACCTCCAAAGCAGACAGGACAAGAGCCCTTGCTTACCTGGGGCAGACACCAGGCACCATACAAACTGGTAAGAATTCAAATAAAATTTTTAACAAGCTGCTAAGGCTGAGTGTGGGCTGGTATGGGGGTGTGGATCTCCTGGGAGCAGCAGACACATGGGAAATTTGCACCCACTCACAGGCTTTTCTCTGCAGACTGTGCTGGGCACTATGAGGAAGCATGGGGGTAGGGAGAAATAGAGGAGGCCTCCTTGTGGCACAGGCCTAGAGGAGGGGAGCAGCAGCCGCTGCTGGAAGAAAAGTTATAAGACATTAGAGAAAGGACAGCAAATCCTGTCGCCCTCAGTGACCATTGCAGCTGGGGGAAGAGAATGGAAAAATCCCAATACCAATGTTGGGTTGGGGGGTGATCACTGAGAAGGCCCCATCTACAGATCCGGGGACACAGAGCCTGCCTAAGACAGAGATAGTACCAGGACAACACAGACAGCTCTCCTATGCACCTACCCTCAGGCTCACAAGCACCCAGTAACAGATAACCGGTCTACGGCTGGAGGAGGGCCAAGACCACAGGGAGAACCTCTTTGAAGTGCAGGATCATAGGCAAAGTCTAAAACTGAGGGTGGAACAGGATCATTGGGGAAAAAACTCTCCAGCAACCCAGCTGCCACCCTAAACACAAAGCAATGCTAGAGGAACTTGAAGCCTGTAGTACACTGAAGGGAACCACAGTAACAACAAAACCCAAACCCAGCTTAACTCCTTCCTTACTCATGCAACTCCCTACACTTGCAAAAGAAGCTGCATGCTCCATTAAGGAGCTAGCAAAAGAAAAGGCATGACCATTTCCAGGCATAAGTACTATTTACTTCAATCTCTACTGTCCTACACAAGATGCCCGGATTTCAACAAAAAATTATAAGACACACAAGAAGCAAGAGAATATCACATATTGTCAAGAAACAAAGCAATCAACAACCAGGCTCAGATAGGGCCCAGGTATTGGAACCATCACATAAGGATAAATAACTATGATTTAAATAACTGTGAATACTATGTCAAAGTCTCTAGTTGAAAAAGTGTACAGCATGAAGAGATGGGGAATTTTAGCAGAGAGGTAGAAACTACAAGAAAAAAAATCTAATGGAAATGCTAGAATCAAAAAGGCCAGTAACAGAAATGAGGATTATCTTAGATGGGCACAAGAACAGGCTTAACACAGCTAAGGAAAGAATCAGTGGACTTGAAGACAGGTCAGTGGAAATTATCCAAATTACAACACAGAAAGAAAAAAGAGTGAGAAAAATACCAAAGCAGAGCATCCAAAAGCTGTGGGACAATATCGTGGAGTATTATGGGATATGGAACAACGTAACATACATGTAATGAAAATCCCAGAAGGAGCAGAGAATGGGGCAGAAGAAACATTTGAAGAGATAATGGCCAAGCATTTTCCAAAATTAGTGATGGGCACCAAACCACAGGTCCGAGAAGTCCAGAGAACACTGAGCAGGACAAAAAAAAAAAAGCAGACAAACAAAAAACATACAACCCTAGACACATCATCCTCAAACTAATGAAGATCAAAATATAGAGAAAATCGTGAAACCTTGAAAGCAGTCAAAGAAAAAAGGCACATTACATTTAGAGGAATAAAGATAAGAATTATAGCTGACTTCTTATCAGAACCTATGCAGAACAGGAGGTGTTTTTAAAGTGCTGAAAGAAACTTTTGTCTTTAAAGTTTGAAGTGGAATGACATCTTTAAAGCACCAAAAGGAAAAGAAAATTGCCAGCCCAAAGTTCCAGGCCCACGGAAAACATCCCTCAAAAGTAAGAAAGAAATATAAGACCTCTTCGGTCAAATAAAATCAGAGCATTAATTACCAGCAGACCTGCACGATAAGATGTATTAAAGAAAATTCTTCAGACAGAAGGAATATGATACCAGAAAGAAATTTATATCTACTCAAAGAAATGAGAAGTACTAGAAATGGCATAAATGAGGGCAAACATAAAATTAATTGTTTCATATTTTTAGTTCTTCTGAAAGATATTTGATTCTAAAGCAAATCAGGAGAAGTATATTATGTGTTTGTAGTATTTGTAAAAATAAAATGCATGACAAGAATAACACAAAGGATGGCAGGGAAGAATTGAGTGCATTGTTGTAAGGTCCTTACACATGTAAAGAAGTATAATATCATTTGAAGATAGACTTTGGCAAATTAAAGACGCATATTGTAAACCCTAGGGCAGCCACTAAAGCCACAGTCACCCTCTCAACAGATATTTATTCAGCAGCCACTATGTGCCAGACTCCAGGCCTGGTCCTATGGATACAAGACCCTCACGGAGCTCACAGATTGAGGATCCAGTGGGTCTGTGGTGACAAGCACCTGGCACAGAGGTGGCACAGAGGAGGCATCAGTGGATGAGAATTGGTCAGTAATTTGTCCCACACTCTTAGCCCTTCATCTTGTGTGGGGCCTTCAGGTTATAGAGGATGAACAGAAGGACACATGTGACAGGTTGTTAAGTGTGAATTTTCCTGTTGCCCCAGAATTGGCAATAGGACCCAGGACAGAAGACAAAAGGGCACCAAACTCCTTTTGCAAGATAGTCACCAAGATGGAAGGGGTGCACCTTGGGACCTACAAACGGGGAGCCAGACTGGCTCTCTTACCCCCAACTGTCCCTCTAGGAATAAGCTTTGGAGTGGCGGGGAGAGGTCGTTGGGGTTGCGTTTCCTCAGCCTGAGGAGGACTAGAGGGTAGATGGTACTATGGCTTTCCCCTCCCCTGGGAAGGGAGAGGAACCCCCACTCGCCCAGTTCTTGCCAAATGAGGGGGCTCCAAGGGGAATCTCAGAAGTTGGGGGTGCCATGTAGAAGGAGAGACTGGCACCTCATTCCAGTTGGGTGTTGCCTTGGGCTCACCTACTCTGGGCACCTCTCCTAGTGAGAGAAGAACTGGGGAGAGATGGCCAGGCAGAGAGAGGAGACACATGGAACAACCTGCACCCCAGCATCTGGGTAGCAAGGGTGTGGGAGGCTTCTGGAATCCAAGGGGACACCATGGGAGACATCTTGCTTCGCTTCCACCAAAGAGGGCTGCTGGCCAGGTGAGGGGGCCCAGAGCGAAAAAGAGGTGGGGAAGGTGAGCAGTGGGAGTGAAAGAAGGCAAGTCGGAGCAGGCTTGGAATGACTCTGCAGGATCTCCACCTGCATCCCGTGCAAGAGCCACCATTTGGGCACCAACGACACAGAAGTACCGGGTGGCCAGTCAGGAGTGGCCTGAGAAATGGCATTGGCCACTAGGAAGGGACCTTAACAGGAAGCTGTTAGGTGAGAGACCCTTTCTCTGTCCTCTCCCTCCTGCTGCCCAACCCCCATTCTCTCCCCACTCTTCCCTAAGGCCTGGTCAAACCTGAGCTTGAGGAAAAGAGCATTAACTCAGAGGGGAGACAGGGTTTTAAACCAGACCAGATTGGCCTAGACTTCTTCATACTCCAAGTGACCAGCAGTCCATGGGACCTCCCCGAGCTACTGTGATGGGACAGGGAAGCGAGGTCCACAGAGCACGGCTGATGGCAGCAATTGCAGAAGAATAAAACCACTCAGATCTGTACCCAGATGAGCTCGATTGTCGAATAAACCAGAGACACAGAGAAGTGAAGCTGAAGCAAGAGCGCTCACTTCTAAAGCCATTTTTCTTACTTGCTTTGAAATCTCCTTATTCTCCACTCTGGCCCTATTTAAAGACATAGTTTCACCAGGAACAAGACAGAGTTGCTATTATACGTTGAATAGTGTCCCCTGTTCAAAGATAAGTTGCAGTCCTTCAAAATATGACCTTATTTGGAACTAAGGTCCCTACAGATGTAATTAATTAAGATGAAATCACACAGGAGTAGAATGGGCTCCTAATTCATACAGCTGTGTCCCTGGGAGCCCAAGGTGCTTGCTCTGCCTGAGGTAGTCAGGTGTCTCTGGTGGGGTCAAGTGTTGCCAGCCTCCCACAGGGCCACTGGATTTGTGACTTGAGTATGCATTGCCCAAAGCCCAAAGCTACCGTTTGTGTAAAAAGGTGGGAGGTGAGGAGACATTTCCATAAAGAAACCCTAGAAGGAGACCTAAGAAACTAAGAAACATGGTGGGTGATGAGAACTGGGTAGTTGAGAGAAATGTGGGAGTGAGGCTTTTTTCACTGCATGCTTTTTTAACTCGATTTTTGAAACCTGTAATTGTATAACTCTGGAGTGTTTTTCCAAACACCACCAAGTAACTCTCCAAATCTCGGTGGACCCTGACTGGTGTCCTATAATTTAGCTCAATCAACTCTGACACTATCTACTTGGAGATACCATCAGATCCCACAGGTTAAGGGCTCAGTCTCACAAGGCAGTCCTAACTTCAGACACCAAACAAAAGTCCATGCTGTCAACTGTGCTTCTGGCCAACTGGCTATAAATCAGAGGTTCCCATGACTCCCTCCTGGGGCTGGATTAATTTGCTAGAGCGGATCAGAGAAATGTTGCTTACATTTTCTGTTACCAACCCCTAAGGGACCAGGGACCTGCAAGTGAGTCCTTTTGCCCAGAGCTGCTTGCAACAATAGAACGAAACCAGATTCGGAACAGCAGAGCAGAAACTTTATTCGTTGATCAATGAGTAGAGGAGACAGAGCTTGTGCTCTAAAACATCTTCTCCCCAAAGGGAAGGTGAGCAGGATTCTTATGGGATGGGAAGGAGGAGAGGTCTCTGTGCCATCACTCAGGGCGGGGGAATTTGAGGCATGCGCAGATCTTCCCATCTTGCACACAACACCTTTTGCATACGTTTCCTTTTATGCATGGCACCCCATTGCCATCTTGGACCTTTCTGGTTTGGACTGGTTCTGTGGTTTGGCCACCTGGCAATATTCTGCATTAGTTCCTATAAGCAACCACACCTTAAAAACAAAGCATCAGACATGGAAAATGTTTTTAGGGACTTCTCTGGGTGACATTACTAGTTTACTATGAAAGCTATTATAAAGGATGACCAGCCAGATGAAGAAGTACGTAGAGCGAGATCCAGAAGGGTCCTGAACACAGGAGCTTCTGTCCCCATGGAACCAGAGTGTTCCATCCTTCCAGCACGTGGATATGTTCACCAACCTGGAAGCTCATCAAATTGCACCTTCAAGATTTTCCATAGAGGTTCATTTCCAGCCCCACTCCCTTCCCAGAGGTTGGTGGGTGGAGCCGAAAGTTCCAACCCTGTAATCACTTGGTCTTTCTGGAGACCAGCCCCATCCTGCAGGACTTTCCAAAAGGTCACCTCATTAACATAATAAACTCAGGTGTGGTTGAAAGGGGCTTGTTATGAGTAATAGAAGACACCTTTATAGTTCTTATCCTTTAGGAAATTCCAAGGGTTTTAAGAGCTCTGTGCCAGGAATGGGATGAAGACCAAATATGCATTTCTTACTATAAATCACAATATCACAATAACCCATTCTAAAAAATTGAATAGCAAACATTACAAGAGTACAGAGGAGGAGGAACGGGAGCTGAGGTGGGCAGGGCTGAGTTCGCTGTTTATTATGTGGGTATAGGGAGCCATAGAAGGATGTGAAAGTGTGGAGGAGATGTGTGTGACTTCTCCTCTTACAAGGAGACTTATAAGCAGCCAGTGGGATGGGTGGTTTACAGGGGGCAAGACCAGAGCTGGGAGAGCAGCACTGAGGAGGCAATGTGATCATCTAACCGAAGAGCATGGCCACTGATCCAGGGCAGAGATCCAAGGCAGGTGGGGGCAGCTGGAGGAGTGAGGGACAATGGGAGAGCGATGGGTTGGGGGGAATAGCTGGTAGGAAGACCAGAAGGCAGAACTAAGGAGACCTCCACTGTGGGGCAGGGAGGTGTCAGCCAGCTCCTTCCCCCTCAGAAGAGAAGTGGAGTCAAACCCTGAGCTCCCCCCAGCCATGCTGGCCCCTGATAAACCCCCACTGCCTCTCCAGTGGCCAGTCGTTATTCTTCCTGTGTGCAGCTCCCTATCCGCTGAGAGATGAAGTGACTGAATCCACCCTCATGCCATGGCTGATAAATGCCTGTATGTGCAAGAGCCAGGGAGGGAGGGAACAGGACAGATGGGATCCTGTTCAACTTTCCTGCTCCTAGATCCCCAGGCCCTGCTGCTCCTGTGGGCTTTGGGAACCAAAAGCTCCCATGCTTAATGAGGCCACCAAGCCATCCATCACACAGGCCAGTGCCTGTGATGAGGGAAACCCCAGCAGCTGAGATCCAGGCCAGAATCTATGAGTCAGAGCAGGGTGAGAGTGGTGAGGGGCTTAGCAGAAAGAACACGGGCTTAGTGCAGTTAAATCTGGGCTGTATAAGACACCACACCTCTCTGACATGTGATTTCCTCACCTAGATGAGGACAACATTATGTGTGGCAGATGGTACAAGTTACCAGTTCCACACCCACTAGCTCCACTACCTTACTAAGAGAACCACAATTGTTTCAGGGTGGGCAGGAAAGGTCCCACCAAAAAACTCACTCCTCCAGCTTCCCTTGCAGTTAGGGACCACCGTGTGACCGGTTCTGGACAAAGAGATGAGATACAACCCATGGTGGGGGAGGGGTTTAAAGATGAGATTCCTGGAAGAGCAACAAGAGGGGAAACCCCATGCTCTTAGGGTGATGGAGTGGGCAAATCAAGTGTCAAGTCCCTGGGAGATTTGTGGAGCCACCACACAAGCCTGGGGCTGCCATATCCAGACTTCTGGTTGGAAAGAGTTAGGGTTTTAATGCCCCTGTGAGGATGGAAGATGAGACTCTAGGCCCTACGAAAGGCCAGGAGCTGGAACTAGGCCCCCACATAAAACAAAAGTTGGAAATGAGCTATTTCTTCCTTGAATGGAGACTGGATAAAAACTGCCCAGTAACCCTGGACTGCAGCCTAGAAGTCAGTTTCCTACCCAGGGCCATGGAAGGAAAAAAGTCATCCAAGGTAAACTGAAATAAAATAAACTCAGTAGATAGGTTTGACAGTGTCTGGACATAGCTGTTACCTGGAAGATCTAGGTGTTCTGAGGTCATTGCCCAGAATATAACACACACAGAGATAAAGAGGTGTAAAATATAAAAGAGAAGTTAAGATAGAGGAGGAATGAGACAATCCATCATACATCTAATAGGAATTTCAATAAGAGACAATAAAGAGAACATGAGAAAGGCAAGGTATGAAAATATAATATATAAAAATTTTCTAGAATTGAAAGATCTGAGTTTCCACAGAGTTCAAAGTGGGATAAATAAAAACAAATCCATGCTTTATTGCGCTCAACAACATTAAGAATAAAAAGGAAATCTTTAGAGCTGCTGCGGGGGGTGGGGGGGGTGGGGGTGGGGAGAGAGATTCCCTTCAAAGAAACGACAGACAATTAAACAAGCAGACTTCTAATTAGCAACGATAGGAGGCAGAAAAGAGTGAAATAATACCTCCAATATACTTGTCAGCCTAGAACTCTATACCTACTAAGCTGTCGTTAGAGAGTGAGACCAAAGTAAAGATACTTCCAGACATACAAGATTAAGAGACTTTACTACTCACAGGCTCTCACTGAAAGAGTTATTAAACAGCACACTTCAACAAGAAGGAAAATGAACTCATAAGGGAGAAATGGAATACAAGGCATAGTGGTCAGCAAAACTTTTGGTAAAACATGGTGGCAAATCCAAATAAGTTTGTATTATAAAAAACAATAGTGAGAAAAAGTCAGGTTTCATAAATAACATGGAACTAAAATACTAAACAGCAATAACAAAGGAGCTGGGAAGAGGACATTCAGAAGAAAGGCAATGCATTCTGAGATTTTTTTTTTTAGACAACTTTAGATTTTTATTAGAAATCTATAAAGTTAAATACAAGTACAAAATTCAAGTGTAGCCTCTAAAATAATGTTTAGATTGATCCAAATTAATTGGCCACAAATTCTTTGTCACTCCTCTCATTGCAAAATGGAGTCTAGTTTCCCACCCCTTGACTCTGGGCTGGTCTTATGATCTGTTTTGTTCAAAAGAATGCAGAAGTGATGCTGTGTAGCTCCCAAGGCTGGGCCTTAAGACATCTACCGATTATGCCTTCAGCTATTGTCTTAAAATCCAGCTTCCATGCTTTGATAAGGTTCAAGCAGCAATGTGGAAAGGCCCACATAGGGAAGAACCAAGGTCCCCAAGTGATGGCCCCAACTGAGCTCCCAGCTAGTGACCAGCACCAATCGCCAGTCCTGTTAGTGAGGTGTTTTCGTTTGTTTGTTTGTTTTGTGTTTTGCTGAGGAAGATTCGCCCTGAGCTAACATCTGTTGCCAATCTTCCTCTTTTTTGTATGTGAGCCACTGCCACAGCATGGCCACTGAGAGACAGTGGTGTAGGTCCCCGCCCAGGAACTGAACCCAGACTACCAGAGGGAGCACGCCAAACTTAACCACTAGGCCACTGGGGCTGGCCCCAATGAGGTATTTTTTGGACCCTTTAACTGTCTCAATGCCCCAGTCACATGAAGCAGAAGAACTGATAATAAATTGTTGTTTCAAGTCACTCAAGTGTGATGGCTTGTGATGCTGCAAAAGATATCTGAAACAGAATAAAAATAATATTTATAATTTCCAAACAGATGAAATTAGCTAAATAAAACTTTATCAATCTGATCCTGAGCTCTAAAGAAGAAAAATTGGGAAACAAAGAAGAGAAACTTCTCACAGCCCCAGGTTACTTCTCACACAGGCCTCTCTGGAAAAGCAATGCAGATTTGGGGTTTGTTATGACTTGGGCCAGACCTCAGCCCTCCGGGTTTTCAGAGAGGTGAGGCCTGGCTGTGGGGATGGCATTTGAGGAGTGAGAATGTTTGTGTCCTTTCTCTGCTGTTTCCTGAGCTCCCAGCTCCTGGCCACAGCTCTGACAGCAGAGCTGCCGAAACCCTCTGGCCTAATTAAAAAATAAAATCAAAGAAAAAAATGAAAACTTTTTATTACACTTCCTACTGGTGGAAAATAGTTTCAGGCATAAAAAAGCATTCAGCTGGCTACTTCCCAGGCGTCAGAAATTAACAGCCACTACATTTTATTCTGAGGAATTAATGGAAAATTTTACATGGTGGCGTAAAATGTAGGGGACAAGATGAAGGACACGATTCTTCATTGAAGAGCTCGCTCCCTCGCTTGCAGCAAAGACACTGGTGTGGCCATCTGCTCTGAGCAGAAGCTGTAGGCTCACAGGAGACCAAGTGGGTTATATGGGGCCTGGCAGGGCAGATGTAAGAGCAATCGGTGCATGCTCAGGAGGAAAGTTCTGAAGCCCCCATTGCACATACATTTTAACCCTGGCCCCGTCCAGGTGGCATCTTTCCTGCCTTCCAGCCGCTTTCTCTGTGCCCTTAAGTGATTCCTTATGGTGAGAACATGAGACTGGGGCAGGAAGCCTGGGTTCTACTGCCCCTTCTGCCATGGACTTACTGGGTGGCTCCTCTTGAGACCTCAGTCTCTCCATCTGTGAAATGGCCACAAGAGCTCTGGGATCCCTCTGGATCCTGACGCAAAACAAATTTGGTTTTTGTTTTCACCTATTATTACGGGTAAGAACCCCTGCTTTGGATCCTGGCAGAGCTGGCTTTGAATCCTAGCTCAGACACTTATTAGCTTCACAGCTTTAGGCAAGTCACCTCTCTGAGCCTCAGTCTCTGCCTCTGTAAAATGGGAACAAGAGAGCACCCTTCTCAGGGTGATTGTGTAATCCAAATGTCAGCTTGTACCATCTTCTCTGGCTCTGGGGCCTCCTGGGTGAACGCTCAGCGACACAGGACCAACCAAGCTCTTCCTCTTGTTTCCACAAAGGAGTTCACTCTAAAACACAGCAGTGGGGCTGGCCCAGAGGCATAGTGGTAGAGGTGAAGTTTATAGGTTCTGCTTTGGCAGCTGGGGGTTCCCAGCTTCAGATCCCAGTCTCGGACCTACACATTGCTCATTAGCCATGCTATGGTGGTGGCCCACATACAAAATAGAGGAAGATTGGCACAGATGTTAGCTCAGGGCCAATCTTCCTCACCAAAATATAAAAAATAAAATAAAACACAGCAGTGAGCAAGGAATACTATATCAAAACCTCTGCAGGGGTGAGGAGGGGAGGATTTATATCACCCATTCCACAGCAAACCCCTGAAAATCCCCTTTGGAGCAGGTACCAGTCATTCTCTGGGGAGTGACATGGGGGTGGCAGGGTGAGCATAGGGAGGTTTTTTTTTCTTAATGATTTAAATACCTTTGGGGAAAAGCAGTAGATAATTGACTGCTATATCATGTCTGCTCTTGTTCTTTATTTGAAATATTTCTGAATCCAAATTTAAAAAGTTAAAATATATTTTCAAAATAAACATTTATCTTTTCAATAATATTGACAACTAATTTATCAGAGGAGCAGTAAGCCTGGGGTGAAGCCATACTGCCCCTGGGGTTTCTGTCCACTTCACGGCATTAGTGGCTCCCCTTGATGGCCATGTCCTCACTCCTTCTCAAGCCCAGACCTTTCTCCAGGCCACAGGGGCTGCAGCCTCCTGAACATCTCCCCCGACGTCCCCCCTCCCACTCAGGGGGCCCAACATCAGCCGTAGCTTCTCCCCAGCCCTTACCCCCAAATCCCAGCTGTGCAAGCCAGGGTCCTGGGCACAGGGTGTCCTGACCTCCACTCCCACCCAAATGTCCAACACCATTGATCCTACCTCTGGAACCTCACTCGAGTCTGTCCACTGCTCTCCAGCTCTGCTGCCCCACCCCCCACCGCCCTCCCAGTTCAGGCCCTGTCATCGCCCCCTCCTTCCTGGAGGAGCTCAAGTGAGCTTTCTAAACACAACGTCCTGTCCTGTCCCTCTCACTGCTCCAAACTTTCACTGGCTCCGAGGGTTTCAGGCCAACATCCTCACTCCTCACCCGGCATCCACAGCCTCCAGGAGCCGGCTTGGTGGGTTTCTCCAGACTCATCACTCACCACTCTGAGCCTGGAGCTTTAGGCTCTGGTAGCAACCTAAGCGCACGAGGGCCCTACGTGTCCCAGCCATTTCCTGCCACCTTGCCTTTGCCCATGCTGAACCCTCTCCCTGCTGCACTCTTCTTTCTCTCCACCTTGTGTTCCCATCCCCAACAACCACACCCACCACATCTCTAGACTCTCACCCCTGTCACACCTTCCAGCCTGTTTTGACCAATGGGCAACTCCACTCAAAAACATGGAATGAGCACCTAATGTGTGCTGGGGATATGGTACTGAGTCAGACTGTGTCCCTGCCCTCAGAAAGTGTCCAGTCTAGTGAAAAAGACATAGACACAGATGGTTAAAATCCTGTTTTGATGATGCTGGGATGAAGGACGCTTTATGAGATTGGATTCCAGGAGAAACCCTAACACAGCTGGAGAGACCAAGGAAGGCTTCCTGGGGGAGGCGAGCTTTGAGTCAGGCCCAGAAGAGGAGGAGGTATTCAGGCAGCAGAGAAGGAAGGGACAGCAGGACAGGTAGAGAGCACAGCATTGGCAAAGGCTGGGAGTACCCTTCCCAACAGGGGCCAAGTCCAGCCTTAAGGAGTCTCCTCCCGAGGGCTCCTTGGCTGTAAACCTAGGCTGGGAGCATTTCCAACTCTTCAGAGCACTGCCCAGAGGAAAGCTCTCTACGAGGACAGAGATTTATTTATTTGGTTGTAAAGTGAAAGCCGGGCTGGGGTTGGACATAAGAGGAGAGAAGGGATAATAAAGACACAGGCAGAGGACGGGCATTCCCTAGCCCCAGGGACCCTGAGCCAGCAGCTCCCCTTCCCTCAGATGCTCCTCCTACAAGCACGTAGTGAGCACCTACTGTTTACCAGCCCTATACCAGGCCTTCCTGTCAGCCAGAGACACACACGTCCCAGGCAGGGACAGGCCAGAGGGGCTGGCGCTGAGGTTATAGGTACCCTGGTGGTCCAGAGAGCCCAGAGGAGGCCCCTGATCCAGCCTGGTGGGTGTGGGGGGAGAGTAAGAGAAGGCAGGCAGAGACAGCTTCCAGGGGAAGAGGGCCAGGAGGAGGACAGAGTGTTTGTGAAGATGCTCCCTAGCCATGCCCTGTGCGCCTGTGTGGGCGCAGGTCTGCAGTCTTTGGGGGCCCTGACGTGCGACCACCTCTGTGGCTCCACCCCTTCCACCTCTTGGCTCCCACCCCAGCAGCCCACCCCAGACCTGCTGCCCCTGGAGTCCTTGTCCCAGCAGACAGCTCCAGCCAGCCTCTTCCTCTGGGTCCACACGACCACAGCCTCCTTCATACAGCCCCTCCCTGCCTGGAATTTGTCCGAGGCAGAAAGGCCAGGTGACCACCTAGGCAGACTCCCCAACGTGGCACGAGATGCCCATCTGCTCCTCTAGCAGGCCCCATCTCTGCAACTGCTCTCTTTGGAGATCCCCTCTCCTCTCCTCTCCCCCAGGGAGGGGACCACAACCCCCCACCCCACCCTCAGGGCTGACAATTTACAATCCAATAATTCTCTTCTCTCTGTCTCTCACGGATTTTCTGCTTATGGAGATAGGACAAGGGGTTTGGGGCTGGAGGTGGGGGCACTCAGACAGTTGGGCTAACAGAACTTGCAGGATTGTCTTTTTTTTTTTTTAAGATTGGCAGCTGAGCTAACAACTGCTGCCAATCTTCTTTTTTTTTCTGCTTTTTCTCCCCAAATCCCCCCAGCACATAGTTGTGTACTTTTTTTAGTTGTGGGTCCTTCTAGTTGTGGCATGTGGGACACTGCCTTAGCACAGCTTGATGAGCGGCGCTAAGTCCGCCCTCAGGATCTGAACCAGCAAAACCCTGGGCCACCAAAGCAGAGTGTGCGAACCCAACCACTCGGCCACGGGGCCGGCCCCTGGATTGTCTTTTATAAGCCCTGAAGGGTGTGTCTGGCCCCAGGTTTAACTGTGCTCTTTAGAATGTGGGGTACTTGATGCCTTTGCCTATGGCTTTGGTCTCATTCACCACTGCTGGGGCAACAGGAAACTGTTCCATGCCTCCTACTGGTACGTGTGCAAACATGTTCACTGCCCCGTTACCAGCAGATATAACAAACTGGAAACCACCCCAGTGCCTGACAGTAGGGGAGGGTTACAAACTCCACAGTGGTAGGGACAACATTTGCCCTATTCCTTATAGCATCCCCAGTGCCCAATGCGGTGCCTGGCACACAGTGGGCACTCAGGAAACATTTGTGGAAGGAAGGGGAAAGGAAGGGAAGGAAAGAAGGAAGGAGGGAAGAAAAGAAAGAAGACATTTTGAAAGGATCTTCCAGAATCCTAGAAAGAAACCCTTCTCCCCTTCAGCCGAGCTAGAGAAGATGCAGTTTGGGGGCTGTTATTGCTCATTTTTAAAGCTTCCATCAAATAACTCTCAAATTCAATTCCCTCTTGAATGTTTTTCTTTTTTCATTTTCATCATCCCCCATCTTTTTAACATTCGCAGTTGAATTTCCCGTTTTCCCTGTGATTGAATTGTGGCTCTGGGGACTTGCAACAGTCACTTTAGACACTTAAACTTCAAATCACGCCGCCACCGTGCCAGCCCCCCTTTAGCGCCAGAAAAACCATCTCTTATGAGAGCCGATTATATCTTTACAGCCTGGAACGCCACACTCTAAAACACAGGTGGTAAAATCAGAATTCTCCGTGATTAATGTATGTCCAATGAAAATATAAAAATGCCTATTTAATTGGAGAAGGCTGATTGGAAAAATACACGTGACTGAAGTTCCATGGCTGACGTCGTATGGGGTCCAAGCTCACCTGTCCGAGCCAAACTGTTCAATCTCTCAGGGCCCAGTAGGCTCCTGGGTCCTCCTGCCACAGGGAGTGGCAGCCCGGGAGGCAGACAGAGGGCAGCAATTGAGCACCTCCTGTGTACCAGGTGTTTCCTAGGCACATTCTCATGGAATCCTGAGAACTACTCTGTAAGATGAGATTTATTATCACCCTTTTGCAAAGGGGCTTCCTGTGGGGTCTCAAAGGATGAAGAGGAGTTAGCCAGAAGAAGACGAGAGATCTGGAGAGGAATTACATGAAGAGGGAACAGCATGTGCAAAGGCAAGAGGCAATAAATACAATAAAAGAAGTTGAGTACTGCTGAAGCTTGAAGAGCCAGCAGGGAGAGGTGAAGGATGAGGCCGGAGTTGTAGGCAGGGATTGAGTCACACAGAGCTTCAGCAGGGACTGGGAGGCATGAACCAGAACTCAGGAGATGCCAGAGAGGGCTGACACTGTCATCCGGATGAGAGATGACAGAGCCTGGAGAGACGTGTCATGGAGGCATAGTCAACAGGACTGGGTGGCTGATTAGACGCCTGTGGAGGCTGAGGGGAGGAGAGGACCCAAGGATAACACCCAGATTCCAGTCTCCAGGGCTGATGGGGGGCTGCCTCTGACTCAGGGGCCCAAGGGAGACAGAGGTCAGGGGACGATGCTGCATTGCACTGTGGACATCCTGGGCTCATGGTGCCACAAGACGTGAGCCTCGGATGAGAAGATCTGGCTCAAAAGTGGGTCTGGGCCCAACTTAGAGGCACAGCTGTCAGTTGTCAGCTTGGCAATGATCGCCAGAGCCACAGAGCAGAGGGACTCACCTAGGAGAGCGTGGGTGGGAGGCTGCAAATCAGCAGCCGTGGGCTTCATCTGTCCCACACACAAGTTCAGGTTGGCCTGCAAAGTATTTTAAAAATCTTTAAGCCAATGTTTAAAAATCAAGCATGCTCACAAAGCTCTGGCTTCTCTTGGAAAATCAGAAGATCTGGCAACACAGGCTAGAAATCGCTGAGAGTAACCATTGCTGAAAAGTAGCTAAGAAGTGGTTGCCCCCTTAGACAGGGCCCCTGTGCTCCTGTTCACCACAGTCCCCACCCTTCCCTATCATCTCGCAGAACCCGAGACTAAGCAGTTCTGTTGCACTTGCAATGACTTCTATGTCCCATGCCTCCATCAAATAAAGGGTATTCTCAGAATCAGAGTTGCGTGTTTCAAGTAAAACAGGAGAGCATATATCTTTGCAGACGCCAAGACAATTCCCTTGCCTTTAGTATACAGAATGAGTCTGTGTCGAAAGCCTAGGGGATGCCAGGTTCTATTCTCTCATTTGCAGGACCTGCTGGCAATCCCTGGTCCAGAGAGAGAAGAGAAGAGGGACACATGAGAAAGAGAGATCAGACAGGCAGGGTGACACGGGACATCGCCAGGGAAGAGACTTTTCAGGAGAGCACGATCAGCAATGTCTAATGCTGAGAAGAAGTTGAGCCAGACAGGCATGAAATGCTTGTGACAGGGTTTGTGCTCACAAGGCCACACTTGCAGCCACACGCAAAGAAGAGTGTGCATGCCCATGTGCACAGATACATGTGTGCACACATACACAAGACATGCATGCAGGCCCATTTACACTCGTGTGTACTTGCCTCTGCACACACAGAGACACATGTGTGGACACACATGGAGAAGAATGTAATAAGGGGGTGCGCACACGTGTGAACACACAAACATGCAGGCACATGGACCCGTGCACTCAGGCACAAGGACATATGTGGTAGACACAGGCACACAGGCACACATGTGTTCGTGGAGCCGCCCGAAACTGTGCGCCCTCCCAGGGATCCACGCTCTCACCTAATGAAGCCTTGCCAGTTACGAACCAGCAACTCATAACTAAATAAATATGATAAACAACTCCCCTCCAGATGGCTCCGCACACACACCCACTCCTCCTGCTCGGAGGGATGGCACATTCTATGCCAATAAATCCTCCTGTTTGAAAACATTTGCCTTCTTAATTGGCCTGTTTATGGGTAAAATATGTTTCTGGGTAGTGTTCTGCCAGAATGGGATGCCGAGATGCCTGCTCAGAGCTCGGCCCAGAGACAGGACTCAGAGCTGCTGGCACGACCCGCTCATGGAGACAAGACCCAAAGGGGTAGGCTCCCCCGATGACTTTTTTCTCCCTGTGTCTCAATTTCTTTCTTTTTTTATTTTTATTTTCTTCTCTTTTTTTTTGAGGAAGATTAACCCTGAGCTAACTGCTGCCAATCCTCCTCTTTTTGCTGAGGAAGACTGGCCCTGAGCTAACATCCATGCCCATCTTCCTCTACTTTATACGTGGGACGCCTACCACAGCATAGCTTTTGCCAAGCAGTGCCATGTCCTCACCCAGGATCTGAACCAGCAAACTCCGGGCCACCAAGAAGCGGAACATGTGAACTTAACTGCCGCGCCACTGGGCCGGCCCCAATTTCTTTCTTTGGGTTCACACTTATTGAGCCTGCTGTACGCAGCGCTGTCTTGGGTCCTTAGAGGGATCCTCTGCTTCTCACTTCCGTTTCTCTGGCAGCGCGCCTGTGAGGTGTGAGGACGATGATAACACCCGCAGTGGGCTGAAGGGTGGCCCCCAAAAGATATGTCCACATCCAAACAGTCGGAACTTGTGAATGTGACCTTATTTGGAAAAAAGGTCTTTGCAGATGTAATTAAGTGAAGGACCTTAAGATGATATCAGCCTGATTCCCCGGGTGGGCCCTAAATCCAATTAACAAGTGTCCTTATAAGAGACAAGAGAAGACATACACAGAGGAGAAGGTGATGTGAAGACAGCGGAGAGCGGAGGCTACGAGCCAAGGAGTGCCAAGGCTTGCTGGCAAAGAAGGCAAGGGAAGATGCTGCCCCAGGCCTCTGAGGGAGTGTGGCCCTGCGGACACCTCGACCCTGGACGTCTGACCTCCTGAACTGCAAGAGAATAAACTTCCACTACTTTAAGCCACTCAGTTTGTGGTAGTTTGTTACAGTCGGCTCGAGAAACTAACCTAGCCCTCTTCTATGTGCGGAGCGACTGTGCAGAGCTGGGACGTGAACTCTCATTCACTCTCTACTCTGACGCCTCACAGGTTCTGAAGGAGACCCGCAGCAGAGATGGGGAAACTGAGGCCCAAAGAGGGGCAGGTGTCACCTGGGGCAAGGCAGGGACCGGAACCTAGCACGCTGCCCCTCCTCATGCTGCACCCCAGCAGCTTCCTCACCAGGAGCAGAGTGGGCAGGATGTGCAGCACAGGGCAGCCCTGAAGTGAGGTTCCCCCCGGGATCACATTCTGGGTCCACTGAGGAAGGACAGGAAAGAGACCCCCTTGGGGTTTCCGTTTTCCTCTACTCTAAGAGAGGCCGAGGGCGGGTCAATCATAAAGATCCTTGCGGCAGATCTGCGCACCCAGGATGCGCCAAGAGGCATGACCTCTCCTTCCACATGCCCATCCCCACCCGGGAGATGGGGGCCGACATCTCTTCTCCCCTTGCTCAGGTGGGAGAGTGAGGCCAGAAGGACAAGTCACACACCGGGTCACCCAGCTGGTCGGTGGAAGAGCTGGGATTTGAATTCAAGTCTGTCTGCTTCAAATGCCACTTGGCCATGCTGCCTCCCAGGTAAGAGGTGGACGTTCCCCAGGGTCAGGGGAAGCAGCCAGGCCACCAGAAGCAGAGTGAGGCCCTGACTTCTTCCTCTCTTACCCATAAAGATCCCATCTGTGGCTCAGTGCCCCCAATGTGCCCAGCTCAGAGTGGGTAGACAGATTGAATCACCCACTGTGTGACCTTGGCCGAGTCACTTCTCCTCTCTGAGCCTCCATTTTCTCATCTGTAAAATGGGGAACATAATAGCCACTCATAAAGGTTATTGTGAGGACTGAGAGAAATAAAACCCAGAAAGCCAGTCCTGATGGCCTAGAGGTTAAAGTTCAGGGCGCTGTGCTTCACTGGCCTGGGTTTGGTTCCCGGGCATGGAACCACACCACTTGTCTGCCTGTAGCCATCCTGAGGCAGCAGCTCACAGAGAAGAACTAGAAGGACCCACAACTAGAATACAACTATGTACTGGGGCTTTCGGGAGGAAAAAAAGGAAAAGAAATAAAAGCCAGAGAGCCTTAGCAACATGCTGAGCACCCAGTAAGTGCTTAATAAATGCTGGCTGGTATTAAAGTGAGCTTAGAGGCCAGTGAGAGGGAGCACATGGTCTCTGGCCATGGAAGGTCACTTTATGACCAAAGCGAGACCAAGATGACAGCAGAGTGGGCCAAGGCAGTCTGGCTCTGCTGACAGATGGGGCTGCAGCCCCAGCCCTGGGCTCACCATTAGCATTCCTTCCCGAAGGACAGCAAGTCCTCCGCCTGTGCCTCAGCCCAGCTGAGAGGCGGCCAAGAGCGATCTGCACGCCAGGGGCCAGGCAGGGAGAAAGAGGGCTTGGGAAAGGAGGCTCCTCCCACCCACACCCAGCCCCTTTCCTGGCGCTATGCAGTAGGTGCTCAGAACAGGCAGCCTCAGGGAGTCCCTCTCCCCTCTTCACGGGAACAGCATCTGGATTTACAACCAATGTGGCAGCCAGGAAGCCCAGAGTCTGGCTGATATGAACAGAAACCAGATCATTAACATTAACCAAGAGGAGATGGCTAAGGTAAAATGTAGGAGGAAAAGGAAAGTGGCAATACTGTCGCCAAACGTGGTCCATTGAACTCTCACTGTTGTGCAGACACATCGACCACATGGGGTCTGGGGCCAGGGCTATGGTCCCACCCCCACTGCAGGCACAGCAACTGCAGTGTCTTCACGTAACCAGCTTCCCTGTGAGAGCTCATTTGACTAAATTATTCTGTTACCCCCTAAATTGACAACTCCTGTCCTGGGCCAACCATCTTTTTCATCAATTAATTCATTTATTCAGCTAGCAAGTATTGAGTGCCTACTAAGGGCAGGCACAGTGGTGCTATGCACAGGAACACAAGGGCAGCTGCCTCGTGGATCTTAGGACATGGAGGGAGAGATGGACATCGTGCAAGAAGATAGAATGTCTCCACAGTGCTAAGAGCCAGGCAAGGACGCAAGCGGAGCCATGAGGATATACCACTGGGGAGAATATGTCACCGGGGAGCAGAAGGGCCTTGTCCCCACTCTTAAGGACAAGAAGTAGGCACGGGAGTGACAACATCCGGCCTAGATATTAAAAGCTACCCCTGGCAGCCAAGTGGAGAATGGTTTGTAGCGGGTCAGGGAGACAACAAGGAGGCCAGTGAGGAGGCAGTGACAAACGAGTGATGCTAGTGGCCTGGACCAGAACCAGGGCAAGCTTCATGGGTGTGCGACCTGTGCAATTGAACAGGGCCCTCACTCAGAAGGGCTCTGTACTTGGTTTAATACTCTGTTGTCCCTGTCTTGAAATTCTTAATAATTTTTGAACAAGCGGCCCCACCTTTTCACTTTGCACCAGCTCCCACAAATTACATAGAGGGTCCTAACCAAAGCAGAGAAAGGATCTTTCTTAAACACTCAAAAATCATAAACAAACCTTTTCCCACTGGCGTGCTGGAGCAGGCCTGAACCAGCACCAAGAACCAATTGTTTGATTTTTTTTCTTTTTGTTTTTGAGGAAGATTAGCCCTGAGCTAACATCTGCCGCCAATCCCCCTCTTTTTGCTGAGGAAGACTGGCCCTGAGCTAACATCAGTGCCCATCCTCCTCTACTTTATATGTGGGACACCTACCATAGCATGGCGTGCCAAGCGGTGCCATGTCCACACCCAGGATCCCAACTGGCAACCCGGTCACCAAAGCGGAACACGTGTACTTAACCGCTGTGCTACCGGGCGCCCCCTAATTGTTCAATTTTGAGGAATTTTGCTGTCACGTTGGTAGCATGAAATTGGCCGTGTGGGAATATTTACACCATGGAAATCAGCAAACATTGAAAGTCAGGGTCTTTTTTTCTTCGAAGACATTTCTTCATCAGCATTTCCTAGAGTATGTCCAAGGCCCACCTTGGCAGTGTGCTAAAAATAGTTTCTGGTCCGCCCCTAGCCCCTCCTTCCCCAGGCCTGCTGGGTCACCCTGCAGGGAGCAGAGTGGGGCTCTGGGTGATTCCGGAGCGCCCTGAGGATGGAGGGCTAGGGCAGGAAGGCTGAGACCCTACATAGTGGGTCCACAAGATTCACAGAAGGGGGGGGGGGGGGGGCAGAGGAAACCAGTTTTGTAGGGTTGGTAAAGGAAATCCTCCCGAGGTGTGGGGGTGGCAGCTCCCCAAGAGAGCAGTTCCGGGCCTGCGCCCTTGGGGGCCCAGCTTCAGGTCAAGGACTGAAGTCTCCGGCCTGGGACTCACCCCAGCCGAGCACGTTGGAGGCCAAGCCCGGGGGGGAGGCGTCACCCACAGTGCTGCCCTCCTTTGCCAGACTTCTGGGGCGAGGGCAGGGACCTCCAACAGAGAGACCTAGAGGACTGGGGAGCAGCGCAAGAGCGTCGCCTCCCCGCGCACCACGGCCCCTTGCAGAGTGGGCACTCAGTAAATCGTGACTATTAATTATTATTACAACTGTTATTTTGGCCTCGCATCCTGTCAGGAGGCCCCCTGTAGCCCCTCATCAGAGAACCCTAGCAAGCAGGCAGGTGGGGGTGACTGGGGGTGGGGGGCGGTCTAAGCAGACACCCTCCCCATCCCACCTCCCCACCCCGCCTCCTCTCGCCCTTCCTTCCAGGGGCTCAGACCACGCGGGAGGGGCCCAACTCTCCCGCAGTTCCGGCTGAGCGCTGAGTCTCACTCCCTGGGAGATGGCGCCACCTGCAGGCCCCCTGGCGCGCTGCGGCGTCGGCCCCTCAAACCGGGAGGAGGTGGGGGGGAGGATCTCACTCTCCTTAGGGGTCGGGGTCCGGCTGCGCGCTAGACCACAGCGTCACGCCGCCTCCCGCTGCCCCGGGACCCGGAAGGAGCCGTGGCAGCATTTCCCAAAAAGCGTTGGGTGGAACCCACACCCTGATCAAGAAGTTTGGAAAATGCCCCTGGAGGTTCTCCGTGCACATTTGCCCGGAAGTCTAACTTGACCCTTCAGTTCCCTAACACGAACACTGAGGCCGTGGGAAAGTTATTCTTTCTAGGCCTCAGTTTCCTCATCCACAAAATGGGGCTGAGGGTGTTGCACTAGAAGAGATTATCTCAAAGGCTAGGTGGCAACCTCAGACTTTATTTAACGAGAAAGAGAATCACCTAGAAGCATGTCTAAATTGCAAGTTCGGCCCCACCCCCACCCCAACCCACCCCAACCCACCCCCACCTCCCCTCCAAGAAATTCTGATCCCTGAGGGGAACCAGCATGTTGAGTCATTCCCCGGGAGATTCTGATGCACATGTTCTGCCAACCTTAGCATGAGAAATGCCAAATAAACGAAACGGGCCTGAAGGGGGCTGGAAAAGCAGGCAGGGGCCTGCCAGAGCATTCCTGGAATGTGGAAGCTGTGACTCTGCCCCGAGGGCTTCTTGAGGGCAATAGAAGCCACAGGAGCTTTCAAACGGGGAGTGACGGCTCTTTAGAGAGACCACTCTGGCTCTGGCTACTATGAAGAGAGGATGGGGGGCCGGGGGTCAGGCAGGGTGGGTAGGAGAGAGATCAGGGAGGTGACTGCTGAAGTTGCCCAGATGGGATTCAGTGGTGTCCTGGACCAGGTGGTGGCACTGGAGGGGAGGACAGGGGACAGATTTCAGAGGTAAACCCTTTAACTCCTTTGGAATACAGGAAGGATACATTGGAATTTCTGATTATACTTATTTCTTATCCTAGCCTTTTAAAACCTCAAGGGGTTGTGTATGTATTATGTACATAAAATGTTAGTACCGTGCCATATATATAAATATATATGTGTTACATGTTCTCAAAAAAAGTTCTCTGGATAGGGGTTCAGAGACCACATGAGTTTATCAACAGCTGGCACATACTAACCACTCTGTGTTAGTTATCATGGCAGATCCCAAAGATGGCCCCAATGACAGCTCCTGTCCCCCTGCTCTTTTAAGACTAGCCCTGCCCTCATCAAGGGCTGGAGTCTGATTCCTCTCCCCTTGAACCTGGGTGGGTTTGCACCTCATTTATAAGCAAATGTAAAAGTAAAACGCGATGAAGTGACTCTGCGTGACTTCCAAGCCTAGGTCATAAAGTGATGCACCTTCCACCCTGCTGGCTGGGACATTCACTCCTAAAGCCCTTAGCTCAGACTACATGGAGGCCCCCATGCTGTGAGGAAGCCCAAGCCACATGGAGAGGCCACCTGTTCCTGCCGACAGCCCCAGGGGAGGTCCCAGCCAACAGCCAGCATCAGCAGCCACACACACAATAGGATGAAGGAGGTCTCCAGATGATTCCAGCTGTCAAAGTCATTACCAGCCTCAGGTCTTTGCAGGTGAGGCCTCAGTTATCATGGAACAAAAGCAAATCATCCCCACTCAGCTCTTTCCAAATGTCTGACCACAGAATCTGTGACTATAATGAAATAGCTGCTTTTCACAACTAAGTTTCAGGGTGGTTTATTATGAAGCAATAGATAAGCGGAACTGCCATCATGTACCGCGGTGTCTTTGTCCACACTTTCTGTGAGGGAACCAAGTGTCGCCCACATGGCTGTCCAAGGTGCAGAGGGAGAGAAGGAAACAGAGGCAGTATCAGTGAGATGGTCTGGGGGAAAAGAGGTGGGGCCTCAGGGTGGAGAGGGCAAACCAGCCCCTGTGAAAGGAGCTAGGAGCCCAACTCTGCTGTATGGTTCTGACCCCACGGCTCCATTCCAGGTCACCCCAGATGATTCTAGATTCTGTTGCTGCTGGCCTTTTTACTCTCATCAGGAGGATTTCCGAGAGTTGGCCTCCTCTTTGGACCCCAGCATTTGGTGACGTTCAGAGTTGGCACCTTCCAAGGGAGACTGGAAAGAGTCTCTGTGAACCTGCCCTCCCCCACCCCCACTGTGGCAGGGGAGGTCTTGGGGGGGCCAGACTCTTGTGGCTCCGCTGCTCGCCAGCCCTGTGACATTGGGCAAGTCACTTTAGCTGAGCCTGTTTTCTTAGCTGTAAATAGGGCAATGAGCAGTCCTGCCCTGAAACAGCTCTTGTGTGAGTTAACAAGATGAAGCAGATTAAGTGCCTGGTCTTAGTAACGCTCTCTTAATATTTGCCATTGTCGGGGGGACTGTTATTCTTGTTGAAAAACAAAGTCCAGGCAAGTAATGTCGCTGTGACCAGAACATATGTCTGCTTTGAAGGGGAACTTCCCCCTCTGCTTCAGCCCCAGTTGCCCTGTGGGAATTTGGGCCCCCTTTAGCCAGAGCTTCATGGAAATCTAGCCTGGGATTGGTGCAGAGTCGGCGGCAAGACCCAAAGGTCCGCACTTCTCTCCCAGCTCCAGCTGACTCCTCTGTTATCTGAGAAAGGCCAGGATGCAGCTTAGTGGGAAGGAAGGAAGTGGTTTCTGCAGGGTGGGTACCCAGGGCAGACAAGAAGAGGCCTGGAAGGGGTGACAGGGGCTCGAGTCAGCTCATGTCTTAGCTCTGCTTGTACCTGCAATGGGACTTGAAGCACCTCAGTGCCTCAGTTTCCTCATCTGTAATTCATTTCATAAATACTTACTGCAGGTCCATTGACTCAGTGTCATTGTCCAGCTCAAGCCCACAAACAAGCCCAAGGTGGCCTCCAGGCCTTTGCACATGTGTTGAAAACAATCCTCCTGTCTCAATGTCTTTCACATCTGTTCCCTTGCTGAGTCCTCGGCACCCCTCAATCCTGGCTGAGACGGACTTCCTCCCATAAGCCCTCCTGGCTCAGGGGCTCTCTTCTCAGTGGGTTGCACTACACTGATTACCCAGCCTGTGGGGACAATGATGATGAAGAAGATGGCCATGGCCTGTCTAATTTTCCCACCAAACCATGAGCTTTGTGAGAACTAGCACAAAGGTGCCCGAAATAGTTGTTGAATGAATGGCCTTCATAGGACAAGAAATTCATTCACTTCTTCTGTCACTTATTAGTAGTGGAACCCAACACTTCTCTAAGCCTTGGTTTTCACATCTGGCAAATGGGCCTCATAGTACGTGTGCTTCACCTCTATCTCACAGAGCGTTCTAAATCCTGCTGGGTGCTCTACAGCCCAGGACCTCAGGGCTGTGGGAGGCAGCATAGTGGGTTGAATAGTATCCCTTAAAATTCATGTCTACCTGGAACCTCACTGTGTGACCTTATTTAGAAATAGGGTCTTTGCAGATGTAATTAAGGTGAGGATCAAGATGAGGTCATTTTGAATTAGGGTGGGCCCTAACAAGGACAAGTGTCCTTATAAGAGACAGAAAAGGACACAGAGACACAGAGAAGAAGGCCGTGTAAAGATGGAGGCAGAGACTGGAGTGATGCAGCTACAAGTCAAGGAGTGCCAGGAACTACCCGAAGCTGGAAGAGGCAAGGAAAGATCCTCCCTAAGGCCTCTGGAAGGGGTCTGGTCCTGCTGATACCTCGATTTTGGACTTCTGACCTCTTGAACCATGAAAGAGTAAATTTCTATTGTTTTAAGGCACATAGTTTATGGTCCTTTGTTACAGCAGCTCTGGGAAACTAATATAGGCAGGTGAGTTACCTGCATTTTACGAACGAGAAACCTGAGGCTGAGGCATGAGGTGCCCTCCCCAGGCTCACACAGTCCCTGGGCTGCAAAGGCAGGATCTGAACCTACTGTGCCAGATTCCCAGAGCCCTGTGCTCTTGGCATCTACATCCTGGCCTGCTGCTGCAGTGGCCTGCCCACATAGCCGCCCATCGTCCAGTCTCAAGTTGAAGCAGCAGGATTTTACGCTGCTTCTAAAAATGCTGCCCTCACTTCACTGAGGGAAACGGGAGGCAGCCCAAAAAGCTTCATCTCCACCCTCCTCTGGACTCCAAGTTACTGCCTGAACTACCGATTTTCTTTCTTCCTTTTCTCCTTCCCCTCCTTCTTCTCTCCCTTCCCTGCCTGATTCTTGATGACTATGCGTAGCCTCCTTAATCTCACACTCAAGATACCAGTCTAGCCCCACCCTACCTCTCCAGTTCACCTCCCACCTCTTCCCAAACAAGCCCTTCTCCCAGTCAAATCCTCCTGAGACGGCCCCTCACTTCCCTGCCTCTGCGTCTCCCCTCACAAGGTTCCCTTGGTGCAGAATGCCCCATCCCTCAAGGGTAAAAAATCCACTCCAAGCCCAAACTCAGACTCCACCTCCTCCTAGCACATCCAGTCGACAACACTCCGCTCTGACTACACACACACACTCCCACAAACATCCGTGAGCACCTGATCTGTGCCGAGGAGATGGAGGGCCCGGGACATGCAGTGACCTCACTGTCTGGTAAGGGAATGAGAAATCATGACCAGAGTGTGGGGAACTGGGAAGCAGAGAAGGAAGCAGCACAGCCCTGCAGGACAAGGCGGGCTGTGTCCAGGAGAGGAAGGACAAGGGCCCAGAGCCCATGTACAGGCTGGGAGGCCGAGAGCACAGGTGCCAGGAGGCAGGGAATCCTGCATGAGTCAGGGGGAGACTTTGGGTGAGGTAAAAATGGGGGCCAAGTCATGGAGTATCCATGCAAGCCACCCTGAAGTCTTGATCCTGTCCACCTGGGTGTTCCAAAGTGTAGCCCCTGCCCACTTACGTCTGAATCACCCAAGGAGTTTGTTAAAATGCAAATTCTTGGACGGGGATGGGGCCCAGGAGACAACTTTTAGCAAGCTCCCTGGGTAATTCCAGCGTACCGTCAGTTCTCCAACCGTAGAAGAGGAGAGGGTAGGGGCAGATTGAGGGGTCTGAAAGGAACACTTCTTGATCCACTCTGCTTTTTAAAAGAAATTGGTAGCACTAATCTCACATCTGTCTGGTTTTGGGGTCTGCTTCCATGGTGGACACTCGGTGCCATCTACTCAGCAACCACCCTCTCTTCTTCCTTCCTAACAGAAACCCACATTGGTCCAGTAATGGGCAGTAATGGGCTCAAAGAAGGGAGCCCCCTTCCCCCCAAGGAGGTCCAATCCTTATTGGACCCCTTTGTTCACTCCCCACTTCCCCAGACTCCTTTGTAGCAAGAAATGGCCATGTGACAGTTACGGCCCATGAGACAAAGGGATAGTTTGTGTGGAGTCTTCCGGGAAAGGTTTGCCGCCGTTTAACACGGGCAGAGGTGACAGAAAATCTGCCTGGCTAGTGCTGCTCCTCCTCATTTTAGACCCTGGGTGTGTGATGAAGGGCCATCTCATGACCAAGAGGCAGTAAGCCCAGTAAGGAAAAGCTAATGTGTGGAGGGTGGCAGAGCAGAAGGATGCAGAGAACCTGGCTCTTGAGGACATGGCTGAGCCACTGCTACAAACCCGCACTGCCCCCATGCCCCGCCACCCCAAGACTTCTTGTCCTGAGATTATTAGAATGTGAACACCTTGAGGGCAGGCACTTGGTCTGTTGCATGCACTCCCAGTGCCTTGAGCGGTGTCTGGCACACAGCAGGTGCTCAATAAATATTTGTTGAGTAAGTTTTGAATGGATAAGTAGATGTCTTTACTGTTTATACCAGTCAGTTGAGTCTTCTGTAGCTTGTAGTCAAAAAATCCTGACACCAATTCTGGTCTCTCTCCAGTCCGACTGAGAAAGTCCTAAGAGCAGGACAGTGACTGGGTGCCACTGAACGCTGCACCCCACGGGTCTGGCACAAGGCCCGCAGCTGGCAAGAATCAGCAGCTATTTCTCACAGGAGTCCCCGACACTGCCCTGGGCCTGGTTTTGGGAAAAGCTGGATGCCAGAGCTGGATGGTTGGGTCTGCGAGGTCCCCTCACCCAGATCTGTGGTGAGAAGCCCCTGAAGCAGCTGATGAGACCTTAAGAAAGTCCACTCTGGATCTCCCACAGCAAGTAACATCCGGGGCCCCAACCAACTGCAGGCTGAGAAGGTGGAAGCTGGCACAGGCGTTGCCATTAGACTCTTCTTGAGGTGGAAAGAACGAACTTCTGAGAATAGCCAGACCTGACCTCCACATGTCATGAATTGAACCACTCTGGTCAAGTCCCAATTCTAGGTGTGACAGCCCTGACAAGAGGAGCAATAAGGGGTGAGAACAGGGCACGAGCAGCTTCACACAGACAGGACCTCTGCAATGATCTGGTCCTGCCCCTTTGTTTCACAGATGGGAAAATGAGGTCCGGGGAGGGTGGGCAACTTGCCCCAGGGCACCCAGTGAGGGATGGCATTGTCTGTGAACTCAGGTTGGCTTTAATCTTAAGAGGTTTGGGGGTGGGCACCGGAGGGGAGATCCTCTCAGTTCTGCCAATTCGCAGGCAGAATTGAGGATGAACATGCAGAGATCTACTTTTCTGAAGGAGAGGGTCCGTAGTGTTCATGAGATTCTCAGGGGGTATAAGACTACAGAAGAGTAGAGAGGGTGGAAGAGGCCAGGCCAAAGTCACATGGCAAGTCACAGCACACCTGCAAGTACCGCTTGTGTCCTGGATTTGCTGCCCTACACTTCCTCCCCATGGGAAGGGCCGTTTTCTTCAGTGCACCAGTGCGCCAGATGGGCCTGGTCAGTGGGAGCACCATGGTTCCCAACAGGCGGAGGCTCTGTTGTCCTGTTGGCATTGTCCATGGACAGTGACAGAGAAGAACTAGGGACGACCCTGGAGCTACACAAAAACCAACTCACTCTTGAACTGTTCCCAGAAGGTCCCCAAGCAAGGTGAAGGCCACAGATCCACGGCTCCCAGAACCTAAACACATTTCCAGTAAGACACGCTCTGCTCTTTGGTTCAAATTGTTGATATACATCATGCTCGAGTCTTCCAAATGTTTCCAGACTCCACTGGACACCGTGCTGGCCCGGAAAGGGTCAACTCCCAAAGCAAATGAAAGACTGATTGAACACAACGGCAAAGTATGAAAATTAATCGAGATATTTAATAGACAGTGCAAACCATAATTTCATCTGAATATAAATGTATGCACATGTTTCCAATGAGTTATCTATCAGTTATCACAAACAGCAACAAGGACCTTAGAGCTATGTTAGAAAAATGTATAGCTGGAATTTAACTCTAACAATCTCACTTGCTCTCAAGAGAACATCATTCATTTCAAATCAGTATCACAAACTCCAAAAGACCAGGGGAGTGGGAGTGAGGAGTGGGCCAGAGTGGTAAACACAGGGGCCAGTACACAGTTGATGGACAGAAATACAGCTCTCGAGGAAACCCAAATCAGATGATTACAGCTAAGGACAAGGAAAAGCCTATGGCTTTTAAAAAACGACTTTCTGCCAGTACCATACAAGTCTTACAAAGAGATGTACGACAAGTCAACTGACTTAAAAGGACAGAGGCTACATTTTCAGATCATTTCAACTGCAAACGGTCGACCCTTTCCATTGAGGTTCAGCAGTGAAGTTAGCGTAGTCCAGAAGCTCAATGTTGGATTTGCAAATACAGTTTATTTTACAGAAATTCAACATTATAAACAGCAGGCACCTCCCACCCCGCCCGCCCGCCCCCCTCCCCCCTGCCCATACCGCTGGGTGCAGACCATGCTATGCAGAGAGTGAGCAGTGATGCGGCCCTGCTGCTTTGGAGGGAGATTCGAGAGCGATGGAATCTGCCTGCACCACGTCCTGCCTGCCCCGCACACGCACACGCCTGCCCGCTGAGCAGGCCACCAGAGTCTGTCTGGGCCCAGCCCGCGCTGGACCAGTTAAATGGTTCCAGCCCAGTTCTCCAATTCCTTCATGTCGTCGTCTTCCTCTTCCTTCTTCTTGGCTGTGTGAAGAGAGGAAAGGCTATTTAGGAGGCTACTTAGAAAGGCTATTTTGGCTGCGGTGCTCTCAACACATTCCAGCTGGGGGCCAGGGCTGTGCTACATGGTGTCTACAAACAGCCCTGCCCTTGCAGCCAGCTTGCTCTCCAGGCCCCCAGCAGACTGCTCCTCTGTGCCTGAAAGCTGCAACATAAAACTCCAGATAACCAGGCACACTTTCCCCAGCACCTCCCCTCCACTCGCATCAGGACCAGGCAAAAAAGGATTCTATGTTGAGCTCTGTCAGGATTCAGGCAAGGCCTCAGTCCCAGAGCACCCAAGGTCAGGGAGAGCTGGAAGAAGCCCAGCAGAGATCTAATCCTCCCCAGCACCCCCCTCTACCTCAAGCGGCTTGAACCATCTCTATACACCCTCAGGCGGCTTGCTGGACAGCGTTTGGACCTTTGCCCACACCTCACCCAAGGCAGCTGACCCAACTTGAGGGGCCATGTCCCTTGACACATGGGAGAGTGAGGTGACAACAGCCTGGTCACACTGCACTCCCTGTGCTCTCTCTCTCTATGCCAAATCAAGCAGTTCTGTGTGGAATATTTCTACCTGAGGGTGAAATAAACGGGGAGCCTGGGGTGCTGCTGAATACCCACAGTGCACGGGACAGCGCCCCCGCCTCCAGCTCCCCCGCCCGAAGAATGATCTGGCTATGTCAATAGTGCCAAGGTTAAGAAACTGTTACAGAAAGAAACTAAGAAAGGGCAGGTGACATTGTCTCTGGGGCCATCACAACAGATCCCACCTGATTCTCAATCTGTGGCAAACTCAGGATCAAACTGAGGCCAACAACCACCAGATTATCCACCACGTGCTGTCACGGGAGTATCCTGACTCTAGGTAAGTACTCACTGGGTTTTGATGGTAGGCTTATAGAAGGAACATTTGGTAGAGGGACTGTTTCAGGTCCACTGATTTCCAGCAAATTCTTGTCTAGTTCCTCCTGTTCTAGTTCTTCTAATTCGGCCATGAGTTCGTCCTGGTAAAAGGAAACACAAGAATGAGAGAGAAGTCCCTGGGAATCCCAGCCCCTGCAGCTGTACCTCTTACCTGATGGCTCAGAGGACACACGATCCTTCTGAGGTGAGAGGGGAAATGAACTCCAGGTCCACGCCCTGTGACTCTAACACTTCTACTGGTGAACCTAACACACTAGGGAGCAATCACTGATGCCTACATCTGGTGACCTGCCCCAGGCTGTGAGCATCTTGAGAGAAGGGATTGTGTCTTTTCATTCCTATTTATCTCAGAACTGGGCACACTGAGGAACGGTTGCTGAATTGAAATTAACTTGACTAGTCCATCAAACTCCAGTCTGGAAACATGAAGACCCTGGTGCTGGGAGCCAAGGGTCAGAGCTGCAGGCTGTTTTCTCAGCTATACTGTGGGAATCAGAGAGCCCAGGGAATGAGGTGGAGCAGAGAGGGCCTGAGCTCCAGGACACTCACATCTAAGGCAGAATGAAGTACCTTTAACAGGGCCCGTTACTGTATTTTAAAAAGCTAAGAGACTCAAGGTCCTAAGGGCTACAGCAAAAATTGGTAGGTGGCCAAGTTCCAGGTGGATCCCTCAGGGGCCAGGCGTAGATGCTCCTTCCTTGGCTTCACCTTTACCTCACGTCAGAGTTGTCTGAGGGCAAATCCTGTAAACTTCTCCAGGGCATGATCACCTTGGCTGCTCCAGCTCTGAGCCAAGGCCCAGCACAGAAAGGTGTAGGGCAACTACCTGCTGAGACCAACTATTGACCTGAAGCCTGGTGAGGGGTCCCAGCGAAGGTTCCTCTACTCCACCTAAGCTTCTGCCCTCAGAATCCAGAACTAGGGAGGGTTAATACCATGCCCTGTCCATGTCCAAGTCTCTGGAGGGATCTACAATCCACATACTCCCTGCCAGGGCTTTCAACAGCGCATCAAAGGGCAGCCCAGGTGTCATTTGTGAAGCTCATATGACCTGTGTGAAACCACTCACCTCATCAAACTCTTCTCCAAACCCTACAGGTTTTGAAATAGCTGTTGAAATCTCCTCTGCAAGTTCTTGCTGGTCAGCAATGTCCTGCATTAACTCATCAACTTTATCGATGTCCCTTAAATGAAATGGAGAGATGTCGTATCAGATGATCAGTCTGTGTAAAGAGGCTCCGTGAAGTGGGATAAGAAAGCCCGCTCCACGCGATCTGCTTCCCAGCCCCACCCCCTGCAATTACTCCCTGTGAGGAATTACTCTTTTGTCTTTATTGTCTATATTTATTATCATTATAATACAGACAATAAAAATATTGTCCATTTCTATTCTCCCTTTAAAACAGAGAATCACAAAGTCAGGGGGATGAAGCGTCCTTAGACATCACCCAATCCAACACCCTAAGGAAACAGCACTAAGGGAAGTTAGGCGCCACAGTCATGGTCTCTCATGCAGCTGGTGAACATGTCAGATGAGAGACCAGGGGACTTGAACTCCTGGGTCAACAGCTCTTCTTCAAGCTCAGGGGCAACTCTGTACAGGGAGAGGTAAAATCACAAATCATAAAATATAGCCACTTGACAGGCCCTTCTCATCTACTCAAATCCACTTATGGCTCCTCTACTAGGCCCCAAAGGAAAGGCAAACATGCAGAATTATTTTCTATACACTGTCAATTGTATAAACAAATAATTCATCAACATAGTATATACGCATATACTTCAAAGCACGCATAGTATTTACTGAGATGTGCTCTGTGCTAGGCATCTGGGAGAACAGAAATGAAGCAGACAAGGACCTCACTCAGGAAGCTCAGTCCAACGAACATTCACATTCACCCTCAGACAACCCTTCACTTATTTAAAGGCTACTTTTCCTGCAACCCTCCATTTCTAGAGCAGGCATCAGCAAACTTTCCTGTAAAGGGCGAAAGAGTAAATATTTTAGAATTTGGGGGCCATACGATCTCTATCACACACACTCAACCCTGATGTGTAGCACAAAAGTAGCCATAAACAACATGTAAATTAATGGGCACAACTGTGTTTCAATAAAACTTTATTTACAAAAATAGGCAGTAGGCCCATAGGCTGCATTTTGCCAACCCTTATTCTAGAGCATGAGTAAGTACCCAAAAGTAAGCAAAAGGGCTCCAACCACCCCCAAATATATGCTGCCAAGTTCAAGCACTAAGGCAAACACAATGATGTTCCTGGGAGAGGCCCTCATTTGCAGCCTAGTGCTACGCTGGCCTTTAATTACAACTGTAACAAGCTTGGTTATCTAATTTCTTAGGCCACTGTATATGAGAAGCAGCCACATGAAGGAAGGACTGTTAAGGTCCAGAACATTGTCAATATGACAGCCAAAGCCTGGGAGCAAAGGAAGAGGTAGAAAATTCCATCAAAAGCAGACATAAGAACAAAGATCTGAAGCCCTCAGATGTACCACACTTTTCAGGGCCCCTGACAGCATCAGGAAGAAGGCACAGACATTGATTCTAATCCTAATTCTATCCAAGTTCATGCATAACCCAGGGCAAGTCACCTCCCCTCTCTGGGACATGGCTTCCCCACTTAATAACCAGAGTCAGAGGACCTGGGTGAGAGGTCCTATGCTCATCACAATAACCCTCAATTACTCAGAAAATTCTGTTTCATTCCATGACATCTGCTTCTGAAGGCAGCAGGGTACATAATCCATTTTAGAAGGAGTTCCAAAAAAGAATACAAATGAAAACAAACTCAGCTGCTTGACTGGGTAAGTCAAGGGGTCTGCTAGGGCCACGGCCTGGGCTCAAGGCATTCCAGGGCCAGCACTACCCTGCCGCACAGGTGCCCCCTCCAACAGCGGGTGGCCACGTACATGTTGTCGTGGGCAGCCTTCATGGCCTTGGCGGCATAGCCCATGTTCTTGAGCACCTCGGTGTTGGTGTTGGCATTCTCCAGGGCCTCTCGCTGGAACTCGATGGTTGATAGTGTGCCGTCGATCTGTGCCAGCTGCTTCTCATACCTCTTCTTGCGTTTCAGCGCCTGGAGGGCCGCTGCATGGGGGAGAAAACAGGGTTTCAGAGAGCCCAGACACAGGGTATTGGCCTAGAGTTCACGTGAGTCTCCTCCCTAATTGTAATGATGCCCCTCGGTCGTTGCCTCTACTATCAGAGAGGGTTAGTAATCTCTTCTACACAAAGAGCACATTCAATTGTCTAAGAAAACTATACTAAATTCACACACTTGAAAATGCAGCCAAGCACACAAGCAAAAGTTCGCACTCTCTGGAAACGGCCCCCACACAAATCAAAGCATGGAGAGGCGCCCAGACGAAGAATGTGCTTTGAAGTCAAAGTGTCTTGGCTTCAAACGCCAGTTAACAGACTTAGGTGAGCTACTCAGCTTCCCTGACAAGTTCCCTGATTGTGAGGAACAAATGAGAAAATATATGTAAACACCTAGCATACCAGTAAACAGAGTGGACATCCAAAAAAAAGCAGCTCTAATTATTATAAGCAACTTCAAAGTATTATTTTATGCCAAGTAAATTACAAAAGTAATAAATAATGACTATACCAAATACTGGAGTTGGGGTTAAAATGCTATCACACACAGCTGACAACTGTACACTGTTATAATGCTTCTGAAAAGTAACATGACAACACATAGCAACAGCCATAATAATGTTCCTGCCCTCTGACCCAGTCATTTCCTTCTGGAAATGTATTCAACAAAAGCAAAAAGGCCCATGCCTGAAGATGGTCTCTAGCGTTCTCTATCATAGAAAATAACTAAAACTAAAATAAAGATAACTCCCTGCCAGGGATAAAATCTAGAGTCTGACCTTTTGCTCAAGCCAACGTCATCCTGTTTCTCGGCCTCCTGGCATGTTACAGCTGTAGAGATCATCTTGTTTTAAGGTCCAATCAGGGCAAGCAACTTGACCAAGGTGAATCTGTGGCAGAGCACAGGCCAAAAGCACAACTCTGTACTCAAAACCCAGGCTTCCCTCCCCTTACTGTCTTAATTCTCTTCTTTATACTATAAATGATCTTTAGCACATATCTTAGACGGGCATCAAAGCCAGGAAGGAGGCTTAGCACAGACTCAAGCAGAAGGAACGGGCCGAGTCAGGGAAGCTGCCCAGCCCCTGCCTTGGCCTGGACAGCACTAGCCTCACACATATGCACCCATGCACACGTGCTCCCCCATCCCTGAGCTCCAGACCAGAGCGATCTCCTGTAGGCTGTAGGTAAGAGTCAATCACCTCCCCACAAGGGGCTGTGGTTGCTCCGTATGTCACATGAATAGGTCCCATGCTCCTTCCACTCACACTCCCTGTTAGCCTCGGATTCTGTCCTGAAAGCCGTCTTCCAAACGAAAATGGCTTTGGCCTGCATGTAAGCAGTCCTGTTCCTCCAAAGCAGCAGATAAAACCATCAGGAAAAATCCTCCCAGCCAAAGGATAAAGCAGGCAAAAAATCTGAAGAACAATGAAATGTGCCTCATTAAAAGCTGAAAAAACCATTCAATCTGATATCTCCCTTGATTCTGGTGTGAATGGCCAGAATGACCTAGGACTTCAAGAAATCCATCCTGTAGTCACACCCAGGGGTCCCCACGACCCTTAATGAACATCCTCACCTTCTGCAAGCACTACGTCATGCACACTATATAAATACCTCACAACAGCAACCTTTTAAGGAAGAAATGACCACTCTTTTTAGCAGATGAAGGAACTGAGGTTCAGAGAGGTTATGTAACTCAGGTCACCAAGTGGTAAGTGACAGAGAAGGTATTAAGCTAGGTGTGGAACTCCAAAGGCCATACCCCTGCCACTGTAACTGTATGCCTCCACTTAATGAAAAAGACTGGATCCTGCCCTGGAGGAGTCATCCAGTCCACCAGAGAGTGTCAAGGGGACTGTGGGAACACAGAAGAGGGAGTGCAGATCCAACCACGTCATTCCTTTGCTTAAAAACCCTCAACAGGGGGCCGGCCCCATGGCCGAGTGGTTAAGTCCGCACGCTCCGCTGAGGTGGCCCAGGGTTTCACAGGTTCGGATCCTGGGCGTGGACACGGCACTGCTCATCAGGCCATGCTGAGGCAGCGTCACACATGCCACAACTAGAAGGACCCACAACTAAAATATACAACTATGTAATGGGGGGCTTTGGGGAGAAAAAAGAAAAATAAAATCTCCAAAAACCCCAAAAACCTTCAACAGCTTCCTCTGCCTACAAGACAAAGCCTCCACATGGTTTAATGTGGCCTGCAAGGTCCTGGGGGAGGCAAGGGACTGAGATTCTCTCCACAAGGCAGGTTCTGGGAGCCCCAGCACCCACTCTAAATCCCTTTGCCATCGACCATCATGGCAGAGGGAAGATATCCTAGGAGAGTGCTGGTAAGTGCTCAGGGCCTGGAGCTGCTTCCTCCATGACTTCCTTGGTGCTGTGTTGCGTTTCCACAGAAAGTGACCCAGACATACTCTAATCAACAAGTGATTCTCAAGTCTGCTCAGACCAGTGTCCCACAGGTGCCCCCTTCCCAGGTCCTCAGCTGTTGCCACCTCCTATGCCATAGCCCAGCATATAACAACTTGTCCACCAGTTGAGATTCAACAAGGCATTCTGAGTGCCTCCGGTGTGGTAAGCAAGCAAGGTGCCGTGGCAGTCCCATCCACCTCCTCATTTAATCCTCCCACACTCAGTCATGGGCAGAGATCCCAGATCCACGCTAACAAGGAGACGGGGGATCAGAAAGGTGAAGCGGCTCACCCAAGTCACTGTGCCGTTATGCGGGGAGGGGAGAGCTAAACCACTGGCCTGTGGAAACCCCAGGCCTCTGCTCTTCCCACTGCAGGCTCAGAATGATGTCAAGTGACACTGGGACAGTTCTCAAGAACCAATACTGAGATGACATGCTGTCTTGCTTTTCAGTCTCCTGAGTGTAGTGCAAGTCTTGATTTTCTACAGTCAGTCACATTCTGATTTTTAAATCAAATTTCTATTTCCTTATTAACACCTTAGATTGAGAACTGCTTTAACTTTCTTCCTAATACATTTTTAATTGGCAGTGACTCCTTGCATGCAAATCCTACAAATTCTCAGACCTCTATCCTAATTCGAAAATCCCCCAAGCAATAAATGATCTGTAAGCACACACCCAAACATACCAGGGAGGCATGCAAGAGTCCTCCATGAATGAAATAATGTTTGTATTATTCATCTTTGCAGACCAACATCCAGCACAATGACTAGTACACAGTAAGTGCTGAATCTCCAATTTCATTTGTTTTTTAAGTTTTTCATATATTCTGTGCAGGGTTCCTCACATGGGGTACACTCATAGTTTATCTCCTGTGTACCTGTGACTCAAAGGAGAAATGATAATGTCTCGTTGAAACACCAACCAGAACAATCATTTGGTAGGATCTTTTCCCTGCATTCCTCCTGGCCCATAAAAGAGAAACTTCTGTAAGCACCTGCCCTTCCCTCCATCCTCACATAAGGTGTGCCCTCTCTGAGACTAGAAAAAGGTCCTGAGCAAACAACCTGGCCCTCCAGGGCTCCCCCTCCTGCCTGCAGGGCTCACAGTCTCTTGCTCTCCACGCAGTGAACTCTGCAGGATGGTGTCTGGCAGGGACACTTGAGTTGTTTACCCCAATCTAACTCCTGTGCGTGTTTCTCAACTAATTGAGAACTCAGAGAGGAGGGGTACACAATTAATCTCCTCGTTCCATACACACTTCATAAGTAAAGTACCCTTGAAATTAGACATGGGGTCAGCATTCGGGTTGCAAGAATATATGTAAACATAAATATTCACAGCGCTTGAACCACTCTGTATCTTACAAATGCGTCACACTGTGGTGAAGTATAACTTAGGGCAAACTAAATGAGAAAAATGCCACTCCTCCTGCATACTGTTACACTTACAGTAAAACATCCTCCATCCAAACCTTATTTCTGACCACAGAAATTTGCTTCCATATGTAGCCAAAGTCCAAAGGGCCAAGCCCAATGTTTTTACATAAATACATGCTGGCTATTAGTGCCTTATACTTCCCCAAATTCCTGATGGTTGGATTAAAAAAGCAGATACTAGATTCTCATCACAAGAAAAAAAACTGTTACTATGCAAGGTGATGGATGTTAATAAACTTATTGTGGTAATCATTTCATAACATATACCTATATCAAGTCATTATGCTATACATCTAAAACTAATACAATGTTATATGTCAATCATATCTCAATAAAACTTGGGAAAAAATGAGTTAAAGAAGAGAAACAAGTACTGGGTTAACAAAGAGTTCATCTAAACCAAATATTCAAAGAAGGGGGTGGTCCAAAGAAATCTCTTTTCTGCCAAAGAACCCTAGTGTCATTCATGAGCACAATGGCTTTGACAAGTGAAATCTAACCCAGGCCAATAGAAGTTTAAGAGGTTGCTTTTGGATGGGAAAAAAATAGTCCTTGGAATCTCCATATTTAATTACGCCTTTTCTGGTTGCAAGAGAGTAATTACAGCAGCAATTACAGAATCTAATAACCAGCTTTATTGGCTCTGAAAGCTGAAGCAAAAACAACTCCAACCATGTTGAAATAAACATTGGTCTCTAGACAGTTGCTTCATTAGACACTCTGAACAGCTATTTGGAGGAAAAATACAGAACAGATACCCTAGGAAGCAGAAAGACCAGTATAAAAGATGTTCACCCAGGACCAGAAGGAAACTCCTGCAACGCATCTGTTAGCGACTGCACAGAAATCATTTTCAGAGAACCCATCAGTTCAATACAACCAGATAGGACAGTCCCTTCTCCTAGGCAAAGGCAGACTTGACTTCTCTTGGAAGAGTTGCTGAGGAGGGTAAGTTTGACTGCCCTAATCTGGGGATATTCAGCTTAGAGGCAATTAGCCCAGGGCATCTCAACGAACAGTAAAAACAAGTCAAAACTCTACACTCCTTACCCATATAGAGAGATTCAGGCAATGGGGGGAAGGAAGTCCCACTAATATCCTCTCACTAAATGAATGACGGTGTCCACAGTTCTTTCAAAGACCCAAGATTCTACATCTGAATTCAACCAGAAAGCACAAGGGTTGGGAGAGAAGGAGGACAGTCCTGCTTCTTCACCACTCTCAGCACAAACCACACAGCAAACACACACCCACTCCAGAGGGCACTTACACAGCAGCCTGGTCACGGCAGGGGTACTGGCAGGCAGGGAGCCCAGTGAAGTTGAGGGAGCCCTGCTTTGCCTGCCTCCAGCAATCATTCAGATGCTCCTTGCTCATTATACCCATGAGTAAACCTCAGATGATAAGGGTACGATCAGCCAAGAAAACCACATGCGACCCTCAAGCCACTAGTCACTTTGCTGGCCTCACCTGTCATCTGCCCTGTGTATATTGGCAAGAAAAAATTCTACGTCAAAAGAACATTACCCACCAATGTCAAAGAAACCCATCTTCTTGCAGGGACAGTTATTAGTAAGCAACCCTGCATCACATGGCATCAGATACCTCACCAAATCTTGACCAAATAAGAGTTACAATACGGGCATGAAAAGCAGAGGAGGCCTGAAGGACCCTTGGAGATACTGAAGTCAACCCATCTCATTAGATAACTGAGAAAAAATGATGCGCACAAAAAGTGACACAGCTTGCCAGGATCCTGCAGCGAGTTAGAGGAAGAATCAGGACTAGAACCCAGGTCTCCAGCCCAGGGCTTTTTCCATCTCAGCTCTGTTATCTCCAAATTAAGTTGCTATAAATAAACCAGCAGTTCTCCTGCCGTAAGGAAAACAGTCTCCTAACGCTCCTTCTTCCAATTTCCAAACTCTGCCCTTTGCAACCTCCATTTAAAACCTCATGCTGACACATGAAAGAACTGGAAAGCTACCTGATATGCTCTCCTAAGTCCCCAGTTAGAAGAAAAAGAAAAAAGGAAGGAAAAGAGGTGCTAGTCTGCCTGGTTCCCGAGTATTTTCCCCAAGTGGGTGCTACTGATCCGGCCCCCAGTTTCAGAAGATAGAGCAGGGCTGAGCTCTCATTTCTCTACCCTGTATAAAGGCGGCGGAACAGCATGGATCTACAGGACCCACAGAAAGGTCTCAGAAACCAAACTGCACTGCTAAGCCCAGACAGAGGCTGTTTTGTGTCCATCTTTGCTCAGTGTTCCAGGCTCACCTGTGGAAAAGAGGGCCTCATCCTGCAAAAGCCTTGGAAGGCTGATCCTGACACCACTGCGCTTATTCCCACACAGCTGGAAAGTTCAGGCTAGAGGTGCAGACAGCATTTTTCAGAGCAGCCTCCTTCTCTGTGATGTATCTGCCTGTTCCCCTAGTTTGCTCTCCATGGCCTAGAGCTAATGCGCTCCATTTAGAGATGGTAAATAAGTACTTGTGTATGACCAGGAAAGCAGAGTCTGAAACCCTGCGGACTTCATCAGCAAACACAAGGGGAGTACAGGACTTGCTGCAAGGGAAAACTCTAGCAAGAAAGAAAGAAGCCCCTTACCTGTTTAAAAGGGACACAGATGAAAGAAATAAGCCCCCCAATTAACAATCTAACAGAATATCAAACTGCTCCAAAATCATTTAAATAGCACAAAGTATGTTCTGTAAAAGGCAGTGAAGGCAAGACAAGACACCATCAAACAAGCTCAGATTTCAAAATGCTGGGTTACTAACAATGGTCATTTAGGGAGTGGAGTGGTCCAGCTGCAAGTTTCACCTCCACTATCAAGTAAACTCTATGCAAATTACTTCCCCTCACGAATCCCCAGATAATAACAATACTCCCCTCACAGAGCTTTCAGAGGATTCAAATGAGATATGTATGTGAAGCACCTGGAATGGGGCCGGTCATGCAGATGTGCTCAGTAAATGCTGGTCACTGGTATTATTAGCTGCAAGACTTCTCAGAGCCCATTTTAATAGAAAGAGAACCACCACCACTGCCAAAAAAAACCAATATGGGGAAAAACTAATTTAAAAGCACCTTGATTATTTAGCCAACTCGAGCCTTTGGACCTCTTCCTTGATGCATTACCAGCACTAGGGCACAGAGAAGAGCATGAGGTTTGGCCTCAGAATCCTGGCCCTGACACTGACCTGGGGTAAGTTATTTTACCTCTTCATCAAATGGAAAATGGGGAATGACATCACTACCCCAAGGGCAGATGAGAAAGATAATCTCTTTGAAAATACTAGAAAAATGCGAGCATTCTCTCCAGCTTGCCCATTTCTTTTCCCCTTCTGTCTCTCTCTCCTTGCCTGTGTCTGACTTTCTCTCTGGGGATCTCCGTATCTTCCTGTCTCTGTCCTGTGTGTCTCCCTAAGAAAGAGTATACCCCTGTGCCACAGTGGAGAAAAATATAATATGTCACAGCAGCTAACATTTATGAGGGGCTTCCTGGGTGCCAGGCACCGTGACTGGTGCTTTACACGCCCACCAGCTCCTCCCAACAACCCTAGGAGGTAGGCACTGTTATTGCCCCATTTGACTCATCAGAACATGAGGCTCAAAGAGCATATTTCCTGCCCAAGTCACACGGTTCAGCAGTGGCAGGCTCGGGATCAATGCTAGGCTGCCTATCTGCAAATGCCCTGCACCCAGCAGACAGCTGGCCTGCTCCTCTGCCGAGCCCAGGGGTCTGACTGTCCCGTGCTTTCCCCAGCCAACAGACTCCACAAGCGCACAGTCTGGCACCAAGGGCATCTGGAGGCAGTGAGTCTGTCCAGAAACTCTCCACTAACTGGTAATCCACGAGGGTAGGCAGTAAAAGCCTCCGACTGGAAAAAAAATTTTTTTCTAGTGGATTTTAAATTGGCTAAAAGTACACGTGATGAAACTGAACCATTTTATCAGCTCCTCTGCATTTAGGTTGACAATTCAACATAGTTGGGGAGTTTGTAGTAAGTTTTTTCCCCTGTTTTAAAGAATAAATGTCTTCTTCCCTCATGCTGCCCTATGCCTTCCCCAGACCACAAGCTCCTCAAGGGTGAACCCACGTCTTTGCACCCCTGACAGCACTGAGAGAGGAAGGGAAGGCGTGCTCCGGAATGCCCAACTTCCCCCTGCTATTTCTTCTGTGCCCTCTGTCCTCTTACCCCATAATGGCCTCTGGATCTTTTCCCAAGATCTGAAATGACCTTCCCTCTATATTCAAGAAGACCCGGGGACGGCGGCTACAACTTGGTAAAGTATCTCAAACTTCTGTCACTTGCCCACTTGTTTTTTCTGTGTTAACCCCCACTGAGATGCCTAGAACTTTAAAACAAAGGGTCCAGGGGAATGTTTAGGACACAGTGAGCCTGGGACCTCCCCTGTGACTACATCTGGAAGGAGGTAGCAGAGACCAAGAGCAAGCAGCAGATTGTTCCAAAGTGGGCCAGTGGGAGTGGCCTGGGCCATAAGGAGGAAGAGAAAATGGCAAAGGGGAGTCAGGCTCACCTCGCCTATGTGGCTGCCTCCTCCTCTTCCCAAAGGGGCAGCTGATGGCTTCCCATGGCTCTACTGTCGTTGGGTTTAATTCAGGCAGGAAGAGGTGGTGTTTCATTCCCAGACACAGCAGGCAGCCAGAGAGTAGCTCTCAGTGATAAGGGTAACCCAGGGCAAGGATGGGGGAAGTAAGATCCCAGGAAGGACAGTAGCCTACCACTGGTTACTGAGGGCCACAATCAGACAGCCCATACCCTGGGGCCCAAGGCCAAGGTTCTTTCCTGTATGCCAGCCAGGTCACAGAATTTCATTTAAACAGCTATCAGAGGCTAAAACTGAACACTTGTATAGCCCACAGATATGTCACAGCTGTCCCATGTCTTAATATGTAAATTTGAATGTTACATGTTTCACACAAAAATCCAGTTTTGGCTTCCTTTTGAAAATGCAGATTATCTGGCAACACTAAGCCCACACTGCTGTCTGGCAACAATTCAATAGAGCTAAGCAGCAGCCATCCTTTTAGAAGGGGCACGTACTCTCCAGCACCCACCAGTGCCCACATTGTGTGCCTGGCCATGTTACTCACTTACCTGTCCTGACCGCCCCTTAGCACCTGACGTTAACCTTAGATCTGGAGGAAACCATTAGGAGTTACCTGGGACAATCCCTTGCCTTCAGGCAGTTAAAGTCATACCCACTTTAAAGACACAACTGAAGCTACAAAGGTTCAGCAACTTGCTCAAGGTCACAAAGTTAAAGGCAATGGCCAAGGAAGCATCCAAGCCAGGTGCCCTGCCCCGTGGGAAAGTGCCCCTTCCACTACTCTGGGGGAGATTTGTGTCTAGACAGAAGGACCCGTGCAACTTGGGTCCCATGGTCCTGGATTTGCCTTCTAGACCTAATTCTGCCACAACCAAATCATGTCACTGAGCAAGGTCCCTCCCATAAGGCCTCGGACTCCTCATCAAGGACATGAGAAGGGTGAATCAGATGCTCTCTTTACGGTCTTCCTCCAGCTCCAACAATATATGAACCTCTATAGTTCTGAGATTTCCAGATTGAAACAAACACAAAAGACTTTCTGACTGACCCTGTGTGATCTTGAAAATGTAATTAATATCAATACACTCCATTTCCTGAGTATTTCACATAATCGAGTTTTTCCTGTCCAATGAAATGAGCAGTATATCTTTTATCTTAACTGGTTTCACAAACTGAGTTAGGAAAATCAGACTCCTGGCCTCTGAACTCAGCTGCTCCAGCTGGGCAGAGGATGTCAGCACTCAGATTCAACGCTAGCCACCAACATCATTCACAAATGTTATTCAAGGAGAAGAGGTAGTTACAGTTAAAATGTGAACCCAGATGCCCTCACCTTGTCTCTCGCCTCACTGCTGACCTCTTCTCTCTGAAATTCCCCTCCCATCAGCCTTAGGGGATGCCCTAGCCTGGCTCCCCAGTCCCCGCACCCACCTCTTGAGCTTTTTTCTACATCCTTTCCCTCCTCTTCTCAATTCCTAATGGTTGGACTGAGCTCAAACTTTGACCCTGGGTTCTTCTCTCACATACGAACCTGAGCTAACACCTGTTCAGAGCACTGTATTTTATTCCTTCATTTAATCCTCACAATAAATCTTATTAGCCCATTTATAGATGAAGAGGTTTGAGGCTAGAGAGATTAAGTAACTTGCTAACCTCTCAAAGTTTGTGAACAACTAGCAGAGTCAGGATTCAAATCCACAGTCCTCCTGCTTCTAGCCAAGATAAAATGGTAGGGACCTGATTCACCCACCCACTTAAGAGAAATGAAACAATAGTTTTCAAGACATTGGACATCAGGCAAAAAAGGACAGCGATCCCTGAGATCTGGGAAATAAACAAGATGAGCCCTATAACAGCCCCAGTTTATTGCTTTGCGAGTTTCCAGGCCTCAGTGCAAGGAGAGAAAACCCAGGCAGAGGCTGGCAGACTTCCTGAGTTGACAAGATAGAGCGGAGAGTCTGGGGAGACCAGAGCAGCTAGAGCTCACAGGAGAGAGGGAGAGAGTACCAGAGAGGAGAGAGCTGCAGAGGGTCCCTCTCTAGTATTCAGTAGAATACCGATCGGGGCATGTGTGTGAGGAAACTACCTGAGGCCAGAGAAAGAACCACTTGAAAGGATTAGAGAGAACAGTACCGGGTGCTCACATGACGCTGGTTATAGTGGCTGTTCTCAGCCATACTGGAAAACCTCATAATTTAGGGGGCTTTGGGTGGAGTATCAGAAGGGTCTTGTCTCAACAGTAGGGAGTAACCAGCCCTATACCAGATAAACACTATTCTGGGCCCACCTAACAAACCTTAAAAGCAAGACCCAAAAGGTCAAACTGTTACCAAGGAAATTAACTACGCTTAAACAAAACTTAAGAATATTTATAGGAATACAGAAATATCCAATACCCAACAAAGTAAAATTTACAACATTTGACAGCCAATCAAAAGTTATCACGCAAAGGGCCAGCCTGGCGGCACAGCAGTTAAGTTCGCACATTCCACTTTGGTGGCCCACGATTCATCAGCTCGGATCCCGGGTGCAGACCTACACACTGCTTATCAAGCCATGCTGTGGCAGGCATCCCACATAAAATAGAGGAAGATCAGCAGCAGATGTTAGCTCAGGGCTAATCTTCCTCAAAAAGTAAACAAATAAATAAAAATATATTTTTTTTAAAGTTACCATGCAAAGAAGTGGGTGAATACCATGGAAATGTGAAGAAAAATCAATCAATAGCAATTAACCCAGAACTAATACAGACGTCAGACTTAGCAAAGACTAAAGTTAAGCAGACAGGTGGAAGATATTTTTTAACAAGATCTGAAATGAGCTCCTACACATTAAAATTATTGGATGGGATTAACATCAGATTAGACTTTGTAGAAGAAAAGATTCGTAAACTTGAAGACATAGCATAGAAACGATCTAAAATGAAACAGAGAAAAAAGAATTTTAAAAATGAACACAGCCTCAGAAAGCTGTGGGATAACTCCAAGCAGCCTATGTAAGTGTAATTGGAGTCCCCAAAGAAGAGAGGGAGATGAAAAAATATTTCAAGAAACAATGGCCCCAAATTTTCCAATTTGATAAAAACTATAAACCCAAAGATTCAAGAAGCTCAATGAACCCTAGGCATAAGAAATATGAAGAAAACTATACTAAAGCACATTATAATAAAATTGCTCAAAACCAGTGATAAAAAGAAAATCTTAAAAGCAGCCAAAGAAAAAAAATACACATTACATACAGAGCAACAGAAGAATGATAGAGATTTCTCATAGGAAATAATACTAACAAGAAGGCAGTGGGGCACTATTTTTAAAGTACCAAAGGAAAAAAATTGTCAACCTAGAATTTTAAACCCAGTGAAATCTTTTAAAAACAAAGGCAAAATAAAGACTTTGTCAGACAGAGAAAAGCTGAAAGAATTCATCACCAGCAGACCCACAATACAGAATCTTTTTTTTTTTTAAGATTTTTTTGTTTTATTTTTATTTATTTATTTTTTTGAGGAAGATTAGCCCTGAGCTAACATCTGCCATCAATTCTCCTCTTTTTTACCAAGGAAGACTGGCCCTGAGCTAACATCCGTGTCCTTCTTTCTCTACTTTATATGTGGGACGCCTGCCATAGCATGGCTTGCCAAGCGGTGCCATTTCCGTACCCGGGATCCAAACCAGTGAACCCCAGGCCGCCGAAGTGGAATGTGTGCACTTAACCACGGCACCACCGGGCCGGCCCCAAAACAGAATATCTTAAAGGAAGTCCTTCAGGCAGAAGGCAAATGATACCAGATGAAAATACAGCTCTACACAGAGGTATGAGGAGCACCAGAAAGGATAAATATATGGGTAAACATATAAGGCTTTTTAACTATTTAAGTATCTTTAAACAAAAAAAAAAATAATGCAGTGTAGAGTTTTTAAAATATGTAAAAGTAAAACATATGACAATAATAGCACATAAGCCAGGAAGGAGAAATGAGTGTGCTATTGTAAGGTTGGATTTCAAGGACTGAACTAAGGCCACAGCAGAGGGCTGGCCAGGAGAGGATGAACCTGAGACACACCAGGAGGGAAGACTCCACGGGCCTACAAACCTGTTTGAATGTGCAGGGGAAGGAAATGGAGAGGGAGTCAGGAATGACTTTCAGGTTCCTGGCCAGAACAAGTGGGTGGTTGGGATGCCATTTCTCAGAGAGATGAGTGACTTAGGGGAGAGGAGTTGGGGCAGGAAGGGGGGAACCATTCTCATCAGGTCCTTCTATGGAGCTGTGGACTTCAAAATTCAAATTGTAGCTGAAATTTGAATTAACATTCTCTAAATCCATATGATGAAGATTGAGAAGTTCAGGGACTTCTGAGTGGGTCAAATCTAAATAATTTCTTACAAAACTCTAAAGAGCACAGGATTCAAGGGTAACCAAATTGCTACCATTTATGCATGTGCATATCAGGAGAATATATAGGCATATGTTTGTAATTTACAGAGATTATCTCGGGACCTTGGAACTGATTGCCTCTGGGAGGGACATTGAGTGGCTGGGGCAGGGAAGGCACTTTGCAAATTATGTACCATTTACATGATACCTAATCAAAACAAACAAAAAAGTAACTTAAATAAAATAGCCAATTTCTTCCCTATCCCCAGATATGAAAAGGCATATATATTTCAAACAGCAAACATTTACTAAGAACAACTTAACTATGCCTGGCCCCGAAGCTGTAGTCTGGTCCCCCCAGTGGAGTAAAGGAATGGACTGCACTGCCCCCACCCCACCTGCCAGGTCCCAGGCTGGATGCTCTGAGCCAGGCTTACTCGGGGTGACCAGGTTCTTGGCTGGAAGAGAGGGGAAACAGAGCTTGCCCTTGGTTTCCGTTCCCAGGCTGGGATGAAATGTTTCTTTTCCAATTGGCTTTTCTTCCTCTGCTTCCAGCTGAATCCACGCCAACAAGAGCCCCCTTCTGCCTGAGCAAGCAGGAGAGCACCCTGGCAACTGAGATGACAACAGAGATCTGGGGGCTGGGGTCATTTGTGGGAAAGTGAGGAAGGGGGAAATGCCAGCAGAAAAACACTTTCCAGTGTTTTTCCAAAGCAAGAGGGAAAACCAAACCAGCCTTTTCTCTTTTTCAAATCATAGAGACATGATGTGGGGGTTGTAGAGACAAATCACCCTCCTTGCTCAAATGGCAGCAAGTGAAGGAAGGCAAGAGGAAACACAGGAAGCTGGTGCCTTTCTGAGAAAAAATAGTCTTGCTTTGATCCACAAAAAAATGGGGGCACAGAACCACAGAGTCCTGGAACTTTAATGCATATCTCCATTTTCCCACTGCCTGTAATTTTACAAGAATGAGAACTCCTGGAGGGAAGAACTGTCTCTCTCCATGTCCGTACCCTTGGTACGTAGTAGGTGCTCAGAGGGATGGTTGGCTGGACAACTGTACTAGTGGAGAATAAATCTAACCTTGTTTGTACAGGGGAGGAAACTAATGCCCAGAGAAGTACCAGCTCAGAGTAGGTGTTCAGTAAGCACCTGGTGGAGGGGTGGGCCTAGGACCAGAACCCAGGTCTCAGTCCTTCTCCTGCTGGGGCTGGTAAACAATGGATGAGCAGGAGCAGTGAGCTCTACCAGAGAGGAGGAGAAAAGCACAGGAGCAATTGTTTTCCTAAGGACCAACCCCCTCAGAACCCAAGCCTCAGCAAAGAGACCCTGCCTCCCTGGCCAGAGGGTGGAGTAGTAGGCTTGTGATCCAAGCTGGGCCACAGAACAGGCTCCTCCTTGATTACGGTGATTGGTCTAGTCATGAGCACATGATCCAAGCAGCCAATCAGATTCCTTCTCCGGGATTTTTCTAACAATGCTAGGACAGAAATGGGGATAGAGGTACACAGACACTCCTTCCTCCCCAGGATCCAAAGCTATAATTCAGAGCAGCCTGTAATCATGGCCCAGACTCAGGGGAAGTCCGTAAGAATGAGTCACCATGCAGAAAGAGAGACCAGCTCCACCCTGCCATTTCCCACAGTCATGTGAGTCAATAAATCCCTTTCTGCAGAGTAAGATGGTATGAGCTGGCATTCCGTCACCTGCAACTAAAAACAAACTGGCCGACGCAAGAAATGAGGCAGGACAGAAAAATAGCAGGAGAGAGAAGCTGGAGCAAGGCTTCTCAACCTGGGCTCCGTGGATCCCCAACACAACATGGGAAATTTCACACGTACTGTACATGCAGTTGTCTGAGGAAACAGCACTTACCGGATTTGCACAAGGGAATGATCCGCCAAAGAACTAAAAATGAGAGAGCTAGAGAAAAAGGAGACTGACAGTCCCAAAGCCAGGGCCTCCTGATGAGGATCTCAGGAGTTCTTGACTGGTCCACCAAGTTCTGCAGGTCTACCTCCTCACTACTTCCATCTCCCAACTCTGCTGCCTCAGCTTCCTCCATGTCTTTACCACTGCAGCAGCCTCTGCACAGATCCTCCTGCCTCCAGGAAGATAACAACAGAATTGATATTTTTCTTCTAGCTACTCTCTGCCTTCACCAACTTTTGTGCTGGCCTATTTACCCCAAGTTCTGAGTAGGGTGACCATACATCCTGGTTTTCCTGGGACCGTCCCAGTTGATATCTGCTATACCAGAGTAATTATTCATGGCACCCCCTTTCACTCTCGTAAGTGTCCTGATTTGGATGATATATGGTCACCCTGCATCCCAGGAATCAGATGGAACCTCCCTCTTCCCTTTCAACCCAGTCATGGATCCTGTCCCATGGTGGGGAGATGCAAAAAGCGAAGGTTCTGGGATCTCAGAGCAAAAGGAGAGCAGAGCAAAAAGGCATCTCAAGAGAGCAGGGGCATTTCTTCCCCTACATGCACCCTGCTAGTCCACCTAGGTCAGAGGGATAAAGTGGGAGATTGGCTAAAGTCCTATTTATACACACACACACTCCTTCCCACCTTTGGGGGAACTTGCCTCTTATTTCTACACTCACCCTCCCTGACCGAAGAACTAGGTGGTTGGCAATTCTCACTTCCTCTTCCATAGCCATCTGCCACACCTCTCAAACCTGGCAAACCTGGATCAAGGCTGGAACGTGGAAGGCAGCTTCAGCCTCTCCCTCCTTAGGGGCTGGAAAGCCTTTCTGCCCACAGATCACCAGCCTAAGCCACAGCTACTAGCTCTTTGGCATACAGAGGGAAGGCCGCTCCCAGCAGCTGGAGAAATCAAGACCCAAGAGCAAGAGACTGTGTCCAGGTTAGGGCCCTGTGTGGGGTCAGCTGGGTGTGTGTTCCTGGGAGCAAGAGGACTGTGCCAATACTTGCTCATAAAGTTGTGGGTTGGGCTTTGTGGGGACTGGAATGGCCACCCCAAGATATGTCTCTTTGGCATGAGGACTATTTGAGGCTGGTTTCTTTGCAGACAGGAAAGCAACTAAAAAGCAGAACTAAATCTCTATCTGTAAAGGTGCCTTCCTCTCTACCAGGAAGAAGAAAGGAGATGACCTTCTCTCTAGAAACTCTTAATCAATGCCAAAGGCAAGGACTTAAATCTGCATTTTATTGTGCTAGTCTGGTAACCTCCTGTAACTGACTTCCCTCCCCCTCCCAAGGACTTTTCAAGGACTCCTGGGCTTGCGGAAAATGTTTTAGAGGTGCTTCAAACAACCAAATATTTTCTAGCAAGACAGAAGGATTTAAACTGCCCAAAGACCTGTCATGATTGCTTTTCCACATAAGAGTTTATCTGAACCACATGTGGTCTTCAAAACTATCTCAGTGGACTAAAACCCCAACAACAGCCTGAGATCCTCACAGCTTCGGAAGAGAGCTCTAATGAGACTTTTATCCTTGCCAGTCCTCGCTCCGTTTATGAAATCACAAGCCTACCTCACAGAGTCAATGAGAGAAGAAATAAGGAATCTGTTCCTGACTTCAACTTCCTAGGAACAAAAGAAACTGATGGTAGCTCTCTATTTCTGTTCCTTGCAAAACTTTTGAGCAGACAAACAATGGCTAGGAAGACCTCTCCCTTATCCACCCCTCCAAAACCTTTCACTGTTTTGTGATTCAGGTCAAATCTCATTGTAATTAATCTCCTGGGACTAGGCAAATTCTAATGCAGGAATGAAATTAATTTTTATCAACAACTGCTTGAAACAACTGGGCCACAGTCAGGTAACCATGAGGGAGAGTCAGGCAGCCCTGGGTCCATATTCTGGCCCTATCATTTACAATCTGGGTGATCTTGGGTGAGCCTTGAGCTTTAATTTCCTCATTTATAAAATGGTGATAAGACAATAAAATAATCCTGGCATGAACTACAATCCCTATCATCTAAGAAAGGCTCAGCAAACAGCAGGTGAATCAGAATCTATACGAAAAAAAAAATCCCATTTCAGAAAGTACCATAATAGTCATCCCTAAGAGGGTAGTCCCAAGACTTATTAATTGGGTACCTTGGGCAAGTCACTTAACCTCTCTGAGGCTCAGTGTCCATATGGGTAGAATGAGGATAACAACATCAGTATCTCACTGGACCACTGCGAGGGTCAAGGCAGCACACACAAGGCACTTGTGTAGGCACGATACCTGGTAGTAGGCGCTCAATAAATCTTCATTCCCTTCCCCGCACGATACCTGGTAGTAGGCGCTCAATAAATCTTCATTCCCTTCCCCTTCGATATGGCAGGAGTGGAAGCTGAGGCTTAGAAAGTTAAGTAACGTCCCCAAGACTGCATGCAGTTAGTAAGTGATAGAGCCTGAATTCAAACCCAGTTTGCCTGACTCCAGAGCCCTTATTATAATTACTCCCATTTTACAGATGAAGACACAGGCTCAGAGAGACCAAATAACTAATCTTAAAGGCAAACACCAAATTTTTTTGTTTGTTTTCTTTTTCTCCCCAAAGCCCCCCGGTACACAGTTGTATATTCTTAGTTGTGGCATGTGGGAGGGACACTGCCTCAGCGTGGTTCGATGAGCAGTGCCATGTCCGCCCCCAGGATTCGAACCAACGAAACACTGGGCCGCCTGCAGCAGAGCGCGCAAACTTAACCACTCGGCCACAGGGCCAGCCCCTGCAAACACAAAATTTAAGCACCCATCTGCGCAATGATTAATATTGGCCAAAAAAATCCAATGAATAAAAACAGATCATGCACAACAATGAGAATGTTATTAATGCCACGAAATGGTACACTTAAAAACGGTTAAAATGATAAATTTCATGTTATATATATTTTGCCATACACAAAAAAACCAAGATTGGTTCATGAGTTTGCTATCTGGTCTTCCCTGCCGAACACTGTAGCTTATAACCATATATGTGAGAATAATAAAATCAGAGGACTAACTCCAAACTGCACAGAATAACCAGAAACCAAAACACTGAGGGGAAAATCATTTCTATTCCCTTGAACAATACACAACAGTGCTAGATTATAATCTGATTGTTTAGAAAAGAATGTAAAGAAAGGACTGTCAGAAAGCAGGATTCCTACCAAGCAAAGCAATACCTCAAGGGTCCCCCAGCAGTCAATTAGAAAACAAAAAGATAAGGAGGATAAATGCTGAAGATTCTCCAGGCAATTAAAATCCTTAATCCTGGCCACAGTAGCCCCCACACCCCTCTGCTGTGGGGCTCCCAGGGCTCTCCCCTCAGATGACTGACAGCCTCAGAGTCTTCCCTTCTCGCTACTCTCACCTTCCCGACTCCCTCGGCACTTTGGTTTTCCTGGCTCTAAACGTTGAGAGGAATCATCCAATGCTCCTGCCCTCCATTCACCTTCCGCCTCATCACCACCCTCTCCCAACCAAGCTTCCTTCCAAATCCTGCTGAGCACTCCTCCAAAACATCTTTGTACCCCACCAGCCATGAGACCCGGCTCTGATTCTAGCTCTCATCAAATCAAAGTCTGAGTTTCCTCACCTGTAAAATGGGGATGGGGAACAGACCCAGAAGATCAGTTTCTTAGGTTTCCAAGACACAGTAACTCATCAGAATCTGAACAAGGTCAGTTAGGCTGAGCCATTCACCCTTCCTTCTTTCCTATCTACTGTCTACACATGTCCCAAGATATAGCTCTGTAAAGTTCAGATGTCCGAGGGTGTTACGTCTTCACGCTGACCCTGTCTCAGGCACTGGTCTTCACCACCTCGGGAGACTGTTTCTTTAAAGAAAGGAAGTAGGCCTTGTGTCTACTTTGGACATGGCCGTCTCCCCTCCTTATCAATTATAGACCCGTATGCCTTTATTAGCAATTAAAACAAAACAAAACAAAAACATGTTTTTCACACATGAAAAAAGATCAGAAAAGTCCTTCTTGTGTCCGTTTTTACTTATCATACAGAAAATTCTATGGGGTTTCTTTTGCTTTTTTATTTTTTATGGTAGATTGGCCCTGAGTAACATCTGTTGCCAATCTTCCTCTTTTTGCCAGAAGAAGATTATCGCTGAACTAACATTTGCGCCAATCTTCCTCTATTTTTTGTATGTGGGATGCCACCACAGCATGGCTTGATGAGTGGTGTGTAGGTCTATGCCTGGGATCTGAACCCACGAACCCCGGGCCACCAAAGTGGAGTGCACAAACTTAACCACTAGGTCACCAGGCTGGCCCCAGAAAAATTCTATGTTTTAAGCTATTTGACCAAAGGAGGCAGAGAAATTCAGGCCCAAATTAACTCACAGTAGACTTGTGGTCTTATGGGTCTTAAAACCCAAGAAAGAAGGGAAGTCGGCTCCTAAGGGGCTGAAGGCAAAAGAAGTGGAGGGAAGTGCTTCTTGTCTTTGTTTTCCTCCATACTGCTTCCCAGAGGAGAAGGCAAGACTGAGTGAGCAATATCACAGATGCGGATTTTCAACTGGGCCTCCATTTCCCCAACATGGTCTGAGAATGCAAAAAACTGGCAGAGGGGCCAGCTCCGTGGCTGAGTGGTTAAGTTGGTGTGCTCTGCTGCAGCAGCCCAAGGTTCAGATCCTGGGCGCCGACATGGCACTGCTCGTCAGGCCACGTTGAGGTGGCGTCCCACATCCCACAACTAGAAGGACCTGCAACTAAGATATACAACTATGCATGGGGGGGTTTGGGGAGATAAAGCAGAAAAAAAAAAAAAGAAGAAGATTGGCAATGGTTGTTAGCTCAAGTGCCAATCTTTAAAAAAAAAAAAAAAAAAAATTGGCAGAGAAGGGACTGAAAGTCCCTAATCCGGCCCCTTTCCTATATTTATAGACAGTGAGAGGACTGGGGAAAACTCGGTGTTTACATGAATATACACACACTCTCCCCTCCCAGCAACAGGCAGCCTCCCTCCTTCAAGCTGCCTCTCACAGCCCTTCTCACTTTCGCCCTTGGATTCTAGTCATAACCCTGACAGGTTGCATGCCCAAGATGGAGGCCAACAATTACTCGTTTCCACACTCCCAGCAATACCTAGCACAGAGCCCTGCACTACTAGGTTTTTGGGAAATAGATGTTGAGTGAGTTACAGAAGGATAATATAATGGCCTCTGAGATTCTTAAAAGGGCCAGAGTAAGCAAATACTGCTCCCTTCTCTAGTCCTGAGCTACTATAAAAATCAAGACTCCTCGAGCGCTGGAAATGTTCTACATCTTGATCTGGGTGGTGGTTACACGGTATATCCACTTGTGAAAATTTACTGAGCTGTATGCTTAAGACTCTTCTGCTTTACTATAAATAAGTTATACCTCAATAAAAAAGAAAAGTCAAGAAGCACCAAAAATTGCAATTTATATGCCAACTCTTCCCTAGGTCTCTTTATAGACACCCAATCCCCCTTAGAGTCCTATAAAATGGGTTAAAAGTGGGAATTATTTTTCTGATCCCTTGCACAGGAGGATCCTGGGACACAGGGAAAGACAGCCTGGTTACACAGAGAGTCAGGAATGTAGCAACAAGACCCTGAGGTTTATGATCTTCCACCCAGGCTGCGCCAGCCCGCCAAACCACCAACAGCCAGTTATAACTCAATAAAACACACCAAAAAACCCTTAAAATAGCAACTGTTTGCTCTGTCTCTCCTGTCAGCTGGCTTTCTGCATGGCAACTTTAATTTTATTTTCAAAACCATTCTGGCAGGGCTGGGAACATGCCACCACAGCATCTGCTGAGAAATAATGAGGCAACAGAACTCAGTGGAATGAAGAGATAGAGCCATGGATTCTGGTCTCAGGTTTCCCTTCATGAGCTGTGTCACTTTTAACAGGTCAACTAACCTCTCTGGGCCTGGGATTTCCCTCTGTATGGGCAAGACGAGCTCTCAAGTTGTGTGATTTTCCAGAGCTGCTTAAGAGATAAGAACGTACTGTGAAAGTTAATAAGAGGAAAAGAACTGTTATTTAATGGACACTAGTAGGGACTTGAGGTTTTAAAGGCCTTAATTTAGAATCAGGTAGGTAAATGTCTTCCATATTCCTAAGAGGCTTAGCTGCTCAAGGTGGCTCTCGGATTTACACTAAGCACACGAGGCCTTTGCAGAGAAACCCACTGCTCTCCCCAAAACTCCTAGCATCATCTTCAGTTGCCATCCTAAAGAGCAGATTGAATTAAAATGACTTAGGTCAGGCCAGCCCTTAGCAGTTGGTTCCTTTCTCCGCTCCCCTCACATAGGAGACAAATCGCCTGTGTCCTGTGGCCCCAAAGGTGGGTTGGTGAGCAAGTTGATTCCTGCTGTAAGGAAGCACCCTCAGTATGCTTAATTGGTCACTGCTGGGTTTTCGTCCAGCAGGGCTTGAGCCTGCTCAGCCCCAGCAGAAAGCTGTGGCTTTGATTTGCCAAAAGGCTGGCAGTCACGTCAGAGGCGGGGTATTGATCCAAACAAGGCTCAGATGCCAGGAAAGATGCCCTCCAACATCTGTATTACTCGCCTGGATGGAGGCTCAGGGAAGCAGCTAAAGACCACTATTCAACTCTGGCCTCTGAACAGGGGAATCAATATGGAAAAATGTCCAGTACCTTCTACAAAACAGTGTGTTGCTGCCTTGACTTTTACAACAAGCAAGGATGTACTCAAGCTGTTAAAAGACAAAAGGAATGCTGAGCTGCTCCATCTCTTCATGCTGTAAAACTGCCTGGAGCAACACCTGGTTCTTTGGAGGGTTACTCTACTGTGGCACTTGTTGACTCAGAGAATGTTAGAGCAAGAAGGAAACCTTAGCATTCATTTAATCCACTCTTGTTATTTTATTGTTGAGAAAAGAAAGGCCCAGAGTTGGGAAGGCACTTGGCCCAAAGATACCAGTTGACAGAGTCAGAACTAGAACGGGGGTGCACAGTGTCTCTAATCCTAGGGCTCTGCTTGACCATCCTGGGTGATGGAGGAAGCACCTAAGAAACAGGAAAGCTAACAGGAGGCTGGAAGCTCAGGAAAGGGGGGCAGGGAGAATTTGTTTTCAGATTCTTGTGACTAGGATAGCAGACAGAGTCCAAGCTGGACTTAAATGTATGGCCTCAGAAACAGACGTCCTTGTCATCAGCCAAGGGAAGTAATTAGCTGTCTCTTTCGGATCAAAGATACATATGCATGGAAGCTTAAATAATCTCAAAGATCACATCTAATTTAGAGAGCCAGCCAAGCAGCTGGGAGTGAAATGCACAATATGAGGCACCCAAGGACCTGGTTAATAAATGAGGCTGGGTCAAGCTGGTTTAAGTAGGGAAGCTCTGCCTGCTTACCTTCAGCATGTAACCCGAGATACTCTCGCGTGGAGAAAAGTTGCTTTTCTGCCTCTATCCAGCTGCCCATGATGTGCTGGGCTTTGGATAAAGCAGGAGAACCAGGAAGAAGTAATGAGAGAAAGGGTCGTGAGCCATGGGTCTTCCCTTATAAGGGAACAGCCCCTCTACCCACCTCATTCCCTCAGGAAATAATGAGTAGAAAGCCTACTAATAGGAAACTTCACCAGCATGCTGCAGGAAGATGGCTGTGGGTCCCCAGCAAACTGCTCTTTAGAAGACACAAAGTGTCCATTTGGTACTGCCTCCCTAAATTCAGCCTAACACAGATTCCTCAGCTCAGTGCCCATGGTCTCCTTAGGGAGGTCACAGCCTACCTTTCCAACTCACTCTGCCTGAACCGCCACTACCCCTCACCCACACCCCATCATTCTCCCACCCCTCCCACATACACACACAGCATACACTAACCTCAGTACCTTGGCTCCTACAATCCCCCTGCCTGGAATGGCTCTACCCCTTCCTCTGTCCCAGAGCCTGCTCATCTATGTCCCATACAGTCTTCCACAGTGGGCACTCAAAACATTGGCTGAATTGGGTGGAACTTAATCTAACAACCTTTTCCTTTTCCCCATCAGCATCTGACAGAAACAAACAGCCCCATCCTGGGATGCCAACCAGAGTCCCAGCTCCTAAAGGTAGGAGTAGCTAGCTCTCCTTCAGGGACCATTTTTGTGGCCTGGCCTCTCTGCCTCTTACCTCTGAAATAAGAGCAATAGTTTTTGTCAGAGAAGCTGAGTGCTTCGAGAGGCTCTGGAAACACAGATTCTCAAGTTCAAGGCCATTATTTAAAATTCCCCTTAGACCCATGCACCATTTACCAACTAACACTGAGAAGTTAAAGCTTGTTTCCAGCCAAATGCCTCTTCTTTTATCACAAATGCCCTAGTGTATAGCTGTTGAGAGGCTGCACTGAGGACTCTGGGTAGCCTGTTGGCTTTTTATTTCCACAGAGTGTGGAGATTTCCATCTCAAGTATGGAGACAGTTCATAGTTTCAAGAAAAGCCCAGAGTTTCAGGCCTACTGTTCTCTCAAATCTCATGGTATAATGCAACAACTGGTTCCCAACCTATGGGCTGTGAGCCCATTGGGTTCATAGTTATCATCCACTGCTCTGTGAACGTGCCCACCCAGCACTGCCTGTGTACTGAACGATGACTATATCACACAATAACAACAACAACTACCACTTGCCCACCTACTACCATTTATGTCAGACTAGGACAGAGACACAGAATAGTGGGTATTCAATAAATATGGATTGAAGGGAATTATTTATCTTCTCAATTAATGGATACTAAAAGTACAACTATTATCATACGGCCATCCTTGATTTTTGGGGGGAATTAGAAAAGGGTCCTCCAACCTGAAAAGACTGAGGACCTCTGGGTTACTGAAAGCGTTCTGAATGGAAGGGATTCAGGTCTGGGTCCTAGTCCCAGCCAGACTCCAAGAAAGCAGAGCCAGGAGGCCCTGAGCTCTCTCTAGACCTTGGTTTCCTCAACACAACAACAAAAGGGCAGAATTCAAAGTACCCTAAGGGGTCCTTCCTGCTCTGCTCTTTAAGACCCCACACACTTAGGCCAGTCTCTGAAGCTCTAGAGCCGTACCAGCATGGCTTGACCAGCCCTAGATCAGCAGTTCTCAACCCCAGGAGTTTTTGTCTTCCAGGAGACATTTAGCAGTGTCGCAACTGGAATGGAGGGGGTGCTATGGACACCTAGTGAATAGAGGCCAAGGATTCTACTAAACATCCTATGATGCACAGGACAGTCCCTCACAACAAAGAATTATCCAGTCCAAAATGTCAATAGTGCCAAGGTTGAGAAACACTGCTCTAGAGGTTACTGAGAAAATGAGCTGCTTATGGTAAAAGAAATGGAAACCAGGCTGGGAAATGCACAACGCTGATGTTGTGGCAAACTATGAAAGAAAGAAAACAGTGAATAAAGGCTCTCAAACCATTCCAGACACACACGAACAGTCTCCTCATCGTCTTCTCTCTGGCACTAGTCCCACTGTGTATAAGACGATCCAGTCACTCTCAAGACCCCCAATCTTGTCTTTCTCAACCTGACCCACCCCCATTATTGACACATAGCCTTGCTGAAGTTGGCAAGGGAATCTGAGATTGAGCATTAATAAGAGGGAGCCAGGACAGTGCACAGTGTGGCAGGAAAGCACTGGACTTGGAGCCTAATGCACGGTACCGGCCTTGACTGAGTCCCTAGGGAAACCACTTCATTGCTTTGAGCCTTAGCTTCCTCCTCTGCAAAATGGGGTTAAAATCATACCTGCCCTACCTACCTCATAAAGTTTCTCTGAGTTTCAAAATAAGATCATGTATGTGACAGTGCTTTGGAAGCTGTAAAACCCTGTACAAATGTGAAGTATTCCCTGAAGAATAACAGGTGCTCACACTGTGGAGGAAATATAAAAACTGATTGCCAATGACAGGATTTTGCCCACTGCTAAATTGTAAGCACTCAAGGCTATGGAGTCCCGGCCCTACAGGAACGCCAAAGATACCAGAACCCACTGTGATGAGCCCCCTAATGATCCCCAAGGCTCCTGGGTCGGTCCAGCAACTCACGTAATCTGAACCTCGGCTTCTTCATCTCTAAAATGGAGAGTTGAGGGGAGGGTGATACCACTTAATACATGGGGTAGCTGAAAAGACCAAATGTGATCAAGTTTGTAAAGTGCACGGCATTTCCCAAAGACAGGGGAATGTTTTCATTTTCTCAAGACATTTCTCCTGAAAAAAATTTTCTTTTTACTTTGAAATATAATTTTTGTAGAAAGATGAAAATAACTTAAGAAAAGGTGTTCCTATACTGCTATCTGTCCTTAACACCTCCAAAATTACCTCTAAAATCTAAGCATAAGAAAGGCTGTCTACAGGCGCCAGCCCTGCAGACCTGTCCGCTAAGAGCAAGGAGCCGAATGCCAGGCTGGTGCTGGCTTCTCCTCAGACATGGCCACAGAAGGCTCTCAGAGCCCGTTACAACTCAACACTCAGATCTAACTTCTAACCCCAGACTTGCCAAGCAATCTGCAACCACTTACTGCCTTTGTGCAAGATTCTATAGGGAAAAACTGCTCTGGAGAGGTGACAGCAACTGATCCACCTGATGGAGAAGTAAGAAACTAGCAATCATTTGAGCCTGAAATGTTTCCAAAGTCTAATGAACTCTGGGGACACCGAGCTGATCAAACTCCTCACCCTAAGGAGGAGTCTTTCTGGCGGCCTGATCTGAGTAGCAACTCCTCTTCAAACCTCCGCCGAGAACAGCAGCCAAGCTACACACACATACAAGGCTTATTTTTGTTTTTACAACTATCAGGTCTGTCTTACATAGATTACAAACAAGAACTTACAGCTTCTGCTTATGCAGATAGTGAAGAACCCACTCCTCAGGGTTTCTAGTTCCCACTTCCTTTTGTAGGAAGTAAGGCAATTATAAAGCAAATTTGTAATAATTATCAGAACAGGGTGTACTTTAAATTCAGCATTCTAAAGCTAATTGCTTTATAACTAAACTAAGCTAACCATTTATCCATTCTTAAGTTCTCCCCAAAGGGGCTGATTCAAATAAAGTGTTTAAAAGTACTGCATATATTTCCATGTTCCTGGTTTTTCTTTCTCAAAAACTTCCTATTAATTCAAAGTTTCATATATTTTGAGTTCCTTTCTGCTCTAACATTCTAATACTCTCCAAAATAACTATTTAATAAAACATAGATTAAAACAACACACATACACACACAGCTGTTTTGGATCCCTCCACTGCATATCCTATATTCTGAATTCTGAATATGCTTCTAGAACAAATCACACTGTACCTTAATTATATTTGTTTACTTGTCACTCTAACTAGATTGTGAGCATCTTGGAGGCAACGACTTGTCTTTATCCGCATTTACCCAGTAAACTAGGACAGTATCTGGCACACAGCTCAAGTTAATATACACTTGTCAAATGGATTCGTGAATGAAGCAAAAGTTTCTAGCTACCTTGTTTTAGGACCACCTGAAATGAAATGCAAATGTCTATCTATGCAGCACTAAGACCAAAAAGATTTAGGATCTCCACATCACAGTTCCTAAACAGTGCACAATATCCAAATCCATTTCAAAACCCCTAGTTTCCTTTTCTCAAATACACTACTCTTTACTCAACATAGCTAGATGAAAGCAAAAGTTCTTCTGCAACTTCCAGATGTAACTCTAGATCCGAGGCGGTGTCATATACCAAACAGGAGTGTTTGCACCCAACCCCCACTCCACCTCGTAGCTACCTACTCCTGATAACGCAAAAGACCACACTGTCACTCTCAGCCCTAAAGTGGGGCAACTGCTCCCTTCTTCGAATCTCCACCGAGCTCTATCTAGGGTACTCTGTGGGTGGCACTTCCAGCCAATTTTGGTCTTTAATTACTCCTGTCCTCGGTTTATCCCCCCACCAAGAGCATGAGCCTCCTGAGAGCAGGACTGTAAGGCAGGGCCTGACACCTGGGCAGGAACACTGATTAGGTGAACGTCTGAACTCCTGCTCAGGACTTGCAGAGCCTCTCTGCTCTGAGCAAATTCAACTGCCCTGATTGTCAATAGGAGGACTTTCCTCAGCAGGTTGTGCCAAGCCCCAGGCCAAGAGCCCTGAGCAACCTGGCTCTTTGAGGATGAAAAGGAGAAGATAATGCTCTATTGCTGGGTTTTAACCCAATTAGGAATCCCTGCTCAAAAACTCACTATCACCCCCAAATCCAGAAAAATATCATCTTACAGAATGGAACAGGGTAAGTATTTCCTGCTTCATCATCCCTCCTAACCCCCTCTCCCCTAGCTGAGAAGCTCGTGCATTTTCTAGTTTTACTTACCCATAAGCTCCTGAAAGAAATACTTTACGTGGCTTTAAGACTCCAGTGAGAAAATGTATGGGCTATTTAGTTGTGATAACTTTTTCTCTGAGAGCACCAGAGATCTGTTCAACTGCAGGATCCACTGGGCCAGGCTGCGTCTTGCTCACCACCTGGAAATCCACATGGCAGCTCAGATGGCTCCTAACACAGAACAGGCACTCAGAGAACATCTGTCCCTCCTGATGCAGAAAGCTGGTGGATCAGAACAGTCTCAACACGATATAAACCGACCAGGAAGCAGCCGCAAAGCCACTGAACCAAGAAATCAGAATTCACTGAAAAATAATTTCTGGTGGAAAAAGATATAACTGAAAAAAAAAATCATTTCCTAGCCCCCCAATGTGGAGTTAATTCCTCTTCACCTGGGGTCCTTATGACACTCTGCACAAGCCTCACTGGGTGGAAATTCTTTCTTCACCAAATGGTCCCCTCACCAGGCACTGGTGCTGCCTGAGAATGGGAACTTCCTCTAACTTATCACTGTGGCTGCCAGGACCTGACAACCAGTGGGTCCTCATGACTGAAAGCTTGACTGAACGCTTATCAGTTATCCAGATGACTGGCTTCTTTCAAGAAGACTGTTACCCCGTCAGCAGGACACGGGCTTCAAATTCTTCTTCAAGGGAAGGAAGGCAGACATCTACTGAACCATCTGCATTCCATGGCCTCAGTGGATTTGGAGGTAACTGAAGGTATCTGGGAATAGGGTGAGCTGGATAAGAGTTCAACTTTGAGCAGCAAAATGAGTGAGGAAACGGACCAGGGAGCCAGCATCCCTGAGCGTCCAGGAACAAATACTGGCATGGACATACAAAAAATGCCCAACATTCTCATTTAATCCCTACAATAACAATAGAGAGGTGTCTCTCAAACTTTAACATGTACACAAACCACGTGGGGATCTCATAAATGCACAGGTTCTGCTTCAGTAGGTCTGGGTGGGGCCTAACAGTCTGCATTTCCACAGACCACACCTTGAATAGCAAAGTTGTACAGTAAATAGTCTACCCTGTTTTTGCAACAGGAGAAGCTGATGCTCAGAAATATGAGGAGACTAGCCCCAGATCACAAAACTAGTAAGTGGCAGAGGTATAATGTGAATTCAGGTCTTCTGATCCCAAACCCAGCAGCTTTTCCATTACACCACACCACTAACCATTTGAGCTAAAGAGCCACAACCACAGACATGTATAGCTTTCCTGTAACCCTGAAATAAGCATTCCAGCCAGCTCTGCCCTGTAAGGAAGAAGGAGGAGGCAAAGCTAGAAATATCAGCTACAGGAGAATCAAGCCAGCCAGATGCTCTTGTTAAGAACTTAAATCATCCAATCCTTCAGCTAAGACTCCTTAAGAAAGGCCAAACAAACTTTAGGGGTTCCTAGATGCTCGTTCCTTTACTAACGAAGGGCCTCAGGAAAGCATAAATGCTTTTCAAAAAAACCTGTCTCAGTGATAAGGGAATTATCAGGACCATACAGCACAGAGAACCAAATTAATTCCTAGACAAATGGCTAGTCCTGTGTGTTCTGGGCTATGCCGCTCGAACCTTGGCTGGAATATTCAGAGGATTCAGCTTTGCCCACTCCACACCTTAAGAGCAACACTAATGAACAGGAGCACATCCAGAGGAGGGTAATAAGGAAAAGGGCAGAAACGCGAGGCAACGAACATTCAACGGAACAGAGAAGATCTGCCCCGGGCTTGAGACACAAGCACCTTCTTTGATCTGTCCTGTAGAAGGGGCACTAGACCAGTTCTATGTGGTCCCAGAGGCAGAATTAGCAACCTGTTTTCCCAATGGAAGAAATGCACTTCACAACTGTCTAGTGTCAGAGCTGGGATTTGCCCCCATGCCTTCTAACTCCAGATCCCATATTGTGTCCACCAGCCCAAGCTGCTTCCCTACGGAGCTACCACCCCAACCTGTACCAGAGGTAGGCACTACGGGAAGACAGATCTCAGTTCCAAATAAGAAAGGTGACTTTATATTCAGAGCTGTCCAAAGACAGACTATGCTGTAGTGTGGGAGGATAGAGCACCTAAGACAAATCCTGTCAGCAGAGAGGTTCAAGTGGAGGTTAATCGCTTGGCAGCAATACTGCAAAGGGAATTTGGGCACTGGATGGGTAGCTGGGTGAGATGAACCTGCCAACCCTCAGAGATGAATTAATCTTCCTGCTGCATTTTCCTCTAATACTTCATTTGTACACTTACTATGGTTTGCCTTTTCTTAGTTACTTGTACATGTAATGTGACCTCCTCACTGAACTGTGAGCCTTTGTAGGGAGAAGGCAGTGTCTTATCCATCTTTATATCCCTTATTGCACCTAAGACTACACTTAGGAAACCAGGCACTCTGCTAGGCACTTTACAGATATCAACGTATTTGATATCTTCACAAGAACTGTAGGAAGTAAGTATTATTATTCCCCCGAACGCCCCCCTTTTTTTTTCCTGAGGAAGATTCGCTCTGAGCTAACATCCGTTGCCAATCTTCCTCTTTTTTACCTTGAGGAAGATTAGCCATGAGCTAACATCCATGCCAATCTTCCTCCACTTTGTATGTGGGTTGCTACCACAGCATGGCTTGAAAGTGGTGTAGGTCCATGCCCAGGATCGGAACCTGGGAACCTGGGCCACCAAAGTAGAGTGTACCGGACTCAAGAACTATGCCACAGGGCAGGCCCCTATCATTCCCTCTTTATAGATGGGGAAATTGAGACTCAGAGAGGATAAGTAACTGCCGAGGTATTGCTGCTGAGTGGTGAGGCTGGCATTTGAACTAAGAAATCTTTTGCCTACATCATCATGCTGCCTTCCTCCTAGAAGGAACTCAATAAACATCTGCTGACTTGAGCCAAACACCTTAAAAACATGCCAGTACTATGTGAGTTAGGTCCATTGTTGCTTCCTGTTGCTATGCTCGAATTTTCCTTCTAAATATAACCATCCATCCTCAAAATGACCAATCTGTAGTTGTTGGGGGTTTTTTTGAATATCCTCTCTCTCACTTTTTTAAAAGACAGTGCACAGCACAAAACAGTTCTGGGCAAGAGAACAAAGTTTTCATAAACCTTTCCTACCCAAAGGAATTCCTCAAGGCCCCAAAAGCTCCAGCCCCTCGTCCTGGTCAGCCCTAGCTCCATCTCAGGGCTCTGGACCACTGTAAACAAATCAGCTCCTGGCTTTCTGCCTCAGGGATGTGCGGCTCGCACACATCTTCATGGGCTGTTCTCCAGGACCTCGTCCTCCACATTCAAACCCAACTCAGGACAACTCACAACTTCCCTGAGCAAAACAGTCTGGCTCAAAGGTCCTCACATTTAGCTAGACTTTCAAAGAAAATCTATCCTGAATTTCAAATCACATTATAAACCTACTGGCAGGCACTTAAAAATATTTAATCTCCCTGCCAAATGGGGCAAAAAAAGATTTTGTCATTTGAATCAAAAGCACTAGCATGTTTGGACAGCCAACACATAAGGCCTCTCTGACACTCCATCTGTCTTAAGAAATAAACCAAACCCAATCTGGCCAACTATTTCTTCAAGCAAGAAATTTAAGCACCACCAAGGGAAATTGCCGCTGCTCAGTTCCCTGGGTGGGTTTCGAGTTTTCCATCCCAGGGCCTCTGGGAGAGGAGAGCCTGCTGGTACATGCACCATTAAGATACTGTGCTTTTCAACCTGATACCTTGATTCTAGAGAAGCAAAAGGCCACGTTCACTATAAATTTAACTTATTAAGATGTCTTCCCATGCTAAGGTTTTAGGGCAGCTTTATTAAACATGAAAGCACCACACCAGCGCCAGCAATGAACAGGACTTAATAAAGATATATTTCCTGTGAGCGCCTGGCCTCTTTGCACCCATCAGGTATTTTCAGCTGAACCTAAATTAACCTGCAAATGAACTGACTTGCATCCATAAATCCAAAAGAAAAGATACCCTGTCTCCATTTCCCAATCTCGTACAATTCTCCTATTAAACTAAAATATGATCCTTTCTACAAACTGTTTCCATTTCTATTAAAACAGGAAGAAGGGGAAATCTGAACCACCTAGTAGATATTTCATAACTAGTTACAATGCCTTAAGAAGAAAAGAATCTTTGATATCTGATGATCTTTCTCAGAAAACCAACAAGGTACTGTGTAGAAAGTTACCAAAAAAGTCCTAAGTTTGGGTGATTTTTGTCATTTCACCCAGACTGTAATCCTGATTTCCATCCAGTTCTCAGTGAAAGAACTGTCCCATTTTGACAAACCAAGGAAGTCTAATCAACAATAACTGCATCCGAAAAGGGAAGAAAAGTATACTTATTCAACACCCACAACGTGCCACACTCTTTCATATATTATCTTAGCTAATCCTCACTTGAGATGTAGTCACTTGAGATGAATATTATTTCCACTTTATAGAAAAGGAAAAGTCATCATTTTTAAGTCCCTTTGATGGCAGGGACCATCTCTGGTTTCTCTTAATTCCTACCACCGAGCTCCCAGCACTGAGCATGGGTCCTAGGACACAGTTTAAGAGCCTGCACCTGCCTAAGAATGAATGCATGACTAAAGGTAAGGAAAAGGAATCTGCAAAAAACATGCAATCCAAACTTTGCTCTAGGCTCCTAAGTGAAATCACTGCCTGGAACACACCTGCACACTGCAAATAATCTACTTGAGCTTCAAAGGTTTGTTTCAAAGGACAATTTATCATCTTTCCAATGTGTACGCCACAAAGGTAGCATCCACATTTGGCTATACTCTCCACAGGGCAGGGCCTGGTCCTGTCTCATTTCTTTTTCTCCCACTCAGCACCACACCTTGCACAGGTGGGTGTTTAATGAGCTGAGCAATGACGAAGGTCACGATGACGCACGTTCAGCCATCATGGGAGTAGATAGAACACAAGATGCCCACAGCCACCAGAAGAACTGGTCTCTGAGTCGAGTTACATCCTCTCTCCAGGCTCATTTTCATCTGTGTACAATGGGAATGACAGAACATACTCACGAGATTGTTTTCATTCATTTAACAAATACTTACTGGACGTTAACCACATGCCAGGCACTACGCTAGGTGCTGGGGACACAGCAATGAACATGCGTATCACATCCTGCCTCATGGAGCTGACAGTCTCAGGGGATGCTTCAAGACTCATATGAAAAAAAGTTTTACTAACTTAAAAGGACTATACAATTATGAAGTACTTTTCCTCCTCTATGTTTCCCAACTTGGTTTATGGCATCATCATCCACTCAGGTGTCCAAGCCTTAACTGGGAATCATCCTCAACTCCTCCCTCTCCTTCAGTCTGCCCGCAATTCCAACAAGTCACCCAAGCTCTCTATCACTTCTCATCTAGTTTTCCATGCTTCTACTCTAGGCCCTTTGTTCCCACCTGAATAATTACAAGTCTCTTTATAATAATGATAATGGCAAGCATTCATTGATCACTCACCATATGGCAGGCACTGTGGTTAGAGCTTTGCATGCATAACGTAATTTAATCCAATAAGGTAAATACCAGTACCACTACTTATAGAGGAGGAATCTGAGGTGCAGAGTAACTTGCCCAAGGCACACAGCTAGTAAGTGACAAAGCTATGGCTCAAATCCATGTCTATGAGATTCTATCCTTATCCCTTATTGGATTCCTGCCTCCAGTACCTTCTTGTTGGTCTACACTCCCTCCTTTATGCTGCTGCTGGAGTGCTCTTTCCAAAATCCAAGCTGATCTATCTCTTCTGCTTTAAGACAGCCAACGGCTCCTCACCAGCTCCAGGTCAAGGTCTAAAGGCTACATACAGGCCACTCCCCAGGTTACCTATCTGCCATCCAGCCCAACAGACTTCCACCAGGAGACACTCTCACTACTCCCCAAACTTCTTACAGACCCGCCTCACATCTGCCTCCTCTGTGAAGCCTCCCTTGTCCTTTGCCCTGGAGCCAGGAACTTCCTCCTCTTCAGGCTCAGCCCTATGTACACACTCATGTTTCAGCACTGACTGGTATGTTTCCTTCCCTCCCTCCCTCCTCTCCTCCCTCCCTGTCTCCCTCCCAGCCCCACTCCACACACACACAAACTCAAAGGGAAAAAAAACACTTGTAATCCTGAGTTACTGGAGGGCAAAGTATTTTTCTCTCTGATTCTCCATGTCTTGGCACAGTAGCGAGTCAATAAGTGACTAAATGAATGGTATGTGGCGGTGTTAACAACTCACAGCACTATCCCAATAAGCAGATAAAACCTTTCCCCCAGAGGATGCAAAAAGAAGGGCTGGTTACAGCAGCTCCTGCCCTCTCAGGCAAAGTGAAGATGACAAACTGCTTTCGAGGAAAGCTATTACAACTAACTGAGGCTGGTCCTCCACAGCCTGCTGGCAGCCTCTGGGAAGTCAATTCAATCACCTCTAAAACTACAGAAACTAAACCAGCTCTTGACCAAAAGATCACAGGAGAATAGCGCTCCCAGATGAGAGGTGAGGTAAACTGCCACCCTCCTCCACCACCCTGCAATGGGCAAGGCATTCCAAAACGCAGACTGGTAAAAACAAGGACTCTGATTACCATGCACAACAGAGGATCCTGACTGGGGAGAGTCATCAGGGAAAAAAGCTGGAGCCAGCAAAATCTAACCCTGCTCTCCCTCTCCAGAGCTACAACTGGAGTCCACGCCACAAACGGATGACTGCAACTGCCTTCTCACCGGTCCCCCCGCTCCTCTGCTCTCACCCCACACTGGTCTACTTTCCCAAGAGCAGCCCCATGACGTTTGAACTTAAAACTATATCAATGATTAGGACACGCTCCTGCACAACACCCTCCACCAGCTTTCCATCCACTTGGAACAAAATCCAAACTCTTCATCAGGAACTGCAAAGTCCACTCCCACCCTCTTAATTTCACACCACTCTCCCCTTCAATCACTACATTCCAGACACAGCTCTTCCATCTCTTAAAACAAACCAACCTCCAGGACTTTTCTTACACTGTTCTCCCTGCCTGGAAGGCTCCTCCCCTTGAGTTTTACAGAGCTGGTTCCTTCTTAGGACTCAGTTCAAACTCAACCTTTTCAAAGAGGCCTTACCTGACCACTCTATCTAAAGTGACACCCCTTCCCATCCCATCACTCCCTATCACATCATTTTTTTTTTAAGCACCTGTCACCACTAGGCAATATTTTCTTCATTTATTTTCCTGTTTGTCTTCTCCCTCATTAGGGTGGAGGCTGTGTTTTGTTCACCCTGTGAACACAGCGCATGCAATAAGCACTCAAAAATAATTTCCAGAGTATGTGTTGCCTATCAACAGAGGAGTATCCTCAGGATGGGCTATTTTCTTCTTCTGTTAGAATGAAGAAAACATATTTAGCCTCTACTGCGTGCTGGGCACTGTAAATCCACGATCTTCCTTTCAGAGTAGTAAAAGAACTAGCTCAAGGTCACACAGCTAGTGACTAGCAGACTTCCGCGTTAAATACTTGTTTGTACAGCTCCTAAACCTCTCTCACCTTCACCCCCCTCTGAGGGGGAGGGTTGTCACTCTATGGTTCACTTTCATATTGCCATAACAACAAGAAAAATCAAATATTTCTAAATTGCTTTACAGTTATTAAACTATGTTCACATTCACTTTACTTAAGAACGCAAAGCACTTGCCCAGAAAGCCATACAACGACAGAAAGCTAAGTAAGCACGCCTCAAGGTTCAATATCCCCGCCCTGAACCCAGTAGTGGGGACCGGGGAGGAATTGGGGCCAATGGAGGAATGGAATCCCTATTTCTGGAACAGACGGATTGGGTAGAGGTGAGTCACAGGGTGAAGGCTTGTGCTAAGCGAAACTGATAAAACCTAGCTATGAGGCAACAAGACGTGAATCACAGAGCTGGATGGCACTTTAGGCCTCTGGGAGGCCAAACCCTGGCTGATGGATGGGAAAATGAGGCCTCAAGAAGGAAAGCAACTTGCTCAAGTTCACTCAGCAAGTGAACACAGCCTGAACCAGGGGTCTCCTCTCCCCCAGTCCCCTTTTCTCTCCATCAAGGAGGCTTCTCAAGGAGAATTCTGAGTCAGGAGGATGGGGAGAGGCCAGGGGTAGCTCAAGGACTCCACGGAGGGGTCGGGAGAGGGCAAAGGTGGGACCAGGAAGGACACAAGCGATAGGATGGGGGAAAGAAATGAGCCGCGGAGGCGGCGGCGGCATTATCTGGGAAGGTGAGTGAAGGCAGGCCAGAGAGAGCAGAAAAAGGCGGAAGAGAAAGGGACAGAGTGAGGGAGGAGGAAAGTGCTGTGAAATCAGGGTCTGAAGGGGCCTGGCAGAGCGGGGAGAGCCTGAGGGGAGAAGGCTGGGATGAGAGTCTGATGGCGGAGAAGTCCAAGGCTCGGGGAGACACTGGAGGGAGTCAGACGGAGAGTCCTGGGCCCAGAAAGGCACAGAAGGAAGTCTCACGGCGGAAGAGTTCCAGGATCCGAGCAGACTCTGGGGCGAGTCTGACGAAGCTGGAGGCCGGGCCAGGGAGCCCGGGGGAGTCTGAGGGGGCCAGGCCGACTCACCGCGCTTGTTTTTGGTGCCGTGCTTCTTGGCGGCCGTCAGTTCCTGTTCGATCTTCTTCTCTAGGAATTCCTGCTTCTTACTTAGCATCTCCTCCGTGTCCCGCAGCCGCTGGATGGCCTCCTGGGGGGTCGGGCCGCCCTTGCCGGCCTTACCCCCTCCCGCCCCGAAAAGCTTCCCGAACACCGACATGGTTGCTGCTAGCCGCGCCGGCCTGCGCCGTCCGCTCCGGCTCGGCTAGGCTCGGCTCCGGCGCCCGCTCCCGGCCCCGTCGCTCCCTGCCGCCGCAGGCCTCTCCACCGCCTCCGCCCAGCTGCTGGGCCCGGCCGCGCCACCTCCCACAGGCCCCCACGCCCGGCCCTGCCGGCGTCAGGGCAACGCGCCGCTGACTACAACTCCCGGTAGGCAACGCGCCGGCCTTGCCTCAAATCTAGTGGAGAGAGGCGCGCGGCACGCTGGGAGGCTGTAGTTTTCCGGCTTGAGGCTCTCAGCGGCGCGTCTTTTCGGTCTAGCTAGGGTAAAAGGGCGAGGTGGCATGCTGGGAAATGTAGTTTCCCTGTGAATCCTCACAGTAGGGGTATAATGACAGAAAAGAGAGAACATTATTTAAGAAAACAGTAATTAACATTATGGACATTCTGTGATCCGGGCAAAGTGCTTACATACATTATCACATTTAGTTCTCACAAGCCTATGACAGATTATACTGTTCCTATTTTACAGGTGAGTAACCAAGACTCAGAGAAATTGAGTGACTGACTAGCTTAACTTATTAGTCCTGTCTTTACATGTGCTGTTCCCTCTACCTGGAATGCCTTTCTACTCTTTATTCACTTAATAGGTTCTTTGAAACCTAGTAGAGGCTAACAGCCTCTACTTCTAACTTGGCACTGGAGTTAGACTGCAAAGATTCAAAACCTACCTTGAATATTTATTTAGGCAAGTTACTTCCCCTACTCTGTGTGCCTCATTTTCCCAAACTGTAAACTGGAGATGATAACAGGACCACTCTCAAGCTTATGTGAGATAGGGAATGTAAATGCTTACTTAGCATAGGCTTTGCACAGTAGGTACTCAAAACTGTGTATTTTATTCCTGTGTATTCTGGGTCATCATCATGCACAATAATAATTAAACCAGGAAGACACCCAGAACTTTTTTTTTTAAGATTGGCACCTGCACTAACATCTGTTGCCAATCTCTTTTTTTTTTTTGCTTCTTCTCCCCAAAGCCCACCAGTACATAGTTGTATATTGTAGTAGTGAGTGCCTCTGGTTTGCTATATGGGACACCGCCTCAACATGACCTGATGAACAGTGTCATGTCTGCACCCAGGATCCAAACCCGCGAAACCCTGGGCTGCCGAAGCAGAGCCCACAAATTTAACCACTCGGCCATGGGCTGGCCCTCAAGACCCAGAACTTTTGAAAGTAGCAGAAGTATTAAGGATTTTTTTGCCCCTACATTACATAGGCTCAGCTCGTTGTGGGGCCATATTTCATGGTATACCCTTGTCCTTTGCTGTCAAGAATCAATTCTCCAACCATTAGCAGTGAGGCTGCCTCTAACAGCCAATACTGCCCCCATGCCCACATTCTAACTTGCTGCTTCCAATCTTTTGCATTTGTTAAGCATGCATGAAAACAGAGTAACCCAGTTCTGAGTGTGGATCTGAAGTGCTCTCCAATGAAGAAAAACATAGCTTCTCAAAGGTAGTTTTTATCCTTTCCTGGACCTTTCAGATATGTGAAGCTGCTTGGGAACAAAGTTTCAAATAAATGAGAGCTTAACGGAACTTTCTCTGTATTATTTCACATACATGAGTCTTGTCCCCTCCCCAGACTATGATCTACATGTGGATGAAACATGCCTTCGATGTCATTGTTGTTGTGTTATTGTTGTAATCTGCCACAACCCTACTCTGCACATGCAGGAAGCCATTCCCAGAAGATGAGTTTATTTCACCTAACTTTCCAGGTTGGAAGAAATTTTTCAAATGTGAGAGACATGCTAGAACTGTCAAGAATTCACAGCAGCATAAATTGTGAAACATAAGTCACACTTGTGTTTCTTTTGTAATTGAGACATTGCAATGTTTTTATCAAAATAAGAAATAAAAACAAAGATGCTTCAACCAAACTACCTGATGGGTACAGCAACCCCTCCACCCCTAAGCATCCGCCCTGTCCGTTCTTATCTAAGCGATGCTGCAACCAGGCACACAGGTAGCAAACACTTGCTGGGTTTGAGCCATGACCCAAAGAATATATGAACAGGCAGACACTGTAGGCCTCACCACCACCAGTCTCACATTGATGTGGGATAAACTGAGGATGATAGTAGAGCCCCTCATGTCATAACTCTGGGAGGCCAGAAAAACATCTTGGGGATGTGATAGCAGAATATTCAGATTTAATCTTGAGTACCAACCCAATCAATTGGTGTGAGCCACTCACATTGCTAGGTTTAGAAGAATTCTGAGGCTGCATTAGGAATCCTTGTAAAAATGTGCCAAGATCGATTCATGATGTCTGCCTAGAGTGTGGGATGAGAGGTGGTGACTCATGGGCAAGGTAGCTGCCATCCTGGCTGAGGATTCAACTGTCTTGGCAGAGATTCACAGGGCAGATTGGCTTGACACTGGAGAGCCCTGAGCTTTCATGGCTTTCATTTTTCTGGTCTCTTGGGCAAGTGCACAGGCTTTTCAAACTGTGAATAAGGTATTAGCTCATTAAAAACTATGTGAAAAGAGTTACCATTACCTGCAACAACTTGGATGATTCACAGATATTATGCTGAGTGAAAGAAATGAGATACTAAGCCTGTATGATTCCATTTATACAAAGCTCGAAAACAGGCAAAACTAATCTCTGTTGATAAGAGTCAGAATAGCAGTTACCTTGGGGGGTGATGTAGACCAGGCAGAATGACCTTTGTGGGGTGCTAACAGGCTCTATATCAAGATCCAGTGGCGTTCACATGGATGTATACAAATTTACCCATCTTTATTCTTAAGATCAGTGCCCTTTTACATACCTTATGTACTTTATTACACGTTATATCCCAATTTAAAAAACATCTCTGGTAAAGGCAGCAATAGAAGCATACAGTTTTTATTTGTTTGCAAAGTACCTTTGCATACAAAATCCCATCTTATCTCCATCCACCAAGCTGAGGCAATAAGCATTACTGTACCACCTCCATTCTACAGTTGAGGAAACTGAGGTCCACAGAAGTAGGACTTGCCCAAGGTTACATGGGTAAAGATACCCAGCCATATATTTGTAACCTTCTTTAAAAACATGTTAAGAAAAGCTGAATTAGTAAAACTTATTATGAATAATAGGTTTTGAATTAAGAATAATAAAAGTCATTATGAAACTTGGTCTCACACGATTTTACCAAGTCAAATACAGAAGATTTTGCTGATTTTTAGCTGTAAAAAAACAAGCGCATCCAACACCCTTTCCTGATAAAAACACTCAACAAATTAGGAATAGAACTGCTCAATCTGATAAAATGCAAGTCACAGACACTGAGAAGTACAAAAACTTTTTTGAAAGAAATTAAACAAGACCTAAATAAATGGAAAGACATCCCATGTTCATGGATTGGAAGACTTATGATAGGTAATGTGGCAACACTTCCCAAATTGATCTATAGATTCAATCCCATCAAAATCTGAGCTGCCTTTTTTGCAGAAATGGACAAGCTGATTCTAAAATTCATACGGAATTGCAAGGGGCCCTGAATAGCCAAAACAAAGTTGGAGGACTCATACTTCCCAATTTCAAAACTTGCTACAAAGCTACAGTAATCAAAACAGTGTGATACTGACATAAGGATAGACATACAGATCAATGGAATAGAACTGAGAGTCTATTAAACCCATACACCTATGGTTAATTGATTTTCAACAAGAGCGCCAAGACCATCCAATGGGGAAAGAATAATCTTTTTCAACAAATGGTGCTAGGATAACTGGATATTCAAATGCAAAAGGATGAATCTGCACCCCTACCTCATATAATTTACAAAAATTAAATCAAAATAGATCAAAAACTTAAATATATAAGCTAAAACCATGAACTCTTAGAAGGAAACATAGGTGTAAATCTCTGTGACCTTCAATTAGCCAATAGTTTCTTAAATATGACACCAAAAGTAAAAGTGACAAAAGAAAAAAATAGATATATTGGACATCATCAAAATTAAAAACTTTTGCTCACCAAAGTACTCTATGAAGAAAGTAAAAAGACAACCCATGAAATGGGAGAAAATATTGGCAAATCCTATATCTGGCAAGGGGTTAATATTCAGAATATATTAAGAAAAACAACTATTACATCTCAAAAACAAAAAGGCAAACCAATTAATACACTAAATTGTATATTTTAACATAGTTAAAATGGTAAATTTTATGTTATGTGAATTTTATCTCAAAAAAAAAAAGTGTGTTGAAGTAATGAAAAGAAAACTTGTTTCTGTGCCCACCACACAAACCTAGAGTAGAACTGGGGCTCTGCCATCCAGCCATGTGGCAAGGTGGTTCACTTCCCTCAATTTCCCCATCTGTACAAGAAATACTATCTTCTTCACTAGGCCATTCTGATGATTCAGTGAGAACATAGGTAAAGGGCTGGCACAGAATATGCATCCAATAAATATTTACAAACTAAATAAACAATAATAATAACAGGAATAATAATTACTAACATCTGTTACACCCTCACTCTGAGGCAGATGGCTTATGTAGAATACTTCACATAATCACTCATCTACAGCCCATTGAGGTAGGAAGAGATCATAGCTGAGTAAACAGAAGCTTAGAGAAGTTGAATGACTTTCCCAAGGTTACACCATTACTATGTGGTGTGGCTGGCATCTGAACCCCCATCAAATAATAGAAAATCTTTATTGAGCACTTTATGCTAAGCAAGACACTGAGCTGAGCATTTGACATGCATTACCTCATTTAGCCTGCACAACAACTGCATGAAGCAGGCATTATTATTGTCTCTATTTTATATGTTAGGTACTGGAGAAACAGAGAAGTTAAACAGCTTACCCAAGGCCACACAGCTTGTAGGGGCAGAGCTGGGATTCTCACTGTAAAGACAACCCGCTTAGCCACTATGCTATACTGTCTACATCCAAATGAACGAATGGATAAAGAGATACACACAAACAAACACATAAATAAACAAAGTGTGATGGGCGTGGCAGCACAGGAGAATAGGGCGATAGGGCTGAGTGAGCAATAGGGGCAGGCCTGACCCAGCAGAAACTGAGAGGGGCAAGTGGGGAGTGTGGGGAGATTGTGAACTGGAGGGGCCCTGCACATGAGCTAATGGTGGGTTTCAGGGCCTACTCCATACCCATTCATCTAAGCATGTGCAGGCCCTGCAACAGGCACTGTGCCCTAGGAGGCCACATAGGCTCCAGCAAATGACTCGTGACTCCTTGGACCTCACCCCAGAGAAAACCACATCCTCATCCAGGCCCAGGCCCAAGGCAGAGGCAGAATAAAAGTCCCCTTCCACAAGAAAGGAAAGGTCCACATCCAACCCCTTAGAATATCCTGTTGGTTCTACCCTCAAAATATATCCAGAACCCCACCACTTCTCACCATCTTCACAGCTGTCATTCTGGGCCAGGTCACTATCATCCCTCATCTGGACTATGGCAGTAGCCTCTTATGATAAATAGAATAATGGTCCTCCAAAGATGTCCACATCCTAATCCCCAGAATGTCACCAGAAGTGGCAAAATGGGCTTTGCAGAAGTATTAAATTAAGGATCTTGAGATGGGGAGATTACCCTAGATTATCCTAGTGGGCTGAATGTAATCACAAGTCGGAAGTAGGATGGTCAGAGAAAGACTAGAAGATACTACCTTTTTGGCTTTGAAGACAGAAAGGGGCCACAAACCAAGGAATGCAGAAGCTTCTAGAAGCCACAAAAGGCACGGGAATGGATTCTCTCCAAGAACCTCCAAAAGGAACGCAACCCTGCCAACTCAGTGATTTTTGTCCAGTGAGAAACATATCAGACTTCTGACCTCCAGAACTGAAAGATACTAAATTTGTGTTGTTGTAAGCCATGAAATTTGTGGTAATTTGTTACAGCAGAAATAGGAAACTGGGGCTGGCCTGGTGGTGCAGCAGTTAAGTGCGTACGTTCTGCTTCAGCAGCCAGGGGTTCGCTGGTTCGGATCCCGGGTGCAGACATGGCACCGCTTAGCAAGCCATGCTGTGGCAGGCGTCCCACATATAAAGTAGAGGAGGATGGGCACGGATGTGAGCTCAGGGCCAGTCTTCCTCAGCAAAAAGAGGAGGATTGGCAGCAGATGTTAGCTCAGGGCTTATCTTCCTCAAAAAAAAAGAAAGAAAGAAAGAAAGAAATAGGAAACTAATACACTTCCTTATTGGCCTTCCTGTCTCCACTGTGACCCCCTTCAGCACATTCTTCACACAGCAGCCAAACAGGCCCATTGAAAAACAGATGTGAGATGCACTGCTCACAGCCCTTCAGTAGCTCCCCATGTCCCTCAGAGTAACAAAGTCTTCACAACGTCCCTACATGTCACGTCATGTTCCTTCCGTCACCGCGCTATCTTTCCAACTCCTCACTCCCGCCACACTGGCCTCTCTGCTGTTCCTCAGACACAGCAGAGCCCTCTAGCCTTAGCACAATGCTTTGCAGGCACTGTGCCCTCTACCTGGCATGGTGTTCCCCAGATAACCACATGGCTTCTTCTCTCCTCTCCTTCGAGTCCTTTCCCAAATGTTTCCTTCCCAGAGAGGCTTTCCAGGCCACCGCACAGAATGCTGCAAGCTGCCCCCCATCCCACGCTCCCAAAACCTCTACTCGTCTCTGTTTTTTCTTTCTTCTACAGCACTCGCCACCTCCTAACATATATAATTTGCCCGTTTACTTTTTTATTTTATTTTCTGCTTCCTCCACAGGGGAGCCCCACAGATCATTGTTTTGTTCACGCCTAGAACCAGGCCTGGCATATAGCAGGTGATCAGTAAACATTTGTCAAGTGAATAAATGAATAGACTGAGGTAGCAGTGACCTGTGGGCAGGAGAGCTGGAGCTGGACTCAGCCTTGCCATGACGAGACCTTGACAACACCTTCTCCCTCTCTCGGCCTCAGTTTATTCTCTGTGATTTTACAAAGGGCCCAAGGCCTTGAAGGTGGGCCTTGGCCTGACCACACCCCGGCCACCGCTGGCAAGCAGGGGTCTCCCCCAGCCCTGAGGTGCAATCAGTTAACCTTGCTGACCACCACCCTTCAGGCCCTGAGCATCCGTGGGGTCATGCGCTGGCAGCCTTGGGGGCTGGGAGCACCTGCAGCTGCCACCTCCATCCCTTCCTCCCCAGGGGAGACAAAACCCGTCCAACTGGTCCTCCTGGGCCCCAAGGGATAGCTGCTCAGTCATCTGAGACTTCCAAGCCACCGCCTCTGTTGTTTGTCCCAGATATTCTCGGCTCCCTCTTAAGACAAAGGAAAGCATCCTTGATATCAGGCTCCCAGGGTTTTGGGTCAGCCGTTTCTCAGCCTACATGGCAGCTTCTTACTGGAGAAACTCACCCTTGGCCTCCGGGGAACGGGAGGAGGGGATGGGCAGAGTGGGCCCGTTCTTTAAGTGCTGTTGTTCGTTCATTCAACAGACAGGCATCGAGCAATTCCTGGGCGGTCCCAGGCACTGCAGACAAATCAGTGAACAAAACAGACAGAAGCTCTCGTCCTCATGGACCTTTTGTTTCTAATGAGGGGAACAGACAATAAAGAAATGTCTAATATAATGTCAAGGGTGATGAATAAAAAGGAAGCAGGGTAAGGAACTAAAGTGTGATGGGAGTGGGTAGGGGTTATGGGCCACGGAAGGTCTCTCTGAGGAAATGACTTTTGGACAAAGGTGAATAGAGGGAGGGAGCCAGCCATAGGAAAATCTGAGGAAAGAGTATTCCAGACAGAGGGCGCAGCAAGTGCAAAGGCCCTGAGGTGGGAACTAGCTTCTATTATGAAGGAGCAGCAAGAGGGCAGGTGTGGCTGGAACGGAGAGAAGAAAGGAGTGGCGGAAGAGGAGGGCTGCATCATGTAGAACCTTGAAATGCACAGGGAAAACTTCAGATTTCATTCTGGGAGAGATCAGAAGTCATTGGAAGGTTGTAAACAAGAAAGTGGCATAATCTGATTCAGGCTCTAGAAAGATCCCTTGGGCTGCTGTCAAGAGAATGGATCATGGTGGGGGATGAGAGAGAGCAGGGAGACCAAATAGAAGCCTAACGCAGTCATCCATGCAGAAGAGGCTGGTGGCCTGGACAGGGTGGTGGTGGCTGAGGAGATGAGCAGCGGCTGGAGATTGGGAAAAAGTGGTTCCAAATAAACTCCCAGCCCATCAGAGCTGGTGAGAGCGTTAGAGATCCTGAGATCATGAGCCAAGGCAGGCACTTGGGAGTCCGTCAGTCCTGGATTTGAAGCACAGCTCCACACATTCTGCCTGTGAGTCCTTGGGCAGGTCACTATACCTCTCTGAGCCTTGGTTTCCCCATCTGTAAAACGGGTGTGATAGAGCTTGCTTCCAAGGGTGTCTTGAGGACTCCGTGACATGTAAATAAGGCACAGAGCACAGGGCTCGGAACTTAGGAGAGAGTCAGTAAAGTTAGACAAGACACAACTTTCCACATTTATTGACAGAAAACTGAGGCCAGCTAGCTTAGAGGCAGACAGAGGACTGGAAGGGGGAGGGGCACAGGAGGCAGGATTTGCAGGGTTCCTCAGGTCATATACTCACAGAGCCCAGACAGTAAGACAGATGAGTAAAGGGGGCCAGAGCACAAAAAATCACATGACCCCCTCTGGTCATCTGGTTTTCCCACTTTTGAGAGACATAGGAAATTATAAATATTTCTCTAAGATAAATCAACACAAGTTCAGTAAATAGAAACGGACATTCAGCTGCAATGTCAGGGAGACAGCAGGGAAGAGCAGGGACTATGGCATCTGGAATGCACGTGCCCATCGAAAGGGGCTGGCTAGCCCAGCTCCACCTGACCACTGCCTCACTGTGCCAGATACCCCAACTTTCAATAAAGTCAAAAACCCAGACTTTTATCTGAAATCTCCCAATCTTAATGACATTTTCTAATTGCTTCTGGAGTATAGGAACACAGTAAATTTTTATATATTTCAACAACCTTGCTATTATTTCACCTTTTCTGATTCTTACTGCTCCTTCCCTTTCTGGCCTTATTGCTCTGGCTAGGCCTCCAACATAAGGGAGGGCAGGCACCTGGTCTTGTTCGTGACACAGAGAGAATGCATCTCACTTTTCACTCCTGCTGGTTTTTAATTTCATTATTTTTAAATGTTGGCTCATTTTTCTCAAACATTTTGAAAGCCAAAGTCTGTCTTTAGGCTGCATTCAACCCATGGGCTGCCAATCTGTGATCTCACTTTACCTGAATTTTCTCTCTGGAATTGTGACAACCACCTCATTGCGTAGGTACTATTATTCTCCCCATTTGACACCTAAGGACACTCAGGTTCAGAGAGGGGAAGTGACTTGCCACAGTCACACAGCTGGGAGGGGGCAGAGCCAGGATTCAAACCCAGCTCTGCCTGATGCCAAAGTCCGGGGGGCCCTGGATGCCCAGGACAGCCCCTCTTTTTACACTACACCCCGTCCAGCATCTCGGGGCTCTGTGAAGGGCCCTGCGGTCCTGGAGCAGCTCTGTCATCAACTCTCTGAGACCTCTGACCAAGGGCCTTCCCCTCTCTGGGCCTCAGTCCCCCCGTCTGCCAACCTAGCAGGAGTTCAGCTATGGGAACCCCAATATTGCCCCAGCCTCCTCCCCTGTAGTCCAACTCCACATCTATTAAATATTAGACCTGATCTTGATATGTCCTTTGTTCTGTGGCCTGGCTCTGCCACTTACTGCTGTGTGACTTTGCTGTGTGCTTAACCTTGCTGGTCCTGTTGCCTCGTCTCAGCTGTAAAATGGGATTAAAAGTACCACCCACCTCAAAGTACTTAGGATAGTGCCAGGCAGGTGATAAGTGCCTAGTAAATAAGTAAATATTAGTCCTCAGGACTGGTCAATGTACACGCATGCGTACAGCGACAGGAAGAAGAGAGAAATAATTTAAATAGCTGTGTATTAGGATGGAGATGTGGTTTTTAACATTTCCTTTAATGTCACTGTTACAATTTTAAAAAATGTTTAACCCCTCCCGTGACTCCTCCCTTCTGTAGGGAATAGAGTCCCATTCCTTAACCCGACATCCAAGGCTCGCTCTGACTCGACATCAGCCCCTTTCTCAATAGAGCGAGCGACTAAGAGCACACGGAGGCGGGCCGCCCAGCTTGAATCCCAGCTCACCGCCTTACTAGCTGTGTGAGCCTGGGCAAGAGACTCTGCCTCTCTGTGCCTGTTTCCTCACCTGTAAAATAAGGAAAGTAACAACTCTCACCTGACGGGGCTGAGGTGATGTGGCACAAAAGGCTCGGTACACCGTCCATCGCGTGGAAGCGTGAAGTGTACTGGCGAGTCTCATGATCTATCCACTGTCCCCAGATCTCTGGTCACCCTGGACCGTTCATGGGCCCTGGAGCACGACAAGCCTTGCACTGTCATACCTCGAGGTCTTCGCTCATGCCTTGCTCTACCTGACACGACTTCCTCTGTCTATCCATCCATCAAAACACTTTGCGTCAAGGCCCAGCTCAATGTCACCTCCTCCCAGGCTTCCTGTCCCCACCAGTCCCTCCTCTGGCCTTTTTGAGGGCTGGGCACACTTACAGCCCTCACCCCCTCAGCTGTGCATTCCAGCCTCCTGTGTCCCTCCCACTGCATCATTTCCTCCCTGAGGATGTGGGGTGTCGGGCCTGCTCTGAGCTCCAGCCCTGGGCCCCAGCACAGATGTCTGAGGGCTGTGCAAGCCTTCAAGGAACCCTGGTCACCAACTGAGCGAGACAGCTCTGCCGCGTCCTCCCCTGTACCCTTTCGAGCCTCAGTTTCTTCTCCTGTAACTGAGGCAGTGTGGCCCAGCAGGGTGGTTGCAAAGATAAATGAGGAACCATCAGTTAAGGCCCCTTTTCTACTCCCCTGCCTGCTGCTGAGCCTGGTCTGCTTCACCCTGGACCAGCGGGGGAGGAGGGAGGGAGTGCTGGAGGTAGGGGCGTCTACAGCCCTCCAGAGGCTGGCTCGAGATGGACCTCTCTGGCTCTGGTCCAAGTTTCTGATTCCAAAGGGTTTGGGGAGAGGCCCAGGATCCTGTACTTTCAAAAGCAAGTTAAACGCCTCCCCCTGGGTGTTTCCATGGGCCATGTTCTGAAATAACCATCTGGGAACACCAAACCTGCTCCTTCCTTTATGACCATGGCTAATGGATCAGCATGGCCGTGTGGGAGGAGCCACTGGACCCCTTTGCCCCCACACACTTGGAGGGGGGAGTGCTGTCACCTAGGGACTAAGAAAGAAACTGCCAAAGTTGGGGCCTGAGCCATGTGGACACACATTTTGATAAAAATATACATGAGCACTTTCTGAGTGCTGGGTACTATGCCAAGTCCTTTGCATATTTCATCATACTGGATCCCCATAACAGCCCTATGAGGTAGTACTGTCATAAACCTCACTGTACAGATGAGGAACACAGGGCTCAGAGAAGTGAAGTGATTTACCCAAGGTCACGCAGCAAGTGAGTAGCAGCACTTGGATTTGAAGCCAGATCTGGCCGATAGCTGTATTCTAACCACAACACTCGAGGGCCTCCTAAATGCCTACATCATAGACTCATCTGGGGATGCTGTGGGAACCGTATGCGGAAAAGTCCAGCAGATAAGGGCTCCAACCATGTCAGATCTCCCGAAGAGCAGTCGACTAGAGGCCACCCTGAGGTAGCCCGGAAGAAGGGTGGGCAGGACCACCCTGGCTTCTCTCTCAGGTGGCCTGGACCACCAGCCCAGATCAGCCAGACCCTGGGCGGCTGAGGGTCGGCCATCTCTCTCCGTCACCCCTGCCTCAGATCCCAGAAGGCTGCAGGGCTTTGCAGTGGGATAGGGGAGGCAGCAGGGCAGCCACGGGCCAGGGTTTACAAATGACATTCCAAAAGGACTTCAGCCGATGGCTTGTTTCCACTGGGAAGGACCTCTACTCTGCCCCCAGAGGCCCCAGACCCCAAGGGGAGCATCAGGCCGGGCCGAGGGAGCAAATGCCACAGGACCATCACTGCGAGGCCTGGATATAGACGGGCACAGCGAGCATGGCACACGGGCCCTCGGTCCCTGCCTGCAGCTCTGCCAGTGCCAGGTTGGAGCCCAGGCCCTCGGCATGCCCAGGCACTACCAGCTCAGGTTCGCCACCCACTGTGCCACCCACTACAATGGACAGCACAGCATCTGGTTCCGAGAAGGGCGGCTTGCCTGGGGCAGCCTCAGGCACCGGCCCAGCCCCTGCGTCCTTCAGCTCCTCCAGCCCCAGCGGGTCGGGCAGGGGGGTCACCACTTTGTGCCCACCACTGCTGCTGCTGTGGGGGGCTGCCCTCCTCCGGGGAGGCCGCCGGGCTTGTAGGTCCTTGTCCTTTTGGGGGCTGAGGCGGCAGCGGTGATCCTTGAGGTACTTGTGGCGGGAAAAGCCCTTGGCACAGCCAGCACAGCGGAACTTGTAGTTGCCCGTGTGGGCGCGCTGGTGCTCAGCGAGGTGGGCGCGGCGGCTGAAGGACTTGCTGCACAGGGCGCACTTGTGGAGCTTCATGCCTGGGGAGTGAGGGGAAGTCAGTGAGACGGACCAGACCCTCACCTGCAATAGGGCCTCTGCACTTGGCATACAACCCAGTCTCTCAGCTTGCCCTACAAGCTTCTCTGTGATCTGGGCCCTGCTCCCTCTAGTATCTCTCACATTCTCCCAGCCATTCACTCTGGGCTAGCCACATTTGCTCTCCTCAAATGCACCAAGCTGACACCTGCCTCTGGGGCTTTGCACTTGCTGTTTCCCCCTGCCTGGAATGGCCCACTCAGTCCCCAACCTTCACTAACTTTGCCAGGTCACCATCGCATCTCTCCTCTCTTGGTCTGCCCGCCTCACCCCGGCCCCCGCAGACCATTCTCTACAGGGCAGCTGAGACATCTTTGTAAAACAAACAGAGGATCATGACATTCCTGGCTCCAAACCCTCCAGAGATTCCCCACGTTTCCCACAAAGCCCATGCAGTCTGACCACCCCTCTGCTTCTCAGCCCCATCCCCCGCCTCACTCTCTGTGCTCCGGGCCTTCCGCCTGCCTTTCCTTGTCTCAAACACCCCCCAGTCTCTTTCCTGGCTGGAGGATCTGCACTTGCTGCTTCCTCACCCCAGAAGCCATTTCCTGGTTCTTCTCATCCCTCAGTTCTCAGTCCTCATGTCACCTCCTCAGGGAGGCCCTCCCTGATACCGGCCCCCCTTCTTTCTCTGCCTCATCACTGCGTTCATTTCCATCTTTGCACTCAGCATACTTTGGTGTGACATACTTATTTGTTGGCTGTTCATTTTTGATCTCTGCCACTAAACGTTACGCTTTCCCAGGAAGGCAGGGTGGGGCTCTGCCTGACTGAGTCCCCTGAGGCCCTTCCGGTGCCCAATACGCAGTAGGTTCTCACTCACTGAATGAAAATCACTGCTGCCTCCATATCCACCACAAAGTCAGCTCCAGCCCACACACAGCCTGGGCCATAGCCCCCTCAGCCTCCCTGGGATTACGGCTCAGAGAGGGGCAGTGACTTGCCTGAGGTCACCCAGCAGGCCAGTGGTAATGCCAAGACTCAAACCCAGGCCCTCTGTCTTCAAGTTCTTGATCCACTCTCCCAGTTTTCAAACTTTCTTTAGCCACTAAATTCTTCTTGTAAACCAGTAGTTCTTAACCAGGGGTGATTTTACCCCCCAGGGGACTTTTGGCTGTCCCTTGGGGACATTTTTTGGTTGTCATAACTGTGGGGGACATGCCACTAAGATCTAATAGGTAGAGGCCAGGGATGCTGATAAACATCCTACAGTGCACAGGGCAGTCCCTCAGAACAAAAAACCCTCTGGCCCAAAATATCAATAATGCTGAGGCTGAAAAACTCTGTTCTAGACCAAAGGGCAGTGGAAAGCCAGGCAAGCTGTTCTGGGGAAGCAGCAGCCCCTGGGGAAGCTCCATGGAGCCCCAGAAACTGAGGAGTGGTGTGGAGACCCCTGCTCCATACCTCAGCTGCCCTGCTTTGCCAGGAGGACCAAGGAGCCTTCCTGGCCATGTCTCTGACCCAGTCAGAATCTGATCTCCCTCCATACCTGACCCACACCACTTCACACCAGGCACCTCTCTGACTCACAGTTCTGTCCTCTCAGGTCGGCATCCCCCTCAGCCTGCAGGACTGTGTCTGACTCGGCTCTGTGCACCCTGAGGACCCTAACACAGGCCTGGCTGATGGCTCACATTAGTGAAAGTCTGTTGGTGGGAATGTATCAGGCAGGGATAATAAGCTTCATGGGATGTGTCTGCTTTTCTGGTGGGCCTGCCCCCGGGGACTTGAGCTGAACCAGACCTCCTGGCAGGCTCATGAGTCACTTACCCGAGTGGGAGAGGATATGAGCCTTCAGCTTGTCTGGCCGGTTGAACTCCTTACTGCAGCCTGTGTGTGTCCTAGAACCCAAAGCCACTGGTCAGGGGGTGCTCACCAAGCTCAGGACCCTCTTGCTGGCCCCTCTGCCAGCCCTAGGCATGGGGGAGCCCCTTGTCCACTCGAAGGGCTGGGCGAGGAAGCAGGGTGGGGAGTGGAGCAGGCAGGCAGGGCCCAGGAAAGGAAAAAAGGGACAAGGGCCTCCAGCTCTCAGACCTGACATCTCTCTGTCCCGGGGCGGGGGGTGGGGGGGGAACCCGTCCCCTCCCACCCAGGCCAGTCTCCACTCACGAGAAGGGGCATTTGTACTTCTTGAATGGCTCATGAATCAACATGTGTCTCTTCAGTTTGTCCTTGCGGTTGAATGCGGACTCACACACCGAGCATTTGTAGGGCTTTTCACCTGCAGGAGACACAGATGGGGATGAGGGTCTCGTGAGAGAGAGTCTAGACAGGGGCCACAGGGAGCTCCCTCTAGAGGACAGTAGCTCCTCTCGGAAGGTGGCCCGGGAGAAAACAGCCTCTCGCCTTCCTCACAACTTTGTTCTGCCAAGGAGAAGAGGGGGCTATTTTAGATGGGGTGGTCAGGTAAGGAGAACAATGAGGAGGCCAGTGTGGCTGGAATGGGGGTGGGGATACGAGGCAGAAGATGAGGCCAGCAGGGCAGCCGGGCCCAACAGCGAGGGCCTGGAAGGCCAAGGAAGGACTTTGGAGTTTACCCTGAGTCAGATAAGAAGCCACCAGAGGGGCTGAGCAGAGGAGGGACAGGATCTGACTTAAGAGTTTCGCAGGCTCCCTCCGGCTGCGTGCAGAGGACAGACTGAGCGGGTGAGGGCGGAGGCAGGATGGACGTGCAAGAAATGGGATGTGGTCAAGCACTGGCCATGTTGGGAAAGCAGAATCAGGGGCCCTGGCCAGGGGACCAGCTGTGGGGTGTGAGAGGAAGGGAAGAGTCAACGATGAGCCTAAGGCGTGGGCCGGATGACAGGGTGGGTGGCCATGGCATTTACTGAAACAGGGTTCACCACGAGAAAGGGGGAATTACACCTTAACTAATTGAACCCTTGCAACAAACCATGAGGTAACTACTGTCATTACCCCCATTTTATAGATGAGAAGACTGAAGTTCATAGGTCGACACGTAGCGGTTGGGGGCGCTAAGATTCCAGCCCAGCAGCATGATCCAGAGCCCACTTGGGTCTCCCCAGATCACCCCGCTGCAGAACCCACTGTGGGGGGAGCTCTGACCTGAGAGGGGTCAGGGGTCACAATGTCTTTTGGCAAAAGGCTGTTACTGGGCTGTTTGGATTTCCTGCCATTATTCCTCTCTATTCTCCCTCTGGAACGAATAAAGTACTTTCAGAAAATGCCAGCCCCCAGCAATTAAGGAAATTCTGGTCCTTATAATGGAATGCTCTCTGGAGTCCTTAAAAAGATTACAGTCAATTTGTGTTTTCTGATCTGGAAAGATGTCTCGGACATATTGCTAGAAGGAAAAGAAAGCTGTGGAACAGCTTAACACAGTCCCGTTTTTGTTAGAAAAAAATACAATGCCTATGGTCCAAAAAAGCCCCAGCCATATGTGTTTGTATATACACAGAATATGCAAGGAGAAAGGTGGAGGAGGGTACACACCAAACTCCCTCAGTAGCAATTAGGATTTGTAGGAGGAATTTACCTGTTTTTTTGTGTGTGTGTGTGTGAGGAAGATTGGCCCTAAGCTAACATCTGTTGTCAATCTTCCTCTTTTTGCTTCAGGAAGATTGTCACTGAGCTAACATCTGTGCCAATATTCCTCTATTTTGCATATGGGATGCTGCCACAGCATGGCTTGATGAGCGGTATGTAGGTCCTCACACAGGATCTGAACCGGCAAACCCTGGGCTGCTGAAGTAGAGTGCACAAACTTAACCACTATGCCACTGGGCTGGCCTGGAATTTACCATTTTATTATATGTATTTCTATACTGCTTCCATTTTTACAACATGCATCTATTACTTTTTTGTTTTTTGGAAGATTAGCCCTGAGCTAACTGCTGCCAATCCTCCTCTTTTTGCTGAGGAAGACTGGCCCTGAGCTAACATGCATGCCCATCTTCCTCTACTTTATATGTGGGGCACCTACCACAGCATGGCCTGTCAAGTGGTGCCATGTCCGCACCCGGGATCCAAACCAGTGAACCCCAGGCTGCCAAAGCGGAATGTGCGCACTTAACCACTGTGCCACCAGGCTGGCCCCATCTATTACTTTTGAATAATAATAGAATTTTTAAAAAAATAGAGTAATTTGGTAATATCTATCAAAATTACCAATATATCTACTTTTATTTCTTCTTTTACTGGGCAAAATATTTATAATATAAAATTTACCATTATAACCACCTTTAAGTGTACAATTCAATGGCATTAAGTATATCTCCACTGTTGTGCAACCATCACCACCATCCCTTCCAGAACGTTTTCAACATCCCAAACTGAAACTCAGTACCGCACACACATTTTAACCTCGCACTGCCACTGCTAGGAATATACACTGCAGATAGACTGCAAAAAGCTTGCCAAGGGACCCACACAGCATTGTGTATACAAAGTAACAGCTGAAAAATAATTTAAGTGACCATCCACAGGGAACTGGTTAAATAAAAGATAGTAAACACAGCAGAATACTACGCAGCTGAGAAAAAGGAGGTGCTATTGGGGAACATCTTCAAGGTACATTGATAGGTGAAGAAAAAAAGGTGCATAATGGGATTATAGTAGGTGCTTATTTGTGTAAAAGTAAATAAGTGTTTTGCATAGTAAGATAATACTAGGATGACCCCGGCTAGATCACTAACAGCTACTACCTTTGGGAAGAAGTAGGAATATTTTTCAAACTGCAAACTGTGAGTCACAACCTGTTGGTGATTATTTTAACAACCAAAATTGAACAGAATAGGAAACGTTTCTTTGCGAAACTTTCGTTTCAATATATTCTATGTGTATATATGTGTTTCCTGAATTGCAATATAAAATGTGTTTTTTTACCATAGGTCACAGTTAAAAAAAAAAAAACAAAATTGAAAAACATTGAGATTATTCATCTTGAGGTGAGAGGAGGGTTTACTTTCATTATAAATGATTTGAATTATCAAGGACTTTCTCCTCAGGTTTCCTCAATCTTTGGATCCTTTTCAATGAAAAAGAAAACCAAAATTTTTAACTAATAAAGAAAACATTTTTGGGCCAGCCCCATGGTGTAGGGGTTAAGTTGGGCGTATTCTGCTTTGGCGGCCTGGGTTCACAAGTTCAGATCCCAGGTGCAGACCTATACCACTCTTCAGCCACATTGTGGCAGTGATCCACATATAAAGCAGAGGAAGGTTGGCACAGATGTTGGCTCAGGGCAGGGCTAATCTTCCTCAGGAAAAGAAAAAAATTTTAAAGATCAAAAACAAAATGTCACTGTATCTCAAATGGAGAACCAAGGAGAGGGGATTTTGTCCAGGTTTGGGTGGGAATGTTGCATTGAGAACAGTGCCCCCACCCCCAGAGGCTCAGAACGGTCTGAGGGGGCTGACTCTCAGGGGACAGAGCCAAGAGTCCCCCATCAGCCTCTACGGGCTCATCTCTGCTCTAGTGTCGGTGGGAACCTCTCGTTCACTTGAGAGGGCAGGTGGGAAGGGGGCCAGGGAGGAGGTGGGAGGGGGATGGAGAAGGGGGGGGCAGCGGGGGGGGGGAGAGAAGGGGGCTGAAGGGGGACGGGAGGGAGAACAGAGAGGGGATTCGGGGGAGGGGGAGAAGGGGAGGCAGGAGTGGGTGGGGGGCAGGGTGCCCACCTGAGTGGATGTGAGCATGCAGTTTGAGGTAGTGCTCCCGCCGGAAGAACTTCTTGCACACCTGGCACTTGAACCTGCCCCCGCTGCCATGGGTGGGCAAGTGACGTCGCAGGTAGCGTTCGCAAGGAAACACCTGTAGAAGAGAGGAGTCAGCTTCAGGTCTGACTCACCAGCCCTCACCACCTTCCGAGCTCAAGGGGCGCCTCATTTCCAGCCCTTATAGAAACACCTTCCTTTCTGCCCACCAGGGGTCAGGCCCCTAATGTCAGGTTCAGCCCTGAGACCCTCACAGTTCCCTCTACTTACCCATAAGCCCAGTCAAAACATGCCTGTTCTGAGCTTCTACCTAGGCTGTTTTTTCTACCCAAAGGGCCTTTCTGTTTGAGTCTGACAAACTCCTACTCATCCTTTAAGACCCAACTCAGGTGTCACTACTTCCATGAAGCCCTCCCTGACTCCACAATGCCATGCCAAGTAAGGCAAATTCCACCCTTGAATGTCCACCTGCATTTTTAAAATCAGCCTTTAACCCACTGAATCACAGCCCTTCGCATATCCGGGATCTCTGAGAGGACAGAGAGGGGCTTTCCTTCCCCAACACAGGCCCTGAGTCCAATGACTGACAAGTAAGGAACGAATGAAAAAATGACTGACTGAATAACCAAATGTCTCCTTCCTGCCCAGTTACACGAAGGGCATTCATTCATTTTTTTCACCCATTTGGTATAGAGCAGCGGCAAGGACACAGACCCAACTGCCCCACTACTTATTAGTGCCACCATTTCCTAGCTGAGTGACCTTTCTGTGCCTTGCTTTCCCCATCTGTAAAATGGGGATAGTAATACTATGCCTACCTCCTAGGGTTAAATGAGTCAATTCAGGTAAAATGCTCAGAACAGCATCTGGCACACGGTTCTTGCTTAACCGATGATAACTTTTATCTGGACCACAAATTCCAAAGCTCAAAATTAGCCTCTATACTTAGAAACATCTACAAGGAGGCCGAAGTGAAACCAGGGCTGTCCTGGAAAATCTGCTGTGTAAGGTTGTACGAAAATGAGTGAGACAGAGAAACAAGTTACACACAGGAGGGGGATGCAATCGGCACAACCCAGACTTCGGGAAACTCCACAGGACCAACAGCCCAGTCTCTTCAACAAATAAATTGAAAGAAAGAACAAAAGCAGCACTGGTGGGGGGACCTGTAGATTAACAGAAACTTTGGTTGTATCCACCAATTGCAACATATGGACCTGATTCAAACAAACTTTACAAAAATTACGATGTCTCTAAGACAACTGGAACATGCCTGAATATTTGATGATATTAAGGGACAGGCTTGAGCGAGGGCTTCCAGAGTCATGGACAAGAAGAACCAATAATAACAAGGGTAATAACACATCAGGAAGCTGAAGGACGCTGTTCAGACGCTGGGCCTGGGCCAGCAGCAGCCCTGGGACGGCCCACAGGCGTCTGCCGGTAAGGAGGGCCAGGCAGAGCTCTTCTTTTCAAAGATGAGGCATAGTCTGTGGAGGCAAGCCCTGCCTCTGCCTGCACTACCGAGGTGGGAGGGGAGAAGGAGACGGTGCCACGTTCGCTCCACCACCTCTTGCCCCTGTCGTCGGCCCTGGCAGGAAAGGGCGGCGGGACCCACCTTTTGGCAGTGCGGGCAGGGGAAGTTGTGAGTGGCGGTCTGTAGGTGGTGCTCCAAGGCCTCAGGCGTGGAATATTTGTTGACGCATTTGACACACCTGAATGGGAAGGAGCAGGAAAAGTAAGAGTAGTGTGAGGGGCCTGGACACGCCCAGCAGGTGCAGGAACCAGCCCTCCCCTCCCCTAGGGGCGACATTTGGAGGCAAAATCTTACATTTAATTCATTCTGAATTAGTCCACTCTTCTCGTGTGCCACTGCCTCCACCTAGTCCACGCTGCCATTGTCTCTCGCTTGGACATGTGCAGTAGCCTCTCACTGGCCTCCTTGCCCTCCCCCACCCCAACCCCCTGTAGTCCACTGTCCATGGGGGAGGCAGCAGGAGCCTTTAAAAATCAAAATCAGACTTTGTCACATCCTCACTTAAAAGTCCCCACCTCGGCCTACAAGGCCCTACTGGCCTGACCCACTCCCACCTCTCAGACTTCATCTTTCTCCATGGCCTGCCTCACTCACTCTGCTCCTGCCACCCGGGCCTCCTTGAGGTACCTCTAACACACCAAGCTCAATCCCACCTCAGGGCATTTGCACTTGCTGTTTCTATGATCTGGAACACTCTTCCCTAAGTCCTTCACTAGGCACCAACTTCTCCTTCTTCACATCTCAGTTCAAATGTCACCTCCCTGATGACCCTGTCTCAAGGTGCCCCCCACTGCCTACCCCCAGCCACGCCCTAAGATGTCACCCAGCTTTATTTTCTTCTTAGCACTTAGAATCTGAATTATTTTATTTATTTGCTTACTTGACTATTATCTGTCTCCTCCACCAGCAAGTGGGCTCTGGAGGCAAGAACAATATCTATCCTGTTCATAGCCTACTCTGAGTACCAGTGACAATCTATTACACAACAGACAAGGATCCAGGCCTGGCTCCTTCCCATCTCTGACCTCAGTTTCCTCATCCACAAAATGGGGTGGGAATCCCAAATGGACTTGTCCCTCGTTCATTCTTAAGACTGTCACAGGAGTCGAAGGGCACAACTGTGCCAAACAGCTCACAGACATCACTGTGGCTCACATGCCTTCAAAATAGCCATTTCAGACCACAAGCCACTCTGAAGAAAAGACCCCACCGTCTCCCTATCACGAAAACATTTGCCACAAATGGATCCGTTTACAACACAGTCCCAGTGTGGAATGCTGCAGGAAGGTAGGGAATTCCTGCCAAAAACAGAAGCATGAGCCCTGCCACCTGTACACCAGGGCCACTGTGGGAAACCAGCAGGCAGCCTGCACCTGTGGCGAACCCAGGGGACCTCCTCAGACCACACACTGAAAACCACAGGCTAAACGCCTCCAGATGGCGAGAAAGAAAGGGGAGGCGGGGGAGCAGGAGAGCTACCAGGAGGGTAGAGACCTTGCAAGCTGGTGGGAGAGAGGGGCCAGGAATCGCACAGGCTTTGGAGGCAAGGAGACTAGCTTTATGTGGGAGGCAGTTTAGCAATAACTATTAAAATTAAAACTCTCTGCCAGAAATACCACCCTAACTAAGTCATCTAAGGTAACAACCCCAGCAATGGGCAAACCCATGTCATGTGCCTCTTGATATAATGTGCTGAGAGGGACATGGAGTCACTTTGTGATATTTCTGCCAAAAGTACTGATCCTGGACCTAACCTGACGTCAAATCAGACAAACCCAAACCAAGGACATTCCACAAAATCACTGGCCTATCTTCTTCAAAAACATCAAGGTCACGAAAGACAAAGACAGAAGAAGGAACTGTTCCAGCCTAAAGGAGAAAAAAGACACGACAACTGAATGCAACGTGCGATCCTGGGTTGGGTCTGGGCCAGAAAAAAACATTTTTCTGTCTACAAAGGATGTTATTGGAACAATTGGAAATTTTGGAATAAGGTCTGTAGATTACAATAACAGAATTGTACTGAATTAGCTTCCTGATTTTGATAACCACACTGTGCTCATATAAGAGGTTATCCTTGTGTTTAGAAAATACACACTAAAGAGAAAGAGAAAAAGCATTATGTCTGCAAGTTATTCTCAAATAGCTCAGAATATGATAAGGCAAATGTGGTAAAAAGTTAACATGGGAAATTTGGGTGAAGGGTATATGTGGGAATTGTTTGTACTATTCTTACAACTTTTCTGGAAGTCTGAAATTATGTCAAAATAAGTTACAAAAGACTACATCCTGGGGCCAGCCCAGTGGCGTAGTAGGTAAGTTCCCATGCTCTGCTTCAGTGGCCTGGGGTTCGCAGGTTTGGATCCCAGGCACAAACCTACATACTGTTCCTCAAGCCATGCTGTGGCAGCAACCCACATACAAAATAGATGAAGACTGGCACAGATGTTAGCTCAGTGGCATCCTTTCTCAAGCAAAAAGAGGAAAAGTGGCAACAGATGTTAGCTTAGGGTCAATCTTCCTCACCAAGAAGAATTAAAAAAAAAAAGAACACTTCCTGAAAGCGATTGCCTGTGGGATGGGGAAGTGGGTCAGGGTGGACAGAGAATTCCTTTTCACTCTATGCCCTTTGGCAGTTTTCAAATATTGCATATAACAATTATTTTTTGAAGTGAGTAACTAATCATTTTAAAACTCCCCTTTGATTTTATCTGCAAAATCAGTCCTAGGAACTTATTTACAAACGAGCAAAGATGTATGTCCAAAGTTGCTCCCTGTAGCGAAGTGTGCAATAATGACAAACTGGAAATAACCCAACTGTCCCGCAATAAGGGACAAGTTAAATAAATTACAGCATGTCCACATGCAAGGGGATACAAAGCAGCTGTTCACAAGGAAGAGGCAGAGTGATGTCCACATCACATGGAGTGAGCTGTTCCATTAGTCTCGCCCCTCTAAGTTACAATCAAACGGATATTCATTCACCAACAGAGGATTCCCTACAAAGCACAATAGGATGTCTGAGAGATCCACACAGCCATACATCTGAAGGTGGAGGTACTGGATCCCCTGGAAGCAGTGGGAGGAGGTGAGTGGATCCCCTTCCCCTCCCCGGCAGCAGTGATCTAGGTCACAGGTCCTCAGGCAGCAGCAGGTGCGTGACTGTAAGAGGAGGTTGGGGAGCAGGCAGGCCTGTGCATGAATGCTTTCGCTTTCAGAGAGAACGGGAGCCTGGCCCACAGGAATGCTCCACACTGAGTGACGGGGCTCAGCCACTGCACCAAGTGCAGCAGCCCAGGTGAACCACCCCGAGCACAAAGCACGCCCATGGGTGCGCAAAAGCCCCCCCCGCCAGTGCACACCAGCTTGGCAGTGTGCCAGTGGCTGGGGACCAGCCAAGGCAGCGAATCCACATCATAGTGCCTATGCATATGTGACCTGCCAAGCAACTGTGGCCAGCAGGCAAACGGAGATGAGCCCTATCCACAGAACTTCCAGCAGACGCGGTGGGTTCAGAAACATACCTCCTGCCCCCACCCCCAAGTGGTGGCAGGTGGAATCTGTGATCTGATACTACCACTACGCACTGGCAAGGGCCACTTCATCAAACACCATGAAGAACTTCATTAACACTCCAGAGCAGAAGCAAAATGACAAGTCTCCAGAAACTGATCCTGAGCTCACCAAAATTTACAATCTAAGTGACAGAGAATTCAAAAAAGTTGTTATAAAGAAACTCAACGAGTTACAAGAAAAATCAGAAAGACAGTTCCATCAACTCAGGAATAAAATTAGTGAGCAGAAGGAATTCTTCACAAAAGAGATTGAGACTCTTAAAAAAACAAACAGAAATTCTGGAGATGAAGAACACAATGAATGAGATAAAAAAAAAAACAATCTAGAAACCTTAAAAAACAGAGCTGAGGGGCCAGCCCAGTGGAGTAGTGGTTAAGTTTGTGCACTCCGCTTCAGTGGCCCAGGGTTTACCAGTTTGGATCCTGGGCACAGACCTGCATACTGCTTGTCAAGCCATGCTGTGGTGGCATCCCACATAGAAGAACTAGAAGGACTGACAACTAGGATATACAACTATGTACTGGAGCTTTGGGGAGAAAAAAAGAGAAAGAAAAAGGGGAAGACTGGCAACAGACATTAGCTCAGGGCCAATCTTCCTCACCAAAAAAACTAAACAAAACAAAAAACAGAGCTGATGTCATAGAGGACAGAATTAGTAATTTAGAGGACAGAAGTACAGAAATGTTTCAGATGGAGGAGGAGAGAGAATTAAGACTTAATCAAGTCTCGTTATAAAATCTTTAAAAAAAAAAAGCCCACCCTGTGGCCGAGTGGTTAAGTTCACGTGCTCTGCTTTGGCAGCCCAGGGTTTCACTGGTTCAGATCCTGGACGCAGACATGGCACCACTCATCAGGCCATGCTGAGGCAGCAGCCCACATGTCACAACTAGAAGGACCTACAACTAAAATATACAACTAGGTACTTGGGGGTTTTGGGGAGAAAAAGGAAAAAATAAAATCTTTTAAAAAAAGAGAAAAGACAAAAAAAATGAAGAAATTCTTTGAGAAAAATCTGACTCAATCAGGAAATGCAGCATAAGGACTGTTGGTATTCCAGAGGGAGAAGGGAGGGAGAAAGGAGCAGAGAGCTTATTCAAAGAAATAATAGCTGAGAACTTCCCAAACCTGGGGAAAGAACTGGACTGAAGTGTCTGAAGACAACAGAACTCCTAATTACATGAAAGCAAAAAGACCTTCTCCAAGGCATGCAATAGCAAAGCTGGCAAAAGTCAATAACAAAGAAAAAATATTAAGGGCAGCAAGGCAGAAGAAAATAATCCACACAGGAACCCCTATCAGGTTTTCAGCAGATTTCTCAGCAAAAACCTTACAAGCAGGGCCAGCCCCGTGGATGAGTGGTTAGGTTTGCATGCTCTGCTTCGGTGGCCTGGGGATTCTCAGTTCAGATCCTGGGCGTGGACCTAGGACTGCTCATTATGCTATGCTGAGGCAGCATCCCACATGTCACAACTAGAAAGACCCACAACTAAAATATACAACTAGGGCCAGCCCTGTGGCCAAGTGGTTAAGTCCATGCAATCCACTTCCACAGCCCAGGGTTTTGCTGGTTCGGATCCTGGGCATGGACACGGCACCACTCATCAAGCCATGCTGAGGTGGCATCCCACATGCCACAACTAGAAGGACCCACAAATAAAATGAAAAATAAAAAGTAAATAAAAATAAATCATTAAAAAAAAAAAGAAATCTTACAGGCTAGGAGAGATTGAAATGAAATATTCAAAATACTGAAAGACAAAAACTTCCTACCAAGAATACTCTATCCAGCAAAACTATCCTTCAGATATGAGGGAGAAATAAAAACTTTCCCAGATAAACAAAAGCTGAGGGAGTTCATCGCCACTAGCCCTCCCTCACAAGAAATGATTAACGATGCCCTCATACCTGAAACAAAAAGGCAAAGGTTTGCAAAGCCTTGAGCAAGGAGATAAACAGACAGACAAAATCAGGAAATTACAGGTATCTATGAAAACAAGTTAGCAAACATTCAATTACAACATCAAAGATAAAGGGAAGGAAAGCATCAAAAATAATTATAGGGGCCGGCCCCGTGGCCGAGTGGTTAAGTTCATGTGCTCCGTTGCAAGCGGCCCAGTGTTTCATTGGTTCGAATCCTGGGCATGCACATGGCACTGCTCATCAAACCACGCTGAGGCTCCATCCCACATGCCACAACTAGAAGGACCCAGAATGAAGAATATACAACTATGTACCAGGGGGCTTTGGGGAGAAAAAGGGAAAAAAATTAAAAATCTTTAAAAAAAAATAAAATAATTATCAACACAACATTTAAATCACAAACTCACAACACAAAATGGAATAATTTGTGACAACAATAACTTAGATGGGGAAGAGGAAGGGATGGAACCTGTTTAGGCTAATGGAGATAACAGGCTATCAGAAAACGGACTATATCATCTACAAGATCTTTTATACAAACCTCACGGTAACCACTAAATGAAAAATCAGAGCAGAGACACAAATCATAAATAAAGAGAAAACTGAGAAAACCATCACAGAAAACCACCAAACAGAAATGGCAGTGAGAAATACAAGCAGAGAGAAACAAAGGAAATATAGAACAACCAGAAACAAGAGATAAAATGGCAATATTAAGCCCTCATATATCAATAATCAATCTAAATGTAAATGGATGGAATTCTCCAATCAAAAGACACAGAGTAGCTGGATGGATTGAAAAACAAGACCCAACAATATGCTGCCTCTAGGAAAACACATCTCAGCTCTAAAGACAAAGGCTCAGAGTGAAGGGATGGAGGACAAATACAAGCAAATGGCAAACAAAAGAAAGCAGGTGTTGACATACTTATATCAGACAAAGTAGACTTCCAGATAAAACAGGCAATGAGAGGCAAAGAGGGGCAGTCTATAATGATAAAAGGGACACTCCACCAAGAGGATATAACACTTATGAATATATATGCACTTAACACAGGAGCACCAAAGTATATAAGGTAACTATTGACAGACCTAAAGGGAGAAATTAACAGCAACATAATAATAGTAGGGGACCTCAACACCTGACTTACATCAATGGATAGATCATCCAGACAGAAAGTCAACAAGGAAACAGTGGAGTTAAATGAAAAACTAGACCAGATGGACTTAACAGATATATAGAGAACACTCTATCCAAAAACAGCAGAATATACACTCTTATCAAGTGCACACGGAACATTCTCAAAGACAGACCATAAGTTGGGAAACAAGGCAAACTTCAATAAATTTAAGAAGATTGAAATCATATCAAGCATCTTTTCCAACCACAATGCTATGAAACTAGAAATCAACTACAAGAAAAATCTGCGAAAGTCACAAATATGTGGAGGTTAAACAACATGCTACTGAACAACCACTGGATCAACAAAGATATCAAAGGAGAAATCAAAAAATACCTGGGGGCAAATGAAAATGAAAGCACATCATACCAACTCTTATGGGATGCAGCAAAAGTGGTTCCACGAGGGAAATGCATAGCAATATAGGCCCACCTCAACAAACAAGAAAAATGTAAAACAAGTAATCTTGAACTACACTCAACAGAACTAGAAAAAGAAGAACAAAGCTCAAAGTCAGCAGAAGGAGGGAAATAATAAAATCAGAGCAGAAATAAATGAAATAGAGACCAAAAAAAACCAACAACAAAACAGTTGAAGGGATCAATGAAACTAAGAGCTGGTTCTTTGAAAAGATAAACAAAATTGACAAACCCTTAGCCAGATTCACTAAGAAAAAAAGAAAGAAGCCTCAAATAAATAAAATTAGAAATGAAAGAGGAGAAATTACAATGTATATCATAGAAATACAAAGGGTTATAAGAGAATACTATGAAAAACTATATGCCAACAAATCGGATAACCTAGAAGAAATGGATAAATTCTTAGACTCATACAGTTTCCCAAAACTGAATCCAGAAGAAATAGAGAATCTGAATAGACCAATCACAAGTAAAGAGATTGAAACAGTAATCAAAAACCTCCCAAAAAGCAAAAGTCCAGGACCAGATGGCTTCTCTGAAGAATTCTACCAAACATTCAAAGATTTAATACCTATCCTTCTCAAACTATTCCAAAACATTGAAGAAGACAGAACGTTTCCTAACTCATTCTATGAAGCCAACATCACCCTGATACCAAAACTAGACAAGGACAACACAAAAAAGGAAAATTACAGGCCAGTATCGCTGATGAACATAGATGCAAAAATCCCCAATAAAATATTGCCAAACCAAAGACAGCAATACATTAAAAGGATCATACACCATGATCAAATGGGATTTACACCAGGGATGCAGGGATTGCTCAACACATAATATACCACATTAACAAAATGAGGAATAAAAAACACAGGATCATCTCAATAGATACAGAGAAAGCATTTGACAAGATCCAAAACCCATTTATGATAAAAACTCTCAATAAAATTGGTATAGAAGGAAAGTACCTCAACAAATAAAGGCCATATATGACATACCCACAGCCAACATCATACTCAAAGAGGAAAAACTGAAAGTCATCCCTCTGAGAACAGGAACAAGACAAGGGTGCCCACTCTCACCACTCTTATTCAATACAGTACTGGAGGTTTTGGACAGAGCTTAGGCAAGAAAAAGAAATAAAAGGTATCCAAATTGGAAATAAGACGTGAAACTCTCACTTAAAAGTAGAAAGTAGACCATTATCTTACACCATACACAAAAATTAACTCAAAATGGATTAAAGACTTGAATGTAACACCTGAAACCATAAAACTCTTAAAAGAAAATATAGGCAGTATACACTTTGACATCAATCTTAGCAGTATCTTTTCAAATACTATGTCCACTCAGGCATGGGAAACAAAAGAAACAAATAAATGGGACTACATCAGACTAAAAAGCTTCTGCAAGGCAAAGAAAACCATGAACAAAACAAAAAGACAACCCACCAACTGGGAGAAAATATTTGCAAAGCATACATTCGACAAGGGGTTAATCTCCAAAATATATAAAGAACTCATACATGTCAACAACAAAAAAACAAACAACCTGATCAAAAAATGAGCAGAGGATATGAACAGACATTTTTCCAAATAAGATATATAGATCACCAATAGGTACAAGAAAAGATGTTCAACATCACTAATCATTAGGGAAATGCAAATCAAAACTACAATGAGCTATCACCTTACACCTGTCAGAATGGCTATAATTACCAAGACCGAAAACAGCAAATTTTCGAGAGGATATGGAGAAAAGGGAACCCTCATCCACTGCTGGTGGGAATGCAAACTGGCACAGCCACTATGGAAAACAGTATGGAGATTTCTCAAAAAATTAAAAATAGAAATACCATATGACCCAGCTACCCCACTACTGCATATTTATCTAAAGAACTTGAAATCAACAAGTCAAAGAGACTTATGCACCCCTATGTTCAGTGCAGCACTATTCACAATAGCCAGATGTGGAAAAAACCCAAGTGCCCATAGACTGATGAATGGATAGAGAAGATGTGCTATATATATATACAACGGAATACTACTCAGCCATAAAAAAGACAAAATTTTCCCATTTGTAACAACATGGATCTAATAATAATACCTTGAGGGTATTATGTTAAGTGAAATAAGCCAGACAAAGACAAACACCATTTGATTTCACTCATATGTGGAAGATAAACAAACACAAGGAGAGGGGTCCTGTCGGCCCAGTGGCGCAGCGGTTAAGTGCGCACGTTCTGCTTTGACAGCCCAGGGTTCGCTGGTTCAGATCCCAGGTGCGGACACGGCACTGCTTGGCAAGCCAAGCTGTGGTAGGCGCCCCACGTATAAAGTGGAGGAAGATAGTCATGGATGTTAGCTCAGGGCCAGTCTTCCTCAGCAAAAAGAGGAGGATTGGCAGATTTTAGCTCAGGGCTGATCTTCCTCAAAACAACAACAACAAAAACAAAAAACAAAAAAAACCCCACAAGGACAAAGAGAACAGATTAGTGGTTACCAGAGGGGAAGAGGGTTGGGGTGGGCATAAGGGGTAAAGGGGCACATATATATGGTGACTGACAAATAATAATATACATGTGAAATTTCACAATGTTATAAACCATTATGACCTCAATAAAATAACTGAAAAAAGAATTTCCATAGGGATAAATTTTTGCAAAATTTATACAGTAGTCCTCCCTTATCTGCAGTTTTGCTTTCAGCGGTTTCAGTTACCTGCAGTCAACCATGGTCTGAAAATATTAAATGGAAAATTCCAGAAATAAACAACTCATAAGTTTTAAAAGGAAGAGGCAGGTCTGTGCTGAGATGCAAAGATATTCATATCATAGTTTTAAGTGCAACAGTTTTAAGCACCAAGCACACAGAGCAATCCTACTAAGTTTCAGTCTGTTTTCACAAGTTGTGTAACAGGAAAACGGTGTGATGAATTGTCACCAAATTCAGTGACTGTGTTTGGGATGATCTGACTCAAATATAGCCTGTGACATTTATGTCTATAGCCATATCTATCAACATGTGCATTACAGATATATACCAAAAGACAGGTTCCAAGAGGTTAATAGGGGTTATCTCGGGTGGCAGGGTTTTGTTTTTTGGTTTTGTGTGGGTCTTTTAAAAATCCTTTTCTCTGCACTGAATGTGGATGACTTTCGTAATTAGAAAAAAAATCAATAAATCTTATTTTAAGTGGAAAAAGTAAATATATAGCATATATATAGGGACAGGCATGAAATTCCCTTGAGGGGTTTGGGGAGGCACCACAGGCAGGTCAAGGCAATGTGGCCCAAAGGGAGCAGAGCAGCCAGACTGACGGGGCCTGGCCCCCTGGAAATGAGATGAAAGCACCACACCCGTTCCAATGTTATCCTGAGAAACTCTCACCTTGTTTAAGCCACTATTATTTTGGGTCTCTGTTGCAAGCAGCCAAACTTACATCTAAATTATACAAATAATAAAAATTGGAAGAATAATACTTATTGAGCATCTATTATGTTCCAGGCACCATGTCTAAGTGCCTTATACTCGTCTTAAATGACCCTTATAAATAATCCAATAGGGTAGACACTATCATATCCCCATTTCACAGATGAAGAGAACTTATCATCACCTGGGACACCATTCCACCCTGAGGCCATCCAGATGGTGGCCACCTCCTCACACCTTGCTTTTGGGCCAGCAGCTCCAACAGCTACGAAGGGTCACTGGCACTTTAACCTTGGCAAGAGAACCTGGGAGAAGTTACTCACTGCAGGCACAGGCCCATCAGTGTTGGGCTCAGCTCTCAGCTTGCAAACTCCAAGAGCAGAGCTGAGGCCTCCAAGGTCCTAGAGCAGACTCTGAATCCCAGCTCTGCACTGACGTCGTTACTCTGGTGGGCAGGTCCTTCTCCTCTCTGAGCCTCAGTGTCTTCATCTTCAAAATGGGGAGAACACCGGTGCTATGGACTAAACCCTGTTCCCCCAAAAGCCGTAAGTAGAAGCTCTGACCCTCAGTGTGATGGTATTTGGAGATGGGGCCTTTGGGAGGTGATACGGTTTAGATGAGATCAGGAGGGTGGGGTCCTCACAATGAGACTAGTGCCCTGATAAGAACAGACCAGAGAGAGTGCCCCCTCTCATAGCAGCCCGAGCGACTAGTACAACTGACCTCCCAGGACTGCAGGGATCAATGTCCCTAAGTCACAGAGTGGCCCCTAGGAGGTACTCGCTTACGTTTACTTGGCATCTCACTCCAGAGAGCCATGCAGCCCCAGGAACTCACAGGCAATCCAGATTGGAAGGGCAAAAGCAAAAGAAAATGCCCTCTGAGTAAAAACAGGAATTATTCATCATTACCCAGAAATCTCCATCCCTTGGCTGGTCAAAGCTTCGCTTGGGTTTCCTGCCTCTCTGGCCCCATCTCCCAATCTCCCCCAGGGCCAGCTGCCCTACACCCTGCCAACTTCTCAAAGCTCTCGTGATTCCTACAATGCCCTCATGCTCTGGCCCCACATTCTCCCACAGGCCCCATCCATTTCTACTCTACACAGCAGTCATTCTAAACCACTGGCTATTTTATTTTACACCTCTACACTTGCTGTTCCACCTGCTGGGAATGTACTCCACCCTATCCATTGTGTCCCTAGCAAACTCCTACTCATCCTTCAAAACCCAGTTCAGATATCATTGCTCCTAGGACACCTTCCCTGCCTTACCTCCCACTGTGGTACTTTTAAACCTTATATACATATCTATGATAGCATTTTATCACAGTATATGGTAAGAATATTTACACACTAGTCTCCCTAATCAGCCCATGCATTCTAAACTCAAGGTCTGTATTTATCTCTGAACCCCAGAAGGCTCATCCAGGGGGGCCCTGTTAACAGAGGTCATCAGCCAAGTCCCTGCAGGTACAAGTTTGTACAGAGAAGCAAAAGCCATTTTACCATGAAAATATTCACTAATGAACTGAAAGGAGTCCCAAGACAAACGGCCCTCCTTGTGTTTTCACTAACATCTATCCCTACGTACTCGGTGCTGGGCTATGTGAGGCAGCTGCTCCCGGACCACACAGGGCAGATGCACAGCATCTGCACAGAATGACTGCAGGCCAAAGATGCGGGATTTCACAGAGTCATGCAAATGAGGTTGGATATCTGCAGACAACATCATCCACAAAGGAGAGCCTGGAAGAGCGACCGGAGAACAATTGAGGAAGAGAAATTCGACAAGGATGATCACAGGGTCAATGGCTCCAAAGAGAACGATTTGAAGATCCAAGGATTAAGAGCACGTGGCAGAATTGAGGGAGGCCTTCATCATTTCTGCCAAAGGCACCCTCTTTATGCAAGAGAAGACTAAAGGGATGTGGACTGTCAGAAAAAAGCACCCCAAATAAAATCTACACTTGATTCATTCCTTGTTCCTTCTAAGGCTCAGCATATAGCTTCAACTTAACCTAAAGTTTATAGATTATAAAAACAAATCTTATTTTTATGATTTTTGCTTTTAAATACGTGCATGTTCATTTTTTTTGCATTCTAAGAATCAGTGTGCGATTCCAACTGTAACCTAAATTTTGTAGATCATCAGAGAAAACAATATTTTCCTTTTTTTTTTTTAAGGATTGGCACCTGGGCTAACAACTGTTGCCAATCTTCTTTTTTTTTTTCTGCTTTATTTCCCAAACCCCCACCCCCCCACCCCCCCCCCACCCCCGCCCGCCCAGTACATAGTTGTATATCTTAGTTGCAGGTCCTTCTAGTTGTGGGATGTGGGACGCCGCCTCAACGTGACCTGACGAGCGGTGCCATGTCCGTGCCCAGGATCCAAACCCTGGGCCGCCGCTGCAGAGCGTGTGAACTTAACCACTCGGCCACAGAGCCGGCCCCGAAAACAATATTTTCATAACACCTTTAGTTTAGAAAAAAATCAAATCTATTTTGCACTATGAATGAGAAAAGATTGGTTTCCCTTTCTTAGGATTTTTCTTTTAGGATAAATGTCTGCCAAGTGGAAGGATGATATAAGGGCCAACATCTTTATCTCCATCAGTGCCAAGGCCAAGAACCCACTCTTCCAGGTTGGACTGTAGCCAGGAGCCTCAGTTTCCCCTGGGAGGTGTCTCAGTGGTCCTGAGCGGTCAGAACCACCAGAGCTGCACACCCCGGGGCTCCCTGCCGAGGGAGGGAGACGGGAGGGCACGCACTTGTAGACAGCACTGTCCTTCTTGGGGCTGTGCTGCGGCAGGAGGCTGTGGGAGTACTGATGCACGCCGAGGTCGTACAGTGACGGGAAGTCCTTGCCGCAGAGGTGGCAGCGGTAGCTCAGCTCCTCCTGGTGGCTCTTGATGTGCTCCAGAAAGGTGTCGAGCTTCGGGAACGTCTGGGCACAGCTCTTGACCACACACTTGTACACCTGGAGGGAAGATGTGGGGCAGGTGAGGGGAGGCAGGAGAGCCGCCTCCACTGCCACCCCCACCCCGTGGCATCACCTGCTATGGACAACCTGACAGCTGTTCCCCCGCTCCCCTGAAGCTGGAGCCCTGGTTTTATTTTGATTAGAGGGTCCTCTCCACTCAGCCAGTCACAGTGGCCTCATGACCCTTCCCTCAGGTTATGGGTGGCCTGGATATACTTACAAAATTACCCAAACCTAGAAATACAGTAAAAAGATGGCATTGTGTCCTTCCGCTGTCATTCCAGAGCCGTGGCCCTCCAGCCTGAGCATGTACCACAATAACAGACTGCTGGGCGCCACTCTCGGAGCACCGGATTCAGCAGGTCTGGGTGGCCTGAATACCACGTGCATCCTAACAAGTGCTCAGGTGATGGTGAAGCTGCTAGTCCAGGGACCTCCCTTTGAGAGCTGCTGTCTAACAAGCCTGCCTAGGATCAGCTCACTCTCTGAGGGATGTGACCTGTTTTGACTATTTACTATTGATGAGGATCCAGACTCTAAAGTTAACTATTATTAACTATAGAAAACTGAGGGGACTGGCCCCATGGCCGAGTGGTTAAGTTCACGCGCTCTGCTTTGGTGGCCCGGGGTTCGCCGGTAAGGGTCCTCGGTGCAGACCTAGCACTGCTCATCAAGCCATGCTGATATGGCGTCCCACACAGAAGAACTAGAAGGACCTACAATTAGGATATACAACTGTGTACTGGGGCTTTGGGGAGAAAAAAAAAAAGAGGAAGATTGGCAACAGATGTTAGCTCAGGGCCAATCTTTCTCACCAAAAAACCCCAAAATCCAAGAAAACATGTTACAGCTTCCTCTTTAAAAAAAGAAAACAGGGGGCCAGCCCCATGGCCGAGTGGTTAAGTTCACGCACTCTGCTTTGGTGGCCCAGGGTTTCACCGGTTCGAATCCTGGGCACGGACATGGCACCGCTCATCAGGCCATGCTGAGGCGGCATCCCACATGCCACAACTAGAAGGACCCACAACTAAAAATACACAACTATGTCCAGGGGGCTTTGGGGAGAAAAAGGAGAAATAAAATCTTTAAAAAGAAAACTGATTGATGTAAACGATTTTTGTCAGGTAGAAAGGATAACCCCAAAGGTCAGGGGTTGTGTTGCCCTGTAGGACATTAACCAGATTTGTATCTAACTAGGCAATCTTATTTCAGTATCCCTTTTTTTCACTGACACAGTTATATATAGGTATAAATATCAGCATCTCATATCCTCTTTTGAACTGGCTTTGTCATCCTTCTAATTCCCTCATTAATGAGTTATATAAAATTCTGACTCGTGTTCACTACGTTATTTGTATGAGAATTATGCTTTTAACATTTTGAAAATTATACTTTGACAAGTGATACACACTCCTGGTTGCTTACAACTACACGTTCCTTCTTCCTAAGAAAGTGAACTCTGATTTGCTCAGGGCAGCAATGTGCCCAGTTAAAACACCTTATCCTCCGGGCTCCCTTGCATCTAGTGTCAGCCATGTGACTCCTTTCTTGCCAAGGATATATAGGTAGTAGTCTTTAGGGAAGGCATCACTCCCAGAACAAAAAGGCAAAAGCTTCCTAGGAGAAAATCCCTCTCTTTTTTGCATTTGTCCTGACTGGAATAAAGATGTGATGGCTGGAGATAGAGCAGCCATCCTGCAACCTTGGGAGCCACAGGCAAAGGATGGCAGAACAGAAAGCTAGAAGAAGCCTGAGTCCATGATGACATATCTGACCTGCTATAAAAGCCCCACACTGCCCCTTTTTGGACTAGTGTGATTTGAAAGACATAAAACCCTAACTAACAAGCCAGATTCTTATTATTTGCAGCATAATAACATACTCCTAAATGATAGAGCACATGCACCAGCTCTGACCAATGGGAGATCCATGGAGGGCTTCTGGGAAAGGTTTGCTTGCTCCTAAAAAAGACACAGAAAAGATAAGCTCTTTTTGCTCATGGATAATACTATGTTTAGACTGCTGCCTATAAAGAGTGACCACCATCCCAGGCCCACAGGGAGCCATCAACAGAGGACAAGGCCACACCCTCAGGTGATGAATCCAAGAGCTGGAAAGACACAGGGTCCTTGATGCTGGGCTGAGTCAATTGACCGAGCTGCCCTGTCTTGAGTTTTCTTGTTACATGAGATGACAAACTTCCTAACTGTTAAGCCAGTTTGAGTCGAAGTTTTCTGTGATTTATCCCAACGACATCCAAACTTAAGTCCATCAACCCCCCTGCTAGGAATCTATCATAAGGAAAAAGTCAGAGACGTGGACAAAGATTCAACTACAATGATGCGTACCATGGTTTTGTTTATAATAGCAAAACTCAAGAAATAACCTAAATGTTCAACAGTAGGGAATTTTTTTAAAAAGGCAGCTATTAAAAAGTATGTTTCTTAAAAAATAGCAACATGAGGGTTCTCGTCAAGATGGCGCTGTGAGCAGACGTTGAACTTGCCTCCTCCCACAAACACAACCAGGTTACAACAATTTTAGGAAGAATCACCCTGGATTGAAAACTGAAAACTGGATAAAAAGAACCCCCACGACAAGGGACAGTCCTGACGAAAGCAGAAGAGGCAGTAACTCTGGCCGTAGAGGAAAAAGGCCACCTTTGGGAGCAGCAGAGCTTCTCAGCTGGCCAGGCGGGAGCCAACCTAAGGTACGAGCCCTCCCTGGAGGAGTGAGGTCCGGAGCAGGGGCAATACCGCTATAACCATCCTTCGGACTCAGCCCAACTGAGAGGGGGGTCTTACTGTCTGGCTTTGCTGGCTATTAACTGCAGCGAGGACACCCCAGAAAAGCTATCGGCCGAAAGCTGAAAAGATCCGGGTCTTAAAGGGCCCACGCACAAACTCACTCACTGCAGCAACCTAAAATCACCAGAGAGAAGGCTGACTGTCCTTTGGTGAAACGAGACTCACCTGGTGGGCTCTGGGGGCATCTTGGTGAGAGAAGGATCCTCTCTGGAGACTGAGACATTGGTGGGGACCCTTGTTCTGAGCTGGTCCAGGCGTGCTGATATGGACACAGGTGGGGGCCATTGAGGTGCATCCCTTGGGCTGTTAGCCCAGGGGTCTGCCACACCCACTAGAGCACAGATTTAATCCAGTTCAACCAGGGCAGGCAACCTGCCCTAGGGACTGGCCCCACCTAACAGCAAGCCCTCAGGCTACTTTTCAGCCTGCATTGACTGAGTGCCTTGATCCTCTACAGGCAGGCAAAGGTGTCTGCCTCTGTGGGGCAGGGCTTGTGTGAGGACCTGGTGAACTGTGGCGGGCATTGGGGCAGAGGAGGGGGCCTCTGCAGTGTGGCAGTAGGGTACGCTCCATGGGGTTCAGAAGTGTGCACGGATCAGGACCGTGCTGACAGTGTATGTGGTCCAGAGCGGGGTGAGGCTTAGCAGCAGCAGAAGACTTCCATTTCACAAATAGCCATAAAAAGAATCAGCCCCACCTTCCAAAGCCTGAAACAACTGAGTGCCTCCAAGCCAAGGGCTAGCCCTACTCAGCTGCACTCCTAAGAGAACTGACATCAGCCTTGTTGGCCTCAGGCCTATCACAACTGTACGCCCCTGAGCCTAGCAACCAGCTACACTGGGTACCAACCCAATTAAGAGGACAATTGCAATAAGAGTGTGCTAATAGGCGGGACCAAGATGGCGGAGTGAGTGGTCTTCTTTGTCTCTCCCCCATTGAATCTGCAATTAATTAGACATTCACTGATCAACAAAGGATATCCAGATAGCATCTCAAGACGCCTAAGAGTCTCATGCTACTATACATCGGAAGGCAGATGGACTTCCCCGTGGGAGGAGGTGGAAATAGGTGAAAACTCTCCGAACCCCGACCCCCAACCCCAAGACAGCCTAGTTCCTGCAGGAGGCTCTCTTCCAGTGGACTCCCCCATAGCATCGCCAGACACCAAGGGCGGGAGTGTGCACTCACCAGCAGAGCGACAGTGGAAACAGGTGACAACAGCCCTACTCAAGCCTCCCATGATTACACCTAAGCCCAGGGGGAATCCCCACGGTCCCGCACCCACCAGCAGGGAAGGCCTCTGCTCGCCATTAGCAGGGACGCCAGCCCAGAATCCAGAACAAAGGGAAGCTCCCAGCGGGTGGATTCCCTGGCACTGCACCAGACCACTAGCTGCTGCTGGGCTCATGGTGTCCGGCACACGGGTTGGTGCAGGGGGTACCCAGACTTCCCGTGGATGCGCTTGGGACTGGGTGGAGCTCCAACACGTGGCTCTGCGGCCCAGGGGGATGCTCCAGGGTCCCGCACCCCCCAGCAGGGAGGGCCTCTGCTCGCCATTGGCAGGGAGGCCCTGCCCAGCATTCGGAATACCACCAAGCTCCCTAGAGCAGAATTCCCCACAAGGCAGCACCTTACAAGCCACCGCCAGGCCCACGGACTCTGGCCGTGTCCCAGACAAGGCAAGGGGCTCCCAGAGATCCCGCGACAGTGGAGTGGGGCAGACTGGAGCTCTGGTGAAATGGCTACGTAGCCCAGGGGGGAACTCCAGGTTCCTACAGCAGCCTCAGCAAAAGCCTCTGCACAGCACTAGTGGAGAGGTCCCGACTGGCAATCACCAGGCGGGAAGGCCCTGGGGCAAAAGTAGCACAGCTAGGTGAGCTAACGACAGACTGCAGAAGATACCCATAGCTCTGCTGGGACCTATAGTGGACAAGTGTGAGCTGGTGGGCTCTGTTAGGGACAAAGTGGCGATTACAGGTGATCCTGCTCCTGGCTGCTGGGAAAGCCCACAACACCGCTGCAGACCACAAGGAGGGAGTGCATCTAAGTGGGCACCAGCAGCCTGAGGCCCCCTTGCGACTGCCCCCACAACAGACGAGGGACCCCACAGGACCACTGTGATGACGAGGAGGGGTCCAGGCCCAGTCAGTAACAGCTGACAGGGTTCCTGGTTGATGCAGTCTAAACAGCTGCCCTCCCCGCCAACACCAGTCACAACAAGTGGAAGCAGCGACTAAACTCTATCTCTATGCAGAGGCACAAATCCATGCCATCAAGCAGTATGAAAAAATATATTAAATCTCCAGAACAGAAGGAAAATGATAAGCATCCAGAAAACAATCCCAAAGACAATGAAATCTATAACCTAAATGACAATGATTTCAAAACTGCCACTATTAAAATACTCAATGAGTTAAAAGAGAATTCAGATAGACAACTCACTGAGTTCAGGAGCTATGTCACAAAAGAGCTTGACACTATAAAGAAGAACCAGTTAGAAATACAGGAGATGAAGAACACAGTGGAGGAGATTAAGAAAAATCTGGACTCTCTGAACAGTAGGGTCGATAACATGGAGGACAGAATTAGCAATTTGGAGGATAGGAATATAGAAATGCTGCAGACAGAGGAGGAGAGAGAACAAAGACTAAAAAGAAATGAAGAAACTCTCCGAGACTTATCCGACTCAATTAGGAGATGCAACATAAGGATTATAGGTATACCAGAGGGAGAAGAGAAGGAGAAGGGGGCAGAAGGCCTGTTCAAAGAAATAATAGCTGAGAACTTTCCAAACTTGGGAAGAGAGATGGAACTTCATGTAACAGAAGCCAATACATCTCCAAACTTTATTAACGCAAGAAGACCAACCCCAAGGCGTATAGTAGTGAAACTAGCAAAAGTCAACGACAAAGAGAAAATACTAAGGGCAGCCCGGCAGAAGAAAATAACTTACAAAGGAAACCCCATAAGGCTATCAGCAGATTTCTCAGGAGAGACCTTACAGGCTAGAAGAGATTGGAATGAAATATTCAAAACTCTGAAGGACAAAAACCTGCAGCCAAGAATACTCTACCCAGCGAAAATATCCTTCAAATACAATGGAGAAATAAAAACTTTCCCAGATAAACAAAAGTTAAGGGAGTTCATCGCCACAAAACCTCCTCTTCAAGAAATGCTCAGGAAGAACCTCATTCCTGAAAAATCAAAAAAAGGAAAGGGGTTACAAAATCCACAACAAAGGAGATAAGCAGAAGGACAATAACACAAAGTAACAGCTCTCCATCAGGACAAAATGCAAAAGAACCGGAAAACAAGTGATAAAATGGCAACAGTAGGCCCCCACGTTTCAATAAACACTCTAAATGTGAATGGATTGAACTCTCCAATCAAAAGGCACAGAGTGGCAGGATGGATCAAACAACAAGATCCAACAATATGCTGCCTCCAGGAAACACACCTCAGCCCCAAAGACAAACACAGACTCAAAGTGAAGGGATGGAAGACAATACTCCAAGCTAATAATGAACAAAAGAAAGCAGGTGTTGCCATACTTATATCAGACAAAGTAGACTTCAAAGCAAAACAGATAAAGAAAGACAAAGAGGGGCAGTATATAATGATAAAAGGGACGCTCCACCAAGATGACACAACAGTTATAAATATATACGCACCTAACACAGGAGCACCAAAATTCGTAAAGAAACTATTAACAAAACTAAAAGGAGACACCAACAGCAATACAATAATAGTAGGGGACCTCAACACCCCATTAACACCAATGGACAGATCATCCAGACAGAGAATCAACAAGGAAATTATAGAATTAAATGAAAAATTAGATCAGATGGACCTAATAGATATATATAGGACACTTCATCCAAAAACAGCACGTTACACATTCTTCTCAAGCGCGCATGGAACATTCTCAAGGACAGACCATATCTTGGGAAACAAAACAAGCATCAATAAGTTCAAGAGGGTTGAAATAATATCAAGCATCTTTTCTGATCACAATGCTATGAAAGTAGAAATCAACTACAAGAATAAAGCTGGGAAAGGTCCAAAAATGTGGAGACTAAACAACATGCTACTGAACAAACAATGGATTATTGAAGAAATTAAAGAAGAAATCAAACATTATCTGGAGACAAATGAAAATGAAAACACACCGTACCAAATGATTTGGGATGCAGCAAAGGCAGTCCTAAGAGGGAAATTCATTGCAATACAGGCTCACCTCAATAAGCAAGAAAAATCTTACATAAACAACCTCAAACGACACCTAACGGAATTAGAAAAAGAAGAACAAACAAAGCCCAAAGTCAGCAGAAGGAGGGAAATAATAAAAATTAGAGAAGAAATAAATGATATTGAAACAAAAAAGACAGTAGAAAGGATCAATGAAACAAAGAGTTGGTTCTTCAAAAAAATTAACAAAATCGACAAACCCTTAGCCAGACTCACTAAAAAAAAAAGAGAGAAGTCTCAAATAAATAAAATTAGATACGAGAGAGGAGAAATCACAACAGATACCAAAGAAATACAAAGGCTCATAAGAGAATACTATGAAAAACTATATGCCAACAAATTGAACAACCTAGAAGAAATGGATAAATTCCCAGACTCGTACAACCTACCCAAACTGAATCAGGAAGAAATAGAGAATCTGAATAGACCAATCACAAGTAAAGAAATAGAAACAGTAACCAAAAACCTCCCCAAAAATAAGAGTCCAGGACCAGACGGCTTGTCTGGAGAATTTTACCAAACATTCAAAGAAGATTTAATACCTATCCTTCTCAAACTATTCCAGAAAATAGAGGAAGATGGAGCACTCCCTAATACATTCTATGAAGCCAACATCACCCTGATCCCCAAACCTGACAAGGACAACACAAAGAAGGAAAACTACAGGCCAATATCACTGATGAACATAGATCCAAAAATTCTCAACAAAATTTTGGCAAACCAAATACAGCAATATATCAAAAAGATTATACACCATGATCAAGTGGGATTTATACCAGGGACACAGGGATGGTTCAACATCCGCAAGTCAATCAACGTGATTCACTACATTAACAAAATGAGAAACAAAAACCATATGATCATCTCAATAGATGCAGAGAAAGCATTCCACAAGATCCAACATCCATTTATGATAAAAACCCTCAATAAAATAGGTATAGAAGGAAAGTACCTCAACATAATAAAGGCCATATATGACAAACCCACAGCCAACATCATACTCAAAGAGGAAAAACTGAAAGCCATCCCTCTGAGAACAGGAACAAGACAAGGGTGTCCACTTTCACCACTCTTATTCAACATAGTACTGGAGGTTTTGGCCAGAGCAATTCGGCAGGAAAAAGAAATAAAAGGAATCCAAATAGGCAATGAAGAAGTAAAACTCTCGCTGTTTGCAGACGACATGATCTTATATATAGAAAACCCCAAAGAATCCACAGAAAAACTATTAGAAACAATCAACAACTACAGCAAAGTTGCAGGCTATAAAATCAACATACATAAATCAGTAGCATTTCTATATGCTAACAACGAACTAACAGAAAAAGATCTCAAGAACTGAATCCCATTCACGATCGCAACAAAAAGAATAAAATACCTTGGGATAAATTTAACCAAGGAAGTGAAAGATCTATACAATGAAAACTACAAGACCTTCTTGAAAGAAATTGACAATGACATAAAGAGATGGAAAGACATTCCATGCACATGGATTGGAAGAATAAACATAGTTAAAATGTCCATACTACCTAAAGCAAGCTACAGATTCAACGCTATCCCAACCAGAATTCCAATGCCATTCTTTACAGAAATTGAACAAAGAATCCTAAAATTCATATGGGGCAACAAAAGACCCCGAATTGCTAAAGCAATCCTGAGAAAGAACAAAGCTGGAGGCATCACAATCCCTGACTTCAAAACATACTACAAAGCTACAGTAATCAAAACAGCATGGTACTGGTACAAAAACAGATGCACAGATCAATGGAACAGAACTGAAAGCCCAGAAATAAAACCACACATCTATGGACAGCTAATCTTTGACAAAGGAGCTGAGGGCCTACAATGGAGGAAAGGTCTCTTCAACAAATGGTGTTGGGAAAACTGGACAGCCAAATGTAAAAGAATGAAAATCAACCATTCTTTTTCACCATTTACTAAAATAAACTCAAAATGGATCAAAGATCTAAAGATTAGGCCTGAAACAATAAGTCTTCTAGAAGAGACTATCGGCAGTACACTCTTTGACATCAGCTTCAAAAGAATCTTTTCAGACACTATAACCCCTCACATGAGGGAAACAATAGAAAGAATAAACAAATGGGACCTCATCAGATTAAAGAGCTTCTTCAAGGCAAGGGAAAACAGTATTTAAACATAAAAAACAGCCCACTAATTGGGAAAAAATATTCACAAGTTATTTATCCAACAAAGGGTTAATCTCCATAATATACAAAGAACTCACACAACTCAACAATAAAAAATCAAACAACCCAATTACAAAATTGGCAGGGGACATGAACAGACATTTCTCCAAAGAAGATATACGGATGGCCAATAGACACATGAAAAGATGCTCATCATCACTAATCATCAGGGAAATGCAAATCAAAACTACACTAAGATATCACCTTACACCTGCTAGAATGGCAAAAATATCCAAAACCAAGAGTGACAAATGTTGGACACGCTGTGGAGAAAAGGGAACGCTCATACACTGTTGGTGGGAATACAAACTGGTGCAGCCACTATGGAAAACAGTATGGAGATTCCTCGAAAAGTTAAGAATAGAAATACCTATGACCCAGCCATCCCACTACTGGGTATCCTAAGAACCTGAAATCAGCAATTCCAAAAGTTCCATGCAACCCTATGTTCATCGCAGCATTATTCACAATAGCCAAGTCATGGAACCAACCTAAGTGCCCAGCAACTGATGATTGGATAAAGAAGATGTGGTATATATATACAATGGAATACTACTCAGCCATAAAAAAGGACAAAGTCATCCCATTCACAACAACATGGATAGACCTTGAGGGTATTATGTTGAGTGAAATAAGCCAGACAGAGAAAGACGAACTCTGTATGACTCCACTCATAGGTGGTAGTTAACATATGGACAAAGAGAACTGATCGGTGGTTGCCAGGGGAAAGGGGGGTGGGGGGAGGGCACTAGGGGTGAAGTGGTGTACCTACAACATGACTAATAATGATGTACAACTGTAATTTCACAAGGATGTTGACTTTCATAACCTTAATAAAAAAAAAGCTAAAAACAAAAAAAATAGCAACATGAGAAAATGCTCAGAATATAAAATTAGGTTAAAAAATAAAAAGCACAGGGGCTAGCCTGATGGCCTAGTGGTTAAGTTTGGCATGCTCTGCTTCAGTGGCCCGGGTTTGGTTCCCAGGCACAGACCTACACCACTTGTAAGTGGCCATGCTGCAATGGTGACCCACATACAAAATAGAGGAACACTGGCACAGATGTTAGCTCAGAGCAAATCTTCCTCAGCGAAGGGAAAAAAAAAAAAGCAAAAATCTCAAAAAATAATTTATGCTGAATGAAAAAAGCCAATCTCAAAAGGACACATACTGAATGATTCCATTTATACAACATTTTCAAAATGACAAACTTATTAAAATGGAGAACAGATTAGTGGTTTCCAGAGGCTAAGTATGCTGGGGAGAAGGAGGGTGGGTGTGACTAACAAGGAGCAGCATCAGGGACCATGATTGCAGTGGCGGCTATACAAATCCACACAGGTGATAAAATGACATAAAATTACATATACCCCTTATACCAGTGTCAGTTTCCTGGTTTTGCTCTTGAGCTTTAGTTACATTAGATGTAACCATTGAGGGAAACTGATCGAAGGGTATAAGGAACTTCTCTGTACTATCTTTGCAACTTCCTGTGAATCTCTAATTCTTTCAAAATAAAAATTTAAGATTTTTTTTTTAAAGATTTTTATTTTTCCTTTTTCTCCCCAAAGACCCCCAGTACATAGTTGTGTATTTTTTCTTTTAGCTGTGGGTCCTTCTAGTTGTGGCATGTGGGATACCGCCTCAGCATGGCTTGATGAGCGGTGCCATGTCTGTGCCCAGGATTCAAACTGGCAAAATCCTGGGCTGCCAAAGCGGAACACATGAACTTAACCACCAGGCCACAGGGCGGGCCCCCTTCAAAATAAAAATTTAATAAAAAAGCTATCTAAAAAAAAATCACAATTCAAAATTATGTGTATATATGGATCCCAATTATAATTTAAATAAAAACACAGAAACTCCACAAACTCCACAAAAAAAGTACTGGATTTTGTGCTGCATTCTTGGGAGGACATATTGCAAGATGGTTGATAACTGGGGTTTGGTGTCAAACAAACGTGGCTTTGAACCCTGACTCAGTCACTTACTAGCAGTGTGACTCTGGATGGGTCATTTCACCCCCCTGAGCCTCAGTTTCTTCCTCTGCATACACTGACAATGCCTATCTCTAAGGCTGTTATGAGGATTAAATAAAATATTGAATGTAAAGCATTGAGCAGGGTGCCTGGCATATAATAAACAGTAAAAGTTAACCTACACATTCTTTAGACTTTTCTAAATTTTCTAATTCTATATTGGGTACACGATACTTTTACAAGGAGAAAAAAATAACAAATAAAAGTTATTGTAAAAAATAAAGACTGGAATAGAGTTACCATATAACCCAGCAATTCCACTTCTAGGTTTATACCCAAGAGAACTGAAAACACATGTTCCTACAAAAACTTGTATACAAATGTCCATAATAGCATTATTCACAAGAGCCAAAAAAGAGAAACAACCCAAATGTCCATTAAGCGATGAAAGGATAAACAAAATGTGGTATATCCATACAATGGAATACTATTCTGCCATAAAAAGGAATAAAGTACTGATACACGCTACAACATAGATGAACCCTAAAAACATTATATCAAAAGGCCACATACTGTATGATGCCATTTATATTAAATATCCAGTATAAGCAAATCCATAGGGACAGAAAATACATGAGTGGTTACCAGGGACTAGGGGTGGGGGTGGCAGGGTTACTAACGGGTACAGGGTTTCTTTTTAGGGTGATGAAAATGTTCTGGAATTAGTGGTGATGGCTGCACAACCTTACGAGTAAAACCACTGAGATGTACAATTTAAAAAGGGTGAATTTTATGGTATGTGAATTATGCCTCAATTAAAAAAAAGACTGTAGTCCTAAATCCCCATAGGTAGGTTTTTCGACATCAGATCTTCACAGGCTATTAAGAATTTTTTCCTGTGTCTGATTCCTTCATTATACGAGCCTTGAGAGGTGGGCTTCCTCCCCCAGGCTAGCACCATAATGGCCCAGTAAGCTTGCCCCACCCAGGCAGAATAAAGGGGGAAGGTTGGCCCATCACAGGTGGTTAGATGGTAGCTCAGAGCAACTGAAGCCCGCTCCTGTCCTTTCTAGGCTGTGTTTAAGACCCCAGGAGCAGCCAAGGCTCCTGACGAGGGTAGTTGTGGCCCCCTCACTGCTCGCCCCTCACCTACCTGCTCGTTCTTATGCTGGGTCATGTGGGACTTGAGCTGGAAGTAGGTGCTGAACTTGCTTGGGCAGAACTGGCACAGGTAGGAGCTATCGATGAGGACCACCTGCTTGGCCTCCAGCTTGGCCCCCTCATCCTCATCTACCGTGGGCAAGGCCTGGGGCTGCGGGGCGCTCGACAGGGGCTGGCCCAACCCTGTGGAGAAAGTCAGGGAGGAAAGTCAGTGAGAAGGACAGAGGAAGAGTCAGGACAGAGAGCCATGCCATTCAGGAAGGATTCAGAGCACCTTCTGCGGGCTCTACTGCGTCTGCCCCCCACCTGGCACGTGCTTGGTGTTGGACACTGTACTCAAGATACCGCACTCACGTTCAGCTGGGGTGCACTGATTCAGCCATTCCAGGCGCTAAAACACGGAAATACTTACACTCCAACTGATGAATAGCTATTGCCTCAAGTCTCCCCTCCCTGACCTTCCCCTCGGACACTCTAGATCTTTCCACAGTTGTTAAAAAATCCTGAACACTGGTCCTAGCTGTACCCATCATGCCTCCCCAGCTCGTTGTTCTAATTACAATCATTTGTTTAGTTGTTCTCCCCTCACACGCCCTGAGGACAGGGGCCTGGCACACAGTAGGCCTCCATAAATATTTGCTAAATGGTTGAAGCCTTGTGCTATACACTGCAGGAGTTTCGAAAGAAATGGAAGAAATGGATCCTTCTCCAAGGAACTCACAAGAACTCAGAGGGCACACACAGAATGGCTAAACACACGAGAGGACTGGTTCCAACAGGAACTAGTATAAAAGAGGCCAGACGTCGGTTGTGCAGCAAAATATCCCCTTCATTAGCTGGTGTGTGACAGGCATTTCTCACCCATGGGGCCCCCCAGGAAGGCCCAGCCCTCCACTGTCCAATACAGTGGCCACAAGCCACATGTGGTGACCAAGAACTTGAAATATGGCCAGTGCAAATCCAGATGTACTATAACTATCAAGACAACCTGGATTTCAGAAACTTAGCATAAAAAAAGAATGTAAAAAATCTCAATAATTTCTTCATATTGCGTTAAAATTACAATATTAATATATTGGGTGAAATATTTGATTAATATCAGTTTCACTCTTTTTTTTACTCTTTTCATGTAGCTATTAGAAAATTTGAAATTGTATATGTTGCTCATATTATATCTTTGTTGGACAGCACGGCTCTAGACCTAGAGGTCCTCAACCCTCAAGCGGGAGAGGACTTAAACCAGTATCAGGGACAGGATCATTAGCTCAGGGGCAAGCGATGGCTCAGATGACAATCCTACAAATTACAAAGGGCTTTGGAGACCATCTGCCCACAGAGCCAAATAGGTTTTTCTGATCAACTGACAACGAGTGCCTAGAGTGATATACTGGAAATAGATTTTGAGGTGAGATCCAAGCTCAGCAAAAAAGAGAGGTGATTGATTACCAACGTCTGTCATGGGTATAGTATTAGAGTAATGTCACGCTTATTGTATGTTTGTCATTTCTCCTTTCATCTTATGCCCCATTTTATAGATAAAGTAAACTGAAGCCCAGAGAGGTCAAGGAAATTGCCCAAGATCACATGGTTAGCAAGAAAACCTGGGAACCTGCAGAGAAGAGGTGTGGAGATAGTGACGTGTTCTACTTTTACCCACCTGTGCTTTCCTCGTCCTCCTGCCTGCTGGGGTTCAGGGCCATGACCTGTACAGTCACAGAGTTGCGAGAGACGGTGCCACCACTGCGCCCCGGAGGCCACACCTTGTGGGTCTGCATATGTTTCTTGACGTTAGACTTCTGGGCAAAGGCACGGCCACATGCAATGCACTGGAAGGGCTTCTCACCAGTGTGGCTGTGGGAAACAAGGCTTGTCAGCACCCTGGTGTAGGATCGGAGACGTGGCCTTAGCCTAGGAGCTCATGGCCACCAGGAAGTCCCAGACAGAGCATCCAGATGCTGCTGGCCACCATTCTGACACCATAAGGACAAGCCGTCTTGCTGAGGCAGGCGGGCCAGAGAGAAAAAGACCCTGTGCCCTTGGTGACATTAATAAGCTGCTGAATCAACCAGCCCTGGAGCTAACCTTATCTACGGCCACCTCACACTGTGAGATGAAACATTTCCTAATTGTTTGAGCCCATTTAAATAGGGATTTCTGTTATTTGAGGGAAAAAACATCTTAGCTGTGGCAGCACAGTAACTTGTACCATTATTTAATATTTTCCTTCAAGTCAATTCTATGTTTTGAAACTTAAAATATTTTAAAATGAAGCTTCTTATTGTTATTACATACGGAAAATCACTTGTCATAAATACAAAGCAACCAAAAAACACAATAATTTATAAAACAATAGTATTAAGATCTAGAGCTAGGACCCACAACTAAAAATACACAACTATGTACTGGGGGGCTTTGGGGAGAAAAAGGAAAAATTGTAAAAATCTTAAAAAAGAAAAAGATCTAGAGCTGTACTGTCTAATAAGGTAGACACAGGCCACATGAACTATTTAAGTCTAAATTCACTAAAATAAAATAAAATTAAAAACTCAGTTTCTCAATCAGGCTAGCCACATTTCACGTGCTCAGTAACCATATATGATTAATGACTACCCTACTGGACAACGCCATTTGGGGCATTTCCATCTTTGCAGAAAGTTCCATTTGACAGCATTAGTGTAGACCAAAGGTTCTCAACTGAGATCGATTTTGCCCTCTAGGGGACATTTGGCAATGTCTGGAGACATTTTTGGTTGTCACAGCTGAGGGATGAGGGTGCTACTGGCATGCCATAGCTAGAGGTCAGGGATGCTGCTAACGTTCTACCAGGCAGAGGTCAGCCCCCGCAGAAGGGAATAATGTGACCTGAAACGTCAACAGAGCCAAGGCTGAGAAACCCCGGTCTAGAGAAAAGCTGCTGTCTGCTGCGGTTAGAATCTGAAGCTTTCTTGCTCTCTCTCTCTCTTTCTCAAAAAAGATGAGCACACACGTGAGAGGTGTTAAGACAGACTAGCACCAAAATGAGGCTTTCTCTCTGACTCTCCAAGGACTGAAAGAAACTGAAGAGAATAATGTTCTCACTCTGTCTTTCAGAACTTTTCAACACCACAGCCACAAACCACCTAAAACCATCTCATGTACCAATGTAACCCACTCTGCAAGAAACTGGACAGGTCCACCCCTCCACTTCCCGGATGGGAAACCTGAGGCCCATAGGGTGACCACTCCGGCCAGGAGGCTAAGAAGGGAGCCTTGCTTCCACTCTGGATGGTCCCCCAGCAAGGGCTGCCCAGGGCCACCTGCCCCACCACGCCTGGGTACCTTCGAATGTGCTGTTGCAGGTCAAAGTTTTTGGTGAATGACTTGTCACAGTAGGAGCACTTGAGTTTCTGAGCCTTTGGCTTCCCTGCAGCTGAGACACAAAGTGGGAGGAGGGGGATGGTGAGGCTGGGGTACCAGTGAGGGCGCCGAGGGCAGCCTCCAGCCACTCCACCCCCTGAACCTTGGACAGACAGCACAGCCCCTGGGGTGTCTACAGCGATGGCCAGGTGGGGGGAGGAAGCACAGGGGAGCCTCTCACAGTGCCCAGCGGGGGAAAACCCAGGACATGCTCCAGCTGGGAGACCAGAGCAAACCCCTCGAATACTCCCCTCTGCCCTGGGATCAATCCAGCCTCCCTGCTATGGCCTATAGGGCTCTGTTTCCTGCCAGCCTCACCATTCTCCCCACCCAGCTGCAGTGGAACTTGCTAACCTTGAAAGATCTCAAACGTGGTCCCACTTCAGGGCCTCTGAACCTGCTGTTCCCCCTTGCCTGGAATGCCTGTCCCTCAGACATCAACAGGCTGTTTTCTTCTCATCCCCAGACGGATAGGGAACATCATGTTCCAGCCTCTCCTCAGTATTCTCAATCATAGTTAGTCTCCTCCCTAGAGTAACCTGTAAGCATTTATTGATTCCCTGTCTGTCTCTCCCATTAAGCTGTGAGTAATTAAGGGTAGGGAAATCGTGGACCAAGATGCTGGACCCTCAGTGTCTGACACCAAGCTTGGCACACAGACGCTCAACACACACTTGTGAAAGGAAGGAAGGTTGACTGGAAAGCCCCTGAAAAATTCTCCATTTCTCTGCCCCCCCCCCCCCACTACCACCACTTTCTGACACTGCCCTCACCCCCATACTTAGCATCTCCAAAAGGTGTGGCAGACATTGCTGCTTGCCTGCCTAATATCCACTCGTCCCTTCTTTCTTCACAAATCTTCTACATGATGGGACTATCTCTATTCCTGATTAAAAGAGACATTTCTCAGCTTCCTTTGCAGCTAGATATGATGATATGACTAAGTTTTGACCAATGAGAGGTAAGTAAAAGTATACAGAATTTCTAAAAGCTGGGAGACAGTCCTTTTATCCTTCTTACTGCCTGGAATATGAAATTAATGACTGCAGCTTCAGCAGCCATTTTATACAATGAGGTACTCTGCTAACAGAAGCCATGCTCTAGGGATGGCAGAACAGAAAGACAGAAGAAATGTGGGTGTCTGGTGACCATATAGGCACGCAATCTCCAGACTGTCTGCCTCTGGCCTTATTTTGCACAGAAGAACAAAATTCTATCATTTTGAAGTCACTCTTATTTTGGATTTTCCATTACATGCAACCAAACTTAATCCTAAGCATCATAAAAGGGAAGACCAGAACAAAACAGCCTCTGGATACGCTGATGTCAAGGAAAAGGTGCCCATGGCAGGTGTGGGCCCACCTTCCGGGAGTCCACTGGCTCCTTTGGCCCGTCGGGTCTTCAGCGTTGGCGGGGAGTCAAAGGTGGCCACTGTGCCCCCAGTGGCACTGGTCATGGGGGCAGCAGGGTTTGGTCCTTTCGGTTTGAATCCCTGTTTGCCGGGGCTGTACACCGGAGGGGTGGGGTATACTGGAGCTTCCACACACTGGCTCGGCACCTAGGAGGACAGCACAGTCAGAGAGAAGCCCTGGGAAGGGAGGGGGAGAGCTGCCCCAGGCAGGGGGACCCTCACAGTGGCCCTGGCTAATGTCAGCCGCTCCCCACCGACACCACCATCCCAACACCCCCGCCTGGCTCAGTCACCCCATGCACACCGAGAGTCCTTGGAACTTTACACGGTCAGCAGGCTAGAGCAGCTTTGGAGCCAGGCTGCCTGGGTTCAAATCCTGACCGTCACTTAGTGCCTAAGTGACCTTGTCAAGCCTTTGAACTTCTGCCTCAGGTTCCTCATCTGTAAAATGTGGCCAAGCATCGTGACCCTCTCACTGGGTCGTTGTGAGGATTAAGTAAGTTAACACGTAGAGAGCTTAGAACAGTGCCTGGCACAGAGCAAGCACTCAACAAACAACAGCTATCGTTATTGCCATTATTACTGCTGTTGGTCGTTGTTTGTTAGCACAGGAGAACCAGGAAGTCAGAAGGGTCTGTGCCCTCACCAGTGACTCCACTTCTTAACTGACCCCGCCTGAAGCCACACCAGCAGGCATCCCTCAGCTGAGAACTGAGACTGAAGCCACAAGAAACGACCGAATGAATTCTGAGCCACTCAAACTCAGCTGACGCTAAGCTTACATCGTGACACTGGGGCATGGTGAAGATTTCATTTATTCATCGGCCTATTCATCATTCATTGGTCTTCCCAGCCTAGCCTATGCAAAATTTCACTGCCTATCCTCCTGTGCTTTATTTTTCTCCTTAGACTTGCCATTATCTAATAAATTTTCTATTTACTTTCTTACGATGTCTATTATCTGCCTAGTTCCACGAAGGCAGAAACTTCCGTCCTGGTTTTGTTTACTGCCCTATCCGGAGGCCTAAAGCAATGCTTGGCACCCAGTGTTGGGTACTCAGTAAATATTTGTTGAATGAGTGAGTTCAATTACACACATGTTGCGCATCTGATACGCCAGCAGTAGGTGCTTCCACCAGATCTTATCCTTGGCACCATTCCTACACCCTCCCACGCTCTCTCTGAAATGCAAGGGTGGGAAGCTTGGAACCACGTTCCAAGACCCCCATGCCAGCATGGTTCTGAACACAGAAAGAGTCTGCCTGTGACAAGCATCTGCATGAGATCCGGAAGGCAGAAGGGACGCAGAAGCTACTCTCCTCCAGCAGCCACGGTGGGAGACAGACGGGTTTGCAGTCATGAGTTTGGAGGGGCTGGCTGAACTCTACATGCCCCTCCTGAACCCCAGCCCTGAGGACAGCAGGGCAGCCAGATATCAGCAACAGGAGCCTACAATTTCCTCACCTCTGGGCGCGGCAGTAGTGTCCTGGCTCTCCAGGCCGAGCTCCGACAGTGAGCCTGAAAACCAGGGGCGCCTGCTAGCCCTGCCTTTTGCTCCCCTAGCCCTGCCATCACTTCATAAGCCCCTAACCTCCTGTATTAAATCCCTCTGCCAGAAATACCTAGAGTGGTCTCTATTTTCCTGACTGATACAGCACTCAATAAATATTTGTCACATGAATGAATTCACTCATCATTCAAGTCATTACTGAGCAATTATGTGACTGGCACTGGGTTAGCTCTCATTAGCCTCATCAGTGCTGTTGGCGGGTTCCCATTTTAGAGGTGAGGAAACTGAGGTCAGAGGGGCCTATCTCAGATACCTGCTATAGGTATCTTGCAGGGCAAGTACTCTGCTAGGTGCTAAGGATGCGAAGTCAAAGATGACTCAGGCTCTGCCCTCCAAGAGCACCCTCCTCCATATGGAAAATAAACAATGGCAGCTCCCGTGTGTGGGCCCCCTCCGCCTACCAGGTCACCATTGTCTTCTCAGCATCTCGTTGACTTAATTTTTTTTTAATTCAACAAAGTCTTTAGAGAAACTTGCTTTATTCTCCCAGGCCGAGGCAAATCCCCTCACAGGCTCTCATAACATCACGCAGCTGGTGATGGGATTTTCCCACTGGTCTGTCTCCCCTTACATATAGATGCTACCTGACATGGGCCATCTACCTGACATGGGCCATCTGTATGGCCAGATTTGAGGGTGAGTCAGGGTTAACATGACCTCAAGTGCAGGCAGGCTCTTCTGTCACAAGCATACCCCCTAGCACTGGTGTCTGGGAAGTTCTATGAACTCTTAGCGCCATGAGAGTAGACTGCTTGTAGCTCAGAGCTCCTCACCAGGGAATTAAGATGGTACATTCTGTCCATCCTATTCGGTCCATCCAATTGCATAATGGCCTCAATTCTATACCTCTCCTCTTACTCATGCCCTTGGCAGTGTGACTTGGCAGCTTTCCCCATCAAGAAGTGGCATCTACTTCCCTACTCCTTAAATCTAAGCTGGCCTTGTGAAATGCTTTGACCAACAGAAGCGACATGCGTCACTTACAAGCCTAAGCCTGAACAGGCCTTGAGCATTTCTGCTCGCATTACTGCACCTCCACCACTGCTGTGAGGACAGGCCTGGCTAACCTGCTGAAGATGAGAGAAGCGTGGGGCAGAGCTGAGTCAGCCCACTCGTCCCACCCCAGGCCATCCTAGAGCAGCCAACGGCCAGCCATCTCCAGACACGTAGGAGAGCCCAGCCAGGATGAGCAGAGCTGCCAAGCTGGCCACCGCAGATGTGAGAACAATAAACACTTTTTGTTATACACCTCTGAGATTTTGTGCATATATCTTACACAGCCAGAGCTAGCCAATATACCTAGCTTGTTAAAAAATATAAGAGACATTGACATAGATAATCTTTCGGAGTTCTCTCACTAAAAGGCAAGTATTCTCTGACTGTTCTGAGCACTCCCTGAGGGCAGCTTGTATTTCTGCAACGACCTCTACTTCCCACCACCTTCTCCTGGTTTGTGTTATACATTCATGTATATTACATTTCTAATGGCTTGACTGGAGCCCTTCTCCCCCACGATGTGGTACACTCCATGATCTCATTTTGTCCCCCATGGTATCTCTGGCACAGTATCCGGCACATAGTTGGTGCTCAGGAAAGGTTGAGTTATCCCTGATGACCAAGGCCAGCTTCTCCCCCACTACCCCAATCCCCGGCCTCTGCTCACCTCCAGGGGCGGGTAGGGCTGCATTCCCAGTGCCTGGATCTCCACCGTTCCACTCCCAGCCAGGGGCGCCGTGGCACTGTACACCTCCACCACACCATTCCCGCCAGGGTTGGGACGCCCGGGGGGGCCCAGGCTCTGGGGTGGGGGTGGTGGGGGTTGGGGGGGTGGGGGTGGCGGCAGTGGCGGAGGGGGTGGAGGAGGCGGTGGAGGCTGGGTGAGGTAGCTGGGCGCAGAATGCATGTTCAGGCTGCTCTGAAATCAGAAGAGAAAATTAAAGCGTCATAGCCTCGTGATACCAGCTGTCTTGTTTATCAGTGAGGAAGGACATTTGTCTTAGCCAGCCATGTGGTGGGAACAGGCACTCACAGGGTAGCTTAGAGGATGGGGCTAAGAGTGGACATGGAAGCAAAGGTACAGGAGAATTCAGAGAGGCATAAGCCTGTTGTTGCTACCACTTTTCCCCATGAAAGTCGGCAAAATGGGGCCGGCCCCGTGGCCGAGTGGTTAAGTTTGTGCGCTCCGCTTCAGCGGCCCAGGATTTCACCCATTGGAATCCTGGGCATGGACATGGCACTGCTCATCAAGCCATGCTGAGGCGACATCCCACATGCCACAACTAGAAGGACCCACAACTAAAAATATACAACTATGTACCGGGGGGCTTTGGGGAGAAAAAGAAAAAATAATTTAAAAAAAAAGAAATCTGACAAAAAAAAAAAAGTCTGCAAAAATGGCCTGGCCTGTGCAGGAAGGAGTTCATACAGAAGGCCTGCTGCTTCTTTAGAATGGCCTGCTTGTAGGACTGGCTCTGTCTGAGAACCCTCCTTGTGGAAGGTTCCCTATGACAATAAGGCTGCTTTGCTCACCTGGGGCAGTGACCATACTGTACCAGGTCCCCTCGACTGTCTGTACAAACAACGTGACTTATGGTGAATGCCTCCTTCCCATCTGGGAGTCTGGAATTTTGGTCGTTGTGGCTGGACACCTACATGATCAATCCCCAACAAAAGCCTGGGCCTTGGAGTCTTAGGTGTGCTTCCCTGGGCAGAAACGCTGTGCACTTGTTGCTGTTCTTCACTGCTGGAGGAAGACATGTGTTTTGCGCAGCCTCTCCCCGCTTCCCCCAGGAGGAGAACTTTGGAAACCTGCACCTGGATTCCTCTAGACTCTGGCTGATGCGCCTTTTTCCCTTGCTGATCCTGCTGTGCATCCTTTTGTTGTAATAAACCACAGCCATGAGTAGAACCATCCTGAGTCCTGGGAGTCTTTCTAGAGAATCACCAAATGTGTTGGCAGCTGTAGACCCCCTGAAACACAGCCAGTAACTTCTAGAAACTTACTCTACAAAAATAATCAAGCAAGTGGGCAAAGATACCCATACACGGATAGTTATTCCAGTAGTTTTTATAACAGCAAAAAATGGCAACAACCTACACGTCCATCCATAGAAGCCTGGCTAAATAGAGGATGGTCCATGCACACTATGGAATCCTCTGCGATTGTTAAAATGATGATGCTGATCAGTATTTCATATAGCACGCTCCTCTTAAATTGCTGTTTCTTGGGTTCCACAGTCAAATATGTTTAGGGAAAACTAGGATGACAAAATCAAAAATATTTCTTTACTGCAGAAAAAGCCCAGGGACAGAGCACTGGAAGAGGCAGAATGCCTCCACTGTGGGCTGGTTTGACCAGAAAGCCTGTTTGTATTGGAAAATCCCAAGGAGCCAGCGTTCCAAGGAACATTTTGGAAAACACTGACGAAGAATTGTACGCATAAATAATAACATTAAACAAAAGGCAAAGCAAGAAAAGCAACTTCCAGTGCCTATAACATGACCCATTTCTATAGATGCATTATAAGTATATTAATATAAAAAGCTGTTTCCACCTCTATTTGCACTCAAAGATTAGGAAAACCAGACACTACCATTTTGGTAGTGTTTTCTTCGGGTGAAGGGAGTATGGGTGATTGATTTCCCAACTTCTATTCTGAAATACTTCAAACCTAGAGAAAGACTGCAAAAAGGAAAACACTGAACACTCTTTATTTATACTTCATATAATTCAGCAGTTGTTACCATTTTGCCACATCTGCGGTGTGTGTGTACATATACACACATATATATGTGTTTTGTCAAGCCACTTGAGAGTTATTTCCAAACATCATGACACTCTGTTCCTCAATACTGTGTTCAGGGGCAACTCCTAAGAACAAGGATATTGCCCTGCAAAACCACATACCATGATCACACTTAGGAAATTGAATACTGATACAACACTATTGTCTAAAATATTCAGGGGCCAGCCTGGTAGTGCAGCGGTTAAGTTCGTATGTTCTGCTTCTGCAGCCTGGGGTTTGCCGGTTCGGATCCCAGGTGTGGACATGGCACCACTTGGCAAGCCATGCTGTGGTAGGCGTTCCACATATAAAGTGGAGGAAGATGAGCACGGATGTTAGCTCAGGGCCAGGCTTCCTCAGCAAAAAGAGGAGGATTGGCAGCAGATGTTAGCTCAGGGATAATCTTCCTCAAAAAAAAATAAATAAAAAGATTAAAATATTCCAATACCTCCATCTTCTAATTCCCCCAACTGTCCCAATAATGCCTTTATAGGTTTTTTTCCCCCAATCCAGGATACAACCAAGAATTTCACATTGTAGGGCCAGCCCCAGTGGCCTAGTGGTTAAGTTTGGCACACTCCACTTCAGTGGCCTGGGTTCAATTCCCGGGCGTGGATCTACACCACTCGTCTGTCAGTGGCTGTGCTGTGGTGGCAGCTCACATACAAAAAGAGGAAGACTGGCAACAGATGTTAGCTCAGGGTAAGTCCACAGTAAAAAAACCAAAAAGATAGAATTGCACACTGTGGTCAGTTGCCATGTCTCTTTAGTTTCCAGATTATTAATAATTAAACTTTTTTTCTTACTTTTCTTCTGCGTATTTTCTAATGGACATGAAATACTTTTCTTAAGAGTAAAAATAGCTGGACTGTGGCTGCAAAACCCCAAAGTCAAGTTCTGGGTCCCCCACCTGCCTGTGGCAGCTTTCCCACCCACAGCAGGGCTGGCCAAGGGGAGGCTGGGAGTCCCCTCGGCATGAGGAGAGCTTCTTTCTACAAGATTCTGAATCTGCAGGAGTTAACATGCAGGCTTGGCATCAAGACCCTGTGAGAAGCCAGCCCCCTCCTTACCTGCACTGGTGGGGGGCCCTGGGGCATGGGCTGGTCCAGGGATGTGAAGGCCGACATGGCAGACATGAGCACATCATCGCTCACCAAGATATTCCCCTGCACCAGGGTCTGGATCAGCGGGGACGGGGGCACTGTGATATATGTGGAGATCTGGACCAGGAAGCGGGGGGAGACAGAGACAGAGGCAGAGAGAGAGAACACATGCGTGAGGCTCTGGAAGGAAGCAGAGGACAGGATGCAAAAAATCTACATCTGCAATCCCACAGACCTGGATTCCACTTCTACCTCTTTTGCTCCCTGCTGTGTGAACCCCTGGGCAAGTCACTCCACTTCTCTGAGCCTCCATTTCTTCATCCATCAAATGAGGGGAATAAGTCACACCTCCCTGTAAGGCGTATACCCTGTGACTCAGCAATAATAGTTCCCAGCATCTATCTTAGAAACACTCACACATGTCCACAGGGAATCCACCAACAAGAGTATTCTGCACAGCCTTGTTTCCAATAGTGATAAACTGGAAATAACCTTGATAGCCATCAATAGGGGAATGGATTAAAAAATACAATATGGTTGTGGATAGAACACTATACAGCAGGTAAAAGGTATGAAAAAGGCATGAAAAATCAAATTATAAAATAACATGTACATTATGTATTTTTATTTTTAAAAACCTAAAACAATACTGCTATATAATTCCTGTGGGTACTTAAATAAGTATGTGAAAGTATCTTAAAAGGTTGAGAAGGACATCCATCAGTAGCTACCTGGTGGAAGGAGAGAGGAATAGTGTCAAAGGGGCCTTGATTTGTAACATTCTTTTAAAAAGGAGAAGGGAAACATGTATTACTTGCAAATGTACCAATTAATAATAAAAATAATAATATGCCCCCAGGGTAATAGTGAGGATGAAATGTAGACCTCATGAGAGTGTCAAAGGTGCCATGGCTGTACCCTCAGGGGACGTAAAGGGTGTTTCATTTTGTGTTTCTTGCTTTTCCTTACTGGCAGGCCCCTGGCATCTTTCCAGGTCACCTGCCTCTGTGGGACCTTTGGGAACAGCAGCGACTGGGTCCCCGAACCTAGAGTCTTGTTCAAACAGGATGTCTTTGCCCTCAATCAGGCAAGGACAGCCCAGGCAGGTTGGGGAAATGCCCCACATCACGGCCAGGAAAGGCAGCATAGGTCCTGGCTCACATGTATTTTTACAATGTCGTATGCATTAGGCAGAGATGAAAAATGAGACATCATATCCATGTCCACCCAAGTCACTGAGGCAGGGGGATCTGTGTTTGCCCATAACCGACCACTTGTGTTCTAAAGTTATTTCCTTGCCCGGGACTGGAGGAATTTATCTCTCTCTCCTTTTATTAAAAAAAAAAGGAGAGGGAATATTTTCTGCTAACAAAACTCATAATCAAGGAGTGAGAAAAAATGACTATGTCCTGTGTTAGAAGATGTCTGTGACAACTTGAAAAGTTTCAGTCTACACATCCTATGGGTTAGGGGTGAATGCATTTATTTTGATGGCAGGAATTACGTCCACACAGTGGATGGAGATAATGTTTTAAAGGAATAAGGAGACAAGGGGAAGTCAAACTCCTTGACCTGGCATCCTGAGACATGTCCAACCTCCTTTATGAGGATTCTTTAAGCCTTCTAAGAGCCCCCCACCCATGGTGCCTTTCCTCCCGAACTGTGTTCCAGAATGAGGACTCTGGAAGCCTCTCCAAATACCTCCAGCCTGGCTCCCTTCCCTAACTTCTAGACTTGTGTATCCGTCTGCATCTTCACCACCTCCACTTAACGTCCAATAGGCATCTTAAATCCAATGTATCCAGCTAAACTCTGGACATCCCCCCCAAATCTTCTCCTCACCATTTTGCCTACTTTGGTTAATGGCAACTCCAACTGTGGAGTCACCCTTGACTCTTGATCGCACACCACACATCCAATCCATCCACAAACCTGTCAGCTCCATCTTCATAATATTTCCCAAATCTCCTCCCTTCTCTCCACCTCCACCTCCACCGCACGCTGCCTGGATCTGTACACAGCCCCCTAGTGCATATCCTGGCTTTCTCTCCTGACTGCCTTCAAAATCTATTCTCAGTACAGCAGCCAGAGTGACCTAGTTAAAGCGTAAATCAGACTATACCCTTCTTCTCAAAACCCTCCAGTGGCTCCCAGCTCACTCAGAGCTAAAAGCGCATGAGGCCCATACAATCTGCCAGGATCCACTTGTTGCCTCTCTGACCTTATCATCTCCCACTTTCCTCCTCCTCTCTCAGCTCCAGCCACTCTCACCTCTTTGCTCTACCTGGAATAAACCTAGCACACTCTTGCCTGAGGGCCTTTGCACTTGCTCATCCCTCCTCCTACTACAATACTCTTCTGAAAACTGGCGGCGAGACCCATTCCCTAACCTCCTTAGGTCTCTGCTCAAAGGTCACCTCATCACAGAGGCTTTCTGCAAGCACCATATATAAAATAGCAAGACCTCCCACCCCTGTCTTGGCATCCCCTCTCTGTCTGCACTTAGCCCAAAAAAAGCATATCTCAATACATTTTTGGGGTACTCACCCTATCTACCTCACCCAACTCCACGAAGGCAGTGACTTGGTCTGTTTGTCCATCGCTGTACCCCTGGTGCCTGACACACCATGGGTGCTCAAAAAAAGCCTTGCTGAATAGACGAATAAACAAACCATTGAATGAATACCTGGCGATTGGCAGGAGGCGGGGCCTGCTGGACTGCCGTGGGTGCTGCCGAAGGCGTGTAGATGCTGTTGGTGGCCAGGGAGACCGTGGCCAGCGGTGGGGCATTCCCCTGGCACTGTTCCCGCTTGTGGGTCATAAACGCCGGCAGTGAGTTGAACTGCTTCTTACACTTCCCGCAGAGGAAGACATCTTCATCATCTAGGGGTCACAGGCGCAGAGTGGCAGAGAGAGGGGAATAACAAGAAAAAGCCAGAACAAAGGAGGTGGCATCACAGTGAGAAATGGGAGGAGACCTGTGTCTGGACCACAGAACAGCAAATCTAAAAGCATTCCGTGACTCAGGGTGCGTGTGTCAAGCGTGGACTTTGTGCTTCCGAGGAGCTTTCAAAACCATACAGGCACTTGCAGGAGTATCCAGCCATGTGCATCCAGGTGTGAAAAAATTAGAAATCAGGAAATAATAAAGTGGGTTTGTGTCAAAATTGAGAAATTCAGGATCTTTATCCTGCCTGAATTTACTCATCAGTCCCCAAATGAGCCACGTGATCACATCCCTCTGTGCCTTTGTGTCCCCAATTACCCCTGCCAAGCTGCCTCTCTCAGAATGACTCATCCTGCAAGGCTCAACTCAGACATCACCTCCTCCAGGAAGCCTTCCTAAAGCAGTGGCCACAGTTCCTTCCTCGGGGCATGCCTCTCATATCACACTTCACTCTTACTTCTTAGACAGTAATACAAATTCTAGTGGGAAACACAGCTGTCTAGTTAAAGACTATATTTCCCAGTCTTCTTTGCAGCTAGACACGTCATGTGACTGAATTCTGACCAATAGGACAAGAGCTGTAGTACACTGTCTAATGCAACTTGCTCTTAAAAGGAAGGGGTATGACTCCCACTTCCTTCTTACTTCCCTTCATGTCACCTGGAGAGTAGAAATGAAAGTGGGAGGCTGGAACAGACATCCTGGGTTGCATGTTGAGGGCAATACAGCCACAAGAAAGAAAGGGTCTGAGTCTCACATATATAACCACCTCAGATCTGATCAGGACTTCATGCAGCAGAGAGAGAAACTTCAATCTTATACAAACCACAAGAAACTTGCATTTTTTATTTACAACAGCTAAAACCAAATCCCAAATAGCCTCACAAGACTCCTATGAGGTAGGACTTTTATCTCCATTTTACAGATGTGGAACCTGAGGCACAGAGAGGTTAACTCACTTGCCCAAGGACACAGAGCCAGGAACTAGGGAACAAGGATTCAAACCCAGGTGTGTATCTCTCTGTCCCCAGTGTAGTTCCCAAGGGCTCAGAAATGTTTGTGGAATGAATAAATGAACACATGGACTCACACAGGGCTGTAAAAGAAGTCCCTTGCCCTCTGTGTCTCAGGGGTCTAGCCTGTAAATTGGAGAGAGTCATGCGCAGCCTGTTCCTTCCATAGAAGGGAGGTTGAGAAATGACTTCAGGTCAAAGGTACAAGCATTGCCAAGCACTGGGGCTTCTAGCCATTCCCTGTGTCATGATCCTCACATTCACTAAGGGATTGAGAGTGCCCTCGGAGCTAAGTAGAGAAAGGCTTGAGCCTGAGGATCCAGGCTGGGAGGAAGGGGAGAGGCTTCACACACCAGAGGGCACCCTGGGGACCTCAGTGGGCAGTTCACTCCCACACCCCCTCGTGAGCCCCTGTTTTTCATGGGGAGCCACTCACCCTTCCCCCGGGTGAACCCGGGCAGACACTCACCCAGTGGCTGGAGAGCGGGGGGTGCGTTGACGCTCTGGCCTGTTGGATCAGGGACTGCTCCTTGGCCATCCAACAACGACTGGACAGCCAGGACGGTCTGATTGTCCATTCCTGAAGAAAGAAATGCAGCCTCCTTGGAAGACGGGCCCAGCACGCCGTCTGACTTCACCCTCACAAGCCAGACCCATGGCTGGCTGTGCCCCAGTATACATTCTCCCCTACTTCCATTGCAACAGAACCCAGGATTTGGGGCTGAAACCATGGCCCTAGAATAAAGATGACCTTTCCCACAGCTCCTGCAGCTAGGGAATGTCTAAGTTCTGGCCAATGGGATGTAAGTAAAGGTGTTCTAAAGCAGCTTCTGGGAATTTTTCTTAAAAGCCACCAATACATGACCTCCTTCTTTGTCCCATCCTTTATCCTGCTTCCTAGAAGAAGAATATGACGGTGGGAACTTTAGCAACCATCCCAGATCATGAGAACAAGGGCCATACCCTAAGGATTGCAGAACAAAAAACTGGAAAGACCCTGGGCCTCGGAGAACCTTGGAGAACACAGCCACCCTCCTAGCTCTGGACTGTCTTCCTCTGGACTCCCACATGAGAGAAATAAACTTCCAGCCTGTTTGACCACTGCTAGGTTGGGCTTCTCGCTTATTCGTGGCTGAATCTAATCCTAAGTGACATAGGGCCTCTGGAAATCATGCTAAGGAGTCTTCCCCACGTACACCTCACAAATGCCACAAATCTGCACTCAGGCATCCTTCCTTGCTTTGCTTGTTTTCTGATGTTTCTGGTGTTTGTCTTTTCTGTTCCTCAATGAACAATGTAATCTGAATTTGTGGTCGGGGGACTCTTGAGAAGCTGAGTACTTTCATGTTTTCCAATGAGTTGTCACTGTCGAGGTTCGCAGTACACTGTTCAGCCGTGTCACTAGCTGGAGGACAGATCTCCTCGTGCCTGAGTGGCCACCCAGGCACACTGCCTCCCTCCCAAATAACCCAGAGGGTGCCTCTTTTCTCTCTCTCCCCACAGCCAATGCTCTGCCTCCAACCTCTCAGCATTTAGCCCATACCTGCCCCAGCTTCTAACTGCTTTCCCCTGGCACAATGAAGGTTGAGTCTCTCCTGAGACCAGCCCTTCCCTCCATCCTCTCCTGCTCCCTCAGAAACCACTGTCCACCGACGGGCCCCTCTCCGCACACCACCTGCAACCTCTCCTTCCCGCCAGCAGCTACACATGCTCGGGTCTCTCTATAATGCCCCCCCTCAAACCCATGTTCCCATCTCTTCTCTCTTCAACATCAAACGTCCGATGAGGATCATCTGATGTGTATCCTCCCTCCCCTCTGCCCTCCTCCACCCACTCTAGTGGGGCTTAAGCCCCCGCCATTCCACCAAAATCACCAAAGACCTCCTGACAGCATCTGACACTCCTTCCTGATACACTCCCTTCTCTGGCTCCAGGACCCCCCCTTCCTGGGTCTCCTCCCGCCTTTCTGCTGGCTCCTTCCCAGCCTCTCTCTCTCTCTTCTCCTGTCCATCCCCTGAAAGTTTCTGTTTTGAAGGGTTCCTTTTGTCTGAACTTGCTCTCCTCTCCCCAGGCAGCCTCATTTACTCCCAGTCTACTTCTCCTCAGTATCCAGAGTTCCAGATCTGGGGTTCATGCTCCTATGAATTTGCTTCAGTAAATCTTCTACCATTTTATGCAAAATTGGGAGTATGTTAGCTTTTGTGTGCAAATCTGTACACAAACGTTCATAGCAGTTTCACTCAGAATAGTAAAAAACTAGAAACAATTCAGATGGGTGAACGGGTTCAATGGGTACATGGTTAAACGAACTGTGCTATATCCACACCAGGGACTACTATTCAGCAATAAAAAGGAACAAATTATTGATACACACAACAATACATGAATCTGCAGGGAATTATGAGTGAAAAAAGCCAATCTCAAAGGTTATATATATGCTATATGATTCCATTTACATGACATTCTTTTTTGAAGATCAGCCATGAGCTAACATCCACTGCCTATCCTCCCCTTTTTGCTGAGGAAGATTGGCCCTGAGCTAACATCTGTGCCCATCTTCCTCTATTTTATATGTGGGACGCCTGCCACAGCATGGCTTAACGAGTGGTGCACAGGTCCATGCCTGGGATCTGAATCAGTGAACCCTGGGCCACTGAAGTGGAGCATGCAAACTTAACTGCTACGCCACCAGGCTGGTCCCTTACATGATATTCTTGAAATGACAAAATTTCAGAAATGGAGAACAGATTAGTGTTTGCCAGGCATCAGAAATGGGGGGTATGCGGCGGGGTGTGGCTATAAAAGGGCAATGTCTTACAGTGACGGAACTCCTTTGTATGCTGACTGGTTGTGATATTATACAAAAGTTTTGCAAGATGTTACATTGGGGGAAACTAGGTAAAGAGTACACAGGATCTCTCGGTATGATTTCCTTTGTTTTTTGTTTTTGTTTTTTTTTGAGGAAGATTAGCCCCGAGCTAACATCTGCTGCCGATCCTCCTCTGTTTGCTGAGGAAGACTGGCCCTGAGCTAACATCCATGCCCATCTTCCTCTACTTTATACGTGGGATGCCTGCCACAGCATGGCGTGTCAAGCGGTGCCATGTCCGCACCCGGGATCTGAACTGGCAAACCCCAGGCTGCCGAGGCAGAACATGCCTACTTAACTGCTGCACCACCAGGCAGGCCCCTCGGTATTATTTCTTACAACTGCATGGGAATCTACAGAAAAAAATAATTATTTCAAAATAAAAGTCTAATTCAAAAAATACTGTCAAAACTCTGGAGACAAAAAAAAATCAGGGGTTGTAGGGGAGGGATGAACACGCAGAGCACACAGGATTTTTAGGATGGTGAAAACACTCTGTGATGATATTATAATAATGGATACATACACTATATGTAATCCACTAACATGAAGCATGAAAGGTGAACTCTAAGATAAACTATGGACTTTGGCTGATTATGATGTGTCAATGGAGGTTCATCCTTGGTAACAAATGTACTATTCTGGTGAGTTATGCTGCTAATGGGGCAAGCTATGCATGTGTGGGGTCGGGGGTATTTAGAAATCTCTGTACTTTCCTCTCAACTTTGTTGTGAACCTAAAACTGCCCTAAAAAAAAGTCTAAAACTGAACTCAAACTAGATGTATCATCTGCCACCCCTGTTTGTTCCTCTTCTGGTAACCCTTATCAGCAAGAATAGGGCATCACGGTGCACCCAACCACAGCCCCTGTGGCACCCCTTGATTCTTCCCTCAACCTACCTGCCCTCCCACCCCTCACTTCCAGTCCCTCAGCAAGTCTAGCCTATTTTGCCTCCCAAATGTCTCGCAGATCCACTTCCTCTCCATCACCACAGCTGTGCCCCTGGCCCAGGCCACCATCAGTTCTCAGCAGGACAACTACGGCTGCTTCACTCATATCCCCACTGCCACTCTGGCCCCCTCCAGTCTGTTCTCAGAGCAGCCAGGGTGAACTTTATAAAACATACATCAGATTGTGTTGCTCCCCTGCTGAAAACCCTTTCTTAGCTCCACACTGATTGCAAGATAAAGTTCAGAAGCCTCATCTCTAACTGCACACCCACATGAACTTCTGTGAATCCCAAAAGACCTCTCTCTCCCAGACTGCCTGGGTCACCGCTGGATCCCCACAGTTCTGCTGCCCTTCTTCTAGCCCAGCACGCATCACACTACCCCAGGAACTGATTTTTCTTTTAATTTCTTCATCACTCAATACTGAACACATTCTTGTAGTAAAAATGCAAACACTGAGAAGTTCACAGAACCTAAAGAGAAGGCAGGCCTCACCCCATCGGACTGGCTTCCGGGAAGGAACCACCACTGACCCTGCCCCTCCACATCCATCATCTATCATAGCACTGAATGCCAGCTGCCGTTATCTTCTTTTACTGTTGACCTTTTCCATAATTCTATAATTTCTATAATTGGATGTTCTATAATTTCTATCTGTCCCCCACCAGACTGTGGGGCAGGGACTATGTCTGGTTCAACGAGTGTTATGAAAATGCATCTCTCCAGATGGGTGGAGGGTTACCCCCACTTCCTGCCACGGGCCCTGAAGTCGCTAAGGCTTCCTCCCCAACGCCCAGCAGGTGCACCTGGAGGATCTTGGTGCTTGTTCTCTCCAAAGCCAATTCCCCGCACCTGAGGAGCACTCCCATCTTAAGATCTTGCAGACCACGGACAATCAGGTGACACCCACGGTTTGTCGGTTTGAGTCTGGGAGCACCGCATTCCGGCCAAGCACACCGTTAGCACCAATCCTTTCTTGGTGTGAGTTTGTGAAACTCTGCACCCCAGCATGGTGCACACAGTAGGCCACTAGTGTTTGCTGGTTTGGGTCTGTGAGCACCAACGCCTGGCCTTGCACGCAGGTGGCACCTATCCTTTCCTGGTCTGAATTTCAGAAACTGTGTCACAGCACGAGGCACATAGTTGTTACTCAATACAAGCTCTTCAGCGTCCGGACGCCTGGCTCGGCTGCTGCGTCGCCAAGCCCCTCCGGCCCCGCAGGCGCCCCTGCACATCGTCCCCTCGGTGCAGCCTCCCTCGCCCCGCTGTTCCAGGCCTGGCCTACCCCACCCTCCCTGGCTGTTCCATCCAGGACACCCCTCCCGCGCCGGGCCAAGGACCTCGCGGCTGGAGCTGTTCAGGGCCGAGGGAGGTCCGGGGCCCCGCGGATCCATCCCTCCCCGGCTGTTCCGGTCCCGGTGCATCCCCCCGGGGCCGTCTCTTCCCTGCTGTTCCCGCGCCGTTGCCCCCCACCCCCGCCGGGCCGCGGCTCCCACGGCTGTTCCGGCCCCGATGCTCCCCCCCCCGCCACTGAATCTTATCTCCACGGCTGTTCCGGTCCCGTTGCCCCCTACGCCGGGCCTCGGCTCCCGCGGCTGTTCCCGCCCGGGCCCCTCCCGCCCCGCGGCTGTTCCGGCCCGGGGCCCTCCGCCCCGCGGCCGCCGCGCGCCCTGGGCCCGGCGCTGCGAGGACGCGGCGGGAGGGGGCGCAACGCGGAACAGCCGCCTCCCCCGGCTCCGCCGCCGCTCACCCTCCAGGGCTTCGAAGATCGCCTGCGCCATCTTGGAGCCGCCGCCGCCGCGGGAGCCGAAGCGGGGCTACGCGAGCATTGTGGGAGCCGCGGCGGCGGCGGGGTCGGGGCCGCCAGGGGGCGCCCGGGAGCCGCCGCCGAGCCCCCCGTTCCGGAAACCCAGCCATGGCTCGCGGGACCCCCAGCATCCCGGATCTCCCCTAGCCCCGCCTTGATGACCCCGTCACCGGCGCATGTGGACCCCCATCTCCGCTCCACTTGAACTCCCAACTCTGCGCACTGATCCCATCCCCGCGGCACACCTGGCACCTCCCGACCTACTTATCTGCACGCCCATTTCCGCCACACCTGACCTGACCCCCACCTCTGTGACAGAGACCCCCGTCCCACTGCACGTGAGACCCCTGACTTCTGCAACACGAACGTATTTCCACTGCCTACAATATCCCGCCCTTTGAAGACCAATCCCCATTCCCATCTCACACAGACCACTCAACTCTGTCACGAGGACCCCCATCTCCACCTGACATAGGACCCCTGCCCCAACTGTGCAACACTGATTCCCATCCCTGATCATAGCCTTCTCATTCTCCCTGCCACAGTGATCCCCATCTCTGCCCATTGGGAACCACCTACCTCTCCTCATGTGACTCCCCATCTCTATCTAGTCTTAATCCCTCATCATCTCAGAGGTTCCCCCATGGCTGTCACATAACCACCTCATTTCGACCTTCTGGGGGACCTCCATTTCCTCTTCACACAGATCTCCATCCCTGAGTCTTGAGGACCCTATTTCTGTCACATCGCGCCCCCACCCCCCAACAATACCTACCTTAGCAATCCCCAGCCCAGCCTCATAGAAAGCCCATCCAGGTCTCCTAGGGATCCTCCTGCCCCTCATTGGGATTCCCTGTCACACACAGACTCTTCTCATCTTCATTTATGCTCCACCAGTCTCTCGCTGAGGACTTACTATGCATCAGGTCCTATAATAGCTCCAGGAATACAGTGGTCCTTTCGGTGGAGTTAGAGGTGGGGGAAGCAGACAGGCATTAAATCTTCAAAAATATTTAATTACAAGGTATGATCATGGCCTCGAAGAAGTACGCTTGGGCCACAAGGAAGAGTTGGGGAGTGGGTTGAGGGGAGAGGGGAACCATGGAGGTGCCATCCATGGTGATCTCTCTCATGAGCATAGCCGTGTCTGACTACTGTGGATCAGACTCTAAACGTTCTCCTTGTTTTTTCTTAAATACTATTTTAGCCTCATCCAAAGCAGTAATCACAATTTTCATTTTCTTATATTCGCTAAATATATGAACTCCTAAAATTAAAAACTATTCATCCAAAGCTCTGCTGCCTTTGTGGAACACTACCAACCTCTGTTCCTGATAAGTTGCCTTGAAGACCCTCTGCCTACACACTCCCTTAAGGCCCATTTCTACCAGTGAACTCCCTCTCCTGCCCCGAACACCACTCCTGCCCCCCCCATACCCTTCCCCTTGGTATCCTTTCCTGCACTGCAAGCTCTGAACAGATGTCCCCCACAGAGAACTCACCCTTCTCCCAGACTCCATGCCCCGACCCCTTTCCTGGGAACCCTGGAGATCCAGGGCCCACTTCAAGCCCCAAATCCCCCTTCCCACTGTCTCTCTGGCAGGAGTAGGGCCAGGTTCCTTCCTCCCTGTCTTGCCTTTAACATCCCCATTAATTCAATGGCCTCAGATTCTCATCATCTCTCCTCTTCAAGAGTTTCTCAATAACTGTTCTCTTTTTTTTATTCAAGTAATATATTAATACATACACATTCATTTAATTAATTTAAAAATATTTATTGAGTACTTATTGTGTGCTAGACACTGTTAGATGTGGAGGATGCAGCCATGAACAACACGACAAAAATCCTTGCCTTCATGGAGTCATAGCCCAGCAGGTGAGATGCGCTGTAGACAAGAAACAAAAGAGAAATGTTCTATGACTTAAGATATTTTTGGGGGGAGAGGGGAAAGCTACTTTAGACAGGGTGGTCAGGGAGGGCCTCGCCGAGGGGGTGGACCTAAGAAATGAGATGGAGTCAGGTGGAGAAAAGGGAACAGAAAGGCAGAGCTTATTAGCTATATTATCTTGGGCAAGTGCAAAGGCCCTGAGGCCAAAATGAAAGGAACAAGGACTGTAAAGGGGCAACTGAGGTTAAGAAGTGAGGTATGGGTACAGGAGGATGAGGATGGAGGGATGGACAGGGCCACAGTGAGGGTTTGGGTTTTATGCAGAGGGTGATGGAGGCACTGGACAATAAAATATTTCTCCAACGCAGGCCTTAGAAGCTTTCTATGTATTTCCATACATGCAGGTGCATGTACACATGTTGATTTTTATCTGCTCTTCAGGCCTTTGCACATGCTGATCTCTCTTACTAAAATGCTGTTCTCCCACCCCGCCCCTATTATGTGACACTTGTTGACCATTGGAAGTTCCGCTTTTCTCTACCTTCTCAAAACGGAGTCCTCTGAGCAAGGGAGGTGCTTCATCCATTCTGGATGGACCTCAGGGCCTGGCACAGAGGCAACCTAGGAAATGCTTGTTGACTGACTGCCTGACTGATGGAACAACTAAATGAGCTTTCAAGGATGTAGAACCCTACGTCCAGCAGGCTCCCCAGTCAGGCCACCCGCTGCTCCAGACTTTCTACTCCACACCTCCATCTCTTCCTCCACCTAAATCTGTCTGTCCTATGTCACATTCCCTAAGGGCCAGCTAGTTGGCACTGAACCTAATCTGATTACAGTTTAGAGAATCTTGGGATAAGCAATGTAACAATTTCAGGCATGAAGCCAAGTAAGGAAGAGGGAAAGTCTGGGAAACCTCCAGTGTCTCCCTCCACAATGAGTGCTCCAGCCATTTCAGAAAAGTTAACTTGTCTAGGGGAAGGAGAGAAATCACGAGCAGCTTAAACCAGACTCCCAGCTGCAGGGGGAAGAAGGTAAGGACACACAAGGTGATGCTTGGCCCTGACATCTCGTTAGGTTCACTGGGATTGGTAGCAGACGGCAAAGCTTGGTGGTTGTCATGGGCTGAATTGTGCCCCCACAGAATTCATATGTTGACATCCTAACCCCTACTACCTCATTCTGTATTTGTAGATAAGGCCTTTAAAGAGTAATTAAAGTTAAATGAGATGGTATAGGTGGACCCTAATTCAATATGACTGACGTCCTTATAAGAAGTGGAGATTTGAATACACGCATAGACTAAGGGGTGACCACATGAGGACACAGTAAGAAGGCAGCCATCTGTAAGCCAAGGAGAGAGGCCTCAAGAGCAACCAAACCTGCAGACACCTTGATCTTGGACCTCCAGCCTCCAGAATTATGAGAAAATAAATTTCTGTTGTTTAAGCCTCCCAGTCCATGGCATTTTGCTATGGAAGCCCTAGAAAACTAATGCAATGGTTAAGATCAAAGCCTCTGGAACCAGGGGGTTGGATTCCAAACCTGGCTCCATCTTGTATTAGCTATGTCATCATAGGCAAAGTTACTTTGCTTCTCTCTGTCTCAGTTTCCCATCAGTTAAATGGCATGATTATAGCACCTACCTCAAAGAGTTGCCATGAGAATGAAACGGTTAATAAAGCACTTAGGAAACAATTCCTGGCATACAGCAAGTACTCTGTAGGTGCTCGTTAAATAAGTAAGTTCACTTTTGCTGGACAAAGGTGGATAAACAGGCTCTGCTCTGAGGAACTCAGAATTATGTGCAATCAAAAAGGGTCACCAGGCAATGATAAGTGTTCCCATGTGGCAATTCTTTACCCTGGCCTCCTGGAGAGCAGAAACTTACTAATCTCCGTGAGAAAGCATTTAGCAAAAGATAACACTCAGCAATAACTTGAACCAAATAGTTTCCAAATATCCTCTCCTGATGCTGGGCCACATGTCACGACTTGGTGACTGATTCTTCTTGGGAGTATCAAGTGCTATTTCCAGAAGTTCTGTTTGGTTCCTTTTCAAATTTTCCTTTTTTTCCCCAGTATATAATTTTCTGTTCCCTATAGCTATTTTCTAGCTTTAAATCTTGTGCACACAATTTTCTTTTAAAGATTTTATTTTTTTCCTTTTTCTCCCCAAAGCCCCCAGTACATAGTTGTATATTCTTCGTTGTGGGTCCTTCTAGTTGTGGCATGTGGGATGCTGCCTCAGCGTGGTTTGATGAGCAGTGCCATGTCTGTGCCCAGGATTCGAACCAATGAAACACTGGGCTGCCTGCAGCGGAGCGGGCAAACTTAACCACTTGCCATGGGGCCAGCCCCTTGTGCACAGAATTTTCAAAAACCTGTCTGTGAATTACAATGCTTGGCATCTGTGTTGCTCTGTTGCACCCATGTGCTGTGTCTGTTGATTGTTCTTCATGAAGTCCTGGGTGCCTGGTTATCTCCGGCTATGTGCTGGTCATCACCTTGAAAAATTACTTGTGGTGGATCCCTGAAGCCAAAGACATATGTGCCCTTCTTCAGAGAGGCTTTGCATTTGCTTTTGTCAAGGGTTTAGGGGCACTTTCAGTCAGTTATCACCTCAAACCAGGTTTCCAGTTCATAGCTTGAGATTTCTTGGGCTGCCAGACTCTACTCTCTGGGGTGTAAAAGGACTCATCAATGGTCACAACTTCCCAAGGAAGGGCTTTAAAAAAAACCTCCCCTTTCTTCTTCCTTCAGCTGTTCTGCTCAGGACCAAGGCAATCTTTTCTGAACTCCCTTGGGGCTAGTGGTATGGGGTGTACAGCAGATTCATATCACACTAAACTTGAGGTGAAACCCTTTAGGGTCTCAGCTTAATGTGAGGAGATTCTTCTATAAGACTCCCCACTTGGACAAGCCCTGGACTTTCACTTCTGTGCCTCTTTCTCTATGTGGTTCATGAACTGAAACCCACAGGTTCAGTATTGGCAAATACCTTCATGTCATAAGTAGCTTTGGTCTTCCAATATCTTCCCGTTAACTTGTTACTAACTTCACTCAATAATTGGCCTGGGCATTCCCCAGGCTTTTAAGGATTTCATTGTTTTTCAGAGGATATTTTTATATTTTATTTGACATTGCAAGTATTTTCAGAGGATTAACTGAATAAACCAGTCCACCCTTACCAAAAAAGAAAGAAAACTCAGTTTCAGCGACAAAATAGACCCAGCATAATTCCTCCTTCACTGACCTCTAACGTCATTTTCTGACACTAACCCAGGCAATAATATCACAGAAAAATACCACGTGGCCCAAGTACCAGGGGACACCCTTACAAGTCACAGTCACCACTCAACGTGTAGTTGTTATCCAGTGACAACTCCACACAGTGACATCATACATAAATGTCACTCATCAATGCTCTGGGAGATGACAAGCCAAACTGTACTGCTTCAACAGGCATATGTTTGGCACCCACCATGCGCTAAGTGCCGGTGTCACAGCAGAAAACCAGACGGACAAGGTCTCTGCCCTCACGAGATTTACACTCTGGTAGAAGCAATGAACAATGAATATGCAGCAAATAATAATTTCAAAGAGTAAAAAGTTCTATGCAGAAAATAAAAGAGGGTAACGAGTCAGAGTGGGCAGTGTTACTTCAGATGGGATAGCTAGGAAGGCCTCTCTGAGGAGGTGGCATTTGAGCTGAAATCCAAAGGTTGAGAAACAGCCAGACATAGGAAGAACTGGGAGTGGTGCAAACCAGGCAGGGAAATAGCAAGTTCAAAGGAGCCCTGAGCGCTGAGGCAGGAGCATTCCTGGCATGCTCAAGGAATAGCAAGGAGGCCAATTTGGCTAGAGAGGAGTGAGTGGGAGGGAAAGTGAAGGAACATGAGGTTAGAGACGGAAGCAAGGTCTAAATTTTAGAGTCTACTCTGTGGGCCGTGGGAAGGAGTTTGGATTTTAAGAATAAATGGAAGCCATTGAGGGTGCCAAGTGATTTATACTCGGAGAAGATCGCTATCATCCCTGTTACCCAATCAGAACTGTCACGTGTAAAGATGAGGCCTGCCTCCTCGCAGTGTCATCATCTCAACTCTGGGAAGGGAGACTCCTCTTTTAGGAAGGCTTCTTCGAAGCTCACAGGTAACACACCTCCTTCCCAGCAGCCAAAAAAGTATGTTTTCTTTTCTTTCTTTTTTTTTTTTTTGAGGATGATTAGCCCTGAGCTAACATCTGCCCCCAATCCTCCTCTTTTTGCTGAGGAAGACTGGTCCTGAGCTAACATACGTGCCCATCTTCCTCCACTTGTTATGTGGGACGCCTACCACAGCATGGCGTGCCAAAGCGGTGCATGGCCGCACTAGGGATCCAAACCAGCGACCGGTGCCACCAAAGCAGAACGTGGGAACTTACCCCCGGGGCCACCAGGCTGGCCCCAAAAGTATGTTTTCTGATTGGACAAATTCAGGCGTGGGCTTCTAACCTTCCTTAGGTTGAGTTGGGCGGAGCCCACTGTGATTGGTTACAAGCTCTCTCTTCTCTTCCAATCAGACCGCTATTCGGGAGAGTGCGCGCGTCCCATTCCACTTGTGAGATGATTCTGCCCTGTGATTAGCTCTCCCTGGATGAGTGACAGGAGACACAGCCTATGGGCTCAAGAGTCGGTGGCGCTGCCCAGCACTGCCGGCGCAGCCCGGCGCTGCGGGCTGTGTAGTTGGAACTTCGGGCTGTCTGTGTGCATCCTGCTCTGTGCCTGCCACTTGGCGCGCCACCCGAGCTATGGCCGCCCCACCGCGGTTGCGGGCTCTGCTCCTTGCGGTCAACGCACTATTGCGCAAGCGCCGCTACCACGCTGCCTTGGCGATGCTTAAGGGGTTCCGGAACGGGGTAGTGTGAGTAGGGTCGTTGGGTCGGGCCGGGGCTGAGGGACGGGCCTGGCTGGGGTCGGAGAAGCGGGTTCTAGGACCCGCGCTGCCGCGCTGTGTGCCCTTGAGCAGACCTAGTGTGTCCCTAGGTTTCAGTGTCCACCCTCTCCGCAGTGGGCCCTGGATTTGGGGTTCCCAGCGCCTTCTGAGCCCGGGCTCCCACTACGCTGTTTCTGGGTCCTCTGCTTTGCAGTCCGGCCCTCTTGCCGGGACCACCTTCCATGCCAGCCTCTGTATCCCCTCGTTTGAGTCCAGTTCCTCCCAACCCCCCTCCTCTCCGCTGTGTGCCCTAGGGCCTCTCTGGCTTCAGTGGCCCCATCTCCACAATGGGAACTGGACTCTGGCCTCTTAACTGGCTGGTGGCGCCTCCTACCCATGCTCCACCCATTAAGCTTCCCGTGGGCTCACATCCCGCTTCTCACCTCTCGTCGGTATGACTCTAGCGCGAAGTCCCCATGGCACAGGAGACTTCTGCAGCCTAGTCTCAGGAGTGACAACGACTGTAAAAGAATCTCCAAATATTTGCTAGGCAAATTGATCCAGCCCTGGTCTTAAAGCCTGCAAGAGAGGAGGTCTTGGGGTCATTTTCGTTGGCTGGTGCCTAGAGGAGAGCTCCGCCTCCTGTGAGCCTCATGCGCAACAGCTATCATTTATTGAGAGCCCACTGTGCCAGAACTGGGGATGCAGCAGAGGACAAACCCAGCAAAGGTCTGTGTCCTCCGGGAGTTGGCATCCTAGTGGCAGCATGACATGGTGGTGAGGAAGTGGATTGTCTCAGGTTTTTTTTTTTTTTCTGCTTTTTCTCCCCAAATCCCCCCAGTACTTAGTTGTATATTTTAGTTGTGGGTCCTTTCCAGCTGTGGCATGTGGGACGCCCTCCCAGCGTGGCCAGACGAGTGGTGCTATGTCTGCCCAGGATCCGAACTGGGGAAACCCTGGGCCACCGCAGCCGAGTGTGTGAACCTAACCACTCGGCCACAGCGCGGCCCAGGATTGTCTCAGTTCTAATCCTAGTGCCACCTCCCTGTGTGATCTTGAGCAAGTCATTTAGCCTCTCTAAGCTACAATCTGTATAAAATGGGGATGATAATAGTACTTATAGGTCAGAGGCTTGAGTCAGTATGTGTGCAATACTTGGCACAGAGCCTGTTATTTATGTAACTGTTGGCTGGTGTTTTCTTTTTTTTTTTTTTGAGGAAGATTAGCTCTAAGCTAACATTTGCTGCCAATCCTCCTCTTTTTGCTGAGGAAGGCTGGCCCTGAGCTAATGTCTGTGCCCATCTCCCTCTACTTTATATGTGGGACACCTGCCACAGCATGGCCTGCCAAGTGGTGCGATGTCTGCACCCTGGATCTGAACTGGTGAACCCTGGGCCACCGAAGCAGAACGTGTGCACTTAACCGCTATGCCACTGGGCCGGCCCCTAGTGTTATAATTGTTATATTCACCTGGATGTCTGCCTGGCTCACTCCCTCACCTTTTTCAGGCCTCTCCTTAAGTGTCACCTCCTCAATGAGGCTATCCCTGAACTCCCTACCTCTTCTCTGCTTAATTTTTCTCCATAACTAGTCACCATCTGACACTAAGTAGTTCACTTATGTATCCTGGTTTTTTGTTTTGTTTTGTTTTGAGGAAGATTAGCCCTGAGCTAACATCTGCCAATCCTCCTTTTTTTGCTGAGGAAGACTGGCCCTGAGCTAACATCTATGCCCATCTTCCTCCACTTTATATATGGGACACCTACCACAGCATGGCTTGCCAGGCGGTGCCATGTTCGCACCCGGGATCTGAACTGGTGAACCCCGGGCCGCCAAAGCGGAACATGCGAACTTAACCTCTGTGCCACGGGGCTGGCCCCTGTGTATCCTGTTTTTATGTGCTGTCTTGCTTACTAGAGAGTGTCGCGGGAGCAGAAATTTTTATCTACATTGTTCCTTGGTGTATTCCTAGTACATGATACATAGTAAGCTCTCAAATATTTATTGAATGAATGAATAAGCGTGCAAGGTGGGAATTGACATTGTCCCCGTTTTCCAGATGAGAAGACTGACTCAGAGAGGTAAACTCGTTGCTCATAGTCACGTCACTTGGTCAGGGTCAGAGCCAGGTCGGACTCAGGGATGGATGCCTGACCCCAGCGCCAGGCTCTTGGCTTCCGTGGGCACCTAGAATCAAGTAGAGATTGGTTCCTGCTGGGTCTGGCCAGATCATATCAGCCAGGCCTTGCTGTGACCGGGGGTGAGCCTGAGATGACATGAGTGGCCCTTTGCCTGGATATTCTCAGGATAATGCAGGAGTGAGTAAGAGTCACAGAGGCCCTGGGACCAGTGGGCATTGTCTAATGCTGACTTTGTATGCCTGCTGCTACCCCAATTCTTCCTGTGATCTCACGGACCTTCCCAGCCTGGGAAGGTACTTGTTAAGGTCAGGCCCTTGGGGCTGCCCGGTGGCGCAGTGGTTAAGTGCACACGTTCTGCTTCGACGACCCGGGGTTCACCAGTTCAGATCCAGGGTGCAGACATGGCACCGCCTGGGAAGCCATGCTGTGGTAGGCATCCCACGTATAAAGTAGAGGAAGATGGGCACGGATGTTAGCTCAGGGCCAGTCTTCCTCAAAAAGATAAATAAGTAACATAAAATAAGGTCAGGCCCTTGGGTTCAAATGCCAGTTCCTTCATTTCAAAACTGGATGCCTTCGTCTCTTCTGGCCTCAGTTTCCTCCTCTGTAAAATGGAAACAAACTCACCCATACAAGGGTGCCCGAAGTCGGTGATCCCATTACTGGCTAGTGCTGAGATCCTGTGTCCATCTGTAAGGACCTGGAGTCTCGCGGGGGAGACTGATCATTAAACTACCATGGCAGTACCGGGGATCTGGAATGCCTTACAGCATTTACAGAGGAGGCGATGGTGGTATTTCGAAGACTGAGCTGGAATTTGCCAGAGGGAGAAGAGAATGGTTTGAACGTCTAAAAAAATATGTTGTTTGTGCACACAGGCCATCCATTTAGGGCAGCAGGGCTGGACAACCGGGACGTATAAACTTTGTAAAATTTAACTCACTTTGATGTTCCACTCCTAAATATATCAATGTGCATCTCTAAAAATAAAAGTGTTTTCCTATATGGCTAAACGATCATGGTTACATTTAATAAATTAATAAGAATCCTAAGATGTTGACTACTGTCCAGTTGATAGGTTGTCCGAGTTGTCCCCCAGATGTCCTCTTGGGCTAGTTTGTCCAGACCAGGATCCTCCAGGGCATCACGTTGCACCTGTCATTATGTCCGTTAAATTCTTTTTCATCCAGGGCATCCCTTTGTTCAGGACACAGAGTAATCCTGTGAACAGTAACCAGCTCCCACCTGAGTTTGAGGACTTTGGGAAGGGGGTGTAGCAGATGTCGGGCGTTGGGGGCCCTGTTCCGCCTGTGTATGCGGTATAAGAAAGGGCCCATTTAGCGCTGGCCAGCTGGAGGAGGCTGAGGGCCTCTTTGTTTAGGGCGAAGAGATGTGACTTTGGAAGAGGTGGGGCCGAGAGCTTACTGGGGCCAGGATGAGGGTCCTGCCCATGGCTAGGCAGGCGAGAAGATAGTGATTCAGCCCAGCCACCACAACAATAGCATCAGCTTTAACTTGTTAACATTTTTATTTTATTTATTTTTTAAAATTAGGGAAAATGTAAGCTAAATAAGCCAGACAGAGAAAGACAAGCACACGTGATTTCACTCATATGTGGAAGATAAATAAACACAAAGAGACAGATTAGTGGTTACCAGAGGGGAATGGGGTTCGGCAGTGAGCAAAAGGGGTAAAGGGGCATGTTGTATGGTGATGGATAAAAGTTAGACTATTGGTGGTGAGCATGATGCAATCTATACAGAATACTGATAAATAATAATGTACACCTCAAATTTCACAATGTTATAAACCATTATGACCTCAATAAAATAATAAAAAAATTAAGTAACATAGTCACAACAGGCATAAGAAGTTATCTGGTACAAAGTCCTGCTCACTCCGTCCTTCCATCACCCATTCCCGCTGCCTGGAGGTGACCCCTGTGTTCTATCTGTTATGTGCCCCTCCAGAAATATTGTCTGCATATATAAATGCATTCTTCTCTACACCTTTAAAACAAGTTTTACTTTGAAATAATTTTAGATCTATAGAATTACCTTGTTTTACACAATTTTACGTTTTACACACTTTGCTCTAGTAAATCCTGCAGTACACGTAAAGCCACCTCATTCTTCTGCGGCCGTGTAGTATTCCACTGAATGGTGGGACCATAGTTTATTTATCCAGTGGCCCCCTGTGGACGGACACGGGTTCGCTTCCAGTCTTTTGCTATTTCAAACAAGCCTGTGAGGAACATTCACAGATAATCATACGACAACAATATGTGGCTCATGACGATTGTCTCGAGGAGGCTGTCAAGGATTTTTAGACCTTGTAGCCTGGTTAGATCAGGATCTGGCAGCTGGAGAACTTGGTTGGGAAAGAGGGAGTCTGATAAAGAAGAACAAGAGGGGCTGGGGTCGGCCCCGTGGCTGAGTGGTTAAGTTTGCGCGCTCTGCTTCAGTGGCCCAGGGTTTCACCGGTTCAAATCCTGGGCGCGGACATGGCACCGCTCATCAAGCCATGCTGAGGTGGTGTCCCACATGCCACAACTAGAAGGACCCACGACTAAAAATACACAACTACGCTATGTACCGGGGGGCTTTGAGAGAAAAAGGAAAAATAAAATCTTAAAAAAAAACAAAACAATGCCCAGGCTCCATCCCAAGCCAACTAAATAAGGATCTGTGGGCACTGGGGCTCAGGCACTGTACTAAAAAAAAAAAAAGAACAAGAAAGGAAGAGATACCAATATTGGTTGAAGTAGGAACTTTTACATGTGCTATGACCTTAACTTCCAGAAGCGACCCTGAAACGGAAGATACTTTTCACTGATGGAAGAAGGGAGACTCAGAGAGGTTAAGCAATTGATCCAAGTTCATACAGCAAAACATGGCAGAGCTTTGGCACCAAATATTATTTCCTTTCTACTACCCACTTGAGTATAGTTAAAACAATGAAGGTAAACATGAAGGTGAATGTGGTCTTACTCCCGTGATCCCCAGATGCTCAAATGAGAAGCTGAAAGGAGGGTCGGGGGAAGAGGTTTGAAGCTTAAAAAGAGGCAATTAGTGTAACACTTAAAATGTATTTCAGGGGCCGGCCCGGTGGCACAGCCGTTAAGTTCGCATGTTCTGCTTCGGTGGCCCGGGGCTTGTCAGTTCGAATCCCAGGTGCAGACATGGCACCGCTTGGCAAGCCATGCTGTGGCAGGTGTCCCACATATAAAATAGAGGAGGATGGGCACGGATGTGAGCTCAGGGCCAGCCTTCCTCAGCAAAAAGAGGAGGATTGGCAGCAGATGTTAGCTCAGGGCTAGTCTTCCTCAAAAAAAAAGAAAAGAAAAAGAAACTATAAAATGTATTTCAATTATTTTAATTTTAAAAGCAATGTTTAATCATTGTAGATCATTTTAGAAGTATAGAAAAATGTAAAATAACAGACAAAAATAAATTCCCGTGTTCCCCCAGACCAGGAAACGTTGCTAATAACATTGTGGGATATTTCCTCCAGTCTTTTTTTTAAAATGCATTTTTACAAAGTTGAGGTTCCCCCATGTATAATAATTGGAAAGAGGTGCGTTTTGAGCAGGTAGAAGGAAATACAATGTTAGTTAGCAACTGCTTTAGGGAATTTGTTAACTTTAAGGCGGACTAAGACAAAGAGAATCTTCTAGAGATTATGTTCCCTCGCAGATAATTAAGGTCTATTCTGGAATCAGTCAGTCAACAATCATTTATTAAGCACATACTATATGTCAAGTACCATGCGAGCTGCTGGGGACTCTACAGAGGATAAGCCAGACACAGTTCCTATCCTCACAGAGCCCAGAATAGAGGGAAGGGATAATGAGAATAGAATAAGTAATTATGAATAATCAAGTCATTCGCTCAGGAGTGTAAAGTGCTGCAGAGAAGCTTGGGGATCTGTGCAATGAAAATATGGCCCTAACCTAGGCTGGGGGCTCAGAAGCCTTCACAGTGGGCCCAGCTGCATCTGGAAAGCTGAGGAAGAGGGTGGGTGAGTAATAAGGAAAGAGCATTCCAGGCAGAGGGAACAGCCTGGACAAAGGCCCAGAGTCAGGGAAGAACATGGTGTGTCAGAGGACCTCCAGGAAGGCCAGTGGGGCTGGAGCAGGAGAGGAGTGGCATGGGGTGAGGTAGGAGAGGTCAGCAGCAGCCAAATCCTGCAGCACTTTCAAGGCTGTGGAAAGGAGCCTGGATTTAATTTTGTGAGTAGTGGAAAGGTGTTGGAGGCTTTTAAGCTGGGAGTGATGTGATGTGATTTGTGTTTAAAAAAGATGAATCTGGCTGCGCTGGGAAAGTCAGGGTGGGCAGAGGCAGCAACTCCAAGCAGCCAGCCGACTGGGGATGGTGAAGGCATTTTACACACATTGTCTCCTTTCATCGAAATTGCAACCAGCCCTCTGACGTCTGACACCCTCTTTTGCTGTTGGGCACACTGAGGCTCAGAGAAGTTAAATCACAAGCCCAAGGCCACACTACCAAGAACCTGTCAGAGGCAGGATTTGAACCCAGATCTAACTCGAAAGCCAGCATTATTTCTCCTCCCAGAATGCTCTGAGAATTAGGAATGGAGAGAGGGGCAAGGAGTCCGAGAGAAAGCTCAGAAAGAAACTGTGGTGCAGCGATGCCATAGCAACTGTTTCCTTTTGTTTCTACAGCTATGGAGTCAAAATCCGGACCCCTCACGCGCTGGTCATGACATTTCTCTTCCGGAGTGGCAGGTACGCACCCCCTCCACACACCCCTCAAACTGGGAGAGAACGTGGTCAGCCCTCAGTGCCAGGACGGATGTCGTAGCTTCCTAGCTGGGTCTAGCCTGTCCCCACCTCACCACCTGAAGTACAATTCTGATTCTATTATTCCCGCTCTAAAACTCCCCTGACTCCCGCTGTCCTCCAGAGAAGCCCAGGTGAGGCCTTCACGACCGTCTGCAGCCTCGTCTCAGCTGCATCCCCGCACCACGCGCCTACATCCCCCCGGAGCGCCCTGGGCACACAGGACTCCCTGCCATTCCATGCACGTGCCACGTGTGGCTCCCCCGTCACACATTCGCTCCTGCTGCGCCCCCACCAGAAATGCCCTTTCCTTCTCCACTCTGCCTTCTTTGCTCATATGCCTTGGTCTTCCTCTGATCTCCTATAACTCTTCCCTCAAGGCTCTTTTCAGAAACCACCCTGTGGTCTAGTTTCTAATGTGTGTAGCCTGCAGCTTCTAAGAATCACATATGGACAGCCTCCTGGGCAAATCCAGCTTGCAAGACCTTCTCTTTTTGTATTTTTGCTTGATTTATTTATTTTTACTTGTCTTGGTTTTTGCCTTCCATTCTCTTAAAATTGAACTCGTTCATTCATTCAGGAAATAGTTATTGGGCATCTGGTATGTGCCAGACTCTGTGTTAGGTGCTGGGGTACAGCAGGGAACAGATGGACAAGGATCACTGCCCTTGTGGAGCTCACATGCTAGCAGGGCATGGCAGAGAGTGAACATCATAAATAAGGAAAGGATATGGTACGTTAGCAGATAATGTGGGCTATGGGAAAGAAAAATTAGAGCCGGGATAGAGGAAGGAGGGTCGAGTGCCGGTGGAGAGGCAGGCTGCAGAATTAAAGAGGGAAGGCCTCAGTGAGAAAGTGACATTCAAGTACAGACTTGAAGGAGTTGAAAGAGTTGGCCAAGTGGGTAACAGGGGAGTGTTTCAGGCCAAGGAAACAGCCCATGCAGAGGCCCTGAGGTAGAATCACGCCTGGTGAGTTTGAGGAGGCTGGAACCAAGGGATTAGAGAGGAGAGAACAGAGAGGAAGGTCACTGGGGTAACCTGGGCCCATCCTGTCCAGCTTTAGGCCGTAGAGGGGAGGTGGCTTTTCCTTCAAGTGAAACAGGCAATTGTAAGATTTTGTGCAGGGACGTGCCATGACAGGACACATCAGCAAGACGGCGGGTTTGGTTCCAGACCACCACAGTAAAGTGGATATCGCAGTAAAGTGAGTCACAGCAATGTTTTGGTTTCCCAGTCCATATAAAAGTTATGTTTACACTATACTCTAGTCTGTCGCATATGCGAGAGCATTATGTCTAAAAAGCAATGTACGTACCCTTAATTTAAAAACACTTTATTGCTAAAAATGCTAACCATCAGCTGAGCCTTCAGCAAGTTGTAGTCTTTTTGCTGGTGGAGGGTCTTGTGAAAAACGCAGTATCTGCAAAGTGCGATAAAGCAAAGGGCAATAAAACGAGGTGCACCTGCATTTGACTTAGCTTTTGATAATGTGAGAGTGAAGAGTTTGCTGCCACACTAAGAAGAGACAGGGGCCGGGGACCAAGGGCAGAAGGAGGTGTAAATTAGGAGGCTGTTGCAGTAATCCAGATGAGCGAGGCCGGTGGTTCAGACCTTGGTGGTGCCAGTGGTGGTGAGAAGTGCCAGACTGTAGAAATATTTTGCAGGTAGGATGAGTACCAATATTTAAAGACTGGGAAATCCAGCTTTCTTCCCTTAGAACTGGCAGCCCTGGGCCCATGTTCCTGTGGGGTGCAAATCAGCCGACTCCTGGCTGTCCCCACTCACCTGGCAGATTTCCACAGGTCCACTTTGGCATCCTTGTGTAGCCTTGAGGGCACTTGGGTTTGCCACCCTTGAATTGATCTCCCAGAGTACACTCTGCCCTTCTCCCTGTGTTCTCCCTACTGCCCCCTGGTGATTTAACTTTAAAAGATAACTGGAATCCCTCCCCTGCTTAAATGTTCACTTCTCTCAGGATAAAGACAAAACTTAGTGTGGCCCCATCCCTCCCCCACATCCTTTGCCCACACATTCTCTGCCCAGGCCTTGATGCTTTCTTTGTTCCTTTACTCCCCACTCTCTGTCCCTCCTCAGGACCTTTGCACCTGCTGATCCCTCTGTCTGGGATGCAGCTCCTCTCTCCTTTTGACCTCATCGACTCCTCATCCTTCAGCTCCCAGGATCATCTCTTGTCAAGGTCAACGTTTGACCCTTGTTTTGTGATTATTTATTTATATTTCCTTCTCCCATTAGATTAAACTTCTTGAGGGTGGCTAGAGATCTGTTTTTTCTCAGAATTGTATCCTTAGATCCATCACATAGTAGGCATTCACTCACTTTCTCACTCGTTCATTCATGTCTTCACACGTTCATGCCAAAAAAATATTTATTGATCATCTACTATGTGCCAGGCCCTGTTCTGGACCCTGAGAATGAACAAGCCAGGGGTAGACACCACTCTCTAGGAGCTTCCACTGGGATGGAGCAGGAGTCGGGGGAGATAAGAAAAAAACATGTGAATGTCAGGTGGTGAAACGAGCTATGAAGGAAAAGAAAAGGATAAGGGGACAGGATGTGCTGGGAGTTCTTTTATGTAGGATGGTCAGGGAAGGCCTCTTGGAGGAGGTGGCATGGAGTCAAAGCCTGAATCAAGTGAGGGAGCAACCCTGAGGACACGGCTAGAGGCCTCAGGTTGAATGAGCATCGGCAGTGAGTTTCTTGCCTGAGTCAGTTTTGCATGCCCAGTGGGCGAATGCCCTTGGAATGGCTGGCCCCGCGCTCACAGTGGCTCCCTCTGTCTGTGCAGCTTCCGGGAGAAGCTGCGGGCCATCCTGCAAGCCACGTACATCCATTCCCGGAACCTGGCTTGCTTTGTGTTTGCCTACAAGGGACTCTGTGCCCTGCAGTCCTGCGTGCAGGGCGAGACCTACCAGGTGCACTCCTTCCTGGCTGCCTTCGTCGGGGGCTGGCTGGTGTTTGGAGACAACAATAGCATCAACAGCCAGGTAAAGATGCTCCCGGGATGTGGACGGGGGTGGGGTGGGGCCTGGTTCAGGCGTAGAGTTGGGGGTGGGGGTCGAAGATGAGCTCTTGGCTCCCTTCCACGTCTGAGGATCTGTGATTCACCAGTCCTTGTGTGACCTTGGGAACATCAGTTTCTCCATCTGTAAACCAAGCAGCTTGTTGGAATGCCATGGTTCTCAAAATCAATGTAGGTGCTATTCTCTGGGGCAAAGACTTTTTTTTAAATAAAAACCACTCTGCAGTGAAATGAGAAAAAAAAATGACCCTGGAGTAAGATTTTCATAAAACAAAGCTTATTAAACTCAGATTATCTCTTATTCTATAACTTGCCTTTTTTTCTGGGCTAAAATTCCATTTTCTTATGAAATGATGAAACTAAATGCTAGTTGGGGTTTTTGTTTTTTTTTCTTGGTGAAGGAGATTGGCCCTGAGCTAACATCTGTTGCCAATCTTCCTCTTTTTTTCTTTTCTCCCCAAAGCCCCCGTACGTAGTCGTACATCCTAGTTGTAAGTCATTCTAGTTCTTCTATATGGGATGCTGCCACAGCGTGGCTTGATGAGTGGTGTGTAGGTTCATGCCCAGGATCCGAACCAGTGAACCCCAGGCTGCTGAAGCAGAGCACATGAACTTAACCACTCAGCCACAGGGCCAGCCCCTTAAATGTTTTTAAATTATAAAAATAATGGGTTTTTTTTTCACATTTTACAAAATGCAGATTAAGCACCCCCTAGGTCCCTGGCGCACATCTAGGTGCTTGGGATACATCATAACAAAATTAGAAAATGAACTGAAAAGCAAGTCCTCGTCCCCTCTGATTGTCAAGCCATTGTCCAGGGACAGTCACTTGAACTATGTCTTGTGTAGCCCTTCAAAACCTGTCTGTGCTTGTGTCCGTGCACATTCCACCAGGGAGATCGTACTACACTTTTTTTTCATGAAACAATATATCTTGGGGACCTTTCTCATCAGTCCCTTATCCTTTTTAACATCAGCAGAGCTCTCCACTGGGTGGGTGGACCAGCCTTGATCTCACTAGTCTCCTCTGGATGGACATTTAAGCGTCTCCAGCCATTTGCCATTGCACACATGCTGCAGTCTACGTCTTCGTTTGGACATCATCTTGCACATGTGTCAGTCTGTCCAAAAATTCCTAGAGCACTGGCCCTGTGTCCTGCTGGTTAAGTTTGGCGTGCTCTGCTCCAGCAGCCCAGGTTCGCAGGTTTGGATCCTGGGTGCTGAGCTGCACCACTGTCGGCCATGCTGAGGCAGCGACCCACATACAAAATAGAGGACGATCGGCACAGATGTTAGCTCGGGGCTTGTCTTCCTCCAGCAAAAAAAAAGAAAAAGAAAGAAAGTTCCTAGACACGCAATTGTGGAGTCTGTGGAAATGAACATATTCTATTTTGAGAAAGTTTCCCCAGTCTTGTTTTTTTGTCAGAAACTTCACTGGTCTGTGAACTTCTGAAGTCTAGGAATCCAGGTCACAGCCATCTCCCCCCGCCCTCCTTTCCCTGACCCCTGGCATCAACTGCTCTGACCTCCATTTCTAAAATTTTGTCATTTCAAAAATGTTATACAAGTGGACGTAACCTTTGAGGATTGGTGTTTTTCAGAGCATAATTCCCTGGAGATTCATCCGAGTCGTTGTGTATTTCAGTAGCTCATTTCTTTTTACTGTTGAGTGGCAATCTGTGGTATGGATGTACCAAGTTTATTTAACCATTCACCCATTGAACGACAGCTGGTTTGTTTCCAGCTTTTGATTATTAGGCATACAGCTGCTAAGAACATTCCTGTGTAAGTCTTTGGGTAAACATAAGTTTTCATTTCTCTGGGATAAATGCCCAAGAGTGCAGTTGCTGGATCATATGGTCCGTGCATGTTTAGTTTATAAGAAACTGCCAAACTATTTTCCAGAGTGACTGTATTATTTTACATTCCTGTCAGGAATACACAAGCGATCCAGTTTCTCCACATCCTAGCCAGCATTTGGTTTATCACATTTTTTGTTTTAGCCATTTCGATAAGTGTGTAGTGCTATCTCATTGTGGTTTTAATTTGCATTTCCCTGATGGCTAACGATGTGGAGCATCTTTCCAAGTGCTTATATGCCATCTGTATATCCTCTTCAGTGAAATATCTGTTTGCATCTTTTGCCCATTTTCTAATTGGATTGTTTCTTTTTTTATTGTTGAGTTTTGAGAGCTTTTTTAAAAAGTACATTCCAGGGGCTGGCCCGGTGGCACAGTGGTTAAGTGCGCACGTTCCGCCTCGGCGGCCCAGGGTTCACCGGTTCGGATCCCAGGTGCGGACATGGCACCGCTTGTCAAGCCATGCTGTGGTAGGCATCCCACATATAAAGTGGAGGAAGATGGGCACGGATGTGAGCTCAGGGCCGGTCTTCCTCAGCAAAAAGAGGAGGATTGGCAGCAGATGTTAGCTCAGGGCTAATCTTCCTCAAAAAAAATTAAATAAATAAAAATGAAAAATGTATTCCAGATACTAGTCTTTGTCAGATACGTGTTTGTAAATATTTTCTCCCAGTCTATAGCTTTTCTTTCCAGCCTCTTCACATGGGCTTTCACAACCAAAAAAATTTAAATTTAATGAGTTCCAATTTATCAATTTTTTCTTTTATGGATCGTGCTTTTTGATGTCTGTGTAAATTTGAGTTTTGAAATGTGTAAATACATTCATTTTTAAGTTTTTTAATGAAAAAGAGTATTAAAGATGTAAATAGTAATATTAAAATGCCTGCTACATACCACTTCAAATCATCTGGCACGCCAGCTTTAAGAACGCTGATCCAGTGCACAGTAGGCGCCCCAGGGATGGGCATGCTTGGGAGCTTCCCATAGCTGTGCCCACCCGTGATCCCCTGCTCTTCCCTCCCTACAGATCAACATGTACCTGGTGTCGCGCACCCTGTTCGCGCTGTGCCGCCTTGGCGTGGAGAAAGGCTACATCCCTGAACCCAAGCGGGACCCATTCCCGCTGCTCACTGCCGTGGTGTGGGGGCTGGTCCTGTGGCTGTTTGAGTACCACAGGCACACGCTGCAGCCCTCCCTGCAGTCTTCCATGACCTACCTGTACCAGGACAGCAACGTGTGGCACGACATCTTAGACTTCCTCGTCTACAACAAGAGCCGCCCCTCGCAGTGACGCGGACCCAAGGTGCTTATGGGGTCTTGGACACCCGAGTAGGCTCCCGGCTGTGTCTGGCTGTGGCTTGAGAGGTGTCCATCAGTGAAACCTCCCAGAGGATCCTGCTTTCTCAAGATCATGGGTCTCAGGCTCTAATTTTATTATCCCAGGGTTCCATTTGCCGAAGTAAAAGCACTGATTGTCAGATCCCATTAGGTACTCTTGAATGGTGGAACAAGTGGCTGCATCAGGCTGAGGAGCCTTGGGCATGGTTCCAGCTGTGCTGCCGACCTCTGTGACACCAGGGAAAGTCACACCCCCTCTGGGCCTCAGGGGTCATCGAGCTCAGAGGAGGGCCCTGAAGTCTCTTTCTGGTGGGTATGCTCTTTGGCTGTTCTTATGTAATAGTGGGCTCCTTGCTGGTGGGCAGTGGGTTGCAAATAGTTTTTACAAATATTAAGTTCCTTGTCTCAGGTGATCTGTTGGAGAAGCTCTAGAGTTCCACTGTCCAATAGAAACACAGTGTGAATCACACATGTCCTTGAAATTTTTCTAGCAGCCGCATTAAAAAAAGGTAGAAAGAAGCAAGTGAGATTAACCTTAATTATATATTTTAACCCAATATTTCTAAAATATTATCACTTGAACATGTAATATAAAAATGAGATACTTTCTTTTCTTTTTTCTTGTCCTAAGTCATCAAATCAGGTGTGTATTTTCCACTTATAGCACATCCCAATTTGACCACATTTCAAGTGTTCAGTAGCCACGTGTGGCTAGTGGCTACCATAATGGACTACACCGATATAGAACACTTCTTTCCTTGTAGAAAATTCTAGTGGACAGTGCAGATATAGAGCTCAGGGACATGGGTTTGAGTCCCCACTCTACCACTGTGTAACCTTGGGTAAGGTTCTTACCCTCTCAGAGCCTCAGTTTCTTATAAAATGAGGATAATAATAACACCCAGTGTCCACATTGGACTTGTGTAGATACAACTGCTGCAACTACTACTAATCACTTCCGTTTAGTGAGCCCCTACTTCCTCCTGGGTGCTTTGCACATATTTTTAATCGATACAGGGACCTTGCAAATATGTGTTTTGATCCCCATTTCACAGATGTGGAAACTGAGGATCACAGAGGGGAAGTAACTTACCCAAAGTAATACAACTAGTATAATAGCCAAACAAGGGTTTGAACCCAGGTCTATCTGATTTTAAAGCTCATTTGTTTTAGTGCCTTACTTTAAATTTAGAAACCTAGGGGTCGGCCTGGTAGCACAGCGGTTAAGTGCGCACTTTCTGCTTTGGCGGCCCGGGGTTCGCCCGTTCGGATCCCGGTTGCGGACATGGCACTGCTTGGCAAGCCATGCTGTGGTAGGCGTCCCACATATAAAGTAGAGGAAGATGGGCATGGATGTGAGCTCAGGGCTAGGCTTCCTCAGCAAAAAGAGGAGGATTGGCAGCAGTTAGCTCAGGGCTAATCTTCCTCAGGAAAAAAAAAAAGAAACCTAAGCTATGCTATGCAAATGTTAGCTAGTTATAGGTTCTGTTCTGGAGGGGTTGCAAACTCAGTGCCTTCAGGGGTCTGGCAAGTGGCATAAATAATAAAGTTCTGGGTGCTATGCAAGCGTGATGGGATGTGGTGTACTGGAGGCTTGTGTGCCAGACTGATTTTTTAAAACCACCAAGCTGGACAAATCAAACAAATCTCCAGGAGATTTGGTCCATGGACCACCAATTTGAGACCCTTGGTCTAGTAGGAATACTTCAGTCTCTGTTTATATTTTAGAACTTCCTAGTAGAAATGTGCATGAGTCACTGGAGATCTTATTAAATGCAGGTTCTGATTTGGTGGGTTTGGGGTGGGGCCTGAGATTCTGCATTCCTCACAGGCTCCCAGATTCTGCTGCTGCTAGTCTGAGCCGCACCTTGAGTAACAAGGTAGTAGGGAATGATGTGAGGCCAACCATTATCCCGTGTGACAAATAAGGAAGCTGAGTCACAAAGCTGATAGGTAATCGAGGCGGGAATAGGTCTGGTTCTAAGAGCTGTGTTCTCAGCCACAATGTTGTACTGCAAGCTTGGAGAAGGTGACCTTGAAGGTTACTTAGTTCTCTCTGTGGAGGCTGAATGAGATCCTGAGGTTATGGGGAGGGGAGAGGGTGGCCATTAGCAAGTGGGTTTTATAAGCAGATGCTGGGGGTGGCTTGCCCACGTCCCTTCTAACTTACTGCTTCAGTGCACAAGCCAACTTTTCCAGCTGCCACTCCTGTGTTTTTCTGCCTGAGGGCACCTTCTTCACCCCACTATGGCAGACCTGCAAGGCCAGAGGATTGACACATCCCAGGAGCAGCCCTCAACCAGTGAGTGATGAACGCCCCCGCCCACACTGGGTGGGATAACTGAGACACATGCTGCACACTGGCTTCCAGAGCGCCCAGCAGGACTGAGATGCAGTTGCCCACGGTGGACACTTGCTTGATAACACCCCCTTCCCTGTCTTCCTTCCTCATGCCCCTACCATTGCTTGCTGGGACCACTTCCCATATAAACCACTTGCACTCAGATTGTCTTGGGTCTGCTTTCGGGGGAACCCAAACTAAAATTGGCCTCTGGTGCAGCAGGTTGAGAGGTAGTACAACATGGTGGTTAGGGATGTAGGCTTTGGGGCCAGCGTGCCCAGGCTCAGCTCTGGCCCCGCTGTTTCCTTGGGCAAGTGACTTAACCATTCTGTGCCTCTGTTTTGTCATCTGTAAAATAGGCATGCTAATAGCACACACCTCATAGGGTGGTCTGGAGAATTAAATGATACGACTCATATAAAGTAAGCACTCAAAGTTTGCTGTTACTTCTAACATAACGTCCAAACAGAAGGGAGCGTGGCCCTGAGAACTGAGTACGCCTGTGCAGAGGGTTCCTGGACCCGATTCCAGCGTCTGTGTGTGTGTGGAGGCTTCCCCACACCCAGAAGCTGTCCTCGGATGCCAGCAGGGTATCCGAGAATTCAACTCAATTCTGACTCTCTCTACCCAGAGATAGAATCAGACTCCACAGGGAACGGGCTCGGTCCCACAAGAGACTGCCCTCCACTCAGAGGTCGGTCACAAGCCCAGATGGTTACCTGTGCTTCTGATCAATCGGCTACAAACCAGGGTTTCCCACAACCGCCTCCTCAGGTTCTATTGATTTGGTAGAACGGCTCACAGAACTCAAGAAAACCCGTTTACTCATTAGATTACCGATTTATTACAAAGGATACTAAAAGAAACAGATCAACAGCTAGATGAAGAGATATATAGGGCGAGATCCCAAACAAAGGAGCCTCTGTCCTCGTGGAGCTTGGGGACAGGCACGGTGGCATGTGGAAGCTCTCTGAAAAAGGGTGATGAGCTGCCCTTTTGGGGTTTTTTGGAGGCTTTTTAAGTAGTCATGATTGACTAAGTCATTGGTCTTTGGCAATTGATCAACCTCAAGCCCCTCCCCACTCCCTGGAGGACCTGGGGTGGGACTGAAAGTTCCAGTCCTCTGATCACATGGCTGCTTCTCCTGCCAACCAGCCCCCACCCTGGGTGGGGTCCAAAAGTCACCTTTGTTAACATAAACAAGAAATTTCAAGGGTTTTGGGAGCTGTGAGCCAGGAACTGTGAACGAAGACCAGGTATATATGAGAAATATATTTTGGTCATCTGGATGGCCAAATATATATTTCTTATAAATCACAATATCATGCCCTGCTTTTAGCCTGTCCTACCCCCCAGCTGAAGGTAAAGCCTTGGCTGCCACCCCTCCCGACGTCCCCCCACTGCCGCTGGAGTTTGGCTGGCTCCACCACCGACTGTCTCTGCTCTCTAAGAATAGGTTTCCCTCACAGATGGCATCGCTCTGGATCCTGCCAGAGCATCTGGTGCCTCCAACTGCTCACTCCAGGGAGGAAGGCAGTGTGGTCCTTGCCGGGGAGCAGAGCTCTGGCTTCCAGCAGACCTGGGGGGAGTCCCCACTCGGCTCCCTCCTAGCTGAGCTTCCACTTCCAAAGATCTGTAAAACAGAGATTGCCAAAGGGCCCTTGGCACACAGTTAGCACTCCGTAAATGCTAGTTCCTGAAGCAGCACAGTGGTTTAACATGTGTTTAGTAAGCACCTGCTATATTCCTATGAAGTCTGACATGCAAGACTATAAAAAATAATTTTTCATCAATAAGACTTACACATAGTACAAAACTTAAATGGTACAAAAGGTGCATAACAGGGAAAAGTCAGGTCCCCTCCTACACCCCAGCTCCACCCCTAAGCCCCTTCCCTTGCCAGGGGCCCTCAGTGCTGGCACTTTCTAGTACAGCCTTCCTGAGACTGTCTGCACAGCCACCTGTCATGTCTTGTAAGTAACTTTTGCATTGCACTGTCATTTCAACAGCTCTTTGACATTTCTTCCTTGTCCTCTGCATGTTTGGTTTCTCTTTGATCAATAATCTGGTATGAAAGTGAGTCCTTTCTTTGAGCTGTTTCCCCCCAACTTCTCCGCCAAGCCCCTACCCTCAATATCTCAGGCAGGTCCTTACTGTGATCCAAGTGAAAATGGACCACCCTAGCTGTCTTGAGCCTTACTGTAGATGGCGCCCAACATTCAGGCCCATGGAACTCCAAGTGAAAGGGGAAGGACAAAACCCAAGTTAATTTGGGGCCCTCCTGCTGCTCTGCTCCCAAATTAGAGATTGTTCGGTGAACCCATGTGAGAGCGATGATTCACAGGCTGGGATGCCAAGAAACCGCCTCCTGTGATGCTCGCTGCTCCCGCCTTCCACATCACAGGCTCCAGAAAGTGTCCTGGAGATGGCGTTCCTTTCCCCGTTGTCCCTTCTCCCACTGCCGTGAGTGCATTTGGGGTTTATAAGAATCAGGCTTTGAATGTGCCACCCTCCTAAACCAGAACATTGTGCTGTGCTCCACCTCCCGGCGCGAACCCCACATCCTCACCACAATCTTCGACTTCAGGGTTGCCTTCTTTGATGAATTAGAGAGTACTTTAAAAAGAAATATATTTTTTTTCTCTCCTTGTCTTGTTCCAGATTCATAGGGAGAAAGTGTGTCTTACCTCAGCTTTGAAGAGTATTTTGGGTGAGAGGGTTTTAATTTTTAACTAGCGGGTCTCCTGCAGGACTCACTCTGGTGAGCTGGAGGCCACACGGGCCAGGCAGAGGACAGAGGGAAAGCTGGGCTCTCTTCTGAGGACTTTTGAGAGAAGGCTTCCTAACAGAGGGCTCTGCTTTCTGTGCTTGGTCTCTGTGCTCAGAGCTGCTGTAGATGCCATGATTTCATAAACAGGACAAGACCAGGCAGAACTGAAATTCAGGTCGTGGGGTCTCTCTCTCCGAAACCTTGTTCTCACTGCTCTTCTGGGCTTCTCCCTTCAGCCTCTCTTCCTGGGCTGGACGTCAGCTGAGAGAAGGATCAGGGCCAGACCACATCAGCTCTTTTAAGACACTCCTTTGGAGGGTGTGGTTTTTTTGTATGCATCAGGAACCCTTTTGGCATCTGGTGAGGACTATGAACCCTTCTCAGAATGCTGTTTTTAAAACCCATAAAATAAAATACACAGGATTACAAAAGACAACAATTATATTGAATATGGAAATAATTATCAAAAAAAAAATTTTTAAGATTGGCACCTGAGCTAACAACCGTTGCCAATCTTCTTTTTTATATTTTCTGGTTTTTCTCCCCAAATCCCCCCAGTACATAGTTGTATATTTTGGTTGTTGGTCCTTCTAGTTGTGGCATGTGGGACGCCACCTCAGCGTGGCCTGATGAGCGGTGCCATGTCCGCGCCCAGGGTCTGAACTAGTGAAACCCCGGGCCACCGAAGCGGAGCACACAAACTTAACCACTCGGCCGCAGGGCTGGCCCCTCAAAAAATTTTTAAAACTTGTGATTTAGTAATAGATTTTTTTAACACATTAAATAACAAGATCTATTGGCAGATCCAAAACTACCACAATTTCACAGGTGCCTAAACATAAACTCAAGGTCCCTGCAGCACCTGTGACATGGCAATAGCTGTGACTGCCGTTGGCAGTTTGTCTTTCTACAGTCCCAGGTGCCGCCATAGGCCTCTGGTGTGTTGCCTACATTCAGAATTGAAGGAAATGTTACATTTCAGTTAGAGGCCAGTGAAAATAGAGTTGAGATTTTTTTCCTGTCCAAGTTCATGGAATCTGGGTTCATGGATTGCAGATTCAGAGCCCCTGCTTGAGAGTGACCTTCCTGGCCCCACCTCATGGCCGCTGACATTGTTTACCAAGCCCTGAGCACGGGAATAATAAAAATAATGGCTAATGTTGACTGAGTCCTTACTAAGTATCTGGTGATATTGGCGGCTAGGATTCAGCAAAGAACGAAGCCAGTTCTTGCCCACCTGGGGCTTACAGTCTAGGGAGGGGAGACTGACAAATGAATACACAAATGCGCTAATTTCAGAGGGCGGTCAGCGCTGTGAAGTCAGTGGTACAGGGCAGCGTAATAGAATGAGTTGGAATAGGAGAACAAGAGCGTCTGTTTTCCAGGGAAGTCCTCTCTGAGGAGGTAATGTTTGCTCTGGGACCTGAATGATGGAGGAGAGAGCCATGCAAAGGTGTAGAGGAAGGGGGTTCCCGGCATAGGATCTGCCAAGTGCACAGGCCCTGAGGAAGGAACGAGCTGAAAGCATTCTAGGGCCTGGCAGGAGGCCAGCATGGCTGGGACAGAGAGCGTGCAGGGTGGGGGCGCATTGGAGCCTTGGAGGTGGAGTCCAAGAGGCTGGCTGGGCCCATCAGGCAGGCTTTGTGGGCCAGAGTAAGGGGGTTGGGTTTTCTTCTAAGTGTGACTGGCAGCCTTTGGCAGGTTTAAGCAGGGGAGGTGATGCTGTGATTTGCATTTTGGAGAGAGCCTTCTAGCTGTGTGTGGAGAATAGAGCATAGGGGCCAGATGAGAGACCCATGGTGGCCTGGACCAGGGTGGGGCTGCGAAGTGGAAAGAAGTGGGCAGATCTGGGGTGCAATTTGGAGATAAACTCAGTGGCCCAGGGTTTTGGAGGTGGAAGTGAGGAAGAGGGGCAGCAAATGACCCCCATGTTTCCCCTCCTTAGGCCTTGCCCCCCGCCCAACTGGGAAACAGGCCCTGACCTTGCCCCTGCTCGCCTCCTCAGCCCCCTTCAGCCCTCCATGGCCCCTCCAGGGCCAGCCACCCGCCCACAGGGCCCCTGGCATGCGGGCTTCCCAGCTGGCCCCGATTGTCGTTACTCCCCAGGGAGTCATGGGAACACACTCCCCCTGCCCCCTCCACCCCCCTCTTCCCAGACAGGGCCAGGCCCTAACAATGCCCCCTCAGCCAGCCAGTGGCCTGGACACAATGCCCCTGTTTCGGTTCATTGCCAGCTCCCGGAGGCCTGCTGGGTTTCCTGGCCTGTTTGGCATATATATAACTCTGGCTTCCAGCAGGGATTTTTTTTTCTTATTAAAAATAAAAGCTCTCTGGCTCCTCCTCTCTGAATATCTTAATATATTATAAAAAGTCTTTCTCTCCTGAGCCCTCCCTGCCTGCATTTGCCATGTGCCTGTCAAAACGGGGACCAAATGCAGGTCAGCATCAGCGAGAAAAACAGAAAAAGAAAGAAAAGTTGCTTGCTCCCCCGTGGCTAATCTCGAATATGCTGGAGATGCTGAAGGTGATAAGAATAATCTGAGGGTTTATGACATGGCAGGCACCGTGCCGGGCACTTGCTGTCCACCGTATCTCATTACTTCTCAGACACCATCAAAGAGGACGCACAACATTATTTTGAGCCCCTAAGAAAGAAAAGAGCTCCTGCCTAAAAATGGACGTGCTATCAGTTATAAGATGCTCCTCAATTTCAGAGATGTTAAATAGGAAAAACGAAGTCTTAGAATCAGTGGAATGTGGGATTGTCCCCTCTACACACTTCGGTGCCCTCCACATGTATTTTTCTCTTGCCTCTGTGTCCACCTGTGCCTGATAGGGTTTGGGAGGCAGGGCAGGGATTGCTGTGTGAAAACTCTCCTGTTCTGCAGCCTGACGGGAACAGTTTTTCTTTCCTCTTTGGAAAAACTGAGAGGAGAAGTAGGCAAGCAGCTTCAGTGATCCATCCTTCATTCTTAATAACAGCTGACATTTATCCAGTACTCTCTATGTGCCAGGTACTGTCCTCAGCACTTTAGTAGCTCATTTAATGTCCCAACAACCCTATCGGGTAAACACTATTATTATTATCATCCCCATTTTACAGATGACAAAACAGAGCCCCTCTGCTCTAAGGGCTCCCTACCCCCTCACTGTGGCCCTGGGCAGGGCAGGCATGGCCCCTATGTCTGGTTTTTCCCCCTCTCCCTGGAAAAGCATAATCCATCCTCAGGGTCTGAGGTGATGCGGAGAAAGGAAGTGGCACTGGCAAGGAGAGAGGTCCCCAGGGCATGACTCAGGGAATAACAGGGGTTTGGGGGAAGGGAGGCTCCCTTATCGACCTGAGACCTGTCCACTTACATTGCACCTTGGACCCTCTGGCCGACACCCAACTGGACAAATGGACCAACTGATGGCCAAGGATTTGGCCAAGGTCACACAGCCAGGCAGCTGTTGGCTGGCACTAAGCCCCATGTCTCCTGTTTTACCATGAAAGGCCACTTTTCCTTCTCTCCCATGTCCATGTCTTCTCTTTACTTACCTGCAAAGCCAAGGAGCTGTGCTGGTGCCGGTCGGTTCCTTGGCAGTAATGATAGCACTAATAGTAGTTAAAATTTATTGGCTGCGTACTCTGTGCCAGGCACAGGCATCAGGGACTGCAGACTCAGAAACCTGGAGTGGCAGGGCAAGTAAGGTCACTGAGGGAGGCAAGCCAGGCAGGAACTCTGATGGCCTGGAGGGTCAAGGCTCTGGCTAAATGGGGGACAGCAACTGCTTAGCACCATGATGGCCTGGCTAGTATTGCCAGATATTAGTTTTAAAAGAAACAGTAATATTTGAATTTTTATATAGTATTTCCCAATTAAAAAAATTTGTAACGAATTCGTAATTCAGAAAAAATACTCTGTAGGCAAATTAAATCATACCTGTGGGCCAGTTTGAGAACTCTGCTGGTCCTGTTTTCTCAATTAACCCTGACATCTATCCTGTAAAGGAGCCTTTGCCCCTCGTTCTGTGGATGGGGCAAGCAAAGCCCTTCTAGAGGGTACATCACTTCCTCAAGGTCGTCTAGCCAAGCCACATAGTTGGGGTCTGCCTGACTTCCAAGGCTTGCCCCTGCGTTAGCCGCAGATGGGGAGGGAGGGCTGTGTTCAGACACAGCCGGAACTGGCATGGCGACAGAACGTCTCCAGGGACTGTAAACCGTCAGTCAAAGGGAGAATTCAGTGTAGCAACGAGGGATCATTCGAGACAACCATGATGTTGCAGACATCAGACTCCCCGCCTCCCTCTGCCAGAACTCAACAATGGCTTTCTCTGTGCCCCTTAATCAAATTAAGTCACCACAGAATCATTTCTCCCAGTTAGGCACTTCATGTTTGGGGACTTTTTTTTTTCAAGCTAAGAATGTATGTTTAGGGAGGTGGTGTGTGTGGAATAAATACCTTTGAATTATTTGTGTCATTTGTCAAACTTCTTAATTAGCGTATTGTGCAGGTACGTAGAAATAATTCTGACTCTCCCACTGGACTGTGATCTCCAGGTATCAGAGCTGGGTCTGTTTTGCTTTCAGCCATCTCCCCAGCACCTAGCACAATGCTGACACATAGTAGGTGGTTAGTAAATATCTGTGGTTTGAATGAGTGAGGCTCATTCAAGCAAGTGAATTGACTTGTCCACGGTCACACAGACCAAGGTTCCTGTTGACATCCACTTGATTTAGAAGCTCATGTTATCACTTCTACACCATCCTGCCTCTTGGCAAGAATCGAGGGAAAAGCGTCTCCAGGGCCAGGATCACGGGCCCAGGAGCTTCCAGCCCCTGGATTCCTCTACGGTAAGGGGTTGGTGGAGGTGGTGATGACGGTAAGCCACTCTCCACCCTAGTACCTTTGGGAAACCACACATAATCTTGACAGCCCCAAGCCTGGCTCTTGGGGTATTTACGGAGGATGACGGGGTATGAGGGCAGGCCCTCCTGGGCTTTGCCTTGAAACAGGCCAAGTTCCCATCTCAGTTCTGCTTTGTGACCTTGAGCTGCACTTCCTTCCTCCTGCACCATGTGGATAAACAACCTTCACTTATGGGATTATCAGGTTGAAAGGAGATCATCAATGGAAGTGGCTGCCTGGTAATTGTGGATGTTTTGGAAGCTTCCCAGCCTCAAGAGAACTGTTGATGTTGAAAATGGCCTTATCAGGATCTGCCAGGCTTGGGGCCAAAGGGACCCTATCTCTCAGGCCTTTGCTGCTTTTGAGTGGGTATTAATAGATACAGAAGGCCCTTATCTCTTCCTTGATTTCACACCAGGAATTCTGGTCTTCACTCCTTTCTGCTGCAGCAGGGCAGGAGGGATTGTGGGAAGGAGGGCACCAGCTTCTACCTGGGAGGCTGTGGACTTGAATACTTCAGGGAGGGCAGGGCTCTGAAAAACCCCTGGCTTTAGCTTCACCAAGCCTGCATAATAGCCTTTTCCTCTGCTAGGGAAGCTCACGCCCTTTGGGACTCAGTTTCCTCATCATAAAATGGGGCAATAATAACAGTATCTGTCTTCCAGCAACCAGGACAGTGCTTGGCGCATGGCAGGTGTTCAATAAGTGTTTGTTGAGTGACTATTGGATATGAGAGGGCTTTACAAAAGTGAATGTTACTGTTATTGAGATGCTTTTGGAAGATGTGGAGGAAGGAATCTCCATCTGGAAGGGGGATGTTGCAGGCTTCTCTCACCCTCTGTCAGGGTCTGGCTTGGTTATTTCAGATGAGACCTAGCATTCCAATAGGAGCTTCTCTCACTGGGGAGGAGAGAGTGACAGGCTGGCCCCAGGGATAGGAATCCAGTGTAGGCCTGATTCTATCACTGGCTGGCTTCACAGGTCTCTACCCCCGAATGGGCCTCAGTTTTCCCATCTGTGCAGCAAGAAGCTTGCATAGTCTCAGTGGTCCCTTCCAGGGTTGACACAGTCTAGGATTTGCAGCAAGTAATTTCACAGACTGCTTAGGAAACTCCCACTGCTTTCCTAAACCACCTCATAATTCATGAAACCCCTTCAGATCCCTTAGGCTTTTCATCCTCACGGCACCCCGGAAGGGGCCAGGGCTATGTGCCCATTTTACAGATGAGGAAACTGAAGCTGAGAAGTACCCTCGAGGGGCTGGAATTTGAGGCTGTCCCACACGTTTTGGTTATACAGGTATACCACTTTGTTCTCAAATGGGAAAGTACAGAAAAACTACCTGGAATGGGGGGGAGGGGTTGCTTGTGAAAATGTGGATTGCCGGGCACTTGGGGATTCTTAATTGGCAGGGCTGGGGTGCACCCAGAGTTAACAAGAGCCCAGGTGATTCTGTAGCCAGGGCCCTAAGGACTACTCTCGGACAACCAGGGCTCCCTGTTGCATTCTAGGTGGCCTGTGGCATGAGCCTCTGGTTTCTTTCCTAACCCTTCTCAGTACCTGCTCTGGGCCAGGCCAGTGGTGGGAAGAAGCCCTGCTGGAGCTCCCAGTCTGGTAGGGGAAGTAGATGGAGAAACCAAGTGTGTGGTCAGTGCTGGAACAGAGGCAGCATCGGGCAATGGAGGACTCTGGGGGGCTCCCTGGAGGAGGTGATGTATATACTGGGCCTAGGGACTTGATTCTTGTTTGTGTCTCAGCTACTTTTTTTCACGTGGGTCATCTCCACAAGATGACACAAATTCGTAGAAATTATCAATTTCACATCTTTGCCCTCAGTGCTGGCACAAGGCCTGGCACAGAGGAGAGGACAATATTGGTCAAATCAGCTGACCTGAGCAATGAGAAATGGCTGATGGAGAGGTCCCAGGGCCTCCGGATTAAATGCATTTTCATGCTCAGCACCCTCACCTCCTCCCTTTGTGAGGTCTAACATGGAGTTAGTTTAACGGTGGAAATTCCTCATCGTGTAGTAAACATTTGTTACCTCTCTGTTCCCCTAAACTGTGAGCTCCTGAGGGCCAGGAGTCAAGAACGGGACACAGAGCAGGCTCTCAAGTTTGTTGAATGAATGAGTTCAAGCAGGAGCTGTGTACGGGCTATGGAAGAGATTCCAGCTAAAACGGGTCTTGCAGGAAAATCCCAAACTGTATTAGGCCAGACGTCCCTCCACCACTCCTGGCATCCCCCTTCTACTTGGGCTCTGGGTGACAAAGGTAGGGCGGGTGCAGGATTTGGAAGGAAAGGGCAGAGGCTGGGCAAATTGAGGATGGGAGATGTAGCTGGGGCTTTGGAGGTGGGCCTGAGAACCTAGAAAAGAGGGGCGGTTTCTAGAAATCTGGGCTGAGGGTGTTGGGGCTACAGGTGGTGGCTGTGGTGGGGAACTCCGAGGGTCACGTGGGGTCTGCTGATGGTGAGAGGTGCAGAAGCGACGCTCAGTCCCAAAGGTCTCCAGACGGATCAGCAGGTGAGGTGTGTCGGGGCGGGGGCGGGGCCACCACGCCTCGAGCCCAGGCCTTCGCGGCTGGGGGCGGGGAGTGCGACCGCCCAGGGCCCCGCCCCGACAAAGCCTGCGCGCGCCCCGTCCCGCAATTGGCCGCACCGCCTCGCGCCGCCGCCCCGTCCCGCCCCCCGCCGCCGGTCCGGCGCGCTGCAGCCAATGGGCACGGTCGCCGTCGCCTCCGTCACGGCCCGGCCAGCCAATGGTGGCAGCGCTCGGCGGCGCGTGGCTCTTTCGCGGCAAAAAGGATTTGGCGCGTAAAAGTGGCCGGGACTTTGCAGGCAGCGGCGGCCGGGGGCGGAGCAGGATCGAGCCCTCGCCGCGGCCTGCCGCCATGGGCCCGCGCCGCCGCCGCCGCCTGCCCCCCGGGTCGCGCGGGCCGTGAGCGCCATGGCCGTAGCTGGGGCCCCCGCGGGCGGCCCGTGCGCGCCGGCGCTGGAGGCCCTGCTCGGGGCCGGCGCGCTGCGGCTGCTCGACTCCTCGCAGATCGTCATCATCTCCACCGCGCAGGACGCCAGCGCCCCGCCGGCCCCAGCCGGCCCCGCCGCGCCCGCCGCCGGCCCCCGCGACCCCGACCTGCTGCTCTTCGCCACGCCGCAGGCGCCCCGGCCCACACCCAGCGCGCCGCGCCCCGCGCTCGGCCGCCCGCCGGTACGGACACCCGGGACTCTGGGCCAAGCGCGCTGCCAGGACCCCCGCGCAGACCCAGGCGGGGCGCGGTGTTTGGCCCGAAGGCAGCGGGGGCGGGGGAGGGGGTGCTGAGGCTCCCGGGCTGGGCGGTGCCGAGCCTGGGCTGGGCCTCCGGGCCCCGCCCCGGGGTGCAGGGTGACCTCGGGCCAGTCCTTGTTTGCTTCTCTGCGCCCTGGGCCTCAGCTTCCTCACTGGAGCCGCGCGTGGGTCAGACTCAGATAATAATGGCCCACGTGTATTCACCTGGCGCTGACTGCCTGTCAGGCCTCTGGCGAACTTCGAGCCAGCTAAAACTCATAACCACGCTCTGAGCTCGGTGACCCATCTGAACTGAGGCTCAGAGAGGGGAAGCGACTTGCCCCCATCACAGGGCTCAAAGTGGTGAGACTGGGATTTGAACTGAGGCCCGCTGGCTTCAGACCAGAGCTTGTGGCCGGGTGGTGGGCACGGTTGCTTGGGGAAGTGAAGGGGGGCATCCTGGGGCCAGACCTTTGAAGGGCCATTAAGGAGACCCTCCTTCCTGCCTCAGCGCTTGACTGCCAGGTGCAGGCCTGGCCCTCTGGGCCTCTGGGGACAGGCCTCCTGGCTGGGAGGCCTTCTCTGAAGGGGCGGGGTGGCTGGGCCAGCTGCTGATCCCCTCCCTCTGCCTGTCCTTCCATCTGCCACCCTCCACCCGCCCAGGGCCTGGTTGCCATGGAGCCTCATTAATCAGGCAGGCAGACCCCTGGGCCCCTGTGGAAGTACTGGGTAGGCTGGGCCTCTGGGAGATGCCTTGATAAAGTGCTCCCTGAGCAGCAAGAGGCTCAAGACCAGGTCAGACTGGGGGGCCCAGAAGAGGCAGCTGAACTGCAGGGGGAGAAGGGAGTGGAGGCCTGGAGCTTGGACCTGTGGGCTGCGGGACAGGGTGTGGAGACCAGTTTGACTGGCACAGCCTGTGGGTGAAGGTGGGGCAGGCAGGAGGGGTCTCAGCAGGGGGCTTGGAGCAAGTAGGAGGGGTGAGGCAGGGCCCTGCGCAGGGAGATGGAAGCTGCCCAACTGCTGATGGGGGCCTGGGTGGCAGCTGGTCCCTGAGGCATCCAGACAAGGCTCCCCCAACCTCATTGGCCCCATGCCCACTGCTGCCTTCCGGAATCACCAAGATGCTAATAATAATAACAATAGCAGCCACTATTGTTTTGAGACTGTTTTGTGTGTCAGGCTCTGTGCCAAGCACTTTACCCAGTTAACTCATTTAACCCTCTCGGCAACCTTCCCCTTTTACAGATAGAGAAACTGAGGCCTGGAGATGTTGGAACCTTCCCTAGTCCTTCAGCTAGTGAGTGGTAGGACCAGTCCAAACTTCCCAACTAGTTAACTGCTAGGATGCCTTGCCTCCTATAGATGCTAATAGAGATTGAAGGAAGCTCAGGGGCCCTTCCTCCTACTGAGTGAGGGGGAGGGGGATTGTACCAGGAGTGGGTCACCTGGCTTGTCTCCCATACCCTGATGGCCTATCCCTGCAGGTACCAGCTTGGGGCCCTGGACAAGTATCCTCCATTTAGCTGTCTGACAAGTACTTACAGGCCCAGGGCTGTGGGTCCTGCCCTCAGGGAGCTGAGCTCCAGGCTCAGAGGAACTGCCAGAGACTGGGCTGAGGAGACATGCCCTCTGCTCCACCCCCAGTGGTGTCAGGGGCAGCCTCACTGGGCCTGAGCATTCCATTCATTCAACAGTTGTTGACTTTGTGAGTGCCCATGAAGTACTAGGCACAGAGGCAAGTAAGGAGCCTCTGCCTTCACAGTACTTAGGGGCTAGTGGGCATTTTCTGCCAGTGGGTAGGGGTGGGGGCCTAGCTTTTGCCCTCCAACACCCCCCAACTCTTGTACCTGTGAGTAGCCACTGGCCGTATGAGCTGTGACCTCCACCGACCTCTGCACTGGCATGCATTTGGGGCAGTCCTTGAAACAAGCTGCAGGGTCAGCTTCTGCACCAGTGAGCATTCATTGAGCACTTCCTGCATACAAGGCTTTGTGCAATTCAGCCCTTCCTTCTGGCCCTTCCTCTCCACCTCTACCCTGTTGTCATGGCTATTAAAAAACAAACTAAATGTAGTACACATTTACTATAGAAAAAGTTAAGAGACGAAGGTTGAAGGGGGCGGGGTCTCAGCCCCATCCATTTTTCCTTGTTTTCTTTTCCTAAGCCTGTTCTGTTTTGTTTTTTGGGGTGGTTATGACAGCTTTCCTTTTCTAAAGTTTTAAAAATTGTAGTTTTTCCTTTATTTCAACGTTCAAACAGTGCATCATTCACACTTTACAGACAAGGCATCAGTCCCCCATCCCCCCCCCATACAGAGGTTACCTCTGAGATGGATTCTGTGATAACAGAAACTGAATCAGAGAAAAACGATTGCATGAGTTTTTTAATCCAAAAAAGGATCATATAAATGCATTTCCCTATAACAGTGTTTTTCTTGTCACTATGTCTTGGAGAGGATTCTGCATTGACCTGCCTCAGTCCCTGACAGCTGCTGGTACTCCCGGGGCTAGATGAACCACAGTTTTTGTGGCCCCCTCCTGTGGATGGGTGTTTTGAGTCATCAGGTTTTTTCACCAGTGTTCTGTGTATCTTCATCCCTGCCTTTCAGGGCCCCTGCTGGGGTCTTTGCCGTGGCATCCATCTGCCTGAGCCCTTGTTTTAGCGTGTGGCATTGACCTGCCTTCACGGTGGGCGAGGGCCTGGGGAACAGGGAGGAGGCGAGGGGTGCAGTTGGCAGGAGTATGCCAGGGTACAAGTCCGTGGGCGGGGCTGGAGAGGGGTACATTCTGATGGGCTCGCGGGGATCTGGCTTCTGGACTGGGCTCTGCGCCAGCCCACTCTGGTTCAGATCTGGGCTCCACCTCTCAGTCTGTGTGACCTCTCTGAGGTGCAGGCTCCTCGGGAAGCGAGGATCATCATGGCACCCGCTGCAGGGTGGTTGGCGGGTTTGGTGATGAATGCTGGTGAAGCAGTTACTTAGCATGGTGCTCAATTCAGAGGAAGCACCCAGCTTAGCTCTTCTGTCCCCTCAGGGAGCCCATGAATGTGTGTGTGAGAGGGAGTGTCCAGGTCTGCCAGCACGTGGGGAGGTTCATGCAGCAAACGTTTGTTGGTGCCCAGGCCCTGTGCTGGACACTGTGTGCAGAGGTTATTGAGACCCAGTGCCCACCTCTGAGGGGCTCCCTGGCTTCTGGGTGAAACACATCTGCAGAAATTTGTAGTGAGAGACAGTGTGGGAATAGGTTGGGTTCGAGGCAGTTGAGAGGGAGAAGAGGCACAGTCTCTGTTGCAGGATCAGAAAGTCTTAAGTGGTAGGCAAGGTGCCTGCCCAGACGGGTGGAAGGAGTAGGTGCAAAGGGTGGGAGGCAGAGGCAGGGAGGGACCAGCATGGGCTAAGGCTCAGAGGCACAAGTTTATGAAAAAACACGTCTCAACAGAAGTTCATGTGGAGAAGTGGTGGCAGATGAGGATACTAAGGTGGAAGGGGACAGATGGAGGCAGGGGGACCAGTGGGGAGACTGCCAAATGGTCCAGGTGGGAGGTGGTAGTGGCTGTGGTGACAGGATTTCTTGGCCACTAGATAGGAGGAGGACAGTGGGCGGGGCTGAGGGGGTGGGGCTAGTTTTGATCAGGATGCTTTTGAGATGCCCGTGAGACTGCCAGGGCAATCTTCCTCGAGTGTGTGAACTAAATCACAAGGCATCCTGGGCGGGGATGCTGGGTCTGCCACTTCCTGGCCGTGTGACCTTGGGCCTTTCTGGGCTTCAGTTGCTTTATGTGTAAAGCGAGGCCATTGGTGTGCCGCCAGTCCCTAGGATGGGATGATCTAATGGAAGCAAAGTGCGTGATGAGCACCAGTTGCTGTCCTGTTCACAGATAGTCAGAAACCAGAGAGAGTCGGCGACTTGCCCAAGGGACCTGTATCCTAATGGCTTAAAACAACAAACATATATTATCACACAGTTTCTGTAGGTCAGGAAGTCAGGGGGCACTTAGCTGGGTGCTTCTGGCTCAGTTTCTTCTGAGGTTGCTGCCAAAATGTTGGCCCGGGCTCCAGTTGACAGCAGGTGTGACTGGGGTTGGAGGATTTGCTTCTGAGCTCACCCATGGTCCTGTTGGGAGGAGATCTCAGTTCCTTGCTGCTTGGGCCTGTCCTTTGGGTCACTTGAGTGCCTGCATGACATGGCAATGAGCTCCCCCGAAAGTGATCCAATATAGAGAACAAGGAGGAAGCTCCAGTGTCTCGAGGACTCAGTCTCAGAAGTGACACACCGCCACTTTCACCACATTCTGTTCATTAGAAGCAAGTTACCGGATCTGGCCCATACTTAAGGGGAGGAGAATTAGGCTCCATCTTTTGAAAGGAGGAGTATCAAAAAATTGGCAAACTACCACAGGCCCCCAGGGAGGTAGGGGTGGAACTGGGACTTCCAGTTGAGTCTTCTGTCCTGCAGTAGGATTGTGTCCCTTAGGATCTGCCCCTCACTCACACACTTAGGCATACTGGTAGAGAAACTGAGGCTGGGGTGGCCCAGGAGCACCAAGCCCTCAGCCGGGTCTCTTGTGGCCTCACTCTCCTGGTTACTGGGCATCCTCCCATTTATTTTGCTGCAGGTGAAGCGGAGGCTGGACCTGGAAACAGACCATCAATACCTGGCTGAGAGCAGCGGGCCAACCCGGGGCAGAGGCCGTCACCCAGGAAAAGGTACCCAAGGAGCACAGGCTGGGGCAGCCCCCCTGACCAGGCCCAGATTGGGGTGTGGACAGACAAACGTGCTTGGAAACTAAATCTCTGGTGTGTCAGGCCTGGGCCTGAGCCAGGCCTCTGGGGGCCCCAAGGGGTAGCTGGAGTGGCCGCCTGGCATGGCTTCCCCAGGCCCTGGGGGGTAGGGAGTTCCCCGGCCGGAAGAGGAATGCTGTGGTTGGCAGGCAGCCGCCACAGGGCCTCCCTGCTTGGCCTCACCAAGGGGAAGAAGCCATTGCCCCACCCCACCCCTAGGCTGGCCCAGCTGGGGGTGGGGGTGGTGCTGAGGGACCCTGCCTTGCCTGGCCCCCCCAGGTGTGAAATCCCCCGGGGAGAAGTCACGCTATGAAACATCGCTGAATCTGACTACCAAACGTTTCCTGGAACTGCTGAGCCGTTCAGCTGATGGTGTTGTCGACCTGAACTGGGCGGCAGAGGTGCTGAAGGTGCAGAAACGGCGCATCTATGACATCACCAACGTCCTCGAGGGCATCCAGCTCATTGCCAAGAAGTCCAAGAACCACATACAGTGGCTGTAGGTACCAGCCAAGCGGGAGGGTGGGCAGAGGCCAGGGCTGGGCCAGCCTGGAGAAGCTGATAGTGATGCTGTGGCTGCCTGCGTCCCCATCTTAGAGCTGGGGATACAGGTTTAGAGAGGAGAGGTGGCTTCCCCGAGGTGATGGGTGCAGGAGAGTTCACAGATCTTACGTATCCACCTCAGTGTGGCTGTACATATTTGTTCACCTGGGTAACCATCATCCAGATCAAGATAAAGAACATTTTCAGCATGCCAGAAAGTTCTCTAGGTCCCTCTCCAGTCGTCGCCCACCCCTCATACCCCCAGGTAACCACTATTCTGACTTCTCTTGCCATTGCCGGGCTGCTCTAACACAACTCTTTTATTCCTGTAAATTCTTTTATTGTTCCTTCTCACCTCTTTCCCCGCTCGTCGTCCTCCCCTCTCTTGAACACATCTTACCTTCTCAGTTTTTGGTAGATCATTCCATTCTGCATCATTCTTTTTTTCTTTTCACTTGACAACAAGTCTTAGAAGTGCTTTGGTGTCTGTACATCTAATGTATTCTCATCTTTTTATACAACTGTGGAGTACTCTGTGGCATGTCTATGCCATCATTTACTTATCCAGCCCCCTGCGAGGGCCACATGGGTGTTTATAGACAGATTCAGGCCTGACTTTAAACCCAGGCCTGTCTGACTTGGAGCCCAGCTGTCAGCCCTCTGCTGTTTCCTAGCTGAGGAGCCAGACCCAGAGGGGCCAGGGTTTGCCTGGGCCTCAGAACAGAGGCAGCAGCAGACTGGATGCCGAGGGTCAGGGCTCCTGGGCAGAGGGGCCAGGAGCTGCTAGCCCTCGCTCTGCTTCCCCACAGAGGCAGCCATGCAGCAGTAGGGATTGGTGGGCGGCTTGAAGGACTGACCCAGGACCTCCGGCAGCTGCAGGAGAGTGAGCGGCAGCTGGACCACCTGATCCACATCTGCACCACACAGCTGCGCCTGCTTTCTGAGGACACTGACAGCCAGCGATATCCTTGCACTGCCTGGAGGGCAGCGGTCGGGGGTGCCCCACCCAAGTGGGACCAGAGAGGCTACCCTGGGTCCTAGATCCAGGAGAGGGCTCTGGCTTTGGATGCTAGTCCTGGCTCAGCGTTTACTCACTGTGTGATACTGGACAAGTTTCTTAAGCTTTCTGAGCCTCAGCTTCATCTGTAAAAGGAGAAAATAATCCAATTCTGAAATTGCACAAATTAGAACAAGAAAAGATGGTGCCAGCAGTAATGAACATTATTTAGTACAGTGACTCAGTACATGGTTGTAGCTTCAAGGTTAGAGATGCAAGTTTTTGTCTGTTTTTCATTTGCAAAAGTAGAAACTTTTTTTTTAAACTTTTATTTTAAAATAAGCTTTCTTTTTAAGTGAATACCCAAATTATGTTTGTAAATTTTGGACACAGCCACTAATTGACAGCGAGGTCATGGCTCAGAATAAATCCTCAGCACCACACCTTGAGTTATGTTAAGTAATTTACATGAAATTATTGAAGGCAGCCATCATTACCTTGGGATTCGATGGGTAGAATGGTCTTATTGTACAGATGTGGAAATTGAGGCTCAAGGGCATGAGATAGGCTCAAGCACTAGTTATGTGCCAGGCCCTGGGGTGGGGGATGGAGAGGACAGCCATGACTAGGCAAGTGTGGGCTCTGCCTTATGAGCTCTTGGGGTGGGTGGCCCCCAGAAGTCAAAAGTCATATGATCCTTGACTCCACCAACCCTGGCCTATGTGACTTGCCAGGACCTTCGTAGCATCGCGGACCCTGCAGAGCAGATGGTCATGGTGATCAAGGCGCCTCCTGAGACCCAGCTTCAAGCCGTGGACTCCTCGGAGGTGAGACCTGGGACTCCAGGCCCCGCCAGAACAGGCTAGGCTGGGATGGTGGTCAGCTGAGCCTCACTTTACCCTGCCTGCTGCCTCCGCCCAGACCTTTCAGATCTCCCTTAAGAGCAAACAAGGCCCCATCGACGTTTTCCTGTGCCCTGAGGAGAGCGCGGGCGGGATCAGCCCCGGGAAGACCTTGTCCCAAGGGACAGCTTCTGGGGAGGAGGACAGGGCAGCTAATCCTGCCACCACAGTGCCACCACCATCATCTCCCTCCTCATCCCCTGCCACGGATCCTAGCCAGTCCCTGCTCAGCCTGGAGCAAGGTAGGTGAAGGGCGGGAGGGGCGGGGCAGGGGCCCCTCTCCCAGGTGGGTGGGCAGGCATGACAGCCCCCTCTGCCCTCCCTGCCGGGGCGTCCCCGGCCTGTGATGCTCCCCCGTCTCCCCAGAACCTCTGCTTTCCCGGATGGGCGGCCTGCGGGCCCCTGTGGACGAGGACCGCCTGTCCCCGCTGGTGGCGGCTGACTCGCTCCTGGAGCATGTACGGGAGGACTTCTCCAGCCTCCTCCCTGAGGAGTTCATCAGCCTGTCCCCCCCCCACGAGGCCCTTGACTACCACTTTGGCCTTGAGGAGGGTGAGGGCATCAGAGACCTCTTCGACTGTGACTTTGGGGACCTCACTCCCCTGGATTTCTGATGGGGCTGAGGGGGGCCAGGGCCTCCTGAGGTGCCCATCCTGTCTCTACAGCCCTGGAGCCCCTGCCCCTGCCTCTGGCCGTCCTCCCAGCCCAATTGGAAACATTTAATTTATACCCCTCTCCCCTGTCTCCAGAAGCTTCTAGCTCTGGAGTCTGGCTACTGCCAGGAGGCTGAGCAAGCCAGGAAGGGAAGGATTCTGTTTGTGGTGTGTATGTGCATGCACCCAACACCCATCATGTGTGTACACGGGGTGAGTGGTGTGTGAGCATGTGTGTGTGCATGTGCCGGGGAATGAAGGTGAACACATCTGCGCGTGCACTGAGAACACGCCCCAGTGTGTCCACGTGTGTGTGCATGAGTCCATGTGTGCGCGTGGTGGGGGCTCTAACTGCACTTTTGGTCTCCTTGCTCCAGGGGCCCCACGAGGCCCAGGGTGGCCACCTGCCCCCAGAATCCTGCGTGCTGACCAGGCCGGGTGGCGAGGCCTTGGCCTGCTTGTTTGCAGGACAGCGAGAGCACTTCTGTCGTCTTAAAGGTTTTTCTGATTGAAGCTTTAATGGAGCGTTATTTATTTATCAAGGCCTCTTTGGCAAGCCTGGGGCACCAGCAAAGGGTAGGAGGGATGTGGGGCTGATGCCCCAACTCCTTGTACCCCTGAGCGAGGGTGGGGGTCCCTGAGCTGTTTTTTGCCCCACTCTGAAGGAGCTGAGGCCTGAGCGGTTTATTTATTGGGAAAGTGAGGGAGGGAGACAGACTGACCAACTGACAGCCATGGGTGGATTGAGGGGGTAGTCCCTCCCCAGGGGTCACTGCAGGGCCCCAGCTGCCCCCCAGGATGGATGTGAGATGGGAGAGGTGAGTGGGGGACCTTCACTGACAGGGTGGGCAAGAGGGGTGGGTGAAGGGCCTCCCCCCAGCCCAGACCACAGGGCTCCTCCTGTGGCGTTTGAAGTGCCCCCCTCCACCCCACTTCTTGCTCTGCCCCACCCTCCAATCTGCACTTTGATTTGCCTTCCTAACAGCTCTGTTCTCTCCTGCTTTGGTTTTAATAAATATTTTGATGGTGTTTGGGCCAGGTTTTGGGTCTGTGAACGGGGAGCAAATTTGGGGGGTAGGGGAGGTCAAGGTTGCCAAGAAAATGCTGGATCTCTACTTCCCTTCTCCTTGACCTTGCTTGGATTCATTACATTTGAGCCTCACAGCCCCAAGAAAGGTAGGGTTCATTATAATTTTTGTCTAACCTAAAAATAAAACTGATCCAGTAAAGTAATGAGTGAACTCCTCTCCTTTCCCCAGCCCGAGGGAGGCCACTCTGATCAGTTTTCTATGTTCCTTCCAGATGTTTCTGGGCATTTGTAAATATGCAACAGATAATTGCAACGGGCTGACGTGTCCCGTTCTTTCAGGTTCTTGGAATGGGAACACGAGTTCCCTCCCCCTCATGAGGCTCTCAGGGTCTGCTGGAGGAGGCTCACACAAATGAGAAGATCCGCGAGGGCTTCTTGGAAGAGGTGGTGCTTGAGCTGAGAGCTCAAGGATAGTAGGGGTTAACTGAGCAGAGAGGGAAGTATAGGCAAAGGCCCTGGGGCAGGAGGGAGCAGGGTGCAGAGGACCTTTGAGAAGCCAGTGTGACTGGAGTCCTGAGGTGAGGGCCAGAGTGGAGAGAAGGTCAGTCTTGCAGTTATTCAGGGGTCAAGGACTCACTGGTGAGCCTAAGGCAGGAATAACACGTCCTGTTTTATATTTTAAAAGCTCTCTCTGGCTGCTGTGTGGAGGAGGGATTGAAGAAGGAGCCAGAATGCCAGAGGGGAGGGGGAAGAGTAAGACTGAGTTGAGTTTGAAAGTAGAGGGGAGGGTGACTGGGAGGCGGTCCACACCCGCCTGTTTAACCCTTAGGTGGTTCTCTGAGCTAGTCCCTATTGTAAGCCCTTTACGGAAATACAGTGACTCCCTGCAATAATGCTATGAGGTGCCCACTACCACGCCCATTTTGCAGACGAGGATACAGACACTCAGAGGTGAGGACACTTGCCAGTTTTCCCTGTAGGGTGTCATTCTGTTGTGCTGCAGGTGGCTTTGTGGACCCTATGATGGTGTGGGGCCTGCCCTCGTTGGGGACGCACAGCCCCACCCGTTGTGTCCCTGGCTTGTAGTACTCCCAGCTGGCCGTCGTTTACTCAGCCAGTCCCTGGTGGAAATGGCCCTTTGGGTGGCTCCTTCCTCCGCAGCGGCCACCCCTGTGGGAGGCTCTGGTGGCAGAACTGCGGAGGTGAACGGTATTGGGGTTCTACATGGCGCGGTCCTTGCCCACCTAAAGGCTGGCGTTTGCACCTTTTCCAAACGGGGAAACCGAGGGCCGCGGTCTCGGGCCGGCGGGGAGGGGCCCGCGGCGGGCCTGGGCCGTGGGCGGAGCCGCGGGGGGCGGGGCGCCAGGTCCGCGCCGGCGCCGAGGGGCGGGCAGGCGGGCGTCCCCCAAGTCCGCGGCGGCGGCGGAGGGCAGAGCGCGGAGCCGCAGCCGAGCCGGAGGCGAGAGGGTGGCGGCGCCATGGCGTGCGCGGGGCTGCTCACCGTGTGCCTGATCCGGCCGCCCGCGCCCGAGCCCCCGCGGCCCCCTGCTCCCGCGCCCGCCGGACACGCGCTCTTCCAGGACGTGAGTGGGGAGCGGGCAGGGGGCTCTGCGGCCCGGGGGTGTCGCTGTCTCCGCAGTGTCTCTCCAGGTCTCTGTCTTCTCTCTCCCTGCGTCTCGCCGGGCTCTCTGTCTGTTGCTGTCTCTCCTTGCCCCTGTCTCTGCGTCTCTCTCGCTCTGTTTTTCCCTGTCGCTGTGTCTGTCTCTCCCTCCAGGTCTGTCTGGGGCCCTGCCTGTCTCTGGGTCTCTGTCTCTCTCGCTCTCTCTCTGACCCTGCTGCCTCTTTCCGTGTGTCTCCCTTTATCTCACTGCCTTCATGTCTCCTCTCTCCTTGTCTCTGGTTCAGTGTTACTGCCCCTGCTGCCCCCCACCCCTGATCCCACCCCATCTGTGTGTCTGGTGGGGTGGGGGCTGTCAACTCTTGATCACGTGAGCAGTCTCTCTGTTCCTCTGTGGCAGTCCCAGGCTGGGCTGACCCTGGCAGGAAACCTGGAAGAGTAAGCAGCCCCCTGACTTCCCGACCCAGTGCTGACCTCAGAGTCTTTTAGATCCGACCTAGGGCCTGTGGGGTCCCACAGTTGATCAGGGCTGCCCACAGTCATTCTCTGTTGTGTGTGCACCCCTCCCATGGGTGACAGGTGGCCCTGCAGCCCCCATGGGCACGAGCATGGAGCAGCCTGCCCAGGCCTCAGTCACTGCCCTGAACCGCTTGCCCACCTTTCACCCCATACTCAGCCCTGTCCTGGCCCTCTCATGCCCCAACTCCTAGAGGTCCCTGCCAGTGGGAAAGGCTGTACTCCTGCCCCCTCCCCACCGCCCCCCAGTGAGTCAGCACCTTGACCACAGTTCTCATGGCTGGAAAGGACCTGACTCTCCCGCTTCCCAGATGGAAAAACCAAGGCCTGAGGGGTTAGGGATATGTCTGAGATTGTGCGTGGAGGCAGGGGCCCACTAGGGTGTGGCCTCAGGTGTCCTCATTCCCAGCTTGGAACTGCTCGCCCCAGTATCTCCATCTGCCCCAGCCAGGCCACACTGGGCTGCTGTGTGACCCTGAGCCAGTGGCAGACCTTTCTGAGTCAGGCTTCAGGCTAGGGGTTAGATTCATCCCTGAGCCTCACTGACCCTGAGAAAACAACCAGAGGGGCGTGGCATTGAGGACCTGGAGCTGATAGGGGCTCTCTGTGCAGGCTTTTGCCTGCCCCTCCTTGCTAGGCCTGCTGGTCTCCCGTTTACTGGGCTGCTCTGGGTGACCTGGGAGTCTCTGGTCCCTGGGAGAGGCAGGGACCATGTCTTGACTCTGCTCCTCTCTGTCTATCTGCCTCTGTTGTCCTTCATCTCTGCTTCTCCATAAATACAGTCTGTCCACCCTTGCTTTCCACCACCCTCACTCCCTCCCCTGCGTGCACACATGCACATATGCACACATACAAATGGGCCTGCCCAAGGCTCTCACACTGAGTCAGCCTCGTAGGAAGCCCCAGCCCTGAAAGGGTTAACCCCAGGCTGCTCCCCCATATGCTGGTGGGAAAACTGAGGCACCACAAAGAAAGGACTAGCCGATGCCTGCATGTCAGGGTCTTCAGCAAGCACCCAGGGAAATAGCCCAGAGCGAGCAGAGTCTGGGAAGGACCATGGCCACACAGCAGAGTTGAGGTTCAGATCTGGGATAGGTGCCCAGCATCCTCAGGCTGCATCTTGGCTCATCTCCCCACCTTCCTCAAGCTGAGACTATGCCAAGGGCTGATGCATCAGACAGAACTTGGGATGGACACTGGGTGTGGGAGATGGGGGTGCAGGAAGTTGGCCTGGAGCACCCCCATGAGGCCAGGCCCCACAGGAGCAGTGAGAAAGTGCGGCCCGCTGTGCGCTCTTCCTGTGCCCCTCTTGTTGGAAAAACTCCTGTAGGGCCAAGCTGGGCAGGGGGTTGGGACCAGGCTGGGCAGGAGGAAAGGCGAGGCAGGGGGCAGGCTGGCCAGCTGGGGCCCTGGTGAGTTGGGCTTCTTGCCTCCCAGTCCGCACTCACAGCTTCCATCCATGCCCTTTTGTCCTCTAGGTTTTCCGCAGAGCAGACAAGAATGGTGAGTGTGGCTTCTCCTGGGTCCTGCAATGGGGGGGAAGGGTGGGGACATCAGGGAGGCTCAGGGGAGGATTGAGGGTTTGGGGGCACTGTCTAGAATGGAGAAAAATCTTGAGGGGAGCTGAATTAGGAGAATCATCAAGGCATCCTTCCTGGAGGAAGTGCTGTTTTGAGCCAAGTTTGGCACGATGGAGAGTGGAAGAAATGTGGTTTAGCCAGAGGCTGGAGGTAGGGGCTTAATTTCACGTAATGCCCTGGCACAGTGGTGGGTACTTCCCATAGATGACCTCATGTTGTCCTCACAACCACCAGCTAGATGGGAATTCCCCATTTCACAGACAGAGGAGGAGAGGCTCAGAGAGGTGAAGCAGGTTGCCTGAGGTCACACAGCCTGTAAGTGGTGGGCCTTGAACCCAAGTCTCTGATGCTTGGTCCCAGGCTCCCTGTGTGAGGGGCTTGGAAGTGTTGGGGTACGGAGATGAGGCCCTGTAGGGAGTTTTACTCTTTGACTTTTAGAGGGCTCAGCAACTTTCCATATGACCAACCATCTGGACCCAGGGAGGGCTTGGGCAGGATAAAGCTGGGTCTAGGGAATCAGCTCCTCCTGCCCTGGGTCCTGGGCAGTCTCAGACCCTGATCTGGGAAAACCTTGAAAGCTGAAGGTTTTCAGGCAGGTTGTGGCCCATAGATGGCTCAGAGCAGCCCCCTGTGCCCAGATTGGCCAGGCGAGGGTCTGAGCTGAGGCAGCCAGTCAGCCTTGGCCTCACTTCCGTCTGGAGTCTTCAGACCCTTCTGTGTTTCAGGCTCCTTGAGACAGGATCATGTCCCCACCCCTTGCTCCTTCTCCTTGGGTCTCTTCAGATTGGTGGAGACCGTTTATCCCAACCTGTTGATCAGGACACATGGTCCCATTTGGGTCACAGCGTTGTATCTGGGGAGGCTCAGTCCCTCCCCCAGCTCTGCTTCCCCCACCCCATCTGCTTAAAGACCTTCCAGGCCAAATCCCCAGTGTCTCTGGCCATCCTACTCATGTTCGTAGCCTCTGTTACATGCCCCCTGTGATGGGGAGGTCATTCCCCCTTGAGCTAGCCTGCTACTTCTTACAGGGGCTCCAACTCTTAGGAATATCTCATCTGCCTCTCTGTGGCTCCTCTGTGAAGGGCCTGCATCCTCCACCCTGGAGCCAGGCTGGCCAGCATGTAGGGCACAGATCTCAGCCTCCAAGTCCTCCAGGGGACGTCTAGGCCCTGTCGTGATCTGGTCGGTCTCAGGCTGTCGTTCATTTGTTTCTTCACTTGGCACACATTTATTGAGTCCCTACCCAATGCCGCTTGTGTACTGCCCTGTCCCTTGGGTGCCTGCAAAGTGGGCCCTGTTGCCTTCAGGGGGCACCTCTGGAGGCTCCAGCCCTTTTGTCACCAACAGCCAGGCCTCCCACCGAGCTCAGAATCCCATTCCACTTGGCTGGGTGGTTGTACGATGCTGCGAAGCCTTTGGGGGGCCTGGGCCTGGTGGCAGGGGTGCAGCCAGGGGTCAGGAATACCAACTCTGCTCCCTGCCCACCCCCCAGATGATGGTAAGCTCTCATTTGAGGAATTCCAGAATTACTTTGCTGACGGGGTTCTCAGTCCGGGGGAGCTGCGGGAGCTCTTCGGAGGCATTGATGGGCACCCCACTGAGTGAGTATGAGAAGGGGGATGAAGGAGCTGTGGGTAGGTGTGAAGCCGGATTGTCCCAACCCCACTGTGTCCCCTGCTGCCTTGGTTCCTTATGGAGGCCGGGGTGGGGGTTGCAGGGAGAAGGGTGCCAGGGCTTGGTGCCAACTTTACCCGCCTGCCCACCCCCTCCCTGGCTCCAGCTTTGCCCATCACACTGCTTCCAGCTGGGACCCCAAAATAGCCAGGCCTGAGTCACCACCCATGGTTCAGCCCACAGGTGCCCCCCCCGCCACCATTCCTGCTTCCTGCAGGGACCAGAGGATGCCTGGGGACAGCTGGGCCCCGCCTGCTTCTACCCATGGATGCAGGTGCATGAACACATTCACCCCTCCCCACGTGTGCTCCCACATCTACAGGCCTTGGCATGAGTTTGCATGCTTTCTTCCCCTGCTTCCTCACGTGGTGCACACGCATACACAGCTGTCTCTGCCTCTCACTTCCCTTACCCCCACCCCATCTCCTTAGAATAAATTCCACACTCTGGATCTGCATTCAAGGCTTCCATGCCCTCCATTGTTCTGAGGCTTGGGCTGGACCCTTTGTCTGCAGTGCTACCACCCCCGCCCCCTCAACAGCACTCCAGTTATATTTCTTGTCCTTCAAGGCCTAACATAGTCAGCCCCTCCTCCAGGAGGCCCTCCCTACCAAGTAATACCCCATGCCTTCTCTGGACTTCCCCAACCCTGGCTTCCCCTTCTCAGCTCTGACCACTCCCTTCTGGCCTGTGTCCATGTCTGTTTCCCCTGGCCTGAAATCCCCCTGGAGGCCAAGAGTAGGCTTGAGCTTGAGAGTGTTTGATGGGGCAGAGTACCCTTGCTCCCCTGGCCCCAAGGCCTCTGCCGACTGAGCAGCTTAACCTGCGCTGGAGGCAACAGTCGCCTCCTTGTCAGACTGAGCTGGGCAGGGAGCGGGGAGGAGCACTGGCTTCACAGTCCCACTTCACAAAGTCCCAGACCCAAGTCTGAGGGTCTGAAGGGCGCCTTCTCTTTTCCCTGCAGCAATTTGGAAACGGAGAAGCTGTGTGGTGAGTAGGCCCACGGGAGCTCTTGTCTCCTGGGAGCCTGGGCAGGTGGGTGTGATGAAGAGGCTGTTGCTGGTCTCCTGGTGGAACAGGATGGACTGGGCTCAGGATATGAGGCCTGGTTGGCTGCTGAGGAAGCCCAGGATGGGTAGGTGGTGGTGGTGGGGCGGTCCTAGGGAACCCTTGAGCACCTCCTCTGCCCGCAGACTACTTCTCGGAACACCTGGGTGTCTACCAGCCTGTGCTGGCTGCACTGGAGTCGCTGAACCGTGCAGTGCTCACCGCCATGGACACCACCAAGCTGGTGAGTGGAGGGGCTGGCGGTGGGAGGCTCAAAATGAGGGCAGGGATGTCTGCTGTGCTGTGGGAGTCTCTACCATTGCGGCTCAGGGCTGTGGAGCTAGAGGCCTGGGTTTAAATCCTGGCACTCCCACTTTCTGGCTGTGCCCCTTTACCTCTCTGGGCCTCAGTTTCCTCATCTGTAAATGGGATAATGACAGAGGCTGCCTCCATACCCTTGTTGTGACAATTAAATGAGAGTGAAGGCAGGGATTTTTGTCTATCTTGTTCTCTATTCCCAGCACCTAGAACTATGCCTGGCACACAGTAGGTGCTTAATACATGCAGCTGCTGCCGCTGCTACATTTTTATTACTGGCCAGCCCGAACTGTTGTGGGGTATCAAGCCCAGGACCCGGCAGAGAGAGGCTGCAGGGTGAGGCCTGCTCACGCACGTCCACAGGCCCATGCTGGTGTTCGCAGCCTGCTGGGGCATGGCCGGGCCTGAGGACGTGTGAGTAGGCAGGCGCGTGTGCACCCATGTGTTTGTGTGCATGTTTGGGCACGTGTGCGCACAGCATAAACAGTGCTCACAGCCAAGACTCCAGGCCCTTGGATGGTGACTTCAAAGAAACCACAACCCGCCCTCCCTTGGTGTGTTCCTTTTAAGACATGTCTCCACCTCCCTTTGTCCCCCAGATCTTCATGAGGGAGTGGGTGGGAGCGTGAGCAAGCCTGGGATCATGCCTGTCCCCTCTTTTACGCGAAGGGGAAGCTGAGGCCCTCAGCAAGTGGATGATCAGCTGAGGACAGGCTTCCCCTGCTGGTTCCTTTCCCGTGGGATTTAATAGCTTTTCAAGGGATCACCCTCGAGGCCTTGCACGGCATGGGAATCCAAATGCTCCACGATGAGGGGTTGGCATGTCACGATGACACAAGTGTGGGCATTGCCTCCCTTGTTGCCATGGAAACAGGACACTGGGGGTGAGCAGCTGGACTGGCATTCTCTGAACTGGAACTGGTTAGGGGGACTCAAACTGCAGGTCAAAGTGAGGACCCAGGCCCGACCACCTCATCCTGGCCCAGAAAGGGGTAGGGGGTGTCCCTCACCACACGACTCTGCCACCTGCAATGACTTGAGACTTTTATTTGGCACTCGATGCTTCTCATAGAGCTTCAGCTCAGCCCGCTGAGCCTCTGCCGCCCCCGCCCCTCTGTGGCACTGCTCGCTCCAGTCCAACATGACTGACTCAGTTGAACACTTCATACACCAGCCTGGAGCCACACTCCTGGTACATGGCCCGGGTCATCCAGTGGCATTGGAAGGAGTGCAGCGAGGCCACCATGGAGCCGCCTGTCCACACCGCTGTGCCGCGCTCAGGCTTGGCCACCAGGCGTGGCTGCAGTGCCCCATAGCCATGCCGCCGGCAGTGGGCCGCCAGCTCCATCTCCAGGCGCTCAGGAAAGCCTGGGAAAAGTGTGGAGCCACCAGCCAGCACCACAGTGTCAGCCAGCCGTTTTCGCAGTGTTGCGGGCACCCTCTGCAGTGCCCGGAAGGCCAGTGTGGGCAGTCCTGGCTCAGCCTGGCCTAGCAGACCCGGCTGGAAGATAGGCTCCGGGCAGCGGAAGCACTCACTGCTGAGGCAGACAGAGCCTCCATTGCCTAAGCAGAAACTGGCCGGACGGTGGCGGGCGGGGTTATGGAGGTCACCCTCGAAGTCCAGCGATACATAGCAGCAGCGCTTCTTGAACTGGGTGATGGCCTTGCGGGGCAGGGCCTGCAGCTGTAGATTGGGGCACGCTGCCACCAGCAGGTCCCGCAGATAGCGTGACAAGGTGCTGCCTGCCACGTCCAGCCGGAAGGTGGCCTCGTGCCACGAGTGGCCGGCATAGATGGGCGTAGCGTGACACACACCTGCGCCCGCCTCCACAGCCAGCCCGCTGAAGGCGCCGGTGGAGCAGAGCGCCAACAACGCGGTGCTGGCCAAGTGGCACGCGGGCACTGCCAGGGCCTCAAACAGCAGCTCGGCCACGCGCTCGCGGCTGGCGGGCGGCGCGGAGGGCGAGTCGCTCACCAGCACGGGCCACTGTTCTGGGGACACCCGCAGGCCGCCCACCAGCAGGCGCTCCCACAGCCCCTCCAGCGCCTCCCAGTCCACCACCACGCCGTGCTTGATGGGGTGCGCCCGCGCCACGCCGCCCGCCAGCTCGCAGCCCGGCGCCCCAGGCAGCACGGGCCGGTCCCAGCTGGGCACCAGGCTGGAGCTCTTCAGCACCAGGCGCGGCTGGCCCTCGCCCGCGAAGCCCGCCTTGGTGAAGCCGGAGCCGTGGTCCACCACCACCGCCACGCGGCCCAGCGGGGGCGGCCGGCGGGCCTCGCGGCTCCTCGCCACCGACGCCACCCTCCGGGCTCCGCCCCGCCCTTCGGCCACAGGCTCCGCCCCCGGGAGCTCGGCCCCGCGCCCGCCTCTGCTGGCCTAGCCGAAGGCCGGCCTTTCAGCTCTCGGCTCTGCCCTCTGGTCCTGAGGTCCCGCTCTTCTGGCCGGAGGGGGTGTCTCCTTTCAGCTCTCGTCTCCGCTCGTAGGCCTTGAGGCCCCGCCTCTGGTTCAAGTGTCCGACTCCGCTCTCGCTGGGCTCCGGCTGCTGCTTGCCCTCTTCGTCCTCTTCTGGCTCAAGGGTCCACCTTGCACGAGGTGCCACCCTTTCTTTGAGGACTCGCCTCTGCTGTGCGGCTCCGCCCCCTCAGCCCTAGCGGAGGTGGATGATGACAGGCCCAGGCCAAATACTTTAAGGATAGTGAGAAGCCACCAGGAGCAGCAGAGCTCTGAGAATGAAGGGGCCTTGTGGCAATGTCATCAGGACATAAATACCCACTTGGGGACCCAGGAGTCCCGCCCAGCCCTTGAGCCCAGGTGGTCTGGTACTTCTCACCTGGGCTTGACAGTAGTTGTTCCTGGTTGTGGAGGTGGGAGGGGTGACCAGAGAAGGAAGGAAAAGAATTCGGACTCATTGTGACCTCAGCCCTCAGCACCTGCTGCGCTTCCGCAGCCCTCCCCCCCTCTGAAAACTCCCCGAGCCCATCCTCTCTCCTGGGACAGGGCCAAAGGCAGTGATTTTGGCATCCAGGGGTCTGGCCTCAGCCGCCCAGCACAACCAATCTGATTCCTTCCCCAAACCACTCCGGATTATCTGATATGCTCTGGCCAAATGTGCGGCCCTTCCCCTCTCAATACTGAGGAGAAAGCTCTTAATCACAGATCTGCAGCCACTCTTGAGGATCTCTGTGCGCTCAGCCTTGAGGGGCCCAGGCAGCCCACAGAGGGAGCCTACCTCCAGGGGCTTCCATGTATGGACTTCCGTGGGCCTGAGTTTGTGACTCAGTTCTGAAGCTGACTCACCGTGCCCACCCTGAGCAAGTCCTAATCTCTCTCTGGGCTCAGTTTCTTCATCCAAAAGGTAGTAATCCTCACGCACAGGAAAGAGGCCACCTCTAGTCTATGCATAGTCTCATTATTCTCTTTAGGACCACTTTGGTTGCAAGTTGAATATCCAGTCAGGTGAGCTTAGGCTAAAATGGTGATTTTGTTACAAAAATCTTGCATGTTTTATGGATGCTAAGGGCAAGGGTGAAATCAGGTTTCAGGAACAGATTGGAAGCAGCGCCTGACTGCAGGGCTGTGGGGAAACCCAGGATATGCACTGGCTCTGCAGTGTGTTCTTATTCTTCTAAAGACTGGCTTCAGCCTGTGCACATGCATGTAGAAAACAGAGCCTCTTACAGCTCATGAATTACAGTCCCAGGGAAGGAACTGATAGGACCAGTTTAGGCCAATCACTTATGGCCAGGAGGTGTGGCCACATTGAGGAACATGGCTACCTAGATTGTAACATGTGGATGGTAGCAAAGGGTCAGTTCTCACAAGCAGCAGGAGAGATGCTATGGATGGTGCAATCTCCAGCCTGGTGCAGGGGATGTGGCATGTTGATCATGTTGACACGGATGAAAACACATCTTCAGCAGAAGCTGAACCAGTGGCTTTAGTGAGCTGGGACGTTCACCCCTGTTGCGTCTGTCCCCAAAGGGGACATTCTGACATTGGTTGCCAGTGGAAGGCAGGCTGCAGGTTCAGCAGGGCTAGGGGAGCACTAGGGTCTGGAGCTGAGTTTGGGACCCAGGAAACTGAGAGGCAGCAGCTGGGTCCTGCCCGCAGGAAGTGCCAGGCCTCTCATGGGTGAATTAGGGAGGTGAGCCTCGAATTGGAGACCACAAGTGGCAGTATGGCCAGAGCAGGGGTGAGGGTGGAAGTCACTTGAGAAGCCCTAGAGGGGAAGACTGAGGCTGAGGGGCTGAGCCTGCACATCCCGGTAATAGGTTTGGGCATTTCTGTGGGCAGTGGAGAAGCAGTGTGAGCCTCTGAGCGAGAGAGGGACCTGCTCTACAGAGAGGGTAATGGTTTGGAAGAAGCCTTAGCCCACAATATGGGGAAGGGGCTGGGACAGGGTAGGTTGAAACAAGCTACCAAAGTGCCTTGGGGGATATCCTTTAGGAGTGAGGACTCAGAGGCGGAGGGACCCCGGCCTCTCCTTCTGGGTGCTCTCACAGGCAGAATGTGAGTCTCAGGCCTGCCCCTGCTGGCCGTGGAACCCTCACAGTTCTTCCTCAGGGTGGTGGCTGTTTGCCTGGGACTGGCCCTCTGCCCAAGACGGACTTGTGAATGCTGGGACTCGTGGAGATGCCAGCCCTCTGCTGGGAGCAGTCTCCTCCTCTTAGCGTGGCCAGCCTGGGTTTGCCCAGCTCACCTCCCTTGGGCGTGTAGACCTGGCAGGGTCTGTCCCGGGCCTGGAGTTGGTGGGGGATGGGATGGGGTGGTCTGGGGGGGCGAGGCGGGGACAGCCTCCCTCCACTGAGGCAGGGTGCCCCCTCCCTAGCTCGGGGCAGGGGTTCTGACTCTTGGGTCACAAGGAAGGAGAAGGCAAAAACAGCCTTGACTGCGGACCATGGCCGTTGCTCTGCCGTCAGTACGTCTTTTCATCCCTGCCTTGCTCTGGGCCTCAGTTTCCCCTCACCTGGATCAGCGCCCTGATGCCTCAGACAGAGCTAGCCGGCGCCAGGTTGCTATGCGCTCTTTATTGGGCCGGGCCCTGGGGCCGGGGGGCCGGGCCAGGCGCTCAGGGCCGCGGGCAAGGGCAGCGGCGCCGCTTGCTCGGCTGCTCGCTGGCGGCGGCCTCGCGCTGCGGTGGGCTCTCGGCCGGCAGGCGCGCGTGGAGCCCGGGAGCGGCCCTGGCCCCGCCCCCCGCGCCGGCCCCGGGCCCGCCCGCCGCGCGCCGTCCTTCCTCCTGCAGCCGCGCGTCCAGCAGCAGCAGCAGGACCAGGATCTTCTTCATCTCGCTCGCGCGCGCGCCTTCGCGCCCTTCGGCGCCGTCGCCCGCTCCTCGCAGCATGGGCGCTGCCGTCCGGGAACCCATCCGGGCGCCCACCACGTCCTCGCCCGGCCTCCCCGGCTGCGCGCTGGGGCCTGCTGCCACCTCGGCCAGCTGCTCCTCCTTGTCCAGGGGGAAAAGCAGCACGATCTTGGTCTGGGGGTGGAGCAGGGGCGTGAGGGGAAAGAGCACGCTCCGCCTTCCTCCCCGGGACCCCTACCCACCCCTGTCTTGTCTCCCAGGACTATATCCCCTCTACGCTTCCGGGACTCTCGCCAGCCTCCCGTGCCCGGGAAGGGGATCCTCACCCTGCCTCACGGCCTGAGACCCCCCATCTCCCCTCTGGAAACCCTCACCTTTCCAGGCTGACCTCCTGAGACCTCGCTCCCTTCCACGTTTATGGGATCTCTGCCTGTCCTCCCAGCCTTGATGTTGGGAACTTCACCCACCCCGGTCCTGGCCCAGGGCCTCTGCCCACTTCAAGATGGGGAGAAGTCGCATGTTTTGAGACTGGGGCTGGAAAGGGGGCATAGGGGAAATCCTCCTGCCCATAGCCCCACTGGTACCAAGTAGGGCTGATATCCCGTGCTGGGACCTCCCCCCATCCCTCTGGGGTTGTGAGAATCTCCTGCCCACTTTCCTGGGCTCCCAAGACTCATCCCCCTCCTGGTTTCTGGGATCCCTGTCCTCCCTTCTGGGCTTTTAGGACCTCATGCACACCCACATGGGTTCCTGGGACCCTCATCCTCAGGAGGGGTTCCCTAGGGGGTCTTTCATGCCCCTAGGACTTCTTCCCACAGGGCCAAGACTCCCAGCATCCCCTCCTGCCCACCTATCCAGGTTCCCCTGACCCCCGCCTGCCCCTGCCCCCTGGCACTCACGCGCGGCTTCTTCCGCTTGAGGTAGCTGAAGAACTGCTGTTCCCACTGGGCCGTGTCCATGTCTGCTGGCTTCTCCGTGCAGGCCTGCTTGGGCACTTTGGTCCTCTGGTGGGAACTACTGTTTCCCATGGCAGGACTGGTCACCACTGGGGGCCACAGCCCATGCTGCCTCTGTCCTGCTCTCTGGCCAGGGGCCCCCTGCCCCAGCTCTGTCCCAGAGAGGCCACATTGTGACCTCATGGGTTGACCTCACCAGCTCCAGGCTCCATGTTCCTCTTCCCACAACCCACAGGTGAATATTGGCTCCATTTACTCTGTTTGTGACTTCTTCTGGCCTTGGCTTCTCAGCTGTAAAACTGAGCTAATGATCATAAATGAGGTGATGCTTGTAAGGTGCTTGGTGGTGAGTAGAGAGGAACTTCTGTGGCCTGGGTTTGAATTCTGGCTCTGCCACTAACTAGTTGTGTGACCTTGGCCAAGTAATCAACTGCTCTAGGCCTCACTTGCAAAATGGGGTCAATTATGGTTCCTGTAAGTTGTTATGAGGATTAAATGAAATTCTGCTTGGAACAGGGCCTGGCACAGGGTGGGTGCTTATATCAGCTGGGTTCTTTGGTTGCAACCCACAGAAACTGGTCAGTCATCTTAAGCGTGCGAAAGAGAATTTATTGGAAAGATTTCAGGTAGCTCACAGCATGGCCAGGAAGTCTGAGAACCGAGCTTGGAGAGAGGACAGAAATCACTGGCCTGTCTTGACAGGGCACTCAGCCTCTCCTCTGTCCCTTCCTCCCAGTTCATAAACCCATCCGATGGTTGAGCTGAGGCAGGTCATGAGCAGGAGACGAAGCTCCTGATGGATGGGACCTCTGGGGCTCCTTGTAGGAGGAGAGCAGGTACCTGGACCACAGCTCCCCAGGACTCCCGTTCGGGGCTGTGTCCTATGTAGGAATTAACTCATTGGAGCCTCTCAACAGCTCAGTGAGATGGCTGTTATCATCCCTGTTTTATAGGTGAGGAAACTGAGGCACAAGGAGGTGAAGGTAGTTGGGGAGTCTCTGAGCATTCCAAGTGGGCAGCACAGGGCCTGGTACATGGTTGGCTTCCCTGTCTCTTCGCCTGCCTTAGGAGGGGCTGGGAAGTGGCTGGTGATGTAGGTTGGGGTCAATGCTGGGGTGTGTTTGAGGACAGCAACTCGGCTGTCTTGTGTCTGCAGCTCCTAGTAAAAGATGCTCAGTAAATGTGGCATGGATGAGTGAGTGGATGAGTGCATGAATACAGATTGTGAGTTTGGGACCAGCTGGTGAGTATGGGGCCACATCACACCATCCTTTTGCCTCGTGTCAAAATTGGCCTTTGGTGCCTGGTAACCTGCCCCACCCCCCATCAATCTAACTGTGCCGGAGCCTCACTGGCTAAAGGTGGTGGCCTCAACCGGGAAAGGGCCTTGAGGCCCAGAGAATGGCAGATGCCTCCCTGTGAGTTGACCTCTCACCTCCTAGAAAGAGAGGCCAGGTCCAGACAAGGAGGGGGTCTGGGCTCTGCTTGCCCATGGAGCCCCTGTGCCCTCTTGCTTCTGGCAGGTCTGTACGCCCTCTGCTCTTCATGCAGCCACTGTAGCTCTGTGGCAGGGTGAGGGGAGCAGGGGAGTGGCTCCCCATTCAGAAATACATGCTTGGGGCCAGGAGATGCGGACCATACCCCCTCTACCCCTAGGAATATGAGCGGGCCTCCAAGGTGGACCAGTTTGTGACACGCTTCCTACTGCGGGAGACCGTGAGCCAGCTCCAAGCCCTGCAGAGCTCGCTGGAGGGGGCGTCTGACACTCTGGAGGCCCAGGCCCTTGGCCCGCGGTATGTGAGGAGCCCTGCTGACCTGCAGGTGCAGTTCATGAACAGCCTTTCTCTCCACAGTGCAGGTCCCCAGCTGGCACTGCTTTCTGTAGTTCTAGCATCCTGGAGCCCAAATTCTTGTTCTTGGGCAGGGAGGCCAAGAAGGGGTACCTGGCTGTGAGGCTGGGCCTCAGTGTCCCAAGAAGCCTGTCTTATTCCACCCAGGCCCTGTTCTAGGGACCCACTCCTTGGCCCTGTGGATCTGGGAGCAGTGGGCTGACCTTCCGCTTCTCTTAGGTCAGATGAAGATAGTGTGGAGGTGCAGAGCAGGCCTCGTGGCAGCCGGCGGGCAGGGCGCAGGGCCCTGAGGAGTGTCAGCTGGTCACCCACCTGGTCTCCTGGCTCCTCTGACACAGGTGCACCTGTGGTGGGGTGGGAGGAGGGTCCAGGGCGGGTGCAGCAGCCCCAGTGCCCCCAGTGCCTGCTCTTCCACTGCTCCTCAGTTCATCCTCAGATGCCTCCCAAGCTGAGTCCCCCCGGACCCCCCACCCCAGGGCAGAGCTCAGAGGCTGAGTTGCAGTGGCGGCTCCAGGTCAACCGTCTCCAGGAGCTCATCGACCAGCTAGAGTGCAAGGTGAGCAGCCATGTAGCCAGCGCCCCGTGGGGGAGGACCTTCCTGGAATCCACCCAAGCCAAGCACACGCCGGGGGGCTTGGCCCACACTCTGTGTCCCTCACAGGCCCCCCGGCTGGAACCCCTGCATGAAGAGGAGCTTACCAAGGGGCCCGACTCGGTGAGTCTGGGAGAGGGACAGGCAGCAGGGTCCCAGGGGCCAGGAGGTGCTCATGATGTGGGGGGATTCGTGGGGCCAGCTGCCAACTCAGGCTCTGCATTGCACACACACATCCTTCCTCAAGCTTGGCTCAGCCCTCATCCCCCAGGCCTGGCAAGAAGGTGCTTTGTTCTGGCCCCCCTTGCTCTGTGACTCTGCAGAAATCACTGCCCCTCTCTGGTCATCAGTTTCCCTCATCTGCATTTCTGAAAGCTAGGTCTGGGGCAGTGTGGATGGAGGCTGGGGGAAATAGTAGGAAGTGGTAGCATATTGCAGCAGAGAGGGACAGTGACTGGCTCAAGGCAGCAACCTTGAGGATGGAGAAAGGAGGATGGAGTTAGGGATATTGGGGGCAGGAGCCCGGCCTCAGGGTAGGCCGGCTCTGGTGCAGGTCAAGAAGGACAGGGTCCTCCTGGAGGCCCCAGCCAGGCCCTCACGCGTGCCCTGGCCTGCCCCGGCTAACCGGGCTTCTCTCTTGCCAGCACATCCTTGTGGCCCAGAGGCAGATGCAGGTGGCAGAGGAAGCCCTGCAAGACTTCCACCGTGCCCTGTGCTGCTACGTGGACTTCACAGGGGCCCAGAGCCATTGTCTGCAGTGAGTCCTCAGCTGGCTGGTGGGCTGGCCGGTGTGGGGACGGTGAGGAGGGAGGAGTGCGGGGCCAGGGCTCCCATTAGGTGCCCCTGGCTGGGTGGGCAGTGGTGGTGGCAGCTGGGCCTGGCCTGGCCATCTCTTTGGCTCTGCAGTGTGTCTGCCCAGAAGATGCTGGATAATGCCTCGTTCACCCTGTACGAGTTCTGGCAGGATGAGGCTTCCTGGAGAAGGTATGAGTGGTGGTCTAATGGCTAACCTGTATTGAGTACGGGCCCTGGAGTGAGTCAGGGCTGGGTTCAAATCATCCTCTCCTCATCTGTGTGACCTCAGGGGAATTACCTAACCCCTCTGAGCCCCAGAGGCCTCCTTTCCAAAATGGGAGTGATAACAGTACCACCCTCGTATGGGTTAAATGAGATGACGTGTAAAGAACCCGACATAGTGTCAGGTACACAGTAGGTGCTCAATGAATATACACTGTCACCATTGCGCCACACCCTATGCCAAGTAACCCTCATATAACCCTCACAGCATCCCAGTGAAGTAGACGCTATTGTCCTCATTTCACAGAGGCAAAAACTGAGGCTCAGAGCCAACACGAGGAAGGACTGGAATCTGAATCCAGGCAGGGGGACTGGAGTGGGAGTAGGGAGCTCTTAACCAGGCGGTCTTGATCTCTGAGGGGCTGGCTCCAGCCTCAGCCCGCTCCACGGCCCTCCCCAGGCACCGGCAGTCTGCCTGCAGTAAGGCCTTCCAGCGCATCCTCATTGACCACTTGCGGGCTCCGGACACCCTCACCACTGTGTTCTTCCCAGGTGTGCTGCAGCCCCCAACCCTCTCCACAGCTCTGGGACCTGGGGAGGGGCAGTGGGGCCCTCATGGCCCCTGACTCCCAACCTCTGACCCTCAGCCTCCTGGTGGATTATGAATAATAACTGAGCCTGACCTGCGTAAGCCAAGGACCCCGGGGCCCTGCCTGCCTCCTTCTGGAGCTTCTGGACTGGTCAACTCAGCACCAAGACCAAGGATGCTGCTGCCTCCTAGACCCGAGGCCTGGCTTTCAGAGGCCTCCCACATGCAGCTGGTGGAGAGTCTCAGCCCAGGGATCAGGGACTGGGCTGCTTGCTTTCTATTCTTTATTTATCAGTGTATTTTATTGTTCGTAGCTTTGGCATTTGAGGCACTCTGGCCTCTGCCCAGCTCAGAAGGCCTGGATCCTGGTCCCCTCTGCCCCTACCTTGCTGTGTGACCCAGGGCAGGTCTTTTCCCTCTCTGAGCGGGCCTTAGGCCATCTGGCTGCCTAGTGGGTGCCCTGCTTTCTTCCTGCTGTTTTGGGGCCAGGCTTCTGTTCTTCCCCAAACAGCAGCAGAACCAGGGCTGATGCTCAGGGACCCCCCTGACCCCGAACCTTGACCCCTGAGGCTGGGCCAGATTTGTCTGCAGTGTGGAGTAAGGACCTGGGTGTCCCAATCACCCTCCGGGGCCAACAGGCTCCCAACTCTTCCAGCACCCACGGCTGCACCAGAGACCTCTGGAGGATCCTGGGTTGGTTTGCATGTTGTTTGCATATCATTTGCATGCTCATGCCCACCCATACTCAGGGCCCTATGGGAAGCCCCAAGGTGATCTTGCCAAGTAGCAATAATTTGGACCCAGAGTCACCTGCTGCCCCTTATACCTCTGATCCCCAGCCCAGGACCCCAGCACAGAGGCAATAAAGGCAGTGGTCACCTCTGGTGTCACATCCTCTTTCTCTCCCTCGGCAAGAAGGCCAGGCTGTGGAGCCGGTTTGCATCTCAGAGCAGAGACTGAAGGCAGGAAAGCTTCCTTAAGAAACCAGTGGCCTCCCATCTCTATCTCCCACACCTGCAGATGGTGGGCACTTGGTCACGGCTGACCTGGGGTCCCCCTAGGCAGGACTCTCCCACTCCACACACTAGGCCATGGGGTCTTGTCTAGGAAAGAGAAGTGGACAGGGTCTCTGCTTTCTGCCCTTCAAAGTCCGCAGGGGTTCTAGCTTCACCCCCCCACCCCCGCCCCCTTGCCAACAGGAGGGTCTGATACTAACCAGGACAGAGCACAGAGCCTTCTCAGGGTCCCAGTCAGTGTAGCTGGATTCTGTGTGGATCCTGTCCCCAGACAGAAGCTCCCCAGCCTGCCTCACCCCCTTCCAGGCTGGACTTGTCACCAGCCGTGCCCCCTGTAGAGCTGCAGAGCGCTTCCAGGAGAGTAGTGGCCAAGCTGGCCAGCCACTGGGGGACCCTCCTTCCAGCCATCTAGGGGGGAGGGATTGGGGGTCATGGAGGGAGGTGACCAACACGGATGAGGGGTCTAAAGGGGAGGCACATGGCACCACAAGAGCACAGGATGGCCTCTGACCTGTCGTGGCGGCATGTTGGGGTCAGGGGTGTTCAGGCAGAAGAAACGTGCTCAGGCTCGGAGCAGGAGGAAAGCTTGCCTCCCTGAGCTGAAGGAAGCCCAGCAGCAGGCTGAGGCTGGGATGGGGGGAGAGCAGGCTGAAGGGGCAGGCGGGAGAGTGGGCCGAGGCTGGGGTGGGGAGGCGGCAGGGCCTCGAAGGCACTTCATCCTGAGGAAGCTGTGGTAGGTTTAAGCGAGGTGGGTGGCCAATGGGCTGAGTGCCATTTCACCAGTGTCCTGAGTGCCCTGGTGGTGCCAGGTCCTTGCTGGGGGCTGGGGCATGGCTGGGAAGGCAGCTCAGATGGTGGCAGCTGAGGGTGGACATCCTAGTCTGGGAGTCCAGGCAGAGTCTTGCCTGAGGTTTCTCCCCGGTGACCCCTGCAGGAAATCAGGCTTGCTGGGACACACAGCTGCTCCTGCCGGCCTGGCCACCTTGGCCAAAGAACCAGCACAGGGGTCCCTGGTGGCTCCTTGGCCAGCACTATACCTGGCTGCCCTCCTGCCACCCCACTTCCCAGACTCCTGGCAGTTCCCAGAAAGTGCTGCCAGCACCTGAATACACAGCTCTGGACGGGCTTGAGGAGGTTTCAGGGTCTGTCCTCGTTAAAGAAGCAGCCCCTCCAGGAGGAAACAATCCTGCTTTCTGTCCTGTGTTCTAATTCCTTCTGTTCTGTTTCCTCCATAAAACAGCAACAGCAAACTCTCAAAACTAAAAACCTTCCCATTGCCATCTTTGAGCAAAGACGCTGAAATCCTCAAGCTGACACCTCTCGAGTGCCTCCGTAGAGCTTGCCTGCCTCACTCTGCAATGGAGTTCTGAAAGTTCTCACCTTTTAAAAAAATAAGACAGGCTGTGTCCTCCCTCCTGTGCTGAAGGCTTGAAGGTGCTGGGGAGTGAACTGCAGGTGGATGGGAGAGTGGCCAGTCCTGCAGGGCTGGGGAAGGCCCCTTGCAGATGGTGCCATGCGGTTAGAGCTGTGAAAGATGAGCAGGGGTCTCCAGACAGATGTGAGGGACAGATAGGCAGGGAAAATGCTGCAGACGAGGGGAGCAGAAGGTGGAACCATGGAGGGCGAGGGATTGGACATGAGCTGCAGGTGGGCCGGGCCAGATGGAGTTTGAATGACGTCCTGCAGATAATGCAGAGCCAGGAGGTTGCCAGACAGGAGGGCACTGTGGTGAGGGTGGGGGCTGCACTGCAGACAGGAAGCTGGAGTGATAGCCACAGGGAGAACAGTTCTGAGCTGGGACTATGGGGGCACAGAGGCCTTTACATTGTGTCTACTTAACTCCTGCAAGCCCACCTTCATCTCTATTGCGCCATCCCTGTGCCCCCCAAGTCTTGGCCATCATCATCTCTGGCCTGGAAGCCTCTTCATTAGGTTTTCTGTCTCCACTCCACCCCCTAACAGTCCTTTCCCTGTAAAGGAACAGCCAGAGGGGGCTTTTAAGACATTGCCATGGTGACCATGCCCCTCTGGCTAAGACCCTTCAATGGCACCCCACTGCCTTCAGTATCAAGATCAAATTTGATTTCTTGACTTGGCATTCAAGGCCCTTAGTAATCAGCCCCAGCTCCCAGTATGTGCAGTCTCCTCTCCCTAAAATACACTCCAGCTGAGTTGGGCTATTTGCAACCTCAGTCACCTCCTTCCTTGGCCTTTGTTCTCCGCCCCTCTCCCACCCACTACAGAAACACCTTCTTAGCCTTTAGGTAGCAGGTCAAAACTGTCAGGTCTGGGTAGCCTTTCCCAATCCTTGCCCTCAATACCCTGCTCTTCGTGGCTCTTCAGCTTATTTCAACAGCCACTGGGCACTTGCTTTGTGGCAGGTGCTGGGGATAATGGAATGTCCCAGGGTGGGACAGCACCTAGGTCAAGGGCAGGCAGACTACAGAAGCTGGGGGAGCACCTGGCTCCTTCTGCCAGCTGCCATCCCCACCCTTTTGCCCACTCCCTGCACCTGCCTCTTCACTTTGCTCCTACCTGTACCGGTGACTCACCTGCACACATTCAGACCTGTCCTGGGGGCTGGCCCAGTGCCAGGCCAGGTGCTGGAGAGACAGCAACAGTCTTCTTGGCTGCCACTGCCCTCCAGCTTTCAGAAACATGCACACCAGGTCCCCTTACCACAGCCTCTGATGGGTCTAAATAAAGGGACTGAGAATTAGGTGAGCCTTCAAGAAGTTATTCTCAAAACAAATACTACTAGAGTAAGACACAGACTCCAGGCAGGATGCTGGGACAAAGACAGATCCTCACAGAAATCACATGGTGGCAGAAGCCAGTTGTGACGGCAGCCTATTTACAGGGGGTTCCTGGGTGCTGGGCCCTGTGCTAGAGGCCACTCCCACATGATCACATTTCACCTCACAACCACCCAGTGGTGTAGGCATCATTAGCATCCCCAATTTACGACAAAGCAGAAATGCAGCGAGTGAGGACCTTGCTCCAGATCACATAGCTGGATCTACTCCTTGGCACCAATAGCTACTTGCTGTCAAGTGTGAACAGCACTGAGGGAGATCTCGGGCATCCTCTGGTAATGAAAACCAGCCCAGGCTGGAGGACAGTGGCAGCTATAACAAAGGAAGGAGCAAGACCACACCCTGGGGCTGCAGGATCGCAGATGGGCAGCAAGGAAGAGCCACGGGAGCACAGCGCGAGATGGAGGGTTGATCTGGTATGGGCTATCCAGGGCCCAGCCCTCGGAAGGTGGGGGAGACCTGAATCCTGATCATTTCTGGAACTCCCTGGGAGGCACCCAGAGAATGTTAGCTGAACTCACGGGGCAGGAAGGCAGCCTCAGAAAAGGGTGCAAAGGGGAAGGCAAAAGTCGCTGGGGTGTGCATTCTGGATAGGACGCTGGCTTGTGGAGGGAGGCGGCAGAGGTAGCAAGTCTGGCTTTGTCCACAAGAGGGCACCTGACACCAGGCAATGAAGCCATCCCAGGGAATCTGGGGTGTTTTGTTGTTGGTTCCCCCAACCCTCTTGGGAGGGAGGATGGCTGAGGACAGGATACCCTCAAATCACGACACTGAAATTCCAGCAGTCAGAAACAAGTACAGAAGGGCAAGATGGGTTTAGAGCGATGCATGTTTCTTTGTTCTGAGTTTTATCATCATCTCAGGCCAATTATTTCCCTTCACACTGAGAAACACGTGTCAGTAGACTTCCTGACTCCAGCTTGACAAAATTTGAAAGGGCTCTCCCCTCAACCTATCTTCCAGAAGGAATAACTGTCTCCTATTTTACATCTCCTCGTTTCTATGAGAAGAAATCATATAGTAATGCTTCACTCATTTTCAGATTCGCCTAATTTGCTGTTCAATAGTGCACTGAGTACTTATTTCAGTGACTACTTGTCATTTCCAGGATTCTCTTTTCAAATCTGCCGAGTTATTTTTGTTCACTTACTTTTTGCTCTTTTCCAGCACCATCTTTAGAGGTTTCAGTTATTTTATATTCTGTATCTGATAATAACATCTGAACTCCCAGGGGTCTAAATCAATTGTTCACTGTTCCTGCTGACTCTTGCTCGTAGTGGCTCATTTCCTGGGATCTTTAGTAATTTTGGGGAGACAGTTTATAATTAGTTGATATGTAACATTATGATTGACATTTTTCTCTAGAGGATTTGCATTTTTGCTTCTGCCAGACACCAGGAGAGACTATAAACCTAGAGTCATCCTAATTTCTCAGCCCGGGGAATCTTTGACCTCTGGAGTAATGCACATTTGAACCTCAGCCCAGGAGAGGGCAGGCATGAGGACGGAACCTCCGGTCAGATTTTCTTTCTTCAAGCAGGGGCAGAGAGGTTTCTGTGCAGCTCCCTTTGCAGACTGGCCGATTCTCCCTGCTTGTCTTATTGCCAAGGCCAAAGCCAGAGTGACCTGGCTTCAGGGAGAGGTCCTGGTTTTGTTTCTCCATTTTATATAGGTTCAAAGCCTAGTCTCACATTCCCCCTAGAAGCAGTTAATCCCTCAAACTGACTTCTTAGAATTTCTTTTGCCCCCAAGCAGCACAGGATTCCTCTTTTGTGTTGCACTATCTCTGTGGTTTCAGTTTACTCTTCATTGTTTTCCTGGCCTTTGGGGATTTCCTGCACTTTTTCATCTGTGATCTCAGCAATGCAGTCAAAAGTGCATTCACTACAATTTCTCCAGCATCTGGGTCTTTTATGGTAACGGTAACACTTCCAGCCTGCCGTCTCTATGGCAAATTGCACACAGTATTTCACTATGTTATCACTTGAGTCCCTGGGACCTTCTTGTGAGAGCCAAGGCAGCCTGTGGATGGCTGATTGTCTACCAATGGGTCTTCGTGCTCGGCCAACAGTCAGGCTGAGATCCTGTGACTGTTCCAGGTGGTGGACTGCAGCGCCGGGCACCGTCTGCATGAAAGATCCTGGAGCTGAGCCACCCTGCCTCCTGGGGACAAGGCCACAGCCCAGCCTGAGATCTAGTAACCAACCTGCCCTTTGCATTTTGGGGGCCTGTGAAGCTGGTTGTGCCCACAAATCTCTCGGGCAAGGCTGCTCAGAAGTAGGTCAAGGGCAGGGGCCAGGGATGGGTATTCAGGTGACAGGAATGAGGCTGGGGCCAGGGCCTTGGGAAGTGAGGCCTCAGGTCATTGGCTAGGAAACTTCACTCACAGTCCAAGACTCCACACACAGGTGCGCCTGCATCAATCTGGGGCATGTCACAGTTGGTTAGACCACCTCAGAGCCACAGAAAGTACTACTGGGGGCCCACTGGAGGCACGGCAAGCTGGCAGGCTTTCAGGGAAAGCAGTTTGAACACAAGCTTCGAGGATTCAAGAAATGTTCAGTCCTAGAAATCCCATTTTGGAAAAGTATCCCAAAGAAATAAATCCTGTGAAAGAAGACGTTCACTTCATTATGCTGGAGAGAGAAAACTTGAAAGCAATCCAACTGTCCAACAAGAGGTGAAGAGTTAAGAAAATTATGGCCTCGATGTAATCGTACCACCATTAAGCAAATAAATGTGAAGGCAACAGTGAACTTACGATTTAACATCAGTGTAAAAAGGACATGAGTGAATATTCACAAGTCCAGGTATATTAAGAATTTTTAAGGAAACACTTAAGAGTTATTAGAAGAAAGTACCTACAAGTTCACTACCCTATTTTTCAAACTTTCTGTGGTTGTATTTTCCTTATTAAAAGATCACTTAACAGTAAAGAAGAGCACTAACAAGGAGCTGAGAGGGTCTGTGAGGCGTTGCTGGCAGTGGACTGCAGGTCCACGAGGTGGCCAATAGCAGCACGAGCAGCCAGCCTGGTTGGGCCCGGGCCGCCCTGCTGGCTTCCCAGAGGTCCAGCACCTGGACCCTTCTCCTCAGCAGTACCTCTTGCTTTCATCCCACGTGCTCTTCAGGCCACAGCAAGAACCACTGGAGCCTTCCCACCCACCAAGATTGGGGAAGGTGCGGGAGGGGACACAGAAGTCTGTCAGCAGGATGTCTCGCAGTGACCACCTTCCCTCCTAGTCCCATTCCAGCCTGAGTCAGAAAAGGAATATAGCCTTTTTATTGACTACTTTAAGTAGAACAAACTAAATACATATTTAACAGTTTTGGTTCATTTATACAGTACATTAAATAAGTTATGCACAGAGTTAAGTAACAAAAGTTCCTATCAGAGTAAAATGACAAAGCACAGAAAAACCAGACTGTACTGCATCCTGTGGGTGGTTTCATTCATCTTCACCTTTAAAAACCACGGGTGGAGGCTTAGTTTTCCACTTATTTACATTATTGGCTTTCTTCTAGGACGGAGCTTTTGCAGCCTCATCAGGAACTTGGAAAGCCATGAAAGTGGACCGAAGGCCTCTTAGCCAAACAGCACTTTCAACCATTCGCCTAATGCTTATTGCTGCTTTTCTCTGCCAACTCCAGCGCAGGGACAGGGCTGTCCCTGCCAGCCGCACATGCCCTATTTGGTATAAGCATCAATGAGTGTCCACTGGGCAGCTGTGGGCCTGACCAGGTGGGGTCTGCAGGGGAAGCGCCATCTCTGGGGCTGTAGAGGGGAAGGCGGGATGCCAGGTCTGCCCTCAGGCCTCCTAACCTTCTCCTGGCTCACGATGGAAAAGCTCACCTGCACCATCATCTTTGGAAATGAGCACGTCAATGCACATGGGCAGAGGCAGGCAGTCAACATTTTGGTTTCACAAGAACTACAGACACTGAGAGTTGGAAGGACCCTATTCAGCAGCTCGCCCAGCTCCCCACCCAACCCCGGGCAGGACTCCTCCCCAACAGCTGTCTGTCCGGCCCATGCTGGAACAGTCCAGGTTCCTCTGGTTTTTCTTACATTTGGTTCAAACATGCCACTGCCCAGTTCTCTGCAATAGCTAAAAAAAAAAATCTAAGGAAGTTGGCTTGATCTACTGACCCAGGAGCCTGGAAACTAGTTCTGAAAAAAGCCCCTAAGATGTGTTCTACTTTAAACAATTTATTCAATCCATAATCCCTTCTACAGTTTCCAGGACAAATGGCCACCTGGTCATTATTTATGCTTTCATTCCGAAGAATTCACTACCATAGAATTGCAATTGTGTTGTTGAATCTTCAAATCCACTTGCTGAGATATCATCTGGAACTAACCAGAACCAGGCCTACACCCTTTGCAAGCAGGTGACAGCACTGGAGATCAATTTGACTTTGGGACAAGGCCATACAAAGTAAAGTATAGATTTTCTGTCTAGAAGCTGAAGATGCTCACATAGACACCAAGAAGCAAGGGGCTCTTGGTAGACCCACCGGCTTGGATGGGCAAAAGAGGTCCACACAGCACAGGGCACACTGCAGCCAATGCCAGACATGGACTGTGCTGAGTAGATGTGTCCTGTTTCCAAACTTAGATCCATCGAGAGACATATATGACTCAGCACCGTCCAAGAAAAGATCTACTCACTCTGTGACTTCAGTCACATGACTGTGCCTGAGCAGATCTGCTAGAGCCCCACCCCTGGAGCTGCAGGGGCCCTCCTGAGTGGAGTGATCTCACCTTATAAGGTGGGCTGCCTATTCCTGAGCAGGTGGAAAATTAACCAACTTCTTCCCATGTCAGTTTTCACCACTGGATGGAGTCAGGCACGGTGCAGCAGTGGGGACACAAAGGACAACTGAAGATACGAAGATCCAGCCCCAAGTATCCCTTGGAACATTTAGAGACGACTCCTATTTTGGCCACTTTTGGTCTCTTCTCTGTTTCCTGCAACAACTCCTCACTGGGCCGAGGACAGTGATGCTCCATCACTCATCAGTGTCCCTCACTGGGTGATGCTGAGCACTGGCTTCATCCTCCAGATTTGTTCTGACAGGTGAGTAGGCATGTGTCACATCTGCTTTTGGTTCTACGATAACATGGAAGAGCCTGTCACTGCCCTGACAACACCCTTAGTACCACCACTCTGAGGTCCTCTTTGACTTTTTGTCCCCCTAAATATTAACTATAAAAGTTGGTCCTCTAAGCAGCCTGATTATATTAAGATATTTTAAATCTAACTAGAAGAAAGTGAGAAGTCTGAACCTGCGCCCCTAAACTGGTAGTTGGGGTAGTGCCAGCAGACACTGGATACCAAGTGGAAACCTGGACTCACCCCTGCTCCTCTAGCCACCCCCCTTCCTCCTGCCCCCAACCAGAAAGCTGGAGGATTTCAGAAAGGAGGCAGCTGGAGAAAGGGATTCTCCACATCTAAACAGGAAGTCTTGGACAGATGCCCTATGTGTGTAACTGACTAAAATTAACACAGCAAAAGGTCTGAGAACTGAACTACAGTTGGAATACTGCCCAGGTTTTCAGCTTGGTCTCTGGGTAGCACATGAGCAAGGCAGTATGCAATAGCATTACAAAAACTCTGAAAACTAAGCTGTCACTGGAACCACAGCCCACAAAGGTAGGCTAGGACCTGCACACACAACCTAAATGTTAGCTGTAGAAAACAGACATTGAGCCCTGACGAACTATATCTTGTTGGTTTTGGCTCTTTATTCCAACGAGGAAAAATCTGTGCTACTCTGGCTAGTCTTGTGGCCACTGAAGATTTAAAGAACCCACCTAGGTGTTCAAGTGCCGATGAAAAGACAGTGAGCCAAGGACAGACCTGGTGGACACATGAGACACCCTCTTGCTATAACTGATTAACAGGTTCCACGACTCTTCATGGGACATCCCACATCTTGTGGAAATGTAAGCAAGTCCTGTCCGGGGTACTAATTTCATCAAAAGTCAGGACACCTCCCAGCGACTGCAGTTTAAGGAGTTCCACAATAAGGTAACATTATTCCGTTAGTCTTTCTCTAGGTCTACTTTACTTTATGCCATGGAAATCCAGGTAATTTAAAGGTGCTTTGTACTGAGTTTCTTTGTAAGACAGAAAATCCTTAGGTAAGGTAAATTAGGGATTTAAAGTTCTTAAAGTAAGATACACCTATTTGCAAGGACAATGCTACCTATGCTGATCCCTTTACCTTTCCGGGACCAGGAGCTTTTATTTCACTCTGGTCAGTGCACAGAAGGTTGCCATCTAAAGCTGGGCCAACCAACTCACCCCAACTGGTTCCTTGGGGCGACTGGGTGCTGCAGACTTGGAGGTGGAGACTGGGAGAGTCAGGGTCCTAGGGCTCCCAAGGAAACCTGAATGGCAGGGAAGGATGTGTGTAGCTGTTCTTAACATTTTCAAAGGGGTATAAGTGATGTCATGTTTGGAGAGCCAGGTAAACTGCTGGAAAACTCTCTGAAGACAGGAAGAAAAATTGGTCAGGCTTTCTCAGAAAGGTTCTGACATTTCACAAAACTTCTCTTAGCTCAAAGAGGGCAGGTATCAAACAACACAAGAGAAGGGAAAGTGAAATTGTATGCCCGACAGTAAACTGACGTAGTATGTAAGACATGAAACCACGAGGTTTGAAGAATTCTTTCAGGTCCAAGAGGGCTGCTTAGAAGTGACCAGGCCTTGACTGGTGAGGAAGTCCTAGCCACACCACATCACATCCTATGGGACAACTGCAGCTTACAGGGCGCCAAACAGAGACCACAGGAAGAAGATCCACACAGTGATCTGGACATGCGTGGTCTGAGATAAAAGGATACAGAACAAGACGACTGTGCAACAGCCAAGCGGTGGTAAAAGCTTCTGCATTTCCAGTAAATGATCCATTCAATAATCCGACGATACAAGTTTGGCCAACATGCTCAGAGAGAAGAGACTATCCACAATTGAGTCTCATTCTCCCTCAGACCAATCCATGCGCTGGAAACTATTTTCTGCACAAGCAAACTTAAAGAAGAGAGGAAAAAATGGGTCCCAAACTAATGTAGCCAGCCAGGTTGGAAAATCTTGTCCAAAATGATCTGTGATGCCTGGAGGAAGTTTTATTTATTTTTTATTATTACGGTGCTTTCACTGAAGTGGTGACTTCTTTCCTGTGGTTTCTGAGAATCTTAAGTCTCAACAGCAGGGTCAAGTGGGCGAGTCCTGAGTGCTGCTTTGTGCCTGCCTAAGTCTCCATGGGGCCAATGAGTGGCACCTGCTGAGGGTGAAAATGGGGCTCAAGGAGCTGTTCAGGGGTGAGAGGGCCACTCTGTCAGAGGAGGGCCTCCCCCTCGGCCTGCTGTCAGCCTCCAAGCCTCTGCTGCAGAAGGACGACGGAGTAGCAGACAGTGCAATGGAGTAAGCTGCCTCCAGCCTGGCTGGACACGTTCGACAGTCTGCTGCCTCAAGAGGCAGGGAGGGGAGCTGGTGGTCTACACTGGAAAAGAGCTGGGAGAGGAACAAACCAGAAAGCCATGGAGGAGGCAGCTCCAGCCAGCTGCCTGTGTGCAGAGAGAATGGCACACCAGCTCCCACAGAGGGAAACTGGGGCAAGTGTCCAGAGGGGTTGTGGAGCAGTGTTTGCTGGGCTTGCACTCTTCCTGCCTCCACTTCACTGCTTGTTGATGACCCAACAGCCACTTGCACTGGTTCAAACAGCCAGCCCCCGGTGCAGTGCTCTGCTGTGCTGCAAGGTCATCAGGTGAAGTAAGTCTGCAGCTCAGAGTCCATTGGTGTCGATGGCTGTCACAGAGGCAGGTGTCGAGGAGCGCGAGGTGGTTGCCGAGGTCTTGTCCAGGGCCGGGCTCGGCACACTGCAGTCGGCAGACCGGGCCGAGGAGCCCCTCACTCCAGGAAGCAGTGGCCGGCTCTGGCTGTGGGGACTCTGGCCATGCAGGTTCTGGCCACAGAGGCGGTGGTGCCGCTCCCAGTCCTTATGCTGGCAGAAAGAGCCGCAGTATCGTGCGATATTGCAGCCACTGCAGGTCTCACTGGCTTTGCGGCCACAGTTCCAGCAGTTCTGCAAGACACAGGCAGTGGTTAGTTGCTTGGATCTCATGGGGCAGGCTTGTCATGACTCGTCACCTGCACTGTTGAAGAGGGGGCTGTATGGGGACAGCATGGGTTCTTGGGCTACATATACCTGCGCTTGTCCTGCCTCTCCTGCTATCTGCTTTCTGAGTTTCCTTCATCTGCAAAACAGGAAAACTACCTACTGGGCTGACGGGACAGAGAGACAGCGGGTGTGTGAAAATACCCACAGCATCATCACAGGGCAGGTGGAAGTCCCATCTCCTGCTGGAGGCACCGACTCATTATTTTCACTCCTATTTTAATCCTCAGTGACCAAACCAAGCTCTGTCCCAGGGTCCCCCCACCACAGCTATCTATTCTAAGACCACAAATACATACGTGTCAAAAAGGTGTTTTCTCATCTTGATTGTTTTCACTGACAACACCTGACCTTTTAAAAAAGTCACCTGCCAAGGGACCAAGACCGGCGAGAAGGAGTGGGGGTAGTTGTGCTACTTCCTCTGTGCCCACTCTCCTTTCAGTGATGTGCCTCGTCACAGGTGGGCTGGGATCTTGCAAATCCTCCTGGTTCATGTATGGGAGCCTCCTGCAACACCTCAGCACTCAGGGCCCAGGAGGTCTCGGTCAGGGAATTTTCTTACTACTCTCTGCACTTTCCTGCAGGGAGGGCACGAATTGCTAGGGCTTAAGAAGAAACCACGGCAGTGTGGGACTGGGGGGTTGGGAGGGTGTCTGAAGTGCACCAGCTGAGAATGCACTAATTCTATGATAGAAGATATGAGCCAAGTGATGCTTGGTTACAGCTAGAAGTAGTGCCATGAAAGAAGCACTAGAAACAGTATTTGAACAGATGATGCTTCACTTCTCTCAATCAACTAAGAAGGAAGAGCAGCATCCTGAAGAATGCTGCCACCAAGCACAGCTCCCAGCACCTGCCCCTTGGTACCCTCCTTCCTGTAGTCTCCCTTGAGGACGCCACTAGGGACACATGAGTGTCATGCACCTGAGGTCTCCAGGACCCACTTATAAGAGAAAAAGCCCCATGACTTTGCTAGGTGAAGCTATCAGGAGTGGGTAAGGCTTTCTTAGGTGTCAGGAAGGACTTGAGTAGTCAGCACCCCACCCCCTCACCCCAAGTTCTCCAGAATGGCAGAAGCCAGTCACGAGGCCGGGCCTGACCACTCCTCTAGTCCCCTCAAGAAAGACAGACACCACCCCCAAAGAAACCAGGACACTTGCTCAAGTGAAAAACAATAGACAACAAGTGCTGAAAAGGGCCTTGGGTTCATCTTGCCCACTTCTTGTACAGATGGGACACTGAAGGCCAGCGGGCAGAGACTTACCTAAGGTTATAAAATGATTATGTGGCTATGCAAAGCCTGGAACCCAGACCTCCTAACTCCGCAATATTCAATGTACAAGTTTAGTTTCAAAGAGCATTAGAAAGGACTGTAGATTCCCTTCCAACACAACAGGCTTCTCAGGATATATACTCTGAGGACTGCCAAACTTGCCGATACCAACACCAGGGGACCAAAAGAGGGAACAGAAGGAATTTTTAGGTCACCGTTACAGATCCTCAAGCAAACTGCATTCAGAGAATTTCAGTACTTTGGAGTCTGATAGGCTGACTCCAAACAATGCTTTGGCAGAACATTAATACTTGTGGGGAAGAACTCAGTTGTTGCCTAGGTGGGGCTGCTGTGGCAACATACGCCACAAGGTCAACCCCAGGCGAATGAGAGAAACTTTACTCTCTTTGTCCAAGTCTGAAAGTAAATCTCACACCGGGGCACAGCATTAAACCACTGGAACTTGGGGTCAGCCTCATGGCCGAGTGGTTAAGTCCGCATGTTCCGCTTCAGTGGCCCAGGGCTTCACTGGTTTGGATCCCGGGCAAGGACATGGCACTGCTCATCGGGCCACACTGAGGCAGCGTCCCACATACCACAACTAGAAGGACTCACAACTAAAAAACAGACAACTAGGTACTGGGGGGCTTTCAGGAGAAAAAGGAAAAATAAAATCTTAAAAAAAAAAACGACTGGAACTTTCACCGTGGCTGCCTATTTAAAATAGCTTATTTCATGATTTATGAGATACAATGAGACAAGATAAACAGCTTCCCACAGAGGCAGGATCACAGAAATGCAGGAACAACGTGGTTAGTGTCAGAGTAGCCAGGGTGAAAAAGACACTTTCACGTTCCCTTTCCCTGTAGCTTTTCCCTGACTTAACCATGAGGCTTTTTGCCAAGATATAAGATAAAAGACTTATTACTGTTGTAGCCACCCTTCAAATCAGCGTTCCTCAAAGCTGGAGCAACACATTTGGCCAAACAGTCCCTTGTAGTTAATGGGAGAAGGTTATAAACCTTCTGAGTTACTGACTAGGAAAGTCAGAAATGGGATTCCAGAATTTCCTTTGTCAAGAATGGGCCATAAGTTTATGCCAATATTACACCAAGCGTGGCCTGGGGACCACCTGTACCAGGACTACCTGTTGTTTTTAGTGCCATCAAGCGGATTCCAGCTCCTAGCAACCCTGTGTACAGCAGAGCAGAACTCTGCCAGGTCTTTTTGCCCCATTCTCTCATCTTTCAGAGCTGTATCAGACAATGCTCTGCTGCTATTCATAGGGTTTTCATGGCCAGTTGTTTCAGAAGTGGTGGTCCTTCTTCCTAGTCTGTCTCAGTCTGGAAGCTCAGCTGAAACTAGTCCACCATGGGTGACCCTGCTGGTATTTGAAATAGTGGTGGCAGAGCTTTCAGCATTATGGCTACATGCAGCTGCCACAGTATGACAATTGACAGGTGGTGTGGTTCCCTGATCAGGAAATGAACCTGGGCCATGGAAGTGAGAATCTTAACCACCAGACCACCAGAACTGGCTAGAACTACCTGGGGCTTGTCAAAATCCCTGGAACCAATCCCAGACCTCCCTGACCTTACTGCAAACCTGGCCCAAAGGAGAAATGACTCCTCATCTTACAAGCAATTGCTAGCCCATTGTGTTTGCCAAGAAATCCAGGCTGGGGACAGAAGGTGCCCTGTGGTAGAGATAGGGAACCTCTTACTTCCATTCCTCCACGCAAGGCATTACAGGAGACATGCTTGGGTCTGGCCTCAGAGAAGGCGGCTGTTTTACAAGAGTAGGAGCTGCCACAGCTTATACATGTATGTTGTTAACAACAGAACAAAACCCTTTCCAGCTGCACAGTGCATTGCAGTTTAAAAACACTTTTGCAACCATGATCGAATTATATCTTCCTAAAAACTATGAGACTAGCACGATAGGGGCTAATCATACAGAGAAGGAAACTGACTCCTCAAGGGTACACTGCCATTGTGAAGGGGAACTGGGACCAGAACTCAGGGTTCCTAACCTGCAGCCCAGGGCTCCTTCCGCTAGACCAAACCACCTCTCACAGGATGAATAAGAAACTTCAGGGAAACCTACTAAACTTCAAGTAGAATTTTCTGGATGACACGGAGGGAAATCAGTCCTCCTGGCCCAACGCAAACTCACCCAAAGCTTAGGCCCTGCTATCCCTGCCCTGTTTGGGAAGGTTTGCTGGGATGGATGCTGGTGTGTGCCTCACCTGCAGGCCACCTCGGGCACTGTTTAAAATGACAGCTCCTTAAAAGCACAGTCCTATAAATGGAGAGCTGGGATTTAAATCCTGCAGGGCAAATCCAGAACTCATGCTCTTAGCCAAAATGTTACACTTCTTTGGAGATAGACATAATTAAATACAACAAAAATAGAGATATCACTGCTTAAAAACAATTCTAAAGAAAAAGCAGCAGGGGAGAAGGAAGAGACGAGGGTTACAGGAACTGTTTTCTCACACTTCAACGTCTTTGCTGGAGTGCTACAATAAAGAATTTTCCACATCTTCTGTGATGGCCACATGACATTTAGGCATTTCATCTTCATATTGCCATGCTTGGCATTGCTATATTGACAGGGCTCATTTAAACAGAATGAGAAAATAAAATCTCCATTGTTTAACTTCAAGAGAATGTCCCAAGGACAGCTGATCTCTCAAGTGGTAGATGGGATCTATCTACTTTCAGAAACAGGCTTCTTTCAGGTCTTAAGTTTATCTGAAAAACCCTAAAATAAAAGTTACAGAAAAATTTTGTTACCATTCAAAAGGACTGATGATGATTTTGTCATATGCTCTTTTCTTTCCAGTCAGTTCATTTTTGTCCTCATTATAGAACAAGAGTGTCCTGTGCAGAAGCATCACCAAGTCCTGGGCCCTGAGTCTGGGAGAGTGGGGCAGGTCTGCTAGATCTGTCACTTCAATTCATAAAAGAACTATCCTGTTTAGAAACAGACCGGATGCTACAGGGCCCTGCTTTTCCTCATCCTTGCAACCTGGCTTCAGCACCGTGGGATTATTCAGTTAAATTCCCTGAGCCACAGTTTCCTCATTTGTAAAATTGGAATCCAACAATACCTACCTCACAGGGTTGTTCTGAGGACCAAAAAGACAATGCACACACTTAGCTCTGTGTCTGGCACATAGGAAGCCCACTCAGTCAATGGTGGTCATCGTTATCATTCAATTCCACAAACTCCGTCTTTAGGGTGAGTTTTCAAAATTTAAACCAACATGAACCAAGACAATATAATAATTGAGGAACAAAACTCTTCCGGTACTGAATAAAAATTATAATCATCTAGTTCAAGAGCAAACTATTGTGTCTTACTGCCCAGCACCTGAAAAGAAAGTAGTGGGCTTGGTCACTCCAGCTGCCCCAGCCCCAGCCCCCAGGGCTAACAGAGCTCTGACCTCCGTAGACTCTTCTTGCTCGTTTATGACGAGGAAGGCGTCCTCTGCAGCCTGCCGTTTGACATCTGCTATGGTTTGCTCCATCCGAGCTCTCTCTGTTGCAATCACTTCAAAGGCTTTTTGTTCTGCCTCGGCAACGGCTTTCTGGACTTCTGACATGGCCTGAATTTTCACCTTATTCACAGCTTCTTCTAGAAGAAAGTGACAGTAAAATCAACTGGCCGAGAAATCTTTTCCCTCCCACTTCACATCATTTCCTAAGAAGGGACAGAGCTGAAACAAGATGACTTTTCTAAAAACATACAGGGATGAACATATGACATACGCATTCACTTTTATTCTTATACTCACTTGTCCATTCATGCAATTATTTGTTGGGTAGGTAGATAAAGGTGGGCACTGTGCCAGGGGCTGGGGATACCTGGTGACTAAGACATAATCCATCTTCTCATAACTGTTTGTGAAAGTATAAAGGTGGCTTAGGTGCCATCATATATGTCAGTATAAGACAAGAGTTCCAAGGGAAAAAGTGATCAGCTTAACAAGTGGCAACGGAGCATCAAGAAAATGTGTCTAGGTTGAGATGGTTGAGAAATTCATTCAAAATTTAGTGAATTTTTGGAAAGTCTTGCATTCCATGCTAAGGAATTTGGCCCTTTTTCTAAAGAAAATATGAACCCCTAAAGGGTCCCATGCAAGGAAAAAAGGCTGAAGACAGAGATACCAACTGAGAGGCTAAGGCAATGATCTAGCTGATACAAGAGATTCTGAATTGAGGCAGAAGCAAGTGGCATAGAAGGGATGAGGCAGAATGAGGATGGTAGCCTCTAAGGGCCTGGAGGTGGAGGTAAAGGAGAGGAATGCTAGTGCTATGCAATGAAACAGATAAGTAAAATGCTGTGGAGGCAAGTGAGAAGGTGAGGTGCCTCTGGGGTATCCAGGTACAAAGGACCAGGAAGCAATTAGGAATATAAGACTGAACTCAGTAAGAAACATGAGCTGTAGGGGCTGGCCTGGTGGCCCAGCCGTTAAGTGCGCACGTTCCGCTTGGGCGGCCTGCGGTTCGCTGGTTCGGATCCCAGCTGCAGACATGGCACCGCTTGGCACGCCATGCTGTGGTAGGCATCCTGCATATAAAGTAGAGGAAGATGGGCACGGATGTTAGCTCAGGGCCAGTCTTCCTCAGCAAAAAGAGGAGCATTGGCAGCAGATGTTAGCTCAGGGCTAATCTTCCTCAAAAAAAAAAACAAAAAAGAAGAAGAAGAAGAAGAAGAAGAAGACAGACACATACCAGTTTTTTTCCAAAACTCCACAGGTACATATCCTGTTGTTGGCCTACTGTTGAATTCCCGCTGAGAATCTACAGAAGAGAGATAAACAGCATAGGGTCAGAAGCTATCTATAATCGACATGTTTTATTTTTATGAAAAATTTATCAGGCCTCTCATTCACCACTTAGAAAGATCAAAACATATACGGTCATTTAGTGCAAAACATATTCTGGTAAGGGATAAAAACAGATCATAAAATAGTACACTGTTTAGTTTTAAAACAGACACAAGTGTAGACGCACATACACATGCATACCTCAAATATTAACAGTAAAAGTAGTGAGATTTTTTTTTTAAAGATTTTTAAAATTTTCCCTTTTTCTCCCCAAAGCCCCTGGGTACATAGTTGTATATTTTTAGTTGTGGGTCCTTCTAGTTGTGGCATGCAGGACACCGCCTCAGCATGGCCTGATGAGCAGTGCCATGTCTACGCCCAGGATCCAAACTGGCGAAACCCTGGGCTGATGAAGCAGAGTGCGCAAACTTAACCACTCGGCCACGGGGCCAGCCCCAGTAGTGAGATTAAAAGTGATCTTCCCTTTCTTTTTTTTTACTTATCTGTATGCTCTTATTTTTTCCCTTATGAACATGTATGTATTTTTAAGGCACTCCCTAAAATATAACTACAGATAAAAATTTCTGTGTGTGTCTGTATCCAATTTAACTGTCCCCATCATGCACAGGTTGCTGGCAAGTGCTCTCTGATATATCAGGGAATATGGCTTTTGTTTTGTGGCAACTCTGAATCCTTACAGGTAACTTAAGGAGGTTTCCTTTACAGTTTCTTAAAATGCTCATCAACAAAGAAACAAAAAAGCACGTAGTAAAGAAAATACTGATCTGGAACAGTGTATTTCAAATGTACCCCAAGAGGCATCCAAGGGGGTTGCTGGGAAGGGGACAAGGGTGAGTGACTTATCATATATGTTTATTGTGATTATAAGAAATGGTACCATTGCTTTAAAAAGTGTGAAAACTAATTAAGGTAACTTGAATTTTCCTTCTTCTTCTTCTTCTTTTTTTTTTTTTTTTGGTGAGGAAGATTGCCCCTGAGCTGACATCTGTGTCAGTCTTCCTCTATTTTGTATGTGGGACGCCTCCACAACATGGCTTGATGAGTGGTGTGTAGGTCTGCGTCTGGGATCTGCACCTGTGAACCCCAGGCCGCAGAAGCAGAGCGGGTGAACTTAACCACTATGCCACTGAGGCAGTCCCTGAACTTTTTTTTTAATGAGTCAGTGCTAGCCGACTTCCTCATTTCCTTATGCTTTGTTGAGGCTAATCTGAAAAGTAGATTTTATGCTCTGAACACTCACTCACCAACCTATGGTGCAAAGAGGAATCAGGGGAACAGCCAGTGTGGCAGGGGATGCCAGCCTGGCATGAAACGCTGTCTGAGGAGCCTTATAAAATGGTTAGTCCTCATGAGAATGCCCAGGAATTGGCTGCAAACTGGTGTTGGATAGGGTGGGAGTCTCTCCCATTCCAAGAGCTATCATCAAAAAGAACCTACTTCTGTATCCCCTGGAGTGATAAGGGGATAATAAGATTTTTTTTATTCATGTAAAATACACATAAAAATTTACATATATATATATATATATATATTGAGGAAGATTAGCCCTGAGCTAAGATCTGCCACCAATCCTCCTCTTTGCTGAGGAAGACTGGCCCTGAGCTAACATCCAGGCCCATCTTCCTCCATTTTATATGTGGGACGCCTGTCACAGCATGGGTTTTCAAGCAGTGTCATGTCTGCACCCGGGATCTGAACTGGTGAACCCTGGGCCACTGAAGTGGAACGTGAGAACTTAACTGCTGCACCACAAGGATAGACCCTGGCCAATTTTTAAAACTTATTTAAGCCTCAGTTTTGCCATGTAAAAGAATATAATAGTAGTTCCTTTATCTCATTCGGCACTTTTGAAAACACATGTAAAAGCCTCAGCACTGGCTGAAACATAGTAAGAGCCCAGATAAGCTCTTATTACTAAAAGTGCTAACTAATATAGTCAGAAAGGTCAATGAAGGAACCAGACTGAAGTATTTAATAAAATGTAGCATCTGATAATTATGTCATTTCAACAGATAAAAGATGAGCATCATTAACTGATGGCAGGAAAATTTAAACTACTTGGAAAATTTTAAATGTATGTGTTTAAAACTCAAACATATCAAACTTCAATATAACATAGATGAAATTTATTGTACCGTGGGTAGGGATGAAGGTCAAGGAACAAACCACAAAGGAAGACAGGTTTGACCCCATAAATATTAGCTATCCTATCCATCAAAACAAACCAAGATCAAGTGAGCAAAAACGCCTACATGCACAATCCATTCATTTTACAGCTAAGAATATATCCTAAGGGAAAAAGGCACGGTTTGAAAAATTCTTACTATACAGAGATTTTAAATATTGCAGTACTCACTGAAAAAGAAAAACAAAACAAGCAAAAACCCATAATGTTCAAGAACAGGAATAGCTTAAGGAAATTATAGTATATTTACAAGGTATAATATTGTATAGTTACTAAAATTGTTTATAAAATCTATAATGATGTGAGATCATGCTTAATATGAATTACATTTTCAAAGAAATCAGTACAAAGTTGTAGTTCAGTATTCTCAGATACATTTCCAAAATTCTTCAGTGTGGGATGATGATCTAGTAAATTCTTTATATGTTTCTGTATTTTCTGCAATAGGCCATGCAGTTTCACTAAAAAATGATACTTACCTCATAAGGTTGCTCTGAAAATTAAACGGTAATGCACAGAAAGGAATGTTTCTCAACTCTGGTAGCCCAGGTCCCACCTCAGACCAATTAAATCAGAATCTCAAGGTGGGGCCAGGGCATCAGGAGTTTTGCAGAAGTCCCCAGGTGAGTTCTAATGGGCACCCAGGGTTAACCACCAAAGACAAGCACCTGGCTTAGAATCCAGCCTTCATGGTTAAGGTCTTCCAAACCACACTAGGAGATTTACCTCTCTGCAGGTCATATATATTTGCTATTATAACAATGGTAAAGTGTCTTTTAGCTGACTCTTCCTTCCAGTATTGCTACATCTTGATTTTTTCAGTTGCAGATATTATTGATTGACTAACCATTTCATTAAGAAAAAGTTTCATTCTCTTTTAACCCCCACCCGACCCCACCAGACACATTCACAATTCCTTCCCCTTCCTTTCCCCTAGAGAGATACTCAATACATCAATAGTCAACATTCACAGTACTCAATGTAAATGCTAATCACAGCTAGTCACGTGGTTCAGACTCTATGAATCTTTTTATCTTCTTCAACAAGTTTTTGTTTTTCTTAGAGTTAATAATTGCCTTGTTTATTCACGTGCTAAGTTTCTTATGTAAATATTTCTAAGTCAATCTCAAATTCTCCTTCTATTGTGTAAATATTTTATAAATTTCATTTTCTGAAAGAAATCTCCAGCAAGCTTCTGGGCTATTCCAGTGTGAACTGGCTGCTTTCCAGGCTTGCTGTACCACTGTTGCTGGGGACCCTCCTTCACCATCCTAGGGATTCCCTTCCTCTCTCTTTATCTAGTTCCACCTTCTGGTTTACTTCTTGTATTGGCGTAAATCCTACCAACCGTGGTAGACACCATGATAAAGGGTAGATGGGAGGTGCATTTTTCGAAGAATTGTGGGTTGTTAATCTAACACTTAATTGTTGTGGTTGAGTACAGAATTCTAAGTTAAAATAACTTTCCTTCAGAGTTGTCCTCTAACTTTCAGTGATGCTAACTAATAAATCTTTCTTCCACCGTGTTTACTTGGGAGAGTGGTTCAACCTGGAACACTGTCTTTCAGTTCTAAGTAAATTTTTTGAATTATTTCAACAACTATTCTCTCTTCTCTTTCTGTTCTGTTCACTGTTTCCGAAACTCAGATGATTTGGATATACGAGTTTCATGGATCCTCTTATTTTCTTATCTTTTTCACTCCGGGGATATTAACAATGTATTTTTTGAAGTTTTCCTTTCCCTGAAAAGCTGCTGTTAACTCCTATTTCTGTTTCCTATTTTGGTCTCCACTTTTATAATATCAGAAGCTTACCTAACTAAAACTTTGGTCACCCTTGACTGTTTGCTAACGCACGTCACTAAAAAGCTTCATGAAAGCCCCATGACTGTGGATGGTACTGATTGTGGGCTTAATTAGAGGCAGCTCTCCCAACTCATTAAACATAAATATTCAGATGCCTGGGTCCCTGAATTATAACCTCCAGGGAAAGACTTGGAATGCGTATTTGTTATAAAACAGCTAGGTGACTCTCATTCTCAGGAAAAACTGATAGCTGAGTCAGTTTCTTTACTTTTTTTTTTTAAACTTTAACTGCAAAACATTAGGTGGCTAACAAGTTCATAAAAATATTAATGCATAATTTAATGAAAAATTATGAAGTGATCACCCATAAACCTCCAGATCAAGAAAGAGAAAACTTTCAGCAACCCAAGTCCCCAAGAAGTGAGTAAGCCACAGCTCTGTTTAAATGATGCTAGCCAGACTTGCAACTGTCCTGAGAACAGCTAAGAAGGATGGCAAGAGCTCACTCTGCACTCTACGCCATCTACACCTCCACCTCACAACCCTAGAGGAGACCATTCTCTTAAATCCTATAATAACCATTTTCTTGCTTTTTTCTTAACGTTTTTGCACTTATTTACGCATCTTTAAATAAAATACCAAAACATCCCTTGGTGTCTGAACAGAATCTGTTTCTGAAAATACTGTGAAACACAAATTTTCAGATTGAGAGAACCTATATTTTATTATTTCAAATGGCAAAAGGAATAATGCTATCCAGTCTCTAGTTGATTTCTCTCCAAATCACCAAAAGACTTAAATACTAAAAAATAACAATCCACCTGGATTTCTGCAGAACACCAAACATTTAAAACACTAATTATCTAATTATTTAGAAGTCATTGGTGAGTATACTTGTGTGCTATGCCAAGAATACTGCACAGTATAGGACAGTGCTACTCAAAGCAGTAGTCTACAAACTGTTATTGGTCCATGAAGAGATAAGGAACTTATGCCAGAATGCAAAACAATTATGTCTCTGAGCACATAAAGCAAGCACTGCTTAGTTTAGGGGACCCTTCTCAAAGTGAAGCAAGCAGTCCCCAGTACATCCGGGGTAAGCACGTCATATCATCACAGACCAGTAACAAGTAGTTTCTGGAGTGGTTTTGGTCCACATTTTGAATAGCACGCTTGTTTAGGATATGAATTATGCTTTCTTTCTACACTGCAACCACCATGTACTATAAGAGAAACAGTGAAATAAAAACACTAAATATGTATAATATGCACAAATAAAGATATTAACAGCTACTGTTTAAGTCAGACAGATTGATAGTGCCCTGAGAAACGTGAGAGAAGGAAACACTGTGATCCGTGAAGAGCTAAACCTAGAGTGACAATATAATTTATCATCCCAATTGTCGTCATTTCGGAGAATGGGGGAGATGCTAGTAATAGTTATGAGAGGATAACAAACATACACTGGAACTGTCTCTGACAAATCAGAACACACAGGCACCCTAGCTAAACCTTCAAGCAAAAGATAAAGATGAGTAGAGGTCCATGCAAAGCAATTTTTTGTGTCTGTGTGAGGAAGATTGTTGCTGAGCTAACATCTGTGCCAATCTTCCTCTATTTTATGTGGGATGCCGCCACACTGTGGCTTGATGAGCACTGCCAGGTCCACGCCCAGGATCTGAACCTGTGAACCCAAGGCAACTGAAGCAGAGCACACGAACTTAACCACTACACCACTGGGCTGGCCCCAGTGCAAAGCAATATTTAAATGACACCAGCAAGACCTGCAATCCTGGCTGGAGGAGAGCTGACTCATGACTCCAGCTCACTCTGCATTCTATGCCTTCTTACCTGCATGCAGGCAGACTCGTTGATGGAAGGTCTGTGATTTGGATGATGAACTTTCTGCAAGCTGTTACAGGGAATATTTGTGAAGGTTCAGATGGTGAGGGAAACCTGAGGATTAGCTTTGAAGTTTTCATGAAAGGAATCATACCACAACTATAAGTATTCTTTGATATCTGGCTGTGCTAGATATTCCACAATGGTGCTAATCTATGGTTGGCTCAAGAGTCACCTCTGTGGGTGGAGTGGGGGAGTGGGATTCCTTAGTTACCAACGTCTTTGCCTCAATTTTTGTAGTCTTTTTGAGAATAATGTCTGTCTTCTGTGGAACATGTGAGGTCTGTCGTAAGAAGATATTCATTCTCATTGGTGAAAACTGGGAACCTGGAGCAGGTGGGTGAGGAATGAGTGATCACAGATGGCCCGTCATTCAGCTGTGCCTTTGCACAGGGCACCTTTTCAGTTACTAGGTGAATGTGATGGAACATTTTTAGGGAAACGGCTGTGGGGCCCTGGAAGCACCTTGGATTGAGAGAAGAGTTGCTCATATCTCTGCTGCTTCATGCTGGGAAAAGGCAACACAGCTTGGTACAGTAAAAGTTTTGTAGGAGGCAGTCAGGCAGTGGTTGATAAATGGTATTTCCCTGGATGGGAAGCAGGAAAAAGAGGAGGGAAGGTGAGGTGAACACTTTCAGGGCTACTGTGAGGAATAAATGTGATGTACAGGAGAGCACCCAGTATACTCAGTCAGGCTGAATTTAACAACCAAACACACTTTGATCATCATCTAGCACATATATAGAGTTAAAAACAGAACGAAATCAAATATTCTCATTCTTCATGAGGAAGACAACATGTCTTGAATGTTCCAGATACTCACTCCTTGACATACTTCCTCATTTACTCTACATAATAACCTGGGTCTCTCTAACTCCACGATCTAGCACCATCTTCCTTTAAAGTAAAATATAAAAAAGTCTTCCTTGTTATGTTAGGTGACAATCTCTCCTTACCATTGCTGAGAGAATCTGCACTCCCAGGACTGTGCTGCCTGGAGACCAACTCGCTCCCTGTCTTCCTCATCTCTGTGTTTTCGTTATATCGTCTTTTCCAGTAGTTGAGTTCTTCACGATCAGATTCCTGACAGCGCCGCAGAACCGCCATGGAGCGCCTTGTTTTCTCTACCATTTCCATAATACAATTCAGGGCCTGAGCCAAAGGGGAAGTCAGGCAGAGGCAAGATGAGGACATTCAAGCAACCAACATAAAAATCAAGAACAGGTAAACTATAAAGAATGAAATTTTAACTGTTTTATAAGTTTAGCAGGATCAAGTTTACATTTGAAAGCCTTTCTCACTGCTGTTTTTTTTTTTTGTTTTTTTTTTTTGCCAAGGAAGATTAGCCCTGAGCTAACATTTTGCCAATCTTCCTCCAGTTTATATGTGGGTTGTTGCCACAGCATGGCTAATAAAACAGTATAGATCTGCACCTGGGATCTGAACCCGCAAACCTGAGCCGCCAAAGTGAAGTGTGCTGGAATTAACCACTACACCATGGGGCCAGCCTCTCTCACTGCTTCTTTATATATGTATATATATATATGTAGACACACATACACACATTTAATTTTTTTTTTGAATTTCAAAATAACATTTTTTTGGATTCAAGGTTGAAACAGCCAGGGTCTCATTATAATATGGTCCTTTAAAGACTATGGTGTAACCACATTATATATCAGCCCAAAACATACCAAATCATCTGATAAAGCCAGAGATCTATATAAGAATGTAATCAGAAAAATAACATCCAGAGACAATATCACTCAAGAAGGAAAAGCTGCTGTACGTATATTTCAAACAGGTACTACATCTTCTCTTCCCTTTTTAATGAGAAGGGAAACTCTCTTCCACCAGGACAGAGAACTCAGGCTTACATTCTGTACTATTACACTAACTCTCATTTGTATTTGAGGAAGCTCCATTTATTTAACACTTCCTATATACCAGGCCCCGTGACAAGCACCTTAGATATTATTACAACCCTCTTGTGAATTCAAATAATTCAGCATTCTTTTTTTTTTTAAGGTATAAAAATTAAGGCTACAAATGGTGAAGCAATTTGCCCACTGCACAAAGGCAGGAAGTGGCAAAGCTGGGACCTAAACTCACAAACCTATGTTTTAACCATTAAACTACATAACTTCACTTCGTTATGACCTGAAGTGATCACCCCACCATAAAGATTTGAGAGTTATTCTTAGCTCTCTAGCTGGGGGAGTAGTAGATAAATCAGCTTTTATTGCAAAGACATTGTGGCTCTGGTTAAATTCACTTCAATTACTATTCGTAATATTGAGAATTAAAAGTAATAAGTACTTAGGAAAGTTACACACTGTAAGAGTCTTACATGATCAAGATGTTTCCATTCATCAGCCCATTCCCTTTCTGTCAAACGGTGGTCTACCAACTCATCTTGATAGCCTCCATTTAGACCTATTAGAAATTAGAGATTAAATTTCAAGAATACAGTAAACAGAATTCCACCAAGTAAATACACACACATTCATACCAAGTGTCAGCACACTACTAAGGCCGTGATTCAGGATGGAGTGTGGGACCCACAAAATGACATAAAACCAACAAAAAAATCACTATTCAGAATATATAAAAAAACTCCTACAAATCAATTATGAAAGACAAATAGCCCAAAAGAAAAAGAGGCAAAAGAAATAAACAGGTATATCACAGAAAGTACAGATGGTCCATAAACACAGGAAAAGACACTCAAACTCATTAGTCACACAGTGCAAATAAAATCATCATTAAGATAACATTTTACATCTTTACATTGGAAAAAATTAAATTGTCAGATAATACGAAGTGTTGACAAGGATGCAGCACAATGTAAATGCTTAACCACCACAACTAGAGTGGGTACTGTACAAGCACTTGGAAACAACTTAATGTTACCAAAATATTAATTTTTACTTGGTTTTAATATATACTGAAATTTGCAGGAACACAAAGACTGTGTGAATCAAGGGTATATAGAGTTAAGAGTTGTCGACTATTTTGAAGAATGTCACATATTGCTAGACTGCTCACAGAATTTGAATTATTAATATAACACATCTGTTATCACTCTGAATTTATAAGTGTTGTATTCATAGTGATTCTGTATCTATGCAAGCAACTGCTTATTTGATTATATCTTCTATAGTGATGAATGAGCACTAACGTATTATAAAATACTTTCTTATATATTACGCTTTAGAATATTGATCCTAAAATTATATGTCTAAGGTAGGCTACAGTATTCATAAATTTCATTTTAGGAGAATGGGGGTGGGGTGTTACAATATATTTGTTTATAAAGGGGCAGGGGAAAAAATGGTTTGGTAAGAGCTGAGAACCACTGTACTATGGCATATGTTTTCAAAAGAGGACTGGGGAGGGGCCGGTCCCGTGGCCGAGTGGTTAAGTTCGCGCGCTCTGCTGCAGGCAGCCCAGTGTTTCGTCAGTTCGAATCCTGGGCACGGACATGGCACTGCTCATCAAACCACGCTGAGGCGGCGTCCCACATGCCACAACTAGAAGGATCCACAAGTAAGAATATACAACTATGTACCGGGGGGCTTTGGGGAGAAAAAGGGGAAAAAAAATAAAATAAAATCTTAAAAAAAAAAAAAAAAAGAGGACTGGGGAAAATTGAGGAATCTGTAATGAGCCTGGAAGACAAATGGTTAAACCTGAAATAAACAATCAAGGGAGAGGATTAAAGGTCTTTCAAATAGAACATTTCAAGATGAAAAAGTTTTTTTAAAATTGTTAGAAATGCAAGGAAAATCTGACCAAAATGAAGTTATAGCTAGTTTTTAGGATACTTTTCTCTTAGAAAGTAACAGATCGAACTGGCAAAAAATTTGTATGAATATGGAAGAAACCAACAGCAAACCTAGTTTTTAACATAAAAAGAGAGACATAGGAAAAAGGGGATTGGATCATACACAACAGCTGCTAAGGGGGGCGTCATAACATGCTGGCAACGTACCTAAGCCTTGGGCACCGGACAGCTGGGGTCTGAATCTTATCTGTGCTACTTTGTAGCTATGGGATTTTGGCCACAGTTTTTTCATCTGTCATCTACAAAAAGGGCATAACAACTGCATAGGACTGCTATGAAGATTAAGTGAGATAATGTATGTACACCACAATCTATGTGGTACCTAAGATTCAGTAAATGTTGGCAGCTGAGAACACCACTGCTGTCACGGTCCTCACCATTCAGCCGCCACTGCATGAAGCCAGAGCCCTAGTGTGCGGTCCAAGCCCCTGAAAGATGCTAGTGAGCCTAAGTCAGAACAGGGACGGGCAAATGTGTTGCAACATTTCACTCCACAGGGGACCCCACAGATGGAAATAGAGGGGAAACCCTGGAAGCTAGTAGCCAGTTGGTTCTCTGCTCTGACACATGCTCAGCAGTTAAACTCCAAACAACCTCCTGCAGTAAACTTGAGTACATGACAAAGAGCTCTTGTTCAAAACTGATCTCCAGTGAGGTTTGTTAAGGGCCTTTTTGTTTCTTCCTAAATTTAATGGTTACAGAGGTGGCATGTGCCAGGTATTCCAAATGTAAAAATGACCCAGCACAGGTGGTGGTTATCTCCACTTTAGAATTGAGTTATCCGAGGATCAGAGAGCTGAAGCAACTTGCATAAGATCTCACAGCTAGTTAGGATGCAGAGCCAATATTTAAATTTACATATACCTTACCTCTCCTGACCTAAACAATCTATGCACTTTCACCTCCAAGACCATATATTTTAAATCTTTCTTAGTTTTAAAAATGTTTCATTCTGAAATAAATTCAGACTTTCAGAGAGGTTGCAAGAACAGTACAAAGACTTCTCATTTACCCTTCATTCAGATTTCCCAAAGGTCCCCTACAGTACATAGCTGTATATTGTAGCTGTGGGTCCTCCTAGTTGTGCTATGTGGGACGCTGCCTCAGCATGGCTTGATGAGTGGTGCTAGGTCCACGCCCAGGATCTGAACCAGTGAAACCCTGGCCACCGAAGTGGAGTGCACAAACTTAACCACTTGGCCACGGGCCCAGCCCCTATCATTCTCTATCTTTTTTCTGAATCATCTGAGAATAAGTGATACCCTTTTATTCTTAAGTATTTCACTGTGTATTTCCTAAAATTCGTTTAATTCTACTTCTATCATATGATAAGAAGAAGATATGAAGTAAGATCAATTCTAATAGTCTTTTTAATGTATAATATTGTTTTATCTTATCAGCGGAAAAAGGCAATAATGACGTTATTTTGCTTTATCACTGAGTAGAAAAGAAACTCAAGGATTCAATCTGAATTTAAATCATTACCATGCTGCTTACGTCACTTACTAAGATTGTGGTGTCTGTCACGAACTTCTCGATGTTCCAGCATCTTGGGTTCACGATACAGGTGGGAAGTTGCAATATCTTCTAAGGTGTAGTGCTGAAGAGGCGGAGGAGTAGGATGAAACTGGCCCCCAGGATTCATGAGGGGCACAGTGAGGGCAGGACTGTGCCGGGGAGCAGGGCTGATGGTACACACTCTCTTGGCAGGAGGCTCAGGAGCAATTGTCTCTCTTTCAAACCCGCTCTCTTCCCTCCTGTAAAAGAACCAGAAGTACATATCTGAGCCCGTCAACAGGCATTCACACAAACATTTCCTGAGTACCTACTTTGTGCTATGCACTCTCACAAACAAGAAAACAGCAAGAAATGGTTTGACATGAGGCATAAACGGAAATGTCCCTCAGGGACCAGGCAGATAACGGTTCCTGCTGATTTATTCCAGTATTCAGAGGTCAAATCCATGCATATCCAGGCAGAAACCCCTCAACCTCACAAAGCAAAGGAGAAACTAAGGAGATGACAGCATTTTCCTATATGAGAGGAATATGAGTTCAACTATGTTTGGGAATGTTTTGAGATCAAATTTGCTACTGTGGAGGGAGGTCAGTTACTAGAAAGAAACAATTCTCTACGTGGGAGAAAAGTCTCACATAATTAATACACTTGTCAGTTGGTAGGGTTTTTAATCATTTAGGTTCAACTGTAACAAACTTCCTACTGTTGTTAAATTATTGCTTCCTTGACAAAACATAGAACATTGTGGTAGACACTCATACTAAAATTTCCAGAATAAATTAATATAATTTCAATCTTCAAAGTAAAGGTGATTCATTAACAAGTACCAATAATTAATTGTTACACTTTTACAAGACTTCACACATTAGAAAAAATGCCTTGGGAAGATTGTATTTCTTACGGCTCTGGAACAGTGAACCCACAGGATGCTCTGGAGCAGAATTTCTCACCAAGGGTATACAGAATCATCTGAAGAGTTTTTGAAAAATACTCATGTCTGGGAGCTACACCTATAGATTTGAGAAGCATTCTGCTGCCTGATGTTGGGACAAAGCAAAACGAATCTTAGAAATTCTGAGTCCATACCGATACACAACCACCATAATCAAATTCTCCTTCTTTCACAAGCAAAGAACAAGCTCAGAGTGGTTCCAGAAAAGCAAGAACAACGAAGCTCTTCTCTGCTCACCTCTCTGGACTGGGCCTTTTCCCATTTCCATGCACTTCCATGAGCAGCTCAGAAGAGTCTGCAGGCGACGCAATACTGGTGTTGAGCAGAAGGTGCTCATGCTGAGCCAGGTACTGGGATGGCGTCTGCTTAGCAGCCCGAGCGCAGTGCAGCAGTTCTCGCTGCAGCAGTGGCAGGTTAGCCTTGAAAAGAAGAAGCAGGGGCTGGAAGGTACTTTTTCCAGTGTTGGGCTCTACACAACAGGGCTCGCCACCTCAAAAGGTTTCACAAACCAGATGACACAAGACAAAAGCCCTTTTCTCCCTGTCAGTCTGATTTTCAAACGCCTCTCTATGAATAAAGTGACATCTATTATACTGAACTTGAGTTATTGGTTGACTTGTCTCTTGCCCCTACAAGATGTAAATCCCCTTCGGGAAGAGACTGCATTTTATTTACCTTTGTGGCCTAGTAGAGAGTCAAAGCTCACTGTAGGTTTGTTGAACATAATAATTTAGAAACTTAAAACATTTTTGAAGACTTCAGTCAGAGAATTAGTACTGCCTACATGGGAGTAGGAGGAATTCATTCTTTCCTCTATCATTACAAGCCCTGGTTTCTGTCTTCTGAATCCCAACTTGTCTCTCATAGCTTCCCTTCATGTGATCTATGAGAGCTGCCAGGGAATTCTGGAAACAGTGATTATTCCGGCTTGGTTGGAACATGGTGTTTTGAAAAAAGTATTGGGAATGATGATAATGAAAGCAACAAGCCTTAGACTAGGCTCTGAGGATTCACAGGTAACACAAGGACATGCTCTATTTCTGTAGTGTGGCACCCTAGTTGGGCACATTTCCTTATTCTGTAAAAGGACAGTTAATTATCTACTGATTATTTTTCCTTCTCCTCAAACTTAGAAAAACTCTAAAGGTGATAAATCATATAAAAAATGCTATCCATCTTTAAACTTAACTATAGTTCCTTCACACATAAAATGTACTTTTCCCATATTCCCTTTTATTAAAAAAAAGTAAGAATTATATTTTTCTCCCAAAATTTAAAAATAATTCAGCCTGAGCCCATAATAGAAGTCTTTATCCCACAGGAAACAGATGAGCAAGTGAAAGGAGAGTTTTAAAGTAGTCATCCCTTTACCAAAGGTTAATTTAGCAGGCACCATAATTAGAGATCATTTTAAAGCAGAAATAAATTGACAAAAACCCAAATGCTAGCCAAAATGCTGCTATAACAACCTACCTCAAGCTGTTTTCCAAAGTAACAGAGTTAAGAATAGAGAATTTGACCACATAAAACAATTTTTAAGTCTGTTCTATAACCTCAATCTTGTAGCAACTGTAAAAACTTAATTGAAAAAAATACCATGTCAGATCTTTACACACCTGTGCCATGTGTCCTTTGATGAATTAAAAAGAAAAAAGCTAATTATTTCCTATTAACACAAATTTCACAATTTTTCTTGATTTCAAAATCTGAGGGGAAATAATTGTCTACTGGCTCTGACATACAGAAGAGAGACCAAGACAGAACTAGCACAGCTGGTTCGGGGCTGAAAAAAGCACTACAGACTGCTCTGAGAGGCTGAGACTTCAGTGCTATCAGAACTGAGCCACAACACAGGCAGTATACCTGAGACCTATGCACTTCCTTGTATGTCTGTTATGCTCTAATTTTTTTTTTTTTCCTGAGGAAGATTCACCCTGAGCTAACATCTGTGCCAATCTTCCCTTATTCTGTATGTGGACTGCCACCACAGCATGGCTGCTGACAACTGGTGTAGGTCTGATCCTGGGAACTGAACCAGGCCACCAAAGCAAAGCATGCTGAACTTAACCACTAGGCTACAGGGCTGGACCCTATCTCTAATTTTTAAAGTTATAAAAACCTGGTATCAGTACTTCAGTAAGATGACTCATCTTTTTGACGTTACTCTATTTTCTTAGGAAATGAAGGTAAAGTACAAGAAGGTAAAGGGGCATTCTTACTTGGCTAGATATTTGACGATTTGTGAGTCAAGAGGCAAAATTGAAGATACTACGTAGGTACTCATACACAAGAGAGAAGAAAATTAATTTCCACAAATACTCTACTGACAAAAGTTAAATTACAAACACACATGAGGTACAGTTTTCTTGTGCTATCATTCTACTACTAATGAAAAGAATAGTATTCATTTGGGGAGAGGTGATGGATTAAGGATAATATTTAGCTTAACTGGAGTTCAAAGTTACTGTTCCCTATTATCAAATCAACTATAAATGTTCATCTGTAAAAACCATTCCCGGGCTGTACAAAACCATGTAGTGGGCTGGATTTGGGTCTCAGGTTTCCAAATAATGCCTGGTCTAAAGCACACCGCTATTTGACTCTAGTCTTTCACTGCCTTTGAACTATTTTACAACTCTACAAGTTACAGATAACTGATGGCAATGCAAAATAATTGTTGTCTATGGACATGCATAAACTTATGTCCAGTAGAGCTTTAACCGACTTCCGTTGCCCGCTCTAGAAGCCAATTTTACTTCTGTTTGCACACTCATCAATAATCCTGATCTACAAATGTGTCTGTTCTGTGGATTCTCACCTGAACTAGTTATAACACATTACTGATTCCCTCAGCAATAATGAGTTAAATAAAATCTTTGATGTGAGTTTGTTTTTTATCTGTATGAGTCATAATTTCACCTGTTTTTGAAAATTACAGTTTAAAAGGAAAAGACAGAAACTTTACAGTGGAAAAGCATGGCGGACACTGCCTTTACCAAGTGATCAAAGTCAACATCACCGATTCTGAGACAAGTTAACATCTCTGTCTCCTGAGGGCATGCAGTGATACCACTTACTAGCTAGTCCTGCCTAAAATGCGTAACACACACACTCTCCACCCTCTGTCTACAACCAAAAGATTTAGTGTCCAGTTACTTCCTCTACTAAGAGCCCAGCCTCCACGCCACCCACACCTCTGGCCCACTCACCTCCAGCTACCCCTGCTCCTAACTTGCTCCTTCTATGTGTTACCAGCAGCATCTGCATACAGACCACAACTCAAGACTTTTGCAATTCTCATCTTATCAAGTACATGGCTTATCTGCAGACTGCCCTCACATTTCTCTAGCAGCCCAAAATAAAATAAAGATAGGAAAATGTGACAAGATGCCCTGATTTAAATCACAGAACAGGGATCAGCAGCAGATCTTGAGGAAATGTTGAAGCTAAATTATATTCAGTAATTATCTCATAAAATTTACCTTGAGGAATGGAATCACAAAAGGACGAAGAGGAAAGTTTGTAGCCTCTTGGAGCTTGCAATGGAATTCTTCAATTGTTACTGTTGAGTTCTGAAAAGATAAACAACATTGTTCAACTTCTAAAACCGGACAGTGTCCTCTGAATATAAATCTGATAGTATTGAATCTTTTAAAATCATAAGTAAAAAGATAATTCCAAGAGCACTACTGTGAAAGATCCCTTTCAAAGGTTAACTGAATTCTGTTATTTATGAAAGAAATTCACCTCCTTGATTTTCTTTCCTCTACTACCCCAAATCTAAATTCTCCTCTATGCTCAGCAGCCCGGGCTGTAGAACAGGGCACTGCCTTCCTCACTGCCTGTGAAGACAAGCAACTCAGGTCTCTTGTATTGAAGGATGCATCACAAGTTGCCTCAGGAACAGGAAACCAAGCTTAAGATGTTCCCTGAACAGATCCTGAATCAGTCCAGGACATCAACTTAAAGACTCAATAACGTAGAGCCTCATTTCTTTAGAAGTTCATTTCTTCATAGCTTCTGCCTACCTCCTAGCATCAGTTCCCCAAATCTTCTAAATCAGAAGTTAAAAAACCAAACCAAACCAAAACAAAACCCAATAGGTGCCCTCTACCTTCAAGTGGTCTATTTGCATATCAGAGCACCTCCAAATAAGCAGACTCTCACTGGTAAGATTTTAGTATTCCTAGCAAAGTTATTAGCACTTCGCCTGTACTTTTTCAAGTCTGGCTTTAAACTAAGATTCTCAGCTCCTTTGTTAAAGGAGAATGGTACAGAAAAATATTTTTTTCAAAGTTCACAAAATATTTTCAATTCCCTAAAACACAGCATAATAATGACTTAAAAAAACAAAACAAGGGGCTGGCTCCCAGGCCGAGTGGTCAAGTTCACACGCTCTGCTCTGGGGGCCCAGGGTTTCGCTGGTTCGAATCCTGAGCGTGGACATGGCACCACTCATCAGGCCATGCTGAGGCGGCATCCCACATGCCACAACTAGAAGGACCCACAACTAAAAATACACGACTATGTACTGGGGGGCTTTGAGGAGAAAAAGGAAAAATAAAATCTTTAAAAAAAAAAAAAAAAACAACGAAACTGGGCATTAATCTGAATTCTTGCTCCCCTGAAAGAACAATACCATTTCTAGGAATTTACTTTTATAATCATCAAGTGTTCAAAGTTGTAACAAGTATCATACAAATTATTCATCAGCACAATATTGCTTCTTAACAATAAGAAATGAAGAACACATAGGTCCACCAACAGGAAACTGCAATAAAAATTACGATACAGTCATAAATCAGAACACTTGGGGGGGTACAGATTTGTATGAATTAATGAAGAAAGGTGTCTATAATATACTGTTAAGTGAAAAACCAGAAACAAAATAGTATGTTTTCCAATAATCCATTTATGAAAATAACACACACATATTTATATAGTATTTTAAATGTCTGGAAGGACAATTCACCAGCAGTTATTTCAGGATGTGAAATTATGTTGAATTTCTCAAATATATCATATTACTATTCAGTAAAAATTAAAATGTTTCCCTTTAGGAAAAAAGGGTATATATCTTAACCATGTTAAGTGAAAATGTTTGAAAAGTTTATCTCATTTCATTCTTTTAAACTTTAACTGAATACTTGTTTTAAGTACATGACAGTTGTACAATGCAACCAAAGGGACTGGTAATCATGAATACACAGTAAATGTAAAAATGTAAAAAGTACGACATTCTTTCCCTGCTACAATGAATGTTATCAGGCCTCACAAAATAAACACAAGCAGAGTAAATCTATGGAAACATTATATGACTTTTAAGTTTTCTTGTGGATGGACAAAGGAGGGAAAGGATAGACTGAGTGGCACAGACAAATAGGCCAGAGAAACTGACTTAGGGCTATATACACTGTAGATGCAGAGCAGTCCTCTGAGAGGGATGATAAGCTGCTGTTCTGTTATCCTTCCCTCTCATTCAATTATTTAATAAATAAGAGCATAGTTCTTTTCCTAAGAATTCATAGTCCAGTGGGAAAACAGACAAGTAAGCTATTCATTACAGTATGACTGAGGTACACGTGGGCAGGACCTTACAGCAGGCAGAGAAGACATGTTTGAATCAGACTTAGGAAGACAAGGAAGGCTGTAGAGAAGTGCCACCCGGAGAAGTAAAAGTGCAGCCTTGGGGAAGATGCTTCTGACAAAGAATAACGTGAAAAGGCAAAATGGTAGGGGCTCTGGTCTCTGGATCACAAGGGCATCACCTATAGTCGTCTTAGAAGACAACGGATATAGATAGGCTATGAGACTAAAATTATTCTTTTAAAATTTTCAGATTATTATAATCATAAGAAGTTGTAAAAATAGTACAGACAGGTTCCCATGTATCCTGCACCCAGGTTCCCCCGATGGCTACATTTTATATAACTTTAGTGCAATACCAAAACTAGGGAACTAACACTGGTAAAACGTGTATATAGTTCTATGCCATTTTATGGCATGTGTATATACAGGTCATCATCAATGTAATCAAGATACAGAAGTCTTATCCACGCCAGTTTATAATTTTCCTAAATATTTCCTTGATAGATACTGACATCCATATCAGACAATGTTATATTTTTGCTTCAACCACCAAACATAATTTAGAAAACTCAAGAGGAGAAGGAAAGTCTACTGTATTTACTTATAATTTTACTCTTTCCATTTTTCTTTCACCTATTCTGATATCTTAAGATTCCTTCCTTCATCATTTTTTTCCATTTCAGGAACTTCCTTTAGCCATTCTTTTAGGGTAGGTCTGCCTTAGACAAATCCTCTGAGTTTAAGTTCACCTGAGAATATTTTGATCCCTCCACCTTTCACTCCATAAGGATATTGTCGATAGATAAAAGATTCTATGTTGATAGTTCTTTTCTTTCAGCACTTAGCCTCTGTGGTTCCTGACGAGAAATCCACTGTCCCTGGAATTTTTCCCTTGTAGGTAAGATGTTTCTCGCTGCATTCAAGATTTTCTGTCATTTTTGCGAGGGGATTGAGGAGGGTGCGGTATTTTGGAGGCCTGCTCAGCTTTTTTGAATCTGTAGGTTTAGGATATTTGTCAAATTGAGGAATATTTCAGCCATTATTTCAGCTCTTTCTCTTCTCCTACTGTGACTCAGATCTTTTATTATATTCCTTCAAGTCCCTGAGGTTCTGTTCATTTTTTTAAAGTTATTTTATCTCTGTTGTTCAAATTAGGTAGTTTTTTCTATTGTTCTAGCTTCAAGTTCACCGATCTTTTCCTCTGTCCTCTCCATTCTACCTTTGAGTCCATCAGTGTGTTTTTAATTTTGTTATATTTTTCACTTCCAAAATTTCTATTTAGTTCTTCTTTATATCTTCTATTTCTTTGAGGAGCTTTTGTATTTCTTCATTTGTGTTGATAATTGTTCACTGAAGCATTTTTTGTGACGGCTGCTTTAAAATCCTTGTTAGATAATTTCAACATCTGTGTCAGTTTAGCTGATGTCTGTTGGTTATCTTTTCTCATTCCTGTTGAGGTGGTCCTGGCTCTTGATATGACAAGTGATCTTCTACTGTATCCTGGACATTTAGGGTTCTGTGTTGCAAGACTCTAGATCTTATCTCTGTTTTCTATTTTGAAGGCCTCCTCCGACACTGTGCCATTGGGAAAAGAAGAATCCTTGATGCTGTCAGAATCCTTGATCCTAGGTTCCCCCACCCAACCTCTGTTGATCTGGAGAGGCGAGGAAGGAGGGGCTCATTACTGTTCGGAAGTGGTGTAAGTTTGGTTTCTCCACTGGGCCTTTGACCAGAAAGGGAAGAGTGCCCATTACTGCAGTTTTTTCCGAGGTGTTTGGCTGCAACAGGGTGGTTATTGTCTAAAAGTTTTCTATCTTGTTTGTTTCCTCCTTTCCCAGGCCTTTGGCTAGAAAGAGGCTTTTTTTTTTTGGTTTGTACTCCTGTTTCTAGATTAATAGCTTCTCCAGACCACAATCTAGGATATATGATGAAAACAAAACCTAGGGAATTCACTGCTCTGTACTTCCTTGGGTCCCAGGGTGACTGGCCAATCTGACTTCTTCTCTTCGTCTTTTAGAGTCTTATTTTTATTTTATATATAACGTTCAAGGTTATTTTCTCTATTTCTCAGGAGGAATAGGAATAGGAAGAGGCACACCTTTCTGTTGCACCTCTGAACCAGACTTGATAGTTAATGACTACATCATATCCCCTTAAACTGATGTATCGAAACTTACTCAAGCTTCTATAGGACATTCAACAGGTTTCAATTTTTTTTGGCACTATAAATAATATTGAACTGATTATCCTGGTGCACATTGTTTATTATTTTCTTAGGATGAATTTCAAGGAGAGAAACTGGTGAGTCAAAGGAACGGCCTAGTTTGTGGTACCTGAAACACTGCCAAACTACCCTCCAGAATATGTATTCTCCAAATAAGTGGGTGGAGTACAGAACATTTCCCTTTACCTTGCGGTGGAAATCAGCCAGGCCTGCTCCCTGGCATAGTTAGAGACTACCAGTACTTTACCTCTGATACACCAGAAACACAGAATGCACATAGGGAAACTAAACTCCAGCTACCTAACCATGCAGCCCTTTCTGAGTTGGCTAACAATGTCTCCTCCATATGGAACGACTGTTCCACTTACATATGCCCACCAAAATCTTAACCATTCTTTTCATAAATAGAAGACTAAATAAGGCTTTCTTGAAAGAGAAGTATAACAATCTAAAGATGTTCATTCTCCTCCAAATTAGACAAAGTTTTCAACAAAATGGTAGCAAACCCAAAGAAAAAGAAAAAAGAACAGAATGGTAGGTTCAACTGCAACACACATAAGACAATCGTTTTATCTATGAATAAGGGCAGTTTTATTTCTGTCTTTCCAATCTTTATATCTTTTTTTTTTTTTTTTTTTTTTGCTGAGGAAGATTCAGCCTGAGCTAACATCTGTTGCCAATCCTCCTATTTTTGCTTAAAGAAGATTTGCTCTGAGCTAGCATCTGTGCCAGTTCTCTTCTATTTTGTATATGGGTCACCAACACAGGATGGCTGCCAATGAGTAGTATAGGTCCACGCCTGGGAACCAAACCTGGGCCACTGAAGCAGAGCGTGCTGAACTTAACAACTAGGCCACAGGGCTGGTCCCCCCTTATATCTTATTTGCTATGCTAGAATATTCCGGGTTACATTGAATAAAGAAACATCTTTATATGATTCCTAATATCAGAGGGAAAGCTTTCAAAATTTCAGCATTAAGCATGAGGCTTGCTATAGCTTTTATTTTTACATGGATTTAACTGTCATCAGATTAAGGAAGTTCCTACTATAACTAGTTTGCTAAGTGTTTTTTTTAAATAATGAATGGGTATTAAATTTAACATATTTTTTCTGCATCTTTTCCAAATATATTTACAGTTTCAACACCAACTGCTAGAGATTGAATGTAATCGTTCAAAATTCATATGTTGAAACCTAATCCCAATGCGTTGGTATTTGGAGGTGGGGGTCTTTGAGAGGTGATTAGGTCCTGAGGGCAGAGCCCTTATGAGTGGTGTTAGTGTCCTCATGAGAAATGAGACCCCAGAGAGCTCCCTTGCCCCTTTCACCCTGTGAGGACACAATAAGAAGCTGGCCATCTATGAATCAGGGAGTGGGCTCTCACCACACAATGAACCTGCCAGCACCTTGATCTTGGACTTATCAGCCTCCAGAACTGCAAGATCAATGATTGTTGTTTATAAGCCACCCAGTCTATGGTATTCTGTTATAAGAGCCTGAATGGACTGAGATACTGATCTTAATGAAAATCCCAGGATGTGAGAGTATAAACTGGTATAACACTTGGGAAATGGTCTTATATACTAAATTTGTATGTATGCAAACCCTATGAAATCCCAATTCCATTTTTTGGTGCAATGCTTGCACAAATGTATCATGTATGAGAATGCTCACAGCAACATTATCTGTAATGGGGCCTGTACAGAAAAGAGTTAACATAGCAGGTCTAAAACTGGTAACCTTAGAAAAGCCTGCTTGCAAGGCTGGACCATTGGCTTGCATCTAGGAACTTGGCTGATAAACAGTTTCCTACACTGATATAAAACTTTCCCTAACCAAAAAGGTGGAAACACCTCAAGTGTCCATCAATGGATGAATGGATAAACAAAATGCGGATGAATAGATAAGCAAAATATTATTCAGTTATAAAAATGTAGAAAATTCTGACACATGCCACAACATGGATGAACCTTGACTACAGTATGCTAAGTGAAATATGCCAGCCACAAAAGGACAAATACCAGGGGCCAGCCTTGTGGCTGAGTGGTTAAGTTCGTGTGCTCTGCTGCTGCGGCCCAGGGTTTCCCTGGTTCAGAACCTGGGTGCGGACATGGCACCACTCATCAGGCCATGCTGAGGCGGCATCCCATGTGCCACAACTAGAAGGACCCACAACTAAAATATACAACTATGTACTGGGGGGATTTGGGGAGAAAAAGCAGGAAGAAAAAATAAAGAAATAAAGAGCTCAGAAATCTGACAGTGAATTAAAAGAAAAAAAAAAAAAGACAAATACGGTATGATTCCACTTATATGAGATACCTAAAATAGTCAAGTAGAAAAAAGGTTGACAGGAGCTGAGGGGAGAAAGGAGTGGGGAATTACTGTTAATGGCACAGAGTTTCAGTTTTGCAAGATGAAGAGAGTTCTGGAGGTGGACAGTGGTGATGGTTGTTGCACAACAATGAATGTACTTAATACCATTAAATGCACACTTAAAAATGGTTAGTAGGGTAAATTTTATGTTCTGTGTATTTTATCACCTCCTAATGATAGCAAAGTAAAAACAATTGCAAGAAAGGAAAAGTTAACCCAAGCATGGCTATTTAAAAGAGACGATCAGCTACATCTACACACACTTTCATAGCTAGAAAAAGATTTTTTTTTTACTTTGCCAACAAGGTCTGTCATTTTTTCTTTTACTCTTGAAATTATCCTTAAGCACAGACTCTACTTAAGTAATTTGCTGATGGAATTAGCATAACATTCTGATGTTTGCTTTGCTGCCAATTATGTTCAAACTCATTTTGAGATTTAATGTCAATTTTATTAGCCTAGATCCAATAAGACTTTTCGATAGTGTAAAATATGAACAATAAATACTTTTTTCCAAAACGAAAACAAAAAATCTTTTTCTAACTGATGAGTGTGGCTCACTGTGCCTAGACTGCTTCTGCAAACAACATGGTTTATGCTAAACACTGGTTTTCCTTCTGGGAGTCTGGAATTTTGGTAGGTGCTAGGCAAAGAGTGCCTATGTGCCCAGACCCCAGCAAAAACCTTGGACATTGAGTCTCTAATAGGCTTCCCTGGGCAGAAACGCTGCATGCATGTTGCTGCATTTTCATTGCTAGGGGAAGAGTGAGCTCTGTGTGAGGATTCATAGGACAGAAAGAGCCTAAGGAAGCCCGCACATGGATTCCTCCAGACTCCAACTGTCTCTCTCTCTCCTTTATGATCCAGTCGTGTAACCTTATTATGCCTCTGTAATAAATCTTAGTTGTGAGCACAACTATATCCCAAGTCCTGTGAATTCTTCTAGCAAATCTCAAAATGCGGTGTTGAGCCGCCGACTCTGCCTCAAAATGCAAACAACTCAAATGTCCATCAGGAGCAAAAAGTATAAATTGTGGTATATACCTACAATAAAATACTACATAGCAATGAAAATGAACAACCTACAGCTATACAAAAGAAGGACTGAATCTCAAATGATGAAGTAGTTTATTGCACATTGCCTTATACAAAAGTTGTTTATGCCATACCAGACTGAAAAATCTTTTAAGGTAGCAGTTCTTAAACTTTTTAGTTTCAGAATTCTTCAAATTTATGTGGGTTACACCTATCGATAATCACCATATCAGAAATTAAAACTGAGAATTTGAAAAATATTTATTATTAATCCCTTCCAAAGTAATTTCATGTTCCCAAAAAATGTAGTAAGAGGAATGGCACTTTTGTTACAGTTTGGCAAATCTCTTTCATGTCTAGTTTAATAAAAGACAGGTGGGTTCTCCTATCAGTTTCTACAGTTAATCTCTTGTGACATCCTATATTATGCCACCTCTAGAAAATTCCACCATACACTCATGAGAGAACAAGAGTGAAAAGGTAAGTAACATCTTAGTATTATTATGAAAATACTTTTGACCTCCTAGACTTCCTGAAAGGGTCTAGGGGAATCCCAGGGGTCCCTGATTACACCTTGAGAACTGCAACATTAGGTTTAGAACTGTGATTCATCTTTATCTCATATCGCAGCTAACATGCAGGAGTGTAGGGTGCTTAGATGGGAGGTAAATTTTGAAAAATTCAATTTACAAACATTGGGAACTGGCAGTATTTCCCTTATATACACCGAGAGTCAAACCCCACCCAGATCTCAATGTGAGAAAATCACTCCCTTATACCATGGGTTCACCACACTCAGTATAGAAGGAAAAATTATGTGTACCTTGAAAATTCTAAAGAAACTGTATTTGCATAAGGAGCTGAAGAATGTAATCCCTTTGATACTATTTACTTAGACTATGAAACTTATAATTTTACAAATTATTATTTTGGAAATTAAACTTGCTGCTTTGCTTTTCTCTCTGGTTTGGAAACAAAGCACAAGGCACTGAATATAATAAGTTAACAAAACCTCGCGTTAACTTGGTTGAACCTCAGTGGCCTGTTGAAACTCAATTTTAAGACAAATTCAAAGCTGCTTATTGGAATTAAATCACACCACGAGAAACAATAAGGTAAACTTTATAGATTTGTTTCTTTGATAAACATTGTCATCCACAATTGAAATCCACAATTCAACAGTTTTATACAAGTTACATAACTTATCTAGTCTGTAGATTTTGCCACGTTGCTACAGGTTTAGGAATGAGCAGAAATACGTACAACTTCTCTGCTCCTGGCTTTGGTTCTAAGCCACACACTCAGGCAGTTGTCAACAGTGATGCTGTACTTACCACCAGTGCTAGAACAAGAGTCCGCACCTTCTCCCCAATCTCAGGTGAGATGTCATTGCCAAACTGTTGAAGAGTGGTGAGGAAGCGTTTTAACTTGCTGAGCTGCCGAGCACCACAAGTGGCTGGCAATTGTTGATTTGTTAGTGCAGATGACGTGGAAGAGGCAGGACCATTGCTGAATCTCTGTGGTGGTGATGGGGCACCATTCAGGGTAGGAGGAGAATGGTTGATGCCATTGCTTACTAAAAGAAAGCCAAAAGGAAAGACTCAGTCTAAGTGCAAAACACAAGGATCTTTGTTAATTTCTTCTGGTTTGCATTCTCCTTCATTTATTCGTTTGAATTTTGCAAAGCACATGTTAAAAGAATATACAAGACACTGTTTATGCCCTCCATGAGACTGCTATATAGTGAGACATACTGTCAGATAAAAAATGACAAGAGAATAACATAGAGTGTTAAAAAGGAAGAGTACAGAGTACTATAAGAGCAAAGAGAAGGGACATCTAACTCTGCATGTGCCATGGGCAGGGGTAGGTCGTTTTAAGACTTCCTGCAACAGGTTCTGCATGAGATGAGCCTGGGAGAATATGTATTTCCAATGACTGGACATTCATACCCATCTTTTATGTCACATCTCCTTCCCAATTTTAGGGTCCCAGAGAAGTTAAGCAGTCAATTAGAATGTAGCATGTGAACAAGACAACCAGAAAACAGAAAGTTACATTAACGTGAGAAATAGTTTATCTAGGCTATAAGTTTAATGACCTATTCCTACAATAAGGGATTATGTCTAGTCAATTTCTCTCTGCCTTGACCGTGCTACATTAATACCCACAAATTCTTGGTCATTCAATAAAGCATTTTTTTAGACACCATACAGGATACTCTCATTCTAGATTTCTGCTCAAATTATAATACATGTGATTAATTACAGTTTTCCTATTTTCCCATTGTTCTTAGTGGTTTCTTGCTAGTTTTAATTTGGAATACAACTCTAGAGCTAAGTTCTTGGCGGCATTAAGAAAAAATCTCCATCTTCACTGAACAGTGAAACAAAATTACCTAGTGCTTAAGTGTCAACAGATTTTTCACTTAATCATACCCAGGCTTGAAAATCTAAGAAGGTAAAACTGTTGCCCAAAAACATAAGAAACAATTTTAGTCAAGACTTAAGCCAACTTTAAACAGCTCAATCATTTAATCTTTACCTAATTTAGAAAAACAACATTTACTTATATTTTGCTTAATGCCAACTCATTAATCATGAAAAATCCTCCACTTCCCTTCTTCTGCCTCCAAGTCAGTCACAGTTGGTTGACTATTACTGCTCCTACTTCTTGACTGACCCTTATTCCAATTTGTTCTGGCAAATTCTTCTTCATCCTGTTTAGCTCAGATGTTACCTGAAGCATGTATCACCTAAAGCATATCAAGAAGCATCCTTTGAAAGACTCTGCTGCTCCACGTTAAGGTAAACCCTAGTAGATTTATTAACTCTCTCTGTGCTGCCTACAGATGCTTCCATTATGTTACTTTACGTGTAACATAAAGTATGTTACATTTGTTCCATATGTATGTAATATTATGTTCCCCTGTTATTTACCAAATTTCTTTACCTTTATTTATTTATCCACTATGTTATTTACCTTATTTCTTTCTGTATTTGCACTGCCTTATTAGATTATGCACTCCTTGATGAACACTAACTTACAACTGTGTATACTGTATATACCTTGGCTTTGTTCATTAGCTAGCAAAGTGTAAGTGCTCAGAAAATGTTGCCGAATGATTCACTGCATAAAAGACGAACGGGCTGAGCAAAACAGGGTGAATCCTCTTCTGTGTCTTTCATTAAAAAGAGCTCACTGGAGGGGGCAGCCCTGTGGCTGAGTGGTTAAGTTTGTGCACTTTGCTTTGCCTGTTTGGATACTGGGCACGGACATGGCACCACTCATCAGGCCATGCTGAGGCGGCATCCCACACGCCACAACTAGAAAGACCTACAACTAAAATATACAACTATGCACCGGGGGGATTTGGGAAGAAAAAGCAAAAAAAGAAAAAAAAAAAGAAGAAGAAGAAGAAGAAGTGGATTGGCAACAGTTGTTAACTCAGGTGCCAACCTTTAAAAAAAAAAAAGAAGAGAGATCACTGGAGCTACTGGAAAGGAAAGCTCAATACTCAATGTCAGCAATCCAGAAAATTAGTTGCAATGGTCTGCCATTTCCTTGTGTCCACAGAAAGGCCAATTGCCATTGGAAAGCTGGCCTCTTTTAAAGCTACCCATAAAAATACGCTTTTAGCCTCCCTGAGCTCACACAAGCTTTTTTAGTCTCCTTAGTGAAAGTGCATTATCACCTTTTCTGCAATAAAACATATCTACCCCCAGTAGTCAAGTATGGAAGTAAAAAGGGCTAAATTTATATACACATATCCTTATTGTCTGTATCTTGAAATCTGAATGATAGCCTGGGTTTAAATCTGTTTCATTTCAAGATAGTACCTACATCTAAGGAGATATAACTTTGGGAGAAGGAAAATAGAATTTAAGAGACAGGATATCTAACTTCATTTCATTCACTGTGGCTCAGACTGCTGCAGTTGCCACTCACTTAATTACAAATGTTTTGGGAAAACAAATCTTCTATTAAAGCGTACCTCTTAGACTCTCTTCTCTTGCCTTTTAAAATAATAAACACACAAAACATAAATGTTAGCAAAGATAGTATGTAAGCTTGTGAAATGGTGTTTAAACATGGAAATGCAAACAGCACCTAAGACAGTGCTCTGACATGTTGCGACTCCATAAATATCAAGTGTCTTCTGTTTTATGAGGCAAAATATCTATACAAGACTCAATGTGAACTGAAGGTAGCTTGGGCATGGAGAGGCAGAAGAACTCAAATTAAAATCTAGACATATGGGACCAGTCTGGTGGTTGAGTGGTTAAGTTCATGTGCCCTGCTTTGGTGGCACAGGGTTTCACAGATTTGGATCCTGGGCGTGGACATGGTACCGCTCAACAGGCCATGCTGAGGCGGTGTCCCACATGCCACAACTAGAAGGACCCGCAACTAAAATATACAACTATGTACCAGGGGGTTTTGGGGAGAAAAAGGAAAAATAAAATCTTAAAAAAAAAAAATCTAGACATATATACGTATGTATGTAAGTCTAGACCTTAAATTGAGGTTTTTTTTAGTATGGACATAGGACTGAAATTGCTGGGTTATAGGGTAATAGACACTGCCAAACAATTTTGTCATACTCAAACGACATACAAGCATTCAGGTTGCTCCACACACACTTACCAAAACTTGGTATTCTTTCTCATTTTGAACATTCTTGTGGATGTATATGGTATTATATTCAGTTTTAGTTTGCATTTCCTTGATGAGTAGTAAAGTAGACCACCTTATAATATATTTATTGGCTAATATAATTCTTATGGACCAAACTGTGAACGCCACGAATTTCTATGTTGAAGCTCTAACCCCCTACTCCACCCTCTGCCTCAGTGCCTCAGAATGTGACTATCTGGAGATAGGGCATTTAAAGGTTAAATGAGGTCTTATGTGTGGTCCCTACTCCAATATGACTATTGTCCTTATAAGAAGAGGAAGGGACAACAGGGATGAGTGTGCACAGAGGCAAAGACCTGGGAGGATACAGCAAGAAGGCAGACATCTGCAAGCCAAGGAGAGAGGCCTCAGAAGAAACCAAACCTGCTGACCCCTTGATCTTGGACTTCTAGCCTCCAGAACTGTGAAAAAATAAACTTCTGTTGTTTAAGCTATCCAGTCTGTGGTATTTTGTTATGGCAGCCCTAGCAAACTAATACAATAATTATTCTCTTTTGTAAAGAGCCTTACCATGACAGTCCTGGAATACTTTTAGAAGTACTTTCACAATTTTATTAAACTACTTTGATCCCTATGAATTAATATAATAATTTAAATTCATTATTTTAGAGACAAAGAAATTAAAAGTTACTTATCAGCCAAAGAGTATGAAAACAAAATATTTAGACCACTAAATTTCCAAATGCCTAAATTAGCTAAGTACTATTCTCAGAAAGCAAAAGCAATTTATAAAAGTAAGAAATCACCAGTATACATACACACACACATATACATATATATGTATGTGTGTACATATGTTGAAAATGTTGACTAATATATGCAGAAGGCTTAATGGCAGTCAGTCACTTAAATCCAAATATCACTCTGAACCACAAATTCAAGTAATTAAGAGGTCTCACATGCTGTAGGAGTAAACGACACTGGCCTGGGTCCTCCGGGATTTATTGGTGGGAGGGGTGGCATGGTGGGAGGTGAGGATCTTGACTGTATCTTCACTTCCACAGGCGATCCAGGCATTGCTGGCACCCTTTTCTCAGGACCAACTGTAGAGAATAAAAGGAATGAAGGTCAAAGTTTTCTGTAAGATAATAAAAATGTGACAATAATTTGAAACACCAACACACTTTCCTAGAGAATTGAGAAGGTAAGAAGATGCTTAGTTTAATAGGCTGAATGGTGACACCCAAAAAGACACTAATCCCTTGAACTGTGAATGTTTCCCTATTTCGAAAAGGAGTCTTTGAAGATGTAGTTAAGCATCTTGAGAGGAGATCATCCTGGATTACCTGGGCGGGCTCTAAAGACAATATGAATGACACCCTCATAAGAAGAGCTGAAGAGACACAGAGGGAAGACTACTTGAAGACAGGCCTAGTCACACACAGAGAACACAATGTGACGGTGGAGGTGGAGGTTTGGAGTGATGCGTCTACAAGTGAAGGAGCGTCAAGGATTATCAGCAGCCTCCAGAAGCTAGGACACAGGTATGGAAGAGATTCTTCCTCTGACTCCCCAAAAAGGAATCAACCATGTTGATACCTTGATTTGGGACTTCTGCCCTCCTGAATTATGAGAGAATATTGTTGTCTTAAGCCACCTTGCTTGTGAAACTTTGTTACAGCAACCCCAGAAAGCTAAAACAAGGCAACAAAGTCAAGGGGTGACATGACCTGAAAGTTAACAGTGAGAATAGTGGCTGAGAAAAGAAGAAAGCAGGTTATAAATTCAGCTTATCTCAACTGCATTCTTTCTTGACTTCTCCTTATAAATGTATCAAATTAATAGGGGAAAATAAAATATGACTATCTAGACCAGTAGGTGTCAAACGCATAGCATGGAAATAGGATAATAATCAGTTGTGCATAAATTACTATGAATGATGAAGTAGTAAATTTTTACACATAACAATTACTCTAAGTAGGAAAAAAAAAGGTAAATTCAACAGCTCTGGCATCAGGCATGTAAATGCCATTTATGATGTATAGTATCCAAAAAGATGAAAAGCAGAGCTGATTCTAAACTAAGCACAGGCTACTTTACCCATGGGGACAATTCGTAAGTAGCTATTTGATAATACCAGGCAGTAAGAAATTCCACAAAGAGAAATTTGATAGATTAAACTTAATGATGTTAGAATTCGGTTCGAGCTAATATGAATAAGACTTGATACTGAGGAGTGATATTCTAATATCTTCAAAAAACTATTTTTCCCCATTAATGGGAACTTGTTATACACTTAGTTAATAATAGGGCCAGTGCTACCATCATCACCTTTAAATTGAGCTATTTCCTCTCAGTTAAGTCTAAACTTTTCATTTAAGTGCTATGTATTTATTCTCCAATAACTGCTGGATTCAATTTAAAGTACAAGAAATGGACACCAAACGTTTAAATGAGAATGTTAAATCAAAGATTTCTTTCTGTGAGATGATTGCTATAAACACACTACATACAATTCATGACACTGGCAACAAGGCACATCTTTTGTCCATTCATGAGCACCTTCTAATGAGGAAAATATCCCCAAATATTCTTTTCACGCTTCAGTTTGTAATGGCCACATTCTGGGAGGAGATATAATGAATACAGAAAGTCAATCAAGGAAGTAATGCTCCCAAGTTACAAATCCCCTGACAAAAACGTACAGCTCTCTGAGAGCCATGTGGGTAACACTCTGTCAGCCCTTCCCATCTCTCTGTCCAGGACATTTTCTTTGTGAAATTGATGGTAGTCCTGTACCTGATTAGTAGACTAACGAGCTGTTGCGTTTGTCTTTTTCCTCTTGACAGTATTTCCTCAATGCCCTTCAGAGAACAGTTGACACGTTTCCAGCTCTTCCATCTGGGGCCCAGCTTTCTGGAGGGTGGGGGGAGAAGGGAAGGAAGGAACTAACAGTTGTCTCGCACTGTTATGTGTTGTGTATAGTGTGCAAGAACCTAGAGGGAGCCTTTCTTCAGACCACCTGCCTTTAACAGCAAGGGCGCCAAAGGCCTGAGGAGGGCTTAGCAGTGAGATGTGTTTTAACATTCAGCTCTTGGCAGAATGAAATACTCAAAGCAGCCCAACTGTAGAACACTGAATAACATACCACTGAAAGCTCAGATACTGGGTAAAACCCAGCCTAAAAAGTACTGTTTACAGATTAACACTACCCATCTCTTGTTCACACCACTACTCACAACTCTGCAACACTAGTGTTATTCCTCACGTTTCAATAACACTGTCTAGTAGAAAAAGCATGTGTATGGAGATAAGAGATTTGATGTGAATTCTTATTCTGTTACTCACAACCTACATGAATCTTATCAAATCATTCCACCTTTCTGCGCTTATTTTCAACACATGTAAAATGGGAGATGATAAGACCTACCTGCAGGAAAGACATAAGAATTAGAGCCAATGCCTAAATTAGTGCTAGACTAAAGATGGTTGTATTCAGTAAATAGTAATGATGATTAGAAAACAGGAAGCCAGGGCCGCTTCAGCAGCCCAGGGTTTCGCCGGTTCTGATCCTGGGCGCAGACACGGCACCGCTCATCAGGCCATGCTGAGGCGGCATCCCACATGCCACAACTGGAAGGACCCACAACTAAAAATACACAACTATGTACCGGGGGGCTTTGGGGAGAAAAAGGAAAAATAAAGTCTTAAAACAAACAAACAAAAAAACAGGAAGCGTAGTGTCAAGTTCGGATTTACCCTAACTAGCCATGTGACCATGTCCAAGTTAATATCAATATTGGTTTCCCATGGAAAATGGGTGTGCTATCAACAATTAATCCACCTAATACCTCCAAAGTAGGTATTTTAACCTTCTGCTTGGTGGCTGAGACATGTCTTCATTTCATCACTGTTAGAGTGACTTCATTTCTGAATTTTCATGAAACTGATGCTCATGTTTTATATTCTAGCTGGATTCCTTCAAAGAACCAACCATATTTTGAGCTCTTTTTAATTCCATAGAACGTTAGATAAAGTTCAAGGAGAAGAAATTCCTTTCTCAAGTGTGACTTGAGCCCATAAACACCACTGCTCAGACTATCAAAGAGACATAAAGTCTTCATTCCCAGAAAATCAAAATAACGCTTAGTTTTGTCATAAAGGTTCAACTTGATTCTAAACATAGATTCTAAGATTCAAAGTGACAATTTATTCATTCTATGAGTTTGTGCTTTGGTTATTTTGAATATTTGGATAAATATGGATTAAAAAATAAAATTCATGGGGCCGGCCTGGTGGCAGAGTGGTTAAGTCCAGCTCTGTTTTGGTGAACTGGGGTTCAAGATTCAGATCTCAGGCGTGGACCTACACCACTCAAAGCCATTCTGTAGTGGGGACCCACATACAAAAAGAAAATAGAGGAAGACTGGCACAGATGTTAGCTCAGGGCAAATTTTCCTCAAGCAAAAAGAGGAGGATTGGCAACAGGTGTTAGCTCAGGGCCAATCTTCCTCACCAAAAATAATAATGATAATAATAAAATAAAATAAAACAAATATATAACCACATGCCCTTTCAAAATCACTGATGCTTCAACACCTGACCACATAAAGCCAAATAACTTGAGCTAAAGACGAGGCGTGAATATGGAAAAGCATGCCTGAATAATTACTTTACTTCTCCATTTTGCAAAACGCTAAGGATGTCATGAAAACAGAAAACTGAAGGAAAGAACAAAGTAACGAATACTTCTCTGTGTGATAGCAGTGCTATTTTTTTTTTCTCGCATAGGAGCTTGAAGAATCAAACACGAAACTAAAGAGTGGAACTATTCTGTCCTCTAAGAGAAAGGAATACTGCACATAAACACAAACATCCCAGACAAAAGCTACTTGGGAAGAAGGCTACGATAAACCGCCCACAAGCGGGGGCGTTTACAAATCATTATAAACTGCTTTCTCTTTAAGGTTTTTAAAAATTACTTTGAGGCTGATGAAGGAACAATAAATAGAAGAGGTATAAAAATGAGATAAGAAAAATGCAATTTTGTGAAAGGAAGAGCTATCCAGAAACAGCTGAAAAGACGGGAAACTCCCAGGGCTGCAGGGAGGAAGAATGTTTAGATGAAAGAAGGTGAAGATGTGAAGGGTGCTCTATCACTTACTAGTTGCCTGACGATGGTCTTCCTCATCCATCCCTGGGGATAACACTTACGACACAAGGTTACTGTGGAGGGTACCATAATATATATAATAATGACTGGTAATAGTAAACACTCTTACATGTTTACTTGAATCAGATTAAAAATCTGTTAGAATTAATCATTTTATTTGGCCATTGAGATGTTGACCTATGCTGAACTTTGGGTAGAAGATATGGTCAAGTGCTCCGACTGTCATCACTGAGAAGAATGAACTGAATATAGATCTTTCAGATGTATAGTATAGTGATCATTCCAAACAGGCTGACTGAGGAAGCCACTACATCTGTTTCTTTAAAACAAATCAGACTTTAACTAAGAAACAATTTGGAAGGTTTAAACAGAATTATCTTTGGGGGCAGAGACAAAGGTAGATGATTTCCTTTTTTATATGTATAAGCATACATTTCCATGGTTCAAAAATCAGTATGACATAAAAAGAAATACTCCTTACTCCTGTCCCTACATAACCCATCCCATAGGTAACCATTTTAATTGGTTTCTTGAGTATCCTTCCATTCTTTGTCTGTGTACAAATGAGCAAACATAAATTCTTATCCCATCCATTTATACAAAGGTTGCATAATTACATTAAACTGAGTGTCCCCAATAATCCCCTCTCTGTAGCTATGCCTTTTGAAATGCATCAGGAAGTGGGGTCATTTCCCTATCCTCTGAATCTGGCCAGGCCTCTGACTTGCTTTGGCCAACATAATGTGAGGGAAATGACAGACTGCCAGTTCTAAGCCTCTCTTGGAACCCTGACCCTGACATGAAAGCAAATCCAGACTAGTTTGCTGGGGCGTGAGACCACAAGAAACAGAGATGAGATGTACCACCAGTTAAGGCCAGCTAATCCCTAAACATGTAAGAGCCTAACCTAGTTGAGTCTGATCTGCAGCTAGCTGACTGCAGTCATATGAATGAGTGAGCACAACCAAGAGCAGAACTGCCTCACTTATACTCATAAGGAAAAAAATAAAAAGCTTATTGTTTCAGACTACTAAGTTTTAGGATGGTTTTTATATATAGCAATAGACCAATAGGCAAGAGATTTATAACACATACAAGCTGTACTGTTCCTTGGTTTCTTGTTGTTCTTTTGTTTTGTTTCATCATTTTACACTATGTCCTGAAATTCTTAATTCCACAACCTTTTTTTGTTAATGGATGCATGATATTCCACTGTGTGGATGTACCACAGTTTATTTAAACAATCCCCTACTGATGAATAACTGGATTGTTTCCAACCATTTGTGGCTGAATTTTGAGACTCTCCAGATCCCATGACTGCCCTATATTTGCCAGGCTTTGAGAAAGAGATAAAAGAAGACAGGGCCCTGAGTTATAGAAAAGACAGATATATTAAAATGTGTACAAAGAACTAAGAAAATAAAGTAGAAACATTACTATGTATACAGGCTAGGGAAGTCTTTACAAACCATTAAGCAGTTAACTGGGAAGGCTACATGCACTTTCCAGACAGTATACAGGACAAAAGCATGAAGGATACAGTTTGAATATTGCTCTTAAAGTGGGGATCAGAACCAAGGGAAAAATTATGAAAGATTTCCTTGACCACAGTCTCTCTTTAACCATTGCCAAGGATAAGTAAATGTTCTGAATGTATAATTGTCAGATGAGAGCATTTCCAAAACTGACAGTTCTAACCTGCTAAAGATAGAGGAAAGAACATCAAAATTTCTTTTGCACTTATAGGCTTACAAGGCTGGCTAAACGGATTTGGGCATAGCACATGCTTTATAGATTAAGCATTTCTGATCCTTGTAGCTCTGCCACTAACTTGACAACACATCCAATTTTCTAATAGCATGCAGACTTCATAGGCAGACACAGCCAGGAATAACTGTTTACAATGACAGATAATTTATCATTCAACAAAAATTGAGGCATAAAGATACAAGAAATTAACAGAAAATATTTTACAAGGGACTTTGAAGACAAAGCTCAATTAAAACAAAATTAATGCTGTACTATATATCAATAATTTTTATATATACATAAAACAATATATATCAAACAAATTTTTCCATTCCACATTTATAAATACATAAAGAAAATAAATTTACCTAATATATTCTTTTTTTTTTTAAGATTGGCACCTGAGCTAACAACTGTTGCCAATCTTTTTTTTTTTTTTTTGCCTGCTTTTTTCTCCCCAAATCCCCCCAGCACGTAGTTGTGGGTCTTTCCAGCTGTGGCATGTGGAATGCCGCCTCAATGTGGCCTGACAAGCGGTGCCATGTCCGCACCCAGGATCTGTACAAGTGAAACCCTGGGCTGCCAAAGCTAAGTGCACGAACTTAACCACTCAGCCACGGGACCAGCCCCTACCTAATACATTCTTAAAGCTCAGGGATCAAGGTGGGTGGAGGGTGGGCACAGGAGGTGAAGGGGAGCACTTGTGTGGTGACAGACAAGAAATGATGTGCAAATGAAATTTCACAATGATGTAAATTATTATGAATCTCAATTTTTTAAAAAAACAGGGATCAGCAAACTTTTTCTGCATAGGACAAGACGGTAAATATTTTTGGTACTGTGGGCCATATGGTCTCTGTCACAACTATTCAACTCTGCTGTTGTAGCACATTCTAGACAATAAACAAACGAATGAGCTTGGCTGTGTTACAATAAAACTTTATTTACAAAAACAGTCAATGGACCATAGTTTACTGACTCCTGTGGCTGATTAAAAAAATGGAAACATTCAAATAACTAATTCTTAGCTTATTTCTATGCCTATAAAATCTATTTTACAGCATCCACTCAAATGGTTCATCTGAATAACCTTTTGTTTTCTTAAGGCTGGATATAAAGAGACCTTTACTTATTGACCTCCGAGGAAAATAATATACAAAAAATTATTTGGAAACAGAAAAATTATTTAAAGACAGAATACTAACAGCATGAAGTCAGAGCTGAGGAGTTGCAAAGATGAGGTTAGTTACCTCATAGTCTTCCAAAAATCAGACAGACCTAATAGAAGAACCACAGAGATGACTAGCATACCTGTGAAGGATCACTTACTTCATGATTACACTAATTTCCTCCCTAGTCATCCCTCTTTTCTTTATCTTCTTCTATCAGTGCCATCTGACTCCAGACACAGAGACACCCAGATATAATTAACTCTAACACCTCAATAATAACAAACAATCCAATTTTAAGAATGAACAAAGAATATTTAAAGAGACAATTCCCAAAAGAAGATATACAAACGGGTGATAAGGACATAAAAAGATGCTTGACCTACTAGTACATCAAAGAAACACAGATTATAACACATCAGCAAAAAGCAACACAGTACTGATACATATATCCAACAACATGAACAAATGTCAAAAACACTAGGCTAAGTGAAAGATGCCAGACATACAACAAAAATACATACTGTATTATTCTATTTATATGAAGCTTTAGACAAGACAAAATTTCTGATACAAAGCAGATCAGAGGCTGCCTGAGACTGATGGGAAGAAACAGAGTAAGGGGCACATTAAGGGGCATGATAAATCTTTTTATGGCGATGGAAATATTCTATATCTTGATTGTAATGCTGCTAACACAACTATACACAACAGCTAAAACTCAAACTGCATAATAAATAAAATGGGTGAATTTCATTATATATAAATTATACCACAATAAATCTGAGAAAAAAAATCAGCAAACCAAATCCAGCAATGCATTTTTTTAAAAACTCACAATCAAGTTGAGTTTATCCAAGAATGCAAGGAAAATTTTAGAAAATTGAACATAATTCACCATATTAACAGATTAAAAGAAACACCTTAAAATCACCTCAGTAATTACAGAAAATGCATTTGATAAAACCCAATTTCCACTCATGAATATGAACATAACTAGAAATAGAAGGTTGATTCCTTAACTTGGTAAAATATCTCTTCCAAAAACCCACATAAAATGTCATACTCAGGGCCCAATCCTGTGGCCGAGTAAGGTTCTGTGTGCTCTGCCTCGGTGCCCGGGTTCATGGGTTCAGATCTCAGGTAAGGACCTACTCCACTCACGGGCCACACTGTGGCAGTATCCCACATACAAAAAACTAGGGGAAGACTGGCACAGATGTTAGCTCAGGGCTAATCCTCCTCAAGCAAAAAAGAGGAAGATTGGCAAGGGATGTTAGCTCAGGGTGACTCTTCCTCAGAAAAAGAAAAAAAAGAGCCATACTCAATGTAAATTGGTACAGTTACTATGGAAAACAGTATGGAGATTCCTCAAAAAATTAAAAATAGAAATATCATATGATCGAGCTATTTCACGTCTGGGTAGTTATCCAAAGAACATGAAAATAGTCATCTGATAAGACATATGCACCCCCATGTTCATTGCAGCACTATTCACAATAGCCAAGACTTGGAAGCAACCTGTGTCCATCAACAGATGAATGGATAAAGAAGATGTGCTGTACATGTATATACAATGGAATACTATTCAGCCATAAAAAAGGACAAAATCTTGCCAATTGTGACAACATGGATGGACCTTGAGGGTATTAGGCTAAGCAAAGTAAGACAATTACCATTTTACTTCCCTCATATGTGTAAGATAAACAAACAAACAAACAAACAAACATATACATACAGAGAACAGAATGGTGGTTACCAGAGGGTAAGGGGGTGGGGGGAGGGTGGAAGGGGTAAAGGGACACATGTGTGCAGTGACAGATGGCAACCAGACTTCCGGTGGTGAACAGGATGCAGTCTATTCAGAAGTTGAAATATAATGATGTACACCTGAAATGTATACATTATAAACCAATGTGACCTCAAAAACTAAAGTCATATTTATTGGTGAAATATTACAAGCAATGCCTTTCAACTCAGAAAGAAGATAACGATGTCCAGTATCTGTACTTCAGTTCAACATTTACTCAAGAGTCAAACCATAGCAGCAGAAGAGTTCAGAAGAAAAAATGGAAATAAGGTTTGGACAGGAGAAAGTAAAACTGTCCTTTTGTACAAACTAGATGACTTTCTATATAAAAAACCAACAGAATCTGCCACCCAATTATTAGAATATGCAGTTTCTGTAAGGTTGCTAGATAAAATTCCAATATCTTAAAAATTAATTGCATTTGTGTACACCAGCAAACAAGAGTAATTTCAAAAAGATATGAATATACAACAAAAATTATAAATCATCTACAAATAAACCTAACACAAGATATATAAGGCCTTTGTGAAGGACAGAAGTAGACTGAAAGACATAAAGGAGACAAGTAATTGGAAAGATCCATCATGCCTACAGATGGGAAGACTCACCATCACCAGTACTTTCTCTTCATGTTAATGTATAAATTCAGTGTCATTCTTATTACATGCCTGCAAGATTTTTGGTGTAACTTGATGAGCAAATACTAAAATTTATCTACAAAAGTCATGTTAAATGTCCAGCAACAACATAATAGACAACTAAACTGTGGCATATTTATAAATAAAAGTCAATACTATTAAAATAAGTGAACTAGAGCCATATGCATCAAAAGGATAAATCCCAAAACAATGCAGTAATATTAGGTAAAAAGAACAGGTTGCAGGTGGGGCCGGCCTTGTGGCCGAGTGGTTAAGTTCACGCGCTCCACTTCAGTGGCCCAGACTTTCACTGGTTCAGATGCTGGGTGCAGACATGGAACCGCTCATTACGCCATGCTGAGGCAGCGTCCCACAAGTCATAACTAGAAGGACCCGCAACTAAAATATACAACTATGTACTGAGGAGATTTGGGGAGAAAAAGCAGGAAACAAAAAAGAAGAAGAAGATTAGCAATATTTGGTAGCTCAGGTGTCAGTCTTTCAAAAAAAAAAAAAAGAACAGGTTTCAGGAAAAATAGTCTAAATTAATAAATAGTCTTTTTGAAATAGTCTTTCAAAAAGTCTAAAATCATTAAAAATTTACATAGGGTAAGGGATCAATTTTCATGACACATTTACATATGTATATGTAGTAATTTTTTTTTTTTTTTTTTTGAGGAAGATTAGCTCTGAACTAACATTCACCACCAATCCTCCTCTTTTTTTTGCTGAGGAAGACTGGCCCTGAGCTAACATCCATGCCCATCTTCCTCTACTTCATATGTGGGACGCCTGTCACAGCATGGCTTGAGAATCGGTGCATAGGTCCGCACCCAGGATCTGACCCATCAAACCCTGGGCTGCTGAAGCAGAATATATGAACTTAACTGCTGCACCACTGGGCTGGCCCCCTGTAGTAAAATATTTTTAAAAGCAAGGGAATAATAAACATTAAATTTGGGGCCAGCCCAGTGGCAAAAAAGAGGAGGACTGGCAGTAGTTAGCTCAGGGCTAATGTTCCTCAAAAAAACCCAAAAAACATTAAATTTAGGATAACGACTACTAGAAAGGGAAGGAAAGGGATGGAATCAAGCACAGTTACAAACTGCAGTTCTAATGCTTCACTTCTCTCTTTCTTTCTTTTTTTGGTGAGGAATGCTGGCCCTGAGCTAACATCTGTGGCAGTCTTCCTCTATTTTGTATGTGGGTCGGCTGGCCACCCACAAGTGATGTAGGTCCACACCTGAGAACCAAAGCCGGGTCACTAAAGCAGAGTGCACCAATCTTAACCACTTTGCCCATGGGGCCAGGCCCTCACTCCTTTAAAAGATCTGAAGCAGGGCCCAGCCTGGTGGCGTAGTGGTTGAGTTCAGCATGCTTCACTTTGGCAGCCCAGGGTTCATGGGTTCGGATCCCAGGTATGGACCTACACCACTCATTAAGCCATTGTGTGGCAGCGACCCACATACAAAATAAAGGAAGACTGCCACAGATGTTAGCTCAGGGCCAGCATTCCTCAAGCAAAAAGAGGAAGATTGGCAACAGATGTAAGCTTAGGGCCAATCTTCCTCACCAAAAAAAACCAAAAAAAAAACACCAAACAAAGCATCTGAAGCAAAACATAAGACAAAACATTAAAATTTGGCAAAGCTAAGAGTGGGTACATGAGTGTTTGTTACACTGTGCTTTTTCCTTATTTTGTAAGCTTGAAATATTTCATAAGGAAAGATAGATCACTGGCTGCAATGGGGAAAATGGTGAGACCATAATGCGGGAAGACACTACTTACAGGTTGTTACAGTGAGAGAAGACTGTGGCCTGAGATAGCAGTAGCAATAGGAATGGAAAAAAGGGGGTGGATTTCAGTTATCTAGAGTTAGGATAGGACTTGTTGACTGACTAGATGTGGAGGATAAGTCAGGGTAACATGTGGAATTATTAACCAAGATAGAGGCCACTAGAAGGAGAGTATGTTGGAGGGGAGAGATGATGAGTTCAGTATTGGATATACTGCTTTCACGATGCTTCTGAGTTAGCCAAGTGGAGGTTTCCAGTTGATAGTTAAATTCAGAAGTTTGGAGCTGAAAATAGCCTGGTCTAGAATTGAGAGTTATCAGCATAAAAATGAGGAAATTCCTGCTATGAGAGATTGAAAGGAAAAGATGTGATGTTTCAAAATACAACTAAATTAAATTATGCCTGCTGATTTTTATCCTATTGACTTTTACCATATTCAGCATTGATTGAGAATAGCTAGTAACTATTATACACTAAATATTCATTCATACTTTAGTAGTTTATTCAGATGCTCTTCTTCAACGCTAGTAATTGGTTTCTTTGGATTAGTTGTAAAGTCAAAGATTTATAACATGTTTATAAGCCCCTAACTCTCACCATTTCCCAAGTTTTACAATTTGTCCATACTGTTCCACAGAAAATTCTGCTTTGTGCTTCTCTGCTGATGTTTTCAGTTTCTAATTCTGGAGAGTCAGGCTTGGCTACCCATGTCCATCTATCTAAACTAAAGCCCTTTTAGGACAATTCCATTCACAGGGAAAATATGAATAAGTCAGGAAAGGAGGATGGAAAAGGGAAGATGATAAGAAAAGTGTTACTTTCGGAGACTGGAATATGAAAAAGAGTATAGTTGACTTCTGTGGAAGTGTTCTTTTCAGTATGTTAGCTTGCTAGGGCTGCCATTACAAAGTATCATGGACTCGTTGGTTTAAATAACAGAAATCTATTTTCCTCACAATTCTGGAAGCTAGAAGTCCAAGAGGTGTTGGGAGGGTTGGTTTCTTCTGAGGCCTCTCTCCTTGGTTTGTAGGTGGCTGTCTTCTCCCTGTGTCTTCATGGTCTTCCCTTTGTACATACCTGAGTTCAATTTCCTCTTCTTACAAGGACATCAGTCATATTGGATTAAGGCCCATCCTAATGACCTCATTTTAACTTCATGACCATCTTAAAAACCCTATCTCCAGGAGTGGTTAAGTTCACACGCTCCACTTTGGTGGCCCAGGGTTTCACCGGTTCAGATCCTGGGTGCGGACATGGCACTGCTCATCAGGCCATGCTGAGGTGGCATCCCACATGCCACAACTAGAGAGACCCACAACTAAAATATACAACTATGTACTGGTGGGGATTTGAGGAGAAAAAGCAGAAAAAAAAATGGCAAGAGTTGTTACCTCAGGTGCCAATCTTAAAAAAAACCAAACCTATCTCCAAATTCAGTTACATTCTGAGGATCTGGGGATTAAGACTTCAACATATAAATTTTGAGGGGACACAATTCACCCTATAATAGTGGAGGTGGGGAGGGATGAAAAAAGCAATTCAGTTAAGGAGGTTGAGCAGCTTTTTCTGAATTGAACTTAGTATTCTCTTATTCATTAATTCGAAAATAGCTGAGTACCTACGAGGTATCCTATTGCTGAGGACAGAGCACTCAAACAAGAGTAAGTAAATGACAGATCAAGAAACAATTCTGAGGTTTTTAGCCTGAGCAACTGGAAGGACGGAGTTGCCATTTACTGAGAAGGGCGGAAATGTGAAAGGAAGATGAGGAGAGGGGTAGTTCGAGACCAGGAATAAGTGTGAAATGCCTAGTAGATATTTAAATGGAGATGTTGGATAGGGAACTGGACATAAAAGTCTGGAGACGAGGCCTGGGATGGGAATGTCTGAGCTTGTGATTAAATGTTGTCAACTGAAGATACACAAACGCTAGTGAAAGCCTGAACCTGGGTATCTTAGAGGAAGTGAGTATAAAGTAGAGGTTCAAGGACTGCTCTTTAGGTACAGTACTCTCATTTGGGGACATCATGGAAGATAAAAAAATAGAAGCCACATGAAGAGTATAATCTGCTGGGCTGTAGGCACTGTGAATTTCAAGATTAAATATACAAATATTCACGTAGGAATACATTCTAGCTGTTTAGGTTATTATAGTGATTAGATCTATGATTAAGAAAATATCTTTTTAAGTCAATTATTTTAAAACTTTGGCTTTTGTCAAGGTGTCAACAAACAAGACTACAATTAAAAAGAAGGTCAGAATAAATATATTATTTGTAGCAAAGGATACAAAAGCATTTAAGAGACTGCATACAAATCTCACTCCAGAACTTAACTGGGACAAGTACAATGGGTAAAGTACCTTAGGCCAGATAAGAGAGTTAATATAAAGTTTTCCTTCCTCCCCTAATTCAAGACTAGCTGAAACTAGCTATTCTCTTAGCTGAAACACAATATATAGTAAATATGAAAAAGCTTGTTTGCAGCAAAAGATAAGATGAAAAGGGCAGTTTGACAAATGCACCAAATTCCAAACCAGCTGGAGATTTTGTCGTAGAAGAGTCAAAGGCAGGTTACTGTAGAAGAAAGAAGACTAGGTATGAAACTGAGGATGTCACGTTGAATCCTGATTGTTCTGTCAATTTATCAGCTGTGGGACCTTGGACAAGTCACTCCAGAACTCTGCTTTCCTCATCTGTAACATGGAGGGAGGTGTTGAAAGGCCCCTAAAGTAACAACTAAGAAAGTGCTCTGTTACACTATGCAAGTGTAAGATATTATTAGGTAGCTATCCATCAGAAATGTATTAACCATCATTATGTCACTATATGTTGAAGTAACTACAGGATCTCCTCCAATGCTAACAATTTTAATATTTAAAGATATGTTGCACAATTGCCTGCCAAATCAAAACCCTGTTGATAACTTTAAAGCAAGTTACAAGCAACAGCAACACAGCTGACTTGATAATGTAAATAAAGAAAAGTGAAGTATGGATTGTTGCTTCCCAGCTCCAGCAAATGTTTATTTGGAATAATACAGTTATCTACTACAACTGCACACCACCTGTTTCAAATTTCCACCAAGTTGATATTCCTCACATGAACAGAAATGACTTAAAATTACATTTGATTAGTATCTTGCCTTCCCATGGAGGTTTCCCCCACCACAATCTAAATCTCTCAACCTCTTAACATTGTGCAGCATTACTGTTCTGGCCAAACACATGCAGCTAAAGTCAGCTCAGAAGTGAGAGTGTTGGGGTAGGGCCTGTGGCTAAGTGGTTAGTTTGCGCTCCGCTTCAGCGGCCCAGGGTTTCACTGGTTCCGATCCTGGGTGCAAACATGGCACGGCGCATCAAGCCACGCTGAGGCAGCATCCCACACAGCACAAGAAGAAGCAGGCACAACTAGGATATACAACTACGTACTGGGGGGCTTCGGGGAGAAGAAGAAGAAAAAGGAAAAAGAAAAGAAGATTGGCAACAGATGTTAGCTCATGCCAATCTTTAAAAAAAAAAAAAAAAAAAAAAAGAAGTGAGATTGGCAGAGAATAAGCTAACTCCAGTCTTCTTGGTCAAATATCTTACACGTTTTTCTGGAGACAGGGAGAAATGATGTAAGTTTCTCACACAGCTAGTTAACGACTTCCCTAAGCTTCAAACCCAGGTCTCTCTGCTCCCATCTACTGATGCATCTGTGCTACAATTTCTCTGGAACACAGAACCTTCTAAAACAATAAATCAGTAAATCCTGACGGGGCAAGTCTAAAACATATTACTATGTATCACTTATCCATCTCCACTGTTCTACTTTAGCTCAAGTCACTGTCATCTGTCACCTGTACTACTGCAACTGCCTCCTAACTATTCTTTCTGCTTCTGCTTTCCTTTCCAAGCCATCCTCCACATAGCAGTCAAGGTGCTGATTTAAAAACCTCAAATAATAGATCTTGTCCCAGGTCAATTTAAACTCCTCTAATGGCTTCCCATTGCTCAAACTCTTCACCTTGGCTTAAATGCAACGATCTACTCAGCAGCTCTCAAAGTGTGGTCTGGGAACCCCTGGGGATTCTAGAGACCCTTTGGGGGCGGGGGGGGGGGGTGTGCACGCACACACGTGAGCACAGGGTCAAAACAATTTTCATTATCTGTTTTCTTTACTCTTACTCTTTCATGAGTGTACAGTGGCTTTTTCCAGTGACTATACGATGAACGAGGTCAGAGGAGGCTCACAACACAGAAGCAGATATGAGAAGCCAGTTATCTTCTATTAAGCTGATCATTAAAGAGATTTGCCTAAGAAACTACAAGCAAGAGCAGTGGTTTAATAACAACTGTTCGTTGATGAACAGGAAAAAAAAAGACATATAAATTTACTTGACATTAGGGAGATAAAGTAAATATGAAGATAGAGGTATAAGAACCCATCAGTATCACTTAAAAAAAAAAAAAAGTCATGGGGCCGGCCTTGTGGCCGAGTGGTTAAGTTTGAGTGCTCTGCTTCGGTGGCCTAGAGTTTCGATAGTTCGGATCCTGGGTGTGGACATGGCACCGCTCCTCAGACCATGCTGAGGCGGCATCCCACGTGCCACAACTAGAAGGACCCACAACTAAAAAATACACAGCTATGTACCAGGGGGCTTTGGGGAGAAAAAGGAAAAAATAAAATCTTAAAAAGAAAACCCTCAAAAAAAGCATCATCATGCATATAATAAAGGCAGTATAATGTTACATAAATTATGAAGCAATTATTTGTGTTAACTATAAAGAAGCTGAATATCTATGTTTTTAAATTGCTGGGGAATATCACAGACTAATGTAGACATCAAACCTTTTGTTCATAACTCTCTCCATAGGCCTTTCTATCCCAAAGATGCTATATTTATCTAGATCCATCCTCCCCCATATACACACAGCTGTTAGTCTTTCATAGTGAAAAATATTATATTTTAAAAGGATGTTAACTTTTGCTATTTTAATTATATTATATTGAGTAAAAATGTTCAATGCAAAAGCATATGTGCCCAGCCCCATCTTTCAAATATTAGTAGGGTAACCACCAAGTTGATAATGACTTAAAATTTTTTTTCTAAATAACATTGCCATGCTCAGTTAACTCGGAAGTACAAATATTTTTCTTTCCTGTTCATATTTATTCTTAAAACGTTAAAAAGAGCCTGCCAATGTTAGGATTCCACTTGGTTCCATGTCCCTTAATATTTGAAAAACTGGTTCATATGTTCTCCCAGTCTGAAGAATGGCTGGCCAGCCCAAGAGTTTCTTCCTTGGGGTGGATAACCACAAAAAGAGAACTACAGACTCAGGAGTATCAGGGACCAAAGATCAAGCTCTCCCAAGATGGGAAGCCCCTGGACCACCTCCCTGGCTGACACCCAGCTTCTGTTAGGGAACTCTGGGCACTTAGGGGTTTGCCTTACTGCAAAGAGAGCACACACCATTGCTGGATAACTGAAAGTGGTTCTTGGCAATGGTCACTAATTGCTAATAGTTCTGTCTACTGGGTCTTACCACTGTCAAATATTTGAAGAAAAGATAAAAATTCCCACAACAGATAAAGACCAGGGGTGGTGTCTCCTCAGCCTCCTTGCACTCCTCCTTTCACCTCCAACCCTGAAGCTCTATGTTAGATTCATTCATTTGTGCGGCTCCCACAGTCCCAAGCTGTCCTCTGTTGTTCTTCACCATCTTTAAGTTTCAGCTCTAGTTTAAGTGATACATTTTGCATTTATACCCTTGAAGTTTCCATCTACCACAAACTTACTTTATACTTATTTTTCGTAGAAATAAGTCTTCAGGGGCCAGCCCAGTGGCACAGCGGTTAAGTTCGCACGTTCTGCTTCTTGGCGGCCCGGGGTTCGCCGGTTCGGATCCCAGGTGCGGACATGGCATCACTTGGCAAAAGCCATGCTGTGGTGGGCGTCCCACGTGTAAAGCAGAGGAAGATGGGCATGGATGTTAGCTCAGGGCCAGTCTTCCTCAGCAAAAAGAGGAGGATTGGCAATAGTTAGCTCAGGGTTAGTCTTCCTCAAAAAAAAAAAAAGAAAGAAAGAAATACGTCTTCAGTTTAATCAAAAGCTTTTTGAGGCTGCCCCGTGGCCAAGTGGTTGGGTTCACACACTTGACTTCAGCTGCCCAGGGTTCACTGGTTCCGATCCTGGGCACAGACTTGTGCAGCACTCATTGGGCCATGCTGTGGCAGCATCTCACATAGAAGAACTCGAATGACTTACAGCTAGGATATACAACCATGTACTAGGGTTTGAGGGAAAAAAGAAAAGAGGAAGACTGCCAACACATGTTAGCTCAGGACCAATCTTCCTCCCCAAAATAAAAATACACACAAAAACATAAAAGCTTGTTGATGAGGGGAAGGGGTCTATTTATAGAAATGTTCTTTTTTCCCTTCTTTCAGCTCCTCAATGTTGAACCATTCCTGCATTATGGGATTACGTTGCTGGATTATGCTGTATTACTCTTAAATACAGTATTAGTCTTTAAAATAAACCAACAATTACAGAAAAAAATAATGCAGTTTAAATCTTTCAAACAGGCCAGAAATGAAGGAGAAAGAAAGAAATATCTCGAGTTGAATGACAATGGTACTTCTTAGGTTAAAATATATTTATTTGTACCTAACTTTGTATACTAATTACAGAAAATGATTCAAAAAGTTCACTTTTTCTCCTCTAAGTTCATCATTTTAAATAACATTTGAGCAAAGCAAAAACACAGACTAACAGTGCATATTTTAAATTAAAATATCAACAACAAATAATAGTTGAGTCTACTGAATGGGAAGTTTCAATCTTCCCCTTTTAGTAGGAAGACCCAATGATTCACTCTAAATTCTTGACTTCATCACTATCAAAAATTTCTAATGCAATTTAAACCATGTGAATGAAACAATGTTTGGAACAAATGGTCCAGATGTGAGCATCTGCCTCTCATTTGCCTTGGGACAGAAATCGTGAGTTAAGATTAATGGCTTTAAATGCCAAAACAGCCCAGACATAACAAGTTAAAATGAAATACAAGAAAAATGATTCAACTTTTGGTCTTGGAACCATCCAAGATGTTTTTCCATACAGGTCCACTTAAGGGAATGTAATTAAAACTAATTTCAATCAACAGAGGCAGAGTATTACGTTTAAGTAGTAAAGTTTAGATTTAGGTAGAGACAATGCTAGGAGACTCTCCTATATACTTTTAGAAAGCTAGCAATCAAGTTCAGAGCTTTCAAACTAGGACAACCCGGAATTTCTGTGCTCTAATTATGAACCTTCTGAGAAAAAGAAAAATTAAGAGTCAAAATACCTACGTCTGTGGGATCACAGGACCTTTTCCTGATTCAGAGCTGCATTCTATCTTTACTTCCCAATTATAAATCCCTTTGGCCCTTCAGTTCTAACCAAAAAGTACTTCTGATTATTTAGAAACTCTTGACTATGAAGGATCTTAAGATTTTTTTCCCCCCCTGAGGAAGATTTCCCTTGAGCTAACATCTGCTGCCAATCCTCCTCTTTCTGAATGTGAGACGCCACCAATGTATGGTCAGTGACAGATGAGTGGTGTAGGTCCACGCCCGGGAACCAAACTCAGGCCACTGATGTGGAGCACACTAAACTTAACCACTAGGCCACCAGGGCTGGCCAAAGGATCTTAAGATTTTCAACTCATATCCAATGCAAGAATTTGCTATAGAATACAAATGGCTTCCATGAATCCAGTCTCTGCTTAAAACCATCAGAGAAAGACAGGATGAGTAGGTTCCATTGTTTTGGATAAAGAATCAACATCAACAGAACTACAGTTTACTCATCTCTAAAATAAGGGATAATTATGATAATAATTAATTGCAGTGTTAATAGGATTACATGAGCATATACTTGCAGCCCTTTTGCACACTGTAAAATACCATAGCTACCACCTTTTTAGGGGAGTGTGGCAAATGATCAAATAGAGACTGCTATGCAAAGACGAACAAAAGTATTAAATTTATATTTCAATAGCCAACCATAAAGAGTAATCACGCTTTTCCTCTATTGTTAAGCTTTTCTCCCAAAGTTAACTTTCAATTTACCATGGCCAAGGTTTTAATATCAATTTCTCCACATTTCCTCAGCCAGCCCTCTATCACTCTGTCAAAGCATAACAAAAATAGGACGGTGAATTTTGAGAGAAAACAATGATGTAGTTACAGTGCAAACTCTAAGGCTTCCTAGATTATCTATATGCTTGCTACCTTCCATTAGTTACAGTATCCGATTACTAATGTACTAGGAAGAAAAGCACAGAAATAAATGTATTTTGAACGACCAACATTCAATTAGTGGGATTAAAAAATGATTTCTCTGCCAGAAAAATGTTCATACCATTTGACTGTGTGACTTCACTCCTGCGAATTTGTCCTTAAGAAAATAACCCAAGGGAAAAAGCAATTTATACCACAGAGGAATGGTTAATTAAATAGTAGAACTGCATGTCAATGCAAACTGTGAAGGCATTAGAACTAAAATCATGGGGGCCAGCCCAGTGGCATAGTGGTTAAGTTTGCGCACTCTGCTTTGGCGGCCCCGGGTTCACTGGTTCAGATCCCAAGTGCAGACCTATGCACTGTTCATCAAGCCGTGCTGTGACAGGTGTCCCACATATATGATAGAGGAAGGTGGGAACAGATGTTAGCTCAGGCCCAATCTTCCTCAGCTTTTAAAAGGAGGACTGGCAGTGGATGTTAGCTCGGGGCTAATGTTCCTCACCAACATATATTTATATAATTATGAAGATCATTCAACACTTGGGGAAATGTATACAATACAAAACTCTGTGGGGCGAAGCCTCCTACAAAATTATATATGTGGTATGATTACGATTATTTATCAAAAATAGATACATATGGTCACAGTATGGAAAGGAACACGAAAATGAAATTCAGGACAGAGTGGAGATAACAGATAAATATCAAGTTCTTTGAATCCTTTGGAACATTGCTTATGAAATATTTTCATTTGCTCTCTCACTAAATTTTCTTGTCTACTGAAGAATTATAAGACACCCACTGTGCTGCCAAGCATTCCTAACATGTTAAGTCTTTCTTCATACACAAGCAGTATGGCAGTATGATCCAGTTACAGCGACCTCATTTTTGAAACCGTTAATTTTGAAAAGCAATTAGGGTCAGAGAACAATGGGGCAGATTATTTAAAATAGGAAGCATAACAGAAAAACCAAGATTGGAAAGTCGGAAGCCCGACCCCAGTCCTTCTCCACCTCAGCAACAGACAGGAAAAAGACTCTTAATTTAGACCGACTGGATAGGTTACAATCTCAGTAACTGGATTGTATGACTAAAGGCATGTCAGTTAACCTGTCAAAACCTCACCGTCAGTTTAAAGGCTATCAGTTTTGGGTACACAGTAAATGCTTAAACAAATAAGCACACCTAAAGCAGTGGTTCACTATCTATGTAAAATAAGCAATTAAGTCTGCCTCTCTCGGCAAACTGTTTCGTCATCAGGAAATGAAGTTAATAATCCTGTTCTAAACGATAAACCATTTTACTAAACATACCAACATCAACATCATCATCATCTTCATCATCATCTACTACTATTGTTGTTACTACCTCTACTGTTCCTACCACGAAGCTGGCTAGAGTTTACCTACTGGGCTGAGGAAGATATCTTCTAGTCTAAAAATGTCTAATTACAAACATGAGAATATGCAATCAAGAAGGGAAAACAGCAAGTCCACAACTAAACGCATAGTATGATTGACACAAGAGAGGGTACAGGAAAGTGCTTCCAGCATTTTGAGACAGTTGTCCTCTGGGAGTGAAAGTACTGAAAATGAATGCATACTACAGTAAAGCTCCCTGCAGAAAGAATACATCTGATAAAATGGTTTCTAAATGCATTGCTGGTAGAGACTTAGTCATCACCTAAACCCAAACAAGGTAACTCAGGACTTAAATATACTCAACCAACATTCCTCTATGATTTATTATTTAAATTTAACAAATAATTCATTCCCAATTGTACGCAATTTTATCCTTTATAGAAACAAGGAGATTAAAAGATTTACTAAATATGATTTACTTAATATAAAATATTGACTTTTCATATAAACATACTCAACTAAGAAACAGAGAAGAAACACCCTAAAACCTCATCAAACATTATATTCAAATTATTGGTTCATAAAAATAATTACATCTCACCAAATAAGGTTCACAATTAGTTGAATAACTTTAAACTAGAAAGCCTATAGTCAGTCTGTTCAAAGAAAATGAGACCCAGACAAGGGCTCAGTCCGTGGCCCTGGGAAATGACCCATTATCATGTGGCTAGAACAACTTTATAGTAATGACTTAAACTGAAACAAGTGATTTCTCAAATTAGTACAATAATATTCTTATATAAAGGATTGGTAGATGGCAACACAATCTAATATAAATAATGGTAGTGACAAAAACAATGTATATTCTGGGTCTATTTCTCCATTGAAACAGTGACAGATAAATACATAACAATAGAGAAAAGGCCTTGATATAATGTAAAAGTAAGAGCAGAATATAACATATTCGTGGAAATAGCATGTAAGAAGTATTTACATTTATAGGCAAAAGGTGGAAGGGAATGTGGAAAAAAGAAGTTGCTTTTAAGAAAAGATAACGCTGTCATTCCTAAAGCAAGAAGTTGCCACAATGATTCATTTTATCAATCATCACTGAAAGGCTAACATGACTGAGCACTGCACTAAGTGCTTGGAATACAAAGAGGAAGCTGCACTTCCAACCCGCAAGAAGCTCATGGTATAGCTGGGTGATAAGAGTTAAAAGACAGGGTATCAAGTAGACTGGGAGTGGGGACACACAAAAAAGAGAAGACTTAGCTGTATCCTATAAAAACAGTCAAGTCATATTATATAATCATCTAAGATCCTGTTTTGGTTCATGGTCACCATTGAGAATCAGCTAAAAACAAAGACTCCTGCCCACCAAATGAAGAGTATATCCAAATACACTAATGCTTCTGCAACCGAGTCCAGCGGTGTCTACATACAGAGCCCAAGTTACAAGTGTCTCCTCTAGAGATGTCACTCAGCCTACCATCCTAACATACATTTTAGTTCACTGGCTAGCAAATTTTAAGACTAACTTTTCACTCTGTGTTTGAGAACAGGGAACAGATGGTCTACACAGCATAAACTCTCCCAAGAACTAATTTTTACCAATCACATGTGGTTAAGACCCAGATTTATACCTACAGATTAATGAGAGACAGAAACTCTCATAATGACTTGACAATTATTCAGTGTGACAGCTGTTTGTACCACTACCAAATGTGAGTTTTAAAACATAGGCTAACACCTCTGGTTCCTCTGGATTAAAACAAAACAAAAAACAAAAACAAAGAACCTGAGTTACAATATCTATCACAGGTATAAAACAAGGCTTCGCAAGGAAAGTTTCAGAAGGTAATACTTAGAAATTACATAACTGACAAAGAAAGTCACAGGCATACATACTCACTGATTCCAATGTTCATGCTGTATAGTATAGCTTCAGGACACATTGCCATTAAAAAACAAAACCAAAAAATAGCAACATTATCTGTATGCCGCAAATGAGTTTTACCCAAATGGTAAGAAACATCACATTCCTGGGTGATATTTTTGATGCTTCTTATTTCTGATGCTTCTATCAGCAGCTGAATAATGAAGAACATCAAAAAACTTCTGGTCACATCACAAGGCCCCAAATGCATAATTTGTTCATTTTGGTTTTCTACCTCACATATAGTAAGACCCTTGAGAGTTGGAGCCATGTCTGTCTGGATCACTGCTGTATTCCCAGTGCCAAGTCCAGTGGCCAGAACATAGTACATACTTGATTCTTATTTGTTTCATAAATAAAGTCAACTCTTAGGTATTTCTTAGTGGGTTATACAGAATGATCACGTGTTCCTAATAACAGGACTATTGGGTTAAAAAACAATCAAGATGTGAAACTAGAACCAGAACTTTGCTTTAAATTCAAATAAAAATAAGGTAAACGTTGGCTTTGCTTCTAAGGGGGGATAACCCAAAGCATTCTTCCATTTTAAAGTATTTTGCTCCACACCTTTCCTTACATATATACACTTTATTTTTAATACAAAAGAGAAATTATACTGTGAGGTAATATTATTCTTCAAGTTTGCACTGGAACTACATAAAATGTACATTTTCTAACAGTTTTAGGAATTCACAACAAAAAAAAAGACAGGGATAGACAACAAGAAGTTTTTATGATAATGTTAAGGATATACAATAGTTAAACAATCTTAAAAAAGAACAAAGTTAGAGCACAAACTACTCAATGGCAAGTGATTTTTAGTAAAGGTGCCAAACCAACAGAGAAAGAAAAGTCTTTTCAACAAATATTGCTGGAACTGAATATCCAAGTGAAAAAAAGTTCATCTCAGTCCTATGTCACTCGATCAACAAAAATAAATTCAAGATAGATTGTAGACTAACACCCAGAATCAAAAAGTCTCTAGAAAAAGAACAAGAGAATATAACATCTTCATAATCTTATAGTAAGCAAAGAATTCTTAGGTCACAAAAAAGCACAAACCATAGAATTTTTATAAAGTAATAAATTAGACTTTATGAAAATTAAGGTTTTCTGCGCTTCAAAAGACATCATTAAGAAAATGAACAAGATGGGCCATAGATAAGAAAAATTATTCACACCTTACATATCTAACAAAGGACTCATATCTAGAATGTATATAGAACTCTGACACATCAACAACAAAAACATAAATAACCTAATTTTTGAAAATGAGATTTGAAAAGAGATTATTCAGCTATAGCAATGTCCAATACATACAGTTGGTCAATAGCATTAATCATCAAGGAAATGCACATTAAAATCACAATGAGTTACCATCACACACTCACTAAAACAGCTAAAGTAAGAGAGATTGACTAAATGTTAAGGAGGATATGGAACTCCCATACATTGCTGGTAGGAGTCTAAAATGGCACAGCCACTCTAGACTGCTGGAGAACTGTTTAGCAGTTTCCCATAAAATTAAACATACATCTACCCAATGACTGAATAATTCCACCCCAAGAGAAATTAAAACATGTTCACAAAAACTACAGGAATGTTTATAGCAGCCTTATTCATAATAGTCAAAAACTGGAAACAAACCAAATGTCCACCAACAGGTGAATGGACAAAAGGAGGTACATCCATCCAACAGAATACTGTAATATCAAAAAGGAACAAGCCACTGATTAAAGGAATTACATGTATGAAACTCAAAACACAAAAGCCAGACACAAAGGAATACACACTGTATGGTTCCATTTACATGAAATGGAAATACAGGAGGAGAAATGAGACACTGATTGCAGAGGTAAGAATTTTCTGGTAAATTTAAGTGTTCTAAATTTTAAGATGATGGTTACACAAGAGCAGACAACTATAAAAACTCACTGGACTGAACACATTTATCTGTGCATTTTGTTAGTTATGTATATTTTTAAAATCAGCATGAAAGGATTTCACCACCTATTCCACTGCCCCCTCTAAGGGCAGTTTCTGCCTATAGATGTTATGATATCTTCTTGACATGTGGAAACCTACTCAGGCTATCTCTGTACCTCAGGTCTCTGTACAACAGCTATGAAAGGGTCTTCTTTCATATCTTCTCTGAAGTCAGTTTATGCCATACTTCAAATTTCCTGCAGTATTTCATCCTGAAGGGTGAGCTTGATAATCAGACCAGCACTCTTGCATCCTGACTGACCAGCATTCAGTTCCAATCAATAACAGATGTGGGAATGGTGCCAGGGTGGGCCTTATGCCAAAGTAACAATTCTTCTCCTTTTCAAGAGCAAATATCCTTCTTAAGCTCCAAGTCATCCAAATGGAGAGAATGACATCTGGAAATACACTACAATGCCATGTGTCTGGCCCCTCTGGATGATGGCTGTAGGCACTGCAAGCAGAGGACTGCGGTGCCAGCGTTGTGGGAGACTGCAGAATATAGCAAGTCCACAATCTGTAACATGGAGAAAGCGCTAAAAGTTCGAAGGGAAAGTAGTAGAGTAGCAAATGGGGGCAAGTAGCAGTTCATTTAATAAAATTCCCCTGATTATGGTTCTTTTTACAAATAAATGGGAATTGTTTATCTTATTTCCATATTCAACTTTGGCCTCAATTCTCTATTGTTCACAGCCTTGACTTCTCAATTCTTTATCATTTTGCTGGGATCTATTTAAAAAAAACTATTACTCTCGAGGAAACTAATATTCATTGAAAGTAAATTCAATCACATAAATTGCCTTAGAAAACATTACAAAATTTATAGAGATGTGGAAAAATGTGAATTAAGTGTACAAACACCAAAGTAGTCGGCTGTAAAGAAAAAAAGAGGGGTGGGAGGAGAGGCCAATTTACTTTTGGTCTTATGTTGTTGTTTCTGTAACTGTTTGTATTATTCTTATATTAACTTGTGATATTTTGATGTTATTTGTATTATGCAACCATTTATTCTAATAATGACTAAAAAGTGACCAATTGATAAGAAAGGAAAGTTGATTTAAAAGACCTTCTTTCAGATGCCCGCAAACGCTAGCCACTTTTTTTTAAATCCATACTGATAATGAAGCAGGTTTCCAATTTATTCAAGATTTCAGCGGGGCAAGACTTTGTTGTTGGGAAGGATAAACAAGTCAGGAAGCAACTACAATAATAATAGCTACTATTACTCTCCATTTCTATTTATTCATTTGTAAATGATAACATTTATTTATTTATTATGTGCAAAGACTGGTGCTAAGCACTGTATAAATATTTTATTTACACAACACCTCCAAGACAATGGGAGTTACCATCATCATTACCACTTTACTCAACCAGAAACAAAGGCTCAGGTAAATTAAATTATGCCCAAGGTCATACAGCTAAAAAGAGGTGACAGCTCTGCTGGACTCCAGAGCCCATCACTATAGCAAAAGAAATCTAAATTGAATGAAGCTGAAAGAGCGAATTATTATAGGACTCAATGATTTTGCACATTGTGACCAAAAGTTTAATAAGAGAAAAGAAATAAACATTGATCATAGTGCAAAGAGACTTCATATTCTTCTATAGTTCCTGTCTTTCTACACAAATATGTGAAGGTAAATGTATAAGCTGTTATATGGGAACCCATTTATGTCCTCAATTGACAGAGAGGTTTCTGACAAAGCAGGCCCACTCTGTCAAATGAACGGGCTGGAGGAATAAGAAAACATAAACCATGATTTTCAAAATGTTGGCTCCACACCAAGATCATCCTTTTCTTCCCAGGATAGCTCCTCAAAGTTAACAATCCAAAAAGTTCTTTCCTTCACTGTTTCCAATAATCCAGGTACCTTTAGAAAAATGGATAAATACCACATACAATCACAAATATAAAGGGTCAAGAGCAAGCACTGCTCATTGAAATGACTATTTTAACAAGGACACTCTAAAACATAACCTTCCACCTTGTTTTCCAAGAGAAGCTGAAAGACACATAGATCAAAACCAGATAGAAAATAAAATCTCTTTGGCAAACATTTCAGTGACATAATTAGCACCTATTCAATTCATCTGTTAAGACAGCTCAATCTTATTTTGGCATTAAACTAAAATTAGTTTAGGGAAGATGGAATAAACATGGCAATAAGCGAACTGGGAAATGTACCAACTATGGGATCTCATGGATAACTTCACCCAATATAGAACATAAGTCCTCTTAGAGATGGAGTACACTATAAGTTTGGAATGGTTTAACTTGAACTCTTCCTCCAAACCCTGTGACCCTCACAAGTGTGAGCAGAAATATGAATATGCTACAGCAAAAGGCTACAACTGCAGCTTGCAGATGTCGGGCTGTTAGCTCTGTGATCAGCAACCGTGCTGTCTGCCTTGCTGGCTCTCCTCCTCGTCACTGCCTCATCAGTCAGCACTATGGCTGTGCCCAGAGGACTGAGACAGGTTCTTCCTGTTGGACAGCACCCTCTGTAATCAAGCAAAGGAAAAAGACCTTATCTGGGAACTGACAGTCATCATAGAAATTTCTCTTCAAGATTCTATATTCTTGCCTCTTAATGACCAACCCTGGAAAAAACTGCTGATATGATGATGCTGACTCAGTTTTCTCCTCCATAAAAATGAAAATACTATCACCTGGGTTTTATTTCCTTTCCCTGGGGAGCTATTATGAATGAGGATAAAAAGCTTTTAAAATTAAAAGCACAATGCAAATAGAAAGCTATAATATAGTGGGAAGTGAATCCAAACAACATAAATGGAAGGTAGATGGGCACTTTGGCAAGGCAAATAACCATGTCTGCCATCAGAGCAAACTTCTAAGTTCCAATATCTACTTATATATTAAAAGATCTGCAACAGAAATGAAGCAGGCATAAAGCCTATAAAACAGGCTGTGCCCTCTCCCTAAACTGGCCCGCCTTCCCCATCTCAGGCACCTCGGAAACTCCTACCTTAAAATCCAACGCGAACCTCACCTCTTCATTGGCCCACCCAGATACTCCTCAATTGCACCTTGACAGAATTAAACTCTCCCATATCTGCACTCTCACAGCCTCTTATAAACAGCTGTACAATGTCATCTGTCATATTGTACTACCCGAAATTTGTTTCCGTGCCCGTCTCTGTCCAGTAGCCCATGTGAGTTCCTCAAATTCCTCACTATTAAACATAGCACCTACCTAGAATATGTGATACATAGACTAAGTGTAACTCTTTCCTAATTCTAGTTAACTAATAATTCAAATGCAGTATAGAAAAGCTTCTATATCTTTCCTATTAAGGCAGAACTTCCCAAGCTGTGTGCCAAGTAACACTGGAGAGATGTGAATGATTATGAGTATACTGAGATAATGATTTCCTCAGCATGGGATGGCCAGAACTTATCAATTTCTTTGTGTGCTATGATGTGAAAAGGTTGGAAAGCACTATATAAACTTGAAATGAAGGTTTAATTTTTTTAAATATTAAACTAACAGAAAAGTAGGGTTAAACACTACACAAATGGTGACATCAATTGAGGCATCAAGAAAAAATACAATGACTAGAATAACTGCTTCACATACTGTTGACTAGAAAATAAATGTTTCAGAACATTGGCATCAGGTAAAGAATCATATCCTGAAAGAGAAAAATAACACAGCCACCTTGCATAGCAGTCAGCCTGTGTAAACACCATATGGTATACTAATTTAATCAAAAAGAACCCCAGAATTTACTTTTTCATCCTGCAGATAAAAACAAAAATAAAGTTGTTAGAAATATTTTAAAAATTATTTTGCCATCCCCAAATGTCTAATAAAATACATATAGTACCCAAGCTTATTCATCCTTTTGAAACTTCCCTTTGAAACCACAAAAACACTTATAGGCCAGATTAAAACAAAACTAATCAGTTCAGTCTTTTCATTTTCATCTGTATTTTAAAACTAATCATTACTTTGCATCTCACACACACACACAGAGGTTCAAATCCTCTGGCCCTCTCTATTCCACCTATAATAGACAAAATCCAGACCTCTGCCGTCTCTTGCCTAGAGTACAGAAATCATCTCAAAATGGTCTCCCTGACTCTAAGATTGCTCTCATGAAACTCATCTTTTGCCCAGAAGCCTCCATCATCAAAAATGCCAACCAACTCATACTTTCCTGCTTTAAAAACAAAAAAACTAGGGCCCGCCCTGTGCCCTAGTTTTGGCAGCCTAGGTGTTTGGTTCTCGGGCAAGGACCTACACTACTCATCAATGGCCATGCTGTGGCTGTGGTGGGTGACCCACATACGAAACAGGGGAAGGCCAGCACAGATGTTAGCTCAGGGCAAATCTTCCTCAGGCAAAAAGAGGAAGATTGGCAAAAGATGTTAGCTCAGGGTGAATCTTCCTCAGTCAAAAAAGTGTAAAAGCAAAATAACTTTAAGAGTCCGGGGGCTGGCCCCGGGGCTGAGTGGCTAAATTTGTGCGCTCAGCTTTGATGGCCCAGGGATTCGCTGGTTTGGACCCTGGGCATGGACCTAGCACCGCTCATCAAGCCATGCTGAGGTGGCATCCCACATAGCAGAGCCAGAAGGGCCTACAACTATGTACTTGGGAGCTTTGGGGAGAAAGAAAAAAAAAGAAGAAAATTGGCAACAGATGTTAGCTCAAGTGCTAATCTTGGAAGAAGGAAAAAAAAAAAACCAACTCTGAGAGTCTTAATCCTATTGCCTACAGGATAGTCTACGGTCCTGAAAAAAACATAGAACGCTGTATAACCTAGACACTGACTACTTCTCTAGTCTTATTATCCTCCACTTTTGACCTCATACTTGACTGGGTCTCTTCTCTCCATCTTCTCCAGGCTAACTTTTATTCATACACGAAGAACTGACCTGGGTATCATCTCTTCACAGGACACCTATTCTGATTCACTATGAAAGAATAAAAGCCTCTCCTAGGTATGTGTTCTCTAACCAGATGATGAGACCAAGGTAAAAACCCAGGGTTTTTCCTTTTTGTGTTAACTTAGCTAGGTTAGTGAAGGGCTGAGAGGCAACAGCTTCATTCCACTTAGAATCCTTCTCCAATTCCTTGGCTCTTGCTCTTCTGTCAGTATTAAGAGCTGTCTTTTTAATGTTTTTTTACCGTACGCCACCACAAAACCCTTTGGATATTAAGAAAGTTAAAGTACAAAGACTGTACAAATTGTTTTTAAGGAAGAGAGTATCTTTGTGTTATTAAATTAGTCCCCTACTATATATGAATGTTTCACATGCACCTTTCTATTGCCTTACCAAGACCCATACTTTTTTTTTTCTTTTTTTTGAGGCAGATTAGCCCTGAGCTAACTACTGCCGGTCTTCCTCTTTTTGCTGAGGAAGACTGGCCCTGAGCTAACATCCATGCCTATCTTCCTCTATTTTATACGTGGGACGCCTACCACAGCATGGCTTTTGCCAAACGGTGTCATGTCCACAATGGGGATCTGAACCGGTGAACCCCGGGCCGCCAAGAAGAGGAACGTGCGAACTTAACTGCTGTGCCACCGGGCCGGCCCCAAGACCCATACTTCTTAAAACCTCACTCACTCCAAGTCTTTGGCCACTCATTTGGTGATTTTCTGCCTATGCTCAAAAAGATGCATGCAACATCACAGGTAGTCAAGACTGCGTCCCACAAGGAACTGTCCTCCTCAATCTCAATCAGAGTACGTACTCAAAAGGTCAGAGGCACAACGTGCCACAAAAGTGCGGAACGTTTTACATCCATCATCTCTTTGTGTTCTCAAAATCATCACCTGTTCCTCAACTGAACTTGGATGTTCTTAAACTCTTCCCATTTCTCCTTAGCACTTCTCATTGTTGGAATGTATATATCAACCATTTTAAATATATATAAAACATGTATATTTAGGCTACCACATGCAGTCACACGTCACTTAACAATGGGGACATGTTCTGAGAAATGAGTAGTTAGGCAATTTCATCATTGTGTGAACATCATAGAGTGCACTTACACAAACCTAAATGGTATAGCCTACTACATACCTAGGCTATCCAGTACTAATCTTATGGGGGACCACCACCATATATGTGGTCCGTCATTGACCAAAATGTCATTATACAGCACACAACTGTACTACTTATTTATCATCTTTACTATTTGTTTCTTCCAGAGGAATTTAATCTCCACAAGGGCAGGGGTTTTGCTTTATTCACTGACGTAACTTCAATGACTATAACAGTGCTTGGTACATAGTGGGTGCCTAATAAATATTTAAATGAATGGACAAATACCAGCGAGGGCAGATTTGACAATTATTTGAAAGCACCCTTCCTCTCTTAACATACAATCCATCAGCAAGTTTAGAAAACTCAACCTACCTTTAAAACATACCAAATCACTTCCATCTTCCACTGCCATGAACAAAGTTACACTAACTTCCACCGCACCTAGTCCAAACTTACAATTTTTTACTTCTGTTCTTGCTGCTTTCAGCCATGCTCCCAAACAATTCTTTCTCTATACTACAGGAAGCGTGAACTTTATAAAACATAAATCAGATCACGTTACTATCCCACTGATAACCCTTGAATGGTGACCCACCACTCTCAGAATAAAACCCCAATTCCTCACCCTGGTTTATAGAGCTCTCCAAGAGCTGTCTCTACCTCTCCAACTTCCCTCTCTATCCTCTTCTCTTCATCTGTTACATTCTAACTACACTAGCATTTTTCTATTCACTCAAAATATCAAGCTGATTCCCACCATAGGACCTCTACACTGCTTTTCTCTGTCTGGAATATTCTTCCATCTGATACCTACTCGGCTACTTCCTTATTATTCAGACCACAGCTAAGTTTACTTCTTTAGATAGCCCTAAACTGACCATTTACTATCATACTCTCTTTTTTTGTTAATGGATATCTATTGCTTAGTATTCTATTTCTCTTATCTCAACTTAACATTTTTTTTTAAAAATCTCAAACTTGCAAGAACAGTACAAAGAACTCCCTTGGTATCATTCACCAAAATTCACCAATTAACTGACCAATTTCTTTTTATCATTATCTATCTATCTACCCATAAATTCATTTACATCCCTACATACTTTTTTGTCTAAACCACTTGACAGGAAAGCTGGAGACATCGTATTTCCCTACCCTTAAATATTTTAGTTTGCAATTGCTAAGAACTAGCATATTCACTTATATCACCACAGTAAGATTACCAAAATAATTAACATTAATACCATGCCACTATCTAATCTACAGACCTTATTCTAAAATTAACCTAGAAGGAAAAACTGTGACAAAGATGTAATATGAGAAGATAATTTGATAAGTATATTGGTAAACCTAATATTGGTTGTAAAAATAATAATGGCAATTATTATTTTGACTATGGTAAGTATAAAACACAAAGTTGAGGGGCCAGCCCGGTAGTGTAGTGGTTAACTTTGCACACACCGCTTTAGTGGCCCAGAGTTCATGGGTTCCAATCCCAGGCACAGACCTACATACCACTCATCAAGCCATGCTGCGGCAGTGTCCCACATACAAAATAGAGAAAGACTGGCACAGATGTCAGCTCAGGGACAATCTTCCTCAAGTAAAAAGAGGAAGATTGGCAACAGATGTAGCTCAGGGCCAATCTTTCTTACAAAAAACAAACAAACCCCAAACAACAACAACAACAAAGTAGAAATAAAATCCTAGACAGCAGTAATATATTAAGAAAAGAAGTTGCTGAATTTGAAGTATTCTAAGATCTCTGTACTTAAAAAATAAATAAATAAATATGTGAATTAAAGTTTTGGACTTTAAGTATACAGATTAAAATTTTAAGAATAACCATCAAAATAATTGAAATTAAACATCCAAACAAAAAGAAATACAGAAAACATTTTTTAATCTCTAAGGAAAAGAGGAAAGAAAGAAACTGAAATGAAAATTTTAGAAACCTAAAATGATACCAACAAGTCCAAATATGGTAACAACCCACTGAATATAGATAGATACAAACTACCAAGTAAAAGAACATTTTTAGATTGAATTCAAACAAACAAAGTCCAAGCATTTGATATTTGTAAGACTCACATGTAAACCATAACAGACTGAAAGGTTAAGAAAAAATGATGAAAAAAGGCAAAAGGATTAGCAATATTAATATTAGAGAAAATAGACTTTAATTCAAAAAGCACTGTTGGAGACCAAAAAAAGTCATTATCTACATAATAAAGGAGTGATTCAATAGGAAAATATAATTAACTTGAACAAAGCATGCACCCAACAATACAAGTTTAAAAACAAAATTTTGACAGAACTGCAAAGAGGAATGAAAAACACACAATCACAGTGGAAGATTTTAACACATCTTTCTTAGAAAGTGATAAGACTGAAAAATTAGTATGGTTATAGCATATTTGAAGAATACAACCAACAAGTTTGACATATATGGGAATGTTCATTAGGTAGTGAGATGAAAGGATTTTGGAGTTCAAAGGACAAATACAATTTAAAGATACAAATTTGAGAGTCATCAGCATACAGACATGATTAAAACGACGGGAGAATGAGACTGCAGAATGCAGTTAAAGGGCATAAGCAATCACCCTCAAAAGAAAAGGAAAATATGGAGTATAGAATATCCTCTAACGTCTATCTTCAAACTCAGCCACTATTTTCACTTGTCCAGTTAAGAGTATGCAAAATATGAGAAAACAGAATAGTGGCGCATTAAAAAGAAACAAACCAAAAAACATTGAAGGACCTACAAAAATCTGTACTAAAGTGTTTGAAGTTGACTTCAAAAAACAATAAAATTCCTAGGGGGCTGGCCCCGTGGCCAAGCCGAGCGGTTAAGTTCATGTGCTCTGCTTTGGCGGCCCAGGGTTTCGCCAGTTCGAATCCTGGGGATGGACATGGCACCGCTCATCAAGCCATGCTGAGGCGGCATCCCACATGCCACAACTAGAAGGACCCACAACTAATACACAACTATGTACGGGAGGGCTTTGGGAGAAAAAGGAAAAATAAAATCTTTAAAAACAACAACAACAAAATTCCCAAGACAAATCACCAGTTCTCCTGCCCCTCCACAAAACACACTTTTAAAAGATTAGGCGTCAGAGATGGTTCCCTTCACGGGAAAGAAGGGAAACACTTTATTTTTATTCACTCTCCAAAATAAAGATGGAAAACATTTCTAGATCCATTACACCACGTCTGCCATTCTCCACCTACTTTAGACATTACTGAACAGCAGGGCTAGTATTGAAGTAAGTGCTCAAAGTTTTCGTGCTAAGTATGCCTCATTTGCCTCACCTCAGGCCCAGCCCTGCTGAAGAATCTCTACCATAACTGTTATTTGGGCAAACAAAGAACACATGGCTATTTGCCATGCTTCTTTTCTTGGGGCAACAGAAGGACAACACAGTTTCCATTTGGGGGGGAAAAAAGCTTACTGTCAGCTTCATCACGGCATTAGCACCAGGAATGCTATGGGACAACTTATCTCATTAAACATGATAAACAGAAAATTATTCTCACACTAGACTGCAAACTCCTTTTCCTATTCGACTCTTTCCATAGTGCCTAGCATGACAGAATAAAAGAACCGTATTTCTCTTCAGACGGGCCACTAAAGGAAAACCACTCTTCATGAGCGTTAAAAAAAAACTAAAAGCACATGCCCACACCTCAAGACAATAACATCTACAGCGACACTGTGCTTATAATCAGTCCCAACTTTAACTAGCTTCAAGTTTCAAACCAAAGTACATTTAATTTGGAGTCAGAAGACTATTTCAAATCTCAACTCTCCCTTTTCCTGACCTCTCTACCTCTAACCTTCCATTTCTCCACTGCTTAAATGAAAGAGCAAATTAAAAAACTCTCAAAAAACTCTTCAAAAACTATAAATCCTAATTGTTTCTCAATGTAATCACACCACTCTACCTGGAGACTTGTCTTCACTGGAGCTGTCAGGTAAAATGCTGGCTGATAGGAATCTTCAGATTCTAGGACCTTTGTAAACCCCAAATTCCAAAAGAGGAAGAAAGGAAAAGAAAGAAAAGGAAAAAAGGAAGAAACGCAAAAGGACATTTCCCCAAGAGAAATGGCCTTAAGTTCCATAATTATTTATGATAAAAGGACCACACAGCTAAATACTGAAATTGTTCCTTTAAATGTCAAAATTATTAAATAACTTAATTTTGTTAAAAACAAGACAGTAGGCCCAAAATGGAGTCACTTATGCTAAACCCCATGTCACCAACCTTAATACTTTACTTAATTACAGTTCTGGCCTCTCCCAGGAATGGAATCTCAAACCAGTCAATCAGGAATTAACCTGGTCAGCACTAGTGAGGTAATGTGCTTGATAGACCCCTGGTGTCCCCTAAAGGAATGTTACCTTGCCACATCCTCTTTTTGCTAATATAACTTCCTTGTCCCACTCTCTTCTGCCTAGAAAAGTCTTCCTTTTTTTTTTTTGAAGGAAGATTAGCCCTGAGCTAACTGCTCCCAATCCTCCTCTTTTTGCTGAGGAAGACTGGCCCTGAGCTAACATCCATGCCCATCTTCCTCTACCTTATATGTGTGACACCTGCCACAGCATGGCTTGCTGAGTGGTGCCATGTCAGCACCCGGGATCCAAACCAGTGAACCCCAGGCCGCCGAAACGGAACTGTGCACTTAACCGCTGCACCATGGGCGGCCCCAAGTCTTCCATTTTGTACAGCTCCTCGGAGCTCCTTTATATGTGCTAGATGGGATGTTGCCTGATTCATGAATCACTGAATAAAGCCAATAAAATCTTTAAAATTTACTTGGTTTAATTTCCCTTTTTAACAATTGAAATGTTGTAACCTCAAGATTTTACTTTAATACTGGGTTGCACAGCTAAACACTCAGCAGTCAAAAGATCTTAGTCAATTATCTCCCCCTTCATTTTTCTGCACTGTTTACTTGTAAAGGATATCAGGACCAGATACTCTTCACTGATAGGAGTAGTGACTTTGTGACAATTTATCAGGAGCCAGTAAGAATTTAGATTTAGAGTTTTAAGCTGGAATTTAACCTGACTACAATTGTGATTTAGACCAATAACCAAAATAGAACACTTAATTTGTTTAGTGATGACGCAAGAAGTCTAGGACCCCAAACTCCTGTGATATTTATCACAATAAATAAACTAGAACAACCATTTGTACAAACACAGAGGGCAAACAACAAAATAATGCAAAATCAGAGGATTGAACTAATTCAAATTGCATGTAGTTTTCCCACAAAACCTATTATTATTTTAAAGTAGCCCCCTTTCCTAACGTACTGCCTACCCCGATTAAATTTAGTAAACCAAAAAGCAAATGACCAAAATTTCTGTGTCCCCACCCCCACTCCCACCCCAGGGGCCTACTGGGCTTTGGTTTGCTTGGATGCTATGGGTGTGGTATGAAATATTTAAAGCAGTGACTAAAATTTTCCATAAAAGCCCATCCAAAGTCTAAAAGCTTTACTACCCAGAAACAGATTCACCTCTAGACATTTCAAAGATTTACTATTCCACTATGATGCTCTGGTTTTTTACATTTAATATTTAGGTAGGAGGTGGTAAAGGGGGAGAAAGAGGGTGTAATTAGTTTTGCTTGTAAAACGTTCATCACAGTTGTAGTGCCAACTGAGCTATACAGCCTATTGGGGGTCTAATAGATTTCAGGGTATTATAGTTTGAGTAATAGAGGTGGAGGTTGTGGTGGAAATCAATAAATGGCTACTACTTCTTTGCACAGACCCATATGGAAGTAATCAAGCGCAAGGGTGGCAGCTGGGGCCAATAACAGTCACCTGCAGTTGAGGGACATGGGGGTTTCAGATGGGTTTTTAATGCTAATTTCCTACAGAAACAATGAGCTAGAAAGAGCAGAGTAACAGACGAGGCCGGATGAAGAGAGACCAGCCAGAACAATGGCTGCACCTGGTGCTGGGAGCAGAGGGACAGAGCCGGCACGCGCCCGCCGGCAGCAGAGGGCACATCTGTCACCCTCAAACCGGCCCATCCCCCAGCTCTTCCAGCAGGGTAAGTAATGCAAGGTCCCTAAACATTAACAGCTTGCCACACAGCAACAGGTTTGAGTTTTTAAGGCTGCTGCATTCTCTCCATGCACCTTTCTCCCATGACTAAGAATTAGTTAAGGATGCAGGGTTGGTGCCCTGTCAGTCTGAAGAGAGACCTTGAATATACACAACACATTTTAACAAAGTCTCTTAATTATTGTGACTTCGATGTTTAGGGAGGACTAAGAAAAATCATATGGAAAGATAAATCTTATTGGGTATTCATGCAGCAAATATCACGCTTGTTACTTTCTAACTTAATCCTCAGAAACCCCAATAATAGCTATGCTTACTCTCATTTTTCAGGTGAGAAGATTGAGGCTTAGAGGTGAAGGTTAAATTAGCTCATGGTTACACAACCTAATGCCAAAGCCTACACACAATCTTTTCACGGCCTTTCCTCCACCTGTCCTAACTACCCTAACCAAATGAAAATACATATTCTACTTACTTCCAAACTCCAGCTATGAGAAGCTACTGCAGATATATGTACATATATACTCTATACAGAATTGCACCCCACCTTTGCAGGCATCTCTAACAAGCTGCTGAGGACTGAATGATAAGGATTTCCACTAGCTGTTGCTTTAAACAAAGCACAACTGGGGGCCGGCCCCGTGACCGACTGGTTAAGTTCTGCGCTCCGCTGCAGGCGGCCCAGTGTTTCGTTGGCTCGAATCCTGGGCGCGGACATGGCACTGCTCATCAAACCACGCTGAGGCAGCGTCCCACATGCCACAACTAGAAGGACCCACAACGAAGAATACACAACTATGTACTGGGGGGCTTTGGGGAGAAAAAGGAAAAAAAATAAAATCCTAAAAAAAATTTTTTTTTAATTTAAAAAAAAAAAAGCACAACTGGTTGCTTTTGCAGGTTTTGGCATGCTTTAGGAAAGTAAATCCATATGCATTTTAAGTTTCCCCGCATAAATGTGACGCCACATAGGTCTTAAGTGAAACGCTGTTTGGAAAGCCCATTAGCCAGTGAGAATATAAAAAACAGTTACAATGAGTTGTTTTTCTGCAAGATATAGCCACCACTCATTCCTATATTTATTGACTTAACGTGGAGGGAAAATTAAACAACCCACACAGTCCATCATAGTACAAACCTTTTAATTAGTTTCTTGGTATAAATCACGTTCAAAAAAGGGGTAGGGAGATATGCATGTATACAGATATCTCAGAAGCAAACAATTACTCTTGGATTTGGAAAGATAGCAACAACAGCTAGGCATAATTGAAAACATAGCAGAAACTAGTATTGTGTAGCTATGCATTTCACAAAGTCTGATTTAAGGCACTGCGATCTAATAAAAAGCGAACCTTTCCATCCACCCACTACGCTTCTTCCAAACACGAGGAGTCCAAATCCTTCCTGTCCTTCTAAGTTCTGAACAAATGCCACCTCTTCCATGAAGCTTCTGATTGCCTGAGTTGGCAGTAATTTCCAGGACTTATCCACTTTTGTACAGTTTATCTCCTCTACAAGACTTTTTTATTCCTTACCATATTATTACACATAATAGGCAATCCAAAAATGTTTGTAGAATGAACGTCCTGGAAATTCAGAAGACAACTCCAGTGCAAGCTCAGCCACCAACTAGGGTATTAAACTCTGGGCCACGCACACTTTTTACCATACCTCTCCCCTTCCCTCAAATTCCTTATCTATAAAACAATGCATTTGACTAGAATATCCTTAATACTCTTTTCAATCCTAACATTTCCAATAGTCATCCCTGGGGACTCAGCACTTGCAACACTGAGCAGCCTTGAAAAAACCTTCAATGAACTGATCCGGCCAATCTTTCACATCCACTTGAATTCTTCCAGTTATGTATCAAATATGTTCCTTCAAACTCAAAAGCTCTCTTTCTTGATGTTCCAAAGACGCAATTTAAATGTCATTATCCTCATCTCCAGTTTACTGACATTATTGCTTTATACACTTTCAGTCCAACATGGCCCCTTGCTGTGAAAAAAATCCTTGGTTGGGTCATTCCTGGAAGCCAATTTAGGAGATTTCCTCTTTTCATAGTAGTAAAGCTTCTCAGGATGCTTTCATAGTCTTCAGAAAGTATTATGATTTTTTCCAGTATTCAACTCAAAGATCTTGGTTATTACCTTAATAACAAACAACTACTCTCCTGAACTATGTGGTCCTAGTTTAATCAACCACCTTTATTCGCAGTCAGTGGATCTCTACATATTAAAATGCATGTTATTTATAATTGTTCATGCTCCTTGAAACTCCAGCACTGAAAGTACCCCTAGTGTGGACGTACGGTGGTATGCAGACCCAGCCTCCGCTGCACTTCAGCAGCAAGTCCTCTCTGCCCCACTCACCCTAGGAGCATGTCTCCCAGGCTGCAACGAACGAAAAGTGGAGGCTCACTGAAGGAGTATCACGTAAATTCAACACAAACACTACTGCCTCTCAAATATTCAGAAAAGTCCCCAAAGATGCTGAACACTGCACCTATCAAAACAGAAACTTGAAAATTCTCACTAACTCATTTAGTCAATTTGGTATAAGAGAATACTTAAAAAAAAGTTCATTTAAAAACTCTCCCCCACCTCAAGAAATCTGACTACAAAATTGAAGGAAGAAATTGAATAGTACTGTACAGTCATCTTAAAATAATTACCCAACTGACGTAAGAGAAGATTTGAGAACTTGAAGGAATAAAAGTATTTTTTAAGTTCTAATTTGAGAATTAGTAGAATTTTCAAGGAAAAAAACACAATTTAAACAGTGTTGTCACAAAGTAGTATAATTCAGTACTTCACTCCTGTTTATTGACTTCCAAAGTTCTGTTCTGGTATAATATAACAGGCTCATTTGCATTACAATACTTAGAATGCTTTCTAAATCATTTATAATCATAGCAAGGCTTAACAAACACAGCACATAACATTTATAACAGATATAGATGATATGGGAGGTAGGTACAGCGAGAGGAAGGTACCCCGAAAACTAGAGTTATAGACAAGACCCATTCTTAGCCTGAGAATTTGAGGTTAAAAAATGCAAAGGGTTCAGGAACCAATCACAGCAGGATAATGAACATCTAGAAACTTCCTGAAACTAACTTGTATGCCTTCTATATGTCAAATTTCCCCACTCATGACATGAGGCAGAAATTGCACAAAACAGAAACTCAAAGAGAATAAGTAGCTTGTTTGAGATCAGAGAACTAGAAAATAATGTCTATACAGTACGTCTAACTCTCAAACCCATACCCTTCCCATGACTGTCTGGATTTGGAGGTCTGGAAAACATGAATACAATGTACAGAAATAGCAAAAGGCTAAATTATGCATCACAAACTAACAAGGACTATAGGACACAGTAGCTATGTACATGTGAATTTACTGCATCACAAAACTACTCCAAATTCACAATTCAAGTCAGATTTGTTGATGTTACTTGTTTATTTTGTATGTAGGAAGTAAATAGAAGAAAACAGCATAAGAGTAAAATATAATGAAAAAAGAGCTAAACACATTAATATTAAAAGATACTGTTAGTCTTACTGTAGTATCTTTTTGTTGTAATTTGCCGGAATACACTGAAACAAAATCTGACAATAGGAAAGAGTACTTTATGAACCATCTTTTTTTAATAGTGGCTATGTGTACTATGCATATTAAAGGAGAAAAAATTTCCCTCAAAACATGACAGAAAGACTCAATATGGAATACCTTAGAGAATTATTTGTGGGACTACTTTCCTAGCCATAAAATTCATGTTACATCTGATTAAAGTTTTAATTCGAAAAAGCATGGCATTCAAATATAAAGGTGGCAACCGAAAAATAAGAAATATAAACAAAATGAAGCATCAAAACAATACTGAGTAGCTAAAGGCTGACCTCATATCAAAAAACATTCATATCATCATAATCTGAAATAAGTAAAAAGCTCTGAAAGGCACAGAATTGCCCACTTCAGCCCCCAAAACTATATTAAAATGTACTTACCCCAAATGCCCAGATTATAACAATCCAGATTCTTAATATACCAAATTTATTTGGAATAGATATAAAAAAAGCTCCGCTTTTTCTCCTCCTAATCTTCAAAACCCAAACTAAGACCAGCCTTCCTCCTCCTTTCACTAGCTGGACGTGTGTCAGCTCTCTCACATCTGCGATTCCTCACTGACTAGAGCTGCCTGTCCCATTCCAGGGAAACACAGATGGATCCCAGATGGGAAGGTCTTGCCAAACAGACCAGCTCTTCACCTTGCCAGAATCCCCAGATACAGTCAGTCTCTCTGTCTCTTTTTCTCCCTCCCTACTGCTCCCTCTCCCTCCACTACCCTTCCAACCCTCCCTGTTACCAGGGCTCTTTGCCAGCTGATGTCACTAAGTACACACCTCCCAGTGGCTCCTGGCCAATCTGACATTAACTTGTTAAATACGTGTAATTTGTTTATGGCTGACAATAACAGCAAGGATATTGTGCAAAACCTATCTAGGCAAGTCTCTAGTGGAATAACATGTAGAGACACACATCGACACACAGACTGATATTTTTGGGAACATTCAAATGTTTAACAATTACTATTTAAAGTCCTACATATTGTCTGGTTTCTGCTATTGTTTAATAGCTTCTGCCTGCTCTTTGAGCCAGTTTTAAAGCCCTACATATGACAAATTCCTTCTTAAAATGAATTATTAAAAATCTGCTTTGAACACGTAACTGGATGAAAAATGTAAAGTTGCAAATTAATGTGGGGAATATAAACACAAATGTATGTAAATGACTCACACAAGCTGCCTCTCAGATCCAGACTTGGTAGCACTGCAAAACTGGCACGTGATTAAAACAAGACAATGCAGGCAACATGCTTCTGATGCTGTAAAGATTATAAATGAAAGATGGGGGCACATGCAAAAACTGTTTTAAAACAAAGCAAATATGAATGTGAGAAATAACATAATGTTAAACATTAAAGGAACTGCTAATGCAAGTTTCAACAATGAAGAGCCAAAAGGGAAAACATTTTTAGAAATACAACAATGAGAGAAGGACTAAACTGTCCAAGGTCAGAGTTTCATCACTTATACCCCCAAATCCCTAGCATATAATAGCTGCTCAGTCAATTTCTGCTAAATGAAAACTGATCATTGAAAACTGACACTGTACTATGGTTACACAAGATGTTACTACTGGTGTAAACTGGGTCAAGGGTCCATTGGACCTCCCTATACATTTTTTTTTTTTTTTTTTTTGCAACTTGCTATGAATCTATACTTTAAAGCAAAAAGTTAAAAAAGGAGGAGGGAGCATTGCCTGCTTCCTGGGTTACATTACATAGACACATATCAGCACTAAAATGCCCATTAACACAGATTAGGAATGAAAAATCCTCCACACACAAAATTGAACAGGTGTGGCTATAATTCTCTAATCCTTAATCCTCTACCATACTTGGAATATCTGGAATCTGTAAACAATTTTTCTGTCATGGCAACTTTTGGCAAACAGGAAGCAGGACAATTTCTATCAAGGGCAACAACTGACTGGGTTTCAGGTCTTTAGTTCATCCCAGTAGCGGTGGTAGTAACAGCAACCAGGTTGTCCGGATGCACAGCCAAAGCACTATACTCTACTGTCTGGTAGAAAAATGAGTCAAAAGATGCTACTGGCTGTCATGGATCACTGGCTGTGGAGAAGTCAGCTACCATCGCATGAAGACACTCAAGCAGCCCTAAGAAGAGATCTATATAGCGAGAAACTGAGATCTCTTGCCAAAGTTGCAGCATCAACTTGCTCACATACCTAGCCGCTACCATCCAGCTAAGCCACCTTGGAATTCTGACCCATAGGGACTATGTGAGAGAATAAATATTTATTGCTTAAAAACAGGAAAAAATGCTTCTTTCACTTCTAGCACCCAGATTATGGACTTTTTTAAGGTTTATTTTATTTTATTTATTTGGTAAGGAAGATTGGCCCTGAGCTAACATCCATGCCAATCTCCTCTATTTTGTATGTGGGATGCTGCCACAGCATGCTTGATGAGCTGTGTGCAGGTCCACGCCCAGGATCTGAACCTGTGAACCCCAGGTTGCTGAAGCAGAGTATGTGAACTTAACCAGTACGTCACTGAGCTGGCCCCAGATTATGGACCTTAAATACCATTTCCTACTAAAAGGAAAGGGGGCTCTTTAGGAAAACAGTTGACTCCAGGTATGGAACAGGATCTGTACAAAACTTGTCTTATCAGAAAGCAATTAAGCTATCAAACACTTCTGGAGTTGTGTCCAAGGAATTTAAGAGCCAACTTGAAGAGGCTCCCACTAAGATGGGACAATTTGAGCATCAATAAAAAGTAACACCTGCAATGCACTGAAACACAGCAAAATGTTTAAATTCATGAGTTCATAACACTACTTATAAAAAACAAATTGATCACCTTTCAGAGGATACTAGAGAACCAATTCATTATTCTGAAACTAGTGAATCGGGCATTTTACCTGCCTTCCTAGATGAACTGTACCTCTAGGTAAACAAATAGTTGGTGAAAATTGTTCCCTATTGAAATAATCCAACTAAAACAAAAAAAATTATATACTTGCAATATAATTTTGCAAATCACTAATAAAAAATTAATCTAGATAATGATCATCAATTGTCCCTAATATGAGATGAGAGATATGAACATTAATGTGCCTCCTACTGGAAGTATAGCACCACCTATGAAGCATTCTTGACAAAAAAAAGTAAATCTGAATCTGATCAAACTTCTAAGATCTAAGAATCAGTTTACAGAACATTGAGGGGAAACAGGAACATGTTCATGATAGCAGGGAATGCAATTAGCAAAGTCCAGAATACGAGAAAATCTATAGTGCAAACAACCCAGATTTGTAGAAAAAGAAAAGGCAGTAGACGGGAAGGGAGTTGGAGGAGAACTTACACATTAAAAGAGAAATAAATGACAAATCCAATATGTGGATTCTATTTGGATTCTAATTTGAACAAACCAAATGTAAAAAATAACCAATGAGTTAATAGGGAAATTTTTTTTTCTCTTTCTTTTTTTTTTATTGAGTTATTGATAGGTTACAATCTTGTGAAATTTCAATTGTACATTAATGTTTGTCAGTCATGTTGTAGGTGCACCACTTCACCCTTTGTGCCCACCCCCCACCCCACCTTTCCCCTTAACAGGGAAATTTTTAAGGCTCACTAGATATTTAACTATATTAAGGAATTATTTTAAACTTTTTTAGGTATAATAATAGATTTGTGATTCGTTTTTATGAAAAGTCCTTATCTTTTAAGAAATATACACAGATATATCTATGGATAAATTTATATGCTGTCTAGGATTTCCTTCAAGAGAAGACCAATTAGTGATTATTGTAGCTGGATGTTTAAGTACATGAGGCTCCATTTTTAGGTCTGTTTGATATTTACCATAATACAAAGTTAAAAAAAAAAAAGACATTTCTTTAAACAGTGTGCCAAATTACAGGTGAAGTTGGCAGATGGATAACGACAATTTTTTTTAAGTAAGTCAGACAAAGGAATTAAAGTCTGTAATGAGGTTTAATGTGGTACCAACATATTCATTTACCTCAACAGCCACATTAGGAATTGATATATCATCAAGTTTTCAAAATAAAGGATGAGGATGGGGCTGGCCCAGTGGCATAGTGGTTAAGTTCGCACACTCCACTTTGGCAGCCTGGGGTTCACCAGTTCAGATCCCAGGTGCAGACCTACACACAGCTCATCAAACCATGCTGTGGTGGCATCCCACATACAAGACTGGCAGAGATGTTAGCTCAGGGCCAGTCTTCCTCACCAAAAATAAATAAATAAATAAGTAAGTAAATAAAGGATGAGGAACCAACAGTGCAATAAAACAGGAATAGTGAACACAACTGCTAAGTTGGTTTCTTTACAAGAGAATTTGTGTTGATTTTTAAAAAAATTTTAATGTCCTCCTATAGGAGAAAACTAGAATATAATCCAGGGTGTTACATATGAATTGGAGGTATCAATAAGAACTCATGGTTTTGTATTATATATTTATATTTTTTATGTTAAAAATATGTAGACATAGAAATACATACACCAAACACATATTCGTAACATACACTTCCTAGCTATTTGCTGAGAGGGTCTAGAAGCAATGACATCTTGTAGCGATGAACACATCTTACATCTAGATCTTGATTTCTAAACCACATTTTCTTCTAAAACCAGGGCTCCTTGGAGAAATGGCTGATTCAGGGTGGGGCAGGGGAACTACAAGACAAGCATGTGACATCCTGTACAATAAAGTAAGACTGCTCAGAAATGATGGGCACATGTTGAAAAGACAATGAAGTCACTTGGAAGGGGTTGCCACTGTCATCTGCGGGATAATCTGAGCATCAAAATAAATGATAATAATGAATTGAAGCATAATATGTAAAATAAAAATTAAATTTTAAAAATGAATCAATCAATTGGGGCCGGCCCCATGGCCGAGTGGTTAAGTTCGCGCACTCCGCTGCAGGCGGCCCAGTGTTTCGTTGGTTCGAACCCTGGGCGCGGACATGGCACTGCCCATCAGACCACGCTGAGGCAGCGTCCCACATGCCACAACTAGAAGGACCCACAACAAAGAATATACAACTATGTACTGGGGGCTTTGGGGAGAAACACGAAAAAAATTACATCTTAAAAAAAAATTTCTTGATTTTGAGAAAGCATCTATGTAAGAGAATAAATCGTTTTCAAGAAAATCTATATTTAAGTATTTAGGGGCAAAAAGAACATACTTCCACTTACTGCCAGAGTGGTTCAGAAAAAATTATATATACATAACACACACAGAATGATAAAGCAAATGGAGCAAAATATAAACAAGTGGTGAAGAAGAGTTCCTTTTATTATTCTTGCAACTTTGTGTAAGTTTTCTATTGTATCAAATAAGCACTTAATCAAAAAGACAAAACATTCCCATTCACAAAAGAACAGTTTGAAAATTCCCCTCTGAGTATCAAGTGAACACGTGCAGCAGGTCATGGAGTTCTAATGAGGATCCTTATGACAATCTCTCCTTTGGTTTCTTACTCTGATGATCATGACTATTACCATGATGGTTCTCAACATTAAGTTATTTTATTTTTTTTATTTATTTTTGTGTGTGTGAGGAAGACTGGCCCTGAGCTAACACCTGTCGCCAATCTTCCTCTTTTTGCTTGAGGAAGATTGTTGCTGAGCTAACATCTGTACCAATCTTCCTCTATTTTATGTGTGACGCCGGCACAGTGTGGCTTGAGGAGCCATGCTAGGTCAGTGCCCGGGATCCAATCCTGAGGAACCTGGGCCACCGACGTAGAGCGCGCAAACTCAGCCACTACACCACTGGGCCAGTCCCAACATTAAGTTATTTTAAATTGTTATTTTTAGTCATGTAATGTTCATTTTATGGACTACTGGTGAAAGACAAAGTATAAGAAACATGCATAAAGTAAATATATAATTAAATATAAATTAATGAAAAGCATAAAAATGATTCTACAAATATGCTTGAGATGCAGACCTTTGAGTTGGATTCATTAGATCAAATCTCTCATCCAGCACACAAAGATGACTCTAGATCTTCAAACAATGATGTCAAAAAAGAAAAAATAAACATTGATGCTTACAGTCAATCTACTTTTCACTGTGGATAGTCTTTACTTGCATACTTGGAATCTTCCTTAATTTGTCATTTAAAAACACAAAAATATTATATTTCATTTCAAGCATCAGGTTATAAAAAGATTGTTTTCTTAGAAAACTTAACACGTTATAAAATTTTAATCTACACTTTACCCAAAAACCAAAACAATCTTTTATAATATACAGAACCATGTTTTACTTAAACAGAAATGTAAAGTTAACAAAAGTACAAGCATACTAAATTTGGGAAAGTAAAAATATATAATATTACTAACTAATAAAATAATTATAACCATCTTAAAGATTGTATCTTAAATGAAAAATTATTTTAAGATCAGTCTTTTTAAAATTACCTCTTTAACATCTACCATACAAAAATGAAATCATCTAAAGAAACCCTTAGGGACAGAGTTTGCAAGATTGCATAATGAGAGTTTTCAAGTCCAACAAAATGACTATTTACAGCATTAGGAGATGATTATTTACAGCAGGGATCAGCAAACTACAGCCTGCTTACTGTTTTGGTAAATAAAGTCTTACTGAAACAGGACCATGCCCATTCCTTTACATACTGTCTATCTACAGCTGCTTTCCCAGGACAACAGCAGCGTTGGGAAAGAGATCTCGTAGCAAACAAAGCCAAAAATGTTTACTACCTGACCCTTTACAAAAAACTCTGTTCAACTCTGATTTATAGCAGTAGAGTATCTTTAGAAAGACTCAAACGCCTACTGTGGGCCAAGCATTATGCTAAGTGTTGGATATATAATAGTGAACAAAAATAACAAGGGAGCTTGCAGTCTGTTGGAGAGAAAAGTAATCTAATTATCATACAAATAGATAAATAAGAAACAGTAAGTGCTGGAAAGGAAACAAAACAAGGAAAAGATTAAGCTAAGGGCCTCACATTCAGGGAATGGAGAAAAGATTAGTGAGGAGTGCATTATAGGGGTATTCTCTGGTGAAGTGAAACTTAAATGATGAGAAGTGAGCTGGGTTTTTAAAAAAAGAGAGAGATGCAGAATATTTCAAGTATTTCAAGCAGAGAGAACAAAATGTATGGGAAAAGGCATGGTTAGTGCAAAGAACTGGAAGGAAGTCGCCATGATTAGACAGGATTAAACCTGTAGAAGGAAGATGAAGTGGAGTTACAAGCAAGGGGACAGACCACACAGAACTTTGTTGAGGGTAGTAGGTGGACAACAGAGGCCAAAGTGTCTCAGTTTCTACATGTGAGATAATCTTGCCAACTCCTCCAAGGACAAAGGCTGTCTCATTTACCTTTGGTTCCCAGGGCTTGCTTGCTACAGTGTGTAATAGTGCTCAAGAAACATTTAAAATTTGATATATACAACTGATGAGAAAATGAAGTGTATTCCTTTTTAGGTCATCTATAGCAAACATTTTAAGAGAGACTGATTTTCTCTTATAATTCAACAGAAAGAACCTGGAGTAGCTGTTCTGGTTAAGCCACTAAGTGAATTATCTAAAACATTAACCCTCTCATCTGGCAAATCAGAGGCCAGGAGTAGGTGTTAAGTGAGGTTTCCTACACCTTTCTCTCTTTCTTGTTTAAACTTCTTTGTTTCTTTGTTTTGTTTAAAATGATCCTCCATGTAGTCTAGTAATGACATCATTAAGTTAAATAACCTGAAAATAAAACAGAGGTTTGAGGCTCTCCAGAAACAAGATATTCTAACTTTCCAATTTACACAACATTGTATAGATTCCTGTCTTATTAGTTATTAAGGACTTTGTAATTTGCTTCATATACTTAACATTACAAAGCTTGGAAGAATTTTGTGTCAACTTAGAAAAAGAGAGAGAAGCAATCAAATTCACAAATGATCTTGAAAACAAAACTGAAAAACAATTCTCTTGATGTTTGAGTCATCAGCCCTTATGGGACACAAGGCAGACTGCAGCAGCTGCGGATCAACATTTAAAATCAAGAACTCAATTTAATTGCGATAGCAGATTTTTAAAAGTTGATGGGTCAGAAGCACAGAAAATAAATGAAGCAGGAATTTTCATTTGCTAAAATAAACCAACACATAATCCATATTCTAAGGCATGAGGGATGATATCCAGTTATTTTACTCAAATCAGACTACCAATTGATTTCCTTCACTATGAACACTTCTGTCAAATAAGCTCTTCTCTACGCACCTGGAAAACCATCCACCTTTAAAGATTTATCTCAAAGGTCTTTCCTTTGGGAGAGCTGATTCCCAAAGCAAGCAGGGTTGCTAACAGCCCATCCTCATGCTATCCACGTAGCTTGACAGTACATAATACCACATTGGTACTTAAGATTTTCAGGTATTTGGTGACTGAGTCTCCACTACTCTTCTCTGAGGGCAGGAGGGATGTCTTGATCACCATACACAATGCTTATTTGTTGGATAAATAAATTAACATATCCTATTTGTTTAAAAAATAAATTTTACAGACTCAAACTATAGAACATTAGCTTTAGAAAGAATCTATTCCAACCTCTTCATTTTAGTTATAGGGCAGAGGGAGGATAAGGTCTGAAAAGTTGAACTAAATTCCCCTCAAATATGATGTATTCAAATCAAATTGTGTTCTCTTCAAGAATTTTTATGGGAGAACTACTGTTTTTGAAATGGCAAAAACTTTTAATAATTTCAAGACTACTTTGCTAATAACTATTAAAAATTACTAACCCAGAACTGGTTTTCCCAAACATTGTTACCATTTTTGCTACCCCTGCCCTGACCCAAATAAGATCTCATTCATCCTAGAGGTATATACCTATTTGGAAGGACAATGTAGAGCATTACCTTTGTCAAGTTATTAGGATCTACAGCTTTTACTATCTTTCAGAAAGTTTTACGTGAATAACAAAACTGGGTGTCTAAATTCTTATTAAGCTTTTAACTCAAGTATTTATTAAACCCTATTTTATAAATCTAAAAACAAATAAAGCTGGTGTTTTTGATGTGCCTAAGATCATTAACGTGAACCCTAACTAACAAACTCAGTGTTCTATCTCCTGCTAGCCCCAAGCTCTCAGAACTCCTGAACTAAAGATGTTGAAAGCAGCAGCCATCTAAGTGCCATCTGCAGAGATGTGCTATACTTGGGCCTCTCCTTTAGGGTGTGTGGGGGGGAAAACCCAACATTTAAAACTAACAGTTTAGGGGAAACAAAAAAAGAAAAAGAAAAGAAAAGAAAAGGGGGGGTTGGCTCCGGTGGCGCAGCAGTTAAGTTCGCACGTTCTGCTTCTCGGTGGCCCAGGGTTCGCCGGTTGGGATCCTGGGTGCGGACATGGCACCGCTTGGCACGCCGTGCTGTGGTAGGCGTCCCACATATAAAGTAGAGGAAGATATAGGCACAGATGTTAGCTCAGGGCCAGGCTTCCTCAGCAAAAAGAGGAGGATTGGCAGCAGTTATCTTAGGGCTAATCTTCCTCAAAAAAAAAAAAAAAAAGTTAAAAGAAAAAGAGAAAGGGGGGCCAGAAAAGCAGGAATAAAGAAAAAACGAACAGTTTTAGGGGCCAGCCCTGTGGCCGAGTGAGTAAATTTGCACACTCCACTCGGGTGGCCTGGGGTTTCGCCGGTTCTGATCCTGGGCACAGACACACTGCACCGCTCGTCAAGCCATGCTGAGGCGGCATCCCACATGCCACTACTAGAAGGGCCCACAACTAAAATATACAACTATGTACTGGGTGCTTTGGGGAGAAGAATTAAAAATAAATAAATAACAGTTTTATTGAGGTATAATATACATACCATAAAATTCATCTGTATTAAATGTACGATTCAATGATTTTTAGTGACTTTATAGAGTTGTACAACCATCACCACAATCCCATTTTAGAATACTTCCTTTGTTGCAAAAGATGCCTTATGTCCCTTTTCAGGAAATCCCATTTACATCCACCACCCCAGGCAACCACAGTCTGCTCACTCTGTCCCTATAATTTAACCATTGCAGGATACTTCATATAAATGGAATCATATGTTGTCTTTTGCGTCTGATTTCTTAGTATAATGTTTCCTCAGAAACACATTGTAGCGTGTGTCAGCATTTATTCCTTTTTACTGCTAAGTAGTATCCTATTGATGGACATACCACATTGTGTTTATTCCCCAACTGATGGGTATTTGGATTGTTTCCAATTTTGGTTATTGAGTAATGCTGCTGGGAACAACCCAGTAGTGTTAAAATGATTGTTTTTAATAATTTTGCCCAGTTTTATCTGCTTTTCGGGGAGAGAATTGCCAAGCTCCTTACTCCACCATTCAGGAAGTTCCCAACCAAGTTTTTGAAAATGGTAATTTCTCTTGATTATTTTGAAAAGATTATGCTCTTATCAGTAGTCTGTCAGATATTGATGTCATGTCTAGAAAGATTATAAAAACGTACACGTAATGGTCTCCTAGTACTCTCAGGGAACTCATTTTTAGTTGTTTCTTAAGTCCAAATAGAATTTATTCTGATATATACATATATATAGAAAATTTGAGGTTGAAAAGCCTACAATGAGTTTTATTAAGATAAGTATACTTATTGCTGAAGCTCTCTATTATCCAGAAGAAACTAAAGTCCACAGACCACCCAATTAGTTAAGAAACCAAAATTCCCAATTCTCAAGGTAAGAGTGAACCTACAGGTGAAGATTAAAATTCACAAGAGGCCTAGCACTAAGACACAACTAGAATAATCCAGAGATATTACTTTCCTTATAAACTTCCCACTTCATATATTTTGATTATTTCTTCCTTTTACTCTTCAGGAAAGTGTTTCTAGTTTTACACCAAAAGTTAGTGGGAAAATATTCACTTCATAGAAAAAGTGGGCGCGCCTATACAGATTTTTTTTTTTTTTTTTTTTTTTTTTTTTTTAATTTTTTCCTTTTTCTCCCCAAAGCCCCCCGGTACATAGTTGTGTATTCTTCGTTGTGGGTTCTTCTAGTTGTGGCATGTGGGACGCTGCCTCAGCGTGGTCTGATGAGCAGTACCATGTCCGCGCCCAGGATTCGAACTAACGAAACACTGGGCCGCCTGCAGCAGAGCGCGCGAACTTAACCACTCGGCCACGGGGCCAGCCCGCCTATACAGATTTTTATATACAGCCAAATTAACTTTCTGCCAAGCAGGCTTTTTATTTCCTGTCTTTTGACAAAATAGGAAACATGAGACATAAGAAAAATTTAAACCATTCAGGATTTCAAGCACACAATCAACATCTGTTGGAGACACAAAACATTAAGATTAAGAATAGTTTTCTAGGGGCCGGCCCCATGGCCGAGTGGTTAAGTTTGCGCGCTCCGCTTCCACGGCCCAGGGTTTCACCGTTTCGGATCCTGATCGCAGACATGGTACTGCTCATCAAGCCGTGCTGAGGTGGTGTTCCACATGCCACAACCAGAAGGACCCACAACTGAAAAAGGAATATACAACTATGTACTGGAAAAAAAAAAATCTTTAAAAAAAAAAAAAAGAATAGTTTTCTACTTCTATAAAATAACTATAAAACCGACAGATAAATGTATAATTCACAATCCTGCTGGAAAACCCTACAAATTCTTCACTTCATTCTAATTATTCCTGTGCATTTTCATAGAAATTCTTACTTTTACCATGTCCACTGAAAATTCTCTTAATAAGGAGTGATATTTCACACTTTTAACAAATTCTGGCTCTGAAATGAAACTAAACAGAGAGGCAATGTAAACTTATTTTTCTTTGCTCTTACAAGTGGCAAACTTGTAAGAGCAAAGAAAATACACTAAAATAGGCGACAGCAAGCTAAAGTAATTTCAGAGTAAACAAATAGAAATTCAAAATTCATATCAACTGAAAATTTCTTTTCCTTTAGTTTTTTAGAGTATGGCCACAAAGGCCAGCTTTTATAAGAAATCATTCCAAATGTTCTGGAAAAAGGAAAGAAAGTGTGTCAGTCACTAACAGACGGACATATTAGCAGTCCCCATTAAAGTTTTATGTCAAAGTAACTATCCCCTCCCTCAGATAAACAATTTAAGAGGCAGAAAAGTCAGTCTTATTATTATTTCCCAATTATTAAAGTGTCTACCACACGGGAAGCTTGCACAGAAGACACAGGCCTTGTAGGACATTTAACAAAACATCCTCCTACAGTAGTGTTTTCACTATTTAAAGTGGCACATGGCAGATTATGTTAACAGATTTATTTATTGACTAAGTCTAATCATATTTCCTCAGTTGGCATCAATATGATATCTACTATTTACATTTGCTTCAACACTGGATATTTGTTCAAAAGTCTTCCATATTTGATTTCTACCACAGAATTTTGGGCTTAAATGAAACTTAGGATTTTTTTTTTTTTAAGATTTTATTTTTCCCTTTTTTCTTCCCAAGGCACCCTGGTACATAGTTGTGTATTCTTCTAGTTGTGGCATTTGGGATGCTGCGTCAGCATGGCCTGATGAGCGGTGCCACGTCGGCACCTAGGATCCGAACCGGAGAAACCCTGGGCCGTTGAAGCGGAGCACAAAAACTTAACCACTCAGCCAACAGGGCCAGCCCCTGAAATTTAGGATTTTTTAATGGTAGACTGCAAAAGGATGAAGAACCCTAATGAAAGCTAAAATCATTTGGTTTGTGAATCCCATTCATAAACCAAAGAATTTGCTCTTTATTGCAAGGAAATGGAACATTTTGTAATTAAGTGTTCCACAGCAATGAATTAAGATCCAAAGCAACCTAGAGTATTTTTCAAAAATTGGTCATGTCATCACCTTTTCTGGTACATGACTTTTCTATTTCAATGTTTTATAGTTTTCATTTGATTCAAAGCTCAACTGAAGATAGCATTCTTTTTAAGAAATAAGGCTTCCCAAACTTTAAATGCCTATTATTTCACAAAGACTTTAAATTACACATATTTAAATTAGACAAAAAAATACAGGAAATATGGATAACTTCATTTGGAGAAAGCAAACCACAAACTGTGAACTTTATGAGTGCAGGGGCTACCTTGCTTCCTATTCGATTTATTTATTCATTCATTCAACAAATATTTATTGAGCATCTCCCATGTGCCTGACAATGTTCTAGGCAATGGAGATACATCAATAAACAAAATGGACAAAAACCCCTGTTCCCTTTGGAACTTACATTCTAGCAAGGAGAGACAGACAATAAACAAAATAAGCAACTAAATATAGTTATGTTAGAAAGCGATAAGCTGGTAGAGAGGCTGGGGAAAGCAGAGTACAATTTTAAATAGGGTAGCCTGGTTGGCCTCACTGAAAAGGGAAGTAAAGAAATGAGCCATAGGACAGGTAGAGAAAGAAAAGTCTAGGTAAAGGTCCTGACACAAGACAGGGACTCTCAGAGTATTCACGGAACTGCAAGAAGATCTGTGTGGCTGAAGCTGGGAAAGCAGTAGCATATGAGTTCAGAGAGGTCAAGGTGGGGGGTGGATAGATCACAGAAAGCTTGAAGGTCATTGAAAAAACTTTGGTTTTATTTTGAGTAAAATGGGAGTCATTAACAGGGTTCTATGCAGAGAATTTATAAGACCTGACTAAATTGGATCACTCTGGCTATGTTCAAAACAGATAGTGGGGCAAGAATGGATGCAACAAAACAACTAGCATGCAACTCCAATAAGCCAGGTCAGAAGTGTTGGTGCTTTCGACTTGAATGGGAGAAGTAAAGTTAAGACAATATTCAGATTCTGTATATGTTTGCAAGACGAAGCAAACAGGATCTCCTGACTGATTAGATGTGGGTAATGAAAAAAGAAAAAGTCAGGGATAACTTCAAGGTTTTTGGTTAAAGGCTAGGTAACAAAACAAAAAATAGACAAACTGGACTTAACAAAATGTTTAAATTTTGTACACTGAAAGACACTGTCTACAGAGTAAAAAGGCAACCCACTAAATGGGAGAAAATATTTGCAAATCTTTTATCTGATGTGATAATATCCAGAATATACAGAGAACTCCTAAAACTCAACAACAACAAAACAAGCAACCCAATTAAAAAACGGGTAAAGAACTTGAATAGACATTTCTCCAAAGAAGATATATGAAATCCTTATGCACTGTTGGCAGGAATGTAAAATGGTACAGCTGCTGTGGAAAATAGTATGAAAGTTCCTGAAAAAGGGGCTGGCCCCGTGGCTGAGTGGTTAAGTTCGCGCGCTCCACTGCAGGCAGCCCAGAGTTTCGTTGTTGGTTCGAATCCTGGGCGCGGACATGGCACCGCTCATCAAACCACGCTGAGGCAGCGTCCCACATGCCACAACTAGAAGGACCCACAAAGAAGAATATACAACTATGTACTGGGGGGCTTTGGGGAGAAAAAGGAAAAAAATAAAATCTTTGAAAAAAAAAAGAGAAAGAAAGTTCCTGAAAATAATTAAAAATAGAATTACTGTATGACCCAGCAATTAATTTCACTTCTAGGTACATAACCAAAAGAATTGAAAGCAGGGTCTTGAAGAGATATTTGTATACCCATGTTCATAGCAGTATTAGTCACAACAGCTAAAACATGAAAGCAATCCAAGTGCCCACTGACAGACGAATGGATAAGCAAACCGTGGTATATACATACAATGGAATATTACTCACCATTAAAAAGGAAGGAAATTCTGCAATATATTACAACATGGATGAACCTTAAGGACATTATGTTAAGCAAAGTATACCAGTCACAAAAAGACAAATACTGTACGATTCCACTTATATGAGATACTTATAGTCAAAATCATAGAAACAGAAAGTGTAACTGGTGGTTGCCAGGGGCTAGGGAGAATGGACAAGGGGAGTTATTGTTTAAAAAGTACAGTTTCAGTTTACAAGATGAAAAGAGTTATGTGATGAATGGTGGTGATGGCTGCACAACAATGTGAACATATTTAATACCCCCGAACTATATACTTAAAAATGGTTACGATGGCAATCTTTATGTTATACACATTTAACACAAGAAAAATAAATTCAATGATAACTCCAAGGTTCCTAGTTAAAAGCTAGAGCTGAGGAAGATCAAAGGAAGACACAGTTTGAGGGGGAAGATCAGAAATTCAGATTTGGACATTTTTCAGTCAGAGATATCTACTATACATCCAAGCAGAGATGCCATGAAAGCAACTGGATAAACCAACCGAGAGTTCAGGGAAGAGATCCGGGCTGGACATATAAATCTGGGAGTTGTCAGCATATAGATAGTATTTAAAGCCATGAGATTTCATGAGCTCACCAACAGAACGAATACAGATAAAGACAAGAGATTCAAGCACTGAACACTGGGCAATGGATAGCCCAATGTTAAAGAGATCAAGAAGAAAAGGAGGAAAAATCAAAGGAAATGGAAAAGATACAGTGAGCTAGGAGGCGAAGCAACAGAGTGTGGTGGTACCCTAGAAACCAAATGAAAAGTGTTTCAAGAATTAAAAATAATCAACTGGGTTAAATGCTCTAGTAAGTCGAAAACTAAGAATTGACTACTGGGTATCCTCACCTCCTAGGAAGGTCAGACATATACTCATCATAATAAATATGTGTTCAGTGAATAAACAAAGCAAAATATTATAATTAATCATTATTTCAAATCCTCTTTAATACTTCTGAAAATGCACTGTTGAAAATACATCAAACTAAATATGTACTAATGAAAGATTTACTTTGTCAAATTCATAATTCTTCTACAAAAAAATTTTGGTTCTGGACTTTCAGATGATCACAATTAAAATTGGGAATTGTCAGTGCTTTGTCCCATGGCTACCATTACTCTAACTGTCTTCTACTTGGTAGCAACAGGAACCTTCCAATGCTGCACACAGGAAGAGCCGTGGTCAGGGAACTCATCTGTCACTCACTTTTCCTTTCTGAGCCTTCATTTTTTTCACCTACAAAATGAGTCTCCCTATGTTTCCCTCTAAGAACGTCCTGTCCCTCGGATCCAATTCGAAACTTCCTTCAGCTTCAGCTCCTGCTAACTTCCCCTCAGGCTTCCCAGGTCCTCTAGTCCCTCTTTGTCTCTCTCTTCCGTGAACTCCAGTAATTTACTTTCACAATACACAGATTACTCATTTAGTCCTACGTTACATACCGCCTCGAGTGTTCTCTTAGCTGTTTTATGTGTCTGTCGTAAGCACCCTCGTTACATCAGAAAATCTTAAGTACATACTTGTTTTGTCTTTGCCTACAATTCCTAATACAACAATACATCAGTAGAAATTAACAATTTAAGGGGCAAATTAAGAGTTAGTAAGAAAGAACTCTTCTGTTAGTTCCTACAAAGACTGGAAGTATCGCTTTCTGTAAGACAGCCATGCTTTAGTCTATTTTTAAAGACATATGGGAGTAATGACAAAACTCAAATCCATATATGTCCACAATTAGCTTTTGGCATAGGATAACTGAGAGACTAATCAGAATTTTAAAAAATAAAGTCAAAGGGCACCTTAAACTGAGGGTGCAAAAAGTTCTATAACTCACAAAAATCTACAGAATACTAATTAGCTAGGAACAAAATAAATCTAGTTCTTGACAGGTTTTAAGGTCATTTCTCCTAGCAGACCTACCAATGATTATTGGTTTTGACTGACCATTGATTTAGTTACTCAATCGAGAAATCATACTATGCTCTCTGAAGAGTAAAGAGGTACTGGGCTAGATGCTGGAAGCCATATGGGCCAATAGCCCACCTGCCTAAACTCTCGTGAGGAGCCTGTTAATATGCATGTTCCCAGGCCTGTATCAGACCCAATGAGTCAGAATGGGGGAAATGGGGGTCCAGGAATGCAAACTTTAACAAGTTCTTCAGATGATTCTTCTATACACTAAAATTTGAAGAAATTATGGCACTAAGAGATGCAAAGATAATTATGACAAAGCCCCTGCCTTTAATATGACTGTAATATAGAAAAGGATAAATGCACACATACCACCAGATATAATAATTTGACATAGAAAATAAAAAGTACCAAAAGTGACAAGAAAAGTCTCTTCCAGCTAGGCAAAAAACAAGAAAGGCTTCATGCAGAAGACAGGTGGTTTTTGAGTTCAGATGAGTCAGGAGAAATGCACTTCTAACAGAGGACAATATAAAGAACCAAGACAACAAAAAAAGAAAACGAAAAAAACGGTTTCATGCAGGGAACATACCAAAGTGGTAGGGCATCAGCCTAGGCTAGGCCATAGGTATAAGCCATTCTGTCTACCACAATCAAGCCACTGCTTGAGCAACAGGCAGGAACGGAACTCAGCTCCAGCCTTAAGAAGGCCCAGACCTAAGGAAACTGAGCCCTGCTTCTCTTCTTTCGTTGCTCAGCTAAGTGAATCATCAATTTCAAGTCCCTTCCAGGTACAATCGTGCATTGCTTAACAGGGATACATTCTGAGAAATGTGTCATTAGGCAATTTTGTTGTTGTGTGAACATCACAGAGTGTACTTACACAAACCTAGATGGTACAGCCTACTACACACCTAGGCTATATGGTACTAATCTTCTGGGACCACCATCATATATACTGTCTGTCACTGACTGAAACATCGTTATGAAGCAAATGACTATACTCAGAGTATAATCTAAGAAAAACGACCAGCCAATCTCCAGCCAATGTTAATGGGGCAGGTGTGTTGATTTCCACTCACATTCCACACCAAAACCATGAGTCTAACCTTGGCTGAAACTGCTTATAATTACTTGACCTCTCAACAACCGCATAACTCTGCCACCTTTAGTATCCTCAGTGCCAGACCGCATTCCTGACTTTAACCCACCACCTAAATTAAAAATATTAGCCGTTAAAGAGATATCTAATCAAAGTTCTTCATGGTCCCATGCGGAAAGCTACATATCAGTTGGTGACTGGTTCCAGAACCCAGATCTCCTGACAGCCAGCAAATTACTCTTCCCAGTGTCCCACAGTGTATCTTAAACTCTAGCTCTCAGCAATGTTCAAATTGCTTTATTGACTTATTAGAGCCAAAAGTTTTAAGCTAGCACCTCCTACGTGCACAACTCTAGGAGTTATTTTTCACATTATGTTCTATGTGAATAGTGCCCCCTAGAGCACAACTCCAGAATACAATGTGAAGAGGGATCAGGAGTCACTGACCAGCCCTATGACAGGTGTTTTAACAAATATCCTGGATGTCAAAATTTTAACATCCTTTATATGCAAAGCACTAAGGAAAGGTTTAATAGCTTAGAATGATCACTGTGGATATTTAACATGACAAATAAAAGTAACCTGTATCATCTTTTGGTTTTGAAGCCCTTTATTTTAAAATGTTAAATAGTCCAATAAATCTTTTCTCAATAAGCATGGTCTTCGGACAGAAATTCTTAATGGAACCTGAAAAGTCTTAAGCTGTTTTTTAAATGGCACGTTATAAGGGCTGTTTCTCCATGCATGCTAATCAGATTACCATTTTTAATACACACATATATATATGTATCCCTTAAAGAGGTACTGAACAGTCTACTTCAGCTGAAACACTGCGATTTTTTAAATGTTTACGAAGTGGCACTGAGAGAAAAAATGGTTGACTTACCCAAACTTCCATTCTGTTGTATGAATGACTCTGATGGCCAAAATCAAAATTAAAAAAGAAAAACGTTAACTACTATTCTTTTAAAGCTATCTTTAATCAGATAAAAATACTTCTATCATTCCCATTATATCATATAAAATTCAACTTATTTCTCTCTGAAACTTTAATCTCATCCAAAAAACAACAAAGTTTACAAAGCATTTTGTTGTACTGTTTCTAATTAACTATACAATCAACTAATTATTTTGGCACTTATGATACATCTGTGCTAGGCATTTTGAGGAATACAAAGACATTCAAAAGAGTCCCAGTCCTTAAATTTAAATGTCAACAGAGATGTAAAGAATGGAAGGAACTGAGTAACTGAAGCAGACTTCTTTGACCCTGAAACATGAGGAAGGATTCAGAGGACCTAAAAAGCAAAGAGGGTATCCCAAGATGGGATAACAGCATAAATAACAGCGCAGAAACAGGATAAGCAAGGAAGCATTCATTCATTCACTCAGTGCTCACATTAGAACAAGGCTAATTATTTACTGACTACACACATTGTGATTCAGGCATACACATTGTGTTCCAGGCATAGAGCTAGGATTACTATTTTCTTTCTTCCTTCCTTTCTTTCTTTCTGCTGGGGAAGATTCGTCCTGAGCTAACATCTGTTGCCAATCATCCTCTTTGGTTTTTTTTTTCCCTCCCCAAAGCCCCAGTGCATAGTTGTATATTCTAGTTCTAAGTCCTTCCAGTTCTTCTATGTGAGCCACCACCACAGCATGGCTACCAACAGACGAGTGGTATGGTTTCATGCCTGGAAACCAAATGAACCTGGGCCCCCAAAGTGGAGCACGCCAAACTTTAACCACTAGGTCATCAGGGCTGGCTCGCTATGTTCTTTCTTTTAATCCTCACAACATACTTTGAAGACCTTGCGTTATTATCTTCCTACAGATGAGCACATAGTACCAAGAGGTTAAGGACCTTGCCCAAGATTACATGAATATTAAGTGGCAAAGTGGAAATTCAAACCAAATCTCTCAAGCTCAACTCTGATGCTCACCTCCTATCTATTATTTTATGAGGAGAATGCAATGGAATAAGTTGGACTGGTGAACACAGAGGTCAATTATTAGCAAGAAGGGAAAGATCCCAACATGGAGGGATAAGTAGGTTAAGACTTCATGTAAGTGCTACCTGGGAACCATGATATGGCCTTGAACAGAATGAAACCAGTGTTTACTGAAGACAAGTTTTCACGGCTACAGCAAGACAGATGTGAGAGAAGAATGTCTAGTATTAGAGATACTTGCCATTAAGTGATTAAAAAAAAAAAGAAGAAGATATGATATGATAATGGCTAGGACCAAGACGATAACAGAGGGAATGGAAAAGGACAGAATCTCTGAGATAGTGACAAAATATAAAAAATTGGTTATAAGTAAATAAATAAGTGAGAACTGGTAAGAACTGAAACAGCCTATTTGCAGATGGTGTAGACAATCCAAAGGAATCTACAAAAAAGCTATTAAAATTAGTGAATTTAACAAAGTTGCAGGATGCAAGATCAATATACAAAAATCAATTGTACTTCTGCATGATAGCAATGAGTAATCAAAAGATGAAACTAAAAACAGAGACAATTACAATGGTATCAAAAATTGTGAAATACTAAGAGATAAATGACAAAGAATTATATAAGACCTATACTTCAAAACTTCACAACATTGTTAAGAAAAATTAACAAATGGAGAGATATACTATGTTCACAGATGGGAAGATTCAATACTGTTAAGATGCCAATTCTCTCCCCCAAAAGATTCAACGTAGTCCCAATCAAAATCCCAGAATGCTTTTTTGGGGTAGAAATTGACAAGCAGATTCTTTGTTTGGAATGCGAAAGACCTAGAACAACCAAAACAACTTAGAAAAAGTGTACAGGGGGCCAGCCCGGTGGCGCAGCAGTTAAGTTGACACGTTCCGCTTCGGCGGCCCGGGGTTCACTGGTTCAGATCCCCAGTGCAGACATGGCACTGCTTGGCAAAAGCCATGTTGTGGTAGGCATCCCATGGATAAAGCAGAGGAAGATGGGCACGGATGTGAGCTCAGGGCCAGTCTTCCTCAGCAAAAAGAGGAGGATTGGCAGCAGTTAGCTCAGGGCTAATCTTCCTCACAAAAAAAAAAAAGAAGAAGAGTACAGTTGGAGAACTAACACTACCTGATTTTAAGTTATGGTAAATCAAACCCTGCAGTATAGGCATAAAGACAAGACAAACGTCAATGAAACAGGTCCAGAAACAGACCCAGACAGATATGGACAACTGATTTTTGACAACAATCCAGTGGAGAAAGGATAATCTTTTTGACACTGCTGCCGGAACAACCGCATATTCATTGCAAAAATATGAACTTTGAAGTATATCTCACACCATATGCGCTAAAAATAGATAATAGACCTAAATATAAAACCAAAACTATACAACTGCTAGAAGAAGGCATAAAAGAAAATCTTTGCAACCTTGGATTAGGCAAACATTTCTTAGATATGACAGCAAAAGCACAGCCCAGCCCGTAAGAGAAAAAAATTGATAAACTGTACTTCAAAAAAATTTTAGGGGCTGGCCCCGTGGCCGAGAGGTTAAGTTCTCGCGCTCTGCTGCAGGTGGCCCAGTGTTTCGTTGGTTCGAATCCTGGGCATGGACATGGCACTGCTTATCAAACCACGCTGAGGCAGCGTCCCACATGCCACAACTAGAAGGACCCACAATGAAGAATATACAACTGTGTACCCGGGGGCTTTGGGGAGAAAAAGGAAAAAATAAAATCTTAAAAAAAAAAAAAATTTTAAAGCTTCTCCTCTTCAAATACTACTACTAAGAGGGGAGCTGATGTGATGGCATAGTGGTTAAGTTCACATGCTCCTCTTCAGCAGCCCAAGGTTCACAGATTCAGATCCCAGATGTGGACCTAGCACTGCTGGTGAAGCCACGCTGTGGCAGCATCCCACATAAAATAGAGGAAGAACGGCACAGATGCTAGCTCAGTGACAATCTTCCTCAAGCAAAAAGAGGAAGACTGGCAATAGACGTCAGCTCAGGCCCAATCTTCCTTAAAAAAAAAACCCAAACAACAAACCACTACTAAGAGAATAAAAAGACAAGCCAGAGACTGGGAGAAAATATCTGCAAACCATGTATCTGATAAAGGACTTATACCCAGAATATATATATGAAGAACTCTCAAAACTCAATAAAAGAAAATAAACAACCCATTTGTTTGAATGGGAAGAGATTTAAACAGACATTTCACCACAGAAGATACACGGATGCCAAAGAAGCACTTAAAAATATTTTGGAGGGGCTGGCCCAGTGGAGCAGCAGTTAAGTGTGCACATTCCACTTGGTGGACCAGTGTTTGCTGGTTTGGATCCCGGGTACGGACATGGCACCACTTGGCAAGCCATGCTGTGGCAGGTGTCCCACATATAACGTAAAGGAAGATGGGCAGGGATGTTAGCTCAGGGCCAGTCTTCCTCAGCAAAAAGAGGAGGATTGGCAGCACTTAACTCACAGCTAATCTTCCTCAAAAAAAATAAAATAAATAAAAATAAAATTAATTAATTAATTTAAAAAATAAAAATATTTTGGAAAAACTGGGGCCAGCCCCATGGCTGAGTGGTTAAGTTCATGTGCTCCACTTTGGTGGCCCAGGATTTCACCGGTTTGAATCCTGGGTGCAGACATGGCACTGCTGAGGCGGAGTCCTACGTGCCACAACTGGAAGGACCTACAACTAGAGTATGCAACTATGTACTGGGGAGATTTGGGGAGAAAAAGCAGAAAAAAAAATATTTTGGAAAAACAGTTTGGTAATTTCTTTAGTAGTTACATATGTACTATATGATCCAGCCATGCTAGATATTTACAAAGGTAGCTTTATTTGTAATAGCCAAACACCAGAAAAAACTCAAGCATCTACCAACAGGTAAATAGTAAGCAAATGTGACATATCCATACAATGGAACACTAGAACAATTAAAAGGAATGAACCACAACTAGGAGGACCCACAACTAAAAATATACAACTATGTACTGGCGGGATTGGGGGAGATAAAAAAGATTGGCAAGAGTTGTTAGGTCAGGTGCCAATCTTTAAAAATAAATAAATAAAAGGAATGAACTATCGATACATACAACACCTTAAAATAGTTATACTGAATGAAAGAAGACAGACGAAGGAAAAAAAGAAGGAAGAGAGGGAGGAAGGGAGGGGATATATTCAGTATGACTTCATTTATATAAAATATGAATATACACAAAATATGTAAAATTCCAGAAAATGCAAACTAATCTATAGTGACTAAAAGCAGCTCAATGTTTCCCTGGAGATGGGGCAGGGGGAGCATGAGAGGGACCAACCACTAAGGGGCGCAAGTAAACTTTGGGGAGTGACTGATATGTTCACTATCTTGATTGTGGCTTCACAGGTATATCCATGTTAAAACTTATCAAACTGTATACTTTAAATACATGTAGTTTATTGTGTGTCCACTATACCTCAATTTCTTAAAAATTGAAAGAACAAAACAAAGTATATGAAAGAGGAAAAAGTGATAACAGTTTAAAAAGAAAGAGTCAGGAAGAAGCACTGGTTGTCCAGGACAGGGTGGGTAGATCCCGGAGGATTCCACGCAGTTTGAAACAGTTGGATGTGAGAAGACAGCGAAACAAGCCAAACGTCATGTGTAGGCAGTGAGAAACACAGATCTGAAACACAATCATTCCTTGAGAAACAGCAGAAGACTGAGCACAAGGCAGAGGAAGGTGCCAAGTTAGCTCAATACCTCATTAATCTATAACACACTATTTATGGTGCATTCCCCTTGGCCTGTCAGCTTTTTAAAATGCAAAAGTCAGACTTTTCTCCTGCCTTATTTCACTGATAAATACAGCTGAAACAAGAGATCCAGACAAAGACCACATCCTCTCACAGGTTCTGCCCAGACAATCAAACTTGGGTCAGCTTGCTCTGAAATGGCATTTCTCAAAACAATCTAACACACCTTGGGCTTGTATAATTCATCTTGACAATGAGCATTCAAGGAGATATACAGTTTAGCAGAAAATATCTTAAACTGACCTGTATTTCTAAATTGCTTAAAGCAAGATGGAAAAAAGCTCGTCCAAAATATATCTTGTGTTATAAACGCAACAAAAATGTCACGTTCTAAATCTAAATAGCCCAGTGAAAAGAGCTAATAGACGGCTTTCACTGTTATCTGGATCCGGGATCCAGCCCCCACCCCCTTACCCTACCATTCTACAGTAAACTCAAACCTACCTTCTCAATAAAACCTTCCTAAGTTCCCTCTTCATTGTGCTCCCTTGATAGAACTAACACTTTTCTGCCCTCATAACTATGCTTGAACAACAGCACTTAGTTCCTTAAGTAAGATATTAGAGGTTAAGTACTGTCTTATTCATCACAAAGCCTCAACACAGTGTTCTGTACACACTAGGTGCTAACACAGGGAAAAGAGGAGTTTGACGGTTAAGGCTAAAGGTGACAAGACATAGAGGCCTGGAGACCAAACCCAAGGTTCACCAGAGTCCTGGTTTCCCTTCAGTAAGTGTGGTAACTACAGCTTACTGGGTCCAAGGATAGGTACATGGGGGTTCACTACATTATTCTGTTTACTTTGCACATATTCAAAATTCTCCACAATAAATTGTTAAAAAGTAATAATAAAGGGTAGGTGAAAATATGATCAAACCCTTTTTGTTCTTAATTTCCTACCTTTGAACATTTTTTTCCTTTTTCCTTCAAACTTGATCTTTTCCAGCCTCCCCCTTTTGTTGTCAACAGGTCCACTGGGTCATTAGCTATTTAACAAATGGTGGTTTGGAGGATAAAAGACAGACCCTTTGCACAGGCAGTGGAATTCCAAATGCTAGACTCTTGGCTCCACAATGTCTGATTCAGAAGAACTGCTGGGAGCTATTTAGCTCGCCCACCCAGGCATATGAAGACTCCTAGAGTTCCCTTTACACCACTCCCATATGCCTTTCATTTATGCCTACACAGTTTTGCGATTGTATGTTTTTGTTTAGCACAAGAATGAATCAGACCCAGTGTGACCACAGAAATTATTAGGAAGGTCCGAGGATAAGGAATCCAGAATGAAGCAGTTTCAAATGTGGAATTACAACACATCTGAACTTTTTTCTAGTGGGGCAATAATCCAACAAAAATGCATTTTCAAAATCCCCAGACACAAGATGAGGAGGATATACAGTAACAGCATGTGAGATGCATTCTGGCCTAAATGAGAGCATTTGTCATTTTGTAAGCATTTCTTGTGCTTTCCCACCTCTTAGCCTTTGCTAACATTCTCCGCTATATCTGGGACTGCGGCCTAGGTCATATCTGAATCTCTATTTTCATTAAAAAAATTTTTTTAGGTATTACTGCTTTCTTCTTTTTCAATACAAAGATACTGGGAGTAATCTTATGCCTAGTTTGTTTGGTTTTTTTTCTTTCTTAACTCACAAAGGGAACAAAGTAAAGGGGAGAGAGATGGGAAAATTTCCTGCAGTAATTGAATTAGAGCTGAAAGGATGGAAGCTTATTTAAAAAAAAACATGAATGTGAGAGAAATGTCATAACATGAAAATAACTGGGCCAAGGGCACTGCAAACTCCCAGTGGGGAAAGGAAAAAGTTACAATACTTCAGCCAACTGGTGGCACCATGACCCAGGATTTGGTCTTGGATGGAACAGATAGACTAAGTTGGTCCTGGGGCAGACAGCCTTGATTCTTGCCCCAAAGAGGAGACATGTAAGGAAGGTTGAACAGTTACACATATACATAACTCTGGCAAAAAGGTGTATAGCAGCTCAAGAAACCACTTATAATGAACATCCCTGATTCCACACACAAGAATTGGGGGAAGACACATAACTTACACTTGAGTCTAAGATTGATAATAAAGACCTCATCTGGGAACCTCTGATTCAAAGAAGAGGGAAAAGCAGTCAACCAAATAAATCAAGCCAGTCTGAAGGCTCTGGATTCCAGTCATGATCTGCTCTTCTTTACATCACTTTGAAAACTATCCTTTCAAGGCTGGTTCAGACGACATTTTCCACATGCAACCTTTACTGATCATCTCCTTTATTTCATTCATATGTCCTCATCCTAAGCTGTCTTACTTAGTTACTTGGGTTCACAGGCCATACACCTCTCACAACGTATCAAGTTTCTGAAGATCTGGAAAACTCGTCTTAGTAGAATTCCTAGTTCTCTGCCTTTCATGAAAAATATGCTAAATATATGTGCTTGGTTTTCGAAATCTGGACAAATCACAATATCCAGAACTCAGAGGAATAAAATTTGAATAACCAGAAAACACTTGCTATAAAACATATACAAGTTAAATGTGTATAATCATCGTATCTAGGCAATCAAGGAGAATAACAATTTTTAATAAGCATTCTGGATTTAGCAAACTACCAAGTCTACATACAGAGAGCTGGCTTAACATGGTCCCACGGTCTTGTAATGTAGCTGAGGACTTGAGCAAAAGCCGCTTACTGACAATTGAGCCTATAAAATCAGGAAACACTGGAATGATCACACACTCAGATAATGACAGGTGGAGAGATCTGCTTAGACCGTCATTCAAATGCACACCTGCACTCACTTGAGTATGTGGCTTTGCAGCCCAACTCTTACCCTAAATACTGCATGCAAGCCAGATGAGGAAGATGTGGAACTAGCAGAACTTTCCAGGCCTTCCGATCACAAAGAATAAATTCCTCTCAAAGTGGTGTTCAGAAAACAGTCCTCCTCACATGGAAATATGGCTTAAGATATATATTTCCTTTATTATAACTCAGCAATTCCACTCCCACATACATACCCAAGAGAACTGAAAACATACACTCATATAAAAATTTGTACACAAATGTCCACAGCAGCACTATATGTAAGTCAAAAAACTTGAAACAAACCAAATATCCATTCCCTGATAAATGAATTAAGTAAAATGTGGAATAGCAGATTCTCATTATTCATGATAGTTATGGTCTACAAAGTTGCTGCAAACAACGAATTAGCAAATATTGAATCCTTGCTCCTAGGGGAAACAGAAGGTTAGGTTCCTTCAAGCCCCTAGTCACATTTTCATCAACAGATCAATACATAGCCTTGTTTTAAGTGTTTTTGTTCAAAGACACCTTATTTAAAATATATTGTGGACTCATTAACATTGAACTCATGGCCAATAACAATATAACTTATTCCTGAACAAAGCATATCTAATATACATTTCCTCCTTAAGGCACATCCCAGTCTTCTCACTAGCAACACTAGAATGCGTAAGTTTGTAGCATGCTCATCTAGGCAAGTTCCAGAAGAAAACAAAAACAACAACAAAGGAAGAGACATGTTACCAATCACTCAAGAACCCAAAATCTGGGGCCAGTCTGGCGGTGCAGTGGTTAAGTTCCCACGTTCTGCTTTGGCGGCCCGGGGTTTGCTGGTTCAGATCCTGGGTGCAGACATGGCACTGCTTGGCAAGCCATGCTGTAGTAGGCGTCCCACATATAAAGTAGAGGAAGATGGGCATGGATATTAGCTCAGGGCCAGTCTTCCTCAGTAAAAAGAGGAGGATTGGCAGCAGATGTTAGCTCAGGGCTAATCTTCCTCAAACAAAAACAAAAACAAAAACAAAAACCCACAATCTGAAAGTCCTGTAGTTATTCCAAAGCTATACCCATCTATATGGTTACATAAGCAACAGAATGAGGAAACCACTTCACTGTTCAAACCCTCAGATTCTGGATTTGAGCAACCTTTTCAAGGATCCAAAAGTCACAATATGAAAAAGAGAACAAAAGGAGGAACTTTAAAAAGTCATCTAGACCCACAACTAAGATATACAACTATGTACTGGGGGGAGCTTTGAGGAGAAAAAGCAGAAAAAGGGGGAAAAAAGTCATCTAACGGTCACCAAGTCCACCTAGGTTCCACATCCTTCTTTCCTATACAACTAAGAATTCAGCCCACGTGACTCATGGCAGAACATGAGTCTTAATTTTAAAATGAGTTTTAATTTTTTTTTTTTTTAAGATTTTATTTTTTCCTTTTTCTCCCCAAAGCCCCCGGGTACATAGTTGTATATTCTTCGTTGTGGGTCCTTCTAGTTGTGGCATGTGGGACGCCGCCTCAGCGTGGTTTGATGAGCAGTGCCATGTCGGCGCCCAGGATTCGAACCAACAAAACAGTGGGCCGCCTGCAGCGGAGCGCGCGAACTTAACCACTCGGCCATGGGGCCAGCCCCGAGTTTTAATTTTTTTAATAAAAGATCTTATTTAAGGTTTATTACGAAACATTCCAATTTTTATTAAATACCAACTGTGTGCCAGGCACTGAGTTACATGTAATTCCCTGAATCAAAAAATAAAAATACCCTGTACATATTTTTAGTGGCCTTAAAACTGAAGTCTGCTCCAAAACTTACCTGAGACAAGTGACAATTGTTTAAAAAAAAAAAAAAAAGACTAGGAAAATAAATTAGCTCTTAAACCAAAAGATTCTTCAAGTATCAACTCCATGTAAAAGCAGCATACCTCTCCATAGCTCCTCTCTCCTACTACTTTCCAATCCCTCTGCTTACTTTATTTTTCTTCAAAGCATTTATCTGCACCTGGGGTTTTAAGTAGATATTTCTTTGCTGTCTCCTCACTAGACTGTGAACCCTATGGGAACAGGGACTTCATTTTGATCACTGCTCTATCTCTAGTAACTAAAACTATACCTGGCACATAGCAGGTACTCAATAAATATTTGTTTAATGAATAAATTATGCTCATGAATAAAGTCAAATACTCAAGATGTTTTTCTCTGGCTTCCTTGCAGAACAATTTTTATAGAATTTCACTTTAACCTTAAACATAAGAGGCAAAAATAAGAAACGACCATGCACTAGGCTTCCTTCATTTTCTTTAAAATTCTTAACAATGCATTGTTGTTCGAATATAATGGATTCACTTATAGTTAAGGGCCAGGGAGATGAGCTGGTATGGTGTCCTTGCTTAGAAAAAGACAGCTGTGTATATATAACTCATAGTTTTTATAGCAGTTCCTACTTTGCCTCCCTTGCTTGGAACCTCATCAGCTTCCTATTTATTGTGCTTTTGCTTGGGCTGATATAATTTCCCTTTATCCTCTCATTCTCCTATTGATAAATGCTGTCCACATTTCTCTCTCAAACTCAGGTGCATAAATAGGAAGTTAACCGTAAGTATGACAGGGCAAACTCCTAGCTCCTTTCATGCAGCCCAATGCTATGATGATTGTTTCTGTAACAGCACTGTAACACAGGTTCATTTTTAGTTTGTAGTCCCAGTTGAGCTGAAATTATGTACAGAACTGGTTGCTCCTACATTAAATTGGCTCACTCACTTTGCTATTTCTTTGTAAAATATCACTGGATTTGATCCACTTTTTCAGAATTAAAGTTACGTTGAGTTTTAACCCAACTCTCCAAGGAATGCCCTGGTACTGAAGAAGTATTTTCTCTGGGTCTTATTTTTCTCATCTGTGAAACAGGTAGGGACAAGGGTCATGAATGCTTTCTAGTCTCTCTTCCAAGAATCTATGATCCTGGAGTCTATATTTCCCTTTATTCTTCAGTGCATGGGATGTGGGACCTTTATCCTGCTCTGTTTTGCTAAATGAAAGGCCCTTTTGCTTACTTCTCAGTTTTCCAGAGAAGAGCCTGCCATAAACTAAACATACATATTGCCATGTTCCTTACAAGGAACTCTCTCAGAGAAATCAATATAATGAGACGGAAATATCCTCAAGTAACTAAAAATAAAAACCAAAACTAAACTAAAAAAAAACACCTTAAATTATCTTTCTCAGTGTCAATCCACTAAGAACGTAAGCAGCCAAATGTACACCTTTTTTGTTCACTCTTGTCATTACTATTGTTGTCCTGACCAGAGGCAACACCTGTGAACAGGTAAAGCTGTGCTTAGGTATATGTGAATGGAGAGAGCTATAGCCGAGGAAAAGCAATCAATTAGCTTTTCTTACTAAGTCTCACCAGCTGTGTTTTCTTGATGACACAGAATCTGTCCACCTGCTCCCACAGATGGTACAGCTGCAGTTAAAGTAAAACACCTGGTCTGTACATCCATTCCATGCAGTTTGCTAGAACAACGCTAGCTGCAGATCAGGCAAGCCAGGTCAGTATTTTCATCTTGTTGCCAGGATTAAGACCAATGTCGTTTTCAACTATAGGATGCTAAAATATGCCTTTCATCCCCAAAACACAAATACAACAATGTTAAAGAATTGTTATAAAGTGTTACAATCCTAGATGATAAATTTGGCTGTCATTAACCACTTCCCAAACTACTTAATTTAGAACATTTATGGAAGATAATCCTACACTTATTATTCCTCAGCAGTCACTGCTTCATATTAAGAATGGTAATATCAGGGGGCTGGCCCCGTGGCCCAGTGGTTAAGTTCACGCGCTCTGCTTCGGCAGCCCAGGGTTTTGCTGGTTCGGATCCTGGGTGCTGACATGGCACCGCTCACCGGGCTACGGTGAGGTGGCGTCCCACATGCCACATCTAGATGGACCCACAACTAAAATATATAACTATGTACTGGGGGGACTTAGGGAGAAAAAGCAGAGGGGGAAAAAAAAAAAAAAGAATAGAATGGCGGGACCGGCCCCGTGGCCAAGTGGTTAAGTTCCCGCGCTCCGCTGCAGGCCGCCCAGTGTTTCGTCGGTTCGAATCCTGGGCGCGGACATGGCACTGCTCATTGAGCCACGCTGAGGCAGCGTCCCACATGCCACAACTAGAAGGACCCACAACTAAGAATATACAACTGCGTACCGGGGGGCTTTGGGGAGAAAAGGAAAAAAATAAAATCTTTAAAATAAAAATAATAAAAAAAAAAAAGAATGGTAATGCCAATACCAATAAATGTGGTGAATGAGTGGGTAATGCTAAATAAACAGCACATGAGAAATGAGAATTTCTCTCTAATTTTATACTTAAGAAACTTCACAACTGAGAAATTTTTCTTTTCTTTTTTTCTTCGGTGAGAAAAATTGGCCCTGAGCTAACATCTGTTGCCAACTTCCTCTTTTTGCTTGAGGAAGATTGTCCCTGAGCTAACATCTGTGGCAATCTTCCTCTGTTTTGTATGTGGGATGCTGCCACAGCATAGCTTGATGAGCAGTGTGTAGGTCGGTGCCCGGACCTGAACCTGCAAACTCCAGGCCAGTAAAGTGGGGCATGAGAACTTAACCACTACGACACTGGGCTGGCCCCAGTACAACTGAGAAACTTTTTATTCTCCTTATGGAACCTTAAATTAACTTAACCTCTACTTAAATCCACAGAGGAATTTCTTCCCCATTATGAAGATTCATCAAGATTTTGGGTTTTTTTGAGGAAGATTAGCCCTGGGCTAACTGCTGCCAATCCTCCTCTTTTTGCTGAGGAAGACTGGCTCTGAGCTAACATCCGTGCCCATCTTCCTCTACTTTATATGTGGGACGCCTACCACAGCATGGCGTGCCAAGCGGTGCCTAGGTCCACACCTGGGATCCGAACCGGCAAACCCCTGGCCGCTGAAGCGGAACATGGGCACTTAACCACTGCACCATCAGGCCAGCCCAATGTTTTTTTTTTTTTAAAGATTGGCCCCTGAGCTAACATGTGTTGCCAATCTTCTTTCTCTTCTTCTTCTTCTCCCCAAAGCCCCCCAGTACATACTTGTATATTCTAGTTGTGGGCCCTTCTGGCTCTGCTATGTGGGACACCACCTTAGCATAGCTTGATGAGCAGTGCCATGACCGCGCCCAGGATCCAAATCAGCGAAATCCTGGGCCACTGAAGCAGAGTGCTCGACTTAACCATTTAGCCGTGGGACCAGCCCCCAAAATTCATCAATACTGGTAAACTAAAAACAGTGATTATTTCCTGAGCTAATAAATAAAAATACCCACGAGGTGATAAATGATTTTATGCCATAGTCCAGGAGTTAGTTCGACTGTTGAAAAGTCACACGTTTTAGAATTTTTTGATGGCTTATGGAGAAAATGTTATGAAATACTGGAAATTATGGATGTCTCAGGAACATAGTAAACTACAGATATGAGAGCTTGGTTACCAAAAGACAACACAGCATTATCTGGTATATAAATAAAAAACAAAAAACAAACAAGTTAAAGATATATTCCTTGAGTGAAAAATGAAATCAAACATCAGTCCCTCCCTCTCCCTACCTCAGTCAACATTAACTCATCTAATCTCTCTCCCTAATAGTTTCTCAGACGTCATTTATCACTCTCATCACAGTGTCCTATGTCAAACTAGTCTTTCGTCCCTGTAACTCTTCCTCCCTCTAGATAGATGGTCTTGGTCAGGTTTAGACACTATAAGGCAGTGTTTCTCAAAATAATCTTTAGACCACCTATAAGAGAATTGCTTAGGAAGCTTGGTGAAAATGCAGATTTCTGGGCCCTACTCCAGCCTCCAGAATTTAAAGCTCTGGGAGGTGAAGTCCCAGGAACTGCATTTAATAAGGTCCCCAGATTTTGGGGATGCACACCAAAGTGTACACTGCCTATAGTTATTTTTCCCTCTTTAATCATTATTTAATTTGATTTATTTATTTATTTTCCTCCCAGAAGCCTCAGTGCCTGGTTGTATACCATAGTTCTAAGTCCTCCCAGTTCCTCTATGTGAGCCACCACTACAGCATGGCTACTGACAGACGAGTGATGTGGTTCTGCAACCAGGCTGCCTGAAGTGGTGAGAGCGCTGAACTTCAACTACTAGGCCATCAGGGCTGGCTCAATCATTATTTTAATATAAGCCTACAATTACCAGTTACTTGACATTAATTCACCTTCACTACTCTGGAATTCTGAGACACATAAAAATTTATTTCCTGTTTGGTCTGTCCTATCTCCAACAAAAGCCCACTTTGTTGTCTCCACAATATGTCTACCTAGTCCACTGACTGGTCCAAAGGAGGTCTCATGCATATGTTGAATTTATCCCACAATGGCAGTTCAATTCATTTTTCCTTCTGAGAAAAATATTAACAGCATGGGAATTTGATAAGTGCATCATTAAAAGTTAGAAATTAAAGGCAAAATGCATAATCTGTCATATGTATTCGTTTATAATGGTGGCAATAATCACCAAAATATCTTTATGGTATTAATGAGCTGAAAATTGGCAAGGCTTCTATGAATTAGGCCTGGAGAGTTCGATTCACCTGAAGCTTTTCTTCCTCTGTGTTATCAATAGCAGAAAGAACTTATTTTCATTTCCAGTACAGCTCTGTCCAGTTAAAGGTTCATTAATTCCTTTTTCTACTATCAGACAGATGGAGAAACATCATCTCCTACAATCACAGGTAACAGGTGCATCTGCAAGAGCCAATTGCTCCAAAATGGATGACCTCGCACTTTCTGAGAAAGGAAAAATGATCTGAACGGTGCTTGGCAGCCTCATGAAGCAGTCAATCATATATCTGCCTTGCTTACAGAGCATTTGGAAAGTTTTCTGAAATGAAAGGTGTGATCACTTTAAAGGCATCTCACTACTAACACTGAACAAATCAATACTGAATGTTGCCGTCGTTCACAAAATCTGTTCCAAGGTACTTAAAACAACAGAAGAGATCAATGTACTTGCTCTTGTTTAAAGACCTGACAGTTCTGTGGACTTCCCATCTGACCGGAAATTATAATAAAGACTCTGCAAAATATTATGTACAGTATGATTTCATTTATGAAAAACACTATACATTTATGTATTACAGGTGTGTGTAAAGGTATCCAAAAGTCTTGAAATACACACAAGCTTTCAGTGATGGGGTGAAAGGGAATTTTTATTTTTTAGTCTGCTTGCTACAAATTTTTAATAAGAACGTCTTACATTACTTTTGTAAAATATTTTTCAAAAATTATGGTGTCAAAGGAGAATACTATATAGTAAGTTATCATTCATTCAGCAAAGTCAAGAAATGGAATATGTAGCTAAAAGAGTTAGTCTAGAGCCAGTACTGATGGCCTAGCAGTTAAAAGTTTAGCACACTCTGCTTTGCCAGCATGGGTTCGGTTCCCTGGGCACGGAACCACACCACTCGTCTGTCAAGAGCCATGTTGTGGCAGCGGCTCACATAGAAAAACTGGAAGGGCCTGCAATAGAATATACAACTATGTACTGGGGCTTTGGGGAGGGGGAAAAAACGGGAAAGGAAGATTGGCAGCAGATGTTAATGTTAGCTCAGGGTGAATCTTTCCCAGCAGGAAAAAAAAAATCAGGAATAACCACGTGGTTTAAAGAGTCTATATAGTGCTATGGAGTCAGGACTTGAGTTCAAGTCTTGTCTCTACTACCTAACCAGAGACACACCCTGAGCGAGTCATCATCATCCACACAGCCTGTTTCCTCAACTATAAAATGGCGCTGGTAATAGTACTCAATTCACAGCCTGTTGTGAACACTGAATAAAATAATTTATGTGAAATCCTCGTGTAAACTATTATTTTTCAAATTACATATGTACTAAAAATATGTTTTAAAATACAATGGTTAAAGTTTTCTTTAGATAATTCACAATTAGAGCTTTTAAGTCATATAGAGCTTTTAAGGTCATTACAGCAATGATTATTTTACACAGAATAACAGACATAGAAACTATGGTAGACTAAATCTAGACAAAGTCTAATAAATTTAAGTTACAAATCTTTCAAAGAAGTACCCAGGAACTTTCTCAATAAATAAATTCCTAATATTTTATCTCCTTGCCAAATAACTCTCACAAAAATAGAAGTAAAGTCTGCACAATCTAAATTCTAAATAATGAGTTTTACAAGTATTCAAATGATGAAGAGAATCTATTCCTTCGACATCACTCCAAAGGACAGGTTAGGTCTAACCTGTTTTCATTCACCATGTTATTTATATATCCTACTGCCTACTCAACCTCTCTAGTTGGATATCTAACACACATCTTATATACAACATGTCCCATATCAAATTCTTGGTTCCCCACTCTATCCCAAACCTACCTGGGGCTCCCAGCCTCTCTCTCCCCAGTCTTCCTCAAATCAATAAATTAGCAACCTAAATCAATAATCTTGGGATCACCCTTGACACACAACTCCCCATATCTAATCCACTGGGGCAAATCCTATCAGCTCTGCCTTCAAAATATCCTGAATCCAACTATTTCTCCTTACCCCTACTATTAACATTCTGGTCCAAACCACCACCCTCACTCTCTTGGTCTACAGTAATTTCTTAATTCACACTCTTGCTTCCAGCCTTGCCCCACTAGCATTTTCTCCAAGAACAGAGTGATGATTATTATTATTTTTTTGCAGGGGAAGATTCACCCTAAGCTAACATCTGTTACCAATCTTGCTCTTTTTTTCTTCCTTTTCCCCACCAAAGCCCCAGTACACAGTTGTGTGCAGTTGTAAATTTCTCTGGTTCTTCACTGCCGCCACAGCATGGCTACTGAGAGATGAGGTGTAGTTCTGTGACCAGAAACTGAACCAGAAACCAAACCCAAAACCACACGTGAGCTGCCAAAGCGAAGCACGCCAGACTTTTTAACTGCAAGGCCATCAGGGCTGACTCCAGGGTGATTATCTTTAAAAGGTAAAGGGAGATAATGTCACTCCTCTATGCAAAATCCTCCATGGCTTCCCATCTCATTTAGAAAATCCAAAATCCTTTCCAACACTCTTAAGGTCCTAAATGCTCTGGCCCCTGTTTCCCTCTCTGAGAGAAGCTTCTACAGCCATCAGCCTTACCCAGTGTACTCCAGTCACACTAGCCTCCTTACTGTTATGTGAACAGATCAAGTATGCTCCGACTTCAGGGCTCTGACATGTGTTATTCCCTTTGCCTGGACTGCTCCTCTCCCAGATATCCACATGGCTGGCTCACTTCCTTCAGATCTGTGCTCAAGTATCACTGGATGAGAAGTCCTTCTTAACCACTATGTCTAAAAGCACTCCCCAACACCCTCTCTCTCTATCCAACATACCTTCTTAGTACTTTATCACCACTTGAATATATTAAATGTGTGTATAAAAAATATTTTTCATCACATTAAATTTCAAGATCTATGACAGAACTTTGTTTTGATCACTATGGTATCCGTCCCTCATACCTTGTACAAAGTACAGGCTCAGCCAAATGGTAAAAGACTGGTGAGGATGTAGAATAAATGGGATTCTCATAGACTGCTGATGCAAGTAGAAACTGCTACAACTCTGGAAAACTTTCTGGTAGTACATACTAAAGCTGAACAGATACATGTTCCATGACCCTCCAATTCCACTCCTAGAAGCTGGATACAGTAGAATACACAGTATGTGACTTTATTTAAAGTTATTTATTTATTTATTTTTTAAAGATTTTATTTTTCCTTTTTCTCCCCAAAGCCCCCTGGTACATAGTTGTGTATTTTTTAGTTGTGGGCCCTTCTAGTTGTGGCATGTGGCACGCCGCCTCAGCATGGCCCATGAGCAGTGCCACATCCGCACCCAGGATCCAAACAGCGAAGCCGTGGGCCGCCGAAGTGGAGAGTGCAAACTTAACCACTTGGCCACGGGCCGGCCCCGAAAGTTCATGTTTTTAAAAAGACAAAACTAATGAATGATGCTAGAGGCCAGGAGATTGGTTACCCTGGAGGAGAGGGAAGGATAGTAACTGGCAGGAGAGAGGTGGGCTTCTGAAGTAGCTGCTGTTAATATTCTATTTCTTGATCTGGATAGCAGTTATACAAGTATGATCACTTTGTGAAAATTCACTGAGCTGCAGATTTATGATTTATGCATTTTTGTATGATAAAAAGTTTACATAAAGAAAAAAATTATAGGGTAAAAGAAACACTGTCAAGCTATCTTCCTAATAGCTATTACAGCTAATATTTCATTTATCTTTTCAACATCCTTCTATTACTGGCCATAAGCAAAAATTATTTTCATTTAAAATACTATTCAAGATTAAGTGATGGACTAAAGCCACATCTTCAGTCACCTATAAACTGGAATCCAAGTGTTGAGAAAACCAACCCAAAGATCTTTTCTCCCTAAGCTATACTGTCTACCTAGATGCAAGGATCTATTTTATTTAAACAAGAAAAATCTACTCATCTGTTATTGACAGATCTTTCATCAAGTTTTTTTTAAAAAACGTCACCATTCAGGGTAAATAATAAAACCTAAAGCCCTGTTTTCCCACTTAACGTATGGGATCGAAATCAGTCTGTCATGTTCTTATATTTAATTGGCACAGACTGTCTGCCTGTCTTGCCTGTAACTGAGAAGAGGGTTCACATGTAAACAGGATTGATCTGGCAAATGAATAAACATACAAAGAGATCCTCTCCTTAAAACAAGTATGTGCTCTACACACAGCCAAACCCTCACACAAGACAGTAACTCAGCGGTCTCCAAGCTAAAAAGCTGGAGTCACGCCAATTAAGCCCTAATGGGGGGGCTGTCCTGGTGGCACAGTGGTTCAGTTCACACGTTCCTCTTCTCGGTGGCCCGGGGTTCGCTGGTTCGGATCCCAGGTGCGGACATGGCACTGCTTGGCAAAAGCCATGCTGTGGTGGGCATCCCACGTATAAAGTAGAGGACGATGGGCATGGATGTTAGCTCAGGGCCAGTCTTCCTCAGCAAAAAGAGGAGGATTGGCAGCAGTTAGCTCAGGGCTAATCTTCCTCAAAAAAAGAAAAAAAAATGAGCTGAAGGACACAGGGGCAGCAATCACTGTCTATGTTTTGTGCTGATAAAAGGCAGTTTCACAAAAATGAGAAGGAAGCTGACTTCTTATTAGCATAGGCACAAAGCTCATAAGACAAGAGACTGAAGCAAAATATAATTAACAATAACTGAAAATAAGATAAGGCCAGAGTTCATCAGGAAAAGCTGATCAGCAAGTTCACAATAAGAGCTGGTAATGTTCACTGCCAAAAGACATAACAGAGGTCAGCAGTCTTTACGGGATAGCAAACTTCCACCTCAACTCTTCCTTCATGCCAGAAGACAGATAAAGCAATATAATCCTACCAGTATCACTGGATATAAGGTGAGGGCAGGTGGAAAGGACAGAAATTGGCTCAAACAGTGGCTCTTAACTGGGAAGGCATGGCAGAGAATCACCTGGAAGGCTATTTCAAAAAACACACCAGATGTCCTCCCCCAGAATATATGATAATATGGGTGCCACGCTGACATTCTAAGAACTCCCTGAGGCAATTCTGATCACACACCACGATTCCACCCATCCTGACCCTCACCCCAAAGAAAAACCAGTTTTCTAGTTGTCTAGAACCAGAGGCTTAAACCAATAGAAAGATTACTTGGAGACTGTACAGTTAGGCCAGCTGTTTAATGGAACTATCTGCTAAATTGTCGTTCATTTTATTTCCTATTTTTCAAAACTTGGAGTAAAAAAAATTGTGAGAAAGGTTTAGCAATAGCTACAGAACTCCTGAAATTTTGAGTTATAATAGTCTTCTACCTCCTTAGCTTCATTCTTTCTGAGTTAAGTCACTCACTAAAACATTCAAAGTACTAGCGATTGGGTTAGATCTCAGTATTTCATGCTAATGGCAATCCATCAGCAGTACACTACATGCAATACAAACTTCTGCACAAGGTTATTCTTCCAGCCAGAATTTCTACAGCTGCTAATACAGTAAGTTTGAGTACCAGGCAAACTGTCACCATCGGTGTCAATACGATAGGTGACTCCTCAACGCATCTAACCTAGGGACAAATTCTTTAGCCTAACATTCTACCTCAACCTGCCTTTACTCCTATCTTACTCACTAAGTATATCCTGCACCTTCCAGCCTAGATGCCTTTGCTTATTCCAAGATGGCAAAAAGGCCATCCCCAACTCCATCCCCACGCAAACTGCCCTAGGCCTGTTTCAACAAGGGCTGTGGGCTAACAGTTTTTACATTTTTAAAAGAGGTGTAAAAAAAGCAGGAGGGTATGTGACAGAGACCATATGTGTCCCACAAAGCCTAAAATATTCACTATAGTAGTCCCCCCCCATCTGTGGTTTCACTTTCCATGGTTTCAGTTACCAGAGGTCCGAAAATACTAAATGGAAAACTGCAGAAATAAACAATTCATAAGTTTTAAATTGCATGCTGCTCTGAGTAGCATGATGAAGTCTTGCACTGTCCCACTCCAGCCCACCCAGAATGTGAATCATCCCTTTGTCCAGCATATCCACGCTGTATGTGCAACCCATTAGTCACTTAGTAGCCATCTCAGTTATAGACAGACTGTTGTGGTATCGCAGTGCTTGTATTCAAGTAACCCTTATTTTACCTAACAATGACCCCAAAGAGCAGGAGCAGTGATGCTGGCAATTCAAATATGCCAAAGAGAAGCCATGAAGTGCCTCCTTTAAGTGAAAAGGTAAAAAGGTCTCGACTTGATAAAAAAAGAAAAAAAAACCATATGCTGAGATCATAAAATCTACTATGTTAAGAACGAATCTTCTATCCGTGAAATTGTGAAGGAAAAAGAAATTCGTGCTGGTTTTGCTGCTGCTCCTCAACTACGTATGTACAGGAAAAAGCATAGTAGATACAGGGTTCGGTACTATGCACCATTTCCAGTATCCACTAAGGGTCTTGGAACGTAGCCCCTGTGGATAAGCTTCCTGTATTAGGCTCTTTACAGAAGTTTGCCCCCTCCTGACTTATTCCACTCCCAGGACCTGGAATGATTTCCTTTATCCCATTTCTCCATAGCTACCAATCCAAGATCTGCCCATCCATCAATATGCAACTGACTATTCAATAAAGCCTTTCTTGCTACCCTCAATGACATACGCTTTTCCTCTTTTTAAGTTTATCTCCTCTATCTCCTTTAGCATACTGTATTCCTTTTAGAGTCACAGGGGATAGTTTCCAAACCCAAAATGGAGACACATGGTCTGACAAGAAGGCTACAGCATTAACCTATTTATTTTACTGTTTCCTGTTTTGCCCCTTCAAATCTATCTTCATAGGGCCACCAGAGTGCTCTATTTAGAACACAATCTTAACTATGTCATTCCCTCATCCTTTCTATTGCTCTCCATTAGCTATAGAATAAAATCTAAGCATAAAAATCTGGCCCCTGCCTGCTTCTCCAGCCTCATCTCCTGCCATTTTTCATCTAGCACTTTACACTCCAATAACATAACTACTTTTAATCACCCTCAAATCAGGTCCAGTCTTAACTTCCTACACCTTCTTTACCTGGGTCACATGCCTTGCTGGTAGGAGTACAAAAACTCGTATACCACCTCTGTAGAGTAATTTGGCAACATCCAGCAAAATTACACAAATTGGGGCTGGCCCGGTGGTGCAGCAGTTAAGCGTGCACATTCCGCTTCGGCGGCCTGGGGTTTGCCAGTTCAGATCCCAGGTGCGGACAAGGCACCACTTGGCAAGCCATGCTGTGGTAGGCATCCCACATAGAAAGTGGAGGAAGATGGGCACAGATGTTAGCTCAGGGCCAGTCTTCCTCAACAAAAAGAGGAGGATTGGCAGCAGTTAGCTCAGGGCTAATTTTCCTCCAAAAAAAGAAAAAAAATTACACAAACCGTATATTCATTGTGCCAGCAATTCTACTTCTAGAAATTTATTCTACAGATTTATGAAATATCATTTTTTACAAAATTATGCAGCATTGTTTGTAACAGCAAAAAATTGGCATGTAAATATCCATCAATAGTGGACTGTAGGAAAAAAAGTATTGTGCATCCATACAATGAAATACAATGTAAAATGAGGAAGTTCTTTTATGTATGACTTTAGATGGCCTACAGGAATATATCTGAAAGGACACAGAAGAAACTGGTAATGCTACTTGCTTCCAAAGAAGGGAAAAGAGTGGCTGGAGTGGAGCACAGGGGTGAGAAAGACCGTTCACTAAACAGTCTGTACCTTTTAAATGTTGAATCATGTAAATACATTGCCAGTCCAAAAATTAATTTTAAAAAAAGTTGTCGAAAAAGAAAAAGAGACTTGGTTCCAGACAGGCATCATTTTCTCTAAGAAGCCTTTTCTGAAATACATCCACGCACACACATAGGTCAGATGCCCATCCTTGTTTGTTCTTATCATGCTATTATCACTTCTTACCATTTGGAACTGAAACTATCAATCTCTCTCTCTCCCACTACTGGACAACATCTAAACTTATCCAGGGTCTTAGAACTCTCTTTATATCACCCAGCATCTGGTAGTAGGGGCTCAATAAATGTTTATGAAAGTCAATGAGTATCTGAAATCAAGAGTACCTTAGAAAATCAACGACCTTTAATCACTGTAACAAAAATTCATTATCGTGCACCTTCTAATATAATTAGTTGCTCATCTGTCTTTCCAACAGAATACAAATATTAGGCCCCTCAAATAAACAATTTATTGAACTCAATTACCAGAATAAAGAGAACCAAGAGACTCAAAAGGCAAGTGAACTAAAATAATCCACAAAAAACGTGACATTCACATAAAGATAATCAGGAATTAATTTTAGGATTTCAAATTACTATTTAATAACTATAGTTTTTACGGAAACTTCTCATTTACTACATCATTCCTCAGAGTCCAACAGCCATAAAATTAGCATAGATTGTTTAGAGACCTATAGAAAGCTCACAGCAAACCAAGTGTTGATGTCTACAGCTGCAGCTGGCTGCTCAGTGGCTCTGAGGCATATTTGGCATCCCACCTCCTTCCTGAGAAATTCCTTGCCTCTATTGATTGAACCAGAATCCTTGCTTTACTATTTCCCAATATAATACTCCCTAATAGCATCAATTACAAGGGAAAAAGATGGACAATCACTACCCAAATTTAATTAAAACTCAGTTGTCAAGGCTTTCATTACAAGAGCAATTGACAAATTGTTAGGACACAGAAGACAAGCTGGAAGACCTTTAAGGACAGGGACTGAATCTTACCTACCTTGACAGCTCCATGGCTCTTAGCACAGTCCCTGCTTCCAGCTAACAGCACCGCAATAAGGTCGTTAAACGAACGGTTTCAGGTAGAGAGACTAGGAAGGAGATTTTTATTTTATATGTATTATTTAAATTTTTTAAATGTATTCATGTATTACTTGTGTAAAACAAAGTAAATATGAAAAAAGGGGGCACTAGGTCTCTGTGTATGATATAGTATTACCGTCCTTTTTGCTATTCAGCTCTCACATTAAATTGCTTCTTCCTGGGCCAGCCCGGTGGCGCAGCAGTTAAGTGCGCACGTTCTGCTTTGGTGGTCCAGGGTTCGCCGGTTCAGATCCCTGGTGCTGACTTGGCACTGCGTGGCAAGCCATGCTGTGGCAGACATCTCACGTATAAAGTAGAGGAAGATGGGCACGGATGTTAGCTCAGGGCCAGTCTTCCTCGGCAAAAAGAGGAGGTTTGGCAGCAGATGTTAAGCTCAGGGCTAATCTTCCCCCCCCCCCCCCAAAAAAATTGCTTCTTCCCTGTTCATACATAATCATTTTTTCCCTGCAAACTTGTTCCAATAAACAACTATGGAAACCACCAAAAATGGAGATTATAACAAAATCACTCATATAATACCAAACAGTGTTCAAAACATGTTTATACAGTCCCTCAATTGATTCTCACCTTGTCACCTGGTTACCTTGTCAGGTAGACAGAAAAAGGTATGGCCGTCCCCATTTTACAGATAATGAAATAAACTCAAAATCTAAATATGAACTGTCCAAAGTTGCACCACTTTTGAAAGTTGGAGGTAAAAGGAAGCACTGGGATGATACCCATGTCTTCCCTGATTACACTTCTATCTAAAGAGAAACAATGTATCCTCACAGCTCCAAATCACAAAACCCCCCACCCCTGCATGCCAGCTGTGTGATCAGGAGCAAATCACCTGATTTTTTTTAACCAATCCCCTCGGAACGAAATAAAAGGATGAGGATACTACTACCTACCTCATTTGATGCTGTAAAAATTAGATGTGTGAAAATTGTTCTGATATATAAATAGTGGTTGCTATTATTTCTGTTAACGATATGTAAGATGACTGCACTAACTCCAACAGAAGACAAATAGTGAGACTCTATATTACACAAAGTAACAGAGAATACGCCTTTCACCATAGGAATTGGACAACCAAAACTGATTTCATCCAGGTACACTGTTCCCTTAACAACTAATTCTAAAACAAAATAAAACACCCAACAAGCAAACGGAACTCTCATACACTACTGGTAGAAACGCAAAATGGTACGGTGAGCCATTTTGGAAAACACTTTGACAGTTTCTTAAAAAGTTAAACATGAAATTACCATCGAACCCAGCAATCTCAATCCTAGGTATTTACCCAAGAGAAATAAAAACATATGTCCCGGGGCTGGCCCGATGGCACAGCAGTTAAAATGCGCATGTTCCGCTTCAGTGCCCGAGGGTTCGCCTGTTTGGATCCCGGGTGTGGACATGGCACCTCTTGGCAAGCCATGCTGTGGTAGGCGTCCCACATAGAAAGTAGAGGAAGATGGGCATAGATGTTAGCTCAGGGCCAGTCTTCCTCAGCAAAAAGAGGAGGATTGGCAGCGGATGTTAGCTCAGGGCTAATCTTTCTCACACACACACAAAAATGTCCATAAAAGACACACATGTAAATGTTTAGTGCTTTATACATAACCATCAAAACAGGAAACAACCAAAATGCCCATTAACTGGTGAATGGATAACAAAAAAAATCACGGTACATCCATACATCCTACTCAGCAATAAAGAGGAGCTACAGATACATACAACATGCAAGAATCTAAAAAGAATTACAGTAAGTGAGACACCAGACACAAAGGCTACATACTCTATGGTTCCATTTATATGACATTATAGAAAATGCAAAACTAGAGACAAAAAAACTCCACAAAAACCTAGAGAGACAAAAACCAGTATAACAGTTGCCAGGGGCTACTGAGTGAGGGGAAGGGGACATAAGGGAACTTTTGGGGACAAGGGTGATTACAACTGCATACATCTGTCAAAACTCACAGAACTGTGCCCTTAAAAACAGTAAATTTTATTTTATGTAAATTGTATCTCAAAAAACTTGACTGAAAAAAAATAAGAAACTACCCTATCCACACATCTGGGGAAAAAAGAATACTTAATTATCACAATATTTACTCTCAATTTGGTTGACTATTTGCTTAAAAACATGACATTTCAGCTAAACCACCTAACAAGTGCTGGGTTAAACCTCTCTGTGGAAGTTTTACCAGAGATGCCATGTCTCAGAGAAACCATTTTCTCTCTTCCATGGGTACTGGAGAAGTTTGTTGCTAACATCAAAAGCCTGGGTACTTCTCTTTTCTAAAGAATTAGTATTATTTTGACAGTGCTCACTCCTGTAGTCACCATTACTTGACTTTCACTCATCACTTACTTTCTTCCTTCTCTTCTCCCCATACTAACTCCCCAAAAAGGGCGACCTATAGCTCTCACCTACAAATATATTTGAAAAATGAGCATGCCAAAATTCCTTCTCTGGGAATTTAAAAATGTGGACTAAGAACAGTTTAGTGGATACCAGGGGAAAGGTGGGGTGGGGGGTGGGCACAAAGGGTGAAGTGGTGCACCTACAACATGACTGACAAACATTAACGTACAACTGAAATTTCACAAGATTGTAACCTATCATTAACTCAATAAAAAAAAAAATTCAAAATTCCTTCTTTGAAGTTTCAAAGGCAAATGGCTCAGGAGCAAATCACTCTGTCTTTTACACACACAAAAAAATTAATTCTTCACTATCTGCCGAAACTAACAAGTCAGCAGCTGTAAATTACTAGGCCCAAATAAAATTTAAAAACTATTCACCTGGGGTAAGGAAGTCACTCCATGGCTGAGTCAATCAAATGCCCTTCCAGGGGCTGGCCCGGTGGTGCAGCCGTTAAGTGCACACGTTCCGCTTCTCAGTGGCCTGGGATTCGCCAGTTCAGATCCCGGGTGCTGACATGGCACCACTTGGCAAAAAGCCATGCTGTGGTAGGCGTCTCACACATAAAGTAGAGGAAGGGGCTGGCCTGGTGGTGCAGCGGTTAAGTCCGCACGTTCCGCTTCTCAGCAGTCCAGGGTTCACTGGTTCGGATCCCGGGTGCAGACATGGCACCGCTTGGCAAGCTACGCTGTGGTAGGCGTCCCACATATAAAGTAGAGGAAGATGGGCACTGATGTTTGCTCAGGGCCAGGCTTCCTTAGCAAAAAGAGAGGAGGACTGGCAGTAGTTAGCTCAGGGCTAATCTTCCTCAAAAAAAATAAATAAATAAAGTAGAGGAAGATAGGCACAGATGTTAGCTCAGGGCCAGTCTTCCTCAGCAAAAAGAGGGGGATTGGCAGCAGATGTTAGCTCAGGGCTAATCTTCCTCAAAAAAGAAAAAACTTTCAAGGATTCTGAAATTCTACCAAGACAGAAGTACCAAGAAAAAAAAGAAATCATACAAAATGAATATTTTTTCACCTGTGTCTGACTTTAAAGATCTTATTTTATTTTTTCCTTTTTTCTCCCAAAGCCCCCCAGTACATAGTTGTATATTTTAGTTGTGGGTCCTTCAGGTTGTGGCATGTAGGACACCGCCTCGGTGTGGCCTGACAAGCAGTGCCATGTCCGTGCCCAGGATCCGAACCAGCGAAATCCTGCGCCACTGAAGTGGAGCGTATGAACTTAACCACTTGGCCACAGGGCCAGCCACTGGCTTTAAGTGGTAAATTTGTTTCTAAAAGTACCTATAAAATTTCTGTAAGCTGAAATGCATTTTAAATGATTAAGGAGGGGCTAGCCCCATGGCCGAGTGGTTAAATTCACACACTCCGTTTTGGTGGCCCGGGTTTCGCTACTTCGGATCCTCGGTGTGGACATGGCACTGCTTGTCAGGCCACACCAAGGTGGTATCCCACGTGCCACAACCCGAAGGAACCACAACTAAAATGTACAACTATGTACTCGGGGGATTTGGGGAGAAAAAAGCAGAAAAAGAAAAGAAGATTGGCAATAGTTGCTAACTCAGGTGCCAATCTTTAAAAAAAAAAGATTAAGGAGATACCCCAAAGTAACTTTTAAACACCCTACATTGACCATATACCCTCAGACCTTAAAGACCAAAAAAACCTATAAACAAACATGTTTGTCAAATGAACTCCAGTTGGTAGGTATTTCACAATAACATGGGTGAGCAATTCTGGAGCTATTTTCTGTATATTCTAAGATTGGGCAAATAAGTAAATACACTATGGATTAAGTGAGTTAGGCTTACAATCCCTCTCTAAGAGAAGCAACTTACAAATATGGAAAGGAGAAAGGCTAAATGATCTTTGTGGTACTGGAGGTATTAGTACGAACTCATGGTTTTTTTAATATACAGATAAAAACAGAAATAAATTTAGATACATATGCGTGTATGTGTATATTATGTGTTTGTATATACATACATTTCCTAGCTCTGTCCATTATGAGAAGCAATGACATCCCATAGTAATGAGCACGCATGGTGCCCAGATCTTCATTTCTCAATAATTTTCTCCACTAACAGGAATTAGGACAGAAATATCTTGGTGAAATGGCTGATTCCAAGGCTCAGACAGGAAGAAAAAGTAAGCCTGAAACACCCTTTTGTGCCAGAAAATAAGGAAGGGGTTCAAGAATATTAGGAACTTGTCAAAAGGACACAAGAGCTAGCTTGAAGGGGCTCCCACTGGCCAAATTGAGACAATGTGAACATTGCAATGAATGATAGTAACAGATTATAACCTACTGAAGAAAACAAGAATCCACAGTCTTGTTTTAAATAAATATATATATATATATATATACATATAAATAAAGGTAAGAAAATGTTCCGCAGTAGAATATTAACTAATAAGTGAAGAAGAACTGATAGAAAATCAGGGGCTGGCCCCGTGGCCGAGTGGTTAAGTTCGCACACTCCACTTCAGCAGCCCAGAGTTTCACCAGTTCAGGTCCCGGGTGAGGACATGGCACCACTCAACAGGCCATGCTGAGGCAGCGTCCCACACAGCATAACCGGAGGCACTCACAACTAGAATATACAACTATGTATTTGGGGGCTTTGGGGAGAAGAAGGAAAAAAAAAAAAGATTGGCAACAGATGTTATCTCAGGCGCCAATCTTTAGAAACAAAAATAGAAAATCATAGTACAACTATTAGGCAAACATCATCAACAAATGCTGAAATTAGCTGGTATAAGTTTCATGAAAACAAGATATTTACATGGACTCAGTATCTCCCCACAAGATTCTTACTAAATAAAGAGGAAAAAATAATAACTCTAAAGTGGAGAAAAACCTGGCAGACATCACATTAAAGTGTTCAAAGTTAACATCATCAGTTCTGTAACAATGACTATCATGTGTCTCTTGATATGACGCACTGAGAAGGACAGAACATCACTTTGTGATATTCCTGTCAAAATGCATAATCTGAAATCTATTCAAAAGGAAAACAAATTCAAGCCGAGGGACATTCTGCAAAATAAACGCCCCAAACCATTAAAAAAAAGTCAAGGATTTTCCAAATTTAAGGAGACTGGAGACAGGACAACTAAATGCAGCACGTAATCTTCGATTGGATCCTAAAGTAGAAAAAAAAAATTTTTTTCCTCTAAAGAACATTATTGGAACAGACGGCAAAATTTGAATAAAGACTACTGAATAAGGTATACTAGGTAATAATATTGTATCAAGGCTGTACTTCCTGATTTTCATAAGTATACTGTGGTTACATAAGAGAATGTCTTACTTTATCGGAAATATACATTTAGTAATTTAGGGTAAAGAGCCGTCCTCTGTAACTTACTCTAAAATAATTCAGAAAAATAATAAGCATATGTACAGAGAAAAAGAATACAGAAAACAGTAAAATGCTGACATTTGGGGAATGAAGGTGAACAGCATACAAGAATTTACTACTACTCTTGCAACTTTTTTGTAAGTTTGAAATTACATCAAAATACAAAGTGTATAAAAAAAGAAAAAGGAATACAAAAAGTGTTTTTTTACAATGCAAATCACCATCCTTGAATATGCCTATGTTTTTCTAAAGCAGCTTATAGTATCATGTAATGTATTTAAGAAGAGATAATAGAACCATCCCTGATGGCCTAGCGGTTAAAGTTCTGAGGGCTCCACTTCAGTGTGGAACCACACCACTCATCTGTTAGTAGCCATGCTGTGGTGGCAGCTTAAATAGAAAAACCAGAAGAACTTACAACTATACACTACTATGTACTGGGGTTTTGCAGGGGAAAAAAATTAAAAAATAAAAAAAAGGAGGAAGATTAGCAACAGACGTTAGCATAGGGCAAATCTTCCCCTGCCAAAAAAAAAAAAAAGGAGAGAGATAATAGTTTAAACCACTAAGCCAGACCAACCCACCAAGGGAAAGTTAAGGGGGAGCTTATGAAAACTGGAGCTGCTGAGTTCTAAGCAGCTCTAGGCAGCAGGACAATGAATGCAAGAGGACATAACACCATCATCATTGTGGCTGGCATAGTGGTTAAGTTCACGCACTCTGCTTCAGTGGCTTGGGGTTGTTTGCAGGTTCAGATCCTGGGTGCGGACCTACATACCGCTCATCAAGCCACGCTCTGGTAGCATCCCACATGAAACAGAGGAAGACTGGCACAGATGTTAGCTCAGCAACAATCTTTCTCAAGCAAAAAGAGGAAGATTGGCAACAGATGTTAGCTCAGGGCCAATCTTCCCTACAAAAAAAAAAAAAAAAAAAGACCATCACTTCTTCGTCTACTTCGCCCTCATCACTCAGAACTTCCCTCTTCTAATCCACCTCTACCTTTAATCTCAGCCATAAAGAGGATTTGCTTTTTGCCTGCCTCTTCCCCACAAGGTTGGCCCCACTTCTCTAGAGAGAAACAAAATCAAAGACATCATCACTTTCTCAATATTGACAAAGAACCCTGCCACATTTTTAGTGGAGAAAAATGTCACTAATATTTTAGCTTTTACTGTGGTGGAAAGAAAGACGAGTGGTGGAAAAGAGACAGTAAACTAGCTAAAAACTACATGTGAAAGAGAGGAAACCATGAGCGTAATTAGTGTAGCTCTAGGGATATAAGGTAGAAATGAATAAATCTGTGCTGTTTGAATGTCTGTTCTCATGTAGCTTGGAAAAATTAAAAGCAGGCAGGACCTCTACATGGAGATGGCTAAGTTAACAAAGGAATAAGGGAAACATTTGTAAGAAAGGAAAAGGTCAAAGTAGTGTGTCAAGGGAGCTGTGCTATGCCTGGTATTAACATTTCACTTGAGCTGCTGGAGAGGTCAGATTACATATTTGTCGCCATCAGCTAATTTAATTGAAAGGTCTAGCCAACTCCAAACCTATAGAGGCTGACAGAAGGATATCCAACTCTGAGTTATTCTGAATTTTACTTTGATTTCTGCATTTAATTATAGCAATACAAAACAGAGGGGAGAATCAAATCTTAAAGAGCTGCATTCCAAAGTAAAGGTTCACTGCATAGTCCATATATTATATTTGATGATCCATATGACAGCTCCTCACGGGGCCATGCAAAATTGACATGGACATTTCTTGGGCTTTTGATGTTCACTGCCATCATCTGCTTCACTGCTAAGATCAGGAAACATATGGGATGAATTGGTAAAGGCTGCAGAGAGTTTCTGTTGCCTTTTTTTTTTTTTAATTCATCTCTAAGGTCAGTTTAGAATACCTCTGACAAAGACCAAGACCTAACAGAACAGTCTTTAAACTATAGCCCATCCTAGGACTTTTTTTTTTTTTAATAAGAAATGATGTTAGAGAAAGAAAGGCTGTTGAACGAAGATGATGGGAAACAAAGTATTTTCAGGGAGCTCTGGGATCCTCTGGAACCACGTCTAAAAACCTCTAGTTAGTAAGAGGAAGGAGCCATGTGACAGACAGTAAAAAATAGTGGGTTTTGGACCCAGATCTCAATGTATAATGAGTGAATTCGACACCAGGACTGAACTAAGTTTGAATAGTGCATCTGCTACTTATTAACTGTGTGACCTTGAACAATTTATTTAACTTCTCTGAGCCTTATTTCCTCATCTGTAAAACAGAGATACTAACTGCCCCCCAAGGTTGTTCTAAGTATTACATGAGATGACACACATGAAAAGCACTCAGCAGAAAATCTAGCAAAGACTTTTTTTTTTAAGAATTTAAAATTGGACTTGAAAGTCAGATTCAGTTGACATATCTGCAATGGACTCATTTCACAAATTTAATTTATGGTACGCCAGCCTCTATAATTTTAGATAGCCTCAAGGCCTTCAAGGGTCCAGAGACAGAAACCAGAGACAGAAGCAAAAAGCTTCTTAACCAGCCATAATAAAACCCAGAGACAGGCTCCGTCACATGTACATACACTAGCTCATATTGCACATGGGTCAGTACAGCGCCAGTGAGGCCCCTCTTCTGGGTATCTTACCAAAGCAGAAACAATAACTTCTCTAGAATCTCTAGAGATTCTCCCGCATTAGCCTTCAAACTTTAAGGGATTTCAAGTAAATCTTTACAACTGAGTGATCGCTTTCTATGAGATTCAAAACAATACTCTGAAACTAAGGAATGAGGATAAAACTCACAAGTGAGAAATGTTACTTAGTCAATTAACTCATCATGATCCTAATGTTGCTTTCATTCATTGTACACTATCATTTAAATGATCCTTCTTGTCTAAAAGCATTCATTAAATTCAAGTAACTGACCATAGTCCAGTTCTGCATACCCTAGACAACAGGCTTAATACTCAATAACAAGTTTAAAGTCAATCTCTCTGCTTAGTTTTAGAATCTATTGATATGAAGGAAAACTAACCGGTTCCAAATCAGCATAAATGTATTCAAAAGTCAAAGATAAAGACAAAAATCATTACAAGTGTCCAAGATTCAATTTAAGAAGTCCCAAGTCTCAAAACAACCAAAGTCAACAACCCTAAAAAATAACCGAAATCAAAGGATAACTTTGTTCCGAATAGGAAAACTTATACTCAATTCTACACTAGGACTCACCGAAATGTCAATTCTAAATTAACATGCAGGGGGTTGGGCCCATGGCCGAGTGGTTAAGTTCGTGCGCTCTGCTTTAGTGCAGCCCAGGGTTTTGCCAGTTCGAATCCTGGGCACGGACATGGCACCACTCATCAAGACTCACCAAGCCACGCTGAGGCGGCGTCCCACATGCCACAACTAGAAGGACCCACAACTAAAAGAACACAACTATGTACCGGGGGCTTTGGGAGAAAAAGGAAAAAGAAAATGTTTAAATTAACATGCAGATAGCAGGTGATTAAGTAATTAAGGTTTTGGAGCAATATTACTCTCAAGGCCTTCAGCTCACTTCACTCAACTCTGCCATGAAGTAGAGGTGGGGTGCTAGGGAGGAGTGTATAGAAGCAACAAAGGTTCTGAACTTCCCCCCCAAAAAGGGAAGAAACAGCCAGGCAAAGTTCTATAAAGCAGTAACGTTTAGTTATCTCTAAGCACTGTTTTCCTCACCTTATAAATGCTGTATTTTGATAACTTAAATGACCTTTCAAAATGTACGCACTTTACAATGACACAGAGCATAGGAAGGAGAGTTCAATTTTCCCATTCATAGATGGCCAACATATTTTTTTTTGAAGATTAGCCCTGAGCTAACTACTGCCAGTCCTCCTTTCTTTTTGCTGAGGAAGCCTGGCCCTGAGCCAACATCTGTGCCCATCTTCCTCTACCTTATATGTGTGACGGCTGCTACAGCATGGCTTGCTGAGTGGTGCCACGTCCACACCTGGGATCCAAACCGGCGAACCCCAGGCCACCAAGAAGCGGAACGTGCGAACTTAACCGCTGCACCATCGGGCCAGCCCCAATGGCCAACACATTTAAAATAATTTTTTTTTGCAGGGGAATATTCACCCTAGGCTAACATCTGTTGCCAGTCTTCCTCCTTTCTTCTTCCTTCCCCCACCAAAGCCCCAGTACACAGCTGTGTCTAGTTGTAAGTTCTTCTGGTTCTTCTATGTGAGCCACCACCACAGCATGGCTACTGACAAAACACTTACGTGGTTCTGCAACCAGGAACTGAACCCAGGCAGAGGAAGCAAAGCAAGCCAATCTTAACCACTAAGCCATCAGCAATGGTTTGCCAACACATTTCAAATAACAGCTACCTTAATATTAAGAGCTCAGGCTCTGCAGTCAGAAAGATCTAGATTTTAATCTGGGCTTGGTTATTTATTAGCTCTATGACATCTGAGTCAATTTCCTGATTTGTAAAATGAAGGTATCTACCTACCTAAAAGAGTGTGGGATTAAAAGGCAAAAGGTGAGTATAATGCTTGGAATGGTATGTGGCCCAAAATAAACATCCAATATTAGTCTTTTTTTTTTTTAAGATTTTATTCTTCCTTTTTCTCCCCAAAGCCCCCCAGTACATAGTTGCATATTTTTAGTTATGGGTCCTTCTAGTTGTGGCACATGGGGCACTGCCTCAGTGTGGCTTGCTGAGCAGTGCCACATCCATGCCCAGGATCCAAACCAGCGAAACCCTGGGCTGCCAAAGCAGAGTGCACGAACTTAACTACTCAGCCACGGGGCCAGCCCCTAGTCATTATTATTAAGCAGGAATCATCCCCATTTATAGACTGAGTCTCAGAGGTTGACTAACTTCCCACAGAATTAGGTCTCAAACCCAAAGCCAGTCTCCAAATTCTGCTTTTTCTTTTTTTTTTTTTAAAGATTTTATTTTTTTCCTTCTTCTCCCCAAAGCCCCCCAGTACATAGTTGTATATTCTTCGTTGTGGGTCCTTCTAGTTGTGGCATGTGGAATGCTGCCTCAGCGTGGTTTGATGAGCAGTGCCATGTCCTCGCCCAGGATTTGAACCAACGAAACACTGGGCCGCCTGCAGCGGAGTGCGCGAACTTAACCATTTGGCCACGGGGCCAGCCCCTGCTTTTTCCATTGTGCCAAACAACCTGCCTCATGTACATTTCTGCCTTTTTAAGCAGGTTACTAACTGCAATTTAACTTGTCTCGACTGTGGTCACAGATTGTGGTGCTTTTAATCTTACTCCATTTTTTTTCTTATCCAATGGTTTGGGGGAAAAAATGACTAAATACATCAATGTGGCATAGTAGGTAAGGACCACAGAAGAGGATGAGACTCTCTCTCTCACTGGCAGTTTGCTTACCTTGAGTAGCCCCTCTCTTCACCTGATGTAGTGCTTTTAAATCTGTATGAGCTGGGCTCACAGTACCTTTGTTTGAAGCATATGCAGAATCTGAGTAAAATTTGAGTGAAAATTCTGAGGAGTTATCTTACTAACAAGGTATACAAGCTTCAATCATAGTCATGGGCCCAGCAGGAAAGATAGCATATTCCAGTAAGGATAATTCAAAGAGGGTTTAATAAGGGGACTATAAAGAAAGGTGTGGGCAGGATGTAAGATACCCACAGGGATAGTGGCAGTTCCTTGGGACTAATGAGAGTACCTCTAAGCCTAAGGAACACAGGGAATAAAAGCTTTCCAAACCTAGAAGGAGCAAGTCATGTATGTAGAGAGAACCACCTTCAGAGGAACAGCAATCTTCAATCAACGGTCACTGTAAGCAGAGGCAACACTCAGAGGAAGGGAACAGGGGAATTAAATTCTGTAACCACAGAGAGAAAGGAAGCCCACTGATGTAGTCCATGTAGGTAAGTCAGCACCCAGGGCACAGAACAGTCTGGGAAAGGATGGAATGTGGACCCAGAGGAGCAAATGGAAGGCACCTAATTCAACCTCAAAGAAGTCTTTTTGGTGCACTTTCACATCTCTTCTTTCATCCGACTGGGTAACTGCCAGATAAGGAAAGAGTTACTGAACATGACAGTTCTCACTTCTTTTGAATAGTAATGCACGGGGCCTACCTACCGTAAAATATTTGTAAGCAAGTTTTTCACTACTAAGTATGATCATTTACCATTCCACTTGTATCCTGAGAATTCTTTGAAAGGTCCAATGATTTATACACCTTTGCCCACACTTACGGACTTTCCACTTACCTTGCTAGGCAAAATAAAATCACAAAAATACAGATACTTTCATAACCCTCACACAGTTTATATTTAGTAGTTTATCTTCTTTGATAACGAAGAAGGCAGAATGAGGTAAGTGCCAGCAGAGAGGAAAGGGCTGTGGTGCTGTGAAAAGTTCTAGAAGAGGCTTCCTTGCCATCTGGCCCCTGCCAGGCACAAGTCCAGCCAGAATTCACTGTTATCCTATTAATAAGGTATACAAGCTTCAATCAGGTTCCCTGCAGGTCCGGATCCTGGAGAACTACTCACCAAGCTCTCAAAAGCCTCCAGTTTCCACTCTATATCCTTGGCCAATAAGGTCCACTCCTCCTCCTACTGGAAAAAACCCCTCTCCTTCTTAGGTCTGGTTCAAATGTCACTTCTTTACCTGAACCTTACTTGCACTCTCAAAGAACAATTAGCTAAGCCTCCTCTGCATCCCCAAAAGTCTCTGCTCGGAGCACTTAAAGCACTTTGTCATTGTCCATGTACCCGTGCAGGGGCCCTACTAGACTTTGAGACCCTAAGGCATCTTTGCATCCTCAGCCACTAACAGCACCCAAAACAGAGTGCGTCAAGCCCAGTATAAGTACTTTATACATATTAATATATATATTAATACATTATATTAACATATACATATTATCAATCATCACAATAAAATTGCAAATAAGGTAGGAACTCCCCATCATCTCAACTTTACAGATGATGAAAATAAAGTTTATAGAAAGGCTAAGCAACATGCCCAAAGTCTCAAAGCTAGTAAGGATAGACCCCAAGATTTCAACCTAGGCACAACTCAACAGTTTCAACAGACCTCATGGGTTGAGGGGAAGGTCCCATTACAAGACCAATGGTCTCCACCCCAGGGGGCACAGGTATTATTCACACAATGGGGTGTGGAAAGACAATATTGGAACTTCTACTTATATTTGCTTTAGTTCATCCTTTTGTAAAATATCTATTTTCGCACATTATAAAATGTACACAATACAGAGTACAGTCAACACTGTAATTGTAATTTAAAACAAACATTCACATGTGTGTGCATACTCAACCCTATTTACTGACAGAAAGAACACTAAAAACATTTGCGGCCACTGCTCTAGATGACTTCCCCCAGGGACTCTGAGCTCCTGTATTCTCTGCCCAGGACTTCAGTTAAAAACATTAGCCAAGGGGCTGGCCACATGGTTAAGTTCATGCGCTCCACTTTGGCGGCCCAGGATTTTGCCGGTTTGGATCCTGGGAGCAGACACGGCACCACTCGTCAGGCCATGCTGAGGCAGCATCCCACATGCCACAACTAGAAGGACATACAACTAAATATACGACTAGGTACCAGGGGGATTTGGAGAGAAAAAGCAGAAAGAAAAAAAAAAAAGATTGGCAACAGTTGTTAGCTCAGGTGCCAATATTAAAAAAAGAGTTAAAAAAAAAAAATTAGGGGCTGGCCCCGTGGCCGAGTGGTTAAGTTCACATGCTCCGCTGCAGGTGGACCAGTGTTTCGTTGGTTCAAATTCTGGGTGCAGACATGGCACTGCTCATCAAGCCACGCTGAGGCAGCGTCCCACATGCCACAACTAGAAGGACCCACAACGAAGACTATACAACTATGTACTGGGGGTCTTTGGGGAGAAAAAGGAAAAAAAATAAAATCTTTAAAAAAAAAATCAATTAAAAAAAAATTAGCCAATCAAGACTATGAGTAAGCTTCTGGAGGCAAGGGTCTGCTCTTAATCACCTTTGTAGCCCTCCCTCAGCAAAGAGCCTGGAGCTTAGCAGAAGGTCAATGTTGGATCCAAGTGTATTGTAAGAACCTCACTAAAAAAATTCTCAGGGGCCAGCCCTGTGGCCGAGTGGTTAAGTTTTGTGCACTCCACTGTGGCAGCCCAGGGTTTCGCTGGTTCGGATCCTGGACGCAGACATGGCACCACTTATCAGGCCATGCTGAGGCGGCGTCTCACATGCCACAACCAGAAGGACCCACAACTAAAAAATATACAACTATGTACTGGGGGGCTTTGGGGAGAAAAAGCAGGAAAAAGAAATCCTCAATATTTTAAAGCAACTTACTATATGCTTATAGATTAAAAAAAAAAATACATGAAACACACTGCCTAGGAATGTAATATAGATTTCTCTTAGGAACACTGAAAAAATTAAATAAATAAAGCTTTAGTTACATAATAGAACCAAAAATTGTACTTTGGGGCATAATTTAAACTGAAAACTGCATAAAAAAAGATTTGGGGGCCAGCCCCGTGACCAAGCGGTTAAGTTCGAGCGTTCCGCTCCACGGCCCAGGGTTTTGCCGGTTCGGATCCTGGGCGCAGACACAGCACCGCTCACCAAGCCATGCTGAGGCAGCATCCCACATACCACAACTAGAAGGACCCACAACTAAAAATATGCAACTATGTACAGGGGGGCTTTGGGAGAAAAAGGAAAATAACATCTTTAAAAAAAAAAGATTTAGACATAAAAAATTTAAGTTCAGATATAGGGAACTTTCCTGAAATGGTGCACCTTTGTCAAACCTAAAGGGTCACCACTGTCTGCCTCTCTTCAGTTATATGCTCCAAGAGGAAGGAATCAACCATCAACAGCAGCAACTGCAGAGCCGACTATGAAAATGCACTAGCTGGATGCTGGATACTTTGCATTTCTTCAATCCAACATTTAATGGTGTCAAACAAAGAGGAGAGGCTGGTAAAGCCTCCCTTTATGTGTTGAAGATTAGGGGCTCTGAGGCCAGATCACAGGCTTCCTTCTGTTCCTCAGTTTCATCCTCTGTAAAATGGGCATACTCAAATACTTAACTCTTATTTATGTTGTCACCAGGATTAAATAAGAGAAAACATGCAAAATGGATTTATCTGTTTCCTCATTTACCATGTCCTCTCTCCCCTTCCCCCAACCAAACTCAAAGCCCGGGTTTGGTCCAATTTGCTGCTATATTCCGAAAGCCGAGAATGATACTTTTACTTAATAGATCATTTAATAAATATCAAATGAATAAAATACAAAATGCCATCTGCTCAAAAACTCTTGGCTATTATTGCTGCTGTAACAAGAAACAATTAAAATTTTATTGTTATTAAAAGACTCCCACCCCTCCGCCAAGGATCTCAAAGAATTCTATTCTAAGAGGACTGGTAGATAAAAGCTGGAATGGAGAAACGGAGGTAGGAAAACAGTTGGATCATAAAGCAGGACTAACCGAAGACAAAACAAAATCTCCAATACACAGACAGAGCCCAATTTCGGGCTTCTCCAAGCGAGGTTCACTGGGAGCGAGGTTCACTGGATGAGGTTTATTAGCGATTACAACAATGACAGTTTTCGCGCTTGTGTGTGTGACAGAGTCTGCTCAGCATTCTGCTGGGCTCACAAAACCCAAGAATCTGCACGCCTCCATTTTGCAGATGGGGGAACTGAGGCTCGGAGAGAACCAAGGTCACAGCCTCTAAGTGGGGGAGCTGGGATGTGAACCTAGGCAGTCCGACCCCTAAGCCTGCACTCAACAGGCCCCTGGGAGGGGCATCCTCGCCTCCACCACCGGCCACACGTCCCTCGAAATTGGACATAACACTTCCCCAGGAGCCGCGCTTCGTGGCCCCAGCGCCGGGAAACAAAACAATCCTTGTCCGCGGGCAAGCCCGATGGTCGCCGGCCGGGCCTGGGCTCCGAGGCCGCGGTCCCCAGTTGCGCTCACACTGTGAGCCCCGAGCTCTCCGGGCGGCGCAGGAAGCGCCCGGGCGGCCTCGGGAGCCCGGGAAGGCCCGGCCCGCCGCGTGACCTTGGATCTGCGCCCTGCTTCGGGCCTCAGTTTCCCCACCCCAGCCTCGCGCCGGGGGCCTCTCGGGAGCTCGCGCCTGTGGAGCTGCAGGCCCCTCACACGCCCCCCTCGCCGCCCGCATTCCTGCCCCGCTTACGCTGGAAGGCGGCCGGTCCAGGGACGCCCACCATCGCCGAGAGCCGCCGCCGCGCGCCTCCGGCCTCCACCCGCGGCCCGGGTCCCTCTCAGGCGCCGCCGCGGGACCTGTAGCCGCCGAGCTCGCAAAGCCCAGCGCCGCCGCTGCTGTCGCCGCCACCGCCGCCGTTAGGCCGTGCACCGCCCCGCCCCCGGCTAGCCCCGCCCCGCCCGCCGGCACGCCCCCGCCGCGCGCTCTCGCCCGCCAGACCAACGCACGCGGAAGCCCGGCCCAAAGACCTGCTCCCGCGAAACCCCGCCCCCTGACCTGCCCCGCCCCTTCCGCGCGAACCTGCCGCCCTATCCCGGCGCGTCCTGCTCCTCAGACCCGCCCCTCCTGCGTCATGCGCGCCCGTCGCGCGCACGGCCCGCTCTTCGGGCGCAGGTCTTGCTGCTGAGGCCGGGGCAGCGGCTCAGGCCCGAGGGCGGAGGCGGAGTCCTAGGGGGCGGAGCTCACGGGCGGGGACGACTGCTCACCTGGGTTATCCAGGTTGAGGCCTGGTCGCCTTTCGCACGTCGTTAAGTCGCTTCCCCTTTCTGGCTGATGGTGTTCCAAAAGCAGAAAATGTCATCATCATAATATTAATAACTGTTAGCTATCTTTATTGCTATTGAGCTCTTTATCGTGTTCGGGTGCTATTTTTATACACTCCATTCAGGTAATCCTCACAATGAGGGAAAGAGGTATTATTTCACCCTTTCCACACGTGCAGAAAGGGCTTCCCCACCAAGCAGCTTGCCCACTGGTTCCTGTTAGCAAGAAGCAGAGCTGGGATTGGAACCTAGGAACTTCTGACTTCAGACCTAGTACTTTAAGTTACTCTGAACTATTCTGTCAAAAACAGGGATTAAAATTAAAACAAGAGATTAAAAATTCCAAACTCCTCTGGGCCAGCCAGTGGCGCAGCGGTTAAGTTCACACGTTCTGCTTCTCCGTGGCCCAGGGTTTGTGGGTTTGGATCCTGGGTGTGGACATGGCACCACTTGGCACGCCATGCTGTGGTAGGGATCCCGCATAAAATAGAAGAAGATGGGCATGGATGTTAACAAGGGCCAGTCTTCCTCAGCAAAAAGAGGAGGATTGGTTGCACGTGTTAGCTAAGGGCTAATCTTCCTCAAAAAGAAAAACAAAGTTGGAAAAAAACTAAAAAATAAAAATAAAATGGCATGGGTAAATTCTAGATCTATTCTACATCTTGATTGCCATGATAATTACATGCATTTGTCAAAACTCATAGAACTGTACATTTTAAAAAGTGAAAGTTACTTTATATAAATTTTTAAGTGAATTTAAAAAGTGAAAAAATTGAAGTATATGTACATATATAGCAAAATGCAAATGGCAAGCATACGACTCAATGAATTGTTTCAGGTTTAAATAACACTTTGTAACTACCACACATACCAAGACAAAGCTCATCTTCCACCACCCTAGAAGAATGTGTAATGTCTCTTTCCCCCCCGGCAGTCACTACTATTCTTACTTCTATCACTGTAGCTATATAATTGTTTTTTGCTTACTAGCTTTATTGAGATATGATTCATATATCGTACAATCACCCATTTAAAGTGTACAATTCAGTGGTTTTAATATATTCACAGAGTTGTACAACCATCACCAGAATCTAACTTTAGAACATTTTCATCATCCCAAAAAGAAACTCCATACTCATGAGCAGTCGCTCTCCATCGTGTCCTCTCCAGCTCTTATGATTGCTTTTTTAAAAATCAACTTTTTTAGGTGTACTTTATATACAATGAACCACATCAATTTAAAGGACCCAATTTGATGAGTTTTGACAATTACATATACCTGTGAAATCACCAGCATTATCAAGATGCCAAACACTTCCATCACCCCTCTCTGATTCCTCCTCTTCCTTTACAAAGCATCCTTCCATCTACATCTAGACCCAGGGAACCACTAATCTGCTTTCTGGCACCATGCATTAGTTTGCATTTTCTGGAATTGCATATAAATGGGTTCATACAACATGTACTCTGCTGCCTGGCTTCTTTCACCCAGCATAGTGATTTTGAGATTCATCTGTGTTGTATCTACCAGTAGTTTACCTTCCCTTTTTATTGCCAGGTAGTATTTCATTGTTTGAGATATACTACATTCTACTATTTTTGAAAATAAAACTTTCTTGCTAAAGACCTGGACAGGCCTGGCTTTGAACATACAGATTTCTCAAGTTCTATTGGGTTTCAGATATAAATTAGTCTCCACAGGTTCACCACCTTTTCTATTTCTTTATCATTCTTGCTTAGTTTGTGGTGGGGTGTGTACATGTGTTGAAGGTAGGGGAGAGAGGCCTTCTAGAAAAGCAGCACCTGTATCCATTGGTTACCTAAGGCCTAGAGGATCAGGGACACTAACATTTAAGAGTCAGACACAGATACCTGTGCCTTGTTGACTGAATTTGACCTCAGCTTTGCAAAAGCTCTATTTTCCAGCCAAAGGAGCTGAGGCTCAGAGAGGTTAAGAGACTTACCATAAAGTTTGCCTGAGTCAGAAGCTTAGTCTTAGACAGAATTGAATTCTGACATGCTTTTCACAACCTTCTAAAGGAATCATGCACTTTGTAGACCTAAGAAAATGGCTTGGGGCCTGGCTGTTTCTTGTCCAAACCAAGTGATGTTTTCCTAACTGGTGACAAGAAGAATAAAGATGGGTGGCAGGGAGACGTGAATGCTGCCTGCCATCTGCCCTGGCCATGCCCCTTCCGCTGGCAGGTGATAAACACAAGGCCCAGCCAGATGACAGTCAGTGAAGAGAAGCCAATTTAAAGGTGTATGGTCCTTGTTAGGTAAACAGGAACCTAAAATGCCCATGGCACTTTAGAAAGCCTATCTGTGTACCAGGGAACTATTTGCCATGGTTGGGACTTCTCTAATAAGCAAGGCTTTTTCTCCACAGGAGGCTGAAGAGCCCAAGAGCTCCCAGAGGGAGAGATGAACAAGTTGAGCTTCTTGGCCGAGGGTTATATTCTTTTTTTTTTTTTTTAAAGATTTTATTTTTTCCTTTTTCTCCCCAAAGCCCCCCGGGACATAGTTGTGTATTCTTCGTTGTGGGTTCTTCTAGTTGTGGCATGTGGGACGCTGCCTCAGCGTGGTCTGATGAGCAGTGCCATGTCCGCGCCCAGGATTCGAACTAACGAAACACTGGGCCGCCTGCAGCGGAGCGCGCGAACTTAACCACTCGGCCACGGGGCCAGCCCCCCGAGGGTTATATTCTTAAAATTCGTTATTGTTTATGAGAAAAATGTGAGAATATTCATGGTGAGGAATTTGTGTACCACACGAGACTTGGAAGAAAATGAAAACCACTCAGTTCTTTTTGTTTTTGAGGAAGATTAGCCCTGAGCTAACTGCTGCCAATCCTCCGCTTTTCACTGAGGAAGACTGGCCCTGAGCTAACATCCGTGCCCATCTTCCTTTACTTTATATGTGGGACGCCTACCACAGCATGGTGTGTCAAGCAGTGCCATGTCCGCACCCAGGATCCGAACCAGTGAACCCCGGGCCGCCGAGAAGCAGAGTGTGCGCACTTAACTGCTACTCTACCAAGCCAGCCCCAACCACTCAGTTCTTAACACACAGAAATAAATTGCTGTTGTTTTACTGTATATCCTTCTCAAATTTTTCTATTCATGAGTATATTTACATAATTGAGATGATACTATTAATGCATTTCTGCCTCCTGCCTTTTTCCTTTTTCTCACTATTACATACATCAGCATTTTTCCACATCACTAAAAATCATTTATGAACATCACTTTAATGGATGGCCACATAATACTTTACTTTTGATAGAATCCGATATGAATAGTCTTTAGGGCTGTTTGTTTTATTTTTTCTATTAATAAATTATGCCTTGTTGAACATCACTGTGCATCCGTCTTTCCTATTTTCTGATTCTTAGAATATATTTTTCTTTTACTTTTGGTGAGGAAGATTGGTCCTGAGCTAACATCTGTGCCAATCTTCCTCTATTTTGCATGTAGGACGCCTCCACAGCATGCCTTGATGAGCAGGGTGTAGGTCTGTGCCTGGGATCCAAACTGGCGAACTGGTGAACCCTGGGCAGCCAAAGTGGAGCACAAAAACTTAATCATTATGCTGCTGGGCTGGCCCCAGAAGAGATTTTTCAAAATGATATTATTGGGTCAAATGATAGCAACATTTTCAGTTTTACCAAATCATGTTTCCACCAGTAGTGGTTGGGTATGCTCATCTCTCAACACCCTAACAATGGGTATTAAAATTATTTTACAACATTTCCAAATTTATAGATAAAAATATGATATATTGTTAATGGCCAGTATTGCTCCCTGATGGGTAAGTAAATTCATGAGACTCAGAAGTCCCCAAGGAGAGAAGGGTATGCCACCCCAAAGCAGTGTACCTCTTGCCCTGCAGGCAATGATACAGAGGCTTGCTCCTTGCAACTCCTACATCCAGTCATCATCTCCTTGACTTCACTGGTAAATGCCACTGGAATCCACATCTTCCTCCTCTACTGACTTCTGCTGTCCAGGGTGAGGTTATCATCACTTCTTTATTTTTTTGGTCTCCATTTAGACATTTTATTATAAAATATGTCATACCTGCAGAAAGGTATACTGCACTATTGCAACAGTCTCCTAATTGGCTTCCCTTCCTCTAAGGTTCTCCCTTCACTAACTGTCCTTTGCAGCCAGAGGATCTGGGCAACTCATGTCTGCCCACATTCCAGCCTCCTTTAAAATCCTAAGTGGCTCCCTATGGACAAAAACTATTTAAACTCATCATGGTATTCAAGGCTGTACGCACTCTAACCTCGCTCACCCTCGCCTTCTGCCTGCCTTACCTTCCTCTCTGGCTACACAGAGATACAGTCATGTGTTGCTTAATGACAGGGATACGTTCCGAGAAAGGCGGCCTTAGGTGATTTCATCGTTGTGTAATCATAGGGTGTACTTACACAAACGCAGATAGTATAGCCTACCATACACCTAGGCTCTATGGTAGGGAACTTGTGGGACCACCACCGTATATGCGGTCCGTTGTTGACTGAAACGTCATTATGTGGCACATGACTGTATTTCACAAGAGCTACATCGATTGAATGCTTCCTGTGTGCCAGGTCCTGTGTGCAAAGCAGAAAGCATAGCTAATATCTCTGCTAGGTTAAGTGCTATCATGTCCCTTTTAACAGAAGAGAAGACTGAGGCTCATGAGGGCTGAGTGCTTTGTCCCAGGTCACACAGCTGGTAATTGGCCAATTCTAGAATCCATGTTTTTACCCCAAGTCACCATACTGGCTCTTCTCCAGACAACACTGTCCTCCAGGCCTTTGTCCAAACTGGTCCCTTGGCCTTCTTTAGGCCTAAAGGCAAATATGCGAATATGCCTTAAAGTCCTGCCTAACTGTTACCATGTTCCTCCTCATCCATTTTTCCAGGTACCCTTGTCCCTCCAAACAATAGAAGTAACTTTGTACTGAACACAGACCCCATGAACCCCACCGGAACACAGCTTTAAACCCTATACATGTTTCAAGTTCCTTAGGGGCAGGGATCTTTTCTTGTTTATAGCTGGTCTTTGGGCCCAGGATGGTGTCTGATGAGAAACTGCATCCCAGGAGAGTTCAGCCAGCCCCAGTCAGAAGTGTCTCCCTTTTCAACTTGTGCTTCTACATTCACTCACTTGGTCACTCAACAAACATTTAACAGCGTAGATGGTGGACTAGGACACAGGTTGTGTCACTCTGCCTAAAACACACATGAACTCTCCACTCTGATGGTCAGAGTTAAAGTAGTACAACCACTTAGGAAAACAGCTTCTACTTAGGCTAGGCACATGCCTGTTCTATGACCCAGTATTTCCACTCCTAGGTGTATACCAGAGAGGAATGCTTACCTGTGTGTGTGAAAAGACATGTATACAACTGCTTATACTACGAATTTTTTTTTTACAATTTTACACAATGAAAGTTTTTTTTTTTTTTTTTTTGAGGAAGTCAGCCCTGAGCTAACATCTGATGCCAATCCTCCTCTTTTTGCTGAGGAAGACTGGCCCTGAGTTAACATCCGTGCTCATCTTCCTCTACTTTATATGTGGGATACCTGCCACAGCATGGCTTGATGAGCGGTGCCGTGTCTGTACCCGGAATCCGAACTGGTGAACTGCGGGCCGCCAAAGTGGAATGTGCACATTTAACCACTGCGCCACCAGGCCGGCCCCAATATAGTACGATTATTTCCAAAACCTCAAACCAGAATGTTCCAAAGTGTCTGTCAACAGGATAAATTAATTGTGGTATATTCACACAGTTGAATGCTACACAGCTATGACATTAAACAAACTATTGCTATACAGACAACAGAGATGAATCTCACATCATGTTGGGTGAAAGAAGCCAGACACAAGTACACACTGTGTGATTCCATTTATATATAAAGTCCCAAGAATAAGTAAACTAATCTATGCTGTTAGACATCAGGAGAGTGGTGATCCTAGTCTGGGGGAGGGTTAGTGACTGGGCCAGCACTCCTGGAGGGCTTCTGGGGGCTGGTGATGTTCTGACTCTTGATCTGGGTGCCGGGCCGTTACACGTGTGTGTTCAGTTTGAGAAAATTCACACTTAAGATTTGCGCTCTGTATGTTTTTCCTCAATAAAAAATTACAAATGAAAAATAGCAAACACTTCCCCAAGACTCCCCAGTGTGCTTAAAATAAAATGCAAACTGCCCACCAGGACCTACAAAGTCCTCCACTGTGCGACCCCTGACTCTCTCTCAGACCTCGTCTTCCCTCTCACTTCTTCTTTACCTGCCCCACCCTCAAAGCTTTTCAGACTCCCAGCCACACCCCTCTTTCAGCAGTTCAGGCTGCAGGGAGAGAGTGACCTAAGCCAGAGCTGTCCCTGGGAGACCCACCCTAGAAGGGATGTCTTAGCCTGAGGCAGAGGAACGCATATAAAAGGTTTCAAGTATGCCCAGAGGCCTCTGATTTGCTTTTCTTTTCCTTTAAACAACTAGCCACAAGCCATACTAAAAGAGAGAGAAATCCAGAGATTTAGAGCCTCCTCTGAGAAGTGGAGAAGTGGAAAAGACATCTCCTGAGAGCTGCCCACTCGTGGAGCAGAGGGTCTCAGACGTCATTCCCACGCGACGGCAGCCCTGGCGTTCACTCAGAATTCCGTCTCCTACAGCTCCCCGAGTGTCAATTCTGATTGTATATGGGGGAGCAGTACGAGGGACACACTGTAAGTCTGTTACTAATTTGCAGTAAGTCGTTGCCTCTGAGTGGCATTTCCCCATCTGCGAAGTCAGATAGCAACAGCACCTGCCTTACGGCCTATGGGTGTTAGATAACTGTATTAGGCGCCCAGCATGGCTCCTAGCCACAGCCTCTGCTTCCCTCTTTCCTTCACTGAGCACCTACTGTGTGCCAGGCACTGTGCTGAGCACTGGGCATACAGCAGTGAACAAAGACAAAACTCCTGCCCCGTGGAGCCTCCATCCTTGTGATGGGACAAGGACAGTGGACTGACAGTGAGCAAGTAAATAAATATACACTATGATAGGTGCTCTGAGGAAAAATAAGACAAGACTAAGGCAGGGGGCAGTGCAGATGCTATTTTACGTAAGGTGACTAAGAAAGTCTTCTTTGGGGGCCGTCCCCATGGCCGAGTGGTTAAGTTCGTGTGCTCTGCTCCGATGACCCAGGGTTTCACTGGTTCGAGTCCTGGGTGTGGACATGGCACCACTCGTCAGACCATGCTGAGGCGGCGTCCCACATGCCACAACTAGAGGGACCCACAACTAAAAATACACAACTAGGTACTGGGGGGGCTTTGGGAGAAAAAGGGAAAATAAAATCTTTGAGAAAGGCTTCTTTAAAGAAGGTATTAGGGGGGCCAGCCCAGTGAAACAGCGGTTAAGTTCCCACGTTCCACTTCAGCAGCCTGGGGTTCGCAAGTTTTGATCCCAGGCGTGGACCTACACACCACTTGTCAAGCCATGCTGCGGTGGCATCCCACATATAAAGTAGAGGAAGATGTGCACGGATGTTAGCTCAGGGCCAGTCTTCCTCAGCAAAAAAGGAGGATTGGCAGCAGATGTTAGCTCAGGGCTAATCTTTCTCAAAAAAAAAAAAAAAAAAAAAGAAGGTATTAGGGGCTGACCTGGTGGCATAGTAGTTAAGTTCACATGCTCTGCTTTGGTGGCTGAGGGCTGATGGATTCAGATCCTGGGCATGAACCTACACACTGCTCATCAAGTCATGCTGTGGCAGCGTCCCACATATAAAATAGAAGAAGATTGGTGCAGATGTTAGCTCAGCAACAATCTTCCTCAAGCAAAAAGAGGAAGATTGGCAATGGATGTTAGCTCAGGGCCAATCTTCCTCACCAAAAAAAAAAGAGAGAGAGAGAGTATTTACATTCCTGAGACCTGAAGAAGGTAAGAGAGCTGCCAGAAGCTGTATGAGGTAAGGGTAGCAGGAGCCAGGCCCTGAGGCAAGAGCATGAAGGGCACAGAAAGGACATCAGTCTGTGACTGGGTAAGGGGACCAGGCCAGATAAGTGGGGCTCAGTAGGCTGCAGTAAGGAATTTAACTTTGTTCTGAGTGCATTTTGGAGCCAATACACAGTTTGAGGAGAGGAGCGACATGATTTTCATGCCTCCGAGGTGGAGAGTATAAGGAGAAGCTGCCGAACCCTGGAGGCAGACAACAGTGGTTCAGACCAGGGGGGTGGCAGACAGTGAAGACGATGAGAAGGGGTTGGATTTGAGATACATTTTGAAGGTGGAGCCAATAGGATTTGCTGATGTCTCCTTTGTAGGGCATGGGAAAGAGAAAGGTCAAGGATGATTCTAAAGTTTTGGGTGGGACTGCTGGAAGGATGGAGCAGCCATCCCCTGGGAGAGAGATAACTGTGGGATGAACAGACACATCCTGGGGGCAAAAGCAAGAGTTGAGGTTTAAAGATGTTAACTTTGGGGGCTGGCCCATGGCCAAGTGGTTAAGTTCGCCTGCTCCACTTTGCTGGCCCAGGGTTTCGCCGGTTTGGATCCTTGGCGCGGATCTAGCAACGCTTATCAAGGCACGCTGAGGCGGCATCTCACATAGCAGAGCCAGAAGGATCTACAACTAGAATGTACAACTATGTACTGGGGGCTTTGGAGAGAAGAAAAAGAAGCAAAAAAGATTGGCGACAGATGTTAGCTCAGGGCCAATCTTTAAAAAAAAAAAAAAATCTTAGTGCCCTCTACCTCCACGGAGGGACTCAGCACTAGCTACTTTAAAAAAAAGAAGAAAAAGGCTGTTAACTTTGGGATGCCAACAGACAGTCACATGGAGATGCTCCTTTCTTGCTGTGGTGGTTAAGCTCCAGAGCTGAGCCGGGCCCACAGCAGATGCATTTAGTTTGAAGTAGTCTTAATGTGACCCATTTATGCCCTTCAGCCTCTGGCACAGCTGAACCTTCGCACCGAGAGGTAGCTCATCCTCCCCTCCCCTCCCCTCCCCTCTGGGCCTCCCATCTGGCGCACCTTTCCCAGGTGACAGCTGTGCTGGAAACTGCTCATCCCAGGCCCAGACATGTGTGACCTTAAACCGCCTCTGGGAAGTGGTGGTGAGGACAGGCCCTGCAACTCCCGGTGCCTCCCCTACCTCATCCGCATCCGGGCCAGGAGGCTCCTGCTGGTGGCTGGGACAGAGTTGGGTGCAGCTGTTTGCTTTACCTCGGTGCTGCAGGGCTCAGCTCCACACCTGTTCTCCTCCCTCCTGCTCAGGTGTCGAGAACAAAAGAACGCCCACTCACCAAGGTCATTACCTTGCTGGGGGCGGTGAGAAAGACTGCAGAAGGGAGAGCCCTATTTGAGAAAGGGAGAAAAGCTCAGGGGAATTAGAGGCTTTGAATCAGCACAGTCTAAGGCAACTTGCTTCGATAATGGGAATGTTCTGTAACTGTGCTGCTCAGTACAGCAGCCACCAGAACGTGTGGGTACTGAGCACTTAAAATGTGGCTGGGGGCCGGCCCAGTGGTGCAGCAGTTAAGTGTGCACATTCCGCTTCGGCGGCCCGGCGTTCCCTGGCCTGGATCCCAGGTGTGGACATGGCACCCCATGGCAAGCCATGCTGTGGCAGACATCCCACATATAAAGTAGAGGAAGATAGACACGGATGGTAGCTTTCAGGACCTGTCTTCCTCAGCAAAAAGAGGAGGATTGGCAGCAGATGTTAGTTCGGGGCTAATCTTCCTCAAAATAAATTAATTAATTAAAATAAATTTTAAAAAGAAGTAATAACAGCTACCATTTGTTGAACACACACTTTGTGCCAGGTATGTTGCATGCATTCTCTTATTTACTCCCCAGAATCACTCTATAGGAAAGGTGTTATTGTCCCCATTTCCAGATGAGGAAACTGAGGATCCGAGTGGCAAAGCCGCTTGGCCAAAGTCTCAGAATAAGGAAGTGCTGAAGGGCTGGAAGGGAACACCCAAAATCACATTTCAAAACCCCACTCAAAGTAAACCCAAAGGACCCTGCAGGTTTTGCAGCTGTCTAGCTCTCTACAAATGAATGGGGTGTGCAAATCGCTAAAGGAATGCAAATCAGCCTACGATTTGGGGGACAAAAGCTCAGACCCTCTAGTCACACCCTGAGTCTTTCTAGGCTGTGGGTGGGTAGGGGCGGAGGCTGAGTGCTGAGGAGGGATCAGGGGGGAGGGGGTGTTGGGGTGGGGGTGGGGGTGGGGTTGGCCAGCTGGTGTCGGCGACCCAGGACATCAGCTGGCTGGCGGGCTGGTGGGCTCAGACAATGAGCCAGGTCCTGGTCAGAACCCTCCTCCCTCTGTGTCCGGACCTCTCCCTGCTCCCTGACCAGCTGCCGTGGGTATCTTTTCCAGTCTCAGCCGGGGCCTTTGGGGAGAAGGAGAGCCTGAGGGGGCCAGTGGACGATGCTGGGGAGGTCTATCCGGAGTGACCTAGGATGGGGTGTGGGCCAGGGTGGAGAACAGAGGAAGTTAGGAGCTTCTGTGGAGGTCCCCCGTGGTGCCAGACTTTGTGCTGGGGGATTTGCATGTATCCTTCCGTTTGCTCCTCCCAAAGCCTCCCTGGTAATAATAATAATGATTATTAGTAACAATAGTAACCCAGTGCCTCACGCTGAGCCCCCCCTGGCTGGAGCCGAAGGCTTTGTCTCAGTTAATCCTCACGACTACCTTGGGAGCCAAGGACTTTTATTACTGCCCCTTTCCAAAGGCGGAGGCTCAGTGTGGTTAAGTGCCTTGCCCAACATCACAGAGCAGAAAGAAAAAAACCTCCCTTCTTCACCTCAGTCTCCCACCCTTCCTTTCTACTTAAAGCTTTATCTCAAGGGTTTTGCAAATTACAACCTTTGCCGTTTGTGAGGTTTACACTTTTTAATTGTTGAAAAGATCAAAGTAAGAATGTTTTTGTGACACATGAAGCTTATATTAAACTCAAGGGTAGTATCCTTAAGTAAAGTTTGGGACACAGCCATGCTTATTGTTTACATACTGTCTATGGCTGATTGTTACAACAGCAGGCAGTGTATGTTTTACTGTCTGTCCATTTACAGAAAAAGTTTGCTCACGCCTACCCTACCCCTTACCCTGGAGGTGGCTCCAGAGGGGTGGCTGGAGACCCGAAGTCACAGTCCCCTGAGGGTCCTCCTCCCTCTGGTACCCGCTGACCCTTGACAGCTATTGTCCCTAGCAGGTCCTTTTCCATCCTGCCAACAGGAGTGTGACATGGTGTTCATGCGTTCATTCCACAAATAGGTCTGGAGCGCCTACTGTGTGCCAGGCGCTGGTCTAAGCATGAGATACAAAGTAGGTGTGGTCCTTATCTGCAGATGTCAATCAAACAGTCATCCAGCACATCTCTAAATACAAACAATGCAAAGTGAACAGGGTCTGTAGAAGTTGAAGAGTATTGGACAGGGGAGCCAAGTTAATCTGGCCATCAGGGAGAGCTTCTTGGAGGAGCTGCTGGTAACATTTGAGGTCTGAAAAATTGGTAGGTTCCAGGTCCTTGAATATCCCCTTTAAGACGCATCCTTCCCTTTCCTTCATTTCAATTATTTTCCCTCTCCTAGGAGCCCAGATCTTATCTCAAGTGAGACCCCTGTCTTAGGGCGAGAGGCACGACAACTCCTCTCTCCATCCATGAGGTGAAGTATTGAGTGAGGTGGAACACGCTGGAAAGTTGGCAGTCACTATTTTTAAAACGATTATATGGTACCTTTATGTGATAATTACAGCAGTTTAATCATTCCACAGTTCATTCATTTATAGACATTCGACAAATGTTTATTGAGCATCTGCTCTGTGTAGGCATTGTTCTAGGCCCTGGGGGTACAGCAGCGAACGAGACACATGAAAATTCCTGCTTCCCTTCTAGTACAGGAGGCAGTAAGCAAGTATTTGATACATTGTTAAGTGGTGACAACCATGGTGGAGAAGAATAGGCAGGAGCAGGTGGCAGACAACTTGAATAGAGAGGTGAGGGAGGGCCTCCCTGAGAAGGTGACAGTCTGAGCAGAGAGCTGAGTGATCTGTGTGGGTATCTGGGGGAAGCACGCATTGCTGGAACACTAAGACGCCGTGAAATTCGAGTCAATAGCATTCTCAGGTCATGAAATTCTGAGTAATAGAATTCTGCGGCCATGGAATTCTAATCAATACTTCTCTGGTGCCATAAAATTTTAATCAATAGCATTCTCTGGTTGTGAAATTCTAACTAATAGAACTCTGAAACCATGTAATTCTAATCAATCAGCAAACTTCCCTGTGAAAGCAGCAGGGGAGCAAAAAAATCCCAGTGATCAGTGGGAGTTAACCAGGCGAAGGGAAGAAGAATGTCCAGGAGGGAACAAACAGGGCTGTGTACCAGGGTGCTGTGGCAGGAGAGTGGAGAGGTTGGGAGCCGGAACCTGCCCCTTCCCAGCCATTCAATAGACAAGACCACCTACTGCAAGAGGATCCCGTTCTCTCCCTTTGAGCCATAACACTGGGGATTTCAGCAGCAAGGAGGCTGGTAAAAATAACGCGCTCAGGCCCCCAATTCCAGGCCTCTCTCCAACCAGGCCTGTCACCTCTGTGGCCCTCTCCCTACTGTGTTGAATCGGAGGACTCTGGAGGGACAGTGTCCAGGCCTCAGTCCTACGTCTCCCTATTATGAGTATTAACTGTAATATGGCATTGTCCTTGACTCCTTCCTTTCCTCCCTCTCACGTTATTCCTTCCTCCATCCAATATTGTTATTAATAAGAGCAATGGCTGCCCTTGACTGTGTCAGCCATGAAACCAAGTGATCTACCATCAGCATCACTCAGCATGGTTCCCGCATAGTGTTAGTTCCAAAACTTGCCACAAAATAAGCAAGAAATGAAAGGTATATATAATATTATAATCCAATGTTACTGCAATAAAAATAAATAAATTAATTAATTAAAAAAAAATTGTTTCGAAACATTTATGGCAATTTGACATTGCTATGACACCAAGCATGTGATTCTTTTTCTAATAGTTCATTCAATACAAAATAAGTGTATTTTACAAAAGTATCAGTCCACAGGGGACTTGGAACAGTAAACTGGTCCCTTATCACAGGGAGTGGGAGAAGCTCTGCTGGACCCACATTATCCCTTTAAAACTCACAACAGCCCTTGTGCAGCTGGTACTTTTTATTATTTCCATTTTATAGTTGAAGAAACTGAGGCTCAGAGAAGTTGCATGCATACGTTGCCCACAGTGATGCACAGAGAAGTTGCGTGCATATGTTGCCCACAGCGATGCACAGAGAAGTTGCGTGCATATGTTGCCCACAGCGATGCACAGAGAAGTTGCGTGCATATGTTGCCCACAGTGATGCCCAGAGAAGTTGCGTGCATACATTGGCCACAGTGATGCAGCAAGTGCAGGGAGGGGATTCCCGGTCTGTCAGAAGCAGAAGGATGAACTCTTGGGAGTACCTCCCCCCTCCCTCACTGCCTCCTCCTCTCTGCCCCCACCCGCCATGTAGGTTCGGTCTCTTCTCTTCACCATAACCCGTTCGTTTTTAACCTGTTGGGTACCCATTTCTCTCCCTTCTTGACTCCTGCCAAGTAATGGTTCTAGCACAAATTCCTGCGCCTCTACTCTTCAGTGCCTTCCCTCCCCAGCATCCAGATCAGCGCTCTCCAGTAGAAGTCTCTGAGATGACAGAGATGGTTTATGTCTGTGTGTTTGTCCAGCACAGTAGTCATTAGCCACATGTGGCTATTGAGCACTTGAAATGCAGCCAGTATGACAAGGAACTGAATTGATTTTATTTAATTATAAATAATTACATGTGACTAATAGCTACCGTATTGGAGGGTGCAGCGCTGGAGGAGAAAGTCCAAGCCTCACACAGCATTCAAGGCCTCTGGTTTGGGATCAGGAACTTGCGGAGGGGCCTTGGGGTAACGTTCACAGAATGGGAACTTTGGAGTCTGATGGATCTGGATGTAAATCGGTGTCCCCCAGTCGTGTGGTATTCGCAGGTCCCTCTCTATGCCTCCCAGTCCTCATCTGTGAAATGAGACTAAGAAGAGTTCCTACCTCATAGGCTTAATTGGATTCCACTTACGGTCCTTAGGATGCTGCTTCTGCTCTGCACCAGACTATGTTGCTCCTTGCTCCTTTGCTCCTTTTCTATCCTCTCTGCCTTTCTGCCCCTCTGCATCTGGGCAAATGGAAGCTCTGAGGGGGTTTAACTTCCCCAAAATCCCCCAGGAAGCATCAGGCAGGGTAAGGTCTAGGTCACCAGGTCTCTTTATTCTTTAGGCTCTACCACCTGGCAGCTGTGTGACCTTGGGCAAGTTCCCTAAGCTCTCTGAGCTTGGTTTTCACTTCTTCAAAATGCGAACACATCAATCTTACCTCACAGCATTCTTGAGCAAATTAAATGATTAAATGAGATAATGTGCTTAGCATACTGATAAGGTCTCAAGGTCAGCTGTTATTGTTTTTCTCTTGTTATTGTAATGATTTAAAGTATAATAATAATTACTCCAAACTATTCCAGCCAAGGGCCCTTTCTCTTATCTTTAAAGAATGGTTTCTGGCTTGAGGCCTGCTTCTAAGACCTAAATTGGTCTCTGTTCCCCTCTTTTTTTTTGAGGATGATTAGCCCTGAGCTAACTGCTGCCAATCCTCCTCTTTTTGCTGAGAAAGACTGGCCCTGAGCTAAGATCTGTGCCCATCTTCCTCTACTTTATATGTGGGACGCCTACCACAGCATGGCTTGGCAAGTGGTGCCATGTCCGCACCCGGGATCTGAACCAGCGAACTCCGGGCTGCCAAAGCAGAATGTGCGCACTTAACCGCTGTGCCACTGGGCCAACCCCTCTCTTCCCCTCTTTGAGGGCCTGGAGTCTGAGCTGATGACAGGAAGGAGGAGGTAAGAAACACACAGGGGACCAGAGCAGATGCTGGCAGTCTAGAGGTGGGGATGCCCTGGGGCCACCTCCGTCTGGGTGTGGGAGATTTGGCTCTTTCTGGGCTCTGCCCAGGTCTGGGAGCGGGGAGTGGATAGCAGGAAAGACCCTCTGAAGAGCTCCTTCATTCCCTGGGAGGCAGCAGGTGCCGAGAATGTGCACTGGCTTAGAGTCCTGGTATGTTTTATGTTTGAATCCTGAGTCTACCACACGTAGATGGGGCAGTTGTAACTGAAGCCACACAGACCAGACACCATTTTTAGCTGTGTGGCTTTGGGCAAATCACCTGACTTATTTGAGACTTCATTTCCAAATCAGTGAGCAGGAAGTATATCTACTCACTGGGGTTGCGATGATTCAGAGCTTAATGGGGGGCCTGGTACGTGGGAAGTGCTCATTATATATTAGTTATTGTTATCATCAAGTTACTCAGACTCTCTGATCCACAGAGCCCTAATCTACTGGACTCTTGGGATCAGGATAAGGTCTAAGAGTTTCGGCACTGGGGGCAGATCCCAGCTCTGCCCTGTATGACTATGAGCAGGTCCCTGGACCCTCTGAGGCTCTGCTTCCTTTTCTGTACAGTAGAGAGAGCTTTGAAGTTTAGAAGTGCCTGGCCCTCAATAGAGGCTGGTGGGCTTCCATTTCCTTCCCTAGATTCTGCTCCTCAACTTTTGTGGGCTGACCCACTGACTTTCGGGCACAATTCTTTTCTTTGTACAAATGTCTGCACAATTGTTACTTCCTTAATTCTGGGGATGGCATTACTACTCCTCCCTTTTCCTTTTCCTGGGTAGCAAAATTGGGGCTCAGAGAGGTGAAGTGACTTGTCCAATGCCACGTAGACCTAATTCCTGGATCGTGAACTTAAGTCTGTCCTGCCCTCCTTCCTTTAGCTTCGGAAATGTTTTCTTTTTTCAAATACAGAAAAGCATACCAGATTATTTGCATTAAAAAGAAAATCCGGGGTCGGCCCCGTGGCCAAATGATCAAGTTCGCGCGCTCTGCTCTGCTTCCACGGCCCAGGGTTTAGCCAGTTCGGATCCTGGGCACGGACATGGCACCGCTCATCAAGCCATGTTGAGGCAGCGTCCCACACACCACAACTAGAAGACCCACAACTAAAATATACAACTATGTACCAGGGGGATTTGGGGAGAAAAAGCAGGAAACAAACGGTTAAAATGGTAAATTTCATGCTATGTCTATTTTTATCACAATAAAAATTTTAAAAAGAAGAAACTTGTGATCAATAAGAATTTTTAAAAAAGCGATTTAAGGGAATTTAAAAAAATCTCATAGGTACTTATTTTCTCAAATAATCAAATACTACCATTTTAATCAGGTTGCTCCACGTATTTTTTGTTTTCCCTTTGAAAAGTGAGGCCCTCTGTTAACTGCTCCTCTGTCCCACTGAACTTCCTGCCTCCCCAGAGGGAGTTTGGTTTTCATAAACACCTCCGATTTTGGGTTTCCGTAAATCTCATGCATGTTTTTATACTTGTACTTGTTTTTATGTGAGTCTATCCTAAAATTATACACAATATTATTTGTATGTTTTTAAAATGTTACACATAGTTCATCATATTTTTTCCACACCTTTCTGCAAGTTGGCTTTTCACTTAATCTTATGCTTTCGAGATCCATCCATTGGGGCAGGCCTTGTGGCACAGCGGTTAAGTGCGCACGTTCCGCTTCTCGGCAGCCTGGGGTTCACCAGTTTGGATCCCGAGTGCGGACATGGCACCGCTTGGCAAAAGCCGTGCGATGGCAGGCGTCCCACATATAAAGTAGAGGAAGATGGGCACAGATGTCAGCTCAGGGCCAGTCTTCCTCAGCAAAAAGAGGAGGATTGGCAGTAGTTAGCTCAGGGCTAATCTTCCTCAAAAAAAAAAAAAATCCATTTTTAGTTCATTCCTTTTACCTGCTGCAGAGTTTTCCATCATATAAATAGGCCACGTTTTATTTGTCTATTGTCAACTATCAGAAAAAACTGTTGATTAAGCAAGGCTGAGTTTATGAAATTTGCTGCAGCCAGGAAGAACAGCGTCTTCGGGGGTGCAGAGCCTCGAAAGGGGGTGGTCGGGGAAGAATATTTGTAGGGTTGGGGGGGTGGTGTGGGCTCAAGTGGTTTCAGATGAGTCTTTTAAGGCACAAAATTGATTGGGATTGGGCAAAGTGTGTGACAATAGTTTAGAGTTGGTGGATACTTGAGAAGAGGCTCTTGAAACATTGATAAGTGTACTGTTATCCAATAAGAGAGGTATTTGCCAAGGTGAGCAACCCATTTGCCCAAACAAATTGGTTTGCAAGAATTTTCTAAGGCAAACGGTCAAGTTATTTATTGGTTTACAGTCTTATCTTTCCAGGCAAGAATTTGCTGGAACAGTCATGTTGACATAAGGGGTCTCAGTTCTCAGACCCAATAGATGAGTAACATTGAGGAAGACGGCCTAGGTCCTTATATTTATCCAGAGCCCTATTGATGGGCATTTAGGTTATTGCCAGTTACACACAGTGCTGCAATCACACCTTGAGCCTATGGGTGAGAGTTTCTTCGGGGAACCCACCCAAAAGTGGAATTGCTGGGTAGCCAGATGGAGCATCTGCGGTTGTCCTTGAGTGCTATATTCTTTCTAGCTTACCTCCCTGACTCCCAGGAGAGGAAGATCTCCCTCCACGGCCACCAGAGCAGACGGCGAGAACTTCCAGGGCTTTTGCCCACACCAGCTGCCTGCCCACCCGCCTGCCCTCCCTTGTTCTGGCAGATTAACAGTGACCTGTGACCCTGACAGGCTGGCCACACTCCCGGCCAATTTCAGCCTGTCGAAAGGAGTCCCCAGGGGTGGTCAGGGCTCAAGGATGTGTTGGCCAGATGGGCCTGGGAGGTCTTGGGTTGGCTTAGCCCAGGAGGCAGAGCAGGTGGGCAGCCCCCAGCACCCCCCACCCCCCCATTTTCCCCATTATGCACCACTGGGCTGGAGCTGGAGCCAGATGGTGGGGATGGGGCGGATTTGCAGCTTCTGGCCTGACAAAGGATCCTCTATATTGCACCCTCCTTGCCCTGACCAGCTTGGCTAGTCTAGTCTCTGGCTGCCCAGTCACTCTCAGCCTTGGCCTGCCTTGCCCCGGGCAGCCTTTCTGCTGAGACTGTTCCTTCCCCCATCCCATTTGTGGAGGAAGGTTCCCAGGCAATGCTCCTTGGTCTTGGAAACCTACTTACCATCCACCTGAGAGTGGGCGGGTATGACCAAGGCAGCGTGCTCCGTGGTTATAGTTGTAATGGGTCACAGATTCAAACGCACTGATAAGATCAAGTGCAGTGGGCCAGGTTGGGATTGTGGCAAACTGGTGCCTGGCACTCAATGAGCCTTCACCAATGGTCCTTGTGATTACTATGGTTGGGGAAACCGAAGCCTAGAGAGGAGGGCACTTGCAGAAGACTCTCATGGTTGGGAGAGTAGACTTGGGAGTCAGGCCCACCTGAATTAATTCCAGATCTGCTGCTGAGAGTGAGTCCTTGGGCAGATCCCCTCAGCTCTCATCCCTCATCTGAAATAGGGCTAATTAAATCTTTATCATAGAAAATAGTCCTGAGGGAGAGGTAAGATAATGCAAGGAAAGCGTCTGGTACAGTTAGTCTTCAATGCACGTGAATTAAATCTTATTATTATCCCAGAATCTAGAAAGAGGTTGCAGGCACTGCTAGAGGAAAGAAGGCCTCGGGATGGGGAGAGCAGGATCCCAGGGCTTCAGTAGTTGGCTAGTTCAGGCCTGGAGTTTTCCCCAGGAACTTCCCCAGTTATAACTGTGAACCTTCTTCTTGCCTCTGACTCAGTTTCCTTACCTGTAAAATGGGTTCAATCCTCATAGGATGCTGGGAGGATTAAGTCAGTCATCACCCGGAAAGTTTATGGACCATACTCAATAACTATTAGTTATTGGGAGGGGAGGAGAGGGGCTTGGGGAAGCTTCCTGCCTAAGGGAGTCCTTGGGGTCAGTCCCCAAGGCCACTAGCTCCTGTCATCCCTGACTCTCCTCATCCAGCCTAGGCTATGGAGGGTCTCCAAGTCAGACCCGTCGTGGGGCGTGGCTGAGGGGAGGAAGGGGGAAAGGCTGCCTCTGTTTTCCTTTGTGACTCCAGGCCTCTGGAGAGTGAATGGTTTGGCCTCCACCTTCTCTCAGGAGTTAGGATTCTCTCTGACATGGGCAAGAGCACGAGGGACAGGAAGGCGGGTGGGGAGGAGGCGTGCCGGGGTGAGCCGCCACGGGGCCGCAGCCAGGCCAGCCCTGCCTCCAGGAATCCCTCCCCGCACTCAGAGCCTGGGCATGTTTCAGTTGGTTCCTTGATGCCAAGGGAAGTCTATTAATATCAAAGTAATGAGGTAATTACTGTGATTTGGAAAAATTACAAGTGAAGGCTTTTGAGGGAATTTCAGAGCAGAGAGGAGGGCGAGTGAAACATCTGTGAGGAAAGGGATGAGGGTTGTTCTCGATGCAGCACGAGGGTGCGTGAGCTCTGGGCCCAGGGTGGGGCTCCCTTCACAGCCTGGGACTCCTCCTGGAGTGAGGGATCAGGAGGGCAGGGAGGAGAGCTCCAGCTCTGGGGCGCTGTTGTGTGTGTGTGTGTGTGTGTGTGTGTGGGGGGTGGGGCTTGGGAGAGGAACGAGGGGGTAGTATTTTCAGGTCCTAGGATTACCCTAGCTGATTCCAAGGTGAAGGATAAACCCTGGAACCAGAGACCAATCCCTTTTTCATACCCCAGCCTGCAACCTCTCCTAGTTCAGAGGCCACCAGCCTGGAAAAAGGTTAGATGGAAGACCCCTGAATCAGAGAGGCTGGGAGAAGCAGAGAAGCAGAGGTCGTCTAAGTGTGACTTGGACCACAACGCAGCATCACCTGGGAACTTGCTAAAAAGGCAGATTCTCAAGCTACCACAGATCCACTGAATCAGAAACTCTGGGACGGGGCCCAGCAATCTGTGTTTTAACAAGCCCCTAATAGAGGCGTGAAATGATAGGCAGGGCCAACCTGGGAGATGGAGGATGGAAACTGCTTTGAGAGGCTTTTAGGATGCTGAATCCATAGGAGTTGATGCCAGGGTGGATGTGGAAGGTCACATGCCAGTAGTAGTTGTAGTAATAATAATCACAATAATAATAACTGAACATGTACTGTGCACTTGCTCTGTCAGTAACTGTGCTGAGCATTTTCTAGGTATTATCTCATTTAATCATCACAACAACCCTAATGGTAGGAACTATTATGATCCCAGTTTTTCAGATAGAAAACTGAAGAGCAGAGAGGCTGAATGCCCAAGGCCACACAGCTGGTAGGTAGTGGAACCAGTCTTCAAAGGCTGGGTTTTTGCTTCCTCTCTGATACCAGGCTGCTTTGGTAAACACCAGAAGGGTGGTTAGTGACCTGAGTGAGCAGTAAGGACTACTCAGGGGAGAAGTTACTTTAAGGGAGGCTAACATTGTTTTTTTTTTCCCCCTTTTTTTGAGGAAGATTAGCCCTGAGCTAACTACTGCCAGTCCTCCTCCTTTTTGCTGAGGAAGCCAGGCCCCGAGCCAACATTTGTGCCCATCCTCCTCCACCCTATATGTGGGCCGCTCACCACAGCATAGCGTGCCAACCGGTGCTGTGTCTGCACCTGGGATCTGAACTGACGAACCCCGGGCCGCCGAGAAGCAGAACGAGCGAATTAACCACTGCGCCACTGGGCTGGCCCGATGTTTTGTTTTTAAGTTTACTGAGCACTTACAATATGCACCTGCTGTGCATTGTCACATTTAAATGTCACTCTGATCCTCTAGGTACTATAACTATCCCCATGTTATAGATCATGCAGTTGAGGCTCAGGGAGATAATGTCACATGCCCAAGGTCATATAGTGAGAGGCACAACAAAAATTTAAAGCAGGGTAGCAGGAATTTGGAATCCTGGCTCTTTTTTTTTTTTTTTTTTTTTTTGAGGAAGATTAGCCCTGAGCTAACATCTGATGCCAATCTTCCTCTTTTTGCTGAGGAAGACTGGCCCTGAGCTAACATCCGTGCCCATCTTCCTCTACTTTATATGTGGGACGCCTACCACAGCATGGCTTGCCAACCAGCGCCTTGTGCGTATCCAGGATCTGAACCGGCGAACCCCGGGCCGCAGAAGCGGAACATGCAAACGTAACCGCTGAGCCACCAGGCCGGCCCCCAGGAATCGTGACTCTTGATCCAGACAGGCAGATCCCAGACTTGGCAGGGACTCATCCTCACACAGGGGTGTTTCCCTGGTTCCTGCTGATCTGGGATGCCCACCCTGTGTCCCTAGGCACCCGGAATGGGTCCAGGCACAGAGTATGCCCACAGTGCCCGTCCCTTAAATGACATTAATAACATTTGTTTAAATAAAACAGTCTACAGAAGCCAGAGGAGGGAATTAAACTTAAGGAGGATCTCCCATGTGCCAGGCACCTTCTATAGGGCCCATTTAATTCTCTCAGAGTCCCCCCAGCCTTTTGTTTCATTATCCCCATTTTACAGATGAGGAAAGTGAGACTCAGAGGGGAAGCAGCCTGTTTGAGGTGACGAGGTGACAAGGTGAGTCAGGGGAAGAGCCAGGGTTTGAGGCCAGGTCTGCCTGATCCCCAGACTGGTTTTCTTTCCATTGGCCAGGTTTGTGACCCCAGGATGGGAGTGTGGTGATGTGATGGGCTCAATAAATGATGGCTGGTATAATAGTGGTAAAAATCATTATTATTATTATCACCATCTGTGACATGGATATGTAATCCTCACATGGAGAAGGGAAGAAAGTGCTTCAGGAGTGGCAATCTCAGAGATCTCTGCTTCCCACCCCATTCCAGACTCCCACGTCTTTCTTCAGCCAGGGCTGGATTGGCCAGTTTGCCTAGGGCCCAGCAGCCCTGGCTCTCTGCTGCCCCCTGCTGGCATCTTCCGGATGTGGCGCTTGGATGTGGAATCCCTAAGGCCCCAGCATCAGGTCTCCAGACCTTTGACAATGTCTTTTGCCAGTGACCAATACTAGGCTGCCGGGTCAGGGCTGGTGAGGCTCTCTAGGACCTCTGGTTCTTCCTTCGTGAAATGCTGGATTGGGACTAAAAGCTCCTAGACCGTGATTCTGAATCTGTCTCTGTCAAGGTTGACACCTTTCTGGCTCCTCATTATCTCTAGAAAAAAGCCAAACCCTTTGCCCTGGCTCCTATCCCCTGTACTTCCATTCTCTGAAACCCATTTGCTCCTCACCTGAGCATCATCAAAGTCTCGCTTGAACTATCACCATCAATCCACAAGGTTTATTTTCCTGCTCTCCCGCCAGAGTTAGAGGCCCATGATTATTGTCTGGTTTATTTATTTATTTACTTACTTTTTTGAGGGAGATTAGCCTTGAGCTAACATCCACTGCCAATCCTCCTCTTTTTTGCTTAGGAAGATTGACCCTGAGCTAACATCATGCCCATCTTCCTCGACTTTAAGTGGGACGCCTGCCACAGCACGGCTTGATAAGCGGTATGTAGGTCTGTGCCCAGGATCCAGACCAGCAAACCCTGGGCCGCCAAAGTGGAGTGTGCGAACTGAACCACTGCACCACGAGCCGGCCCTATTGTCTGGTTTAAGAGAAAAACCAGCTCTTAATCACCTCCCCAACCCCTGCACCCACACCCAACAACAAATGTCCTGCTTCCTGAGCTGGCTGTCCACACTGGCTCACTCTTCTGCTTGCTTTCTACCCCAGGGCCTGGCCTTGGCCTTGGCCCATTTTTCTTCTTTCTCTACACTGTCTTTCCAGGTTGTCTTAGACTGTCACACACTTTAAACATCTTCTAACAGCTGTTGACTCTCCCTAATCTCCTTCACCCAAGCCATCAGCAAGTCTTAGCCATCTTACCCCATCAATACCTCGTAATTATATTTACTCCTCTCCAACCCCACTGCGACCCCTCCCTAATCCAGGTCGCCACCATCTCCTCTATGGGCAACTTCAGTAGGCTCTGGGCAGATCGTATTTTCCAAAGTTGGCTGCAACAACAGCTCCCATCCCGTATGCTCTTCTAGAATCCTGGAGTTCTTCCATCAAGAGGTGGAGTGAAATTTCCCCCCTCTTGAATCTGGGAAGACCTTTGTGACTGTCTTGACCAATAGGGTACAAAAGTAATGATGTTACGTGACATCTCTGCCTAGATCATAAAAATGCTATGTTTTTTCACCTTGCTTTCTTGGGACACTTGATCTTGCAACTCAACCACCATGCTGTAGGGAAGCCTAGCACCTCATGGAGAGGAACAGAAGCCTCTAGTCCTCAGCCCTACTGGAGCTTCCAGCCAAGAGTCTACGTCAACTTGCTAGCTATGTGACTGAGCCCCCCCCCTTTTTTTTTTTTTTTTGAGGAAGATTAGCCCTGAGCTAACATCTGCCGCCAAGCCCCCTCTTTTTGCTGAGGAGGACTGGCCCTGAGCTAACATCTATGCCCATCTTCCTCTGCTTTATATGTGGGACACCTGCCACAGTATGGATTGCCAAGGGGTGACATGTCCACACCCAGGATCCAAACCGGCAAAGCCCTGGCTGCCCAAGCGGCATGTGCAAACTTAACCGCTGTGCCACAGGTCCAGCCCCATGACTGAGCCATCTTGAAAGTAGATCTTCCACCCTCCAGGCAGGCCACTCCATCTGACACCACGTGGAGTAAAGATGAACTGTCCCCACTGAGCCCTGCCCCAATGGCAGATACTGAGTAACGTAATTGACTGTCATTGTTTCAAGCCTGTGAGTGAGGTTGTGTGTGTGTGTGTGTGTATATATACGCAGAGTAAATATATAACCTGAATACTCTCCTGAATGGTCTCTGCTTCCAAACCCACCACTCTCACATTGTCCATATTCTGTTTGGTAGCCAGAGTGGTCTTTTAAAAACATAAATGAGTCAATAGTTTAGAGGATTAAATACTCTGAACAACTCTCTTGCTCAAAAAAATCTAAACATGCTGGGTAAAATATAAAAATATATTACTGAGCTGCTAAGAATGAAAGGGATACGGCAAGACTTATTTTGATGTACAAGTATTTCTGCAACATCTGAATCATACAATTTATAATATGTAAATAAAGAAGATTATCAGTTTGTTAAGGCTTGCTACATGTAGCTCTCAAACATGACTGGACAAGAATGCTTGTGTCATCCATTCTAGAGCTTCTCTACCTTATTTGGGGATGGGAATCAAGTAGGACAGTGGTATCTTTCATTCTGAAAATTGTAAATCTTTAATTGTAATAAAACTGAAGCTGTATAAATACACAGTTTTACTGAGATATAATTTACATACCATAAACTTCACTCATCTAAAGTGTACAATTCAATGGTTTTAGTATATTTAGAGAGCTGTGCAACCATCACCATAATCTAATTTAATTAGATATTCATTTTACAGTTTCATCAGCCCGAAAAGAAACTCCTTACCCCTTGGCAGTGACTCTTCACCCTCCCACCCCTATCCACCCCCTGGCCCTAGGCAACCACTGATTTATTTTCTGTCTATTTATTTATTTGAGGAAGATTAGCCCTGAGCTAACATCTGCCGCCAATCCTCCGCTTTTTTGCTGAGGAAGACTGGCCCTGAGCTAACATCCATGCCCATCTTCCTCTACTTTCTATGTGGAATGTCAGAGACAGCATGGCTTGCCAAGTGGTGCATACGTCTGCACCTGGGATCCATACTGGCGAACCCTGGGCCACCGAAGTGGAATGTGTGAACTTATCCACTGCACCAACGGGCTGGCCCCATCCATGCTATTTTGATTACTATAGCTTTGTAGTATATTTTGAAGTCAGGGATTGTGATACCTCAAGCTTTGCTCTTTTTTTCTCAGGGTTGCTTTAGCTCTTTAGGGTCTTTTGTTGTTCCATATACATTTTAGGACTCATAAGTTCTTTTAGAGTTTTATTTCAACCATGTCTTGTAAGATATTTTTCAATTTTTCTTTAAATGAGTATTTACTGATATGTTTATTGAACCAATCTTATGAAGATGCTATATCAAAAGATATTATTATCAATTTGATAAAATAAACTTTTAATTTTAAAAGTTTTAGATTCCCTCCCAAATTGTGAAGATAGTACAAATACTTCCCATACGTTCCACACCAAGTTTTCTTTATTATTAACATCTTACATTATTAAGGGACGTTTGTCAAAATTAACGAACCAATGTTGATACATTATTATTAGCTAAAGTTCACACTGTATTCAGATTTCCTTTGCTTTGCCTGATTTCCTTTTTCTGTTCCAGCACCCCATCCGGGAGACATTTTATTTAGTTGTCGTGTCTCCTTAGGCTCCTCTTGGCTGTGGCAATTTCTCAGACTTTGCTTATTTTTGATGATCTTCATAGTATTGAGGAGAACTGGTCAGGTATTTTGTAGAATGTCTCTCTATTGGGATTTGTCTGAAGTTTTTCTGATGATTAGACATGGGTTAGGGAGGAAGGAAGGAAGGAAGACCAAAAGACACACTATCTACGGAAAGAAGGAGTATTTGACAGCAGAATTCTCAATAGCTTCAGTGGGAGCCAGAAGACAGGGACACAGTATCCTCAAAATTCTGAGGAAAAAAACCCGCCAACCTCAAATTCCTGCTCAGTGAGACTATATTTCAAGAAAAGCATAAAATAGGGGCCAGCCCCATGGCATTGTGGTTAAATTTGGCACACTCCACTTGAGAGGCCCAGGTTTGTGAGTTCAGATCCCAGATGGGGACCTACACCACTTGTCAGCTATGCTGTGGCGGCAACCCACATATAAAGTGGGGGAAGATTGTCACAGTTGTTAGCTCAGGGCTAATCTTCTTCAAGCGAAAAAAAAGAGGAAGACTGGCAACAGATGTTAAAGAAAAAAAGAGAATTTACCATTAACATACCCTCACTTGCTAAGGGAAATGCTAAAGGATGTATTTCAGAGAGAAGGAAAGTTATCCCAGAAGAAATTTCTGAAATGCAAGAAAGAGCGAAAAGCAAAGAAAATAGTTAACATGTAGGTAACTCTGAATAAATATTTTACTGTATAAAGCAAAAATGATATCTAATGTGTGGGGTTAAGAAAAAAGTTAGCACCAAAATGCTAGACAAACACAGCAAATAACTTAGGAGATGGTGATTGAAGATAATAGACTGGAGTTAATACAATTAGAGAATATAACTTGCAAACAGTAGAAGAGGAAAGACCACTTATATAATGTTTAAAAAAGGTAAGACTATCAACAAAAGATTGTTTTGGATTCATACATACATGTTAACACTGCAATAAAGTATAAGGAAATGGTTCTCACAAAATTCACATAGTGCTAATCTCTGGATGGGGGAAGGCAGAATGTGATCAGGGAGAGGACCAGAAGGACTCTGATGAATTGATCATGTTCTATTTCTTTTTTTTTTCTACCCAAAGCCCCCCAGTATGTAGTTGTATATTTTAGTTGTGGGTCCTTCCAGTTGTGGCATGTGGGATGCCACCTCACCATGGCCTGATGAGCAGTGCCATGTCTGGGCCCAGGGTCCAAATCGGCGAAACCCTGGGCCACTGAAGCAGAGCACGTGAACTTAACCACTCGGCCACGGGGCCAGCCCCATCATGTTCTATTGCTTAAACTGGGTGCTAGGTACATGATTATTTATTTTCCTATTCTTTACACCTTAGCTAGATGTTACAATTATCTCAAATATGCTTAACACTTAATAAAAATTAAATGTAACCCCACAAAACAAACCATGTTAGTTCTCCACTGAAACCCTCTAGTGCCCCTAGCTTTGAGTAAAATCTAGGTGTCTTTCTTTATCTCCTGGGGGTCTGCATTATCTGGCTCCTGTGACCTCTCTACACTTTCCCCCTTGATCATTAAACTACAGCCACCCAAAGCAGCCAAGGTCTTTCATACCTCAGGGCCTTTGTACAGGTTGTTTCCACTAGGCATAACTGGCTCCTCATTAACTTTTAGGTCTTAGCTTGAATATATCTCCTTCCCTGACCATCCTCCCGTAGCTCTCCCTTGTTATTCTCCATTGTTGTACCCTGTTTGTTTTTTTCAGGTGCATATCAGATTTGGTAATTATTTAATTTGTTTTCTTGTTTAATAAAAACTCTCTCATTAGACTGTAGATTCCATTAGGGCAGGGACTGTATGCATCTTATTCATGGTCTATCCCCAGCACCTAACACAGTGCCTGGCTCCTAGTAGGGACTTAACAAATATTTTTTAATAAATAAGTAAATAAATTGATGTCAGACAGATTGAGAAAGGAGGCCCAGGAAGGGTGTTTGATCAGAAAGGATACCTACCTCAGCCATACTAAGCAAAATTTGTTGAATAAATGAAAGTAAGAAGGAAGGAATTTCAGTTGTGGATGGCATCCTTTTAAGTGGAAAGCAGAACCCTTTTCTGCTATTCATCATTCATTCATCAAACATTACTGGGCTTTTACTGTTTACCTGGTCTTGTGTTGGGGCTTTAATGGTGGGCAATATAGTGCCTGCCCTGACAGAGGGAGACCCTTGAGCCCTACCGGAAGGTATGAAGTGCTGAGCTCAGCCCCTCTCCCAGCCTTCAGCCTGGAAGTTCATCCCCTACTTATCTTTCAGGGATCTAAGCTCTTATTACCTTCCCTCAGGAAGCATTCATTCATTTATTCATTCATTCGTCCATTTAACAGACATTTACTGAGCATCTGCCTTGTGCCAGGCAGTATGGGAGGTGGTGGGGTTACAGCAATAAACCAGGGAGACAGAGTTCCTGCCCTCAGGCCATGCCCAGTCTAGTGGGGAGACAGGAGATAACCAAGTAAACAAATATGAAGCATGAAGTGCACACTGTGATGAGTCCTGTGAAGGAAATGAATAGGATGGTTGTGGGAGAATTCCTAGACTTTCTCTCAGCTTTAACTTGAACAGGCATTTTAGGGAGCAGCCTTGAGTCCCCAGCACTGAGACAGCAAGACTAAAACGTGTGAGTGAGTTCTCTCTCCTTGCCTTGGCGTGGGTGGTGGGGGGTGGTTTCTTAACTGGAGTGGGTTGCCTTATGGAAAAGTGAGGTCCCTGTTACTGGAGGCAGCCAAGCTCAGGCTAGAGGGGGAGCTCTTGGGGATGCTATAAAGGGGCTTCTTGCTTGGGATGGGATGGGGGAATTGGACTTGGTGACCTTTGATGGGTCCCCTCCTAAACATCAAGATTTTAGGATGCCAACATTGCTTTACTCTGAATTCCATAAGCCTGTGATTTGAATTCTCTAAAATTTGAGAGTCTGATTTTAACTAGGATCCTAGCGTAGCCCAGTAGAAAGGGCCAAAGCTTTGGAATCAGAAACAACCTGTTTCATATTTGGGCTCTGCCATTTATTAGCTGTACGACCTTAGACTAGTCACTTTCCCTCTCCGGGCCTTGGTTTCCTCCTCTGCAAAATGGAAATGAGAACACCTGCCTCCCGAGGTTGCCACGAAGATTAAAAGGTGATACACAGTGGCCGGCTCAGTGGCCGAGTGGTCAAATTCGTGCACTCCGCTGCAGCGGCCCAGGGTTCGGCTCCTGGGCGCCGACATGGCACAGCTCGTCAGGCCACGTTGAGGCGGCGTCCCATATCCCACAACTAGAAGGACCTGCAACTAAGACATACAACTGTGCACGGGGGGGGCGGGGGGGGGCGGGGGGGGCGGTGGTTTGGGGAGATAAAGCAGGAAAAAAAAAAAGATTGGCAACAGTTGTTAGCCCAGGTGCCAATCTTTAAAAAAAAAAAAGGTGATGCACAGGGCACCACAGAGTCTTAGACTTTGGAAGCCTGCCACCTTCCACTAAGATCCAAACCTCTCCCGGGGTACCATATGGTATCACAGTGAGCTCTGGTGTCAGACTGCCTGGGCTTATTCCTTCATGTCCCTGAGCCTCAGTTTCCTCATCTGCCTAATCGGGAGAATAACAGGCCTACTCTCCGAGGATTGTCTTGAAGGTTAAATAAGATGATCCACAGACAGCAATTATTGTGTTAAGCAGTTGGTCCTGTTACCTCTCACTACTGCTGCCATCATTGGGTCTGGGATGCCAGGAGTGCAGGAACCTCTGCTTCCTGCCTTGGAGCCTGTGCGTAGAGGCCTCCCTGTCTGACCAGGGCCACAGGCTCTTGGTTCAAGGGCTTGAGTCTGCAGGGCCTTCAGGGGGAACTGAAGACTGGTAAGCTGGGCAGCTCCCCTCCCTCCTTCCTTTCCCTTTGTCCCTCGGGAGTGAACTGCTTTCTTTTGGAAGCTCTGCCCTCAGGTTTGGTGGGGAGCCAGGCCTGTGTGTGTGTGTCTGGGAAGCCAATTTTCCAGCCATAGAGGAGAGGCATCAGCTGACTACGGTGGAGGAGGAGAGCATTCCTCCAGCTTCAGGGTTCCTGGGGTGGGCTGACAGGGACACAGCTGATAGGCACTGCCCATACCGTGTGATTACAGACACACACGTACACACATACAATACACTTAAAGATACACATGCACACATACGTACAGACACATACACACACACTCCTCACTGTTTTCTCTGGCTCCACAGCCTTCTTCCTTCTCTGCTAGCCTCCTCTTATTCTGCACACATCGCTGCCGCTCTCCTTTCTCCCTTCCCATTATAACCATGGAAAACAGCCCCCCAGGGGAGGAACTCTGTAGAGGCCTCTTTCTCACCAAGTTTGTCTGGGGCTCATTAAGTCTGGTTTAAGCAGGGCAGTACGTGGCGGGACTTTCAAAGATCCAGCTCCAGACTTTGGTCCTGGGAAAGGCGTCTCACCACCCCCCCCCCCACCCCGCCCCGTCTCCTGCCTCCTCCCTGATCCCTCCTCCCCTCCCTTCTACCATCAGAGTGAAGCTTCCAAAAGCCAACAGGATGCTGTTCTTCTTCATCACGCGTGAGGTGTGCTTACCCTCACATTTCTCAGGCTGCCCTACAATCTTTAAGCACAGTCATACTTTAGAAATATCAATGCAGGTATGTAATGCTGTAATTCGTTTTTTTTTGCTTGAAGGAGATTGTCACTGAGCTAACATCTGTGCCAACCCTCCTCTATTTTATGTGGGATGCCACCACAGCATGGCTTGCCAAGTGGTGCCAGCTCCGTGCCTGGGATCCAAACCTGTGAACCCTAGGCCACCGAAGCAGAGTGTACAAACTTAACCACTACACCACCAGGTGAGCCCCGGTCCTTCCTTCCTTCTTTCTTTTTCTGTCTCTCTCTCTTTCTTCCTTCCTTCCCTTTCTTATCGAGTGTAATATATATCAGACCCTTGGTTCTTTTTTTTCACTTGTGTCTCCCCCTTTTTGACACATCACTCTAAATTAAAGCTATTTGATGTCTGTTTTCCAAGAAAACTACAACTCATAAATGTACATTTTTTAAAGATTTTATTTTTTTCCTTTTTCTCCCCAAAGCCCCCCAGTACATAGTTGTATATTCTTCGTTGTGGGTCCTTCTAGTTATGGCATGTGGGACGCTGCCTCAACGTGGTTTGATGAGCAGTGCCATATCTGTGCCCAGGATTCGAACCAACGAAACACTGGGCCGCCTGCAGCAGAGCGCGAGAACTTAACCACTCAGCCACGGGGACAGCCCCCATATTTTTTGAATGCTTACTATGTATGGGAATTATGCTAAGCAGTTTACCAGCATTATTTTATTTATTCCTCATAATAATCTTAATATTCCTACTTTATAGGTTATGGAATTGAAGCTGAAGGGTTAAATAAGTCACCCAGGATCACACAGATAGAAAGTGTCACAGTGAGAATTTGAACATAGAAAATCAGAATCCAAAGCTCATGCTCTTAACCACCATGGGATCCTGCCTCCCAGGGGACAGTGTGTTCAGTGAGGCAAGACCCTGACTATCTTGTTTACAGCTGAATCCCTACACCTAGCGCTGTGGTTGGCACATAGCAGATGCTCAATAAATATTGTTGAAGGAGTGAATGGATTGTAAACGCATCCCTTGCTGCTGTGCAGCCTGCAGAAAGGATGATAGTTGCTTGGAAGCCAGACAGACCCAGGTTAGAACAGAGGTCTGTTCTTTCTAGTGGCGTGCCTCAATTTCCCTCATCTATAAAAAGGGGATAATATACAGGCTGTGCAGGATTTATGTGAGGTTTATGTGACAACATACAAAAATCAGCCAGCTCATGTGCCAACATATAGCAAACTGAATAAATGGCATACATAAAGTTTAGGTACATGTGCGTATAATACACATATGTATTACGTACATGGCCTCAGAGGGTTTTCAGTAGTATAAAGCCATTTCCCTATTGTTGGACACTGTTTCATCTCTGATTATTTGCAAACATAAGTTTGCTGTGCACAGTTTGTATATGTATCTGTTTTCTTGTGAGGTTTTTTTTTTCTTGATGGTATCTTTTCTTTTTTATTAAGGTAACATTAGATAACATCATATAAATTTCAGGTGTACATCATTATATTTCAACTTCTGTATAGACTACATCATGTTCACCACCAAAAGCCTAGTTGCCATCTTTCACCATACATATGTGCCCCTTTACCCCTTTTGCCCTTTCCCTAACCCCTTCCCCTCTGGTAAGCACCAATCTGTTCTTTGTATCTTTGTGTTTATCTTCCACATATGAGTGAAATCATACAGTATTTGTCTTTCTCCATCTGACTTATTTCGCTTAGCATACTACCTTCAACGTCCATCCATGTTGCTGCAAATGGCAAGATTTCATCTTTTTTAAAGCTGGGTAATATTTAATTGTATATATGTGCCACACCTTCTTTATCCATTCATCCATCAATGGGCACTTACACTGTTTCCAAGTCTTAGCTATTGTGAACAATGCTGCAATGAACATAGCAGTGCATATATCTTTTCGAATTAGTATTTTTGTTTTCTTTGGATAAATACCCAGAATTGGAATTGCTAGATCATATGGTAGTTCTATTTTAATTTTTTGAGGAATTTCCGTACTGTTTTCCGTAGTGGCTGCACCAATTTACATTCCCACCAACAGTGTATGAATGCTCTCTTCTCTCCATATCCTCTCCAACACTTGTTATTTCTGTCTTTTTAATAATAGCCATTCTGATGGGTGTGAGGTGATATCGCATTGTAGTTTTGACTTGCATTTTCCTAATAATTAGTGAGGTTGAACAGCTTTTCATGTGCCTATCGGCCATCTTGAGGGTATCTTATTTGGAGGGTTCTACCTGAAGATGCAAGGAATCTACATACTGATTTGGCCCTAACAATTTTTGCCCAACTCATCCTAGCTCGGAGTGGAGAATGGAGACAACAGGTAGATATGAAGGCAGGTTGAGGTATGCGATGCGGTGGGATTTTTCTGATGACAATTACACCTCACCTCTGTACTTGGCAGCTGTCTAGCAGAGTGGGTCAGTGCCCAGGCACTGGTGTCAAACAGGCCTGGGTTTGAATCCCAGCTCTGCTCCACTCACAAATGTATGACTTTCTCAATCCTAGTTTTCCCTTCTGTTTAATGGGGGTATTCTTAACTGTAGCTACTCCACGAGACTACTGTAAAGATGAGATACATGAAAAATGCTCAGATCTAGACCAATAGTAAGCATTCAATAAATGAAAGTGGTTATATTGATTGCATACGGATCTACAGTTTACAATGTGTTTTCACATTGATTTAATCTTGACACAAGCCCTGTGAGGTAGGGATTATTATGACTGCCCATTTCAAAGATGACAAAATTAAGGCTTAGAGAAGTGAAGTGATGGGACCAAGGTCGACATGGAGCTAACTGTGTCTGAGCAGGGATCCTAAACCAGATCTTCAGTCGCCCAGACTCAGAGCCCCACCTTCCAGCCCTTTTTCCTCACAGCAGGACTTCTGAGTTCTTCTCAGGCCAGGTCTCTCAGGGTGGGACTTCAGGCTTTTCTCTGTTCGACTGTGAACAGAACAGCGGGTTAGTCTCCTCAACTCCCTTTAAAGTGGGGACCCTGGCCAGGCCCTTCCCAAAGCCCTAAGCAGAGTCAGCCGCACTCTCATCCCAGAGGGCGGGGCCTGCAAGCTTTAGAAGCCACGCCCCACACTAAGCCAAGCCTACAGACCAAAGCTCCAGCCCCACAGCGGGAAACCTGCTCCTTCGGAAGCTCCTCAGTTAGCAAGTCCTCCCGCCAAGTCCTTCGTGGAGCCGGGTCTACCTCTTACACTCAAGCCCTGTCCCTGGAGTCCAGCGCTCTGCCATATGTAGCCCCACCCCGACGCCCAAAGCCTCGCACCGGGAACCATGTCTCTTTTTCTCGTGTTCCTACGTCCGTGAGCCACGGTCCGAGACCTCGACGGCCAGGCCCAGCGCGGAGCGTCCTCCACCGGATCCTAGGGCTCCGCCCCCGACACGAAGCCCCGCCCCCCTTGTGGCCCCGGCGCCCTTTCCGCACCTCACCTGCTCCTCTCTTTGCTTCGTGGCCCCGCCCCGACGCCTTATGATCCCAACCCCGAATGGTCTCACACAGCATCCTTCGATTCCTGGGCCCCGCCCCAGCCTCCCGCGAGCCTGCCGGCGGCCACGCCCCTCGCGGTTAGCCACACCCCCATGTAGCCCCGCCCCTCGAGGCTCCACCCCCGGCGGCCCGGGGTAGGGTGGCGGCTGGCCCAGTCGGGCCCCCGCTGCCCTCTGCCCTGGGCACTCGGGCCGAGCGGGCCGGGCACGGCGGGGCAGGGCGAGCGCGGCGGCCCGGGGGCGCGGAGGCGAAGATGGCGTCAGGCAGGCGCGCCCCCCGCACCGGGCTGCTGGAACTGCGCGCCGGGGCGGGCTCGGGGGCCGGCGGCGAGCGGTGGCAGCGGGTGCTGCTCAGTTTGGCGGAGGACACGCTGACCGTGAGCCCCGCCGACGGCGAGCCCGACCCGGAGCTCGGCGCCCCGCGGGAGCCGGAGCCCGGGCAGCTCAACGGCGCCGCCGAGCCGGGCGCGGCGCCCCCGCAGCTGCCTGAGGCGCTGCTGCTCCAGCGGCGCCGCGTGACGGTGCGCAAGGCCGACGCCGGCGGGCTGGGCATCAGCATCAAAGGTGGGCGCGGGGGCACCGAGGGCACGGGGTCCTGGCGTCTGTGGGGCCGCCGAGGGCAGAGGGGTTGCGGGGGCTGGCAGCATACCGAGGACGTGGAGTTGGAGGACTTCTGTCTGGGGTAAGGGGGCCTGAGCGGACAGATGGACCCGAGGGCATGGGGAGCACCAAGGTCGGAGGGCATTTGGGGGGGTCAGAGGTCTCAGTTGGAAGGACAGGTGTGGAGGGGTTTGGGGGCGCATCAAGGACACGTGGGTGGGGAGTTCTGTGTGGAAGCATAGAGATCTCAGGGGATTGCCTCTCAGGGGTTGCGTGGGCATCAAGGACAAGAGGGGCCCCAGGAAAGCAAAGGATGGAGAAAGAGGATTGAGGCCTGGGAGGCTGCTAGGGCAGGGAGGGCAAGTCCGTGAGGCATAATCAAGATTGGGGGCGAAGGGGAAGGCCTGAAGTCAGGAGCACAGCAGGGGCGCGGAGAAGGGATAGGGAATCAGGGAGATAGGTGAAAGCACAGGCTAGTCTCACAGACAGGGGGCCAGGAGAGGGTCCCGACAGCTGGGTTTGAGTTTCCTTTTTTTTTTTTTTTTTTTTTGAGGAAGATTAGCCCTCAGCTAACTACTGCCAATCCTCCTCTTTTTGCTGAGGAAGCCTGGCCCTGAGCTAACGTCCGTGCCCATCTTCCTTTACTTTATATGTGGGATGCCTACCACAGCATGGCTGCCAAGCAGTGCCACGTCTGCACCCGGGATCCGGACCAGCGAACCCCTGGCCGCTGAGAAGCGGAACGTGCGAACTTAAGTGCTGCGCCACTGTGCCGGCCCCTGAGTTTCCTGATCTGACCATCTCTATCTTGCATGGGGCTTTTTTTTTTTTTTTGAGGAAGATTAGCCCTGAGCTAACATTTGTGCCCATCTTCCTCCACTTTACATGTGGGACACCTGCTACAGCATGGCCTGACAAGTGGTGTGTAGGTCCACACCTGGGATTCCAACCAGTGAACCCCAGGCCTCTGAAATGGAATGTGCAAACTTAACCGCTGTGCCACTGGGCTGGCCCCATACAGGTTTGAGAGGGGAGGACATAAAGGCGCTACTTTTCTTGAGAGCTCCCAGCGCCCAAGACTGACAGCTTTCTTTAGGGTGCAACCAGACTGTGTTTGAGTCCAGGATCAGCTGTGTGAACTTGGACAAGTTGCTTCCCATCTCTGAACCTCAATTTCCTCAACCATATAATGAGGATAATGATAGAGTTGTGATGTTTCTGTGAAAACAGGACTCTAAAGTACTCACTCTGTTGCACATAGTAGGGCCTAGTTAATTATTGCTGTTAGATGAGAAAAAAAAATGGAGGTCAGGAGAGACTCCCAAAGCAACTAACCATAGTGCTTAAAATCCCTGCACACCCCCAGCTATTGGATTCGCCGTTCCTACCTATCTGCTTCTCAGGGGCCCAGCTCCTAGCAGAGTACTGTCTGCCCTGGGAAAGCTCTCAGCTCTTGGATCACCTGGATGTGCAGTTCCCCCTCCCAGAGTAGTGACTCTGTTCACTGCTGGTGCCTCCAGACCCTTTGGCTTGGGTGAGGAGTTGGCGATAGTGGTCATTCAGCCAGCACTGTGTGCTGACTGCTGTGCCCCGTATTCTAGGCTCGTGATCCACTTCATCCCGGCAACAAGGGGTGGAAGGTAGGGAGCATACTTCCCATTTTGTAGGTGAAGAAACTGAGACTCAGAAAGTAAAATGATTTTAACCAGGATCATGAGTCATCGAATGGCAGAACTGAGATTTGAACCTCAATTATCAGGACGCTAGAGAGTGCCCAGGGGAGTTGGTTCTTCCCTGTGGAAGCCAACCAAAGCATCGAAAAGGGTGAAATAGGGAAGCCAGGGAGTGAGCACCAGTCTTGCCTCCAAACTCCAGCATGTGATAGGACAAAAGATCAATCCAGAAACTGTACACTCAGTATGTCAAAGTAGGAAAGCACTTAGAGTTCATAGAGTTCCATTGTGCAAATGGACAAACTGAGACTTGGAGAGGAGCAGGGACTTTCCAAGGTCACATAAATTTACTTCCCAGCTCCGTATTCCCAGGTCGGGGGAGGGGGTGAAGATTCTTTTAGGAGGCGTCAGGGGAAGTACCGGCTCCATTCAGTTCTTCATGGTTGGAGACTGGGCTCCTGTTACCATGGTGACCTCCCCTCTAGGGTCCAGCCCACCCCAAGGCAGCCAGGAATGATCATAGCTTCAAACTGAACTGAAGTCCCTAGTTTCAGGGGGAGGAGGACAGATATAAATAGAAACCCCTTCCTTTCCTAGGCCTCAAGCTTGTGCAGTGCAACGAGCAAATCGTTGGGCCTGTGTGGAGGTCAGGAGACGCGTTCCAGTACCCCTCTGCTACCAGTTTGTTGTGTGATCTTGGAATAATGACCTCTCCTCTCGGGCCTCTAGTTCCTCATCTTCAGTATTCTGGGGATGGACCGGTAGTGAGATATCTGAGGATTTGACTTGCAGTCTGCCATAGGGTTAAGAGTGTTAGTTCCGGAGCCAGGAGACCTGGGTTCAAATACCGCCTTTGCCACTACCTAACTGGAGGACCTTGGGTAGGGGGCTTCTCTCCACACTTCAGTGCTCCTAGTAGGAAACTAGCATGCCTGTGTAATTGGTGGTTGTGAAGATGCAATGAGACAACGCTGCAAGCATTTAGCACACTGCTTGGCACTTGGTACATGGAACTAATGTTTCTTTTTCTTTTTTTAAAAGATTTTATTTTTCCTTTTTCTCCCAAAGCCCCCCGGTACATAGTTGTGTATTTTTAGTTGTGGGCCCTTCTAGTTGTGGCATGTGGGATGCCGCCTCAGCATGGCTTGATGAGCGGTGCCATGTCCGTGCCCAGGATCTGAACCGGTGAAACCCTGGGCCGCCAAAGCGAAGTGCGCGAACTTAACCACTCGGCCACGGGGCGGGCCCCTAATGTTTCTTATTTAAAAGGACATTTAAGAGTTTAGCAGTAAAGCAATTCAGTAAAATGTATTAGCTTTTTTTGCATCAGAGATGCAATTGAGATAGCCTTTTGATGTCTCTAGACTTTTAGGCCTTGGTTTCCAGCCTGGATTCTGGATTGTAAAACTTTCTGATGCTAAAGAGATTCTTTGGGCCCATAGCAATAGCTGAATTCTATCTTAATGCCAGATTAGGGGGTATCATTGGGTTCCCCCATTGTGGAAAATTGCTTAAAATCCAAAATAATTTAAACAAAAGCCATTGAAGTAGCTGGTAAGTTACTCAAACACTGGTGAACACCCAAAGCATTTAACCAAAAGATCCAATGCCCAAACTATGACATTGCGAATTCAGAAAATGACTTATAAGTATTGTTAGCGCCCCAAACTTGTAAGACTCTTCTCTGAGATTCTCTTTATCTTCTATCCCCTCTTCCCAGCACTGGGCTGGGCACTGCAGGAGGCCTTTGGAAATAATTTTGCCTTGACGTGACTCCCAAGCCACTTCATTTCACTGGAGTTTCTTCCTCTTGGTGTGCCTTTGCAGGAGGCCGGGAGAACAAGATGCCTATTCTCATTTCCAAGATCTTCAAGGGCCTGGCAGCTGACCAGACAGAGGCCCTCTTTGTGGGGGATGCCATCCTGTCCGTGAATGGGGAAGACCTTTCTTCTGCCACCCATGATGAGGCGGTGCAAGCCCTGAAGAAGACAGGCAAAGAAGTGGTGCTGGAGGGTAAGCGCTGGGGACCCCGGGATGTTCAGTTCGTCCCTACCTCCTCCAGGCCTCAAGCAATGGGAGCTAAGAGGAGGGCAGGGTTGAAAACAGAAACAGAACTTGGAGACCTGCCTTGAGACGGTGTGGGGTGGTGGTGGGGAGAGTCAGCACAGAGCCAGACAGACCTGGTTGTCATTTCCTTGCTCCCACTGCCTGGCTCTGTGGCCTTGGACAAGCCACTTCATTTCCCTGAGCCTTAGTTTCCTCATCTGTAAAACTGAGATGTGACATCTGCCTTGCTGGGTTGTGTGAACAGGACAAAATGTCCATGGTAGGATCCGCCATCCAGTGAGTGACTTGGGAAGAGGGACAGGGACTGGAGAAGGGGTGGCTAAGATTCTTTCCTGAGGAACCAGGAGAGCTCTCAACTCCAGATTCTTCTAGTACTCAGGGGCCCTAAAACCCTGAGACCCACCCTCCCTTGGGAGAGTATTTGGCCTTTATGTAGAAGGACATCAAATACTTCTCGCAAGGATCAGAGAGGAGTCTTTTTAGGGGGCAACCTTGGTGGTTCCCCTCCACTATCCCCTCACCGTATGGTCTTGAATAAGACCTTTGCCTTCTCTGGGCCTCAGTTTCCCCATTGGTTGCTATAGGCTTCTCTCTATGGTTGTCCCATGTCTGCCTTTTGCCGTCTCTCCCAGGTTTCTGCTTTGCTCAGCCCTTCCCTCAAACTCCACTCTGTCAGTTCCGGAAGCCGTGGGGGCCTGAGGAATGTGTCTTTGGCTCATGGCCCAGAACAGGCACAGGGAGGTGGCGGGGGCTGAGGGAGAATGCCATGGCTAGTGAAGCTGCTGAGCCGAGCCCCGATCCTGATAGGTCGCCTTTGTTTGTCCAGATGGGTCTCCAGGAAGCCACAAGGCAAATGGGCTGTGGGTCCCTGGTAATCGTTGGCATTCTTGTGGCCCCAACCTCAGTTGTCTCTCAGTTTTGTTTTATTTTTACATTTTAAGTATATCTATTTCAATGCTACTGGTCCTTTAAAAATATATAAATACTTAAAAAAAGCCGACTCTGCAGTATTTGCTCCCTAAAAGCTTAAGTATATCAATCATATTTTAACAGCAAAGTTAGATAACAAGATCACACATAAATGATGTGGATATAGGAGATTTTTCCCCCCAGACCCCTCATTACTTTGACATTTATAGCAGTAATACAGTTTGAAACTGTTGAAATTCATCAAAATGTCATATTTTGGTTGGCTTGAAAAGCTCTTTTAGTTTCTACTATTTAAAAGTTTAGTCTATAGATGGTAAGATTTCTACTGTAGACAGATTTCTAGTCCCCGTCATCCTCCCACCTTTAGGTTGAGAATGTCTCAATCTGGGTTCTCAGCATGGATCATTCTGAGAAGGTAGCATCTCTGAATGTGGGATGCTTAAAGTATCTCCTGGTTTAGAAGCTGATACCCAAGGCTTCTGTCTAACTCGTTCATCCATTCCTTCCTCACTAAGCCAAGAAACCTTTGTAGACAACTGCTATGTACCTGATTTGCAGAACATTGGGTCAGAAGCTAAACCAGACCCAGGCCCTCTCCTTAAGGAGCTCACCATCTGGTGGGGGAGACAAAATATAAACACTGTCTCCTCCACACAAACTATTTAAAAGTCAGTTTCTAAAATCCTGTCTGCTCTGTGATGAATCTCTGGCCTTGGGTAAGACCCTTGCCTTCTCTGGGCCTCAGTTTCCATATCAGTTGGGATTAGACTAGATCAGAGATGAGCAATAGCTTTCATTTTGTGTCAGCTTCCCTGGTGGCTACTGGGCGTTCCATATTTGGAAGGATTGGGAGGTCTTGTCTGGACTCAGCAAAAAGGAGCTGGAATTGATTAGCAATGTCTACCTGTGGGTACAGTAGGAAAGAGAAGTGACATGTGTACCATCCCAGGACTGAGGGTCTCCAGCGCTTATGCTCTCTGAGACTTCTCATAGGATAAGGGCTTTCCTTGGCAAACCCTGCCCCAGGTGGAGCCTGACACATCTCTTACCCAGCATAGGATTTGGCACATAGTAGGCACTCTATACGTGTAACTCCCTTCCTGTCCCATCGCATTTATATAGACTTAGTATTATTTCCTCCTTAAATGTTTGGTAGCATTCTCCAGGGAAGCCACCTTTGTAGAAAGGTTTTTAACTGTGTTTTTTTAGTGTCTTTAATAGGGCAATTTAGATTATCTATTTTTGTTGAATGGGCTTTGATGCTTATATCTTTCAAGGAATTTGTCCATTTCATCTAAGTTGTCAAGTTCACTGGCGTAAAGTTGTTTATAATCTTCCTGTATTATTCCTCCCTTTTGGATGAGAGCCCTCTTTTTCTTTCTCTTTCTCTTCCCCTCCCTTTGTACTGCTCTGCTCAGTGGATTCGAGGGGACTCTCAGTCCCATGGGGGAGAGAGCTGAGCAAACTTACCAGATCACCAGCGTGTCACAGGTTCTGAGATAGGGTCTGTCCAGGGGTTGGAGCAGGCAGTGGTCACTTCTCTCTGGGTGGTCAGGAAAGGCTTCCTGGAGGAGAGGATGCTGGCACTTCATGAACAGTAAGCAGATGTGGGTATGGGGTGGAGGAAGGGCATTCCAGGCAGGGGAGCTGTGTGAGCAAAACCGTAGAGGGGTAAAATGACTTGACGTACCTGGGGAATTGCTTGAGAAGTAATTCAGCTTTTCCTAAGCCTAGGGTGTGAGGAAAGGAGTGGAGAAAGAGGAGCCTATTCAGACTGTCAGATCCTACAGGGCCTTGAATGCCAGGCTAAAGGAATTTGGACTTCCCTGGAGGGAAACGGAGAGCCATTAAAGGGTTTTCAGCAGAGGTTCACATGGTCAGCTCTGGGCTTTAGCAGCATCAGCCTGGTTTGGAGAGAGGCAGAAACAGATGCAGAATGGCGATGAGGAGGCTGGGCCATGAATGGGGGGAGATGGTGGTGGTTTGACCTAAGCAGGCTTGGGTAAGAGGAAGAGTCGAGAGGTTGTGGACTTCTGGTTAGTTTACAGCTTTTTCTTAGATGAAGTCTGTTTTGAGTTGCTCTCCTGGCCCAGAGGCTTGTGGAAGGAGGTAATTCCACCCAAGGGAGCAAGGTGGTGGCAGGCACTGGGGTCAGAATCTTTGAATTGCTGAGAAGCTTGGAGAATGTGAGGGAGCTAGGATGGTGGGATATGGCTAGTCCTTGAGATCTGGGGGAGTTTGTGGAGCAGCTAAGGGCCTGGCAGCTGCCTTAGTCTGGAGCCAGGCTCCTGGGAGCCTCTCTGGGCCAAGGCTCCCCACTGGAGCCCAGTCACTGGTCCCACTCCTGAGGCCACCTCCCAGGGGCCATGGAAAGGTGGCCTGTCCTTTGGATGTGAACTTGGCAGGGCAGCTGGGCATCTTTCCTGAGGCCTAGGGCTCAATGGGTACAGAGCCCCCTGGGAATATCCTAGAAGGACAGATGTTACCAGCAAACCCTGGGTGCTAGCCAGAGCCCTACTTCCTTGACCTAAGTCAGGGGCTCAGCTGGGCCTCAGTAACCCCAGCCTGCCTTCTGGACCTTTTCTTCTACTAGGTCCAGGGTTTGCACAAATGTCTTGAGCCTGTTCTCAGCCATAGGGATGTGTTTGTGACCAGAGTCTGGGCCCCAGCTGGCAGCCAGTACGCCTGTTCTGCTGCTTAGAGAGGCTCATTGTGTGCACAGACCTGGAGCCAGGGCCAGCCTGGGCCCTTGGAGACCAGGCCTGGAGAAAAGGGAGGGACAGTCAAATGCCTCCCCTCCCTCCACCCCCAGTGTGGCTGGCAAGACAGAGACAACAGTGAACCTGTGATGCATTAAAAAATAATACTAGAGTCTGGCCCCATGGCCGAGTGGTTAAGTTCACGCGCTCCGCTTCGGCGGCCCAGGGTTTCTCTGGTTCGGATCCTGGGCGCGGACATGGCACCTCTCATCAGGCCCTGTTGAGGCAGCATCCCACATGCCACAACCAGAGGCACTCACAACTAGAATATACAACTATGTACCTGGGAGCTTTGGGGAGAAGAAGAACAAGAGGGAAAAAAAAAGATTGGCAATAGTTGTTAGCTCAGATGCCAATCTTTAAAAAATGCTAAAGGACAGTAAAAATAAAGTCATTTTTAGTACTTTGTACAAAGTATGGAAAGTGCATCCCACATGTACCTTATGTAGGCTTTTAAAATATATAGGCATAGAGTAGCGTGTCTATAAATATACATGATAAAAGGCAGCACAGAGTCATAGGAATTGCTATAATCCTCACTTTACGGACAAGATCATGAAGATTTGTTGAAAATAAATAACTTTCTTCAAGTCATATGGCTATTAAGTTGACAGACTCAGAATTCAAACTGAGGCCACTGTGTTGCAAAGGCCACTGTGACCTCAGCCTTGGGTAATATCTACTTTGCATGATTATTTGCAAGATTAAAAAATAACACATGTAACATGCCAAGGCCAGTGCTCATAGAAGGTACTCAATTATTTATTGTATTTGCTATTTATAAGAATGAGACTATGTGTTTGAAGTGCATAGCGCACTGTCTTACACACGGGAAGCACTCCATAGATGTCAACCTTTATCATCATCACAGCAGCAGCGGCATCATTTTTGTTTTCTGCAGTAAATTCAAAGGTCTTTGAGGGCAGGAACCATGGGTAGTTTGTCTCTGAGCCCCAGGCCTGGCACTGAGCCCAGCACCCGTTAGATCTGGGTGAGCATTTGGGAATGATCACTAGGGTACATCTCTGACCCTTTCTACTTTAGCTTTAACCTTGTCAGTTGAAGTTGACTTTCTTAAATGTTTAAGGTGGAGCTCAAGGCCCAAGCTGGGCTTACCTGACTCCTGAGAGTTTCTGTTATGAATCCTCAGAACTCCAAGGGCAGGCCCCTGCTGGCTTTTCTCCTGGGAGATGGATGCTGCCAGGTGTCTTTACCCAAATTTGGCTGAATGCATCACCAGTGTCAAAAGTGGGATGTTGTTAATGGATGCAGCTAATTTGAGGCCGCCCTACTCGGCTTAGCTGAGTGATGCCGTGAGCCTGAGGGACTCCTGTCCTGGGAGGAGTCATGAATCAAGCCCCTTATCTAGTCCTCCCATGGCTGCAAAGACCTGTTCTAATCATTGTTCTCAAGGAAGCATTTATTTGGCTACACACACACACGCACACATGCACACAAGGCTTTTGGCCATGTGACTCCCCACAGACAAAATTGGGCTTAATCTAACCCTGGCCTGTTCCCTGGCTCTTTGATTAAAATGCTTGTGGGGCTCTGGAGGCAGGTTCTGGCCTTGATTCACTGTGTGAGCCTGGCTGCTGATGGTGGTGGAGGAAATAATAATGGTGATGATAATACTAGTGATGGTATGTTTGCTGCTTATTGAGCACCCACGATGTGCTAGACACTGTGATAAGTGCCTTCCATTTGTTATCTCATTGAATCCTCAAAACCACTCCTGTGAATTAGTACATTGTTCATCCCATTGTACTGATGAGAACACTGAAACTCAGAGAGGTGAAGCTATTTGCCCAAGGTCACACAGTGGCGGAGATGGAATTTGTGATCAGATCTGTCAGATGCCAAAACCCACGTTCTTAAAAAATTTATACTGCATTGCAAGTTATGTCACCCCTGTGAGACTCAGTTTATTCAATTTATTCAACTGTTAAATAAGGACATGGATCCATCTCATTGAATTGGTGCAGTTAGGGGAAGGTGTGTTTGTGAGAGTTCAGTTTGGTGCTTGGTATATAGTAGGTGCTCAATAAGTTCTTTTTTCTCCCATTACTAAGATCATAGAACACTTCCTGAGCTGACGAGAGCCTTATCTGAAATCTGGCTAAGATGGAATGTGGTGGTATATTTTTGAAAAATAAACTAGATTTTGAAAAAATGTAAAAAGTAATATACACTTATAAAAAAACCCCCAGGAGAGTGCACAGCAATTCTCACATAACCACTTTTGGGGTTGGCCCTGCGGCCGGGTGGTTAAATTTGCATGTTCCACTTCGGCGGCCTGGGATTTGTTGGTTTGGATCCGGGACGCCGACCTACGCACTGCTCATTAGGCTGTGCTGTGGCGGTGTCCCACATGGAAGGACCAGAATGACCTACAACTAGGATATACACCTATGTATTAGGGCTTTGGAGAAGAAAAATAAAAAAGAAGAAGATTGGCAACAGATGTTACCTCAGGGCCAATCTTCCTCACCAAAAAAAGCATACTTTAAAAAAAAGAAATACCTTCAAAGTCTGTGGCACTCTCCTTCAAAACAAAAAAAACAGACAAACATAACTACTGTTGATATTTTCTCATGCTTCCAGAAAGTTTCCATATTTGTTCTTTTCATTTAACAACTTAAGGACATCCTTCCAACTCAGTACACGTAATTCCATCTCTTTCCTTTTAGTGGTTGCATAATATCCCATTATTGAGATTTGTGCATTCATTTAAAAAGTATTTACTGAGCCCCTGCTCTGTGCCAGGACTTGATGTGGGTTCCGGGGACATAGTCATGAACAAGACGGAGTGGTCTGCCAGTCAGGGAGCTCCATCTTGTATTTAGCAGCCCCTGTTCACAGATGTTCAAGTTGTTCCCAGCCTCTTGCACCATAGACAATGGAGCTGTGACCCCTGCATGCACCTCTGAGCATTAATCTGAAGTGGAGTTCCTGTAAGGGGTATTGTTAGGTCAAAGGGTTCACGTGCCTTTAGGATCTTGGTAGCTGGTGCCCCCCATTCTGCACAAGGGCATAGTAAGGTGAGATTTTTGTCCCTGAGTGTGGCAGCCCAGGCTCTGTTGGTCAGCCCTGCCACAAGGGCCTGCCAGGGCCTGGGAACTATATATAGCCCAGCCTTGCTGGACCAGTGGGACCTTAAAGGTCATCGCTTCCAGGGCCTGTTGGAATCCTATGTCCTCTCCACACCACCCTGGGTGGGTGGGTTGGCAGCCTGGACTTGAATCTTCACAATGCCTTACTCAGAGAGCTGGCGCATCGGTGCCCAGTCTATAGCCAGGAGACTGAGGCTCAGAGAAACCTTGGGATTCTAGATAGCAAGTGACCGGGCTTGCACTGAAATCTTTGCCTGTCACCGCATCCTGTGCCCATCCCCATACTATCATGCTGAGAACAGCAGCAGAAATAATAACCACACTGCTACAGTCATGCATCACTTAATCATGGGGATACGTTCTGAGAAACGTGTCGTTAGGCGATTTTGTCAGTGAGGGAACTTCATAGAGTGTAGTTACACAAACCTAGATGGTATAGCCTACTGTACACCTGGGCCATATGGGACTGATCTTCTGGCATGACTGTTGTATATGCGGTCTGTCAGTGACCAAAACGTCCTTAAGCAGTGCATGTCTGTACTTATTGAAGACTTATTCTGTGCTAGACAGGGAAGGGGTTTTACAAATATTGAATCTCAATACTCTGGGAAGTAGATCTATTTTACTCCCATTATGAAGATGAAGAAATAGAGGCTCACAGAGGTCAAGTCACTTGTCTGAGGTCACAGAGCAAGAAAGTTAAACCCAAGCCTGCCTCAATCCAGAGCCCACATTCAACGTTCTCTTTCCAGGCGGAGAAGCCCCAGGCCTGACAATATTTATTCATTTAACAATTTTTTTTTTTTGAGGAAGCTTAGCCCTGAGCTAACATCTGCAGCCAATCCTCCTCTTTTTGCTGAGGAAAACTGGCCCTGAGCTCACATCCATGCCCATCTTCCTCCACTTTATATGTGGGACGCCTCCCACAGCATGGCTTGCCAAGAGGTGCCATGTCCACACCCGGGATCCGAACTGGTGAATCCTGGGCCGCCGAAGCGGAACGTGTGCACTTAACCGCTGCGCCACCAGGCTGGCCCCTAACAAATTTCTTACTTGCCGATTACCTGCATATGTCAGGTACTATTCTAGATACTGAGGATACCCTCGTGAACAAGAAAACAGGTCCCTGCCCTTACAGAACTGACATTTTGGTTGGAGGAGAGAGGCCGTAGAGTAGTAAACAAATGGATACATCATGTAATTTCAGGCAAGGGCAAGTAAGTGACCAACCACTGAACAGACAAGGAACAGCTTGAGCTTAGAGGACGGGCTTCAGCCAAGACTCAGAGCCAGGACATTGAGTCACAAACTTTTTTTGAGCGCTGGGATAAGTCCTGAGTCTACCGTGTTGCGCCAAAACAGATGTATCCGTTTCTCTCTGCAACACGTATGTTCCCTCCCAATTGTACTGGGCCAGGAGAATGGTCCTGCCCTGTCTCTGTTCTTTGTGTTTCTAGTGGAATCTATTCCTGGCTCCCTGGGGCCAGGCCCGAGTCCTGGCTTCTCTCCTTAGCAGAGCTGGAAGACCCAGCAGAGCTGGGGCAGCGTGTCCTATGTTTGTGTCTGTCTCAGCTTCCCTGAGGAGGCCCATGTGTCACTGATTTAGCAGGCTTCTGGGCCAGGGGTTTGGCTGGGGAGGGTGTGGACACCAGCTGGGCCTATCTTTGGAGTCTCAGGAATGCTGGCCACAGGGCCATGGTTGTGCCCTCAGCTCTCCAGACCATCGCCTTTGGGCAGCCCCGCCCTGCCTGGTCGGGTGACTCAGGCAGAAATCAGAGTGGGGAGGAGGCCTCAGAGCTGGGCTATTTATGGCCACACTCTGGGGCCCCTAGGACCCCACCCCCACTCTGGGACAAGCTGATTGGTTTGTGAAATCCAGGCCCTGTTTTGGGCACCAGCTGGAGTGCTGTCCATTTATAGCATATTCCTGTGGGAAAGGAGGAGGACCCAGTACTGGGATGGCCTGGGTGAGCAGGGCTCTAGCAGTTTCCTGGCTTCAAAGGTGACAAGTGTTCATTTACTGAGCACGTAGCGTTGGAGATTTCTGCTGCATTTTGGGGGTGCAGAGATGAGTCAGATAAGGCCTCTGCCTTCACAGTGCTCCCATTCTGGTGGGGGACACAGACCCCATGTGGGGTCTAGGGAACTGCAGACATGAAGAGTGTGATGGATCCAGACTAGGCATCTGGGAAGGCTGCCTAAAGGAGTGATGTTCAAGCTGAGCCTGGACCTCCTGGGTTGTGGTACCTTCTCCTTCCTGCTGAATGAACCTGTCCTGCCCTGGCATTTATTTCTCCACTCATGGAACACATACTCTGGGTTCAAATCAAGCCCAATTTCTGTCCTCTAGGAGCTCCCATTTTGGTGGGAGAGACAGCCCTAACACACAAAATCACAACAGAGTTCTAAGAAATGTGGGCAGGGGAGGCTGATAGATAAGAAACTCGTATTTCTTGAGTCCCTAACATGTGCCACATGTTTTACATCATCTCATTTAACTCTAACATCTCTAAGGTAGACATTGTTATTCCTCTTTTATTGACTAGCAGATTGAGGCCCAGAGAGGTGAATTACCTTGATCATGGTCACACAGCTAAACAGTGCTGGAGCTGGAATTTAAATCCAAGAGTGCCTGTCTCCAAACCATGTACTAAGAGCATTCTATGCAGAGGGAACTGCATTTTCAAAGGTGTGGAAGTTTGGAAGCTCATACAGCTTCTGAGAGCTCTGAGGAGGTCAGTGTAATTGGACTAGAGGATGATGTTAGGGGTGTGGCAGGAAGTGAAGCCAGAGAGGTAGGCAAGACCCAGGTCCTGGAGACCCTTGAAGTTGAGTGAAGGGTACAGGGGAGCCAGAGCAGGACTTTGAGCAGTGGAGGGGCATGGCCAGTCATAGCAGGGAGATGTAGCAGTTGCACCACAGTGGAGGTGTGTTAGGATGCTTTTGTCTACAAGTAACAAGAACCCAATTCAAAGAGGTTTCAACATTGAAGAAAATGTGTTTTCTTCAAGAATACCTTGAGGCTGTGTGGCTCAAGGGTAGATTAATTTAGGGCCTCACCATCCTCAATTGTGGTCAAACAGTGACGATCATTCCTCTAGGACCAACTCCTCTCTCAGCAACTTCTAAAGGTTAGAGGAGAGGGGAAGGGATTGTACTTTCTCTCCCATCTCATTGGCCAGAATTGTATTATCTGCCCCTTTCTAAACCAATCACAAGCAAGAGGGATGGAATGATCATGATTAGCTTTGTCCAATCAAGACCCTCCGCCTGGGCTGGGGAGAAGCCAAGCCTGTGGCACTCAGGGTTCTGTTAGCAAGGAGAAAGGGAGGAAATGATTTGGCTGTCAGGCAGGCTGTGATTGGTCTGACCTCTATTGCCCCTTGAGACATAATTTGATAGTTAGTCCTGGGGTAAGTCATTGCTGTAATTTTGAGGATGAGTCATTTTAGTTCTGGTTCCCAAACTTCGGGCCTGTGCCTAGTTCTCTCAAAAAAACTGCCTTTGTTTTCAACATAACTTCTTTTCCCACTCTGATAGTGTTTGTCACTCCCTCTCACTTTCACTCTGTTTGCCTTGGATCCTATCTATGCTTCAGGGGCAGTCTCCTGCGACAGAAATAGCTTCTTGTCTGGTTCTTCCAGGGAGCTGGGCCAAGGACTGCTTCCTCATGCCTTCCTGGCCTGTCCACTCACAGGCAGGGCATGCTGCCTGGGCCTTCACTGCAAACACAGATGGCTAGTGAGCCAGATGGCCGTGGGGGCAGGGGTGGCTCCAGGGGAGAGGAAGGGGGCCAAAGGTGCATAGGCACCTTTCAGTAGGGCAGCAGAGGGACAGCCTGGCTGCGGGAAGAGAGCCCAGTGCTTGGGCAAGTCTTTTAACCACCTTGACATACACACTGTTTTCCTAGTAGCTTTTAGAGATGGGGAGACTGGGACATTGTTCATCAGAACTGGGAACAGTCCAGATGCCAGGGCAAATGTGGCAGACACTGTTGGTTGCCTGCCTGTCAACTGTTTCTCCTCCTTCCTTGCTAACAGAAGCCTGCTTTTATTGGGAAGAAATATGCTCAACCCCGGAGGCTGACTTGTGATTGGTCTAACTCACGACTGGTCCCTCTTACTAAGGATTGTGCTAGAAATGGGCATGCAGCCCAGTCAGGCCAATGAGATATGAGGCTTCATGGAAGTGTTTACCTCTCTGATAAGATGGAGGTGTGAGGAGACAGTTTTTCTGCTGTCTCTTCTCTTCCCGCTTTGGGTTTTGTCATGCAAGGAATGATTGGCTTGAGCCGTGGCAGCCATCTTGTGGTCATGTGGGGAAGACCAAGAGAATGGCAGAGAGGCCTGCTCTGAATCCAGTGTCCTTGAGCCACTGAACCAATCCCAAAATTGCCTTCCTCTAGACTTCTTGTTAAGTAAAATCATCAATATCTGTATTGCTTATGGCACTATTATTTGCAGCCAAACTCTTCTAATTGATACAGCAAGAATGACCAGAATGTTTTATTACCTGTTAGCCTTAATTGCTTGATAATGGCTGCTGTAGAACACCATGATTGATTAGTGATATCTACCATGAACAAGGGATAAAGAAGTGGTAGCACAAATGTCAGATGTTTACCATCCCAGTCCTAGGACCACTCAAATACCTTGCACATAATAGGTGCTCAAGAAAACTGACTTGTCTCTGAATCTTTCTACTCCCACCAAGCTCTTCTCAGATCAACCCTGTTATCATGTTGCCTTGCACTTCTAGCTACCATTGTTAGTGAGATCTTCCTTTTCTGGAAAGGCATGGGATCCAGACCCCAATCAAGACTCTGTTGGTTGTAAATATCAGAACTGCTGTTGGGATGGCAGTTCGACTTTCTACAGGACGAATATTAGAAACTGGAATATTAGCAGGTGCCTGCTGACCTTCCCTCTGTCTCTTAACATCTGTCTCCACTAATCTTATCTCTTTACTGAGTAGCTTTTCCCCCTTCTCTGTCCCCGGAGCAGATAGTGTTTTTCCCATATCATTCAAGTTTGTTCAAGTCCCCAGTCTAGGATCTCTCCCAGTCTCAATTTGGGGAGCCTAGTGTGGGTCAGATGTTCACCCCTGGTCCAACTAGCATGGCCAGGAGGGCAGGGTCACATATCAGAGCATGACTTTATAGGTTAGTTGGGCAGGGAAGTAGGTCTAGACTGTTGTTCTAGAACTGTCCTGTCCAATATGGTTGCCATTAGCTCCATATGACTGTATGTGACTATATGAATTTAATTATAAATTAATTAAAATTAAATAAAAATTAAAAATTCAGTCCCTCATTTGTATTAGCCACATTTCAAGTGCTCAATAGCCACATGTGGCTAGTGGCTACTGTACTGGGCAGTGTATATGTAGACATTTATATAGTTGCAGAAAGTTCTGTTGGACAACGCTAATCTAGAATGATAATCTAGTCTACTATACTCACTCAGTGATGATTGGTCAGAGCTAAGGGGGCCCCTAGGTACCTATATTGGTTAGGGTTCAAGCTGTGCTGCTGTACTAAGAGATCCATAAAGTACTGTGGCTTAAATATAATAGAAGCTCCTTGCTTTCTTAAGTAACTGTCTAAGTCTGACATGGCATCTCTGAAATGTCAGCATCCATTTATTTCTGTTTTGTTGGTCAGCCTTCCTTAGAGTGTGGCTCATGTCCTCATAGTCAAGATGGTGCCCCAGCAGTCTGCGTTCTAGCTAGCTCAACCCTGTCAGGGGAAAAGAGGGAGAAAGGAAGGCTATGCCCCTTTCTTTGATGGGCAGAATTTGGTAGCTGAATCCATCTCTTCTGCTCTCATCCTATTGGCTAGACTTGGTCACTTATAGTTGTAAAGGAGCCTGGAAAATGAAGTCTTAAACTGGGAGACTGTCACTATATTGGAGGACAATTAGTAGCCTCTGCCACAGGGCTATCTCCTTCAACCCCTCCTTTTTGCAGATGAGAGGACTGAAGAGATAGAGGCAAACAATGGGACAGTGACAGAGCAGTCACATCTCCTGACTCCCGTCTCAGTGATCGTTTACTGCTGTGCTGCAGCTGTTGTCCATTCCCTTTAAGCAGCCATCCTGAAGGTCTAAACTCTTCTATTTGCTTGGTTAGAACTTACTCACATGGCCATACCTAGCTGCAAAGGAGGCTGGGAAATGTAGTCTTTCTTCTAGGTGCCCTGTGTCTATAAACCAGGGAAAAAGTGAGAGAACAGATGTTGGTATGTGTTCAGTATTTTCTACCACACTGCCCTGTCAGCGACTTTAGCCTAGAGGAGGATAGTGGTGTTGGACATAAATTAAACTCTTAATGAATTAGTGACAACCATGATGTGTGCTGTATGGGAGCCCATGTCACAGTGGTAACTACTGACCTGTCCCCTGACCAGTCAAGTACATGAAGGAGGTCTCACCATATTTCAAGAATTCTGCCAGTGGGACCTCGGTTGGCTGGGACTCGCCTCCTGCCTCACCCCTTCAGCGACAACCTTCCTCCCCTGGCCTCCAGCCCCAGGACCTCAGCAATGCCAAACATGTGTCCTTGAAGATGGCATATGTCTCAAGGAGGTGCACCCCCACTGACCCGGAGCCCAGGTAAGCCTGGGGTGGGAGGTAACTCAGACAGACATGCCCTGGTGTTAGGGGGTGCGGCCAAAGGAAAGATACCCTTGTGTTGTAAGTGACAAGTACAACATCTGAACATAGTAGGTGCTTAAGAGGTGCTTTTTGAATGGATGCAAGAGTGAAGTTATGGGGATGATGGTGTGCTTTGCTTCTCTCTTCTTCCTCTGGGCATTCACATCTGAGGAGGAACTTGGTCTGCGGAGGAGCTCTGGATTCCAGTCCTGGTTCTCCCAGAGCTAGTCCCTTTTCCTCACCACCTTTAGGTTCCCCATGGTGATGTAAGGTTGTTGGACTCAGTGATCTTCTCAAGTCTCTTCTAACTCGACTGAGGTTCTGAGATGTCTGACAACATTCGTGTCGATGCCATGGAAGATTACCTTCCCTCACATCTGAGCAGCCCTTAACAGTTCATTGATGATAAGATTGATACCAGCCAACGTTATTGAGTGTTTACCATGCACAATTTTATTTAACTCTCACAGTGACCCTATGAGCAAAGTCCTATTATTTCACTCCCATTTTATAGATGAGGACAGAGAGAGGAAGTAACTTGCCCAAGATCACACAACCAGGAAGTGATGGAATTTGCCTCATTCCAGGTAGCCCTCTCTGCTTTAGAAGCTGCAGGTGCCTGAGTGATGGCGGTGGTTGAATGGGGCATATGTTGATCAAGTGAGATGTCAGTATTGGGGGTGGTGTATAAATGGCATAAGCATAAAAGGCATGTGCTGTGGGTCCTAGTTACAGCCTGGGTTCAGTGCCAGGCAAATGCCCAACATTGGCCTGAGGGCTGATTAATGTCCAGCATCCAAATTTCCTGGCCCTACTTGATGCCCCACTCCCACCCTGCTCCCATGAGGCGAGAACTGGTGATTCACAGGTCACTTACGGGTGCTCCACCAAAGGGGCTTTTTGTGTTGAGTGAAGACAAGGTGGTATTAGTCCTTCCTGAGACCCTTCAGAGAGTCTTCCTGAGGACCTTAGGTTATTTGTGGTTCCCAGCCTGATCTCAGATGTCGCCAAAGCATGGGTATACATGCTTCTATGTATGTGCTCATGTAGATGGCCTGTGAATGCAAGCTTGTGTGTTTATGTGAGCATTTGCATGGGTTTGGGTGTAGATTTGTGCATATGTGTTTGTGTTAATATTTTTATGTGTTTATGCATGTATGTGTGTGCATACGTGCGTAACTACATGTGTAACTTGAATATAACTAGAGTTATATTCAAGGTCAAGGAGAGGAGGAATAAACTTGGAATATAACTGGGGAACTTGGGTTCCATATTAGCACAGTATCCCAGTCAAAGGAACATAGTCCAAAGTGTAATGAAAAATATTTCAAACTTTGACTTAGTGTTAGGATTACATTTGGCTGCAAGTATCAGAAACCCCAACAAGCAATGGCTTAAATAAATAAGGGGTTTAGTTTTCCACAGGCTTAAAAAGAAGTCTAAGAGTCAGCTATTTAGGCTGCTATAGCTGCTCAGGGATGGCCTCACGGAATCAGGCTTCCAGCTGCTTCCTCTGTCATCTTTATTGTAGATTTTCTTCTTCTTGGAGGCAGAATGGTGGCTGCACCATTGGAAGCACTGTGTCCATATTCTAGACAGGAAGAAGGCAAAAGGCGAAGGAACTTTTCTCCTGGTGTTTTGTTCTATTGCTGCATAGCAAACCATCCTAGAAGTTAGTGGCTTAGAAGATAGCAGTTTATTATTTCTCACAATTGTATAATCTGGGCTGGCTCAGCTGGCCAGTTCTTCTGCTCTATGTGGTGTCTGCTGGGTCTGGAAGTCCAAGATGGCTGCTTCACCCATGTGTCTGCTACCTCAGCTGGTATGGTTGGAACAGCTAGGGGCTGAGCATGCTTCTCTCTGTATAGCCTTTCCACATGGCCAGCTGCTTCTTCCTCTCAGGGTAGTTGGTCTCAAGGTAGCTGGATTTCATGGTGGCTTGAGAATGCCAGAATGTCACTTCTGCCACATTTTATTTGTCAAACCAAGTCACAAGGTCAAAGAGAAGAGAAATAAACTTCACACGGCCGGCCCTAGCTGCAAGGGAGGCTGGGAATTCGTGTGTTTTGCTTTCTAGCTCTGCAGTAGAGGAGGGCGATGGTGAAGGTGGTTGGAGCGGGTATTGTGTGAGCCATCTTCCAGTTTCTGCTCCACTTCATCTGTTACAGAAATGCGAAAGGGAAGTGAGTCTTTAATGCCCACAAGACATTTTAAAATGCTCTCCCTGTCACGACTCCTTTTGGTACCTCCCTGCAACCCTTCCCCTACACTTGCCCACGTGGCTTTTTGTCTCCCTCCCTTCTCCCTGCTTCGTTCCTCCAGCTCTTTTTATGTAGACCAACTTGGCCTGTAAAGCCTCTTCAGTTTCTGTGTTTTTGTCCCCCTAATTAGTACATTACTTTGGTTATGCGCCACAAACGAGAACCTGGGAGCTGGCCCATCAAGCCAGTCCTTTTCCTTAGAAACCAGGAGAAATGGGCAAGATTATGAATCCTCACACAGTGGTAATTTTGGTCCCTATCACACATGTCTGAGTGTGTGTGTATACGCTTGTGTGTATGTCATAGTCTCTTATCCCCAGACCCCCTGAGGCCCCAACAGCTATGGCTGGAGCCCCAGCGGTGTGTCGCTCCTGATTCTTTCATGGACATCCCCTGTGGTTTCTTCTGTTTAGCAGTAGATGGGATTTCTTGGACCAGATTTCAGGGGTGGGCAGCTGCAGCCCAGTGGCTAGGTCCTCCCTCCAACCCATTTGTGCCTGCAGGTATCTGGAGATCTGTTCGGCAGATGGCCAAGACACCCTCTTCCTGAGGGCCAAGGATGAGGCTAGTGCGAGATCCTGGGCAGCTGCCATCCAAGCCCAGGTCACCTCTCTGATGCCCTGGGTCAAGGACGAGCTGCAGGCACTGTTGGCAGCCACTAGCACACCTGGGAACCAAGACATCAAGCAGATCGGCTGGCTGACTGAGCAGGTGCCTGCTGGGCCCGGGACTTATCCTTCCCTCTCATCCCCTCCTTGGAGCTGACCCCCTTCCCATTGCCCCTCACTGTCTCACCCCACTCTGGCCCCCGACCTCTTCCCTTCCCAGTCCTCCTCACTGATGTCTTGCCCCCTACAGCTGCCCAGTGGGGGCACAGCACCCACCTTGGCCCTGCTGACTGAAAAGGAGCTCCTCCTCTATGGCTGTCTCCCCAAGACCCGTGAGGCCCTGAGCCGGCCAGCCCGTACCGCCCCACTCATCGCCACCAGGTATCCATGGGCAGGCGAGGGTGTGTGTCTCCCCCAGAGCTTGGGGGAAGATGTTCTATGGAGACTTCAGAAGCTGGAGACTCCAGCCCCATTCTGCCCTGAGTTATTCCCCAGCTGACCTGAAACAAATCTCTACCCTGTCTGGGCCTCAGTTTCCTCATCTGTAAAATGGGGGCTTGGAAGAGAAGGATGTGAGGTCCTGCCTGTCCTCCTTCATTGACATCTACTCTGCTCAACCTTGTGCTTCACAGTTTGGGGGACAGAGAGCTGACCCCAGCAGTCTACCTTCAGGGAGCAGTCTGGTTGGGGAGACTGACCCAGGAACAGCCTTTACGATGCAGAATTATAGGAACCACTTAACTTTGCCTGGCTTGGTAGGGGAAGCTTCAGGCAGGAGGTGATATCTGAGCGGGACTTTGACAGATGAGTAGAAGTCTGCTTCTTAAGAAAGGGCAGAAGAACATCTCACACAGAGAGAATGGCATGGTCAGAGGTGCAGAGGCCTGAAGGGCTATGGCCTGTTCATGGATCTGTGAGTGTGCTGTACCCACGTGTAGAAGCTCTGCAGGAAATGGACAGAAATGAGACAGGGAGTTGGCAGGACCTGATCTTGCAGAGCTTCCATTGCCTGGTTAGGGAACATTAGCTTTATCTTAAGAGTTGTGACAGAGTTGAAGGGTTTTAGCCTGGGAGGGAGGTGACTTGGGTTTAAAAAAGAATTTTTTTAAAAGAAGAAGTGTTTGAAAAGAATCCCTGTGGCTGCCACCTGGAAAATGCCCTGGAGGAGGCAGGAGGGAAGCTGGGAGGCTGCTGCAGTCACGCAGGAGAGACCTGGTGGCTGGGGAGGTGGAGGTGGGTGGAGGCAGCAGATGGAGAAGAAAGGCCGCATTTGCATTGGAAGACACATGGGTGGTAAAATTAACCGGGCTTAGAATTTGCCAGATGGGGAGGGTGAGGGAGGTGTCCCGGATGAATGGAAGAACCGGAGGTTGGAGCTTGTGTCTGGGCAGGCAGTGGGACTAGGGGTGGGAGGAGGCCACAGCAAGATGCTGAGTTGAGTTCAGTGTGTGGGGGATGGATAGGGAGCTTGGCCAGGAAGCCTGGGGACTATGTGTCTGTAGTTCAGGGCTGGAAAGTAGGGGACTGGATATTAGCAGCGGCTCCAAGGGGGAACTGAGGCTACAAGAGTATGTGTGGAGTGAGGAGTGAGGAGAAAAGAGGGCTAAGGGCCAGAACTCTGACGTCTGCTGCCCAGAGAGGGGCAGTGAGTTGCCCAAGGTTACACAGCAAGTGGGAGTCAAACTGCAGAGTATAGACCCTTATGGCCCATGTCTCCTCACTCTGGGCTGGGCTCTGGCCCATGTGTCAGGAGCCTGCTGGCTACTAAGGATAAGCAGGTCATGGATCGCCTACCTAATCAAGTGACTCATTAATGCAGGCCACAAGGGTTTATTGCACACCTACTGTATGCCAGGCGTTGTTTTTGTTGCTGGGAATATGGTGATGAACAAATTAGACAAAAAATTCATACCCTAGATGATATTCTAGTGAAAAAGACAACAAAAGCCCAACTGAAACAAAAAATAAGTATAATTTCTGGTACCATGATGAAAAGTCAGACTAGTGAGTGGCAGGAGTGCTGTTTTAGATAGGGAGGTCAGGAAAGGCTTCTCAGGGGAGATGATATTTGAGCGGAGACCTGAAGGAAGTGAGAGAGTGAGCAATGCAGATAATCAGGGAAGAGTGTACTTGGCAGAAGGAACAGCATGTGCAAAGGTGCTGAGGCAGGAGTGTGCTTGGTGTGTTTGAAGACACCAGTATGGCTGGAGCCATGGGAGCAAGGGGGAGGGTGGCAGGAGATGGTCTCCTATGACTGAATCAGTGCTTATCTCCCCCCATTAGATGGTGAAGGAGTCACAGAGTCCCTTGCCAGGTTACTCCCCACCTTGCCCCAGAACTATTTTTCTGTTGCCTGAGGCCTCATGCTTAGCCCTCTGCCCCCCCTGCCCCCAGGCTGGTGCATTCAGGCCCCTCCAAGGGCTCAGTGCCCTACGATGCAGAGCTCTCCTTTGCCCTGCGCACGGGCACACGCCACGGTGTGGACACTCACCTGTTCAGTGTGGAGTCACCACAGGAGCTGGCTGCCTGGACCCGCCAGCTGGTGGATGGCTGTCATCGGGCCGCTGAGGGTGTGCAGGAGGTGTCTACAGGTGGGCTGAGTGGATCTGGGAGTGCCTCTCTGGCGTTGGGCCTCTAATCCCCAGGGGCATTCAAGCTTCCTTCTTCAGGATGCTTCAGGAGAGGGATAGAAAGTGGGGTTTGAGGTCTCTGAGGGCCCTCTGTTTTGGATGTGCAGGTGTCCTGGAAGGTAGCCAGGTAGGTAGACTCTCTTTTGTTTTTAAAGATTTTATTTTTTTTCCTTTTTCTCCCCAAAGCCCCCCAGTACATAGTTGTATATTCTTTGCTGTGGGTCCTTCTAGTTGTGGCATGTGGGACGCCACCTCAGCGTGGTTTGATGAGCAGTGCCATGTCCGTGCCCAGGATTTGAATCAATGAAACACTGGGCCGCCTGCAGGAGTGCACAAACTTAACCACTCGACCACGGGGCCAGCCCCCTCCCTTTTTTTTTTTGAGGAAGATTGGCCCTGAGCTGCCACCCGTGCCCATCTTCCTCCATTTTTTTAATATGTGGGATGCCTGCCACAGCATGGCCTGACAAGGTCTGCACCCAGGCTCCGAACCAGTGAACCCTGGGCTGCCAAAGCAGAGCATGTGAACTTTAACTGCTGTGCCACCGGGCCGGCCCTGGGAGACTCTTTTTCTTGGGTTTTCTTGCCCTAGCTTTGTGATTCTGCTGGTGAGAGATGGCACTTGGGGTAGGTTGCCAGAAAAAATTCAAGACACCCACTTAAATTTGAATTTCAGATAGCAAAAAATACTTTTTTAGCATAAGTATCTTCAGATTGTCCACTGTTTATCTGAAATTCACGTTTAACTGGGCAATTTTGCAGGTCCCTAAGATCTCCAAAAGCCATGCTTGGTGGGTTTGCTGTTGCCTCTATAGGGAGTGGGCCACCTGTCCATGGCAGAGTTTAAGCTCCCCTTTTCCACTTTTGGTACTACTGGAAGTGGGACTAGAAGTGGGCTGTTGGTTCTTTGTGGGCCCATCTTTCTGCATTTTAGGGTGGGAGTGACTCTATGCAGGGTGGATGTACAGATGGCATAAGAGACAGTGAGCCTCCCATCCCTGGTGGTATTCAAGCCCCACTTTTGGAGCTGCCAGTGGGGGTTGGAGCTGGGGCTTGTGGTCTCCAAGGTGCTGGCTATGCCGGTGCTCATGCCCATGTATCCTCCCTGTGCCCATGTGCCCTCCCTGCAGCCTGCACATGGAATGGCCGTCCCTGTACCCTCTCTGTGCACATCGACAAGGGCTTCACATTGTGGGCGGCTGAGCCAGGTGCAGCCCGAGCTGTGCTGCTTCGACAGCCCTTCGAGAAGCTGCAGATGTCCTCAGATGATGGTGCCAGTCTCCTTTTCCTGGACTTCGGGGGCGCTGAAGGAGAGATTGTGAGTGGAGGGGGCAGGGGGCTGTGCTCACCTGGAGGCCAGGCTGGATGGGGCTCCTGACCCTTCTCTCCATCCACCCCGCAGCAGCTGGACCTGCATTCGTGCCCCAAAACCATGGTCTTCATCATCCACTCCTTCCTCTCAGCCAAAGTCACCCGTCTGGGGCTCTTGGCCTAGAGGTCGCCAGATGCATTAGCCCTGAAGAGGGTGTGTCCACCACATGGCCTGACCTGGCCCTCCGCTGACTGCCTGCTCACCGCTGGGCTGAGGGAAGGGAGAGGAAAAGAACAAGGGTGCAGAGACCCAGCCCCTGAGGGAGGCTGGGATATTCTTGGGAACTGGGACCCAGACTCAGGACACAGTGGATCCTGCCTGTGATGGGGTAGCCTCCCTGTTGCCCCCCCAAACCCCCACCAGTGCCTTTTGCAGAGAAATATTTTGTGTACACAGAGCCATTCCGAGCCTGGGACCTGCCCCTGTGGGGATCTTGACCCCAGCCAACAACTGCCAGTCCTCCTAGAGGCCCCTATGCCACCCTCAGAGGCCCCATCTGAAGCTGGGGTCCTAGGCAAGAGAAAGAGGAGGAGCTTTTCTGTTCTTTTCTCCCCTCAGCTCCCCACCGTGGGGCATCTGGTTTTTCTCTTAATCCTCTCCCTCTCCTCCTCACTCTTGGATAAATAAACAGCCTGTGAGCACATAGGCAGCCTGGCCCAGTGTCTGTGGTTTGTGCCTTGGCCCTTGGGTCCTGTGGTGGCCCCTGTAGTGCCAAGATGGATCAGACCCAGGATGGGGGCCCCTTTCCCTGGAGAAGAGCAGGCCTTTAGCCCCAGGGTCAGAAGAGAGTTTATTGATTATCTTTTGTCGAGTAACAAATTACCCCCAAATTTAGCAGCTTAAAACAACAAACATTTATTATCTTTTAAGTTCTGTGGATTAGGAATTTGAGAGGGGCTAAGCTGGGTTGTTCTCATCTCAAGGTCTTTCATGAGGTTACAACCAAGATGTTGGCTGGGTCTGCGCTCATCTGAAGGCTTGACTGGGGCTGGAGGATCTGTTTCCAATATTGCTTGCTCATGGCTGCTGGCAGGAAGCTCCAGTTCCTCACCACACGGGCCTAACCACAGGGCTAGGTGAGCGTGCTCATGACAAGGCAGCGGGCTTCCCCCAGAGTGAGTGACAGAAGAGAGCCAAGAGGAATCTACAGTGCCTCTTATGACCCAGTCTTGGATGTCACATACTGTCACTTCCGCTTTATTCTCTGCATTAGAAGTAAGTCACTAAGCCCAGCCCACACTCAAGGGAGGGGAATTAGGCTCCACCTCTTGAGAAGAGGAGTGTCAGAGAATTTGTGGACCTAGTTTAAAACCATCATTGACAGCCTGAGGCCCCTTTCCTGCAGAAGGGAGGACACTTGGAGTGTGCTTCGTGGAACATTCTTTGGAAGCTGTACTATGCTAGCTGGATATGTTTGCCATGTTTATAACTCCCCACTTGTGCGTTGTCCACAAAATCACAGCGACAACAGTAATGGCAGCTTACATTCAGAGGGTGCTTGCTCTCTGCCAGGCACTGTGCATACATTTCCTCATCGGATCCTCACCACACACCTGTGTGGTAGGCACGACGAGCTCCATTTCACAGGTAAGGAAGCTGGGGCTTGGAGGGAGAGAGTGACTTGCCCAAAGTCACACAGCTATGAAATGTCTGAGCCTGGATTCAAACTAGGTCTCTCTGACTTCAGAGCCCTGTTCCCCTTAGATACTTTCTGGCCCTGCACTATCCATTAGAAATGCAATGTGAGCCACATATGTAATCACAAATTTTCTAGTAGCCACATTGGAAAAAGTAAAAAAGATGAACATAATTTCAAGAATATATTTTATTTAACCCAGTAGATCAAAATATTATCACTTCAACACATAATATAAAAATTTATTGGGGCTGGCCCCGTGGCTGAATGGTTAGGTTCGTGTTCTCCGCTTTGGCGGCCCAGGGTTTCACCGGTTCGGATCCTGGGCATGGACATGGCACTGCTCACTGGGCCATGTTGAGGCAGCATCCCACTACCATAACTGGAGGGACCTGCAACTAAAATGTACAGCTACGTACTGGGGCGATTTGGGGAGAAAAAGCAGAAAAAGAAAAAAAAAGAAGATTGGCAACAGTTGTTAGCTCAGGTGCCAATCTTAAAAAAAAAATTATTAATGAAATCTTTTACATTCTTGTTCTCATACTAAGTCTTTGAAATCTGCTGTGTATTTTATGTCTATAGCACGTCTCTATTCAGATGCCAAATTTTCATTGGAAATACTTGATTCGTATTTAGATTTCATAAAATTTACAGTTGAAAAAGGTAGATTCACATACCCAAGTTGTTCCAAACCTACTAAAGTTTTCCAGTAACTGACCTGAATATCAGTTTTTAAATTAAAGTTAAATTAAATTAATTCCTCATTCATACTAGCTACATATCAAGTGCTCAGTAGCCACATGTGGCTTGTGGCTATTGTATTAGACTAAGCAGTTCTAATCGAGCCTCCACATGAAGAAATGGAGGCCCACATGAAGTCACATAACAAGCCAGAGCCAGAGCTGGTTCTGGAAGCCTGGGGAAATGCAGATAAGCAGAGAGATTTCCAGCCTTTGCCACCTATCCATCTGCCCATCCGTCAGTCCACTGTTCATTGGAGAAATATCTAGTGCATACCTGCTCTGTCCTTGGGGTTAGGGGCTGATTGCTGGGAGCAAGACTGACATGTCCCTATGCATGGGGGAAAGAAATTCAGCAGGGCTCTCATAACCAAATGTGTGACTCAGATTGGACAGACACATGGAAATAGCAAAGAGGCCAGTGGGGACCAGACTTGCTCTGGGTGGTTAGGGGAGGTTTCTCTCAGAAGGAGGCCCGAAGCTGATGTCCATCTGAAGCTTTTAAAAATCAGCTACTGCTGCAATAATGCTGTAGGAAAAAACAACCCTAATCTCAGTGGCCACAGCAACAAACATTTATTTTCATGCTCCAGGAGCTGCATGTTGACTGCAGTTTGACTCTTAGAAGCTAAGCTTGGCTGAGTGGCTTTGGTCCGGGCTGTGGGTTGGGCTCAGGTCTACCCTATGTTTGTTCCTTCTGGAGCCCAGGATGAAGGGGCATCAGCTCCCAGGGTATGCTCGTCTCATGGCAAGTCCATGGAGTTCCAAGGCAAGCAAATTGCACGAGCACATCTGTGTCCTCTGTCTGTGTTATGTCTGCTCTCTCTCCACTTGCCAAAATGAGTCATGGAGCTGAGCCTGATGTTGAGGGGGAAGGAAGAGGGGAGGAATAATTGTTCGATAACAGAACTATCGTCAACCAGTAGGAGTCAGTCAGGTAGAAGGGGGAATAGCATCCCAGGTGAGAGATTTGAGGTGGGATGGAACATAGGGCTTCCAAACTCCTGGAATCTGGGTTTTTTTTCCATCACTTTCATTGCCTAAGACACAACACCGTCCAAAACTCCACAACATGGCAACTGAAAGTGGACCCTTGTGGATGGAATATGGTGGGCGATGGGGATGGTGGTGGGAAATAGTCCCTGGCTCCTATATGGGCTGGTATGTGTAGTATGGTATGTGGGTAGGATAGCAGGGGATGTTGGCAATGGCCATTGAGTTTGGTATAGGTGGGAGCAGCATAACAGGCACTAGGGAACACCCCTCATACTACCAGCTTGGTCCCTTGGGCAATCAAAACTGGAAAGGGGTAGCTCTAACTCCCTCTGACCTCCTGCCTCCTGCTCTGGTCATGAAGGGGGAAGTTGACATCTCCCTGTGGGGCTGCTAGGAGAAGGTCCAGATTTGAATGAGCACAGTTTTAAGAAGCTGAGAAACCTGGGTTCAAATCCTGGCTCCTCCCTGACTCCCACATTGGAAGTCCTAAAAGTGGTTTCCTTCCAGCTCTCGAATTCCTCTCTTTTGTGATTCTGGGGACAACACTGAGAGTAATGGGGGAAGGGCCACCGTGAAACAATAAGTAGGACCTGAAACAGGGAGTTGCTGTACCTCGAAGGATAGGGTCCAAGCTTGGGGGTCACCAGGGAAGGAGAAGGGGCATTGTCTGTCCTTGGCATGGTGGGTGAGAGGCTTCTCCCCTCAACATAACTCCCGTCGGGATGCAGGTGCTGCTACCGTGATGGGGCTGTGAGGCATGCGTGCTCCCGTCCGTGGCCAAATTAGGACAGAACATCTTCCCTTTGGACTAAAAAATCTGGCAGTAAACCTGAATATTTTTCCAGTTGGAGTGTAGATCACAGAGTGTCCAGGAACTTGTCTCTAGAGTCCAAGGGTTTTCCAGGAATTTTGAAATTTTGTATTTTCACTGTGCTAATTCCTCCAAATGATCAGACCACATCCTAGGTTATCTGGAGAACCACAATAAAAACCAAGACCCATAATACAATTCTTGGCCCATTTTTGCCTTTATTCTTTTGACTGAATTGGCACCCAGCAATCGTCTAAGGATACAGTGTGAACTTTATTGCAGTATGTCTCAAACTCTTGGAATCGGAATCACTGCCCCAAGCTCCACGATCTCTTTCTGGACGACTGGCACAGCCTCCTAGATGCTCTCCTGATGTGTCTACCCACCCTCCCACCCCCAGTGCAGTGTATTCTCTACACAGAAGCTGCTTTGCAGGCAAAGAAGCTGGGAGTCAGCAGGGGTGACTAACTTGACCATGGCTATCAGACAGCAAGCAGCAGAGCCGCGATGGGAACCCAGCCAGTCTGCCCTCGAATCAGTCAACCAGTGGTAAGAACAGGGCTTTGGGATCAGACTGGCCTTTGCGTGGATCCCAGTTCTGCTGTGCACTAGTTGTATGAATTTCGGCACTTGACTACCTTTTGTATTTTCAGTTTTCTTGCCTGTAAAATGGGCCAATAATGACCTCAGTTCTAATGAGGAATCAAAGAGGTCAGTTGTAGCAGAGGCCGTCAGTGCCTAATTCAGAGTGCTGGGCCAGTGTCTGCATCTTATTGACAGCACAGGCCTCCCTGCACAGGCAGAGCAGAAGCACAGAGGAATTAACACACGTAGGAGCATCCTTGCACCGTGACTGGTAGTACATGACTACCCTAGCTTCCTCTCCCCTTGGGTGAAGTAATTCTGAGGAATGTGTTCTTTACCATCTCCCAGAGCTCCCCAACAGAATTAAGACCCAGATGCCCACCATGCTAACTGGTTTGATAAAACACTTTTTTTTTTTAAAGATTGGCACCTGAGCTAACATCTGTTGCCAATCTTTTTTTTTCTTCTTCTCTCCAAAGTCCCCCAGCACATAGTTGTATATTCTAGTTCTAGGTCCTTCTGGTTGTGCTAAAACACTCTTTATTGTCTGTCTCCCCTTCCCTGTTTCATTCCCTGACTATAGTGTTTCCTGAGATCACCTGCCAGCACTCAAATCCTTGTCTCAGGGTCTGCTTCTGGGGAATGCAAACTAAAACATAAAGCAATCATTTGTTCAACGGGTATTTATTAAGCTCTTCTAGGAGTCAGACTGTGTGCTAGATCCTGGGGGTATTGCAGTGAACAAGACAGAAGGTGTCCCTGCTGTCGGGGAGCTCAAACGCTGGGTAATAGGCAATGGCAAGAAAACAAATAATGCTGTCATCTTGGATCATGACAAGTATTGTGAAGAAAATGATGTGATGGTGATGGGAGCAGTTTATATGGAGTGGTCGGAGAGGGCCTCTCTGAAGAGCTGGTATTTAAGCTGAGACATGAAGGATGAGAAAAGGGTCAGCCATGAAACAATTTGGAGGAGCATTCCAGACAGAGAATAGTAAGTACAGAGGCTCTGAGATAAACATGAGCTTGGGGTATTGAAGGAGCAAAATAAAATTATGTAGTCAAAGAGGAGTCAACTAGAGAGAACATCAGGAGAAGTAAGTAGTAAGAAGTAAGTAAGCAGGTTGGAGAAATAAAAGTAAGTGGAGGCCAGATCATGCAGGCCCTAGGACACTGTAGGAAACCTGGGTTTTATTCCAAAGGCAATGGCAAGCCACTGGGAGTTTTCAGCAGAGGAGTGATGTGATCTGAGTTAATAAAACAAACCAACAAACTCTCTTAGGCTCTGTGTGGGAAATGTGTGTAGGAGACAAGGGCAAGGGTGGAAGCAAGGAGACCAGGCAGTAGGCTACCTGTAGTTGTTTTTGATGAGATGATGGTGGCCTGGGCTAGAGTGGAAGCAGGGGAAGGAGAGAGTGGGAAGTGGATAGATTAGAGACATTTTGGAGTTAGGGCTGACAGGACTTGCTGACAGACGGAGCGTGGAGATGGAGGGAGAGGACACATAAATGACTCCTCTGTTTCTCCTAGTGCAACTGAGAGGATGCTTGGGTCATTTACTGAGAAGGGCCAGACGGGCAGGGACAGGTTTTGGGTGAGGATGTGTGTGTGGAAACGAAGAGGTCTGTATTAACTTAAAGGTGGTCATTAGACACCCAAGGAGAGGTGCCACTAAACTGCTAAACTATGGGTCTGTAACTCCAGAGGTCTGGTCCAGGTTGGAGCCATGACTCACGAGGTCTTTAACCTATAGTGCAGCGCTGTCCAATTGAAATAGAATGAGAGTCACGTATGTAATTTAAAATTCCCCAGTGCCCCCATTAAAAAAGTGAAAAGAAATAGGTGAAATTAATTTAAATAATATATGTATTTAACTCAATATATCCCACATATTATTTCAACATGTAATCAATATAAAAATTATTGATGAGATGTTGTGCATTCTGGTCTTCGACATCAGGCGTGTGTTTTACATTTAGAGCTCACTTAACTCGCACTCGCCACACTTCAAGCGCTCACCTGCCCCGGGCCGGCTAGGGCCTCCCGATGCTTCAGCGCAGCGGGACAGGTTTTTCAAACCCGGGTACCCAGACGCGCCCGGACCGTTCAGAGGAGGCACTTCCGTTGGGACATCCCGGACCGAAGTCGCGGCGGAACGGAAGTCGCGTGTGCGCGCGCAGCGGCGGACGGCCGAGCGGGGCTGCGGATCGGCTCCGAGGAGCTTCCGTGGCTCGACGCTGGGCCCTCGGGCTGCGGGAGGTGAGCGGCGCGCCGGTGGCGGCGGCCTGTGCAGCGCCCAAGGCCCGCGCAGCAGGGGCGGCGGGGACCGGGAAGCGCGCGGCGTTCAAGGGGAGGACGGCGAGGACCCTGGAGTCAGACAGTCGGGGGCTGCCCCCAGCCCCGCTGCCTACTCGCTGGTGACCTTGGGCGGGTCACCCCTCTTCCTCCCGAGCCTTAGCTTCGTCATCCGTGAAGTGGGCGTGATAGCAGAACCTGCCTCGCGGGGGTGCCCTGAGCATCGGATACGGTAATCCCGGTGGAGCGCTTAGCACCGCGCCTGACAGAGGGTGACCACGCCGTGAAATGTTTGGGATGCTTTATTGTTTATGTTTATTTATGTTGAGATGAGACTGTTGTCTCACAGTTAGTGCTGACTACCAATTAATTTCCGGGCCTCCACTGAGGCCCCTACGTTGTGCTATGCGAGCACTTTATTTGTGTTTTCACATTTGGTCCTGGCAGCAGACGTGGAGATAGGTACCAGTATTTTCCCCATTTTGCACATGAAGAAATGGAAGCTCCCAGTTACCTGGCTAGGCAGCAGTTGGGCCAGACTCTGACTCTAGGGTCTTAACCACAATGCTCTATAACCACGGTGAAAGGGGGTGTGGGCGGCAAATGTGAAGTTACTGAAAACTTACTGTATGCCACATTGGGTTTTTAATAGCCTCTTTAACTCTCGCAGCACCCCTCGGAGGTAGGTACTACTTTTATCCTTTTGTTTGGGATGTGGAATTGGCAGTCAGAGACAGGAATTTGACTTGCCCAAGGTCACACAACAAGTAAGTGGCAGAATGGGTGACTTTAAAGCTCACATTAAAAGTCTGCTCTTATCTGACATTGAAAGTAGGTTAACATTGCTCCTGCCTAAGGTGCTGGTGGTATATACAGCAGGTGATCAGGTTGGAGAGGTAACAGACCACATCGGCTCATTTTACATGTACGGCACCTGCTAGAATGGGAGACGCTGCGGATGTAGAATGAGATTTGTTCCCTGCTTTCAGGGACCTCCCAGCTTATAAGGGATGGCAGAAGTATAAGTAGTAATTAACAGCAAAGTGTGGTGAGTCTTGTGAGAGAAGGAGGTTTTGGGAACCAAGAGGACGACCCCAACCTAGACTTTGGGGATGGTGGCTAGGACAGGCTTCCAGGAGGAAGCAGAGACCTGAAAGTAGCAGAGGAGTTGGCCAAGTCAGTAGAGAGAAGATACCAGCTAGAGAGAACAGCATGTGTAAAAGCTTAGAAGTGAGTGAAGGTCACTACAAGGATGTCTGGTATCCTGGAGTGAGGCAGTCGGGCCAGAGATGTGGGGTCCATTATGAATGTGTGGTGGGAGTGTGTCTCTGTCTTGTACTTTGAGTCACTTGAGTTCCTTCTGGGAGGCAACCGCTGTTTCTTATGGGTTCTGGAGATACTGTGCGCATTTACAAGTAGGTCATTTTGCACGTGTAAGAGTATATCCAGAGGATAAATACTTAGGAATGGAACTGCTTGGTCAAAGGGTTTGTTATGTTTGTAACTTTGCTGGAAAGTGGCCGATTGTCCACTGTAAAAGTTGTGCCATTTTCCATTCCCCCAGCCATGTGTGAGAGGGCCTGGGTGGGGAGTTTGAAGGCGGTAATTTGAGACTCTTGGAGGGTAGAAGGAGTCACTGATCAGACATACAGTGTCCCATGTTAGATACTTTCCTTTTGAAGGAACTCCAAGGAAGATGCCCTCAGACGGTAAGTGGTTTTCACAGTATCGGGAGGCAGTGTAGCAAGATGGCTAGGGGCATGGGCTTCGCAGTAATACAGACATTTGTTTGCATCCTGGTTCGGCTGCTTACTGGCTGTGGGAGCTTAGGCAAATTGGTCAGCCTCTCTATTTCCTCATCTCTGAACGGGGGTAATAATAGTGTCTGTTGCCTATGTTGTGAAGATTTAATGAATTAATACACTTAAACAGCCCTTGGAGGGGCCGGCTTGGTGGCGCAGCGGTTAAGTGTGTACGTTCCACTTCGGCGGCCCGTGATTCCCGGGTTCGGATCCCGGGTGTGGACATGGCACTGCTTGGCAAGCCATGCTGTGGCAGGCATCCCTCATATAAAGTAGAGGAAGATGGGCATGGATGTTAGCTCAGGGCCAGTCTTCCTCAGCGAAAAGAGGAGTATTGGCAGCAGTTAGCTCAGGGCTAATCTTCCTCAAAAAAAAAAAAAAAAAAAAGAGGAAAAAAACCCTTCTTATAACTGTTCCTGGCACAAGAGGCTACTTTGGTATTTTGTCAGGGTTTCTCATCTCATCTCCACTGCATCTTTGTTTTGAAAAGAGACTGCCTGAATTTGCATCTCATCTCTGGCACTCCTTTGTGTGATCCCGGGCAAGTTGCTTCAGTTTTTTCACCTGTAAAACAGGGATAATATTATTAAGAGTATCTTCTTTTTGGGTTTTTGTGAGGATTAAATGTATTGATACATTTGAAGTGCTTAGAACAGTGCCTTGTACATAGTGTTCAGTAAATGTTGGTAATGTCTGTCATTCTTTTGCAGACTTTGGGCTGTTTTAGTGCCATGCATCCTTTACGGTGTGTCCTCCGAGCACACAGGTGTCTGAGGTGGCGGCCCTTGGCCTCTGTGTCCTGGCTGCTGCTCAGGACCTGCAGGGCATCCTGTAATCTCTCCAGCACCACATGTCCCAGTCCAGAGAGGCAGCAGGAGCATGGAGTTCAAAAGGATTTCAGCTCCAGGCTGGCCACTGGACCGACTTTTCAGCATTTTTTGAGAAATGCTTCAGTTCCTCAAGAGAATCTGTCTTCTCTCGACGTGGAGGACCCACCACCATACCTCACAGTGGATCAGCTTTTAGGAAGGCAGAGAAAAGGTTGGTTTTACTTTTCTTTGGGCTTGCTGCTTTGTTGCTTTCCAGCATCCATGGGCTGATTCTTAACTGTTCTTTCGTTACAGACCTGGCTTTGGAGGGTTAACAGTGTGGGAAGGCTGCTAAATTCTGGGATTGTCAAACTGCATGAAGTAACATTAACAGAAAGAAACTTATGGTGGTGGTCCAGGTGACTGAGGGTAGAAGACCTGGGGAGTCCTCTCTTTGGTTACCTGTGGAAACCCTATGATCTCTGTTCTAATTTTTAGATTGTCGTAAGTTATAAGGCAGCTTCACAATTGGTGCTATAGAAATTCACTCTTTATGCTTAGGCAGAGATTTTCTTAGAAACGTTATGCAGTCAGTTAAAATGCCTTAAAAAAAAAGTTTGAAGAGACATTAAGGGACAACCAGACCTCTCCCACTTTGTGCTGTTTCTAGAAAGTATTTCCCTTTTATCATTCTCAAAAGAATTAGGTTGCAGTCATTTGCTGCAAATTATTTGTAACTTGCTATTTTCATTTAATATTTTTCCAAATACTATCCTCTTCGTAATTAAATTTTAGAAAAACTTGGTACAAAATATAACATTGTGTTGTACTATGATGTTTCCAACCTCTCCCCTATAGTTAGACATTAGGTTGTTTCAAAAATTTTTATGTTATAAATAACGCTATAATAAGTGTCTCATACACACACACACACACGTATACCTGTATAGATAGATATTGCTTCTATTAATTTTTTTTTCCAGAATAAATCTCTAGGAGTTGAATTAGTAAATCAAGGAGTATGTACACCTTGTGACTTCTGCTAAGTATTTTGCCGTCCTTTATAATTTGTTGTCCCCCTCAATCCCTCTCTGACATAAGTGTTGGTGTTGTTTTTCTTTCTTTTTTTTTGGTGAGGAAGATTGCCCTGAGCTAACATCTGTTGCCAATCTTCCTCTTTTTTTTTTCCTCCTCCCCAAAGCCCCAGTACACAGTTGTGTATCCTAGTTGTAAGTCCCTCCAGTTCTTCTGTGTGGGATGCTGGCACAGCATGGCTTGATGAGCGGTGCGTAGGTCCATGCCCAGGATCTGAACTGGCAAACCCTGGGCCACTGAAGCGGAGTGTGCGAACTTAACCACTACACCACTGGGCTGGTGCTGGTATTTTCTTTTTTTGACAAGGAAAGTGAGCCAAGGAAGGTTTAAAAAAATTCTGATGTTTTCTTTCTTTCTTTTCTTTTTTTTAAAAATACTGCTATCTTCTAGTGGTTTTCATGTGATTCTTTGTCATTCAACTTTAACTCCATTTGGAATTTATCTGGGTCCGTGGGTTAAAGTGTGCAGGTGGGGGCTGGGGTTGATAACAGGAATTTAGTTCGGAGAGGCTTGCCAGAGTGAAATTGTGTTCTTAAAACTTTGTGCAGGGCCGGCCCCATGGCCTAGTGGTTAAGTTCACGCTCTCCACTTTGGCGGCCCAGGGTTTTGCCGGTTTGGATCCTGGGCTTGGACATGGCACCGCTCATCAAGCCATGCTGAGGTGGCATCTCACATGCCACAACTAGAAGGACGCACAACTAATAATACACAACTATGTATGGGAGGCTTTGGAGAGAAAAAGGAAAAAATAAAATCTTTAAAAAAAATTAAGAAACTTTGTGCAAATGTGTTTTATGTCATTATAGCCATGCTTGCTTTCATTGAAGATGTTTGGAGTTACTGTAGGAAGTTGCCTCATTTTTTTTGTGTGTCTTTATGTACCCTCTGCCCACTGCTGCTACCTCTAGAGGCTAGGGAACCTCATTTTGAGAAGGAGTGTAACATGTGAATTTAAATTTCTTTTTCCCTCAGGTGGGTAATCAGTGCTATTGGCTAGTCCTCCCTTTTCTAATTGTTTTTTTAACCGTATTTCCTTGATTCTTAGGTGCATGTTTTTCCCATATTTTAAATGACATGGCTTATAACTGGTATGTGTTTATAATGTTGTATGTCTTTTGTCTGAAAGGTTGTCATTAATTTGAGGGTACATCTGGCAATTAATGGTGTCCTCGAATTGAGGCAGCAGGGGATTTAGTGGATAACCAGTTACCTTAGGTGTTTCTGGGGCATTTGGGAAGGAGCCCTTTTGAGACATGTGGTCTCTTTTTGTCTGCCTACCATGGAATCATCCTCTCATTGCAGTCTACCTGGAGACCTATGGCTGCCAGATGAATGTGAATGACACGGAGATAGCCTGGTCCATCTTACAGAAGAGTGGCTACCTGCGGACCAATAACCTCCAAGAGGTACATGCGTTTCCTGCTTCTCCTTATTTCCTGGCCCTCAGGGAAACTGCATTTGTGCCAGTTCTTAGATGCAGTTTCAGGAGCAGGGTACCGCCTGGTGGGAGTGAGTTCCTTGGGTAAAGTGTGTAGCATGGGACTGAGATGTACTTTTGTTCCAGTGATTTTTGAAACTTTTATGGTGGTGTTCACCTTCAGGCAAGTAACTAAGTTAAATATGGGCTTCGAGGAGGAGGGGAATGGGGAGTTAGTGGTTAATGGATACGCAGTTTTAGTTGGGAAAGATGAAATAGTTCCAGAGGTTGATCGTGGTGATGGTTGCACAACACTGTGGATGTACGTAATGCTACTGAACTGTACACTTAAAAATGGTTAAAATAGTAAATTTTATGTTACGTGTGTTTTACTACAGTCAAAAAAGAAGGGGCCGAGGGCAGTGATTCTACAAGGTTCATTTCAAAGATCATAATTTTCGTTTTTTTCCTTGCTTTCCACTCAGGCTGATGTGATCCTCCTTGTCACATGTTCTATCAGGTGGGAATTTGTTCTTTACCTAGGGAATGGGTATATCTTATATAATAATGCCAGGCTGGCCTGCTATGGAGCTAAGCCAGTGGATTTGCCATTTTACAGCAATGGTGATAGTAATGATAGAGCTGGTTGACATTTGCTGAGCACGTACTGTATGTCAGGTCCTGTGCTGAGCACTGTACACGCACTGATTTAATTCTCACAACAACCCTATGACCTAGGTGCTCTTATCAAACACATTTTATAGAGGAGGAAATGGAGAGTGTGCTGAATCACCCAACTTTTCCTAAGGATTTTCTTGTAGCTAATGTCGCATGCTTCTGAGGTAGCGCCCATCGTAAGGGCTAGGGTGCAGTCAGTGGCCAGGGGACAGAGTTCTTCTGAACAGAGACGGGTGGCATCGTGAGAGGTGAACGTGCCGTGTTTCTCACTTTGTTTCTATGTACAAGCATAGACGTGTTAGTGTTAGTGTTTCCTCAGCTAGCTGTACTCTTGATGAATTAATCCAGCATTTTTGTTCTGAGGGTCTCTTCTGCAAGACACGGAAGTAGGTGCTTTGGGAGATTCAGAAATGAACCTTCCCTGGAACCTGGCTTTAAGGAGCTTAGTCTCATGTGGGAACTAAGACGGATACTAAGACGGATAAATAGCTTTAACATGTGGCAGAAAGCACTAGGTAAAAAAGTCAATAAAAAGGAGAGATTGCTAAGTGGAGGGAACGGGAGAGTTAAAGTGATAGAGTAGTTAAGCGGAGAATAAACTCTCCAACAGAGGAGGGTTGAGGAAGGCTTGTCGGGATTTGGAGATGTGCAGGAAGGGCGTCGTTCTGGGAATGGTAAATTACAGCAAGTGGTGCTTCCATTGGCTCCCTGCCTGCCTTCCCTAAGCCTAAGAGGTAGATACTCATTTAAAGAATTGATGGTTATTTTTATTTTCTTCCCACTGACCTACTTTTTAGATTGTTCTGCAGTTTATTTTCAGGTTTATCTCTACCTCTTTTGATCTCTGTAGGGAGAAGGCCGAACAGACCATCTGGAATCGTTTACATCAGCTCAGAGCCCTGAAGACAAAGCGGCCTCGCTCCCGAGTGCCTCTGAGGATTGGGATTCTAGGTATCCGGTAATTTGCCAATTTTGTGAGTTTTGAGACTTGGGCTCCATGGAGCTTTACATGCTAGGGTTTCCCTTAGAGGCTGGATTCCCAGTGTATGAAGAAATCTTATACACCCCCTGCAACTCTTGTACTTAATGTCAGAGACTGTAGAATTAAATGAAATGAAGCTCATGAATGGGCTTTCTGTAGTGCCTTAAAGTAGCAGGTACTCCGAAACTTGTCTGTCCTTCCTAGAGTCTAATGTGGCTTGTTGTGGCACAGAGTCACGGGTAGGAGAGAGTTTGGGGTCTGAAGGGGAAGCGTGAATTTACAATGTAGGCCCCTTTCATCGTGACCCCTGAAGCATGCTCGGTGAAGATCTGGATCTGCGCTGACCAGTGTGGTAGCCACTAGCCACAGGTGCTTATTTAAGCTTAATTAAACTGAAGTAATAGTAAAAACTCACTTCTTCAGTCTCACCAGTCACATATTGACTGCTTAGCCACACTTGACTAGTGGCTACTATTTTGAACAGCACAGATAAAGAACATTTCCATCGTCTTAGGAAGTTGTATTTTGCAGCTTTGATCTAGATAGCTGGGAAGCATATTTTAAAAATAATATATTGTACCCTCTTGGTCCCAGAATTTAGTTAATTTATTTAACCTCAAAACAGACTGTTTCAATTGTGGAATAGTTAAATTAATTCCTCTTGATGATGGATCAACACATGGTTGAGCATGTGCTGTTACACAGATTAATGGACTAAGTGATGCAGGAGGATGGGAGGGTTAGCTGAAATGTTTGGTCCCATTTCACTTCCTTCATTATAGAAGCCCCTGAGTATATATCTGTTAGGAATTTCGGAAATCCTCAAAATAATTTTTTAAAAAATTGTGGTAAGATATATGTAACATAAAATTTACTATTTAAACCCTTTTTTTTTTTGATTGGCACCTGAGCTAACAACTGTTGCCAATCTTTCTTTTTTTTTTTTCTGCTTTTTCTCCCCAAATTCCCCCAGTACATAGTTGTGTACGTTTTTAGTTGTGGGTCCTTCTAGTTGTGGCATGTGGGATGATGCCTCAGCATGGCCTGATGAGCAGTGCCATGTCCGCGCCCGGGATCCGAACCAGCGAAACCCTGGGTGGCTGAAGCGGAGCACGAACTTAACCACTTGGCCACGGGGCCAGCCTCCCATTTTAACCCTTTTTAGATGTACAGTTCAGTGGCATTAAATACATTCATGTTGTCGTGTACCCATCACCACCATCCATCTCCAGAACTTTTTCATCTTCCCAAACTGAAACAGCATACCCATTAAACAGTAACTCCCTATTCCACCCTCACCACAGCTCCTGGCAACCACCATTCTGCTTTCTGTCTCTATGGATTTCACTACTCTGGGTACCTCATATATGTGGAATCATACAATATTTATCTTTTTGTGACTGGCTTATTTCACTTAGAATAATGTCTTTATGGTTCATCCATATTGTAGCAGAATTCCCTTCCTTTTTAAGGATGAATAATTTTCCATTGTATGTATATACCACACCTGTTGACGGACACTTGGGTCGCTTCCACCTTTTGACTATTGTGAATGATGCTGCTATAAACATGGGTATACAACCAAGAATGTTTCTTAAACAAATGTTTTCAAAGGGTGATTATAATAAAATGGACTTTTTAATTCAATAGCCTTACTAATAACGATGGGTTTTTAGGATATGGAAGATACCAGCATAGATGATTAACTCATTTCTTATGGGTTTTACAAGTATTATGGGCAAGAAAAGGGATAAAGAGCACAAGTGCAGTTGTATATAAGTTAGTTATTTATTTTTTTATTGAAGTATAGTTGACATCCCATATTATATGAGTTCCAGGTGTTTAACATAAGGATTCAATATTTATACACCTTATGAAATGGTCACCATGGCGAGTCTGGTAACCATCTGTTATCGTGTAAAGTTATTACAGTGTTATTGAGTATATTCCCTATGCAGTACTCTATTTCCCTGTGGCTTATTTATTTTATAACTGTAAGTTTGTACCTCTTAACTTCCTTCACCCCACTCCCCTCTGGTGACCACCAGTTTGTTCTTTGTGTCTATAAGTTGGTTTTCTATTTTGTTTGTTTGTTTTGTTTTTTAGATTCCACACATAAGTAAAATTATACAGTGGCTTTCTCTCTCTGATTCGTTTCACTCAGCATAATACCCTCTAGGTCCATCTGTGTTGTCACAAATTGTAAGATTTCATTTTTTTTGTGGCTGAGGAATATTCCATTTATATATATATATCACATCTTCTTAATCTGTTGATCTATCGATGGACACTTAGGTTACTTCCATATCTTGGCTATTGTAAATAATGCTACAGTGAACATAGGGGTGCATATATCTTTTTAAATTAGTGTTTTCGTTTTCTCTGGATAAATACCCAGAAGTGGAATACCTGGATCATGTGGTATTTCTATTTTTAATTTTTTGAGGAAACTCCGTACTGTTTTACATAGTGGCTGCACCAATTTACAATTGAGTTTTATTTTTAAAAATAAGTTCCTGACACAAAATAGTTTTATTTGTAGCACCAAGTAATTTTCAGTTGAAAAAAAGGGTGGTTGATGTCTGGAAAGATTTTTGGGTGGTGGTTGAACTTTCCCTGGGCATTTAATTGAATTACTCTAGGGCCATTTTTCCTGTGGTTTTCTTGTGTAGGAAGATGCAGTTTCAGAGCTGTGGAATCGTCGGGCAGATTTGAGCAGTGATGCTAAACTCTTAGAGAACTTTCTGTGTCCTGGTCTCTGATCCAGCTGGAGATAATGTATACTGAGAAGAAGCCATGAGACAGATGAATTTGGGAACGGGTGCTTATTTCTTTTTCCTCCCAGGCTGCATGGCTGAGAGGTTGAAGGAGGAGATCCTCAACAGGGAGAAAATAGTGGATATTTTGGCTGGTCCAGACGCCTATCGGGACCTTCCTCGACTGCTGGCTGTTGCTGAGTCAGGCCAGCAAGCTGCTAATGTGCTGCTCTCTCTGGATGAGACCTATGCTGACATCATGCCGGTCCAGACGAGCCCCAGTGCTACTTCTGCCTTTGTGTGAGTCACTTACCAAGAGACAGGGAATGAACTTCTCCTTTCTCACCTTTAAAATAATGTTAATATCATTACATTAAAAAAATTAATACATGCACATAGTACAAAGACAAAAAATGACATAGTAAGGCTCCCTCACACTGGTCATCCGCAGTCTCCTAGGCCACCTCTCAGAGGCAGCCATGTTAGTAGTTTCTTGTGTAATCCTTTCAGGAGTATTCTTTGCATATACATTCATATACATAATATGAGGTCTTTCCTACCCTCCCTTCTATATTCTTATTTTTTTATTCTCATTTTTTTCTATATTCTTATTTTTTAAGAAAATATATGGGGGCCAGCCCTGTGGCCGAGTGGTTAAGTTCATGCGCTCTGCTTCGGCGGCCCAGGGTTTCGCTGGTTCTAATCCTGGGCGCGGACATGGCACTGCTCGTCAGGCCACGATGAGGCGGTGTCCCACATGCCACAACTAGAGGGACCCACAACTATAATAAATAACTATGTACTGGGGGAATTTGGGGAGATTAAAAAAAAAAGCAGAAGAACATATGTGAGGCTTTCCTCACATCTTTTTTCCCCCTACCCTGATCTTTTAAGTTAAAAAAAGAGATAAAGATCTGGTGATGAAGTAGTTCATATTTGTTGAAGAATATGTGGAAAAATAGAAAAACATAAAGAAGAAAGTAAGAATTACCTATATTCCTACCACCTAATGATAAACACTGTTATTTTGGTGTATATCATTCCTGTTCTTTCCTATGTGTTTATGTGTGTATGCTTTGTGTATGTGTTTATTTATAAAAGTTGGCTTGTGGTGTACTTGCTTTTATAGCCTTTTCTTATTTAAAATGGGGAACATTTTTTATGTCATTAAATTTTCTGTAACAGAGATTGGCAAATTGACTTACAACCTGTTTTTGTAAATAGAGTTTTATTGAAATACAGCCATGCCCATATCTTTACATATTGTCTGTGTCTTCTTTCGCCAATGTAGTGGCAGAATTAAGTAGTTGTTAGGTTGAGTCTCTGCTATATGGTTTGCAAAGCCTAAAATATTTACCATCTGATTTTTTTTTGGAGGAACATTAGCCCTGAGCTAACATCTGCTGCCAATCCTCCTCTTTTTGCTGAGGAATACTGGCCCTGAGCTGACATCTGCGCCCATCTTCCTCTGCTTTCTATGTGGGATGCCTACCACAGCATCCTTGCCAAGCGGTGCCGTGTCCGCACCTGGGATCCGAAGTGGCGAACCCCAGGCCGCCCAAGTGGAATGTGCGCACTTAAGTGCTGAGCCACTGGGCCGGCCCCTGATTTTTTTTTTTAAAGACTTTATTTTTCTTTTTTCTCCCCAAAGTCCCCCGGTGCCTAGTTGTGTATTTTTAGTTGTGGGTCCCTCTAGTTGTGGCATGTGGGATGCCGCCTCAGCGTGGCCTGATGAGCAGTGCCATGTCTGCACCCAGGATCCAGACCGGCAAAACTCTGGGCCACTGAAGCGGAGTGCACTAACTTAACCACTTGGCCACTGGGCCGGCTCATACTATCTGAATTTTTACAGAAGAAGTTTGACAACCTCTGTCATTTTAATGGCTGTCTGATACTCTGTTGTTGGAAATGTTTAATAAAAAAACAGCTGACGTTTATTTAACAATTCTTCAGTGAATACCTTTGATACATATCTATCCATAATTATTTCCTTAAGATAAATTGAGGCTTTCATATACAGGATGCAAATGAAAGGAAGTGATTTAACCTGGCATTTAGATCAAGAATGAGTGAGGAATGTAGAACCCTGTGTTTTAAATCCAAGGTCTCAGCTCTTTATACATACTTTATAATATTTATTTTTTTCTGGTCTGCATATAAAAAGTTCAAACCATTTATACATATAAACAGTAGAAAGTCCAGGTGAGGTATGTCTACACCCCATTCCCTCACCAGTGTGGTGCCTCAGGGTAATCACTGTATCCACTAATTACAGTTTGGCTTGTATCCTGCGATTAGATGCTAGATTTTAAAGATAAAAAGTGTCTGCCTTAGTGCTTCTTAGATCTCAGATTGGTCGAGGGTGAGCATGTTGCCAAGAGAATTCAGAGCCAAAGGATAACGCCAAGGGAGCTGTGACCTGCTACTTGGGTTGGACCAGGACATCCTGCTCCTGTTGCTAAGTTCCCGTGCTTTCCTCTTAAGGTCTATCATGCGAGGCTGTGACAACATGTGCAGCTACTGCATTGTTCCCTTCACACGTGGCCGAGAGAGGAGTCGTCCTGTTGCCTCCATCGTAGAGGAAGTGAGGAAGCTTTCTGAGCAGGTAAAGAGTTCTCCAGCCTTTCTTACTGTGAGCATGTTTGTAGTAGGATGAGGACAACCTTTCTGGTTTTGTAGCCTGTGCTATTTCTAAGCTGTACAAGTTTAGAACCATACCTTCCAGAAAGAAAGACCTTGGTGTGCATCTTTGATTTGCTCTCCGTAAGTTATAGGCGGATCCAGTGTGAAGTTTACATAGGAGGCAGTACAGTGGAATGGAGAGAGATGAGTTTAGAATCAGATGATTGTGAATTCTGGCTTCCCTCTTCTCTGGCCTGGTGCCCTGGCACCCTGGCACAGGTCATTTAACTCTCTTCTTCACAATTTCCCCATCTGTGAAAAGAGGATAAAAAAGTACCTTCCTTGATGGATTATTGGAAGGGTTGTTATTCGAAGGATGTAGTAGTTTAAATGTTTTTAAACTACCTGGCACATGGTAAGTTTTCAGAGAATGATTTATTAGTCTGTCTATTCTAGGGAAACCTCCCAAATCTCTGGTTCATCTTATCGCTGAGCCAGCTCACTAGTTGAGGGACAGAGAATAGATGAGGGTATTGAATTAGATCAGAGGCCATAGGGGAGATAACTGTTGCCTTCCTCCTATTGGGAGCTGGTTCATTAGCCCTTGAGGAGGTCTGTTGCCTAACCCTAGGCCCGAATCCTCCAGCCGTGCAGAAGAGGACAGTTGGTGGGAATATTGACCTTTTCTTCCACTAGAGTCTCTGTTTCCTTGCTTGCTTGGCTTGGGAATCATAGGGGCTAGTCCCTGCTCAAGTTCTTATTTTTGTTTTTTTCAGGTGTACGTCATTATATTTTGATTTCTGTGTAGATGATATCATATTCACCACCTAAAGCCTAATTACTATCCATGACCATACACATGTGCCTAATCACCCCTTTCATCCTCCACCCAACCCCCTTCCCTTCTGGTAACCACTAATCCAATCTCTATCTCTCTGTGTTTGATTGTCATTGTTTTTATCATCTACTTATGAGTGAGATCATATGGTATTTAACTTTCCCTCTCTAACTTATTTCGCTTAGCATAATACCCTCAAGGTCCATCCATGTTGTCGCAAGTGGCAAGATTTCATCTTTTTTTATGGCTGAGGAGTATTCCACTGTGTATATATACCACATCTTTATCCATTTGTCCCTTGATAGACACCTAGGTTGCTTCCAAGTCTTGGCTATTGTGAATAATGCTGTGATGAACGTAGGGTGCATGTATCTTTATGCATTTGTGTTTTTGTGTTCTTTGGATAAATACCCAGCAGTGGAATAGCTGGATTGTATGGTAGTACTAGTCTTAATTTTTTGGGGAATCTCCATACTGTTTTCTGTAGTGGCTGCGCCAGTTTGCACACACACCAGCTGTATATGAGGTTCCTTTTTCTCCACACCCTCTCCAACACTTGTTATTTCTTGTCTTGTTAATCACAGCCATCGTGATGAGTGTGAGGTGATATCTCATTGTAGTTTTTTCATATGCTTGTTGGCCATCTGTACATCTTCTTTGGAAAAATAGCTGTTCGTATCCTCTGCCAATTTTTTAATTGGATTGTTAGTTTTTTTGTTGTTGAGATGTATAAGTTCTTTATATTTTGGAGATTAATCCCTTATTGAATATATGGTTTGCAAATATCTTCTCCCAGTTGTTAGGTTGTCTTTTCGTTTTGTTAATGGTTTCCTTTGCTGTGCGGAAGCTTTTTAGTTTGCTGTAGTCCTATTTGTTTATTTTTTCTTTTGTTTCCCTTGCCTGGTCAGACGTGGTACTTGAAAATATGCTGCTAAGACTGATGTCAAAGAGCGTACTGCCTATGTTTTTTTCTAGGATTTTTATGGTTTCAGGTGTTAGATTCCAGTCTTTAGTCCATTTTGAGTTAATTTTTGTGTATGGTGTAATCTAATTGTCTACTTTCATTCTTTTGCCTGTCGCAGTCCAATTTTCCCAACACCATGTATTGAAGAGACTTTCCTTTCTCCTTTGTATGTTCTTGGCTCCCTGTTGAAAATTAGCTGTCCATCGATGTGTGGGTCTGTCTCTGGGCTCCTGATTCGGCCCTGGTGATCTGTGTGTCTTTTTTGTCCCAGTGCCAAGCTGTCTTGGTTACTATAGCTTTACAGCATATTTTGAGAGCAGGGAGTGTGACACCTCTACCTCTTTTTTCTCAGAATTCCTGTGGCTATTCGGGGTGTTTTGTTGTTCCATATGAATTTTAGGATTCCGTGTTCTATTCTGTGAAAACTGTCATTGAAACTTTGATAGGGATTGCATTGAATCTGTAGATTGCTTTAGGAAGTATGGACTTTTTTTTTTTAAAGATTGGTACCTGAGCTAACAACTGTTGCCAATCTTCTTCATTTTTTTTTTCCTTCTTCTCCCCAAAGCCCCCAGTATATAGTTGCTTATTCTAGTTGCAGGCCCTTCTGGTTGTGCTATGTGGGACACTGCCTCAGCATGGCTTGATGACCAGTGCCATGTCCATGCCCAGCATCCAAACCAGTGAAACCCCGGGCCACCGAGGCGGTACCCGCAAACTTAACCACTCAGCCATGGGGCTGGCCCCTGGAGATTTTAACTATGTTAATTTTTCCAATCCAAGAGCACAGAATATCTTTCCATTTCCCTGTGTCTTTTTCAATTTCTTTCAGCAATGTTTTATAGTTTTCAGTGTACAGTTCTTTCACCTTTTGGTTAAGTTTATTCCTAAGTATTTTATTCTTTTTGTTGCAATTGTAAATAGGATTGTATTTTAAATTTCTCTTTTTGCTACTTTGTTGTTAGTGTATAGAAACACAACTGATTTTTGTATGTTGATTTTGTATCCTGCAACTTAACCATATTCATCCATATTCATTTATTATTTCTAGAAGTTTTTTCGTGGATTTTTTAGGGTTTTCTTTTTTTTTCCCCTCCTTCTCCCCAAAGCCCCCAGGTACATAGTTGTATGTTCTAGTCGTGAGTGCCTCTGGTTGTGCTATATGAGACGCTGCCTCAATATGACCTGATGAGCGGTGCCATGTCCATGCCCAGGATCCGAACTAGCGAAATCCTGGGCTGCCAAAGTGGAGCTCGTGAACTTAACCACTCAGCCATGGGGCTGGCCCCCCTAGGGTTTTCCAGATATAAAATCATGTCATCTGCAAATAGTGACAGTTTTACTTATTCCTTTCCAATTTGGATCCTTTTTATTTCTTTTTCTTGCCTCATTGCTCTGGCTAGGACTGGCAATACTATGTTAAATAAGAGTGGTGAAAGTGGGCATCGTTGTCTGCTTCCTCTTCATAGAGGGATAGCTTTCAGTTTTTCTCCATTGAGTATGATATTAGTTGTGGGTTTGTCATATATGACCTTTTTATGTTGAGTACTTTCCTTTTATTTTATTTCCTTTATTTTATTCAGAGTTTTTTAAATCATAAATGGATGCTTTATCTGTCAAAGGCTTTCTCTACAGCCTGTTCCACTTCTAAGTCAGCACTCTGCTTTTGTTCTTATGCTCTGGCAATGTTCTCTTCTCTTCCCCTATCACCAGATTCTCAGTTCCCTGATTTGGTCCCTGGCCGCTCACAGGCACTGTGAGGTCTTCTCCATAGCCCACCTCTCCAAGTGCTTTCTGGTCTCAAGTTGTCCCCTTCTCCCCTTCCAGCTCCCCCATAGTACCACAACTCACTCTTTCAAGATAGAGACAGTCTGTTTAAGCAGATTGAGGTAATGACAGAAACTCCCTAACCTTTCTAGGTTATTTGCATATAAGGAAGAAACTTAGTAACATTAAAGTGAATCTTAGTGAATTCAAAGCTATTGACTTGTGAAGAATTAAGATTCTGCATTGTGTTTTAAAGTAGTTGTTAGTCATTTATTTTGCTTAGAGAGTAACTTTTTAAAAGATTTTTGTTTATTTAGATTTTTAAACTACAGTTGCAAAGATAATAGAATATTGTTCCTTTAACAGAATGTTGTTTATGCATTCAAACAATGGTTATTGATTGGAAGTTGTTTAAGTAAGAGGCCTTTTTTTAAAGACTCTTTATTATCTTTTTATATGAAAAAAAATTTAAATATGCAGAAAAGCAGAATAGTATAATGACTTCTCTCTCCCAGCTAACAATCACTTAAATTTAATAATTATTACTTTTTGCCTTACTTACTTTTATCTATTTTTTTGTTGTTAATAAAGTATTTCAAAATACAGCATGATATTTCACCATTAAGTAATTATGCATTTCTAAAAAATAAGGATATTTTCGATACCATTATTCTAACACAGTTAACAAAATCTACTACTATCATCTCCTCCTCGTCCACCCATATTCAAATTTTCCCAATTGTCCCATAACTCTTTGCATTTGGTTGTTATTTCTTTTCTTTTTTTTTGAGGACGATTAGCCCTGAGCTAACATCTGCTGCCAATCCTCCTCTTTTTTTGCTGAGGAAGACTGGCCCTGAGCTAACATCTGTGCCCGTCTTTTACTACTTTATATGTGGGACGCCTACCACAGCATGGCATGCCAAGCAGTGCCATGTCTGCACCTGGGATCTGAACCAGTGAACCCGGGCCACCAAAATGGAATGTGCAAACTTAACCACTGTGCCACTGGGTGGGCCCTGTTATTTCTTTTTATATGTGTTTGTATTTTACTTAGTTTTGTATCTTGCTTTTTTTTTAAATAAACCTTTTGTTCTGGAATAACTTTAAATTTTCAGAAAAGTTGCAAAGATAGAGTTACCTGTAATGTTAACATCTTACTTTGGTGTATTTGTCAAAACTAAAAGATTAAGACTGCTGGTACATTCCTATTAAACTACTTCAGACTTTATTCTGGTTTTGCCAGTTCCCCCACTAGTGTCTTTTTTCTTTTTCAGGATCTAATCCAGGATCGACATTGCATTTAGTATATCCTGTTTTTTAAATTAACATTATGTCACAACTTGTAAAAATAAATAGTCTTTATAGCGACTAGAGATGTGACAGTTAAAGATGCATTGCGTTGTCCTGGAGTGGGATTATGATCAGGAAAAATAAAGTTATTAAAAAAAATATTTTTATGTAGTTGTGATCTTACTGTCTAAGCAATTTTGTATCCTGTCCTTAATGGTGTGAGCATTTTCCCATGTCACTGATAGCTTTTAGCTTTATTTTTGTATCAGTGTGGCTTTCCTTGGTGTGGACACACTGTGATTTACTTGTAGGACAACAGCTTTCAAATTGCTTTCAATTATTCCCCTATTAAAACTGTGCTGTGTAGAAGTACATCTCTATGCATTAATCTTTGTTCATCTTATGGTTATATCCATAAGATAAATTCCTAGACATGCCATTATTGAATAAAAGTTAGAAAAAAGTTATAAAGGACATTATTTGGACAATTTGTGAAAGTTTGATTTATTTGAATGTGGATTAGATAATGGTATTGTATCAATACCTCTAATTTTGATAATTGTCCTGAGATTATGTGGGAGAATGTTCTTATTTTTGGGAAATATATACTGAAATATGTAGGGGTAAAAGAGTCTGATGTTTGCAACTTGTTCTCAGAAGGCTTAGAAAAATGTGTGCTTGCACACGTGTGTAGAGAGAGTGTATATGAATGTGTTAATGTGAATGATAAACAAGTGGGGCACAATGTTAACAATCAGTGAAACTGGGCAAAGAGTAAATGGGAGTTCTTCGTACTGTTATTGCAATTTTTTTGTAAGTTTGAAATTATGGCAAAATTAAGTTACAAAAAATAGTCTTTATAGCAACCATTATTCTTTTTCTTAAATTTTATGATGCAAATTTTCAAACACAAGTTGAAAGACTAGTGCAATAAACATGACTGTTAACATTTGTTGTATTTGCTTTATCTGCCTATCTCTATAGATATATAAATATATTTTTTCTGAACCATTTGAAAGTAAGTTGTAGACATCAGGCTACTTAACCCCAGATACTTCAATATGACTCTTCACAGAATAAGAATTTTTCCCCTCATAATGATAATACTATTATCACATGTAGGAAATCTAGCAATTAACTAATATTATGTAATACGTAGTCCATAGTCAAAGTTTATTAATTGTCCAAAAATTTCTTATTGCTGTTGTATTTTCAAACCAAGATCCAGTCAAGATTTGTATAGTTTTATTTGGTTTTTATATTTCTTCAATCTATCTTAATCTAAAATAGCTCTTCCATGTTTTTGTTGTTAGCTTTAAATCATGCATTAATCTTTTGAAGAGACCAAATTGAAGCAATTTGTCTGATTGCTTCCTCATGTCATCATTTAGAATATTCCCCTGAATTCTAGTAAACTGAAAGTTAGGTGTAAAAGCTTGATTTGATTTAGGCTAGATATTTTTGGCAAGAATACTTTGTAGGCGATGATTATATGACGTTCAACTGACAGAATGGTGTTATAATTTGATTTATGGTGTCATAAATTAACCATTATTATTGAGCATTGAGTTTACATCTAGTTTTTTGCTATTCTAAAAAATACTTTGAAGATTGCTTTTTATGTAAGTTTTTATTCTCAAGTTCAATTCTTCAGACGAGATGCCCAAACATGAAATTATTGGGTTAAAGACAGATCACATTTATGGATGGCTCTTGGTAGGTTCAGCTAATTTTAATTAGTGATTTGGTGTGAAGGTACCAAACAAGTTTTTAAATTGCCTCCAATATACTTATTTTTTCCAATATGTTTTCCCTTTTTCAGGGGCTGAAAGAAGTGACACTCCTTGGTCAGAATGTTAATAGTTTTCGGGACAATTCAGAAGTCCAGTTCAATAATGCAATGTCCACCAGCCTCAGTCGTGGCTTCTCCACCAACTATAAAACCAAGCAAGGAGGGCTTCGTTTTGCTCACCTTCTGGATCAGGTCTCCAGAATAGATCCTGAAATGAGGATCCGTTTCACCTCTCCCCACCCCAAGGACTTTCCTGATGAGGTGAGTATCGATAGTTAACTGTGCCAATCTGATATCAGTATCCTTAAGCATGCCAAAGGCTGAACCAGTAGGATGCAGCAGAGGCCTCGAGTCTTGCTCAGGGATCCTGTGGTGTATTGCTATATTGCCCTCTGAATCTACTGGTCCTTTGGAAAGATTTAAAGTCTACCAAGGTAGGGGCAGAGATAGGTCTGATATTAACGGGAGGTTAAGACCACCTGTTGGGACCATGAAGGCTGTGCAGAGAGAGGTTTTAGTACAAGGTGGTATGGGTTGGACAAGAAGGGAGGCAATATGATAGCAGTGGGAAGTATCCAGACTTTGGCCTCAGACAGACCTGAGATCAATCCTAGCTTTTCCAGGGCTTTACTAGTAGATGTGACCTTTTCAACTTACCATCTTCATCTGTAGAATGTGGTTAATAATCACGTTCTTCTTTGGGTTGTTAGGTAATAGATATAACATGTGGAAGGTACTTAGCAAAGTGCCTGGTATGCAGTATGTAGCCCACATGTGAAGCCTTTTTTTTAGTTGAGTTCATAATAGGTTACATCATTGTGAAATGTCAGTTGTACATTATTTCTTGTCCATCACCACAGAAGTGCTCCCCTTCACCCCTGTGCCCACCCCCCACCCCCCTTCCCCTGGTAACCACTGAACTGTTTTCTTTGTTCCTGTATTTGTTTATATTCCACATATGAGTGAAATCATCTGGTGTTTGTCCTTCTCAGTCTGGCTTATTTCTCTTAGCATAATACCCTCCAGGTCCATTCATGTTGTTGCAAATGGGATAATTTTGGCTTTTTTATGGCTGAGTAGTATTCCATTTTATATATATACCACATCTTTATCCAATTGTCGGTCAGTGGGCACTTGGATTGTTTCCATGTCTTGGCTATTGTGAATAGTGCTGCAATGAACATAGGGGTATGTATGTTACTTTGGATTATTGATTTCAAGTTGTTTGGGTAGATACCCAATAGTGGGATAGCTGGGTCATATGGTAGTTCTATTTTTAGTTTTTTGAGGAATCTCCGTACTGTTTTCCATAGTGGCTGCACCAGTTTGCATTCCCACCAGCAGTGTATGAGGGTTCCCTTTTCTCCACACCCTCTCCAACATTTGTTATTTTTAGTCTTAGTGATTATAGCCATTTTAACAAGTGTAAAGAGGTATCTTAGTGTAGTTTTGATTTGCATTTCCCTGATGATTAGTGATGTTGAACATCTTTTCATGTGTTTGTTGGCCATCTGTATATCATCCTTGGAAAAATGTTGTCATATCCTCTGCCCAGTTTTTGATCAGGTTTTGTTGTTCAGTTGTGTGAGTTCATTATATATTAGGGAGATTAACCCCTTGTTGGATATATGATTTACAAATATTTTCTGCCAATTGGTGAGTTCTCTTTTTGTTTTGATCCTAGTTTCTTTTGCGTTGCAGAAGCTCTTTAGTCTGATCAAGTCCCCCACTTGTTTATTTTTTCTTTTGTTTCCCTTGTCTGAGAGGACATGGTGTTTGAAAAGATCCTTTTAAGTTCGATCTCAAAGAGTATACTACCTATATTATCTTCCAGGAGTTTTATGGTTTCAGGACTTATCTTCAAGTCTTTGATCCATTTTGAGTTTACTTTTGTGTGTGGCGTGAGATAATGGTCTATTTTCATTCTTTTGCATATGGCTGTCCAGTTTTCCCAACACCATTTATTGAAGAGACTGTCTTTTCTCCATTGTATGTTCTTGGCGCCTTTGTCAAAGGTTAGCTGTCTATAGAGGTGTTGTTTTACTTCTGGGCTTTCAGCTCTGTTCCATTGATCTGTGTGCCTGTTTTTGTGCCAGTACCATGCTGTTTTGATCACTATGGCTTTGTGGTACATTGTGAAGTTAGGGATTATGATGCCTCCAGCTTTGTTCTTTTTTCTCGGGATTGCTTTAGCAATTCAGGGTCTTTGGTTGCCCCATATGAATTTTATGATTCTTTGCTCTATTTCTGCGAAGAATGTCATTGGGATTCTGATTGGGACTGCATTGAATCTGTAGATTGCTTTGGGTAGTATGGACATTTTAACTATGTTTATTCTTCCAATCCGTGTACATGGAATCTCTTTCCATCTCTTTATGTCGTCATCTATTTCTTTCAATAATGTCTTATAGTTTTCATTGTGTAAGTCCTTCACCTCCTTGGTTAAATTTATTCCTAGGTGCTTTATTCTTCTAGTTGCGATTGTAAATGGAATTGTATTTTTTTTTTCTTTTTTGAGGCACATTAGCCCTGAGCTAACATCTGCTGCCAATCCTTCTCTTTTTGCTGAGGAAAACTGGCCCTGAGCTGACATCCGTGCCCATCTTCTTCCACTTTATATGTGGGACGCCTACCACAGCATGCCTTGACAAGTGGTGTATGGGTCTGCACCTGGGATCTGAAGTGGTGAACCCTGGGCCACCAAGGTGAAACGTACAAACTCAACCACTGTGCCACCAGGCTGGCCTAGAATTGTATTCTTTTTTTTTTTTTTTTTGAGGAAGATTAGCCCTGAGCTAACTACAGCCAGTCCTCCTCTCTTTGCTGAGGAAGAGCAGCCCTGAACTAACATCCATGCCCATCTTCCTCCACTTTATATGTGGGCCACCTGCCACAGCATGGCTTGCCAAGCAGTGCCATGTCTGCACCCAGGATCTCAATCGGCAAACCCAGGGCCACCAAAGCGGAACATGTGAACTGCTGTGCCACTGTGCCGGCCCCCCCGCAACTGTATTTTTGAGTTGTCTTTCTGTAAGTTTGTTATTGGAGTATAGAAATGCAGCTGATTTTTGTAAGTTGATTTTGTACCCTGCAACTTTACCGTAGTTAGTTGTTAATTATTCCTAATAGTTTTCTGATGGATTCTTTAGCGTTTTCTGTATATAAGATCATGTTATCTGCAAACAGCAAGAGTTTCACTTCTTCACTCCCTGTTTGGATTCCTTCTATTCCTTTCTCTTGCCTAATTGCTCTGGCTAAAACCTCCAGTATTTTGTTGAATAAGAGTGGTGATAGTAGGCATCCTTGTCTTGTTCCTGTTCTCAGAGGAATAGCATTCAGTTTTTCTCCATTGAGTATGATGTTGGTTGTGGGTTTGTCATATATGGCCTTTATTATGTTAAGGTAATTTCCTTCGATCCCCATTTTGTTAAGAGTTTTTATTATAAAACAAAAAGAGTTTTTCTTATAAATGGCTGTTGGATCTTATCAGATGCTTGCTCTGCATCTACTGAGATGATCATGTGGTTTTATTCCTCATTTTCTTAATGTGGTGTATCACATTGATTGATTTGTGGATGTTGAATTATCCCTATGTCCCTGGTATAAATCCCACTTGATCATGATATATGATCTTTTTGATGTATCGTTGTATTCAGGTTGCCAGTATCTTGTTGAGGATTTTTACTTCTATGTTCATCAGTGATATTGGCCTATAGTTTTCATTTTTTGTGTTGTTCTTGTCAGGCTTTGTTATCAGAGTGACATTGCCCTCGTAGCATATGTAAGGAAGCGCTCGTCTTGCCTGATGTTTTGGAATAGCTTGGGAAGAATAGGTATTAAATCCTCTCTGAAAGTTTGGTAGAATTCTCCAGGGAAGTTGTCTGGGCCTGGGCTTTTGTTTTTTGGGATGCTTTTGATTACTGTTTCACTCTTTACTTGTGATTGGTCTATTCGGATTATCTGTTTCTTCTTGATTCTTTGTTGGGGGGTTGTGAGAGTCTAAGAATTTATCCATTTCTTCTAGATTGTTCATTTTGTTGGCATATAGCTTTTTGTAGTATTCTCTTATAATCTTTTGTATTTTCTGTGGTATCCGTTATTTCTCCTCTTTCATTTTTAATTTTATTTATCTGAGCTTCCTCTCTTTTTTTCTTTGTAAGTGTGGCTAGGGGTTTGTCAGTTTTGTTTATCTTCTCAAAGATTCGGTTCTTTGTTTCATTGATCCTTTCTACTACATTTTGTTTCAATAGCATTTGTTTCTGCTCTGATTTTGATTATTTCTCTCCTGCTGACTTTGGGCTTTGTTTATTCTTTTTCTAATTCAGTAAGGTGTAGTTTGAGATTGCTTATTTGGGATTTTTCTTGTTTTTTAAGGTGAGCCTGTATTGCGATGAATTTCCCTCTTAATACGGCTTTTGCTGTATCCCATATGAGTTGGTAGGGCATGTTATCATTTTCATTTGTCTACAGGTATTTTTTGATCTCTCCTTTAATTTCTTCAATAGTCCATTGGTTGTTCAGTAGCATGTTGTTTAGTCTCCACATCTTTGTCCCTTTCTCAGCTTTTTTCTTGTAATTAATTTCTAGCTTCATAGCACTGGGATCACAAAAGATGCCGGTTATTATTTCCATCTTAAATTTATTGAGGCTTGCCTTGTTTCCCAACATATGGTCTATCCTTGAGAATGTTTCATGCACATTTGAGAGGAATGTGTATTCTGCTGCTTTTGGATCGAGTGTTCTGTGTGTGTCTATTAAGCCTAACTGGTCTATTTTATTTAATTTGGCTGTTTCCTTGTTGATTTTCTGTCTGGATGATCTATCATTTGATGTGAGTGGAGTGTTGAGGTCCCCTCCTATTATTGTGTTATTTTTAATATCTTCCTTTAGGTTTGTTAATAGTTGCTTTATGAACTTCAGTGCTCCTGTGTTGGGTGCATAGATATTTATAAGCGTTATTTCTTCTTCATGGAGTGTCCCTTTGCTCATTATAAACTGCCCCTCTTTGTCTCTCTTTCCCTGTCCTATCTTGAAGACTACTCTGTCTGATATAAGTATTGTGACACCTGCTTTCTTTTGTTTGCCTTTAGCTTGGAGTATCGTCTTCTATCCCTTCTCTCTGAGCCAGTGTTTGTCATTGGAGCTGAGGTGTGTTTCCTGGAGGCCGCATATTGTTGGGTCTTGTTCTTTAATCTATCTTGCCACTCTGTCTTTTGACTGGAGAATTCAATCCATTTACATTTTGGGTGATGATTGATCTATGAGGGCTTAATGCTGCCATTTTATGACTCGTTTTCCGGTTCTCCTGCATTTCCTTTGTTTCTTGTCCCATGTGTTTCAGTCTACCAATTGAGTTATGTAGTTTGTTATATTGTGTTTTTTTCTCCTTATTTATTATTTGTGTCTCTGTTCTGCTGTTTTGTTTAGTGGTGACCATGAGGTTTGTATTCAAAATCTCGTGGATATGATACTCTCTTTTCTGATGGCCTCTTATTTTCTTTTAGATAAGATAGTCCATTGTCTGTTGGCCTCTTATTTTCTTAGACTAAACTGATTCAGTCCCTCTCCTCTTCCCCTCCTAAGTTGTTTTCCTCACATTTTATTCCATCTTGTGTTGTGAGTTTGTGATTAAAATAACAGGATTATCTTTGTTTTTGGTGTTTTCCTTCCCTTTATCTTTAATGTACACTTGAGTATTTGCTAACCTGTTCTGATGTATAGTTACAGTTTTCTGATTCTGTCTTCCTATTTATCTCCTTACTCCATGCTTTGTAACCCTTGTCTCCCTTTCTTTGTTTTTTTCAGGTAGGAGGGCCTTCTTGAGGATTTCTCATAGTGGAGGTCTTGTGACTACGAAGTCCCTTAGCTCTTATTTATCTGGGAAAGTTTTCGTTTCTCCATCATATCTGAAGGATATTTTCACTGGATAGAGTATTCTTGCCTGAAAGTTTTTGTCCTTTAAAGATTTGAATATGTCATTCTAGTCTCTCCTAGACTGTAAGGTTTGTGCAGAGAAATGTGCTGAAAGCCTGATAGGGGTTCCTTTGTAGTTTATTTTCTTCTCCCTTTGCTGCCTGTAGTATTTTTTTCTTTGTCATTCACTTTTGCCAGTTTACTACTATATGCCTTGCAGTAGGTCTTTTTACGCTGATATATTTAGGAGATATGGTAACCTCTTCCACGTGGATTTCCATCTCCTTCCCTAACTTTGACAAGTTCTCTGCTATTGTGTGAACACGCTTTCTGGTCTAGTCTCCTTCTGTTCTCCCTCTGGAATACAACATAATTCTTATGTTGCATTTCCTAGTTGAGTCCGATATTTCTCGGAGGCTTACTTCATTTCTTTTTAGTTTTAGTTGTCTCTCCTTTTCTATCTGGTGTATTTCCATGTCTGTCCTCGATTATGCTGATTTGCTCCTCTATGGTGTTGGCTCTAGTGTTCAGGGAATCCATATTTTGTTTTATCTCATTGATTATGTCTTTCATCTCCAATATATCTGATTGATTATTCTTTGTAGTTTCAATCTCTTGTGAGGTAGCTCCTGAACTCATTGATTTGTTTCTGTACATTCTCTTTTAACTCGTTGAGATTTTGATGATAGCTATTTTGAATTCTCTTATTTAGATTACATATTTCTGTGTCTTCAGGACTGATTTCTGGGTATTTGTCATTTTCTCTCTTGTATGGAGATATAATTTCTGATACTACTACAGGGTGTGGCTTTGTTCTTTTGCTGGTGTTATTTGTCCTGGTGTTATTTGGTCTCAGTTACCACCTGTCGCCACTGGTTGGGGGCCAAGAGCTGCGTATTCTGAGCCCTCTGTGATCTGCCAGGATCCCAGGCGCTGGAGCCAGCAGTGGGTGGGTCGGGGGGAGGGGCGCTTTTTTCTGCTTGCTCTCAGTGTTTCCTTGCTGTGCTCTCACTGTCTGATCTCCTGGGGTGTTGGCTTGATAAGGTCACCCCCTGCGAAAGCTTTCACCTTGGTAGGGGCCTTCCCTTAGGCTGCAAGGGACCTTGGGGATCTTTGATGTTCCCATGAATGAGCATCCCCGTCCCCCTTTCCTTCCGTCTCAGAGGCTGCGTGCAGTCTCAGATTGCAGTCTTTTGGGGAGGGAACGAAGTTTTCTCTTACTGTGTTCCACCTCCTCCGAGGGGGCACTCTAGCCTCTCTTCCCTCCGATGCGTGGCTGCTTGGGTCTCAGACGTCTTTTGTGTTGTGTGGATGTCCTCTGTTGGAGTATGAATGTCCTTTTCATTGTGTATTGGAGGGGAGCGATTGCCGGAGAACTCACTCCGCTGTGATACTGACATCACTCTGTAATGGGAACCTTTTTTTCTTTAAAGGTTTTTTGTTTCAGTGGAATGTCTTTTGGTCTCCTCCCTACCTTTACCCCTCTGGATTATTTATCTTCTTACTGAGTTGTAAAAGTTCTTTATGTGTTCTTGATACAAATCCTTTGTCAATATATTTTTTCAAATGTTTTCTCCTAGTTTCAGTTTCTTGATGGTATCTTTTAAAGTGGCTAATTAGTTTTTATATTAGACGAAACGAATGCCATTTATTTTTCTTGTGTCAGTACTACCTGTGAATGGCCCTCTCGCTTAAATCTGACCTCTACTTGCATTCTTTACTCTTTGAAAGCAGAGATGCCATCAGGTGAAATGTCTGAGGCAGATAGAACATGGCTTGAGCAGAAGTAAAGGATTTGGGTAATTCATGTGTTTGGGTTAATCAGCCTCTTAATTACTTGAAAATTAAGCTTGGTGGAGAAACAGTGGGGGTTGTTTTCTTTCGACAAGATTTGGTGAGACTTTAATGACCTTCTGTGTGTTCTATTTGACCAGGTTCTGCAGCTGATTCATGAGAGAGACAACATCTGTAAACAGATCCACGTACCAGCCCAGAGCGGGAGCAGCCGTGTACTGGAGGCCATGCGTAGGGGGTCAGACTTGCTTGGGGAGGGGGCATCCTGCACCTTTTCCATGTTTCCTTAAGGACCAGACAGGGTCTAAGAACCTAGCACACTGTGTGGCACATAGTAGCTGCTTAGTAAATGTTTATTATATATGAATAGACCTGTGGACATTGAAACTTGCTTCTGTTCCGTCTATAAGTATAGACTAAGGACTCAATTTCATTTGTAGCATGTTTTTTATTAAGCACCTACTGTGTGGCACACTCTGAGGTTTTAATCCTTTAGTTTTTAACATTAATGTTGTTGAGTTGGAATTTAAATATAGCTCTATGTGTTCACTTACTTTGGGAACAATAAATATTGCGGAGGTAAGACTGAAAGGAGAATGTGACAAATGGCACGCTGTAAGGAACTATGCTTTGTCTTGTTTTCCACATTGGCCAAGAGTTTTAGAGATCCTCTTAAATGTTAATCTGTCTTCAATTGTTAGTTAAATAAAAAATATGTATCTTTTTTTAAAAGATTGACACTTGAGCTAACATCTGTTGCCAGTCCTTTTTTTTTTTTACCCCTCTTCTCCCTAGAGCTCCCCAGTGCGTAGTTGTATATTCTAGTTGTAGGTCCTTCTGGTTGTGCTGTGTGGGATTCCACCTCAGCATGGCCTGATGAGTGGTGCCATGTCCACACCCAGGATCTGAACTGGCAAACCCTGGGCCGCTGAAGCGGAATGTGTAAACTTAACCACTTTGCCACAGGGCTGGCCCCAAAATATGTATTTTTAATATTTAAAGTAATTTATGGTCTTGAGCTAAAAATTCATAGCCTCTGGACTAGGTTACAGTACAGGATTTGGATCAAAAGGGCCCTTTTGGATACTTTAACCTACTTTTATACCATCCTATGTGGATGAGAAATGGTTATGTGTGGTAAGTCATAGTGTCATCTTTTTATACCATTCATTTAAAAAAAATGGGTTCATCTAAGCCTTTTCTTTTCTTTTGTTTGTTGCAGATATTCAAGAGAGGCTTATGTGGAGTTAATTCATCATATCAGAGAGTCTATTCCAGGTACATTTAAGAAACATACTCTGCTGACCACATTACTCTACTGGTGACAGCAGTCTTCTTGGTGAGATACAGGCAACACCTGTGGCAGTACCTTGTGACACCTTTACACTTCTTTTCCTCCTCGTCACTTCTCTCTCTCTCTTTTTACTTCTCTCTTGGTTGTGCTAGAAATCCTCAGAGGTGTGGATCGGCTTGTGATGTCAAGGTTAAAGAGATTCCTTTTCTATGGTCTTTGTGTTTCTGAACGTAAGAGAGAGACTTTGTTCCATCTTGCTAGCTGGCAAAGTTATGGTTTAAATTAGTTCTGATTTGGGGCAATTGAGATCTTTGAAACTGTGTACTTAAGGGTAATTCCTTTTCTCTTATCCCAACCCTGACACTTTTTTCTCTTTTCTCTTCCTCCTAATACAATTACTCTGTAGTCTTTTAGTTTAGATTTGGTTGACAATGTCTATAATTTTTTCCAAATTTCAGATTATTGTACCTGTGTTACGCACACATACTGTCATTTTGAGTGTGGAGGTTCTCTGCGCTGCAGTTTCCTCATCTACAAAATGGAGTTAATAGTACTCACCTCATTGGATTGTTGGGATAATTAAATAGATTAAATGAAATAGACTGTAAAGTAGAGTGTTTAGTAAGTATTCAGTAACTAGTAGTTACTGCTATCTTAAATGAACATTGTGTTAAAACTAACTTCAAAAGTATATGTTTGTATGAGGCAGTGCCAGGTTTTCATTAGTAAAAGCAGGACCAGTTTGAAAATGTGGACTTCTACCATGTCTGTAAATCCGACATTTGAAGTGAAAATCCCCTTTCTGGTGCTGAGGGGAATGTGGACTGAGAAGCCAGGCTCTGGCATGGGAACATTGTAGACAAGCAAGGCTATCCCACTTGCTCTATAAGTGCTGTTCTGCTTAATCTGGGCTGGGTATCTTCAGGGGAGGCCTTATGATTGCTCTCCCTCCTTCTCTAACCCCCAAGTGCCAAAGGCTTCTCTTGAAGGTAAGCAGCACTGACGTGCTGTCCTTTGTTGTGTGTCACAGGTGTGAGCCTCAGCAGTGATTTCATTGCTGGTTTTTGTGGTGAGACAGAGGAAGATCACCTCCAGACGGTCTCTTTGCTTCGGGAAGTTCAGTACAACATGGGCTTCCTCTTTGCCTACAGCATGCGACAGGTGAGCCCTGGGATGGTGCAGGAGCTACTTCTGTGCTGAGACTGATGTCATTCCTGACCAGTGTCTGTTTCAATGTAGACAACTGGGAAGAAAAGAAAGTGGCAGCTTGGCAGCCCTTGAGAAACCACAAGGATCTTACCATTAATTTCTTTACTTTTTCTAATCACCCTGTCTACTATTTTACACAATTCAGCAATTTGAGATGAAAAATGATTACTTGTGCCAGTATTCCTCTTCATTAGAATATTTTAAGTTATGGTTAGGGTGTTTAGAATTTGAAAGTGGAGGGAGAGACACTGTTGTTTTTACAAGAAACCTAAAATCACTTCTCAACATGTAGAACTTCTTTTTTGGCCTACAGATTTGATTTTACAGAGGTACCTTGTTGCCCTCACAGCCTGCCTCAGCTGTTTTTAGTTTTCATTTTCTAGGCCAAGTGAACCCACCAATACCCACTTTAGAGATTGTCCTATAACACAGATTCCTTGGAAAACAAAGCAGAAGGAGATGAGAAAGGAAAGGGAGGGTAATGCATATTTCTTGTAGAGAGGCTATAGTCTTGGTCTGCTGCCATTTTCTTGATGGTAGGGATGAATTCACATGGGTCACTGCTCTTCCCCCCAGTTGCCTCAGGGGCAGCTTGCCTTGTGTTTGGGCTGGAGGCTGAGGGGCCTCTGGCCAGGGTGCAGTGGAAAGCTGACTGACGAATGACTGAACCCATGACCTTGGCCACCACTGTCACCCAGCTGCCATCAACCAAGCTAATTCATGTCTGTTAAAGCCCATTGCCTAGTGTTCTGTAGACACTGTAAGTGGGCCAATGTCTACATTCATGTCTCTTACAGAACTATTTCAGGGATGAAGCTTCAGCGAAGCTGTTTGGTTCCATTTTGCTTCTTTTCTGTATCACAGATATGCACGAGAAAGTCTGTATAGTGCTTGAGTTGGGAAATGGTTTTCAGTGTGTGGTAGAAGCATATCCTATGGGCACTGAATATGAGTGTTCACTTTGGGATCTAATTCCTAGGTTAGGGTTACAGTTATAGAGACTTAATCAAGTGGCCTAGTAGATGAGAGCAAGCCCTCAAATTGTGCCTCTCTCACTTAATAACTATGCGACCTTGGGAAAGGTCCCTGGTTTCTTCATCTGTGAAATGTGGATAACATTAGTACCAACCTTATCTGGTTATTTTGAGAATTATCATTTTGAGGATGATATGTATAAAGCATTTTGAGTAGTGCTTCGTAATAAGTGCACAATAGAGGTAAGTTGTTGTTAATAATAAGACAGAATAGAATAAATCCTGTAAGGGAATTCTATTTTAGAATTTTCTATCCATTCTCCATTTTCCTCTGTGGAAAATGTAGTTCTCTCAAAGGCAGATTGGTTTGAATGTCCAGACTTTGGTGTATAGATTTTTCTCTTATTCCATACTTTTGTTTACCTCAGTGGTTCTCCAACTATATTATGAGTCCATATACATAAAGTAAAGACATTTATATTAACATGTATGCACAGTGTGGTTTTGGATGATTTAAAGGCTTTTCAAGGACAAATTTCTTTTTTTATGTCTAGGTAATACATACTCACGGTATAAAATTCAAAAGGTTGATGCAGTGTGCAGTGGAAAGTAGTAGTTCTTCCTTCTTCCTAGGTTGTCTGGTTTTTCAGTTCCTTCCCTGAAGGCACTGCTCTTAGCAATTTCTTCTATAACCTTCCAAAGACATTTCATGTATTTATAAACATATATGTATTCTTTCTACACCAAAGTTCTCATACATGTTAATCTATACCTTGCTTATTTCTGTTAAGAGTGTATTTTGGAGAGTAGTCATATCAGTACATATAGAACTATCTCATTATTTTATTATATTGAGGTCATAATAGTTTATAACATTGTGAAATTTCAGTTGTACACTACTATTTGCCAATCACCCTATAAATGTGCCCTTTTATCCCTTATACCCACCCCTTGACCTCCTTCCCCTCTGGTAACCACTAATCTGTTCTCTTTGTCCATGTGTTGGTTTATCTTCCATGTATGAGTGAAATCATATGGTGTTTGTCTTATGTTGTTTAACATAATACCCTCCAGGTCCATCCATGTTGTTGCAAATGGGACAATTTTGTCTTTTTTTTATGGTTGAGTAGTATTCCATTGTGTGTATATATACCACATCTTCTTTATCCAATCATTAGTTGATGGGCACTTGGGTTGCTTCCATGTCTTGGCTATTGTGAATAATGCTACAACGAACATAGGGGTGCATAAGTCTCTCTGTATTGTTGATTTCAAGTTCTTTGGGTAAATACCCAGTAGTGGGTTAGCTGGGTAGTATGGTATTGCTATTTTAAATTTTTTGAGAACTCTCCATACTGTTTTCTATAGTGGCTGCACCAGTTTACATTCCTACCAGCAGTGTATGAGAGTTTCCTTTTCTCCATATCCTCTCCAACATTTGTTAAAATGTCTTGGTGATTATAACCATTCTAATGGGTTTAAGGTGATATCTTAGTGTAGTTTTGATTTGCATTTCCCTGATGATTAGTGATGTTGAATTTCTTTTCATGTGCCTATTGGCCATCTATATATCTTCTTTGGAAAAATGCCTATTCATATCCTCTGACCATTTTTTGATTGGGTGGTTTGTTTTTTTGTTGTTGAGTTGTGTGAGTTCTTTATGTATTTTGGAGATTAATCTCATGTCAGATATATGATTTGCAAACATTTTCTCCCAGTTGGTGCACTGTCTTTTCATTCTGTTTTCTTTGCCTTGCAGGAGCTCTTTAGTCTGATGATGTCCCACTTGTTTATTTTTTCTTTTGTTTCCCTTGCCTGAGTAGACATAGTATTGGAAAAGATCCTTCTAAGACCCACGTCAAAGAGTCTACTGCCTATATTTTCTTCTAAGAGTTTTATGGTTTCACGTCTTGCCTTCAAGTCTTTGATCCAATTTGAGTTAATTTTTGTGTATGGTGAAAGGTAATGGTATGCTTTCATTCTTTTGCATGTGGTCGTCCAGTTTTCCCAGTGTCATTTTTTGAAAAGCCTTTCCTTTCTCCTTTATATGTTCTTAGCTTCTTTGTGGAAGATTAGTTGTCTGTGGATGTGTGATTTTATTTCTGGGCTTTCAGCTCTGTTCCATTGACCTGTGTGTCTGTTTTTGTACCAGTATCATGCTGTTTTGATTACTGTAGCCTTGTAGTACATTTTGAAGTCAGGGATTGTGATGCTTCCAGCTTTGTTCTTTTTTCTCAGGATTGCTTTAGCTCTTCTGGCTATTTTGTTGCCCCATATGAATTTTAGGATTCTCTGTTCTACTTCTCTGAAGAATGTCATTGGGATTCTGATTGGGATTGCATTGAATCTGTAGATTGCTTTAGGTAGTATGTATATTTAAATATATGTGCATGGAATATCTTTCTGTTTCTTGATGTCATCTTCAATTTCTTTCACTAACGTTTTATAGTTTTCAGTGTATAGATCTTTCACCTCTTTGGTTAAATTTATTCCTAGATATTTTATTCTTTTTGTTGCAATTGTAAATAGGATTGTATTCTTTCTTTAAAAAAAAAAAATATATATAGTTTTTGAGGCAGATTACCTCTGAGCTAACATCTGCTGCCAATCCTCCTCTTTTTGCTGAGGAAGTCTGGCCCTGAGCTAACATCCGTGCCCATCTTCCTCTGCTTTATATGTGGGACACCTACCACAGCATGGCTTGACAGGCGGTGCCATGTCCACACCCGGGATCCAAACTGGCGAACGCAGGGCCGCCGAAGATGAACGTGCGCACTTAACCACTGGCCACCGGGCTGGCCCATGTTCTTAAATTCTCTTTCTGCCACTTCATTGTTAGTGTATAGAAACACAACTGATTTTGTTGCAGCTTTTTTTCCTGCAAGTTTATCATATTCATTTATTATTTCTAAAAGTTTTTTGGTTGATTCTTTAGAGTTTTCTCTATATAAAATCATGTCATCTGCAAAGAGTGACAGTTTCACTTCTTCCTTACCAATTTGGATCCCTTTTATTTCTTTTTCTTGCCTGATTGCTCTGGTTAGGACTGCCAATACTGTGTTGAATAAAAGCGGTGAAAGTGGGCATCCTTGCGTTGTTCCTATTCTTAGAGGGATAGGTTTCAGCTTTTCTCCATTGAGTATGTTATTAGCTGTGGATTTGTCTTATATGGCCTTTATTATGTTGAGGTACTTTCTTCTATAGTCATTTTATTCAGAGTTTTTATCATAAATGGATGCTATATCTTGTCAGATGCTTTCTCTGCATCTATTGAGATGATCATGTGGTTTTTATTCCTCATTTTGTTAATGTGGTGTATCACATTGATTGATTTGCAGATGTTGAACCATCCCTGTGTCTGGTATAAATCCCATGTGATCGTGGTGTATGATCCTTTTAATATATTGCTGTATTCAATTTGCTAATATTTTGTTGAGGATTTTTGCATCTGTGTTTATCAGTGATAGTGGCCTGTAGTTTTCCTTCTTTGTGTTGTCCTTGTCTGGCTTTGCGACCTCGTAAAATGTGTTAGGAAGTGTTCCATCTTCTTCAACTTTTTGAAATAGTTTGAGAAGGATAGGTATTAAATCTTATTTGAATGTTTGGTAGAATTCTTCAGAGAAGTCATCTGGTCCTGGACTTTTGTTTTTTGGGGGGTTTTTGATTACTGTTTCAATCTCTTCACCTGTGATTGGCCTATTCAGATTCTCTATTTATTCTTTTTTTTTTTTTTTTAAAGATTTTCCCCTTTTTAGTTTTTTTTTAAAGATTTTATTTTTTTTTCCTTTTTCTCCCTAAAGCCCCCCGGTACATAGTTGTATATTCTTCATTGTGGGTCCTTTCTAGTTGTGGCATGTGGGACGCTGCCTCAGAGTGGTTTGATGAGCAGTGCCATGTCTGCGTCCAGGATTCGAACCAACGAAACACTGGGCCACCTGCAGCGGAGTGCGAGAACTTAACCACTCGGCCACGGGGCCAGCCCCATCTATTTATTCTTGATTCAGTTTTGGGAAATTGCATGAGTCTAAAAATTTATCCATTTCTTCTAGATTGTCCAATTTGTTGACATATAGTTTTTCATAGTATTCTCTGATATCCCTTTGTATTTCTGTGGTATCCATTGAAATTTCTCCTCTTTCATTTCTAATTTTATTTATTTGAATCTTCTCTCTGTTTTTCTTAGTGAGTCTGGCTAAGGATTTGCCAGTTTTGTCTATCTTCTCAAAGAACCAGCTCTTAGTTTCATTGATCATTTCTACTGTTTTTTGGTTTTGGTTGCATTTATTTCTGCTCTAATTTTTATTATTTCCCTCCTTCTGCTGACTCTGGGCTTTGTTTGTTTTTCTTTTTCTAATTCTGTTAGGTGTAGTTTAAGATTCCTTGTTTGAGATTTTTCTTGTTTGTCAAGGTTGGACTGTATTGCTATGAATTTCCCTCTTAGGACTGCTTTTGCTGCATCCCATGTGAGTTGGTATGGTGTATTTTCATTTGTCTCCAGAATTTTTTGATTTCTTCTTTAATTTCTTCAATGATCCATTGGTTGTTCAGTAGCTTGTTGTTTAGTCTCCACATGTTTGTCACTTTCACAACTTTTTTTCTTATAGTTGATTTCTAGTTTGATAGCATTATAGTTGGATTGATATGATTTCAATCTGCTCACATTTATTGAGGCTTCCCCTGTTTCCCAACATATGCTCTGTCCTTGAGAATGTTCCATTTGCACTTGAGAAGAATGTGTATTCTGTTTTTGGATGGTGTGTTCTCTATATATCTATTAAGTCCATCTGGTCTAGTTTTTCATTTTATTCCACTATTTTCTTGTCCACTTTCTGTCTGGATGACCTATTCATTGATGTTAGTGGGGTGTTAAGGTCTCATATTATTATTGGGTTGTTGTTAATATCTCTTTTTAGATTTGTTAATAGTTACTTTATGTACTTTGGTGCTCCTGTGTTAGGTGCATATATGTTTATAAGTGTTATGTCTTCTTGGTGGAGTGTTCCTTGGATCATTATATACTGCCCCTCCTTGTCTTTCATTGCCTGTTTTATTTTGAAATCTGCTTTGTCTGATGAAAGTATGGCAACACTGCTTTCTAATGTTTGCCATTAGCTTGGAGTATCATCTTACTTCCCTTCATTCTGAACCTGTGTTTGTCTTTAGAGCTGTTTCCTGGAGGCAGCATATTTTTCCTCGTTTTTTAATCCATCCTGCCTCTCTGTGTCTTTTGATTGGAGAATTCAATCCATTTACATTTAGAGTGAATATTGATATATGAGTGCTTAATGCTACCATTTTATCACTGGTTTTCCAGTTCTGTATTTCCCTTATTTCTCATCCCATGTATTTTGGACTGCCAATTCAGTTTGGAAGTTTTCTATGATGGCTTTCTCAGTTTTCTCTTTATTTATCATTTGTGTCTGTGTTCTGATTATTTGTTTAGTCATTATCATGAAGTTTGTATTAAAAATCTCATAGATGAGATAGTCCATTTTCTGATAGCCTATTTCCTTAGTTTAGCTGATTCCATCCCTCTTCTCTTTCCCTTCTAAGTTATTGTTGCCACAACTTCTTCTGTCTTGTCTTGTGAGTTTGTAGTTAAAATGATGAAATTAAAGTTATTTTTGATGTTTTCCTTCCCTTATCTTTAATGTTATAATTAAGGGTTTGCTAATCTATTCTGATAGAGAGCTGCAATTTTCTGATTTTTGTCTGCCTATTTATCTCCTTGCTCAAAGCTTTCTAAACCCTTTATTTTATTTTTTTTTCAGGTTTGAGACCTTTCTTGATCATTTCTTGTTTTTTGGGGGGCTGTCTTGTGGCAGTGAACTTACTCAGCTTTTGTTTATCTGGGAAAGTTTTTGCTTTGCCATCATATCTGAAGAATATTTTCCCTGGATAGAGTATTCTTTGTTGAAAGTTTTTATGTTTCACAATTTTAAATATATCATTCCACTCTCTCCTAGCCTGTAAGGTTTGTGCTGAGAAATATGCAGAAAGCCTGATAGGGGTTCCTTTGTAAGTTATTTTCTTCAGCCTTGCTGACCTTAATATTTTTTCCTTGTCATCGACTTTTGCTAGTTTTATTACTATATGTCTTGGAGAAGGTCTTTTTACATTGATAGAATTAGGAGTTATATTAGCTTCTTTTACTTGTAATTCCAGCTTCTTCTCCAGGTTTGGGAAGTTCTCAGCTATTATTTCTTTGACCAAGCTTTCTGCTCCATTCTCTCTCTCTTCTCCCTCTGGAATACCTATCATCTTTATGTTGCATTTCCTAATTGAGTCAGATATTTCTCGGAGAATTCCTTAATTTCTTTTTAGTCTTTGTTCTGTCTCTTCCTCCATTTGAAGCATTTCTATATTTGTCTCCTCCAGAGTGCTCATTCTTTCCTCCATAATATCAGCTCTGTTATTCAAGGATTCCTGATTTTTCTTTTTCTCATTCATTGTATTTTTCATCTCCAACATTTCTGATTGGTTTCTCTTTATAGTTTCAATCTGTTTCGTGAAGAATTCCCTCTGCTTGTTAATTTTTTTCCCGATTTCATTGAACTATCTAAATTTTCTTTTAACTCATTGAGTTTTTTTATGATAGCTGTTTTGAATTCTTTGTCTTTTAGATTATAAATTTCTGTGCCTTCAGGATTGATTTCTGGGTGCTTGTCATTTTCCTTTTGGTCTGGAGAATTAACATATTTCTTCATACTGTTTGGTGGGGTGGATTTGTGTCTTTGCATAGTGAGAGTTTCTGGTTGCAGATTCCACCTGCCACCACTAGGGGAGGGGATCAGGAGCTGTGTATTCTGAGCCCGCAGCTATCCCTGGTGTCTGTGCCAGTCCTTTGGAATCTATGCTGACAGAGCCCATCTGTGATTGCCTGCTCACAGCTGCTGCTTTTCTAACGTATGCACAGGTGCTCTGGTTGGGGTCACTTGCTCTGGCCACTTGGCAGAGCTGGAGTGCTGGGCAGGGGGAAGGGCACTTTCTTTCACCTGCGTGATCCCGGGGGTGTTCTCACTCTGTCCTTGCTGTCTGCCTTCCTGGGGTTCTGGCTTGACGAAGACAGCACCGCAAATGCTTAGCCTCCTCTGTGTGGGGCTTTCCCATGGCTAGGAGGCAGCTTGGGGAGTGAAGGCATTCCCACGGAGAGCCTCCTCCTGCTCCCTCTTATCTCAGAGCCACGCACAGTCCTGCTCAGTAGATCGCTGCTGGGGAGGGAGAGGAGATCCCCTTACCTCCTTCCACTTCCTCCTGGGGGTTCCAGCACCTCCACCTTCAGACATATGGCTGCGTGGGTCTCTCAGACATCTTTTGTTTTGTGTATGTCCTCTCTTGGTTTACAAATGTCCTTTTCGGTGTATCTTACGGGGGAGATTCTGAGGGAAGAGCCCACACTGCCTTGATGCTGATGTGTATCCTATCATTCTTTTTAATAACTGTGTGATATTCTATTGTGTAGATAAACCATAATTTGTTTTACTGGTTACCTATTAATAAACATTTAGGCTGCTTTGCATCTTGTGTCTTTATAAACACTGTATGTGAGTTATTTAGTATATGTACACATGTAACTTTTATCCTAAGGATATCCTAAGGATAAAGGTTACCTTTGTATTCTATAAAAATATCAGCAATTTTGAGTTTATGGTTTTCATGTACTAAATTTAGAATTTAACCCTTGTAAAAATGCGACTCTACTGCATAGTTAGGTTTTTCTCTTAGATGGCTCCTAGAGCTAGAGAACCATCCTGGCATGGCTTGGGTTTCTGTACATATGTCTGTAAGTTGCAGGTGGAATGAACATGGTCACCCTCTCTGCTTCAAGAATGGATTCTACCAGTCCTTGGTCACCTCCATCTTCTTCCTTTTTGTTTTTGTAGAAGACACGGGCGTATCACAGGCTGAAGGATGATGTTCCAGAAGAGGTAAAATTAAGGCGTTTGGAGGAACTTATCACTGTCTTCCGAAAAGAAGCAACAAAAGCCAACAAGACCTCTGTGGGTTGTACCCAGCTGGTGCTGGTTGAGGGGGTGAGGCCATATATATATTTATATTTTTTGTTTGTTTGCTTTTTATTTTTTAAGACCCAGTATATCTCCCTTTATTTAGATCTTCTTTAATTTCCTTATGACTTTTTGTATTTTTCAGCACGCAGATCCTGTACATGTTTTATTGGATTTGCATCTAAATATTTTGGGTTTTTTTTTGAGCTATTGTAATTACTATTTTTAATTTTGGGTGTCCATGTGTTCATTGCTATTATATAGAAATAATTGATTTTGTTTACTTGTGACCTAGCTGAATTCACTTAATAGTTCTAGTAGGTTTTGAGTAGTTTGCTTGGAATTTTCTGTGGAGATAATTATGTCATTGTAGTCTTTCTTCCTTCCTGATGGCCCAGGTTCCTTCTTTTATCGTTTTCTTTCTGTTTAGAGAATTTACATTGACAGTGGCAGCAGATTCAGTTTTCCTTTGTCTTAGGATGTCTTGATTTCTCCTTCATTCCTGAAAGATATTTTTGTACTTGGTGGAAGGATTAGGGAAAAATATGTCTACTGCATCTTTCTGGAAGCAGTATTATGTGTATATTTTTAGAATCAATTTTATTGTCTGTCTTCAATGCTTTTTTTTGTGTTTCCTTTTTTTTTTTCTTTCTTTCTTTTTTTAGCCCTGAGCTAGCATCTGCTGCCAATCCTCTTCTTTTTGCTGAGGAAGATTGGCCCTGAGCTAACATCCATGCCCATCTTCCTCCACTTTATGTGTGTGACACCTGCCACAGCATGGCTTGATAAGTGGTATGTTGGTCTGCACCTAGGATCTGAACCAGTGAACCCCATGCTGCTGAAGCAGAACGTGTGAATTTAACTGCTGTGCCACCAGGCCGGCTCCTGTCTTCAATCCTTGTTTTAGTTACACTTACTTAGACATGTACTGCATTTCAGGAAGTTTGGGTTTCCGGTAGCTTCTATTGTAAAGCCTGGGAGCCTGGCCATCATATACAGCACTAAAGAGACAGGGTATGAGGTGAGTTTGGAAACCTGACTTTTTGTGAAGCTGCATGCTGCAGCCAGTGGAGAGAAGGGGAAAGAGAGAGACATGGCCCTTTCTGTGCCTTCCCCCATGTCCTGATTTGAGAGAGTCCTGCTTCCTTCCTTAGGATATGGCAGCATCAAAGCCACCATTTGCCTGGTAATTGTGCTTGTTAGAACTCTTTAGTAGTGAGTAACAGTGGGAAATCTGTTCAAGTCATTCAGCCTAAGCCAGAACTAATTTTATCTTGTACCAGACTTCAGGGATGTGCGTGGAGCCCAAGGGCAGGAATACTGCCAGGTGTCTGGAAGGGACTACCAGCCTGGGAATCCCTTGCGGCTCAGACTTCCTGGTCTCCTCTTCAGGCCAGCTTTTCTTGCTACTTCACCTGTGTGGCAGAGTACAGCGGCCTTATAGTTCCTGTGTTTCACTTTGTAGTTCTGGTTATTCACAGACCAAAGTTGTGTGTCTCAGCCCCAATTCACATTTCCAATATAGATATAGAGAGAGTAGTACAATGGATGCCCAGATACTCATTAGCCAGCCTTAACAATTGTCAGTACAGTGTTAATCGTGGCTAATCTTGTTCCATCTCTTCTGCCCCCACTGAGTTTTTTTGAAGCAAGTATAAGACATCATATTATTTTGTCAGTAAATATTTCAGTATATATCTCTAAAAGGTAAGACTTTTTTTTTTTTTTTAAAAAAAGACAATCCTATTATCATATCTGAAATAATTGACAGTAGTTTCTTAATATTATCAAATATCTAGTCAGTGTTCCAGTTTCCCTGTTTGTCTTATAAATGTTCTTTTACAGTTGATTTGTTCAAATCATGGAGCCTGAACACACTCTCTTTTTAAAAATTTGTTGTAAAACAATCACATACTAATAGACAAATTGCAAGTATAGTACAAAGAACTTTTTTTCTTAGAATCCATTTGAGAGTAAGTTGCTGATTTGATATTCCTAATCCCCCAAATACTGTAGTGTGTGTCTGATACAAACGGACATTCTCCTACATAACCTAGTCCAACCATCAACATCAGGAAGTTAGCCTTGTCTGAATACATCCAATCCTCAGGCCCCATTTAAGTTTCCCTACTTGTCTCAGAACCGTCCTTTGTAGGAAAAGGATTTGATTCAGTCTCACATGTTTCATTCATTGTCATGTCTCTTTAGTCTCCATTAGTCTAGAATAGCTCCTTAGTCTTTCTTTGGCTTTCATAATCTTGACACTTGAAGATGATAGGCCAGTTATTTTGTAGAGTGTTCCTCAATTTGAGTTTGTCTGATGAGTTTTCTCATGATAAGATTCAATTTATGCAATTTTAGGCAGGAATACCAGAGAAATGTTGTGTTCTTGTAATTGTATCTTATGAAGTGACATACAACTTTTTTCTTTTGCCTTTTTTGTGCTTTTTTTTTTATTATATATATATATTTTTTATTAAGGTTATAAAAGTTAACATCTTTGTAAAATTACAGTTGTACATCATTATTAGTCATGTTGTAAGTATACCACTTCACCCCTAGTGCCCTCCCCCCACCCGCCTTTCCCCTGGCAACCACCGATCAGTTCTCTTTGTCCATATGTTAATTACCACCTATGAGTGGAGTCATACAGAGTTTGTCTTTCTCTGTCTGGCTTATTTCACTCAACATAACACCCTCAAGGTCTATCCATGTTGTTGTGAATGGGACGACTTTGTCCTTTTTTATGGCTGAGTAGTATTCCATTGTATATATATACCACAACTTCTTTATCCAGTCATCAGTTGCTGGGCACTTAGGTTGGTTCCATGACTTGGCTATTGTGAATAATGCTGCAATGAAGATAGTGGTGCATGGAACTTCTGGAATTGCTGATTTCAGGTTCTTAGGATAGATACCCAGTAGTGGGATGGCTGGGTCATAAGGTATTTCTATTCTTAACTGTTTGAGGAATCTCCATACTGTTTTCCATAGTGGCTGCACCAGTTTGCATTCCCACCAACAGTGTGTGAGGGTTCCCTTTTCTCCACAGCCTCTCCAACATTTGTCACTCTTGGTTTTGGATATTTTTGCCATTCTAACAGGTGTAAGGTGATATCTTACTGTAGTTTTGATTGCATTTCCCTGATGATTAGTGATGATGAGCATCTTTTCATGTGTCTATTGGCCATCCATATATCTTCTTTGGAGAAATGTCTGTTCATGTCCCCTGCCCATTTTGTAATTGGGTTGTTTGATTTTTTATTGTTGAGTTGTGTGAGTTCTTTGTATATTATGGAGATCAACCCTTTATCGGATAAATAACTTGTGAATATTTTTTCCCAATTAATGGGCTGTTTTTTTGTTTCAATCCTGTTTTCCCTTGCCTTAAAGAAGCTCTTTAGCCTGATGAAGTCCCATTTGTTTATTCTTTCTATTGTTTCCCTCATGTGAGGGGTTATGGTGTCTGTGCATATTTCTGCAGCTCTTTTTCTGCTTAGCTCCCCCTCTCTAGAACTTGCTCCACAGTGTCTAGCTCTTACAAGTTCTCTGAACTCTGATGCCTCTTTTCTCAATTCAGAGAGAACTACCATGCTCTGCCTTTAGATCTCCCTCCCTGCTTTGCATTCTCTGGTCTGGCGTGTGCCTTCTGGCAGAATGCGGAGATGATTGGAGGGCTCATCTCATTTGTTTTCCTTCTTTTAGGGATCACAGTCTTGCATAATCTGTTGTCCAATATCTGGAAATAGTTGTTTCATGTATTTTTTCCAGTTTCCTGGTTATTTAAGGCTGGAGGATAAATTTGGTTCTTTTCACTTCATCATAGTTGGAAGAGGAAGACTTGTGTATATTCTAGAAGTTAACACTCTCATACTGGTTTTATTCCCCTCTTCTCGTCTTCTGCAAGTTGTGATGGAGACTCTGGCTTCGAGTCTACCTATTCATTAGGGGCAGGTGACCCAGGCCAAACAGCCCCAGAACATTACTCAGTGATTACTGTGAGACTGGGTAAAGTGACAGTTGGTTTGCTAAGCACATTATCTATATATCCTTGGCTTCAGGCCTGTTGGAGTTCTGTTCCTGCAGAAGGTAATTCTGCAAAGACTCAGTGATTGAGTCATTCATTAACATAGAGTTGTCCAAACTTTATGAAGTTTCTGTTGTGTGCTGTGTACTGCCCTTGTTGGTGAAGCAGCAGGAAACACTTACTGATTCCTTGGTTAAGGAATGCTCTATGAGTAAGACCCTTGGGGATCTGAGAAAGGGAAGGCATAATTTCTGACCTCCAAGAACTGATGACTGTTACAGATTCATAAACTCTCCTCTCTTCTTTCTGCAGCACAGTAAACGCTCTTCCACTGACCTGTGTGGCCGGAATGATGGAAACCTTAAGGTGATCTTCCCTGATGTGGAGATAGAGGATGTCACTAACTCTGGGCTCAGGGTCAGAGCTCAGCCTGGGGACTATGTGCTGGTGAAGGTAAGGTGTGCTGTTGCACTTCTGGCTTGCACTGTGAAATGGGTGTTGGATTGGATAATTTCGGGGGAATGGATTTTTTTCCTGGAGAAATTCTTGAGTAAAATAAAAATCTCTTCTCAACCTGAACATTCAACCTGAGGACACCTTGAATTGAGTTTTAAACTGCTCCTAACTAATTAGTGCCTTCTCGTTTTTCTTCTCTCTTCTCCTTCCCTGAAAGGGTTCTTTCTGGGGATTTGATGAGGTTGGAATACATAATGGTATATAGTTTCCTGTTGCCGAGAGGCCAGGAAGTGTAAGTGATCTTGAGTGAGTTGATAGTTGTCTGTGTCGCAGGTCATCATGCCCTTCGAGGTCTCTGATGCCCCAGCATCCCAAACTTACATGTCCTCCAGGTGCCTGTGTTCCTTCCCTGGAGCCGATCTAGTTGAATGGCCATGGGATTTCCCCTTTCTTCCCTCCTTCCTTTCTCCTTTTCTTCTTACATTACTGCAGGACTGCCACTCTCATCTTCCTTTCTCTGGTCCTCATGTCCACTTTGCCCCAGATCAGAGGCTGGCAGGACATGTACTGATGAGGTAGGCAGGAGCAAAGTGCTTCTCCAACCCTGAGCTCTGGAGCATCTGCAAGAGAGAGATGGAGTAGGGGGATTCTTTTTCTGCTGATGTCGGTCAGTGTTATGTCCTCCTCCCTGTTCTTTATTGCCTCGCCCTCTGCTCTACTCTCTGTCCTCACTCTTAGTGTCACCTTTGTTGTGAGTCATGGGAGCCATGGTCCATGGCTTGCAGCTGAGAAAGGCTCACTCCCCTGGCATGTAACTTCTTTGGGTTGGCCTGGAAGTTTATGACCACTCAGAATTTTTCTGTTCCTTCCATCTGACAAAAACTTAAAACATAATTTGTAGGTTGGGGACTTTATGATCCCACTGCCTTCTGGCCTTGTCCTGCCTGAGGATTGTCTTACTTTAAACATTAATGTGATTGCTCTGGAAACAGTCCCTCCTAAGGCTTTTCCGTTTATTCTTTGTTCTTTTTTATTTTGGACACTGTCTTGTTTTCTTATTTCTCTGTCTTCTGAATGTTCCTTGTTTGATTTTTAGTCACTTTCCCACAGCTCCTCCTGCTTTCTTTCCACTGTAGCTAAGGGTTGCTTGAAAAATGGGATGAGATTGGTGGGCTGGGTTGTACTGTTAATATCATATTCTTTTGTAAAATGGGAAAACTTCATTTGTCAAGAAAGAGAGGGATGCTGTGTTACTTGGGACTCTTTTTTTGTTCCCAAGTGACATAAACTCCTCAGGTAAGATTTAGTGGAAGGATCAAAATGAAGGAGGAGCTGTGGAACCAGAAGTATGCTGGCTCTCTCTGTCGCTCATCTCTGCTGTTCTCATTTCTTTCCACTCAGAGTCTCTGGGCTGTTTGAGAACCATAAATCAAATTTCACTTTCGTGCATCCCTTTCTTCTATGGTGCTTACTTGGCTAAACCCAACCCTGCTGAAAGCGGTTAACTGCTTACTGTGCATCTGCACCCTTGCAGCTGAATGTTGCTGGGGAAAAGCACACAGTTAATATGTATTACATGGATTAGGTCAGACGATGGTTGTTGAAAACTCAAAATATAGTGCTTTAAATAAGGTAGGAGTTATCTTTCTCATAAAACCCTAGATATGGAAGGTCCAGAACTGGTGATTGTGATGGCTCCATGATCATCAGGAATCCAGGCTCCTTCTCTCTTTTGCTCTACTGTGTGTGGCCTCCATTCTCAAGGTCCTCTCTTGATCCACAATGGTGGCTCCAAGCCACCACGTCCGTGTTCTAGTTAGCGGGAAGGAGGAAGAAGTGAGGGGAGGGCATGCCCTCTTCCTTTCAACATTCTTTGTATGAGTTTCGCATTTTATTTCCGCCGTAGTAACAGACCACACCAGGCTGCAAGGAGGCTGAGAAGTGTGTTCTTCATTCTGAATGACCAGGGGCGCAGCTAAATCTTGGGAGTTTTGTTACTGAGGAAGAAGAGGAGAAATGTTGGGGACAAGAAAAAGTCTCTGCCACATTGAACGCAAATGCATTTAGTTCAAATTCATGACCTTAAAACTCAAATGAGCACTCAGCATGGCTCTGAAATCCTTATCCTACTGTATTTCCCTGGTAAATTGACTTTCCCACTTTCTTCTTAAATCTTCACTTACCTATACAAACTCTAGTCTCAACTGATGTCTCTGCCTATTTCATGAAACCTCATTGTCGCATCATTATTTCCACCAGCTCACTCATATGTCTACTCACACATGCTGTCTGCTCACATGGGACTGTTTAGGAAGTGTCTTCATCTTCTGTCATGCTGCCCCTTGTGCCTTCTTTTCCATTCCTTCCTATCCTCAAGAGATTTGCATTTATCTCCTTTTTCTCTTACATCTTAAACTTCATGTGGCCAAAATAGAATGAATCCTTCCCACTTTCTTGCAATTTTCTTCTTTTTTAGCCTTTCCCATCTCAGTAAATGGCACCACTCAGATGCTCAAGCCACACATGTAGGAGTCATCCTAGATACTTGCTTTCCTGCACTCCAACAGCAGCCTGTCTGTTTCAGCTCTACCTATGGAATGCATCTTGAACCTGACCATTTCTTTCCATCTCCAAGCCACCGTCATTTCTTGGCTGGGAGATTATAGTTGCCTCCTCACTGGTCTCTTGCTTCTATATTTAAAGAATGAATTATTTTACTGAATCATATCATAAATGTAGAAAATTGCCCACGTGATAAGTGTACTACTTGATGAATTATTATAAAGTATTATTATTTATATGGTATTTCTAATACCATAATAGTTCAGTTTTGCTTGTTTTTATTGTTATAAAATTGAATCATACAATATATATTTTTGGTGCCTGTCTTCTTTCCCTCAATCTTATGTTGTGCAATTCATGCATGATTATATTTATCCATATTATATGAATAGACCACAATTTATTTATGCATTGTACTGTCGATGGCCATTTTGGTTGTTTCTAGTTTTGTGCTATTATGAATGGAATTGCTATGAATTTTCCTGAACATGTGTTTTAGTGCACATATGTATTCATTTCTGTTGGGTATATGGCTTAGAGTTGCTGGGTCATGGGGTGTGTCCAAGGGAAATAGCCAAAGTGATTGTAGCATTTTACACTCCCACTGGCAGTGCATGAGAGTTCCAGAGGCTTCATATTCCCTGCTTCCATTCTTGCCGTCTGCTAGTCTGTCTGCCCATGGCAGTCATCATACCCTTGCTAAATCAGATCACTCACTCCTCTGCTTAAGCCTTCCAGTGGCTTGTTATTGGAGCCAAATGTAGGGTGTCCAAGGCCTTATATGATCTGTCCCAGCTACCTCTCCAACCTCTACTCTTCTTATTCTCTCTCCTCCAGCCTTGGTGGCTTTCCTTTTGCCCCTCACACCTAATTCTGGTGTCAGAGACTTTGGACATGCTGTTGCTTGGGAGGCTCTTGATCTTTGCCTGGCCACCTTCTTTTACTAGGTTCTCTCTCGAATGTCACCTCCCTGAGAGGCTTTGTCTTTACAGAAGCTAAAGCAGCTTCCCTCTGCCTTGCTCTTGTTACTTTTTACCCCAGTAGCCCATTTTATCTTTGTAGCACTTTTCAGTGCCTGAAATCATCTTTGTTTGTTTACATATTTGTTGTCTGTCTTCTCCTGAAAGTACCTTTGAGGGCAGGGAAAACATCTGTTTTGTTCATCTGGATACCTCTAGCATCTAGGACATTTCCTAGAACATAATAAGCACTCAGTAAATATTTACTAATGGACTGACTTGTTCTCATGGTAAGAAATGAGACTACTCGTTACTTTGTCACATGCTTTCAAATCTCAGAGAGATAAAAGAGCCTTTCTCACCAAATTTTGGCCATTAATATCCTAAGGAAGGATTTGACTGGTACATCCTGGATCATGGCTTACCCCTGGAGTATCAGGGCCGGGTCTGTGATGGGCAGCTCATGCTGAACCTTACCGTACCAGTTGGTGCTGGGGAGGAGCCATCTCTCAAGAGAAAAGGAGAAGTGGCTATTTGGGACTGAACTATTTCGGACTTCTTAAATTATGTACATTATCTTGCATCAGATGTCTCTTCCTCCCAGGATTGGGGGCACCCAGGAACCATGCAGTCTCTGCTGGCCTGTCATCTCCCTCAGATCCCTTTTGGTCACCTCTCTGCTGGAGGCTCCACATTAAGTCCCTAAAGTACAGTCCTAGTTACCGTGCCTTCTTCTCAATTTTATTTATCTTCTCAAGGAACCAGCTTCTTGTTTCATTGATCCTTTCTACTGCCTTTTTTGTTTTAGTAACGTTTATTTCTGCTCTGATTTTTATTATTTCTCTCCTTCTGCTGACTTTGGGCTTTCTTTTTCTAATTCAGTTAGGTGTAGTTTGAGATTGCTTATTTGGGATTTTTCTTCTTTTTTAAGGTGAGCCTGTATTGTGATGAATTTCCCTCTTAATATGGCTTTTGCTGCATCCCATATGAGTTGGTATAGCATGTTATCATTTTCATTTGTCTCTAGATTTTTTTTTAAGATTTTACTTTTCCTTTTTCTCCCCAAAGCCCCCCGGTACATAGTTGTGTATTTTTACTTGTGGGTCCTTGTAGTTGTGGTATGTGGGACGCTGCCTCAGCATGACCTGATGAGCGGTGCCATGTCCACGCCCAGGATCTGAACCGGCGAAAGCCCGGACCGCCAAAGCGGAGCATGCGAACTTAACCACTCGGCCACGGGCCGGCCCTTATGTCTCCAGATATTTTTTGATCTCTCCTTTAATTTCTTCAATGATCCATTGCTTGTTCAGTAGCATGTTGTTTAGTCTCCACATCTTTGTCCCTTTCTCAGCTTTTTTCTTGTAATTAATTTCTAGCTTTATAGCATTGGGATCACAAAAGATGCCGGTTATTATTTCCATCTTAAATTTATTGAGGCTTGCCTTGTTTCCCAACATATGGTCTATCCTTGAGAATGTTGTGTGTGCTCTTGAGAAGAATGTGTATTCTGCTGTTTTAGGATGGAGTGTTCTTTATATGTCTATTGAGTCTAACTGGTCTAGCTTTTCATTTAATTCCACTGTTTCCTTGTTGATTTTTTGTCTGGATGATCTATCCATTGATGTGAGTGGGGTGTTGAGGTCCCCTACTATTATCATGTTATTTTTGATATCTTCTTTTAGGTTTGTTAATAGTTGCTTTATGAACTTTGGTGCTTCTGTGTTGGGTGCATAGATATTTACACGTGTTATTTCTTCTTGATGGAGTGTCCCTTTTATCATTATATACTCCCCTCTTTGTCTCTCTTTACCTGCCTTATCTTGAAGTCTACTTTGTCTGATATAAATATTGTGACACCTGCTTTCTTTTGTTTGCCATTAGCTTGGAGTATTGTCTTCCCACTCCTTCACTCTGAGCCTGTGTTTGTCATTGAAGCTGAGATGTGTTTCCTGGAGACAGCATATTGTTGGGTCTTGTTCTTTAATCCATCTCACCACTCTGTGTCTTTTGATTGGAGAATTCAATCCATTTACATTTGGGGTGATTATTGATCTATGAGGGCTTAATGCTGCCATTTTATGACTCGTTTTCCATTTCTCCTGCATTTTCTTTGTTTCTCGTCCTGTGTATTTTGGTATACCTATTGAATTATGTATGTTTTTATGTTGTGTTTCTTTGTTTTATCCTTATTTATTATTTGTGTCTCTGTTCTGCTTTTTTGTTTAGTGGTGACCGTGAAGTTTCTATTCAAAATCTCGTGGATATGATAGTCCCTTTTCTGATGGCCTCTTATTTCCTTAGACTCAACTGGTTCAGTCCTTTTCCTCTTCCCCTCCTAAGTTGTTTTTCTCACATTTTATTCCATCTTGTGTTGTGAGTTTGTGATTAAAATGACAGAATTATCTTTGTTTTTGGTGTTTTCTTACCTTTATCTTTAGTGCTATACTTTAGTATTTGCTAGCCTATTTTAATTTTGTCTACCTATTTATCTCCTTACTCTTTGCTTTTTAACCCTTTCCTCCCTTTTTTTTGTCAGGTATGAGGGCCTTCTTGAGGATTTCTTGTAGGAGGAGTCTTGTGGCTGCAAACTCCCTTAGCTTTTGTTTGTCTGGGAAAGTTTTTATTTCTCCATCATATCTGAAGGATGTTTTCGCTGGATAGAGTATTCTTGGCTGAAAGTTTTTGTCCTTCAAAGATGTAAATATGTCATTCCAGTCTCTCCTAGCCTGTAAAGTTTCTGCAGAGAAATGCCCTGAAAGCCTGATAGGGGGTCCTTGTAGGTTATTTTCGTCTGCCTTGCTGCCCTTAGTATTCTTTCTTTTTCATTCACTTTTGGCGGTTTCACTACGAGATGCCTTGCAGTAGGTCTTTCTACGTGGACGTATGGAGGAGATCAGGTAACCTCTTCCACATGGATTTCCCTCTCCTTCCCTAGGTTTGGGACGTTCTCTGCTATTATTTCTTTGAACGTGCTTTCTGCTCCATTATGCTCCTTTTCTTCTCCTCTGGAATACCTGAAATTCTTATGTTGCATTTCCTAATTGAGTTGGATATTTCTCAGAGATGTTCTTCATTTCTTTTTAGTCTTACTTCTCTCTCCTCGTCTATCTTGAGCATTTCAACATGTCTGTCTTCGATTATTCTCATGCACTCCTCTATGCTGTCCACTCAAGCATTCCGGGAATCCATATTTTGTTTTATTTATTCCATTGTGTCTTTGATCTTTAATATTTCTTATTGATTCTTCTTTATAATTTCAGTCTCTTTTGTGAAGTAGCTTCTGAACTTGTTGAATTGTTTGTCTGCATTGTCTTTTACCTTGTTGAGTTTTTTGATGATAGCTTTTTTGAATTTTTTTCATTTAGATTACATATTTCTTTGTCTTCAGGAGTGATTTCTGGGTACTTGGTATTTTCTCTGTTTTTATGCATCCTGGTATTATTTGGTTGCAGTTACCACCTGTTACCACTGGGTGGGGGTCAAGAGCCACATATTCTGAGCCCTCTGCCTTCCACTGAGATCCCAGGTGCTGGGAGGGTAGGAGGAGGGGTACTTTCTCATGCTTGCTCTTGGAGTTTTCTGGCTCTGCTCTCGCTATCTGTTCTCCTGTGGTGTTGGCTTGATGAGGTCATCCCCTGAGAAAGCTTTGCCCCTGGTAGAGGGCTTCCCTGTAGGCTGCAAGGGCCTTGATGTTCCCGTGAAGGGGCTTGTCCTCCCCCCATTCCTTCCCTCTTGGAGGCCACCCATGGTCCCAGATCACAATCTTTAGGGGAGGGAGTGAAGTTTTCTCTTACCCCATTCCACCTCCTCTGAGGGGGGTTCCAGCCTTTCCACTGTCTGTCATATGGCTGCTTGGGTCTCAGACGTGTTTTGTGTTGTGTTTGGATGTCCTCTGTTGGAGTATGTATGTCTTTTTTGTTGTATGGTGGAGGGGAGAGATTACCGGGATAGCTCACTCTGCCATGATGCTGACGTCATTCTTACCTTGCCTTCTTCTGACTGGTTTTCTTTCAGATCACCTCTGCCAGCTCTCAGACACTTAAAGGACATGTTCTCTGCAGGACCACTCTGAAGGGCTCCTCAGCATATTGTTAACCTGAGTGGATGGCCTCAGAGTTGACGTGAGCGGTTGTTCAGATTGGGCACTGAAAGAAAGAGGTAATGAAGCTTTGGAGATAAGCTGCAAGTGGTGAAGCCACATTATGTCAAATGGAAAATGCACTTCCTTGCTGCTGTGTGGACAGCTTTTACAGTCATTAAATTTACCTAAAATCATCCCTTTGTCTCTCTTCTTTTATTTTATTTTTGCCTTGGTTACTGTTTCTGGAATTTTCCTTACAGTGTCTGTTTTAAGTGTTTCCCAACCCAGTTTCTGCTGTGGACACTGATAACCATTCTGATTTTCTCCCCTGGGCCCTAGGAGTTAGAGACTGAAGGAGGGGAGGTGAAGAGAACCATTTGCTTGGGAAAAACTGCTCTAGATCTTGCTCTCGTTTTGGTTTGATGACAGTGACTCAGCTGCCTTTCTCCTCACTTTATTCTCATATTTTACCTGAGGATTTCCCTCATGGAGCTCTTTTTTAGCTTGTCAGTTCATTCTTTGCTGTCAACTCTGACAGCACTTGGACATTGGAACAGTGTGGGGAAATGTCATTACCTGCTAATAGGCCTGATCAGTCATTCTTGGCCCATTCACTACCAAGATTGTGTCATTTTGTGGATTTCATGAGAAAAAATCCAAAAAATGGTAACAGAATATCTGGAGTCAGAAGGACTTTGGTTCAAGTCCCCACTCCATTGCTGAAGCGTTGTGTAACTTGAGTAGTTACTTTATTCTTCTGTGCCTTGGTTTTCTCATGTGATGTGGGGATAATAATAACATGCTTATCTCATATGCAGTTCAGGGTCGGTGAGATTGTAGCTTGCAAAGAGTTCTGCACGGTGTATGGAACATGGTAAGTTCTTATCACATGGGAGTGATCACTGAAAGATTTTCCTTCTAAAATAGACTGTGTCTGTTAGGATATGCTGAGGTTTTTATTGTGTGTCTAACCATGATCTTTCCATTGACCTTGACAGCCTTTGGGAACCCCAAACTGAGAACCTCTTCCTCAGGTGCTAGTTTGGCCTGGGAAGATTGGTTTCTGCTCTCAAGGTCCATTTTCTAGTAAGGAAAATATTTGTTATGGCTCTTCACCTCAGTTCTTTATTCAAAAGGCATTTAAAAAGATGTTTTGAAATTTTATTTTACTTTTTATGAAAAAGTAAAACATATATGTGGTAAATAATTGAAACAATACAGTGTGTATCTATAATTGGTCAGTTTCCCTTCTACCACTTTCTCCTAATCCTCTGGTTCCCTTTTATTTATTTTTTTTTAAAGATTGGCACCTGAGCTAACAACTGTTGCCAATCTTTTTTTCTTTTTTTTCTGCATTGTCTCCCCAAATCCCCTCAGTACATAGTTGTATATCTTAGTTGCATGTCCTTCTAGTTGTGACATGTGGGATGCCACCTCAGCGTGGCCTGATGAGCAGTGACATGTCCGCACCCAGGTTCCGAACCAGCGAAACCCTGGGCTGCTGCAGCAGAGCACACGGACTTAACCACTTGGCCACGGGGCTGGCCCCTCCTCTGGTTCCCTTTTATGAAGGCCAGCACTTTTATCATTTTCTAATGTGTCTTTTCAGAGATCATCTCTGTATACACACTGACTAGTGTGCATATTTGTTTTATGTAAATGGTTATACACCATACACATTATTAACAGCTTTATTGAGGTATGTGTAATTGACATACAACTGACTTGCACGTATTTAAAGTGTACAATTTGGTAAATTTTAATGTATGTATATACTCATGAAGCCATCACTAATCAAGATAGTAAATATTACCATCACCTGTGAAGTTTTTCTTGTGTCCTTTTGTAGTCCTTCTTTCTTCTGATCTTCCATCCCCAAACTACCATGGATTTTTCCCTCAGACATTTTGACATGTTGTGTTTTCATTTTCAAATTGGTTTCAAAGTACTTTATAGTTTTCCTTTTGATTTCTTCTTTGACCCGTGGGTTGTTTAGAACTGGGTTATTTAATTTCCACATATTTGGGCATTTTCCTGAGATCTTAATTTATTGATTTCTAATTTAATTCCATTGTGGTCAGAGAACATACTTCGTATGATTTTAGTCATTTGAATTTATTGAGACTTATTTCATGGCTCAGAATGTGATCTGTCTCTGTAAATGTTTGGTGTACGCTGGAGAAGAATATGTGTTCTGCTGTTGTTGGGTGTAGACTTCTATAAATGTCAGTCAGTTCAGGTTGTTGTTCACGTCTGTAATATTCTAATCATGATCTTCTATCAACTGTAGAGGTATTGAAATTTTTGAAGATAATTATGGATTTGTCTCTTTTCCCCTTGTAGTTCTATCATGTTTTGCTTTGTGTATTGTGAAGCTCTGTTAATGGGTGAATAAACACTTAAGATTTTTCTGTACCCTTGATTAATTGCTTCTTTTATCATTATGAAATGACCTTCTTTGTCTCTCTAGTAGTTTTTGCTTTGAAATCTACATTGTGTAATATTACTATAACCACTTTGGCTCACTCTCTTCTTCCCTTTATATTGAGATATAATTCATATTCTATTAATTTCACCATTTTAAAGTTCACAATTCAGTGGTTTCTAGTATATTCACAAAGTTGTGCAACTATCATCACTATCTAATTCGAGAACATTTTTTCATCACTCTAAACAGAAACCCCATATCTGTTGGTGGTCACTCTTCGTTTTCCCCTCCCTCCATCCCTTGGCAAGCACTACTATACTCCCCCTTTTTTTTTTTTTTTTAAATTTTTTTATGTTGCAGTAACATTCGTTTATAACATTATTTAAATTTCAGGTGTACATCATTATATATTTCAGTTTCTGTGTAGATTACATCATGTTCACCACCCAAGACTAATTAGCATCCATCACCACACACAGGTGCCTAATCACCCCTTTCACCCTCTTCCCTCCCCACTTCCCCTCTGGTAACCACCAATCTAGTCTCTGTTTCTATGTGTTTATTTGTCATTGTTTTTATCTTCTACTTATGATTGAGATCATACAGTATTTGATTTTCTCCCTCTGACTTATTTCACTTAGCTTAATACCCTCAGGGTCCATCCATGTTGTCACAAGTGGCCGGATTTCATCATTTCTTATGACTGAATAGTATTCCATTGTGTATATATACCACATTTTCTTTATCCATTCGTCCCTTGACGAGCACCTAGTTTGCGTCTAAGTCTTGACTATTGTGAATAATGCTGGGAAGAACATAGGGATGCATGTATCTTTATGCATTTGTGTTTTCATGTTCTTTGGAAAAATACCCAGCAGTGAAATAGCTGGATCATATGGTAGGTCTATTCTTAACTTTTTGAGGAATCTCCATGCTGTTTCCCATAGTGGCTGCACCAGTTTGCACTCCCACTAGCAGTGTATGGGTGTTCCCTTCTCTCCACATCCTCTCCAACACTTGTTGTTTCCTGTCTTGTTAATTATAGCCATTCTGATGGGAGTGAGGTTCATTGTAGTTTTGATTTGCGTTTCCCTGATAGTTAATGATGTTGAGCATATGCTTTCTGTCTCTGAATTTTCCTATTCTGGACATTTCATATAAATGTAGTCATACAATATGTGGCCTTTGTGTCTGGCTTCTTTCACTAAGAATAATATTTTCAAGGTTCATCCATGTTGCATAATGTGTCATTACTTCCTTTTTTTATGGTTGAATAATGTCAATCAATATAATATTCCTTGTTAATAGAATGTATTGATTACAAATTCAGTCTCCTTACTAGTTATGTCTATTTATATTTTCCATTTCTTCATGAGTCAGATTGGGTAGTTTGTGTGTTTCTAGGAATTTGTCTATTTCAACTAGGTTATCTAATTTGTTGGCATATAATTGTTCATATTACTCTTTTATGATCCTTTTCATTTCTCTGAGATTGGTAATAATGTCCCCTCTCTTGTTTCTGATTTAGTAATTTGTCTTCCCTTTTTTTTTCTTTGTCAGTCTAACTAAAATATTATCAATTTTCAACATGGATGGATCTTGAGGGTATTATGTTAAGTGAAATAAGTCAGACAGAGAAAGACAAATATTATATTATTTCACTCATATGTGGAAGATAAACAAACACATAGATAAGGAGAACAGATTTGTGATTACCAGAGGAGAAGGAGGTGGGGGGAAGGTGAAGGGGGTAAAGGGACGTGTGTATGGTGATGGATTAAAATTAGACTATTGGTGGTGAACACAATGCCATAAACACAGAAACTGAAATATAATAATGTACACCTGAGAGCCAGCCCTGATGGCCTAGTGGGAAAATTTGGTGCACTCTGCTTTGGGGGCCTGGGTTCAGTTCTCTGGATGCTGGACCATACCACTCGTCTGTCAGTAGCTACGCCGTGAGGGTAGCTCACAAAGAAGAACCAGAAGAAGTTCCAACTATACGCAACTATGTACTGGGGCTTTGGGGTGGGGGGAAAAAGGAAGAAAAAAGAAGGAAGATTGGCAACTGATGTTAACTTAGGTCAAATCTTCCTCTGGGGGGAAAAACATGTACACTTGAAATTTACACTATTTTAAAAGCCAATATGACCTCAATTTTGTAGATCTTTTCAAGGAACCAACTTCTGTTTTTCTATTCTCTATTTCATTTATGCCTGCTCTAATTTTTTTTTTTTTAAAGATTGGTGCCTGAGCTAACATCTGTTGCCAAACTCCTCTTTTTATAATTTTTCTCTTTTTCTCCCCAAAGCCCTCCAGTACATAGTTGTATATTCTAGTTTTAGGTCATTCTGATTGTGCTATATGGGATGCCACCTCAGCATGGCCTGATGAGTGGTGCCATGTCCGAGGCCAGGATCCGAACCGGTGAAATCCTGGGCCGCCAAAGCAGAGCGTGCGAACTTAACCACTTGGCCACGGGGCCAGCCCCTGCTCTAATCTTTATTATTTCCTTCTTTCTGCTTTCTTTGGGTTTAGTTTTCTCTTGTTTCTCTATCTCTTAAGGTGGAAGGTAAGTTATTGATTTGAGATCTTATTTTTTTTCTTTTTAAAAATAGACTTTATTCTTTAAGAGCAATTTTAGGTTTACAGCCAAATTGACTGGCAGGCACAGAGAATTCCCATACATCTCCTGTGTCCACACATGCATAGCCTCCCTCACTGTCAACATCCCACACCAGAGTGGTGCGTGTGTAACAATTGGTGAACCTACATTGACTCATCATCATCACCCAAAGTCCATAGTTTACACTAGGGTTCTCTCTGGGTGTTATACATTCTATGGGTTTTGACAGGTGTGTAATGAATTGTATCCACCATTATAGTATCATACAGAATAGTTCCACTGCCCTAAATTCCTCTCTGCTCTGCCTGTTCATCCCTCCCTCCCCTCAACCCCTGGCAACCACTGAATTTTTTACTGTCTTCATAGTTTTGCCCTTTTCAGAATGTCATGTAGTTGGAATCATATGTGGCTTTTTCAGACTGGCTTCTTTCACTTAGTGATATGTGTTTAAAGTTCCTCCATATCTTTTCATGGCTTTATAGCTCATTTATTTTTAGTGCTGAATATTATTCCGTTGTATGGATGTACCACAATGGATAGATGTATTTTCCCTTCATCTAATGAAGGACATCTTGGTTACTTCCAAGTTTTGGCAGTTATGGATAAAGCTGCTATAAACCCCTAAGCATGGGTGTTTGTGTGGACATAAGTTTATGACTCATTTGGATAAATATTAAGGAGTGTGATTGCTGGATCATATGGTAAGAATATGTTTAGTTTTGTAAGAAACTGCCAAACTCTTCCTAAGTGGCTGTACCGTTTGGTATTTCCACCAGCAATGAATGAGAGTTCCTGTTGCTCCACATCTTTGCCAGCATTTGGTGGTGTCAGTGTTCTGGGTTTTAGTCATTCTAATAGGTGTGTAGTGGTGTCTTGTTTTATTTGCAATTCCTCAATGACATGTGTTGAACATCTTTTCATATGCTTATTTGCTATCTTTGTATCTTCTTTGGTGAGGTGGCTGTTTAGATCTTTTGTCTACAACTTATTAATTTTCTTATTTTTGGCTATTAAGAGTTTTCTTTTGTATGTTTTGAACACCAGTCCTATATCAGACACGTGTTTTGCAAATATCTTCTCCCAAACTGTGGCTGTTTTCTCATTTTCTTAACTGCATCTTTCACAGAGTCAAATTTTTTATTTTAATGAAGTCTGCCTTATCAATTATCTCTTTCTTGGATTGTGTCTTTGGTATTGTACCTGAGAAGCCATTGCCAAACCCTAGGTCATCTAGATTTTCTCCTGTGTTATCTTCTAAGATTTTTACAGTTTTGCATTTTACATTTAGATCTTTGATTCATTTTGTGTTAAATTTTGTGACAAATGTAAGTTCTGTTTCTAAATTCGCTTTTTTGGGGGCATGTGGCTGTTCAGTTGTTCCAGCACTATTCATTGAAAAGATTATCTTTACTGTATTGCCTTTGTTCCTTTGTCAAAGGTCAGATGATTATGTTTGTGTGGGTCTATTTTGGGGCTCTCTATTCTGTTCCATTGATCGATTTGTCTGTTCTTCTGCCCATACCACACTGTCTTGAGTGTTGTAGCTTTATAGTAAGTCTAGAAGTCAGCTAGTGTCAGTCTTTGTTCTCCTTCAGTACATCTTGGCTATTCTGGGTCTTTTGTCTGTCTATATAAGCGTAAGAATACACAAAATAATTTGCTGGGATGATGTTGGGATTCTGTTGACTTGTCAGTCAGGTTGGGAAGAATGACATCTTGGCAATATTGAGTCTTCCTATCCGTGAACATGGAATAGCTCTCCATTTATTGAGTTCTTTGATTTCCTTCATCAGTGTTTTGTAGTTTTCCCCACATAGATTTTCTGTAAATGTCATTAGATTTATACCTAAATATTTCATTTTTTTGGATGCTAATGTAAATTTGATGTTAATTTCAAATTCCAGTTGTTAATTGCTGGTATATAGGAAAGCAGTTGACTTTTACATGTTAACCTTGTATCCTGCAATCTTGCTATAATTGCTTATTACGTCTGAGGTTTTTTTCGTTGATTCTTCCAGATGCACTACATAGACAATTATGTCATCTGTGAACAAAGAGTTTTATTTCTTCCTTCGCAATCTGTGTACCTTTTCCTTACTTTTCTTGTCTTATTGCATAGCCAGGGCTTCCTGATGTTGCAGACGAGAGAGAGAGGGGACATTTTTGCCTTGTTCCTGATCTTAATGAGAAAGTTTCTAGTTTCTTACCATTAAATGTGATGTTAGGTGTAGCTTTTTGTGAATGTTCTTTATCAAGTTGAGGTTCCCTTCTATTCCTAGCTTGTTGAGAGTTTTTATCATGAATGGTGGGTGTTGGATTTTGTTAAATACTTTTTCAGCATCTATTGTTTGATATGTGAATTTTCTTAGCCTATTGATGTGATGAATTACATTAATTGATTTTCAAATATTGAACCAACTTTGCATACCTAGAATAAATCCCACTTGGTTGTGATGTATAATTCTTATTGTAATATGTTGGAGTTGGTGTGGTAATATTTTGTGGAGTATTTTTGCATCTATTTTCACAAGAGTTATTGACCTGTAGGTTCTTTTCTTGTAATGTCTTTGTCTGGTTTTAGTACTAGGGTAATGCTGGCCTCATAGTATGAGTTAGGAAGTATTCCCTCTACTTCTATTTTATGGAAGAGATTGTAGTAAATTAGTATAATTTCTTCCTTAAATGTTTGGTAAAATTAATCAGTGAAGCCATTGGGCCTGGGGCTTCTGTTTTGGAAGATTATTAACTGTTGATTCAATTTCTTTAATAGATATAAGCCTATTAAAATTGTGTATTTTTTCTTGTGTGAGTTTTGACAGATTGTGCCTTTCGAGGAATTGGTCCCTTTCATCTAGGTTATCAAATTTCTGGTCATAGAGTTGTTCATAATAGTCATTTTTTATCCTTATAATGTCCAGGGTGTCTGTAGTGGTATCTCATGTTTCAGTTTTTATTTTAGTAATTTGTGTCTCCTCCCTTTTTTTCTTAGTAACCTGGCTAGAGGCTATCAGTTTTATTGATCTTTTTGAGGAAGAATTTTATTTATCTTTTCAATTTTTGGTTCATTCCTTTTTAAAATTGATTTCCTCTTTTCAATTTCATTGATTTCTGCTCTAATTTTTAATTCTTTTCTTTTGGAAAAGAAAAGAAGTTTGGGTTACTTTGGATTAGTTTGCTCTTCTGTTTTTAGTTTCCTAAAGCAGAAGCTTAGATTATTGATTCTACATCTTCTTTTTTAGTATATGCATTTAATACCATAAATTTCCCTCTAAGCACTGTTTTTGCTGTATTCCACAAATTTTGATAAGTAGTATTTTCATTAAGTTAAAAATATTTTAAAATTTCTCTTGAGATTTCTTCTTTGAAATCTCTTTCTTCTTTGTCTTCTTTTTTTCTTTTTTGAGGAAGATTAGCCCTGAGCTAACATCTGCTGCTAATCCTCCTCTTTTTGCTGAGGAAGATTGGCCCTGAGCTAACATCTGTGCCCTCTTCCTCCATTTTGTATGTGGGAAAACTGCCACAGCATGGCATAGGTCTGTGTGGATCCAAACTGGCAAACCCTGGGCCACTGAAGTGGAGTGTGTGAACCCAACTGTTATGCCACCAGGCTGGCCCCTCTTCTTTTTTTTTTTTCTTTTTTTTTTGAGGAAGATTAGCCCTGACCTAACATCTGCTGCAAATCCTCCTCTTTTTGCTAAGCAAGACTGACCCTGAGCTAACATCCATGCCCATCTTCCTCTACTTTATATGTGGGATCCTACCACGGCATGGCCTTCTGAGCGGTACCATGTCTGCACCTGGGATCCAAACCGGCGAACCCCGGGCTGCCGAAGCAGAACATGCGCACTTAACCACTGCACCACCGGGCCGGCCCCCACTCTTCTTTTTTTAATGTAGGCATTTACAGCTGTAAGTTTCTCCTGAGTGGTTTTTACTGTATCCCTTAGGTTTTGGTATGTTGGGTTTTTGTTTTCATTCATATCAAAGTATTTTCTAATTTTTTCTTTTGGTTTCTTTAATCCATTGTTTATTTAAGAGTTCATCATTTGATTTCACATAGTTTCAATTTTTTAAATTTCCTTCCTTTATAGATTTCCAGTTTCATTCCATTGTGGTCAGTGAAGATACTTTGTATGATTTGAATCTTTTTAAATTATTGAGAATCGTTTTGTCGTCTCACATATGGTCTATCCTGGAGAATGTTCCATGTGTACTTGAGAAGAATGTGTATTTTGCCATTGGTGGTAGAGTGTTCTATGTATATTTGCTATGTCTGGTTGATTTATAGTGTTGTTCAAATCTTCTCTTTTCTTATTTATCCTTTCTCTAATTGTTCTTTCCACTATTGAAAGTAGGGTGTTGTAATTTCCAACTGTTACTCTTTTTTTTTCTTTCTTTCCCCCATTTCTTTTTTTTTTTTTATTGAGTTAATGATAGGTTACAATCTTGTGAAATTTAAGTTGTACATTAGTGTTTTTCATTCGTGTTGTAGGTGCACCACTTCACCCTTTGTGCCCACCCCCCACCCCACCTTTCCCCTGGTAGCCACTAAACTGTTCTTAGTCCACATTTTTAAATTCCTCATATGAGTGGAGTCATACACAGATTATCTTTCTCTTGCTGGCTTATTTCACTTAACATAATGCCCTCAAGGTCCATCCATGTTATTGCAAATGGAATGATTTTGTTCTGTTTTGCAACTGAGTAGTATTCCATTGTATATATGTACCACATCTTCTTTATCCATTCGTCTGCTGATGGGCACTTAGGTTGCTTCCATGTCTTGGCTATTGTAAATAATGCTGCAATGAACATTGGGGTACATAGGACTTTTGGGATTGCTGACTTCAAGCTCTTTGGATAAATACCCAGTAGTGGGATGGCTGGATCATATGGTAGTTCTATTTTTAATTTTTTGAGGAATCTCCATACTGTTTTCCATAGTGGCTGCACTGGTTTGCATTCCCACCAGCAGTGTATGAGGGTTCCTTTTTCTCCACAACCTCTCCAACATTTGTTACTATTAGTTTTAGATATTTTTGTCATTCTAATGGGTGTAAGGTGATATCTTAGTGTAGTTTTGATTTGCATTTCCCTGATGATCAGCGATGATGAGCATCTTTTCATGTGCCTATTGGCCATCCGTATATCTTCTTTGGAGAAATGTCTGTTCATGTGTCCAGCCCATTTTTTGATTGGGTTGTTTGATTTTTTGTTGTTGAGTTGCGAGAGTGCTTTATATATTATGGATATTAAGCCTTTGTCAGATATATGACTTGGAAATATTTTTTCCCAGTTAGTGGGTTGTTTTTTTGTTTCAATCCTGTGTTCATTTGCCTTGAAGAAGCTCTTAGTCTGATGAAGTCTCATTTGTTTATTCTTTCTATTGTTTCCCTTCTTTAAAAAGACATGGCGTCCGAAAAGATCCTTTTAATACTGATGTCAAAGAGTGTACTGCCTACATTTTCTTCCAGAAGCCTTATGGTTTCAGGTCTCACCTTTAGGTCTTTGATCCATTTTGAGTTTATTTTGGTGAATGGTGAAAAAGAATGGTCAATTTTCATTCTTTTCCATGTGGCTTTCCAGTTTTCCCAGCACCAATTGTTGAAAAGACTTTCTTTTCTCCATTGTAGGCCCTCAGCTCCTTTGTCGAAGATAAGCTGTCCATAGATGTGTGGTTTTATTTCTGGGCTTTCAGTTCTGTTCCATTGATCTGTGCACATGTTTTTGTACCAGTACTCTGTTTGGATTTCTTAACCAGACAAGTTGTATAAAACAGGGCTTGTCCATCTTTGCTCTTTCCGTTGGTAGGCATTGCCCAAATCAAACTGCCTGCCATTTGCCAACAACATAGGAAGAATTGTGATTGCGGAAATGTTGGGAAAGACCTAATGGGAAGCCAGTGACAATCCTTCACACTATATAAATTAGGTATTTGAAAAAACTCATTACATCTTTATTATTTTTTCATTTTACCCTCATCTGCAAGAAATTGGAATTTAGTGTTTCAGGAGACATGTAAGTGTCCTGTGAGGAAAAAATAATAAAATTCCATGCCTGTGACTGAATTGATAACAATATTGTGAGACATTGTCTTGAGTGGAACCAGTTGAGAATCTCAGTAATAAATTCCTCATTTTTAAAAGGAATTGTGTAACCACTAGCCCACTAGAGTCAGTTTGAACAGACCCTATGTCTTGTTAACAGAATAATTAAGAATTGTATTTCAGAAAATTTGAAAAGTTACATAGCCAGAGCATGCACAGAAGAAATCTTGACCTGAAATGACCAAGGGACTAAAGATTCTCCTTCCCACGGAACCCAAGGATTGGACATGACTGGAACTTGAAAGTCAGACTCTCATCAGAAGTGAGGGTTCCATTATCCAGGAAGAGCTGGTGTTAAAATGCCTTCCATGCCTTACTATAAATGTTTAGAACCTTACCATAAATGCTTAAAGCCCACCAATCAAAACCTGTCCTGCCAGTGTTTCTGCGTGCCAGCCTGTTCTGCCTAATCTCTTAAATTTCACCAAATCCTGAATCGGGGCGACAGATCTGAGGGCACATGACCCCTGCCTCCTTGCAGATTGATCTCACAAAATAAAGCTGTGTTTCTTTTCCCAAAGGCTGATGCTGTAATAAATTGGCTTGTTATGTACGTTGGGTGGAAAGCCCTTGCTCGGTAATAGTTGTATACCAGGCGGTTGTTAACACCGACCATGCTAGGCAGGGTGCTGTGCGTTCAGCAGGGAAGGAGCATTGCTAAAGAGATTCTAAATGCAAAACCCTTGTTATCCCACCTTTGATTAATTGTCCTTTGCTTGCTCCTGCCTCAGAGTTTTGAGTTTTTTTTGTTCGTTGATTCAGTGAGTTCTTACCTTGCGCAGTGTTGATGGGTCTTTGTTGATGGGTGAAAGTTTTGAAGCTGCCTCTCCTCCTGCTCTTGCCTCCAAACTGTCATAGGGAAAGCTGCATCCTGTTTTTATAGACCAATGTCTCTCAGAAAAGTTGTCAGATACGAAGGGTGATGATCCAAGTGTGCTGATAAGGGTGGCGTCATACAGGCTGACTTCCAAGATCAGCACCTGCTAATGGTTGTGACATTTGACATTTGTCTCACTGTCCTTCTGAGAGATGTTCAGAGTGCTTGGACCTTTGCTGGAGGGGGCAACCAGGCCAATTATCGGTGCTTTCCTTATTTTAAACCTTCACAGGCCTGTCATTCGTGTTGTAGGTGCACCACTTCACCCTTTGTGCCCACCCCCCACCCCACCTTTCCCCTGGTAGCCACTAATCTGTTCTCTTTGTCCGCATTTTTAAATTCTTCATATGAGTGGAGTCATACAGAGATTATCCTTCTCTAACTGGCTTATTTCACTTAACATAATTCCCTCAAGGTCCATCCATGTTGTTGCAAATAGGATGATTCTGTTCTGTTTTGCAGCTGAGTAGTATCCCATTGTATATATATACCACAACTTCTTTATCCATTCATCTGTTGATGGGCACTTAGGTTGCTTCCATGTCTTGGCTATTGTAAATAATGCTGCAATGAACATTGGGGTGCATAGGACTTTTGGAATTGCTGACTTAAAGCTCTTTGGATAGATACCCAGTAGTGGGATGGCTGGATCATATGGTAATTCTATTTTTAATTTTTTTTTTTTTTAAGATTTTATTTTTTCCTTTTTCTCCCCAAAGCCCCCCAGTACATAGTTGTGTATTCTTCGTTGTGGGTTCTTCTAGTTGTGGCATGTGGGACGCTGCCTCAGCGTGGTCTGATGAGCAGTGCCATGTCCGCGCCCAGGATTCGAACTGACGAAACACTGGGCCGCCTGCAGCGGAGCGCGCGAACTTAACCACTCGGCCACGGGGCCAGCCCCTCTATTTTTAATTTTTTGAGGAATCTCCATACTGTTTTCCATAGTGGCTGCACCGGTTTGCATTCCCACCAGCAGTGTATCAGGGTTCCATTGTCTCCACAACCTCTCCAACATTTGTTACTATTAGATTTAGATATTTTTGTCATTCTAACGGGTGTAAGGTGATATCTTAGTGTAGTTTTGATTTGCATTCCCCTGATGATCAGTGATGATGAGCATCTTTTCATGTGCACAGTCCTGTTACCTTTGAGCCATGTGGGTGCTGGGTGAATGACAGAGCAGAGAGGTCTGTCAGTCAGGCAGGTGCCAATCTAATGAGAGCCCTCTGTGTTGCCAGCATTGTGTCCTGGGCATAGTCGGCACTCAGCACTGAGTGACAAACACTAGGGTGGTGATCTGAAGGAGAGGGCATGTGGTCCCTTTGGACGTGGTGTTTAAGGATGGTCTCCCTGTCAAGCGACATTTTATATCAGATGTGTGTGATATGAAGGATACAAACATGCAAAGATTTGGGACAGAAGTGATGGATGCAAGCGGATTGGAAAGTACACAGTGTCTGACATGGGTGAGAGCATGAATGCTGGCCTGGAGGATTTTAAGTGTCGTTGTTATATAATTTGCTCAGTCCCCTTTTCTTTCCCTTATTGCCCCTGGAATGAAACTTGAATAGTGTCAGTAGCCTGCTGTGGTCCTCATTGTATTCAAGAATTCCAGTCTGTAGGCCATTCTCCTTCTCATCAGTTATTTCATTTAATGGCTCTCAAAATTCTAGAGCATGTTCTCTGGGCCTCAGGTTTTTCCCTTCTTTTAGGAGAACGCCCTGTCATCTGTTAGGTTCCTGACACTCGAAGGTTTGAGATTTTGTATGTCCTGTCATCATCATGCTATGGGTTACCACAGCTTCACAATGCAGGAATCTGAGAGAGGGAGATGATTTTGACTAAGGGGATGGTTAATGCCTGAATTGGGGGAGGGGATTGGGCTGGGCCCCTGCATTCAAACAGGCTCAGCATATTTGCTGCAGGGCCCTCTCCAAGCCCAGGTGGTTTCATACTATGAATCTCAACTATAGTTCCATTTGCCAAAGGTCCCATTATGGGCTTTGCTGAGATGTCAGATGCATAGAACACATGACAGGTGACCTTTTCTCAGAGAGCAGAATCTAGAGTTTTATACATGATGATAAGTAGAAGACAAAACCCAACTGTCTTGGGTCTTATTTTTCTTGGACATTTGAGGGAAATGGAGTAATTTTTCAGGTGAAATTTGTGATGTCCGTTGGTGGGCGTGGCCCTTGATTTCCGTGCCTCTAATGGTTCTCTGGACCCAAAGAATGAACCCAACTCCAGAGGCTGAGAAGGGACACATCCGGATGCAGCCTCTGACGGCCCTCGTGGCCTCCTGGTTCTTTGTCTCTCTCTATCCTTTAACTTTAGGAGGTGGGGCATCTATTGAATTTGGATAATCCAGGATCCACGTGAAGCTGTTTCACACAGGGTGGTTTAGCAGGCTGGGCACAAAGACCTGCTTGTTCCCAAGCCCTAAGTGATTTGACCTGCTGATTCTTGAGACAGAGGGTCCTTTCAAGGCTGGCCAGGGCTTAGCTTGGATCACAATTGCGGGTGATAGCACAGGTACTGTTATTGCACAAAATTAGGGTTCTCTGCCCTATGCGTATAAAAAAAGCCAATTAATTATGACGTCAGCCTTTCAGGAAAGAGATCAGCTTTGTTCTGCGAGATTGATCTCCATGGAGAACAGTGGCCATGTGCCCTCAGATCTGTCTCCATGATTCATGATTTGGGGCAAAATTTATGAGGTTAGGGAGAACAGGCTGGCATGTGGAAATGCAGGTGGGACAAGTTTTGATTGGTGGGCTTCAAACATTTATGGTAAAGTTTTAGATGTTTATGACTAAATGGGTTCTAAACATTTATGATGAGGTGGGGAAGGAATTTTCACACCAGATTTTCCTGAATGAGGGAGGCCTCACTTCTGATAAGAGTCCAACTTTCAAGTTTTGATCCTGTCCCAGTCCTTGGGTTCCACAGGAAGGAGGATCTTTGGTTCTGCAGTCATTTCAGGTCAGGATTTTTTCTTTTGTGCATTCTCTGGCTATGTGACTTTGCATATTTTCTAAAGGCATTTCTTAATCACTCTGTTGATAAGAGAGGAGGTCAGTTGAACTGGTCCTGGAGGGCCCATGGTTACAAATCCTGCCTTTTTGTTCATCCCTCAGTCTTGAGGGACATAGGGCAATGACTGCTCTAGCTTATTCCTGCTGATGAGGGGCATAGGTTGTTCCATCTCACTGAGTCATTCTCTTAGTAATCCAGTGATGCAAGTGAGCTCCCAAAGTTAGGCCTCTATGTGTAAGCAAGTAACCAGGCATTTAATAAGAAGCATTTCTAGAGAAACAAAAAGAAAAACAAAATTAATGGTTGGAGCAAATTATAGATCAATTTCTGAGTCCAGGGGGCAGCCAGTCAAAAAGATTTCTAGATGTCAGAGTTGAAACATCTTTTGCAGTTTGAATGTCTCTGATGATGTGATCAGGTGTTCAGGTGTCTTTCTGAGTGGCTTACACAGCAACAGACATGAATCTCTGTTAAGTTTATATCAAGTTGTCCAGCTTCAGTTTGTGGGGCTTCATGAAAAAGGGCAGTTTCACTTCTCAGTGAGTCAAAATGAAAATGATGGAAAAATGGAAAACTGTAGTTTGGAGATTTATACCCAGATATTTCAGGAGACTAGAAGAATTTAGGATTCAGTCCAGTTTACAGATAGAAACCAGAAACCTCAAAGACAATTAACAGAACTAGAACCTAATACCACTGAATGTAGACTATAGTTTTTATTGAAACATAACTTTTCTCTCTAAAATCACCCTCATTTTTACCTCACTGTTTGGCAGAATAAGTCTAGTTTCAATAAAATTGGTCCAGTTACTTACATAAGCACAGGAAGAATTGATCACATAGGCTTTTTTTTTTTTTTAAGATTAGCACCTGAGCTAATATCTGTTGCCAATCTTCTTTTTTCTTCTCCACAAAGCCCCCAGTACATAGTTGTATACTCTAGTTGCAGGTCCTTCTGCTTGTCATATAGGCTTTTAAAAATCTGCTTTGCTGGAACTTTTCATATGGAATCTCAGGTTGAACTTTAGAGGCCTCTCAAGGCCAGGAAAACCAAGCCAAGGACTCTGCATCAGGCTCCGTCTGCAAACCTATAGATTTTGGTGAATTCCTCCCTTCTTTTGAGGTTCCCTCAAATATCCTGAGGTTCTTTGCACCTGTCAGGGAAGTGACCTTCTTTACTCGCTTGGTAAGGTTGATGGGGATCCTATAAGCAAGGTACCAGGCCAGTATTTCCAAGCAGCTTTATTCCATAAAATCAAAAGCTGTCTTGTCATATCTGAGTCTGCATGTTTCTCTCAAATATGACATCCCAGTGAAAGCCTTGGTAATATAACCAATGTTTCCAATTGTGTCCTGTTAGAAGGAGAACAGATTATTATTGAACTTATGCAAATAACTGTATCGCCATGAAAACAATACTCACTCACTAAGAGTTTCCAAATTCTGGAGGAATCAGGTAGGGAGGAAAAGATACTTGTTTCAATTCTGCTTACAAAGCTATAATTTACTAAATTGCTGTAAGTCAGAGTTAGCTTAAGAGAAAAGAGAAAAAGCTTTCTTTAAATCTGGAAAAAAAAACATGAAAAAATCAGGAATATCTCAAATGAAAAGTCATAAAGATTATAATCATCCTCATGAGTTCATTTGGTCCTGTGTAATCGACTCTTGATCTGAATCTTCTGTTAGCAGTTTCATGAAGTCACCAATTTCTCTGTCAGACTTCTGTACTTTCTTACCCAGGTCAGTTTTATGATCTGAAGGTTTATCACAAACATGTATTCTGGAGTGTCAGAGTCCTTTCCATGAATCTCTCCGAAGATGAAACATATTTGCAAAAGCATCAGAGTAAAACAGCAACTATCTGCAAATGAGAACAGAGTCAAAAGGGCACTTGACAAAGAAACTTGTCTATTTCTGTGACATACAACACTTCAAGATAATCACTAGAATTATGGCTGACAACCAGGACAGATCAGAATTTTAGGAATGTTATATAATTTTTAAAACACTTACATCAATAAGATTTACCCACTGAAAATCACAGATGATCTATAATCTATCAAACAATGAAACAATGCTTAGTTATCCATTTAATCATGGTGACAAAGATTTTCAGGCCAATGCAGAAAATTAAATAGCTGTAAGAAAAACCTTAGCACTTGTGATTAAAGACTTGATAAAAACAGTACAGGAAATTTATTCTGATAAAACATAAAATCCCTACCCTTTTGGTAGGCTACTCACAAAAACACTTTTCATAATCTCTTTATCAAGAATAGACAAGGGGCTGTCTCTGTGGTCGAGTGGTTAAGTTCGTGCGCTCCGCTGTGGCGGCCCAGGGTTTAGATCCTGGGCGTGGACATGGCACCACTCATCAGGCCACATTGAGGTGGCGTCCCACATCCCACAACTAGGAGGACCTGCAACTAAGATATACAACTATGTATGGGGGGGTTTGGGGAGATAAAGCAGAAAAAAAAAAAAAGATTGGCAACAGTTGTTAGCCCAGGTGCCAATCTTTAAAAAAAAAAAAAAGGAAGATTGGCAACAGTTGTTAGCCCAGGTGCCAATCTTTAAAAAAAGAAAAAAAAAAAAATGAATAGACAAAAAGTTCAAGTAAATTGAAGTCAGAGAGGGAAAACCAAATTCTACTTTTTTACCTGCTTACTTTTGACAGTATAATTCATTTACTTAATTAGATCTAATTAAATCATAGCCAACTTCACCATGCATAAGACTCTTTTTTAGGGTTCCTCTTCCACAAACCTGCTATAGCTCTCCTTTTACATTCAGAATTTGTCCCATGCCTTCTTTTTTCCCTCCTAGTACTTTAGGACAAATTTATCTTTCTTAAAAAAACAAACAAAAATTTTCCCATTCTTCATAACTTCCTTACTGAAAACATACATCTTACTTTCCTTCAATACGAAGATATTTTGCTGATTGATTCTGAGTAGCTTTAATCACATATATTAATTAGAATTTTTAACCCTTACAGACCTTAGTGAAAACTAAAAAGTAAGCAATTATGAACTGTCTTTTACGTTAGCGTTCTAAATCCTCTTCATAATATCTAGAAACATGCTGCTTCATAATACAATTGTTAACAAAATACAAGACATGTTTACTAACAGACACAACCACCTTTTAGTTTCTCTGTAATAAGAAGCCAAAAGTGGATAAACTTAGACATGTTTAGTGATAATGTTTCAGCATTTTATCTCCTCTGAAAATAACCCAACAATTCCTGATTTTTTTACCACTTAATTTCACCTATCGAAACTCCAAAGTTTCAAGTTACCTGAAAGAGTTTGGAAGTCATCTGAAATATCCATGCCATAACATATAATTATTTTTTAAAAATTCACCCAACACTTTTATGTTTTTCACATTTAGTTCATTCCTTCCCAATAATTATTTAGATTGCCTATAAAAATTCATGAAGCACTAGGCAAAATTAGCCGTCATTTTGTTGTTATTTTTGCTAACCAGTTTTGTAATAGAGATAATATCAGCTTATTTGACAAATGAACATAGAATAAAGGTTCCATGTCAGCATCATATCCAATGCCAATAACTCTGAGGATGTGTCCATTTTAATCAAACCAATGATCTTAAATGAACTCTCATTTACCAAAGATTAATTTATATCCTATTAACTTGAAAGACATTTGGGTTAGTTGCTACTACATTTAGGAATAATTCATATAAGCACTTTTCCTATGCCAGTTGAATAGAGCTGTTTAGAAATTATATCATCTGGAGGTAAAATATCACACATATATAACGTACATATAGGCACACATACACAGAGACTCCACAGGTATTGTTTTAAAATTACTACCTTGAATCAGGTACAGTAACACAAGACTCCCTAGTTATGAATCCAAATTTTATCCAAAGCCTTTTTTCTAATTGTGGAGAAGACACTAAAGATGCTAGATTTTTGGCAAAGGTGCTCTTATGGCCACTTTTCTTCCCTCTTCCCCTTAACTTTTAGGAATTGATGATGGGCTATGCATTTCCCAGAGTTTACAAGCTCTTTGAGGTAAAAGAAATGGGTGGAATCTGAAATGCCTCTAGAGCTGCATTTCCAGTCTTGGAAGTATTTGAAAGACAAAGGTGGTTGTTTCCAGCTCCTCAAAGAACAGGAAAGATGTTAATCCATCCTTTCTGCTACATTTCTTTCAATTTAGAAGTTTTTCCAATTAAAGGAGCCATCTTCAGACCTATGATGAGTGGGATCTTAATAGTGACTCAAAACAATAAGCATTTATGTCTTAACTACAGACACAAGAGGTGTCCCCAAAAGAGAGTGGAAAAGAAGCAGCCCTCACAAGATCCAGAAAGTTCACTCCCAAAAATAGTCCAAAAAAACAAAGGCTTCCACTGCACAGGTGGTAGTGCACTAACAAGCCTTGAAGATTGAGACTACAAAGGGCTCTGATGGACTGGGACCCCCCCGATGAAAAACTCCCATGAGAGCTGATACAACCAGAAAAAAAGAGTACATCTTGGAACCCCGGTCTACCTGACTGGCCACCAACATGCATTCCAGAATGTGCATCTTCCGTATGGCGGGGACCAAAGAGGTCACAAAGCTAAGCTCTCAAGACGTAAAACAAGACAAAAGGATAAAACCTTTCATCTTCTACACACATTAACAGCTTTAGCTACAACTTGGATCTCTTGGAGCCAGATTAATATGTAGGAGGGAGGTGCCACAGGGTGGGGATTGTGTGTGCTTTACAGAGTACCTTGTTGCATGGACGTTTTCTTGACGGGAGACCTGCTGTCATCTACCCCATTCTGTGACCAACTTATCCTGTCACGGGAGTCTTTGTGAGGTAGCGAGTACCCTAATGGCTCTTAACTGCTTAACCTGTGCCCAACAATTTTGTGGCCTTTTTTGGCTTCCAAGAGGCCCCTTAGCAACGGGTTCCACCTTAAGCACAGACTCCATAGGTGGGCCCTACAGCAAAGTTTATTGAAGGCCCACCCAGGCAACAGGCTTATGGAGATGTTTTGTGTCTTGTCCTAAGGATTCACCTTTTTATGACAAATGACCTAAAAGACAGAGACAAGGAAAAATAGTGACCATCTTTGGGAGGAGAAGGATCAAAAAACCAATGAGTACTCAGTAGCTCGTACTACATACTTGTAGCTAAGATTCACACATTTTGGGAAAATGCAGCCTAAGGGGCTACAGGTGGGGATCAAACTAGTGTCTTCCATTGTTTCAGAATTTGGATACTTCCAGTCAAAAGTATATTTATGCTACAGCTAGAACCAGATCACAAAAATTTTGGCCACCCTTGAAACCAAGAAACTCACAATGAAGGCCAAACCAAAGCTTCCTTCTAATGATCAATGTAATTGCCCTCAGGTTGATGGCACTTTGGTAGAACTCTTAAAGACAAATGGGGGTGCAGCATGCATTTGTGCCCCACCATCTCTGACCAGAAAATGGAATGCAACTGCATTTCTGTCCCACCATAGTTTTGGGACCCCCTCAGTGTGATGATTATCAAGCCAGGTCCTAAGGACACAAAACCAGGTTGGTAAGATTCCACAGTTCTTTGTAAACATTTACAACTTCTGGAAGCTTTAGGTTGAAAGGTGGAGCCCTTGACTCTTAAAAGATTTCTGTGTTTCTTGGTCCAAAAACCAAACCCAAAGTGGCCACTGTAATTTTAAATTACTCCAGGTTATCTTGCCAGCTGTTTATACTTTATCGCCAATTTAGGGGGGCTTTTCCCAAGGTGGCTGCAACAAACAAGGTGATTTCTGAAGACAGCTTGTTATGATCACTGAGAAATTCAGTCTCCAAACAGCCAATTTTAACAAATACAACAGTCAGACATCATGAACAGATACAGAAACCCAATGCTCTGGGACTCCAACCCAGGGTACTCAGGGACCCTATCCCAGAGCTCAGGACTCTAACCCAATCCTTTGGAGTGCCCCAGCAACTGTAACCCTATAATATTATCTCCTTTGAACCCACAATCCTATCCTTGGGGATTTAACCCAGCAAACATCTCACTTCTGGGTCATCTAACCCATGATCCAGACAAGATATTAGACAATTTCAGGCACAAGCAGGTTTTAACGAGGTCACTCACCCAAAAGATGTCTGATCCTGGAACTGTCTTCTTCTCCCAAAGGAAAACAAAAACCTTAGGACCCGGGTGCTGCAGCAGGAAATGGGAATCCGATCAGTCAAGCCTCTAGACGAAATTGTCTAGACGGCTGCTTAGGGTGGATGAAATGTTTTAAAGATTTCAGCTCGCTACCATCTGGCACAACTCTTCAGAGCCTAAAGATTCCAGAAGCTGCAAATGTATACAAACAACTGCAGAATCTCAGCAGGCTTGTTTATTGTCCTGAAGGCTTTGGTTAATAATCATCAGGTTGGAGGTCCCAAAAGATGGTTGGGCAAAAATTTGGTTGCACCCTATTTTGCAGTCAGTGATAGTTGGGCAGAAATGCAGGGTGCATTCCTGTCAGTGGCAAAAGGTCCGACCAAACTGCCATCAGCCTCAGAGGAATTACATTCATTTCAGGGATGCTGAATAAAGAATAAAGCTGATCTCCTTCCCGAAGGGGATGCCGTAATTAATTGACTGTTTATGTGCATCAGGCCAGAGAATCCCAATTTTGTGTGGTAATTATTGGTGACCATGAAGGGACAAGTTCCTATGACTACCTGCCTGAAGCTCTGGAACCCCCAGTGGTGTGGATCTTTTCGTCTACCCTAAGCGGCCACCTAGACGATTTCATCTAGAGGCTTGACTGACCAGATTCCCACTTCCTGCTCCAGGCCCCAGGATGTTTTTTTTTTTCCTTTGGGAGAAGAAAACAGTTCCAGGATCATATGTCTTTAGGGTGAGTGACCTCGTGAAAACTCGTCTGTGCCTAAAATTGTCTATATCTCGTCTGGATTGTGGGTTAGAGGCCCCAGTGGTGAGACTTTTGCTGGATTGAAGTCCCAAGGCTAGGACTGTGGATTCAAGGGAGGCAACATAAAAGGGTTACAGCCTCTGCGGCACTCCAAAGGATCAGGTAGAGTCCTGAGCTCTGGGGTAGGGTCCCAAAGTGCCCTGGGTTAGAGTCCCAGAATATTGGATTTCTGTGTCCCTTTATGTTTACGTATGTCTTACTGTTTTATTTGTCAACATTGGCTGTTTGGGGACTGAGTTTCTCAGTGATCATAATAAACTCTCTTTAGAAATTACCTTGTTTATTGCGGTCACCTTGGGAAAAACCCCCTAAAATGGGGATAATTGTAAACAGCTGGCAAGATAACCCTGGATAATTTAGGCCACTTTGGGTCTCCTTTTTAAGAGCCAGGTAATAGAGGAATTTTTTAAAGAGTCAAACTTGCCACCTTCTGGCACCATTGTCCAAAGCCTAACGGTTCCAGAAGCTGTAACTGTTTACAGAGAATTGCAGAATCTGACCAAGCTTGTTTAGTGTCTTGAGGGCTTGGCTTAATAATCATCAGGTTGGAGATCCCAGAAGATGGTTGGGCCAAAATGCAGTTGCACTCCATTTAGTGGTCAGAGATGGTCAGAGAGAAATTCTTGGTGCACTCCTGTTTGTGGTTAAGGGTCCTACCAAACTGCCATCAGCCTCAGGGGAATCATATTGGTTTTGGAGACGCCTGAAATTTTTGCAATCTGGTTCTAGCTGCAGCATTAATATACTCTTGACTGGTCACGTCGAGATTCTGAAACAATGGGAGACACTAGTGCGATCCCTGCGTGTAGCCCCTTAGGCTACGTTTTCCCCAAATGGGGTGACTTTTAGCTATGAGTATGTCATACAAGCTACTGAGTATTCATTGGCTTGTTGATCCTGCCTCCCAGAGATGGTCACTATTTTCTCTTGCCTCTGTCTTTTGTGTCATTTGTCATAAAAAGGAAAAAGCACAGGGCAAGCTGCAGGAATCATCATAACTCTGTTGTCTGGACGGGCCCTCAGTAAACTTTTCTGTAGGTTAAGAGTGTGCATAAGGTGAAAGCTATTGCTAAGGGGCCTCTTGGAAGCCAAAAAAGGCGCAAAATTGGTGGGCACAGGTTGAGCAGTTGAGAGCCATTAGGGCACTCACCACCTTAAGAAGACTCCCTGTGATAGGATAAGTTGGTTACAGAAAGGGGTAGATGATGACAGGTCTCCTGCCAACCTCAAGAAAATTTGCAATGAGGTACTCAGTAAAGCACACACGATCCCCAACACTGTGGTACCTCTCCGCCTAGGTATGAGTCTGGTTCCAAGAGACCCAAAGCATAGCTGAAGGTCCTAATGTGCATAGAAGATGAATGGGTTTTTTTTTCTTTTGTCTTGTTCTATGTCTTAAGATCCTGGCTTTGTGACCTGTTTGGTCTCTGCCATCTGGAGGATGCACATACTGACATGCATGTTGGTGGGTAGTTGGCCAGGGGTTCCAAGATGTACTGTATTTTCCCAGCTATTTCATCTCTCAGGGAAGTTTGTCATGAGGAGTTCTAGTCCACTGGGGGCCTTTGTCATCTCAGCCTTCATTGCTTGTCAGTGCGCTACACCTGTGCAGCAGAAGCCTTTACTTTCTTGGATTATTTTTGAGAGTGAACTGTCTGGATCTTGTGAGAGCTGCTTCTTTTTCACTCTCTTTTGGGGACACTATGGCATCTGTAGTTAAGACATAAATGCTTATTGGTTTGAGTCACTATTAAGGTCCTACTCATCAATGGTCAGAGGGTAGATCCTTAAATTGGAAAAATGTAACTGAAAAGGTGAGTCAACTTATCATTCAGACTGTACTCCAGTTCTTTGGGGACCAGTTCTTCGAAACAACCATCTTTGTCTTGCAAATCCCTGCAGGGCCAGAGTTAGGGCTCTAGAAGGTGGTTCAAAGTTGACTTGTCCTTTTCCAATCCCAAAGCCTCCCCTGTTCCTCTCAAAATGCTCCTGGATATTGGGGTGTTAGAAACCGATAAGGCAAATATGCCCCAGAAACTGCATCTTGGAGAAAACTTAAGTGGTTTCTCTCTGCCTTTGTGATGCATTTGGACAAGTACATCCATCTATAATGTCATTTAAGTTGCAAACTAATTTCTGAGGAATTAGAGTAACTGTCCTTAAAAAAATCCTTACAAGACTAGAAATGCACTTTTAGAGGCAGTTCAGATTCCACCCATTTCCCTTATCTCAAAGAACTTGCAAACTCTCCAGGGAATATCTAGCCCATCACTTATTCCTGGGACTGAGAAAAAAAGAAAAAGAAGGAATGATGTCAGCATCATGGAGTAGTGAACTTGTCCAGGACTCTCTCCCCTGCAACATACAACAAAAAGGGACATCCATACTCCAACAGAGGACACCCTAACACAATACAAAAACCTTGGAGAGACATGCAGCCACACGATGGAGGGTGGAGAGCCTGGAGCTCCCCTCAGAAGAGCTGGAATTGGGTAAGAGAGATCTTTGCTCCCTCCCCTAAAGACTGCGATTGGGACCACAGGAGGATCTGTGAGGGAAGGAGTAGGGGAGGGGATGCTCATTTGCAGGATCACGAAGGACTCCATAGGGCCCTTTCAGCCTACTGGGTAGCCCTCTAATGGGGCAAAACCTTTCACAGGGTGTGACCTCATCAAGACAACACCCCAGGAGACCACATAGAGAGCTGATTGAAAAATTCCAGAGTGCATGCAGGAGAAAGCGCCCCTCTCTCCACCTGCCCTGGTGCCCCTCCACTGCCTGGGACCTCGGCTGAAGGTGGAGGGCTCTCAACCCCCACCAGGTGGCAATAGGCGGTAACTGCAACCAAATAATATCAGAATGAGAAAGACCCAACCTCCCCACATCAGACACTAGATCAAATCTCCAGACCACAGAGAAAACGACAAGTGCTCAGAACTCAGTCCTGAGGACACAGAAATATAAAGCTAAATGACAATGAATTCAAAATAGCTATCATCAAAAAACTCAAAAAGGTAAAAGAGAATGTAGAGAAACAATTCCACGAGTTCAGGAGCTACTTCACAAAAGAGATTGAAACTATAAAGAAGAATCAGTCAGAAATATTAGAGATGGAAAACACAATGGAAGAGATAAAACAAAATATGGATCCCTTGGATGCTCTAATGGACATCATAGAGGAGTGTATCAGCATAATCGAAGATAGACATGCTGAAATGCTGCAGAAAGAGGAGAGAGAACTAAGACTAAAAAGAAATGAAGAAAGTCTCCCAGAAATATCCGACTCAATGAGGAAATGTAACATAAGAATTATAGGAATTCAAGAAGGTGAAGAGAAGGAGAATGGAGGAGAAAGCATGTTCAAAGAAATAATAGCAGAGAACTTCCCAAATATAGGGAAAGAGAGGGAAATATGTGTGGAAGAGGCTTCCAGATCTCCTAGATTTGTCAATGTACAAAGACCTACTGCAAGGCATATAGTAGTAAAACTGGCAAAAATGAATGAGAAAGAAAGAATACGAAGGGCGGCAAGGCAGAAGAAAATAACCTACAGAGGAACCCTTATCAGGTTTTCAGCAGATTTCTCTGCAGAAATGTTACAGGCTAGGAGAGAATGGAATGACATATTCAAATCTTTAAAAGACAAAAATCTTCAGCCAAGAATACTCTATCCAGCAAAAATACCCTTTAGATATGAGGGAGAAATTAAATCTTTCCTAGACAAACAAAAAGCTAAGGGACTTCATAGCCACAGAACCCCTCTACAAGAAATCTTCAAGAAAGCCCTCATATCTGAAAAAAGAAAAAAGGGAGAAAAGGGTCACAAAATGCAGAGTAAGGAGATAAACAGGTAGACAGAATCAGATTAGGATAGCAAATATTCAACTATAGCATCAGTCTAAAGGGAAGGAAAACACCAAAAACAAAGACGATCTTGCTGCTTTAACCACAAACTCACAACAAAGTTGGAATAAGATATGAGAAAAACAACTTAGGAGGGGAGGAGGAAAGGGACTGGATTGGTTTAGACTAAGGAAATAAGAGGCCATCAGAAAATGGACTATCTCAATACGCAAGATTCTGGATACAAATCTCATGGTCACCACTAAACAAAAAAGCAGAACAGAGACATAAATAATAAATAAGGAGGAAAAAAAGAAGAACAACATAAAAAAAACTACATAATTCAATGGGTAGACCAAAATACAGAGGATGAGAAACAAAGGAAATGCAGGAAAACCCAAAAACGATGATAAAATGACAGCATTAACCCCTCATACATCAATAATCACCCTAAATGTAAATGGATTGAATTCTCCAATAAAAAGACACAGTGTGATGAGATAGATTAAAGAACAAGACCCAACAATTTGCTGCCTCCAGGAAATGCATCTCAGCTCCAATGACAAACACAGGCTCAGAGTGAAGGGGTGGAAGATGATACTCCAAGCTAATGGCAAACAAAAGAAAGCAGGTGTTGTAGTACTCACATCAGACAAAGTAGACTTCAAGATAAGGCAGGTAAAGAGAGACAAAGAGGGGCAGTATATAATGATCAAAGGGACACTCCATCAAGAAGACATAATGTTTATAAATATCTAGGCATCCAACACAGAAGCACCAAAGTTCATAAAGCAACTATTAACAAACCTAAAAGAAGATAATAATAACAACACAATAATAGTAGGGGACTTCAACACCCCACTCACATCAATGGATAGATCATCCAGACAGAAAATCAACAAGGAAACAGTGGAATTAAATGAAAAGCTAAATCAGTTGAATTTAATAGACATATAAAGAACATTCCATCTGAAAACAGCAGAATACACATTCTTCTCAAGTGCACATGGAACATTCTCAAGGATAGACCATACGTTGGGAAACAAGGCAAGCCTCTATAAATTTTAAAAAATTGAAATAATAACAAAAATTTTCTCTGATCATAATTCTATAAAGCTAGAAATTAATTACAAGAAAAAAGCTGAGAAAGAGACAAAGATGTGGAGACTAAACAACATGCTATTGAACAAGCAATGGATCATTGAAGAAATTAAAGGAGAAATCAAAAAATATCTGGAGACAAATGAAAATGATAGCATGCCATACCAACTCATATGGAATGCAGCAAAAGCCATATTAAAAGGGAAATTCATCACAATACAGGCTCACCTTAACAAACAAGAAAAATGCCAAATAAGCAATCTCAAATTACACCTAACTGAATCAGAAAAGAAGAACAAACAAAGCCCAAAGTCAGCAGAAGGAGAAAAATAATAAAAATCAGAACAGAAATAAATGCTATTGAAACAAAAAAGGCAGTAGAAAGGATCAATGAAACAAAGAGCTGGTTCTTTGAGAAGATAAAAAAAATTGAGAAACTCCTAGCCAGACTTACAAAGAAAAAAAGAGAGAAAGCTCAGATAAAGAAAATTAGAAATGAAAGAGGAGAAATAACAACACATTTCACATAAATACAACAGATTATAAGAGAATACTATGAAAAACTATATGCCAACAAAATGGATAATCTACAAGAAATGGATAAGTTCTTAGACTCTTAGAACCTCTCAATCCTGAGTCAAGAAGAAACAGACAATCTGAATAGACCAATCACAAGGAAAGAGATTGAAACAATAATCAGAAGCATTGCAAAGAGTAAAACCCCAGGACCGGATGCTTTTCCTGGGGAATTCTACCAAACTTTCAGAGAGGATTTAATACCTGTCCCTCTCAAGCTATTCCAAAAAATTAGGGAAGATGGAACACTTCCTAACACATTCTATGAGGCCAACATCACGCTGATACCAAAGCCTGACAAGGACAGCACAAAAAAGGAAAACTACAGGCCAATATTGCTGATGAACATAGATGCAAAAATCCTCAACAAAATTTTGGCAACTCGAATTCAGGAATACATCGAAAGGATCATACATCATGATCAAGAGGGATTCATACCAAGGACACAGGGATGGTTCAACATCCGCAAATCAATCAACGTGATACATCACATCAACAAATTGAGGAGTAAAAACCACATGATGGGGGCTGGCCTGGTGACGCAGTGGTTAAGTGTGCACGTTCCGCTTTGGCGGCCTGGGGTTCACTGATTCTGATCCGGGGTGCAGACATGGCACCATTTGGCAAGCCATGCTGTGGTAGTAGGCGTCCCACATATAAAATAGAGGAAGATGGGCATGGCTGTTAGCTTAGGGCCAGTGTTCCTCAGCAAAAAGAGGAGAGTTGGCAGCAGATGTTAGCTCAGGGCTAATCTTCCTCAAAAAACAAAATTATTGGCAATGAGTGAACTCAATAGGTGTGAAAAAAATAAAAATGTTGGCTGAACTTTTTAACAATAATTATGTGTTACGGCATTGATATTTAAGATGACTTCCAAAATCTCTCAGGTACCTTGAAACTTTTGAGTTTTGCTAGGTGAAATTAAGTGATAAAAAGTTTGTTGAATATCTGCGTCATTTTCATATAGGAGAAAATACTGAAACATTGCCAAATATGTCTAAGTTTATCCACTTTTGGCTTCTTATTACAGAGAAACTAAAAGATGTTTGCATCTATTAGTAAATGTCTTGTATTTTGTTAACAATTGTACTATGAACCAGCATGTTTCTAGAAATTATGAAAAGCGTTTAGAATGCTAATGTAAAAGACAGTTCATAATTGCTTACGTTTTAGTTTTCACTAAGGTCTGTAAGGGCTAAAAATTCTAATTAATGTATGTGATTAAAGCTACTAAAAATCAATCAGGAAACATCTATGTGTGGAAGGAAAGTAAGAGTATGTTTTCAGTAAAGAAGTTATAAAGAATGGGACAACTTTTGTTTGTTTTGCTAAGAAAGATAAATTTGTCCTAAAGTACTAGGAGGGAAAAAAGAAGGCATGGGACAAATTCTGAATGTGAAAGCGGAATTATAGAAGGTTTGTGGAAGAGAAACCCTGAGAGAAGAGTGTTGTACCTGGTCAAATTGGCTAAGATTGGGTAAGCTGCTGCAAAATTAGTATTTGGTTTTATCTCTCTTAAAAGGATAATTTCCCTGGACTTTTAGTCTGCTCTTGATAATAAGATTATAAAGATTTTTCCTTACCTTTGAGTAAATCTACCTAAAAGATATAAATTTCCTGTTTTTTCAAAATAATTTCCTCTGTTCTAAAAGGCTAAACTCTCTCAATTAAGAGAACTAAGATTTCTTATTTTTATTTTTATTTTTCTTAACTGTTTGCACATCTGTTGTTACTTTTGTTACTGAAAGTTCAGGCTCTGATCCCAATGCCAGTCCAAATAACAAGAACAGAGTCTTGGATTAAAAAGGAAAGACTTTATTTTGCCAGGCAGAGGGAGCAAAGCAAGGGCTAGTGACTCCCAAATTACTTGCTCCCCGTTAAGAAATGAGTAGGGGTTTTTATTTGGGGTTTTAGGTAGGGGAGGGGGGCCATGGACTTCTTGGTCAGAGTTTTCCCATCGGCCTGTGTCTGGGGCTGCTTGGAGACGAAGGATTTCTCAGATGAGTGTCCTTGGCTGTTTATTTCCATAGTGGAGGTAGACCCCGATGTCGGGAAGCCAAGGAGTTCGGCCTGGGAAGCTTCGGTTTCTTGATATTTTTTGGACATTAGTTTCTCTGTAAAAGGATCTCAAGGTTCTGGGATCAGCCGCAACTTTGGTGGAAGCCCAGTTTGAGGCCATCTGGGCTTTAACAATTTGTAACTTCTATTTTGTTGTAAAGCTCAGGGAGTCAGAGGTTAAAGAAACAAATAATTTACATATGAGTGTAAATAAAGACGGGGGAACTGGGAATGCATACTTTTAGTTTTAACCAATATCAGCGCTGATATTAACTAAGAGCTGGTAACACTTTGGTTAAATGGATAACTAAGTGCTGTTTCACAGGGACCCATGGTATTATGTGGGTAAATGTCATTGATAGAAGTGTTGTAAAAATTATGACCTTGCTAAAATTCTGATCTATCCTGGTTGTCAGCCATGATTCTAGTGTTTATCTTGAAGTGTTGTATATCACAGAAATTGCCAAATTTCTTTGTTAAGTACCCTTTTGAGTCTGTTGTCATTTGCAGACAGTTGCTGTTTTACTCTGATGCTTTTGCAAATATGTTTCACCTTCAGAGAGATTCATGGAAAGGGTTCTGACACTTACTCTAGAATACATGTTTGTGATAAACCTCAGATCGTAAAGCGGACCTGGGTAAGAAATTACAGAAGCCTGCGGAGAAACTGTGACTTCATGAAACTGCTGACAGAGACTCAGATCAAGAATCAATCACACAGGGCTGAATGAACTGATGAGGATGATTATAATTTTTAAGGTCACTTATGGGCACCTGCACCGGTCCGGTTGATGAGTTGGTGGTCTCAACCAGCCTGATCTGGAAAAGGCTGATTGTCCTGAAAAACAGCTCAAACATCCATTACCATGGTGACCCAGGTGCCCGGGAGATGTTATCTATAGGGAGTCAGATAGCTTATTGCTAAGGCAGCACAGTTAATAGTGGGCGGGTGAACAAGTAAAACCTATAACTAGTAGTTGAAAAAGAAGCTTAGTCACTAGCTACCTAATCATCAATGTCTAACTGTTTACCCATTTCAGTTAGACACCCATCCATAAAGTAGGAGTAATTTTGTACCTATCAGAGGGTTGCCACGAGGATTAAATGAGATGAACTATGTCAGGTGATTAGCACCATGCTTGGCACAGGTGAGTTTTCCATAATTTACTATCATCACGGTCATCATCATCTACTATTGCATCAGCTATTTTCAGCTTTTTCCCCACCTTTATGTCAGATTTTATACCATTTCCCTAGATTTTACCTAGATTTTGGTGGCTATTTACACCTTGTTTGCAACAAGAAGGTATGATTGTTTGGCATCTTTCTTTACCCCCAAAATGGATCCTTTACACTGCTTTTACCAGAATGAAGGCAGGTATAGAGACATTTTAATGTCTTTCCGAAGTTTTTATTTTCAGTGGGAGGATAGAGCTATCTTGACACTTTTTACTACAACTACACATGTGAATACACCTTGTCACAAAAGCATAAGAGGTTTCAGAAGGCTAAACATTTACTTTAAGACATGTTTGTAGCTGTCTCTGTTTTGGCCCTGTTCCTTTCCACCCAACTGGCCCACAGATGTCAATGTCCAGTGTTAAAGCTGTGGGCTCTGCGTTGTAAGTCAAAGTTGAGTATGTCTATGCCAACAGGAGCTTTTCATTCAGTCTCAGGGCGGCAAGTGGCTGGGGCGCACTTTGTTTTTGCTGCTTTCCCTCTGAGCATTCTGCTACTTTGCCATCCACTGGCTACACATTGCTGATGCTGGAAGTGCAGTGGCTCCATATACAGCTGTAGGTGTCACTCTGGTAGCATATGCCTATGGATTCAGCCAGCTTGGGTTGTACGTGTGGGGGAACTAGCTTTGCCTGAGACGGAAAGAAGGATCATGTCATGGAAACCACACAGAAACTTGAGTCATAAGGCTGCAGCCACAACCACCAAAACCCTACTAATGAGTGCTCAGAAAATGCTCTCCACCCTTACAGCAACCTGTCATCATCGTCATCAGCAGCAGCATCACCATTGTCACCCACATTCCCACTTAGAGATGAAGAAACTGTAGCTCAGAGAGGTTGAGCTACTCCTCTACAGAAGTGGCAGGGCTGTGATTCAAGCCCAGATGTCCCTGAAAACAAAGCCTTGACCTAGGACATGCTGTTTGTCTTCTTGTTCCGCTAGTCCGCAAGATTCTCAGAGGCTGGGGCGTGGCTTATCTTGTACATCTCTGTCTCCACCTAGTGTTGCACAAATGAATAATTGGGCCAACTTCTCTGAGCCTCAGTTTCTCTGTCTGTCAAATAGGCTAACAATTTCATGGGGGTTATGGGAATCAGATAAGACAGTGGCTCTCAGTACGGAAAGAGACAGCCCTACATGAGGCAGGGAAGTCCCTCCATCTTCAGCCCTCCTTTCTCCTGTCTCCATCCTTTTCAGAATGGCATTGGACGGAGATATGGGCTCCCTCAGGTGGTCAGTTTGGACTTTGGATTTTCCCACAAAGCTCTGGGGGTCTGTAGCTTTGTATCTTTGGCTCAATCTCTTTTCTCTTAAAAATTTTTGACATAACTCAGATCCCATAACCCTTGCTTAACTCTCATCAATGATTCACCATTGCACCCAGAATAACACCTTTATTTTTGGCCCTGGCCGTGAGGCCCTGTGGTTTGACTCTGGCCTGCCTCTGACCTCATTCCCTAACATTTCTTGCTAATCTCCTTAGCTGCACTGGCTTTCTTTTAGTTTCGTGGATATACCTAGCTTGCTCCCACCTCAGGACCTTTGGTCTCAGCTCAAATATCATTTCCTCTGAGGGGCCTTCCCTGGCACCTCATCTAAATCAGGCTGCCCCTGCCTTACTCTCTCTCCCAGTATCCCCCTGCAGTTCTCCTTCTTGACCCTCACCGGCATTTGTAGTCGTGCGTCTTTTCGTTCACTAAGTTGTTGAATGTCTTCTCCCTCTCAAGCTTCATGAGAGCAGAAGCATTCTCGCTTTGTTCTGCTCACATGGCACAGAGTAGGTGCTTGAAACGTATTTATTGAATGAGTGAGAATGTCTTTCTCCCTAATGATAAAATTCAACGATGTTCACCATAAAAAGTTTGGAAAAAATATTAAGAAGAAAATAAAAATCATCTATAGCCCTACCACTAAAGACTTCTGACAATCACAGCCAGTACTTTGAGTTAATTTTATATATATATTCAAATCTGGGCTCCTGTTCTGAGTAATTTTGTATCCTGACCTTGTTGAGCATTTTCTTTTGATAGCAAATGCTCTTTAAAAGCATTTTAATACATTTAAAAGCATTGAAAGTGATTTTAATGGCTCTGCAACATTTCTTATTAAGAATTTGTCATTAAAAAAAATCCTCTATTGGGCTTCTGGGTTGTTGCCAAATTTTCAGCATGAAACTGATACTATGGCAACCAGTCTTGCCCTTAAATTTTTCCCCGATTCTCCGAGTGTTTCTTTAGGAAGTCCCCCAAAGGTGGGAATTTATCCTATGCATTTCAAAAAAATATGAATAATTTCAGGATTGCTGATCCGTGTGAAATCTGGTTTGCTCTTGCCAACCTCAAGCATTTGGATTTCTTCTGGGGGAAGGTGAAACCAGTGGAATATCTGATTTATAAATTTACTCTGGAAAGGAAAGAAGTTTGAGTCCACGTGACTCTCAAACTCGGTTCTGTTTGTTTTAAGGCATCACCTAGAAGAGCTCTTTGCTCTAGAAACAGAGAAGGCCTATTTCTCCTTAGAGTATATCTTTATGCAAATGGGAAATCTGAAGTCCTTGGCTCCCGCCTCTCCTCTTGTTTCCAGCAATGGTGTGTCTTCAGATGTGAGCAGGGCCTGGATTAGTGGTGATAAGTTCACCCATCCATCTCTTCACCCCTCACTCGTTCATGTATTCCTCAAGTATTCATTAAGCACTTACCATGTACCAGGCACCAGGAATGCATCAGTGAGCCATGGTCTCTCCCTTCATGACTTGTCAGAGAGACAGACACAGAACAAGCAAACAGACCATTCAATAAGGTAACGACAAGTTGTGCTAAGTGCTTTGAAAGAAATGAAGGTTAGATGGGAGTGGTGGAAGGCCTCTCAGATGTGGTAATTTCTAAGTGGACTTAAAGTATGAGCAGAAACTACTCCATGCAGGAATGATTTGTGCGAGCCTGCGGTAGGGTAGATTGTGGTGTGTTTGAGCAACTCGCGGCCAGTGTGACTGGGAGGGATAGAGAGAGAGGAGACTGGAGGGCCGGCCTGGGGCCAGGTCAGGTAGAGCCTGTGGGCTGGGATGAAGACCATGGATTTTCTTCTGAGTTGGATGAGAAGCCGTTGGAGGGTTTTAACCAGGAAGTGACATGATTCGGTTTATGTTTTGAAAAGCCTATTCTGGCTGCTCTGTAAAGTCCAGACGGGGGGCGGTAGAGGGAAGCAGAGAGACTGTTCCCCGCTTTTAGTTATTATCAGCCCTGATATTGGTTCCCCTACAGTGAGCCCAGTATATATGGGTTAAAACTAAAGGCACACATTCCCAGGTCCCTGGTTCTTTAGTGACACTCATATGTAAATGTTTGTTTCTTTAACCTCTGACTCCCTGAGCTGTAGAGCCAAATAGAAGTTATAAATTGTTAAAGTCCAGATGACCTCACGCTGGGCTCCCACTAAAGTTGTGTCTAATCCCAGGACCTTGAAGTTCTTTTACAGAGAAGCTAATGTCCAGAGAATATCAAGAAACCGAAGCTTCCCCACTCCTTGGCTTCCTGATGCCAGAGTCTACCTTCACACAGCCAAGGACACTCATCTGAGAAATCCTTTGTCTCTGCTGGAAGCAGCCCCAGACACAGGCCAATGGGAAAATGCTGACCAAGAAGACCACGGCCCCCCTCCCCTACTTAAAACTAGGGAGAAGGGAGTTGGGATAATCCATGGGAGAGAGGATGGAGGCCTTGTCCAATGTGGTATTGCTGGTGGATCTGAGAGCGATTTAGAAAGTGGGACAACAGGATCAGACCAGGTATTGGACTAGGCATGGAGGAATCAGAGACCTTAGCTCCAGGATGGTGGTGCCTTGTTGGCGGGGGGAAGAGTGAGAGCCTCCCATCTTCCTTCTAGGCCACTTTCTTTCTTCCAGTGAACTTCCCCCCATTCTTTAGGTTATTATCCCAGCTGTCAAAACACCTCTGTCCTGTGTGCACTTCCCTCAGGGATCTGCTCCTTGACTCTCAATGGCTCATGCACTGGGGCCTCCCCCCTGGGTAACTCAATGTTGTAACTCCCAGGAGCATAGAGGTTCCTCAGAGATGCCCACTTTGGGGGTTATAAGGTGGAACCACAGGGGACAGAGCTCCAGCCTCCAGCCTCATTTTAACCAGAGCAGCTCTCTTGTCATCTGTTTTATGTATCAGGTTTCTTTGAAAGTTTTTGTTTGAAGAAATGGGTCATTAGCCTTGAAAAAGTTGAAAACCACTTCTTAAAAGGTGTGTTTCCTTAAGAAGACCTCAGGAGTGATGCCACTGAGGAAGACTTCAGTTCACCAGAGCGGGTAAGTAGGAGAGGCATTTGGGGCTGTTTGCTCCCCAGCTGGGCTTAGAGGCTAGGGGTGAGGGTAGGGGCAGGGAGAGGCCACGTGGGGTGGAGGGGGGGGGGTGGGCTTGGGAGCTGGCGTCCTGACTTCCAGCCTCAGAAGTGGTGTGGTCTGCCCTGCCTGGCAAATGGGGGAAATCAGGGAAGGATGCCCTATGAGGCGCCACCCCCGTTACCGCGAGGATCTCATGGGATATCGGACGTGAGTGCCTGCAGACTGTACAGAGAGATGCATGTGTTAAAGTCATGGGAGGGGAAGGAGGCTTCCGTGGCTGGTGGGAGAGGCTCTCTCATGCCTGGACAGGTCATTCCTGCCCAGCTTTCTGCAAGGTCCTGAGGAAGTCTCCATTCGATCATTTTGTGATTTACCATGTGCCAGGCAACGTGCTCACATAAAGGTGGGAAAATTCTGGGTGTGGGGTAAGGATTTAACTCTCCTCCGGGAGAGTCCCTCCCAGACTCCACCTTATCTCAGTGTGTCTTACACACACCAAGGGTCGGAGACCTTGCAAGGCCAGAGTGCGGGGCCATCCTGCCCTCTTGCCCAAAGACCTCTTTGGAGGCTGCCTGTTGGGAACTTTCTTCCCTCAAGGCTGGGCATGTGGTCCTTATTTGTGAAACAGGTCGGGGAGGCAAGTAAAGAACTCACAGCACAGTTAGCTCTGAGCTCCAACCTTCTACGGGACAGGGACCCTGCACCAGACCCATGAGGCTCCCTCCATGGTTTGGGCTGCATGGTGGAGAGCTGGCCTCCAGGAGGGCCAGCCCGACAACTTCTCCAGCTTCCAGAGCTGGATGGGGTTACCAGGCTGCCGACCTCACCTTCATTCCCGGGACAGACAATTCTGAGCCTCCATCCTGCCCGTGGTGGGGATTTTATCACCAGCCACAGTCTCCTCAAGTGCCTTTTCCTGGGACAAGACCTCACTTGCTGTGGGCTTTGGCAGGTGCCCAGGTGTGTGTGTGTGTGGGGGGGGGCATCTGCCTGCTTTGTCATCTCCCCATCCCTGGCAACCACGGAGCTGTATACATCTCTGACTGCCAAGCCCTCTGGGGCCCAGCCTTTCTCTGCTCACTGCCCCGCCCCACCTGGGCCTCATGGGACTGGGGTGTTGCTGGGCAGGGGGCTCCTGGCTCTCTGCCTCGATGGCATTGCTCTTGGGCACAGAAAAATCACGCTGCTGCTTGCCACACCTTTAGGGGTCAGGGGAGGTCTGAGGGTGGCTGTCTCACAATCATCCACCAGGACCTGGGTCCCCTCTTGGGGGTCTGGCTGCTCCCTTGGCCCCTTTCCTCTGCATTCAGGTCCTCCCAAATATCTCTGGGGTCCTGAGCTCCCCCTTTCTTAGGGACCCCAAAACTGCTCTTTCCTGCTTCCTTCCTCTTCCTGCCTCTTGACCAGGGAAACTTTCGTAGGTGTGCAGGGTCCCCACGTCCTCCCGGCTCCCCGTCCTCTCGGGGCCTGGGCTTTCATCCGTGCGAGGGGTCCCTGCGTCTTCCCCGCTCCTCGTCCTCACGGGGTCCAGGCTTTCGTCCGTGTGCAGGGTCCCCGCATCCTCCCTGCTCCCCGTCCTCTTGGGACCCGGGCTTTTGAAGCTCAAGCCCTTTCTGCACTTTCTGAGGTGTCTCCTTCCCTGGGACACTCAATACCGAATTCAGAATTCCTCTCTGAGGGGCCGAGGGAGAACAGGGACTCCCGGGGAGAAAACTCTCCCTTTAGACACTCCCAGACGGCCCCGCCACCCCCAGAACCCCCCAGCAGACTCAGAACCAGACTCCCTCTCCAGCAAGAATCATCTTTATCGCAGCTGAGATTTTCCACTGTGGCTGCAGCCATTCCTGGACCCCGAGGGTCTGGAGCGCTTGGGGCTGAGGGGAGGGGCTGGCCCGCGGTGAGAAGCAGCTATTCCTCCGGGACGGTCAGCAGCATGTAATCCTGTGGATAGAAGCGCGCCCCATCCATCCGCGCTCACCAAACCGGCTCTCCCTGAGCTGCCTGGCCACACCTGAGAGGGACCGTGTGTCCTGAGGACACACCTTCCCCGTGGCAAGAAGGAAGGGTGGGGGACCCACTGGACAAGGGAATAGAATGGAGGGGGAGGGGGGCCTCGGGAATGTTTGTGAGGGAAGGAACAGACCAGTCTTTAGGGCCCTCCCCCAAAGCCTGTGTATCAAGGGGCTGCTAATGTTTCTGCCGCATTGGGGTTCCTCCTGCTGGGGTTGCTCCCACCCACGATGCCCCAACCTCTGCCAGACCCAGCTACACCCCTGGAATCCATCTGCTCCTGCACCTGTTTTCCCCACCAAAATGGGACCTCCTGGAGGGTTAGGGACTGGGTCTAACTCATCTCTGTCTCAGCATCACCCAGCACAGGGCCAGGCACAGAGCAGCCAGTGACATATACTGACTGAATGAATGAGTGATAGTGAGTGAGTGATCAGGGCAGGCATGTAAGGATGTGCAGACTGTGCACTGCCCAACTCTAGGAGGTGTCATTCATGTAAACTACAGTATAGTGGTGCACCTGGAGTGGTGTAAGATGTAACCGGCACAGCAGTCAGGCACCTAGAAGTGAGTCAGCCAGTGAGCCGGCGAGCCCACCCACCCTCCCTCCCCTTGCCACTGTAGGTCTAGTTATGAGACACTGCTGGGGCTGGGCCCTGACTTTGCTCTTTTTGGCATTCAGAGCTATGGGGGCCCCTGCCCTCCTGGGCCCTCCTTGCCAGGGTCTGTGGCATCATTTCTGGAGCAGCCCCAGCCCCTGTACCACCCACAGTGGCTCTCCCAGCCCTGACCTGCTGGGGTCACCCTGGGCTGAATCTAGGGGAGGCCTGAGGGTGGGGGTGGGGGAGGAGCACAGGCCAGACCTTCTGCACAGAAACTCCCGGTTCTTGGAAGCAGATTTCTAGTGTCTCCTGAATGTCAGGACTGGGAACTGGGAACTGGGAGTCCTGGGTCCAGGGCTGGGCGTAGGCTGAGGGTCCTGAAGTTCACACTTTGTGTCCGGGGTGACGGGTCACATTCTGTCAAATGCTGGCGTGGGGCTGGTGGAACCAGCGGTCCTAACAGTCCCTTGTGTTGGTGAGGGGAACCCTCACTTCCAGCTCGGGGGGAGAGCTGTTTTTACGTCCATTTTACAGACAGAGACAACAGGCTGAGAGAGGGGCAGTGGCTTGCCCGAGGTCACCCAGCCAGGAGCTTCTGTGTGATGCTCTCTCCCCGCCTCGCCCCTGAAGTCCCTTCTGAGCTGCTGCTTAGGAGTGGGGCTCTTTTAAAGGCAGGGCACGAAGAAATGAAGGGCCTCTCTCAGCTCCGCCCCTTCCCACCGACTCCCCTCCCGTCAGCCTCTTCTCAGGTCCACTCACAGAGGGGAGGGACAGCGCTGGAGGAGGCAGGGCGGCCCCGGGGACAAATGCAGAGCTGGCAGACTCCCCCGGCAGCCCCTCTGTGGTTCCTCTGCGAGTCTTCTCTGCTCTCTGGTCTCTGCTGCATCTTTCCTCCCTGGCTTTACCCAGCCTAGGGCTGGTCCTGGTTCCCACCCTCTGGCGGTTCACAGACAGCAGGCACCAGAGGCAACAGCCCTGTTCTGGGGATTGGGACACCAGAGTTCTAGAGTGTGGGTGGAAGTCAGATGAACCCCAGTTGGAATCCTGGCTCGGCTGCCCTGGGCAAGTTTCTCTGCCTCTCTGAGCCTTAGTTCTCTCTTGTGTAAAATGAGAGAAATAATAGTATCCACTTCATGGGGCTAATTGTGAAGATCACCTGTGTAAGGCACCCACGCTCTGGGCGAGCCTCGGCTGTGGCGCCCTGAGGGATTCATGGAGCCCCTCAGAGCCTCAGTTTTCTCATTGTAAAGGGGCATCACGTCCAGGATGGCTGTGAGATAGGGGTGGTAACGGGCTTGCCACGTGGAGGGCCTCCTCTGCCCGAGCCTCAGCCTCTGCCCTGCAGGGTGGGGACAAGGCACCTTGGGCCCCAAGGCCCTCCCAGCTCTGCCCTCCCACGTGTGTCTCAGGAAGCTCCTTTCTCAGCGCTTACCTCGGAGGGCTCCATTCGGGCCTGGTCGAAGGAGATGCCCTTGATGCTGGGCAGCGGGAGGCCTTGCTCTCTGAGCAGCTCTGCGAGAGGGGCAGGTCGGGGAGCTCAGTGTCCGGGTGGGCGGAGGCGTCTGTGGTGCAGGGCAGGGGCAGCGAGGGCCAGGCCAGCTGAGCCCCGGCTGCTTCACTGCCCACATCAGGGAAGGGACCGGGGGTGCCCCCTCCCACCTCCCCTTCCTGGGGGGGCGCTATCTCCATCCCGCATTGGGCAGCCCCACTCCAGACAGCCGGGTCTCTGAACAGCTGCTCTGCCCATTTACTAAGAACCTATCTGAAGGGAATTTCAGTAACCATGGACACATTCTCATGGAGATGCTCTTCCTGGCAGCATTTTAAGGAATGTTCGATTTGTTGAAGGCTTCTTAGGAATCTATTAATGAATTTTATTCTTCTTGTTGAATTGAGGGAAATGACTGAAAACGCTATGCGTTCCTCAAAATACTAAAATGGTGGCAGAAACAGAAAATGTCTCAGCAAAGGATTAGACAGAAGTCAGCATAAACTGAAAATTACCCTTAAAACACTAGAAATTTGGTTATATTCATTAGAAAATATCCATTAAATATATCAAAGAAAAAATATTCATGAACATACTCATTTATCAAATATATGAAAAATAGTCCTTCAAGTAAGTTTTTGGTAAATTGGTAAATGTACTAAACTTGGAAAATTGGTAATTTTGCAAATTAGGTTTCAAAGAGTTAACCGTTTGACCAGTTGATTTTTGGCAAACTGAGTTTCTGAGATTCGACCTTGAGGCCTGGCCTGGGCCCTCCTGCTCCCTCCTCCGCACTGGCCGGCCCTCTCCCCATGCCCGTCATCGCTCTGGGCTCAGGGGGAGGTCTGCCACCCCTGCTGGTCTGATGCGTTGTCCCGCCCAGTGAGGTGGGGGTGGACAGAGAAGAGGGACAGGTGTCTCTGGTCCTGTCTGTCCTCTGATCTTCAGAGGCCTCCTCACCAGCCTGCCAGCTCCCAGCCTCGGCACCCCCTCGTCTCACTCCTCTCTCTGTGTTGAACCCAGATGACCCTGCGTGTGGCACAGGCTTTCGTCAGTCTCTCCCCTGCCAATTCTCTCACCCTCAGGCCGCTTCTTGCAGGCAGTCCTCCCGCATTTCCTCAGTGGCTTCGGCCCTGCTCTTTTTCTCCTTGTGGGGGAGCTTTGGACAGGACTCTAGTGTGAACAGCACCGCTGGTGCTGTGCATCCCACTGGCCTGTGTTCACAACCTGCAGGACCATATAGGCTTCCCGGGTCAGGCCTAGCCCCTGGGTCATCTCTTGACCCTCGCCATGGCTCTCTGTGGTCCAGGATCTAAGATGCACTTGTTGTGTGAGCTGCCCATGGGAGGCACTGGCATGGGTGGGGCCCTTTCTCCCTGGTTCTTTGCCCCCTGCCAGGTCACTTTGCATCCTTGCCCACCTGGCCTCTCAATCTGGCTGCCTTGCTGGACCTTCCATCACCACTGTCCCCCACTGCCAACTGGTCCCCCTTCTCGAACACAAATCTGCTCACTTCGTGCCCAGAACCTTCCCTGGTTTCCATGAGCCAAACCCTTCAGCCTGGCCAGCATTTGAATCCCAGCCTGCCCTTCTGGCCTCACTCTGCACTCCTAACGTGAGTCCTTGAGTTGGAGAACAGAGAAAAGCCCCTTTTGAGGAAGCAAGAAACCAGAGTTCTGGACTCAGCTCTGCCAGAGACTTGCTGTGTGACTCTGGGTAAGTCACTTAACTTCTCTGGGCCCATCGGAAAGACAAGGAGGCCGAGCCAGATGATTTCTCAGAGGTGAGTAAGGTCTGAGCTGTTTATCCTACATGTACTTCCTGAGTGTCTGCTGGGTGAAGGGAACATGAGGGAAAACAAAGAGAGAGGTACCCGTCCTCAGGTAGTTCACCTTCTGGTTGGGGAGACAGGTGCTGACCCAGTAATCACGTGGGTGGGTGGGCAGTTGTCACTCAGCCCACCTCAGCGGAGGTGTGAGGCCAGGAGGCGGTGAGTTCTGGGGGAGAGGAGCCTGTCCAGGCTCCTCACTCCCGTGGAGCTCACGTCGACGCCCCTCCAGCTTTCTGGGACCACCTCCCCAAACCCCTGCACCCCCTTGTTTCAGGTCTGCTTCTGAGGGAGCCCAACTAGGACGGTGGTGTCCGGAAAAGTTTGATTTGTTGCTGATGTCTAAAGATGGAGGTGGCGCCTCAAAACGTTCAGCGTCCTGCATCCCTCACAGAGGAAACATAGCTGCCCCGCTGGCGACATCGACTGAGCTGAGTGTGGCACCCACTGCAGGTGGGCGCGCTGGCCAGGCCCCCCCGGGCCGCTTCCTTTGGGCTGTGCCCTGCCCGGTCCTGCAAGCCTGGAGTTGCAGCGGTGGCTCCACCACTCCAGGGGCCCTTCCTGTCCTCACTTTCCACGCTGCTCCCTGCCTCCCCCCAGAAGCCCTGCGTGCCCACTGGCCCCGCCTCCGAGCTCCCATCACCACTAGCTGCCTGGGCGAAGGACAGGAGGGCCCCCGTGGCCCCTTCCCCACCCCCTCACACCTCAGACTTCAGCCTCCACCCTGCCTCCTCCTGCCTTGCCCGTGGGCCATCCCTAACCAACCCCGGGGGACAAGGCAGAAGCCAGCCGTCTGTGCAAAGCCCCGGACATGGACGATGCTGCTCCAAGCTGCACGGAAAGTGGCATGAGGAGAAACAGCTCACCGTTGTGATGGGGCAGAAACGTCCTCTTCAGAAGCTCCAAGACCAAGGCCTCCAGACGTTCTTCCTACAACAATGAAAGAGGAACAGGAAGGTTGCCCCAGCTGGGTTGGCAGATTCTGACCACGGGAATGGGGGGCTCCAGTGTATAGGTACCCACAGGAAGTCAGGAGTGTCCTGGGGACTCCACTTTTAAAGGGCAGTGGAGCTGGATGACCAGTTAGTGAGGGGCCTGGGGAAAGTTGAGGGGCCTGAGAAAGAGCCACCCTCACCCCGGGTCTCTGACTATCTTCATGTCTCTGCAGGGCAGCCCAGAGGGGAAATAGGTGGGCACGAGGAACCTGGGGCCAGAGCCTCACAGCACCAACTTTGGGTCAGTCCAGGGAGGAGCTTCCAATGCTGAGAGTTGCCTGCTAATGGGGCAGGAATCTTCTCATTGCCATAGCAAGCCTCCTGTCACTGAGGGTGTTCAAGAGGTCTTGATCGGGGCTGCTCCAACCCATTTGGACAGACTGGAAAAGGACTCCCTTTCTTCAAGACACTGTTTTCCCATCTGTTTGCAGACTGTCATAAGCACATTCGTATCTGTATTGTCTGTGATGTGGGTGGCTTGTACAGTGCACGACCTCTCCAACCATACACGATAGCCCTGGTCTGGATGACGGCCCTCTGATGAATGTCACAGAAAGGATCCCTGACCTGCGAAGATGATCTTTAGGACCTCTTGACCCTGACATTCTATGCAAGTAAGGCTGGAGCAAGGCCTGAGGTAACAGGGAGGATAATTTTGAAGCGTTTCCCAGTACATGTTCTCATCTGACCCTTTTGTTCTGTGGTTTTTCCATCTTGCAGCCTTCCCCCATTAGGGCTGAGGCATGAGGCTCACAGTCCTGTGGATGTGGAGGATTGTGGGATGTCCCAGGGTGGGGACAAAGGGCAGTTACTTTATGGGGCTCCCTCAGTCAAGCAGGCACAGTGAAAGCTCTTCCGGGGTAGGAGTGAGATCAGCCCCTGGGGAAGAGACCTCGTGCTGGTCTGGTGACTTGTTCACAGGGAGCAGGGAGGGCCAGACCAGTCACACCGCAGCAGAGTCCCCGCACCGCCACACGCGGCGCAGGGGCCACAGGTGGCTCAGGACACCATGCTGGGAAGCTGAGGGGGGAGGAAACCCAGAGTGGGGATGCAGGGCCCTGCAGGGGGTGCACACTGGGCGCTCTCCTGGAAGAGGCCGACGAGGCCCTTTCCAGCCTGCAGAGGGGGAGGCGCCTTCCAAAGCCTGGCATCTTCCTGGACGTCTCTCACTGCTCTGCATGTCTAGGAGATCCTGCCAGCTCCACTTCCAGAACACATCCAATCCTCACGGCCACTCCCCCCGGGGCCACTCCCCCCTTGGCCGCCTGCCACCACCTGTCAAGCCTCATGACCCTCTGCATCACTCTGCCAGCTGCCCACTGGCTCCCTGCCCCCAACACCGTGCCTCTGGTCCTCTGCTCCTCTGCTCGGAACCCGTCATCACTTCTGTCTCACTCGGAAAAGCCAGCCCCCTCTAGGAGGCTCTGCCTCGGCCCCTCTGCCCCAGCCCCCGGTCCTGAACCTCCTGCGCTCCCCTGCCTTGGGGCCCTGGGTCCCCTCTTCCCCACACCCCACAGCTCCCTCCCGCCCCCTCCAGTCTTTGCTCAATTGCCCTGTTTCTCTGAGGCCTTCCTCCACCTTCCTTTATTAATATTTCCCCCTCCCTCCCTCCCCATCCCCCAGCCCCTCCTCTGCTTTTTCCGTAGCCTTATCCCCTGCCTGCTTACTGTGTGATTAACCTTTCTGTGCTTATGTTTATTATCTGGCCTCACCAAGCTAGACCGTGGGTTCCCTAATGGCAGAGACCTTTGTTTTGTTCACTGACACATCCCAGTACCTAAGACGAGGCTAAGTGAACAAAAGAATGACATGCATGTGTTTAAGTGCTGGGGGCTCGTGGGGGGGCACGGGGCTCCAGGGCAGGATGAGATCCGTGATAGAAAGCGAGGGAGTCTTTCAACCCCTACAGCAATGACCCAGGGCCTGCTGGGGGTCCTTCAGGACCGGGGGGCGAGGCTAACGAAACAGACTCACCTGACCTGCAAGGCCAGCGGGGTGGGGACCCAGGGCGACCGTGCTGCTGCCAGAGAAAAGAGGTCACCCTTTCAGGTCGTGGACGCTGCTTGCGGGGTGCAGTGCTCAGGGGCTGCCAGTCACGACACCCTTCCCTCCCTCCTTCCCTCCCTCCTTCCCTCTCCCCCCTCCTTCCTGTAACCACTCCGTGCAGCTGACAGCAGGCATGGAAACCTGCGCCCCTGAACCACACTCTCTCCCCCCATCTCTTTCTCTGTGAGCCGCCTTGTTTTGCTGAACATCCAAAACCAAAAGAAATCACCTGTTTGGAGTGAACTGGAGTTCTAATTCCTGATTTTTTGAGGAAAACATGGCCTTTGAAAGGAGTTTCTATGAGGAATTGAAATTAGGTCAGAAGAGGAGAGGAATTGGCGTTCCAGCAGAGGGACTCCCTTCGCCCCAGCCCCCTGAGTCCTTGTCCAGCGCGGCACCCCCACTGGTCCTCTCCCCGCCCCAGCTGCTGGTCCACGGGTGCTCAGACCATGAAAGTGTGCTGTTGCCACAGGAGAGGGCACGGTGGGTGCTGGAGCTCCTGGGGGCAGGGGAGGCCGGGGCTGGGCACGAGGGGAGGGGGCGCAGCTTGGGGGTGGAAAGGCCTTTTGCATCGAGTCACTTGGCTGTGGAATCACTGTTGTGGAAGCCAGAGGACCCCTTGGTTTTGAGGGATTTGTCTATGGGCCTCCATGTTTCACGCTGTCACCTTATAGACCAGAAACAGGACCTTCACCTGCAGCCAGAGATGACCGCCTTCTTGGCTGCAGACTCATGCCAACGAAGACCCCAGGATCCTGTTGTGCACACTCGATGCTCTTGGACTCACCTAGTCTAGGACGACCCTCCCGCCTCCTCAACTGAGGCCCCTTCAAGGGGGCCAATTTCAAGGTTCGTGGAATGGGAAATAGGAATCCCAAGGGGCTCCGGACAGAGAAGTTGAGACTTTGGGGGCCTGTATGTCCCCAGAATTCCTCCCAGGTCCAGCCAGGTCACCTCTCTCGGGGAAGAGAGAACACACACCCCTGCAGCCCCTCGTGAGCTTCGTTTCTCTGACTTTTCTCCTGGGTTTGTGGACAAGGGCTTTCGATGCAGCCCAGTGCAGGGGGACGGCTGAAAGCCTTAACAGCCCCCCTGCAGGGCCACTGAGAGAGGGTCTCAGACGCAAAGCCCCCTAGTCGCTGAGGCCACCCTTGGGGAGGGCTGGGGCTGCACCTGGGGGAGCGGGTGTCTGAGTAGACGGTTTGAAGCCTGGCGCGCCTCTTTGGGTGTGGACTGATGGAGTGTTAGCGCGGCGTGGTGGGAGGGTTGCTGCTGCCCTGTGCAGCCCGCCCTCAGTCTGCCTGCCCTGGATGGGCCTCAAGTGGACCCAGGACCCCTGGGAACAAAGGACTGCGAGCTTTACTCACCCAGGAAACGGAGACAGAGGAGGTGTTGCTGGGCCCCCGCAGCACCAATGAGCCCGGCTGGAGGGCCATGGCCGTGTGGCCATCCAGGCAGACAGTGGGAGGGTCAGGGGTGCTGACGGTCAGTCCCACGCTCCCTCTGGACTGGCCAGAAGTCTGCATAGGGTTAAAGCAGAAAAGGTGCAGGCAGGGACAATAGAGGTGTTCCTTAGCCCTCAGCTTGGAGGATTGGGAACAAGACCACCTTAGGAGTCAGGCTGTCTGAGTTTCATTCTAGCTCTGCAGCAACTTGCTGTGTGACCTTGGGAAAGTCACTCACCTTCCCTTGGCTGCACTGAGGTGAGATGACATCCTCCTTCTGGGCATGCATACCAGGTAAGAGCATAGATTTTGGAGCCACAGTTCCAGCTCTGCCACTTGCAAGCTGTGTGGCCTGAGACAAGTTTCCCAATCTCTCTGTGTCTCAATTTTCATCTTGTAAAATAGGGATGATAATCATACCTACCCCATAAGGTTGTTATGGAGACTAAATGAGTTAATTTGTGTAAAGTGCTTAGAACAGAACGCGGCACCTAGTGACGCTGTACGCCTGTTAGCTGTTGTGGTTATGGTTATTATTGTTGTTCGTCCATCAGGGGCCATATTCTAAGAGCCTTTGCAGAAAGGCCATTGAGCATGGATTTCAGAGTCCGGGACCGTGTTCAGATCCTGGTTCTGCCGCATACTGAGCAGTGTGAGTGTGGGCCAGTGGAGTCAGCCTGCGGAGCCTTGGCTTGCTCCTGTGTGAGAAGCGGGGAGCGCCCAGGATTGGATCGACCCAGGGGAGGGGCCTGGCACAGCCACTGCTCGCTGTTATCCACCGTGTGCACATCCGTCTGCCTCGGCAGGCTCGGGGTCTCGTTCAGCCGTGGACAATAACGACAGCCAGCGCTGTGGTCGCCCGGGCGGGGCCGTGGGCTGAGCGCCTTACTCGAATCGCCTCCTTCAACCTCACATCATGCGAAGCACGAGCAGGGATCTTTGGATCCAGCAGGAAACCCTGGCCGACTGAGCATGCGCTGTGGCCCACCCCACCCTGCCCCGCTCCCAGAGTCCCTCCCGAGATCCTGGCCAGGGTGCTGGGGGAGCAGCTGCAACACACCCACCTCGGGCCCGGGCTCCAGCTCTCTCGGTGACAGCAGCTGAATGAGGGCGGCCGCCTGGACAAAGGGCAAAGTGCGTGTTGGCCTTTAGAATCCTGCAGGTCCGTCCTGAGCAGGTCCAGGGGGGCGTCAATGGGTTCAACGAGATGTAATTGTCCCCAGCTGGAGACACCACCTGCACACCTGCCAGTCTCAGTGTGGGAGGACCATTCGCCAGACTTCCCATCATGACCTCTCTGGAAAGTTCTTTTTCTTTGTTTCACTGATTTTCCCCCAACATTTTATTGTGAAAGCTTCCACACTTACAGCAAAGTTGAAAGACTTTTATAGAGAACATTTGTATACTTATCACCTAGATTCTTCTGTTAACCTTTTCCCATCCTTGCTTTATCACATTTCTATCCACCTATCTGTGCTCCATTGATATTTGAAAACCGAAAATCATTATAGAAAGCAAAGCAAAAATATATAAAGCAAAAGTAAATGTAAAAGTCCACCCCAACAGCTCTTCCCCTTTTCCCCTAAATCCTATTCTCAGGGTAACCACAGTTGCCATTTTGGAGCATACTCTGACAGGCTTTTTCTACACACGTATAAACATGGATAGATGGGAACATTCTAAACACACGGTCCCGCACCTTGTTTGCTCCTCTCAACGTCAGCAGGCAGAGAACAACCCCATTCTTTTTAACAGCTGCATAGTATTGTGCATTGTATGAACATAAGCTGACTTATTTTTCCTTATCGATGACACCTAGATTTTTATTTTTCACTCTATAACAAGTGAGGCTGCAAAGACCCCTTGCACGTACATCCTTGCCCACTGCTGTAAGAATCTCCACAGACGTAGAATTGCAGGGTTTACTTCCAGCTGTCTCAGAGCTGCCAACCTGTGTGGGATGGAGGGAAGGGCAGGGGGAGGCAGGAGACCTGGCTCCAGTCCTGATCCCGCCTGCTGGGGGACCTTGGGAAAGTCACTTTCCCTGTCTGGGCCTTGGTTTCCTCATGTAAAAAATGGAACAACTACATTAGATCTCTTCCAGGTATGGATCTTAGGGTTTCACACTTCACCATTTACTGAGCACCACTGTGTGCCCTTCACAGAGTATACCATCCTTAGTCCCTGCCCTTGAAATGGGGGGATGGGGAACACGCAAAGTTAAATAAATAAACACACACAGTATACATACAGGTGTGTGTATGTGTATATATAACTTTACTCACACACATACGCACAGTGTGCTCAGTGTTCAGAAGGAAAAGAACAGAGAGAGAGGGAAGGCGGGGGTTGGGGGAGAGCTTTCTTTAGACATTTAGATGCGGTGGTCAAGGAGGGGCTCTCTCAGGAGGCGACATTTGCACTGAGACCAACAGAGGAGGGACAGCGTTTCAGGCAGAGAGACCTGCGTGTGCAAAGGCCCTGTGGTGGGGACCAGCCCCGCCTGTGAGGCTGGCGTGTAGTGGGTGAGGACGTGCGGCTGGAGAGGCGGCCAGGGCCAGATCACACAGGGCCCTGGGAGCTGCAGAGGAGACTGGACTTTGTTCCGAGTGCGGTGAGGAGCTGCTGGGGGCTTCTGAGCAGTGATGGGTCTGGGTCCCTCCCTCATCTGATCCCCTCGTCCACCCTGGGACTTCCTCTTCTTGCAGACCTCAGTGTGTGCCTCCTTGTCACCAGTCAGGCCACCTCCTCAGAGATGTCTTGACTGACTGCAGCGTCCAGGGTAGCCCTCTCATCTCTGCCAGCCACTTACTGATCCATTGCTCTGCTTATTATAAGATGAATTACCTTATTTATCTGACTGTTTTCTTGTTCAGTTTCTATTCCCCCACTAGACTCTGAGCTCTGCAAGGGCAGGGACCCTGTGTGCACAGGGCCTGGCACACAGTGGGCCTTCAGTAAATACTTGCAGCATAAATGAATGCCAGAATGAATGAAGGAAGACAGGAATAACTGAGGAGACTGGGTGTTCAGGGAAGTCCTCCCAGAGAAGGGAACTTCTACACTGGGTTCTGAAGGCTGACTAGGAGTGCTCCAGGGGAGGGGAAGTGACTTACCTAGGCCCACTCAGAAAGCATGTCTGCCAGCTAGGCCTTGGTTTCTTCATGTGGAAAATAGAACAATAATGTTATGTGTCCCCTCCCGGCATCGCTCCCCTTCCTTGAGCACTCACTGTGGAGTCCTGGAGGTCCACGAGGAGCTCCTTGCTGGTGTAGAGGCAGGACAGGATGTCATTGTACGCTTCCAGCCAAAAGGCCAGGTCCGCCATGCTGCCCTGGGCTAATTTTGGGAGGGGCTGGGGGGCCAGGTGGTCAGGCCTTGGAGCTCTCTGGCCTGGGCCGCAGCGGGTCACGAGCTTCAGAGGAATGAAGGAGAAAGGAGAAAGGCAGTGTGGCCAGCCTCCCTGGCCAGCAGCTGCTTACGGCTGGTACCCCGAGGGTCCACTGTGTGCTAGCACAGTGCTGCCCGATTACGTGCACAGTCTCCTGTCGACCTCACAGCAGCACCAGGAGATGGGAACTGTCGCTGAGGCAACTGAAGCCTGAGGGGTGAAGCGACTTACTCAGGACCCTGCCCGTGGCAGAGCTGGAGCTGCTGTGGAATCCAGAGCCCCGTCTTCTTGCTTCTCCCTCCTTTGACCCCATTCCCCTCTCTGCGCCCTTGTTAATTGCGCCTCCTTCCTACCCGCTCAGAGGCTTCCTGTCCACCATTCCATGGGGACGGGAGTCGGGCAGCCAGCCTCGTCCCTTCTCTGGGCCTCGGTTTCCCCATCTGAGGGGTCCCTGCCCTTTTGTTGGAGCCCCATCTTTGCTCACGGGACACACAGCCCTGTGGCCTCTCCTGCTCTCCAGGGCGGAGGCAGGACTCCTCGGCTCAGCAGGAGCTCCCGAGGGCGGGGCCTGCCGGGTCTCCCCTTTCTTCTCCCTCCTTCTCTCTCCCCTAACACCTCCTCTGCCTGCTCCTCCTCCTCCCCTTTTGGCCTCCTATCCCGAGGAGCTCCCCTCTCAGTCCCCTCTCAGTCTCCTCTTTGCCCGTCCTCCCCCAGACCAGTGGATGTCCCGGGAGGGTCTGTCCCGGCAGGGGGCCGGCTCACCTGGACCTGCATCAGGATGGCCTCCTCCGTGAGCTCTGTGGTGGTGACATGGTACTGGAAGTCTTCTGGGCCCGAGATGGTCGGGGCTACAGTGAGGAAATGAAACTGGGGCTCAGCCTTTCTGGGGGGCGGATGGGGAGGCAGCAAAAGCGGGAGAAAGTCGTTCTCCCTCTCTGCTTAGCTTTAAGCTCCTCGTGGGCTGGGCCTGTGCTTCTTGTAATGATGAACATTTATTGATAATAACTTTTTGCCGGGTTCTATGTATTATCACCGCAGCCCACGTGCAGGCCGACGGCGAATCCCATTCTACAGACTGGGAAACCCAGGCCGAGGGGGGCGGAAATGACTCACCAAGGTCAGAGGGCATATGCCCTTTTCTCCCCCACTAGAAGGCAGGCTCCCTGTGGGCAGGCCCTGTCGGTGTTGTTTCCCGTTGGTCTCCCAGAGCCTAGGAGAGTTCCTGGCTCACAGTCGGGGGACAGCAGCTAAGCTCCCTCCTCAGCCAGGAGCTACGTACCCAGAGTTATGCGCAACACGTCCTCCAGCAGCGAGTTGAGCAGGGTCGTGGCCAGGGGGCACACCTGGAGGGAAGGCATGGGGGTCCTCGTTGGGGTCGGGGTGAGGTCGAGGGGCTCTCCCTCAGGATCACACCCCTCTCCCAGGGGGCGGGGGAGCATGAGCTACTCACCATCTTCTGCAGGAAGAAAGGCAGCGTCTTGTCCAGGACGCCAGTTATCACCTTTAGAGCTTCGTTCACCAGGAAGGGGTTCATCCTAGGGCAGGGGAGCCGTGGAGTCTGAGATGCCACCGAAGGGGAGACTGAGGCCAGAGGAGGGGGTCTCGGGCAGGGCTGAGGAAGGCCCAGACAGGCCTGTGTAACTTGGAAGCTCAGAGGGCCTGCTTCCTTCTCACCTGGTGTCTCTCTCTTCTCTCTCCTCACTTTCCTTTTCTGTTTTTCCCTCCTCCTTGCTTTCTCTCTCCCTGACTTTCTCCTACAATTCTTTATTCCTTCTTGATTCTCCATCTCTGCCTCTCTCCCTTTATTTCTCTCTCTGATAAAGATCTCTGGGATTTTCAAGGAAGGAGAGATCACACCTGGCAGTGGAAGTCATGGCAGGCTTCCTGGAGGAGGTAGCTTTTGTGCTGGGTAAATATAAGCATCATAGATAGTGGCCACCTTGTGCAGCAGGTTCTGTGCTAAGTGGGTCACATGGGTTGGCTCATGTCTTCCCCACAACCACCCCATGTTGGCTGGGTTCTGTGAACAATCCCATTTTACTGGTAAGGAAACGGAGGCTCCTAGACGTCAAATAGCTTGGCCAGGGCCCCAGTGTTGGGAAGCAGTCAAACTGAGATTTGACCTGGGTGGACGCATCATGCTCTTGGCCATGACATTCAGCATGGAGGAAGGAGATGCTGGTGCGTGGTGTGTGCAGCTGTGGCCTGAGCCTGTCCCTGATGCCCTTGGTGACTGTAGACAGCGAGGCTGGGAGAGGTAGCCCCAGCCCTGCATCTCAGCGAGGGGCTGAGCAGCCGCTGTGGGGCAGGAAGGCTGGGCACCTTCCTCTGCCCGGTGGGTGCGCAGGAGTGGGCAGGTACTCACTGCTCCAGGACCTCGATGCTCAGGTTCCCTGGTGGGGTGTGGCAGTCGTCGAGGGCCACGCGGGTCTTGTTCCCTGTCTGTTCCAGCCGTACCCCGATGCGAATGTTCTTGATGATGCTGAACCGCAGGATCCTGCAGGGGCAGCGTGTCTAGGCCGCTCCAAGCCACAGCCCAAGGTCGAGGCCAGAAGCCACAGGCTGGTGGCCTGCGGTGGCACAGAGGGCTCAAGTGAGAAACTAGGGGAGTTCATTAAAAGTAGAGTTCACACTGTGGAAAACCTGAAAAATCTGACAGCACCGGGCCAGTGTCCTCGCAGGTGGCCGTCACCTGGCGCTGACGGTGACCTCGAGATGGGCCACAGGCTCCTCAGTTTGCCACCGTCCTCAACAGGCCAGGAGTCAAGTTGTGTTTTTACTGCACACCATTACAAGGGCGATGGTGTGTTTACCATCCAGCAGAGAAATAGTTCTCTGGGCCCACGTCTCTATCCCAGAGACATTTTCCTGCACTCACTTCTCTGTTAAAAAGGGAAGCTAAACGAAGAAAGCCATACTTTACAAGAAAAACAGGAGTGGACACATTCCTAAAGGGCATTTAAGAATATTTCTGTTTCAGGGGCCGGCTCTGTGGCCGAGTGGTTAAGTTCACGCGCTCTGCTGTGGCGGCCCAGGGTTTCAGCGGTTCGGATCCTGGGCGCGGACATGGCAGCACTCGTCAGGCCACGCTGAGGCGGTGTCCCACATGCCACAACTAGAAGGACCCACAACTAAAAATATACAACTATGTACCGAGGGGCTCTGGGGAGAAAAAGGAAAAATAAAATCTTCAAAAAAAAAAAAAAGAATATTCCCGTTTCACATGCAAACACCACCTGAATCGCTCCCTCTGTTGGCTGTCGAGTTTGCAACCCCGGGTCGGTGTCCTCGTGCTTTGTCTAGTGTCCCGTCTGAACTCTCAGACAGGCAGTGAGCTCCTCTCACAGCAGCCGCGTGTACTTGGGGACTCGATCACACCCATTTTATAGATGAGGAAACTGAGGCCCAGGGAAGAGAGGCCCTTGCTCAAGTCGCCTGGATGGTCAGTGGGATTGGAGTCCAGGTGCGCTGCACTCCAAGGTGAGCCTGGACCAGACCCTCCAGAGATATTCCTGTTAACACGTCTGCCTTTTACTCAGATGGGGCACACGTCCCCAACAGGGAGGTCAGGGGGGTTTATCTCAGCCTCTGCCACTGACTCACTGTGTGATCCTGGGCAGGTCCCTCTCTCACTCTGTGCCTCAGTTTTCCTTCCCTGTCAGTAAAATTGGCTTTGAAACATGCCCAAGTAGAAAGGACTTTTGCGACCCGTATGGTGACCTGGGCAGGAGGCTTTGCCAGCCCTGCATGGCTGTTCTTGAGTTACGGCAATGAAGGCTGGGCTGCCTGGCACTGAGGGGGTGGGGAGGAGGTGCCCAGTGTACCCACCTCTGGAGGGACAGGTACAGTTTAGTCTGCAGTGTGACCTGGAACAGGCTGTCGCTTAGGATTTGCAGGGTGACCTCAGGTCCTTTGGCATCTTCTATGATCAACCTGTGAGAGGTACAGGAGGTGCTGGTGTGGCCTGATGAGGCCGCTATGACTCTGTGGAGTGTGTGTGTCTGGGTTAATGAGAATGGAGGTGACCCCAGGATGGGTGGGGGGCAGCGTTGGAACAACGCCTTCCCTGACTCCTGGCCCAGCTGCAGAACGCTGGGCTCCAGTTCCAGCCCCCAAGCCTTGAAGATCTGTGTGGGTCTCCTCCCTTCTCTAGGCCTCCGGGTCACCTTCTACAGAATGGGGAGAAAACACGGGAGGAGCTGTCTAAGGCCATTTAACCAGTCTGAATTCAAGTACAAGTGCTTTGCAAAAGAGAAGCAAGCAGGCGAGAGCCAGAGAAGGCAAGAAGGTTGGTGATCCCATAGTCATCTGCTCAGGGCCGCCTGCCCTGCTGAGCATCCGGAAGGAGGACGTGAGCCTTCTGCTCCCTCTGGGGGCCTCAGGTCCAGTGTCTCCCTGAGCTGGGAGGAGCCCAGAGTTTTCTGTACTTTTGAACGTTAGCTACGAGCTGGTGACTCATCTGGTACCCACCGGAAGGGGCAGCAGACCACCCAGAGCTAGGGGAGAGGCATCGAGAAGATGCTTTCTCACAGTGCTTAGAAGGAAACAAGCCTGCCGACACCTCCACCTTGGACTTCCAGCCTCCGGAACTGCGACACAAGGCGTTTCTATGGTTTGGGCCGTCAGTTTGTGGCACTTTGTTATGGCAGTTCTAGCAAACCAATGCAGTCAGAAAACCTAGATTTTGATGGAAACCTTCTTAACTTTAAAATGTCGTCAGTTCGTTTAAAACACTGTGCCAGTTTGCAGTGCCAGGTGCAGGCTGAATGTGGTGGCTGGAGGGCTGCCACGCCGAGGGCCTTTTTAGACTCTGCTTTGTTCCTTGGAAGATTCCAAGTGGCTTAGAGAGGCTGAGGACAATGCAAATGCCCTTGCTGAGCACTTTCTGGGCTGTAGAGAACCTCCAGGGACACCCAGGGCTCCCACCCACAGGGGTTCACCTGCCAGGGAACCCCATGGCTCAGGGACACAGCCGGGCCTGGGGGAGGAAAGGCCGGAGGCGGCACCCGCAGCTCACCCGCCCGCCTGGAACAGCTCCTCCAGCAGTGGGAGGCTCTTTCCGGAGAGCAGGTCCCCGACCAGCGACAGGTCAAGCCTGCTGCTCTTCCTGGAGAGGCCTTCTCGCACGAAGGGCAGGTGGTCCAGGATGGGGACGCCTTCGCCTGCGGCCTCCGTCACAGGAATCCTGGTCACGTGGTCCAGGATGCGCTGTTCCGAGAACAGGTCTGAAATATCTGAGGACACAAGCCCCTCCTCAGTGAGGGGCTCGCCCTTCATTCAGTCACTCAATACACACCCAATAGCATTTGAGTGGCTCTGAGTCAGCAATCTACATGGTCATTTAGCAGCAAGTACTTATTACGTGCTTACTCTCTTCCTGGCCCAGGGAACAGGAGCAGTGTGGCTCCGCCCCCATGGAGGGCACTTCTAGAAAGGGAGATGGGCAACAACCGAACACTCAGATAAGCAAAAGCAAACAAGGCAATATTCAAAGTGATAAGGGCTACAAAGAAAGTAAAATGGGGTTGAGTTGGAGCATGACTGGGGGGGGGGGTCTACTTTAGATAGGGTGGTCAGAGAGAGCCTTTCTGAGGAGGAGGCATTTGAGCAGAGACCTGAACAAAGTGAAGGAATCCACTATTACAAGGTCTGGGAGGAGAGGCAGTGGGAACAGCATGTGCAAAATCCCTGAGGTGGTAATGAACCTGGTGAGTTTAGGAAACTGAAAGATCAGTGAGGTTGGGCTGTGGTGAATGGGGTGGGAGGTGGATGGACAACAAGAAACTTGTGGTCAAGAGGGAGAGAGACAAACAGACAGACAGAGGGATAGACAGGAGAAGAACAATGCACTTGGATAACGCCATAGATGAGGCTTCACCAAAGGGCTATGGGAGCCTGGAGGAAGGAGACTCCTTCTGGCTGGGGAAGTTGGGAGGGATTCCCACCACAGGGACTGTTAGAGCTTTACCTGAAAGGGTGAGTCAGAATTCACCATGCTGGGAAGGAGGGAGGGAGGGAGAATTGTAGGCGGAAAGGAAGGAGGCTGGGAAGTCCATGGGCGAAGTCAGGGCAGGTGGTGGTGGAAGAGGCTGGAGGTGCAGGGTCTGGAATGCCAGGATGAGGCACTTATGGTAGTGGGGAGCCACAGCAAGTGTTAGAGCAGGGGAAGGGGAGTCAGCACTAGCAAATTCTGCCTCTGGTGAGGGGGAGGCCAGAAGAGGAGCAGTCTTGGGGAGGTGGTGCCGTCTCCCACCCCTGCCCCTCCCTGAGTTCCTGCCTCTCGCATTCCACTCCTTAAATTTTACCTGTCTCCAGCTGATCCTTGCTGACCCGCAGGAAGAGCAGGTGCCGGGCCTGCCCTTGAGCCTGGGGCAGCAGCCCCCAGCATAGCAGTGACCCCCAGAACAGCAGCATCCTCCCTGCCAGGACCTGCAAACACAGAGCTGGGAATCTTGGTGGCCACCTCCGTGTCCCCAGGGGGGACCCACTGCCCAGCATCTCCAGTTCTGCCTCTCCTAGAACCGTCTCCCCAGCCCTCCTTCCCTCTCTTCTCCCCCTGGCTCCAGGTCGCTCATCCTTAAACACAGCCTCCACTTCCCACCACCTCACATGAGTGCTTTCAATTCCCTCTGCCTGGAGTGCCCTCCCCCTTATGTGGGCTGGCTTCAAATCCGGGATCTGCCACTTCCTGACTGCGCGATCCTGAGCAAGTTCCTTGACCTCTCTGTGCCTCAATTTTCTCAGCTTAAAATGGGAGTAAACATAGGTTGTTGTGAGGAATACATTCAACAATAGGCACAAAGCACTTAGCAAGCAGTGTGCCCAACAGCTGCTACTGTGGCTAGTAATGCTGTGAGCTGTTAAAAGATGGAGCACTCCTTTTTAACCGTGGGGGTTTCTGGATCTTGAGGAAGACAGGAGACAGGGGTCCTTGGGGAGGTGCCATAGTATTTCAACCAGTACATTTGTACTGACTCCTACTAGCTGAACTTCAGCCCTGCCCAGCTGGCCAAAAGGGCATAGTTGGGACCCCAGAGCCTGCAAGCAGGGGGCTCTCCGGGTGGGCAAGGGTGTGCCACCAGGACACGTGGCCTCCGGAACTGCAAGGCGGGGACCAGCCGGGATGCAGACCTCTCCAGGCAGACACCAGCATAAGCAGGGCCATCAAGGAGCCACCACGGCACCCCGTCCCCTCAATGCCACATCCATGAAGAAGCCCCCAAGGGCAAATGCTGCCCCTGAGCGAGAAGACCCCTGAGGTGGCTGAGCCCACCCTGGAGCGCCTGAGCCGATCCTGGCATTGCCTCGAATCGGCGACATCTGGTGTTTTGCCGCTTGGTGGCGCAGGAGCTCAGAACAGCGATTCACTAGGTCATAGAAAAAGGAAAGTTTTTGTTTGTTTGCCGATATGAATTTTGGACTGGGAAATCTGGACTCAGGGCCTTAGCGGTTCATATCTTGCTTCCAGGCTATTCTTAAATTCACCCGCTGTTCGTCTCACCAGCGTGTCGTCAGCCCTGGACCAGGGTCTGTTGTCAATCCTTCACCAAAGTCAGGCCTCTCCTCCCTTCCTGCCCTGGGCCCTCACTCTGCCCTCCAGCCCGCTCCATCTCTTGCCTTGAATCATCCACACCAGCCCCACTGCTACTTGAGTCCTCGCTGTGTGAGTCTCAGGCACCACGCTGAGAGCTGTACAAGCTTCGTCACGTCATCGAGTCCTCACAACAACGGTCTGGGATCATTGACAGCAGGCCCGTTTTACGGATGACAAAACTGAAGCTCAGAGAGGAGAAATGAATTGCCCACGGTCACACAGGTAGTAGGTGGCAGAGCCTTGATTGGAACCCAGGTGAGCCTGGTGCTAAGAATCTAGGCACCACTTCACCACGTTATCATGGGTGCTCAAGAGACATTTGGGAGGTGCCCATGCCAGCCTCCTGCTCTCACCTCTCCAAGAATAGGGCTGTCCTGATTGCTCTCTGGCCTCTGTCTCCAGCTTCCCAGAAAGACACGACTTTTATAACCTGAGCTTGAAGCCTGTGTGGGTGGACATGTGGGCAGGAAGCCCAGCCCCGTGGCTGGGGCTTGTGCTCAGGGGAGCTCTTCAGGAGAGGGGAGGTCCTCTTGGCCCTGGGTGGCAAGGAGCTTCTGGCCAAAACTGATCGGGCCCATCACTAAGGCCTGAGGGCTAGGCTCTGGGACCGGGCCAACAGAACCCACAGAGGAAGTGGGTGAGGGCCCTGCGGTTTTGGGGTGGGCCCTTTCCCTTGGGAACAGCAAAGCTGCAGGGCCTGGGGCAGGGCTCCAGCTCTCGGGAGGGGCCTGAGAAGGCTCCTAATACAGGATGTGGCAGTCACAGAACCCAAGGGATAAAGGTGTGTATGGGGGCAGGGGGGAGGAGAGCAGTTGAGGGGGAGAGGCACGGCTGGGAGGGGCCTAGTGACCAGGGACCAGGAAGGTGGTGGAGTCTTGGAGTTCCCCCCCGGGGCTCCTGCCTTAGGGGTGCATGGGTGGCAGTTGTGTTTCAAGGCCCAAATGGAAGGAGGCCAGCACAGAAGACAACCCCTTTCCTTTATGGGACATGGAGACCCAAGGGGGAGTGATGAAGGAGCAGAGTAGAGGGAGGCAGTGTAGGGTAGTGGTTAGGGGCTGCTTGGTAGTCGTGTTGAGTTGTCAGAGCCTCGGTTTCTTCATTTGCGCAGTGGGGGTCCAGGGGCTGTGGGGAAGGATGGGTGAGTGAACTCTCAGCCCGGCACCTGCACAGAGCAAATGCTTGTCTTGGTTTGGGTCCCCAGAAGCAGACCCTGAGACCAGGATTTGAGATCAGGGAGCTGATTTGGGCACTGAACCTGGGAGATGCTGGTAAGGGAGGGAAAGTGAGGCGGTGAAGGAGGAACCCATAAAGGTGTGTCATCAAGCAAGTGGTCCCGCGGGCATCTTGGGCTCAGGCCCGCTGGGGCGCTGTGGGAGCCAGTGTGGTGCTGTTCCCTGCCCCCGAGGGGGGAGGAGGCGGGGTTGTTTATTCAGCAACCTCCAGGAAGCCCCAGGACTTGGAAGCCATGACCGTAGCTGTTTTGGAGAAGAGCCCAGCTTGGCTGGTGTCGGAGCCACTTGCCTCTGACAGCATTGTGTGGGCTGGGACAGAGATCCCTTCACTGGGGCAGGTGGGACCCAAGACCAGAGCCCCTGCCCCATCCTCCAGGCTCCTCGGAAGACCCCCAGCCCCCAGCAGACCCTATATGACACTAGGGAGCCAGAAGAGACCTCCCCAGACAAGATGGAGCTCGACGTTCTCATCTCCCTTGTGAGTGGGGGTCAAACCCAGGTTTAATATGATTTAGAAAAGAAAAGGACTGCGATGTGTGGGACGCAGCCCACAGAGTGCGGCTGGGAGTCGAGGATACGTGGCCTGCACTGAGCAACTGCCCAGCAAGTGTTCGCAGGCCCTGGTGTAGGTGCCTCGCACAGGCTCCTGTCCTGGACCCTCCGCGTCCCTCTTGGCCCAGCCCGTGTCCTGTAGATTGGAGAAGCTCATCCCACTGCCTTCCCAGGCCGCCAGCCGTTCTGATGCCTGTTTTTGCCCTGAAGTTGGGGAATGCCTTTTCCTGAAATGCCCACCCGCCCCTTCCTGCAGGGCCCCTCGTGTAACTGAAGGGCTCTGTGTGCTGGGGCCGGCCCAGAGGCTGGAGAACAGGGGCCCTGTTGTCTGTCCTGAACCTGCTGGCATCAGAGAGGCCAGGGAGACAATGGCAGTCACGCACTGTCCAAGTGGGAAGGGCCTTCAGTGATAAGGCCCAGCATCCCGGAGGCCAGGTAACAGCAGTGATGATGACGTCACCCACAGAGGACGTTGTTTGAGCACCTTCCATGTGCCGGGAGCCCTTCTCTCTCATTTCATCTTCACTGCAGCTGTCCAAGGTGGGGACATGATTCTCTCCATTTATAGAGAAGGAAACTGAGGCCCACAGAGGGGAAGCCACATCTCAGGGTCAACCAGCCATTGAGGGGCCAGGCCAGAACTCCAAGCCTGCCTCCAGAGTCACGCTGTTCAGAGCCCTCGACCCCCGACACCGCCAAGATGAACACAACGTGCATCCCCGCCAACGAGGTTGTCCCACCATACATGGTCTTGAGGCCAACAGGGAGGGCACTACAGGCTTTCTTATTCCTGAAGCCCAGGGAGGTGGCCGAGACCCTGGACATTATCCACATGTGGTCTGATGTGGCCCACACAGAGCTCAGACATGGCCCCGACTGGCTCAGAGGGGCCTGAATGACACAGATGTGGCTTGGATGTCCAGCCCCCAAGGCTGCTGGGGCAAAAAGACTCCTGAGCTGGGACAAGTATGCACTCCAGACTACAGGAGTCACAGGCAAGTGTTTATTTTCCGCAGAGGGGCAGTCTACAGAGTTGGCTCCCACGCTCCCACTGGGACCCAGCCCGCCCTGGATGGCCACCGTCCAAGTCTTCACTGGGAGAGAGGAGAGTGGTCCGGGGTTCTACGAGGAGGCCGGGGTGACCACGAGGGCATCCTGGAATCGGAGGAGAGAAGTCATTTGGGGATTTTCCCTCCTGCCTTGTGGTTTATGCCCGTTGGTCTTCCACAAGGTGACCGCCGGCACTGGGGGTCATGATCCTGAACTCCCGCACACAGAACTCTGGGAAGGGTCAGAGGAGCAGGGTCTGCGTGTGAGCAGTGACGCTCTGCCTGGGTAGGGGCACAGGCAGAGCGCCTGCACGCAGAGAGCGGGATTGTGCAGGGCTGTTGTCCCCAAGCCCGGCTGACCCCCAAACTCCTCGAGAAGTTGTGTAGAATGCAGACTCCTGGGGGTCCCCTGGGACCCAGCAGCTAAAATGTTGACAACGGTCTGCCTTTTTTTTTTGAAACTGAGTGTTATACAAGGAACTTAATCTATTAGATTTCCCCCAAAGTTTTATTATAATTTCCAAACATACAGTACAGCTGAAAGAATTTACAGTGAACACTTGCATACCCACCGCCTAGATTCCGTTAACTTTTTAAACCACGCTTGCCTTATCTCCTGTCTATCCATTTATTCAGCCCTTTGACTCAATTTTAAAATATCATATTATAAAACTATAGAAAGGAAATCAATATGCTGATAGCCCAAAACAAATGAAGAGAGCAAAACAGGAAATTTGGAAACAGATCCAAAGAGTGAAATGATACCTTCCCAACACAAACTGCACGTGATGGATTTTGTTACGCAAGTTGATTTTAAAAAGAGGAAAGTTGCGAAATGCCCCCCAAGGAGAGCTACAAGAAATGAACCAAGCTCCAGCCATCCAGTTTTGTGGACGCCACTTGTCCATCCAACAGGAATCCAGTGCAGTACGAGTCTGAGATAAACTGCTTACGTTATAATGGGACTATTGTAATGTCGTCCATTAGTGCATGACTGTGTTTTCGGACATCTGCTGGGTCTTATGGATGAGGAAACTGGGCTCAGAGAGGCCAAAGGACCAGCCTGAGGTCCATGGCTAGAGAGAGGCAAGGCTGGGATTTGAACCAGCCCTCTGGTCCCTGAGTCTAGACTCTCAGCCTGTGTACCATCCACAGTACCGTTCTCATTATTCTCCATCACACCCAGCTGAATGGTGGACACAGTTTTTGAGGGTGGGCAGCTGATAATAAGTCAAATGTCAAGTTGCCTTTGAAGTTAGTTAACAAAACTTCCTACCCTCCCCCCAAATGTGACCCCATTGGGGGCATTTTTGAGACTTCCTTTCCTCTGTGGATTTCTCCAGAACTAAACAGCTCAGGGATTCAGTGGTACCAATCCACAGCTTTGGGGAAATCAGGAGTAATAAGAGTCAAAGGTTTGGTCCCAAGTCCTCCTTGGCCTTGGGTTGGACACCTTGACCATGGAAGGGTGGGCAGTCACCTGTGGATTTTCGTAATTGTTGACGAATACAAACTCCAAGAGGGCCGGGGTTTCGTCTGTTTTGTTCGCTGCTGTGATCACTGCCTGGCACACAGTAGGTGCTTAGTAAATGTCTGCTGGCTGGCTGACTGAGATGGCCTATCTCACCGTCATTGGCTCTTGCAGAGGTTGGGGCTCAAAGCAGGGGGTTCTCAGGACAGGTGCTGGGTGCCTGTCCCACTCTGCCACCTACTGGGAGTGTGACCTTGGAGATGGACTTGCCATCCTTGAGCCCCAGTTTGCCCATCTGTAAAATGGGGATTGTAACGGGATCTACCGCATAGGGTGGGTGTGAAGACTGTGCGAGATGCTGCCTATACCCCAGTGCCTGGTACAAAGTTACGGGCTGTTAATATTATTCATGATAATACTTGGGGGTAGGGGTGATGCAGCTACAGCTCCCCTCTCAGCAGCTGCCACGGAGAGTCATTTGCTCAGTAAGCATTTATTGAGCATCTACTGCATGCCAGGCCTTACTGAATGAATGAATGAATGAATGACAGGTAGGGTGGAAAAAGCTGGAGGTATATTGACCCCAGGCCAGGACAGTCGCACCCTTACACTTCCAGATGAGGAAGTGAGGCCCTGAGAGGAGAAAGGGACTTGCCCAAGGTCCCCCAGGAGTGACTTGCAGGGCCAGGATTGCAACGCAGGCCCCACCTCCCAGCCCAGGGCTCTCCCAGCGACTGTGCCCTTCCTGGGGCAGGACATGGCTCTACTCACATTGGTCAGAGAACATGAGGCTGCCTCGAATCCCAAGGCCTTCACCATTGACACTGGGATCCCAGAACTTAATTTGCCTGAAATAACAAATGTGGTCAGACACTGGTGGCCGGCGGTGGCATTGGGCAGCCACGGGCAGGCTCACAGTTCCGAGAGGAGGTTTGGGACCTGGCACGCCTGATTCAGACCATGCCTTCTGCCTCTGCTCACACATTCTCTGGCCCCAGCATCCCCCAGCCTCATCTCCCCACCCTTTGCCTCCAGCACGGCTTCTGGCTGACTCCTCACATCCTCTCACACTTCTGCTCCAGAGCCGTCAGGAGCTCCCATTATCCACAGCAGAGGGATCTATGTTTGACATTTCCCACTCAAATCAAATAAAGAAATGAAAAAGGCAGGGTTGGCCTAGGTTCCCAGTTCTCCCCACCCCCATGACCGGGGGCTTAATGAGAGTAATCCCACCTTTTCTCTTGGCTTCCACCCTAGTGACACAGATAACAATGCCAACATCAGCTGTGGCTAAGAAACGTTTAGCACCGACTGCCTGGCACCCCTTTCTGCTCCCTGAAAAGTCATCTTCTTTATGCCTCTGAGGAAGATACTCTTATTTCCCATTTTACAGATGGAGCAAGCAAGGCTCAGGATGACAGGGCCACTTGTCCAAGGCCAGGCAGCCAGCAGGAGGGGCGTCAGGACTTGAACCCAGGCCTACCTGAGGCACACAGAGTGTGCCGTGGTTGGCTCTTGATACTCTGTCTTCTCCTACTGTTGGCCTGTGAGGCCAGGCATTGCCTGATGATCGTGGCATGCCTGGGCTCCACCATGAGTAAAGGAGTGGGGCTGGGGTGTTGGAGATGGGAGAGGTCATTTCCAGTTGGGTGACTGGGAAGGCTTCCTGGACGAGATGGGATTTGAACTAGGCTCTGAGGCTGGATAGAAATTAATGCAAGGGGCCCCACATGGAGAGGAGGGCAGCAGAAGGAAAGCATTGCCCGCGAAGCCCTGGGGAGCATGGGGTCGGACGGTAAAGGACGCACCGTTTTCATTCGGCAGCAGGGCGGAGGTGAGCATCTCAGCGGTGATGTCTTTCAGAAGTTCAGGCTGTGAGAGAAAGAGCACCATCACCCTGACTGAATCTGGCGTCCTCCCAGCCATTCCATCTCGAGGGCACTTGGGGGAAGATGCTGGGTCCCAGGTCCCCTGCTGGTCAGAGCTGCGAGGGCTTCCAGGGGACTGGACAGGCTGAGGGCGGCACAAATTCAGCGGGCCCTGCGCCTGGGGGTGGGAGCTTGGGGTGCATTACAGGGTTGCCCCCACTGCCCCACACTCAGTGGCTCCACTGCTCTGCTCTGTTCTGTTCCAGTGCTCTGTTAGGCGCTCAGTGAACGCCTGAGCCAGGAGGCTGGACTTTTTGGCTGATAATGGGGAAGCCAGCAAACCCACCACGGGGCTGCCTGTGGGGGCCTCGTTCAAAGCAGGTCCTGAGCAATATATCTTTTCGAAATGGCCCATCCTGGGCTATCCTCCGTGTCTCCAGGGACCATCTGTTTATACTCACGTCGAACAGGCCAATGCCGGAGTTCATTAGGTGGATTCGATTGGCGCTGCAACAGAAGACGCCCATGAGAATGGCCCCTCAGAGCCCATTTGTTTATTCAGTCCACAACTATGATTTGGGCACCTACTGCCCCAGGCACGGTGCAGGCTCTGGAAATATGGCCGTGGACCAAATAAAATCTTTGCCTCATGGAGGTTACAATGTAGTGGGGTGGCAGGGCAGAGAGAGGAAACAAATAGTGGCTAAAAGAGCAGAAAAATCACCCCCAGGAGTGAGGACCAAGGTGAACTGGGGAGCTCAGGCTCCTTCTAAGGGGGCACCTTGTTCCCAGCTCAACTATTTGCTGCCAGGTAGGAATGCAGGCCCACGGTGGCTAGATATTCTGATTTTCATAAGTTGTCTACTAGCTTATATTAAAAAAACCTAACCCTATGCGGGCTGATCAAAACATATCTGCAGGCTCGATTGGTCCCAGGAGGCTCCAGTTTGCAGCCCCTGAACTCCCTCTGGGGCGGCAGGGGGAGAGTGGGGCAGGGGAGAAGGTGGGCAGGCAGCTGGAGCCCTGCGCTGCTGGCCTGGGCTCCATGGGGCCTCAGTGTCCGGGCATGACTGTAGCTGCCTCTATCTTGGAGGCATCCAGAATGGGCGCCCAAGTCCAAGAAGATGGTGCTGGGCAGGCCGTTCCCATGGTCGGGGTCAGCCTGCCCCATGGCTGCTGCAAGGCCGCCTCCCTTTCCTTCCCTTTCTCTCATTCAGTGCCCGACAGCGGGACAGTCCAGGAGGGGCCGCCTCCCTGCCCGTCCTGGAGCAGCCTTCACTGGAGGCCCACAGCCCAGAGGCTCGAAGCACCGGGCGTTTAAAGAAAAGCAACGGTCGTGAGGTGAGACTCGTTTTCATCCCCAGAATCTTCATAATGATTCACATGTTTACCTGATTTCATTAAGGTTGAGCACAAGTTGGTCACCTTTGGTGTAAAACTGCGCTTCCGAGCTGGCTTCCTGCAACAAGAGAAGCCCAGGCCCCTTTCTTTTAAGAATATGCTGCAAGAGTGGGGTGCAGGGTTCTGCAAGGAGGCTCTGGGGTCAAGTTGACACGTCTGAATCTCAGCTACTGGCTCTGTGCCCTTGGGAAAGGGCTGGACCTCTCTGGGCCTCACTCTCCTCATCTGTTAAATGGGACAGTACCTCCACCCTCTCCCCATTGACAGATGACCGCATAGGACTGTTGTGAGGAACGAGGATGAAGATGATGACGACAGCAGGCAATATGCATGGAGCCCTCACTGTGTGTCGGGCAGGGTTTTAAGAGCTTTATATGGTCATCTCCTTTGATCCTCACAACCTATGCAGTGGCTCCTATTATTACCCCATTGTAGAGGTGGGGAAACTGAGGGACAAAGATCAGTAAGCCTCTAGTAAATGTTAACCATTATTATCATGGGAAAGGTCAGAAGCTAAGCCAGGTCTCAAATGCGGGTGCCAAAGATAGACATCAACTTGGCCTGGGGCTGCAGTGAGCCTGAGGGCAGAGGGCCAGGCTCCAGCTCCAGGCCAGCTGCACGCAGAGAACAAAATTGTTGTGCAGGCTGCCCTGGGTGGCCTTTTGAAAAGAGCCTGCCAGTGGCCACAGAAGGGCCAGGTCACCAGGGAGTGGGGCTGGCCTAGCAGTCCACTCCCACTGCTGGTCCGGCGATAGGAGTATCCTTCAAAGCAGGAAGCCAGGGCATCGAGCATCCTGTAGTCTTGGGAGTGACACCCCTGAAATTGTGTGTGGACAACCCGCACAGCTGTACACGGTAACCCTGCTGTAAGGAGAGTGTCAACATGAGCCTCCTTCTGCCCACCAGGTGCCACCCAGACTCCTTGGTTAGGCACAGTTCTGGCACCCAGCCATGAACCCTGCCTCGTCTCTCTCTCCCCTTCGCTCTCAGTAGTGGATACAGTGGGTGCCCCGCTCAGACCCCCTCCATAGGATGGGGCATCCATTGCTCAGCTGCTGAGTGCTGCTGCTAACAGCTCACTGCTGTCCCTTCCCTGGAGAGCGGCCCTCACTACATGGAGCTGCCCTGCTGGGAGGTCAAGTTCCTCCTACCCCGGGGCTGTTGGTGGCCAATGACTGACTCAGAAGGTGGGTACACAAGGCCCAGCTAATAAGTCACAGGGTCAGAGTCGGGCCCCCAAAGCTCCTGATTCTTGGTTGAGAGCTCCCCCACTCCCTCTCTGCTGGGTGACAAGAGTGCTGGAAACGTTTAGCAAAGCAAGAGGGCTGGAGAGGAGTAGTGGACAGGAGGCTCCCCAGGATGCTCCTGGCATCTCAGACAACTGAACTCACGATGCCCAGGGTGAAGAAGGGGCGGCGGACTTCACTGGTGGCAAACACTTCCAGCACAATCAACTGGGCCACCTTGGCTCTGCCCTGGTCCAGAAGGAGCTCTGGGGTCTCCTGAGTTACGATCTTCACGATCTGTGTGGGTCCAAGCTGATCTGCAGCCTGGAAGGACATCACACCCATCTGTGGCCTCCCACATGCCTCACCATGGTTCACAGGCCCCGGGGGGCCCGACCTGCGCCCACCTTCCTGGGCTTCCTGCTACTTCTCTGCTCTCCAGCCAGACTGTCCTTCTCTCAGATCCTGGAAGGGATTGTTGCTGCCCTCTCTGTCTGGAATACCCTTCCCTCCAGGGAGGCCCTCTCTAGTCTTCCAGACTGTGTCCGGCGCCCCAGTAACACTCTCATAACCCCTAGAAGCTGCCCTGTTTTCACTACACTTGCAACCGAACTATTATCTGTGTGATTATTTGATACGGGTCAAACTGTTCTGTTGGACTGAAATCTCTGTGAGGACAGGGACCTGGTCTGTCAAAGTCACCAGTACTGGAAGGAAGGAGAGTGGGCCTACATGTATTTTATTCCCTAGAGGCCAGTGGAGAGACCCCAGCAAACGCCCATCAAGCTGCAGATGGGAACAGACCTACCTTTTCATTGATCACCTTAATGCTCGACTTTAGCCGGAGGGCCAGCTCAGGAAGCTGCGGATGAGAGGAGGCCAGAGCAGGTCAGCGGGCAGAGAGGCGAGACACACCTCCAGCAGCCCCACTGCTGGGAGCCCTGGAAAAGCTGGGTGGGCCTGGTGGTCCAGGCCACCTGTCTGTCACTGGTGGAAAACAGCCCTGTGTCAGCTGCTGTGGGGCATGGGGTCCCCGCTGGCCTGGACTTTCACTGTGGGTTGGTGGTGGTTGGGGTCTGTGGGCAGCTCTCTGCTCACAGAGGACATAGAGAAGTGACCCAGATCTTACTGTGCTCATGAAGGTGGTTGCTGGTGACCACTCCTCCTTTCTCATCACCCCGGCCCCCTACCCTGAGTTCTAATCCTCAAGAGCTTGGTCACCTGTTGTCTATCAGTTGACCTGAAGTCCTGATGCCCTCACATAACTTTGGGCCAACCCTTCCCTCTCTGTGCCTCAGTTTCCTCATCAGTCACCCTGGAGGAGTGGCACACTCTGGTTGACATGAGGTACTGCTTGCTGTGCTGTGTTGATAAGGATTCTAAGGCTGTGCTGGCATCTAGGCTCCGTGGAAAGGAGGGCCCTGATCAATTAGCGATGTCTGCCGTGGGCCCCATAGTGAAGGGCAGGGGCACAACTGCCATGCCTGGACCACTCAGTATCTGACGCCTTTGGCTTGACAGGACTGTACTTGATAGAGAAAGCAGGTGTATCAGGTTCCAGGGGGCAGAACTGGGACTGGGGATGGATGTCCCCAGGGAAATTTTCAGCTTTAGATGTCTATGTCAGAGGCAAGGTCTGTTAGAGGAGGGGGTGAGCTCTCCATTACTGGAGGTATTTAAACTGAGCCTGACAGGGGATTCCTGCTCAGGGGCTTAGGGGGTTCCTGTGCCCTGACTGATTCAGGATATTCCCATGATACAGCAGAGGTGGCCCCATCCTCTGTCCACGCTGAGGCTTACCACATAGTCCAACAGGACCATGAGTTCTTCCGGAGGGACCAAGGCAGCGACTGCAGCATTCACCACATCCTGCCTTATGGTGAGGCTGAAAGGTTCGCCTTCCAGGGTGGGCATCGTCAGGGAGACTGCAGACTCATTGAACCACTTGGTCACTTTTCCCTGTGAGTCCGACAACTTGGCCTAAGGAGACACAGAGCAGAGAGTTGGCTGGGAACTTTAACTCCACAACTTACCCAGTAACAACCTAGAAGGAAAAGACACCATTCAGTCTGTTTCCCTTTTTGCGTTTGCTGCCAGGAAGCTTAGCCTGGAATTCAACGCCTTGCCATAGGTGATGAGTTATCTCAGGTGCCAAGCAACATCTACTCCACCTGACCCCTGAGATAACCTCTGACTTTTTTAAGCCTAGATGTCTTATTTGGCATTTAGATTTCAACTTAGATACCACACAAACCCTTTGGATGAAGGGAAAACTCAAACTTGCAACAAAATGGATGGAAGTGTTTGATGCTGCAGTTTTCCAAGGGGTCCACGGAAGCTGGTCTGGGATTCTCGCTGCCCAGGTTGGCCTGGTCCCTCAGGGAGGCCAGCTCCAGTGAGGGTGCAGCCCCACAGTTTGCAGGGAGCTGAGTTACCAGGCTCCCGTGCAGTCTCATTTCATCCTCTCCTTGGTCACTATTATTATCTACATTCTACAGATGAGGAAACTGAGGCTCAGAAAGGTTGCCCAAAGCCACACAGCCAGGGAGCTGTGGAGCTGGGAGAGAACTTAGGTCTGCGTGATCCACAATGTCTTGAGTGATCTGTCTCGATCCTGGGCTCTTGGTTCAAGGTGACCAGATATTTGGGGATTGGCAAGGGGCTCGCCCAGGAGAAAGACCAAGAGCCCAGAGCACACACTCCGGCCCCTGCCTGGGAAAATCAGGGTGGCGGACAGATCATCGGGGTTGAGATCTGTGTGTGGCCCTTGGATTCCACCTGCCGCTTCCTCTGTCAGAATGGTTTACACGGCACACGTTCAGCCTGTGAGATTTTCTAAATCAGCCTGTGTGTCCTTACTGTGAGTGGCGTTTTCGCCCCTGAAACAGACCCATGGCGTCTGACCCTTGGCGCTCAGAGAAGGGCAGTGAGGTCCCCACTTTACCCTCGAGGTCCCATGACACTCACCTGCAGGTGGAGCTGGATGACATCATGCTTGATGGCAGGAGACAGAAGGTCAAACTGCAGGTGGTCAGAGCTGAGGGAAACGGGCACTGCTTGGGACAGGAGAAAGTTCTGTTAGGGCGGAGGGCAGTATCAGACAGGGCTGTTTGGGGGCTGCTTTCGACTGGGCTGCATCATTGCCCCGGGGGGTGGGGGATAAGTAGGGAGACGCAGGGGGAATGATGACACTGATGATGATCACGATGACATTCATGGAGCAGACGTGGAGTGCCAGGTACCGGGCTGAAGCTCTACATGTGTTAGCTCGTAACCCTCACAGTAACCTCAGGAGGTGGGTCTCATCATTACCCCAATTTCACAGATGCGGAAACCGAGGCTCAGGAAAGTGAAATGACTTGCTCCACGTCACACTGTGAAAGGATCTTAACCTCGTCGGTCCTACGCCGAAGTCATGGTTTGGAACAAACTGACCTGTTGCTTATAACTCTCCGCCTCCCCCATCAGACTGATTTGCAGCCCCACCTGGGCGGGGTCTGGGTCTGTCCATCACATCCCTTGCGGTGGCCTTGGCATTCCCTCCTCAGGCTCCAGGTGGCGGCAGCATCTCATCTGCCCGGCTGTTCTGCGGGGAACCCAGAAGTCCACTGAGGGGCCCATGGCCCCCAACACCTCCTCTCCCTCCCCAGAACTCCAGCCCTGCCCCTGGGGGACAGAGGAGCCAGATAGCCTTCCGTTTGACCCCAGTGGCCTTGGCTAGTCTCTTCTCGCCCCTGAAACTGTTTCCTCATCTTACAATGGGGGTAAAATAATAAAACCCGCCTCAGGTTGTGCAGGACTGGTGCCCAGTAAAGCGGCTCAGATCGGAATGACACCAGACTTGGAACTTGAAGAGTTGAGTTTAAGCTTTCTCCTGTCACTAATTTCCTCTGTGAACCTGGACAAATGACTTAATTTCCCTGAGCCTCCATTTCCTTCTCTGTGAAGTGGGTCGTGATCACGAGCTCTTGGAGCTGTCTGCAGAGTCAGCCAGTGTCCATGAGATACCCAGCCCAGCGGGGCTCCGCGGGGGCTCCATGCATATCGATTCCGTCTCCTCTGCCCCTCCTCTCCGTCGCCCTTTACATGAGCTTCTTCAGATCCCAAGAGGAGACAGTAGAATTGTCTTCTTCCCACCAATTCTCTCTGAGGAGTCCGAGCGCGGCAGAATTCCGAGGTGGGGGCAGAAGCCTGCGTCGTCCCATCTCTGCTACTCTTGGGGAGGGAGAAGTGACCTCCTTCCTGAGCACACATCTTGTCTCCTCCCTGGTTCCTTCTACAGTGCTGGCTGTATCATTCACTCATTCATTCATTCATTCATTCATCCACTCAGCACACACTTGTAAGCACTTCTCCATGCCCGGCAGAGCACCTGCTGTGTGCCTGGAACTTTCCCGTAATCTTTTCATCCTCGCTAACAATCTTGTGAGGTAGGGAGTTTAGGCCCATTTTACGGATGAGGGAACTGAGGATAAGGAAGTGGAGCTGGCTTTCCCAAAGTCACGGAGCGCGTCCATGGCAGAGTTTGCATTTGAGCTTGGGTTCAGCTGCTGCCCCCGCTGGCTCACATAGAAACCTGCACATAGTAGGCGCTCATGAAGCCACAGTCGTGAATTCCCGTCTGCTCCTCCAACCTGCTGCTCAGGACTGCCTGGGGAGGCCCGCCCTGGGCAGAGGCAGGGCCGGGGGGCCGGCTCAGCAGCAACGTAAAAGAGACGGGAGAGAGTGGTGCACTCACCCCTCACCAGGTGCAGGAGGTCCTCACGCATGTCCTCAAAGGCTGCCTCGATCACGGGACACAGCTGCAACAGCACAAACGCAGGGCCTCCATCAGCGAGGGGCCAGAACACAGCCCCACAGTGACCCGTGCCCAGCCCACCAGGCCTGAGTCCCGCCATTGTGCCCATGGCCAGCCAAGTTTTCATCCTTGGGGTTGAGGAGTCAGTGGTTCATCCCCCAGAGCCATCCCTACTGCTCAGAGCCCACCCTGGCCCCCAGTGTCACCTGGGACTTTTTGCAATGGTTTGTCCCTTGCCCTATGTCCAGGGTGTGCCCGGCTTGCCAGCTGCCCTTGACATCAGACTCCTTGTCTTGTTCATGAGATCCCGTGTTTTCCGTGAGAGGAAAATGGAGAATTCATTCCTTCATTCACTTACTCATTCAACAAATCGTTGCTGAGTTCTTTCTGCATGTTAGACTCTAGCACAGAAGCCAGCAAGACACACCCGGCCAGACTCACGGACTACCTCTTTGTGCCCATTGAGGGTTTCGAGCCCCAACACGTCCCTTTGCCCACTGAACTCTTCTCCCCTCAAAACTGCCAGCAGTTCTCAGCAGGGGAGGGTTTTGCTCCCCAGGAGACAGTTGGAAGTTTCTGGAGACAGAACTAAAAGTTGTCACAACTGGAGGGAGAGGGTGTGTTACTGGCATCTGGTGGGGAGAGGCCAGGGATGCTGCTAAACATCCCACAACGCACAGGACAGCACCCCTCAACAAAGAATTATCCCGCCCAAATGTCAGCAGTGCCGAGGGTGAGAAACGCTGGCCTAACCTAACTCTGGTCGCACCTGTTCTGCTTAAGGAGGGGCTTGCGCATTTGACTCACTTGCCCTTGGGGCCCAAGGGCCTCGTCCTCTGGTCTAGGCAGCCCATTTTCCAGGGCAGTGCTCTGAGACTTTGTCATTTTGTCTTGGGTACAATTTCCCTAGTGGAAGAACTTACTCTCAGGAAAGGACAATGCCCTTTGAGAAATGTTAACTTTTTCTCTGAAAACCCGTTCCCTGCTCCAGGCTGCTCTGCCACCCAGAACCCAGGGAGGGTGGAGGAGTTGGGCTCAGAGGCTCCCCGCATCCACTGCTGAGGGACCGCCTGCTCCCCGGGGGCAAGTCGTCCCTGGCCACCTCAGCACCTTCTCCCACAATTCCCCGTCCCTCACTTGCACCAGCGGGTCTCAGCTCTCCTGCACATCAGGATCTCCAGGGAGCTAGAACCCTGCGGGACACTAGGGCCTCACCCAGACCACTTACATAGGCGTCTCTGGGGTGTAGCCCAGATATCTGCGTTTTTAAAAGACTTCCCAGGAGGTTCTGATGCGCAGCTGGAGTTGGGACCCACATAATTGCACTGAAAGGGGCTTCAGCATTTTCTAGATGGGCTCCTGCCAGATTTAAACATGGGGCGCCTGTTCCCTTCATGCCAGATGAAATATTCATATGACCGTCATATCAAATCCAGTGAATCATGCTGGGAAACCATGATCATTAACGGAATGCCAGTTTTCTCATGTTGTTCAATATATTCGGCTTTTCACCCTTGAAAACAGATATTAGGCAAAGAACATTTTATAATCCCAAGTTCTTGCCATCTTTTCTAGTAGGAAATACATTTTTAGCTATTAAAGTATGATGCCAGTTAAACTATAATTTTGCTGGAGGCTGGGAAAAAATTTCCTGCTGGGCCCTACTTTAAGAATCTCCCACCATTAAATAGAAAAAGTGATTTGTTAAAAGGAAAAATACCTCACATAACAGAAGTCCAATTTTACAAAGTTACTTACTTTCAGATGCTATTATAAAGGCTCTCTAGAATGGCTTAGTAACGTATTAAACATGCTACAGTTATGACAATATTATGACTGTCGTACAATGGCATAGAAACTAGATATGACTTAAGGAATACCCAATAGTATTGATCCCAAGTGCAGCCACGTAAAAGTTTGCGTGCTTGTGGATGAGGATTGGAAGGCAAAATGCAAAAGGGAAAATAGCAGCCAAGTTACAGTGGACGAATTCCACGTACTTTCCCCCCAAAGTTGTTTTAGTTATCACATTGTCTTTTCAATTCAAAATAGTCTTAGTGTAATAAACTTATCAATTATCTGAGAAGGTGTTTTGAACCCCAGGAGGCCCACTGCTGTGACTGCATCTTGGAATTTACAGTGGGAATCAATGGTCAAAGTGGGTGAATCCAACTTAAAGAGTTTTAGTTCACCTGTGACATAGAAGGGCCTTGTGAAGTGAGACTGACTTGTGTTTACTGACTCAGAAAAATAAACCCAGCAGGACTTGGTGGGCGACAGACCCCTGAAGACCACAGATTGGTGCGAGACACTGACTGGTATGCTCAAACCAGCTTGTACCAGTTTGCAAGGGCCAATGGCTACCTTTTGGGGAATTTCTGAGCTGGGTGCTAAATCCAGACATTACTAAAAATTAAATTATGTAAACTTACAACTAAATTAATTATGCTAAAAGTAGAGTTAATGAAAACTCAAAACTTATTCGTTCCTAATTTTTGTTACATTTTCCTATTATCTATTGCTCTTGAGGATATTTATGTCTATCGCATCTGTATGGTGGAAATACCATAAAGTAGCGTGCTGCTACGCACTTCTTCCCAACTCTGCTCAATGGCATCATGCTAGTAGCTTGAACTGGCCGTGGAGGTTTATACCAGAGAAATCCTCAAATGCTACCAGCAGGGCTCCCTGCCCTCCAGAGTCAGCTGTTAACAATTTGTCAGCACATCGCTGATCAAGGTCTCCTGGTGGACTTCTGGCAGCTCCGTTACCTGGACCTCAATGATCCATTGCTGAAAGAATGATCCAGGCGCAGAAGTCCCCCCTCCAGGAGACACAGGTCCCTAAGCACCAGCTTGCAGTTCCACCCCAGGCCCGCGGGGGGAGCAATCTTTGCGGGCCAGAGGGGCCCTGACTCCACTCACCTGGCTTTTCACCAGCGTGGGCAGGGTTGGCAGCAGGAAGCTCATGACCTTGTCGGCTAAGGAGTTGACCAGGAAGGAGAAGCTTCCGGAGGGGAGAAGGGGAGAGAGATTAGGAAGGGTCAGAGATGGTCACCTCTCCCCCGTTTCACGGAAGGGGAGACAGAGTCCAGGGCAGGAAGGAACCTGCCCAAGGTCACACAACCTGTCAGAGACGGGCTGGGAGTAGAGTCTACACCCTGGGCCAGGTGTAGACGGTGGCAGCGTTCTCAGGGAGCAGGGGCTGGGCGTTGTCTCTAGAAGTTTGTGCCGCACACTGGGATGCTGGCAGCGGTGTTCTCCCCATGCTCCTGCTAAGGAGGAGGGGAAAGCACCTGCCGTGTGACCCGCCTGTGCTGAGTGCTTCACGGCTGTGGCCTGATCTGATCCTCTGCCTCTGCTCTGGACGGGGAGGCACAGGGAGGCGGCTTGCCCAGCGTCAACCAGACAGGACATGAAGGAGATGCGTCTGCCTGACCCCTAGGCATGTTTTTTCCCGTGGCCCCACCCAAGCTGGCCTGCGGTGCTTTGAGGGGCCCTAGGAAGCCCCTCTCCACGTCCTCTCCACGTTTAAATGTTTGCCCCACTTCCCCGCATGATGCCTGAAGTCCCACCATTATGACTTTCATCCTTGATGTCTTGAACTTTCTTTGGCATCACACATTCCCTGGAAGGAGCCCCAGATCAAGAGTCGAGAGGCCCTTTCTTTCTCTAGGCCTCAGTGTTCTCCATCTGTAAAATGGGTATGACCACCACCTGGCTTCCCTCCCAGGTGTGGAGGGAGCCCGGCAGGAGGTGCCGGCACTCACCGACGGAGCAGGCTGAGGCGCAGGCTCCCCGGACTGTTGGAGCAGTTGCGGAGGACGAGAGTGCCGCCCCTCTCGCTGGTCTCCACTCGGATGATGGCCTGGGCCTCCGTCTCCATGTGCATCTCCACAATACTCTTGACCAGGGGCCTGGGGGTGGAGGTGCCCGATGCCGTGAGCACCATCCCAGCGCCAGGCTGGAGCAAAGCTGGTGTCCATCTCTGTCTTCCAGCTCTCTCACCGTCCTTCTCAAGCTCCTTTGCTGGGTTCTCCTCATCTCCCCAATTTTTTTTATCCCAGGCTGTTTTTCACTCTTCTCCTGGTTTAAATCCTCTGCATTTTCCAACAGATTCCAAACTTATACCCTACTCCTTACTCAGGCGTCTCAAATTTAACGTGTACAAAACGGAACCGCGATCCTTCCCAAACGGCTCCTCTCACGGCCTTCCCCATCTCGGTAGCTGGCCACTCCGTCCTGCCAGCTGCACAGGCAAAAGCCTTGGCGTCAGCCTTGGCTCCCCAGTCTTTCTCTCTCTCCCCCCTCATTCAATCATCTTGAATCCTGTTGTCTTTACCTACCTCCAAACCAGAATCTGACCACTTCTCACCGCCTTCCTGCCCCTAAACCCTGGGCCGACCTGTCACTGTCTCCCCCTGAATTATTGCGGTGGTCTCTGGATGGCCTCCCTGCCTCCACTCTTGCCCCGTACACAGCAGCCAGATGGATTCTTTAAAAATGTTACATCATGTCATGTCCTTCCTCTACTGAAAACCCTCCATGGCTCCCACCCTACTTGGTAAAACCACTCCTCACCTTGGCCCACAAGGCCCTGTAAGATCTGGCCCTGGCTGCCTGCTGGCTTCACCTCCCACTTCTCTCCCCCTCCCCCCTGCTTTGCCATTCTTTGAACAAGGCAAGCTGACTCATGCCTCAGGGCCTTTGCACTTGCTATTCCCTCTGCTTGGAACTCTCTTTTCCAGATACCTCCATGGAGGAAAGGGAGGAATGAGTGGATGAACCTACCAGGCCCACTGTGCCTGACCAAGGGGACACTCACATGTTGAATCCAGCTGCCATGTCTAGGGGGACCTTGACCACCAGCTCCTGGCCGTCGGCTGAAGGTTGTATCTGCAGCTGGAGGATGTTGGCTGAGGTGACTTTCAGCCTGGATGGGATGCAGAGAGATGAGATTCACGCCTCATGCTCAATTATCACCCCCAAACCTGCTCTCCTCCATCTTTCCTGTCTCCCTGGTGCCCAGTCAGCAGCTGGACCCAAGTCCTGTCCACTGACTCCTCCCCAGCATGGTCTTTCCATCCCTCCCCTCCACTCCTGCTCACAGCACCCCTTGGCTCCCTCCACCCTACTTAGGAGAGGAATCCCTGCTCCTTGGGTTGACCTGTAAGACCCTCTGGGATCTGGCCCTGCTGACCTCTCAGTCCTCACCTTGGGGTTGGAGCTCCAGCCATCTGACCAACTCTCCCCCTCTCCCTTTGCCCAGGCTGGTCCCTCTGCCTGGAGCGCCATTGTCTTGTTGTCTCCTGGTGAGCATGGAGTCATTGGCTCACCTGTGACCTCCATCCACTAGGAAGTGTCACCTTATCTCTTCACCCTCCCACCCCAGGCGACCCTCATCTGGGGTCCCCCGTTAGGGTTCCTGTGTCAGTCTCTAATGGTTTGTTAACTCCTCTGGGAGCTTCTCAGGGAGGGACTTCGTTGCTCCGTTCCTCCCGGTCAGGCGCAGGGCTGACACTAGTTGATGCTTGTGGACTGATTGATTGAGCAGGCAAAGCGTGTCCTGGGCAGGGGTGTGGGGAAGGAGCCAGCTCCCAACGTGGTTCCGCTCCACCTACCAGATGATATACTTCATGAGGAAGGTCACCAGGCTGCCTAGAATGGGGTTGCCCCCGGCCGGCTTCTCCCGCATGGTGCTGAGCAGCGGCAGCCGCCAGAGGATGTCGACAGCATCGTGGTCCTTCAGCTTCTGTGTCAGCTCTGGAGGCAGAGCCCAGGGATTAGGGCCCAGCAGGTGGGGCAGGAAGGATGGCTTGGCAGGGGCTCAGGCTGGGAGGGGGCATCACTCAGGGCTACTCAGACTTGGGCAGAAGGCGAGGGTATGGATGGCTCCATCCTGACCATCCCCACTGTGTACCTGTGGCCTCTAGGATGATGGCCCAGATGGGTCATTTTCACGTGAGGACTGAGGCTGGGGCACTGGGGGGACCGTTCATGCCCCTGAGCATTGCGAGCATCGGGCTGGCTCATTGGCCAGTACACCCAGGACACGGACCTGCATCCCTCCCACCTGCCAGCGGCAAACACTTCCGGAGTCAAGAGGTGGAGGATCCATGAAGCCCTTTTGGGGACCGTTTTGCCACCAAAACACGCTTGCTAACAATATTCTGCATCCACATCCTATGGGCCCGTTGGCCAAAGAGCCTCAGGTGCTGAGCAGAGAGAGGTCGAAATAGGAGCCCTGGGGTCTGATCCCTTCGGGGCTTTTCTCCTGGCAGCCAGACCCCATTTGGCTTGTGTGCAAAGCAGGTCAGAAGCCTGGAGAGGTGATGCTCCGAAACAGCCTTCAGCCACTGACTGATGGGAACTGGTCATAAACACCCAGCTCTCCGAGCTCTCGGGCAGGATGACTCAGATGTGTGTGCCCCGCTGTGCCCAGAGTCCCTGTGTGTTTTTACTTCTCAGCAACAAAGCCACACTTTTTGCCTGCCTCTTGACAATGACACTGGGCCCTGTCAATAGTCCTCCTTGGCCAGCTGGCACAGTGTTAAGCTGTGTCACTAGAGGCTCTGGAAGGACAGGAAGGAGGAAGGAGCTTGCCCTCCTGGCCCTGGGGTGCTCCTGTCCCCAGGCTGCTGTGGTGTCACTGCCCAGGGCTGCGTGCTCTGCAGCTCTCCTGAGGGCAGCTTGTGACTCCTGCGGGCACCCAGCTCCCCCAGGCAGCTTCACAGAGAGCTTCCCAGGGAGCCGACGGCAGCCCCTTTCCTCGGGGCAGCTTCCCAGAGAAGCCGGTCAGCGCCCTGGCAGGCAGTTCTCCCGCTAGCCTCAGCCCGCCCCCTGTGGGCCAGCTCTGACCTGGGACGGCTCAGGGCGTTTCTCCACCATCAGTGGGCTTCAACCACACTCTCCCCCTGAGGCTGGGGAGGGTTCTGCCCTCCAGCTTTCTTCTGTCCTTGGATTAGACCCCATCCCCCATCCCTAGGGTATCCTTTGGACCCTTTTTCCCTTCTCAGCCAATTCCCCATTACTCCATCTCCTGCTCATAATTCTTTGTACAAACTTATCTGTTGGGCTTACTGTGTGGGTCCTGCCTCCTGACGACCCCAACTCACTCATCGCCCAGACTTCCAGCTCCCGGTGGCACGTGGCTTGCTCTCACCTGCCTTGCTTCCCACTCTCCTGCAGGGTTTCCTGGAGTCACTTCCTAAGCCACCCCCTTGTCCACAGCTCCTCAACGCAGATTCTGCTGCTGGGGAAACCTAACCCACGGCTGCTCATCTCCAGGCTGCTTCTGCCTGAAGTTCCCTGTGCTTGTGATTCGCAGCATGGGCCCAGGGCACCCCTGCCTCTTTGCTCCCCGTCCCTGCTCAGGGATCCCTCCTCTGGGGGCAGCGCCTGTGTGGCCCTACAGGACCGGGCCCTGCCCCTGCCCATCCAGCCCAGGCCTGGCCCACTGCATGCAGAGGACTGGTCTCTGAGTGCTTTACATGGACCTCCAGGGCCGACTGATTGTCATCCTCCCGGGGGACAACGTTCTGGAGCAGAGGTTCTCAACTGAGGCGATTCCATGCCCTAGGAGACATTTGACAACGTCTGGAGACATTTCTGGTTCTCAAGACTGGGCAAAAGGATGGTGCTAAACATCCTAGAAGGCACAGGACAGCCCCTGCCCACTGCAGAGCTATTTGACCCACAGGGTCAGAACCGCTGGGGTAGAGAAGCCCAGCCTTAGAGTTCACAAAAGCTTTTGTCACTTCCTATCCTATTGGATGATCCCAACAACTGGTGATGCAGCCCCTCTTATTTGTTTCCAGAGGAGGAAACCGAGGTTCGGGGAGTTGTCCAGGGCCACAGAGCTGGAGGGCGGCAGAGCTGCGCCTGGGCTGCAGACCACCAGAGTCCTAGCTGAGGGTCTGCGCTCCGGGACTGCTTGCACACTGGGTCCCCCTCTGAGGGGGTGTGCTGGCGGTGGGCTTAGACAACAGCAGTAGAGGGACAGCTGCACCGTCGCACGCAGCGCCACACATCCCTTCTGCAGGCCACGGAAGCTCACAGTGGCTGGGTTTGGAATCATGGAATTTAAGAAGGGATCTTGGAATTGTGGACTCTTGAGACCATAGACACCCCCAACCTTTATAACTCCTCCACTCGAGTCTCACTGTGGACCTGGGAACCCAGCTGTGCCTTGCATACCCCCAGCGATGGGGAACTCCCTCCTTCCTTTGGAGGGCTGCTCCACCTGCCTCTTGCCTTATGGTGCTGAGGACTGGGTGACCAAGACTTACTTCCTTCAATGACTTCTGGGCTGAGGCTGAGAACCGCAGCGGGGCTGAGGGTGGCTCGGACCAAGGTGGCTGCCAGCAAACCACAGAGGGCGAAGGTCCACGGACCGGCCATCTTCCTGGGGTCAGTAGTAGCAGGTGGCAGGCATCGGAACCTGGGGTGAGCACAGAGGGCCCTGTTGGACAGCACAGAGGCCAAGGGCAGGCCCACCACGCCTGGTGACGTGGGGCACGGAGTCCAGGAGAGGCTGTCTGTTGAAGTGGTTAGGAGAATGGGCTCTGGAGCCCAACTCTTTGGGTCTGTGTCCTGCCTCTCCTGCCAGGTGCTCTTTGTGTGGCCTTAGACAATCAGCTTAACCTCTCTGTGCCTCAGTTTTCTCATCTGGCAAGTGGGCATAATGAAGTAGTGCCCTTCGTCATGGCGTTTGGACGTAAACCCTCCCTGGCCCAACCTCGGCCAACCTCACCTCCTGCTTATTCCCCTCTTGCTCTCTGAAGTCCCCGTCATTCCGACCTGCCTGAGGTTTCCAGAACCCACCTGTTCCCTCCTGTGTCTGTGCCTTTGTGCCTGCTCTTCCTGCTTCCTGTAATGCTTTTCCCCTTCCTTATCTGCCTGCTGAACTCCTATTCGCCCTCAGGACTCTGCCCACATGTCCCTTGTCTGAAAGCTCTCCCTCTCCTTCCGCCTGAGACCCTGGACGGCACTTGGAGAGATGTTGCCCTGGGCCGGGGGTGTGCCCAGGACAGGAAGTTTGGTGGCAGGAGGGATATGAGAATTCAGGTGTAGGACGGCTGTTTGCTTAATCTGCAATCCTAAGAGGCCTGAAGAGGGAGCAGGCGGCTGTCTGGAGGCAGGGAGAGAAAGGCAGAGAGAGGGAGAGGCCTGGGCATCTGCTGGGAGGGGAGCTGGGCTGTTCTGGCCCCTGGCTGCTCTGTCCTCTACCACTTGCTGTGTGATCTCAGACAAGTGACTTACTCTCTCTGAGTCTCAGTTTCTCAGCTTTAAAATAAGGAGTAGTAACAATACTTAATCACAGGGCTCTTGGGAGGATTAAGTGAGACAGTCCGTTTGTGGCCCCGCGAGCCACAGGCGCTCAATGACTATCAGCTGTTATTACAATTATGGCAGCTCTTACTGCTGATGCTGGGCCAGAAGGAACTACCTTGCAGTCAAAGCCGGAGACAGAGCTGACGCCGGGCACTTGGCTCTTTTGTCCAGGGAGCCCCCGCCCCCACTCCATAGTCTTTTTCTTTCAAACACCTTGACTCTGTTTTCCCTCCGTCATCTTCACCCACCACTCTGTCCTCTGCTCAGAGGTGCTCAGGGAACCAGGAGGACGGTGGCGTCCCCTCCTGTGGGAAGGCGTCTCCTCCCCGAGTCCAAGCACCGTGCACACACCCACCACATGGGATCTCACCTCCTGGCCTTTGCTTATGCTGTTCCCTATGCATGGGATGCCTTTCTCTCTTCCTTTGTCCAGCCAACTCTTACTCAGCTTCTCAAAAGATATGTCGCTTCCTCCAGGAAGCCTCCTCTGACTGCCCTCCACCACCATGACCCTGGGCTTTCCTTGAGCACAGCATGTGCCACATTCGTCCACATGGGGAGCTCCTCCAGGGCCACGACTGTCTGATGCTTGTCCCCAGAGTCACCTGAGCACAGGGCTGGCGCAGGGCAGTTGGCGAGTGCAGAGTGGGATCTTCTCATCGAGATGAGGTCAGAGAAAGACTCAACTGGTCCGAGTCCTTCGTTACCACCCTTTGGTCTTGTGGGCGAGGGAGCTGGGCACCTCTCTACCCGCCGGCTCTGACCCTCAAGAGGGTCCTACTGGACCCAGGGACCTCACCCTGGGGCCAAGCCTCCCTCCTGCTCCTGACGGGACCCCAGTTGGTGTCTCCAGCCCAGAACCTCCCTGGAGACTAGGCCTTAGCCCCTTCCCCGCGCTTTCACCTGGACACGCTGGAGTCCTCGGCCGCTCCTCTCCCACCTGGACAGCGGGTCTGGAAGTCGTCTTATGTCCTGCACACACTGACCGGGCAGCCACCCTCTGCACTTGGGCCGAGGTCTCCAAGGTAAATATTTGTGGCTTCCAGTGAACCACAGCCCTGTCCGGAGGCAGCCTTGGGGCTCCAGCTTCCTGAGGTTGGAGAAAGGAGGGTCTGGCTGACTTGAGAGGTGGGCGGGGTGCAGGGCATGTGTCAGGGGAGCTGGACCAGACACGGTGAGGCCTGTACAAGGGGCTCCCTGCCTTCTGGACAGTCACTCCCAAGGGGTCAACGATGAGAACAGTAGCAGTGACGATGCGTTAACGCCTAGGATGTGGCAGGTGCTACCCCAGGCTTTACATCAGTCCTGTCGGTGGAGCCTCGTTCTCACCAGGGTCAGCGCTGTTATCCCAGCTTTGCGGGAGGAACTAGCCTCACACAGTCAGCCAGCGGCAGAGCCAGGATTCAAACAAGACCTCTGACTTCAAAACCCATCTAGGGGTGACTCCACAGCTTGCTGGACACAGGGGGCTTCTGGGGACAGACTGGGTTCAAGTCCTTGCTCCACCATGTCCATGTTGTGTGACCTGGGGCACGTTCCCTAACCTCTCTGAGTCTCAGTTTTTCATCTGTGAAATGGGAATGATGGTTGCACCTACCTCCTATGGTGCTGAGAGGAACATAGTGGATATGGCTTAGAGCATGGGTCTTGGCACAAAGTAAGTACTGGAAAACGTGAGTAGTTGTTGCTGTTACTGCATATAATAGGACAAGCCTTTGTTGAGAGGTTATCATCATAGGTTAGTCCAAATGATTAACTTGGAGGAAGGCAGGAATTGCCTGCTCACCCCTTATTCCTAAATACATCCAAGGACTTAGGAATGCACATTTCCAGGAATTAATTCACTGAAGAGAATAGGTTTGAATCTCATTTTTGCCACTTTGCTGTGTAACTGTGGCCAAGGTACTTCACCTCTCTGGGCCGTCAGTGTCCTCATCTGTAAAATGGGGATAATAGTGACCCCCGCAGGCTGAAGAGGTGCTCACAGCACTTAGCACGAGCTTTTCTCCATTCTTTCGGCAGCGACTAGCACCTGCTTTGTCTTTCCTGCATCTTCAGGAATCCCGGTGACGATTTGTGGAGTGGATGAATAAGGAGGCAGGACCGTGATCAAGGGGACAAATGAACAGCCCCACAGGGTCCCTGTCACCCACTACCTGGTGCAGGACTGGGCTCACTTAATCCGCACCCTCCCCAGAGGCTGGTCTGCAGCCCTGGATTTACTGAGGGCACCTGAGGCTCAGAGAGGTGAGTGACTCGCTCCAGGTCCTGCAGCCAGAGGTGCCAGAGCTGGACTTGAGCCCAACTGCCTAGTCCTGACCACGTGCTCTTTACCACCACGCTGTCCTTCCCCTGCGACTCTGGGTTACTGTTGACGGTGGGATCCAAATGTGGCCTTTCGGCACAGTCTGGGGAATCGTCCTTGTAGCCCCACTCAGTCTAGAAGCCGGGACTGTGGTTCAGACCTGGGAGGGCCACTGCTGAATCCTGTCTCCATGTGCAGGGGGACAAGTGGGGGCGGTGAGTGCCACGAGGCCGCACAGTGTGTGGCGGGGCCCTGGCTGGTCTCTCCTTCCTGGAGTTGTCAAGGGACTAAGGCAAGAGCATCTGCCACTCTGCCGCGTTTGTGAATGCGCCAAAGGCCCGGAACACCGAAACACCGATGCTTCGGGGGCCAGGGAGGCCTCCAGGAGGGACCCTGCCGGTCCTCTGGGCACCTCTCCAGAGAGACGAACGTCCCCTCCTGGGCTCTCCAGCTGGCCGCGCCTGCCACCCGTGGACAATGTCTCTCTGTACGATGCCTCCACCCAGCGCCAGGGCCTGGACCCGCATCAGCTCCTGCTTCCTCCCTCTCGGCCCCGGCACACTCGCCAGGGCAGCAAGCGTGACTGCGCCTCTGTGGCCCAGCAGGCCGTGGAGCCGTGTCTCACAGGAGCCCTGCCCTCAATGCCGCTCGGCCCCTCAGGCTGCTCAGGGCCTCTGTGTCCTGGCCTCACCGCTCCGGCTCCCAGGCCTTTGCCTTCGCTCTGTCCTCCTCCTGGAGCACCTCATCTGCCCCCTGCAAACTCCATCTTCCTGTGAGGGCAGCAGGAGTGGGGAGGCGGCTGGAGTCCAGCAGACGTGGCACAGTCCCTGCTCTCATCTTGTCAGGTCTGCGGCTGTGGGACACCGCCTTCTCTCTGGAAGCTTCTCTGTCCTCAGTGGTAAAACGGGGCTGTTTTGAGCATCACATAAGATGATATGAAATGCTTGGAGCATCAGACAATTTAGTAAATGATAAATGCTACTATTATTATTGGAATAGTAGCATCCCTGACCTTCAAGGCCCAGTTCGGAGGAGCATCTGCAGAAAGCTGCCTGATCGCTGACCCCCGGCCCTCCTATCTTCTTGCCCTCCTGGGAGCCCCCAAAGTGCTAACCACTTACTCTTTTGGGGCTCAGATCCCCTCTGTCTTGAGAGATATCCATTTTCTCCATCCATCCATCCATGCATGCATGCAATTATTGTTCATTCATTCATTACTCATTCTAGTCTCCCTTCCATGCTGAGTCCCTTCTACCAAAATCCAATTTCCACCCAATAGCCTGAGTCAACTTTTAAAAACGTTGCTCAGATCTTGTCATTCTTCTGCTTATTAAAACCCTCCAAAGGCCTCTGCAGCTCTTGCATGAAAATCCAGGCCCTAAGAGGCCCTGCGTTGTTGGCTGCTGTCCACCTCTCAGCCCTCATCTCTCACCATTGTGCCCCACTCTCTTCTCATTCCTACCTCGGGGCCTTTGCATGTGCTGAGCCTTCCCCCAGGATTGCTCTTCTCCCTGCTCTTCCCCCGGCTGGCTCCACATTCACCAAGTCTCAGCTCCGTGTCCCTTCTCTGGAGAGGCCTTCCCTGGCCGCTCTGTCTAAAGCAGGGCTCTTCTTGCTCTTCTCTCACTGCCCCCTGGTGCTGTGCTCACCAGCACTTACTCGAATCTGAATACTCAAGTGTCGTCCGAGGCACCACAATTCCACAGATGCTGTACACCAAGAAGAGGGGCCAGACACGGTGCGAGCAGGTGGTCAAGAACTGATTGCAGAGCTCGTGGGTCCCTCATGTGGGGGCTCCTGACCCAGATCCAGGCAATGAAAGGGTCAAGGGGGCAAAGGAAGAAGACCTGTGAAGACAGGAGGCAGCTGCGGTCCCCTCTCCACTCTCCCGGTGAGGAGAGCAGTGAGCGTCCGCACCCAGTGCAGGCCCAGACGGAGGGGGCTTTCCAGGGACAATTTAGAGGCTTCACAGGTGTGTCCCCTGGAGTTGGGATGCGTAATGGACTGGATTCTGTCTCCTGCCTGAGAGAAGCAGGCTGACGAGCTGAAGTCACGGTGGGCAGAGTGGCTCTGTGCGTGGAAAATCATTGCTCTCTGCTCCCTTTGGACGGGGTCGAAGCTCGTGTGTGTGTGTTTTCCAAGGGCCTAGTGTGGACCTTGCAGGAGAGAGATCGGTCTGGGGCTAGTGTAAGTCCTTCCTAGTACCATCCCCTGGGCAGATGGGCGGATGAGGAAAGGGTGCCCGAGAACGAGGGGTGGCATGCAGGGCGCTCAGCCGCTGGAGAAGCTCTGCCGGCGTCTGGGGTTGCAGCTTGAGAGGCCAGGCAGGAGGTTTGAAAATACCCCCATGAAGGTGCCCACAAGACTCAGCTCTAAATACTTTTTGGCTCCCCAGGGAGTAGGGAGCCGTCTTGCAATAGTATCAGTCAAGGGAAACCTCGCTGGCCGCTTTCCTCTCCTTCCTGCCTGTGCTCCATCCCTGGATGGAGTCAGAGAGAGGGAAAAGGGGTGTGTGTGTGTGGGAGAGAGAGAGAGCGCCTCCTCTCCTCTGTTCCTCTTAAGCTGGTCTGTAGAAGCCTCGGTTAGGGGTGGGGAGAGAGTCTGATGTTAAATCAAAGCTGGGCGCTCCAACACCGCAAAGTGGCAGAGTGGAAAAGACCATCTTCATTTTACAGATCACTAAAATGAGGCTCAGAGAGGAGAAAATAGGGTGTCATCACCCCCATTTTCCAGATGAAAATGGTTCCTGAAGAAGGGAAGTGACTTGTCCAAGGTCCCATTAGCTGTAAAATGTGGAGCAAGGATGTGGACTCGGATCTGTCTGAGTCTGGAGCCCACACTCTGTCCCCTCTGTCCCATCGCCTCCAGCTGGGAAGAGGGACATCCTCTCCTGGGAAGTCTGTGATCCTGCGGAAAACCAGGAAGGGTCTCTGAGGACACGGCAGGGTCAGACAGATAGAAATCAGGAGGACTCGCCAACTGTTACTGTTTCAGACGGCAAGAAGGAAGCCACTCTTGGGTGGGCTCAAGTCTTCAATTTAAAAAGGCTCTTTGTTGGTATCAAAGATGCCACCAGAATGGCAGAAACATTTCACCTCTTGTGCCAATTCCAGTTGCTTGGTAATGGCTGTTGGAGAAGTGCTCAAGCGTCTGGACTCAGCAGAAGAGCATGTGATGATCTATTAGCAATGTCTGTCGTGAGCAGTATAGATGCTGCCTTCTGGCTGCACCCACCCCCGCATCCTTGTTGAAGATTTGGATTCCCTTGCAAAATATCAAAGAGATAACAGAGTGGGGAGGAAATCTCTAGACCACGTGGAATTTGCCAATGCCTTTGGATAAGTCAGTTCTTCTCTCTGGGCCTCAGTTTCCCCAGCTGTAAGATAAGCATGTTGGGCTCCGTGATGCTGTGGGTCAGGCTGAGTCTGATAACCTCTGCTTCTAGCAGAGGGAGCTTGGTAAATATGCAGCGAGGACTGCCCTGTTCCTGAGGACAGATTTGCTCTTGGGGATGCTCATACCCATTGACCTGGGGTGTGCATAGATTCTGTCCAAGGGGATTGCCCAGAGGTGCAGGCAAAATGAACTGTTAGGATCCCCACTGCAGCCTTATCTGTAACAGCCCTGAAGAGGGACCAGCTCAAATGTCCAGTAACAGGGGATTTATTAAATAAATTGTGGGCCACCAGGTAGACATCACAAAACAACATAGAGAAGCCAATGGAAGGTTCTTAGCAGTGAAACAAACAGATTCTTCTATTTTTCATTAATTTTTTAAATCTAGAAAAAACATTGCAAGAAAATGTAGCAGAATGGTAACAATGCTTATTTCTTGGTGACGTCATCACAGATGACTTTTGCCATTTTCTTTGTATTTTCAGAATAGAAAAATTTTGCCCTGAATACAATCTTTTGATCAGCAAACAACCCCATGAAATGGCTTGAGAATGAGTAAATAAAGGTTGGGCTGGAGACAAGGGGGTGGAGGAAGCCTCATTCCTCTCACAGAGCTGGACCACAGCCCCCACCAGCTCAGGATTCCAGGGAGTCGCTGTGATGACAGCTGACAGCCGCAACAAAAGCCCAGTCATGCAGTCCCAGAACCACCCAGAACCACCGGGAAAGAGAGAAAGAAATGCGTGCTGGAAGCTCATGGGCGTAATCCCTCAAGTGGAACAGGAACAGATAAGATTCAGTGCCAACCAACCTTGGCTAAGCCAGACTCATGGCTCTGCCAGGAGACAAAGACCAGATATGCTCAGTGAAGTGTATGGGGCTCTACAGGGACAGAAAGAACAGACTTGGGTCACGATCAGGGTCAACACAGGCAGAGGGCTAAGTGCTGTGATTCCCATCGACTTGGGCAGCGCGTGATCAGGTGGAGGTCAGCTGGCGGTCAGTTGGCATCAGTAAGTGCTCTAGGAATGGGAGACTCAGCCCAAGTGCTGGCGCCGTACCTGCCCCACGTGGGAAGTGCTTGATGGAGGTCGCACAGGGATTTTTTACCAGGGCTGGATCAGTGAGACAAATGCTGGAGGAGCGTGGGACATGGGAAAAGGTGTGAAATGATAGAGCAGGTGGTGTGACCATGCTGTGATGGAGGTCACACCCGCCTAGTGTGTGACAGTTGCCAACAGCCCAGAGGCCCTGCAGCACCTGACTGGGGAGGGGGATAGTTCAGAGCAGGCCTCATGGCAGAGGAGACATTTGCGCTGGGTTTCGGGGGTGATGATAAGAGGCAGACAGGGAGGGTTAGGAGAGGGGGGCTTTCCAGGTGGAGGGGCAAAGGAAGGAGGGTGGGAAAGAGTGAGTCTGGGGGCTCATCTGAGCCTGTGATGGAACAGAGCTGGTGGCAGTGAAGTTTGCTGGGGCCATTTCCAGCAGAAGTCAGACCCAGGGTTGGAGGTGAGATGGGGGCAGGGGATGGGAACTGAGCGCCTACAGGGCTGGGGTCCTCGTGGCCCCTTGCATGCCCCAGAATGCCACAGGCTGCAGTGGAGCCTCCCTCGGGCAGGGGACCAGCAAGTCTGAGCCCCAAAACTAGGCCTCCAGGACCCTGCTTGTCTCAACACTCTCGCCTCAGCTCTCTTGGGGGCCTCTCTCTCTCTCACACAAGCTGGTTTCTCCATGTCTTTGTCTCTTTCTTCCTGTCCCCTTCCCTCTGTGTCTCTCTGTGTCCCCATCTCTGTCCATCTCTTGGGTGCCCCCTCAGAGGCCCAGGAGGGAGCTGGGGAGCCCTATGGAGACCATAGGTGTTGGCACTTTGAGAGGTGACCCCCCTCCTGTGTGACCTTGGGCAAACAACGTCCTGCCAGAAGGGGCTCAGACCCCGTCACTGAACAGCGGCTGACTTTGGCTCAGCTGTGGATGTTGGAAGAGAACCACCCAACCATCTGAGCACTTACTCCTTTCCCAGGCCCTGTTCTAAGCACCCCTTAACTCATTTCACCCTCAACACAGTCGTGCTGCTGGGAGGTGAGCTGGGACGGTGCTCGAAAAGTGCTTATTAAAACAGGGCCTGGGACCAAGTAAGGGAGCTCCTAATGTTAGGATTTCTATTATGATTATCGCAGGTGTTATTATTGATAGTGTGTAGCTGTGACTGGGTGAAGGAGAATTAAGAGGTTTTACAACCCAGGGGATGTGATGATAACTGTCCTTTAGGAGTTTCTGCCTGTCCTTAGAAACAGGGTCTGGCTGTGTGTGTGTGTGAGCTGAAACATGGGGAGGTCCCCTAGGAGATGGGGGTCCCTGAATCGGGTCTTTGGGAGTAGCTGAGTCCCCAAATGGGGAGCCTCAGTTTGGGGGGCTCAGAGGTTCAGCCTTGTCTCCCCGCAAAGGGCCATCTGCGGAGACAGACTCTCAGGGGCAGCGCCCACCGCAGCCCAGCCAAGCTCGGCTGTCTCCAGGTCAGGAGGGTGGGGACGTCCTCACCAGCAGCCCAGGGCAGGGTGAAGAGGTGCCTACATCTGAGCTGAGATGGCTTTGTGGGGGCTTGCGCAGTTTTAGGGGTCTGTCCCCAGTATTTCTCCCTGACTCCCTCATTGTCTTTAGTAACCCAGGACTGGTGGGACAGACAGACACAGTCAGCCAGCAGGTCCGTTGGTCAGTCAGCTGATTGTATTACATAGCCTCTGTGTGTGCACACAGTTCTGGGTGATTGAGACGTAGCAAGGAGCAAACAGATTGCCCCTTGCCCTCCTGGGGCTCCCATTCTCCTGGGAGACAGAGAATGAGCCAGAAATAGACAAACAAATATAAAAACACAGGGCTTCATGGCCTCAGTTGTGAGGGCAGAGAATAAAAATAAACAACATGTATGGAATGCCAGAACTATGCCGCCAGAGCATCAGGAGGGTTTAAATGGTTTCATGAGAGTGGTTAAGTGGATTTATGTGTTAAAGGAGGGGCTGCCTGAAGGGAACTAGATGCCCCCCCAACACCCAATATCCCCTACCTCACACACAATACACACACACACCCCACACACCCACACATTCCCCCACATGCACATCCAACACACACCCTCACCCAAGACACACACACGCCCATCTCCCCACACCCAACACACACACCTACACTCACACACCCCACACCCAACACACATACCCCCAACACCCTCCCACCCAACACACACACCCCCAACACACACACACTCCTCACATGCCCATACATACTCATCCGCCACATCCAACACCACCCCCCACACACATACGCAACACACATGTACTCCCCCACCCTTCCCCACGTAAATCTCTCTTCATTTGACTTTTATATTTCACCTGTTTGACTTTGGAACGCAGTGTTGGGGGTTAATGATGTGTGAAGGAGGAGCTGCCTCAAGTACAGTCTAGGAATGGCTCTACCGTTTCCGAGTCTCACCACCTGCCAGACCAAGCCTTCAGCCTGCGAGTTCACTGCTGTCACGAACATTATCCAGATAAGGAAAGGGAGGTGCAGAAGGGCAGGGTGACCTGCCCAAGGTCACACAGGATATGAACTCTGGTCCCTCTCGCTCTGAAACTTGCGCTCTTCGTCTTTCAGCCATCGTCTCCCAGATGTGTTTTTGTCCCACCTTCACCTGCCACGTCTGCCTTAGCGTTTTGCAATGTCTGCCAACCCCTGGGATTACTATTTACTCAACATGCGTTTTGGCAAATGGAATCATGTTTGAAAACTTAAATACATTTGATTTTCTATTTCTAGCAAGAAATGGTATAACACTACCAAAAGTGAGAAACAACATCACTTCCCATAAGCAGGAGGTGACCTCACGACTATAGTGATGATAACGATGGCTCTAATCAAACTTAATGAGCACTTAAGCACCCTTGGCTTCTATTGACCCATTTCACCCCACACTGATGCCTGGAGGTGGGCGATGTTCTATCCTCATCTGGACAATGATGTTTGGATAAGCCCCTTCACAGAGGCAAAAGACTTTTCCTAAAGTCAGAGTGGAAACAACAGAAGCACGTTGCTGGACTCTGGCTAGCAATGTTGCCTGCTTGAGGTGCCTGGCGAGAAGGGCCCCAGTGGTTGGAGAGGTGTGGATGACATGCCAGCATTCCAGCGAGCCTTTCACACTGGAAGAAAGAGTAGGAAGGCCAATCACTTTCTCATATCCACCCATGGTGTGGGAGCAGCCCTGCTTCTGGAAAACCCGGCACCAAGCTATCTATCCTGCACCAAGAAATGCTTTGGAGCTCTTTCTGAGTGTGTGTGAGCCAGATGCCAAATCTCTTACTGTGTGGGCGTTACTACCACCTAAGTAGCTGAGATAAATACAGCCCATGGTTAACATAGGTTAGCATAAGGGAAGCCATCTTGTAGAAAGAGGCTATGTTGGAAGTGTAAATGACCCTGATCCACCAGACACCTCCCTGACTTGTCAGTAATGCTCTAGTTTGCACATAGCCTAGATGAGTAAACACCTGCTTGTGAGAAATATGCATGCTCTGCTATGTCCATAGCCCTGGCTTACACATTAACCTCCCTATTGTGACAAGGCGATAACTTTGTTCTTGAAGTTTTCTCAGGAATTTAACCACCTCCGGGAAAGAGCCCTATGCTGAGATCCATCACTGGTGACAGGAGAAAGAGATGATCTGGTGTCTCAAGGTCTACTATACCAGCTGGTCAGTATTCCAAGACCTCCTTTTTCAGCCCATTTACCCTATATAATTGCTTCAAAATTTTGTAGTTTTAAGATGGTTCTTTAAGACACTAGTCCGCTATCTTCCCCCTTGCTGGCAAGCTGTAATAGAAAACCCTTTCTCTCCTACCACCTTGCCTCTTGACTGTTGGCTTGTCTTTGCAGTGAGTAGAAGACCCCTTTTGGTGGTAACAAATTTGGCAGCTCAGATGGCACTATAAGTCCTGCTCGTGGGCCAGTCAACCTCAAACAGGCAGTCTGATGGGTAAGTCTCTAGCAGCTGCCGAGGCCCTTTTGTCTCAGAGATTTGGCTTTCCTGCTTTCCAATACCGATGCCTGCTGCCTCCTATGCTGACTGTGGTAAAGAGAGAAACAGCTGTGTCTGGCAAGTCCAGAGGCTCAATCAGGAATAAGGTAAGTCACTCGGGGATGCTCCAGGACTCCCTTCCCCTCCATCTGGGGCCTTGCTGTTTATGGTAGGGCCATCTGGGCAGGCATTTGAAGTAGAAACAGTTGTAGGACTTTACCTGAAATCTGGGAACTAGTTCACTTTTGTCTGGTTTACCTGGTGCTTACTGTGTAGGTGTGGGATACGTCCGATTTTGTGTAATAACAATGGGAAGTTCACCATTGGTTCCCCGAGAAAGCCCCTTGGTGCAAATTTTGAACAAATGGTCTGGTTATAGCTATGAGCCAATGACTAAGAAAAAGATGATTTTTTTATTGCAATACTACCCGGACACAGTATTCCCTAGGGTCAGGAGAGAACTGGCCAATTGATGGCTCACTGAGCTGTTACACCATCTTACAGCTGGAATTGTCCTGTAAGCAAGCTGGTAAAGATGATGAGGTCCCATATGTCCCGGCCTTTATGCTGTTATATCAAGATAAGAAAAGGCAGGGAAAGATTTCCTTATGGTACAAAGAACAAAAGGAGAGAAGGGACCAGTTTTACAGGAAACTCAGGAAGATACGACAATCATTCAAACCCTCAACCCTCCCCCAGCAGGACGAGCACAAGCTCCCGCTGCCGCCCCCTCCTGCACTCAGCCCCAGATGGCGGAAAGGGGTGTTTGTTCTGACGAAGATTGAAGGGGCCTGGGGCTCCTTTGAACCTAAAACAACCTAGTCATGTTTCCCCACAGGAACTCCAGGTACAATTGACAGTGGGGAACAAGCAGACTGATTTTCTAGTGGGTGCTGGCACCACCTAGTCTTTTTTAAACAGAAAACTGATAAAAAAAATCAACCAGGTCAACTCCAGTAACTGGGGTTTCTGGCGAAGTCCAAGACCCGTCATTTTTTTGGTTTTGTTTTGTATGTTTTGGTGAGGAAGATTGGCTCTGAGCTAACATCTGTTGCCAGTCTCCCTCTTTTTGCTTAAGGAAGATTGTTGCTGAACTAACATCTGTGTCAGTCTTCCACTATTTTATATGGGACACTGCCACAGTGTGGCTTGATGAGTGGTGCTAGGTCTGCGCCCAGGATCTGAAGCTGCGAACCCCAGGACACCTAAGCAGAGCACACAAACTTAACCACTACGCCGCCACGCTGGCCCCAGATTGGTCGTTTTTATAGCCATTAGAATGCCAAGTGGGAGACCAGATTCTGAAACATAGTTTCCTGTACATGCCCAGAATTCCGCATCCCACTTTTGGGCCGGCTCCTTTTTGCAAACTAAACACACAGGTGACTTTTGCTCCAGGACGGCTAGACATGCAAGTCCCTCTGGAACAATCTCTAAGATTACAGATGGCCTTGATGGGAATCTCTGAATCGGAGCCAGAACTATTACCACCTGAAATCTTCAAGGAGGTAAGGCCTAAGGTAAGTGGGACCCCAGGCAAGGCAAAGAATGCCCAGCCAATACAAATACCATTAAAGGAAAAGACAGCCAAGCCTAATTTAAAACAGTACCTGCTGAAACAAGAAGCCCAAAGAGGCATACGACCCATTTTTAGAAATTCCTGGAGACAAGACTGATTAGGCCCCATCAGTCTCCATATAATACACCTATTCTCCCAGTGAAAAAACCTAACGCCAATGAGTACCGCTTTGTCCAGGACCTACATGTCATAAATGAAGTGGTTCAGGACTTACACCCTGTGGTACCTAGCCCTTATATTATATTGACAAATATACCTGGAGAATATGGTTGGTTTTCAGTTTTAGACTTAAAGGATGCATTCTTCTGTGTACTATTGGCTAAGAAAGCCCAATAACTGTTTGCTTTTGAATGGCATGATCCTGATAGTAAGACAACACAGCAATATCGTCAGACTGTCCTTCCCCAGGGCTTCAAAAATTCCCCCACTTTATTCAGGGAAACCTGGCTAAAGATTCAAGTCATTTAAAACTGAAGGATGGACTACTGTTACAACGTGTGGATGACCTGCTGGTAGCGAGCCCCTCTTAGGAACTATGTTTAACAAATACCATCAAAACTCTAAGTCACCTGGCTGAATGCAGATATAAAGTCTCCCAAAGGAAAGCTCAAATCTGTAAACAAAAGGTCCTTATTTGGGGTTCATTATTTCTAAGGGAAAAAGAGAATTATTGCCTGATCGGAAACAGATAATCACCTGCCTGGGCCCTCCCAAAACCCACTGACAATTGTGAGGGTTTCTGCGAATGGCCGGCTTCTGTCAGATACGGATCCCTAATTATGAACTTACAGCAAAACCTCTATATGAGGCCTAAAAAGGCTTAGACTCAGAACCTCTGGACTGGACTAAAGAATGTTGATTGACATTTGACACCATCAAAACTAAACTGGTAACAGCTCCAGCTTTGGGTCTCCCAAACCTGGAGAAGCCTCTTTTTTTTCTTTTTTTGAGGAGGATTAGCCCTGAGCTAACATCTGCTGCCAACCCTCCTCTTTTTGCTGAGGAAGACTGGCCCTAAGCTAACAGCTGTGCCCATCTCCCTCCACTTTATATGTGGGATGCCTACCACAGCATGGTGTGCCAAGCAGTGCCATGTCCACACCCGGGATCGGAACTGGTGAACCCCAGGCCACTGAAAGAGGAACATGCTCACTTAATCGCTGCACCACCAGGCCGGCCCCTAGATAAACCTTTTAATCTTTACGTGCATGAGAGGCTGGGCATAAGCCTAGTGGTGCTAACCCAACAGCTAGGGACCCTTCCGAGACCTGTGGCCTATTTCTCCAAACAATTAGATCAAACGGTAAAAGGCTGGCCTCCCTGTCTCAGAGCCGTCGCTGCTACTTGTGACATCCTGCAAGAGGCTGAGAAGGTCACTCCAGGCCAACCCACCACTGTCTATGTACCCCACCTGTCCTCACCTTACTGGAACAGAAGGGAGGAAATTGGCTCACGTCAGGCAGAATGGGCAAACATCAGGCCATCATGCTAGATAACCCAAATGTCAGGTTGCAAGTCTCTTCAATCCAGAATCCGGCCACCTTACTCCCCAACGAAACTTCACAAGCAACAGGCCATAACTGTTTACAAGTCATAGAAATGGTTTTTTCCAGCCAACCTGACCTAAAAGATCGACCATTTGAGGACCCTGAACTGGAGCTGTTCACAGACAGCAGCAGCTTCCTGGATCGGGGTAAGAGATGCGCCAGATGTGCAGCTGTGACTTTACGAGAGACTTTAGAAGCTGCAGCCCCGCCTCCAGGAGCCTCAACTCAAAAGGCAGAAATCATAGCCCTAGCCCGAGCCTTACAACTATCTTGGGGAAAAAGGTGACTGCTTATACGGATGCCGGTTATGCATCTTCAGTGGTCCATGCCCACAGGGTGATCTGGAAAGAAAGGGGACTCTTAGCTGCTGACAAAAAGAAATTAAACATGCTACAGAAATATTACAGTTATTAGAGACCTTTAATGAGCCCTCACAAGTGGCCATAATACACTGCCCTGGTCACCAAAAGCATAAAGCCTCTATCGCTAAAGGAAACGGGCTGGCCGCTCAAGCAGCCAAGAAAACAGCCAGAACAAAAGGCTCTGCCATAACTGGCCCTTTGCTTCCTCAAATAAACTTGTCTGAGTATCAGCCAACTTACTCAGAAAGGGACTCAGAATGTGCAAGAGACTGAGGTTTCATCTCAGACCCGCAGACAGGCTGGAAGATGAACGACCAAGGAAGAATTCTTGTGCCTGAGGCTCTCCTCTACCCGCTCCTAAAACGGGTGCATGAGAGCACTCATTATGGGAGAGACGATACTTTACACTGGGCTCAAAAATGTATTGTGGGACCTAATTTTAAAAAGACTGTGCAACAAGTAACTAAGAGTTGCATGATTTGTGAAAAAGATTACCCCAAAACTGCTCCAGGGCCTCCACAATGAGGAGTCTGACACACAGGGGAATGGCCGACGGAAGACTGGCAGATGGGCTTCACCCGAACGCCCCGCGCTGCTGGAGATTACCGATACTTCCTGGTACTGGTGGATACGTTTTCTGGGTGGGTGGAGGCTTTCCCCACCTGGTCGGAGAAGGCTGCTGAAGTCATCCAGGTTCTGTTAAAGGAGATCATTCCCAGATTTGGCCTGCCTAATACCACACAGGGTGACAATGGACCTGCTTTCGTGTTTCAAGTCACTCAGCAGGTTTCCAAGACATTAAATATTAGATGGACGCTACATTCAGCCTGGAGACCCCAGTCTACAGGAAAAACAGAAAAGATGAACTCTAAAAGAGAACATTGCTAAACTCTGTCAAGAACCTCATCTCACCTGGGACAGAGCATGGCTGTTGCCCTGCTGCGGATTAGGGTGGCTCCCTGAAGTGGGCTTAAATTGAGTTCTTTTGAAATTTTATACACTCTCAGGATTTTCTTTTTCAGGTGAATCACCTGAAGCTCTAACAGATGTTGCAGTCACAGCTTCTGTCAAATCCTTAAGTGCTGTACTGACTTCTATTCATGAGTTTGCCTCTAACAGGGCAGCTTACCCATCTGATGTGCCCCTCCATCCTTTCCATCCTGGTGGCCAAGTACTGCTGAAGACCTGGAAGGAACAAGGACCTGAAAACCAGCTAGCTGGAAAGATAAAAGTCTCATAAGAGAAATGGAACCTTAAAAAAGAACTGAGTGGAAATCTTAGAATGTAAAGATAAAAATAAATTCAGTGGATAGGCTCAACAACACAATGGAGTTGGAAGAGGAAGTGGTCAATTAACTTGCAGATAAATCGACAGAAATGATCAAAAATGATAGAAAAGAAAAAAAGGCTGAAAGAAATGAGCACAGACTCAGAGTTTGTGGGACTATAACAAAAGGTCTACATTCATATGATCAAAGTCCCAAAAATAAGAGGAGAGAGAAGGTGCAGAAAGTAAATTTGAAGAAATGATGGTAACAATCTCCAAAGGAGTCTCACTTTCAGGATGGCAGCATGAGGGGCTCAGGGGGCCCATTCTCCAGTGAAACAAATGTAACTGGTGAAAACTACAAAAAGCCCAGACTTCCACTTTCAGCTTTGACATGTAAAGAGCTTGGAAGCTGTCACTCCTATCCTCACAGCAAGAAAAGAGCTCGACAAACTGAAAATCAACAACTCTCTCAGTTTTGTCAGAGAAGTGTGGTCCTAGGGCAAGCTGCCATCCTGAAATCTGGAGAGATAGATGAACACATAGAATTACAGGCAAGATCAGCTTACCTGAAGGTGAGGCTGCTGAAGCCAGTAACCAAGAGGGACCCTTCAAAGGTCGTTATGTCAAATTGCTGAAAACTGAATGTGGACTAGCTAGAGAATTAAAAACTCCTGGGGACCCTGTCTTAAGGTCTGTCTACTATTTTGTCAGAAATCCTTGGGGAAAGGCTATTCATACTGACTGGGTGAGCTCTGAGTCAGGTCAGGTAAAGACAGCCTTGAGAATGGGGTCTCCCAGGGAACTAACAGGCAGGTCAAATAATGACCATTCTCTGGGAACGAGGCTTTGAATTTGTGCTGTCCCCCTTCAGCCTCCCTCCAGTGGCTGCCAGGAGACTGATTTTCACCAAGATTGTGGGTGTTTGGTTTTCAAGTCTACTGTGGAGCTGCAGAGTGGGAGATGGGACTAAGCAAAGCTAAACACCACAAAGCTCACTGTTCTCACCAAGATTCAGCAACTTTATTGGATAAACACCCCCTAGATTGCTGCAAGCCTCTGGTTAATTTCAAGAGTTCTGAAAAATTTGGTTCTGACATTTTTTTTTTCCGCACCAGTTTTCTCATTGCTTTTATGTAGGAGAGGATTTCTGAGGTCTTTCGTCTACCATTGTCACTGATACCCTACGAGAGTTTTTAGAATGTGAAAGTATTGTCACTATTGAAGAGCCAAAAATGTGTTATGATCAACCTGGCCACCTGCCAGACTGTTTTACATCCAGGGGAGTCTTAGACTAGTTAGTTAGGAGTTGAAGTTGTTAGGGGAGGGGAAAGAAGTCCAGGGGAACAGTAGGAATATACTATCCAGAGATCTGCAGTAGCTGTGTGTCCAGACGGGAATGAAGTTTGATGTCACCATCAGAGGCCAGGGGTACCAGTGCTGATGGTCCCAGGTGTATGTGCCTGTTTTTATCCACTTTGCTTCTTGGGACCTCAGTCATGGGGGCCTCTCAGTAGTCCTGACCTAATGCCTGCCCAGAAAGGACATGAAGGTAAATAGTTCCTGAATCCTCCCTATGCCCAATCAGTCCTGATTGTTGGTTTCCAGTCTGGAAATTCCTTCTGTGCTTCAGGTCACTGCTGAGGTGACATTCACAATGATCATTCATCTGCTTATGGGATTTTACTGCTCATCCTCAGCTCAAAGATCTTCTGCTTCTGTGGGCCTGGATGATGCTTCCTCTCTTAGGTCCTCACCTGAAGACACAAGCTTGTTTCCTATGACAAGCCTTCTGGCAGTTCTGAACTATGGGACTGTCTTCCTTTGGTGCCATGTTGGTTGGTGGCAACAGTAGGTAGAGAGTGATGGCTCTGGGCCTGATGACAGATGTTTGGCAGTGGTTGAGAAACACCAACCTGAATCTGCTTTCTCGAAAGGTCATTGTAGTCTCCCAAAGGGCAAGGGACACAGTTTTCTGTGAGTTCTGGGATGTTTCGGTCCTTGATTGGCCTTTTTGTCACTCTGACCTTGTGCAAGTCATTCTCATACCCCAAGGCCTCAGTCTCCTCATCTGTCGAGTGAAAGGGTTGGGCTGGTCCTCTAAGGACCTCAAACAATGATAGTGTATTTATTTTTTCTTCGAGGGGACAACCTTCCCCAGCCCTGTTCTTCTTCTTTCTTGCATCCAATTTTTCATATATCTTATCTGCATTCACAATCTCAACTTCCTTACATCCATTCCTCTTCTCAGTTCCTTAAAATAAGACTTCTTCCAAAAATATGACTCTCATCCAGGGCATCGATAATCTTTTTATTTACAACTCCAATGACCCTTGTCTATGCCTATGTGTCTCAAGCCTTTAGCAATGAACACTTTGGACCACTTTGTCCTTCCTTCTACACTTCCGTGTTGTCATCTTTATCATCCTCTTGCTGAGAACAGAAAAGAGGTCAGTACAACTGGATGCTTGTAAGTGAAAGCAGAGCAGTAGATGACTTGTGTATCCATCAGCTTCCTGGACGTCTTCCTCGGGGTCTCCCAGGCAATTCCACGCAGAGTGGCCACAGCTAAAGGTGTAAACTTTCTGCTGCAATCAAGTCCTCCTTCTACATTTCCAGTTACCTTTGGGGTCACCAACCTGAGACATGGATAGGAGCCTCAGCTGCTCCTTCACTCTTCCAGGTTCATCTCCTGAACATCTCTCAAATCTGCCATTTTCACTTCTTGTGCGGTATGTCATCATCTCTGCCTTGAGTGTTACTTCTGCCCCCAACCCTCTGTCCACCATTCCTATGGACACCAGAACAGTCAGCCTGAAATCCACACTCATCTGGACATCTCCCTGTCCTGCTTAAGACCATTAAGGTCTCCAGTGTAAGGTCCAAACTCTGTTCTATGGCTTGAACCACCCAGGCCAGGGCTTTTTCCAACCTATTAGCCCTCAAGTGATGGTTAAGAATGACAGGGCTCCCTGTGCAGGGGAAGAGCAATTTTATTTGGTGAGGAACACAGAATATAACACATACCTAGTGGGAAAGGAGGGGGAGCAGTTTCCTGGGAGAGAACGCTGCTCTGGTCCTCAAACAGCAGCCATGTCATTGTGCTGAACATGGGACAACCTTTTGTGAGCCCTCAGAATTGGGCACGGAAGGGTTGAACAGCAAGAAATGGTTCCATTGGGAGAAGACCCCAATCAGAACGGAGACCAAAGGTCACTGACTCTTGTTGGTAGTGGCCCATCATCAAACCCACCCTCCAGATGGAGGGGAGGAGGCTAAGACTCTGGGGATAAGGGTCTTGTCTCAGCTACAAGGGTAGCCCAGACCTCGGATCAGAGGCCTCCTTGTACATGTATTTCAGTGAATGTGTGTCTGTGTATCCACATGTACTTGTGTGTGGTGATGAGTCTGAGAGTGCTGGTGTGAGAGTGTGCCTCTATATGTCTGTCTGAGTGACAACATGTTTGTCTGGGCATGTGTGTATATCCGTGACCATCTGTGTTTCTCTTTGTAGCTATGACGCAGTGCAACCTGTGTCTCTCCATCTCTGTCAGCATTTCTGTGGACGTCTCTGTGCATCTCTGTGTGTGTCTATGTGGCTCTTTGTTTCTCTCTTGAGATGTCACTCTCCCAAACCCCGTAATGCCCCCAACTGGGAGCAGCTCCAAAATCCTGGGGAGTGGGCAGCAGCACTCACCAGCTCAGCAGAGGCCGGTCCCTTCCTGGAAAGCCTAGACTTTGATGGGAAAATCCAGCCCACAGACCATCTTGTCTGGAAAATGGAAAAACAACCACAACCACAGACCAGAGTGATGGTGTCAGTGTGAAGGAGTCCAGGGATACCTCATGGTCCCCTGAGGCCTGGGGCCAGGGAATGGGAACGCTGGAGATCCGTCCAAGCCCATGCAGGGGGCCTTGCATCCTCCACCAACCAGCCCAGCTGTTCTCAGGGTCAGGGATGAGGGAGGAGACAGGGTCTATACCTCAACATTATCTGGATAATTCAAGTCATAAAAGAAACTCAAACTGAGGAGAGTTGAGGCTGGAGGGAGCTAGCATCCTATGGTGTGCAGGGGCAGAGCTCCTCAGGGGAAATCACTGCTCCTGTGGAGGGGAAGCCAGGGCTTACCCACAGTGGCCTCGACCAGCCTGGTGTCCAAGATTCTGGGAACCTCTGTGAGCAGAGGGCACCTGACCCAGGGGCGGAGAGGGGAGTTAGGCAAAGTGGCACTGTAGGGGGACCCTGGGAGCAGCAGCATCCCCAGGATGGATTATCTGGGGAGATTTTCTATCATTTCTCTGTGTCTGAGAGTGTTTGATTCTCAGAAACGCCGCATCCACACTGGGCAGAGGAGCAACTGAAGGCTTGTGTGTGAAGTGCCATCACACAAGGAGCCATTGTTCACTCTGTGACGTGACATCTGTTTCTATAGGGTGGGCTGCTCTGGGAGGGGTGAGTTTCTGGTTATAGGAGGCACTCAAGTATGGGCTGGAAGAGTGCTCGTCTGTGCCGTAGGTGGCTGGACTTGGAGCTTCTCAGGGCAGGGGTCAGTCCTTTTCAGCTGCAGTGTGGACAAGCAGTGGGCCTGGTCCAGAGCAGGAACAAAGCAATGCATTTTGAAAGATGGAAAGAAGAAACACGCACAGATGGGTGAATGGAGAGATAGACTGATGGAAGGAATTTACTTATCAAGCTGAGGAGCTCAGAAAAGCTCACCCCAGGGGCCTCTTTCAGCCTGATAAGCTCTAAGAGCCAAGGATCAGGAGCCCCCACTTCTACCCACTTACCTTGTCCTGCACCAGCCCAGGAAGGATCTTGCCGAGTCTTTCGGAGAGGCAACGAAAGGGGACGGGGACCCATCTGAAAGGGAAAAGCCATGGGGAGATGCAGAGGCCTGGGGCTGGTATGGAGAAGGCTTCAGAGGGGCCACTGTGCCCATGGCAGTCTCAGCACCAAGTAACTGAGAATGGGCCTTGTCCATCCACACCCGCATGCCAGCAAACACCAAGGGGCCTATCCAAAGGGAGTCACACCCTACCCAGCAGTGCACACAGTAGGTGTGTGTAGAATAAACACATAGTTCCAGTACACAGTAGGTGTTCAATGAGACTTGTAGAATCCATAAATGGATGCACAGTGCATAGTATGTAGTTGTCATGAAGATTCAATGAGATGATGCATGTGAAGCACAGTATATGTGTTCAGTAAGTGTGAGCCACGATGATGATGACTCCTGCATATTATACAGGAGTCAGTCTCCCTTGAGACAATAACTGGAATCAGTAACCAGTTAATTCCAGAGTAATTTTACCCCTTACTGGGACAAAGCACATTCACACTGATTATCTTAGTGCATTCTGTCAACAACCCCGATGTGGCTCCATATTACAGTTATCTGAGGAAGCTGAGACTCAAGTTGGGAAGCAGTGTCCAAGTTCACACAGGAAGCCCTCCACCTCTCTCCATGCCCCTCTGGTAGGTGGAACTTGAACTCAGATTTCTTGTTGCCTAATCCAGCAGAAAATTGGTCAGTCCAGCCTCAGAAGGGATAAGTGACTATTTACCCATCCACTTACCTTCTCATCTACCCCTCTATCCTCCCATCCATCCATCTTCCCTCCCTCCTATCCATCTTCCCACTCTTCCACCCTCCCACTCATCCATTCTCCCATTGTTCCATCTTCCCAACCATCCAAAGTCCCATCCTATTTTGTCTGGGCAGGAGAAGCCACCTCTCTGGCCTCAACTATCAGGCAGGGAGATTTGCAGGCTGCCAGCGGAGTGAGTGCAGCTGCCAAGGACCAGTTGGACGTTATGCTGTTTGTCTGTCAAAGGTAAGAGTTCTGCAGTGATGTTTAGCTTCACAAACAGTTTTAACAGACTTCCGACCAGGGGCCTGCAGAGGAGACAGTCTGCTACCACGTTCCAAGGCAGAGGAGGCTTTTCTCCTTGCCAGGAATGCCAGCCTCATCTCACTCCATATAGCCCACACCTGTGCTCACCTCATTTCCCAGTAGGGGAAACCAAGGCTCAAAGAGGTCAAGAGAGTTTCTCAAGTGACCCAAGGTCACTCAGCATAGGAGCAAAAGAGCTGAAGTTGGAGGCTCATGTCTGCTAAACTATATGCCCCCTTTTTGGCTCCCCTTGGTCATCAGTCTCCTTTGGTGAATCATCTTCTCAGCCTCCCTTGGAGCCACTCACACATTCACATTGAGGGTCATGCCCAGAGGGATGGTGACATAGAGATGACGGCCACGAGGGCTCCGCGCAAGGCCAAGATCCAGCATCTGGGGGTTAGTGATCTTCGCACTGCCCAGGGAGCAACACTGGAGGGAGAAACATTCGGTCCTCTAGCCCCAAGCCTAGAAATCACGTTTAACCCAACTTTACCTATCCCAGAGGTGGAGATACCCATGGGGGACTGTTTTGCAGCAAAAGCCTGATGGGTTTTGAGTTGCACAGCAGTCTTTCCCAACCTCCGCACTGCGTCAGATCCTGACACGCACATGACCCTCTCCAGATCTCAAGTCCACGAGCTATTCCAGGATAGAGGTTGTGTCTGGGGTATATTTGTATCCTGTATGCCAACTTAGAGACTTACAAAGAAAGGGTCTACTCCACATTGGTTGACTTTGTGGATTGACGAACAGGTGGGTAGATGGATATGTGGGTGGGTGCATGGAAAAGTAAGCAGTTAGATGGAAGGAATGATGGGTGAATGGATGGACAGATGGGTAAGTGGACGAGTGGATGATATATGGGCAACTGGAGTAGGTCTTTCATAAACATTCACAGTTAGGAGTCACTCATCCTGCCATGACCTTCAATGGCAGGTCAATCAGCCATGTTTCTCATGGAGATTGAGGAGCAGGAAGTCAGAGAGAACGGAGAGAGGATGGAAGTAAGCCTCTTCTCTGGGCCGGCCACTGCGCCATGAGATTTACATTCCCTCCAGTCCCCCCAACAGTTTCTCTCTGTGGGCACCATAATCTTCTTTTTACAGATGGAGAAACCAAGCACAGAGAGACTGAGTGCCTTGTCCCAGGTCACCCAGCAAGTACATGGTGAATTTAGAAATCAAACTCAAGGCTATCTGTCTCTCTTCAAGTCAGGAGCAAGCACCTGAGTGGGAAGGAATCTTGGAAATGGCTTTGATCCAGCCCTCTGAAGGACTCAGACTTCTCCAGCTCCCTGGCATCAAGCTTTCCATTATTGCTCCTCGCATGGAGACCTCTCAGGTGTCTCGTGGGAAACACTGTGTTAGATTATTGCATGGACATCACATTGACGATATAATTGAGGAGAGAAGCTTACACTTTCTTGCTTATATCGAAGGCCACGTATGTTCTAAGGGATTCCACAGGCGAGGAGCACAAGATTATCATGTGTGATGGAAAAAGCCTTGACCTGGACTTGAGTAAATTGGAGTCAGGTCCCTTACTCCACATCAGTCAAGTTGTGTGAGAACAGGCTCCTTTCTGTGCCTCAGTTTTTCCATCTGTAAACTGGGGTTTATCAAATCAACCTCAAAGGGCTGTTGGGAGGATTATAGATGATACTGGGGACTCAGGACATGCTTCAGGACTGGGGGCAATTACTGGTTCAAGAGGGCTGTTATTCTCTACCAGACTGTGGGAAGGGTCTCAGACTGAGTCCTGGGCTCATGTTCAGACCACCCCCGTCCTCCTTCAGGGCCACTGGGTGGGCTGTCAGATCTCCACCGGGGGTTTTCTGCTGGGGACAAGGCCCTATTTCAGGGCTGCTCACTCAATGATGTTCAGGAAAGGGATTGCTGAAACCATTTTCCCAAGCAGGCCCCTAAACAGGCCTCTGGAAGTGACTCCTTCAGCCTTCAGAGCATCCGAGAGTGGAAGATTTTCGAGACTGCCCAACAGACCCTCAGAGAGCAAGCCATGGCTGAGAGCTGGAAAGTGGTATAGGGGTCCTCGGGGGTCAGATCGGACAATTCCAAATCCTTAGCCCCACTCCCCCATTCATCCCTGCCTCCCTCCCTCCACTGGACAGCTGAACACACACACGGCTGAAACAGGAAGTCACAGACTCTCACTTACCACTGCTCAAGCTTCCGGGAACATCTGGGATACTCACTTCCACGTCCGGAATCATAGACGAGGGCAGAGTTGGGTCCAGGGGCGAGGGCACGGCTTCCAGCAGGGCTGTGGTCTGGGCCAGCAGCCCACAGAAGACAATGAGGGCCCCAATTTGAAACATCTTCTCTCTTCCTATCTGAAACCAGAGCAACCAGTCCAGCATGACACAGATACCAGAGAGGAATTGATCCACCTGCGCCCTCCCCCAGAACACCAGGGAGAGAAGATCCATAGCTAACACTGCTCCCAATTTCCTCCGAGCCAGGCCTCAGGGTGAGCACTGCACACTCAGTAACTGACAGCATCCCAACCACACCCTAAGACGTGGGCACTCATCACTCGCATTGCACAGGTGAAAAAATGGGGGCCTAGTGAGCTTAGGTAACCTCCCCCAAGGTCACAAGTACACAATGGAGATGGGATTTAGAGCCAGATCTGTTTGACCCAGAAGCCTCTGTTTAAACTAAGTGACCATCAGATTGACTCTCCAACTGGGCTTGCTCACAATGGCTTGAATCAGACAAAGCATTTGAAAAAGCTAAACATGCTAGTGGCTGAGGGACTGAACTGCTTTGCCACTATCCCCATTATGTCCTTTGGTCTGGGTCCAGCCCTCAATGGTTTGTGGAAGTCCTTGCAAGTCACGAAATATCAGAGCTCACACCTCATAGCCACCATTTCACCCAGACCAGTGCTCGGGAAATCCTGGGGCCATCCAAGTCCTCATTGCACAAGGAGAACCAGGGGACCAGAGAGGGGTAGTGACTTTCCCAAGGTCACACAGCAAATCGATGGCAGACTTGTGGTTGGAGGTATGTCTCTGAACCCTCCTATCACCCCCTTCACACACACACACACACGCTATCTTTTCTTCACCTTTCTCCTTTCTCTTCTCCCAAAAGTGAACGTGGACAAACTTCTGGGGCAACCCCTGACGTCTGGCTGCCTTTTGCACCATCCTCTCCTAGATGCCATCAACCCTCTCAAGGGCCTATTCTGCAGGCAGCACAGGTGTCCAAAGCTGGGACTTGTACCTACACTTTGGAGACACCTGGCTGCTTTGGGCAAAAGTCCATCAACAGGCTGATTCGGCCAAAATACCATCATTGTTGTGTCTGGCTGGGATCGAAAGGGCTTTTTGGTCCAAAGAGCCTGTTGTGGCTTCCCGGGGGAGGTGAACTCGGATCAGGGTCTCTGAATCCCTTTTGGGAAACAGATCTTTTATGGGTCTAATGAAAGCTAAGGAGCCTAGTCCCAGAAAAATGCATCAAAGTGTACAAAATTGGGTGATTTTAGGAGGTTTGTGGATCATGGTCTGAATCAAGTTAAAACTCCTACCGTAGAGATTCTGATTTAGGGCATGAAGAGCAGACACATGAGAGAACCCAAACGTGGAATTTCTGCAGTGTCCCCTGCAGCCATGAGCTCCCCATCACCATCAAATTCCCTGCTGCTGAACATTTCTACTTTGAGGTTACCTGTCTCTTAGGGAAACAGAGTGAATGACCATCCCACACCCCCAAAAATGCCCAGCTCTGTTTCTCTTGAAAGACCCCAGTGAGTGATCCTAACTGCAGTCAGCCAAGGCCCGGCCCACAGTGAGGAGCCTGGGACCCCTGCCGCCATGGGCAGCGGAGCAGAAGCAGATCAGGCAGGTCTCACCTGGGCTTCTCAGAGGTCCTGGCGGCTGTCCTGGTCTCCTCTCCCCTCCCCTGTTCGCTTCTGCTGAGGAGGCAGCCTCTTTTATACTGTGGGAATCAGGAAATGTGCGATCAGATGACGGGTTTCTAGATAATTCAGAATTTTGCAGTCTGGTGGAGTCCTTCAGGGCTCTCCAAAGTAAATAATTGCCAATCACATTAGTAGGTGGGACAGTTAAGCCATTTGATCAACAAGATAAACAGAGAACAACTTGAGATGGTGATGCTGCTCAAGACATCACGGTTTCATGAGTGGGGCTCAGGCTGGGGACCCACGTTCGCAGGTGGCCTGGAAGATCAAATTTGGAACACCAGGAGAGGCAGGAACTGGAGCCAGGAAGGGACCTCAGGCTCCTATCTAGGCCCTTTTCCATTTCTGGTTCAATTCTTTCTCTCCAAACTGTCGAAGTGTCAAAAAGAGAATCTGTCCCTGATTTCCCTACTTCTGGGACATCTGAGTCCCTCTTGCATGACAGTTCCATGCTGGGGACGATACATCCTCACCAGAACTCTGAGAGGGAGGGGCTGCTGGTCCTCCTCCACAAATGAGGAAACTGAGGCCCAGTGGGACAAGTGCCCAAAGACACAGGGAGGATGTGACAGAGTCAGAACTCAACTCACTGGATGATAATAACCATACAAACAGTGTCAACAGCTGACACTTGCTGAGCTCTTGCTGTATGCCAGGCCCGGCATTGCTTTTCACACGCGGCATCTCATGAATCCTTGTGAGTTTGTGTGACGTGGGAATGAACACCCACATTGACAAGGGGAAACTGAGGCTCAGGGTGTGAGTTGACACATCCAGAGTTGCACAGTGGGATGGGACCGAGGCATCTACACTCCGGTCCTTTCTCTGAGTCACTGAGCTGACGGACAAAGATGCCTTCCAAACACTCACTGACCATTTTGCTTTGCTGCATCCTTGAATTTCACACTTTCCTGAAATTTCACTTTTATATCCTGGAAAAGTCTTTCCAGCTTCCCAGGCCTGAGGGATGCTGTGCATCCTGGTCTCTACCTTTACCCTTTCTTCCTCCCTTCCCCAAAGGAAGTAGCAGCATTTGTCCACACCAGTTGGGCCTTTAGAGTCTGTTTTACAGATGAAAGTACTGAGGCATGGAGAGATCAAGGTCTTAGAGTGGCGAGAGCATGTCTTGCCCTGTGGAACCTAACACCTTATGAGCAAAAGCAGAGAGAGAAGGAGGAAACACACATTTACTGAGGATCCTTTATGTGCGGGGGGGTCTCCATATTTGAACCTCGTCTTTTTAGGAGTAGTTGGTATTGTTTTCTCTCAATTGTCAGATAAGATGACTGAGGTTCAGAGAGGGTGACTACCTCACAAGGACACACAGCAAGTGAGTGGTGGAGTCAGAATTCACTCTCGTGTCTGATTCTCCCGTAATCAGTGAGCCACACTGCCCTCCCTCCCTCCAGGCCTTCACTGGAACCACTCCCACTTCCTGAGAGAGTCTGGCCAACTACTCTGAGGGGCCAGGGCGCTGGCTTTGAACTCCATTATCCATTCAAGCACTTGCTAGAGTCTTCCCACAGCTTGTATGCTGTCAGTCATCCTCAAAGGGGTCCTAGTTTTTGTTATCTTGGTGCAATTCTGACACGTCCCAGTTTTTATCTTGGCGCAACTCTCATGGGTGGGGTCAAGTTACTACTGTCTTTTGGGGAAACAGAGGCAGATAAGTCAAGGGACTGATTAAGTCTGTGCGGCCAGTTACTGGGCTCTTACAGCCTCTGATTTGAAGCCAGGAGGCGGCTTCTGTTATTCTGGCAGAAAAGGGACAGATTTGGGCACAGATGGCCCTGCTTCAAATGCTGTGACCCAGTCAAGTCTCTCCAAGTCTTGAGCTCCAGTTTCCGCATCTGTGAAAGGGGAGGGCGATATCTACCTCACAGGGCTGTGGGGGATAACGTCGGGGGAGCTGGTGGGAATCCTGTCCATAAACTCACGTGTCTAGACATTTTTCTAATATATCTATACTTTTGTTACCATATCAAATGACATTTTGCTGGGCAACAGAAACTTCCCCATTTCCCCCTGGGATTTTCTTTCTCTTCTAGAGACTTCATTTGTGCCGAGGCATCTGAAGGAGGCTGCCCTGTCCCTGTTCTGACTGGAAATACAGAGACATCCACATGCCATCTGGTCCCCGATGGGGGAGACCCTGTGCTTCCCTCCTGTCCAGATGCCTCTCTGATTTAGCATTTACTTCTCATTCCCTTGTTAGACACCCGGAGTTTCTGCTGTTTCTTGATTTGTTGGGCAGGACCAGGGGGAGCCAGCCCAGCCCATCTACCTGGACCCCTCTGGACCCTCCAGTTACCCTTCTCTCCCTGGGGTCTCGTCATCTCTCTCGGCTCTGGAGGGGAACAGGGGCAGATTCACCCTCTGTTCTTCAATCCACCGACTTAGGTTTTCTGTGTTCCTCCTCCCACGCCAGGTTTTGCCTGGGGAGTCGCAAGGGCATGAGACACTTTCCAGAACTCACCAGAACTATGTTCTCTTAATTTCTCTTGGATTCTCACACTCCACCAACACAACATGGGGAGTGTTTTAGTCTTGGGGGCAGGAACCCTTGCTTCAATTCATTGTATATGTGCTATTCTTGATGTCACCTATGCTCTGAGATTTGAAATTGAAAAACCAAGACTTAAAAAACTCTTTCAAAAAAATTAACGTGCAGTCAAATTAGTTTTTTTCTCTGGGTGCACATTTCTATGAATATTAACTCTTGTGTGGGTTTATGTAGCTGCCATAATGATCAGGATATAGAACAGCTCCATCACCCCCAAAACCCCCTCTTCCCGCCCTTTTATAGTCACACCCTCCCCCACCCACTGATCTGCTCTCTGTCACTACTGTTTGTCAAAGACCCGGGCTGTGGAAACTCAAAAGCTTTCTCTCTGCTTCTGCCAAAGTTGCCCTTCCTTGAAGCCACAGGGCTGCATGTTCCACTGCCCCGAGCAGGGCAGGAGTCGTGGGGCGTGAGGAAACGTGGAAGGCCATGCCGCTCACATTTGGAGACAGTGTTTTCCGTGTTGGTGATGTCAGTGCCTTCCCTATGTGTTCCTCAGAAACTGCAGGGGGTGCTCCTTTCTTCCTGCATGTCAGATTGTGACTGTGGTGAGAGCCTTTACTGGTATCGTTTTTTGAATCAAGAGATCCATTTATAAAGGGAGGAGTTAATTTTATTTTTCAAGCGGCTCTGACCTGTGCAAGGTCTGTTCTCTAGAACGTGGGAGTGGGTTGCTGGTTCTGTTTCCTGGGAGGAGGGTCAGGAGGGGGCTGAGTTGGAGGGGGGTCTTCCGATGGCTTTAGAAACCCCAGTGGTTTTTTTGAGGGGTAGAGGGAAAAAAGCGTTCACTGAGAGCTACGTGCTCCAATTTTGATGAGAAAATAATAAATTTTCTTAAGCAGAGTTTGCTTAAGTCAAGTTCCACTTACCTTGGAGATTAATCTTCCTCCCTACATTTACAGCTAATAATTATAATAGCTTTCTATGACACACTAGCACTTTATCCCATCTCTAAGAACCCTGTGGGGGCACTGAGGCTCAGGGAGGACAGTGATCTGCCCAAGGTCACCTCAGAGGGAAGAGGTGATGTCAGACTGTCCTTGGGGCTGTCTGGTTTTCGTGTTCTTTACTTCAGGAGCAAGTTTGCATCTGAGAGTCTTCAGTTCAGAAAGTGCCCGCTCATGTTCTCTGGAGCCTCCCCACCCAAGAAATCAGGCAGTCGGGATTCCAAGTCCAGCTCAGCCAGGGACGTGGGCATGAGGCTTTCCTTCATTGAGCCATGGTTTCCTCATCTATCATCTGTCCTCATCTGTCCTCATCTATCGTCTATGTGGAGCTGACGGCACCCACATCCAGGGCTGGGAGAGGGTTACGTGGAGCTACATGCAGCACGCAGCCCAATCCCTGGCTCAGAATCCGAGCTCTGCAGTGGAAGGGCCTGGAAGTTACAGGCACAGACAGGGAGCGCTCGGGCATGAATCTGAGCACTCAGGGCTGAATTTCTGCTTAAATTACACCCCAACCCAGTATCATAATAGAGGTCCACTATGCAACAAGCTTTTTCAGGAGAAGACACGTTGAGGTCATGGCTCCAGGAACCTTAAAATGAAAGCAAAGAGAATGGGAGAAACCCAAGGAGGCCCCTTGAGGAAGGAGACCCCCAATCTGTCCAGGATGGGTCAGGAGGAAGGCAGACAAAAGCAGCCTTCACTGAGGGACCAGGCAAGCTCGCTGGAGGATGGGACCCACCCTCCCATGTTTGCTCTTTGAATCACGAGCAGGAAAATCCCCATAAACTCAAGGCTGTCAAGGGGAAGCATCTGAGTGAACTTGGGTGTTTAGGCTTCCAAATCCCCAGCGAAGCATTTCTGATTAGGGAGTCAGAATTGAAAGAGCTCTCTCCATATTTTCATCTCTGACCTCTGGACACTTCCTTCTCTGAGCTTGTCAATCCAGCTGAGCACGTATTTCATCGTTTCCCCTCAGCGTGTGGGGAGGTGTCAGAAGGAAGGGAGGGAAGGCTGCAGGGGGCATTCACAGTGGTCAGAAGCGTAGGCTCTAGAGTGTGGCTGCCTGAGTGCAGTCAACTTGGTCTTTCCTGGCTGTGTGACCTTGAGCGAGGGACTTTCTCTCTCTGAGCCCAGTGTCCTCATGCATAAAATAGGATAGCAGGTTTGTACTTCATGGGGTTGCTGTGAGGATTTGCTGAGATGCTGAATGAAGCTCTGAGCACCCAGCTTGGCACACGCCAAGTCTTAACATGTGTGTGCTCCTATTATTAATACCTCTGTGTTATCTCCCCTTGATTTCTCAGTATACTTTCCCTCCCCTTGGGTGGAGGAGGGAATCAATACTTAAGAATTGAAGAGTCATTAATCAAATAATTAACAATGAATCAAATGACGTTTAATAAGCATTTCCCATGGAACTAGCACACAATAAACATTGCAAATTTTTCCACATACTCCTACAAACATCCCGCATGGTAAATATTTTTTATTTTAAAAATTTTTGTTAGGGCCTGGCCCTGTGCTGTGGAGGTTAAGTCCTGTGTGGTCTGCGCCATTTGGTTTTATAAAGTGGTCGTACGACTCACCTCCCACCCACAGTGTGAGGGCCCCTGTTGCTCCACATCCTGTGAGATTTCTGTTCCCATTTTGCAGGTGAGGAAGAGCAAAAGGGAAAGTGCCTTGTCCCAAACCTAGCTAGTGAGTCATAGGACCAGCATTCATCCATCATTTAAGCTCAGGTATTTGCTGAGCTCACACACTGTGCCAGCCCTGCACTGGGGCGGGGGTCATTGGTCTCCCCAGTGCACACGGTCCACACCCTCATGGAACTGCTCTTTGGACTGGATTGAATTTGAACTCAGTGCCAAATTTATGCTTTTCCACTCCGTCACCCTTTCTCTACACTCCCTTGGAGCCCAAAAAGTGCTTGGCATGTAGGAGGTGCTCAATAAGTGTGGGTGGACTGAATGAGGGAATGGGAAATCTCCACAGGGCCTTCCCTGCATTGATGAGTAAACTCATAGATGGGTTTCTGGCTCCAAATTACTGGAAAAGAGTATGTTCTCAGATACTTCTGGGCTGATGAGCAAATGCAGGCATATTTAGTATCAAGATGGACCTTCATCAAGTTTACTTCTGGAACCTAAACCTCAGGGCCCAGGCTGGGGGACCCCTGCACCTTCAGAGCTAAAATTTATTATGGGAGAGGACGGGATGTCCACAGGGCCTGTGGTCAATGTTTTCGGGTCAGTGGAAGCCACAATCTAAGGAAGGCGTAAGGTCCCAAGGTGTGGAATCTCCCTCTAATAATCATCAGTGCATCGCTGGAGGACACTAAGTCTGACATGTGGGGGGTTGGCTGTTTCACAGTTGGTTGAGTTCCTGAGCAGCAGCCTGTTCTGTAAGGAGAAGAGGCAGTGTCACTCACCAGCATGTCTGTCCCTCCAAATCCTAGATCCCCACTGAAGGGGACTCTCATCCATCCATGCTGACCAAGGGCCAGTGCCAGGAGCACTTGTGTTAGAACTCTTTCCAAGTGATAGCTAGTGATGCGCTCCTTGCTGTCTTCCATTCTCGAGACTGTGAGCCCCGTGAGGGCGGGGACCGTATCTGTTTATCTGCAGCTCAAGGGGGTGGTCTCAGTCTGGGGTGGGGCCAGTGCTCCCTAAAGGATTGAGTGGAAATCTTGGGAGAAGCCACAAGCTCTGGTGAGTGGTAGGTGTGAGTGACTTGGTGGGGCACAGCCGGCTTGGTAGGGATCCCCTCTGCTGTCCCAGCTTTCTCACAGGACAGTAATGGTCATCATGATATTGTCACCTCTAAGAGATCTCAGAGCACATGCAGACCCCCCTGAGCAGGCCTCGCTGGGAGCTCCATGTGGGGCACCTCCTCCAGCCATTTTCCAGTCCTGAGTCCTCCTCCCTGGATGGACACACAGACTCACCCATGAGGCTTTTCAACAGTTTCACATCCAGCTGCCTGAGGACTTCACCGGTCAGAGGACACACCTGGGCCAGCAGCACAGACAGAAGGGTCAGACCAGAGACCGGGAAAAGAAGGCTAGAGGCCTGTGGCTAGAAGCTTAGACTCCACTGGATTTCCACAAGCAATCATGGCAAGAGTGCTCCCTTGTATTGATCGCCAACCACATGCCATGCACAGCACTTTCTTGCTTTGTCTCTCTCAATCCCTGTGACATCTCTATCAGCTAGGGACCATACTGGTTCCCATGCTACAGATGAGAAAACTGAGGCTCTGCAAGGCTAAGTCACTTGCTCAAGGACACCCAGCCAGTAGATGGCAAAACTGAAATTTTTAAGAGGTCTTTCAGGTTCTGTTACCTAGGGTTTGAAACTCTTTGCTGGGCTGCCATTAGATATGCCCCGACCCTCACACTCAAGGATACCCACGGAAAAAATATTTTTCTCAGGCTTACCTGACTTTCTACCTGGTGTGGGATAACTTTTTTCAGATTGTGTCTGAGGTTGCGGAGAAAATGTTTCATCTTTGGTGGGCAATCTCTAGAAAGAGAGGCAGATGTACAGAATGGACAGATAAACATGGGCAGTATAAATGCCAGGTGCTAAGTGTTGAGTACACCTCAGACAGTCGTTGCATCCTCTGCCAGCCCTGTCCAGGAGGCATCACCATCAGCAAAAAAGGGCGATTCAGAGGGATGATGCCACTTGTCTGAGGTCACATGGCCTGTAAGTGTTGAATAGACTAGAACAAGGTCAGCAGAGCTCCAGGGTCCACAGTCTGCCCCCTGCACTGTCTTGTCCATGAGCAACTGGTATGATCTAGGCATTCAGTGAAAGTCAGATGAATAAATGAATGGACATCTACCTAAGACTTCGTTGTTTCCAGCATCCTGGAATTCCAGAGAGAAACCTGATGTAAATCTTGCCCTCAAGGGACTCAGTGTGCTGAGGTTGGCAGACTTGGTCAGCCGGGGTATGGATCTTCATTTACCTGTTTTTTCTGTCTTGTTCACCACTGTATCTCTGGCATCAAGCACGCTGTGCCTGGCACACAGTAGGCTCTCAGTAAATGTTTGTTGAATGAATGAGGGATGAGGAGGAGCTTTAGAGAAGAAGGGAAGGGTATTCCAGGCAAAGGATCAGCACGTGCAAAGGCAAGGTTGTGTGCAAATGCATGGCGTGTTGAAGGAGGGATGGGTCCTTCCAAGAGACTATAGGGCAGAGAGCTGCAGAGTAGGGCAGGGGAGAGCACAGTAGGGCCTTGAGTGACATCATCAGTTTGCTGTTCATCCAGAGGGCTCTGGAGAACCACTGGAGGGTTAGGAGCAGAGGCCACAGACATGACCAGTTTTCTGTGCTAGAAAGTTACTGCTGCTGCAGGAGAGAATGCACTGAAGGAGGCGAGGTCTGAGTCGGGGGAAGGAGGGGGAGGCTCTCACAACTGTCCAGGTCGTGGACTATGAGCCGGGGGCTGTGGCTGTGGGATGGAGAGAAAGGGAGCAAGTGGGGGCGGCCAGGAGGTCATTGATGGGAGCGGGTGAAGAGGGGCTGTGGGGAGTGAGGAGGGAGAGTCTGGCTTCTGGGAGGCGGCAGGGCCGACACTGAGGTGGGGACGTGGGAGGAGAGCAGATCCTGGGGAAAGGGTGAGATCCGTTTGGGGCTCATCCGGGAGGTGGTGGAGCTGTGTGGCCGCAGCTAGGAATGGTCACCCTGGGGAGGGGCAGCTGGGACCTTACTGAGTCAGGACTGTCATGTGGACGCTGCCGGGCTCCACGCCGCAATCGCCTATCACCAGATCCCTCCGGCCAAACTCGTCTTTCTCCAGCCAGAACTCCACAACGAGGTTCGTGTGCACATGCGCCTTTATGATCTTGTCGTTGAAGGGCCTGGGGACAAGAGAGAGGAGGAGGGGAAAGGGCAGGAGACGGAGGAAGAGCAGGGGTGGAAGCAGCTGAGGAGAAGAGTGGCTCTTTAGACAAAAGGACAAACCAGCCCCCTGGGCTCCTCCTGGCCTGCATGTTGAATCCTGCAGTCGGTGATTATGAGAAAACTGCTATGAGCCAGAGCGGCTTCTGAAAGTCCTTTAAATAGACCAGATTAGGGGCCTTTGGAAATTCAGAAGCTGAGAGTTAATCTTATTTTTAAAATCCTCACCGCTTAGCTGCAGCCTCCCTTTCCTTGGGAGCAATGGATGTTATAGGATGGTTTGAACAGGAGGAGGAAAGGATGATAAGATAATTAGAATTTCCCTTTTTTTAAGTCCGTTAGTGATCTCACGTAGGTTTAAATGAACAAATGACCTGCCCCCACTGACCACTGATGGCCATCCACATGCCAGCTGAAGAAACCAAGGAACAGAGACATGCAGTGACTTGTCCAAGATCACACAGCCAGTGAGTTCAGAATCCAAGATTTGAAACCAGGTTGGTGTCAGATAGATCTGGGTCCCCAGGTTTCCAAATTCCCCTCCCCCGCAGATGCCAGGTTCCCATCAGGAGGAGCAGCACCCCTCAGACCCCACTTCTGTGTGACTCACAGTCTCATGTCAGTGTCGAATTCAAGGGAGAAGTTTGCAGAGAACCACTCCTTCTGGAAAGACATCCAGATCTCGCCACAGTCCAGCTGAATGTTGGTGATGTTGGCGCTGCACAAGGAGAGAGCAGAGGCCCCGCAAGAGGGAGGGACCACAGACGTGAAGGTCTTGGACTGAGAAACAAGCCTGGACCGTCTGTAGAAAGGGCCCGGCAGTGGGATTTGGAGTCAGATCCTTTTACAGCTGCTCTGAGGGCAGGAACCCTGGGCTGCACGCTGTCCCAGGGTCTCCTGATAGATACAGCTGATCTGTGCAACCCACAGCCAACTGCAGACCCAGACCCTGGGCTTGTTCTCAGACCAAGCCTCCCCTCTCACAAGACGGCCCCACCATCAACCAGGTGCCCAGAGCCACACCCCAGGAGCTATCTGTGACTTCTCTCCAGCCCTCACTTCCACATGCAACCTGCCAGAGAATCAAGTTGTCTCTGCCTGCAAAATATATCCTGAACTTGGCCTCTTCCCACCACCTCTGTCACTTTCACCTGGTCCAGGTCACCATCACTTCTTGCCTGGAGATGCTCTAGTTTCTGGCTCCTTGTCATGAACTTGGTCTCTCTGCAAACTTTTCTCCATGTGGCAGCCACAGGGGCCCTAACACTCCGTCACTCAACATTCTCCACTGGTTTCTCACTGCCCTTGGAATAAAACCCAAACGCCACACCATAGCTCTTAAGACTTGCAGGTCTGGCCCATCTGCCTCTGCGACCCCATCTCCTACCATCCTCCCCCTTCTCACCCAGCCACATAGGACTTTTTCTCTTCCTCAAACACACCAGTCTCTTCCCTGCCTCAGGGCCTTTGCATTCTCCACTCCCCATTTCCTTCAAGTCTCTCACTTCCTTCCCTTCATTCAAGTTTCTACTTAAGGGTTACTTCTTTAGAAAGGCCTCCTGATCAGCCCCTCACTCTCTCACCCCTTACCTTGCTAACTTTCTCTTGGATACATCCCTCCATCTGAAATTAGTTGTTTACTTCCAGGGCCTATCTCGCTAACGAGGATGCGAGATCCAAAAACGCAGTGACCCTGTGTCTGGTCTATAGCTATATTCCTCACACCCAGCCCAGGTCCTGGTATGCAGTAGGCGCTCAACAAATAATTATGACAACTGTTAAAGGAATGAATGAAGAGAGGTGATTGCAACTGCACACGTCAAGGAGAACCCTGTTGGTGAGCACTGGTGCTCATGAAATGGAGAGAGTGAGGGATTTGAATCAGAGAGATGGGAGCTCGAGGCTGCAGATGCAATTGAGCAGCTTGGAGAGTGGGAAGCTGAGGGACAGGGGAGGTGAGCAGGACAGGCCCAGTTCTGCATAGTTAATGGAGTAACCAGTGGCCTTGTGCAGCAGAGAAAGCTCCCAACCCCTCCTGTGGGCGGGGACAGTTCTCATGCCCATTTCACTGATGAGGATCAGAGGCCCAAGCTCAGGTTGCTCAAATGCCTTGCCAAGAGTCCCACAGCTGTCAAGCAAGAGAGTGGGGTTCAAATGTCTGACTCTAGTCCTGAGGTCCTTTGGCACCCCAGATGTTTATCCAGGCTATGTTCTCTGTGTACCGTTGTTATAGATGAGGCCAGAGTGGTCCAGCAACTTCTCTAAGGCTGGTGGCAGAGCCAGGATTTAAATGCAGAAACTTTTATTTCCAAGCCTTCACTTTTAATTACCCTGATAAGCTGCCTCCCCAAATGACCCCTTGTTTTGGGGTACTTACTCGTCTTGTATTGGGCCTTACATCTCCTCCTTCTAATCTTCCTTTTCCTTCCCTCTTCACAGGCCTTGTACCTCCATCCCCTCAGCTCTGAGTTCTGACCCAGAGCTTTACAAAGAGTTCCTGGGCCAGGGCTGGGGTTCAGGGTCTCACCTGCCTTCTTGACGCTGCTGAAGCTTCATGCTGCTAATTAGCCAGCCCACCACCCCTGGGGCCATCTGGCCTGAGACATTCAGACTGTCTAGGAGACAGATATTCCGGATTCGGCCTTCTGCGTTGTGCTTCATGAGGCCCTGGGAAATAACTGGCAATGGACAAAGGACATGGCACAATGTCATGGAAAACATGGGGAGTTTGGAGTCAGGAGACCTAGGTTGCAGGCTGGTGCACCCATTTCTTGCTGAGTGATTGGTGCCTGTCATTCCCCCACCCCCAACCCTGAGACCCACATTCTTGATTTGCGAAATTTACTTTGCAGAGTTGATGTGATGCACCTGCAGAGGGTCTGGCAGGCCACGCTCCTCAAAGAAGAGGTTATGGTTGAAAGTTCCCCCAATGCCATATTGCTGAATCTGGGACACAGAGCCTGGCATACAGGATGTAGATCACAATAAATGTTGAAGAGAAACATAGGTGGGCAAACACTCAGCTGCAGTCCTGAGACAGCTGATAAGAGCCTTGCAGACTGGAGGCCTACACCAACTGTAAGCCCCTGAGCCTAGAAATCAGCCATCCTGGGGGCCTGATCACTTAACAGGAAAATTGCCACAGGAATGTGCCATTAGCTGTTGCAACTGACTGTTCTGGGGCTCCCCATCTCTGATAAAGTGACTGAAGGGACCATACCAGCCACCTGCAGCTGAACACTACAACCAGCTGGCCAGGGGGACAGCCTAGCCTCCTTGGGCACCAGCAGCAAGAGCAACCCTGCCACAACAGAAGGACACAAATAGCCCATAAAGAGGACACTCCTGGAACATTTGGAACTGGTGACGAGTGGGAAGCACAGGGCTGGGCCTCATAAGGCATTGATTACATAAGGCCACCTCTCCAAGGCCCAGAGATGTAGCTGACCTAGCTAATGCACATATATAAGCAAAGAGAATGAGGCAAAATGAGGAGGCAAAGGAATATGTTCCAAGTAAGGGAATAGGACAAAATCCCAGGAAAAGAACTAAACAAAACAGAGATAAACAATCTACCTGAGAAAGAGTTCAAACAAACAGTCATGAGGATGCTCACTCATTGTGGGAGAAGAATGGATGAACTCAGTGAGAACTTCAACAAAGAATTGGAAAAGATAAAAAAGAAACCTATAATAAGTACACAAAAAATTAAGAGAAAGAAACCCAAACATAATACTAAAGAAAGCCATCAAACCACAAGGGAAGAGAGCAAGAGAAGAAGAAGGAAACAGAGAAGAACTAATAAAAGACCCAGAAAAAAAGTAACAAGATGGCAATAAGTACATATTTATCAATAGCGACTTGAAATGTCAATGAACTAAATCCTCCAATCGAAAGGCATAGGGTGATCGATTGGATAAGGAAATGAGACCCATGTATATGCTGCATACAAAAGACACTCACAAACTGAAAGTGAAGGGATGGAAAAAGATACTCCATGCAAATGGCAATGAGAAGAAAGCTGAGGTAGCAATACTTATATCAGACAAAATAGACTTTAAAACAAAAACTCTAACATGAGACAAGGAAGACTACTACATAATGATAAAGGGAACAATCCAACAAGAGGATATAACACTTGTAAATATCTATGAACCCAACATAGGAGCACCTAAATATAAAAAGGAATTATTAAAAGACCTAAAAGGAGAATTAGTAATACAATAATAGTAGGGGACTTTAACAGTCGACTTACACCAATGGATAGATCATTGAAACAGAAGATCAATAAGGAAATATTAGCCTTAAATGACACATTAGTCCAGACGGACTTAATAGATTAATACAGAACATCCCATCCAAAAAGTGCAGAATACACATTCTTTTCAAATGCATATGGAACATTCTTCAGGATACATCACATATTAGGCACAAAACAAGTCTCAGTAAATTAAGAAGATTGAAACAATACCAAGCACCTTTCTGAGCACAATGGCATGAAACGAGAAATCAGCCACAGGAAGAAAATCAGAAAAGCCACAAATATGTGGAGATTAAACAAAATGCTACTGAACAACAATTGGGTCAATGGAGAAATCAAAGGAGAAATAAAAAAATACCTGGAGACAATTGAAAAGGAAAATAAAACATGCCAAAATTTATGGGATACAGCAAAAACGGTTCTTAGAGGGAAGTTTATAGCAATACAAGCCTACCTCAACAAACAAGAAAAATCTCAATTAAACAATCCAATAATGCACCTAAAGGAACTGGAGAAAGAAGAACAAATAAAGCCTAAAATCAGTAAAAGGAAGGAAATAATAAAAATCAGAGAGGAAATAAATGAAATAGAGACTAAGAATACAATAGAAAAAGTCAATGAAACCAAAAGCTGGTTCTTTGAAAAGATAAACAAAATTGACAAATCTTTAGCTAGACTCACCAAGGAAAAAAGAGTGAAGGCTCAAATAAATAAAATCAGAAATGAAAGAGGAGAAATGAGAGAAGACAGCTCAGAAATACAAAAGAATATAAGAGAATACTATGAAAAACTATATGCCAACAAATTGGATAATCTAGAAGAAACGGATAAATTCTTAGAATCATACAACCTTCCAAAACTGAATCAAGAGGAAATAGAGAATTTGAATAGACAAATCACCAGTAAGGAGATTGCAACAGTAATCAAAAACCTCCCAGAAAATAAGAGTCCAGGACCAGATGGCTTCCCTCGTGAATTCTACCCAACATCCAAAGAATACTTAATACCTATCCTTCTCAAACTCTTCCAAGACGTTGAAGAGGAGGGGAGGCTTCCTAACTCATTCTATGAAGCCAACATTACCCTGAAACCTAAACTAGACAAGGAGAACATGAAACAAGAAAATTCCAGGCCAATATCACTGATGTACATTGGTGCAAAAATCCCCAACAAAACACTGGCAAATCGAGTACAACAATACATTAAAACAACCATACACCATGATCAAGTGGGATTTACTCCAGGGATGCAGGGATGGTTCAACATCCACAAACCAATCAATGTGATACACCAATTAACAAAATGAAGAATAAAAATCACATGATCATCTCAATAGATGCAGAGAAAGCATTTGACAAGATACAGCATCCATTTATGATAAAAACTCTGACTAAAATGGATGTAGAAGGAAAGTACCTCAACATAATAAAGGCCGTATATGGCAAACCCACAGCTAACATCAATCTCAATGGAGAAAAACTGAAATCTATCCCTCTAAGAACAGGAGCCAGACAAGGATGCCCACTTTCACCACTCTTATTTAACATAGTATTGGAAGTCCTAGCTGGAGCAATCAGGCAAGAAAAAGAAGTAAAAGGGATCCAAATTGGAAAGGAAGAAGTGAAACTTTCACTATTTGCAGACGGCATGATTTTATATATAGAAAAGCCAAGGAATCCACTAAAAATTTTAGAAATAATAAATGAATATGGTAAAATTGCAGGATACAAACTCAACATACAAAAACCAGTTGTGTTTCTATACACTAACGTCAAAGTATCAGAAAGAGAAATTAAGAGTACAATTACGTTTACAATTGTAACAAAAAGAATAAAACACCTAGGAATAAACTTAACCACAGAGGTGAAAGATCTGTACATTGAAAACTATAAAATGTTGTGGAAAGAAATTTAAGAAGACACAAAGAATGGAAAGATATTCCATGCTCTTGGATTGGGAGAATTAACATAGTTAAAATGTCCATACTTCCTAAAGCAATCTACAGATTCAATGCAATCCCTATTAAACTTCCAACAGCAGTTTTCACAGGAATAGAACAAAGATTCTTAAAACTTACATGGAAGAACAAAAGACCCCAAATAACCAAAGGAATTCTGAGTAAAAAGAACAAAGTGGGAGGTATCACACACCCTGATTTCAAAATATACTACAAAGCTATAGTAACCCAAACAGTGTGGTACTGGCACAAAAACAGACACATGGATCAATGAAACAGAATGGAGAGCCCAGAAATAAACGCACACATCTATGGACAGCAAATTTTCAACAAGGGAGCCAAGAACATACAATGGAGAAAGGAAAGTCTCTTCAATAAATAGTGGTGGGAAAACTGGACAGCCAAATGCAAAAGAATGAAAGTAGACCATTATCTTACACCATACACAAGAAGTAACTCAAAATGGATTAAAGACTTGAATGTAGGACCCAAAACCATGAAACTTCTAGAAGAAAACATAGGCAATACACTCTTCAATGTCAGTCTTAGCAGCATATTTTCAAGTATCATGTCTGACCGAGGGAGGGAGGCAATAGGAAAAACAAACAAATGGATCTACATTAAACTAAAAACCTTCTACATGGTAAAAGAAACCATCAGCAAAACAAAAAGACAACCTAACAATTGGGAGAAGATATTTGCAAACCATATATCTGATAAGGGGTTAATATCCAAAATATGCAAAGAACCTACACATCACAACAGCAAAAAAACCAAGAACCCAATTAAAAAATGAGCAAAAGATCTGAACAGACATTTCTCCAAAGAAGATATACAGATGGCCAACAGGCGCATCAGAAGATGTTCAACATCCTTAATTAACAGGGAAATGCAAATCCAAACTACAATGAGATATCACCTCACTCTTGTCAGAATGGCTATAATTAATAAGGCAGGAAATAGTGCTGGAGAGGACGTGGAAAGAGGGGAACTCTCATACACTGCTGGTGTGAGCGCTAACTGCTGCAGCCACTATGGAAAACAGTATGGAGATTTCTCAAAAAATTAAGAATAGAACTACCATACGATTCAGCTATTCCACTGCTGGATATTTATCCAAAGAACATGAAAATAGGGATGCGTCAAGACACATGCATCCCTTTGTTCACTGCGGCATTATTCACAATAGCCAAGACTTCGAGGTGACCTAGGTGCCCATCAAGGGATGAATGGGTAAAGAAGATGTGGTATATACACACAATGGAATACTACTCAGCCATAAGAAATGATGAAATCTGGCCATTTGTGACAACACGGATGGACCTTGAGGGTATAATGCTAAGTGAAATAAGTCAGAAGGAGAAAGCCAAATACCGTATGATCTCACTCATAAGTAGAAGACAAAAACAACAACAATCACATAGAGACAGAGATTGGATTGGTGGTTACCAGAGGGGAAGTGGGGAGGGAGGAGGGTGAAAGGGGTGATTAGGCACATGTGTATCATTATGGATGGTAATTAGTCCTTTGCTGGTGAACATGATGTAATCTACACAGGAATTGAAATACATAATGATGTAGACCTGAAATTTATATAATGTTATAAACCAGTTACCACAATAAAAAACAAAGAAACAAACAAACAAATAAATAAAAAGTAGGTGGGCAAATAAGGAGAGAAGAAATGCAAATCCTCCCACCCCAGGCCTGGAATAAACTGCAGGACTGAGTGGAGCTACCAGCAGAAAAGAACGAATCCCAAAAGGAAGAGAATTTTAAAAGCTATGGACATACTTAGGTCCTGCATGTCTTGGCTCTAGACTCTCCTGCCCAGGATGCGGGCCCAGCTCTGACGGACCTTGGAGCTCACCACTGGACACATTGATTTCACTGACTTGACCCTCCCTGTGATCAGGTCCCACACTGAGACCTATGGGTTACTGCAGAAAGCACTGTTATAGCTCAACCCCCGCATCCCCAGGGCCAGCTCCCTGACCCACTTTCAGCACCTTATGTTTACAAGAAAGTATGTCTGGAGTCACAGATCTGGGTTCAAATCCAAGTTCTGTCAGCAACCAGAGTGATGATTTCCTCATCTGTATAATAGGGGCAGTGAGAATACCAATTTCATAGGATTCTTGTGAAGAACATTGAGACCATTCATGCAAAGAATATTTATTGGGCATCTACTGGGTGTCAGGCCCTGTGCTGGGCACTAAAGACACAAATCAGTTTTCTGTTTAGTAGGAGAGACATTCATTAACCTAACACTTTCAAGGGTAGAGTGGAACTGTTGGTACGCCTAGAACTCTTAGTAGTCCTTGGTTAATGATGATACTAGCTCAGGGGAATTTGTGAGCACCCTTCACTAGTAGTTGCCAATGCAGTATCCTTTGATATATCCATCTATCCTTTACCTACTCATCTATCCAATATCCACCCATCAATTCATCCTTCCATCCACCCTCCCATCCATCCATCCTCACATCCATCCATCCTCACATCCATCCTCCATCTATCCACATATCCAATATCCATTCATCCTCCCATCCATTCTCCCATCCATGCACTCTCCAATCCATCCTTCCTATCATTCCATCCATCCTATATTCCCATCTTAACTCTGTTTTGACTCAGGCACTCTCTCCAATTCCTGGTCCAGATGAGCCTGTTGATTATCTGAGCCATTACTACACGGTGACTCTTTCAGGTTTAAAGTTGGCATGTGACCCAGGTTGGCCTTATTAGCCTAAGCAGAAGATCTTCTGTTTCATGTTTGAGAAAAATGTGTCTTCTCTTTCTCCTACTGATAAGGAACAGGACAGCCTGTAGCTGCAAAGGCCACTGGCCTCCATTTTCCTACCACACGGGGGACCAGCAGCCTGAGGATGAAACCAGGATGATAGTGGAGCTAAAAAATGGACAAAATCCAGTTCTGGATCGCAGCTTTGAGCTGCTGATTGAACCCAACCTGGATTTTGCCATGCCATTGACTTTCAGTTACATGGTATAGCTCTTTTTATTGTTTCAGTCAGGTTGAGTTGGGTTTTCTGTCACTTGCACCTAAGCATCCTAACTGATACATGAGAGGTGGTTGTAGCGATAAATATATTCACAGGTGGAAAAGCACTTTGCATGTACTTTCCTTCATTTAGGTCTCAAAAGCAGCCCCATTCTAACTTCACCCATTGTACAGATGGGGATACCGAGGCCCACAACAACACAGGAATGTATTTGATAACCTAATTGAAATGGATACATTGATGACAAACCATAAAATGCCAAGTTATGATGAGGGAAAATGGGAAACATTCATAATCTAAAACCATTAAGAAATAGAAATAGCAACTGAGGATCTCATTCTCAAAAAGCTTTTGATCTAGATGGTTTTATGGAAGGGTTACAGCAAACTTTTAAGAAGAGGTAATTGTGAGAGAAATTAGAAAAATAAGAAAGTGCCAAATTTGTTTTATGAGCCTGGTACAAATTGCCTAGCCTCAAGGACAGTACAAGGAAAGAAAGTCACACATCAAGTTTAGGTATGAAAAATGTGCTAAAATCCTAAATAAATCGTTAGCTAAGAAATCTAACAGCTAATAGTATATTGAAAAATATCCTATTACCCTGTAAAATATCATATTTTAGTATGCTACATTATAGATACATTATAAAAATAGTACATTATAAATATTTCATTATAGTACATTAGAAAAATATCATATTTATTCCAGAAATGCTAGAATGGGTTCAACATCAGAAAATCTATTAATATGTTTTATCACATTAATGGATTAGAGGAAACAACGGATTAAATCTTGTATGCAGAAAAATATTTGTTAAAGGCCAATACTGATTTATGATTCAGAAAAATTCAGAAAACTAGGAATGTAAGGGGACTTTCTTAACATGCTGAAAACTATATTCCAAAAGTCTACAGGAAATATCATACTTAGTGGAGAATTCTAGACACATTCCCACCCCATAGGAGTCTTAGCTATACCGCAAGGTATGAAAGAGTCACAGAAAGTATAAGGTTTAGAAGAGAAGAGAGAAAACTGTCACTATTTGCAGATGACATAACCCTTTAGCTAGAAAATCCAACAGAATAAATAAGACAAACCATTAGAACTAAGAAGAGGTCAGCAAGGCTTTTGGACAGCAGATTAATTTTCAAAAATCATCAGCTTTCCTCTCGTGTACCAACTAGAAAATATAATAGAAAGTCAGGGAATATTTACCGTAGCAACAAAACTATAAGTTCTCTAGGAATCAATTTAACAAAACGTGCTTAAGATGTTTATAGGGCTTTAAAATTCTATTAAGGGTCATACGGTAAAATCTGAATAAACTGAGAGCTATACTAAGGTTGTGATTGTGTGACAATATTGCGAAAATGTTAATTCTCTCTAAATTAACAAACAAATTCAATGTAACCCCAATCAAATTTCCAGATGATTTTTTTTTCTCTTTTAAGGAATTCAACACATCCCAAAATTCATTTGGAGGAAGAAAGGTCCATCAGATAAAACCGCATTTTACAAAGATGTAGTATTTAAAATATTATGTTATTGGTGTTGAAACAGTTACAGAGACACAGAGTACAGAGCTCAGAAGGGAATCTGTGTGTTTGGAAACTTGATGATGAAGCAGACGGGCTGAGAAAATGGACTCGTTACATGGAGACGGGGGAAGCTGGCCCTCTAACTCATGCACATAAACATACATAAAGATGGCCTCCAGATGGACTAAAAACTGACATGTGAAAGGTAAACTGGAAAGCTATTAGGAATAACAAAGCAGAATGTGTCTGGGATAGGGACAAGGGCTTAGGACTCATCAAACAGAAACCATAAGATGAAATTTTGATGAGTTTGAAAATATTCTTGTTCAATGTAGGACCTACAAATAAAGTGAATAGATGACATTTTGGGAGAAATGTTAGCAGTGCTTAGACCTGCCAAGAGACTAATGTTAAGAATAAATTAACATCTCCTTAAGTGAAGGGGAATAAAAGAAAAAGAAAGGAAAGTAAACAGAAAAATGGTCAAAAGATAAGAATAGAGAATTCAAAGAAATCAAAATGGCTAACAAAATTTCAAGAAGATGCTCAAACTAATTAGGTCAAGTCAAGTTAAAACAATTAGACATCACTCAACTATACATCAGACTGGCAACAATTTGAGAGATGGAGTTATGGACTGAATTGTGCCCCTCCACCCTTTACATATTGAGCCCAGCCCTCCAGTGTGACTATACTGGAGCCAGGGCCTTCAAGGAGGTGATCAGGGTTAAATGAGGTCATAACGGTGGGGCCTAATCTGATAGGACTGGTGTTCTTCTAAGAAGAGGAAGAGACACCAAGATGCACTCTCTCTCTCTGTGCACACACATAGGTGAGGACACAGCAAGAAGGTAGCCATCTGCAGCCAAGAAGAGAGGCTTCCTCAGAAACCAATGCTGTGGGCACCTCCATCTTGGACTTCCAGCTCGAACTGTGGGAAAATAAATGTCTCTTGTTTTAGCCACTTGGTCTGTGGTATCTTGTTATGGCAGCCTAAGTAGACTGGTTAAGATGGATACTCCCCAGAGTTGGGAAAGACGGAGAGACAGTTATGCTTGTTTATTACTGGAGCCAGTGTAGACAGGCACAGCCATTCTAGAGAGCAATCTGGCAGTCTTTAGTTAAATTGAGTTAGCACCTGCCCAAGTGCCCAGCCATCCCCTTTCTGGGTATATTGCAGAGAAATTCTCCCCCAGATCCTAACAGGGACCCGTGCAGGGATGTTCATCTCAGTGTAGTTTGTAATAGTGGGGAACGAGAGACAACTCAAGAGTCCATCCCAAGGGGAACGGCCAAGTGGTGGTGAAAAGGAGGAATCTCATGGACTTCTCTGCACCAGTCTGAAGCCAGAGACGTCAACAGCAGAGTGTCCAATGAAAATAATAAAAAACAATGATATCTATATGGCAGTACCATTTATGTAAATCAAAACACTGCATGTTTCATTTTCATAAGGATGTGGACATACTTAAACACATATATTAAACACGGTGCGGTGCCTGCCGGGGAGTGGCAAATGGGAGTGAGGATGAGAGGGAAAGTTGAAAATACATAAGATAAAACAAAAAGGGACTTTGTGGTGATTCGTGACGATGATGACGTGCTATGAATTGGCATATGATCAGCTCAACCTCAATTTTCTGTACTTGAGGTGAGGTCTAAGGAAAAAAAGAAGAAAGGAGGGGACGTGACTGACCCGAGGTCACCCAGCAAGTCAGTGGTGGGCCCAGACGATGCTTCCCCTCCCACCCTGTGACAATGGGCAGAGTGCGGGCTCAGCTTACGTCTCGCCAGGGCAGACTTGCTGTCCATGTGGGCCTTGGCCAGGCCAGGCCAGGGCTGCTCGTGCAGGGCCGAGGGCAAGGCCAGCAAGCTGAGGAGGACCAGGAGCCTCCAGAGTGGATGCATCTTCGATTCTGGGACCTGCAGGTGTCAAGAAGGGTCAGATGGTACCCAGGCTGATGGCTGTGTGGGTGGCCACCCGGAGGGATGGACTCATGGTTTTCCGTGGGAAGATGACACCAGAGTCAACCCCAGCATGCTGTGGGGAGGTGTTGTGACGGGCTCTGGCAGCTGTCCCTGGGGCTTGCTCACATGGTAAGGGCAGCAGGTGGAACCCTGTGGGGAGGCCAGGGCTGCAGAGGGAGGCCTTGTTGCTTGGAGACGCCCAGCAGAGCCCACTGTTGGGTCATCTAGCAGGAGTCCTCTCCCAGACCCTGCACAGGCTGGATGTTGGTGACTCTCAGTGAATAAATAAAGGAATGAATGAACGGGTGAGGATGGCTAATCCCAGGCTCTCCAATGGGACTAGGACTTTCTTAAGGGCAAGATTATCCTCAATGCCTGCCATGATGCTTGCTTGCCAGAAATTACGTGCTAGTGAATGTTTGTTGAGTGACTAAATGACTGAATACATGAATGAGTAAGGATGGCTGATCTGTGAATCCCCTACCAAATTATCAGTTTCTTATGGGCAAGGTGTGAGTCTAATTAATCCTCATGTGCCCCGTACCTCCCTTGTTTACCATCCAGTAGATACTAATGAATGTTTGTTAAATGATGCAAATGAACGAATGAATGAAGGAATGATTGGGTGGATTGATTCATGGTTTGTCGATAAGACTTACAGGAGGGGCACAGAGAGCCTTGAAGCCAAAGCATTAGGTATACCTCATTGCTCTGGGGTTGGGTGTAGGAGAGAATTCAGTGCAAATCTCCCTGTCCTCCCCATGTCAAGAAATGGCACCACAGCCCATCCAGTTGCTCTGGCCCCAGCCCTGGAGTCCCCCTGACTCCTCTTTCCTCATCTCCCACAACCATCTGTCAGGAAATCCTATCAACACTTCTGGACTCTGACCACGCCTAACGAATCCTCCTCAGCCACCATTTTGGCCTGAATTACTGCAGGGGTGTCCTACCTGGTTCTTCCCTGGGGCTTGGTCCTACCCAGCTTCTTCCCCTGCCCACCTACAACCTCTTTTGCACACAGCAGCCTGAGCAATTGTTTTAAGACCTATTCAGACCATACGCTCCTCTGCTTAAAACCCGCCGAAGTTTTCTGTCACACACAGGTAGGGTCCTGCCCGAATTCCACAGAAGCCCTGGGATGGTCAGGGCACTTCACTCGGGTTTCCTAAGAGATTCTACTGAAAGCATCAGTTCAGGGTGACTCTCTTGGGGTTCATGTCCCCTTGGGGCTGCTTGTAGAATATCGGTTACTTTGAAATGTACTTTTCTAGTCTCCCTGGACTTGTGTAACCAGTTGGGATTCTGTTACTTTTTGTCAAGAAAATTGGAGAAGAGTGGGCACTGTTGGGAGGAGCAAACCTACTGTCCTTGGCTCTTTATTGGTCTGAACATGGGGGTGTGGGGAGTTGTCAGTCCTGCCCCACTATGGGTTGTGGTTCTCAAGGCCGAGTCTAAAGAAATGACAACATGGAGGGTGTTGACATTCTGAGCCTGGTGCATGACAAGGGGGCAGGCTGGCACTGCTCAGGGGTGGGCCTGGGATTTGGAGCCAGCTTGAAACATCATCGCGCGGTGGTTAAGAGAGTGGGTTTCCGAGTCACACAGACCAGGGTGAAGCCTGGCTCTCCCTCTTGGCAGACTCAGTTTCCAGTTCTGTAAAAGGAGGGTGATCATAGGCCTAGCCCTCTGGACAATATCACAGCCTCTCTGTCCCAAGGCCCAGTCCACACTTCCTCTTCCAGACAGCCTTCCCTGACTGCACCCAACCCCTTGGCCTCTTTCCCATCTGTGCTCCTGCAGCATTGACTGCCAAGGTCCGATTCCCGCCTGTCTTGAGAAACTCTACCTCATGCCAGGAAACTCGAGGTGGCACTGGGGTGAGAATCTGGGCTCATCTCCTTGCCAACTGTGTGGTCCTGGGCAAGCTCCTTCCCTTCCCTGAGCCTCCGTTTCCTCCTTTGCAGGGAGGGGTGTGTCTCCCGGGGCTGCAGTGAGGATTAGAGGGGATGTTACTATGGTTGCTGTCATCCTCATCCTCATCCTCACTTCTCTGAGCCTCAGCTTTCGCACCTGTAAACCAGGGAGGCTGGCAGAGTGAATGCCACCAAGTACAAAGGACCCAGACAGGGTGCCTGGGACAGTGCACAGTGTGTCAAGGAGCCACCTCTCTCGAGCATGTTTGCATATGAGAGCACGGCTGTTTTGGTAACTCCAGCAGGCAGGAATCACACTTGGGGCTGAATGGCAGCCGAGGCCGTGATGGTCCCGAGCCTGGAGGGAACTCGCAGACATTGGATCAGATGATGGGCTTTGCTCTCGTTCATTCAACAAACAAATAAAGCCGCTGAAGTCATGGAGTGCTGACTAAGTGCCAAGCACCATGGGCCCTTTGGATCCAAGGGAGAGCAGCCAGGCAGGTTCCCCATCCTCAGGGAGCTCACACACCCGTGGGAGACTGACGGTCTTCAACTATCCCTGCCGTGGGCATAGGATTGTGCAGGGTGGCCCTGCCCATGAAGGGGAGGTGGGGGTGCCAGGCAAGGGCACAGAGAAGGGAGCCCTGGCCAATGGGGAGAGGTCACCAGAGAAAAGATTTCCCTGGGGAGGTGGAGTTAGAGCTGACATTTAAGGGAAAAGCTACAAGGGAGCTGGACATCCATCCTCGCACTCCTCCTGCTGGTGCTTCCACAGAGGGTGCTGGAGGAATGGGGGACGCTCCTCCATAAGCAGCCACCTACAAGGATGGCGGGGCTGACATTTATTTGGGGCCCTAATTCACAGTCTGCTCTGTGCCTGATCTCCTTCAGTCCTCGTGCCACACACGAGGGGATGGGAACCCAGATGAACCCAGTGGCCGGCCTGTGGAGTCCCAGCTGGGATGAGGCCAAGCTGCCCTCCCAGCCAGCTCTCCTGAGTGGAGAGACGTGGCTTCCTTTGGAAGATGGAGCAGCCGCACGCCCCAAACCTCATCCCTTCGCAACCTCCTTTACTAGTTCAGATAACTTTCCTTAGAACAAGCTTCTTTACCTTTTGGGGGGCCTTTTGAGAATGTGATGAAAACTGTGGCATGCCTGTTTAGAAAAAAAAAGTACCTAGCTAAGAAATGTTGCTCACAGTAGCAGGATTCACATGGTCCTCCCGTGGTGTGCTCTCCTGGGTAATTGCTTTCAAGCAGTTTGACTTGCATAAAAATATATTTATCCGTGCAATCATTATTTACTGTGGGCCTACTATGTGTCAGGCACTGCACTTGGCTCCAGGCAATAAGAGACCCCTGCTTCTCCAGCAGCTTATCATCTGGTGAGAGAATCAGAACAAGATGAAATAAACAATACATGAAATAATTACAAATTGACCTAAGGGGGAAAGGCGGGCGAGACTGGGACTAGCAGGGGGCCCACTTTAGACCAGGGGTGGGGAAGGCGTCTCGCGAGAAGGTGGCATCTGAGCTGAGTCCAGGAGGAGGAGACTGAGTCGGCCTTGGGTGTAGCCAGGGGATGGCGTGTCTGGCAGATGGAACCACAAGGGCCAAGGCCCTGAGGTGGGAAAGGCTCAGGTTGGAGGAACAGAGGAGGGCGGGTGTGGCTGGATCTGCTGGGTGAGAAGCTGGCGTCCGTGTGCCCGGTAGAGGCCCCCTCACATCCACGGCTGCAGGGAGGGGCCGTCCCGCAAGAAGCAGGCAGGAGGCTCCCCTGGCAGATCCCAGGGCCAGGCAGGCTTCTGCGCACCTGCGCCCTCTGGTGGTTGTAAGGGTGGCCGCTTCCCCGACTCCTTGGGCTCTAAGGCAGCTCAGGTCCCCAGCTGCAGGCAGAGGTCCTCACGCTCCAGGGGGCAGCAGAACGGCTGGAGGCATAAAATGTGAATTCCTGCATGTGACTCAGGAGGGTCTGGGGCGGGCGGTTTAGTCCGTTCTTTGAGAATCACTCTTTTTAGGAAGGGGATTCATTATGAAACTGAGGATGAAGGAGGTAACATTTCCCTGGATCAGGGTGAAACTGCGCCATGTACCCACAGGTGAACGCAGGAAACAAAATAACCAAAGTTTCTGAGCTCACCTTGCAGAACAGCAGGGGCATGGCTAAGAGAGGAGCTTGCTGACAGCCCCCTGCCTGACTAAGCATCTTGCAGGAACACTGAGAAGCTACGATGACTGATTGTGACCTTTAGATGTCAAAGGCTAAAAATCCACCACGCACAACACAGAGAATGGACAGTCACCCTGTGCGGAGGCCTCAGTACTTCGGCCCCTAAAGCCACATGCTCCCCCTCCTCTACCTAAAACCCCAATAAAGTCTCCTGCTTGTAGCTTTTTGGGGAGCTCAGGATTACAGCGTTAGCTGCCCATTCTCCTTGCTCAGCCCTTTGCAATAAAATTCCTACTTTCTTCCACTACACCTGGTGTCAGAGACTGGCTTGCTGAGCATCGGGTGAGCAAAGTCACTTCAGGTTCAGTATCGATTGTTCATTTAGGCATCCATTTATCCCATTCTTAATAGAAATATACATATGTTTAACAGTCATGGAGGACTAAAGACTGGAACTTTAGCCCAAAGATGAATTTCCCTAAAAATGGGAGTAGGATGGGAGGGGAGTAGGGTCCTTTCCTGAATGGAATATTGGGTTTAATAAAGGATGATGACACGCCTCTTCTAGGATCTGCGATGGCCTGGAGAGGGGGAAGGGAAAGTGGAAAAGCTGGAGTTTCTGGGGACATTGCAGTGTTTTTTTTGGGATGAGTGGTGCTTGTAAAAATGCAGATTCCTGGGCCACCCCTGAGCAATTGAATCAGAGTCTTTGTAGGTGGAACCTGAGAATAAGCTTCTGGGCAATTCTGCTGCATATGGAGCATGGGGATCCTTTAGCTGAAATAAGAATGATGATACATTTGGGCACTGACTGTGCTCGAGGGGCAGTCTAAGTACTTTACTGTAATGCCTTATTTAACCCTCCACACAACCTTTTGAGGTAGGTACTGTTATCATTGGCCTCCCTTTGCAGAGGCACAGAGAGGTTGAGTAATATCCTTAAAGTCACCCAGCTGGGGCAGAGTGAGGCTAGAGCAAGAGCCAGGCAGCCAGACCTGCAGGTGGGAGATCAGAGGACCTGTCGCTCATCCTCCATCAACTTCCCCATCCCACACCTTACTTTACTCCCCAACATCATCCCACACTCCTACAGGAGCTGCAATGAGAGGCAGGAGGAAAACGGCAGACTCGTATGGAGCCCCAACTCTGTGCCAGGCTCTCCTTCAATTGTTCCTTGAGATTAATTTGGTTAATCCTCCCTATAACCCTTGAGAATTGCCTTGTTGTTGCCCCATTTCACAGATGCAACTTCTGAGACTTGGTGAAATGGAATCATTGCCCCAGGACACACAGCTGGTAAGTGTGGAGCCGGGATTCTAACCCAGGCTATCTGGCTTTTTGGGCTCTGTCGTGTTTCTGGATAAATCTGCTCACAGCCATTGTCTTTCATCCAAGGCTCTGTGAGCCTGCCTTGTCCAGTGGCATTTCCTCTCGTATTCTACAGAGGCCACTGAAGCCTCTGTGGGACACCCATGGCAAATATCAAAGATATTCCATGAGCTGGAATTGATCCACCAGGGGAGTGAGGCCTATAGGGTGCATCATAGCCATGAATGCTCTGGACCACTAGGGTCCAGGTGCTGGCCCCCCAAACCAAGAGTCTGACCCAGCAGAGGTGTTCTTAAGAGGAAAGGAGGAAGGCAGGTCACTCACAGTGACCAGCCATTCAGACTCACTCTTCCCTCAAATGTCATCCATAAGGAGGAGGAAATGTGCTTGAGTCTGATACCGGCTCAACACAAGGTTGACATAAGGGATGCTATATTGTAGAAAACAAACCATAGTATAAATTTGAATGACCTCTGACTAACTAACCCAGCTGGAGATGCACCCTCCAGGAGATCTTTCTGTTCTGTAGGTTTTATGACCCCTGCTTGTGTATGTACCTCCCAGCTGTGAAAAGATGATACCTTTGTTCTTTTGAGTTCCTTAGGGAGGTGATGACCCCTAGACATAGAGTCTATGCCGATAGCCATCATCAAATGACAACTGAAAGATCTGGTGTGATGATTCCAAGTCTGTAATACCAGAGGGTCAACATTCCTAACCCTCCCACCTATATTCCAGTGGCCTATATAACTGATTCAAGATTCTGTGCCCACACTAAGATGGTTCTGTAGGACATTGGTCTCCCCATCTTCTGGTTTGCTTTCTTATTACTTCATAAAACGCCCTTTCTCTGCCACAATCTTGCTTCTTGCCAATTGGCTTTTGTCTTGCTGCAAACAGTTCATGCCCTTTGTGAAGTCCCATCTTGGTCACCAATTCCCCCCTTTTGTTGTTTAGTCCTCAATCTTGAGAGATTTCCTGCTGATGATGGGCATAGGGTGTTCCATCTCATGGAACCAGTCTCTTAGTAAGATGGTGATGCAGGTGGGCTCCCAAAGTTAGGCCTATATTGTGTAAGCAAGTAACTGGGTATTTAATAAGAAGAATTTCTACAGAAATGAAAAGAAAAGCAAGGTTAATTGTGGGAGCCACTCTGTCCCACAGAGGCTTCAGTGGCCTCTGTAGAATATGAGAGAGGAACGAGTTTCTGAGCCTGGGAGCAGCTGGTCAAAAGTTTTCTAGATGTCAGAGTCAAAGCATTTTTTGCAGTTTGAAATGTCTCTGATGATTTCATTGGGTGTTCAGACATCTTTCTGAGTGGCTTACACAGCAACAGGCATGAATGTGTCTTAAGTTTATACCAAGCTGTCCAGCTTCAGTCTGCAGGGCTTCAGGAAAAAGGGAAGCTTCAGTTCTCAATGATTTCAAATGAAAATGATGAAAAAAATTGCAAACATTCGTTTAGAGATTTGTAGCCAGTTACTGCAGGATACTAGAGGTATTCAGGATCCAGTCCAATTTACAGATACATAGCAAAATCTCAAAGACAATGATCAGAACTAAAGCCTAATATCCATGAATGTGTACTATAGTTTCTATTGAAACGTAATTTTTCTGTCTAAAATCACCCTTGTTTTTACCAAAGATGGTGAATTAAGACTCATTGACTTGTAAAATAAATCATTTCAATAATGTTTGCCCAGTTATTTACGTAAGTTCGGCAAGAATAGCCATTGATCATGTAGGATCTTTCAAGTCTGTTTTGCTGGAACTTTTTATAAGGATTCTCAGGTACAACTTTGAAGGCCTCTCAAGACCAGAGATATCAAGCCAAAGACTTGTCATAAGAACTTGCCTGTAATACCTACAGATTTGGGTGGATTCCTTTCTGCTTGAGGTCCCCAAAATGTTCTGAAGTTCCAGGCACCTGCCAGATAAGTGACCTTCTTTACTCGCCTGGTAAGTTTGCTGGAAACCCTGTAAGAGCAAGGTGCCAGGCCAATATTTCCAGGTGGCTTTGTTCCATAAAGTCAACCTTTATTCCTCAAAGCTGTCTTGTTACATCTGAGTCTGCATGTTTTGCTCAAATATGACATTTCAGTCAAAGCCTTGATAATATAACCAATGTTTCTAATTGTGTCCTGTTAGAAGGAGAACAGATTTCTTTTTGAACTCCTGCAAATAACTATATTCCCTGAAAACAATACTCACTCACTAAGAGTTTCCAAATCTGGTGCGATCTGGTAGGGAGAAAAAAAATAAATGTTTCGATTTTACTTACAAAGCTATAATTTTACTAAATTGCTGTAAGTCAGAGTTAGCTTAAGAGAAAGAGAAAAAGTTTTCCTTAAATCTGGACAAACCAAAACATAGAGAATCAGCAGGGTCTGGCCCTGTGGCTGAGTGGTTAAGTTTATATACTCTGCTTCGGTGGCCCAGGGTTTCACTGGCTCGGATCCTGGGCGTGGACCTAGCGCCATTCATGAAGTCATGCTGAGGCAGTGTCCTACATAGCAGAGCAAGAAGGGCCTACCACTAGAATATACAACTATGTAATGGGGGGCTTTGGGGAGAAGAAGAAGAAAAAGAAGATTGGCAACAGATTTTAGCTCAGGTGCCAATCTTTAAAAAAACCCAGCAATATCTCAAACAAGAAGTCATAAAAGTTATAATTATCCTCATTCCTTCATTCAGTCCTGTGTAGTTGGTTCTTGATCTTCTGTTCGCAGTTTTATGATGCCATCAATTTCTCTGTTAGGGTTCTGTAATTTCTTACCCAGTTCAGTTTTATGATCTGAAAGTTTATCAGAAACTTGTATTTTAGAGTGTCAGATTCCTTTCCATGAATCTTTCTGAATGTGAAACATATTTGCAAAAGCATCAGAGTAAAGCAACTGTCTGCAAATAACAAGAGACTCAAAAAGGGCCATTGACAAAAACATTTGGCTATTTCTGAGACATAAAATACTTGAACATAATAACTAGAATTATGACTGACAACCAGGATAGAACAGAATTTTGGGAATATTTCATAACTTTAAAAGTTTTTTATCAATAACATCTACTCATAGAATACCATCTAAGAAGGTTTATCATCACTTATTTGACAGTGCTTCCCATGTAATTTAACGTACCAAATAAAGCTAATTAGTTTAGTATCTTCTTCTCTATAGATGGAGAGAGAACAAATTTCTTTGAGTAGTCCCAGTGGTCCTCTGAAAATTCTAGAAGAAACATTTTTTCTTCAGGTCAAAGGAAAGACTTCATTTAGGATTTGAATTTTGGGGGAATCTTGTCAAATATATCAAAAGGTTTTAAAACACTTGGTTAAATAGGAACCAACACTCACTGTGAAACTAGACTCAGTTACCCATTTAATCAAGATGACAACAGAAACAGTCAAGGGCAAGCAGAAAGTTAAAACAGTTTTAAAAAAACCTTAATAGAGAGACTCAGTCGTTTTGAACATCAGAAATTACTTCAACAAAACATAGATCTTCTGTCTTTTAGGTAAACTTACTCAAAGGAGAAGAAAAACCTTTTATAACCTTTTCACCAAGAGCAGACTAAAAGTCCAGGAAAATTATCCTTTTAAGAGAGAAAGAACCAAATTTTAACTTTTGCACCAGCTTATTTTTGATGTTAAAACTCACTTACATAATTAGATTTACTTCAATCTTAGCCATCTTGACCATGCATAAAACTCTTTTTAGAGTTCCAATTCCATAAGCCTGCTATAACTTTCTTTTTACATTCAGAATTAGCCTCATGTCTTGCTTTTTCCTTTCTAATCCTTTAGGACAAATTTGTCTTTCTTAACAAAACAAACAAAAAAATTTCCATTCTTTATATTTTCTTTACTGAAAACATACATCTTACTTTCTTTGAAAGCAAATGTTTTCCTCATTAATTTTTAGTAGCTTTAATCACATATATTAATTAGAATTCTTATCCCTTGCATGCCTTTATTTTTAGTAAAAACAAAAAAGTAAGCAATTGTGAATGGTCTTTTATATTAGCATTCTGTGGCTTGGCAAATTTATAAATACTTTTCATAATTTCTAGGAACATGTTACTTTATAGTACAATCTTTTAATAGGGTATATGTTTACTCATAGACTCAAATATCTTTTAGTTTCTGTATAATAAGAAGCCAAAAGTAGATAAACAGACATATTTAGTGATGATTCAATATGTTATCTTATGTGAAAATGACCCGAATAGTCAATGAACATTTTATCAATTAATTTTACCCAGAAAAACTTTAAAGTTTCAAGGTGCCAGAGAGATTTTGGAAGTTATCTTAAATATACATGCCATGACATAAAATTTTCACCCAACACTTTTTTCTTTTTCCTATCTCTAATTTGCTCTTTCCAAGTAATTATTTAGATTGCATATAAAACCATGTGATATTAGACAAAATTAGCGATCATTTGAAGTTATTATTTTTGCTAACCTATTTTGTAATAGAGATAACATCAGCTTATTTGTCCTATAAACATAGAATAAAGGCTGCATGTCTGTATCATAGTCAAAGCTGCTAAGTCTGAGGACGTGTCTATTTTAATCAAGGCAACAATGTTAAATAAGCTTTCAGTTACCAAAGATTGACATATATGATGTTAACTTAAAAGAAATTTGTGTTAGTTTCTATTACATTTAGAAATAGTTTATATAAGTGCTTACTGTAAGCCACTTGAATGGCCTTTAGAAATTATACCATCCAAAGGTAAAATATTACACATGTAGCATACATATAGACACACTTACACAGAGACCCTACAGCCATTGTTTTAAAATTACTGTCATGAGTCAGGTGCAGTGTTGCAAAGCTCCCTAGTCATGGACCCAAATTTTGTTTGAAGCCTTTTTACTAATATTTGTGGAGAACACACTCAAGATGCTAGATTTTTTGTGAGTGTGTGCTTACGGCCATTTTTCTTTTTCTTTTTTCCCCCTCAGTCCTAGGAATAATTGATGAGCTAGATATTCCCTGGAGGGTTTGCAAGCTCTTTGAGATAAAGGAAATGGGTGGAACTTCAACTGCTTCTAAGGCTGCATTTCCAGTCTTGTAAGGATTTTTTAAAGGACAATTGCCCCTGAGTTCTGAGACACTGGGTTATAACTCAAATAACACTATAGGTTGATCTACCTGTCCAACTACATCACAAAGGCACAGAGAAACTACTCAAGTTTTCTCCAAGATGGCATTTCTGGGGTATATTTGCCTTATCAGTTTTTAACGTCCCAATATCTAGGAGCATTTTGAGAGGAACAGGGAAGATTTTTGGATTGGGAAAGGACAAGTGAGCTTTGAACTGCCTTCTAGAGCCATATCTCTGGTCCTGCAGGGATTTTCAAGACAAAGGTGGTTGTGTCCAAGTCCCCAAAGAACTGGAAAGAAGTTGACCCACCTTTCAGCTACATTTTTCCATTTTAGAAGTTTTTCAAATTTGAGGATCCATTCTTTGACCTTTGACTAGTAGCATCTTAATAACAATGGGTGGGTTAAACAGCTAAAAGCTATAATCAGCAATTGAAAAAAGGAAAAAACTTTAGTTCCTAGCTACTTAATCATCAATGGCTAACAGTTTGCTGGTTTCAATCCCTCGTATTCTTTTGTATTCCTCATTCTTGAGGGATTTGGGGCACCAGCCAATCTAGCTGCTTTCTGCTGAATTGGGGCATAGATCTGGATTAGAGGAATGAAACTGTTTAGCACTCATTTGGAAATGTTCTCTTGTTCCCAGCTTCATGTTGACATTTTCTATTATTAGAATTTTGTACCTTGCTCAACAGTTTTGGAACAACATCTACAGGCACATTTCATAATCAAACATTGGACCAGAAAGTAAGAAATATAGACAACCCAAATTTTAACAGTCCCTGAAAAATAGGCCTAATCCCATGGGGCCTCCATCTAATCTCCAGGTGGGGGCAGACATCTGTTCTTAGTTCCTGATAAGTCTTTTTTTTTTTTTTATTGGATATGCATCAGAGACCAGAGCGGTGCCCTATACTGATCTTTCAGTTGTCATTGATGATGGCTATCAGCATAGGCTCTCTGCCTGGGGGCCATCACATTCCTAAGGATCTCAAAGGAACAAGGTTATCAACTTATAGCAGCTGGCAGGGGCCATAAAATCTACAAAGCATATGTGGGTTAGTTAATCAGAGGTCATTCAAAGGTACAATATGGTTTCTTTTCTACAATATGGCTTCCCTTACATCAACCTGTGTTGAGCTGGTATCAATTCCCCCTTTTGTTGCTCATCCTCAATCTTGAGCGATATCCTGTTGTTGAGGGGAATAGGTTGTTCCATCTCATGGAATCAGTCTCTTAGTAAGATGGTGATGCAGAGGAACTCCTAAAGTTAGGCCTATATAGTGCAAGCAAGTAACCAGGTATTTAATATGTATTTCTAGAGGAATAAAAACAAAAACGAGGTTAATGGTGGGAGCGAATTATAAACTAGTAAATTATAAACCTTTCTGAGCCCAGATGGCAGCCAGTCAAAAAGATTTCTAGGTGTCAGAGTTGGAGCATCTTTTTCAGTTTTAAATGTCTCTGATGATGTCGTCACCTGCTCAGGTATCTTACACAGCAATAGACATGAATCTCTCTTAAGTTTATATCAAGTTGTCGAGCTTCAGTTTGCAAGGCTTCAGGAAAAAGGGCAGGTTCAGTTCTCAATGATTCCAAATGAAAATGATGGGAAGAAAATAGAAAATGTTAATTTGGAGATTTGTAGCCAGATATTTCAAGAGACTAGAAGAATTCAGGATCTGGTCCAGTTAACAGATATAAAGCAAAAACCTCAAAGACAATTATCAGAACTAGAACCTAACGTCCATGAATGTGTGCTATAGTTTTCATTGAAACATAATTTTTCTCTCTAAAATCGCCTTTATTTTTATAAAAGATAGCCAAATTAAGACTAACTAGTTTGCAAAATAAGTTTAATTTCAATAAGCTTGGCACAATTATTTACATAAGTACACCAAGAATAGCCATTCGTCATATATGTTCTTTTAAATCTATTTTGCTGGATCTTTATATGAGGAATCTTAGATTGAACTTTAAAGACTTGAAGCTAAGAAAGCCAAACCAAGAATATGTCATCAGATTTTGCCTGCAATACCTACAGATTTGGGTGGATTCCTCTCTTCTTGAAGTCCCTCAAAATATTTCAAGGTGCCAGGTGCCTGCCAGATAAGTGACCTTCCTTACTTACCAGATAATATTGCTGGAATCCTTGGAAAGAAGGTACCAGGCCAATATTTCCAAGTGGCTTTATTCCAGAAAGTCAACCTTTATTCCTCAAAAGCTGTCTTGTCATATCTGAGTGTGTATGTTTCTCTCAAATATGACATTTCAGTCAAAACCTTGGTAATATAACCAATGTTTCCAATTGTGTCCTGTTATAAGGAGAACAGATTCTTATTGAACTCATGCAAATAACTATATTGCCATGAAAATAATACTCAGTCACTAGTGTTTCTAAATTCTGGAGGGACCAGGTAGGGAGAAAAAATAAATAAACGTTTCAATTCTGCAACCATATTTTTTTCCGACAGTATTTTGGAACCCCTGCCAACCTGGCAATTATCAAGCTGAGCCCTCAGGACACAAAACAATCTTGGTAAGACTCTGCCATTCTCAATAAACATTTACAGATTCTGGAAACTTTTGGTCAAAAGGTGTAGCCCTTGACTCTTTAAAAATTAAAGATTTTTCCCTGTTCCTTGGTTTGGAGGTTCAAAACGAGCTAAAAAATGGCCACTGTAATTTAAAATTATCCTGGGTTATCTTGCCAACTGTTTACAATTATCTCCATTTTAGGGTTTTTCTCCCAAGGTGGCTGCAACAAACGAAGTAATTTCTAGAGAGAGTTTGTTATGATCACTGAGAAACTCAGTCCCCAAACGGCCAATTTTAACAAGTAAAACAGTCAGACATAGACAAACTTGAACAGACATGCAATTCCAATACTCTGGGACTCTAACTCAGAGCTCAGGACTCTACCTCATCCTTTTGGGTGCCCCAGAGACTGTAATCTTTTTGTATTCTCTCCCACGATCCTACCCTGGGGAATTTAACCCAGTAAAAGTTTCACCAGTAGGGCCTCTAACCCACTATCTTGAGGAGAATTAGACAATTTTAGGCACAGGCACAATTTAACGAGGTCACTCACCCAAAAGAAGTCTGATCCTGGAGCTCTTTACAGACACAGGCACAGACACAGACACATAAAACCCAGACACCAGTGAACCAGTTTCCAGATTCTTGGTGAAGTTCTATAACTTTTCCCACTCCAGTAGGGTGCCCTATTAACCAGATGGCCTCTCCTCTCAAAGAGGAGGACCCCAGATGGAGTGGAAGAAAGTTTTCAGTGGTACACTCCTGAGGCGACTTACCCTATTTCACATGTGAGCCCAATGCCCCACCAGAAGTAGCTGTTTCTCTTTCTTCCATAGGGAGTATTAGGAGGCAGCAAGCATCACCATGGAGAGCAGGAAGGGAAGATTCCCAAGACAAAGGGAGCCTTGGCAGCTGCTAGGGACTTAACCTGACAGGTTGCCCATCCAAGGTATACTGGCCATGAGAAAGACTTAAAGGCAAACCAGAGTCACCAAATTTCTGTTGCCACACAAAGGGCACCTCAAGTCAAAAGCCAATCATCAAGAGGCAAGATGGTGGCAGAAAAAGAGCATTTTATTATGAAACAAGCTAGCAAATTGGAAGATGGGGGGACTAGTGTCCTAAAGAACTGTCTCAAGGGGGGTACAGAATCTTGAAGCAGTTATATAAGCCAGTGGGTTAGGAATGTTGACCCTCTGGTGTTACAGACTAAGAGTCGTCACCCCAGATCTTTCAGTTGTCATTTGATGATGGCTATCAGCATAGACTATTGGGGTGTCATCACCTTCCTAAGGAACTCAAAAGAACAAAGTTATCTTATCACAGCTGGGAGGTACATACACAAGCAGGGGTCATAAAACCTACAGAGGAGGAAGATCTCCTGGAGGGTGCATCTCCAGTTGGATTAGTTAGTCAGAGGTCATTCAAAGTTACAGTATAGTTTGTTTTCTACACCATGGCTTCCCTTATGTCAACCTTGTGTTGAGCCTGTATGAAGTCTTTCTCCTTACAATTCACATCAAACCTCAGCATCCACTGTAAGACAACAGAGAAAGAAGAGTCAGCTGAACCAACAGCAAGCAGAAACAAGGAAGTAACAAGGATCAGAGCAAAAATTAATGAAATAAAAACAGAAATGATAGAGAAAATCAACAAAATCAAAAGCTGGTTCTTTTAGAAGATTTAGAGATTAATAAATGTAGTTTTTCAACATCCAGTCATATCCATCATAATGTGCAGAACCATGTGTAACACAAGCCCAAGATTTTTTTCTCAGTCAACTGTCATAAGGAATAGCGACATGAAGCCAAATTATGTGTTTAGAGATAAGAAGCCATGCAGCACAAGAAGGAGGTGATATTATGATTTATAAGAAATATATATTTGTCCTTTGACTACTGTTCCTGGCACAGAGCTCCTAACACTCCCGTAATTTCCTATAAGAGCCATAGGGGCATCTTTTGTTATAATATTTGGTCTTGTGTCAGCGGTTCCTGAAATAACTCGAGAGCCATAAAGGTGAAAGGGGTGTCTTGTAAATCCTATCAAGCCCCTTTCAACCACACTTGAGTTTATGTTAAGGAGATGACTTTTGGAAAGCCCCTAAGGATGAGGGCTGGTTGCTGGTGGAACCAACAATGTGATTAGAGAGTTGGAACTTTCAGTCTCATCCCCCTGACCTCTGGGGATTGAGAGATGCTAGAGGTCGAGTCAATCATCAATGGCCAATGATTTAATCAACCATCCCTATGTAGTGGAGCCTCCATAGAACTCCAAAAGGACAGGGTTTGGAGAGCTTCCTAGTTGGTGGATACGTGAAGGTGCGGGGAGAGTGATGCACCAGGAGAGGGCATGGAAGCTCTGCACGCCTTCACACATATCTTGCCCTATGCATCTCTTATAACAAATAATAACTGGTAATCCAGTTGTAAGAAACTGGTAATCTACTGAGTAAACTGTTTCCCTGAGTTCTATCAGCTGCTCTTACTTGAACCAATTACTTGATTACTTGAACCAATGGAAGGGGCAGGGGAATCTCTGATATATAGCCTGCTGGTCAGAAGCATGGGTAACAAACTGGATTTGTGATTGGCATTCTAATCAGGAGTGAGGGGGCGGTCTTGTGGGACTAAGCCCTTAACCTCTGGGATCTAATTCCATCTCCAGGGAGATAATGTCAGAATTGAGTTGAATTATAGGATACCCAGCTTGTATTGCAGGTTGCTTGATGTGTGGATAAACTCTACACATCTGCTGTCAGCGATGTCAGAGTTGTAGTATTCAGAGAGTATTGTGTGTAATGGAAATGCAAACAGTAGTGTGTTTTTTCTTTACAAAGAGTCAAATACATCTGAGTTACCTACTCATACAAGTTACTTGTGACTTCAGGACCTGCTCAGGCCCAATCTCTTACATACTGTTTCCAACTGATGAGGGATTGCTGCTGTGCGTGCCCAATGTCAAGACTTAATAGATCAGATTAAACATAGTCCATGAGGGACATCTCAGGCTGCATGATGCTTTGATGTCCCATGGTTAGATATTCATCTCTACTAGGAGTCAGTAGCAAGATGGGAGCTGTTTTACAAAATCCTAACAGTTATTTGGAGAATAGGATAGAGCTTTTCTTCAAAGCTCTAGAGGTCTGTGCTGTGTTTCTCTTATTAAAGTTTTCCAGAGCATCCATAAAACAGCCTCATTGGCCATAGATTCTTTAAAAGTATAACTGCTTCTGCACAGCTTATGCGGAGCCAGCCTTGGTGGTCTAGTGGTTAAGATTTGGCGCTCTCACTGCTGTGGTCTGCGTTCGTTTCTCAGTCAGGGAACCACACTGCCCTGTCTGTTGGTTGTCATACTGTGGTGATTGCATGTTCCTGTGATGCTGAAAGTTATGCCACTGGTATTTCAATGCCAGCAGTGTCACCACGATGGACAGCTTTCAGCAGGGCTTCTAGATTAAGACAGGCTAAGAACAAGGACTGGCCACCAACTTCCAAAAACCTGGCCATGAAAACCTATGAATAGCAGTGGAGCATCTGATATAGCGCCAGAAGGTGAGAGGACGCGGCAAAAAGACCGAGCAGGGTTCTGCTCTGCTGTACACAGGGTCTCTAGGAGTCAGAATTGACTCAACAGCACTAACAACAAGGTCATAAAGACAAAGTGGCAGAGAAGCTAGCACTGCTTGCTAGAGAGCCTTTTCTTGCTCTGATTCCTACTCAAAACTGGTGCCTTAAGAGTTACTGAAAAATACATCAGAATGGCACTTTTTTTTTTTTTATTAATGTTATGATAGATTACAACCTTGTGAGATTTCAGTTGTACATTTTTGTTAGTCATGTTGTGGGTACACCACTTCCCCCTCTGTGCCCTCCCCCCACCCCCCCTTTTCCCTGGTAACCACCGATCAGATCTCCTTATCAATATACTAACTTCCACCTATGAGTGGAGTCATATAGAGTTTGTCTTTCTCTGACTGGCTTATTTCGCTTAACATAATACCCTCGAGGTCCATCCACCTTGTTGTGAATGGGCCAATTTTGTCTTTTTCTTATGGCTGAGTAGTATTCCATTGTGTATATATACCACATCTTCTTTATCCAATCATCAGTTTCTGGGCATGTAGGTTGGTTTCACATCTTGGCTATTGTAAATAATGCTGCGATGAACATAGGGGTGCAACGGACTCTTGAGATTTCTGATTTCAGGTTCTTAGGATAGATACCCAGTAATGGGATGGCTGGGTCATAGGGTATTTCTATTTTTAACTTTTTGAGAAATCTCCATACTGTTTTCCATAGTGGCTGTACCAGTTTGCATTCCCACCAACAGTGTATGAGGGTTCTTTTTCTCCACAACCTCTCCAACATTTGTCGCTCTTGATTTTGGATGTTTTTGCCAATCTAACAGGTGTAAGGTGATATCTTAGTGTAGTTTTGATTTGCATTTCCCTGATGATTAGCGATGATGAACATCTTTTCATGTGTCTATTGGCCATATTCATATCTTCTTTTGAGAAATGTCTGTTCATGTCCTCTGCCCATTTTTTGATCGGGTTGTTTGTTTTTTTTGTTGTTAAGCAGTGTGAGTTCTTTGTATATTATGGAGATTAACCCTTTGTCAGATAAGTGGCTTGTAAATATTTTTTCCCAATCAGTGAGCTGTTTTTTTGTTTCAATCCTGTTTTCCCTTGCCTTGAAGAAGCTCTTTAGTCTGATGAAGTCCCATTTGTTTATTCTTTCTATTGTTTCCCTCAACTGAGGAGTTATAGTGTCCGAAAAGATTCTTTTGAAACTGATGTCAAAGAGTGTACTGCCTATATTCTCTTCCAAAAGACTTATTGTCTCAGATCTAATCTTTAGGTCTTTGATCCATTTTGAGTTTATTTTGGTGTGTGGTGAGAAAGAATGGTCAATTTTCATTCTTTTACATGTGGCTGTCCAGTTTTCCCAGCACCATTTGTTGAAGAGACTTTCTTTTCTCCATTGTAGGCCCTCTGCTCCTTTGTTGAAGATTAGCTGTCCATAGATGTGTGGTTTTATCTCTGGGCTTTCAATTCTGTTCCATTGATCTGTGGACCTGTTTTTGTACCAGTACCATGCTGTTTTGATCACTGTAGCTTTGTAGTATGTTTTGAAATCGGGGATTGTGATTCCGCCGGCTTTGTTTTTCTTGCTCAGGATTGCTTTAGCAATTCGCGGTCTTTTGTTGCCCCATATGAATTTTAGGATTGTTTGTTCAATTTCTGTGAAGAATGTTCTTGGGATTCTGATTGGGATAGCATTGAATCTGTAGATTGCTTTAGGTAGTATGGACATTTTAACTATGTTTATTCTTCCAATCCATGTGCATGGAATGTCTTTCCATCTCTTTATGTCATCGTCAATTTCTTTCAAGAAAGTCTTGTAGTTTTCATTGTATAGATCCTTCACTTCCTTGGTTAAGTTTATCCCAAGGTATTTTATTCTTTTCGTTGCGATTGTGAATGGGATTGAGTTCTTGAGTTCTTTTTCTGTTAGTTCATTGTTAGTGTATAGAAGTGCTACTGATTTATGCACGTTAATTTTATACCCTGCTACTTTGCTGTAGTTGTTGATTATTTCTAATAGTTTTTCTATGGATTCTTTGGGGTTTTCTATATATAAGATCATGTCGTCTGCAAACAGCGAGAGTTTTACTTCTTCGTTACCTATTTGGATTCCTTTTATTTCTTTTTCCTGCTGAATTGCTCTGGCCAGCACCTCCAGTACTATGTTGAATAGGAGTGGTGAAAGTGGGCACCCTTGTCTTGTTCCTGTCCTCAGAGGGATGGCTTTCAGTTTTTGTCCATTGAGTATGATGTTGGCTGTGGGTCTGTCATATATGGCCTTTATTATGTTGAGGTACTTTCCTTCTATACCCATTTTATTGAGGGTTTTTATCATAAATGGGTGTTGGATCTTGTCGAATGATTTCTCTGCATCTATTGAGATGATCATGTGGTTTTTGTTTTTCATTTTGTTGATGTAGTGTATCACGTTGATTGACTTGCGGATGTTGAACCATCCCTGTGTCCCTGATATAAATCCCACTTGATCATGGTGTATAATCTTTTTGATGTATTTCTGTATTCGGTTTGCCAAAATTTTGTTGAGGATTTTTGCATCTATGTTCATCAGTGATATCGGCCTGTAGTTCTCCTTCTTTGTGTTGTCCCTGTCAGGTTTGGGGATCAGAGTGATGTTGGCTTCATAGAATGTGTTAGGGAGTACTCCATCTTTCTCAATTTTCTGGAACAGTTTGAGAAGAATAGGTATTAAGTCTTCTTTGAATGTTTGGTAGAATTCTCCAGAGAAGGCGTCTGGTCCTGGACTCTTATTTTTGGGGAGGTTTTTGATTACCGTTTCTATTTCCTTACTTGTGATTGGCCTATTCAGATTCTCCATTTCTTCCTGATTCAGTTTGGGGAGATTGTAGGAGTCTAGGAATTTGTCCATTTCTTCCAGGTTGTTCAATTTGTTGGCATATAGCTTTTCATAGTATTCTCTTATGATCTCTTGTATTTCATTGGTATCTGTTGTGATTTCTCCTCTCTCATTCCTAATTTTATTTATTTGCGATTTCTCTCTTCTTTTCTTGGTGAGTCTGGCTAAGGGTTTGTCAATTTTGTTAATTCTTTCGAAGAACCAACTCTTTGTTTCATTGATCCATTCTATTGTCTTTTTTGTTTCAATATCGTTTATTTCTGCTCTTATTTTTATTATTTCCCTCCTTCTACTGACTCTGGGCTTTGTTTGTTCTTCTTTTTCTAGTTCTGTTAGGTGTTGTTTGAGGTTGCTTATGTGAGCTTTTTCTTGTTTAGTGAGGTGAGCCTGTATTGCGATGAATTTCCCACTTAGGACTGCTTTTGCTGCATCCCAAATGATTTGGTATGTCGTGTTCTCATTTTCATTTGTCTCCAGATAATATTTGATTTCTTCTTTAATTTCTTCAATGATCCATTGTTTGTTGAGAAGCGTGTTGTTTAGTCTCCACATTTTTGCACCTTTCTCTGCTTTTTTCTTGTAGTTGATTTCTAGTTTCATAGCATTATGATCAGAAAAGATGCTTGATATTATTTCAACTCTCTTGTATTTATTGATGTTTGCTTTGTTTCCCAAAATATGGTCAATCCTTGAGAATGTTCCATGTGCACTTGAGAAGAATGTGTAACCTGCTGTTTTTGGATGAAGTGTTCTATATATATCTATTAAGTCCATCTGGTCTAATTTTTCATTTAATTCTATTATTTCCTTGTTGATTTTCTGTCTGGATGTTCTGTCCATTGGTGTTAATGGTGTGTTGAGGTCCCCTACTATTATTGTATTGTTGTTGATGTATTCTTTTAGTTCTATTAAGAGTTGCTTTACAAATTTTGGTGCTCCTGTGTTGGGTGTGTATATATTTATAAGTGTTATGTCTTCTTGGTGGAGAGTCCCTTTTATCATTATATACTGTCCCTCTTTGTCTTTCTTTATCTGTTTTGCTTTGAAATCTACCTTATCTGATATTAGTATAGCAACACCTGCTTTCTTTTGTTCATTATTAGCTTGGAGTATTGTTCTCCATCCCTTCACTCTGAGTCTGTGTTTGTCTTTGGGGCTGAGGTGTGTTTCCTGGAGGCAGCATATTGTTGGATCTTGTTCTTTGATCCATCCTGCCACTCTGTGTCTTTTGATTGGGGAGTTCAATCCATTTACATTTAGAGTGATTATTGAGATGTGGGGGGCCTACCACTACCATTTTGTGTCTTGTTTTCCAGTTTTCTTCAATTTCCTTTGTTTCTCGTCCCATGGTTCAATCTGTTCTGATGAAGAGCTGCTACTCTCTGTTGTTGTCCTTCTACTTATCTCCTCTGCTCTTGGTTTTGTAGCCCCTTTCCTTTTTTGGATTTTTCAGGAATGAGGGTTTTCCTGAGGATTTCCTGGAGAGGAGGTTTTGTGGCAATGAACTCCCTTAATTTTTGTTTATCTGGGAAAGTTTTTATTTCTCCATCGTATTTGAAGGATATTTTCGCTGGGTAGAGAATTCTCGGCTGTAGATTTTTGTCCTTCAGATTTTTGAATATATCATTCCACTCTCTTCTAGCCTGTAAAGTTTCTGCTGAGAAATCTGCTGATAGCCTGATGGGGGTTCCTTTGTAGGTTAGTTTCTTTTGCCTGGCTGTCCTTAGTATTTTCTCCTTGTCGTTGACTTTTGCTAGCTTCACTACTATATGCCGTGGAGTTGGTCTTCTTGCATTGATAAAGTTTGGAGATCTATTGGCTTCTGTCACCTGAAGATCCATCTCTCTCACCAGATTTGGGAAGTTCTCAGCCATTATTTCTTTGAATAGGCTTTCTGACCCTTTCTCCTTCTCTTCTCCCTCTGGTATACCTATAATCCTTATGTTGCATCTCCTAATTGTGTCTGATAATTCTCGGAGAGTTTCTTCATTTCTTTTTAGTCTTACTTCTCTCTCCTCCTCTGCCTGCAGCAATTCTATATTGCCATCTTCCAAATTGCTAATTCTTTCCTCCATATTATTGGCCCTACTGTTCAGAGCATCTAGATTTTTCTTAATCTCCTCTATTGTGTTCTTCATTTCCAATATTTCTGTTTGGTTCTTCTTTATCAAATCAAACTCTTTTGTGACATAGCTCCTGAACTCGTTGAGTTGTCGGTCAGAATTCTCTCTTAACTCATTGAGTATTTTAATGATGGCTGTTTTGAAGTCATCATCATTTAGGTTATATATCTCATTTTCTTTGGGGTTGTTTTCTGTGTATTTGTTATTTTCTTTCTGTTCTGGAGATTTAATGTATTTTTTCATATTGCTTGATGTTGTTGATTTGTGCCTCCGCATAGAGATAGAGTTTAGTTGCTCCTTTCACTTGTTTCAGCTGCTGCAGTGGGGGAGCAGCTGTTTATACTGCACCAACCAGGAACCCTGTCCGCAGTTGCTAACTGGGCCTGGGCCCCTCCTTGTAGTCACAGTGGTCCTTTGGATTCCCTCCTCTGCCGTGGGGGCCGTCACAGGGGGGCTTCAGGCTGCTGGTGCCTATTTTTGCAGCCCACCTAGACGTGCTCCCTCCTTGGGGTCTGCAACGGTGTTATGGGCTTTTCCAGTGGCCAGGGGTGGGATCACTTATATTTGTCGCTCCGTCGCTGTCGGCACCCACAAAATCTCACTTGTCCACTATGGGTCGCAGGAGAGCTATTGGCATCTTCTACAGTCTGTGGTTAGTTCACCTAGCTACGCTACTTTTGTCCCGGGGTCTTCCAGCCTTGTGGCTGCCGGTTGGGTGCTTTCTACTAGTGCTGTGCAGAGGCTTTCCCTGAGACTGCTGTGAGCCTGTAGGGTTTCCCCCTAGGCTACGGAGCTGGGTCACTGGAACTCCCCCCAGCCCCAGTCCTGTTTCCCAGGAACCCGGGGAGCCCTTTGCCCTGTCTTGGGGGATAGCCAGAGATCCTGATTTCAGTGGTAGCTGGTCAGCTGCTGCCCTGCCTGATATTCTCCTCTCCGGGACCCTCCCAGTATTGTGGATGCTGGGTATGGCCCCTCCACTAATAGCAGACAGAGAGTTTTGTCTGCTGCCCAGGCAGAACTCTGGAGCTTCCCCTCCGGGGCGCAGAGCCGGCCTCTGGAGCTTCCCCCAACCCCAGTCCTCTCCGAGATCTCCGGCAATCCCTAGCCCCACGGGGCGGGCAATGGCAGCTGGGGGTCGCCCCGCCCTCTGGGATTCTCTCCGGGACTTTCCCGGAGCCGTGAATGCTGGGCGTGGCCCCTCTGCTAATGGCAGACAGAGAGCTTTGTCTGCTGCCCGGGCGGAACTCTGGAGCTTTCCCTCCAGGGCGCGGAGTCGGCCTCTGGAGCTTCACCCAGCCCCAGTCTGCTTGGAGATCTCCGGCAATCCCTAGCTCCACCGTGCAGGCAGTGGCAGCCGGGGGACCTCCGTACCCTCAGCGACTCTCTCTGGGACCCTCTGGGCACCGCGAACACCAGGCGGGAGCTCGCCGCCAATGGCGGGGAGAGACTCTCCCCGCGGGCCCAGGTGTGCAACTCCAAAGTTTCCCTCTGCATTTAGGAGTAATTGCGGGGGGTTTAGGTAGGGTTCTGGTCACCTGTTTCCACCGTCGCTCCTCTGTTGTGTGCTCACTCCTGCCCTAGATGTGTGTTGATCTTCTGGGGGCATCCGTTGGAAGAAAGCTGCTTGCGGGTACTAGGCTGTTCGGTCGGGGTTGGAGAGTTTTCACCTATTTCCACATCCTCCCGGAGGAAAGTCCATCCGCCTTCCGATGTATAGTCGCGTGGGTCTCTCAGATGTCCTGAGATGCTGTCTGGATATCCTTTGTTAAGCGATAAGTGTCCAAATAATTGTAGACTCGAAGGGGGAGAGACAAAGAGGACTACTCACGGCACCATCTTGGATCTCCTCTCCAGAATGGTACTTTTGATTGTGGTATATGTTGTCTTAAAAATTAAAATGGCCCATGAAGCTTTGTGTCTTTTTGTAAAAATAGGAATTACAAGGGCACAACAATTTGTTTTTAATCTTGGAAGGGATATTCTTCATGCTCCAAACCATTGTACTCCCAGAAACTTCACCAAGGTGGCGGGACCTGGGGTTTTCATGAGATTTTGTCTCACCTTCTTTTTTTAAAGGAAGATTAGCCCTGAGCTAACTGCTACCAATCCTCCTCTTTTTGCTGAGGAAGACTGGCCCTGAGCTAATGTCCGTGCCCATCTTCCTCTACGTTATATGTGGGATGCCTGCCACAGCATGGCGTGTCATATGGTGCCATGTCCGTGCTCGGGATCCCAACTGGCGAACCCCAGGTCGCCAAGAAGTGGAACGTGCAAGCATAACTGCTGTGCCACTGGGCTGACCCAGGGAGTTTTTAAATGTGAAGATATTGTCACTATTTAAGAGTCATAAATGTGTTCTGATAAACCTTGCCACCTGCCAGACTCTTTTGCACCCAGGGTACACTTAGACTAGTTAGTTAGGAATTGAAACTGTTAGGGGAGGGAAAGACCCATCTGTGGGCTGTAGGAAGAAGTCCAGGGAACAGTGGAAAATAGTATCCAGAGGTCGGCAGTGGCTGTGTGTCCAGGCAGGAATACAGTTTGGTGCCACAGTCACAGGGCAGCAGGACCAGTGCTGATGGTCCCAGGTGTATGTGCCTGTGCTAATCACTTTGCTTCTTGGGGCCTCAGCCATGGGGGTGTCTCAGTCCTGAAGTAATGCCTGCCCAGAAAGGACATGACAGTAACTAATGCCTGAATTCTCCCTAAGCCCAATCAGTGTTGACTGTTGGTTTCCAGTCTGCAAATTCCTTCTGTCCTTCAGGTCACTGCTGAGGTGACATTCACAATGATCATTCAGCTGCTTAGGGGATTTAACTACTCATCCTCAGCTCAAAGATCTCGTGCTTCTGTGGGCCTGGATGATGCTTCCTCCCTTATATCCTCACCAGAAGACACAAGCTGGTTTCCTACGATAAGCCTTCTGGCAGTTCTGAACTATGGGACTGTCTCCCTACGATGCCATGTCGGTTTCTGGCAAGAGTAGGTGGAGAGTGATGGCTCTGGGCCTGATGACAGATGTTCGGCAGGGGTTGAGAATCACCACCCTGAATCTGCTCATTCTCACAAGGTCAGTGGGGTCTCCCAAAGAGAAACGGACATGGTTTTCTGTGAAGTCTTGGATGTTTCAGGCCTTGATTTGCCTTTTTGTCACTCTGTGACCTTGTGCAAGTCATTCACACACACCGAGGCCTCAGTCTCCTCATCCGTGGGGTGAACGGGTTGGCTTGGTTCTCTAAGGACCTTAAACAATGATCGTGTATTTATTTTTTATTCGAGGGGCAACCTTCCCCAGCGCAAGCAGCCCTGTTCTTTTTTCTTGCATCCAGTTTGTCATAAATCTCATCTGCACTCACAGTCTCAACTTCCTTACTCCCTTGTTCTTCTCCAAAAATATGAGTCTCATCCAGGGCATTGATAATCTTTTTATTTACATCTCCAATGACCCTTGTCTATGCCTATCTTTCTCAAGCCTTTAGCAATGAACACTTTGGACCACTTTGTCCTTCGTCACACTCTTCCATGTTGTCATCTTTAACATCCTCTTGCTGAGAACAGAAAAGAGGTCAGTACAACTGGATGCTTGTAAGCACAACAGAGCAGTAGATGACTTGTGTATCCATCAGCTTCCTGGACGTCTTCCTCAGGGTCTCCCAGGCAATTCCACGCAGAGTGGCCACAGTTAAAGGCATAATATTCCTGCTGGAATCAATTCATCCTCCCAGATTTCCCCTTACCCTTGGGCTCCCCAACCTGAGACATGGATAGGAGCCTCACCTGCTCCCTCACCCTTCCAGGTTCACCTGCTGAACACCTCTCAAACCTGCCATTTTCACTTCTTGTGTAGAAACCCATGTGTGAGTGTTACTTCTGCCCCCAACTCCTTGTTCACCCTTCCTAAGGACACCAGAGCAGTTGGTCTGAAATCCACACTCATCTGGACATGTCCCTGTCATGCCTAAGACCATTAAGATCTCCAGCGTAAGGTCAAAACTCTGTTCTAGGGCTCTTTCCAAACTATCAGTCCTCAAGGGATGGTTAAAAATGACAAGGCTCCCCGTGCTTGGGAAGAGTAACTTTATTTGGTGAGGAACACAGGATATAACACATGCCTAGTGGAAAAGGAGGGGGAGCAGTTTCCTCAGAGAGAATGCTGCTCTGGTCATGTCATTTTCCAGAACATGGGACATCCTTTTGTGAGCCCTCAGAAGCTGGGCAGGGAGTGGATTGAACAGCAGGAAATGGTTCTGTTGGGAGAAGACCCCAATCAGAATGGAGACTCAAGGTCACAGACTGTTCTTGGTATTGGCCCATCGTCAAACTCAGTCTCCAGAGGGAGGTGAGGAGACTGAGACCCTGTGGATGGGGATCTTGTCTTAGCCACAAGAGTAGCCCAGGTGTGGGGTCAGGGGACTCCTTGTGCATGTATTTGAGTGAGTGTGTGTTTGTGTATCCACGTGTACTTCTGTGTGGAGAGCCTGCAAATGTGTGCACATGTGTGTGAGTGTGCTGGTGTGATAGGGTGCCTCCATATGTGTGTCTGAGTGACCAGGTATTTGTCTGGACATGTGAGTGTATCCATGACCATGTGAGTTTCTCTTTGTGGCTATGATGCAGTGCAACCTGTGTCTCTCCATCTCTGTCAGCATTTCTGCGAACATTCTGTGTATCTCTGTGTCTGTCTATGTGGCTCTTTGTCTCTCTCTGTGAACGTCACTGTCCCAGACACCCTGCTGCCCCCTACTGGGAGTCAGCCTCCAAACCCTGGGGACTGGGTAGCAGCACTCACCAGCTCAGCAGAGGCCGATCCCTTGTTGGAAAGCCTAGACTTTAACTGCAATTTTCAGGCCAGAGATTAGCATGCCTGAAAATGAAAAAACATCAAACCACAGACCACAGTAATGCTCTCAGTGTGAAGGAGTCCAGGGATACCTCACATGCCCCTGAGGCCTGGGGCCAGGGAATGGGAACTCTGGAGATCCGCCCAAGCCCACGCAGGGGGCCTCGCCTCCTCCACCAACCAGCCTAGCTGTTCTCGGTGTCAGGGATGATGCGGGAGACAGAGACCATACTTCAACATTATCTGGATAATTCAAGGCAAAAAAGAAACTCAAACTGGCGAGAGTTGAGGCTGGAGGGAGCTAGCATCCTATGGTGTGCAGGGGCAGAGCTCCTCAGGGGAAATCACTGCTCCTGCAGAGGGGGAGCCAGGGCTTACCGAATAGAGATAATGCCCTCCACCGGCTTGGTGTTCAATTTGTGGACAACTTCTTTGAGCCTAAAGCACACCTGACCCAGGGGCAGAGAGAGGAGTTAAGGAAGTGGCACTGTAGGTGGACCCTGGGAGCAGCAGCAGCACTGCACCAGGATGGATTCTCTGGGGAGATTTTCTATCATTTTTCTGTCTGAGAGTGTTTGATTCTCAGAAATCCCACATCCAAACTAGGAAGAAGGAGAAACTGAAGGCTTGTGTGGAAGTGCCCAATCACCCAAGGAGCCATTGTTCACTCTGTGACGTGACATCTGTTTCTAAAGAGGGTGGGCTGCTCTGAGAGGGGTGAACTTCTAGTTATAGGAGGCACTCAAGTATGGGCTGAAAGAGTGCTCATCTGTGCCATAGGGGACTGGACTTGGAGCTTCTCAGGGCAGGGGCCAGTCCATTTCAGCTGCAGTGTGGACAAGCACAGGGCCTGGTACAGATCAGGAACCAAGCAATACTTTTTGAAAGGTGGAAGGAAGAATTATGCACAGATGGATCAATGGAAAGATAGACTAAGGGGTGGAATTTACTTATCAAGCTGAGGGACTCAGAAAAGCTCACCCCAGGGCCCTCTCTCAGCCTGATAAGCTCTAAGAGCCAAGGATCAGGAGCCCCCACTTCCATCCACTTACCTTGTTCTCCACCAGCCCAGGAAGCATCTTTCTGAGGTTTTCATAGAGGTTTTCAATGGAGTAGATGGGAATACTGAAAGGGAAAAGCCATGGGGTGATGCAGAGGCATGGGGTTTGTAGGGAGAAGCCTTCAGAAGGGCCACTATGCCCACGGAAATCTCAACATCACGTAACCAAGAATAGAGCTTGTCCATCCACACACACAGGCCGGTAAACACTGAGGGGCCTATCCAAAGGGAGTCACACCCTACACAGCAGTGCACACAGTAAGTGTGTGTAGAATAAACATATAGTTCCAGTACACAGTAGGTGTTCAATGAAACTTTGTAGAATCCATAAATGGATGCACAGTGCATAGTATGCAGTTGTCATGAGGATTCAATGAGATGACACATGTGGAGCACAGTATATGCGTTCAGTAAATGTGAGCCATGATGAGAACGACTCCTGCATATTATGCCAGACTCAGTGTCCCTTGTGACAATAACTGAAATCAGTAACCCAGTTAAGCTCCAGAGCTGTTTTACCCCTTATTGAGACAAAGCACATTCACACCGATTATCTTAGCACACTGTCAACAACCCCGATGTGGCTCCATATTACAGTTATCTGAGGAAGCTGAGACTCAAGTTGGGAAGCAGTGTCCAAGTTCACACAGGAAGCCCTCCACCTCTCTCCATGCCCCTCTGGTAGGTGGAACTTGAACTCAGATTTCTTGTTGCCTAATCCAGCAGAAAATTGGTCAGTCCAGCCTCAGAAGGGATAAGTGACTATTTACCCATCCACTTACCTTCTCATCTACCCCTCTATCCTCCCATCCTTCCATCTCCCCACCCTTCCACCCTCCCACTCATCCATTGTCCCATTGTTCCATCTTCCCAACCATCTACCCATAATCCCATCCTATTGTCTCCAAGCAGGGGAAGACACCTCTCTGGCCTCACAATTTAAACAGGAGGATTTCCAGGCTGCCATCAGCATGCATGCAGCCAAGAAAGACCATCGAGTTTTTCTTCCTTCCATCTTTCACAGTTAAGAGTTCTCCAGTGATTTTTAGCTTCACAGCCACCTCCAATATGCTTCCAAATGGGGGCCTGTGGAGGAGACAGTCTGCTTCATCTGGTCCTACCACATTCTAAAAGCAGAGAAGGCTTTTCTCTTTGCTAGGAATGCCAGCCTCCCCCCACCCCATCTAGGCCACACCTGTACTCATCTCATTTCCTAGTAGGAGAAACCAAGGCTCCAAGAGGCCAAGTGAGTTTTCCAAGTGATGCAAGGTCACTCAGCAAAGGAGCAATAGAGCTGAAGTTGAAGGCTCATGTCTGTTAGACTCCAACACGCCTTTTTTGGCTCCCCATGGTCATCAGAGTCTCCTTTGGTGACTCATCTTCCCATCCTCTCTTGGAGCCCACTCACTGTGGTATGCTGATGGTCATGGTCACAGGGATGGTGACATAGAGACGACGGCCATCAGGACTCATCCCAATCTCAATAGTCTGCAGCTGGGGATACCTGATCTTCGCTCTGCCCAGGGAGCAACATTGGAGGAAACATTAGCTCCTCTAGCTTGAAACCTAGAAACCACATTTAACCCGACTTTACCCTTCCCAGAGGTGGTGCTACCAATGAGCAACAGTCTTGCAGCAAAATCCAGATGGACATCACAGTGACAATGTAATTGAGGAAAGGAGCTTACACACTGTTGCTTACACTGAAGGCCACCTGTGTTCTAAGGGATTGCACAGGTGAGGAGAACAAAATTATTATGTGTGGTTAAAAAAAGCCTCTGCCTGGACTTAAGTAAATTGGAGTTAGATCCCTCACTCTGCATCAGTCTAGTTGTGTGAGCACAGCCTTCTTTCTGTGCCTCAGTTTTCCCATCTGTAAACTGAGGATTATCAAATCGACCCTAAAGGGGTTTATATTATAGATGAGGTTTATATTATAGATTATAGATGATATTGGGGACTGAGGACATGCTTCGGGACTGGTGGCAATTACTGGTTCAAGAGGGCTGTTATTCCCTACCAGACTGTGAGGAGGGTCTCAGACTGAGTCCTGGGCTTATGTTCAGAACCCCCTCAGCGCCCCCCCACCACAGCTCTGCCTCCCCCGCATCAGGGCCACTGCCTAGGCTTGTCATATCTCAAATGAGGGTTCTCTGCTGGGAACCAAGGCCCTATTTCAGGGCTACTCACTTAATCTTTTTCAGTACATTGAGAAATAGATCCGATTTCCCACGCAGGCCACCAAACATGGATTTTGAAGAGAGTCTTGAAGTCTTCACAGTGATCGAGAGCTGAGCATTTTCAAGACTGGGCAACAGACCCTCAGAGAGCAAGCCATCGCTGAGAGCTGGAAAGTGGTATACGGGTCCTCGGGGTCAGACCTGACAATTCCAGATCCTTAGCCCCACTCCTCTATCATCCCTGCCCCTCTCCCTCCAAAGGACAGCTGGACACACACACACACACAGCTGAAACAGGTTGTCACAAACTCTCACTTACCACTGCTCAAGCTTTCAGAAAAATCTGTGTTACTCAAGGCCAGGGGTGGAGTCATAGCCAAGGGCCGGGTCTGGGCCAGCAGCCCACAGAAGGCAATGAGGGCCCCAGTGTGAAACATCTTCTCTCTTCCTATTTGAGAACAGAGTGTCCAGCGTGACACAGATACCAGAGAGGAATTGATCCACCTGCGCCCTCCCCCAGAACACCAGGGAGAGAAGATCCATAGCTAACACCGCTCCCCATTTCCTCCGCGCCAGGCCTCAGGATGAGCACTGCACACTCAGTAACCGACGTCATCCCAACCACACCCTAAGACGTGGGCACTCATCACTCACATTGCACAGGTGAGGACATGGGGGCCTAGTGAGCTTAGGTAACCTCCCCCAAGGTGACAGGTACACAATGGACATGGGATTTAAAGCCAGATCTGTTTGACCCAGAAGCCTCTGTTTAAACTAAGTGACCATCAGATTGACTCTCCAATTGAGCTTGCTTACAATGGTTTGAATTAGACAAAGTCAATGAAAAAGTTAAACACAGATGTGGCTGAGGAACTAACTGCTTTGCCACTATACCCACTAAGTCCTTCAGTCTGGGTCCAGCCCTCAATGGTTTGTGGAAGTCTTTGCAAGTGACAGAATATCAGAGTTCACACCTCATAGCCACCATCTCATCCAAAACAGTGCTCGGGAAATCCTGGGGCCATCCAAAGTCCTCATTGCACAAGGAAAATCAGGGAATCAGAGAGGGGTAGTGACTTTCCCAAGGTCACACAGCAAATTGATGGAAGACTTGTGATCAGAGGTATGTGTCTGAACCCTCCATCGCCCCCCTTCACACACACACATTATCTTTTCTATACCTTTCTCCTTTCTCTTCTCTTGCAAGTGAATCTGGACAAACATCTGGGGCAACCTCTGACATCTGGCCGTCTTTTGCAAAATCCTCCCCCAGATACCACCAACCCTTTCAAGGGCCTATCTGGCAGCCAGCAAAGGTGTCCAAAGCTGGGACTGGTACCTACACTGTGGAGACACCTGGCTGCTTTGGGCAAAAGTCTATCAACTGGCTGATTTCAGCACCATCGTTGTTGTGGCTGGCTGGGATCGAAAGGACTTTTTGGTCCAAAGAGCCAGTTGTGTCTTCCCTGGGGAGGTGAACTCGGATCAAGGCCTCTGAATCCCTTTTGGGAAACAGATCGTTTATGGATCTAACGAAAGCTCAGGAGCCTAGTCCCAGAAAAATGCATCAGAACATAGAAAATTGTGTGGATTTTAGGAGGTTTGCGGATCATGGTGTGAATCCACAATGGCAACCTCAAGTTAAAACTCTTACTTATGGAACGGGCAGGTCTCACCTGGGCTTCTCAGAGGTCCTGGCAGCTGTCCTGGTCTCCTCTCCCCTCCTCTGTTCTCTTCTGCTGAGGAGGCAGCCTCTTTTATAGTGTGGGAACCAGGAAATGTGCGATCGGATGATGGGTTTCCAGATAATTCAGAATTCTGCAATCTGGTGGTATCTATCCTTCAGGGCTCTCCAAAGTAAATCATTGCCAATCATATTAGTAGGTGGGACAGTTCAGTCATTTGATTGGCAAGTTAAAGAAAGAACAACTTGAGATGGTGATATTGCTCAAGACTTTACGGTTTCATGAGCAGGGCTCAGGCTGGGGGTCCAGGCTCACAGGTGGCCTGGAAGATCAAATTTGGAACAAGAGGAGAGGCAGGAACTGGAGCCAGGAAGGGACCTCAGGCTCCTATCTAGGCCCTTTTCCATTTCTGGTTCAATTCTTTCTTTCCAAACTGTCGAAGTGTCAAAAAGAGAATCTGTCCGTGATTTCCCTACATCTGGGACATCTGAGTCCCTCTTTCATGACAGTTCCATGCTGGGGGAGATACACCCTCACCAGAACTCTGAGAGGGAGGGGCTGCTGGTCCTCCTCCACAAATGAGGAAACTGAGGCCCAGTGGGACAAGTGCCCAAAGACACAGGGAGGATGTGACAGAGTCAGAACTCAACTCACTGGATGATAATAACCATACAAACAGTGTCAACAGCTGACACTTGCTGAGCTCTTGCTGTATGCCAGGCCCGGCATTGCTTTTCACATACAGCATCTCAGGAATCCTTATAAGTTTGTGTGAGGTGGGAATGAAGACCCCCATTGACAAGGGGAAACTGATGCTCAGGGTGTGAGTTGATGCATCCAGAGTTGCACAGTGGGATGGGGCCAAGGCGTCTACACTCTGGTCCTTTCTCTGAGTCGCTGAGCTGAGGGATGAAGACGCCTTCTGAAAACTCAGTGACCATTGTGCATTCCTGCATCCTTGAATTTCATGCCTTCTTGAAATTTCACTTTTATATCCTGGAAAAGTCTTTCCAGTTTCCCAGGCCTGAGGGATGCTGTGCATCCTGGTCTCTACCTTTACCCTTTCTTCCTCCCTTCCCCAAAGGAAGTAACAGCATTTGTCCCCAGAACTTGGGCCTTTGGAGTCTCTTTTATAGATAAAAGTACTGAGGAATGGAGACATCAACGTCTTAGAGTGGGGAGAGCATGTCTTGCCCTGTGAAATCTAACACCTTTTGAGCAAAAGTGGAGAGAGAAGGAAGAAACGCACATTTATTGAGCACCCAATCTGTGCTGGGGGTGGGGGGTGCGTCTCCGTATTTGAACCTTGTCTTGTCAGGAATAGTTGGTATTGTTTTCTCTTAAACATCAGATATGGAGACCGAGATTCAGAGAGGGTGACTACCTTTCAGGGACACACAGCAAGTGAGTGGTGGAGTCAGAATTTGCCCCCGTGTCTGACGCCCCTGTGATCAGTGAGCCACACTGCCCTCCCTCCCTCCAGGCCTTCACTGGAACCACTCCCACTTCCTGAGAGAGTCTGGCCAACTACTCTGAGGGGCCAGGGCACTGGCTTTGAACTCCATTATCCATTCAAGCACTCACTAGAGTCTTCCCACAGCTTGTATGCTGTCAGTCATCCTCAAAGGGGTCTTAGTTTTTGTTATCTTGGTGCAATTCTGACACGTCCCAGTTTTTATCTTGGCGCAACTCTCATGGGTGGGGTCAAGTTACTACTGTCTTTTGGGGAAACAGAGGCAGATAAGTCAGGGGATTGATTAAGTCTGTGCTGCCAGTTACTGGGCTCTTACAGCCTGTGGTTTGAAGCCAGGAGGCGGCTTCTGTTATTCTGGCAGAAAGGGGATGGATTTGGGTACAGATGGCCCTGCTTCAAATGCTGTGACCCAGTCAAGTCTCTCTGACCCTTGAGCTCCAGTTTCCGCATCTGTGAAAGGGGAGGGCGATATCTACCTCACAGGGCTGTGGGGGATAACGTCGGGGGAGCTGGTGGGAATCCTGTGCATAAACTCATGATCTAGACGTTTTTCCTTCTAATGTATCTACAGTTTTGCTACCATATCAAATGCCATTTTGCTGGGTGAAAGAAACTTCCCCATTTCCCCCGGGGTTTTATTTCTGTTCTAGAGGCTTCATTTGTACCGAGGCATCTGAAGGAGGCTGCCCTGTCCCTGTTCTGACTGGAAATACAGAGACATCCACATGCCATCTGGTCCCCAATGGGGGAGACCCTGTGCTTCCCTCCTGTCCAGATGCCCCTTAGATTTAGCATTTACTTCACATTCCCTTGTTAGACAACCCGAGTTTCTGCTGTTTCTTGATTTGTTGGGCAGGACCAGGGGGAGCCAGCACAGCCCATCTACCTGGACTCCTCTGGACCCTCCAGTTACCCTTCTCTCCCTGGGATCTTGTCATCTCTCTCGGCTCTGGAGGTGAATAGGGGCAGAGATGCCTCCTATTCTTGAATCCACTGACTTAGGTTTTCTGTGTCCCTCCTCCCACGCCAGGTTTTGCCTGGGGAGTCGCAAGGGCATGAGACACTTTCCAGAACCCACCAGAACTATGTTCTCTTCTTTTCTCTTGGATCCTCACACTCCACCAACCCAACATGGGGAGTTGTCTAGTCTTGGGGACAGGAAACCTTGCTCCAATTCACTGTAAGTGTGCTATTCTTGGTGTTGCCTATGCTCTGAGATTTTAAATTGAAATCCCCCGACTTAAAGAATGTTTTTAAAAAGTTAGCCTACATGTAAAAATAGCTTTTTTCTCTTGGTGCACATTTCTATGAATATTAACTCTTGTGTGGGTTTATGTAGCTGCCATAATGATGAGGATATAGAACAGCTCCATCACCCCCAAAACCCCCTCTTCCCGCCCTTTTATAGTCACACCCTCCCCCACCCACTGATCTGCTCTCTGTCACTACCATTTTGTCAAAGACCCGGGCTGTGGAAACTCAAAAGCATTCTCTCTGCTTCTGCCAAAGTTGCCCTTCCTTGAAGCCACAGGGCTGCATGTTCCACTGTCCTGAACAGGGCAGGAGTCGTGGGGCGTGAGGAAACGTGGAAGGACACGCCGCTCACATTTGGAGACAGTGTTTTCCGCGTTGGTGACGTCAATGCCTTCCCTATATGTTCCTCAGAAACTGGAGGGGGTGCTCCTTTCTTCCTGCATATCAGATTGTGGCTGTGGTTGAGAGCCTTTACTGGTATCATTTTTTGAATCAAGAGATACATTTTTAAAGGGCAGAGCTAATTTCATTTTTCAAGTGGCTCTGACCTGCGCAAGGTCTGTTCTCTAGAACGTGGGAATGGGTTTCTGGTTCTGTTTCCTGGGAGGAAGGTCAGGAGGGGGCTGAGTTGGAGGGGGTCTTCCGACGGCTTTAGAAACCCCAGTGGTTTTCTTGAGGGGTAGAGGGAAAAAAGCGTTCACTGAGAGCTACGTGCTCCAATTTTGATGAGAAATAAATTTTCTTAAGCAGAGTTTGCTTAAGTCAAGTTCCATGTACCTTGGAGATTAATCTTCCTCCCTACATTTACAGCTAATAATTATAATAGCTTTCCATGTGACACTAGCACTTTATGCCATCTCTAAGAACCCTGTGGGGGCTCTGAGGTTCAGGGAGGATAGTGACCTGCACAAGGTCACGTCAGAGGGAAGAGTTGATGTCAGACTGTCCTTGGGGCTGTCTGGTTTTCACGTTCTTAACTTCAGGAGCAAGTTTGCGTCTGAGAGTCTTCAGTTCAGAAAGTGCCCGCTCATGTTCTCTGGAGCCTCCCCACCCAAGAAATCAGGCAGCTGGGGTTCCAAGTCCAGCTCAGCTGATAACTCTGGGCACAAGCCTTCCCCTCTTTGAGCCTGTTTCCTCATTTATCACGTGGATCTGACGGCACCCACATCCCAGGGCCGGGAGAGGGTTACGTGGGACTACATGCAGCACGTAGCCCAATCCCTGGCAGAGTCAGAGCTCTGCAGTGGAAGGACCTGGAAGTTACAGGCGCTGACAGGGAGGCCTGGAGCAAGCTTCGAGAACTTGGTGCTGAATTTCTCCTTAAATTACCTCCCACCCCAGACCCCAGTATCATGATAGAGGTCCATTGTGCAACAAGCTCTTTCAGGAGAAAATACGCTGAGTCCACGGCTCTGTGAACTTTAAAATGAAAGAAATCAGAATTGGAGAAACCCAAGGCGGCCCCTTGAGGAAGGAGGCCTCTGATCTGCCTCGGAGGCCTAGGAGGAAGGCAGACAAAAGCAGCCTTCACTGAGGGACCAGGCAAGCTCGCTGGAGGATGGGACCCACCCTCCCATGTTTGCTCTTTGAATCATGAGCAGGAAAATCCCCCAAAACTCAAGGCTTTCAAGGGGAAGCATCTGTGTGAACATGGGGGTTTAGGGTTGCAAATCCCCAGCGAAGCATTTCTGATTAGGGAGACAGAATTGAAAGATGGAGACATGGGGCTCTCTCCATATTTTCATCTCCGACTCTGGACACTTCCTTCCCTGAGCTTGTCAATCCAGCTGAGCACATATTTCATCGTTTCCCCTCAGCGCGTGGGGATGTGTCAGAAGGTGGGGAGGGAAGGCTGCAGGGGGCATTCACAGTGGTCAGGAGTGTGGGCTCTAGAGTGTGGCTGCCTGAGTGCAGTCAACTTGGTCTTTCCTGGCTGTGTGACCTTGGGCGAGGGACTTTCTCTCTCTGAGCCCAGTGTCCTCATGCATAAAATAGGATAGCAGGTTTTTTCTTCATGAGGTTGCTGTGAGGATTTGCTGAGATGCTGAACGGAAGCTCTGAGCACCCAGCTTGGCACACGCCAAGTCTTAACATGAGTGTGCTCCTATTATTAATATGTCCATGTTATCTCCCCTTGATTTCTGAGTATACTTTCCCACCCCTTGGGTGGAGGAGGGCAGGAATCAATATTTAAGAATTGAAGAGTCATTATCAAAGAATTAGCAATGAATTAGATGACTGCTAGTAAACGTTTCCCACGGACCTAGCACACCACAAACATATTGCAAATTTTTTCCACACGCCTACAAACATCCTACAAAATAACTCCAAAAAACTCATACAAAAATAAAAGATATTTTATTTTAAAAATTTTTCTTAGGAGCTAGCCCGGTGGCGTAGTAGTTAAGTCCAACATGCTCCACATCGGTTGCCCTGGTTTGTGGGTTCAGATCCCAGGCAGGGACCTACACTACTCCTCGAGCTATGCTGTGACAGTGACGCACTTACAAAACAGAGGAAGACTGCCAACAGGGGTTAGCTTACAGTGACTCTTTCATGGCAAAAAAAAAAAAAAAAAAAAAAAAATCGTTAGTTATAACATACGTAAGAAAAACACACATAATTGACTAGCTCAATGACTTTTCATAAGCTGAACATCCTCTCCATAACCAGGACCCAGATCAAGAAACTGAACCTCACCAGTTCTCCAGAAGGCCCTCGCACCCTTCCCAAGCACTAAGCCTCTCCCAGGGGTCATCACTGTCTTGACCTCTGACGGCGTGTATTAGTTCCGCTGTTTTTGAACTTCGTATAAATGGGAGCTGCAACATGTGCTCCTTTGCGGGGCTTTATGATGTTCATGAGATCCGTCATGTGGTCGTGTGTGGCTGGAGGTCATTTTCATCACTGTAGAGCATTCTGCTGGCTGACTAGCCCACAGGATGTTTGGCCACGCTCTTTAGCCATTCTTTTGATGGGCATTTAGGGAGTTTTTACTCTGCTGCTGGGAGCACTCTTGTACACGTCTTGTGGTGCCTATGTGCACATATTTCTGCTGACCGCACAGCTGGGAGGAACTGCTTGGTCAGAGAGCAGCCGTACATTGGGCTTTAGTGGGTCTGCCCCCTGGTTTGATAAAGTGGTCGTACGACTCACCTCCCACCCGCAGTGTGAGGGCCCCTGTTGCTCCACATCCTGTGAGATTTCTGTTCCCACTTTGCAGGTGAGGAAGAGCAAAAGGGAAAGTGCCTTGTCCCAAACCTAGCTAGTGAGTCATAGGACCAGCATTCACCCATCATTTAAGCTCAGGTATTTGCTGAGCTCACACGCTGTGCCAGCCCTGCACTGGGGCAGGTGTCGTTGGTCTCCCCAGTGCACACGGTCCATACCCTCATGGAACTGCTCTTTGGGCTGGGTTGAATTTGAACTCAGATCTGTTCGGTGCCAATGTTTATGCTTTTCCTCTCCATCACCTTTTCTCTACACTCCCTTGGAGCCCAGCAAAGTGCTTGGCATGTAGGAGGTGCTCAATAAGTGTAGGTGGACTGAATGAGTGAATGGGAAATCTCCACAGGGCCTCCCCTGCATTGATGAGCAAACCCATAGATGGGCTTCTGGCTGCAAATTACAGGAAAAGAGAGTGTTCTCGGATATTTCTGGGCTGAGGAGCAAATGCAGGCATATTTAGTCTCAAGATGGACCTTTGTCAAGTCTGACTTCTGGACCCTAAACCTCAGGGCCCAAGTCGGGGGATCTCTGCACCTTCAGAGATAGAATTTATTATGGGAGAGGACAGGATGTCCACAGGGCCTGTGGTAAAGGTTTTTGGGGCAGTGGAAGCCCCACTCTGAAGGAGGCGTAAGGTCCCAGGGTGTGGAATCTCCTTCTGATCATCAGTGCATCGCTGGAGGACACTAAGTCTGGTGTGTGTGTGTGTGTGTGTCGGGGGGGGGGGTTGGCTGATTCACAGTTGGTTGAGTTCCTGAGTAGCAGCCTGTTCTATAAGAAGAAGAGGCGGTGTCAGTCACCAGCATGTCTGTCCCTCCAAATCCCACGTCCACACTGAAGGGGACCCTCATCCATCCTTGCTGACCTAGGGCCAGTGCCAGGAGCACTTGTGTTAGAACACTTTCCAAGTGATAGCTAGTGACGCGCTCCTTGCTGTCTTCCATTCTCGAGACTGTGAGCCCCGTGAGGGCGGGGACCATATCTGTTTATCTGCAGCTCAAGGGGGGTGGTCTCAGTCTGGGGTGGGGCCAGTGCTCCCTGAAGGATTGAGTGGAAATCTTGGGAGAAGCCACAAGCTCTGGTGAGAGGTAGGTGTGAGTGACTTGGTGGGGCACCGTCTGCTTGGTAGGGATCCCCTCTGCTGTCCCAGCTTTCTCACAGGACAGTAATGGTCATCATGATATGGTCACCTCTAAGAGATCTCAGAGCACATGCAGACCCCCCTGAGCAGGCCTCGCTGGGAGCTCCGTGGGGGCACCTCCTCCAGCCATCTTCCAGTCCTGAGTCCGCCTCCCTGGATGGACACAGACTCACCCATGAGGCTTTTCAACAGTTTCACATCCAGCTGCCTGAGGACTTCACCGGTCAGAGGACACACCTGGGCCAGCAGCACAGACAGAAGGGTCAGACCAGAGACCGGGAAAAGAAGGCTAGAGGCCTGTGGCTAGAAGCTTAGACTCCACTGGATTTCCACAAGCAATCATGGCAAGAGTGCTCCCTTGTATTGATCGCCAACCACATGCCATGCATGTCTCTCTCAATCCCTGTGACAATTCCATGAGCTATGGACCATAATGTTTCCCATGCTACAGATGGGGAACCCGAGACTCAGTGAGGCTAAGTCACTTGCTCAAGGACACACAGCCAGTAGATGGCAAAACTGAAATTTTAAATGGAGATCTTTCAGGTTCTTTTACCCAGGGTTTGAAACTCTTTGCTGGGCTGCCATTAGATATGCCCCGACCCTCACACTCAAGGATGCCCACGGGAAAAATACTTTTCTCCGGATTACCTGACTTTCTACCTGGTGTGGGATAACTTTTTTCAGATTGTGTCTGAGGTTGCAGAGAAAATGTTTCATCTTTGGTGGGCAATCTCTAGAAAGAGAGGCAAACGTACAGAATAGACAGATAAACACAGGCAGTATAAATGCCAGGTGCTAAGTGTTGAGTACACCTCAGACAGTCGTTGAATCCTCTGCCAGCCCTGTCCAGGAGGCATCACCGTCAGGAACAGTCAAAGCGGTGACTCAGAGGGATGATGTGAGTTGTCTAAGGTCACATGGCTCCTAAGTGCTGAGTAGACCAGAACCAGGTGAGCAGAGCTCCAGGGTACACAGTCTACCCCCTGCACTGTCCTGTCCATGAGCATCTGGCATACTCTAGGCATTCAGTGAAAGTCAGATGAATAAATGATTGGACATCCACCTAAGACTTTGTTGCTTCCATCGTTCTGGAATTCCGGAGAGAAACCTGATGCAAAGCTTGCCCTCGAGGGACTCAGTGTGTTGAGGTTGGCAGACTTGGTCAGCCAGGGTGTGGATCTTCATTTACCTGTGTTTTTCCTGTCTTGTTCACTACTGTTTGCCCAGCATTGAGCCCACCATGCCTTGCACACGGTAGGCTCTCAGTAAATATTTGTTGAATGAATGAGGGATGAGGAGGAGCTTTAGAGAAGAAGGGAAGGGTATTCCAGGCAAAGGATCAGCACGTGCAAAGGCACAGTGGTCTGCAAATGCATGGCATGTTGAAGGAGGGATGGTTCCTTCTGAGACATTAGAGGGCAGAGGGCTGCAGAGTAGGGCAGGGGAGAGCACAGTAGGACCTTGAGTGACATCCAGCAGTTTGCTGTTCATCCAGAGGGCTCTGGAGAACCACTGGAGGGTTAGGAGCAGAGACTGCAGTCATGACCAGTTTTCTGTGTTAGAAAGTTACTTCTGCTGCAGGAGAGAATGGACTGTAGGTGGTGAGGTCTGAGTTGGGGGAAGTCAGAGGACACTCCTGCAAAGACCCAGGTCGTGGACTATGAGCGGGGACAGTGGCTGTGGGATGGAGAGAAATGGAGCAAGTGGGGGCGGCCAGGAGGTCATTGATGGGAGCGGGTGAAGAGGGGCTGTGGGGAGTGAGGAGGGAGAGTCTGGCTTCTGGGAGGCGGCAGGGCCGACACTGAGGTGGGGACGTGGGAGGAGAGCAGATCCTGGGGAAAGGGTGAGATCCGTTTGGGGCTCATCCGGGAGGTGGTGGAGCTGTGTGGCCGCAGCTAGGAATGGTCACCCTTGGGAGGGGCAGCTGGGACCTTACTGAGTCAGGACTGTCGTCTGGACGCTGCTGGGCTCCACGCCGCAATCGCCTATCACCAGATCCCTCCGGCCAAACTCGTCTTTCTCCAGCCAGAACTCCACAACGAGGTTCGTGTGCACATGCGCCTTTATGATCTCATTATTGAAGGGCCTGGGGACAAGAGAGAGGAGGAGGGGAAAGGGCAGGAGACGGAGGAAGAGCAGGGGTGGAAGCAGCTGAGGAGAAGAGTGGCTCTTTAGACAAAAGGACAAACCGGCCCCCTGGGCTCCTCCCGGCCTGCATGTTGAATCCTGCAGTCGGTGATTATGAGAAAACCGCTATGAGCCAGAGCGGCTTCTGAAAGTCCTTTAAATAGACCAGATTATGGGCCTTTGGAAATTCAGAAGCTGAGAGTTAATCTTATTTTTAAATCCTCACCGCTTAGCTGCAGCCTCCCTTTCCTTGGGGGCTGTGGATGTTAGAGAGTGGTTTGAACAGGAGGAAGGAAGGATGATGAGATATTCAGAGCATCCCTCTTTTTTTTAATGTCAGTGTAGTGAACTCACGTAGGTTTAAATGAACAAATGTCCTGCTTCCAGTGACCAATGAGGGCCATCCATACGTCAGCCAAAGAAATCAAGGAACAGAGACATGCAGTGACTTGCCCAAGATCACACAGCCAGTGAGTTCAGAATCCATGATTTGAAACCAGGTTGGAGTCAGATAGATCTGGGTACCCAGGTTGCCAAATTCCCCTCCCCCGCAGCTGCCAGGTTCCCATCAGGAGGAGCAGCGCCCCTCAGACCCCACTTCTGTGTGACGCACAGTCTCAGGTCAGTGTCGAATCAAGGGAGAAGTTTGCAGAGAACCACTCCTTCTGGAAAGATATCCAGATCTCGCCACAGTCCAGCTGAATGTTGGTGATGTTGGCACTGCACAAGGAGAGAGCAGAGGCCCCGAAAGAGGGAGGGACCATAGACCTGACGGCCTCGGGCTGAGAAACAAGGCTGGCCTGTCTGTAGAAAGGGCCTGGCAGTGGGATTTGGAGTCAGATCCTTTTACAGATGCTCTGAGGGCAGGAAGCCCCTGCAGGAGCCTCAGAATTCCTCCCAGGTCCAGCCAGGTCACCTCTGGGGGAGGAGAGAACACACACCCCTGCAGCCCCTCCGTGAGCTTCGTTTCTCTGACTTTTCTCCCGGGTTTGTGGACAAGGGCTTTCGATGCAGCCCAGTGCAGGGGACGGCCAAAAGCCTTAACAGCCACCCTGCAGGGCCACTGAGAGAGGGTCTCAGACGCAAAGCCCCCTAGTCACTGAGGAGGCCCTTGGGGAGGGCTGGGTCTGCACCTGGGGGAGCGGGTGTCTGAGTAGACGGTTTGAAGCCTGGCGCGCCTCTTTGGGTGTGGACTGATGGAGTGTTAGCGCGGCGTGGTGGGAGGGTTGCTGCTGCCCTGTGCAGCCCGCCCTCAGTCCGCCTGCCCTGGATGGGCCTCAAGTGGACCCAGGACCCCGGGGAACAAAGGACTGCGAGCTTTACTCACCCAGGAAATGGAGACAGAGGAGGTGGTGCTGGGCCCCCGCAGCACCAACGAGACCGGCTGAATGGCCGTGGCCGTGTGGCCGTCCAGGCGGACAGTGGGAGGGTCAGGGGTGCTGACGATCAGTGCCACACTCCCTCTGGACTGGCCAGAAGTCTGCATAGGCTTAAAGAAGAAAAGGTGCAGGCAGGGACAGTAGAGGTGTTCCTTAGCCCTCAGCTTGGAGGATTGGGAACAAGACCACCTTAGGAGTCAGGCTGTCTGAGTTTCACTCTAGCTCTGCAGCAACTTATTGTGTGACCTTGGGAAGGTCACTCACCCTCCCTCGGCTCCTTTGAGGTGAGATGACATCCTCCTTCTCCTGGGCTTGCGTACGAGGTAAGAGCATAGACTTTGGAGCCAGAGTTCTAGCTCTGCCACTTGCAAGCTGTGTGGCCTGAGACAAGTTTCCCAATCTCTCTGTGTCTCAATTTTCATCTTGTGAAATGGGGATGATAATCACACCTACCCCATAAGGTTGTTGTGGAGACTAAATGAGTTAATTTGTGCAAAGTGCTTAGAACAGAACGCGGCACCTAGTGACGCTGTACGCCTGTTAGCTGTTGTGGTTATGGTTATTATTGTTGTTCGTCCATCAGGGGCCATATTCTAAGAGCCTTTGCAGAGAGGCCATTGAGCATGGATTTCAGAGTCCGGGACCGTGTTCAGATCCTCGTTCTGCCGCGTACTGAGCAGTGTGAGCCTGGGCCAGTGGATTCGGCCTGCGGAGCCTCTGCTTGCTCCCATGTGAGAAGCGGGGAGCGCCCAGGATTGGGTTGACCCAGGGGAGGGGCCTGGCACAGCCGCTGCTTGCTGTTATCCACCGTGTGCACATCCGTCTGCCTCGGCAGGCTCGGAGTCTTGTTCAGCCGTGGACAATAACGACAGCCAGTGCCGTGGTCGCCCGGGCGGGACCGTGGGCTGAGCACCTTACTCGAATCGCCTCCTTCAACCTCACATTGCACGAAGCACGTGCAGGGGTCTTTGGATCCAGCAGGAAACCCTGGCCGACTGAGCATGGGCTGTGGCCCACCCCACCCTGCCCCGCTCCCAGAGTCCCTCCCGAGATCCTGGCCAGGGTGCTGGGGGAGCAGCTGCAACACACCCACCTCGGGCCCGGGCTCCAGCTCTCTCAGTGACAGCAGCTGAATGAGGGCGGCCGCCTTGACAAAGGGCAAAGTGCGTGTTGGCCTTTAGAATCCTGCAGGTCCGTCCTGAGCAGGTCCAGGGGGGCGTCAATGGGTTCAACGAGATGTAACTGTCCCCAGCTGGAGACACCACCTGCACACCTGCCAGTCTCAGTGTGGGAGGACCATTCGCCAGACTTCCCATCATGACCTCTCTGGAAAGTTCTTTTTCTTTGTTTCACTGATCTCTCCCCCAACATTTTATTGTGAAAGCTTCCACACAAAGCAAAGTTGAAAGACTGTTATAGAGAACATTTGTATACTTATCACCTAGATTCTTCTGTTAACCTTTTCCTATCCTTGCTTTATCACATTTCTATCCATCTATCTGTGCTCCATTGATTTTTGAAAACCGAAAGTCATTATAGAAAACAGTGCAAAAAAGTAAAAAATAAAAGTCCACCCCAACAGCTCTTCCGCTTTTCCCCTAAATCCTATTCTCAGGGTAACCACCTTTGCCATTTTGGAGCATACTCTGACAGGCTTTTTCTACACACGTATAAACATGGATAGATGGGAACATTCTAAACACACGGTCCCGCACCTTGTTTGCTCCTCTCAACGTCAGCACATAGAGAACAACCCCATTCTTTTTAACAGCTGCATAGTATTGTGCATTGTATGAACATAAGCTGACTTATTTTCCCAATTCCTTATCGATGACACCTAGATTTTTATTTTTCACTCTATAACAAGTGAGGCTGCAAAGACCTCTTGCACGTACATCCTTGCCCACTGCTGTAAGAATCTCTGCAGACGTAGAATTGCAGGGTTTACTTCCAGCTGTCTCAGAGCTGCCAACCTGTGTGGGATGGAGGGAAGGGCAGGGGGAGGCAGGAGACCTGGCTCCAGTCCTGATCCCGCCTGCTGGGATCACTTTCCCTGTCTGGGCCTTGGTTTCCTCATGTGAAAAATGGAACAAGTACATTAGATCTCCTCCAGATATGGATCTTAGGGTTTCACACTTCACCATTTACTGAGCACCACTGTGTGCCCTTCACAGAGTATACCATCCTTAGTCCCTGCCCTTGAAATGGGGGAATGGGGAACACACAAAGTTAAATAAACAAACACTCACTATACATACAGGTGTGTGTATGTTTATATATAACTTTACTCACACACATACGCACAGTGTGCTCAGTGTTCAGAAGGAAAAGAACAGAGAGAGAGGGAAGGCAGGGGTTGGGGGAGAGCTTTCTTTAGACATTTAGATGCGGTGGTCAAGGAGGGGCTCTCTCAGGAGGCGACATTTGCACTGAGACCAACAGAGGAGGGGCAGCGTTTCAGGCAGAGAGACCTGCGTGTGCAAAGGCCCTGTGGTGGGGACCAGCCCCGCCTGTGAGGCTGGCGTGTAGTGGGTGAGGACGTGCGGCTGGAGAGGCGGCCAGGGCCAGATCACACAGGGCCCTGGGAGCTGCAGAGGAGACTGGACTTTGTTCCGAGTGCGGTGAGGAGCTGCTGGGGGCTTCTGAGCAGTGATGGGTCTGGGTCCCTCCCTCATCTGATCCCCTCGTCCACCCTGGGACTTCCTCTTCTTGCAGACCTCAGTGTGTGCCTCCTTGTCACCAGTCAGGCCACCTCCTCAGAGATGTCTTGACTGACTGCAGCGTCCAGGGTAGCCCTCTCATCTCTGCCAGCCACTTACTGATCCATTGCTCTGCTTATTATAAGATGAATTACCTTATTTATCTGACTGTTTTCTTGTTCAGTTTCTATTCCCCCACTAGACTCTGAGCTCTGCAAGGGCAGGGACCCTGTGTGCACAGGGCCTGGCACACAGTGGGCCTTCAGTAAATACTTGCAGCATAAATGAATGCCAGAATGAATGAAGGAAGAGAGTAATAACTGAGGAGGCTGGGTGTTCAGGGAAGTCCTCCCAGAGAAGGGGACTTCTACACTGGATTCTGAAGGCTGACTAGGAGTGCTCCAGGGGAGGGGAAGTGACTTACCTAGGCCCACTCAGAAAGCATGTCTGCCAGCTAGGCCTTGGTTCCCTCGTGTGAAAAATAGAGTAATACAGTTATGTGTCCCCTCCCTGCATCCCTCCCCTTCCTCGAGCACTCACTGTGGAGTTCTGGGGGTCCACGAGGTTCTCCTTGCTGGTGTAGAGGCAGGACAGGATGTCATTGTAGAGGAGGGGGTCTTGGGCAGGGCTAGGAAGGCCCAGACAGGCCTGCGTAACTTGGAAGCTCAGAGAGGCCGCTTCCTTCTCACCGGGTATCTTTGTCTTCTCTTTCCTCTCTCCTTGCTTTCCTTTTCTTTTTTTTTAACCCCTTTCTTGCTTTCCCTTTTCTCTCCTCCAACTCTTTATTCCTTCTTGATTCTCCCTCTCTGCCTCTGTCTCTTTATTTCTCTCTCTGATAAAGATCTCTGGGAATTTCAAGGAAGGAGAGACCACACGTTGCAGTGGAAGTCATGGCAGGCTTCCTGGAGGAGGTAGCTTTTGTACTGGGTAAACGTAAGCATCATAGATAGTGGCCACCTTATGCGGCAGGTTCTGTGCTAAGTGTGTCACATGGGTTGGCTCATCTCTTCCCCACAACCACCCCATGTTGGCTGGGTTCTGTGAACGATCACATTGTACTGGTAAGGAAACTGAGGCTCCTAGACGTCAAATAGCTTGTCCAGGGCCCCAGTGTTAGGAAGCAGTCAAGCTGAGGTTTGACCTGGGTGGACGCATCATGCTCTTGGCCATGACGTTCAGCATGGAGGCTGGAGATGCTGGTGCGTGGTGTGTGCAGCTGTGGCCTGAGCCTGTCCCTGATGTCCTTGGTGACTGTAGACAGCGAGGCTGGGAGAGGCAGCCCCAGCCCTGTGTCTCAGCGAGGGGCTGAGCAGCCGCTGTGGGGCAGGAAGGCTGGGCACCTGCCTCTGCCTGGTGGGCACGCAGGAGTGGGCAGGTACTCATTGCTCCAGGACCTCGATGCTCAGGTTCCCTGGTGGGGTGTGGCAGTCGTCGAAGGCCATGTGGGTCTTGTTCCCTGTCTGTTCCAGCCGTACCCCGATGCGAATGTTCTTGATGACGCTGAACCGCAGGATCCTGCAGGGGCAGCGTGTCTAGGCCGCTCCAAGCCACAGCCCAAGGGCGAGGCCAGAAGTCACAGGCCGGTGGCCTGCGGTGGCACGGAGGGCTCAAGTGAGAAACTAGGGGAGTTCATTAAAAGTAGAGTTCACACTGTGGGAAACCTGAAAAATCTGACAACACCGGGCCGGTGTCCTCGCAGGTGGCAATCACCTGGGGCTGACGGTGACCTCGAGATGGGCCACAGGCTTAGTCTCAGCCCGGCACCTGCTCAGAGCAAGCGCTGGTCTTGTTTTGGGTCCCCAGAAGCAGACCCTGAGACCAGGATCTGAGAGCGGGGAGCTGATTGGGGAGCTGATCCCGGGAGACGCTGGTAAGGGAGGGAAAGTGAGGCGGGGAAGGAGGAGCCCATAAAGGTGTGTCATCAAGCAAGTGGTCCCACAGGCACCTGGGGCTCAGACCCGCTGGGGCACTGTGGGAGCCAGTGTGGTGCTGTTCCCTGCCCCTGAGGGGGGAGGAGGCGGGGTTGTTTATTCAGCAACCTCCAGGAAGCCCCAGGACCTGGAAGCTGTGGCCATAGCTGTTTTGGAGAAGAGCCCAGCTTGGCTGGTGTCGGAGCCACTTGCCTCTGACAGCATCATGTGGGCTGGGACAGACATCCCTTCACTCGGGCAGGTGGGACCCAAGACCAGAGCCCCTGCCCCATCCTCCAGGCTCCTTGGAAGCCCCTCAGCCCCCAGCAGACCCTATATGACCCTAGGGAGCCAGAAGAGACCTACCCAGAAAAGAAGGAACTCGACGTTCTCATCTCCCTTGTGAGTGAGGGTCAAACTCAGATTTAATATGATTTAGAAAAGTCAAGGACTGTGATGTGTGGGACGCAGCCCACAGAGTGTGGCTGGGAGTCGAGGATACGTGGCCTGCACTGAGCAACTGCCCAGCAAGTGTTCGTGGGCCCTGGTGTAGGTGCCACACTCAGGGTCCTGTCCTGGCCCCTCCGTGTCCCTCTCGGCCCAGCCCGTGTCCTTTAGATTGGAGAAGCTCATCCCACTGCCTTCCCAGGCCGCCAGCCGTTCTGACGCCTGTTTTTGCCCTGAAGTTGGGGAATACCTTTTCCTGAAATGCACACCCACCCCTTCCTGCAGGGCCCCTCGTGTGACTGAAAGGCTCTGTGTGCTGGGGCCGGCCCAGAGGCTGGAGAACAGGGGCCCTGTTGTCTGTCCTGAACCTGCTGGCATCAGAGAGGCCAGAGAGACAATGGCAGTCACACACTGTCCAAGTGGGAAGGACCTTCAATGATAAGGCCCAGCATCCCGGAGGCCAGGTAACAGCAGTGACAATGACGTCACCCACAGAGGACATTGTCTGAGCACCTTCCATGTGCCAGGAGCCCTTCTCTCTCATTTCATCCTCACCACAGCTGTCCAAGGTGGGGACGTGATTCTCTCCATTTATAGAGAAGGAAACTGAGGCCCACAGAGGGGAAGCCACATCTCAGGGTCAACCAGCCATTGAGGGGCCAGGCCAGAACTCCAAGCCTGCCTCCAGAGTCACGCTGTTCAGAGCCCTCGACCCCCGACACCGCCAAGATCAACACAACGTGCATCCCTGCCAACGAGGTTGTCCCACCATACGTGGTCTTGAGGCCAACAGGGAGGGTACTACAGGCTTTCTTATTCCTGAAGCCCAGGGAGGTGGCCGAGACCCTGGACATTATCCACATGTGGTCTGATGTGGCCCACACAGAGCTCAGACATGGCCCCGACTGGCTCAGAGGGGCCTGAATGACCCAGATGTGGCTTGGATGTCCAGCCCCCAAGGCTGCTGGGGCAAAAAGACTCCTGAGCTGGGACAAGGATGCACTCCAGACTACAGGAGTCACAGGCAAGTATTTATTTTTCACAGAGAGGGGCAGTCTACAGAGTTGGCTCCCACACTCCCACTGGGACCCAGCCCGCCCTGGATGGCCACCGTCCAAGTCTTCACTGGGAGAGAGGAGAGTGGTCCGGGGTTCTACGAGGAGGCCTGGGTGACCACGAGGGCATCCTGGAATCGGAGGAGAGAAGTCATTTGGGGATTTTCCCTCCTGCCTTGTGGTTTATGCCCGTTGGTCTTCCACAAGGTGACCGCCGGCACTGGGGGTCATGATCCTGAACTCCCGCACACAGAACTCTGGGAAAGGTCAGAGGAGCAGGGTCTGCGTGTGAGCGGTGACTCTCTGCCTGGGTCGGGGCACAGGCAGAGTGCCTGCACGCAGAGAGCGGGATTGTGCAGGGCTGTTGTCCCCAAGCCCGGCTGACCCCCAAACTCCTCGAGAAGTTGTGTAGAACGCAGACTCCTGGAGGTCCACTGGGACCCAGCAGCTAAAATGTTGACAACGGTCTGCCAGATCCAAAGAGTGAAATGATACCTTCCCAACACAAACTGCACATGATGGATTTTGTTACGCAAGTTGATTTTAAAAAGAGAAAAGTTGTGAAATGCCCCCCAAGGAGAGCTACAAGAAATGAACCAAGCTCCAGCCATCCAGTTTTGTGGACGCCACTTGTCCATCCCACACGGAGCCAGTGCAGTACGAGTCTGAGATAAACTGCTTATGTTATAATGGGACTATTGTAATGTCGTCCACTAGTGCATGACTGTGTTTTCGGACATCTGCTGGGTTTTATGGATGAGGAAACTGGACTCAGAGAGGCCAAAGGATCAGCCTGAGCTCCATGGCTAGAGAGAGGCAAAGCTGGGATTTGAACCGGCCCTCTGGTCCCTGAGTCTGGACTCTCGGCCTCTGTACCATACACAGTACCGTTCTCATTATTCTCCATCACAGCCAGCTGAATGATGGACACGGTTTTTGAGGGTGGGCAGCTGATAATAAGTCAAATGTAAATTTGCCTTTGAAGATGGTTAACAAAGCTTCCTAATCTCCCCAGAAATGTGACCCCATTGAGGGCATTTTTTTTTCTTTTGAGGAAGATAAGCCCTGAGCTAACATCTGCTACCAATCCTCCTGTTTTTGCTGAGGAAGACTGGCCCTGAGCTAACATCCATACCCATCTTCCTCTACTTTATATGTGGGATGCCTGCCGCAGCATGGCTGCCAAGCGGGACTCTGTCCGCATAGGATCTGAACAGGTGAACCCTGGGATTCCTCAGTGGAATGTGCAAACTTAACCGCTGTGCCATGGGGCTGGCCCCATTGGGGGCATTTTTGAGACTTCCTTTCCTCTGTGGATTTCTCCAGAACTAAACAGCTCAGGGATTCAGTGGTACCAATCCACAGCTTTGGGGAAATCAGGAGTAATAAGAGTCAAAGGTTTGGTCCCAAGTCCTCCTTGGCCTTGGGTTGGACACCTTGACCATGGAACGGTGGGCAGTCACCTGTGGATTTTCGTAATTGTTGATGAATAGAGACTCCAAGAGGGCCAGGGTTTCATCTGTTTTGTTTGCTGCTGTGATCAGTGCCTGGCACACAGTAGGTGCTTAGTAACTGCCTGCTGGCTGGCTGACTGAGATGGCCTATCTCACCGTCACTGGCTCTTGCAGAGGTTGGGGCTCAAAGCAGGGGGTTCTCAGGACAGGTGCTGGGTGCCAGTCCGACTCTGCCACCTACTGGGAGTGTGACCTTGGAGATGGACTTGCCATCCTTGAGCCCCGGTTTGCCCCTCTGTAAAATGGGGATTGTAACGGGATCCACCGCATAGGGCGGGTGTGAAGACTGTGTGCGATGCTGCCTATACCTGAATGCCTGGTACAAAGTTACGGGCTATTAATATTATTCATGATAATACTCAGGGGTTGGGGTGATGCTGCTACAGCTCCCCTCCCAGCAGCTGCCACGGAGAGTCATTTGCTCAGCAAGCATTTATTGAGCATCTACTGCATGCCAGGCCTTACTGAATGAATGAACAAATGAATGAATGACAGATAGGATGAAAAAGCTGGAGGTGTATTGACCCCAGGCCAGGATGGTCGCTCTCTTACACTTCCAGATGAGGAATTGAGACCCTGAGAGAAGAAGGGACTTGCCCAAGGTCCCCCAGGAGTGACCAGTGGGGCCAGGATAGGAACACAGGCCCCACCTCCCAGCCCAGGGCTCTCCCAGCGACTGTGCCCTCCCTGGGGCAGGACATGGCTCTACTCACATTGGTCAGAGAACATGAGGCTGCCTCGAATCCCAAGGCCTTCACCATTGACACTGGGATCCTGGAACTTAATTTGCCTGAAATAACAAATGTGGTCAGACACTGGTGGCCTGGGGTGGCATTGGGCAGCCGTGGGCAGGCTCACAGTTCCCACAGGGGGGCTTGGGACCTGGCACGCCTGATTCAGACCGTCCCTTCTGCCTCTGCTCACACATTCTCTGGCCCCAGCATCTCCCAGCCTCAACTCCCCACCCTTTGCCTCCAGCACTGGCTTCTGTCTGGCTCCTCACATCCTCTCATGCTTCTGCTCCAGAGCTGTCCGGAGCTCCTATTATCCACAGCAGAGGGATCTATGTTTTGACATTTCCCACTCAAATCAAATAAAGAAATGAAAAAGGCAGGGTTGGCCTAAGTTCCAAGTTCTCCCCACCCCTATGACCAGGGGCTTAATGAGAGTAATTCTACCTTTTCTCTGGTTTCCACCATAGTGACACAGATAACAATGCCAACATCAGCTGTGGCTAAGAAACGTTGAGCACTGACTGTGCCTGGCACCCCTTTTTGCTCTCTGCATAATCATCTTTTTTATACCTCTGATGAAGGTACTCTTATTTCTCATTTTACAGATGGAGCAAGTGAGGCTCAGGATGACAAGGCAGCTTGTCTAAGGCCAGGCAGCCTGCAGGAGGGGTGTCCGGACTCGAACCCAGGCCTGCCTGAGGCAAACGGAGTGTGACCTTGTTGGCTGCTGACACTCTGTCTTCTCCTACTGTCGGCCTGTGAGGCCATTCATTACCTGGTGCATCGTGGCATGCCTGGGCTCTGCCACGAGTAAAGGAATGAGGCTGGGGAGTTGGGGATGGGAGAGGTCATTTCCAGGTTGGTGACTGGAAAGGCTTCCTGGAGGAGATGGATTTGAACTGGTCTCTGAGGCTGGACAGAAATGAATGCAAGGGGCCCCACATGGAGAGGAGGGCAGCAGAAGGAAAGCATTGCCTGTGAAGCCCTGGGGAGCGGAGGGTCAGACAGCAAAGGACACACCATTTTCATTTGGCAGCAGTGCGGAAGTGAGCATCTCAGCGGTGGTGTCTTTCAGAAGCTCAGACTGTGAGAGAGAAAGAGCACCATCACCCTGACTGAATCTGGAGTCCTCCCAGCTGTTCCATCTCAAGGGCAGTCGGGGGAGATGCTGGAATCCCAGGTCCCCTGCTGGTCAGAGCTGCGAGGGCTCCCAGGGAACTGGAGAGTCTGGGGGCAGCACAAACTCAGTGGGCCCTCAGCCTGGGGGTGGGGGATTGGGGCACATTAGAGGGATGCCCCCGCTGCCCCCACACTCAGGGGCTCCATGGCTCTACTATGTTGTGTTCCAGTGCTCTGTTAGGCGCTCAGTGAATGCCTGAGCCAGGAGGCTGGACTTTGTGGCTGATAATGGGGAGGCCAGGGAGCCCATCACGGGGCTGCCTGTGGGGGCCTTGTTCAAAGCAGATCCTGAGCAATGTGTCTTTTCAAAATGGCCCATCCTTGGCTATCCCTCATGTCTCCAGGGACCATCTGTTAATACTTACGTCGAACAGGCCAATGCTGGAGTTCATCAGGTGGATTTGATCAGCGCTGCAACAGAAGATGCCCGTGAGAATGGCCCCTCAGAGTCCATTCATTTATTCAGCCAACAACTATGTATTGGGAACCTACCCCAGGCATGGTGCAGACTCTGGAAGTATGGCAGTGGACCAAATAAAATCCTTGCCTTGATACCTAACCTGAAGTGAGTTTTCTCACCTGTTGTGCAGCAAGACAATCTCTGACACTGGAGGTAGTGGAAGAAAGTAGGAATTTTATTATTGCACAGTGCTGAACAAGGAGAGAGGGCAGCTAACACTGAAATCCCAAACTCCCCGAAAAGCTAAAAGGAAAGGTTTTTCTTTGGGGTTTTAGGTGGGGGTGGGGGAGCATATGGCCTTGCTGGTTGGAGCTTTCCCGCCAGCCTGGCTCTTTGCAGGGAAGAAATAATGAATCCAAGTGCTCGTCCTTGCCAGTGTCTTTCTCCATGGAGGATAGTGGATTCTGGAGCCAGGAAGCCAGGGAGTAAGCAGGGAAAAAGTGTTTTGGTTTTAACCCCATATATACTGGGTTAAATGTAGGGAAACTGATATCAGGGTCGGTATCAGTTCCCCCCTATTTTATGTCCATCCTTCAATCTTGAGGGATTTGGGGTGGCGACCAATCTAGCTACTTCCTGCTGAATCAGGGCGTAGTTTGTTCCATCTCACTGAAGCAGTCTTTTAATAAAGTGATGATGCATGTAGGCTCCCAAAGTTAGGCCTGTATCATGTGAGTAACCAGGTATTTTAATAAGAAGTTTTCCTAGAGAAACAAAAAGAGAAAAACAAGGTGCATGGTTGGAGCAAATTATAAAGTAGTTCTTGAGCCCAGGGGGCAGCCAACCAAGATTCCTAGAAGTCAGGCTCAAAGCATCTTTTGCAGTTTGCAATGTCCCTGATGGTGTCATCGGGCATGCAGGTGGCTTTCTGAGAGGCTCACCCAGCAGCAGACGTGAGTCTCTCCTAAGTTTGTCTCAAGTCCTCCAGCTTCAGTTTGCAAGGATTCAGGGGAAAAAAGGCAGGTTTTGTTTTCAATGATTCCGAGTGAAAATGATGGGGAAAAATCCTGAAAATGTTAGTTTGGAGGTTTGTAGCCAGATATTTCAGGAGACTAGAAGAATTCAGGATCCAGTCCGGTTAACAGATGTAACAAAAAATCTTGAAGACAATTGACAGAACCCAAATCCAACATCTACACATATGTATTATAGTTTCTATTGAAACATAATTTTTCTCTCTCTAAAATTACCCTCAGTTTCACTAGACATAGTCAAATTAAGACTAACTGGTTTGCAAAATAGTTCTAGTTTTTAATAAATTTGGCATAATTATTTACATAAGTACAGCAAGAATAGTAATTGATTATATAGGCTCTTTCAAATATGCTTTGCTGGAACCTTGTAAGGAATCTCAGGTTGAACTTTAAAAGTCTCTCGACGAAAGCCAAGCAAAGGACCTGTCATCAGATTCCACCTGCAGTACCTACAGATTTGGGTGAATCCCTCTCTTCTTGAGATTCCCCAAAATATTGAGGTTCCTTGTGTCTGCCACAGGGAGCAACATTCTTTGCTCAACCTTGCCAGGTCTCTGAACCCATAAGCAAGGTACCAGGCCAATATTTCCAAGTGGCTTTATTCCAGAATGTCAACCTTTGTTCCTCAAAAGCTGTCTTGTCATATCTGAGCTTTGTGTTTTGCTCAAATATGATGTTCCAGTCAAAGCCTTGGTGTTATAACCAGTGTTTCTAATCGTGTCCTGTTATAAGAAGAACAGATTCTTATTGAATTTATGCAAACAACTATATTGCCATAAGAATAAGAATACTTACTCATCAGGGGTTTTTGCATTTTGGAGGGCTCAGATGGGGAGAAAAAGATGAATGCTTCAATTTTGTTTACAGATTGCTATAAATCATAGTTCCTTAAGAGAATAGAGAAAAAGTTTTCTTAAAACTGAAAAAAACCATCAAAAATCAGCAATATGTCAATCAAAAATTAAAATCATCCTCATCAGTTTATTTTTTCCTGTGTAATTGGTTCTTGATCTTAATCTTGTTAGCAGTTTCCTGAAGTTATCAGTTTTTCTGTTAGAGTTCTATAATTTCTTACCCAGTTCAGTTTTATAATCTCAAAGTTTATTAGAAACCTGTATTTCTAGTGTCAGAGACATTTCCATGAATTTCTCTGAAGATGAAACACATTTGCAAAAACATCAAACAACTGTCTGTAAATAACAAAACACCCAAAAGTGGCGATTTACAAAGACATTTGACCATCTCTGTTATGTACAACACTTTGAGATAATAACTAAAATTATGGCTGACAATGAGAACAGATCAGAATTTTAGATAATCTTTAAAATACTTGTATCAATAACACTCAATCACATAATGCCATTTAAGAAAGTTTATCATTACTTATTTGACAACGCTTTCTATATAGTCTAATATGTCAAACGAGCCTAATTAATTTAGTATTTTTTTCTTATAGGAAGAGAGCAAATCTCTCTGAGAAGTCCCAGGGGTCCTCTGAAAATCCCCAGAGGAACTCTCCCTCCTCTTCCAGGTCAAAAGAAAGCTTTTATTCATGACTTGAATATTTGTGTGTTTGGGGAAGCTTGTCAAAAATATTAAAAGCTTTAAAACATTTGTGCAGATAGGAAACAAAACTCACTGCGAAACCACGTTCAGGTATCTATTCAAAGTGACAACAGAAACAGTCAAGGGGAAACAGAGTTAAAATAGCCAAAAAAAAAAAAAACCTTTTCATAATCTTTTTATCAAGAACAGATGAAAAGTCTAGGAAAATTATCCTTTTAAGAAAGAGGAGACCAAGTTTTAATTTTGTACCAGTTTACTTTTAACATATAAGTTTATTTACTTAATTGGATTTATTTTAGTCTTAGCCAACTTGACCATGCACAAAACTCTTTAGGGCTTTACTTTCACAAACCTTTGGTTACTTATTTTTTACATTCAGAACTTGTTCCAGTACTTTAGGATAAATTTATCTTTCTTAACTCAAGAAACAAAAATATTTTTATTCTTTATACCTTTTTACTGAAAACATATATTTTACTTTCTTTGTATACAGACCTTTTAGAAATATGTTTTCTCATACAAAATTTCTCAGCATACATAAAACATGCTTATCAATAAGCCTAAGCACTTTTCAGTTTCTTTGATATAAGAAACCAAAGGCAGACAAACATATGCTTAGTAGTTAACCTTTAATATTTTATGTTATGTGGAAATGACCTAGATGCCCAATAAACTGTTATTATTTAACTTAACTTAGTAAAGCTATAAAGTTTGTTTCCAAAAAGATTTTGGAAGCTGTTTTTTAAGTATGCAGACTATAAAACATAATTACTGTACTTAAAAATTCTTACCCAGTTTTAACAATTAGGCTTAAACTACTCTTAAAACTTCATGTGACATTAAAGCAGTTAACTATCATCTTAAGTTGTTTTAAGTAAATACACCATAATATATGATTATTGTTAAAACGTTTTTCCAAAATCTTTTATCCTTTTTTGCATTTATTTAATTTACCTGTTCTCGACAATTATATTTAGATTATCTATAAAAACCTCATGAGACATTAAACAAAATCAGCTATTATACTGAGTTATTAGTCTTGCTGACAAGTTTTGTAACAGAGATGACATGAGCTCATTTGACCAGGAAACCCAGGCTGTATTTCTGTATCATATCCAATGCAGATAAATCTGAGATATGTCTGTTTTAAATCAAACCAGCATATTTAAACAGGCTCTTACTTATCAAAGATCATTTTATATCATGTTCAATAACTGTCTTTTAGAAGTTTTGACATATTAATCAAAGACTACATTTCATTATGAGAGATTTTGAATTCTCTCTTTTCTGAAACAGAGGTTTCCCAGAATGGCCATTACATTTTTAAGTTATTTCAAAAGTTTGCTTATTTTTACTTGTTTAATTTTAGATCACGAATTTCAGGGGAGTTGAAGCAAAGCTCAGGTTGCTGGGAAGCTCAGCAAGAGAGGAGAGAAAAGCAGCAGATTTGGCTTTGGCTGCTGGCATGTTTAATTATTTTCTCTTAAAGAGGCAGTAAAGAATTTCTGATTTTATTTAGAAGCCTCAAAAGATTAAAACAGGCTTTCTGCTGTTGTAGCTGGCTTTTCCAATTGCCTATGTAAATACACCAGTTTGGGTGAACTGAAATCAGCCCATTTAAACATACCAATTTTTACCAAATTTTATCTTAATTTTACCAATTCTTATACTTTTAATTATAACTTACATTAGAATTCCATTAACAAGTTTTGGTATTACAATATTACATAGGGAAAGCATTCCCAGCTAGACATAACATTTATTCCCAAAGAAAACATCCAGGCAAAGTTGACATAACTTCAGTTCCCCTGAAATTCCTGATCTAAAATTAAGCAAGTAAAAATAAGTAAACTTCTGGGGCTAGCCCCATGGAAGAGTGGTTAAGTTCGCGTGCTCTGCTGCAGGCGGCCAGTGTTTCGTTGGTTTGAATCCCAGGCGCGGACATGGCACTGCTCATCAAACCACACTGAGGCGGCGTCCCACATGCCAAAACTAGAAGGACCCACAACGAAGAATATACAACTATGTACAGGGGGGCTTTGGGGAGAAAAAGGAAAAAAAATTTAAAAAATCTTAAAAAAAATAAACTTCTGAGATAACTTAAAATTGTAATGGCCATTCTGGGAAACCTCTGTTTCAGAAAAGAGAGGATTCAAAACCTCTCATAATGGAACACAGTCTTTGATTAATATGCCAAAAATTCTAAAAGACAAAGTTATTGAACATGATATAAAATGATCTTAAGTAAATAAGATCCTGGTTTGATTTAAAATAGACATATCCTCAAAGTTACCAGCATTGGATATAATGCAAACATACAGCGTGGGTTTACTGGTCAAATGAACTCATGTTATGTCTGTTACAAAATTTATCAGCAAAACTAATAACTTAGTACAATAACTAATTTTGTTTGATGTTTCATGAGTTTTTTGTGTATGATCTAAATATAATTGCTAAAGACAGGTAAACTAAATAATGTAAAAGGATAAAAGTTTTGGGGAAAACTTTTTAAGAATAATTATATGCATTATGATGTATGTACTTAAGACAACTTAAAATGATGGTTAACTGCTTTAATGTCAAATGAAGTTTTTAAGAATAATTAAAAATAGTTGCTAAAACTGGGTAAGAATTTTTAAGTACAATAATTATGTTTTATAGTCTGCATACTAAAAAAGACAGCTTCCAAAATCTTTTTGGAAACAAACTTTATAGCTTTACTAAGTTAAGTTAAATAATAACAGTTTATTGGGTATCTAGGTCATTTCCATATAAGATAAAACATTAAAGGTTAAACTACTAAGCGTATATTTGTCTGCCTTTGGATTTTTATATCAACAAAACTGAAAAGTGCTTAGGTTTACTGATAAACGTGTTTTATGTATGCTGAGGAATTTTCTATGAGAAAACACATCTTTCTAAAAGGTCTGTACACAGGGAAAGCAAAATATATATTTTCAGTAAAAAAGGTATAAAGAATGGAAATATTTTTGTTTCTTGAGTTAAGGAAAATAAATTTGTCCTAAAGTATTGGGACAAATTCCGAATGTAAAAAGTAAGTAAAAAAAGGTTTGTGAAAGTAAAACCCTAAAGAATTTTATGTATGGTCAAGTTGGCTGAGATTAAAATAAATGTATTAAGTAAATAAGTTTCAATCTCAAAAGTAAGCTTGTGCAAAATCAAAATTTGATTTTCTCTCTCAAAACAATAATCTCCTTAAACTTTTGGTCTATTCTTAATAAAGAAGTTATAAAGGATTTTTCTTTGCCTTTTAATATTTTTGACAAGCTCCCCCACACACAAATATTCAAGCCCTGAATAAAAGTTTTCTTTTGACCTGGAAGAGAAGAGAAAATTTCTCTGGGGATTTTCAGAGGTCCCCTGACACTTCTCAGAGAGATTTTCTTTTCCTATAAGAAAAAATAGTAAACTAATTAGACTTATCTGGTATATTAGATTACATGGGAAGCATTGTCAAATAAACAATAATAAACTTTCTTAAATGGTAATATGTGGGTAAATATTATTGATATCAGTGTCTCAAAATTATATAACACTAAAAATTTTGATCTGTTCTGTCAGCCATAATTCTGTTCATTATCTCAAAATGTTGTATATCACAGAGATGGTCAAATGTCTTTGTCAATTGCCAGTTTTAGATGTTTTGTTATTTGCAGACAGTTGCTGTCTTATTCTGATGTTTTTGCAAATATGTTTCATCTTCAGAGAAATTCATGGAAAGTACCCCGGTGTTTACTCTAAAGTACAGGTTTCTGATAAACATGCAGATCATAAAACTAAACTGGGTAGAAATTACAGAACTTTAACAGAGAAACTGATGACCTCATAAGCTGCTGACAGAAGAATAAGATCAAGAACCATTTACAAAGGCCTAAATAAACTGATAGGGATAATTATAATTTTTATGGGTTTTTGCTTGAGATATTGCTGATTTTTGATGTTTTTGGTGTTTTTTTTTTTCAGATTTAAGAAAAGCTTTTTCTCGAGTGACATCAGCATCATGGCAGAGTGAACTTGCCCAGGACTCTCTCCCCTCCAACATAAAACAAAAAGGGGCATCCGTACTCCAACATAGGACATCCTAACATAATACAAAACTTTCAGAAAGACATGCAGCCACATGACAGAGGTCGGAGAGGCTGGAACCCTCTCAGAGGAGCTGGAGCGGGGTAAGAGAGATCTCCACTCCCTCCCGTAAAGAATGCAGTCACTGCTGCAGGAGGCTCCATGAGGGAAGGAGTGGGGGAGGGGAATGCTCGTTCAAGGGAACGAGGACTCCCTAGGGCCTCTGCAGCCTAGAGGGAAGCCCTGTAATGGGGTGAGAGCTTTCTCAGGGAGTGACCTTATCAATCCAACATCCCAGGAGACAAAATAGCAAGAACGAGAAGGCTGGGAGAGCACACAGGAAAAAGCACCCCTTCCCCACCCACCCTGCCCTGCTCCACTGCCTGGGATCTCAGCTGAAGGCAGAGGGCTCAGAATATGCAGCTCTCAACCCCCACCCAGTGGCAACAGGCAGTAACTGCAACCAAATAATATCAGAATGCGAAAAACCTGACCCACCTCCTCTAACAACATTGGACACTACATCAAATCTCCAGAAGAGAGAAAATAACAAACACCCAGAATTCAATCCTGAGGACACAGAAATATGTAAGCTAAATGACAATGAATTCAAAATAGCTATCATCAAAAAACTCAATGAGATAAAAGAGAATGTAGAGACACAATTCAACGACTTCAGGAACTACTTCACAAAAGAGATTGAAACTATAAAGAAGAATTAATCAGAAACCTTAGAGATGGAAGACATAAAACAAAATAAATATTTCCTGAATGCTCGAGTGGACATCCTAGAGGAGTGTATCAGCATAATCGACATTAGACATGTTGAAATGCTCCAGATCGAGGAGGAGAGAGAAGTAAGACTAAAAAGAAATGAAGAAAGTCTCCAAGAAATATCTGACTCAATGAAGAAATGCAACATAAGAATTATAGGTGTTCAAGAAGGAGAAGAGAAGGAGAATGGAGCAGAGAGCTTGTTCAAACAAATAATAGCAGAGAACTTCCCAAATCTAGGGAAAGAGAGGGAAGTCTGTGTGAAAGAGGCTTCCAGATTTCCCAGATTTGTCAATGTAAAAAGATATATTGCAAGGCATATAGCAGTAAAACTGGCAAAAATGAATGACAAAGAAAGAGTACTAAAGGCAGCAAGGCATAAGAAAATAGCCTACAAAGGAACCCCTACCAGGCTTTCAGCAGATTTCACTGTAGAAACATTGCAAGCTGGGAGAGAACGGCACGGCATATTCAAATCTTTAAAAGACAAAAATATTCAGCCAAGAATACTCTATCCAGGAAAATTGACCTTCAGATATGAGGGAGAAATAAAAACTTTCCCAGACAAACAAAAGTTAAGGGAGTTCATAGCCACAAGACCCCCCCACAAGAAATCGTCAGGTAGGCCCTACAACCTGAAAAAAACGGGGAGAAAAGGTCACAAAACACAGAATAAGGAGATAAATAGGTAAACAGAATCAGAATAGGATATCAAATATTCAACTATAGTACTAAGCTAAAGGAAAGGAAAACACCAAAACAAAGATAATCCTGTCACTTTAGCCACAAACTCACAACACAAGATGGGATGAGATATGAGAAAAACAACTTAGGAGTGGAGGAGGAAAGGGACAGAGTCAGTTTAGACAAAGGAAATAAGAGGCCATCAGAAAATGGACTATCTCATACAAGAAATTGTGAATACAAACCTCAGGGTAACCACTAAACAAAAAAGCAGAACAGAGATATGAAGAATAAATAAGGAAGAAACAAAGAAACACACCATTAAAAACTACATAATTCAATGGGTAGACCAAAACACACAGGACAAGAAACAAGGGAAATTCAGGGAAACTGGAAAATGAGTGATAAAATGACAGCATTAAGCCCTCATACATCAATAATCACCCTAAACGTAAATGGACTGAATTCTCCAATAAAAAGACAGAGTGGCAAGATGGATTAAAGAACAAAACCCAACAATTTGCTGACTCCAGGAAACACATCTCAGCTCCAATGACAAACAAGCTCAGAGTGAAGGGATGGAAGACGATACTCCAAACTAATGGCAAACAAAAGAAAGCAGATGTCTCAATACTTATATCAGACAAAGTAGACTTCAAGATAAGGCAGGTAAAGAGAGACAAAGAGGGGCAGTATATAATGATCAAAGGGACACTCCATCAAGAAGAAATAACGTTTATAAATATCTATGCACCCAACACAAGAGCACCAAAGTTCATAAAGCAACTACTAACAAAGCTAAAAGGAGATATTAATAATAACTCAATAATAGCAGGGGACCTCAACACTCTACTCACATCAGTGGATAGATCATCCAGACAGAAAATCAACAAGGAAACAGTGGAATTAAATGAAAAGCTAAACCAGTTGGACTTAATAGACATATATAGAACACTCTATCCAAAAACAGAAGAATACGCCTTCTTCTCAAGTGCACATGGAACATTCTCAAGGATAGACAATATGTTGGGAAACAAGGCAAGCCTCAATAAATGTAAGAGGATTCCATCTTTCCATTCATAATGCTATAAAGCCAGAAATTAATTACAAGAAAAAAGCTGAGAAAGTGACAAAGATGTGGAGACTAAACAATGTGCTATTGTACAAGCAATGGATCATTGAAGAAAATAAAGGGGAAATCAGAAAATATCTGGAGAAAAATGAAAATGACAACATACCCATACCAACTCATATGGGATGCAGCAAAAGCTGTATTAAGAGGGAAATTCACCACAATACAGGTACACATTCACAAACAAGAAAAATGCCAAATAAGCAATCTCAAATTACACCTAAGTGAATTAGAAAAAGAAGAACAAACAAAGCCCAAAGTCAGCAGAAGGAGAGAAATAATAAAAATCAGAACAGAAATAAATGCTATTGAAACAAAAAAGGCAGTAGAAAGGATCAATGAAAGAAAGAACTGTTTCTTTGAGAAGATAAATAAAATTGGCAAACCTGTCGCTAGACTCACAAAGAATACAGAGAAAAGGCTCAGGTAAACAAAATTAGAAATGAAAGAGGAGAAATAACAACAGACTCCACAGAAATACAACGGATTGGGGGCTGGCCCATGGCCGAGTGGTTAAGTGCGCTCCGCTGCAGGTGGCACAGTGTTTCGTTGGTTCGAATCCTGGGTGCGGACATGGCACTGCTCATCAAACCACGCTGAGGCTGTGTCCCACATGCCACAACTAGAAGGACCGACAGCGAAGAATATACAACTATGTACTGGGGGGCTTTGGGGAGAAAAAGGAAAAAAATAAAATCTTAAAAAAAAAAAAAGAAATACAATGGATTATAAGAGAATACTATGAAAAACTATATGCCAACAAAACAGATCATCTGGAGGAAATGGATAAATTCTTAGACTCTTACAACCTCCCAATGCTGAATCAAGAAGAAACAGACAATCTGAATAGACCAATCACAAGGCAAGAGATTGCAACAGTAATCAAAAGCATCCCAAAGAATAAAAGACTAGGACCAGACGGCTTTCCTGGGGAATTCTACTAAACTTTCAGAGAGAATTTAATACCTATCCTTCTCAAGATATTCCAAAAAATTAGGGAAGATGGAACACTTCCTAAAACATTCTATGAGGCAAACATTACTGTGATACCAAAGCCTGACATAGACAACACAACAAAGGAAAACTAAAGGCCAATATTGCTGATGAACATAGATGTGAAGATCCTCAATAAAATTTTGGCAACCTGAATTCAGCAATACATCAAAAGGCTCATACATCATGATCAAGTGGGATTCATCCCAGGGACACAGGGATGGTTCCAAATCTGGAAATCAATCAACGTGATACACCACATCAACAAATTGAGGAATAAAAACCACATGATCATCTCAATAGATGCAGAGAATGCATTTGACAAGATCCAACAGCCATTTGTGATAAAAACTCTAAACAAAATGGGGATAGAAGGAAATTACCTCAACATAATAAAGGCCATATATGACAAACCCACAGACAACATCATACTCAATGGACAAAAACTGAACGCTATGCCTGAGAACAGGAGCCAGACAAGGATGCCTACTATCACCACTCTTATTCAGCATAGTACTGGAGGTTTTGGTCAGAGCAATTAGGTAAGAGAAAGAAATCAAAGCAATCCAAACTGGGAGTGAAGAAGTGAAACTCTCACTGTTTGCAGACAACATGATCTCATATATAGAAAACCCCAAAGAATCCATCAGAAAACTACCAGAAATAATCAACAACTGCAGTAAAGTTGCAGGGTACAAAATCAACTTACAAAAATCAGTTGCATTTCTGTACTCTAATAATGAACTTACAGAGAGACAACTCAAGAATACAATTCCATTTACAATTGCAACAAAAAGAATAAAGTACCTAGGAGTAAATTTAACTAAGGAGGTGAAGGACTTATACAGTGAAGACTATAAGATATTATTGAAAGAAATAGATAACAACATAAAGAGGTGGAAAGGACTCCATGAACATGGATTGGAAGAATAAACATAGTTAAAATGTCCATACTACTCAAAGCAATCTATACATTCAATGCAATACCAGTCAGAATCCTAATGACATTCTTCAAAGAAATAGAACAAAGAACACTAAAATTCACATGGGGCAACCAAAGACCCAAATTGCTAAAGCAATACTGAGAAAAATGAACAAAGCTGGAGGCATCACAATCCCTGACTTCAAAATGTACTGCAAAGCCATAGTGAGCAAAACGGCATGGTACTGGTACAAAAACAGACACACAGATAAATGGAACAGAACTGAAAGCCCAGAAATAAAACCATACATCTACGGACAGCTAACCTTCGACAAAGGTGCCAAGAGCATAAAATGGAGAAGAGACAGTCTCTTCAATAAATGGTGTTGGCAAAACTGGACAGTCACATGCAAAAGAATGAAAGTAGATCATTATCTCATGCCATACACAAAAATGAACTCAAAATGGATCAAAGATTTTAAGATAAGCCCTGAAACCATAAAACTCCTGGAAGACAATATAGGTGTACGCTCTTTGACATCAAACTTAAAAGGATCTTTTTGAATACCGTGGCTTCTCAGACAAGGAAAACAACAGAAAAAATAAACAAGTGGGAGTTCTTCAGACTAAAGAGCTTCTGCAAGGCAAAAGAAACTAGGATCAAAACAAAAGACAACACACCAATTGGGAGAAAATATTTGCAAACCATATATCCAATAGGGGCTAATCTCCATAATATATAAGGAACTTGCACAACTGAGTAACAAAAAACCAAACAGCCCGATCAAAAAATGGGCAAAGGATATGAGCAGACGTTTTTCCAAAGAAGATATACAGATGGCCAAACACACGAAAAGATGTTCAACATCACTAATCATCAGGGAAATGCAAATCAAAAGTACACTAAGATACCACCTTACACCTGTTAAAATGGCTATAATCACCAAGACGAAAAATAGCAAATGTTGGAGAGGGTGTGAAGAAAAAGGAGCCCTCATACACTGCTGGTGGGAATACAAACTGGTGCAGGCACTACGGAAAACAGTATGGAGATCCCTCAAAAAACTAAAAATAGAACTACCATATGACCCAGTCATCCCACTACTGGGTATCTACCTTGAAATCTAACTTGAAATCAACAATCCAAGGTGACCTGTGTACCCCTATGTTCATTGCAGCACTATTGACAGTAGCCAAGACATGAAAACAATCCAAGTGCCTATCGATTGATGATTGGATAACGAAGATGTGATATATATACACAATGGAATACTATTCAGCCATATAAAAAGACAAAATCATCCCATTTGCAACAACATGAATGGACCCGGAGGGAATTTTACTAAGCAAAGTAAGCCAGACTGAGAAAGGCAAACACCTGATGATTTCACTCATATGTGGAATATAAACAAACACATGGACAAAGAGAACAGTTCAGTGGTGACCAGGGGAAGGAGGGTGAGGGGTGGGCACAGGGGTTGAAGGGGAGCACTTATGCGGTGACAGTCAAGAAATAATGTACAAGTGAAATTTCTCAATGATGTAAGCTATTATGAATTCAAATTTTAAAAATTGTTAAAAAAAAAAAAGAAGCAGCAGCAGCATGTCACTATAGCCCTTGGAAAGACTTCTAACACAAATGGATGCATGAGAGTCCCCTTCAGTGTGGACCTGGGATTTGGAGGGACAGACATGCTGGTGACTGACACTGCCTCTTCTCCTTACAGAACAGGCTGCTGCTCAGGAACTCAACCAACTGTGAATCCAGCCAACCCTCCACATGCCAGATTTAGTGTCCTCCAGTGATTCAGTGATGATTGGAAGGACATTCCCCAGAGAGGGGCTTCCACTGCCCCGAAGACCTTTGCCACAGACCCTGTGGACGTCCTGTCCTCTCCCATAATAAATTCTACCTCTGAAGGTGCAGAGGTCTCCCGGCCTGGGTCCTGAGGTTTAGGTTCCAGAAGTCAGACTTAACGAAGGTCCATCTTGAGAATAAGTGTATCTGGGTTTGCTCATCAGCCCAGAAATATCCAAGAACACACTCTTCTTTTCCAGTAATTTGCAGCCAGAAGCCCATCTATGGGTTTGCTCATCAATGCATGTAAGGCCCTGTGGAGATTTCCCATTCACTCATTCAGTCCACCTACAGTTATTGAGCACCTCCTACATGCCAAGCTCTTTGCTGGGCTCCAAGGGAGCGTAGAGAAAGGGGGATGGAGTGGAAAAGCATAAATGTTGGCACCGAACACATCTGAGTTCAAATTCAACCCAGCCCAAAGAGCAATTCCATGAGGGTGTGGACCACGTGCACTGGGGAGACCAATGGCACCCCTCCCCAGTGCAGGGCTGGCACAGCGTGTGAGCTCAGCAAATATGTGAGCTTAAATGATGGATGAATGCTGGTCCTATGACTCACTAGCTAGGTTTGGGACAAGGCACTTTCCCTTTTGCTCTTCCTCACCTGCAAAGTGGGAAGAGAAATCTCACAGGATGTGGAGCAACAGGGGCCCTCACACTTTGGGTGGGAGGTGAGTCGTACGACCACTTTATCAAACCAGGTGGCGCAGACCACACAGGACTTAACCTCCACACTGCAGGGCCAGGCCCTAACAAAAATTTTTAAAATAAAAAATATTTACCATGCAGGATGTTTGTAGGAGTATGTGGAAAAATTTGCAATGTTTATTGTGTGCTATTTCCATGGGAAATGCTTATTAAAAGTTATTTGATTCATTGTTAATTATTTGATTAATGACTCTTCAATTCTGAAATATTGATCCTTCCCTCCTCTACCCAAGGGCAGGGAAACCATACTAAGAAATCAAGGGCAGATAACATGGACGCATTAATAATAGGAGCACACACATGTTAAGACATGATGTGCGCCAAGCTGGGTGCTGGGACCTTCCATTCAGCATCTCAGCAAATCCTCACAGCAACCCCATGAAGTACAAACCTGCTATCCTATTTTATGCATGAGGACACTGGGCTCAGAGAGAGAAAGTCCCTCGCCCAAGGTCACACAGCCAGGAAAGACCAAGTTGACTGCACTCAGGCAGCCACACTCTAGAGCCCACACTCCTGAACACTGTGAATACCCCCTGCAGCCTTCCCTCCCTTCCTTCTGACACCTCCCCACACACTGAGGGGAAATGATGAAATACGTGCTCAGCTGGATTGACAAGCTCAGGGAAGGAAGTGTCCAGAGGTCAGAGATGAAAATATGGAGAGAGCCCCATGTCTCCATCTTTCAATTCTGACTCCCTAATCCTCCAGGGCAGATTGGGGGCCTCCTTCTTCAAGCGGCCTCCTTGGGTTTCTCCCCTTCTCTTTGCTTCCATTTTAAGGTTCGCAGAGCTGAGGATTCAGCGTGTTTTCTCCTGAAAGAGCTTGTTGCACAATGGACCTGTATTATGATACTGAGTCTGGGGTGGGGGGTAATTTAACCATCAATTCAGCCCTGAGTGCTCAGAGGATCGCTCCAGCGCTCCTTGTCTGTGCCTGTAACTTCCAGGCCCTTCCACTGCAGAGCTCTGACTGTGCCGGCGGTTGGGCTACGAGCTGCTTGTAGCCCCATTAACTCTCTCCCAGCCCCGGGATGTGGGTGCTGTCAGCTCCACGTGATAGGTGAGGAAACTGAGGCTTGAAGAGGAGAAGAATTGTGCTCAATGTCATTGGCTGACCTGGACTTGGAACCCCAGCTGCCTGATTTCTCAGGTGGGGAGGCTCCAGAGAACATGAGCGGGCACTTTCTGAACTGAAGACTCTCAGATGCAAACTTGCTCCTGAAGTTGAGAGCACTGAAGCTGGACAGCCCTAATGACACTCTGACATCATCTCTTCCCTCTGAGGTGACCTGGGGCAGGTCACTGTCCTCCATGAGCCTCAGTGTCCCCACAGGATTCTTAGAGATGGGATAAAGCGTTAGTGTCTTGTAGAAAGGTATCATTATTATTAGCTGTAAATGTAGGGAGGAAGATTAATCTCTAAGGTAAGTGGAACTTGACTTAAGCAAACTCTGTTTAAGAAAATTTATTTCTCATCAAAATTGGAGTACCTAGCTCTCTGTGAACCCTTTTTGCCCTCTGCCCCTCAAGAAAACCACTGGGGTTTCTAAAGCCATCGGAAGACCCCCTCCAACTCAGCCCCCTCCTGACCCTCCTCCCAGGAAACAGAACCAGCAACCCACTCCCACGTTCTAGAGAACAGACCTTGCGCAGGTCAGAGCCGCTTGAAAAATGAAATTAGCTCTGCCCTTTAAAAATGTATCTCTTGATTCAAAAAACGATACCAGTAAAGGCTCTCAACCACAGCCACAATCTGATATGCAGGAAGAAAGGAGCACCCCCTCCAGTTTCTGAGGAACATATAGGGAAGGCATTGACGTCACCAACGCGGAAAACACTGTCTCCAAATGTGAGCGGCGTGTCCTTCCACGTTTCCTCACGCCCCACGACTCCTGCCCTGTTCAGGACAGTGGAACATGCAGCCCTGTGGCTTCAAGGAAGGGCAACTTTGGCAGAAGCAGAGAGAATGCTTTTGAATTTCCACAGCCCGGGTCTTTGACAAAATGGTAGTGACAGAGAGCAGATCAGTGGGTGGGGGAGGGTGTGACTATAAAAGGGCAGGAAGAGGGGGTTTTGGGGGTGATGGAGCTGTTCTATATCCTCATCATTATGGCAGCTACATAAACCCACACAAGAGTTAATATTCATAGAAATGTGCACCAGGAGAAAAAGCTAACTTTACAGTAGGCTAATTTTTAAAAAAATGTTTTTGTCTAGGTTTTTCAATTTCAAAACTCAGAGCATAGGCGACATCAAGGATAGCACACATACAGTGAATTGAAGCAAGGTTTCCTGTCCCCAAGACTAGAAAACTCCCCACGTTGGGTTGGTGGAGTGTGAGGATCCAAGAGAAAAGAAGAGAACATAGTTCTGGTGGGTTCTGGAAAGTGTCTCATGCCCTTGCGGCTCCCCAGGCAAAACTTGGCGTGGGAGGAGGGACACAGAAAACCTAAGTCAGTGGATTCAGGAACAGGAGGCATCTCTGCCCATGTTCCCTTGAAGAGCTAAGAGAGAGGATGAGACCTCAGGGAGAGAAGATTAACTGGACGGTCTAGAGGGGTCCAGGCAGAGGGGCTGGGCTGGCTCCCCTGGTCCTGCCCAAGGAATTAAGAAACAGTAGGAAAGTCAGGGTGTCTAACAAGGAAATGAGAAGTAAATGCTAAATCAGAGAGGCATCTGGACAGGAGGGAAGCACAGGGTCTCCTCCATCGGGGACCAGATGGCATGTGGATGTCTCTGTATTTCCAGTCAGAACAGGGACAGGGCAGCCTCCTTCAGATGCCTCAGCAGAAATGAAGTCTCTAGAACAAAAATAAAAGCCCAGGGCAAAATGGGGAAGTTTCTGTTACCCAGCAAAATGGCATTTGATATGATAACAAAACTGTAGATACATTAGAAGGAAAAACGTCTAGATCATGTGTTTATGGACAGGATTCCCACCAGCTCCCCCGACGTTATCCCCCACAGCCCTGTGAGGTAGATATCGCCCTCCTCTTTTACAGATGTGGAAACTGGAGCTCAAGACTTGGAGAGACTTGACTGGGTCACAGCATTTGAAGCAGGGCCATCTGTGCCCTAATCCGTCCCCTTTCTGCCAGAATAACAGAAGCCGCATCCTGGCTTCAAACCAGAGGCTGTAAGAGCCCAGTAACTGGCCGCACAGACTTAATCAGTCCCCTGACTTATCTGCCTCTGTTTCCCCAAAAGACAGTAGTAACTTGACCCCACCCATGAGAGTTGCGCCAAGATAAAAACTGGGACGTGTCAGAATTGCACCAAGATAACAAAAACTAGGACCCCTTTGAGGATGACTGACAGCATACAAGCTGTGGGAAGACTCTAGCGAGTGCTTGAATGGATAATGGAGTTCAAAGCCACCGCCCCAGCCCTTGGAGTCATTGGCCAGACTCTTTCAGGAAGTGGGAGGGCTTCCAGTGAAGACCTGGAGGGAGGGCAGCGTGGCCCACTGATTACAGGGATGTCAGACACGGAGGCAAATTTTGACTCCATCACTCACTTGCTGTGTGTCCCTGGGAGGTAGTCACCCTCTCTGAACCTTGGTTGCCTTATCTGATGATTGAGGGAAAACCATACCAAGCATTCCTGACAAGACAAGATTCAAATATGGAGAGCCCCCAGCACATAGTGGGTCCTCAAGAAATGTGCATTTCCACCTTCTCTCTCTGCTTTTGCTAATAAGGCATTAGGTTCAGCAGGGCAAGACATGTTCTTGACGCTCTAAGACCTTGATCTCTCCATTCCTCAGTATTTTCACCTGTAAAACAGATTCCAAGACCCAACTGGTGTGGACAAATGCTGTTACTTCCTGTGTGGAAGGGAAGAAGAAAGGGTAAAGGTAGAGACCAGGATGCACAGCATCCCTCAGGCCTGGGAAGCTGGAAAGACTTTTCCAGGATATAAAAGCGAAATTTCAGGAAAGTGTGAAATTCAAGGATGCAGCAAAGCAAAATGGTCAGTGAGTGTTCAGAAGGCATCTTTGTCCCTCAGCTCAGTGACTCAGAGAAAGGACCGGAGTGTAGATGCCTCGGCCCCATCCCACTGTACAACTCTGGATGTGTCAACTCACACCCTGAGCCTCAGTTTCCCCTTGTCAATGGGGGTCTTCATTCCCACCTCACACAAACTTACGAGGATTCATGAGATGCTGTATGTGAAAAGCAACGCCGGGCCTGGCATACAGCAAGAGCTCAGCAAGTGTCAGCTGTTGACACTGTTAGTATGGTTATTAGTATCCAGTGAGTTGAGTTCTGACTCTGCCACATCCTCCCTGTGTCTTTGGGCACTTGTCCCTGCTGTGCCTTAGTTTCCTCATCTGTGGAGGAGGAGCAGCAGCCCCTTCCTCCCAGCGTTCTGGTGAGGATGTATCACCCCCAGCATGGAACTGTCATGCAAGAGAGACTCAGATGTCCCAGAAGTAGGGAAATCAGAGACAGATGCTCTTTTTGACATTTTGACAATTTGGAGAGAAAGAATAGGACCAGGAATGGAAGAGCCTAGATATGAGCCCGAGATCCCTTCCTGGTTACAGTTGGCTGCCTCTCGCAGTGTTCCAAATTTGATCTTCCAGGCCACCTCAGAGCATGGGTCCCCAACCTGAGCCCCACTCATGGAACATGAAGTCTTGAGCAACAGCCCCTTCTCAAGTTGTTCTCTGTTTATCTTGCCGATCAAATGTCTTAACTGTCCCACCTACTTATGTGATTGGCAATTATTTAATTTAGAGAGCCCTGAAGGACTCCACCAGACTGCAGAATTCTGAATTATCTAGAAACCCTTCATCTGATCACACATTTCCTGATTCCCACACTATAAAAGAGGCTGCCTCCTCAGCAGAAGCGAACAGGAGAGGGAAGAGGAGACCAGGACAGCCGCCAGGACCTCTGAGAAGCCCAGGTGAGACCTGCCTGATCTGCTTCTGCTCCGCTGCCCATGGCGGCAGGGGTCCCAGGCTCCTCACTGTGGGCCGGGCCTTGGCTGACTGCAGTTAGGATCACTCACTGGGGGTCTTTCAAGAGAAACAGAGCTGGGCATTTTGGGGGGTGTGGGATCGTCATTCACTCTGCTTCCCTAAGAGACCGGAAACCTCAAAGTAGAAATGTTCAGCAGCAGGGAATTTGATGGTGATGGGGAGCTCATGGCTGCAGGGGACACTGCAGAAATTCCACGTTCGGGTTCTCTCATGTGTCTGCTCTTCATGCCCTAAATCAAAATCTCTACAGTAGGAGTTTTAGCTTGAGTTTGCACTTGTGGATTCAGATCAGGATCCACAAATCTAAAATAACCCAATTTTGTACATTCTGATGCATTTTTCTGGGACTAGGCTCCTTAGCTTTCATTAGATCCATAAAAGATCTATTTCCCAAAAGGGATTCAGAGGCCCCGATCCAAGTTACCTCCCCAGGCAAGCCACAACAGGCTCTTTCAATCCCAGCCGGCCACAACAAGGATGGTGCTTTGGAGAAATCAGCCAGTTGATGGAATTTTGTCCAAAACAGGTGTCTCCAAAGTGTAAGAATCAGTCCCAATTTTGGGCACCTTTGCTGGCTGTCAAATAGGCCCTTGAGAGGGTTGATGGCATCTGGGAGAGGATGGTGCAAAAGGCAGTCAGACGTCAGGGGTTGCCCCAGAAGTTTGTCCAGATCTGCTTGTGGGAGAAGAGAAAAGAGAAAGTGTAAGAAAGATAATGTGTGTGTGGAGTGTGTGTGTGTGGAAGGGGCTGAGGGGAGGGTTCAGAGACCTACCTCTGACCACAACTCTTCTATCAATTTGCTGTGTGACCTTGGGAAAGTCATTACCCCTCTCTGATTCCCTGGTTTTCCTGGTGCAACGAGGACTTTGGACGGCCACAGGATTTCCTGAGCGCTGGTCTGGATGAGATGGTGGCTATGAGGTGTGAACTCTGATATTCTGTGACTTGCAAGGACATCCACAAACCATTGAGGGCTGGACCCAGACCGAAGGATGTAATGGGGATAGTGGCAAAGCAGTTAGTTCCTCAGCCACATCTGTGTTTAACTTTTCATTGACTTTGTCTAATTCAAACCACTGTGAGCAAGCTCAATTGGAGAGTCAATCTGATGGTCACTTAGTTTAAACAGAGGCTTCTGGGTCAAACAGATCTGGCTCTAAATCCCATCTCCATTGTGTACCTGTGACCTTGGGGGAGGTTACCTAAGCTCACTAGGCCCCCATTTTTTCACCTGTGCAATGCGAGTGATGAGTGCCCACGTCTTAGGGTGTGGTTGGGATGACATCGGTTACTGAGTGTGCAGTGCTCACCCTGAGGCCTGGCTCGGAGGAAATGGGGAGTGGTGTTAGCTATGGATCTTCTCTCCCTGGTGTTCTGGGGGAGGGCGCAGGTGGATCAATTCCTCTCTGGTATCTGTGTCATGCTGGACTGGTTGCTCTGTTCTCAGATAGGAAGAGAGAAGATGTTTCGAATTGGGGCCCTCATTGTCTTCTGTGGGCTCCTGGCCCAGACCACAGCCCTGCTGGAAGCCATGCCCTCGCCCCTGGACCCAACTCTGCCCTCGTCTATGATTCCGGACGTGGAAGTGAGTATCCCAGATGTTCCCGGAAGCTTGAGCAGTGGTAAGTGAGAGTCTGTGACTTCCTGTTTCAGCTGTGTGTGTGTTCAGCTGTCCAGTGGAGGGAGGGGGGCAGGGATGAATGGGGGAGTGGGGCTAAGGATTTGGAATTGTCCGATCTGACCCCGGAGGACCCCTATACCCCTTTCCAGCTCTCAGCCATGGCTTGCTCTCTGAGGGTCTGTTGGGCAGTCTCGAAAATCTTCCACTCTCGGATGCTCTGAAGGCTGAAGGAGTCACTTCCAGAAGCCTGTTTAGGGGCCTGCTTGGGAAAATGGTTTCAGCAATGCCTTTCCTGAACATCATTGAGTGAGTAGCCCTGAAATAGGGCCTTGTCCCCAGCAGAAAACCCCCAGTGGAGATCTGACAGCCCACCCAGTTGTCCTGAAGGAGGGCGGGGGTGGTCTGAACATGAGCCCAGGACTCAGTCTGAGACCCTTCTCACAGTCTGGTAGAGAATAACAGCCCTCTTGAACCAGTAATTGCCCCCAGTCCTGAAGCATGTCCTGAGTCCCCAGTATCATCTATAATCCTCCCAACAGCCCTTTGAGGTTGATTTGATAAACCCCAGTTTACAGATGGAAAAACTGAGGCACAGAAAGGAGCCTGTTCTCACACAACTTGACTGATGTGGAGTAAGGGACCTGACTCCAATTTACTCAAGTCCAGGTCAAGGCTTTTTCCATCACACATGATAATCTTGTGCTCCTCGCCTGTGGAATCCCTTAGAACATACGTGGCCTTCGATATAAGCAAGAAAGTGTAAGCTTCTCTCCTCAATTATATCGTCAATGTGATGTCCATGCAATAATCTAACACAGTGTTTCCCACGAGACACCTGAGAGGTCTCCATGCGAGGAGCAATAATGGAAAGCTTGATGCCAGGGAGCTGGAGAAGTCTGAGTCCTTCAGAGGGCTGGATCAAAGCCATTTCCAAGATTCCTTCCCACTCAGGTGCTTGCTCCTGACTTGAAGAGAGACAGATAGCCTCGAGTTTGATTTCTAAATTCACCATGTACTTGCTGGGTGACCTGGGACAAGGCACTCAGTCTCTCTGTGCTTGGTTTCTCCATCTGTAAAAAGAAGATTATGGTGCCCACAGAAAGAAACTGTTGGGGGGACTGGAGGGAATGTAAATCTCATGGCACAGTGGCCGGCCCAGAGAAGAGGCTTACTTCCATCCTCTCTCCATTCTCTCTGACTTCCTGCTCAATCTCCATGAGAAACATGGCTGATTGACCTGCCATTGAAGGTCATGGCAGGATGAGTGACTCCTAACGGTAAATGTTTATGAAAGACCTACTCCAGTTGCCCGTATATCATCCACTCATCCACTTACCCATCTGTCCATCCATTCACCATCATTCCTTACATCTAACCACTTACTTTTCCATGCACCCACCCACGTATCCATCTACCCACCTGTTCATCAATCCACAAAGTCAACCAACGTGGAGTAGACCCTTTCTTTGTAAGTCTCTAAGTTGGCATACAGGATACAAATATAACCCAAACACAGTTTCTATCCTGGAATAGCTCGTGGACTTGAGATGAGGAGAGGGCCATGTGTGTGTCGGGATCTGACTCAGTGCATAGGTTGAGAAAGACTGATGTACGACTCAAAACCCATCTGGCTTTTGCTGCAAGACACCCCTTCTGGGTAGCTCCACCTCTGGGGTGGGTAAAGTTTGGTTAAATGTGTTTCTAGCTTTTGGGCTGGAGGACCTAATGTTTCTTCCTCCAATGTTGCTCCCTGGGCAGTGTGAAGGTCACTAATCCCCAGATGCTGGATCTTGGCCTTGTGAAGAGCCGTGATGCCCGTGGTCTCTATGTCATCATTCCTCTGGGCATGACCCTCAATGTGAATGTGTGAGTGGGCTCCAAGACAGGATCAGAAGATGATTCACCAAAGGAGACTCTGATGACCATGGGGAACCAAAAAGGGGGCGTTGAAGTTTAACAGACATGAGTCTCCAACTTCAGCTCTTTTGCTCCTATACTGAGTGACCTTGGGTCACTTGGGAAACTCAATTAACCTCTTTGAGCCTTGGCTTCCCCTACTGGGAAATGAGAGGAGTACAGATGTGGGCTATGTGGAGTGAGGTGAGGGTGGCATTCTTAGCAAGAAGAAAAAGCCTCCTCTGCCTTGGAACGTGGTAGCAGACTGTCTCCTCTGCAGGCCCCTGGTTGGAAGTCTGTTAAAGCTGGTTGCAAAGCTAAATGTCACCGCACAACTCTTACCTTTGAAAGATGACGAGTACAACTTCTACATGGTCCTTGGCAGCTGCACTCACTCCCCTGGCAGCCTGCACATCATCTTGCTTGAAAGGTGAGGCCAGAGAGGTGGCTTCTGCTGCCCAGAGACAATAGGATGGGATGACGGATGGATGGCTGAGAAGATGGAACAATGGGAAAATGGATGAGTGAGAGGATGGAAGAGTGGGAAGATGGATAGGAGGGAGGGAAGATGGATGGATGGGAGGATAGAGGGGTAGATGAGAAGGTAAGCGGATGGGTAAATAGTCACTTATCCCTTCTGAGGCTGGATTGACTAATTTTATGCTGGTTTAGGCAACAAGAAATCTGAGTTCAAGTTCCAGCTACCAGAGGGGCATGGAGAGAGGTGGAGGGCTTCCTGTGTGAACTTGGACACTGCTTCTCAACTTGAGTCTCAGCTTCCTCAGATAACAGTAATATGGAGCTACATCGGGGTTGCTGACAGAATGCACTAAGATAATCGGTTTGAATGTGCTTTGTCCCAGTAAGGGGTAAAATAGCTCTGGAGCTTAACTGGGTTACGGATTTCAGTAATTGTCACAAGGGACACTGAGTCTGGCACAATATGGAGGAGTCGTTCTCATCATGGCTCACATTTATTGGACACATATACTGTGCTTCACATGTATCATCTCGTTGAATCCTCATGACAACTGCATACTATTCACTGTTCAACCATCTATAGATTCTACAAAGTCTCATTGCACACCTACTGTGTACTGGAACTATGTGTTTATTCTACACACACCTACTGTGCACACTGCTGTGTAGGGTGTCACTCCCTTTGGATAGGCCCCTTGGTGTTTGCTGGCATGTGGGTGTGGATGGACATGGCCCATTCTCAGTTTCTTGGTGCTGAGACTGCCATGGGCACAGTGGCCCTTCTGAAGGCTTCTCCATACCAACCCCACGCCTCTGCATCACCCCATGGCTTTTTCCTTTCAGATGGGTCCCCGTCCCCTTTCGTTGCCTCTCCGAAAGATTCGGCAAGATCCTTCCTGGGCTGGTGCAGGACAAGGTAAGTGGGTAGAAGTGGGGGCTCCTGATCCTTGGCTCTTAGAGCTTATCAGGCTGAAAGAGGCCCCTGGGGTGAGCTTTTTGAGTCCCTCAGCTTGATAAGTAAATTCCTTCCACCAGTCTATCTCTCTATTCACCCATCTGTGCGTGTTTCTTCTTCCCATCTTTCAAAATACATTGGTTTGTGCCTGCTCTGGACCAGGCCCTGTGCTGGTCCAACTACAAGTCAACAGGACTGGCCTCTGCCCTGAGAAGCTCCCAGCACAGCCCGCTATGGCACAGACGAGCACTCTTCCAGCCCATACTTGGGTGCCTCCTATAACCAGAAACTCACCCCTCCCAGAGCAGTCCACCCTGTTTAGAAACAGATGTCATGTCACAGAGTGAACAATGGCTCCTTGTGTGATGGCACTTCACACACAAGCCTTCAGTCTCTCCTCTGCCCAGTGTGGATGTGGGATTGCTGAGAATCAAACACTCTCAGACACAGAGAAATGATAGAAAATCTCCCCAGATAATCCATCCTTGGGATGCTGCTGCTTCCAGGATCCACCTACAGTGCCACTTTGCCTAACTCTCCTCTCTTCCCCTGGGTCAGCTGTGCCTTAGGCTCACAGGGGCTCTCAGCAGCATGGAACTCACCCTGGTCGAGGCCACTGTGGGTAAGCCCCGGCTCCCCCTCTGCAGGAGCAGTGATTTCCCCTGAGGAGATCTGTCCCTGCACACCATAGGATGCTAGCTCCCTCCAGCCTCAACTCTCCCCAGTTTGAGTTATTTTGTGCCTTGATTTATCCATATGTGTTGAGGTATAGACCCTGTCTCCCCCATCATCCCTGACACTGAGAACAGCTGGGCTGGTTGGTGGAGGAGGCGAGGCCCCCCTGCGTGGGCTTGGACGGATCGCCAGAGTCCCCATTTCCTGGCCCCAGGCCTCAGGGGCATGTGAGGTAACCCAGGACTCCTTCACACTGAGATCATCACTCTGGTCTATGGTGGTGGTGGTTTTTTAATTTTCCAGACTTGATTATCTATGGGCAGGATTTTGCCTTGAATGCGTAGGCTTCCAGGAAGGGACCGGCCTCTGCTGACCTGGTGAGTGTTGTACCCCACTCCCCAGGATTTGGGAGCTGGCTCCCAGTAGGGGGCAGCAGGGACTTTGGGACAGTGACATCCAAAGAAAGAGACAAAGAGCCACATAGAGAGAGACAGAGATGCACAGAGACCTCCACAGAAATGCTGACAGAGATGGAGAGACACAGGTGGCACTGCATCATAGCTACAAAGAGAAACACAGATGGTCATGGATACTCACAGACACATACACACATGCCTAAACACGTGGTCACTCAGACCTATAGAAATCTATGCAGACATATAGAGGCACACTCTCACACCAGCATGCTCACACACATGTGCACACATTTGCAGACTCACGACGTGCAAGTACTCATGGATACACAGACAAACACTGAATCAAATACATGCACAAGAAGCCCTCTACTCCAGGCCTGGACTACCCTTGTGACTGAGACAAGATCCCTATCCCCAGGGTCTTAGCCTCCTCCCCTGCATCTGGAGGGTGGGTTTGATGATGGGCCAATGCCGACAATAGCCAGTAACCTTGAGTTTCCAATCTGATTGGGGTCTTCTCCCAACAGAACCATTTCCTGCTGTTCAATCCACTCCCTGCCCAGCTTATGAGGGCTCACAAAAGGATGTCCCATGTTCTGGAAAATGACATGGCTGCTGTTTGAACACCAAGGCAGCATTCTCTCTGAGAGAACTGCTCCCCATCCTTTCCCATTAGGCATTTGTTATATTCCATATTCCTCACCAAATAAAATTGCTCTTCCCATGCACCGGGAGCCTTGTTATTCTTAAGCATAACTTGAGGCTTCATAGGTTGGAAAGAGCCCAGACCTTGGCAGTTTGTGCCATAGAACAGAGTTTGGGCCTTACATTGGAGATCTTAATGGTCTTAAGCATGTCAGGGACATGTCCAGATGAGTGTGGATTTCTGCTGTCCTTAGGAAGGGTGGACAGGGGGTTGAGGGCAGATGTAACACTCTAGGCAGAGATGATGACACATGGGTTACTACACAAGAAGTGAAAATGGCAGATTTGAGAGATGTTCAGGAGGTGAACCTGGAAGGGTGAGGGAGCAGGTGAGGCTCCTATCCATGTCTCAGGTTGGGGAGCCTGAAGGTAACTGGAAATGTGGGAGGATGAATTGATTCCAGCAGGAAGGTTATGCCTTTAGCTGTGGCCACTCTGCGTGGAATTGCCTGGGAGACCCCGAGGAAGACGTCCAGGAAGCTGATGGATACACAAGTCATCTACTGCTCTGTTGTGCTTACAAGCATCCAGTTGTACTGACCTCTTTTCTGTTCCCAGCAAGACGATGAGAAAGATAACAACAAGAAAGTGTAAGAGGAAGGACAAAGGGGTCCAAAGTGTTCATTACTAAAGTCTTGAGAAAGATAGGCATAGAGAGGTGTCTTTGGAATTGTAAATAAAAAGATTATCGATGTTCTGGATGAGAGTCATATTTTTGGAGGAAGAAGTCTGATTTTAAGTAAGTGGGAAGAGGTAGGGATGTAAGGAAGTTGACACTGAATGCAGATAAGATTCATGAAAAATTGGAGGCAAGAAAGAAGAAGAACAGGGCTGCTCGGGCTAGGGAAGGTTGTCCCCTCAAAGAAAAAATAAATACACTGTCATTGTTTAAGGTCCTCAGAGGACCAGCCCAACCCTTTCACCCCACGGATGAGGAGACTGAGGCCTCGGTGTGTGTGAATGACTTGCACAAGGTCACAGAGTGACAAAAAGGCAAATCAAGGCCTGAAACATCCAAGACTTCACAGAAAACCATGTCCGTTTCTCTTTGGGAGACCCCACTGACCTTGTGAGAATGAGCAGATTCAGGTTGGTGATTCTCAACCCCTGCCGAACATCTGTCATCAGGCCCAGAGCCATCACTCTCCACCTACTCTTGCCAGAAACCGACATGGCATCGTAGGGAGACAGTCCCATAGTTCAGAACTGCCGGAAGGCTTATCGTAGGAAACCAGCTTGTGTCTTCTGGTGAGGATATAAGGGAGGAAGCATCATCCAGGCCCACAGAAGCACGAGATCTTTGAGCTGAGGATGAGTAGTTAAATCCCCTAAGCAGCTGAATGATCATTGTGAATGTCACCTCAGCAGTGACCTGAAGGACAGAAGGAATTTGCAGACTGGAAACCAGCAGTCAACACTGATTGGGCTTAGGGAGAATTCAGGCATTAGTTACTGTCATGTCCTTTCTGGGCAGGCATTACTTCAGGACTGAGACACCCCCATGGCTGAGGCCCCAAGATGCAAAATGCTTAGGACAGGCACACACACCTGGGACCATCAGCACTGGTCCCGCTGCCCTGTGACTGTGGCACCAAACTGTATACCTGCCTGGACACACAGCCACTGCCGACCTCTGGATACTATTTCCCACTGTTCCCTGGACTTCTTCCTACAGCCCACAGATGGGTCTTTCCCTCCCCTAACAATTTCAATTCCTAACTAACTAGTCTAAGACCCCCCTCGATACGAAAGAGTCTGGCAGGTGGCAAGGTTTATCAGAACACATTTATGACTCTTAAATAGTGACAATATTTTCACATTTTAAAATCTCTCTAACGGGATATCAGTGACAATAGCATATTAAAGACCTTGGAAATTCTCTCCTCCATAAAAGCAATGAGAAAACTGGCAAAAAAAAAAAAAAAGTCAGAGCAAACATTTTCAGAACTTGTGAAATTAACCAAAGCTTACAGCAATCTAGGGGGTGTTTATTCAATAAAAATTGCTGAATCTTGGTGAGAACAGTGAGCTTTGTGGTGTTTAGCTTTGCTTAGTCCCATCTCCCACTCTCCAGCTCCACAGTAGACTTGAAAACCAAACACCCACAATCTTGGTGAAAATCAGTCTCCTGGCAGCCACTGGGGGGAGGCAGAAGGGGGTCAGGACAAATTCAAAGCCACGTTCCCAGAGAATGGTCATTATTTGACCTGCCTGATAGTTCCCTGGAAGACCCCATTCTCAAGGCTGTCTTTACCTGATCTGACTCAGAGCTCGCCCAGTCAGTATGAATAGCCTTTCCCCAAGGATTTCTGACAAAATAGTAGACAGACCTTAAGACAGGGTCCCCAGGAGTTTTTAATTCTCTAGCTAGTCCACATTCAGTTTTCAGCAATTTGTCATAATGACCTTTGAAGGGTCCCTCTTGGTTACTGGCTTCAGCAGCCTCACCTTCAGGTAAGCTGATCTTGCCTGTAATTCTATGTGTTCATCTATCTCTCCAGATTTCAGGATGGCAGCTTGCCCTAGGACCACACTTCTCTGATGGACCTGAGAGAGTGTTTGATTTTAAGTTTGTTGAGTTCTTTTCTTGCTGTGAGGATAGGAGTGACAGCTTCCAAGCTCTTTACATGTCAAAACTGAAATTGGAAGTCTGGAGTTTTTATAATTTTCACCAGTTACATTTGTTTCACTGGTGAATTGGCCCCCAGAGCCCCTCATACTGCCATCCTGAAAGTGAGACTTCTTTGGAGGTTGTCACCATTATTTCTTCAAATTTATTTTCTACACCACCCTTTTCTTCCTCTTGTTTCAGGACTCTGATGATATGAATGTAGACCTTTTGTCATAGTCCCACAAACTCTGAGGCTATGTTCATTTCTTTCAGCTTTTTTATCTTCGTCTTATTCAGATTAGATAATGTCTACTGATTTATCTTCAGGTTAGTTGACCACTTCCTCTTCCATTTCCATTGTGCTGTTGTGCTTATCCACTGATTTTATTTTTGCTTTTACATTCCAAAATTTCCACGTAGTTCCTTTTTAAGGTTCCATTTCTCTTCTGAGACTTTTATGTTTCGGTTTATTTCAAAAATGTTAGTACTTAGTTCTTGGAGCATGATGATACTAGCTGCTTTCAAGTCACAATCTGTTATTTTCATTATTTAGATCATCTCAGAGTTAGTACCTATGGGTTGTCTTTTCACCCGAGAATTTGCCAGACTTTCCTACCTAATTGTATTTCAAGTAATTTTGGACTGTATGCTAGACATTTTTAATATTATGTTATGGGAATCTGGATCTTGTATAAATCCTATGGAGAACATTGAGGGGGCTGGGTGTTTGTTTTATCATGGAATTGACCCTGTTAGAGTTAGGATAACCCATTAGATTCAAGTTCCAACCCACATTCTGTGGGCTGTGTTTTTCAAAGGAGATTTCTTCCACTGTCTTTACTCATGGTGGTCCCTCATTCCTACCTTTTGGATCAGAAAGAGAGGACTTCTTTTGAAGCTCTTTGTGTTCATACCTGTGTGTAGTTCCATGATTCATGCTGCCATTGAGTCCAGGATGAAAGATACAGGGGACATAAAAACCCAGGAAACTCACCTATGGATCATTCATTCTTTAGGTTATGATTTCCTTCCCCATTCACCTGCCATCAGTTACTTTTCAGAATCCTCAGAGAGCTACCTCATTCACTGTGTCCCAGGTTTTAGTTTCATTCAGTAGGAAAGAAAGAATGGATTATGCTTACTCCATCTATTTCAAGTCTCCAATCTGCCAAACCAGATGGCTTATGGCAGATGAGTATGGATTACCAGAAATTTAACCAAGTGCCCTTACAGTTGTGGTATACTTACTAGAACAGTTGACTGCAGCCCCTGGTGCTTGGTATGTAGCTATTGATCTGGAAAATGTGTTCTTTTCAATACACATCAGATGATGAGTTCAGAAGCAAATTGCATTCACTTGTGATGGACAATGGCATGCATTCAGTCTCGCCCCTGCTCTCTGTCACAAAATAGTGTGCAGGAGTCCTCCCTATTTGTGTTCTAGTTACTATTTCTGTATAATATATCATCCCAAAATTGAGTGACTTAAACAACAACACTCATTTCATGATATTCTATGGTGTCTGTGAGTCAGAAATTTAGGAAGGCTCAGGGGAAGTTGTGGTTCATAGTCCTGCATGTGACTGCAGCTTTACTTGTAATCACTTACTTAACCCTCCACACAGCCCTTTGAGGTAGGTACTGTTATTAATCGCCTCCCTCTGCAGAGACACAGAGAGGTTGAGTAAAATCCCTAAAATCACCCAGCTGGGCCAGAGTGGGGCTGGAGCAGGAGCTAGGCAGCCAGACCCGCAGGAGGGAGATCAGAGGAGCTGTCGCTCATCCTCTGTCAACCTCCCCATACCACACCCACTCTGCTTTCCAAGGTGATCCCACACCCCCCACAGGAGTTCCAAGGAGACTTCAGACTCATTATTGAGCCCCAATTTTGTGCCAGGCTCTGCTCCAAGCATTCTTTGAGATTAATTTGACTAATCCTCCAAATAACCCTTGAAGGTTGAGTCATTATTGCCCCATTTCACAGACGGAAAGTCTGAGACAGAGAGATGGAGTCACTCGCCCAGGACACACAGCTAGTAAGTGTGGAGCCAGGATTTGAACCCAGGCTGTCTGACTCTGTAGGCTCTGTCTTGTCTCTGGATAAATTTGCTCATAGCCCTTGTCCTTCATCCCAGGCTCTGCAAGCCTACTTTTTCCAGTGGCATTGCCTCTCGTATTCTACAGAGGCCACTGAAGACTCTGACAGACAAACATGGCAAATCTCAAAGATGTGCCATGAGCTGGAGCTGATCCACTAGGGGGACTGAGGACTGCAGGGCTCATCTTAGCCAAGAACACTCTGGACCACTAGAGGGCAGGCGCTGGCCCCTCAAGCCCAGAGTCAGACCCAGCAGAGGTGTTCTCAGGAGGAAAGGAGGAAGGCAGTTCACTCACAGTGACCAGCCATTCAGAGCCACCCCTGCCTCCAGCGTCAGCCATTAGGAGGAGGGACTGTCCTTGGGATGTTGCCCTTACAACATGCTTCATGTCTCTGGTCATTAATTTCAAACTTCAACAACTTGACTTGATTTCTCTCTCTCACCCCCACCACCTTACTCCCAACAGCCTGGGTCCACTGTCACTCAGAATCCTGCTTCTTTCCCAAGTCTCACCATAAAACCTCATCCGTTTCTGTGGTACCTGTTTCATTCTCTTTTATATTCCAAACTCCCTATTTCCTTCTTTTACTAATTATCATTAATAGTGATGTCTCCAAATTTGCTCACTTTTTAAAAATTGGAATCTAAATTTTCATGGTAGTAGTTAGAACAGAGCAAGTCTGTGCTGCAGTAACAGTGGAGCCCTGAAACCTCAGTGGCCTAATGCAATAAAGTGTGATTCCTCACTCACACACTCACTGCATGTTCCATTTTCGAGTTACACCATCTGGAATGAAGATCTCCGTGGTCACCAGCTCAGGCCACTGAGGACTGGCAGGTAGGTAAGAAGTCAGTAAGGGCCAGGCAGAAAGTGATGTATAATTACTTCCTCCAAACTCCACTGATCAGACATTCTGAGCCCAATTCCTCATCACTGTGATAGTGACTGACACATAGTGCCTGACACATAGTCAGGGCTCAAGAAATGTAAGCCAGTTATCATTCATGCCAGTTATTTCCCATAATAGCATCTCAAACAAATCATTTGAGCCTCATTTCATCATTGGAAAGGAAAGGGAGCATAATAGTGGCACGTGCAGCATGATTATGAACACAAAATAGTGTGTAGAAGCCCCAGCACATGGCAGGTGCTGAAGAAATGCTGTTGTCCTGAGTTAGCTTCCAAATCTTTCCAGAAGGAATCATTGGTTCCCATGCAGACCAACCAGAATCCAGGAGTGGGACACAAGAGAGAATCAGTATCAGTGTCAGTCAGGGTTCCATCAGTACAGAGCACCAGGAGTGACGTCTACAACAAGGGATTTCTTGAGCTGTGGGAATTGGTTACATGGGCTCTGTTAGGCTCTTGTCTTTGCATCTGGTGTTGGAGCCTGAAGTCAGCAGGGCAGGCAGACAGGAAGGGAAGATGGATGTGAAGTGAGGGAAGAACAAAGACAAACTGGGACCTTCATCAGTGTCTCCCCACCTCCAAGCCTCCAAGTAGAAGATGGAGGGATGCAGGGAAGGGTCCCTGCTCCTCTGGTGGATGCACTTGAGACCCTGGGCACTTGATAAGACAGTGTAGCAGGAGCCAGAGACTGGGTCTGGTCCAGACCTGCTCCTACTCCTGTGTGACCCTGAATGCAAAGGAGCCAAGACCAGTCACGGTCCCACAGCCGTCTTGAGCATTAACAGCAATGTGGCACAGAACCCACTGCATGGCATCCTCCTCTTTGGGACTCAGTCCTCTAAGCTATGAAATGGGAGACATTCAGCAGTTGAGTCCTGGTTTCAGATGAAAACTCTCTCCACAGGAAGGGCATCATTTTGCTTATGCTCAAGCGACATTTATTATCTCATAGTTTCTATGGTCAGGAATATAGGAACGACTTAGCTGGGTGGTTCTGGCTCAGGGTCTCTCATGAAGCTGCAGTCAAGATGTTTTCAGGGCTGCATCTTCCAAACGCTTGACCGGGGCTGGAGAATCCCCTTCCAAGATGATTCACACCCATGGCCGTTGCCTGGAGGCCTCTGTTCCTTGCCACTGGATGTCTCCCTCGGGCTGCTTGACTGTCCTCCCAACATGGCAGCTGGCCTCCCCAGAGTAAGTGATCCCAGACAGAGACAGAGGGAAGCTGCAGAGACTTTAGGACCTAGTCTTGAAGGTCCCGCACCATCACTGTCTGCAGTATTCTCCTCACTGAAGTGAATCACTAAACCCACCCCTCACCCAAGGCGGGAAGAATTTGTGGGCATGTTTCTAACCCTCTACCCCTCTCCATTCCAGATATTGCCCTGGGCATTGCCCGCAATGGCCAAAGGCCCAGGGGCACGTTTTCCTAAGCAAAGGAGACATTTCTCCTCAGGCCAATTCTTCAGCCTCCCTAGAAAGTGGAAGTGGCTGCAGTCCAGGGTTCGGGTTTTGTGTTGTTGCTGAGATTGTTTAATAGCAATTTTCCCTTCCCACTACATTCAAACCAGGAAAAAGCAGAAATGCTCTAATTGAAGTGGAGCTGAGGGGCACGGTTTCAACGTCCCTGCCCTCTGTCAGGGTCTCCTGCAGTGTTGACAGGTACTTCCCCTGCTGTGTGAGACGACTTTAGACAAATAACTTTGAATCATGAAAGCGAAATGCTTTCCTTCTCTCTTAAATTCTTTTCCCTTCTTCTGATTGCAGCGAGAAGAAAGTCTCTTTAATACCTTGGGTGATGCTACTGTAACCTCGCTTTAGAGAGAGAGAACAAAGAACAGAAAGAGAGACGCTCCAATTCTTCTTCTGACCACATTATCCAGGAAAACTTAACATTTTTCTGTTTCACTTGCATCTACTTTGTTGTTTCCTTCTGTTTCTGAAAGTTGATGCTGGGACTTTTAACAGAAAATTGTGAGGTTTCCTATTTTAACAGATTTCTTTGAAAGGGACGATTTAAAGGAGATATGTCCTGTGACCACTAGAGGGAGCTGTTGCAAGGCAACCTTGCCTTTGTCTTGAAGATTAACGTGTTTAGCAGTAACTCTAAACCCTTCAAATGCAGGATCTTATTTAATCCTCACAGAGATGAGGACTCTAAGGCCCAAGGGCATACAGCTTGTGAGCAGTGGATCCAGGTTCTGAATCCCAGCACTGAAACTCTAGACCACAAGCTTTTTCCCCGGGGTTGCAAACTCATGAGCCTCCAGCAAATCTTGCGCATTATCTTTCCTTTTTTCTTTAAATTACTTTGAATGCTGATTATTCTCCAATTGGATGCTGATTGTAAATGCATTCACATTTCACCCAGTCCTCATCACACCAACTTGTCTTATGCTACCAAAAGCTTGGCTCACAAAGGAAGAGTAGCCTGATTTACCAATAAAAATACAGGACATCCAGTTAAATTTTAATTTCAGATAAATGGCAAATAATTTTTCATGTAAATATGTCCCAAATATTGCATGGGACATACTTAAACTGAAAAATTATTCCTCTTTTATCTGAAACTCAAATTTAACTGGGCTTCCTGTTTTTATCTGACAACCTCAGCCCACAGGCACTTGTATTTGTAATTCATTCTGCTCTGCACTGCATCCCCCACAGAGGGGAATGTTTGTTGAACATCTACTCTGTGCTAGTTTTGAGTGGGGCCCAGAGCCGTGATGGGCTCTGCAGCAGCTCCAGGCTGGAGTTCAAGCAGCGCTGTTGCTTCAGCCATGTGCCCAGGCCGCCTTCATGGTACTAGAAGCATCTGTGATAGAAAAAGATGCCATGTGGAGTTTCTGACAAACCCCAGTAAAGGAGTCTCAGAGAGAAGACCAGCAGAGTTCTGCCATCTTCAGCAGAGAACTACGCTGTTAGAAAAACAGCTCCTGACGTGCTCCTGGGCCCTGGTAGAGAAGGGGCACCCGACCATAGGGCATCAAGTAACCAGAACTGCCCGTCATACACTAGGCACTGTTATCCACCAAGCCATAGGTCATCAGGACCAACAGCAATCCATCATCAATCAAAAGTGGTACATTTGGCTTGGGTGCAAGATGGTCCAGGAAGCATAAGTAAAACTGCATGGTGGTCCAGACCTCCCAGGTCACCTCTGTCACCTGGTGGTGTTGTACTAACACTTCCCTCAGTTCACACCTAAGGCCACGTGAGACATTCCCCATGACCAGCTGATGGAGGAGGAAAAACCTGAGCTTGGTTCATGAATGGGTCCACTCAGTGTGTTGGTATAAGCTGAAATGGTGGCAGTTTCACTACAGCCTCACTCAGGGGTGACCCTGAAGGACAGCAATGGGGGGAAATCCTCCCAGGGAGAAAAGCTATAGGCTGCGTGCTTTGTCAACCACTTTGAGAAAAGAGAGAAATGGCCAAATATTTATAGTCTCATGGGCTGAGGCAAATGGCTTAACAGTTTAGTCAGGGACCTGGAGGGAACCAGATTTAAAGATTGGGGCTGCCAAGGCTGATCTAGTAACTGCCACTGAACGTATGACCTGTCAACACCAGGGACCAACACTGAGTTCCTTACATGGTACCATCCATTCAGATGACCAGCCAGCTGCTTGGACCAGTGGAAGTGCTGAGGATTAGGGCAATTTAGGATGGATGGTAGAGGGAGATTAGGAGACTAGGAGATGATGAGTTAAGGTCTCATGATGACCTGCAACGTCAGGGACTAAGTCTTGTAAGTTTCCCACAAATCATGACTGTCAGTCTGCTGGGGCTGCCATGACAAAGTACCACAGACTGCGTGGCTCAACAACAGAAACTGATTTTCTTACAGTCCTGGAGGCTGGAAGCCCAAGATCAAGGTGCCAGCAGGGTTGGTTTCCTCTGTGGCCTCTCATGGATGTCTGCCCTCTTGCAGCCTCTTCACATGGTCATCTTCCTGTGCACATGACTCCAGGGTCTCTCTGTACCCTAGTCACTTCTTCTTAAAAGTACGTTAGTCAGATTGGACTAGGGTCCACCCTAAGGACCTCATTTTCACCTACTCACTTATCCAAAGGCCCTATCTCCAATGCAGTCACATTCTGAGGTGCTAGGGGTTGGGGCTTCACCACAGGAATTTGGGGGGAACACAGTTCAGTCATAGCAATGATCAACCAGAATCCTGCAGCAGCTGTGCCCAGATAGAGCGAACTTCCTATGAAAAGCCAGGTGCACTGAGCAGTGCGAGGGCTGGAGTGTAGACACTGGTGCTCCCTGCCCAGATGCCCTCTGCATGGCCCTAACCCCCGGCCATAGTCAGTGTTGGCCACTAGCAACTCACAGCCTCCCCCTTCTCTCGAGAACTGCCTCAGCTGACAGGAGCCGCCTCACCCTCCTGAGGGACAGCCCACAGCAGTGACTGACCCATAGGAGGGTGAAAGAGGCCAGCCCTTGTGCCTCGAGGTGGAACGTCTGTGGTGTGCTCTTATGCTCTCTTTCATTACAGGGTCATCAGAGCTGCAGAAGAAACAGCTGGAAGGCACCATCAGGGCACTGAGGAGGGAGCGATTCATGTGGGTGAGATGCCCGTTATTGGAGACGAGGGGAAAAGTTATGGCATAATACATCCTGTGGAATGAAATATTAAAATTATATATGCTGATTTGGAAAAATCTCCAAGACATGTTAACAAGGGTTGGGGAACAAGGTGCAAAACACAGTGTAGTCTGATCCTTCTGGGATTGTTGTAAAAGGACAAGCCCTTCTGGAGGGACAGATAAGGACGTGTTCACAGAGATTAAAATTGCAGGAATAGAGTGGATTGGGGTGAAAATACTGTATGTCTGGGCTTCACTCCATATCCTGCTGTACTGGTGGAATTTTTATCCTGCACCTGTGTGACTTCCTCTCTACATTTGATTGTAAAAATGTTCTTACATACAGGAATTGTGAAATAATTGTGTAGTGAGCACCCACACACCCGCCACCTAGATTCTGTAATTAACGGTTTGCTCTGCTTGACCTCTCAGGTACATACCTGTCTGTCCATCCTTCCATCATCCAACCATCTTCATTTTGGACACTTTTCAAAGTAAATTGTAGATCACAGTTCACTTTACACAACTCAATGCTTTTCACTGACTAAAGTTCAATATTTGTTTGTTTTTTAACTCTAAGATAAAGTTTGTATAGAACAAAATGCAAATCTTTGTATCTACTTATCTATGTATCATTTTTATCCCTGTTTCTTAAACATTTTTTAAAACCATGTGCTACTGATGTACACCGTTCCACTTTAAGCCAGTGCTTATTGAGTCCTGACTGTGTGCCACACAGTGTGGCCATGTCCTGGGGCGACGTGGTGGACGTGACAAGTTCCAGTTCTCAAGACCTCACTGTGTGTGGGCGGGGACAGATGATAGGCACATAAACAATAAGTAAATAAGACCACTGCAGGCTGTTTAGGGGCTATGAAGGCCTGAAAGTGGGCACGTGTAACGGAGAGAGATTGTGGGGCTGTGGATGGGGAGTGCGGGAAGAAAATGCAAGACTGATTCTGGAAGGAGGGAACATTTGAGCAGATGCCCAAATGGTAGGAAGATGTCTGGACACATCCCGGCCGTTTCCTGGGGCAGCGTCTTTACCTCTCGGAGCCTCAGTTTCCCCGTCTGTGTTATAGGGATGGTAATGTCTCTGCCTCATAGGGTTGTGCTGAGGATTAAATGAGGGAGTTGCTGTGCTTCACACAGGGCCCAGCACACATGAGCACGTGGCAGCTGTCAGTGACTATTCCGGTTGTCACTGCTGCTGCTGTCGAGGCTGTGAAATGCATCCTGAGATCCCACTATGTGCCGACCTGCCCTGGGTGCTGGGGACACAGGGGTGAGTCAGATGGGGGTCTTCCCTCCTGGAGTTCACAGTCTAGAGGGTGAGGCAATTACAAACAGGTTGATCAGAGCCGCAGGAGAAATATCTGGAAAGTACCCTCATGGCACTAAGGAGGGAATGACTTCATCTGAGTGAGATGTCCAGGAAGGCTTCTGGAGGAGGTGACAGCTTAGGTGAGTGTGAAAGGACAATTGGGATGTCATCAGATGAGTGAGGGCAGGAGCACATTCCAGGCTGGAAAACCAGCCCATGTAAAAGCAGCAAAAAATCCACTGACCCCATGCATGTGGGAAAAACACACTCACGTGAATACAGTAGAAAAGTTTAAAGGCAGGCAGAGAAGGTGAGGCTGGACAGAGAAGGGCTGGATCTTGGAGGGCTCAGAGCTAAGGCTAAGAGTTGGACTTTCTCCTGAGAGCCACGAGGTGCCAGGGACAAGCTTTATAAAAAGATGGCACTTATACACCCAGGAGAAAACCTAAAATTAAAATTACCAACAACACCACGTGTTGGTGCAGGAGTGGAGCATCCAGAACTCTCATACGCTGCAGGTAGAAGTGTGTGAAATGGTCCAACTACTTTGGACAGAGTTTTGGCAGTTTCACATAAAAGTAATCACAGCCCTACCCTATGACTCAGGAATTCCACTCCAAGAGAAATGAAAACATTTTTTCACAAAAAGCTTTGTCCAGAAATGTTGAGTAGAAACTATATTCATAATATTCCCAAACTGGAAACAGCTCAAGCTTCCATCAACAGGAGGGAGAGTGAATGAACGCACTGAGAGGTATTCATACAATGAAATACTGTGTGTCCATGAAAGGGAATGACCCACCAACAGCCGCAACGACGTGGGTGAGTATCAACAGCCCCAGGCTGAGTGGAAGAAGCCAGCACAGTAGAGAACATATCGTGTGTTCCATTTACAGGACACCAAGAACAGGCAAAGATGATCTATGGGGGAAAAAGAAAATCAGAACTGACTTCCACCCACCCCGTGGGAGCTCGGGGGCATTGGTTTGAAGGAGGCATAAGGGAACTTTCTGGGTTGGTGGAGAAATTCTGTGACTTGTTAGGGGTTTGGGTTACACAGGCGTATGTATTTGTCAAATCTCAGCAAATGGACACTTAATATCTGTGCTTTTCATTGTGTATCGAAACGTTGGCATTGCAGCCCACAGACTGGGCAGTCCCCAGGATCGCTTTAATGGTTCCACGAGTTCTCTGGCTAAAGATGGGTACCATATCTGTTGAGCAATGTTCACAGTCTTATCCGAAGGGGTATTCCCACTGTGCTTAATGTTTTTCTGCTTCTTTCAACCGTTGAGGGCTGTGATGGTCAGGGCAGAGGCAGAAGGTTCCCCTCAGTCTGGGCCTGTCAGTGCCGAATGGTCAGGTCCACGGTAATCCTCAGGCCCTTCCAGTCCCCAGTTACCTTGGTGATGTCATCACCAAACAGTTTTGGAAACAGACCCAGAAAGCCAATCTTGGGGGCCAGGGCGGATGTGACACCCACTTTCCCACCAGCACACGACTTTGATCTCGTTGGGTTGAACTTGGGCGTCATGGAAAGAGTAGCTAGTGTTGGATGGACCCAAAGCTGGATGACAAAAGAAAGGTGCACCTTGGCCTCCTCTGAGCCAAAAGCCCAGCTGCAAACTGATGCTGGACTCTAGGTGATGATGCATGTGCTGAAGTTCTGTGGGTCCTGGCACTCCCAACTTTGTTTGAATTGCATTAAACAGATAAGATGATGGGCGATATATGGGTGGTAGATAGACAGTGTTATTGGGAAAGCTAACCTTGCTCTGTGCTTGATGACTTTCATAAGAAAATATTAGGGGGAGGGAAGATAGCTCTGGCTACAGTGTGGACAGGAAATTTGATGGGGCCAGGCCAGACTCAGGGAGGCCAGTGAGGAGGCTGTGGCCACTGCCTCAGGCAGGAGATGATGAGGCCTGAAGCGAGGTCACACAGTGGGGGTGGAGAGGAGGGAAGCCAGAGACACCATTTGCGGGGAGAGTCAGGAGGTGAGAGGGGGAGGTGAGGAATGAGTGGAAACAGGTCAGAAGTCAGGGCTGCTGTTTGAGGAAACCCTGGAAAGACTTCTCTCAGGAGCAGCAGATGCTGAAAGTGCAGAGAAGCAAAGCTGGACGGAAGGCAGGGGAAGTCCTGAATGTCCCTTTCCAGGGGTGAAGGAAGTCATTGAAGAGAGTTCCTGCAATGCCCCAACTTCAGGCAGGTCTTGTGTTTCACCCCTGATTACCTCTTCTCTCCTGGAGGACTGAGTGACTAAGTGAGTGAATGTTAGCACAGGAACCTAATCTAGTGTGGGTGACTTTGAGGGAGGGGCCCAATGGGTCCCCTGCTCCCCTCCTGGCCCCCAGGAAGTTGAGATAAACAGAAAGCAAGACATTCACAGTCCAGGGAGGTCTCGAGTCCAGAAAACGTGCAAAGAGTTTCGAGAACTCACTTCGTTTGGGTTTCGGAGCCTTTGCTGATGACAGTGGATGAAGCCACCCATGTTCCTGCTAAAAGGGATCTTCCACTCACTACAAAGACAAGGCAACAGTCAAGTGGCAAGGTGGTAGGAAAGACAGGGTTTTTTATTACAGCTTGCTGGCAAGGGGGAAGATGGCAGACTACTGTCCCAAAGAACCATCTTAAAACTACAGTTTTGAAGCAGTTGTATAGGGTAAATGGGCTGAAAAGAGGCGTCTCAGAATGTTGACCATCTGGTGTGGTGAACCTTGAGCCACCAGATCATCTCTTTCTCCTGTCACGGTGATTGATCCCAGCATAGGGCTCTTTCCTGGAAGTCGTTACACTCCTGACAAAACTTCAAGAACAAAGTTATCACCTTTTAATGATAGGGAGGTTTATGTCTAAGCCAGGGCTATGAAAATAGCAGAGCATGCATATTTCTCACAAGCAGGTGCTCACTTATCTAGGCTATGTGCAAACTAAAGCATTACTGACAAATCAGGGGGGTGTCTGGTGGATCAGGGTCATTTACAGTTCCAACATGGCCTCCTTCTACAAGATGGTTTCCCTTATGCTGACCTATGTCAACCATGGGCTGTATTTATCTCAGCTACTTAGATGGTGCTAACAATTTACCTCCTGTCAGATTATTACACCCAGCATAATCCTATGCTGGTGTTGGGAATAGAGCCGGCGTGTCCAATCTGGCTACTTCCAACTGAAGTTGGGTGATGTGAGGGAACCAAGGCATGGAAGAGATTTACTCTCTTCTTAAAACGAGCCGGGGAGTACCTAACGGGAAACTGTCTTGCTGTTGACTTCGACCTTGGTGGTTAAGGTGGATATACATTTTATTCCAATTTTAATGGCTAGGTATATTAGTGAGCCTAAGGCCACCTTTTATGATACCCGCAAGAATGGATTGAATTCCAGCTGGCATCCAGGAGAAAAGGTTAGTAAACCAATCACCCGTTCCTAACAGGAAAGGAGTTTGATGACTTAAGCTTATCTTATCCAGGTGGCTTGTTCTCCTATTTTGTTAGTGCTGGTTTCTACTTGGGGAGAAGTGTTGACAAGCGCAGCAGGTGGAGTTAGCCACCACGCCTACACCACCTTGTTCCGCAAGGATGTAATCCAGAGCTTTTCTGTTACCCAAGACTACTTTGATTAAAAGGTCAAGAGAAGTTTGTAAATTAGCAAGAGAGTTAGCAGTTTCATTTGCTATAATTTCAAGAGTACAAGATAAGTTTCAAAGAACATGTTGGTGGGCTGCAACTCCCCACCAAGGTGGCAGAGTTTATCCAAAGAAATAAGCGTCCCCCTCAGGAATTCCACCAGATAAATCTCGGCTGACTCTACTGAGTAGTTTTAGGGAATGTGTCCAATGTTTAGTTTCTTCATTAGAATATGAGTTAAAAGGCATTATTAGGGTGCCCAACAGACATTGGCCTGAGTCTGCAGGACTCCACAGACAGTTGTGTGCCCAGGGTATTCCATTATGACTGCATATGAATATATATTCTCCAGGGGGACAGTACGTATGATCAATGTCTATACTGATAGCCAGTGCAGCCTTTCCACCCAATTGCGACCTGGAAAACTTGAGTCAGTAGGTTCTCCAGGGGCGATTTGGATTACAGACGAGGATGGTTTGGTCTTTATAATAAGTTGTGCACTTGTGCCAGCTTTAATCATGATGTCTGGATTGCCCTTTTGAAACTTTGTGCAGAAATAAAATCCAGCATCCAGGGAAGTGACGTGTTAATACAGATTGAAAGTCTAAATTATTTCTTCTAGTGGTATGTGCAACATTTGTGACCCGAGGGAAATGGCGCCCAGCAAAAAGGAAAAACAGTTCTGGGCCCATTTAAGTTTCTCTAAGGCATATCATGGGGCCCAGGGGGGAGGCAGAAGTTAAGGCACAGTGTAGGGTGACAGTGTTGTCAGGTGTTACATTGAGCTCCTTTTTTTGCTGAATTATCTGGGATCCCAAGTGTCTGGTACTTGAGTCCATGGGGGAGAGCTCTCGTTTGAAAATAACAGCAAGGAATTTCTTAATTCTTGCTGACCAAATCCTTATGCGGGGATTTCAATTGGGGAAGTTGCACATATGGGCAACATATTGCTTTCTAGAGAAGACATACATATTTGTGTTGGTTTCTTTTTAAGGATACAGCAAGGAGGGAATTGTCCCCTGTCTTCCACTGGAGACCTGGGCTATTCTAACCCAGTATATCACTCTTTTGTCTATGGGCCTTTTGGTCCAACCTGGAGGAATCTGGGAAAAATTATATACAGGGTGGACCAGTGGATCCCCATGTTCGAGAATGGAAGAGGACTTGGGATGGCAAGTCCAACAATTAGTGACTTTCGTAGAGGATGCAACAGCCTGAGAGATACGGACCAAAGCATTGTCTTTCTAAGCTAAGGTGATGGTAAGGAAAGAAAACAAATAGAAAAGGCTAAGGTTTTTTCTTGAATACATATTTTAACTCTTTTAGCAGCTCAATTTGCCAAGTATCCATTTTATTATGAGCTACACTTTCCTGTGAGATAGGAGCCGCCTTTATCTGAGAGTGATGTACCCACGGTTTTATTCTGGCGACCTAACAGAGGAGTGCATGGTCAGCAGTATGTCAAAAGGGCCCGTCCATCTGGCAGCTAGCTGGTTTTCAGGTCCTTGTTCCCTCCAGGTCTTCAGCAGTACTTGGCCACCAGGATGGAAAGGATGGAGGGGCACATCAGATGGGTAAGCTGCCCTGTTAGAGGCAAACTCATGAATAGAAGTCAGTACAGCACTTAAGGATTTGACAGAAGCTGTGACTGCAACATCTGTTAGAGCTTCAGGTGATTCACCTGAAAAAGAAAATCCTGAGAGTGTATAAAATTTCAAAAGAACTCAATTTAAGGCCACTTCAGGGAGCCACCCTAATCCGCAGGAGGACAACAGCCATGCTCTGACCCAGGTGAGATGAGGTTCTTGATGGATTTTAGCAATGTTCTTTTTTAGAGTTCATCTTTTCTGTTTTTCCTGTAGACTGGGGTCTCCAGGCTGAATGTAGCGTCCATCTAATATTTAATGTCTTGGAAACCTGCTGAGTGACTTGAAACACGAAAGCAGGTCCATTGTCACTCTGTGTGGTATTAGGCAGGCCAAATCTGGGAATGTCTCCTTTAACAGAACCTGGATGACTTCAGCAGCCTTCTCCGACCAGGTGGGGAAAGCCTCCACCCACCCAGAAAACGTATCCACCAGTACCAGGAAGTATCGGTAATCTCCAGCAGCGCGGGGCATTCGGGTGAAGCCCGTCTGCCAGTCTTCCGTCAGCCATTCCCCTGTGTGTCAGACTCCTCATTGTGGAGGCCCTGGAGCAGTTTTGGGGTAATTTTTTGCACAAATCATGCAACTCTTAGTTACTTGTTGCACAGTCTTTTTAAAATTAGGTCCCACAATACATTTTTGAGCCCAGTGTAAAGTATCGTCTCTCCCATAATGAGTGCTCTCATGCACCCGTTTTAGGAGCGGGTAGAGGAGAGCCTCAGGCACAAGAATTCTTCCTTGATCGTTCATCTTCCAGCCTGTCTGCGGGTCTGAGAGGAAACCTCAGTCTCTTGCACATTCTGAGTCCTTTTCTGAGTAAGTTGGCTGATACTCAGACAAGTTTATTTGAGGAAGCAAAGGGCCAGTTATGGCAGAGCCTTTTGTTCTTGCTATTTTCTTGGCTGCTTGAGCGGCCAGCCCGTTTCCTTTAGCGATAGAGGCTTTACGCTTTTGATGACGTGGGCAGTGTATTATGGCCACTTGTGAGGGCTCATTAAAGGTCTCTAATAACTGTAATATTTCTGTAGCATGTTTAATTTCTTTTTGTCAGCAGCTAAGAGTCCCCTTTCTTTCCAGATCACCCTGTGGGCATGGACCACTGAAGATGCATAACCGGCATCCGTATAAGCAGTCACCTTTTTCCCCAAGATAGTTGTAAGGCTCGGGCTAGGGCTATGATTTCTGCCTTTTGAGTTGAGGCTCCTGGAGGCGGGGCTGCAGCTTCTAAAGTCTCTCGTAAAGTCACAGCTGCACATCTGGCGCATCTCTTACCCCGATCCAGGAAGCTGCTGCTGTCTGTGAACAGCTCCAGTTCAGGGTCCTCAAATGGTCGATCTTTTAGGTCTGGTTGGCTGGAATAAACCATTTCTATGACTTGTAAACAGTTATGGCCTGTTGCTTGTGAAGTTTCGTTGGGGAGTAAGGTGGCCGGATTCTGGATTGAAGAGACTTGCAACCTGACATTTGGGTTATCTAGCACGATGGCCTGATGTTTGCCCATTCTGCCTGACATGAGCCAATTTCCTCCCTTCTGTTCCAGTAAGGTGAGGACAGGTGGGGTACATAGACAGTGGTGGGTTGGCCTGGAGTGACCTTCTCAGCCTCTTGCAGGATGTCACAAGTAGCAGCGACGGCTCTGAGACAGGGAGGCCAGCCTTTTACCGTTTGATCTAATTGTTTGGAGAAATAGGTCACAGGTCTCGGAAGGGTCCCTAGCTATTGGGTTAGCACCACTAGGCTTATGCCCAGCCTCTCATGCACGTAAAGATTAAAAGGTTTTTCTAGGTCTAGCAGACCTAAAGCTGGGGCTGTTACCAGTTTAGTTTTGATGGTGTCAAATGTCAATCGACATTCTTTAGTCCAGTCCAGAGGTTCTGAGTCTAAGCCTTTTTAGGCCTCGTATAGAGGTTTTGCTATAAGTCCATAATTAGGGATCCATATCCAACAGAAGCCAACCATTCCAGAAACCCTCGCAATTGTCGGGGGGTTTTGAGAGGGCCCAGGCAGGCAATTGCCTTTTTCTGGTTGGGCAATAATTCTCTTTTTCCCTTAGAAATAATGAACCCCAATAAGAGACCTTATGTTTTCAGATTTGAGCTTTCTTTTGAGAGACTTTATATCTGCACTCGGTCAGGTGACTTAGAGTTTTGATGGTATTTGTTAAACATGGTTCCTAAGAGGGGCTCGCTACTAGCAGGTCATCCACACGTTGTAACAGTAGTCCATCCTTTAGCTTTAAAGGACTTAAATCTCTAGCCAGAGTTTCCACAAATAAAGTGGGGAGATTTTTAAAGCCCTAGGAGGGGACAGTCCAACAATGTTGTTGTGTCCTGTATCATGCCATTCAAAAGCAAACGGCTGCTGGGCTTCCTCAGCCCGTGGTACAAAGGAGAGTGTATCTTTTAAGTCTAAAACTGGGAACCAACCAACAAATATTCTACCAGAATATTTGTCAATATAGTATAGGGACTAGGTACCACAGGGTGTAAGTCCTGAACCACTTCATTTATGACATGTAGGTCCTGGACAAAGCGGTACTCATTGGCATGAGGTTTTTTCACTGGGAGAATAGGTGTATTATATGGAGACTGACAGAGCCTAATCAGTCTTGTCTCCGGGAATTTCTTAACAATGGGTTGGATGTCTCTTTGGGCTCTTGTTTGAGCAGATGCTGTTTTAAATTAGGCTTGGCTGTCTTTTCCTCTAATGGTATTTGTATTGGCTGGGCATTCTTTGCTTTACCTGGGGTCCCCTTTGCCCATACATTTCAGGTGGCAATAGTTCTGGTCTGATTCAGAGATTCCCAGCAAGGCCATCTGTAATCTTAGAGATTATTCCAAAGGGACTTGCATGTCTAGCTGTCCTGGAGTAAAAATTACCTTTATGTCTAGTTTGCAAAGAAAATCCCAGCCCAAAAGTGGGATGGGACATTCTGGCATGTACATGAAACTATGTTTTAGAGTTCAGTCTCCCACTTGGCATTCTAATGGCTATAAAAATGACCAATCTGGGTTCGGCCAGGTGGCATAGTGGTTAAGCTCATGTACTCCGCTTTGGTGGCCTGGGGTTCACAGGTTTGGATCCTGGGTGTGGACCCCGCACCGCTCATCAAGCCATGCTGTGATGACACCCCACATAAAATAGCAGATGACTGGCAACAGACGTTAGCTCAGGGCCAATCTTTCTCACCAAAACAAACAAACAAACAAACAAAAAGACAGATCTCAGACTTGACCAGAAACCCCAGTTACTGGAGTTGAACTGGCTGTTTTTTGGGTCAGTTTTCTATTTAAAATAGAATAGGTGGTGCCAGTATCCACTAGAAAATCAATCCGTACCTGTCAATTGTACCTGGAGTTCCTGTGGGGAAACATAAATAGGTTGTTTTAGGTTCAAAGGAGCCCCAGGCCCCTTCAATCTTCGTCAGAACAAACACCCCTTTCCGTCATCTGGGGCTGAGGTGCAGGAGAGGGTGGCAGCAGGAACCTGTGCTCATCCTGCTGGGGGAGGGTTGAGGGTTTGAATGAATGTCATATCTTCTTCTTCCTCCTGAGTTTCCTGTAAAACTGGTCCCTTTTCTCCTTCTGTTCTTTGTACCATAAGGAAATCTTTCCCTGCCTTTTCTTATCCTGATATAACAGCATAAACGCTGGGACATATGGGACCTCATCATCTTTACCAGCTTGCTTACAGGACAATTCCAACTGTAAGATGGTGTGCCAATTCAGTGAGCCATTCATTGGCCGGTCTTCATCTGACCCTAGGGAATACTGTGTCCAGGAAGTGTTGCAATTAAAAAAATCATCTTTTTCTTAGTCAGTGGTTCATAGCTATCATCAAACCAATTATTCAAAATTTGCCCCAATGGGCATTCTCGGGGAACCAATGGTGAACTTCGCATTATTATTACACAAAATCGGACATGTCCCACACTTACACCGTAAGCACCAGGTAAACCAGACAAAAGTGAACTAGTTCCCAGATTTCAGGTAAAGTCCTACAACTATTCCCACTCCAACTGTGCACCCCGATGGCCCTACTGTAAATGGCAAGATCCAAAATGGAGGGGAAGGGAGTTCTCAGGCATCCCCGAGGCAACTTGCCCTGTTCCTGATTGAGCCTGTGGACTTGCCAGACGTAGCTGTTTCTCTCTGTGCCACAGTCAGCATAAGGAGGCAGCCGGCGTCCGTACAGGAAAGCAGGAAAGGCAAATCCCCAAGACAAAAGGGCCTCAGCAGCTGCTAGGGACTTACCCACCAGGTTGCCTGTTTGAGGTTGACTAGACATGAACAGGACTTATAGTGCCATCTGAGCTGCCAAATTTGTAACCGCCAAAAGGGGTTTTCTACTCACCACAAACACAAGCCAACAGTCAAGAGGCAGGGTGGTAGGAGAGAAAGGGTCTTTTATTATAGCTTGCTAGCAAGGGGGAAGACGGTAGACTACTGTCCCAAAGAACTGTCTTAAAACCACAAAATTTTGAAGCAGTCATATAGGGCAAATGGGCTGAAAAGGGGTTTTTTGGAATGTTGACCATCTGGTGTAGCAAAACTTGAGACACCACATCCATCTCCTTCTCCTGTCACTGGTGATTGATCCCAGCATAGGGCTCTTTTCTAGAGGTGGTTACACTCCTGAGAAAACTTGAAGAGCAAAGTTATTGCCATATCACAATAGGGAGGTTAATGTGTAAGCCAGGGCTACGGACATAGCAGAGCATGCATATTTCTCACAAGCAGGTGTTTACTCATCTAGGCTATCTGGAAAGTAAAGCATTACTGACAAGTCAGGGGGGTTTCTGGCGGATCAGGGTCATTTACAGTTCCAACATGGCTTCCTTCTACAAGATGGCTTTCCTTATGCTAACCTATGTTAACCATGGGCTGTATTTATCTCAGCTACTTAGGCAGCACTAACACCCACACAGTGAGAGATTTGTCATCTGGCACACACACACTTAGAAAGAGCTCCAAAGCATTTCTTGGTGCAGGATAGATAGCTTGGTGCCGGGTTTTCCAGAAGCAGGGCTACTCCCACATCATGGGTGGGCATGAGAAAGTGATTGGCCTTCCTACTCTTTCTTCCAGTGTGAAAGACTCGCTGGAATGCTGGCATGTCATCCACACCTCTCCAACCACTGGGGCCCTTCTCGCCAGGCACCTCAAGCAGGCAACATTGCTAGCCAGAGTCCAGCAACATGCTTCTGTTGTTTCCACTGTGATTTTAGGAAAAGTCTTTTGCTCCTCTGAAGGGGGTCATCCAAACATCATTCTCCAGATGAGGATAAAACATCGCCCACCTCCAGGCATCGGTGTGGGGTGAAATGGGTCAATAGAAGCCAAGGGTGCTTAAGTGCTCATTAAGTCTAATTAGAGCCATTGTTATCGTCACTGTAGTTGTGAGGTCACCTCCTACTTACGGGAAGTGATGTTGTTTTCTCACTTTGAGTAGTGTTATACAATTTGCTGCTAGAAATAGAAAATCAAATGTATTTAAGTTTTCAAACATGATTCCATTTACCAAAACGCGTGTTGAGTAAACAGTAATCCCAGGGGTTGGCAGACATTGCAAAACGCTAAGGCAGATGTGGCAGGTGAAGGTGGGACGAAAACACATCTGGGAGACGATGGCTGAAAGATAAAGAGCGCAAGTTTCAGAGCGAGAGGGACCAGAGTTCAAATGCTGTGTGACCTCGGGCAGGTCACCCTGCCTCTCTGCACCTCCCTTTCCTTATCTGGACAATGGAGGTGACAGCAGTGAACTTGCAGGCTGGAGGTGCAGTCTGGAAGGTAGTAAGAAATCAGAAATGGTATGGCCATTCCTACTCTGTACTTCAGGCAGCCCCTCCTTCACACACAATTAATCTCTAAAACTGTGTTCCAAAGTCAAATGTGAAATGTAAAAGTCAAGCGAGGAGATATTTATGTGGAGAGCCATGGGGGAGTGTGTGTGTGTTGGGTATGTGTGTTATGTGTTGGGGGATGGGTGTGTGTAGGTGTGTTGGGAGTGTGTGTGTGTTGGGGGTGTGTTTGTTGGGTGCGGGTGTGTGTATGTGTGTTGGATGTGCATGTCGGAGGATGTGTGGGTGGGGGACATTGGGTGTTCAAGGAGGGCATCCTGTTTCCCTTGGGCAGCCCCTCCTTTAGTATATAAAACCACTTAACCACTCTCATGAAACCCCTTCAGCCCTCCTGACGCTCTGGCGGCGTAGTTCCGGCATTCCAGACGTGTTCTTTATTTTTGTTCTCTATCTTCACAACTGAGACCATGGAGCCCCGTGTTTTTTATTTCTTTGCCTGTTTCTGGATCACCCTCTGTCTTCCCAGGAGAATGGGAGCCCCAGAAGGGCAAGGGGCTGTCTGTTTTCTCCTTGCTACGTCTCAAGCACCTAGAACTGTGGCTGCACACAGAGGCTGTGTCATACAATCAGCTGACTGACCAACAGACCAGCTGGCTGACTGCGTCTGTCTGTCCCAGCAGTCCTGATTTACCAGAGAGAATGAGGGAGTCAGGGAGAAGTACTGGGGACAGACCCCTAAAACTGCACAGGCCCCCACACGGCAGTCTCAGCTCAGGTGTAGGCACCTCCTCACCCTGCCCTGGGCTGCTGGTGAGGACGTCCCCACCCTCCTGACCTGGAGAGAGCCAGGCTGAGCTGTGGTGGGGCCTGCCGCTCAGAGTCTGTCTCCGCGGATGGCCATTTGTGGGGAGGCAAGGCTGAGCCTCTGAGCCCCCCAAACTGAGGCTCCCCATTTGGGGACTGAGATGCTTCCAGAGGCTTGATCTAGGGAACCCCACTTCCCAGAGGACCCACCCCTTGCATTTTCTAGCTCACACACACACACAGCCAGACCCTGTTTCCAAGGACAGGCAGAAACTCCTAAAGGACAGTTATCATCACATCCCCTGGGTTGTAAAACCTCTTAATTCTCCTTCACCCAGTCACAGCTACACAATATCAATAATAACACCTGCAATAATCATAACAGAAATCCTAACATTAGGAGCTCCCTGACTCAGTTCCAGGCCCTGCTTTAATAAGCACTTTTTGAGCACCGTCCTAGCACATCTCCCAGCAGCACGACTGTGTTGAGGGTGAAATGAGTTAAGAGGTGCTTAGAACAGGGCCTTGGAAGGGAGTAAGTGCTCAGATGATTAGGTGGTTCTCTTCCAATGTCCACAGCTGAGCCAAAGTCAGTCACTGCTCAATGACAGGGCCCAAGTCACTTCTGGTAGGATGTTTGCCCAAGGCCACACAGCAGGGGGGTCACCTCTCAAAGTGCCAACACCTATGGTCTCCACAGGGCTCCCCAGCTCCCTCCTGGGCCTCTGAGGGGGCACCCAAGAGATGGACAGAGATGGGGACACAGAGAGACACAGAGGGAAGGGGACAGGAAGAAAGAGACAAAGACGTGGAGAAACCAGCTTGTGTGTGAGAGAGAAAGGCCCCCAAGAGAGCTGAGACGAGAGTGTTGAGACAAGCAGGGTCCTGGAGGCCTAGTTTCGGGGCTCAGACTTGCTGGTCCCCTGCCCAAGGGAGGCTCCACTGCAGCCTGTGGCATTCTGGGGCATGCAAGGGGCCACGAGGACCCCAGCCCTGTAGGCGCTCAGTTCCCATCCCCTGTCCCCACCTCACCTCCAACCCTGGGTCTGACTTCTGCTGGAAATGGCCCCAGCAAACTTCCCTGCCACCAGCTCTGTTCCATTACAGGCTCAGATGAGCCTCCAGACTCACTCTTTCCCACCCTCCTTCCTTTGCCCCTCCACCTGGAAAGCCCCCCTCTCCTAACCCTCCCTGTCTGCCTCTTATCATCACCCCCGAAACCCAGCGCAACTGTCTCCTCTGCCATGAGGCCTGCTCTGAACTATCCCCCTCCCCAGTCAGGTGCTGCAGGGCCTCTGGGCTGTTGGCAACTGTCACACACTAGGCGGGTGTGGACCTCCATCACAGCATGGTCACACCACCTGCTCTATCATTTCACACCTTTTCCCATGTCCCACGCTCCTCCAGCATTTGTCTCACTAATCCAGCCCTGGTAAAAATCCCTGTGCAACCTCCATCAAACACTTCCCACGTGGGGCAGGTACGGCGCCAGCACTTGGGCTGCGTCTCCCATTCCTAGAGCACTTACTGATGCCAACTGACCGCCAGCTGACCTCCACCTGATCACGCGCTGCCCAAGTCGATGGGAATCACAGCGCTTAGCCCTCTGCCTGCGTTGACCCTGATCGTGACCCAAGTCTGTTCTTTCTGTCCCTGTAGAGCCCCATACACTTCACTGAGCATATCTGGTCTTTGTCTCCTGGCAGAGCCATGAGTCTGGCTTAGCCAAGGTTGGTTGGCACTGAATCTTATCTGTTCCTGTTCCACTTGAGGGATTACGCCCACGAGCTTCCAGCACGCATTTCTTTCTCTCTTTCCCGGTGGTTCTGGGTGGTTCTGGGACTGCATGACTGGGCTTTTGTTGCGGCTGTCAGCTGTCATCACAGCGGCTCCCTGGAATCCTGAGCTGGTGGGGGCTGTGGTCCAGCTCTGGGAGAGGAATGAGGCTTCCTCCACTCCCTTGTCTCCAGCCCAAGCTTTATTTACTCATTCTCAAGCCATTTCATGGGGTTGTTTGCTGATCAAAAGATTGTATTCAGGGCAAAATTTTTTTTATTCTGAAAATACAAAGAAAATGGCAAAAGTCATATGTGATGATGTCACCAAGAAATAAGCATTGTTACCATTCTGCTACATTTTCTTGCAATGTTTTTCCTAGATTTAAAAAATTAATAAAAAATAGAAAAAACTGTTTCACTGCTAAGAACCTTCCATTGGCTTCTCTATGTTGTTTTGTGATGTCTACCTGGTGGCCCACAATTTATTTAATAAATCCCCTGTTACTGGACATTTGAGCTGGTCCCTCTTCAGGGCTGTTACAGATAAGGCTGCAGCGGGGATCCTAACAGTTCATTTTGCCTGCACCTCTGGGCAATCCCCTTGGACAGAATCTATGCACACCCCTGGTCAATGGGTATGAGCATCCCCAAGAGCAAATCTGTCCTCAGGAACAGGGCAGTCCTCGCTGCATATTTGCCAAGCTCCCTCTGCTAGAAGCAGAGGTTATCAGACTCAGCCTGACCCACAGCATCACGGAGCCCGACATGCTTATCTTACAGCTGGGGAAACTGAGGCCCAGAGAGAAGAACTGACTTATCCAAAGGCATTGGCAAATTCCACGTGGTCTAGAGATTTCCTCCCCACTCTGTTATCTCTTTGATATTTTTCGAGGGAATCCAAATCTTCAACGTGGATGCCGGGGTGGGATGGAGCAAGGAGGCAGCATCTATACTGCTCACAGCAGACATTGCTAATCGATCATCACATGCTCTTCTGCTGAGTCCAGACGCTTGAGCACTTCTCCAACAGCCATTACCAAGCAACTGGAATTGGCACAAGAGGTGAAGTGTTTCTGCCATTCTGGTGGCATCTTTCATGCCAACAAAGAGCCTTTTTAAATTGAAGACTTGAGCCCACCCAAGAGTGGCTTCCTTCTTGCCGTCTGAAACACTAATGGTCGGCGAGTCCTCCTGATTTCTATCTGTCTGACCCTGCCGTGTTCTCAGAGACCCTTCCTGGTTTTCCGCAGGATCACAGACTTCCCAGGAGAGGATGTCCCTCTTCCCAGCTGGAGGCGATGGGACAGAGGGGACAGAGTGTGGGCTCCAGACTCAGACAGATCCGAGTCCACATCCTTGCTCCACATTTTACAGCTGTGGGACCTTGGACAAGTCACTTCCCTTCTTCAGGAACCATTTTCATCTGGAAAATGGGGGTGATGACACCCTATTTTCTCCTCTCTGAGCCTCATTTTAGTGACCTGTAAAATGGAGATGGTCTTTTCCACTCTGCCACTTTGTGGTGTCGGAGTGCCCAGCTTTGATTTAACATCAGACTCTCTCCCCACCCCTAACCGAGGCTTCTACAGACCAGCTTAAGAGGAACAGAGGAGAGGAGGCGCTCTCTCTCTCTCACTCTCTCTCTCCCCCCCACACACCCCTTTTCCCTCTCTCTGACTCCATGCAGGGTTGGAGCACAGGCAGACGGCTCCCTACTCCCTGGGGAGCCAAAAATGTTTAGAGCTGAGTCTCGTGGGCACCTTCACGGGGGTATTTTCAAACCTCCTGCCTGACCTCTCAAGCTGCAACCCCAGACGCCGGCAGAGCTTCTCCAGCGGCTGAGCGCCCTGCATGCCACCCCTCGTTCTAGGGCACCCTTTCCTCATCCGCCCATCTGCCCAGGGGATGGTACTAGGAAGGACAGACGGATCTCTCTCCTGCAGGACCCACACTAGGCCCTTGGAAAACACACACACACAAGCTTCGACCCCGTCCAAAGGGAGCAGAGAGCAATGATTTTCCACGCACAGAGCCACTCTGCCCACCGTGACTTCAGCTCGTCGGCCTGCTTCTCTCAGGCAAGAGACAGAATTCAGTCCATTGCACTTCCCAACTCCAGGGGACACACTCCTCAAGCCTCTAAATTGTCCCTGGAAAGCCCCCTCCGTCTGGGCCTGCACTGGGTGCGGACGCTCACTGCTCTCCTCACCGGGAGAGTGGAGAGGGGACCGCAGCTGCCTCCTGTCTTCACAGGTCTTCTTCCTTTGCCCCCTTGACCCTTTCATTGCCTGGATCTGGGTCAGGAGCCCCCACATGAGGGACCCACGAGCTCTGCAATCAGTTCTTGACCACCTGCTTGCACCGTGTCTGGCCCCTCTTCTTGGTGTACAGCATCTGTGGTATTGTGGTGCCTCGGACGACACGAGTATTCAGATTCGAGTAAGTGCTGGTGAGGACAGCACCAGGGGGCAGTGAGAGAAGAGCAAGAAGAGCCCTGCTTTAGACAGAGCGGCCAGGGAAGGCCTCTCCAGAGAAGGGACACGGAGCTGAGACTTGGTGAATGTGGAGCCAGCCGGGGGAAGAGCAGGGAGAAGAGCAATCCTGGGGGAAGGCTCAGCACATGCAAAGGCCCCGAGGTAGGAATGAGAAGAGAGTGGGGCACAATGGTGAGAGATGAGGGCTGAGAGGTGGACAGCAGCCAACCACGCAGGGCCTCTTAGGGCCTGGATTTTCATGCAAGAGCTGCAGAGGCCTTTGGAGGGTTTTAATAAGCAGAAGAATGACAAGATCTGAGCAATGTTTTTAAAAGTTGACTCGGGCTGTTGGGTGGAAATTGAATTTTGGTAGAAGGGACTAGGGTGGAAAGGAGACTAGAATGAGTAATGAATGAATGAACAATGATTGCATGCATGCATGGATGGATGGAAGGATAAAATGGATATCCCTCAAGACAGAGGGGATCTGAGCCCCAAGAGAGTAAGTGGTTAGCGCTTTGGGGGCTCCCAGGAGGGCAAGAAGATAGGAGGGCCGGGGGCCAGCAATCAGGCAGCTTTCTGCAGATGCTCCTCCGAACTGGGCCTTGAAGGTCAGGGATGCTACTATTCCAATAATAATAGTAGCATTTATCATTTACTAAATTCTCTGGCGCTCCAAGAATTTCATATCATCTTATGTGACATTCAAAACAGTCCCGTTTTACCACTGAGGACAGAGAAGCTTCCAGAGAGAAGGCGGTGTCCCACAGCCGCAGACCTGATAAGATGAGAGCAGGGACTGTGCCACATCTGCTGGACTCCAGCCGCCTCCCCTCTCCTGCCGCCCTCACAGGAAGATGGAGTTTGCAGGGGGCAGATGAGGTGCTCCAGGAGGAGGACAGAGTGAAGGCAAAGGCCTGGGAGCCAGAGGGGCGAGGCCAGGACACAGAGGCCCTGATCAGCCTGAGGGGCCGAGCGGCATTGAGGGCAGGGCTCCCATGAGACACGGCTCCACGGTCTGCTGGGCCACAGAGGCGCAGTCACGCTTGCTGCCCTGGCGAGTGTGCTGGGGCCGAGAGGGAGGAAGCAGGAGCTGATGCAGGTCCAGGCCCTGGCGCTGGGCGGAGGCATCGTACAGAGAGGCATTGTCCACGGGTGGCAGGCGCGGCCAGCTGGAGAGCCCAGGAGGGGACGTTCGTCTCTCTGGAGAGGTGCCCAGAGGACTGGCAGGGTCCCTCCTGGAGGCCTCCCTGGCCCCCGAAGCATCGGTGTTTCGGTGTTCCGGGCCTTTGGCGCATTCACAAACACGGCAGAGTGGCAGATGCTCTTGCCTTAGTCCCTTGACAACTCCAGGAAGGAGAGACCAGCCAGGGCCCCGCCACACACTGTGTGGCCTCGTGGCACTCACTGCCCCCACTTGTCCCCCTGCACATGGAGACAGGATTCAGCAGTGGCCCTCCCAGGTCTGAACCACAGTCCCGGCTTCTAGACTGAGTGGGGCTACAAGGACGATTCCCCAGACTGTGCCGAAAGGCCACATTTGGATCCCACCGTCAACAGTAACCCAGAGTCGCAGGGGAAGGACAGCACGGTGGTAAAGGGCACGTGGTCAGGACTAGACAGGTGGGCTCAAGTCCAGCTCTGGCACCCCTGGCTGCAGGACCTGGAGCAAGTCACTCACCTCTCTGAGCCTCAGGTGCCCTCAGTAAACCCAGGGCTGCAGACCAGCCTCTGGGGAGGGTGCGGATTAAGTGAGCCCAGTCCTGCACCGGGCAGTGGGTGACAGGGCCCCTGCAGGGCTGTTCATTTGCCCCCTTTATCACGGTCCTGCCTCCTTATTCATCCACTCCACAAATCGTCACCAGGATTCCTGAAGACGCAGGAAAGGCAAAGCAGGTGCTAGTTGCTGCCGAATGAACGAAGAAAAGCTTGTGCTAAGTGCTGTGAGCACCTCAGCAGCCTGGGGCTGGGGGGCACTATTATCCCCATTTTACAGATGAGGACACTGAAGGCCCAGAGAGGTGAATTATCTTGCCCACAGTTACACACCTATGATGATAACCTCTCAACAAAGGCTTGTCCTATTATATGCAGTAACAGCAACAACTGCTCACGTTTTCCAGTACTTACTTTATGCCAAGACCCATGCTCTAAGCCATATCCACCATGTTCCTCTCAGCACCACGGGAGGTAGGTGCAACCATCATTCCCATTTCACAGATGAAAAACTGAGACTCAGAGAGGTTAGGGAACGTGCCCCAGGTCACACAGCATGGACATGGTGGAGCAAGGACTTGAACCCAGTCTGTCCCCAGAAGCCCCCTGTGTCCAGCAAGCTGTGGAGTCACCCCTAGATGGGTTTTGAAGTCAGAGGTCTTGTTTGAATCCTGGCTCTGCCGCTGGCTGACTGTGTGAGGCTAGTTCCTCTCGCAAAGCTGGGATAACAGCGCTGACCCTGGTGAGAATGAGGCTCCACCGACAGGACTGATGTAAAGCCTGGGGTAGCACCTGCCACATCCTAGGCGTTAACGCATCGTCACTGCTACTGTTCTCATCGTTGACCCCTTGGGAGTGACTGTCCAGAAGGCAGGGAGCCCCTTGTACAGGCCTCACCGTGTCTGGTCCAGCTCCCCTGACACATGCCCTGCACCCCGCCCACCTCTCAAGTCAGCCAGACCCTCCTTTCTCCAACCTCAGGAAGCTGGAGCCCCAAGGCTGCCTCCGGACAGGGCTGTGGTTCATTGGAAGCCACAAATATTTACCTTGGAGACCTCAGCCCAAGTGCAGGGGGTGGCTGCCCAGTCAGCGTGTGCAGGACATAAGACGACTTCCAGACCCGCTGTCCAGGTGGGAGAGGAGCAGCCGAGGACTCCAGCATGTCCAGGTGAAAGTGCGGGGAAGGGGCTAAGGCCTAGTCTCCAGGGAGGTTCTGGGCTGGAGACACCTGCTGGGGTCCCGTCAGGGGCAGGAGGGAGGCTTGGCCCCAGGGTGAGGTCCCTGGGTCCACTACGACCCTCTTGAGGGTCAGAGCCGGCAGGTAGAGAGGTGCCCAGCTCCCTCGCCCACAAGACCAAAGGGTGGTAATGAAGGACTCGGACCAGTTGAGTCTTTCTCTGACCTCATCTCGATGACAAGATCCCACTCTGCACTCGCCAACTGCCCTGCGCCAGCCCTGTGATTGGGTGACTCTGGGGACAAGCATCAGACAGTCATGGCCCTGGAGGAACTCCCCATGTGGGCGAATGTGGCACATGCTGTGCTCAAGGAAAGCCCAGGGTCATGGTGGTGAAGGGCAGTCAGGGGAGGTTTCCTGGAGGAAGTGACATATCGGTTGAGAAGCTGAGTAAGAGTTGGCTGGACAAAGGAAGAGAGAAAGGCATCCCATGCATAGGGAACAGCATAAGCAAAGGCCAGAAAGTGAGGTCCCGTGTGGTGGGTGTGTGCACGGTGCTTGGACTCAGGGAGGAGATGCCTTCCCACAGGAGGGAACGCCACTGTCCTCCTGGTTCCCTGAGCACCTCTGAGCAGAGGACAGAGTGGTGGGTGAAGGTAACGGAGGGAAAAGAGGGTCATGGTGCTTGAAAGAAAAAGACTATGGAGTGGGGGGCGGGGGCTCCCAGGACAAAAGAGCCGAGTGCCGGGCGTCAGTTCTTTCTCCAGCTTTGACTGCAAGGTGGTTCCTTCTGGCCCAGCATCAGCAGTAAGAGCTGCCATAATTGTAATACCAGCTGATAGTCATTGAGCACTTGTGGATCGCTGGGCCACAAACGGACTGTCTCACTTAATCCTCGAACAGCCCTGTGATGTAAGTGTTATTACTACTCCTTATTTTAAAGCTGAGAAACTGAGACTCAGAGAGAGTAAGTTACTTGTCTGAGATCACACAGCAAGTGGTAGAGGCCTCCACTCGAGTCTGTCTGACTCCCAGGCCCACGATGTTTCTCCTGCACCCTCAGGCCTCCTGACACTCAGGGATGGGGGTCCTGTGACTTGACAGGGTCCCCACGACCCAGACCTCCCCCATGTAGCAGACTCAGATCCCCCTTTTTCAGGGCTCCTGGAGGCCATTCAGTCATTCAGCAACCATTCGTTTATTAAACATCCACTGTGTACCAGGCCCCATGCCGGGAGCTGGCGACACAGTGGTGGCAAGTGGACCCACCCGCCCTTCTGGAGTTCAAGGCCTGGTCAGGAGGCCAATGTGGAGTCATTATGCAGGTGTCTCACAGGGCCCCCACTGCTCCAGCTCACGGAGACATGTGTCATCGGGACACCACGTCGTCTTTAGCAACAAGAACCACGTGGGAGCCGAGCAAGTCAGCATCTTCCCTCCCCCAAGCAGGACAGTCCACAGAGGGCAGAGCTCCCATGGGGGCTTGGAGGCAGAGCCAGGGCGCAAGGTGGGAGCTCAGGACCAGGTTGCAGTTGCTGCCACTCCGCCCCGTGGAGGGGACAGAGCAGCCAGGGGCCAGAACAGCCCAGCTCCCCTCCCAGCAGATGCCCAGGCCTCTCCCTCTCTCTGCCTTTCTCTCCCTGCCTCCAGACAGCCGCCTGCTCCCTCTTCAGGCCTCTTAGGATTGCAGATTAAGCAAACAGCCGTCCTACACCTGAATTCTCATATCCCTCCTGCCACCAAACTTCCTGTCCTGGGCACACCCCCGGCCCAGGGCAACATCTCTCCAAGTGCCGTCCAGGGTCTCAGGCGGAAGGAGAGGGAGAGCTTTCAGAGAAGGGACATGTGGGCAGAGTCCTGAGGGTGAATAGGAGTTCAGCAGGCAGATAAGAAAGGGGAAAAGCATTACAGGAAGCAGGAAGAGCAGGCACAAAGGCACAGACACAGGAGGGAACAGGTGGGTTCTGGAAACCTCAGGCAGGTCGGAATGACGGGGACTTTAGAGAGCAAGAGGGGAATAAGCAGGAGGTGAGGTTGGCCGAGGTTGGGCCAGGGAGGGTTTACGTCCAAACGCCATGACGAAGGGCACTACTTCATTATGCCCACTTGCCAGATGAGAAAACTGAGGCACAGAGAGGTTAAGCTGATTGTCTAAGGCCACACAAAGAGCACCTGGCAGCAGAGGCAGGACACAGACCCAAAGAGTTGGGCTCCAGAGCCCATTCTCCTAACCACTTCAACAGACAGCCTCTCCTGGACTCCGTGCCCCACGTCACCAGGCGTGGTGGGCCTGCCCTTGGCCTCTGTGCTGTCCAACAGGGCCCTCTGTGCTCACCCCAGGTTCCGATGCCTGCCACCTGCTACCACTGACCCCAGGAAGATGGCCGGTCCGTGGACCTTCGCCCTCTGTGGTTTGCTGGCAGCCACCTTGGTCCGAGCCACCCTCAGCCCCGCTGCGGTTCTCAGCCTCAGCCCAGAAGTCATTGAAGGAAGTAAGTCTTGGTCACCCAGTCCTCAGCACCATAAGGCAAGGGGCAGGTGGAGCAGCCCTCCAAAGGAGGGAGGGAGTTCCCCATCACTGGGGGTATGCAAGGCACAGCTGGGTTCCCAGGTCCACAGTGAGACTCAGCGGATGAATTATAAAGGTTGGGGGTGTCTATGGTCTCAAGAGTCCACAATTCCAAGATCCCTTCTTAAATTCCATGATTCCAAACCCAGTCACTGTGAGCTTCCGTGGCCTGCAGAAGGGATGTGTGGCGCTGCGTGCGACAGTGCAGCTGTCCCCCTACTGCTGTCCTCTAAGCCCACCGCCAGCACACCCCCTCAGAGGGGGACCCAGTGTGCAAGCAGTCCCGGAGCGCAGACCCTCAGCTAGGACTCTGGTGGCCTGCAGCTCAGGCGCAGCTCTGCCGCCCTCCAGCTCTGTGGCCCTGGGCAACTCCCTGAACCTTGGTTTCCTCCTCTGGAAACAAATAAGAGGGGCTGCATCACTGGTTGTTGGGATCGTCCAATAGGATAGGAAGTGACAAAAGCTTTTGTGAACTCTAAGGCTGGGCTTCTTGACCCCAGCAGTTCTGACCCTGTGGGTCAAATAGCTCTGCAGTGGGCAGGGGCTGTCCTGTGCCTTCTAGGATGTTTAGCACCATTCTTTGCCCAGTTGTGAGCACCAGAAATGTCTCCAGAGGTTGTCAAATGTCTCCTAGGGCATGGAATCGCCTCAGTTGAGAACCTCTGCTCCAGAACGTTGTCCCCCAGGAGGATGACAATCAGTCGGCCCTGGAGGTCCATGTAAAGCACTCAGAGACCAGCCCTCTGCATGCAGTGGGCCAGGCCTGGGCTGGATGGGCAGGGGCAGGGCCCGGTCCTGTAGGGCCACACAGGCGCTGCCCCCAGAGGAGGGATCCCTGAGCAGGGACGGGGAGCAGAGAGACAGGGGTGCCCTGGGCCCATGCTGCGAATCACAAGCACAGGGAACTTCAGCCAGAAGGAGCCTGGAGATGAGCAGCCGTGGGTTAGGTTTCCCCAGCAGCAGAATCTGCGTTGAGGAGCTGTGGACAAGGGGGTGGCTTGGGAGGTGACTCCAGGAAACCCTGCAGGAGAGTGGGAAGCAAGCCAGGTGAGAGCAAGACACGTGCCACCGGGAGCTGGAAGTCTGGGCGATGAGTGAGTTGGGGTCGTCAGGAGGCAGGACCCACACAGTAAGCCCAGCATATAAGTTTGTACAAAGAATTATGAGCAGGGGATGGAGTAATGGGGAATTGGCTGAGAAGGATAAAAGGGTCCAAAGGATACCCTAGGGATGGGGGATGGGGTCTAATCAAAGGACAGAAGAAAGCTGGAGGGCAGAACCCTCCCCAGCCTCAGGGGGAGAGTGTGGTTGAAGCCCACTGATGGTGGAGAAACGCCCTGAGCCGTCCCAGGTCAGAGCTGGCCCACAGGGGGCGGGCTGAGGCTAGCGGGCAAACTGCCTACCAGGGCGCTGACCGGCTTCTCTGGGAAGCTGCCCCGAGGAAAGGGGCTGCCGTCGGCTCCCTGGGAAGCTCTCTGTGAAGCTGCCTGGGGGAGCTGGGTGCCCGCAGGAGTCACAAGCTGCCCTCAGGAGAGCTGCAGAGCACGCAGCCCTGGGCAGTGACACCACAGCAGCCTGGGGACAGGAGCACCCAGGGCCAGGAGGGCAAGCTCCTTCCTCCTTCCTGTCCTTCCAGAGCCTCTAGTGACACAGCTTAACACTGTGCCAGCTGGCCAAGGAGGACTATTGACAGGGCCCAGTGTCATTGTCATGAGGCAGGCAAAAAGTGTGGCTTTGTTGCTGAGAAGTAAAAACACACAGGGACTCTGGGCACAGCGGGGCACACACATCTGAGTCATCCTGCCCGAGAGCTCGGAGAGCTGGGTGTTTATGACCAGTTCCCATCAGTCAGTGGCTGAAGGCTGTTTCGGAGCATCACCTCTCCAGGCTTCTGACCTGCTTTGCGCAAAAGCCAAATGGGGTCTGGCTGCCAGGGGAAAAGCCCCGAAGGGATCAGACCCCAGGGCTCTTATTTCGACCTCTCTCTGCTCAGCACCTGAGGCTCTTTGGCCAACGGGCCCATAGGATGTGGATGCAGAATATTGTTAGCAAGCGTGTTTTGGTGGCAAAACGGTCCCCAAAAGGGCTTCACGGATCCTCCACCTCTTGACTCCAGAAGTGTTTGCCGCTGGCAGGTGGGAGGGATGCAGGTCCGTGTCCTGGGTGTACTGGCCAATGAGCCAGCCCGATGCTCGCAATGCTCAGGGGCATGAACGGTCCCCCCAGTGCCCCAGCCTCAGTCCTCACGTGAAAATGACCCATCTGGGCCATCATCCTAGAGGCCACAGGTACACAGTGGAGATGGTCAGGATGGAGCCACCCATGCCCTCGCCTTCTGCCCAAGTCTGAGTAGCCCTGAGTGATGCCCCCTCCCAGCCTGAGCCCCTGCCAAGCCATCCTTCCTGCCCCACCTGCTGGGCCCTAATCCCTGGACTCTGCCTCCAGAGCTGACACAGAAGCTGGAGGACCATGATGCTGTCGACATCCTCTGGCGGCTGCCGCTGCTCAGCACCATGCGGGAGAAGCCGGCCGGGGGCAACCCCATTCTAGGCAGCCTGGTGACCTTCCTCATGAAGTATATCATCTGGTAGGTGGAGCGGAACCACGTTGGGAGCTGGCTCCTTCCCCACACCCCTGCCCAGGACACGCTTTGCCTGCTCAATCGATCAGTCCACAAGCATCAACTAGTGTCAGCCCTGTGCCTGACCGTGAGGAACGGAGCAACGAAGTCCCTCCCTGAGAAGCTCCCAGAGGAGTTAACAAACCATTAGAGACTGACACAGGAACCCTAACGGGGGACCCCAGATGAGGGTCGCCTGGGGTGGGAGGGTGAAGGGATAAGGTGACACTTCCTAGTGGATGGAGGTCACAGGTGAGCCAATGACTCCATGCTCACCAGGAGACAAGAAGACAATGGCGCTCCAGGCAGAGGGACCAGCCTGGGCAAAGGGAGAGGGGGAGAGTTGGTCAGATGGCTGGAGCTCCAACCCCAAGGTGAGGACTGAGAGGTCAGCAGGGCCAGATCCCAGAGGGTCTTACAGGTCAGCCCAAGGAGCAGGGATTCCTCTCCTAAGTGGAATGGAGGGAGCCAAGGGGTGCTGTGAGCAGGAGTGGAGGGGAGGGATGGAAAGACCATGCTGGGGAGGAGTCATTGGACAGGACTTGGGTCCAGCTACTGACTGGGCAACAGGCAGACAGGAAAGATGGAGGAGAGCAGGTTTGGGGGTGATAATTGAGCGTGAGGTGTGAATCTCATCTCTCTGCATCCCATCCAGGCTGAAAGTCACCTCAGCCAACATCCTTCAGCTGCAGATACAACCTTCAGCCGACGGCCAGGAGCTGGTGGTCAAGGTCCCCCTGGACATGGTAGCTGGATTCAACACGTGAGTGTCCCCTCGGTCAGGCACAGTCGGCCTGGTAGGTTCATCCACTCATTCCTCCCTTTCCTCCATGGAGGTATCTGGAAAAGAGAGTTCCAAGCAGAGGGAATAGCAAGTGCAAAGGCCTTGAGGCAAGAATGAGCTTGTATTTTTCAAAGAATGGCAAAGCAGGGGGGAGGGGGAGAGAGGTGGGAGGTGAGGCCAGCAGGCAGCCAGGGCCAAATCTTACAGGGCCTTGGGGGCCGAGGTGAGGAGTGGTTTTACCAAGTAGGATGGGAGCCATGGAGGGTTTTCAGCAGAGGAAAGACATGATGTGATGTAAGATTTTTAAAGAATCCACAATAATTCAGGGGGAGACAGTGACAGGTCGGCCCAGGGTTTGGGGGCAGGAAGGTGGTGAGAAGTGGTCAGCTTCTGGTTTGGAGGTAGGTAAAGACAACAGGATTCAAGATGATTGAATGAGGGGGGAGAGAGAGAAAGACTGGGGAGCCAAGGCTGACGCCAAGGCTTTTGCCTGTGCAGCTGGCAGGACGGAGTGGCCAGCTACCGAGATGGGGAAGGCCATGAGAGGAGCCGTTTGGGAAGGATCGCGGTTCCGTTTTGTACACGTTAAATTTGAGACGCCTGAGTAAGGAGTAGGGTATAAGTTTGGAATCTGTTGGAAAATGCAGAGGATTTAAACCAGGAGAAGAGTGAAAAACAGCCTGGGATAAAAAAAATTGGGGAGATGAGGAGAACCCAGCAAAGGAGCTTGAGAAGGACGGTGAGAGAGCTGGAAGACAGAGATGGACACCAGCTTTGCTCCAGCCTGGCGCTGGGATGGTGCTCACGGCATCGGGCACCTCCACCCCCAGGCCCCTGGTCAAGAGTATTGTGGAGATGCACATGGAGACGGAGGCCCAGGCCATCATCCGAGTGGAGACCAGCGAGAGGGGCGGCACTCTCGTCCTCCGCAACTGCTCCAACAGTCCGGGGAGCCTGCGCCTCAGCCTGCTCCGTCGGTGAGTGCCGGCACCTCCTGCCGGGCTCCCTCCACGCCTGGGAGGGAAGCCAGGTGGTGGCCATACCCATTTTACAGATGGAGAACACTGAGGCCTAGAGAAAGAAAGGGCCTCCCGACTCTTGATCTGGGGCTCCTTCCAGGGAATGTGTGATGCCAAAGAAAGTTCAAGACATCAAGGATGAAAGTCATAATGGTGGAACTTCAGGCATCATGCGGGGAAGTGGGGCAAACATTTAAACGTGGAGAGGACGTGGAGAGGGGCTTCCTAGGGCCCCTCAAAGCACCGCAGGCCAGCTTGGGTGGGGCCATGGGAAAAAACATGCCTAGGGGTCAGGCAGACGCATCTCCTTCATGTCCTGTCTGGTTGACGCTGGGCAAGCCGCCTCCCTGTGCCTCCCCGTCCAGAGCAGAGGCAGAGGATCAGATCAGGCCACAGCCATGAAGCACTCAGCACAGGCGGGGCACACGGCAGGTGCTTTCCCCTCCTCCTTAGCAGGAGCATGGGGAGAACACCGCTGCCAGCATCCCAGTGTGCGGCACAAACTTCTAGAGACAACGCCCAGCCCCTGCTCCCTGAGAACGCTGCCACCGTCTACACCTGGCCCAGGGTGTAGACTCTACTCCCAGCCCGTCTCTGACAGGTCGTGTGACCTTGGGCAGGTTCCTTCCTGCCCTGGACTCTGTCTCCCCTTCCGTGAAACGGGGGAGAGGTGACCATCTCTGACCCTTCCTAATCTCTCTCCCCTTCTCCCCTCCGGAAGCTTCTCCTTCCTGGTCAACTCCTTAGCCGACAAGGTCATGAGCTTCCTGCTGCCAACCCTGCCCACGCTGGTGAAAAGCCAGGTGAGTGGAGTCAGGGCCCCTCTGGCCCGCAAAGATTGCTCCCCCTGCGGGGCTGGGGTGGAACTGCAAGCTGGTGCTTAGGGACCTGTGTCTCCTGGAGGGGGGACTTCTGCGCCTGGATCATTCTTTCAGCAATGGATCATTGAGGTCGAGCTAACAGAGCTGCCAGAAGTCCACCAGGAGACCTTGATCAGTGATGTGCTGACAAATTGTTAACAGCTGACTCTGGAGGGCAGGGAGCCCTGATGGTAGCATTTGAGGATTTCTCTGGTATAAACCTCCACGGCCAGTTCAAGCTACTAGCATGATGCCATTGAGCAGAGTTGGGAAGAAGTGCGTAGCAGCACGCTACTTTATGGTATTTCCACCATACAGATGCGATAGACATAAATATCCTCAAGAGCAATAGATAATAGGAAAATGTAACAAAAATTAGGAACGAATAAGTTTTGAGTTTTCATTAACTCTACTTTTAGCATAATTAATTTAGTTGTAAGTTTACATAATTTAATTTTTAGTAATGTCTGGATTTAGCACCCAGCTCAGAAATTCCCCAAAAGGTAGCCATTGGCCCTTGCAAACTGGTACAAGCTGGTTTGAGCATACCAGTCAGTGTCTCGCACCAATCTGTGGTCTTCAGGGGTCTGTCGCCCACCAAGTCCTGCTGGGTTTATTTTTCTGAGTCAGTAAACACAAGTCAGTCTCACTTCACAAGGCCCTTCTATGTCACAGGTGAACTAAAACTCTTTAAGTTGGATTCACCCACTTTGACCATTGATTCCCACTGTAAATTCCAAGATGCAGTCACAGCAGTGGGCCTCCTGGGGTTCAAAACACCTTCTCAGATAATTGATAAGTTTATTACACTAAGACTATTTTGAATTGAAAAGACAATGTGATAACTAAAACAACTTTGGGGGGAAAGTACGTGGAATTCTTCCACTGTAACTTGGCTGCTATTTTCCCTTTTGCATTTTGCCTTCCGATCCTCATCCACAAGCACGCAGACTTTTACGTGGCTGCACTTGGGATCAATACTATTGGGTATTCCTTAAGTCATATCTAGTTTCTATGCCATTGTACGACAGTCATAATATTGTCATAACTGTAGCATGTTTAATACGTTACTAAGCCATTCTAGAGAGCCTTTATAATAGCATCTGAAAGTAAGTAACTTTGTAAAATTGGACTTCTGTTATGTGAGGTATTTTTCCTTTTAACAAATCACTTTTTCTATTTAACGGTGGGAGATTCTTAAAGTAGGGCCCAGCAGGAAATTTTTTCCCAGCCTCCAGCAAAATTATAGTTTAACTGGCATCATACTTTAATAGCTAAAAATGTATTTCCTACTAGAAAAGATGGCAAGAACTTGGGATTATAAAATGTTCTTTGCCTAATATCTGTTTTCAAGGGTGAAAAGCCAAATATATTGAACAACATGAGAAAACTGGCATTCCGTTAATGATCATGGTTTCCCAGCATGATTCACTGGATTTGATATGACGGTCATATGAATATTTCATCTGGCATGAAGGGAACAGGCGCCCCATGTTTAAATCTGGCAGGAGCCCATCTAGAAAATGCTGAAGCCCCTTTCAGTGCAATTATGTGGGTCCCAACTCCAGGTGCACATCAGAACCTCCTGGGAAGTCTTTTAAAAACGCAGATATCTGGGCTACACCCCAGAGACGCCTATGTAAGTGGTCTGGGTGAGGCCCTAGTGTCCCGCAGGGTTCTAGCTCCCTGGAGATCCTGATGTGCAGGAGAGCTGAGACCCGCTGGTGCAAGTGAGGGACGGGGAATTGTGGGAGAAGGTGCTGAGGTGGCCAGGGACGACTTTCCCCCGGGGAGCAGGCGGTCCCTCAGCAGTGGATGCGGGGAGCCTCTGAGCCCAACTCCTCCACCCTCCCTGGGTTCTGGGTGGCAGAGCAGCCTGGAGCAGGGAACGGGTTCTCAGAGAAAAAGTTAACATTTCTCAAAGGGCATTGTCCTTTCCTGAGAGTAAGTTCTTCCACTAGGGAAATTGTACCCAAGACAAAATGACAAAGTCTCAGGGCACTGCCCTGGAAAATGGGCTGCCTAGACCAGAGGACGAGGCCCTTGGGCCCCAAGGGCAAGTGAGTCAAATGCGCAAGCCCCTCCTTAAGCAGAACAGGTGCGACCAGAGTTAGGTTAGGCCAGCGTTTCTCACCCTCGGCACTGCTGACATTTGGGCGGGATAATTCTTTGTTGGGGGGTGCTGTCCTGTGCGTTGTGGGATGTTTAGCAGCATCCCTGGCCTCTCCCCACCAGATGCCAGTAACACACCCTCTCCCTCCAGTTGTGACAACTTTTAGTTCTGTCTCCAGAAACTTCCAACTGTCTCCTGGGGAGCAAAACCCTCCCCTGCTGAGAACCGCTGGCAGTTTTGAGGGGAGAAGAGTTCAGTGGGCAAAGGGACGTGTTGGGGCTCGAAACCCTCAATGGGCACAAAGAGGTAGTCCGTGAGTCTGGCCGGGTGTGTCTTGCTGGCTTCTGTGCTAGAGTCTAACATGCAGAAAGAACTCAGCAACGATTTGTTGAATGAGTAAGTGAATGAAGGAATGAATTCTCCATTTTCCTCTCACGGAAAACACGGGATCTCATGAACAAGACAAGGAGTCTGATGTCAAGGGCAGCTGGCAAGCCGGGCACACCCTGGACATAGGGCAAGGGACAAACCATTGCAAAAAGTCCCAGGTGACACTGGGGGCCAGGGTGGGCTCTGAGCAGTAGGGATGGCTCTGGGGGATGAACCACTGACTCCTCAACCCCAAGGATGAAAACTTGGCTGGCCATGGGCACAATGGTGGGACTCAGGCCTGGTGGGCTGGGCACGGGTCACTGTGGGGCTGTGTTCTGGCCCCTCGCTGATGGAGGCCCTGCGTTTGTGCTGTTCCAGCTGTGTCCCGTGATCGAGGCAGCCTTTGAGGACATGCGTGAGGACCTCCTGCGCCTGGTGAGGGGTGAGTGCACCACTCTCTCCCGTCTCTTTTACGTTGCTGCTGAGCCGGCCCCCCGGCCCTGCCTCTGCCCAGGGCAGGCCTCCCCAGGCAGTCCTGAGCAGCAGGTTGGAGGAGCAGACGGGAATTCACGACTGTGGCTTCATGAGTGCCTACTATGTGCAGGTTTCTATGTGAGCCAGCGGGGGCAGCAGCTGAACCCAAGCTCAAATGCAAACTCTGCCATGGACGCGCTCCGTGACTTTGGGAAAGCCAGCTCCACTTCCTTATCCTCAGTTCCCTCATCCATAAAATGGGCCTAAACTCTCTACCTCACAAGATTGTTAGCGAGGATGAAAAGATTACGGGAAAGTTCCAGGCACACAGCAGGTGCTCTGCCGGGCATGGAGAAGTGCTTACAAGTGTGTGCTGAGTGGATGAATGAATGAATGAGTGAATGAGTGAATGATACAGCCAGCACTGTAGAAGGAACCAGGGAGGAGACAAGATGTGTGCTCAGGAAGGAGGTCACTTCTCCCTCCCCAAGAGTAGCAGAGATGGGACGACGCAGGCTTCTGCCCCCACCTCGGAATTCTGCCGTGCTCGGACTCCTCAGAGAGAATTGGTGGGAAGAAGACAATTCTACTGTCTCCTCTTGGGATCTGAAGAAGCTCATGTAAAGGGCGACGGAGAGGAGGGGGAGAGGAGACGGAATCGATATGCATGGAGCCCCCGCGGAGCCCCGCTGGGCTGGGTATCTCATGGACACTGGCTGACTCTGCAGACAGCTCCAAGAGCTCGTGATCACGACCCACTTCACAGAGAAGGAAATGGAGGCTCAGAGAAATTAAGTCATTTGTCCAGGTTCACAGAGGAAATTAGTGACAGGAGAAAGCTTAAACTCAACTCTTTTAGTTCCAAGTCTGGTGTCATTCCGATCTGAGCCGCTTTACTGGGCACCAGTCCTGCACAACCTGAGGCGGGTTTTATTATTTTACCCCCATTGTAAGATGAGGAAACAGTTTCAGGGGCGAGAAGAGACTAGCCAAGGCCACTGGGGTCAAACGGAAGGCTATCTGGCTCCTCTGTCCCCCAGGGGCAGGGCTGGAGTTCTGGGGAGGGAAAGGAGGTGTTGGGGGCCATGGGCCCCTCAGCGGGCCTCTGGGTTCCCCGCAGAACAGCCGGGCAGATGAGATGCTGCCGCCACCTGGAGCCTGAGGAGGGAATGCCAAGGCCACCGCAAGGGATGTGATGGACAGACCCAGACCCCGCCCGGGTGGGGGTGCAAATCAGTCTGATGGGGGAGGCGGAGAGTTATAAGCAACAGGTCAGTTTGTTCCAAACCAGGACTTTGGCGTAGGACCGACGAGGTTAAGATCCTTTCACAGTGTGACGTGGAGCAAGTCATTTCACTTTCCTGAGCCTCGGTTTCCGCATCTGTGAAATGGGGGTAATGATGAGACCCACCTCCTGAGGTTACTGTGAGGGTTACGAGCTAACACGTGTAGAGCTTCAGCCCGGTACCTGGCACTCCACGTCTGCTCCATGAATGTCATCGTGATCATCATCAGTGTCATCATTCCCCCTGCGTCTCCCTACTTACCCCCCACCCCCGGGGCAATGATGCAGCCCAGTCGAAAGCAGCCCCCAAACAGCCCTGTCTGACAGTGCCCTCTGCCCTAATGGAACTTTCTCCTGTCCCGAGCAGTGCCCGTTTCCCTCAGCTCTGGCCACTTGCAGTTTGACCTTCTGTCTCCTGCCATCAAGCATGATGTCATCCAGCTCCACCTGCAGGTGAGTGTCATGGGACCTCGAGGGTAAAGTGGGGATCTCACTGCCCTTCTCTGAGTGCCAAGGGTCAGACGCCATGGGTCTGTTTCAGGGGCGAAAACGCCACTCACAGTAAGGACACACAGGCTGATTTAGAAAATCTCACAGGCTGAACGTGTGCTGTGTAAACCATTCTGATGGAGGAAGCGGCAGGTAGAATCCAAGGGCCACACACAGATCTCGACCCCGATGATCTGTCCCCCACCCTGATTTTCCCAGGCCGGGGCCGGAGTGTGTGCTCTGGGCTCTTGGTCTTTCTCCTGGGCGAGCCCCTTGCCAATCCCCAAATATCTGGTCACCTTGAACCAAGAGCCCAGGATCGAGACAGATCACTCAAGACATTGTGGATCACGCAGACCTAAGTTGTCTCCCAGCTCCACAGCTCCCTGGCTGTGTGGCTTTGGGCAACTTTCGTCACCTTTCTGAGCCTCAGTTTCCTCATCTGTAGAATGTAGATAATAATAGTGACCAAGGAGAGGATGAAATGAGACTGCACGGGAGCCTGGTAACTCAGCTCCCTGCAAACTGTGGGGCTGCACCCTCACTGGAGCTGGCCTCCCTGAGGGACCAGGCCAACCTGGGCAGCGAGAATCCCAGACCAGCTTCCGTGGACCCCTTGGAAAACTGCAGCATCAAACACTTCCATCCATTTTGTTGCAAGTTTGAGTTTTCCCTTCATCCAAAGGGTTTGTGCGGTATCTAAGTTGAAATCTAAATGCCAAATAAGACATCTAGGCTTAAAAAAGTCAGAGGTTATCTGAGGGGTCAGGTGGAGTAGATGTTGCTTGGCACCTGAGATAACTCATCACCTATGGCAAGGCGTTGAATTCCAGGCTAAGCTTCCTGGCAGCAAACGCAAAAAGGGAAACAGACTGAATGGTGTCTTTTCCTTCTAGGTTGTTACTGGGTAAGTTGTGGAGTTAAAGTTCCCAGCCAACTCTCTGCTCTGTGTCTCCTTAGGCCAAGTTGTCGGACTCACAGGGAAAAGTGACCAAGTGGTTCAATGAGTCTGCAGTCTCCCTGACGATGCCCACCCTGGAAGGCGAACCTTTCAGCCTCACCATAAGGCAGGATGTGGTGAATGCTGCAGTCGCTGCCTTGGTCCCTCCGGAAGAACTCATGGTCCTGTTGGACTATGTGGTAAGCCTCAGCGTGGACAGAGGATGGGGCCACCTCTGCTGTATCATGGGAATATCCTGAATCAGTCAGGGCACAGGAACCCCCTAAGCCCCTGAGCAGGAATCCCCTGTCAGGCTCAGTTTAAATACCTCCAGTAATGGAGAGCTCACCCCCTCCTCTAACAGACCTTGCCTCTGACATAGACATCTAAAGCTGAAAATTTCCCTGGGGACATCCATCCCCCATCCCAGTTCTGCCCCCTGGAACCTGATACACCTGCTTTCTCTACCAAGTACAGTCCTGTCAAGCCAAAGGCGTCAGATACTGAGTGGTCCAGGCATGGCAGTTGTGCCCCTGCCCTTCACTATGGGGCCCACGGCAGACATCGCTAATCGATCAGGGCACTCCTTTCCACGGAGCCTAGATGCCAGCACAGCCTTAGAATCCTTATCAACACAGCACAGCAGGCAGTACCTCATGTCAACCAGAGTGTGCCACTCCTCCAGGGTGACTGATGAGGAAACTGAGGCCCAGAGGGGGAAGGGTTGGCCCAAAGTTATGTGAGGGCATCAGGACTTCAGGTCAACTGATAGACAACAGGTGACCAAGCTCTTGAGGATTAGAACTCAGGGTAGGGGGCTGGGGTGATGAGAAAGGAGGAGTGGTCACCAGCAACCACCTTCATGAGCACAGTAAGAACTCAGTCACTTCTCTATGTCCTCTGTGAGCAGAGAGCTGCCCACAGACCCCAACCACCACCAACCCACAGTGAAAGTCCAGGCCAGCGGGGACCCCATGCCCCACAGCAGCTGACACAGGGCTGTTTTCCACCAGTGACAGACAGGTGGCCTGGACCACCAGGCCCACCCAGCTTTTCCAGGGCTCCCAGCAGTGGGGCTGCTGGAGGTGTGTCTCGCCTCTCTGCCCGCTGACCTGCTCTGGCCTCCTCTCATCTGCAGCTTCCTGAGCTGGCCCTCCGGCTAAAGTCGAGCATTAAGGTGATCAGTGAAACGGTAGGTCTGTTCCCATCTGCAGCTTGATGGGTGTTTGCTGGGGTCTGTCCACTGGCCTCTGGGGAATAAAATATGTGTAGGTCCACCCTCCTTCCTTCCAGTACTGGTGACTTTGACAGACTAAGTCCCTGTCCTCACGGAGATTTCAGTCTAACAGAACAGTTTGACTCGAATCAAATAATAGGACAGATAATAGTTCGGTTGCAAGTGTGGTGAAAACAGGGCAGCTTCTAGGGGTTATGAGAGCGTTACTGGGGCGCCTGACACAGTCTGGAAGACTAGAGAGGGCCTCCCTGGAGGGAAGGGTATTCCAGACAGAGAGGGCAGCAACAATCCCTTCCAGGATCTGAGAGAAGGACAGTCTGGCTGGAGAGCAGAGAAGTAGCAGGAAGGCCAGGAAGGTGGGCACAGGTCAGGCCTCCCCGGGGCCTGTGAGCCACGGTGAGGCATGTGGGAGGCTGCAGGTGGTGTGATGTCCTTCCAGGTTGCAGATCAGCTTGGACCCACACAGATCGTGAAGATCGTAACTCAGGAGACCCCAGAGCTCCTTCTGGACCAGGGCAGAGCCAAGGTGGCCCAGTTGATTGTGCTGGAAGTGTTTGCCACCAGTGAAGTCCGCCGCCCCTTCTTCACCCTGGGCATTGTGAGTTCAGTCGTCTGAGACGTCGGGAGCATCCTGGGGAGCCTCCTGTCCACTGCTCCCGTCCAGCCCTCTTGCTTTGCTAAATGTTTCCACCTCTCTTGTCACCCAGCAGAGAGGGAGTGGGGGAGCTCTCAACCAAGAATCAGGAGCTTTGGGGGCCCGACTCTGACCCTGTGACTTATTAGCCGGGCCTTGTGTACCCACCTTCTGAGTCAGTCATTGGCCACCAACAGCCCCGGGGTAGGAGGAACTTGACCTCCCAGCAGGGCAGCTCCATGTAGTGAGGGCCGCTCTCCAGGGAAGGGACAGCGGTGAGCTGTTAGCAGCAGCACTCAGCAGCTGAGCAATGGATGCCCCGTCCTACGGAGGGGTCTGAGCGGGGCACCCACTGTATCCACTACTGAGAGCGAAGGGTAGAGAGAGACGAGGCAGGGTTCATGGCTGGGTGCCAGGACCGTGCCTAACCAAGGAGTCTGGGCGGCACCTGGTGGGCAGAAGGAGGCTCATGTTGACACTCTCCTTACAGCAGGGTTACCGTGTACAGCTGTGCGGGTTGTCCACACACAATTTCAGGGGTGCCACTCACCAAGACTACAGGATGCTCGATGCCCTGGCTTCCTGCTTTGAAGGATACTCCTATCGCCGGACCAGCAGTGGGAGTGGACTGCCGGGCCAGCCCCACTCCCTGGTGACCTGGCCCTTCTGTGGCCACCGGCAGGCACTTTTCAAAAGGCCACCCAGGGCAACCTGCAGAAGTTTGTTCTCTGCGTGCAGCTGGCCTGGAGCTGGAGCCTGGCCCTCTGCCCTCAGGCTCACCGCAGCCCGAGGTCAAGTTGATGTCTATCTTTGGCACCCGCATTTGAGACCTGGCTTAGCTTCTGACCTTTCCCATGATAATAATGGTTAACATTTACTAGAGGCTTACTGATCTTTGTCCCTCAGTTTCCCCACCTCTACAATGGGGTAATAATAGGAGCCTCTGCATAGGTTGTGAGGATCAAAGGAGATGACCATATAAAGCTCTTAAAACCCTGCCCGACACACAGTGAGGGCTCCATGCATATTGCCTGCTGTCATCATCATCTTCATCCTCGTTCCTCACAACAGTCCTATGCGGTCATCTGTCAATGGGGAGAGGGTGGAGGTACTGTCCCATTTAACAGATGAGGAGAGTGAGGCCCAGAGAGGTCCAGCCCTTTCCCAAGGGCACAGAGCCAGTAGCTGAGATTCAGACGTGCCAGCTTGACCCCAGAGCCTCCTTGCAGAACCCTGCACCCCACACCTGCTGCATATTCCTAAAAGAAACGGGGCCTGGGCTTCTCTTGTTGCAGGAAGCCAGCTCGGAAGCATGGTTTTACACCAAAGGTGACCGACTTATGCTCAACCTTAATCAAATCAGGTAAATAGGTGAATCATTATGAAGATTCTGGGGATGAGAACGAGTCTCGCCTCATGACCATCAGGTTCTTTAAATGCCCAGTGCTTCCAGCCTCTGGCTTGTGGGCCTCCAGGGAAAGTTGCTCCAGGATGCGCAGGGAGGCGGCCCCTCCTGGACTGTCCTGCTGTTGGGCACTGAATGAGAGAAAGGGAAGGAAAGGGAGGTGGCCTTGCAGCAGCCATGGGGCAGGCTGACCCCGACCATGGGAACGGCCTGCCCAGCACCATCTTCTTGGACTTGGGCGCCCATTCTGGATGCCTCCAAGACAGAGGCAGCTACAGCCATGCTCAGACGCTGAGCCCCATGGAGCCCAGGCCAGCAGCGCAGGCTCCAGCTGCCTGACCACCTTCTCCCCTGCCCCACTGTCCCCCTGCCACCCCAGAGGGAGTTCAGGGGCTGCAAACTGGAGCCTCCTGGGACCAGTCGAGCCCACAGATATGTTTTGATCAGCCCGCATAGGGTTAGGTTTTTTTAAATATAAGCTAGTTATCAACTTATAAAAATCAGAATATCTAGCCACCGTGGGTCTGCATTCCTACCTGGCAGCAAACAGCTGAACTGGGAACAAGGGGCCCCTTAGAAGGAGCCTGAGCTCCCCAGTTCACCTTGGTCCTCACTCCCGGGGGTGATTTTTCTGTTCTTTTAGCCACTATTTGTTTCCTCTCTTTGCCCTGCCACCCCACTACAATGTAAGCTCCATGAGGCAAGGATTTTATTTGGTCCACGGCCATATTTCCAGAGCCTGCACCATGTCTGGGGTAGGTTCCTGATACATAGTTGTGAAGTGAATAAACGAATGGACTCTGAGGGGCCATTCTCACAGGCGTCTTCTGTTGCAGCACCGATCGAATCCACCTGATGAACTCCGGCATTGGCCTGTTCAACGTGAGTATTAACAGACGGTCCCTGGAGACACGGAGGATAGCCCAGGATGGGCCATTTCAAAAAGATATATTGCTCAGGATCTGCTTTGAACGAGGCCCCCACAGGCAGCCCCGTGATGGGCTTGCTGGCTTCCCCATTATCAGCCACAAAGTCCAGCCTCCTGGCTCAGGCATTCACTGAGAGCCTAACAGAGCAGTGGAACAGAACAGAGCAGAGCCATGGAGCCCCTGAGTGTGGGACTGTGGGGGCATCTCTCTAATGTGCCCCAATCCCCCACCCCCAGGCCCAGGGCCTGCTGAGTTTGTGCCACCCCCAGCCTCTCCAGTCCCCTGGGAGCCCTCGCAGCTCTGACCAGCAGGGGATCTGGGTCCCAGCATCTCCCCCGGCTGCCCTCGATATGGAATGGCTGGGAAGACTCCAGATTCAGTCAGGGTGATGGTGCTCTTTCTCTCACAGCCTGAACTTCTGAAAGACATCACCGCTGAGATGCTCACCTCCGCCCTGCTGCCGAATGAAAATGGTGCGTCCTTTACTGTCCCACCACATGCTCCCCAGGGCTTCTCGGGCAATGCTTTCCTTCTGCTGCCCTCCTCTCCATGTGGGGTCCCTCGCATTCATTTCTGTCCAGCCTCAGAGCCTGGTTCAAATCCCGTCTCCTCCAGGAAGCCTTCCCAGTCATCCAGCTGGAAATGACCTCTCCCATCTCCAACTCCCCAGCCCCACTCCTTTACTCGTGGCAGAGCCCAGGCATGCCACGATGCATCAGGCAATGCCTGGCCTCACAGGCCAACAGTAGGAGAAGACAGAGTGTCAACAGCCAACCAGGGCACATTCCATGTGCCTCAGGCAGGCCTGGGTTCAAGTCCTGACGCCCCTCCTGCTGGCTGCCTGGCCTTAGACAAGCTGCCTTGTCATCCTGAGCCTCACTTGCTCCATCTGTAAAATGAGAAATAAGAGTACCTTCCTCAGAGGCATAAAGAAGATGATTTTGCAGGGAGCAGAAAGGGGTGCCAGGCAGTCGGTGCTCAATGTTTCTTAGCCACAGCTGATGTTGACATTGTTATCTGTGTCACTAGGGTAGAAGCCAAGAGAAAAGGTGGGATTACTCTCATCAAGCCCCCGGTCATGGGGATGGGGAGAACTGGGAACCTAGGCCAACCCTGCCTTTTTCATTTCTTTATTTGATTTGAGTGGGAAATGTCAAAACATAGATCCCTCTGCTGTGGATAATGGGAGCTCCTGATGGCTCTGGAGCAGAAGCGTGAGAGGATGTGAGGAGTCAGCCAGAAGCCAGTGCTGGAGGCAAAGGGTGGGGAGATGAGGCTGGGGGATGCTGGGGCCAGAGAATGTGTGAGCAGAGGCAGAAGGGACGGTCTGAATCAGGCGTGCCAGGTCCCAAACCTCCTCTCGGAACTGTGAGCCTGCCCGCAGCTGCCCAATGCCACCGCCGGCCACCAGTGTCTGACCACATTTGTTATTTCAGGCAAATTAAGTTCCGGGATCTCAGTGTCAATGGTGAAGGCCTTGGGATTCGAGGCAGCCTCATGTTCTCTGACCAACGTGAGTAGAGCCATGTCCTGCCCCAGGGAGGGCAGAGTTGCTGGGAGAGACCTGGGCAGGGAGGTGGGGCCTGTGTTCCAATCCTCGCCCCACTGATCACTCCTGGGGGACCTTGGGCAAGTCCCTTTCTCCTCTCAGGGCCTCACTTCCTCATCTGGAAGTGTAAGGGTGCGACTGTCCTAGCCTGGGGTAAATACACCTCCAGCTGTTTCCACCCTACCTGTCATTCATTCATTCATTTGTTCATTCATTCAGTAAGGCCTGGCATGCAGTAGATGCTCAATAAATGCTTGCTGAGCAAATGACTCTCCGTGGCAGCTGCTGGGAGGGGAGCTGTAGCAGCATCACCCCAACCCCTGAGTATTATCATGAATAATATTAACAGCCCGTAACTTTGTACCAGGCACTGGGGTATAGGCAGCATCTCGCACAGTCTTCACACCCACCCTATGCGGTGGATCCCGTTACAATCCCCATTTTACAGATGGGCAAACCGGGGCTCAAGGATGGCAAGTCCATCTCCAAGGTCACACCCCCAGTAGGTGGCAGAGTGGGACAGGCACCTAGCACCTGTCCTGAGAACCCCCTGCTTTGAGCCCCAACCTCTGCAAGAGCCAATGACGGTGAGATGGGCCATCTCAGTCAGCCAGCCAGCAGGCAGTTACTAAGCACCTACTGTGTGCCAGGCAGTGATCACAGCAGCGAACAAAACAGATGAAACCCCAGCCCTCTTGGAGTTTGTATTCATCAACAAGTACGAAAATCCACAGGTGACTGCCCACCCTTCCATGGTCAAGGTGTCCAACCCAAGGCCAAGGGGGACTTGGGACCAAACCTTTAACTCTCATTAGTCCTGATTTTCCCAAAGCTGTGGATTGGTACCACTGAATCCCTGAGCTGTTTAGTTCTGGAGAAATCCACAGAGGAAAGGAAGTCTCAAAAATGCCCCCAATGGGGTCACATTTGGGGGGAGGGTAGGAAGTTTTGTTAACTAGCTTCAAAGGCAAATTAATATTTGACTTATTATCAGCTGCCCACCCTCAAAAACCGTGTCCACCATTCAGCTGGCTGTGATGGAGAATAATGAGAACGGTACTGTGGATGGTACAGAGGCCGAGAGTCTAGACTCAGGGACCAGAGGGCTGGTTCAAATCCCAGCCTTGCCTCTCTCTAGCCATGGACCTCAGGCTGGTCCTTTGGCCTCTCTGAGCCCAGTTTCCTCATCCATAAAACCCAGCAGATGTCCGAAAACACAGGTCATGCACTAATGGATGACATTACAATAGTCCCATTATAACGTAAGCAGTTTATCTCAGACTCGTACTGCACTGGATTCCTGTTGGATGGACAAGTGGCGTCCACAAAACTGGATGGCTGGAGCTTGGTTCATTTCTTGTAGCTCTCCTTGGGGGGCATTTCGCAACTTTCCTCTTTTTAAAATCAACCTGCGTAACAAAATCCATTACGTGCAGTTTGTGTTGGGAAGGTATCATTTCACTCTTTGGATCTGTTTCCAAATTTCCTGTTTTGCTCTCTTCATTTGTTTTGGGCTATCAGCATATTGATTTCCTTTCTATAGTTTAAATAATATGATATTTTAAAATTGAGTCAAAGGGCTGAATAAATGGATAGACAGGAGATAAGGCAAGCATGGTTTAAAAAGTTAATAGAATCTAGGCGGTGGGTATGCAAGTGTTCACTGCAAATTCTTTCAGCTGTACTGTATGTTTGGAAATTATAATAAAACGTTGGGGGAAATCTAATAGATTAAGTTCCTTGTATAACACTCAGTTTCAAAAAAAAAAAGAGGCAGACCGTTGTCAACATTTTAGCTGCTGGGTCCCAGTGGATCCGCCAGGAGTCTGCATTCTACACAACTTCTAGAGGAATTTGGGGGTCAGCCGGGCTTGGGGACAACAGCCCTGCACAATCCCGCTCTCTGCGTGCAGGCGCTCTGCCTGTGCCCCGACCCGGGCAGAGTGTCACTGCTCACGCGCAGACCCTGCTCCTCTGACCCTTCCCAGAGTTCTGTGTGCGGGAGTTTAGGATCATGACCCCCAGTGCCGGCGGTCACCTTGTGGAAGACCAACGGGCATAAACCATAAGGCAGGAGGAAAAATCTCCAAATGACTTCTCTCCTCCGATTCCAGGATGCCCTCGTGGTCACCCCAGCCTCCTCGTAGAACCCCGGACCACTCTCCTCTCTCCCAGTGAAGACTTGGACGGTGGCCATCCAGGGCGGGCTGGGTCCCAGTGGGAGTGTGGGAGCCAACTCTGTAGACTGCCCCTCTGCGGAAAATAAACACTTGCCTGTGACTCCTGTAGTCTGGAGTGCATCCTTGTCCCAGCTCAGGAGTCTTTTTGCCCCCAGCAGGCTTGGGGACTGGACATCCAAGCCACATCTGGGTCATTCAGGCCCCTCTGAGCCAGTCGGAGCCATGTCTGAGCTCTGTGTGGGCCACATCAGACCACATGTGGATAATGTCCAGGGTCTTGGCCACCTCCCTGGGCTTCAGGAATAAGAAAGCCTGTGGTGCCCTCTGTGTTGGCCTCAAGACCACGTATGGTGGGACAACCTCGTTGGCGGGGGATGCACGTTGTGTTGATCTTGGCGGTGTCGGGGGTCGAGGGCTCTGAACAGCGTGACTCTGGAGGCAGGCTTGGAGTTCTGGCCTGGCCCCTCAATGGCTGGTTGACCCTGGGATGTGGCTTCCCCTCTGTGGGCCTCAGTTTCCTTCTCTATAAATAGAGAGAATCATGTCCCCACCTTGGACAGCTGCAGTGAAGATGAAATGAGAGAGAAGGGCTCCTGGCACATGGAAGGTGCTCAGACAACGTCCTCTGTGGGTGACGTCATCGTCACTGCTGTTACCTGGCCTCCGGGATGCTGGGCCTTATCACTGAAGGCCCTTCCCACTTGGACAGTGTGTGACTGCCATTGTCTCTCTGGCCTCTCTGATGCCAGCAGGTTCAGGACAGACAACAGGGCCCCTGTTCTCCAGCCTCCACACAGAGCCCTTCAGTTACACGAGGGGCGCTGCAGGAAGAGGTGGGTGGGCATTTCAGGAAAAGGCATTCCCCAACTTCAGGGCAAAAACAGGCGTCAGAACGGCTGGCGGCCTGGGAAGGCAGTGGGATGAGCTTCCCCAATCTATAGGACACGGGCTGGGATGAGAGGGACACGGAGGGGCCAGGACAGGACCCTGAGTGAGGCACCTACACCAGGGCCCGCAAACACTTGCTGGGCAGTTGCTCAGTGCAGGCCACGTATCCTCGACTCCCAGCCACACTCTGTGGGCTGCGTCCCACACATCACAGTCCTTGACTTTTCTAAATCATATTAAATCTGAGTTTGACCCCCACTCACAAGGGAGATGAGAACGTCGAGCTCCATCTTGTCTGGGGAGGTCTCTTCTGGCTCCCTAGGGTCATATAGGGTCTGCTGGGGGCTAAGGGGCTTCCAAGGAGCCTGGAGGATGGGGCAGGGGCTCTGGTCTTGGGTCCCACCTGCCCGAGTGAAGGGATCTCTGTCCCAGCCCACACGATGCTGTCAGAGGTAAGTGGCTCCGACACCAGCCAAGCTGGGCTCTTCTCCAAAACAGCTACGGCCACGGCTTCCAGGTCCTGGGGCTTCCTGGAGGTTGCTGAATAAACAACCCCGCCTTCTCCCCCCTCGGGGACAGGAAACAGCACCACACTGGCTCCCACAGCGCCCCAGCGGGCCTGAGCCCCAGGTGCCTGTGGGACCACTTGCTTGATGACACACCTTTATGGGCTCCTCCTTCCCCGCCTCACTTTCCCTCCCTTACCAGCGTCTCCTGGGATCAGCTCCCCAGTCAGCTCCCCGCTCTCAGATCCTGGTCTCAGGGTCTGCTTCTGGGGACCCAAACCTAGACAAGCATTTGCTCCGAGCAGGTGCCGGGCTGAGACTAAGCCTGTGGCCCATCTCGAGGTCACCGTCAGCCCCAGGTGATTGCCACCTGTGAGGACACTGGCCCGGTGTTGTCCGATGGTTCAGGTTTTCCACAGTGTGAACTCTACTTTTAGTGAACTCTCCTAGTTTCTCACTTGAGCCCTCCATGCCACCGCAGGCCACCGGCCTGTGACTTCTGGCCTCACCCTTGGGCTGTGGCTTGGAGCGGCCTAGCAGGATCCTGCAGTTCAGCGTCATCAAGAACATTCGCATCGGGGTACGGCTGGAACAGACAGGGAACAAGACCCGCGTGGCCTTCAACGACTGCCACACCCCACCAGGGAACCTGAGCATCGAGGTCCTGGAGAAGTGAGTACCTGCCCACTCCTGTGCGCCCACCGGGCAGAGGCAGGTGCCCAGCCTTCCTGCCCCACAGCGGCTGCTCAGCCCCTCGCTGAGACGCAGGGCTGGGGCTGCCTCTCCCAGCCTCGCTGTCTACGGTCACCAAGGACATCAGGGAAAGGCTCAGGCCACAGCTGCACACACCACGCACCAGCATCTCCAGCCTCCATGCTGAACGTCATGGCTAAGAGCATGATGCGTCCACCCAGGTCAAATCTCAGCTTGACTGCTTCCCAACACTGGGGCCCTGGCCAAGCTATTTGATGTCTAGGAGCCTCAGTTTCCTTACCAGTACAATGGGATTGTTCACAGAAAGCAGCCAACATGGGGTGGTTGTGGAGAAGAGATGAGCCAACCCATGTGACCCACTTAGCACAGAACCCGCTACATAAGGTGGCCACTATCTACGATGCTTATATTTACCCAGCACAAAATCTACCTCCTACAGGAAGCCTGCCATGACTTCCACTGCCAGGTGTGATCTCTCCTTCCTTGATATTCCCAGAGATCTTTATCAGAGAGAGAAATAAAGAGACAGAGGCAGAGAGGGAGAATCAAGAAGGAATAAAGAATTGTAGGAGAAAGTCAGAGAGAGAGTAAGCAAGAAGGAGGGAAAAACAGAAAAGGAAAGTGAGGAGAGAGAAGAGAGACACCAGGCGAGAAGGAAGCAGCCTCTCTGAGCTTCCAAGTTACGCAGCCTGTCTGGGCCTTCCTAGCCCTGCCCGAGACCCCCTCCTCTACAATGACATCCTGTCCTGCCTCTACACCAGCAAGGAGAACCTCGTGGACCCCCAGGACTCCACAGTGAGTGCTCAAGGAAGGGGAGCGATGCAGGGAGGGGACACATAACTTTATTGCTCTATTTTCCACATGAAGAAACCAAGGCCTAGCTGGCAGACATGCTTTCTGAGTGGGCCTAGGTAAGTCACTTGCCCTCTCTGGACCTCCCCTAGAGAACTCCTAGTCAGCCTTCAGAACCCAGTGTAGAAGTCCCCCTTCTCTGGGAGGGCTTCCCTGAACACCCAGGCTCCTCAGTTATTCCTCTCTTCCTTCATTCATTCTTGCATTCATTTACCCTGCAAGTATTTACTGAAGGCCCACTGTGTGCCAGGCCCTGTGCACACAGGGTCCCTGCCCTTGCAGAGCTCAGAGTCTAGTGGGGGAATAGAAACTGAACAAGAAAACAGTCAGATAAATAAGGTAATTCATCTTATAATAAGCAGAGCAATGGATCAGTAAGTGGCTGGCAGAGATGAGAGGGCTACCCTGGACGCTGCAGTCAGTCAAGACATCTCTGAGGAGGTGGCCTGACTGGTGACAAGGAGGCACACACTGAGGTCTGCAAGAAGAGGAAGTCCCAGGTGGACGAGGGGATCAGATGAGGGAGGGACCCAGACCCATCACTGCTCAGAAGCCCCCAGCAGCTCCTCACCGCACTCGGAACAAAGTCCAGTCTCCTCTGCAGCTCCCAGGGCCCTGTGTGATCTGGCCCTGGCCGCCTCTCCAGCCGCACGTCCTCACCCACTACACGCCAGCCTCACAGGCGGGGCTGGTCCCCACCACAGGGCCTTTGCACACGCAGGTCTCTCTGCCTGAAACGCTGTCCCTCCTCTGTTGGTCTCAGTGCAAATGTCGCCTCCTGAGAGAGCCCCTCCTTGACCACCGCATCTAAATGTCTAAAGAAAGCTCTCCCCCAACCCCTGCCTTCCCTCTCTCTCTGTTCTTTTCCTTCTGAACACTGAGCACACTGTGCGTATGTGTGTGAGTAAAGTTATATATAAACATACTCACACCTGTATGTATAGTGTGTGTTTGTTTATTTAACTTTGCGTGTTCCCCATCCCACCATTTCAAGGGCAGGGACTAAGGATGGTATACTCTGTGAAGGGCACACAGTGGTGCTCAGTAAATGGTGAAGTGTGAAACCCTAAGATCCATATCTGGAAGAGATCTAATGTAGTTGTTCCATTTTTCACATGAGGAAACCAAGGCCCAGACAGGGAAAGTGACTTTCCCAAGGTCCCCCAGCAGGCGGGATCAGGACTGGAGCCAGGTCTCCTGCCTCCCCCTGCCCTTCCCTCCATCCCACACAGGTTGGCAGCTCTGAGACAGCTGGAAGTAAACCCTGCAATTCTACGTCTGCAGAGATTCTTACAGCAGTGGGCAAGGATGTACGTGCAAGAGGTCTTTGCAGCCTCACTTGTTATAGAGTGAAAAATAAAAATCTAGGTGTCATCGATAAGGAATTGGGAAAATAAGTCAGCTTATGTTCGTACAATGCAGAACACTATGCAGCTGTTAAAAAGAATGGGGTTGTTCTCTGCGTGCTGACGTTGAGAGGAGCAAACAAGGTGCGGGACTGTGTGTTTAGAATGTTCCCATCTATCCATGTTTATATGTGTGTAGAAAAAGTCTGTCAGGATATGCTCCCAAATGGCAACAGTGGTTACCCTGAGAATAGGATTTAGGGGAAAAGGGGAAGAGCTGTTGGGGTGGACTTTTATTTTTTACTTTTTTGCACTGTTTTCTATAATGATTTTCGGTTATCAAAAATCAATGGAGCACAGATAGATGGATAGAAATGTGATAAAGCAAGGATAGGAAAAGGTTAACAGAAGAATCTAGGTGATAAGTATACAAATGTTCTCTATAAAAGTCTTTCAACTTTGCCATAAGTGTGACAACTTTCACAATAAAATGTTAGGGGAGAAATCAGTGAAACAATGAAAAAGAACTTTCCAGAGAGGTCATGATGGGAAGCCTGGCGAATGGTCCTCCCACGCTGAGACTGGCAGGTGTGCAGGTGGTGCCTCCTGCTGGGGACAGTTAGATCTCGTTGAACCCTATTGACGCCCCCCTGGACCTGCTCAGGACGGACCTGCAGGATTCTAAAGGCCAACACGCACTTTGCCCTTTGTCCAGGCGGCCGCCCTCATTCAGCTGCTGTCACTGAGAGAGCTGGAGCCCAGGCCCGAGGTGGGTGTGTTGCAGCTGCTCCCCCAGCACCCTGGCCAGGATCTCGGGAGGGACTCTGGGAGCGGGGCAGGGTGGGGTGGGCCACAGCGCATGCTCAGTCGGCCAGGGTTTCCTGCTGGATCCAAAGATCCCTGCACGTGCTTCGCACGATGTGAGGTTGAAGGAGGCGATTCAAGTAAGGCACTCAGCCCACGGTCCCGCCCGGGCGACCACGGCACTGGCTGTCGTTATTGTCCACGGCTGAACAAGACCCCGAGCCTGCCGAGGCAGACGATGTGCACACGGTGGATAACAGCGAGCAGCGGCTGTGCCAGGCCCCTCCCCTGGGTCAACCCAATCCTGGGCGCTCCCCGCTTCTCACATGGGAGCAAGCCGAGGCTCCGCAGGCCGAATCCACTGGCCCACACTCACACTGCTCAGTACGCGGCAGAACCAGGATCTGAACACGGTCCCGGACTCTGAAATCCATGCTCAATGGCCTCTTTGCAAAGGTTCTTACAATATGGCCCCTGATGGACGAACACCAATAGTAACAATAACCACAACAGCTAACAGGCGTACAGCGTCACTAGGTGCCACGTTCTACTCTAAGCACTTTACACAAATTAACTCATTTAGTCTCCACAACAACCTTATGGGGTAGGTGTGATTATCATCCCCATCTTACAAGATGAAAATTGAGACACAGAGAGATTGGGAAACTTGTCTCAGGCCACACAGCTTGCAAGTGGTGGAGCTGGAACTGTGGCTCCAAAATCTATGCTCTTACCTGGTATGCATGCCCAGGAGAAGGAGGATGTCATCTCACCTCAGTGCAGCCAAGGGAGGGTGAGTGACTTTCCCAAGGTCACACAGCAAGTTGCTGCAGAGCTATAATGAAACTCAGACAGCCTGACTCCTAAGGTGGTCTTGTTCCCAATCCTCCAAGCTGAGGGCTAAGGAACACCTCTACTGTCCCTGCCTGCACCTTTTCTGCTTTAACCCTATGCAGACTTCTGGCCAGTCCAGAGGGAGCGTGGGACTGACCGTCAGCACCCCTGACCCTCCCACTGTCCGCCTGGATGGCCACACGGCCATGGCCATCCAGCCAGCCTCGTTGGCACTTCGGGGGCCCAGCAATACCTCCTCTGTCTCCGTTTCCTGGGTGAGTAAAGCTTGCAGTCCTTTGTTCCCAGGGGTCCTGGGTCCACTCGAGGTCCGTCCAGGGCAGGTGGACCGAGGGCGGGCTGCACAGGGCTGCAGCAACCCTCCCACCACGCCGCGCTAACACTCCATCAGTCCATACCCAAAGAGGCGTGCCAGGCTTCAAACGATCTACTTGGACACCCGCTCCCCCAGGTGCAGCCCCAGCCCTCCCCAAGGGTGGCCTCAGCGACTAGGGGGCTTTGCATCTGAGACCCTCTCTCAGCGGCCCTGCAGGGGGGCTGTTAAGGCTTTCGGCCGTCCCCCTGCACTGGGCTGCATCGGAAGCCCTTGTCCACAAACCCGGGAGAAAAGTCAGAGAAACGAAGCTCACGAGGGGCTGCAGGGGTGTGTGTTCTCTCTTCCCCGAGAGAGGTGACCTGGCTGGACCTGGGAGGAATTCTGGGGACATACAGCCACCCAAAGTCTCAACTTCTCTGTCTGGAGCCCCTTGGGATTCCTATTTCCCATTCCACGGACCTTGAAATTGGCCCCCTTGAAGGGGCCTCAGTTGAGGAGGTGGGAGGGTCGTCCTAGACTAGGTGAGTCCAAGAGCATCGAGTGTGTACAACAGGATCCTGGGGTCTTCGTTGGCATGAGTCTGCGGCCAAGAAGGCGGTCATCTCTGGCTGCCGGTGAAGGTCCTGTTTCTGGTCTATAAGGTGACCGCGTGAAATATGGAGGCCCATAGACAAATCCCTCAAAACCAAGCGGTCCTCTGGCTTCCACAACAGTGATTCCACAGCCAAGTGACTCGATGCAGAAGGCCTTCCCGCCCCCGAGCTGCGCCCCCTCCCCTTGTGTCCAGCCCCAGCCTCCCCTGCCCCCAGGAGCTCCAGCGCCCACCGTGCCCTCTCCTGTGGCAACAGCACACTTTCATGGTCTGAGCACCCGTGGACCAGCAGCTGGGGCGGGGAGAGGACCAGTGGGGGGGCCGCGCTGGACAAGAACTCAGGGGGCTGGGGCGAAGGGAGTCCCTCTGCTGGAACGCCGATTCCTCTCCTCTTCTGACCTAATTTCAATTCCTCATAGAAACTCCTTTCAAAGGCCATGTTTTCCTCAAAAAATCAGGAATTAAAACTCCAGTTCACTCCAAACAGGTGATATTTTTTGGTTTTGGATGTTCAGCAAAACAAGGCGGCTCACAGAGAGAGAGATGGGGGGAGAGAGTGTGGTTCAGGGGCGCAGGTTTCCATGCCTGCTGTCAGCTGAACGCAGTGGTTACAGGAAGGAGGAGGGAGAGGGAAGGAGGGAGGGAAGGAGGGAGGGAAGGGTGTCGTGACTGGCAGCCCCTGAGCGCTGCACCCCCCAAGCAGCGGCCATGACCTGAAAGGGTGACCTCTTTTCTCTGGCAGCAGCACGGTCGCCCTGGGTCCCCACCCCGCTGGCCTTGCAGGTCAGGTGAGTCTGTTTCGTTAGCCTTGCTCCCCGGTCCTGAAGGACCCCCAGCAGGCCCTGGGTCATTGCTGTAGGGGTTGAAAGACTCCCTCGCTTTCTATCACGGATCTCATCCTGCCCTGGAGCCCCGTGCCCCCCGTGGGGGGTAGCGGGAGCCCCCAGCACTTAAACACATCCATGTCATTCTTTTGTACACTTAGCCTCGTCTTAGGTACTGGGATGTGTCAGTGAACAAAACAAAGGTCTCTGCCATTAGGGAACCCACGGTCTAGCTTGGTGAGGCCAGATAATAAACATAAGCACAGAAAGGTTAATCACACAGTAAGCAGGCAGGGGATAAGGCTACGGAAAAAGCAGAGGAGGGGCTGGGGGATGGGGAGGGTGGGAGGGGGAAATATTAATAAAGGAAGGTCGAGGAAGGCCTCAGAGAAACAGGGCAATTGAGCAAAGACTGGAGGGGGCGGGAGGGAGCTGTGGGGTGTGGGGAAGAGGGGACCCAGCGCCCCAAGGCAGGGGAGCACAGGAGGTTCAGGACCAGGGTCTGGGGCAGAGGGGCCGAGGCAGGGCCTCCTAGAGGGGGCTGGTTTTTCCAAGTGAGATGGAAGCGATGATGGGTTCTGGGCCGAGGAGCAGCAGACCAGAGGCGCGGTACTGGGGGCAGGGAGCCACTGGGCAGCTGGCAGAGTGATGCAGAGGGTCATGAGGCTTGACAGGTGGTGGCAGGCGGCCAAGGGGGGAGTGGCCCCGGGGGGAGTGGCCGTGGGGATTGGATGTGTTCTGGAAGTGGAGCTGGCAGGATCTCCTAGACATGCAGAGCAGTGAGAGACGTCCAGGAGGATGCCAGGCTTTGGAAGGCGCCTCCCCCTCTGCAGGCTGGAAAGGGCCTCGTCGGCCTCTTCCGGGAGAGCGCCCAGTGTGCACCCCCTGCAGGGCCCTGCATCCCCACTCTGGGTTTCCTCCCCCCTCAGCTTCCCAGCATGGTGTCCTGAGCCACCTGTGGCCCTGCGCAGGACTCTGCTGCGGTGTGACTGGTCTGGCCCTCCCTGCCCCGCTGTGAACGAGTCACCAGACCAGCACGAGGTCTCTTCCCCAGGGGCTGATCTCACTCCTACCCCGGAAGAGCTTTCACTGTGCCTGCTTGACTGAGGGAGCCCCATAAAGTAACTGCCCTTTGTCCCCACCCTGGGACATCCCACAATCCTCCACATCCACAGGACTGTGAGCCTCATGCCTCAGCCCTAATGGGGGAAGGCTGCAAGATGGAAAAACCACAGAACAAAAGGGTCAGATGAGAACATGTACTGGGAAACGCTTCAAAATTATCCTCCCTGTTACCTCAGGCCTTGCTCCAGCCTTACTTGCATAGAATGTCAGGGTCAAGAGGTCCTAAAGATCGTCTTCGCAGGTCAGGGATCCTTTCTGTGACATTCATCAGAGGGCCGTCATCCAGACCAGGGCTATCGTGTATGGTTGGAGAGGTCGTGCACTGTACAAGCCACCCACATCACAGACAATACAGATACGAATGTGCTTATGACAGTCTGCAAACAGATGGGAAAACAGTGTCTTGAAGAAAGGGAGTCCTTTTCCAGTCTGTCCAAATGGGTTGGAGCAGCCCCGATCAAGACCTCTTGAACACCCTCAGTGACAGGAGGCTTGCTATGGCAATGAGAAGATTCCTGCCCCATTAGCAGGCAACTCTCAGCATTGGAAGCTCCTCCCTGGACTGACCCCAAGTTGGTGCTGTGAGGCTCTGGCCCCAGGTTCCTCGTGCCCACCTATTTCCCCTCTGGGCTGCCCTGCAGAGACATGAAGATAGTCAGAGACCCGGGGTGAGGGTGGCTCTTTCTCAGGCCCCTCAACTTTCCCCAGGCCCCTCACTAACTGGTCATCCAGCTCCACTGCCCTTTAAAAGTGGAGTCCCCAGGACACTCCTGACCTCCTGTGGGCACCTATACACTGGAGCCCCCCATTCCCGTGGTCAGAATCTGCCAACCCAGCTGGGGCAAGCTTCCTGTTCCTCTTTCATTGTTGTAGGAAGAACGTCTGGAGGCCTTGGTCTTGGAGCTTCTGAAGAGGACGTTTCTGCCCCATCACAACGGTGAGCTGTTTCTCCTCATGCCACTTTCCGTGCAGCTTGGAGCAGCATCGTCCATGTCCGGGGCTTTGCACAGACGGCTGGCTTCTGCCTTGTCCCCCGGGGTTGGTTAGGGATGGCCCACGGGCAAGGCAGGAGGAGGCAGGGTGGAGGCTGAAGTCTGAGGTGTGAGGGGGTGGGGAAGGGGCCACGGGGGCCCTCCTGTCCTTCGCCCAGGCAGCTAGTGGTGATGGGAGCTCGGAGGCGGGGCCAGTGGGCACGCAGGGCTTCTGGGGGGAGGCAGGGAGCAGCGTGGAAAGTGAGGACAGGAAGGGCCCCTGGAGTGATGGAGCCACCGCTGCCACTCCAGGCTTGCAGGACCTGGCAGGGCACAGCCCAAAGGAAGGGGCCCGGGGTGGCCTGGCCAGCGCGCCCACCTGCAGTGGGTGCCACACTCAGCTCAGTCGATGTCGCCAGCGGGGCAGCTATGTTTCCTCTGTGAGGGATGCAGGACGCTGAACGTTTTGAGGCCCCGCCTCCATCTTTAGACATCAGCGACAAATCAAACTTTTCCTGACACCACCGTCCTAGTTGGGCTCCCTCAGAAGCAGACCTGAGACAAGGGGGTGCAGGGGTTTGGGGAGGTGGTCCCAGAAAGCTGGAGGGGCGTCGACGTGAGCTCCACAGGAGTGAGGAGCCTGGACAGGCTCCTCTCCCCCAGAACTCACCGCCTCCTGACCTTACACCTCCACTGAGGTGGGCTGAGTGACAACCGCCCACCCACCCACGTGATTATTGGGTCAGCACCTGTGTCCCCAACCAGAAGGTAAGCTGCCTGAGGGGAGGGACCCCTGTCTTTGTTTTCCCTCATGTTCCCTTCACCCAGCAGACACTCAGGAAGTACATGTAGGATAAACAGCTCAGACCTTACTCACCTCTGAGAAATCACCTGGCTCAGCCTCCTTGTCTTTCCGATGGGCCCAGAGAAGTTAAGTGACTTACCCAGGGTCACACAGCAAGTCTCTGGCAGAGCTGAGTCCAGAACTCTGGCTTCTTGGTTCCTCAAAAGGGGCTTTTCTCTGTTCTCCAACTCGAGGACTCGTGTTAGGAGTGCAGAGTGAGGCCAGAAGGGCAGGCTGGGATTCAAATGCTGGCCAGGCTGAAGGGTTTGGCTCATGGAAACCAGGGAAGGTTCTGGGCACGAAGTGAGCAGATTTGTGTTCGAGAAGGGGGACCAGTTGGCAGTGGGGGACAGTGGTGATGGAAGGTCCAGCAAGGCAGCCAGATTGAGAGGCCAGGTGGGCAAGGATGCAAAGTGACCTGGCAGGGGGCAAAGAACCAGGGAGAAAGGGCCCCACCCATGCCAGTGCCTCCCATGGGCAGCTCACACAAGTGCATCTTAGATCCTGGACCACAGAGAGCCATGGCGAGGGTCAAGAGATGACCCAGGGGCTAGGCCTGACCCAGGAAGCCTATATGGTCCTGCAGGTTGTGAACACAGGCCAGTGGGATGCACAGCACCAGGGGTGCTGTTCACGCTAGAGTCCTGTTCAAAGCTCCCCCACAAGGAGAAAAAGAGCAGGGCCGAAGCCACTGAGGAAATGCGGGAGGACTGCCTGCAAGAAGCGGCCTGAGGGTGAGAGAATTGGCAGGGGAGAGACTGACGAAAGCCTGTGCCACACGCAGGGTCATCTGGGTTCAACACAGAGAGAGGAGTGAGACGAGGGGGTGCCGAGTCTGGGAGCTGGCAGGCTGGTGAGGAGGCCTCTGAAGATCAGAGGACAGACAGGACCAGAGACACCTGTCCCTCTTCTCTGTCCACCCCCACCTCACCGGGCGGGACAACGCATCAGACCAGCAGGGGTGGCAGACCTCCCCCTGAGCCCAGAGCTATGACGGGCATGGGGAGAGGGCCGGCCAGTGTGGAGGAGGGAGCAGGAGGGCCCAGGCCAGGCCTCAAGGTCGAATCTCAGAAACTCAGTTTGCCAAAAATCAACTGGTCAAACGGTTAACTCTTTGAAACCTAATTTGCAAAATTACCAATTTTCCAAGTTTAGTACATTTACCAATTTACCAAAAACTTACTTGAAGGACTATTTTTCATATATTTGATAAATGAGTATGTTCATGAATATTTTTTCTTTGATATATTTAATGGATATTTTCTTATGAACATAACCAAATTTCTAGTGTTAAGGGTAATTTTCAGTTTATGCTGACTTCTTTCCAATCCTTTTCCGAGACATTTTCTGTTTCTGCCACCATTTTAGTATTTTGAGGAACGCATAGCGTTTTCAGTCATTTCCCACAATTCAGCACGAAGAATAAAATTCATTAATAGATTCCTAAGAAGCCTTCAATAAATCGAACATTCCTTAAAATGCTGCCAGGAAGAGCATCTCCATGAGAATGTGTCCATGGTTACTGAAATTCCCTTCAGATACGTTCTTAGTAAATGGGCAGAGCAGCTGTTCAGAGACCCGGCTGTCTGGAGTGGGGCTGCCCAATGCGGGATGGAGATAGCGCCCCCCCAGGAAGGGGAGGTGGGAGGGGGCACCCCCGGTCCCTTCCCTGATGTGGGCAGTGAAGCAGCCGGGGCTCAGCTGGCCTGGCCCTCGCTGCCCCTGCCCTGCACCACAGACGCCTCCGCCCACCCGGACACTGAGCTCCCCGACCTGCCCCTCTCGCAGAGCTGCTCAGAGAGCAAGGCCTCCCACTGCCCAGCGTCAAGGGCATCTCCTTCGATCAGGCCCGAATGGAGCCCTCCGAGGTAAGCGCTGAGAAAGGAGCTTCCTGAGACACACGTGGGAGGGCAGAGCTGGGGGGGCCTTGGGGCCCAAGGTGCCTTGTCCCCACCCTGCAGGGCAGAGGCTGAGGCTCGGGCAGAGGAGGCCCTCCACGTGGCAAGCCCTTTACCACCCCTATCTCACAGCCATCCTGGACCTGATGCCCCTTTACAATGAGAAAACTGAGGCTCCAAGGGCCTCCATGAATCCCTCAGGGCGCCACAGCCGAGGCTCGCCCAGAGCGTGGGTGCCTTACACAGGTGATCTTCACAATTAGCCCCAGGAAGTGGATGCTATTATTTCTCCCATTTTACGCAAGAGAGAACTAAGGCTCAGAGAGGCAGAGAAACTTGCCCAGGGCAGGCGAGACAGGATTCCAACTGGGGTTCATCTGACTTCCACCCACACTCTAGAATCTGGTGTCCCGATCCCCAGAACAGGGCTGTTGCCTCCGGCGCCTGCTGTCTGTGAACCGCCAGAGGGTGGGAACCAGGGCCAGCCCTAGGCTGGGTAAAGCCAGGGAGGAAAGATGCAGCAGAGACCAGAGAGCAGAGAAGACTCGCAGAGGGGCTTCCAGGGGAATCTGCCAGCTCTGCATTTGCCCCCGGGGCCGCCCTGCCTCCTCCAGCGCTGTCCCTCCCCTCTGTGAGTGGACCTGAGAAGAGGCTGACGTGAGTCGGTGGGAAGGGGCGGAGCTGAGAGAGGCCCTTCATTTCTTCGTGCCCTGCCTTCAAAAGAGCCCCAATCCTAAGCAGCAGCTCAGAAGGGACTTCAGGGGCGAGGCGGGGAGAGAGCATCACACAGAAGCTCCTGACTGGGTGACCTCGGGCAAGCCACTGCCCCTCTCTCAGCCTGTTGTCTCTGTCTGTAAAATGGACGTAAAGACAGCTCTCCCCCCGAGCTGGAAGTGAGGGTTCCCCTCACCAACACAAGGGACTGTTAGGACCGCTGGTTCCACCAGTCCCACGCCAGCATTTGACAGAATGTGACCCGCCACCCCGGACACAAAGTGTGAACTTCAGGACCCTCAGCCTACGCCCAGCCCTGGACCCAGGACTCCCAGTTCCCAGTTCCCAGTCCGGACATTCAGGAGACACTAGACATCTGCTTCCGGGAACCGGGAGTTTCTGTGCAGAAGGTCTGGCCTGTGCTCCTCCCCCACCCCCACCCTCAGGCCTCCCCTAGATTCAGCCCAGGGTGACCCCAGCAGGTCAGGGCTGGGAGAGCCACTGTGGGTGGTACAGGGGCTGGGGCTGCTCCAGAAATGATGCCACAGACCCTGGCGAGGTGGGCCTGAGAGGGCAGGGGCCCCCATAGCTCTGAATGCCAAAAAGAGCAAAGTCAGGGCCCAGCCCCAGCAGTGTCTCATAACTAGACCTACAGTGGCAAGGGGAGGGAGGGTGGGTGGGCTCGCCGGCTCACTGGCTGACTCACTTCTAGGTGCCTGACTGCTGTGCCGGTTACATCTTACACCACTCCAGGTGCACCACTATACTGTAGTTTACATGAATGACACCACCTAGAGTTGGGCAGTGCACAGTCTGCACATCCTTACACGCCTGCCCTGATCACTCACTCACTATCACTCATTCATTCAGTCAGTACATGTCACTGGCTGCTCTGTGCCTGGCCCTGTGCTGGGTGATGCTGAGACAGAGATGAGTTAGACCCAGTCCCTAACCCTCCAGGAGGTCCCATTTTGGTGGGGAAAACAGGTGCAGGAGCAGATGGATTCCAGGGGTGTAGCTGGGTCTGGCAGAGGTTGGGGCATCGTGGGTGGGAGCAACCCCAGCAGGAGGAACCCCAATGCGGCAGAAACATTAGCAGCCCCTTGATACACAGGCTTTGGGGGAGGGCCCTAAAGACTGGTCTGTTCCTTCCCTCACAAACATTCCCGAGGCCACCCTCCTCCTCCATTCTATTCCCTTGTCCAGTGGGTCCCCCACCCTTCTTTGCCCATCTTCCTCTATTTTATATGTATAATGTCTTCCACAGCATGACTTGATAAGTGGTGCATAGGTCTGCACCCAGGATCTGAACCAGTGAACTCTGGGCCACCAAGGTGGAGTGTGCGAACCTGACTGCTAGGTCAGCAGGTTGGCCCCACCTTATCAGTTTTTAATGTCTCAATATCCACAAGCATTTTGAGAGGAACAGGGGAGGCTTTGGGATTGGAAAAGGACAAGTGAACTTTGAATCACCTTCTAGAGCTATACCTCTGGCCCTGAATGGATTTGCAAGATGAAGATGTTTGTTTCCAGTTCCCCAAATAACTGGAAAGAGGTTGACTCACACTTTCAGCTATAGTTTTTCTTTTTCTTTTTTCTTTTCTTTTCTTTTTTTTTTTTTTTTTGAGGAAAAGTAGCCCTGAGCTAACTGCTGCCAATCCTCCTCTTTTTGCTGAGGAAGACTGGCCCTGAGCTAACATCTATGCCTATCTTCCTCTACTTTCTTTGTGGGATGCCTACCACAGCATGGCATGCCAAGTGGTGCCATGTCCACACCCGGGATCCAAACTGGCGAACCCCAGGCCACTGAAGTGGAACATGCGCACTTAACTGCTGTGCCACTGGGCTGGCCCCTCAGCTATAGTTTTTCAATTTAGAAGTTTTTCCAATTGAAGAGTCCATCCTCTAACCTTTGACAAGTAGTATCTTAATAATGACTCACACCAATAAACATTTATGTTCTAACTATGGACACAAGAGTGTTCCCAGAAAAGAGTGCAAAATAAAGAGCCCTTAGAACATCCAGAAAGTACACTTCTCAAAATATTCCAAGAATGCAAAGACTTCCACAGCACAGGATATAGTGCACTTGAAAGCAATGAAGGTTGAGACAACAAAGATCCCTGATGGACTGGGACCCCTCATGACCATGAGGTCACAAAGCCAAGCTCTCAAGACATAAAAGAAGACAAAAGGAAAAAAAACAACTTATATGCACATTAACAGCCTTAGCTACTCTGTGGGTCTCTCAGAGTCAGACTAATACCTACAGGGGAAGTGCTGTGGGGTTGGGGATTGTGTGTGCTTTGCAGAATAGTAGGTCATTCCACGGACATTTTCTTTCTTTCCTTTGATAAGGAAGATTGGCCTTGAGCTAAAACCTATTGCTGTCTTCCTCTTTTTGCTTGAGGAAGATTGTTGGTGAGCTAATATCTGTGCCAATCTTCTTCCATTTTATGTGAGATGCCACTACACTGTGGCTTGACAAGTTGTGCTAGATCCATGCCCATGATCTGAACCCATGAACTCTGGGCCACTGAAGCAGAGCCTGCGAACTTAACCACACTACTCCACTATGCCGGCCCCTGCAAGGACATTTTCTTGTGGTTGGTGAGGGACCTGTGGTCATCTACCTGGTTTTGTAACCAAATCATCCTATCTCACAAGTCTCCTTGAAGTGGTGAGAACCCTAGTGGCTCTTAAATGTTTAACCCATGCCCACCAATATTGCAGCCTCTTTTGGCTTCTAAGATGCCTCTTAGCAACAGCTTCCACTTTATGTGCATACTCCATAGGTAGGCCCTATGGCAAAGTTTACTGTGGCCTGTCCAGACAACAGGCTTATGGAGATGCCTGCATCTTGCTATAAGCTTTGTCCTTGTTATCACAAATGACATTAAAAAAACAGAGACAAATAAGAATGGTAACTATCTGTGGGAGAAGATCAATAAACCAATGAGTACTCAGTATCTCATACTACGTACCGTAACTAAAATTCTCTTACTTTAGGAAAATGCAGCTTAAGAGAATACAGGTAGGGATTGAATTAGCATTTCCCATTGTTTCAGAAATTAGGTATGGCCAGTCAAAAGTGTATTTATGCTGCAGCTGGAATCAAATTGCGAAAATTTCGAGCATCCTTGAAATCAAGACCCTTACACCGAAGGCCCAGCCCATGCTTTCTTCTAATGGCCAATGTAGTTCCTCTGAGGCTGACAGCAGTTTGGTAGGACCCTTAGCTACAAACAGGAGAGCAACGTGCATACATGTCTGACTACCTCTTACTGCAAAATGGAGTGAATCCATATTTTTGTCTGATCATATTTTAGGACACCTGCCAACCTAAAATTATCAAGCCCAGCCCTCAGTATACAAAACAAGGTTGGTAAGATTCTGCTATTCTCTGTAAACATTTACACCTTCTGGAAACTTTTGGTTGGAAGGTGGAGCCCTGGAATCTTTAAAGATTGTTCCTTGTTCCTTTGTTTGGAGGCTCAAAAAGAGCCCAAAATGGCCACTGTAATTTTAAATTATCCCAGGTTATCTTGCCAGATGTTTACACTTATTTTATTTTAGGGGACCTTTCCCAAGGCAGCCACGAAAAACAAGATAATTTCTAGAGAGAGTTTGTTTTGAGCACCAAGAAAATCAGTCTGCAAACAGCCAATTTTAACAGATAAAACAGTTAAACATAGACAAACATGAACAGACACCAAAATCCAGTACTCTGGGACTCTAACCAAGGGCATGTTGGGACTCTAACCCAGAGCTCAGGACTCTACCGCATCCTATTGAGGGCCCCAGAGACTGTAATCCTTTTATGTTGTCTCCCACTATTTTAGCCTTGGGACTTTAACCCAGCAACCAAATCTCACCAGTGGGGCCTCTAACCCACTAACCTGAGGAGATATTGGACAATTTTACACACAGGCATGATTTAATAAGGTCACTCACCCAAAAGACGTCTGATCCTGGAGCTCTCTACAGACACAGGCACAGATACAGAAAACTCAGAAACCAGTGAACAAGTTTCCAGATTTCAGGTGAAGTCCTGTACCTCTTTCCAGTCTGGCAGGGTGTCCAATTAACCAGATGGTCTCCCCCTCTAAGAGAGGGAACCCAGATGGAGTGTAAGGAAGTTTTCAGTGGTACAGTACTGAGGTGACAACATACTCCAGATGTGAGCCTGTCGACCCACCAGAAGTAGCTGTTTCCCTTCCCTCCACAGGGAGCATTAAGAGGCAGATGGCATCAGGACAGGAGAGCATGTAGGGCAGATCCTTGAGACAAGGGGGAGTGACAGCAGCTGCTGGGGACTTATCCTACAGGTTTCCTGCCTGACTTAAAAGTCCTACCAGAGTTGTCAAATTTCTGTTACCGCAAAAAGGGCACAATCTGCTTGCTTCAAGAAAGCAAAAAGGGGGCCAGCTCCGTGGCTGAGTGGTTCAGTTCATGTGCTCTGCTGTGGCGGCCCAGGGTTTGGATCCTGGGCGGGGACGTGGTACCGCTCGTCAGGCCACGTTGAGGTGGCGTCCCACATCCCACAACTAGAAGGACCGGCAACTAAGATATGCAACTGTGTACGGGGGGGGGGGGGGGGGGGGGGAGCGGTTTGGAGAGAAAAAGCAGGAGGAAAAAAAAAAGATTGGCAACAGTTGTTAGCCCAGGTGCCAATCCTTAAAAAAAAGAGGAAGATTGGCAACAGTTGTTAGCCCAGGTGCCAATCTGTAAAAAAAAAAAAAAAAGAAAGAAAAGAAAAGAAAGCAAAAAGAAAATCATCAATAAGCAGGATGGTGGCAGAGAAAGGGTGTTTTATTAAGCGATAAGATAGCAAATCAGAAGATGGGGGGACTAGTGTCCTAAAGAACCATCTTAAAGGAGGCATAGAATTTTGAAGCAGTTATATAGGCCAGTGGATTATAGGGGAGGGTGTTAGGAATGTTGACCTTCTGATGTCACAGAGTGGGAGTCATCACACCAGATCTTTGAGATGTCATTTGATGATGGCTATCAGCACAGACTCTCTATCTGGGGGTCATCACATTGCTAAGGAACTCAAAAGAACAAAGTAATCAGCTTATCACATCTGGGAGGTACATACACAAACAGGAGTCATAAAATCTACAGAGCAGGAGGATCTCCTGTAGGGTGCATATCCAGCTGGCTTAGTTAGTCAGAGTTCATTCAAAGTTACAATATGGTTTGTTTGCTACAACATGGCTTCCTTTGTGTCAACATTGTGTTGAGCCTGTATCAAGTCTTTCTCTTTACAATGCACATCAGATCTCAGCATCAATTATAGGACACTAGAGAGAGAAGAGTCAACTGAACCCATAGCAAGCAGGAAAAAGGAAGTAATAAGGATCAGAGTAAAAGTTAATGAAACAAAAACAAAAAAATGATAGAGAAAATCAACAAAGTCTAAAAGATATAATTTTAGGAGATTTAGAGCTTAATAAATTTAGTTTTTCAATTTCCAGTCATATCCATCATAATGTGCAGAACCATCTGTAGTACAAGCCCAAGATTTTTTTCCTCTTAGTCAATTATCATAAGAAATATCCACATGAAGCCAAAGGAATGTCTTGAGGGATAAGAAGCCATGCAGAACAAGAAGAAGGTGATATTTTTATCTATAAGAAATGTATTTTTGGCCTTTGTCTACTGTTCCTGGCCCAGAGCTCCTAAAACTCTTGTAATTTCCTCTATGAGAGCCATAGGGAATCTTTTATTGTAATATTTGTTTTTTGGTCATCCAATCCTGAAATAACTTGAGGGCCATAAAGGTGAAAGGGGTGTCTTGTAATTCCTAACAAGCCCCTTTAAACCACACCTGACTTTATGTTAATGAGATGACTTTTGGAAAGCCCCTAAGGATGAGGGCTGGTTGCTGGTGGGACCAACCATGTGATTACAGGGTGAGAACTTTCAGTCCCACTCGTCTGACCTCCTGAGATGGATAGATGTTAGAGGTGGAATCAATCATCTACGGCCAGTGATTTAATCAACCATCCCTATGTAGTGGAGCCTCCATAGAACCCCAAAAGGACAGGATTTGGAGGTTTTCTGGGTTGATGGACACGTGGAGGTGCAGGGAGAGTGGTGCACCAGGAGAGAGCATGGAAGTTCTGCATGCCTTCCCACATAACTTGCCCTATGCATCTCTTCGATCTGGCTGTTTCTGAGTTATATCCTTTCATAATAAACTGGTACTCTAGTGAGTAAACAGTTTCCCTAGGTTCTATGAGCTGCTCTCACCAATTACTTGAACCAAAGGAAGGGGTCATGAGAACCTCTGATATATAGCCTGAGGGTCAGAAGCACAGGTAACAATCTGGACTTTTGATTGACATTCTAATCAGGACTGAGGAGGTGGTCTTGTGGGACTAAACCCTTAACCTGTGGGATCTGGTTTCATCTCCAGGTAGGTAGTGTGAGAATTGAGTTAAATTGTAGGATAACCAGCTTGTATTGCAGGTTGCTTAATGTTTGGAAAAACCTCACACATCTGGTGTCAGCAATGCCAGTGTTGTAGTATTCAGAGAGTATTGAGTGTAATATAAATGAAAACAATAGTGTGCATTTTTCTTTACAAAGAGTCAAATACTTCTGAGTTACCTACTCACACGAATTACTTGTGACTTCGTGACCTGCTCAGACCCAGTCCGTTATATACTGCTTCCAATTGATGAGGGATTGCTGCTGTGCATGCCCAATGTGAAGACTTGATAGATCAGATTACACTAGTCCATCAGGGACATCTCAGGTTGCATGGTTATTTGATGTTCCACGGTTAAATATTCATCTCTACGAGGGCTCAATAGCAAGACAGGAGCTGTTTTTCAAAACCCAAACAATTATCTGAATAATAGGATAGGGCTTTTCCCCAAGGCCCTAGAGGTCTCTGTTGTGTTTGTCTTATTAGAGTTTGCCGGAGTATCCATAAGACATCCTCATTTGCCATAGATACTTTAAAAGTATAATTGGCTCTGCCCAGCTTATGAGGAGCCATCTCTGGTCGTCTAGTGTTTCAGATTCAGTGCTCTCACTGTTGCAGCTTCAGTTTGTTTCCCAGTCAAGGAAACACACCACCCTTTCTGTTCATTGTCATACTGTTGTGGCTGCCTGTTTCTGTGATGCTGATGCTATGCCACTGGTATTTCAAACACCAGCAGGGTCAACCATGATGACAGATTTCAACAGCGCTTCTAGACTAAGACAGACTAATAAGAAGAACTGGTCACCCACTTCCAAAGATATTGGCCATGAAAACGCTATGAATAGCAGTTTAGTAGTATCTGATATAGCACAGGAAGGTGAGAGGATGGCACAGAAAGACTGAGCAGGGTTCTGCTCTGCTGTACACAGGATCTCTAGGAGTCAGAATCAACTCGACAGCACTAACCACCAGGTCATAAGGACATAGTGGCAGAGAAGCCTACACTGCTTGAGAGAGCGGTTTCTTGCTCTGATTCCTACTCAGAACTGATGTCTTAAGATTTACTCACTAAGTATATGAAAATAGTGCATTTAATTGTGCTATGTGTTGTCTTAAAAAATTAAAATGGCCTGTGAAGCTTTGTGCCCTTTTGTAAAAATAGGCATTACAAAGGCACAACTTGTTTTTGATCTTGGAAGGTATATTCTCCATGCTACAAATCATTGTACTCCCAGAAACTCTATCAAGGTTATGGGAACCTGGGTTTTCATGAGATTTTATCTCACCTTCTTGCTCATGTGTATTTTACTATTGCATTTAAATGCTTGCTAATTCCTGCTCATCGAGTCTAATCAGCATACTGTTAACAATGTATTGCACAAACTTGATGTTCTGTGATGTCAAGATGATCAAGATTTCTGCAGAATACTTTATGGTGGAGAGCAGGATTGCTGACTAGTTTCAAAGAAAACTATGAAGGTGTGTTGATAGCACTGACAAGGAAAGCGAGCTGATTCTGATGGTTCCTACAGCTTGGTATAGAGGAAAAATGGATTCCAGGGCAACAGTACATCTTAGGTGACAGGAGCTGTGTTGATTCTGAGGACAGTGAACACTCATGTTAAATGGGAATAGGACAAGTGTTGTGGTTTTTTTTTTTTTAATGTATCAAGTTGGCTAGGCTACATCCTCCAGTTATTTAACGAGATACTAATCTAGATGTTGCTTTGAAGGGAGCATTTGGATGTCATTAAATTCCACCATGAGATGACTTATGTAATGGAAATCATCCTTGGTAATCTAGCAGGAACAAATTCAGTTGGTATGAAGCTCTTAAAAGCACGGCTGAGGGGCGGGAGGAAGAGAGACAGAGAAAGAGAGAGAAGGAGAAGAATAAAAAGGAGAAAGAAGGGGAGGAGGAGAAGGAGAATAAGAAGAAACATTTCCTGTAGATAGCAGCTTCAGCCCTTGGTCTTTTCTTCCTGATGGCTTGACTTATGGGTTTTGGTCTTGCTTAACCAACACCCATAATCATGAAAGCCAATTCCTTATAATCTCAATCTCTCTCTTTCTCTGAATTAACTCTGATTGATACAAGTGTAGGGACCTGAAATTGGCCACCCCAAGATATGTCTCTTTGGCATCAGGATTATTTGAGGCTGATTGCTTTTGATAAACTGGTACAGGGAAGGAGGCTCTCAGGAATGGCACTTGCCCTTCATTAGGACACATTTACATTTGTAGGGTAAATCTCTATCTGTAAAAGGTGCCTCCCTCTCTGTACAAGGAAGAAGAAAGGAGATGACCTTCTCTCTAGAAACTCTTAATCAATACCAAAGGCAAGGACTTAAATCTGCATTTTATTGTGCTTGTCTGGTATCCTCCTGTAACTGACTTCCCTCCCCCTCCCAACATTGGCATTTCTTTAAGGATTAAGCATCTTTCCTTAGGCTAGGAACTGATTGCTGCGCTCACCTGTGACCGCCCAGCTCCAGACAATAGACTTGCCTCCTGCTACGCCCACCCAGATAGCAGACCCACTACCTGCTGTGTCCATCAAGTGCCGACAGGGCAATCTTGTGACTATTGTGGGAGGGACATTTCAATCATATGTAAAACACCCTGTTTGGGGGTATATAACCACTCTGTGCACCCCACTTGTCGACGAAAATAATCCATAACCAATCTATAAATGAAAATTTGGGTGAGTTTATTCTGAGCTTAAATCTTAGGATTATAACCCGGGAGAGTCTTTCCACAAAGGAACAGAGCACTCCAAAGAAGTGGGGGTATACAGGGTGGTTATATACCCTCAAAGAGTATGTTTCACATATGATTGAAATGTCCCTTTTACAATAGTCACGAGGCTGCTCTGTCAGCACAGCGATTGATGGAAACGGCAGACAGGTCTGCTGTCTCAGTGAATGCCGCGGGGTGGCAGGTGTGTTGCCTCGGGCTGGGGGGTCACAGATGAGCACTGCAATCTGTTCCCAGCCTAAAGAAAGAGGCTTAATCTTTCAGGAGATGCCAGCGTTGGGAGGGGGAGAGAAGTTGCACCTTTATCTCAAGGGCCTTTTGCTCTTGCCATAGGGAGTCTCTAAAGCAGATATACAATGCATGCTCAATGGCCTCGGTCAGGCCCTTTTGGAAAGACAAGGTCAGGCCGAATTAGGTTTACGCCAAATGACTTCCTCATATATTCCAATATATCCTATTACTTGCCATTTTTATTTGTCACACTTCTTCGGTGCCCTTTCTTCCTTTGGGAAGAAAGGCCCCGGGCCATGGTTCCTCATAAAGCTTTGTTTAATTTTCTCTTGCTGTTCTGTCTCATGTGAATTTAATTTGTTCTCCGGCCAGACGAACCCACATTTGGGAAGAGGAAATGTCTTCCTCCCCAACACAAGTATCATCATCCTTTTGCCTCTCAAATTTAAATGATGGGCTTTGTCTCTTCTGTGCCCCAAGTTGCTTTTGTTTACAGCTGTGTATCAAGTAACGATGTTTTGGTCAACAACCACATATATGATGGTGGACTCATAAGATTAGTACCACTTACCCTAGGTATGTAGTAGACTATACCACATAGGTCTGTCTAAATACACTCTATGATGTTTGCACAATGATGAAATCACCTAATGACACATTTCTCAGAATGTATTCCCATCAAGTGATGCATGACTGTATTATGCTGTTACAAGAGATAGCCGTATGGGTTTCCAGTTGGCATTTCCTCCCAAGAGATCTCTCAGTCCATGGATCCAAGAGCCAAATGGGTATTCTGCCAGTTCTCAATTATTTCTGTTCCAATTATACATTAAGGAACTGGGGAAATAATCACACAATGGGTCTCCATAATTATTGGGCCCACTCTGGATCAAACTTGTGCCAAAACTCCATTTATAACTCAAAAACCATAAGCTCACTTTGACTGGTGGATGATAAAGTTATTTAGGGTTCCAGGATAATAGCATATATTCAGAGCCAGCATCTTATATGCCCCAAAGTTTTGGGTATTTTTCCACAGTGCACCATGATTCTCATAAACATCAATAGGCCAATTTGGGAGAGACTTCAAGCAAGGTTTATGGTATAAGTTGCGGCAATGCCACAGGATCCTTTTCCTCCCCTTCAATCAAGGAGTTGCTGATTTTGAACTGGCTTATGACTGGAAATTGGGTGAAAAGCTCGGACTCACCATTTTGGTAATCCAAATCAGGTTTTTGGATTCCAGATCTGGAGGTCTCCCTGATCGATAAACATTTAGTAGATGGACCATCTATTTCCTCTTTAGGGAATCAGTGACCAATTAGTCATTGCCAAATATTCTGATTACTAATTCATCCTTGCTATCCGTTACAACGAGCATGCCATCTTGTTTTTGTCAGTTAAATTCTCTCACTTGCTCTGTGTTATTTTTCTCATCATCCGCAGTGAAATCAGGGAATTCCTCTCAATGCAGCATTTCCCAGGCAACAGAAAACAGCCACCACAGAGCTTTTCAAGGATGTTGACGCTCTCTTCACCAATGTGTTTCTCAGTTTCTCAGTGAAGGGATTATCCTTTGGATCCTCTGAGGAGAAAAAAATGTCCGGGGTGCATGTCTTTGCAAAACATACGTCTACTTTAACAGTTCCAACTCCCTAAACATTTGGATTCCCTACTTTACATTAAAGCTGAGAAGTTCTGGCACCTTAACCTCTTTGAATGAAGCCCATTGTTGAGTTCGATTTGCAGTAGCCAACACAGTAAAATATTAGAGCCATTTTCAGCTGTGTGATTTAACATAAAATCCAGACTCTTTGGTAAATGTACCTATCAACTAACTTAAGAACAGCTCAGTACTATATTCTGTCTTCCATGGTCTAATGTATTTAGAATCAATTACTACATGTATTCTCCATGTCTGCTTATATTCGTTAGCAAAAAATTGCAATTGTTTTAAGTAGATAAGTTATTTTGTCCTTTGTTCTTGTTGCCTGGAGCATGCTGGGATCTGATCCTAGTTATGGGTCTAGTAGCAACAAAAGGTTGAGTTGAGTTGGTTGGGATTAGTTGTGAGGAGGATGGGCATCACCTTGCAAAGAAACTGCACAAGTTGAACTTATTACAGAGTATTCAGGGAAGGGAAGGCTAGTCCCCTCAGAACTGGGAGGGTGGGATACTTTTGCCGACACTGGTAACTCAGAGTGACTCTGGAATTCAAGATTCTGAGTTTTATTTGAATTCACCCAAATGTTCCAATACCAAGTCTCAGAGCCCCAAACCTTCCCAATTAATGCCTTAACTTTTACAGGAGCAACTTGGTAAGACTACGGATTTAACTTACACTGTAATTATATAACCCCATAGTTATATTTTATTTCTGACTTTTGGTGAGATCAGCCTTGCAACTACGAGAAAGACACTATTCTTTTAGCATCACCATAGAAACCTCTGGTTGTCTGGGTGCCATGGAGATTTGTTTCCACTTTCTGTAAGTACTCCAGGATACTCAGAAGCAGCCATCCCATCCCAAGTCCTTGTGGACATCATAGATGCCATAATGATGAAGTTCAGCAGCCACCAGCTTCCCTAAAACAATTGCTTCAGAAAAGCCCTCCATCACAGTTCAATGACAAGTGCTAATTTGATGATTTGTGATGCCACTGCATGCCACGGGTCACTATCACCTCATTTTTCACTGGGAAAAAAAGTCAGAGCACTGCATTCAAGCCCAAGCATATGACCAAACTAATTCTGGAATGTCACTGTTGAGAATCTGGTTCTTGGAACCACTCTTGTGACCAAGTACTGTATCAGTCAGGGCCTGGTAGAAACAAAAACAAAAACCAAAACTCACACACTTATTTAAAGAAATAATTTCACATAAAGAAATAGTTGAATAGTACTGGAAGATTGAGAAGGCAGAAGAATCATACTAAGTTGTCACACACAGTAGCTGTAAGGGGTAGCTAGCGACTCTTGGGCTGGTGAACAAAGGGGCTGGAAGAACCTATGAGCATTTAGGAAGGGATGTGGGGAGACTGGATTCAGATTTCTGAGGAGGGGGCACTGCTTAGCTGTTTCTAGTACCTCAGGATCTTGGAGGCTGGTGCAACATTCTGACAGAGCATGATAAGACTGTTTGGGGAAGTGTTAAAAAAAAGCCCAACAACTTGTTAAGTCCAACGAACTTTCCTTGATTCAGTGAAGGTGCATTGGTGGGTGATGCTTAGAGGAATAGGAAGCAAAGAGGAAAGAGGAGCTTTCTTTTCTCTCCTTCAGCCTTGCAATCTCCTTCTAGTAAGCCCTATTGGCAGAACCTGGCAAGGAGCAAACCAGCAAAGAAAACACTGTCAGGCCCTCAATATCCATGAATGTGGAGCTCACAGATACAAAGGGCAGACTAAGCAACTTGAGCATCTGCCACGGATTTAGATAACCACAGGGAGTCCTGAAACCAACCTCTTGTGAACATTGAGGGATGACTGTATGTGGTTTGCAATGTCCCAGACCCAGCATGGCCTAGCAGAGTACAAAAAGATTGATTTGGAACCAAGAGACAAAAGCCTAATAACCAACACAGATTACTTGAAAGAGTAAGTGATGTAATGTAGGTAAAATGCACAAAATACCAGGAATCAAGGTATTGATGAGGAGGAAAGAGAAGAGGAGGAGGGGAGAAGGCTAGAGTAGTCATCTAAAGTGTTAATTGCTATTACCTTGAGAAGCACGAACACTGATTAAGGCTTCACTGTTGTTGATCAGAAAGGAGGTCATAGATGACGTAGGGCAAGTTACACAGAGGAGTTGAGGGAAGAAGCCAGATTACCCAAAATTGAACAGTGGGTGAAGGTGAGAAAATAGATGCAGTGAAGAGCAATATGTTTTTTGAGAAGTTGGGTGATGCAGGGAAGAAAAATGAGGTTCCCAGGGCCAAGACAAGCTTTCTCTCATAAATCACAATGTTATAGACTGTTCTTTCCTGAGAGCACTTAGAGGATGAGTCCAACACTCTCTCTTCACAGTGAGGAGACTGTGGGCAAGAGCAAGGCGTTACCCAAGGTGACAGAATCAGTTCAGAAAACATCTCAGACAAGACAGGAAGACTTGTTCCTTAGTTTTTGAGAAACTCTAGGCCAGAGTGTTCAGATATTTCTGAGATAAATGCTAAACTACCCCAGGCATCCTTGTCCACTTTCCAAGATTTTGTCATCATGACCAGACCCACCACCATCTCTAGCTATTGTTTTCCCTGCTCACACGCCACTATGGAAGCAGGACAGTCCACATTTCAGGGCTGCAAAGATTTATTATGTGAAGAATCAGCACACAGATTCTGGGGAAGGTTTACAGGGAAACAGTCTCCATTGCCAGAAAATTAGACGATCTTTGGGTCCAGGGTGGGTAATGAAATTCCAGACAGCAGCCCAATAATCAGCATGAACATCTACATAAGTGGTGGCGTGTAGTGTGCAGGACATTCCAGAGAGGGGATCAGTAAGCAAGACTGATTCTGAGTGAGATAATCAAGATAGTAGTCAACTTTGCACCCTTTCTAAGGAGTCTGTGAGTTCAAACCTGAGAGCCTTTCCCCCTCCCCCACCTCCTTTACACGGGGACTGCTGTCTACTGTCCATGGTGCTGAACCAAATTCCAGTCCAGACACCCATGCCCTGCCTATCCCCGGATAACAATTTCTCGCTGTTTCCTGGACTCTCATCAATTAAAATGGAGTCTCCTCCTCACTTTGGCCTACTTCACGACACAAGGATGCAAAATGTTACTAGATGCCCTGGTTGATCAAAAGACGTATTTCTTAATTTTAATTTTGGCAACACATTCACGTTTCTAAAACACTTTCTAGGCAGAACCATGTCTATTGACTGAGTATGATATAGGGGCCAATTTGGGAATTGTGTGATAGATGGTAGCCTACATATATTTGTGGGGATAAAATGAGATCTTCAAGGCTGTTCAAAGTTTTACAACTGGCAGCAAATTAGTTTAGTTAGAGCTGCACTGTCCAATATGGCAGCCACTGGTCACGTGGATATTGAGCACTGGAAATGCAGTAAATCCAAGTTGAAGTGTCCTGTAAGTATAAAACACACACTAGATATCAAAGACTTGGTACAAAAACTAGAGTGTAAATTATTTCATGAATAATTTTATGCTTATTCCATGTTGACATAATATTTTGGATACATTGGGTTACTAGATCAGTCTTGGTAGTCCCAATCTTTAAATCTTGTTTCTTCCAGGTCCCTCACTAAACTATTAAGGCATTTGGCTCAGCCCATGAAACTAAATATTTGGCCTCTTATCTCTTTTCTCAAAGTGGTTGACCAAGCGCACAGCCTGAAACTTTGCCCACTGGGAGGGTTTCCTCTCACTGCTGTCCTTCAGGGTCAACCCTGAGTGAGGCTGCAGTGAAACTGCCACCATTTCCACTGATACCAACACGCTGAGCAGACCCAGTCATAAACTTAGCTCAGGTTTTCCTTCCTCCATCAGCTGGTCATGGGAAATGCTTCATGTGGCCTCAGATGTGAACTGAGGGAAAAGCATCAGTGAAACACTAGGAGGTGACATAGGTGACATGGGATGTCTGGACCATCTCTTCATGCAGTTTACTTATGCTCCCTGGACCATCTTGAGCCCAAGCCAGATGTACCACTTCTACCTGATGATTGATTGCCATTGGTCCTGCTGACCTTATGACTTCATGGATAACAGTGTCTAGTGTGTGACAGGCAGTTTTGGTCACTTGATACCCTATGGTCAGGTTCCCCTTCTCTACCAGGGCCCAGGAGCACATCAGGTGCTGTTTTTCTAACAGCATACAATTCGCTGCCGAAGTTTGCAGAACTCTACTGGTCTTCTTTGTGACTCCTTTGTTAAGATTTGTCAGAAACTCCACATGGCATCTTTATCTATCACACATACTTCTAGGACCATAAAGTCAGACATCACACAGCTCATGCAACGGCACTGCTTGAACTCCAGCCTGGAGCTGCTGCAGAGCCCATCACGGCTCTGGGCCTCACTCAAAACTAGCACGGAGTAGATGCTCAATGAACATTCCCCTCTGTGAGGGATGCAATACAGAGAGGATGGAATTACAAACGCAAATACCTATGGGGTGAGGTTGTCAGTAACACAGGAAGCCCAGATAAGTTTGAGTTTCAGATAAAAGAGGAAAAAATTTTTAGTGTAGGTATGTCCCGTGCAATATATGGGATGTACTTACACTAAAAACTATCTGTACTTTATCTGAAATTCAAATTTAACTGGATGTCCCACATTTTTATTGGTAAATCTGGTGACCTTCCTTTGTGAGCCAAGGATTTAGTAGCAAAAGACAGCTTGGTGTGATGAGGGCTGAGGGAAATGTGAATGCATTTACAATCAGCACCCAATTGGAGAATAATCAGCATTCAAAGTAATTTAAAGGGGCCGGCCTGGTGGCGCAGCGGTTAAGTTTGCACGTGCCACTTCTCCACGGCCCGGGGTCCACTGGTTCGGATCCTGGGTATGGACATGTCACCGTTTGTCAAAAGCCATGCTGTGGTAGGTGTCCCACGTATAAAGCAGAGGAAGACGGGCATGGATGTTAGCTCAGGGCCAATCTTCCTCAAAAAAAAAAAAGTAATTTAAAGCAAAAATGAAAGATAATGTCCCAGATTTGCTGGAGGCTCATGAGTTTGCAACCCCTGGCCAAGAGCTTAGGCTCTAGAGTTTGAATGCTAGGATTCGAACCCTGGATCCACTGCTCACAAGCTGTATGCCTTTGGGGCTTAGAGTCTTCATCTCTGTGAGGATTAAATAAGACCCTGCATTTAAAGGGTTTAGGGTTACTGCTAAATAAATGTTAATCTTCAAGATGACTGCAGGGTTATCTTGCAACAGCTCCCTCTAGTGGTCACAGGACATATCTACTTGAAATTGTCTCATTTTTAAAGAAATCTATTGTAACAGGAAACTTTACAATTTTCTCTTAAAAGTCCCAGGATCAAATTTCAGAAATAGAGGGTAACCACTAAGTAGATACAAGTGAAACAGAAAAATGTTAAGTTTTCCTGGATAATGTAGTGAGAAGAAGAATTGGAGGGTCTTTCTCTCTGTTCTGTCTTCTCTCTCTCAGAAGAGAGATCACAGCATCACCCAAGGTATTAAAGAGACTTTCTTCTTGCTGCAATCAGAAGAAGGGAAAAAGCATTAAGAAGAGAACAAAAGCGTTTTGCCTTTGTGCTTCAAAGTTATTTGTCTATGACAAAAATATCTAAAACTAATAGCAACAAATGTTGGAGAGGTTGTGGAGAAAAAGGAACCCTCATACACTGCTGGTGGGAATGCAAACTGGTGCAGCCACTATGGAAAACAGTATGGAGATTCCTCAAAAAATTAAAAATAGAACTACCATACGATCCAGCCATCCCACTACTGGGTATTTATCCAAAGAGCTTGAAGTCAGCAATCCCAAAAGTCCTATGCACCCCAATGTTTATTGCAGCACTGTTTACAATAGCCAAGACGTGGAAGCAACCTAAGTGTCCAGCAACAGACGAATGGATAAAGAAGATGTGGTACATATATACAGTGGAATACTACTGAGCTGCAAAACAGAACAAAATCATTCCATTTGCAATAACATGGATGGACCTTGAGAGAATTATGTTAAGTGAAATAAGCCAGCGAGAGAAAGATAATCTGTGTATGACTCCACTCATATGAGGAATTTAAAATTATGGACTAAGAACAGTTTAGTGGATACCAGGGGAAAGATGGGGTGGAGGGTGGGCACAAAGGGTGAAGTGGTGCACCTACAACATGACTGACAAACATTAATGTACAACTGAAATTTCACAACATTGTAACCTATCAATAACTCAATAAAAAAAAAAAACAAAGTTGTTTGTCTAAAGTCATCTCATCTACCAGGGGAAGTAACTGTCAACACTGTAGAAGACATTGACAGATGGCAGGGACGTTGAAACTGTGCCCTTCTGCTCCTCCTTGACTAGAGTATTTCTGCCTTTACCTGATGTGAACGTAGTGGTAAGGGAAAATTGCTATTAAACAATTGCAGCAACAACACAAAACCCAAACAAAGGAATGGAACCACTTCCACTTTCTAGGGAGACTGAAGAATTGACCTGAGGACAAAAGCCTCATTTGCTTAGGAAAACGTGCCCCTGGGGCTTTGGCCATTGTGGACAATGAACAGGGTAATATCCGCAATGGATAGGGGTAGAGTGGACTTAAAGCATGTCCACAAATTCCTTGACTCTCCTTTGGGGGGGGGTAATTTTTCCCCCCTTGGGCAAGGAGAGGACTTGGTGATTCACTTTAGTGAAGGGAATATGGCTGAAAGTGATGGCAGTTGACTTTTAAGACTAGATCATAAAGGTCTGCAGCTTCCCTCTTTCTCTGTCTCAGATCACTTGCTCTGGGAAGGCCAACTGCCATGTTGTGAGGATACTCAAGCAGCTGGATGGAGACGTCCAGTGGCAAGGAACCGAGGCCTCCAGGCAACAGCCATGAGTGTGAATGAACTTGTAAGTGGATACTCCAGCCCCACTCAAGCCTTGGAAGATTCAGCCCTGCATCTTGGCTGCAGCCTCACGAAAGACCCTGAGATGGAACCACCCAGCTGAGCCATTCCTATATTCCTGACCACAGAAACTGTGAGATGATAAATGTTAGCTCGAGCATAAGTAAAATGGTGCCCTTCCTGAAACCAAGACTCAACTGCTGAAAGTCTCTCATTCCACAGTTTAGAGGACTGAGTCCCAAAGAGAAGGATGTCTTGCAGTGAGTTCTTCACCAAATTGCTCTTAATGCTCAAGAGGGCTGTGGGACTGTGACTGGTCATGACTACTTTTCATTCAGGGTCCGGACCAGTGCCCAGCCTCTGGCTCCTTCTCCACTGCCTTATCAAGTGCCTGGGCTCTCAAATGCATCCATCAGAAGAGCAGGGACCCTTTCCTGCACACCTCCATCTTTAAACTTGGAGGCTTGGAGGTGGGGAGACACTGATGCTGGTCCCAGTTTGTCTTTGTTTTTCCCCCATTTTGCATCCATCTTCCCTTCCTGTCTGTCTGCCCTGTTGACTTCAGGCTCCAGCACCAGTTGCAAAGACAAGAGCCTAACTGAGCCCGTGTAACCTACTCCCACAATTATGTGCATTGTGGGATAAGGGTCCCTACAATAAATCCCTTGTTGTAGACATCTCTCCTAGTGGTTCTGTACTTATGGAAGCCTGACTGATGCTAGTACTGATTCTCTCTTGTGTCCCACTCCTGGATCCTGGTTGATCTGCATGGGACCAATGATTCCTCCTGGAAAGATTTTGAAGTTAACTCCAGACAGCAACATTCTTCAGCCCCTACCATGTACTGGGGCTTCTACACATTATTTTGTGTTCATAATCATGCTGCACGTGCTACTATTATGCTCCCTTTTCTTTCCAATGATGAAATGAGGTTCAAATGATTTGTTTGAGATGCTATTCTGGGTAATAGTTGGCATGAGTGAGAATAACAGCTTATGTTTCTTGAGCCCTAATATGTGTCAAGCACTGTGATAGGCACATGTGTTACTTGCATTAGCTGATTTAATCCCAACAAAAACTCCCTGAGATGGGGTTTTTTGCAGATGAGGGGACTGTGGCTCATAATGTCTGGCCAGTGGAATGTGAAGGAAGCAATGCACACCACTTTCTGCCTGGCCCTTACTGACTTCATGCCCATATGCTAGTCCTCATTGCCCTGTGTTGGTGACCATGGGGATCTGCATTCCAGATGGAGTAGCTCCAAAATGGAACATGGAGCGACTGTGTGAGTGAGGAATCACACTTTATTGCTTTGGGCCACTGAGGTTTCAGGATTCGCTGCTGGCGCAGCACGGCCTTGCTCTGTTCTAACTATTACCGCGAAAGTTTAGATTCCAATTTTTTTAAAGTGAGAAAACTTGGAGATGTCACTATTGAGTAAAAGAAGGAAATGGAGAGTTGGGAATAGACAAGAGAATGAAACAGATGGCAGAGAAACTCCTGAGGTTTTATGATGAAGACCTGAGAGAGAACAAGGAGTCTGAGAGACAGTGGACCCAGGACATTGCGAGTAAGGTGGTGGTGGGGGTGGCAAGAGAGAGAAATCAAGTCAAGGTGTTGAAGTTTAAAATTAATGACTAGAAATGTGAAGCCTGTTCAAAGGACAAGATCCCAAGTACAGTTGCCACCCCTCATGGCTGACGTTGGAGGCAGGTGTGGCTCTGAATGACTGTGCACTAGGAGTGACCTGCCTTCCTCCCATCCTCCTGAGAACACTTCTGCTGGTTCAGACTCTGGGCTTGGTGGGGGCGGGGGCGGCGGGGGACGGGGCAGGAGGGGGGGCTGTGCCCGCCCCCTAGTGGTCCAGAGCGTTCATGGCCATGGTGAGCCCTGCAGTACTCGCTCCCCTAGTGGATCAACTCCAGCTCATGGAGAGCACGCCTTGGGAGAACCATGTTAATCCTGCTACAGTGAGAAACATTTTTTAACTAGGTACGTTTTCTTCTTCTGAAAAGACAAACCACAGTTTTAACCACGTTTTCAAAATCTCCCCCAAAAGGTAAAGGAGCTTTTCTAAGGAAAGTTATCTAAAATAGTAAAGGAGGTTTCTAAGGATAAGGTTTGGGGTGTGCGGCTGCCCCATTCCAGAGGAAGCTGCATCTCCCCACTCTGGGGAGGGCAGGAGAGCCTACTGGGACAGCAGCTAGGCCTCCTCCCCGCTGGGACTCTGTGGGCCTGCCACTGGGTTTCTCTGGGTCCCCGTCCCCTCATGTATGACAGGAGGACTGAAGGAGATTGTGCACAGAGCAGACTTAGTTCTGTGAATTAGCCCCCCAAATAAATGTCAGCCTCAGCATCCTCACAGATGGCTGCTTATGGAGGAGCATCCTCCATTCCTCTAGCGCCCTCTCTGGGAGCACCAGCCAGGCGAGTGTGGGGATGGACACCCAGGTACCTTGTAGCCTTTCCCTTAGATGTCAGCTGTAACCACCTCCCCAGGGAGGTCTTTTCTCTGACTACCCCTCCCCATTGGCCAGGGCTCCCTTCTCTGTATCCTTGCCTGGCACCGCCACCTCCGCTGTGTGGCCAGGGTTACACTGCAGAATCCTACGTTCATGGTGGGGATAGTTGAAGACTGTCAGTCTCCCATAGGTATATGAGCTCCCTGAAGACAAGAAACCCGCCCGGCTGTTCAGTGTGGGTCCCCAGAGCCCATTGTGCTTGGCACTGAGAACTCTACACCTTCAGCTGTTTTGTTTGTTTGTTTAATGAATGACAGAAAAGCCCATCATCTGATCAGACATCTACTGTTCCCTCCAGGCTCCAGACCATCACGGCCTTGGCTGCCATTCAGCTCCCGGTGTGATTCCTGCCTGCTGGAGTTACCAAAACAGTCATGCACATTTGCAAACATGCGCAAGAGAGGTGGCTCCTTGACACACTGTGCACTTTCCCAGGCACCCTCTCTGGGTCCATTGTACTTGGAGTCATTCACTCCACCAGCCTCCCTGGTTTACAAGTGAGAAAGCTGAGGCTCAGAGAGGTGAGCATGAGCATGAGGATGAGAGCACTTGTAGCTACATGGCTTCTGGGCATCATTCCCTCTAATCCTCAAGACAGCTCTGATAGACACACCCTTCATTTGTGAAGGAGGAAATGGAGGCGCAGGAAGGTGAAGGGGTTTGCCCAGGACCACACAGCTGGCAAAGAGATGAGCCCAGTTTTTCACCCCAGTGCCGCCATGGGCTCCCTGGCATGAGGCACAGACTCCCAAGGTAGGGGAGAAAGGGCCTTGGCAGTCAGTGCTGCAGGAGCTAGGGAGGGGAAAGAGGCCAAGGGGCTGGGGGAAATCAGGAAAGGCTGCCTGGAGCAGATGTGGACTGGGCCTTGGGATGGACAGGGTGTGACAGTGTCCAGATGGCTAGGCGTATGATCACCCTCCTTTTACAGAACTGGAAACTGAGTCTGCCAAGAGAGAGCGCCAGGATTTGCACCCTGGTTTGTCTGACTCCAAAGCATGTGCTCTCAACCACCATGTGATGATGTTTCAAGCTGGCTCCAAATCGGGGGCCCACCCCTGAGCAGTGCCAGCCTTCCCCCTTGTCATGCACCAGGCTCAGAATGTCTACACCCTTCACATCGTCATTTCTCAGACTCGATGGCCCTGAAAACCACAACCTGTGGTGGAGCAGGACTGACAACACCCCACACCCCCATGTTCAGACCAACAAAGAGCCAAGGACAACAGGTTTGCTTCTCCCAATGATGCCACTCTTCTCCAGGTTTCTTGACAAAAAGTAACAGAATCCCAACTGGTTACGCAAGTCCAGGAAGACTAGAAAAGTACATTTCAAAGTAACTGATATTCTACAAACAGCCCCAAGGGGACGTGAACCCCGAGAGGGTCACCTTGAACTATTGCTTTCAGTAGAATCTCTTAGGAAACCAGAGTGAAATGTCCACAACAACAATTTCTGTGAAATTTGAGACGGACCCTGCATGTTTCCCATGGCCGGGGAGAGAGCACAGGGAGTGGCAGTTGTGTTTGTCTCAAAGCTCACAGCAACTGATCTGTGGGGCACCCTTCCTGACCCCAGGCCTGTGTGGATGCAGGGGAGTGGAGGAGGGATGGAGTGGTAGGAGGTGAGGTCAGAGAGGACACCAGGGGACCCTACAACCCCAGGGAGCCATCACACAGAGTCTGGCTTTTGTTCTGTGTGTGATGGGAAACTTTGGAGGGTTTTGAGCAGAGGAGCGTATGGCCTAACTTTTTTCTTAAAATGATTGTTCAGGCTGCTGTGTGCAAAAGAGATTGTAGGTAGGCAAGGGAAGAAGCTGGGCAGGACCAACCTCCAGGGAAGAACCAGGTAAGACACCCTTCCCATAATTCATGCCAAGATGGTGGCTGAGGAGGATTTGTTAGGTGTGGTCAGAGTCTGGAAGCGTTGATAGGATTTCCTGACAGACAGTTGTTGCCGGAGTTGAGGAAATGTACCAGTCACCAGATATTGTGATTTCTCCCAAGATTTCCACTGATTCCTTTAGGGAGCACTGCTCCCACCCCAGACTGAGATAACCCACTCCTTGAGTTGCAGATAAACAAATATGGTCCCTGCCCTCAAGGGGCTCACAGTCTCATGAATGGAAGACAACAAGAAGCGCATCGTTAGATATCACTTAGAAAGAGTTCTAACACAAATGCTCCTGGCACTGGTCCTTGGTCGGCCTAGATGGATGAGAGTCCCCTTCAGTGTGGAGCTGGAATTTGGAGTGGTAGACACGCTGGTGACTGACACTGCCTCTTCTCCTTACAGAACAGGCTGCTGCTCAGGAGCTCAACCAACTGTGAATCCAGCCAACCTTCCACACACCAGACTTAGTGTCCTCCACCTTCCCATTTATGTTGGAAGGAGTTTCCACACCTTGGGACCTTACACCACCCTCAGAGTGGGGTTTCCACTGTACCAAAAACCTTTACCACTTTCCCTCTGGATGTTCTGTCCTCTCCCATAATAAATTCTGGCTCTAAAGCTACAGAGGTCCCCCAGCCTGAGCCTTGAGCTTTACATTCCAGAAGTCAGATTTGTTGAATGTCCATCTTGAGACTAAATATACCTGGGTTTGCTCATCAGCCCAGAAATATCCGAGAACACACTCTTTCTTTTCCTGTAATTTGCAGCCAGAAGCCCATCTATGGGTTTGCTCATCAATGCAGGGAAGGTCCTCTTGAGATTTCCCATTCCCTCATTCAGTCCACCTACACCTATTGAACACCTCCTACATGCCAAGCACTTTGCTGGGTTCCAAGCGAGCATAGAGAAAGGATGATGGAGTGGAAAAGCATAAATGTTGGAACTGAACAGATATGATTTAAAATTAAATCCAGCCAAAAGAGCAGTTCCATGAGGGTATGGACCATGTGCATCTAGGAGACAAATGAGCTCCTGCCCCACTGCAAGGCTGGCACAGTGTGCGAGCTCAGCAAATACCTGAGCTTAAATGATGGATGAATCCTGGCCGTATGACTCACCAGCTCTGTTAGGGATAAGGCACTTTACCTTTTGTTCTTCCTCATCTACAAAGCAGGAACAGAAATCTCACAGGATGTAGAGCAACAGGAGCCCGTACATTGTGGGTGGGAGATAAGTCGTACGACCACTTTATAAGACCAGATGGCAGCATCCACTAAAGCCCAATGTATGGCTGCTCCCCACCACGTGTGCACTCAACAGAAATATGTGCATGCAGGCACTGCAAGACATGTACAAGATTTCTGCCAGCAGCAGTGGTTGTCAGAGTCCCAGAGTGAAAACTCCCCAAATGCCCATCAAAAGAATGGCTAAATAGCCTGGCTAAATATCTTGTGGGATAGTCACCCAGTGAAATCCTCTCCAGTGGTGAAAATGACCTTCAACTACACACAACCACATGACTGATCTCATGCACATAGTGAAGCCCCACAAAGGAGCACGTGTTGCATCTCCCATTTGTAGGAAGCTTGACAACAGTGAAACTAACGCACGTCATCAGAGGTCAAGATAGCGTTTACCCCTAGGAGAGGGTTAGTGCCTGGGAGGGGTGTGAGGGTCTTCTGGAGAACGGGTCGTGTTCTGTTTCTTGACCTGGGTGCTGGTTATGGGGAGGATGTTCAGCTTATGAAAATTCGTTGAGCTATTCAGTTATGTGCATTGTGCTTATGTATGCTATAGTTTAACAAATTTATTTTCCTTTGGTGTGGAATATTCGCCCTGTGCTAATATCTGTTACCCATCTTCCCCTTTTCTTGCTTGATGAAGATTGTCCCTGAGCTAACATCTGTGCTGATCTTCATCTGTTTTGTATGTCAGTCACCACCACAGCATGGCTTGAGGAGTGGAGTAGGCTTCATGCCCAGGATCTGAAGCCACAAACCTGGGCCACTGATACAGAGCACACCAGATTTAACCAATATGCCCCTGGGCTGGCCCCTATCAAAAATGTTTAAAATAAAAATTATTTACCTTGCAACATGTTTGTAGGAGTATGTGGAAAATTTTGCAAAATGTTTATCATGTGCAAGGTCCATGGGAAATGTTTACTAGAGTCATTTGATTCATTGTTAATTATTGGGATTAATGACTCTTAGATCTTAATTATTTATTCCTGCCCTCTTCCACCGAAGGAGAGGGAAAGCATACTAAGAAATCAAGGGGAGATAACATGGACATATTAATAATAGGAGCACACTCATGTTAAGACTTGGCATGTGCCAAGCTGGGTGCTCAGAGCTTCCATTCAGCATCTCAGAAAATCCTCACAGCAATCCCATGAAGTACAAGACTACTATCCAATTTTATGCAGGAGGATACTGGGGCTCAGAGAGAGAAAGCCACTTGCCCAAGGTCACATAGGCAGGAAAGACCAAGTTGACTGCACTCAGGCAGCCAGACTCTAGAGCCCACACTCCTGAACACTGTGAATGCCCCCTGCAGCCTTCCTTCCCTTCCTTCTGACACCCTCCCCACACGCTGAAGGGAAATGATGAAATATGTGCTCAGTTGAATTGACCAGCTCAGGGAAGGAAGGATCAACAGCTCGGAGATGAAAATATGGCAAGAGAGCCCCATGTCTCCATCTTTCAATTCAGACTCCCTAATCTGAAATGCTTTCCTGAGGATTTGCAGCCCCAAACCCCCATGTTCACATAAATGACTCCCATTGACAGCTTTGAGTTTGTGGGGTTTGTCCTGCTCATGATTCAAAGAGCAAACATGGGAGGGTGGGCCCCATCCTCCAGCGAGCTTACCTGGTCCCTCAGTGGAGGCTGCTTTTGTCTGTTCTCCTGACTCCTGCGGAGAAGGGTGGGAGCCTCCTTCCTCAAGGGGCCTCCTTGGGCTTCTCCTGATCTTTTTTCTTTCACTTTAATGTTCACAGAGCCCTGATTCAGTGTGCTTTCTCCTGAAAGAGCTTGTTGCACAATGGACCTCTATTATGATACTGGGGTGAGGAGTAATTTAAGCAGAAATTCAGCCCTAGGTACTAAGAAGCTCACTCCCTGTTTCCCTGTCTGTGCCTGTAATGGCTGTGGCCTTCCACTGGAGAGCTCTGACTCTGTGTGGGGATTCGGCAGTGAGCTGCATGTACCCTCATTAACCCTCTGCCAGCCCTGGGACTTGGGTGCTGTCAGCTCCACGTGATAGATGAGGAAATAGACGCTAGAAGAGGGGAAGACTCAGACCCAGAGTCATCAGCTGAGCCAGGCTTGGAACCGCAACTGTCTGATTTCTCAGGTAGGTAGGCTCCACCTGAGAACGTGAGCAGGCACTTTCTAAAATGAAGACTCTGTAACACAAATTTGCTCCTGAAGTTAAGAGCATCAAAGCTGGACAGCCCCAACATCATTTTGATATCACCTCTTCCCTCTGAGGTGACCTTGGGCAGGTCACTGTCTTCCCTGAGCCTCAGTGCACCCACGGGGTTCTTAGAGATGGGATAAAGTGCTAGTATCTCATAGAAAGCTATTATAATTACTAGCTGTAAATGTAGGTAGGAAGCTTAATCTCCAAGGCAAGTGGAACTTGACTTAAGCAAACTCTGCTTAAGAAAATTTATTTTCTCATAAAAATTGGAGCGCCTAGCTCTCCATGAAACCTTTTTGCCCTCTGCCCCTCAACAAAACCACTGGGGTTTCTAAAGCCATCTGAAGGCCCCCCTCAAACTCAGCCCCTACCTGACCTTGCTCCCAGGAAACAGAACCATCATCTCACTCCCACATTCTAGAGAACAGACCTTGCGCAGGTCAGAACTGCTTGAAAAATAAAATTAGCTCTGCCCTTTAAAAATGGATCTCTTAATTCACAAAAACGATACCAGTAAAGGCTCTTAACCACAGTTACACTGTGATATGTGGGAAGAAAAGGGCACCCCCTGCAGTTTCTGAGGAACACATAGGGAAGCCATTGACGTCACCAATGCGGAAAACACTGTCTCCAAATGTCAGAGGCATGGCCTTCCACGTTTCCTCACGCCCCACGACTCCTGCCCTGCTCGGGGCAGTGGAACATACAGCCCTGTGGATTCAAGGAAGGGCAACTTCGTCAGAGGCAGAGAGAAAGCTCTTGAGTTTCCACAGCCTGGGTGTTTCACAAAACGGTAGTGACAAAGAACCAATCAGTGAGTAGGGGGAGGGTGTGACTATAAAAGGGCAGCATGAGGGAGTATTGGGGGTGACGTAACTGCTCTGTATCCTGATTATTATGGTGGCTACCTAAAACCATACATGAGTTAACATTCATAGAAATATACATCAAAAGAAAAAAGCTAATACGACTGTATGTTGATCTTTTTAAAAGAGTTTTTTAAGTCTCGGTTTTTCGATTTCAAATCTCAGAGCATAGGCAACACCAAGAATAGCACACAAATAGTGAATTGAAGCAAGGTTTCCTGTCCCCAAGACTAGAAAATTCCCCATGTTGGGTTGGTGGGGTGTGAGGATCCAAGAGAAATTAAGAGAACATAGTTCTGGTGGGTTCTGGAAAGTGTCTCATGCCCTTGCGACTCCCCAGGCAACACTTGGCATGGGAGGAGGGACGCAGAAAACCTAAGTCAGTGGATTCAAGAACAGGGGGTGTCTCTGCCCATGTTCCCTTGAAGAGCCGAGAGAGATGACGAGACCTTGGGGAGAGAAGATTAACTGGAGGGTCCAGAGGGGTCCAGGCAGATGGGCTGGGCTGGCTCCCCCTGGTCCTGCCCAATGAAACAAGAAACAGCAGAAACTTGGGGTGTCTAACAAGAGAATGAGAAGTAAATGCTAAATCTAAGGGGCGTCTGGACAGGAGGGAAGCACAGGGTCTCCCCCATCGGGGATCAGATGGCATGTGGATGTCTCTGTATTTCCAGTCAAAACAGGGACAGGGCAGCCTCCTTCAGATGCCTCGGCACAAATGAAGTCAGAAATAAAACCCCAGGGGGAAATGGGGAAGTTTCTTTTACCCAGCAAAATGGCATTTGATATGATAACAAAACTATTGGTACATTAGAAAGAAAAACATCTAGACATGTCAGTTTATGGACTGGGATTGCTACAAGCATCCCCAACGCTATCCCCCACAACCCTGTGAGGTAGGTACTTCTTTCCCTTTTAAACTTGGGGAAACTGATCTTCAAGGATCAGAGTGACTTTCCCAGGGTCACAGTATTTGAACCAGGACCATTTGTGCTCAAATCCATCCCCTTTCTGCTATAATAACAGAAGCAGTCTAGTGACCTCAAACCAGAGGCTGTAAGCTGTCCAGTAACTGGCTGCACAAACTTGAATCAGTCCCTTGACTTATCTGCCTCTGTTTCCCCAAAAGGACAGTAGCAACCTGACCCAACCCATAAGAGTTGCACCAAGATAACAAAAAATGGGACCCCTTTGAGGATGACTGACAGCATGCAAGCTGTGGGAAGGCTCTAGTGAGTGCTTGAAGGGACAATGGAGTTCAAAACCACCGTCCTGGGTTCTCAGAGTAATAGGGCAGACTCTCTCAGGAAGTGGGAGTGGTTCCAGTGAAGGCCTGGAGGGAGGGAAGGCAGCATGGCTCACTGGTTACAGGGACATCAGAAACGGGGGTGAATTCTGAATGCACCAATCACTTGCTGTGTGTCTCTGGGAAGTAGTCACCCTCTCTAAACCTCAGTCTACTTATCCGATGTTTCAGGGAAAACAATACCAACTACTCCTGACAAGACGAGGTTCAAATATGGAGATCCCCTGACACATAGTGGGTGCTTGATAAATGTGCATTTCCTCTTTCTCTCTCTGCTTTTGATCATAAGGTGTTAGGCTCTGCAGGGCAAGACATGCTCTCACTGCTCTAAGATTTTGATCTCTCCAGGCCTCAGTATTTTCTTCTGTAAAACAGACTCCAAAGTCCCAAGGGGTGTGTACAAACGCTGGAAGGGAATTCTTCCCTTTGGGGAAGGGAAGAATAAAGGGTAAAGGTAGAGACCAGGATGCACAGCATCCCTCAGTCCTGGGAGCCTGGAAAGCATTTTTCAGGATACAAAAGTAAAATTTTAAGAAAGTGTGAAATTCATTCACAGATGCAGGAAAGCAAAACAGTCAGTGAGTATTCAGAAGATGTCTTCATCCCTCAACTCAGTGACTCAGAGAAAGGACCAAACTGTAGATGCCTCGGCCCCATCCCACTGTGCAACCCTGGATACATCAACCCGCACCCTAAGCCTTGGTTTCCCCCTTGTAATGGGGGTCCTCATCCCCGCCTCACACAAAGTTACAAGGATTCATGAGATGCTGTATGTGAAAAGCAATGTCGGGCCTGGCATACAGCAAGAGCTCAGCAAGTGTTATCTGTTGACACTGTTTGTATGGTTATTAATATCCAGTGAGTTGAGTTCTGACTCTGCCACATCCTCTCTGTGTCTTTGGGCACTCACCCCCACTGGGCCTCAGTTTTCTCCTCTGTCGAGGAGGACCAGCAGCCCCTCCCTCAAGAGTTCTGTTGAGGATGTATTGTCCTCAGCATGGAACTGTCATGCAATAGGGACTCAGACATCCCAGATGTAGGGAAATCAGAGACAGATTCTGCTTTTGACACTTTGACAGTTTGGAGAAGAATAATAGAACCAGGAATGGAAAAGGGCCTAGATGTGAACCTGAGGTCCCTTCCTGGCTCCAGTTCCTGCCTCTCCCGGTGTTCCAAATTTGATCTTCCAGGCCACCTCTGAGTGCGGGTACCCAGCCTGCACCCTGCTCATGAAACCGTGAAGTCTTGAGCAACATCTCCATCTCAATTTGTTCTCTGTTTAACTTGCCGATCAAATGTCTTAACTGTCCCACCTACTAATGTGATTGGCAATTATTTACTTTAGAGAGCCCTGAAAGACACCAGCAGATTACAGAATTCTGAATTATCTAGAAACCCATCATCTGATCGCACATTTCCTGATTCCCACACTATAAAAGAGGCTGCCTCAGCAGAAGTGAACAGGAGAGGGAAGAGGAGACCAGGACAGCTGCCAGGACCTCTGAGAAGCCCAGGTGAGACCTGCCTGATCTGCTTCTGCTCTGCTGCCCAGGGCGGCAGGGGTCCCAGGCTCCTCACTGTGGGCCGGGCCTTGGCTGACTGCAGTTAGGATCATTCATTGAAGTCTTTGAAGGGAAACAGAACTGGCCATTTTGTGGGGAGTGAGATGGCCATTCACTCTGCTTCCCTAAGAGACCGGCAACCTCAATGTAGAAATGTTCAGCAGCAGGGAATTTGATGGTGATGGGGAGCTCATGGCTGCAGGGGACACTGCTGAAATTCCATGTTAGGGTTCTCTCGTGTGTATGCTCTTCATGCCCTAAATCAAAATCTCTACAGTGTTTTAACTTGATTCAGACCGTGATCCACAAACCTCCTATAGTCCACCCAGTTTTCTACATCTTAGCCCTGAGCTAACATCCATCACAATCCTCCTCTTTTTTGCTGGCAAAGACTGGCCCTGAGTAACAGCCATGCCCATCTTCTTCTACTTTATATGTGGGATACCTACCAGAGCATGGCTTAATAAGCGGTGCATAGGTCCGGACCTGGGATCCGAATCAGCAAACCCTGGGCCGGTGAAGCAGAATGTGCGAACTTAACTCCTGCACCACCAGGCCGACCTCCAATTTTGCACATTTTGATGCATTTTTCTGGGACTAGACTCCTTAGCTTTCAATGGATCCACAAAATATCTGTTTCCCAAAAGGAGTTCAGAGGCCCAAATCCAAGTTTACCTGCCCAGGGAAGCCACAACTGGCTCTTTGAATCAAAAAGCCCTTTTGATCCCAGCCAGTCACAACAATGATGGTGTTTTGGCTAAATCGGCCAGTTGATGGAATTTTGCCCAAAGCATTCAGAGGTCTCCAAAGTGTAGGTACCAGTCCCAGCTTTTGACACCTTTGTTCACTGCCAAATAGGCCCTTGAGAGGGTTGGTGGTATCTGGGAGAGGATGGTGCAAAAGGCAGCCAGACGTCAGGGGTTGCCCCATAGGTTTGTCCAGGTTCACTTGCGGGAGAAGAGAAAGGAGAAAGGTGAAGAAAAGATAGTGTGTGTGTGTGTGAAGGGGTATGATGGGACCTCCAAACACAACTCTGCCATCAATTTGCTGTGTAGTCTTGGGAAAGTCACTACTCCTCTCTGGTACCCTGGTGAGAACTTTGGATGGCCCCAGGATTTCTGCAGCACTCGTCTGGATGAGTTGGGGGCTATGATGGTGTGACGGCTGATATTCTGTGATTTGCAGGGACCACTGAGAGCTGGGCTCAGATCGAAGGACTTAATGGGGATAGTGGAAAGCAGTTCAGTTCTTCAGCCACTGGTGTGTTTAGTTTTTCATTTGCTTTGTCTGATTCAAGCCATTGTGAGCAAGCTCAACTGGAGAGTAAATATGATGGTTGCTTAACTTAAACAGAGGCTTCTGGGTCAAACAGATCTGGCTTTAAGTCTCATCGCCATTGTGTACCTGTGACCATGGGGGAGGTTACCTAAACTCACTAGGCTTGCATGTCCTCACCTGGGCAATGTGAGTGATGAGTGCCCACGTCTTAGGGTGTGGTTGGGATGACACAGGTTACTGAGTGTGGAGCACCCAGCCTGACACCCTGGAGGAAATGGGGAGCAGTGTTAGCTATTGCTCTTCTCTCCCTGGTGTTCTGCGGGAGGGCCCAGGTGGATGAATTCCTTTCTGGTATGTGTACTATGTTGAACCAGTTATTCTGTCCTCAGATACAAAGAGAGAAGATGTTTCAAATTAGTGGCCTCATGGTCTTCTGTGGGCTGCTGGCCCAGGCTACTGCCCTGCTGGGAGCTCTGCAAGCACCCCTGGACCCAACCCTGCCCTTGGCTGTGACTCCAGACCTGGACCTCAGTCTCACAGATTTTTCTGGAAGCTTGACTAGTGGTAAGAGAGATTTTGTGACAACCTGTTTCAGCTGTGTGTGTGTGTGTGTGTGTGTCCAATTGTCCAATGGAGGCAGGGGGTCAGGGATGAATGGGGGAGTGGGGCTAAGGATCTGGAATTGTCAGATCTGACCCCTGAGGACCCTTACACCACTTTCCAGCTCTCAGCCATGGCTTGCTCTCTGAGGGTCTGTTGGGCAGTCTCGAAAAGCTTCCACTCTCGGATGCACTGAAGACTGAAGGAATCACTTCCAGAGGCCTGTTTAAGGGACTGCTTGGGAGAATAGCTTCAGGAATGCCTTTCCTGAACATCATTGAGTGAGTAGCCTTGAAATAGGGCCTTGTCCCCAGAAGAGAATCCCCAGTGGAGATCTGAAAGCCCCCGGCAGTGGCCCTGAAGGAGAGAGAGGGTGGTCTGAACATGAGCCCAGGACTCAGTCTGAGACCCTTCTCACAGTCTGGTAGGGAATTACAGCCCTCTTGAACCAGTAATTGCCCCCAGTCCTGAAGCATGTCCTGAGTCCCCAGTATCATCTATAATCCTCCCAACAACTCTCTGAGGTCAATTTGATAATCCCCAGTTTATAGATGAAAAAACTGAGGCACTGAAAGGAGCCTGTGCTCACACAGCTAGAGTGATGCAGAGTAAGGGACCTGACTCCAATTTACTCAAGTCCAGGCCAAGGCTTTTTTCACTACACAGGCTAGTTTTGTTCTCCCCACCTGTGGAACCCCTTAGAACACAGGTGGCCTTTGATGTAAGCAAGAAAGTGTAAGCTCCTCTCCTCAATTTCATCATCAATGTGATGTCCATGGAATGATCTAATACGCTGTTTCCCATGAGATATCTGAGAGCTCTCTAAGCAAGGAGCAATAATGTAAATCTTGATGCTAGTGAGCTAGAAAAGCCTGAGTCCTTCCTAGGGCTGGATCAAAGCCATTTCCAAGATTCCTACCCACCTAGGTGCTTGGTCCTGGCTTGAAGACAGACAGATAGCCTTGAATTTGATTTCTAAACTCACCATATACTTGCTGGGTGACCTGGGACAAGACGCTCAGTCTCTCTGTGCTTGGTTTCTCAATCTGTAAAAGAAAGATGATGTTACCTACAGAGAAAAACTGTTAGGGGAACTGGAGAGGATGTAAATCACCTGGCACAGTGGCTGGCCCAGAAAAGAGGCATGCTTTCATCCTCTCTCCATTCTCTCTGACTTCATGCTCCTCAATCTCGATGATAAACATTGTTGATTGATTGACCTGCCTTTGAAGGTCATGGCAGGATGAGTGATTCCTAGCCGTGAAAGACCTACTGTAGTTACCCATACATCATCCACTCATCCACTTACCCATGTCTTCATCCATTCATCCATCATTCCTTCCATCTAACAATTTACTTTTCCACCCACCCATGTACATATCCATCTACCCACCTGTTCATCAGTCCACAAAGTCAACCAACATAGAGTAGCCCCTTTCTTTGTAAGTCTCTAAGCTGAAGTGCAGGCTGAAAATAATCCAGAAACACTCTCTATCTTTGAAGATCTTGTGGATTTGAGATGAGGAGAAGGCAATGTGTGTGTCAGAATCTGACCCGTTGCAGAGGTTGGGAAAGACTGATGTGCAACTCAAAACCCATCTGGCTTTTCCTGCAAGACTCCCCTTCATTGGTAGCTCCCCCTCTTGGATGTGTAAAGTTGGGTTAAATGTGGTTTCTAGGTTTGGGGACAGAGGAACTAATGTTTCTCCCTCCAATGTTGCTCCCTGGGCAGTGTGAAGATCACTAATCCCCAGATGCAGGATCTTGGCCTTGTCCAGAGCCCTCATGGCCGTCGTCTCTATATCACCATCCCTCTGCTCATGAGACTCAATGTGAATGTGTGAGTGGGCTACAAGGGAGGATGGGAAGATGAGTCACCAAAGGAGTCTCTGATGACCACGGGTAGCAAAAAAGGGGGTGTTAGACTCTAACAGACATAAGCCTCCAACTTCAGATCTTTTGCTCCTATGCTAAGTGACACTGGGTCACTTGGGAAAATCACTTGACCTCTTTGAGACTTGGTTTCTCCTACTGGGAAATGAGATGAGTACAGGTGGGGGCTAGATTGAGTGAGGTGAGTCTGGCATCCCTGGCAAGAAGAAAAACCTTATCTGCCTTAGAATGTGGTAGGGCCAGATGCAGCAGACTGTCTCCTCCACAGGCCCCTGATTGGAAGTCTGTTAAAGCTGGCTGTGAAGCTAAATATCAGTGCAGACATCTTACCTTCGAAAGATGAACAGCAGAACATCTACATGGTCCTTGACAGCTGCACTTACTCCCCTGGCAGCCTGGAAATCTCCGTGCTTGAAAGGTGAGGCCAGAGAGGTGACTTCTCCTGCCCAGAGACAATAGGATTGGATGATGGATGGATGGTTTTGAAGATAGAATAGTGGGAGAATGGATGAGTGGGAGGGTGGAAGGGTTGAAAGATGGATAGGAGGGAGGGAAGATGGAAGGATGGAAGAATGGAGGGATAGATGCATAGGTAAATAGTCACCTGTCCCTTGTTAGCCAGTGGTGACCAATTTTATGCTGTATTAGGCAATGAGAAATCTGAGTTCAAGTTCTATCTACCAGAGGGACATGGAGACAGGTGGAAGGCTTCCTGTGTGAACTTGGACCGTGCTTCACAACTTGAGTTTCAGCTTTCTCATACAACTGTAATATGGAGCTACACTGGGGTCGTTGATAGAATTCACTAATGTAGTGGTTGTGAATGTGCTTTGTCCCAGTAAGGGTTAAAATAGCTCTGGAGCTTAACTTGGTTACTGATTTCAATTATTGTCCCAAGGGAGACTGACTCCATCATAATATACAGGAGTTGTCCTCCTCATGTCTAACATTTACTGAACACATATATTGTGCTTGACATGCATCAACTCGTTGAATCATCATGACACCTACATACTATGCACTGTGCATCCATTTATGGATTCTACAAAGTCTCACTGAACACCTACTGTGTACTGGAACTAGGTGTTTATTCTACACATACCTACTGTGTGCACTGCTTTGTAGATTGTTACTTCCTTTGGATAGTCTTCTTGGTGTTTCCTGGCATGTAGGTATGGATGGACGAGGCCCATTCTCAGTTACTTGGTGCTCAGGCTGCTGTGGGAGCGGTGGCCCCTCTGAAGTCTTCCCCATAGCAACCCCAAGCCTCTTCATAACCTCAGGTCTTTTCCCTTTCAGATTTGTCCCCGTGCCCTTTAAAGGCCTCTTCAAAAGCCTCAGCAAGATCCTTCCTGGGCTGGTGAAGGACAAGGTAAGTGGATGGAAGTGGGGGCTCCTGATTGTTGGCTCTTAGAGCTTATCAGGCTGAGAGAGGCCCCCGGGGTGAGCTTTTCTGAGCTCATCCGCATAAGTAAATTCCATCTATCAGACTGTCTGTCTATTGACCCAACTGTGCAGTTTCTTCTTCCCATCTTTCAAAATGCATTGGTTGGTTCCTGCTCTGGACCAGGCGCTGTGCTTTTCCACACTGCAGCTGAAATGGTCTGGCCCCTGCCCCAGGAAGCTCCCAGTCTAGCTCCCTATGCCACAGATGAACATTCTTCCAGCCCAAATTTGTGTGCCTCCTTTAACCAGATACTCACCACTCCCGGAGCAGTCCACCCTATTTGGAAACTGACGTCATGTCACAGAGTGAATAATGGCTCATTGTGTGATTGGGCACTTCACACACAAGCCTTCAGTTTCTCTGTCTTCCCAGTTTGGAAATGAGATTGCTGAGAATCAAACCTCTCAGACAGAAAAATGATATAAAATCTCCCCAGAGAACCCATCCTGGGGATGCTGCCCCCCGGGTACCCCTACAGTGCCACTTGCCTAACTCCCCTCTCTGCCCCTGGGTCAGGTATGTCCTCTCCTCAAAGAGGTTCTCAGAAGCTTGGACACCACCCTGTTGGAGGCCACTGTTGGTAAGTCCTTGCTTCCCCTCCATAGAAGCAGCTTTTTCCCCCAAGGAGCTCTGTCCCCGCACAACACAGGATGCAAGCTCCCCCCAGCCTCAACTCTCCATAGATTGAGTTTCTTTTTTGCCTTGAATTGTCCAAATAATGTTGAGGTATAGACCCTGTGTCCCCCATCATCGTTGACACTGTAAACAGCTGGGCTGTTTCTTGGAGGAGGTGAGGCCCCCTCCAAGGCCTGCGTGGGCCATTCACTGGCCACAGGCCTCAGGGGCAGGTGAGGTAACTCCGGACTCCTTCACACTGAGACTGTCACTCTGGTCTGTGGTTGTTGTTTTTTTCTTTTTCCAGATACGATGTTCTATGGGCTGGAATTTGCCACTAAGGTCTAGGCCTTCCAGGAAGGGACAGATCTCTGCTAAGCTGGTGAGCGCTGCTCCTCACTTCCCAGGATTTGGGAGCTGGCTCCCAGGAGGGGGCAGCTGGGGGCTTGAGACACTAACATCCAAAGAGAAAGACAAAGGGCCACAGTGATGCACACAGATGTGCACAGATATGTCCAGTGAAGTGCTCACAGAGATAGAGAGACACAGGCGGCACTGCATCATAGCTATGAAGAGAAACACACAGGGTCATGGAGACACACACACACACACACATGCCCAGACAAACACGTGGTCACTCAGACAGACATATAGAGGCACACTTTCACACCAGCACACTCACACTCATGTGCACACATTTGCAGACTCACCAGACACAAGTACACACAGATATACAAACGTACAGTCAAATACATGAACAAGGAGCCCCCTGATCCCAGGCCTGGGCTACGCTAGTGACTGAGACAAGACCCCTATCTCTAGGGTCTCAGCATCATCTCCTCCCTCTGGCAGGTGGGTTTGGTGATGGGCCAATAGAAACAAGAGTCAACATCCTTGAGTCTCCATTCTAATTAGAGTCTTCTCCCAACAGAACCATTTCCTGCTGTTCAATACACTCCCTGACCATCTTCTGAGGGCTCAGAAAATGTTGTTCCATGTTCTGGACAATGATGTGGTCATTGTTGGAGAACCAGAGCAGCATTCTCTCTGAGGAAACTGCTCCCTTTCCTTTCTCACTAGACGTGTGTTATATTCCATGTTCCTCACCAAATAAAATTGCTCTTCCCCTGCATAGGGAGCCTTGTCATTCTTAACCATCAGTTGAGGGCTCATAGGTTAGAAACAGCCCCTGAATGGGTGGTTGGAGCCATAGAATAGAGTTTGGACCTTACACTAGAGATCTTAATGGTCTTAAGCACATACAGGGAGGTGTCCATATGAGTTTGGATTTCAGACTGACTGCTCTGGTGTCCTTAGGAATGGTGGACAGTGGGTTGGGAGTTCATGTAACACTCCAGGCATAGATGATGACACACCAGTTACAATACAAGAAGTGAAAATGGCAGATTTGACAGATGTTCAGGAGCTGAACATGGAAGGATGAGGGAGCAGGTGAGGCTCCTACCTATGTCTTGGGTTAGGGAGCCTGAAGGTAACTGGGAATGTGGGAGGATGAATTGGTTGCAGCAGGAAGATTAAACCTTTACCTGTGGCCACTCTGCATGGAATTGCCTGAGAGACCCCAAGGAAGACATTTAAGAAGCTGATGGCTACACAAGTCATCGACTGTTCTGATGTGCTTACTTGCATCCAGTTGTGGTGACCTCTTTTCTGTTCTTAGCAAGAAGATGATGAAGATGATAATGAGGAAGTGTAGGAGGAAGGACAAAGTGGTTCAAAGTGTTCATTGCTAAAGGCTTGAGAAAGACAGGCAAAGAGAAGGGTCATTGAAGTTGTAAATAAAAAGATTATCGATGCTCTGGATGAGAGTCATATCTTTGGAGGAAGAAGTCTGATTTTAAGGACTGAGAAGGGGAAGGGATGTAAGGAAGTTGAGACTGTGAATGCAAGTAAGAGTTATGAAAAACTAGATGCAAGAAAGAAGAAGTACAGGGCTGCTCTGGCTGGGGAAATTTGTCCTCTCCCATAAAAAGTAAATATGCTATCATTGTTTGAGGACTTTAGAGGACCAGCCCAAACCTCTCTCTCCACAGATGAGACTGAGGTCTTGGGGTGTGAGAATGACTTGTACAAGGCCACAGAATGACCAAAAGGCTAATCAGGGGCAGAAACATCTGACTTCACAGAAAACCATGTCCCTTGCTCTTTGGGAGACCCCATTGACCTTATGAGAATGAGCAGATCCAGGTTGGTGTTCGTTAACCCCTGGCAAACAACTGTCATCATGCCCAGAGCCATCACTCTCCACCTACTGTTGCCAGCAACCAATGTGGCATCATAGGAAGACTTTCCCATAGTCCAGAACTGCAAGAAGACTTGTAGGAAACCACCTTGTGTCTTCTGGTGAGGATATAAGGGAGGAAGCATCATCCAGGCCCACAGAAGCAGAATATCTTTGAGCTGAGGATGAGTAGTTAAATCCCATAAGCAGCTGAATGATCACTGTGAATGACATCTGAGAAGTGACCTGAAGGACAGAAGGAATTTGCAGATTGGAAACCAGCAATCAGGACAGATTTGGCTTAGGGAGAATTCAGGAAAAAGTTACCTTCATGTCCTTTCTGGGCAGGTATTAGGTCAGGCCTGAGAGGCCCCCATGGCTGAGGCCCCAAGAAGCAAATTGAATAAGGACAAGCACATATACCTGGGGCCATCAGCACTGGTCCTGCTAGCCTCTGACCATGGTACCAAACTTCATTCCTGCCTGGACACACAGCCACTGCCTATCTCTGCACACCATTTTTCCACTGTTGCCCTGGACTTCTTCCTATAGCCCACAGATGGGTCTTTCCCCTCCCCCAACAATTCCAATTCCTGACTAACTAGCCTAAGACTCCCCTGAATACAAAACATTCTGGCAGAGGGCCAGGTTGATCAGAAGACATTTATGACTCATAAATTGTGACAATATTTTCACATTTTGAAAACCCTCTAGCAAGATATCTGTGACAATAGCACATTAAAGATCTCAGAAATTCTTTCCTACATAAAAGCAATGAGAAAACTGAAAAAGAAACAGTCAGAACCAAATTTTTCAGAACTCTTGAAATTAACCAAAGGCTTACAGCAATCTGGGGTGTGTTTATTTAATAAAGATTGTTGAATCTTGTTGAGAATGGTGAGCTTTGTGGCATTTATCTTTGCCTAGTCCCATCTCCCCCTCTCCAGCTCCACAGTAGACTTGAAAACGAAAAGCCCACAATCTTGGTGAAAATCAGTAGCCTGGCAGCCACTGGAGGGAGGCAGAAGGAGATTAGAGCAACTTTAAAACCCCATTACGAGAGAATTGTCATTATTTGACCTGCCTGTTAGTTCCCTGGAAGACCCCATTCTCAAGACTGTCTTTACTTGATAAGACTCAGAGCTCCTCCAGTCAATATGAATAGCATTTTCACCAAGGTTTTCTGTCGAAATGGTAGACAGACCTTAAGACTGCATCCCCAGAAGTTTTTAATTCTCTAGCTAGTCCACATTCAATTTTCAGAAATTTGTGATAATGAGCTTTGAAGTGTTCCTCTTGATTACTGGCTTCAGCACCCTCACCTCAGGTAAGCTGATCTTAGCTGTAATTCTATGTGTTCATCTCTCCAGATTTCAGGATGGCAGCTTGCCCTAGGACCTCAATTCTCTGACAGACCTGAAAGAGTTGTTGATTTTCAGTTTGTTGAGCTCTTTTCTTTCTGTGAGAATAGGAGTGACAGCTTCCAAGCTCTTTACGTGTTAAAACTGAAATTTGAAGCCTAGGCTATTTATAGTTTTCACCGTTATGTTTGTTTCACCGACGAATGGGCCTCCAGAGCCCCTCATGCTGCCATCTTGAAAGTGATACTTCTTTGGAGATTGTCACCCATTATTTCTCAAATTTATTTTCTGCATCATTCTTTTTCTCCTCTTTCTTTGGAACTCTGATGATACGAATGTGGACATTTTATTATAGTTCCACAAGTCTCTGAAGCTCTGTCCATTTCTTTCAGCCTTGTTTTCTTCCTCTTATTGAGATTGGATCATTTCCATCGATTTATCTTTAAGTCAGTTGACTACTACCATAACCATTTCCTTTGTGTTATTGATCCTATCCACTGAACTTATTTGTATTTTTACCTTCTAAAAATTCCACTTAGTTCTTTTTTAAGGTTCAGTTTCCTTTCTGAGACTTTTATCTTTCCATTTTTTCAGAAGTGTTAGTACTTAATTCTCAGAGCTTGGTGATAATAGCTGCTTAATAATAAAATCATGGTCTGTTAATTTCAATATTTAGATCATCTCAGAGTTAGTACCTATGGATTGTCTTTTCACTTGAGAAATTGTCAGGTATTCCTATTTAATTGTATTTCAAGTAATTTTGGACTGTATGCTAGACACTTTTTGTATTACATTATTAGGCTCTGAGTCTTGTTTAAGACATAAAGAGAAGTTGATGGGGCTGGGTGTTTATTTTAGCATGGAATTGACCCATTAGACTCAGGATAACTCAGTTAGATTGAAGTTCCAACCTACCTTCTGTGTCCTGTCTTTTTCAGAGAGTATTTTTTCCACTGTTTTTACTCATGGGGTCCCCCATTCCTACTTTTTGGATCAGAAAGAGAAGACTTCTTTTGGAGCTCTTTGTGTTCACACCTGTCCATAGTTCCATGAATCATGCTGTCTTTGTGTCCAGGCTGAAAGATATGGGAGAGATAAAAACCCAGGAAACTCACCTATGGATCATTCATTCCTTAGCTTATGATTTCCTTCTCTATCCACATGCCACCCTTTATTTTTCAGAATCCTCAGAGAGCTACCTCATTCACTGTGTCCCAGGTTTTAGTTTCATTCAGCAGGAAAGAAAGAATGGAGGAAGCTTACTCCATCTGTTTCAACTCTCCAGTCTGCAAAACCAGATGGCTTATGGAATATGACGATGGACTACCAGAAATTTAACCAAGCACCCTCACAATTGTGTCTTTACTAGAACAGTTGACAGCAGTCCCTGGTGCTTGGTATATAGCTATTGATCTGGAAAATGTGTTCCTTTCAATACTCATCAGATGATGGGTTCTGAAGCAATTGCATTCACTTAGGATGGGCAATGGCACACATTCAGTCTTGCCGCGGCTCTCTGTCACAGAATACTCTGCAGGTGTTCTAGTCTATTGATATTCTAGCTCTAGTTCTAGTTGGAATTTTTGTATAGCATATCACCCCCAAATTGAGTGGCTTAAACTATAATACTCATTTCATTATGTTCCATGGTTTCTGTGGGTCAGAAATTCAGGAAGGCTCCGGGGAAGTTCTGGTTCATAGTCTCGCATGTGATCTCAGTTTTACTTGTAGTCACTTATTTAATCTTCCACACAGCACTTTGTGGTAGGTACTGTTATTATTGGCCTCCTTTTGCAGAGGCAAAGAGAAGTTGAATAAATTCATAAAGTCACCCAGCTGGGGCAGAGTTGGGCTGGAGCAGGAGTCAGACAGACCCACAGGAGTGAGATCAGAGGAGCTGTCAGTGATCCTCTATGAACTCCCCATCTCACGCCCCACTCTGCTCCCCAGCATGATCCCACATCCCCCACAGGAGTTGCTAGGAGAGGCAGAAGGAATACAGCAGACTTATATTGAGTCCCAACTCTGTGCCAGTCTCTGATCCAAGTGTCCTTTCAGATTAAATTTGACTAATCCTCCCAATAACCCTTGAGGGTTACATTGTCTTTGACCCATTTCACAGATGCAAAGTCTGAGACACAGAAAGATGGAGTCACTTGCCCAGGACACACAACTAGTAAGTGAGGAGCCATGATGTGAACCCAGGCTGTCTGGCTCTGTAGGCTCTGTCTTTCCTCTGGATAAATTTTCTCACATCCCTTGTCCTTCATCCAAGGGTCTGTGAGCCTGCCTTGTCCAGTGGCATTTCTTCTTGTATTCTACAGATGCCACTAAAGACTCCATGGGACACCTATGGCAAATATCAAACATGTTCCATGATCTGCAGCTAGGGGGAGCAAGGACTGCAGGGCTCACCATAGCCATACATGTTCTGGACCACTAGGAGTTAGGCACTGGCCCCTCAAGCCCAAGTCTGGCCCAGAAGAGGCGTTCTCAGGAGAAAAGGAGGAAAGCAGGTCAGTCACAATGACCATGCATTTAGGGCCACACCTGCCTCAAATGTCAGCCAGTGAGGAGGAGTAAATATGCATAAGTCTGATACCGACTCAACACAATGTTGACATAAGGGAAGCCATATTGTAGAAAAGGAACCCAATTGTAACTTTGAATGACCTCTGACTAACTAACCTAGCTGGATATGCACCCTCTAGGAGATCTGCCTGCTCCGTAGGCTTTATGACCCCTGCCTGTGTGTGTACCTCCTAGCTGATATAATATGATAACTCTATTCTTTTGAGTTCCTTATGAATGTGTGTCAACATTCCTAACCCTCTCCCCTATTACCACTGGCCTGTATAACTGCTTCAAGATTCTGTGCCCCCCTTAAGATGGTTCTTTAGGCTAGTCCCACAGCTTCCAATCTGCTACCTTATCACTTAATAAAATGCCCTTTCTCTGCCACCATCTTGCCTCTTGAGAATTGGCTTTTGTCCTTCCTGTGGGGAGCAGATCATGCCCTTTGTGCAGTCCCATTTGGGTCTAATTCCCTCTTTTGTTGTTTGTTCCTCGATCATGAGAGGTATCCTGCTGATGAAGGGAATAGGTTGTTCCATCTCCTGGAACCAGTCTATTAGCAAGACGGTGATGCAGGTAGGCTCCCAAAGTTAGGCCTACATTGTGTAAGCAAGTAACTGGGTATTTAATAGGAAGCATTTCTAGAGAAACAGAAAGCATAGCAAAGCTTATTATGGGAACAGATTATAAAGCAGTTTCTAATCCCAGGGGGCAGCCAGTCAAGTGATTGCTAGATGTCAGTGTCAAAACATCTTTTGTAGTTTGAAATTTCTCTGATGAAGTCATTGGGTGTTCAGATATCTTTCTAAGTAGCTTACACAGCAACAGACATGAATGTCTCTTAAATTTATATCAAGCTGTCCAGCTTCAGTTTCCAGGGCTTCAGGAAAAAGTGCAGTTTCAGTTATCAATGAATTCAAGTGGAAATGATGAAAAAAATGCAAATATTTGTTTGGAGATTTGTAGTCAGTTATTTTAGGACACTAGAAGAATTCAGGATCCAGTCAAGTTTATGAATAGAAAACAAAAACCTCAAAGGTATTTATCAGAACAAGAACTTTATCCATGAATGTATACTATAGTTTCTATTGAAACATAATTTTGCCTCAAAAATCACCCTCATTTTTAGCAAAGATAGCTAATTAAGATGCATTGATTTGCAAAATAGTCTAGCGTCAATAAACTTGGCCCAATTATTTACATAAGTACAGCAAGTATAGTAATTGATCATATAGGCTTTTTCAAATCTTCTTTGCTGGAATTTTTTTAAATTGAGGTCATAATAGTTTACAACACTGTGAAATTTCAGTCATATATTATTATTTGTCTGTCACCATATATGTGCTGCCCTTCACCCCTTGTGCCCACTTCCCCATTGAGAATGATGTTAGCTGTGGGTTTGTCATATATGGCCTCTATCAAGTTTAGGTTCTTTCCTTCCATCCCCATTTTGTTAAGAGATTTTATCACAAATGTATGTTGGATCTTGTCAAATGCTTTCTCTGCATCTATTGAGATTATCATATGGTTTTTATTGCTCATTTTGTTAATGTGGTGTATCACATTGATTGATTTGCAGATGTTGAACCATCCCTGTGTCTCTGGTATAAACCCCACTTGATCATGGTGTAATCTTTTTGGTGTATTGCTGTATTGGGGTTACCAATATTTTGTTGAAGATTTTTGCATCCATGTTCTTCAGCAATATTGGCCTGTAGTTTTCCTGTTTTGTGTTGTCCTTGTCAGGCTTTGGCATTAGGGTGGTGTTGGCCTCGTAGAATGTATTAGGAAGTGTTCTGTCATCCCGAATGTTTTGGACTAGTTTGAGAAGGATGCATATTAAATCTTCTTTGAATGTTGGGTAGAAACTCCAGGGAAGCCACCTGGTCCTGGACTTTTATTTTGGGGGAGGTTTTTGACTACTGTTTCAATCTCATTACTTATGATAGGTCTATTCAGATTATCTATTTCTTCTTAATTCAGCTTTGGGAAGTTGTAAGAGTCCCAGAATTTATGCATTTCTTCTGAATTTTCTAATTTGTTGGCATATAGTTTTCATAGTATTCTCTAATAGGCTTTTGTATTTCTATTGTATTCACTGTAATTCCCCCTCTTTTATTTCTAATTCTATTTATTTTAACTTTCATTCTTCTTTTCTTTTCGAGTCTGGCTCAGGGTTTCTCAATTTTGCTTGTCTTCTCAAATAACCAGCTCTTTGTTTCACTGATCTTTTCTACTGTCTTTTTGTTTCAATTTCATGTATTTCTGCTCTGATTTTCATTATTTCCCTCCTTTGGCTGACTGCATTTTGCTTGTTCTTTTTCTAACTTTGATGGATTTGCTTTGAGATTGCTTTTCTGGGACTTTTCTTTTTTAATGTGAGCCTGTATTGCTATGAATTTCCCTCTTAGGGCTGCTTCTGCTGCATCCCATATAGCACATATGCTGTGGTATGTTCTCATTTTCATTTGTATCCAGATATTTTTTAATTTCTCCTTTAATTTCTTCAATGATCCATTGCTTGTTCAGTAGCATGCTATTTAGTCTCCACCTCTTTGTCACTTTCTCAGCTTTTTTCTTGCAGTTAATTTCTAGTTTCATACTCTTATGGCTGGAAAAGATGCTTGTTATTATTTCAATCTTCTTAAATTTATTGAGCTTCCCTTGTTCCCCAACAGATGGTCTATGCTTGAGAATGCTCCATGAGCAATTGAGAAGAATGTGTATTCTGCTGTTTTGGGATGGAATGTTCTATGTGTATCTATTAAGTCCATCTGGTCTAGTTTTTCCTTTAATTCTACTGTTTCCTTGTAGACTTTCCGTCTGGATGATCTATCCATTAATGTGAGTGGAGTGTTGAGGTTCCCTACTATTATTGTGCTGTTGTTAGTATCTCCTTTTAGGTTTGTTAGTAGTTGCTTTATGTCCTTTGGTGTTCCGGGGTTGGATGCATATGTATTTCTAAGTATTATGTCTTCTTGCTAGAGTGTCCCTTTTATCATTATATACTGCCCTTTTTGTCTCTCTTTACCTGTTTTATCTTGAAGTCTGCTTTGTCTGAAACAAGTAGGGCAACAGCTGCTTTCTTTTCTTTGCCATTTGCTTGGCGTATCATCTTCCATCCCTTCAGTCTGAAACTGTGTTTGTTGTTGGAGCTGAGATGTGTTTCCCAGTGGCAGCATGTTTCTGGGTCTTGCTTTTCAATCCATCCCAACACTCTGTCTTTTGATTGGAGAATTCAATCTATTTACATTTAGAGTAATTATTAATATATGAAGGCTCAATTTTACCATTTTTTCACTCGTTTTCTTGGTTCTCCTGTATTACCTTTCTTTCTCCTCCCATGTATTTTAAACTTCCAATTCACTTAGGAAGTTTTCTATACTGGTTTTCTTACTTTTCTCCTTATTTATTTTTTGTGTCTCTGATCTATTTATTTGTTTAATGGTAACCATGAGGTTTGTATGAAAAATCTTGCAGATGAAATAGTCCATTTTCTGATAACCTCTTATTTTCTTAGACTAATCTGATTCCATCTCTTTCTTCTTCCCCTCCTAAGTTATTTTTATCACCCCATTCCAGCTTGTGTAATGGAGTTGTGGTTGAATTGATAAGATTGTATTTATTTTTGGTGTTTTCCTTCCCTTTGTCTTGAATGTTATACTTGAGTGTTTGCTAAGCTGTTCTGATGGATGAATATAATTTTATAATTATGTCTACCTATTTATCTCTTTACTCAGTTCTTTGTATGCCCTTTCTTTCTTTTCAGGTATGAGGGCCTTCTTGAGGATATTTTGTAGGAGGGGTTTGTGACAATGAACTCCCTTAGCTTTTGTTTATCCATCATATGTGAAGAGTATTTTCACTGGGTAGCATATTCTTGCCTGAAAGTTTTTGTCCTTCAGAGATTTGAATATGTCATTCCACTCTCTCCTAGCCTGCAAGGTTTCTACTGAGAAATCCACTGAAAGTCTGATAGGGGTTCCTTCATAAGTTATTTTCCTCTGCCTCACTGCCCTTAATATTTTTTCTTTGTCATTGACTTTTGCCAGCTTCACTACTACATGCCTTGAAGAAGGTCCTTTTATGTTGATATTGTTAGATGATCTATTGGCTTCTTTCCCTTGCATTTCCAGCTTCTTCCCCAGGTTTGGGAAGTTCTCCACTATTATTTCTTTGAACAAGCTTTCTGCTCCATTCTCCTTCTCTTCTCCTTCTGGAATACCTATAATCCTTATGCTGCATTTCTTAATTGAGCTGGATATTTCTTGTGGAATTTATTCATTTCTTTTGAGCCTTAGTTCTCTCTCCTCTTCCATCTGAAGCATTTCTATGAGTCTGTCATGAGTATTGCTGAGTCATTCTTCACAGTATAAGCTCTATTGTTCAGGGAATCCATATTTTTCTTTATCTCAACCATTGTGTTTTTCATCTCCAATATTTCTGATTGGTTCTTCTTTATTGCTTCCATCTCTTTTGTGAAGTACCTCCTGAATTCATTGAACAATCTATCTGCATTTTCCTGTAACTCACTGAGATTTTTTATGATAGCTATTTTGGATTCTCTGTCATTTAGATTATAGGTTTCTGTGGCTTCAGAGTTGATTTCTTTGTACTTTCCATTTTCCTTCTGGTCTGGAGGTTTAATATCTTTTTTCACACTGCCAGACACCATGGAATTGTGCTTCTTCACTGTGGTAGTATTTGACTGCCTCTTCTACCTGCCACCACTGAGCTGGATGTTCTGAGCCTACTGTGATCTGTGCATAAGTTTCCCACTGCTGCTATGGGGCATAGGGAAGGGGGGCATGGTGCTTTCCCTCTCTTGCATAATTTCAGGGGCTTATCGCTCTGCCCTATCTACTTGGCTATCGGCTATCTACTCTCCTGGGGTATTCGATTGATAGAGACACCACCATGATGGCTAATCACCTCTGCGTGGTATTTTCACCTGGGATGTGAGGGACCTTGGAGAGAGATGTTGCTCCTGTGGAGGGCCACACCCTACCTCCTTTCCTCTCGTAGCCATGCACAGTCCCTAGGTATTGCCATATTTATATCAGACAAAGTAGACTTCCAGATAAAAAGGTAAAGAGAGACAAAGAAGGGCAGTATATAATGGTAAAAGGGACTTTCCACCACAAAAACATAACACTTATAAACATATATGCACCCAACATAGGAGCAGCAAAGTACATAAAGCAACTTTTAACAAATCTAGAAGGACATATTACCAATAACACAATAATAGTAGGGGACCTCAACACCCCACTTACTTCAATGGATATATCATCCAGACAAAAAGTCAACAAGGAGATAGTGGAATTAAATGAAAAACTAGACAAGATGAATTCAATAGATATATAGAGTACTCCATCCAAAAACAGCTGATTATACATTCTTCTCAATTGTGCATGCAACATTCTTAAGGATAGACCACACATTGGAAAATAAGGCAAGCCTCAAAAAATTGAAGAAAATTGAAATCATATCTACTATTTTCTCTGACCATAATGCCATGAAACTAGAAATCAACTACAAGTAAAAAGCTTGGAAAGGAACAAAAATGTGGAGACCAAATAACATGATACTGAACAACTAATGGGTTGGCAAAGAAATAAAAGGAGAAATCAAAAAATATTTGGATACAAATGAGAATGAAAACACAGCATAGCAACTCATATGGGATACAGCAAAAGCAGTCCTAAGAGGGCAATTTATAGCAATACAGGCCCACGCTAAAAACAAGAAAAAGCGCAAATAAACCATCTTAAACTACACCTAACAGAATTAGAAAAAGAAGAACAAACAAAGCCCAAACTCAACAGATGGAGGGAAATAATAAAAATTAGAGTAGAAATAAATGAAATTGAAACAAAATGCCTGTAAAAGTGATCAGTGAAACAAGGAGCTGGTTCTATGAGAAGATAGACAAAATTGACAAACCCTTAGCCAGACTCTCTAAGAAGAAAAGAGAGAAGGCTCAAATTAATAAAATTAGAAAAGAAAGAGGAGAAATTACAACAGATACCACAGAAACACAAGATTATAAGAGAATATTATGAAAAACTATATGCCAACAAACTGGACAATCTAGAATAAATGGATAAATTCTTAGACTCTTACAACCTCCCAAAGCTGAATCAAGAAGAAATAGAGAATCTGAATAAACAAATGACAAGTAAAGAGGATGAAACAGTTATCAAAAACCTCCCCAAAAATAAAAGTCCAGGACCAGGTGGCTTCTTGGGAGAATTCTGCCAAATATTCAAAGAATATTTATTACACATTCTTCCTCAAACTATTCCAAAAAATTGAAGAAGAAGAAATATTCCTAACACATTGTACCAGGCCAACATCTGCTTGATGCCAAAACCAGATAAGGACAATACAAAGAAGGAAAATTATGGGCAAATATCACTGATGAACATAGATTCAAAAAACCTGAACAAAATATTGGCATACTGAATACAGCAATACATGAAAAAGATCATATACCATGGTCAAGTGGGATTCCTACCAGGGACACAGGGATTGTTCAACATCCACAAATTAATCAACGTGCTACACCACATTAACAAAATGAGGAAGAAAAACCATATGATAATCTCCATAGATGGAAAGAAAACATTTGACAAGATCCAACACCCATTCGTGATTTTAAAAACTCTCAATAAAATGGATATAAAAGGAAAACACCTCAAAATGATAAGGTCTTATATGACAAACTCATAGCCAACATCACACTCAATGGGGAAGTACTGAAAGCCATCCCTCTGAGAACAGGAACAAGACAAGTGTGCCCACTCTCACCACTCTTATTCAACATAGTACTAGAGGTTTGGCAAGAGCAATTAAACAAGAAAAATAAATAAAAGGAATCTAAATAGGCACTGAAGAAGTGACACCCTTGCTGTTTGCAGATGACATGATTTTATATACAGAAAACCCTAAAGAATCCATCAGAAAACTATTAGAAATAATCAACAACTACAGCAAGGTTGGAGGGTACAAAGTCAACTGACAAAAATCAGTAGCATTTCTATACTCAAATATCGAACTAACAGAACAGGAACTCAATAATACAATCCCATTTACAATCACAACAAAAAGAATAAAATATCTCCAAATAAATTTAACCAAGAATGTGAAAGACCTATACAAAGAAAACTGTAAGACATCCTGGAAAGAAACTGATAATGACATAGGGAAATGGAAAGATATTCCATGTACGTGGATCAGAAGAATAAACATAGTTAAAATGTCCGTACTACCTAAAGCAATCTACAGATTCACTGCAATCCCAATCAGAATCCCAATGACATTCTTCACAGAAATAGAACAAAGAATCTTAAATTCATATGGGGCAACGAAAGACCCCAAATAGCAAAGCAATCCTGAAAACCAAGAACAAAGCTGGTGGCATTGCAATCCCTGACTTCAAAATATATTACAAAGCTATAGTACTCAAAACAGCATGGTGCTGGTACAAGAACAGACACACAGATCAATGGAACAGAACTGAAAGCCCAGAAATAAAACCGCACATCTATGGACAGCTAATCTTTGACAAATGAGCCAAGAACATGCACTGAGAAAGGAAACCCTCTTCAATAAGTGGTGCTTGGAAAACTGGACAGTCACATGCAAAAGAATGAAAGTAGACCATTACCTTCCCCCATGCACAAAAATGGACTCAAAATGGACCAAATACTTGAAGGTAAAACCTGAAACCATAAAACTTATGGAAGAGAATATAAGCAGTACACTCTTTGACATCAGACTTAAAAGGATCCTTTCGAATACCATGTGTACTCAGACAAGGGAAATAAAAGAGAAAATAAACAAGTGGGACTTCATCAGACTAAAGAGCTTCTGAAAGGCAAAGGAAACCAAGATCAAAAGGAAAAATCAGCCCACCAACTGGGAGAAAATATTTGTAAATCATATATCCAATAAGGGATTAATCTCCATAATATACAAAGAACTCACATAAATGAGCTACAAAAAAACCTAACAACTCAATCAAAAGGTGGGCAGAAGATATGAACAGATATTTTTGCAAAGAAGATATCCAGATGGTCAATAGGCACATGAAAAGATGCTCACCATGACTAACGATCAGGGAAATGCAAATCAAAACTACACTTAGGGACTGGCTTCATGGCCGAGTGGTTAAGTTTGCGCGCTCTGCTGTGGTGGCCCATGGTTTGGATCCTGGGCACGGACATGGCACTGCTTGTCAGGCCACAGTGAGGTGGCGTCCCGCATCCCACAACTGGAAGGACCTGCAACTAAGATATACAACTGTGTACGGGGCGGGGGGGGGGGGGGGTGTTGGGGAAATAAAGCAGAAAAAAATTTTAAAAAAGGTTGGCAACAGTTGTTAGCCCAGGTGCCAATCTTAAAAAAAAAAAAAAAAAACTACACTTAGATATCATCTTACACCTGTTAGAATGGCTATAATCACCAAGACAAAAAAACAACAAATGTTGGAGGGGATGTGTAGAAAAGGGAACCCTCATCCACTGCTGATGGGAATGTAAACTGGTGCAGCTACTGTGAAAAAGAGTATTCAGATTTCTCAAAAAATTCAGAATAGAAATACCACATGACCCAGCTATCTCACTACTGAGTGTTTACCCAAGGAACTTGAAGTCAACAATTCAAAGAGACTTATACACCCCTATGTTCATTTCAGCATTATTAACAATAGCCAAGATGTAGAAGCAACCCAAGTGCCTGCTTACAGATAATTAGATAAAGAAGATGTGGTATATATATCCAATGGAATACTCTTCAGCCTTAAAAAACGATGAAATTGTCCCATTCGCAACCATGTGGATGAACCTTGAGGGCATCATGTTAAGAGAAATAAGCCAGCCAAAGACAAACACCATACGATTTCTCTCATATGTGCAATGTAAACGAACTTACAGACAAAGAGAATAAATTAGTGGTTACCGGGGGAAGAGGGGTGGAGGGTGGGCACAAGGGGTGAAGGGGCATACTTATATGGCGTATGACAAACAATAATGTACAACTGAAATCTCACTATGCTATAAGCTATTATGACCACAATAAAAATTAAAATTAAAAACAGAAGGAAACAGGAAGTTGGGAATAAAAGGAGAATGAAACAGGTGGCAGAGAAACTGCTGAGGTTCTATGATGAAGACTTGGGAGAGAAGAAGGAGTCCGAGTGACAGTGGACTCAGCCCATTGTGAGTAAGGCGGAGGTGGGGGCAAGAGAGAGAAATCAAGTCAAGTTGTTGAAGCTCGAAATTAATGACCAGAGATGTGATGCATGTTGTAATGATAAGATCCCAAGGACAGTCCCTCCTCCTCATGACATTGGAGGCAAGTCTGGATCTGAATGGCTGGTCACTGTAAGTGACCTGCTCATATCAAACCTGAAGTGAGTTCGCTCTCTGGTTGCACAGCAAGCCAATCTCTGACACCAGGTGTAGTGGAAGAAAGCAGGAATTTTATTATTGCACGGCACTGAGCAAGGAGAAAGGGCAGCTAATGCTGAAATTCTAAACTCCCCAAAAAGCTAAAAGTAAGAGTTTTTATTTGGGGTTTTAGGTAGGCAGGTGGAGCATGTGGCCTTGCTGGTAGGAGCTTTGCCACCAGCCTGTGTTTGGCCTTGAGACTACTTGCAGGGAGGAGGAGGAGGAGATAATGAATCCAGGCAGTTGTCTTTGGCCATTTGTCTCCATGGTGGATAGTGGATTCTGGAGCCAGGCAACCAGGCAGTAAGCAGGGAATGAGTGCTTTGGTTTTAACCCCATATATACTGGGTTCAGTGTAGGTCTACTGATGTCAAGGCTGGTATCAATTCCACCCTATTTTATGTCCATCCCTCACTCTTGAGGGATTTGGGGTGGTGACTGATCTGGCTACTTCCTGCTGAATCAGGGCATAAGTTGTTCCATTTCATTGAACGAGTCTTTTAATAAGGCTGTGATGCAGGTTAGGCCTGTATCATGTAAGTAAGTAACCAGCTATTCAAGAGGTTTTTCTAGAGAAACAAAAAGTGAAAAACAAGGTTAATGGTTGGAGAAAATTATAAACCAGCTCCTGAGCCCAGGGGGCAGCCAATCGAGATTCCTAGAAGTCAGGGTTGAAGCATCTTTTACAGTTTGCAATGTCCCTGATGGTGTCATCAGGCATGCAGGTAGCTTTCTGAGAGGCTCACCCAGCAGCAGACGTGAATCTCTCCTAAGTCTGTATCAAGTCCTCCAGCTTCAGTTTGCAAGGCTTCAGGGGAAAAAAGGCAGGTTTTGTTTCAATGAAAATGATGAGAAAAAAACTAAAAATGTGTCTTTGGAGGTTTCTACTCTGATATTTCAGGAGACTAGTAGAATTCAGGATCCAGTCCAGTTAACAGATGTAACAAGAATCTTAAAGACAATTGACAGAACCAAAATCCAATATCCACAAGTGTGTATTATAGTTTTTATTCAAACATAATTTTATTGTCACTAAAATCACCCTCAATTTCACTAGACACAGCCAAATTAAGACTAACTGATTTGCAAAATAAGTCTAGTTTTGATAAATTTGGCATAATTATTTACAGAAGTACAGCAAGAATAGTAACTGGTTATATAGGCTCTTTCAAATTTGCTTTGCTGGAACCTTTTATAGAGAATCTCAGATTGAACTTTAAAGGCCTCTCAAGGCCAGGAAAACCAAGCCAAGGACTTGTCATCAGATTCCAACTGAAAGTACCTACAGATTTGGGTGAATTCCTCTCTGCGTGAAGTTCCCCAAAATATTGAGCTTTTTTGCACCTGCCAGAGGGAGCGACATTCTTTACTCAACCTTACCAGGTTACTGGGAACCCATAAGCAAGGTACCAGGCCCATATTTTCAAGTGGCTTTATTCCAGAAAGTCAGCCTTTGTTCCTCAAAATCTGTCTGGTCACATCTGAGCCCGTGTGCTTTTCTCAAATATGACATTCCAGTCAAAGCCTTGGTAATATAACCAGTGTTTCCAATTGTGTCCTGTTATAAGAAGAACAGATTCTTATTGAACTTATGCAAACAACCATGTCACCATGAGAATAAGAAAACTTACTCATCAGGAGTTTTTACATTTTGGAGGGCTCAGATGGGGAGAAAAATATAAATGATTCAATTTTGTTTACAAATTGCTATAAATCATAGTTCCTTAAGAGAATAGAGAAAAAGCTTTTCTTAAATCTGAAAAAAACAAAGCATCAAAAATCAGCACTATCTCAAGCAAAAAGCCATAAAAATCATAATCATCCCTATTCGTTTATTTAGTCCTATGTAACTGGTTCTTGATCTTAATCTTCTTTCAGCAGTTTATGAGGTTATCAGTTTCTCTGTTACAGTTCCGTAATTTCTACCCAGTTTAGTTTTAGGATCTGAACGTTTATCAGAAACCTCTTCTCTAGAGTAAGTGCCAGAGTCCCTTCCATGAATTTCTCTGAAGATGAAACTTATTTGCAAAAATATCAAAGTAAAACAGCAACTGTCTGCAAATAACAAAACATCTAAAAGTAGCAACAGACAGAGACATTTGACTCTTTCTGTGATATACAACATTTTGAGATAATAACCAGAATTATGGCTGACAATCAGAACAGATCAGAATTTTAGGAATGTTATATAATTTTTAAGACATTTATATCAATAATATTTATTCACATAATATCATTTAAGAACATTTATTATTACTTATTTGACAATGCTTCCCATATTTAACATACCAAATAAGCTAATTACTTTGGTATTTTTTCTTAAAGAAAGGGAGCAAATTTCCCTGAGAAGTCTCAGGGGCCCTCTGAAAATCTTCAGAGAAACTCTCCCTCCTCTTCCAGGTCAAAAGAAAGCTTTTATTCAGGCCTGGACTATTTGGGGGCGGGGGGTAGCTTCTCAAAAATATTAAAAGCTTTAAAACATTTGTTCAACTGAGAAAGAAAGCTCACTGCAGAACCATGTTAAGGTGTCTATTCAAAGTGACAACAGAAACAGTCAAGGGGAAACAGAGTTAAAATAGTCCAAAAACTTTTTATAATCTTTTTATCAAGAGTAGATTAAAAGTTTAGGAAAATTACCCTTTTAAGAAAGAGGAAACCAAGTTTTATTTTGTACCAGTTTATTTTTGTATATAAGTTTATTTACCTAATTGCATTTACTTTAGCGTTAGCCAACTTGACCATGCACAAAATTCCACGGCGTTTTATTTTATAAATCTTTTGTCACTTACTCTTTTATATTTAGAATTTGTTCCAGGTTTTCTTTTTTCCCTTCTAGTACTTTAGGACAAGTTTATATATTTTTTTTCAACCCAACAAGCAAAAATACTTTTATTTTTTATACCTTTTTACTGAAAACATACATGTTACTTTCCTTGTATACAGACGTTTCAGAAATGTGTTTTTTCATAGAAAGTTCTTCAGCATACATAAACATGTTTATCAATAAACCTAAGCACCTTTCCATTTCTTTGAGATAAGAAACCAAAGGCAGACAAATCTATGCTTAGTAATCAACTTTTAATATTTTATCTTATGCAGAAGATACCCAATAAATTGTTATTATTTAACTTAGTAAAGCTATAAAGTCTGTTTCCAAAAAGAATTTGGAAACTGTTTTTTTTAAGTATGTGGACAATAAAACATAATTATTGTACCTAAAAACTCTTACCCAGTTTTAACAATTATGTTTAAATTACTCTTAAAAACTTCATGTGACATTAAAGCAGTTAACCATCATTTTAAGTTGTTTTACATACATACATCATAATGCACATAATTATTGTTAAAATGTTTTTCCAAAAACTTTTATCTTTTTATGTTTATTTAGTTTACCTGTTCTTGACAATTATATTTAGGTCATCTACAAAAACCTCATGAGACATCAAAGTTAGTTATTACACTGAGTTGTTAGTTTTGCTGACAAAATTTGTAACAGAGATGACATGAGCTCATTTGACCAGTAAACCCAGGCTGTATTTCTGCATCACATCCAATGCTGATAACTCCTAGGACGTCTATTTTAAATCAAACTAGCAAACTTAAACAGGCTTTTATCCACCAAAGATCATTTTATGTCATGTTAAATAACTGTCTCTTAGAAGTTTTGACATATTAATCAAAGACTGCATTCCATTGTGAGAGATTTTGAATCCTCTCTTTTCTGAAACAGAGGTTTCCCAGAATGGCCATTACAATTTTAAGTTATCTCAAAAGTTTGCTTATTTTTACTTATCCAATTTTATATCAGGAATTGCGGGGGAGTTGAAGTGAAGCTCAGCGAGAGAGTAGAGAAAAGCAGCAGATTTGGGTTCAGCAGCTGGCGTGTTTAGTTATTTAATTATTTTCTCTTAAAGAGGCAGTAAATTATTTATGATTTTATTTAGAAGCCTCAAAAGGTTAAAATAGGCTTCCTGCTGTTGTACCTGGCTTTTTCCAATTACACATGTAAATACACCAGTTTGGGTAAACTGAAACTGCCCCATTTAAGTCAATCAATTTTTACAAACTTTTATCTTAATTATTCAACTCTTATACCCCTAATTATTGATGAGGATTTTTAGGCTGCTTAATTTTAAAACACGGTTTATGACGAGGATTTTTAGGCTGGTTAATTTTAAAACTGCAGATGAGAACCAGGCTCCGAGGAGTGGAATTTGCTTGCCCTTTGATCAGAGACAATTGCATTTGTGAAGGAAATCTCCATGCCTCCCTCTCTGCGCCAGGAGGAAGGGGGGATGGCCTTATCTCTGGAAACTCTTAATGGGGAAGGCAAGAACTTAAGTTGTTTACTGTCTGGCAACCTCATGTAACTGACCCCCCACCCCAAAATCCTCCTTTGTCTTTAGTTGAAGATAATATTTGAGCGGTGACTTCTGCCATTTACTCAATCCGGTTTGATTCTTATCTAAAAGTTGTGGGTCCGCCCAATGGCCGGACCCTACCGGCACTGGTACCATTTTAACTTTTTTTCCTTTGTCTTGTAAAGAGATGACTCACATACCCATGCCTTAAATTTAGCCCTAACCCTCAACTCTGGGCGGCAGCAGAACCTCTGACTGCCCGTGGGTCCTGACCCCACGCACCAGCTCTGCCTGCCCATGGGTCCTGTCCCCATGCCAGCGGGGGCAGCAGAAGCAGCGGCAGCAGAAGCTCTGACTGCCCATGGGTCCTGTCCCCATGCTATTCTATACTATTCTCTAAATAAAAGAGCACTACTGCCAGATCTTAAGAGTCTAAGAAATCTTTCTTTCGACTCCTCAGCTCACCGACCCCGCATCAATTATAACTTATATTAGAACTCCATTAACAAGTTTTGGAATCACAATATTATGTAGGGAAAGCCTTCCCAGTTAGACATAACATCTATGCCCAAAAGAAAACTCTGGCGAAGTTGATATAACCTCTTTATATAATGTTAGTTTAAACACTTTTAATTTGTATAGTTTTACCAACCTTAACAGCCTGACTGCTGCCTCAAACAATTCTTGGTCAAGTTTCTCACTCTGATTTCTGCCTTCTGATCTTTTAAAATTTTTTCAAACTGGGGCGAATAGAACAGGTTTGTCTGATGTCCTTTAATGCTGGGGGGGGGGGGCGTGTAATAGAGGCGTCCCTTTAGCCCATCCAACCTTAGGCAGCGTTTTATTAAAACCTTTGTTTTAACTTTATTCATGTCTGTTCTGTTTACCCCACTTTCCTTTTAATATCTAGCTAAAGATTTCATCCTGTTGGGAATGAGTCCTGTGACTCTTCCATTTTTAACTTCTCTTTGTTAACTTAATGTTTTCATTAGCATCTGTAAGACCATGAGAAGAAGCTGAGACCCCAAGTTTGATTAAGTTCTTAAAACTAGTCTTTATAGTTTCCTTTTAATTTGGTCTTTTCAATACCAATAAAACAGCGGTTCATGACGAGAGTCCTCTAAAAATTTGCCCAGCTTAAGGATCCATTGTTTGGCCATTTTCTCTGTGGAATTTAAAGAATATTGTGGCCACGTTGTGTTACTAGAGAAAATCATCCCTCTTCAGACGTTGGCTTATATCTATAGGTTGACCAATCAGCCAGAGTGTTTCCCAAGGGGCTCTTAGGTGGACTAGATGCAGCACCTCCCATGTTAACACCTTTAAAAGGACAGACAAACAGACAAACAACAACAAATACCAAATAAGTGTGCTTTCCCAAAAACCCTTGGCCACAAACAGAAGTGAAAACAAAGACCAAAACCAAAGCCCAAACCAGAAACCAAAGTGCTTCCAGTCCCAGCTTAGTGTGTGTCCTACACTCCGGGGGCGCCCAACAAATGAAGATCCACTATGCAGATCTTCCCAAATGAGCAAGGACAAGGGACCTCGGTGTGCATACCGGGGGACTTACCAAAATCTGGCCAAGGTATTGTGACTTCAAAGCAACTGGAGCCCAGAGGGCTGCCAGGTACCCATTATTTCCGACCAGTCCTCTTGGAAAAGGTTAGCACAAAGACAGAAACAAAAACTGCCAGCTACTTACAAGAGAGGCCTTCCTAATTCCTGAACATAGTTTCTTGTACCACCAAAGCAAAAGCACCATGTGCCAACAACGTCTGGTTAGCAGCCCATTACTTGGGGCTGCCCCTGAGACAAGGAGCTCAGGCAGCTGCAGGGCAGCTTCCAAGAGAGGCCTTTAGCCAGAGGCCGGTGTGCCACAGGCGAGATGTCCCCTTGGGACAATGTCCCATCTGGGTTCCCAAATTGATATCGAACCTGAAGTGAGTTTGCTCACCTGTTGCACAGCAAGCCAATCTCTGACACCAGGTGTAGTGGAGGAAAGTAGGAATTTTCTTATTGCACAGTGCTGAGCAAGAAGAAAGGGGAGATAACGCTGAAACCTCAAACTCCCCAAAAAGCTAAAAGTAATGGTTTTTATTTGGGGTTTTAGGTAACGGAGCATGAGCACATGGCCTTGCTGGTCAAAGCTTTTCCAGCAGCCTGTTAGGCCTTGAGACTACTTGCAGAGAGGAGGAGATAACGTATCCAGGTGGCTGTCGTTGGCCATTTGTCTCCATGGTGGATAGTGGATACTGAAGCCAGGAAGCCAGGGAGTAAGCAGGGAATAAGTGCTTTGGTTTTAACTCCATATACTCTGGGTTCAATGTAGGGAAACTGATATCAGGGCTGGTATCACTGCCTTCCTCCTTTCCTCCTGAGAACACCTCTGCAGGGTCAGACTTTGGAGAAAGGTGTGGGATGGGGAAGTTGGTGGAGAAGGAGTGACAGCTCCTCTGATCTCCCTCCTGTGTGTCTGGCTCCCTGGCTCCTGCTCCAGCCCCACTCTGCCCCAGCTGGGTGATTTTACTCAATCTCTCTGTGCCTCTGCAAAGGGAGGCCAATAATAACAGTACCTACCTCAAAGGGCTGTATGGAGGGTTAAATAAGAGATTACAGTAAAGCACTTAGACTGCCCCTTGGAACAGTCAGTGCCCAACAAACATTAGCTGATACCATCCTTCTTATTTCAGCTAAGTGGTCATCACATACCACGTGCAGCCAAATTCCCCAGAATCTGATTCCAAGGTCCCACCTCCAGGGACTCTAACTCAATTACTCAGGGGTGGCCCAGGAATCTGTATTTTTACAAGCACCACCTATCCCCGTCCCCGCCCCCCCCACCAAAATACTGCGATGGCCACAGAAACTCTAGCTTTTCCACTTTCCCTTCCCCCTCTCCATGCCACTGCAGAACCCAGAAGAGGTATGTCATCATCCTTTGTGAAACCTGATATTCCATTCAGGAAAGAACTGCCTCCAAATTCACCCCACTCCTGTTTATAGGGAAATTTGGCTTTGGGTTTAAGTTCCATCTTCAGTCTTCCATGTTTGTTAGAAATACATATTTCTACAAAGAATGGGATAAATGAATAATTCATATCGAACCTGAAGTGAGTTCACTCGCCCGTCACGCAGCAAGCCAATCTCTGACACCAGGTGTAGTGGAAGAAAGCAGGAATTTTATTGCAAAGTGCTGAGCTAGGAGAACACACAGCTAACACTGTAATCCCAAACTCCCCTGAAAAGCTATCTGCAAGGGCTTTTATTAGGTAGGGGACAGGGAGCAAGCGGCCCTGGGGACTGAAGTTCTGAGTCAACTGCACAGGCTGCCTATCTGTTCCATGTGTTGCATGTGGTGGATTTTCAGCCTTTGGCATCTAAAGTTCACAATCAGTCATCGTAGCTTCTCAATGTTCCTGCAAGATGTTTAGTCAGGCAGGGGGCTGTCAGCAAGCTCCTCTCTTAGCCATGCCCCTGCTGTTCTGCAAGGTGAGCTCAGAAACTTAGGTTATTTTGTTTCCCGCATTCACCTTTGGGTACATGGCACAGTTTCACCCTAATCCAGGGAAATGTTACCTCCTTCATCCTCAGTTTCATAATTAATCCCCTTCCTAAAAAGAGTGATTCTCAAAGAACGGACTAAACCGCCCGCCCCAGACCCTCCTGAGTCACATGCAGGAATTCACATTTTATGCCTCCAGCCGTTCTGCTGTCCCCTGGAGCGTGAGGACCTCTGCTTGCAGCTGGGGACCTGAGCTGCCTTAGAGCCCGAGGAGTCGGGGAAGCGGCCACCCTTACAACCACCAGAGGGCGCAGGTGCGCAGAAGCCTGCCTGGCCCTGGGATCTGCCAGGGGAGCCTCCTGCCTGCTTCTTGCGGGACGGCCCCTCCCTGCAGCCGTGGATGTGAGGGGGCCTCTACCGGGCACAAGGACGCCAGCTTCTCACCCAGCAGATCCAGCCACACCCGCCCTCCTCTGTTCCTCCAACCTGAGCCTTTCCCACCTCAGGGCCTTGGCCCTTGTGGTTCCATCTGCCAGACACGCCATCCCCTGGCTACACCCAAGGCCGACTCTGTCTCCTCCTCCTGGACTCAGCTCAGATGCCACCTTCTCGCGAGACGCCTTCCCCATCCCTGGTCTAAAGTGGGCCCCCTGCTAGTCCCAGTCTCGCCCGCTTTTCCCCCTTAGGTCAATTTGTAATTATTTCATGTATTGTTTATTTCATCTTGTTCTGATTCTCTCAACAGATGATAAGCTGCTGGAGAAGCAGGGGTCTCTTATTGCCTGGAGCCAAGTGCAGTGCCTGACACATAGTAGGCCCACAGTAAATAATGATTGCACGGATAAATATATTTTTATGCAAGTCAAACCGCTTGAAAGCAATTACCCAGGAGAGCACACCTTAGGAGGACTATTTGAATCCTGCTACTGTGAGCAACATTACTTAACCAGGTACTTTTTTTTTTCTTTCTGAACAGACAAACCAAATTTCTCATCACATTTTCAAAATGCTCCCCAAAAGGTAGAGAAGCTTGTTCTAAGGAAAGTTATCTGAACTAGTAAAGGAGGTTGCGAAAGGATGAGGTTTGGTGCCTGCAGCTGCTCCACCTTCCAAAGGAAGCTGCAACTCCCCACTCTGGGGAGGGCAGGAGAGCCCACTGGGAGGAAAGCTCAGCCTCATCCTGGTGAGGACGCTGCAGGCCAGCCACTGGGTTCATCTGGGTTCCTGTCCCCTCATGTGTGGCACAAGTGCTGAAGGAGATCATGCCCAGAGCAGGATAAGCACCATGAATTAGACCCCCAAATAAATGTCAGCCCCACCATCCTTGTAGGTGGCTGCTTATGGAGGAGCATCCCCCATTCCTCCAGCACCCTCTGTGGAAGCACCAGCAGGAGGAGTGCGAGGATGGATGTCCAGCTCCCTTGTAGCCTTTCCCTTAAATGTCAGCCCTAACTCCACCTCCCCAGGGAGATCTTTTCTCTGATGACCTCTCCCCATTGGCCAGGGCTCCCTTCTCTGTGCCCTTACCTGGCACCCCCACCTCCCGTTCATGGCCAGGGCCACACTGTGCAATTCTATGCCCATGGCAGGGATAGTTGAAGACCATCAGTCTCCCATGGGAGTGTGAGCTCCCTGAGGATGGGAAACCTGCCTGGCTGCTGTCCCTTAGATCCAAAGGGCCCATGGTGCTTGGCACTTAGTCAGCACTCCATGACTTCAGCAGCTTTATTTGTTTGTTGAATGAACGAGAGCAAAGCCCATCATCTGATCCAATGTCTACGAGTTCCCTCCAGGCTCGGGACCATCACGGCCTCAGCTGCCATTCAGCCCCAAGTGTGATTCCTGCCTGCTGGAGTTACCAAAACAGCCGTGCTCTCATATGCAAACATGCTCGAGAGAGGTGGCTCCTTGACATGCTGTGCACTGTCCCAGGCACCCTGTCTGGGTCCTTTGTACTTGGCATTCACTCTGCCAGCCTCCCTGGTTTACAGGTGAGAAAGCTGAGGCTCAGAGAGGTGAGCATGAGGATGAGGATGACAGCAACCATAGCAACATCCCCTCTAATCCTCACTGCAGCCCCGGGAGACACACCCCTCACTGCAAAGGAGGAAACGGAGGCTCAGGGAAGGGAAGGAGCTTGCCCAGGACCACACAGTTGGTGAGGAGATGAGCTCGAATTCTCACTCCAGTGCCATCTCAAGCTTTATGGCATAAGGCAGAGTTTCCCAAGGCAGGGGAGAATCAGGCCTTGGCAGTCAATGCTGCAAGAGCACAGACGGGAAAGAGGCCAAGGGGCTGGGGGCAGTCAGGGAAGGCTGCCTGGAGAAGGAAATATGGACTGGGCCTTGGGATGCAGAGTGTATATTATTGTCCAGAGGACTAGGCCTGTGATCACCCTCCTTTTACAGAACTTGAAACTGAGTCTGCCAAGAGGGAGAGCCGGGATGCACCCTGGTCTGTGTGACTCAGAAGTACACACTCTTAACCAAATGTGGTTATGTTTCAAGCTGGCTCCAAATCCTGGGCTCTCCCCTGAGCAGTGCCAGCTCCCTTGTCGTGCACCAGGCTCGGAACGTCTGCACCCTCCATGTTGTCATTTCTTTAGAATCGGTGGCCCTGAGACCCATGACCTGTGGTGGGACATGACTGACAACACCCCACACCCCCAAGTTCAGACCAACAAACAGTCAAGGACAATAAGTTTGCTCCTCCCAACGGTGCCCACTCTTCTCCAATTTTCTTGACAAAAAGTAACAGAATCACAACTGGTTACACAAGTCCAAGAAGACTAGAAACGTACATACCAAAGTAATTGATATTCTACAAACAGCCCCAAGGGGAGCATGAACCCCGAGAGAGTCACCTGGAACTAATGCTTTCAGTAGAATCTCTTAGGAAACCAGAGTGAAGTGGCCACAGCGGCCCTAGTGCTTCTGTGAAATTTGCGAAGGACCCACTTGCCCACAGCTGGAGGGAGAGTGCAGACAATGGCAAGTGCCCTTGTCTCAGAGCTCACAGCAGCTAAACTGTGTGGCCCAGACACCCCCCACCCCCAGGCCTGTGTGGCTGCAGGGGAGCGAGGAGGGATGGAGTGGTAGGAGGTGAGGTCAGAGGGAAGACCAGAGGACCCTGCAGGGCATGGCAGCCATCGCACAGAGTCTGGCTTTTGCTTCGTGTGGGATGGGAAACTATGGAGGGTTTTGAGCAGAGGAGTGTATGGTCTGAATGTGTCTTAAAAAGATTCCTCAGGCTTCTTAGTTCGAAAGAGGTTGTAGGTGAACAAGGGGAAAAGCTGTGTAGGACCAAACCCCGGGGAAGAACCAGGTAGGACACCCCTGCAATATTTCAGGCCAAGACTGTGGCTGAGGAGGACTCACTAGGCGTGGTCACAGTCTGGAAGTGTTGATAGGGTTTCCTGAGAGGTGGTCATGAGAGATGAGGGAAGAGGAGTCAGGGGGACTCCAGGGCTGGGGCTAGGGCAACTAGATGGATTGTAGTGCCATTTCTTGAGATGGTGAGGACAGGGGTATTTGCACTGAATTCTCTCTGACACGCAATCCCAGAGCAATGAGGTAAACCCAATGCTTTGGCTTCAAGGTTCTCTGTCTCCCTGGGGGCAGCTGCCAGAGCCCATCACAACACCTCTCCACAGCATGCTGGGGGCTGACTCTGGTGTCATCTCCCCACAGAAAACCATGAGTCCATCCCTCCGGGTGGCCACCCCCACCGCCATCAGTCTGGGTAGCATCTGACACTTCTTGACACCTGCAGGTCCCAGAACTGAAGATGCATCCACTCTGGAGGCTCCTGGTCCTCCTCAGCTTGCTGGCCTTGCCCTCGGCCCTGCACGAGCAGCCCTGGTGAGAAGTAAGCTGAGCCCGCACTCTACCCCCGTCACAGGGTAGGAGGGGAAACATCGTCTGGGCCCACCACTGACTTGCTGGGTAACATTAGGTCAGTCACTCCCCCTCCTTTTTTCTTTTTTTCCTTAGACCTTACCTCGAGTACAGAAAACTGAGGTTGAGCTGATCATATGCCAATTCATAGCACATCATCATTGTCATGGATCACAAGGGCCCTCGTATGTTTTGCTTTATTGTATTTTCCACCTTCTCTCTTGTCCTCACTCCCATTCTCCTCTCTCCTGACACGCACCACACCGTGTTTAATATATGTCTTTAAGTATGCCCACATCCTTATGAAAATGAAACATGCAGTGTTTTGATTTACATAAATTGTATTGCCATATATATTTCATTATTTTTTACTGTTTTCACTGGACACCGTGCGGTTGACGTCTGCGGCTTCACACTGGTGCAGAGAAGTCCATGAGATTCCTCCATTTCACCACCACTTGGCCATTCCCCTTGAGATAGACTCTTGAGTTGTCTCTGATTCCCCACTATTACAAACTACACTGAGATGAACATCCTGGCACGGGTCCCTGTTAGGATCTGTGGGAGAATTTCTCTGGGATACACCCAGAAAGGGGATGGCTGGGCGCTTGGGCAGGTGCTAACTCAATTTAACTGAAGACTGCCAGGTCGCTCTCTGGAGTGGCTGTGCCGGTCTACACTCACTCCACTAATAAGCATACTTGTCTCTCTGTGTTTCTCAACAGTGGGGAATATCAATCTTTATCAGTCTACCCAGGCTGCCAAAACAAGATATCCCAGACCAGGTGGCCTTCCTTTGCAGCTTTTGGGATTCTTTCTTTATCTTTAATTCTTGACATTTTAATTGTAATGGGTCTTGGTGTGGGTCCCCCTAGGGTTATCTTGTTGGTGCTCTCTGTGCTTCCTGTACCTAAATGTCTGTTTCCTTCCTTAGGTTAGGAAAGTTTACAGCTATTATTTCCTCAGATATATTCTCTGCCCCTTTGACTCTCTCTTCTCCTTCTGGGATACCTATAATATAACTGTTAGTGTGCTTGATGTTGTCCCAGAGTTCCCTTACACTGTTCTCATTCTTTTTAGTTCTTTGTTCTTTCATCTGTTCAGCTTGGGTGATTTCCTCCACTCTGTTGTCCAGCTCACTGCTCTGTTCTTCTGTATCATCTACTCTGCTATTGAGTCCCTCTAGTGACTTTTTCATTTCCAATATTGTATTCTTTATCTGATAAGTTCTTTTTTATATTTTCCAATTCTTTGTTGAAGTTCTCACTGAGTTCATCCAATCTTCCCCCAAAGTCAGTGAGCACCCTTATGACTTTTTGTTTGAACACTTTGTCAGGTAGATTGTTTATTTGTGTTTTGCTTAGTTTTTTTCTGGGGTTTTGTCCTGTTCCCTTACTTGGAAAATATTCCTTTGTCTCCTCATTTTGCTTATTTCTCTGTGCTTTTATCTATGTATTAGGTAGGACAGCTACATCTCTAGATGTTTCAGAGGGGGCCTTATGTAAGAGATACCTTATGAGGCCCAGCAGTGTGCTTCCCTCTCATCACCAGTTAATATGTTCCAGGGGCGTCCCCTGCATGGGCTGCATGTGTCCTTCTGTTGTGGCAGGGTTGCTATTGCTGCAGGTGCCCAGGGAGGCTAGGTTGTCCCCCTGGCTGTCTGGTTGTAACGCTCAGCTGCATGTGGCTGCTATGGACCCTTCAAATCTTTACTGGGCGTGTGGAGCCCCAGCACAGTTGGTTGCAAGGTCTAATAGCACATTCCTTTTGCAGTTTTTCTCTTAAATACGTATGCCCCTAGCGTGGCTGGTTGCTAGGCTCAGGGGCTTACAATTGCTGTAGGCCTCTGGTCTGCAATGCCTTTGTCAGTTTTCTCAGGATTTCAGCTGAGTGGTTGCCCACCTATTTTTCTCTCCAACATTTATCATGATCTGCATCCTCAGTGTTAGGCTGTGTTTCCCAGATTCAGGGATACAGCACTGGGGGAACTTTCAACCCTTATATCTCCCTTAAGCAGCTATTGAATGCCAGAACCAGTGCAGGTATGTCACATCAAATCTGCAAAGCACAATTTCGCAAATGAATAATGTGGGTCTCAGGGTTGAGGGCAAAGAGGATGACAGGCACCAAGCACTCAGCATGAAGTGGGTGCACCACCATGCAGCCTAGGCCTCCTGGCTCCAAACTCCCCACCTTTTCCATGACATTGTGTCATGTCACTGGTCCCTTGTCCAATTCCAGTTATTGCCCAGGGCTTCATGAAGCACAACTCAGAAGGGCAAATCCAGAACACCCACCTGCTGGGTAGTCTGAATGCCTTGGGCCAGATGGCCCAGGGATGGTGGGCTGGCTAACTGGCAGCATGAACCTCCAGCATCATCAAGAAGGCAGACGAGACCCTGAACTCAACCTTTGGCACAGGGACTCTTTGTAAAGCTCTAGGTCAGAGGGCAGAGCCAAGGGGATGGAGGGGCAAGGTCTGTGAAGAAGGAAGGCAAAGAAAGATTAGAAGAAGGAGGTGTAAGTCCCAACACAAGATGAGTAGGGGGCCCAATACAAGTGGTCATTTGGGGAGGTGGCCTATCAGGGTAATTGAAAGTGAGGGCTTGGGAGTAAAATGTTCTGCATTTTAATCCTGGCTCTGCCACCAGCTTTGGGGAGCTTGCTGGACCACTCTGGCCTCATCTGTAACATGGGAACCCAGAGAGCACAGCCTGATAAACATCTGGGGAGCCAAAGGACCACAGGACTAGAGTCAGACATCCGACTCCACTGTCTTGCTTGACAGCTGTGGGACTCTGGGCAAGGCATTTGAGCAACCTGAGCTTGGGCCTCTGGTCCTCATCAGTGAAATGGGCATGAGAACTGTCCCCGCCCACAGGAGGGGTTGGGAGCTTTCTCTGCTGCACAAGGTGGATGCACAGCCACTGGTTACTCCATTAACTATGCAGAACTGGCCCTGTCCTGCTCACCTCCTCTTTCCCTCAGCTTCCCACTCTCCAAGCTGCTCAACTGCATCTCCAGGCTTGAGCTCCCATCTCTCTGATTCGAACCCCTCACTCTCTCCATTTCATGAGCACCCGTGCTCACCAGCAGAGTTTTCCTTGACGTGTGCAGTCACAATCACCTCGCCTCATTCATTCCTTTAATAGTTGTTACAATTATTTATTGAGCACCTGCTGCATACCAGGACCTGGGCTGGGTCTTAGGAATATAGCTATAAACAAGACATACGGTCACTGCCGTTTTGGGCCTCACATCCTAGTTGGTGATATAGACCATGAAAGTAAATAAGTAACTTCAGATGGAGGGATGTATCCAAGACAAATTTAGCAAGGTGAGGGGTGAGAGCGTGAGGGGCTATCAGGAAGGCCTTTATAAAGAGGCAACCCTTAAACAGAAACTTGAATAAAGAGAAGGAATGGAGTACCATGAAGGACATGAGGAATGGGGAGTGCAAAGGCCCTGAGGCAGGGAAGAGACTGGTGTGTTAGAGGAAGAGAAAAACTCCTGTGTGGCTAGGTGAAAATGGGGAGGATGATAGGAGATAGGGTCACAGAGGCAGGTGGGCCCAGACCTGTAGGTCTTAGGGGCCATGGTGTGGAGTTGGGATTTTATTCCAAGAGCAGTGAGAAACCAGTGGAGAATGTTGAGTGACAGGAAGTGTTAGAGCCCCTCTGGCTTCCATATGGAGAAGAGCTTGTAGAGAGGCCAAGTTCGTGGCAAGGAACCCAAGACTAGAGCATCTCCAGGGAAGAAGTGATGGTGACCTGGACCAGGTGAAAGTGACAGAGGTGATGGGAAATGGCCAAGTTCAGGATATATTTTGCAGGCAGAGACAACTTGATTCCCTAATGGGCTGCATGTGGAGATGAGGGCTGGACAGAAGTCACAGACAGCTCCTGGGTTGTGGGCCTGCGCACGAGGGTGATGCTGGGGCCATCTCGTGAGAGGGGAGGCTTGGTCTGAGAACAGGCCCAGGGTCTGGGTCTGCAGTTGGCTGTGGGTCACACAGATCAGCTGTATCTGTCAGGAGACCCTGGGACAACGTGCAGCCCGGGGCTCCTGCCCTCAGAGAAGCTGTAAAGGATCTGACTCCAAATCCCACTGCCAGGCCCTTTCTACAGATGGGCCAGGCTTGTTTCTCAGCCCGAGGTCTTGACGTCTTGGTCCCTCCCTCTTGCGGGGCCTCTGCTCTCTCCTTGTGCAGCGCCAACATCACCAACCTTCAGCTGGACTGTGGCGAGATCCAGATGTCTTTCCAGAAGGAGTGGTTCTCCGCAAACACCTCCCTTGCATTTGACACTGACCTGAGACTGTGCGTCACACAGAAGTGGGGTCTGAGGGGCGCTGTTCCTCCTAATGGGAACCTGGCAGATGCGGGGGAGGGGAATTTGGCAACCTGGGGACCCAGATATTTTCTTATTCCAACCCAATTTCAAATCCTGGAATCTGAACTCACTGGCTGTTTGATCTTGGGCAAGTCACTGCACGTCTCTGTTCCTTGGTCTCTTCAGCTAATGTGTGGATGGCCCTTATTAGTCACTGGAAGCAGGTCATTTGTTCATTTAAACCTACGTGAGTTCACTACACTGACTTAAAAAAAAGAGGGAAACTCTGAATATCTCATCACCCTTCCTTCCTTCTGTTCAAACCACTCTCTAACATCCACAGCCCCCAAGGAAAGGGCTGCAGCTAAGCGGTGAGGATTTTAAAAATAAGATTAACTCTCAGCTTCTGAATTTCCAAAGGCCCCTAATCTGGTCTATTTAAAGGACTTTCAGAAGCCGCTCTGGCTCATAGCAGTTTTCTCATAATCACCGACTGCAGGATTCAACATGCAGGCCAGGAGGAGCCCAAGGGGCCGGTTTGTCCTGTTGTCTAAAGAGCCACTCTTCTCCTCAGCTGCTTCCACCCCTGCTCTTCCTCCGTCTCCTGCCCTTTCCCCTCCTCCTCTCTCTTGTCCCCAGGCCCTTCAACGACAAGATCATAAAGGCGCATGTGCACACGAACCTCGTTGTGGAGTTCTGGCTGGACAAAGACGAGTTTGGCCGGAGGGATCTGGTGATAGGCGATTGCGGCGTGGAGCCCGGCAGCGTCCACACAACAGTCCTGACTCAGTAAGGTCCCAGCTGCCCCTCCCCAGGGTGACCATTCCTAGCTGCGGCCACACAGCTCCACCACCTCCCGGATGAGCCCCAAACGGATCTCACCCTTTCCCCAGGATCTGCTCTCCTCCCACGTCCCCACCTCAGTGTCGGCCCTGCCACCTCCCAGAAGCCGGACTCTCCCTCCTCACTCCCCACAGCCCCTCTTCACCCGCTCCCATCAATGACCTCCTGGCCGCCCCCACTTGCTCCCCTTCTCTCCATCCCACAGCCACTGCCCCCGGCTCATAGTCCACGACCTGGGTCTTTGCAGGAGTGTCCTCTGACTTCCCCCAACTCAGACCTCACCACCTACGGTCCATTCTCTCCCTGCAGCAGAAGTAACTTTCTAGCACAAAAAACTGCTCCTGTCCTCAGCTCCTGCTCCAAACCCTCCAGTGGTTCTCCAGAGCCCTCTGGATGAATGGCAAACTGATGGATGTCACTCAAGGCCCTACGGTCCTCTCCCCTGCCCTACTCTGCAGGCCTCTGCCCTCTAATGTCTCAGAAGGGGCCACCTCTCCTTCACCACGCCATGTATTTGCACACCACTGTGCCTTTGCACGTGCTGATCCTTTGCCTGGAATACCCTTCCCTTCTTCTCTAAAGCTCCTCCTCATCTCTCATTCATTCAACAAATATTTACTGAGAGCCTACTGTGTGCCAGGCATAGTGTGCTTGATGCTAGGGATACAGTGGTGAACAAGACAGAAAAAACAGGTAAATGAAGATCCATACCCTCGCTGACCAAGTCTGCCAACCTCAACACACTGAGTCCCTCAAGGGCAAGCTTTGCATCAGGTTTCTCTCTGGAATTCCAGGATGCTGGAAGCAACGAAGTCTTAGGTGGACGTCCATTCATTTATTCATCTGACTTTCACTGAATGCCTAGATCATGCCAGATGCTCATGGACAGGACAGTGCAGGGGGCAGACTGTGGACCCTGGAGCTCTGCTCACCTGGTTCTGGTCTAATCAGCACTTAGGAGCCATGTGACCTTAGACAAGTCACATCATCCCTCTGAGTTGCCCCTTTGACTGTTGCTGACTGTGATGCCTCCTGGACAGGGCTGGCAGAGGATTCAACGACTGTGTGAGGTGTACTCAACACTTAGCACCTGGCATTTATATTGCCTGTGTTTATCTGACTATTCCGTACGTCTGCCTCTCTTTCTAGAGATTGCCCACCAAAGATGAAACATTTACTCCACGATCTCAGAGACAACGTGGAAAAAGTTATCCTACACCTGGTAGAAAGTCAGGTAAGCCTGAGAAAAATATTTTTGCCTTGGGCATCCTTGAGTCTGAGGGTCGGGGCATATGTAATGGCAGCCCAGCAAAGAGTTTCAAACCCTGGGTTTTAGAACCTGAAAGATCTCCACTAAAAATTTCAGTTTTTCCATCTACTGGCTGTGTGTCCTTGGGCAAGTGACTTAGCCTCACTGAGTCTAGGGTTCCCCATCTGTAGCATGGGAAACATTATGGTCCACAGCTCATGGAGTTGTCACAGGGATTCAGAGAGACACGCATGGAATGTGGTTGGCGATCAATACAAGGGAGCACTCTTGCCATGATTGCTTGTGGAAATCCAGTGGAGTCTAAGCTTCTAGCCACAGGCCTCTAGCCTTCTTTTCCCGGTCTCTGGTCTGACCCTTCTGTCTGTGCTGCTGGCCCAGGTGTGTCCTCTGACCGGTGAAGTCCTCAGGCAGCTGGATGTGAAACTGTTGAAAAGCCTCATGGGTGAGTCTGTGTCCATCCAGGGAGGCGGACTCAGGACTGGAAGATGGCTGGAGGAGGTGCCCCCACGGAGCTCCCAGCGAGGCCTGCTCAGGGGGGTCTGCATGTGCTCTGAGATCTCTTAGAGGTGACCATATCATGATGACCATTACTGTCCTGTGAGAAAGCTGGGACAGCAGAGGGGATCCCTACCAAGCCGGCTGTGTCCCACCAAGTCACTCACACCTACCTCTCACCAGAGCTTGTGGCTTCTCCCAAGATTTCCACTCAATCCTTTAGGGAGCACTGGCCCCACCCCAGACTGAGACCATGCCCCTTGAGTTGCAGATAAACAGATACGGTCCCCGCCCTCACGGCGCTCACAGTCTCTAGAATGGAAGACAGCAAGGAGCGCATCACTAGCTATCACTTGGAAAGAGTTCTAACACAAATGCTCCTGGCACTGGCCCTTGGTCGGCATGGGTGGATGAGGGTCCCCGTCAGTGTGGACGTGGGATTTGGAGGGACAGACATGCAGCTGACTGACACTGCCTCTTCTTCTTATAGAACAGGCTGCTGCTCAGGAACTCAACCAACTGTGAATCAGCCAACCCCCCCCCCCCCCCACACACACACCAGACTTAGTGTCCTCCAGCGATGCACTGATGATCAGAAGGAGATTCCACACCTTGGGACCTTACGCCTTCCTTAGAGTGAGGCTTCCACTGCCCCAAAAACCTTTACCACAGACCCTGTGGACATCCTGTCCTCACCCATAATAAATTCTAGTTATGAAGGTGCAGAGGTCCCCCGGCCTGGGCCCTGAGGTTTAGGTTCCAAAAGTCAGACTTGATGAAGGTCCATCTTGAGACTAAATATACCTGGGTTTGCTCATCAGCCCAGAAATATCCAAGAACACACTCTTTCTTTTCCTGTGATTTGCAGCCAGAAGCCCATCTATGGGTTTGCTCATCAATGCAGGGGAGGCCCTGTGGAGATTTCCTGTTCCCTCATTCAGTCCACCTACACTTATTGAGCACCTCCTACACGTCAAGCACTTTGCTGGGCTCCAAGGGAGCGTAGAGAAAAGGTGATGGAGAGGAAAAGCATAAACATTGGCACCGAACAGATCTGAGTTCAAATTCAACCCAGCCCAAAGAGCAGTTCCATGAGGGTATGGACCGTGTGCACTGGGGAGACCAACGACACCTGCCCCAGTGCAAGGCTGGCATAGCATATGAGCTCAGCAAATACCTGAGCTTAAATGATGGGTGAATGCTGGTCCTATGACTCACTAGCTAGGTTTGGGACAAGGCACTTTCCCTTTTGCTCTTCCTCACCTGCAAAGTGGGAACAGAAATCTCACAGGATGTGGAGCAACAGGGGCCCTCACACTGCGGGTGGGAGGTGAGTCGTACGACCACTTTATCAAACCAGGGGGCAGATCCACTAAAGCCCAATGTACGGCTGCTCTCTGACCAAGCAGTTCCTCCCAGCTGTGCGGTCAGCAGAAATATGTGCACATAGGCACCACAAGACGTGTACAAGAGTGCTCCCAGCAGCAGAGTAAAAACTCCCTAAATGCCCATCAAAAGAATGGCTAAAGAGCGTGGCCAAACATCCTGTGGGCTAGTCAGCCAGCAGAATGCTCTACAGTGATGAAAATGACCTCCAGCCACACACGACCACATGACAGATCTCATGAACATCATAAAGCCCCGCAAAGGAGCACATGTTGCAGCTCCCATTTATACGAAGTTCAAAAACAGTGGAACTAATACACGCCGTCAGAGGTCAAGATACTGGTTGCCCCTGGGAGAGGGTTAGTGCCTGGGAGGGGTGCGAGGGCCTTCTGGAGAACTGCTCATATTCTGTTTCTTGATCTGGGTACTGGTTGTGGGGAAGATGTTCAGCTTATGAAAATTCATTGTGCTGTTCAGTTATGTGCATTTTTATTATGTATTTTGTAGTTTAACGATTTTTTTTTTTTTTGGTGTAGAAGATTCACCCTAAGCCACCATCTGTTGCCAATCTTCCTCTTTTTGTGCTTGAGGAAGATTGTCCATGAGCTGACATCTGTGCCAATCTTCCTCTGTTCTGTAGGTGGGTCACTGACACACCATGGCTTGAGGGGTGCTATAGGTCCGTGCCCGGAATCTGGACCTGCCCTATTTTATGCGTAAGGACACTGGGGCTCAGAGAGAGAAAGTCCCTTGCCCAAGGTCACACAGCCAGGAAAGACCAAGTTGACTGCACTCAGGCAGCCAGACTCTAAAGCCTGCACTCCTGACCTCTGTAAATGTCCCCTATGGCCTTCCCTCCCTTCCTTCTGACACCCTCCCCACACACTGAGGGGAAACAATGAAATACGTGCTCAGCTGGATTGACAAGCTCAGGGAAGGAAGTGTCCAGAGCTCGAGATGAAAATACAGCAAAAGAGCCCCATGTCTCCATCTTTCAATTCGGACTCTCTAATCTGAAATGCTTCGCTGGGGTTTGCAACCCTAAATGCCCGTGTTCACGCAGATGCTTCCCCTTGACAGCATTGAGTTTGTGGGGATTTTCCTGCTCGTGATTCAAAGAGCAAACATGGGAGGGTGGGCCCCATCCTCCAGCGAGCTTGTCTGGTGCCTCAGTGAAGGCTGCTTTTGTCTGCCTTCCTCCTGACCCATCCTGGGCAGATTGGGGGTCTCCTTCTTCAAGGGGCCTCCTTGGGTTTCTCCCATTCTGTTTGCTTTCATTTTAAGGTTCATGGAGCCGTGAACTCAACGTGTTTTCTCCAGAAAGAGCTGGTTGCACAATGGACCTCTATTATGATACTGGGTCTTGTGTGGGAGGTAATTTAAGCAGAAATTCATCCATGAGTGGTCAGAAGCTTACTCCAGTCCTCCCTGTCTGTGCCTGTAACTTCCAGGCCCTTCTACTGCAGAGCTCTAACTCTGCCAGGGATTGGGCTACGTGCTGCATGTAGCCCCATGTAACCTCTCCCAGCCCTGGGACATGGATGCCATCAGCTCCACATGATAGATGAGGAAACTGAGGCTCGAAGAGCAGAAGACTTGTGCCCAGAGTTATCAGCTGAGCTGGACTTGGGACCCCAGCTGCCTGATTTCTTGGGTGGGGAGGCTCCAGAGAACACGAGCAGGCACATTCTGAACTGAAGACTCTGAGATGCAAACTTGCTCCTGAAGTTAAGAACACCAAAGCCAGACAGCCCTAAGGACAGTCTGACATCACCTCTTCCCTCTGAGGTGACCTGGGTCAGGTCACTGTCCTCCCTGAGCCTCAGTGCACCCACAGGGTTCTTAGAGATGGGATAAAGTGCTAGTGTCTCATAGAAAGCTATTATAATTATTAGCTGTAAATATAGGTAGGAAGATTAATCTCCAAGGCAAGTCGAACTTGACTTAAGCAAACTCTGCTTAAGAAAATTTATTTTCTCACCAAAATTGGAGCACCAGGCTCTCTGTGAATCCTTTTTCCCTCTGCCCCTCAACAAAACCACTGGGGTTTCTAAAGCCGTTTGAAGACCCCCCTCAAACTCAGCGCCTTACCTGACCTTGCTCCCAGGAAACAGAACCAGGATCTCACTCGCAACTTCTAGAGAACAGACCTTGCATAAGTCAGAGCCGCTTGAAAAATAAAATTAGCTCTGCCCTTTAAAAATGGATCCCTTGATTCACAAAAATGATACCAGTAAAGGCTGTCAACCACAGCCACACTGTGATATGGGGGAAGCAAAAGGCACCCCCTGCAGTTTGTGAGGAACACATAGGGAAGGCATTGACGTCACCAACGTGGAAAACACTGTCTCCAAATGTGAGCGGCGTGTCCTTCCACGTTTCCTCACGCCCCACGACTCCTGCCCTGCTTGGGGCAGTGGAACATGCAGCCCTGTGGCTTCAAGGAAGGGCAACTTTGGCAGAAGCAGAGAGAAAGCTTTTGCGTTTCCACAGCCCGGGTCTTTGACAAATGGTAGTGACAGAGAGCAGATCAGTGAGTGGGGGAGGGTGTGACTATAAAAGAGCGGGAAGAAGGGGTTTTGGGGGTGATGGAGCTGTTCTATATCCTGATCATTATGGCAGCTACGTAAACCCACACAAGAGTTAATATTCACAGAAATGTGCACCAAGAGAAAAAGCTAGTTTTACGTAGGTTAATTTGTTTTAAGTTTTTCTAAGTCTGAGTTTTTCAATTTCAAATCTCAGAGCATAGGCAACACCAAGAATAGCACACTTACAGTGAACTGGAGCAAGGTTTCCTGTCCCCAAGACTAGACAACTCCCCATGTTGGGTTGGTGGAGTGTGAGGATCCAAGAGAAACGAAGAGAACATAGTTCTGGTGGGTTCTGGAAAGTGTCTCATGCCCTTGTGGCTCCCCAGGCAAAACCTGGCATGGGAGGAGAGACACAGAAAACCTAAGTCAATGGATTCAAGAAAAAAGAGCGTCTCTGCCCCTGTTCCCCTCCAGAGCTGAGAGAGATGACAAGACCCCAGGGAGAGAAGGGTAACTGGAGGGTCTAGATGTAACCGGGCAGATGGGCTGGGCTGACTCCCCCTGGTCCTGCCCAACAAATCAAGAAACAGCAGAAACTCGGGTTGTCTAACAAGGGAGTGAGAAGTAAATGCTAAATCTAAGGGGCGTCTGGACAGGAGGGAAGCACAGGGTCTCCCCCATCAGGGATCAGATGGGATGTGGATGTCTCTTATTTCTAGTCAGAACAGGGACAGGGCAGCCTCCTTCAGATGCCTCGGCACAAATGAAGCCTCTAGAACAGAAATAAAACCCCAGGGGGAAATGGGGAAGTTTCTGTTACCCTGCAAAATGGCCTTTGATATGGTAACAAAACTGTAGATACATTAGAAAGAAAAATGTCTAGATCGTGAGTTTATGGACAGGATTCCCGCCTGCTTCCCCGACGTTATCCCCCACAGCCCTGTGAGGTAGATGTCGCCCTCCCCTTTCACAGATGCAGAAACTGGAGCTCAAGGATTGGAGTGACTTGACTTGACAGTATTTGAAGCAGGGCCATCTGTGCCCAAATCCATCCCCTTTCTGCCAGAATAACAGAAGCAGCCTCCTGGCTTCAAACCAGAGGCTGTAAGAGCCCAGTAATTGGCCGCACAGACTTAATCAGTCCCCTGACTTATCTGCCTCTGTTTCCCCATAAGACAGTAGCAACTTGACCCCACCCATGAGAGTTGCACCAAGATAACAGAAAATGGGCCCCCTTTGAGGATGACTGACAACATACCTGCTGTGGGATGACTCTATCAAGTGCTTCAATGGATAATCGAGTTCAAAGCCACAGTCCTGGTGCCTCAGAGTCATTGACCAGACTCTCTCAGGAAGTGGGAGCGATTCCAGTGAAGGCCTGGAGGGAGGGAGGGCAGCATGGCCCCACTGATTACAGGGGTGTCAGATACAGGGGCAAATTCTGAATCCACCACTCACTTGCTGTGTGTCCCTGTGAGGTAATCATCCTCTCTGAACCTCGGTCTCCTTATCTGACGTTTGAGGGAAACAGTACCAACCACTGCTGACAAGACGAGGTTCAAATATGCACAGCTCCTGGCACACCGAGCGTGCTTGATAAATGTGCATTTCCTCCTTCTCTCTCTGCTTTTGCTAATAAGGTGTTAGATTCAGCAGAGCAAGACATGCTCTCCCCACTCTAAGACCTTCATGTCTCCATTCCTCAGTACTTTCATCTATAAAAGAGACTCCAAAGGCCCAAGATCTGGGGACAAATGCTGTTATTTCATTTGGGGAAGGGAGGAAAAAAGGGTAAAGATAGAGACCAGGATGCACAGCATCCCTCAGGCCTGGGAAGCTGGAAAGACTTTTCCAGGATATAAAAGTGAAATTTCAGGAAAGCTTGAAATTCAAGGATGCAGGAAAGCACAATGGTCAGTGAGTGTTCAGAAGGCGTCTTTGTCCCTCAGCACAGTGACTCAGAGAAAGGACCGGAGTGTAGATGCCTCGGCCCCATGCCCACTGTGCAACTGTGGATGCATCAACTCACACCCTGAGCCTCAGTTTCCCCTTGTCAATGGGGTCCTCATTCCCACCTCACACAAAGTTGCAAGGATTCATGAGGTGATGTACGTCAGATGATGTATGTCAGTTGCAGGCCTGGCATACAGCAAGAGCTCAGCAAGTGTCAGCTGTTGACACTGTTTATATGGTTATTATCATCCAGTGAGTTGAGTTCTGACTCTGTCACATCCTCCCTGTGTCTTTGGGCACTTGTCCCACTGGGCCTCAGTTTCCTCATTTGTGGAGGAGGACCAGCAGCCCCTCCCTCTCAGAGTTCTGGTGAGGGTGTATCTCCCCCAGCATGGAACTGTCATGCAAGAGGGACTCACAAATTCCAAGATGTAGGAAAAAATGAGGCAGATTCTCTTTTTGGCACTTGGACAGTTTGGAGAGAAAGAATAGGACCAGGAATGGAAAAGGGCCTAGATAGGAGCCTGAGGTCCCTTCCTGGCTCCAGTTGGCTGCTTCTAGTGTTCTAAATTTGATCTTGCAGGCCACCTCGGAGTGTAGGTCCCCAGCCTGAGCCCCACTCATGAAACCATGAAGTCTTGAACGATGTCCCAATCTCAAGTTGTTGTCTGTTTATCTTGCTGATCAAATGGCTTAACTGTCACATCTACTTAAAATGTGATTGGCAATGGTTTACTTTGGAGAGCCCTGAAGGACACCACCAGACTGCAGAATTCTGAATTATCTAGAAACCCATCATCCGATCGCACATTTCCTGATTCCCACACTATAAAAGAGGCTGCCTCCTCAGCGGAAGCGAACAGGGGAGGGGAGAGGAGACCAGGACAGCCGCCAGGACCTCTGAGAAGCCCAGGTGAGACCTGCCCAGTCCATAAGTAAGAGTTTTAACTTGAGGTTGCCATTGTGGATTCACACCAGGATCCACAAACCTCCTAAAATCCACCCAATTTTGTACATTTTGACGCATTTTTCTGGAAATATGCTCCTTAGGTTTCATTGTATCCATAAAAGGTCTGTTTCCCAAAAGTGATTCAGAGGCCCTGATCCAAATTTACCTCCCCAGGCAAGCCACAACCAGCTCTTTCAATCCCAGCCAGCCACAACAAGGATGGTGCTTTGGTGAAATCAGCCAGTTGACGGACTTTTGCCCAAAGCAGCCAGGTGTCTCCAAAGTGTAGGTACCAGTCCCAGCTTTGGGCACCTTTGCTGGCTGCCAGATAGGCCCTTGAGAGGGTTGATGGTATCTGGGGGAGGATGGTGTAAAAGGGAGCCAGATGTCAGGGTTTGCCCCAGATGTTTGTCCAGGTTCGCTTGCGAGAGAAGAGAAAGGAGAAAGGTAAAGAAAAGAGTGTGTGTGTATGTGTGCGTGTGTGTGTGAAGTGGGTGATGGGAGGGTTCAGAAACCTGCCTACAACCACAACTCTACCATCAACTTGCTGTGAGACCTGGGGAAAGTCATTACTCCTCTCTGATCCCCTGGTTGTCTTTGTGCAATGAGGTCTTTGCGTGGCCCCAGGGTTTCCCCAGCACTCATCTGGATGAGATGGTGGCTATGACAGTGTGGCCTCTGATATTCTGTGACTTGCAAGGACTTCCACAAACCATTGAGGGCTGGACCCAGACCGAAGGACTTAATGGGGATAATGGCAAAGCAGTTCAGTCCCTCAGCCACTGGTGTGTTTAGTTTTTTCAAATGCTTTGTCTGATTCAAACCATTGTGAGCAAGCCCAATTGGAGAGTAAATCTGATGGTCACTTAGTTTAAACAGAGGCTTCTGGGTCAAAAAGATCTGACTTTAAATCCTGTCTGCGTTGTGTGCTTGTGACCTTGGGGGAGGTTACCTAAGCTCACTAGGCCCCCATGTCCTCACCTGTGCAATGCGAGTGATGAGTGCCCACGTCTTAGGGTGTAGTTGGGATGACATGGGTGACTGAGTGTGCAGTGCTCAGCCTGAGGCCTGGCTCGGAGGAAATGGGGTGCAGTGTTAGCTATTGCTCTTCTCTCCCTGGTGTGCTGGGGTGAGGGCAGATGGATGAATTCCTCTCTGGTATCTGTGCCACATTGGACCAGTCATTCTGTCCTCAGATACCAAGATAGAAGATGTTTCAGATTGGGGGCCTCATCGTCTTCTGTGGGCTACTGGGCCAGACCACAGCCCTCCTGGAAACTCTACCCTTGAGCCTAAACCAGACCCAGCCCTTGACTGTGGCTCCCTCCCCGGCCCTAAGTCACACAGATTTTGCTGGAAGCTTGAGCATTGGTAAGTGAGATTCTGTGAAAACCTGTTTCAGCTGTGTGTCCAGCTGTCCAATGGAGGGAGGGGGGCAGGGATGAGCGAGGGAGTGGGGCTAAGGATCTGGAATTGTCAAATCTGACCCGCGAGGACCCCTATATCCATTTCCAGCTCTCAGCAATGGCTTGTTATCTGAGGGTCTGTTGGGCAGTCTCGAAAAGCTTCCACTCTTGAACACCCTGAAGGGTGAAGGAGTCACTACCAAAGCCGTGTTTGGGGGCCTGCTTGGGAAAATTGCTACCGTGATCCGTTTCATGAACATCATTGAGTGAGTAGCCCTAAAATAGGGCCTTGTTCCCCAAGAGAGAACCCCCATTGGAGATCAGACAGCCGCAGGCAGTGGCCTGGAAGGAGGGAGGGGGTGGTCTGAAGATGAGCTCAGGACTCGGTCTGAGACCATTCTCACAGTCTGGTAGGGAATAACAGCCCTCTTGAACCAATAACCATCCCCAGTCCAGAAGCATATCCTGAGTTCCCAGCATCATCTGTAATCCTCCCAACAACCCTCCAAGTTAGATTTGATAATCCCCAGTTTACAGATGGAAAAATTGAGGCACAGAAATGCACTTGTGCTCACACAACGAGAGTGATGCAAAGTCAGGGATCTAACTCCAATTCACTTAAGTCCAGACCCAAGGCTTTTTTCACTACACATGATAATTTTGTTCCCCTCACCTATGGAATCCCTTAGAACACAGGCGGCCTTTGGAGTAAGCAACACTGTGTAAGCTCCTCTCCTCAGTTACATCATCAATGTGATATCTATGGAATAATATAATACAGTGTTTCCCATGAGACACCTGAGAGATCTCCAAGCAAGGAGCAATAATGGAAAGCTTGATGCCAGGAAACTGGAAAAGGCTGAGTCCTTCAGAGGGCTGGATCAAAGCCATTTCCAAGACTCTTTCCCACCCAGTGCTTGCTCCTGACTTGAAGACAAACAGATAGCCTTGAGTTCGACTTCTAAATTCACCATGTACTTGCTGGGTGACCTGGGGCAAGACACTCAGTCTCTCTGTGATTGGTTTCTCCATCTCTAAAAGGAAGATTACGGTATCCACAGAGAACAAAGATTGGGGGGACTGGAGAGAATATAAATCACCTGGCGCAGTGGCTGGCCCAGAGAAAAGGCTCTCTCCATTCTCCCTGACTTCTTGCTCCTCAATCTCCATGATAAACATTGCTGATTAACCTGCCATTCAAGGTCATAGTGGGATGAGTGATTCCTAACCATAAATGTTTATGAAAGACTTACGCCAGTTGGCCATACATCATCCACTCATCCACTTAGCCATCCATCCATCCATTCACCCATCGTTCCTTCCATCTAGCTGTTTACTTTTCCACCTATCCACCCACGTATCCATCCAGCCATCCGCTCATCAATCCACAAAGTCAACCAATGTGGAGTAGCCCCTTTCTTTGTAAGTCTCTAAGCTGGCATACAGGATGCCAACATAACCCAGACACAGTCTCTGTCCTGCAATACCTCATAGACTTGAGATCTGGAGAGGGCCATGTGTGTGTCAGGATCTGACCCAGCGCAGAGGTTGGGAAAGACTGATGTGTGACTCAAAACCCATCTGGCTTTTGCTACAAGACTCCATCTCATGGGTAGCTCCACCTCTGGGATGGGTAAATTTGGGTTAAATGTGGTTTCTACATTTTTGGATAGAGGACCTAATGTTTCTGTCTCCTATGGTTCTCCCTGGGTAGTGTGAAGGTCACTCATCCCCGGCTGCTGGACCTTGACACTGTGCAGAGTCCTGATGGCGGCCGTTTCTATGTCACCATCCCTCTGGACATGATCCTCAATGTGAATATGTGAGTGGGCTCCAAGGGAGGTTGGAAGATGACTCACCAAAGGAGACTCTGATGACCATGGGGAACCAAAAAGGGAGTGTTGAAGTCTAAGAGACATGAACCTCCAAATTCAGCTCTTTTGCTCCTATGTTGAGTGACCTTGGGTCACTTGGGAAGCTCACTTGACCTCTTGGATACTTGGTTTCACCTATTGGGAAACGAGATGAGTACAGGTGTGGGCTAGATGGAGTGAGATGAGGCTGGAATTCCTGGCAAGAAGAAAAAGCCTCCTCTGCCTTGGAATGTAGTACCAGACTGTCTCGTCCACAGGCTCCTGGTCGGAAGTCTGTTAAAGGGGGGTGTGAAGCTAAACATCACTGCAGAACTCTTAACTGCACAAGATGAACAGAAGAATATCCCCCTGGTCCTTGACAGCTGCACTCACTCTGCTGACAGCCTGAAAATCACCCTGCTTAACAGGTGAGGCCAGAGAATTGACTTCTCCTGCCCAGAGACAATAGGATGGGATGATGGGTGGATGGTTGGAAAGATGGAACAATGGTGTAATGGATGAGTGGGAGGGGGGAATGGCGAAAAGATGAATAGGAGGAAGGGAAGATGGATAGTTGGGAGTAGAGGGATAGATGAAAAGGTAAATGGATCAGTAAATAGTCACTTAACCCTTGTTAGGCTGGACTGACCAATTTTATGCTAGATTAGGCAACAAGAAATCTGAGTTCAAGTTCCACCTACCAGAGGGGCATGGAGAGAGGTGGAGGGCTTCCTGTGTGAACTTGGCCGGTGCTTCCCAACTTGAGTCTCAGCTTCTTCAGATAACTGTAATATGGAGCCACATCGGGGTTGTTGACAGAATGCACTAAGATAATCGGTGTGAATGTGCTTTGTCCCAGTGAGGGGTAAAATAGCTCTGGAGCATAACTGGGTTACTGATTTCAGTTACTGTCACAAGAGAGACTGAGTCCTGCGTAATATGCAGGAGTCATCATCATCATGGCTCACACTTACTGAACACGTATACTGTGCTTCACATGTATCATCTTGTTAAATCCTCATGACAACTACATACTATGCACTGTTCCTCCATTTATGGATTCTACAAAGTCTCATTGAACACCTACTGTGTACTGGAACTATGTGTTTATGCTACACACACCTACTGTGTGCACTGCTGTGTAGGGTGTGACTCCCTTTGGATAGGCCCCTTGGTGTTTGCTGGCATGCGGGTGTGGATGGACAAGGCCCATTCTCAGTTACTTGGTGCTGACACTGCCTTGGGCACAGTGGTCCCTCTGAAGCCTTCTGCATACCAACCCCAGGCCTCTGCATCTCCCCATGGCTTTTCCCTTTCAGATTTGTCCCTGTCCCCTTTCAAAGGCTCTTCAAAAGCCTCAGTAAGATCCTTCCTGGGCTGGTGCAGAGCAAGGTAAGTGGGTAGAAGTGGGGACTCCTGATCCTTGGTTCTTAGAGCTTATCAGACTGAGAGAGGCCCCAGGGTGAGCTTTTCTGAGTCCCTCAGCTTAATAAGTAAATTCCTTCCATCAGTCTATCTCTCCATTCACCCATCTGTGCATGTTTCTTTTTTCCATCTTTCAAAATGCATTGGTTGGTGCCTGCTCTGGACCAAGCCCTGTGCTAGTTCACACTGCAGCTGAAATGCACTGGTCCCTGCCCCAAGAAACTCCCAGTGCAGCCCCCTAAGGCACAGATGAGCCCTCTTCCAGCTCATGTTTGGGTGCCTCCTGTAACCAGAATCTCACCCCTCCTAGAGGAGCCCATCCTATTTAGAAACAGATGTCACGTCACAGAGTGACCAGTGGCTCTTTGTGATTGGGCACTTCACACACAAGCCTTCAGTTTCTCCTTCTGCCCAGTGTGGATGTGGGATTGCTGAGAATCAAATAAGAGTAATGACAGAAAATGTCCCCAGAGAATCTTTCCTGGGGATGCTGCTGCTCCCTGGGTCCCCCTAAAGTGTCACTTTGCCTAACTCTTCTCTCTGCCCCTGGGTCAGGTGTGCTCTCTGCTTAAAGAGGTTCTCAGCTGCTCGGACACCCCCATAGTGGAGACCATTTTCGATCGGTAAGCCCTCACTCCCTCTCCGGAGGAGCAGCATTTTCCCCTGAGGAGCTCTGTCCCTGCACACTATAGGATGCTAGCTCCCTCCAGCCTCAACTCTCCCCAGTTTGAGTTTCCTTTATACTTTGATTTATCCAGATAATGCTGAGGTATAGACCCTGTCTCCCCCATCATCCCAGACATGGGGAACATCTGGGCTGGTTGCTGGAGGAGGCAAGGCCCCCTCCAAACCCTGTGTGGGCTTGGGCGGATCTCCAGAGTTCCCGTTTCCTGGCCTCAGGCCTCAGGAGCATGTGAGTTATCACTGGACTCCTTCACACTGAGATCATCACTCTTGTCTGTGGTGGTGGTTGTTTTTTTCATTTTCCAGACATGATGGTCTACAGACTGGAATTTGCCATTAAAGTCTAGGCCTTCCAGGAAGGAACTGGCCTCTGCTGAGCTGGTGAGTGCTTCTCCCCAAACCCCAGGATTTTGGAGCTGGCTCCTGGTAGGGAGCAGAAGAGAGTTTGTGAGAGTGACTTCCAAAAAGAGAGACAAAGAGCCACATTGACCCATACAGAGATGCACAGAGACATCCACAGAAATGCTGACAGAGATGGAGAGACACAGGCAGCACTGCATCATAGCAACAAACCAAAAACACACACGGTCATGGGTACACACAGACACACACAGGCACATGCCCAGACAAACATGTGGTCACTCAGACAGACATATAGAGGGACACTCTCAAACCAGCACACTCACACTCATGTGCACACATTCGCAGCTTGCCACACACAACTACACATGGATACACAGACATACACTCATTCATATATGCACAATATATGCACAAGGAGTACGCTGACCCCAGGCCTGGGCTACCCTTGTGGCTGAAACAAGACCCCTATCCTGAGGGTCTTAGCCTCCTCCCCTCCCTCTGATGCTGAGACTGCCTTGGAGGATGAGACTCCCCCTGGAGGATGGGTTTGATGATGGGCCAATACCAAGAAGAGTCAGTGACCTTGAGTCTCCATTCTGATCTGGGTCTTCTCCCAACAGAACCGTTTCCTGCTCTTCAACCAACTCCACGCCCAGCTTATGAGGGCTCACAAAAGGCTGTCCCATGTTCTGGACAATGACATGGCTGCTGTTTGCAGACCAGAGCAGCATTCTCTCTGAGGAAACTGCTCCCCCTCCTTTCTCACTAGGCATGTGTTATACTCCATGTTCCTCATCAAATAAATTGCTCTTCCACTGCACGGGGAGCCTTGTTATTCTTAACCATCACTTGAGGGCTCATGGGATAGAAAGAGCCCTGGTCTGTGTGGTTTGAGCCATAGAACAGAGTTTGGACATTACACTGGAGATCTTAAAGGACTTAAGTGTGCAGATGAGTGTGGATTTCAGACCGACTGCTCCATTGTCCTTAGGAAGAGTGGACTGGGGGATGGGGGTAGATGTAACATTCCAGGTAGAGATGATGACACACGGTTACTACAGATGAAGTGAAAATGCCAGATTTGAGAGATGTTCAGGAGGTAAACCTGGAAGGGTGAGGGAGCAGGTGAGGCTCCTATCCATGTCTCAGGTTGGGGATGCCAATGGTAACAGGGAAAGTAGAAGGATGAAATGATTGCTGCAGAAAGGTTACACCTTTAGCTGTGGCCATTCTGCATGTAATTGCCTTGGAGACCCCCGAGGAAAGCATCCAGGAAGCTGACAGACACACAAGTCATTGAATACTGTGCTTTTGCTTATTTGCATCGAGTTGTAATGAACTCTTTTCTCTTCTCAGCAAGAGGATGATAAAGATGACAATGAGGAAGTGTAGGAGGAAGGACAAAGTAGTCCAAAGTTTTCATTGCTAAAGGCTTGAGAAAGATAGGCATAGAGAAGGGTCACTGTAGTTATAAATAAAAAGATTATCAATGCCTTGGATGAGAGTCATATTTTTGGAAGAAGAAGTCTTATTTTAAGGAATTGAGAAGAGGAAGGGATGTAAGGAAGTTGAGCCCGTGAATGCAGATAAGATTCAAGAAAAATTGGATGCAAGAAAGAAGAAGAACAGGGCTGCTCAGGCTAGGGAAGGTTGTCCCCTCGAAGAAAAAATAAATACACTATCATTGTTTGAGGTCCTTAGAGGACCAGCCCATCCCTCTCTCTCCACAGATGAGGAGACTGAGGCCTTGGGGTATGAGAATGACTTGCACAAGGTCACAGTGACAAAAAGGCAAAACAAGGACTGAAACATCCCAGAGTTCACAGAAAACTGTGCCCTTTACTCTTTAGAAGACCCCATTGACCTCATGAGCATCAGCAGATTCAGGTGGGTGTTTTTCAACCCCTACCAAACGTCTGTCATCATGCCCAGAAACATCACTCTCCACCTACTGTTGCCACCAAACCACCATGGCATTGTAGAAAGACAGTCCCATAGTTCAGAACTGAAGGAAGGCTTGTCGTAGGAAACCAGCTTGTGTCTTCTGGTGAGGATGTACAGGAGGAAGCACCATCCAGGCTCACAGAAGCATAAGACCTTTGAACTGAGGATGAGTAGTTAAATCCCATAAGCAGCTAAATGATCATTGTGAATGTCACCTCAGCAGTGACCTGAAGTAGAGAAGAGATGTCCAGACTGGAAACTAGCAATCAGGATTGATTGGGCTTAGGGAGAATTCAGGGATTAGTTACCTTCATGTCCTTTCTCAGCAGGTATTAGGTCAGGACTGAGAGGCCATCTTGCCTGAGGTCCCTAGAAGCAAATTTGATAAGGACAGACACATACACCTTGGACTGTCAGCACAGTCCTGCCGCCCTCTGACCATGGCACCAAACTGCATTCCTGCCTGGACACAGAGCCACTGCCGACCTCTGGATACTACTTTCCCACTGTTCCCTGGGCTTCTTCCTATATCCCACAGATGGGTCTTACCCTCCCCTAACAACTTCAATTCCTAACTAACTAGTCTAAGACTCCCCTGGATACAAAAGAGTCTGGCAGGGGGCCAGGTTGATGAGAACACATTTATGACTCTTAAATAGTGACAATATTTTCACATTTTAAAAACTCTCTAGCAGGATATCGGTGACAATAGCACATTAAAGACCTCGGAAATTCTCTCTTACATAAAAGCAGTGAGCAACATGGCTAAAAGGAAAAAAAGGTCAGAACCAGTTTTTTCAGAACTCTCAAAATTAACCAAAGGCTTGCAGCGATATGAGGGGTGTTTATTCAATAAAAATTGGTGAATCTTGGTGAGGACAATGACCTTCATGGCATTTTAGCTTACCCTAGTCCCATCTCCCACTCTCCAGCTCCACAGTAGACTTGAAAACCAAAAGCCCACATTCTTGGTGAAAATCAGTAGCCTGGCAGCCACTGGATGAAAGCAGAAGGGGATTTGAAGAACTTCAAAGCCCTAATCCCAGAGAATTGCCATTGTTTGACCTGCCTGTTAGTTCCCTGGAAGACCCTATTCACAAGGCTGTGTTTACTTGACAAGACTCAGAGCTCACCCAGTCAGTATGAAAAGTCTTTTCCCCAAGGTTTTTTGTGAAAATGGTGGACAGACCTTAAGACTGGGTCCCCAGGAGTTTTTAACTCTCAAGCTAGTCCACATTCAGTTTTCAGCAATTTGTCATAATGACCTTGAAGTGCCCCTCTCACTTACTGGCTTCAGCAGCCTCACCTTCAGGTAAGCTGATCTTGCCTGTAATTGTATGTGTTCACCTATCTCTCCAGATTTCTGCATGGCAGCTTGCCCTAGGACCTCAATTCTCTGATGGACCTGAGAGAGTGGTTGATTTTAAGTTTGTTGAGTTCTTTTCTTGCTGTGAGAATAGTAGTGACAGCTTCCAAGCTCTTTACGTGTCAAAGCTGAAATTGAAAGTCTGGGTTTTTTATAGTTTTCACCAGTTATGTTTGTTTCACTGTTGAATGGGCCCCCAGAACCCCTCGTGCTGCCATCCTGAAAGTGAGACTCTTTGGAGGTAGTTACCATTATTTCTTCAAATTTATTTTCTGCACTACTCTTTTCTTCCTCTCATTTTGGGACACTGATGATATGAATGTAGACCTTTTGTTATAGTCCCACAGACTCTTAGGCTCTGTTTATTTCTTTCAGCCTTTTTTTCTCCCTCTTATTCAGATTGGATCACTTCTATCAACTTATCTTCAAGTTAATTGACCACTTCCTCTTCCATCTCCATTATGTTGTTGAGACTATCCAGGGAATTTATTTTTATTTTTACCTTATAAAATTCCCACTTAGTTCTTTTTTAAGTTTCCATTTCTCTTCTGAGACTTATAGCTTTCCATTTTTTGCAAAAGTGTTAGTACTTAATTCTTGCATCAGGGTGTTAATAGCTGCTTTAAAGTCATGATCTATTAACTTCAATATCTAGATCATCTCAGAGTTAGTACCTATGGATTGTCTTTTCACATGAGAATTTGTCAGTCTTTCATTGTTAATTATATTTCAAGTAACTTTGGACTGTATACCAGACATTTTTAATATTACATTACGAGACTCTGGGTCTTGTTTAAGCCTATGGAGAACTTTGAGGGGGGTGGGTGTTTGTTTTAGCATGAAATTGACTCAGGTAGAGTCAGGCTAATCCAGTTAGATTCAAGTTCCAACCTACCTTCTGTGGGCTGTATTTTTCAAAGGAGATTTCTTCCACTGTCTTTACTCGTGGGCATCCTTCATTCCTACTTTTTGGATCAGAAAGAGAAGACTTCTTTTGGAGCTCTTTGTGTTCATACCTGTGCATAGTTCTATTAATTATGTTCTCTTTGAGTCCAGGCTGAAAGACATGGGAAAGACAAAAACCCAGGAAATTCACCTGTGGATCATTCATTCTTTCTCCATCCACGTGCCACCATTATTTTCAGGATCCTCAGAGAGCTCCCTCAGTCACTGTGTCCCAGGTTTTAGTTTCATTTGATAGGAAAGAAAGAATGGAGGATGCTTATTCCATCTATTTCAACTCTTCAATCTGCAACACCAGATGGCTTATGGAGATGATGATGCACTACCAGAAGTTTAACTAAGCACCCTCAAAGTTGTGGTATGAGGGTGTGTGGTTCTAGGTTTACTAGAACACTTGATTTCAGGCCCTGGTGTGTGGCTACCGGTCTGGAAAATGTGTTCTTTTCAATAAGCATCAGATAACGAGTCCAGAAGCAATTTTCATTCACTTGGGATGGACAATGGCATACATTCAGTCTTGCCTTTGCTCTCTGTCACAGAATATTCTGCAGGGATCCTCTCCTATGTATGTTCTAGTTACTATTTCTGTATAAAATATCATCCCAAGTTTGAGTCACTTAAACAATACTCATTTCCTGATGTTCCATTATGTCTGTGAGTCAGAAATTCAGGAAGGCTCAGGGGAAGTTGTGGTTCAAAGTCTCACATGTGATTGCAGCTTTACTTGTAATCACTTATTTAATCCTCCACACAGCCCTTTGAGGTACGTGCTGTTATTCTTGGCCTCCCTTTACAGAGGCACGGTGAAGTTGAGTAAATTCCTAAATTCACCCAGCTGCGGCAGAGTGGGGCTGGAGCAGGAATCAGACACACCCACAGGAGTGAGATCAGAGAAGCTGGTACTCATCCTCCATCAACTCCTCATCCCACCCCCAACTCGGCTCCCCAGCATGATCCCATACCCCCAACAGGAGTTGCAAGAAGACACAGGAGCAATACAGCAGACTTGTATTGAGCCCCAACTCTGTGCCAGGGTTTACTCTAGGCATTCTTTGAGATGAATTTGATTAATCCTCCCAAGAACCCTTGAGAGTTGTATTATCATTGCCCCATTTCACAGATGCAAAGTCTGAGACAGAGAGATGGAGTCACTTGCCCAGGACACACAACTAGTAAGTGAGGAGCCATGATGTGAACCCAGGCTCTCTGACTCTTTGGGCTCTGTTGTGTTTCTGGATAAATCTGCTCACAGCCATTGTCCTTCATCCAAGGCTCTGTGAGCCTGCCTTGTTCAGTGGCATTTCCTCTCATATTCTACAGAGGCCACTGAAGACTCTGTGGGACACCCACAGCAAATAGGAAAGATGTTCCACGAGCTGGAGTTGATCATCCAGGGGGAGGGAGGACTGCAGGGCTCACCATAGCCATGAATTCTCTGGACCACTAAGGGGCAGGCTCTGGCTCCTCAGGTCCAGAATCCAACACAGCAGAGGTGTTCTCAGGGGAAAGGAAGAAGGCAGGTCAGTCACAATGACCAACCATTTAGAGCCACACCTGCCTCAAATGTAACATAGTGAGGAGGAGGAAATATGCTTGAGCATGATACCAGATCGATGCAATGTTGACATATTGGAAGCCATATTGTAGAAAACAAGTCATACTGCAACTTTGAATGACCTCTGCCTAACAAATCCAGCTGGGTATGCACCCTCTAAGGGATCTACCTACCTGCTCTGCAGATTTTATGATGTCTGCTTGTGTGTGTACTTCCAAGCAGCAATAAGATGATAATTCTGTTCTTTTGAGTTCCTTAGGAATGTGATAGTCCCCAGACAGAGAGTCTATGCTGACAGCCATCATCAAATGACAACTGAAAGATCGAGGGTCAACATTCCTGACTCCTCTCCCCTATAACCCACTGGCCTATATAACTGCTTCAAGATTCTGTGCTACTGGTCTGGGTGAAAACCCTCTTAAGATGGTTCTTTAGGACAGTAGTCCCCACAGCTTCTGATCCGCTAGCTTATCACTTAAGAAAATGCCCTTTCTCTGGCACCATCTTGCCTCTTGACAATTGGCTTTTGTCTTGTGGTGAGCAGATCGTGCTCTTTGTGTGGCCCCATCTGAGACTCCAGTTCCCCCCTTTTGTTGTTTGTTCCTCAATCTTGAGAGAGATTCTGCTGATGAGGGCCATGGGTTGCTCCAGTCTCTTAGTAAGATGGCGATGCAGGTGGGCTCCCAAAGTTAGGCCTATATTGTGTAAGCAAGTAACCAGGTACTTAATAAGAAGCATTTCTAGAGAAACAAAAAGAAAAACAAGATGAATAGTGGTAGCAAATTAGAAACCAGTTTCTGAGCCCAGGGGGAAGCCAGTCAAATGGTTTCTTGATGTCAGAGTTGAAGCATCTTTTGGAGTTTGAAATGTCTCTCACGATGTCATCAGATGTTCAGGTATCTTTCTGAGTGGCTTAAACAGCAACAGACATGAATGTCTCATAAGTTTATATCCAGCTTTCCAGCTTCAGTTTGCAGGGCTTCAGGAAAAAGGGCAGCTTCAGTTCTCAATGATTTCAAGTAGAAATGATGAAAAAATTAAAAATATTCGTTGGGAGATTTATAACCAGTTATGTTAGGACAATAGAAGAATTCAGGATCTGGTCCAGTTTACGGATAGAAAATAAAAGCCTTACAGATCATTATCGGAATGAGAACCTAATATCCATGAATGTGTACTATATTTTCTACTGAAACGTCACTTTTCTCTCTAAAATCACCCTCATTTTTAGCTAAGATAGCAAATTAAGACTCATTGGTTTGTAAAATGCCTAATTTCAGTAAACTTGGCCCAATTATTTACATAAGTACAGCAAGAATAGCAATTGATCATATAGGCTCTTTCACATCTGATTTACTGGAACTTTTCTTTTTAATTGAAGCCATAATAATTTACAATATTGTGACATTTCAGTCATACATTATTATTTGCCTGTCCCCATATAAGTGCTCCCCTTCACCCTTTTTGCCCACTCCGCAACCCCCATCCCCCGGTAACCACTGAACTGTTCTCTTTGTCCGTGTGTTTATCTTCCACATATGAGTGAGTTCATATGGTGTTTGTCTTTCTCTGCCTGGCTTGTTTCACTTAAAATAATACCCTCAAGGTCCATCCGTGTTTTTGCAAATGGGACGATTTTGTCTTTTTTTATGGCTGAGTAGTATTCCATTGTATTTATATATACCACATCTCATTTATCCAATCCTCGGTCAGTGAGCGCTTGGGTTGTTTCAATGTCTTAGCTATCGTGAATAATGCTGCAATGAACACAGGGTTGCATAAGTCTCTTTGAATTGTTTGTTTCAAACTCTTTGGATAAATAGCCAGTATTGGGATAGCTGGGTCATATGATATTTCTACTGTTAATTTTTTTGAGAACTCTCCATACTTTTTTCCGTTGTAGTTGCACCAGTTTGAATTCCCACCAGCAGTGTATGAGGGTTCCCTTTGCTCCACAGCCTCTCCAACATTTGTTATTTTTTGTTTGGTGATTGTAGCCATTTTAACGGGTATTAGGTAATATCTTAGTGTCGTTTTTACTTGCGTTTCCCTGATGATTAGTGATGTTGAACATCTTTTCATGTGCCTATTGGCCATCTGTGTATCTTCTTTGGAGAAATGTCTGTCCATATCCTCTGCCCATTTTTTGATCTGGTTGTTTGTTTTTTTGTTGTTGAGTTGTGTGAGTTCTTTATGTATTATTGAGATTAACCCCTTGTGAGATATATGATTTGCAAATATGTTCTCCCAGTTGGTGGGCTGTCTTTTTGTTTTTATCCTGGTTTCTTTTGCCTTGCAGAAGCTCTTTAGTCTGACGAAGTCCCACTTGTTTATTTTTGCTTTTGTTTCCCTTGTCTGAGAAGACATGGTATTTGAAAAGATCCTTTTAAGACCGAAGTCAAAGAGTGTACTATCCATATTTTCTTCTAGAAGGTTTATGGTTTCAGGTCTTACCTTCAAGTCTTTGATACATTTTGAGTTTATTATTGTGTATGCTGAAAGACAGTGGGCTACTATCGTTCTTTTGTGTGTGGCCGTCCAGTTTTCCCAACACCATTTTTTTTTTTGAGGGAGATTGGACCTGAGCTAACATCTGCTGCCAATCCTCCTCTTTTTTGGTGAGGAAGACTGGCCTTAAATTAACATGCATGCCCATCTTCCTCCACTTTATACGTGGCATACCTACCACAGCATGGCTTGCCAAGCAGTGCTTAGGTCTGCACCCAGGATCCAAACTGGTGAACCCTGGGCCGCGGCAGCAGAACGTGTGAAGTTAACCACTGTGCCACCAGGCCGGCCATTCCCAGCACCATTTATTGAAGAGACTTTCCTTTCTCCATCGTATGTTCTTAGCACCTTTGTCAAAGATTAGCTTCCATAGATGTGTGTTTTTATTTCTGGGCTTTCAATTCTGTTCCATTGATCTGTCTGCCTGTTTTTGTACCAGTACCATGCTGTTTTGATTGCTATAGCTTTGTAGCACATTTTGAAGTCAGGGATTGTGTTGCCTCCAGCTTTGTTCTTTTTTCTCAGGATTGCTTTAGCTATGCAGGGTCTTTTGTTGCCCACATGAATTTTAAGATTCTTTGCTCTGTTTCCATGAAGAATGTCATGGGGATTCTGATTGGGATTGCATTGAATCTGTAGATTGCTTCAGGTAGTACGGACATTTTAACTATGTTTATTCTTCCAATCATGTGCATTGAATATCTTTCCACTTCTTTATGTCATCATAGATTTCTTTCAGTAATGTCTTACAGTTTTCATTGTATAGGGCTTTCACTTCCCTGGTTAAATTTATTCCCAGATATTTTATTCTTTTTGTTGCTATGGTAAATGGGATTGTATTCTTGAGTTCTCTTTCTGTTCATTCATTATTAGAGTACAGAAATGCTACTTATTTTTGTGAGTTGATTTGTACCCTGCAACTTTACTGTAGTTACTGATTATTTCTAATAGTTTTCCAATGGATTCTTTAGGATTTTCTATATATAAAATCATGTTATCTGCAAACAGCAAGAGTTTCACTTCTTCATTTCTTATTTGGATTCCTTTTATTCCTTTTCTTGCCTAATTGCTCTGGCCAAAACCTCCACTACTATGGTGAATAAGAGTGGTGAGAGTGGGCACCCTTGTCTTGGTCCTGTTCTCAGGGGCATGGTGTTCAGTTTTACCCCATTGAGTACAATATTGGCTGTGGGTTTGTCACATATGGCCTTTATTATGTTGAGATACTCTCCTTCTATCCCCATTTTGTTAAGGTTTTTTATCACAAATGGATGTTGGATTTTGTCAAATGATTTCTCTGTGTCTATTGAGATGATCATGTGAGTTTTAGTCCACATTTTGTTAATGTGTTGTATCACATTGAATGGTTTGCAGATGTTGAACCATCCCTGTGTCCCTGGTATAAATCCCACTTGATCATGGTGTATGATCTTTTTGATGTATTACTGTATTGGGGTTGCCAGTATTTTGTTAAGGACTTTTGCATCTATGTTCATCAGCAATATTGACCTGTAGTTTTCCTTTTTTTGCGTTATCTTTGTCAGGCTTTGGCATGAAAGTGATGTTGGCCTCATAGAATGTTTTAGGAAGTGTTCTGTCTTCCTCAATTTTTTGGAATAGTTTGAGAAGGATAGGTATTAAATCTTCTCTGAATGTTTGGTAGAATTCTCCAGGGAAGCCGTCTGGCCCTGGACTTTTCTGGGAGAGAGGTTTTTGATTACTGCTTCTTTCTCATTACTTGTGATTAGTCTATTCAGATTACCTATTTCTTTTTTTCTTTTTTTAAAGATTTTAATTTTTTTCCTTTTTCTCCCCAAAGCTGCCTGGTACATGGTTGTATATTCTTAATTGTGGGTCCTTCTAGTTGTGGCATGTGGGATGCCACCTCAGCATGGCTTGGTGAGCGGTGCCATGCCCGCACCCAGGATCTGAACCAGTGAAACCCTTGGCCACCACAGCGCAGCGTGTGCACTTAACCACTTGACCACAGGGCCAGCCCCTATCTATTCTTGATTCAGCTTCGAGAGGTTGTAAGAGTCCAAGAATGTATCCATTTATTTTAGATTGTCCAATTTGTTGGCGTATACTTTTCATAGTATTCTATTAGAATCTTTTGTATTTCTATGGTATCCATTGTAATTTCTCCTCTTTTATTTCTAATTCGATTTATTTGAGCTTTCTCTCTTCTTTTCTTTGTGAATCTGGCTAAGGCTTTTTAATTTTGTTTGTCTTCTCAAAGAACAAGCTCTTTGTTTCACTGATCCTTTCTACTGTCTTTTTGTTTCAATTTCATATATTTCTGCTCTGAGTTTTATTATTTCCTTCCTTCTTCTGACTTTGCGCTTTGTTTGTTTTCCTCTTTCCAGCTCTGTTAGGTGTAGTTTGAGATTGCTTTTATGGAACTTTTCTTGTTTGTTAAGGTGAGCCTGTATTGCGATGAACTTCTCTCAGAATGGATTTTGCTGCATCCCATATGAGTTGGTATAGTACGTTTCATTTGCATTTGCATTTGCATCCAGATATTTTTTAATTTTTCTTTTAATTTCTTCAATGATCCATTGTTTGTTCAGTAGCCTGCTATCTAGTCTCCACATCTTTGTCCCTTTCTCAGATTTTTTCTTGTAAATAATTTCTAGTTTCATAGCATTATGGTTGGAAAAGATGCTTATTATTATTTCAATCTTCTGAAATTTGTTGAGGCTTGCCTTGTTTCCCAACAGATAGTCTATCCTTGAGAATGTCGCATGAGCACTTGAGAAGAATATGTATTCTGCTATTTTTGGATGAAGTGTTCTCCATATGCTTATTAAGTCCATCTAGTCTAGTATCTCATTTAATTCTACTCTTTCCTTGTTGACTTTCTGTCTGGATGATCTATCCATTGATATGATTGCAGTGTTGAGGTCCCCTACTATTATTGTGTTGTTGTTAATATCTCCTTTTAAGTTTGTTAATAGTTGTCTACGTACTTTGGTGCTCCTGTGTTGTGTGTATATGTATTTATAAGTGTTATGTTTTCTTGGTGGAGTGTCCTTTTATCATTATATGCTGGCCCTCTTTGTCTCTCTTTACCTGTTTTATCTTGAAGTCTACTTTGCCTGATATAAGTATGGCAATACCTGCTTTCTTTTGTTGGCCATTAGCTTGGAGTATCACCTTCCATCCCTTCACTCTGAGCCTGTGTTTGTTGTTGGAGCTGAGATGTGTTTCCTGGAGGCAGCATACTGTTAGGTCTTGTTTTTTAATCCATCCTGACACTCTGTGTGTTTTGATTGGAGGATTCAATCCATTTACATTTAGAGTGATTGTTAATATATGAGGGCTTAATGCTGCCATTTTATCACTCATTTTCTGGTTCTCCTGGACTTCCTTTGTCTCTCGTCCCATGTATTTCGGACTTCCAATTAAGTTAGGTAGTTTTCTATGCTGGTTTTCTTAGTTTTCTCATTATTTATTATATCTGTCTCTATTCTATTTATTTGTTTAGTGGTGACCAGGAGGTTTGTATGAAAAATCTCATAGATGAAAAAGTCCATTTTCTGATAATCTCTTATTTTCTTACAATCAGCCAATTCCACCCCTTTTCTCTTTTCCTCTTGAGTTGTTTTTGTCACATCTTGTTCAATCTTGTGGTGTGGGTTGTGGTTACAATGACAAGATTATATTTATTACTGGTATTTTCCTTCCCTTTATCTTTAATGTTATACTTCAGTGTTTTCTAACCTGTTCTGATGGATGGCTTCAATTTTCTGATTTTGTCTACCTATTTATCACCTTACTCATTGTTTTGGAACCCCTTTCTTCTTTGTTTTTTCAAGGATCAGGCCCTTCTAGAGGATTTCTTGTGGGTGGGGTCTTAAGGCAATGAACTCCCTTGGCTTTTGTTTATCTTGGAAAGCTTGTATTTCTCCATCATGTCTGAAGGATGCTTTCACTGGATAGTGTATTCTTGGCAGAAATGTTTTGTCTTTCATAGATTTGAATATATCATTCTACTCTCTGCTAGCCTATAATGTTTCCACTGAGAAATTCGTTGAAAGCATGATAGGGGATCCTTTGTAAGTTATTTTCTTCTGCCTTGCTGCCCTTAGTATTTTTCCTTTGTCACTGACTTTTGCCAGCTTCTTTACTATATGGCTTGGAGAAGGCCTTTTTCATTGATATAGTTGGGTGATCTATTTGCTTCTTTCCTTTGCATTTCCAGCTCCTTCCCTAGGTTGGGGAAGTTCTCCACTATTATTTCTTTGACAAGCTTTCTGCTCCATTCTCCTTCTCCCTCTTGAATACCTATAATGCTTATGCTGCATTTCCTAATTGAGACAGATATTTTTCAGAGAATTTCTTCATTTCCTTTTGGTCTTAGTTCTCTCTCCTCCTCCATCTAAAGCATTTCTATGTGTCTGTCCTCCATATAGCTGAATTTTTCCTCCACAATATCAATTCTATTGTTTAGGGAATCCATATTTTTCTTTGTCTCTTCTGTTGTGTTTTTCATCTCCAATATTGCTCATTGGTCCTTCTTTATAGTTTCAATCTCTTTTGTGAAGTAGCTCCTAAGTTCATTGAACTTTCCATCTGCATTTTCTTGTAACTCATTGAGTTTTTTTTATAATAGCTATTTTGAATTCCCTTTCCTTTAGATTATAGATTTCTGTGCCTTCATAGTCGATTTCTGAGTACTTGTCATTTTCCTCCTGGTCCGAAGATTTAGTATATTTTTTCATATTGCCAGACTTGTGCAGTAGATGTGTGCTTCTGCATTATGGTAGTATTTGATCACCACTTCCACTTGCCACCACTGGGTGGAACTGAACAGCTGCATATCCTAAGCCTGCTGTGATCTGCGGCTCAGCTCACTTCAACTGATCTAGGTCACTTGGTTGGGGGAGGGGAGTGACACTTTCTTTCTTCTGAGTTACCACAGGGGCTTCTTGCTCTTCCCTTGCTACCTGCTCTCCTTGGGTGTTAGCTTGATAAAGACACCACTGCTGTAGCTAGCTACCTCTGTGTGGGGGTTTTCCCCTGGGCTGTGAGGGACCTTGGAGAGAGATTGTGTTCCCATGAAGGGCTGCTCCCTCCCCCCTTTCCTCTTGAGGCTGTGTGCAGTCCCTAGGTCAATGCACTTCTGGAGGGAGAGAAGATTTCTCTTACCTCTTGCCAGTTTCTCAGGGAGGGGAGTCTCCAGCAACTCCACCTTCTGAAGTATGGCTGCATGGGTCTCTGAAACATCTTTTGTGTTGTGTGGATGCCCTCTGTTTGAATATGAATCTCCTTTTCATTGTATCTTAGAGGGGAGAGATTATGGGGAGAGCTCACTCTGCCATGAAGCTGACTTCACTCTCTGGAACTTTTTATAAGGAATCTCAGATTGAACTTTAAAGGCCTCTCAAGGCCAGGAAAACAAAGCCAAGCACTTGTCATCAGATTTGGCCTTTAATGCCTACAGATTTGGGTGGATTCTTCTCTTCTTGAGGTCCCTCAAAATATTCTGAGTTACGAGGAACCTGACAGAGAAGTGACATTCTTTAATCACCTGGTAACGTTGCTGGGAAGCCTGTAGGCAAGGTAGCAGGCCAACATTTCCAGGTGGCTTTATTCCATAAAGTCAAACTTTATTCCTCAAAAGCTGTCTTGTCATACTTGAGTCTGAATATTTCTCTCAAATGTGACATTCCAGGCAAAGGCTTGGTAATACAACCAATGTTTTTGATTGTGTGCTGTTATAAGGAGAACAGATTCTTATGATCTTATGCAAATAGCTATATTGCCTTGAAAACAATACTCACTCAACAAGAGTTTCCAAATCCTGCAGGGATCATATATGGAGAAAAAATAAATAAACGCTTCAACTTTACTTAAAAGGATCTAATTTTACCAAATTGCTGTAAGTCATAGTTAGCTTAAAAGAAGAGAAAAAGATTTCCGTAAATGTGGAAAAAACAAAACACCAAAAAATCAGCAGAACCTCAAAGGAAAAGTCATAAAAATTATAATCGTCTTCATCAGTTCATTCACTCCTGTGTAATTGATTCTTGATCTTAATCTGCTAGCAGTATTATGAGGCCATCAGTTTTTCCGTTAGAGTTTTGTAATTTCTTACCTAGTTCAGTTTAATGATGTGAAAGTTGATTGAAACCTGTATTCTAGAGTAAGTGACGGATTCCTTTCCATGAATCTTTCTGAAGATGAAACGTTTGCAAAAACATCAGAATAAAACATCTGTCTTCAAATAACAAGAGACTCAAAATGGCCATTGACAAAGATGCTGGGCTATTTCTATGACATAAAACACTTCAAGATAATAATGAGAATTATGGCTGACAACCAGGACAGAGCAGAATTTTGGAATGTTACATAATTTTTAAAATTTTTTATATCAATAACATTTACCCACAGAATAACAACTAAGAAGGTTTGTCACCACTTATGTGACAATGCCTCCCATGTAATTTAACATATCAAATAAGCCTAATGAGTTTATTAACTTCATATTTCTAGAAAAAGAAAAAAACTTTCTTTGAGCAGCCCCAGGGGTCCTCTGAAAATTTTCAAAGGAAAACTTTTTCCGTCAAGAAAAAGACTTCATTTAGGATTTGTATTTTGGGGGACGCTTGTTAAATATATTAAAATGTTTTAAAACACTTGGTCAAATAGGAAACAACACTCACTGTGAAACAATGCTCAGTTATCCATTCAATCAGAGTGGCAACGAAACAGTCAAGGGAAAAGAAACAGTTAAAACAGTGGGGAAAAAAACTTTAATAGAGAGATCTCAGTCTTTTTGAACATAGAAAATTATCTTAACAAAACATAAATCTGTCTTTAAGGTAAACTTACTGAAAAATAAAGAAAAACCTTCTATAACCTCTTTATCAAGAGCAGATTACAAGTCCAGGAAAATTATCCTTTTAAGAGAGAGAGAACCAAATTTTAATGTTTACACCAGCTTATTTTTGACATTAAAACTCATTTACTCGTTAGATTTACTTCAATCTCAGCCAACTTGACTTTTCTTAGGGTTCCTCTTCCATAAACCATCTAGAACTTTCTTTTTACATGGAGAGTTTGTCCCATGCCTTTCTTTTTCCTTTCTAATCCTTTAGGACAAATGTGTTTTTCTTAACAAAACAAACGAAAATATTTCCAATCTTGGTACATTCTTTACTGAAAATACACATCTTACTTTCCTTGAATACAAAGACCTTTTCCTTATTAATTTTTAGTAGCTTTAATCACATATATTAATTAAAATTCTTAATGTTTACACATCTTTCTTTTTAGTGAGAACTAAATAGTAAGCAATTATGAACTGTCTTTTCTATTACCATTCTGTGGCTTGGCAAATTTATAAATATCTTTCATAGTTTATAGAAACATCTTACTTTATAGTCCAATCTTTTAGCAAGATACAGGACATGTTTACTAATAGACCCAAACATTTTTTAGTTTCTCTGTAGTAAAAATCCCAAAGTGCATAAACTTAGGCATATTTAGTGATAATGTTTCGGTATGTTATCTTATATGAAAATGACCCAGATAGATATTCAATGAATTTCTTATCATTTAATTTTACCTAGCAAAACTTTAAAGTTTAAAGATATCAGAGAGATTTTGGAAGTTATCTTGAATATACATGCCATAACACGTAAGAATTTCACCCAACACTTTTGTCTTTTTCCCAACTATTTAGTTTACTCATTCCCAATAATTATTTAGATTGCTATAAACCTCCATGAGACATAAGGCAAAATTAGCCATCATTTTAAGTTATCATTTTTGCTAACCAGTTTGTAATAGAGATGACGTCAGCTTATTTGACCAATAAAAATAGAATAAAGGCTGCATGTCTCCATCATAGCTGATGCTGATAATTCTGAGGACATGTCCATTTTAATCAAACCAACAATTTAAAATAAGCTTTCAGTGACCAAAGACTAACTTGTATTGTATTAACTTGTAAGACATTTGAGTTAGTTTCTATTACATTTAGAAATAACTTATATAAGTACTTACTTTAAGCCAATTGAATAGAGCTCTTTAGAAATTATACCATCCAGAGGTAGAATATCAGCATATAACATACATATAGACACACATACACAGCTATTGTTTTAAAATTACTGCCATGAGTCAGGTACAGTATTACAAAGATCCCTAGTCACGAATCCAAATTTTGTCTTAAGCCTTTTTACTAACATTTGTGGAGAAGACACTCAAGATGCTAGATTTTTGGTGAGGGTGCTCTTATGGCTATTTTTCTTTCCTTTTTCCTTTTTTCTCTCCTCAGTCCTAGGATTTAGTTATGTGCTACATATTCCCTGGAGGGTTTGCAAGCTCTTTGAGATAAGAGAAATGGGGGTAACCTGAACTGCTTCCCTAAGGCTGTATTTCCAGTCTTGTAAGGAGTTTTTAAGGACAATTGCTCGTGATTTCTCAGAAATTGGGTTGTAATTGAAACGACATTATAGGTTGATCTGCCTGTCCAACTACATAACAAAGGCGCAGAGAAACTACTTAAATTTTCTCCAAGATGGCATTTCTGGGGAATATTTGCCCTATCAGGTTTTTTTTTTTTTTTTTTTTGAGGAAGATTATCCATGAGCTAACATGTGCCGCCAATCCTCCTATTTTTGCTGAGGAAGATTGGCCCTGAGCTAACATCTGTGCCCATCTTACTCTATTTTTTATGCGGGACGCCTGACCACAGCATGGCTTGATAAGCAGTGTGTAGCTTTTCCCCAGGGATTCAAAGAGGCAAAACCCAGGCCACCGAGGCGAGGTGACAAACCTAACCACTATGTGACCAGGCCAGCCCCACCCTATCAGTTTTTAATGTCCCAATATCTAAAAGAATTTTGAGAGGAACAGGGGAGGCTTTGGGATGGGAAAAGGACAGGCAAACTTTGAGTCGCCTTCTAGAGCCCTACCTCTGGCCCTGCAGGAATTTGCAAGACAAAGATGGTTGTTTCCAGTTCCCCAAAGAACTAGAAAGAGGTTGACTCCCCTTTCAGCTACATTTTTTCAATTTAGAAGTTTTTCCCATTTAAGGATCTGTCCTCTGACCTTTTTTTTTTTTTTTTTTTTTATTAATGTTATGATAGATTACAACCTTGTGAGATTTCAGTTGTGCATTTTTGTTAGTCATGTTGTGGGTACACCACTTCCCCCTCCGTACCCTCCCCCCACCCCCCCTTTTCCCTGGTAACCACCAATCAGATCTCCTTCTCAATATACTAATTTCCACCTATGAGTGGAGTCATATAGAGTTCGTCTTTCTCTGACTGACTTATTTCGCTTAACATAATACCCTCGAGGTCCATCCACATAGTTGTGAATGGGCCAATTTCGTCTTTTTTTATGGCTGAGTAGTATTCCATTGTGTATATATACCACATCTTCTTTATCCAATCATTAGTTTCTGGGCATGTAGGCTGGTTCCACGTCTTGGCTATTGTAAATAATGCTGCAATGAACATAGGGGTGCAACGGACTCTTGAGATATCTGATATCAGGTTCTTAGGATAGATACCCAGTAATGGGATGGCTGGGTCATAGGGTATTTCTATTTTTAACTTTTTGAGAAATCTCCATACTGTTTTCCATAGTGGCTGTACCAGTTTGCATTCCCACCAACAGTGTATGAGGGTTCCTCTTTCTCCACAACCCCTCCAACATTTGTCGTTCTTGGTTTTGGATGTTTTTGCCAATCTAACGGGGGTAAGGTGATATCTTAGTGTAGTTTTGATTTGCATTTCCCTGATGATTAGCGATGATGAACATCTTTTCATGTGTCTATTGGCCATATTCATATCTTCTTTTGAGAAATGTCTGTTCATGTCCTCTGCCCATTTTTTGATCGGGTTGTTTGTTTTTTTGTTGTTAAGCAGTGTGAGTTCTTTGTATATTATGGAGATTAACCCTTTGTCGGATAAGTGGCTTGTAAATATTTTTTCCCAATTAGTGAGCTGTTTTTTTGTTTCAATCCTGTTTTCCCTTGCCTTGAAGAAGCTCTTTAGTCTGATGAAGTCCCATTTGTTTATTCTTTCTATTGTTTCCCTCAACTGAGGAGTTACAGTGTCCGAAAAGATTCTTTTGAAACTGATGTCAAAGAGTGTACTGCCTATATTCTCTTCCAAAAGACTTATTGTCTCAGGCCTAATCTTTAGGTCTTTGATCCATTTTGAGTTTATTTTGGTGTGTGGAGAAAAAGAATGGTCAATTTTCAATCTTTTGCATGTGTCTGTCCAGTTTTCCCAGCACCATTTGTTGAAGAGACTTTCTTTTCTCCATTGTAGGCCCTCTGCTCCTTTGTCGAAGATTAGCTGTCCATAGATGTGTGGTTTTATCTCTGGGCTTTCAATTCTGTTCCATTGATCTGTGGACCTGTTTTTGTACCAGTACCATGCTGTTTTGATCACTGTAGCTTTGTAGTATGTTTTGAAATCGGGGATTGTGATTCCGCCGGCTTTGTTTTTCTTGCTCAGGATTGCTTTAGCAATTCGCGGTCTTTTGTTGCCCCATATGAATTTTAGGATTGTTTGTTCAATTTCTGTGAAGAATGTTCTTGGGATTCTGATTGGGATAGCATTGAATCTGTATATTGCTTTAGGTAGTATGGACATTTTAACTATGTTTATTCTTCCGATCCATGTGCAAGGGATGTCTTTCCATCTCTTTATGTCATCGCCTATTTCTTTCAAGAGAGTCTTGTAGTTTTCATTGTATAGATCCTTCACTTCCTTGGTTAAGTTTATCCCAAGGTATTTTATTCTTTTCGTTGCTATTGTGAATGGGATAGAGTTCTTGAGTTCTTTTTCTGTTAGTTTATTGTTAGTGTATAGAAATGCTACTGATTTATGCACGTTAATTTTATACCCTGCTACTTTGCTGTAGTTGTTGATTATTTCTAATAGTTTTTCTGTGGATTCTTTGGGGTTTTCTATGTATAAGATCATGTCGTCTGCAAACAACGAGAGTTTTACTTCTTCGTTACCTATTTGGATTCCTTTTATTTCTTTTTCCTGCCGAATTGCTCTGGCCAGCACCTCCAGAACTATGTTGAATAGGAGTGGTGAAAGTGGGCACCCTTGTCTTGTTCCTGTCCTCAGAGGGATGGCTTTCAGCTTTTGTCCATTGAGTATGATGTTGGCTGTGGGTCTATCATATATGGCCTTTATTATGTTGAGGTACTTTCCTTCTATACCCATTTTACTGAGGGTTTTTATCATAAATGGGTGTTGGATCTTGTCGAATGCTTTCTCTGCATCTATTGAGATGATCATGTGGTTTTTGGTTTTCATTTTGTTAATGTAGTGTATCACGTTGATTGACTTGCGGATGTTGAACCATCCCTGTGTCCCTGGTATAAATCCCACTTGATCATGGTGTATAATCTTTTTGATGTATTGCTGTAATCGGTTTGCCAAAATTTTGTTGAGGATTTTTGCATCTATGTTCATCAGTGATATCGGCCTGTAGTTCTCCTTCTTTGTGTTGTCCTTGTCAGGTTTGGGGATCAGAGTGATGTTGGCTTCATAGAATGTGTTAGGGAGTTCTCCATCTTTCTCAATTTTCTGGAACAGTTTGAGGAGAATAGGTATTAAGTCTTCTTTGAATGTTTGGTAGAATTCTCCAGAGAAGCCGTCTGGTCCTGGACTCTTGTTTTTGGGGAGGTTTTTGATTACCGTTTCTATTTCCTTACTTGTGATTGGTCTATTCAGATTCTCCATTTCTTCCTGATTCAGTTTGGGGAGATTGTAGGAGTCTAGGAATTTGTCCATTTCTTCCAGGTTGTTCAATTTGTTGGCATATAGTTTTTCATAGTATTCTCTTATGATCTCTTGTATTTCATTGGTATCTGTTGTGATTTCTCCTCTGTCATTCCTGATTTTATTAATTTGCGATTTCTCTCTTCTTTTCTTGGTGAGTCTGGCTAGGGGTTTGTCAATTTTGTTAATTCTTTCGAAGAACCAACTCTTTGTTTCATTGATCCTTTCTATTGTCTTTTTTGTTTCAATATCGTTTATTTCTGCTCTTATTTTTATTATTTCCCTCCTTCTACTGACTCTGGGCCTTGTTTGTTCTTCTTTTTCTAGTTCTGTTAGGTGTCGTTTGAGGTTGCTTACGTGAGCTTTTTCTTGTTTAGTGAGGTGAGCCTGTATTGCGATGAATTTCCCTCTTAGGACTGCTTTTGCTGCATCCCAAATGATTTGGTATGTCGTGTTCTCATTTTCATTTGTCTCCAGATAATATTTGATTTCTTCTTTAATTTCTTCAATGATCCATTGTTTGTTGAGAAGCGTGTTGTTTAGTCTCCACATTTTTGCACCTTTCTCTGCTTTTTTCTTGTAGTTGATTTCTAGTTTAATAGCGTTATGATCAGAAAAGATGCTTGATATTATTTCAACTCTCTTGTATTTATTGATGTTTGCTTTGGTTCCCAAAATATGGTCAATCCTTGAGAATGTTCCATGTGCACTTGAGAAGAATGTGTAACCTGCTGTTTTTGGATGAAGTGTTCTATATATATCTATTAAGTCCATCTGGTCTAATTTTTCATTTAATTCTATTATTTCCTTGTTGATTTTCTGTCTGGATGTTCTGTCCATTGGTGTTAATGGTGTGTTGAGGTCCCCTACTATTATTGTATTGTTGTTGATGTCTTCTTTTAGTTCTATTAAGAGTTGCTTTACAAATTTTGGTGCTCCTGTGTTGGGTGCGTATATATTTATAAGTGTTATGTCTTCTTGGTGGAGAGTCCCTTTTATCATTATATACTGTCCCTCTTTGTCTTTCTTTATCTGTTTTGCTTTGAAATCTACCTTGTCTGATATTAGTATAGCGACACCTGCTTTCTTTTGTTCATTATTAGCTTGGAGTATTGTTCTCCATCCCTTCACTCTGAGTCTGTGTTTGTCTTTGGGGCTGAGGTGTGTTTCCTGGAGGCAGCATATTGTTGGATCTTGTTCTTTGATCCATCCTGCCACTCTGTGTCTTTTGATTGGGGAGTTCAATCCGTTTACATTTAGAGTGATTATTGAGACGTGGTGGCCTACCACTACCATTTTGTGTCTTGTTTTCCGGTTTTCTTCAGTTTCCTTTGTTTCTCGTCCCATGGTTTAATCTGTTCTGATGTAGAGCTGCTACTCTCTGTTGTTGTCCTTCTACTTATCTCCTCTGCTCTTTGTTTTGTAGTCCCTTTCCTTTTTTGGATTTTTCAGGAATGAGGGTTTTCCTGAGGATTTCCTGAAGAGGAGGTTTTGTGGCAATGAACTCCCTTAATTTTTGTTTATCTGGGAAAGTTTTTATTTCTCCATCGTATTTGAAGGATATTTTCGCTGGGTAGAGAATTCTCGGCTGTAGGTTTTTGTCCTTCAGATTTTTGAATATATCATTCCACTCTCTTCTAGCCTGTAAAGTTTCTGCTGAGAAATCTGCTGATAGCCTGATGGGGGTTCCTTTGTAGGTTAGTTTCTTTTGCCTGGCTGTCCTTAATATTTTCTCCTTGTCGTTGACTTTTGCTAGCTTCACTACTATATGCCGTGGAGTTGGTCTTCTTGCATTGATAAAGTTTGGAGATCTATTGGCTTCTGTCACCTGAAGATCCATCTCCCTCACCAGATTTGGGAAGTTCTCAGCCATTATTTCTTTGAATAGGTTTTCTGCCCCTTTCTCCTTCTCTTCTCCCTCTGGTATACCTATAATCCTTACGTTGCATCTCCTAATTGTGTCTGATAATTCTCGGAGAGTTTCTTCATTTCTTTTAAGTCTTGCTTCTCTCTCCTCCTCTGCCTGCAACAATTCTATATTGCCATCTTCCAAATTGCTAATTCTTTCCTCCATATTATCGGCCCTACTGTTCAGAGCATCTAGATTTTTCTTAATCTCCTCTATTGTGTTCTTCATTTCCAGTATTTCTGTTTGGTTCTTCTTTATCGTATCAAACTCTTTTGTGACATAGCTCCTGAACTCGTTGAGTTGTCGGTCAGAATTCTCTCTTAACTCAGTGAGTATTTTAATGATGGCTGTTTTGAAGTCATCATCATTTAGGTTATATATCTCATTTTCTTTGGGATTGTTTTCTGTGTATTTGTTACTTTCTTTCTGTTCTGGAGATTTGATGTATTTTTTCATATTGCTTGATGATGTTGATTTGTGCCTCCGCATGGAGATAGAGTTTAGTTGCTCCTTTCACTTGTTTCAGCTGCTGCGGTGGGGGGAGCAGCTGTTTATACTTCACCAACCAGGAACCCTGTCCGTAGTTGCTAACTGGGCCTGGGCCCCTCTTCGTAGCCACAGTGGCCCTTTGGATTCCCTCCTCTGCCGTGGGGGCCGTCACGGGGGGCTTCAGACTGCAGGTGCCTACTGTTGTTGCCCACCTAGATGCGCTCTCTCCTTGGGGTCTGCAACGGTGTTATGGGCTTTTCCAGCGGCCAGGGGTGGGATCACTTTTATTTGTCGCTCGGTTGCTGTCGGCACCCACCAAATCTCACTTGTCTTCTATGGGTCGCAGGAGAGCTATTGGCATCTTCTACAGTCTGTGGTTAGTACACCTAGCTATGCTGCTTTTGCCCTGGGGTCTTCCAGCCTTGTGGCTGGCGGCTGGGTGCCTTCTACTGGTGCTGTGCAGAGGCTTTCCCTAAGGCTTCTGTGAGCCTGTAGGGTTTCCCCCTAGGCTACTAAGCTGGGTCTCTGGAACTCTCTCCAGCCCCAGTCCTCTCCGAGATCTCCGGCAATCCCTAGCCTCACCTGGTGGGCAACGGCAGCTGGGGGTCGCCCCGCCCTCTGGGTTTCTCTCCGGGCCTCTGCCGGGAGCTCTGAATGCTCAGCGTGGCCCCTCTGCTACCGGCAGACAGAGAGTTTTGTCTGCTGCCCGGGCGGAGCTCCGGCGCTTCTCCACCGGATCGCCGGACCCGCCTTTGAAAGTTCCCCCGCCCTGGTCCTCTCCGAGATCTCCGGCAATCCCTAGTCCCACGGGGCGGGCAACGGCAGCTGGGGGTCGCCCCGCCCTCTGGGCTTCTGTCCGGGCCTCTGCCGGGAGCTCTGAATGCTCAGCGTGGCCCCTCTGCTACCGGCAGACAGAGAGTTTTGTCTGCTGCCCAGGCGGAGCTCCGGCGCTTCTCCACCGGATCGCCGGACCCGCCTTTGAAAGTTCCCCCGCCCCGGTCCTCTCCGAGATCTCCGGCAATCCCTAGTCCCACGGGGCGGGCAACGGCAGCTGGGGGTCGCCCCGCCCTCTGGGCTTCTGTCCGGGCCTCTGCCGGGAGCTCTGAATGCTCAGCGTGGCCCCTCTGCTACCGGCAGACAGAGAGTTTTGTCTGCTGCCCGGGCGGAGCTCCGGCGCTTCTCCACCGGATCGCCGGACCCGCCTTTGAAAGTTCCCCCGCCCCGGTCCTCTCCGAGATCTCCGGCAATCCCTAGTCCCACGGGGCGGGCAACGGCAGCTGGGGGTCGCCCCGCCCTCTGGGCTTCTGTCCGGGCTTCTGCCGGGAGCCCTGAGTGCTCAGCGTGGCCCCTCTGCTACCGGCAGACAGAGAGTTTTGTCTGCTGCCTGGGGGAGCTCCGGCACTTCCCCTCCGGGTCGCCGATCCGGCCTTTGAAAATTCCCCCGCCCCGGTCCTCTCCGAGATCTCCGGCAATCCCTAGTCCCACGGGGCGGGCAACGGCAGCTGGGGGTCGCCCCGCCCTCTGGGCTTCTGTCCGGGCCTCTGCCGGGAGCTCTGAATGCTCAGCGTGGCCCCTCTGCTACCGGCAGACAGAGAGTTTTGTCTGCTGCCTGGCGGAGCTCCGGCGCTTCCCCACCGGGTCGCCGGACCCGCCTTTGAAAGATCCCCTGCCCCGGTCCTCTCCGAGATCTCCGGCAATCCCTAGTCCCACGGGGCGGGCAACGGCAGCTGGGAGACCTCCGTGCCCACCGTGTCTCTCTCTGGGACCCTCCGGGCGCCCCGAGCACCAGGCCGGGTCTCCCCGCCAATGGCGGGGAGAGACTCTCCCCGCGGGCTCAGGTGTGCAACTCCAAAGTTTCCCTCTGCGTTTAGGAGTAATTGCGGGGGGTTTAAGTAGGGTTCTGGTCACCTGTTTCCACCGTCGCTCCTCTGTTGTGTTCTCGCTCCTGCCCTAGATGTGTGTGGATCCTCTGGGGGCGTCCGTTGGAAGAAAGCCGCTTGCGGGTACTAGGCTGCCCGTCGGGGTCGGAGAGTTTTCACCTATTTCCACATCCTCCCGGAGGAAAGTCCGTCCGCCTTCCGATGTATAGTCGCGTGGGTGTCTCAGACGTCCTGAGATGCTGTCTGGATATCCTTTGTCAAGCGATAAGTGTCCAAATAATTGTAGACTCGAAGGGCGAGAGACAAAGAGGACTACTCACGGCGCCATCTTGGAAGAATCTCTTCTCTGTCCTCTGACCTTTGACAAATAGGATCTTAATAGTGACTCAAACCAATAAGCATTTGTGTCTTAACTATAGACCCAAAAGCATCCCCAAAAGAGAGTGCAAAAGAAGCAGCCCTTGTAAGATCCAGAAGGTTCACTCCCAAAAATTATCCAAGAAAGCAAAGGCTTCTGCTGCACAGGTGGTAGTGCACTGACAAGCAACGAAGGTTGAGACAACAAAGGCCCCCAACGGACTGGGATCCCTCATGACCAAGAGGTCATAAAGCCAAACTCTCAAGACATAGAAGAAGACAGAAGAAAAAACTCTCATCTTATGCGTGTTAACAGCTTTAGCTGCACTTTTGGTCTATCAAAGCCAGACTAATATCTAGAGGGGAGGTGCTGTGGAGTTGAGGATTGTGTGTCCTTCAAAGAGTACCTCATCATTGCATGGACATCTTCTTTCTTTTTCTTTCTTTCTTTCTTTCTTTCTTTCCTTATTTTTTGGTGAGGAAGATTGGCCTTGAGCTAACATCTATTGCTGTCTTCTCTTTTTGCCTGACAAAGATTGTTGCTGAGCTAATATCTGTGCCAATCTTGCTCCATTTAATGTGGGATGCCACTACAGTGTGGCTTGACGAGAGGTGCTAGGTCTGCACCCTCCGGGATCCAAACCTATGAACCCCTGGCTGCTGAGGCAGAGCCTGTGAACTTAACCACTATTCCACTGAGCCAGCCCCTGCTTGGACATTTTTTTGAGGTTGATGAGGGACCTGTTGTCATCTACCCAGTTCTGTGACCAACTTTTTCTATCATGGGTGTCTTCTTGAGGTAGCAAGCAATCTAATGGCTCTTAACTGCCCTACTCATGCCCACCAATACTGCAGCCACTTTTGGTTTCCAAGATGTCCCTTAGTGACAGCTTCCACCTTATGCGCATACTCCATAGGCGGGCCTGTCCAGATAACAGGCTTATGAAGATGCCTGCATCTTGCTCTAAGGTTTTTCCTTTTTACGACAAAAGACACACACAAAAAAAACAGAGGCAAGCAAGAATGGTAACTATCTGTGGGAGAAGATCAATAGACCAATGAGTCCTCAGTAGCTCATACTACATACTCGTAGCTAAAATTCATTTAATTTGGGAAAACGCAGCCTAAAGGGCTACATGTGGGGATAGCATTTCCCATTGTTTCAGAATTTAGGCGTGCCTATCAAAAGTATATTTATGCTGCAGCTAGAACCAGATTGCGAAAATTTGGGGCATCCTTGAAATCAAGACCCTTCTAATGAAGGCCTAGCCAAGGCTTTCTTCTAATGACCAATGTAATTCCCCTCAGGCTGACAGCAGTTTGATAGGACCCATAGCCACAAACAAGAGTACAAGCTGCATTTCTGTCTGACTATATCTTACTGAAAAATGGGGTGCCACCACATTTTTCTCCAACTGTATTTTAGGAGTCCCCCCCCCCCCAACTTGACAATTATCAAGCCAAGCCCTCAGGACACAAAACAAGCTTGGTAAGATTCTGCTGTTCTATGTAAACATTTACGGCCTCTGGAAGTTTTTGGTGGAAAGGTGGAGCCCTTGACTCTTTAGAGATTAAAGATTTTTTCTTGTTCCCTGGTTTTGAGGCTGAAAAAGAGCCCAAAATTGGCCACTGTAATTCTAAATTATCTTGCGTTATCTTGCCAGCTGTTTACAGTTATCCCCATTTTATAGGGCTTTTCCCAAGGTGGTTAAACAAACAAGGTAATTCTTAGAGAGAGCTTCTTACGATCAGTGACAAACTCAGTCCTCAAACAGCCAATTTTAACAAATAAAACAGTCAGACGTAAGTACAAACAGACACCAAAATCCAACACTCTGCGACTCTAACTCAGAGCTCAGGACTCTACACCATCATTTTGGGTGCCCCAGAAACTGTAATCCTTTTATATTGATCCCACTATCCTAGCCTTGAGACCTTAACCCAGCAACCAAATCTCACCAGTGGGGCCTCTAACTCACTATCCTGACAAGATATTAGAGAATTTTAGGCACAGGCAGGTTTTCACAAGGTCGCTCACCCAAATGACGTCTGATGCTGGAGCTCTTTACAGACACAGAAAACCCCGACAGCAGTGAACCAGTTTCCAGATTCCAGGTGAAGTCCTATACCTCTTTCCACTCTGGTACGTCACCCTCTTAACCAGATGATCTCTCCCCTCAAAGAGGGGGATCCCAGATGGAGAGGAAGGAAGTTGTCAGTGGTGCACTCCTGAGGTGACTTACCCTACTCCAGATGTGAGCCTGTCAAGGCACTAGAAGTAGGTTTTTCTCTGCCATCCATAGGGAGCATTAGGAAGCAGTTGGCATCCGCATGCGACAGCAGGAAGAGCATATCCTCTAGACAAAGGGAGCCTCAGACTCTTCTAGGGACTTACCTGACAGGTCACTCATCTGAGGTTGACTGGCCATGAGCTGGACTTAAAATCCCACCAGAGTCACCAAGTTTCTCATACCGCACAATGCATGTGATCTGCTCACCTCAAGACAAAAGCCAATAGTCAAGAGGCAAGATGGTGGCAGAAAAAGGGCATAATAAAATAAAATTCACTTAATAAAATAAAATACCACTTAATAAAATTATTAAGTGATAGGCTAGGAAATCAGAAGATGGGGAGACTAGTGTCCTAAAGAACCATCTTAAGGAGGGCACAGAATCTTGAAGCAGTTATATAGGCCAGTGGGTTATAGGGGAGGGGCTTAGGAATGTTGACCCTCTGGTGTTACAGAGTGGGAGTCATCACACCAGATCTTTGAGTTGTCATTTGATGATGACTATCAGCATAGACTCTCTATCTGGGGGGTCATCACCTTCCTAAGGAACTCAAAAGAACAAAGTTATCATCTTATCACTGCTGGGAGATACACATACAAGCAGGGGTCATAAAACCTACAGCAGGAAGATCACCTGGAGGGTGCATATCCAACTGGGTTAGTTAGTCAGAGGTCATTCAAAGTTACAGTATGGTTTGTTTTTTACAATATGGCTTCCCTTTTGTCAACCTGGTGTTGAGCCTGTATCAAGTCTTTCTCCTTGCAATGCACATTGGACCTCAGCCTCCATCATAGGAAACTAGAGAAAGAAGAGTCAACTTAACTCATAGCAAGCAGAAGTGAGGAAGTCATAAGGATCAGAGTAAAGATTAATGAAATAAAAACAGAAAAACAATAGAGAAAATCAATAAAATTAAAATCTTGTTCTCTTAGAAGATTTAGAGATCAATAAATTTAGTTTTTCAACTTTCAGTCGTATCCATCATAACGTGCAGAACCATCTGTAAAACAAGCCCCAGTTTTTTTCCTCTCAGTCAACTGTCATAAAGAACAGCCTCATGAAGCCAAGGTGTGCATCGAGGGATAAGAAGCCATGCAGCACAAGAAGAAGGTGATATGGTGATTTGCAAGAAATATATATTTGGTCTTTCTCTACCCTTCCTGGCACATAGCTCCTAAAACTCGTAATTTCCTGTAGAAGAGCCATAGGGGCATATGTATCTCTTCCATCTGGCTGTTCCTGAGTTATATCCTTTCATAATAAACTGGTAATCTAGCGAGTAAACTGTTTCCCTGAGTTCTATGAGCTGCTCTCACAAATTACTTGAAACAAAAGAAAGGATCATGGGAACCTCTGAAATACAGCCTGCCAGTCCGAGGCATGGGTAACAGCCTGGACTTGTGATTGGCATTCTAATCAGAACCAAGGGGCCACCTTGTGGGACTAAGCCCTTAACCTGGTGTCAGAAGTATGTGAGTTGTAGTATTCAGAGAGCACTGTGTGTAATGTAAGTGAAAACAGTAGTGTGTTTTTTCTCTACAAAGAGTCAAATACATCTGAGTCACCTACTCACACAAATTACTTGTGACTTCACGACCTGCTCAGGCCCAATCTCTTACATCCTGTTTCCAACTGATGAGAAGGATGGCTGCTGTCCATGCCCAATGTTAAGACTTGATAGATCAGATTATATGTAGTCCATGAGGGACATCTCAGGTTGCATGGTTCTTTCATGTGTCATGGTTACATATTCATCTCTACTAGGACTCGGTTCAAGACAGGAGCTGTTTTTCAAAATCCAAACAATTATCTGAAGAACATGATAAGGCTTTTCTCCAAAGCCCTAGAGGTCTGTGCTGTGTTTCTCTTATTAGAGTTTGCCAGAACATCCATAAAACATCCTCATGTGCCATAGATACTTTAAAAGTATAATTGGTTCTGCCCAGCTCATGAGGAGCCAGCCCTGGTGGTCTAAGTGGTTAAGATTCAGCTCACTCACTGCTATGGCCTGGGTTCCTTTCCCCTTCAGGGAACCACACCGCCCTGTAGGTCGGTTGTCATACTGTGGTGGCTGCATGTTGCTGTGATGCTGATGCTGTGCCACCAGTATGTCAAATACCAGCAGGGTCACCCATGACGGACAGGTTTCAGGGGAGCTTCTAGACTAAGACAGACTAAGAAGAAGGGCTGGCCGCCCACTTCAAAAAATATTGGCAATGAAAACCTTATGAAAAGCAGAGGAGCATTATCTGATATAGTAACGGAAGGTGAGAGAATGGCACAAAAAGATCAAGCAGGATTCTGGTCTGCGGTACACAGGGTCTCTAGGAGTCAGAATTGACTCGACAGCACTAACAACAAGGTCATAAGAACAAAGTGGCAGAGAAGCTAGCGCTGCTCGCTAGAGAGCCTTCTCTTGCTCTGATTCCTACTCAAAACTGGTGCCTTAAGACAGTAAATACGTCAGAACAGCACTTTTAATTGTGGTGTATGTTGCCTTAAAAATTAAAATGGCCCATGAAGCTTTGTGCCCTTTTGTAAAAATAGGCATTACAAGGGCACAACAACTTGTTTTTAATCTTGGAAGGGATATTCTTCATGCTCCAAACCATTGTACTCCCAGAAACTTCGTCAAGGTGGTGGGACCCTGGGTCTCCATGAGATTTTGTCTCACCTTCCTGCTCATGTGTATTTTACTATTGCATTTAAGTGCTTGCTAATTCCTGCTCATCGAGTCTAATCAGCATACTGTTAACAATGTATTGCACAAACTTGATGTTCTGTGATGTCAAGAGGATCAGGATTTCTGCAGAATACTTTATGGTGTAGAGGAAGATTGTTGACTGGCCCCAAAGAAAACTATGAAGATGTGTTGAAAGCACCTCCAAGTAAAAATGAGCTGATTCTGATGGTTCCTACAACTTGGTATAGGGGAAAAATGGATTTCATCATAATAGTGCATCCTAGGTGCCAGGGGCTATGTTGATTCTAAGGACAGTGAACAGTCATGTTAAACGGGAATAGGACAAGTATTGTGGTTTTTTTAAAGTGTGTCTGGGCTACATCCTCCAGTTATTTAATGAGATACTAAACTAGATGTTGCTCTGAAGGGAGCTTTCAGTCCATCATGAGATGACTTTATGTTAAAGAGATTATCCTGGATAATCTAGGTGGGACTAAATTCAGTTAGTCGGAAGATCTTAAAAGGCTGAGGGGAGGGAGAGAGACAGAGAGAAAGACAGAATGAGAGAGAAAAAGAAGAAAAAGGAGGAGGAAGGGGAGGAGGAGGATGAGAAAAAGAAGAAACGTTTCCTGTAGACAGCAGCAGCAGCCGTTGGTCTTCCATTCTTGATGGCTTAATTTAGGGGTTTTGGTCTTGCTTAACTAACCCCCATAATCATGAAAGCCAATTCCTTATAATCTCAATCTCTCTCTTTCTCTGCATTAACTCTGACTGATAAAAGTATTGTCATCCTTTTGTTTCTCAAGTTTAAATGATGGCCTTTGTCTCTTCAATGCCCTCAGTTGCTTTTGGTTTACAGCCATGTATCAAATAATGACGTTTTGGTCAACAACCACATATACAATGGTGGTCCCGTAAGATTAGTACCATTTACCCTAGGTGTGTAGTAGGCTATAGCATCTACGTTTGTGTAAATACCCTCTATGATGTTAGCACAACAATGAAATTGCCTAATGACGCATTTCTCAGAATGTATCCATGTCACTAAGTGATGCACGACTGTATTATTGTGTTACAATAGAAAGCCCCAGGGGTTTTCACTTGGCATTTCCTCCCAAGAGAGCTCTCAGTCCGTGGATCCGAGAGCCAAATGGGTTCTCTGCCAGTTGCCAATTATGTCTGTTTCAGTTATACATTAAGGAACTGGGGGAATAATCACACAACGGGTCCCCATAATTATCAGGCCCACTCTGTATCAAACTTGTGCCAAAACTCTATTTATAACTCAAACACCGTAAGCCCGCTTTGACTGGTGTATGATAAAGCTATTTTGGATTCCAGGAAAATAGCATATATTCAGGGCCAGTATTTTATATGCCCCAAAGTTTTGGGTATTTTTCCACAGTGCACCATGATTCTCATAAATGTCAACAGGCCAGTCTGGGAGAGACTTGAAGAAAGATTTACGACATATGATATGGCAATACTGCAGGATCCTTTGCCTCCCCTTCAATCAAGCGGTTGCTGATTTTGAACTGGATTGTGACAGGAAATTGGGTGAGAGGCTCTGACTCTCCATTTTGGTAATCCAAGTGAGGTTTTTGGATTCCAGATTTGGAGATCTCCCTGATCAAGAAACATTTGGTGGAGGGACCATCTATTTCCTTTCTAGGGAAACAGTGAGCAGTTAGTATTTGCCAAATATTCCGATTACCAACTCATCTTTGCTATCCATTACAATGAGAATGCCATCTTGTTTCTGCAAGTTAAATGCTGTCCCTTGTTCTCTGTTATTCTTATATCTCATCATCCCCATTGAAATCAGGGAGCCCCTCTCAATGCAGCATTTCCCAGGCAGCAGAAAACAGCCACCACAGAGCTTTTCAATATTAGAGATGCTCTCCTCCCTAGCGTGTTTCTCAGTTTCTTAGGGAAGGGATTGTCCTTTGGATCCTCTCAGGAAACATAACGGTGGGGGTGCATGCCTTTGCAAAACATACGTCCACTCTAAGGGTCCCACTTCCCTAGGCCTTTGGATTCCTTAACTTACATTAAACCTGGGAAATTCTGGCACTTTAACCTGTTTGAATGAAGGCCAGTGTTGAGTTCAATTTGCAGTAATCAACACAGTAAATTGTTAAAGCCATTTTCAGCCGTGTGATCTAATATTAAATCCAGAATCTTTGGTAAATGTACCCATCAACTAATTGGGAACAATCCAGTGTTATATTCTATCTTCCCGGTCTATTTAGAATCAATTGCTATAGGTATTACCCATGTCTGCTGATATGAATTAGCTAAACATTGCAATTTTTTAAGGATATACATTTTTTTGTCTTTTATTCTTTCTGCCTGGAGCCTACTGGGATCTGATCCTAGCTATGGGTGTAGTATCAATAAAGAGTTGAGTTGTGTTGGTTGGGATGAGTTGTGAGGAAGATGAGCATCACCTCGCAAAGAAACTGCCCAAGCTGAAGTTATTAGAGAGTATTCAGGGAAGGGAAGGCTAGTCCACTCAGAATTGGGAGGGTGGGACACTTCTGCTCACAAAGGAAACTCAGAATGACTCTGGAATTGAGGATTCTGAGCTTTGAATTCACACAAATGTTCCAATTCCAATTCCCAGAGCCCCAAACCTTCCCAATTAGTGGCTTAACTTTTATAGGAGCAACTTGGTGAGGCTATGGATTTAACTTACACTGGAATTATGTAACCCCATGGTTAAATTTTATTTCTGATTTTCTGTGAGACCAACCTTTCAACAACAAGAAACAAATGGTTCTTTTAGGATCACCATAGAAACACTCTGATTGTCTGGGTGTCATGGAGACTTGTTTTCCGCTTTCTGTAAGTACTCCAGGTTACTCAGAAGCAGCCATCCCATCCCAAGTCCTTGTGGACATCATAGATGCCATAATGATGAAGTTCAGCAGCCACCAGCTTCCCTAAAACAATTGCTTCAGAAAAGTCCTCCATCACAGTTCAATGACAGGTGCTAATTTGATGACTTGTGATGCCACTGCATGCCACGGGTCACTATCACCTCATTTTTCACTGGGAAAAATGTCTGAGCACTGCATTCAAGCCCAGGGATATGACCAAACTTTTTCTTTAATGCCACTTTGAGAGTCTAGCTCTTGGCCACTCTTGTGACCAAGTACTGTATCAGTCAGGATCTGGTAAAAAAAAAACACACACACACACACACACACACACACACACACATTTATTTTAAGAAATAATTTAATATAAAGAAAGAGTCAAATAGTACTGGAAGACTAAGAAGGCAAAAGCATAATACTGAATTATCACACACAGTAGCTGTAAGGGGTAGCTATCAACTCTAGGGCTGGGGAACAAAGGGGCTGGAAGAACCTACAAGATTTTAGAAAGGGACCTGGGAAAATTGGATTCAGACTGCTGAGGAGGAGACACTGCTCAGCAGCTTCTAGTAGCTCAGGATCTTGGAGGCTGGTGCAGCATTCTGAAGGGGCATGATAAGGCTGGTTTGGGGAACATTTTAAAAAATCAACTTGTAAAGTCAAACCAACTTTCCCTGATTGAGTGAAGCAGCATTGGCAGGTGATGCTTAGAGGAATATGGAGCAAACAGGAAAGAGGTGCTTTCCTTTCTCTCCTTCAGCCTTGCAATCTCCTTCTAGTAAGGACTATTGGCAGACCCTAGCAAGCAGCAAACCAGCAAAGACGACATTGTCAGGCCCTCCATATCCACGGATGCAGAACCCACACATACAAAGGGCAAAATAAGTGACTTGAGTATCCAAGGATTTAGATATCTGCAGAGGGACCTGAAACCAACACCCCATGGATACCAAGGGACAACTGTATGTGGTTTGCAGCATCCCAGACCCACCATCGCAAAGAGGAGTACAGAAAGATGAGTTTGGAACCAAGAGACAAAAGCTTAATAACCAACACAGTTTATTTAAAAGAGTAAGTGATGTAATGTATCTAAAATGCTCAGAATGCCAGACATGAATCAAGGTACTGATGAGGAAGAAAGAGAGGAGGAGGAGGTGGGGAGTAGGCTGGAGTGGTCATCTAAAGTGCTAATTGCTATTAACTTGAGAAGCATGAACACTGAATAAGGGTTCACTTGTTTTCACCATAAAAGAGGTCATAGATGACCTAGGGCAAGTTCTATTAAGGAGTTGAGGGAAGAAGCCAGATTATCCAAAACCGAGCAGTGGATGACGGTGAGAAAATAGAGGCAGTGAAGAGCAACATATCTTTTGAGAAGTTTGGTGATGCAGGGAAGAAAAATGGGGTTACCAGGGCCAAGATAAATTTTTTCCCATAAATCACAACTTTGTAGGCTGCTCCTGCCTGAGAGTACCTAAAGAACGAGTCCAACACTCTCTCTTCACAGTGAGGAGACTGTGGGCAAGAGTGGGGGGTCCCCAAGGACACAGAACCAGTTCAGAAAACATCTCAGACAAGACAGGAAGGCTAGTTCCTTAGTTTTGGGGAAACTCCAGGCCAGAGTGCTCACGTATTTCTGAGATAAAAGCTAAACTACCCAAGCATCTTCCCTTGCATTCCAAAGTTTTGTCATCATGAACGGACCCACCACCATCTCTAGCTATTGTTTTGCCCCTGCTCACATGACGCTATGGAAGCAGGAAAGTCCACATTTCAGGGCTGCAGAAATTTATTATGTTAAGATTACAGGGAATCAGTACAGGGATTCTGGAGAAGATTTACAGGGAAACAGCCTCCATAGCCAGGAAAGTAGAGGATCTTTGAGTCCAGGGCGGGTAATGAAACTCCAGGCAGTAGTTGAATAATCGACAGGAATATCTACGTAAATGGTGGCCCGCAGTGTGGAGGGCATTCCAGGAAGGAGACCAGCATGCAGGACCTGATTCTGCATGAGATAATCAAGATATTAGTCAACTTTGCACCCCTTCTAAGGAGGCTGTAAGTCAAAGCTGAGAGCTTTCCCCCCTCCCCCACCTCGTTCACACTGGGCCTGCTGTCCACTGTCCATGGTCCTGAACCAAATTTCTGTCCGGACCCCCATCCACTGCCTATCCCTGGATAACAATTTCTGTTCCCTGGACACTCATCAACTAAAATGGAGCCTCCCCTCCCCTTGGCCTATTTCACAACACAAGGATGCAAAATATTACCAGATTCCCTAGTTAATCAAAAGACAGATTTCTTACTTTTAATATTGGAAACATCCACATTTCTAAAACACTTTCTAACCACAACCAAGTATGTCTGTGGACTGAGTATGATATAGGGGCCACAATTTGGGAATTCTTTGATAGAGGGCAGCCTAGCTATTATGGTGGGGATAAAATGACATGCTTTAGGCCTTTAAAAGTTTTCCAGCCGGCAGCAAATTAGCTTAGTTCGAGCTACACTGTCCAATGTGGCAGCCACTGACCACATGTGGATATTGAGCACTTTAAATGCAGCCAGTCCAAACTGAAGTGTGCTGTAAGTATAAAATAAACACTAGATAGCAAAGACTTAGTTTGAAAAGTAGACTGCAAAATATTTCATGAATAATTTTATGTTGATTCCACGTTGCCATGATATTGGATACATTGGGTAAATAAAATATATTACTAAAATTAATATGATGGTTTTTTTTCCTTTTAAAAGTGTCATTACTAGAAAACTCAAAATCACATATGTGTTCGGTGTTATACTTCTACTGGACAGAACTGATTTGGATCATTCCATAACTAAGCTAATCAACCCAAGGACATAGATTCAATAATGATGTTGGCCACTCAGTTTCTTATGTCCCCTGTCACAGACTGCACCTTCTTTGGTGGCTCAATACATCGCATGCACCTTTGTCTTCAGAAAGCATGTGTACAGTTCACTACAAACCTATCCTACCCCCTTGAGGAAGATGCCTCCATTCCCCATGACTCCTACAACCAGTTACCCAGAGCTTCTTCCCATTGTCTAGAGCACCAGGTCCATTCTACCTCCTGTGCATTTGCACATACTATATCCTCTGCTTTCAATGGCTTTTCCCACAAAGAAACTTTTAATCATTCTTCAAAATCCAGTTGAAATTCTGCCTCCTCTGTGAGGCCCTCCTGGAAATCCCCTGGAAGGACTGCTGGGTCTTGCCTCTCCACTTCCACAGAACCTTAACAAGAACACCTTACTGCACATAAAATTGTCTGTTTATTTGTCTTATCCCTTACTAGGTTGGGGGCTCTGGAGGTCAGGGGCCAGGTGTGATTCATCTTTGTAATCCTGGCACCAGGGATAAAACAGGGAATAAGATAAAGTCCTTGCCTTCATGAAGTCTACATTCTAGGAGGGGAGACAGAAAAGAAACAAGTAACATCATAGGAAGTTAGGTAGTAATGAATGTTACGAAGAAAAATGAAGCAGAATGTGGCAGTTGTGCCTTTTTTAAGAGATCTGAGATGATGACACTTGAGCAGAGTGTTTTCAGACAGACCAGTTGCAAATAAATACATATAAATGAATAAAGGCATCTCTTTTTATAGAAATCCTCCTCTTTTTCATCACCAAATAACATCCTTGTAAATATACCTCCTATAACTGAGCTCCTTCCACACTCCAGCCATGTTGCCCTTCTTTCTTTGCTTCAAAAAGGAAAGTTCATTCCTGCCTCAGGACTTTTGCACATGCTCATCCTGCTGCCTGTTATATTCTTCCCTGGGTCTTAGCACAACTCCTGCCTTATCATTCAGGACTCAGCTGAAATGTCTCCTCCTTCAAGAGCCTCTGCCTGCCTATACTCTCTTAATTTGCTGCCTCTCTCTCTGCTCCTACTGCAGTCACTCTCTCTCTCACATCCGCCTACTTTGTTTCCTTCATAGTACCCACTTCCCTCTTGAATTTGGATGACTATATTTACTTCTCAGTTCATTGTTAGGATGCCCAAGAATGATCTGAGCTCCAGGAGAGCAGAATCTTTGTGTTGCCCATGGCTGTATCCCTGGCATCTAGCACACAGTAGAAGCTTACCTGAAATTTTATAAATGAATGAATGACACATTTATAATGACCCTAAAGCCCAGGCACCATCACTAAAGAGGGAAATATGTGCTGGTTTCTCACCAAATTGATACAAATGTGGCTCCTTCACTTTGGGTATACTTAGACGCTGAGGTCAACGTTCGCACGATCCAGTATCAGATCTAGAAGGCAAAATGGATACCTCAGACTGTGGGAATGAGGAAGGATCAGAGAGGCCAAAGGAGTTTCTCCCTGCTCCAGCTGGGGACAGAGCAGTGTCATGGAATGAGCCAAAGGCTTGGAGGCAGGAGGATGGGGCTAGAGTCTCTGTTTTGTCATTGGTTGTCTCTGATCACTTCACCAACAGTTTTGTGTTGCCTCATCCATACATTGGGAGCAACCACTCCCTCCCAAGCTAATCACTTAAGAGCTGTACATTGAAATGAGACAGTGGAGAAAGTTGGCATTATAGCGGTCAGAGTCCCCATTTGCCTGGAAACATCTTCAAAGTGGTGCCTAATATCAGCAGAGCAAGGGTGTTGGTCCAGCTACCCAACTCACATTTACTTTGAGTGAACCTAGGAACCAAGTTTTGGGAGCTTCAAGTCTCATCCAGATTAACTGCCTCAAGCTTCCTACTTCATCAGTAGTGAGCTCCCTGTTAACAGAGGTGTATGGCAGAGGATAGAAAATTGCTTTCTGGGAGAGCCACCTAAAGGAAATTTAAAAAGTCTAACATCTAGCACTTGGTAGGACTAGTGAATATCCAGTGAATGAAGGAAGAGTCCTTTCAATCCAGCAACTGTACTGGTTTTCAGATTCCTGCCAGGGGCCTGAGATGCAGAGATTCAATCTTGCGTTTGTTGCTTTGGGTTCTGGCAGACGTGGAAACTTTGAGTTCTTAGTGGTAGAAACTACTGGAAGGAGGCAGTTTTTGTCTGGGCTGAAGCCAGGCCAATTTTCTGCTCCTAATGCAACATCATACAATTTAGGTGGAGGGTACAGGACTTATTGGGCAGCTTTCCTCCCCCAGAGAAGCCTCCATTTATATTTCAGCTTCTCTTGGCTTTGGACACCAGAATAGAAGTGAAACCAGCATGTACTCAGCTGGTGGTGGAAGTCCAGTGGCTGGTACAGGCACAGCGCTTAACCCTGGGCGTGGCACATAGGACTCCCTCAGCAAATGACAGCTGAGTTTATTAGGATTGCTGTTATTAGGGACCATTCTGCCTCAGCAGGGAAGGGGGTTCTGGTCTGGGAGAAGTGTCAGGGTGAGGGAAGGGGACATGTGATGAAAAGGGTAAAGGAGCAGTCTGAGCTTTCTCCTTGGGTGGTATTGTCCCTTCCCACTGCCGGCACTTACTAATCAGATTATTAACCAGCTGCAGATCCAGGTTGGAGACCAATGAATTAAGGGTAGGACAAAGCTGAAAGACAAGGAAATATGCAAGGGTCAGGAGGAGGACTCTACCAATGGAGCCTAAGTGGTGGTAGTCAAAGTAAGTTCTCCTTCTGAGCCAACCCATTGTAGAAAACAACCAGGTAGAGAGTTTTGGAGGATTGACTGCCCTGGGGTCACACAACAGCTGAGCCATTTGGCAGCTATATGGCTTGGTAAGTCATTGACCCTCTCTGCAACTTTTTCTTTAGTCTGGAAACTGGAGATGCTATTGTTACCTAGAGTATGAGATTGTTAGGAGGATGAGATGAGAAAATTCACACAAGAAACTTAGCACCGTGTCTGCATGCTTAGTGATGTTAGGTGCTAATTTCATGGTTACTTATACTTATTTTACAGATAAGGAACCTGAGTCTTGGAGAGGCTTATCAAATCACCTCTGGTCACATGGATGCTGATTTTGACTTGAAGAATGAAATAATGTCTATGAAATACTTTACCAGTGCTTGGTTGCAGAATGGGAGCTTAATAAATACCACTTCCTCTCTCTCTAACTCTCCTTCCTGGGAGATATTCCTCCAGTTTATTAAGAGGATCCAACCCACCAAGCTCTGGTTCTCAGACTCAAAAACAGAAGTCATCTGGGTTTGTATACTTACTTCTGCTCCCAAATCCTCGGTTATGAAGTTTCCCAGGGCGTTTTCTATGGTCCCCAAAACAGCATTTACCGGCAAGCTGAGTCTAAATAAAGAGTGAAAGAAGTTGGTAGAACAGATTATTTTTCCCAAACTCTCCTTTCTTCACATTGGTTCTTTGCTCAATTGGGTCCAAGTTACTCAAAGTCCACTCCTTGTTTCCACAGCCCTCCATGACTCGGTCTTGCCCTTCTACACTGACCTACCTCTCAGGGCTCCTTAAAATTAATGTTTCAATTTAAATCACCTCTCCCTCATCACTATTCACATCATTCTCTTTGTGCCTATTTTGTTTCTCTTTCTTGGAATGCCTTCTTCAGCTTCTACCACCCTTTTAGGTCCAGCCAACTGGCTTCCTCCAGAAAGCCCTTCCTGACTGCTCCAGCCAACTCTGAGGTCTCTCTTCGCTGTGCACTTTCCCATTTCTCTGATTATCTAATGCTCCAATAGAAATTATCTCCCCGGCCGGGTGGTCATGCCTTCATGGAAGGAATAGTATAATATCATCTTCAGTTGGGGGAGATGAGAAAGAAGCAGTAAATAGCAGTGTAAGGGTGTCTTCGTGTACCTGACTCAATCCCGAATCCTTATAGTTTAGGGCACGTCTGTCTAATTCTCAGGCAAAGGGTTTGTGTCTTTATCCTATAAGGAGCTTGCATATAAATCAACTAACCTACCACTTCCAGTCTCAAGTCTCATATTTCACTTAAAGGAAGGACTTGTTTTCTTCAACAAATCAAAAGACACGGGAGCAGTATTCACAGAGTTTTCCTAGGGAGAGATGGCTGTGAGTCAAGGATGCCATATCTGGCCTGGTTCTCTCTTATGTTTGAACATGAGAGAAGGACATTACCAGACCTGCAAGGGCTCAGAAAGGATTGTATACTCAGATCTTTCTTGAAACAGTGAGCAACTAGGAGATGAATCAAAATAAAGAATTCATGAATGGAGAAGACAGGGTATAAAAGGGATTGGTGATGACCATTGGATTCAGTTAATTGTGGATTTCAGCCTAAATTTTTAAAAAGTGGTACAAAAGAAGATTGTAAAAAAAGATATCGTAAATTTAGAAGAAAACATTAAAACCTTAGTTAATTAAAAAGGGAAAACCTCTGAAAACAGGTTCTGTGAAGAGGAAACGTCACAGACTAATAAACAAGTGATAAAATCTTTGCTCTCCTGGTAGTCCAGAAATGAAACTAACGGCATCCATGGGACTTTCTATCCACTGAAGAGAAAAGTTGTGAAGATGAGCACAGCTGGTGGTGATTGGATGTGGGGTGGAATTGACGAGTGCCAGCTGGACAGTGTTACTTAGTTCAGTTCTGTTGGGGAGGGTTGAGATAAGTGATTGGGAATGCCTTAACACTATTATATGCCTTAAAACTTAAAAGTTGTAAAACTGTTCATACTTTTTCAGTAGTTTTAGGAATCTACAATAAGGAAACAATTCTATTTTGGGGAAATCTTACTGTACCAAAAGTTTCAGGATTATTTATAATAGCAAAAGATTTGGAAATAACCTAAATGTCAACCATTAATCGAGTGATCCTGCTTTCTTTCTCCTCAGGACTATTCAGTGAACGTCTTTTCATGTCACTGAAATTATTGTTCCTATAATAAATGAAATCTTAAATTAGCCTAAAACTCTATTTGTAAGACACACATCCCCATTTGCACAAAAGGCTGATTTGGGAAGGTATTGTTTTCCTAGTGACATCTTTCAGGTGAGCCCTCTTGGGGGCTTCATCATGATCAGCTGGACACGGAGAGAGAAAGATGGAGAACTCACGGATTTCCAGATTGGAGCTCTATAGCCCTAGGTAAGAGGCTGCAATGCCCAAAGGCGAGTCGGTATTTGCCATCTTCGTCGCTCTCCAACTGAAGCTGGACTCTTATATCTGTCCGCACGTAAAGTGTGAGGGGTTCAAGAATCAGGAGCCTGTTGGAGGGAAGAGTTAAGGCTGGTGGGAGAGAACCTCAGAACTTACTACACCCTCATTTGTTTCTAGAACAAGGGTTCCCCGTGTTTGCACAGAAACCTCATTATCACCCTGTTAACATCACTTCCTCATTTTTCAAAAGAAAGTATTTAGGGCTGGAGAATGGGAATGGCTGTCTCTGAGTAATGCATCCACCACTGGTTAAACCAGACAGCTCTGCATTCGGGGCATCCAACTGATACTCACCACCTCTGTCTTGGGGGGCAGTTAGAACGGAAAAGGTTGATTCTATGGATAGCATCCTATCAAAACTGAGAATCTGTGACCTTGGAATGTACTCTTTTAGAGGTCTCGAACTCCACTGCCTCAAGTGCCAGGCTTGAAGTGGAAACAAATGAAGTCGACCAGGGACTAATTTCACAGAGAGAGGTGGAGGTTGTGATGAACCGAAGAATGCCTACCCTCTCTGAAAATACACCATGCAGGCCAAACAAAACATACCTATGGGCAATCACCAGACACATGTAGGCAATGGTGCCAAGGAGTGCTGGGGTCTAGAGCAGGTTCTGTGTTCCTGTCTTGAGTCACATTCCATCAGAGCTGAGTGGGCTCATGAAGTCCAGATAGACGAAGGTGGGGCCTCTCAGGATGAATCAGGGGGAGGACACCTGCTCAAGCCCCTGCTTTCCCTAGAGTGGCCCCCACGCCAGAAGCATTCGCATACTCTGCAGACTCCCAGTTTTACATGTAGGGTGACTGAGGTCCAGAGAGGGTGGGGATTTTGCCTCGACCACACAATGAGTCTTCCTGAGACTGTGTGGAGATCCTTTAGTTATGGCTGCTTCCCACATCCCTGCACACCTGTGCAAAAGGAGATGGAGCTGTACGTGGAACTTGCTGTTATGTAAAGTAGAGCTGTTACTTACTTTAGATATACGGACAATTCCAATGGTATCCATATGTCGATCCCCTTGCTATCAGGAGAAAACTCAAGGGAGAGTTGAAGGAGTCGAGCGTCTTGCAACTTGATCCTGGGTGAAGAAATACACAACGGGGAAAAGTTGAGGCTCCAGGTGCAGGTGGATCCACCTTTCTGTAAAGGCAGGTCCCCTGCAGAGCAGAAGCTGATTGTATGCAAAGCCGGTTACTCACTTACCAACCATGTAATTTATTGCACAGCTACTATGTGTTATAAGCACTGGGAATACAGCCCTGAGCAAAAAGAAGCTCTTGCCTTGATGCATTCCAGAATAATCCTGTCTAGCCCTTTGACCAGTGCCAAGCAGGCTGGAATAAACGAGTCAGTAAATAATAAGTTAAAGACCAAAAGCCATAGATAGTACATGCTTAGGGAGAGTGTATATGTATAAAACAATAAGCGCAGTAAATGAATACATATCGAATGTGCCAGGTGATAGGTGCTGTGAAGAAAAGGACCTGCAGAATCAGGTGATAGAGGGTGACATTGGCAAGAGTAGAATTTTAGACAGGGGAGTCAGGGACAGCTTCTCATAGGAGAGAACATTTGGGCAGGTTCATGAATAAAGTGAGGGTACAAGTCATGAGGAGAGACAGGGGAAGGAAGGTCCAGGCAGAAGACAGAGCAAGTGCAAAGGCCCTGAGGCTGGAACTTAGCTGGCGTGTTTGAGGAGAAGCAACAGGCTCAGTGTGACTGGTGGGCAATGGGTGAGGGGAGGATAGTAGGAGAAGAGGTGAGACGGGTAATCAGGGCCAGATCTCATGGAGCCTTGTGGGCCAACAATAAGGACTTTGGGTTCGGTTCTGAGAGCGAACAGAGGGTTTGGGCCAAGGAGTTATGGAGTCTGTCCTACTTCTTAGCAAGATTCTTCTGGATACTAGTGGCAGAGAATGGAGAGGAGGAGCTTGAAGTGGAAGCAGGGGGATCCAGGACAGTAAGTCAGGGGGAAGATGGTGGAGGCTCAGACCAGAGGAGGAGGAATAAACGCTCAGATGCCTGGGTGTGTTTCGAAGGCAGAGCTGACAGTGCTTGCTGACACACTCGTACAGGTGTGAGAGGAAGAGAGGAGCCAAGGGCAGTGTCAAGATTTTTGGCCAGAACACCTGGGTGAGCGGAGTTGTCGTGAGCTAAGATGAGCTAGGTGGGGGAGGAGCAGACTGGAGTGGGGATGAGGGTGGGGTTTAGCAGTTGAGTCTTGGACACATTTAGACAAGTGACCTGAGACACTCTGGTGGTCAGATAGCACTGATTATTATGGTTACCACGTTATCATTGTAGAGGATGTTGTTATTGTTATCACCCATTGGAGGCTTAGTGAGGGCAGGGATCTGTGCAAGAATTTTACACATATTATTCACTTAATATTCACAACAGTCCTCTGGGGGTAGATGCTGTAATTCCCCATTCCCCAGGGGCAGAAGTTGAGGTTCAGAGAGAGGAAGAGATCGACAGTGCTCCCAAGACGATGAGCAGCCATTCTCTTCCCAGACAAAGGGCCTGAACCCCCGCCTTCAGCACCTCCTCAGCTCTTCCCTCCACCCCCAGTGGGGACTTCTCTCAACCAGTGGATTTCAGGCCTTCAGAGCTGGAAGGGCTTTCACTGACGGGAGGATCACTGCAGACTCAGAAATGTGGGTAGACATCTAACCGACAAACCAGGACAGTCTGGACCTGTGGGTGGTGATCAGAGGCCACTCACTCTGCATCGCTGGGCCCCAGGAGAGGGCCAACCAAGATGTTCAGGAGGCCTGTTACTTGATCGAGGATGGTGTTCAATAATCCTTCTAAGTTAATTGCATTCAGGAGAGAAAGGAAGTTCCCGTCAAGGAGTCCTTGGGTCAAAGCTGAAAGACATGGGCCCCCAAAACCCAATTAGACATTTAGATGCCAAAGATTCTGAGACACAACCCTGACCTCTGAGTGTGTCCCACACGCAGCGCTTACTCTTCATCCATCTGGTCTCTCTGGCCTGCTTGGTGCTGGACCAACTTCCAGACACAATCATTCAGCAAAGATTCACAGGGGCCCACTATGTGCCAGGGCCGTGCCAGGGGATGGGCTGCACCAGCAAGAACAGGCAGAGCTCTCTGCCCTCGTGGAGCTGGCATTCTAATGAGGATGAGGAGAGACTGACGATAAGGCAGTGAATAAAGGGACACGAGGAGATCCGTTCAGGAGATAGGCTGGCTTCAAAACAGTCAGCAACTAGCTCGGGATGCGCACTGACAGATCAGAAAGGACATCAGCCATAGCTCTGTAGCCTTGTCCTGGGGCTCCTGGGCTATGCCAGGTGTTAACTCTTTGGATTTTGGTTGGTGAGGAGTCTGGAGTCCTGGGGGTGAAGCTGGGGTGGTTGGGGTGATGAGGGGGAGAAACCTGGAGTGTCTCTGTGCAGGGGCTATTTCCCAAGGAGTACAGAAAACAATCTTCACTATTTTAATCACCACAGCCATACTGGTACTTTCTACTGCATGCTATTTCCATCTATGAGAGAACATTAAAAGGCAGAGTGAGGGACTGAGAGTACTGGGTGAGGGTGCTAATTTATGCAGGGAGGGCAAAGATTGTCTTTCCACAGATGGGACATTTTAGCAGAGACCTGAAGGAAGGGAAGGAGCCATGTTGATAGTTAAAGGAAGAGTGTTTCAGGCAGAGGGAATAGCAAGTGCAAGGGTCCTGGGGTGTGCTTAATGTGTTGAGGAGGTTACTGCAGCAGGAGGGCAGTGAGTGAGGGTGGGGTGGTAGGAGAGGTGAGCAGGGACCAATCCAGGTAGGGTTGTGTCCTTTGGTGGTGGGTCTTAATAGATGAAGCAGAGCAAAGGGACAGGAAAGAAGGGCATCTTGGGAGAAGTGGATTAAATATATTAAGGTATCGATGATCAGAACAGCTAATGATTAATGGTGTTAACTGTGTCCCAGGCATTATGCTAACAACGACTTAACCGACATTGGCTCACAGCCTGGACTTCTAGGAGAGGCCTATGTGTCTGGCAAGGTCAAGCATGACCCAAAGGTAGGACAGTCTCACCATCGGTGACCTGGGAAGAAACTTCAGGTGGGATCTGTTGAGCAGAGGACGGGACAAGGAGCCCACAGAGGAGAACAAAGAGGCAGGAGACCTTCAGCATCTTGCGTGATGTCCCTGTGAGGGAATAGGGCAGAGAGGGTCAGTGGTGGGGTCATTCTCTGAGCGGGTCTCCCCAGGGCTTGGATCTGGGGTGGTCAAAGAACTCATGTGGACCCATTCTACAGATGGGGCCACTGAGGCTCATAGGAGACATGCTTCTCCTCATAGTACAGAGCAAGAAACAGAGGGTCCAAGGCCGCACAATCCATACTGGTACCCAAGCGAGGTGGACATACACCTTTTCCTGTAGGGACACAGCCTTCTGTAGGCTGCTCACTGCCCCTGTGAGAGGCTGCGCAATGTTGTAGTTACGAGAACAGTCTCTGAATCCCTCCACCTCTTGCCAGATGTGGCATTTAGGGCAAATTCCTCCACCTCATGACATTGTGTGCAGGACATATTCTCATTCCCCAGGGAGATGTTGGTGGTGACGTGCACTGGCTTCAGAGTCAGACATGCCAGCTCTGCCACCTGCTTGCTGAATAACTTTGGCAACACAGACCCTTAGAGTTTCAGCATTCTTATCTGGAAAATGTGGATGATACGTACCCATCCCTTCTCCTCAGCCTCGTCTTAAGCACTGAGCACAGCACCAAGCACATCAGAAGTGTTCCATAAATGACTGCCGTTATGCTATGAGTTTTATGGTCATGATGATTCTCATTTGGTGATTCAAGGACTTATCTTCCTGAGTGGGTGGGAAACGGTAGGCTCAGCAGCGTGGGCATGTCCCTCTGGCTGAGAGAGGGTTAGTCTAGAGCCTGTGGAGACTGTGCTACAGTTTGCAGTGCTTCTGGGTTGGGACCCTCCATTTCCATTATGTGTTCCCTGGGCTGGGATTGGTCCTCAGGACCCTGACGCTCACCTCACATCCCTTGATTGGACAAGGACATTCATGCACTTTTGGTGGGACTTCCTGGGGTTTCAGCCAAATGACACTGCAAACAGCCCTTACTGGGATCTGAGACTAACAGGTAGAAGCTGGCAGGGCCCAATGCTCTCTTTAGACACCTGACAGATTCAGGACAGTCCCTAAGCCCATTCCTGGTCACTAATCCTGTGTAAAGTTACCCTTTTGGTTTAGTATTGTAACTTTGATGGTCTGTTTTTAGACAAGAAGAACAATTAGAAAAAGATACATACAAAGAAAGAAAAAGGTAAATAAAAATCAATCCTCAGAGATAACTTCTGTTGTCTCTTCTTTCAGAAGTTTTTCTTTATATTATGCATACATGCACATGCATTCATGAAACATTATGAAAAACCTCGATTTTCCTGCCATGCTCGCATAGAATTACTCAGTAAAATAGCAACACATCATGACTATCTTGTTACTTCCTTCTCTGCAGAATAGTCTAACGTCTGGATTGACCAACGTTCATTCCATCAGCCTCCTCCTTTTGGCATTTCTGTTATGTGTAGCTTCACGTTATCATTCCAAACGACACTGGGATGATCACACCTGGGATTTTTCCTGACTCACCTGCCACAATACCGACCTAGGAAGCATTTTCTGGGAATACCCAGACCTGAAGTTGTGTTTGTAAGGGTACAAGCATTTCCTGTGTGGAACCTCCTCGTCCTATCCCTGAGCCTCAAATGAGTGGTTACAAAGTCCCACTGAGATCTCAATTCACATTCCAGCTGCAGAGTTCTGGTTTGGGTCATGACAGAGTATTGACTGACCGTCCCACTGAAATCCACTAAAAGAATGGAAATATATAGAACAATGGTTTGAGATATTGGTGAGCAACAATGCAGGTACAATTTGAGAGCCTATTGTTCTTGAGAAAAGGATATCACTCACGGTGAGCTCTGAATTCACCCCAACTTCTGCCTGAGGTCATTTCCCAAATTGCCATATGGGGAAATAGAGTCCAAGCAAAAGGGCCTGTCTTACGGGACTGAGAAGGCAGAAATTGGAATCTGGGGCCTTTAGAGTATCGGGGACTTAAGGAGCAAAGTCTCACAGAGGAAGGTGGCACAGAGAAGGGGCCTTGAAACAGGTGGACAGATGTCCTCAACTCACTGGACTACTCTTCAGCTCTCCTGTGCAGTGTGAAACTTGCAGTACTGTGATTTATAATAAGAAATATATATTTGCTGTTTGTCCCTGTTCCTGGCACAGAGCTCCTCAAACCCTTGGAATTTCCTAAGTGACGAAAGCAGCAAAGGTGTCTTGATATTCCTAAAAGGCCCTTTCAACCACACCTGAGTTTATGTTAATAAGGTGGCTTTTGGAAAGCACCTGAGGAGGAAGGCTCATTGCCAGTGGAGCCAACCACGTGATAGAGGGTTGGAACTTTCCATCCCACTCCCTGAGCTCTGGGGAAGGGGAGAGGGGCTGGATGTTCAATCCATCACCAATGGCCAACAATTTGATCAATCATGACTGTGTGATGAAGCCCCATAAAGTCCCAAGAGGACAGGATTCAGAGACCTCCTGGGTTGGTGAACACGTGGAGATTTGGGGAAAGTTGTGCACCCAGAAAGCATGGAAACCCCAAGTCTCTTACCACATACATTGCCCTACACATCTCTTCCATCTGCCTGTTCCTAAGCTGTATCCTTTTATAATAAACCGGTAATCTAGTGAGTAAAACGTTTGAGTTCTGTGAGCCGCTCTAGTGAAGTAATTGGACCCAAGGAGGGGGTTGTGGGAAACTCTAATTTATAGCCAGTCAGTCAGAAGCAGAGGTGACAACCTGGACTTGCAGTGACATCTGAAATAGAGGGCAGTCTTGTGGGAATGAGCCTTTAAGTATAGAATCTGATGCTATCTCTGGGTAGATACTGTCAGAATTGAGTTGAATTGTAAAACACCCAGCTGGTGTCGGAGAATTGCTTGGTGGTGTGGGGAAATTCACACAGTGGAGCTGGTGTCAGAATCATTAGACTTTAAGACTAGAAAACATTCATCAGAAAGCAGCAGCTGAAAGTTAGAAAGCTGAGCAGAGATTTCAGCATCTCTGTTGCGTGGTGCTGGGGAGACACTGGTTAGAGTTCTGGTTGGAGTTCAGACCCCACTGAGATGACACCTTGAGCTTTCAGTTGACAACCAGAAGACTGCTGTGTTCTGGGAGAAAGGACTATGCCCCAGAAATAAAGGGTCCTCCTGAGGCATAAGAACAAAACCACAATAATTCCACCCTAATAAAACAGAAATCTAAGCCTCAGCAGGACGAAAGCAATCCACTTATACCCTATCTTTCTGCTATCTCCCTTCCTCCTTGGAAAAAGACAATATCATTCAGAGCCTCTACAATTTTTCATCATGATGTCCAGCATCTAATAAAACCTTACAAGGCATTCTACAAAAAAAAAAAGGACAAATGAACTAAAATCCAAGAAATTAAAATACACAATATAACAGACCCACAGGTGATTCAAATATGCAAATATTGAGCAAACAATAGGGCAAGCAGCCCACAGACAATGAGAAGGAGGCCTGAGACCTTCCACATCTTGGGGTAGGACCTTTGCGGATCCCAGGTAAATAGGGTCTGTTTCAGGGCCACTCTGGGAGATTCTCTACAGAGCTGAAGGAGTTTCAGGGGGCGGGGAACCAAAGGACTCATCTAGGCTTCTTTCTACCCACCCCAATAACCATTTTACAGATGGGAAACTGAGGCTTAGAGTAAGTTACGCTTTTCCAGAGGCCACCTATAGTTAGTGACTGAAACTTGTCTCTCCTGCCTTTTAGTTGTGTATACTTATCCCGCGCCTCACTAAATAGAGTTACTATAAGGATTCAACAAGCATTTTGAAAACTGCTTAGCCCAGTGCCGCTAAATGGGAGTTAATTTTGGATGGGCAAATTAACATTTCTCTTTATCCCTCCGTGGTCCTGATAGTGCCTTTGGAAGATTCACAGACTAACACAACCTGAAGAAGAGTGTGGCCAGAGGGCATCTGTGGATGCCCAAAGAGTGCTGGGAGTCTATACTAAATCCTTGCAAGAGCCCTGTCCTATGAGACAAATATTGATACCCCTATTTTAAAGAGTGGAAAATGGAAGGTTGGAGAGCAAAGGGCACTTGTCCATTCTTCCCTCTTTCTTTACAGAAACTTTTTATTTTTGAGGACAGAAATGGGCCTAAGAAAGAAGCTTTCTTTCCCAACCTTCTTTGCAACCGGGGAAGGTGTAGGCTAAGGCTTCTAAAAAAGTTCTTTAAGGTGGTCGGACCCAGCTTTTGTTTTCTTCTCCTGCTTTTTCCTGATTGGATATCAGACATGATGTTTGGATCTCAGCAGCTGTTTTATCAGCATGAAGATCAAAGCCACAACCTGGGGTAGCAGAGGGAAGAGCAGTGTAACAGCCTACCTGTGGATCTCTCGTCATTATTTAAGCCACTATTTTTCACGTTCTGTGCTAGAACCAATCACCATTTGCAACCGGTACATTTAACAAAATCTTTACTATGGTTTGGCATCTGGTAAAAAGGCAGGTTGCAGAGTGTCATTACATTGTGCTCACCTGGATTTCTCCTGTGTGCTGTAGAGATGCCCTGAGTCTCCGTCTGTTGATTCCCGATGGACTCTGCAGTGGGGCAGACTTTATAAATGGCAAGTGACCTCGTTGTTGGGGGAGATGTGGCACTGGATGATGGACAGCCAGGAGACTGAGGAGAAGCCCTCGTTCTTACCACGCCCATCCAACACCTCCAAAGCAAACATTCTTGCATAGAAGGCCTGGGGGCATTAAAGGAGCAGGGACTCACTTTAGCCACTTGACGCATGTGTCAATAACATACTTCAAACTGCAGTCATCAATGTCACCAAACGCAGAGCTGTGGAGAACCTGGAGAGCACTGAGAGAGTGGCGGAGGGCACCATGTTCGTGACTCATTCACCTTCCAGTCCTGTTCTGAGCTGGTTTCCTCATCCGCACCCTGAGTGAAGTGGACCCAGGGACTGTGAGGGAGGAAGCCACTCAGTCTGCCCTGCGTGGAGGTGAGGGAGGGGGTGTCTTATTCAGGGAGCCTTGAGTTCTAGCCTGACTCCACTCATTCTTGCTGTTTGACGCTGGATAGCTCCCATGCCCTTTCTGGGCCTCGGTTTCCCCATCTGTAATAACAATAGCTGACATTGACAGGCAATTTTCACGAATGCTTGTGGAATCCTTCTAGCATCCTTATGCTATAAAGATTATCCTTAGTCCCATTTTACAGGTAAGGAAACTAAGACTCAAGACAGGAAACATTTTGCCCAAGATCATAGAGCTAGTCCACAGCAGAGTCAGGATTGGAATCCAGTTCTGCCTTGTGCTGAAGCTGGTAGCCTTGACGCCAGATCACATACCCCTCCTCAGAGCTGACCCTCCTTGTTGAGTGGGAGTCTCATTCTCTATGGCGCTCACAAGGCGTGTTCCTCGAGGCCCCAAGGGCAAATCCTCCCCATCATGTGCTCCAAAAGCCAGGACCCACTCAAGCCTTAATTTCAACAATGTATTAAAAGATGTATTTCAGATAATTCAAATAATCCATGTTTCTAAAGGAATATTTTTAAAATAAAGAAATGTGTAAAGAAAGCACTCTCTCTATCTAGAGATAAAGCCTGCCAACCCTGTGGTTCATTTCCCTCTAGTCTGTTCTGCATGACTAGATACAGACATAGATGTCGACAAACGGTCAGCCAGCTACCTCTTCGCGGCAGCTCCTCTTGAAGGAACAACTGAGCTGTATACTTCCTTACCTGCCGCGTCAAGTGATGCAACCATTCTGGGGAATTGTCAGCCAGTCCCACGGACTCACGCCATGGGGGCTGTGTCATGCTGATCTCTCACCAGCCGTCCCTAAATGCAGCCCAAGTTCACTGTCTACTCAGTGTTTTCCTGGAACGTCCTGGCCCTCCTGCCTCAGGACCTTTGCTCAAGCCGTTCCTATGGCCTGCCTGGAAGATAGCAAATGCTCCATACATCTGTGTTAAAAGAAAGAATGAGTGAATGACCCGTTCTTTGAAGACTTGCTCTAATCTCCCCCTTACTGAGAAGCTGTTACACATTCCCCTGGTAGAAGTTGGTCTCTCTCTGACCCCAAAGCTGACATTTGCCCCCACTATTCGGCCATAGGTCTGAGGATATCAGCTTCTGCCCCTAACTTGTCAGCTCTTTGGGGCTGTGTCTAAGTCTTTCTGTCTCCCCAGGCCCTATGCTACATCTTTGCACATCTCTCATTTCGTCCTCTCCTAGCCGTCTGAGGGTGGATGTTCTAACACTCACATTACGGGCAAAGGGGCCGTGCTCCGAGCAGCTGAGCAACGTGCCCCAGCCCCTGAAAGGGCCAAGATTCACACCCAGGAGGCAGGCCCCAGAGCGGAGCTCTGAACCACAATTCGACTTCACGCAGTCCGTTTTCTACCTACTGATGCGTGTTAGACCCACAGTGCCACTCTAACTCGGTCATTTGAAAGCAGGGGTTCCCAGCAGACGTTTCAGCTCAACCACCCCTGAAACGTCACTGCATACCTCCTCTTTGTAGAACGAGAACAAGGAAGGCCAGGAGAGGAGGCTGAAAGGGCAGGCAGGGGACAGGTTCCAGGGCAAACACAAGGCCAGGCTTGGAGTCTTCACTCTGGGAGGTTTTCTTTTGTGATAGACTTTATTTTTTAGAGCAGTTTTAGGTTCACAGCAAAGCTGAGCAGAAGGTACATAGAGTTGTCATACACCTCCTGCCCCCACACCCACGCAGCTGCCCCCGTTATCAACATCCCCTCCCAGAGTGGGGCATTTCTTATTGTGATGAAACCACACTGACACATCATTACCGCTCAAAGTTCATATTTTACATAAAAGTTAACTTTCGGTGTTGTACGTTCTATGGGTTCGGACAAATTATAATGTCATGTGTGCGCCACTGTAGCATACAGAATAGTTTCTCTGCCCTAAAAATCCTCCATGCCCTGCCAGTTCATCCCTCCCACCTCCTCACCCCTGATCTTTTTACTATCTCCTCAGTTTGGTCTTTTCCAGAATGTCATATAGTTGGAATCATACAATACGTAGCCTTATCACTTGGTCTTGTTTCACTTAGTAATATGGATTTACAGTTCCTCCATGTCTTTTCATGACTTGATGGCTCATTTCTTTTTAGTGCTGAATAATATTCCATTGTCTGGATGGACCACAGTTTATTTATCCGCTCACCTACTGAAGGACATCTTGGTTGCTTGCAAGTTTTGGCAACTATGAATACAGCTGCTGTAAACTTCCATATGCAACTTTTTGTGTGGACATAAGTTTTCACCTCCTTTGGGTAAGTATCAAATATTGTGGATCGTGCGGTAAGACACTGTGGAAATTTTGATCAGGGTTGTGACGTCCAGATCCATAGGTGCCATTATCAGCACAGCTGCTCGCGTTAGTAGCCACGTCTGCAGGCAAAGGGTCATTTGAATGGGCGAGTGTTAACAGGGACAAATGTTGACTTTGCCTGTCAGCTCTGGATAGGAGCCAAAGAGAATCACTTTGTTTCCTCTTCTGCAACCTAAGTTGATGTCTGGCTCCTTCCTGCAACACTCTCTCCCTCCCAAACTGAGGGGGGCAGGATGCAGGCCCCTGAGCCATCAGCCCTGGCCCTGGCGCCTAGTCTGGGGGGCTCAGGATGATAAAAGCTCAGCATGAGTGAGCCCCAGGAGGGACTTCTCTGGCTGTCCCTCTCTCATGAGCACCCCTTCCATGGAAGCCACTCTCTCTTCCTGTCTGCAGCCTAGCTGCCCATGCAAGAGCTCCTCCCCTGTCCCACCTGGACCAGTCACAGCCTTCATGTCCTTTCAACCCACCCGACACATCACCAGCACGAGGAAACTTCCAGAACCTGAGAGCTGAGATCGTCTCTCCTGGTTCTGAAACCTTTCATGTCTTCTTAGCACCTAACCCAGTGGTTCTCAGAGTGGGGTCTGGGGGTTCCCGAGTCCCTTTCCAGGGGGTCTGCAAGGTCCAAACAAATACTAAATTAATACAAATACAGTATTAGCCTCTTCACTCTCATTCCCTCACAAGTATTGAGCAGAATTTTCTAGACACTCCACGACATGGGATATTGCAACAGATTGAAAGCAGAGCAGAAGTGAGAATCCAGCTGTCCCCTCTGTCGAGCCAGTCATTACAGAGATTTAAAAAAATTTAAAGAGAGCCATCTTCTCACTAATGATGTTTTTGGAATATAGCATTATTTTTCATAAAAACATGTCATTTTTTAAAAAATGCAATGAGTTTATTATTGTTATTTTTAAAGGAATCAGAAAGAGAGATTTTTAAAACTTCTCAGGGTTAGTTTCTTTCATGGCAAATATCGATGGATGGAATCCATAGAGACAGAAGTTCTCTGAGGTCTTCAATTTTTGATAGTGTGCTAAGAACAAAGAAATATAACTCCTGGCTAAGAGGAGCACATCCCAGCCACGCCCAGTGTGGCCCTGCCCTCCGCGTGACCCTCACACAGGGATCCTCCAGCAGGTTCCAGGGATCCTGCGTCTCCAGATGATACTAGGTTGATTCTCTCGTCTCAGCCTTCGCTCATGTGGTCACTTCTGCTTGCAAAACCCTCCCCTCCCTTCTCTCCATCATCCTGTTCATTTCAGCTCCATGAGCAACTTCTCTGGGAAGCCTTCCCTGACTGCCCCTCACCTCCAGGCTAGGTCAGAAGCCACCTTCTGAGTCTTTTCCTCAGCACTCAGTTGTCCTAAAGCCATCTCCTCCAGGAGGCTGTGTGTCTCCGTGATGGCAGGAACAGGTCCTGCTCTCTTCCCTCCCAGCCCCTTCCGCAGGTGCGGCACGCCGCGGGAGCACGCTCGAGGTGTGCTGTGCTGGGTGGGAGAGGTCCTGCTTCGGTCATCCCCAAACTGCCCGGCACAGGGCCTGACTTAGCCACATACTTGATAACCTTCCTATTTTTTGAAAATCCACTTTATTTCTTGCATAAACACTAACAGAAATGAGTCACCCCCAACAAACTTCTGTCAAATTTCAGCATCCTTTTTCAGTTTTTTTCCCAGTTTCAGTTTTTTGCATCATTAGTCCAACCAAGCACAGTTCTAAGACCCATATTTTCACTCAGCTGTAAAACACAGTATTTCTCCCTTGTTCAAAAATGTTCAGAAAATAGTTTATCGAATTGATGTAACAATTGACTCTTCTAATTTGGGATCTTGGCTTTTCCAATGTGATGAGGTTTACTTTACTCCCACTCGATGATCAAATATTTAAAATAAAAGTGTCCTTCTCCTGGCAAATACAAGGTGAACTATATACACTCGCTCATCGCAGAGTCAACAGAAAGATCCGGTTTGGTAAGTAATTCTGTGATGCATTCCTGGGGTCATAAAATACTCCAAGATGTGGAGTTAATAATTCTGATTTTGAGATGTTATCCTGAAGGAATCATGCAAACATTGGAAAGATCCAGCATTTATTTAACCGGATTAAGTCTTCAAAAGAGTTTGGCACACTAGTTTCTGGTTGACTCAGGATCCACTCACATTTTGCCTTCTTTCCTCCCAAATATTCCCTTCTAGCAGATGTCCCCTCACCTCCTCAAAGTGTCCTCCTCTTCCCTGAAGCCTCCTTCATGGGACGTCACCACTTCCAGGAAGACTTTACCTCTCTTTGTTGTCCGGGCTGAGTGGGCAAGGAGCCAGAGCTGGTCCCAGGGGTGTTAGGCTGACAGCAGGAGAACACTCTCTCCCTTCTCCGCCCTCTCCCCTTTTCCCCTTCACTAGCCACATCAGTCACCAGTGAGACCCAGTGGCCTTGGCCCTACCACTCCACGTCCTGGCTTCACCCACTAGGAGCCATGCATTAGGTCCATAGCCCATCACTTGTGTCCTCAAGTGCCAGGGACGTCCCTGGTTAACAGAAACTAATGACAAGTCTCCTATACCCGCCAATCCTGGGTTGCCAGAAGTTTCCTGTCCACCCAGCTGCTCAACTGTCCTGGAGATGGTGTCTGACTGCGCGCAGTCAAGAAGAGGTTCATTCACTCTCATTCATTCATTCATTCAACATTAGTTAGTGCCTGCACTGCCCATTTGCTGGGCACCGGGCTGCTGAGAAGAGGGAGGTACCTGCCCTCGGGGAGCTCACAGGCTCAGGGCAGAGAGACAAATAAGAAAGACGAAAACCATAATAAGCAGCACTGGCTCCTTCTGAGCGTGGTCTCTGTACCGGACAGTAAGACAAGGGAGCTTGGTTAGACATGCAGGTTGGGAAGCACAGCATCATTTTTCAGGGAACATTGAGAAGCGGTCCCCACTTAGCCGGGAGGTGACTCCTGAGCAGAGTCTTGAGGCTGAGGAGCATTCAGCCAGCTGGAGAGGGAGAAGGAACAGTGTCCCAGGTGGATGGAACAGAATGGACAAAGGCTTGGCACTGACTCAAGTTGGTTACTGCCCAAAAGGAGCCCTGAATTTTGAGACCTCCTTGTGTATTTTTTGTGGAAGTGGGATTCTCACCAAAGATAGTCAGAAAGGAAAACTCTCATCACTCTTCTTTGAGTAGCAGGGGAAGCACCAGCTCTGGAGGAGGCTGACCTCGGGTTAAATCCAGCTTCGCCTCTGACCGGCCGTGTGGTCTTGGGCAAGTCATTTCACTTCTCTGAGCCTCACCTGCCACACCTTCCGCTAAGAACCGTTCACTGCATCACTAACAATCCACAGTCAAGGAGATGATGACTATAAAGGGTTGATACTGGGTTTCTCAACACTAATGACAATTTGGCCCAGATGAGTCTTCATTGTGAGGGGCTGTCTTGCATACTGTAGGGTGGTTAACAGCAACGCTGTCCTCTACCTATGAGATGCCAGCATCACCCTTCGCCCAATTTGTGACAACTGAAATGTCTCCAGGCATTGCCCAAGGTCCCCTGGTGGGCAAAGTCACCTTAGGTCAAGAACCACCAGTCTAATGCAGTGCCTGGCATGCAGCAGGAACTTAATAAATGTTTATTCTTTCTTTCCCCTTCAAGTCTGGAGGGAGCATTAATTCCTTTTTGGAGAAGGAAGAGCCTTCAGTGAATACTGTGGAATACAGAAATGGGGCTCAGAGAGGGAAAGTTAGCAGCATAATTCACACAGCATGTCATTGGCAGAATGCATTAGGCAGAATAAAAACAAAGCAGCCTTAATAAGGAGACCCTGAAACATGGTGGTTTAAATAGAGTTCATTCCTTTCTGCCATAGAGCCCAGAGGTGACTGGTCGGGGGCTGCCATCTTCAACACACAGTTTCTATCTCTGGGTCCCGGAATTTGCTCCAGTTGTTCCCATTTCTAATTGCAGAGAAGGGGGGAAGGTCAGCAGGAAGTGGAGGGAACCCGCTTTCTTTAAAGCACAGAGGGGAATTTGCACCATCACTTCAGTTTGCATGCCATTGGCCAGACTTAGTCACATGACCACACTTACTGCAAGGGAAGCTGGGAAAAGTAGTCTTTGGCTGGGGGCCATGTGCCCAGCTAACACCTGGGGAGGGGAGAGAAGAATGATCCCTGGGTGACAGTTATCAGTCTTAGCTCAGAGACCAGGTGAAAACCCAAGGTCTCCCAGGGCCATGGGTCTCTCTACTACATCAATGCCTCCATCAGTCAATCGACAAACATGAGAGTGGTAGCCATAACAGTAATTTCAGAGTGCAGAGGCTGTGACTCATCTTGTGCTCGCTAGATGTTAGACCCTAGTCAAACGCTTCCTGTTCATTGTCTCCTTTAATCCTCTCACCAGCCCGACAAGGGAGGTTTTACTGTTAATCCATTTGACAGGTGATAAAACCAACATTCCGAGAGGTTTAAGGCACTTGCCACAGATTTCAGGGCTGGCAAGTGGCAGAGGCCGATCTGAGCTCAGATCTACCCAACGCTTCAGCCTCGCTCTGTGCCAAGCAGCCACCTGGCCCAATCTGAACTGAGGTCCTCAGGGGAGGGCTGGTGCAAGGCCCCTCCAGGACACCCCAATGGCTCAAGGGCCCCCGAGAGGAGTGGACCCTGTGAGGCAGCCTCCTTCAGAGGAGGGGCCCTTGGGTGAATTAGCAGCTGGGTGCAGGCCTCTGCGTGGCCTTGGCCTCTCTGCACCTGAGTCTCCCATGGGGATGAGGGCAGTCCGTCCCTCACAGAGTTGTGCGGACCAGCAAGATGGCTGCTTGGCAAAATGGGCACAGGTTCCTCAGGCCTTTTGGCAGGAAAGTCAGATTCCCTCCTGGAAAGAAGGAGCTGCTGTGATCCTGAGGCAACAGCATGTGTTAGCGTGTGGCCCATGTTGTACCCCGGCAGAGGGGAACATGACTGTGAAGAAGCGGCAGGGACGAAGGGGAAACTGAGGGCCTGCACGTGGGGGAGGAGGGCCAGCCTCGAGAGGACCTGATTTGTCCTGGGAAGGAGAAAGTGGGGCCTGCTGGGGGCCTGGGAGAGGAGACCAAAGGGCCTGGGAGCTGGAATGTCACCTCTCTGAGCAAGGGGTCCCGTAGCCATGGGACCAACTCCTGGCGCCACCACTTGCACACTGTGTGACCTTGATGAGTCACTATACCTCTGTGAGCCTCAGTTTCCTCATCTGTCAAACGGAGACAACAGTGGTGTCTCCTGGCACAGGGGTGTGGGGAGGAATTAACGAGGTAGCATGTGCCAGCAAAGCAGCCCTCCGTGATGGTGGTGGTGTTGGCATAAGGAGCGTGAGGTTGCCTCGGCCACAGCCTGGGGGGGTGAACCGAGTTCTGGGGCATGGGTGGAGGGGCCTCGGGCAGAGGGAGGAGCTGGTATCCATGGGGCAGCACCATGGCAGGTGGCTGTACAGGCCGTCAGGGCTGGCAATGGGTGGGATGGGTGAGCCCTGGGGGCTGGAGGCCGTGGGTGCTCTCACATGCTGCTCGAAGAGGGAGCCTGACCCTTCAGAGGGCATGGAGGGGTGGGCTGGCATACAGCCGCATCACCCTACTCCTGAGTCCGGTCAGATCAGATGCCCCCTGATCCTCCACAGGGCTCTCAGAGTCCCTGGAGGGGAATGGAAGAAAGCACCAGGTGGAGCTGTCCCCAGAAGGTGACTGTCCTATTCCCGCTGCCTGCCTGGTCCAGAACAGGTGCTCACTAGATACCCACTAAATGTGCGTGGGGACGAGTCAAGTGTTCTGTCACTGCCACAGACTGGCTGTGTGACCCTGCATCAGTTTCTTGCCGTCTCTGTGCCTCAGTGCCCCATTTGTCAAACAAGAAGGTGGGGCTGAAGAGTCCCAAATGTGCCTTCCAGCTCTGGATCCATGTCTCTGCCACCCTGGTGGCATAACCCCTCACCCCCAAATCCCGAAGGAAGGAATGCAAACAGGCCCCTCAGGAGAGTGCAGAAATGGACTTTTATTGCTGGGGGTGGAAAGTATCTAGCTTAGATGCCGCCATCCCGACTGTGAGGAGAAGGAGTATCTGAGAGGTGTCCTTGTGGCTGGGCTCAGACTTTCACTCCAGTTGGATGGTGTCACCTTTCCAGGGGGAGACGCTGCAAGGGAACGAGGTCAAGCCACCGGGAAGCAATCTGGAAGAGGCCACAGGGGGTTAGGGCGTTGACAGTAATGGCCGACCTTACAGCAGCACCCGCCACTCATCAGACACCTCACTGCCCCAGCACTTTCCCACAGCACCCTGCAGGCCTAAGGCCTTGCAGAGGGGACTGGCACCGTTGGTTTGGGCCCTTTCTCTGGCACCTGGCACTGACCCATTCTCCCCCTCCCCCCTCCCTCACCTTAGGAACAACGGCAGATGGGAAAACACTGATCAGAGGCCAAGACTGGAGCCAGGTTGAGGGCTCAGTATATGATCAGGATCGTGGGTCAGTCTGAGATCAGGGTCAGGGCTCAATCCGTGACCAATGTCCTCACTCAGTCAATAACTGGGGTCAAAGCTCCAGTCTGTGACTAGGATCTAGGCTCAGTCTAGGGCCAGGATCAGGGCTCAGTCTGGGCATATAATTAAGGCTCAGGGCTCAGAGTGTGAGCAGGATCAGGGCTCAGCCTGGGGCCAGGGTCAGGGTCAGTCTATGACCAAGATCAGGGCTCAGTCTGCTGCTAGACAAAGAAGAGAAGTCAAGCTTTGCTCCAACTTCACCGCAGGCCCCTATGGAGCAGCCCATCTTCCCTTGGTGCGGGGCCCAGAGCCCAGCTCCTTACCAGCAAGTGGGCAGCACAGCAATCCTCCTCACCCGCCCTCTTCAGAAGTCTAACGGCAGCTGGACCCCCTGCTCAAGTTTACCTGAAGAGACAAAATCAGCAGCAGGACTCAGTCTCCACTGCTGGAAACCAGACCCCAACGGCTGTCACGCCCCAGTGGGCCAGTCTGACCGCCATGGGACCTCAGGCATGTCACACCTCCTCTCTGAGCCTCAGTTTGTTCATCTGTAAGATGGGTATAACAGTACCCACCCCACAGGATTGTTGCAAGGATCCAATGAGACGGTGTACACGGAGCACAGAGTAATTGCCCAAGGAACTGGACCTACTGGATGGCTGTTTTGCAGAAGGGCCATCTCCAGGACCTCGACACCTTCACTTACTGCAGCAGCCCCAGCAACTCCAGCCACGCCTGAGACCCAAAGGCCAAAGAAAGTCCCCAGGGGTTGGAGGAGAAGCCACAGCTCCTCATAAGAAGGAAACGACAAGGGATGGAATCTTTTAGCCATGCCCACTGGGTATTAGGCTCTTTGTGCTTTTTTTCATCCACTCTTTAGGCCCACAATGTTTGCAATCCCCTTTCACCAGGGAGGAAACTGAGGCTTGGAGAGGCGGAGCCACCTGACCGAGGCCCCACAGTTGCTAGGCAGCAGACCCAGGCTTTGAACCAGATCTGGCCCATCTTCTTTCTCACATCATTCTGCCCGGCAGATTCTGCGTGTTGAACAACGGATGACGGTGGGGGGGCTCCTGAGGCCCACAGAACCCTTCAGTTCTGCAGGGACCCCTCCACCCACACTCTCCCAACTTGCTCAGGATGCTGGGTCCTTCTGTTTCTCCAGGGTTCCCTGACCAGACAGCCCGTGGGGCAGGTGCAGAGCTGCATGCCTGCCCTTGGAAGGCTGCAGAGGGAATGTCCCCACATCCCCAGGCTGTGACTTACTGATGAGGTCATCAAAAGAACTTATATCCAGGCTGTGGAGGAAGACGCGGATCAATGGGCACGCCTGAAGAGGGGAGAGGGAGAGAGGGAGGGAGGGAGGGAGAGGAGGAGAGCCGGACGGAAGAAGGAAGAAGGAAAATCATTATCAGCTGGGAACAAACTGCCTGCCACCCACACAGATGCTGATTACTTGGGACCTTAGGACCTTTGGCCCTTAGGATTCTAAAACAATGGAAACCTAGAAGTCCAAAAATCTGAGAACCATGAGATGCTCAAATCCTAAAACCTTAGAACATCAGAATCCTAGAACTTTAAGAATCTAGAGTGTTAACACCCCAGAACCCTACACTCTTAGAAACCTTGAACTTTGGCACCCTGGAATTTGAGAGTCAAATGGAGCCCTGGGAAATGTAGAACAGTGTTTACCACGATTTTGGGTGCATACAATTTCCTGCGGATCTCAACAGATCTGGGTGGGGCCTGCGATTCTGCATTTCTAGCAAGTGTCCAGCTGAGGCTGGCAGGAGGGCCACGCTTTGAGTAGCAGGCCTCCGGTTCCATGACTCACAGAGCCACCTGGAGGATTTTTTTTTTTTTGTAAACCTAGGTTCCCAGCCGCCTTCCAGAATGACTAATGTAGGCTCTCTGGAACTTTGGGCACCTGGTACATATGGTTTTGTACGATGCACAGATGATGAAAACTATAGGACAGTGTTTATTTTTTAATTACTTATATGATAAGTGATATTAGTTTTCTATTTATGGTAAGGACATAAAGTTTCCTTTTTAAAAATAAAGGCATTTAAATAAATTTAATTAAGTAAAATTGTGTTGATTAAAGAAAAATCTTAGCTAACAAGGCATATTGGTAGTACACGGATATGGCAAATGGTTCAAATTTGGAACTCAGAGATTTCAGCTAACGTCAGGCCTCTCCCCAACAGACCACTCCCCTAAGCAAAGGGGGGCCACTTCTGGCTGACAGCCCAAAGTTTGCATCACAGAAGGAAAGGTGCCCAGAGATTACAGTTTGGCCTGTGGATGCTACACTTGCCACCCTCCCCCTGCCGCCAGGGCTCTGGGACCCCAGGAGTGAAGGACTCACTTGTCTCTGCACCAGGGAGGACACAGCCTTGCTCAGGACGCCGGTCAAGGAGTCCACAACTCTGGAGACCAGTTCACTGCGGCTGGAAAAGAGAGGGAAATGATAAAACCTGGTCAGGCGGGCAGAGCTGCCAAGCAGTAGGGGTGCGGAGAGGGTGGGAGATGGTGGAGCACCCAGAAGTCAGATAAACCTCAGGGGCATTGACTCTCTAACCAGAGACAGGGCCTCTATCCAAAGGAAACGTCACTTAGAACCCCACATCTGAGCAGCAGCTCACCCCAGTACCTAAGAGAGTCTCATCACAACCCTGAGACTTCATTCATTCATTCAACACATATTAATAGAGCATCAGCAATGAACCAGGCACAGAGTTAGGCCCTGGGGACACAGGGATAAGCAAAGCACCAGCATCTCCTAATCTGGTACCTAAACATTAAACAAGTCTTGCTCAGGCTTTCAGCGTAACCATCACCTCCTCAGGGAAGCCCTCCCTGGCTGCTCACCTAAGGGATGTCTTTGTATCATAGTGTCCTGGTAAGCATACTGCTCTGCCCAGACTCCTAGAAATCTGACATTTTCCCTGAGGGCTCTTAGACGGACTCAATGCTCGCCCATCTACCTTTCCCTCAGGACAATAAGCTCCACGAGAACAGGGTCCTTGTCTGTTGTCACCCATAAATTCTCCAGAGCTCAGAATGGTGGCACGATGTGCCAGAGCTCTGCCTGGCACAATGCAGATGCTCAATACGTTTTTGGTTGAAATAATGAATGAAGTAACATGCAATTAAATATATAGTGACACCTTGTGACAAGTACACTGAAGGGCAAGAGTAGACTCTCAGGAGAGAGAATGGGAGGAGTCGTGCTTCAGGCCCTGAAGGATGAGAAGCACATTGAGGTGGGAGCGCGGAGAAGGTGGTCTTGGTGCCAGAATAGCCATGCACAGGTCTTGAGGTGGGAAAGAACTCGTCCAAAGCACAGAACAAAGGCCAGTTTGTCTGGAGCAGAGTAGCAAGAGGAGAGTGTGGGTGTGTGAGGGGTGCCAGGACAAGCAGAGCCCAGCTGGGCATGGGGAGGGCTTGGGACTTCATCCTAAGCAGGAAGAAAAGGCCCAAGACGACCGAGAGCAGCAGAGTGGAATGTCATCTTAGAGATGTGGACTCTGAGACCCAGAGTGGCGGGAGGAGTTCCCATGCTCAGCAGGGCTCAGGCCTCTGAACTTGTGTCCCAGCCTTTCCGACTAACATCAGGCTGTGTTGCCTTTCTTTGGTTTTAGGGGGTACTTAGGCAGCCTCTGATCGGGCCTCTTGGTGGGGGGAGGGTAGAGTGACCTCTGCCCATGGCCATCAGGACTGAGAGCCCAGGACCCAGCCTCGTCCCCCTCCAAGTCCACCTGCCCCAGCCCCGAGCTTCCAGACCTCTTCTCCACTCCCACCATCACCAGGGTCACCCTTTCTCTCTCCACGCTCTTCACTGGGCCAAACCTGCCCTTTCGAGAACACAGTTTAAGATGTAGATTTTTTGGATTAACAGAGATCAATAATTTAAATGGAAAGGATTAAATTTTCATCATCTTATTTCAGGAATTTTCCAGTGGGTGGAGGATGGTCTGGGGACAATTTGCAACTATAGAGACCACGGCAGGGGTAAGTATTTACTCCTCCTCTCCCCTCTCAACTGGAGGCAAGAAGGTAAATACAATTTTTATCATCACTGCTATTATTGGAAGACGTCACATAATGATAAAGGGATCGATTCTTCAAGAAGACGTAACAATCCTAAACGTGCATGCACCTAACAACAGAGCTTCAAGACACACGAAGCAAAACTGATAGAGCTGAAAGGTGAAATAGGAAATTCACGATTGTGGTTGGAGAGGTCAACACTCCTGAGTCAGTAATGGGAAGAACAGGCAGGCAGGAAGTCAGCATGGATATTTGTATGTGCCAGGGTCTATGCTAAACACTTGCATTTTCTCATTTGGTCAGTTCAGCAGCCTACGAGTAGGTATTTTTATCATTCTCAGTTTGCGGATGTGAAAACCGAGCCTCAGAGAGGTTAAGTTGGTTACAAAGTCACAAGTCAGTGGTCAAAGGTGGTATTTGAATCAAGGTCTGTCTGACTCAGAGCCTGAACTCTTTTTCACCACATTGTGCCACCTCCCAGCTATAGGATTAGGGCTGAAATCAGGGGTCCTTGACTCTCACAGCCCAGCTCTGTTGAGATGGATGAGCCTTACTTGTCCAGCAAGGTGAGTGAGATGCTGGCTGAGTCGTCGCTGCATTCTCCTAGGACCACTGAAGGGAGGCCAGTCTGGGCATCAGTTTCAACTCTGACATCAGTCTGGAGTTCCAAGGAACCCTTCAGGTCGACGACCTGGCCAATGACAGGCCTGCAGGAAATAAGATTCACAGTTAACGGAAGTCGAGAAGGCCCTTCACGTTGTCTACTCAAGTTCTTTTACTGTGTGGACATTTTCCAGGATGTCATTGGATAATGTTAACATTGTATTACAACAATAATGTTAACATTATATTCCTCACGGGATTTATATAGTTACATCGGTGGCTTCTTCTCCTGGCCATGTGGGTTTGGTTCATATGAAATTTTTACACAGCATCACACTAATTAAAATAATAATCATAAACCTTTATTGAGCACAAATTATGTTAGGCACTTTAAAAAAGTATCTTTCCTGGATTAATCCATCTAATCATTACAGCAATCCCATGAGGGAAAAATACTACTATTATCTCTATTTTCAGAATGAGGGAATGTTGGTATAGAGAGTTTAAGCAACTATTCCAGGATCTCTTGGCTAATGAATGATGGAATCATAGTGTATTTAATTATAAAGAGTCTTTTACACATGCTCGTTTTCCTATTTATCTACCTCTTTTAAAATAACTAAAATACTTCAAAATTATATTTTTCACACATGCCCTTTATTATACACTGTTCACTACTATATACATTCATCTGTAATGGTCCTGGTTATTTAAACAGAATCTTGATAGATGAAACAATGCTGGAGGAAATTTTGCCAAAGGGTAGTAAACGCTCATGTATTCTCAATTTTTCAAATATTACAGGTAGATAAATGTTATGATTTCAAAAGTCTAGGTAATGGAGGATTCTTTTAAGAGAGACTTGTTTATGGCCAAAGTTCACTAGAACACTTTAAGGGTTAGGATTTTAGAGCTGGAAAGGCCCCCTCACATACAGATTGGGAGACTGAGGCTCACACCCAGACGCCAGCGTGGAACAGTGCCTGATTCCAGGTTGGAGACCCATCAGCCATGCTGCCCTGCTTCTCCCAGGACCCAGATTCTCACGATACTCACAGGGACACGCTGGCGGTACAGGTGATGGGGATCCTCAGGGTGGCACCTTGGCCATCAGGGGCCAGTTCAGCTTTGAGGTCCTGGATGTTGCCGTTACTGATTTTCAACCTGCGCAAAACCCACAATTCACCTTTGTCGTTGTTCATGGCAACCATGTGCTGAGCACTTCTCCATGCCAATATCATGCTGAGCATCGGGGCCCCACCAACCTTGCCTTCGCTGGTCTCCACCACAGCCCTGCTCAGAGATTTGATTCTCTCCACGTTATGGCACGACAGACTGAGGCTCAAACAGACGTGATTTCCCCCGAAGACTCCAAGAGGGAATAAGTGCCCAAGTCACAATCCGAACCCAGAACTGTTTGACTCCAAAACTCCATGTGTGGGGCCAGCTATGTGGTATGAATTCCAGTTTCCTCTCTCCCGTGGGGAGTCGGACTTTTATCCTTAGCCATATTTTGAGAAGAAAAGTCTTATTCCTTGGAAAAGGAAGTTCAGGTGGAGGTGGATGGAAGAGAACTTTTGCCCTGATCCTGAAATTACAAAGTGTGGAAGCCCAAACCCACGAGATGCCCAGATTGGGCCTGCAGCCCTGCCTGTAATTTACGCAAGGTCTGGGGACCCTGGCCTCAGACTACCTTGGTTCTGTGGGGACGGACAATGTTTGTCCACCTCTCTGTATTTGATCTTAAAATTACCTCTCCAAAAATATGTATTTTCTTTTCTTGGAGCAAAGATCTTCTCCATGAAGCCCCAACTCACCCCAAAGAACCATCCACAGTTGGCAAGATCTTAGAAAGGGTATTTTCCACCAACTTCTCAGCTTCCTGGAACTTCTGCTTGGCTTGTTGCCAAATCTCGGAATCCTGAATTGTCTTCAAGTCACCCTTCACTTTCTGGAAGACACCTGACAAAAACGATTGCTATTTAGTGTTATGTACACTGATGAAGCAGCCACTATGCGCCAGGTACTAGATAAGACTATTTGCCTGTTATTCTACTTAATCTTCATAATAACTCAATGAGGTAGGTATTGATATTATCTGCATTTTACAGATGAGTAAATAAAGTACTGAAAGGTTAAGAAATGTGCCTAAAGTCACACAGCCAGAGAGCCCTCATTCCTTCCATGCTGCCTTGATACTTATAATATATATGCAGCATTCATCAAGATAGCAATCAATCAACTGACCAGGCAATTGATAATGATTGTACTCCAGCTTCTAGTAGTGACTCAGAGGTCTATTTCTCTAAACGAGATGTCCACACTAATTTGAAAAACCAGGTCAAAAAAAATGAAGAAATATTAAGAAATGGAAAACCTAGAATCAAGAAAGAAAATATGGCTCCAACACATGAAAGTGGCAAATGGGAGTCCCAAGATGAAAACTTTGTAGCTGGCCCAGAGGGCAATAATTCATATAGGAGCAGGAGGACAGAGTGTCCTACTGGGAGGTCTCCAGAGAATAAAGGGGTTAGATAGAATAAATGATGGGAAAGTAGAATGGTGCATATAAAGGGAACTAAGGATAAGTCTGTAGAAAATAATTCAAGTGAGAAACAACAAGGCAATTACTAACTCAAGGAAAAACAAAAGACTGTACAAGAAAAGATATGTAATTTCAGTACTGCAACCTGGCTCTTCAGCAAACAGTATCTATCTGGTTATAATGATGCAGGCAGAGAATGCCAATTTAAATAAAACTATATCTGGTCCTATAACTTGTTGGATGACCTTGATCCAGACACTTCTGTTTCTGAGCTCACTTTTCTCAGCAGTGAAATTAGAAAGTGGATCCCTTCTGTATCTTTGAAGGTTGCCTAAGACCTGGCAAGGCTTGAAAGGCAGCCATTCACAGAAGTTACTTCCTCCTATAAAGAATGGTGGTTAGTGTGCTGTTAATATTTCCAGAAAATGAAAAGAAAGACTAGTTCTTTCAATAAATCTGAATAAAAGGGAGATATCACTAAACATAAAAGTAGGTAGCTAAATTTATAGCAACCTGGGCTAGGTAGGATTAATTTCCAAGGAGTTAATACAAATCAATAAGAAAATTAAACAACCCAATAGAAGAACGTGCTGATAATATGAACAAAATATTTAAGTTAAAGTATGTAAATGGATAATAAAATATGAAAAAGTGAGTAGATTCTTTCATAATTAGAGACATGTAAAGTGAAATGAATTACGATCTTTCACCTATAAGACTGGCAAAACATTTAACTTGTCCATACCAGTGCTGTCAAGGGAGTGGAAAGAAAGGTACTCTCACAGACTGTTTGGGAAAATGTTAATATGGGGATTATTTTTCCACATCTACTAGAACTTAAAATGGGCACACCTTTTGAACTTTTGAAATCTCACTTTTAGGAAATTATCCTGTGCGTATATTGAAAAAAGTTTACCATGATATAATATGTAAAAGGATATTCATTTAAGCATTGCTTGTTTCTGGAAAAATAATAAGCAAGTCAGCCAGGAGCTGAATAGCCACATTTCCCAGTAAACAATCCATAAAGGGTAGTCCCTGGTGGCAGCCTCTGGTAATGCAGGCGTAGTGATTAGGAGGCAGGCTCCTGGCTGCCACTCCTTATTGCCCTTGTTGACTCACCTTCAAGCGCCTTGTCAATGGTCTCAGCTCCTTTCTCAAGATCGGGTTTCAGCTTGTTGAAAACATTGTCTAATTTGCCGCGAAGATCCTCAAGAAAAGATGCTGAGGTCCCAGCGAGCAGGCCGCATAAGAGAAGAAGTTTCCAAAGCTGAAACATCTTTTGTCCTGGCAACTGGTCAGTCAGAGGAGGAGCAGGAGGGAGAATTACCCAGAGAGAAAAAGAATCTTTGACGAGCACCCATCACTCTTACACTTAACCTTCCTTTAAGATAGATGTGGTTACCTCCTGTTTTACAGCTGGGCAGCCACAGTCAGAAAGCTAGAGCAACTTGCCCAGAGGCACACAGGTGATGAGCGGAGGAGCTGGGATTTGAAAAGTCACACTTGACTGCAAGTCCATGCTTTTTTCCCAAAGTTCCTTTGCACAGGCTGGCTTCTCTGCCTGGAACATCTTTCCTCTTCTTCAAATTTTTACCTAAGTCACTTCTTACTGACTCTCCGGTTTCAGTAAGACATCATGCCCTCTGTGAAGGCCACTCCAGGCCCCTCCCAGAGTCTAGGCTAGGGGGTCCCACCCCACCATCTTGCTGCCTTCATTCTCTGATCAGAGTCCTGGGTACCAATTACCTGACGACTTGTCTGCCCCTCCCAGCAGGCTGTGAACTCCTTAGAGGAGGAACTATGACTTATTTCACTGTTGAATCCCCAGACCCCAGTAAAAAGCCTACACCCAGTACAGTGAGACAAATAAATGTTTGCTGAATAAAAATATGAATAAATGGGCAGCACATCATGATTCTGCATTGCTCATCAGTTTGGCGCTTCTCTTAATATAATTTCTCTACCTCTTAATTTGCTATATTCAGAATATTAGCTAATCCAAGCAGAACCATCCCTCTGCCTCTTGCTTCCAAAGCCTTCTGAAGACCACTGTGTGGGGGGTCATAGGGGGAAACCCACCACTCACAGGCTTGGAGGAGGATGCTCACGACTCCTTGCTCCCTTGCGCAGTCTCCTAGGGTTCTGCTGGTGGCGGTGGCCCTTAATATAGTGGCGACCAGATGGGATGCTGCCGTCAGAAGAAAGCCCTAGTTCCAGAGCCATCCAAAGAGACTCCAAAGTAAATAATTCCTGTCCAGGATGAGCAGAGAGACTTCCAAGCTAAAGGTCACCCAGGATGCTTGAATTGGAATGAACAGATAATGGGGAAGACTTTCTGCCAAGACTAAGACCAGGTTCTTGTGGAGCCCCCAGCTGCCAAGATGGTAGCCATTGTGGATGGGGGTTGGAATGAAGACTGAGAATGGATGAATTGGAGAATGTTCTGGTAAGAGGACCATAGTGATCATCCAGCCTAATTCTGTCATAATTCGGAAACTGAGGCTCAGAGAGGGGAAGCAACCAGCCAGAGGTGACCCAGCAAGACAGGGACAGAGACGGGGCCAGAACTGTGGCCCACAGAGAGTCAGGGTCAGCTACCAGAGAGGTCATTCTGACCTCTGTGTGTCTGAGTGTTCTACACCATCTCTCACGGTGGAGCTAGACTTAGTGTGAAAGTTTGCAAGGATGAGGAGCTCACTACCGCCCCCCTCCCAGCCTGCCTGCTCCATCCAGTGGCAGAGAGTTCCTCCTGAGGGTGAACAAAATCTGCCTCCACGTCACTCCATGTGTGGTCAACAGTGAGGCCCAGAAAGGTTAAGCACCTTGCCTGAGGCTGCACAGCCAGTATCAGGAGACACACCCCTAGGCGCATCTCAGGTCTCCCTCTGCACATTTGCCTCCATCTGCTCTACTCTCAGTGCAGCAGTCACAGGGGTCTCGCTCAGCTTAAACCCGACGTCCTACCATGGCCCATGGGACCATGACACTGGAGCCTGTGTCATCTGCTCACTGCCAAAACCAAACATCTCTTACCTCTCCCTCCAGGATCCCTACCCATCTTCCTTCTGTTCCAGAAGAATGCCCACCCCTTTCCTGCCTTGAGGCTCTGCACAGGCCATTCTCTCTGTCCAGGACTCCCCTCCCCGGGTGTCCCCAGCTCTCAACATCTCCTCAGAACCTCACTTACCACCCACCTGAGGTGGCCCCTCCCCATTGTCCCCTACTTCAGCTCCTTGCTGGCTTCTTTCATAGAAAGTCATCATAATTTGATACTTTAATTCTCTGCCCTCAGCAAATAGTTAACCACCCTGTGCTCTGTGGCTGTCCTCATAAGTGGGTCCCTACGACCCCGACCTGTCTTTAGAATGCTCCATGCTTCTCTCTGGAGCATCCTATAAAGCCAGCCACTACCTGGGAAGGTGGCAAGGGCCCCCTCACCAGAGAGGCTCAGAAATTGGACTAGATGACTGCTCAGCTCCTGTGTTACATGATGTGACTGTGAGCCGTGATTCTAAATTTCCCTGGTCTAGGTTTCAAAGACCGCTGCTGCACATGTTTATGATTCTTCCCCTCAAGCTTTCTTTCTCCCTGAGTCCAGCTGCCCTACGTGGATATCTTTCCCCCCAGGCTGCCTGTCTCTTCCCTTTCCTCACCCTCTCCTCCTTCCAAGACCCCCACCTCACCTGCTGTGGAACCACAGGGGCTACTGCTGGGGGGGGTTCCTCAGCATGGACCACACGAGGACAAAGTCAGCTTCTCCCACTGGCATCAGCCACCCTACACAGCTGAGCCCTGAGGTGACATAAATCGGAAGCTCTTATCCCCTGGCAGTGGGTCTGGGGAAGTGGCACAAGGAGGGGAGCCAAGCAGAGGATCTGCCCCGTCACAGGCAGCTCAAAGGCCCTGCTTCCTATGAGCCATATTCTCAGGGTCGCCCACCCTTCTGCAGCCTCGCAGGCCCAGCTTAGGTGAGAACAGGACTTGACCACACCCTCAAGGGAACCCCAAGTCTGGTCTACACCAGGCTAAATCCACCAAAGTGGGGAGAGGCCAGGCTCCCCTCCTTCCTCAGGTGCTCTGGATGGTACTCCTGACAGTGTATGGAACTCTGGAACACGCACATGCATGTTTGTACACACACACGTGCATGTGTACACATGAACAAGACAGCACAAGCTAGACTCATAGGAAGAAAACAGCGACATCTTCCTACCTACAATGAGGAGAACTTTTTACAGAATTGATGCGGTCTAAGCAAGCTGAGGAGTGGAGAGAAAAATTTCTTGGACTCTCAAGATCTGGTGGTAGTGCTTTTTTATTCAGAGAATAGCATGGGGGCAGGACCCATGGGCAGTAAGAGCTTCAATGTGTTGAGGGTAGAGCTAAATTTATAAGGCATAGATATGTGAGTTATTTTTTACCAGACAAGAGAAAGATCATGTAAAAAGTCACTAAAATGGTACCAGTGCAGGTGGGGTCTGGTTATTGTGTGGTCATATAACTTTAGATATGAATCAGGTCACATAGATCGGCATGTAGGCCAGGACATCTGGGTCTTCTCTCCTTGGAGCAACCTTGATTCACTTCATACAATCCCCCCTGAACCCATTTGGCCCTGAAATTCTTTGCAGATGTGGACAATGGTCAACCTTCTGTAACTCCTTCCAGCTGTATAAGGTCGTAGAGCTGTCCCTAAATGGGGGCCATAGGAGTATAAGCAAGAAGTTCAGTGGACTGGAAGGTTGCACCCATGGAGTCCAAGGCAGACAAGGTATACAGGTCCCCTGGAGATGAGAGAATCACTTGGTGAGAAGTGGTCCAGGGGACAAAACTTTGTTGGCCATGTGGAAGACAAACAGTGAAATAGACAACAAATTATAATAAGAAATATAAGCAAGATGATTAACCCAATGAATAAAGCTCTGATAGCAGTCCAGAGACCTGACTAGCAGTCCAGCCAGTCATTTAGGGGCAGGGTAGGGTTGGACACAGACCAGTAGTAGGAGTGAGCCTAATATAGTCATCCCAAATTTGATATAGTCCATCCTGTGTGTATCGATAGGCTGGGGACTTTACCTTAGGAACTCGTTGTTTATGATCCACCTGTGACCATGCGAATCTAGTTACTATTTGGACAGCAGAGTTAAAGGAAAACGTTTGATTGTGGTCAGGGAGTTCCCAGGTATCAGAGACAGATGGCCACAAGGAAACCTTATGATTAGTAATAGATGAATGTTGTAGATGAGAAGAGCTAGAATCTAACATCCATGAATGTGTACTATAGCTTATACTGAAAGATAATTTTTCTCTCTAAAATCACCCTCATTTTTTTACAAAAGATAGCCAAATTAAGAGTAACTGGCTTGCAAAATAAGTGTAGTTTCAATAAAACTTGGCCCAATTATTTACGTAAGTGCAGCAAGGATAGCAATTGATCATATAGGCTCTTTTAAATCTGATTTGCTGGAACTTTTTATAAGGAATCTCTGATTAAACTTTAAAGGCCTCTAAAGGCCAGGAAAGCCAAGCCAAGGACTTCTCATTAGATTTTTCATGCAATCCCTACAGATTTGGGTGGATTCCTCTCTTCTCGAGGTCCCCCAAAATATTTCAAACTTCCAAGTGCCTGCCAGATAAGTGACCTTCCTTAAGGTAAGATTGTTGGAATCCCTGTAAACAAGGTACCAAGCCAATATTTCCAAGCGGCTTTATTCCAGAATGTCAACCTTTATTCCTCAAAGGCTGTATTGTCGAATCTGTGTCTGTATGTTCCTCTCAAATATGACATTCCAATCAAAGGCTTGGTTATATAATCAGTGTTCCCAAATGTGTCCTGTTATAAGGAAAACAGATTTCTATTGAACTTACGCAAATAACTATATTGCCATGAAAATAATCATACTCACTCATTCACTAAGTTTCCAAATTCTGGAGGGATCAGGTAGGGAGAAAAAGATAAATGTTTCAATTCTGCTCACAAAGGTATAATTTCACCAAATTGCTATAAGTAGTAGTTAGCATAAGAGAAAACAGAAAAAGTTTTCCTTAAATCTGATAAAACAAAGCATCAAAAAATCCACAATATTTCAAATAAAAGTCATAAAAATTATAATCATCCTAATCAGTTCATTCAGTCCTGTGTAATCAATTCTGTATCTTAATCTTCTGTCCGCAGTTTCACGAGGTCATCAGTTTCTCAGTTAGAGTTATGTAATTTCTTACCCAGTTCAGTTTTATGATCTGAAAGTTTATCAGAAACCTGTATTCTAGAATCTTGTGTCAGAATCCATTCCATGAATTTCTCTGAAGATGAAACATATTTGCAAAAGCAAAAAACATCAGAGTAAAACAGCAACCATCTGCAAATGACAAAAGACTCAAAAGGGCAATTGACTAAGAAACTTGGCTACTTCCGTGACATACAACACTTCAAGATAATAACCAGAATTGTGGCTGACAACCAGGACAGATCAGAATTTTAGGAATCTTATATAATTTTGAAACATTTATATCAATAGCATTCACCCACATAATACCACCTAAGAAAGTTTATCATCACTTATTTGACAATGCTTTCCATGTAATTTAGTAGACCAAGTAAGCCTAATTAGTTTAGTATTTTCCTCCTTATAGGAAGAGAGAGAAAATTTCTTTAAGATGTCTCAGGAGCCCTCTGAGAATCCGCAGAGAAATTCTCTTCCTTCTTCCAGGTCAAAAGAAAGCCTTCAATCAGGACTTTTTGAATTCTGAATTCTGAATATTTTTTTTAGGGGGGACTTGTCAAAAATATCAAAGGGTTTTAAAACACTTGTTCAGATAGGAAACAACACTCACTGCAAAACATGCTCAGTTATCTATTCAAAGTGACAACAGAAACAGTCAAAAAATCTTGAGAGAGACCTCAGTCCTTCTGAACACAGGAAATCATCCTAACAAACATAGATCTCTGTCTTTTAGGCAGACATACTCAAACTTAAATAAGCTTTCAGTTACCAAAGATTAATTTATATCATGTTAACTTCAAGGACATTTGGGTTAATTTCTATTACACTTAGAATTTATATAAGCACTTACTTTAAGCCAATTAAACAGAGCTTTTAATTTTAGCCATAGCATCCAGAGGTAAAATATCATACATATATAACATACATATAGACACACATACAGAGTCTCCACAGCTATTGTTTTAAAAATTACTTCCATGAATCAGGTATAGTAATACAAATCTCACCAGCTATGAATCCAAATTTTGTTTTGAGCCTTTTTACTAATTTTTGTGGAGAAGTCATTTAAGATGCTGGATTTTTTGGCAAGGGCATGCTCATGGCCATTTTTCCTTTTTCCTTTTTTTTTCAGTCTTAGAAATGAGTGATGGGCTAGATAACAATTCCTGGAGAGGCAAGATGATAATCCTTTTTGAGATAAATGAATTGGGTGGAATCTGAACTGCCTCTAGAGCTATTTTCCCAGTATTGTATGGATTTTCTAGGAACAGTTGCTCTTGTTTTCCCAGAAACTGGGTTGTAACTCAAATGACATTACAGGTTGATCAACCTGTCCAACTACATCATAAAGGCACAGAGAAACCACTCAAGTTTCCTCCAAGGTGGAGTTTCTGGGGCATATCCCATCCAATTGAAAGTGTTTCCAATTAGTTAAAATGCACCCAAGGGGTGAGTCTCTGGGGATGCTTGGAACATACCCCGTGGCGGTAAAGCACCGTCAGTGTCTGAGTGACAGCGGACCGGACAAGGGTGCAGAGCCTGACTGCTGGCGTCAATATAGTTAAAAGATTTAGCCAAGTTCCGCTCAGCCCGGTCACTTGGTCCCTGAGCCAGCACAGGGCGAGCCAGGGAGACAGGAGGCAAAGGCCTGGAGCTGGCTGGGGCCTGGGGCTCCCAGCCCTAGGGTTGAGGTAAGTCCCTGGAAAAAGGTTTTCAAGTTTTTGATTTTACAGAAGGTCCAGGTCCTGCTCAAGTCCAGCCCAAACTTAACCTCGCCTTGGTGACAACAGAGGAGGTGACGAACTAGACAGGCAAAGAAATGACACAGCCTCTTCTCAAGGGTTATCAAGATAAGCATCATACAACTGTTCCCATGCTGGGGCACACTACACTGACAGGACAGTTTACAGAATACATTACAGGTCTCCTATGATCATAACCAACTCAGTGGATGCCTAAAATACTCAACAGGTCAACCGCCAAGAGAGGGCACCCCACTTGGGGCCCCAGGGTGATCAGGCCCAGAAACTGGGAGGGGCTCCCAGGAGTGGAGCCTTTGACCCTTTAAAGATATCTTTGTTTCTCAGTTGCAAAGCTCAAAATGACCACTGTAACTTTAAATTATCCTGGGTTATCTTGCCAGCTGTATACAGTTATCTCCATTTTGGGGGGGCCTTTCCCAAAGCAGCCACAACAAACAAGATAATTTCTAAAGATAGTTTGTTACGATCACCAGGAAAATCAGCCCCCAAACAGCCAATTTTAAGCTATTTACCAACACGGATGCAGACACATAGAAAAACCAGACACCAGCGAACTAGTTCCCAGATTTAGGATATAAAGTCCTACAGCCGTTCCCACTCCGAGTGTGCGCCCAGGCGGCCCTAGGAAGCAAAATGACAAAAGGAGATGAAAGAAAATGATCCATTACCTTGGAATTCCCCCTTGAACCTAGGGCAGTGCCCCACCCGTTGTTCTTGCTGTGGGGTTCCTATAGCAAGGGGTGATGGGGGCATCCCCCTGCATTGCATCGCTTGTATACCTTCCCTGTTATGCCTGGCAACAATAGCTGCCTGGCGAATGATCCCAGAGATAAAAGAATAATAGAAAAAAACAGTGAAGAATTTTCTGCTGATCTGGGGGACATTCTACCCAGTTACATCCTGGAGCCATTCTCCCAAGAAGGAGTTCCCATATTCAACCAAAGATTAGAGTTTGGTACTTTCCTTGAGCCGGAGTCCCAGTTGGGACTTTCCCATGGTTCAGAGTGTGGTCAGGAGTCACAGGGAGGGATACCAATCCAGCCTTAGGAAAAGAAACCTTCCACGAGAGTCTTGGAGATTGGCGACCGTCCTAGTGACTTAAGTGGTCAACCCATGCCTATGTAAAATTTATGTGTTAGAGACAGGATTAGAAAGGAATGGATTAGTTCACTCTCCATCACCCTCAGGCTTAAGATACTGATTCTTTTCAGGCTGAACGCCATGGTTTACCCCATAGAGTAGCCATGGGCAGCAAATGTGGATTCATACAGCTGTCCAAGAAGGTTCCTGATGAATAAGTGAATTTAGATCCATCCTTGAAAATGAGGGAGTCACAAGGAAGAAAAGCGCACTTACCAGAACTTCAGCTCACAAGCCAGTGGAGCAAGACCCCCATATGGGCCCCCAGAAGAAATGATCCGGGCTTAGTTAGCCAAGGAGTGGAAAGAAAGATTTCTTGGACTCTCAAGGTCTCGTGGTAGTGCTCCTTTGTTCAGAGAATAGCATGTGGACAGGACCCATGGGCAGTAAGAGCTTCAATGTGTTGAGGGTAGGGCTAAATTTATAAGGCATAGATGTGTGAGTTATTTTTTACCAGACAAAGGAAAGATCATGTAAAAAGTCGTTAAATGGTATCAGTGCAGGTGGGGTCTGATTATTGTGTTGTCATATAACTTTAGACATGAATCGGGTCACACAGATCACCATGTGAGCCAGGATGCCTTGGGCTTCTCTCCCTGAAGCAGCCTTGATCCACATCAGAATCATGGAGACCAAGTTACCACTGTTCTGAATGAAAGAGCTCGCTACCCACAAAGGAAGACTTGGCCTCCACAGATTGCCTGGATCTGTTTTTTCCTTAAAGACTTTAGATACAATTATCCAGCAAAGCCCACTGGAAAATGAAGCCAATACTAAGGAAATGAGAAAATATATCATTTGAATGCCTAGATCTGGCTGTACCTGAAGTCATATATACCCCTGGACTTTTCAGTTCAAATAAATTTCTCCCTCTGTCTTTTTTTATTTTTGCTGAAGCCCATGTGAGTTGGATTCCTGCCGCTCAAACCCACAGCGGTCCTGACTCATGTATTCGTAGACTCACGTTGACCTCCTCCCTTCTGATGGCTGCTTGAAGGTCACACACTACACTCAAAACACCACAGGGGCCGGCCTGGTGGAGCAGCAGTTAAGTTTGTACTTTTCGCTTCGGAGGCCCAGGGTTCGCCGGTTCGGATCCCGGGTGTGGACATGGCACTGCTTGGCAAGCCATGCTGTGGTAGGTGTCCCACATATAAAGTGGAGGAAGATGGGCATGGATGTGAGCTCAGGGCCAGTCTTCCTCAGCGAAAAGAGGAGGATTGCCAGCAGTTAGCTCAGGGCTAATCTTCCTCAAAAAAAAAAAAAAATCACAGACACCAGAGTCAGATGAGTGCTTAGAGCTCGTCAATTTAACCTCATTGCTAGGAAGTCTGGGGAGCTTGTGGCCCAGAGGCGGAGAAAGACTTGTCCACGGCTGCACAGTGACCGCGAATCCCGCTTAGTTTCCTCTTCTATTGCACATCTTTTAATTTTCTTGGGATTTTATACTCTGGGCAATACTCTTTTTAAAAAAGGTTAAACAAAATTACCTGGGAACTCTGAGGTGCTTGAGCCCCATCCCCAGCTAACTTGGGTTGGGCTGTGTGCAGGCTGTCCGAGGGTAGTTGACCAGAAATGGAAACCGCCAGACGAGACAACTCCAAGTGACTTCCGCCCTTGAGTTCTCTGAGCCAAGACCCCACCCGAAACTTGGGAGCCCCAGCTCAGCCTAGACACGACCCTGATAGCCCTCCAGCTCACAGACACAACACTTCACAGTGTAGCCTGACTGTGTTGCAGAAGCTCAGACCCATAAGAGCAGACTATTAATAATAACAACTGCCATTTATTTGGCGCCTGCTGTGTACCAGGTGCTTTTCCTACTTCATATTATTTTGTCAGCAACCTCGCAGCATCATCTGGGCCCCACAACTGACTTGCTGGGTGACCTCGGGTCAATCGCTTCCCCTCCTTTCTTCCTTTTTTCATTAGACCTCACCTCAAGTATAGAAAATTGACGTTGAGCTGACCATATGCCAATTCATAGCACGTCATCATCGTCATGGATCACCACAAGGCCCCTCATGTGTTTTATTTTATGTATTTTCTACTTTCCCTCTCATCCTCACTCCTGTTACCCTCCCCACTGGCAGGCACTGCACTGTGTTTAACACGTGTGTTTAAGTATGCCCACATCCTTGTGAAACATGCGGTGTTTTGATTTACATAAGTGGTATTGCCATATGGGTCTCATTGTTTTTTACTGTTTTCACTGGACACCATGCTGTTGACGTCTGTGGCTTCACATCGGTGCAGAGAAGTCCATGAGATTCCTCCATTTCACCACTACTTTCCCATTTCCCTTGGGATGGACTCTTGAGTTGTCTCTGGTTCCCCACTATTACAAACTACACTGAGATGAACATCCTGGCACGTGTCCCTGTTAGGATCTGTGGGAGAATTTCTCTGGGATACACCCAGAAAGGGGATGGCTGGGCGCTTGGGCGGGTGCTACCTCAATTTAACTGAAGACTGCCAGATTGCTCTCTGGAACGGCTGTGCCAGTCTACACTGGCTCCAGTAATAACCAAGCATAACTGTCTCTCTGTGTTTCCCAACACTGGTGAGTATCCATCTTTATCAGTCTACTCAGGCTGCTATAACAAGATACCACAGACCAGGTGGCTAAAACAATAGACATTTATTTTCTCACAGTTCTAGAAGCTGGAAGTCCAAGATGGAGGTGCCCACAGCATTGGTTTCTGATGAAGCCTCTCTCCCTGGCTTTCAGATGGCTACCTTCTAGCTGTGTCCTCACCTGGCCTTTCCTCTGTGTGTGCACAGAGAGAGAGAGTGCATGTTGGTGTCTCTTCCGCTTCTTATAAGAACACCAGTCCTATCAGATTAGAGCCCCCCCGTTAGGACCTCGTTTAACCCTAATTATTTCCTTGAAGGCCTTGTCTCAAATGCAGTCAGATTGGAGGGATGGGCTTCAATATGTGAATGGAGGGGCTACAATTCAGTTCATAACTCCATCTCTGTAGTTTTTGAAAGTCTGATGTGTAGTTGAGTGATATCTAATTGTTTATCTGTTTAGCAGGAAGTTTGAGCATCTTGTCGTAATTTTGTTAACTATTTTGATTTCTTTGATTCTCTGTTCTTGTATTTTGTCCATTTTTCTATTTGCTTTCCTGTTTTTCTTTGTTTTATCCTCCTTGATTTAAGGAGATCTTAATTTATCCTTGACATTAGTCTCTTGTCAGGTCTAAGCGTTGCTAACATTTCTGCCAAAATGTCATTTATTTACTTTCTTTGAAGGTCCTTAATTGAGCAAGAATATTTTCAAACTCATTAGAATTTCATCTTATGATTTGTGTTTGATGAGTCCTAAGCCCTTGTCCCTATCCCAGACACATTCCACTTTGTTCTTTTTAATAGCTTTATAGTTTACCTTTCACATTTAGGATTTTAATCCATCTGGAGGCCATCTTGATGTATGTTTATATCTGTGAGTTACAGGTCCAGCTTCCCCTCTCTCCAAATAACGAGTCCATTTTCTCAGCCCATCTACTTCATGATCAACTTTCCAAACACATAGATTCCCTTCTGAGCTCTGTATTCTGTGTCTCTGTAACTGTTTAGACACGAATAACACAATATTTTAAATACTATGTCTTTGTAAACTACTGTTTTATCTGATAGAACTTTCTTCTCCCAAATGATTTTTTTTATTATATTGAGTTCCTTAAAAAAGAAAAAAATCATCTGGAAATTTCATTGGAGTCACATTGAATTTGTTAATTTAGAGAGAGTTGGTATCTTTGCAATGTTAAGTCATACAATCACAAACAGTATATCTCTCAATTTGTTCAGATTTTGCCTTACATCACTTAATAGAATTTTAAAAGCCCTATAAACGTCTTGAGCATGCTTTTTTTAATTGATTTGAGAGAATTTACACCTTTTGTTGCTGCAGTAAATATTACCTATCTTTCTACTATATTTTCTACTTGGTGCAGATGAGAGGAAAGCTGTTGATTTTTGAAAATTAATTTGCTATCCCAAAGTCTTGCTGACCTCTTAGTTCTAATACATTGGCTTATTTATTCTGTTGGCTTTTCTATATAAAGTGTTGTTTCATCTGCAAATAGCGACAGTTTTCTCTCTTCTCTTATAACCTTATACTTCTTGTGCCTTTTTCCTACCTTGCGGTGTAGCTAAGGCTCCTATAGGAATGGGAATGTATCTTGAATTCTCCACTAAATATGGTGTTTCCTGTAGACTTTTGGAATACAGCTTTTATCTTGTTAAAGAATTCTCCATATATTCCCAATTTTCTGAATTTTTCTTAATCATAAATCAGTATAGACCTTTAACAAATATTTTTCTGCATCTAAAAATTAATCCATTTTTTCCTCTAATCCATTAATGTGATAAACCACATTAATAGATTTTTTGATTTTGAACCCATTCTAGCATTTCTGGAATAAATATGATAATTTTCTTATGTCCTATAGCGATATATTTATAATGTACTATTTTTATAATGTATCTATAACATATCAGACTAAAATATGATATTTTATATGGTAATACATTTTTATAATATACCATCAGCTATTAGATTTGTTAGCCAGCGATTTATTTAGGATTTTTGCACATTTTTCATACATAAACTTGATGTGTCAATTTCCTTGTATTGTCCTTGATGGTAGGCAAGTTGTAGTAGCCTCATAAAATGAATTTGGCTTCTTCTTATTTTTCTATTTTCTTTCACAATTGATTCTTCATAAAAATTTGGTGTAAACTCTTCCATAAAACCATCTAGATCGAAAGCTTTTTGAGAGTGAGATCTTCATTTGCTATTTCTATTTCTTAATGGTTTTAGATTATCAATGTTTCCCATTTTCCCTCACCACAACTTGGTATTTTATGGTTTGTCATCAATGTATCCATTTCAATTAGGTTATCAAATCCATTCCTGTGTAGTTGTGGGCCTCGGTATCCTCATCTGTACAACGGATGCAGTTAGAATGCTATTTCATGGGGCTGCTTTTGAGACTTAAATGAAAGAAGTATGTGCTAAGTGCTTTTCCACCTGTGAATATGTTTATCACTACAATCACCTCTCATGTATCAGTTAGGATGCTTAGCTTCAAGTGACAGAAAACCCAGCTCAACCTGAAGGAAACAATAAATAGAGTTATTTCATGCAACTTAAAGTCATTGACAGGGAAGCTCCAGGTTGGGTTCAATCAGCAGCTCAAAGCTGCCAACCAGAACTGACTTTTGTCCATTTTTTAGCTCTCCTATCATCATGGTTTCATCTGCAGGCTGCTGGTCCCCAGTGTGGTAGGAAAACATTGGCCAGTGGCCTTTGGAGCTACGGACTGTCCTGTTCCTTTCCAGTAGGAGAAAGAGAAAGACACCTTCTTCTCAAACATGAAACATAAGATCTTCTGTTTAGGCTGATATGGCCAACTTGCGTCACATGCCAACTATAAACCTGAAAGAGTCACCATGCAATAATGGCTCATAATCAACAGTGTCATCTGGACCAGGAGAGTGCCTGAGTCAAAACAGGATTAAGACTGGAATGATAGCATAGATGGAATGATAGGAAGAATGGATTGGAGAGTGGGTGGATGGGGGAATGGATGGGAGGATGAATGCATATTGGGTAGATGGATAGGTGGAGGAGAGATGTGAGGATGGATTTGGATGTGAGGATGGATGGGTGGTGGGATGGATATTGGATAGATGGATAGGTGGAGGATGGATAGATGTATGGAAGGATACTTCATTGGCAACTACTAATGTCTGCTGCTCACAAATTCCCCAGAGCTACTATCATCATTAAGCAAGAACTACTAAGAGTTCTAGGTGTGTCAACAGTTTCATTCTATCCTTGAAACTACTTGGTTAATGAATGTCTGTCCTACTAGACAGAAAACTGATTTGTGTCTTTAGTGCCCAGCACAGGCCCTGACGCCCAGTAGATGCTCAATTAATATTCTTTGCATGAATGGTCTCAATATTCCTCACAAGAATCCTATGAGATGGGTATCATCACGACCCCTATTATACAGATGAAGAAATCAAGACGCAGCCTGGTTACAGAAGTTGGATTTGAACTCAGATCTGTGGTTCCAGACATACTTTCTTGTTTGTAGGCAGCAGAAAGATAAGGTGCTGAAAGGGAGTTTGGGAGCTGGCACTGTGGGAAGCGGGGTGAGCTATAACAATGGTTTCTGCAGTAACCCATAGGTCTCAGTGTGGATCATAGGGAGGGGCAGGTCAGTGAAATCAATGTGTCCAGTGGTGAGCTCCGAGGTCTGTCAGAGCTGGGCCCATATCCTGGGCCAGAGAGTCTAGAGCCAAGCGAGGCAGGACTTAAGCATGCTCATAGCTTTTAAAATTCTTTTCACTTGGGGATTCATTCTTTTCTGCTGGTAGCTCCACTCACTCCTGCAGTTTATTTCAGGCCTGGGATTGGAGGATTTGCATTTCTTCTCTCTTTAATTTCCCACCTGTTTTTCTCTTCAACATTTATCATGCTCTACATCTTGCATGTCAGGCTTTGTGTCCCGGAATCAGGGATGTGGCACTTGGGGAACTTTCAACCATAACCTCTCCTTTGAGCAGCTGCGGGCTGCCAGACCCTCTGCAGGTGTGTCACATCATCTCTGCAAAGCAGTTTCAAAAATGAAGAATGGGGGTCTCAGGGTTGGGGACAGGAGAATGACAGGCACAAATCTCTCAGCAAGCAGTGGGTGCACCAGCCTGCAACCTAGCCCTCCTGACTCTGAATGCCCCAGCTTTTCCATGACATTGTGCCACGTCACTGGTCCTTTGTCCATTTCCAGTTATGGCCCAGGGCCTCATGAAGCACAACGCAGAAGGCTGAATCCAGAACATCTACCTCCTGGACAGTCTGAATGCCTTGGGCCAGATGGCCCCAGAGATGGTGGGCTGGCTAATTGGCAGCACGAACCTCAAACAGTATCAGGTAGTTGTGAGACTCTGAACCCCAGCCCTGGCCCAGGGACTCTTTGTAAAGCTCTGGGTCAGAGGGCAGAGTCAACGGGATGGAGGTGCAAGGCTTTTGAAGAGGGAAGGCAAAGGAAGATTAGAAGGAGGAGATGTAAGTCCCAATAGAAGATGAGCAGGGGGCCCTATACAAGGGGTCATTTGGGGTGGCCGCCTATCAGGGTAATTAAAAGGGAAGGCTTGAGAGTAAAAGTTTCTGTATTTAAATTCTGGCTCTGTCACCAACTTGCAGAAATTGCTGGGCCACTCTGGCCTCATCTATGACAATGGTACACAGAGAACATAGCATGGATAAATATCCAGGGAGCCAAAGGATCCCAGAACTAGAGTCAGATATTCGAACCCCACTGTCTTGCTTGACAGCTGTGTGACTCTGGGCAAGGTATTTGAGCAACCTGAGCTTGGGCCTCTGGTCCTCATCAGTGAAATTGGCATAATAACTGTTCCCGCCCACAGGAGTGGTTGGGAGCTTTCTCTGCTGCACACGGTGGATGCACAGCCACTGGTTGCTACATCAACCTGGCAGAACTGGGCCTGTCCTGCTCACCTCCCTTTTCCCTCAGCTTCCCACTCTCCAAGCTGCTCAACTGCAACCCCAGCACTTCAGCCTCAAGCTCCCATCTCTCTGATTCGAATCCCTCACTCTCTCCATTTTCACAAGTGCCAGTGCTCACTAGCAGGGTTCTCCTTGATGTGTGCAGTCACAATCACCTCCCTTCAGTCATTCCTTTAACAGTTGTTAAAAATCATTTATTGAGCACCTACTGCATACCAGGACCTGGGCTGGGTACCAGGAAGACAGCTATAAACCAGACACAGAGCCACTGCCTTTTTGGATCTCACATCCTAGTTAGTGAGTAGGCCATGAAAGTAAATAACTAATTTCAGATGGAGGGGTGTATCAAAAACAAATTTAGCAAGGCAAGAGGTGAGAGAGAGTGACGGGCTGATCAGGAGCCCTTTCTAAAGAGTTAACCCTTGAGGAGAAACTTGAATGAAGAGAAGGAAGCGAACAACATGAAGGAAATGGAGAGTGGGGAGTGCCAAGGCCCTGAGGTAGGGAAGAGACTGGTGTGTTTGAGGAAGAGAAAAAGACCTGTGTGGCTGGGTGATAAGGAGGAGGATGGTAGGAGATGGGGTCACGGAGCCAGGTGGGGCCAGACCTGCAGGTCTTAGGGGCTATGGTGTGGAGTTAGGATTTTATTCCAAGAGCAGTGAGAAACCAGTGGAGATTGTTGAGTGACAGGGAGTGTTAGGGCCACTCTGGCTGCCACATGGAGAATAGTTTCTAGAGACCCCAAGTTCACGACAAGGAGCCAGAAACTAGAGCATCTCCGGGCAAGAAGTGATGGTGACCTGGACCAGGTGAAAGTGACAGAGGTGATGGGACATGGCTAAGTTCAGGATATATTTTTCAGGCAGAGAAAAGCTGATTCACTAAGGAGTAGTTCTCCGCAAATATCTCCCCTAAAGTCAACACTGACATGAGACTGTGCGTCACACAGAAGTGGGGTCTGAGGGGCGCTGCTCCTCCTAATGACAACCTGGGAGCTGCAGGGGAGGGGAATTTGGCAACCTGGGGACCCAGATCTTCCTGACTCCAACCTGGTTTCAAATCCTGGTTTCCGAACTCACTCGCTGTGTGATCTTGAGTAAGTCACTTCAAGTCTCTCTTCCTTGATTTCTTCAGCTGACGTGTGGATGGCCATCATTGGTCAGTGGAGGCAGGTCATTTATTCATTTGAACCTATATGAGTCCACTATATTGACTTAAAAAAAGAAAGAAACTATAATTATCTCTTCACCCTTCCTTTCTCCTGTTCAAACCATCCTTTAACATCCACTGCCCTCAAGGAAAGGGAGTCTGCAGCTAAGATGTGAAGATTTTAAAAATAAGACTCACTCTCAACTTCTGAATTTCCAAAGGCCCCTAATCTGGTCTATTTAAAGGACTTTCAGAAGCCACTGTAGCTCATAGCAGTTTTCTCCTTAATCACCAACTACAGGATTTAACATGCAGGCTAGGAAGGGCCCACCAGGCCGGTTTGTCAGTTTGTCTAAAGAGCCACTCTTCTCCTCAGCTGCTTCCACCCGTGTTCTTCCTCTGTCTCCTGCCCTTTCCTTTCCTCCTCCTCTCTCTAGTCCCCAGACCCTTCAATGACAAGATCATAAACATGCGTGCGTGCATCAACCGCATTGTGGAATTCCGGCAGGAGAAAGATGAGTTTGGTCAGAGGAATCTGGTGATAGGCGATTGCTGCATGGAGCCCAGCAGCGTCCAGATGACAGTCTTGGCTGAGTAAGGTCCCAGTTGCCCCTCCCCAGGGTGACTGGTCCTGGCTGTAGCCACACAGCTCCACCACCTCCCAGAAGAGCCCATACTGATCTCACCCTTTCCCCAGGATCTACTTCTCCTCCTAGGCCCCCACCCTAGTGAAGGCCTTGCCACCCTCCCAGAACCCAGACTCTCACTCCTCACTCCCAGAAGCCCCTCTTTACTGGCTCCCTTCCATGACCTCCTGGTAGACCCCACTTGCTTCCTTTCTCTCCATCCTCACAGCCACATCCCCAGCTCAAAGTTCATTCCTGGACCTTCACAGGAGTATCCTCTGACTTCCCTGGACTTGGACCTCACCTCCTTCTGTCCATTCTCTCCATGCAGCAGAAGTAACTCTCTAACACAGAAAACTTCTCACGTCCCCAGCCCCCGCTCCAAATCCTCCAGTGGTTCTCCAATGCCCTCTGGAAGAACAGCAATATTCTGGGTGTCACTCAAGGTCCTACTTTCCTCACACCTGCCCTATTCTGCAGCCCTTTGCCTTCTAGTCTCTTGGAAAGACCCACCCCTTCATCAACATGCCACTTATTTGCATACTATCATGCCTTTGCACATGCTGATCCTTTGCCTGGAATACCCTTCCCTTCTTCTTGAAACCTCCTCCTCAACACTCATTCGTTCAATAAATATTTACTGTGAACCTACTGTGTGCCAGGCATGGCATGCTTAATGCTGGGGATACAGTAGTGAACAAGATGGAAAAAAACAGAGCTAAATGAAGACCCATATCCTGGCTGACCAAGTCTGCCAACCTCAACACACTGAGTCCCTCAAGGGCAAGATTTGCATCAGCTTTCTCTCTGCAACTCCAGAATGCTGAAAGCAACTAAGTATTTAGTGGATGTCCACTCATTTATCCATCAGACATTCACTGAATGCCTAGATTATGCCGGATGCTTGTGGAGAGGACAGTGCAGGGGGCAGACTGTGGACCCTGAAGCTCTGCTGACCTTGTTCTAGTCTAATCAACACTTACTGGCCATGTCATCTTAGACAATTAACATCATCCTTCTGAGTCACCCCTTTGAGTGTTGCTGACCGTGATGCCTCTTGGACAGGGCTGGCTGAGGATTCAATGACTATGTGAGGTGTACTCAACACTTAGCACCGGCATTCATACAGCCCGTATTTATCTATCTGTTCTGTATGTTACCTCTCCTTCTAGAGATAGCCCACCAAAGTTGAAACATTTTCTCTACACCTCAGAGAGAACCTGGAAAAGGTTACCCCACACCTGGGAGAAACTCAGGTAAGCCTGAGAAAAGTATTTTGGCCCTGGGCATCCTTGAGTGTGACGGTCTGGCCATATAGATTATGAACTCAGCAAAGAGGTTCAAATCCTGGGTTTTAGAACCTGAAGGATCTCCATTAAAAATTTCAGTTTTGCCATCTAGTGTCTGGGTGTCCTGGGGCAAGTGACTTAGCCTCACTGACCCTCAGTTTCCTCATCGGTAGCATGGGAAACATTATGGTCCATAGCTCATGGAGTTGTCAAAAGGATTCATAGAGACAAAGCATGAAAGTGCTGTACGTGGCATGTTGATGGCATTCAATATAAGGGAGCTACTCTTGCCATGATTCCTTGTGGAAATCCAGTGGCATCTAAGCTTCTAGCCACAGGCCTCTAGCGTTCTTTTCCCAGCCTTTGGTCTGACTCTTCTATGCTGCTGGCCCAGGTATGTCCTCTGATCAGGGAAATACTTAGGCAGCTGGATGTGAAACTGTTGAAAATCTTCATGGATGAGTGTCTGTGTCCATCCAGAGAGGAGAACTCAGAAGTGGCAAATGGCTGGAAGAGGTACTCAGGACAGAGGTCCCAGTGAGGCCTGCTGAGGGGATCTGCATGTGCTCTGAGGTCACTTAGAGGTGACCATTTGATGATGACAAGTACTGTCCCCTGAGAATGCAAGGACAACAGAGGAGATCCCTACAAAGCAGGCTGTTCCTCACCAAGTCACTCAAACTTACCTGTCGCTAGAGATCTTCCCCCAAGATTTCCATTCAATCCTTTTGGGAGCACTGGCCCCACCCCAGACTGAGACCACCCCTCTTGAGTTGCAGATAAACAGAAACGGTGCTTGTCCTCACAGGGCTCACAGTCCTCTGCATGGAAGACAACAAGAAGTTAATCATTAGCTATCACTTAGAAAGAGTTCTAACACAAATGCTCCTGGCACTGGTCGTTGGTCGGCATGAATAAATGAGAATTCCCTTCACTGTGGACCTGGGATTTGGAGGGGCAGACAGGCTGGTGACTCACACTGACTTTTGTCCTGACAGAACAGGCTGCTGCTCAGGAGCTCAACCAAATGTGAATCCAGCCAACCCTCCACATGCCAGACATAGTGATTTCCAGTCCCTCAATTATGATCAGAAGGAGATTCTACATCTTGGGACCTTACGCCTCCCTTAGAGTGGGATTTCCACTGGCCCAAAAACCTTTAGCACAGGCCCTGTGGACATCCTGTCCCCTCCCATAATAAATTCCAGCTCTGAAGGTGCAGAGGCCTCCAGACCTGGGCTCTGAGGTTCAGATTCCAGAAGTTAGACTTGATGAAGGTCCATCTTGAGACTAAATATTCCTGGGTTTTCTCGTCAGCTCAGAAATATCCTAGGACACACTGTTTCTTTTCCTGCAATTTGCAGTCAGAAGCCCATCTATGGGTTTGCTCATCAATGCAGGGAAGGCCCTGTGGGGATTTCCCATTCACTCATTCAGTCCACCTACACTTATTGAGCACCTCCTACACGCCAAGCACTTTACTGGGCTCCAAGGGAGTGTAGAGAAAGGGTGATGGTGGAGAAAAGCATAAGTGTTGGCACTGAACAGATGAGTTCAAATTCAACCCAGCCCAAAGAGCAGTTCCATGAGGGTGTGGACCGTGTGCACTGGGGAGCCCTGTGTCACAGGGCTGGCACAGCGTGTGAGCTCAGCAAATATCTGAGCTTAAATGATGGATGAATCCTCGTCCTATGACTCACTAACTAGGTTTGGGACAAGGCACTTTCCCTTTTGCTCTTCCTCACCTGCAAAGTGGGAACAGAAATCTCACAGGATGTGGAGCAACAGGGGCCCTCACACTGTGGGTGGGAGGTGAGTCCTACGACCACTTTATCAAACCAGGTGGCAGCATCCACTAAAGGCCAATTTATGGGAGAAGGTTAGTGCCTGGGAGGGGCATGAGGGGCTTCTGGAGAACTGGTCACATTCTGTTTCTTGATCCTGGTGCTGGTGGTGGAGACGATGTTCAGCTTATGGAAATTCATTGAGTTATTCATTTATGTGCATTTTTCTTATAAATGTTGTAGTTTAACAAATTGGTTCTTTTGCTATGGAAGATTGTCCCTGAGCTGACATCTAAGCCTATCTTCCTCTCTTTTGTATGTGGGTTACCGACACAGCATGGCTTGAGGAGTGGTGTAGTTCTGCACCTGGGATCTGAACCTGCCACCCCAGGCCACCGACAGAGAGAACACCAGACTTAACCACAACAGCACCTGGCTGGCCCCTAACAAAAATTTTTAAAGTAAAAAATATTTACCATGCAGCATGTTTGTAGGAGTGTGTGAAAAATATTGGCAATATGTTTATTGTGTGCTAGGTCCATGGGAAATGCTTACTAGAAGTCATTTAATTTGTTGTTATGTATTTGATTAATGACTCTTTAATTCTTAAATATTGATTCCTGCCCTTCTCCACCCAAGGGGAGGGAAAGTATAGTATGGAATCAAGGGGAGATAACCCAGACGTATTAATAATAGGAGCACACACATGTTAAGACTTGGCGTGCACCAAGCTTGGTGCTCAGAGCTTCCATTCAGCATCTCAGCAAATCCTCACAGCAACCCCATGAAGTAAAAACCTACTATCCTATTTTATGCATGAGGACACTGGGCTCAGAGAGAGTCATCCTCCATCAACTAATCCTCCCAATAATCCTTGAGGATTGCATTGTCATCACCCCTTTTCACAGATGCAAAGTCTGAGACACAGAGAGATGGATTCACTTGCCCAGGACACACAGCTGGTAAGTGTGGAGCTGGAATTCGATGCCAGGCTGTCTGGCTCTGTAGGCTCTGTCTTTTCTCTGGATAAATTTGCTCACAGCCCTTGTATTTCATCCTGGGCTCTGTGAGCCTGCCTGGTACAGTGGCATTTCCTCTCGTGTTCTACAGAGGCCACTAAAGACTCCATGGGACACCCGTGGAAAATATCAAAGATGTTCTATGAGCTGGAGTTGATCCACCAAGGGGAACAAGCACTGCACATGTCACCATAGGCATGAATGATTTGGATCACTAGAAGGCCAGCACTGGCCCCTCAAGCCCGGAGTCAGACCAAGAAGCGGTGTTCTCAGGTTAAAATGATAAAGTCAGGTCAATTGCAAGGACCAGCCATTCGGAGTCTCACCTGCCTCAAATGTCAGCCAGTGAGGAGAGGGAAATATGCTTGAGTCTGATACTGGCTCAACACGAGGTCGACAAAAGGGAAGCCATATTGTATGAAACAAACCATATTGTAAATTTGAATGACGTCTGACTAACTAACCCAGCTGGATATGCACATTCCAGGAGACCTACCTGCTCTGTAAGTTTTATGACCCCTGCTGTGTGTGTACCTCCCAGCTGCAATAAGATGATAACTCTGTTCTTTTGAGTTCCTGAGGAACGTGATGACCCACAGACAGAGGGTCTATGCTGATAGCCATCATCAAATGACAACTGAAAGATCCGGTGTGATGACCCCCAGTCTGTAACACCAGAGGGTCAACATTACTAACCCCTCCCCTATAACCCACTGGCCTATATAACTGCTTCAAGATTCTCTGCCCCTCTTAAAATGGTTCTTTATGGTTTTTTAGGAGACTTGTCCCCACAGCTTCCAATTTGCTAGCTTATTGCTTAATAGAATGCCCTTTCTCTTCCACCATCTTGGCTCTCAATGATTGACTTTTGTCTTGCAGTGAACAGATTGTGCCCTTTGTGTGGTCCCCTTTGGGTCTCCAATTCCTACTTTTTGTTGTTTATTCCTCAGTCTTGAGAGAGATTCTGTGGATGAGGGACATAGGTTGCTCCATCTCATGGAACCAGTCTCTTAGTAAGATGGCAATGCAGGTGGGCTCCCAAAGGTAGGTGTATATTGTGTAAGCAAGTAACCAGGTATTTAATAAGAAGCATTTCTAGAGACACAAAAAGAAAAACAAGATTGATGGTGGCAGCAAATTAGAAACCAGTTTCTGATCCCAGGGGGCAGCCAGTGAAAAGATTTCTAGCTGTCCGAGTTGAAGTAACCTTTTGCAGTTTGAAATGTCTCTGATGATGTCATTGAGTGTTCAGGTATCTTTCTGAGTGGCTTACAAAGCAACAGACATGAATGTCTCTTAAGTTTATATCCAGCTGTCCAGCTCCAATTTGCAGAGATTCTATAAAAAGGGCATTTTTAGTTCTCAATGATTTCAAATGGAAATAATGAAAAAAATTGCAAACTTTCATTTGGAGATTTGTAGCCAGTTATTTTAGGAGACTAGCAGAATTCAAAATCCAGTCTAGTTTACAGATAGAAAACAAAAACCTCCAAGATAATTATCAGAACGAGAAACTAATATCCATGAATGTGTACTATAGTTTCTGTTGAAACATTTTTCTCTCTAAAATCACCCTCATTTTTAGCAAACAAAGCGAGTTAAGACTCATTGGTTTGCAAAACAAGTCTAGTGTCAATAAACTTTGCCCAATTATTTACATAAGTACAGCAAGAAAAGCAATGGTCATATAGGCTATTTCAAATCTGCTTTCCTGGAACTTTTTAAAATTGAGATCATAAGAGTTTACAACATTGTGAAATTTCAGTCATATATTATTATTTGTCTGTCACCACACAAGTGCTCTGCTTCACCCTTTGTGCCCACCCCCTCACCCCTTCCCCCTGGTAATCACTGAACTGTTCTCTTTGTCCATGTGTTTATCTTCCACATATGAGTGAGATCATACAGTTTTTGTCTTTCTCTGCCTGGCTTATTTTGCTGAAACTAATACCCTCAAGGTCCATCCACGTTGTTGCAAATGGGACTATTTTTTCCTTTTTATGGCTGAGTAGTACTCCATTGTATATGTATACCACATCTTCTTTATCCCCTCATCAATCAATGAGCACTTGGGTGGCTTCCACCTTTTGTCTATTGGGAATAATGCTGAATGAACATTGGCGTCCATAAATCTCTTTTGAATTGTTGATTTCATGTTCTTTGTATAAATACCCAGTGGTAGGACAACTGGGTCATATTATATTTCTATTTTTACCTTTTTGAGAAATCTCTATACTTTTTTCCATACCGGTTGCACCAGTTTGCGTTCCTACCAGCAGTGTATGAAGGTTCCCTTTTCTCCACAGCTTCTTCAACATTTGTTATTTTTTGTTTGGTGATTATAGTCATTTTAATGGGTGTTAGGTGATACTTTAGTGTAGTTTTTCCATTTCCCTGATGATTAGTGATGTTGACCTCCTTTTCCTGTGCCTATTGGCCATCTGTGTGTCTTCTTTGGAGAAATGTCTGTTCACATCCTCTGCCCATTTTTTGTTCAGGTTGTTCATTTTTTTTGTTGTTTATTTGTTGTGTGTTCTTTATATATTATGGAGATTAACCGCTAGTGAGATATATAACTTGCAAATATTTTCTCCCACTTGATGAACTGTCTTTTTCTTTTGATCCTAGTTTCTTTTGGCTTACAGAAGCTCTTTAGTCTAATGATGTTTATTTTTTTCTTTTGTTTCCCTGGCCCTAGAATGCATGGTATTCCAAAAGATCTTTTTCAGACCCAAGGAAAAGAGTGGACTGACTGTATAGTCTTCTAGAAAATTTATGGTTTCAGGTCTTACCTTCAAGTCTTTGGTCCGTTTTCAGTTTATTTTTGTGTATGGTGGAAGATAATGGTCTACTTTCATTCTTTTGCATGTGGCTGTCCAGTTTTCCCAACACCATCTATTGAAAAGACTTTCCTTTCTGCATCATATATTCTTAGCACTTTTGTCAAACATTATCTGTCCATAGATGTGTGGTTTTGTTTCTGGGCTTTGAATTCTGTTCCATTGTTCTCTGTGCCTGTTTTTTGTACCAGTACCATACTGTTTTGATTACTACAGCTTTGTAGTACGTTTTGAAGTCAAGGATTGTGATGCCTGCAGCTTTGTTCCTTCTTCTCGGGATTATTTTAGCTATTTGAGGCCTTTTGTTGCCCATATAAATTCCAAGACACATTCTTCTATTTCCTTGAAGAAGGTTATTGGGATTCTGATTTGGATTGCTTTGAATCTGTAGATTGCTTTGGGTAGTATGGACATTTTTTTTTAAGATTTTATTTTATTTTTTTCCCTTTTTCTCCCCAAAGCTCCCCAGTACATAGTTGTATGTTCTTTGTTGTGGATCCTTCTAGTTGTGGCATGTGGGACGCTGCCTCAGCGTGGCTTGATGAGCAGTGCCATGTCCATGCCCAGGATTCGAACCAACAAAACACTGGGTCACCTGCAGTGGAGCACATGAACTTAACCACTCGGCCATGGGGCCAGCCCCTAGTATGGACATTTTAACTATATTTATTCTTCCAATCCATGTGCATGGAATATCTTTCCATTTCTTTGTGTCATCATCTATTTCTTTCAGTAATGTCTTACAGTTTTCATTGTATGGGTCTTTCACCTTCCTGGTTAAATTTATTCCTAGATGTTTTATTCTTTTTGTTGCCATTGTAAATGGGATTGTATTCTTGAGTTCTCTTTCTGTCTGTTCATTATTAGAGTCCAGAAATGCAACTGATATTTGTTAGTTGATTTTGTACCCTACAACTTTACTGTAGTTGCTGATTATTTCTAATAGCTTTCTGATGGATTCTTTTGAGTTTCCTACATATAAAATCAGTTCATCTACAAACAGTGAGAGTTTCACTTCTTCTTCATTTCCTATTTGGATTCCTTTTTCTTCTCTAATTGCTCTGGCCAAAACCTCAAGTACTATGATGAATAAGAGTGGTGAGAGTTGGAGCACTTGTCTTATTCGTGTTCTCAGAGGGATGGTGTTCAGCTTTTCCCCATCGAGTATGATGTTTGCCATGGGTTTGTCATGTATGGCCTTTATTCTGTTGAGGTACTTTCCTTCTATACCCATTTTGTTACGAGTTCTATTCACAAATGGATTTTGGATCTTGTCAAATGCTTTCTCTACATCTACTGAGATCATCGTGTGGGTTTTTTCTTCATTTTGTTAATGTGGTCTATCACATTGATTGATTTGAGGATGTTGAACCATCCCTGTGTCCCTGGTATAAATTCCACTTGATCATAGTATCTGACTTTTTTGATGTTTTGCTGTATTGGGTTGCCAATATTTTGTTGAGAGTTTCTGCATATCTGTTCATCAGCAACATTGGCCTGTAGTTTTCCTTTTTTGTGTTGGGATTGTCAGACTTTGGGATCAGGGAGATGTTGGCCTCATAGAGTGTGTTAAGAAGTGCTCCGTCTTCCCCAATTTTTTGGAATAGTTTGAGAAGGATAGGTTTTAAATAGTCTTTGAATGTTTGGTAGAGTTTCCCAGGGAAGCTGTCTGTTCCTGGACTTTTATTTTTGGGGATGTTTTTGATTACTGATTCAATCTCATTCCTTGTGATTAGTCTAGGGCATATTATCTATTTCATCTTGATTCACATTTGGGAGTTTGTAAGAGTCTAAGAATTTATCCATTAGTTCTGGATTGTCCAATTTCTTGGCATATGTTTTTTATAGTATTCTCTAATACTTTTGTATTACTATGGTATCTGTTGTAATTTCTTCTCTTTAATTTCTGGTTCTATTTATTTGAGCTGTCTCTCTTTTTTCTTTGTGATTCTGGCTAAGAGTTTTTCAATTTATTTTATCTTCTCAAAGAACCAGCTCTTTGTTTCATTGATCCTTTCTACTATCTATTTGTTTCAATTTCATGTATTTGTGTTCTGATTTTTATTTCCCTCTTTCTGCTGGCTTTGGACTTTGGTTGTTCTTTTTCTAACTCTGTTAGGTGTAATTTGAGATTGGTTTTTGGGATTTTTCTTGTTTGTTAAGGTGAATATGTATTGCATTGAATGTCCCTCTTAGGACAACTTTTGCTGCATCCCATATGGCTTGGTATGGTATAATTTCATTTTCATTTTCATTTGTATCCAGATATTATTTAATTTCTCCTTTCATTCCTTCAATGAGGCATTGATTGTTCAGTAGCATGTTATTTAGTCTCCACCTCTTTGTCCCTTTCTCGGCTTTTTTTCTTGTAGTTAATTTCTAGTTTCATAGCATTGTGGTTGGAACAAATGCTTGTTATTATTTCAATTTTCTTAAATTTATTGAGGCTTGCTTTGTTTCCCAACAGACGATCTCTCCTTGTGAATGTTCCATGAACACTTGAGAAGAATATGTATTGTGCTGGTTTTGGATCGAGTGTTCTGTATATATCTATTAAACTCATTTGTTCTAAGTTTTCAGTTAATTCTACTGTTTCCTTATTGACTTTCTGTCTGGATGACCTATCCATTGATGAGAGTGGAGTGCTGAGGTCCCCTACTAGTATTATGTTGTGATTAATATATCCTTTTAGGTTTATTGCTTTATATACTTAGCGTTCCTGTGTTGGTTGCATATGTATTTATGTGTTATGTTTTCTTGGTGGAGTGTCCCTTTTATCATTATATACTGCCCTTCTTTGTCTCTCTTTACCTCTTTTATCTTGAAGTCTTCTTTGCCTGATATAAGTATGGTAACATCTGCTTTCTTTTCTTTGCCGTTATCTTTGAATATCTTCTTCTGTCCCTTCACTCTGAGCCTGTGTTTATTGTTGGAGCTGAGATGTGTCTCCTGGAAGCAGCATATTGTTGGGTCTTGTTTTTTAATCCATCCTGCCACTCTGTGTCTTATGATTAGGGAATTTAATCCATTTACGTTTAGAGCAATTATTGATATACACAGGCTTAATGCTGCCATTTTGTCACTTGTTACCTTGGTCTCCTGTACTTCCTTTGTTTTTCTCCCCATGTATTTTGGACTTCCAATTTAGCTAAGTAGTTTTCTAAGCTTGTTTTCTTAGCTTTCTCTTTATTTATTATTTGTGTCTCTGTTCTATTTATTTGTTTAGAGGTTACCATGAGGTTTGTATGAAAAATCTCATAGATGATATAGTCCATTTTCTGATAACCTCTTATTTTCTTAGACTAAGATGTTTCCATCCCCATCCTCTTCCCCTCCTTAGTTGTTTTTGTCACACCTTATTCCATGTTGTGTTGTGAGGTGTGGTTAAAATGACAAGAATATATTTATTTTTGGAGCTTTCCTTCCTTTTATCTTTACTGTTATACTTGGGTGTTTCCTAACCTATTCTGATATATAGCTAAAATTTTCTGATTTTGTCTACCTATTTCTCTTTTTACTAGGGCTTTGTAGCCTGTTTCTTTTTTTCCTCAGGCACGAGGGCCTTCTTGAAGATTTCTTGTAGGGGTAGTCTTGTGGTGATGAACTCCCTTAGCTTTTGTTTATCTGGGAATATTTTTATTTCTGCATCATATCTGAAGGGTATTTTCACTGGATAGAGTATTCTGGGCTGAAGGTTTTTGTTTTTCAGAGATTTGAATATATCATTCCACTCTGGCCTAGCCTGTAAGGTTTCTGCTGAGAAATTCGCTGAAAGCCTGATAGGGGTTCCTTTGTAAGGTATTTTCTTTTGCCTTGCTGCCCTTATATTTTTTTCTTTGTCATTGAGTGTTGCCAGATTCACTACTATATGCCTTGGAGAAGGTCTGTTTATCTTGATATAGTTAGGCGATCCATTGGCTTCTTTCCCATGAATTTCCAGCTCCTTCCCCAGGCTTGGGAAGTTCTCCACTATTATTTCTATGAACAAGCTTTCTTCCCAATTCTCCTTCTCTTCTCTATCTGGAATACTTATAATCTTTACGTTGTGTTTCCTAATTGAGTCAGATATTTCTTGGAGAACATCTTCACTTCTTTTGAGTCTTAGTTCTCTCTGCTCCTCCATTTGAAGTGTTTCTATGTGTCTGTCCTCATTATTGCTGGTTTGTTCCTCCATAATATCAGCTCTGTTGTTCAGGGAGTCCATAATCTTCTTAATCTCACCACCGTGTTGTTCATCTTCAATATTTCTGATTGGTTCTTCTTTGTAGTTTCAATCTCTTTTGTGAAGGAGCTGAATTTTTGAACAGTTTATGTGCATTTTCTTGTAACTCAATGAGTTTTCTTATGATAGCTATTTTGAATCCTCTGTCATTTACAGTATGAATTTCTGTGCCTTTGTGGTTGCTTACTGGGTAGTTGTCATTCGCCTTCTGGTCTGGAGATTTAACATATTTTTTAATACTGCCAGACAACGTGGATTTGTGCTTCTGCTTGTGGTAGTATTTCATTGTCATTTCCATCTGCCACCACAGTGTGGGAGTCAAGAGCTGCATATTCTGAGTGAGCTGTGATCTGTGGCTCAGCTCCCCACTGCTGATCTGGGGCACTGTCCAAGGGGGAGGGGCACTTTCTCTCTCCTGAGTAATCTCCGGTGCTTATCACTTTGCCTTAGTATCTGCTCTCATGGATGTTAGCTTGATAAAGACATCACCATGATAGCTAGTCACCTCTGTGTGGAGTTTTCCCCTGGGCTGTGAGGGAGCTTGGAGAGAGATGGGGTTCCCATGAAGGGCAGCTCCCTCCCCCATTTCTTTCAGAGCTGTTTGCAGTTCTTAGGTCCCTGCTCCTTGAGGGGAAGAGAAGTTTTTTCTTACTTCATTCCACTTTCTCGGATTGGGGGGACTCCAGCACCTCCACCTTTGGACATATGGCTGCCTGGGTCTGTCAGACATCTTTTGTGTTGTGTGGATGTCCTCTGTTGGAATATGAACGTCTTGTTCATTGCATCTTACAGAGGAGAGATTATGGGGAAAGCTCATCATTATGCCATGATGCTGACATAATTCTGGAACTTTTTTATAAGGCATCTCAGATTGAACCTTAAAGATCTCTCAAGGCCAGGAAAACCAATCCAAGGTCTTGTCATCAGACTCTGACTGTAATATCTACAAATTTGGGTGGATTCGTCTCTTCTTGAGGTCCCCAAAATATTCTGAGGTTCCAGGCATCTGTCAGAGAAGTGAGCTTCTATACTTGCCTGGTAAGGTTTCTAGGAACCCTGTAGGCATGGTACCAGGCCAAAATTTCCAGGTGGATTTATTCCATAAAGTTAAACTTTATTGCTCAAAAGCTGTCTTGTCATACCTGAGTCTGCATATTTCTCTCAATTATGACATTCTGATCAAAGCCTTGGTAATATATGCAACATTTCTGATTGTGTGCTGTTATAAGGAGAACAGATTCTTATTGAAATTATGCACATAACTATATTGCCATGAAAACAATACTCACTCACTAAGAGTTTCCTAATCCTGGAGTGATAAGATATGGAGAAAAATAAATAAATGTTTCAATTTTACATCAAAGGTATAATTTTACGAAATTGCTACAAGTCATAGTTACCTTAAGAGAAAAAGATTTCCTTAAATCTGGAAAAAACAAAACATCAAAACACTGGCAATACCTCAAACGAAAAGTCATAAAAATCATAATCATTCTCATGAATACATTCAGTCCTGTGTAATTGATTCTCTATCTTAATCTTCTGTTAGCTTTTTATGAGGGCATCAGTTTTTCCATTAGCATTCTGTGATTGCTTACTCAATTCAGTTTAATGACCTGAAAGTTTATCAGAAACCTGTATTCTAGAGCTGGTGCCAGATTCCTTTCCATGAATCTCTCTGAAGATGAAACATATTCACAAAAACATCAGAGTAAAACAACTGTCTGCAAATAACAAGACTCAGAAAGGGTCATTGACAAAGACACTTGGTTATTTCTGTGACATAAAACACTTCAAGATAACAACTAGAATTATGGCTGACAATCAAGACAGAGCTGAATTTTGGGAACGTTGCATAATTTTTAAAGTTTTTATATCAATAACATTTACCCATAGAATATCACTAAGAAGGTTTATCATCACTTCTTTGACAATACCTCCCATGCAATTTAACATACCATATATGCCAAATTAGTTTATTATCTTCTTCTTTATAGAAAGAGAGAGAACAAATTTCTTTGAGTAGTCCAACAGGTTCTCTGAAAATTCTCAAAGAAAATTGTTTTCTTTCAGGTCAAGAGAAAGACTTCATCTTGTATTTGACTTTGGGGGGAAGCTTGGCAAATATTTCAAGAGTTTTCAAGACTCTTGATCAAATAGGAAACAATGCTCACTGTGAAACATTGCTCAGTTCTCCCTTCAAGCAAAATGACAACAGAAACAGTCAAGGGCAAAAAGAAAGTTAAAGGAGTCAAAAAGACAAAAAAAACACCTTTAATAGAGAGACCTCAGTATTTTTGAACAGAGGAAATTATTTTAATGAAACATACATCTTCTGTCTTTTAGGCAAACTTACTGAAAGGTAAAGAAAACGCTTTGATAACATCTTTACTAAGAGTAGGTTAAAAGTCCAGGAAAATTATCCTTTTGAGAAAGAGAACCGAATTTTAATGTTTGCACCAGCTTACTTTTGACATTAAAACGAATTTGCTCTTCACATTGACTTCAGTCTTAGTCAGCTTGACTACGCATGAAACTCTTTTTACGGTTCTTCTTCCAGAAACTTTCTATAACTTTCTTTTTACATTCAGAATTTGCCCCATGTCTTCCTTTTTCTTTCTAGTACTTTAGTAAAACTTTATCTTTCTTAGCAAAACATCAAAAATATTTCCATTCTTTATACTTTCTTACTGAAAACATATATCTTACATTCATTGAATATAAAGATGTTTGCCTTACTGATCACGGTGTATGCTATTTTCAATGTATTGCTGTATTTGGTTTGCGATTCTTTTTGAGTAGTTTTTTTTAAAACGACTTCATAATAGTTTACATCATTGTGAAATTTCAGTTGTACTTTCTTTCTTTCTTTTTTTTTTTTTTTTTTTTAAAGATTTTATTTTTTCCTTTTTCTCCCCAAAGCCCCCCGGTACATAGTTGTATATTCTTTGTTGTGGGTCCTTCTAGTTGTGGCATGTGGGACGCTGCCTCAGCGTGGTTTGATGAGCAGTGTCATGTCCGCGCCCAGGATTCGAACCAACGAAACACTGGGCCGCCTGCAGCGGAGTGCGTGAACTTAACCGCTCGGCCACGGGGCCAGCCCCTGTACTTTCTTTCTTGTCTGTCACCACATAAGTGCTCCCTTTCACCCCTGTGCCAACAGCCCACTGCCCTTCTCCTGGTAACCACTGAACTGATTTCTTTGTCTATGTGTTTGATTATATTCCACCTATGAGTGAAATCATATGGTGTTTGTCTTTCTCAGTCTGGCGTATTTTGCTTAGCAGAATACCCTCCAGGTCCATCTATGTTGTTGCAAATGGGATGATTTTGTTTTTTTCATGGCTGAGTGGTATTCCATTGTGTATATATATATATATATATATATATATGCATACCACATCTTCTTTATCCAATCATCAGTCGATGGGCACTTGTGTTGTTTCCATGTCTTGGCTGTTGTGAATAGTGCTGCAATGAACATAAGGGTACACATGTTACTTTGGATTGTTGATTTCAAGTTGTTCGGGTAGATACCCAGTAGTGGGATAGCTGGGTTATATGGTATTGCTATTTTTAGTTTTTTGATGAATCTTAATACTGATTTCCATAGTGGCTGCAGCAGTTTACATTCCCACCAGCAGTGTATGAGGATCCCTTTTTCTGCACACCCTCTCCAACATTTGTTATTTTTAGTCTTAATGATTATAGCCATTTTAACACACATAAGGTGGTATCTTAGTGTGGTTTTGATTTGCATTTCCCTGATGATTAGTGATGTTGAACATCTTATCATGTGTTTATTGGCCATCTCTATATCTTCTTTGGAAAAACGTCTGTTCATATCCTCTGCCCATTATTTGATCAAGCTGTTGGTTTTTTTGTTGTTGTTGTTCAGTTGTGTGAGTTTCTTATATAATTATGGAGATTAACCCCTTGCCGGATATATGATTTGCAAATACTTCCTCCCAATTGGTGTGTTGTCTTTTTGTTTCGATCCTAGTTTCTTTTGCCTTGCAGAAGCTCTTTAGTCTGATGAAATCCCACTTGTTTATTTTTTCTTTTGTTTTCCTTGTCTGAGAAGACATGGTATTGAAAATATCCTTTTAAGTTCAATGTCACAGAGGGTACTACCTATTATATTCCAGGAGCTTGATGGTTTCAGAAATTATCCTCAAGGCCTTGATCCATTTTGGATTTAGTTTTGTGTATGGCATGAGATAATGATCTACTTTCATTCTTTTGCAAGTCATTGTCCAGATTTCCCAATACCATTTATTAAAGAGACCGTCTTTTCTCCATTGTATGTTCTTGGCATCTTTGTCGAAGATTAGCTGTCCGTATATGTGTGATTTTATTTCTGGGCCGTCAGTTCTGTTCCATTGATTTGTGTGCCTGTTTCCTACCAGTACCATGCTGTTTGGATTACTATGGCTTTGTGGTACATTTTGAAGTCAGGGATTGTGATGCCTCCAGCTTTGTTCTTTTTTTCTTAGGATTGCTTTAGCAATTCGGGGTCTTTGGTTGCCCCTATAAATTTTAGGATTCTTTGTTCTATATCTGTGAAGAGTGTCACTGGGATTCTAATTAAGATTACATTGAATCTGTAGATTACTTTGGGTAACATGGACATTTTAACTGTATTCTTCCAATCCATGTGCATGGAATCTCTTTATGTCATCAATGATTTCTTTCAATAATGTCTTATAATTTTCCTTGTGTAAGTCCTTCACCACCTTGGTTAAATTTATTCCTAGATACTTTATTCTTTTGTTGCAGTTGTAAATGGAATTGTATTCTTGAGTTCTCTTTCTGTAAGTTTGATATTAGAGTATAGAAATGCAACTGATTTTTGTAAGTTGATTTTGTAACCTGCAACCTAACTGTAGTTACTAGCAGTCTTCTTATGGATTCTTTTGGGTTTTCTGTATATAAAATTATGTCTTCTGCAAACAGTGAGAGGTTCACTTCTTCACTCCCTATTTACATTCTTTCTATTCCCTTCTCTTGCCTAATTGCTCTGGCCAAAACCTCCCATACTCTGTTGAATAAGAGTGGTAATAGTGGGCATCATTGTATTGTTCCTGTTCTCAGGGATGGCGTTCAGTTTTTGCCCATTGAGTATGATGTTGGCTGTGGGTTTGCCATATATGGCCTTTATTATGTCGAGGTAATTTTCTGCTATCCCCATTTTGTTAAAGGTTTTCACCATATATGGGTTTTGGATCTTGACATGTGCTTTCTCTGCATCTATTGAGATGATCACGTGATTTTTCTTTCTCATTTTGTTAATTTGGTGTGTCACATTGATTGATTTGTGGATGTTGAATTATCCCTGTGTCCCTGGTATAAATCCCACTTGATCATGATGTATGATCTTTTCATGTATTGCTGTATTCGGGTTGCCAATTTTTTTTTTTTTTTGAAGATTTTTGCAGCTATGTTCATCAGCGATATTGGCCTGTAGTTCTCCTTTTTTGTGCTGTCCTTGTCAGGCTTTAGTATCAGAATGATGTTGGCCTTGTAGAATTTGTTAGGAAGCATTCCATCTTCCCTAATTTTTTGGAATAGCTTGAGAAGGATAAGTATTAAATCTTCTCTGAAAGTTTGGTAGGATTCCTGAGGGAAGTCGTCTGGCCCTGGGATTTTATTCCTTGGGATGCTTTTGATAACTTTTTTAATCTCTTTACTTGTGATCTGTCTATTCTGATTCTCTATTTCTTCTTGATTCCTCTTTGGGATGTTGTAAGAGTCGAAGAATTTATCCATTTCCTCTAGATTGTCCATTTTGTTGGTATATAGCTTTTTTTTAGTATTCTCTTAAAATCCGTTCTATTTCTGTGGTATGCATTGCTAATTATCCTCTTTCATTTCCAATTTTGTTTATCTGAACTTTCTCCTTTTTTTCTTTGTAAGTCTGCCTAGGGAGTTGTCAATTTTCTTTATCTTCTCAAAGAACCAGCTCTTTGTCTCATTGATCCTTTTACTTCCTTTTTTTGTTTCAATAGTATTTATTTCTGCTCTGATTTTCATTATTTATCTCCTTCTGCTGACTTGGGCTTTGTTTGCTCTTCTTTTTCTAATTCACTTAGATGTAGTTTGAGATTGCTTGTTTGAGATTTTTCTTGTTTTTTAAGGTGTGCTTGTATTACGATGAATTTCCCTCTTAATATGGCTTTTGCTCCATCCCATATGAGTTGGTATGGTATGTTTTCATTTTCCTTTGTCTCCAGATATTTTTTGATTTCTCCTTTAATTTCTCAAATGACCCATTTGTTGCTCAGGAGCATCTTGCTTCATCTCCACATCTTTTCCCCTTTCTCAGCTTTTTTCTTGCAATTAATTTCTAGTTTCATAGCATTGTGATCAGAAAAGATGCTTGATATTATTTCAATCTTCTTAAATTTATTGATGTGTGCCTTGTTTCCCAACATATGGTCTATTCTTGAGAATGTTCCATGAGCACTTGAGAAGAATGTGTATTCTGCTGTTTTTGGATGGACTGCTCTGTACAGACCTATTAAGTCCAACTGATCTATCTTTTCATTTAATTTCACTGTTTCCTTGTTGATTTTCTGTCTGGATGACCTATCCATTGATGTGAGGGGGGTGTTGAGGTCCACTAATATTATTGTGTTGTTGCTAATATCTTCTTTTAGGTTTGTTAATAGTTGCTTTATGTGCTTTGGTGCTCCTGTGTTGGGTACAAAGATATTTGTAAGTGTTATGTCTTCTTGGTGGAGTGTCCCTTTAATAATTACATGGTGCCCCTGTTTGTTTCTCTTTACTTGTCTTATCTTGAAGTCTACTTTGTCTGATATAAGTATTGCAACACCTGCTCTCTTTTGCTTGCCATCAGCTTAGAGTATCATCTTCAATCCTTTCACTCTGAGCCTGTGTTTGTTGTTGGAGCTGAGATTTGTTTCCTGGAGGCAGCATATTGTTATATCTTGTTCTTTAATCCATCTCACCACTCTATGTCTTTTCATTGGAGAATTCAATCCTTTTACATTTAGGGTGGTTATTGATGTGTGAGGGCTTAATGCTGTCATTTTATCACCTGTTTTCCAGTTCTCTTTCATTTCCTTTGTTTCTCATCCTGTGTATTTTTGTCTACCAATTTGGTTATGTAGTTTTTTATGTTGTTTTTCTTTGTTTTCTCCTTATTTATTATTTGTGTCTCTGTTCTGCTTTTTTGTTTAGTGGTTACCATAAGGTTTGTATTCAAAATCTCATAGATAAGATAGTCCATTTTCTGATGGCGTCTTATTTCCTTAGACTAAACCAATTCAGTCCCTTTCCTCTTCCCCTCCTAAGTTGTTTTTCTCACATCTTATTCTATCTTGTATTGTGAGTTTGTGGTTAAAATAACAAGATTATCTTTGTGTTTGGCATTTTATTTACCTTTGATTTTATACTTGTTTGCTTAACTTGTTCTGATTTATAGCTACAATTTTCCGATTTTGTCTACCAATTTGTCTCCTTACTTCCTACTTTGTAACCCCTTTCTCCATTTTTGTCAGGTGTGAGGGCCTTTTTGAGGATTTCTTGTAAGGGTGTCTTGTGGCTACAAACTTCCTTAGCTTTTCTTCATCTTGGAAAGTTTTTATTTTTCCATCATATCTGAAGGATGTTTTTGCTGGCTAGAGTATTCTTGGCTGAAAATTTTTGTCCTTCAAATATTTGAATATGTCATTCTAGTCTCCCCTAGCCTATCAGGTTTCTGCAGAGAAATCTGCTGAAAGTCTGATAGGGGTTCCTTTGTAGGTTATTTTCTTCTGCCTTGCTGTCTTACTATTTTTTTCTTTGTCATTCACTTTTTCAAGTTTTATTAATATATGTCTTGCAGTAGGTCTTTTTACATTGACATATTTAGGAGATACGATAGCTTCTTCCCCTTGGATTTCCATCTTCTTCCCTAGGTTTGGTAAATTCTTGGCTATTATTTCTTTAAACGAGCTTTCTGCTCCATTTTCATTCTCCCTCTTGAATACCTATAATTCTTATACTGTGTTTTCTAACTGAGTCGGATATTTCTTGGAGACTTTTTTCATTTCTTTTTAGTCTTAGTTCTCTCTCCTCCTCTATCTGGAACATTTCAATTTTTTCTATCTTTGATTATGCTGATTCACTCCTCTATGATGTCTGCTTGCTCATTCAGTGAATCCATATTTTGCTTTATCTCATTGATTGTGTCTGTCATCTCTAATATTTCTGACTGATTCTTCTTTATAGTTTCAGTCTCTTTTGTGAAGTAGCCCCTTAACTCGTTGAATTGTTTTTGTACAATCTCTTTTAACTCATTGAGTTTTTTGACGATAGCTATTTTGAATTCTCTGTCATTTAGACTACACATCTCTGTGTCTTCAGGACTGATTTCTGGGTACTTGTCATTTTCTCTCTGCATTTAATATATTTTTTGATACTGCTACAGGGCGTGTTTTTGTTGTTTTACATTCTGGTATTATTTTGTCTCACTTACCACCAATCTCCACTGTGAGAGTGTTAAGAGTCATGTATTCTGAGCCCTCTGTGTTCTGCTGTGATTTCGGGTGCTGGAGCCAGTGCTGGGTGGGTGGGGGTGATGGTGCACCTTCTTTTGCATGCTCACATGGACTTACTCACCCTGCTTTTGATATCTGCTCTCCTGGGGTGTTGGCTTGATGAGATCACTCACACTCTAGTTTTCATTTCACTATGGGCTTTCCCCTAGGCAGTGAAGGATGTCAGGGACCTTTGATGTTCCTGCAAATGAGTGTCTGCCTCCTCTGAAGGGGGCTCCAGACTCTTCAGCCTCTGATGTGTGGCTGCCTGGGTCTTTCAGACATCTTTTGTGTGGTGTGGATGTCCTCTGTTGGAGTATGAATGTCTTTTTCATTGTATGGTGGAGGGGAGAGATCACTGGGAGACTCACTCTGCCTTGATGCTGATGTCACTCTCCTCCTTTTTCCTTTTTTTCCCTCAGTCCTAGGAATTAGTGATGGACTAGATATTCCTTGGAGGGTTTGCAAACTCTTTTTTTTTTTTGTAAAGATTTTATTTTTTTCCTTTTTCTCCCCAAAGCCCCCCAGTACATAGTTGTGTAGTCTTCGTTGTGGGTCCTTCTAGTTGTGGCATGTGGGACGCTGCCTCAGCATGGTTTGATGAGCAGTGCCATGTCCACGCCCAGGATTCGAACCAACAAAACACTGGGCCGCCTGCAGCGGAGCGCGCGAACTTAACCACTCGGCCACGGGGCCAGCCCCCGTGCAAACTCTTTGAGATAAGAGAAATGGGTGGAACCTGAACTGCTTCTAAGGCTGCATTTCAAGTCTTGTAAGGATTTTTTTAAGGACAATGGCTCTTGATTTCTCAGAAATTGGGTTGTAACTCAAATGACATTACAGGTTTATCTATCCATCCGACTACATTGCCAAGGCACAGAGAAACTACTCAAGTTTTCTCCAAGATGGCGTTTCTTGTGTATATTTGCCTTATCCATATTTTTAATGAAGATTATCCCTGAGGTAACATCCACCACCAGTCCTCCACTTTTTGCTGAGGAAGATTGACCCTGTGATAACATCTTTGCCCATCTTCCTCTATTTTATATGTATAATGCCTTCCACAGCATGACTTGATAAGTGGTGCATAGGTCTGCACCCAGGATCTGAACCAGTGAACTCTGGGCCACCAAGGTGGAGTGTGCGAACCTAACTGCTAGGTCAGCAGGTTGGCCCCACCTTATCAGTTTTTAATGTCTCAATATCTACAAGCATTTTGAGAGGAACAGGGGAGGCTTTGGGATTGGAAAAGGACAAGCGAAATTTGAATCACCTTCTAGAGATATACCTCTGGCCCTGAATGGATTTGCAAGATGAAGATGTTTGTTTCCAGTTCCCCAAATAACTGGAAAGAGGTTGACTCATGCTTTCAGCTATAGTTTTTCTTTTCTTTTTTTTTTTTTGAGGAAAAGTAGCCCTGAGCTAACTGCTGCCAATCCTCCTCTTTTTGCTGAGGAAGACTGGCCCTGAGCTAACATCTATGCCCATCTTCCTCTACTTTCTTTGTGGGATGCCTACCACAGCATGGCATGCCAAGTGGTGCCATGTCCACACCCGGGATCCAAACTGGCGAACCCAGGCCACCGAAGTGGAACATGCACACTTAACTGCTGTGCCACTGGGCTGGCCCCTCAGCTATAGTTTTTCAATTTAGAAGTTTTTCCAATTGAAGAGTCCATCCTCTAACCTTTGACAAGTGGTATCTTAATAATGACTCACACCAATAAACATTTATGTTCTAACTAGGGACACAAGAGTGTCCCCAGAAAAGAGTGCAAAATAAAGAGCCCTTAGAACATCCAGAAAGTACACTCCCCAAAATATTCCAAGAATGCAAAGACTTCCACTTTGTGCACTTGAAAGCAATGAAGGTTGAGACAACAAAGATCCCTGATGGACTGGGACCCCTCATGACCATGAGGTCACAAAGCCAAGCTCTCAAGACATAAAAGAAGACATAAGGGAAAATAAACAACTTATATGCACATTAACAGCCTTAGCTACTCTGTGGGTCTCTCAGAGTCAGACTAATACCTAGAGGGGAAGTGCTGTGGGGTTGGGGATTGTGTGTGCTTTGCAGAATAATAGGTCATTCCACGGGCATTTTCTTTCTTTCTTTTGATAAGGAAGATCGGCCTTGAGCTAAAACCTATTGCTGTCTTCCTCTTTTTGCTTGAGGAAGATTGTTGGTGAGCTAATATCTGTGCCAATCTTCTTCCATTTTATGTGAGATGCCACTACACTGTGGCTTGACAAGTTGTGCTAGATCCATGCCCAGGATCTGAACCCATGAACCCTGGGCCACTGAAGCAGAGCCTGTGAACTTAACCACACTACTCCACTATGCCGGCCCCTGCAAGGACATTTTCTTGTGGTTGGTGAGGGACCTGTGGTCATCTACCTGGTTTTGTAACCAAATCATCCTATCTCACAAGTCTCCTTGAAGTGGTGAGAACCCTAATGGCTCTTAAATGTTTAACCCATGCCCACCAATATTGCAGCCTCTTTTGGCTTCTAAGATGTCTCTTAGCAACAGCTTCCACTTTATGTGCATACTCCATAGGTAGGCCCTATGGCAAAGTTTACTGTGGCCTGTCCAGACAACAGGCTTATGGAGATGCCTGCATCTTGCTATAAGCTTTGTCCTTGTTATCACAAATGACATTAAAAAAAACAGAGACAAATAAGAATGGTAACTATCTGTGGGAGAAGATCAATAAACCAATGAGTACTCAGTATCTCATACTACGTACCGTAACTAAAATTCTCTTACTTTAGGAAAATGCAGCTTAAGAGAATACAGGTAGGGATTGAATTAGCATTTCCCATTGTTTCAGAAATTAGGTATGGCCAGTCAAAAGTGTATTTATGCTGCAGCTGGAATCAAATTGCGAAAATTTCGAGCATCCTTGAAATCAAGACCCTTACACCGAAGGCCCAGCCCATGCTTTCTTCTAATGGCCAATGTAGTTCCTCTGAGGCTGACAGCAGTTTGGTAGGACCCTTAGCTACAAACAGGAGAGCAACGTGCATACATGTCTGACTACCTCTTACTGCAAAATGGAGTGAATCCATATTTTCGTCTGATCATATTTTAGGACACCTGCCAACCTAAAATTATCAAGCCCAGCCCTCAGTATACAAAACAAGGTTGGTAAGATTCTGCTATTCTCTGTAAACATTTACACCTTCTGGAAACTGTTGGTTGGAAGGTGGAGCCCTGGAATCTGTAAAGATTGTTCCTTGTTCCTTTGTTTGGAGGCTCAAAAAGAACCCAAAATGGCCACTGTAATTTTAAGTTATCCCAGGTTATCTTGCCAGATGTTTACACTTATTTTACTTTAGGGGACCTTTCCCAAGGCGGCCACAAAAAACAAGATAATTTCTAGAGAGAGTTTGTTTTGAGCACCAAGAAAATCAGTCTGCAAACAGCCAATTTTAACAGATAAAACAGTTAAACATAGACAAACATGAACAGACACCAAAATCCAGTACTCTGGGACTCTAACCAAGGGCACGTTGGGACTCTAACCCAGAGCTCAGGACTCTACCCCATCCTATTGAGGGCCCCAGAGACTGTAATCCTTTTATATTGTCTCCCACTATTTTAGCCTTGGGACTTTAACCCAGCAAATCTCACCAGTGGGGCCTCTAACCCACTAACCTGAGGAGATATTGGACAATTTTACACACAGGCATGATTTAATAAGGTCATGCACCCAAAAGACGTCTGATCCTGGAGCTCTTTACAGACACAGGCACAGATACAGAAAACTCAGAAACCAGTGAACAAGTTTCCAGATTTCAGGTGAAGTCCTGTACCTCTTTCCAGTCTGGCAGGGTGTCCAATTAACCAGATGGTCTCCCCCTCTAAGAGAGGGAACCCAGATGGAGTGTAAGGAAGTTTTCAGTGGTACAGTACTGAGGTGACAACATACTCCAGATGTGAGCCCGTCGACCCACCAGAAGTAGCTGTTTCCCTTCCCGCCACACGGAGCATTAAGAGGCAGATGGCATCAGGACAGGAGAGCATGTAGGGCAGATCCTTGAGACAAGGGGGAGTGACAGCAGCTGCTAGGGACTTATCCTACAGGTTTCCTGCCTGACTTAAAAGTCCTACCAGAGTTGTCAAATTTCTGTTACCGCAAAAAGGGCACAATCTGCTTGCTTCAAGAAAGCAAAAAGGGGGCCAGCTCCGTGGCTGAGTGGTTCAGTTCATGTGCTCTGCTGTGGCGGCCCAGGGTTTGGATCCTGGGCGCGGACATGGTACCGCTCGTCAGGCCACGTTGAGGTGGCGTCCCACATCCCACAACTAGAAGGACCGGCAACTAAGATATGCAACTGTGTACAGGGGGGGTTTGGGGAGAAAAAGCAGGAAAAAAAAAGATTGGCAACAGTTGTTAGCCCAGGTGCCAATCCTTAAAAAAAAAGAGGGAGATTGGCAACAGTTGTTAGCCCAGATGCCAATCTGTTAAAAAAAAAAAGAAAAGAAAAGAAAAGAAAGCAAAAAGAAAATCATCAATAAGCAGGATGGTGGCAGAGAAAGGGTGTTTTATTAAGCGATAAGATAGCAAATCAGAAGATGGGGGGACTAGTGTCCTAAAGAACCATCTTAAAGGAGGCGTAGAATTTTGAAGCAGTTATATAGGCCAGTGGATTATAGGGGAGGGTGTTAGGAATGTTGACCTTCTGATGTCACAGAGTGGGAGTCATCACACCAGATCTTTGAGATGTCATTTGATGATGGCTATCAGCACAGACTCTCTATCTGGGGGTCATCACATTGCTAAGGAACTCAAAAGAACAAAGTAACCAGCTTATCACATCTGGGAGGTACATACACAAGCAGGAGTCATAAAATCTACAGAGCAGGAGGATCTCCTGTAGGGTGCATATCCAGCTGGCTTAGTTAGTCAGAGTTCATTCAAAGTTACAATATGGTTTGTTTGCTACAACATGGCTTCCTTTGTGTCAACATTGTGTTGAGCCTGTATCAAGTCTTTCTCTTTACAATGCACATCAGATCTCAGCATCCATTATAGGACACTAGAGAGAGAAGAGTCAACTGAACCCATAGCAAGCAGGAAAAAGGAAGTAATAAGGATCAGAGTAAAAGTTAATGAAACAAAAACAAAAAAATGATAGAGAAAATCAACAAAGTCTAAAAGATATAATTTTAGGAGATTTAGAGCTTAATAAATTTAGTTTTTCAACTTCCAGTCATATCCATCATAATGTGCAGAACCATCTGTAGTACAAGCCCAAGATTTTTTTCCTCTTAGTCAATTATCATAAGAAATATCCACATGAAGCCAAAGGAATGTCTTGAGGGATAAGAAGCCATGCAGAACAAGAAGAAGGTGATATTTTTATCTATAAGAAATGTATTTTTGGCCTTTGTCTACTGTTCCTGGCCCAGAGCTCCTAAAACTCTTGTAATTTCCTCTATGAGAGCCATAGGGAATCTTTTATTGTAATATTTGTTTTTTGGTCATCCAATCCTGAAATAACTTGAGGGCCGTAAAGGTGAAAGGGGTGTCTTGTAATTCCTAACAAGCCCCTTTAAACCACACCTGACTTTATGTTAATGAGGTGACTTTTGGAAAGCCCCTAAGGATGAGGGCTGGTTGCTGGTGGGACCAACCATGTGATTACAGGGTGAGAACTTTCAGTCCCACTCGTCTGACCTCCTGAGATGGATAGATGTTAGAGGTGGAATCAATCATCTATGGCCAGTGATTTAATCAACCATCCCTATGTAGTGGAGCCTCCATAGAACCCCAAAAGGACAGGATTTGGAGGTTTTCTGGGTTGATGGACACGTGGAGGTGCAGGGAGAGTGGTGCACCAGGAGAGAGCATGGAAGTTCTGCATGCCTTCCCACATAACTTGCCCTATGCATCTCTTTGATCTGGCTGTTTCTGAGTTATATCCTTTCATAATAAACTGGTACTCTAGTGAGTAAACAGTTTCCCTAGGTTCTATGAGCTGCTCTCACCAATTACTTGAACCAAAGGAAGGGGTCATGAGAACCTCTGATATATAGCCTGAGGGTCAGAAGCACAGGTAACAATCTGGACTTTTGATTGACATTCTAATCAGGACTGAGGAGGTGGTCTTGTGGGACTAAACCCTTAACCTGTGGGATCTGGTTTCATCTCCAGGTAGGTAGTGTGAGAATTGAGTTAAATTGTAGGATAACCAGCTTGTATTGCAGGTTGCTTAATGTTTGGAAAAACCTCACACATCTGGTGTCAGCAATGCCAGTGTTGTAGTATTCAGAGAGTATTGAGTGTAATATAAATGAAAACAATAGTGTGCATTTTTCTTTACAAAGAGTCAAATACTTCTGAGTTACCTACTCACACGAATTACTTGTGACTTCGTGACCTGCTCAGACCCAGTCCGTTATATACTGCTTCCAATTGATGAGGGATTGCTGCTGTGCATGCCCAATGTGAAGACTTGATAGATCAGATTACACTAGTCCATCAGGGACATCTCAGGTTGCATGGTTATTTGATGTTCCACGGTTAAATATTCATCTCTACGAGGGCTCAATAGCAAGACAGGAGCTGTTTTTCAAAACCCAAACAATTATCTGAATAATAGGATAGGGCTTTTCCCCAAGGCCCTAGAGGTCTCTGTTGTGTTTGTCTTATTAGAGTTTGCCGGAGTATCCATAAGACATCCTCATTTGCCATAGATACTTTAAAAGTATAATTGGCTCTGCCCAGCTTATGAGGAGCCATCTCTGGTCGTCTAGTGTTTCAGATTCAGTGCTCTCACTGTTGCAGCTTCAGTTTGTTTCCCAGTCAAGGAAACACACCACCCTTTCTGTTCATTGTCATACTGTTGTGGCTGCCTGTTTCTGTGATGCTGATGCTATGCCACTGGTATTTCAAACACCAGCAGGGTCAACCATGATGACAGATTTCAACAGCGCTTCTAGACTAAGACAGACTAATAAGAAGAACTGGTCACCCACTTCCAAAGATATTGGCCATGAAAACGCTATGAATAGCAGTTTAGTAGTATCTGATATAGCACAGGAAGGTGAGAGGATGGCACAGAAAGACTGAGCAGGGTTCTGCTCTGCTGTACACAGGATCTCTAGGAGTCAGAATCAACTCGACAGCACTAACCACCAGGTCATAAGGACATAGTGGCAGAGAAGCCTACACTGCTTGAGAGAGCGGTTTCTTGCTCTGATTCCTACTCAGAACTGATGTCTTAAGATTTACTCACTAAGTATATGAAAATAGTGCATTTAATTGTGCTATGTGTTGTCTTAAAAAATTAAAATGGCCTGTGAAGCTTTGTGCCCTTTTGTAAAAATAGGCATTACAAAGGCACAACTTGTTTTTGATCTTGGAAGGTATATTCTCCATGCTACAAATCATTGTACTCCCAGAAACTCTATCAAGGTTGTGGGAACCTGGGTTTTCATGAGATTTTATCTCACCTTCTTGCTCATGTGTATTTTACTATTGCATTTAAATGCTTGCTAATTCCTGCTCATCGAGTCTAATCAGCATACTGTTAACAATGTATTGCACAAACTTGATGTTCTGTGATGTCAAGATGATCAAGATTTCTGCAGAATACTTTATGGTGGAGAGCAGGATTGCTGACTAGTTTCAAAGAAAACTATGAAGGTGTGTTGATAGCACTGACAAGGAAAGCGAGCTGATTCTGATGGTTCCTACAGCTTGGTATAGAGGAAAAATGGATTCCAGGGCAACAGTACATCTTAGGTGACAGGAGCTGTGTTGATTCTGAGGACAGTGAACACTCATGTTAAATGGGAATAGGACAAGTGTTGTGGTTTTTTTTTTTTTAATGTATCAAGTTGGCTAGGCTACATCCTCCAGTTATTTAACGAGATACTAATCTAGATGTTGCTTTGAAGGGAGCATTTGGATGTCATTAAATTCCACCATGAGATGACTTATGTAATGGAAATCATCCTTGGTAATCTAGCAGGAACAAATTCAGTTGGTATGAAGCTCTTAAAAGCACGGCTGAGGGGCGGGAGGAAGAGAGACAGAGAAAGAGAGAGAAGGAGAAGAATAAAAAGGAGAAAGAAGGGGAGGAGGAGAAGGAGAATAAGAAGAAACATTTCCTGTAGATAGCAGCTTCAGCCCTTGGTCTTTTCTTCCTGATGGCTTGACTTATGGGTTTTGGTCTTGCTTAACCAACACCCATAATCATGAAAGCCAATTCCTTATAATCTCAATCTCTCTCTTTCTCTGAATTAACTCTGATTGATACAAGTGTAGGGACCTGAAATTGGCCACCCCAAGATATGTCTCTTTGGCATCAGGATTATTTGAGGCTGATTGCTTTTGATAAACTGGTACAGGGAAGGAGGCTCTCAGGAATGGCACTTGCCCTTCATTAGGACACATTTACATTTGTAGGGTAAATCTCTATCTGTAAAAGGTGCCTCCCTCTCTGTACAAGGAAGAAGAAAGGAGATGACCTTCTCTCTAGAAACTCTTAATCAATACCAAAGGCAAGGACTTAAATCTGCATTTTATTGTGCTTGTCTGGTATCCTCCTGTAACTGACTTCCCTCCCCCTCCCAACATTGGCATTTCTTTAAGGATTAAGCATCTTTCCTTAGGCTAGGAACTGATTGCTGCGCTCACCTGTGACCGCCCAGCTCCAGACAATAGACTTGCCTCCTGCTACGCCCACCCAGATAGCAGACCCACTACCTGCTGTGTCCATCAAGTGCCGACAGGGCAATCTTGTGACTATTGTGGGAGGGACATTTCAATCATATGTAAAACACCCTGTTTGGGGGTATATAACCACTCTGTGCACCCCACTTGTCGACGAAAATAATCCATAACCAATCTATAAATGAAAATTTGGGTGAGTTTATTCTGAGCTTAAATCTTAGGATTATAACCCGGGAGAGTCTTTCCACAAAGGAACAGAGCACTCCAAAGAAGTGGGGGTATACAGGGTGGTTATATACCCTCAAAGAGTATGTTTCACATATGATTGAAATGTCCCTTTTACAATAGTCACGAGGCTGCTCTGTCAGCACAGCGATTGATGGAAACGGCAGACAGGTCTGCTGTCTCAGTGAATGCCGCGGGGTGGCAGGTGTGTTGCCTCGGGCTGGGGGGTCACAGATGAGCACTGCAATCTGTTCCCAGCCTAAAGAAAGAGGCTTAATCTTTCAGGAGATGCCAGCGTTGGGAGGGGGAGAGAAGTTGCACCTTTATCTCAAGGGCCTTTTGCTCTTGCCATAGGGAGTCTCTAAAGCAGATATACAATGCATGCTCAATGGCCTCGGTCAGGCCCTTTTGGAAAGACAAGGTCAGGCCGAATTAGGTTTACGCCAAATGACTTCCTCATATATTCCAATATATCCTATTACTTGCCATTTTTATTTGTCACACTTCTTCGGTGCCCTTTCTTCCTTTGGGAAGAAAGGCCCCGGGCCATGGTTCCTCATAAAGCTTTGTTTAATTTTCTCTTGCTGTTCTGTCTCATGTGAATTTAATTTGTTCTCCGGCCAGACGAACCCACATTTGGGAAGAGGAAATGTCTTCCTCCCCAACACAAGTATCATCATCCTTTTGCCTCTCAAATTTAAATGATGGGCTTTGTCTCTTCTGTGCCCCAAGTTGCTTTTGTTTACAGCTGTGTATCAAGTAACGATGTTTTGGTCAACAACCACATATATGATGGTGGACTCATAAGATTAGTACCACTTACCCTAGGTATGTAGTAGACTATACCACATAGGTCTGTCTAAATACACTCTATGATGTTTGCACAATGATGAAATCACCTAATGACACATTTCTCAGAATGTATTCCCATCAAGTGATGCATGACTGTATTATGCTGTTACAAGAGATAGCCGTATGGGTTTCCAGTTGGCATTTCCCCCCAAGAGATCTCTCAGTCCATGGATCCAAGAGCCAAATGGGTATTCTGCCAGTTCTCAATTATTTCTGTTCCAATTATACATTAAGGAACTGGGGAAATAATCACACAATGGGTCTCCATAATTATTGGGCCCACTCTGGATCAAACTTGTGCCAAAACTCCATTTATAACTCAAAAACCATAAGCTCACTTTGACTGGTGGATGATAAAGTTATTTAGGGTTCCAGGATAATAGCATATATTCAGAGCCAGCATCTTATATGCCCCAAAGTTTTGGGTATTTTTCCACAGTGCACCATGATTCTCATAAACATCAATAGGCCAATTTGGGAGAGACTTCAAGCAAGGTTTATGGTATAAGTTGCGGCAATGCCACAGGATCCTTTTCCTCCCCTTCAATCAAGGAGTTGCTGATTTTGAACCGGATTATGACTGGAAATTGGGTGAAAAGCTCGGACTCACCATTTTGATAATCCAAATCAGGTTTTTGGATTCCAGATCTGGAGGTCTCCCTGATCGATAAACATTTAGTAGATGGACCATCTATTTCCTTTTTAGGGAATCAGTGACCAATTAGTCATTGCCAAATATTCTGATTACTAATTCATCCTTGCCATCCGTTACAACGAACATGCCATCTTGTTTTTGTCAGTTAAGTCTGTCACTTTCTGTGTGTTATTTTTCTCATCATCCGCAGTGAAGTCAGGGAACTCCTCTCAATGCAGCATTTCCCAGGCAACAGAAAACAGCCACCACAGAGCTTTTCAAGGATGTTGACGCTCTCTTCACCAATGTGTTTCTCAGTTTCTCAGTGAAGGGATTATCCTTTGGATCCTCTGAGGAGAAAAAAATGTCCGGGGTGCATGTCTTTGCAAAACATACGTCTACTTTAACAGTTCCAACTCCCTAAACATTTGGATTCCCTACTTTACATTAAAGCTGAGAAGTTCTGGCACCTTAACCTCTTTGAATGAAGCCCATTGTTGAGTTCGATTTGCAGTAGCCAACACAGTAAAATATTAGAGCCATTTTCAGCTGTGTGATTTAACATAAAATCCACACTCTTTGGTAAATGTACCTATCAACTAACTTAAGAACAGCTCAGTACTATATTCTGTCTTCCATGGTCTAATGTATTTAGAATCAATTACTACATGTATTCTCCATGTCTGCTTATATTCGTTAGCAAAAAACTGCAATTGTTTTAAGTAGATAAGTTATTTTGTCCTTTGTTCTTGTTGCCTGGAGCATGCTGGGATCTGATCCTAGTTATGGGTCTAGTAGCAACAAAAGGTTGAGTTGAGTTGGTTGGGATTAGTTGTGAGGAGGATGGGCATCACCTTGCAAAGAAACTGCACAAGTTGAACTTATTACAGAGTATTCAGGGAAGGGAAGGCTAGTCCCCTCAGAACTGGGAGGGTGGGATACTTTTGCCGACACTGGTAACTCAGAGTGACTCTGGAATTCAAGATTCTGAGTTTTATTTGAATTCACCCAAATGTTCCAATACCAAGTTTCAGAGCCCCAAACCTTCCCAATTAATGCCTTAACTTTTACAGGAGCAACTTGGTGAGACTACGGATTTAACTTACGCTGTAATTATATAACCCCATAGTTATATTTTATTTCTGACTTTTGGTGAGATCAGCCTTGCAACTACGAGAAACACACTATTCTTTTAGCATCACCATAGAAACCTCTGGTTGTCTGGGTGCCATGGAGATTTGTTTCCACTTTCTGTAAGTACTCCAGGATACTCAGAAGCAGCCATCCCATCCCAAGTCCTTGTGGACATCATAGATGCCATAATGATGAAGTTCAGCAGCCACCAGCTTCCCTAAAACAATTGCTTCAGAAAAGCCCTCCATCACAGTTCAATGACAGGTGCTAATTTGATGACTTGTGAAGCCACTGCATGCCACGGGTCACTATCACCTCATTTTTCACTGGGAAAAAAAGTCAGAGCACTGCATTCAAGCCCAAGGATATGACCAAACTAATTCTGGAATGTCACTGTTGAGAATCTGGTTCTTGGAACCACTCTTGTGACCAAGTACTGTATCAGTCAGGGCCTGGTAGAAACAAAAACAAAAACAAAAACCCACACACTTATTTAAAGAAATAATTTCACATAAAGAAATAGTTGAATAGTAGTGGAAGATTGAGAAGGCAGAAGAATCATACTAAGTTGTCACACACAGTAGCTGTAAGGGGTAGCTAGCGACTCTTGGGCTGGTGAACAAAGGGGCTGGAAGAACCTATGAGCATTTAGGAAGGGATGTGGGGAGACTGGATTCAGATTTCTGAGGAGGGGGCACTGCTTAGCTGTTTCTAGTACCTCAGGATCTTGGAGGCTGGTGCAACATTCTGACAGAGCATGATAAGACTGTTTGGGGAAGTGTTAAAAAAAAGCCCAACAACTTGTTAAGTCCAACGAACTTTCCTTGATTCAGTGAAGGTGCATTGGTGGGTGATGCTTAGAGGAATAGGAAGCAAAGAGGAAAGAGGAGCTTTCTTTTCTCTCCTTCAGCCTTGCAATCTCCTTCTAGTAAGCCCTATTGGCAGAACCTGGCAAGGAGCAAACCAGCAAAGAAAACACTGTCAGGCCCTCAATATCCATGAATGTGGAGCTCACAGATACAAAGGGCAGACTAAGCAACTTGAGCATCTGCCACGGATTTAGATAACCACAGGGAGTCCTGAAACCAACCTCTTGTGAACATTGAGGGATGACTGTATGTGGTTTGCAATGTCCCAGACCCAGCATGGCCTAGCAGAGTACAAAAAGATTGATTTGGAACCAAGAGACAAAAGCCTAATAACCAACACAGATTACTTGAAAGAGTAAGTGATGTAATGTAGGTAAAATGCACAAAATACCAGGAATCAAGGTATTGATGAGGAGGAAAGAGAAGAGGAGGAGGGGAGAAGGCTAGAGTAGTCATCTAAAGTGTTAATTGCTATTACCTTGAGAAGCACGAACACTGATTAAGGCTTCACTGTTGTTGATCAGAAAGGAGGTCATAGATGACGTAGGGCAAGTTACACAGAGGAGTTGAGGGAAGAAGCCAGATTACCCAAAATTGAACAGTGGGTGAAGGTGAGAAAATAGATGCAGTGAAGAGCAATACGTTTTTTGAGAAGTTGGGTGATGCAGGGAAGAAAAATGAGGTTCCCAGGGCCAAGACAAGCTTTCTCTCATAAATCACAATGTTATAGACTGTTCTTTCCTGAGAGCACTTAGAGGATGAGTCCAACACTCTCTCTTCACAGTGAGGAGACTGTGGGCAAGAGCAAGGCGTTACCCAAGGTGACAGAATCAGTTCAGAAAACATCTCAGACAAGACAGGCAGACTTGTTCCTTAGTTTTTGAGAAACTCTAGGCCAGAGTGTTCAGATATTTCTGAGATAAATGCTAAACTACCCCAGGCATCCTTGTCCACTTTCCAAGATTTTGTCATCATGACCAGACCCACCACCATCTCTAGCTATTGTTTTCCCTGCTCACACGCCCCTATGGAAGCAGGACAGTCCACATTTCAGGGCTGCAAAGATTTATTATGTGAAGAATCAGCACACAGATTCTGGGGAAGGTTTACAGGGAAACAGCCTCCATTGCCAGAAAATTAGACGATCTTTGGGTCCAGGGTGGGTAATGAAATTCCAGACAGCAGCCGAATAATCAGCATGAACATCTACATAAGTGGTGGCGTGTAGTGTGCAGGACATTCCAGAGAGGGGATCAGTAAGCAAGACTGATTCTGAGTGAGATAATCAAGACAGTAGTCAACTTTGCACCCTTTCTAAGGAGTCTGTGAGTTCAAACCTGAGAGCCTTTCCCCCTCCCCCACCTCCTTTACACGGGGACTGCTGTCTACTGTCCATGGTGCTGAACCAAATTCCAGTCCAGACACCCATGCCCTGCCTATCCCCGGATAACAATTTCTCGCTGTTTCCTGGACTCTCATCAATTAAAATGGAGTCTCCTCCTCACTTTGGCCTACTTCACGAAACAAGGATGCAAAATGTTACTAGATGCCCTGGTTGATCAAAAGACGTATTTCTTAATTTTAATTTTGGCAACACATTCACGTTTCTAAAACACTTTCTAGGCAGAACCATGTCTATTGACTGAGTATGATATAGGGGCCAGTTTGGGAATTGTGTGATAGATGGTAGCCTACATATATTTGTGGGGATAAAATGAGATCTTCAAGGCTGTTCAAAGTTTTACAACTGGCAGCAAATTAGTTTAGTTAGAGCTGCACTGTCCAATATGGCAGCCACTGGTCACGTGGATATTGAGCACTGGAAATGCAGTAAATCCAAGTTGAAGTGTCCTGTAAGTATAAAACACACACTAGATATCAAAGACTTGGTACAAACTCTAGAGTGTAAATTATTTCATGAATAATTTTATGCTTATTCCATGTTGACATAATATTTTGGATACATTGGGTTACTAGATCAGTCTTGGTAGTCCCAATCTTTAAATCTTGTTTCTTCCAGGACCCTCACTAAACTATTAAGGCATTTACTTCTCATTCTCTTGTTAGACACCCCAAGTTTCTGCTGTTTCTTGTTTCATTGGGCAGGACCAGGGGGAGCCAGCCCAGCCCATCTGCCTGGACCCCTCTGGACCCTCCAGTTAATCTTCTCTCCCCAAGGTCTCGTCATCTCTCTCGGCTCTTTAAGAGAACATGGGCAGAGACACCCCCTGTTCTTGAATCCACCGACTTCGGTTTTCTGCGTCCCTCCTCCCACGCCAAGTTTTGCCTGGGGAGTCGCAAGGGCATGAGACGCTTTCCAGAACCCACCAGAACTATGTTCTCTTAATTTCTCTTGGATCCTCACACTCCACCAACCCAACATGGGGAGTTTTCTAGTCTTGGGGACAGGAAACCTTGCTTCAATTCACTATTTGTGTGCTATTCTTGGTGTTGCCTATGCTCTGAGATTTGAAATCGAAAAACCGAGACTTAAAAAACTCTTTTAAAAAGATGAACATACAGTCAGATTAGCTTTTTTCTTTTGATGTATATTTCTATGAATGTTAACTCATGTGTGGTTTTATGTAGCCACCATAATAATCAGGATACAGAGCAGTTACGTCACCCCCAATACTCCCTCATGCTGCCCTTTTATAGTCACACCCTCCCCCTACTCACTGATCTGTTCTTTGTCACTACCGTTTTGTGAAACACCCAGGCTGTGGAAACTCAAGAGCTTTCTCTCTGCCTCTGACGAAGTTGCCCTTCCTTGAATCCACAGGGCTGTATGTTCCACTGCCCCGAGCAGGGCAGGAGTCGTGGGGCGTGAGGAAACGTGGAAGGCCATGCCTCTGACATTTGGAGACAGTGTTTTCCGCATTGGTGACGTCAATGGCTTCCCTATGTGTTCCTCAGAAACTGCAGGGGGTGCCCTTTGCTTCCCACCTATCACAGTGTAACTGTGGTTAAGAGCCTTTACTGGTATCGTTTTTGTGAATTAAGAGATCCGTTTTTAAAGGGCAGAGCTAATTTTATTTTTCAAGCAGTTCTGACCTGCGCAAGGTCTGTTCTCTAGAATGTGGGAGTGAGATGATGGTTCTGTTTCCTGGGAGCAAGGTCAGGTAGGGGCTGAGTTTGAGGGGGGCCTTCAGATGGCTTTAGAAACCCCAGTGGTTTTGTTGAGGGGCAGAGGGCAAAAAGGTTTCATGGAGAGCTAGGCGCTCCAATTTTTATGAGAAAATAAATTTTCTTAAGCAGAGTTTGCTTAAGTCAAGTTCCACTTGCCTTGGAGATTAAGCTTCCTACCTACATTTACAGCTAGTAATTATAATAGCTTTCTATGAGATACTAGCACTTTATCCCATCTCTAAGAACCCCGTGGGTGCACTGAGGCTCGGGGAAGACAGTGACCTGCCCAAGGTCACCTCAGAGGGAAGAGGTGATATCAAAATGATGTTGGGGCTGTCCAGCTTTGATGCTCTTAACTTCAGGAGCAAATTTGTGTTACAGAGTCTTCATTTTAGAAAGTGCCTGCTCACGTTCTCAGGTGGAGCCTACCTACCTGAGAAATCAGACAGTTGGGGTTCCAAGCCTGGCTCAGCTGATGACTCTGGGTCTGAGTCTTCCCCTCTTCTAGCGTCTATTTCCTCATCTATCACGTGGAGCTGACAGCACCCAAGTCCCAGGGCTGGCAGAGGGTTAATGAGGGTACATGCAGCTCACTGCCGAATCCCCACACAGAGTCAGAGCTCTCCAGTGGAAGGCCACAGCCATTACAGGCACAGACAGGGAAGCAGGGAGTGAGCTTCTTAGTACCTAGGGCTGAATTTCTGCTTAAATTACTCCTCACCCCAGTAACATAATAGAGGTCCATTGTGCAACAAGCTCTTTCAGGAGAAAGCACACTGAATCCAGGGCTCTGTGAACATTAAAGTGAAAGAAAAAAGATCAGGAGAAGCCCAAGGAGGCCCCTTGAGGAAGGAGGCTCCCACCCTTCTCCGCAGGAGTCAGGAGAACAGACAAAAGCAGCCTCCACTGAGGGACCAGGCAAGCTCGCTGGAGGATGGGGCCCACCCTCCCATGTTTGCTCTTTGAATCATGAGCAGGACAAACCCCACAAACTCAAGGCTGTCAATGGGAGTCATTTTGGTGAACATGGGGGTTTGGGGCTGCAAATCCTCAGGAAAGCATTTCAGATTAGGGAGTCTGAATTGAAAGATGGAGACATGGGGCTCTCTTGCCATATTTTCATCTCCGAGCTGTTGATCCTTCCTTCCCTGAGCTGGTCAATTCAACTGAGCACATATTTCATCGTTTCCCTTCAGCGTGTGGGGAGGGTGTCAGAAGGAAGGGAAGGAAGGCTGCAGGGGGCATTCACAGTGTTCAGGAGTGTGGGCTCTAGAGTCTGGCTGCCTGAGTGCAGTCAACTTGGTCTTTCCTGCCTATGTGACCTTGGGCAAGTGGCTTTCTCTCTCTGAGCCCCAGTATCCTCCTGCATAAAATTGGATAGTAGTCTTGTACTTCATGGGATTGCTGTGAGGATTTTCTGAGATGCTGAATGGAAGCTCTGAGCACCCAGCTTGGCACATGCCAAGTCTTAACATGAGTGTGCTCCTATTATTAATATGTCCATGTTATCTCCCCTTGATTTCTCAGTATGCTTTCCCTCTCCTTCGGTGGAAGAGGGCAGGAATAAATAATTAAGATCTAAGAGTCATTAATCCCAATAATTAACAATGAATCAAATGACTCTAGTAAACATTTCCCATGGACCTTGCACATGATAAACATTTTGCAAAATTTTCCACATACTCCTACAAACATGTTGCAAGGTAAATAATTTTTATTTTAAACATTTTTGATAGGGGCCAGCCCAGGGGCATATTGGTTAAATCTGGTGTGCTCTGTATCAGTGGCCCAGGTTTGTGGCTTCAGATCCTGGGCATGAAGCCTACTCCACTCCTCAAGCCATGCTGTGGTGGTGACTGACATACAAAACAGATGAAGATCAGCACAGATGTTAGCTCAGGGACAATCTTCATCAAGCAAGAAAAGGGGAAGATGGGTAACAGATATTAGCTCGGGGCGAATATTCCACACCAAAGGAAAAATAAATTTGTTAAACTATAGCATACATAAGCACAATGCACATAACTGAATAGCTCAACGAATTTTCATAAGCTGAACATCCTCCCCATAACCAGCACCCAGGTCAAGAAACAGAACACGACCCGTTCTCCAGAAGACCCTCACACCCCTCCCAGGCACTAACCCTCTCCTAGGGGTAAACGCTATCTTGACCTCTGATGACGTGCGTTAGTTTCACTGTTGTCAAGCTTCCTACAAATGGGAGATGCAACACGTGCTCCTTTGTGGGGCTTTACTATGTGCATGAGATCAGTCATGTGGTTGTGTGTAGTTGAAGGTCATTTTCACCACTGGAGAGGATTTCACTGGGTGACTATCCCACAAGATATTTAGCCAGGCTATTTAGCCATTCTTTTGATGGGCATTTGGGGAGTTTTCACTCTGGGACTCTGACAACCACTGCTGCTGGCAGAAATCTTGTACATGTCTTGCAGTGCCTGCATGCACATATTTCTGTTGAGTGCACACGTGGTGGGGAGCAGCCATACATTGGGCTTTAGTGGATGCTGCCATCTGGTCTTATAAAGTGGTCGTACGACTTATCTCCCACCCACAATGTACGGGCTCCTGTTGCTCTACATCCTGTGAGATTTCTGTTCCTGCTTTGTAGATGAGGAAGAACAAAAGGTAAAGTGCCTTATCCCTAACAGAGCTGGTGAGTCATACGGCCAGGATTCATCCATCATTTAAGCTCAGGTATTTGCTGAGCTCGCACACTGTGCCAGCCTTGCAGTGGGGCAGGAGCTCATTTGTCTCCTAGATGCACATGGTCCATACCCTCATGGAACTGCTCTTTTGGCTGGATTTAATTTTAAATCATATCTGTTCAGTTCCAACATTTATGCTTTTCCACTCCATCATCCTTTCTCTATGCTCGCTTGGAACCCAGCAAAGTGCTTGGCATGTAGGAGGTGTTCAATAGGTGTAGGTGGACTGAATGAGGGAATGGGAAATCTCAAGAGGACCTTCCCTGCATTGATGAGCAAACCCATAGATGGGCTTCTGGCTGCAAATTACAGGAAAAGAAAGAGTGTGTTCTCGGATATTTCTGGGCTGATGAGCAAACCCAGGTATATTTAGTCTCAAGATGGACATTCAACAAATCTGACTTCTGGAATGTAAAACTCAAGGCTCAGGCTGGGGGACCTCTGTAGCTTTAGAGCCAGAATTTATTATGGGAGAGGACAGAACATCCAGAGGGAAAGTGGTAAAGGTTTTTGGTACAGTGGAAACCCCACTCTGAGGGTGGTGTAAGGTCCCAAGGTGTGGAAACTCCTTCCAACATAAATGGGAAGGTGGAGGACACTAAGTCTGGTGTGTGGAAGGTTGGCTGGATTCACAGTTGGTTGAGCTCCTGAGCAGCAGCCTGTTCTGTAAGGAGAAGAGGCAGTGTCAGTCACCAGCGTGTCTACCACTCCAAATTCCAGCTCCACACTGAAGGGGACTCTCATCCATCTAGGCTGACCAAGGACCAGTGCCAGGAGCATTTGTGTTAGAACTCTTTCTAAGTGATATCTAACGATGCGCTTCTTGTTGTCTTCCATTCATGAGACTGTGAGCCCCTTGAGGGCAGGGACCATATTTGTTTATCTGCAACTCAAGGAGTGGGTTATCTCAGTCTGGGGTGGGAGCAGTGCTCCCTAAAGGAATCAGTGGAAATCTTGGGAGAAATCACAATATCTGGTGACTGGTACATTTCCTCAACTCCGGCAACAACTGTCTGTCAGGAAATCCTATCAACGCTTCCAGACTCTGACCACACCTAACAAATCCTCCTCAGCCACCATCTTGGCATGAATTATGGGAAGGGTGTCTTACCTGGTTCTTCCCTGGAGGTTGGTCCTGCCCAGCTTCTTCCCTTGCCTACCTACAATCTCTTTTGCACACAGCAGCCTGAACAATCATTTTAAGAAAAAAGTTAGGCCATACGCTCCTCTGCTCAAAACCCTCCAAAGTTTCCCATCACACACAGAGCAAAAGCCAGACTCTGTGTGATGGCTCCCTGGGGTTGTAGGGTCCCCTGGTGTCCTCTCTGACCTCACCTCCTACCACTCCATCCCTCCTCCACTCCCCTGCATCCACACAGGCCTGGGGTCAGGAAGGGTGCCCCACAGATCAGTTGCTGTGAGCTTTGAGACAAACACAACTGCCACTCCCTGTGCTCTCTCCCCGGCCATGGGAAACATGCAGGGTCCGTCTCAAATTTCACAGAAATTGTTGTTGTGGACATTTCACTCTGGTTTCCTAAGAGATTCTACTGAAAGCAATAGTTCAAGGTGACCCTCTCGGGGTTCACGTCCCCTTGGGGCTGTTTGTAGAATATCAGTTACTTTGAAATGTACTTTTCTAGTCTTCCTGGACTTGCGTAACCAGTTGGGATTCTGTTACTTTTTGTCAAGAAACCTGGAGAAGAGTGGCATCATTGGGAGAAGCAAACCTGTTGTCCTTGGCTCTTTGTTGGTCTGAACATGGGGGTGTGGGGTGTTGTCAGTCCTGCTCCACCACAGGTTGTGGTTTTCAGGGCCATCGAGTCTGAGAAATGACGATGTGAAGGGTGTAGACATTCTTAGCCTGGTGCATGACAAGGGGGAAGGCTGGCACTGCTCAGGGGTGGGCCCCCGATTTGGAGCCAGCTTGAAACATCATCGCATGGTGGTTGAGAGCACATGCTTTGGAGTCAGACAAACCAGGGTGCAAATCCTGGCGCTCTCTCTTGGCAGACTCAGTTTCCAGTTCTGTAAAAGGAGGGTGATCATACGCCTAGCCATCTGGACACTGTCACACCCTGTCCATCCCAAGGCCCAGTCCACATCTGCTCCAGGCAGCCTTTCCTGATTTCCCCCAGCCCCTTGGCCTCTTTCCCCTCCCTAGCTCCTGCAGCACTGACTGCCAAGGCCCTTTCTCCCCTACCTTGGGAGTCTGTGCCTCATGCCAGGGAGCCCATGGCGGCACTGGGGTGAAAAACTGGGCTCATCTCTGCCAGCTGTGTGGTCCTGGGCAAACCCCTTCACCTTCCTGCACCTCCATTTCCTCCTTCACAAATGAAGGGTGTGTCTATCAGAGCTGTCTTGAGGATTAGAGGGAATGATGCCCAGAAGCCATGTAGCTACAAGTGCTCTCATCCTCATGCTCATGCTCACCTCTCTGAGCCTCAGCTTTCTCACTTGTAAACCAGGGAGGCTGGTGGAGTGAATGACTCCAAGTACAATGGACCCAGAGAGGGTGCCTGGGAAAGTGCACAGTGTGTCAAGGAGCCACCTCTCTTGCGCATGTTTGCAAATGTGCTTGACTGTTTTGGTAACTCCAGCAGGCAGGAATCACACCGGGAGCTGAATGGCAGCCAAGGCCGTGATGGTCTGGAGCCTGGAGGGAACAGTAGATGTCTGATCAGATGATGGGCTTTTCTGTCATTCATTAAACAAACAAACAAAACAGCTGAAGGTGTAGAGTTCTCAGTGCCAAGCACAATGGGCTCTGGGGACCCACACTGAACAGCCGGGCGGGTTTCTTGTCTTCAGGGAGCTCATATACCTATGGGAGACTGACAGTCTTCAACTATCCCCACCATGAACATAGGATTCTGCAGTGTAACCCTGGCCACACAGCGGAGGTGGCGGTGCCAGGCAAGGATACAGAGAAGGGAGCCCTGGCCAATGGGGAGGGGTAGTCAGAGAAAAGACCTCCCTGGGGAGGTGGTTACAGCTGACATCTAAGGGAAAGGCTACAAGGTACCTGGGTGTCCATCCCCACACTCCCCTGGCTGGTGCTCCCAGAGAGGGCGCTAGAGGAATGGAGGATGCTCCTCCATAAGCAGCCATCTGTGAGGATGCTGAGGCTGACATTTATTTGGGGGGCTAATTCACAGAACTAAGTCTGCTCTGTGCACAATCTCCTTCAGTCCTCCTGTCATACATGAGGGGACGGGGACCCAGAGAAACCCAGTGGCAGGCCCACAGAGTCCCAGCGGGGAGGAGGCCTAGCTGCTGTCCCAGTAGGCTCTCCTGCCCTCCCCAGAGTGGGGAGATGCAGCTTCCTCTGGAATGGGGCAGCCGCACACCCCAAACCTTATCCTTAGAAACCTCCTTTACTATTTTAGATAACTTTCCTTAGAAAAGCTCCTTTACCTTTTGGGGGAGATTTTGAAAACGTGGTTAAAACTGTGGTTTGTCTTTTCAGAAGAAGAAAACGTACCTAGTTAAAAAATGTTTCTCACTGTAGCAGGATTAACATGGTTCTCCGAAGGCGTGCTCTCCATGAGCTGGAGTTGATCCACTAGGGGAAGGGAGGACTGCAGGGCTCACCATGGCCATGAACGCTCTGGACCACTAGGGGGCGGGCACAGCCCCCCCTCCCGCCCCGTCCCCCGCCGCCCCCGCCCCCACCAAGCCCAGAGTCTGAACCAGCAGAAGTGTTCTCAGGAGGATGGGAGGAAGGCAGGTCACTCCTAGTGCACAGTCATTCAGAGCCACACCTGCCTCCAACGTCAGCCATGAGGGGTGGCAACTGTACTTGGGATCTTGTCCTTTGAACAGGCTTCACATTTCTAGTCATTAATTTTAAACTTCAACACCTTGACTTGATTTCTCTCTCTTGCCACCCCCACCACCACCTTACTCGCAATGTCCTGGGTCTACTGTCTCTCAGACTCCTTGTTCTCTCTCAGGTCTTCATCATAAAACCTCAGCAGTTTCTCTGCCATCTGTTTCATTCTCTTGTCTATTCCCAACTCTCCATTTCCTTCTTTTACTCAATAGTGACATCTCCAAGTTTTCTCACTTTAAAAAAATTGGAATCTAAACTTTCGCGGTAATAGTTAGAACAGAGCAAGGCCATGCTGCGCCAGCAGCGAATCCTGAAACCTCAGTGGCCCAAAGCAATAAAGTGTGATTCCTCACTCACACAGTCGCTCCATGTTCCATTTTGGAGCTGCTCCATCTGGAATGCAGATCCCCATGGTCACCAACACAGGGCAATGAGGACTAGCATATGGGCATGAAGTCAGTAAGGGCCAGGCAGAAAGTGGCGTGCATTGCTTCCTTCACATTCCACTGGCCGGACATTATGAGCCACAATCCCCTCATCTGCGAAAACCCCCATCTCAGCTCCACACGATAGATGAGGAAACAGAGGCTCGAAGAGCAGAAGACTTGTGCCCAGAGTTATCAGCTGAGCTGGACTTGGGACCCCAGCTGCCTGATTTCTTGGGTGGGGAGGCTCCAGAGAACACGAGCAGGCACATTCTGAACTGAAGACTCTGAGATGCAAACTTGCTCCTGAAGTTAAGAACACCAAAGCCAGACAACCCTAAGGACAGTCTGACATCACCTCTTCCCTCTGAGGTGACCTGGGTCAGGTCACTGTCCTCCCTGAGCCTCAGTGCACCCACAGGGTTCTTAGAGATGGGATAAAGTGCTAGTGTCTCATAGAAAGCTATTATAATTATTAGCTGTAAATATAGGTAGGAAGATTAATCTCCAAGGCAAGTCGAACTTGACTTAAGCAAACTCTGCTTAAGAAAATTTATTTTCTCACCAAAATTGGAGCACCAGGCTCTCTGTGAATCCTTTTTCCCTCTGCCCCTCAACAAAACCACTGGGGTTTCTAAAGCCATTTGAAGACCCCCCTCAAACTCAGCCCCTTACCTGACCTTGCTCCCAGGAAACAGAACCAGGATCTCACTCCCAAGTTCTAGAGAACAGACCTTGCGTAAGTCAGAGCCGCTTGAAAAATAAAATTAGCTCTGCCCTTTAAAAATGGATCCCTTGATTCACAAAAATGATACCAGTAAAGGCTGTCAACCACAGCCACACTGATATGTGGGAAGCAAAGGGCACCCCCTGCAGTTTGTGAGGAACACATAGGGAAGGCATTGGCGTCACCAACGTGGAAAACACTGTCTCCAAATGTGAGCGGCATGTCCTTCCACGTTTCCTCACGCCCCACGACTCCTGCCCTGCTTGGGGCAGTGGAACATGCAGCCCCATGGCTTCAAGGAAGGGCAACTTTGGCAGAAGCAGAGAGAAAGCTTTTGAGTTTCCACAGCCCGGGTCTTTGACAAACGGTAGTGACAGAGAGCAGATCAGTGGGTGGGGGAGGGTGTGACTATAAAAGAGCGGGAAGAGGGGGTTTTGGGGGTGATGGAGCTGTTCTATATCCTCATCATTATGGCAGCTACATAAACCCACACAAGAGTTAATATTCACAGAAATGTGCACCAAGAGAAAAAGCTAGTTTTACGTAGGTTAATTTGTTTTAAATTTTTCTAAGTCTGAGTTTTTCAATTTCAAATCTCAGAGCATAGGCAACACCAAGAATAGCACACTTACAGTGAATTGGAGCAAGGTTTCCTGTCCCCAAGACTAGACAACTCCCCGTGTTGGGTTGGTGGAGTGTGAGGATCCAAGAGAAACGAAGAGAACATAGTTCTGGTGGGTTCTGGAAAGTGTCTCATGCCCTTGCGGCTCCCCAGGCAAAACCTGGCGTGGGAGGAGGGACGCAGAAAACCTAAGTCAATGGATTCAAGAAAAAAGAGCATCTCTGCCCCTGTTCCCCTCCAAAGCTGAGAGAGATGACGAGACCCCAGGGAGAGAAGGGTAACTGGAGGGTCTAGATGTAACCGGGCAGATGGGCTGGGCTGGCTCCCCCTGGTCCTGCCCAACAAATCAAGAAACAGCAGAAACTCGGGTTGTCTAACAAGGGAGTGAGAAGTAAATGCTAAATCTAAGGGGCGTCTGGACAGGAGGGAAGCACAGGGTCTCCCCCATCGGGGACCAGATGGCATGTGGATGTCTCTCTATTTCCAGTCAGAACAGGGACAGGGCAGCCTCCTTCAGATGCCTCGGCACAAATGAAGCCTCTAGAACAGAAATAAAACCCCGGGGGAAATGGGGAAGTCTCTGTCACCCTGCAAAATGGCATTTGACATGGTAACAAAACTGTAGATACATTAGAAAGAAAAATGTCTAGATCGTGAGTTTATGGACAGGATTCCCGCCTGCTTCCCCGACGTTATCCCCCACAGCCCTGTGAGGTAGATGTCGCCCTCCCCTTTCACAGATGCGGAAACTGGAGCTCAAGGATTAGAGTGACTTGACTGGGTCACAGTATTTGAAGCAGGGCCATCTGTGCCCAAATCCATCCCCTTTCTGCCAGAATAACAGAAGCAGCCTCCTGGCTTCAAACCAGAGGCTGTAAGAGCCCAGCAATTGGCCGCACAGACTTAATCAGTCCCCTGACTTATCTGCCTCTGTTTCCCCAAAAGACAGTAGCAACTTGACCCCACCCATGAGAGTTGCACCAAGATAACAGAAAATGGGCCCCCTTTGAGGATGACTGACAACATGCCTGCTGTGGGAAGACTCTATCAAGTGCTTCGATGGATAATCAAGTTCAAAGCCACAGTCCTGGTGCCTCAGAGTCATTGACCAGACTCTCTCAGGAAGTGGGAGCGATTCCAGTGAAGGCCTGGAGGGAGGGAGGGCAGCGTGGCCCCACTGATTACAGGGGTGTCAGATACAGGGGCAAATTCTGACTCCACCACTCACTTGCTGTGTGTCCCTGTGAGGTAATCATCCTCTCTGAACCTCGGTCTCCTTATCTGACGTTTGAGGGAAACAGTACCAACCACTGCTGACAAGACGAGGTTCAAATATGCACAGCTCCTGGCACACCGAGCGTGCTTGATAAATGTGCATTTCCTCCTTCTCTCTCTGCTTTTGCTAATAAGGTGTTAGATTCAGCAGAGCAAGACATGCTCTCCCCACTCTAAGACCTTCATGTCTCCATTCCTCAGTACTTTCATCTATAAAAGAGACTCCAAAGGCCCAAGATCTGGGGACAAATGCTGTTATTTCATTTGGGGAAGGCAGGAAAAAAGGGTAAAGGTAGAGACCAGGATGCACAGCATCCCTCAGGCCTGGGAAGCTGGAAAGACTTTTCCAGGATATAAAAGTGAAATTTCAGGAAAGCGTGAAATTCAAGGATGCAGGAAAGCACAATGGTCAGTGAGTGTTCAGAAGGCGTCTTTGTCCCTCAGCACAGTGACTCAGAGAAAGGACCGGAGTGTAGATGCCTCGGCCCCATGCCCACTGTGCAACTGTGGATGCATCAACTCACACCCTGAGCCTCAGTTTCCCCTTGTCAATGGGGTCCTCATTCCCACCTCACACAAAGTTACAAGGATTCATGAGGTGATGTACATCAGATGATGTATGTCAGTTGCAGGCCTGGCATACAGCCAGAGCTCAGCAAGTGTTAGCTGTTGACACTGTTTGTATGGTTATTATCATCCAGTGAGTTGAGCTCTGACTCTGTCACATCCTCCCTGTGTCTTTGGGCACTTGTCCCTGCTGGGCGTCAGTTTCCGCCTCTGTGGAGGAGGAGTAGCAGCCCCTTCCCCCTAGAGTTCTGGTGAGGATGTATCTCCCCCAGCATGGAACTGTCATGCAATAGGGAGTCACAAATTCCGAGATGTAGGAAAAAAAGAGACAGATTCTCTTTTTGGCACTTGGACAGTTTGGAGAGAAAGAATAGGACCAGGAATGGAAAAGGGCCTAGATAGGAGCCTGAGGTCCCTTCCTGGCTCCAGTTGCCTGCTTCTCCTAGTGTTCTAAATTTGATCTTCCAGGCCACCTCGGAGCGTACGTCCCCAGCCTGAGCCCCACTCATGAAACCATGAAGTCTTGAACAATGTCCCAATCTCAAGTTGTTCTCTGTTTATCTTGCCAATCAAATGGCTTAACTGTCGCATCTACTTAAAATGTGATTGGCAATGGTTTACTTTGGAGAGCCCTGAAGGACACCACCAGACTGCAGAATTCTGAATTATCTAGAAACCCATCATCCGATCGCACATTTCCTGATTCCCACGCTATAAAAGAGGCTGCCTCCTCAGCGGAAGCGAACAGGGGAGGGGAGAGGAGACCAGGACAGCCGCCAGGACCTCTGAGAAGCCCAGGTGAGACCTGCCCATTCCATAAGTAAGAGTTTTAACTTGAGGTTGCCATTGTGGATTCACACCAGGATCCACAAACCTCCTAAAATCCACCCAATTTTGTACATTTTGACGTATTTTGCTGGGAATATGCTCCTTAGGTTTCATTGTATCCATAAAAGGTCTGTTTCCCAAAAGTGATTCAGAGGCCCTGATCCAAATTTACCTCCCCAGGCAAGCCACAACCAGCTCTTTCGATCCCAGCCAGCCACAACAAGGATGGTGCTTTGGTGAAATCAGCCAGTTGATGGACGATGGACTTTTGCCCAAAGCAGCCAGGTGTCTCCAAAGTGTAGGTACCAGTCCCAGCTTTGGGCACCTTTGCCGGCTGCCAGATAGGCCCTTGAGAGGGTTGATGGTATCTGGGTGAGGATGGTGTAAAAGGGAGCCAGATGTCAGGGTTTGCCCCAGATGTTTGTCCAGGTTCGCTTGCGAGAGAAGAGAAAGGAGAAAGGTAAAGAAAAGAGTGTGTGTGTATGTGTGCGTGTGTGTGTGAAGTGGGTGATGGGAGGGTTCAGAAACCTACCTACAACCACAACTCTACCATCAACTTGCTGTGAGACCTGGGGAAAGTCATTACTCCTCTCTGATCCCCTGGTTGTCTTTGTGCAATGAGGACTTTGCATGGCCGCAGGGTTTCCCCAGCACTCATCTGGATGAGATGGTGGCTATGACAGTGTGGCCTCTGATATTCTGTGACTTGCAAGGACTTCCACAAACCATTGAGGGCTGGACCCAGACCGAAGGACTTAATGGGGATAATGGCAAAGCAGTTCAGTCCCTCAGCCACTGGTGTGTTTAGTTTTTTCAAATGCTTTGTCTGATTCAAACCATTGTGAGCAAGCCCAATTGGAGAGTAAATCTGATGGTCACTTAGTTTAAACAGAGGCTTCTGGGTCAAAAAGTTCTGGCCTTAAATCCTGTCTGCGTTGTGTGCTTGTGACCTTGGGGGAGGTTACCTAAGCTCACTAGGCCCCCATGTCCTCACCTGTGCAATGCGAGTGATGAGTGCCCACGTCTTAGGGTGTGGTTGGGATGACATGGGTGACTGAGTGTGCAGTGCTCAGCCTGAGGCCTGGCTCGGAGGAAATGGGGTGCAGTGTTAGCTATTGCTCTTCTCTCCCTGGTGTGCTGGGGTGAGGGCAGATGGATGAATTCCTCTCTGGTATCTGTGCCACATTGGACCAGTCATTCTGTCCTCAGATACCAAGATAGAAGATGTTTCAGATTGGGGGCCTCATCGTCTTCTGTGGGCTGCTGGGCCAGACCACAGCCTCCTGGAAACTCTACCCTTGAGCCCAAACCAGACCCAGCCCTTGACTGTGGCTCCCTCCCCGGCCCTAAGTCACACAGATTTTGCTGGAAGCTTGAGCATTGGTAAGTGAGATTCTGTGAAAACCTGTTTCAGCTGTGTGTCCAGCTGTCCAATGGAGGGAGGGGGGCAGGGATGAGCGAGGGAGTGGGGCTAAGGATCTGGAATTGTCAAATCTGACCCGCGAGGACCCCTATATCCATTTCCAGCTCTCAGCAATGGCTTGTTATCTGAGGGTCTGTTGGGCAGTCTCGAAAAGCTTCCACTCTCGAACACCCTGAAGGCTGAAGGAGTCACTACCAAAGCCGTGTTTGGGGGCCTGCTTGGGAAAATTGCTACCGTGATCCGTTTCATGAACATCATTGAGTGAGTAGCCCTAAAATAGGGCCTTGTTCCCCAAGAGAGAACCCCCATTGGAGATCAGACAGCCGCAGGCAGTGGCCTGGAAGGAGGGAGGGGGTGGTCTGAAGATGAGCTCAGGACTCGGTCTGAGACCATTCTCACAGTCTGGTAGGGAATAACAGCCCTCTTGAACCAATAACCATCCCCAGTCCAGAAGCATATCCTGAGTTCCCAGCGTCATCTGTAATCCTCCCAACAACCCTCCAAGTTCGATTTGATAATCCCTAGTTTACAGATGGAAAAACTGAGGCACAGAAAGGCACTTGTGCTCACACAACGAGTGTGATGCAAAGTCAGGGATCTAACTCCAATTCACTTAAGTCCAGACCCAAGGCTTTTTTCACTACACATGATAATTTTGTTCCCCTCACCTATGGAATCCCTTAGAACACAGGCGGCCTTTGGAGTAAGCAACACTGTGTAAGCTCCTCTCCTCAGTTACATCATCAATGTGATGTCCATGGAATAACATAATACAGTGTTTCCCATGAGACACCTGAGAGCTCTCCAAGCAAGGAGCAATAATGGAAAGCTTGATGCCAGGAAGCTGGAAAAGGCTGAGTCCTTCAGAGGGCTGGATCAAAGCCATTTCCAAGACTCTTTCCCACCCAGTGCTTGCTCCTAACTTGAAGACAAACAGATAGCCTTGAGTTCGACTTCTAAATTCACCATGTACTTCCTGGGTGACCTGGGGCAGAACAATCAGTCTCTCTGTGATTGGTTTCTCCATCTCTAAAAGGAAGATTACGGTATCCACAGAGAACAAAGATTGGGGGGACTGGAGAGAATATAAATCACCTGGCACAGTGGCTGGCCCAGAGAAAAGGCTTACTTCCATCCTCTCTCCATTCTCCCTGACTTCCTGCTCCTCAATATCCACGATAAACATTGCTGATTAACCTGCCATTCAAGGTCATAGTGGGATGAGTGATTCCTAACCATAAATGTTTATGAAAGACTTACGCCAGTTGGCCATACATCATCCACTCATCCACTTAGCCATCCATCCATCCATTCACCCATCGTTCCTTCCATCTAGCCGTTTACTTTTCCACCCATCCACCCACATGTCCATCCAGCCACCCGCTCATCAATCCACAAAGTCAACCAATGTGGAGTAGCCCCTTTCTTTGTAAGTCTCTAAGCTGGCATACAGGATGCCAACATAACCCAGACACAGTCTCTATCCTGCAATTCCTCATAGACTTGAGATCTGGAGAGGGCCATGTGTGTGTCAGGATCTGACCCAGCGCAGAGGTTGGGAAAGACTGATGTGTGACTCAAAACCCATCTGGCTTTTGCTACAAGACTCCATCTCATGGGTAACTCCACCTCTGGGATGGGTAAATTTGGGTTAAATGTGGTTTCTACATTTTTGGATAGAGGACCTAATGTTTCTGTCTCCTATGGTTCTCCCTGGGTAGTGTGAAGGTCACTCATCCCCGGCTGCTGGACCTTGACACTGTGCAGAGTCCTGATGGCCGCCGTTTCTATGTCACCATCCCTCTGGACATGATCCTCAATGTGAATGTGTGAGTGGGCTCCAAGGGAGGCTGGAAGATGACTCACCAAAGGAGACTCTGATGACCACGGGGAACCAAAAAGGGAGTGTTGAAGTCTAAGGGACATGAACCTCCAAATTCAGCTCTTTTGCTCCTATGTTGAGTGACCTTGGGTCACTTGGGAAGCTCACTTGACCTCTTTGATACTTGGTTTCACCTATTGGGAAACGAGATGAGTACAGGTGTGGGCTAGATGGAGTGAGATGAGGCTGGCATTCCTGGCAAGAAGAAAAAGCCTCCTCTGCCTTGGAATGTAGTACCAGACTGTCTCGTCCACAGGCTCCTGGTCGGAAGGCTGTGAAATGGGGGTATGAAGCTAAACATCACTGCAGAACTCTTAACTGCACAAGATGAAGAGAATAATATCCCCCTGGTCCTTGACAGCTGCACTCACTCTGCTGACAGCCTGAAAATCACCCTGCTTAATAGGTGAGGCCAGAGAATTGACTTCTCCTGCCCAGAGACAATAGGATGGGATGATGGGTGGATGGTTGGAAAGATGGAACAATGGTGTAATGGATGAGTGGGAGGGGGGAATGGCGAAAAGATGAATAGGAGGAAGGGAAGATGGGTAGTTGGGAGTAGAGGGATAGATGAAAAGGTAAATGGATCAGTAAATAGTCACTTAACCCTTGTTAGGCTGGACTGACCAATTTTATGCTAGATTAGGCAACAAGAAATCTGAGTTCAAGTTCCACCTACCAGAGGGGCATGGAGAGAGGTGGAGGGCTTCCTGTGTGAACTTGGACACTGCTTCCCAACTTGAGTCTCAGCTTCTTCAGATAACTGTAATATGGAACCACATCGGGGTTGTTGACAGAATGCACTAAGATAATCGGTGTGAATGTGCTTTGTCCCAGTGAGGGGTAAAATAGCTCTGGAGCATAACTGGGTTACTGATTTCAGTTACTGTCACAAGAGAGACTGAGTCCTGCGTAATATGCAGGAGTCATCATCATCATGGCTCACACTTACTGAACACGTATACTGTGCTTCACATGTATCATCTTGTTGAATCCTCATGACAACTACATACTATGCACTGTTCCTCCATTTATGGATTCTACAAAGTCTCATTGAACACCTACTGTGTACTGGAACTATGTGTTTATTCTACACACACCTACTGTGTGCACTGCTGTGTAGGGTGTGACTCCCTTTGGATAGGCCCCTTGGTGTTTGCTGGCATGCGGGTGTGGATGGACAAGGCCCATTCTCAGTTACTTGGTGCTGACACTGCCTTGGGCACAGTGGTCCCTCTGAAGCCTTCAGCATACCAACCCCAGGCCTCTGCATCACCCCATGGCTTTTCCCTTTCAGATTTGTCCCTGTCCCCTTTCAAAGGCTCTTCAAAAGCCTCAGTAAGATCCTTCCTGGGCTGGTGCAGAGCAAGGTAAGTGGGTAGAAGTGGGGGCTCCTGATCCTTGGTTCTTAGAGCTTATCAGACTGAGAGAGGCCCCAGGGTGAGCTTTTCTGAGTCCCTCAGCTTAATAAGTAAATTCCTTCCATCAGTCCATCTCTCCATTCACCCATCTGTGCATGTTTCTTTTTTCCATCTTTCAAAATGCATTGGTTGGTGCCTGCTCTGGACCAAGCCCTGTGCTAGTTCACACTGCAGCTGAAATGCACTGGTCCCTGCCCCAAGAAACTCCCAGTGCAGCCCTCTAAGGCACAGATGAGCCCTCTTCCAGCTCATGTTTGGGTGCCTCCTGTAACCAGAATCTCACCCCTCCTAGAGGAGCCGACCCTATTTAGAAACAGATGTCACGTCACAGAGTGAGCAGTGGCCCTTTGTGATTGGGCACTTCACACACAAGCCTTCAGTTTCTCCTTCTGCCCAGTGTGGATGTGGGATTGCTGAGAATCAAATAAGAGTAATGACAGAAAATGTCCCCAGAGAATCTTTCCTGGGGATGCTGCTGCTCCCTGGGTCCCCCTAAAGTGTCACTTTGCCTAACTCTTCTCTCTGCCCCTGGGTCAGGTGTGCTCTCTGCTTAAAGAGGTTCTCAGCTGCTCGGACACCCCCATAGTGGAGACCATTTTCAGTCGGTAAGCCCTCACTCCCCCTCCGGAGGAGCAGCATTTTCCCCTGAGGAGCTCTGTCCCTGCACACCATAGGATGCTAGCTCCCTCCAGCCTCAACTCTCCCCAGTTTGAGTTTCCTTTATACTTTGATTTATCCAGATAATGCTGAGGTATAGACCCTGTCTCCCCCATCATCCCAGACATGGGGAACATCTGGGCTGGTTGCTGGAGGAGGCAAGGCCCCCTCCAAACCCTGTGTGGGCTTGGGCGGATCTCCAGAGTTCCCGTTTCCTGGCCTCAGGCCTCAGGAGCATGTGAGTTATCACTGGACTCCTTCACACTGAGATCATCACTCTTGTCTGTGGTGGTGGTTGTTTTTTTCATTTTCCAGACATGATGGTCTACAGACTGGAATTTGCCATTAAAGTCTAGGCCTTCCAGGAAGGAACTGGCCTCTGCTGAGCTGGTGAGTGCTTCTCCCCAAACCCCAGGATTTTGCAGCTGGCTCCTGGTAGGGAGCAGAAGAGAGTTTGTGAGAGTGACTTCCAAAAAGAGAGACAAAGAGCCACATTGACCCATACAGAGATGCACAGAGACATCCACAGAAATGCTGACAGAGATGGAGAGACACAGGCAGCACTGCATCATAGCAACGAACCAAAAACACACACGGTCATGGGTACACACAGACACACGCCCAGACAAACATGTGGTCACTCAGACAGACATATAGAGGCACACTCTCAAACCAGCACACTCACACTCATGTGCACACATTCGCAGCTTGCCACACATGGATACACAGACATACACTCATTCATATATGCACAATATATGCACAAGAAGTACGCTGACCCCAGGCCTGGGCTACCCTTGTGGCTGAAACAAGACCCCTATCCTGAGGGTCTTAGCCTCCTCCCCTCCCTCTGATGCTGAGACTGCCTTGGAGGATGAGACTCCCCCTGGAGGATGGGTTTGATGATGGGCCAATACCAAGAAAAGTCAGTGACCTTGAGTCTCCATTCTGATCTGGGTCTTCTCCCAACAGAACCGTTTCCTGCTCTTCAACCAACTCCACGCCCAGCCTATGAGGGCTCACAAAAGGCTGTCCCATGTTCTGGACAATGACATGGCTGCTGTTTGCAGACCAGAGCAGCATTCTCTCTGAGGAAACTGCTCCCCCTCCTTTCTCACTAGGCATGTGTTATACTCCATGTTCCTCATCAAATAAATTGCTCTTCCACTGCACGGGGAGCCTTGTTATTCTTAACCATCACTTGAGGGCTCATGGGATAGAAAGAGCCCTGGTCTGTGTGGTTTGAGCCATAGAACAGAGTTTGGACGTTACACTGGAGATCTTAAAGGACTTAAGTGTGCAGATGAGTGTGGATTTCAGACCGACTGCTCCATTGTCCTTAGGAAGAGTGGACTGGGGGATGGGGGTAGATGTAACATTCCAGGTAGAGATGATGACACACGGTTACTACAGATGAAGTGAAAATGCCAGATTTGAGAGATGTTCAGGAGGTAAACCTGGAAGGGTGAGGGAGCAGGTGAGGCTCCTATCCATGTCTCAGGTTGGGGATGCCAATGGTAACAGGGAAAGTAGAAGGATGAAATGATTGCTGCAGAAAGGTTACACCTTTAGCTGTGGCCATTCTGCATGTAATTGCCTTGGAGACCCCGAGGAAGGCATCCAGGAAGCTGACAGACACACAAGTCATTGAATACTGTGCTTTTGATTACTTGCATCGAGTTGTAATGAACTCTTTTCTCTTCTCAGCAAGAGGATGATAAAGATGACAATGAGGAAGTGTAGGAGGAAGGACAAAGTAGTCCAAAGTTTTCATTGCTAAAGGCTTGAGAAAGATAGGCATAGAGAAGGGTCACTGTAGTTATAAATAAAAAGATTATCAATGCCTTGGATGAGAGTCATATTTTTGGAAGAAGAAGTCTTATTTTAAGGAATTGAGAAGAGGAAGGGATGTAAGGAAGTTGAGCCCGTGAATGCAGATAAGATTCAAGAAAAATTGGATGCAAGAAAGAAGAAGAACAGGGCTGCTCAGGCTAGGGAAGGTTGTCCCCTCGAAGAAAAAATAAATACACTATCATTGTTTCAGGTCCTCAGAGGACCAGCCCATCCCTCTCTCTCCACAGATGAGGAGACTGAGGCCTTGGGGTATGAGAAAGACTTGCACAAGGTCACAGTGACAAAAAGGCAAAACAAGGACTGAAACATCCCAGAGTTCACAGAAAACTGTGCCCTTTACTCTTTAGAAGACCCCATTGACCTCATGAGCATCAGCAGATTCAGGTGGGTGTTTTTCAACCCCTACCAAACGTCTGTCATCATGCCCAGAAACATCACTCTCCACCTACTGTTGCCACCAAACCACCATGGCATTGTAGAAAGACAGTCCCGTAGTTCAGAACTGAAGGAAGGCTTGTCGTAGGAAACCAGCTTGTGTCTTCTGGTGAGGATGTACAGGAGGAAGCACCATCCAGGCTCACAGAAGCATAAGACCTTTGAACTGAGGATGAGTAGTTAAATCCCATAAGCAGCTAAATGATCATTGTGAATGTCACCTCAGCAGTGACCTGAAGTAGAGAAGAGATGTCCAGACTGGAAACTAGCAATCAGGATTGATTGGGCTTAGGGAGAATTCAGGGATTAGTTACCTTCATGTCCTTTCTCAGCAGGTATTAGGTCAGGACTGAGAGGCCATCTTGCCTGAGGTCCCTAGAAGCAAATTTGATAAGGACAGACACATACACCTTGGACTGTCAGCACAGTCCTGCCGCCCTCTGACCATGGCACCAAACTGCATTCCTGCCTGGACACAGAGCCACTGCCGACCTCTGGATACTACTTTCCCACTGTTCCCTGGGCTTCTTCCTATATCCCACAGATGGGTCTTACCCTCCCCTAACAACTTCAATTCCTAACTAACTAGTCTAAGACTCCCCTGGATACAAAAGAGTCTGGCAGGGGGCCAGGTTGATGAGAACACATTTATGACTCTTAAATAGTGACAATATTTTCACATTTTAAAAACTCTCTAGCAGGATATCGGTGACAATAGCACATTAAAGACCTCGGAAATTCTGTCTTACATAAAAGCAGTGAGCAACATGGCTAAAAGGAAAAAAAGGTCAGAACCAGTTTTTTCAGAACTCTCAAAATTAACCAAAGGCTTGCAGCGATATGAGGGGTGTTTATTCAATAAAAATTGGTGAATCTTGGTGAGGACAATGACCTTCATGGCATTTTAGCTTACCCTAGTCCCATCTCCCACTCTCCAGCTCCACAGTAGACTTGAAAACCAAAAGCCCACATTCTTGGTGAAAATCAGTAGCCTGGCAGCCACTGGATGAAAGCAGAAGGGGATTTGAAGAACTTCAAAGCCCTAATCCCAGAGAATTGCCATTGTTTGACCTGCCTGTTAGTTCCCTGGAAGACCCTATTCACAAGGCTGTGTTTACTTGACAAGACTCAGAGCTCACCCAGTCAGTATGAAAAGTCTTTTCCCCAAGGTTTTTTGTGAAAATGGTGGACAGACCTTAAGACTGGGTCCCCAGGAGTTTTTAACTCTCAAGCTAGTCCACATTCAGTTTTCAGCAATTTGTCATAATGACCTTGAAGTGCCCCTCTCACTTACTGGCTTCAGCAGCCTCACCTTCAGGTAAGCTGATCTTGCCTGTAATTGTATGTGTTCACCTATCTCTCCAGATTTCTGCATGGCAGCTTGCCCTAGGACCTCAATTCTCTGATGGACCTGAGAGAGTGGTTGATTTTAAGTTTGTTGAGTTCTTTTCTTGCTGTGAGAATAGTAGTGACAGCTTCCAAGCTCTTTACGTGTCAAAGCTGAAATTGAAAGTCTGGGTTTTTTATAGTTTTCACCAGTTATGTTTGTTTCACTGTTGAATGGGCCCCCAGAACCCCTCGTGCTGCCATCCTGAAAGTGAGACTCTTTGGAGGTAGTTACCATTATTTCTTCAAATTTATTTTCTGCACTACTCTTTTCTTCCTCTCGTTTTGGGACACTGATGATATGAATGTAGACCTTTTGTTATAGTCCCACAGACTCTTAGGCTCTGTTTATTTCTTTCAGCCTTTTTTTCTCCCTCTTATTCAGATTGGATCACTTCTATCAACTTATCTTCAAGTTAATTGACCACTTCCTCTTCCATCTCCATTATGTTGTTGAGACTATCCAGGGAATTTATTTTTATTTTTATCTTATAAAATTCCCACTTAGTTCTTTTTTAAGTTTCCATTTCCCTTCTGAGACTTATAGCTTTCCATTTTTTGCAAAAGTGTTAGTACTTAATTCTTGCATCAGGGTGTTAATAGCTGCTTTAAAGTCATGATCTATTAATTTCAATATCTAGATCATCTCAGAGTTAGTACCTATGGATTGTCTTTTCACATGAGAATTTGTCAGTCTTTCATTGTTAATTATATTTCAAGTAACTTTGGACTGTATACTAGACATTTTTAATATTACGTTACGAGACTCTGGGTCTTGTTTAAGCCTATGGAGAACTTTGAGGGGGGTGGGTGTTTGTTTTAACATGGAATTGACTCAGGTAGAGTCAGGCTAATCCAGTTGGATTCAAGTTCCAACCTACCTTCTGTGGGCTGTATTTTTCAAAGGAGATTTCTTCCACTGTCTTTACTCGTGGGCATCCTTCATTCCTACTTTTTAGATCAGAAAGAGAAGACTTCTTTTGGAGCTCTTTGTGTTCATACCTGTGCATAGTTCTATTAATTATGTTCTCTTTGAGTCCAGGCTGAAAGACATGGGAAAGACAAAAACCCAGGAAATTCACCTGTGGATCATTCATTCTTTCTCCATCCACGTGCCACCATTATTTTTTCAGGATCCTCAGAGAGCTCCCTCAGTCACTGTGTCCCAGGTTTTAGTTTCATTTGATAGGAAAGAAAGAATGGAGGATGCTTATTCCATCTATTTCAACTCTTCAATCTGCAACACCAGATGGTTTATGGAGATGATGATGCACTACCAGAAGTTTAACTAAGCACCCTCAAAGTTGTGGTATGAGGGTGTGTGGTTCTAGGTTTACTAGAACACTTGATTTCAGGCCCTGGTGTGTAGCTACCGGTCTGGAAAATGTGTTCTTTTCAATAAGCATCAGATAACGAGTCCAGAAGCAATTTTCATTCACTTGGGATAGACAATGGCACACATTCAGTCTTGCCTTTGCTCTCTGTCACAGAATATTCTGCAGGGATCCTCTCCTATATATGTTCTAGTTACTATTTCTGTATAAAATATCATCCCAAGTTTGAGTCACTTAAACAGTACTCATTTCCTGATGTTCTATGATGTCTGTGAGTCAGAAATTCAGGAAGGCTCAGGGGACGTTGTGGTTCAAAGTCTCACATGTGATTGCAGCTTTACTTGTAATCACTTATTTAATCCTCCACACAGCCCTTTGAGGTACGTGCTGTTATTCTTGGCCTCCCTTTACAGAGGCACGGTGAAGTTGAGTAAATTCCTAAATTCACCCAGCTGCGGCAGAGTGGGGCTGGAGCAGGAATCAGACACACCCACAGGAGTGAGATCAGAGAAGCTGGTACTCATCCTCCATCAACTCCTCATCCCACCCCCAACTCGGCTCCCCAGCATGATCCCATATCCCCAACAGGAGTTGCAAGAAGACACAGGAGCAATACAGCAGACTTGTATTGAGCCCCAACTCTGTGCCAGGGTTTACTCCAGGCATTCTTTGAGATGAATTTGATTAATCCTCCCAAGAACCCTTGAGAGTTGTATTATCATTGCCCCATTTCACAGATGCAAAGTCTGAGACAGAGAGAAGGAGTCACTTGCCCAGGACACACAACTAGTAAGTGAGGAGCCATGATGTGAACCCAGGCTCTCTGACTCTTTGGGCTCTGTTGTGTTTCTGGATAAATCTGCTCACAGCCATTGTCCTTCATCCAAGGCTCTGTGAGCCTGCCTTGTCCAGTGGCATTTCCTCTCGTATTCTACAGAGGCCACTGAAGACTCTGTGGGACACCCACAGCAAATAGCAAAGATGTTCCACGAGCTGGAGTTGATCATCCAGGGGGAGGGAGGACTGCAGGGCTCACCATAGCCATGAATTCTCTGGACCACTAAGGGGCAGGCTCTGGCTCCTCAGGTCCAGAATCCAACACAGCAGAGGTGTTCTCAGGGGAAAGGAAGAAGGCAGGTCAGTCACAATGACCAACCATTTAGAGCCACACCTGCCTCAAATGTAACATAGTGAGGAGGAGGAAATATGCTTGAGCATGATACCAGATCGATGCAATGTTGACATATTGGAAGCCATATTGTAGAAAACAAGTCATACTGCAACTTTGAATGACCTCTGCCTAACAAATCCAGCTGGGTATGCACCCTCTAAGGGATCTACCTACCTGCTCTGCAGATTTTATGATGTCTGCTTGTGTGTGTACTTCCAAGCAGCAATAAGATGATAATTCTGTTCTTTTGAGTTCCTTAGGAATGTGATAGTCCCCAGACAGAGAGTCTATGCTGACAGCCATCATCAAATGACAACTGAAAGATCGAGGGTCAACATTCCTGACTCCTCTCCCCTATAACCCACTGGCCTATATAACTGCTTCAAGATTCTGTGCTACTGGTCTGGGTGAAAACCCTCTTAAGATGGTTCTTTAGGACAGTAGTCCCCACAGCTTCTGATCCACTAGCTTATCACTTAAGAAAATGCCCTTTCTCTGGCACCATCTTGCCTCTTGACAATTGGCTTTTGTCTTGTGGTGAGCAGATCGTGCCCTTTGTGTGGCCCCATCTGAGACTCCAGTTCCCCCCTTTTGTTGTTTGTTCCTCAATCTTGAGAGAGATTCTGCTGATGAGGGCCATGGGTTGCTCCAGTCTCTTAGTAAGATGGCGATGCAGGTGGGCTCCCAAAGTTAGGCCTATATTGTGTAAGCAAGTAACCAGGTACTTAATAAGAAGCATTTCTAGAGAAACAAAATGAAAAACAAGATGAATAGTGGTAGCAAATTAGAAACCAGTTTCTGAGCCCAGGGGGAAGCCAGTCAAATGGTTTCTTGATGTCAGAGTTGAAGCATCTTTTGGAGTTTGAAATGTCTCTCACGATGTCATCAGATGTTCAGGTATCTTTCTGAGTGGCTTAAACAGCAACAGACATGAATGTCTCATAAGTTTATATCCAGCTTTCCAGCTTCAGTTTGCAGGGCTTCAGGAAAAAGGGCAGCTTCAGTTCTCAATGATTTCAAGTAGAAATGATGAAAAAATTAAAAATATTCGTTGGGAGATTTATAACCAGTTATGTTAGGACAATAGAAGAATTCAGGATCTGGTCCAGTTTACGGATAGAAAATAAAAGCCTTACAGATAATTATCGGAATGAGAACCTAATATCCATGAATGTGTACTATATTTTCTACTGAAACGTCACTTTTCTCTCTAAAATCACCCTCATTTTTAGCTAAGATAGCAAATTAAGACTCATTGGTTTGTAAAATGTCTAATTTCAGTAAACTTGGCCCAATTATTTACATAAGTACAGCAAGAATAGCAATTGATCATATAGGCTCTTTCACATCTGATTTACTGGAACTTTTCTTTTTAATTGAAGCCATAATAATTTACAATATTGTGACATTTCAGTCATACATTATTATTTGCCTGTCCCCATATAAGTGCTCCCCTTCACCCTTTTTGCCCACTCCGCAACCCCCATCCCCCGGTAACCACTGAACTGTTCTCTTTGTCCGTGTGTTTATCTTCCACATATGAGTGAGTTCATATGGTGTTTGTCTTTCTCTGCCTGGCTTGTTTCACTTAAAATAATACCCTCAAGGTCCATCCGTGTTTTTGCAAATGGGACGATTTTGTCTTTTTTTATGGCTGAGTAGTATTCCATTGTATTTATATATACCACATCTCATTTATCCAATCCTCGGTCAGTGAGTGCTTGGGTTGTTTCAATGTCTTAGCTATCGTGAATAATGCTGCAATGAACACAGGGGTGCATAAGTCTCTTTGAATTGTTTGTTTCAAACTCTTTGGATAAATAGCCAGTATTGGGATAGCTGGGTCATATGATATTTCTACTGTTAATTTTTTTGAGAACTCTCCATACTTTTTTCCGTTGTAGTTGCACCAGTTTGAATTCCCACCAGCAGTGTATGAGGGTTCCCTTTGCTCCACAGCCTCTCCAACATTTGTTATTTTTTGTTTGGTGATTGTAGCCATTTTAACGGGTATTAGGTAATATCTTAGTGTCGTTTTTACTTGCATTTCCCTGATGATTAGTGATGTTGAACATCTTTTCACGTGCCTATTGGCCATCTGTGTATCTTCTTTGGAGAAATGTCTGTCCATATCCTCTGCCCATTTTTTGATCTGGTTGTTTGTTTTTTTGTTGTTGAGTTGTGTGAGTTCTTTATGTATTATTGAGATTAACCCCTTGTGAGATATATGATTTGCAAATATGTTCTCCCAGTTGGTGGGCTGTCTTTTTGTTTTTATCCTGGTTTCTTTTGCCTTGCAGAAGCTCTTTAGTCTGACGAAGTCCCACTTGTTTATTTTTGCTTTTGTTTCCCTTGTCTGAGAAGACATGGTATTTGAAAAGATCCTTTTAAGACCGAAGTCAAAGAGTGTACTATCCATATTTTCTTCTAGAAGGTTTATGGTTTCAGGTCTTACCTTCAAGTCTTTGATACATTTTGAGTTTATTATTGTGTATGCTGAAAGACAGTGGGCTACTATCGTTCTTTTGTGTGTGGCCGTCCAGTTTTCCCAACACCATTTTTTTTTTTGAGGGAGATTGGACCTGAGCTAACATCTGCTGCCAATCCTCCTCTTTTTTGGTGAGGAAGACTGGCCTTAAATTAACATGCATGCCCATCTTCCTCCACTTTATACGTGGCATACCTACCACAGCATGGCTTGCCAAGCAGTGCTTAGGTCTGCACCCAGGATCCAAACTGGCGAACCCTGGGCCGCGGCAGCAGAACGTGTGAAGTTAACCACTGTGCCACCAGGCCGGCCATTCCCAGCACCATTTATTGAAGAGACTTTCCTTTCTCCATCGTATGTTCTTAGCACCTTTGTCAAAGATTAGCTTCCATAGATGTGTGTTTTTATTTCTGGGCTTTCAATTCTGTTCCATTGATCTGTCTGCCTGTTTTTGTACCAGTACCATGCTGTTTTGATTGCTATAGCTTTGTAGCACATTTTGAAGTCAGGGATTGTGTTGCCTCCAGCTTTGTTCTTTTTTCTCAGGATTGCTTTAGCTATGCAGGGTCTTTTGTTGCCCACATGAATTTTAAGATTCTTTGCTCTGTTTCCATGAAGAATGTCATGGGGATTCTGATTGGGATTGCATTGAATCTGTAGATTGCTTCAGGTAGTACGGACATTTTAACTATGTTTATTCTTCCAATCATGTGCATTGAATATCTTTCCACTTCTTTATGTCATCATAGATTTCTTTCAGTAATGTCTTACAGTTTTCATTGTATAGGGCTTTCACTTCCCTGGTTAAATTTATTCCCAGATATTTTATTCTTTTTGTTGCTATGGTAAATGGGATTGTATTCTTGAGTTCTCTTTCTGTTCATTCATTATTAGAGTACAGAAATGCTACTTATTTTTGTGAGTTGATTTGTACCCTGCAACTTTACTGTAGTTACTGATTATTTCTAATAGTTTTCCAATGGATTCTTTAGGATTTTCTATATATAAAATCATGTTATCTGCAAACAGCAAGAGTTTCACTTCTTCATTTCTTATTTGGATTCCTTTTATTCCTTTTCTTGCCTAATTGCTCTGGCCAAAACCTCCACTACTATGGTGAATAAGAGTGGTGAGAGTGGGCACCCTTGTCTTGGTCCTGTTCTCAGGGGCATGGTGTTCAGTTTTACCCCATTGAGTACAATATTGGCTGTGGGTTTGTCACATATGGCCTTTATTATGTTGAGATACTCTCCTTCTATCCCCATTTTGTTAAGGTTTTTTATCACAAATGGATGTTGGATCTTGTCAAATGATTTCTCTGTGTCTATTGAGATGATCATGTGAGTTTTAGTCCACATTTTGTTAATGTGTTGTATCACATTGAATGGTTTGCAGATGTTGAACCATCCCTGTGTCCCTGGTATAAATCCCACTTGATCATGGTGTATGATCTTTTTGATGTATTACTGTATTGGGGTTGCCAGTATTTTGTTAAGGACTTTTGCATCTATGTTCATCAGCAATATTGACCTGTAGTTTTCCTTTTTTTGCGTTATCTTTGTCAGGCTTTGGCATGAAAGTGATGTTGGCCTCATAGAATGTTTTAGGAAGTGTTCTGTCTTCCTCAATTTTTTGGAATAGTTTGAGAAGGATAGGTATTAAATCTTCTCTGAATGTTTGGTAGAATTCTCCAGGGAAGCCGTCTGGCCCTGGACTTTTCTGGGAGAGAGGTTTTTGATTACTGTTTCTTTCTCATTACTTGTGATTAGTCTATTCAGATTACCTATTTCTTTTTTTTCTTTTTTTAAAGATTTTAATTTTTTTCCTTTTTCTCCCCAAAGCTGCCTGGTACATGGTTGTATATTCTTAATTGTGGGTCCTTCTAGTTGTGGCATGTGGGATGCCACCTCAGCATGGCTTGGTGAGCGGTGCCATGCCCGCACCCAGGATCTGAACCAGTGAAACCCTTGGCCACCACAGCGCAGCGTGTGCACTTAACCACTTGACCACAGGGCCAGCCCCTATCTATTCTTGATTCAGCTTCGAGAGGTTGTAAGAGTCCAAGAATGTATCCATTTATTTTAGATTGTCCAATTTGTTGGCGTATACTTTTCATAGTATTCTATTAGAATCTTTTGTATTTCTATGGTATCCATTGTAATTTCTCCTCTTTTATTTCTAATTCGATTTATTTGAGCTTTCTCTCTTCTTTTCTTTGTGAATCTGGCTAAGGCTTTTTAATTTTGTTTGTCTTCTCAAAGAACAAGCTCTTTGTTTCACTGATCCTTTCTACTGTCTTTTTGTTTCAATTTCATATATTTCTGCTCTGAGTTTTATTATTTCCTTCCTTCTTCTGACTTTGCGCTTTGTTTGTTTTCCTCTTTCCAGCTCTGTTAGGTGTAGTTTGAGATTGCTTTTATGGAACTTTTCTTGTTTGTTAAGGTGAGCCTGTATTGCGATGAACTTCTCTCAGAATGGATTTTGCTGCATCCCATATGAGTTGGTATAGTACGTTTCATTTGCATTTGCATTTGCATCCAGATATTTTTTAATTTTTCTTTTAATTTCTTCAATGATCCATTGTTTGTTCAGTAGCCTGCTATCTAGTCTCCACATCTTTGTCCCTTTCTCAGATTTTTTCTTGTAAATAATTTCTAGTTTCATAGCATTATGGTTGGAAAAGATGCTTATTATTATTTCAATCTTCTGAAATTTGTTGAGGCTTGCCTTGTTTCCCAACAGATAGTCTATCCTTGAGAATGTCGCATGAGCACTTGAGAAGAATATGTATTCTGCTATTTTTGGATGAAGTGTTCTCCATATGCTTATTAAGTCCATCTAGTCTAGTATCTCATTTAATTCTACTCTTTCCTTGTTGACTTTCTGTCTGGATGATCTATCCATTGATATGATTGCAGTGTTGAGGTCCCCTACTATTATTGTGTTGTTGTTAATATCTCCTTTTAAGTTTGTTAATAGTTGTCTACGTACTTTGGTGCTCCTGTGTTGTGTGTATATGTATTTATAAGTGTTATGTTTTCTTGGTGGAGTGTCCTTTTATCATTATATGCTGGCCCTCTTTGTCTCTCTTTACCTGTTTTATCTTGAAGTCTACTTTGCCTGATATAAGTATGGCAATACCTGCTTTCTTTTGTTGGCCATTAGCTTGGAGTATCACCTTCCATCCCTTCACTCTGAGCCTGTGTTTGTTGTTGGAGCTGAGATGTGTTTCCTGGAGGCAGCATACTGTTAGGTCTTGTTTTTTAATCCATCCTGACACTCTGTGTGTTTTGATTGGAGGATTCAATCCATTTACATTTAGAGTGATTGTTAATATATGAGGGCTTAATGCTGCCATTTTATCACTCATTTTCTGGTTCTCCTGGACTTCCTTTGTCTCTCGTCCCATGTATTTCGGACTTCCAATTAAGTTAGGTAGTTTTCTATGCTGGTTTTCTTAGTTTTCTCATTATTTATTATATCTGTCTCTATTCTATTTATTTGTTTAGTGGTGACCAGGAGGTTTGTATGAAAAATCTCATAGATGAGAAAGTCCATTTTCTGATAATCTCTTATTTTCTTACAATCAGCCAATTCCACCCCTTTTCTCTTTTCCTCTTGAGTTGTTTTTGTCACATCTTGTTCAATCTTGTGGTGTGGGTTGTGGTTACAATGACAAGATTATATTTATTACTGGTATTTTCCTTCCCTTTATCTTTAATGTTATACTTCAGTGTTTTCTAACCTGTTCTGATGGATGGCTTCAATTTTCTGATTTTGTCTACCTATTTATCACCTTACTCATTGTTTTGGAACCCCTTTCTTCTTTGTTTTTTCAAGGATCAGGCCCTTCTAGAGGATTTCTTGTGGGTGGGGTCTTAAGGCAATGAACTCCCTTGGCTTTTGTTTATCTTGGAAAGCTTGTATTTCTCCATCATGTCTGAAGGATGCTTTCACTGGATAGTGTATTCTTGGCAGAAATGTTTTGTCTTTCATAGATTTGAATATATCATTCTACTCTCTGCTAGCCTATAATGTTTCCACTGAGAAATTCGTTGAAAGCATGATAGGGGATCCTTTGTAAGTTATTTTCTTCTGCCTTGCTGCCCTTAGTATTTTTCCTTTGTCACTGACTTTTGCCAGCTTCTTTACTATATGGCTTGGAGAAGGCCTTTTTCATTGATATAGTTGGGTGATCTATTTGCTTCTTTCCTTTGCATTTCCAGCTCCTTCCCTAGGTTGGGGAAGTTCTCCACTATTATTTCTTTGACAAGCTTTCTGCTCCATTCTCCTTCTCCCTCTTGAATACCTATAATGCTTATGCTGCATTTCCTAATTGAGACAGATATTTTTCAGAGAATTTCTTCATTTCCTTTTGGTCTTAGTTCTCTCTCCTCCTCCATCTAAAGCATTTCTATGTGTCTGTCCTCCATATAGCTGAATTTTTCCTCCACAATATCAATTCTATTGTTTAGGGAATCCATATTTTTCTTTGTCTCTTCTGTTGTGTTTTTCATCTCCAATATTGCTCATTGGTCCTTCTTTATAGTTTCAATCTCTTTTGTGAAGTAGCTCCTAAGTTCATTGAACTTTCCATCTGCATTTTCTTGTAACTCATTGAGTTTTTTTTATAATAGCTATTTTGAATTCCCTTTCCTTTAGATTATAGATTTCTGTGCCTTCATAGTCGATTTCTGAGTACTTGTCATTTTCCTCCTGGTCCGAAGATTTAGTATATTTTTTCATATTGCCAGACTTGTGCAGTAGATGTGTGCTTCTGCATTATGGTAGTATTTGATCACCACTTCCACTTGCCACCACTGGGTGGAACTGAACAGCTGCATATCCTAAGCCTGCTGTGATCTGCGGCTCAGCTCACTTCAACTGATCTAGGTCACTTGGTTGGGGGAGGGGAGTGACACTTTCTTTCTTCTGAGTTACCACAGGGGCTTCTTGCTCTTCCCTTGCTACCTGCTCTCCTTGGGTGTTAGCTTGATAAAGACACCACTGCTGTAGCTAGCTACCTCTGTGTGGGGGTTTTCCCCTGGGCTGTGAGGGACCTTGGAGAGAGATTGTGTTCCCATGAAGGGCTGCTCCCTCCCCCCTTTCCTCTTGAGGCTGTGTGCAGTCCCTAGGTCAATGCACTTCTGGAGGGAGAGAAGATTTCTCTTACCTCTTGCCAGTTTCTCAGGGAGGGGAGTCTCCAGCAACTCCACCTTCTGAAGTATGGCTGCATGGGTCTCTGAAACATCTTTTGTGTTGTGTGGATGCCCTCTGTTTGAATATGAATCTCCTTTTCATTGTATCTTAGAGGGGAGAGATTATGGGGAGAGCTCACTCTGCCATGAAGCTGACTTCACTCTCTGGAACTTTTTATAAGGAATCTCAGATTGAACTTTAAAGGCCTCTCAAGGCCAGGAAAACAAAGCCAAGCACTTGTCATCAGATTTGGCCTTTAATGCCTACAGATTTGGGTGGATTCTTCTCTTCTTGAGGTCCCTCAAAATATTCTGAGTTACGAGGAACCTGACAGAGAAGTGACATTCTTTAATCACCTGGTAACGTTGCTGGGAAGCCTGTAGGCAAGGTAGCAGGCCAACATTTCCAGGTGGCTTTATTCCATAAAGTCAAACTTTATTCCTCAAAAGCTGTCTTGTCATACTTGAGTCTGAATATTTCTCTCAAATGTGACATTCCAGGCAAAGGCTTGGTAATACAACCAATGTTTTTGATTGTGTGCTGTTATAAGGAGAACAGATTCTTATGATCTTATGCAAATAGCTATATTGCCTTGAAAACAATACTCATTCAACAAGAGTTTCCAAATCCTGCAGGGATCATATATGGAGAAAAAATAAATAAACGCTTCAACTTTACTTAAAAGGATCTAATTTTACCAAATTGCTGTAAGTCATAGTTAGCTTAAAAGAAGAGAAAAAGATTTCCGTAAATGTGGAAAAAACAAAACACCAAAAAATCAGCAGAACCTCAAAGGAAAAGTCATAAAAATTATAATCGTCTTCATCAGTTCATTCACTCCTGTGTAATTGATTCTTGATCTTAATCTGCTAGCAGTATTATGAGGCCATCAGTTTTTCCGTTAGAGTTTTGTAATTTCTTACCTAGTTCAGTTTAATGATGTGAAAGTTGATTGAAACCTGTATTCTAGAGTAAGTGACGGATTCCTTTCCATGAATCTTTCTGAAGATGAAACGTTTGCAAAAACATCAGAATAAAACATCTGTCTTCAAATAACAAGAGACTCAAAATGGCCATTGACAAAGATGCTGGGCTATTTCTATGACATAAAACACTTCAAGATAATAATGAGAATTATGGCTGACAACCAGGACAGAGCAGAATTTTGGAATGTTACATAATTTTTAAAATTTTTTATATCAATAACATTTACCCACAGAATAACAACTAAGAAGGTTTGTCACCACTTATGTGACAATGCCTCCCATGTAATTTAACATATCAAATAAGCCTAATGAGTTTATTAACTTCATATTTCTAGAAAAAGAAAAAAACTTTCTTTGAGCAGCCCCAGGGGTCCTCTGAAAATTTTCAAAGGAAAACTTTTTCCGTCAAGAAAAAGACTTCATTTAGGATTTGTATTTTGGGGGACGCTTGTTAAATATATTAAAATGTTTTAAAACACTTGGTCAAATAGGAAACAACACTCACTGTGAAACAATGCTCAGTTATCCATTCAATCAGAGTGGCAACGAAACAGTCAAGGGAAAAGAAACAGTTAAAACAGTGGGGAAAAAAACTTTAATAGAGAGATCTCAGTCTTTTTGAACATAGAAAATTATCTTAACAAAACATAAATCTGTCTTTAAGGTAAACTTACTGAAAAATAAAGAAAAACCTTCTATAACCTCTTTATCAAGAGCAGATTACAAGTCCAGGAAAATTATCCTTTTAAGAGAGAGAGAACCAAATTTTAATGTTTACACCAGCTTATTTTTGACATTAAAACTCATTTACTCGTTAGATTTACTTCAATCTCAGCCAACTTGACTTTTCTTAGGGTTCCTCTTCCATAAACCATCTAGAACTTTCTTTTTACATGGAGAGTTTGTCCCATGCCTTTCTTTTTCCTTTCTAATCCTTTAGGACAAATGTGTTTTTCTTAACAAAACAAACGAAAATATTTCCAATCTTGGTACATTCTTTACTGAAAATACACATCTTACTTTCCTTGAATACAAAGACCTTTTCCTTATTAATTTTTAGTAGCTTTAATCACATATATTAATTAAAATTCTTAATGTTTACACATCTTTCTTTTTAGTGAGAACTAAATAGTAAGCAATTATGAACTGTCTTTTCTATTACCATTCTGTGGCTTGGCAAATTTATAAATATCTTTCATAGTTTATAGAAACATCTTACTTTATAGTCCAATCTTTTAGCAAGATACAGGACATGTTTACTAATAGACCCAAACATTTTTTAGTTTCTCTGTAGTAAAAATCCCAAAGTGCATAAACTTAGGCATATTTAGTGATAATGTTTCGGTATGTTATCTTATATGAAAATGACCCAGATAGATATTCAATGAATTTCTTATCATTTAATTTTACCTAGCAAAACTTTAAAGTTTAAAGATATCAGAGAGATTTTGGAAGTTATCTTGAATATACATGCCATAACACGTAAGAATTTCACCCAACACTTTTGTCTTTTTCCCAACTATTTAGTTTACTCATTCCCAATAATTATTTAGATTGCTATAAACCTCCATGAGACATAAGGCAAAATTAGCCATCATTTTAAGTTATCATTTTTGCTAACCAGTTTGTAATAGAGATGACGTCAGCTTATTTGACCAATAAAAATAGAATAAAGGCTGCATGTCTCCATCATAGCTGATGCTGATAATTCTGAGGACATGTCCATTTTAATCAAACCAACAATTTAAAATAAGCTTTCAGTGACCAAAGACTAACTTGTATTGTATTAACTTGTAAGACATTTGAGTTAGTTTCTATTACATTTAGAAATAACTTATATAAGTACTTACTTTAAGCCAATTGAATAGAGCTCTTTAGAAATTATACCATCCAGAGGTAGAATATCAGCATATAACATACATATAGACACACATACACAGCTATTGTTTTAAAATTACTGCCATGAGTCAGGTACAGTATTACAAAGATCCCTAGTCACGAATCCAAATTTTGTCTTAAGCCTTTTTACTAACATTTGTGGAGAAGACACTCAAGATGCTAGATTTTTGGTGAGGGTGCTCTTATGGCTATTTTTCTTTCCTTTTTCCTTTTTTCTCTCCTCAGTCCTAGGATTTAGTTATGTGCTACATATTCCCTGGAGGGTTTGCAAGCTCTTTGAGATAAGAGAAATGGGGGTAACCTGAACTGCTTCCCTAAGGCTGTATTTCCAGTCTTGTAAGGAGTTTTTAAGGACAATTGCTCGTGATTTCTCAGAAATTGGGTTGTAATTGAAACGACATTATAGGTTGATCTGCCTGTCCAACTACATAACAAAGGCACAGAGAAACTACTTAAATTTTCTCCAAGATGGCATTTCTGGGGAATATTTGCCCTATCAGGTTTTTTTTTTTTTTTTTTGAGGAAGATTATCCATGGGCTAACATGTGCCGCCAATCCTCCTATTTTTGCTGAAGGAAGATTGGCCCTGAGCTAACGTCTGTGCCCATCTTACTCTATTTTTTATGCGGGACGCCTGACCACAGCATGGCTTGATAAGCAGTGTGTAGCTTTTCCCCAGGGATTCAAAGAGGCAAAACCCAGGCCACCGAGGCGAGGTGACAAACCTAACCACTATGTGACCAGGCCAGCCCCACCTTATCAGTTTTTAATGTCCCAATATCTAAAAGAATTTTGAGAGGAACAGGGGAGGCTTTGGGATGGGAAACGGACAGGCAAACTTTGAGTCGCCTTCTAGAGCCCTACCTCTGGCCCTGCAGGAATTTGCAAGATAAGGATGGTTGTTTCCAGTTCCCCAAAGAACTAGAAAGAGGTTGAGTCCCCTTTCAGCTACATTTTTTCAATTTAGAAGTTTTTCCCATTTAAGGATCTGTCCTCTGACCTTTGACAAATAGGATCTTAATAGTGACTCAAACCAATAAGCATTTGTGTCTTAACTATAGACCCAAAAGCATCCCCAAAAGAGAGTGCAAAAGAAGCAGCCCTTGTAAGATCCAGAAGGTTCACTCCCAAAAATTATCCAAGAAAGCAAAGGCTTCTGCTGCACAGGTGGTAGTGCACTGACAAGCAACGAAGGTTGAGACAACAAAGGCCCCCAACGGACTGGGATCCCTCATGACCAAGAGGTCATAAAGCCAAACTCTCAAGACATAGAAGAAGACAAAAGAAAAAACTCTCATCTTATGCGTGTTAACAGCTTTAGCTGCACTTTTGGTCTATCAAAGCCAGACTAATATCTAGAGGGGAGGTGCTGTGGAGTTGAGGATTGTGTGTCCTTCAAAGAGTACCTCATCATTGCATGGACATCTTCTTTCTTTTTCTTTCTTTCTTTCTTTCTTTCCTTATTTTTTGGTGAGGAAGATTGGCCTTGAGCTAACATCTATTGCTGTCTTCTCTTTTTGCCTGACAAAGACTGTTGCTGAGCTAACATCTGTGCCAATCTTGCTCCATTTAATGTGGGATGCCACTACAGTGTGGCTTGACGAGAGGTGCTAGGTCTGCACCCTCCGGGATCCAAACCTATGAACCCCGGGCTGCTGAGGCAGAGCCTGTGAACTTAACCACTATTCCACTGAGCCAGCCCCTGCTTGGACATTTTTTTGAGGTTGATGAGGGACCTGTTGTCATCTACCCAGTTCTGTGACCAACTTTTTCTATCATGGGTGTCTTCTTGAGGTAGCAAGCAATCTAATGGCTCTTAACTGCCCTACTCATGCCCACCAATACTGCAGCCACTTTTGGTTTCCAAGATGTCCCTTAGTGACAGCTTCCACCTTATGCGCATACTCCATAGGCGGGCCTGTCCAGATAACAGGCTTATGAAGATGCCTGCATCTTGCTCTAAGGTTTTTCCTTTTTACGACAAAAGACACACACAAAAAAAACAGAGGCAAGCAAGAATGGTAACTATCTGTGGGAGAAGATCAATAGACCAATGAGTCCTCAGTAGCTCATACTACATACTCGTAGCTAAAATTCATTTAATTTGGGAAAACGCAGCCTAAAGGGCTACATGTGGGGATAGCATTTCCCATTGTTTCAGAATTTAGGCGTGCCTATCAAAAGTATATTTATGCTGCAGCTAGAACCAGATTGCGAAAATTTGGGGCATCCTTGAAATCAAGACCCTTCTAATGAAGGCCCAGCCAAGGCTTTCTTCTAATGGCCAATGTAATTCCCCTCAGGCTGACAGCAGTTTGATAGGACCCATAGCCACAAACAAGAGTACAAGCTGCATTTCTGTCTGACTATATCTTACTGAAAAATGGGGTGCCACCACATTTTTCTCCAACTGTATTTTAGGAGTCCCCCCCCCCCCAACTTGACAATTATCAAGCCAAGCCCTCAGGACACAAAACAAGCTTGGTAAGATTCTGCTGTTCTATGTAAACATTTACGGCCTCTGGAAGTTTTTGGTGGAAAGGTGGAGCCCTTGACTCTTTAGAGATTAAAGATTTTTTCTTGTTCCCTGGTTTTGAGGCTGAAAAAGAGCCCAAAATTGGCCACTGTAATTCTAAATTATCTTGCGTTATCTTGCCAGCTGTTTACAGTTATCCCCATTTTATAGGGCTTTTCCCAAGGTGGTTAAACAAACAAGGTAATTCTTAGAGAGAGCTTCTTACGATCAGTGACAAACTCAGTCCTCAAACAGCCAATTTTAACAAATAAAACAGTCAGACGTAAGTACAAACAGACACCAAAATCCAACACTCTGGGACTCTAACTCAGAGCTCAGGACTCTACACCATCCTTTTGGGTGCCCCAGAAACTGTAATCCTTTTATATTGATCCCACTATCCTAGCCTTGAGACCTTAACCCAGCAACCAAATCTCACCAGTGGGGCCTCTAACTCACTATCCTGACAAGATATTAGAGAATTTTAGGCACAGGCAGGTTTTCACAAGGTCGCTCACCCAAATGACGTCTGATGCTGGAGCTCTTTACAGACACAGAAAACCCCGACAGCAGTGAACCAGTTTCCAGATTCCAGGTGAAGTCCTATACCTCTTTCCACTCTGGTACGTCACCCTCTTAACCAGATGATCTCTCCCCTCAAAGAGGGGGATCCCAGATGGAGAGGAAGGAAGTTGTCAGTGGTGCACTCCTGAGGTGACTTACCCTACTCCAGATGTGAGCCTGTCAAGGCACTAGAAGTAGGTTTTTCTCTGCCATCCATAGGGAGCATTAGGAAGCAGTTGGCATCCGCATGCGACAGCAGGAAGAGCATATCCTCTAGACAAAGGGAGCCTCAGACTCTTCTAGGGACTTACCTGACAGGTCACTCATCTGAGGTTGACTGGCCATGAGCTGGACTTAAAATCCCACCAGAGTCACCAAGTTTCTCATACCGCACAATGCATGTGATCTGCTCACCTCAAGACAAAAGCCAATAGTCAAGAGGCAAGATGGTGGCAGAAAAAGGGCATAATAAAATAAAATTCACTTAATAAAATAAAATACCACTTAATAAAATTATTAAGTGATAGGCTAGGAAATCAGAAGATGGGGAGACTAGTGTCCTAAAGAACCATCTTAAGGAGGGCACAGAATCTTGAAGCAGTTATATAGGCCAGTGGGTTATAGGGGAGGGGCTTAGGAATGTTGACCCTCTGGTGTTACAGAGTGGGAGTCATCACACCAGATCTTTGAGTTGTCATTTGATGATGACTATCAGCATAGACTCTCTATCTGGGGGGTCATCACCTTCCTAAGGAACTCAAAAGAACAAAGTTATCATCTTATCACTGCTGGGAGATACACATACAAGCAGGGGTCATAAAACCTACAGCAGGAAGATCACCTGGAGGGTGCATATCCAACTGGGTTAGTTAGTCAGAGGTCATTCAAAGTTACAGTATGGTTTGTTTTTTACAATATGGCTTCCCTTTTGTCAACCTGGTGTTGAGCCTGTATCAAGTCTTTCTCCTTGCAATGCACATTGGACCTCAGCCTCCATCATAGGAAACTAGAGAAAGAAGAGTCAACTTAACTCATAGCAAGCAGAAGTGAGGAAGTCATAAGGATCAGAGTAAAAATTAATGAAATAAAAACAGAAAAACAATAGAGAAAATCAATAAAATTAAAATCTTGTTCTCTTAGAAGATTTAGAGATCAATAAATTTAGTTTTTCAACTTTCAGTCGTATCCATCATAACGTGCAGAACCATCTGTAAAACAAGCCCCAGTTTTTTTCCTCTCAGTCAACTGTCATAAAGAACAGCCTCATGAAGCCAAGGTGTGCATCGAGGGATAAGAAGCCATGCAGCACAAGAAGAAGGTGATATGGTGATTTGCAAGAAATATATATTTGGTCTTTCTCTACCCTTCCTGGCACATAGCTCCTAAAACTCGTAATTTCCTGTAGAAGAGCCATAGGGGCATATGTATCTCTTCCATCTGGCTGTTCCTGAGTTATATCCTTTCATAATAAACTGGTAATCTAGCGAGTAAACTGTTTCCCTGAGTTCTATGAGCTGCTCTCACAAATTACTTGAAACAAAAGAAAGGATCATGGGAACCTCTGAAATACAGCCTGCCAGTCCGAGGCATGGGTAACAGCCTGGACTTGTGATTGGCATTCTAATCAGAACCAAGGGGCCACCTTGTGGGACTAAGCCCTTAACCTGGTGTCAGAAGTATGTGAGTTGTAGTATTCAGAGAGCACTGTGTGTAATGTAAGTGAAAACAGTAGTGTGTTTTTTCTCTACAAAGAGTCAAATACATCTGAGTCACCTACTCACACAAATTACTTGTGACTTCACGACCTGCTCAGGCCCAATCTCTTACATCCTGTTTCCAACTGATGAGAAGGATGGCTGCTGTCCATGCCCAATGTTAAGACTTGATAGATCAGATTATATGTAGTCCATGAGGGACATCTCAGGTTGCATGGTTCTTTCATGTGTCATGGTTACATATTCATCTCTACTAGGACTCGGTTCAAGACAGGAGCTGTTTTTCAAAATCCAAACAATTATCTGAAGAACATGATAAGGCTTTTCTCCAAAGCCCTAGAGGTCTGTGCTGTGTTTCTCTTATTAGAGTTTGCCAGAACATCCATAAAACATCCTCATGTGCCATAGATACTTTAAAAGTATAATTGGTTCTGCCCAGCTCATGAGGAGCCAGCCCTGGTGGTCTAAGTGGTTAAGATTCAGCTCACTCACTGCTATGGCCTGGGTTCCTTTCCCCTTCAGGGAACCACACCGCCCTGTAGGTCGGTTGTCATACTGTGGTGGCTGCATGTTGCTGTGATGCTGATGCTGTGCCACCAGTATGTCAAATACCAGCAGGGTCACCCATGACGGACAGGTTTCAGGGGAGCTTCTAGACTAAGACAGACTAAGAAGAAGGGCTGGCCGCCCACTTCAAAAAATATTGGCAATGAAAACCTTATGAAAAGCAGAGGAGCATTATCTGATATAGTAACGGAAGGTGAGAGAATGGCACAAAAAGATCAAGCAGGATTCTGGTCTGCCGTACACAGGGTCTCTAGGAGTCAGAATTGACTCGACAGCACTAACAACAAGGTCATAAGAACAAAGTGGCAGAGAAGCTAGCGCTGCTCGCTAGAGAGCCTTCTCTTGCTCTGATTCCTACTCAAAACTGGTGCCTTAAGACAGTAAATACGTCAGAACAGCACTTTTAATTGTGGTGTATGTTGCCTTAAAAATTAAAATGGCCCATGAAGCTTTGTGCCCTTTTGTAAAAATAGGCATTACAAGGGCACAACAACTTGTTTTTAATCTTGGAAGGGATATTCTTCATGCTCCAAACCATTGTACTCCCAGAAACTTCGTCAAGGTGGTGGGACCCTGGGTCTCCATGAGATTTTGTCTCACCTTCCTGCTCATGTGTATTTTACTATTGCATTTAAGTGCTTGCTAATTCCTGCTCATCGAGTCTAATCAGCATACTGTTAACAATGTATTGCACAAACTTGATGTTCTGTGATGTCAAGAGGATCAGGATTTCTGCAGAATACTTTATGGTGTAGAGGAAGATTGTTGACTGGCCCCAAAGAAAACTATGAAGATGTGTTGAAAGCACCTCCAAGTAAAAATGAGCTGATTCTGATGGTTCCTACAACTTGGTATAGGGGAAAAATGGATTTCATCATAATAGTGCATCCTAGGTGCCAGGGGCTATGTTGATTCTAAGGACAGTGAACAGTCATGTTAAACGGGAATAGGACAAGTATTGTGGTTTTTTTAAAGTGTGTCTAGGCTACATCCTCCAGTTATTTAATGAGATACTAAACTAGATGTTGCTCTGAAGGGAGCTTTCAGTCCATCATGAGATGACTTTATGTTAAAGAGATTATCCTGGATAATCTAGGTGGGACTAAATTCAGTTAGTCGGAAGATCTTAAAAGGCTGAGGGGAGGGAGAGAGACAGAGAGAAAGACAGAATGAGAGAGAAAAAGAAGAAAAAGGAGGAGGAAGGGGAGGAGGAGGATGAGAAAAAGAAGAAACGTTTCCTGTAGACAGCAGCAGCAGCCGTTGGTCTTCCATTCTTGATGGCTTAATTTAGGGGTTTTGGTCTTGCTTAACTAACCCCCATAATCATGAAAGCCAATTCCTTATAATCTCAATCTCTCTCTTTCTCTGCATTAACTCTGACTGATAAAAGTATTGTCATCCTTTTGTTTCTCAAGTTTAAATGATGGCCTTTGTCTCTTCAATGCCCTCAGTTGCTTTTGGTTTACAGCCATGTATCAAATAATGACGTTTTGGTCAACAACCACATATACAATGGTGGTCCCGTAAGATTAGTACCATTTACCCTAGGTGTGTAGTAGGCTATAGCATCTAGGTTTGTGTAAATACCCTCTGTGATGTTAGCACAACAACGAAATTGCCTAATGACGCATTTCTCAGAATGTATCCATGTCACTAAGTGATGCACGACTGTATTATTGTGTTACAATAGAAAGCCCCAGGGGTTTTCACTTGGCATTTCCTCCCAAGAGAGCTCTCAGTCCGTGGATCCGAGAGCCAAATGGGTTCTCTGCCAGTTGCCAATTATGTCTGTTTCAGTTATACATTAAGGAACTGGGGGAATAATCACACAACGGGTCCCCATAATTATCAGGCCCACTCTGTATCAAACTTGTGCCAAAACTCTATTTATAACTCAAACACCGTAAGCCCGCTTTGACTGGTGTATGATAAAGCTATTTTGGATTCCAGGAAAATAGCATATATTCAGGGCCAGTATTTTATATGCCCCAAAGTTTTGGGTATTTTTCCACAGTGCACCATGATTCTCATAAATGTCAACAGGCCAGTCTGGGAGAGACTTGAAGAAAGATTTACGACATATGATATGGCAATACTGCAGGATCCTTTGCCTCCCCTTCAATCAAGCGGTTGCTGATTTTGAACTGGATTGTGACAGGAAATTGGGTGAGAGGCTCTGACTCTCCATTTTGGTAATCCAAGTGAGGTTTTTGGATTCCAGATTTGGAGATCTCCCTGATCAAGAAACATTTGGTGGAGGGACCATCTATTTCCTTTCTAGGGAAACAGTGATCAGTTAGTATTTGCCAAATATTCCGATTACCAACTCATCTTTGCTATCCATTACAATGAGCATGCCATCTTGTTTCTGCAAGTTAAATGCTGTCCCTTGTTCTCTGTTATTCTTATATCTCATCATCCCCATTGAAATCAGGGAGCCCCTCTCAATGCAGCATTTCCCAGGCAGCAGAAAACAGCCACCACAGAGCTTTTCAATATTAGAGATGCTCTCCTCCCTAGCGTGTTTCTCAGTTTCTTAGGGAAGGGATTGTCCTTTGGATCCTCTCAGGAAACATAACGGTGGGGGTGCATGCCTTTGCAAAACATACGTCCACTCTAAGGGTCCCACTTCCCTAGGCCTTTGGATTCCTTAACTTACATTAAACCTGGGAAATTCTGGCACTTTAACCTGTTTGAGTGAAGGCCAGTGTTGAGTTCAATTTGCAGTAATCAACACAGTAAACTGTTAAAGCCATTTTCAGCCGTGTGATCTAATATTAAATCCAGAATCTTTGGTAAATGTACCCATCAACTAATTGGGAACAATCCAGTGTTATATTCTATCTTCCTGGTCTATTTAGAATCAATTGCTATAGGTATTACCCATGTCTGCTGATATGAATTAGCTAAACATTGCAATTTTTTAAGGATATACATTTTTTTTGTCTTTTATTCTTTCTGCCTGGAGCCTACTGGGATCTGATCCTAGCTATGGGTCTAGTATCAATAAAGAGTTGAGTTGTGTTGGTTGGGATGAGTTGTGAGGAAGATGAGCATCACCTCGCAAAGAAACTGCCCAAGCTGAAGTTATTAGAGAGTATTCAGGGAAGGGAAGGCTAGTCCACTCAGAATTGGGAGGGTGGGACACTTCTGCTCACAAAGGAAACTCAGAATGACTCTGGAATTGAGGATTCTGAGCTTTGAATTCACACAAATGTTCCAATTCCAATTCCCAGAGCCCCAAACCTTCCCAATTAGTGGCTTAACTTTTATAGGAGCAACTTGGTGAGGCTATGGATTTAACTTACACTGGAATTATGTAACCCCATGGTTAAATTTTATTTCTGATTTTCTGTGAGACCAACCTTGCAACAACAAGAAACAAATGGTTCTTTTAGGATCACCATAGAAACACTCTGATTGTCTGGGTGTCATGGAGACTTGTTTTCCGCTTTCTGTAAGTACTCCAGGTTACTCAGAAGCAGCCATCCCATCCCAAGTCCTTGTGGACATCATAGATGCCATAATGATGATGTTCAGCAGCCACCAGCTACCCTAAAACAATTGCTTCAGAAAAGTCCTCCATCACAGTTCAATGACAGGTGCTAATTTGATGACTTGTGATGCCACTGCATGCCACGGGTCACTATCACCTCATTTTTCACTGGGAAAAATGTCTGAGCACTGCATTCAAGCCCAGGGATATGACCAAACTTTTTCTTTAATGCCACTTTGAGAGTCTAGCTCTTGGCCACTCTTGTGACCAAGTACTGTATCAGTCAGGATCTGGTAAAAAAAAACACACACACACACACACACACACACACACACATTTATTTTAAGAAATAATTTAATATAAAGAAAGAGTCAAATAGTACTGGAAGACTAAGAAGGCAAAAGCATAATACTGAATTATCACACACAGTAGCTGTAAGGGGTACCTGTCAACTCTAGGGCTGGGGAACAAAGGGGCTGGAAGAACCTACAAGATTTTAGAAAGGGACCTGGGAAAATTGGATTCAGACTGCTGAGGAGGAGACACTGCTCAGCAGCTTCTAGTAGCTCAGGATCTTGGAGGCTGGTGCAGCATTCTGAAGGGGCAAGATAAGGCTGGTTTGGGGAGCATTTTAAAAAATCAACTTGTAAAGTCAAACCAACTTTCCCTGATTGAGTGAAGCAGCATTGGCAGGTGATGCTTAGAGGAATATGGAGCAAACAGGAAAGAGATGCTTTCCTTTCTATCCTTCAGCCTTGCAATCTCCTTCTAGTAAGGACTATTGGCAGACCCTAGCAAGCAGCAAACCAGCAAAGACGACATTGTCAGGCCCTCCATATCCACGGATGCAGAACCCACACATACAAAGGGCAAAATAAGTGACTTGAGTATCCAAGGATTTAGATATCTGCAGAGGGACCTGAAACCAACACCCCATGGATACCAAGGGACAACTGTATGTGGTTTGCAGCATCCCAGACCCACCATCGCAAAGAGGAGTACAGAAAGATGAGTTTGGAACCAAGAGACAAAAGCTTAATAACCAACACAGTTTATTTAAAAGAGTAAGTGATGTAATGTATCTAAAATGCTCAGAATGCCAGACATGAATCAAGGTACTGATGAGGAAGAAAGAGAGGAGGAGGAGGTGGGGAGTAGGCTGGAGTGGTCATCTAAAGTGTTAATTGCTATTAACTTGAGAAGCATGAACACTGAATAAGGGTTCACTTGTTTTCACCATAAAAGAGGTCATAGATGACCTAGGGCAAGTTCTATTAAGGAGTTGAGGGAAGAAGCCAGATTATCCAAAACCGAGCAGTGGATGACGGTGAGAAAATAGAGGCAGTGAAGAGCAACATATCTTTTGAGAAGTTTGGTGATGCAGGGAAGAAAAATGGGGTTACCAGGGCCAAGATAAATTTTTTCCCATAAATCACAACTTTGTAGGCTGCTCCTGCCTGAGAGTACCTAAAGAACGAGTCCAACACTCTCTCTTCACAGTGAGGAGACTGTGGGCAAGAGTGGGGGGTCCCCAAGGACACAGAACCAGTTCAGAAAACATCTCAGACAAGACAGGAAGGCTAGTTCCTTAGTTTTGGGGAAACTCCAGGCCAGAGTGCTCACGTATTTCTGAGATAAAAGCTAAACTACCCAAGCATCTTCCCTTGCATTCCAAAGTTTTGTCATCATGAACGGACCCGCCACCATCTCTAGCTATTGTTTTGCCCCTGCTCACATGACGCTATGGAAGCAGGAAAGTCCACATTTCAGGGCTGCAGAAATTTATTATGTTAAGATTACAGGGAATCAGTACAGGGATTCTGGAGAAGATTTACAGGGAAACAGCCTCCATAGCCAGGAAAGTAGAGGATCTTTGAGTCCAGGGCGGGTAATGAAACTCCAGGCAGTAGTTGAATAATCGACAGGAATATCTACGTAAATGGTGGCCCGCAGTGTGGAGGGCATTCCAGGAAGGAGACCAGCATGCAGGACCTGATTCTGCATGAGATAATCAAGATATTAGTCAACTTTGCACCCGTTCTAAGGAGGCTGTAAGTCAAAGCTGAGAGCTTTCCCCCCTCCCCCACCTCGTTCACACTGGGCCTGCTGTCCACTGTCCATGGTCCTGAACCAAATTTCTGTCCGGACCCCCATCCACTGCCTATCCCTGGATAACAATTTCTGTTCCCTGGACACTCATCAACTAAAATGGAGCCTCCCCTCCCCTTGGCCTATTTCACAACACAAGGATGCAAAATATTACCAGATTCCCTAGTTAATCAAAAGACAGATTTCTTACTTTTAATATTGGAAACATCCACATTTCTAAAACACTTTCTAACCACAACCAAGTATGTCTGTGGACTGAGTATGATATAGGGGCCACAATTTGGGAATTCTTTGATAGAGGGCAGCCTAGCTATTATGGTGGGGATAAAATGACATGCTTTAGGCCTTTAAAAGTTTTCCAGCCGGCAGCAAATTAGCTTAGTTCGAGCTACACTGTCCAATGTGGCAGCCACTGACCACATGTGGATATTGAGCACTTTAAATGCAGCCAGTCCAAATTGAAGTGTGCTGTAAGTATAAAATAAACACTAGATAGCAAAGACTTAGTTTGAAAAGTAGACTGCAAAATATTTCATGAATAATTTTATGTTGATTCCACGTTGCCATGATATTGGATACATTGGGTAAATAAAATATATTACTAAAATTAATATGATTTTTTTTTTCCTTTTAAAAGTGTCATTACTAGAAAACTCAAAATCACATATGTGTTCGGTGTTATACTTCTACTGGACAGAACTGATTTGGATCATTCCATAACTAAGCTAATCAACCCAAGGACATAGATTCAATAATGATGTTGGCCACTCAGTTTCTTATGTCCCCTGTCACAGACTGCACCTTCTTTGGTGGCTCAATACATCGCATGCACCTTTGTCTTCAGAAAGCATGTGTACAGTTCACTACAAACCTATCCTACCCCCTTGAGGAAGATGCCTCCATCCCCCATGACTCCTACAACCAGTTACCCAGAGCTTCTTCCCATTGTCTAGAGCACCAGGTCCTTTCTACCTCCTGTGCATTTGCACATACTATATCCTCTGCTTTCAATGGCTTTTCCCACAAAGAAACTTTTAATCATTCTTCAAAATCCAGTTGAAATTCTGCCTCCTCTGTGAGGCCCTCCTGGAAATCCCCTGGAAGGACTGCTGGGTCTTGCCTCTCCACTTCCACAGAACCTTAACAAGAACACCTTACTGCACATAAAATTGTCTGTTTATTTGTCTTATCCCTTACTAGGTTGGGGGCTCTGGAGGTCAGGGGCCAGGTGTGATTCATCTTTGTAATCCTGGCACCAGGGATAAAACAGGGAATAAGATAAAGTCCTTGCCTTCATGAAGTCTACATTCTAGGAGGGGAGACAGAAAAGAAACAAGTAACATCATAGGAAGTTAGGTAGTAATGAATGTTACGAAGAAAAATGAAGCAGAATGTGGCAGTTGTGCCTTTTTTAAGAGATCTGAGATGATGACACTTGAGCAGAGTGTTTTCAGACAGACCAGTTGCAAATAAATACATATAAATGAATAAAGGCATCTCTTTTTATAGAAATCCTCCTCTTTTTCATCACCAAATAACATCCTTGTAAATATACCTCCTATAACTGAGCTCCTTCCACACTCCAGCCATGTTGCCCTTCTTTCTTTGCTTCAAAAAGGAAAGTTCATTCCTGCCTCAGGACTTTTGCACATGCTCATCCTGCTGCCTGTTATATTCTTCCCTGGGTCTTAGCACAACTCCTGCCTTATCATTCAGGACTCAGCTGAAATGTCTCCTCCTTCAAGAGCCTCTGCCTGCCTATACTCTCTTAATTTGCTGCCTCTCTCTCTGCTCCTACTGCAGTCACTCTCTCTCTCACATCCGCCTACTTTGTTTCCTTCATAGTACCCACTTCCCTCTTGAATTTGGATGACTATATTTACTTCTCAGTTCATTGTTAGGATGCCCAAGAATGATCTGAGCTCCAGGAGAGCAGAATCTTTGTGTTGCCCATGGCTGTATCCCTGGCATCTAGCACACAGTAGAAGCTTACCTGAAATTTTATAAATGAATGAATGACACATTTATAATGACCCTAAAGCCCAGGCACCATCACTAAAGAGGGAAATATGTGCTGGTTTCTCACCAAATTGATACAAATGTGGCTCCTTCACTTTGGGTATACTTAGACGCTGAGGTCAACGTTCGCACGATCCAGTATCAGATCTAGAAGGCAAAATGGATACCTCAGACTGTGGGAATGAGGAAGGATCAGAGAGGCCAAAGGAGTTTCTCCCTGCTCCAGCTGGGGACAGAGCAGTGTCATGGAATGAGCCAAAGGCTTGGAGGCAGGAGGATGGGGCTAGAGTCTCTGTTTTGTCATTGGTTGTCTCTGATCACTTCACCAACAGTTTTGTGTTGCCTCATCCATACATTGGGAGCAACCACTCCCTCCCAAGCTAATCACTTAAGAGCTGTACATTGAAATGAGACAGTGGAGAAAGTTGGCATTATAGCGGTCAGAGTCCCCATTTGCCTGGAAACATCTTCAAAGTGGTGCCTAATATCAGCAGAGCAAGGGTGTTGGTCCAGCTACCCAACTCACATTTACTTTGAGTGAACCTAGGAACCAAGTTTTGGGAGCTTCAAGTCTCATCCAGATTAACTGCCTCAAGCTTCCTACTTCATCAGTAGTGAGCTCCCTGTTAACAGAGGTGTATGGCAGAGGATAGAAAATTGCTTTCTGGGAGAGCCACCTAAAGGAAATTTAAAAAGTCTAACATCTAGCACTTGGTAGGACTAGTGAATATCCAGTGAATGAAGGAAGAGTCCTTTCAATCCAGCAACTGTACTGGTTTTCAGATTCCTGCCAGGGGCCTGAGATGCAGAGATTCAATCTTGCGTTTGTTGCTTTGGGTTCTGGCAGACGTGGAAACTTTGAGTTCTTAGTGGTAGAAACTACTGGAAGGAGGCAGTTTTTGTCTGGGCTGAAGCCAGGCCAATTTTCTGCTCCTAATGCAACATCATACAATTTAGGTGGAGGGTACAGGACTTATTGGGCAGCTTTCCTCCCCCAGAGAAGCCTCCATTTATATTTCAGCTTCTCTTGGCTTTGGACACCAGAATAGAAGTGAAACCAGCATGTACTCAGCTGGTGGTGGAAGTCCAGTGGCTGGTACAGGCACAGCGCTTAACCCTGGGCGTGGCACATAGGACTCCCTCAGCAAATGACAGCTGAGTTTATTAGGATTGCTGTTATTAGGGACCATTCTGCCTCAGCAGGGAAGGGGGTTCTGGTCTGGGAGAAGTGTCAGGGTGAGGGAAGGGGACATGTGATGAAAAGGGTAAAGGAGCAGTCTGAGCTTTCTCCTTGGGTGGTATTGTCCCTTCCCACTGCCGGCACTTACTAATCAGATTATTAACCAGCTGCAGATCCAGGTTGGAGACCAATGAATTAAGGGTAGGACAAAGCTGAAAGACAAGGAAATATGCAAGGGTCAGGAGGAGGACTCTACCAATGGAGCCTAAGTGGTGGTAGTCAAAGTAAGTTCTCCTTCTGAGCCAACCCATTGTAGAAAACAACCAGGTAGAGAGTTTTGGAGGATTGACTGCCCTGGGGTCACACAACAGCTGAGCCATTTGGCAGCTATATGGCTTGGTAAGTCATTGACCCTCTCTGCAACTTTTTCTTTAGTCTGGAAACTGGAGATGCTATTGTTACCTAGAGTATGAGATTGTTAGGAGGATGAGATGAGAAAATTCACACAAGAAACTTAGCACCGTGTCTGCATGCTTAGTGATGTTAGGTGCTAATTTCATGGTTACTTATACTTATTTTACAGATAAGGAACCTGAGTCTTGGAGAGGCTTATCAAATCACCTCTGGTCACATGGATGCTGATTTTGACTTGAAGAATGAAATAATGTCTATGAAGTACTTTACCAGTGCTTGGTTGCAGAATGGGAGCTTAATAAATACCACTTCCTCTCTCTCTAACTCTCCTTCCTGGGAGATATTCCTCCAGTTTATTAAGAGGATCCAACCCACCAAGCTCTGGTTCTCAGACTCAAAAACAGAAGTCATCTGGGTTTGTATACTTACTTCTGCTCCCAAATCCTCGGTTATGAAGTTTCCCAGGGCGTTTTCTATGGTCCCCAAAACAGCATTTACCGGCAAGCTGAGTCTAAATAAAGAGTGAAAGAAGTTGGTAGAACAGATTATTTTTCCCAAACTCTCCTTTCTTCACATTGGTTCTTTGCTCAATTGGGCCCAAGTTACTCAAAGTCCACTCCTTGTTTCCACAGCCCTCCATGACTCGGTCTTGCCCTTCTACACTGACCTACCTCTCAGGGCTCCTTAAAATTAATGTTTCAATTTAAATCACCTCTCCCTCATCACTATTCACATCATTCTCTTTGTGCCTATTTTGTTTCTCTTTCTTGGAATGCCTTCTTCAGCTTCTACCACCCTTTTAGGTCCAGCCAACTGGCTTCCTCCAGAAAGCCCTTCCTGACTGCTCCAGCCAACTCTGAGGTCTCTCTTCGCTGTGCACTTTCCCATTTCTCTGATTATCTAATGCTCCAATAGAAATTATCTCCCCGGCCGGGTGGTCATGCCTTCATGGAAGGAATAGTATAATATCATCTTCAGTTGGGGGAGATGAGAAAGAAGCAGTAAATAGCAGTGTAAGGGTGTCTTCGTGTACCTGACTCAATCCCGAATCCTTATAGTTTAGGGCACGTCTGTCTAATTCTCAGGCAAAGGGTTTGTGTCTTTATCCTATAAGGAGCTTGCATATAAATCAACTAACCTACCACTTCCAGTCTCAAGTCTCATATTTCACTTAAAGGAAGGACTTGTTTTCTTCAACAAATCAAAAGACACGGGAGCAGTATTCACAGAGTTTTCCTAGGGAGAGATGGCTGTGAGTCAAGGATGCCATATCTGGCCTGGTTCTCTCTTATGTTTGAACATGAGAGAAGGACATTACCAGACCTGCAAGGGCTCAGAAAGGATTGTATACTCAGATCTTTCTTGAAACAGTGAGCAACTAGGAGATGAATCAAAATAAAGAATTCATGAATGGAGAAGACAGGGTATAAAAGGGATTGGTGATGACCATTGGATTCAGTTAATTGTGGATTTCAGCCTAAATTTTTAAAAAGTGGTACAAAAGAAGATTGTAAAAAAAGATATCGTAAATTTAGAAGAAAACATTAAAACCTTAGTTAATTAAAAAGGGAAAACCTCTGAAAACAGGTTCTGTGAAGAGGAAACGTCACAGACTAATAAACAAGTGATAAAATCTTTGCTCTCCTGGTAGTCCAGAAATGAAACTAACGGCATCCATGGGACTTTCTATCCACTGAAGAGAAAAGTTGTGAAGATGAGCACAGCTGGTGGTGATTGGATGTGGGGTGGAATTGACGAGTGCCAGCTGGACAGTGTTACTTAGTTCAGTTCTGTTGGGGAGGGTTGAGATAAGTGATTGGGAATGCCTTAACACTATTATATGCCTTAAAACTTAAAAGTTGTAAAACTGTTCATACTTTTTCAGTAGTTTTAGGAATCTACAATAAGGAAACAATTCTATTTTGGGGAAATCTTACTGTACCAAAAGTTTCAGGATTATTTATAATAGCAAAAGATTTGGAAATAACCTAAATGTCAACCATTAATCGAGTGATCCTGCTTTCTTTCTCCTCAGGACTATTCAGTGAACGTCTTTTCATGTCACTGAAATTATTGTTCCTATAATAAATGAAATCTTAAATTAGCCTAAAACTCTATTTGTAAGACACACATCCCCATTTGCACAAAAGGCTGATTTGGGAAGGTATTGTTTTCCTAGTGACATCTTTCAGGTGAGCCCTCTTGGGGGCTTCATCATGATCAGCTGGACACGGAGAGAGAAAGATGGAGAACTCACGGATTTCCAGATTGGAGCTCTATAGCCCTAGGTAAGAGGCTGCAATGCCCAAAGGCGAGTCGGTATTTGCCATCTTCGTCGCTCTCCAACTGAAGCTGGACTCTTATATCTGTCCGCACGTAAAGTGTGAGGGGTTCAAGAATCAGGAGCCTGTTGGAGGGAAGAGTTAAGGCTGGTGGGAGAGAACCTCAGAACTTACTACACCCTCATTTGTTTCTAGAACAAGGGTTCCCCGTGTTTGCACAGAAACCTCATTATCACCCTGTTAACATCACTTCCTCATTTTTCAAAAGAAAGTATTTAGGGCTGGAGAATGGGAATGGCTGTCTCTGAGTAATGCATCCACCACTGGTTAAACCAGACAGCTCTGCATTCGGGGCATCCAACTGATACTCACCACCTCTGTCTTGGGGGGCAGTTAGAACGGAAAAGGTTGATTCTATGGATAGCATCCTATCAAAACTGAGAATCTGTGACCTTGGAATGTACTCTTTTAGAGGTCTCGAACTCCACTGCCTCAAGTGCCAGGCTTGAAGTGGAAACAAATGAAGTCGACCAGGGACTAATTTCACAGAGAGAGGTGGAGGTTGTGATGAACCGAAGAATGCCTACCCTCTCTGAAAATACACCATGCAGGCCAAACAAAACATACCTATGGGCAATCACCAGACACATGTAGGCAATGGTGCCAAGGAGTGCTGGGGTCTAGAGCAGGTTCTGTGTTCCTGTCTTGAGTCACATTCCATCAGAGCTGAGTGGGCTCATGAAGTCCAGATAGACGAAGGTGGGGCCTCTCAGGATGAATCAGGGGGAGGACACCTGCTCAAGCCCCTGCTTTCCCTAGAGTGGCCCCCACGCCAGAAGCATTCGCATACTCTGCAGACTCCCAGTTTTACATGTAGGGTGACTGAGGTCCAGAGAGGGTGGGGATTTTGCCTCGACCACACAATGAGTCTTCCTGAGACTGTGTGGAGATCCTTTAGTTATGGCTGCTTCCCACATCCCTGCACACCTGTGCAAAAGGAGATGGAGCTGTACGTGGAACTTGCTGTTATGTAAAGTAGAGCTGTTACTTACTTTAGATATACGGACAATTCCAATGGTATCCATATGTCGATCCCCTTGCTATCAGGAGAAAACTCAAGGGAGAGTTGAAGGAGTCGAGCGTCTTGCAACTTGATCCTGGGTGAAGAAATACACAACGGGGAAAAGTTGAGGCTCCAGGTGCAGGTGGATCCACCTTTCTGTAAAGGCAGGTCCCCTGCAGAGCAGAAGCTGATTGTATGCAAAGCCGGTTACTCACTTACCAACCATGTAATTTATTGCACAGCTACTATGTGTTATAAGCACTGGGAATACAGCCCTGAGCAAAAAGAAGCTCTTGCCTTGATGCATTCCAGAATAATCCTGTCTAGCCCTTTGACCAGTGCCAAGCAGGCTGGAATAAACGCGTCAGTAAATAATAAGTTAAAGACCAAAAGCCATAGATAGTACATGCTTAGGGAGAGTGTATATGTATAAAACAATAAGCGCAGTAAATGAATACATATCGAATGTGCCAGGTGATAGGTGCTGTGAAGAAAAGGACCTGCAGAATCAGGTGATAGAGGGTGACATTGGCAAGAGTAGAATTTTAGACAGGGGAGTCAGGGACAGCTTCTCATAGGAGAGAACATTTGGGCAGGTTCATGAATAAAGTGAGGGTACAAGTCATGAGGAGAGACAGGGGAAGGAAGGTCCAGGCAGAAGACAGAGCAAGTGCAAAGGCCCTGAGGCTGGAACTTAGCTGGCGTGTTTGAGGAGAAGCAACAGGCTCAGTGTGACTGGTGGGCAATGGGTGAGGGGAGGATAGTAGGAGAAGAGGTGAGACGGGTAATCAGGGCCAGATCTCATGGAGCCTTGTGGGCCAACAATAAGGACTTTGGGTTCGGTTCTGAGAGCGAACAGAGGGTTTGGGCCAAGGAGTTATGGAGTCTGTCCTACTTCTTAGCAAGATTCTTCTGGATACTAGTGGCAGAGAATGGAGAGGAGGAGCTTGAAGTGGAAGCAGGGGGATCCAGGACAGTAAGTCAGGGGGAAGATGGTGGAGGCTCAGACCAGAGGAGGAGGAATAAACGCTCAGATGCCTGGGTGTGTTTCGAAGGCAGAGCTGACAGTGCTTGCTGACACACTCGTACAGGTGTGAGAGGAAGAGAGGAGCCAAGGGCAGTGTCAAGATTTTTGGCCAGAACACCTGGGTGAGCGGAGTTGTCGTGAGCTAAGATGAGCTAGGTGGGGGAGGAGCAGACTGGAGTGGGGATGAGGGTGGGGTTTAGCAGTTGAGTCTTGGACACATTTAGACAAGTGACCTGAGACACTCTGGTGGTCAGATAGCACTGATTATTATGGTTACCACGTTATCATTGTAGAGGATGTTGTTATTGTTATCACCCATTGGAGGCTTAGTGAGGGCAGGGATCTGTGCAAGAATTTTACACATATTATTCACTTAATATTCACAACAGTCCTCTGGGGGTAGATGCTGTAATTCCCCATTCCCCAGGGGCAGAAGTTGAGGTTCAGAGAGAGGAAGAGATCGACAGTGCTCCCAAGACGATGAGCAGCCATTCTCTTCCCAGACAAAGGGCCTGAACCCCCGCCTTCAGCACCTCCTCAGCTCTTCCCTCCACCCCCAGTGGGGACTTCTCTCAACCAGTGGATTTCAGGCCTTCAGAGCTGGAAGGGCTTTCACTGACGGGAGGATCACTGCAGACTCAGAAATGTGGGTAGACATCTAACCGACAAACCAGGACAGTCTGGACCTGTGGGTGGTGATCAGAGGCCACTCACTCTGCATCGCTGGGCCCCAGGAGAGGGCCAACCAAGATGTTCAGGAGGCCTGTTACTTGATCGAGGATGGTGTTCAATAATCCTTCTAAGTTAATTGCATTCAGGAGAGAAAGGAAGTTCCCGTCAAGGAGTCCTTGGGTCAAAGCTGAAAGACATGGGCCCCCAAAACCCAATTAGACATTTAGATGCCAAAGATTCTGAGACACAACCCTGACCTCTGAGTGTGTCCCACACGCAGCGCTTACTCTTCATCCATCTGGTCTCTCTGGCCTGCTTGGTGCTGGACCAACTTCCAGACACAATCATTCAGCAAAGATTCACAGGGGCCCACTATGTGCCAGGGCCGTGCCAGGGGATGGGCTGCACCAGCAAGAACAGGCAGAGCTCTCTGCCCTCGTGGAGCTGGCATTCTAGTGAGGATGAGGAGAGACTGACGATAAGGCAGTGAATAAAGGGACACGAGGAGATCCGTTCAGGAGATAGGCTGGCTTCAAAACAGTCAGCAGCTAGCTCGGGCTGCACACTGACAGATCAGAAAGGACATCAGCCATAGCTCTGTAGCCTTGTCCTGGGGCTCCTGGGCTATGCCAGGTGTTAACTCTTTGGATTTTGGTTGGTGAGGAGTCTGGAGTCCTGGGGGTGAAGCTGGGGTGGTTGGGGTGATGAGGGGGAGAAACCTGGAGTGTCTCTGTGCAGGGGCTATTTCCCAAGGAGTACAGAAAACAATCTTCACTATTTTAATCACCACAGCCATACTGGTACTTTCTACTGCATGCTATTTCCATCTATGAGAGAACATTAAAAGGCAGAGTGAGGGACTGAGAGTACTGGGTGAGGGTGCTAATTTATGCAGGGAGGGCAAGGATTGTCTTTCCACAGATGGGACATTTTAGCAGAGACCTGAAGGAAGGGAAGGAGCCATGTTGATAGTTAAAGGAAGAGTGTTTCAGGCAGAGGGAATAGCAAGTGCAAGGGTCCTGGGGTGTGCTTAATGTGTTGAGGAGGTTACTGCAGCAGGAGGGCAGTGAGTGAGGGTGGGGTGGTAGGAGAGGTGAGCAGGGACCAATCCAGGTAGGGTTGTGCCCTTTGGTGGTGGGTCTTAATAGATGAAGCAGAGCAAAGGGACAGGAAAGAAGGGCATCTTGGGAGAAGTGGATTAAATACATTAAGGTATCGATGATCAGAACAGCTAATGATTAATGGTGTTAACTGTGTCCCAGGCATTATGCTAACAACAACTTAACCGACATTGGCTCACAGCCTGGACTTCTAGGAGAGGCCTATGTGTCTGGCAAGGTCAAGCATGACCCAAAGGTAGGACAGTCTCACCATCGGTGATCTGGGAAGAAACTTCAGGTGGGATCTGTTGAGCAGAGGACGGGACAAGGAGCCCACAGAGGAGAACGAAGAGGCAGGAGACCTTCAGCATCTTGAGTGATGTCCCTGTGAGGGAATAGGGCAGAGAGGGTCAGTGGTGGGGTCATTCTCTGAGCGGGTCTCCCCAGGGCTTGGATCTGGGGTGGTCAAAGAACTCATGTGGACCCATTCTACAGATGGGGCCACTGAGGCTCATAGGAGACATGCTTCTCCTCATAGTACAGAGCAAGAAACAGAGGGTCCAGCCCAAGGCCGCACAATCCATACTGGTACCCAAGCGAGGTGGACATACACCTTTTCCTGTAGGGACACAGCCTTCTGTAGGCTGCTCACTGCCCCTGTGAGAGGCTGCGCAATGTTGTAGTTACGAGAACAGTCTCTGAATCCCTCCACCTCTTGCCAGATGTGGCATTTAGGGCAAATTCCTCCACCTCATGACATTGTGTGCAGGACATATTCTCATTCCCCAGGGAGATGTTGGTGGTGACGTGCACTGGCTTCAGAGTCAGACGTGCCAGCTCTGCCACCTGCTTGCTGAATAACTTTGGCAACACAGACCCTTAGAGTTTCAGCATTCTTATCTGGAAAATGTGGATGATACGTACCCATCCCTTCTCCTCAGCCTCGTCTTAAGCACTGAGCACAGCACCAAGCACATCAGAAGTGTTCCATAAATGACTGCCGTTATGCTATGAGTTTTATGGTCATGATGATTCTCATTTGGTGATTCAAGGACTTATCTTCCTGAGTGGGTGGGAAACGGTAGGCTCAGCAGCGTGGGCATGTCCCTCTGGCTGAGAGAGGGTTAGTCTAGAGCCTGTGGAGACTGTGCTACAGTTTGCAGTGCTTCTGGGTTGGGACCCTCCATTTCCATTATGTGTTCCCTGGGCTGGGATTGGTCCTCAGGACCCTGACGCTCACCTCACATCCCTTGATTGGACAAGGACATTCATGCACTTTTGGTGGGACTTCCTGGGGTTTCAGCCAAATGACACTGCAAACAGCCCTTACTGGGATCTGAGACTAACAGGTAGAAGCTGGCAGGGCCCAATGCTCTCTTTAGACACCTGACAGATTCAGGACAGTCCCTAAGCCCATTCCTGGTCACTAATCCTGTGTAAAGTTACCCTTTTGGTTTAGTATTGTAACTTTGATGGTCTGTTTTTAGACAAGAAGAACAATTAGAAAAAGATACATACAAAGAAAGAAAAAGGTAAATAAAAATCAATCCTCAGAGATAACTTCTGTTGTCTCTTCTTTCAGAAGTTTTTCTTTATATTATGCATACATGCACATGCATTCATGAAACATTATGAAAAACCTCGATTTTCCTGCCATGCTCGCATAGAATTACTCAGTAAAATAGCAACACATCATGACTATCTTGTTACTTCCTTCTCTGCAGAATAGTCTAACGTCTGGATTGACCAATGTTCATTCCATCAGCCTCCTCCTTTTGGCATTTCTGTTATGTGTAGCTTCACGTTATCATTCCAAACGACACTGGGATGATCACACCTGGGATTTTTCCTGACTCACCTGCCACAATACCGACCTAGGAAGCATTTTCTGGGAATACCCAGACCTGAAGTTGTGTTTGTAAGGGTACAAGCATTTCCTGTGTGGAACCTCCTCATCCTATCCCTGAGCCTCAAATGAGTGGTTACAAAGTCCCACTGAGATCTCAATTCACATTCCAGCTGCAGAGTTCTGGTTTGGGTCATGACAGAGTATTGACTGACCGTCCCACTGAAATCCACTAAAAGAATGGAAATATATAGAACAATGGTTTGAGATATTGGTGAGCAACAATGCAGGTACAATTTGAGAGCCTATTGTTCTTGAGAAAAGGATATCACTCACGGTGAGCTCTGAATTCACCCCAACTTCTGCCTGAGGTCATTTCCCAAATTGCCATATGGGGAAATAGAGTCCAAGCAAAAGGGCCTGTCTTACGGGACTGAGAAGGCAGAAATTGGAATCTGGGGCCTTTAGAGTATCGGGGACTTAAGGAGCAAAGTCTCACAGAGGAAGGTGGCACAGAGAAGGGGCCTTGAAACAGGTGGACAGATGTCCTCAACTCACTGGACTACTCTTCAGCTCTCCTGTGCAGTGTGAAACTTGCAGTACTGTGATTTATAATAAGAAATATATATTTGCTGTTTGTCCCTGTTCCTGGCACAGAGCTCCTCAAACCCTTGGAATTTCCTAAGTGACGAAAGCAGCAAAGGTGTCTTGATATTCCTAAAAGGCCCTTTCAACCACACCTGAGTTTATGTTAATAAGGTGGCTTTTGGAAAGCACCTGAGGAGGAAGGCTCATTGCCAGTGGAGCCAACCACGTGATAGAGGGTTGGAACTTTCCATCCCACTCCCTGAGCTCTGGGGAAGGGGAGAGGGGCTGGATGTTCAATCCATCACCAATGGCCAACAATTTGATCAATCATGACTGTGTGATGAAGCCCCATAAAGTCCCAAGAGGACAGGATTCAGAGACCTCCTGGGTTGGTGAACACGTGGAGATTTGGGGAAAGTTGTGCACCCAGAAAGCATGGAAACCCCAAGTCTCTTACCACATACATTGCCCTACACATCTCTTCCATCTGCCTGTTCCTAAGCTGTATCCTTTTATAATAAACCGGTAATCTAGTGAGTAAAACGTTTGAGTTCTGTGAGCCGCTCTAGTGAAGTAATTGGACCCAAGGAGGGGGTTGTGGGAAACTCTAATTTATAGCCAGTCAGTCAGAAGCAGAGGTGACAACCTGGACTTGCAGTGACATCTGAAATAGAGGGCAGTCTTGTGGGAATGAGCCTTTAAGTATAGAATCTGATGCTATCTCTGGGTAGATACTTTCAGAATTGAGTTGAATTGTAAAACACCCAGCTGGTGTCGGAGAATTGCTTGGTGGTGTGGGGAAATTCACACAGTGGAGCTGGTGTCAGAATCATTAGACTTTAAGACTAGAAAACATTCATCAGAAAGCAGCAGCTGAAAGTTAGAAAGCTGAGCAGAGATTTCAGCATCTCTGTTGCGTGGTGCTGGGGAGACACTGGTTAGAGTTCTGGTTGGAGTTCAGACCCCACTGAGATGACACCTTGAGCTTTCAGTTGACAACCAGAAGACTGCTGTGTTCTGGGAGAAAGGACTATGCCCCAGAAATAAAGGGTCCTCCTGAGGCATAAGAACAAAACCACAATAATTCCACCCTAATAAAACAGAAATCTAAGCCTCAGCAGGATGAAAGCAATCCACTTATACCCTATCTTTCTGCTATCTCCCTTCCTCCTTGGAAAAAGACAATATCATTCAGAGCCTCTACAATTTTTCATCATGATGTCCAGCATCTAATAAAACCTTACAAGGCATTCTACAAAAAAAAAAAAAGGACAAATGAACTAAAATCCAAGAAATTAAAATACACAATATAACAGACCCACAGGTGATTCAAATATGCAAATATTGAGCAAACAATAGGGCAAGCAGCCCACAGACAATGAGAAGGAGGCCTGAGACCTTCCACATCTTGGGGTAGGACCTTTGCGGATCCCAGGTAAATAGGGTCTGTTTCAGGGCCACTCTGGGAGATTCTCTACAGAGCTGAAGGAGTTTCAGGGGGCGGGGAACCAAAGGACTCATCTAGGCTTCTTTCTACCCACCCCAATAACCATTTTACAGATGGGAAACTGAGGCTTAGAGTAAGTTACGCTTTTCCAGAGGCCACCTATAGTTAGTGACTGAAACTTGTCTCTCCTGCCTTTTAGTTGTGTATACTTATCCCGCGCCTCACTAAATAGAGTTACTATAAGGATTCAACAAGCATTTTGAAAACTGCTTAGCCCAGTGCCGCTAAATGGGAGTTAATTTTGGATGGGCAAATTAACATTTCTCTTTATCCCTCCGTGGTCCTGATAGTGCCTTTGGAAGATTCACAGACTAACACAACCTGAAGAAGAGTGTGGCCAGAGGGCATCTGTGGATGCCCAAAGAGTGCTGGGAGTCTATACTAAATCCTTGCAAGAGCCCTGTCCTATGAGACAAATATTGATACCCCTATTTTAAAGAGTGGAAAATGGAAGGTTGGAGAGCAAAGGGCACTTGTCCATTCTTCCCTCTTTCTTTACAGAAACTTTTTATTTTTGAGGACAGAAATGGGCCTAAGAAAGAAGCTTTCTTTCCCAACCTTCTTTGCAACCGGGGAAGGTGTAGGCTAAGGCTTCTAAAAAAGTTCTTTAAGGTGGTCGGACCCAGCTTTTGTTTTCTTCTCCTGCTTTTTCCTGATTGGATATCAGACATGATGTTTGGATCTCAGCAGCTGTTTTATCAGCATGAAGATCAAAGCCACAACCTGGGGTAGCAGAGGGAAGAGCAGTGTAACAGCCTACCTGTGGATCTCTCGTCATTATTTAAGCCACTATTTTTCACGTTCTGTGCTAGAACCAATCACCATTTGCAACCGGTACATTTAACAAAATCTTTACTATGGTTTGGCATCTGGTAAAAAGGCAGGTTGCAGAGTGTCATTACATTGTGCTCACCTGGATTTCTCCTGTGTGCTGTAGAGATGCCCTGAGTCTCCGTCTGTTGATTCCCGATGGACTCTGCAGTGGGGCAGACTTTATAAATGGCAAGTGACCTCGTTGTTGGGGGAGATGTGGCACTGGATGATGGACAGCCAGGAGACTGAGGAGAAGCCCTCGTTCTTACCACGCCCATCCAACACCTCCAAAGCAAACATTCTTGCATAGAAGGCCTGGGGGCATTAAAGGAGCAGGGACTCACTTTAGCCACTTGACGCATGTGTCAATAACATACTTCAAACTGCAGTCATCAATGTCACCAAACGCAGAGCTGTGGAGAACCTGGAGAGCACTGAGAGAGTGGCGGAGGGCACCATGTTCGTGACTCATTCACCTTCCAGTCCTGTTCTGAGCTGGTTTCCTCATCCGCACCCTGAGTGAAGTGGACCCAGGGACTGTGAGGGAGGAAGCCACTCAGTCTGCCCTGCGTGGAGGTGAGGGAGGGGGTGTCTTATTCAGGGAGCCTTGAGTTCTAGCCTGACTCCACTCATTCTTGCTGTTTGACGCTGGATAGCTCCCATGCCCTTTCTGGGCCTTGGTTTCCCCATCTGTAATAACAATAGCTGACATTGACAGGCAATTTTCACGAATGCTTGTGGAATCCTTCTAGCATCCTTATGCTATAAAGATTATCCTTAGTCCCATTTTACAGGTAAGGAAACTAAGACTCAAGACAGGAAACATTTTGCCCAAGATCATAGAGCTAGTCCACAGCAGAGTCAGGATTGGAATCCAGTTCTGCCTTGTGCTGAAGCTGGTAGCCTTGACGCCAGATCACATACCCCTCCTCAGAGCTGACCCTCCTTGTTGAGTGGGAGTCTCATTCTCTATGGCGCTCACAAGGCGTGTTCCTCGAGGCCCCAAGGGCAAATCCTCCCCATCATGTGCTCCAAAAGCCAGGACCCACTCAAGCCTTAATTTCAACAATGTATTAAAAGATGTATTTCAGATAATTCAAATAATCCATGTTTCTAAAGGAATATTTTTAAAATAAAGAAATGTGTAAAGAAAGCACTCTCTCTATCTAGAGATAAAGCCTGCCAACCCTGTGGTTCATTTCCCTCTAGTCTGTTCTGCATGACTAGATACAGACATAGATGTCGACAAACGGTCAGCCAGCTACCTCTTCGCGGCAGCTCCTCTTGAAGGAACAACTGAGCTGTATACTTCCTTACCTGCCGCGTCAAGTGATGCAACCATTCTGGGGAATTGTCAGCCAGTCCCACGGACTCACGCCATGGGGGCTGTGTCATGCTGATCTCTCACCAGCCGTCCCTAAATGCAGCCCAAGTTCACTGTCTACTCAGTGTTTTCCTGGAACGTCCTGGCCCTCCTGCCTCAGGACCTTTGCTCAAGCCGTTCCTATGGCCTGCCTGGAAGATAGCAAATGCTCCATACATCTGTGTTAAAAGAAAGAATGAGTGAATGACCCGTTCTTTGAAGACTTGCTCTAATCTCCCCCTTACTGAGAAGCTGTTACACATTCCCCTGGTAGAAGTTGGTCTCTCTCTGACCCCAAAGCTGACATTTGCCCCCACTATTCGGCCATAGGTCTGAGGATATCAGCTTCTGCCCCTAACTTGTCAGCTCTTTGGGGCTGTGTCTAAGTCTTTCTGTCTCCCCAGGCCCTATGCTACATCTTTGCACATCTCTCATTTCGTCCTCTCCTAGCCGTCTGAGGGTGGATGTTCTAACACTCACATTACGGGCAAAGGGGCCGTGCTCCGAGCAGCTGAGCAACGTGCCCCAGCCCCTGAAAGGGCCAAGATTCACACCCAGGAGGCAGGCCCCAGAGCGGAGCTCTGAACCACAATTCGACTTCACGCAGTCCGTTTTCTACCTACTGATGCGTGTTAGACCCACAGTGCCACTCTAACTCGGTCATTTGAAAGCAGGGGTTCCCAGCAGACGTTTCAGCTCAACCACCCCTGAAACGTCACTGCATACCTCCTCTTTGTAGAACGAGAACAAGGAAGGCCAGGAGAGGAGGCTGAAAGGGCAGGCAGGGGACAGGTTCCAGGGCAAACACAAGGCCAGGCTTGGAGTCTTCACTCTGGGAGGTTTTCTTTTGTGATAGACTTTATTTTTTAGAGCAGTTTTAGGTTCACAGCAAAGCTGAGCAGAAGGTACATAGAGTTGTCATACACCTCCTGCCCCCACACCCACGCAGCTGCCCCCGTTATCAACATCCCCTCCCAGAGTGGGGCATTTCTTATTGTGATGAAACCACACTGACACATCATTACCGCTCAAAGTTCATATTTTACATAAAAGTTAACTTTCGGTGTTGTACGTTCTATGGGTTCGGACAAATTATAATGTCATGTGTGCGCCACTGTAGCATACAGAATAGTTTCTCTGCCCTAAAAATCCTCCATGCCCTGCCAGTTCATCCCTCCCACCTCCTCACCCCTGATCTTTTTACTATCTCCTCAGTTTGGTCTTTTCCAGAATGTCATATAGTTGGAATCATACAATACGTAGCCTTATCACTTGGTCTTGTTTCACTTAGTAATATGGATTTACAGTTCCTCCATGTCTTTTCATGACTTGATGGCTCATTTCTTTTTAGTGCTGAATAATATTCCATTGTCTGGATGGACCACAGTTTATTTATCCGCTCACCTACTGAAGGACATCTTGGTTGCTTGCAAGTTTTAGCAACTATGAATACAGCTGCTGTAAACTTCCATATGCAACTTTTTGTGTGGACATAAGTTTTCACCTCCTTTGGGTAAATATCAAATATTGTGGATCGTGCGGTAAGACACTGTGGAAATTTTGATCAGGGTTGTGACGTCCAGATCCATAGGTGCCATTATCAGCACAGCTGCTCGCGTTAGTAGCCACGTCTGCAGGCAAAGGGTCATTTGAATGGGCGAGTGTTAACAGGGACAAATGTTGACTTTGCCTGTCAGCTCTGGATAGGAGCCAAAGAGAATCACTTTGTTTCCTCTTCTGCAACCTAAGTTGATGTCTGGCTCCTTCCTGCAACACTCTCTCCCTCCCAAACTGAGGGGGGCAGGATGCAGGCCCCTGAGCCATCAGCCCTGGCCCTGGAACCTAGTCTGGGGGGCTCAGGATGATAAAAGCTCAGCATGAGTGAGCCCCAGGAGGGGCTTCTCTGGCTGTCCCTCTCTCATGAGCACCCCTTCCATGGAAGCCACCCTCTCTTCCTGTCTGCAGCCCAGCTGCCCATGCAAGAGCTCCTCCCCTGTCCCACCTGGACCAGTCACAACCTTCATGTCCTTTCAACTCACCCGACACATCACCAGCACGAGGAAACTTCCAGAACCTGAGAGCTGAGATCGTCTCTCCTGGTTCTGAAACCTTCCATGTCTTCTTAGCACCTAACCCAGTGGTTCTCAGAGTGGGGTCTGGGGGTTCCCGAGTCCCTTTCCAGGGGGTCTGCAAGGTCCAAACAAATACTAAATTAATACAAATACAGTATTAGCCTCTTCACTCTCATTCCCTCACAAGCATTGAGCAGAATTTTCTAGACACTCCACGACATGGGATATTGCAACAGATTGAAAGCAGAGCAGAAGTGAGAATCCAGCTGTCCCCTCTGTCGAGCCAGTCATTACAGAGATTTAAAAAAATTTAAAGAGAGCCATCTTCTCACTAATGATGTTTTTGGAATATAGCATTATTTTTCATAAAAACATGTCATTTTTTAAAAAATGCAATGAGTTTATTATTGTTATTTTTAAAGGAATCAGAAAGAGAGATTTTTAAAACTTCTCAGGGTTAGTTTCTTTCATGGCAAATATCGATGGATGGAATCCATAGAGACAGAAGTTCTCTGAGGTCTTCAATTTTTGATAGTGTGCTAAGAACAAAGAAATATAACTCCTGGCTAAGAGGAGCACATCCCAGCCACGCCCAGTGTGGCCCTGCCCTCCGCGTGACCCTCACACAGGGATCCTCCAGCAGGTTCCAGGGATCCTGCGTCTCCAGATGATACTAGGTTGATTCTCTCGTCTCAGCCTTCGCTCATGTGGTCACTTCTGCTTGCAAAACCCTCCCCTCCCTTCTCTCCATCATCCTGTTCATTTCAGCTCCATGAGCAACTTCTCTGGGAAGCCTTCCCTGACTGCCCCTCACCTCCAGGCTAGGTCAGAAGCCACCTTCTGAGTCTTTTCCTCAGCACTCAGTTGTCCTAAAGCCATCTCCTCCAGGAGGCTGTGTGTCTCCGTGATGGCAGGAACAGGTCCTGCTCTCTTCCCTCCCAGCCCCTTCCGCAGGTGCGGCACGCCGCGGGAGCACGCTCGAGGTGTGCTGTGCTGGGTGGGAGAGGTCCTGCTTCGGTCATCCCCAAACTGCCCGGCACAGGGCCTGACTTAGCCACATACTTGATAACCTTCCTATTTTTTGAAAATCCACTTTATTTCTTGCATAAACACTAACAGAAATGAGTCACCCCCAACAAACTTCTGTCAAATTTCAGCATCCTTTTTCAGTTTTTTTTCCCAGTTTCAGTTTTTTGCTTCATTAGTCCAACCAAGCACAGTTCTAAGACCCATATTTTCACTCAGCTGTAAAACACAGTATTTCTCCCTTGTTCAAAAATGTTCAGAAAATAGTTTATCGAATTGATGTAACAATTGACTCTTCTAATTTGGGATCTTGGCTTTTCCAATGTGATGAGGTTTACTTTACTCCCACTCGATGATCAAATATTTAAAATAAAAGTGTCCTTCTCCTGGCAAATACAAGGTGAACTATATACACTCGCTCATCGCAGAGTCAACAGAAAGATCCGGTTTGGTAAGTAATTCTGTGATGCATTCCTGGGGTCATAAAATACTCCAAGATGTGGAGTTAATAATTCTGATTTTGAGATGTTATCCTGAAGGAATCATGCAAACATTGGAAAGATCCAGCATTTATTTAACCGGATTAAGTCTTCAAAAGAGTTTGGCACACTAGTTTCTGGTTGACTCAGGATCCACTCACATTTTGCCTTCTTTCTTCCCAAATATTCCCTTATAGCAGATGTCGCCTCACCTCCTCAAAGTGTCCTCCTCTTCCCTAAAGTCACCACTTCCAGGAAGACTTTACCTCTCTTTGTTGTCCGGGCTGAGAGGGCAAGGAGCCAGAGCTGGTCCCAGGGGTGTTAGGCTGACAGCAGGAGAACACTCTCTCCCTTCTCCGCCCTCTCCCCTTTTCCCCTTCACTAGCCACATCAGTCACCAGTGAGACCCAGTGGCCTTGGCCCTACCACTCCACGTCCTGGCTTCACTCACTAGGAGCCATGCATTAGGTCCATAGCCCATCACTTGTGTCCTCAAGTGCCAGGGACGTCCCTGGTTAACAGAAACTAATGACAAGTCTCCTATACCCGCCAATCCTGGGTTGCCAGAAGTTTCCTGTCCACCCAGCTGCTCAACTGTCCTGGAGATGGTGTCTGACTGCGCACAGTCAAGAAGAGGTTCATTCACTCTCATTCATTCATTCATTCAACATTAGTTAGTGCCTGCACTGCCCATTTGCTGGGCACCGGGCTGCTGAGAAGAGGGAGGTACCTGCCCTCGGGGAGCTCACAGGCTCAGGGCAGAGAGACAAATAAGAAAGGCGAAAACCATAATAAGCAGCACTGGCTCCTTCTGAGCGTGGTCTCTGTACCGGACAGTAAGACAAGGGAGCTTGGTTAGACATGCAGGTTGGGAAGCACAGCATCATTTTTCAGGGAACATTGAGAAGCGGTCCCCACTTAGCCGGAAGGTGACTCCTGAGCAGAGTCTTGAGGCTGAGGAGCATTCAGCCAGCTGGAGAGGGAGAAGGAACAGTTTCCCAGGTGGATGGAACAGAATGGACAAAGGCTTGGCACTGACTCAAGTTGGTTACTGCCCAAAAGGAGCCCTGAATTTTGAGACCTCCTTGTGTATTTTTTGTGGAAGTGGGATTCTCACCAAAGATAGTCAGAAAGGAAAACTCTCATCACTCTTCTTTGAGTAGCAGGGGAAGCACCAGCTCTGGAGGAGGCTGACCTCGGGTTAAATCCAGCTTCGCCTCTGACCGGCCGTGTGGTCTTGGGCAAGTCATTTCACTTCTCTGAGCCTCACCTGCCACACCTTCCGCTAAGAACCGTTCACTGCATCACTAACAATCCACAGTCAAGGAGATGATGACTATAAAGGGTTGATACTGGGTTTCTCAACACTAATGACAATTTGGCCCAGATGAGTCTTCATTGTGAGGGGCTGTCTTGCATACTGTAGGGTGGTTAACAGCAACGCTGTCCTCTACCTATGAGATGCCAGCATCACCCTTCGCCCAATTTGTGACAACTGAAATGTCTCCAGGCATTGCCCAAGGTCCCCTGGTGGGCAAAGTCACCTTAGGTCAAGAACCACCAGTCTAATGCAGTGCCTGGCATGCAGCAGGAACTTAATAAATGTTTATTCTTTCCTTCCCCTTCAAGTCTGGAGGGAGCATTAATTCCTTTTTGGAGAAGGAAGAGCCTTCAGTGAATACTGTGGAATACAGAAATGGGGCTCAGAGAGGGAAAGTTAGCAGCATAATTCACACAGCATGTCATTGGCAGAATGCATTAGGCAGAATAAAAACAAAGCAGCCTTAATAAGGAGACCCTGAAACATGGTGGTTTAAATAGAGTTCATTCCTTTCTGCCATAAAGCCCAGAGGTGAGTGGTCGGGGGCTGCCATCTTCAACACACAGTTTCTATCTCTGGGTCCCGGAATTTGCTCCAGTTGTTCCCATTTCTAATTGCAGAGAAGGGGGGAAGGTCAGCAGGAAGTGGAGGGAACCCGCTTTCTTTAAAGCACAGAGGGGAATTTGCACCATCACTTCAGTTTGCATGCCATTGGCCAGACTTAGTCACATGACCACACTTACTGCAAGGGAAGCTGGGAAAAGTAGTCTTTGGCTGGGGGCCATGTGCCCAGCTAACACCTGGGGAGGGGAGAGAAGAATGATCCCTGGATGACAGTTATCAGTCTTAGCTCAGAGACCAGGTGAAAACCCAAGTTCTCCCAGGGCCATGGGTCTCTCTACTACATCAATGCCTCCATCAGTCAATCGACAAACATGAGAGTGGTAGCCATAACAGTAATTTCAGAGTGCAGAGGCTGTGACTCATCTTGTGCTCGCTAGATGTTAGACCCTAGTCAAACGCTTCCTGTTCATTGTCTCCTTTAATCCTCTCACCAGCCCGAGAAGGGAGGCTTTACTGTTAATCCATTTGACAGGTGATAAAACCAACATTCCGAGAGGTTTAAGTCACTTGCCACAGATTTCAGGGCTGGCAAGTGGCAGAGGCCGATCTGAGCTCAGATCTACCCAACGCTTCAGCCTCGCTCTGTGCCAAGCAGCCACCTGGCCCAACCTGAACTGAGGTCCTCAGGGGAGGGCTGGTGCAAGGCCCCTCCAGGCCACCCCAAGGGCTCAAGGGCCCCCGAGATGACTGGACCCTGTGAGGCAGCCTCCTTCAGAGGAGGGGCCCTTGGGTGAATTAGCAGCTGGGTGCAGGCCTCTGCGTGGCCTTGGCCTCTCTGCACCTGAGTCTCCCATGGGGATGAGGGCAGTCCGTCCCTCACAGAGTTGTGTGGACCAGCAAGATGGCTGCTTGGCAAAATGGGCACAGGTTCCTCAGGCCTTTTGGCAGGAAAGTCAGATTCCCTCCTGGAAAGAAGGAGCTGCTGTGATCCTGAGGCAACAGCATGTGTTAGCGTGTGGCCCATGTTGTACCCCGGCAGAGGGGAACATGACTGTGAGGAAGGGGCAGGGACGAAGGGGAAACCGAGGGCCTGCACGTGAGGGAGGAGGGGCAACCTCGAGAGGACCTGATTTGTCCTGGGAAGAAGAAAGTGGGGCCTGCTGGGGGCCTGGGAGAGGAGACCAAAGGGCTGGGGAGCTGGAATGTCACCTCTCTGAGCAAGGGGTCCCGTAGCCATGGGACCAACTCCCGGCGCCACCACTTGCACACTGTGTGACCTTGATGAGTCACTATACCTCTGTGAGCCTCAGTTTCCTCATCTGTCAAACGGAGACAACAGTGGTGTCTCCTGGCACAGGGGTGTGGGGAGGAATTAACGAGGTAGCATGTGCCAGCAAAGCAGCCCTCCGTGATGGTGGTGGTGTTGGCATAAGGAGTGTGAGGTTGCCTCGGCCACAGCCTGGGGGATGAACCGAGTTCTGGGGCATGGATGGAGGGGCCTCGGGCAGAGGGAGGAGCTGGTATCCATGGGGCAGCACCATGGCAGGTGGCTGTACAGGCCCTCAGGGCTGGCAATGGGTGGGATGGGCGAGCCCTGGGGGCTGGAGGCCGTGGGTGCTCTCACATGCTGCTCGAAGAGGGAGCCTGACCCTTCAGAGGGCATGGAGGGGTGGGCTGGCATACGGCCGCATCACCCTACTCCTGAGTCCAGTCAGATCAGATGCCCCCTGATCCTCCACAGGGCTCTCAGAGTCCCTGGAGGGGAATGGAAGAAAGCACCAGGTGGAGCTGTCCCCAGAAGGTGACTGTCCTATTCCCGCTGCCTGCCTGGTCCAGAACAGGTGCTCACTAGATACCCACTAAATGTGCGTGGGGACGAGTCAAGTGTTCTGTCACTGCCACAGACTGGCTGTGTGACCCTGCATCAGTTTCTTGCCTTCTCTGTGCCTCAGTGCCCCATTTGTCAAACAAGAAGGTGGGGCTGAAGAGTCCCAAATGTGCCTTCCAGCTCTGGATCCATGTCCCTGCCACCCTGGTGGCATACCCCCTCACCCCCAAATCCCGAAGGAAGGAATGCAAACAGGCCCCTCAGGAGAGTGCAGAAATGGACTTTTATTGCTGGGGGTGGAAAGTATCTAGCTTAGATGCCGCCATCCCGACTGTGAGGAGAAGGAGTATCTGAGAGGTGTCCTTGTGGCTGGGCTCAGACTTTCACTCCAGTTGGATGGTGTCACCTTTCCAGGGGGAGACGCTACAAGGGAACGAGGTCAAGCCACCAGGAAGCAATCTGGAAGAGGCCACAGGGGGTTAGGGCGTTGACAGTAATGGCCGACCTTACAGCAGCACCCGCCACTCACCAGACACCGCACTGCCCCAGCACTTTCCCACAGCACCCTGCAGGCCTAAGGCCTTGCAGAGGGGACTGGCACCGGTGGTTTGGGCCCTTTCTCTGGCACCTGGCACTGACCCATCCTCCCCCTCCCCCCTCCCTCACCTTAGGAACAACGGCAGATGGGAAAACACTGATCAGAGGCCAAGACTGGAGCCAGGTTGAGGGCTCAGTATATGATCAGGATCGTGGGTCAGTCGGAGATCAGGGTCAGGGCTCAATCCGTGACCAATGTCCTCACTCAGTCAATAACTGGGGTCAAAGCTCCAGTCTGTGACTAGGATCTAGGCTCAGTCTAGGGCCAGAATCAGAGCTTAGTCTGGGCATATAATTAAGGCTCAGGGCTCAGAGTGTGAGCAGGATAAGGGCTCAGCCTGGGGCCAGGGTCAGGATCAGTCTGTGACCAAGATCAGGGCTCAGTCTGCTGCTAGACAAAGAAGAGAAGTCAAGCTTTGCTCCCACTTCACCGCAGGCCCCTATGGAGCAGCCCATCTTCCCTTGGTGCGGGGCCCAGAGCCCAGCTCCTTACCAGCAAGTGGGCAGCACAGCAATCCTCCTCACCCACCCTCTTCAGAAGTCTAACGGCAGCTGGATCCCCTGCTCAAGTTTACCTGAAGAGACAAAATCAGCAGCAGGACTCAGTCTCCACTGCTGGAAACCAGACCCCAACGGCTTTCACGCCCCAGTGGGCCAGTCTGACCGCCATGGGACCTCAGGCATGTCACACCTCCTCTCTGAGCCTCAGTTTGTTCATCTGTAAGATGGGTATAACAGTACCCACCCCACAGGACTGTTGCAAGGATCCAATGAGATGGTGTACACGGAGCACAGAGTAATTGCCCAAGGAACTGGACCTACTGGATGGCTGTTTTGCAGAAGGGCCATCTCCAGGACCTCGACACCTTCACTTACTGCAGCAGCCCCAGCAACTCCAGCCACGCCTGAGACCCAAAGGCCAAAGAAAGTCCCCAGGGGTTGGAGGAGAAGCCACAGCTCCTCATAAGAAGGAAACGACAAGGGATGGAATCTTTTAGCCATGCCCACTGGGTATTAGGCTCTTTGTGCTTTTTTTCATCCACTCTTTAGGCCCACAATGTTTGCAATCCCCTTTCACCAGGGAGGAAACTGAGGCTTGGAGAGGCGGAGCCACCTGACCGAGGCCCCACAGTTGCTAGGCAGCAGACCCAGGCTTTGAACCAGATCTGGCCCATCTTCTTTCTCACATCATTCTGCCCGGCAGATTCTGCGTGTTGAACAACGGATGACGGTGGGGGGGCTCCTGAGGCCCACAGAACCCTTCAGTTCTGCAGGGACCCCTCCACCCACACTCTCCCAACTTGCTCAGGATGCTGGGTCCTTCTGTTTCTCCAGGGTTCCCTGACCAGACGGCCCGTGGGGCAGGTGCGGAGCTGCATGCCTGCCCTTGGAAGGCTGCAGAGGGAATGTCCCCATATCCCCAGGCTGTGACTTACTGATGAGGTCATCAAAAGAACTTATATCCAGGCTGTGGAGGAAGACGCGGATCAATGGGCACGCCTGAAGAGGGGAGAGGGAGAGAGAGAGGGAGGGAGGGAGAGGAGGAGAGCCGGACGGAAGAAGGAAGAAAGAAAATCATTATCAGCTGGGAACAAACTGCCTGCCACCCACACAGATACTGATTACTTGGGACCTTAGGACCTTTGGCCCTTAGGATTCTAAAACAATGGAAACCTAGAAGTCCAAAAATCTGAGAACCATGAGATGCTCAAATCCTAAAACCTTAGAACATCAGAATCCTAGAACTTTAAGAATCTAGAGTGTTAACACCCCAGAACCCTACACTCTTAGAAACCTTGAACTTTGGCACCCTGGAATTTGAGAGTCAAATGGAGCCCTGGGAAATGTAGAACAGTGTTTACCACGATTTTGGGTGCATACAATTCCCTGCGGATCTCAACAGATCTGGGTGGGGCCTGCGATTCTGCATTTCTAGCAAGTGTCCAGCTGAGGCTGGCAGGAGGGCCACGCTTTGAGTAGCAGGCCTCCGGTTCCATGACTCACAGAGCCACCTGGAGGATTTTTTTTTTTTTGTAAACCTAGGTTCCCAGCTGCCTTCCAGAATGACTAATGTAGGCTCTCTGGAACTTTGGGCACCTGGTACATATGGTTTTGTACGATGCACAGATGATGAAAACTATAGGACAGTGTTTATTTTTTAATTACTTATATGATAAGTGATATTAGTTTTCTATTTATGGTAAGGACATAAAGTTTCCTTTTTAAAAATAAAGGCATTTAAATAAATTTAATTAAGTAAAATTGTGTTGATTAAAGAAAAATCTTAGCTAACAAGGCATATTGGTAGTACACGGATATGGCAAATGGTTCAAATTTGGAACTCAGAGATTTCAGCTAACGTCAGGCCTCTCCCCAACAGACCACTCCCCTAAGCAAAGGGGGGCCACTTCTGGCTGACAGCCCAAAGTTTGCATCACAGAAGGAAAGGTGCCCAGAGATTACAGTTTGGCCTGTGGATGCTACACTTGCCACCCTCCCCCTGCCGCCAGGGCTCTGGGACCCCAGGAGTGAAGGACTCACTTGTCTCTGCACCAGGGAGGACACAGCCTTGCTCAGGACGCCGGTCAAGGAGTCCACAACTCTGGAGACCAGTTCACTGCGGCTGGAAAAGAGAGGGAAATGATAAAACCTGGTCAGGCGGGCAGAGCTGCCAAGCAGTAGGGGTGCGGAGAGGGTGGGAGATGGTGGAGCACCCAGAAGTCAGATAAACCTCAGGGACATTGACTCTCTAACCAGAGACAGGGCCTCTATCCAAAGGAAACGTCACTTAGAACCCCACATCTGAGCAGCAGCTCACCCCAGTACCTAAGAGAGTCTCATCACAACCCTGAGACTTCATTCATTCATTCAACACATATTAATAGAGCATCAGCAATGAACCAGGCACAGAGTTAGGCCCTGGGGACACAGGGATAAGCAAAGCACCAGCATCTCCTAATCTGGTACCTAAACATTAAACAAGTCTTGCTCAGGCTTTCAGCGTAACCATCACCTCCTCAGGGAAGCCCTCCCTGGCTGCTCACCTAAGGGATGTCTTTGTATCATAGTGTCCTGGTAAGCATACTGCTCTGCCCAGACTCCTAGAAATCTGACATTTTCCCTGAGGGCTCTTAGACGGACTCAATGCTCGCCCATCTACCTTTCCCTCAGGACAATAAGCTCCATGAGAACAGGGTCCTTGTCTGTTGTCACCCATAAATTCTCCAGAGCTCAGAATGGTGGCACGATGTGCCAGAGCTCTGCCTGGCACAATGCAGATGCTCAATACGTTTTTGGTTGAAATAATGAATGAAGTAACATGCAATTAAATATATAGTGACACCTTGTGACAAGTACACTGAAGGGCAAGAGTAGACTCTCAGGAGAGAGAATGGGAGGAGTCGTGCTTCAGGCCCTGAAGGATGAGAAGCACATTGAGGTGGGAGCGCGGAGAAGGTGGTCTTGGTGCCAGAATAGCCATGCACAGGTCTTGAGGTGGGAAAGAACTCGTCCAAAGCACAGAACAAAGGCCAGTTTGTCTGGAGCAGAGTAGCAAGAGGAGAGTGTGGGTGTGTGAGGGGTGCCAGGACAAGCAGAGCCCAGCTGGGCATGGGGAGGGCTTGGGACTTCATCCTAAGCAGGAAGAAAAGGCCCAAGACGACCGAGAGCAGCAGAGTGGAATGTCATCTTAGAGATGTGGACTCTGAGACCCAGAGTGGCGGGAGGAGTTCCCATGCTCAGCAGGGCTCAGGCCTCTGAACTTGTGTCCCAGCCTTTCCGACTAACATCAGGCTGTGTTGCCTTTCTTTGGTTTTAGGGGGTACTTAGGCAGCCTCTGATCGGGCCTCTTGGTGGGGGGAGGGTAGAGTGACCTCTGCCCATGGCCATCAGGACTGAGAGCCCAGGACCCAGCCTCGTCCCCCTCCAAGTCCACCTGCCCCAGCCCCGAGCTTCCAGACCTCTTCTCCACTCCCACCATCACCAGGGTCACCCTTTCTCTCTCCACGCTCTTCACTGGGCCAAACCTGCCCTTTCGAGAACACAGTTTAAGATGTAGATTTTTTGGATTAACAGAGATCAATAATTTAAATGGAAAGGATTAAATTTTCATCATCTTATTTCAGGAATTTTCCAGTGGGTGGAGGATGGTCTGGGGACAATTTGCAACTATAGAGACCACGGCAGGGGTAAGTATTTACTCCTCCTCTCCCCTCTCAACTGGAGGCAAGAAGGTAAATACAATTTTTATCATCACTGCTATTATTGGAAGACGTCACATAATGATAAAGGGATCGATTCTTCAAGAAGACGTAACAATCCTAAACGTGCATGCACCTAACAACAGAGCTTCAAGACACACGAAGCAAAACTGATAGAGCTGAAAGGTGAAATAGGAAATTCACGATTGTGGTTGGAGAGGTCAACACTCCTGAGTCAGTAATGGGAAGAACAGGCAGGCAGGAAGTCAGCATGGATATTTGTATGTGCCAGGGTCTATGCTAAACACTTGCATTTTCTCATTTGGTCAGTTCAGCAGCCTACGAGTAGGTATTTTTATCATTCTCAGTTTGCGGATGTGAAAACCGAGCCTCAGAGAGGTTAAGTTGGTTACAAAGTCACAAGTCAGTGGTCAAAGGTGGTATTTGAATCAAGGTCTGTCTGACTCAGAGCCTGAACTCTTTTTCACCACATTGTGCCACCTCCCAGCTATAGGATTAGGGCTGAAATCAGGGGTCCTTGACTCTCACAGCCCAGCTCTGTTGAGATGGATGAGCCTTACTTGTCCAGCAAGGTGAGTGAGATGCTGGCTGAGTCGTCGCTGCATTCTCCTAGGACCACTGAAGGGAGGCCAGTCTGGGCATCAGTTTCAACTCTGACATCAGTCTGGAGTTCCAAGGAACCCTTCAGGTCGACGACCTGGCCAATGACAGGCCTGCAGGAAATAAGATTCACAGTTAACGGAAGTCGAGAAGGCCCTTCACGTTGTCTACTCAAGTTCTTTTACTGTGTGGACATTTTCCAGGATGTCATTGGATAATGTTAACATTGTATTACAACAATAATGTTAACATTATATTCCTCACGGGATTTATATAGTTACATCGGTGGCTTCTTCTCCTGGCCATGTGGGTTTGGTTCATATGAAATTTTTACACAGCATCACACTAATTAAAATAATAATCATAAACCTTTATTGAGCACAAATTATGTTAGGCACTTTAAAAAAGTATCTTTCCTGGATTAATCCATCTAATCATTACAGCAATCCCATGAGGGAAAAATACTACTATTATCTCTATTTTCAGAATGAGGGAATGTTGGTATAGAGAGTTTAAGCAACTATTCCAGGATCTCTTGGCTAATGAATGATGGAATCATAGTGTATTTAATTATAAAGAGTCTTTTACACATGCTCGTTTTCCTATTTATCTACCTCTTTTAAAATAACTAAAATACTTCAAAATTATATTTTTCACACATGCCCTTTATTATACACTGTTCACTACTATATACATTCATCTGTAATGGTCCTGGTTATTTAAACAGAATCTTGATAGATGAAACAATGCTGGAGGAAATTTTGCCAAAGGGTAGTAAACGCTCATGTATTCTCAATTTTTCAAATATTACAGGTAGATAAATGTTATGATTTCAAAAGTCTAGGTAATGGAGGATTCTTTTAAGAGAGACTTGTTTATGGCCAAAGTTCACTAGAACACTTTAAGGGTTAGGATTTTAGAGCTGGAAAGGCCCCCTCACATACAGATTGGGAGACTGAGGCTCACACCCAGACGCCAGCGTGGAACAGTGCCTGATTCCAGGTTGGAGACCCATCAGCCATGCTGCCCTGCTTCTCCCAGGACCCAGATTCTCACGATACTCACAGGGACACGCTGGCGGTACAGGTGATGGGGATCCTCAGGGTGGCACCTTGGCCATCAGGGGCCAGTTCGGCTTTGAGGTCCTGGATGTTGCCGTTACTGATTTTCAACCTGCGCAAAACCCACAATTCACCTTTGTCGTTGTTCGTGGCAACCATGTGCTGAGCACTTCTCCATGCCAGTATCATGCTGAGCATCGGGGCCCCACCAACCTTGCCTTCGCTGGTCTCCACCACAGCCCTGCTCAGAGATTTGATTCTCTCCACGTTATGGCACAACAGACTGAGGCTCAAACAGACGTGATTTCCCCCGAAGACTCCAAGAGGGAATAAGTGCCCAAGTCACAATCCGAACCCAGAACTGTTTGACTCCAAAACTCCATGTGTGGGACCAGCTATGTGGTGTGAATTCCAGTTTCCTCTCTCCCGTGGGGAGTCGGACATTTATCCTTAGCCATATTTTGAGAAGAAAAGTCTATTTCCTTGGAAAAGGAAGTTCAGGTGGAGGTGGATGGAAGAGAACTTTTGCCCTGATCCTGAAATTACAAAGTGTGGAAGCCCAAACCCACGAGATGCCCAGATTGGGCCTGCAGCCCTGCCTGTAATTTACGCAAGGTCTGGGGACCCTGGCCTCAGACTACCTTGGTTCTGTGGGGACAGACAATGTTTGTCCACCTCTCTGTATTTGATCTTAAAATTACCTCTCCAAAAATATGTATTTTCTTTTCTTGGAGCAAAGATCTTCTCCATGAAGCCCCAACTCACCCCAAAGAACCATCCACAGTTGGCAAGATCTTAGAAAGGGCATTTTCCACCAACTTCTCAGCTTCCTGGAACTTCTGCTTGGCTTGTTGCCAAATCTCGGAATCCTGAATTGTCTTCAAGTCACCCTTCACTTTCTGGAAGACACCTGACAAAAACGATCGCTATTTAGTGTTATGTACACTGATGAAGCAGCCACTATGCGCCAGGTACTAGATAAGACTATTTGCCTGTTATTCTACTTAATCTTCATAATAACTCAATGAGGTAGGTATTGATGTTATCTGCATTTTACAGATGAGTAAATAAAGTACTGAAAGGTTAAGAAATGTGCCTAAAGTCACACAGCCAGAGAGCCCTCATTCCTTCCATGCTGCCTTGATACTTATAATATATATGGAGCATTCATCAAGATAGCAATCAATCAACTGACCAGGCAATTGATAATGATTGTACTCCAGCTTCTAGTAGTGACTCAGAGGTCTATTTCTCTAAACGAGATGTCCACACGAGTTTGAAAAACCAGGTCAAAAAAAATGAAGAAATACTAAGAAATGGAAAACCTAGAATCAAGAAAAAAAATATGGCTCCAACACATGAAAGTGGCAAATGGGAGTCCCAAGATGACAGTTTCGTAGCTGGCCCAGAGGGTAATAATTCATATAGGAGCAGGAGGACAGAGTGTCCTAATGGGAGGTCTCCAGAGAAAAAAGGGGTTAGATAGAATAAATGATGGGAAAGTAGAATGGTGCATATAAAAGGAACTAAGGATAAGTCTGTAGAAAATAATTCAAGTGAGAAACAACAAGGCAATTACTAACTCAAGGAAAAACAAAAGACTGTACAAGAAAAGATATGTAATTTCAGTACTGCAACCTGGCTCTTCAGCAAACAGTATCTATCTGGTTATAATGATGCAGGCAGAGAATGCCAATTTAAATAAAACTATATCTGGTCCTATAACTTGTTGGATGACCTTGATCCAGACACTTCTGTTTCTGAGCTCAATTTTCTCAGCAGTGAAATTAGAAAGTGGATCCCTTCTGTATCTTTGAAGGTTGCCTAAGACCTGGCAAGGCTTGAAAGGCAGCCATTCACAGAAGTTACTTCCTCCTATAAAGAATGGTGGTTAGTGTGCTGTTAATATTTCCAGAAAATGAAAAGAAAGACTAGTTCTTTCAATAAATCTGAATAAAAGGGAGATATCACTAAACATAAAAGTAGGTAGCTAAATTTATAGCAACCTGGGCTAGGTAGGATTAATTTCCAAGGAGTTAATACAAATCAATAAGAAAATTAAACAACCCAATAGAAGAACGTGCTGATAATATGAACAAAATATTTAAGTTAAAGTATGTAAATGGATAATAAAATATGAAAAAGTGAGTAGATTCTTTCATAATTAGAGACATGTAAAGTGAAATGAATTACGATCTTTCACCTATAAGACTGGCAAAACATTTAACTTGTCCATACCAGTGCTGTCAAGGGAGTGGAAAGAAAGGTACTCTCACAGACTGTTTGGGAAAATGTTAATATGGGGATTATTTTTCCACATCTACTAGAACTTAAAATGGGCACACCTTTTGAACTTTTGAAATCTCACTTTTAGGAAATTATCCTGTGCGTATATTGAAAAAAGTTTACCATGATATAATATGTAAAAGGATATTCATTTAAGCATGGCTTGTTTCTGGAAAAATAATAAGCAAGTCAGCCAGGAGCTGAATAGCCACATTTCCCAGTAAACAATCCATAAAGGGTAGTCCCTGGTGGCAGCCTCTGGTAATGCAGGCGTAGTGATTAGGAGGCAGGCTCCTGGCTGCCACTCCTTATTGCCCTTGTTGACTCACCTTCAAGCGCCTTGTCAATGGTCTCAGCTCCTTTCTCAAGATCGGGTTTCAGCTTGTTGAAAACATTGTCTAATTTGCCGCGAAGATCCTCAAGAAAAGATGCTGAGGTCCCAGCGAGCAGGCCGCATAAGAGAAGAAGTTTCCAAAGCTGAAACATCTTTTGTCCTGGCAACTGGTCAGTCAGAGGAGGAGCAGGAGGGAGAATTACCCAGAGAGAAAAAGAATCTTTGACGAGCACCCATCACTCTTACACTTAACCTTCCTTTAAGATAGATGTGGTTACCTCCTGTTTTACAGCTGGGCAGCCACAGTCAGAAAGCTAGAGCAACTTGCCCAGAGGCACACAGGTGATGAGCGGAGGAGCTGGGATTTGAAAAGTCACACTTGACTGCAAGTCCATGCTTTTTTCCCAAAGTTCCTTTGCACAGGCTGGCTTCTCTGCCTGGAACATCTTTCCTCTTCTTCAAATTTTTACCTAAGTCACTTCTTACTGACTCTCCGGTTTCAGTAAGACATCATGCCCTCTGTGAAGGCCACTCCAGGCCCCTCCCAGAGTCTAGGCTAGGGGGTCCCACCCCACCATCTTGCTGCCTTCATTCTCTGATCAGAGTCCTGGGTACCAATTACCTGACGACTTGTCTGCCCCTCCCAGCAGGCTGTGAACTCCTTAGAGGAGGAACTATGACTTATTTCACTGTTGAATCCCCAGACCCCAGTAAAAAGCCTACACCCAGTACAGTGAGACAAATAAATGTTTGCTGAATAAAAATATGAATAAATGGGCAGCACATCATGATTCTGCATTGCTCATCAGTTTGGCGCTTCTCTTAATATAATTTCTCTACCTCTTAATTTGCTATATTCAGAATATTAGCTAATCCAAGCAGAACCATCCCTCTGCCTCTTGCTTCCAAAGCCTTCTGAAGACCACTGTGTGGGGGGTCATAGGGGGAAACCCACCACTCACAGGCTTGGAGGAGGATGCTCACGACTCCTTGCTCCCTTGCGCAGTCTCCTAGGGTTCTGCTGGTGGCGGTGGCCCTTAATATAGTGGCGACCAGATGGGATGCTGCCGTCAGAAGAAAGCCCTAGTTCCAGAGCCATCCAAAGAGACTCCAAAGTAAATAATTCCTGTCCAGGATGAGCAGAGAGACTTCCAAGCTAAAGGTCACCCAGGATGCTTGAATTGGAATGAACAGATAATGGGGAAGACTTTCTGCCAAGACTAAGACCAGGTTCTTGTGGAGCCCCCAGCTGCCAAGATGGTAGCCATTGTGGATGGGGGTTGGAATGAAGACTGAGAATGGATGAATTGGAGAATGTTCTGGTAAGAGGACCATAGTGATCATCCAGCCTAATTCTGTCATAATTCGGAAACTGAGGCTCAGAGAGGGGAAGCAACCAGCCAGAGGTGACCCAGCAAGACAGGGACAGAGACGGGGCCAGAACTGTGGCCCACAGAGAGTCAGGGTCAGCTACCAGAGAGGTCATTCTGACCTCTGTGTGTCTGAGTGTTCTACACCATCTCTCACGGTGGAGCTAGACTTAGTGTGAAAGTTTGCAAGGATGAGGAGCTCACTACCGCCCCCCTCCCAGCCTGCCTGCTCCATCCAGTGGCAGAGAGTTCCTCCTGAGGGTGAACAAAATCTGCCTCCACGTCACTCCATGTGTGGTCAACAGTGAGGCCCAGAAAGGTTAAGCACCTTGCCTGAGGCTGCACAGCCAGTATCAGGAGACACACCCCTAGGCGCATCTCAGGTCTCCCTCTGCACATTTGCCTCCATCTGCTCTACTCTCAGTGCAGCAGTCACAGGGGTCTCGCTCAGCTTAAACCCGACGTCCTACCATGGCCCATGGGACCATGACACTGGAGCCTGTGTCATCTGCTCACTGCCAAAACCAAACATCTCTTACCTCTCCCTCCAGGATCCCTACCCATCTTCCTTCTGTTCCAGAAGAATGCCCACCCCTTTCCTGCCTTGAGGCTCTGCACAGGCCATTCTCTCTGTCCAGGACTCCCCTCCCCGGGTGTCCCCAGCTCTCAACATCTCCTCAGAACCTCACTTACCACCCACCTGAGGTGGCCCCTCCCCATTGTCCCCTACTTCAGCTCCTTGCTGGCTTCTTTCATAGAAAGTCATCATAATTTGATACTTTAATTCTCTGCCCTCAGCAAATAGTTAACCACCCTGTGCTCTGTGGCTGTCCTCATAAGTGGGTCCCTACGACCCCGACCTGTCTTTAGAATGCTCCATGCTTCTCTCTGGAGCATCCTATAAAGCCAGCCACTACCTGGGAAGGTGGCAAGGGCCCCCTCACCAGAGAGGCTCAGAAATTGGACTAGATGACTGCTCAGCTCCTGTGTTACATGATGTGACTGTGAGCCGTGATTCTAAATTTCCCTGGTCTAGGTTTCAAAGACCGCTGCTGCACATGTTTATGATTCTTCCCCTCAAGCTTTCTTTCTCCCTGAGTCCAGCTGCCCTACGTGGATATCTTTCCCCCCAGGCTGCCTGTCTCTTCCCTTTCCTCACCCTCTCCTCCTTCCAAGACCCCCACCTCACCTGCTGTGGAACCACAGGGGCTACTGCTGGGGGGGGTTCCTCAGCATGGACCACACGAGGACAAAGTCAGCTTCTCCCACTGGCATCAGCCACCCTACACAGCTGAGCCCTGAGGTGACATAAATCGGAAGCTCTTATCCCCTGGCAGTGGGTCTGGGGAAGTGGCACAAGGAGGGGAGCCAAGCAGAGGATCTGCCCCGTCACAGGCAGCTCAAAGGCCCTGCTTCCTATGAGCCATATTCTCAGGGTCGCCCACCCTTCTGCAGCCTCGCAGGCCCAGCTTAGGTGAGAACAGGACTTGACCACACCCTCAAGGGAACCCCAAGTCTGGTCTACACCAGGCTAAATCCACCAAAGTGGGGAGAGGCCAGGCTCCCCTCCTTCCTCAGGTGCTCTGGATGGTACTCCTGACAGTGTATGGAACTCTGGAACACGCACATGCATGTTTGTACACACACACGTGCATGTGTACACATGAACAAGACAGCACAAGCTAGACTCATAGGAAGAAAACAGCGACATCTTCCTACCTACAATGAGGAGAACTTTTTACAGAATTGATGCGGTCTAAGCAAGCTGAGGAGTGGAGAGAAAAATTTCTTGGACTCTCAAGATCTGGTGGTAGTGCTTTTTTATTCAGAGAATAGCATGGGGGCAGGACCCATGGGCAGTAAGAGCTTCAATGTGTTGAGGGTAGAGCTAAATTTATAAGGCATAGATATGTGAGTTATTTTTTACCAGACAAGAGAAAGATCATGTAAAAAGTCACTAAAATGGTACCAGTGCAGGTGGGGTCTGGTTATTGTGTGGTCATATAACTTTAGATATGAATCAGGTCACATAGATCGGCATGTAGGCCAGGACATCTGGGTCTTCTCTCCTTGGAGCAACCTTGATTCACTTCATACAATCCCCCCTGAACCCATTTGGCCCTGAAATTCTTTGCAGATGTGGACAATGGTCAACCTTCTGTAACTCCTTCCAGCTGTATAAGGTCGTAGAGCTGTCCCTAAATGGGGGCCATAGGAGTATAAGCAAGAAGTTCAGTGGACTGGAAGGTTGCACCCATGGAGTCCAAGGCAGACAAGGTATACAGGTCCCCTGGAGATGAGAGAATCACTTGGTGAGAAGTGGTCCAGGGGACAAAACTTTGTTGGCCATGTGGAAGACAAACAGTGAAATAGACAACAAATTATAATAAGAAATATAAGCAAGATGATTAACCCAATGAATAAAGCTCTGATAGCAGTCCAGAGACCTGACTAGCAGTCCAGCCAGTCATTTAGGGGCAGGGTAGGGTTGGACACAGACCAGTAGTAGGAGTGAGCCTAATATAGTCATCCCAAATTTGATATAGTCCATCCTGTGTGTATCGATAGGCTGGGGACTTTACCTTAGGAACTCGTTGTTTATGATCCACCTGTGACCATGCGAATCTAGTTACTATTTGGACAGCAGAGTTAAAGGAAAACGTTTGATTGTGGTCAGGGAGTTCCCAGGTATCAGAGACAGATGGCCACAAGGAAACCTTATGATTAGTAATAGATGAATGTTGTAGATGAGAAGAGCTAGAATCTAACATCCATGAATGTGTACTATAGCTTATACTGAAAGATAATTTTTCTCTCTAAAATCACCCTCATTTTTTTTACAAAAGATAGCCAAATTAAGAGTAACTGGCTTGCAAAATAAGTGTAGTTTCAATAAAACTTGGCCCAATTATTTACGTAAGTGCAGCAAGGATAGCAATTGATCATATAGGCTCTTTTAAATCTGATTTGCTGGAACTTTTTATAAGGAATCTCTGATTAAACTTTAAAGGCCTCTAAAGGCCAGGAAAGCCAAGCCAAGGACTTCTCATTAGATTTTTCATGCAATCCCTACAGATTTGGGTGGATTCCTCTCTTCTCGAGGTCCCCCAAAATATTTCAGACTTCCAAGTGCCTGCCAGATAAGTGACCTTCCTTAAGGTAAGATTGTTGGAATCCCTGTAAACAAGGTACCAAGCCAATATTTCCAAGTGGCTTTATTCCAGAATGTCAACCTTTATTCCTCAAAGGCTGTATTGTCGAATCTGTGTCTGTATGTTCCTCTCAAATATGACATTCCAATCAAAGGCTTGGTTATATAATCAGTGTTCCCAAATGTGTCCTGTTATAAGGAAAACAGATTTCTATTGAACTTACGCAAATAACTATATTGCCATGAAAATAATCATACTCACTCATTCACTAAGTTTCCAAATTCTGGAGGGATCAGGTAGGGAGAAAAAGATAAATGTTTCAATTCTGCTCACAAAGGTATAATTTCACCAAATTGCTATAAGTAGTAGTTAGCATAAGAGAAAACAGAAAACGTTTTCCTTAAATCTGATAAAACAAAGCATCAAAAAATCCACAATATTTCAAATAAAAGTCATAAAAATTATAATCATCCTAATCAGTTCATTCAGTCCTGTGTAATCAATTCTGTATCTTAATCTTCTGTCCGCAGTTTCACGAGGTCATCAGTTTCTCAGTTAGAGTTATGTAATTTCTTACCCAGTTCAGTTTTATGATCTGAAAGTTTATCAGAAACCTGTATTCTAGAATCTTGTGTCAGAATCCATTCCATGAATTTCTCTGAAGATGAAACATATTTGCAAAAGCAAAAAACATCAGAGTAAAACAGCAACCATCTGCAAATGACAAAAGACTCAAAAGGGCAATTGACTAAGAAACTTGGCTACTTCCGTGACATACAACACTTCAAGATAATAACCAGAATTGTGGCTGACAACCAGGACAGATCAGAATTTTAGGAATCTTATATAATTTTGAAACATTTATATCAATAGCATTCACCCACATAATACCACCTAAGAAAGTTTATCATCACTTATTTGACAATGCTTTCCATGTAATTTAGTAGACCAAGTAAGCCTAATTAGTTTAGTATTTTCCTCCTTATAGGAAGAGAGAGAAAATTTCTTTAAGATGTCTCAGGAGCCCTCTGAGAATCCGCAGAGAAATTCTCTTCCTTCTTCCAGGTCAAAAGAAAGCCTTCAATCAGGACTTTTTGAATTCTGAATTCTGAATATTTTTTTTAGGGGGGACTTGTCAAAAATATCAAAGGGTTTTAAAACACTTGTTCAGATAGGAAACAACACTCACTGCAAAACATGCTCAGTTATCTATTCAAAGTGACAACAGAAACAGTCAAAAAATCTTGAGAGAGACCTCAGTCCTTCTGAACACAGGAAATCATCCTAACAAACATAGATCTCTGTCTTTTAGGCAGACATACTCAAACTTAAATAAGCTTTCAGTTACCAAAGATTAATTTATATCATGTTAACTTCAAGGACATTTGGGTTAATTTCTATTACACTTAGAATTTATATAAGCACTTACTTTAAGCCAATTAAACAGAGCTTTTAATTTTAGCCATAGCATCCAGAGGTAAAATATCATACATATATAACATACATATAGACACACATACAGAGTCTCCACAGCTATTGTTTTAAAAATTACTTCCATGAATCAGGTATAGTAATACAAATCTCACCAGCTATGAATCCAAATTTTGTTTTGAGCCTTTTTACTAATTTTTGTGGAGAAGTCATTTAAGATGCTGGATTTTTTGGCAAGGGCATGCTCATGGCCATTTTTCCTTTTTCCTTTTTTTTTCAGTCTTAGAAATGAGTGATGGGCTAGATAACAATTCCTGGAGAGGCAAGATGATAATCCTTTTTGAGATAAATGAATTGGGTGGAATCTGAACTGCCTCTAGAGCTATTTTCCCAGTATTGTATGGATTTTCTAGGAACAGTTGCTCTTGTTTTCCCAGAAACTGGGTTGTAACTCAAATGACATTACAGGTTGATCAACCTGTCCAACTACATCATAAAGGCACAGAGAAACCACTCAAGTTTCCTCCAAGGTGGAGTTTCTGGGGCATATCCCATCCAATTGAAAGTGTTTCCAATTAGTTAAAATGCACCCAAGGGGTGAGTCTCTGGGGATGCTTGGAACATACCCCGTGGCGGTAAAGCACCGTCAGTGTCTGAGTGACAGCGGACCGGACAAGGGTGCAGAGCCTGACTGCTGGCGTCAATATAGTTAAAAGATTTAGCCAAGTTCCGCTCAGCCCGGTCACTTGGTCCCTGAGCCAGCACAGGGCGAGCCAGGGAGACAGGAGGCAAAGGCCTGGAGCTGGCTGGGGCCTGGGGCTCCCAGCCCTAGGGTTGAGGTAAGTCCCTGGAAAAAGGTTTTCAAGTTTTTGATTTTACAGAAGGTCCAGGTCCTGCTCAAGTCCAGCCCAAACTTAACCTCGCCTTGGTGACAACAGAGGAGGTGACGAACTAGACAGGCAAAGAAATGACACAGCCTCTTCTCAAGGGTTATCAAGATAAGCATCATACAACTGTTCCCATGCTGGGGCACACTACACTGACAGGACAGTTTACAGAATACATTACAGGTCTCCTATGATCATAACCAACTCAGTGGATGCCTAAAATACTCAACAGGTCAACCGCCAAGAGAGGGCACCCCACTTGGGGCCCCAGGGTGATCAGGCCCAGAAACTGGGAGGGGCTCCCAGGAGTGGAGCCTTTGACCCTTTAAAGATATCTTTGTTTCTCAGTTGCAAAGCTCAAAATGACCACTGTAACTTTAAATTATCCTGGGTTATCTTGCCAGCTGTATACAGTTATCTCCATTTTGGGGGGGCCTTTCCCAAAGCAGCCACAACAAACAAGATAATTTCTAAAGATAGTTTGTTACGATCACCAGGAAAATCAGCCCCCAAACAGCCAATTTTAAGCTATTTATCAACACGGATGCAGACACATAGAAAAACCAGACACCAGCGAACTAGTTCCCAGATTTAGGATATAAAGTCCTACAGCCGTTCCCACTCCGAGTGTGCGCCCAGGCGGCCCTAGGAAGCAAAATGACAAAAGGAGATGAAAGAAAATGATCCATTACCTTGGAATTCCCCCTTGAACCTAGGGCAGTGCCCCACCCGTTGTTCTTGCTGTGGGGTTCCTATAGCAAGGGGTGATGGGGGCATCCCCCTGCATTGCATCGCTTGTATACCTTCCCTGTTATGCCTGGCAACAATAGCTGCCTGGCGAATGATCCCAGAGATAAAAGAATAATAGAAAAAAACAGTGAAGAATTTTCTGCTGATCTGGGGGACATTCTACCCAGTTACATCCTGGAGCCATTCTCCCAAGAAGGAGTTCCCATATTCAACCAAAGATTAGAGTTTGGTACTTTCCTTGAGCCGGAGTCCCAGTTGGGACTTTCCCATGGTTCAGAGTGTGGTCAGGAGTCACAGGGAGGGATACCAATCCAGCCTTAGGAAAAGAAACCTTCCACGAGAGTCTTGGAGATTGGCGACCGTCCTAGTGACTTAAGTGGTCAACCCATGCCTATGTAAAATTTATGTGTTAGAGACAGGATTAGAAAGGAATGGATTAGTTCACTCTCCATCACCCTCAGGCTTAAGATACTGATTCTTTTCAGGCTGAACGCCATGGTTTACCCCATAGAGTAGCCATGGGCAGCAAATGTGGATTCATACAGCTGTCCAAGAAGGTTCCTGATGAATAAGTGAATTTAGATCCATCCTTGAAAATGAGGGAGTCACAAGGAAGAAAAGCACACTTACCAGAACTTCAGCTCACAAGCCAGTGGAGCAAGACCCCCATATGGGCCCCCAGAAGAAATGATCCGGGCTTAGTTAGCCAAGGAGTGGAAAGAAAGATTTCTTGGACTCTCAAGGTCTCGTGGTAGTGCTCCTTTGTTCAGAGAATAGCATGTGGACAGGACCCATGGGCAGTAAGAGCTTCAATGTGTTGAGGGTAGGGCTAAATTTATAAGGCATAGATGTGTGAGTTATTTTTTACCAGACAAAGGAAAGATCATGTAAAAAGTCGTTAAATGGTATCAGTGCAGGTGGGGTCTGATTATTGTGTTGTCATATAACTTTAGACATGAATCGGGTCACACAGATCACCATGTGAGCCAGGATGCCTTGGGCTTCTCTCCCTGAAGCAGCCTTGATCCACATCAGAATCATGGAGACCAAGTTACCACTGTTCTGAATGAAAGAGCTCGCTACCCACAAAGGAAGACTTGGCCTCCACAGATTGCCTGGATCTGTTTTTTCCTTAAAGACTTTAGATACATTTATCCAGCAAAGCCCACTGGAAAATGAAGCCAATACTAAGGAAATGAGAAAATATATCATTTGAATGCCTAGATCTGGCTGTACCTGAAGTCATATATACCCCTGGACTTTTCAGTTCAAATAAATTTCTCCCTCTGTCTTTTTTTATTTTTGCTGAAGCCCATGTGAGTTGGATTCCTGCCGCTCAAACCCACAGCGGTCCTGACTCATGTATTCGTAGACTCACGTTGACCTCCTCCCTTCTGATGGCTGCTTGAAGGTCACACACTACACTCAAAACACCACAGGGGCCGGCCTGGTGGAGCAGCAGTTAAGTTTGTACTTTTCGCTTCGGAGGCCCAGGGTTCGCCGGTTCGGATCCCGGGTGTGGACATGGCACTGCTTGGCAAGCCATGCTGTGGTAGGTGTCCCACATATAAAGTGGAGGAAGATGGGCATGGATGTGAGCTCAGGGCCAGTCTTCCTCAGCGAAAAGAGGAGGATTGCCAGCAGTTAGCTCAGGGCTAATCTTCCTCAAAAAAAAAAAAAAATCACAGACACCAGAGTCAGATGAGTGCTTAGAGCTCGTCAATTTAACCTCATTGCTAGGAAGTCTGGGGAGCTTGTGGCCCAGAGGCGGAGAAAGACTTGTCCACGGCTGCACAGTGACCGCGAATCCCGCTTAGTTTCCTCTTCTATTGCACATCTTTTAATTTTCTTGGGATTTTATACTCTGGGCAATACTCTTTTTAAAAAAGGTTAAACAAAATTACCTGGGAACTCTGAGGTGCTTGAGCCCCATCCCCAGCTAACTTGGGTTGGGCTGTGTGCAGGCTGTCCGAGGGTAGTTGACCAGAAATGGAAACCGCCAGACGAGACAACTCCAAGTGACTTCCGCCCTTGAGTTCTCTGAGCCAAGACCCCACCCGAAACTTGGGAGCCCCAGCTCAGCCTAGACACGACCCTGATAGCCCTCCAGCTCACAGACACAACACTTCACAGTGTAGCCTGACTGTGTTGCAGAAGCTCAGACCCATAAGAGCAGACTATTCATAATAACAACTGCCATTTATTTGGCGCCTGCTGTGTACCAGGTGCTTTTCCTACTTCATATTATTTTGTCAGCAACCTCGCAGGGGGTGTTACTGCCCCCATTTTTTGAATGAGGAGCATGAGGCTCAGAAGAGGAGGATGCCTTGCTCGTGGCCACAGGGACAGGAAGGGGCAGAGCTGGGAAGTAAACCCACATCTGCATCCTCCCAGACTGAGGACGGCTGCTCCAGTTTGCAGCCACCTGGGAGCAACAGCGAGTCGCGTCCTTCTGACCCCGACACCCAGCACCCAGTAGGTGCAGGCGAGTGCCTGGTGGCTGCTGTGGCCCTAACACTGGGCTTGGGGCTCCAGGTGCACTTTCACTATGAGTCCTCGCGACAACCCCGGGAGGACGTCTTGAGATCCCCATTTTCTGGTTAAGGAAACAGGTTCAGAGAGGCGGCATGGTTTGCACAGACCCCACAAGGACAGGAACTGAGCATCTGGGTTCTACCCATGTCAACTGAGGCCACCTGGAAGGGCAGGACAGTCCTCAGGCTTGAATATCCTGTTTATCTCTCGGCCTCTGCTGTTTGAGTTGGTTGTAACACCGGGTACGTTGGGCCCATGTCAACCCGGAACAGGCTACAGGAAACCCAGAGGGTGTCCACTTGGCATCAGGCTGGGAGCACTGGCAGAGACTCAAGGGCATTCTGTCTCCTCTGCTCACCCACCTGCAACTCAGCAAGGACCTGGTGGGCCTGTCCTTCACAGGGACATGGCCAGGGTGAAGGATGGGGTAGGACTGGTGGCTTGGGCGCTAGCTTTCCTCACCCTGACTGCGGTTCCACCATTGGAGCCCAGAGCAGAGAGATGGCGGCAGCCCAGGTCCCCAAGCCTGGGGCCGGGACCCGGAGAGCCCAGTCCAGTACAGCCTCGCCGGATGGCCTTGGAACATCGTCAGACCCCCTTCCCTGGCTGCCTGGCACCCAGTTCCGCAAACATCTGAGGCCCCTCTCCCTCCAGTTGTGGGGCGCAGAGCTGAGGGCTATGCTGACATCTCGTGATGAGAGTTCTTCCCGCCCCAGGAACACCGCCCAGGGGGCTGAGTGTGACGCAGTGGCCTTAGACCTGGTGTTGGCCCCAGTTCCTAGATCCCAGTGGAAAATGGAAATCTAAAGGGTGCCAAGGGGACTCTGAGGGTGGTGATCAGAGCCTAGCTCTGGGGTTTGGCAGGCCTGGGTTCGAATCCTCTCTCTGCCTGTTGCTGGCTGAATGACCTGGACAAGGGGCGAGCCTCAGGTTCCTTATCTGTGAAATGGGACTAGCATCAGGAGTGACCTCCCAGGCGCATTGTGACGATGAAGCAGGATAATGTGTGTGAAAGGGTCAGTGTGTGGTGGGTCCTCCACACACGGTGACAACAATGATGACAGAGATTGTAATTACGCTGATTTCTGGTCACTTCTCTTCTCTTTACCTCAGTTTCCCCCTCTCTGTATATGGCCCTGCCCCCACAGGGCTGTTGAGAAGATTCAGTGAGACAGTGCATCCAATATACTTAACACTCAGTTACTGGAATTACGCTTCTTATTTTTGAGTGTGGTGAAGACTCGATGAGCTGAAATGGCTTCAGAGCTTCAATATACTGGTATCCACCAGTTCTGGCCCTGCTTGCTGCTGGTGTAGGACCCTTGGCAGGAGCCTTTACTCATGGAGCCTCAGTTTCCCCTCCTGGGCCAAGTTAGGGAAGTCAGAGAATGATGGTCTCCTGTACAACTCACGCTGATTGCAGGGGCTGGATCAGCCCTCTGAAGTTGCAGGGCTTGCGGGGAACGAGAGATAAGCAATGTCTGCCACAAGTTCAGGACAGGCCAGTGGAGTGCCACTGCCTGCCAGTGTGGACCAGGGGCTCCCAAAGGGCCTTGCAGCCTGGCAATGGGCACACCTCCACCGCACGTTCACAGACCGTGGGACTCCAGGACCTGCCTGGTGCTGGGGATGGAGGAGGAGCCCGGATCAGGACTCCAGGCCCAGCTCTGCAAACAACCTGCTTTGTGACTCTAAGCACGAGGCTCCTTCTCACACAAGGTCTTAGTTTCCTAACCACAAAATGAAGGGAATACGCAGACAGCGGCTCCCTGGGGCCTAAGACTGGTGAGGAGAGGCTGCAGCTGCTTGCTACCTTCTCACCAGCTGGGGCAACCCCACACTCTTGCTCTGAGCAGGAATCCCACCAGCTCCTTGGGCATGGTGATAACCAGCCCCTCTCTGAGGCCATAAGGTATCATCCCCAGGACATGGCACACAGGAGACACTCAATAAATGCTTATTACAGCGTGCACAAGCATTTCTCCCTATTGCACACGTTTTAATCTATGTATCTTATAAGCTTGGTCTTGGAGTCAGCCTTGGGTGTGCATCCCAGCCTTTCCCCTTGTTGGCTGTGTGACAGCAGGCAAGTGTCCTAACCTCTCTGAGCCTTTGTTTTTTGCCGTAAAATGAGAATTAGAATGATCTCTACTTCTAAGGAGCTGCTGGGAGGACCAAATGAGGAAATCTCAGTAGAGAGCCCAGCCTGGGCCCTGCCGGGGAGGGTGCTCCATGAATGATAGCTATCATCATTATTACTACTGCAACAAGTAGTAGTGGGTAGTGGCCTAGCACAGCATTTGGGAGCCAGGGAAATTGGGACCGTGACAAGGGACAGTGTGTGCAGTACTTAAAACACGACAGGCCTGGGTTCAAATCCTGGCTCTGCCACTTACGAGCTCTGTGACCTGACCTTCTCAGAGACTCAGCTTGCTCACCTGTAAAGTGGGCACAACGGGTGGATGAGGGCACGCATTAACACGTGGAAACCCTGGGGAGCACTCTCTAAGGGTTTGCTGTTGTTCTCCCAAGTGAATGGGAGCTCCAGCAGGCTGGGATTCTGTCTGTCTGTCCCCTGCTGTGTGCCCAGTGCCGTAAGGGTGCCCCACTCAACACATGCCCACAGAGTGGTTGTCATCATACTCAGACCAGGGACCTTGCCCACGGGGGCTTTCCCCGAGGGAGAGCACTGTTGCCAGCACGTTCCTGCATCTCCCCCTCTGCCAGACGTCCTGCACTTCCAATGCCTTAGACCCACCTCTCCTCTCTCTCTCGCCGGCCCCTCCTTGTTCCCAGCGACCCCAGGTCTTTGCAGTGGCTGGAGCGTGGGCTTTTCCCTCAACTGTGTGGCCTCAGGTATCCCTGGCCTCCATAAGTCTGTCGCTTGTGTGCTCTGGGTGCCAATGTCGGGCTCAGTGCTCCTGCAGTTGCTGTGATGGTGCCATGAGAGGATGCCAGTCCAGGGCTGGCACAGACTGGGCTGCAACAGCGCCCCTTCCTGCCCAAACAAACCCTCCAGGACATGGGTATGCGGGCACACAGAGTGTCCTTGGTGGTGGGTGGGGAGGCTGGTACTCTCAGAGGCCATCTGAGGTCCAGGCAGCACATCCGCATCACCCCAGAAAGAAAGCCATGAGAGCGCTTCCTGTGGTTCTGCCCTTTCGCCCTCTCCGGGGTCCAGCTGTGTCCTCGCATGGCAGATATTTGCCTTTCAGGGACAAAGGCCTCAGCCATGAGGGTCGTGGGGCACATTTCTCATTGAAAATCTCTAGCGAGGTGTTAAGGATTAACTGTCTCAGGCCTGGGACACGCTACGTTGGCATAACTGCCAATCCCCAGCCATGGCAGCTTCCTGGTCACGTGGACCCAGCCCTTAAGCTCCAAGCTGGCATCTGAGCTGCCCTCTTTTTTCCAAACACAGCTCAGCTCCCTTACAGAAAGGTCCTTGAAGGTCATCCAACCCACTGAGACCAGAGAGGGCGCAGCCAGGTTGAGGTTGCGGAGGGCGGGGGTAGGGCTGCGATGAGACTCTGCTCACAGGCTCCCTCTCCCCTACTCGAAGACAGATGGATAGATGTGTACCCAACTCCCATCCACCAAATAAAATTTCTTTACTTTACCATAAAAAGATGGTCATTTTGCTTTTGAAAGCAGTTGGGCACAAATCATTCATCTGATTTATATAGGCCCCCGTTTGACACAGTCTACTCAGGAATCCTTGCCAAATAAGAAAGATCAGAGTAACAAGTGTTTCCAAACATGCTGTCAATTTTATGACTGCTAAATATAACAATTAATAAAGTTGTGATAATGTTACAGTCTCAAGACCTTTAATTAGACTTCTAGCAATGTTGACACTTCTCTCATTTTGGAGGTAACGCATTTTGTGTTTTTCAGCTCTCGAGCACTTTCCTCAGCCCCGGGCTCTGGGTCTGGGACACCTACTGAGGTTAATAGCTCCCTTGGTCCAAGCCCTGGAAAATGGGGTGCTACCTCCCATGGACCAATGGTTGGATGGGGGTCTCTATGGAAATTTCCACTTGCAGTTGGAAGGGTCTGACTCCTTCCCCGAGTCCCTTGAAGTCTGGGCACCTTTTCTTTTTTTTACCTTGAGTCCCCCAGAGCTGGCACAGGGCCTGGTCTAGAGCAGGAATCAAAAGACTTTCGTGGGAGGAAAGAAGGGAGAGAGCATGGAAAGAGGGAGGGAGGGATAGAGGGGAGAATGAGAGAGGAGGACAGAAGGGAGAAGAAAGAGAGAGAGGGAGAAGAGGTGAGTTGTCCCACCAGACCAGGAGAGCTCTAAGGGCAGGGACCACTTCATCTCTGAGGTCCCAGTGCCCAGCACAGGACCTGGCTTGGCTAACTGGCGTTGACTGACCATCTGATTGACTGACTGAGTGAATGAATGAATGGGCAAAAGAATGAGGTCAATGGCCCCTTGATGTGAGTGAGTTCTGAGTCCCTCCTTGGTCTTAGCTGATCTCCGAGAATTTGACTTCTTGTCCGCCTGCACGTTGTGTTATCTTCCAGATCCTCCTGCTGAAGTGAATGGGACTTCTCATCCATCTATCTGTCCCTTCATTCATTCATTCGTTCATTCATTCGTTCATTCATTTAACAAATGTACATTGTTTTGTGCTGGGACCACTTGCCAATTTGATAACCATTTATTGAGCACCTCCTGAGTGCCAAGCCCTGTGTTAGTCAATGGATCTCAGTCCTTGTCCCAGGGATGGTCCACCCTCCAGGGCAGTAGATGGGCCACTGCGATCAGCTCATGACTAGTGGGAAACATGCTCTCATCATTTACTCCTCCAAACAACCAGGTGCAAGGACTATTTTATCCTCATTTTATAGACAAGGGAACCGAGGCACAGAGAGGTAAAGTGAACAGCTCAGGGTCATACACCTGGTAAGTGGCTGAGCTGGGATTTGAACCCAGGTAGCCTGGTCCCAGAGTCCATGTTCTGAGCCGCTTACATTGCACTGTCACTTATAGCCTAGTAATTGGCACCCTCTCTGCCTGGGTGAGTCTTTCAAGGGCATGAAACTCTCGGACTTGTCTCTGTTTCCCTAGCATCACCCAGCCCAAGGTCTGTGTCAGAGGAAGTACTCCATAAAAGTGTGTAGGTTGGAGGAAGGCATGTTAGCCCTTTCTCCTCTGCTAGATTGGGGCTCCTTAAAGACCAGGGATCATGGCTCTGTCATCTTTGTGTCCCCAGCAGCCAGCTTAGGGCCTGGCTTGTGGTGAGTCCCAATAAATACTATATTGAATTAAAGTGGAAAAAGAGAGTTAATTGGCAGACTGACTGGTTGAATAGATAAATGTAGGAGATGAGATCCAGAATCTAACAAGAAAAATCCAAAATCCCATCCCTCCCTCCATTCTTCCACCTTTCCTTCCACCCATCCATTCTCCCATTCCTCTATCCATCCATCCCTCCATCTATCCATTCTCCCATCCATCCATCCCTTCTCCCATCCTTCCTTCCATCCACTCATCCCATCATCCATTCATTCATCACATGTTTATGGAGATTCTATGCCCGCCCTGCCCCATGCCAGGCTCTGGGCCCCAGCGAGCACTCATATGCGGGTCTACTCTCAGACACCACCAGCAGTGGGTGGAGGCAAACAACCACACTGACAATTACTTTCCACAAAGCAGGTAACATTCTTGAAAATGTTCTGTACTTTGAATACCCCATGCAAGTTTTCCCTATTGTTGCTTCAGCTGTTGTCCTGGGCACAGAGCCTGGTCCTGATGAAGGCCCTTCATAAACACTGAATTGGGTTGAATTGAGCACTTTGGGACTTGAAAGAGGAAATGGTATGACACTATGGTGTAGGCGGAGACAGATAATATGGAAGACAAACGTTGGCAGAATTGCCAAACTTGGGGTAGCTCTGAGTATATTTGTCCTTCAGGGCCTTTTGGTAATTAACCAGACCTCAATTTGAGTCCTAACCCTGTTGCGCTCTAGTTGTGTGACCTCAGGCAAGTTACATCACCTCTCTGAGCCTCCATTCCTCATTTGCAAAATAGAGATCATGCTAGCTCATTTGTAAAGTTGGTGTGAGGGTTAGATGAGATTTAAGCCTGGAAAGCAGTTAGCCTAGTGCCTGGCACACAGTCAGTGCTCCGTAGAGATAACTCAGCAGTGTCATCCTGGGGTAAGGATTAAGGGGGGAAATCAGGGCAGGGTCTCTATCCTGACCCTGCTTCTGACCAACTGTGTGGTTTTAGGCAAGGCGAGTCAGCTTTCTGAACCTCCTCTCCAAAATCAGGTGCTAACCCTCGTTAGCAGGGACTGGGGATACATTAAACAAAAAGGAGAATGCTAAGAGATCTGGAGCCTTACAAGGTGGCCACTCAACTAAAAGCGGAGGAGAAAGTGCACAGGAAAAAGCAGAGCTCCCTGCCTTTCCTCATGGGCTCATGTCTCGTGGGACCTCTGCTCACCACCACCCTCAGGCTTCCCCATCTCTTCTGGACCCTTACTGGGGCCTCTTCTCCAGCCTGCTGGATCCGCTTTGCATCAACTCCTCCCAGTGCCCAGAGCCAGGTTTGAGGATGTCACACCCCCACGGATCTCCCCATCCTTCACAGCGCCTCTTTTATGAAGCCCTCATGGACCCACTAGCTGGCCCTTTTCACTTTCTGCCCTGCAGTTTTTGAACAGGTCTCTTCCTTGCCTATAGACACACACACACACACACAAGATTGTCAACTCTGGGAGGCCAAGGTCTATCTGGGATTCATCTCTTGTTTCCCGCTATGGCTGACACAGAATGAGCTGAAATGTTTGTCAATTGCATCTGCCAGGTTTCTTCGGGTTGCTTGTAATAGAAAACACAACCCAAACTGACTTAAACGTGAAAGGGAGTCCTCGACTCGTGTAACTTTCAGGAATGGCTGAATCCAGTGCTCCAAGGAATCTCTGGGACTCTGCTTCTCTCCCTGAGTTGGTTCTGCTTCCTTCTTCAATGTCTTCATTCTCAAACTTAGTCCCCACTCACAAAGGGTGGCAGAAACGGCCACCAGCAGCTCCAGGCCCACAATGTCTCTTAACATCCCAGCAGAAAGAGGGTATCTCTCCAAAGTCAAGGGCTGATCCCCATTGGCCCAGCTGGGGTTACTTGCTGAGCTCTGAACCGATCACTGTGGCTGGAGTGAAGGAATACACTGACTGGCCAATATGAAAACATTATACCTGCAAAGAAGGCAGAAATGCAATGGTCAGAGGGGCATGAAGACAGCCAGGGGAGCATGGCCAGGGGAAGAGCTGGTTCCAAGGAGGAGGAAGTAGTGTCATGCTGTGGTCAAGTAAGATGAGGCTGACAAGGGTCCACTGGTTCCCTCAACACGGAGGTCATTGAGGACCTGGTGAGGGCTGGGTTGTGGGATGACCAGCAGAAACCAGATGCGTGAAGAGCTGAATGTATCCCAAACAAGCATGGTGCTCAAAGGGTGACCCGTGGACCAGTAGCATCAGCCTCTTTGGGGAGCTTGCAGGAAATGCAGAATCTCAGGCCCCAGCCAGACCAACAGCACCAGAACCTGCATTTTAATAAGGGCCCCAGATGGTTCTTATGCACCTTCAAGGGTGAAAAGCACAGCTCTGTGCGACATGGCTGGAAAGGGGAAGAGAAGGGAAGCGGGGAGCTGGAGGGAGTGGGGCGTTGATGGAGGGACCTCGATTCATCCTAAGAAGGGAGAGACTGGAACTCGTTTTCTTGTGCCTTCTTAACAGTGAGAAACATTAACTTTCTGCTCACAATGTGAAACCTCGTTAATATTTTGCAGGACACTATTGCAGATTTGTGTAAATCACATTCACATCAAATGTGACCTGGATGTCTTTGCTGCCTGATTGTTTGCTGCTGGACCAAGCATACCAGGTGCTGTGGGCCCCGCAGATACTTTGGGGAGAACACCAAAGGCAGCTCCACTTCCCTCCTTTCTCCCTCCTTTGTCCCCCCATCTGGCTCCACGTGACTCTCCTCCAGGCCTACAGTGACCCTCGGGTTGTCCACGGAGACAGTGCCGGCAACAGGAGGTTGAAAAAATGAGTGCTGTCTCATGTGTCCCCGAGCCAGAGCGGCCCTGTGAGCCCCCACAGCTGGTGTGTCTTCAGGCCATCAGTCCACGTGACACGAGGGAGGCCTGGAGAGGACCGAGCTCTGGGGTCTCGGTGCAGGGTATGGGGAGATTCCTGGGAGCTTGGGGCCCTCCTCTCACTGCAGCCTCCCCATGCCCCGGCCCTGGCACCTCCAGGGTGTGGTCTTTTGGTTGTCACACTGTGAGTTTCTCCCCAGGGCAGAGTCATAGAACCAGGGGGTGGCAAAAGGGCTCGGCTTCATGCATTCCAATTCCTTGTGGTACTACTGGGGAAACTGAGGCCAGAGCAGCATGGGGACTCAGCAAGGACACGGCAGAGCAGTCGTAGGCCAGGAGAAGAGCCTATGGGATCACCGTTCCCTGAGGCCCTGGACATCCCCACCTCCTCCCTCTCTGCCAGCAGACCTGGGTTTGAATTTCGCTCTGCCTCCTTCCAGCAGAAATGGGCCAGGCAGCTAGCCTCTCTGAGCCTCAGTTTCCTCATCTGCAACACAGGTATATTAAGAGCCACCTCCCAGGGTGTTGTGAGGCCCCCAGGAAATGATCCACGTGAGGTGCCCAGCACAGTGCTGGCCATGGGATAAAAACAAACAAATAGCCAAGGTCTGTTAACTATCACAATGTCATAGCTATTATTAGCCCTATTTTTCAAGTGGGGAGACTGAGGCACACAAAGGTTAAGCATCCTATTAGGCCTAAGAACTGGGAATTGATCCCAAGAGTTCTGACTCCCCAGCCCATACATTTAGTCATTATCACTTCTCTGAGCCTCAGTTTCCCCATATTTAAAATGGAGCTAATAATACCGCCCTTGAGAGATGGTTTTGAAAACTAAACAGGATCATGAAAGCCAAGTTCCCAGCACAATACCTGGCATAAAATATGCTGCTTTATACAAATATCTTCATATTCTGTGTAAGAAACACAGATTACCAGGGTCATGGCTCCACCTTGTGGTGAAGTCTGGGAACTGCGCCTCCATCACCAACCCCCAGACCTCGCCTGGAGCCTGCCCCTGCGTTCTTGTTGCTCCCCCGGCTTGGCCGCTGTGGGTGGGGGAGTGTGGGGTGGGGATTACCCTGTAAGATAGATTATATCTGCACTCTCATCTTGCAGAAGAGGAAACTGAGGTTCAGAGAACCAGTAAAAGGGCAGGATTTGAACTCAGGTCTACTTGACCCCAAAGCCTATGCCCTTCACTGTCGCGCCAAAGAGCCGCGACAGCGTCCACCCACCCCACGAAACCCACACAGCATCATGAGAGTTTCATGTAAAACAAGGGTCCGGGGCTTCAATTACGTGGGGTCAGCAGGCCCGACATTCCTGCTCATTCCCACCCACTGGGAAGGTCCTGGGGTTCCAAGGCCTCTGAGGCCAGGATTCTGACCTTCTGGAATTCTGCTGTTATTCTTCAATTTTATCTTTTCCGGGCAGATCCTGAAGTGTTACTTACACACTGAAAAAGGGATTTTAGAGCAAATTTCTTATACAGGAGAGGAAGGCAGAGGACAGTGGAGCAGGAAGTGGGGATGCAGCGTTACAGGGCGACAGGGAGCTTCACGTCTGAGTCCTAGATGGCTTACAGCCAGTCCTGCAGCCTGGTCTTACGCACCTTACTGGAATGCCATCACCCTGTTGGATGGAGCCTCCCAGCTTCAGTGGTCCTCAAGAATCCTCAAACCCTAGGCTGTAAGTCAGACCAACTGCAGGAAGGGGGAGGGACCGTCATTGCTGGTCCTTCCTCCATTAGAGCAGCGTTCCTTTGGTTCGGTTCTTAGAGGCCCGTTTGCCTCAGTCAGCCCCACGCTGAAATATCTACCCCGGAGAGGTACTCCATCGCACCAGTTTTGAGCATCTCCAAACCCATGCGCTAATGAAGGGACTATTTGTGGTTTGGCTGTGGGAGAACATTGGTGGGTAAATCAAAGTGACAGTCCCTCGAGATGGGGTCAGAGAGTTCCAGAGTGACTCTCCAGGGTTAAACATCCTTACCGTAGTCCTGGCAGGGGTCCTACACTGATCCTACAGATAAGAGGACCACTGGGTCTCTGCAACTGACAGCAAAGAGAGACAAGAGAAGATGCCACCATGAGAAAGACCTGCAGTGGCCACGGGTTTTCCAGAGCCTCCTCTGGCCTGTGGTCTTGTCCCCTCTCATTTCCCTGACACTCATCATCAAGGGAAAGGCCTTTGGAGACTATGCATATTTTACAGATGGGAGAAGAGAGGCCCAGAGAGAGGACGGGACTGGCATAAGGTCACCCAGAGAACTGGTAGCTGAACTGGATTTGAACCCAGGTCTCAGGATTTGAACTCAGGCTCCTTTTGGTCATCTTCTCAGCTTTCACCACAATCATGGAGACCTCCCAGGGAAGCAGCAAGAGGACTCACAGGCTCCCCAGGGAGACTGTAGGCTGCCCCTCCTGCCTGAGGGGGTCCCATTTCCTCCTCTGCCTCCTGCCTGGGACCCAATCTGAGTGAGAAAGCGAGAGAGAGGCAGACATGGCCAGAGGCAGGCTGTGATGACAGTCCAGAAGATTGCCCAGGACAGCTCTGCTCCCTTGTCCACCTCCACCCCCGCCCCCCACAGAGGGCATAGAGGGTGTGGGAAATAGAATGGAAATGCAATGATTTTTTTTAAAGTCCTTTAAGACTCAGAAATCAGTTGCTTCTGCTGGAAAGCTTCTCTCAATTGTGTAGTGGAATATCCCAGGAATCTCACCACAGTGCTCTTCCCCATAAAGTGGGATAGCCTAGAAACCTAACCATAACACTAAGAACAGCCTCACTCTAATACAAAGGGAAAGGGCTAACCCAGAAACCTAGCGGTAGTACCTCCACTGTGGAACGAAATGTTCCAATTACTGACTCTGAAGTGGTATATTTTAGGAACCCCATTGTGATAGTCCCCCCCACGGGGTGGGATAGCCCAGCAATCGCACAGCATGATCCTTATGGAGTAAAAATTTCAGCAATTTCACTAAAAGGTGAATCGTTCTAGTGACTGACCCCAGGAATCTCGTGACGAAACTCTTCACCGTGGAGATTAGTGGGAGCTCCCCCTCAACACTGACGCCTGCGGAGCAGGCTGTCCAGAGACGCCGCTCTGCCCCTGAGCGCTGCGGACGGGCTCCTCCAGAAACCTCTCTGGACCAAGAATCACCGTGGAATAGGGTGGCCTGGAATCCCACTGTGACAGTAATCACCGTGTTCTCAGGAACCTCACTGTAACGCAGGAACCTGGCTTTAGCGCTCAATACCCATCCATGCGTGGATTCTGTTTCCGGGGGGCTCTCCGTGGCCCCAAGGACCTTTGAGAAAGGACTATTCAACACGGAAGAGGAGGGTCAGATGGGGGACAATGGGGATGGGTATGAGAAGAAAAAACTTACTTTCAATCAGCCAGTTAATAAAAGAAGCCGGCAAGTGTTTGTCCTGGGAAAAACCAGAAAACCCACATTAATTGAGCACCTACTGTATGCCAGGCTGTGCCTCTCAATCTTCACAACAACCTTGCAACAGGGATTCTAGACAAAGAAGAGGAGACTCAGAGATGTGAACAGCTTTGCCCGAGTCATACAGTGAGCTGGTGGCAGAGCTGGTCCTAAAGTCTGGACTCTCGACTCTGACCCTGGACAGCTGAGTGCCGGGAGGCCACGGGGCTGTTGGTCCCAAGGTCCCAGAAGATCCTATTTTGAGGAACAAAGCACATTCCTCATAATTCAGGACTTGCCCTGAGTCAGGGGGCCTGGCAGGATCACATTAATGCATAGAAGAAGCTGGGACAGGAAGGATGTGGATGAGGCCACCGTGGACCACCCCTCCCCAGTCTGGGCCCCCATGTATTGTGATGCCAAGTAACTAACTTGATCGCTTGCTTTAAATATTTAAATCAAGGATAAAGGGGATAAACCGCTAGTTATTGAGTTCCTACTCTGTGCTGGATGAATAACCAGACCTCTTCTCATCTAATCATTATACTATATTTCATGCATGCTGGGATACCATTGATTAAGATACAATTTAATGTGCCACAAAGAAAATTTGGAACTTAAACTATGGCACACCGTTGAATATAAGACACGTGCCAATTTTAGAAATGTTACAATGTCGGGGAAAGCTGTGTCTTGGAAGTGATGATCTATGATAACTTTACGTGGGTATGATAATCATCCTCATCTGATAGACGAGAACATTGAGGCATGGAGAAGGAAGGAGACTTGCTCGAGGTCACACAGACCACCAGCTGAGCCTGGACTCGGCTCCAAAACCATGGCACATGAGCCTCTCTTGATCGGACAGCTAATGGGCACATTTGCCCGGCTGAGGAGACTCCAGTGAGTGGTGGGGTGGGGCCACCACTGACCTAGTCTCAGAGGTGAAAGCATGGCTAATCTCAGAAGATTCCTCAGGAGACAACTAGTTGCTCGTACCTGAAAGTCCAGGCGGTGATGCTGCTCAGACGACAGGGGCACTCGGGACAGAGCAGAGTGGAGGTTCCCAAATGACCCAAGTGAGGGGACATCTGATGGAGAGAGAGAGGTGGCAATGGGAAGGGAGGACGAGAGGAGGAGAGATCAAGAAACACAGACTCCTAGAACTCATTCATTTGTCCCTGTCATACGTAGACTCATCCAGAAGAAGGAGATGATTCCAAAGTGGTTGGAAAAGACGTTGTAGCTCCAAAGCCCTACCATCTTCTAGCAGAAGAGAGAGGAGCATTCTCAGCTTGGCAGGTAGTAATCCATCCATCCATCCATATCTCCTTGTTGCCTGCCTTACCATCATCTTTCTACTCATCTTCCCACCTATCCACCCACCCATCCACCTAATGTTCCCTCCCTCCCTTCCTTTCATCCACCCATCCTCTATCTTTCTCTACAGTTTCCTTTTTTTCTTCCTTCACTCAATTAATCCATATATTATCTATGCACATGTCTAGCCATCTTCCCACACGCCTAGCAATAGATCCTTCTATCTTCCATTCATCCACTGTCTCATCCATCCATATATGTACCCTTTCTTCTATTCATCCTTTTATCCAGCCATCTTTTCTTCCTTCTTTGCTTTCATTATTTTATCCATTCTTCCTTCCTTTCCTTCTTCTTCCCCTCCATCCATCCACGTATCCATTCACCTTCTTCTTTCCAGCTTCTCTTATGTCCTTCCATCATTTTATCCACCTTCCCTCTATCCTTCCATCTATTCATCCACCCACCTAAATTCCCTTTCTTCCATTGTTCCTTCCTTCCATTCTTTTCTTCCATAGTATTCTGTCCATACTTCCTTTTATTTATCCATCCACTCATCCATCCATCTATCCATATGTTCTTCCATACATATTTCCATTTTTCCATTTTATCATTCATTCATACTTCTGTCTTTTGTCCCATCCATCCATGTTCCTCCCTTTCATCTCCAGTTCATACTCCAACAAAGTATATATGGAGTGCCTACACTGTGCCCCAACTAGGAACTATGAGACAAATACAAAAAAGAATACAATAGAGCCCCTGCCCTCAAGGAGCTTCTGTTCTAGTGGAAGAAACAGCCCAGAAACAGACAATTACTGCACAATACGATAAAAGTGATGGAGAGGTGTGCACAATGTCATGGTCGTCCTGAGGAGGGAGTCCTTCTACCTGGAGAGATCTGGAAAGGCTTTGGGGAAGATAAACCATTGGAATCACACATTGAAGGAGTGCAGGAATTTCCCAGGTGCAGAAGGAGGGTGTGGGAAGTCATTTGGAGCAAAGCTGTGATGTCTCACAAGGGCCTGGAGTGTATGGGATGGCTGAGATCAGCTGGCTGGAGCAGCATGAGGGGGACAGAGGAGAACACAGCTGGAGCAGTTGCCCAAAAAACCTTGACTGCCAGCCTTAGGAGTTTGAACTTGATCAACAGTAATGGGCAGCTACAGAAAATTCTGATCAGAGGTGTAATTCAGAAAAATCTCTCTGGAAGCTATGAAAAGGAGAATACAGGAATGAGTCAGGTGGATACTGCAGTAGTCTTAGCAAGAGAACAGTGCTCAGGCCAATAACATAACTTACTTTTCAGAATGCTCAACTGTTGATTGATGATGTAGAACCAAAATTGGATCACTGGGCACAGCTGAAATACAGATGAGCAGAGGCATCTGTGGCAGGAGACTTGGCCACCCTTCCAGCCCAGCCCAGCCTCTGACTGGTCATGCAAAACTGGTTGATTCTATAAGAGTCTTTTATAAACATGACACAAATCTCCCTCTTTCACAGTTAGAAGCTACTCAACACGCATTAGTCCCGCAGTAAATGTCCATTTCTCTCCTCCTTCCCTGGCAGCAGGGACCTGGACAAAGGACAGGGCAGCAAAGCGCTGGGAGGCTGGAGAACCCAGGGATAAAACTGCCTGCCGTGCCTGCCTGTCCCTACCTTAGCTGCACCTCTGTACCTCCAGCTGCAAAGCCTTCCCCAGCTAGTCTTCAGGCTCTTCCCTGGCCCGTTGTGTTGAACTCACCACGTTGGGTAAGGAGTTCTGCAGGATCCGTTCCAGCATTACTTCTCTCACGGCAGAGAGCAGGCTGGGAAGGGGAACAGGGACATTTGAAACAACAGCAGTGATAGCTAATAGTTATAAAATGCTTCCTCCGCTCCAGGGACTAGTCTAAGCACTTGGCATATATTCACTCAAAGTACCATCATAGTTAAAAAAAAAAAAAAAATTGCTTGAATCCCATCTCTGCTACTTCCTGGCTATGTGACTTTGTCTAATTTACATAACCTCTGTGTGCCTCTTGTGTGTAATGTGCAAAAGAGAGTTGTTGTGCAGATTCAGTAAGTGAAAGAAAGAGATGGGCTGCAGGATATTCAGCCAATCATCGATAGGGCACCTGCCACCTCATAAACAGATGGTATGTTTTACATTCTTTGTGACTTGATTTAAGGCACATAGAGGGCATGTTCTACAATAGGGCAGGTTGCAGAATGGCAGGTTGCAGGCCAAATGAGGCTTACAGGTGTGTTTTCTTTTGCAAGGACAGTCTTTTAAAATTTTACAGTGAGTTTCACAATTAAAAATCAGGAAACTTTACACAGAAGTCAAAATTTCCAGTTTCTCTTTAAAATACAGAAAACTAACAAGACTGGACCCACCTTCCCTCATGGCCATCGTCAACTAGAGCCAAAGAGGAGCTGCCCTCTTCAGATAAGACACATGCTGTCCAGTTTGCCACAGTCCCCACCACTCTCTATTACTCTCTATAATTGAATTAAACTTGTATGTTGTATTTCTCTTAACTAAGACCTACTTACTAGTTATGCCAATTTCCTATCCCTAATAGGCATTTGAGTTTGTGACCTCTGTCCTAAGGCATCGAATTCAGAATCTAGAATCTGGAAAGGATCTCAGAGACCATGCAGTTGGGTTCTCAAGGTGTCTTTTTAAAGCCATGATGAAACTGAACTGTAGCACTCCTGAGTTGTGGCACTCATCTGGGACTTACAGTGTTCCTATCAACCATGAAATAAATGACCTTGGAGATCATTGATTAGGCGGTGATTGAGTTCCAAGCCCAGCCTCTGGACACCTTTTTAGAGAATGGTCTGAAATATAGTGGTACAGAAACTGATTTACCCTTAACTCATTGCTCCTAAATTAAGTAAGCTTGCATTTTTAGACCCCATGTAGTGAACCAAGCTTAGGTTTTCAGGGTTGTCCATGAAGTCTTTTTGATCCATCAGTTTACTTTTTCACCTTTCAATCTATCTCTCCACCATATGCCCATCCATCCTTGCATCCTTCCATCCATCCACTCATCATCTGTTCATGCATGCATGCATCCATCCATCCTCCCATTCATCTACCCATCCAACCATGTACTCATCCTTCTCTGTCTTGCTCTCCAGTGTATCTCCAGGAACAACCCTGTAGTGGCTGGTTCAATATTTATTGAATAAATGAATGAACAAGTGAATGATAAACATAAAAAGGCAGCTTCTGCTCCCACAGAGCTCACAGAGGCACAGGTACTCAATTACAACATAGCATGAGAAGTGATATAACAGAGATCCTGCCCAGGATCTCGCTATGTGAGCACAGACAAGAGGCCATGCAACACTCTGGCAGAACCACTTCCATGGAAGATGAGCGCTTCTAGCGAGAAGCTATCCTCTTCTGTTTAGAAACTTAAGTTCCCTAGGACAGAAACTCGGGCAGAGGTCGAAGGGAGAAGAGAGATGTTCTGGTGGTACAGTTTGCTGGTGTCCTGGCTGTGGCCCCCAGAGAGCCTGGCAACCACTCATGGCACCTTCCCCAATTGTGCCCTGCACAGCTCTGAGCCCTCCTTGTGCAGCACCTACCCCGCTTGCTTGTGGATCCTGGTGAAGACGGGCTGGCAGTTCAGCAGAGTGAGTGAGACTTGGCCGGACCTGGTCTGGGGCAGTGCTAAGGAGGCCTCGATGGTCACATCCAACGTGGAGCCACTGAGGAAGCTGAGCAGTCTAGACACACAGCAGGAAGGTTGTGTGAGCCAAGCTCCCAGGAACCTCCAGAGGGAGGACTGACCAAGAGGAACCTCGGGAGTCGCGGCCAGCACGCACTCTGGGTCCCAGCCCGGGCCCAGGGTGAGTCTCTGGGCTCTTCTTCTCCACCTCTGCAGTACAGGCAACCCCCCTGCCCAGCCACAGAGAAAAGGTCTGGAGCTGTTCGAAAGGCTTCCCTCACACTTGGAGACGGGCACTGGCACTTGTGGGTGAGAGAGCTGACCCACACACATGTTTTTTAAAAAGATGATGCCTGCTGTTCAGTGTGTATTTTCAACTTAATTTGGTTTTGAATATATATTTTAAAAAGTAAGTTAAGTGGAATGCTTTGCTTTAATTTATTTTTGAATAGGTAAATACATTTTCATGGCCCAAGATTCAAAAGATAGAAAAAGTGCGCAGTGAAAACCTGCCTCCCACCGATGACCCCAGCAACCCCGTGGGGACGGGAGTGAACACATTGCTGATGTTTTCATGCCTTCTTCCAGAGATCTTATATGCACATCCACATACACACACATGCAATTCAATTTAACCTCTGACTTGGTTTTCTGTTCTGTAAAACGGGCATAACAGTGGTACCTCCCTTCTAAGGTTACAGAGAGGAACATATGAGGTAATTCATAATAGTCCTTAGCATGGTGCCTGGAATGCATCAAGCATTCAATAACATTAGTTATGTTTTATCACCATCATCATCTCTTTGGAGTACAATTTGGCAATACTTATCCAAAGCTATAATTTACACTTCTGAGAATTTCTAAGTAAATAATCAGAGAGATGAACAAAGTCAAGATATTAATCTCAGAGCTATTTACAAGAGTGGAAATTGGGAAAACCCAGGTATCAAACAACAGAAGAATGGTTAAAATGTATCAGGGTGCGTCAATGCGTTGGAATATTTATTGGCCTTCAAAATGGTGCTGAAAAAAGTCTGGAAAGAAGCAAACTGAAATGTTAATAGTCATTGTCTCTGGATTGTGAATTTAGGGTTATACTTTAATTTTTCCCCCAGTTTGTTAAAACAAAGCACGCGAAATGGCATAAAAATAATAGATTTACTCTCACACTCTTACCAGCCATCTCTAAGAAGCTGATGTGTTTAGGCAGATACTATCAAGAGTTCCCGGCCAAGGCTAACAGCAGCCAAGGACATTTTGCCGATTGTTTAAAAACTGCCCGCTATCTCCAGGAATTCTCTTCTACCGCCCCTTCTCTAGCCATGAGCAAGTTACTTACCCTGGGAAATTGATGGTCAATCTGGTCTGAAAGTCCAGTTGGAGGTTAGATAAAGGATGGACCTTCCATGATACCTGGACAATATCAAAGTCAATAATTTTGAACCTGCAGAAGGGGCAGAGAAGTGAAAAAGCAGAAATGCCCAGTCTTCTCTGCTCAACGCTCAAACTGCAGGGTAGCCTTTTCTCCATCCTGGCCCTCTCATCCTTCACCCAGATTTCCATCCAAATCTCATTTCTACTAAACCTACAGAAGAAAAGCACTAGCCAGTAACAGATTTTTTCACTTTATTGAGATACTAAAGGAAAATGAAGAGATCAAATCCAAAGCGTCAGTTGGAAACTATGATCTTAGCTTACAACAAAAATGCTATTTTAATCATCGGGATATTGAATAATAATTAAGGTGTCAGCTGGGACGGGCTTCTGCTATTCCCCTTTCCAGTGCTATTTGTAATTCAGTAGGGGCTTGAAGTCCAAGGGATGAAGCCATAATGGGGGAATGCTGGGTGGTGGGTTGACAGTTTGGAGGAGGAAGTGGTGTCCTACGCTGTCTTTTCAATATCAACTTTCTAAACCAGTAAGTGAGACTCTGACGCTCACAGAGCAGAGTGATATCTTTCAAATACCTGGAATCTTCACTAATCAATGCTTTGGGGAGCTATTTTATTGCTAAAGGACTCAAACTTACCAGCTGCTGAGTTTCCCAAAAGGAATTGTGTTCTTCAGAACATCGTTGATGCCAACAAGACTCCCATGGCCACAGAGGCCCCTGAGAGAACCCTTCCAGAGCAGGCCCTCCAGAGCCAATGACCCAGCTGCCTCCAGGAGGTGATCTTTGCCAGCAGGTGAGGTCCTGCTGCCCAGGAGGATCTTAAGTAACATTTCCCTCTCCTTGATCAGATTCTGGTTGTTGAGAATGATGGCTCCCAGCAGCCCTTCCTGGGCCAGTAGGTCTTTGTTGAGGGCATTGGTTTGGCCGAGAGGGCTTCCAGATCCCATTTCGACACCTCCTCCTTGTTGAACTGGGGGAGGCAGTGCACTGTCATTGACTGGACTCCTGTGTTGGGAAGCTCCGACATCCCGTGAGTTTCCCATGTGGCCAAGATTTCCAGATTGTGCTTCGCCAGTGGGACCAGAGGGGCCAAGGATGCCATGTCCTGACTGGCCATGACCTGAGGATGAACTGGCCTCAGACTTGCCATAGTCATTACGTGACCTAGCTCCAGAATGACCATAGCCAAAAGATACTCCAGCTTCAAGTTGATCATAACCTCCAGATGACCCAGCTCCAGCCTGACCATGACCATTAGGTGACTTAGCCCCAAACTGACCAGAATCTATAGATGGGGCAGCTCCAGAATGAATATAATGATTAGATATCTTTTCTCCAAGCTGAGCTTTTTCTCCTGATGACCTAGCCCCAGATTGAACATGGCCATCAGATGGTCCAGCCCCAAGCTGACCATTCATTGACCCAACCCCAGACTCACCCAACACATCAGATGACCCAACTGTAGACTGGTCCAGTCTAGTCATCGATCTAGTCTCAGATTGACTGAAATGACTAGATGAACCGTACCCAGATTGGCCATATCCTCCAGATGATCTTGCCTCAAACTGACTGTCACGAGCAGATGTTTCAGGCCTAGGACGACCATTCATTGCCCTTGCTTCAGACTGACCACCACCTCTAGATGACTCTGTCCTAATTTGACCATACCCACTATATGACCTATCCCCAGTCTGACCACTCATTAACCCTGCCCCGGACTGACCCAAATCACCAGTTTTCCCTGACCCAGGCTGACCATCCATTAACCCTGCTATGGATTGACTATACCCACCAGAAAGTCCAGTCCTAAACGGATCATTTAGTGACCCTGACCCAGACTGACCATTTGTTGACCCTGCCCTGGACAGACCATAACTACTAGATGACCTATCCCCAGTTGGACCACTCACTGACCCTGCAGATTGACCCAAACCATCAGATGATCCATACCCAGACTGACCATACCCTCCAAATGACCTTGTCCCAAAGAGACCATGGCCCCCAGATGACCCAGCCCCAGTTTGACCATAACCACTAGATGACCAATCACCAGTCTGACCATTCATTGACCCTGCCCCAGATTGACCCAAACCCCCAGATGACCCAGACTCAGGCTGACCATTTATTGATTCTGCCCCAGACTGACCGTACCCTCCAGATGACCCAGTCCCTAGCTGACCATAACCATCAGATGGCCTATCCCCAGTTTGACTATAGCCACCAGATGACCTACTCCCAATTTGACCATAATCACTAGATGACCTATCACCAGTCTGACCACTCATTAACTCTGCCTCAGACTGACCCAAACCACCAGTTTTCCCAGCCCCAAGTTGATCACACGTTGGCCTTTCACCATGTTGACCAAAACCATCAGATGACCCAGCCCCAGACTGGTCATAACTGCCGAGCGTAACAACCCCAGATAGAGCAGCCCTTCCTAGAGAAGCATCTGCAGGATGACCACCGCCTGAGACGCTCATGCCACCCACACCGGTAATGCCAGGTTGGGTTGACGACATGCGGTCAGACTAGCCAGGGCTCTTCATACCCTCTTGACCAAACTGTCCAGGGGGAGTCACTAAGGATCCCCAGCTGATCACATCATTTTTGTCAGCAAAGCCTTGACCACTCATCTCACTTTGACCAGGGTTACCCATAGTGACATGCTCGGTCACGTGGATTCTCACTGGGGGTGTGGTCAGCAGGTTGAGTTTCTTGGGCAGGGCTGGGAGCATCCTGGATTTCTTGGGCTGGGTGCTGTACTCAGCGATGTCTTCCATGTCAGAGTCCTTCAGATAAATGTACTCCCAGTCATTTTCAGGGGAGCTCTGTTCGTAGAAATGTGCAGCTCCTCTGCTACTCGAATGACTGCTGGTGACCCCAGCCTGTTGGTCACTTCCACTGAGAAGGCCCATGCCAAGCACACCACCATTGCCAAGCACCCTGCCATTCTTGAGCAGGCCCGTGCCCAACAGACCTCCACTGCCCAGGAGACCTCCACTTCTACTGCCTGCTGGGACAGAGACACGTGGATGAGTCCAAGGCCACACCTTCCCACTGGAGACAGAGGAATGAGGAGCTCAGCTCTGAGTCAGCTCTGTGACCATGCCCTAGAAGCAGGATAAGGATTACTCTTGCAAATTTAGAACTGAGATTCAATCTCTCACTGGATTTTTTTGAGCATTTGATCCAGGAGGCAATGACAAGTCAGACGCAAGGTGACCACATTTAGGCCATCCATGGGGGAAGAAAGAAAATGATACAGTTATGTTCTGAGAAACAGAAAAAAGCACTGTGGCCTCATGGGGGGTGTAGCTGCCTTCGTTGCTGACAGCTTCCAGATCTTGGTTTTAGTGCCCTGCGAGCCCAGGGGACTTCTGAACTTTGAAATCAGTGAGACAACCTCTCTCCCCTTTTTATAAACCTTTTTCTTTTCAACTACTTGATAGAGGAGGCTTCTGTTCCTTACAACGAAACAATCCCTAAGACAGAAATTGAGGAAATGGTACCAGGAGTCGGGCTCCAGATAAGAAATCTTCAGAGAAAATACGGGCCAGGCTGGAACTTGCAGCACATGAGTGGTTTCCAAAGATTCCTTCTTCCAAAGATTGGAAGCTGTAAGTCTGATATGTGGATCCCGGGCAGCTGGTTATTCTCTCCCCTGCAATGCCATGGGACTCAGATCATCAGAGATTACGGCTGGAAAGATTTCCCCGGAAACTCGATGTAAGACTGAAAGACTCTGAGACAGCAGAGAAGTGATGTGTGGTTTGAATTAAATATATGATCTAGACACCAAAAGCTGACCCAAGAGGGAGTAGGAACCTCTGGGGAAAGCACAGTGCCCCCAGGTGTCTCCCCTATCACTTGCAAATCTAAGTACTTCCAATAAGCCAGTCTTGGTGACAGGGGCCGGCTTGTCCAACAGAGGCGAATTTGCTTCTGCTGAAATTTCCTCGGAAGGAGCTGCCTAGAAGGATGGGATGACTTACCTATTTGAGAACTGGAACCTCCAAACTGAGCATGGCTGGTGCTAAGCAAGCCCCAAAGGAAGAGGAGAGCCCACAACATCCCGGGGTTCACTCTAGGCACCTGTGGAGAACAACTGTTGGTCAACAGGGCAACGTGGATCTGGGATCCAGGAGCCTGGCATCTCATCTGGTCGTCACCATCACTTCCTATGTGGCTTAATCGAACCACTCAATTTCTCTGAGCCTCAGTTTCTCTGTTGGTAAAAACTGGCATGTTTTTGCTTGCCCTTCCTCTTAAGAGAAAAACACAACACTGGATAGAAAAGTACTTTGTAAATGCGCAGTGAATTCCTCTGCACACGGAGTCCTAATAACAGCTGGCGTTTCCTAAGCTTGTTATGTGCCAGACGTTGTGCTGAGCACTTGGTCTGCATTCCCCCATTCTCGAGAACCTTACGAGACAAGTGCTATTAATGTGCCTGTTTTATGGGGGGAGAAATGGGGTGTGGGAGACAGACTGACTTGCCCTAGGTCATGTGGCTGGAAAGTGACAGAGTTACAATTCAAAGGCAGACCGGCCTCGGAGCCCACACGATGGTGTGACCTTCCATTGGTGGAAGCGGTTGAAGGAGCCTCACCATTTACTGAGGGCCTGCTCTGCACTAGTGCCCTCGCTAGGGCCTTTCCTCGCCATTTCACTTAATCAAGTCTTTGTAACAACCAAGAGAAGCATGCACTATTAACTCCAATTTACAGATGAAGATGTTGAAGTGAAATACTCTGCCCAAGGTCACTCAGTGGGTAAGGATAGAGCTAGGATTATGAGCAATGGTTGTCATCTAAACTAGCTCTCTGACACTCTGGCGAGGGGATGAGGATGGTGGATTGCACTTTCCAAAGATGCCACAGTATGTATTTATCCTGTCCCACATGTTCTTACAGTATTACTGACACTCCTCGCAGTGAGGGCCAGAATGAAGGGGACCTATGTTCCCTCTCCTTTGAAGCAGGGAGTGGGGAGGGTGGGAAAGCTGGTGATTGCCCTGAAGAATATGGCCCAACCTAAGTGATGCTCTGTGGCTTCTGAGGCTGGGTCGTTGAAAGGACACAGCGTCTACTCTCTCTCTCTGGAGATGCTTGCCCGCAGACCTCAGTCACCGTGCTGTGAGGAAGCCCAGGCCACAGAGGCCAGATCTAGGTGCTCTGGCTGACAGCCAGCCCCAGCTAAGGACTCGGCTGCAGCCAGCATCACCCACAGACACATAAACGAGCAAGCCTTCAGGTGGCCTCTCGAGAATTACCTGGAATTTGCTTTTAACATTGTAGACACCGGGAAGGAAGGTGTCTTCCCCTAACCCCGTGTTGGAGATGGAGAGGAGGCAGTGTGGGGCAGAGTAGGGAGGGAGAAGGCAGGGAAGGGTCCTCAGCAGCCTTTCTCAGAGAACAAGACTGACAATCATTGCTTTCCAGAAGTCTAGGCCAGAAGGTAAAGAATTCAAATGCCTTCAGGAGTCAGGCTAGCAGCTCAGATGAGAGAAGGGGGCTGTGCGCATGGAGGGCAAGTGCCCTTTTAAAAGGTGCAGCTCTTGGGCTAGCCCTGATGGCCTAGTGGTTGAATTTCTACATGCTCCGCTTTGGCGGCCCGGGTTTCGATTCCTGGGCATGGAGCCATGCCACTGGTCTGTCAGTGTCCATGCTGTGGCAGGGGCTCACATAGAAGAACTAGAAGGACTCACAACTGGAATATACAACTGTGTACTGGGGTTTGGGTAAGGGGAAAAAAACAAAGAGGATGACTGGCAACAGATGTTAGATCAGAGCCAATCTTTCCCAGCAAAAAAAAAAAAAAAAAGAGGCACAGCTCTTATGAGGCTCCAGCCAATTGTTACCGCGTGGAAAATGTGAACCCCTTCTGGCCAGAACTTAGAATTTTCGAGAGAAGCAGGGAATTTTTTTTATTCTAATGCAAGTACCTGTAAATGTAAGATCTTTTTTGGCAAGGTCCTTGTTTTGTTCACTGCTATATTCCCAGCTTCTGAAACAGGGCCTGGCTCATAGTAGACACCCAACACCAATTTGTCAAGAGGGTGAACTGAAGCTCTTGATTTTAAAATACTGGCAACTAAGTCAAATTTTAAAAATTATTTAAATGTGCTTTGTGAGACACGCCCACACGCATACCCCTGTGGATTTGTCCCTGAGACTGACAGTTTGTGAACTCAAGCCCAGGCCTCTGACTGCGTGAGCTGGATGAAGGGGGAAATGGACAGAGAGAGTACCAGGATGGGGCAGACCTCGCCCACCGGGGCAGGACGGGGGCGGACATGGGATGGCAGGTCTGAGCAATCGCTTGATGAATGCTCGCGAAGGCCCGAACGTCAGTGAGAAATGCCAGAGAGAACGGGCTGCAGGGCTTCTCCTGGCCTCCGGTTGACCAGGAAGCTGAGGGTGGAGGCACCAGCAGATCCGCTGGGGGCCACCTGCTTGCCCTGTGAAGAGCAGTGGGCACAGCCAACACCAGGCAAGGAGGGGAAGGCAGGAGAGAGGAGGAGCCTGGGTTCCTAAAGTGGATTTAATTTGGTTCAGAAAAGCAGAGAAATACGGGAGAATGCTGGTAGATGCAACACAGTGGATGATCTCATGGATATTGTGTTCAACAAAAGAAGCCAGTATGATTCCACTTGCACACAAAAGGAGACAAGACTTACCCATGGTGATGGAGGCCGGAACAGTGGTCACCTCTTGGGGACAGGTACTGACCAGGACGGGACCTAAGGGAGACTTTGGGGTAATGGAAATGTTCTGTCTCTTGATCTGGGTGGTGATCACATGGGTATACACATCAGTAAAAGGTCATCCTGCTGTCCTTTTTGCTGCATGTAATGTAAACCTCAATTTAAAGCATGTGGGACAAAGAAAGAAGGCCGGGGACAGGCAGGAGCGGTGCTCCTTGCCCTGGAGGGCTGGGAAGCTTGTCCTATCTATTCTGCCATCATGGATTTTACTACCAGGCTCCATCGGCTTCAGTCATTTTCTCATTTGACTCTCTCTGAAGTCAGGATGCATCTTACAATCGACATGTTTAAAGTAGCCGTGTGTTCTCTTTCTTGATAGTACATGCAAAAGAGGGTGAGTCAGGCCCCCAATGGCACGCACGGAGTCCCCTCTCTAGCACTCTGCATGGAAAGGCGGCAGGAAGCACCTCCTCGTAAGTTGGATAAAGAAATGGAACAACGATAACTATGATTGTTGCTGTTTGCAAACACCTGACTTCACAGCCTTCTCTGGGCCCTTCCCTCGGACTCCCAGCTGGAGCTGGGTCCTGCAGACACCCAGCCCTCTTCTCACCTGTGACCTGTGGGGAGGCAGCCAAAGTGGTCCTGGGAGGGGAGCACCTGTTGTCTTTGGGGGTAACAGCGGGGCCCACAGAACAATGGGACAACAATCGCCGCCAGGCACTGAGCACTTCTAAGCGCCGACCCATGCTCAGCGCTTACCTCACATCATTTCTTTGAATCTTTGCGTCCCCTCCCACCCAGCAGGGTGTTCTATACTCTTAATATTTACCACAAATGAGCAAAATAAACACAGAACATCCACAAGCTGACACGTTCTTAGTCTCTGGACGAGTGGTCTCTGGGTTTCCTCAAATATGGTGTTGGCTGTTTGACCAACGTAATAAACCAAAGGGGGAGGGTCCCCATTTTACAGATCTGGAAACTGAGGCCCCAGGGTCAGCTGGCAGGTCAGTGAGAGAGCCAGGACTAGAACCCAGGGCTCCAACTCCTTCCTCACCACCACCTGGCTACTCTCCAGGCCTCTAAGAATGGGGAGTGCAGGGCCCTTACCGGACACGTGGCTCTGGTCACCCAGGACCTGCAGGTCTCCGCCACCTGCACCCAGAGTGAGAGCCAGGAGCTGGAAGGAGCTTAAGCAGAAGGTGGGCCAGGCTGAGGGGTGGGCCAGGGGCCAGGGCATGGGGTGGGGGTAGAGATGCAGATGCCCTGAGGGGCCTGAGCAGGGCTCTTGGAGGACTGGCCACTTCTGATACCAGACCAGAGTGGGGGAGGGGCAGGGCAAGGGCTCCACCCAGGAGGCCTGAGGAGGAGGAGGCCGTGAGGGGGGTTGGACGGGGGGTTGTGACTTCCTGAAACCACCACAACTCCATGTGTGTGTGTCTGAGTGTCTGTGTGTGTGTCTGTGTGTGCTTTCGTGCATCTGTCTATGAGAGTGTGTATGTGAGTGTGTCTGGAGGGCTCTCTGTGTGTGCATCCACAAAGTTCTGGGGAGGGCTGTGGATGAAAATAATCCATAACCAATCTATAAATGAATATTGGGGTGAGTTTATTACGAGCCAAATCTGAGGGCTAGCCCAGCCCAGGGCCTGCCTTCCCCAAGGAAGGAAGGGCACCAAAGAACTTGGGTGCACAGAGCAGCTATATACTCTCTCGGAACAAAGAGTGTACATCACATACAATAGAAATGTCCCTTTTACAACAGTCACGAGATTGCCTGGCCAGCACAGCACAGCTATTCACACAGCAGGTGGCAGTTCTGCTGTCTCGAGCTGGGTGGTCACAGGTGAACGCAGCAATCAGTTCCTAGCATGGGGAGAGATGCTCATCCTTAAGGAAACGCCAACGTGGGGCAAGTTGCATCTTTATCTTAAGACCATTTGTTCTCACCTTTGGGGCACAGCAAATGCTTAAAGCAGATGTACAATGCATGCTCAACGGCCACGTCAGGATCTTTTGGAAAAAAAAACACAAAGTCAGCCCAAATTAGGTTTACACCAAATGGCTTCCTCATATACTCCAATATCCTGTTTTTTGCCGTTTGTTTGTCAAGGCCACAGCTTTCGTCTGATTCCCGAGGCTTCCTAAGCCCCCAGGATTAGCTCCCTATTCTAAGTCTACTCCCCGTGGAGCCTGTTTCCTTGGAGAGAACCACCGACCTGGGGACGACCATCAACCTCCTGTGAGGGTCTCCTTATTCCTCAGAGAACTCTCCAAATTCCTGAGGGAATGCACACACCCCTGAGAGGCCTTCAAATTCTGGAGGACTGCTACCCTTTTCTTGTGAAATCTGTCTGTTTCTAAGGGCCTTCTTATTTGTTTCTAAAAGAATTCTAATGACAGCTCAGTGTTGTCTTAGAAATATCAGCATGCCATCAGAATGTCACCCATCTCTGAGGGAGCTGCACTGATCCTGTGGGAATTCCTGGGAATTGTCACCATTCCTGAGGAATCTCGATATTCCTGAGAGAATTCTGGCTCTGGCTGATACAAATGCCACAATTTATCTGGAAAGGCCAATAATTGTGCCTGAACTCTCCCTCCTCCCAAGGGTCACCAAGAGAGCCTTGGAGCTCCCACCTAGACCTGGAACCTGCACCCCGGCTTCAGCAGCAGGTCCCAGTTGGGGGACCTTGAATGTGTCATCTCCGAGTCTCACATGCCCCCTAGGCACTGGTCTTAGCGGTGCCCCCCTTATGGACGGGAGGGCGACTTGCAAGCCGTAATGGGGGGTGCCTATTAAAGGGACTTTGTGGCCACCAGGATGGGTCTTTCTGTCCCTATTCACTCAACCTCAGTGTGACTCTCCCAGGGCCTCTCCTGGGCTGAGAGGAATGTCAGAGGAGAGGAGGCCATGACCCAGAGAGGCAAAGGGGCTCAGCAAGGTCACACAGCAAGTCAGTGCTGAATGAGAAGGAACCTGGGTCCCCTGTCCCCCAGGGGCCTCCCTCATCCCTGCCAGGCACCCAGGTTGTACCCAGTGCCCTCAGAGTGCCACTGGAGTGGGAACTGGAGTCAGTCACAAGGTGGCTGGACCAAGGGACGCGTGGGCTGGGCGAGCTGCCTGGGGAGGGCTGGCTGGTCTCCTGCCCGACCTGCAGGCTCTTTACGGATTTCACGCCTTGCTCAGGGGAAGGAAAACAAACAGCCCCACCAGGATGGGGTGATGTCAGGCCTGAGGGACAGGACAGCGTGATCAGGCCAAGTCAGGGGTGACAGTGCTCAGAGCCAAAGAGTGACCCCTGGGTAAGTCCCTTCCACTCTCAAGCCTCACTTTGTGCCATCTGCAAAAAAGGCACATCAGGGCCTGGAGACCTCCACCTGGGAGGGCTGGCGCGGGTTCCTCTGCTGGGCGCGGGGCGAACCGGCCTGGCCAGCTCTCAGCGCCCACGGCAGCCAGCTCTTCCCCAGAATCTGGACTTGGAAACTACTGGGCCTCCCTTCCCCTGACTGTTCATGGCCTTGGGGAGTCATGTGGGGCATCCGAGCAACCTCTCCTCAGTGGACTCTGTTTGTACAGAGTTATAGAATTTCTCTAAAAACCAGGTACCTCTCACCCTTCTTTGTTGAAGCAGAACATGCATACATAAAGTGCAAAAGCCATAAGCATAGAGCTGGAGGAATCATGTGTTACGGGCTGAATTGTGTCCATCCCCCGAGTTGGCATATTGAAGTCCTAACACCCAGTGCCTCAGAACGTGACTGTCTTTGGACATAGGGTCTTTAGAGAGTTGATTAAGTTATAATGAGGTCACGACAGTCGGCCCTAATCCAATATGACTGGTGCCCTTGTAGGAAGTGGAGATTAGTGCTAAGGGGGAAAAACAGCAGGCAGAGAGTGTGAAGGGCTGACAGCAAGAGGGAGAAATTTTAGGGACAGAGGTCAGAGAAGACCTCACTGAGAAGCTGACAGAGAGGCAGCCATGATATATCTAGAGTATGAGCAATCCAGGCAGACAGGACAGCATGTGCAAAGGCCCTGGGGTGGGAAAGGTGCTGGTGTGCTAGAGGAATAGGTAGGAGGCCAGCAAAGCTGTCATGAAGCTAACAAGTGGGAAGAGAACGGGATGAGGTTGAACAGGCAAGAAGAGAGATGCACTTCTCTGCATCAAAAATATGGACCTTGATTAAAATTTTTTAAAATTTCTCTTGACTGTCAGGCGCTAAGTATTTAAAATAATCTTTTAGATTATTATCATTTTAATTAACAGTCATGTACAGCCTATTAAAATTTTTAATAATAATCAAACACAAAGTAACATTGATTTGGAAATGGATGTTTTAAGGAAATGGACAGGGCTTTCTTTCCAATTAGTTCTTTTATTTGTGAATTAATTTACTCTGGTACTTAGTTATTTAATCTGTGAATTAATTGCTAGAAGGGGGCAGAGACCTAATTTTCATTTTTAGAGACCTAAGTGCTATAAAAAAAATTTCTGCTTATTTGCTCAGCAAAGAGGCAGATGGGCACGGGAAGAGTTTTGTTAAAAGAGGGTTGCTCAATTCTTCAAACTGATTTTGCTATAGATGCCAAAAAGCACAAGGCGATATGTTATCAAAAACTGTTTCTCAATAACTCCAGGTGAATTAATACCAGCCGCAGTAGTAACAGTCCTCTTTTGTTAAAAACGAATTGAAAATCACCTGGCCTGCTTCCTGGGTGCGGGAGGACCGCTCACAGCCCCTTTGTTCTGAGCCCTGGGGGCGATGCCCTGGAGTAGGGACTGGAGACGAAGAGAAATGCCTTTCCTTCAGAAAGAGGGAGAAGGGACATTTGTAGAAGGGAAGGTGGGAAGGTTTCTGCAAGAAGCCTCTTGACAGGAGGCTTCTTGGGAAAGAGAACAAGAAATGCTGAGAATCAGGGAATGGATTCCCATAAACAATCATACGTATATATATGTATGAACCCAGGAAAGCTTTCTTGTGTCCCTGCTCCCACCCACTGGCTCACAACATGGTGAGAAGATGCATCTGTGGGCTCTGGGTTTAAAGCCTGAATCTTCTTTTTATCATCAGTGTGTGCTCAGCCTGCTTAACTAACTCGACTAAGCCTCGATTTCCTCATCTGTCAAATGGGGACAAGAGTAAGAAAATAAGGGGCTTGGCCCTGTGGCAGCCAGCACAAGGCAAGTGCTCAGAGAGTCTTAGCGGCCCTTGTGATGATACTGTACCTCTTGCTTTAACAGAGCTTTATCACCATTACTGCCACTATTTTCCTCACTAAGGAGGCTATCTCGGGTGGCAGAGGGCCTGAGGGGTAGGGCTTCTGAACCCCAACCTCCTGCAAGGCCAGCAGCTCCCTCTCATCGGTTTTTCTATCAGGCGGCCCAGAAACCCCCATTGATCTTTCTGTCTTGACCGCTAGATGTAATACGGCTCATCTCACCCCAGCAGAAAGCAGCCGATGAGAGGGTTCAGTGTGAACACCCCTGGTGCGACGTGAACACCCCCACCTCCTCTGGTCCCTTTGCAGGATCCTGTGTCTGGCTGGGTTTAAATGTCACCCTGTGATCTCCATGGCTTAGGTTAGAAGCACGTGCTCTGAAGTCAGGATGACCTGCGTTCGAATCTCAGCTCTGCTCGTCACGCACTGTGACCTCACGCTGCTTCTCTGAGTCTCAGGTTCCTCAACCAGCATGAGCTGATGGTGGGACCTGCTGCAAGGACTGTCGTGACGGCTGAAGCAATCGCACACCAAGAGCCGATCACCACGCCAGGCACCAAGTAACCTCGACCCACCGTTGCTGCTGTGGAGAGCCCCACAGGCGAGATCGGGAGGTCTGGGTTGACATCCCAGTGCTGCCCTGTCCTCACCAGGTAGCCTTGGCAAGTCATACCCTTCCCATGCCTCAGTTCCCCCATCTGTGAAATGGGGACCCCAATCCCTTCGCCTCCCAGTTCCCAGAGGAGAGTCAGATGAGACCACAGCTACAGCATGCTTTGTAACCCTCCAGCGGGGGAGGGGTTGCCCAAGTCCAGGAAGGAGCACTGGACAGTACCCACTCTCTGGCCGTGCCCTGGAGAGATGATAGGACCCCGGAGGTTAGAGGCTGTGTGGGGGCCAAGGTCCCGGGACTCACAGCCTTGGCAAAGATTTGCACCCCCAAACAGCAGAGCTGCCTATATGCAAAGGATAGTAGGGAGAGGAGGCTGTCTAACTCATCTTGTGTCCGGGAACATAGCAGTTGCTCAATAAATGATCTTTGGATGAAGGATCAGAAGTATGGCCTGTGAAAGGGTAGATCTGGGCAGGGCCAGAAGCTGGGAGATGTTCTGGTCCAGGAAACAGGGAATGAGCTCCTGAACCAGGACAGGGACAACAGAAGGGTTTGAATGGTCCCAGCAGTTTGGAGGGGGTGGCTGGGGCAAGTCTGACATGAGGGGTGGAGGCAGGGGAAGGGAGGACAGAGAGCTGTGAGGGTGCAGCCTGAGTGACGGCGAGGGAGATGCAGAATTCCCCAGGGGAAGGTAAATGCCGTGGGCCAACAGGTGAGATGTCAGCGTTCAGGTGGGGCAGCGGGGGAGGCCCGACCCGGGAGGGTCAGCTCGGGGCTCAGAACAAGGGCTCCTTAGAGCTGGCCCCCACAGCTCCCCCAGGGCAACTGCCTGGCTGGTCTTTGTCAAGCCCAGGCCATGCCAGGTTCTGCATTTCCCCTTTCCCCAGTCACCTCTTGCCTGGAAAGTGACCGGGCTGGGAGTTGACGGCTGAGCTGGCTCTCTGTCACAGTTGGCTCAGACGTCAATCCAGGGGAGAGGGACAAGGGAGAGGGCTTGTGGAGGGGGAGGGGTCCCTTGAAACACTCTACAATAAGTCAGGCCCACCTGGGTTCAGGGCGGAGCATCAAATACCTGGGTTCTAAAACCAACCCTGTCACCTGCTTGCTCTGTGCCCCTCACTCTCTCCCAGCCTCAGTTTCCCTGGCTGCACTATGGGGAGGGTAGACTAAAGCAGTGTTCCTCGGAGTCTTTCCCCCAACCCACCTGTGCAGCTTATTAAACTCAGATTCCCGTTTCCCGAGTCACCGAGAGCTGCGGAGCTCCCCAGAGCTGCCGAGTCAGAAGCTCTGAGGAACAGGGCCCTGGGAAGCTGCATTTTTACACACCACCCTGGGGATTCTGTTTACCAGGCTTGAGACACGGAGATGAAGTGAGGGAGCGCTCATGTGGGCTCAGGAGACTCAGTCCCGACCATGCCATATTACACCAGCATGTAGCCCTGGGCTAGTCCCCTTGCCTCAGTTTCCCCATCTCCAAAGTGAAAAAAGCTATCCTTGAGTTCTGCAGGGGGTGGGGATTGGCATTTCCGGAGCATCTGCCACGTGTTCAGCACCCCGCACTGGGCTTTTAGGTCGACTGTGTCCTTGAATCACAGGCAGTGACTCTACTCCAGAATCGTGTGCAAAATGGGAAGTTTAATCACTTGCAAACGAGCATGGGCCACACTGGTGGCGTGCCTGTGCCCATCAGAGAGCCCCGGGGTGTGGCAGAAAGAAGGTGGCAGCTGGGGGCATGGGATGGCTCTCCGTGCCTGAGCTCAGACCTCAGGGCTTGACGGTAGGGAACTTCGGGGTCCGGGCCTCAGACTGGGTGGGCATCCTCTTCACACAGGGAGGTCCTGGGAAGACAAACTGCCAATGTCCAGTTGACCAGGCCTGTCCCAGTGCTCTCCTCTCTTCCTCCAAGGCCCTGCCTGAGGCGCCAGCCTTTCCCACTGCAGTCTATCTTGTCCACCTCAGCATATCCAACTCCAATATCAGGCTCCTCTCCTCCTCAAGAACCTTCCATAGCTCCCCACTGCCTACAGGAGAAAATCCAACTCTTCAGCCAGCCCTCCAGGCCCCCAGCGCCTGCTGCTCACCAAGTTCCAGTTCCTCCATTTACTTGCCGTGTGAACTTGGGCAAGTCACTTAACCTCTCTGAGCCTCACATCCTCAACTGTGAAGTGAGGACAATGCCCTTTCTCCCCCAGAATGGCTGAGAGGACTTCACAGGATAATGAATGGGGAATGCCTGTCACTACGCCTGGCACTTCCTAGACATTTAGTAAATGGTGATGCTGCCCCTGCAACTTATTCCCTTACCAAACCTGACCTGCATTCGTGGGTTTAAACTCAGAAGGTCACTTCACCCCCTCACACTTTCCCCAACCCAAAGACCAACCCAATAATGACAGAAGGCACAAGGTTCTTTTCCCCCAAGGAGCCCTGCGGTGGGGCTGTGGGTGCTGCCTTCTCCAAGGATCCCAAATGGCTCTGAGAAGATCATGGACAGAAGCGCGGAGATGAACGGTGCGGAAGAGGTCTTGGGAAGTTTGTACTGAAAGAAGAGGCTCTCTCGGGCTAGGATGGCACTGGCACAGGGAGGGCCACGGCGAGAGCAGAAACGCTCCTGCAGCTGGAGCAGCGTGGAGTGTGGGAGCCACGGGCCGGGAGTGCGGCTCATTGTGTGGTTCATTGTCTTCCATGTGACATCATCATCATCTTGTGAGCAGCCCTCCCAGGAAACCCCACAATGGGTGTCCTACCAAACGGACCACTGGACAACAGAGGTGACCACCCCCTCCAGGCCAAGCCCAAACACAGGAAAACACGTGCAGGGACACACACACACATTTTCCTCAGCCTTCCTCTCGCTCTGCCGAATGCTTGTTACGCCCCATAAGACCACCACCCAAGCCATCACCGCCACCCCCACAACTACCCTCCACGCAGGTTTAGGTCCAGACATTCTCCAGAAGACACAGAAAGACACTAGCTGTGGTGCGGTCACTGCCCCATCCAGCCATGAAACTCCCTCCTGCACCCACATCGGTGCCCCCAACAAAGCAAAGCTGCCGGGGGGGGTTCCACCTTCAGAATCCCTGCCAACCTGCCGCCAAACCTGCCTAACTGGCCTTCGCTGCTGTCGCTGCCCCCGCCAGCATCCCACGTCCTGCTGTTCCCCCACAGCGCCTGACACTGTTGCCGCCATGGTAATGCCTGCCCAGCACACCATCCGATATCCTGCCACCCAGGCCACTGAACCCATCTTCACTGCCTTCACGGGTATCTGCCTCCAGCATGCCAGCACACCTGCCATTCAGCTGCCTGCAGCGGCCACAGATGCCCTTGATGCTGATGCTCAGCACGCTCCTCCGATGCCCAACATGCCCGACAGTCCTCTGCCGCCATTGCGGGTGTCCTGGAGCAGTGCACCGCTCAGCACATCGGCCCTATTCCTCAGCGGGGTTCTGTTGTCACTCACGCTCAGCACACCTGCCCCGTCACACCACCCACACCACTCGACCACTCAGCTGTCCAGTGCCGCGCCGTCGCTTGACCAGCCAGCATCCTAGGCCAACACTCCCACAGCACTCCCGCATCATAGGAGGCATCATCTCCAGCAACTTCTCTCTGCACCCTCTGAAGTCCATCCTTCAACAACCCAAAATAGCAAAACATCTCCAAACATCAGTTTCTTGCAAGTGTGTACTCCTTCTCCCTTCCTTCCGGTCCGCCCTAGTTACCCGGTTCAGTAAAAAGACTCAGATTTCTCCACCCTCTTCCCCAGAACAAGGTCTGGTTCACACCCCAACTCAGCTGTGAGTTTTCTTGACCCTGTTTACCATGTGAATGTGTGCAGCACACAGTGCACCCTCAATACAGTTTTGCTAAAGGAATGAATAACTGGATGCCTTTACCTTTCCACCCGCAAGCCCCTTACAAGGAAGGTAGTTTCCTCCTGGTCCTTGACTGCTTATTAGGTTATTTTATGCTCCCAAGTCTTACCTGTCCATCTGCCACTGAGCCCTGAGGACACAAGGGCAGGGAGCCCAGTGGATTCATCTCTGGCCCCAGCGAAGGCCAGTTCAGAGCCTGATCTGGAGCTGATGCTAATCAATGTTAGCAACCAGTTGAAAGAAGGAGTGTGGACTGACCTCTCCTTCCACGATCAGCTGGGTTTCTCTGCACCAGACATCGGAGAGGAGAACAGGCCTGCACAGGACCAGCAGGTAAATTTTCCAGAACATTTCCCTTTAATTCCCTGCAAAGGAGATTCCCCACCAGTCCCACACGCCACAAGGGAGAAGACCACAGGTGGTGAGAAATAAGATCCTGGCAAGAGGAGGATGAGGATTAAAGATGAGGTGCGATGGTCAGAGACTGGGGCCATGGAGCCACTGGTAGGAAATAAAAGCAATTCACGGTCTTTCGGTAGCAGAGGGTAAATCCTTGCCCCTGCATCAACCTCACAGAGCCTCAGGTGGAACTAGCCGTAACTTTGCATCACACCGCTGTGTTTTACTGGCATCTTCCCCCATCTTCTGGGACATATATGTACTGAGACCTATATGTTGTCTATTCAACCAGACTGTTTCTCTGTTGGTATGGAAGACCCTGGGGTTCCCCCAGTGAACCCAAGACCCTCAGCCACCATCATGTCGAGCTTGTTCCTCCTCCTGGGGAGCAGACGGGACCAGCAGATTATCTATTGCCTACTGCCATCACCCATGAAGCCTTTTCCTGGATAATAAATTAGCAAAACGTATGTGGCACTTAGCACCATTCTAAGCACCTTACACATATCCACTCATTTGACCCTTACAGTACCCAAGGAGGGTAGGGTGCCTGCCCTTGGTCACACATCAGTGGGTGGCTGGATTAGATCAGACGGCCTAGCTCGAGCCCGTGCTCCAGCCATGTGTTAAACGCCTCTCTGTGTGGCAGAGACGAGGAATGAGAGCACAGGACATGCACGTGTCCCCACAGCACGTCTTCATCTGTCCAGGAGCTTTGCTTGTCTGAGTTTAATGTTTCTAATGCAGACCAGGAACCCCACACTGCCTCTCAATGTCCTAAAGGGATAAGAGAGGTGGGAAGAGCTATCACACTGGCCACAGGTCTGCTCTGAGGAAATGAATTGAAGGAATGGGAGCACCTCCTCCTTCAGTCCAGCTGGCTGGGGCCACGCGCGGTGGCCGGTACCTGCTCCCATCTCCCCCGAAATCAGAGTGAACCAAGTCGGTTCTGGGGCCTAAATGCCTGAAAATTTGAGGATGCCCAGCTTTAGACAAAAGGCAGGGGCCTTTTAAACAACACCTGAGTTTTCTCAGCACCATATTTAATGGGGAATAAAAGCCCATGAGTCTCCTTGGCTGGCTTCTGTCTCCTAGGGTCCTGCAAATCCACCTGGTTGTGATGAAAAAGCATCCAAGGATCATCTCACCAAGGGATACACAACATCCCTGATTTGGGAAGATTCTAAAACAATCACGTTCAATTAACCAAAGATCCTTGTAATTGCTCATCAGAGTAATCTTTCCCATCAGACAGACGATCAATGACATAGAACCCACGTGGACATCATTCTCTCCCCAAATAAAGACTCACAGTGGGTTGGCAGGAGGTAGCTGACTGATGTGGGATTTTTGCCATGTTTGGGAACGACAAGCTACGGGGTAAATGAACGTCCCCCTGTACCTGGGTCAGAGCTGGGCATCTACTTGGTGGATGTTTACCTGGGTGACCATCCATCCCCATTGCAAAGGACAGTCCCAGCTTATGCCTTTTGTCCAATGTAATTATGGATGGTTCCCCTTTCACTCTCAAAACTGTCCCAGTTTGGATGAAAGTTAAAGGGTTATCCTATATTTAAACTTCATGACAAACCCACATGGCAGTTTTTTTGGTCTTCATTTAACAGTAGAGCACCAGGCTCAGAGTATCACAGGCCTAGGAAAGAATTCCAGCTCTGCCACCTACCTACTGTATGACATGGGGCACCTTAGCCTCTCAGAGCCTCAGTTGCCTCCTCTGTACAATGGGAAGGATAAATAATCATACCTCCATGATGGAGGTTGTGAGTGCTCAGGCCAGCACCCCGCACATAGTAAGTGCTCAATAAATGGCTCTTATTATGGTGATGACCTTGATGATGATGACAATGATTCCCTCTTGTTGATTCAAAGGATTTGCTTTCTCAACTAGTCAGGGAAAGGCCAAGTATCCATGGTACAGACCAGATGGGATCAGCCTGGGGGTCGAGGTTGGTCTGGTTCCCACAGGGACTATGGTCCACTCCACAGTGCTTCTAGGTCAGAACCATCTGCTTACTTAGGGGGTGCCCAGCGCTGGGGTTAGTGACAGGGTCTGGGCACCCCACCCTGAGAAGGGACATGGGCACAAGCAGGGACTGGCAGGACTCGCAGGGGCATCAGCCAAATGCCAATGCAAATGGCCCACCTGGGGCCTGGGACAAACAGGCTGTGCAGGAGGACACTGGCAGGGCCCCACTTCTCTTTGGATGCTTGACAGATGCAAAACCGGGTGGGCTGAAAGGAAGGCCTCAGGCCCAATGCTGGGCCTTCCAGCCATCCCAGTGCCCCAGCCAAAACCCCACGTGACAGAAGGACTGCCCAGTTAACCCACAGAAGCAGGATAAATAATAAATTGTTGGGTTTTTTAAGCTGTTAAGTTTTGGGGTGGTTTGTGATGCAACAATAAATAAGTGAAACAGAGTATTTCCTAGGAATCACCAGCCTCAAAGGCAATTTTATCAAACACACCAGCGTCCCGTATTGTGACTGCTACTACAGTCTGGGGCATACCCTTCCCCTTTCAGAACCTTGCTCGACTCATCTGAAAAATGGGAGGCCTGGGCTAGAAGAGGTCTCCTTCTCGCAGGGAAGCTCGTACTGAGATTTTAGGCGTGAGATTGACGGTCAGGTGGTGAAGGTAGGAAGGACTGAAGCCAACTTCAGAGGCGGTGGGGTGGCTCGCAGATCTCCAGGACATTGTGACAAGACTCTGCTGAAGTGTGGACCTGGAACGGCCTTTGAGATGGCCTTGACTAAATGACACTACAAGAAGTGACACCACAAGACTCCCAAAACTAGATCACAAAAATGCCATGCAGCTTCTATTTTGTGCCCTCCGGATGCTCACTTTCGAACCTGGCACATGGTCAAGCCACGTGTTGCGTTCTTGCTGACAACCACCATCCACAACAAGGCAGGTGAGCGAAGAGGCCTCCAAATGACACCAGACCCCACCATTGTCACCCCCAGCTGTTCCTCCAGCTGAAGCCCAGACATCTTGGAGCAGAGCTAAGCTGCCCTGACCCACACAGTCTGTGAGGAAACTGAAATTGCGTTTTATGCCACTAAGTTTTGAGATGGTTTGTTACTCAAGATTAGTAGCAGAAATATCCCCTAAGCGAGTGCTTTGGGGGCTTCTAGAGTTTGTGATCTGTCGACTCCAGCTGAAGTAGGACATTAGTGGAGTGACATGAGAAGTCTCATTGCATATCTTGCCATGAAATCTGCCACCACCCAGTGCTTCAAGGAGCTCCCCTCGCTCACCGGCAGGGCTGCAACCCCTGCAACCTTGAGGAGCGCTGGCGCTTTATCAGTGAAACCTCAGAATCTCCCAAATCGGGTGGAGCTGCTCAGTAGCTAATCATTTGGTTTTGTCATTGGCAACTCAGGATGCAGTGACAGTTTGATTAATTTCATTGTGAGCAGGAGGAGGGGCCGGTGCAGTCCAGCGCCTGGACTATCAAGCCAGGTGTTGAAGACTCTCTCACGAGTCAGCTGCACCACTCCCATCGGTTGGCACCTGTCACTTCCCCAGAAGTCCACGTGTTCTGGACCAATTATCATTTGGACCCTCGAGCCAAAGCTACTCTGCCAAATTGTAACCTGATTCAACCTCGTCTCTTCCTCCTTCTCTATTCTTCCAAATCCTTCCGCTTTCTCACTTTGAAAGAATACCTGAGCGTGTCCTTTGACGTTTGAGAAATCATAGCCAGTGGAAAATGAAATGAGTTATTTATAACCTAAAAATTTCCACCAAAAAACATTTCAAAAATCCTTTAAAAATGGAATAGCAGAAAAAATTAAACTTGTTGAAGGACGTGGGTGCATTTTTAACGTCTGAGGAAGGGGTGTGAGGGACCTACGGAGGGCTGCACCGCCCCCCTCCGGCAGAAGACCCGGCGATGGACGGGTCTAGAGAAAAGGGCGGGCAGACCCTGCAGGGCCCTGTGGGCAGTGGTGAGGGGTCTGGATTTTGCTTAGGGCGCCATGAAAACCCAGGGAGGGGCTTGAGGCAGGGAAGGGAGGTACGTGGATGTGCAGTTTAAAACACCCAACCCTCTGGCCACTGAGTGGAGAAAGAGGGGGCAGTAGGGGCAAGAGTAGAAGTGAGGAGACCCGTGAGGCTGGGGCCGTGGTCCAGGGGAGTGATGATGCGAGCAGCACCAAGGCGGGGGTAGAGACAGGAACAAATGGACGAATTCATGAGGATTTCTAGAAAGCGCTTCTTTCTACACAAGAGGCTCTTCTCACTTGGAAGGAGGGACACTCCACCTGGGAATCAAGTTCCGGGATCCCTCCCCAGGCATCATCCTCTAAGGCGGGACTTCCTCTCTTCCAGCCCATCCCAGGGCAGGCTGGACAGGAAGTGTACCATCCTACTTCCCTCTGAACCTCTTCCGCCTCCCAGGAGCTAGGATTTGGGCATTACCGAGGAGACCAGGAGAGGCGGACACCTGGATTCTGGGAGGGGAGGGGTGATGGACGGTGAGGGCCCACACAGGGGTCTCTAATGATGTGTTACCTCCTCAGAGAGGCCTTCTTTGACCATCTTATGGTGCCTCCCCCCTCCTCCATCCCTCCTTGATGTGTGTCCCTGTTTATTCCCTTTACAGCCCTCAAGACAATGTCAGAATAGCCTCTGTGTTTACTTCTTTTCTTAGACCTTATCATTTAAGGTCTGTCTTATGGACTAGACTCTAAGCTTCAAGAGGGCAGAATCGGTAGGCACTCAAGGAATGAATAAATAAATGGATGATGCAGCCAGGAATCCAATATTGAACCAGACAACCTAACAGTTCAGCTTCCTGATATTTAAGTGAAATTAAAAACAAGACTCGGAAAAGGAAATATTTTTAAAAATCACTGGGAGGAGGAAAAATCCTAATTGGGTAAAAGGGACTTCAATGTTTCTGCACCCCTCAGGGCTAGAAGTTGGGATCAAATAATTCTGCTAAAACAGCCCCAAATGTGCCCTGTGGCGCTAAATGCACAGGTGGAGCTATTTATGGAGTAGCCCCTACCTCGTTCTGGGAGGGGCCCCTTGGATAACCTCTTGCCAACATGCCAAGTGCCCCTCGTCATCTTCAATTAGCTTTGATCAGAGATAAGAGGTCCCAAAGGCTCACATTTTAGAAATGAGCTGACTCTGCTACTGACCACGGCAAGCACGTATTGAGCACTTACTGTGTGCCAGCCCCAGTGCTAAGCACCTCAGAAAAAAATGGTCCCATTTAAATATCCTCACACTCAGAGAGTAATTACTGTTATTTTGTTATCCATTTTACAGGTGGGGAGATCGAGGTTCAGAAGGCTAAGGGCCTCCTCACCAAGTTCACCAAGTGACAGAGATGGAATCTGGGATCCATCTTCCTGACTCCAAGATTCTTGCCCTTCAATGACCTCCTGATGGCAGGGTTGAGATTGGTGATGTCCAAAGCTGTCCTGTTGGCGGGAGCCTCTCTGTAGAATGCTCCTTGACTGTTTTTCATATGAAGAGATTGGCTGTCTCCCTCACCGTCGGGCAGAGCCTTGGGGTGGGGATTAGGGGAGCAGTTGCTTTGAACAGACAGTATGCGGCCTGGGTCGAGGCTTCGCTGAATGTACAGTGGTTGGGCTTTATTTCTAGAAACTAAGGCCATGCTCACAGAGAATTGATTTGGGAGGCTCCTTGCTCATTCTCTGGGCTACGGTTGCATCTGTGCCTCCCCAGGTTGGACCCGAAGGCATGAGATGTCTTGTATTTCTACAGAATCTCTATGGCAACAGGAGCCTTGCTCCCACTCAGCCACTTCTGCAGCCTCACCTACCCAAAGGACAAGGGAGAGCGTGGAAGACGTTACTTGTGCTCACCAATATACCTGGTTTTCCTCTCCCTCTCGGGCATAGGAAAGGACCACACTTCCCACCCCCAGGCAGGGGCATGTGACTGCTTTGGCCAATGATGGGTGAGCGGAAGGGGTGTGCCTCTCTTCCAGGCAGAAGCATTGAAGTGCTGGGGCGGGACTCTGTGCTTTCTTTGCTCTGGGGCCCGCACAGCTTCGGGGCCAAATTCAGCCTAGGGCTTCCCCCTGCAACTTATGAGCAGAGGCAGTGTGGTGAGTGGTTAGGACATGGGCCCCGGAGCTAAACCATCACGCTCAGACCCCAGCTCTGCCACTTTGCAGCTTTGTGACCTTGGTCTAGACACTGCATCTCTCGGTGCCTCGATTTCCCCATCTGCGAAATAGGGACCATCCTGGGAACAACCTCATGGAGCTCTCACGAGGGTAAATGAGATCGAGTCCCAAAGCCTCAGCACTGGGCTCAGCAGGTCGTGAGTGCTCAACAAATAGGAGTTCTCAGGAGGGTGGGGCCGAAAGGTACCTTTTTTGCCCCTTTCACCTCTCCCCTGGGACTGGGACTCACCCATCCACCCTCTGGACCTGGGCAAGTCACACTCGGGGAAAACAGAAGAGAGGAAAGGAGAGGGCAACTGAAAGCTGAGAAAGGAGAGGAGACCCTTGTCATCATGGCACAGGAGTGAGGCTACAAGGCAATCCCTCTGGCCGTGTTTCTGATGATTTTGATAACGCTGAACTTGATGATTTTGAGTCCTGGCCCTCTCCATGTGCTGAGGAGTGGTGGGGGAAACTGAGGCATGAGGGATCAACCAAGGGGAGTGCTGAAGGAAGGCAGTGAGAACTAAATTAAAGCCCCCTCCGCCCCATCCGTGGGGTCCTGGAAGGTGTCTGACATTGTTCAGTCGTGAACTGAACCATCTTAGTCCTGTTGCAGCTACAAAGGCCAGGTGCCCCCGGGGCAGCCGCGGGGGAGGAGACACCCAGACCCTGAGGGAGGGTCCTTCACAGAGACTCGCCACAACTGCAGGGAAAGTGGAATCTTTTATTGAAAGTGTGAAGCACGCAGCATGGAGTATGGCACGGAGTCGGAGAGGCCTCGGTCCTGGAGGGACCTCCCTCCCTCTGCGGGGGCTGACCATGGGACTGACTGTGGAGGGGACTGTTTGCCAATGGGGACAACGGCCGGATCCTTTCTTGGTGTGGGGACAGGTGAGATGAGGGTTGGGGAGCTGGGGAGGGGCGTGTTTGAGGGTCTGGAGGGACTCGGGGCTGCGGGCGGCGTCAGGCCGAGCCTTCCCAGGGCTGGTTCAGGCCTCTTCCAGGACTGCGTCTCTGCCTGTGTCGCTCAGGCGCTCAGCACCAGGAGGTCCTTGGAGGGCGGAACAGAGAACCTGGTTAGTGCATGGGGTGGCTTCTGGCTACACCCTCAGCCAGACAGTCACTTGCCTTCGATGGGGCAGGTCACATTTCTGAGAAGCCGTAACTGAACAGCAGTGATGATTGGGGTCAAAGGGCCTGAGGATCACCCTAGCTGTGTCATTAGCTTGCCCTGGACAGGGGACCTTGGACAAGACACTTTCCTCTCTGCCCCTCATCTCCTTCTTCCCCGAAATAAGAGAAGTGGACCTGAGTCCCTCTCTACACACTTCCAAAATCCAGTTTTCATGATTAAAAATACCTACAACAAAATAAATAATAAAAGTAATAGATTTAACCCATAGAACAAAATAAATACCCATCAGTCCATACTGATAGAAATAATAGAGTAAATAAATAAATGGGGGAGAGGGGACGGCTCTTCCTGACAGCAGAATTCCAACTAATAAATGTAAAAGGAAGTACAGAAATAGAAAATCACCATGCAGCAAACACCACAGGCATAACCGTTGCAGGCAAGAGCCATTAATGAATGCCAAAACTAGTGGGAGAAAGCACGATGAGAAACAGGATATTTGCATAGTCTCCAAGTATCTCCCCACGAGGTATTTATTTATTAGTCACAAAAGGAAAATAGTAACAGTGGAGAAACCCAACAGGAACCATCTTAACCACATGGTCAAAGTCAACATTTCCGGGAACAAGACATTGACATCATGCATCCTGATATGGTGCCCTGAGAAGGACACAGGGTCACTTTGGTGGCATTCGTGCCAAAAATACATAACCTCAATCTAATCATGAGAAAACATCAGTCCAATTCAAATTGAGGGACATCCCACAAAATGGGCCAGACCGATTGGAAATGTCAAGGTCAAAACCACAAGGAAAATTGAGGAACAGGCACAGATTGACAGCCAAATGTGAAGTCAGATCCCGCGTCCCGAACCAGACAAAGGCCATTAGTGGGAAAACTCGTGAATAAGGTGTGCAGATGAGCTAATAGGTTTGTGTTATTGTTAATGTCCTGGTTTTGATCATTGCACTCTGGTTGTATAAGATGCTGACTGAGTGAAGAGTATTCTGGAACTCCCTGTACTATTTTTGCAACTTTTCTGTAGGTCTAAAATTATTTCAGAGTAAAAAGTCAAAGTAAATGGCTAGATGCAAAAATAAATGAGAAGAAGAAAGAGAATAGCTCCATTTACAGAGGGCCTTCAAGACCCTCTGAGTCTTCTGTAAACCAATGGGTCTCCGCCTTTCAGACCTGATACCCCATTTTACACTTTATTACAGTGTTAGAGTTACCTCCTTTATTGTTCCAAAGTAACAATCATAGATTAAATAATCTACTTACACATATATTTTTAAAACCAGTATAACTCCCTTATTGGAATATAAAGGAGAAATAAAAGGTAAGTAATTTATAATAAAATAATATGTATTTTGATATGAAATACTCAATCATGATTATTCAGGACAGAAAAATTCATCTCCACTAATTTCATAAGGCCCTCCGGCTGGGGAGGGGACTCCAGTACAGCCCCGGGTAAGAACCACTGGTTGCAGCTGCCTCTATTATTTCAGTACAATCTCTACCTCTCACTAGCTGAGTGACTTTGGGCAAGTGGCCTACCCTCTCTGATACTCAGGTCCTTCACCTATGATGTGAGGACAGACATCAACCAGGGCTGTGGGAAGGCCCAAATGCACATAAAATAGGACATGGGGGCACGGCACACACTTGGTAAATGGTAGAGATGATGATGATGATGATGATGATGATGAATTTGTGCCAATCCAATTCATACTCCCAACCTCTTTTTAACAGTGAATAACAGTCAACATTAAAATGCTGTATCTCATTTAATTTCTCACCACAAACTCCATGAGCTGAGTATTATTGCTCCCCATTTTTAGACAAAGAAACTGGTGCTCAGAGCGGTGCTGAGCTCCTATCAGGGACAAGGGGGACTAGGACAGGCATCCCTGGGGACTGTCCCAGAGCCTGCATCTGTCCTCTGCCCACACTGCCCATCCAAGGCCACTGCCCACCTCCCTCTACTGCGGAGGCCCAAGGCTGCAGGCGTGTGAGGAGCTGGGCTCTTTGCACCCTGATGGAGGCGGTGTGAATAGCGCGACCTTTGGAAAGGAAGTTATCCATCTGGGGCAAGGGCCCAGAACGAACTTTTGGGAGTTTGTTCTAAGGAACACCCTGAATCCTGAATCCAGAAAGTGCCCCGAGATGTCCACGGCAGCATTCTTTGTCATCATGCAGACACTGATAATGGCGGACACTCCAGAGTGCTCACTGTGTGCCAGGGGCTGGACACGGCACTTTACGTGCAAAATCTCACTTTATCCTAAAAGCATCCCAACAGGTAGGTACTATGATTAGCCCCTTTTTACAGAGGATAAACCTGAGGCTCAGAGAAGTTAAGTAGCTTGCCCAGAGTCACCCAGCTGGAAACTGGCAGAGTCAGGCTTTGAACCCAGGCTGTTGGGCTCCAGTGCCTTCCTTCATTAGCTCCAGTGTTCCGCTGACTCCCCAGTCAAAGTGATGTTTAAAAATAAAACCCCAGAAAGACCGGAACGACAAACAGCAAAATGTCCTAAGCGGTAATTTCTGGGTTGCAAATATATCTGGGAGGATAAACATATGTTTGTTTAATCTCTTCTGTATTTTCCAGATTTCAGATACTGAGCGCATGAGGTTTTTATAATGGAAACAAGACACCCTGCATTTGAATTTCAAGGCACCTGCCTTGGTTATAATTAGCAATTATTTCAGAAACATTGGCCCTAAGGCCCGTCTCCCCACTGGCTGGGAGAGCTTTGCAAGGGCCAGGATTGTACGTGTTTTGTTCACTGCTGTATCCCCAGCCACTTGCACTTTGGCACACAGTAGGTGCTCAACAAAAGCTTTTCCAATGAACTACGTCACAGTTCCACTTTGGGCAAGCCCCTTCCTGCTCTGAGCCTCAGCATTGCCATCTGTAAGATGGGGGCAACGACATCTCTCATGAGGACAAATTGAGATGGCGGATGTGACACGCTTCATTTAAGGTTTCCTAATGGCTTTGACATTTTGTCCCCTCGGCCCCATCCTTTAGGAAGAGGCCCCTGTTGCCCCAACCTTTCCTTCCCTTCCCTTCCCTTCCTCCTCCCAATTCCTGGGCGTGGAGGGGAAAGCAGAACAGAGCCCTACGTCTCCTTACCTCCAAGACGTCGATGTCCGCATTGCTAAAGTCGATGTTGAGGATTTTGGGGAGAGGAACGCCAGAGCCCAGCACGGCTGTGAACAAACAACGTCAGGCAAGAGGCGTCAGCCTTACCGAAGCCACCAATATCTGCAAGACGAGCCATTTCCTTTATCATCTAGGCCTTTGCCCTTGCAGCGCCTCCTGCCCACCTGCTGAGCTGCGAGCCTCCCCTGAGAGGCTGTTTGGATGTCACCTGCTCGGTGAGGCTTCCTCCACCCCAGGCCAAGCCATTCTGGGCTCTGGCCGCTCCTCCTGAACTCCCCCGCCACAGAAATCCAAAAATATTAATTCTCTGTCTCCACGTCTTGCCTCGCCTCGCCTCTACCAGTAGTTTCTTGCAGGCGAGGACTGTGGCCCCAGCATCACCCAGCCCGGGGCTGGCCCAGGAGGGGACAGATGTTTGCTGCATGTGGCACAGAAGGGTGCATGCGGGGCCGTGGGAAGGGACCGCCATGGGAGGTACTGCTTGTTTTTAGACTGTCAGAGCCCAAGTAGACCTGCTGATTAATGTTCTAGAAAGAAAGTCAGAAGGAACCAAGGAAACAAGGCAGGGAGGACAAGGCAGGTGGAGAAAACTGGATTAAGTGAAGTTACACAGACTTGCTGACTCCAGAGAGCTAAGGACCTCGAGAATCCACCCCAGTGGCCTATATTCAGTGTTTCCCAACCTGCTTGGCCATGGAACCCCTTTCTCAGAGTATCTTGTGGGACTAATTTTCTGTGGAACCCACTTTGGGAATCATGGGTCTAATCTACTCTCTCATTTTTAAGAAGTAAATTGCATTATAGTGAGACTGAAGGACTTGCTGCCAAGGTCACACCACCTCTTAGAGACCAAGCAAGGACGAGGGTCTCCAGCTCTTGCCCCCCAGCTCAGCCCAGCCCAGTCCAGCTCCTGACACCGTCCTCTCCTGCTGGGGAATGTGTCCGGGCTTGGTGACCAGCGCCTTCCTGTGACTGACATTCAGCCTCCTCTGGCATCAGTTCCCAGAGTGAGGGTCTGTTTGACATCTAGAGTTCCCCGAATGAGCCTCGGCTGGTAGGGCTGATGGCGACCCCGCTTCATCCTCTCCTCCATGAAGTGGAAGCAGGGAGAGGGAGGTTGGGGCCGACCAGCATGAGGGCTCGGGGACTGAGGTTTCCAGTTGCAACGGGGTTATGATGGAGCCTCCAGTAGCCCCACAGGTCAACGAGCAGCTTCCTGATAACGTCCCTGAGGCGCCACCAAGAGGAGGAACCACGCTCGGTCTATTCTTTTTATGAAGTTGGGCAAGAAAACCCTCTACACCATAACGTGGCTGCCTAGGGGCAGACACCGGGTTAGGAGGCTGGGGATATCGGCAAGAGCAACATTAGCTTTATCTGCACTGGCTGAACTTTTTATAACACTAACACATTCACATAGTCCCTGCAAAACTAAATACACGCTTAAAAATAAGTCAGGAACATAACAACGTGAATATAGTTAACAATACGGAACTGCGTACCTAAAAATGATTGAGAAGGTACATTTTGTATTATGCACATTTTACCACAATTAAAAATAAACACATACGAAATAAGTCAGGAAATATCTGGGACTGCGTTGAAAAAAAAAATGGAGAAAGAAGAGTTCAGAAGGAACCATACCCAGATACCAAGATTAATTGCCTCCAGGCGGTGAAATTTTCTTTTTAAATTATTCTGAACTTTCTAAAATATACATACATATAAATTTCATGTGTAATCAGAATTTTACATAGATAATCAGAAAAACAAAACAATCGGCCAAATAAGAAAAAAAAAAAGGATACAGCAGAAGCAGTAAATAAGGAAGTTGATGGACCCTTGGGGCAACATTTGCATTCAGAGGCTTAAATAAATAAGCTTAGAAAGAAGTTCTCAGAAGTGTTACTGAGGTAGAATTGCTGTGTGTTAAACAGGCCCAACAAACCAGTAGCCACTGTGTCCCCAAGCCACGTGCCCCCAGGGAGGCACAGGCACCCTCTCACCGTTCATTGCGGGCATAAACGCCAGGTCGAAAATCTTCCCGACCAGCACCTCCATGAGGCCCACCTGCAGGGGAAGAAGCAGAGCTCAGCCCAGGCGGCAGGCTCACTCCTTGAGGCCCTGCCCTGAGGCCCAAGAGGAAGCCCCAGAGCCGCTCTGGGAGGCTCGAGGAGCCTCAGTCAGGGCCCCAAGTGATCAGAACCACTCAGCTGGACAGCTCTGAGGCACGTGGTCTGCCTGCTCTCTGCACAGATGGGGAGGCGGGGCCCAGAGCCGGGCAGGCTGGTCCAAGGCTCACGGTGAGGCAAGGACTGAGGGAGGCCCAGTTCCTCCCCGGAAGGCACAAAGCACGAGGTCTAGGGTGGCTCTCTCTCAAGCCACCACAGCGTCACAGAAGGCCCATGGGCCCCGCAGCCAACACTCCAGGTTCCCATCCCAGCTCAGCCTCCAAGGGCCTCTGGGCAGGTTCCCTTACCTCTCTGACCTCAGTTTCCTCAGCTTTAAAATGGGCCAGTAAGCCCAACTTGCAAGGATTCAGTGAGGATTACAGGTGGACGGTGTAAAAGGTGTGGCTTTGAGCCTTTTCATACACTGTCTTTCTCGACTTCTCTAAGCCTTGGTTTCCACATCTGAAAATGGGGGTGAATAATCCTTACCTGATAGGGTGGATGTGAAAACCTAATGTAGGCTCTTGTATGTAAATCACCTGCCGTGATGGAGGACCACGTGGCCCTAGAGAGACAGGAGCGTGAGACTCAGTGCTGCCTCTTACTTGCTCTGTGACCTTGGGCTTGTCACTTAACTTCTCTGTGTTTGACTCTCTTATTTGGAAAATGGGCTAATAATTGTATCCAAATTGTAAGTTTTTTTGTTAGAATTAAAAGAGAAATCTTGTTTAAAAAAAAACCCTTAATTGAGTGCCCAGTGCACAATCTCTGTTGCTCCATAAATATTCATTAATTTCACGTTAAGCGTTAGCTCCTTCTTCCACTTGGATCCAGAGATTTGAGTTCTGGTCCCAGCTCCGCCCCAACCAGCCGTGAGGCTGCCCTTCTGTGGGCACCAGTTTCTCCATCTAAAAAATGAAGCTGGCAATACAAACTCCATGGATTGTTTTGGTTAGAAAAGCTCAGAAATGAGCAAAACAATGGGTTTGACTTTCTCTGCACATGTGGAAACCTTACCCAAGCTTTTCCCAGAAAGCAAGCATCTATTTCGTTGTCAATTAATAAAAGAAAACGAGCATTTCTGAGGCCTTAGGTGGGGTGAAGGACACAAGAATGAACAAAGAGATGAAACAGGACCAAATCCTAGACTAGGAGCGTCTCAGACTCAGGAACTCTTAGAAAAGCAGAATTCCAGAACACGGGGGTAAGGGGAGGTTAGAAATAAATCCACACCTGTTTGTTTTATGGACGAGGAAACTGAGGCTCAGAGTGGGATGGTATTGCCCAAGGTCACATAAGGGTCAGCGGCAAAGCTGAGACTCCTGAAGCCTGGGAGGAAGGGGTCCCGAGGACGCGGCTGCCCCCACTGCCTCCACACCCTGGAGCGGAGGGATTTGGGCCAAGTTGCCTCCCTGGGAGCAGTCAGTTAAAATGAGACAGCACCACAAGCAGAGTAGAGGTTGCTGTGAGGCTGTACTCTGCCCTTTGCTGGCTTCGTGGGCCTCAGTTTCCCCATCTGTGACACAAGCCCTGACAGCCCTGACGCCAACGCTTTGGAATTCACAAACTGCCCGGGGGGAAGCCAGCCTCATGGGGCTCCATCCCCAGATCTCGCCCTAGACCCCAGCTTGGCACTTACATCAAAGTTGCCCACATTTGAGGTTCTGAGGTTGAGGCTGGTCCTGCAGATGAAGAAAACAGGCTCTTAGAAGAAGTCAGTGGCTGAGAATCACAGGGGCCCCATTGCAATAAACGACGAGAAGCCCGTCCACCAAAGTCCTCACGAAGACCCCCCTCGATCTGGGGGGAGTTAATAAGAACCATGCTGGTCTCCATGTATTGAGCACTAACTATGCACCAGACACGATGCCGAGGCCTCATATACCATAACATAAGGCTCAAATCGTAACTGTGCCTCCTACTGGCTGTGTGCCCTTGGCCAAAGTACTTAGCCTATCTGTGCCTCAGTTTCCTCCTCTGCAAAATGAGTGGCTGCAAAGACTAAATGTGGTAATTTAAGCAAAGCCCTTAGAACCATGCCTGGTCCGTGGGGAGCGCCACGCATGCGTGAGCCGTCGTCAGTGCCTCACTCAACCCTCCCAGCAACCCCGTGGAGGAGGGACCTGAGGCACAGAGCTGGGGAGGGACAGCCCGGACTCACACCCTGAGCCTGGCTCTTGGCTCCTGCGCTGTTCTGAGCAGGGAGGCCCGAGGCCTGGGTTTGAGGTTTCGCTCTGCACTGTGAGGGCCTCAGTTAACTAATAATGTTTGTCATACGAAGAAAAACCCACAATGAACTAGGCACATGCTGAGAATTTTACATTCAGTCTCGTTTATCTTGAAATGGTAAGAATAATAGTACTTCCTGCCAAAGGCTGATGTCACAAATTAAATGAATAAAGATGCATTTAGGGCTTAGTTCAACGCCTGGCACACAGAAAGCATCTGATAAACAATAGCTATTATTATTATTATGAGTCCTGTGAGGTAGAGACTATGGTCCCCATTTTCAGATGAGGACACAGAATGTGAGAGAGGCAGGATCACTTGGCCCGTGTCACACAGCAGTGGTCACATTAGGGTTTGAACCCACACTGCCTAGCTCCAAAGCCTCTGCTTGTCCCATTCACGGCAGCTCCAGGTGGGACAGACCTGGGTTGGCTCACAGCCCCTCTCTGTTCTCACTGTGTGGCCCTGAGTAAGTAAATCCACCTCTCTGAGCCTGGTTTTCTCCTCTTTAAAATGAGAGAAAAATAGCCGTGACTCTGCAGGACCATTGCAAGGATAAACAAGATAATACCTACAAGTACCTAGTGCAGAGCCTGGCACCTCATCATCACCAGCATCGTTATTATTATTGACGTCGTTGTTGGCAGTCAGTTCCTTCTATTAAGCTCACGGCCTCACCCGCCCTGCCCAGCTCGTGCCAGTGGTCTCGGCAGTCATGGCCCATTTTCTCCTCTGCAGCCTCTTGGATTTACACGTCCCCAATAGGCATGCCCGGAGACCTCGAAGCCCTCCGTGGTGGCCCCCAGTGACCTGACCCAGGACACGGCAGCACCAAAGAGACCCCTCCGAGGAGCAGGAGACCGAGGCGGCAAACCCCCTTACTTGTCCAGCTTGGCGTCGATCATGAGCTTATCGCCCTCCACCGAAAACGTGGCCAAGAGTTCTGTGTCCTGGAGGAAAGGGAAGGGGGACGAAAGGTCACTGCCCTCATCGTCGGCCGTCGCCGGCTGAGGCTCGCTGTGTGCAAGGCGCCAGCCAGGTGCTTCATTAGCACCGAGCATAGTGACGGGTTGTTCCCTGAGGTCTTGGTCCAACTCCTCTCTTAAGCCGAGACCCCCATCAACGCTCACCATATAATGGGCTCCCCCCATCCCCAGAGGGAAGGATTTGGGGATAATAAATTGCCCACATTAACTGTTGCTCACGAGTAAGTCGCAGCAGGGGCTGCGTGAACGTTCCCAGGAAGCCAGCGGGTGGTCGGCTGGTGGGGGTGTCTCAGCAAGTTTCTCTGAGCTGCTCAGAGGGTCTGGGGCGGCCCGCAGCCTATGAACCTCCTCCAGATGAGGCACTGCAGATGGGATTGGGCATCACTGCTGCCAATCATAACTGCCCCGCCCACCAGGAGAGGGCAGGAGAGGTCCAGACGTGACTCCCTCTCCAGCAGAAGCCTTGTTGTAGGAAAATCCCTTATTGCTTCCTGCCTCCCCCAAAATAAAATAAAATAAGTTGGTCTTATGAAAAAAAAATGAAAGCTCCCAACACATTCAGGTGATGTTATTAGTAATAATAATGCTAACAATAATTGGAATGACAGAGAAGGACTGGGGGCTCTGATGTACACGGCAGGGACCTACATGGGCGTGGCAATCAGTCCATCCCTTCACGAGAAAATGCGACCGCAATGAGGCCTGAAGGATGCGCAGGATTGGGCCAGGTGAAAAAGTGTATGTGAGGGCGCTCCAGGCAGAGGGAAGGGCATGTGCAAAAGCCCTGGGGCAGGAAAGAGGTTGGCAGAGGGACAGAGAGAGCGAGCAGGTGAGGGGACTCCAGGAGGCTGGAGTGGGCTGGGACCGCACCAGGGAGGGCTAGCGGGTGGGAGAAGGGTCAGAGCTGCATGCTGGGGCACTGGGGAGTCATGGCAGGGTTCTGAGCTGGATCTAACAAACGTTTGGGCTGTTGATAGAAACCTCTCCACAGAGCAGGGGCCAATCAACAAGGGAGTGGATGAGGGCAGCCGTCTCCACTCCCTGGGCGAGAATCAGCCCTTTTAATCTGTCCTCTGACGCTGCCCAGAAAGGACTCCACGCATGCTCCAGCCGAGAACGGCCACTTCCAGACTGGAGGCGGCTTGTTCGGCCTTGAGCCCCAGGGGGAGAGATGGAAGCCACGGCAGACGGGACAGAGCCCTGAGTGTCTGAGTCCGAAGCTTTAACCAGGGAGAAGGAAAGGGCGCTTACAACCTAACACGTTCCTTCAACAGATACATCCCAAGCACCTGCTGTATGCCGGGCCGTGCGAGGCTCTGGGGCTCGGGCGGTAACGCGACAGCGCGCATCTCTGCCCAGCAACAGACCAACAGACACAGGCATTGTACAATGTCAGGTTGAGGCTATGAGCCAAGTAAAGCAAGGGAGGCAGGGAGAGAGACGGGAAGGGTGCGGACATTTCAGACAGGTGGTCTGGGAAGACCTCTCTGAGGAGGTGACATTTGAGCAGAGACCTAAGGACATGAGGGAGAGAGCCATGCAGATATCTGGGGGCAGCACATTCTAGGCAGAGGGAACAGCATGTGCAAAGGCCCTGGGCGGGACTGTGTCTGGCGTGTTGGAGGAACAGCAGGGACCTGAAAGATGACCAGGGGAGGATCTGGAAGGACTCGGTGGGCCATTGTTAGGAGATTAGCTTTTGCAAAGGGGAGTAACGTGATTTTAAGAGGATTCCTCTCTACGAAATAACGTGGAAATTGTATTTGTATCTGTCCCCTGCTAGGTACCAGGGATGAGAAAGCTGGGACCATCTGTCTTGTCTCCTCTTTCTCCAGCGTCTAGCAGAAAGCCCTACACACAGGAGGTCCTCAGTAATATTGCAGAGTGCGTGACCAGGGCTTACTGTGCCACACGCTGTGGTATACAACCTGTAAGAATAATAATCGTCAACACTTGGAGCCCTTACGGTATGTCAGGCACTGCTCTGAGCAACTTGTTTATGCCCCGCTGCCATCCCCATGTGGTAAAGGAGAAAATCAAGCCCAGAGAGGGAGAGTGACTCATCCAAGGCCACACAGCTAGAAGTGCTAAAGACTGGATTTGACTCAGATCACCTGGCCCCAGAGCTCATAGCCACTATGGGGGGACTATGGGGATTTGAAGGCGTCTGTGGATTCCAGGAGACCCCATAGCCGCCCACATCCCCACTCACCACATCAATGAGGCAGATGGTGGTCTCGACGTCATTGGGCTGCGAGACCATGATCTCAGAGGTGGCGAACACCTTCACCAGAGCCTTGTCCTTCTGCAGGGTCACTGAAGGTGGGTTTGGCACCTGGATCCGGATGGTGAGTGGGCGGGACTCGGGGTACTGCTGGAAGACCTGTAGGTGGACACCAGGCCAGGTGAGCGGGGCCCTGGACAGTGGGGGTGCCCGGGGGGCTGTCAGCCAACCTCTAAACTCATAGCACGGGGTCCCACACTGCAAACCTTCGGATTCAACACCATCGCTTGGGTCCTACAAACCACACGCAGAGGCTCCAACCTGCTGCCGGATTTGGGCAAGAAGGAACTGCCCGCTCCGAGCCTCTCGCACAGGGTCATCGTGAGAGCTAAATGTGATGAAGCCAGCAAAGCTTCGAGCTCAGTGCCTGGAAATGGTCCAGACCTGGCACTGAGCAACGTGGGGTCGCCTGGACACACATGACTTCACTGAACCGTCCCAACCACTCCATGAGGTATTTTCTCTCCATGTTACAGATAAGAAAACTGCGGCTGAGGGGGGAACGTCAGGCAAGCTGCCCGAGGCCAGCAGGATTGCTGAGATTCCAGCCCAGGTCTCAAAAGGGCTGCGACTCGGAAACCCAGGCCCTGTCTCCCCTCCCGCCACCTCTGGACGCCCTTCCTGGAACGAGAAAGCCCACAACACAGGGCGTCCCAGTGAAGTCCCAGAGCAGGGCACAGCCCGCCCTCGCCTGGATTTCCTGGGATCACCAGAGACCCCCAATGGGAGAGTGCTGAGTCCGTTTGCTGTAAATTGATTCCCGAAAAGCTCATTTGCCAAAGGGACGATTGATCAAATCACCAGTTTCCCATCTTTGCTAAGTAACTGATTTACCAAAAAATTAATTTTAAGGAACATTTTTTTAAAACATATTAAATGAGCATAAATAAATGGGGGAAACCACAAAATTACTTTAAAAATAAATCCATTTAAATGGAAACTTTTCCATACGCAACGCAGCAGAGGGAGTCCTGGTCCTAAGAAGACTCTGTCCATCGTCTTGAACACGTTCAGGGTGAAACGCTTTTGAAGAAGCTCTCGGTCAACTGACAAATCTAGTAAATTCAGCCAACTGACCCCTCAGTGGACTCACCCCGTGGCAAATTGGCTTTCAACTAATCGAGGATGGGGACTCAGCTTTCACAAGGGGCTTCTCAGGATGCTTCCCCCGAGGGGCCTGGTGCCCCAACCACCCCCCACCCCAACATGCAGAGTCTCCAGGGACGAGCAGCACGTCGTCATGGGGACCTGAGAGGCGGCCTCGGCCTCACTGCCCGCAGCAGCAGGAGCCCCGCGGTGCCCACCCCAGCCTGGGTCTCCAGGACACCTTCCTCTGCGTCCAGACTGGACCCTCCCTGCTGCGGACTCAGCCCCACCGAAAGGCCTGGCCTCCACTCTTGCCCACCTGTGCCGCTGCCACATGGTGCGACCTCTCTGAGCCTCTGTTACCCTGATCTGTAAAATGGGTTGCTCATCCCTTCTGGCCCCATGGATGAGGGCATGATTGGAACCAAATGAAAGAATGGATTCTTTAAAATGGTCATAAACTGTAAAGTGTAGTGCACACAAGAAGTGGCCCAATAAATAACAGGTCCAAGAGGGTGAGGAGTCTCCAGCCTCCCAGAGCGGCCGCTGTTTATGGCGTTGGATTACGGTGCCCTGCAATGCACCTCTCAACCACACGAGGGCGATAGTGACCATCTGTTGAGTTTGGTCCCCCTTCCCGCCTCCTCGGATCCACCCAGAAAGAGAAAGGACGGGGAGAAAAGAGACGAAAAATGTCTAAAATGGCTGCAGATGACAGCAATCCTTCACGCCTGTATAACGCTTACTACTTAAGAAGCTCTTTGCTGCCAGGTGCAGGGGGACAGGCCTGGGACCAGAGTGGGGACAAGAACTGGGATCAGAAAGAACTTTTCTCCATCTGTCTTCTGCCACTAATCCGACAAGAGCATATTTGCTCTTTTTTAAAAAAAAAAAAAAATGTTATTATTAACAAGAACAATAATAGTTAACATTTATCAAACCCCTGCTCTGTGCCTAGGTCCACAGCCACTCTGTGAGGTGGGCATTGGTGCCCCATTTTCCAGATGAGAAAACTGAGGCTCAGAGAGAGGAAGTCATTGGCCTCAGGTAGTACGGTTCGGTCGTGCTGAGCGGGAACTCAAATTCATATCTGCTCCAAAGATCTGGCTCTTTCCTTCTAAGCCACCGTGCACCGTATGTGCCGGGTCCTGGGTCAGCATCTTTACACGCGTTGTCTCCTCCACCTCCTCTACCCTCCTAGATGAACCTGTGGAGCAGGACTTAGCATCCTTTTTTGACAGATGAGGACGCTTAAGGCTCAGAGATGTTAAGACTCTCGCCGGTAGACACACAGCGAGGAAGCAGCCAGGCCAGGATTAGACCTGTGCAGGCCAGTCCACTGCTAGAGCTCAGGATCTTTGCACCTCAACCCCCCCATGCCCCCGCTTCTAAGAGTCTGGCCTCCATCCCTTTGTCACTGCCTTCCCCTGTGGGGGTCAGAGCAGCCCACCCTAGCACTGAGGGGCTTCCCTTCCCACTCGGCTCCTGGGAGGAGGGTGAGGCTGAAGACAAGGGGACGCAGCGGCCTTACGTACCTTGGGAATCAGGGCTCCCAGCGTGGACGTGGTGAGCGGGGGGAGCTCCTGGAACTGCAGGACGAGAGGAAGGGTCGGGTGAGCCCCTGAGGCTGCGGGCACAGACAGGAGTGGTGACTGCAGTGATGAAACCCCCACGCGCTCCAGGCAGCCAGTCGGGGCCTCTTCTCCCTCGAAAGACCCCTCAGGAGGCCCTACCGTCCAACAGCGGCCGCCACGCAGACCACGGTAGCCATGTGGTGGCTGAGTGCACAGGGCCAGCCACTCAAGCTCACCACAGGCAAGACTTAGAGGGCAGCGGCAAGACTGACTCTTTCTCCTCTGAAACCGCGACTCCTCATTAAAACAAGGTGAGCATCAGCGGTCCATGCGCACAACCCAGGGCCCGCCAAATGCACGGCTCGGCCACATCCCAGAACCACCCGTACGATTCTCACTTAACATCTTCCCTAAATCAACTTACTCTGAGGTTAACACCTCAAATGCTGAAACGTGGGAAGCCAGGACCACGTGACAGAAAGAGATGACAACGTGGATGTCACTGTCGGTGGAGGGCTGTGGGCATGAGTCCTGCTCTCTCTTGGTTAAAAAGAGGACACTTAAAATGCAAGAGAGGGTGACTATATACTGGCCCCAGATGGAGACTTTCCTCCTGATGGAATCAAAGACTGACATAATTCCTAAGATGGTTTTTGGGAGAATATCTTCTTCTTTTTTCTTTTTGTTTTTTTTTTTTGAGGAGGACTGTCCCTGAGCTAACATCTGTGCCAGTCTTCCTCTATTTTGTATGTGGATTGCCACCACAGCATGGCTTGATCAGCAGTGTGCAGGTCCATGCCTGGGATCCAAACCCAGGAACCCTGGGCTGCCAAAGCAGAGTGCATAAACTTAACCACTACACCACCAGGCTGGCCCCTGAGAATATCTTGTTCTTTTAGGATACATGTTGAAGTTTATGGAGTGAAATGTCATGACGCCTCCAAAACCTCAAATTGTTCAACAACAAATAGGTAGATAGATAGATAGACAAGTAGATGATAGACAGATAGACAGATAGATGACAGATAGATAGATAGACAGATAGACAGATAGATGATAGATGATAGATAGACAGATAGACAGATAGATGATAGATAGATAGATAGATAGATGATAGATGGGTAGGTGGGTGGGTAGGCAGATGGATGGATAGATAATATGAAGCAAATATAGCAAAATATGAACTGGTAAATCTAGGTGAAGGATATTTGGGTACTAATTGTACTATTTTGCAACTTTTCTGAAGGCTTGAAAATTTTCAAAAGAAAAGATTTGAAGAGAAAATGACTCTGGAAAATACAAAGGGTATTCGATTCTTACGTATCTTTTAGTTACTTAGTATGAATATTTACCAAGTAAAAGGGTTGTAAACATCTACACTGAGATCCATATAGATGAATATATGTTATACTTTTAAAGAAGGATTGGATAAAATTAAATAGCATGACTAGGGAGAAGCTTTCTCGCCTATGGCTGGAGGTTGTTTGAGGCCGTGTCGGTGCCGCGCCCAGGATCCATGCTCTGGTGACCCTGACGTAGTTGGTGCCCATCCGTGAACTGGAGATGCGTCAAGTTCCTGCTTTAAAGCAGTTTCCCGGAGGCCATGGGGACAAGAGAGGATCAACGGGGAGCTGCTTGCTGCCCAGCCCGCCCCACCCCTGGATGGGGCCGTGACTCACCATGCCATCGGTGATGTCAATGTCCAGCGCCCCTTGCTTCTGCAGGAGAGTCAGCACTGAGCCCAGGAAGTTGGCAGAAATGGCCAGCTGGGAGTTGGTGTTGTCGCCCATGGGGGGCAATTCCGGCATCTTTTGCCTGGGAGCCATGGCCGGCCGCCCCAGGGGGTAGTCGATGAGGTCCCCTCCAGCCTCCCCAACCAGAGTCTGGGGAAGCAGAGAGGAAACAGGTCACAGGGAGAGGTGCCGGGAGAAGAGTGGAGGAGGGAGCACAATGGCTGGGGTGAGGCCCTGAAGCTGCCTCCAGGCAGCCTTCCTGGATTAAACCCGCTGGATCTGAGTGACTCTTTCATTTAAGGCCCCCATAAATTCAGTTCAGGATGGAATGGAATCTCTTGCAGTGCCTGCTTTATGATCGCTTATAATTATAGCCGTGGTAGATCACCGTGTGTTTAAATACACGTATGACTTAGCTTCTCCCACTGCAGCCCTGCCGTACAAGTTAGCAGGTTTACGCACCCGCACAATACACATTAGCATATCTGCTCTCTGTGGACCAGACCGTCTCCATGGCCTACATGGCACTGTGTGCTCTACCCCAGGGACCTCTCCACCTCATTTTGAGGCACGGTGCCCCATCCCCCCTTCTGCAGTGCAGTCACCACCTCAGGACGCCCACCGTGCCACTTCCCACGTGCTGTTCCCTCCCCCACACTCTTCTCTTGTTACGTCCCACTCAAATGGCAGGTCTCAGCTCAAGAGTCACCTTCTCCAGGAAGCCCTCCATGACCTCCCTGGGCACATCACATCCCCCAGCTCTAAGCTCTGATAACCTGGGACCCTCTTTCACAGCACTCACAATCTCTGCTTGTATATTCATTTGAGTGACTCGTGGACAGCCCGTCCTCTCCAGCAGATAGCAAGCTCCACTAGGGCGGAGATCTTGCCTTGCTGGCCACTGTCCGTTCAGCCCCGGCCTGGAGACCGGCACACAGCAGGCAGTCCACGAACATCTCCTGAGTGGCCAGTGTTTACGAATACAGCAGGTGTGTGTGTACACGTATGCACAGGTGTGCTGTGCGCGTGACAGCCCGGGTGTGCACCTGCAGCTCTGAATCTGACAGAGCGCGTGGGGAGGCCCCCGGGTCATGCAGCCCAGGGGAGGGACATATGTGTGGGCACCTGTGCACAGTTAGGGGCCAGATTCCGTGGTGTGCTGGAGCCAGCTCACACCAGCTCACCAGAGCCGACTCCACGCATTTCCTCCCAACTCCAAGTTCAGTGATGTCATGACGGTAGCTTGAAATTGGCCATGGTGGGAGTATTTGTACCATGGAAATCAGCGAATGCTACAAATCAGGACTTTTTCTTAAAAATCACAGATAGCCAGTTGTTGATGCTTACCAGCACACTAGCTCACTACTGGCCAGACTCATTCTCCAGCAAACCCAAGCCCATAGCAGCAGCTCTAGTAGCTAGAAGCCAGATTACCTGGGTTCACATCCCAGGTTCGCATTTATTAGCTGTGTGACCTTGGACAAGTGGCTTAACATCTCTGGGCCTCAGTTTCCTCAATTAAAGTGCCTACCTTAAATGGTTGCTGTGAAGATAGACTGAGTCACTCTGCATAAAGCACTAGGAATGTGCCTGACACAGAGTGAGCAGGGTTGGCTGTGGTCGTGTTTTCTAACACAGCCCCTAGAAGATTCCCATCTGATCAGAAAAGGGCTCTGTTCAAATGCTGCTTCCCAGGCATCCAGCAGAAGCCCCGGGGGCCTCTCGCTCACACGCAGCCTGGGGGGAGCAGGCCGCCCGCCCTTGCCCCGAAGCCCACGCACTCACGTTGAGGTCCAGCTCCAGGAATTCCCCAGTCACAAGCGGGAGGCTGGAGAAGGTGTACTGGACGCTTCCCAATATCCCCAGAGGAACCAGAGCTGCAGGCAAAGGTGGGGGTCACAGGGAGGTCCCCCTCACCCACCTGGATGCCTTCCCTCCTTGCACCCTGACGGGGTGGGGTGACAAGGCTCCAGCTCCAGACACCATGGAAAGAGCAAGAGTTCTGGGTTCAAATCTCAGCTCTGCCTCTTTCTTGCTGTGTGACCTCAGGCAAGACAGTGCACCTCTCTGAACCTCAGTTTCTTCCTCTGTAAAATGGGCTTAAGACAACTCCTTGGACTATACTGGGGGTGAGCAATGAGATCCTGGATATTGATAAGCTCTGTAAACTGTGAAGCGTAAACTAGGGAAGAGGTTTTAGGGTTCCACAAGGTGGTGCTTCATTGGATCTGGCATTTCCCTGACTGCTTGTGAAGAACAGCCCCTCCTTCTGGGCTCTTCTTCCCTTGTGACTGTCCACAAAAAGAGAGGATTTTACTGTCTGGGAAAGCCATCCTCAAACTGCCTGGAGTCGCAGAGAAATGGGAGCACATCAGAGAGGGCCGCCCTGTATGGCTGTAGAGATTGTGCACTGCACAACTCAGGTGCCGCCATCATGTTATGGTCTATATGAAAGGAGGCCCTTGGAATCAGGAAGTGCATGAATGGCACAACTCTATGGGGCAGGCTTGCCTTCGGGAATGTTCACCCAGAAATCCTGGCTCAGGGGTGGTGGTGGAGCCTGGTTCTGAGGACCTGGACAGTCTCAGCGGTGTTTCCTGTATTCACTGCCTGTCCCTCCAGGGGTTGAAGCTAAGCCCTCATTTTAGAGATGAGGGAACGGGGCAGGGTCTCTTCTAGTCCACTCGGCTGCCAGGGCAGAACCAGGGCTCAAGGCCAGCCGCCCAGATGGGCCCTGTGAGGAAAGCAGGAAGGACTTACAGTCCACGAGCCCCAGCTGGTCGTTGACGAGCCCCAGCACCACGTCCACGATGGGGCAGAGCTGCAGGGAGAGGCAGGATGCTCAGCGGCGGTGCAGGGGGTTGGGGGGGAGGCCCGAGGGACAACAACGACAACTACTGTCTCCTGGCTGCCCACTCTGTGCTGGGCCCTGTCCTCCCCCACCCTGTGGAGAAGGTCCCTCATCATCCCCACTCTGCAGGTGGGGAAACTGAGGCACGGAGAGGCGATGTGATGTCCCACACCTTGAAGGGCGGGAGCTGGGATTCGAACCCAGGACTGTGCGGTTCTCAAGCCCCACCTCCTAGTCCCTTCACTAACGTGTCCCTCTGTGTGCCTCAGGGCCGTCCAGAGCCCCAGGAATGTGCCCCAGCTGCCCAGCTCCCTCCACCCTCTGGTCACCTGAGCGCCCACAGGGATGGAGGTTGCACTGTGCCCCTCAGCCTGGGGAGAGTCTGTGCTCCGTGCTCCCCATCCCGGGACAGGTTCTTACCAAGTCAGGGAGGACATTGACCAGGACTCGGTTCACCAAGTTGTCCACGAGGTTGGGGAGAAGCCTGGGGAGAGAGGGGCGGACGAGGAGCGGCTCAGGCTTGTCCACACTCGGGGCCCTCGCCCAGGCTCTGAACAGTGTACAATCACCCACATCTGGCTGGACAGGCTGCCCAAGGCAAATTGCTTGGCTTTTTACTCATTCATTCGCTCATCCATCCATCCATTCATTCATTCATTCATTCAACAAACAAATGCTCCTTGAGCTCTACTATGGGCCAGGCCCAGGCTGGGATGCTCCTCATTTCTGACTGCACAGGTCGTCCCCTCCTACTCGTCTGCCCTTCCGATGGGCTGTTCGCGGCAGCTTTGCGTCATCTTCCCAAAGGGAAATGAACGCACCCCTTTATCCAAGCTCCTGACGCGGAACCTCAATAAACACAGGCGCTCAATAAATGTCTGTGGACGGACGGGAGGGAAGGAGAAAAACGGGCCCATGGAACGCGCTCGCGTGGTCCACGAGAACACGAGTGGTGGGTACTGAAAGATTGGGAGACTCGATCCACCCTACAGACAGGGAAACTGAGGTCCAAGACGCGACCCCGAGGAGTTCTAGCGCATCACCCAGCTCCAAACCAGCTCTCCTAACCTGCCGGCTATTCACGGAGGCGTTGACGAGACACACAGATAGACAGACAGACTTGTAACAGACAGGTATTTGTTTCTCGAGGCCCTGCAGTGACGAGGAGTTGAGGGGAACGTGGCCATCCAGCACAAAAGTCACTGACAGCTTGACCCCTGACGAATCGGGCCCCTCTACCCGCCCCACGCCCACACTGCCCCGCCTGTGCGCCCCCGCCCAGGTTGTAGCTGACCACCCAGGGCTGTGCCTGTTTGACAAAGCAAAGCGTTTCTTGAGATCAAATCCTAATTAGGTCATTTCCCCCAAGCTTACTATGCGTTTTGGCCTCCTTTTTAAGGGGCCTTATCCTGGTTCCAATTCTTTTTGGATGATAAGACCTGTGAAAATGCACATGCATGTTTATCCGTGTGCATGTGTGTGTTTGAGTGTGTGAGTGCATGTGTTTTGGGGGACAGTTTGAAGTTAATCTGTGTCTGTTCAGGCCGCAGACTATTTTCTCCTTCTGGGAAATTATCCAACAGACACACTGGCCCACGTGTGAAAGGGCATAGGTAAAAGGTTATTCCTTGTACCTCATCTGTCGGGGAAGATGAGACAAATTGCAGTGTCCAACACTAGGGGACTGGGCAAATAAACGATGGTTCGTCCAGACGATGGACTATTACACAGCCGTAAAAAGGAAACAACAAGGAAGCTCTCCAGGTTTGGACACAGAAAAACCTCCAAAGAGAGTAAACGGAAAGAGAGAAGAGAAGCAAAACACTGTCGATAGCGTGTGTGCCCATCCGTGTTAAAATGAGGGTGGGGATGACAATCACACGCATGTTTCCTTCACCCACAAAGAAACTGGAAGGAGAATCGAGAAACAGCCACGGTGAGCTTGACGAGAAGGGGGCAGAAGGGAGACGGCGCGGGAGGGGCTCTTCCCGACGCTGCCTTTTTACCATTTTATGTTTTTGACTGCGTATTACCAAATGTATTTCCTAGTGAATTAAAAAACCCGTGAGGTTTCTGTGTGTTTCCCACCGCCTCCCCGTCCTCACCAGAACACCAGGGGCCGGTGAGCTCTGCCTTCACCCGCCCTGGAGCGGAAACAAAGACGCAGGGGGGCCCACACCAAGTAGAAATTTCGGGGCTCCAGTTACACAATGAGTTTCTCTGCTCCCAAAGTCTAGCTGAGGCGAGGGCTGGGGGGACAGGGCTGGGAGAGCGATAAGACAGGAGCAGAAGGAGCAGGGGCCAGAGGCCTCAGAGAGAAGCCGAAGATGGATCCTGCACCACGAGGGCCGGGGAGTGAGGACAAAGGGACTCGGCTCTGAGCGGCCCTCATCCCAGACCACCGCCGAGGCACCAGCCAACACCTGGACACGCGAAACGTTTCCGGACAGAGGATGGAGACCTGGCCACTTTGTGGGGCGTCTGTAATAGGAAAAACTCATCCCCTGACCAAGGTCACATTGGACAGAATCAATTGTGAAATTTCCCTGTGAGTTGGGGCACCAATGGATACAAGAGCCCTGTTAGATATACATGCATAAACTCATAAAATGTGCCAGGTTAGTCACTAAGTGTTTTACATCCATTACCTCAATTTTGAAGGGAAAAAGAATTACCCCCATTTCACAGATGAAGAAACTGGAGCTCAGAGAGGGCAACAGAGTTGCCCAAAGTCACACAGCAAGGAATAGCAGAGCTGAGGTTTGAACCCCCGGTTGCTTCCAGAGCCTCCTCTCTTAACCATATGGTTTGCCAAAGACAGACCACTCCCTCCCCACAAGGCACCCCACTGCCCGCTGGTGCCCACTCACCCACGTAGCAGCTTGACTTTGATGCCCCCCAGGAGGGTGTCACAGCGCTCGATGACCAGCCGTGGGTAACCCGTGCGGTCCATTGTCAGCCGGACCTTGGCCGTGATGTTCACCTCCACGGCGATGTCCAGGAAGCCAATGAGACTGGAGGAGACCATGGGACCAGGGAGGCAGAGTCAACCCCCACCCACCAGGCAGCGCGGCCTCACCTGGCCTGCCCGGCACTCCCACCTCGGGCTTAGTCCTTGCTGTCCCTGCCCCTCGCTGTTATGCGTCTATTTTTCTCCTTGCTCGTCTCTAGGGATCCCACACCGGAAGCCTCCCCTGGTCCCCCAAGTCATCTGTGAACCATTCTATCTCACCCTCAGCCTAAGAGAGCTTCCAAGGCTGGGGCCAGGGGTCAACGAATGAACTCTGTGTATGAACTCCGGTTTCCAAGGTGACCACCCGGTGCCCTGCCTTTATAGCCATGACCTCGTCCCAGGGGGAGAGAAATCAATGCAAAAGGCCACGGCTACTGCCTTGTCTCCTCTCATTTGTGGCCACAGCCACCTGGAAAAGGAGATATCACTATACCAGTTACAGGTGAAGACACCAAGGCTCAGTGACATTAAGGGACAGGCCCAAGGCCACACAGCTTGAAAGAGTCAGGACTCAAACCCAGGCCGTCACCTGACTCCAGCCTCCCAGATCCTAACCACCGCGCAGCCTGCCTTCACCACGGACAGGGACCACAGACGCCCTGAGCCCAAAGGTATGAGACATGCCCACTTAGATGACCCGCCCGAGATTTCCCAGCCAGAACATAGGGTGGGCAAGGACCCCTCCAGGACCCGGGCCACTACCTCTTCCCGTTGATGGCCACACGGGTGTACAGGCTCAGGTAGACGCCCACGCCGGGCAGGAGCCGCACGGACACCCGCGGGAGGGTCAGCTCCACGATGCGCAGCCTGCACAGGACGGAGGGCAGTCACCCCGCTGCCCGCCACCCCGCTCACCCGGGAGCACCCTCCCTCGCTTCCCCTTTCTCTGCGCCCCATTCATTCCTCCTGACTCTAAAGAGACCTGAGGTTCATGGATAGGACTTGGAAAACACAGGGAAGTCAGAGGGAAAAAATGCCACGAGCCATCCTCCCACGGCCCGGGGACCCGCTGCTTGCATCTCCATGTACTCCTTTGAATTTTTCTTCCTGTAAAGATGCCATTCCCTCTGCTTGTCCCTGCCCCTCTTTGCCTGTTCCCTCCTACATAACCTTCAGATTTCAGCTCACGGTCCTCTTTTGCCGGGAAACCTCCCCTGACCTCCCGCACGACACTCACCCCCATTTCTCCATGAACTTCTTAGCACTGTTCTGACTGTATGAGCATTTCCAGGGTTCTTTATCAACGCCCATATACCCCACCAGCAAGTTCCCGGAGGACAAGAGATGTGTCTTTTCTTGGCTAACCAACGGGCCGTGTCCCCAGTGCCAACACAGTGCCCCCAACACAGTAAGAGCTCTTAAGTATTTGTTGGATTAAATAGTGAATATGAGGAGGAGGCTGGGCATACTTGAAAGTTTAGTATATATGTATAATCTTAAATGCCTGGGCTTTTCCCCTTAAACTATATTCCTATGACCATTCTACAGATGAGGAAACCGAGACTCAGAGAGATGAAAAGCACGGCCCAGAGTCACACACAGATATGAAAGGTTGAGCTCAAGACCCCAAGTCACACAACCTGAGACTCAAGATGTCCAGGCCTGAGGCCAAGCCCTGAAGTGTACGGGCTCCGAAGCCCATCCCTCCTCCACCCCTCCTCCAACTCCAGGCCTCTGCAGGCGACCACCCATGGTTTGAGCTTCATCAGGGGGCCTGATAGGGAGCAAGCAGCCCCTCCTTACCCCGTGATGCCCTGCACGGTGCTGAGGATGCCGCCCTCGCCGAGCACGCCCAGGACGCCCCCTCCTCCAAGAAGTCCTCCATCACCAAGGAGACCGCCTCCACCAAGCAGGCCACCTTGGCCCGACAGGATGCCATCGGCTGCCAGCATGCCCCCAGTGCCCAGCAAACCACCGGGGCCCAGTGCCCCAGTGGCAACTCCAGGTGGGATCTCTCCGGGCCGCAGCTCTCGCCGGTGAAGCCTGCCCACCGTTGCCGCGCCTTCAGCTGACCTATACCGCCCACGGCCCCTGTGGCCGCCATATGCATTCTCGGCACTGCGGTAGTCGCCATTTCGAAGGTCCCTGATGCTTCCATCCGACTCAGGGATCTCACCATATCGGTATTTGCCCCCCAGCTGAGCGGCATTGTCGTTGGTCTCGATGTGACCGTACTTGTAATTACCACCAAGCTGCTTGCCATTGGTGTATTTTGGAGGGGGTTCTCGGACATGGAAGTCATTGTAGGGAACACCACCAACACCTCGGGGGAATTCAACGTGTCTGTAGTCATCGTAATGGTGTCGGCCACCACCCAAAAGACCACCACCACTGCCACCCAACAGCCCCCCGCCATGGCTACCGCCACCACCCAACAGCCCCCCACCATGGCTACCACCACCCAGCAACCCACCACCACTGCCACCCAACAGCCCCCCACCATGGCTACCACCACCCAGCAACCCACCACCACTGCCACCCAACAGCCCTCCACCATGGCTACCACCACCCAACAGTCCCTCACCACTGTCACTTCCGCCACCCAAGAGCCCCCCACCACTACCACCCAGGAGCCCTCCACCACTGCTGCCACTGCCACCCAGTAAGCCTCCGCCAACTCCACCCAAGAGGTCACCACCGCTCCCTCCACCCCCACCACCAAGCAGGCCTCCCAGAAGACCACCTCCCCCGCCACCTCCACTTCCACCAAGCAGACCCCCCAGGAGCGGCCCACCACCATCACCACCAGCTTTACCCATGGGCACCTCTCTCAGGGCCGAGTGGAGAGCATCGCTTTTCTGCAGGGCACCTGAAATGGCTGCAGAGAAGCAAAGATTTCAGTCAGGGTTCCTCCCTTCCTTCCACCTCCAGCCCCAGGCACCACCTCGGAGCATCGCTCGGCTCTCCGTGCCCCACTTTTCCCATCAGTGAAATGCCAAGGTGGAACAGAAAGACTCCTCCGGACCAATGCAGCCCTGACGTCCTGGGGAGCTCATTAGCTACTGGCTCTGACCTGCTCATACTTTAACTGGATTTCACCAGCATTCAGCCAAACCTGCATAGATTTTCTTCAGGACCCTCCTTTTCAAAGGCTCCACACTTTACAGCTTCAAAAACTTACTTCTTCATGCATCAGCCCAATGGATTCCTGGGAAATAGTCAAGGCTGGAATTATTGTCCCCATTTGGTGGGTAAAGAAATTGAGGCCTGTGACACCCAGCTAGGAAATGACCTCATTTTTCATTCTCATGACAGCCTTGGACAGGAATCGGGGCAGGGCGTGTGTGCTCGTTTGCCAGATAACAAGAGTGAGGTCCTAGGAATTGGAGGCAGGAATAATTATAGCCCCCGCTCTTGAGGGCCTTCTATGTAGCAGGAACTGAGCTAAGTTTTCAAAAAGTCATCTCATGTCATTCTCATATCAGTCCTCTGAGATGAGGATTGTAATTACACCCATCTTGCAGATGAGGAAACTGAGGCTCAGAGAACTCAAGTCATGGACTTCAGGTCACGCAGTCAGTATTTGAAGTATTGAAGGCCGACTCCAGGCCCCTAGCTCTTAATCACTGCTCTCTACTCCCTCAAACAAAGTCTCCAACGTGGTGTCTGGCACATAGTAGATGCTCAGGGAATGGTAGCCAAAAGAAAAAGGGGGAAACTAAGGCCCAGAGAAGAGAAGTCACCCGTGCACCTGCTGTAGAATCTGCTGGTGAGGAGGAGAGTCCTCGAGAACTTCAGAGTGCGCTCGGCTGCCCTCCCCGCCCCGTGCCACCCCCCGTCACCTGCAGGGCTGGACTCACCATTGCTCAGCACATCTTTGGTAACCCTAAGGACGGTGTTTGTGTCTTGGCGGACGCCACACACAGCAGCCACGGACAGAGCAGCCACACACCAAGCCGTCCACATGCCAGCACTGCTTCTCTGCTGAGGGGACAGCGCATCAGATGGCAGTGGCTGGGTGTCACCACCCTGGCCAGCAGGTGGAGCTAGGCACCCCCTGCCAAGAATGATATCAGGACCCGGAGGCCCAGAGACAGGGGAGATCGACCCAAGCTCACACAATGGGGCAGGGCCCAGAATTCCTGATACCACCTTCTGGATTTTTCAAACTGAAATGAATCTGGAGACATAAAGCAGACCCATTAACCAACCTGTCCCAGAGCAGGGATGTTTGATTGTCTCTCAAGGGGAAATTTCCAAATGGAGCATCAGGGAGAGAGGGGCAATAGGGATTCCAACCAAAATAGCAGACTAGTAGCAGGCAGGCTCTGGAGAAATCTCCAGCATCTACCCATCCATCCACCCAACCACCCATCCACCCACCCATCCACCCATCCATCCATCCAACCATCCATCCATCCATCCAACCATCCATCCATCCATCCAACCATCCACTTATCCAACCATCCACTCTCCCTCTTATTCAGCCATTCATTCATCTATCCTTTCATCCATCCATCCTTCCTTCCATCCTTCCTCCCAACTGTCCATCAACCATCCAAGATCCAATGAACCAGCAAGCCAGTCATATATGCATTGATCTATTCATCCATCCATCCATCTTTCCTTCCTACCATCCATCCTTCCATCAGTCCACCCGCCCATCAACACATTCATCTAGCCACACTCCCATGAACCCAGCCAGCCAGCAAATGCCCTTTCCCACCTCTTCGGAGGAGGCAGTTGTCCAGCACGGGGGTAAGATTAACGGCTCTGGGTCAGAGCCGTGTGGGTTCTCTTCCTTAGGCAAGAGAGTTTACCTTTTTGACCCTCTGCTTCCTAGTCGCTAACACATCATATCTGTACATAGTAGACACTCATTACATGGCAGCTATTGTTACTGTTTGGGGACTATTATTTCCGACCCCTAAGAAGTGGGTGTGGAATATTACAAGGTCGGAGGGGCGAAGCATGCATTCTGGGATGAGCAGCTCAGGCTCCAGGAAACTTTATTTTTCTGCCTCCATGCCTTCACCCACTTCTCTCACTCCATCAGCACAGTCTACCCATTCACCAGCCTCAGAGAAGCAGAGCAGGACACGGCCTCCCATCTGGGCCAAACTGTGAAATTGTTGGCCTCATCTCCCTCCACTTATGCACCCTCTTCCCTTTTCCCGGGCCCCACTTCTCTGGAAGTTCACAAAGCCCTCAAGTTCTTTCCCCACACTTATCAGCTCCCAGGAGAGAATCAGAGGCACTAATTTATACTAGAATATTAAGGACAACTATGTGCAAGAATTTTTTTTTTCTGGCTTCCTCCCCTCAGCCTAACCCTACTGCCCAGAGAGTTCTGTATTCAAAGAGGGATCACCACCTTCAGCTAAAAAGATGGGCACCGGTGGAGGGATTTCTGGCATCCACAAGCAGCCGAGGAGTCTCGGGGAGGTAGCAAAGGTCCCAGGTACCCAGCAACCCTGGGAGAGATGAGTGTGGCTCTGTTCGCCCAGGTCATTGCATGTCGATCCCTGAGGGTCTCCTGACTATGCCGTGCTATAGGCAAGACAGCTGAGGCTCGGGGAGGGGTCACCCGGGTAGGTCTCTAGTCTGGAACATTCCTCATTGCCTCCCCGGGCCTCGGCCTCCCTCTGCCCAGACACTGACTAAGGAAAGGGCTCCTCCTTACCCCCGGGAGGTCCCTGTAGCTCAGTCTGGAGAGGTCCCATGCACCAGGCCCTCTGCTTCTGGCTGAATCTGGTCACAGGCTGGCCTTATATAGCAGCTGGAGTCTGAGCCCGGACCCAGAGAGGGAAACACTGTGTAATTACGGGAGACCGGAATCCAGATTTGTTCTGCAAACTGGGCATTGAGCCTCAAAACCACAAGGGTTTGCGGTTTGTGGCTAATTCTGGGAGCTGTGTTCAGCCCCGGATGGTGTCACATGAGCTGGGGTTTATCCGCCCCTCGTCTGGGCACACTCCTGGAGACCCCCCCTAGGCTCCTAGATGGGAGAACTCACACCCCCCGAAAGCATCTGATTTCCAAAGCAGGCACTGCCCACTGCAGACAGCCTGGGCAGAGAGGACGTGCCCAGACGGAACTCAGCATCAGGCTGGCCCAGGTTCAGACCCTGCTCAACCCCCGACTCCCTGCGTGACCTTGGGCCCGCCACTCCCCTTCTCTATGCCTCTCATTATTTCCATCTGTTAGATGGCTAGAACACCTGCCCCGCAGGACTGATGGGAGAAGAACAAGTAGATGGGCTTCTTTCGACCTGCAGAAGGTTTTCTCCCAATATTGCACTATGAGATGTTCACGCATACAGCAAAGGCGGAAGAACTGAAGGGCAAACGCCCATATACCCCCACCTGCCACATCTGCCATTGACACTGTTAGACTTACTGTACCGCAAATCTATCCATCCATCCATTCATCTATTTTTTTTAAATGTATTTCAAAGTAAGTTGCAGGCAACAGTACCTTTCCCTCCAGACACTTCAACACACATGCCACACGATTCTTTTCATGTACATTTACACACAGTGAAATGCATGAATCTTAAGTGTTTATTTGTTGAATTTTGACACTTTTATACAGCCACGTAGCCCAGACTTAATAAAGAGCACTTGTGTCACTCCAGAATGTTCCCTCCTGCCCCTTCCCAGTCCGTGCCTGTTCCCACCCTCAGAGGCAGCCACTGCTGCTCCCAGACGTGTGGGACACAGCCCAGACCTCTTCCTTGGCATTCAGGGCGGATCTGCCTTCCACTCTCAGTCCTGCTCCTCCACTCACAGTGTGCTGCTCATGCCTTGCACCTCCCACCCCATTCTAGCCCCCCTGCCTCCGGGCCTTTGCACGTGCAGTCCCTGCTATCTAGAATACCCTTCTCCAGACCCCCTTGCTCAAACTCGTGCAGAAACATCAGCTACTCTGGAAAGCTTTCTGTGGCAACCCCCAACTCCAACCTTTCCTCTGGACCACCTAGGGCCTCTGCAGCACATACTGAGATGATGTTGCTGTGGGCAAGCCAAGCCTGCGCCCCACCCCCAGCCCAGCCCAGGCACAGATGCCAGTGTCGTGAATGAATGAATGAACGCCCTTACTCTCCGTGGGACAGGGAGCTGAGTCGTCCCTGCTTCCCAGCCCCCAGCCCCAGCCTGGGTCCTACCTCCTTGTCCAATGGATGCCACCTCCTCCCTGCCCCACCAGGTCCTCCCGAGAAGTCCTCTGGAGTGAGGGGCCTCCTCCTCCCTCCCATCGAGGCTGCTGTCAAGTTTGGCTGAGAATAAATGTGTGGTTCCCTGAACTCAGCAAGGAGATGATCCACCCGCTCCTGGAGGCAGTGGGGGCTCTGAAGGCAGGCATGGTTGACGTCAAGACATGCCAAGCTCGCTGACGTCACCCCTGGCCCCTCGGGGACTCGGTTTCCCCGTCTGCAGTGGGTGCATTAAGGCAACAGGCTTGGAGCTGGATGTTGGGTGCGAGTCCAGCCCCAGTTCTCTCCAAGCCTCTGTGTCTGTGGTGCCGAGACGGTGACTGGGAGGGCCCAGCGGGAGAGGATGTGGTGAGGGTCAGTGACTCAACCACGAAGGTGCTGAGGACAGGGCCCGCACACGACAGGTGCTCAGTAGGTGGCATTTTTCTTCCCATCCTCCCCAGTGCCTGCTGGCTCCGCTCGGCAGCAAGTCAGCAAAGGCCGTGAGGGGCGCGAGGCGGCGCGTCAGCCCCAGCCCTGGACCGTCTTCTCCTCCGTGGGGGCTGGAAGGGCTCCGGGACGGGGACCCCAGGGGACACACGCACCTGTGTTCCCACACCCCTCTGCCCTCTCAGCCTTGGACAATCGCTTCTGCTCCAGGGCCTCGGTCTGCCATCTGAGAGATGGCATAATCGCACTTCCCCAGCAGGGTTTGGTGGATTATGTAAGAAACGTCTGGAACATGCCTGGAACCTCCCTTTGGCTCCCCATTGCCTGGCACTCAGTGTGATATAAAGGCTCGTTAAACAAGTATATTACCTTTTTAAATTGAAATGCAACGCAAAAAGGACAACTGTGCCTTTCTCGACCCCTCCCCCAACCAGAGAGCAGGGATCGACGCGCACTGTAGACTGTAGAGGGCGGTGCAAACACGGAGGTGGTTACTGTCAGTCACCAAGGCTCCATGCCCGTCCTCAGTCCTGAGACCAGCCAGGCCCTGGCGGTCACGAGGCCGGCCTGCCCCTCTCGGAGGATTAGAGCAGCTTTGGCGCCAGGAGATCACCTGGGCTTAGTGTCCAAATGGCACCTTTGTCTGGAGCCGGAGGGACGTGGCCCTGGGAGGTGACTCACCCCCAAAGGTGACTCAACCACGCAGGGGGCCACGTGCAGGGCTCATGCAGGGGCTGTAGGGACCAGGAAACAGAACCAGCCCTACTACCAACCGCTCCACACAGCCTCCTCAGGAACCATAAGCTCACCAGGGCTGCAAGGGGGCTGCCCAGCAGACGGTGTCACTGCCCATCTTGTGTCATCCTTCAACCCCAAGTGTGGAGGGTCAGAGCCCGGGCTCTGGAGTCAGGGGGCCTGGGTTTGAATTCTAACTTCATCACTTCCTAGCTGTGTGGCCTTGGGCAAGTCACTTAACCTCTCTGTGCCTCAGTTCCCTCCACATAGAATGAGGATAAAAAGAGTTAGAGAGAGCTGGAAAGTAGAGCTGATTCAAGGGGTCAATGACATAATGTATAGAAAGCACTTAACAGTGTCTGGCACTGTGTAAGCAGACAATAAATGCAGAAAGTATTACTTCTATAGCACAGCAGTGACAAGCCCACGGTTAAGAGTTAGAGTCAGAAGGATCTGGTTTGAATCCTGGCTCTGCCACTTTGGAGCTGTTTTGGGGCCCATTTCTCTGAGCCTCAGTTTCCCCATGTGTAAAACAGGGTGATAACACCCACTGACTATGGGCGATATGAAAATTAGACAAGCGAAGGGATGTCCAGCATCTAACACAGTGTCCAGTACACAGTAAGCGCTCAGTGGGGGTTAGCTGCTCCCATTGCTACTCTGTGCAGCCACAGGACCCACCACAATGAAGCAGATCCGACCCCTGACCTTGAGGAGCTCTTGATCAAGTGGAAGAATGGGACCGAGGCAGTGACAGTCCAATGGCGAATGCCACACGGGGCCCTGCCTCGGGCTCAGTGAGGCTGATGCTGCCGTGCCCTCCGGATTGAGGGATGGTGGGAGTTTGCCAGGTACCCTTGGGGGTGGGGGGCACCCCAGGAAGAGGGAAGAACCGTGCAAAGGCCTGGCCATACACGACTGCCCATGTACCACGTGCCGGGTGCTCTTCTCAGTGCCTTACAAGGACCGTCTCGTTCCATCCTCAAACGACCTACGAGTGAGTCCTGTAGTATTCCCATTTCACAGAGGGCGAGCCTCAGGCCCAGGGACAACTCTGCTCCCTCTCCACGCTCCAGGAGGAATGGGCTGAGGCAGGTCACAGGTGGCTTGGACGCCAAGCCTGGGGGTTTGGATGAGCTCCTGCTGGCAGTGCCACTGAGCCCTGCATGAAGAGGTGGAACAATGCAGCAGTGACAAGGCACTAGGGCTTCTAACGGGTGAGCCACCATCCCGAGTGCTGGTCTACCCTCAAAACCCACTGCAATCATCCTCAAGTTACTGATGAAGAAATCGAGGCTCAGAGAGACAGAATGATGGCCTAGTCGGCAGCTGGACAGGATCTGAACACGAGCAGCCAACTCCAGCCACTGGTTTCACTACCACACTGTCCTAGATGGGAGTCAGGACACCGTCTCACACTGGAAGTGAGAAAGAAGTCAAAGATAAACCCCAACATGTCACTCAGCACTGGGCCTGGCATGGAGTAGGTACCAATTAATGTAGGGTGGGTGGACAGGAGGAAGAGAGGGAGGGAAGAAGAAAGGAAGGAAGAAAAGAAGGGGAGATGGATGGAAGTGTGGCTGGGTAGAGGGATGGATGGATGGATGGGTGGATGAATGGATGGGTGGATGAATGGATGGGTGGGTGAAAGGAAGGATGGTCACGGGTCATTCTTATTGGTGGACAAACCTCCAGATGGGCTCCAACTCTCCTCTGTGTCCCCCCAGGTGCTCTGAGCCAGTTCTCAAGACTTTGTCGGACCTCTTCACTCGGGTCCACCCATAAGTGCCAACTTGGGGCTGTTCCCCAGAACCAAGGAGGCCCATCCTGGGCAACAGAGAGGAGCCCAGGACCAAGAGGCAGGACCCCCAGCTTCCCATCCCAGCTCTGCCACCATGTGGCCTTGGGCCAGCCAGACCCCCTGGCTGCGGTTTCCCCACTGGCACTGCGAGCTTTGGCATGGCTTTGTTCTGAGGTCTGCCCAAAGGTGTGCCCGCGGCTGACGTGCAGCTAGCAGAGATCCCTCCATGGCAGGGCCAGGTCTCACCCATCCTTGCTTCCTGGATGCTGGCTCTTTCTCTCCCTGGAAAACTCCTATTCACCCGTCAAAATCCAGCTTGGACATCACTTCTGAGAAGTCCCAAAGTCAGAGAGACGGAGACAAACAGTCACAGACTCGGACTCAGAGAGACAAAATAGAAGATAGAAGTATTTAGAAAAATAGAGAGAAGAGAGGAGAGGGGAGAGAAGGGGGACACAGGGAGCTGGAGGTGGAGCAGAGGAAGGCAGGACAGGCTAACCAGGAAAGTTCGAGATACAGAGCTACAACGACCAGGCCCCAAGTCCCCTCGCCTCCCAGGAACCCCTGCCTGGAGCTGGGGAGGGCACAGGGGGCAGAGGCCGAGGCAGCCCATGTGTGACCAGGGAGCAAACCAGCCGGGAGGTGCTGAGATAAAGGGTGGTTTATTGAAAGCTCAGGACTGGCCTCTGAGGCCCCAGAGATCTCTCAGAGGCAGAGACCTGTGGCTGACCTTGAGGTCCCCACCCCAGACGGGGGCGAGAGGCAGGGCCAGAGCACCTGAGTGGGCCTGGGTGCATAAGGGACCCTTCTACTGTCACTGATAGAGGCTAGAGACTGGGAGGGAAACTGAGGCAGCGTGGGTAGGGGACAGGACTCTGACAGTCCACAGACAGGGATGGCGGCCGTCTCTCAGCCTCAGGATGCCACAGTCAGCACGACGGCATTCTGCAAGGAGCAACAGTTCTTTGTTAGGCCCTCTGAGTCCTCACGCCCAATGCACCTGCCACACCCCCATCCCCACAGCCATCTCTGTGTCCCCCTGTGCCCTGTAGCCAGCACTGTACCTGGGATGCAGCTGGCACTCATTGACTGAATGAATGAACAAATAAATGATGATAAATAAATGACATCCAGTGTGGGACAGGTCACCGACTTTGGAGGACTTAAGAGACCCGAGTTCAAGTGCCATTTCTGCTGCTAATTTACTGAGTGAACTTGGGCCAGAAATCTGACCTCCTTCAGGCTTGGTCCTCATCTGAGAAATGGGTCCAGAACTCCCTGGTCTGCCCAACTCCCAGAGCTATTGCAAGACTCAAAGTTGTGCTGAATTGAAAAGGATTCAGAAGTCATGTTGATATTCAGCAAGAAAAAGTATCATGATCTATTAGCCATGCCTGCCACGGGCACAGGATAAGGAGAGACGGCACATGTATTCACCTCCCCTGGACCAGGGGAACTGTGGTTCTGGGAGTGAATCCGAGATTCCATCCTATAGGCCAGACATGTGTCTGGATCTAACAGGAAAGAACTCTGTGATTGATTGGCAATGCCTGCTATGGGTGACTAAGGAAGGAGCGGTAGCACATATGTCATATGTTTGCCATTCTTGAGTTAAGTAATTTTCCATTCTCTGAGCAATTTAGAAAATGGTGCAGGGACAGACCAGACGATGAGGCAGAGTACTCCTCTCATCAGTTTTAAGTAGGGCTCTCCAGAGATAAGCTTAAGATCCATCTAGGCCATATCCACATGAGAAACTCACCTCTATGATCTCCAGGGCCGCATTGGCAAAATTGACGTTGAGAACCTTCGGCAAGGGAATTCCAACATCCAGGTCCACTGTGAAGAGGAAATGGTTGAAAGCAAAGATATATGGGGAGCCAGTGTGGGACCTGCTGACCCTGTTCCACCACTTTCCTTAGGTCAGTCATTTCTCTTCTTGGGGACTCGGTTTCCCTTATTGGCAGACTCCTACTTATCCTACTAAACTCAACCAAAAATGCCTCTTTTCTGTGTTGTCATCAGTGGCTCCCCTCAGGTTCTGTCATGAGAGGTTGTGTCAGTCCCTTGCACATCCTGGGTCATCTATGTCCTAATCATTTGTTTATATGACTATTTCCCTCTGGATTGTGAGTTTGAGGACAAGATCCAGGTCAGATAGGTCTTGGGACCCAAAGTCTGGGCTGATGTAGGTGCTAATCAACGTTGCTTGAATGGAAACATTGGTGCCTCGGTTTCTGCATCTTAGAAATGGGGACCAACGCCTCTCCAGCCTCAGTGTCTCCATCAGAACAATGGAGAGAGGCAAGAGGCTGGATAGTCCCCAGTTCGGATGCTCCACGTGCCCAAGAAGACAGCCAAGCTGCCCGTACCGTTCAGCTTCGGCACGTACGCCACCCGGACCACACTGCTGAGCCACTCTTCTAAGCGGGATGCCTGCAACAGAGCACAGGAGGGCGGGGGGTGTGGCTGTGCAGGGAACAGCGCGCCCCTTCGCAGGGAGGAATACAGGGGTCCAGCTGCCCCAGCCTCCCCCAAGCCTGAAGACACAGGTGCCTCCACCCGCGACCCCAAACGGGACTCTGATGTAGGCCGGCTTCGCCCTGGGCCCTGTGAGCGTGGAAGAGCTGCCTGCCCAGAGGAAGGCCTGGAGGGGGCAATGCTGAGAAAGAGGGAGAAAAATGTGCCCAGCTCCAGGAGAACTCCATGTGCTCTGATCTTAGATTCCTATCGGTTTAGGAACCCTTAGAATGTTCTAGAACCTGAGACCATCAGGCGATCCCAGAACCTCAGAACTCTGAGAATCAGGAAACTAAGGGCTGTGTGGGGCTCTGAAATCTTATAACTTTCTGAGTTCAGGAACCTTATGACTTGTGCCAAGTTCCAGAATTCTGACCCCTTGTGAGATCCTAGATGTTTATGACTTTGTGAGGTTCCAGGACTGTGGAAGATCATGAGATTCACTTTCCTAAGGTGATGACTGTTTTACACACACACACACGCGTGTGCACACACGTGCACACACACTCCCCGGCCCTGAGGTCTGCCCACCCTGGCTTGTCGGGCCAGAGCCCAGTCACCGGGCCCACGACTCATCCTGCCCCTCCCCACCCCCAGCTGAAGGCCCTGCCCCCCGCCAAGCTGCCCACCCTCCCAGAACTCACGTCAAAGGTGTGGGCAAAGGACGAGGCCAACGTGACCCTGAGCCTGGTGGGGAGAAGACAGAGTTGAGGCCCAGCCCCCCATACCCCCCACTGAGGGGCTCTGCCCCCACCCCAGCTCTCCAGGGTCAGGAAACAGGGTTACAGGCCCAACTCTGCCTCTATCCTTGACGCAGAGACTCAGTTTCCCCACCTGTAAGATGGACCTGGAGGGATCTACCCTCCTTCTGAGATATGCCCACCACCTCTGACCCCATGGCCCTGGGCCTCGGTCTGACGCCTAGCTGTTTGACCCTGCACAAGTGGCTGAACCTCTCTGAGATGGCCCTCCAGAGACTGAGCACTGGACACTGGGTGCCCTGCCTCCAGCAGGCGCTCACTAGAGGGAGCAACCCACCAATGGATCTCAGCTGGCCCAGCATACGCGCAGTGCCAGAGCCAGGACACACATCTCTATCCCCTGAAGGGCTGAGGCGTGAACTGCCACCAGAAGTGGAACAGATGCAGGTGGCGGGCGAGGCCTTCCGTCGAGGATAGAAATGGGCAGAGCCTTGCGGGGGGCATGGTAGCCTGAGGGGCCTAGGGGAACACTAACGGGGTCAGGTGAGCACGGGGTACCTATGGCTCAGGACAGGCAGATCCCAGAGACTCAGGAAAGCCCCTGCATCCAGGGCAGCACAGACAGGCCCAGGTCATGGTGAGAGCACTGCGCCTGGAGAGTGGAGGCCCAGACAGTGGACCTGCTTCCAGGGACAACCCATGGTGGGAGTCTGGGCCTTGTAAACCGTGAAGTGCCATGTGCCATCCATGCGTAAGGAAAGATTGTCACCAACGTCTCCATCTTGCTTATTATGACTATCCTGAGGCCTTGCTACCATGGGGATGGAGAAACTAGAGAAGTAACTAGTCACATGACTAACAAGGCATTTTACGACACTCAAGGACAGTTGTCTCCAGGCGGATAACTCAGGAGTGTAGACTCCATCTCCAGCGTCTGGATTTATCTCCAGGGCTAGGTTCTGAGAGGAAGAAGCCCACTCTGGAGCCTGCTTCTCTGAGCCCCAGGTGCCTCATCTGTAAAATGGACCAACACCCTCCCCTCCCCAGCAGGATGGAGGCCAGGAAGATGCTGGTAAAGCACCTGCCACTCAGTGGATGCTCAGAAAATGGGAAGTGGTTCCAGCCAGACCCTGATTCTTGTTCCTAAAGACAAGACCCAGCTCCCATGTTACCGTTCCAGGGACAGGGCGAGGTGCAGCCTGGTCGCCGAGGGAGCCAGGTGGGCGTTTAACGTCATCACCTGCAGGGGAAACGCCAATGGAGGTTACGTGTGAACTCGGCAGAAGGAGCTGGGCCGGGTCTGCCTGGGCCCTCCATCCAGCCTGCGGTGGGGCGACGGAAGGTGTCCCCACGAGGTGACACTTGAATCTTGAAGGATGAGGAGTTGGCCAAGGGAAGGGGAGGGCGACATTCCCGGTGGGGGACTCTGCAGGAGCACAGGCAGGGAGGCGGCAGCCCCGGGAACTGAGGCTCAGGGCGCGAGGACGGGGGAGGCGGAGGACGGGGCAGGGGCACTGAATGGCGCTCGGCCCCGGGGAGCCAGGCAGAGAGTGGGCAGGGGAGGGACCTCTGCCCAGATGTGGGTGTGGGAAATCTAACAGAGGCCGGTGGAGGGGAGCCGACTGGAGGTGGGGCAGGAGGAAGCTGGAGGGTCAGCCAAGAGTATCCAAGCACAGAGAGGCTAGGGAGATGGAGGGCAAACCTGGGATGCTGAGGAGGCCCAGTGGACAGGCCTCGGGCCTAGCAGATGTGTGAGGAGGGTGCAGGCAGGAGTCTGAGTGGGCACTGGGCCTCAGCTCAGGTGATGGTAACGGGGACGGGGTTTCCTGTGCCGTGACACCAGGGAGCCTCCCACCCTGAAATCGGGGAGAAGGCAACCCCGCATCTGCCCCACTCAGAACCCCAACACCAGGCTCCCCCACCCTCGGCCACTCACCCCATTCAGCTTGAAGAGGGCTTCAGGGGTCCCTTTAGGGGGGTAGGACAGCACGTGGATGTCAGCTGCGATGGAGACCATGGCCTTCTTGTTCTGCAGTGTGACTGTGGGTGCTTGTGTCACCCGCAGTGACAGCAGGAGCAGCTTGCCTGGGGGCAACTTCCCCAGGGCCTGGAGAGAAGCAGGGGCAGACATGGGGGCATGAGGGCAGCTTAAATGCCCCACTAATAGGATCGGTCAGTCAGTCAACAAACACTCATCAAGCACCTAATGGGCACCAGGCACTGTGCTGGGCGCTGAGGTTACAGCCTGAACCAGGCAGGCCTGGTCTCAGCCCCTACAAGGCTTACATTCAGGTGGGGAGACATCAAGCCATGGAACAACCTAATCAGACTCTCCTCTCACTCAGAGGACACACTTTATTACGTGATATAACAAAACAAAACAAAAAATCCCCCGAGGCCCAGAGGCCCCGTGTGATCCATCCTCTGCCCTCATCTCCATCTCACCTCCACTGCTGGCCCCTCATTCTCTCCTCTCCAGACTCACTGGCCACTTTGCTGTTCCTCTCACCTGCCAGGCACACTCTTACCTCAGGGCCTTTGCACTTGCCGGTCCCTCTGCCTGGAAATGTCTTCCCCAGATGCCTGCATGGTTCCCTCCCTCATCTCCTTCAGCCTTCTGCTCAGACATCACCTCCTCAGGGAGGCCTCTGCAAAGCAGCCTGTTTAAAGCTTCATTGCTGCGCCCCTATCCGCCTTCGCCACTCTGTTCTCTTCCACCTCCTGACACTGTCCATATCCTACTTATCTATTTGTTCCGTGCCTGTCATCCCCACCAGGCGGCTCCTTGAACAGAGACGTTTATCTACTTTTCACTTCCTGCCCCTCCCGCACACCAGCACCCAGCACAGGGCCTGGCATGTAGCAGACACTTAGTGAGTATTAGTTGACTGACTGAATGAACCACACAATCAGAAAACTCTGAGTCTCACATTCATGACATCATGGAGTTACAGAGGTGCTGGAGACCAGCGCGTCACAAGAGCTCGAATGCTGGATTTGGGGACCAATTCCCCAGGCCCAGACTCCCAGGGTAACAGGATCTTAAAGACAGAGAATCATCAGATTCCACCCTCTTGTGTCCACAGATTCTGAAGCCACGAAACCAGACTCGGAGCTGCGGCCACGGGGCTCTGACTTTGTGAGCACAAAGGCTCCAGGTTCCAGAGATGGGCCAGCCTCCCCAGCTGGAGGGACACGGCCCGGCCTGCTGCATCCATGGCCCCTGCCCCCGCCCTCTGCCTCCCCCTGTCCCCCTCCACCATCTTACATCTCCTCAGAAGGAGGTTCTTCTGAGCATCCAGCCCTGATCTCCTCCCTTCCCTGAGACTCCACATCCTTTAGCCAAGGACTCCAAGAAGCAGAGGCCCCAGCCACACCCCCAAAGCTGCTTCGAGTCCTCACCCTCAAGGACTCCCAGAGTCTGTCTGCACCCCCAAACTCAGCTGCCCTGTCCATCCTCTGGTGAAAACCTAGACCTTCCAGGCTTCTTTCCAACTCCATCAGAATCTGCTCCATAAGGACCTTGCAGTAGTCATTTCAACTTCAGTATGAATTCAGATTCTCAAAGCTGGAAAGCAGCTGGTCCGGCCTTGGCTGAACGGATGGGAAAGCTGAGGCCAGGCCCTGCAGGCACATACTGATTGATGCCCACTAGTCAAACCCCTAGAATCTTCTCCCTTCTCTTCCCTCCCCAAGGCCACTGAGTCTTCTCTTTGGGGACAGGGAAGACCAAGACCAGGATGAAGTAAGGCAGTTGGGGGGTGGGGGGCGGTGCTCAGTACTCCTGGAAAGAATCTCCTGTCCTCTGCTTGAGAGAGAAACAACAGCCACAGGACAAATGCCCAGGTGACTTCTGGGGCAATTAAACCCTGGTTTTTTCCTTTCCAAACAAAATCTGCTACCAGGACAGGATAAGGTATTAGTCATTCACACTTTAGTGTGAATTTGGACTCGACATTCAATCGCAGCTGTCTGGAGAGCTGTATTGAGAAAGATTCTGGGATCTATTCAGGCTCATCGCAAAAGAGCTACAGTGATCAAAGCCCATGGGAGGGTCACTCACCTCAGGGACCAAAGCTGCCAGGTCTGTGGTTGTCAATGGGACGTTGCTGGGAACCTGGAGTCAAGACCAAATGGGATGGGGGGAAGGGTGAACAGAGAGACAGGACAGGGATCCCTCAGCACACACAAAATGGTTTCGTCCACACTCACCCACCCCTGCCAACTGCACACACACATCTCTACAGACACTCATGGTCCTTCTCTTGGCCAGTGATCACCGAGCGCTTACGACCTGCCAGGCTCATGCTAAGGGCTCTGCCTGCCTTCGCTCCTTTCGCCCTTACAGCCGCTCAAAGAGGTGGGTGTTGTGATTACCCCATTTCACAGATGGAGAGTCCGAGGCCCCCGCCCGGGGTCATCAGCTGGTAAGTGGGGCGCCAGGATTTGACAGGGGCCAGCTAATCCCAGAGCTTTCAAACACTCTGCCCGAGCTTGCGGTCTGAAGGCCCAGGGATCTGACCCCCAACACTTCTGACTTTTACCCAAACAGTTTTTCCAAAAAGTATAAATTGGTTTCCAGTACTTACAAATCAGGAAATTTCACATAAATTTGCCAGTTTGGGGCTAAAAAAACTGGAAAGTCTGGTCACACTGGGCCTGTACCCCTTGCCCTTGGGGAAGCCGTGTGGCTGCTGCCTCAGAAACGGGGCACAGGCTCCCCAGTCTGCTCCAGTCCCAGCAGGCCTGCATCCCTCATTCTGCCCGGCGATGCCCATCACCAGCGCCCTGGCGGGGCCCCCAGCACTGGGAGAAGAAAGGCCTCAGCCTCCCCGAGCTAACGTGTGAGACCTCGAACTGCACACGTCCACCTCTGGGAACAGACCTGTGCACACAGCAGAAACACCCAGACACTCTCTGCCCGTCAGAAGGATCCCCACATCGCCCAGCACACAGCCATCCCGTGAGGGGACAGCACCACGACATGGCTGCTGAGGTCTATCTCACCACCATACTCGCACACACGCACGTCCACGAGCTGCGCAGACATGCACAGTCTCACGCTCAGAGTCTCTGCCTGACTAGGACTGCCCCTCCCCCCAGCTAGCAGACACCTGCCTCCCAGCTCAGGGCCCTGTGCCAACCTCCCAGAGGCCTTCAGTGCTCTCTGGGCCACCTACAGGAAGGGAGTGATCCAGCCCTGCTCCCTTGGGCCTGAACTGCAGGTGGGGAGCCCGGGTGGCTCAGAGCTCAGTGTCTTTGGAGAGGGCTAAGACCAAGAAAATGCCTCTGGGTGAGGCTGGTCGGGGCTGGGGCTTCCAGACATCTGTGAGGATGCGAGAGGGGCCAGAATAGAAACAGAGAGGTCTCAGAAGCTTCAGAACAAATGTCCAAGTGACCTTTGGTAGTCCAACCCTAGTTTTCTTCTCTTCAATGCAAATCTGCTCTTGAGAAAGCAGGAGAAATGTTAGCTATTCACACTTTAGTGTAAAATTGGGCTTTGACCCTAGAAGGGCTCATGTGGTGTGAGGATGGAAAGTTGCCTACATGTCATATGTCATTTCTGACCAATTGAAAGTAACTTCCTGGAGTGCCATGTTGAGAAGGATTCAGAAGTCCCATTCAGGTTTAGCCAAGTAGAGGGCCATTACTGACTAGCAATGTCTTCCATAGGACAAGAGAGGGCATGTGCACACTACAAACTTGTCCAACTCTCTCCGATTATAGTGAAGAGGGCTTGTCAAGGCTGACGGGTGACAATGTGACTTTGTCATCACCAGCATTGCCAGGGCACAGCGGGGCAGGTGCCACACTCACCAGCTCAGAGGTGATGTCTATGTTGAGGGCACCGTTAGCCTGCAGGAGCCCAAACACGGTGCTGAAGAGATACAGAGGCACGAGCACCTGGGACGTGTGGTCGTCCTTGGGAGGCACTTTGATGGGGCTGCGGGGCTTGGGGAAGTCGATGACATCGCCAGCTACGCTCTTCACGATGGGCTGCGGGGCAGGACACAGGGTATGGCAGGGTCTCGGGGCTGCTCCCCCCGCACCCCAGCTCTGACTCAGCATCTCCCACCCAGCCTCCGCTGGTACCCACGCCACCCCCGCCGTGGGCAGGGCCTCGGTGGGCACTCACGTTGATGTCCAGCTCTATGTACTGGTTAGAGATGAGAGGCAGTGTGGCCAGAGAGAATTCCACAGACCCAAGAGCCCCAAGGGGCACCAGGCCTGCATGGGGAGGGGGAATGAGGGAGGAGACGCCATGAGTCCAGGCCCCTAACAATAGCCCCTAGTTCCACTGCTGGAGTGCTGCCGAACGCCTAGCACTGTACTACTGCCATCCCCATTTTACAGATAAGAACACTGAGGCTCAGGCAGAGGAAGTCCCCAGCCCAAGGCCACACAACCACAGAGTGGCAGAGCCAGGATTCCTGTTTCCCAGAGCTGGTGCCCTACCCACACTGTGGTCCTGCCTCTCTCACGTAACGCCACACACAGAGACACTTCTGCCCCCAGGTTGCTATCCTTGTCCTGCTTATGCTGCCTTTTCATGCTTTTCAAAGCCCTTTTGTGGACACAAAAGGCATCCATGTCTCCGTAAGGCTCAGAGAGACAGGGCCGCCATGGCTGTGGGGTCTTGGGTTCCGTCTTTAAGCTCTGTGCCTCCATCATCTTGTCTGTCCAGATAATAATAGCATCTGCCTCAGGTTTCTGACAGTGCCAGGCACGCCGCAGATGTTCAATAAACGGCCTGAAGCCCCCAGCGGATGGAGACCGGGACGCTCCAAGTCTGCACATCCAGCCGAACCGGCCTCAGCCCAGAACTCCACCATCAGGCCTCCTCAAAGTGGCAGCCCCGTCAGTGTGAGGAGGAAGTGAAAGGTCCCAGAATTCTGCCCCTTCCCCTCCCCTGGCACCCCACCAGTTGGGGTAATGGGGGGGAGGGGTAGACGAAGGGGCACAGAGGAGGGGGTTGGGCCCCGACTTACCCAGCACAGCCCCCAGGAGCTCATTCACCACGCCCAGCACACTGTCCACCACGGGGCACAGCTGTGTCCGGAGGAGACAGGTGTTACAGGAAGATAAGAGCCGACCCCAGCCCGGGGAAGGGAACAGCTGCATTTCCTTTAAATGATTTGCCACGTGGTCCCAGGGACCAAAGCAAGGCAGAATGTGGAGACGGATGGGGGACACACAGGTAGGGGGCAGGAGCTTGACGTGCAGAGGGCAGAGTGGGCGGTGCAGAGGGCCAGTTCTATGGGCCCCTCAGAAAACCCTGAAGGATGCTGGGGGACCAGGGAGACACATTTCAGAGGCCAGTCTGGGCGTGGGGACAAGGCCCTCCCCCGAGAAGACAAAGGTAGCTGTTCCCTCCGAGTGTCAGGCCCTTCCTGCCCTCCAGATGGGCACTGGGAGACCCAGAGTCCAGATCTCAAACAGGGGCGCCTCCCCGCTCCACCCAGAGTCAGGCCTGGGCCTGGGGCGTCCACTATGCACACCGCTGGGTGTTTACTGAGAGCCCCGTGCTGAGAGAACAGGGAGCAGGGGTTCAGCTTCCAGAACGCCAAGTCCGAGGATCACAGAATCTGAGGGCACTGGAGCAGGGACCTCAGAGATGGCCCGATGCAGCCCCTTCATCCTACAGCTGGAACTGGAGAAGACAGGCCACCTGCCCAGGGCCACCACTGTCCTCAGAGACAGGAGACGGCTGCCCTTTCATTTAAACTCGGGGCCCCAAGCTCCAGGGCTTCTGGGGTCAGGCCTGTCACTGAAATGAGAGGACAGCAGAGGGGCTGCGATGGGCGGGGGAGCAGCCCCTCGGCGCCAGCCACGTGCGACCTTCAGGAAGGAGGTAGTGTGTGCCCAGGATGGCTGATTGCACGAACAAAGCCAGAAATCGGACTGTTAAGAGAAATCTCTAATCTCGAAATGCCAGTATTTAACTCTTATTTTTAAACTTCTTTGAGTTACATCTCCTGTCTTGCAGCCAACTGTCCCGGAGACCCCAGTTAGGGGCCACACCTGCACGCTGAAATGCCCCGAGGTGGGCTGGGTGGGGTCCTTGCTGCTGGGGGCTCCCTCCGCCCTCTGAGCTTCTCCTCTGATCGGCTTCTTCAAGCCCAGGGCCGTGTGCCAACCCCGGGCTCCACGCCCTCGCAGCCTCCAGAGGTGTTCCTCACAAGGACCCACAGGGGCGGGCCTGCCAGGACTGGGGGTCAGACGGCCTGAGGGCCCTTTGCTGGCTGTGTGACCCCAGTGAGCCCCTCCCCTCTCTGGCCTCGATGAAATGCGGCTTTGGCCAGACCAGCTTTCTCAAGTGTGGTTCCTGTCCCCTGGTGGAAGCCAGGATGGTGCGGGGGGGGTGGTGCACAGAGCGGCCCCTGGAGCTGTTTAACCAGGTGTCTAACTTATGTTGGACTAACGTACAAGGATGTCATTCTCTGGACGTGTTCGCCGGACACAGGCTCAGTTTAAAATCACCCAGTGACCCGACTTCCATCACAAGCTAGTTTAAAGGAAAGCATGAAGTCAACAGTGACACAGCTGGCAAAGACAGAGCAGGGGGTAAGCAGGGGAGCGGGTTTGGGAGCAGGCCCTCAGGTCATCTGAAGCCGTAGATTTAGGAGTCAGAGGTCTGGGGACGGATTGTGCCACCTACAGACTGGCAGGCGACACCTGGGCAAGCCGGGATGGGATTACCGGGTGGGCATGGACGGAAGCACAGCCTAATCCTGCCTGGCGCCCTGACTGACTCGCAGCTGGGGGAGGAGAGGCCCTGCGGGGCAGGGGGTGGGGGGTGCCTGCCCGCGGCCCCCACACTCACCAGGCCCGGCAGCACCTTGAAGAGTGTCTGCTCCACAACCCCAAAGAGCGGTGCGGGCAGCAGCCTGGGCAGATGAGAAGCAGAGGGTGTGGCCACAGCACGGGGACAGCGCCAAGCCAGATGACGGGGCAGGGAGGCATGGGGGCTCTGGACAGCGCCTGTCTCCTCTCCCCATACGTGGGGCTGGCTGCAGCTTTGGAGACCTGGGTTCAAGCCTTGGCTCTGCCTCACCAGGGGACCCAGGGGGTTATCAGTTCCCTCTCGGCACAGTGCCCGCCTTATGCAGTGGCTGGTGCAGAGACTAAATGGGAGTGTATGGGAGTCTGGTATACAGTCTGTGTTCAATAAATGTCTGTTCCCTTCATCTCCACCAACATTTGTGGACAAGTGACATTTGGGCCTAGAACAGCACCTGGCGTAGAGTGAGGGTTCAATAAATATTTGTTGAATGAATGAATGTTTGTTCAATGAATGAATGAATGAGAGGGTGGCCTGAGGATGAGAAGTGCATGTGGATGGGTTCAGGTCGTTTGGAGACTATGGGGGTACAGAAGGAAGGGTGACAACGACAGAACCACATCCACAGGGCACCGACAGCATCCTCCACTCCCTCCATGGCCGCCTGCAGCCCAGGGGAGAGAGTGAGCCACAGGGATTTAAGGAGCGGGAAGATGCCAGGTGCCGCTGTGGGGGGTGCAGAACGCTGGGAAAAGGCTTTGGACCTGCCCATCTCCGTCCCTGCTCAACGTATGTGTGTGGCCTTGGGCAAGTCCCTTGCCCTCTCTGGGCCTCAGCTGTCCCACAGGAGTGAGGATTCAACACGAGTGCAGGCAGGGCCACTGTGTCCTGAACAGCTGGGGGACGAGACGGATATAGAAGTGCTACACCCTTCCACATCATCAACTTTAGGTCCTCATTACACAGACGGGGACACCAAGGCCTAGACGGGAGGGGGTTCCCCTGGGTCTCCCAGCAAGTCAGGGGCTGAGCTGGGTCTCTGATGTGCTGAGAGCAGGAACTGAGAGGCCCGCACATCCGGGACCACATAGAGAAGCTACGGTCAGAAGTGGGTGGTGCAAGGTGCAGGCTGGGTCAGAGGCCCTGTGCGTGGTGGGCTTCAGTCTGCAGGTCTGTGGCTGGGGTTGACCCGGCGGGACAGGCGGGAAGCGGGGTGAGTTCAGGCCCCGCCCAGACGGCAGCTCCCCGGAGACCCAGGGGATGCCCTGTACTCGCGGACCGGACGAGATGGAGCCCGAGCAGGTCCGGGGGCGGGGTGGGGCAGCCCAGCGCGGGCTCAGGCCGGCGGACTCACCCCGAGAACACGCTGATGTGGCCCAGGAGCGTGCTGCAGCGCTTGAGGATGAGGATGGGCGTGCCTCGCGCGCTCACACCCAGTGCCACCCGCGACGACACGTTCACCTCGGCCGCCAGCTGCAGGAGGCCCCCCAGGGGGCTGCGAGACCCGGCGCTGGGGGCGTGGCCGGGCTGCCAGGCCCCACCCACCAGGGCCCGCCTTGGCCACGCCCACCGCGGGGCTGCGTGGGGCTCCGAGGAGGGGCGAGTTGGGTGGCTAGTCCCCGTGCTTTCCTCTCAGCGCTCGTCTCCCTGCACGTCCCCCATTTTGCACGTCCCCGCTCCCTCTCCCCTCACCCGCTCCAGGGAGCTCCAGGCAGTGGGGTAGGGTCTCCAGGGAGAGTGAGATAGAAGTCCCTGGGGATCGATGGGTGGAGATCCCTGGGGCGGTGGTGGGGTGGCATCCAGGGAGAGAATAGCAGGTGGGAGTCCCTTGGGGAGGAAGTAGGGTGGGAGGAAATCGGGGGCAGTGGGGTGGGGGTGGAGCGACAATAGGGTAGGGGTCCCAGTAGGGCAGTGGGGTGAGGTGCAGAACAGGAGGGGAGAGCTTCCCAGGGGCACACTCACCCAGAGGAGTGCAGGCCCACCTTGGTGTGCAGGCTCACCTGCACCCCAAACCCTGGCAGCAGCTTCAGCGACACCTGCGGCAGCGTGAGTTCCTCAATCTTCAGCCTGCGACCGGCATCCAGGAGAGGGCCACCCACTACTCAATGCCTGGATCATCCCAGACCAGGCGGCACGCCATCCCAGCTTTAACCCATAAAACCAACTGGAGGCCCTTGGGCCAGTTACTTCACCTCTCTGGACCTGTTTCTTCATCTGTAAAGTGGGCAAGAGAAGCACCCACTTTATATGGTCATTGCAAAGACAGGTGAGAGAGTGTAAGTGCGGAAGCTGATACAGCAGATGCTCAATAGAAGTCACAGCATCATCCTCATTGGAGGCTCAGTGAACTAAGTGTCCTCCTCACCCCCACCCCATGGCCTCAGCCCTGGGTCAGTCTCTGGCCTGGATCATTGTGCCCCGATTCCCATCCCCTAGGCTCACACACGTTCAACCCAGGTAGATTCTCAAATGCAGCTCCCCACCATTCATTATTTTCTCTGTCCTCTGGGCCTTTGCCCAGGCTGTTCCTTCTCTCTAGACTTTGCTTCCAGTCTGCATCCACCTTCAGCTAGCTGGCTTCACCCAGCTCTCCTGATTTCAGCTAGGGCGTCCCCTCCTTCAGGAAGCCCTCCTTCCTACTTCTCTGATCCAGGCAAATGCCCCACTCTGAGCAGCTCCCACACCCTGCCTGGGCTGCCTCCATCGCTATCCTGAGCTCACAGGATCCACACTGTGGGGCTCTGCCTCCTTTTGGGGGCTTTTTGAAGCAAGGATAATGTCTGGTTCACATCTGAGACCCCAGCCTCACCCAGCAGGGGCATTCTACGGTGGGAGGGGTGCTGGATCTATTAATAATAATGATAGTTCATATTTATTGAGCGTTTACTGCATGCCAGGCTGTATTTTAGCTGCTTGACACAGATTCACTGTCCTGGCAACAAATATCTGCTCGTAGTACAGCCAGTAAAGCCAGACAGTTCAAATCCAGCTCTACCACCGACTGACTGTGTGACCTTGGGCGAATCACGCTCCTGCTCTGGGCCTCAGTTTCCCCATCTGTAAAATAGGGATGTTGACATATCGACCACAGAGCAACATGATACAGCGATCCTTGAGCGCCATCACCCCTGACCAGCTCCCTGTCCAGACATCCATTTGCAATTTGGGGAGACGGACGTCCATTCTCCCTTCTGCCCCCAGCACCTCCTTTCCCCTCCTGTCCAGTGACCCTTCCCCACACCCTGGCCCCTGGTCTTCAGCCTTCCCTGGGGCCTGTAGTTTGATCTTCCCTGGACCACCGCCAGCCCTGGAGTGGGTCCCGCCCACCTGGGGGGGCCGTGTGGCCTGTGATGACACACCCACACTCGTCACCACTCCGACGCCCCCCAGCTGGGTGAGCGCCGGCAGGTCCCTTCACTCCCTTTCCTCGCCTGTTAAGCGCTGTTGCCAGCAGTCCCACCTCTGGACCACGCAGGATATTCTTTACAGTGCCTAACGCAGTGCCAGGTACGCGGGAAACCCTAGCGAGGTGGCCATTGCGCTACAAATATTAGCTATTATGTGACTTCATTCATTCATTCACACATATTTTTTGAGCATCTGTTAAATGTCAAGCACTGTTTACGATACTGGGGACACAGCAGTGAACAAGCCAGACAGAGTCCTCGCCCGTCTGGGTTTATCACCTAGAAACAAACCAGTGAAATATGCAGAGTGAGGGGAGGGACCCGTCCCCTGGGGAGCTTGAAGGCAGGGGAGGGGACAAGGAGCGGTGGGTCAGGGAAGGTCTCGTTGGAGCAGACACATGAGGAAGAGGAGGGAGGGAGCCATGCAGGTGCCTGGATTGGTCCAGAGAGACTAAGCAACTTGCCCCAGGTCACACAGTGAGTAAGTGGAACCAAGCTAGAGTGGAGCCCTCGACCCCAGGGGCGTGCTGCCATTCCTGTCTTGCCTGGCATGCAGTGGACTCCTTATTTTCTGACTCGGGTCCTGGGACTCGCTATCCAGGGCTCCCCACACTGCTCACCCTGTCTGCCAACAAATTAATAAGAGTCATTCTCTCTTCTATTCCCTGAGCAAAGAAAGACCGAGCTTCCTGTAGGGCACGCAGCAGGTGGGCAGTCATGAGGCAACACCATGGGGACTCACCCGGAGAGCCCCTCAACGACGCTGAAAACTCCTCCGTGGCTCAGCAGGCCGCCTCCTCCAAGCAGCCCCCCAGAGCCCAGGAGGCCCTGGTTCGTGGCTGTGACCGTCCCCAGCACGTTCTGCAGAATGGGCCCCCCCACCAGCGAGTTCTGGATGGCTGCAGAAAGGGTAGAGGGAGGAAGGATCATTTTACAGATGGGGAAACTAGGGCCCAGAGAGAGGCAGAGACTTCCCCAAAATCACACAGCAAATTGGGTTTGGGGCCAATACTGTGACTAGATCTGCTGACCCTGGGCCACCCTGTAGCACTGAAAAGGAAGGCAGAAGCAAAGCAGGGGGCAGGCAGCCACCAGGGCTTGATCAAGGAGGAGGAGGTGACCTCCGCTCCTCCTGGGCACCCCGGGCCTGACTCTGCGAACTGTGAGAAGGGCGAAATGAAAGGGACTACCTCGTGGAGGTTGGGGCAGACCGGGGTGGCGTCCCTGAAGCACTTGCTATTCACGGCTGTCCCACCCTATCCTTGAGACTGTCACCCTGTGTTGTTGGGCCCTGGAGGACCAAATGCCTAGAAAGTTTCCCCCACCCCAGAAATGTCCGGCCCAGCCAGCACCCTCCCCTCGTCCTCGTCAGCAACACCTGTCCCCATGCCTGAGGCAGACACGGCCCGGCCGCCTCTCAGAAGGAAGTGAACTGACCAGTGAACTGAGCCTGAGAGCAAAGCTTCAACCCCCTGAACTCTCTGAGCAGGTGACAATCGCATCCTGTTCTCGTCTGTCCCCGAAAGCAGACGCTCTAAGGCATCGACAGGGTCGTTCACCCTGCAGCTGGACCCCTCACGGACCACCCACCCCGGCTCACCTTTGCTGAGCTCGTCCTTGTCAATCCGAGCAAGCGTGCCCACCGTCTCCAGCAGCCCCCAGCACGGAGCTGCCAGACCCCAGAGGAGAAGCAGGGACCACAGGCCCGGCATCGTTGCAGGCACACCTGTCGAGGCAGAAGCAGGATCTCTGAGGGGTCTCTCGTGCCCAAGCCTTTCCCACCCTGTGCCCACCACCCACCTGGGGCCCTCCCGCCCGCCTGGCCCAGCCCGAGCCCAGCCCCACGCCCAGGAAAGCCCTCACTATCCTAACGCAAGCAGTGGCTAACACGTCTGACTTCAAAGTCTCAGTCCTCTGTGGCCCCTGTGAACCTGGACCTGCTCTGAGGGGGAGGGACAGAGGGGCCTTCCTTTCCATGGCAGCAGGAGGGCAGTTCTGCTTCCTGGACCTGCTTTCCGCTGGCTCGTGAGGCCATAAGATTGGAGACATCCAACATTTAGACTCAACATGTCCCATTTCTCTCCTCCCCTGCCTCCATCCTGAATGACATTGAAAGGGATGGAATGGGAGCGGGGAGCATGGCTAACTCATTAGTTCTGTCGAATGGGACTTTTCTTTATGGAGTTCCATATATGCCAACCCAATCAGATACCCGTCTATGCCCTCATGTCACCCCTGCTTAAACCCTTCAGTGGCTCCCCACTGCCCTTGGGAATGGAACCCAGGCTCCTTACCATTACTCACCACCTCCCTGCCTGCCTCTTTGACCTCCTCATTCTTAAACATAAGTATCTTCCCACCTCAGGGCCTTTGCGCATGCTGTTCCTTCTGCTAGGAAGGCTCTTCCCCCGGTTCTCTGCATGACTGTCTCCTCATCCTTCAGCTTCTGAATAAATGTCACCTCCTTTACCTCTAAAAAACCCCGTCTGTCACTAAACATCACCCAGAATGCTTATTGGAAGGTGCTTGTCACAATCTGCAATTGTGCATTGTTTGTGTCCTTGTGTGCCATCTCTGTAAACGAGGCAGGGACGGTGTCTAGGAACTCTCTGCATGGTTGGGTGATGGAGGAGGGGGTCTGCTGGGGGTGTGAGGGGGGATGCAAATTCAGCCCCACTTCCCTCGCCAGCCTTTCACCCCAGCACAGGCTGTGTCTGCCTGGAGAAGGCACCTCTTCCTTGTTTGCATGAAGGTGCATCTGGGCGCCAGATGCACCAGCAGCAGCCTCCGTAGGTCTGTCTTCTCTCCCCAAGACTTGTCCCAGAGGGGCTCCCTATAACCTCTGCGTCTCTCACAGCAGGAAATATTCGGCGATGGGAAACCAGTCAGTTTCTGTGGCTCAGAGGAGCATGGGCGCCCCTCAGGTGCTGTCCACAGGATGATTCTGTCCTCCACCCGCCCATCACTGCCCTTGCCCCTCTCTGGGCCCCAGCTGTCCCATCTGTAAAGTGGGTTTTTTTCTCACATCATCCTCTGGGTACCCCAGCACCCTCCTAGTGTGCCTTCTCTCTGTGCCCATTATTCAGAAGGGACAGCAGGACGGTCACAGGGTCAGTGGCCGGGGATCTGGCCAGGCTGCCTCAGGCCCCCTTACCTGCTCCTGCAGCTCCACGAGGGCTGGGTGGGGGCTCCTGGCCTGCTGTTGGCTCCTCCACCCACTCGGGCCTGGGGGCAGCCCTTATATGCCCATAACGCCTCTGGGGACACAAAGGGGGCACAGCCGCCAGAAATCCGTCAACATGTCATGTCAGGAGCAAATTGCGGTTTTCCCCGTGGGCCTGGGCTAAGCCTTCCTTCTCGGGGGGAGTAAAGGGGGAGTGCGTGTGCTGGGCAGGAATGAAGGATGGGGGCTGCAGAGGCAGCCACCTCCCCCAGAGCTGGGGGCAGAGGTAGGAGTCAGGCCACCTTTGGGGTCACCCCATCCAGGGTTCCCCAAGGGCCACTCCAATGGCACGGAATCCACCCTGCCTCCCCGCTACCCCCAACTAAGGCCCAGGGAGGGGAGGAAGGAGCTGAAGGCTGCTGGATCCTCTGACCCTCCGCCCCCTCCCACGCCAGGCCTGGCACGGAGTCCGCCATGGGGCCTGCAGCGAGGAACCCCGGGCGGACTCCGGGGAGGGGCACCAACCCCACCCCCACCTCCCAGGGTCCAGTGTCCCCTGGGCTCCAGAGAGGCTGCTTTGTCCCGTTCCTGAGGCCCGTGCAGATGACGGGGGAGAGAAATGCGTTCATCCATCCTTCATCACTCACTCTTCAGCAGGCATTTGTGGAGCGCCCGCTGTCTGCCAGGTGCTGGGGAGATGGTGTCAACCGGAGACGGACCCGCCGACCTCAGGGAGGTGACCAGTGGAAAGGCAACGCAATTTAAAACGTTTTAAAAAGGTAAAAGGAAACAAGTGAAACTAAGTTTGATAATGTAGTTTAACCCAATATTTCCAAAATATTCACGTTTAATCAATATCAAATTATTTGTGGGATACTCTACGTTCTCTTTCATGCCAAGTCCTGGAACCCCGCCAACAGGACGCCAGGTTTGGACTCGCTACGTTTCAAGTACTCAGCTGTCTCGAGTGGCTATTGGCCGTCGTACTGGACAGGCCGGCCCTGGAGGGGACAGAGGAGCATGTGACACAGTCAGTGAGAGGGTGACGGCAAAGATCAAGCAGGGAGGGGCGCAGGAGCGGGGGGGTGCAGTTCTCAGTATGGTAGTCAGGGGAGGCCTCGCCTTGGAGCGGGGTGACTTGACCTGCAGGAGGAGAGGGGTGGCCAGGCGGCCATCTGGGGAAGAACCCGCCAGGCAGAGGGAAGGGCAGGTCCAAAGGCCCTGAGGAGATGTGCTCCAGGAGCACAGGAGGCCTGCGTGCAGGGTTGGAGGGGAGTGGGGGCACCGGCCGGGGCGGGGGTGCCGGGGCCCTGCGGGTTCCTATACGGACTCACAGACTTCGGTTTTTATTTGCAATTCTCCTGCAGGTCCTGGCTCAGACACACCCTCCGCCAGGAAGCCTTCCTGACCCCCCAACTGGGTGGGGTGCCTCCTCGGGGCTCCCACAGCCCCCTGGGATTTCCTCTCCCACAGTCTGCGCCGTGCCGGGCTGTAGCCGTGTTTCTGGGTGTTGTGGGTCCGTCTCCTGCATGCGGCCCTGAGCACCGGCCTGGGGAAATGGCGAGAAGGGATGGGGTTCGCCACTTTTTAAAAAATAAACTTTTTATTGAAATATAAAGCACACACAGAGAAGGGCCCAGATCATAAGTGTACAGCTGGATGAATTTTCACAAACTGAGCTCTCCAGAAGCCCCCCTCATGTCCCCTCCAAGTCCCCACCCCTCAAGGGTGACCACTGTCCTGACCTCTGATACGACGGATGTGCCCAGGATGCCGTTAGGCTCTTGGAAGCGGAAGGCACACGTGCACTCTTGTGTGTGTCTTCCCCCGACTCTGAGTCTATGAAAGTCCCTCACGTGGGAGGCGATGCTTTGTTCTCTGCTGTGTGCCTCTCCATCATGTGCACACACCAGTTTTTCCGTCCTCCTGTCCAGAGCTCCTGGGCTGTCCAGTCGTTGGCTATTGTGAATAAAGCTGCTATGGACACTCTCGTCAAGTCTTTTTGGGGACGTGTGTCTTCATTTTTCGTTTCTCCGGGGCGACAAGTGGGGAGTGGGGTTGCTGGATCGCGGTGGTATGAGCACATGTTCAGTTTTTCTAGATACAGCCGGGGCTCTCCAAACGGCCACTGGGCACTCCCACCCGCCGTCGGGAACGGTCACTGCATCCTCGCCAGCAGTGGGCGTCACTGTTTGTTTGCAGGAGGAGGAGGGAAAGCGAGCACCAGCACTTATTGAGCACTCACTGTTTGCAAGGCACCGATGCATCCATCATTGTCTCCCCTTCTTACGTTTGAGGACAAGGCGCCACAGGAGACGCTGCTGGCTCAGGGTCACACAGGAGTCCAGCGGGTCATCTGACTCTTAGCACTCATCACCTAACCACTGCCCAGCCAGCCCCACTGGAGGGAGGAAGATGCTACCTAGTTTCTGACCTGCCCTATCTTCCCCAGGGGCTTCCAGACCCCACCCCAGAGGAGAATCCGACCCCACCAGCTCCCCAGGAACCTGGAAGCCCCCTCATGCAGCCAAGCCGAGTCAGGGATACCCATGAGAAGGGATTAATTCAGATACGTATCTCAAGGCCCCACCTTGCAACCACGACTCAACGGGCCAGGGGTGGGGGGCCCAGGAACTGGCGAGTTTAACAAGCGTCCGGGGGCAAGCTGACCTGCAGCCCTTTTGAGAGTCCTGGTGAGGCTGATGGGGGCCAAGGGAGGGATTCGAGCCAGGGAAGGACTGGATGAGGAGAGAGACCCCTGGGCATTAGCCTCTAGAGTGAAAGCTCTGGAGCCCGAATTCCTGGGCTCAAATCCCAGCTCTCTTACTATCCACTGACTAACCTCGCAGAGCCACAGTTTCTCCATCTGCAAAATGGGTTGGCACTAAAGGTGCCCAGCCTCACCTGGCTGGTCTGGCTGTGAGGACAGGCATCCTGGAAGTGGAATTCAGGGCATCAAGGAAGGGGTGCCAGGGGTGCCAGAGAAATGCAGACGATGGCGAGATCCCCAGGAGGCCTTCCCGGAGGTGCTTGAGCTGAGAGTGGGCTGGGAAGGGAGGAGGCCGGGTGGGTGGTGACTGGAGTATGTTGAGGGGTCTTCACCTTCCCGGGGGTGGGCTGCCTGGCAGGTCCCTGGGCGTTGATGGCTGTGGGCCCAGGATCGAAGACCTGGCTCTGCTCTCTTCTTGCTCAGTGACCTTGAGCCAGTCACACGCCCCTCAGGACCTCAGTTTCTTTAAAGGAGGATGATGATCCTGCTCCTGAGTGCGGTGTGAAGGAGCAAGGAGGAGACGTGGACTCAGGTGGACAGGGTTTAAGTCCCATATCCACACGCGTGTGTCCTTGGGCCAGTGTCTTCATCTCTCAGAGCCCCCTCTTCCTCATCAAAGGCTGGGAGTCTTGGAAGGAAAGCAGTGCCCACAGGCACAGAACCTCCATCACTGCCTCCCCAGGGGTGGGGTCACAGCTCAGGGATCCCCTTGCCGGCCCAGACCCCAGGGTCAATCCAGGGGGATTGACCACCCAAAGAATGTTGAAATCAGATCAGAGGTCAGAGGATCCAACCCCTCTCCCATTGCCCAGATGGGAAAACTGAGGGCCAGAGAGGCGCTATGGTTTGTCCAAGGCCACACAGTGTGCCCCTGGTGGCACCAAGGCAAGAACCCAGGCCTCCTGACTCTCACAGCTTTGTGCCTTGGTTTCTCCCATCCATGCACTGAGCTGGGGGGGAAGGGGGGTGGCACTGAGGCTTCACGTGGCCAGGAGTGTACTGTGGGAACATCCCAGTGTGGGACTGGGGAGTGGAGGGGGCGTCTCTGGCATGCCTAGGTTGGGCATCAGCCACCCATGGATTACGCAGGAGTCTGTTATCTGCCAGGCCTGTCTCAAGGCTGCCATTGTCCCAGAGCCAGGAAAATGATGGGTGATGGGATTAGGGCCGACGATAAAGGTCAAGGAGACGGCCCTGGCATCCGGGCCAAGGCGAGCGAGGGCCCTTGCTCCCCCGCTCCCTCCTCTGCAGCCTGGACCTGGGCCAGGCTGGGACAGGGCCGACCTGCTGGCCCCACAGGCTCTGGGAGCACTGGCCTCCTGACCAGGCTCTGAACACACCGCACCATGCCAGACACCTGTGTGTGCCCAGACACGGACTACCACCCTCCCAGACCCGCCCAGACCTCCACGTGCAAAGACACACCCCCACAGAGACAAAGACATTCTGACAGACCATGCACAGCACACGGACACATGGACACATGGCCGCCACCCCAACAATTTCCAGGGCTGGAGCACCAGCTGATCACGGGAGGCCCCAATGCACGTGTTCTTTTTTCAAAGTTAGAGATGATTTTTTTTAACGTTCTAGCAAATGACATTGATTTTCAGGGTCCCCTTAGAATACATTTATTTTAAATGTATTTCCAACTTTACTATGTTTAACATACATTTGTTTTTATTTATTTATTTTTAACCGAAATCGATTTGTCGTATAATCTTGTGTAAATTTAAGGTGTACAACATTTACTTTTAAAAGGAGTTGATTTAAAGAATCGTAGCGGCGTCAATCCCAGGACAGGTGACGGGGCAGATACCACAAACATCAGGAGCCGGTCCTCACACGAATTCGTCTGGAGACGTGGGAACACCCTCGGCACGGACTGCACATGCTTGAACATGGGCACACGCAGACACACGCAGACATGGATGGACCACGGGTCTCCTCACACACAACCCTCCACAACTGGACACTCCCATCCACACAGACTCCCCAGGCTGCCCGGATCCACGGGCTGTGTACACACTGACGCGTGCTTGAAAACACACATGATCTTGCACCGCCTTCACCCCCGCCCCGACTCCAGCACAGACCCTCCTGCTCACCTCTCTCTCAGCCTCAGACACTCACCATGGCTTCCATTTACTGAGCACTTTCGGGGTGCGCAGCGCTGTGCCAAGCACTCTCCATGATTTGATTCCTTTAATCCTCACGACAACTCTGCTGAGTTGGTACTGTCGTCATTCCCATCTTACAGATGTGGAAACTGAGGCTCAGAGAGGTGAAATGACTTGCCCAGGGCACACAGCAGCAAGGAGGCAAAGCCAGGATTTGAACCCAGGCAGACTGGCTCCAGAGCCGGAATTCCAAGCCCAGCTCTGCCTCCTGACTTGTCGGGTGGCCTGGGGCCTATTGTTCCACTTCTCTGAGCCCCAGTCTCCTCACCTGTGAAATGGGGACAGTCCTCACCTCCCTCAACTATTGTGAGGATTGAAGGGAGTGACTCGGGCAGAACTCCTGGGAGGGCCCCGAGCTTCTAGAGGCTGCCTGTGAAAAGGGGCATCCCTGAGATACCAAGGTTAGGGGCAAGCAGTTAAGGTCGGGGTGGGGGTGCCTGCCATCTGCTAAACTGTGTGACCTTGGGCAAGGGAGTTGACCTCCCTGGGCCTCAATTTCCTCATCTGTAAAGCAGGGATGGCAAAGTTTGCCCTCCCCTCATGGGGTTATTGTGTGGATAAAATGAGATGGTGCAAGTAAAGCCCTGAGCAGGGCATTCAGCAGGTGCTCAATTTGTGCTTAAGCCTGCCCCCAAGACTGTGACCAGCTTCCCTCAGACCCAAGCTGGTCTTAGACCCAAATCCCACCAAAAGGGAAGAAAAGCCACATGTCGATTTGCTACAAATTAAGAGCTCGAAGCATCAGGTGTTTGTAAGGGCCTGTCTCCTGTTTATTGCCAAGGCCCCAGCCAGGCCGGCCAGCTCACTCCTTATCAAAGGAAGCAGCTGCAGTGGGAGAGGGCCGGGCCCCCCAGCTCCAGTCGGGGCTCCTCCACAGGGCGCAGACAGTTGGTGGTGTGCAGGCAGCGGGCAGGCGAATCCTGCCCGGTCAGTCCAGCTTCAAGTCCAACACCAGGGCGTTCTGGCAGGAAGCAAAGGGCCAGGTGGTGGTACGGGGAGCAATGACAGGGGTCACGCAGGTGCAGGATGGCATGGAACGGGCCGTGGCCAGGAAGTGGAAACCAGCATGGTGTTTAAGAGCAAAGGATGAACTAGACTTGCCTGGTGACCCTTCACCTCTCTGAGCCTCAGTTTTCTCGATCGTCAAGAGGGGGCAAGCACCCTACCTCCCAGAGTGGAGAGATCAAGTGAGAAAAATGCACCGTTCGTGCTCCAAGCGCAATGCCTGGCATGCAATATAAACCTGATACTTATTGAGCACTTACTGCATGCCTTCAGGTGAGTTGTCTCAGTGAATTGTCACCACAGCTCTCTGGGGTGGACACCCATATCAGCATCCCCATTTTAAGCAACAGAAAAAAGAGGCGCAGAGAAAGGTGAACTAATTTGCAGGGAAGGAAAGGAACAGAATTCCAGTTTCCCCCTGGGGAGCCCCTGGCCAAGGGGAGCCTGGGTTCTGAGCAGCAGGGTCTTCTCAAGGGATTGGCAGGTTGTACTGATGGCCTCTGCCCTGCTCAGCCCTGCTCCCTCCCGGATGAGAAAGGCAGGCTTTTACTCATCATTCATTGGCTGAAAGCATTGACCGACATGTTCTTCCCCAGCTGCCTTCCTCACCTCTACTATGTCCAGCTCTGCCAGGTTGTAATTCATGTCCAGAATGTCCGGAAGCGGGAGGCCGACTTGGAGCGCATCTGAGAAACACACTAGGGGTCATTTCAGCCTGACTGCTCTGCAATTGATTAAGGAGCAGCTGCCGGGAGCCCAGTAGTGGGAAATAGTGCAGTGATTGACTTGTGATGTCTGCCAGCTGCACAGGCATAGAGCGTATGAGCCATCATCATGTATTTCTATCCCAGGCCTGGGTCAAGATCTGACTCATGGTGTGTGTGTGGGGGCAGGAGCCAAGAGTCTCAAATTGTGGGAGGGGCCTTTGTACTCAGGGAGGTGACATTAAGACTACATTATCCTCCACGATTCAGCAATGACCATTGACTCCCTTTTAGCCTCCTCCACCAGGGTCAGGGGAGGGGCTTGAGGCCACCCAGGTGGTAGCCCATCCTGCTTAGAGTGCTTCTTGGCACCAGCAAAATCAAAGCCTGCTGGAGCCCTCACCATTGATGCCTGGGATGTAGGCTTCTCGGAGATAATCTGTGATGAAGCCCGTCAGTTCCTTCTCCTGGCGGAAAGAGGGAAAGAGAAGAAACACCCACATCACATCATTCAATTCAGTTCAACAGGTTTTTTCACTCCATCTGGGCCCAGGGACCACAGGCGTGAATTAGAGACATCATACAATCTGTCCACCCAGCATCGAAACCGGGCCGGACACTGTCTGACTACAGACCGATGGCCTTCACCTCCTAGTCCTTGTTCGAACGGCACGTGGGCCTCGGCTCGTGTGCAGGCACAGAGGAATTCAGGAGACGCTGAGTGGCCTCTGGACCCCGTTCCTGTTCCTACAGAAAACTCAGTAGCTTCAATCAGTCATTCATTGACTGCCTCTCTGTACCTCAGTTTCCCCATCCCGGAAAGCGAATATAATAGCACCTACTCACACGGATTCAATGAGTTTGAGTACAGCGCACAGCACTGAGTAAGTGCTCAGTAAGTGCTATGTTGCTGTTATTATTAGCACCTACAAGGTCAGTTTCTGTGTTGGACCCTTAGGCTACAGAGACTGATAAAAATGACCGCTGGGCCAACCCAGCCAGCTCAGGCTGCTGCTGTGCACTGTTTTTGTTTTTGTTTTAAAGATCGGTGCCTGAGCTAACATCTGTTGCCAAGCTTTTTCTCCTTCTTCTTCTTCTTCTCTTTCTCCCCAAAGCCCCCCGTCCATAGTTGTATATTCTAGTTGTAGGTCCTTCTGGATTTGCTACTTGGGGTGCTGCCTCAGCATGGCCTGATGAGCGATGCCATGTCTGTGCCCAGGATCCAAACCGCTGAAACCCTGGGCGGCTGAAGTGGAACACACAAACTTAACCACTCGGCCACAGGACCGGCCTCCTGCATTGCTTTAAAAATCAATCCAGGGAGATGTTCAGATTCTATCCAGAAAAGGAAACAGACCCAGAGAGGCTAAGTGACCTTCCCAAGGTCACACAGCAAGTCAGAAACCCCAAGCCCCACAATGACCTTCTCTGTTCATTCTGCCCCCATTTCCAGGCCTTTCCCTGAAGTCTCAAGGGAGAGGAGGCCCCCTCTTGCCCTCAAGCCAGACCAGGCAGAAGCACTTGGGACACTTACATTGAAGGTGCCAATCGATGAGGACACCCGGGACAGGCTCAGCAATCTGCGTGGGGAAAGAAACCAGAAGCAGGGAAGGCAGTCAGAGCCACTGTCCTGAGCCTAGAGAAAGGGGGGTCTCAAACCCCTCCTACCCCTCCCTGAGGCAGAAGTCCCCTCTATAGCCTTCAGACCAGGTGCTCATAAGCCTCTGCTTGCATGCTACCTGTGATGGGGCACTCACCACCTTTCATTACAGCCCATTTTTCTTCCCACAGCTCAAATCACTGCCTCCTCTCATTGGTGCTGACTCTTCCCCCTGGGACCCTCAGCCATGTCTATTGCTCCTGCCCCAGGCCCAGTATGCAGAGGTTTGTGGCCCAACTAGTCAGTCCCAGATACTTACAGGACACAAAATTGGGGTCCCTCACCCGGCCCCCTCCCCTGCACAGCCTCCAGAAGGCACTGATACATGTTGGCACCAGAACAGGCCATGTGATGGTCATCTCGTGGCCCTATCTTCCCAACAGTTATTCTCTATTCCAGTAACAGACCCTCCATGTTCCATTCCTCCATTTTCCAAGGCATTCAGGTGGGGCTGAACCCAGAGCCCCCTGGGCGAGCACGGGACCCAGGCCTGACCAACCAGAGCATCCTACCTCCGGAGTCACAGGGATTAGCTCGGGGCTGGTCACGTGACCATGCTAGACCAGAGGGAACCTGCCTTGGTGATTCTGTTAGTACTGCTGGACAAGAGGCCTCTCTTGTTGTCGGGGTCACTTCACCACCACCTGGGGAGAGGCTGCCTGACAATTTAGCCAACAAAGTGGACAGCACAGGCCAAGGAAGGAGGGAGGCACATTTTTGAGGACTTTGCACACCTAGATCCAGCCATGCTTGACAGCAGTCCACCCCTAGAGTTTCAATTCTACGAGCCAAAAGATTCCCTTTGAGGCTCAAGCCAGTTACCGGTGGAACTGTTTCTTGTAAGTGAAAGAATCCTGGCCTAATATGAGTTAGATCAAAGATGAAGGCAAATACAAAAATTAATGAGCAACTGAATATAAAACTAGGATGCTGAAGTGGGATAATGAATAGAATGTGTACAACCAGTACCTCACCCACTGACAGAGATCTATGAATGTCAGCTGTTATTAGTATAAGGAAAGGCTTCCTGGAGGAGGTGGCATTTGAGGCAGGCGCTGACTGGCAGGGGCATTTGGATGGTATGGACAGAAGCCTATGAATGGAAAAGTGGACATGGGCTCATGATCAGACTCACTGTGCAAGAGCCTAGAGGAATGGTGGGAGCAGCGGTGGGAAAATTTGAGAAGGGCCTTGAGTGCCAGGCTAAGGAGGAAAGATCATGCAGACAATGGGGAGCCATTGAGAGTTCTAGAATAGCAATAGTGACCAGAGCAGCCTGACAGTGTGAGCCATGCTGGATGGACCAGCGGGAGATCCAGGAGCAGAAGACTGAGTGGTATTGGTAAGGCCATGCAGGGGTACAAGCATGCCGGCGTGGGCGGCAGACACCCACCTGTCCAGGGAGGTGGCCATCTGCAGCCGGTCCTCACGGACTGAGTACTGGACTTTGAGGTTGAAGTGCTGGCGTGGAAGGAAACAGAGAGAAGGCACTGGGTCCCCCATCAAGGCTGGTAAAACCAAGGGCTTTACCACCTTCCCAGCACCTCCACCACTGCCAAGACACAAGGGTCTTCCTCTCTGCCCGTCCTACCTTCAGGAACTGAACCCAGCAGTCTCCCCAAACCTGCAGCCCAGGCTCCACATCTCCCCTGTAACTGGCCCAGGACAGCCCTCTCAAAACTACCTGGCACGTTCGTGGGTCCCTGCACATACTGTGTTACTGCTCCAGGCTTTTGCACATCCTGTGACCTCTGCTTGGAGTGCCCTCCATCACCAGCCTTCCCAGCATCAACCCTTTCCCTAGTCAGCTCCTGCTCAACCTTCAAAACATAACTCAGGCATCACCTCCTCTGGGAAGTCCTCTAAGATTTCCTCAAACTAGATTTGGAATCTCTGTAGGCTCCCACAGTCCCCAAGGTGAGCCCTTCTCTGCCCTTATAGATGCTAATAAATGTCGGAGGGAGGAGGAAAGAAGAGAGACAAGGAGGAGGGAAGAGAGAGAAAGAAAGGACTAAACTACTGACCCCCATTTTGTTGATCTTTCTAGCCATTCAAAGGTTCAATGGCAGAGCCAAGGCTCAGACATCAGGTGACAGTGCCCGGGAGGTTAGGATCATCCAGTTGGGATTAAGTAAGAACCCTTCACTCCGTTACTTGGCTATCAACAGAAATCCCACCCTCCAGCCTTGACTATCCACGACATTAGGCCTAAACGGGGAACAGATTCCACTCACAGCTTCCAAGAGAAAGATGGTCACGGGAGCCCTGCCCCGCCGCCGAGCAGCGAGCATCTCCAGGGTGCCGTGGAGGAGCAGCAGGCTCTTGCCCATCTTCATGGTGACCTTGGGAGGCTTGTTTATCCTGATCTGGGTCACCAAGGGCTTCGGCTTGGGATAGGCCTCAGCCACCTACAGAAACCAGGAAACTGCCCTCAGGGCCAGCCTCAGACTGGTGGCTTCCACTGAACCCAGGAGTCCATCAGGAAGGAGGTGATTTTGACCCTGGACACGGGAAGCACAACATGCAAAGGCTGGGATGTGTCTATTGGGAAATAAAAGAAACAAAACAATCTGTCTCTTTCTATATTGGACATGGAGAGTGTAAAAGCTGAGCCGTTTCTATGCTGGGCCCGAAGAGTCTTTATGGAGAAGTCGGATGACTCCACATTGGACACGGCAGACGTGGCACTGAAAAGCTGCCTCCTGAAGCCCTGTCCCTTGATGGCAGAACAGGGCAGGGCATGGTGACACGGGGAGTGGGGTGCTCACTTCAGGAATGAAGCCAGCCAGTGTCTTGGTGGTTTGTGGGGGCAGCTCTCCAATCTACAAAATAAAAGCCAAGGTTAGGATTACGGAGGCCTTCCTTGGCCCATCCTGACAAACACCTCTGACTTAACAAGGTGTGCCCTCCGAGGTCCCCTTCATCAAAACACTTAGCACTCTGTGATTAAGTAGCTAGTGAGGTCCTGGGTAGCCCAGACTGTGACTTACATGTTCCAATGACCCTTGCTCTAAGCACAAGGTCAAATGCTAAGAAAACGTCGTTAGATGAAAAAGCGAGCAGATAGATGGGAGAATGGGTGGATGTGATGGGTGAGATGGGGGTGGGTAGATGGATTCATGGATAGATAGACAGATGGGGAAAATGGATAAATAGATAAGTGAGGGAATGGATGGGTGAATGGATGGATGAGTGTTCATGTAAGAGAATGAATAATAGATGGGCAGGTGAATCAGTGGGTGGAGGGATGAAAGGAATGATGGATGGGAGGATGGGTGGATGGGGAGATGGTGGAATGGTCTGATAAATGGATGGGAGAATGGATGATGAATGGATTGGTGAGTGGGAGGATCAACGGGAAAGTACACAGATGGCTGGTAGGTGCATAGATGGGAGGATGAATGGATGGATCAGTGGGGATGGATGGATGGATAGGTGGATGGATGAGTGGATGAGTACATGCGTAGTAGGATGGATAACGGAGAGTTGGGTGGGTAGATGGGTGGGGAGATGAATGTTTGGATGGTAAATGACAGATGCATAGATTCATTCACTCAGTAGTATCAGGTCCTGTTCTAGGCATGGATGATATGAAGGGATGAATGGATGCTAGCTGGAAAGATAGAGTCTAGGGCATAAATATCTGGTAGCGAGACAGATGGGTGGGTGGATGATGATTAGATAAAAAAGAAGATGGATGAATGGCCGATGTATGAGAGTTGTAGGCTGATGAATAAATAGCCGGTTGTACGGACAGTTGCGTGGGTGGATGAGTAGATGGTAGTTCCATGGACAGAGAGATGGTGGATGGTGGGGGGAACTGATGATCCTGGGATCTCCCAGTCCTACTGTTGCCCACAACCCCAGGATAATTCTCAGAATGGACACACGGGACAAGGACTGTCATTACAGGGGGAAGATGCAGATGGGGGGAAGGGGACCCTGGGCAGCTCACCATCCTATCCCGGACAGTCACATCAAAGGACTTCTGCAGAAGGGCAAGCTCTGCTGTGAGGAAGGCGGCCGAGAGCAGCAGCTGCGAGGAGCCTGTAGCGTAGTCCTTGGGGAACTCAAGCACCTCCCTGGCGTCAGCAAGCTGGATGGCGTTACCCTCCTGTTGCTGCACCACAGGCTGTGGGACAGCCGGGAGACGGACACTCAGCCTTGGCCATGAAGGCCTGTAGCTGGGGTGAGCCTCAGTCCTCCAAACGAATGGTGCTGAAAGCAGCCCCGAGCCGGCAAGTCCTTAGACGTTAGAGCTGGAGCCCTCAGGCTACCGTGGCTCAACCCTCCCCGGGTGCAGATGGGCAGACAGAGGCCAGAGGGAGTCAGCCACTAAACCACTGGTGGTTCCTCCCAGGATTGCTTAAGTAACCTCAGTTGATTTGCCTCTGGCTGGTTGAGCTCTCATTTAGGCAGAGAGTGTTTTCTGTTTTATTCTCAGGAGAAAGAGGTAAGTGGAAAATAAGGGGGCCTGCGAGAACCACGTCAGAGAAAGACTTTCCAGGGAGATGACTTCCTGGGATTTTTCTTCCCATTCCTGGAAGATGCATCTCTCTTAGTCACACGGGGTTCTGGAGACCTAGGTGAGGACCCAACTCTGTCACCAACTGATGGGACCCCACCCAGCCCTGCCTCCCCGCTGGGCCTCACTGTTCCCCTGTGCAATGGTGCGGTACGACGGAGCCCCTCACTGGGAGAAGCAGACAGCCTTGGGAGAAGGTGTGAGAGTGGAATTGGCAGTCCTGGAAACCAGCTCAGGACTCAGGGTTCACGTTGACAGCAGAAGAGCGAGGGTACCCGAGTGTCAGGGCATATTCCAATGGTGGGCCTGGTCTCCTGGCACCTGAGGGCCCCCCCCTCCATTGCCGCAGTCCTGCCACCTGCCTTGGCCAGAGAAGCCCCCACCACTCAGGTTGGTGAGCCTGAGACCCCAGCCCCCTGGTGGCCCCCTGGTGCTTACGCTGAAGTCCACTTGGATGTAGTTGGCTGTGGCGGTTGGGATGGACGTCAGGACATATTTGACAGTGCCCATCTGGCCCACAGGCATGGCAGCTGTGCAAAGAGAAGTTTCCACTCAGAGAGGCGCCAACTCAGGGGTATCCTGGAGAAGTCAGCATCAACCAGATGCCACCAGAGTCCGGCCTGGGTGCCAGGAAACCTGGCCCTCTGTGTGACCCAAGGCGAGTTACTTAGCAGTGATCCCCCAGCAAAGGAAGGAGCCAGGTATCACCACCTTCAGGAATACTACTCAAGGGGCAAGGTTTGTGGATGAGCCCAGAATGGCTGCTGTCCTTTGAGTCTGGGAGCGACGGACAGAACATTGGAAGGAGGGCTGGGAGGCAAGGACTCCAGAGTCCCTCAGGGCCTCAGGCTTCCCATCTGGACAGTAAGGAGATGGCCAGACACCACGACGTCAGACACCCTCTATTCGCAAGGCTGGGCTGGGCGCAGGCACTTGAATGGGGAATGGGGCATCAAAGTCCGGCCGCCCTGATGTCCCCGTGTGGGAGCGAGGCACGGCCAGGGCTACACTCACCATTCAGGTTGGCCCACTTCCTGTTCACATACACCAGGACTGCGTCGATGGCTGGACACATCTAGAAGCAGAGAAGGCGCTGGACGGAGGGGGCCCCTGCACGGAGGACCTCACTCCTCGCAGCTGAACATACTCCACGGGGAGTCCCCAGAGCCCTGGCGGGACAGGGACTGGACGGGAAACTGAGGCCACAAGTCACATGGGAAGTCACTGGTGGAGCCTGGACCAGAACCCAACTCTCCTGACCACAGCCAACAAAACCAGTGAGCACTCGTTCCCCAAGGACTGGTGGTCTTGGCAGGGTTGGCACTCTGGGATACACAGCCTGCCATTTCCTCCTCCATGCACACAGCAGACATCACTAGCTGATCACGGCACTTTCTCCCACTGAGCCAGCCACAGCCTCAGAATCCCCCTCAGCCTCTGTCGGTGCATCAGGGTCAGGACCCGAGATAAAATGCACCTACCGGCCCTGGTCTAAGCGCTGCCACAGACAGGGTGGAAGCTTGCCCCGGGCACTCACCAGGTCAGGGAGAACCTTGTGTAGGGTGCTGTCCAGGAACTTGTTGACCACCTTAGGCAGCATGCTAGACACAGAGGACGGGGACAGGGGCACAGATGGCAGGAAGTCAGGCACAGGACGTGCGGGACACGGTTAAGGAAGTGCAGTAGCTCAGGAAGTGGAATGCTGGGTGGGTGGCAACGTGGATCCAGCCCTCCTCCCCAGCCACAGAGCCCCTTACTTGCTGGGCAGGTTGGTCTTCACACTGACCAGGATGACCTCACAGCCCTCGCTCTTGAAGGTGGGGAGGCCTGTCTCCTCATCCTGCAGAAGTCGGTTGGTGGCTGTGATATTCAGGACCACGATGATCTCCATGTTCCCACCCATGAAGCTGGAGGAGGGGGCGGGCAGGTGTCATGGGCATCTCTGTCTCCTCCTTGCCCACAATCTCAGCAGCTCTGAGAGAGGGAAAGGATGGGGGACCACCCCACAGGACAGAACGGGGGGTGGGATCTGTCCAAGGTCACACAACCAGCATTTCCTCTCCCCTCTTGCTTCAGTGGACTCCTATACATCCTTCAAAACCCTACTCAGCTGTCATCTCCCAAAAGTCTTTTCTGAACCCCCACCACCACCCTGCCAATGCTTCTTTTGTCCTTGGCCAATCCCTCAGTCTGTGATCCTCTGCACTCAGGTCTGATTCCCATCAAAGGTGGGACCCAAGTTTGCATCAGCTCAGACCACAGCACCCAGGTGGTATACAGTAGGTACTCAATACATGTGCATGTAAGGGTGAGACAAGGAGGCCATTCTCCTTCCCTTGTCCCCTCCCCTGCCATACTCACCTCTTGCCAGTGATGGTCATGCCTGTGGACACACACTGGAAGATGCCCACCCCAGGTATGAAGCTCAGTGCGATGACAGGCAGCTTCACGTCCTTCACCTTCAGGCTGGGACAGGACAGGCATGCGCAGCAATGAGAACCAGACAGCAAGACCCAGGCCCTCAGCCTGCTCCTCCACCACCTTGCTGGCGGCCCTGGGTAAGCTTCTCATCCCATGTCATGGGGATAAGTCTGCCTTGTGGGATCATCATGAGACACAAACAGAAGGCTGGACATAATCCAGTTTGTACACAGAAAGCACTCATCATGTGTGAATTGGGACATCTGGCTTAATGTGTGACGTTGGGCAGCTCCTTTCCCTTCCATGGGCCTCAGTTTCCCCATTGGCAGAATGGGGAGGTTTGCTTAGATTAAAGTTTCTCACCAGTGGCACTGTTGAGATTTTGGGCAAGATCATTGTTCGTTGTGGGGGGTTGTCCTGTGCACTGTAGGATGTTTAGTAGCATCCCTGGCCTCTACCCCCTAGTGGCACTAGATGCATCTCCCCTTCCCTCCCCTCCCTGGCAAGTCGTGACAACCAGAAATGTCTCCAGACATTGCCAAATGTCCCTTGGAGACAAAATCACCCCTGGTTGAGAACCACCAGTTGAGAGCCAGGATAACAAAGATGTGGCACATCCACCTCCACCTGCTTATCCTGAGCTCTTGGCAGACATTGCTAATGGATCACAGTCCTATTTTCTGCTCCGTTCAGCGAGTGCCCCAGAACGCTACTAATCCAGGCAGCCCCTACCAATCAATCCCAGAGGACTCTTGCCACGGAACCAATTTGCCCCTCTCATTAGCTGATTACTGATACCTTGCCAGCTCTGCCATTTGAGGATTTCTCATTCAACTTCATATGCATTCAGTGAGCTCCTGCTGTATGTAGGGGGTTGGAGTCTGACTTTTCAACCTCACAGCCTCCTCCCAATGACCCTGGTCACAACAGGACAGGAATTGTCCCCAGTGGGTGACCAAGGAGACAGAGGCCCAGGCAGGAGCAGTGACCTGCCCAAGGTGACACAGTGAGCCAGCAGTAAGGCACGACAGAGGCCCCACGTCCTGCACAAGCTCCCCCTCCTGCCTTCTCAGGTCCCAGCACAGCATCGCCGCCACCCTCTGCCCTCACTGCCACCCCCAACCCCTCCCCTGCTCACTTAGTGAGGCCCTTGATGGGTTTCACCCCTGGCCGTTTCTTGCCCGCCTCAGCTGCCATCTTCTCCAGGATATGACTCTCATCCATGGCACTCTGGACCTCTGGAAAGGGGGAGGGGTCCGGAGAGACCCTCAGCTGGGCTCCCCACTCCCTCTCTGCCCTGGGCCACTGTCTCGGGCATCCCAGGCCCACACCACTTATAAGTGGCACCACTATCTGCCCCACAGTCACTGTGCCCCACCCTGGGCTGGGTGATCTGGGGACTCAGAGATGAGTCATGCCCAGCTCTGCCCTCCTCCAGCCTCATGGGGGAGACAGAATCACCAGCAATGACAGTAACAAATGACAAGAGCCATAATAAGCGCAGGCAGCTAGAGGAACCACATGAGGGACTTGGGCCAGGAAAGGAAGAGCTGGGAAGGCTTCCAGGAGGAGGTGACATATCAGTTGGTCCTTGAGGGAAGAGTAAGAATTTTCACCAGGAAGCAAATGGATAAAGGGGGCCACTCAGGGCAGAGAGCACAGCAGGTGCAAAGGTGGGGAAGGGGGAAGAAGGCGGCATGGTGAGGGAAGAGAGGGAAACACAGCATGACCAGAGGGCGGGGACGGGCACAACCGAGAAACTGGAGCATTAGGGGGCGTATCATGGAGGCCTTGACCCCAAGCTAAAGCGTAGACTTTATCCTGTGACCCAGCCACTGTCAAACCCGGGTGACGAGAGAACTCATCTGGGGGCTTGTTAAAATGCAGATTCTGTGCCTGAAGCCAAGACGTTCTGATTCCCCGGGCCTGGAGGCCCAACCCCAGTGACAGGTGCCAGACACACCTCCATCACAGTCACAGGCTAATTCCCAGAGAGGAGACAAACACCGAGCTGACAGAGCTATCATTAGCCCCTTGCTCTGGATGTGACTTCATTTCTCTTAAAGTTGTGGAGCTCAGAAGTGGAAAATAAACGTTCCTGCAGCCCCCTCGGGGGACCTGAATCTCACGTTACATCGGATCTTGTCACGGAAGGGCTGGTCACCCTATTTTACCTTTCTTTACATTTAGCGTTTACAGGTGAGTAAACAGCAACACAGAGAAGGTAAGTGACTCGCCTGAGATCACACAGCAAATTGTTGGCCGAGCCAGGATTTGGCTCATGTCTGTCACCCCCCCACAGCCCACCTGTGTCCACCAACCCCTGCCATCAGGGTCAACAAAAGGCTCCAAGGAAACAGGATTTCCAGCTCTGCCGCCAACCTGTGGGAGGACCTTGAGCAAGTCACCCCATTTTCTCAAGAATGATAATAACGTATTGCTTATAGTTTATTTCAAGAATCATAGGATGCTCAAGGCCATGCAAACATGAGCAGTCACTGCCCACCACCCACCCCTGGCCCCCCCACCCAGCCCACCAGCTCACCGTGGTTCATGACATCCATGCCCAGCCGCAGCAGTGCCCCGGGGTCAGCTTGTGTGCGGGGCAGCAGGCTGCAGAAGCCCAGACACAGGATCCACAGCATGGCTCCACCTGTGCCGCGGGGCCTGAGTTGGGTGCAGGCCACCAGGCCCTGCTTCCCCTGGGGTCCTCCCACGCTCCCAGCAGACTGGGCTCCCTGCGTGATCTCAGGGGTCCAGGGCCCTTTGGACTCCAGCCAGTTCAGCAAACCTCGTTACTGCCTTCTCAAGAGGGTCTCCAAGAGGGTCCAGATTCAACACAGGACTCTGGAGCCACTATCTCTCAAAGTGACTCTGACTGACCTCTCTAAGGCAGGTCCCTTCCCCTGCTAAGCCTCGGTTTCCTCGTCTGGGGGCGTGACACCTTCTGGATGGCCTGAGTTCCGGATTTGGGGAGAAGTTCAGCTGCAGTTTTTCATGAGTTCAAGTGCCGCTCAGTGCTGGGCAATGCTGGGACCGCGGAGGGGATTCCAACCAGGTCCTGAGCCCAGAAACGCCCAGGGCAGTGTGGGAATGGGGGGGGCCTCTGCTCCCCCTACCCTGATGCTCCAGGCAACGGCATCCCCCACCTCCTCCAGTGCAGTCTCACTTCCAGAAATCTCAACCCACAGCCTCTTAAGGCCGTTTAGACATCGCCTCACCAATAGGGAAACTGAGGCGCCCACCCAGGTTCTCCCAGCCACTGAGTAGAGAACCGAATGAAGACCTTCCACCCCAGACCCTTCAAGTTCCCAGGAAAGCCCCACCCCAGCCCTGGGCCCCCAGAAATCCCTCCCTCCTACTTACCAAGACCTGAAATTCTCCAACCAGAGGCCGAGCCTTTGCGTCCGGTTTCAGCTGTGGCTGCAAGAATCAAGGAGGGACCCGAGGGGCCGGCAGACCCCCCGGAGTGGGGAGCTCCAGCTGGACTCCTGCTGCCAGCAGCCTCGAGCACAGAGGGCTCCACTGATCCACAGAGATGGACGCCTACTGGGGGCCTGCCTCCCCAGTCTGAGCCCATGCCTGTGTGCATTCACTCATTCATTCATTCATTCATTCAGCTTGCATTTACTGAGTGCCTGCCCCGTGCCAGGCAGACCGGGCTACACACGGCAGAGACAGTCCTGCTCGTCCTGAATCTTAACGCAATCGAAGGGGCTATAGCGCGTGTGCGAGAAGGGGGAGGGACGTCAGGAAAGGAGAGATGTAGGCTGAGACCTAAAGGGTGGGAGGGAGCCGGCATATAAAAAGCCAGGGGGGACCACTCAAGCCTACGGTCAATATTTGCTAAATGAAAGCGTGATCCACTTCTGTCTCATCCCATTCCATTTTTACATATCTGTCTCGGCTTGAAAGTCATCCATCTTGGTGTTTCCTCGACCCCTATGAACACACACGTGTGTGCCATGGGCATATGCCGGACGCAGGCACGCCGGGTGCCAAATCTCTCTGAAAACCATCCCCGGGGGGAGCATGGAGGTCAGTGGCAGGGCCACAGAGCCGGAAGGTGCTTGGCGAAGGTCTCCTCCGGCCCCAGCCCATCTGCCAGTTGGGGAGCCTGAGCTCCGAGACCACCCAGTCTCCCCATTCCTGGGCTGGAACTGACGCCAGGTGTTAAGGCCACATGGGCAGGATTTCCTGCCCTCTTAGAATAGTGAGCGGCTAGGGGTGACATGGTCGTGCAGGTGTTTCTGGGACAAACAGTTATCGCCAGGGTTTTGTTCTGACCGTGCTTGTGCTTTCGCCTGACCTGTGCCTCCCTCCACCCGCCCAGAACCTGCTTATCCCTCAAGTCCTAATTTCAGCCCTTGCCTCCTCTACCAGGGAGCCCCCAACGCCCCCGGCCTCAGAAATCACGGTTTGAGCCTGACAGTGGACCTAATCCATCCCACCCAGGTCGAGGGTTTCCTGCTGCCCCCACCCCATCCTTCACTCACATGTTTTCCCACCCCTAGAAATTCCTTCCGCCTTCCTCCCTCTCTCTGCCTGGCAAATGCCCCTAGATGCCCCACCTCCGCCAACTCCTGCTGCCCCAGCTCAGCTCTGAGCTCCTGCAAAACACACCTCCCTGGTCTTCCCTCGGCCTCAGGTGGAGCCCCGGGAGGCCCCTCAGATCTGCTGTCTCCCTGATCTTGCCTGAGTCCTAGAGCAGCTGAAGATTGCCATGTCCTGTGGCTTCCTGTCAAGCAGGGAGCACGAGGTGGCGGTCAGGACATAGATCCAAGCCCTGGCCCTGCCACTCGGTAGCTGTGTGACCTCAGGCAAGTCCCTTCCCCTCTCTGGGCCTCAATATTCTCGTCTGTTAAATGCCAGGGCTGGATAAGACACTCTGGGGAGAGCTCCACAGGTGGGGCCTGTCCTTACCTTGCCGCGCGCGGGGACGTCCCACAGATGTCCGACCCCAGCCTCCCGACCCTGGGACGAGGAAGCCCTTATATTCAGGAGCCTGATTAGCCGCTTGGATAATTAAGGGTTTAATAAGGCCCGATAATTATCTAGAGGCCCAAAGAACAGGAGCCCCGATGCTCACGTGATGCTTCAGTCTGTTCCAACGTAAATAGCACAGAGGACGGAGGAGAAGGGTGGCTGCACACGGGCGGGCGCTGGGGAGGGGACGTGGTGGCCAGAGCAGGCATCAGGGCTCTCATGGCCCTCTCCTCTTGACCCAGTGCCTCCCACAAGGCTGGGCACATAGTTGGCACTCATCCATTCCTCCCACAAACATCTATTGAGCACCTACTGTGTGCCAGGCCTGTGCAGGACGCTGGGGATGCTGCAGCGAACAAGGCGCTTCCTGTCCTGAGAGGGCTCCTGGAGCCCACAGGGGCAGATGGGCACTCTGCAAGCCAGCAACCACAAAGCCAGGTCATTCCTGGCAATAAGACTGGTGGCAGCCACCGAGCCAGAGGGACGGGATGGGGAGGGAAGAATGAGGTTAGCTGAAGACCCCTGGAGCAGGGGATGTTGGAGCAGACGCCGGAGAGGTGAGCAGAGCCAGCTCTGCAAGGCAGGGAAACGTGTTCCAGAAGGGCGGCCGGCAGGTGCAAAGGCCTGGGAGACGCTGCCTGGACCATCTGGACTTGGGCCCCTCTGAGACTCACATGGGGCAGGAGGAGCTAATGGCCCAGGGGGGTCCTCAGAGGGACAGACCTGCCTGGAGGAGATGTTGCGAGGCGGTAAGTGCCACTTGCAGGGTGGCTTTCTCTCAAGGTCCAAACTCTGAGGGCAATGAAGGCAGGGTGACCCCAGGGTCACACGGCGAGCCAGCCACAGAACTGGGGCTGGAAGCCAGGACTCAGGTACCCAGCCTCTGCCCTGCTCTCCAGGAGGCCCATGGGGAGGCTGGGCTGGGTCACCTCCAGGGCCTTTGTGCTTGACAAACAGTCCCAGGGGCGCTGCTGGAGGACTGGGGTTTTCCTCATCCACCCCACAGGGATCCCAGGGGTCTGGAAGATCCAGGGAGCTACTGTGCCCATCGTGCACATGCGGCCACTGAGGCCAGAGTGGGGCAAGCACCTGCCTGAGATCAGCAGGGCTGAAGCCAGGTCGGGACAGGGCGAGAGCAGGACCCAGGTCAGCCCAGCCAGTCTGTGTCCTGGTGTGGAGGAGCCAGTCTACAGATAGCATCATTTTATCCCTAAGGACCCGCCCCCGACAGACTGCGGGGCAGGCAGGCCTCACCTCCCTTCCGCAGGCAAATCCTCCCCCCACCCCCTACTCCATGTGCTTCCGGTCACTGGCCCTCCCTCCCTCCCTCCCCCCAGGGCCATCCTGGGTATTTGGGGGCAGGGGAGCAGGAGGGTCATGTGGTGGGGGAAGGCTGGAGAAACTCCCTTGTGTGGGTTCAGGGTTCTGGGCCCCAGTCCCAGCCACGGCCCTCACAAGCTGTGTGGCCTTGGGTGGCTCCCTCAACTTCCCTGGGTCACTGTTTTATCCTCTTTTGATGAGGGGGCAGAATAATAGTAGTAATTCTGGGAGGGAAAAGGACAGTCATGCCATCCCATGTTCCCTAAGTTCAAAGTAAAGTGGCCACAACCAAGTTCCAATGGCCACATAGGTGGCAAGCTCCCTAAAAATAAAATTATTTTAAAGAAACAGTCTTCCTCGGGGCATGGAACGTGGTCCCTCTGCAACCTGGCAGCCTCGGCCTGGCCTCAGCCTGGCCTCAGCCTTTCCTGCAGCCCTCTGCTAACAGAAACCAGAGCCCTTACCACACGCCCGCCCCTCTAGCCGTGCACTCAGAAGGTCTCTTGGCCATGCCAGTGGCCAGACTCCCTCTGCAAGTCCCCTGCATGGCCACACGCCGAGCAGCTGCTGCATCTGCACGCCACAGCCCCCACCTCTCCCCAGCAACAGCCCCTCCCATGCTGCTTGAAGGCCTCGGCTGCCTCTGGTTTGCCCAGCAACTCAAGGCCAGCTCCGACCTGGCCAGACCAACAAACTTCCCTGCTGTCCAGCAGGCTGAACAGCACCCTCTCAAGTGAAGTCCGAGCTCTTTCAAGTTTTGCCTTCCTTGGTCTTCTCCTTCGGCCCTAGAATACCATAGTTTCCTTCTGGCTTGTAGTTATTCTTTCACCAAAGTTAATAATTATTCATATTAAACTTTCCCCGTTTAAGCTACTGTGTGGGTCCTGTCCTCTGATTGGACCCAGACTGCTACACTCGTCTGTGCCTCTCAGCAGCCAGCAGGCTCCTAACCGAATGGCTGAATGGTGTCCCTCAGGGACTGGGATTTGGGCAGAACAGGGCTTCCTTCTGGGCAAGGAGGTTCACTCAGGCGTTTTGTCCCCCTCCTCTTAAAAGAACATATGTCATAGAACCAGGCACATCATGGGTACAAACAAAGACCTAGCTAGTTAGAAAAAGTGATTGGATAAATGGGTGGATGTGTGGATGGATGGATGGATGTGTGGATGGATGGATGGATGGACGGACGGACGGACGGGTGGACGGGTGGACGGTTGGACGGATGGACGGCTGGACGGGTAGACGGGTGGATGGGTGGGTGGGTGGGTGGATGGGTGGACGGGTGGACGGATGGACGGATGGACGGATGGATGGATGGATGGGTGGGTGGATGGATGGGTGGATGGGTGGATGGATGGATGGATGGATGGATGGGTGGGTGGGTGGGTGGATGGACAAATGGATGGGTGGTGTATGGATTGACAGGTGGGTACATGAACAGATGGATGGATAAACGGAAGGATGGATGGGTGGGTGGGAGGAAGGAAGGAAGGGTGGTTCGATTGCTGGACTGACTGCTTAATGGATGGACACTATACATTGAGCTCATGGTCTTTTTCTAGGTTATTAACTTCCTTTATGGGCTGAGTCTATGTCTCAAAATTTCTGTCTCCCATATTCCAAACCACCTAGCCTCGGGTTGAGCCTATATTAAGTCCCAATAAAAGTAGGATTAATGAGGGGCCAGCCCTGTGGCGCAGTGGTTAAGTTCATGCACTCCACTTCAGCAGCCCAAGGTTCACAGGTTCGGATCCCAGGTGCGGACCTACACACCACTCATCAAGCCATGCTGTGACAGCATCCCACATACAAAATAGAGGAAGATTGGCAGAGGTTAGCTCAGAGCCAATCTTCCTCATCAAAAAAAAAAGTAGGATTGATGAATTAATCAAAAGTCATGCTATCCTGAGCAAAATCCTGAGGTTGGATTTTATAGTCTTCCCTTTTCTCTCTCTCAGCACCACCCTCACCTCCTCCCCACCACCAAGGCTCTGGGCTTACTCCAGTTCCCTGTGTCACACCGAGACTTCAGGGATGAGCCCATAACCCTTATGGAGGAGAGGATAATGTCACACTGTTCCAAAGGCTCTGCTTACTGATGGTGGAAAGTCGGACACTTTTTTACTCCCCGAGAAAATGTAAACAGAACATGAGCCTGTGTATCTGGCAGGAAGGAACACCACGTCTGCTAAGAGATTAGTTTATCGGGAGAGAAACCGCATGGCTTTGGCTTGCAGTGTTTGCATCACGCGGTCTGCCCGGGCCATCTTGCTGGTGACCCCCTGGGTTTGAGGAGCTTTCAGAGGAAAAAGGAATTAGACATGTTCAGTGAGGCCGCGGGCCCGGGAGGCAGATTCTGCCTCCTTCAAACAGGGAACTTGCTCCTGACTTGAGTGAACCAAAGGTGGAGAAGCCGCTCGGGACAGTAGTGAACGCCCTGTCACCTGAGGCTCGTGACCCGAGGACAAACTGAGGTCAGGGAGCTGGCGCGTGGAAGAGGGAGCTGGACACCTTCTGCCTGGATGCTAGTAATGTCACAGTCCTCGGGATCCGCCATCATCCAGCTCTGAGGCTCTGGGCGCATCCCTCTCCTCACTGGGCCTCAGTCCCCACGTCTGAGAAACAGAACTCCACACCCCGCCTGCCTGTCCCTATTGCCCTCCAGGGTCCTCCTTCAAAATATGAGCTCCCCTCATATTTTGAAGAGGTGATGGAGTCAACAGATGTGGTCTACAGAGATGTGGTCATATCTTCTTCTTCTCCCAGGAGGCTTTGGTGGCTCCAAGGACAGACAGGACACAGGGACTGCACGTAGGCCACTGGCCTCAAGTATGCAAAGAGTTCGCCAGGCCTGGCTGGAAGTTGCAGCTCAAGTGAAGATGTTTAATGCAAAAGGGAACAGGTCTGTACAACCTGGAGGAGCGATCTGCTCCCTACAAGGAGGGGAGGGAGGGAATAAGGGGATAGGTGGGGGGCGGTGAGAAAAGGGAACCCAGTTACTCGGTTAAGATTAAACAGCCTGGCTGGGCATCCGGGCTGCTGGTGATGACTAAGTGTGGCTTTGCCTCAGTTTCCCAAGTGACTTGAGGCAGGAAGTTCCCAGCATCAGTGAGCTGGCCCACTCTTAGCCCCCCCAGTGGTCTGGCCTCAGCGCTGGTACAAGAGTCCACCGGATATCACAACGTAGCCCTGGAAGGCAAAGAGAACCAGGGGCCAGGTCAGAGACCACACGAGGACCAGAAGGACCCCCAGCCACCCCATCAGCCTAGCTCAGAGTTCATGCTCTGCCACTCTTGCTGTGTGCCCTGAGGACTGTCTTTGCCTCTCTGGGCCTCAGTTTCCTGCCCTGTCATTGGGGTTGGTAACAGCATCCATCTCACAGGGCGGCTACGGGGATGCAGAGAGAACACGCCGGCAGAGCACTCGCCATGGGGCTGGCGTTTGATGAGTGCTCCGTCCACGGCTGATGCCATCACTGTTTTTTACTGGGAGTCCAGAACCATCGAGTATTTTCCCCAAGTCCAAGTCTCCCCAGCAGAGTCAGGCAGCCCCCTCCCGTCTACACTGCACTGTAGAAACATCCTGGGGGCCTGCTGATCTTCATTCATTCATTCACTCATTCATTCATTCAACAAATCTTCATTGAGCCTCTACTGTGAGCCAACCCCTGTAGAGAACAACCCAGACCGAGCCCCTGCCCGTGTGTAGCTCACACATGGTCCATTATGGTAGCCATTAGCCACAGATGGCTAATTACATTTAAATTAATTACAATTAAATAAAAGTTAAAAGTCAGCTCTCAGTGGCAGTGGACACATTTCAAGTGCCCAACAGCCACACGAGCCCCGTGGCTGACAGTGGCTACTGTGTTGCACAATGAAGATTTCCATCCTTGGAGAAAGTTCTCTGGGGCAGGGCTGGTCTAGGGACCTTTGACTTTGGACCCAGTTGGCGGGATTTTTGAGTGCCGAGCCGGGTCAGCCCCTGACCGCGCCTGTTTGTGAAGGTCTTGGGGAAATTTCCACTAACAGCCCTGGCTCCAATGTGTGCCGGGTGCTCCTTCTTAGCGGGGTGGGTCCCCCAATTGCCTTGGGACCACAGTTCTTAAGCAAGGACGGCACCCTCCCTGGAAAGGCATCAGCACGTCCTGCTCAGGGGGCATAAGGAAGATGCAGATGCGGGGCTCGAGGGATCTTGGTTAAGCTTCCGTCCTGCGCACATCGGGTTGAGCGAGTTAGGAAGAATGTTATCCTTTTCTATCCCAAAGGAGACAGAGAGAAGTGGTTGGATCTCCCCTGGGGCATAGTGACTGCATTCCACCCTGGGCCCACAGCTTCTGCCCCAGGAAAAGAGACTTTAGAAGAGCCAGGAGCCCCCTTCTTTCATCCAGCCTGCAGAGGTCTGTGCACAAGGCTGGAAGGAGCCCCTTGGCCATCCTCCTCCAGATACCAACGGGCCATGCCTGTCGCAGGGCACAGACCAGGGGACAGCAGAAGGCCTGAATCCTCTGAATGTGGCCCCCGGTGATGTTCGATGAGAACTAAAGGGCGGGTGAACCCCTCGCACCAATGTCTCTTGACACCCTGAGTTTTCCATCTCATTGCAGCTAAGGATTCACGGCGTGGTCTTGGCAGGAGCAGGGGGCACCCCCAGGCCTGGCTGACCTGAGACCCCACCGCTGGCACTAGCAGGGAGGGAGGGCGGGCGGGACCCCTGCCTCACTGAGCCCAGCCTCCCTCCGGGGGCTGAGAGGACCCCTTTAATCTCACCTCATAGACAGAGACCTCAGGAGTGACGTACTGAAGGTTGACCACACTGGGGAGGCCAATCCCTATGCCCAAGAGAGCTGCAGGTGGAAAGGGGAAATCAAGCTCAGCCGGGAGGCGGTCACGGAGCGCCACCTGGAGCCAGCCCTGGCTGAAGGCCTCGTGGGCATCGTGATACCGAGCTCCACCCAGGAGGTGGGAGCCATTATTATTATACCACTTTACAGAAGGGAAACTGAGGCTCAGTGAGGGAAAGGAACTTAACTGAGATCACACAGCTGCTAGACAGCTAAGATGTGCACACAGGCAGCTGGACTCCGAGGCCGCCCTCTTAACCTCTGAGCCTGGGAGGTGGGAAAGGGGCTGGGATGGAGCCTGGAATGGGTGTGGGGCAGGAGGGGGCCAGAGGGGCCACACTGGGGTGGAGGGAAGGGCTCACCGTTGAGGTGGTCCAGGAGGGGCTTCTCGAACACGGTGCCCACAAGTGCGTGCACTTGATCCGTCTGCAGCCACGAAGCCAGGGAGATGGGGGACCATAGGCCCACCCCAAGCAGGGGCCGGGAGAGAGGGACAGGCGGGCCACACATGAGCACACAGACACAGACGGCAGAGGCACAGGGATGGGGAGAGGGCAGGTCACCCCTGTCCTGGATTCAAGCAAAGCCCAGCTCCCCCGGGTCTGGATGAGCCTTCTGAGCATCAGGCACCCAGGAACCACTCTCCCTTGAGGGGAGGCGGGGAGACCAGCACCTGACTGACCCACACTCACTCCCTGTGCGACAAACAGGTGACTGGGGCCCACCTGACACCAGGTGACTGGCAGCCCTGCTGGCGCTGACCAGCGGACAGAGGGACTGACTGCGGATAGATCGATGGGACATATTGACTGACAGGCCAACCGACACAGGGATGCATGGTGGCTGGTGGCCCAGCCACATCACATGACCAAAGGAACAGCCGACACTGTCTGACGCTGGCATGTCCGATCGACCAGTGGACTCAGTGGTTCTTGGTCTAACAAGTCATGGACCACCAGGCAGAGTGACAGGCAGGCTGACTGAGTGACCCCCTGAAAAACCAAGGCTCAGACAGCCTGAGAAAGACTGACTGTCCAATGGATAGGCCCACTGACTGACCACTGTCCCCAAGTGCCCCGGGAGGAAGTTGGTTCTTGTGGTACATACAGGCGCAGGTGTGCACAAGCACGCATGCACACGCACCCCTTCCCCAGGCTCAAGGCCTGCCCCACCCAGTGAGGGGGTCTCCGGAGACCCCAGCCCCACACTCACATCAATGAAGCCCACGTTGGAGGAGGCCACCGTGAGCTGGACATCCCTGAAAAAGAAGCAGGAGGGTTCGGGAAGGCCTCCCACCCCTGTACCAGCCAGCTCCGTCCCAGGCTCCTCTGGCTGAGGCTGTGATGGGTGGTTGTGCCCGTTGCACAGGGGAACGCCCCGAGCCTGCTGGTCCAGGGGCCTCGCTCACCCCAGCACAGACGTGGTCGCCTGAAGCTTCACCTTGGACACGGAGAGCTGGAGGCTCAGGGTCACTACCTGGCATGTAGGGAGAGCAGGGTCAAAGGGCACAGAGCTACGTGGGAGTCTTCAGCTGGCCACCAGCTACCCCAGCCTCCTACCCACGCGCCCACACATTCAGGTATTTGTGGAGCACCCCTGTGTGCCAGGCCTGCACGGAGCACTGGGAACACAGTGTGAACAAGACAGACTGGGTCCCTGCTCTTGGGAATCCCACACAGCCCAGTAAAGGAGGTGAACAATAACCAAAGTAACCAGACAGGACCCTTTCAGAGAGTGGCAGGTGCCATGAAGGCAGAGCGGTGGGTGGAGAGGGCCAAAGGGGACCATGTTTCTCAGGGTGGTCCCAGAAGGCTGCCCTGAGGAAGGCTGCAACGTTTAAACTGAGGCCTGAAAGATGAGGAGAAGCCAGCCATGCCAGCCATGCCGAGAGCCACAGGAAGAAGTGTCCGAGGCACAGGGTACAGCATGTACAAAGGTCCTGAGGCAAGAATGTCCTGGCATATTGAAGGAACAGAAAGGAGACCAGTATGGCTAGAGCAGAGCAAATGAGGAGAGTGTAGGAGGAAGCAAGGCCTTGAGAGCCACCCACACTCCCAGCCAGCCCCAGCCAACCCCAGCCAACCCCAGCCAGCCCCAGCCAGCCCACCGCACTCACCACATCAAGGGAGAAGAGGGACTGGAAAGCCGAGTTGGAGGCTGGAACTAGGACCTCCACGAAGGGCTGCAGCCGCAGCGTGGCGTTGTTGGTACGGAGCATGGCCACAGGTGTGGCACCCAACCGTGCCTTCAGCACCACGGGCATGGGCTCCGGGAACTGGCGGGCCACCTGGGGAAGCGGAAGGGGAGAGGCAGGAGGGCACCTGGGGGCAGAGGCTGGGCGGGCTCTCCACTCACCATTCCTCAGACGCTGATCAAGCCACTGTGCATGACTGGGCCACCAGGGCGGGTCCCCCCAGGCCCCTGCCCTCGGGGATGCCCAGTCTGAAGAGGTGGTGGGCCCAGAGACAGGGACAGCCTGTGCTGTCTGTGCGGGGAGGGAGGGAAGCTCAGGGGCTGTGGGGGTTCAAGGAGGCCCCTGGACCAGACTAGAGCTTGGTCCTGAAGATGGATAGGGGAAAGGAGAGGCCCTGCGTGGGCAAAGGCCTGGAGAGGAGATGGCAGCATGATGTCTGGGCAGAAGGAGGGGCCATCTCCGAGATGGAGGAGGCACAGACGTAAGGGCAGGGGTCAAACCCCACTTGGGACAGACATGAGCCAGTAGAGATCCCACACCCCAGACAGCCTCCCACCCCACTCCCTGTCTCAGCCCCTGGAATGACCAGAAATGTCACCAACCTCGGGGATGAGTTGGCCCAGCATGGAGGTGTTCAGCGGGTTGTCATCCGACTTCTGAAACCAGCCCCCCACGCCATGACAGGTTTTAGGGCAGCCACTCCCCAAGCTACACAACCTCTCGCCTCCCCACAACTCCCATTTAACCCTTCCAACAGCCCCTCTGTGGCTCCAAAGCTCCCACTGCCCCATCCCCCCATGATTTGGCTTCTGTGGGGTCTCCCCAGGCTGAGGCACCTGTCCCCTGCGCCCTGGGCAGCAGGTCCACCCCTCACCAGCTGCCCGGTGATGTCCAGGTTGAGGGCGCCAGCCTTCTGCAGCAGCAGAAGTGCAGAGTCAAACAGGTCCTGGGAGAGGCCCACGGTTGCCATGGCGCCGATGGTGCCCACATGCTCTGGCAGCACGAAGGGGGTGACATCCAAGGGCAGGACGATGGGCTTGCCCAGCAGGAAGAGAACAGCCTGGGGGTGCGGGGGGAGAAGGGGAAAAGCAGCAGGGCCTCAGTAGGGAGGTGGCTCCATCAGAGAACCTGGGCCCCGACACGCCACCCACCCCAAGATGCCACATGTCGTCCAGCCTCACTCCTCAGCCTGTGTGCCATGCTTCCACCGGGAATGCCATTCCAGCTCCTCTCCCCTCAACTCCCCTGCTCCCTCAGGAATCTTCCAGGACACTGAGGACTCCGGAGGCAACAAACCCCCAGCTCTGGGCTGACAGGGAGGCACTTACATTGAGATCCAAGGAAATGTAGTCATTAGTGATGTTGGGCACGTTGACCACGGAGTAACGAATCTGCGACTCAGGACCCACAGGGGTGAGGCCTAAATAAAACCAGAATGAGGAAGAAAAGATGGCGTACTTAGCTTACCCACCAATGCCTCGAATATCCTGAAAACTCAATTATCTGATTATCTTGCATAACTAGACCTGGGCTAAGAAACGAAAGAGGGAAGACAGGCCTTTGAGTAAGCAAATTTGAGTCACAGCACGCATACACCCAAGATTCAGCCGCTCGCAACCTACTGGCTCTTAGTTTAGACACAATTCTAACAGTTTTGGTTTCTGCTTTCCCAATCAGTGGGAGACTAGAGACCCCAAATTAGAAGGAAGGAGAGAGTCACTGTAGACACAAACACCCCCCGACAGAGGCAAGAAGGAACCACAGAAGGAGCAGAGGGCTCGCGTTTCTCAAGGTCCGGACACACGACTTATACCGTCCCATTCAATCCTCACCACAGTCCTGTGAGGTTTGGAGCCCGTTTCACACACACGCACACGCACACACGCACGCACACATGCACACAAGCAGTTTATGAGGTTTGGTCATCCCCACAGTTGCAGACCTGGTCCCTCAGACTCCAAAGCTATACTCTTGCCTCCGAATCACGCTGCGTCCTACAGGAACTCAAAAGGCCCACGCCCCTGGGCCCTCAGGGCAGGAGACAGCAGAGCCGCTCCCCCACAGACGCCCCGGGGCCTTTCAGGGAGGCCCGGCTGAGAACCCGCTTCCTACACGGCGGGTCCCCCCAGGCTCTGAAGATTCTGATTGGGAAGGTAGCAAAGGGTGAGTCACTGGTTGGAACCACATCCCTGGACACGGCTAGATGGCGTGGAAGCGAGGGCTCAAGCCCACCATGTGGAAGGCCCAGCTCTTCGTAACGGCTCCTCCCGCAAAGGCTGAGTGTGCGCGCGCGCACATGCGTGCGCGTGCACGAGTGCGCATATCCATTCAGGTTTCTGTCTGATTTTCTGTCACTTCTGCATTTAATTCTATTTTCCCTAGTATTTTGGAAATTTCTTATGATTCTAGAAGCAGTAGAGTGTGATTCCATTTCTACAGATCACTGGCTGTCATAGACAGAGGTGGGAGGCGGGGGCGGCCACCAGGAATGCCAGGGGCTGGCGGTGTTCTGTATCTGAGTGTGTCAGTGATTACACAACCACATGCATTTGTCAAAACTCACAGAACTGCATACTAAAAAGGGTGAATGACTGCATGTTTTAAAAATGAATAAAAACATTAAAATCTAAAAATAATAATACATAGTCATTGGAGACATATAGAAACTTTTTTTAAAGCTAGAAAAGATATAACCCAGAATCTCAGACCTCTCTCTTTTTCAGTATTTTCTCATGCAGAGATAAACTCCCTCCCTCTCTTTGTACAAATGGAGTGAAGCTGTATGCGGCTTTGTGTCCTCCTCCTTTTCTTTACAGGGTGGCCTCGTAGCTGGGTTAAGAGCACAGGCACTCAGGGCAGACTGCCTCAGTTTCTTCATCTGTAAAATGGGGCTAATAACACGACAGTAAATGTCAGCTTTTATTATATCACATTTCGCCGGGCATGCTGCCATGTAATTAAATGCCCCTTTAAACTCGCTTTTTAACAGCTCCTGTCGCTCCACGCTCTAGATGTATGTGACTCCTGTAAGCAGTCCCCTGGGGCTGGCCACTTAGCTTTCCTTTACTGGACTTCTTTAATTCCTCAAAGACAAGGGCAAGAGCTAGTCTTTGCTATGAACCCACATTCAAGGCATCTTGATAGAGATAACCCCGTGAGGAAGAAGGGAGGGACGTATGTTTATTGAGCCCAACGTACGCTGGGCACTTCACCTGTGCTGTCTTGTAGCAACACATAGGAGAAGTAGGAATTTCGATCCCTATTTTTTGGATGGAACAGTTAGGTTCAGAGAGATGGAGTGAATTCCCTAAGGTCACACAGCAAGTGAGCAAGAGGACCAGAATTCAAACTTAGGATCTTGGATTCGAAGCCCAGTTTGCTCAGCATCTTAGTGCCTCCTATTAAGGTAATATGGGGTTGGGGCAGTGAAGAGAGTCAGGGGGAATCAAGGAATGTTCCCCAGACGAGGTGACTCAGAGCTGGACCGTGAAATGAAGGCAGAGTACTGGGTGGATGTGTGGAGAGGAGAAAACCAGGATGTACTGGTTCATGGGCAGCTCCGAGCACCGTGCTGGAGATTCTAGACCTGGAGCCTCTGATTTCCCTTCTATAAATTGGGGATAATGATGCCACCTCACAGGACTCTTGTTAAAAGATTGCACAAGAAACCAAAGCTACCTTGATATGATAATATTCACTAAAGAACCCACCACGGATAAACGTGGACCCTGCCAGCCATCCCTCCTGGCTTAGCACCAGCAGGCCAGCCCGGTGTCCTTTCCCCACCCCCCACCCCCCCGCACCGCCGTCCCGTGTAAGAGGAGCATGTAAGCCCCGGACTCGAGGGCAAAGCCAGCGGATCGCAAGTGCAGCTGCCAACAGTCCACAGTTCTGGCTTTGAGTCAGTGAGGGCGACGCGCGAGAAACCCTAGAACCCCAGGCAGAACGGTCGGATAGGAGGAGGTGCGCTTCGAACAGGAGCAGCTTCACAACAGGCTTGTGAAACGACAGAGGGGGTCCCAGCTCACGCTCAGGGCTCACCGAGAGAATAGTACCCCCCAAGTCCACAGAGGATGCATTCTTTGATCAGTCTGGGGCTGGGTGGGTAACTTCCCGTGTAGTTCTTACATATCGAGAAATACTGCTAAAAAGAAGATGAAGTCAGCCACTTTCACAGCTTTCAGTTTCGTGTTGTGAGATAGTCCTGATGGAGCCCTGTTTAGGAGGCCACTGTGGCCACAGTTCTCAGTGGACTATGCCGAGCGGCTGAGCACCTGGCATCCGTCTGTGTGGTGGAGGAAGGTGTGTGGGGCGCTAGGGAGGGGACCAATGACTGAGGGGAGTTGGCGGATATAGACCCCAGCTCCTGCCCCCTGGGTAGGATGCTAGGCGTGCCCTACTCAGTCTCCAAGAGCTCCCAACAGGAGGGAGCCTCAGTTCCCACTCAGTGTCTGCTCCTTAACACGTCTCCCTTCCCTGCCTCGCTGGTCTGCTCCCCAACCACTGCCCCCAGGTCCACCCCGCTGGATCCACTTACTAAAACCCTCCTCTCAGGGTCTGCTTCTGGGGGGATTAAGCTAAGACAGTGGCCTTCTCCTGGTTTACTCCTGGTACCCCCTGGTTAATAAGGACCCCTGGAAAAACCAGAGGTGGAACAAGGCTGACAGAAGATGGAGGGGAGAGGGCCCTTGACCCCAGGCCCCTGCTGGGTGGTGGCTGGCCCCTGGAAGGGAAACCGGAGCAGGGGCGCCTGGGAGCTGGAGGGCTTGAGTTCTGTCGAGGCCACGCTGAGTGGGAGGCGCCTGTGGGACCTCCAGGAGGAGATGTCCAGGAGAAAATGGAATATAAGGGCCTGAGCCCTGAAAGTGTGGGGAGGGGCCAGGGGGGAGTCTGGCAAAGAATGTGAGAGATGCTGGAGCAAAACCAGGGGAAAATGGGGTCTCTGACTCTCTGGGTGGGGAGGAGCAATTGCAAAATGAATGTCCTCGCTCTCCCCCTCCACACACACACACACGCACACACATACAAAACATTTGAAGACTTGATTCTGGAATTTGGAGATTCCCAGATTCTATCAATAATTATTCAGTCGTCCTACAATTGACCTCCCAGAGGTTGATCCTGATCCAGAGATGGGGGTCTTTGAAGGGTCTTGGGGGCCCCAGAGGGTCTCAGAGCTCCCGGACACATCCCCATGGGTTCCCAGGCCTTACCAATTACTGTGCCCATGTGGACATTGAGGTCCTGCACCAGGCTGGCAATGCTCAGGCACAGCTGCGGCAAGACAGAAGAGGCTGGGTTAGGACCACACTCGAGGTGGAAGGGTCCAGGGTCCCGGTCTGGAAGCCTCTCCCAACCCGCGCACCAAGGCCTGGAGTCCCTTCCTTCCTCCACTGCCCACTGGGCATCTCCTAGCACCTCCTCCGGGCACGGGGGATTCAGAGGGGAAGCTGGGGCCCATGGGCATAGAGGAAAGAACAGGGGCAGTGGGACACAGCAGAGGGAGCCACAGCGGGGCCTGGGCGGTTAAGGCAGGGATCCTGCTGCCTTGGGGCCCAGATGGCCAGCTAGTGGAAGGGCACTCCCCGCAGTGGAGGCAGGCAGTGATCAGCAAGCCAGGCCTGGGAGACTGGAGTTCTGCTGGGCACAGGGGGCAGCCAGAGAAGCATACTGGGCTTGGCTCAATGTGACAGAAGGAGGGGCAGAGAAAGACTGCAAGGCCAGGAGTGGTCACAGCCTTGTCCAGGCAAGAGCTGATGAGGCTAGGTCAGGTGAGACCAGGAGGCAGAGGAGAGGGCCTGGTGAGGCTGTTCTGCCTTCAGCCCTCGAGACTCAGGTTTCTCATCTGCAAGATGGGGACACTGAGGCCCACCTCCGGGAGGTGTGAGATGGCACGCAGTGGGTTGATTTGTCTCTGCTACTGCCCCTTAAAGGAGGTGGGGTCGGAGGGAGGGGGCAGAGATGGAGAACCGGGCGCCCTCGGTGGTGGGACCCTGGGCCCTCCGGCACCATCTCTCACCAAGTCAACCACAGGTGGCTAATGACAGGAGCGAAAATAGTAAGGGTAATAGCGACACTCAGTCTGCCACCACTGCTCTAAACCCTCCATGGACGTTAACGCCCTCAGCCCCGGAATCAGCCCAGGGGGACATTTACTCTCTCTGCCCTACAGACGCAGAACTGGAGGCAGAGGGAGGTGTGGTGCCTGGTCCAAGAGTCACAGCCGGGAAGGAGGAGAACCAGGATTCGACCCCAGGCCACCTCTGACTCCAGTGCCCGTGCCCTTGTCCCCTCTAGTTCTGTCTCCTTTTCATAAGTCACGTGGCCCCTGAAAGCACTGCCCACACCCCACCCTCCAGCACGGAGTTGGGGCTGGCCCAAGAGGACGAGCCTCCCTCCCCTGCAGCCCCCAAACCCGCCCTTGTCTGGGCCTGGCCATCACAGCCCTGGACCATCGCCCAGCCTCTTGCCTGCCCTCGTGGGAAAGTTGGAGGAGCCCCAAGAAGGGCCTTCTGCTAAAAGACAAGCAACAAGAATCCCAAGCTCCCCATGCCCGCAGCGCCCCATCCGCTCACCCGCCCTCCTCCCTGAGGGGTCCACAAGACGTTCTCACCTTGTCACGCAGGACGGCGTTGATGTGCTGCTGCAGCGGCACCAGCAGCGCAGGGGCCATGCTGAGGGAGAGACGCACACAGGGCTCTGAGGCCGGTCAACGCGTCTGGGCCTGCCTCTCTTGGCAAAGCCACAGATCCAGGAAAGACTCTCCCTCGGCCAGGGGCCCGTGATTCCCATTAGGCATCTGCCATGTGCCAGACACAGTGCCAGCACAAGAGTGCCCCCAGACGAGGAAACCGAGCCTCCGTGAAGAGGTCATTGGTCTCCAGGTTTGAAAATGGCAAAGACATGGTAACCAGGCCAGGCCCGGGGGAGACAGAGCGTTGCAAAAATCGCACTCAGCCCTGGCCTTGGCTGGCTGGCTTCATGGCCACTCTGAGCCCAGTGAGGCAGGGGCGCTTCCCACATGGGCACCAATTCTTGGTGACACACCTAGTAAAGCCCATTCCTCGCTCTGGGCCTCAGTTTCCCCTCTGAACGATAAGAGATGGGTCTAAGCAGGTGTTTCTCAACAGGGATGCTAGGAAACTATGGGTCGTTGGTTTGATCCATAAAACATTGATCCAGGCCACAGCCCAAACTCACTGAATGGCCTCCCGTGGTGGGGTGGCGGGGTGGATGACATCCATGTTTTTAATGCCATCAACCTTTGGGCTTCTGTTTCGTAAGCAGCTCCTGCCCATGAGGACCGTGAGGGCTAATGAGTTACACACCATGGTCATGGGACAGACGCATGAACAGATTTACACCCAACCCTTCTCTGGGGAAAACGTCTGGTCTGAAATGCTCAAGCCCCTCACAGGGAACCCCGCCAACATGTGGGAGGGTGTGGACATCATGCGGAGGAGTCACAAGCAGTGGGGTTAGTCAGGCTGTGGGTGTTGGAACCTGGCTCCACCGTTTGTCAGCTGTGTGACCTTAGGCAAGTCACTTAACTGCTCTGCGCCTTCTTTTGTTCTCCTGTAAAATGGGGGAAATGCTCACACCTTCCTGGTAGGACCACTGTGAAACGATGCTCTGAAAGGCCTAGAACACACCCAGCACAGAGCAGGAGGGGGAGCTGCTCTTAGCTTTAGATGCAGACAAGCAGCCCCCTGAGTCACGGTGAAAGCTTGGCAGGTCCCCGCCCGCCTGGAGCTCAGACTCCCCATCTCCGCAGGGGGGCCAGCCCTCTGAGGTCCTTAGTAGCCACACCAGCCCAGAATGGTATGTTAATGGCTAATGTGCATTGTCACATGATGCAGGGAGGGGTGGTGGAGGGGACATAGATTCTGGCTGCATACTCACTGTGTGACCTCGGGCAAGTCTCCCCCCTCTCTGAGCCTCAGTGTCCTCAGCTACAAAACAGTCGTGATACTGGGGGTCTTTTAGGCCCATTGTGAGAACTGGGTGAAGGCTTGAGTAGGAAGCTCAAGAAATGGCCCCACAGCCTCAGTGTCTGGGATTCCTGCAGCCCAGGCCTCACCAGGCACCCACCTGTTACTGCCGTCAAGCACGATGGCATTGTCGAAGAGTGAGAAGCAGGTGGAGATGCTGACCACGGGGGTCCCGATAGAGCCCTGGGCCACGTGGACGTCGGCCTGGAGTACCACAGGCAGCAGCAGCTCCAGGTGCTCTGGGCCTCTGCAGGGACGCCAGCGCTCAGCCCCATGACACCGCCAGCAGAGCCCACCTTGACAGATGGGAGACCCTGCAAACCCCCAGCCTGCCCTCCCCTCCACTTGACACAGACAGGGCCCCCACTCAGCACAAGGTGGCCCCACCCGGGGCAGGCCCAGAGCCGCCCATACTCCACGGAGGGTCACAGACATTGCAGCCGACAGGTGTGAATCTGGCTCTCTGTGACCTCTCACTGCGAGACCCTGGGCCGGTCACTCCCCAAGCTGAGCCTCAGTTTCCTCTTCCGTGAAACGGACATAACGATTGGTGGTCCCTATCTCGCAGGGCTGCACCGAGTGTTCTGTGAGGTGGTCGTGTGCAAACACCCTGCCTGGAGCCTGGCCCACAGTCAGCACTCCTAAACTGCTGATGCCAGGACAGAGGAGTTAAAATAAGACCCTTCTGAATGCCCAGCTCATAGTTTGAAAATTAAAAGCATGTAAAGTGACTGATGCACAGAAATAATGCCAACGGCTACCTTTATTGAGCACCTACTGTATGCCTTGTGCTGTGAAAAGGGGGAGATAATTCTAATTACAGCAATGATTCCATTCGCTGCAGCTCTCGGCCATGCTACCAAGGGTCATCCCGTTTTACCAAGGCGGAAGCTGAGGGTTGGAGAAATGAAATGGCGCTGCCTGGTTGCACAGTATTGGGCGGGGTCTGGGTTCTCAGAAACTCTCTTACTGTCTTGCTCCCCCGCTGGAGGGCAGGAAAGAGGACACTGAACAGGGAGTCTGGAGGCCTGAGCACGGGTCCTGGGAATTGTTGATCCCCTCCCCTCACTCTGCGCCCCCAAGAAGGAGAGTCACTCACCGAAAGACCTTGAAAGTAAAATTGGCTGCTGCCGACAAGCGTACGCCAAAACCAGCAATGAATTTCAGGTGGATGTGGGGCACGTGGACATTCAGAATCTGGATCCTGCAGGGTGGGAATGGAGGGCCCCTGTTAAACCATGGAATCAACTCTGGAGTGAACGCTCTGAGCCATATCCACACTGCTGATGTTATAAAGAAGGACTGGCAATTGGAACCATGGAAGGAGGAATAGGTAGTGAGTTCTCCATCACAGGGGGCATGCGAACCACGGTTGGACAACCAGCTAGCAGGGAAAAGATGCAGAGAGGACCCCAGCATTGGGTGGGAATTGGGTAAGATGACTGCTCAGGTCTTGGAGGGATTTTGGTTTCTGACAGACGTCCGGAAAGATGGGAACGTGAGAAAAGACAGACTTCAAGATCCACCACAGGCAGAAATCCCCTCCGTAGCGTGCTAGCCCACAGCTTCAGCTGGCTGCCCTCCAGCAACAGGAAACTACTCCCTTCAAAGCTGCCTGTGCTGACGGCTGAGCTCTCTCCAACGAACCTATGATTTCTTTTTTTTCCTAAATGAAAGTCATTGTTTTTCCTGCACAGTCGTTGAGGGGGGTGGGAATTCAGACACAACGAAATGGTGTAAATTTTAAGGGTCACATCAACAGTCTGCTCTCAAACGCTCTGGCTGTCAGCACTGGCGTGACGTATTTCCGCAACTCTCCTTAGGATGCACGCAGGCTGACCTGGACCTGCTTCTTTGTACTCAGCAACTATCTTGGAGCTGCTCCCACATCTACAAACAACCATCCTCGCCACTGTTCTCAAACAGCCACGTGATGTCCGTGGTGCGGCCAGACTACAGGTCATTGAGGGATCCTCGGGGCTGGGCATTTACTGTCATTCCCAGTTCTCCACCATTCCAGCCCCAGTGGTGGCCTCCAAGCCAGCTGCTTCTTTACCCACCCAGTGTTTTAAGGTTTTAAATGTTTTTTCATTAGTTGCCATCATTCAAAACTTGATAGCTTTTAAACACATATATATGACTTATCTTAGGAACCCAGAGATCTGACAAGAGTGAGTTTGTGTCCGCACGTGGATGGGGACAATCGGCCCAGCCCCGGAGGTGTCTGAGTTGAGATGCCCCCACCCACCTCTGCCTTTGAGTCTCTGTGCGTTATGGGGCGTATGCGGGTAGATTAGGCTCAGACTCGTGTCTAAACTCAGCGTCTAGTTTTCGGAGGAAGCCAAGAGTCCTGCCAGCCCTGAAGCCCCAGGATCCCCAGTCTTGGCCCCTGGGGGCAGAAATCTACTAAGTCAGAGGCAGGTCCTCTTGTGACCACTCGCCTAGTGGGTGGGAGTGTCTCGTCTGGGGAGGGAAGCCCTCCCCTACAGAGGAGGGCTCATCTGGAGGGCTGGAGCGCTTTTCCTAGTGGGTGGGAGCACTCACCTGGTGGGCCGAAGCCTCTCTCCACTCCGGTCCAGGAAATCCGGGACAGTGACCTGTAGGGCTCGCTGGAGAGGGGCTTTCCCAATTTCAGACACTGTGGGGCCAGAGCAGGGAGAGGTCAGTCAGGCTGCCCTGGGAGCCACCGAAGGAGACCACACCACCCACCATCAGCCCCACATCTTGGGCTGAGAGGACTCAGAAACTAGAAGGGGCTGGCTTGTCCACAGGCACACGGGCGGTCAGTTGGCTCCCCATGAGTCCACCTGGGTGCACTACCCACCCCAGGCCCTGCAAGGCATGCCTTTCCTCTCTCACTTCTGCCTCCCCAACGCCTACTTGTCCACCCCCCTCCTCAGAAACAATAACATCCTTTGCCCTTTGGCAACACTCTGATTGGTCCCACCTCCTCTGGAGCCGTCCCCGAGGCCCCAGGCAGAAGGAGCATATCCCAGTAGAGTGGTGATGGGGGGGCCAGGGAAAGAGGCTGGAGTCCCTCAAATTCTGGGTGCAAATCCCAGTTGTGCTACTCACTATCTATGTGGCTGCTCTGTGCCTGTTTCCCCACCTATAAATTTGCAGTGATTATAAGGGTCCCCGTCACATAGGGTCCTTGTGAAGACTCCGTGCACAATGACGTTAGCTCTTGCTGCTGCTGTTCATTCTGTGATCATAACGGCTATCACTTCTCTAACGCTCCCTCTGTGCCAGGCGCTGTTCTGAGAGCCTAGCTTTTCCTCACAATTCTGTGACGGAGGTACTGTCTCATGCCCAGTTTACCCAGAGTTGAGGCCACCTGGCAAGGGGAAATCAGATCTGGGCCAAGGCAGCTGGCTCCTAGGCCCCTGGACTTCCTCCCACACCTGTGCTGCTGGGCCAAGGGAGGTGCTCATTAAGCAATTAAACGTGAGCGGAATTAAAATAAGGTAATGTTGCTGGAAGGGAGCATCAAATGAGGGGTCAAGAGGCCTGAACTCTGCTCAGACTCACTGTGGGACCCAGGAAAGTCCCTGGGCCTCAGTTTCCCCAGACCCGGAGCATGGAGGCAGTGGTCTCTATGCTCCGGATGCCCCTCTCCAGCCTGACCATCTGTGGCTGAGCTGAGACGCACGCTCAGGCCTCTAGACACCATCTACAGTGCTCGCCTGACACAAGGCTCTGTGTCACACTGAAGGACGCTGTTAAGAAGCCACCCAGCCCAGCCTTGGAAAGAGGTGCGTGGGGCATGGACCTCCCGCCAGATTTCCGCCAAGAACAAACACGGGCAGGTGACCCCAGGAGGGCTCTCCAGGGACAAAGGAGGCTCACTCAGGACCCGCAGAGGGAGGGGGCCAGCGGAAGGCCTGGGCCTCACAGCCCTGCCGGCCGTCTCCCGTGCATGGCTCTGTGTGACAGTCACGCTCTAACACGGATCACTGACGCCTTTCACCCCCTGCCCAACTGCCCGGATACAAAGTCCCGGAAGACCGGTGAGCCCCAGGGGGCCCTGCTGCTTCCCTGAGCCACTGCCTCACTGCTTTGTGACCTATGCCACTGGAAGTCCTTTCTACTGTCTGACCTGAGTCCCTCACCCTGTAATCTGAGTTTAGTCTGGCCCAGGGGGAAACAGCTTCTGGTTTCTCACCCCGACTCAGCTTCAGTGGGACCCCCAAAATCTCGTTGGGGGCAGCTTTTATCCCTCCCTGGGCCTGGGTTTCCTCGTTGTGCCTCCCCCAGAGGACGGGGCAGGAAGGATGGAGCAGAGTCACAGGACAGAGGCCTCAACCAAGAGGGGCCTGGGGAGGGGCTGGATCTTCTCCCTGTGCACCCAGCAGGGACCTGAGCCAGGACAAGCCTCTCCCCAGTGCCCATGTGCACACCGTACACCAAGGGTGCGCAGTCGACCTGCCTACCCACATCCAGGCGTGTGCCACGGCATTTGCACACATGCCTCCAACACTCAAGCACAGACGTGGGCACATTTCCATGAATTTTCAAACTCATACACAGACACACCAGCAAAAGCAGACACTCAAACCTACCTATCCACACAATCACACGTGCACGCGTGCATCGTGCAGGTGACACAGACTCCCACTCCTGCATTCATTTAACACATATTTGTTGAGCGGCACTGTGTTGGGCACCGTCAGGGGCCAGAGACACAGCAGCAGATGAGAGAAAATCTGGGTCCTCATGGGCCTTTGAGTTTACAGACACACACACATGCTTAGGGTTGTACACACACGTACAGACGTGGATCCATGAGCACATGCTCATGCAAAGACACACGGGACAGCCCGGCGGCTCGTCTCTTACCGTAGCTCAGTGCTGCCTCGTTGAGTCTGACCACGGTGCCCGGCATGGAGGCACCGACCACGGGCAGCAGCAGCGCCAAGAGCAGGCCCAGCCTGCACTCCTGAGCCATGGTGGTCCTGGCCGCTGCCCCCCAAGATCTGTGGGCTGCGATGGGGACAAGCATCAGGGGGTTTGTCCAGAATGGACCCCCCAGGGGCTGCTCAAACTCTACCCCAGTCCTGAGGTCACAAGCCCTGAGTGGTGACCCCAGCCCTGCCTGAGGCCCCACCAGCAGTTTCCGTGTCTTCCAGGCCTGCTTCATACGGAGCCACGGGGGATCTGGTCTGGAAAGGGCCACAAGGCCCAGAGAAGGCATGGCCTTGCCTAAGGCTACATGGCAAACTAGGGCTGGGTGCAAGACTCAAGCCATGCCAGAGGAGGATGCCGAGACTCCCGGATGGGGAGACCAAGGGCAGCTCCCTATCCCACAGAGAGAGCCCGGACCCACCACCCCGAGGCCCAGGGCTGTGTCACCTAACGCCAGGAGTCCAGCCCAGTGTGACAGCCCAGCTGGTATCCAGCTGTCCAAACCCAGCCAGGGGAAGACCCGGGGTGGCTCCTGGCCTCATCTCATCCTGCGCGAGGTAAGAAATGTCCTGAAAACAGGCATCCCCCTTAGCCCTCCAGCCCCTCCCGACCCAGCCCAGCCAAACGGGCGGACCTGTGTCCGACTCGGGGAGAGAGAGGTAGGCAGGAACGGGGGCCACTGCTCAGACGGGGGAGCTGACGCCCAGCAGTGACACTTGCCCAAAGTCCCACAGCAAGACCAGGGATGGGCCCTTCTTCAGAGGGCGGATGGAAGCAGTATCCCCATTGAACAGACAGAGAAGTCAAGGCTCCTCCTTGGAGGAGTGCCAGCCCCATGCCCATTCCTACCTCGGGTGGTGGACTCTCAGCGCCAAGCCCTCCTCTGCCCCAGGCGGGCGTGGAAGCTGCTTTATGAGGCTCCCTGGTGTGCAGGACCCACTGGAAGATGCGGGGAGCGGCAGGTTTGCTTGTGGTTGCAAGTGTTTTCCCTGCAAACACGGCCTGTGCCAAAGTGTCTCATCCCACTTGTGCGCTGGGGCTGCCACGTAGCCAGGACTGCCTGCCAACTACCCCGAGACCCTGGGGTTGGGTGGCTTTGGGGCCTCAAAGGCCAGGAGGTCTCTGGAAGGAGGGCTGCTCCCCCGAGGGTCCCCTCGTCACCCCAGCCAGGCCCTGCCAGGCCAGGAGGAAAGGGATGCCCAATGTCACGGGGACGGCTACAATAACCTGTCAGGCATGCTGCCTCAAGCTGTCCCAGAAACATGACCCTTTCGGGAGGGGCAGGAGGCTACCTGAGCCCCAACCCCAGTCATTGACTGAGCCCTGACCCTTGTCACAGGCTGAGCCCTGATCCTCATCAGACATTGAGTCCTAACTCAAAGGGCAACAGTCAAGGATGTGGATGATCCAGTCCCCACTACCTAACACCCAGCCTGTCTCCAAATGCACATCCCACTCCCAACAGACTTAGCCCATCCTCCCTTTCTGCATTAGTCTGTACGGTCTGTGCTCCACCTTGACTACATGAGACCCAAGGAACTGTGTGTGCACAGGAAGGAGTTTGTGTGCACATGTGTGTATGAGGGTTGTGTACACGTTTGTGTGTGTGGTTGTGTATTGCATAGTCATGGCTACACATGTGTATTAAGTCCTAATTACTGGCATCAGAGGAAAATGTGATTGTGTGTGAGTGTGCACATGAAATTGGCACATGGACATCTTGCTTTATGTTGTTCCACACCTGTTTACCCAAACCCACATGAGCGCAGGTATGGGGAGTCTTATGTACAGTCTATGTATGTGGGCTTATATACTGAGTGTCTGTGGCTGTGTGTGTATGGTGTTAGTTGCGTGTGTGTGTGTTTCTGGTAATGGGAGGTGTATATATGTTTGTGTGTGTGCATACACACATGCGCTGGAGGTGACGGCATGACTCCGGGGAAGGCCCCTCCGTTTCTCTGTATGGCTCACCTGGGCTACAGGCACAAGGGACCTCGGGGCCTTCCCCCACTCCAGAGCCCTCCATGACTCCCACTGACTCCACACCAGCCCACATACTAGGCTCAGAGCCCCGTGGGTCCCCACGAATGCCCACAGAGTTGACAGAGTCACAGACACCACCGATCTCTCCCCGGAGAGGCCAGACCTCACGTGGACCCGCCCTGCCTCCCAGCCAGTGCCCCCCTGCCCTATTCTCTCAGCAAAAAGGAATGAGAAGGGCCAGCCGCAGGCTCCCTGACATCCTCCTGCTGACCTCAGCCGGCCCACTGATGCCTAAGGCCAGCCCTCCTGGCCCTCACTGCAGCCGAAGCAAACAGCAGCCTCCGTGGAGAGGGGTGCAAATATTGACCAAAGCCACTCTCACTGTTTGCTCTTGTCATGAACGCTTCCTCTTCCTTGACATTTCCAACACAGGGGACATTGGGGGACAGACAGACACAAAGGATGGAGCTCTTGCCAGCCCCTCCTCCCTACAGCCATAGCAAGCGCGTGCGGTGGCACCTGCTTTGTGCAAGCTGTTCTGCCAGCCACCTGACCCTCCCCCCAGAGACGGGAGCTGGTTCCTCTCACCCCTGTAAGCCAGTGCCTGGAACTTACCAGAAGCTTAATAAATATTTGTTGAATGAATAAATGAATGGATGTACGATTGGAAGACCCTGGTAACAATGATAGGGGCAGCATTTCAGGGGCCCCCCCCTTCAGCAAATATTCTTGAGGGTCCATGTTCATTTCCTGTTGCTGCCGTGGCAAATTACCACGGACTTAGTGACTGAAATCACAAATTTATTATCTTACGGTTCTGGAGGTCCTAAGTCCAAAATGGGTCTCCCTGGGCTAAAATCAAGGTATGGGCAGGGCTTTCTTCCTTTCTGGAGCTGCTGAAGAGGACCCACTTCTTTGCCTTCGTTCCTTGTCTCACGGCCCCCTCCTCCATCTTCGAAGCCAGCAGCCTGGGCTGCGTGCTCCCCACACTGTCATCTCTCTCCTCTCCTGCCTCCCTCTTCCACAAAGGACCCTTATCATTGCATCGGGCCCCCCTGAACAACCTAGGATATTCTCGAGGTCAGCTGACTAGCAACCTTAATCCCACCTGCAAGCTTTAATTCCCCTTTGTTGTGTAACCTGACATATTCGCATGGTCAGGTTTCAGTGCGGGGAGGCCTCTTTGGGGGGCAGTTAATTCTGCTAACCCCAGGGTCCTTGGCCTGCAATTTAAGCAACTGCCACCAGGGGGCAAAAGTGAGTTCATTTTAGCTTCCCGATCTAAAAGAGGTTCTCCACCCAACCGGGCTGACAAAAAACAGAGCCAGAACTTTCCACTCTGTTAGGCTTTTTGTTTTCCCTGGTAAAAATTAAACTTTTATTAAAACAACAACACAAATATTTTTTGTGTTATGCAAAATGTCCACTGAGAAGCTCAGCATTACAAAGTGTGTCCACGTGCGACATAGGAAGGTGGCAAATCCAGGAAGCTTGGAGCAGGAAGGGATCTGGGAGCCAAGAATGCATAGCCTGGGTATTGGAGCCTCAGCCCTCCTCCTTGCCCAGGCCCTGAGACCATGGCATGACCCTTCCTGTTTTGAGACATCAATTTCCCCATCTTTTCTTTTTTTTCCCCCTGAGGAAGATTCACCCTGAGCTAACATCTGTGCTAATCTTCCTCTGCTTTATATGTGGGTCGCTGCCACAGCACAGCTGACAAGTGGTGTAGGTCCACGCCCAGGACCCAAAGCAGAATTCAACCACTATGCTATGGACCCAGCCCCTCAATGTCCCCATCTTAAAAGTGGAAAGTTGGTCAGAATGGGTTCCTCTAAGGGGAAGTTCCAGGGCCAAGCTGGAGTCTGGGCAGAACCTCCCCACGCTCCCACCACCTGCTCTGTGAGGTCACAGTGCCCACAGCCTCGCTTGACCCGGGCAGATTCCATGCACCTTCCAGAGAACGCTAGGAGGTGGCAGCAGCCACGTCCCCCTCACCAACTCCCAGCGAGTCCCCCCCACGATTCCCCCGTCCTCGAGAAGGAAATTGATGCCACGGCACTCAAGGAGCCCCAGGGACCTGGGTGACCCACCCGAAGATGTGGCCCACACCTGCAGAGATGCCAGGCCCAGGAGGTGAGGACAGCAGCCCCTCCCTCTGCCTGGCCCTTTGTGGCTGACGAAACGCTGCCCCCCGCCCTCTCCTTGGAGGTGAGCGGGCACCTTCCAGAGGCAGCAACTGAGGTCAGAGAGATTTGACAGGGGCCTTCCTAAAGTCTCCCGGCCCGGAAGTCATCCTTTCAGCACGTGTTTATTGAGCAACAACTGTGCACTAGGCACTGAGCAGAGTTTGGGGAGCACAGTTGTTGCACCAGACAGACAGAGGTGCTCCTGCCCCCCTGGGGCTCACATCTAGTGAGGGAGACAGGCATCTCCGCCATCGATCTGTAGGAGGCCTCTGGTCACAGGCAATGGAAGTTCCAGCTCGAAATGATGCCTCGCTCTGGGCCCCTAGGCAGGATGGACATCCAAAGAGGGCATATAAAACAATCCACTGGGGTGAGGGGAGAGATTATTAAAACTTCAGTATATATTTTTCAGTCGATCCTCTTTTAATTTATATTCCTCAGGAATGTATAGATAAGTTTGTACCTTTGAATGGGTAAACAGTGTATCAGCACACTTGGATATATATATGGTATTATATATAATTTCTTAATAAATAAACATAGCATAAATACATTGAGAGGTATAATAAAAAATGTTTGGAGACCATTGCCTTAAGAAATATAGAAAATTTGTTGTCCCTTATACCAAGAGGTCCCAAGATGTGGGTGGCTCCAGAGCACGTTAATTCCACGGTTCTGCAATGTCACTTAAGACCCAGGTTCCTGCCATCTTCTTGCTCTTCCTTTGGCCTCATCTCACAATCACAAGATGGCCGCCACAGTTCCAGGCACCATGCAGAAGCATGGCTGTATAGGGTGGAAGGAGAGTGGGCCTGGCTTCCTGTGGGTCTCATTTTAACAACGAGAAAACCTTTCCCCCAGTCCTAGACCCCTGTACCCTCCCCCACCCCCTGCCCCTCACCCCTGCAGACTTCCCCATCCTTGAGCCAACCACAGCCAGGGGACTGGAGCATCACAACAGGCTTAGACCAATCAGGATTGTCTAAAATCATGGAAGGTAGGCACAGACAAGGGACCAAAATCAGCCTTCTGCCAGCAAGGGGAGGGAGTGGCTTTTGGGTGACAGCCACCTGTGACTGCCACAGCAAACTGAATCCTTTCCTCAAAATAGACTTGGATTTGGGGTCAGCCAGACCTGGGCCTATCCCCAGTTCACAGGTCTTGGGCTGCTGGTCTTGGGCAAATTTATCTACAGCTCAGTTTCTCAGCCTGGAGCTTGGGGACACCACGTTCCCCGTCAATTGTAAAATGCGATTGTGAATCTTGCCATCCCAGGGTCCTCCAACGAGGCAGGAACACCTGCAGGACGCCAGAGGAGCCCTCGCCAAACAGAAGTGAGCAGGGAGGGGAGAGGCGAGCCCTGGGATCTTCACGGGCAGCAAGGGGCTGAGGCTCAGAGACGTCAGATGGGTAACCCAGGGCCACCAGGCAAGGGGCTGGGCAGGAACCAGGGATGCCTGGCACGAAGCTCTGGGTGCTCCCAGGTGTTTGCTGGCACCATGTCCCAGAGGCTGGCAGTGAGTGACAGCCCTGTGCTCTCTGCAGATGACTCCTTCCTGCTGCCCATCCGCATCAACGCCACAGCCCCGGGCCTGACTCAGTGCATGCTGGGATGTATGTGTATGTATATATTGAAGAGCTGTCTTGGCCATCAACAGGGGCCTGGGGAGAGGGCCCAGCCTCAGGCCGGGCTGGGTCTGTGGGGAAAGGCCTGTGCTGGGCTGCAGGGAAGGGAGGGAGCTGCAGGTGGAGCTCTGGAGATCTTCCCATCAGAGATGTCAGGGCCTCCTTCCAGCCAGGATCTCTTTAACAGGTGGAGAGAGGCAGTAGGAGGAAGATGCTGTTTGGAGGGGAGCTGGGTACCACCCTCCCCTGCTCTGCCACCAGCCTGGCCACTGGGGTCAGAGAGGTCACGGGAATGGTTTGGGGCAACTCTCCCTCACTTCAGGGACATGGATCTGACCACGGCCTAAACATCAGTCTTTTACTTCTATGTTGCTCCACCCCCCCGCCCCCGCACTTATTCATCCTCTCTGTCATTTATCCAACCATCTGTCCACGTATCCATCTGTTGTAATATCCGTGCATCCCGTTAGTTCGTCCATCCATCCGTTCACTGAGTCAGCCATCAATTCACCCATAGCTTTATTTGTTAATGTTCACATCCATCCCATCATCAACCCATCCATCCCTCTATCCATCCTCTCATTCTCCCACCCTCTCATCCATCTTCCTAGTCATCCAGCTTCCAAGCCATTCATTCTCTTACCCATTCTTCCATGCACCCATGAATCCTCCCACTCAGCCATCCCGAACCCCTACTTTTGACCTAGCTCCATGCTGGGCAACACTGGGCACCAGGGATAAGCCAGACGAGGACCTTGCCCTTGAGAAGTTCCCAGTGTCTGGGAATGGGCATTAGCACATCCCAGACTTTTCATGCTCCTGAGTCACTATTAAGTATCAATTAACTGCCAGTTGCAAGTAGTGCTCACCTGTAGGACCCATGCTCACTCCAAACGGCTCTTACCCATAAGCAGAGCAAGGGGCTGTCCTGGGCTCCACTAGCAAATTGATAGGGTCTCCCAGCAACAGAGTCTCACTCCCTGCAAGTGCTTGTAGGATAAGAATGAGGGTACAACTACCCACTGCTCTCCTGTCTCCTCCACAGCCTGGATCACCTGCCTGGCCTGCTTCCTGAGGACTCAGGCCCACCAAGTCCTGTTCAACACCTGCAGGTGAGCAGGGACAGGTGAGGGGAGGGTGATGGGGGCTGGGACCATGCAGCTGGTGACCATGGTAGCCCCCTCACTGGTTTAGACCTCCCTTTGATCACCAGATGAGTTACCCCAAACCTTGCTTTTACTAGATCCCCTCACCCCAGAACCCACTGTGGCTCCCCATTGCTCCAGCACCTGAGCTTGCAGCCCTCTGGAATCCTGCCCCACCCTTCCTTTCCAAGCTGCCCTCATTCTGCTTCCTGCTGTGGGCCCATTGGCTCAGCAAGGCTAGGGTTCTCCCTCCCTGGATCCCCCATTCCTATTCCCACCTCCACCCCTTTGTACACGCTGTTCTTCTGCCTGAATGCCTGTCCACCCTTTCTCTTTACCCTTCCCGACCAAGCAAATGCCTGTGAATTCCTGCAGAGCTTTCCAACTCATTCATTCACTTAAAGTTTACATTCTAAACATTTCCTGAATGCCTGCTCTGGGCTCAGCCTTGGCCCCCACCACCCACGAGCTCCCAGTGGCAAAGGCAGACACCAAAAAGTGCCAAGCTGGGAGTGTTGACTCTGAAGGTCGTAGGAGGAGGGGACATTTGAGCTAAACCCTAAAGGATGCATTCACCAGGAGAGAAGAGGGGAGGGGACAAACAGTGTGTAGATGGAGAAAGGGAGTGAGGAGGACCAGTGACCACTCTGAGCTGATCCCTGATGGCCCCAAGTGCTGGGGTAAGAGCTTTCTCTCCTCTGGGACACTGTGGAGCCACAGAACATGGTCAGCATCTTGGCGAGGTGTCACTGCCCAGAGAGGGACATGTCCTTCAGGGTGGGAGAGAGGAGAGGGCCAGGCCAGGATTTGCCAGCCTGTACAAAGCCCTGCCTTGCCTGGACCACTGCTTCTCTGTCTTCCAGATGCAAGCTGCTCTTCCAGAAGCTCATGGAAAAGACAGGTGTCCTGGTCCTCTGTGTTTTTGGTGCGTCTCCAGGGCCCTGCCCCATCCCAGGTGGAGGTACCCCTGGGCTCTCGCCCATCCTGGCACTGATCCTGCGACCCTGGGCAAGACACTGCCCCTCTATGAGCCTCAGTTCCCCCATCTGTCTAATGAGTGTTGCTGTGAGGATTAAATGAAATGACGGCCAGGAAAAATTTTTGAAAGCTAAGAAAAGCTTTGAAAACTGCAAAGCTCTCCCCAAACCATGTTGTGATAATTATTACTACCTCTTTCTGGGCTTCTGTGGCTTCCTTCCAGCCACCAGCGCCGCCTCCCACATCACAGCTTTACTTTCTCAAAGGACTCTCCTCCCTCCACTCAAGTGTACTCACCGGGGGTGATGCTAGGAAATTAGGGATTCCTAGGAAACTTAGCCCAGCAAATAAGCCTTTTTAAAATCACGGCTTTATTGAGATATAATTCACATACCATAAAGATCACCATTTTAAAGTGTATAATTCAGCAGTTTTTAGTATATTCACAAAGTTGTCCATCCGTCACCACCATCAAATTCCAGAATCTTCATTACCCCAAAAAGAAACTCCCCAGTCCCTGGCAGTCATTCCCCATTCCCCCCCGCCCAGATCTAGGCAACCACTAATCTATTTTCTGTCTCTATGGATTTGCCTGTTCTGGACATTTCATATAAATGGAATCATGTAATACGTGGTCTTTGTGGCTTCTTTCACTTAACGTAATATTTTCAAATTCATCGATGTTGCAGTATACATCAGCATTTCTTTCCTTTTTATGGCTGAAATTATCCCATTGTATGGTTATGCCACATTTTGTTTATCCATTCATCAGTTGATACATATTAGGGTTGTTTCTGCTTTTTGGCTATTATTAATAATGCCGCTATGAACATTTCTATTAAATTTTTGTGTGGACGCGTGTTTTCAATTCTCTTGGGTATATATCTAGGCATAGAGTTGCCAAGTCCTATGATAACTCTATGTTTAACTATCTGAGGAATTGTCAAACTTTTTTCCAAAGCAGCTGCACCATTTTACATTCCTACCAGTAATGTGCAAGGGTCCCAGTTTCTCCACATCCTCACCAACACTTGTTGTAATCAGTCTTATTTTAGCCATCCCAGTGGGGGTGAAGTGGTATCTCATTGTGGCTTTTATCTCATTTCCCTGGTGAATAATGATGTTGAGCATATTTTCACGTGCTTATTGGCCATTTGTGTATCTTCTTTGGAGAAAAGGCTGTTCAGATCTTTTCCCATTTTTAAATTGAGTGGTCTTTTTATTAATGTTATAAAAGTTCCTTATATAGTCTGGATACAAATCTCCTATCAGATATATGATTTGCAAATATTTTCTCTCATTCTTTCGGTTGTCTTTTCTCTTTCCTGATGGTGTCCTTTGCAGCACAAAATTTTTAAATTTTGATGAAGTCTAAGTTATCTAATTTATGTTTTCTTTCATCATTTTTGCTTTTGGTGTCACATCTAAGAAACCATTGCCTAACCCAAGGCCATGAAGATCTACTCCAAACTCCCATGTTTTCTTCTAAGATTTTTATAGTTTTAACCCTTACATTTAGGTCCATGATGCATTTTTTAGTTAATTTTTGCATATGGTGTGAGGTAAGGATCCAACTTCATTTTTTTAAATATAAACAACCAGCTGTTCCAGTACCATTTATTGAAAAGACTAGTCTTTCCCTGATTTAATTCTCTGGCACCCTTATTGAAAATCAGTTGACCATAAGTGTGAGGGCTGCTTTTTGGACTCTCAATTCTGTTCCATTGATATATGTGTTGATGTGTTTGCCAGTACCACCCTGGACTGATTGCTGTAGCTTTGTAGTAAGTTTTGAAATCTAGAAGTGTGCGTCCTCCAGCTTTGTTCTTTTTAAGATTGTTTTGACTATTATGGGTCCCTTATGGTTCAATATGAATTTTAGGGTCAACTTTTCCATTTCTGCAAAAAAAGGCCATTGGGATTTTGATAGGGATTGCATTGATATGTAGATGAATTTGGGGATTAGTGTCACCTTAACAATATTAATGGATCTTCCAATCCATGAACGTGGGCTGTCTTTCCATTATTGATAGGTATCTCTATGTCTTCGTTCTTTCAATGATGTTGTGGAGTGCAAGTTTTGCACTTCTTTTGTTAAATTTATTCCTAAGTATTTTATTCTTTGAGATGCTATTGTAAATGGAATTGTTTTCTTAATTTCATTTTCAGATGATTCATTGCTGGTGTTAAGAATTGTAATTGATTTCTGTATACTGATCTTGTATCCTGCAAACTTGAAGAACTTATTTATTATTTCTGACATTGCGCGAGACATCCAGTCTAGATACTTTAGGATTCTATATGCAAGATCGTGTCATCTGCCTCTTTTTTCTTGACTAATTAGCCTGGCTAGAACCTCCAGGACAACGTTTAATAGAAATGGCAAGAGCAGACACCCTTGTCTTGTTCTCAATCTTAGGAAGAACGTATGCAGCCTTTCACCCCTAAGTATGATGTTAGCTGTGGATTTTTCATAAACGGCCTCTATCAAATTGAGGAAGCTCTGTTCTATTCCTGATTTGTTGAGTGTTTTGTCAGGAGTAACAGGTTTTAAAGGCTTTTAATGATGGCTTCAAAGGTGGGATTTCAGGCAGCACGGAGATCATAAAATACAGCGGAGACCACCCCCTTTTCTTCTCTTTGCCAATTATCCCCAGCAGGATTGGGACAGGGAGGGAGAGGAAACATGGATTATTCAGTTTATGCGAGACACTTTGCATACATGAGATCTTTCCATTGTGAAGTGGATACTACCGTTACGCCCATTTTACAGAGGAGGAAACTGAGGCCTAGCGGGATTAAGTAACCTCTGCTAACGTTGCACTGTGCTGGTAGGTGGCAATGCCGGCACATGACTTAACTCCAGAGCCTAAGCCCTGAACCTTTCATCTTAAACGGCTCCTTCTCACTCTCTCGGCCCTGCAGGATTCTGGGTGTTTTCAGTGCACTTACCATCCCAAGTGCAAGTCTGGCAGGTGAGTGTGCTCTCTTCAGGCCCCACCACTGACTGGCCTCACCCCAACCAGTCAATGTTGTCTCCATAAACTCCTCTCATTGTCACCACATCTGGATCCTAATCGGTTCCGGACTCACCCCAGCTCCTAATCGCTGTCTTTGCCATGCCACTAGCCTGGACTCATCTGTCCTGCCAAAATGTGGCTCTCAAAGACCAAATGCAATAGTGCCTCCTCCAGGCACAGTGAGGACAGAGAACACGTTTCTCTCTCTACTCAAGGTAGTTTGCTCTTCTGCTCAAATGAGCTGAGACTATTTGCTTTGTGGTTCCTGGGGAGGAAGGAGGAGCAAATCAGTGGCCAGAGCTCCCTGTCTGAGGACAGCAAAGAGTCTCCAAAGCCTAGGGAGAAAGGGGATCTGATGGGTCTGTCCCTCCCTCTCCTCTTCTCCCCTTATGAACTCCTTCATCTCCTTCAAGATCCAGCTAAAATCTCACCAGCTCCAGAAACACTCAGGGATGGGTGGGCACATTCCCCTCTCTCTTCCCACAATTGTCTGCAATCATGAATGCAATCTTCTGCAGTTATGACTACTTCCCAAGCTGTACTGGGACCCCTTGAAGGCAAACCTCATTCTAGCAATATCCACCTCAGGGCCAGGCACAGGATTGCCACTATCAATGCTGGATGACTGGAAGGCCAGATGGGAGTGTGAATGGAGGGAGAATGGACGGAAGGGTGGAAGTGATGGATGTAGGAATGGGGGGAAATGGATGAGGGATAGATGGATGGACAAATGACAGAGTGTATGGATGAGAGAATGGATGGATGGGAGGGCAGATGGGATATATGAGTGGGTAAATGGATGGACAAGTGGATGGTTGAATGGGAGGGTAGATAGATGGGAGGGTGGATGGATTGATGAGAGGGTTGATGGGTAAGGTAAAGTAGGTGGGTGGGAGGGTAGATGGATGAGGAAGGTTGGATAAATAGAGGAATAAATGGATGGGAAAGGGTGGAAGGATGGGATAGTGGAGGGGTAGGAGGATAGATGAATGGGGAGGTAGATGGCTGGATAAAAAAGAGGGTAAATTGGATTTTGGATAGATGGTAGATGGGTGCGTGGATAGAACTGCAAATAGGAGGGGAGATGAATGGATGGATTTATGACTGTGGGAGACTAGATGGATGAAACTCTATTGGGCCAAGATTAGGCCATCTGAAGGCGATCCCTTGCTTTCCTCAACACCCTACCAGGATGACAGCATATCTACTCCACTGCAGAGCTTGAGGTAAGACAAATCTGCCAAATAGTCCTATTATCACCTAAAAACCAGAGCTATAGCCAGGACCTGGTATGTACTGACTAAGAATGTGGGCTCGGCAGTCAGACCAACCTGCATTTTAATCCAGCTCCCATACATCCTACCTGGTTAACTTTATGCAAATTCACTTCACCACTCTTGGCCTTTGACTCCTCATTTATGAGATAAGGCATAACACCTACCTCCCCTGGATAATTATGAGTATTAAAGAAGATGTAAACTGTCTTAAATAGTTCCTGGCCCATAGTTAGCACTCAGCAAATAGTAGCTGAGAAGACATTTTAACCAATAAGATACCACCTGGTGGCAACATCCTTATTGCAGACAAAATACTCAGGAATGTTCAGAAGGAATGAGCTGGGTTTAAGGATATTCCAAACAGGAGGAAGAGCACAAGCAATGCTTTAGAGATAAGAACCTGCTGAGTAGGCCCAGGAGTGTGGGAAAATTTGGAGCCAGTTCTCTGTGGGCTGACTGGCAAAGGCAGAAGCTGGGGGTAACAATAGCAGCATCACAAATCAGTCAGTCCATGTTCTCACTCCTTCCTCATTAGGATGTACCAGGAGAAGGTGCGACATCACACTGGGGAAATCCAGGACCTCCGAGGTAGCATGAACCAGCTCATTGCCAAGCTCCAGGAGATGGAAGCCATGTCAGATGAGGTGAGATGCTGGCCATGTGGCCCCCAAACACCTAACTTCTCTCTATGTTTGATGCCCTGTGTTCTATACCCAAAATTTGGGTAGAGCACATCCCCAATAACTTCCTGGAAAAGAGTGACATAAGAGGTATCTTTATTTTTTAGAACTTGCACGTTTGAAAATGTCTTTGTTCTACCCTGGCACTTGATGATAGTTTGGCTGGGTATAGAATGCTAGATAGGAAATAGTTTCCTCTGAGGATTTTGAAGAAAGTCCACTATTCTGTTCTAGTTTAAATTGTTGCTGTTGAGAAGTCTAACGGCGCCCTTATTATTGGTCCTTTGAGTGTGGTCTGTTTTTTATTCCTGGGAGTCTGTAGTATACTCTTTTTGTCCCCACTGTTCTGCACTTAACCTTCTTGAGGGGTTGCTGAGCTTACTGAATCTATGGGTTGATGTTTTTCAATAATTTTGGAAAATTCTAAGCTATTATCTCTTATAAGATTCCTTTTTCCCCATTATCTGTCTCCTCTCCTGGAACAGCAGTTACATCTATGTGAGATCTTTAGAGTGTGTTCCACGTAATTCCTATGCTGTTACCTGGTTTGTTTTTCATTCTTTTTCTCTATGTGCCTGTTTAGATATTTTCTATTCACACTTCTTCAGGTTCACTAATACTCCTGTATTCTCTTCTGTCCAATCTACTGTTAAATCTTTCCATTAACTTCTTAATCTCATATACTACATTGTTTAGTTCTAGAATATACATTTGATTCTTTTTCATAGATTTTAAGTCTATTGTGGAACTCTACAACATTTTATCTGTCTTGTCCATCTTTTCCTTTATTTTATTTAACGTATTGGTCGTGATTATATTAAAAATCCTTATCTACTAAATCTACTATCTGGATCCTCTACGGTCTCTTTCTATTTCTGTCTTTTCTTTGGAATCATATCATATGGTCTTACCTCTTCATGTCTAGTAATTTTTTAGTGTTATCTGAACATTGTAGAGAAAAGAACTGTAGACACTCCAGATAATTATAACTTCTACCAGAGAGAGCTCCCCCTTCCTTTGTAAGGAAGATGAAGTACACTGATCACTTCTATGTAGATGTGCTTTGAGCTGGTTCTGACCTGGATGGCAATTTTTATCAGAGGTTTTCAGGTTAACCCTTTAGCCTCTTGCCTGTGCATCTTCAAAAATTTGGTAAATGTCTTGATGGAAAAGATTGACCACATGTTTGCAGCCTCTCAAGTCCCAGTTACGTCTCCCAGCCCTGCATGAGCGCAAAATCTCTGACCCCAGGGGCAGCCTTCTTGGCCGGGGGCAAGCTTGCATTCTCAGCCTCTAATTGGCCCATCCTTGGTTTGGTGCCCCCAGGGGAAGTGCAGCTGTAGCTACTCAGCACTGATCCAGCACTTCTTCTCGGACAGCTGTTCTCCAAGTGTGATCACCATACGGGCAGTATCAACATTACCTGGGAAAATGTTAGAAATTTAACTTAATGGACCCCACCCAGAACTACTGAATCATACACTTTGAAGATGGGAACCAACCATATGTGTTTCAGCAAGCCCTCCAGGTGATTCTGACACATACTAAGGAGAACCACTGTTCTAAGGCTTGACTCTCATGCTTGTTTTGTTTGGGGCCCGCTCCCTCAGAGGGACTTGGTTTCCTAAGCATTGTGAGGCTGGGAAGTTTTACTTTGCCTTTCAGGAGCTTTCAAAGCAGCTCTTTATCTTCTTACGTAGTCTTAAGTTTCAGTTAACATCTTATGGAGGAAACTGACCATATTTGAGGTCCCTCAAGTCCCCAGTTTCTTCCCTTTAGCCCTTGTGGCTGTTAAAAACGTTGCTGTTTTCTCTTTCACCAGTAGCAGCCCCTTCTCTGGCCTGTGCCCAGAGCCTCAGCCCACACCCAGAATCATCAAATGCTCCCAAGGGTTAAAAAAATTGTCAGCACATTTCAGAATCATTCTCCCCTCTCTAGACTTTTCGTCCATCTGGTCCTTGTTGCTTCCATAGCTCAGTGATGACTTTAGAATAGGATTTAGTAAACTCTCTGGCTTTTTGCAGTTGTTTTCAGTGGGGTCATTGGTCCTCTGCAGCTCACTGCATCTTACATGGAAGCCCTATGTCTTGACCTTGCATCTGAAATGTCATGATAATATGCCGATGGGCTGGCCGCCCCTGGGGCCCTTTCAATCTGGAAACTCATGTCCTTTAGTCCCAGGACTTAATGTTCTTCAATCACGTGATTAGATGGGTTTCTTTCCCCCAGCTCTGGCTGCTCTGCTCTCATTTTTGAAACTCCTATTATTTGAATGTCAAACTCCTGAACTAATCCTCTGGGTTTTTTTCCTTTTCTCCCCATTTTCCTCTCTTCGTCCTTTTGTTCCACAGTTGGGAAAACATTCTCAGCTTTATCTTCCAAAACTTCTACTGAGTTTTTTCATTTCCACTAACATAGTCTGAATTCCTAAGAATTTTCTTTTTTTTGTGTGCTCTGGGTGTTCCTTTCCACAGAATTCTATTCTTGTTCATGGATGCAATATCTTTCCTTACCTTTTGGAGCTCAGCCAGGTCATCAACCTCTTTGAGCCTCAGTTTCCACATCAACAAATTAGAGTCATAATCACTGCCCTGGAACACCCTGGCTATTGTTCTAGTTCCTACTGCTGCATCACCAGCCATCCCAAAACTTAGTGATGCAAAACAACCATTGATTACACTCAGAGATTCTGTGGACCAGGAATTCACACAGGCCACAGTAGGGATGGTCTGTCACTGCTCCATGATGTCTGGGGCCTCAGCTGGGAAGACTTGAAGGCTGGGGGTGACTCGACAGCTGGGATTGGAATCATCTGGAGGTGTCCTCACTGACGTGTCTGGAGGTTAATGCTGGCTGTCAGCTGGGAGCTCAGAGCTGTGGACAAAGGCACCCACATGTGGCCTCTCCACGTAGTAGGGGCTTCCTCACAACATGGCGGCTGGCTTCCAAGAATGAGAGTCCCCAGAGAACCAGGCAGTGCCGTATCACCTTTGAGGACTTTGCCCAGAAGTCACACAGCATCCCTTGTGCCATAGTCACAGGCCCGCTCAGACTGATGGGGAGAGAAGAGCGTCAAAGTCACATTGAAAGTAGAGCATGGAGTAGGAGACCTTGTCATAGCCATTTTTGGAAAATATGACCTGCCACAGCTGTGAGGAGTCCAATAAAAATAACAGCCGGCATTTACCGAGCACCGCCTGTGCTCGGTGCTGGGCAGCAGACCACAGCGGCTGAGAGCATGAACTCCGGAACTGAACTCCCTGCTCTGCCTCTAACCTGCTGTGTGACCTTGGACAAGTTTCCCTTCTGTGACTCAGTATTCTCATCTTTAAAATGGGGATGATGATAGTCCATACCTCCTAGGGTTGCTGCGAAGGGATAAGAGTGAACACAAGTGGAGCCGAGGACAGTCCTGGCACACAGGAGCGGCTTTGCAAGTCTTAGCTCTAATCCTCACAACAGTGGGAGGGAGACGTGACTATCGTCCCCGTCTTACAGACAAGGAAATCGAGTCAGAGGGGAGTCACCCCCCCCAGAGCCCCACAGCAGCAAAGGTCCGTCTGACTCCAGGCCCCTTGCTCGTAACTTCACTGAGAGCCCTGGTCCCACGGGTGACACCCTGTCACGGTGGATGTGAAGCACTGAGTAAACCCGGTGGGTGGGGTGGGAGCGGCACTGGGTCCCTTGGGCTTCCTCACAGTGTAGTGACTGGTGGTCCTGTGCATGGACCAGCCACGGCTTCCACAGGCTGGGGTAAGCAGTTAGGGACAAGAGGGTGCCCCGCAGCCACCTGTCACCTGGTGTGAACACACGTGTGCACGGTGATCTGTAAGAATGTACCAGGGCACAGCTTGTGTCTTCTGCCTTTTCAGCAAAAAATGGCCCAGAAAATAATGAAGATGATACAAGGAGATTACATCGAAAAGCCGGACTTTGCCCTAAAGTCTATAGGTAAGTGACTCCCCAGTCACCCACTGGCCCACCTCAAGTTCCTCAGAAACTTCAGAGGGTAGATTCCCCTTCTGGTCCGGTGCACCCTCGGCTGCCGGGAAGTTCGTCCTCGGAGCTGACCTCTGCTCCGCAGCTGATTTCCTTACTGCAGATTCTGTTTTCTCTAACGGGGGCTGGGATGCACAGGGAGAGGTGGGACAAGGACATGCCAATCCCAGGCCCTCCACTGACCCTCCACCCACCCACCCGCCGTCCTCCAGACCCAGAGGTCAGCAGGGCTGGCCCTGTGCCGGGCGGAGGAGACTGACCAGTAAGCAAACCAACAGGCCCCATAACAATCGGGAATCGGTGCTTCAGAAAAGTAAGGCACGTGGCTGGGATAGAGGCGACCCGGGCAGCAGCGTGGGGAGGACGCTTGGGTTGAGACCCGGTGAGGAGGGAGCCGCCGTGAAGGTGCCCCTGTGAGGGTGAGGACGGAGCGGGAGTGAGACAGGGACCCAGGGAGGAGGCGAGGTGGGCTGACCCGGCGCCCCCTCTGCTTAACGAGATGTGGGGTCAGAGGCTGTCAGCTCAGCCTCTCAGGGCCAGAGCCCCTCCTCTGTGAAACGGGTACAGAAACGGCCCTAGCAGTCACACCGAGGCCGACATAAGGGAGCGCTCGCTCCGCGCAGGCACTGCTGGAAAACGCTTCAGTGCATTAACTCATTTCAACCTCACAACCGCCCTGGGAAGTGGATGCGATCATTCGTACTATTATTGTTACTGTTATGACTCCCATTTCTCAGTGGGGAACACTGAGGGCCAGAGAGGGCCAATGACTCGTCCGCAGCGCTCGCCCGGCACGTAGTCCGCGCCCCATCAGTGCGGTTCCCCTCCTCCAGGCAGCAGCCTGGACTGCTCGGCTGACGCCCGCCTCCTCCCACGCAGGGGCCTCCATCGACTTCGAGCAAACGTCAGCCACGTACAACCACGACAAGGCTCGCTCCTACTGGAACTGGATCCGGCTGTGGAACTACGCGCAGCCGCCGGACGTGATCCTGGAGGCAGGGGGAAGGGCGGGCCGCGGGCGGAGCGGCAGGGGTGTGGCTGGGGGTCTGCGGGTGGGCGCTCAGGGCAGAGGTCTGAGTGAGAGCAAAGGGAGTCGGGTGTGGGGCGGGGTAGGGGTGGGAGCGGGAGACAGGGCGGGGCAGGGGGCGGAGGAAGTGTGGGGGGCGGTGGGGAGAAGTCAGGCGGCAAGGGCAGGAGGGGAGGACAGCAGGGACCACCTGGGGCTGGGCAGAAACAGGGGACAGGCACAGGGACGGGCACGGGGCAGGGATGGCCTGCTTTGGCACTGGAAGGGCACCTCCCCGACGCAGCCCTGGAGACCCGACAGTCAGGGAACCCTCGGCCCCAGCAGGACCCAGCCCTCAGAGCTGAGGGGAAGACTCATCCTTGCTTCCGGAAGTCAGGGGCGCTTCCTGGAGGTGGTGGCGCGAGAGCCAGGCTTTGTAGACAGGAAGGACCCGTCTCATCCAGAAGGCCGAGGAGGTCTAGGGGGGCCAGGGCGGGATGAGGAACCTGCCCTCCCCCACCCACCCAGCACAGCCCCCCTTGCACCTGCCCCTTCCAGCCCAACGTGACACCTGGCAACTGCTGGGCTTTCTCGGGTGACCGTGGCCAGGTGACCATCCAGCTGGCCCAGAAGGTCTACCTGAGCAACCTGACGCTGCAGCACATCCCCAGGACTATCTCCCTGTCGGGCAGCCTGGACACGGCACCCAAGGACTTCGTCATCTACGTGAGCGCCCCGGCAGGGCCGTGCTTAGCCAAGGGGACAGCCTCGTCGTGGCGGGGCTACAGGCACTGTGACAAAATGTCAGTACAACTCATGCAGGCCAGAGGGGCTGGATGAGGCTTTGTTAAGACTGGGAATGGCCAGGGCCAGGGATAGCAGATAAACGGATAAACCGCTTCTCTGTTTCAACCCAAGCTTTTCAGAGCCTATGTAATCTTCAGAGACCCTTGAGCCCCCATTTTACCGATAAGGAAGCTGAGGTCCAGAGAAGGGTCAGGGAAACACCCAAATCCTACAAGTCAATGGCAAAGTTAGAAGTGGACCCTCAGCCTTCTGACTCCCAGTCCCAGGCTCTTTCCTATCCATTACTCTGTGCTGTGATGGAACGGTGCCCAAAGAGGTAGGGAGGTGCCCATCCTGGGAGGTGTGCAAGTGCAGAGGGGAGACACCCACTGCAGGCCCTGCCTGCACCTGATGCTTCCTCCTTGGCTCTGATTCTGCAGGGCATGGAAGGCTCCCCCCGGGAAGAGGTGTTCCTGGGGGCGTTCCAGTTTCAGCCAGAAAACATCATTCAGACGTTCCAGCTCCAGGTACCTGAGAAACGCTGCCCATGCTGAGCACCTGCTGAATGCACACTGTGTGCAGGGCTTTACCCAGGGGACCCCACTTCATCCCCCAACAGCCCCAGGAGGAGCACAATTGTCACTAACCCACTTGACAGATGAGAAAACTGAGGCTCAGGGTGATGGACCTGCTGCCCAGGGCTGAGAGAGGACCCTGAGGAGATCCATCCGGCCTCTGGCAGTCCCCCATCTTCCCGGACCTCCCAGGAGCCCTCCACGGCATCTCCTCCTGGGGAGAGCAGATGTTGAACGGGACAGGCCCAGTGGGCCAGGGATGCAGGGATGCTGGTCTCCACACTGGAGGCCCCATCATCAGCACCTGGTCCAACCTAAAACGAAGACCAGGAGTTGAGGACAGAAGCAAGACAGGAGAGGTGGTTGCCGGAACACCCCTGAGACGTGGTGGCATGTCTAGGCTTGAGTATCAGGCCGACAGTGGCCTGAATCCTGACCCAACCACAAATTCTGTGTGATCTGGGGCCATGCCCTGCCTCTTTGGGCCTCAGTTTCCTCTTCTGTTAATCCCTGGGAGGTTAAGACCATCCAGGAGACCTTGAAGGCCAAAGCCCCGCTTGTGGCACTGGGCAGGGAGCATAAAAACACGGGCTCCATCCCCTTTCGAGGAGCAGGGAGGGGGAGGCCGTACTTAGGGAGCATCCACTGTGTGCAGCCCCAAGCTCTCCTTTCATGCTCACAGCAACCCCGGGAAGTAGATATTACCACTGCCATCTCACAGAGGGGGAAACTGAAGCCCAGAGAGGGGCAGTAGTCTGCCTAGGGTCCCACAGCACATACATGCCAGGGCCCTAATGCTGGGACCCCCTTCCCAGTCGCAGCATGTCTGTGCTTCCAGCCTCAGCATCTCCCATCCTAGCCCCAGAGTATCAACTTGCTATGTGGCGTTGGGACAGTCCAGTCCCTTCTCTGAGCCTCAGTTTCCCCACCTGTGAAATGGGTCCCTTCCACTCAGAAACGCCCCTCTGGACAGGCCGAGTGGAGGCCTCTAGGTGAGCTGCCCCATGTCTGCGACTCTCTTCCAGAACCAGCCTGCTCGGACTTTTGACGCAGTCAAGGTGAAGATATCAAGCAACTGGGGGAACCCGCGCTTCACCTGCCTGTACCGCGTGCGAGTGCACGGCTCTGTGACGCCCCCCAGAGAGCAGCCCAGCTAGAGCCCCTGCCCCGGGAGAGATTAAAGTTTATTCTTCACGCCCCGGCCCGAGTCTGTGTGTCTTTGGCCCCAAAGAGTGCAGGTGGGCTAGCATTTGACAGCTGAGCAATTAGGCATCACAATGATTGATGCTGGGCGCCCTGGCGCCCTCACAGCAGCCCCATGAGGCCCCATTTCACAAGGGACAGTGAAGGCTACAAGCAACAGGATGACTCACCAGAGGTCCCAGCCAGCAAAGGGCAGCACCAGGATTCAAACCCAGGCAGTCTGACTGGCTTCCAGTTGAGCTCTGCCCCGACCCAGGTATAGCCTTGGGCAAGACCCCGCCCTCTCAGGGTCTCAGTCTCCCCATCTGTACCATGGGAACAGGATTATGGCTGTAGTATCAGATGAGACGGGAAATGGGAAGTCCCATTCCTGCCCACCTTGAAGTGTTTCAACATCATACAAATTACTGTATGGCATTAGGCAGGACACACACCCTCTCTGGACCTCCAAGTATAACGATTTCTATTCCATTTTGTGCATCAAAAAACAATATCAACAAAGTAAAAAGGCAACCCAGAGAATGGGAAAAAATATTTGCAAATCATATATCTGAGAAGGAATTAATATCCAGAATATATAGAGAACTCCTAAAACTCAACAAGAAAACAACCCAATCAAAAATAGGCAAAGGCCTTGAATAACTATTTCTTCAAAGAAGACACACAAATGGCCAATAAGCACATGAAAAGATGGTCAACATCACTGATCACTAAGGAAATGCAAATCAAAACCACAATGAGCTATCACCTCAGAGTCATTAGGATGGCCACTATAAAAAAAAAAAGAGCAGAAAATAGTGCTGACAAGGATGTGGAGAAATTGGAACCCTTGTGCACTATTGGTGGGAAAATAAAATGGTACAGTGCGGTGGAAAACAGTACGGCAGTTCAACAAAAAATGAAAACTAGAATTAGCATATGATCCAGCGATCCCACTTCTGGGGGTACACCCAAAAGAACTGAAAGCAGGATCTCAAAGAGATGTTTGTGCACCCACGTTCACAACAGCCAAAAGGCGGAAGCCACCCAAGTGCCCATGGATGAATAAACGGATAGAGAAAATGTGGTATAGACATACAATGGAATACTATTCAGCCTTAGAGCGGAAGGAAATTCTGACATATGGTGCAGCACTGATGAACCTTGAGGACACTGTGCTGAATGAAAGAAGCCAGCCGTAAAGACAAGATATGATTCCACTTACGTGAGATACTTAGACTAGTCAGTCCTCAGGGGCTGGGGCGGGGGAATGGGGAGTTAGTGTTCAGTGGGGACAGAGCCTCTGTTTTACAAAATGCAAAGGGTTATGGTCATAGATGGTGGTGATGGTTGCACAATGTTATGAATGTGTTTAATACCACTGAACTGTACACTTAAAAATGGTTACGACGTGGGCCGGCCCGGTGGCGCAGTGGGTAAGTGCGCACGTTCTGCTTCGGCGGCCCGGGATTCACCAGTTTGGATCCCGGGTGTGGACATGGCACCGCTCATCAAGCCATGCTGTGGCAGACGTCCCACATATAAAGTAGAGGAAGATGGGCACGGATGGTAGCTCAGGGCCAGTCTTCCTCAGGAGAAATAGGAGGATTGGCAGCAGATGTTAGCTGAGAGCTGATCTTCCTCAAAAAAAAAAAAAATGGTTAAGACGGTAAATTTTATATGTATTTTACCACAATAAACAAAATTGAAAGACGTTATAAAATACCTTAAATCTTGTAAAGGAGAAAATCTGGGAGACTTCAGAAACATTATAAGAAAACCTTATAAATTCTGATAGCACGTTTCGTGTCATTACTATTAGAAATGCAGGTGTAAATTGTTTTAAGTTTCTGTTCCCCAAACCTGTCACTCATATTTTGCGTGCGTAATCTTTGCTGAAGCTGAGTCCCACCTGTTCCAGTACTTACATGAGCGCTTACAGAATTGCTACAAAACAAGTCTCTACAGCCGGTATCTACAGTCACTCCATCCATGGAGCTCTCAGCACAGAACATGGCACCCAGTACGTGATGGGTAAATGGTCACCAAGGTTACTGTCGACCTCCAGCCCCAGGCAGGTGAGAGGAAGCCCAGTCCTCTGGGAGAGGGTGATGCCGCCCCTATGCAGGGCCCCAGAGTGGGGCAGACTGGCCAAGCCAGAAAAGGCCCAGGGACTGGAGGCTGCAAGGGAGGGAATTCATATGGGCAGGGCCACACAAGTGGAGACGCTGCCAAGGGTCCAGCTGGGCGTTAGAAGACCCGATAAATCAGAAATATGCTTGTCTCCCAGGAGGGCACCCTGGACAGGCCCCAGGGCTGCTGCAGAATTCGCCCCTCAGACCCTCCGCCAGGCTTCACCAGCCCCAGGGGGCCCTCCAGCACCTGGCCCCAGGGCCTGCCCTCCAATGGTCTCTATGGTGGGGCGGGCTTCAAGGAGTCACCTCATATTCCTGCCACTCCCACCCTCTCCCAGCAATCAGTGGACCTGGGAGCCACACACCTCTAGCCTGGCATTATTCCATAGTTTCATGTGACACATTCTTGTTATTAAAAAGCCAAACCATACAGAGATTTGATGAAAGCGACTCATGGACACCCCACTTCCTCCCCGGATGGCTCCTGGCCTCACTCCTCTAACTATTCCAGATGTTTTCTCCCCATCATCTGTCTTTTAACTTTGTTTAAAGTGTCTTTTGGGGGCCGGCCCGGTGGAGCAGTGGTTAAGTACGCATGTTCCACTTCTCACCGGCCCAGGGTTCGCCAGTTCGGATCCCAGGTACAGACGTGGCACCGCTTGGCATGCCATGCTGTGGTAGGTGTCCCACATATAAAGTAGAGGAAGATGGGCACGGATGTTAGCTCAGGGCCAGTCTTCCTCAGCAAAAAGAGAAGGACTGGCAGCAGATGTTAGCTCAGGGCTAATCTTCCTCAAAAAAAAAGAAATTAGTTAAAAATAAGTAAATAAATAAAGTGTCTTTTGTTCAACAGATATTTTTGAAAATTTTGTGTAGTTAAATCAGTCTTTTCCTTTATATCTGCTAAGTTGTGTACATTGTCAGGAAGGTTCCAAGATTATATAAATATAATCGCCCCGTTCCAAGATTATAGAAATATACTCCTATATTTTCTTCTACTAATTTTATAATATGCATACATAATATATTATAGATAATATATATATCTACACACCATGGATATTGATATAGATGGATGCTCTTCAGTGCTCACAGACAAGATTTGGATGTATAAAAGCTCTTTCATGCATCTGGAATTTATTTTTGTGCATGATGTGAGGTAGGGATTTATTTTAATTTTTGCTCAGTTACTACCCAAAGGCCATAATATGGTACCATTATGGAGTAGCCCCTCTTTCCCTGTAGCTTGGAAACACTGCAATGCCCAGCTCCTGGTCTCCGCACGCCACGGAGCCCCCGTCTCCTCCTGCACACACATCACGCTCTCTGACTTACTCTGGTTTTGGAATTGTGCTGGTTCGTGCTAGCGAGTCACCTCCTTTTATTGCTCTGTCTCCAGACGTTCTTGGCTGTTCTCATACACCTTCTCTTCCTGGCAAACTTTAGAATGAGTTTATCAAGTTGCGTTTTTTAACAGCTGAACTAGCACTGGTTTTACGGATTTGCATATGGAGAATAAATCTCTTGGCCACGTCAGCTCTTTCTTCCTGGAACATGGAACCTTCTCTCCATATCTTCAAGTTTTCCTTCAACATCTTGAGTAAAGTATCCCTTCTTCATATGATTTTCTTGCCAGACTCATTTTACCTGGATATTTTAGCAGTTTGGGGTGATTGTAAATGGAATCTTTACCCTCAGTGACATTTACTGTGGTCGCGGCTGCACAGGAAACTCCTGCTATGAGTGCCCGAGAGCCACTCATGAGGCACTTGCCCCTCCATAGTCTCCACTGTCTTGAGGGTGCAAGTAAATTCTCCCAGGTGTTCTGGGTGGACATTCACATCACCCACAAGCATTCCATGTTGCACAGGTGTGTTCACACCCGTCACCGCATCTCCTGCTCACTACGGGATGGAGCACTCCCCCAGACACAAGGAAACTGAGACATGGAGAGGTGGAGCCACTTCCCAGGGTCACAGGGTGGGTCGTGGTGGAGCCGAAACCACGACCCAGACCTGCCAGGCCCCAGAGTGCTTGCTCTCCCCCCCTACCCTTCCCACAGTCACTTCATTTTCCAACAGGTGCCCATGGACCCACAGTGGAAGCGTGAGTGGAGAGCAGGGTTCCCGGGCTCTGTCCCAGCTGCGCCCTGGAAGGCCGCCCGATGGCCCCACTCCTACCCCAGGGCCAGTGGGACAACCACGCAGACAACCCAGGGAAAGTGGCAGAGCCTGGCAGGCACTGCATCAACGGGGAGTCTTGCTCTCCATGAAGCACACACTGCACGCGGCTCAGCTCCCTGCCCGGGTTATCAGATGCCCCTTTATTCACCATGGGTCCCCCCTTCACCCACCCCATACATGTCCTCCAAACCCCCACAGCCCCTGTCCTCCAAGGTCAAGAGGCCCTGGGTGTTAGAGTTCACAGTGCACAGTGTCCCCTCTGCACAGAGAGACAGGCCGAGAGGGACCCGGTCTCACCCAAGGCCCACACAGAAAGCTCCTCAGCCCAGCAGGGGCAGGGCCTGCTCCCACCAAGGAGGGGCTCCTTTCTGGGGCAGCATCCTGCAAGAGAACAAAGGCAGCCCCTAGGCCTCATGCCCCCCACCCCTATTCCAGGTCCATAACGCCCAAGGCTGACTGCCTGCCTGCCATTCAACCCACCTGCTGGCCTGGAGCAGAGCAGTGGGCGACAAGCCAGGGTGGGAGTCAGCTCTCTGCGGCGACCAAGACAGAACCGGAGGTACAGAATGCCAAAGCCCCTGCCAAGGCCCCCGGGGTGGCGCCACCAATAAGCCTGGCTCAAGCCCCAGGATTCTCACTAATCCCGCCGATCCCCAGACGCCAGGCCGGTAGGGCTGGGGCAGGCGGGTGGGGCCTGGGTGCCCCTGCCCTGTGCTCCCTCACTGTGTGACCTGGAGGGAGTCACCCTCTCAGCCTGTTTCCCCTGTGAACCCAGGAGCTGCTAATCCTCATCTCCTCCTGGCCAGAAGCAGAGAGAGGCCCCCAGATCCCCATGTGAAAGGCTCGTGTGGCCTGCAGTAATGGCTGGGAATCCCTCACACATAGACCCAGGGAAGCGCCACGTTCTTTATTTCTCCAGATAAAACGCGGGTCCAGGCACCCAGGCCAGTGGGGAGTCCCACAGCAGTCGTTTCTCAGGTCACCATCCCCATCCCAGGGCTCTGGGGATGACTCGGCCCTGAAGAGGAGGGGCCGAGGCTGCTGGTCCCCACGTGTCATGGTCACAGCTGGGGAGCTTCGGCTTGAGGACTCCCGTCCAACCCCTTCTTGACTATGGGGCCCTAGGGCTTTTGGGAAGCTCTAGGTGGCCTGGAAGGGTGGCCCAGACTCTGGGGCCCCCAGAACCCCTATGCGCTTCCTGGGTCTGTGGACACACGGAAGCCACTCTGCCCCTCAGTGCTGGCAAAGGATCCCCTGCTCCATTCAACTCTCAGGTGCTGGCCCTGGGCCAGTCCCTGGGGCTCGTGCTCCAGGAGGAATCAGAGCTGGAGAAGGAGGGGCTAGGCCAGCCTCCAGCCCCGGGGCCAGGGAGCTTCTGCCCCCCACGCAGCCCCAAGTCCTTTGAGCTCTCAGCTTTAGCTGTGGGTCTGGGGTGGGGGGCCGCCTCGTCACTCGCCAAGGTTCAGAATAGCAGAGCTCCCCAGTGACCACTCCCTTCTTACCCTGCCAGCTTGTCCACCATTGATGACACCAACCAGCATTTGGCCAAGCGGGAGCATCCCCTCCAGAAATCCCCTCTGGGCCAGGACAGAAGTTCCTGGAAGGCCCTTTCCATTAGCACAGACATGCCGGGCATCGTTCCAGGAGGCTCTGAGACCTGAGCTTTGCAAAGGGGATGAGCAATAAAAATGACACCAGCGCCCTTCACAGAGGGCTCGCCCTGTGGGGCCTGTAGCCAGGTGCTCGCTGTCCATCCCCACGTCCACTTCTCCCAGCTTCCCTGTGAGGGAGGTGCAGCAGGAGGAAATGAGGGCGACGTGGCCTGCGTGTGGTCACACGGCTCGGGAGCTGCAGAGCTGGAATGCAAGGCTGGGCTGTCACCAGAGTTCCTGTTAGTGGTGTGTCTGGGAAAGGAAGGGCTGGTAGGGATAAGGGTCAGTGGCTGTGGGTCCACAGGGAGGACGAGGCAGGGGGTGTTGGGGCCCCTGCAAGCTGGCATGGCCAGTCTCTCCTGTGGCCCCTGTGAGAAGCCAAGGGAACGCAGCTGCTCAGCCTGGCACCTCCCCACCCCACGTCACTCTTCCGGGCAGAGCCGGGCCAGAGCAGGAGGTAAACATGGATGCCACCCAAGGGAGGACTTTCTAACTGTCCGACTCTGCAGGAAATGAGCCCCCTGTCCCAGGAGGGGTGCAAGCCCGGGTGGAGTGGGGTTACTCAGGAGCTCAGGATTCTGTGGATTCTCTAACCTGGTTTTAGAGGTGGCTCCTTCCTCCTCCGCCCTGAGGGGTCCTCAGCCTGGACTGTCTCGTGAGTGCCACCCATTGGGATGTTGCTATTTTCATTTGAATCACCAGGAGGGGCTGCCTTGCTTTCCAGATGAGGTTTGAAGGGATTTAGCCACTGGCCCATGGTCACCCAGGCAGCGTGGAACAGAACCCAGAGGGTACCCAGGAGAGCCAGGGGAGGGAGGAGCCAGGTGCAGGGGTCGGCCTGGCCTGGGTGCAAATCCAGCACTAGCTTCTCTGTTGGGTGACCTTGGGCAAGTCAATTCCCCTCTCTGAGCCTCTACTCTCTTCTGCAAAACAGGGGGGAAGTCCGCTCACCTCTCTGGGAATTCAGTGGGACTTGCAGTGCACAGGACCTCAGACAGAAACCAGGGAGCTGAACACGACACCTCCCTTCCCCACACTTCCGCTCCTGCACAGCAGCACAGCCCACCGCCTCCACCTCCTGAGCCCCCCATGCCCTCCACCCCCACGCTCAGATGAGCCTCCCCACTGGGGCCCCGCTCCAATCTGACCATGTCGCTTCCCGGCTCCAAACCCTGCGATGGCCCCATCTCACGCGAGTAACCTCCAGACCCTTGTCACGATCTGCAGGCCCCACCTGCCTGGCTGACCTCCTCTCCTCCGTGGTTCCCCCAGCCCTGCTGCTCCTTGGACGCTGGTCCCACTCCCACGGCAAGGCCTTCACCTCGGCTGTGCCCCTGCCTGGAACTCCCGTCCCCCAAACATTCACCCACTGGCTCCTCTATCCTGCAGGTCTCAGCTCAGATGTCACCTCCTCAGGGAGGCCTTCCCTGATCACGTGTCCTAAGTAACTCCCTGTCACCTCCTGCCCCATCGATTGTCTTCCCCAGCTCCTGCCTGACCTGCTCTTAGCACTTAGTGCTCTATCAGACACTGTTTGCTTATTCTTGCTATTCTCCCTTGTTTGCATGTGTGAGGTCCCCGAGGGCAGGCACCGTGTTGGTTTTATCCACTGCTGTGTCCCCAGAGCCTGGCACCGAGTCTGGCACACAGTAGGTGCTCCACCGACACAAGCCAGATGAGCGAACAGCACACAGGAGGGGTGCCAATGCCCTAAGTTGCCCGGTCAGGCACAGCCCAGGCTCGGACTCTCGGCATCAGGGAAAAACAAAGGTGTTTATTTGCAACAGACGCTGATATAGCACGAGGCCAGGTAAGGATGGGCATGGGTGGAGCCGCCTGGCCGCCCCCAAGTCCCTGAGTCTGGAGTCGGGGTCCCACCAGCGGCCTTCCCTGGAGAGCACGGTGCTCACCCACAAGTGGGCAAGAGGGAGACAAGTGTTGGAAAGCGGGAGGCCCGGGTCCAGCCAAGTCCATCTCTGGGCCTCAGTTTCCCCATCTGCACAATGGATGCCCACCTCCTGCCCTTCAGCCTCCTCTGACTGGAAGGGCAGGAAAGGCCTTTGGAGAGCGGAGCACCATCGTTTCTCCTCCAGGAGGACCGAGGCCCTGCAGCAGGGCGCTGGGAGAAGAGCCCCGAGCTCCCAGGGGGGCAGGCCAGGGGTCAGAGAGCGCCCAGGCCATGGGACGACTCAGACAATCTTCATGGTGACGCCAGCAGCTCCATACTCAGGACATTGGGCAGAGGGATCCCCAGCAGCAGGCACTGGGGGCCCAGCCACCGCGCCTGGCTCCTGACGGCTTGTCCCCACAAGGGCCCGTTCCCTTAACCATCTCTCCCACTGCATCTCTTCCTGGGACCACCGCCCCCGTGCCCGTTTGATCTCACCTGCCTTGTCAACACCCTCTGTCCCTGAGCCAGTGGAGAAAGGTGGGGTGCTACCCAGGCCTGTGTCTTCTCTAGCTGGGGGATGGGGAGCTTAACGGGGAGGGGCCACAAGGACCCCCAGGCTCCAGAGTAAAACCAGCTCTGCTGGTTGAGAAAGAAACACCAAGCCCATTAGTCCTGCCAGAAGGTAGAAAGAGCACAGTGACGGAGACAGAAACTGAGATGCCGCCCCACCGCTGCGTCCGAGGGAGCCGCGACACCCCACCGACCCCCAGACATTCCAGGCACACGGCCACGCCCATGAGAGGGACAGGTGACAATCTCTGCAGAGACCTGGGGGCAGGAGAAGGTAAAGAGATTCACCTGTATTTTCACTGTTTTCATACTAAATTATATTATGGGGTGGAAGGCCAAAATTATGGTACTCTTGTAAGGGAATCGGAGCTTCTGTCGAGCTTCTTCGAGCTGCACCTGCAGGGCCGTCAGCAGGCATTCCCTGCCAGCGCCTTCACGGATGCTGAGATCTGGCCCACCCCTGCCACCCTCTCGTCACCAGCCAAGTGTCCCTCCCCTGCCCTCATCCCTGGAGACTTCAGCCAATATTTGAGGGGCCCCAGGTCCGGGTTCTGTCCTCAGTGTTCACACCAGGCTATGCCAACTCATCTCCCTTTGCTGAGTCGAGAGGCCGCAGGCCCTTTTGGGAGGTGCCCCCTCCCCTGTGTCACCCTCTCCCCAGAGCCCAGCTGCCTCAGAACAGCCTGGGGCGGGGGGGTCCAACACCCACCCTCACTCAGGCACTGCTTGCTGTGTGACCAAGGGCAAGTCTCAACATCTCTGAGCCTCAGTTTCCACTAATATGACCAGAGACCCTGGGAGCAAGGAGGAGGTGAGCTTTGGCCTTGCTAGGCTTGGAGCCAGCCCCTCAGACCCCCCCAGGGAACAGGGGACAGAGAGCTGGCAGCCTCCTGGTAACAACAACAATAAGAGATGGCTCCCTGGGCGACGGTGATGGGCTGAGCCTGTCACCTGCCTTATCTCCCCACCCCAGTCCCCTATTTGACAGATGAGGCCACTGAGGCCCATGGAGGGGCGGTAACCTGCCCATGTCAGACAGCAAGCCAGGATTTGGACCCAGATCAGTCAGTCACCAAAGCCCATGTTCTTAGGCCACAGAAGGACTCAGAGCCCCCACCCCAAACCAGGTGACTGGTATCGGGATGGGACCCTCCCTCCCCAAGGTGTCTATGCCCTGCAGTGGGTAGACTATTCAGCCACCAGTCATTTATCCCCATTTTACAGATGTGGAAACTGAGGCTCTAAGAGGGTCAGATGCTCTCCCAGGTCACACCAGGAGTGCTCAGAGAAGGTAGGATTTGAACTCAAGTCAGTCCAACTCCGCAGCCCGCCTTCTGCTGAGCACCAACTCAACCCTGAGACACTGCCGGTTCCAGGGTTCTTCCTGGGCACCCGTCCCCTCCCCTGACACCTTTAACCCCTTAGAGAGCCACACAGAACCTAAATAACCCCCGGAGCCACAATTTCCTCATCTGAAAAATAGCGAACATAAAAATACCTATAGAGGGAAAGTCCATATAATGCGTTCACCATTGAGGATAATAGGTGGTTTTCCTCCCCTAACGATGTCCCTTCCTGGGCCCCCTCCCTGCTTGGGACAGCCTCCCCCGTCTCTGCCTCAGCCTCTAGACACCCAAAGGCTTTCATCTCCTCCCATCCCCCAGGCAGAGCCCCACTCACCCGGGCAGCAGGTGCCCTGAAGATGACTTTCTTGAGTGAGCCACAGTCAGAGTACTCTTGGGGACAAGCCAGGGTCACTGTGCAGGGCCCAGGCCCTCCTGGCTCAGACCCACGTCCTGCCCTTTCCCTGGAAAGAATATAGGGTGCCTGGCTGCAAGGACCCCAGGCCCCGGCTAGGGAGCTCGTCTGACTCCATGGGCCCCACCACAGCCATTCCACTGGGCAAGTCTGTGAGCCGCCTCTCCTCTTAGTGACGTAATGGTTCTCTTTAATTGACTATTTTTCTTTTTACTTCAATAAATTTTTTTAAAAAGAACTGTCAGGGCTGGCCCTATGGCCAAGTGGTTAAGTTCACATGATACGCTTCAGTGGCCCGGAGTTCACCAATTCAGATCCTGGGCGTGGACCTGTGCACCGCTCATCAGGCCATGCTGTGGTGGCGTCCCACACAGAAGAACTAGAGGGACCTACAACCGGGATATACAACTACGGACTGGGGCTTCAGGGAGAAAAAATTTTTTAAATAAAGGAAGATTGGCAACAGATGTTAGCTCAGGGCCAATCTTCACCAACAACAAACAAAACAAACAAAAAACCAGCGTATCTTTTAAAAAAATAAATAAAGGGAATTGTAGCTGCCTAATGTGAAGGGAAAATCAGAATCACTCTCCAGAAATGAAAAGACAAGTAAAGAGTTACTAAACTTCTCCAAAAATGTAATTAAATTATAGCTGGATGCTGAAGGCCCAGACCCGCACGCTCGCTCGCTCTCTCTGTTAAAAAGAGCAACTAAGGAACATCAGAGCTGTTTGTGAAGAACTGTCAGCACCAAACACAGGCTTTCTTTTCAGTTTCATGAGAAGGACTAAAAGGAAATTGAAAATTGATACCTCTAGGTCTTTTGATCAAGGGAGAAAAAGAGAAGACACAAATTAGCAGTATCAGAATTAAAATGGGACACCCCAATAGACCCCACAGATATTAAAAGGAAAATAAGGGAATATTATGAAGTTTAGGCCAATAAATTCAACAACTTCGATGAAATGGACACATTTCTTAAAAAACATAAATTATCAAAACTGACTCAAGGAGAAATAGAAAACATGAGTAGTCAGTTACCAAAGAAATTGAATTTCAAGTCCAGATGTTTTCACTGGTGAAATTTAGCAGACATTTAAGGAAGAAATACCAATTCTACACCGATCTTTTAGCAAATCTTTGAAAAAACCTTTTATACGAGAAAACAGAAAAGGAAATATTTGTCCTCACTGTACATCAATTGTTATTTAACCCCATGTCCACCTGAAACCACCTCACATACCATGTGTGGTTCAAAGTCCTCACTTTGGGAAACAGTGAGCTAATTAGAGCCCCATATGGCAAACTGAGGCCCAGAGAGGAGCAGGACCTGCCTAAGGACACCCAGCGTGTCTGTGGATGTCATGAAAGGAGCATGAACCTGGCCTCCTTGGGCCTTTTCTTCTTGTAATTCTATCACTGGGATAAGGACTCGGGAACTCTGAAAACTGAACGTGCTTAACAGTCAAATCCCGTCTGGGCCTCGATCCTAACAGGTTACATCAGATGCTTGACCTCTCTGTGCACGGCAGGCCTATGAAACCAGAGTAACTGTGACCCCCTTTGGGTGTATGGGCATCCCATCTGGGGAGTGGGGGGCAGGGCAGGCAGCCAGTGTGCCACTGTGTAAGTCATAGCTGCCCTCTGAGGCTCACTTTCCCAATCCATAAAACAGAGCAGCTATTTTCCCAGCAGGGCTACTCTGAGGCTCAGACGAGACTACAGCCACTAGGCTAAGGGCAGAGGCACAGCGTTCTCAGCAGACAGAGGGGCATGGCCGGTGCCATTTCAGGCCTGCATCCCCCGTGTCAATTTCCTGCCCTCACGGCTCCAGCCCTGGTGGTGCCACACGTCTGTTTATTCTCCTTATCATGATTGAATTCTTTCCAGAAAGGACAAGCCTCCTCTGGCCACAGAGGAGCTGGTAACCCCTTCCCCGCTGGGCCATGGGCCGTCTTCCACCCTCGCACCTGACTCTGCTTTCAGTGTGTCCGTGCCCCTCCTCGCAGCCTCCAGCTTGTTGCCTGTAATAACAATGATGATCATAATAAAAACTCACAGTTATTGGGCATTTGGTACCTTCAGAGAACCAAGATAATGTGCCGATTAAAAACATAGGTTATTTAAAAAGGAAAGAACAGGCTCTGAAGCCAGGCTTCTTCCCGGGTTCGAATCCCAGACCCGTTATGAACCAACAAGACCCTTCTCTGTGCCTCAGTTTTCTTATTCAGCAGATTGGGATCCTATTAGCACCCACTTCTGAGAATTGCTGTGAGGATTAAAAGTAAAGACTTGAGAACAGTGCCTGGCACACAGTAAGTGCTCGATAAATGTCAGTCATTATTATTACCATGGAGGCAGGAGAGTGGGCTGCTTAGGAGTATAGCTACTTCCTACCTGTGTGACCTTACGCCAGTTACCCAATCTCTCTGAGCCCCGGGGTTGTGAGGGTTAAACGTGGTCATGCCTGGCTCAAAATAACTACTCAATAAAAAGTTGTTACTTTTCCATGCCAGTCTGGCAATGATCTCCCTGAATCCTCACACCTGGTGCGGCTGGTTCTAGCCTGCCCCAGCAGGAGTGAGACCCAGTAGCCCGCAGTGGACTGGCTTTATTGACTGGCTTCCTGTCTCTCGCCCAAACAGGGATATTCGAGAACTGACTTCAGGGTGGAGTCGGCCTCTCAAAGTCTGGGCAGCATGGATGGCTGAGTCTAACCTCAAGTGTCCACTGGGATCGACTGGAGGTGGCTGCCTGGGATAGGATTCTGGAGCCGCGTCCAGGCTCAGGAAGACAGCGCGTGATCCATTAGCGATGTGTGCCCAGAGCAAGAGGTGGGAGGGGGGTGGTACACAGGCATCTATTTGCCCTCCTTTCACCCGGGAACAAATAAAATTTAAAGGGCCCTGTCGATTTTAATATTCCTCAGTTCTGTGTGTTAAGAAGTAGTGACTAGGGGCCGGCCCTGTGGCCGAATGGTTAGTTCGTGCGCTCCACTTTGGAGGCCCAGGGTTTCGCCCATCCGGACCCTGGGTGCAGACATGGCGCCACGCATCAACCCATGCTGAGGTGGCATCCCACATACCACAAGTAGAAGGACCCACAACTAAAAATATACAACTATGTACCAGGGGGCTTTGGGGGGAAAAAGGAAAAATAAAATCTTAAAAGAAAAAAAAGAAGAAGAAGAAGTGATTGGAAGAAGGTGGGGACAAGAAGTTTCCATTCAGTTCTACTGGCTTCTGTGACTAAGTGGGTGAGGAGGAAATTGAGGCTGGAGGGGCCAGACAGGATGGGGGCTCTCCCCCTCTCCACTCCTCAAATCAGAGGCCAGGCCTTGGGTCTCAGAGCCTCTGCCAAGGCAAGCACTCATGGAATGGCATCCCCCAGCCCAAAGGTCGGGGGACAGACAGACACCCTCTCACAGAAAGCGAGTGACTCGTCCGAGTTGCCCAGCACGCTGGGAAGCTTGAACAGCATTGCCAGACAAGAGGACACCCCTCTTTCCCTGGCCTCTGACCTTGTCTGCTAAGACAGGTGGGGGTCTCCTGTCACAAGGAATTGTCCGGAAGCCTTTCTGCCTGTCTCCAGCGTTCAAGGGACCACCCCCAAACACAGCACCCCCAAATCCTGAACACCTCGGCCCAGAAGTGGGAGAAGCACCTGACACCCCTGGTTAGAAATTCAGCTCTGACACTTCCTGGCTGGGTGACCCTGGGCAAGTCATCATCCTGTTTGAGCTTCAGTGTCCCCCATCTGTAAAATGGGGATAGAACGACCTACCTCACAGGATCTTTGTGAGAAAATGTGTGTAAAACGTCTGGCAAACTGGAGGGTTTCTTCCTCCTCCCGTCCCACCGCCCAGCAGACCCCAAGGAGAACTAGTTTTCCCACCCACCCTCAGGCCCCTGCAAGCCCAGCTCCTCTCCCCGCGGAGGAATCCCCTCCTCATCTTCGAAGGGCCGGGGGTTGTGACGGGACCTCGTTCCACCAGGGGGCGCCCCTCCCCAGCACGAGCGCCCTACTGCCCTGTTTCCAGTGAGGACATGCCCGCTCTCCAAGGGGAAAAACTCACTGCACGTAGCTGTCAACTGTGAGACGCATCGAAATCTCTGAGACATTTTCAAATTTTTTTTTTAATACAACTTTAAAAACATGTCTGAGAATTGAGGAAATCTTTGCAGGGAAAGAAGCCCGGAGCAGCACAGAGCCCCTCTCCTGCACGCCCTGGAGGCCCCCACGGCTCGGGCCATCAGTGTCCGCTGCTCTCTGGTCCAGGCCGCCGCAGGCGCCCCCATCCCCGCCCCTCACCCCCGCCCCGGTCTCCCGAGACCAGCCCCGCCTCCACAGTCCATCCCCACCAAGCAGCCAGAGGGAGCTTTTGAAGACACCAATGAGACTGCGTTGCACCTTTCCTTAAAATGCCCTTGGGATGCCCAAGAGAAAAAAGCCCTGTGTGACGGGCCCCTCGGGGCCTCTCCCCATGCTCCTCTCGCCTCCTGTTCAGTCCAAGGAGCCACACCTGCCTCCTGGCCGCCCTCAGAAAATGCCGATTCATTCCCACTCAGGGCTTCTTCCCCGGCCGCTCCCTCTGCTGGAAGACGCCCCTCACCATCGCCCACAACGACCCGCCGGCACTGGTCTGGACACAGCTGTCCAACGCGCAGGACGCGCGGTTCAACACGAAAGCGCCCGTGATTGTGGCCGCGCATCTCCCCTCTCCCGCCCTCAGGCCGCCGCCTCAGCGATGGACTGAGAGCGACGTATGCATGTCCTGGGGCGGGCAACACACCCTTCTGAGCTGCACCTCGCTCCCTGAGCACAGGACGCCGGTGGTGCTGTCCCCACAGGCAGACTCAGCCACACAGAACACCCAGCAGCCACCACAGCCTCTGGGGCCCCTCTGCTGCCAGTCAGGCCCCCAGAGCAAAGGGACCCCCAGCCCGGTCCCAGGCCCTCCTCAATGCCCCACCCCCAGACCTTTGCCCCTGCAGTTTCCCTTGATTGACACCACCCCTTGTTCCCCACTACCTGCCAATCCAAGGCCCACCCATCCTTCCAGGCCCAGTCAGGACCTGCTCAGCATGGAGTCCAGAAAGAAGCCCAGATACCCCGAGACAGGCGAGGCCCCGAGGCCCTGGCCACCGCGCCTTTCCCAGCAGCTCCACCAGAGGCTTGGGGCTCACAGACAGGATCTGGGGTCCCGCCCTGGAGAGGGACACTCCAAAATCTAGGCAGGGCTGGCCAACAGAGGACACACAGGCCCAGAGGAGAGAAAAGCAAGGTGAGATCAATCTCAGATGCTGCCTCAGGGGAGGCAAACTTTGAGCTAACAGTCATGAGCATTTGTTGGACAAATAGTCATCCAACACTTGCTGTGCGCCAAGCGCCGTGCCAGGCGTGGGAACCGTGAACCAGACGGACCCGGTCCTGGGGGAAGGAGGCACAGTGATAAACAGACGCACAAAGAAGTACTGTGATGAGAAAACAGCGGGGCAGGGGGTAGAGAGAGCAGGGGCTGGGCATTGAGGGGATGCCTGAGCAGGGCATGAAGGAGAGGCCATTGGAGCTGGGGGAAGCCCTTCTCAGGCAGAGTGGACAGCACACACAAAGGTCTTCACTGGCTCTGGGCTTAAAGGCCCCCTCCTCCAGGAAGCTTTCTCAGATTGCTTCTCCTGGTCCCCACTGCATCCCATCCCATGAGCTCCACCTGCCTCCCCCTGGATGCCCCATGCTTGTACTCAGTAAGATAACTTGTTGGATAAACCAGTGAGAAGATGCATCCACACTACAGCGGAGTGATCTGTGTCCCCACAGGAAAGGGCCGGGTGTCCCCAGGGCCCAGAACAGCGTCCAGCACACAGCAGGTGCTCAGTAAGCGTTGAACAAGTGTGACATTTGGAAGCAGCGTCAGAAACAAGATCAATGATGGCTTCTCTCTGAGGACAGGGCTGTCCCCACACTCCACTCTGTGCCCTTGTGCCCCATCTCCTGGTGGAGGGACACTCACCCTCAGTCTGCCAGCGGGGTCACAACCCCTCAGCCCAGCGGGGCCCAGGAAAACGTTTCTGCTCCACTGGAGAGAAGTGGCTGCTCCTGCCTCTGATGCACCGGTAGGAGGCAAACAGGAGTCGCGTGCCTTCCTCCTCCCAAGAACAGCAAGGCGGCAGCCCTGGATCCCGAAGGTGGCCAGGGGAGGGGCTGGACGGTCCCGAGGACCTGCCTCGACGGGCATTGGCTCATCACATGAGGAATGCTGCATCTGGAGCCTGAATGCCAAGGTTCTGGGGGGGGGAGAGCCATGAGTCCACGAGTGTGAGGGTGTGCATGCATGCATATATAGGTGTGAGCACTATGCACAGAAAGACAAAAGAATCTAGAAAAAAGGCACCAAAGTGATCTCTGGGGGAGACAGTCCAGATGGTTTTTACTGTTTTATGTTTTTCTGTATTTTCCTAATTTTCTATGCTCAGCCTGTGCTACTTTTAGAATCAGAAAAGAGCTAGAATAAGTCATGTAAGGCCGTTGATGCAACAGGCAGAGAATGGATGGAGCAGAGACAGGTCTGGTTCCTCAGCCGCTGGGCCTGGGAGAAGGGAGTGGGAGCAGGGAGGGGGAGGGACGCTGTGGGGCTCAGGAAGCGGGGGGACCAGGAGGCAGGACACCGGGCCTCCAATCAGCCTCCTTGCACCCCAGCTTCTGTGTGACGCTGGCCCCCGTTTCCCCATCGGTATGCTGAGCTCCTGACCCCGATGCTCTGGAATTCTCTGCCCCATATCCCAGGTAGGACGTGGGCCAGGAGGGCTGGGTGCTGGCAGAGGAAAGACAGAGGGTCGCTCACATCACCAGCTCAGCCCCTCCATTGGTTCTGGGCCTGGGATTCTGCATCTTGGATGCCTGCTACCGTGAGGGGCCACCTGTGAGCTCCCACAGCCAGAGGCAAATCTCCAGGGTTGGCAGCAGTGGGGGTAGGAGGTGGGACTCAGACTCTACAATTATTTTCTTTTTATTTTATTTAATTTTATTTTTTGTGTGTGCTAAGGAAGATTCGCCCTGAGCTAACATCTGTTGCCAATCTTCCTCTTTTTGCAAGTGAGCCACTGCCAAAGCATGGCCACTGAGGGACAAGTGGTGTAGGTCCACACCCAGGAACTGAACCCAAAGTGGAGTGCGCCAAACATAACTAGGCCACCGGGGCGGGCCCTCTATAATTTTTTCACAAGTGCCTACGACATGCCAAAGCTAAAACTTAGGGGCAAATACAGTAAAACATTGTTGTAATGGGGCTGGGTCCATTGAGGGAAGGATTCACTGAGCTCCGGAGTCAGGTGGAAGCTTCTCCATATGGCATGTCCTGGCCCCTAATGTCCAGCTGGATGGGCCCTAGTCAGGATCTCGGGCCCTAAAAGGGACCCCCGAATCTCCCTCCAGGTCAGGGCCATGCAGAGGCCTTTAAGAAAATCCCCTGAGGCCTGGTAATTGGCATCCCCTCACCGCCCCCCCCCAGCTCCCCCCCAGCTCCCCCTTCTGTCCACCTCGGCAGAGGCCCTGGCCCTGCTCTCACCCTACCCTGTCCACACCCTCCCCCTCCCGAGTCCTCCCTCCAGACGCTGCCCAGGGCAGGATGCGGAGGGAGGATCAGAGGACTTTGGCTCAGAGAAACCTGGGCTCCACTCCCAGCTCTACCAGTTTCTAGATGTGAAAACTCACGCTTCCATGTCAGAGCAGCTGAGCCCGGGAGCCCTACTAATGCTTCTCCCCTGAGACTCCCAAATGTGGGAGGCCCCAGAGACCCCCCACCGCAGGCCTAGAAGCGAAGTACAGGGGAGCACTGAGTAACTGCGCCACATGGGTGCAACTGAAGCCTGGGCTAGGAGTGAGCAGTGGGCTCGGGCTCTGCCACTTCCTCCCTGACCAGGGCGAGGACCCTTGTTCAGGACGGTCTGGGTTCTGACGGATGGATTCTGACAGCTGGGCCAGGGAAACGGCCGTGCAGCCTGCAGACTGAGCCGAGCAGGCAGGAGTCTCCCGCCCAGCAGAGGGGCGTCTCCCTCGGGAGGGAGCATCGGCCCACAGCTCCCTCTGCTTGGGGCTCAGGCCTCTTCCAGCCTGCCTCCCTGGACCGCTGCGAGGGGCAAGTGCAACAAGACACCAAGAGGCCCTGGAGAAGGACCAAGCGAGGGGGCAGAGGGCCAGGCCTGCCACCAGAGAGGTGGGACTGAGGACTCAGGCCTGGCCCACCTCCCGAGCCCCAGGCCCTCGCTCAGAAGATCTGTCCTCGCACCCTGGCTTCCTGCACCGCGGGTCCCTAAGGTGCAGGCGGCTTTCTGGTCATGAGAGGGCATCTATGACGTGAAGACTGGCTTGGGTTGGACTGTATCCTCCAACAAGATACGCTGAAGTCCTGAGCCCCAGTCCCTCAGACAGCGAACTGACTTGGCATAGGGTGTCTGCAGATGTAACTAGTTAAGATGAGGTCATAGGGGAGCAGGGTGGCCCTAATCCACTGACTGGTGTTCTTATAGGAAAAGAGACACGCACGGGGAGGAGGCCACCATGTGATGGCACGAGCCCACGATGGGAGGCCACGTGACAACAGAGGCAGAGGTTAGAGCCCATGGCTGCAAGCAAAGGACACCAAGACGTGCGGGTGTCCTCCCGCCTTCCACCAGAGCTGGAGACAGAAGGAAGATCCTCCCCTAAACATCTCCGAGGGAACATGGCCCGGCCTACCCGGGGTTTCTGCCTCCAGAACCAGGAGACAATGCCTTCTGGTGTTTTAGGCTGCCAGTTTGTGGCCCTTGTTACGGCAGCCCTAGGAGACAGATACAGGGGTGATGCTGGGGTCCACGGGCAAAGGTACTTTGGCCTCAGGAATCCTGGCTCCTCGGTGCCCCTGCCTCCCTAACCCAAGAACCAAGCCTTGGAGGGCTCAGATCACAGTTTCTCCGTGGCAGAAAGAACAGGGTGGCCCGGGGAGAGGTGCAGTGACAGAGGGGACGCCCTGCTAGAGAGGAGAGGGAAGCCCTGTGCCCGCACCCTGGGGAGTGTGAGAGGGAGGTGGAAGGGGAGTGAGAAGCCACATGTGCACCCCTCAGGGTGGAGCCGTGGCCAGGCAGGAGGATCCGTGGGAACACAGAGCATTCCAGAGACCCCCTGAGAACACTGGGCCTGCAGCCCACCTTGCCACTGCTCCAGCAAGCCCCACCTAGTGTGACACCATGGCCACCACAGCACAGCAGTAGTGGCCCTCTGGCTCTCCACCAGCTGTAGGTCATGTGTCCAGTTTCCTCATGTGCCCCAGAGCGCAATGTGGAGCTACCAAGAGGGCTGGTGGCCCAGCAGAGGCCTGGATGGGTGCCTCAGGGCTGGAGGGGGACAATGAGCCCAGAGGGCCCAAAGCCAGACAGTGACAGAGCCAGGCCAGGGTGCCGTCTACCACACTTCCCGCCTCTCTTGCATGAGGGGACAGAACAACTTATAAACACAGGGTTCCCGGTGGTGGAGTGCCCGACAGTGGAGGACAGACACACAGCAGGTCCAGGAGACAAACGGCTGCTACCACCCCTGGACAGCTGCTGGGCCTCACTCCAACTGTGGGGCTGGACCAAGTTTCAGAGCCAAACAGCTCACTGCAGTGGCATGACCCCCCACAACATCACCCCACGGCCTGCAAAGCCCCTGCCCTGGGCCTTGGCCTGTAGCCTGCCAGACAACCGCACCAGGTGTCCTGAGGAGGGCCTCTCCTCCGTGCATCCCACCAGGGCCTTGTGAGGGGGATGTGACCCAATCTTGGAGACACAACCCACTCTGAAAGGAGCGAGGACACCCAGCCCAACCTCGTGGCTGTGGGACTCCAACATCTGGGGACATTTATTTTCTTCGGCAGGACTCTGGAGAAGGAAGAAGGTCAGCTTCACCGGCTGGGCAGAGTGGGGACAGCCCAGGGAAGGCTCGTATCCTCTTGGCCTGGCAGAGGGTAAACCAGGACAGAAGGACCCCTGTGGGCCTGGCTGCTCTGCTGGAGGGCTGGAGAGAAGGACGGCCATCTCAGAACCTGACGTGGGAGCCGTTTTTCATGGAGGACAAAAGGGTGGCCTTCTCAGGCCTTGAGTGCTGCTTGAGAGAGGAGGCGACAGGTATGGGGGTCGCCGACCTCTGCAGGGTGAACCCGGATGCCTGGGACAGGGCTGTGGGGGAGGACTGGGCTGTGGCAGCTGACCAGGGCCGCAGCAAGGTCGGGGAGGGCTGGACCCAAGGGTAGGAGGACAAGCTGGACACCAGGGTCCCGGAGCCTGAGGCTGACGAGGCAAGGGAGGAGCGGGAGGGGATGGCAGTGGACATGCTGGTTATGGTGTTGGTCATGGTCTCCCTGTAGGGGTCCAGGTCCTTCTGGATGTCATCGGTCGCCAGATAGGTGAGCCAGCCCTGCTGGCCCGGGACCTTGTGCATCATGAAGTCAGTCTGGTCGGTGGGCGCCAGTTCACTGAAGTGTAAGCTTTGGTAGACCTGAGCTGAGATCTGTGGGGAACAGAGCAGGGGAGCATGGAGGTGGCACCTAGGACCAAGAGCTGGATCACAGGAAGGATGGGTCTTCCTGCGTGAAAGAAATCTCCAGAATGCTGTGGTTGTTACTGATGACCACAGCCTGCTGAGCCTGTGAGCCCACTGTGCGCCAGACCTGGCACCAACCCTGTGAGATCGGGACTGGGCTGTCCCCAGCTCAGAATGAGGCCTCCAGCTGGATTCCAAGGGTGTCCCCAGACGTGCTCCCACCGCTCCCGTGAGAACTTGCCAAGCTGTGCTTCAAGGCCCATCTCCAGGAGGAGGCAGGGATGCGAGGCGGTCCCTCACACCGACCTCTCCCCAGCTGGGACAGGAGAGTTATCACACATTTTCTGAGTCCCCAGCAAGAGCGAGGGAGCTCCCATAAAGCCCCGACAGCAGACGAGGAGGGAGAGGCTGGGACCTGCCCCATCCAAGAGGCAGGAGGCCCCACTCCCTCCCCTTCCCTCCGTCTCTTACTGACTGCATGCCTGGCTCAGGAACAGCCGGTAGGATGGACATTAACAAACGAATAGCCACAGGCTCTGAGATAGACTCTGAAGGCTCTCGCCAGCTGCCAGCCCACAGAGGAATCCCTCCCACAGGCCCCGTGAGGTTTGTCCTCAAGGACACCTGTGTCCATGGCCTCAGCCAGGCCCTTGGCAAACCAACCCCCCAGACTGGCTTCATTCTAGAACTGTCTGAGGCCCAGAATCTGTGAAAGGACAGATGTTTCCCTTGCCCCCGGTGCAGGGCCGTGTGGGCACGAGGGTGGCCGCTGACGGAGCCAAGCTCCCTGGCCTCCAGCCCTGGCATCTCGGTGAACCAGCCTCAGCCCAACCCACCTGGTACTTCATCCAGCCGTATGGCACATTAGTGGACAGGAGGCCGGGACTCCGCGACCGCTCCCTGGGCTTGTACGCTGCTCCCACAACTCTGCTCCCCTGCAAGAGTCAAAGGCAAGAGGGAAGGCTCGGGGCTAAGAGTTGGGGGACCCTCTACCCGCTGTGTCCCCCCGCAGCCTCACCTGCTTGCCCTGGGACTCCCACTCGCGCCAGCTGTTCTCAATGTCTTCAGAGGAGCGCCCTCCAGCCCATGGGGATGTCAGCATTATCTTCTGCAGCCTGGCCCAAGCCTCGGCCTCCGAGTCCAGCTTCCCACTCAGGAGTGCCAGGAGGGCCGCTTGCTCCCGCCGCTGGTGCACCAGGGCCTCCGCAAGGTCCCGCTCCTCCCTGATGGGAGGGACTTTCATTCACAAGATGTCCTCTGCACCATGAAGTAGGGTGGCCCTCCCAGAAACCCCAAGAGGGTTTTCTCCTCCTGGGCCTGATCCTCTCCAACCTTCTCATCCCTCCCCTGAGGCCATACTGCTCAAGGCCCATCACTGAGCAGGTGTTCCCTTAATGTTAGCAAAGCCCAGATTAAACTGGCCCCCGACAAGTCCTGTGACCCTTCCCACCACCCTGTGCTCTCGCCCATGGGGGCCTGACACCCTATGCTGACCTTACCTGGACCACCCCTTGTGGAATACTTAAACATCCTCTCCCTCCCAGGGAAACCACGCCTCTGCCTTGTTTGATATCCCCCAAGAGTTCTGTAAAGATGTATGCCTTGACAGGAGCCACAAAGACTCTGTGGGTGTCTGGAAAACTTACTTATATGTCAAAACCCAACTCCAAAATCTCTTCTTCTATGAAGGCTTCCTTACTCCACCCACTCAATTAGGTAACTGTCCTCTGAGCTATCCCTGTTCTTAATAGTCCCATCACTTATCACATACAACTGCAGCCATGGGTTTGCATGTCCATCTCCCCACGTGGACTGTGAGTTCTCTGGGGCACGATCTGTGTCTGGATTGTTTTGGATCTCTAAAACCTAGCACAGGGCCTGGCAGTCAGCAGGACCTCAATAGATATTTTTTGAATGACCCAAAATTATTTGAGACTTGGTTAGCAACAAGGGTGCTGCATGGGGGGGCGGGGGGACCTATAGAGGAAGGGACAAGTAGGAAGCAGCCTGCCCTCCCCATGAATCAGAGAAAGAGCACAAGTGTCTGCTCGGGACCAGAGCCCTGGGCACTCTCCTGCCAGGGGCGTCTGGCCACAGAGAAATGGCCTCTGCCTGGAAGCCAGATCCGGCAAATCTGACCCTGACTCTGGGCAGATCCCATCTAAGGACTCGGGTTCTCACGTTTTCCTCTGGTTTGTACTGCTCAGCCTTGCAGCTGAACTAGCCTAGAACACAGCCTCAGGCTCTTAGGCCAAAGCTGCCACCAGTGGAGACAAGCTGTGCAGGTCCCACGCCTCTGGCCTCGGAGGGCCCTCGCGAACATGCCCAGACCACCCAATCCAGATGAGGCAGCCCAGGCTTGGGGGTCCCAGCACCCCCTCCTCAGGCCAGACACCACCAGGCGGGCTGTGAGAACTCACCGCAGCTCTGAGTAGGACTTCTGGGCAGCGGCCATGGAGGCAGCCTCCTCTTTGAAGGTTTTTGTTAGTTCATGATCACCAGCCACCTGGGTATCCTGCAGCCTTTTCCAAACACTCAGGCCGAATGTGCCTGTGATTTAACCAGACCCAGCTTAGTACAAGGACTTGCACAGCCCCTCCTCCGAACCCTCTGCCCCTCACCCTCCACCCTCAAGAGTCAGCCAGCACCTCCTTACCCCTGGCCCACACCTCATGATGCCCACCCTATGCCAAGGATGAGGCTGGCTACTCAACAAATATCCGGAAGAATCAGACACTGGCCCCAGAATACACGTGGAGCATCCAGCCCCATATGTGGGCTGAGATGGAGGGAGTATTATGGCAATGATGGAGTGATCCTGATTCGGGCTTGAAGTAGCTCGTGTTTAAAATGGCAGTGGCACAAAATGATGAGGTATCCATCACATGAGATGTTTTGGGTGGGGCCGGGGAGGAATAGGGCTGGAGTAGAAAGTAGGTAGTGAGAAGAGAGAAACGTGAGTCCTGCTTCTGGGCAGGGTATAGTGAGTAGCAGGCCATTCTCCTGCAGCCGAATTTTTTTTAATTAAGAAAAATAAAACAGATATGTTATGAAATCATATTTTTAAAAATGAATGGAGAAGGGCCAGCCCCGTGGCCGAGTGGTTAAGTTCATGCACTCCGCTTCGGCGGCACAGGGTTTCGCTGGTTCAGATCCTGGTCGTGGACATGGCTCTGCTCGTCAGGCCATGCTGAGGAGGCATCCCACACGCCACAGCTAGAAGGACCCACAACTAAAAACACACAACTATGAAGTGGGGGGATTTGGAGAGAAGAAAAAAAAAGAAGATTGGCAGCAGTTGTTAGTGCAGGTGCCAATCTTCAGAAAAAAGAAAAAATGAATGGAGAACTGCAGAAGCAAAGAGGACTAGATAAACTAAAATTACAGAAAGGGAAGAGTCCTTCCAAGAAGAACTGAAATCAGGAGCTGCTTTCTCCTCTGGGCACAGCTGAGTGAAAATCAGGCTCGGCTTAGGGAGAAAGAAGACTGGAAGGAAGGAAAAACAGCAGAGTTTGTGATAGCCATTCTGGGTTAGGTCTATGAGAGTCCCAAAAGCACAGCTGTTTTCCCAGGACATTCGCTGAGCACTGGGGGAGCCGAGGGTCTGAGGGTTGGACTAGAAAGCCAGATGAGACTGTTGGGAGAGAGTCCCACCAGAGGAAGACTTCACCCTTGAGACAACTCAAGACAGAAGGAAACTCAGTCTACCTACAGCTGCCGTCCAGGGCCAAGCCAGCTCGATTCCTGACAGCACTGAGAGGAGCAGCCCTATACAGAGGAAGGAGCAAATGCACTGGAGGAAAAGCATATCAACTTCAGTCTCTACGGTTCTTTCATACAAAGTCCAGAAAAGTTTTGTTTGGGTTTTTTTTTTTTGTTTTCATTTTTGATTTCTTGTTTTGTTGGGTTTTTTTATGATAAGAAGTGAAAAGACAGGAAATATAATCAATAATCGAAAGAAGAAATAGGCATTAGAATCAGACCCACAGATAATTCAGACATTGGAGTTAGCAGATCAACACTTTAAAGTAACTAGTGTAAATAATGTTAAATAAAATAAAGGAAAATATGAACAAAATGGACAAACACTAAGACAACTCATGTCCAGCAGATCTGCACTACAAGAAATACTAAAAGTTCTTCAGGGAATGATATCAGAAGGCAGCCCAGATCTACAGAAAAGAAGGAAGAGCACCAGGAAGGGTAAGTATCTGGGTAAATATAGAAAACAACATATCCAGTAAAATATTATTATTGACTAAAAACAAAATTCAACATTGCATTGTGAAGTTTATAGCATATAGAGAGAAAAAAATACAACAAGAGCATAACGTACTATAGGGGAATAAATGGAATTATACTGTTGAAAATTCTGCGTTGTTCCTGGAGCAGTGTATTATTATTTAATGGTAAGACTGATAAGTTGAAAATTTTTATTTAACCTCTAGAGGAACCACTTAAAAACACAAACACACACAAAAATAAATAAATAAAAATAAATAAAAATATATATATAAGAAATTAAAATAAAAGCTGGATACACAGGTTGAACAGTAGATTAGATACAAATGAATGTGCATCGGTGAACTGGACTATAACTCTGAAGAAATTATTTAAAATGCAGCACAAAGAGAGAAAGAGAAAATAGGAAGGAGAGGTTATAAGACATGGAGGATAGCAAGCAGGCAGGCCCATAATATATCTATTGGGAATTCCAGAAAGAGAAACAGAAAAACAGAGGAGAGGCAATATTCAAAAAAATAATATCTAATGATTTCTCAGAATTCATGAGAGACACCAACCCCCAGATGCAAGAATCTAGGCCAGCATAAATTAAAAGAAATCCATACCTAGACACATCACGTGAAACTGCAGAATATCAAAGCCAAAGGGAAGATTTTAAAAGCAGTCAGATAGAATAGAGATTACCTATAAAGGAATCATGATTAAAATCGACAGCTGAATTCTCAGCAATAACAATGAAAACCAGAAGAAATTAACTAATAATAAAGCACTAAGAGAAAATAAAAAGAAAAAACACACACACACAAATAGACTAAAAAGTCAATACAAGAGATAGAATAGAAAACAAAACAAGTCCACTCATCCAAAATAAAAAGGAAAAGAGCAATAGAGGAACAAAGAGCAGATGAAACAAACAGAAAACACAAATTAAGATAGTGGATTTAAATCTAACCAGTAAATAAATACATTAAATGAAAAACAACAATTGAAACGGAGACATTTTCAGACGTTAAAAGTGAAAGGGTAGTAAAAGATATACCATGCAAGCACTATGCATAACAAAGCATACGAAAACTGGTCTGGCTATATAAATGTTAGAGAAAGCAGACTTCAGGACAAGGAACATTACCAAAAACTAAAAAGGCTTTTTCATAACAATAAAAGACTCAATTCCTCAAGAAGACATGATAATCTTGAATGTGGATATGCCTCACAATTTACAGCTTCAAAAATTAAAGCAAAAATGGAAAGAACAAAAAGGATGAATAGACAAATCCACAATCATTCTTGGATATTTTAACACCTCTCTCTCTCAGTAATTCATATAACAAGTAGACAAAAAAACAGTAGAGACATAAAAGATTTGATCAATACTACCAACCAGCTTGACCTATTGACATTTACACAATACTACATCCAACAGCAGCAGACCACACATTCTTTTCACAATACACACGGGACATGCACAAGATTGTCAATAAAATAGCCCATATAAAAGACCCAATAAGCTTCCAATGAACAAAATCATATAGAGTTTATCTTCTGACTGCAATGGTTTTAAAATAAAAATCAATAATAATAAGTAGCTAGAAAGTTCACCAAATATTTGAAAATTAACCATATACTTCTAAATTACTCATAGGTCAAAGAAAAAATTAGAAATCATTTTTGACTGAGAGAAAATAAGACTGGAAACTGAAAAGTCATACAAAAACTTGTGGGATATAATTAAAGCAGTGCCTAGAGGAAAATCTGTAGTTTCAAACACCGATGTTAGAAAAAAGGAAGATGTAAAACAAATCATCTAAGCTTCTACTTTAAGAAGTTAGAAAAAGAAGAGCAAATCAAATCCAAAGGAAATAGAAGAAAGAGAATAATTTTTAAATAAATAAAAGCAGGGGAGCTGTTGTTTAATGGGTATAGAATTTCAGATTTGCAAGATGAGAAAGTTCTGGAGATCTGTTGCACAATGATGTGAGGATATTTAACACTAAGAAACTGTACACTTAAGATGGTAAATTTAATGTTATGTGTTTTTTAACACAATAAAAAATGGAAAAAAGTTATTTGATAATTTTATGGATAAAAAGCTTAATAAATTATGCTATATAAACAAATAAATGCAGAAATATATAAAATAGGAAATAAACAAAGAATAGAAAAGAATCAATAAAGCCAAAGCTGATTCTTTGAGAATATTAATAAATTCATAAAGCTCTAGCCAAACTGATAAAAGAGAAAGGGAAAACACACATTGCTAGTATCAGGATGAAAAGGGGACATTAATAGAGATCTTGTAGACATTAAAAAGATGATAAGGGGCTCTTGTGAAGAACTTAATGACAACTTATTTGAAACTTAGATGAAAGGGACAAATTTCTTGAAAAAAATGAATTTATCAAAACTGACACAAGAAGAAATAGGAAACCTAAATAGCCCTATATCTACTAAAGAAATTGAATTCACAGTCAAAATCCTTTCCAGGGCTGGCCCCGTGGCCGAGTGGTTAAGTTCGCGCGCTCTGCTGCAGGTGGCCCAGTGTTTCGTTGGTTCGAGTCCTGGGCGCGGACATGGCACAGCTCATCAGACCACGCTGAGGCAGCATCCCACATGCCACAACTAGAAGGACCCACAACGAAGAATATACAACTATGTACTGGGGGGACTTTGGGGAGAAAAAGGAAAAAATAAAAAAAATCTTAAAAAAAAAAATCCTTTCCATAAAGACAACTCTAGACCCAATGAGTTTAATCAGCGAATTATCAAATATTTAAGGAAGAGATAATATCCATTCTATATAAATTGCCCCGGAAGTTAAAGAGGGAGTACTTCCCAAATCATTCCGTGACACTAGCATTATCCTGATACTAAAATCAAAGACATTACAAGGAAACTTCAGATCAATATTCTTCATGAATATAGATGCAAAAATTCTAAACAGGGGCCGGTCCAGTGGCGTAGTGGTTAAATTCACACACTCTGCTTCAGTGGCCCAGGCTTCACAGGTTCAGATCCTAGGTGTGGACCTACACACCACTCATCAAGCCATGCTGTGGAGACATCTCACATACAAAATAGAGGAAGATTGCCACAGATGTTAGCTCAGGGCCAATCTTCCTCAAGCAAAAAAGAGGAAGATTGGCAACAGAGGTTAGCTCAGGGTGAATCTTCTTCACCAAAAAAAAAAAAAGGAAAAAAGAAAAAAATTCTAAGCAAAATTTTACCAAATAGATTTCAACAGCATATTAAAAGAATAATACATCTTGACTGAGGTGTACCTCAGGAATGCAAGATTGGATTAACATTCAAAATTCAAAGAATGTAATTCACCACGTTAACAGAATAAAGGAGAAAAACCATACGATCATCACAATAGGGGAAAAATCATTTGACAGAATTCAACACCCATTCAAAGCCCTCTCAGCTAACTAGAAATAGAGAGGCTACTGTCAAAAAAGAAAGAAAACAGAAAATAAGTCTTGGTGAGGATGTGGAGAAATTGGAACCCTTGAGCACTGTTGGTGGAAATGCAAAATGGTGCAGCCACTATAGAAAACAGTGTAGAGCTTCCTTAAAAAATTAAAGATAGGGGCCGGCCCTGTGGCCAAGTGGTTAAGTTCGCACGCTCCACTTCGGCAGCCCAGGGTTTCAGCGGTTCGAATCCTGGGTGCGGACATGGCACCGCTCATCAGGCCATGCTGAGGTGGCGTCCCACATGCCACAACTAAAAGGACCCACAACTAAAATATACAACTACATACTGGAGGGCTTCGGGGAGAGAAAGAAAAAATAAAATCTTAAAAAAACATAAAAATTAAAAAAATTAAAAATTAAAAAAAATTAAAGATAGAACTACCATAGAATTCAGCAGTCCCACTTCTGACATCCAAAAAACAGGAAAGCAGGATCTCAGAGAGATATTTCATTGCAGCCTTATTCACAATATCTAAGTTGTGGAAACAACCAACCTAAATGTCCATAAATGCATGAATGGATAAACAAAAAATGTGGTACATACATATAATGGAATATTATTCAGCCTTTAAGAAGGAAATCCTGTCTTACGCTACAACATGGATGAACTCTGAGGACATTATGCTAAGAGCAATAAGCCGGTCACAGAAGGAAAACTACAGCATGATTCCTCTTATGGAGGCCTCTAAAGTAGTGAAACTCATAGGAGCAGGAAGGAGGATGGTGGCTGCAGGGGCCGAGGGGAGGCTATATGGGAGTTTCCATAGCGTACAGAGTTTCCGTTCTGCAAGATGACTGAGTTCTGGAGATCTGCTGTACAACAAAGTGCATGCAGATAACAGCACGTACTGCACACTGAAAATTTTGTTAAGAGGGTAGATTTCATGGGTTTTTTCCAGCATTATTGAGAAGTAACTGACATACAACATTGTGTAAGTTTCAGGTGTACAACATGATGATTTGATACATGCATACATTCTGAAATGATTAGCACAGTAAGTTTAGTTAACACATCTATCACTCACACAGTTACCATTTTATGGTACAATACTACATAGCGTCCGTAACTATAGTCACCATGCTGTACTTTAGATCCACAGACTTATTCATCGTATAACTGCAAGTTTGTCCCCTTGACCTCCTGCACACATTTCCCCCATCCCGCGCCCTGCCCCTGGCAACCACAGATCTACTCTGCTTCTACGAGTTTGATTTCTCTGGATTCCACGTGAGTGAGATCATGCAGTATCTGTCTTTCTCTGACATGTCTTAGCATAAAGCCCTCCAGTCTCATCCACGTTGTCACAGATGGCAAGATTTCCTTCTTTTTTTACGGCCGAATAATATATCACATTTTCTTTATCCCTTTATCCATCAATGGGCACTTAGGTTGTTTCCGTGTCTTGGCTGTTGTGAATAACGTTGCCATGAACCTGGGGGGTAGGGCAGTGCAGATGTCTCTTTGAGATGGTGATTCCATTTCCTTCAGATATAACCCAGAAATGGAAATGCTGAATCAGTAGATTTCATGTTATTTGTTTTTACCACAATAAAAAATGGATTTGGGGGGAAGATATAAAAAGCACGAACCACAAAGGACGAGATTGATTAAATGGATAACATTAAAACTAAGAACTTCTGTTCATCAAAACATATGACTGACACGAAAAAAACTCTGAACAAAATGGGGATAGAAGGGATCTTCCTCAACACAATAAAGACCATATATGACAAACCCACAGGCAACATCATACTCAATGGGCAAAAACTGAGTGCCATCCCCCTGAAAACAGGAACGAGACAAGGATGCCCTCTATCACCACTCTTATTTAACACAGTACTGGAGGTCCTGGCCAGAGCAATCAGGCAAGAGAAAGGAATAAAAGGAATCCAAATAGGGAGGGAAGAAGTGAAACTCTCGCTGTTTGCAGACGACGTGATCTTATATACAGAAAACCCCAGAGAATCCATTGGAAAACTTTTAGAAATAATCAACAACTACAGCAAAGTTGCAGGGTATAAGATCAATTTACATAACTCAGTAGCATTTCTATACTCTAATAATGAACTAACAGAAAAAGAACTCAAGAACACAATACCATTCACAATCGCAACAAAAAGAATAAAATACCTCCGGGTGAATTTAACTAAGGAAGTGAAAGATGTATACGATGAAAACTACAAGGCTTTTCTGAAAGAAATGGATGGCGACATAAGGAGATGGAAAGACATTCCATGTACTTGGACTGGAAGAATAAACAGAGTTAAATGTCCATTCTACCTAAAGTAATCTACAGATTCAACGCCATCCCAATCAGAATCCCAATGACATTCTTTACAGAAATAGAACAAAGAATCCTAAAATTCATATGGGGCAACAAAAGACCCCGAATTGCTAAAGCAATCCTGAGAAAAGAGAACAAGGCTGGAGGCATCACAATCCCTGACTTCAAAACATACTACAAAGCTACGATAATCAAAACAGCCTGGTACTGGTACAAAAACAGGTGCACAGATCAATGGAACAGAATTGAAAGCCCAGAAATAAAACCACACATCTATGGACAGCTAATCTTTTGACAAAGAAGCTGAGGGCATACAATGGAGAAAAGAAAGTCTTTTCAACAAATGGTGCTGGGAAAACTGGAAAGCTACATGTAAAAGAATGAAAATTGACCATTCTTTCTCACCATTTACTAAAATAAACTCAAAATGGATCTAAGACCTAAAGGTGAGACCTGAAACCATAAGGCTTCTGGAAGAAAACGTAGGCAGTACACTCTGACATCAGTATTAAAAGGATCTTTTCGGACACCATGTTTTCTCAGACAAGGGAAACAATAGAAAGAATAAACAAATGGGACTTCATCAGACTGAAGAGCTTCTTCAAGGCAAAGGAAGACAGGATTGAAACAAAAACAACAACCCACTAACTGCGAAAAAATATTTGCAAGTCATACATCCGAGAAAGGCTTAATATCCATAATACATAAAGAACTCACACAACTCAACAACAAAAAATCAAACAACTCGATCAAAAAATGGGCAGGAGACATGAACAGACATTTCTCCAAAGAAGATATACGGATGGCCAATAGGCACATGAAAAGATGTTCATCATCGCTGACCATCAGGGAAATGCAAATCAAAACTACACTAAGAGATCACCTTATACCCATTAGAATGACAAAAATAACCAAAACAAATAGTAACAAACGTTGGAGAGGTTGTGGAGAAAAAGGAACCCTCATACACTGTTGGTGGGAAGGCAAACTGGTGCAGCCACTATGGAAAACAGTATGGAGATTCCTCAAAAATTTAAAAATAGAGCTACCATACGATCCAGCTATCCCACTACTGGGTATCTATCCAAAGAGCTTGAAATCAGCAATTCCAAAAGTCCCATGCACCCCAATGTTCATTGCAGCATTATTTACAATAGCCAAGACGTGGAAGCAACCTAAGCGCCCATCAACTGATGATTGGATAAAGAAGATGTGGTATCTATCTATCTATCTATCTATCTATCTATATACATACACAATGGAATACTACTTAGCCATAAAAAAGAACAAAATCGTCCCATTTGTAACAACAAACAGATGCTCAACAGCACTGCTCCTCAGGGAAACTCAAATTGAAACCACAATGAGAGGCCACTACGTATCCATCAAAATGGCTAAAATTTAAAGCACTGACAATACCAAGTGCTGGAAGAATTATGGGACAGTAAGAGCTGCTGTCCACTGCTAGTGAAAGAGTGCAAATTGGTAACCACCTTGAAAGACCGTCTAGGAGTATCTGCTGAGACTGGACATATATACGCCGTGGGGCAGCAATTCTGTTCTTAGATTTCCAACAGAAATGCATACATTTGTTCACCAAAAAACATGTATAAGAATGTTCATAGCACTGTTATTTTTAATAGCCCAAAATAGCCAGAAACAACCCCAATGCCCACCAACAGTACCATAGATAAATAAATTATGGTATCTCAACAACAGAATGATGTTCAGCAATGAGAATGAATGAACAACCACATCAACAAACGGCTGAACTGCACGAACATGATGGTGTTTGAGAGAAAGAAGCCAGGTACAAAGGAGAACCTAGGCATATTTCCATCTATAAAAAATTCAAAACCAGACACACCTACTCTGAGGATTTAGAAATCAGGATAGTGGTTACTTTTGGAGAGGAGTGGGTAGTGATGGTTGGGGTGGGGGGATAGGGAGCCCCGAGTGCTGGTAATGTTCTGCTTCTTAATATGATGGTGGCTCAATGGGTATACGTTTACTTTCTGAAAATTCACCAAGCTGAACCCTTTTGGTTTGTGTACTTTTTTTAATGTATGTTTTAATGCAACATTTTTTAAAAGAGAAAGGAATATACCTTATCAGATATACGATTTGCAAAAATATATGAAGGCAAATGATGTTGGGTGAATGAGTGGATGGAGACTTGATGGATGAATGGACAGACCGCTAAATGGACAACCGGATAGACTCACACCCTGTAAGACTATTTGAGCAAAGACAACTGCTGTGGCCTAAACCCCCCACCCCACAGGATATAAGGTTTATGTCAACTTATGTTCAAACAGGAACAGGGACAGGAAGGGCCATGGGGCATGGCTGAGCTTCAGCAGGACTCATACCAATGGCATCACCGGTGAGTTTCCAAGCCTTGACGTCCCGGTCCTGCCCAGCGCTGATAACCAGTTGGAAGCTGTCCACATACAGGATGTCTGCCACACTACCCAAATGGCCCTTCCAGGTAATCAGAAGCTTGGGGGGGACTAGGGAAATGGTCTGGCCAGCCACGACCTAGAAGGGACAGTACAGGAGAACTACTTATACCAAAGCCATCACACAGGCTCATCAGAGGGCACCGAGGACTGGAGGCAGCAGAGTCCACTGGAAGGGCCCCTGGACACGGGCCAGGGTTCTAGCTCTGGGACCATTCCCATGTTAACTTTCTGGTGACCTCAGGTGCGTCCCAGCACTCCTCTGGCCCCCACTGGCTCCTTTGGTAAAATCATAAAAGCCTTTGCATACTGCTATATTGTTTACCAAGTACCTCCATACGGATTCTTCCAGTGGAACATCACAACACGAGTCTCATCATTTCACAGAGGAGAGACAGGGACGTGCAGTAACAGCCCAAAGCCACCTAGCTAGAAAGTGATGGGGCTAGGACAAGAACCCAGGTCTTCCTCTAAAGATACTCAGCTGGGCACTGGGAGGAGAACAGGGTGAGTAAGGGGGTGATGTATCACGTTATACTATGAAGGAACAAACTCTACTAAACTGGAAACTGAGTGACAATATCCAAGACCATTTTTAAATAAAACAAGATAATTGAAGAGGAACATATTTTACCATATTCAAGCTTGTTAAGTCACAATAATAAAACTTTAAACAGAACAATGGAAGACAATAGGGAGCTCAGAAACCACCCAAATATACACAGAAAACTTTGGTGTAAGATAAGAGGGGCAGGAAGACTTGCGGTGACGGAGCGGACTGGACAAACAGTGCTGGAATGCCTGAGGAAGCATTTAGAGAAACTCACATCATTGTCACATGTCTTACAAGTAAAGAAACACTCCGACGGTCAAAGAATTCTTTTTAATGAAACCATAAAACATCTCAAAGAGGGGCCAGCCCAGTGGCGTAGTGGTCAAGTTCTCATGCCCCAGTTTGGTGGCTCAGCGTTCACTGGTTCAGATCCCAGGCACAGACCTACACACGACTCATCACGCCACGCTGTGGAGGCATCCCACATACAAAATAGAGGAAGACTGGCACAGATGTTAGCGCAGCACCAGTCTTCCTCAGCAAAAAAGAAAAATGAAGAAAAATCTGAAGAAAAGTGTGAGTGACTACTTATCTCTGAATTAAGAAAGTGATAGGCAATGAGAAATATCACAATGGGAGGAAAAATTGACCACAAAAAAATATTATAATTTTTAAATCATCATAAATGAAATTAAAAGGCAAATGACAAACTGGGGGGAAATATTTGCAGTGCCTATGACAATGAGTTAATATCTTTTAATATATTTTTAAATGATTATACATCATTTACAAAAGATGGTTACCACAATAGAAAAATGGGCAATAAACACTTATTGAATGCCTTCAATAAGCAAGGCACTCTGATGGACCCAGGGGACCCTCCTTCAGATGATACCGCTGATAACAAATACCTCATGTCGTCAAGGACGAAGCAAGACAGGCTAATAAAATACAAAACTCTCAATGTTCGGAAGCGTGGTGTGGCAGCACGCATTAACGTCCTGAGAAAGATTTACGTTCTTTTACATACTATTTCCTCGGGACAAACTGTTTGCAGATAAACAACTACAAACAAAAGACTCGTGAAAAAGCCTATTTGCTCCATCATTTTTACAGCTTTTAAACCCAGCTTTACTGAAATATAACTCACACACAATTTACCCAAAGTGCTCACCTCAGTGGTTTTTCGTACACACACAGTTTGCAACCACCATCACAATCAATTTTAGACCATTTCCTCACCCCAAAAAGAAAGCCTGTACCCACTCACGGTCACTCCTCATTCCACCCCCAGCTCTGGGAACCCCATAATCTACTTCTGTCTCCATAGATTTGCCTAATTCTGGACAGTCTGTATAAATGAAATCATACAAGATGTGGTCTTTCGTGACCGGCTTCTCTCACGGAGCACACCGTCTTCAAGGCTTCTCAGGCTGTGGCCTGTATCAGTACTTCACTCCTTCTTATTATTCAGTAACATTCCAATGTAGTGATAGCCCACAATTTATCCTTTCATCAGTTATGAACATTTGGGTTGTTTTCAAGTTTGGCTATCATGACTAATGCTGCTATAAACACGTGTACAAGATATCGTATAGACATATGTTTTCACTTCTCTTGGGTATACACTTAGGAGTGGCACTGCCGGGTCATAGGCTGACTCTATGTTTAACTTTTTGAGGAACTGCCAAACTGTTTTCCAAAGCGGTTGTTCCACGTTACATTCTCACCAGCAATGGATGAGAGTTCCAATCTGCCCATATCTTAGCCAACACTTATTATCTGTAGCCATCCTAATGAGCACGAAGTGGGATCTCATTGTGGCTTTGATAGGTATTGCCCTGATGGCTAATGATGTTCAGCATCTTTTCATGTGCTTATTGGTTATTTGGATGTCTTCTTTGAAGAAATGTTTAGATCCTTTGGCCATTTTTCAATTGGGTTGTCTCTTTTATTGTTGAGTTGTGTGAGTTCTTCCTATATTCTAGATACTAGTCTCTTATCAGATATATGATTTGCAAATATTTTCTCCCACTCTACAGGTTGCCTTTTCACTTTCTAGATGGTGTCCTTTCAGGCCAAAAGTTTTAAATTTTGATGAAGTTCAATTTATCTATTTTTTCTTTTGTTGTGTTTTTTGCTGCCATATCTAAGAAATACTGCCTAACTCAAGGTTGTAAAGATTTCTCTCTTGTCCTCTTCTAAGAGTTTTATAACTTTAGCGCCTATGGTCCATGATCCACTTGAAGTTCATTTTTGTGTCTGTTGTGAGGTACGTTTTTGTGTATGTTGTGACTTTGTTCTTTTGATGTGGATATCCAGTTTTCCCAGCACCATCTGTTTAAAAAGGCTATTCTCTCCTCCATTTGATTGTCTTGGCACCCTTGTTGAAAATCAATTGATGAGAAATGTTAGGGTTTATTTTTCGACTATTAATTCTATTTCATTGACCTATATGTCTGTCCTAACGTTAGTACCACACTATCTTTACTGTAGCTTTGCAGTAAGTTTTGAAATTGGGAAATGTGAGTCCTCCAACTCTGTTCATCTTTTCCAAGATTTTTTGGACTATTCTAGGTACTTTGTATTTTCATATGAATTTTAGGATCAGCTTGTCGATTTCTTCAAGAAAGGCTGCTGGGATTTTGATATAGATTATATTGAATCAATTTGGGAAATACTGCCATATTAGGTTAGATCTTCTAATCTATGAACATAGGATTTTTTCCAATTTATTTAGGTGTTCTTTCATTTCTTTCAACAATGTTTTGTAATTTTCAAAGTACAAGTTTTTCATTACTTTTGTAAATTCACTCCTAAATGTTTTATTCTATTTTAATACTATCGCAACTGAAACTGTTTCCTTAATTTCATTTTAAGATTGTTCACTGCTAATGTACAGAAATACACTGATTTTTTGTATATTGATCTTGTTCATGCAACCGTGTTTAACTAATTTGTTAGTTCTTATAGATTTTAGTGGATTCTTTAGGATTTTCTATGTATAAGATTTATGTCGTCTGAAAATAAAAAGGTTTTACTTCTTCCTTTCCAATCCAGATGTCTTTTATTTCATTTTCTTGCCTAACTGCTCTTCCAGTAAAACGCCGGAAGAAGAGGAAAGAGCAGACATCCTCATCCTGGTCCTGATCTTAGGAGGAAAGAATTTAATCTTTCACCATTAAGTATGATATTAGCTGTGAGTTTTTCATAGATACGTTTTATCAGGTTGAAGAAGTTTCCTTTTATTCCTTGTTAACTGAGTGCTTTTATCAGGAAAGGGTGTTGGAGTTTGTCAAATGCTTTTTCTGCATCTGTTGAGACGATTATGTGTCTTGTGTTTCTCATTCAATTAATATGGCATAACATTGCCATATTGATTTTGGACATTAAACCAACTTTGCATTCCTAGGATAGGTCTCACTTGGTCATGGTGTTTAATCCTTTTCATATGTTGCTGGATTCAATTTGCTAGTATTTTGTTGAGGATATTTGCATCTCTATCCATAAGATATATTGGTCTGTAGTTTTATTTTCTTGTGATGTTTTTGATTTTGGTATCAAAGTAATTCTAGCCTCACAGAAAGTTCTTTTGGAAGAATTTTTTAAGAAGTCGCATTAATTCTTCTCTAAGTATTTGTTAGAATTCACCAGTGAATCCATCTATATCTGGACTTTCTTTGTGAGATGTTTTATCACTAATTCAATCTTTTTACTTGCTATATTCAGATTTTCTATTTCTTCAGATTTTCTATTTCTTCTTGAGCCCATTTTGGTAGTTTGTATCTTCCTAAGAATTTGTCCATTTTCTGTCATTTTTTGACAATGAAAAGTTAGAAACCATCCTATTATCCAACAATAGGTAACAAGTTAAATAAATGATTGTAGGTCTATAAAGTGAAATATTACTTAATCATTAGAAAGCTTGATTTTCAAAAAATATTTGATGCTATAGGAAATTCTAGTTACATACAATATAATCCCAATTTGTTTAAAGTATATCCGTATAAAACTAAGAGCAGATGGTCAGGAACACAGACTCCGGAGTCAGACAGTCTTGGGTTTACTCTCAGGTCCAAACTGGCCGCTGTGTGAGCTTAGACATGTCCCTCCAGCTCTTCAGTTTTATCTTCCTCATCTGAAAAATAGTATCTCCCTCACAGAGTCATTATGGGGATTCAATGAGAAGATACATAAAAGCACTTATCACAATCACTAAAACATAGTAAATAAATGACACATTATTGTTGTTATTATAATGCTTATATTAACATTGTAGATTCCTCATATACTGAATCCATGGGTAACCAATTCCCAACAGATCTGAATGCAGTGAAATTCTCTTCTTATTGAAACTAGGCTAGACATAATATATTTGTGCAGGGAGTCAAGAGGCACCTAAGACTGCAAGATGGCTATCAAAATTGAAAATGCATACAACTCTTTGACCTAGCAATCCCACTTCCAGGAATTTATCCTACAGACATTTTTGTCACATATGTAAAATAATATATTCACTATTCACTTTTATCTAAGAACAAAAGACTGAAAACAATCTCAATTTCCCTTAAAAGGGAATTATATCAATAATATATCCTATGGTGTACTACACAGCCATAAAAAAATAATGTACTGATATGCAAAAATCGCCAAGATATATTATAGAGTTAAAAAAGCAAGGTGAGGGGCCGGCCCAGTAGCGCAGCAGTTAAGAGCGGACGTTCCGCTTCGGCAGCCCAGGTTTCGGCGATTTGGATCCTGGGTACGGACCTACACACTGCTTGTCAAGCCATGCTGTGGCAGGCGTCCCACATATAAAAAGTAGAGGAAGCTGGGCACGGATGTTAGCTCAGGGCTGGTCTTCCTCAGCAAAAAGGGGAGGATTGGCAGTAGTTAGCTCAGGGCTAATCTTCCTCAAAAAAAAGAAAGAAAGAAAGCAAAAAAAAGCAAGGTAAGGGCAAGCCCCATGGCCAAGTGGTTAAGTTCACATGCTCCACTTCACGGCCCAGGGTTTCACTGGTTCGGATCCTGGGCGCAGACATGGCACCACTCATCAGGCCATGCTGAGGTGGCATCCCACATGCCACAACTAGAAGGACCCACAACTAGAATATACAACTATGTGCTGGGGGGCTTTGGGGAAAAGAAGGAAAAAACAAAAAAGAAGATTGGCAACAGTTGTTAGCTCAGATGCCAATCTTTAAAAAAAATAAAATAAAAAAGCAAAGTGAGTACTGTGTGTATGACATGCTACCTTCATGTAAAAAAAAGAGGGAAATAACTTTACACATTTGTGTTTGCACAAGTAAACACCAGGAAAATAAACAAAAATCAACAGAAGTGGTTAATTCCGGGAACAAGGACTGGTTTTGGGGGAGGACAGCAGTGGGACTAAGACGACTCCTCATCATGAGCCTTTGCACACCGCCTCATTTTTTAACTTTCACTGATGTATAACACACATACAGGACAATGTACACATCATAAATGCACCACTGAATGAATTTTTTACAAACAGAATGTGATGGTATGATCAGACCTGGGTAAGGAAACAGAGAGCTGTCCGGCCCCTAGAACCTCACTCCTTCCAGCCACTCCAACCCCCAACGAAGATAATCACTTCTGATAGGATAGCTTTGTTTTGCCTGTTTTTGTACTTGACATAAATGGAACTATAAAACATACAAGATATACTCTCTTGTGTTTGACTTCTTTTACTTAAATTGTTTGAAGAATTTCTCATTTTGTAGCAAATGGTTGTGAGATCATTCACTTCCAATGCTGGATGTTATTCTACATAGTGTGTATACTACAATCTATTTTTCTATCTACGTTGATGGGCATTGGAGTTGTTTCAAATGTGGAGTTATCACACATCATAATCCTGTCAACATTCCTATTCACGTTTCTTAGAGAACAGATTTCTCTAGGGTATGAGCGTAGGAGTGGGATCGCTGGGCCGCAGAGTAGGCATACATTCAGCTTTAGAAGCTACTGCCAAACAGTTTCCCAAAGCAGTCACACCAACTTACATTCCTACCAGCAAGGGAAATTCCAGCTGATCTATATCGTTGTCAGCATTTGGTATTGCCTGTCTTTTAGTTTTAGCCATTCTAGTGGGCATGTAGTGGCATCACATTGCGGCTTTAATTTGCATTTTCCTGATAACTAATGAAAGGTGCTCAACTTCAGCAGTCATCAGGAAAATATCAAGTGATTTTTGAACTATGTATATGAATTACCTACTCAAGGAAATACATAAGTATTTTCATTATTTTTAGAAAGAATTCGTGACTCCAGGGCCCTCATTGCAAAGATCAAAGCACAAGGAATGGGTGTGTGCGTGTGTGTGTTTACATATGCATGTGGTTGTATTTAATGTGTGCACACTTGTGTTTTACTGGTTAAGGGTGACTTCTGGTTAACAGAAACTTCTCTGCATCAACCAGACAACCCTGAACAGGAAACATGAGACTCAGAGCCTCAGTGAGAGAACTGTGGTCCTGGCTCATTAATGGGGCTCAAAGGCACTTTTCTGAGCAACCATCCAAATCATCTTCCTACCTCCTTCTCCTTCAAGGGGACGTAGTATGGGAGGCTGGTCCGGATCCGTTTAGGAATTAAGAACTGGAACTTGTTTACTCCACTGTGTTGGGATGACCGCTTGTCAGTGGGTGTGCAGTAATCCTTGATGTCCCAGATCTAGGCACAAAGTGTGGGTTACTGTAGCGGTGACCCCAACACCAGCTCACTCTGTGGGCCCTCCCCCACACCATTTCTCCTCACTTTAGGGGGCAGTTCTTACTCACACCTCTCAGATACCCAGACATTCAGAGCCAGAAGGGGCCCACGGGATCTCAGCTAGCAGGCAGAAAGGGTGTGACTGGCCCAAGGACAAGATACTCTTGCCTCATGTCTCACAATGCATGAAATCAGTTCCAGAGACAGCTGATCACAGATCAGATGCATGGTTGGAGGGTGAAGGAGTTGTAGGAAGAGAATGATGGAGCACAGGACCCACTGGGGAAGGCTTCTTGGAGGCCCTTTTGAATCATGCCCTCCCTCATTTCACTGGGCACATCAGAGCAGGAGAGGGCTTCCAAGGTAACCCACCCTACCCTCTACTGTTTTACAAATGAAACCAGTAGCCAGAAGGAGTAGGGACTAGGCTAGGGCCACATGTGGCAAAGAGGTGGCCAGAACTTGGCTGACGCCAGCTCCTCAATCTTAATGCCAATTCTTCCTCACCTTGATGTGTCCTTTATTATCCCCTGTGACAAGGATGCAGTCATTTTCATCAGTGGCCATGGCGCCCACAACCACGTCCCACTTGTCTTCCAAGTCCACAGGGAACTTCCCCAGCAGGCCACCATTCCCATGGATGGACCAGGCATAGATGCAACCATCCGCGCAGCTGCTCAGCAGGGCGGCTGTGTGTGGCAGGCGAGGCCTGGTCTGCAGGAAGATTATCTGTACAAAAGATGTGAGCCTGCTCAGCAGTGCTGCCTGCTGGGCTCACCCTAACCGCTGTCCACGGTGCTGAGGGGCCCCGGCCAATCACCAGATCCAACTGGTCCCCCAACTTCCTGGATGCCCAGTGAGAATGGTAATGGGACACCACCTTTCCTACCTGGCTAGTGACAGGAGCATTTTGCTGGACTATGAGCTCCCTGAGGCTAGGGAACTGTGTCCTTTTTTGTTTAGTACTTTATCCTCAGCAATTGCAATGGTGCCTGACACATGGCACATGACCAATGAATGGTTATTAAATGAAGACACACAAGTTTGATTTGTCCTGGGCTCACACAAGATTTTCCAAGTCCTGTAACTCAACTCAAAGTGATTTGGAGAACGAACTCATTCCTCTTCATACATTTCTAGGTGATATGCTCATATTTTCCAGCCAATTGTCAAGAAAGCATTTTATCCAAATTCTTCTTCAAGTCTTGATTTGACCATGCCCTTTGCTAATTCCCCCCTCTGCTCACTGTCACCTTACATGTCACCCCTGTGGTCCACTTGGGGGCCACTGTGGGAAGTGACTGCAAGACGAGCATGAGAAGAGAGCGCTTACCTGGTACCCACCCTGCATGCGGCAGAGAGTCTGGTCATGGGGGGTGAAGTGAGAGGCCTCCCCACCTCTCCTGAGTCAGAAATTATAGTATGGTGGCTTATGTGTCCCCAAAACAAGTCACTACCACCAACAACAAAAACCCTATTTCCTAACTGTCATAGAGATCTAAAACAAAACGCTCAAACTGCTTCCCATTGGCCCAGGTGCCAAGGTCACAAAACCAGGAGTCCTTAAAGCAACAACGAAGGGCAAGCATTTCCTCACTTCATGCAAGTGTACTTGTGCACCATACAAAACGTGGACAGCACAGACAGATGAAAAGAAATTAAAATTACCCACTGAATCCCAGAAAGAATCACCATTAAGATTTTAATGCATTTCCTTCCAGCTTTTTTCTGATTGCATTGTCTACAAAGACTTTTACCAGATCTTTTAAAATTATGAAATATACATGCATGAATAGACAAATATACCAATGGAACAATAGAGAGGATCCAGAATAGGTTACAGAAGACTATGCTGGGGCCCAGGATAGGCCACCCCAAAATATCCTACAATAGCATACTGATTATTTTGAATTAAAGTTACTTGAAAAACAAAAAGGGCAGTCTGACCCAGCTGTCTCTGTTCCCCTGAAGGCAGGAAATCAATCTCCTCTGTGAGAGGCGCTCTCCCTGCATCCTGATCCCCAGAGCCAGGGATTCAGGACAGAGGAGCCGGCATAAACAGACCTTGCTAATTAACGACCTCAAGCCTAAATTCTGCTTAAATTCTTCACTATTTACGTACCTCAAATCTAAGTGTCTTTGTCCTGTCAATTCCTCACAAATTTTTGTTTCTTTGTGTAGAAGATATATATACACTGCCTGCTTTGTTCACTCTCTGAGCAGGATTTCTCTGTGATCTCCAATATGTACACATTAAACTGGGTTTTTCTCCTGTTAATCTGGTCTTGCATCAATTTTACTATTAGTCCAGCCATAAGAACACAAGAAGAGAAGAAAGGGAAATTTCCCCACTTTAACTGCTATAATATGTATGAATGATGGAATCCTAAGCCAGTGGAGAAAAAGTAAACTGTTCAATAAGTGGTATTTGAACAACTGGCTACCAATTTAGAAAAAGAAAATTAGATTCATACATCACACCTTACATAAAATTACTTAGATGGGACAAAAAACTAACTAAAAACATATAAAATCATAAATGTCTAGAAGAAAATATAACAAATTTTCCTGTGATCTTGAGATAAACAATGCCTTTCTCTATTGTCAGAAAGGAAAATAACAAAGATGGCTAGATAAAAATTAAAACTTCAGTGTGATACCACAAAGGCAGATGAAGTGTAAATATTTGAAAAATACAACAAGCCAAGGATTCATTTCCAGAGCATATAAAGAGCTCCAAGAAATTAATACAAAAAAGAATGGACAAAGCATATGAACAGACATTTAAATTCACTGAAGAAATACAGACGTCTAACAAATATAAAAAAAAAGCTCAACATCACAAATAGTCAAAGAAATATCAAAAAACAATGCTATTTTCCACCTACCAGAGTGACAGAAATTAAGAAAAGGCTGCTGTCCAGCTCTGGCTCTGTGTGAGGACAAAGGCAGAGGCACACGCTGTTGAAGGGAATGGAGACCATCACAGTCTCCCTGGAGAGCAAACTGGCCTGATGTGTACGCAAGGAAGACAATCCTTTACCTTCTAGGTCCTTCTGGCTGGTCTACGAATTAAATTGACATGAGCCAGAATAACAGGAGAAAATCAAACAAAGTTTGATAATATGTATACATGGAAGTAAACCCAAGAAAAATGGCCAAGGTCAACACCTTAAACATCATCCTCAGCTAAAGACAAAGGAGGATGTTGGGGTGGGGGTAGTCAGTTACGGGAGATTACCAGAAAAAGTACAGTAAGCAAGTGTAAGGTTATTATGCAGATTTAAGTCCTTGCCTTCCACATTGATAAGAGTTTCTAGAGATAAGGTCGTCCCCCTCTTCCTGGTACAGAGAGGAAGAGATCTTACAGATGGAGACTTCCCTTACAAATGTAAATGTTTCTTACAAAAGGTAACTTCTACTTGGTTTTCAGAGCTTCTCCCCTATCTGCACTTTCTTAAAAGTAACCAATCCAATTATGTTAAGTGAAATAAGCCAGACAGAGAAAGACAACCTCTGTATGACTCCACTCATATGTGGAAGTTAAACATGTGGACAAAGAGAACAGATTAGTGGTTACCAGGGTAAAGGGAGGTAGGGAGTGGGCACAAAGGGTGAAGTGGTGCACCTACAATATGACTGGCAAATAATAATGTACAACTGAAACTTCACAAGGTTGTAAACTATCATAATCGCAATAAAAAGTAAAAAAAAAAGTAACCAACCCAAAATAATCCTCATGCCAAAGAGACATATCTTGAGGTGGCCAATTCTGCACCCCAACGACTGATCACAGCATGAACTGTGCACACTTGCTGACCCACTAGTCCCACTTCTGGGAAATCTGGCATAACTGCACAGACAGATCCATAAGGATCTCAAATTGCACCATTGTTCGTAATAGTGAGAAACTAGGAACAACTTAAAAGTCTGTCAATTAGGCATTCATTAAGTAAATTATGGCAAATCCAAAAAAACACACTGCAGCCAGGGGCAGATTTACTAGTGAAGTTCATGAAGTTCAAGGCGAAGGTCAAGTTCAAGCCCCTTCTAAGGTCCTGGGAAAACCAGCAACATTTGGTGACTGCTCTAATTGTCAGCTCTGAAGGCTTCAGAATTTGTTGTCATTTGTTTTCTTATTCTAAACAAATTTTCACTTTTGTACTAATTTTTTGTGCATAATTTTGTGTTATTTTTCTTAAAGATTGACTCCCAAATTGTACAAATTTCAGGCTCCAAAAAACCTAGATCGGCACCCCGTACGAAGCTATTAAAAAGAATGAAGTAGATAGACATGCAGGCACTGAGAGGAGAAGTCGTCTACTGTACATGGCTAAGTCAAAAAAAAGCAAACAGCTCAACTACAGTCTCAAATGCTCCCAGTTTTGTTTGAAAACCAAAACCATACCTGTGTGTATATATAGTATATAGGCATTTAAAAATAAATCTCAAAGACGCACATTTGATACTTTGTAGTAGTCACTACTATACTTTAAGGAAATTTTTAAAGTTTTGTAATAAGCAACCCAAACAACTTGAAATCAACAATCCAAAGTAACATACGCACCCCTATGTTGATTGCAGCACTATTCACAATAGCCAAGACATGGCAACTATCCAAGTGCCCATCGACCGATGATTGGATAAAGAAGATGTGGCATATATACACAATGGAGTGCTACTCAGCCAGAAAAAAAGACAAATCACCCCATCTGTAACAACATGGAAGGACCTGGAGAGAATTATGCAAAGAGAAATAAGCCAGACTGAGAAAGACAAACACCAGATAATGTTACTCATATGTGGAATATAAAGAAGCACAGGGACTAAGAAACCAGTTCAGTGGTTACCAGGGGAAGGGGGGTGGGGGGTGGGCACAGGGGGTGAAGGGGAGCACTTATGTGGTGACAGACAAGAAATAACGTACAACTGAAATTTCTCAATGATGTAAACTATTATGAATTCAAATTTTTTAAAAAATTTGTAATACGCATACTCCAGATCATTAAGTTTTCCCCTAAAATGGGGTTCCTCATAGCTGCACAGGATTCACCAAAACGATATGCCACAAAGAGCTCCTATTTCTGAACTGCAGAAAGCTGAGGCTTCCTCCCCAAGCCTTCCTGCACCGCCCTGGGACAGCTAGAGCTGGCGGGAGTGAGGTGAAAGGATGGTGGCAGCCTCAGAGAGGGCCGTAGGCCCCAAAGGGAGCACACAATTGGGGCTGTGTGGCCAGTGTCAGGAGTGTGCACAGTCAGGACGCTGGGCCCTAGGCAGGACAGAGCGGGACCCGTGTGGCTGGGAGGCAGGTAACCGACACTATTCCTTTTGCACTCTGCACCTGGTCCCTGAAACCTCAAACGTATCCCTCTGCTCATTTTGCAAAGAGCTGCTGGACTGAGGTTGGGCATTCCAGCCTCCCTCAGTCCAGTGGTCCCGATGGTTCTCAACCACAGAGGGACTAAAGGCCCCTTCAGAAGCAGCTGAGGCTACACCCGGGCTGGGCTTCATACCTTTCAGAGCAATTTGCCACTTCCCACCTCTTTGGTCCTCACCACTAGGGAGAGGGCCCAGGACGGGGCCTCATCTAGAGTGTAAGGGACACAGCTGTGCCTGGATCCATGTCCTTGCCTCCTTCCCAGTGCCCTTTCTGCCATACCCCACAGTCTTCGGAGGCCAGACAGAAATGGTGAGAAGGAAGACCAGACAGACGAGACACTCTCCCAGGTGTCCTTGCCCCAGCCCACTCCCACCCCTCGTCCACTAAGGAAAGGCCGGGACCAAGGGTGACCCAAGAGCTCTGGACCCTCTCCAGGGCACCATCCTGAGAAGTGTCACTCTATCTGCCCCCCAGCTCCTCAGAGGGAAGAGACTTTGCAGGTCAAGGAGCAGTGGGGGTGAAGACAGAGCTCTTAGGAGCCAGGGGCAAGGGTCAGCATCAGAAGTAAGCCCACTTCAGACAGTGCCCGGCACATGGAGACGCTCAATGAATAACTGTGCCCTGACAGGACGAGGTCACCAACCCAAAGGTGGGCTGTAAGTCCCCGATCGGATTCACAGGTTGAAAGAGACGGGGTCTTCTGGGCAATTCTGCTTCCAGGAATCCATCCTTTTGATACTCACACAAGTGCACAGAAATGTATGCACAGGGATGTCCAGTGCAATGCAGCATGTAAAGTTAAAAACTAGAACTAACCTGCCTATCAGTGGAAGACTGGCTTAACAGTTTATGATGCCTCCAAACGATGGGGCATGGTGCAACTATTAAAAAGAATGAGATAACAAAAGAATAAGCTGAATAAAAATTGCTGGTGTGAAAATATATCCAGGATACACAATTAAACAACGAAAAAGCAGGACAGCTATAATTTAGCTATAATTTTATGTCACTGGTCTAAAAATAAAAAGGACACAAGCTAAACCAATCCGTTAGCAGTGACTGTGACTACTGTGGGGATGGCATGGACTGTGGGGAGACACAGGGGACCTTTAGTTTTTACTTTGCACACAAAGTAGTTTTTCTTTTCTTTCCTTCTGTCTTTCTTTTTTTACCAATCAGCATTATTACTTTTTAAAGCTTTTTTAAAGGGTTTTTTTCTTTGGTGAGGAAGATTGGCCCTGAGCTGACATTCATTGCCAACCTTCCTGTTTATGCTGAGGAACATTAGTTAAAGGCATTTTTAAAAGAGAGGAGGGGCCGGCCCTGTGGCTGAGTGGTTAAGTTCGCACACTCTGCTTCAGAGGGCCAGGGTTTCACCAGTTCGGATCCTGGGCATGAAGACGGCACCACTCGTCAAGCCATGCTGAGGCGGCGTCCCACACGCCACAACTAGAAGGACCTACAACTAGAATATACAACTATGTACAGGGGGGTCTGGAGAGAAGAAAAAAAGAAGACTGGCAACAGATGTTAGCTCAGGTGCCAATCAAAACAATAAAAATGTAACAAAATAAAAGAGAGGAAACCACATTCAGAACGTGGAGGAGAGAATATCCAGCCCCTCAGAGCCCTCCACTCCCCCACCACAGGACCCGGCTCTGCAGGGCACTGCTCCCCTGTTCCTGAGTGCCTGGTCTCTGGAGCTGGGTGAGGGGGCACTCCTGCCCACCCTAACATAACTCTGATTCGTATTTTCACTGGGCTCACGTTAAGGACTTAGGAAACCTAGTCTCTGAATTACACTATCTCTGCAGATTAAAGCCGGAAGGGGCCTTAGGGGTCACCTCAACCATGGTGACACAGTGAGGGGCATCCAGGGTCAGAAAGGGGAAAGGCACAGGAGGAAGAGAGAAGAACAGAGGACTGGATGCACTCATGTGCTGTACCAAACACCCTACAGAGCCCCAGAGGGCATTTAATGGGATTCTGGGAATGCTGCTTCTCCCACCTCCCAGTCCAGCCCCCCAACCAGGAGGGGACACTGGTCACCTCCCTAGACAGAACCCCCATACCCAGGGAGCACCCCCCAGACAGAGCAGCCCTGAAGCCAGAATCCTCAGCAGCACCATCCTCTCCTCCATGCCTCTCCAGGCCCTGGGGAGAACCAGGCTGGGCCCCTCAGGTCCCCCAGGCTCATAAGCACTGCATTTCCCGGCCCCATCCCAACAGTTGACCCCCCGGCTCACACCCCAGACCCTGCCTAAGCCTGGACAACCTTCTCCACCGATGCATTGGACTGCAGCGATATCTTCTTCATGAGTTCCCCTTTTCTCTTTTCAGCCTCTGTTAAAAGTGACTGTGTGCCACGCGGCATTCTTGACGGCTTGGGGCTGCCAGTGTTGAGAGGTTTCTGGAAAGCAAAATGGGCCTCCAAGGTCATCATGAGGGGGTCCCCCTACCCTACGGGGGAACAAAGACCAGAGGCAGATGCTGAAAGAGCAGCCACCCCAGCCCCATTGAGTAGACACACCACGCTGTGAAAGGTACAGCCAGTATCTGACGGATCCTCTGATCCACTCTGAGGCTGGCAAGTCTCATTTTAAGTTACCAGCAGCTTCCACTCTCAGAGCAGAGACCTGAGTTTGCCTTTGGGGAAGCCCCCTTCTCAGTCCCACAAGAGACAGCTGGCTAAAGGTGAGGATCGTGGGGTGTATATACCCAAGGTTCTAGAAGATCTGAATGCAGTGGTGCGGCCCTAATACTTCGAAGGTGGTATGAGCGTCTTATAGTAACGTACAGTGTGAGCATCTCACAGCAGAACCGTGTTCTAGCAGGTCATGTGGGATCCAGGTCTGGGCTGCTATGCCTGACTAGGATTGCGTGTTTGGGGAAGGAGGGGTTTCTCATTCAAGCCTCAGCTCCCAGGAACTGGAATCAGACTTCAATTGCTGAAAGAATCGGACTGGCTCCCCAAGCCCCACCCAAGATTACTGTATTGAGGGTCTGAGGCCAAACCACCCCTGTGAGTAGGGAGAGCAATTCCCCTGCTCTTTCCCCCTACTGCCCCCAAAACAGGACCATCAGTCCAGCCTGGAAGGGTTAACCATGGGGCAGAGACCAGGGCTCAGAGGAGGAGGGAAGTGGTTCCCCTGCATCTGGGCCTCATGCCCCTGAGCCCGGTCCCCAGGGCAGTGAGACTTGCTGGGGGTGGTAGGCAGGCCCAGCGCCTCCTCTCTACCGGGGCAACGTGAGCTGGAGGCCTGAGAGAGCAGCCCAGGAGCTGACCGCTGGTGTAGGCTCCCTGGATTGTCTTCCCTCCAAGTCCCGGCCCCAAGCTTGCACAGCCTGGGGTCTGGCATCAGCCGTGCTCTGGGAAGGGACTGTGCCCAGGCTCGAGGCAGCAGAGCAGGCTAGACACTGTGCCTAATCAGGAGGGGCCTTGTCCGTGTCAAGACAAGGGAACTGACGGACCTAAAGGCGCTCCAGAAAAATCTCCTCCAAGTGAGAAAACAAACACACAACAGCAAACTCAGGGGTCTGGAGAGTGAGGGTGGTGGCTGGGTTCGGCACTCGCTCCCACCTGCAGGGGCACAGGCCTGCCTGGGTCCTTGTCTCTGGATTGTCTCATCACCGGGGGGGCTGACGTCAGGGTCCGTCTCAGGTTGGCATTGGCCACAGTCTTCTCACTGGAGTCCTGGGGCTGCTCTGAGCTCCTGTGGGCCCACGTCAGCCGCAAGCAGGATTTGCTGGGACAGTGCATCTGGCCCAGGAAGTCGTCCGCTGCTCGCACCTGTGCCACAGAGTGAGCAGCCTGAGGCACTGCAGTGTCCCAAAGGCAAGTGCAGAGTGCCTGGCCCCACGCTGCCACCACATGGCTCTCCAAGGGCCCCAGGGCTGGCTTCCCTGAAATGCAGGACCCATAAAGGCCTTGAAACAGAGCTTATAACCCTGAGTGCCCCCAGGCAAGAGACTGTTCCCATGAGGAACTCAGTCCCCCCGTCTGTAAAATGGACAGTGGTTTCCAAATGTTTTTGAGGTTGTTTTTAATCTTAAGGGAAATTCCAAAGTGTAAGATTGATAGAAAGCTGAGCTGCTCTGGGAGAGGCCCCTGCAATAGCCTCCTAGCCTCTCCCCTCAACACATTTGGAAAACTACTGGATGAGGTGGCCTTTAAGGCCCCTTCCAGCTTTGATCTGCAAAGATACAGTAATGCAGAGACTGTATGGGTTTCCTGGTGCCCACGCGAGCTCAGTGAGCCTGGAGTGGTAACATGTAACAGCAATGGGTGAGGTGTGAGCCACCTTAAGGACAGGGTAATCTACCCAAGAGAACAAGACAAGCACACCAGGCATGGAGTCAGACTGCCTGGGTTTGGATCTATCACTCCTTGGTTTTGTGACCTCAGGCAAGATGCTTAACCTCTCTGTCCCTCAGTTTCCTCACCCGTCAACTGAGAATTATAGAAACTACCACCTACCTACGTAGCTCCCAATCTCCTCCAGAACAAGTCCCCCCAGTCCCCTCTCCTTCCCGGGGTGCTCCCTACCCCCAGGCCCACAGCCGAGAGAAAGGAGAGAGGAGGGGTGTTCCTGTTGACCATACCCTCTTGGGCGTCAAGGGCAAGGGGCTCTCAGAAGCATTGAAATTGAAGATGGGCCTGAACATGCTGACATTCCAGAAGAGGATGTCCCCGTTGTAGGAGGAGGTCCCGAGGAACTGGTTCTGGTACTTGGCCATGCTCAGGACGTCCTCCTTGTGGAAGGTCTGCCAGTGGTAGGACAAGAGCACTGGCTTGGCCTTGTGGAACCTGCACACATGCCAGAGGCAGGAGAGCTGAGAGAGCAGCCTTAGTGCTCCCCCGGGGAACACCGAGGCCTTTAGGATTCTGGGAGCCGACTCAGAGGAGGACGCTCAGGCGTCGGAGCAGGCTGAAGCCCTGCCCCACCGACCTCATTTACTAAGCACCCACTGTGTGCCTCCTATAAAGGCCCTGTCCTGGGGCTTTACAGAAACTAATCTTACAGATTCACCCCATTTAGACACTCGAGCAAGGACTCAGGTTTAAAGAAGGGGAGACCACGGCCCTGGAAAGGCCCTTTGGAGAGGAAGGGGCCTTGCACATGCTGTACTCCTGCCTGGAATGTTCCTCTGTCCCAAGCCCTCGCTGCTTCACTGAGACCTCTCCTGCTCATTCTTCAGATCCCACTCCACCCACGACATCCTCAGAGGAGCCTTTTCTGACCACCTAAGGCGGAATCAGATTGCCGTCCCCTCCCCGTAGAAACTCAGCAGACTTTATCAATAGAAATGAAGTTATTTGATTAGTCTCTGCCTCTGACTAGAAGCCCCAGGAAGACGGAGACTCCATCCTTCTTGTTTATACCCAACCCCAGCACCTAGCACAAAGTCTACAACATATCAGCCTCAAGAAGTGATGAAGAAATCCATCAGTAGATGAAGCATTGGACATTACCCATCACTCATTTCCTGCCTGGAGTTTCAACCAGCAGCAACGCCAGGAGTGAGGAGCCCGTTGGAAGTAGAGAGAATGGTCAGCTGCCCTTATCCACCCACACGCACCTTGCTACTCACCTGAAACAAGTGATTCTCTTACTCCACCCAGTCACGTAGAACACATTGTTCATATGGACAATCCCACTAATCTGTTGAAGATGAAAGAAAGAATGCTAAGGCACCTCAGAGAAAACGGCCCGGGCCCTGAACGTCTTCCTAGCGGTATCAAGCAAGAAGTCCAGACTCTCCATGATGACAAGAATCCCCCAGAGGCGGTGCCACCATCTATTTCTCAGAGTGCTCTCACATCCCATCATCTCACTTGATGGACTTGGAGGAGGCAGACAGCATAGGCATCCATGTGCATTATTTAGGGGGATAACTGGGAAACAGACAAGTGACTTGGATCAGGTAAGTAACTGAGCGATAGGATCTGGACCAAACCCCTGGCTGCTTGGCCAAGTGCTCCTTCTGAGCTGGTTAAAGGGCTGTGTCACAGGCGTTAGTAATGGGCTCAAGTTCCAAAGAGGGACTGCTGGCTTTGCTCCATGCCACACCCACAGACTATCCCTAGAACCCTGGCAGGCATTTCCCAAGGAGGGGTGAGCGTGGGTGCCTCTGAACCCGACCCCAGCTAGAAACGCAATCCAGAGCCCTCAGCCGTGGGCTAAGAAGAAAGGAAGGAGGAGCCGACACTTGTAGACAGGTACTAAGCACAGGCCCTGTCACCTATCATCATTTTATAGGTGAGGACACAAAGGTTCAGGGAGGCACAAAGCCAGGCTGTCTATGCACAGCCATTCAGGGTGGCACAAAAAATACTATGTCCCCGGGTTATGGAAGCTGTGCTGTGCTTCTCAAGAGGCGCCCCCGGCCCCGGCTGACCGCCCGGACTGACCTCCAGCTGATCCTGGGAGGGGAAGGTCAGCAGGCATTCGCCGATGCTGTGGTTCCACATCTTCACGGTGCCGTCCTGCAAACCTGTGAGCAGGCACCGCTCCGACTCATCCAGGGACATGGCAGTCAGCTCCACGTCCTCGTCACCGGTCACAGAGAACTCCAGCATCCTCCTGCCCGTCACCATCTCCCACACGCTCACTATGCCACTCAGGGAGCCACTCACCACCTGCAGGGGAGCACACGGCTGGGGCTCCTGGCGAGGAGAGCGCCCCCACTCCCAGGGGCGGCCTCTACACGTCGGGCTGGCTTTAGACTGAGAAGACAGTCATTCAGGGCCCCTGCTGCAGGAGAAGCCCCTCTTGAAACAGGCCTTCCTCTGCTCTGTAGCACAGGGCAGAGCAAACTGGCACAGCTCTTTTAGAAGACACCAATTTAGTGAAATCCCCTTTAACTTAGAAATGGCATCTATCAGAATCTATCCAGAGAAAATAACCTCTAACTTGGAGAAGACGTTTACTGAAGCATCATTAATCATAGGAAAAACAAAAAACGGGAAACGCTAACTGCCCCCTAAGTAGGAAAACGCTGAGAGTAAAGGATGGTCACGGGACTTGATGCAACATCTACTGCCACCACAACCGGAACAAGGCAACAGCAGCAGGCGAGGCTGTTTCAGAAGACCCCTCCTGCTGAGAACATCCAGGAAAGCTGGGGGAGGGATGTTTTTGCAAGCTGGTTGAAGACACTGAAGAGCCCTAAGGTATGCAGGATGGTGGTGCCGGAGCCAGGATGGGAGGGAAGCCCAGAGAGGTGAGCTCTGGCCCCGTGTGGCCAAGGGTAAGGCAGCCTGCCCTGCCTGGAGCGCAGGCCAGAAAAGAGGTCACCAGGGGAGTGGGCAGAGGGCCCAGGAGCCCTTTCTGTTCCTACACTTGAGAAACCATGTGCTCAGCTGCCCTGCCTGACCCAGAGATCTCTACTCAGGACCAGGGTGCTGTCTGTGGCCTGGGCCTCCCTCCCTTCCCACAGTGGACAAAGCCAAACGAGGGCTTCCCGGGAAAACGGCACCCAGGAACAGCACCCACCCTGAGAGCCTTGCAGAGCAGTCACACCCAGTGTGCCATCTTACCCTCCGTGTAAGCAAGGTGGCTCCTCCAGAACAGACCCGAGGCAGTGGCCAGGGGCACACAGGCCTGGAGGAATTAGGATCCGCTGACCAAGCAGTGGGGCTCCGACATCCTCTTGGGCCGGCCCCTCTGCAGGGCTGCCTCTCGTCCGCACCCTGCCGCCCACACCACCATCAAATCCCCACCGCCTGTCCTGACCACTCCGTGGACAGGATCTGGACCCAGCGGGAGGCTGCGGTGCCACCCGTGTCACCGGCACTCCCGCCAGCCTAAGAGGCAGCTCGGGCCCACTCACCTGCTTAAAGAGCTTGCTGTAGAGGACGTTGCACAGCGGGGTGCTGTGGGTCGTGATCTTCTCCCCGGCCTTCCCAGGCCCCTGGGTCTCTAAGTACCCTTTCAGGATCCCAATCTGCAGGGGTGGGGAGAGGGGCAGCAGCTGGGCAGGTAGAGGGCTCTGCCCTCAGTGACTGGCCCCCGGGAGAAACTCCCAACAAACGGACACCCAGACATCCTGACTGCACGCAGGCCTGGGCCCAGCAAGGCCCCACGGCTCTCAGCATGCCTGCTGATATGTACCTCTCACCTCTACTCCACAGGCCCAACTCTCAGAGAGTGGGGCTCCCAAACCCTAGTGTTCCTAGAACCCCAAAGTCCAAGTCCAAATTCCCTCCTATAACTTCTGAGAAGCATAAAGCCTCAATCTGATATCCCCTCCTCCAGGAAGCCTTCCCTGACTACCCTGCCCCAGGCTAGGCTAAGGATCCTATCTCTGTGTTCCATGAAGCCCCTAGCACACATCTCCATCATAACACACAGCATTTTCTGCTAAAATTATCTGTTCTCCTTCTATCAGCTGAGTTCCTCGAGAGATGGGACAGTGTCTAATTAATATACTCTCTGCTTCTGACAAAGAGCAGGGGGTTGACGTTTGATGACTTGAAATGAACTTCAAAGGTCCATTTAATTCAACAAATGCCGGCAGCCAGCCCAGCACTCAGCAGAGATGAAGGAATCCACAACCTCCCTTCTCAAGAAACCTGCCGTCTGGGGGACAGACAGCCAAGGGCACAAGGATGACGTATGTGTCCCCTGACAGGGTGGCCTGGCCAACGGAGGGGACAAGGCCTTAGTGGGGCTACCCCTTCCTCTCAAACACAAATGACCCCCTCGTCCCCTTTCTAGACAGAACCTCCCCATCTTCTGGCAGCCCCCTGAGCTCCCATCTCGTCACAGGCCCCACCGTCACCCGGGACAGCCTGCCCCTGTGCTTCTCCCACTCTGTCCTGTCCTCTGGGACACATGGGCACCAGCGAGGTCACAGCACCCAGACGGTCTCCACACCTCATCTCTCCAGGTTCTCCTTCAGAGGGGCTGGTCGGGCCTGGGCCCTGCTTCCTGGAGCTCACGATTTGGCAGGAAAGAGAGTCATGTAGCCGCGAGAGGACACAGTTACAAAGGCCGCGATGGAAAGGAAGCACAGGGCCACTGGAGCTCAGAGGGGGCCACCTAACCCAGCCTGGGGGTCAGCGTGGGCTTCCAGGAGGAGAATCTAGGGCATGGACAGGGCGGGAAAGAGCAGAGAGAGCAGCAGCACAGAGGGTGACAGGCTGGGTGCCTACAAACGGTCTTCCAGGAAATCACAAGAGATGGGAGCCTCGGGCCAGGCCACAGGGTCTAGGAGTTTTGTCCTCATGTCATGAAGAGTAGACTTGGGAGGGACAGGATGCAACCAGCCCTCGAGCGCCCTCTGGGACGTCAGGCCCCAGCCACGGGGCCACCCTGTGTGCGCAGCCATGACCCACCTCCTGCGCAGACTCACCGAATAGGTGCTGCAGATGAGGGTGTTGTCGTTCTTGTGGAAGTAGGCGCTGGTGATGGGGCAGTTTCCCAGGGCAAAAAGCTTCCCGCAGAAGGACTGGAGGCATATGTAGTCCTGCATGTCCCACACGCGGATATTCTGGGCGTGGGACACAGGCAGAGAGGCCGAGAGTGGATCCTTGGGGATGCGGCCAGCACCTGAGGCCTCGGGGAGCTCCCGGGAGCAGGACCAGGGGTACACAGTGCAGGCACTTCCAACACACCCCCACTGCACTGTGTCTGCCACAATCACAGCTCTACGACAGGGACGCTGCCTTAGGCTCAGGTGAGGAAACCGAGGCACAGTTCCACCCCAGCCTTCCCCCAGGGCCTCTCCCCTACTTGAGCAGCTGCGCTCAGTGGCCAAGGATGAAGACCAAGCAAGCCCGCATGCACCCCTGCAGACCCTCCCCGGCTCCCGCTCCCGCTTCCCTCCAGTAAAGCCAGGCAGGACACAGTGTGGCTACCAACATCACTGCCAAAAAGGCCCGCCTGTCCCCAGAGTAGCCCCCTGGAGTTCATCCCGAGTTGAAGAACTGTCCCTAGAGAGGCCCCATCTCCATGCTCCTCACTGCTCAGAGGCATCGGCAGGGAGCTGGACAGGGCACAGACTCGGGGTCGACCAGAATCGAGTCTGCAGCCCAGCTCCGCCTAGCATTGACCGGGAAGATTTTAGCAAGTCTGTGCCTGTCCCCCGACCCCTCCAGCCTCAACTCCCTCATCAGAGGGGAGGATGCCCGGCTCCCAGGGCTGCCAGGGGAATTCGAGACAATGGGAAGTGTGAGGATGCGGTGGGAGGGTGGCCTGGGTAACCCAAGGGCCCTGCCAACTCTCCATCTACGGAGCCCCGGAAGACACCAACTTGTCCCCTGACGGAGGGCCTTGGAGCTGCTGGCCTGCATCCCCACACCGGCCAAAACGCCCGAGCAGCCCAGCAAAGGGGGCAGTACCTGAACCAATAGCTGCAGAAGAGCAACGCAACGGGGCCTGAGCAGGGGAGCCTCGGGCACTGAGAAGGGGCCACTGGGAGGGCCGAGAGGGGCAAGTCTGTGTGTGTGTGGGGGGAGGGAGGGAAGGGCTCACAGGGACTGTGCACCGACTGTGAGCCAGGCACATGCTGCTCTTTGCCACCAGCTCTCCTCCAAACCACGCAACGACCCACTCCAGGGATGAGACTGAGCCAGGCACACGCTGCTCTTTGCCACCAGCTCTCCTCCAAACCACGCAACAACCCATTCCAGGGATGAGACTGAGGCTCAGAAAAGGGAAGGGCCCTGCCCAGAACCACAATGGACAAAGCCAGGCTGGGCTACATGGGAACCCAGCTCTGGTGGGCTGCTCAAGGCTGGGCTCAGGCCTCTACCGGGGGCTGTTGGAGACCCAGGGCCCCCTCATGGTGGTTCCACCTAGGGCACTTCCCTCTGGGCCTTAGGCCAGGAGCGGGACCAGGGACAGGGAGGCCACACCATTTCCCCAGGCCTCAGGCTCCTGCCAACTGCTGGCCACATGGCTGGCCAAGGTAGATCATTAGCCCTGGGCCAGCATCTTTCCGGGGACGCTGTGGGGGGCATAAGGGCCATGCTCCACAAGGGGGGCACCTTGTCCTTGGAGACACTGAGGAGGATGCTGCTGTTCTGGCTGTTCACAAGGATGTGTGTCACTGAGGTCTGATGCCCCTTCATCAGCCACACAGGCTTTTTCGAAAAGAAGGGGTTCCACAGGCGGATGAGAGGATCATAGCCACCGGTCACTGGGGTCAAAAATGGGTATCAGCCACGGGGGGGCCTACCCTTCTCCTGGGGCCAGACCTCAGACCCCAGCCAGGCTTGGCAGATGGGGGGGCATCGCTGTGACCCCTCCCCCTCCCCCTCCTGCACCACCCCCTCCAACACGCCACGCAGAGCCCGTGTCACCACATCACACCCGCGCCCATGAGTGGGACCGGAGAGGTAGGAGAGGAGGCCAGACACCGCACGGCCTCCTCCTCAGCTCTGATGGTCCCCGAGCCCCTAGCGGCCCTCACCTCAGCCCCGCCAGGCCAGCCGCTGCTGCGTGACATGGAGATTACTTACCCAGGAAGTTCTTGTCTGGGCAGTAATCGAAGCAAAGAATTCCTCTTCTCAAGTTCAGCACTGAAAACCTACAACAGCAAAGAGGGAAGGCCGAGGGCTGGGAGCAGTGGCCTCAGGGAGTCTCTGGGCCTGGGGAGGGAAGGAGCTGGAGGCAGGGGCCTGGGAGGAGCAGCCCCAGAAATCCTGACCAGGCTCACCCTGCCGCCACGCCAGGGCCCAGCACCGCAGGCAGAGTGGCAGCCGCGGGTCTCGGCCCAAAGCCAGCAGCTCGAGGAGAAGGCACCCACCTCTCGCCTGTAGGGGAAAGCAGCCCCCAAAACAGGAGCCGCTCCCCACAGGTGTAACACATTGGCCTCATTCCAAGGGCAAACTTAACTTGATCTGCACCTCACCTACACCGGAACAGGTGTCCCCAACCCATGACACAAATCAAAAAAAGGGGAGGGCGTTCCAAGGGCCAGGGGCAAGGGCAGAAAGCTCCTGGGTGCCCCTGCTCCGGGCTGGCCCCATGCTGGGTGCTGCTCCTGTGTCACCTGGACCCCTCCCACAACCCTGAAGAGTGTCATCAGCCCTGTGCCACGATGAGGACACAGAAAGGAGAAGTTAAGGAGCTTGCCCAAGGTCACATGGCTGGCAAGATGGGGTCAGGATTCAGACCCAGGGTGGGCATGACAGGAAGAGGCAGAAGGCTCAGCAACTGGTGCTCCAGGAAAGGAAGAGGTGAGGCTGGGAGGGCCAGGGTGATTCTGGGAAGCCAGCAGCCCTCACAGGTCCAAGGGCCCTGGAAGCTCTGTGCCTTTGCACATGCTGTTCCCTCTTATCCACACATCCTGTCCTGCCAGCTCCTTCTGCTCAAACTCTCTTCAGAACTCCACTCAAAGGCCCCAGCTGTAGGGACTCCAGCCCTCTAATGCAGCATGCCCCACTGAACCTGCCCCTGCACTGGCTCCTCTGCCACTCCCGCGGCCTGAGCCCGTTGCCTGGGCATCATCCTGGAGGCTCCCTCTCCCGCACTTTCAGCATCCAGCTGGGCCCCAAGTCCCTTGCCCACATCCCACCACAGCACTGACCTCTGCTTAGGACAGACCCCTTCATCTGTGTCAGCCTCCCAGGGGCCTCTCAACCTCCAGTCTTGATCCCTCTCCAGTCTGCTCTCCCCTCCACAGCCAGAAGGATCCCTCTAAAAACCAAACTTCAGGAAGAACATATCGAATACATGTATTTCATTTATTGTCCAACCAGATACATCTCCCTCCATGCGTACGAGTGCAGAGAAATATTCTGGAAGAATGGACACAAAAGCATTACAAGAAATTATTTCGGGCTGGCTGACTCATTCATTTGACAAACATTTACTGGCTCCTACGCCCTTCCAGGATGGCCAGAGGCGTAGATATGATGCCCCTGCCTTCACAGAGCTTTCCTTCAGGAGGGAAGCAGCACGAGCAAGTAAAGGAACAGAGAGACAGGGAGATGGACCTTTACAATCACGGCCAATCCTGCAGGGAATAAACAGGCGGCTTTGACAGGACAGCTGAAGGAGACCAGGTCTGCAGATGACTGCTGTGCAGGGAAGGGACTGGAAGGTCAGAGAGGACACAGCAAAGGCCATGGCAAGCAGTCCAGGTGGGAGATGATGGTGGCTTTACCTAGGTGGTGGTGGCAGACGTGAGAGAAGGGGGAAAGCAGGGGAGATGCAGTGGGTCACTCCATTCCTCCCCAGTTCCTCCATCAGAGTCACTGTTGGCTCCAACCACCTGAGGAACTCATCTCAGGCTGGCTTCCAGGAAGCCAGACGCTGAGGCCCACACTGCCTTGGAGGCAGAGTTTGGGGTGGCAATGCCAGACCCCACTTGCAGAGGCCACACCCCAAGGTCATTGCCAGGAACAGGAGACCAGCAAGCAGTCAATGGTGCCACCTGCTGGCCAATGTGTGTACTGCATTCAGGCAAGAAGAAAGGGTGCGGTGCGCCATACAGCCAACCTGCCCCCAGACTGTATATCAGGTCCCCCCATCTCCACTCCACTGGCCGGCTCCAGGCCACCATCATACGTAGCCTGAGTTATTACAATGGCATCCACACTGGTGTCCCCGTCGCCACTCCTGTCCATGTACACTCTACTTGCAACAGAGCAGCCAGAGGGGTGCTCCCACACATCAGACCGCACAGTTGCTCTGCTCAAAATCATCTTAGAATCTTGTTTATATCCTATTTCAAATATTGTAAAAAGACATTTTGAGACATTTGGGGGAAGATTAACTTGGACTAGGTACTAGAGATATTAAATCATTATACTATTTTCTCTACTTTTGTGTCTGAAATTTTTCATAATAAAAATGTTTAAAACACAAAAACGAAAAAAAAACAAGAGCACATGAGACAAAGAAGAGCAATGCAAAGGCCCTGGGGCAGGAGCATGCCTGAGTCACAAGGGGGAAGAGGTGAGATGAGGAAGGCAGCAAGCCAGACCACAGAGGCCCCACGAACATGGTGAGGTGATCCCCCTGATGCCCTCCTGCCACTGACACCCCATAAAGCAAGAAGCTGAATGAAACACATCGCAGACGTGAGGTCCTACTACCACCAAAGCAGAGAGGCGAACCTCAGCAAACCAGCTCCAAGCAAGATCCTGAACCCTGTCCCACTCACAGCACTGAAGACAAGGCCGAAATTTGCCCACTGCCGCGGACATTCTCCAAGGCGCCGCCTCCACCCTGCAGTGAGTTCCTGGACTTGGACGGCAATGTGCAGAGTCCTCTTTGGTTAACAAGACACTGGACGTACAATGAGGCCTGGGACACAACCCCAGGTCAAACGTCTGCTCCAAGACAGGCACCTCCCCTCCCTAAGCCACAAGTTTCCCATCTGTAAGCTGAGGGGTTGCACTAAACTAGCCCTACCATTCCAGGTGTGAGCTTCCCTCTGGAAAACAACTGGGACAGAAAAGGACAGACGGAGATGGGGCCTGAATGGCTCTCAGTCTCCTCAATGTGCCTCACCCAGTTGCTCCCCCAGCATGGGTCTCAAATCTCCTGCTCTTCCCCCAAGACGTGCCTGAGGCTGCAGCTCATGATTCGGCTGCTCAGAGCAAAATGTCACAGACCCAAAGGCTCCCGAGGGTAAAGACCTGAACAGGAGGAAGATGCAGAGGAGGGAAGGAATCCTTAGGAGGAAAGACATACCGTGAAAGGCATAGTGACAGGTCCCCCTGACCAGATGAAGCAGGCCCTTCGGTAACAGAGTGAGCCAGTGGGGACTGGATAAGGGCAGGGGGGCCACAGGACTCCAATTATATTTATAACATTTTAATTTGTTACAGGGATAATGTACGCATATTTCCTCGTGTGACTAATAAGAAAAAAGAAAGAAAAGGAAAAAATTCACTCCAGGGTAGAGGACTCGAGAATGAAGGAAATAGATGAGAAGTGTCTCCACAGAACAAATGCCCCCATTACTGAACACAAGCCATGTACACATTCACTCGCATAACCCTTGAGGGAGTGACCAGAGTGCGTTCTCACGCCCTTTGACAGAGGAAGAAACTGAGGCTCACAGAGGGGAAGTGACTTGCATTCATTCCTTCATTCAGGAAACGCTTTTTTTTTTTTTCTAAAGATTGGCACCTAACAACTGTTGCCAATCTTTTTTTTTTTTTTTCTGCTTTTTCTCCCCAAATGCCTTCAGTACATAGTTGTATATTTTAGTTGTGGGTCCTTCTAGTTGTGGCATGTGGGATGCCACCTCAGCGTGGCTTGATGAGCAGTGCCATGTCCGTGCCCAGGATCCAAACCAGCAAAACTCTGGGCCACCGAAGTGGAGCGTGTGAACTCAACCACTCGGCCACGGGGCTGGCCCCAGGAAACACTTTTTGACTGCCTACTTTCACTACGTCCCAGCTTCTATGCTGAGTTTTGCAGATAAATTGGCGGGCGAAAGAGGCCTATGATATTTTTGCCACTGGTGGCAATGCCAGAATGATGGTTAAAACCAACTCCAGAGGCCACCTTCTAACCAGCACACCCACCGTGGGCCCGGAGGACACGCGTGCTTCCTCAGACCAGGCATGATCCGCAGGACTCTGCCGTGCGCACAGGACATGCCACCGTCCTGGGGGTGGCCACTCTCAGCAGGAATGAAGCCAGCTCCCTGGGGGCACTGTCACCACCCGCCCCCGCCCAGCCCCACCACCCCAGCCTGGAGAGACGTGCGCTTACTTGGGATTCTCGGGGGCTTTGGATGGCAATATCGTCAGCACCAGAGAGGACTTCTCAATGGCTGAACAGGAGGCCACCAGGTTCAGCTGGGGGATGAACTTGACCTGTTGGCACCAGTTGGGATGCAGAGCCTGGGAAGAGAGCAGCGGTGGTGGGAGACCCAACCCACGGACAGCCTTCAGGCCTGTTCCCCAGAACACAGCAAGTGCTGGGGGCCGACCGGGCCCGGAGATCGCCGAGCCCAACGCCCTTCTGCCGACTACAGCTCTGACGAAGTGATCTGACCCTGCAGTCCTACACCAGGTCCTGCGACCAGGGGGGTGTGGCCATCGCTTCTCAGTGAAAGGGCTTAAAAGTACTTAAGGCTGCTGCTCGTGAAATCTTGCTTATAAGCTGGAGGACAGGCAAGGTCAGGCCCAGACCAGTACTGTCTGTCAGCCCACCCAGGGGAAGGACAGATGAACGGCAGCCTGCCTAGTCCACAGTCTCTGCATCCACGGGCCCAGCACAGAGCGGCCAGCGCCCCCAGCCCCACCGCTCCCTCCATGTTAGTCCACAGTCTCTGCATCCACGGGCCAGCACAGAGCGGCCAGTGCCCCCAGCCCCACCGCTCCCTCCATGTTAGTCCACAGTCTCTGCATCCACGGGCCAGCACAGAGCGGCCAGCGCCCCCAGCCCCACCGCTCCCTCCATGTTTGTCCACAGTCTCTGCATCCACGGGCCAGCACAGAGCGGCCAGCGCCCCCAGCCCCACCGCTCCCTCCATGTTAGTCCACAGTCTCTGCATCCACGGGCCAGCACAGAGCGGCCAGCGCCCCCAGCCCCACCGCTCCCTCCATGTTAGTCCACAGTCTCTGCATCCACGGGCCAGCACAGAGCGGCCAGCGCCCCCAGCCCCACCGCTCCCTCCATGTTAGTCCACAGTCTCTGCATCCACGGCCCAGCACAGAGCGGCCAGCGCCCCCAGCCCCACCGCTCCCTCCATGTTTGTCCACAGTCTCTGCATCCACGGCCCAGCACAGAGCGGCCAGCGCCCCCAGCCCCACCGCTCCCTCCATGTTAGTCCACAGTCTCTGCATCCACGGGCCAGCACAGAGCGGCCAGCGCCCCCAGCCCCACCGCTCCCTCCATGTTAGTCCACAGTCTCTGCATCCACGGGCCCAGCACAGAGCGGCCAGTGCCCCCAGCCCCACCGCTCCCTCCATGTTAGTCCACAGTCTCTGCATGCACGGGCCCAGCACAGAGCGGCCAGTGCCCCCAGCCCCACCGCTCCCTCCATGTTAGTCCACAGTCTCTGCATCCACGGGCCAGCACAGAGCAGCCAGTGCCCCCAGCCCCACCGCTCCCTCCATGTTAGTCCACAGTCTCTGCATCCACGGGGCCAGCACAGAGTGGCCAGTGCCCCCAGCCCCACCGCTCCCTCCATGTTTGTCCACAGTCTCTGCATCCACGGGCCCAGCACAGAGCGGCCAGTGCCCCCAGCCCCACCGCTCCCTCCATGTTTGTCCACAGTCTCTGCATCCACGGGCCCCAGCACAGAGCGGCCAGTGCCCCCAGCCCCACCGCTCCCTCCATGTTTGTCCATGTTTGAAGGTGGTCTGCTCCCAGAGCCTGCAGTGCAGGAGAATATTATCTGCTGCAACTTGGGCCACAAAAGGCTGAGACCCACAAGGCAAGGGGCTCTGCACTGGAGCTCCAGCTCTGTGGTCTGGCCCGGGCTCGGCCTCCCAACCCAGAGATCTCCTCTCTGGGACAAGAATGGAGGAGGTGAGGTGGGGGCTGACCAGGCTCTGAGCTGGGTTTCACAGGCACTGTCTCACCCAGAGTCTGTCATCGTGAAGGCAGAATCCAAGGCCCTGCACGGAACCGGGGACACTTAGCAACTCGGAGGGAAAACCAAGGCCAAGATGAGATGCCCACAGAAGGTGGAAAAGAAGGCGGGCTAGGGTGTGACTCTTCCTGAGAGGGTCCCAGGGCCTGAATGATCCAACCTGCTCGAAAAGAAGCATTTATGGGTTTTGGACCACTCAACTTGGACTGCCCTGAGTGTCAGATTCATTCATTCACACATGCGTTCATTTGTTCAACAAATGCACTGGGAGCCCACTTACACCAGGTGCTATTTCAGGCACTGCGACAGAACAGAGAACACCACACACTAAGGGCCTGTCCTCAAGGAGCTGTCAATCTCCTGAAGGTGACAGGATGAGAAACCACTGGAGGGACAATACGAAGTTGGGAGGTGGTAAGCTGTGATATTGTGATTTATAATTAGAAACATATATTTGGTGTTTGTCCCTGTTCCTGGCACAGAGCTCCTAAAACCCTTGGAATGTCCTAAGTGATAAGAGCAATAAAGGTGTCTTGATATTCCTAACAAAGCTCTTTCAACCACACCTGAGTTTATGTTAAGGAGGTGGCCTTTAGAAAGCACCTGAGGATGGGGGCTGGCTGCCAGTGGAGCCAACCATGTGATAGAGGGCTGGAACTTTCCATCCCACTCCCTGAGCTCTGGGGAAGGGGAGAGGGCCTGGAGGTCAAATCCATCTCCATTGGCCAATGATTTAATCAATCATGTCTATGTAATGTAATGAAGCCCCCAAAACCCCAAAAGGACAGGATTCAGAGACCTCCTTGGCTGGTGAACACGAAGAGATTTGGGGAAAGGGGTGCACCCAGAGAGCCTGGAAACCCCATGCCCCTTACCACATACATTGCCCTACACATCTCTTCCATCTGCCTGTTCCTAAGCTGTATCTTTTTATAATAAACTGATAATCAAGTAAGTAAAATGTTTCTCTGAGTTCTATGAGCCGCTCTAGCAAATTAATCGAACCCAAAGAAAGCATCGTGGGAACCTCTGATTTACAGCCAGTCGGTCAGAAGCAGAGGGGACAACCTGGACTTGTGATAGCATCTGGAGTGGAGGGCAGCCTTGTGAGAATGAGCCCATGACTGTAGAATCTGATGCTATCTGTGGGTAGACAGCGTCAGAATTGCGTTCAATTGTAGGACACCCAGCTGGGGTCGAAGAATTGCTTGGTGATATGAAAAATAAACACACATTGTCATGGTGTCAGATCCTATAAGTGCTGGAGGGTGAAGGCATATAGGCAGAGGAGGCAGCAGAGCTGTTCCAGGCTGGTTGGTTAGGGATCTAAAGGAAGCAGGGAGACCAGCATATAGGTACATAGGGAAGAGCACGGCAGCCTGAAGGCCCAGCATGTGTCAAGGCCCTGAGGTTGAAAGGGGCTTTGTGTGTTGAGGGAATAGCAAGGCTGCCTGCATCTCTACAGCAGAGGAGAAGATAGGTAGAAAGCAAGACCCAGAACAAGTGAGGGGCCAGATCGCCTCATGTCCTGATGGTCATAGTAAACACTTGAAATTTTGTTCCAAACATGATGAGAAGCTACCGGGGGGGTTTGAGCAAAGGAGTGACATTGATGAGGATTTTAGGCTGGTTACTTTTAAAACTGTAGATGAGAAGCAGGCTCCGAGGACTGGAATTTTGCTTGCCCTTTTGAGAGACATTTGCATTTGTGAAGGAAGGGGGGATGACCTTGTAGGGACCTGAAATTGGCCACCCCAAGATATGTCTCTTTGGCATGGGGATTCTTTTGGGCTGATTGCTTTTGATAAACTGGGACAGGGAAGGAGGCTCTGGGGAATGGAACTTGCCCTTGTTGGGACACATTTACATTTGTAAGGTAAATCTCTATCTGTAAAAGGTGCCTCCCTCTCTGTACCAGGAAGAAGAGAGATGACCTTATCCCTAGAAACTCTTAATGGAGAAGGCAAGAACTTAAGTTGGTTGCTGTCTGGCAATCTCATGTAACTGATTTAGGGTGGTGGCTTCTGACCTTTACTTATTCCGATTTGATTCTTGTCTAAAAGTCATGGGATCACCCAACAACCAGACCCCACCTGCACTGATACCATTTTAACTTTTTTTCATGTTCTTTCCTTTGTCTTGTAAAGAAATGATTCACATACCCATGCCTTATAAAATTAGCCCTAACCCTCAACTCGGGGCAGCAGCAGGAGCTCTGACTGCCCGTGGGTCCTGTCCCCACGCACCAGCTCTGCCTGCCCATGGGTCCTGTCCCCATGCCAGCGGGGGCAGCAGAAGTGGCAGCAGAAGCTCTGACTGCCCATGGGTCCTGTCCCCATGCTATTCTACACTATTCTCTAAATAAAAGAGCACTCCTGCCAGATCTTGAGAGTCTAAGAAATCTTTCTTTCGACTCCTCGGCTCGCCGACCCCACATCAACATGACTGTATTTGTATCTGATCATTCTCCTGACTGCTGGAGAAAGCACACGGGGAAATAGCTGGAAGCCACAGCAGCCATCCAGTTGCAAGGCAAGTTGTGCCGGGACCACGGCCCTTCGGGACACGTACGTCTTCTGCAGAAAGAGCCAACAGGATCCAGCAGCCGCCTTGACCCGGCTCCCAGAGGTCAAGCCTCAAGGCCTAAATCGGAACCCAGGGGACAAATGCACTCCCTGCATGTATTTTGAGTGGCGTGTGGACAGACAGTTACCATGGTAACAGGCTATAGAAAGATACGACTCACCTTCAGTCGGTAACTTCTGTGCAAAGGGGACTTCTCATTTAAGAGCTTCTGCGTGGAAACCTTGATCCCCTGATCTGAGAGGGGGAAAATTGAGGTCCACATCACCAGCTCTCCCCCTTTGCCAGACAAGCAAAGTCTCAGAAGACACTTGAGTTGGTTGGCAACTCCCGAGCGTCTGAAAGGGCTTTTCCATTCAAATGCTCGTTCAAGCCTCACTGTGTCCTGGTGAGTTCAGTGGAGTGAACTCAACACCCAGAAAACAGACGGGGCAGATGAACACTGCTGCCCAGAGCCCCCCGCCAGCTCATGGCAGAAGTGGAACCACATTCCGGGTCTCTTCCCTCTCCGTAGCTGCTGCGACCTAGACCAGCAGTGCTCCATTAGGGAGACCCAGCTCTGCTGGAGTGGAGAACGAATTGAGACCCTAGGCTCCGTTCATTCTGAAAATACTCATTTGGGAGTTTGCCATCATGCTTCAAACTCCATGCCCCGTCTTCCAGAAACTCACAGTCCAGGAGGGAGAAGTTGCGCATGTGCGTCATAGAGCAAGCGTGCCGGGAGAAAGCAAGCGCTGAGCTCAGCCTCACCTCAGGCCTGGGGGGCTGAGTCTCCTGGCTGCGGAACCGCCCACGGCAGGCAGCTGAGGAGCCCCCAGGGAAAGCACTAGCAGGCCCCTGGTGCCAGCTGGATGGGCGGTGTCAGCAGTGACAGGGGACAAGCATGGGCCTGCCTTCAGAAGGGAGTTAGGGACATAGGTCAGAGGGGCGGGGCAGTCTGGGCTCCAGTCTGAGAGAAACTCCCAGGCAAAATGGAGACAAGAGAGGAGCCCATCTGGGGACTTATGTCAAGCGCACGAGTGCTGCAGGTCACCTCCCCATCTTGCAAGAGCAGGAGGAAGCTTGAGAAGGAAGTCCCAAGGGGGTGGAGTGTTGCTCAAGGTCACTAAAGTAGGGGGAGCTCTGCACGGGCACAGGCTGGAGGAAGCTTAGTTCCTCTGCTCTGCGAGCCTGCTGGCCTGCCTGCCGCTCCCACTGGACCAGGAGGCCCAGGAGGGCAGGGGAGACAGTCACCAGCACTTACTGTGTGCTTCACACTGCACTCTCTCCTTGTACCTTACAGTGAAACTGTGAATTGATTACGCTCATCCCTATTTGAATCAGGAAACTGAGGCACAGAGAGGTTAAGCAACTGGCTCCAGGTCACAGAGCTGGTCTGTCCAACTCCTGCCAAGTTAATACACTGCTGGGCCCACCTTGTCTTTATGTGGCTTGGAAGGACTCCCAACCAACATTCCAGCTTCATCGGCCGCCGCTCTGATTTCCCATCCAACACTCAGCTCAAAGACCACCACAACCACCCACGCCAATTCCCAGGGTGGTGCAGAGAGACCAGGGTGCCGAGTCAGGGCAGAGCAGGCAGCAGGGGCAGAGGCTGATGAGGCAAGGACAAAGCAGGGAGCCAGCCCCTGCTGCATCCAGGGCAGAATGTGTTTCTGTGCAGCCAGTGGGGGATGCTGCCCCAAAAAGCTTGGCAGGAGGTGTCAGCAAGGCCCAGGAGCCCCTGGAAAGTATCCTGCTCAGAAACCCTGACTGGAAGCCCAAGGAGCCATTCTGGTGTCCTGGATGGAGGGGGAGGCAGTGTCCCTGTGGACTGGGGCCCCCAGTGGCCTGGGCCTCCTCAGGATGGATGTGGAGCAGCCTGGAGGCCAGACACTGTGCATCAAAGTCTCGATCCTGGACAGGGTCCAGCTCAGATGTGTCCCCAACTGCCGCAGGCCCCAAGGCCTCAGGATCTAGGGCCCCTGGCAGAGAAGCCCCAAACAGCATCCTTCAGCATGTAGTCAGTTTGGGATAGAGCCCAGCAGGTGGTTACAGTGCGGACACTGGGACAGACTGCCCGCCTCAGGCCTCAGCTGCCACTTGCCCACCGTGGGGCCTATGCAAGAGCTTCAGCCCTAACCCTCTGCTCCTCCTCTCCTAACAGACTGTGACAACAGCAGGGGTGCGGGACTGCAGGGGGTGATGCACCCAAAGCACTCAGCACACAAGTGCTCAGCGAATGTCGCTGTGCTTATTCACCTTCGCATGGAGCCAGGCTTTCCTTCAGGCCCCACCAAGCCCACCTCCAGGGCAGCCTCTCCACTCCCCACACCCCAAAGGCAGCACAGCGCCAAGGAGAGCAGAACTCTCCTCACAACCATGGAGGAGGTGAGTGCCGTCATCCTAAGACCCAGAGAGGCTGAGTAACTTCCCCAGGGTCACACAGCTGGCACAGGTTCATCATCCTGGGATGAGGAGGGTCCCGAAGCCCCAGCCCTCAGCCCTCACCTGCACAACCTCCCATCTTCAGAAATTGCCCCTCTTCTCAGCCCCTCCTCGTCTCCTGCTGTCACCCCATCACCCCGTCTGTCTCCCACAGGCCACTCTGAGCTGCGTGTACAAGTGCACGGCTGCCTGAGCTTCTGAAGGAGCCAGGCTTCCCAGCGGCTCTGAGCAGGGAGGCAGGCAGAGGGCAGAGCACCTTGGGGCAGGCCTTCTCCACCCGTTCCCCAGCGTCTTAGCTACCCCATTTGGAGGCCTTGGGGAAGATCTGGGGGTTGAACAGCCCGTTGGTCACATTGTCGGAGGTGAAGACGAAGACGTTCCCTTTGGTGTCCCCATAGCAGAACACACCTCTGCTATAGTCAGACCTGCAGAAAGATGGAGACAGAGACTGTGGAGCCGGCTGGGGCACCCAGCTGCAGTCCTGCACCCCGTCCCTGGCCTCCAGGGGCCTTCCTCCACCCAGGAGCGAGCGTAGTTCCCACATGACTGTCCAGCCTTGCCCTCAAGAGCTGACAAACATGGGACCAGCCGCCCAGATCCAAACCGTGGAGAACCAGGTCCGAAAGAAATCAGTATGTAAAACCAAAATAAATGAAACCCTGGTCCTCCAGCTGCTCTTTGTCAAGTCATCCCTACTGATGGACCATGACGTTCCCAGAGTCCTCAGCCACAGCGGGACAAGCCTCTGCCAGGGTTTGATGGCTGAGGTGGTGGGGGAGGGAGAGGAAGGGGAGCCGACGACGACTCTGAGGTCTGAGTGACCGTGAAAGGGGACCCCAAGAGAGAAGCAGCTTGCGGGGAGGAGAGCACAGGCACACAGGGTGGGAATCTTTCCAGGGCTGTTTCCAGAGAGGCTTTCTGGGGGTCCCAAACCCCCCAAGTGATGTGGCTGCTGTCAAGACCCCACAGCAGTCTCCCACGAGACTCACCAGTAGTCCATGACCAGGACACAGCTGTCCAGATCGATGAAGGTGAAGGCCGGGACACAGCTATGGTTACTGATATCAAAGAACTCTGCGGAAAAGACACAGGGAGGCACGCATGGAACCCACACCCACATCCCCGCCTCAGGGGTCTCTGGTGAGGACCAGCAGCCCCACTGCTCACTGCCCCGTGGTGTTCCTAGAGGGTTCTGATCCAGACTCCTGGTTGGCTCACGGACAGATCTCTCCAAGCGCAAATGCGTGGCTCCCCACAGCCAAGAGCAGGCCTGGGGAGCCGCCAGGGACTCACCTATCCTCTGGTCAGTGGACGCAACGGCAACCAGGTTCATGTTGTGGAGACACACCATGTCGATGACCCACATACGCTGGTTGTGGAGCTGCTGGATCTTGTTAAGCTGGCCGGACGAAGAGCAGAGGGGACCCGGGCTAGGGAGGCTTGCCAGGAGAACACACCAGGAGCACAGGGTCCCCGTGAACTCTCTCCTGCTGCCCGAGGCCTTGGAGCCAGGAGTAGACCTGGTATGGAGCCCAGCGCTGCCACCAATGACCAATGATGGGGCCTTGGATAAACTCCCTAACCTCCCTGTCTCAGTTTCCACATCTGCAAAATGCGCTTAAAGAACACCCATCGTCACAACCCCTTTTTAGCACTTTGACAAGCTCACCAAAGTTTTAAATATGCATAGCTTGTGAGCTCGGGATCCATTTCCAAGATGCATCCATAGCTGCGTTCGCATGTTTTCACAGGGAAGTATATGCACGGGTGGACACTGCCACATGGCTATGACAGCAATAGGCCAGAGACCACCTGGAAAGGATAGCTTACACAAATCCACACCACAGGACACCACCCAGACATCAAGAACGAGGGAGCTGTGTATGTATCAATAAAGAATCGTTGCCAAGATCTATTATTAAGTGAAAAAGCAAGGTGAAAAGCAGCATTATAACGTGCTACCATTTGTATATTTAAAAAGAAAGGGGGGGGGGTACAGGCTAGCCACGGAAGAGTGCCCCAAAACTGGTCACAGCAGTTGCTTCCAGGGAGAGGAATTAGCGTCTGGGAGGGGGAGACTGACTTTCCACTATCTGCCCCTCTGTGTGCCTGAATCTTTTCGCCCCAGTTATTATTGAGACATAATTGACATATAACACTGTATTCATTTTGGTTTTTGTCTGAATCTTTACCATCTGCTGGCGTCAACTGGTCAAAGTGGCTTATTAAGGAGAAATCGTCCTGCCAGATTGTGAGGAATGAAAGATAGAGCATCTAGTGGCTGCTGGCACATGTAGGAGCTCAGCAGGCAGGGGGGCCCTTCTCTGTTCTAGTGCCACCTCGTGTAATGCTTGTGCAGACAGAATGTGAGCTGGCACTCTAGGCAGGGGATGCCACAAGCAAAGCACATCAGCAGAAATGAGCTGCTGTGTCCAGGGAAGAGAGGCGGCCAGCCCGACAGGCTTGGGTTGGGGAGGCTGGGAGGTGAGTTAGGGAAGGATGCTAAGGAACTTGCATTTACTCCCTGAACAATGAGCGGGCTCTGAACTGAAGAAAGCAGAGGGTACGACCTGAAAAAGAAAGGTAGGGGTGTTCGAAGGCAGTTCCTCTAGGCGGAGATTCAGAAGGGATGGCAAAGGCAGGGCCAGGAAGTGGACTGTTCTGTCAGAACTCAGAGCACCAAGAGCAGAGGGGCCTGCGCTAATGGCTGGGGCAGTGACAACAGTGGACCAGGGCCCCCTGAGGCCCCTCTCCTGCCCATGGCTTGGGTCTAACCCACACACAATTGAAGTGACGGCAACGCCCATAGCCCCCATGTTCAGATGAGAAACTGAGAGCCCTAGGGAGTCTCAGCAACTTGCCCAAGGCTGCGCAGCCGCTTAGTGAAGCCCAGGCCCCACCCTAGACTCCGGGCTTTCCATCTGCGTGACTTGGGCATGCAGTGGGTGCTCATAGATGGTGCCTGATGGTTCACTCTTGCCAAAGCAGCCCCTCAAGGAAAGATGCCCAGGTTTGCTGGGCCTTCCAGGGGACCCTTCCTCTGTCCTCAGCCCTTCTGAGGTTTGGCCCTTGAGGGGCACTGAGGTGACTATATGGCAGCCACAACCAGGAGCTCAGGCTGCAATGTGCCCCAACCCCAACAAACACACAGAGAAAAAGAGGGTGGAGTGTGCCAGAAACCCCGGCCTCCGAAACATGGGTGTGCCTGCCCTCGGTCCTGGGCTGCCAAGTGTGTCCCGGGGAGTCACTGGACCTCCACAGCCCTTAGTCTGCAGCCACGTGGGGGAGGGGACTATGCAGAATGCTCCTGCCCCAAGGGAGGATCCCCGAATCAGCCACCAAACACTCTGCAATGACACAGGCTTGTGAAAGCTTTCACGTGCTGGCAGCATTCTCAGTGAGCCTCTCATCTCGGGATAGCTGTGCCCTCCTCCTTTGCTGGAGGATTCTGAACCGGCCTGGGAACACCAAGCACACTGCGGCTGGTTCTGAGTGTTTTATCACTTAGAGCGCTTGAAAGACAATGACGATGTCAGCTTCTGTTTATCGGGTGCTTGCTGTGTGCCTCGCTCTGCTCCAAGGACGAGACATATATTGCACCATTAAATCCTCCCACCAGCCCTGACAGGGGGCACTGTCACTAACCCCATGTGACAGATGAGGAAACGAGGCACACAGTGCTCTACACTAACTTGTCCAAGGTCACAGAGTTGGAAGGGGTGCAGCCAGGCTCCAGAGCCCATGCTCACAGCCACTATGATTTCCCCTGGTCCAGGAAAGGACTTGAATCAGCCAAACTTGGCAATAGAGTGGGTGTGATGGGGAAAGGAAAGGAGGCTGCTGCCCAGCACAGGAGCTGTGGGGATATTGATGCCATTCACTGAGACAGGGGCACAGGAGAAGTAAGTCTGGTGGCAGGGAGGGCTGTAGTGACATTCTGTTGGGACAAACCGGGTTTGAGGCATCGGTTGGACAGCCTAGTGGAATGGACATCTAGGTGGGATCCTTGCAGAGAGAAACCTGAGGCTCATAGTCCCACAGTGAAGCCAGAACCTGGACCCAGGAGCTATGACTGCAAGTGTGAGCTGCTTAGACCACGAGCCCCAAGAAGGAGCCCGCTCAGGGTGCAGGGTGCAAGGGCAGAGGCTCTCCGACCAGCCCATGTGTGTTCCCCATGTGGGCGCCACTCACCCTAAAGCAGTTGATCAGCACAAAGGACTCGGACCAGGACTGCAGGAACCCGTCCTTGGTGATGGTCAGGAAATACCCGGTCTTCTTGAACCGATGGATTAAAAACTCCACTTTCACAATCTCACTCCCATGATTCCTGTGGAAGGTAATGAGAGAGAAAAGGCCAATAAAAACAGAACAAAGCACAGAGGAAGATGGACAAAGCACAAGAGCAGCTTCGCTCACATGCACGCATGTGTGCGCACATGCACACCACCAAAGAAATCTAGCTGGCTCCGTGAGACGGGGCCACTGCCCCTCCTCTGAGGGGACTTCTATCATTATCTACGGGGACCCAAAGAAAAGGAGACCCAAGCCGATCTGAGATGGGGCTCCAAAAGCAGTAAGCTTCTTCTGTGAAATAGCCAGTCAGCTTCCTCAGGATGGCATGGGTCAGAGGAGACGAGAACAGAGGTCCTTTGCAAACCATCTTTTTTGGGAAAAACGGCCCACAGAAGGTGAGCGGAATGGGGCTTTTGACTGAAAACTGTAAAATAACACTGCTTTCAGCAACTGCTCTAGTGCTCCAGGGTAAGGGGGGGAATGAGGCCCGAGAATGAGATAAAAGTGGACAAGGGGACAGTAAGAAATTAGAGCCCTGAGTACCCAACTCTGCGTCTCCAAGGACACACACTGAGCCCAGCAAACAGCTCCTGGGGCCGACTTGGCCTTGCAGGAAGCCACATACAGCCTTCCCAGTTTCAGCGCCACCTTGCAGTGGCTTCTTTCCTGCCCCAAAGTTGGCTAAGCAGCTATCTGGTTATTAAAGGGCACCGTGATTTTGACTTCCCAACACGTCAGAGCACACACTGTCCCACTTGATGTGCCCACACCTCTGGGTCCCAGCAGGGCAGGTAATGTCACCTCGCCTCACAGGGACCCAGGGGATAACCGTTGGCCTGGAGTTACATCCTGGTTACCAGCAGAGCAGCACTGAACCCAGGCAACTTGATCCCTACTCTAGCCAAAGCCCTTTCCCAGTGATCTGACCGGCAGCTTCAGGACAAGCCAGTCACTGTGCAACGCCACTGCGTCACAATCTCTGTAGAAGAGAGCGGAATCGGGCATCTGGACACTCCTCCCCCTCCTCTCCTCGGCCCAGAGCTCCATCCAGACCATGATGAATGTTCTCAGTCACCCTCTACTCGTCACTTCCAATTCTACCTCCTCTGTCAGGACCAAGAGACAGTGAGGAATAGATGTGGCAGATGAGAGCTATGACAAGTGAAGAGGGCCCTAGGGAAATGTCACCTCATGAGGTCTTGCTTCTTCATCTGCACAAGGACAGCACCTCCACCTCCTAGGATTGTGGTGGGACCAAGGAGATGGTGTGCTAGTGAATTCGGCCCAGGCTCGGTAAAGGAGAGCCAGCCTTTAAAAGCAGGTAATTAGGGGCCGACCCGGCAGTGCAGTGGTTAAGTGCGCACGTTCCACTTCTTGGTGGCCCAGGATTCGCTGGTTCGGATCCCGGGTGCGGACATGGCACTGCTTGGCAAAAGCCATGCTGTGGTAGGCATCCCACATATAAAGTAGAGGAAGACGGGTATGGATGTTAGCTCAGGGCTAGTCTTTCTTGGCAAAAAGAGGAGGATTGGCAGTAGTTAGCTCAGGGCTAATCTTCCTCAAAAAAAAAAAAAACAGGTAATTAAATACAATGTATCTAGTAGTTTCTCTGCCAAGCTGGAAGTGCTTTCCAGGTTTGCAGGTTGAGAAAATAAATAGGAGAAAACAGGGGCAAGCTTCTTGACAGTTTTGGTTCAGGTCTTTTCAGTACCTTGGGATTCTGAATGTCCCAAGGAAACAGAAAGACCAGTGAAGGCTTGGCTACATCAAGCCAAGTTTTCATGTCAAAATTTATGATTATAAAATCTTTCATCATTCATAGTTATTGGCTATTCCTCAATTAAATCTTGACCAAAATTGTTTTTGAAGTTCCCCTTTTGTGGTTTTCATTAAACCGTCTTCTCTATTAAACTTGAGGCTGCTTGCAGGCACAGCCTGCCTTCTAGTTTGTGGTCTTCCCCGAGGTCTGCTCTGGGTGGTCCCCTGAGGACAGACCCACCCACAGCCCCTCCTAACCAGGCCACAAATGTAGGTTACCACATGTTGTACCAGAAGACTCAGCTCCCAGATGCTGGCCGCCTGCACCTGGCAGTCGGTGCTCCAACCCAAGATGGGCTCCGGGAAGCAAGCCAGTGGCCTACAGGCAGCCCAGCTCAAGAGACCTGGGTCAGGGGGCCGGATCCACTGGGGTGCTCCTCACTCTTGGGGAGTTGAGAGGGGTGGGGGCAAACAGGGCCATGGCACAGAGAGAGGAAAAGGTGAAGCTCCAGAGGGCACAGTGGGGAGGAGCCACAAAGAGGAGAGAGCAGGCAGGGTCAGGCAGAAGTCAAGGCAGGGACAGAGCCACATGCTCCAGGAAAGATGGGGCGGCTGCCCCCAGGGCCCAGTGCAGCTCGAGGAACAGTTCTTGTGATGGCTCTCACTCCCTGTCACCTCAGAGGAAAGCCCTATCCACGCTACGCGAGCCATCTGTGCCTGGGGATGAAACCACCAGACCCACTCGGCACCTGTCCGAGGAAGCAGGAGAGTGTGCACGCTGTGCAGAGGGACTGGGAGGGCAAACAGAGCAAGCCCACCACCTTCACGTGCCCTCTCTGAGCCTCAGTTTCCTTTCTGTGAAGTGGGACCTGTAAAATGGGACACATCAGCTACCTTAATGCTCAAGCCTACCTACAGGGCTGTGAGGCTGAAATGAGCTAAAGAACATCAGGCACTGGGCCAGATGGCAGGCCCCTGGCGGGCCCGAGGGAGTGGCTCAGGGATCTAGGAAGCGGGGCTCACTGCAGGACTGGCCTAGCCTTGTTCAGACATCCCCTTCAGTCCAGGGAGAGGCTCCTTACAGGGGGATGATCCTCATGGGAAGCTGGAAGTGCAGACGGTACTGGCTCTTCATCATCTCCTTCCCCCGGAATTCGCGTATCATGTAATCCACATACTTCGGCTGTCTCGGGAAGAAACCCACGGGAGGGAGGGCGTTGGCCAGAGAGGCTGAACACTGGGCTCCGGGAACCCACGACTGGCTTCCAGCGTCCTCCCCATCGCTCCCAGCCCCTTCCAAGGGGCTCTGGGAGCCGTCTCCTGAGGCTGGCCAAGAGAAGCAGGCCAGCAACAGAGCTCTTCTTGGATCTGGAATGCGTGAAGGGTCTATTTGCAAGTACACAGCAGCACCTCCCTCCTTAACGTGTTTCTGTAATGCTAAACACATCATCACCTCACCTCCACATCCAGCACCTCATCTGAAACTCTTTATTCACCCCCACTTTATGGATAAGAAGACTGAGGGCCATGTAAGTATAGGAGTTGTCCCGGCTCATATATCAAGTTAGCAGCAGGGAGGACCCATAAGCCAGGCGACTAGGGCAACTCTAGACTCCACTGACCAGTCTCATGAAAACATGGCTGAAGCCAAAACGGGCTACCATATGAAACTATAACAAAACACAGAAATCAAAGAATTTAAGAAAAATCATTGTGTAGATGGCAAAGGATATTGGAAACACGCTTATTATATCATATTAAGAGAAAGAAATGCAAAAAACAAAAATCAAAGAACAGAATGTGCACCCAAACCAAGGGAGAAGTCTGAAAAAGCAGTTAACAAACGGGTTCTCGGGGCAAGGCCCCTGGGTCTGAAGACAAGCTCAACTGCTAACTAGCCCTGTAAGCTTGGACAAGTTTCTTAACTTCTCTATGCCTCAGTTTCCCCATCTATCAAATGGAGGTAAATAATAGCACCAGCCTCTTAGGATTCCTGTGAGGTTTAAGTAAAATAATAAAGAGCTTAGCACAGTGACTGGTGCCAACGCTGGTGATCATGTCATCATCACTACATCAACATGTCAGACTAATTTTTTGTACTTTTGTGTATTCTTTTGTATTCTGTATTCGTAAATGCCATATGTACTCATCATAGAACATTTAGAATCAGGAAAAAAACCCAGCATTATTATTAACATGCTCTAAAACCCTCACATTCTTGGATTTAAGCCATAGATTTGCCTGTCCTGAGTTACCATAAAGGGCCACGAGATGGTGAGGCATCGGCCGGCATCCCCTCAGCCGATGGGAGGCTAGTGTGCAGGAGAGCCCTGCAGCGGGTGGGGAGGGCCCTTGCTGCTCATGGCTGTGCACTTGTGCAGGAGTCACTGACATTCGTCATACACTTGCCTGTTCCCCGGGAGGGGAATGAACTGAGATGAGCCCAGCTCACAGGAGTCTCAGGAGGGCCCCCTCAAAGACCCAAGGGTTCCCTCTACCCAGCAAACACCCCAGAACCCACAGGAGGCCTTCTGATGTCGTGACTGCCATCTTAAACCCTCATGTGCTCCACGGACCAGCCAAGCCCTGTGCCCTCCAGCCTCCCTCCCGCTACTGTGGCAGCAGGGGCGGCCTCCTCACCCAGGTGACAAAGCCACTACAGTCTGTGTCCACCTTCAAAAACAGCGCCTCCAGCATCTCGTCTGACACACCGCTCACCATCTTCTTCATGGCCTTAATGAAAGCCTTCTTGTCCAGGGCTTCAAAGGAGAAGAAAGAACATCATCCACTTTATCACAAGTCACTCAGCCCCATCACCGGTGTTCTTGGATGTCTGGGTACCGGGGAGGGACACACATCTGCAGGCTTCCCTTTTGCATCTCATCTGTTCAATGTTCCATCATCCCACAGATCCTGGCTGCACCCCTTCCACACAAGAGCACTGCGTTGGCCCCACAGCAGGGGTCCAGGGGGTACTAAAAAGTCAGATCCAAGATCAGATCCCATTTCTGAACAAATACGACAGGCCAGGCACTGAGACAAAGACAACTGATGAGGACCCCAAAAAGCAAATAATGGCGACAAAGAGACATAAATTCCAACATACAGAGGGAGAGGTGAAGTGCATCTTTTAAAGGCAATTAAAATACAAACTTTGACTGGAGGGAAAGATGGGGAGGGGAGAGGCAGAGAGGGCGGGGACAAAATATCCTCCCCACACTGGGTTTTGTGGCTCTAAGGAAATCTGTCTGCAAATGGGTCAATAACCCGTCTAGATGTCGTTTCTAATCACAGTTCTTAAAAAGTGCTTTTAAAACCCCTCCAAATAATTGAGGTCCTCACCCTGGCCTGAGGGCTGCACACCTTCTGCCTCCCTCAAACCTCCCTTCCCACCATGGTCCCCTCACTCTCTGCTCCAGTCACAATGTCACCACATTCTCTCTCACCACCAAGCACACTCCCACTGCAAGGCCTTTGCACCGTCTGGTTCCCTCCACAGGGAAGCCTTCCTGAGGACTATCTAAGTTGGCCACCCACCCCACTGCCCGGCTCCACTGTCCCCTCGACGTTCCTCATTACTGGTCCCGCCTGGGAGCTCTGGGAGTGCAGGGGTGAGCCTGTCCCCTCCATGACTGGGTCCCCAGCACTCAGCAAAGGTTTGTTCCCCGAGTGTTTCTGTCTGAACTAGGGTGCGATGGCGAGGATCCTGGGGCCCAGTATCATCTGTGTATATTCATACTGACCACCTAGTGGTGGGGAAGGCTCATGAGGGAACTCTGGCACAGAGAGGTGAGGTCGCATGCCCAAGGTCACGTGGCTGGTACCAGTAGCCAGTAAGTGGCGGCACCAGAGGCTGACCCCAGCAATCAGGCCCCAGAGGTCACGCTCTCACCCTACTATGTGCTCCTCATAAAACACCTAGCACAGTGCTACAGCAGCAATTACTATTATTTCTTGCTAGATTAGGGAACAAATGAGAGCATGAACAGAACTTGTCTTGCTTAAAGAAGGATTCGTCTTGCTTATCTGAAGCTAGCGCCAAGAGGCTTACGCGTTCTGAGTGGCGCTTAATGGTCCTTCCATGGATAAGATGGATGTCAGATGACAGCCCACCAGCACGGAGCCTTCCCCTCAGGAGAGAGCTGGGAGTCAAAGCACCTTTTTGTGGCAGTTAGTGAACAAACTCCTCAGGAAAGCACTGTAGGGACCGAGTCCTTCCATGGGTGTTTAGGAAACCATACACATTGCCCACTGCCGTAATATTTTAATATACTTCTTCTTATAAACAGTTTACTAAAAGTTTTCTGGGAATAACAAGAGAAGAGACACACAGGTATTTTGGAAAGGAAACGTACACTGTGGAGGCCAGGCAGGGGCTCTGCTTTGCCTCTGAAAGGAAGTGCTCGCCTATCTCACACCAAAGGGTTAATTAATAGCTCTCAGAGCATGAATGTGAAAATATCCCTCCCTGGGGAGGGGTCAGTACTAGGATCAGGCAGGAGGGCACCTTCTGGGGGCTCCCTGGCTTCTGCCAGCCCACTACACTGAGCCACCAGTGACCTTGAACCACACCCGATGGTGCCGTTCCTTGTCCTTGGGGCCTCCTCCCTTCCAAAGGTGACCCCCTGGCCACTCCCATCTCCCTGGAGGCTCTGTCTGCTCCGGGCTCCACCACCCACCCTGCCCTGGCATTCAGCATCTGCCTTGGCTCTTCTCGTCACTATCTTTGCTGTTCTGCTTGACACTCTCCTCGAGTGACCCCATCTATTCACCCATCTCCGCATCTCAGGAGACAATTTCTCTCCCATATCCCTAACTCTATTTCCAAGTGTCCCTCTGGCTCCTCCAACTCAGCAGATCTAAAGTCCAATTTATTATCTTTATCCCACAACTTGCTCCCCTTTCCTGTGTTCGCCATCTCTGCTGATGGCGTCACCTCCACCCAATCACCCAGGCTGAAAACTTGCACGGGGTTTTCAATTCCCTTTCTCCTAAATCCACACAGGAATCCTATGATCCTACAATGTAGGTATGTCATTTTTCCCATCTTATAGATGAGACACAGAGGCACAGAGAGGTTTGGGGATTTGCCCAAGGACACACAGGGGCGCAGCAGGGATTTGAAACTGGAAGTCTTCCCTCGTCTCTGATATAATCTCCACTGCTCTATGCAGGGCTGTCATGTGATGAGCTGGGGCTCTTACAACTGCCTCTCAACCAACCCCTAGCCCTTAACGTATTAATATCAGGAGAAAAAAAGGTCTGAAATTACACATAAAGTACAATTACAGACATGTGAAATCACACATAGCCGTGCGTGGCAGAGACGTAAGGCGGCCCGCATGATGTCCACCTGCTGGTGCTCATGCCCTCCTGAGATCCCGACCCCTTGAGCGTGGCAGGGCCTGTGGCTTGTTTCTAACCAACAGAATACGGCAGAGGTGACAGGATGTACAGGACCATGTGTACATGATTACATGATTATGTTCTAAGATTGTCGCACACATCTTGCTGGAGTTTCTATCTCCCTGGCCGGCTTGAGCCTTGACATCAGCCATGTTGGTGAGTCCTACATGGCCAGGAACTGTGGACAGCTCTAGGAGCTGAAGGCAGTTGCCTGCCAACAGCCAGGAAGAAATGGAAAGTCTCAGTCCTGTGGCTGCAAGGAACTAACTCTGCCAACAACCTGAGTGAGCTCAGAAGTGGATCCTTCCCCAGTCAAGCCCCAGATGATTCCACAGCCCCAGCTGACACCTGGATTGCAGCCCAGTGAGACCCTGAGCAGACCCACGAGCTAAGCCGTGCCTGACTCCTGACCCACCAAAACTGAGACAATAAACATGCTGGTTTAAGCCACTAAGTTTGCAGGAATATTGTTACACAGCAATAGATGATAAACCACACATATGAAATTGTTTGGAAGAAAATATACCAAACTGCTAACAGTGGTTACATTTGGGTGTTTGGTTAGAGGGTTTTTGTTTTTAAGTTTCTAGGTCCCAAACAGCCTCTAATATGCTTATAATACTATATAACAATAAAAAGTCTTAAAGGAGACACTGGATGCAAAGATGCTTGTCAAGTCTGAACCCTCCACACCCTCCAGGTGCTGGGTCCCGCTCTGCGCAGAAGCCATACGGACTGAGGCCACAGGGCAGCTTTACCTCCAGTTGAGTTGACGTCATCCTCAAACATTTTCTCTACCTTGGCCAGGTGTAGCTCGGTAAACAGCTGAGACTCCTGCTGGAAGTCGGGCATCTGGCTAAGGGTGATGGATGATGCTGGGAAGCTAGGAACCTCCTTGCTCTTCTGGAATCCACCTGGGATGGACGCCTAGAACAAATATGGCTACAAGAACCAGGAGCTGAGAGGGCCGAACTCCTGAGCTGAACCTTGTGAAGCACATCTTATTGGAAGAGAGACTCTTAGGGGACGGCAGGATATGTAGTATTGCAGTGTGCTACTAACTGATGCAAACGAGTCAGTCTTAACCACTTTTAGACCTGGGAAGGCCGAGAAAGATCTAGTGTGCTTCTCCTGACTTTACAGAGTTAACCACTGTTCCCTTTTTACAGATGCCACAACCGAGGCTCAGCGAGGTTAGTGGGCACAGCCAAGGTTCCGCCTCACACACAAGAGGACTCTAATTTATAAGGTGCTTCAGTTCAGAACTCTATTGTCTCAAATCTCCAGTGGTCAGAATTCAAGACTCCAAGGAATCCAGCTCCATCTTCCCAGCCAATTTGATCTGGTCCTGACAGCCCAGACACCCCCCCAGCTCAGGTCAGATCATCTGCGCACACCCCAAAGCTCATGTTGACCCCTCCCCCAGGGGCTCTCGGCTTCCTCCTACTCACCTCCCCACATCCCTCCCCTAGCCTTCCCCATCCATCCAGCTCCCAACAATGCTTTTTCTCCTCAGCTCCTACACACGATTCATTCTGACACTTAGCCCAATGCTTCAGGTCACTAAAGTCTCAGGTCGTCAAAGGCTGCCACCCTCAAAAGACTCCAGGCATGCGCTCCGGGATAACCATTGAGTGTTGCTCGCTGAGACATGCTGCTTTGGGCCTTGGGCAGTCAAGAAGATTTTGGTTCAAAAAGCTAAAAGACAAGGTGGAGGCTAGATGGCTCACTCTCCCCACCCTCTCCCACCAAACAAGCAAACGTGCTCATCCTCTCGTGAACTTTCATTCATTCACTCATGGTCTACACACATTTGCCGAATGCCAGGCACTCTGGATACATGAGTGAACAAAGTGGAGACCTGCCATCATGGAGCCCAACAAATGAGCTAGTTAATGCTCTCACCAGCCCTGCAAGCCCCCAAATTCAACATTTCAGCACCATCTTTGGCTCTTCCCTTTCCTTCTATGCATCCTTGTTGTCCCTCCTATTGATTCTTACTATGACCTATCTCCTACATCTCAACCCTCCTCTCCTACATCCCTGTCCCACCCCAACCTCTGGCCTTTTCCTGGGACAAGTACAATGACCTCCCCTGACTGGGACCAGAGTTTGGCCTTCCCTTCCAATCCTCCTCCCAACACTGGCACCAATCATCTTTCTGGCAGGCAAATCTGATCATGACTTTCCCCTGGCTCTGACACATTCCAGGATACTCCTACCACCCTCAGCTCCTGAGTGTGGCATTCAAAGGTAGCCCTGACCTATCTTTCTAGTTTCAATGCACACACCATGGTCCAGGCACACCAACTGCTCTCCATCCCCAAACACAGCAAGCATGCCACTTGTACTCACATCATCCCCTCTATGCAATACAGACAATCTCCCCAGAGGCGAACCCCTACCCATTCTTCAAAGTCTGGCTCAAATGGCACCTCCTCCAAGGAGCTTTTCCGTAACTTTCACTGCTACCTCCAGGCTCCCAAACTCTGTTTCTATCTGCCATGCATGCATGATACTTGTGTGTGTCTGTCCATATGTGTAGAAAGTAAGGTGTGATGGGAAACACATGGCTATAGAGTCCCAGAGTTCTGTGTTAGAATTCTGCCTGGCTCCCTACTTCCAAGCTAATTTATTTTGGACATATCACATCACTTCTCTGAGCCACTAGTTTCTTCACCTGCAAAATCAAGATCCACAGTACCTGCCTTAGAGGGATGTGGGGAGACCTACACGACGCCTGAACACATGTGAAGCCCCAGGAGACTGTAGTTACACAATAAATGATAGCTCCTGTTAAACTTGCGGTCTCATAGTGAGCTCTTTGAAGGCAAGGCCATATTTAATTTATCTTAATTTAATTTATACTAATTATCTATTCCCCAGCCCCAAGCACATAATAGACACTAAATACTTATCTAGCTAGATAGTAATTTGTACAGCCCATCCCACCACTATCACAACTTGGCTGGACAAAATTAAATAGAATCCATGTAGGACTGCAAATTGGTAGCCTCAGGTTTGCTGCACTTGGCTGATGCAGTGCTTTAAAAGGAAAAACCAGCCCACGCAGCGCACACTTCAGTTACCTACATGGCCTTGTAAATATCTGAGTTTGCAACCCCTCGTGCAAAGACTCATAAGTGATAGACTTCTATGTTAATGAGTGATGTTTGGGTGGCTCCAAAACACCCCCGCCCCCTTATCAACTCTGATTGTTTTCTTACCTTTTGAGGTTGAGGGCTCTTGGAAGACACTGGTTTTGACCTAGAATAGGGAACCATAGTCGTTTTAACTCCAGCCTTTGTAAGGAGCATGTGGGGGAGCTGACCTAGCCGGGTCACAGGAGAGTGGAAAAGAAGTCAGGGTTGGGGGTGGCTGCCCCATGCCCATGGACCACCCCCAGCATGCATGTGATGAGAATCCCTTTTCCCATAGGGCCTTCTCCAGCAGGGAGCTTTTCCCAAGCTTACAACTGTGAGCCTTCTTTCCCCTGATGGAAAGTTGTCTTCCTAAAGCCCTGGGGCTTAGTGCCAGAGGCTTCCTAAAGGGGGCTCACCCTTTTCACAGAATTAGAAGGGGCATAGGAGGCCATGCTGTGGTCCAACTACAATTCACAGATTAGGAAAATAAGGTTCAGGGGCAGGCACGTGTGCAAAGGGCCAACACATGCTCCAGAGGTGGGGCAGGACAGGCCCCAACTTTCCACTGCATACACCCCCCTACCCACCCTCCAATGCCCTTGGAGACAGAACTCTCCTCACAGCAGCAAAGGATCAGGTGAGAGTGTGTGGAAGAGGGCCATTCCACGGAGCTCTGCTCTGAGAATATAAAGGGCACATTTCCACAGGGTCAGTGACACCTCCACAGAGATGATAGGATTACTGGAGCGTCAATTCACCTCAAATAGCAAGTCCCACCAGGCAAGAATGGAGAGGGCACTCTGGGATGGCAGGGGAACGGACAGGAAAGAGTCAAGCCCTGGACAGGCTCAGGGGACAGAGAAAATGAGCCAGCTTGGTTTGACAAAGGGTTCCTGGGGGAGAGAGCGTGAGGGGTGAGGGAAGGAATAATAAGAGAGAAGAGAGAGAATAAAACTTGGAAGCAGAATGTAGAATCGTAAATATCTCACCAGAAAGACTGAACAGGATGAAGGGCAATTATGAAGATTCATCAGCATAAGATGGAGGGAGAAAGGAGGAGGAAGACTGAAGACTGGCCAACAGTGTCCTAACCTAACAGTGTCTTGGCAACAGCTCAGATGTAAGGACCAAAGGAGAGAGAAGAGGCAAGGAAAGGAGATTTGGAAGCCAAGAACCAGGGTAACTGAGGGAAAGGCCAGAAACGTTTCCAGAAATGGGAGCAAGGAGGGAAAGTGGCTTAATGCACATGACACTGGGTTTTCCAACTGGAAATAAAAGACAAATACCTGGAAATAGGGAGACTGACACTGGAGGCATGGCTATATTTAGGCAACAGAAAGAGGAGGGAAAACACACAAGAGACAGGATGAGTCAGCTAGGAGGATGGGATGCTTCACAGTGGGCCAAGATGATAAGGAGAAGAAAAGGCCACTGAACACGGCAAGTGAAGGTCACCAGTGAAAAAAGCTGCAGAAGTATATTTGTAAGTCCATTTCTGTTAAGAATATACGCATGTATATGTTGGCACAGGTACAGAAAGAGAGCCTGGAAAGGCACACCCCAAATGTAATGGCACTTATCTCTGGCAGGTGAGGTTATGGAGGATTTCTATAGTCTAAATCATGCATTTCTCTACTTTTTTTTAATTCAAAAAAGGCTCACGGCAATCTCTAGGACTTATTTCAACAGAATGGGTAGAATGGTGGTAGTGATTTCAACTACTCATCTGTGACTGACCATCGTACATGAGGGGTTGCTGCAGCATCATTCATAGCAGCAAAAAATAAAATAAAGTGAATGGCTATCAGAGGAATGGCTGAACAAATCAATACACCTGCACTCAGAACATGACCTAAGCACCCAAAGGTGAGTCTGACCTTCAGCAGCTGACTAGGAGGGACTTCCCTGAGGTACTATCAGTAAGGAAAGACGCAGAAAAGAGTGCACAGTATGCTGCACCAACCAAAGGCATGTCTATCGCCACATTTATACAGAACAGGAAGCATGGGTATGTATAAAGGAAATGAGTACATTCTGTTTTGCTTTCAAGTCTTGGCTAACAAGTGATAAAATTAACACCATCAATGAGGGAGCAAAAGACCATCACATGCCTCCTGGCGTGTACACTCAGGACCCGTTACTTCGATGGTATTACTGACAAACATGCATAACCTGAATCGGATCATGAGGACCAGACAAACCCAAACTGCAGGACATTCTACAAAATAACTGTGTTTTAGTCTTAAGATGTCAGCGTCACGGAAAACAAAGAAAAGCTAAGGAACTGTTCCAGATTAAAGGTGACTAAAGAGAGTCAACTGCTAAAGGCAATGGGTGATGCTGAACTGGATCTCAGACTGGGGAAAAAAAATCTAAGGGCCATTATCAGGACACTGGTGAAATTTGAACACGGATTCTGCATTCCTAGATGATACTGAGCTAACGTTGTTTCTTGCTTTTGACTATTATATTGTACTTATAAGAGAAAATGTCCTGTTCTTAGGAAATATACACTTGAGTATTTAAGGACAAAACGTCTATAATTCATTCTCAAATGGTTCAACAAACATATAAAGTCATGCTTTGCTTAACAACAGGGACATGATCTGAGAAACGCATCATCCGGCAATTTCATCATTGCATGGACATCATAGAGGGCACTTACACGAACCTAGATTTAGAGCATACTACACACCTAGGCTACACAGTACTACCTCTATGGGACCACCATCGTATATGCTGTCCATCAATGACCAACATGTGGTTACGTGGCGCATGACTGTAATAAACCAAATCTGGCATGGCAAAATGTTCACAATGAGTCAATCTGGGCAGAGAGGACTTCTTACACTATTTTTACAACTATTCAAATATGTTTCATATTTCAAAACTAAAGGTTTTAGAAGAGGGAGAAACATGTTTCATCAAGAGAGAAAGAGGAGCTCTGTGTAGCTGTATGTTCATAGACTGAGGCAACAAGTGGAAAATATTGGTTGAGGGCAAGAGAGACACCCATGAGGAAAGGAGAAGAGTAAGAGGAGGAAGGAGAGAGAAGTACTGTCCTCTGATACTGGAGTGAAGAAGAGAAAATGCACACGTAGAATCACATTTCTAGTTCGAATTAGACAACACGTGAGATTGGGGAAGCCACACCCACTGGCCTCAATCTACTCCCTGAAGTTCACCTGCTCTGGGGGAAGCAGGTGAGACGGCATAAACCTGGAAACAGGGGTGAGAGCTTAGAACAGCCACTGGGGCAGCATGCTGGGACTGAGGGGGGTGGGTTGGCGATAACTGGTTGGCTAAATAGCAAGAATTTGTAGGGGCAGACAACTCAAGGCCAAATGCAATTCCAGCTGTCCTGGAAACAGGCAGGAGATGCTCTCCTGTGGAGACTTCGCACTCAGGCATACGTATCTTAGGGCCCAGGTGTCCAAGCTTTGGGAGACTACTTTAATCCCAAACCCTCACTCACCCTGACCCAATCTGCTCTCCCCAGTTACTCCTGCTGGCTATACTTGACAGAGGCATACTGGTTTTCAACTGGCATCTCGACTGAGACATCTCGGCAGCTCGCCCTGAATCCAAAGGAGCTCCTCTATGAAGTCACTGTGGAACTCCAAAGAGTTCCACCTGACTGCAAAGTCAGCCGGTCACATTTAGAACCAGGAAAATGAGACAGAATTCCATGTACAGAACACAAAACAGAATATCAGAATCCATCCCACAAACCATAACCAGCAGCCATTTTTCATCCAAATTGAGACATTCTTTTTATTGATGAAGTTGAACTTACAGCACACAGTGACAGGAGCTACAGCAAACAGCCAGGACAAGTATGACTACAAAACGACCCATAGGACAATTACAGCACACAGTGCCCACCTCTCACGGAAACTGTGGAAAATGCCAAGGAGCCCTGTGATAAGGCTGGTTCACCAAAACCAAAAGGCCAGCTGGCCCCCACAGCTGCGACAGTGGAAGGCACAGCCACTCTCTTAACATGCCCTCTGCATGAGCTCCAAGTCTCTGAAAAGAGGAAGGCTCCAAGAGCATCGTGTGTGAGATGGGGTCTGACAAGTCCAGACCTCGGAGCAGGCAGGGACTCGATGCAGCACTGCTCAGTCTTCATCCACGGCACAGGCAGCAGGAGGAGTTGTCAAAGGTCAATCTCTGGGGAGATTTCAACCAGGGACATGGATTCCAGATTTAAAGGTAGCCAGCTCAATCACATCTCATGATGACCTAGATGTTACCAAAAGGTTAACGGACCACCACCAAACAAGACATTCTCCCTAGACTCACACCATAAAGAGAACACCAACATACAGAGAAAATTTCTGCTTCCACTTCATCAATAATGGAGACAAAAGATTTTGTCACATTGTACAACATTAAAAGTAGAGAGGTTCACTGAAATGTCATAAACGGTGCAGAACGTCTTTTAAATCAGAGTTTTATTAAACTAGGTATTAATAAACTAGAAGGGTTTATTTTAAAAAGAAACAACGCTGATGGCCCTACATTTGACAGTTTCCCACTATTTTTTTGGCTCAGTACTTTCATTTTTCAATCCAATGTTACTCCTACTCAGAGCAGTTCCAGTACTTATCAATATTTTTATATGTGCCCAAAATACGCTAAATTCAGTCATAATAAATATATTTTTCCTTCCCTGGGAGGAAACAGGAGAAAAAAGGGTACTAGGATGCACTCCACTTTTTAGGAAAGGAAAAATTCACAAAACTCCCACCTAAAAAGAGTGAAAACATGATCATCAATAACAACTCAGGCAAAAAAAATAAGAAAACAGAAATGGGGGGCTGGCCCCATGGCCGAGTGGTTAAATTTACGTGCTCAGCTATGGCGGCCCAGGGTTTTGCTGGTTCAGATCCTGGGGACAGACATGGCACCGCTCGTCAGGCCATGCTGAGGCGGCGTCCCACATGCCACAGCTAGAAGGACTCACAACTAAAAGATATACAACTATGCACCGGGGGGCTTTGGGGAGAAAAAGGAAAAATAAAATCTTTAAAAAGAAACAGAAATGGGAGGGAGGGCATTTTGAGGAAAAACTCTCCTAGATAAACCTTTGCACAAAAATAATTCTGGAAAAAAGTTCAAAGTCCTACTTGAGACTAGGTTCAGGCATCAGTTGCCAACCCTAAGGAGATTCTGATCCCTAAAAGTAGAGGTGAGACGTGCCAGAAGGGAGTGACTCCGGCAGCTAGGGCTGCAGGGACACACAATTAACTGCTCCAGGGAAGGCCCCTCCAGTCCACTCAGCAGCACGGCAATACTGTCCTCTCCAGCTTGACAACTGCGGGTCCTAAAATGCCAAAATTAGTTTCCTAATATGCCACTATATGTGTCCATTATTCCTCAACAAAGTTAAATTTAAAAAATTGTAACCTTCTCAGTGTTATATAATTTGCAAAAAATTTTAACATGCAAGTTGACAGCCAGGGAGAGAGGCTTTTTCCTTTCAAACACAAATAAACGAGAGAGAAGTCAGCGACTGTTGGAACTGAAGGGCCCCTGAAGACTAATATTGAGATCACATCTTTAGTTGAGGTCAACAACTCAGCTGCCATGACATTTAAGACAGCATTCTTCCTACCACAGCACACTGCCAAAGAGAACTCCGGGTCCAAATGCCAAAGATTTCAAAATACCAGAATCCAAGAAAAAAGGCAGAATCTCAATCTGGTTCAGTAGCTACTTACCCATTTCCTCCCAAAAAAAGAAAGAAAAAAAGGCACTTCTTAAACATTGGTGGGAAAATATTAAGTCAGAGAGTTAAAAATTCTTATGAAATTTTGTTAAATAATTTTTATTTCATATGACACGGAATTATTATTTCTTCTCTCAGCTTTTAAAATTAACAGGGAGGAAGGTGCACACAAACGGGCAAGCTGGGATGGCCTATAGCTAAAAGCACAAATATTCCATTCTTCCAAGCAGAGTTTAAAATTTCAAAGTAAAAATAAGTCATACATAATTATACACATTTAACTCACATTATTTTGTAGAAAAACACATAAAACACCCAAAAGGGGGGCGGCTATCAGGTTGGAAACCCTTAGAATGCTTTTAAAATCCAGACAACCCTGAGGTATGCTGGATCTTAAAATACCTAGAACCACTTCAAAATATATAAACGGGCCCATTATGAGAAAGAGAAATACGGACATGATAAAACAACTGGGAAGCAAGCAAGAAAGGAGAGCAACGTGAAGGTCGCTCGGCTTAGACCAGGATAAACCACGGCAGAGCCTGGGAGAGTACAGTTAGATTCCTGCACCAAACGGCGACTCGGGGATGCATCTATTGGCCAAGCTCTCCCTGCAGCTTGCAGACTGTGGGGAAAAATCCAAACACATGTGTTGAACCACTTGTTACTTCTCCTGTCAAAGCCTCTTCAAGTCAAAACTCTGATCGAAACACAAAAGTCGTGCACTTCACAAACGATTTCACTGCCAGTGAGAACTCTTCCAAAAATCTCACATGCAAAACGTATACAGCTGATGCTGAGAGACACTGTACAACTGTCCCTCAACTGATGAAAACTGGCCTCTAGAGGCAACATATGCCAGAACTGGGCACTCTCCCACCTGTTCTGCTCCAGGATCCTATTGGCTTTTACAGACCTAAGTAACTTTTTCTGGCCCAGAAGGGATCTTGGGGAACCATTCTCGCTCATCTTGTCACTGAGCCAATGAAAAGCCATGCTCTGCAGACCGGGCACACATGGTCTGGAGGAGGACCCTGGTCTCAACTCCTGGTCCTTGATGCCCTGACCACAGCACTGTCTCCTCGCTCATTTTGGTAAAGGTCAGAGAAGGGTCTAGCCACACACTCGCTGGAATATTCAGTCTACACACTGGTATGCTTGACACTGGACTTAACCTTGTCTACAGTGCAATGTGTGAATCATCCATGAAGGGTGAATCTTAGAAACCCATCTCTGTCCCCAGAGGAAACCAGTAAGAGCCATAAAGCCAGATTTAAGACTTACCCTGAAGTGAAACTCACCAGCAGCTTCCCAAATCTCATTCTACCACCCAAACCGAAAGTTCAAACAGAGACCTCAGTAAATGGAGCGCTCCTCCTCTTCTTCCTCATCCCTGCCTCCGGCCTATCGGCACCAACAATCCCTGCAGACCGAAAACACGCAAAGTAAACCCGGAAAAAGCTAACGGAGAAATTTTTTTAATTCTTAAGGTAAGACATCCTACAGAATTCCAAACTGCTGAGAGGTCACTTTGCAATTCTAACTCTGTTGGTACCACTGAGCAAGGCTCACCTGGTTTGCTTTCAAATGCATGGGACAAAGATTCGCCTCTCCCCACCCACAGAAACGTGTCCGTGAAGTCATCTGGGTTTTAATGTTCTAACTGTACTCAAGTTCAATGTGAAAGTAGAGAATCCCTCCATGGGCTTTCTCTCAGACAAGGACTCTGCATACTCAGTCACAACCTCACATGCGCAAACTCTGAGAAAAAAGCAGCGAGGGTCAGAAATAAACAAACTCATCTGGTCTCAAAATTTTATCAATGGAATGTGTAAATCAAAAGTATGACATATTCCTAATTTTAAGTCAGCAGCAGCAATGTCAGACCAGCAAAATGACTGATGATTCACAAACGCTGACCACAGGCTCGGTTCAGTGCAGTTACTTCCACCCCACAGACAGCAATCAGACGTGGGTCACTCGCATACTAGAGCAAGCCAATCCGATTAGGCCACTCGCATACTAGCAAGCCAATCCGATTAGGCCGATCAGACTTAAAAGCTAAATCTTGTTTGTGGACTATGGTGAATTACAGTAAACATCACAAAAGTAGCTCCTCATCCCAAATCTTACAAAACAATCCTTAAAGAAACACTTCTCTACACTCACTTTGGTGACAGCAAAAGAAAACTAATTCCTTTCCAACATACTACGTTCTAGAGAGTAAACCATGACGAAAATACAATTTTTTAAATCAGTGAATCTGAATTATTCAATCACTGAATCTTCATTTAAAAGAAAATCGCGGCATGTGTGTTTAGATCTCAATTTCATTTAGGGAAAAAACAGGACGAAAATCATAGTCTGAAAACTGAAAGGAGCTGGACCCATCAATACCAGAAAGCTGAAAAAGAAATATTAAAAAAACTTGCTACTTCTTTTACAAAATACTCAAAGCCTATCTTAAGGAATGCCCTCCTGAATTCTCAGGATACAAAACCCCTGTGCTAAGCTTCTCTGCTCTATAAACAGAATTTCAGACTGGATGTGAAGAGCCCATGCAGGGCTTTCTAACGTGTGCTTGCTTTTTCTGTCTGTCAGTTCATTCTGCTCCAACAAGCATCGAGTGAGGGAGGCACTTCAGCCACCATCATCATCCGTGTTTTATAGGCCAGAACAAGGAGAGAGGTCCATTAGCTCCAAAGTCACAAAGCTAGGAGGGATCTGCAAGGACTCAAATCTGAGGCTCCCTCTGCCAGAGCCAGACTTGAACTTGCAGGCAGAGAGCAAGGCCAAAGTACAGGTCTGAGGACTAAATCAAGCCCAAGTGCTCTGAGGCACATAATAAAACACAGATTTTCAACCTCCTGACTCGGAATTTCTGGGGACAGGCTTTAGACCTGTCCATCAACTCCCGCAGGTGATTCTGAAGCCCACCAGTTTGACGACCACCAGCATGAGGGACTCCTAAATCCTAATCCAGCCAGAGAACCCATTTGTTCACCTATCCTCTGCACAGCACACAACTTGCCAAGCAAACCAAGCAGCTTATTCAAGTTTACCGCACCAGTGACCGAACCTCCATTAGTCTCCTCAGAAGACATTATGTGCCTCAGCCTAGAGCCAGGTCAGTGGACTCATGTCAGAGGTACACACAGTATCAGCTTCATCCTTCCCAGGTGGCTTCTCAGTTGACATTACCCGATAGTATCTTCACAAACTCCACGCACTCCTGGAGGAATCTTCTTGTAGATTACCGACACATACGGTGTCAAACTCATTCTGAAGGTGCACACCATTTCAAGGAAGGTATCCTACCATTAACTCTTAGAGGAAGTAATGTGGGTGTAATTCTAGTCAAAGTCATCAAGTTGAGTTTACAGAGGATCCATAATTGTGGTATGTACTCTAAACATCATACAGAAAACTACCTTCTGCCCATTTAATTTTATTTCATACTGAAAATGGCAGCAAGTCTCCTTTTGAATTCATTTCTTATGGCACAGAATTTTAAAAGGGAGGAAAAATGGTGACAATTTCAGTTATTTTATAGATTAAAGTTATATTCACTGCCTTTGAAACATACTTTCAGGAAAAATAACAACAAAAAAGTATCTCCCCATGGTAGGCACCAAGCATTGTCCTGCCATACTTCTCGGGAGGAAACAGCCTTAAAAGCCTTCGCGGCCGAGCCAGACTTCTGAATGACGGCTCACAGTAATACGAGCACGTCAAACAGCAGGAGGCTGAGAGATGTTAAAGAGGAGAACGAAGAAAAAAGGAACAGGTTTAGAAATAAGCACATTTAAAAATACAGTGAAGGATTTGAACAGACCAGTTCTCATTTAAGAAAGAAGCATTGGTACCTGTCATTTGAACCTACAAGAACATACCCAGGGCAAGACAAATTTCAGAAGCCATGACACTCTTGAAATACAGAATTTTATTTAGAAACTGGTTTAAAGTAGAAAAAAACCCTGTCAAGAAAGATCAGGTGGAAAATGGGTTCCCAATAAAATGGAATTTTAGGGCAACAAAAGTCTAAAAGGCCACAAGAGAGAAAGAGCACCACTGTTATTTGAACAATGGCTAGTTACTTGCATTTTTTTGGCATTGTTAATCACTGAATCTGGGTTTTCCTCTGAATTCCACACAGAGCATGCACTACACAACAATTTTTTCATAAAATACCTGCTTTCTACACACATTTTAGGACAAGCTACCACCAGAAACAAATCAATACAAATACATCAGGGGCTGCACAATCTCAGTAGTGGGTGACACACATTTTGCAGAATTCTGCCAAACAAAGGAACTGAATAGGCTATGGGCAAAGGAAATGAGGGAGTTAAGGAATGAAATACTTTAAATATTAATAATTAATTCAGACATGGTACTGTATTTTCTGCAAAAGAAAATTAACATTTAGTAACACACTAACAAATTTTATCTCCAAAGAGATTAGTGCACTGGCAAAGTATTCCGGTAACAGCGGAGGGCTCTGGACAGCAGGTACCGAAAACACCCAGCTTTGCAAATCCCAAGGTAGCGATGGCCTTCACCGATCACTCCCTCTGCCAGAGGTCCAGAAAAAACTCGCAGCATGGTCACCTGCCTGCTGAACTTCCACTCTAAGCAGCAAAGTTTAAGGAGCCAAAGAGGAGTCCCCAGTGGGCAAGGGGAGCAGAGAAGAGAAACACGTTAATGTAAACTTAAAAGACAGTAAAATGGGACATGACCCTCATTCAAATCCCAGAGGTGAGGGCAAGTCCCCATAAGTAGTTGTTAGATTTAAAAACTGGACACACTTCATTTCCCAAAAAACACAATACATAGAATTTTCAGGGATCATTGGAGAAATCGTCAGAGAAATGCTCAATGAAGATCAAGCTCTTCACCTCAAACACCTCAGGGCTGAACCACACCCTCTCTTCAACCAGGCAACAATGCCTCTTGCTTCTTAGCAGGGATGCAACTGGGCAAGGACACCAAACGGCTTTACAGAGCAACTTTTCAAACTTTCCTTCTGGGCCAAGGTCCAGGCCTATGAGGATTCAAGCAGTCCTCAAGGCCTGTGAACAGCAGGTTCCCAATGTTCCCATGTGTGGCCCCCCTTCCTTCCCAGACACAATGTCGAAACATAAAATCTCCTGTCATGTTACATTTTCTATTTTGAAATATGGAAGCATATTTTAAATACTCTTAAGGCATTTATTTATTAAAATGTTCTCTGCCAAGATTTCACATTAGCTTAAAATTCAAATCAGTCTTTACATTTCTCTGCTGAGGTCTCCCTCTCAGCGTATTACACAAAAACACCTTCTCCAGCAATCGTTACCAGCATCCACACGGTGAGCCCCATGGTCAGCCTCTTTGTTCCTAGGTGAACCAACTAGATGTTAATACTGCTCTGCTACAAGGTAAAAGCTCCTAACTCAAACTTATCGGAAAAGGAGTGAAACTTCTGCAAAGTGCACTTTAAGAAGAGGTACTTTTTGCTTATGAAAAGAAACCAGTGAGTCCTCTAAGAATAATAAAAGGGAGTATTTTACAGTTAAGCACATGATTTGGAGTGAAGAATTCGGATGTTGCTCTGCTGGTCCGGGCTGTTAATACTCTTCTTGTTCCTCCTGTGGGCCCCCTTCATCCGGTATCACAAAGCCTTCCTAAAATGGGAAAATAAGAGGGGAAAGCCATTACTCAATACTAAATGACGGATCAGTTTCTACTGTGGGCTCACTTTCTGCATATTTAAAGCCTCTCAAAGTCAATGGTTCTTCCTGTCTCTATCACACACTTGGCATTTAATGGCACAAGACCAACTGACCACAACTTTATTATGTAGGCAGAAGAATCATCTCTCACAAGAGGCAAGAACTGAGCACACTCAAATTTACCCTCAAACTCTGGGGGTGATGCATGCACACACGGTCTTGATTACGGTGATGATTTCACACATCATCAAGTAGTACTGATATATATCTGCAGTTCATTCCGTCAATTATAGCTCAGTAAAGTTGCTTAAAAAAAGAAAATTTACCCCTGAAGTCACCATTAAGCTCAGGACCACACCATCTCCTCTCAATAAATCGTCAGTCCAGCCAGGCTTTGCTTCCCACCTTCCTTTGACTCCACTTAGGAACCATGCATGCTACTGTGGGTAAAAGACTGACCCAACATCGTGGCATGGGAAAAGAGCAGATTCGTGGCTCCCACCTCACCTCGCGCCAGGGCACTCTGGCATGTACTAATGGCTACACTACCATCAAAATTAGACTTCCAGGGCCGGCCCTGTCGCTGAGTGATAAGTTCGCACACTACACTTTGGTGACCCAGGGTTTTGCAGGTTTGGATCCTGGCCATCAAGCCATGCTGAGGTGGTGTCCCACATAGCAGAGCCAGAAGGACCTACAACTAGAATATACAACTATGTACTGGGGGGCTTTGGGGAGAAGAGAGCAAGAAAGAAAGAAAGAAAAAGAACAAAGAAGATTGGCAACAGATGTTAGCTGAGGTGCCAATCTTTAAAAACAAATTAGACTTCGTCTTCAATCACCACCTTTTTTTTTTTTAACTAAATCTCTAGGGCTGAATTTAGTTATGATTCCACTAAAATAATACTGAGACTCGACCAAAGACTCTCATAACTTCACCATCTTTGTTTTTGTTATCTAGCAAAAAGCAATCCCAAAATAAGAATTTATTGAACAAATTATCAACTCTTCAGTCATCTGCCTTAAGCCCCCAAAATTCATCTGATTTGTTTAGAGGACAGTGTTAATAACAGCATTAATATCACCTCATATTTGTGTACTGCTACACATACTACAAAACACTTAAGACACATACTGTGGTTTGACCCTAGAGACCCTGGTAGGTATACAGAAGAATTCTTAAAAAACACAGCCATTAAAGAGTGGACACAGTAAGATACCAAATTCCAAATCTAGGGAAAATCAGCCTTCCCTGAGCAGCTAACATGTCATGATTAGCATCAGCAGATGTGGCTGTGTGACATACATGGATCCCAAGAAACAAGACCACAAAGGCCTGCGAGGGAATGGGAAGCAGGCCGCACCTGGAAGGGAAGAGTGAGGTGCACTCTGATGGCTATGGGCAGCAGACGTCACCAACGGGCCACATGCCTGGTTATCAGAGCATACCTGGGGCCCTGATAAAATGGGGGCAGCACCTGAGGCTGAGGGGTCCAAGCTACAGGGACTGGAGTGGGGATGGTGGGGTTAAGAGCATTCTGTGGCACTCATCACCTATCAGTGGCCACAAACTAGAAAGGCAGGGTAAGTCAGCACTCTTTGTCCTATTCCTGCCTCAAAAGCTCCCAGACCTCAAGGCAGATGTTGAAGCTAGGCAGAGGCTCCCTCTGGCTGACTTTGAGGGTCAAAGCCGAAGTCTTTTGATGAATACTACACTGGAACACGAGAAGCATTGGCACTGAGTTTGCCAAAACCAACCAGATAAAATTTTCTTAGGTGGCAAAATGGCAAGAAAATATCCTCATAGTCAACACGTACATCTGTGGCATAGAGAATGTCCACAATCCTCTGTAACACAGGGTTGTTTTCCCCCTCGTTCTCCTGGCATATCAATTCAATGTTCCTTAGCTTTCCAAAGTAGAAATCTCTCTCTTTCTCCAAGTCTTCGACGGTAAGTTTCAATACGTTGACCTGCACAAGACATTAAAAAGGGTGAGACACCTGGCATTCATGTACCAATAACACATCAGACAAACTTCTAGCCCAAAAGGAGATGTGGTCTTTAATCAAACTCTCTAACGTGGACAAAAACCCACTGTAGTTTAATGTCAATTTTCTTTACCCCCAGATAAATAACATGGGCTTGTTCACTACCACCTTGACTATACTAACTCTCAGGAAAGGGCAGACTACACCAGGAAACACGCAGGAACTTCCCAGGCACTGAGAAAAGATCAGGGAGAAAAACTATGGGAGCCTGAGACAAACAGACAAGCAGAATCCACAACCCAGCCCAGCAGGATGGCAGACAATCATAAATTGAGTCCTTACAGGGCACTGGTCCATCAAGTCCAGACCTCTCTGCGTATGGAGGTCAGCAAAAGACAGGGTCTGGTCCAAGGGAGCAGGGTAGAAATGGCGAGCCAGGAGGGGAAGACTAGCCAAAGATGATTAATATTAGCCAAAAACAGCTAGGACCGAGGGAGGCCTGGGCACGGAAAACTCAATGATTCTTCCCAAAAGTCTCAAAAGGGAGAGGACAGTGGCAGCAGGGAGCAAACCCCACCACATTCCACTGCCAGCTCCACTGAGCATCTCCTCAGCTCACCACACAATGCTGCAGGATCCTCCAGGAGTCCCAGTGAGGGGCTCTAATTTCCACAAAGCGGCAATGAAGGAAGAAACCTCAGTGCGCAGGCCAAGACTCTATCTAGCCAAGAGTAATAAAAGTCATAAGGACTCTTACGGTCCTTTGTGTATTTTAAGCACAGTGTATCTTCATTCCCGTATTCAAATCTATGACACGTGAATTCAATTTAATGCTCACTAAATGCAAATCACACAGCATCCGTGCCACATAAAATCCTCACAGGACTTACAGGCTAGGCCACAGGGCAAGCCAAGCCAGGAAATCACAGGGGCAGCTGCTGAGAACAATTTGGGTAGCAGGGAATTCCAAGAGCCAGAAGCACCCCAGAAATCTAGTTCAGCCTTCTGAATTTCTAGCTGCAAAAACTGAATCAAACAGCTTACCTAGCTTCCCCACACTTCTTCTGATCAAGAAGCCAGACACAACCAAGGGATCGAGCCCCGTTCCAGGGTGGAAGGAAGCTCCCCTTCAGAACCTGTAGTCAAGAAGCACTCAGAGATGAAGCGCAGGTGACTGGAAGCACCAGGACCATTTTGTCAAATACTTAACTTCAATGTTCATCATCAAAAGGCTGAACAGCCCAAACCAGGACCAGGTTTGAGATATCCTTTCACTATTCCTTTATCAGTCACAGAAATCACTTTTAAAAATCATTGAAAGTTTCGATAAAGCACTACCATTACCTAGTAGCCAGCAAATCCAAATCATCCACCTCCCCCTACTCACCCCTCCCTGTTTTACTGCTACTTGTTTCCTTTCCTTCAAGTCTCGTTAGCCCCAAAGGGGAGCACAAGAGGGGAGAGAAAGGCAAGAGCTGACCAACCTCAGCAGTAAGCAGGAAACTGCCCTGGATCCTCAGCTCCAAGATCCAAGCACCAGGGAACAGGCCTTCCCATCATATTAGCGACCAAAGAGGAAAGGACAGTCAAAACAGCTTAAAAAGATATGCTAGCTTGGACTCCATCCGCACACTCACGTTTCACTAGTACCTCCCTCAAAACCCATTTAAACCTTCTCTGGCCTACAAATCATCAAGGCACCAGAACCCAGCCTTCTGGGTCCCACCTGTAAAGCCAAAGCAGCACTCCTCCTTGACAGCACTCAAAGCAGCACTCCTCCTTGACAGCACTCAAGGAGCACGTATCCACAGAGACAGTGAGTATACACTAAGTCACTGGCTTTCACTTGGTGCTCTTCTAAATGCTTATTTATGAGCTTATTAAAAACCTGTGGCTAGTAACCACCGTCACTCTTAGAACCTTCTCTTGTAGTAAAATAGCTATAACCTAAGAAGCCCAAGGAGAACGCTTTGGACCTGCATTGGCCAACATGGTAGCTATGAGCACTTGAAATGTGGCAAGTGCAATTGAGACGGGCTATAAATATTAAATACACTCTAAATTTCAAAGACCTATAACAGTCTTGAAATGAAAAACATCCCACTGATAATTATTTGTATTGATTACACGTGAGAATGATACCATTTTGGATATACTGGGTAACGTGTTATTAGAATTAATTTAACCGGGCCAGCCCAGTGGCGCAGCAGTTAAGTGTGCAGGTTCTGCTTTGGCAGCCTGGGGTTCGCAGGTTCGGATCCTGGGTGTGGACATGGCACTGCTTGGCAAAAGCCATGCTGTGGTAGGTGTCCCACATGTAAAGTAGAGGAAGATGGGCATGGATGTTAGCTCAGGGCCAGTCTTCCTCAGCAAAAAGAGGAGGACTGGCAGCAGTTAGCTCAGGGCTAATCTTCCTCACACACAAAAAAAAGAATTAATTTAACCTGTTTCTTTTCACTTTTCCTAATGTGACTACTAGAAAATTGTAAATTATACATGAAGCTCATATTTCTGGTTTGCATTCTGTTTCTATTGCACAGTGCTGCTTTAGACTAAAATCAACTGAAAGTAAATTTCTCCCGGATGACATAAGAATGTGGAATTGCTGCCCATCTCCCAAGGATATGAATACTACAAGGTAATTTGTAGAATACACTGTTCTTCTCCTAGCCTAACAAGCCCCTCTGGCTCCATTTCCCACACAGGTCACGGCCCCAAGACGTCCACACCTTTATCAAGGGGCACACATTCAAATACTTCCAGAAAGAGCATGTATGAGCCAAGGGAGTCAGTTACAGGGGGTGGTGGTAAGGACGTCAGTGACCTGGAGAGAACCTCAAATCCTTCATATGAAGAAGAAGAATAAACGAAAACCCGGTGCAAACCAAATAAAGTACTTCTGAGGCAGGGCTGGACCATGTGGGTGTGAGGCAGGTTCCAGACCCAGCTCAAGTGACTGAACCTCTCCGAGCCACACTGTTCTTATCCGTAAAACCTCACAGGGCTGCTGCACAACTGAGATTAAAGTGCCTAGTAAAGTAATGACACACACTCTAAAATTGTTAGTCACTGTTTAATTATTATTAACATTCACGTATTTCACCCCAAAAATCTGATTCCTGTGAACTTTCAGAAACACTACATAACCTATTTCACTCTATCAAAACCGCAGAGAAGGGGCCAGCCCCGTGGCCAAGTGGTTAAGTTCGCACGCTCCGCTTCAGAGGCCCAGGGTTTCACCGGTTCGGATCCTGGGCGCGGACATGGCACCACTCGTCAGGCCATGCTGAGGAGGCATTCCACACGCCACAACTAGAAGGACCCACAACTAAAAACACACAACTATGTACTGGGGGGATTTGGGGAGAAAAAGCAGAAAATTAAAAAGAAGATTGGCACCTGAGCTAACAACTGTTGCCAATCTTAAAAAAAAAATTTTTTTTTAAAAATACACTGTAAACCATTCATTTAAAAAAAAAACCCACAGAGAAGAACGGTAATAATCACAACTGTCTTTTATCCACTGCCATTTACCCCATTTATCCCAAACACCACTCTAGGCACTTGACATAGCATCAGCTCGTAATCCACTCAGCTACCATGACCAAAGCACTAGCCCCACTTCGCACGGGACACTAAGTGCAGAGAGGTGAACTGACGCATCTCAAGGAGAAGGAAGTGGCAGAGCCAGAACAATCTCCAAATCCGCGCAACCCGAAGCCCGTGCTCCCTCCCCTAGGACACTAGCTGAGCCAGACAGCAGTCACATGGAACACGCTGCACCTTCTCCTAGAGGGCACAAGATCAACCCTGCGCTAGCCACCCAGTCCTGGCATTTACTGTTTTCCTCTGAAGCTGTGTCCTGTGTATATCCACATCTGGAAACCAACAGTTACAGGGAAGTCTCCTTATTCTCCAGGATGGCGTACTTGGAGTGACAAGTGACACACAGTGACAACACCCAGAGGGTGCTCAAGGCAGCCACACTAATGGGGATGGTGACCCAGTCACCCTGACACTCCCAGGGCACGTAGGACCACGGGGCACACACAAATCAATGAATAAAAACACAAAATGTGACCTCTGAGCAGGCTCTTATGTCCCATCTCCTGGGAGCAGGGTCAGGGTCGCGAGAGCTTCTGGATTAAAAGTGAGGTCTTTTTCCTCAGGTTTTAGGACTCGGCTTTTAGGAAAGTAAAAGGGTTCAATGACAAACTCAGGGGCATCACAAAGCACCCCTGACTTTAAAACCGGAATTAATCAAGAGAGGCATGCAAAAGCAAACAAACAAACTGCAAGAATTAGTGAGAAGATGTCTAAATGTCTAAAATTTGTTCTGCTCCACAGAGACTTCTGACAAGTACCTTCAGGATATTTAACTAATCCTGAAGAAGACATTTCAAATGACTGACCTGTTAAGAACAGAAGAGCAACAGGCTTTTCATACCAGTTCCACTCTCAACCTGAATCTCCAGGGACCCAGGATTTCAGTAGAGACACTGCGGAATCTTTTTTTATTTACTTCTTTAAAAAGGAACTTTCCTTTATCTTCTGTCACAGTCAAAATTCAAGAGGCACTTTCTGAACCCCAGAGACTCCTGACAGCGTACCAGACTTTCAACAGGGTTCTATCGTATGGGTGGGTTTCCAGACAGCCATCGGTCTCCGTCACACTAACAGATGTCAGAAATGCCTGACCAGCCCCCACCTCCACATTCACGATCCCCACACCACACCAAGTGCTCACACGTGACATAAGGACTGCTTCTGCAAGCAGACAAGGCAGGTCTCCCTCCAAGAACACAGACAGGCTTCCCCTGATGAGCGCAGCAAGTGTCCTCCCCCCAAGGACTCCCACCTCGGATGGAGAGGGGGCCTACCTGCTGCATCAGTTCGGCTGCCTCGTCATCCCCGTTGCCCACACCAGGATTCTTTCGCACCACACCCGGGCCAGCCTTAGGGGTTGCTGTAGTTCTGTGCGCTGCAATGGGCCTCTGTGGAGCTGAGAGAGGAGCAGAGGTTTCTTAAGAGAAGAAATTTCAAGACAAGAAAAACACACCAGACAAGAGGAAGCTGTGACCAACTGCCCTCCACAGCTATGCAGTGAAGGGACCCGACATAGACAGCCCAGCATGCAAGACAACACCCCCACGCTGGCCCAAAGTGATGTTTTATCCTGGCAGCAGAGTTAAGTACCAATTTTAGCCACAATCTTCTGTGCTGGGAATAAGTCCTTCTGTGAGGTCTTTTTCCCGCTGGGGTGAACAGGACTATCATCTGAAAAAGGCAATCGTTATGGTGCATGAAGATGATCTACCTTAACCCAGCTCGAACCAAGTCCACATACAGGGCAGCTTCAGGGAGCGAAGGCAAACTTCACACCAGGGCTGAGCTCTCAGGCCCAGCTGTTGCCAGGTGCCCACAGCTCCCCAACTGGAAAGTAAGATGCCTCCTAATTCAGAACCGTGGGCTCCCTGGACCGGGAAGAGGAGGGCGGTAGAGACTGCTCTTATCACTAATTACTTCAAACCCGCCGCCTGCGCACCTTTGAGGTGGTGTTCAGAGGGGTAAGGAGACAACAGCAGCACACTGACTACGATTTACTGATTTCTCTCAGTTGTAATAGCCAAAGGCAGACAAGGAAAAGGAAAACGCAGTGAAGGGGCCAACCTATCTACAAGTTAAAATCATCAAGAATGCGCTACCTCAAGGAGATTTATCAATCATGATTCTATTCACTCATTCCGCAATTATTTTGTAAAGCTTGTACTTTATGCCAGGCTTAGAAACACGTGATCTTCCTAACACCCCAAACTATTCAATACTCATAAGGCCTTTTGCCCGCAGTAACAGGCATTTCCTTAGGATGATCTCTAGTATGTGTTTATTCCGAAGACTAACGCTTAATGCAAGTCTCCACGTGCCCGTCAGCAGCATCTGAAATATGAAATGCACAGGGTTACCTATGCAGTTCGCCATTCTAGGAAGCTAAAGAATAAAAGTACTCAATATCTGGAGCTATCGGAACCCTGACATACTCTGCTGATGGGAATGTAAGATGGTGCAGCCACTTTGGAAAAGTCAGGTAGTTCTGCAAAAGGTTAAACAGTTATCATATGATCCAAGAATTCTGCTCCAAGATATACTCTTAGATATACACCCAAGAGAAAAGAAAACACACGCCCACACAGAAACTTGTATAGGAATGTTCGTAGCAGCAGAAGCAGCATTATTGCTAACAGCTAAAAAGTGGAGACAACCCACATGACCATCAACTGATGAATAAATAAAATGTGGTATAGCCATACAATGCAATATTATTTAGCCATAAAAAGGAATGAGGTACTGACACATGCTACAACATGGATGAAACTTGAAAATATTATGCTAAATGAAAGAAGCCAGACACAAAAGACCAAATAATCTATGATCCCATTTATATGAAATATTCAGAATAGGTAAATCCTAGACAGAAAGTGGATTAGTGGTTGCTTAGGGTTGGCTGGGGGCGGGCGGGGGTGGGGAAGAAAAACGGGAAAACAGGAGCGACTGCTATTGGGCACACATAAGGTTTCTTCTTAGGGTAACAAAAATGTTCCAAAATTGATTGTGGTGATAGTTGAACACACTTGTGAACATACTAAAAACCATTCAATTATACACTTTAAATGGGTGAACCGTAACAGCACATGAATCATCTCAACAAAGCTATAAAAAGTACTCAGTGTCCCTCTCTACCTACCACACAGATCAGCCTCTCTCTCAAGGTACTACGGGACCTTAACTAATGTTCTTGCCACCTTCTGAAAAAGGAGTTAGCATCTATAGAACATCCACTTGCCCTAAATTATACATATGTTCTATGAATATACTACTGGAAACACATTTTGGGAAACCTACCAGGCCAAGACCTTTTAAAGAAGGTTCCTGCCCCTGCCTCGCACATTCCGCTGGCATCACAGCAAGTTAAAGCCACTTAGGAGCTAAAGTTGTAGGGAAGGGCGGGGAAGCACTACGTAAGCACGGGAAGCTGGTCTGCAGAAAGAATCATGATGCAGAGAGCCAAGAGCAGTCCCTGAGAGACCTAGAAAGTTCCTTCAGTTCCTGGGAGTTCAGGTCTGGTTCTAACTTCCCTTCCTAGGGCTCTGTGAAATGTCCTTGTGTTCAAACTAAAGCTCTCTTTCATGTGAGCTAACCCGAGGGATTTCTATTCCATACAACTAAAGAGTAGTGACAAAACTGGATACTCACTCAGTAATTCACTCAGGCCTCAAGAACAACCCTCTGGGGCAAGTACTGAAATTCCCATTTTATAAAGGAGGAAATTGTCGGGCAGAGGTGAAGTGGCTTACACTGGGCTACAGAGACCTAAGAACACATACAGGTCTGCCTGATGCCACGAACCACACTCCCGCCACAGGGCTGGGATTATGCTCCTTAAGCTCCCTAAACCTATGGCTACTCGGAAAATTCTAGTTGAATGATGAATGAATGAATGAATATCTGGAATACTATTATTTGGAAATGGTGTTTGTTTTGTTTTTTTACCTGCACTGCTAGAGCTGAGAGGTTTCTTCGGTTTGTTCAGAGCTGGAGCAACAAGGGAGGGAGCCACTGCGGTTTCTTGACCTTGTCTGGCAGCTACAGGGTCATAGTCTTTTCCATCATAGTTTGCATCAAAAAACTTCTTGAACCACTGAACGAATTCAAAATTATCCTGAAACTTTCCTTTTACTAATTTGTCCACAGGAATTATCTGCAGAGAAACATCAAGACTGTTTAGCTCAAAGCATGAAGTTTTTGGCAAGCATCAAACGTGTTCATGCACCAAATCAGTATAAAGCACTGCCAAAAGGGGAAAAAAATATTTTAGAGGCAAGAACTTAGTGCTAAGTAAGCCCCTGGAAGTTCATAGAGCAAGTTTCATTCAGTTTGCCTTCCACAGAGTACCTAAACCGGCCAACCCCCACCCAAGTCCATCAAAAGGAATAAGAAAAGCAAGAGCAGTAGGTGTCATATATAAGTCACATGCACACATCCTAAGATGCATCATTCCCATGTAACTTGCACAGCCACAGTGCCTGTCACAAAGAATGAAATCCAGAGCACAAGCTAACCACAGGTATCTACCATGAACTCTGTTAAAGAAAATTCTGCCTTAAAAATAGGTCAAGGTGGGGCCAGCCCCCTGGCCGAGTGGTCATGTTCACGCGCTCCACTTCGCGCCGGCCCACAGTTTCACCAGTTTGGATCCTGGCTGCAGACCTGGCATCGCTCATAGAGCCATGCTGGGGTGGCATCCCACAGAGCACAACCAGAGGGACCTACAACTAGAATATACAACTATGTACTGGCAGGGGAGCTTTGAGGAGAAGGGAAGAAAAAAAAAAAGGAAGACTGGCAACAGATGTTAGCTCAGGTGCCAATCTTTAAAAAAAAAAATAGGTCAAGGTACAGACTCAGTCACAGGGTAGATTTCTACAAACTGCTATGATGTTTTTCAAGCAATTCCATCCTATCAAAACATATTTTAAGGACCCTGTACGTTTTTTTTATTGTACAAGAATGCTGTGTTATCAGGTATTACTTCAAATCATTGGACTGTGGGCCAGAGCTTAACTATCTTTTAACTCTTTAAGGATTCCAGCTGCAATGGTATTTTTATAAAAAAGAATGTACGTAATGATCTGAACTATATCCACCCCTCTGAGCAAATAAATATAACTTTTTTAAATTACTTTGTATAATACTAAAACGTTTACAAATAAAATGTTATGACCACAACTCACTTTAAAATAATCCAGAAGTACAGGGGGTGGGGTAGAGGTAAAGCTGGAACAAAACTGGCCTGAAGCTGACAATCATTGACACATGGGAGATCAGCACACTATTCTACTTTTGCATGCTTTAGAAATTTCCCTTATTCAAAAAAATATATATAATTCCAGAAAAAGAAAAAGAAAAATCACTGTATATAAGCTACACCTAGTTTAACCATGTCTGGTAACTAAATGATATTCTTAAGACTACAAATGCACATTTTATATTGTACAGAGACAAACTAAAATAAAAATAAGACTGATTTCAAAGTAAATAAAAAACAGATACACCAGAAAGACAATTAGGGGATGATTATAAGCTTTACTAAAATAAATGTCTTCCCCCCCAAAATGGTTTAAAAGGATAAACCCTTCTAATTTAATTGGGGGGGGGGGGTAGGGATTGCTTAATTTTGCAATAATCTATTATCTAAAAACAGAGATAATATCTGTCCTAATGAACCCGGGTGAACCATGTTTCTAGTACCTTCAAATAACCTTGGGGGCAAACAGAACTTCCCAGTACCTACTAGAGATCTTCCTTGTACCTTGCTATAACAAGTATTTCTAGAATCTTCCCTATCAGAACTATTTACTCTACCATATGGTATGCTTTACAGAAGTAAATCCAGAGATTAAAACAGTTGGAGCTGCGACTAATTGAGATTAAACAGTAATATTAAAAAAAAAAATCACGGGGCCAGCCTCGTAGCCGAGTGGTTAAGTTTGTGTGCTCCACTTTGGCAGCCCAGGGTTTCACCGGTTCGGATCCTGGGCACGGACATGGCACCATTCATCAGGCCATGTTGGGGCAGCATCCCACATGCCACAACTAGAAGGACCCCAGCTAAAAACAGACAACTATCTACTGGGGGAATGTGGGGAGAAAAAGCAAAAAGAAAAAATCACAGGTACAGATTTACAGGTTGATTCCTCCAAATGGTTACTAACTTCATGATGAAGAAAGCAGACGGCGAGGGAACTGGTGGTAGCAGGGCAGAGGGAAACTCTGCTCCTAGTAAATTCTGCATTAACTGGAGAAATGATAATTATGTAAATCGGGAAAAGAAAAAAATGTCCAAAGTTATTGGCCAACATCTACATCCTCAGTAACAACCACTAGTTAAGAAACAACCTAAATGAAAGAATAAAATTGACTCACTTTGTCAACACCCATCCTCTTAAAACCTGCCTGCAGGATTTTGAAGTTCTGGATGTACTCGTGTTCAAGCTTTGCTTGGAACTTCACTTTCTTCAAGGCAACAGAGCCTGGGAACAGCATGTCCATAAACTGACAATAGGCAGCCCCTGAATGAACAACAGAATAAAATATACACCAGGTCATTAAACACTACTAGTAAATAAGTGGGGTGAACTTTTACCCAGACCCACTTAACCCACATACCATTTAAGAAGTTGTAAAGTGAACCTACAAAACCCAAAAGCTTCATTACCACTTGACTCTCAAGCCAATTTTTTAAATCTATAATAAGACTGTGGTTTTACCTGATAAGTTCTACAACACATTTGCAACTTGGAAGCCTATGATGAGGAAAAAAGGGATGTTTCTATGAAATTTGAAAACTACTCTTTATAAGAAACCAGCATGACAATAAAATGACCACTACAAAGAAAAATGAATGCCTACAAGAGAAAAAAGGGAAACAGAGCTGACGCTGTCTGATTTGTCACAAGGACTTACCCTCCTCCCCAGTGGTGGGAGGGATTTCCCAAGTATTTCAAAGATCCGTCCTCTGACCTAGGTTAAGAAAATGGTTTTTCTAAGATGTCTGTCTTTCTGAGCTTCTTACATCTCTAAATAAACTTAACCTATCATTTTATACACAAAGTTGAATAGAAGACATATTTGTGTTCCTCCATTTAAATTTTTTTAATTTCAAAGGCAACTCAAAGAACTTACCACATACATTTTAATCTCATTTCCTCCTCCCCAATTTCATTCCTTCCCCCACTTGCCCATTTTTTTCATCACCACCCCCAAAAAAGTGTTTTCTTGGTGCTTAAAATTTCCAGGAACGTTACTTCTCTAATGCCTACCAAACTGCACCTTCCTGATACAGGGCAGGCTTCCCTGTGCACTGACTGCTCCTCCAGGGCTAATTTCGCCAAAGAACAAGCCAAGGAAGACGACAAGAAATCCAGTGACTAAGCAATAGGTGGTGTGCAGAACACAGACCAGCGTAATAAGCACATTCAACCTACTTTAAATCAGGCCAAGCTGGCTCCCTGACAGTTTTGGCACAAAGAGTGCCATTATCATTATTTTTGGAAAGATGCAAAGAGAGCAAAAGCACTTCAGTGACCAGAGTGACATTCTTAGCAGAAAGGAACATCGGAAAGTGAAAGCCTGATTTTTTCTCTTGAGGAAGATTAGCCCTGAGCTTACATCTGCCACCAATCCTCCTCTTTTTGCTCAGGAAGATTGGCCCTGAGCTAACATACATGCCCATCTTCCTCCATTTTATATGTGGACGCCTGCCACAGCATGGCTTGACAATCGGTGCTAGGTCCATGCCCGGGATCCAAATTGGCAAACCCCAGGCCGCCCAAGCAGAGCGTGACAACTGGACTGCTACACTACCAGGCTGGCCCCAGTGAAAGCCTGATTTTCGAGGTGGCTGATTTATTTACTCATCCAACAAAAATATACTGAGGGAATTTTATGCACCAGGCACTGAATTAGCAATATTTATATTTTTTAAAATAGGGACACTAATAGCTTCTTAAATTCTAGAGGACAATGACCCAGTTTCTTTAAGAAACTAAGAGCACAACGAAGAGGAGTAATTGTTAAATTCTAAAAGAGATTTAAAAGTCAATTTACTATTTGGAACATATAGATCTTATCTGGATCCTGATATATAAGAATCAACTTAAAAAAAAAACAGACACGGGGCTGGCCCCGTGGCCGAGTGGTTGGGTTTGCGCACACCGCTGCAGGCGGCCCAGTGTTTCGTTGGTTCGAATCCTGGGCGCGGACATGGCATCGCTCATCAAACCACGCTGAGGCGGCGTCCCATATGCCACAACTAGAGGGACCCACAACAGAGAGTGTGCCACTGTGTACTAGGGGGCTTTGGGAGAAAAAGGAAAAAATAAAATAAAATAAAATAAAATAATAAAATAAAATAAAAATCTTTAAAAAAAATAAAAAAAACAAAACCAGACATACACACACGCAAAAATAATCTACTAAGCATCTATACCCATAGCACTGCTCTACATATGAAAGATATTTTTCTGAAACAGCAAAATAATGTGCATTTATTCCCAAGCCATCCATGGGACTTCCAGCTCAAGTCAACCAAAACTACCTAAAAAGAGGAGTCACCTGCTTGCTTCTCAGGAAAAAACCACTTGAAGAACTATCAGTTTTTATTTTAGAGCTGGAAGAATCCTTAGAGCCATTATAAATTTAAAAACTGAGAACCAAAAACTATGTCCTAAGACCACAGAGGCCAGAGACCAATCTTAGGATCAGACCCCAGGTCTCCTGAATCCCATCTGCTGCTCTTTTCAACAATACCATTATCCACTCCCTTAGAACCCCTTCAGTTGAATAAAGAAGCATTTCCTGGCTCAGGGAAAAAAAGAGATACAGCATGCTGCCACGCTGACTGAGAGAGAAGCTCAAACAGAGAGTTTATACATAAAGAAAAACAGTAAGACCCCACTAAAAATGGACAACGCAGTTGGACAATTCACAAGAGACATGCAAATGGCTAACAAACGCTGGAGGTCTAGCCTAAGGAAGCAATTTTAAAAAATAGGGCAAAGATTTACACAAGAAACTGGTTACCATAACTATTCACAGAAGTAAAAAATGGAAGCAACCTGTATGTCCAACAGTAGAAGCAATAAATTACATAAATTTTAGCACACCATCTGCCTGAGAGAATATTACACCAGCACTCAAAATATATTCTTTTTCATTTTTGGGGGAAAAGCTCAAGATGTAATATCAAAAGAAAAAGATACAAAACATATCTATGTCTTCACATACGTAAAAATACCCATCTTAATACATATGCATAGAAAAAAACTAGAAGAAAACACAACGTATTAGGTTAAACCATATGAAATTACTGTTCTGTAAATCAAAATGCCTGAATAATGCCAAAACTAGAAGGACCCACAACTAAAATATACAACTATGCACTGGGGGGATTTGAGGAGAAAAAGCAAAAAAAAAAAAAAAAAAAAAAGAAGAAGAAGATTGGTCACAGTTGTTCGCTCAGGCACCAATCTTTAAAAAAAAAAAAAATGCCTGAATAGTGGCCATCTTTGGAGGGTGGTACTGAACGCATTCTATTTTTTAAATATTTTATTATGTACTACAGTGAATATTACTTTTATAATCAGAACACAAAAAAAGAAGGTAAGTGCTTAAAAGAAAAAAGTTTATCAACTGCTTTTTCCAAAAAGGCTGAAAATTCCTGGCCCATAAATGTCTCGGCTGGGTACAAAACAGGTTAACAAGGGGCCTTCCTTCCAGTCTCTGCCTTAATGACAAAGGCTGACAACAGAAGCAAGGCTAGAAGAGGAGCCCTCTTAGACGGCCGCTGTCCCAACGACCTGCAGCTTCAGGACGCAGACAGACTTAGGGCAGGACCAGCTGTGCCACTGCATCACTGACTGCCACAGCCCCACCCTACCAGGATCTGCGCTGCAAGCAGAGAACACAAAACAAGAGCATAATGCTGTCCCCGCTCCAAAAGCTTGCAATATCTCAGGCGTGCTGGCTCTCAAGCCTTTCGAGTCAAGGGTCCCTGGGAGAATTAGATGAAAGCGGCAGCCAACATTCTGCCCAGATCCAACAGATGCTCCCCTAACCGGAAAACCCCAGAGTGAGAACTCTCGATGTTTTAACACAAACACACAGGAAACACACTCTGACTATTAAATCTGAGAGTGTTCAGGCTTCAGGGAGTGAGTGAGGCTTGTGTCATCCTAAAGGATGAATGAACTTTGGAAATAGAGGGCTGTGAGGAATCATTAAGGCAGACATTAAAAATCAGCCTCAAGATATTTTAACATGGGAAAAATAATCCTACTTTAATTTTAAAAGCAGGAAACAGAACCGTACAACATATGTGTGCTTATATTTGTTACTTATTGCAACAGTCTGTAATAGCAAGAGACTGAAACCAACCAAATGTTCATTAATAGGGACTGACTGCGGAAATTACACCGCCATACAAGAAAGTGGCATATGATACACAGATATGGAACACTCTCCAGAATATACAGTGTGATTAAACATGCTACCATTAGCGTAAAAAGGGAAAAAAGAGAATACACACACACATAAAATATGGCTAGATGGATGTTTTTTGCTCGTTCATACACATTCTCTCTGAAGGCTCTCTGAAGGTGATGACACGTTTACTTCTGGGGCAGGGAACTGGGTGGCTGGTAGACAGGGTTAAGAGGGAGACTTCTCACTTTTCATTTATCTTCTTGTTCCTGTTGAATTTTAAGCCATTTTGACACTTTCAGTCACTCAAAAAATAAAAACCATATACAGTATGTCAACTATATTTAAAAATTATAGGAAAATATTGAAAGTACAGCTAAAATGAGTAACCTCGGGCAAGCTGCTTAACCTCTCTATGCCTCAGTTTCTCTACCTATAAAATGGGGACGCTAGTCCTTACCTTCCAGGTTATATATGTAAAGCACTTTGGAAAGTGTCTGGCCTATGGTAAGTGTTCAATAAATAAAGCTGTAAGTTAAAAAATACATATATAGGGGCTGGCCCCGTGGCCGAATGGTTAAGTTCGTGCGCTCCGCTGCAGGTGGCCCAGTGTTTCGTTGGTTTGAATCCTGGGCGCGGACATGGCACTGCTCATCAAACCACGCTGAGGCAGCGTCCCACATGCCACAACTAGAAGGACCCACAACGAAGAATATACAACTATGTACCGGGGGGCTTTGGGGAGAAAAAGGAAAAAAATAAAATCTTTAAAAAAATAAATAAATAAATATATATATATATACACACACACAGCTAAAAGATAACAATGACTACCATTAACTTGGGACATTACAGCAGATTGTGGTTTTCTTCTTAATACATTTCTATAACGAAGACTTATTTACTTATAAGCAGAAGAAAACTGGTTTCTTGTCTTTTGTTTTGCTTTAATTAAGGCAAAGAAAAATCAAGGAGGTGCTTGATAATTTAGGCAAAAAAGGTTAAAGAGCTACTTCCTTAAGCAGAGGAGTGACATAATAAAAATGGTTTCTTACAAAGGCTGCAGACTAACGTGGCCCAACAAGAGGAACAGAGGAGGGGGACCCAGTGTCCAGTTAGGAGTAAACTGAAAAAGGGCCAGATCCAAAAGACCCTTCAGAGACATACAGAACTTTGAGAATTAGCTTCAAAAGATGCTCTCAGGCCTGCGACACTGAAGAATGGTAGAATCATGGCCCAAAATGGAGTGTCTGCAAAAGGGAGCCAACTTAAGGAGAAAAAGTGGGGGAGGTCTGGTTAGGGGCACGGGCACATGCCCTCAGAGCAACACACGACCAAAACTGACAAGCTGTTTTACAGACACTCAAGAGCTAGCAGGGCCCCACAATAAGCTGAGGAAAAAGGAAACCTAGCATCTGCCAGGGCACATCAGGACACCTCTCCCATTCCGTACAGCACAGGAATTATAAAGGAGGCCAGGTTGGAGAGAAGAGAAGGGGGAGCTGAGAACACTGAGGGAGAGTCACTCTACATGTTCAAAGCACAATGCTGGGCCCTTGGAAAAGTGAAGAGAAGCCTGCATATGGAATGGAACTGAGGGAACACAGGAATGGTTGACAAAAAGCAACCAGCCTCCCTTTTTTGACACAGCAAGCCCTCATTAAAATCATTCTTTGTGATCAGGGATTTTTTCTTGATGACTATCTTTCCAAAACACTTGATAACTAGCTCCCTAAAACAGGGAGACTACAGAATATAATGAATCGTGAAACAACCTGCCAACTCTGTCACTGAAAGCTATCCAACCTTATCCCACTACAAAAGCCAAGCAGAGGCTTGTTTCACTGTTGGGGGGCGGGGAGCCCGCAAGGCTGACAAAACTCAGCCATTTCACAGGCAGCCAACACATTAACAGTGCAGGGCCCCACAGCTTTGCCCTCTCGAGGGAGAGGCCTATTCCCACCTTTCAAAGGTTGGGTTTGGTAGACAATTCTGGTCTGCTTGATCCTCTGCTCATCAGAGGCATCAGGAGGGAAAGGCACCAGTGTTCAAGGCTGCTGGGATTCTCCCTGGGCCTCAGTAGACTTAGCAAAGAGCTGAGGAGCCTCACTTTCTCCATGACTCCAATCCCCTGGAGGCAGCCCTTCTTCAGGGACACAGTGTGCGGCTCATCCTGTCTGGTTTCATAGTGGAGGCCAGGACCTGGTTTTCTAAACACCAATGTGAAACACAATGCAACCATCTACAAACACGAGAGAAGTCCTACACAGCTTTCAAAAAAACAACTAGCTAACAATGAATGAAAGTTTGTTTACGTATCAGTTAAGTGTCCTGCACTTGCTACTTTCTGGGGAAAAGCACTTTATCTAGGATAAGAAAAATGGCAGGCCATGCTGAAATTCTTCACAGATCTTTATAGAGACATTATTATCAATTATATAATTTACATTTGTTTAACTCTCTTCCAAATGCTTCTTTTAAAAAGGTTTAACATGTACACAGCAGAAAAAGTATGGGCTGGGTGGTCAAAAAGATCCGGGTTCAAAACCAACCTTTGTAAGGCATAAGCTGTGCCCCATCGGCAGTCTCCTCCTCTGTAAAACAAGGATGTGCCCCACCTCAAGAGAGCTACACTCACCTCCACGGTCTGGCCCAGAATCAATGTCCGAGAGCTATTTTCACAGGTGAGTCTCACCACAGCCCAACATGGGGCCAGGTCTACTACCCCGTTTACAGACAAGGAACTAGAACATTAAGGGACTCATCCAAAGTCACAGGGCTCAGAGCAGACTGAAGCCTCTTCATGGCCAGTCCTGACTATCCATGACAGCTCCCTGTCTGAATGAGAGAACCCTGGAGCCAGATCAGCACATGTACAACTTTATCTACACATGAAAAGAGATCTCATTTTCCAATTAACTAAGTGGAATATACTTTGGAGTGTATTTCTAGAAAGAGGTAAATTTTAGAAATTGCTGGTAAAAAAGCTGGCTCCAATGAAAACTAGGATGACTTCACCCCCACATTAGTCACCAATCACGGGGCAAACAAGTGCTTTAAAAGCCTCAAACAAATGGGGATGTGGAGATGAAACTGAGGAAACTAATCGAAAACGGGGGAAGGCAGTACAGATCTAAAGCTAACAACCTATGCCCACAACTAACAGAGTAACTAACGTTTAATAAGCCTGGCTCTTGGGCACCACCATTTCACTGTACAGCATCATGCGGAGCCTCCCTGTGACCACCCGCACAACTGAGATTAACCCTCCCAAGGGAAACAACAGGACAAGCAAACGAAACTCAGACCCAGACTAGGACCCAGCTATAAAATAAGGAAGTTCAAAAGCTGAATTCATAAAAAAAAAAATCATACAAATGAGAGCAATCATTTTAAATCAGTTCAAATGGCACCAGTCAGTAAAGGAAAAGTCTGGAGAGTGAGTAGGATACAGAGGTTGAAGAGCAGGGGCTCTTGGCATGACGAAGGTTCAAGTCTCAATTCTGTTCTGGGTTGTGTGACCCTGGACTTGTTTCTCAATTTCTCTCAGCCCATTTCCCCACCTGTAAGACGGGGTTAATAAACATCCCTACCTCTTGGAGGTACAGAGAGAAGGAAACGAAGAGATACCTGAAAGGCATTTACATGACCCCTGGCACAGAGGCTTCAATGAAAGGATTACTGTTCTTGTCACACTGGGAGAGGCTGAGGGTTCTAATTCTCTAACCTACACACAAGATAAGAACTTCAGGAGCAGCAGAATACACATCTCATCCTTCTGGAATATTCTTCACCTCACCTATCTGTCAGGACAGTCAGGGGCAGTCAGCAGAACTCTCAAAAGGTGTGACAGGAAGTCTTTAAAGGAAGTAGAAACTGGTAACACCTTCATGAAAAATAATTACCAAGAGTCTAAAGTTTATACTCTTTGATCTAGCAATTCCATTTCTAGGAATCACTGAGTAAATAAACTGAGATAAGATTTACATTAATAGATACTCAACCTACCCATTATTCACAATGGAAAAATTACAAACAATCTAAATCCAAAAACTGGGAAGATTTTTAAACAACTCCAGCATATCCAGAAAGAAATAGCACACAGCCATTAAAAATAAACACTTCCAAGATACTGAATGACAGCAGAGAAGATCCACAATCTAACATTAAGTGAAAAAAGCTGGAATACATACAACTATTTAAGTGCACAGAAAACTGAAAGAAAACATCCAAATGGTGGCTTTCTCTGAATAATGCCACTACCAGAATTTTCCGTTTTCTTCTTTCTAGTCTTCTAAATGTTATATAATTATTATATACAGAAACAGAACATGTTTTGTTCTGGTTTTAAATCATTAACTCTGTGCCAAATTCTTATTAAAGAGTAATTCGATAAAACAGTGGCTGAAACAGCATCTGCCTGACTTTAGTCTTGTGCTACTTGAGAATAAGAAATGCCACTGATAAACTAATATGAACTACAACAATTACAATTACTGTCCTCAAATAAAACATTTCAAAGCTGGATGCACAAGAATGCAGACAGAGAATTTGGGGCTAAGCTGTAGGCCTCAAAATAACAATCTCTACGGCAGGAAATGGTGGCTACACAGGCCAGAAGCAGTTAAGTGCAGTTCCTTTCAGAAGTGGAACCAGGGGGGCCAGCCCGGTGGTGCAGTGGTTAAGTTCACACATTCCACTTCGGCGGCCCGTGGTTCATTGGTTCAGATCCCAGGCGCAGACCTACGCACCACTTGTCAAGCCATGCTGTGGCAGGTGTCCCACATATAGAGGAAGATGGGCACGGATGTTAGCTCAGGGCCAGTCTTCCTCAGCAAAAAGAGGAGGATTGGTGGCAGATGTTAGCCCAGGGCTAATCTCAAGAAAAAAAAAAAAGACGTGGAACCAGGGCAGGGATGAGAGGAAGAACTGGGGCAGCCCTAAGACAGAACCTGAACCTGTGGCTTCCACAGTCAGATACAGGCCTGCACATTACTGAAGGAGCTGCAGGCTCTCCTGGAAGACTGGTCTAGTGAATTTCTCTTACCTGAGCACAACTGTTCAATCTTTGTCAGATTCAACTGCAGAGACTCATTGATCCAGGCCAGCATGTCATGTCGACTTAGGTTATCACTGGTGACTGACGTTGAGTACACGTTCACTGCCATCTTCTACAGCACGTGAGGAAGAGAGAAGGGCTCGAGTTAGTAGGCATGTAAGGGAGAGCAGGCATTTCCTGGAGAGTCACCCAGAGCAGACCTACGGGAACACTCTATTTTTAAGTCTCTTCTTCCTCCCCAAGAGGCCAAATCATAGACACTAGGATTCCAGCCATGAGCCTGGATTTCCAGACACAAACATGACTTGGAATGAACTGCCCAACACCAGCCAGCCTGAAATTTAGGCCTCATTTTAATGTGACTGGTGTAAAGTTTTAAGCAACAAGACACTGAGTAAAGGGATAATTAAGTGCTTTCTGAAGGGAGGCTGATGCACAAACAAGAACGTCCCTGTCTAGAAAACATTAGCCCAAGCTTATCCACTGACAAAGCAAAATGTTTACAGCAGTTTTCTTCAGATGGTGGCCTTTTATTAATTTCTTTTTATGGTTTTCACCATTTTCCAAATTTTCTTTAAACATTATATTGACTTTCATAATCAAAAAAGTAAATAAGCTTTTCAAATAACCTAAGTACCACAAAGGTAGTGGCAAACGACCTGGTAATGAAGAATCTTTGGTACTAATTCTCTGCTGAGCCACCTGGGGACCGGAGGGCATCTGAGGCCCTACTAAGCGCCAGAAGCTTCACAGGCGTTTATTTAAACTTGACAACTCTCTGCAAGGTTCACCCCATTCTCATTTTACAGATGAGGAAAGAGAGGCTCATCACAGAAGCCCTGGGAATTGGCAGCCAAGCCTGCCCAGCGCCATCAACCATTCTTTCCCTGAGCCTAGAAAATGCTGCCCCTCATCTTTCTGCCAGGCCTTCAAATTCAAAACAACGAACACACAGAAACACACTAACCTTTTAAAATGCTATTAAATGTGGACGCCACCGTCATCCTCAGTCAACAAATGTTTACCGAGCACTGCACTAGGGCCCAAGAAACAGACAAGCAGGAGAGACCAGCTGCTACCCGTAGGGCCTTCACATGCTAATGGTGGAAGTCTGACGCTGACCAAATACAAGGACAAATGTCATTTCATGTCGACCATTTAGGCAATGGGGGTGGTGGGAATGCGGTCAGGGAAAGCCTCTCTCTCGAGTTGCCGTTGGAGCTTAAGAACCAGAAGGAAGCAGCCACATGGAGATGGAAGGGTGGCAACAGCCCAGTGAGCAAGGGGAGAGCAGGAAGAGAAGAGGGAAAAGAAGTGAAGAAACCAGATCATGTCAGGCCTCTGCAGGCTATGGTAAAGAGTCTGGATTTTATTCTCTGACTTCTAAGGAGTCCACTGAGGGGATTTAAGTGGGGTAGAATCACACTCTCATTTGTTTGATAAAGATCACCCTGACTTCTGGTAGAAAGGAGACTATGGGAAGGGAAGCCTCAAGCAATATAAGATAAGGGCAGGCTACTCCAGATCTAAACGAAATTTCTGGGCAATTACCAAGAGGACACACAACCATAAAACACTGGATTTCTTTTTTCTTCTTCTTCTTCTTCTTCTTCCCCCCAAAGCCCCCTTGTACATAGTTGTATATTCTAGTTGTGAGTCTCTAGTTATGCTACGTGGGACGCCGCCTCAGTGTGGCCTGATGAGTGGTGCCATGTCGGCACCCAGGATCCAAACAAGCAAAACCCTGGGCCGCCTCAGCGGAGCGCACGAACTTAACCACTTAGCCACCCAACCAGCCCCAAAACACTGGATTTCATAGTGACCTTGACACACAATTTTCCTCACTTCATGAGAGTCAATATTACTAATGGCGGGGGGAACCTCAGAGCAAATCTGGAACCACGATGAGACCCCATGCTCTCTTGCTGCACTTCATTTTCTCCACCTAGTGCCTAGTGTATGAGCTGGTCTTCTCACTTCCCATGTCTCCTGCACTAGGCTGCTGCAAGCTCCAGGTCACAGAGCCACAGAATGTGGGCGCTGGAAGGGATGCAGATCTACCCATCCAATCCCTTTCATGAGCAGGGGTGACTGAGGCCTGGAGAGGGAAATGACATATCAATCAGGTCTGTGCCCTCAAATCCCCCACAGCTCTTGTCACAGTGCCCTGCACACAGTGGGTGCTCAGTAAATGCTTTTTTTAAGGTTGGCAGGACAGCATCAAAGAGATAAAAATGTCCCTATATAAACTTTTTTCAGACAGCAAACCATCAATATTCTTACATTTTTAAACTCAGATGATAAAACCACGTTAGACAAGAAGCCAACAGAATTTAGCTCCTGACTCCACTGGGAAATTAATCCCTATGTTCCCACAGTACTTCATTCAAACCTCTACCATAGGAATTATCATACTGGATTGTCATTATGTCTTCATTTCTGAACCATTCCTGGACCAGATTTGGGCCAGGAGACAATTTGCTCTGTGCAAAGAGCTAAGGATTTCAAGCCAGGAGGACCTGGGTTTGAAGGTGATGCTGTCACTCCTTAGTTGTATGACCTTGGGCAAGTTACTTAACTTCAATACACCTCAGTTACCTTAGAGTTAATGCCACAAAAGGATGAGGTGAGGTTTAAATGAGATAAGGTACATAAAATACTAGGCATGGTATCTGACGCATAATGAGTATTAAACAAACAAGGTCCAGGGCAGGGAGGAAGCCTGTCTCATTCATCGTCCTATCTCCAGTGCCAGAAACAGTGCCCGAGACCTGCCACCATCATCTCCCAGGATCCACTGCCACAACCTTCAAATTAGTCTGTCTCAATCTGTTCTTACACAGCAGCCAGAAAGAATTTTCTGAATCACAAATCAGATCAAGTACCTCCCGTTTAAAAATCACTGAACAAATAAATGAAATGCACACTGTGTGCAAAATGCTATTATAAGGTACCAAGGAGAGACATCCACACAAAAGACACGGTCCCAGGCTGAGCACTTACAATCTACTTTGGCAACATCCACACACACACTGGGTACTGTGTGTGTCATGCTACCATAAAATGTAAGCAGCTGGTTAAGCCACGTGTGTCTCCTGACCACACCCCAGCCCAGAAAACGTTAATGGCCTTTCATCATCATGTAATTTAAAACTCTTTCATTAGCAATACATTAATACCTGGTCCCATGTGCTCCGTAAACTCTGCAGCCACTAAATACATAAGGGTAGGCACCCAGTGGATGTTCAATAAACATCCAATGACTCAATTAATTAGCTCTTCCAGGCAGTCAAAAGAGAGCCTAGTTCTCAGAGCTACAGTCAGCCACAGCTCACTCTTCCTCCATAAGCATTCCATTGCCCGGCCTCAAAGGAAGGCTCCAGAATCACCACGCAAACTTCGCCCTTAAAAGGCTCCTTGATCCAGGTTTCAACTGCCTTAGAAAAAGCTCCCTCTTGCCTCCCCAGGTAACTCTTCTCCTTGAGCAGTTCTCCTAGCAGACTCCCAAGCCCCTTCTGATTCAACGCTGACTGATGAGCACCCTATTACTTTCAAGGCACCCTACTGCGCCCTATGGAAAGGGGGAGAGAGGCACTGCCAGAAAAAAAGCCACGTGACCCTGAGTAAACACCTTTCTGGATCACAAGTGGCTCACCTGTGAAAGGTGAACAGCACTCTCTTCTGCGCAAGGGGGCGGTGAAGATTAAATGAGAATCCAACTGAAAACACTTCAGTGCACACAGCACATCACGTCCTAAGCTTCCCTCTGCGCCGGAAACCATGCTAGGCATTCTGAAAGGCCACAACAGAGGGCGCGTGTGTATGAAAGGTGCTACCCAGCTCTAGACCTCAAGGAGGCGGGGTGTACAGAGAGTATATAACAGGTAAGTTAAGAGCCTCCACTCAGGAGTCAGAGATGTGTGTTCAGCCACTTGCTGAACATCACTTCACCACTCAAGAGTCTCGGGCCCCTCCTTTGTAAAATGAAGATGGTCTCTCTTAGAGACAGCGATATCAAATCACATGATGCAGCACCAAGCACTTAACACAATGCCTGGCACACAGCAAGTGGCGAATCAGCAAATAGCTGCTGTTATTATTACTACTCTTAGAGACAGCCCATCAGAGAAGTGGACTGCCGGGCTCGGCGCACCTTCCTTCAATGGGCCTCAGGATTCTCATCCCCAAATCGGGGCGGGGGCCACAGTCTGCCCTGCAGTACGACAAGACGGCTGTAAAGCAGGGACCGGAAAAGCACTGTTCACAGCACCCTGCTACGTGCTCTTCCCAGCGGTTATGTGAAATTGTCTTGTCCACGTGCGTATTCATTCTTATTTCCTACCTGTCTCCCCACCACAATGAAGACGCCTGGACAGCAGGCCTTTCCCCTCCTGCTCCCGGGTGTCCAGCCAGCACTCAGCACAAGTGTCTAGCACTTAGAAGGCGCTCAACAAATACCCGGTGAAGAAAGGAAGGCGTCCACTGAGCGGGCTTACATTTTGCCATGCACCGCGATAAGAGCTTTCTGTACGTTGTATTATCATGGTCCCCATTCCACACACGAGGAAACTGGGGCCCAGAGAGGTTAAAGCACCTGCCCAAAGTCACACAGGAGGGAATCGAACCCAGGTCCGATTCCAAAACCGGAACTCTCAACCATGAGGCGACACCGCCTCTTACAGCAGGGCTCCCCAGAGCTCCCAGGACCCCCTCCAACCATACGCCCCTCCGCCCGGGCCCGGTCACCCCGGGACCTCGCGCCACCGCTGTCCGGATTCTACACCGCAGCGGCGGCCCAGAAGCCCCACGCCGCCGAGGGGCAGCCCCCACTTCCGGCCCAAGGCCCCGCCCCCGACAGAGCGGAGCGCGCGCCCCCCAGCGCAGCCCGCGCGCGCCGGGTCACGGCCCCGCCCTTCCCCCACCCGGCCCGAACCGCACCGCCGTGGGGAGCGGCCCGCGCCCCGCTCGCAGGGCCCGCCGGCGCCTGCGCGGCCCGAGGCCCACCCGGCCGGCCCCGGCCGCCGCTCCGTGCCCGCTAGCCAGCTCACCGGCTCTCGGTGGGACGGCGTCCACGGCCCGTGCCCGGCTCCGGTTCCGTCTTCGTCTCGTTCAAACCGTCCGACCCCGCCCGCGCGCCCGCGCGATGACCTCACACGCACCACCCCCCTCCCCACTACGCGCCGACGTAAAGGCTCGTCATCGCCCGCCGGCTCCTTTTATAGAGAGGGACTCAGCCGCGCGCCGGGGGCGGAGCCCGGTCCTTGATCGACAGCTGAGGCGCCCAAGGGGCGGGGCGCCGGCCGCCGGAGCAATACAGCCACGTGGTCCGCCGCAGCCAATGAGATCCTGCATCGGGCCGTGTGTGACTCCGCCTAGAAGGCGGGATCCAGTTACACATTCTCCACCCCAGGAGCCAAAAAAAAAATTGGTTTTACAATGAATTTCTGCAAAAATGGGTCATTGGATAATAAAGATACTTGATAGGCGCTATGAGGAAAGATTTAAGTCACCTCAGAGACACATTCTGTGACCACCCTCTAATCTCATCATCTATTTATTTTCCTCTGGGTTCCTTATGAAGTCATCTCGTCTATTTGTTTAGACCTTTATTGTCTGCCTTTCCGTAAATTCCACGAAAGCAAAGATCTCCACAGTCCTGTTCTCGGCTGTGTCCCAGTGCCTGACACATAGGTTCTTAATAGAGACTTGCTAAAAGGATGAATTACACCCACTTTACAAAAGAGGAAACTGAGGCTCAGAGAGGCCGATTGACTTGTCCAGCATCAGAGGCTGCTCCACGTTTCCAGCTGGTTTCTTTGTCTTGATATCATTTATTCATGTGTTCAACAGATATTTATTTTCCCTGGTCAATCAGGCCCTAGGGCTTTGATGGTGAGCGAAAACCAGACACAGCCTCTGAGGTCTTTAAGTTTTCACTCTAACAGGGGAGGCAGAGGACAGAATTAATGACACAAATCGCTGTTTAATCACAAACCAGACTTTGTGCTAGGCAGGAGCGGTATGCGGTAGGGATGAGGGCACCTGGGTTGCATGGAGTGGGGTCCTGGAGGCCCCTTCCGGGCCAGGTCTCACCCAGTTAGCTGCTGAAGCCTGGGCAGATGTTCAGGGAAGAATGGGGTGGGGAGTTTGGGCAGGAGCTGTTTATCAGCCGGTCTGGAGGCATTTGAATTTTATAACCACCTGTACTGCTGGTTGTCTCTCTGGTATGTAGAGCTCCCAGAGTTCATCACAAGGAGTGATGACCGCACCTGAGCAGTGTGGGAAGGCTTCCCGGAGACGATACTTGCCCTAAAAGATGAGATGTTAACCCAGCAAAGGGGCTGGGGTAGGAAAAAGCAAGCAGGAGGAAACGGCAAAAAGCCCTGTAACCAAATGATTTGAGAAATAGTAGTAATTAGCCTTATAGTGAATTGATAGGAAGCATGGATCATCGAGTAAAGATAAATATTCTTAAGTGCTTTGGGGCAACGTGTGTTACCCCAATTCTATACGGGAGAACATTAAGTTCCCAAGAAGCTAAGCAAATTTCATGAGTAGCAAAGCCAGCAGGTCTGGGTTCAGATCTTCACTCTGCTAAGAGTTAGAATTAAATGAGATGTGTGTGAAGTTCTTAGACTGCTCCTAGCGCATAGGATGTGCTCAGTAAATGTTAGTGATTTCTGAGTCCCTTTCAATTGGTGTCAGCATTCAATTAATGTCAATTAATTGTTGTCAGCATTACCTAAAGGCCCTTTTGGATTGAGGGGAGGACGTTAGTGTTGGGGATGAGATCCGTGGAGAAAGCCAAGTCAAGAAGAGCCTCAAGAGCCCGACTAGAGCTTGGACCTGGTTCTGCAGACACAGGGCATCACAGGAGGTTTCTGAGTAAGGGCCTCCAAAGTAAAACTCATCTACCCTCCCAGGAGACAGTGGCCAAAGAGATGAGAGAGGGGCACGTGACCTGCTCAGCGTCCACTCTCCTCCCTGAGGAGGGGGCTATCCAAGCTATTCTTGGTCCAATTAAGCCTTGACTGCAACAGGCCAGAGAGCAGAAAGAAAAAAGAATTTCCATCTAGCAGGAGAAATAGCTTCAGGGACTTTCATATGAGCCTTTAAGGAACTGTTTTAGTATGTACAGTAATCTCATTTTCACAGACAGAAATTGTTGAGTCTCCTCTCCAAAATCAAAAAACTATGACTTTAAAGCCTGAGTTTTCCATTGTATGATAAATTTATGGAACTAAAAAATGGTGTTGGGAGGTCTCAGCCACTTGGAGGACCTCACAAGCTCATGGAGCAGACACTTACAAAAGAAAGAACTTATAATACAGAGTGCTCTGTGCTGATAGATTCTTCTGTCCCCCACAGGGACGGAGCATGCAGATGAGGGAATGGCTCCTAATCCCACCCAGAATCGGGGCAAAGAAGGTTTCCTGGATATTAGTGAGAACTGGAGGACCGGTCTGGGAAAGGGGAGAAGGCTAATCCAGGCAGAGGACAGCAGGTGCAGAGACTCAGAGTATGCAGAAACCACCTCCAGTAATGCCAGCCTCTGTTTTCTTTCCGCAATGCCAAGACCTCAGGATGAAGCAAAGCTCAGAGAGCACAGGTAGGTTATAAGACCGGAGGCACCAGGATTTCTGCACTGCTCTGTTTGTGTATTTCACAATTAGTTAAAAGTTGTAAAAATCAAAAATAACCAAGTGTAATGTGTGATTCTGGAATAGATACTGGACCACAAAAATATATATATTTATTTTCCTTCCTCTGTAAAGACGCTATTGGAGCAATTGGCAAAATCTAAATAAGGTCTACAGACTAGATAAAGAAGTGAATAAACATTCATTTCCTGACTGTGATAAATGTACTGTAGTTATATAAGAGAGCGTTCTGGTTTTTAGGAAATACACACTGCGGGATTTAATGGTAGAGAGATGTCTGCAACTTACTTTCAAATGGTTCAGAAACAAATAATATTAATACAGAGAGGATGACAAAACAAATGTGGCAAAATGTTAATATTTAGAAAATTTGGGTGATGGATATTTAGGAATTCTTTGTACTATTCTTGTATCTTCTGTAAATCTGAAATTATTTTAAAATAAAAAAAATTTAAGAAATAAATAAGGTTAAACAGAAAGAAGGAAGGAAAGAAGGCAGAAAGGAAGGAGGGAGGGAGGGAAGGAAGGTAGGCTGGAAGAAAGGAGGAAGGAAGGAAGGCAGGCAAACTGTAGCCCAAACAAAACACACACACACAAACCCAAAAAGTAAATAGATGTAGGTGAGGCCAAGGAGAAATAGTAGTAGACTGGCTTCACACAACAGATTCCAACTCACAACTCCTTTACCACGGGCTGTGTAGCCTTGGCTATGCTATGGGACCTCTCTGAGTCTCACTTCTCTTACCTAAAATCCTGGTTAGTTACAGCCTCACATCAGGGTTGCCAGCAGAGTTCTCTAACAGTAACAAACAAGCAGCTGCTGGTCACTGAGCACTACCCGAAAGCACTCTTCCACGTGCTTCACGTACACTGAAATCACTTGATCCACACAGCCTATGAGGTTGATATTATCATCTGTTTTACAGTTGGGTAAACTGAGGCATGGGAAGGCTATGGAGCACACCCAAGGTCACAAGTTAGGAGGAGGTGAAGCCAAGAACAGCACCCAGGCTGGCTGCAGAGAGGAATCAAGGAACAAGTGCAGACCTCAAGAAGCAGCTGGCTGGAAAACCAGAGGGACTGAGGTTGGATAGCAGACCCTGTCTGTCTGGTGGTGACCCCCCACCAAATAGCTATGGAACTGTCCAGAGACCAGTCTCTGCACCCCCAGGCAAGATCCCTTCCACAGGCCTCTAGGGTGGAGGATGCCAAAGCCACCCCTATCCACTCTCCCCAGCATCCCCCAACATGTGAGGGGCCGTGATGGACACAAGTTCCACACCAGATGCTGCTGTTGCTACAGTCAGTATCAGTCAGCCCAGCTCCTGTGCAACAACCTGGGGGAATATTGCTGTCCTTCCTTTTTAATACTTCATTAATACATTAATAAATATTTGATGTTACCCTCGCTACCAGCACCCAGTCATTAATGTTGCATTGATCAATGGCTTTCGTTATCACAATGCCATCCAATACATTTGAGGGCTTACTGCACACCAGACACCAGGCTTTACCCAGACGGTGCCTGTGAACACTCAGAGCCCTAGGAAGCAGGTAGGATTTGTGATCTCCACCCCAAGAGTCACCTGCCCAAAGTGACATGGCAACATGCTAGACCCCAGATACAGCCCCAAGCCACTGCTTAAAAGGCCTACGTGTGGCACAAACTCCAAACCCATCCCCCCAGATCGAAACATTCATCATGCTGTCCCCTTGCCACCAAGCCTGGGATCACTCAGCTCAGAACCTGGCCATCTTGAGAAAACACATTAAAAAACCGCTCCGAGAGCTCCTCCAAGGCCTCCCCTAGCAGGGCCCAGGAGCAGGCAGGACACCCAAGGGCCTCTCACCTGGAGGGCTAGTCCATCTCCTCTCTTAGGGTTTCGAGGCCGGGGCTGTTTATTTCGCTTCATCCTGTCCTGCCATTTGGTGCAGCACTGTACACAAGATGGCTTCACAGGGCTGCCAAGGCCCCTGGGTCTCAACGCCTCAGAGAGGAGCGCCAGCCCAGCACGCTAATTGCCAATTGTCTCACCATGGCAACTCACACCTGGGCTGTTCTAGCCCAGCTGCACCTGAAAACAGTTGGTTTCTCATCCTCCACTGCAACTCCAGACCAGACCCTTTAGGAACTTGACCTTATTGAGGCACCCAACTATAATCATGGAGGTGGCCATGGTTGTGACCTCTCTTACATGAGGAAACTGAGAGGCTCAGAGAGGTGCCAAGTCCAACTACTGCTCAATTGATGCTCTGTACACCTCGTTTACACACCCTTCGCCCTCTGCACACACCAGCTGACCAATATTAACCTCTGAAGAGGTGTTGAAATCTTCATCGGCTCCTTTTCCCTGACCAAAGGACAGAAGTAGTGAGACGTGAGGATTAGGGCACCTTGGGCTCTGGGCTTGGGACGCTGTGGCTGGGTGCCCCCAGGTAAACTTTCAGATGTTACTACTGAAGGGAGTTGCAACAGGTACACACTCTAGCCAAAGAAGTGAGGCCACAGGCAGCTATGTTAGAATCACGGGGCCACTCCCAACCAATTCTCACTGGGGCCAAGTGCCCTTGCTGAACGTGGCTGAACCACTCCACAACTTGGGGGCAGTGGAGCAGGGCAATTCCACAAAGCCACCAGGAACTGGGAGAAATCAGCCCTGGGATTCTTGCGTCATTAATCACCTTGATGAGCTACCCAAGAGCTGTAAGAAATAGTCTTGAGATGACTGTTCCAGACATCAAGCGTTTAACTAATCACTCTAGTCACTTGTATTAGGAACCAAGGTTTAGAAACCCATTCTCTAGGCCAGTGTGATCCCTGGAGCAGCAGCATGGAATTCACAAGCTCCACTCTAGACTTAATGAATCAGAAACTCTGGAGGCAGGGCCCAGAAATCTCTGCTTTCCCAAGCCTCCCAGAGGATGCTGATACACTGGAGTGTGGGGACCAGGGTGCTAGACCACAAGCTCCACATCTGCTTGGAGTCACCACGGGATTCCTGCACTGTGCTTGTTGTATGAATGACCTACTTAAACCACACATCGTTCCACCGTAACCAGGCCCTCCCATGACCCACCCATCTGACCTGCAAAAGAACAGAAGGGACGCCAGACTGTTATAGAGAAATACTGATTTTAATTCAACATAAGGTAAACTCTAGGCATTCATCATCTTTCAGCCTAAAAATTAGCAAAACTGTTGAAACAAGGCACAATTTTTCCCCATACTTGTTACGTGGCTCCAGTTACAAAAAAAAATTATGAAAATGTTAAAACATAAAAATAGAAGTCTGAGATTCTTTAAAAAAAAAAAAGTATATAAAAGAACTCCCACAAAATCTGTCAATGTCATTCCTTAGTCTACAAAATAGCACCAGTAAGAAGAGTAAAAGGTGTTAAAAACCATTACGACAGCATTTCTGAAATGCAGCTTGTCCGACCTCCCATTCCCCGTAAAAAATGACTTAGCATGGAATAAAAAAGGACTTAAAAACCTCTGGAGGGAGGGTCGAGCTTTTTTCATTGTAGTTTCCCCCTGCAATCTCTTAGATGAGGGGAAAGTGAGAGGAATGTGCTTCTGCCCCTGGCTGTCACTGCTTCTGAGTTTAGAAAAAGGATGAGGAATTAGGGTGTCGTGCTTCTCATCTGGGGACATGTGCCTGCCAAGTAGTCTGGAGGGTAAATTGGGGGGGTCGGGGAGGGGTCTTACCTAAACCTCCTCCTTCACTCCCCTCATATAGGGAATAGGAAGATAGTGAGAAGCTACACCTGTCTACATAATATGGCAGCTTATATAACCCAGCCCACCCCTTCCTGAGCTCCCCGGAGGGTTCCATTGCAGTCGCTGGGAGGGACTTAGCTAAGGGTGGCCCTGCCCCTGGGTTTGTGGGGAAAAAAGTAGCCCTGAATGTGATGATGATGTCATCCCTGCTGAAATCATCATCATTGTGGAAAATACTCTAAATGGGCCCCAACATCGCATCCCAGCCCTTTACACTGAGGCTGGGGGACGTGCCGGGGGAAATTCACGAAAGACATAAACATCATTTCCTCTTCTGCTAGCCCTAGAAAAAAACATCCTGGGCCCTTAAAATGTCCCGTAGCTACACGTCTACCACTGCATGCTCCTGGAAACAAGGAGCTGCAGACATTTAAAATATTAAAGTCTTGCAACAACTGGCTTGGGTGATTTTTCAGCATTGACCTGAGTATTGGAGAGCTGTCGGCACTGTGGTTTTGGTATCTTAGCCATCATTTCTCTGAGCCATGAACCCAGGAGGGAAAAAAAGCCATCTTACTACCTACTTCAAGTTTTAAAAGTTTTCAGAGAAGACAAAATGAGCACCGTTGTTCGGCCGCTCCCAGCGGCCAGGTCTGAATTGTGCATGAGGAGGTGGCACCTAGGGCTCCCCTGCCAGAAGGGGATCAGGCGGCTCTGCTCCCGCCGAGGTACGCAGTGTGACCCCACACAGCTGAGCTGAGGAGAGGCAGAGCTCGGGCTGCACCTCCTGGGTCCTGGCTCTGCCCCACAAGCCCCAGAGCCCCAGTGCGCCTGGGGAACTATTCACAAGCAAAGTAGTCCTTCAGGGGGGCGAAGAGGTGTCGGATGACAGGCACACTCCAGGACCTCCCCAGCAGCTTCTGGCGGGCACCACGGCCCATGTTGGACACATCCGTGTAGTGTACGGGAAAGCCGAAGATCCTGGGGAGGCACCAGAGTAAAAAGACAGGGAGTCAGAAATGCCCCCAGCAGCTTGCTTAGCACCTCCGGGAGATCCTCACCATGGCCAACAGGACGCCGCTCTCTCTGCCCTCTGTCCCATCCCTTCCATCAGGCCCACTGGGCCTTTACATGAGCCCTCTTGACCCCCAGAGGTCAGATCCACCTGTTCTTCAGAACACAGATGATTGTCCTAAGGGCACGGTCCCTCAATGAGAGTGTCTGTTTAGTGCATCCCCAGCACTAGCACTGTGGTCCTAGCATATAGCTGGTGATCAGTGGACTTTCCTCAAATGAATGAATGAATGAACGAATGCTAAGACAGACAGCCAGCAGACAGACGTGTATCTGTCTTCAAACCACAAAATGAGAGAAGTTAGGCAATTTCCTTAATAAAGAATGAGGACACTTGCAAAAATGGACCTCATTTTCAATTATCAGGTGGTCAGGTAATTTACCGTGAACACACTCAAACATCCTGTGTTTTCCTTCCCTTTTCAAACCCAATTGCTGGATCAAGGGCCAAGCCTGACTTGATGGCAGATGGCAACCCAATACACCAAGCGTCTGCTCTATGGGATTCTACCAAGTCTGCTAAGAGGCTTCCCGACACACTGCATCTCCTTCTTCCCTGGGTTTACAACCTCATACTAAAAATCACACCAATGGGCCAATGGCCAAATGGGTGTTAAGAAACATGCCAACATTACAACACCTTTGGCCTGTCTTGCTTTGTCTACATAATGACAGCCATCTGCACCAACCCCTGTATCCCAGATCTAGCCCAGCAATGTTAGGCTTGAGTCTTAAAATACAGAATTAACCACAATGTGAATGGGCAAAGTTACCCACCAGTTTCTTTCTACTAACCATAACTTACTTTTATACCAAGAAAACTATTGTTAAGTCAGAGGAAATAAACCTGGTTGTAGAACTGAAACATCTGGAATGAAAATACTCTAACAAATCTTTCAGGACACAACAGTAAGAACAAAATAAACAAGAAAGAAAAAAAATTGAAACCAGAACAGGAAAATTAAAATCTGAGAGGTGGTTCTTTGAATCAAAATAAACTACCAACTTAGCCAAATAATGAAAGAGGGAGAAGACAGACTGTAGCTAAGGAGGAATCAGCTTTAGAATGAGCAACTTGGCAGAAGGAATCTTCTGAGAAAGAGCAATGGCATGCTGGTGGGGTTTGCTTTAGCTGGTTCTTCATACATCCCAGCGTCCCAACACGTTGGGGCAGGCAAACATCAGGGCAGTGCAGCCAGCACAGACAGATGGTGCTGATGACTTCATGTTTCAGATTGCTCACCTCCACCACCCTTTTGCCATTTCTGGAATGGCCAGGAAATAAGGACTGGCTCTGAAGAGGTGCCCCACTAACAGAGAAGTTCAGTGAGACCATGCAGAATGAGGACAAGCAGCTGCCCACTTGTGCGGCTGGCCTCCACCACATACTCTTCCCCTTTCTGTCTGTCTGCGGGGTTTCCCTCTCCACGTGCAGCCCTGCTCACCTTTCTAGCTCAGTGCACCACAAAACATCTTCTTTGCCATTCATGACAACAGGGAAAAGTTGGTTTTTCCCCTGTCTGATCGAGTTCGACTTGGTGGTTATTGTCTGTACTTTCTTTAACTGGAGAACAAAACGACATCATGGAGTGAGCACAGAAGGAAGGCTTCTGGGTCAGTAAAGGCTCAGAAGCATCTAGGGAAGGCGGAGGAGGGAGGGCAGGTGGGGGAGAGGGTGGCAGCCTGGGCTCACAGAGGGAATGAGAAAAAGAGTCCGAAGGACAAGAACATTATGTGCTTCCCACAAGCGCCAAGAAGTTAATGAACAGGAAGACCCAGCCTCAAAGAGAACAAGAGATAAACAAAACAGTGACCATGAATGAGATCACAGGGGGACGAAGAAAACACCAGAGTTCTTGAACAGCAAGATTAAGCAAAAGTAAAAATCACCCAGATTATAGAGGATGGTCAACCAGGGTTCAAATGAGTGGAGCTTAGTTTGATTGTGAACATTGAGAATTAAGTTTATAGAGTTCTTAATATTATTATCTATGACTTAATAGTAGAGAATTTTTTTTTTTTTGGCAAAAGTATAATTACTCACTTCTCACTAGGAGGACAAGCTGAAATTTTCTGTCTCTATGAAGGGGGCATTCACAATTAGAAAGTCTAGTTGCCTTTTCTCACTGATTATTTGTTTATCAAGAACCTCTCCTACTCTGTACTTGCAGATGGGACAGAACAATTATGTGGGGAAAGGCCCAGCACCAGGGAGCCACGTGGGGGGAGGGGCATGAACAAACTGTACATCAAGCCCCTGCTTGGAGGTCACCGAGTGCATTTCCCAGAAGGCCATGGCACAGACCGTCGTTTGTGAGCACATCTTACCTTTGCTGTCCTATTGAACTCCAAGCAGTCCTGCAGCTCGAGTTTATCATTCTTTGATGCTATCACAGGCCTGGGAACAGCCAAAACCCATTATTTTCTACCATCTGTAAAGGGGCCTCGGCTAGGCACCTCCCAAAGTGGGAGTGAGGGCCTAAGGCTGCAAAATGTGCTCTGGCAAAGAACTTAGCGACAAATATATGATGAAAATGATCCTGGCATGAGCACCAGCCTGTGCTGAGGCCAGGGACAGACTAGCCCCTTGAGGGGGCAGCCTGATGTCCAGGAATGAATGCTCCCCCTTCCCAAATTTTAATATTAGTCAAAGCCAGGCTCCCATTGAAGAGAGCAGGACAGGGGAAGCACACCAGAAGAGGAGTCTGGAGATGCCTACTGTCCGGGCCCCACCACTCACTGGTGGAGTGATAACCTTGAGTGGGTCATGGCCCCACTGCTCACTGGCTGAGTGATGACCTTGAGCAAGTCATGGCCCCACAGCTCACTAGCTTCATGTCTCAGGAGCTTGGATTAGATCTTTTGGGTCTACTTGCTAAACCTAGCACCCCAAAACCATGATTTGGTGGCTCACTGCTGGCGATGCTGCCTCAGGAGGCTTTAAGGACTCAATGAGTATAAATAGAGGGACAGGAAGTGGCTCCTTGAACACTAATTGCCCTTGTAACTTTCACCACTGAAACTTGCAAATGCAGAGAGGCAGACAGATGCCTGAGAAGGGGAAGAGATAGAACTTTAGAAACCAAAGTGCTTGAGCAGCTCCAGAGCAGAAACCAGCAAGAGCTCTGCATCAGAGCTGATAGACACCACAGCTACCCACTTCATGGCCCCCCGAAAAAAAAAATCAGACATAAGAATGGAAATGATGTCCACAAGAGGGGCCATTGAATCACAAAATGTCTCCCTGGACTCTCTCAGATTTCCTTGACCTCACCTTCTAGGATTCAAATGACACCCTATCCCCATTCCCAATTCTTCGGTGAACCCAAGAGAGCTGAGGGACCTGGAGGAAAAGGACACAGCACAGCCCTAACTTGTGTTGATTCTAGGATTGAGATCTAAACACACACTCAGGTTTTTCGCCTAAAGGCTGGATTTGGCTCTATGAGCTCTGGTTCACTTGAGCCACCCATGCCAGATCCCGGCAGAGCCCAGTAATAGCACTACAGCTCAGTTCTTATCACAACTCAGGCAGAAAACTTTGTGGCATCTTTGCTGACTCTTATTTTCATCTCATACTCCACATTCAAGACGGTCTATCTGCACATTCTGCAAGTCCTATCCTCCCCTCACATTATCTAGAATCTTCTTCCTACTAAGTTCCACAGGACTCCCCAAGGTGCAAATGCCCTGGAGCCACCACTCACATTGTGTGTATGGATGGTATTTCCCAGGGCACAAAACAATAATTATAGTCTGCCCGCGTCCTCTGAACAACTGTCTCATTGCCCCTCATCCTGTTATAGTCTACTCTACCAGAAACTACCATGAATCTAAGATACACTCAATGGCTTCAACCTCCTGTGAACTCCCATGCCAATGCAAATTTAAGTGGCACCATGACCCACAGGCCCCACATAACTTGGCCCATACCTCTGAGTTCTCTGTCCTCCTCTCTTAGTCACTCCCCAAAAAGGAAAACAGTTCTCTGAACTGAGCTGTGAATGCCCTGTCACCCCTTACCCTCTTCCTTTGGCCTAGAGGGCTCTTCTCTCAAATAACTGCATGGCTCCTTTCCTTCATTTAGGGCTCTGCTAAAAGGAGAAGCTTTCCCATCAATGCTTCCAATGTCCTACTCCAGCCATGACCTTGAAATCATTGAATATCTTCTCTAATCACCCCCATTAGCATGTCAACTCCATGAGAGCCAAGACTGATGTCTGTTGTGTTCGCTACTACAATGGCACCACTTGTACCAGAGCCTGCCACAGTGTGAGAGTTCAAGTATTGAGTGAATGAGTCTATTCCATGCCAGACATGGACATTGCACCATTTGACTGGTTGATAAGCCAAATAAAAATGCAAGATACCCAAGAAAAATCCTCCAAGCTACTCTACTACCTTGTCACTTCTCTCTACATTTTGCTCAATGCTAGAGTTATTATGCTTCCAACAATTTCTTCCAAAGGAGAAATTTTTTAAGCTTAACTAATTTGCAAGTCTGGGATGTCACACTATCTCCAAATTTCTTAAATTAATTAGCAGGTTGTTCTCCCTGAAACATTAGATAATTAATCCTCAGCAATTTGCTTTCTGCCTTTCAATATGAAAGGACTGATGAAAATTCAGGAAAAGCTGTTGGTTAAGAAAATCCAAAGGAGAAAGGCCTTGGGCTACCAATTGTCATCTCAGCTTGTCCACCTGGTTGGTCACCACAGGCCCAGTCCAGGGGTCACTTCATCTCAGGGGCAGGGAGAAAGACATGTCTAACAATCTTATTCCGTTTGCCAAGATGACAGCAACTAGGAGAAGAGGTGGGGTATAGAGGCATCAGCATCCTGGGCTTGGAGAAGACTGTCAGTCTGGTGAAGCACATGGCCCTTTTGAGAAACAGGCCCAAGGGCCGAGCAGGAACAAGTCAGAGTAGACTGAGGAATCCTGGCCTGAGATTCCCAGGTTGTTGCTGTCATCCTAACATGTATCAACCCTTAACACCAGGGATTGATCTGAAGCCCAGGGTATGGCCATTTCTCAGCAGAACCAGCTTTTTCTAGAAGGCTCGAATATGACGGTCTCACAACAGTCGACAGCCAGGGATCACACCCTTAGCTGCCTTTAACTTGGCTGTTACCTGGCCTACTCAGAGCCCCCTGTTACCTGTTCATCCCAGGCAGGTTGCCCCAGAAGTATCGGGCCCTGTGAGCAGCAGACACTTTGATGGCATCGATCATCACTGGGTTACACTGTGGGGAGAGAGAAGGCAGCTGCTGGGAGCCTACGTCAGAGTTAAGGTGGGAGCCAGTGCAGGGCTTGACCTAGGGGGTGAAAGGACTGTGCCCCCCAGCTGTGGAGAAGACACAGCTCCTGCCAGCCAGGGGACAGACAAATTCCCATCAAGAATCTGACTGATGGACATAGCTAGTGTCCTTATATTAATGGGGGAAAGAGACCAGATATGACCTGCAGGTTCTGAGAGAGGGTATGCCCTGGGACACGCCAGATTACAGAATGTGCTCTGTAGAGGTGGCAAAAACAGCTCACAACTGAAATCTGGCAATCAAGGTCTTGGCTGTAGGAATGCAGTGTTGGCAATCCATGGCATGTGCCACCACCAGCCAGGTTGACACAGCATGAAGGAACTAGCCAGTCCTATAATCTCTTTAGCAGAACTGAAGCTGTAAAGTATTGGGGAAAATTAAAGGAGTTAAGCACATAAAAAGTATTTACTAAGATACTTGATGCCTATTAAGCATCATAAGGTAGATAATTAACTTGCCTGTGGCCCCTAAAACAGCAGTTCTCAGAACAAGGATGAGTAAAAATTTTAGTCAAATCTCATGGGGCCTCCAAAAGTAGATGGTTTCATCAGCTCTGACTTCAAAGGGTTCAGGGTAAGGTTAGAGATCATGTATTTTCCACGTACTCAAGAGAACCAACCCATCTGATTCCACTACCCTTGGATCTAGGCACAACTTCCTTCAAGAACCCAGAAATCATTCCCGACATTGGAAACACCCACCAAGCCCCAATGCCAGAAGGGCCTTCCACACCCATCTTGTCTTGAAAATCAGGACCCTAGGTCACCTACCTCCAGGAACCGAGAGATGTCCCTCTTGTCACCGACCTTCATGGCTACCACATTCTCAAACATCCAGAAGAATGGCCGGTCATCACCCTCCTTTGGTCGTGAGTAATTCAGCAGATGGTAGAACTCAAAGAAAAGTCGGCCTGTGCCCTCTGAGCCCACAAAAGAAGACAGCAGAGACAGAAAGTTCAGACTTTTCAGTCCACCCTTCCATACTCAGACCAATGGGCTCCCAATGCTCCCCAACTAAGGCTAATAATACACTACGGTTCTTCCACTTGCAGTCGTCTGGAATGACTAAGGACACAGCCATCAGCAGGGCAATATTTATTAGTATCTCTGGGGACTGAGGATACACAATGGGGCAGGGATAGAGGCAAGAGGTAAGGCTGGCCAAAAACAAACAGCTCCTTCTTAGGCCATTCCTCCGGGACCACACTCAGGTGACATAGGGTCCCTTGGGGCCACCAGAAAGAAGAGATGCTCACCATAGAGGCCTTTCCTGGCAGGGTTCACATTGGAGAGATCATTGCACGGGCTTCCACCAATCACCAAGTCAAAGGGGCCCCATTCTTCGATCTGTGAGAGAACAAGTCACTCTTAGGGGAGGGGTGGGCAGTGGAATGGAGGGCCGGACAGCCTAGGTTCCAGGTAACCTGTCAAGAACACCCATCTCTAGAATCCTGCTTAGTCACTTAAGTCTCTTAACTCCACTTCTGACCCAAGAAATCCTAATGCTCCAGATTCCCTAAGATCTGAATGATTTCCAAACTGTGGGTCTTGGTGTGACACAGCCTGGTGTGACCACAGGTTCTCTTCTCCCACAACTCTGGGCATACGAAAGGGGAGTGTGAGGATATCTGGGACTCAGGGGGTGAAGAGCAGGAGGTGCTGCAGAGCCCAGCAGGGCAGAGGCTGGCCTCACGTTTCTCTTCGTGATGTTCCTGACGTCATTCACATATTTGATATTGCCTTCATGCTTAACGGTTCCAACTGCGATAGACTCTTCACACACTTCTGAGGCGACATACTTCTCCACTTTAATGCCCAATTCTTTGAGGACCAAGTACCCTGTGTGGGGTTAGGGAGACAGAAAATGTACCCAGGGTCATCCTACCCACGGCCCCTCCCTCCAGTGATTCTAAGTCATCGCCAGAGCTCAGACCAGACCTAGCAAGGACATGGTAGTCCTCAAGTGAACGCTGGCAGATGTCACAGAAAATGCCTACTGGCCATACTAGGCTCTCTGGAGTGAGGAGTTTTGTGAAGAAAATATTTATCAGGTTCAGCACAGTGGCAGGATCTATTAAACCTGCCAGGTACATGACCAATTCCCAGCATGTACCACCCCAGCACAGTTAAACACAGACACACAGACAGGGACCTTCACCAAAACCATGTTTACAAAAGAAATTCATGGTCTGGGAGCAACGGCCAAGGCTCCATCCTAGTATGGGTTACCTGTGTCAACACAAATAGGTCTTTAGGACCGAACAAAGTGGTGAAAACAAGCAGCTGGCAATGACCTGGAGGGCCATTAAAAGCTGTCAATGTTTTTGGCAGGTGGACACCATGTACACACATAAGTACAAATGATGCTAAGTGCAGAACAGCTCATTTCCATTGCTTCCTGCTCTGGTAAAACAAACGTATTCCTAATAGCTGAGGGCAAGTTTGAGGATTCGCCGAGTTGCATCAGGCAAAGCCCCGGGGGCACCACACATGTTGGCTATGCTTATTCTACACCTGGGTGAATGGAAGGGATGATTGGAGATATTAGTAGGAAGAGTTGCCTAATCAATCTCCAATATATCTATGCTTATGGAATGAAAAATAATTTTCCAACAGACCTACACAGATAATAAAAAATGCAACAGCTAAGACATACATGGCTTTAAAAAGGACCAAACGAGGGCCAAGTGGGTGAAATAGTGGAGAGGTTTAAGGAGAGAAACAAGGAGCCAGTGGTGTTCTCAGAACAGGTCCCACTGATGTTTCGTGGCACTGAAGACAGACCCCGGGACCAGGTGAGTCTCCCAAGGTGAACTCCAAACTCACCTGTGGCGATTCCATCAAACAGGGACAAGACTCGAATGGGTCGCCTTCGGGCTGCAGGAATCGCAGGGTATAACTTGGGGGCTTCCTGCCAGGTTAAAGAAGGAGGTCATGGAGGTCAAGGTGCAGGTGGAAGGCTCAACCTCTGGGGAGGTGAGGGCTGACCTTCCTCTGAAGGATTCAAACCCTGCGCTTCCCTATTTCTTAGCTGAGACCCCTTCAGGAGCTTTGGCACAGAATGGCCGTTCCACCCTTAGACATGAAACACAGGTGAGACTCTGATACAGATGCACAGACAAGAAGACACGTACAGGAGTGACCTGGGGCCTCCCTCACAGATCTGTAGAATGGAGCCCAGAAAAATCCACTCCCACTAAAACAGCAGTAAGTCACAGGCTGCCCTCCGCTCTTCAGTTCTGCTAACTCAGAAGCCTTGGTTAGATCTACAACCATTTTTCATCAGGCCCCTGAAAGTTCACAACGAGAGGCCAAGAAGGAAGGGAGAAAGAGACACAGGACAAGCCTGAGAATTGTACAGAAGATGTGTCAACTAGCCGGGTCCCTTGAGTCTGAGGCTCGCAGATGCTCATTTATACAATGGATCTTTCCATGGACTCTGTCCAACCAGCTTCTGGGGTGTTGCAGACCCCTGAAGCCCTGGGATGCTTACGTATTCCAGCCCGGTGTCGCTGGTAAAGAAGGCCTGTAGGCGCACGTTCCAGTCCTTGCGGCGCCGCAGGACACCGTGGCAGCGCTGCGGGAGGCACATGTAGCAGCTCCAAGGCTCCTGCAGCTTGGCATGTGCCGCCGTGCCTGAGCCCACCAGCACCTCCAGACACTCCACGCAGAAGCACCTACGCCAGGTGGGGGCAGGGAAGGGACGCCTTCGTCATTGCGCAGCTCTCCTGCATATCATATCCCCCTTCCCCAGGGAGAGGGCACCCACTGCCTAATGCCTCCTCGAAGCAGCAGCTGCTCTGCCCCATGGGCTGGAGAGCCCTACAGTGTAGTTTGGGGCACACGAACCTCTTCCTCAGATACCTGTGCATCCCCAGCTCAGTGGCTCTGCACAGAAGAGCTCCCCAAACCCCCAGAATTGCCAGTCTCCAGGGAGACTTCCCACCTCGTTCTCCACTCAGACATGCCTGTCTGAAGCCCATCCCTACACTCCTGTTCCACTTCGGACATGAGCATCGCAGCCCCTGCAGAATACCAACTCTGGGCCCTGTTAAGTCAATTTGGCTCCCTGTCCCTGTGCCAGAGACTCCTACGGGCTGCAGGAACCCCGAGGTCTGGCTTGGGAGCCCGGGGGCCCAGCTGCCATCTCACCCGGGGGCTCTAAGCTCACCGGCAGCAGCTCGTGTTGCTGCAGAGCAGCAGCTCTCGGCCCTCGCAGCACACGGTGCAGTAGGACTGATAGCCATCGTCGTCGTACATGTAGAACAGCTCGAGGAACCGGTCCTGGCAGCCAGAGAGAAACGCCCGTGAAATCGGAGAACAGGGACCGCCAGGCCCCTCTTGCTCGCTGGCTGAGGCCCTAGGATGCAGCCACAGAACAAGTCACTGGTGGCTTGCTGCCCTGTGCAGGGACAACTGAGCGGGGTCTGGGTGGCACTGCAGACAGCCTCCTCTGCTGCAGCACCACTGCCCCCTGTGAAGGGGGCAGCCCCAGGAGGGCCTCACTAGAGCCCTCCCTGATGCTCACACACCCGGGCTTTCTCCTGGGGAAGGACAGGGAAGCCGTGGAGGAAAGGAGCAGGGCATCTGGGGTGGGGCGGGACTTACCCGGCACGTCTGGCAGAGCCCACCCTCAAAGAGAGGGTGGAAGGACACGGGGTTTTTCCTACCACAGGACAAACAGCTATCTGTAAGAAAGGCAGAGAGGCAGCTTGTGGCCATCACGGCCCCAACACCAGCTGCTGAAGCCTTGGGTCTAACTATTCTTGAACATTTACTCCACGCTAATGCCAAGGATTCTTCATACTTTGTTCCTTTCAATAGGGCTTCAAAGTTGCACTGTCTCCATTCCAGAGGTCAGGAAAGGCCAGTACAACAGCCCTGAGCAGAAGGTACCACAAGACAGGCAAAAGCACGGCCCAGGTGGAAGACATGGGGCAGAACTCTGAGCAAGGGCTGCTCCAGCAGAGGGACATGCTTATCTTTAATTTGGGGACTCTGGGGAATTTGTGGGGAGGCCAATTTGCCAGTAATCTCATGATAGGACTTATCCATGACCAAATCTACCCACAGCCGTGGCTGTAATTTCAGAACCCAGGTCCTTTCCTATTAGGCTCTCCTGCCTTCCCATCACCTCAGCAGCAGGTCAGGACTAATGCACATCACGGATGGGCGGGCGGGGCCTTTATAATGCTGTGACGGAGCATGCCAGGGCAGGAGGCAGCCGGATGGGTGAAGCTGTCTTAGGGGCTGGGAGGGTTTTGAGTAAAGGCTCTCAGGACTGTCAGGGATGGCTCTAAACCAAAGCTTTCCCAAGGGTTCTCTGGTCATGAGCTGTGTTGTTTTCCTATCCAGCATTGAGTAATCACTCAGTAAATATTTGCTGACCGAGGACATCAGGCTGGGGAAGGAAGGGAGGGTCAAGCCTTGCTCGCACATTCTGAATTCTGTTAGATACATTCTGGGCAGTTTCCATTCCAGTGGCAATTCCCAGCCTGGGAGAAAGGACCAGAGTCAGCTTGACAGTGACAATAGGTGACATGTGTCTGCCTCAAAGACAGTTCCAGCTCGTTTGGGAAGGGTCAGGAGACCACAGAGATGGTCAGGCAACTCATTCTACAAAATGTAGCCAGTAAGATGTCTACATCTTGACCTGAGGTCCAGGCACAGAGCCCCGGAGTAAATGTCAGCAGGGCAGACAAGCCAGGATGCGGCAGGACTGAGTACTACCCAGGATGAGAAGGGAGGACTACACGTGAGAGAACAGTACCTTCCAGACTACTCTTGTTGTTGGTAACATCCAAGGCCATTTGCTCTGTGAGAAAAGAGAAGGTGTGAGATGGGGTCAAGGAGACCCTTGCTGATCAGCAGAGCCACACTCCCTCGCTGAGCAGTCCTTAAGACCTGCCCAGTCCTAACAATGGGTAATAAGAGTCTACTAGCTTCTTCGCCCACTGCCCTCACCTCTACTCTGGTCCTCTTCTCCGCGGTCTTTTCCGTTGTTATAACAATTGGTCTTGAGGCGCTTGGGTGGAGGGCAGTAGTCGGAGGCGGCCGAGTCATCAGCTGTGCGTCTTCGGGTCTTATTCTCTGTGAAAGGGAAGGAGATGGCAGCCGAGGCTGGGGAGGAGGAAGATGCAGGGGAAATGTGGGTCTGGGACAGGACTATGCTATGCCTGGTGTCAGCTGCATTAGGGCCATTACAGGGGTCCACACTTGGTGTTGTAGCGCCCTACTATGGGACATAATTCAAAACCCTCATGTATCTAACACATGTTCATAGGGTTTTAAACAGCTATAGATGCAAAAGAATGCATCCTTATAGATCCAGCAAAAAAGGACACTAGATGAAACCTAATCTGCAGCTGATCTCTGAAACCCGTCTACAGTCAGCACGCTAGCGAGCCACACTGAGCTACTGACCACTTGAAAGAAATGTGACTTGTGTGACTTGTGAACTGAACTTTACATTCAACTTCCATGTAAATTTAAAAACTGCCAATTGATTCCATTAGCTACTTCATTTGGAACATCTTGGACATTTATGAAAATACAGATCAAGTATCCCCAATGAAAACTTTGCATCCAAATTGAGATACATTGTAAGGTGTGCAAAACACATGAGATTTCAAAGTACTAAAAGGAAATATAATATCTGAATTTTTTTTTGTTCGGAGGAAGATTAGCCCTGAGCTAACATCTGCCACCAATCCTCCTCTTTTTACTGAGGAAGACTGGCCCTGAGCTAACATCCACGCCCATCTTCCTCTACTTTATACATGGGACGGCTACTACAGCATGGCTTGCCAAGCGGTGCCATGTCCACACCTGGGATCTGACCAGCAAACCCTGGGCCCCCGAAGCGGAACGTGTGTATTTAACCACTACGCCACCAGGCCGGGCCCAATATCTGAATTTTTTATTCTGATTGTTGGAAATGCTAAAATACTGGATATGGGTACAATTAAATGTATTAATATTAATTTTACCTGTTCCTTTTTACTCTTTTCAATGTGGCCACTAGAAAAACTTTACATTATGTGACTTCTGTTTATTGTTTCTATAAAAGCCAGTTATATTTTTATTCAATCTATAGTTTAATCTGTAAGGGACATGATTCAATTTGACTTTGTTCCTAGGAAAGGAAATTATGCAGCCATTAAATATCATAAAGACCCTTTAGTGACATAGTGACATTTGACAGTGCTTAAACCATTAATATTGAGAAATAAAAGGAAAGCAGGAATCCAACTAGTGTACAGAAAAAGCTGGAAGGATGTGCACACCCAACATGGTTAACCTGGAGGGCAGCTGTGAGGGTTGGGAGTGAAGGGTGGGTGAAGAGTTCAGGTTGACTTTTCCAGTGGCCACTGTATGTGCAAAGAAATCAGAAAAAAAAGTGCAGAGGAAATAGTGTATAGTCAAAAGATGGGAAGGGAATACCGTATTTTCTTGATTCTAACTTCCCACTGCCTGCACGACGCACCTTCGACTTATTAACCACTTTTTTGGGAGAAGGGGGAACAAAACAAAACAGAAAAAACTACGTTAAATGGATTGTAAGACAAATCCTGGATTCAGACATCCTGGATTTCAGGAGAGTGACAATGTGAAAACCACACATATCTTATAACGGAGGAAATATGGTATTGGTCAAAATGTTAGGAGGTGGTTTATGGTTTGCGGGGTTTTATCACTTTCCTAGTTTTCTCAATAAGCATAGCTTAATTATTTTTGACCTCCTGATGACTAAGTTTTCAGAACAGACTCAATTCCAAATTATACGCACTTGACCCTTACCAGGAAAGTGACTAAGGAAGTGGGATGAGGCTGGGCTATTTTCCACTGCCTTGGAGGTTCACTGGGTGAAAAGGGGGAGGGGGATCCCAGGGCTGACTGGCTGCTGGAAAGTGGGGGTCAGGGGAGGGGCTTTCAGGGTGGCTGTATCTCCCAACAACAGTGGCAGTGGGGGCTGCCACAGGTACCCGTTCCCACCTGGTTGCTTGTTGTTGGGTTTGAGGCCCTCGACCCCAGTAGGCTTGAAGCCCCCGTGGGCCCACTCCAACATGGGCTTCAGCTGGTCCTCCAGTGAGTCTCCGGGGCTGCTGGGGAAAGTCTTGCCAGCTCGCACCCTGGCTTTCTGCCAAGATAAAGGCGAGTTTGTGATGACCCGGAAGGGTGGGTGCACGCCAGGCCACACCCAGGGATTCCCTAGCGGGGACCTGCATTCCACTCACACTGGGCCCTTTCACAGCCAGGCAGCTGTCCTGGGCTGTGGTATGTGACAGGCAGAAGGGGCCTGAGTTAAGAGACAGGAAGGAGGCCACGGGGGAGAGTGAAGTCTTTCCATTCAGGCACCAAACATGATGTCCTGCCTGGAGGGCATCTGAGTGGTTAGCTCCCTCTCAAAGGGCACAGGCCCGGAAGGAGCTCTGCCACTTTTAGCTCCAGGAAGCACCTGCCAGCCCTGTCTCATCACCTCTGAGAAAGCATTGAATCTGTGTCCTTCATGAAAATGGGGAGGTGTCAAGTCCTATCTCAGAAGCACCATGAGTATTCACGTGTCTATACAGCACAGAGGCTGGCTCATAACGGCTGGATAAAGCCCAGGGATCTTTTTAGCCCCAAGTCCAGGGGGAGGGAGGGGCACAGCCTGATGGATCTCACAGACAAGGGGTGGAGGCAGCTGGCCTCAGCTGCTGCCCAGTCTTGGCCTTGAACCACACCACTCCAAGGAAGGAGGCGTTACAGATTTGGAAAAGCTTATTCACTGGTATGAATACCATCTCCTACTTTCCAGTAGTCCTCCTTTCTCATTCAGTCGCATTACTGACAGGCAAGAGGTAGAAGCTGGGGGAGCATTGGGAAGGGTGGCTCTGTCCCCCTAAGCCATTCTGACCACACTGTGGGCTAAGCTGGCTTTCTACAGATCCCCTGCTTTAACCCTGCTCTCAGGGCCAGGCCCTCACCACCCACACTGTGTTACCTCCAGAGCATGGTACATGGCCTTCCTGTAAGAGACCAGCTTATTATAGGTTGCCAGGTTAAAGTGCTGACTGAACAGCCCCAAGGCCACCAGTTTATCTGCAGAGACCTAGAAGAGAAAGACATCATCAATATCCGCCTGTGTTTCTCCTAGGGTCATTCCTAGGGATCAAATTCACTGACCCAAAAGAAGGGGGGAAAAAAGCAGAAAATAGAAATAGTGCATAGACTCCTGATGTATGCTTAAGGTAGATGCATGGTGGACCTGACACTCCATGCGAGGAAGCACAACACTCTGAATGGATACAATTAGTGCACCTGTATTTGTGTATATTTAAGAGTAAATGACCCACATCTACCTAGTGTGGGCCCCTTGTGCTCACTCTTGACATTTGCCGTGGATGCTCCAACCTTGGGGGGTTTTGTACCTGTCCTTCCCTCCTTTGTGAGCACGACAAATGGGTGCTTACTATTTAGCATTTTATTAACTGAGCTAATCTAATGTACGTGTTTAGAGAACAGTGATTGGCACAGAGTAAGCACTTTTCAGTTATTGTGGTTTGTTGGTATCTGCCTTTAATAGGGGCTAAAGATTCATGTTCTACAAACCTCATGCCCCAAGTCCCCAGGCCATACAAGAACTAACCCGGCTGTCAGTGGAAAGATGAAACTGGGCATTCAGGGATGCTGATCAGAATGGAAAGACATGTGTGATGTTTCATTGTGCATAGTGTGCTTACACTCATGCTAACCTCCATTTTACACCTATACACCTGACCTCCCATGAGGGGATGGCATCACCATTGGTGAGAAGAAACTGGGCTCAATGTCGTTGTGCACTGAAATGCAGGTGTTCTTCCCCAAACTACTCCAATGCAACATGCGGCCTAAGCACCAGGCCACCTTGTACTCCCATACCATAATGCTAACAGCCCCATACTTCATCGTATGAGCATCAGACCCAGAATTGCAAAGTGCATTTTATGTTTCAGTGGGCCAAAGCAATTACAAACAGTCCATGTTTTTTCATTTCACAGAAGTCATTGCCCGCATGCCTGCAATTAGATGCCTCAGCCAGAGCTCAGGACCAGGACATTTATCCTTCTACTCCCTCTGCTGGCTAATGAGGGCATCTGCATGCAGACTCTCCACAGAACAGGGAGACTCTAGGTCATCTTACTCTTGCCCTTTGGGAACTTCAATATGTTTATGGGAAATGGCCCAGAGGAAACCCAAATCATGGAAAATTAGAATCCTGACTTGAGGCCAAATCCCACAAATGTACCAGATGGTCCTTGATTCACACATCTGCCTCCATCCCAGGCCAGCTTGCTCTGCTGTTTCTCACTCAACCTCTGGACATGCTGAGGATTGAACTAACATTTCAAAAAGAGACCATCGCAGAAAATGTCTTGTTTACATCATTCTAATCAAAACCTGGAGATCTCAGAATGTGCCTTCAACAGGGTATAAAAATCAAAACAGCCTACTTCATGCCCCACACAGCTCTTACACTGCATAAACTTAAAATGGCTAATATCGATGATCAATGATCAAGAGACCCTGAAATCATTACCCTGCTAAGAACTTTTTCATAAATGTCATGAGGTGACCCTTGACCCATCTCTTGGCTGGGTCAGACACTTTCCTCCACCCCACCCCACCCCAGGGCTAAATGAGGCTCAGAGGCAAGGCCCACCCTTCCTGTCTCTTCCAGACTTCTTCTCCATTCAACACTTTAGGGGGTATCTGCCCAGGTGGCTGCTCTTGAACCCTCAAGACCCCATCCTGGTGACTCTGCCCCAGAGACATAAAAACCAAAAGAGCAGAAGTGGCCATGGCTCCACAGGACCTTCCAGCTCTTTGTCTCTTATAAAGCAGACTCAGCCTCTGGGCCCACAAGACCCCATGCACAAGCCAGTTAGTTAGTTAACAAGGGAAGTTTCGTCCTTCCTCCTAGACACCCAGAGTCAACACAGCCTCATCCATCTGGAAAGAGCAGTCCCAGGCTGTTATCTTAAAAGACATCACACTGTGGTCGGCTTGCCCGTGAGACTGCCTTGTGCCCGGACTCACCTCGGAGAACTTGCCGTCCCCGAACCACTGGACCCACCGCATTCCGGACATGGCCTGGCGCTTGGAGGTGGCCTTCCAGGACACCACCATGGCAGGCCACCAGGAGAAGCCCTTGATCTTTCCCCACACGAGGTCTCCTATTCCAAATTCCTTCCCATCCTGGAAGAAAAACCACATGAAGGAATCCCACTGAGACAGAGCATCTGGGCCAAGGAAAACTCCTGCCCACCCCACTGACCTGATGGCAAGCACCTGGCAGAGCTCCTCAGGAAATGACTATCACCACCTCCAATGTGTCATGGTAAAAACAATGAGTGAGAATGGCTTGAAAATAAGGGATAGTGGATGGGCAGGCATGGGTGTTTGACAGGAACATGGGGTTTATTACATTAGACTTAACCCAGTGTCTGGGAAGGAGAGATGTCAACTGAAAACTCACAGGAAATAAGATCAGAGTTAAAAATGGCCCCCGAAGCCATTAAAATGCAAAGAAAATCTTTGGCAATTTGCATATAAAAAGCTTGCCATAAAATGAGAGATGCCCATGAAAACAAGCAAGTTATTAAAATATATCTATAGCATGATCTACCTTTAACATACATAGAAAAAAGGATTTCTACACAATTCAGGTATGTACGTATGCAACAATGCTTGAGTGAAATAAACAGGCTCAATCGGCTCAATTATGAACAAAAGAGTAGATGGATTATACAATACAATGGATCTAGTTCTTATTAAGTGAAAAAAGCCAGTCTATGATTGTATGTACAATATGATGAACAGAATCATGTATTACATATATTAAGTGTATATATTTCTAGATACAAATATGCCACGTTCGAAAAATCAGTAATCAGTTGGTAAACTAATTCTGGTGCTTGAGTTACATCTGGGAGATAAGTAGGGAAAGGAAGGACTCTGTTGCATAGGGAAGATGTACTGGGAGAATGAATTCAAATATTAAAATAATGACAAAAATCATAGTAATAATAGTTACCTCCAGGTAGCTGTTTTCTATTCCCTATAGTATTCAGCCCTTCCTGGTAGTACCTGATACTCGCTGCTGTCTGCTTCTCTACCCTCTGCGTCCACCTGTGGGGACTCCAAGCTCTCCTGCTGGCTGTCCTGGGACAGGCGGGCATAGGGAGTACTGCTGCTCTGGGGGACCACGTCGTCATCTGTGAGGTCAATGGTGAGGTAGGGGCTGGCAGGGGATGGCCACGGCGTGCCTGCTGATGAAGTTGTCCGCCGCCTTAGGGACTGTGGACAGAAGGACACATAGGTTGGACTACAGCAAACCAGGTGGGTGACCAGAGACCCATGGTACTCCAATTGCCCCCAAAGTAAAAGAGTACAGATGTAAGTTAAGGAGAACACAGACCACCAAGGAAGGTTTTCCAGGAACAAGTATCCCTTAGGGGTTAAGAGAAAGCAACTTCCATCAGAACAGAGACAGAATCAAGGACAATGGCGTGATAATGAGTGATGCTGACAGGCTCCAAGAGCCAAGCTCAGAGAGAGCCACTGGTTTCCTCAAGTGCTTACTGTGTCCCCAACCCTACTGTGTGCCAAACCCTGCAACAGGAGTGGAGGGTTGCTGTAAACCCTGGGGTTGCCTCAAGACAGTCAGTGAAGGTACTAGAGAGACAAGACAACTCTGGAAGTCAGTGGCTTCAAGCTTATTTCTGAGGAGGGGTGAGAACCCAGTCAACAGGGAATTCTTGCATTCCCATCACAGTTCCATCCAGGATCAGGCAAGAAGAGAAGTCATCAGGCTTAAGAGAAGCTTACACAGCAGCCTGGAGAGAAAGGAAAGGCAAGACCCTGAAAAGGAGACACATGTGATGAACAGAAGCAGGTTGTACACTGCTCGCTGTCGGGGGGAGGGGTGAGAGAGGCAGAGCTTCTGAAAAGAGCCTGGGGGCAGGGGTCTGAGCAGCAGGGGAACCAACCCTGGTAGCTGAGAACTCCACGGGGGACTCGTCCACGTGACTGCGGCCCTGCCGGCCTCGGGTGGCACGTGGGGAGGGCCTGTGCCTCTCCCGGCTGGAAGCAATGCTGTTATTGCGGGTTCGGACCTAGAAGCAAGAAAGGATAAGCACAAGGCCTTTGGTGACCCAAGGCACAGGTCTCAGGCCGGGGGCCAAGAGGACTGGCCTTGTGAGGTAGCCTCAGGTCAACGGAAGTGAACAAGGTGGTTAGGTAGGTGGGGGCTCTAGCCTGGTAACTTCCCATCCAGAAAGCCCCCAGTTAATGGGATAAGGGGCAAGGGTGCCCGACAATCCACAGTAGATCCCACTCTGCCTGTCACAGTTGAAACTGCCACCTGCAAGTTGAATTGAAAAATAAAATCCAAGTTTACTCTAAACCAATCATTTTCTTTCCAGAAAGCATTAGAAAAACTGTTGCATTCTCAGGAAGGCACTGGATCATCAAGACGGATGAGAAGCCCTTAGGCTTCCTCAATGTGGCATGAACTTGAGTGTTGTAGACCTGTATTCAAATCCTGCACACAAGAGTTAATGTTTAGGCTTGGGTAAGTTATCAGAATCTTCTGTCACCTGTAAAAAGGGGATAAGACACATCATGTGCTGTGTGAGATGCACTGGTTACCAGTATCCACCTGGTCTCTGTAACGGGCTGGGTGACCATGAGCAATAGCTGCCTTCCCATTTCCAGTCAAACTTAAAGTCACATAATCCACCTAGAGGTGGCTCCCAAAGGGAATTGGCAACTGAGCCATCCACCTGCAACCCCAGCACCTTTGGTCACTTCCAAGAGTGTCCAGAACTGTCATGTGAAAGAAAACCTTCACAATGATCCTTCATGAGCCTTGCTGCTACTTTCCAATTTCATAACATCTTGTTCATCTCTTTCTTCGGAGCTCCCCCAGGGAGATCCAAGACATGTTTTTTTACGCAGGTCTGAGTGGTTGGAGGGGCCCTGGCTGGGTGGCGGGGACTCACAGCTGGGCTTTCAGACCGAGTCCTGGTTTCACGGAAGAGTTTCGGCATCACTGGTGTGTCGGAACCATCTCCGTCTTCCCCCTCGCCATCTCCATCACCCGTCAGATCCTTTATAAATGAAACATTATGAACTTTAGGATGTTAACTAAGAGTCCCATAACCAAAATAATTTAAAAGTGAAGAGTCAATCATATTGAAATCAATCATAATATAGGTCCAAGTGACCTAAAAAATTTTTTTTACATTTTTTTTGAGGAAGATTAGCCCTTAGCTAACTACTGCAATCCTCCTCTTTTTGCTGAGGAAGACTGGCCCTAAGCTAACATCCTTGCCCATCTTCCTCTATTTTATACGTGGGATGCCTACCACAGCATGGCTTTTGCCAAGCAGTGCCATGCCCCACCCGGGATCCCAACCGGCGAACCCCGGGCCTCTGAGAAGCAGAACATGCGAACTTAATTGCTGTATCACCGGGCTGGCCCCTACCCTCTTTTCTTTTTTGAGGAAGATATGCCCTGAGCCAACATCTGTGCCAGTCCTCCTGTATTTTATATATGGGATGCTGCCACAGCACGGCTGCTGACAAGTGATGTAGGCCTATGCCTGGGAAGCAAACCCACAAACCCAGGCCGCCGAAGCAGAGCGCACTGAACTTAACCACTATGCCACAGGGCCAGCCTCCAAAAATATTTTCAACAACCTCATTTCGTTCCAAAAAGATTTTACAACGGCTCATCTTGGGATCATGAATTCAAGACATGATTGAAAGATAAAACTCCAGTGGAATCAGAAAACCAAAGAAAGGGTGTAAATGCCATATGCATTGTGAAGGCTTCTGTGTCTATGCCTTAGTTAGACTGATTTGTTACGCCTAGCCAGGAGACCTGGTCATTTTCACAATCAGTAACGCCTGGGAGAAATCATAGGCCTGCTGCTCCAGGGAGATGCTTCTTGATACAACGCTTCTTAATGACGAGGAATAACTGCCAACAACTCTGCGTCAAATCATGACGACCTCCAAGTTCATGCCCATGCCACACACCACAACCCAACAAAAATAGCGCAAAAACTAGAGCAGAGGTGAGCGGCCCAAGGTCTAGCAGGAGTGTTAAGAACTTGACTTTTCACTTGCCAACTAACTGCGTGGCCTTGAGTGAGTCCACTCCTCTGCAAAATTGGAACATCAGTACTTCCCTCATAGCACAGCAGGGTTGTGGTGAGAATCAAATAATGCACACTTAGCCCAAGGCCGGGCACAGAAGAAGCAAACAGCTGTCGTGAGCCTCTGACCCAGCCCTGACTCTCCACGCAGCTCTCCTTTCCCATCACCTGGTTGCCCACTGGTTGCTCTCCACCAGAGAAGCTGTATGACACTGGGTTTTCATTTGTCCAAGACTTAATGTGCATGACTTTGCCTCCATCAGCTGACACTTGTTCTTTTGAAAAGAGTAGCCAAATGGACAAAACTCTAGTATGATTAATAACAAGATATAAGGTATAAATAAGCTCAGGAATAAAAAAAATTATAGAAAAACTGTAACTTGAAAGAATATTCATCATGTAGGAACCTTGATATTGCACCAAGTGTTAAAGTGATTATTAAAAATCCCATAAAATAAGTCGGGCAAGTTCTTTCCAATGTGCAAAACAAAATTCCTTGAGGCCACATAACCCTGATATCAAAACCAGACACAGATTACAAAAAATAAAATCATACATCCATTTTATTCATGAAAAGATGCTAACGTCAGTCAAATTCAAAACATACCATGACCTAGTCGGACTCATTCTAGGAATAAGAGGACAGTTTGCTACAATAGAAATATATCAATGTAACTGATCATCCAGATTGAGAAAAAAATAATTTCAAAAAATGTGCAAGAGGGGCCAGCCCCGTGGCCAAGTGGTTAAGTTCGTGTGCTCTGCTTCGGCGGTCCAGGGTTTCGCCAGTTCGGATCCTAGGTGTGGACATGGCACCACTTGTCAAGCCATGCTGAGGCGGCATCCCACATGGCACAACTGGAGGGACCCACAACTAAAAGTACACAACTATGTACCGGGGGGCTTTGGGGAGAAAAAAGAAAAATAAAATCTTTAAAAAAAAATGTGCAAGAAGCATCTAGTAAAAAACACCATAATTTAGTAAAATAAATGTTTATGATTAAAAATGCTTCACACATGATGACAGCAGATGCCATCCTAAGTGAGGTCGTCTGATGCCCCCTGTGTGCCCCGCAGTGTTCAAATTTGTCATCCAACAAGTATTTATTGGGTATCAGCCTAGTGTGCCTCAGGTTTGCCATTTAATGAAAGCTAAAGGGAATTCCCATGAACACTGAAAAAGGGAGAGTAGAGCCTGTACCTGAGTGTAACTTAGCAGGCTGGAGACCTCCCTCCTGGACAGTCGCGAGCTTGATCTTCGGCCTGTGGATGAAGAATCGGAGTCTGTTTTGAGGAAGGGGCAGCGCCAGGCTGGGCAGCAGCCATGTCTTCCCTGACTGATAGGGTGTCCTATGTGGCGTCACCCCAGAGCTGTGGCCTCGGGTCTCCCTATACCCACTGGCATACTCAGGGGTTAATTCCTAGCCCCTCAGGTCCTGTAGTCCCCTCAATATATCCATAAGGCAACAGGGCACAGGGCCAGACACATCATAGGACCCAAAACGGTACTGAAGGTACTCAGGAGGGAAGGCATCGAATTCCTTCCAGAACTATGCATCCCAACTCAGTGGCCACTGACTACACTTAAATGGACAGTCCAGTACCTGTCATCAGCCCCATTTCAAGCACTCATATGTGGCTGATGGCGGTAGTCGTGATTGATGCAGAAAGAGAACAGCTTCACTCACAGAAAGTTCTATTGGACGGCACAGCTCTAGGCGTTCTCAACAACGGGATAGGACAATATGAGTGGTTCCAAACCAGCTAGGTCAGAAAAATCTCAGTGGGGAGGAATTTCAGCTGCTCTGAACTGGGAACAGCCCAGGGAGGGAACAAGCCTCAGACCCTCCCCACCTGTCCCAACTGTGAGGGGAAAGGGGTGCGACTGCAGAAGGGCCATCAAAGACCCAAGCCTATGCTGTGACCACCCCCATCATGACTAGAAAAGGACAAGGATCATCACCTTGGGGTCACCTCCGCAAGAGCCCCAGCTGAGGTGAGAGAGTAGGGAGGCCAGGGGCTGTGGGCAGGGATGCGAGATGGGCTTGGCTCTGCCTACATCCTCTTCCCTTCCCCGGTGGATGTGGTGGAGGTTGTCAGACAGACCCTCTCCCCACAACCTGACTTGAGTCTGCTGGCCTGCTGGGAGGCACACGTCCCAGCTGTGGTCTGCTGTGCCTGCCCCACCCCTCCTCCCCACAGGCCCGGCCACCTCTGAGGCCACCTCTGATCTCCGGGGTGCTGATAGCCTCCAGGATGGGGGGCGAGGGTGCGTCCTTGGAATCAGAAGACTGGTCGCTGCAGCCCCCATTGGTGATGATGGAGTCTTCCCTCCCGCTGGCGTCCTCCTCTCTGTTGAGCTGTCTGGTGTCTCCCTTCATTGTTTCCTGTGGGAGGGCCAGAATGGACAGGGCAGCAGGGAGACAAGGGCACGAGGGGGCAGCACATCCCCAAACCTCCCGCCAATGCCTCTATGCCTTCAGGCCAAAAGAGGCCCCATGACATATTCTCAAGGTGATCCTCCTGCCCAAGGACCCCACCCAGGCTGCCCCCCATAGCCTGCCCCCCTCACCAAACTCGGAGGCTCAGGACTTGGTTCCATGTGGCCAGGCGGCCCGAAGGCTCAGCCGCCAGCACCCAGGACAGAGGAGGGGGCTGGGCCAGGGTCTGAGGCTCAGGCTGTTCTGTGCAATTAGCCGGCCACTTCAAACAATGCCATTTAGGACCCGTCTGCCCCGGCCTGCCTGCCTCCAGCCTTGGTCCCCTCTGCCCCTGGCCCTCTCTCCCTGCCCAGCCTCCGCAGGGCCTCAGGAAGCCAGTGCATTATTTTCCCTCCTGACCCCTTTGTTTGCTCTCTCCCTTCCCCTCAATCTCCAGGTCCTCTTCCCACCCGCCCCCTCCTCCCCCACAGAACAGCTTCTCTCCTCTCCATGGCAGCACAAGCCCCGCCTCACCCCAACCTCCAGGGCCCATTGGTCTGCTGGCCTGTCATTCACTCCCCTCCTCCCTCAACAGCTGGGGCTCACAGTCCCAAGTTCCCAAGAAGGGAAGGGATGAAGGCGGCCTGGGGAAGGACTGGGGCAGTTAACAAGGGGCATGCTCCCATCTGCTCCAGCCTCACCCCACCTCTGGGCCTTTGTCTCCCCCCTGCTGCCCCTCCTGGTCACTGCATCATCCCTAGGCCACTGGGCTAAAAGCAGCTCAGGTCAGGGATGGGTTGAAGGGCTGCGGGACCTTGACCTGGCCCACTGCCTGCAACATTTGTTGGCTCTAAGAAGAACCTGCACCTTTTTCTCATTGTTTCGTAATGGGATGGTGGGCCCATTTTATAGAAAAGGAAAACTGACACAGACTGGGTTAGTCTCCAAAGTCAAAAATCACATCAAAGAGGTGGGGTCAAGGCCAAAATAGAGCCTAGCTACAAGGGAAGGCCCCCAGACTCCCATTCCTCAGTTTCCCCCAAACAGCTCCAGAGGTATTTGGAGTCACACCCTTGTCCTGGAACCCTGCTTGGAAAAAGCTTCCCGAGCAGACGGCTGTCTGAGGGCACTGAGCACTCCCTGCCCTGGTGCCCCAACTCACGGACCCACCACATGGTGCCTGAAGACCCACGCCAGCTTCCCAGAGTACCTTCTAGAAGCTGCACCTAAGCTAGCGGGCTGGGTGCTGCAGTGCAGACGGTGGCACCACACCCACCAGGGGGCGCTAAGGGGCTCAGTCTGAAGAGGACTGCAGCGCCCCCGGGCGGATTTGCAATGTCACGTGGGATCCCAAATCCATCCTCTGTACCTGTCCACATCCCACTCCTGAGAATGGGGCTGGGCAACTAGACTTCTGCTATTCCCCCTTTGGCCCAGGGACCAGCACCCTTGGAATCACCCGGAACTGGTCAGAACTGCAGAGAATCTCAGTCACCATCCTAGACCTATGAAATCAGGATGGACATTCTCACAAGATCCCTGGGTGATTAACAGGCACCTTAAAGAACCTCTGTTCTGGTTATAAATGTGTGCTCTCATCCATAGTACAGCGTGGCATCTAACTACTCCATGCAGACCAGGGTCTGCAGGTTCCCAGTTTCTGGTCTGTTTTGTCTCAACACATGTGAAAGAATCTCACCAGCCCCAGGGAGAGCGGGGAGTGCCTGACTCAGCCTGATCTGCTTCTCAGCCCCTTTCACCACCAAACCCTGACCCAAAAGAACAAGCTGGCTGCTGACCTATGGCCAGTTCCTGTGAGGCCAAGCAGCCAGAATCCCAGAAAAACTAGAGAGCGGTTCAAAGTAATCATTAATTTCCAGGTTTTTGCCTCAGGCCAAACCAGTGAACTAAGTAACCTGGGTGGCCTCGCATGGGGTGGGAGGCTGGGCCGCGGGGTTCAAGACACCAGGAGCCTCCATGGGGAGCTCTGCGGAAGAGGAGGGGGCAGACAAGTCTTCAGGCCAGGAGCTGGTAGCAGGTCAGCAACTCAAAAGGAAGAGGTGTGACTTCCCTCTGGTCCCGGGCTCAGAGTTCCCTCAGACAGCCCCTAAGTGGGTCACTTAGGAGCCTCCTTCCTAGACAGGCCCAGGTAGAGCCTGCAGCCCAGACAATCATTAACTTCCTTGGGCCTTCCCCCAGGGCGTCAGCAGTGCCAACTTGTCTGCCAGCCTGCCAGATGGACATGTCAGCAAAACACCTTCCCAAAGCCAGATCCCCATTCAGGAAAAACCTCCTGCCCCTAGAACGAGATCCAGCGGCCCTGGAGGAAGATTCCGGGAAGGAAACCTACCAGCTGTAAGCATCACCAGCTACCTGGGTGCGCCAGGGTGAGCCAGGCAGGCAAAATACTTCTCCTAGTTGCATCATTCAATGTGATTCCATAAAAAACTGCTCCTGTGGTTTTCATCACCCTGGGTCTGCGATGACCTTAACTCCCCTTGCTGCCTCACTGTGACAACACACTAGCAACCAGAACCTGCACTCGCAATTGAAAGATGCCCAGCTCAAGTCCCCCCTGCCATCCACATTCTACACACAGGCCAAACAAATCTAGCCTCAGGGCATGTGGTGCTGTTCCCGCCTCCTGGATGCACTCCCCATCTCCCTACCGCATGCCTCTTTATTACCCTGACTGCAAAAACCACAGCTGAAAAGCCAGGAAGGCTTTTCTGAGGCCTCTGCTCCAAAGAGTAATAATGCGGCCCTCCCCATGTAGATACACAAATCCTCTCACCTGAAAATAGTCATTTTTTCCAGTGTTTACTACTATATACCAGGACCTCTTCTGAGCTTTACCTGTATTAATTCATGTAATCCTTAAATATGGTATGGACTATTATCCCTGGGTTTTGTTTGGCTTTTTTTTTTTTTTTTGAGGATGACTATCCCTGAGCTCACATCTGCCAATCCTCCTCTTTTTGCTGAGGAAGACTGGCCCCGAGCTAATATCCGTGCCCATCTTCCTCTATTTTATATGTGGGACGCCTACCACAGCATGGTGTGCCAAGCTGTGCCATGTCTGCACCCAGGATGCGAACCAGAGAACCCCGGGCCACCAAAGCGGAACGTGCAAACTTAACCGCTGCACCAAGGGCCAGCCTATTATCCCTGTTTTACAGACTAGCAAACCCAGGCAGAGACAGGTTAAGCACCATAATACATACTTGACCGATGTGACTTGAAGTGTTCACATCAAATCTGGAGGAAGTTAAATAAGAAACACAGATTTAACTAGATGCTCTCGGCACTGGGAAGAATTTCCCCCAGGGACCGGTGTGTTGTGGTAGATACAAGTCCCCCTCACCTCTTCCCACATATCTGTTTGGCTTCTCGTGATTCAAGATTGGCAGGTCCTGGATAACACAGCCTCCAACTCACGTCAACTGTTTTATCTAGTGTGATGGTTCCAGTGCTGGAGGATGAACTGGCTGCATTATCCCCGAAATAGGTGGCGCTTTCCTAAGGGATTGTTCCAGAGGGACTGACAGACTAGTTTTAGAATGGCGCCTTGCCATGCCGCTGCCCCTACTGTAAGCTCAAGACGGTGGGGACATCTCTTAACCCCCCCACCCCATCCCAAGGCAGGTCCTGTTGTCAACCTGCTCTCAACAGGCTCAGACGAATTGTCACCCAACCAAGTGGCAGAGTCAAGACTCATGCCCAGGCAGTTCAGGGCACGTGCTTGGAACTGCTGTGCCTGAGACAAGGCAGATGAGAATTATAAAGTTATAAACAATGCGTCATCCATCCCAGGGGCTATGGGAGCATTATGGCTGAGGGACATGATACTCCGGATAAGTATGTACCTTCACAGGAGATGGAGGTCCAACCTAGTGATGTGGGGCGAACTCTGACCCTTTCCCAGAGGCCGGGGTCCAACATGTGACTTGGGGGTGGGAAGCAGTGCGGGGTGGGCTCACCCGCAAGGTTCTCCCGGCAAGGCCCTGCCTCATTAGTGCAGGGTGCTTGTGTCCCGACTGAACCAGGTCAGACGTGTCCAAATGCAATGTGGCAGACAGAAGGGTGGGTGGCACCCCCAATTAGACTCAGGGAGTAGGCCCAGGGACACCCCCCCAATTCAGCTATAAAGCTGAGAAGTGATGTCATTTATTTCCTCCAGCCTGGCACCAGCAGAGCTATTTCACAGCACCTTGTAAATGTTAATTGCATTAATTAAACTCACAATGCAGGAAGGGGGGGACGTGGGCATGATGGGGAAGTGGGGGGGGGGGGGTCACTTGGGCATCCCTGCCTCACTGTCAGTCCCCCAGAGCTTAGAGATTTGTTGAAGTAAAAAGGGAGTGGTTGAAAGATATTCCTACCTCCCCTATTTAAAAAATTCCCTTCTGCACAGCCTGTGGGAGGGAAATCGAGACTCCTGAATCCTCCCCTTGAATTGCTCCAGTCTTTCTTAGCAGTTCCCATCGTCCAGCATTGCAAAAGAATAGCTGAAATGGAGCAAATATTATGTACTTCACAAAAAGAGGAACTCTTATGAACCCCCATTTTGCAGAGGAGTAAACAGAAGCTCAGAGGAAACAGATCAGCAGATCCCTTGCCCAGGCTCACACGGCAACTAAGTGATGGAGATTTAGGCCTAATCCAGGAGACAGATCTTAAAGACATCTGAAAAACGTGCTAAGTACAGCCACAGAGTTAAGTCTGAGGAGGGACACCTCACCCAGGTGAGTGGAGAGGAGGGGAGGCCCCCAGGCAGCAGAGTCGGCGGGGTCACAAAGGAAGGGGGCTGGGCTGGAACAGGCCACCACCTGGCTGGTGGCAGATCCCAAGGTCTGAGTTCCGTGCCTTTGCCTGAAAAGGAATCCTCACTACATTCCAGAGTAGATGAGATTCACAGGAAAGAGGAAAGAAAAAGCCCTCAAATGTTTTTCTCAAAAGCCCAGTTTTGTCATCTGTGAAATGAAGTGATCCCATCTAATTACCTGGCTGCTTTTAGTGCTAAGGAGCCCAAAGTAGATGACAAAACCCTGAGACCTGGACTCTCAGGTGCATGCTCGTGTGCCTTCTTGCTGGACTTCCCAGCTCTGTCTCACGTAGGGAAGCACCCCTCCATCCTCGATGATTCAGAAGGCGTTTAGAGAATTGCTCAATGCCTCCAGGTCATGGCTACATGCACCACTGTCATCGTATAGTAAAAGCTGAGGCTTGGTATATTTGCTAGAATTACCAAAAGCATTGATCTAACTAAGGGTCAAATGGGGTAAGAGCAAAAAGTTGGCTTCAGGGTGTTTCCGCAGCATTGCTCCTAATAGCAAAACACTAACACCTAGACGTTTATCAATGGACTGGAATAAAATTATAAACCACTACCTTTTGGATAAACCACAAAAAAAAAAAACAACCTAGGAACATACAGAAAGATACAAAAAGCTATTGCAACTTAAACTGGAGCCTAGAGTGCAACTATTTACCCTATGTAAACAAAATGCAAGCACACACTCCCTTCCCCTACAATTTGAGAAACCCTTGGAAGCATGGGCAAATGTGGAGAGGGAAGCCAAGGGTAAGTCAAAGAATGATGGGTGGGGTACCATTAAGGATCAAGGGATTCTGGGAGCTGAGATGCCCACTCCTGTGGCCACGTGACCCTTGACAAAAATAGAGCCAAACAGCCCTCTGTTCTCTAGGGGGTATGGGAAGAAAAGAGACCAATATTCTCAAAAGCCATTGCTTCAGCTCTGCCCCTGAAAGGAAGCTGCACCTGTTGCTACAGCCAATGCTTAAATCTCAACCCAGCCACATATACCGATGCAGTGAGGGTATCGCTCCAGCGTTTAAGTTGGCAATCTGACATGGTGATCTAACATGTCAAATGTCCCTATCCTGTTACAGGATTCTACTGCTATGAACAGACCCCACCCAAAGCTCTCACCAAGACCTGTGTGCAAGGATGGTCACTGCTGTCCTGCTCGTCACAGCAAAGCTGCAAATGACCATCAATAACAGACAGGCTAAATTACATGCAGCCATACTAGGGAATGCTACAGGAGAGGCAAAGAATGAGGTAACTATTGTTAGATGAAGCCATGGAAAATTGTAAAAGTCCGGGTAACAATACACCCCATTTGTTAATGTTAGCACATGCATGAAGCCATGTTCCTCCAGTTTTTTTTCTAACTGTAAAAATATTAGGCCTCATACTAAGGCAGCTTATGGGGGAAGTGACTATTATTTGCCCATGTTACTTTTTTTTATCAGAAAGCAGACCTTTAAAACACCACTGCCCAAGAAACATTTCTCCCTTTGAGAATAGCCATTCATGTTTAGTCATCTAAAGTTATCTGTACACAGCACGAGGCAGGGATCTCATTTTTCACTATAAGGAAAACCAGACACCTATCATAACAAGTATGTCCCACCCCACCTCTTTTATCAAGTTCTCCTGTATACGTGGGATGTTTCTGGGCTCACTTTTCTTTTTGGTATTTCTCTCTTGCCACCCCTTTTAACCATCATAGCTGTAGAGTAAGTGCTCACACCTGCCAGGGCCAGCCTGCCAATCTTATTAAAAAGTTTTGTCAGGGGCCGGCCTTGTGGCCGAGTGGTTAAGTTCGCGTGCTCTGCTTCGGTGGCCCAGGGTTTCACTGGTTTGGATCCTGGGCGTGGACAGGGCACCGCTTGTCAGGCCATGCTGAGGCAGTGTCCCACATGCCACAACTAGAAGGATCCACAACTAAAATATGCAACTATGTACTTGGGGGATTTGGGAGAAAAAGGAAAAGATAAAGTCTTAAAAAAAAAAATTTGTCAATTTCTCTTCCAAAGTCTTGAACATCCCTTAGTTGCATTTTCTCATTTCTAGTTCTGTCTCCTGGCTGCTAGATTTCTTTTCTATGCATGCAAATAAATTTAGACAGTATTCCCAGTCGTCTCAACGTGGGAGGACCTCCAGATCATCTCCGCCATAAGCAGAAAATAAGACCTTGTGTATTACTTATTTTAAAAAAACAAAATCTTTACAATATTAAGAAAAACTAGGTGGTAGGTGGTGGGGGAAGTGGCTAAAGGTGGTCAAAAGATACAAACTTCGAGTTATAAGATAAGTAAGTCCTGGGAATGTAATATACAGCCTGGTGACTATAGTTAACAATACTGTATTGTATATTTGAAAGTTGCTAAGAGAGTAGATCTTAAAAGTTCTTGTTACAAGAAAAAAATCTTTAACTACGTGAGGTTAAAACAAAAGGAACTGCACACTGAAATTGCCTTTAAAAAGCCCATGAGATCTCACGTAAACCACTTTCTAAGAAACCAGCCGGTTACCTGGTAGGGGTTGGGGTCTGCCTCTGAACACAGTGGTGAAACAGGCCCACAGAGGCCCGTAAGCCAACGCATCTGCACCTCCCGCCAGTTCTGTGGGGCCAAGTCAGGTAGAGGGAAAGGTCTCAGAGAGGTGTCACAGCATTTCAGTCCAGACTCCACTCCCTGAAAGCTGTGTGGAGTTAGCTAACGGGGACAATCACACTTAATATTGAGCATTTACTCTGCACTGTGCTCGCAGCTCAACACAGAATATCCTAGGACAGATCAGGATACTGGCAAAGGCTACTCTTGTCCACTCAGACAGGAGTTCCTGCTATGCTTCAGGACATGCTCAACACTGAGAATCAAAGGCGGATAAAGGCAGAACAGCCCTGTCCTCATGGAGCTGCCAGCCGGAGAAAGGAGGGTGGCAGGGAAAGTTAGGGGACAGCTGAGTTAATAACAAGGCTGGGTCACCCTGAAACCTGCACTGCTCTTACACTACAGATAGCCTTTGAACAAGAGCTCAAGGGGACAAGACTGGCCCACACATCTATGCACGCTTGCTCAGAATTACCCAAATCCTATCATCTAGTTGCACACCGCCTCTTATGGAACCCAGACAACCCAGAAAATCTCTGCCAACAGCACCTGCCTGTTCAGGCATCTAGCCTAGTTACACCCCATTTCCCACGTGTCCCAGGGGAGCCAGCTTCCTGCTGCTCAACCTCAGCGTCTCCTCCAGGTTCTAGGGCTGCAGCTGCGTGACACTCGGGCAGAGCAATGCCCGCTTTTGCTGCCAGGAGGCTAGGGGGGCCCAGCACTGTGCTGGCTGCTGGGAACACGGACCAAGACAGCATCAGCCATTCTCCAGGAGCTGGAGTCCAGTGAAGTCTGGGTTGCAGCCCCAGCTGTGGCCCAAGCATGTCCACTGGCAACAGGAAACAAATGTAACTGGAAAATAAATGCAGGTTAGGAAGAGGCCCAGTTAACCTCAGAAGGTGGGGCTGCAGGGAAAAGAAAGTTCGGGATCCCCCAGGACCCCTTCCTCAGCCCGTTCAAGAGGCAACCACTCCTCCTCCACCTCGGCTGCCACACGAGACACCTGAGGGAGGGCAGGGACTGATGGCAGCCTGAGAATGCCCTGTGCCCTGTGCCTACACCCTGTCCCTGTGCCAGGCCTGTGCCTCCCAGCAGGGCACTGGATGATTCCTTTGCTCTGAGGAGTAAGACACACCCAACAGCAGCGAGAGTCCTTCAGACAGGGGGAGACCCAAAGACAATTTCAAATCACCGTCCCACAAAGAAACCCTTCATTTTTCAAGTCCCACAGACAATTTTGGTCCCTCTCAAATATAGAGATAAAGCTCCAAACTTAAATATTAAAATGAAAACAGTAGGGGCCGGCCCCCTAGCCGAGTGGTTAACTTCGAGCGCTCTGCTTCGGCGGGCCGGGGTTTCACTGGTTCGGATCCTGGTCGCGGACATGGCACCGCTCATCAGGCCATCTGAGGCAGCATCCCACACGCCACAACTAGAAGGGCCCACAACTAAAAATACACAACTATGTACTGGTGGCCTTTGGGAGAAAAAGGAAAAGATCTTAAACAAAAAAGGAGAATTACTGTTTAAATAAAAAAATGAAAACACTAAAAAAAAAACACCCTGAGAAACAAATATCAGAGGGAGCACTAAACATTAGAATTAATATTCTCAGAGATGTAAAAGACGTATGGAAAACCAAGCTGAGGACACCACTATAAATGGAATTTGTAGGACAAGAACTCTTCAAAATATGAAAGACAAACGTTCAAATGTAGGGGTTGGAAGCTGAGAACATTGCTGGGAAAGCAGAACATAAGGACAAGTGGTCAAAGACAACTCCAGCAGCCAGGAGACTCAACGTCCGATTTATTAATAAGAGCTGTAGAACGAAGGCAGAAAAAAACAAGGGAGGTGATGATCCAAGGAAATTTGTTCCCTCAACCTTAGGATAGGAGCCCCCAACCACGGTGGGCCCTCCTCCCCCTGCACCACCTCCACACACCTGGTCAGCATCAACCCGTCCCAAAAAGGAAATTTACTGGTTAAGAACCTTTCCCCACTGACAATGTTTCTCTCCCATCCATCAGCTCTCAGTCATTTTTGGAAATGCACTTCTAATTTCCTGCTCTGAACCTTTCAATAGCTACTGCTCTACCACAAATTTCAAAGACTATAAAAGACCATTTTCTGGAAAATAAGTTTGATCCTCAAGTCACAAAACTGAAAAAGCAGAGAGGAAGGTAGAGATGAGGCCAGGCAGAAGTTTGCACTGGGGCAGAGGCCACGGACCGCACTGTTGGAATGAATGGAAATCTCTGCCGGGGAAGAGATTTCGGCAGCTTGGTCAGGAGGGCTGGTGAGAGGACAAGAGCAGAAGACACAATGTCTGCAGATCCCAAAGACTCTCTTCCCACTGCTCCCCAAAACGGTCCTGCCCCTGCTTGGAAAGCCAGCCCGAGTGGGGACCGCAGTGCCCTCAGAAGACCTCGCCAATTGAGCTCTATCTGCCTTGGGTCCTCGTCCCTTCATTTAGGAAGGGCTCCTGACACTATCTACATTTTTCTCCAACTCTAGAGGAAACTGAGAGGCCCCAAAAAGAAAGTGAAACATTGATTACCTTGGCACTGTGAGATTACAGGTGATGACTAGTTTCTTCCTGGCATCGAAAGATGGTAAAGTTGATTTTCATTTGTACCAAACACAGTGAATGTCATTTCTTTGAAATTTTTCAATTCCCTACACAGAACAGGTCTTCCTCATTCTTGGCTTATTCCCTGGAAAACTCAGGAATGCTCACTGGGATTGCACTTCTCTCAGGAAGTAAATAACCACTTGCCAGTAGTTGAGTGTTTACTACGTAACACGCAATAGTATGGAATCCTCAGTATGAGTGTTTTTCAATCTAGCGACTCAACTGATTTAAACTTCAACATCCTTTAAAAGTGGCCATCAGAGCATCCCTGTTTTACAGAGGGAGCAACTGAGGCCCAGGCCACCAGCTTATAAATGGAGTGAACAGGAATACAAATCCAGATCTGATTCCAAGCCCCAGGCCCCTTTAGTCTATTACCTCAGACAAGTAACATGACCCAACAGAGAACAGGCTTTTTACAATATTTAAGGCCCCCACCTACCTTGTTTTCTGAATGAGCAACTAAGCCTTGCTAGGCTAAAAGGCCCCCGTGGATTCCATTCGGCCCTCCTAGCAACTCTCCTGGGTAGGTGTGCTATTTGTATCCACTTCACAGATGGGAACAAGAATCCCAAGAAAGGTAACCCACCACAGCTGCCCTATGCACAGCTCCCTCTGTGTTTAACAGGCCACTTCCTACGGCCACAGACACATACATCAGGAACACTTGCACTGGGCTTTCTCCCTTCTGGAGGGACAAACTGTGTCCTGGGACAGTGGCAGGTGGGAAAATGCTCTGAAAGCGCTAACCACTGAGGTGCACAAGTGATTGGATCTCCCAGAGCCTCAGTACCATCAGCTGTAAAAGGGGCCCAGGGAGAAACTCAGCCCCCCATAAGAAGAGACAAGTCTGCCCATCACTCTACAAAGAGGGTGGTCTGCAAAGGAAAGGAGGAATTCTGCACTCCAGCCCTCGTCCACCAAGAAACTGAAAATCACCTTGAATTCATGGTTTTTAAAAAGCTCACTCAACCAATGTCCTGTACCAATCAAGGCTGGGGAGTGGAGGCACATGCCATGGTGGAGGACCAAAGAGTTGTTTCAGATTTATCAAGGACCATCTCAGATGAACTTGGAAAAGGTGTCTGAGGGGCTAGCCCGGTGGCGCAGCGGTTAAGTTCGTATGTTCTGCTTCAGTGGCCCGGGGTTCGTTGGTTCGAATCCCGGGTGTGGACCTATGCACCGCTTGTTAAGCCATGCTGTGGCAGGTGTCCCACATGTAAAGTAGAGGAAGATGGGCATGGAGCTCAGAGCCAGTCTTCCTCAGCAAAAAGAGGAGGATTGGCGGCAGATGTTAGCCAATCAGATACCAACAAGGTGTCTGAGTCTGGAGGCGGGACAGCTGGCATGAGAGCTGGTCTGAGGACAAAGGAATCAATCCCCTGGTGAGTTTTCCAGGATGAAAAATTTGCCCAAACCCCCCAGCCCCATCGAAAACGGATCCCTGGGGCTGCAATAATGAGGTGCTACAGGCCCCTCTGAGTCACAGGCCCCACGTGGCTGGAGGACAGGAAGGAGAAGCGGCCTCCCCCACCCTATCTCCCTGGCTCCTCCCCTTAGCCCCCTGCAGCTCCCCATCCTCTCCTCCCCTCCTTCCAACCTTTGCAAGGGGTAGGGGTTATGCCTATGGCTTTAAGGGGCAGGATGCAGCCAGCCCAGCCCTGGCCCCTTTGTCCCAGGCCCCTCCACCCAAAGATGAAAGGTAAAGGATCTCACTTCGCTCTGCAATTACGCCTTCAAGGTAGACCCAAGCTTGGGTGGGGGGGGGGTGCAAAAATGGCCCCAACCCATAAAACAAAACCATGGCTCCTTTAAAAGAGGAACAAAGGCACTCCTTCCTGCCAACTCCCAAATCGAGGACAATGATTTGGAAAAGCTTTCATAGCCAGAGGAGCAGAGTACCTTGGTGGAGGAAGGCAGGAAAGGAGGGGCCAGCAGAGGTGCCTCCCTTCATCCCCAAGTCTCATCAATGGCCACCCTAAAAATGGGGCTATTGGTTCATTAATACAGATGTCAACAGTCACCACCCGCTATGCCAAGCACCATCGCACCGAGTCCTCACCGGAGCCCGATGTGGCAACGGCTATTACATCCAGGCATCCCAGAGCATCGAAGGTAAGAGGTTCAATCAAGAGTAAAACTGCCTTCATTCTTACACAACCTGGGGCTGTTAGTAGGATTGTTCCTATTTCACAGCTGTAATGAAGGCCCAGGACTTGCTGGGACAGACTTAAACACACCCCAAAGACCTATGTGTCCCCCTAAGGAGGGTAGCCTACTTAGTCCACATGCCAGATAATGATGCCAGGAGTGGCAGGATTTATTGAGGGACTACTGTATGCCACCCTGTAAATTAGGTACCATCATCTCAACTCTAGAACAATGAAGTCTGCACCTGGGAATTCCAATGGCTGGGGCGCAAGAAGCCACAGCAGGCCTGTGGAGGAGGGCAGAGTTAGGTAAGCGTCCTGGGCCCTCTAAATGAGGGCCCCAGCTGGGATCTGGTTCCCAAAAACAAATGCCACCAGTCCGCCAAAACGCCCAGCATCCAGAAATCAGGAGGCGGTTCAAAGTTCAGACTGTCCTTAATTCCCTTTAATTCATATACCTCTCAGCTTGGGGGGGATGGGGAAGCACAGGGCCCAGCCAGTGTCACAGCCCAGGGGATAAGGGAAGGAGGTGAGCTGGAAACAGACCTGGGGCTGGGCCCAGCACTCCTGCAGCCCCGCCCGCCACAGGTGAGCGACTGCAGCGGGAAAACCCAGGCCAAGAGCAGCGCCGTGTTACTAACTTGCTAAATCCGCCTGCTGTCCTTCCAGACTTCCAATTTCTCCCCTCAGAAGTGGGACTCAACACCCCCTCTCCCCAGACAAACAATCACACGGGCACGGAAGCCTTTCTAGGAGCTAGGAGGGGGTGCTGGAGGTTTTGAGGCCTCAGTTTGCGAGTTTGCGAAGTGGGACCAGCCACACCCGGAAGAGAGGAAAAATAGAAAGTGAGCCCCCAGGGCAGGCAGCGTGGCCGGGGTTAGGGAGGCGCCGCCCCGGGCCGGCTCCTCCTCTGCCAGGTGTGCACGGGGAGACCGCAGCCTCTCCCGAGGGTGTTCTGGCTGCCCCGCCACGCCTCGCCCTCGCTGGCTCATCTAGGGAGGACCCCGGGAGCCCGCCCCTCCGGCACACGCCCCCGACACGCGCGCACATCCTGGCCCACCTGCTTGCCCGCACCCACACCCACTACTTCTCTTCTATCCCTGGGAGAAAAGAAACGGTCCCTCGCCCGAATCCCCCAGGTCCAAGTCAGAAGGGACGGACGCCACCTCCATGCAGAACTCTCTCCTCTAGCCCTGCCCCTCCCAAAGGAGGCTCCCTCTCAAGCAGAGGCCAGGTAAGGACGCCCCCTCCCCACGACCTCCACTTCTCCCCAGCGGGACACCTCCTCCCATCTCCTCTAGATTCCAGGAAGCTGCCCCCTTCCCCCCCCGGGGACGCACTCCTCTCCTCCTCAGGGTCTTAGCGTACAGCAAGGGTATCCCTATAAGATACACGTCCCCCCCCCCCCCCCGCATTTTATTCTTCCTGCCCAATTCCCCCAAGTAGGTTCGGGGGACCTCTCCTCCCTAGCATGTCTGATCTCCAGCCGGATTGGAGCCGCTTCCCCAGGAGGTCCCCGGGACGAGGTCCCCCCTTGCGGTCCCAGGACCCCTCCGCTGTCCCCTCCCCCACCAGCCCCCTCAGCCCCGGGACGGGCGAGCCTCCGCGGGGTCACGGGGCGCTCACCTGCCGAGAGCCCGGCTCCGGCGCGGCTCCGCGGTCGAGCCGCGGGTCCGGACAGGCTGGCGGGAGGCCGGCGGGCGGCCGCGCACGGCGCTCGGCTCGCGAATCTCCGGCGCCGATCGCCGCGCTACGTTTACTTGGGCCGCTTAACCCCCGCGCTGCCGGCCGGGCGCGGCCGCCCGCTCGCCCGCCTGCCAGCGGGCCGGTGGCGTCCGTCGGGGGGCGCTCGGAGCGTCCACGCGGGCTGCGGCCGCCGGGCCGGGGGGCGGCTGCTGCGAGGAAGCGGCGCAGGTCGCACCCGGCAGCCGGAGTGGGTGGGGAGGGGGCGGTGCCGAGTCCCCTTGTAACCCCGGCCCGGCTTTCGCCCCGCCCCCGCCCGGGGGCGCCCCCTCCGCAGCCACTCAGAGCCGGGCCCCGGGCGTGGAGGGGGGCGGGAGGAGGGGACGAGGGAAATTTGAAATCACTCCGGAGCCTCCCCTCCGCCCCTCCTCCTCAGGCACCGCCTCCTATGCCCCCCCACCCCCGGGGCCTGTTAAATTACCCACCTTGATAACAAGCCCTTTCGGGGAGCTTTCAGACATCCCCCAAAACTCCAGACTCCTCCTGGGGGCCCTGGGGCCCCTTTTTCCCGTTCCCCACCCTGACCACGGACACGAACACACACGTCTGGATGCGGGGGCCCAGAGAGGGAAGCGACCCCATTGGAGTCACACAGCAACCTTGTCTCCCCTTCGCCCTCACCTCCAGCCGTAATGCCACCTGGGCGCTGCTTGCCCCTGCCAGCCAGTCACCCGCTCTAGACCCTCGGAGTAGTCCTTCCTCCCTTCCTCCCACAATGATCGGCCTTTGTCAGCCATCTTGAGGGGAGGGGAGGGGAGGGGAGAGCGGGGAGCGAAGGCAGTCAGGCCCCGGGTACCTGGGTTCTGGGGCCCTGCCCGCATTGACCAGTGCCCTGCTGGTGCCCACCAGCGGAAGGAGAAGCCCCACTGTGTTCGCAGGTCTCAGTTGCCTCTCCCCTTAAAGAGGTATGTCCTAAGATTTAGCGTGTCTGGTGTTTATACTCACATTATTTGTTTGCCTGCTTATGGTCTCCGTGCATTAACTGTGAGGGCAGGGTCTCAGTGCGTCTTGGCACACAGTAGACGCTCAATTAGTATGTGCTGAATGAATGAAACAGCATATGAATGATGCCTTCAAGGCCCTCCACAGCTGGCTCCTGCCTGCCTGTCTAGGCATCTTCCCCCCCTCCCCTCCCTCGCTTCACTCGAACCTTCTCTTTGCTGTTCCTCAGACAGCGAGCATGTTCCCACAATAGAGCCTTTGCTCTCACTGTTCCCTCCGCTTGGACGCTCTCTGCCCAGATCTCTGCATGGCCAGCTTCTCACCGTTGAGTTCTTTCCCAAAAGGTCACCTTCTGGAGAGGTTTTCCCTGACACCTCACCTGAGCAGTCTCCCTTTTCCGTCGCTCCTGTCCTGTTCTCATTCTCTTTGTAGTGCTTACAGCTATTTGAAAAGGTTTTGCATACTTCCTGGTTTACATCTTTCTTTTTCTTATTACACACACACACACAGACACACACACACAAATTATAAACTCTACTCGCAAGGGAAGAAACCATGTCTGTCTTTCTCTTATTCCAAGTTGTATTTCCAGTGCCTCCAGGAGGAATTCGATACAAATTTGTTGAATGAATGAATGAGCACAGGTTTCCTGCCTCCTGGGTAAAACCACAGCTTTCTCCCTTCATCTCTTACAAGGTATTTGCAAATAAGTAAATGGCAAATTCTCTAGAAGCTGCAAACGTTTCTAAAATTACTGGATCTTCTTCTACGTAGGCGCCTAGGGAGAGGCTAAGGAGATACAAGAGTGAAATGGGCTCAGCACCACACCTGGCAACCGGCAGGGCCTCATATGGATGAGCACCAGGAGTCCTTGGCCGTCTGGTACAAACATCCAAAACTGGGTTCCAGTCACTTGGTGCAGGAAGAAGAGAATCTCTCATGAGGGGCTGTGGCTTGTGCCCACCATCTAGGGTATGTCTTTACAGGAAAGAAAATGTCTATGAGCTGGTGGCCCATGGGGAGGGCTGCTGGGCCTCAGTTTTCTGATTCATAAGCCAGGACGTGCCACGTGGTAAAGGATGTCTGTGCACCACCAGGAATGCCTGGGAATCCTAATTAAGATGCCAGAGGGTTGGGTTTTCTGGGACACGGCAGACATTTCTGGGTACAGCAGACCACCAAAGTCCAGGAAGGAAAAATAGAGGATCTCGATGAGCACGTGGTCTCAGTCCTGGTTATTTGAATAGGGGGGTGAACGCCAGGAGAATGGGTGAAAGAAAAATGGCATGATGTCTCCTCAGGGCACACAACTTAATAGTTTCCAGAGTTCGTTGGTCATTTTCACCACCTCATTTGAGCCTCATAGCCACTCCACAAGGAGTCAGGGCAAGGAGAACTGGTGATCCCATTTCAGATGAGGGGACTGAGACCCAGAGAGGAGACGGACTTGGGCAGAGTGAGTCAGCCACGCAGCCTTACCTTGACTGAGCACCTGCTATGTGGCAGTCACCTGGCTAGGAATTCAGATGGGAAGGTCCAGAGCTTACATGCTGCTCTGGGAGTGCCAGATAATAAGCACAATAAACAAAGAAGACTGCCAGGTATGGATAAATGCTGGGAAGAAGATAAAATGGAGTGATGCAGCCAGGGGATGACCTAGGGCAGAATCCAACTGGGCATTCAGGAGGGATAGCCGGGAGGCCAGTGTGACCGTAGCAGAGGGAGTGAAAGGGGAGAAATAGCAGGGGGCCAGGTCTTGCAGGACCTAGTAAGCCATGGCGGGGACTTTGGATTTTGCCATTTGAGTCATGATCTGACTTAGACGTTTAAAACAGACCCAAATGGGGAGGTGGAAGGGGAAGACACTGGTGCCTGATCTAGAAGAGTGAGGATGGTGGCCTGGACCACAGCGGGAGCAGAGGAGGTGGAGAGAAGGGGTGTGTTATAGAGGTTGAGTCGAGTGGTTCTCATGGCTCTGGGGATAAAGGCAAGAGGGTCATCAAGGAGAACCCCTGGGATTTTAGCCTGAGCACCTGGGTGAAGGGTGGTGCTTGTACCTAAATGAGGAAGGCTTGCAGAAGTGGATTTGCAGGGGAGCTGAGGTCAGTGGGTCTGGCTTGGCCATGTGAATATGGAGTCATACCATGGGCTGGACTGGGCTAGCACCCAGGTCCCCCGACTCTCTGCCCAGTGCCTCTCTCACTGTCTGGTGGTAGAGATGCCACATTCATCTCCCACACCACACCCCCTTCCCCAGCAGGCATTCTCAGAGGGGCTGACCCCATGTCCTAGAGGAGAACTTATCAGATGCTGTGGTTTGAATCCCGCTTCCAAGATCCCATGAATCTGATAAATCACCTGGTCTCTCTGAGCTTCAGTTTCCTCAGCAATAGAGAGAAAGGACACTTCACAGGACTGCTACTGGGGCCACTGAATGAATTTAAATGAAAACATTGTTGCTGCATTGCCCAGTTGGGCAGACAAGGCTCTAGCCCTCAAGAAAATATTTTTATGAAAAGTTTTGCTTCTTTTTCCTCACACCCCTAAGATTTTGCTTTTTGATGTTTAAAAAAACATATAGGTGTTACTACACACACACACACACACACACACACACAGACATACAGAGGCAGTGAAGAACATGGAAGGTTAGAAAGAAAACATCTAGATGGATTTCAAATCTTCCTCTGGTTGCATACAGGTGCAACAGTGTTTACTGAAAAATTTGTTGTAACAGATCACAATAATTATCATCGTGATGCTAATCAATGTTTACTAAGGAAGCAAAAATTCTATGATTAAAGGTCATTTGTTTCATTATCGAAAAAAAAGAACATAGATAAGAGAATGTCCTTGCTCTTAGGAAATACACTGCAGTATTTAGGGATAAAGAGACACAATATCACCAATTTGTCCTTAAATGTTCACAAACAAAAATATGCATATATACGGGAGAGGGAGAATGTAAAGCAAATTGGGCTAAATGTAAACAAATGGAGAATCTGGTTAAAAACACATTCAGGAGTTCCTTGTACTAGTCTTACAACTCTTCTCTATCTTAGAGATTAGATTGAATAAAAGGGTGCCCCCCCCCAAAATGGACGCTAAAAAGAAAAACCACACGTACATACATACACCCTTGATGCCCTTGTGCTAATAAATCAACATATTGATGGACCTAACACTTACGTTGTGGTTATATATTTGTGTTGAATTAAACCATCATCTTTTCTGCTCTTAAAGCAGCTATGGGTTTTTAATAACACACAAAAGTGCTTAGCCCAGTGCCAGGTGTGTAAGAGCTACTTCATATATGGCGGGTATTTTTGTGAGCAAGTGACTTCATCTCTCTGGGCCTCAGTTTCTTCATCTGTAAAATAGACATAATAATCGTACTTACTTCCTAGGTTGTGTGAGAATCTTATGAGTTAATACGTGTAAAGCACTTTGAACAGTGCCTGGCACGTGGAAAACACCATTGAAGTGCTTGTTAAAGTAAAACTATCTGCTGTTATTAATAATGAATACACACTGCACTGCTTTGCTGGCTGTCTCAGCTCGGGGCAGGCAAGGAGACGAGCAGGCTCCTGCCTCCTGAGCGTCATATAACTCGTCCCTTGGGCTCCCGGCGGCTAGGGAAAGCCTAGAGCACCTCTCGGTCGACAAGCAGTGAGAGCAAATGAGCCCTGTTTTACAGTCAAGGAAACTGGCTCTGTGAGGTGAGGCAACTTGACCCAGAGCCACAGCTGGTTGGTGGCAGAGCTGGGACTAGACTCCCAGCTCAACCCCCACTCTTTGTGACCCCCCACTCTGTGTGTGCTATGCTAAGGAGTCTGAGCCTCAGTCATCTTCCCTTTCTAATTGGAATAATAATAATAATCGTAATGCCTGCTTCCCGGAGTGACTGCGGGATTCGCAGAGCCGGTGTATGTGAAAAGACCCCATTGTAAAGTGCTCAGTCTTAATTGCAGCCTCGTTAGAGGCCGCGTTCATTTGCAAAGTGGGTTCCTCACCTTTCCTTTTCAACAGGAACACCCAGACTTCTTTCTGCCCCAGTTGACCCGTGGAAGGAATTCTTTCCTGCTTTTTTAAACCCAAAAATGGGCCATTGAAATATTTGCTTTAAATATATCTGCCTAGACAAGTACACAGAGTCTGGCCCGGGATTATTCATCAGATTTTATTAAATAATCTATTTAATAGTAGCTGTTGAGAGAATATCGTGTGCCAGGCATTAGGCTGAGCTTTGGGGGTTATGTGTTGACTCTTAGGACAATCTTATGAGGTAGGAAGGAGTGTTGTCTCTATTGTACTCATGGGGAAACTGAGGCCCACAGAGGCAGAGTAACTGTCCAAAGTCTTATTGCCAGGAAGTATGGTGAGGGCTGAAATTAAATACCAAGTGTTCTTAACCACTTTACTACCCCATAAAAGGTTCAGCATGGTGCCTGGTAAGTGCTCATTAAATATTAGCTATTGTTAGTATTGTTATCCCTGAGTCGGAGGCCCTGGTGGGCAGGAGGATGGATCCTAAGTCTCCCTAAGTTTTAGAGCCCTTGCTCACTGCACAGCCCTGTGGCTTGCTTTCCTTTGCCTGGGAGGTGAATCTGCCCCATTTTCTGAGCCAGGGAAACAATCTCCTGAGGCTTTGCTCCCTGCATCCCTCCTTGCCCTCCTCCCAGAGAGAGAAGTTACCCTGCGGTGGGGGTGGGGAATGGGATAGGCAGTGGTGTACCCTTCCTCCTTGTCCTCGCATCCCACTCTCTCCATCCCCTGCCAAACCAGCATTCTTTCCTTGCCTTCCTCACTGACGAGGATGCCTTGGTGGAGGAGGGGTGTGGATATTTAGTGAATTTATTGAACCTCATGCCAGGCACAGCGGTGAGGAGTGGGGATAAAGCAGAGAACAGAAACAGACTCAGTCCTGGTTCTGCCCTCCTGGAACTTACAATTGAGTGAGGGAAACAGACATTACTTAAATCTATCTCACGAACAACTGTGAGATGACAATTGCGTTAAATGCTAAGGAGAGAAGGATGGGGTATTAAGGAGGTCACAGGGCCTGAGAAAACTTCCCTGAGAAAGTGTTGGTCAAACAGAGATCTAAGGGGATACAGCAGTTAAGCAGGCTGAGGGACAGAGGGAAATGTGTTCTGGGCAGTGGGAACAGCACTTACTAAGATCCTGGGGCACAAGGAGCACAGTCCACACAAGGAATGGAGGGGAGGCCCATGTGGACCATGGGGAATCTGGTGAAGAAGGCAGGGGCCAGGTCATGCGCACTTTAAGAAATGGAATTAGGGGCCGGCCCCGTGGCCAAGTGGTTAAGTTTGCGCGCTCCGCTGCAGGTGGCCCAGTGTGTCCTTGGTTTGAATCCTGGGCGTGGACATGGCACTGCTCATCAGACCATGCTGAGGCAGCGTCCCCCATGCCACAACTAGAAGGACCCACAACAAAGAATATACAACTATGTACCGGGGGACTTTAGGGAGAAAAAGGAAAAAATAAAATCTTCAAAAAAAAAAAAAAAGAAATGGAATTATTGGAGGATTTTCAGTTGGAAGGTTAGTAACATGATCAGATATGAATAAAGCGTTTTGCACAGTATCTGACACAATGGTAGCTAATAGAAGACAAGAAAGCCCTCCCTTCATCTATATCTATAGATAACATCTTATCCCCATTTCTCCAGACACTAAATGAATGAATACTTAAGTTATTTAGTAGGAGTAGTAATAGCAGTATTCCTCCCAATTTGCCTCTCTTGAATTGTCCAAGAAGATCATTTTTAAAAGGTATAAGACATGATTAAGGAGACACAGGCTTACTGCCCATTGCCCTCAAACAGACCCTTAGACCAGCTCTTGTGAGAAGAGGCCCCACCGCAAATTGAAGTCTGTGATTTGCCTTCATGGCTTGGCACCCAGGCCCAAACCGCGACAGCATGCCTTACTCTTTAGAGAATGCCCCATGGCCCCTCCAAATTTAGGAATGATCATGAAATGAGATAACATTTACTTTAATTCATCCACACTTGAGAGGTTTCGACTCTTAGGAAACTCTTTGAAAAAGTCTTGTTTCCACCACTTGTTACCTGGGCTAACAACCGCACCTGTCTGAGCTTCACTCTCTCCGTGTGTAAAATGGGGTCTGGTGAGGGTTCGAAGGGAAGATGCCTCTCCTTGTGTGTGTCCTCAGGCACATCAGCGCAGTTCAGCCTAGAGAGTTCCCTGAAGAAACGTCAGCTGGGACGGCGGTGGTGATGGTGGCAGAGAAATACAGGTGTAACCAGACCATATTCACCTTTTACAAGTTCCAGGCCCCAGTGTCTATTTTGGTTCTATTCTTGGGGCTCCAGGAGGCCTCTGTCCCACCCCTAGTCCACCTTCCAAGTTTCAGCGTCCCCATCTGAAGTTCCTGTCTGCTGCCCCCAGGCAGATGCCTAAAGAATCTCTTGCATTATAAATTGTTAGTCCCCCTACCTCGCTACCCACAAGCCTCTGCTTGGAAGTCTTGCACAGGTTGCTCTCAGGCAAAACCCAAAGTCCTGGAGGGGGAGTTGAGGCCATGTTCCGTTCTACGTGTATAACATTTTGCCCTTTCCTTGGTCAACCTATGTGGACAAAATGTCCATGTCAGTGCAGATGCCTCTGTCATTCTTTAGTAACTACTTCACAGAATTCCACAGTATGAATGAATTGCAATTTATTTAACAATTTATCTTGTTAATGGACAGTTTGTTTACAACTTTTCTCTGTTACAATCCTGCCTGCAAAGAACATTCTTCTATGTGCCTCCTCATAGGTATATGCATTTCTAGTTTTAAAAGTTACTGTTAAATTGTCCAAGATGACTGCCTAACAATTTATTACTTTTATAATTTTCCAACATTTTATTTTGAAAATATTGAAAGAGTTAGCAAAGTTGAAAGAATTTATGAGGAACAATCTTATGCCCACCACCCATATTTTGCCTTGAACATTTCATCCATCCATCCATCCATCTTACTTTTTGAAGCATTTCAAAGTCAATTGCAGACATCAGTATACTTCTATCTAAACATTTCAACATACATATCACTAACTAGAGTTTAATATCTCTTTACAATTTTTTTGTCTTTAAGGTAAAATTTACATACAAAGATATGCAAAAATCTTAAGTGTACATTTGCTGAACATTCACACACATATACAAACACACACACACACCTTTGTAATCCAAAACCCTATCAAGATACAGAACATCACCATCACCGTAGAAAATTTCTTTGAGTCCCTCCCAGGCAGGCCCTGAGCCCACTCCTACAGAGACAATGGGTGTTCTAATTTTTTCCACCATAGATTGCCAGTTCTAGAAATTTATATATATATATATATATATTTTTTTTTTTTTTTTTTTTTCTTTTAAAGATTGGCACCTGAGCTAACATCTGTTGCCAATCTTCTTTTTTTTTCTTCTTCTTTTCCCCAAAGCCCCCTGGCACATAGTTGGATATTCTAGTTGCAATTCCTTCTGGTTGTGCTATGTGAGACACTGCCTCAGCATGGCTTGATGGGCATTGCCACGTCCCTGTCCAGGATCCAAACTGGAGAAACCCTGGGCCACTGAAGCAGAGCGCACTAACAACCGCTCGGCCACTGGGCCAGCCCCAGAGCTTAACATATATTTATTTATTTATTTAATTTATTTATTTTATTATTTTTTTAAGGATTTTATTTTTCCTTTTTCTCCCCAAAGCCCCCTGGTACATAGTTGTGTATTTTTAGTTGTGGGTCCTTCTAGTTGTGGCATGTGGGATGCTGCCTCATCATGGCCACGTCCATACCCAGGACTCCAACAGGCAAAACCCTGGGCCGCCAAAGCAGAGTGTATGAACTTAACCACTCGGCCCCGGGGCCGGCCCCTTTATGTATTTTTAAACAGAGGGAGGGAAAAAGCACTCCCCACATACACACGCATTTTTTTTCCTTCTTTTATTTTAATGGGAGAAAAAAATATCCCAACCTCCCTCCAATGCCTAAAGGAATTTATTTCTTCCTGGCCAGATGAGTTCCATTCCTCCTATGAGCTCCATTAGGCAATTAACTTCTCATTCCCTGGGACCCATGTATTCAGGCTTTGAGCTCCCTAACAGCAGGGACCGCATCTACCCCACAGTAGGTGCTCAATAAATGTTTGTTCCCTTGAAACTGCGACTCATTCTTATCTTTCTCCCACCTTCAGATTGACCAGTAAGTACTTTCAGAAGCTCAGGCTTAGCTCCTAGGGGTGGTAAGATGGTAAAGGGAAGAAGGTCAGCAGCTTGCTGTACTGGTCTCATTCTCCCACTAACCCACAAAGTGACTTTGGGCAAGTGTCTCCCATCGCTGGGGACCTGCTTCCTCCACTGTCAAATGAGGTAGGTGGGATAGCACGGAATGGGGCCAAAAATCGTAGTGTCCTTCTCGACTTCTTTCTCATGCTTCCACACTGGATCCATTGCTACATCAGATCCAAAATCTGACACCACCCTTCCATCGCCACCCCCTAGTGCAAGCTGCCATCTTCCTGACTCTACCAAAGGACTGACCAGCCTCCTTACTGGGTGCCCAGCTTCCACTCTTGCCCCCTAAGGGCTCCTCTTCCAATGTAGCCAGAAGAGTCTTTGCAACACTTGAGTCAGACCATACCCCATCTGTTCAAAGCCTTCCCATGACTCCCCATCTTATTCAGGGCAAAAGCCAAAGTCCTTCCAATGGTCCACAAGGGGCCCCATGATCTTGACCCAACCCCACCTGCTACCATCCTCCCTGCTCTTCCTTGAACACACCAAGCACACTTTGACCTCAGGACATTTGCAGTCACTTCCCCCTCTGCCTGGAAGTCTTCCCCCAGATATTTGCATGGCTTATTTCTCCGTTTCCTTCAGGTCTTTGCTCAAATGTCACTTTATTAAAGATGCCTTTTCTCCCTCCCTACTAAAATAGCAAAGCTCCACCTTCCTCCTCCAATGCTCCCCATCTCCCTTCCATTTACCATCGTCCAATGTGCCATGTATTCTCTCACTTATTATTGTCTGTCTGCCTGACTAGAGTGTAAGCTCCATGAGGGACAGCTTATTTGTCTGTTTTCACCACTGCTGTGTTTTGTTCTCTGTGCTCCCAGAATAGGGCCTGGCTCACAGTCGGTGCTCAATAAATATTTACGGTGAGTCGGGACATGGGTTCAGGACTTACCTCTAGCACTTCTCTTCTTTAAGGCTTGGCTTCCTCCCTCAAGAAGGGGCTCCTAATGTTTTCCTCAGTGTGTTGTTATGAAAAGTTCGACGGTGCATGGAGATGCATGTTATAGAGCGCTTCCCAGATGTCATTGGTGAAGAGGTCCTATGGTTTAGGGCACTGGCTCCTGACAGCTGTGTGACCTTGGGCAGGTCACTCAAGTTTCCTGGCCCTGCTAGTACCTGCTTCAGAAGTTTATTGGGGGTTCAACAAGAAGCCAGTGGAAAGTGCTTAACACAGTGCCTGATATGTAGTATTAATAACAGCTGTCGTTGTTGTTGAGGGACTGGAAAGGAAGGATTCTACTTCCTGGATTTTGCTCTGGATCTGGACTCTGCCTCTTTTGTTTTGGGATAAACATAGAGGGATGGATCCCGGTTGTCTAGATCTGTCCTTAACTCCTCTGGGCAGGCCCTCTCCCTCTAAGCTCAAGGAAATCCATCTGCAAAGTATGGTGATAACCCTGCCTACAGGCTGGGCTTTGAAAAGAGATTACTGAGTTATGCTGACCTGGGGTGTAGTAGGAGATGGCAGGGTGACATGCCCAAGACCTCAAGGCTTCCCCCTTGATTGTGTTCACATGTCCAGGGCCTGATGACGGTCTGCTCACCTTCCATTCATCTTTCAGGTCTACTCACACCTGCCCCCCATCTCCCCTCGCAAGACAGGGTTTACCCCACAGAACCTGTTCAAAACCCCCCACTCTCCTTCCTAGCATGTATCCCTTTGTAATGTCTCTGAGTCACTCTGCAAATATGGCACATCTTCCCCATTGATTGTGAGCGGCATGGGGGTGGAGCAGCATCTCTCTTGTTCACTGCTGTCTCCCCAGCACCTAGCATGGAGCCTGGCACATGGTAGGTGCTCCATAAATATCTGCTTCCTGACTGAATGAAAGGACTCCTCCATCTTTCAGGTAATCAAATGGTCCAGAAGAAAAAGTTCTCCAGGAAACTCCAAGGTTACACCCCAGGTTGTGTTCCAAGCACCCAGCAGTGATTTGCATTGCAGCCCTAAATCAGGGGCCAGGCCAGGCATTCACTTTATAATGATCTCCAGGAGAAAAACAAAGCAGACAATAGGGATCCAGGCCTCATTTTCTCAGGCAAAGTGAGTCCTACCTTGAATTTGAAATAAGGGGTGAGATTCCCAAAAGGTGGAGAAATCATCACCCCCACCCTCAAAACTAGGAACCGCCCAAGGGTCCTTTAAAAAGCAAATTTCTAGAGGGGACAGTTTAAATGTCCATTTGAGTTTAGGCCAAAAAGATCTTAAAAAGGCCTCAACTTTACCCAAAGAGTTTCACTTCTCAAATTTGCCTCAAGGAAAAATCTTGAGATTTGGAGCAATAGTTTTGAACAGACAAGCAAGTTCATCACCACATCCTATACAAAAATCAGAGAATGGAGCTGTCCTAGAAGTCCAACAATAGAGGGTTGGTTACATTAATTTACATGCATAAGGATAAAAAACTAAAAGTGGAATTGACTCCTCCGGCTTCTACCAAGCTCAGAGCCGGTTTGGAAACCAATTAATAACCTCTCCACTGCCCCATATGTTGGTGAGTTTGTATCCTACCTGGTCCTGATTTACTATTTTTCTTTTTTTATCCTCCTATTTTAAGTGTCTCATTTACTCTGCCCTTATCAGCCTCCCAACAGGGGGGTTTTTGTCTGGTTCATTGCTCTGTCCCAGCACCCAGCACCATGCTGGGTTCAGAGTAGGTATTCAATAAAGACAAGGTGCATGAATGGACAACAGTATCCACAAGGCTGACTTCAAATATTCTTGGGCAATTTGGCAACTCGTACCCAAATGAAAGGTACTGACCCAACAATTCCATTCTAAGACTCAGTAACTCCATTCATAAGATATCTGTATGCACAGATATATGTATATGTAGGAATGTTATCACTAGCATTGTTTGTAATAGTGAAAACAGGGGAAAACTCTAAACATTGATAGCAGCCTGGTTAAATCAGATGGGATTCGTCCATACAATGCATCCATACTATGCTGCTGTGGAAAAAAACCCAGCAAGTCTGCAAGTGCTGATATGGGGAGAGCTCCAAGATATACTGCTAAGTGAAAAGGCAAGATGCTAAGTAGTATAAACAGTGTATATATGAGTTCACGGTTCAAAAAAATAACAACATGCAGAAAGAAGTCTAATAGGCCAATCCAGAGGGATCCTGAGAGCACATTTGAGAGGTTCCTGTCTCAGCTCTGCCCCTAACCAGCAAGTGACCTTGGGTAGCATCTTTCCTCTCCAGGCCCCATCCTCCCTCCCACAAAAAAACAAGGATAAGAGTTATGACCTCCTGGTGAGGTTACTGAGAGGATTAAGGGAGAAAATGTATGTAAATGCACAGCACCTCTTCTAGAGTGAGTACTCAGATATATTAGTTAAAATAGAAAGTCATTTCCCTTGTGACAGGGTGGGAACAAAGATCATTTAACCTTTTTTTACTCCTTTTAAAATTTATTCTGTAAATAAGTTCAAATTTACAAAAGAGTTGCAAGAATAATACAAAGAATACTTGTATCCTCGTGTATACCTTTGCAAAGGTGTATTACCTTTACCCCGAGTCACCAATTGCTAACTTTTGGCATATTTGTGCTATTCCCTCCTCATTTTTTCCTTGAACCATTTTGCCCCCCTTTACCTTAAATATTTTCAGTGTATGTTTCTTAAGAACAGAGACATTCTTACATAACCAAAATACAATTATTAAGTTGATGAAATTGAACATTGATACAATATTATCAAATCTACTGTCATGTTTCAAATTTCATCACTTGTCCCAATTTTTAATTATGGTTAAAAAAACTCACATAACACAAAATGTACCATCTTAACCATTTCTAAGTTTAGAGTTCACTAGTGTTAAGTATATTCACATTTTGTGCCAATAATATCTTTTTTTTTTTTTTTTGAGGAAGATTAGCCCTGAGCTAGCATCTGCTTGCCAATCCTCCTCTTTTTGCTGAGGAAGACTGGCCCTGAGCTAACATCCGTGCCCATCTTCCTCTACTTTACATGTAGGATGCCTGCCACAGCATGGTTTGCCAAGTAGTGCGTAGGTCTGCGCCCAGGATTCAAACCAGCGAACCCTGGGCCGCCGAAGCAGAACGTGCGAACCCAACCGCTGCACCCCCAGGCTGGCCCCCAATGATATCTTTTTTTATTTTTAAGATTTTATTTTTTTCCTTTTTCTCCCCAGAACCCCTCCGGTACATAGTTGCATATTTTTCGTTGTGGGTCCTTCTAGTTGTGGCATGTGGGACGCTGCCTCAACGTGGTTTGATGAGCAGTGCCATGTCCGCGCCCAGGATTCGAACCAACGAAACACTGGGCCACCTGCAGCGGAGCGCGTGAACTTAACCACTCGGCCACGGGGCCAGCCCCTCAATAATATCTTTTATAGCAATTCTTTACCTCCACCCAGGATCACACATTGAATTTAGTTATCTTGTATTTTTGGTTTCTTTTAATCTGGAAAAATTCCCCAGCCTTCCCTTGTTGATTACTGTCATGAAGTAGGTATTTTGAAGGTATAGACCAACTATAATTTTGCATTTTTATTATGTGATTTTATAATAAAGGAGCTAATATTGAAGGCATGATGAGGACAGCAATAAATGAAAACACGAAAATGTCCACAGTATTTTTTTTTCCAGTTTTTGGTCGGAGGAGGACCTGGAGACTGTCCCTTCTGTTAAAATGCCCTTGGGCGACATGCAGGACCCTTGTGGTGGTGGAAACGTTCTATAACTCTGTCAATATCCTGGTTGTGACATTGTATACAGCTTTGCAAGATGGGATCTGTGCATCGAGGGAAACTAGGTAAAGAGTATCAGGGAGCTCTCTGTATTATTTCTTACAACTGTATGTGGGTCTACAGTTATCTCAAAATAAAAAGTTTAATTTAAAAAAATGCCCTTTGGCATTTCAGAGCGTGAGGGATCAAGCTTTCTCCTAGGCAGAACCTGGCCTCTCAGTGAAATTCCCAGCGGGAATCCTCGTGCCTGAGAAAGGACTACTTAATGAACGCCTTTCACTTGCAGGGGTGGGGGTAGGGAGGCCTCCTTTGCCTTCCACAGGGACATTTTAAAGTGAATGAAGGGAGCAAGGTCCCTCATTAAGGCTGAAATGGGAGCTGCTGGGGGCGGGAGTTCTCTAGAAGGGAGGCCTGCCCCAGGTCTGCATTTCCTGCGACAAAGTTATCGCATTAACAGAAATCACCGCTCCTTCCTTCCAAGAGAGGATTGTGAAGGAGAACGTTGGAAAGATTTTTTTATATGGTTTTTTTTTTTTTTTGAGAAAGATTAGCCCTGAGCTAACATCTGCCGCCAATCCTCCTCTTTTTGCAGAGGAAGACTGGCCCTGAGCTAACATCAGTGCCCATCTTTCTTTCCTCTACTTTATATGTGGGATGCCTGCCACAGCATGGCTTGACAAGGGACTTGAAAGTCCACACCCGGGATCCGAACCGGCGAACCCAGGGACGCCAAAGCGGGACATACGAACCTAACCACTGCGCCACCAGGCCACCCCTAGATGATTTTTATCTATTGTCTTTGTTAGTTGCAAAGTTCTTAATAAAACTGAAAAATTGTAAAGACCTAACTAGGCCACCATGGGGATTAGTTATGAGCATTGTTATACTCTCCCTCAGTAGAATATTATGCAGCATTTTCTGACGATGTTTATGCGGCCTTTATAATTGAAGCGAAGAATGGCCTTGTCTGAGATTTAGATTTTGAGTTGCTTTTGGAGGACTTGGAATTCTTCTTGGGGTGAGGGGATGCGGGTTGGAAGGAGAGCCGGGTCCTCATGGAATTGAACCTGCCACTAGGTCTCTGTCCAGGCTTAAATGCTAATGTCCAGTTGCTCTCAGAGACGTCAGTCATGGTCTAGCGTCTCTCTCCCTTGGAAGTCCGTCCATCCTCCTGCTATTTAGAATCTACAAAGTCTGATCATAGTATCCCTCGACCCTTCTGGGAATTTCTCCTAAAGAAATAATCAGATATGGAAAAAGAATTGTGCACATGGTTGCTTGTTGCCTGGTTCTTTGTATAAGATTGAAAAATTGGAATAATAATAAGATAAGCTTTTATTGAGCACTTATGATGGGCCAGTGGCTGTGCCAAGTATTTCATGAGCATTGTCTCATTTCATCTTTTCAGGTAGGTTCTATTGTTGTCTCCATTTTTACAAATGAAAAAAGAAATGGAGACACAGAAAGGTTAGTAATTTGCCCATGACCACATAATTAGTAAGTGGGGGAGACGTGTGAACAACAGCACTAACACAAGGTGATAAACATTAAAACAGAAATAGCATGAGCAACAATAGGCAGACAAAGTATCATCATTAGATGTGCTGTGTACTCAGGCACCTAAAATAAAGCCTGGCACGTCGTGGTAGGCACCTATAAACGGTGGTTGTTATTTGTACCTCAAACTTGAACGTGCCCAGGAATCACCCGGGGATCCTGAAAAGCAGATCGTGAACCAGCAGGGCTCGGGTAGGCCTGAGCATCTGCATTTCTAACAACCTCCCAAGTGATGTCCATGCTGGGGGCCCAGGGACCATGCTCTGAGTATCTCTGAGTATCAGAAATTAAATGGCTTGGAGAAGTGGGAGAGCCCTGAATATGTAAAAACCAATCCCAGAGGCCCCAAGTACCTGTGGTGTGGAAAAGGACTGGAAGACGAAACAACGCCTATCTTACTGCAGTGTTGGGCAGCCATTTTAAGTGAATTTCTTTCCTTTTCTCTATTTTCTGTCACATGGGCTAATTCAATTCCACAAATATTTATTGAGTGCCTCAGCACCCGCCACTGGTGGGAGGAGAAATGAAGGAAATTCAGTGGTTTCCTCAAGGATGTTTAAAAAAAAAAAAAGCTTAAAAATAATTTTAAAAAATACACTTAAAATGAGTGCACTTTATTGTGTATAAATTATACCCTAACCAAGTTGATTTAACTTAACAATATGAAGAAATATAATGCCCATGACAGGGATCTTTTTTAAAAGGTTAACAATATTTCTAAATAAAAATTCTTGGACAGTGAGTCAGGGGGTCTGAGTTCAGCCCCTGTCTAGTAGGGTGAACCCAAAGGTTCACTCTTTTCCAGGTATCTTGGACTTGGGCAAGTGCCCCTTATACATTCTCAGAGTACTTTGTACTTCTTGGCATCAGTTAATTTCACGCACATGTGAATTTCACAGGCATGAGTCCACTTCTGCCACTAAACTCCCAGGCTGACTTCTCCCAGGCTGGGCTCTGCGTCTGGTTTTGTCACTGTGTTGTCTCAGCACCTGTCAGGGCATCTACCCCACAGTAGGTACTCAGTATTTGTTGAATGAATTTATGAATGAAGCAATGAGTAAAGTGGAGGCTCTTGGCCTCTGGATAGGAAACATTTTGTTCATCTCTTTCTAGAAGGGATGTTTAGGGAAGGATAGACAAGAAAGCCTGGTGGGGAAAGCCAGCCAATCCTCCCCTCCCCCCCCCCCCCCCAAGACTGGGCTCCGGGGTAGGTGAAGAAGCTGTTGGGCTTGGCGGTCAGGTCCTGGGTTCCAGGGAGCATGCCTCCGTTTTCTCATCCGTCCAATGGGGATCAGGATAATACTCACCTGGGGCTGCCAGGGGTCCTTGGGAAGACAGCATGGGGGTTAAAGTGTTTCAGGGGCTGCAGTGATTGTCACTGTCCCAATAATGTCCCCTCCCCAACCTGACCACTGCCCTCCCCGGCATAATCACAGTCCTTGCGCTCCTTCGAGTCAGTTTCCTCCATCGCAGAGGTTCTCAAAGTGTGGTCCCTGGGATGTCCTTGGAACTGCGAATTCTCAGGCTCCACCCCAGGCCATTCTAGTCAGAGACGCTGGGGGTGGGGCCCAGCAAGTGGCGTTACAGCGGGCCCGCCAGCTGATGCTGAGGCAAGCCCAGGTTTGAGACGTTACTGCTCTGCTCTGACCTAAGCTCTCCCCCAGAGACCGGTCTGCGTCGTGTCGTTCACTGCTCCATCCCCAGCGCCTGGCATCTAGCAGGCGTGCAATAAATATCTACTGAATGCGTGGTACCGATGTTGATGATAGCAGCTAGCCATTGACTGAAGACCTCCTGGGTGCCAGCCTACGTTCTAAACATTTCAGGAGGGTTAGCTCACTTAAGGCGCCACCCCTGGGATCATTTTACGAATAGTGAAACTGCGGCTCCGAGAGGCCAAGCTCCGTGCCCAGGGATCACCCAGCGGGAGATCCGGCAGGGAGTCTCCCGTTTGCCCGCTCTGTGCCTCAGGGCCCTCCTCACGGCGCAGCGGTCCGCTCGCGTCCCTGAGGTGGCCCTCGCCCCCACCCGGGGGTCCGCGCGCGTCCGCGAGGGCGCCCCCACGCCGCCCGGGCCGCCGGAGGGAGGAGCGCTGCGGCGGCGGGCGGCCGTGGCGAAAGTGCGGCTGCGGAAGCGCGGCGAGGCGGGCGGCGCGGGAGGAAGCTGGGCGGCGGCGGGCGCTCGGGCCGGCGGGCGGGCGCCATGGGCCGCCTGCACTGCACGCAGGACCCGGTGCCGGAGGCCGTGGGCGGCGACATGCAGCAGCTGAACCAGCTGGGCGTGCAGGTGGGCCCGACGCGGGCGCGGGTTAGGCCGGGGGCCGCCCGGGGGCCTTGTGGCCTTAGGGGGCCTCGGGCGCAGGCTTAGGGGTCTTGGGGTCTCAGGCGCCTTTTGGGGGCCGAGGGATCTCGGGAGGCCCGAGGGCAAGCTGAGGGGTCCCCGAGGGCTGTGGGCACCCAGAGGTGGGGTTGGGGACTTCCGGGAGTCCTGGGAACGAGGAGAGTCCGCGAGGTCCTGGAAGAGGGACTGAGGGGAGTCTTGATGAGGCCGAAGGGAGTTCGGGGCGCTGGGAGGCTCAGGGAGCTTGGGGAGCCGTGGGCCTTGGTGGGCCAGGCGAGGGACCCAGACGCTCTGTAGGGAGACCGAGGGCCTTGGGGGCACTGAGGAGGGTCTTAGCATCCCGAGGGGAGCGTGGAGTGGGGGCGGGTAATCTGGAGGGCCGCTGTGGGTGTAGGTAATGGCCAGGCCAGAGTGGGGCTCTGTGGGCCTGCGGGCAGGGTCTAGGGTGAGGCTGGTGATGACATCCTCTCCTCGCCCCCGCCCCCACCCCCAATCGAGGGAAATACGGATAGTCCCCAAGGAAAAAAAACTATGTACACTCTACACAGTGGAGTGTGGTCCTTGATGGTAGTGGAGCTGGCAAAGCCTTTTTCTCCCTTTTCGCGCTGCAGGTGCCAGCCAGTTAAACTCCGAGGCTTCCTGGCCCTGTGCTGGTTGGGACGCCCCTTTCTTACCACCAAGGCAGCCAAAATAAATAGGTTCAAATGACACTTCTCACCACCACGGCAAAGGTGCATCTGTTTCCCCTACTGAGTTGTAACTTCTGAGGAGGTGGGGGGCCCCTCTCCTTTATCTTAGCATCCCCCACCACTTATTGTTTCTCATAAAGTAACACTAATTGTAATACCAGTCATGTTCTAAGGCTACTGGTGTCCAACAGAAGTGAATTGTAAGCCACGTGTCTAATTTTACATTTTCTAGTGATCACATTTAAAAATTAAAAAAAGAGGGGCTGGCCCTGTGGCCGAGTGGTTAAGTTCGCGCGCTCCGCTACAGGCGGCCCAGTGTTTCGTTGGTTCGAATCCTGGGCGCGGACATGGCACAGCTCATCAAGCCACGCTGAGGCAGCGTCCCACATACCACAACTAGAAGGACCCACAACGAAGAATATACAACTATGTACTGGGGGGCTTTGGGGAGAAAAAGGAAAAAAAATCTTAAAAAAAAAACCACACTCGAAAAAAAATAAATAAAAATTAAAAAGAAATTGGATATTAATTTTAATATGTTTTCTTTAATCCACCGTATCAAAGTATTGTTTCAACATATAATCCGTGTAAAAAATATCAATGAGATATTTTACCTTTTGGTACTAAGTTTTCTGATTCTGGTGTGTATTTTACATATACTGCACATCTCAAATTAGACTAGCCCTTTTCATGAGCTCAGTAGCCACATGTGGCTAGTGGCCACTGTACTGGACAGCACAGTTCTAAGTGCTTTTATGTATATTAAGTCACTGAGTCCTTGCAACCCCTCTAGAAGGTGGGTACCATTATTATTCCCATTTTACAGATGAAGAAACTGAATCACAGTGGTTAAATAAAAATAGCTGTCATTTATTGAGCATGTCCCACGTGGCAGGCACTGTTTTAAGTGCTTTATGTGTAAAGACCCTAAAAGGTAGGTGCTATTCTTATTCCCATTTTACAGATACAAAAAGTGGTTCAGGGAAATGAATTGACCTGTTTAAGGTCAGGCAGCCTGGAAGTGATGGGGCCGGGAATTCGGGACCGGATGCCTGACTTCAGATCCCGGGGTGTTAAACACACTAGATAGAACAGAGCTTTGTGGATGCTCTCCCCAGCCAGGTGGCTTAGCTTTTACTTGTTTATGTGTCAGGATTTTCTGGAAGACTTCCATTTGGAGAATAAAAAGATTCTGCTGCTAAAGAACTTTTTTTAAGCTACTGGGTCGTTAAGATCCGTAAGCTTACCTCCAACTTGGTATTCATGGAAAATGTAAACCGCTTCCTTAAAGATCAGAGCCTGGCTCCTTTTCTAACCTGGAAACACACTCTAAACCTTTACCTTTATGTTTAATATGGAAAGGTTTTTCCTGATGAGCAACTTACCAGAGTCCTTTGGGCCATTTCCCCCCGCTTTGTTGGGTAATCAAACTTCTCCAAGGACCCACTCTGTTAGCTGAATTTATTTGGAAGTCTGAGGCCCAGGCCTCAAGGAGAAAAAGAGTCCTTGTGTTAATATTGGCATCACCATTTATCACTCATTCAGTGGCTATTTATCTGAATGCCTGCTATTCACCAAATAGCCACTAAACCCAGTGAGGTTTATAAAGGCTTGATGGACGCAGCCTTTTTTTTTTTTTTTGATGAAGATTAGCCCTGAGCTAACTGCTGCCAATACTCTTTTTGCTGAGGAAGACTGGCCCTGAGCTAACATCCATGCCCATCTTCCTCTTCTTTATATGTGGGATGCCTACCACAGCATGGCTTTGCCCAGCGGTGCCATGTCCACACCTGGGATCTGAACTGGTGAACCCCAGGCCACCAAAGCAGAACGTGCGCACTTAACGGTGGATGCAGCCTCTTGTGCTGGGGAAATTTGGATCTGATGGGGTAGGTCAGAAAATGGAGACGCGATGCAGTATTCAGTGTATCTGCGTGTGTTCTCTGATGCCGGTGGTCAGTCCTAGGTAAGTGAGAATAGGTAGGGTTAAAAATAATCATTTTTATTTATTTTATTTTTTGAAGATTGGCACCTGAGCTAACAACTGTTGCCAGTCTTTTTTTTCCCTGCTTTTTCTCCCCAAATCCCCCCAGTACATAGTTGTATATTTTAAAGATTTTATTTTTCCTTCTTCTTCCCAAAGCCCCCCAGTGCATAGATGTATATTTTAGTTGTGGGTCCTTCTAGTTGTGGCGTGTGGGATGCCACCTCAGCATGGCTTGATGGATGGTGATAGGTCCGCACCCAGGATTCGAACCAGTGAAACCCTGGGCCGCCGAGGCAAAGCATGCGAACTTAACCACTCAGCCATGGGCCTGGCCCCGATAGTTGTGTATTTTAGTTATGGATCCTTCTAGTTGTGGCGTGTGGGACGCCATCTCAGCGTGGCCTGATGAGTGGTGCCATGTCCGCGCCCAGGATCCAAACCAGTAAAACCCTGGGCTGCCAGAGCATGGCGTGCAAACTTAACCATTTGGCCACGGGACTGGCCCCCAAAATAATCATTTTTAGAATGGTTATGAGAGAGGAAATTCAGAAAAATATAAAGAAGAAAATGAATGGACTACAGTCCTCTCACCTAGCTGTAAATGAAAGCAACACACATGATTAGAAAATTCAAACAGTATTTAAAGATACAAAATACCTGTTTCTCTTGTCCCCAGAAATCATCATTTTAATAGTTTCCTTTGTATTTTTATAGAAATAAAAGTCTACATCTGCTGTCATATATATGGATATCCTTTAAAAATAATTTTTTTTAAAAGATTTTATTTTTTTCCTTCTTCTCCCCAAAGCCCCCCTGTACATAGTTATATATTCTTAGTTGTGAATCCTTCTGGTTATGGCATGTGGGTTGCCACCTCCGCATGGCTTGACGAGCGATGCCATATCTCTGCCCAGGAGTTGTACCGGTAAAACCCTGGGCTGCCACAGTGGAGCACATGAACTTAACCACTCGGCCATGGGGCCGGCCCCTAAAAATTTTTTTACACAAAAGAGATTGTGTGATATTCCTTGAAATGGATCTACCATAATTTATTTAATCAGCAGCCTATTAATAGACACTTAAGTTGCTTTCAGGTTTTTCGTTTTTATGACAAACAGGGCTGTCAACAAACTGCTTTGTGTAAATCTGTCTGGGTTTACTTTTTGGAACCTATCTGAAGGGTATACTTGCAATGGAATTACTAGATCAAGAGGTATGATCGGTTAAAAATTAGATTCTGATTGCCAAATTGCCATCCAGAGAGGTCGCCCCAGTTTATCCTCTCAACAGCGTGTGGGCAGGTCTGTTTTCTTGTACTTTCACCATCACTGGTGTCATTAAACTTTTATTTTTGAAGATCTGATAAATGAAAATGATATCTCCTCGTTTTACTGATTTGCATTTCTTATCTGGAATAGTCTTGAGCATCTTTTCATATGTTTACTGACGAGAATAGTTAAGATTTTGATTTCGTGGATAGTCATGGGCAGGTGAGCATTCCAGGGAGAGACAGCTAGGCAGGTACAAGGGCAAAGAATGGGGAAGGTGTTTAGGGGATATTTATTCAACAAATGCTTACGGGGCACTTACATTAATTAAGGTGCTGTGACCATACAAGGAACCTTCTCTGCTAAGATGCGTTTGTGTTCCTTATCAAGACTGAAAATTCTGAGTGCCCCCAGGCAAGGTTCCAAGAGGGAGGCTTAGAAGTTAAGAATTTGGATAGGTCCCTTTCTTGTTGGGAGTGTCATGGTATCTTGGCAGGGCTCTGAAGGATAAGGAGGGTTTGGGAAAGTGGAGATAAGGATGGGGGTAGTAACAGCCTATCCAGATTAGCTTGAGGCCCCTCTTGAAAGGAGAGATGGGAGACCTCACAAGGAGGCTGAGCCTGACTGAGGCCTGGAAATGGAAAGGCAGCTGGAGAGCTGCTCCACCACCCTCTTTTTGAAAAGGCCCTGGGTAGCATGGGAAATACAGTTGGCCAAAGATCTGACAGTTCTACAGATTTGCAGCAAAAAATTTCAAAGAAAAAAGAGAAAACTAAAACACTTTTGAGGACATATTCCCAAGCCAGTCCTGACTGTTCTTGTTTTCACTGCATCGAATCAGCAGTTATGCAAGACTAATACCCAATGTCATAAATATTGCAGAAAGACAACCCCTGGATCAGCATTGGTTAAAATGTTTCCCAGGAGGGGCTGGCCCAGTGGCACAGTGGTTAAGTTCACACGTTCTGCTTTGGCGGCCCTGGGTCCGCCGGTTTGGATCCCGGGTGCGGACATGGCACTGCTCATCAAGCCATGCTGTGGCAGGCATCCCACATATAAAAAGTAGAGGAAGATGGGCACGGATGTTAGTTCAGGGCCAGCCTTCCTCAGCAAAAAGAGGAGGGATTGGCGGCAGATGGTCGCTCAGGGCTGATCTTCCTCAAAAACAAAACAAAAAAATCATGTATAAAAAAAAAAGTTTCCCACGAGTATGAATGATTTAAGCTTTGAGAGAGCAGACACTTCTATGCTATTGGCTAGTGGGAGTGTAAATCTGTGCAACTTCTTTGCAAGGCAATTTGGCAACATTTTCTCAGAATTCAAAATGCATATATCCTTTGACCTAGGATACATTTGAAGAATTTATATTATAGACATACGTGTCATGTGTGGGAGGATATTCATTGCAACATTGTTTATAATAACAGCAACAAAACACACACACAGTCTAATGTTCCTCTCTAGGGAGCTAAATTATGCTAAGTCTATACAATCGAACACCATGCAGTGGTTAAAAGAACTGGATAGGTTTATAATTGCTGACATGATTGATCTCTAAGATGTAATTGAGTGAAAAAAGGCAGGGTACAAGGACTGGGTTCAGTTTGACCCCTTTTGTATTTAAAAGAAATTAAATAAAATGATGGGAAGGCCACAGACGTGCTGAGTAACGACCTTTGGGTAGTGAGACTGAGGCGGGCAGGCAGGGAGAGAGACGTTTTATTTTGTATTTTATGTCAGTTGAGTCTTTTCAAAACTTTGCACATATATTACTTCTATATTTTCAAATACTAGTTTTATATTCTAAAATAGAATACATTTTAGAATAAAATAACACAGAGCTGTGCCGGGTGTGTGTGTGGATTTGAGTGTGTCGTGGTGAGAGAGGTGGGTACATTTGACAATCACATTACTTCTTTTTCCTTTCATTATTTATTTATTTACTTTTTATTGTCGTAACGTTGGTTTATAACATTATATAAATTTTAGGTGTGCATTGTTATATATTTCGATTTCTGTGTAGATTGCATCATGTTCACCGCCCGAGGACTAGTTACGATCCATCACCACACGCGTGCCTAGTCACCCCTTTCCCGTCTCCCTCACTCTGACAATCGTATTGCTTGTATAACTTTGGGGACTTTGAGCTGAAGTATCTGCCTGTAATTTATTTGTGTGTGTGTGTGTTCTATTGCTTCAGGAAGGTGGATCAAATGGTGTAGTGACTTCACTTATGGCTCTGATAATTGCTACCATTTGTTTAGCCTCTGGCCTGGCTCTGTGCAGGAGGCTTTGCTCGTGCCACCTGCGTACTGTTCTGGAAGTCATATGTTATTGCCTTTGTTTCCCCTGTGAGGACTGAGACGCAGAGAGGCTGCGTTGCCCGAGGTCACATGGATGGTCAGTATCAAAACACTGCTTCACATCTGGGTCTTTTAAACTCCTCTGTCTTGGTTTTCCCCTCTGCCGCACACACTGTGTCCATTAAAGGGAACATGGGACAGTAGTGACACGTGTCTCAGTCTGCTTGGGCTGCCATGACAAAATACCAAAGACAGGGTGGCTTGAACAACAGAAATTTATTTCGCACAGTTCTGGAGGCTAGTAAGTGCAAGATCACGAGGCGAGCAGATTCACTTCCTGTTGAGAGCTCTCTTCCTGGCCTGCCTTCTCTCTGTGTCATCGTGACATGTGCCTCACAGAGGGAGAGCTCTGGGCTGTCTTCCTCTTCTTACAGGGCACCAGCCCTATCAGATAAGGGCCCCACCCTTATGACCTCATTTAACCTTCATCACTTCCTCATAGGCCGTGTCTCCAAATACAGTAGTAGTGGGAGTTAGAGCTTCAATATATGAATTTTGGGGGACACAAATATTCAGTCCTTAACAATACAGTACCTAAGGAGAAGATTAACATGCACAGAAAAATAAGAGACTGTTCTAAGACAGTGTGTAATAAAGTGTTAAGCTTACTGTTTTGTCATATGCATAGTGAGATGCTTATTGTGGGGGGCGATGGGAAACCACAGAAAATATGGATGGACAAAACAGAAGAAAATAAAAATCACCCAGAAATTCGCCACACAGAAGTAACTAGTTTAAAAAGCAAGGTAGAGAAGAAGTTTTTATAGTATTTTACCATTTGGGGGGGGTGAATTATATATTTGGATTAGTGTATTTTGAATAATAAATATGTGGAAGTATAAACAAAAAGAAAAAAACGGAAGTAACAGCTATTAGTGTTCCAGTGATTTTTCCCTTTTTGGCTTTGTGTGTTTGTGTGTGTGTGTGTGTGTGTGTATGTGTGTGTGTATGGATTTGGACCCTTGAGATGTATTTGTGCACGTGTGCACACACACTCACAATCTCTCAATATAGATCTCCCAAGTATCCCAGTAAAACGTGGGTTTTTCAGACAATATAGTGATACAGATAGATTGACACTGGTGGTGGGTATTGTGATTATTTGTAACTTTAAGAGGATCAACAGGTATCAGCGCCTGCGTGTTCTTCTCTCACAAGCGTCTGTGGTTGGATGGGATGGGGGAGCCCTGCCCCAGGAGTAGAATTTTACTGATGTTCTGTGTTACTCTCTTTACAGCAGTTCTCAGCCCTGACAGAAGTGCTTTTCCACTTCCTAACTGAGCCGAAAGAGGTAAAGTATCTTGGATAAGAAGAGCTCCCGAGCGTGGGTCCACCCTTCTGAGATGCTCAGAAAGTGAAGGCCTGGTTTGTGCTGTTCCCTTTTGGCAGGTGGAGAGGTTTCTGGCGCAGCTCTCGGAATTTGCCACCACCAATCAGATCAGTCTCAGCCCCCTCAGAAGCATCGTGAAAAGCCTCCTTCTGGTCCCTAATGGTGAGTAGCCTCTCTCAGCAGCTGAGGCCAGAGACGGTCCTTGAACATTCCTTCAGTCCAGAGTCAGCAAGTGTGCGCTGGGCACTGAGCCAGAGCATTCAGGAGTGAAGCAGACATGGGCGGGCCACACACTCTGGGACGGGAGGCTGGGTAAACAGATCGTCAGGCAGAGAATAATTGAGGTACAGCTGGAAGAGCGTCTGCATCCCGGCCATGGTCCCCAAACTTGTCTGGTCCTCTACACGATAAGTACAGAAACTTTTATTTGACAAAGTCTTTTGAATCTACTAATTTTTTTAATTCATTTTTTATTTATTTTACTTATTTATTTTTTTTGAGGAAGATTAGCCCTGAGCTAACATCTGCTGCCAATCTTCCTCTTTTTGCTGAGGAAGACTGGCCCTGAGCTAACATCCGTGCCCATCTTCCTCTACTTTATATGTGGGACGCCTGCCACAGCATGGCTTGACAAGCGGTGCCATGTCCACACCCGGGATCCGAACAGGCGAACCCCAGGCTGCTGAAGCGGAACATGCACACTTAACCACTGGGCCAGCCTCTACTAATTTTTTTAAATGGGGCTTGTATTTTTTTTTTTAACATAAATGTATGTGTAAAATATACATAACATAAAATTTACCGTTTTAACTATTTGGGGCTTATATTTTCTTTGTGTTTTTTCATTTCCTGTTTCTAGGAGTTAATTTTCATTGTATTTGACAAAAATATCTGTCCACGATGGATTGAAAGTAAAGATAGGTCTTTTGCGGCAGGGGGCTTGAGAAGCAGAGTTTGCCTGGAGTGGTCAGGAAAGGCATCTAGCTGGGAGGGCGGTGATCACAGAGGTTTAACTGTAGCCATCCTAGCACTGTCTACGAGAGAGAAAAATAAGCAACAATCAAATTGCCCAGCAGCTGGAGATTAGGGCGAGGAGCTGTGGTCCGTTTTTACAAGGGAACGTGAAAAATTCCCGGTTCTAAGTTAGGGGACCTGGGTGTGAATCCGAGTGTGTCACTTGCCAAATAGGTGACTTTGGCCAGGTACCTGATCTCTCCCCAACCCCTAGCAACAACCCTTCCTCAGCAGTTTTTCACTCTCATCTGCGCTTTTTTTTTTTTTTTGGTCGAGGAGGCTCGTTTTGAAGATTGATTGATATAATGTAAATGAAATGCTTAGCAAAGTGCCTCAAGAAAAGGTTGCTCTTATTTTTCAAATTATGCAGTAATTATAAAAGCTGCTCTCCAGGAAAATGTAATGACATGGAAAATCTTTCACAAGGTAGTGTTTAATAAAAATAGTAGTTTACAAAACTGTCTTCCACAGTCCTATTTAAAAAAAAAGTTCACTGTGGCTGTATCTGGGCATTAGGATAGGTTGCTTTAATCGTTTAATTTTTGGCTATGAATTGTCTAAAAAGTTGCTAGAATTAATTTGGTGACTTAATTAAAAGTTAATTTTATTTGAAGAGAGAGGCAACGTTAAAGCCCAGTCTTAAAGAAAGAATCAGTGTTGACCAGGCTGAGAGGAGGGGGAGCAGCACCCCTAGTTTGCACGTGTTAAAAATTGGTAATGAGCTGATCTTCCCAAGATCTCAGCCCAACAGTGCACTAAAAGAGGGCGCTCACTTTGTTGGTTCCTCTCCGGCGCCTTCCCCTGTCTCAGTGCCGATCTCCCCCTTCTCCCTGTCACGTGCTTCTGAGGTTCTGGAGGCTTGAACGAGAACATCTCCGAGGTTTCTAACTGTGAAATGTGATGGTTCTCTGTTTTGGTGATTTTTGCATCCTTTGTCCAAGGCATGTGACCCACAAGGCTGGATGGGGGCTTGCCGTCTTCTTAACGCAGGATAAGTGTTCATGGCAGACTTAGCCAGCACAGGGCTCTGGAGATTCAAAAGTGAGAGTTTGCCTTTTCTCTCATCCTGCTCTTTTCTGCAGACACGAGCACAGTGTAATTTTGGTATATATCCTTTTAGATTTTTACATACACTGACAGACATACGCTTATACGTTCATTTAGTTTTGTTTTGTTTTCCATAAATAGTCGTAAACCATAGAATTGCATTTTTTCATCCCTAGTACGTCACGGCGATCTCTCCACATTCACTTCATTCTTCTGACGGCTGTAGTGTCCCATGGGCTGAAGGTACCTTCTCTCAGTTAATCCACTTGCCAGTGCTGGACACTGTGGTTGTTCGACTTTTCACTCTTGGGAGCGATGCCGCAGTGCGTGTCCTTAGGACATCCGTGTGGTCACCTATGAGAACGTTCTGCAGGAAGGTGCCTAGACTGTAGAACCAGTCTTTAGTCTCCTCGTCGAGCCTACACCTGTGGGAATGGGTTTGCCTGTGGGTGGAGACACTGCTTTTCAGGAGACCTCTGTCTGGTGTCCCTGCCTCGGTTCTTTCTTGTCTTTCTCATCTCTGCCCCCACCCCATCCATCCTGTCAGACTACCCTCAGTCCTGCCCAGCCCTCGAGCTCCAGCCCTGGGCCGCCTCTTTCAGAAAGCCTTCCCAAACTGCTTCAGTGCGAGGTGGCCTCCCCTTCCTCTCAGCTCCCAAGAGATGGTCTGATCTGCAGCTCTCATTTTGGCCCATAACCATTTACAGTTTTCTGTTGTTCATGCTGTTTTATATGTGTCTGTCTCGTGCCTCTGTCACCTAGCTGGTTCCTTGAAGTCATCGCGGGCCTTGTACTTCTTTCCAAAGCTGTGGTTATAAGTAATGACGTAAGGCAGGTGCTTAGTGCATGCTGGGTGAGTTGAACTGGGTTTGGGAGATCCTGTGACCCTCCCAGGGGAGGCTAAGCGTCTATTTTCAAACACTCAAAATTAGTTTTTTGTGTTTTTGGGTTTTTTTTGAGAAAGATTAGCCCTGAGCTAACATCTGCCGTCAATCCTCCTCTTTTTGCTGAGGAAGACTGGCCCTGAGCTAACATCCACTGCCCATCTTTATATGTGGGATGCCTGCCACAGCATGGCTTGCCAAGCAGTGTGTAAGGTCTGCACCTGGGATCTGAACTGGCGAACCCCAGGCCACTGAAGTGGAACGTGTGAACTTAACCACTGCACCGCCAGTCTGGCCCCTTCCCCATTTCTTTTAGAGCATCTCCTAAGCATCTGAGACTGTAGCTTGTAAGTCTCTTGGCCTCTTCCTCATCCCTTGGCCTGTGTGTCTTTTCTTCTCCAGTCCCAGAGCAAGGTCTTGGCCTTTCATGCCTTGTTACAGCAGCAGCATCTCTACCTCCATTCTCCCAGCCCAGACTCCAGCTTGCCCTGGAGTACACTTCTGGGGCGTGACGTGGATCATGGATCATACGTCATACTGCTCCTCTCAACTGTTTACTTTGCATAATGAAGTCTGCAGTCCTTAATGTGGCTTTCAAAGCCTTTCCCAATCTGATCTAAACTGTGAGGGCCTCCAGGTCCTCATCCTCTTCCTCTTCCCTCACCCTAGTCCTGCCTGAGCAGTGAGACCTCATTGCAGAAGTACAGCTTGTTAGAGCTGAGGGGGCCTCAAGGACCCTCCAGATCAATCTTCCGCAAGTTGGTGTTTTCATCATTAGAAGGCTTCAGGGGTCAGACAGGGGCAGAAAATACTGTCCCCTCACCCCTAGCCTTGGAACCTTGGAGATTCACATACACATGAACATATCTCAGGCTCTGAAAAGTCCTGCGGTAAAGAAACCTGCTCAACCAGTATTTGTGAAACAGTTAACCGTGGAACCTTTGTTTTTGGCAGGGGGAGGGTCGAGTAAAAGCTTTGTGAAGTGCTGATCTAGTGTAATCTTTGTCTTAGAAAGAAATAAAGCCCTCGAGAGGGGAAGTGACTTGCTTAAGATCTTACAGTGGAAAAGCTGGGGCTGGAACCTCCCTTGATTGATTCAAAGCCCAGCGAGGTTTTGTTTTTTGTGTTTTTTTAAGGAAGATTAGCCTTGAACTAACATTTACTGCCAATCCTCCACTTGCTTTTTTGCTGAGGAAGACTGGCCCTGAGCTAACACCTGTGCCCATCTTCATCGACTTTATATGTGGGACGCCTGCCACAGTATGGCTTGACAAGTGGTGTGTAGGTCCACACCTGGGATCTGAACTAGCAAACCCCAGGCCACCAAAGCGGAATGTGTGAACTTAACTGCTGTGCCACCAGGCTGGCCCCTAGTGGGTTATTTTTTTTTTCATATTTTTCTTTTACTATTTAATATGTAATTCTCTCTCTTTTTTTTTTTCATAATTCTTAAGAACATCTGACTTCATGGGGCCAACCCGGTGGTGTAACAGTTAAGTGCGCACATCTCACTTCAGCGGCCCGGGGTTTGCCAGTTTGGATCCCGGGTGTGCACATGGCACCTCTTGGCAAAAACCATGCTGTGGTAGGCGTCCCACATACAAAGGAGAGGAAGATGTGCACGGATGTTAGCTCATGGCCAGTCTTCCTCAGCAAAAAGAGGAGGATTGGCAGCAGATGTTAGCTCAGGGATGATCTTCCTCAATTAAAAAAAAAAAATCTGACTTCAATGGTTATCTGCCCATGACCAAATTGTTTGTCTGTACCCTGCCCACTTCTCCTCACTGCTCTGCACACTGGATTATTTTAAACCAAATCTCAGATAGCCTATCATTTCGTTCCTAGATACCTAGCTATGTATCTCTACAAGATAAAGAAATTTTCCCCTTATCAAACCACAATGCATTATCATATCTAAAATTAAAATATGCAGTCAACCTTCAGATCCGCCCATTGTCTCCTGCATCTTGTTTGTTTCTAGTTGGTATTCTCATCAGATCTAGATAGGGCCCCGACACTGCCTTTGGTTCCTAGATGACCCTTGTGTGCTTACTTGTCCCTAAGGTTACTTAACAGCTCCGAGACCTTGAGCCAAGTTACTTGACCTCTCAGAGAATCAGTTTCTTCAGAAAAGGGAGCTTATAATAGTAGCTCGTCCATTGTTCTACGAGTGGAGAAAGATGATCAATGTGAAGTACCTCAGTAAGTGGTAGCCGCACCACTGTTCATATTACAATCGTTATTATCATCATGAGCGTCTCCAAGCAGTAAGCCCACTGGTTAAGCCTGTTTTTATTTTAACACTTAGCAGGATGTCTGGCACTTGTGGGTGCTCAGTAACTGACGGTTTTTGTTTTTGTTTTTGTTTTTGTTTGTTTGTTTTTAAAGATTTTATTTTTTCCTTTTTCTCCCCAAAGCCCCCCTGGTACACAGTTGTGTGTTCTTCGTTGTGGGTTCTTCTAGTTGTGGCATGTGGGACGCTGCCTCAGCGTGGTCTGACAAGCAGTGCCATGTCCGCGCCCAGGATTCGAACTAACGAAACACTGGGCCGCCTGCAGCGGAGTGCGCGAACTTAACCACTCGGCCACGGGGCCAGCCCCAGTAACTGACGGTTTTTTAAGAGAAGGTGATAACTCCCTTCCCCACTCCCAAAGGAGTTCTTTCTGGCTGGGCAAAAAAAAAGGAATAGTCAGCATTGAACAGTAGTCACGGACGGTATCTAATCAGCCAGTGAACTGAGTTCCCGGGACTCCCAGCCTCACCCTGCTCTCTTCTCTGCGGCCTTTTCAGTGATGCTCCCTGTGGCTTACTCATTCCTTACCTTGTCCTTACAGTCTTTCTCTCCCCAATAGCACGTGAGCCTCCCAAGGGCCAAGATTGTTGTCTGTTTGCTTCATTGATGTTTCCCAGCGTCTAGCACAGTTCTGGCACATAGCAAGCACCCAGAAAATCCACATACAGTGGCTCTGACCTCTGTTTCCCCATGAGCCTCAAAGGGGTGGATTCACCTGGTCAGCCCTCAGGGTCAGTGATCACTGAATGAGCATGGCTCGCCATCCTGCCCCGTCTCCTTCCTCCTCCAGGAGATTTCGCTAAGCCGTAGTCGTCCTCCTTGTCTTCCCTTTTTACACTGAATGAGCTCACATAGACTGTTGGCTAGAAGGACAGCGTTTGCTAATTTTCCACCTGTTCCTGGAGAACTGAAACCCTCACCCTCACATACGCCTCCATCTTGTCCCCCGTACTGTTTGATGGCAAGGAGGGTTTGCCTCAGGCAACTGTTCCAGTGAAAGTTGCTGCTCGAGGACTTTCTAAACCGTCCCAGATGATTATCTGTGTTTAAAGAAGGACGTTCTCAGATTTCCCCCAGTGATGCTTTCTGATGACTCCAGCCCTGGAGTTCCCGCAGTTTTCTGTCTGCAGGTCAAGGCTGCAGGCCTGTCTTGTGCTCAGGACAAAGGAATCAACAAAGGGAAAGGCTGAAAAAGAAATTAAGGGCTTGAGGCTTAGCATGATGCAAAGACATCTTTTTAAAGTATGGCTCCTGCTTGCCTGAGGTACCGCAGGACGCAGAGCCTGCCCTTTTACCCCTGCAGCTTGGTAGCCTTCATCGTCAGTCACTGTCACAGCTTGCCTGGTACCATTGCACCCGGACGGCATCTCAAATGACCTGGAGTAGACAGAGCTTGGTTTAGGACTCTCTGGCCTGTAAGCTACTTGTGTCTGCCTCTTGCCAGCTGTTGTGGTCCTGAGCAATTCATTTAACCATCTGTTGTTTCTTTTGGTAGCATTTTTTAATTATAGAAAAGTATAAAAAAGGAAACAAATGGCTCACAATTTTACCACCCTCACATTAAAAAAACCTACATGCTAGAAAATTTTATTTTTTTATTTTTTTATTTTTTTATTTCATTTTTTTTTGAGGAAGATTGGCCCTGAGCTAACATCTGCTGCCAATCCTCCTCTTTTTGCTGAGGAAGACTGGCCCTGAGCTAACATCCGTGCACATCTTCTTCTACTTTATATGTGAGACACCTGCCACAGCATGGCTTGCCAAGTGGTGCCATAGCTGCACCTGGGATCGGAATCTGTGAACCTTGGGCCGCCAAAGCGAAATGTGCGTGCTTAACCACTATGCCACTGGGCCGGCCCCTATTTATTTATTTTTTTAAAGATTGGCACCTGAGCTAACAACTGTTGCCAATCTTTTTTTTTTTTCTGCTTTTTCTCCCCAAATCCCCCCAAGTATATAGTTGTATATTTTTTTGGTTGTGGGTCCTTCTAGTTGTGGGATGTGGGATGCCACCTCAGCATGGCCTGACGAGTGGTGCCATGTCCGTGCCCAGGATCCAAACCAGTGAAACCCTGGGCCGCCGAAGCGGAGCACGCAAGCTTAACCACTCGGCCGTGGGGCTGGCCCCTAGAAAATTTTAAAATGAGAGAAAGAAAGAAAAAAAGTCTTCCCCAGTGCCTTTCCCTAAGGACATCTACTCTTAAATTGGTTTTTTTTTTTTTTTTAAAGATTTTATTTTACTTTTTTCTCCCCAAAGCCCCCCGGTATATAATTGCATATTTTTAGTTGTGGGTCCTTCTAGTTGTGGCATGTGGGACGCCACCTCATCATGGCTTGGGATGAGCAGTGCCATGTCCACACCCAGGATTTGAACCGGCGAAGCCCTGGGCCACCAAAGCAGAGCAGGTGAACTTAACCACTCGGCCACAGGGCTCGTCCCTACTCTTAAGTTTTTTGTGAATATGTTGAAAAAAAAAAGTGGCCTTACATCTATCTACTTAGATAAAGATATAATTAAAGCTATAAATAAGGATGTATAATATGCCCTTCTTTATTTACACGAAAGGAATCACACTGTACAGACTGTTTCTCCTTTTAATTATATTTCCCAAATTAGCACGAGAGCTACTTCATTCTTTTTAAAGGCTGCATAGTATTCCATCATATGGATTCTTTCATTCAGCATGTTTTTATTGAGTGCCAACCAATAAACAGTGCCAGGCACTTTTCTAGGAGCTTGGGACATAGCAGTGGGCAAAACAGACCAGGTCCTTGTTCTCATGGAACTGACATCCTAGTGGAAGAATTGACAATAAATATATAACATGAAGTTGGGTAGTGATAAACGCAGAGCAGAGAAGTTCAGCAGTGTAAGGGTACAAGTGAAGAGCAGTGCCACTTGCAGTAGAGTGGTCAGCATCCTTTTGGAGGAGGTGAGATTCAAGAAGAGGCCCAGATGAAGTGAGGAAATGGGCCATGTGCAGATTTGAGGAAGAGTGTTCCCAGCAGAGGGAACTGCAAGGGCAAATCCCTGGACATAGGAACCTGCCTGCGTATTATAGGAAAAGCTGAGTAAGCAAGGGAGAAGCTTAGGGGTCTAGAGGAGGCCAGATCGCACAGGGCATTGTAAGAGCTTTGGACTCTGCTGTGGGTGAACGGGAGCTGTTAGAGGGTTTTGAGCAGAGGAGAGACGTGGTCTGACTTAGGTTTTAACAAAATCACCTTGGCACCCAGCCTGCTCTTCCTGATTTTTTATCCCCACTACCCACATTGCTAGAGCTTCCCACTGTTTCTCAGTGCACTTTCGGGGGCGTATCTGTCGGGTGAATTCTTGGCAGTGCAGTTGTTGACTATGTGCATGATCGTCCCCAAAAGCTTTATCTTTCTGATCTGTAGTTTCCTGGTAAATTAAAGGTTGCAGTAATAATCCCCACTTCAGAGTACTTTGGGATCATCCCACGGAATATTGGATCTGAAGTGGGTATAACCCAAGGAGCTGTGCACGTGGCAGTTATGAGTCAACTGGACTGGCCTGGAAGTAGTCGCCTTCTCGGAGGGCCTTTATGGCCAGGGCTTCCTGGGGTCTTGCCTTTTTTATTTCCCTGTGGCTTCCTTGCTCAGTCTGATTTTGGAGATAAAAGATTTCCTCCCTTTGTTTACGTGGCTTATTTTGCAGGGGACAACCGCCTGTAGGATTGTTTTTCTGGAGTGAAGGGGGTGGGGACTGGGTTTAGGGTATCACTCTGGGGCCCTCCCTGGATGGTGGTAGATGCCTTCTTATTCTTTAATTAGTCATCTTCTGGAAGACAAAGATGTGGAAAATTTTAAAGCAGTTGACAGACTGTGACTCTAGGCTGTAGCCTGCAGGTTAACCGTTGAGAAGCCCAGATTGCTGGCAGCACTTTGTTTTCAGGAACTGGAGCTTGCAAGCAGAACAAAGCAGCCCCCCCAGGGGAGTGTGCCCAGGGCTTCCGAGGGAAAGGTTGAGGGCTCCTCTGGAGGTGACTCGTGAATTGTAGAGGCCAGACTGTTTAGTCCATGTTGGTATACTTCCTGAAAGCTGATTTTCTAGGGTGGCACTGTCCAATAGAACTTCCTGTGTAGATGGAAATGGTCTATAATCTGCCCTGTCCAGTACCATGGCTGCTGGGCCCATGTGGCTGTTGAGCACTTGAAATAGCTGGTGCAACTGAGAAACAGAATTTTAACCTTTATTTAATTTTAATTAACTAAAATTTACATAACCGCACGTGCTTGGTGGTTATGTATTGCACAGGGCAGTTCTAGGCCAGTGCCCTGTGCCAGCCTGACACTGAGCTCCCCGCACTTTGCTCCAGGAATCTGTGGCCTCGTTCTTGGCTCAGATCAGGTGCCCCCATCCCCAAGTCCATGAAGTCTTTTCTTTTGTCTCTGACTTCTTCCACACTCTCTGGAGGGGTAAACCCTCGTGTTGGTTTTTTCTGTCTTGTTCTCCGCTTGTCTCAGATGTGCTGTTTCTTCCAGCTGGACTGAGATCCTCTTGGAGCTAGCCATCTTTGCGTCTTCCTTTTGTTGTCTATGTCACAGAGGTTTCGCCTGTTAACTACTTACTGCCAACTGCTTAGTTGATTTGCCCCTTTTAACTGAGTTCCCCTGTTTCCTAGGTGCCTTGAAGAAGAGTCTCTCAGCTGAGCAGGTCCGGGCCGATCTCGTGACTCTGGGTAGGTCATCACCCAAGGCTGCTCAGTGACAGGACTTGCAGCTCTTTACTATGCCAACGTCTCCTCTGTTCTTTTATAGGTCTTAATGAGGAGAAAGCCACTTACTTTTCTGAAAAGGTATCATAATTCCTCTTAATCAAGGTTAATTAAGATTGCTTGCTTTTATTTCATGAAAAGAAGCAAGTGGGAAATGTTGACTAAGGAAAAACCATCAATCATTATGTGCCATTTCTCCAGCTTAATGTTTTTCATTTGATTCCATGCAAATGACATACATCCAGTTATTTTTTTATTCTTTTTGAGGAAGATTAGCCCTGAGCTAACATCTGCCAACAATCCTCCTCTTTTTTGCTGAGGAAGACTGGCCCTGAGCTGACATCTGTGCCCATCTTCCTCTATTTTTCTCTTTTTTAAAGATTTTATTTTTCCTTTTTCTCCCCAAAGCCCCCCGGTAGATAGTTGTGTATTTTTAGTTGTGGGTCCTTCTAGTTGTGGCATGTGGGACGCCGCCTCAGCATGGCTTGATGAGGGGTGCCATGTCGGCGCCCAGGATTTGAACTGGTGAAACCCTGGGCCACTGAAGCAGAGCATGCAAACCTAACCACTCAGCCATGGGGCCGGCCCCTACATCCAGCTTTTAGACAGCACTGTGTAGTGCATCTCTAATTTTTTTTCCTCTGATTTGACTGAATATAAATGTCATGCATTTTTTTGTTCCATGCTTCATTAAATCTTGGAATGAAAGAAAACCTTTATATTGTCCCCTGCCCCTCTTTACTCCTCCCATCCTCCAGATCTGTGCATATAGGCCCACCCCTTGGTTCTGCGTTCTTCCCGCTGTCTGTGTAAATACTAAACTGTGCTGTCTTGGGGCAGATGAAGAGGGGAGAGTTTTTCCATTGTTATGACTTAGGCTTTTTGCTCTTGTTCCAGTGGAAGCAGACTGCCCCCACCCTTGCTCGATGGGCCATAGGTCAGACTCTGATGATTAACCAGCTGATAGACATGGAGTGGAAATTTGGAGGTAACTGGTTAGAGGCAGTCCCCGGTCACCTGCGTGATGTCAGTTGCGGTTGCAGAGGGTTTGAGACAGCTTCCATGGGGAAAGGTGTCCCTGGTCCTCAAAGCCGGTTGGGGCCAGCAGCTGCTTCTCCGTCTTGCTGTCCACGTTCAGCTGCTGTTTCTATCCACGGCCCTCCATAAGTTGACTTCCTGAAAAGCGCATTTTGCTGTCCTCATACTCTCCCCACCCACGGCTTCTGCTGCACAGCCTGCAAGACTGGGGTCTTCAGAGTGGTCCTCAACCAGTCACTTATTGTTTTTCTCTTTTGTGTCACAGTGACATCTGGGAGCAGTGAACTGGAAAAAGTGGGAAGTATTTTTTTACAAGTAAGTCTTCTCGTGATCCTTGAAAATGGGTAGATTTTTGACTTGGTTAAAAATTAAGTCTACATTGAGTTTCTTTAAATATCCAATTAAGTGGATAGTTCCACTGAAGTGCCTTGTATATCTCAGAGCAATATGATTGGCCAAAGATGCAAAGACGTGGTCACTGACGTGTTTGCTTTCAGGTTCATAGGACCCGGATATTGTTCTTAACAGTTTGGTTCTTGCTGTAATCTAGGGAATTGTTGGAAGTTTTAGTGGTGGACGATCCAGACTGCTCTTGTGTAACTCTCAAGTTAGAAGCAGGGATGCTTTCATATTTGAGTGAAACTTCAGGGTTTCAGAATTACTTTGCCCAGTTGTCATCATTTTAATTTTTTTCTTTTTTTTTTAATCAGTTAAAGTTGGTGGTTAAGAAAGGAAATCAAACTGAAAATATATATATCGGTGAGTCCGAATTCTCATTTGAGCCTTTTACTTTCCCCACGTCTTCTTCAGTCACTGGCTCGCGAAGCCCATCACAGGGTCATTTCTTCCAGAAAAGAAGTCATAACCAGGCTGTGTTATGACCACTTCCTTTCCTCTCATAAAAGAAGGGCCTTTTTGAAGAAGGGAAAAGGGGGAAGTAGTGGCTCGGATTGAAGAGCAGGAAGCTCTTGCTGTAGGACCCCGTTGGATGTCCTGAATGACCCCTGCAGCTCTTTGTGCTGTGCAGTTAGGCCGTTTCAAACCCTCCCTACTTTCTTGTGGAGCTGAGAACCATTCTATGTTCAAGGCTCTCACTTCTTTATAATGGTCAGTTACCCATCGAGAGCTGCCTAGATGTGCGAAGCCAAAAAAAGAGGAAGAGAAAGAAAAAACTCTCTGGGTGGAAAGTAATTTTCTTGGATGATTCTGTGGAGTTGGAACATTTACCTGAAGCTGAATTCTCTCTCCCCAGAATTAACCTTGCCTCAGTTCTACAGCTTCCTGCACGAGATGGAGCGAGTCAGAGCCAGCATGGAGTGTTTCGGCTGATTTCTGTCCCCCTGCATCTCCGCTGTGCCCCCTTCTCTTCCGCAGTGACCACCCTGAGAGGCACCCACTCCCGGGCTTGCAGGGCCTGATCTGTCCCTGCTTCCTCCTCGGAGCCCAGGTGCAAAGGTTTCTGAAAAACAACAGGATTAAGTGCTCAAAGGGCCCTACACAATTACCTGTGAACTCTCTGTGAGGGAACCTCCACCGCCTCTCTCCCAGGACCCTTTTGATGTTCAGACGGCTTTTGCATCTCAGATTCAGGGGAGGAAATAAATTGAGTCCCTCCTTACCCCCATCAAAGTTCCAGAGTAAATAAATGGTTCCATCACTCAAGATACGCGCTGATCACCCTTCCCACAAAAAACCATGGGCTTGTTTATGGCTGAGGAAGAGGCTGTGAGTGACGCCTGTGGGGAGCCCCCAGCCACGTCTCTACCATGTGTTTGTGGTGCTGCGTTGCTCAGCGGTTGTTAGTGGGGCACCTGTGTATAAATACGTGCTCGGTCTCCTCTGACAAGAACGGAGGCTGACCTCTGTCCTCGTTTCTGGTTTGCCCTGTTGTGTTGTAATGAGGTGGGCCTTTTGAGGCTATTTTAGCTTGTCTAGCTGACCCTCTCTGTTGGTTAGATGATGAATAAAACAGGTTCTGGGGAAAAGGCCAGAATCCAGTTGTCTCTGTGCGTGGATTGAAGTCATCTGCCTTGCAGAGAGCTCGTGCTCTGATCTTCAGAAATTGTCTTCCTGGTCGGGGGTCTCTAGCGAAATTAGCTGTGGTCCCAAGATGGAATTTGTAAGAGCAGTTCAGGGGAATTTGGGTTCAAAACATCGTGAACAGCAGAGCATACGACTGCTGTGTGTTCAGATGACTTCAGCCCCCACCCTCGCACGTGACTTCTCCCCTCCCCCCCTTCCTCAGAATTTTTTAAAAGTTTTGAATAGATGATACATGCCATGATTCAGAAGCTGCAGTGTACAGAATTCCTCTTCCCCTCCGTTCCCTGCTGCCCCTCCCCAGAGGCAACCACTGTTACTAGTTTATCCTCTCTGCTTCTAGGAAGAGTTCATGCATTTGCACATAGTCACAGAGTTTGACTTTTCTTCCCGCATAGACAGTAGTGTCCTATACCTTATTCACACAGCATCCCGCACCTTGTACACACAGCATCCCATACCTTTTACACACAGCATCCCACCCCTTGTACACCCAGCATCCCACCCCTTGTACACACAGCGTCCCACCCCTTGTACACACAGCGTCCCACACCTTGTACACACAGCATCCCACCCCTTGTACACCCAGCATCCCACCCCTTGTACACCCAGCGTCCCACCCCTTGTACACCCAGCGTCCCACCCCTTGTACACACAGCGTTCCACACCTTGTACACACAGCGTCCCACCCCTTGTACACACAGCATCCCATACCTTGTACACACAGCATCCCACCTCTTGTACACACAGCATCCCACACCTTGTACATACAGCGTCCCACCCCTTGTACACACAGCGTCCCACACCATGTGCACACAGCACCCTGTACCTTATACACACAGCATCCCATACCTTGTACACACAGCACCCTGTACCTTATACACACAGCATCCCATACCGTGTACACACAGCATCCCACACCTTGTACACACAGCGTCCTGTCCCTTGTACACACAGCATCCTGCCCCTTGTATACACAGTGTCCCGCACCTTGCTTTTTTCATTTAACTTGGGAATCATTCCATATCAGACCAGGGAGAGCAACCTCATTCTTCGTAACAGATACACCATGTTTCTTCGAAGGGGTGATTCATGTAACTGGTTTCCTGCTGATAGGTGTTTAGGGTGTTTCCGTTCTTTTTCTCTTATAAACAGTGCTGCAGCTGAATGTTTCGTATGTGGTCACTGCATGCGTGGAGGTATATTGATAAGGTAGATATGTGGATGTGGAATTGCTGGCTCAAAGAATATGTGCACTAATCAAAGAACGTAAAAAGGAATAAAGCAAAAACGTCCCTCTACCCTGTCTCCCATTTACTCACTTCCCCTACTGCCCTTGCCCAGCAGGTAACCCCAGCTATTAGTTTCTTGGTCTCCTTCTAGAGGGCTTTTTCCCCCACACGTAAGCAAAGGGAATTTTAATTTTTACTCTTTTTAGTTGTTTACACAGGTGATTATACACCATACACGCTATTCTTACATACTGGAGATCTTCCCATATCAGTGCATAAAGAGCCTCCATCCCTTTTTTTGCGGTGGCAGCACATTCTGATATGTGGATGGGTGATAACCAGCATTTGCAATTTTGATAAATAGTGTCGGTATTAGTCAGGGTTCTCCAGAGAGCGGAACCAACAGGACGTATGTGTGTGTATGTAGAGAGAGAAAGAGAGAGATTGATCTTAAAGGCTTGGCTCACATAGTTGTGGCAGGGGAACCCGTCTTTGTTCTATTAAGACCTTCAACTGATTGGATGTGACCCACTCACATTATGGAGAGGAATCTGCTTTACTCCGGTTCAAAAGTCCACCAATTTTAATGTTTATCTTGTCCCAAAAACACTTCCACAGAAACATCCAGAATGATATTTGACTAAATATCTGGATACAGTGGCCCAGCCAAGTTAATACACAGAATTAACCATCACGGTACCAAACTGGCTTCTACAGAGATTGTTCCAATTTATGCAAGATTACTGTCCACACTTCCCAAAGAAGAGCATATCAGTGCCATTGGACAGAGTGTCCAAATGTGTCCACGAGGTTTCTGAGGGCTTCATGTGCTTGAGACCATGAGAATCTACTGTAAAAAGAATTCACAAAACATCAGGACAGGAAGGCACCTAAAATACAATCTAATTCCACCCACTTATGTTAAAGATGGGGAAACTGAGGCCTGGAGATGGAAACCTTGGCCACTGGCCAGTGTTCAGTGCTGCCCTGTGAGGCATGGAGTCCTGCTTGGTTCAGAAATGGGGTCCTGAGAGACCTGAAGGGCATTCAGACAGCAGACCCTCCAGTGACGGTCCCAGCCAGGGTGCTGCATAGGAGCTGCACCCAGCTAGCCGCTGGACAGATTCTGACCACGGAGCTCCTTGCCCTGCCCAGTTTGGGCCCTCCCTCCGGCCCCAGCTGGCTCACAAGAAGGGCTTCCTGATGGCCCCACCGCAGTCTCCAACCTCATAGCTTCTGCAGTCCGTCCTGTCTCATGGGTGAGCATTCTGTGGGCAGGTCTGTCAGCCGACAGACCCAAGTGCTCATGGCTCTGCACGGTACCCAGGGTAAAGTCCAGACTCCTTAGCACACCAAGCCCCACAGTCTGGCCCTGCCACATCTTCCACCGCTCCATCTCCACTGCCCCGGCAGGCATCCTATACTAGAGCGTCTGACGGCTGCCAAGCCACGAGCGCATCTATTTCTTCTGCCTCTGGGCCCACAGTGCTTCCCCACACTTCAGGCTGCAGCATCCAGGGCACTTCTGAGGGCCTCCACCGACAGCCCCAGGCCATAGTAAACGCCCCTTGGGTCCCCTTCATTCCTCTGCTGCAGGGGCCAGGAGTGTGGGCTCTGCAGTCAGACCCCGGGTTCCAGTCCTGGCTCCTCTGCTTACCAACTGTGTGACTGCAGGCAAGCTCCTAACCTCTCAGAACCTTAGTCTCCCCGTTTTTAGAATGGGTATAGCTCTCACCTCACAGGATTCTTGGGTTTATCACGTAGCACAGTGCCTGCTCAACTAATGGGGAGCTCATTATCAAATTATCATAATTACTTGTTTCCAGGATTCGCTTCCCCACTAGCCTGTGGGCTTCTGGATAAGAGCCTTGCCTTTCACCTGAGTAACCCCAACACTTGGCACAAGTCAGCTCCCCTCCTCCCCACCCCTGCCGGGGAACAGGTGCTGCTGTTGGTGGAGGTGAAATGAGGCTGCCTGTAGGCTCCACGGCAGGACTGTTCACACGCCTGCCTGGCTTTAGGAGAAGGAGTCTGGGCAAGCTGGTCTGATGGTTGGTCAGTTTTAACATAGATCAGAGAGAAGTCTTTAGCGTAAGGCAGCCAGGCTGGGCACTGGTCTTCCAGAGGCCATCTTCCAAGAGCAGCTGAACGCCCTGCTCCCTGATTCCACAAACACTCTTGGAGCGCCTCCTACGGGCAAGGCTCCGCTGGGCCCGGGGGGAGGAGCACCCTGAGCTGTGCACACAGGTACCTGACAGTTTGTCTTTTCAGCCACCCTGTGCTCTGCAAGAGGAAATCGCATGCACACTCCCATTTGCGGTGGTTCAAATCTCGTTATGAACTCCAGGAACTAGTCCAGCCCCTTGGCTGTATTGGAATTGTCACAGATGTAGCCTGTGAATAAGGAGCATTGGTCGGCGTCTGTCGACCAGTCGGTGGGGGTGCTGCCGCAGCTCTGGGGGTTCGAGCGAGTTCCTTGTTACTCTCAGCACTTCATCTTTGCATCGATTCACTCTTTTCCTCTTCTGCTTAGAATGCTGCTGTTAACCTAGTCTTCAGCTGCAGGTATTCTTATTTTGTATTTTATTTACTTTTGGAGCATACTGTTCATTCCGATGGCAATGGCCAGGCCGAGAGAAGATAACTAGAAATGCCTATATTCTTTCCCTGGAGGAGGAAGGACTGTCCTGGTTGGGGTCAGGGAGACGTTCGCTGCTCCGTTCTGATGCTGTTGTTTCTTTTTATTCTGATGATGTTAAAAAAAAAACAAGAAGAAGGTAGTGATGACAAGGAAAATCCCCAAATAGTCCAAGTGGTCAGCTGCTCCCCAGGGGGACCAGCTGCCTCACACATGAGCATTTGCTAGAGTGTAGAAATGGCCTTTCTGAAAGGCAAATAATCCAACAACAAATATTTTCCTAAAGAATATTTGATCAGGGGCCGGCCCCGTGGCCGAGTGGTTAAGTTCGTGCGCTCTGCTGCAGGTGGCCCAGTGTTTCATTGGTTCGAATCCTAGGCGCGGACATGGCACTGCTCATCAAACCATGCTGAGGCAGCATCCCACATGCCATAGCTAGAAGGACCCACAACGAAGAATATACAACTATGTACTGGGGAGCTTTGGGGAGAAAAAGGGAAAAAAAAATAAAATCTAAAAAAAAAAGAATATTTGTTCTTTTCTGGATTACATTTTTTTACATTTGTCATATCTCACAAAGGTATTTCAGAATTTCTATGAAAAGTGCTACAGATAATATCAGATGGATGATACCTTATGTTTAGACAGCACTATAGTTTTTTTTTGAGGAGAGTCAAGTTTATTAGGGCATAATTTACATACAGTATAATTCACCCTTTTTAAGTGCAAAATTCAGTGAGTTTTATGAATGTATCCAGCTGTGTAACCATCCCCACAGTCAAGATGTAGAACATTTCCATCTCCCTGAAAAGTCCCCTCGTGAGTCTCTGCAGTCAGTTCCCTCCCCTCCCCCCAGTCCTGGCAACCACGGCCCTGACTCCCACAGCAGAGGTCTGCCTCTTCCAGAATGCTGTGTAAATGGAGTCATTCAGTGTTTCGTGCCCAGCTTCTTCCGCTTAGCGTAATGTTTTTCAGATTCATCTGTGTCATTCGCATGTCAGTACTTCTTTCCTCTTTGTGCCTGGCTCCTATTCTATAGTACAGATACATCCCAGTTTTAGGATGCTTTTAATCCATTTACCGGTGACCAGTGGAAGGGGTTGTTTCCTGCCTTGGTGATTGTGAATAAAGAACAGCACTGTAGTTTCCAGCATGCATTCTTTCACATCCATCGTCTCGTCTGAAGCTCAGGACACCCTGAGCATTGGGTGTTGTTACACAAGTGTCTGAGAAAAAGCACACACCACAGGTACGCTTGCGTGAGGTAACATGGCAATAACTGGAATCTTGGTCCTCTAACTCTCAACTAGAAAGGGTTTTGTTTGGTTTTTATTAAGGTATAATCCACATTCCATAAAATTCCAATTAGAAAGGTTTTAATTGAACTTCCATAAATCAAGAAGTATTACGTAGTCAAACCCCAATGAAACATCTCCATGAATATGTCATTCTCACCCTGTTAAAGCAAAAGGAAGCTTAGGACAATCTAGTGCCAGGCAATAGGAGATTAGTTATGTGTGTTATGGTGTATGTATATAATGGAATAGCATGCAGCCATTGAAACTGATTTTGAAGAACACAGCATTGTGAAAAGGATTGTGGTCTTGATGTGTAGACCAAAAAATCAGGTTATGGGGCCGGCCCCGTGGCCAAGTGGTTAAGTTCGCGGGCTCCGCTTTGGCGACCCAGGGTTTCGCCAGTTAGGATCCTGGGCATGGACATGGCTCCACTCATCAGGCCATGCTGAGGTGGCGTCCCACATGCCACAACTAGAAGGACCCACAACTAAAAATATACAACTATGTACCGGGGGGCTTTGGGAGAAAAAGGAAAAAATAAAATCTTTAAAAAAAAACTCAGGTTACAAAACAGTAAGATCAAAGTGAGCCTACTCTTGTGAAAAATGTTTACATGGAAACATACTGAGTGGAGAAAGTGGATACACAGGAAAATATTATCAGTGGTTGTTTCTGAGCCCTGGAATTACAGGTTTTTAATTTTTAATTTTGCTTATTGATGGTTTCTAAATTTTTCAATATAAGCACAAATTAGTATGCTCTCTATACAGAAACTGATATATAATAATTTACATCTGAAATTCACAGTGTTATAAGCCCAGGTGATCTCAATAGGATAATTAAATTTTAAAAATGAATAATGAAAAAACAAACAAATTACTGCACTCTATTTATAGGGATAATGGGTGAAACATGCAGTGTAAAAAATTCAAACAGAACTGAGAAAGATGAAAAATACAACAGCTTCCTTCCCTCCCCCCAGATTGCTAAGAATTGTTATTTTTGTAAAGCATTTTTTTCAACCAAAACAACTGAACTTCCTCCACACCGACTACCTGAATTGTTTCTAGGTGGCTTGTCCCTCACGAGGCCACGATGTCCCCCACAGCTGATCTGGCCATGACCTGGGTGTTGTCTTCACTTCCTCTGGCAGGTGGTCCCGCTGCTCTCTCATGAGCCCTCTGGAACCTCCTCCCCATGTCGTTTCGTTGCTGCTCCCCTGGGTCAGACCCTGAACATCGTGACAGTACGTTAGATTCAGAAAAGCTTTAGTCATATCACTCTTCATAAAATCAAGGAGGGAAAGAAAGAGAGAAGCTCTAGCCCTCCGCCTCCCAGAGCTCGCACGCCCTCCTTAATTCTTCCTGCTAACGTGGTAGAATGAGTCTGAGCTTTGGAGTCAGACTTGGGTTCAAATCTGCCTCTTACCATCTGTTTCCTGGATGTACTCATTCGGGGAGAATGTCGGCCACTCGCTGTGTGCCACCTCCGGCACTCAGCAGCGTGTGACCTGGAGGAGGTTCGCTTCACCTCCCCGCACCGCTGAGGTTCATGTATAAAGAGGAGATGGCGTCTGCCTCACAGGGTCATTGTGCGGGTGGAGTGAGGTGGTCTCTGGGGGGCCCCACGCCCGGTGCCTGCCTCCAGCGGTGCATCGTAACCACTACCACTGTCTTCCGTTGTGAGTACTAAGCCATGGTATTCAGAGAGAAAGGGAAGCCAAACAAATTCATTGTCAGTAGGTGGCTACCCCATACCCTGGAAATTCTCACCCAGGACTAAATGAACGGCTAGCCCAGTGGTTCTCATAGTGTAGTCCCAGAACCAACAGCGTCAGCATCACTGGGAACTTGCTAGAAATGCACGTTGTTGGGCCCTGCACTAGACCTCCTGAGTCGGGAGCTCTAGGGTGGGACCCAGTGCTCTGTGCTCAACCAGCCCTTGGAGGTGATTATGATGCTCACATCAGAACCGTCCCCTGCCTTTGAGAGACCCTTAAATACGTCTTTAGTGAACATGGAATGTGGCCAGCGCAGTGGGGTCCCTCCAGGATTCTCGCTGCAACAGAGACACCTCTGGACTGCGGGTGTGGAGCCCTGAAATCACCCTGAAGTTAGGGACATGCCCTGAAACACCCTAGCTGCCCTCAGGAACACCTTATGACTCAGCTCCCTGAATTTAGTGAAGAGTTTCATCGGTCCTCTTGGATCAGGGGTCTTCGGCTGGTGCGAGGCTTCACTGGTGCCTCCGGCTGGGTGGCGGGGGGGGGGGGGGGGGGTGACAGATGCTCCCCTTCACACTCTGGCACATTTGGTTCAATCAACGGTTCTTTGAGCTGCTCCTTATATTTACAGCAGCCCCAATTTCAAATATTCCGCCCATTTGACCCTTACCCTTGTTAGATCTTTGGCTTGGAAGTAATGGTCCCTGTAACTGTGTACAAGGCATGGGGCTGGGGTGGTGAGGACGCAGTGAATTAGGAGACCTGGCCTCCCATCCTCAAGGAACTTGAAATCAAGTTCAAGAAACTCAAGCAACACACAGGAAACTGTAAATCCACGTGGGCAGGCTGTGAGGGGTGGACGAGGAGGACACTCGTGACAGCACCTGGCAAGGAGAGACAGCGGGTGTCGGGGAGGCCTGGCTGCAGGTTGGGCGAGAGTCAAGGAGCAGTGGCTTTGCCCTGACAAGCCTGGAGGAGGGGTCTCAGGCCACACTTCCCCTTCACGCGCCCTCGTGTTGAGGGAGATGGAGAAGCTGCGTCTGGCCTCTTTGGAGAGACCCATTTACCTACTGTTGACTAAATAAAGGCTTAGGGAGGCTTATAGAATAAGACGGCTTTCACATCAAAGGGCTCTTACAAAACAGCTTGGTGATGACTTAAGTACAAATGAATCAGAAACAGATGGACTCAATTTCCTAGAAAATACCCCTGGGCTCCAACAAGAAGAGGGAACGTGCTCAACCAAAGGCATTGTGGGTTTTTGCTGATCCTAAAATATGCTCAATGATTTTGCCTGAAACAGAGCCGAGATGCTGGGACACCGTCGGGCTCCAAGTCATTAGAAAGTCCAGGTGGAACCCTGCCAGCGAGTCTAGCAGACTCCCAGCAGCCCCTCAGCAGCCCTCCTCAGGGTCTGGAAGGAGACCCGCCCACTTGGTCCTGCTCTGGGTGTGCGGGCTGGACAGGAGCACCAGAGTAGACCTTTTCCACGTCGGTTCCCTGACTGTAAAATGCAGGAGCTCATTTATTTATTTATTTTAATTTTTTTTTTGAGGAAGATTAGCCTGAGCTAACATCTGCTGCCAATCTTCCTCTTTTTGCTGAGGAAGACTGGCCCTGAGCTAATATCTGTGCCTATCTTCCTCTACTTTATATGTGGGACGCCTGCCACAGCATGGCTTGCCAAGAGGCGCCGTGTCCGCACCCAGGATCTGAACCCGCGAACTCCTGGCTGGCGAAGCGGAACATGCACACTTAACCACTGCACCACTGAGCCAGCCCCAGGAATTCATTTAGATGACCTCCGAAGGCCTTTTCAGGACGTATTCCGTGAGTAACCATAACAGCAACCATTGCCAGCAGTTGCTGAGTGATTCTTGTGCTGGGCGCTGCTTCGTTAAAGGCTGTCTGTTCCGTGGCTTGTTTTCCTGCTTTCAGCAGCCCTGAGTTAGAACCATAATTATCTCCATTGTACTGATGAGGAAACTGAGGCTCAGGGAAGTTAAAGGCCCAAGCTGGCACATGGTAGAGGCTGGATTTTAACCAAGTGATAAGGCATCTCTTGATAATTTCTAGCCTGTCAGTTCCTGGATTTCTTTTCTTTCTTTCTTTCTTTCTTTCTTTATTTTTTCCTTTTTCTCCCCAAAGCCCCCCGCTACATAGTTGTATATTCTTCGTTGTGGGTCCTTCTAGTTGTGGCATGTGGGATGCTGCCTCAGCGTGGTTTGATGAGCAGTGCCATGTCCGCGCCTAGGATTCGAACCAACAAAATACTGGGCCGCCTGCAGTGGAGGGTGCGAACTTAACCCCTCGGCCACGGGGCCAGCCCCCTGGATTTCTGTTCTTGTGGCCACCTTCTAGTACTTGGGCTGTCCTTAGTGGTCTCCCTTCTGACTGCCCTCCCCGAGACTCCCCCTTCCCAGAAGTCTTTGGAACCTGGCCAAAGTGACCTGAACACACTGGCCCTTGCTCACCCTCTGCTCCCCCAGATGCAGGGGCCTGCGTTAGGTGTTGGGGGCACATGGCCTTGCTCTCCGGGAGGTGGACAGCGACCCCAGGGCTTTGCACACATGCACTGGAGGGAGCACGGACACGCCCTGGGAACCCCGATGGAGCGCGTCTGATGGACTGGGGCGAGGCGCCAGCGGGCAAGGGCGGTGATGCGCTGCTGGGGGACAGTGTTGTCCTTGCATGGAGGTGGAAAGGGGCATGGCAGTTGTGGGCAGCTAGATGTAGTTTAAGGTGACGGGGGCCAGGGTGGACGTGGGGGAACAGCAGGAGAGGAGGCTGGGAAGATAGTTAGGGGCCAGATCCTACCAGGCGAGCCTTAGAACTCAGTCCTAAAGGGAGTCATGGAGGGCTGTTAAGCAGGAGAGGGACAGGAACATCTGTGCCTGGCCTTCTGGCCTTGCCTTCCTCCTCGCTCTCTCCTGGCCCGCGTGGGAGTGAAGGTCTCAAGGGCAGGGATGTGTCCAGCACAGCCCATGGTAAGTGCTCAGTCAGTGTCCACCAACAGTGCTGATGAGCACAGTTGGGTGGCCTTGACCCTGAACGTCCACCTCCCGCAAGAAGAACCAGGTCCTCTGACTTGGGTCAGTCAGAACAGTCTAGAAAGGAAGCATCTGGGCAGTGGTTCTTAACCCTGGCCGTGCTGTAGAGTCACCTGGGGAGTGGTGAAAACTCCAGTGTCAGGCCCCCAGCCCTCGAATCAGGATCTCTCGGGGCAGAGGGGCTGGCGTCAGCGTTTTCAGAGGCCCCTCAGGCAGTCCCAGTGCACAGCCGGAGTTTGGCATCACTGACATCAGAATCTCGTGGCACTCGCCCTGCCCCAGCCCACACCTGTGGGATCAGTCATCGTGGGATGGAATAGGGAGGGATCAGGGCATTTAGCAGGCTCTCTGGGTGATTCTGATGTCCATATAATGTTGAGAATCTTCGCTCCTGTCATTTGGATGTATTTCCTTGGCCTCTAACCTAGCCTGAGTCCTGAGGGGTGCTGATCAGAGGTTGATGGAAGGTACCAGACGCAGCTTGACATCCTTCTCGTGAACCAGCGAGTGTTTGATGACTCTGCAGCTCTCGAGGGCACAGACGATAGAAACAACAGCAGTTTGCAGAGTGTCTTGCAGCGTGCTCTCACACACCCTGCACAGCCCTGCTGTCAGGGAGCTCACCTGCGTGGGTGGGTGGGGCAGTGCAGCCATGGACAGGGGCTCCAAACTCCTGGCTCCACCCCACCCGCTAGTGCTCTTCCAGGCTGCTCTCACAAACATCAGATGAGAACGATGAAGGAAGAGGATGTGTCCTGATCATTTAGCTGGTTGACTTGTGGGGCTAGTCGGAGGATACAGGAACTTGAGTGCCAGCCTGAGGGGTTCTGACTGTACACAATGAGAAGTCATGCAGTTATTCATATCACGATTATTTATCGAGGGTCTGCTTCACACCCAGCATGTGCTAGGCCTTGGGGACACTATGGTGAGCAAAACCAACCTCATGGGCTTACTGTACGTGAGGAGACAGTAGATAGGAAAAGAAGTACATAATTAACTTGTAATGGTTAGGATGGAACTATTTTCATGCAAGGATAGGGAATATTGTGGTGGGGGGAGCTTCTTATGTGATCAGGAAAGGTCTCTCTGAGGAGGTGACAAGGAACCTAGTCTTGTAGGATGATAAGGAGCCAAACATGTAATGAATGGAAAGCAGAAGGGGTGGCAGGTGCAAAGGCCCTGAGGCAGGCTTGGTGTGTTTGAGAAACAAGGAGGCCAGAGTAGCTGGAGAAGGAGAGTCAGGGGGAGTGTAATAGGGGCAGAGATGAGCAGGGTCCAGGCTCCCAGGGCTGTGATAAGGAATTCAGTTCTTCAGCGGGAGAGTAACCTGCGTTTTATCTCCAAACGAAGAGAGTGCATCAGGGTTTGAGTGATGGGAAATGAGAACAACTTCTTCTCTGTGGACTATCAGGCACATTTCAGGGACATGGGCTTCACATTTGAACTCACGTATGACCCGGGACAAGTCACTTCCCCTCTGCCAACCTCAGTTCTCCTTTGTGGGAGGATTGACCGGCAATGATCTGTGTCCAGGGAGGTGTCCTGGGAGCCTCGAGCTATCCGAACAGAAACTGAAGATAGAGAAGTGCCCACCACAGTGGCTGTGACAGTGAAAACCTTTTGGAAGCCGTGTCACTGACATTTGTTCATAATTGAGTGAAGTCGCTGCTCTTCTTGACTCTGCTGTTGTCCCCAGGGCAGGCGACCAGTAAATACTGATTTACCAAGGCTGAGCCTGCCTTATTTCACACTGGTCTCATTCGTCTTTCTCCCAGGAGAAAAGTGTGAAGTGGCTGGGGAGCGCTGGGCGAGAGGGGGCTGGAGGCTGGCTGGGGACAGTGGTTGGGGTGAGACCAGGAGCTGGGCGCTGGGAAGGTGTCATTTTTTATGAATGATTTCCTGACAGGTAGAGAGGCTGACTCAGCTGGCAGCCTCCCGTGGGCTGGTGTGTGGGGCCTGCTCTTCCGGAATACTAATCGGCCTGGGGCAGCTGGCTGGGGAAGGAAGGGCCTCCGGTGGGGAGGGCGACCGTGCATCTTTGGCGGTTTTTCTCCCCCAGAGCTTTTCTTAGCTTGTCCAGGGTGGGCTGGGGGAGGGAGCGGGACCCACCCCTCTCTCTCCTCCTCCTCCTCCTTCTCCTCCCCCTCCTCCTCCCTTTCCTTCTCCCCTCCTCCCTCCCCTGCTCCTCCTGAGAGGCCTGCTGTCAGCAGCTTTCAGCTCTGCTGCCACCTCACGCCTGCCCTGCGCTGCCTTCGCAGACGCGTGTCTGTGGGAGGGGTGAAGGCTGCTCCCCAGAACCCCTCCTCCGTGCACCAGCCCCTGGGAGCTCTCTCCCCAGAGAATCCCCTCACTGGCTCTGTCATCTCCCTCAAACCAGAAAAACCCTTCCAGAGAGAAGCCCTGTGCTGGTGGCCGGCGTGGGAGGAAATCCAAGCCTGTCTCAAAGCCTGGACAGGAGACGTGTGTCTCTGAGCTTGGGTGTCTTTGCCATCAGAGAGGAAGAGGGCAAGGGAATCTGTGGAATGTCTGACCACCTACTGGGCATCAGGAGGGCCTGCCAGGGGCCCGGTGGTGGAGCTTTCCATCTGGTAGACACCTTATTTCATTGAATTCTTACTGCAACATTAAGAAACAGTTATTATTTCCCCCATTTTACAGATGAGGAAACCAGCTCCGAGAGGGAAGTTCATTTGCCCCAAGTCACACAGCAATTAATCGAGGGAGTGAGGCTTCAAACCCAGTCTACTCAGCCCCAAAGCCCTGCCTTACACTTCACTCCCTGCCTCTTGGAGGGAAAGCCTGTGAAGAAGGGGAATTTGGAGGAAGACCCCCCCCCCCCCACCTTATTGGCACCAGAAGCGAAGCAGGGGATGTGGGAGTCAGGGACTCGAGTGGAACTTGCTGTGTGACCTCAGGCGACTGTGCCCTTTCTGTGCCCCTCCGTTTCCCCGTCTGCACCAGGAAAGGTTAAACTGGATGCTCCTGAGAGCCCTGCTAATGCCAGCATTTTCCTTCTGAAATCGCCTCAGCGAGGCCCAGAGTTCTGACGAGGACGGGGCACTGGCTTGCCTAAGGGTCCTGACGGCCGCGGCCACCGGAGCCCCTCCCTGCGGGCCTTCCCCTCACGCTCTGAGGCTGCCCAGCTCAGGGAGGGAGAGGCACTGCTGGTGAACGGAAGCCGAGCCCAACCCCAGCTTTGCCTGGAAGGGTCACGTGACCTTGGGCAAGGCACTGGCCCACCCGGGCCTCAGAGAACGGCCCCTCGCCCGCGTCCCGTGCCCTGCCTCCGTCGTGAGGGCTCAGGAGATATTGGGAGGCCAAGGGCTCTGGGACGCCCACCTGGTGCCCTCCCTCTCAGGGTCGATTACATTGGGCCCTGGGCAGCAGCCGCAGGCCGTGGGAGTGGACGGAGGAGGCGGCCTCCGGAGGGCCAGGAGATCTGGTTGCTGAGGAGCATCTGGGTCAAGGTCTTCTCCCCACAGGCTTGTCTGCATGGTGAGTCAGGACTGCCCCCCTCGTCCTGGTCTCTGTGCCACACCCTGGGAAGGGGCGCCCCTGCTGGCCGAGATGGGGCAGAGTGGCAGGGTGGCTGGTGATGCTGGAGATAAGATGGAATAAGTTGGCGAGTTAAGCACACGGGGTTCCCAGAGGCCCCTGGCGGTAACACCTTAGGGAACATCTCTGGAACCATCCTGCAGGCTTCCTCCTTCCAGACCTGCCTTTACTGCCTGGGGACCATTGGGAAGATGCTCGCCTCTCCATACCTGTGCCTCGGTGTCCCCATCTCTGATATGGGAGCAATGCCTTCTCTGGGGCTGTTGGAGGAGCACATGAAGCCAAGTGTGTGTTGTTCTTTTTTTCGGGTGTACATCATTATATTTCAGTTTCTGTGTAGATTGCATCATGTTCACCACCCAAAGAATAATCAAGTGTGTGTTCCTGGCACCCACGGTGACAGCCATCGCCTCTGGGGTGGCTGTCACTAGCAGTGGCATTATGCCTCCCCCAGCGCACCTCTCGCATTATGCTGGACTCTGCTCCCTGGATGGGGGCCACTTTCTCCTTTGTCCCCTGACAGTACCCCGACGGGACTTCTCTCTGAGCACCTATACTGTCCTTGCTTCTTTGTGTGTCTGTCTCCCAGCTAGCCCTGGAATTCTAGGACTGTGACCCCACAGCCGACACCTATTGTTGCTGGCTGGGTGTGTTGACCATCTTGGCAGGGGGCGAAGCGGGACAGGGCTCTGCCCCACTTCTAGACCCCAGGGTACTACTCTGCGCCTCCCCCTCTCCTCGGGTTGCTGGTGGGAGCGTGGGGGTGACGTGGTCATTCAGTCACCTGTCGCATCAGGAGAAGCAGAGTTTCGCCCAGACTGCCTGGGGAAGGAGCCCGGCTGCCAATCACCACTTCCCCTTCAGTCACACCTGCCGCATCCTGAGCTGGTGGTTTGTGTTCCTCTGTGAGAGCTGATAAACTCTCCCCAGAGCCCTGCCCCCTCACACCTCCCCCAGCTTAGCTTTCTAGAAGGCCCCAAACCTAGAAGGTGCTTGATCTGTCGTTGCCGGCTGGCTGCATGCTCGTGGGGCGGGGTTTTCCTCCCCAGGGACCAGCAGGGTAGAGAGGAGAGCAGTTTGAGTCAGATCCAAAAACTGCCAGAGACCTGAGCTGCAGCTCGACAGGCTTCACCGTCGAGGTCTGAGCCGGACGGTACTAGGAGGGACACAAATCGGAGGGGGCACCGATGTGAGGAGCTGGGTTCAGAGCTCTTGGGAGCACCTGACACTCTCAGCACAGCCAGGACCCGGCATTTCTGTGACAGCTCTAATCAGCGAGGGCCGGAAGAGACAGTGGGGATGAGACGAGACGCAGCTGCTGCCAGACTGGCGCTGCATTTGGGGTCACACTCGGAGCCGGGTGGCCTCAGACAGTGTCAGTGCAGCCTCTGTGCTCCCTGAGCCCCGACCCTTTTCCAGGCACTGGGCTACATCCGGGAGACAGCAAGATCCAGTTCCACAAATGCGTGTTGAGCACCCACCACACACCAGCCCCGGGGTCTCTGAAATGGACAGGATGCAGCCTCTGCCCTGGGAAACCCCAGGGTGGACACGTGACCCACACCAGGTGATTCAGAACCATTCGAACAGAGGGTTGGGCATCCTTGGGGGGCGGGCAGGTAGGAAGGGAGCATCTCACTAGCCACGGTGCCATGTGCGAGTCACCTGGTTCTGTGCCTCCGTTTCCCCATCTGTCAGGCAGTCCTGCATGATCCAGCCTCTGCTTCGCCTCTGGCCTCATGTCTTGCCAGCCTCTCCATCACTGCATCTGATGCTCTGGCCTCCGGGGTACTCCCAGGCCAACTCTTGTTAGCCAGGTCTCGGCTCAAGTGTCCTCTCCTCCAAGAGGTCCCCCTCCACTTGCCTCTCATCTCCCCTCCCCCACGTTCTCTATGACGCTTGCCTCGGGTGTGACAGTATGTTTATATGTTGTCCTTTTCACTGTCTTTCTCTTTCTAGCCTAGAGCTTGGCATTGAATAAATAATTGTTGAATGAGTGAGTGAATGAATGAATGAACAGGTGTGCCAAATCCCACAGGGCCTTGCTCACCACGCCAAGTGCAATCCTGGAGGTGGGAGGGCCGGAAGGATTTCAAATAAGGCCGCAACACCACGACCAGAACTGTGTTGTTAAAAGGGCTTCCTGTCACCCCGTGAGGGGGGAGGAGAGAGGGAGGCAGGAGACCAGAGGAGAGGCCATCGTGGTCTCCTTCCCCTCTCCCCTCTTCCCCTCCAGGCCTCACCCCTCCAAAATGGGGTTTTGTCAGCTCAGAGCCCGGTTCCTCATGAACTGTCACTGTAAACAGCCCGGAGGCCAGGAAGAAGATTCTTTTTTATTATTTTTTCCTCCTTGAAAGACTAGCTTAATGAAAAACTGCCGCACTGGGGGAGAGAAGAGAAAGGCCCTGCACGCCCGAGCTGAGGGGGGCGCTCGGCTCCTCTAGACAGAGCGGAGGCCCAGAGAGGGACTCCCGCTGGCCCGGAGCATCCCTGTGCACCTCAGGGCGGGTGCTGGACGCACATTGTGCTTGAAAGAGTGCACACCGGGAGTGTCCTCGTCTTGGAGCAGTCTGGCCCTGAAGGAAGGGAGGGCTCTGCAGGAAGCACACTGAGCCTTTGTGGGGCAGGAGGAAAACCCAGGGGCACCTAGAAACTCAGAAGGACTGTCTCGAGGGAGGTTGGGTCCTGTGAGGAGGCGTCCCCACTTCCTGTCGCTGGGTGGGGATGGACTGATCCCAGGGCAAGCGGGGGCCTCTGTTAACCAGCTGTGGGCAGAGCCCTGCTCTTTCTCTGAGCCTCAGGTCCTGGCCCTGCGGTGGGGTGGGTGCTTCGCAGAGGAGAGGGGTGGGAGAGACCTGTTGGTTGATGACTTTATCTGAGTGCCCCCCACGGAGGTGAGGAGGTGAGGGGTCCTTGTGTGGACTCCTGAGGTAGAGACGCTATGATGTGTGGGGAGGGGGCAGTGTGGGGGAACTGTGGCCCACCAGGAGGGCCCCCAACCTGAGGCAGCCAGGGGGTACAGAGCCAGGGGCCTGAGGGAACAGGATGAGGGCAGGCTCACAGGAGGCGGGCAGGAAGGAGTGCGCTTAGAGACACAGAATAGGCACAAACGCAGAGAGCAGAGGAGGCCGAGGAGAGCGTAGAGGGGGGAGATGCAGCAAAGCCTGAGGTCAGGGCTTCCTTCATGGACGTCATGTAGGTCCCTCTGCGCCCCAGGTCTGCATGGTTTGTTTATGGCCTTGGCTGTGCAGGGCCTGTTTCCTCACCTGATCATGGGAACAATAAGATTTCTAGCACCTACTTGTCGTGAAGCCCACGAAAGGCATTGTCCAAGTCAGCTTCCAAACTCTAATGAACTGCATTCTGACCGAGAAGCTTTGAGAGACGAAGACCTGGACGGCAGTCAGCTCGGCAGGACAGTGTAAGGAGATCAGAGTTAGAATTGCCCTTTTTTTGGTAAAGGGCCTTGTTGGTGAGGAAGGGCAGAGAGGATGCAAAACATGTGGACGTTATCTGTAAGGAAACCTTCCAGGGTGGGATGGGCTAAAGGAGCGGCCGTCCCTGGAGAGGGTCCGGCCTTGTCCTGTGAACCCGGGCTGCCCGGCCGGGCTCTGACCTGACGGCGCCCCCCAGCGGACAGTTCTAAAACTCCTGAATGTTTTCCCGCTTGCTTTTTCTCCCTTATTAGAACAATGTATTGTACTGTTTTCCTGAGTACCAAACTGATAAATCCAAATACAACATATTTTCTGTAGGACGGATTCCTAGAAGCACCAGAGCTGGATTGCTGGACACAAGCATTTTTCACGCAGGCCGGTTACATCTAAGTGTCTTTCCCAAAATGCACACCAATGTGCAGTCCTTTTTTGTTTCATTTAAACATAAACACCAAGATGACACTGGGTGGATTGCTTCCTCTGCAGTGTCCTGTCCATAAAGTGAAAGAGATGGGTTGGAAAAAAAAACACACGGAGAACCAATCTTCTCTGAGTAGCATGCCCGCCCTGGCTGGGCACTCACGGTGGTGGGGGTGGTGGTGGTGGGGGGTGCCTGGTTAGACCCCCCACGGAGCCGGCCACGGCTGGGGGACTTGCCAGGCAGTGACCTGCCCAAGGTCACACAACCCCTGGGTCTCAGCTGGCTTTGCTCCCCCAGCCTGGCTGATCTCCAAACCCTTTGTGCCCTGGCTCCCTCACCCGGCTCCCCAGTTTCTTCACTCGTTCCACCCGCGAACAGCTCTGCGTGGCTACCGTGGCCAGGCTCTCTGCTTCATGTTGGGGACACCACCATGAGCAAAAGCAGATGTGTCCCCGCACACTTGAAGAATCTCACAGATAAACGTGTGATTACAAATGGAGCCGAACGGCTGGGCGCGAAGCACAGACCAATGCAGGGTGAGGGGACCTGCAGTGGGCCAGGCACTGCCTCTGTCTTTGTCCTGACAGCAGGGTGGGGGTGACCGCTCATGGTCACAGGGGATGACTGAGTGAAAGATGGAGCGGAAGGATCAGTGTGTGCTTTTGAAGCTGTTGTCTGAGGCTCCCTGTCCCTCATGTGTCCCCTGGAGCCGCACCTGGGCCTCTGGGCCCGGGACCTGCGGTGGTTGGGGCTCCCTGATGTGGGGAGTGTGTGGCCGTTGAGCCCACCTCCGGCAGCTAGGTCTGAAGTGCCGGCCACTTCCGCCCTTTGCTCTCGATGTGGTTGGTGATGGGGCTGAGACATCTCGGGCCAGCATTGAGGGGAGCGGGAAGGGGCAACTGGACTGTCCCAGCTTGTCTGTGGTTCGGAGGGCCCAGCGCTGCCTCTTCCTGCCATTCGTCCCAGCCCTGGGTCTTATCAGGAGGGACTCTTTCCAGAGCTTCTCCTCGCCCCTTCTCCCCGCTTCCCTTCCTCACCCTCCCCCCAGGCTGTGTGGTGAGACAGAGAGGTGCCCTTCCTTTATGGACACTCCTTTTCAGCCCTGCGGGTCCTGCTGGTTTCCATTCTTCCCCTTCGCAAGTACTTTGGGGTCCCCCAGGCCTGACACCAGCATTGCCTCCCCGTGTCTCAGAGCCTGTTTCCCACCCAACAGTGTTTACCAGGGCCACATTTTCTTCACTCGTGCATCCACTGATGGACGTGTGGGTTGTTCCCACCTCTTGGCTGTTGTAAACAACGCTGCAGTGAAACACGGGAGGGCGAGTACATTTTCAAGAACCTGATTTCAGTTCTTTTGGAGAAATCCCCAGAAGTGGGATGGCTGGGTCATATAGTAGTTCATTTTTAATTTTTTTTGAGGAGCTTCCATACTGTTGTCTGTAACAGCCGCACCATTTTACATGCCCACCAACAGTGTGCAAGGGTTCTCTTTTTTCCACATCCTCCCACACCTGTTAACTCTTGTCTTTTTGATAACAGCCATTCTAACTTGTGTGAGGTGATATCTCGTGGTTTTGATTTGTGTCTCCCTGCTGAGCACCTTTTCGTGTACCTGTTGGCCATTTGTATGTCTCTTTTAAAGAAAAGTTTCTTCGGGTCCTTGGCCCATTTTTCATTTGGGTTATTTGATATTTTTGCTATTGAGTTGTGGGAGTTTCTTGTACATTACCCCCTTATCAGATAGATGGTTTGCAAATATTTTCTCCCGTTCTGTAGGTTGCCTTTCTGTGTTGTGGATTGTTTCTTTTGCTGTGCAGCAGCTTTTTAGGTTGATATAGTTCCACTTTTCTATTTTTGCCTTTGTTGCCTGTGCTTTTTGTGTCAGATCCAAGAAATCGTTGCCAAGACCGATGTTGTGAAACTTTCCCCCTATGTTTTCTTCTAGGAATTTTATAGTTTCAGATCTTACATTTAAGCCTTCTATCCATTTTGGGTTGATTTTTGCGTATGGTGTAAGATAAGGGTCCAATTTCATCCTTTTGTATCCAGTCTACCCAGCACCATTGGTTGCTTGTTTTTTTGTTTTTTTGCTGGTTTTTTTTTTTTTTTTTTTTTTGCTGAGGAAGATTTGCCCTGAGCTAATATCTGTTGCCAGTCTTCCTCTTTTTTTTTTTCTTTTTTTTTGCATGTGAGCTGCCACCACAGCATGGCCACTGACAGATGAGTGGTGTAGGTCCGTGCCCAGGAACCGAACCCCGGCAACCAAAGCGGAGCACACCAAACTTAACCACTAAGCCACTGGGGCTGGCCCAGTTGCTTGGTTTTTAAGGGCCTTCCTGGCAGAATAACACATTTTCAGTTCTTTGCAGATTCCCCCTAAGTTTCTTTAGAAATATTACTGGTCTGTGAAATCCTGTGAACAAAACTCTCATAGCTTTATTATGGGGACAAATTATATTTTAAAGATCAGGGCATGTTGGCCAGTATACACATGGCTCTTACGAGAAGAGTGGATCAGTCAAGAATGTTCCAGAAAATCTGGGCCATAGGGCCCATGTCCTTGGAGGCCACATCCCAGTCTGACTGGTAGTTGATTTCTTCTCCCCAGTCAGACTGTGAGCACTTTGGAGTTCAGGATTCCACCGAGTAGGTGCTCACTTAACATTCATTCATGTCCACACAGCCAGGGGCGCTGAGATCAGAGAGGTGAAGCCCTTCACCCACATCACAGAGCAGCTCAGGCAGAGGCAGCCAGGCCCAGGTTCTCCCAGCTCTGGGGCCAGCACTGTTTTTGTTTTTTGGGTTTTTTTTGCTGAGGAAGATTGGCCCTGAGCTAACATCTATACCAATCTTCTTCTATTTTGTATGTGGGTCACCATCACAGCGTGGCTGCCAAGTGGCGTAGGTCCACACCTGGGACCAAACCTGGGCTACTGAAGTGGAGTGCACCAAACTCAACCACTAGGGCACGGGACTGGCTCAGCCCAGCACTGTTTTGACTGCCCTGTTATTAACACGTGGCTCTCTGCCTGCCCTGCTTAAAACCTTCCTCACCCTGTGGCCCAGAATGGCTGAGAAGGAGCTTTTTCCTTCTGAACTGGAAAGCTTGACTTTGTAGAGATGGGGCTTATACCATTTAGTGCCTCCCCAAGCTGCCGGCATGGCACCTGACACCCAGGGAGAGCAGGGTAAATGTCTGAACGAAGCGATGACCAGCAGTTTCAGCTGAGAGGCGGCTCAGAGCCAGAAAGTCGAATATTTAGATTCTGCTTCCTGCTCTGCCTCAGGTTTGCCGTGTGACACTGGACAGGTCCCTTCCTGTCCCTAGGCCTTGGTTATCTCATCTGTTAGTAATAACAGCAACAATAACAATAGATAACGTAATGAGCACCTCCTACGTGTCTGGCACTGCCCTGAGCACTTTTCTAAGTAGAAACCCATTTACTCCTCCCAGTCACTGCAGAGACAGAGATTATTAATGCCTCTGGTATACAGATGAGGAACAGAAGCCCAGAAGGGTTGAGTATCTTGTCCAAGGTCACACAGCTAGTTAGAAGGGCAGCAGGGTTTCAAACCCAGGTAGGCTGGCCCCAGAGACCACCTCATCACTGTGTGATACCCAGCATCCAGAAGATGGATCTTTCCTCGCTCAGAACCACAGCGATTCTATGAGATACAGAAAGTGGCAGCTGTTTCAGTTCTAGGCCTGTGGCAAATGTTTCTGGTTGAGTTCCTTTAGGGTTTGTTAAATAGAAATAAGCAGATCTCTTCTGGGAAGGAAGGTGACTGTTACGACAGGGTCACTGGAGAGGAATTTTGGCAGAGAGGGAGAGAAAAGAAATGGTAAGTCCTGTCTCCCTGTCTCTCCACGGCCTCGTCAGCGCTCCCTGCAGCTCCACGGCAGCTGCCCAAAACCAAGTCCGGGCCAACTTTGGCCCTCACCTGGGCATCAATCTGAGCAGCCAGCATCACCTGCTCTGAATCTTTCCAGGTGGTGGCCAAAGTCAGCCTGAAAGGACAGCAATGGATCACGTCCCGCCCCCCCCCCCCCCCCCCCACAGCCTTCCCATGGCTTCTCGAAGCTCTTGGAATAAAACCCAAGGCGACTCCCCTGCCCACCTCTCCGACCTCATCTCATTCCTCCGCCCTCCGCTCACCAGCCTGTAGCCCTGCCCTGTCCCGACCCGTGGCCACTAGCCAGATGGGGCTGCTGAGCACTTGGAATGTGGCCAGTCTGAACTGAGATGTGCTTGTCCGTATAAAATACACCCAGGGTCTCGAAGCCATGCTACAAAAAGAGAGGATATAAAAGATCTTGTTAATAATTTTTATATTGATTAGATGTTGAAATGATAATATTTTAGATACATTGGGTTAAATAAAATATGTTATTATAGTGAATTTCACTTGTTTCTTTTTCCTTTTTTATTGTGGCGACTAGAAAATTGTGAACGCCATCTGCGGCTCCCGTTCTGTTCCTGGTGGGCAGTGCTGCTCTAGCCACACTGGCGTGCGTCCACCATGGACCAGGCCCAGCTCTTCCCAGCCCCAGGCAGACGGGCCCTCGGATGCCTCCCTGCAGCTCTTCTCCCCACCCCTGTAGCTGCCACCATCACCGAGAACCCTTCTGTTTCTTATCTTTCTTCCCCGGTGGAGTGCAGGCTGCCAGCGATCTGCTCCTGGGCCGGCACCTGGCTCCAGGCTGGCCGGAAGGCCACGTGGTCCGGCAGAGGCCTGGGGGAGGGAAGGGTGGGAACGGGCCATTCCTCAGCCTGGAGCCGTGGGAGGGCGTCTTCAGCCGGAGGGCTCCACCTGCCGCTGGTCAGGGTTTCCCTGAGACGGGAGGAGGTGATCAGCAGCTCTGAGCAGAGCACACCGGCTGTAAGGGGCTTTGGGCTTTTCATGGGGTCCTGGGAACCTACTGTGACAGTAGGACCAGGGTGTGAAGCCCCTCGGGCTTCCTCATAAGAACTCATCTGGCAGCCTGGGTCAGTTGTCTGTGCACCAGGCCCTCTGGAAACGCCGGTGGAGCCGAGGCAGACTTGGGCTCAGCCGAGGACCCCAGGGTCCATCTCGGCCCTACTGCTCACCACACAGTGACCTCGGCAGGTCACTCAGCTCCGCTCCAAATGAAGATCAGCTCCCTGCCTGGGCCGATGAGGATAACAGGGAGAGCTATATGTCCAGTGTCAATGGGGCACAGTGTGGGGACACATAGGTGCTCAGGCCATCACAACGTCCTCTTGACCAGCATCCCCTCCCCACTGTCAGCCACCTTGCAGGACACTCGCCACAATGGGGGTGGAAACAATGCATGGCCTCAGTTCCTGAGCCGGAGGGCCCTCTTGAGGGGAGGACGGCTGGTCATCGCCTGGTTCTGTGTTCGTCCTGAGGACCCCTCCTCTGCCAGGATCTGGAGGAGGAGGAGATACCACCATTTCAGTGCAAAGGGCCTGTGGGTTTAACTGACCACAAGCTCAGAGTGAGCCAGCAGGTGACCTGACTGCTAAAATAGCCCAGGAGGAGGCAGAAGCTTCCAGAACCGGAAGAGGGCAGCTGGGATCTCGGCTGGAAGGAAGCTAGGGCACTGTTCTTGGAACTCACCCAACTCCAGAGAGCAGGGAGCTCCTTCTCTGGAAGCCTCTGCCTCAGTGCAGACCCTGTGGGTGAGGCCGGGGTGGGGCAGGAGGAGGTGCGGGGGAGGAGAGGCAGGGCTGGATCTCCTGGAGCACAGGAGCTCGGAGGCGACGCTGCATTCTTACTCTCTGTCCTCATCCAAACACTGCTCTCGAGTGAACCCACATAGCTTTTCTAAGACGGGGTCAGCGCCCCTGGGCTTTCACCTCTCAGGTTAGAGGAAACCCTGGATTGGAAGGGCCCAGGGAGACCAGGCGGGCCAGGCCCTCCATTCCCACACGGGGAAGCCGAGAGTCTGCCCGAGGCCCACGGTGAGTGAGAGGGTGACAAAGGCCTGCTCTCCTGCAGCCCTCCTGCTGCCCTCAGCAGCTCCCACAGAAGTGCAGGGAACAAGCAAAAAGGCTGCCCTTGTACAGTAGGTAGTGAATGTCCCCATTCTCAGCCCTCGAGAGGATCATCTCCCAGTGTCCCCAGCCAGGAAATTTACAGCCTACAACTGAGCCTTCCGGAAGGCCCTGGGCAGGCCTGGGCTCCAAGTGGGCGGTGTCGGCTGGTGAATTCCACGAGCTCTGAGCTGGCTGCCCTGGGCCTCCAGGTCCCTCAGCTCCCGCCGGGGCTGGGCCAGCCATTGAGGACGGAGCCCAGAGGCCACTCAGCTCGGTGTGGAAGGTCGGTGGGGTGGTGGAGGGGATGAACTTGGGGAGGGGAAGCCCTCTATTCTCCTTTTCTGATTTATGTCTAATTATAAAAGCAATTCATATGCATTGTAAAATTTAGAAGCTGCAAAAAGGTGGAAAGGAGAAAACGAAAATCACCTGTCATCCATTGCCCAGCAAGCAATAACTGCCGTTGTTATTTTGTTATATTTCTCTCTAGTTCTGTTTTTCTGTAAGGATCACACATACGTGTACAAGTGTGTATTTTAATTGTAATCATACTGAATAGCTGGCTTTTCCCCTCCACATTACATTATATTGTGAACACTTTCTCACAGCGTTAAAATTTTTTTGTTATTTAATGGCTGTGTAATATTCTATTAATAATTTATTTAGCCATTCTCCTGGTTTTATTTTTTTTCATTCTCCTATTTTGACTCTTTTTTTACCAAAAGAATTTGACAGTTTTAAAATTCCACTTAAAAATATAAATCCGGCTTTATGGCTGCCGAGATGGAGTAGTTCTGGGGTGTCCTGTCTGCCATTCACACTGAAGGGGGCCCCTCGATTTAATATCTGGAGTAACGGCAAAGGTTGAGCGTTTGGAAAAAGTGAAAAGCAAAAAATTAAACCCGCCACACCTGGGGGCCTTAGGAAGGGAGCCCCCCACCATCCAGCAGCACTGTGCTATCTGGCTGTGCCCATCCTGGGCAGCATCCCGGGGCAGGGCTGGTGGAAAGGTCGAGCAGCCCCAGTTCACATTTTGCCTGGGCCACAAGTGGACAGTGTGGTCTGGGTGAGTCCTTGTACTGCCCCGATTCCTAGGCCGTCAAGTGGACCTTATGCTGAGCGGCTGGACTCAGTGCCCCAGTGCTGCCTCTGCGCCGAGATTGCTGTCAGTGGGGAGCAAAGGAACGAAGGGGTGATGGGGCCAGGTGGCCATGGGCAAGTGGCCCCCGCTCTGTAAGAGGCCTGGAGCCCCTCCCGGCTGGGCCATCTGGAATGGCGGCCCTTGTTGGCCTTCCGGCTGTCCAGACTGTATCAGTCCACACCCCTTTGAACAGCTCTGGCCTCCCTGGGGCCCTGATTTAGTCCCTGGGGAAGGCACCAGTCGGGGTCCCCCACCCTTCCTGGAACCAGGCCCGAGTATGACTCATGGAGAACCCCAAGGTCTGCTGCATCCCCCAACCCTTCCAGAGAAATTCCCCGTTGTATTCAGGGCCCAGAGGTCGAGCAGGCAGGGCTGCGGGAGGCTCGAGGCTGCACACCACTGGGATACAGGCTTCGGGAGGTCTGGGGCCTCGTGCTTCTCATTCACTTGGTGCCGTCAGTCCCCAGCACTGCGCCTGGCCCACAGTAGGCCCTCAGTAAATACTAGCAGATCAAGGCAAGTGCTGGCCTCTGTCTGCCTTGGTTTCCCTTTCCATTCTGCCCTGCTAGGCTGTGAGCTCTGTGAGAGCAGAGATGAGCCCGGTTTACCTGAGTCTTCAGTGCCCAGCAAAGACACTGGCATGTGGAAGGGCCCACGAATGCGTAAAGCAACAGAGAATGGATGGATTAACGAAGGTCACGTCCCAAGAGTCTGAACTCCCAATGAACGTGCTCCCTTCTCCCCACCTCCCCTCCACAGGGGCTCCCTTCCCTCCCTCTGCAGGGTTCTGGATGGTCCCTTCCTCTGTCCCTCCTTGGTTAACACTGACCACCAGGAACCTCTGAGGCTTCCTGGGTGTACAACTTTGGACGTGTCACTTGACCTCTCTGAGCCTCCATTGCCACTTCTGTAAAATGGAGCTCATATGACTCATTGAAGAGTTTGGGGAGACTTAGTACCCGATTGCACAGTTGGTGCCTGGCAGGTGGTGGCCCCCCCAGAAGAAGCAGCCCTCTTGCTGGCAGTGGCCTGGTCCTCTGTCCACAGCACGGGTGATCTTGGGCTGGGGCTACCCAAGGAGGCAGTGGAGGTTTACAGATCCCCTGAGACCCTGGCAGCTGTCCCTGGCACTGTGCCCTTGGCTCTGTCACTCGGTGTCCTTTCTCCTGCTGGGAAGGCACATGCTGTTGCTGGGGGGCTCGGCCGGGAGGTGGGCCCAGCTGCCCTGGAGAGCTGCTCTCCTGTGTCCCCTGCAGCGGGAGAAGGGGCTGTCTGTACTGCCTCAGAGAGCTTCCACCCAGGAAGCCCCAGCACAGGGTGGGACGGCAGCTGTGTAATGGGAGCCCCCCGTGCCCTCTCAGACTGTCACTCAACTCTCTGGGCCTCCAGACTTTAAGATGGGGGGAAATATAGTCAGCCTGAAGATTTGCAGGCCTCATGAGATGGTGTACAGGACAGCACTTTGGCCATTGTCACGCACGCTCCCGAGGTTATAAGACAATAACTCTGTTAATAGTACTAGGGGCTGCCCACAAGGGTGGGGAACGTGCCCACAGCCCCTCACGGCTGGGAGAGGCCGCCTGGCCCCACCACATAGTTGCTGTGGGATATGGACAAGTGACCTCCCTCTCTCAGCCTCAGTGTCCTCATCTGCAAGACGAGGGCAGCCACCCTCTCGGGTTCCTGGGAGGAGTCTCTGAGGCCGTGCACACCAGGGGTCCCGCCAAGTCCGGCCTCAGAGATAATGGCTGCTCCAGGCACCCCCACTTTCAAGCACCTGGGCCCAGTCATCTGGGATCCCCGGACCTCGGTTTGCCCATCTGTCCTATGAAGATGATGATCCCACCTGTGGCCTCAGGTCATCAGGAGAGCTCAATAAAATGAACCACGTCATCCACCTGGCATGAGGACCTGGCAGGTAGAAAGTGGTCATTTTGTTACTATTATGGGTTTTCTTGCTGATAGTGGCCAAGCCAGCCAGGTGACTGTCCCCAACACCCCCACACTCCCTGCCCAGGGCTTCTGCTCGCCCACGACAGGAGACTGGTACAGATGGGAGCAGAGTGACCCCCATCAGGCTCACCAGGCCAGAACTGCATGCCCACTGTCTTTGGAGCATGGGGCGTGTGGGCTGGCTGTGCAGCAGCTGCCACCAGCTGCCCAAAAGGGCCTGAGTCTCCAGGAAGCTGCTGGAGGGCTGGGCCTTGGGGTCTTGGCTAGGCCCTGGGGCGCCGAGCAGGCAATGAACCTTGATCTTCTCCTGAATGTGCCCCTGCCCCACCTCCCAGCTGCCCAGTCTGCCTTTCTGCTCACACGAAGTCAGAGCGCCAAGGGAATCCCTGAAGCACAGCAAATAGCCTTGTTGTTTTTTCTGGCTGTAAAAGTCATTCTTGTTCATTGCAGACAGAAATTAGAAAATTCAGAGAAATATAAATTAAGAGCACCCCAAATCCCAAACTTCCACCTGTTTTTGCGCATATACCCATATAGATTGCTTTCACAAGAAAGGAATCCTATGATATTTGCTTTTAAAAAATTGGGATGAACAGACTTTATTTTTTAAATCTTTTTTATTATAAAATATGACACATACAGAAAGACCATATAAAATAATCGTTCCACTTGATGAATTGTTATGAGGCACACACTCTGGGAACCACCACCCAGGTAAAGACTCTGCCAGCCAACGCAAGCCCTCAGCCTGCCCCGTCTCGGTCACACCACCTGCCTCTCCCAAGAGTTACCGTTATCCTGACTTTTAAGATCATCACTTTTTTGCTTGTTATCACCGCAGTGTGCATCCACAGATGCTATAATTTTGTCTTTAAAAAAAATCTGGGGGCTGGCCCACTGGCGTAGTGGTTAGGTTTGCTCGCTCCGCTTCAGCAGCCCAGGGTTTGCAGGTTCAGATCCCAGGCATGGACGTGGCACCGCTCATCAAGCCATGCTGTAGCAGACGTCTCACATATAAAATAGACGAAGATGGGCAAAGATGTTAGCTCAGGGCCAATCTTCCTCACCAAAAAACCCCAAAAAACAAAAACCTGTCTTTTAAGTCCCTTTGATCAACAGGTTTATTTTTTTAACTTGCTTTTTTTTCTGTTTGGCAGTATATCTTGGATCTCATCCATGTTAGTAAATGTGACTCTCCTTCTTAATCTTTTTTAATGACTCTGTTGTTCCATCCCAGGGATGAAGATAGCTGACCTGTCCCCCTACTGATGGGCGTTAGGTTACTCTCACACTTTTACTGTTACAAACGATACTGTGATGGAAATCTTTACACACATGTCCTTGTGCACTCGAGCAATTCCTAGAAGAAATTTCGAGAAGTGTGGTCATGAGTCCAAAGGACAGGCTCTTTTTTAAAAAAATAAATAAATAACAGCTTTGTTGAGATCTGATTCACATGCCACAGTTCATCCGTTTAAAGCGCACGATTCAATGGTTGTTAGTATACGCAACAGTCACCACAATCAATTTTAGAACATTTCATCACCCCATAAGGAACCCCATACCCATTTCTCCCCAATCCCCTCTCCCAGCCCTAGGCAACCACTGCTCTAAAAAACAATCTACTTCCTGTCTCTATAGACTTTGCCGTTCTGGACGTTTCATATAAATGAAATCATATGATACGTCACGTTTGGTGACTGACTTCTTGAGTGTAACGTTTTCAAGATTTATCCATGTCATGGCATGGGTCAGTGCTTCATTCCTTTTTGTTGCCGAATAATATCCCATTGAGGGATATACCACATTTTATTTATTCATTCATCAGTGGATGGACATTTGGGTTGTTTCTACCTCTTGGCTCTTATGAATAATGCTTCTGTGAACATTTGTGTAAGTTTTTGTGTGAATGTATGTTTTCATTTCTCTTGGATGCACACCTCCTAGGTATGGAATTGCTGGGTCACATGGTAATTCTGTTTAACCTTTTAAGGAACAGCCAGACTGTTTTCCAAAGCGGCTGCACCATTCTACATTCCTACTGCAGTGTGTGAGCATTCTGATTTCTCCACATCCTTGCCAACACTTGTTATTATTGTCTTTTTGATTATAGCAAACCTAGTGGGTGTGGAAACGCCGAGGTTTTGATTTGCATGTCCCCAATGGCTAATGACGTTCAGCATCTTTTCAGGAGCTTATGGGCCACTTGTATATCTTCTTTGGATCAATGTCTATTCAAATCACCTGTCCTTTTGTGTGTGTGTGTGTGTGTCTGTGTGAGGAAGAGTGGCCCTGTGCTAACACCTGTTGCCAATCTTCCTCTTTTTGCTTGAGGTAGATTGTTGCTGAGCTAACATCTGTGCCAGTCTTCCTCTATTTTGTGTGGGACGCTGCCACAGCATGGCTTGATGAGCAGTGCTAGGTCTGCACCTGGGATCTGAACCTGCGAACCCTGGGCTTCCAAAGCAGAGGATATGACCTTAACCACTATGCAACCAGGCCAGCCCTTGCCCATTTTTAAATTGTTATTGAGTTATAAGAGTTCTTTATATATTTTAGTTACAATTCCTCATCAGATACATGATTTGCAAATATTTTCTCCCATTCTGTAGGTTCTCTTTTCATTTTCTTTTTCTTAAGATTTTTAAAAAATTTTTCCTTTTCTCTCCAAAGCCCCCTGGTACATAATTGTATACTTTTAGTTGTGGGACCTTCTAGTTGTGGCATGTGGGACACCACCTCATTGTGGCCTGATGAGCAGTGCCATGTCTGCGCCCAGGATCCAAACGGGCGAAACCCTGGGCTGCCGAAGCAGAGCGCGCGAACTTAACCACTCGGCCACTGGGCTGGCCCCCTCTTTTCATTTTCTTGATGAGGGCCTTTGCAGCACAAAGGTTTTCGGTTTTGATGATGTCCAGTTTGTCTATTGTTTCTTCTTTTTGCTGTGCTTTTGGTGTCATGTTTAAGGAACCATTACACAGTCCTAGATTATGAAGTTTATACCTATGTTTTCTTCTAAGACTTTTATAGTTTTAACTCTTACTTTTGGGACTGAGACCCATTTTTTTTTTCTCCTTTTTCTCCCAAAGCTCCCCCAGTACGTAGTTGTATATTCTTCGTTGTGGGTCCTTCTAGTTGTTGCATGTGGGATGCTGCCTCAGCGTGGTTTGATGAGCAGTGCCATGTCCGCGCCCAGGATTCGAACCAACGAAACACTGGGCCGCCTGCAGCGGAGCGCATGAACTTAACCACTCGGCCACGGGGCCAGCCCCATGAGACCCATTTTGAGTTAACTTTTGTGTAGGGTGTGAGGAAGGTGTCCAGCTTCCTTCTTTCGCACGTGGATGACCAGCTGTCCCAGCACCGTTTGGTGACAAGACTGTCCTTTTCCCCATGGAATTGTCTTGGCACCCTTGTTGAAAATCAGTTAACTGTAAATGAGAGAATTTATTTTTGGACTCTTAATTCTGTTTCATCAACTATATGTCTATCTTTATGCCAGTACCACACTGTTCTGATGATTGTATCTTTGCAGAAAGTTTTGAAATCGGAAGGGTGGGTCCTCCAACGTTGTTCTTCTTTTTTCAACATTATTTTGGCTATTTGAGGTCACTTGAATTTCCATATGAATTTTAAGATCAGCTTGTCAATTTCTACGAAGAAGCAAGTTGGAATTTTTATGGGGATGTCGTTGAATCTGAAGATCAATTTGGGGAGTCCTGCTGTCTTAATATTAGGTCTCCAGAGCCATGAACATGGATGTTTTTCCACTCATTTAGTTCTTTAATTTCTTTCAACAATACTTTGTAGTTTCTAGAGTATAAGTTTTATGCTTTTGTTAAATTTATTCCTCAGCATTTTATTCTCTTTGATGTGAGTGTAAATGGAATTATTTTCTAAATCACATTTTTGAAGTGTTTATTTGCAAGTGCAAAGAGATGCAATTGACTTTTGTATGTTCGTCTTGTGTTGTGAAACTTGCTGAACTCATTTATTAATTTTAATATTTTGTGAGTGTGAATTCCTTAGGATTTTTTATATACAAGATCATGTCATCCACAGAGATAGTTTGACTTCTTCCTGTGCAATCTGGAAATCTCAGCCTTTCTTTCCTTGCTGAGCGCCCTGATTGGAGCTTCCAGTACAATGTTGCATAGAAGCGGTGAGAGTGGACGTCCTGGTCTTGTTCCTGATCTCTGGGGGAAGCACCCAGTCTTTGACCATCCAGTATGATACTCGCTGTAGGAAGGCTCACTTTAGGATTCCTGAAAGGTGACTGGTTACAGCCTCACTACCAGCAGCGTATGCGAGGGACCCCAGTGCCCTCGCCCCTTGCCAGCACGGTAGCCCCAGGTTTTAGAGGTGAGGAACCCAAGGCCAGGGAGGGGAAGTGCTGCATGGGCCATCACACGGGCTTCTCAGCTGCATGCTGTCCAGCTGTCCACAGTCTCTGGGGAGTGAGCCTCCTGGACACTCAGCCTTCCCTCTCCCGGTGCGGATGCCTGAGACCCACCAAGGGCAGCCACTGGTGCAGAGGGAGGTCTGGGTTCTGTTCTGGGCTTGGCCACTGACTTAGTGTATGGCCTGGGGTGTCATTTCCCTCCACCGGGCCTTAGTTTTCCCCTCTGTGCTGTGGGAGGAGCGATCCACTCTGAAGTTCCCCAGCTCTGACCACCAAGCCTTAATCCCCCAGCTGCTTCTGCCACTGCCCAGAGTGGCCACCAGAGGGCGCCCCAGACCAGCATTCGGCCCAGCTCCGGTGCAGGGGGCCCGGGAGGCTGAGGCTGGGTGTGTTTTCCAGGAGCCGCTAGCTTTGCTGGCAGTGGCTTCCTTGTGGCTAGACCTGCCCATGCCCTCTGCCCGATTCCTCTGGCTGAGCCCTGATCTCTGAGGGGGCAGGATGGAGACATCACCACCAAGGCCAGTGACCTTGCACTCATCCCTGCCGGCTTTGGGTCGGCTGCCTAAGGCCCCGGCATCCTAGCGTCAGGGCCAACAGCCTTGAGTTTCTCAGCCTGCAAAGGCTGGCACTGACTCTGGGCCTCTCTGGGGCGCTGCGTCCTCCGCTGCTGCACTGCCAGGCAGCAGGAAGCCCCGTCCTGGTGAGCGCCTGGGCCGCCAGGAGGGGCACATCACAGTCCATTTTGGACGCGGATGGATTCTCCCTGGGAGCTCTGGACGGTGCAGTCTATGAAACTACAGCACCCGGGACCCCCAGATACCCGGAGTGACGGACCCCAGAACCACAGAAGCAGGCACCGTAGGCGTCAGGGGCTCCAGCAGCCCCCCTGCGCCTCCCCCAGTGCTGACCTCACCCTCCCAATGGAGACAGAACTCCGCTTTGAAGATGGAGGAAGCAGCGTCATCGGCCCCTTGCGTGGGGGTGTCGGAGCCCCTGCAGGATGCCTTCCCCTTTGCCTTGCATTCTTGTTATTGCGTGTGTTTTCTCTGCCCTTCCAGACCAGGTCCCCTCGAAGGCAGAGTGAGTCCCACATTCTCCTCAGTCTCCTTCATGATGGCTGGTTCAGGAACTGGCATCCAACAGATGTCACCATGGGAACCCCCATTCCATCCTCTCCTCCCACCCAAGGGTCCCAGGACTGCCTCTGCCCTCACTTAGCTGTGTGGCTTTGGGCAGGTCACTTAGCCTCTCTGAGCATCCACTTTGTTTTCTTCTTTGCTGTTCTACTTCTCTCCAAAGGTTGCCAGGGTCACAGAGGGTGTGAGAGCCCTGTGTGAAGGGTGACGTGCCCTCCCTGTGTTGGGTGTGGCTGTCCTCAGAGCACCGGGCTGCAGCGGCAGTGTCCATGCGGAGGTCACCAGGAGGAGAGGCGGGTGCCGGGCCACTCCCATCCGAGGGCCTGAGTTTTCTCATGACAGTGGCCGACGTTTCCTGGGCCTGTTCTGCGGACCAGACCCTGCGCTGAGTACCTCACCTGGATTATCTTTCTTGATCCCCTTGGCAACCCTCCGAGTAGGCAGCCTTCCCATCCCCAGCCTTGTAGATGGAGAAACCGAGGCACGGAGCAATTAGGTACCTTGCCCAGGTCCCACAGTTGGCAAATGGTGGGGCTGAGACTTGGAGCCAGGTGTCCGGCCTCTGGAGCCTGCGCTCGTAGCCGCCGAGCGACCCACTGCCTTGAGCCGCTGCAGGGCAGGGAGGGGCAGCCTTGGGGTCCTCTTGTCCACTGTACAGGAATCTCCAGGGGCCGGAGAGCGTTCATCCCAATCTTCCCTCTTCCAGCCTGGACAGCGGAGGCCAGGAAGCAGCGCCTCCCTCCCGGTCTCTGTCTCTCACAGCAGAGCGTCTGGGGCAAAGCAGCCCCGCTGACCTCAGGTGTCCTGACAGCAGGGAAGCTGGCCCACGCCTGAAGCCCCCCTGAGTCTCAGAACCTACGCTTCTAACTGTCGTCTGGGGGTCTCCTTCGGACTGCCAGCCTCTGTCTTGGTTGGACTCATTTGCCCAACTTTGGAGTCTGGGGAGCAGGAGTGGGGGTGGGGGTGGTGCCTCAAAGGCTCAGAGTGATGCCCACCCCCCAGCCCAGACCCGGGGACCAACAGGCTGCTCCTCCCCTACGGCCCCCAGGCCCAGCCCTTATCAGGAAAGCATTTTGGGTTGAGAGGGAGGGGGCTGTCTGAGGCCCCAGGCTCCCGCAAGGTGGGTAGGAGAGATAGGGAAGTGGGGAGGGGGCCGCGGGGCCCTGCTGGGAGGGTGGAGGATGGGAGAGATGCCCAGAGCCAGCAGGGTGGGGGGCTTCCGCCAAGCGCCGTCCTTGCTGGCCTGGCCTCTCAACGTGGTGCCAGGGCCGCTCCCGCCTTCCCTCCTTGCCAGGCGCGATGCCCGCACCTTTAATTAGCGAGCAGCAGCCTCTCCCCGATTCATCACAGTCACTGTTTAATTAGCCGCACACAAGGCACCCCTACCCCCCAGCTCTGGGTTGAGCAGCCTGCCTCTCTCACAGAGGCTGCCACCACCTCCTGGTGTCCCCTCTCACCCCCCCCATACTTATTCTGCTCCCCAGAATGGGGGATGGGGCGGCACGCCTGACTGAAGCCTCAAGGAGATTCTGGGCACTGACGCCTGCGCTCAAGGCAGCCAGCAGACATCATTAGGGCCTCCAGTCTGCGCCAGCCTGGCGCTGGGCAGCGCCCAGGCTGGACCTGGGCGGCCGGCCTCGCTCCTGTCCGTCTGCTCCTGCACGGCTTCTCCCTTCGGGAGGTGCTGGGACATCTCTCCAGCTAGTCCCAGGTGTTGGGAAAAGACTGGAATCATCTTCCATGTTGCTCCCGCCCCTCATCAAGAGAGGGGCGACCATTTCTTCCTCCTCCTTCCTGTCCCAGAGCCCAGCAAGCTCCCCTGAGAAGGCTGCATCCTCTGGGATGGAGAGGCCCCATCCTCCCACCCGCCTCCCCAGGAGGCCGGATACTGGAGGCCCAGGCCCAGGCTATGGGCAAAGGGGGAAGTGGGGGAGCGTCTCAGTCTGGCCTGAGGGAGCCGGGGGCCCAGGATGAGCCCACAGTCTGCAGCGGAACCAGCCGCCTGTTTCCCTGAAGCGGGGTGGGGCCCATGGCCCTGGGAGCCTCGCCCCACGCCCTTTGGGACGGAGCCAGAGCAGCGGCCGCCTCGGGGCAGCCAGCTGGAGGCAGGAGGCTCAGGTTCCAGCCCAGCCCTGTGCTCCCTTCCATGCTGCGGCTTCAGGCAAATCAGCTGCACTGGGGCCTCCGGCGTCCAGGTGGTAGAAGGGCGCTGACCCCCTGCTCTGACGTGGACTGAGGACGTGGAAGGACCAGCACTTGTAGCAACTGAGGAAAGTGCTGGAGCCCGTCCACTCTGGTACTGACCAGCTGCGTGGCCTCAGCCACCCACCCAACGGTGCTGTGCCTCAGTTTCCCCACAATTAGTAGCTACCTCATGGGCTGTCTCAAGGCTTACGTGATTCACAGTGTTCACTACACTCAGAACAGCGCCTGGCAGAGGGAGTCCTCGTTAATCGTTGGCTGTTTTTTGCCATTATTTCCCTTCTTCTTACCAATCAGTATTTATTGCCAGGTGTGGGGGGGTTGGTGAGGCAGCCTCCTTGCTTTTCAGTTTTCCTCCCAGTGAGGGGGCAGCTGAAAACAAGTAAACAAATAAAGGAAAAGTACCATTTCACCTGAATAAAGCCTGCAGGGTAGCTCATGGTAACGCACCAGGGTTAATTTCCTGGGTTTGACAAATGTACTGCGGGTAGGTCACTGGCTGAGATTAGGAAAACTGGGTGACGGGTGTACCGGAACCTTCTGTACTAGCTTTGCAACTTTTCTGTGAATCTAAAATTATTTCCTAAAAAAGCATATTTAAAAAATACAGTTTCACTTGGCCAGCCCCGTGGCCGAGTGGTTAAGTTCATGCGCTCCTCTTCGGCGGCCCAGGGTTTCATCGGTTGGGATCCTGGGCGCGGACATGGCACCGTTCATCAGGCCATGGTGAGGTGGCATCCCACATGCCACAACTAAAAGGACCCACAACTTAAATATACAACTATGTACCGGGGGGCTTTGGGGAGAAAAAGGAAAAATAAAATCTTTTTGTTTTTTTTTTTTGAGGAAGATTAGCCCTGAGCTAACATCCCTGCCCATCTTCCTCTACTTTATATGTGGGATGTGTACCACAGCATGGCTTGACAAGCAGTGCCATGTCTGCACCCGGGATCCAAACCAGCGAACCCTGGGCCACAGAAACAGAACGTGCTCACTTAACCGCTGTGCCACTGGGCCGGCCCCTAAAATCTTTAAAAAAAAAAAAAAAAATTGAGGGTAATGGTAAATACCACGAACAAAATAAAAAGGGGCAAGAGATAGAGAGAAGAGGGGGTGGGGGCCGTTCTAGAGAGCATGGTCTGGGAGGGCCTCTCTGAGGAGGTGACACTTGAGAGGAACTGAGCAATGGGAAGGAGCCATCCTCCAGGAGGTCAGGGAAGGGCTGCCAGGAGGAGGGCGCTGCAAGGACAAAGGCCTGGAGGCAGGAACTGGCTTGGGGGCCCCCCCCCCAGGCCCACCTGTAGGGTGGGAGGGGTCTCGGTGGGTGGAGATGGGCTCTGAGAAGTCGGGAAGTCAGCAGAAGTTTCTTCTTCAACATCATTTTGCCCTTTCCAAGGACCGGAAGAAGGAGGGTGACTCTGTGCTGGGAACTAAATCTAGCACTTTCTACAAATTAGTACCTCATTGCAGTCCTTACAGTACCTGTGGTGGCGGAGTACCATTATGTCCCAGGTGAGGCAGGGGAGGGGCGGGGACAGGCCTGTGCTTGGAAGGTGGGCCTCCTGGCCCTGAGGCTGCACTGGGGTCTTGCTGGGAGAGTGGGCTGGAAGGCAGGGCCTGGATGAGGCCCACGTGTGGCCACGGAGGGTGGGCCAGTCCTGGAATAGGGGCACCAAGGGACGGGGTCTCTGGGCAGCATGAGACGTGTGTCAGGGCAAGAGCATCTTTGTAAATAGCTATATAATCCACTTGGGTAATAGTGATACAACACGTATGTCATACGAAGTTCTGAAGGTAGAAAACAACGAATAGGGACAAGTTAGGGTCCCCCACCACCCACATCCCTCCCCAGAGATGCCTTCTGGGACCCCTTTCCTGTGCATCCTTCCGGAGCCAGTTTGGACGGCAGCACCTTGACCACAGCACCAGCAAACAATCAGCTGGCCCCGTGAGCCTGCGGGGCACCACCTGCCAGAAAGCCCTACATGCATGGTTTTCTTTTAATCTTCATACCGACCCTTGCCGTCTGTATATCAAGCTCTCCATTTTAAGTCGGAGTAGACTGGGGCACAGACAGGTTAAGCCACTCACCCAATGCCACACAGCAAACACAGGGTTTGGATTTGGGGGGTCTCTGACAGCATTGCATAGATGAGGAAACTGAAGCACAGAGAGGTTGAGCAACCAGCCCCAGGTGACCCAGTGAGGATGTTGAGGAGCCAGGACTTTTGAGTCCAGCAGCCTCGCCCCAGAACCCACACCCCTGACCACTGCACATCCTGGGAGAAAGGACTCCGTCTCTGGAGTCAGCCAGACCTGGGAGGGATGCCCATCGCTGCCCAGCTGCATGGTCTCGGGCAAGGCACTGTCTTCCCTGTGACCTGGCTCCCCACCCTGGACAGAGGAAAGGAAGCCTGCCCCTCAGGGCGTGAGGACAGTGAGGGCGATGGGAGAGGCCTCAGCTGCGGACGGGGCCTGGGATGTTACCACTTCCCTTGGTGGGCAGGAGGAAGGGTGCTCCCAGGTGGGTGTTTCATGGGGCCAGGAGCTCAAGGCGAGGGCTTCCTCCCCTGCAGCTGCGCGATAGAGCATGTGGGGCCTCCCCAGGAGAGGAATGGTGGAGCCCTCTCCCCGGCCTCTGCCCTCTCCCCAGCCTGCAGCCACGCTGCTCACCCAGGAGTTCCGGGGAGTCAGGAGAGGGAAAAGGGGTTTCCAGAGGTTTGTGAGGTGGGCCCAGGCCCCGCCCCACCCCTCAGGCTGAGTACCAGGGCTCTGCAGGGCTGCTGGGGGGGTGGGGCAGGACGCAGGAAAGGAGGCCGCAGCCAGGAGCAGGCAGATGTCACCAGGAGATCCGGGGGATCCCAGCTCAGGCCGGTTCCCGGGGAGGTCTTCCCGTTGGCAGGGTCACCCCAGGCTGGTGGACTGGGGGCTTAGCGGGCTCAGAAAACTGATGTATCTACCTGCTCCCCACCCCGGGTGATCCAATTATTGGAGGCTCAAGCAGCCAGATTCTCCAGGACATCGACTGAAAAGCCCAAATGCCAGTTTCTTCGTCTACAGTGTGGGCCAGCCCATTAGGGGCCAGACGACATTCGTCTCCCATCCAATTCCCCTCTGCATCCCTCAGGCCCTGAGAACCAGGGTTAGTAATGAGAAGGCGGCCTTGGGATGCAGGCGTGGAACGGGGTCTGGGAGCATCTGTCCACGATCTCAGCCGGGCTGCGGCAGGATGGCACTGTGGAGCGGGCAGCGCTGGGACTGGGGAGGCAAAACCAGGCTTGGGGTTGGATCCCAGCCCCATGCATCCCTGGGCCTGTTAACTCACAGTCGTGAGCCTCAGTTTCCCCATCTGTAAAACGGGGTTATGCTCAGAATTGAGATCCCATCATAAAGATGGAGCTTCTTACACAACGCGTAGTATGCAGTAGGTGCTCAATAAATGTCACTCTCCTCCACCGATTAGCTGATTAACCCCTTTTCCCAAGCCCCTCAGGGCCTGGAGACGAACTTGGGCACTCTTCCTGTGTCCCCACACTCCCCGGGGAGAAGTACTTCTATTGTCAAGTGTTAGAAGTGCTGAAACGTTTACAGGGCGGTGGGAGAGACTGTTTGCAAGTGGTGCTGTCCCTACTGATGGGCCCGCTGGTCACAGAGCCTCCTCTGCAGGTGCCGGGAGACTCGGGATCCTGCCACGCACCCCATGCCCGAGGCGGGGCTGGGCCAACCCACCAAGACTTCTTTTTGGCCACTCCTTTTTCTGGAAGGCTCCTGGAAGACGCTGCCTTCCCTCCTGACATTCTGGGTGTTCCATCTGGTCTGTGGGAGCTGGAGGTGGCTGCCAGGGTGGAGGGGAGCTGGGCCAGTCCTCGGGGGTGGCCCTGGGGGGCCTTCCCCGCCCTGGTCCTCTCTGACTGGGGAGCAGGGTGGAGAGCACGCGGCGGGGTGCGGGGCTGTCCTGTGGGCCCGCGGGAGAACGCTTGAAAAGCGGGCCTGGGCTTCTCCAACGTGGGGGGTGATGATTTTTAGAAAACCCTCTGCCTTTTCTGTGAGGCTTGGTGTGGCAGCAGCTCACATGCAAAAATGGAGGAAGATTGGCAGTGGATGTTAGCTCAGGGCGAATCTTCCTCAGCAAAAAAAAAAAAGAGAGAGAGAGAAATTACACAAATGTTAATAGCAGCATTGTTCATAATAGCCAAAAAAAAAAAAGGAAATAACCTGAATGTCTTTTAACTGATGAATTGATAAATGTAATATGGATTATTATTCATCCATAAAAAGGGATGACATGCTGACACATGCAACAACATGGATGAACCCTGAAGACATTATGCTGAGTGAAAGGAGCCAGTCACAAAGGCCATGTATTGTGTGAATCCGTTTATATGAAATGTCCAGAATAGGCAAATCTATGGAGACAGAAAGTGGTTGCTTAGGGCTGGGAGGGGGTTTTGGGGCAGTGGGGAGTGACTGCTAATGGGTAGGGGGTTTTCTGGGGGATGATGATAATGTTAGAAAATTGTGGTGATGGTGCACAATTCTGTGAATATACTAAAGACCATTGAATTGGACACTAAATGGGTGAATTGTAGGATATGTGAATTATACCTCCATAAAGCTGCTAGAAAAAATTAGGAAATACAGATAAACAGAAGAAAAAAGAAAAAGAATTGTAAGGTCCATAATCCTATCAGTTAGAGACAACCGTGGTTAACCCTTTAAGGAGACTTCCCAAATTAGCCTCTATGGCCCTGGGTGCTCCCATTCAATAATATGTTGTCAACATCTTTCCATGCCAAGAAATATACCTGTACGTGGAACCAAATCCTGCTGCCGCCGCTCACCGGCCGTGGGCCTCGGGGCAGCAACCTTGCCTCGCAGCGCCTCAGTCTCCCCCTTTGTGAGGTGGGGTAACCGAAGGACCCACCTGCAGAGGAGGTTGTGAGGACGGAAGGAGGAAATGGCACCTCCGGCGCCTGGTACAGACCCGGCTGCGGAAGACACTGTGAAAGCAGAGGCCCTGTCAGGATGTGGTGTGGAGCCATCTGACCAGGGGTCAGCTCGTTTCTGTGCTGTTCTGTATGTTTCAAATACATCATGATTTACAACATCCATGGTTGAAAAGTAGGGAGGGGGGTCAGGGACGGACCCTGGGGGAGCCCCGAGGTTGTTGGACCCTCGATGGAGAGATACCACCCTCCCCAGGCACCTCCATGTGTCTGCCCCTGGCTCATGTTGCTTCCTCACAATGACTGGTATCAACCCCATGTGACAGACGGGGAAACTGAGGCTGGGGTGGTGCAGTCACTTGCCCTTTCCAAACAGCTGAGGGTGGAGCTGGGGTTCCCTTCCAGGTTTGCCTGGTTGAAAGGCAGTGTTCTTGCCCCTTCTCCACCCTCCGAGGAAGGACAGCTTCGAAAAGGCTTGAGATCTGTTCAAATGAGGGATTGTGTTATAATTCCCCAAACCTGGAGGGAGCATCCAAGGGGGGAAGTCACCGCTCCAAGATTTTAAGTCGCAAGGATGTGTTTGTGTGTACCTACTGTGTGCTGAGCCCTCCGCTGCTGTGGAGAGGCAGCAAGGGCTGGAATTTGCTGTCTATGTCATGGGCCGTGCAGGCTCAAGGCGGGGGGAGCCAGGGGAGTCGGGGCCCCACGTCCTGGGTAGGGGTTAGGGGCGCAGGCCAAAGAGCCAGACGGTCGGGGTTGGAATCCCCCTGCTGGTGACTTGGGCAGTTACCTGACGGTGTGAACTCGACTTCCCTGTCTGTCACAGGTGGGGAAGAATTAAACGAGTTGGAGCCCCTGCGTCACTCAGCACAGCTCCCGACCTGGAATAAGCTGCGGTATCCCCAGGGCGAGTCAGGTGGGTGGATGTGGGGAGCCGGGAGGAGCCCCCTGGAGAGGGGCTGCTGCCCACCCCAGCTTCTGCGTTCTCCTCTCCAGGCCCAGAGGACGGCCGGCCGGCCTGTGTGAAGGGCTGGAGGCGGTCACCCACAGTGCCTGTACCCATTTATCAGGAGAGAAGGTGGGGGGACACATCCACCACGAAGTCTGCTAGGCCGAGTCCTCCATACCCCCGTCCCGAGAAGCCGCCCTGCCCCTCTTGAACGGAGAGCCCAACCCTCCTGGCCCTGGGTCTCTGTGCTCGTCCCCTGCCTCCTGCCCTCCTCCCTTTGGGTCACCCTCAGCACCAACTCCAGGCCGTCACCTAGTGGGGCCCCGGCTGCCTTGGAGTCCTGTGGACCCTGGTCTGAATCCCAGCCCCACCTCTGACCAGCTCCGTGACCTCAGGCAAGCGACTTTGCCTCTCTGAGCCCTCGTTCTTTCTCTGCAGCAGCATCTGCAAAATGGGGAGAACAGTGGCCTCTCAGCACTCTGAGAATCCACTGAGCACATGCACATCCGTGCTCAGAGCACCAGGGACACAGCATGTGTTCACTAGGTTTTGGCCACAATCACCATGGTCCTGGCCTTTCAGGGCTGTTGCAATACACGGGGTCCTGCCCCAGAGACCCCATCCCGAAATCCCAGATGCTTGGCCTCCCACACAACCAGGCCTAATGGCTCTGTGGGTCCTTATCCTGGCCTCTGCCCCTCCCGCCATCAGGCTGGGCACTCTGCTGTGTACACCCCCACCTCCGCATTGACACAGTGGGTGCTGATGTCTGTTGAACAAATGAAACAAAAGAACAAATGTGTGAGATGGCCACAGGCTACACCTTTTGCAGTAAAATGCAAGGTTCACTCATTCATTCATTCATTCATTCTGCTAATATCTGCTGAGCAACTACATTCTAGGCACTGGGAATACAGTTGTGAACAACGCAGACAGAACCCCTGCTCTGGAGAGCTGATGCTCATGGGAGAGACAGACCCCAGAGGAAATGAACAGGGACTGTGGAGGATGTCACTTAGTGACAGATGCGAGGGGCACACGGACAACAGGGACGGGGGGCGGTCCTGGACAGCCTGTTATATGAGACAGCTCAGCCAGGGAAGGCCCCACGGAGGTGGCACTTGAGCAAAGATGCAAAGGAGGTGAGGTTGTTGTTCGTTCCTTCATTCACTCCCCTGGGCAGTCAGCCAGCGTCAGCAAACATTTCCTTGGGCCCGTTCCGTGGCCTTGGCAGGACGCGGGGCGGGGGACTCACCCTGGGTGGCTCACAGGTGGTGTCTCCCAGCGGTGGGGTGAGAACACGTCCCACCCCCGTGGAAGAGCCGGCAGAATCTAGGGCGCCCCATCCCTGCGGTTTGCGGCGCGGAGGGATTCTCGGGATCCAGGACCTTCACTGCCAACCGGAAAGTCCTGGGCAAACTGGGATGAGAGGTCACCCTCAGAGGCGCTGCCCCCGGTGCCAAGGCGCTGAAGAAAGGTCAGCGAAGCCTTCTGCTTCTCTGAGGACGTGGGAGGGGGAGGCCATGCGCCAGGTGAGCGAGAAGGGCAGAGGCTCCGGGGCCCAGGGCCACAGCGTGCAGGGGTGCCGGCCCATGTGTGGACAAGGCTGTCTTCTGGGGGTCAGTGGGCGACAAGGCAGGAAGGGGTGACGAGGCCTTGGCCTCTGCGAAGGGGCTGCGTTGACCGGGGGCAGCCAGCCTCCAAGCAAGTGGGTGACTTGACGACTTCTGCATCTTAGAAAAGAGACGCTTTCTGTGGGTCCTTGGCTGGTGCGGAAGACGGAGAAGGGAGCAATACTGCGTCCTCGTTCCTTCTTTCCTGCATTCCGGCGGGCATGGAGCAGCTTCCAAACCCCAACCCTGGGAGATGTCTGCACTGGGTCAGCGGGACAGGGCGCGGAAGAGAGGAAGCACACGGGGGAGAATTTCAGCGACACGTACACGGGTGTTCGTTGTACTATATTTTGAAGGTTTAGACATTTTTAAAATAAAATGGGGAGGAAGGGAATAAGTAAAAATAAGTTCTGGGCCCCATACGAAGCCTCTGGGGATGGTGGAGATGGGCAGGCTCCTTTCCTTCCCCCAGCAGCTCAGGGCCCAGTGAGGGGTTTCGGTGTGTATGCCTGTCCTTCACGCGTGTGGGCGCTCGGTGGGCATTATGTCCTCAGAGGAAGGACCCTGGGGAGGCCCGCGAGGCTGGGGGAGTTTGACCAGAAAGAGAGAGAAAGGGAAGGGCGTTCAGACAGAGGAACAGCAGAGGCAAAAGCATGGAGGCCGCAGAGACACGGGATGTGGGGGCACAGGTGGTTCTCGTGGCTCAGTGGAGGGTTCTCCGTGGGCCTGCAGGTCCGGCTCGGAGGAGGAAAGGGAGGTTGGCTTCATGGAGCTGGTCACCTAGAATCGGTCTCTGAAAATAAAAGTGAGACTGGCCCACTGTTGCAAAATCAGAGAACACAGGAAATTATTTTCAAAAAGGAAATTCAACCCCTAGGTTAGCCCATCGCCAGAGGAAAGCCCTGTGAAGCACTCGATTCAGGTCTTGCGAGTGTCTTCCCACGTGGACACACATATCCCAACTTAGGGTGATCAAAGAGTTTGCATCTTTCTGGGTTTTGCTTTAAATTACGTCACACATATTTTCCGGTGCCATTAAATTGTCTCTGACAACGTGACTTCTGAGCCCCTCGGACGACTCCAGCTGGTGGTGGGCTCGGCCAGAGCGCCCTTTCTCCCGGCTGGGCCCTGCGGCTGCTCTCGCGGGTTTGCTACAGCAAAGAACACCGTGACGAGGATCGTCTGCACACAGGTAATTCCACATCCACACTGCTGATCATTTTGGCTTTTTCTGATCGGTTCCTAGACATGAGATTCTTGGAAACCCTGCAGAGATGGCTGGGTAGCCAGGAGAGGAAGCAGGTTTCCTGGGGCCACCTGTGCCCACCTGAGGACAGCCTGGGGCCCAGCTGTGAAGAACAACTTGCACAATCTGAAGGCCTCATGCGCTCTCCTACCCCAGGCCGTTTGTCCGAGGTGTTACAGCCCCACCCCAACCCTCTCCCCCTCCTCTCTGTCTTGCTAACTTGCCTCATCTTTCCAGACTCTGGCATAACCTTCTCCAGGGGCCTTTCCCAGAGCCCGGGCTGGGAGCCCCCACTCCCACCCGCTGCGGCTGTGCCTGGGCCACCTCCATCAGAGCTGCTCTCTCACTGGGTTCCCAGGGCTGTTTCTTTGTCTGGGTCCCTTTGTCCCCTGAGGATAAGGCCCAGGCTGGATTCATATGTGAATTTCCAGCACCAGGGCTTGAGCTGGCTCATTTCAGTTTCAGTAAATGTTTGTTGAGCAAAGGAATGAAGAGCTGGACAAATGGATGAACAAATGAAACACAGTCCGGGGGGGAAGGCTGAAGCTCAGACTTTGGGCTCCAGATGAGCATCCAGTCCAGGGGGGCTGGAGGGACGAGAGCAGGGCTCCTGAGCCAGGAGTGGGGAGCAGGGAGGCAAGACTCCTGTGAAATGAGAGTGGGAGCAGGGCCCAGACAACGAGCGCAGTGAAGGAGGGGCCAACTGGGGGACTGATCTGAGGAGTCAGAGGCAGAGGGCACCAATGGGTAATGTGGACAAGAACCTTCCAGAAGAAGGAAAAGTGTCGTGGGCTCTGGAGCCCCTGTCAGGGTTCAAATCCTGACCCTGCTGTTTATGAACTGTGTGACTCTGAGCCAGTGACTTAGCTTCTCTGTGCCTCAGTTTTTCCATCTATTAAATGTTAGTGCTTCATTCACTTTTTTTTTTTTTTTTCACTTAACAAACACATGTTGAGTGTCTGTTCTGGGCCCAGGACCAGAGAGGGAGCTGACCACCACGTCACACACACAGCTGAGACGGAGCCCAGGCCTGTGGGTCTCAGGTTCTCTCCCAACGCCCTGCAATCCACCTCCTGGGGCTGCTGTGAGAGCAGAGGAGGCGCAGGCGCACAGGAGATGCTGACTGAGCGGCAGCTGCTGTCGCTGTCCTCTTACGGTACCATCATCATCAGGTGGACGTTGGTGGCAGTCTCAGGCCTGCGCTGACCAACTGCAAGGCCGGAGAGATTGTCCCTACCTCTCTGAGCCCGAGTTTCCTTTTGGGGGACTAGCCATCATGGTTTGTCCGAGAACGAGGGTTTTCCTGGGATGCTGGCCTCTCAGCACTGAAACCGGGACCATCTCAGGCAAACAGGATGGTTGGTTACCCTAGTTTCTTCCTCTGTGACTTGGGGACCACCTGCCTCTCAGGGTTGCTGTGCAGAACGGCAGTAAGCATATACGGGAAAGGCAGAAAACCATGGGACCAGAATTCCAGATCTGATTACATGAATATTAAAGAATACTGTATGCCACAGAAATCCAGGCACGAAAAAGAATGAGCCAGCTCGCATGTACTGCCCTGGAAGAAGCTCTAAGACACGTATTTTTAGGGAAAAAGGCAGGCACAGAACGCGGCGTGTGGTGCCTCCGTTAGCATCAGAGGGGGGTATGAACAGACACGCATGTGCTCACGCGTGCATGGAGTCCCCGGAGGGAGCTGGGCGGCTGCGGGGAAAGACTGGCTTTTCACTATGTCTCCTTTGCGTCGTTGGAATTATTTTAGCCGTTTGCTTTCATTATCTAGCCCCAAAACCTCCCCAACTTCCATGTGTCAAAAAAACACAATAGAAAAAACCCACCCTGAACAAAATTAAAAGGCCAGTTACAGAGCAGGAAAAGTGCCCGGCTCAGGCCCGGCCCCAGGAAGTGCTCTACTGATGGCCTTTCCCCTCTCCCACCCACGACCTCGTGGACCTCTGGGTGGGGCGTGCAGGGGGCGCAGGGGCACTGCCGCCTCCTCTGATGCCGTGTTCCTCGGGCTCAGCTGCAGGCGCAGTCCGGGCAGACACCTGCAGGCTCCGCACAGCATCCCGCCTGCAGGCCTGGGGCTCCGGGCCCCTCGCTCACCTCTCTGCCTGCATGTCCAAGGTCGCCCTCTGCCTGGTTCTGAGGCCCGCCCTGCCTCTCTGTGTGGGAGTGGGCCCGTCTCGCAGAGTACACCGTCCAGGGATCACACACCTCCAGACTTAGGGAACCTGCAGATGCCGCTGCTGCCGCCAAAGCCAGTTCTCTCCGCCCCTGGCCTTGGGGAGAAGGAGCCGCAGCTGGTGCAGGAAGAAGCTCCAGGCACAGCCCGAGACGGCCCAGCAGGCCTGACCCCACACACCAGCCTCCCTTGAGCTCCCAGCCACGTGGCCGGGCTCTTTTCTTTTTAATTTTTAGGGTCACATACATATTTCAGGAAAATATTCTCACTGTAATATCTCAAACATTAATAAAATGTAGCAAATGAAAGCCCGAGTAATTCTCCTGTGCTTCCTGAGCCCCGTTCCCCTCAAACATCATTGTCAGTTGGTAGGTGTCCTTTCAAACGTTTTACTGTCACGTGTATGTGTCTGTATCTACACTTCTGTCTATACCTCTGTTTATACCTATGCCTATACCTGTATCTCTATCTTCTATATCTATAACTGTGTGTTTAGATGTCTAAGCGTGCTTCTCACGTAAACGGTAACACTCTGTATGTTTTGTTCTGCAGGACGCCTTATTTTTCACTGACCGTGGTATGGACGTGGTTTTGTGCTGGTCCATATACAACCATGTGTGCAGTATTCCGTAATGTGAGCTGGCCCATCATTTCTTGGTCTGGTCCTCTGGTGATCGGCATCTAAATTGTTTCCATTGTTTTGCTCCAGCTGCCAGCCCTGGGCAGGCCTCACGGTGCGCTCGTACCCAGCTAACCCCCAGGCACTACTGAAGGGGATGGGTACGGAATTTGTGACAGGTCCTAACAAAGTACCTGTTAGCGAAAAGCCTGGGCTAAGCCACACCCCACCCAAGAGCATAGACCCCTGATCCTGCGCACATCACCAGCACTGAGCTGTCCGAGGCAGCACATTTTTGCATCAGGCCACCTCTCCCCAGCATAATCCTTGCTCCCCGAGCCGCTGATCACTCCACTGGGTTGGCTTTGAAACCTGGGCCGCAGAGAACTTTCCGGTCATCTTGGCTTGCCCCGCTGATGAGTGGCCTCCTGCCTGGGCTGATTTCAGGAAGAAAGAGGGAAGCCCTCAGTCCCCAAATTTCTCCCCTCCACGAAGGGTCCATTTCAGTGAAGGCCTTGCCTCCTTTGGAGTCCTTGTACCTGAGGTTTCCTGCCCCCCAGGCAGCACGGGGCAGAGGTGGGAGGCACAGGGGGGCCAAAGGAAATGGAGCTGTAGTAATGGCCTCTTCCTCACAAGTGCCCCCGTGCGCCCCGCACCACGCGAGCCCAAGGCACACCCCGTGCAGCGGGGGCTACAGTTACCCCCACCCTGCAAGTGAGGAAGCGGAGGCTCAGAGCAAGGGGGAGCCAGGGTTTGAACTCAGGCCTATACAGCCCCAGAGCCCAGGCCTGTGATGCCAGGGAGCCAAGATGTGTGCTGGAAGTGGGTGTGGACCCCCTGGGGAGCCTGGGATAAGGGAAGGTTGGAGAAGTGTGTGTGGCTGGGATTTGCGGGGGAGGGAAGGGCCTTCCAGGTGGGCGGAACAGCCTGAAAAACAGCCCGAGGTGGGAGTGAGCCCGGCATGTTGATGGTAGAGAAGTCTGGTCTGGGTGGTGGTGGGATGCACAAAGCTGGAGGCTGTGAGAGCCCAGCTGCCCCGTGGGCTGCGAATGCCAGGCAGGGGGTTGGCCCGCAACTAACTCACCACCCTCATTATCACCCACAGTCAATAACGTCTCTGTTGCTCTGGCCTTCCACACCGTGAGCTTATTCTTCCAAAACTCCAGGAGATGGGCATCATGATGTCCATGTCACGGATGAGGAAACTGACTAGGCTGCGAGCCCCATAGGGGTGGGGTCAGGGCTGCTGACTCCCCGCTGTGTGCCCCGTACCCAGCACTGGATCTGCTGTGTAGAAAGAATGGAAGGGAGGAAGGAGGGATGATGGATGATGGATGGATGGATGTCTCTGAGCCTCCACTTCTTAGTCTGTAAAATAGAGATAGTTCTAGAGCCTCCCTCACAGAGTCATTCTGAGGATGAAGTGAGAAAAACCCAGGACAGAGACCTGGTGCAGAGGGACGAGAACAATAATACAAATCGTGGCGAGTGTGTCTTGCAACCTCATCACGGGCCAGCACCCTTTAGAGGGCGTCTCTGATGTTTTCATTTATGGCGCCTGACGTGCACCATCATTGTCACTTGCACTGTTGAGAGTCCTGCAGATGGCTGGTGCTGGCTGTGACGGGCCCCTCCCCCTCCCTCCTGATCCACCTCGCTCTCACCCAGTGACCATCGAGTCCCAGGGCTGATGTCAGCTGCAGGGCTGGCCCGGAAGCCTCTCTCCGGAAGTTGCATCCAGAGTTCTTGCTCCCACATTCCAAATAAAAACCCCGCGTGCTGCTGGACAGCTGGGCCCCGCAGAGCTCTGGGGATTAACGGGACTTACCCACCAGGTCTTGGCTACTCCAGGATCTGGGAAACAGCAGGCTCTTTGGGTTTGGACCTGGCCAGAGCCTCAGTTTCCCCATCTGTAAGATAGCAAAGGTCACAGTGAGACTGGATAATTCCTATGGGCATTTCTATCTGTCTTGGGCCCCCTGCCCCTCTGGCTTCCAGTCTCAGAAAACGTGCTGCTAAAGGGAGTGAGCCTGGCCCAGCTTCGGGCTCGTGCTGGCCTCCGTCTCAGGAGGACAGGGCACCCTCGGTCCAGGGGATCAGCGGCGAGCTCAAGTTCTGCTGCAGGCACTTTCTAGCTGCAGCCCAAGTGACATGTGTAAGGTCCCCGCCGCGTAGTGGGTACTTGGTTACCCTGACGCCTCTCCCCTTCTCCCTGCCTGGGCACGTCAGCTCACTTCTCCGAGCCCCAGCCTCCTCACGTCTGCGATGGCCGCTCCTCCCTGCCTGGCCTCGCACCAGGGCTGTTTGAAGCTCGTGCAAGATCCTGGATGGGAAAGAATTTCTCAGATGGGTAACCTCGGCCCACTGGGAAGATTTATTGCTGTGACTCTAAGCGTGAGGTCCAAAGGCCATCAGGGCCGCCCGGCCCCTACCCACAAGGCTGTGCTGGAGCCCAGGCTGGGCTCCCGCCATCAGCGACGGAGGAGCAGACGGCCTTCTCCCCGGGGCCTGACAGCTGGCGGCACACTGGGGCTGGGCTCTCTCTCAACAAACATTTCCTCTCTTATTTTAGCATGTCTGTCCCTCATGCAGGGCCCTGGTCAGTGCCTAGATGACCAACGTCTGGGGGAGGGGGCACAGGCAGCCTGAAGCCCTGGGTAGACCTGGAGAGGCAAGCCGAGCCCCCTCCCTCCAAGCCTCCGTTCTCCTTCATTTTCTCTCTCCCTGCCGCCCTGGAGGGCCTTGCCTCACCCCTGGCCCCTGTCCCACCAGCTTCCCACCTGCCTCGTGCGCCCTCCATTTCCACCCTGGCCACCAGGGATCTTTGGAAGTAAGGATCGGGGCAGCTCTCTCCTGCTGAGTGCCCTCTGCCAGCTGTCTCAGCCTGTGCAGAGCCCCCAGGGGCGGCCAGGGCCAGCAGAGGGGAGACAGGTGTCCCTGTGCTCTTCGGCCTGCTGAGGGCGCTTCCCACCGCCCCCCAGCCGCGTCCTGCCTGAGGTGCCCCCCACAATCCTGCCCACGTGAGGCCCGCTCCCTTTCCCTCTGTCTGGACCTCACCCCTTCCCTCAGGCCTGACATCTCCTCACTCACATCAAGCCTTACTCAGGCCCTGCTTCCCATGCCGCCTCCAGTCTGCAGGAGGGGACCCTTTCTTGTGGCCCCTAGAAAGAGAGCTCCTCGTGTCATTGCCGTGCATCTCTCTAGGGGGTCTGTGAGCCCAGAAGGCAGGGGCACACCTGCTTCATGGCGGGGGCTCTGAGCCCATCACGGTGCCCAGCACCAGCAGAGGCTCCTGAAAGGCTTGCCAGACGCCCGAATAAACGGACATTACTTGCTGCCCTCCACGTGGCTGCCCCCGGCAATTGGGAGTGTGTGTGACCTCGAGCCCAGCCAGGCTGGGCTATATTTAGACACCAGAGCCAGGGCTAGCTTCTGGGCCTGAGGAGATGGCGGGGCCGCATTGGGGCCCCAGGGGGCCTCCTCATCCAGGGGGACGTCCCTGCATGAGAGGCCAGAGCCCAGACCAGTCCTTGTTGGCTCCCACTGCTCCCAAAAAGGCCCAGGAAAGATGCCGTTTGAACAAAGGAGGCTAGCTGCCTGGTTTTGTGTGTGGTGTGTGTTTATAGCTAGAAAAAATAGGTTCCAGGCTGGTGGGTCAGCCCCGAGGGTGGGCCAGAGGTGGGGGGCAGGGGCGATAGTGGGGCTCCCTGGCCAGCCCCATGGTGGCCCCTGCGGAGTGGGCCTGCCCGTCTGCTCCTGTGGCCTGAGTGACTTTCCTCCCCTCAGCACCTCGGTGGGCGCCGTGCCAGGCCAGGGGGCGGCCACCGGCCATGGGGAAGGGCTGCCTGGCCCGGCTGCTCCCCAGCCTGCTCTCCGGGGCGGGCAGGAGGCAGGATGGATGTTCACAATAATTACCCAGCTGCAGCTTCCCCAGAGCTGCCGCCATAGCAACGGTGCCGGGCGCCCCAGCAGAGCGGCCAAGTGGCAGGAGGGGGGTGGGTGCCCTGGGCAGGTTGGTGGGGGGGTGGCACGAGCCCCAGGCGCAGCCCCTGGCTCCCTTTGTCAGCTCCCAGTCTACCCGCCCCCTCCCCAGAGGCCGGGGGCCGGGCTTTGTCTGGGCACAGGGAGGTTGGCACAGCCCAGGGGAGGCTCCAGCAGACGCCCCATTCGCACTGCCAGGGCCCATGGGGTGAGGGGGAGCAGGTGTGAGGAGGGCTGTGGGTGCTCAGGGTCCCTGTGGCTCAGGGCTCGACTCTGGGGCATGCTGGTGCCCCCACCCCACTGCCTGCTGCTCACCCCGGGACCCCAGGGTCTCATCCCCCACAGTGTTGTCTTCCCTCTCCAGAGGGGAGTGTGTGGTCACTGGGTGCCCCCTGGGAAGGATGTCTATGACTCCACTCACTTGGCCTGCCAACGGGGGTCCTACTGGAGCCGGGCCCAGAGCCGCCTTGGGCAAGACCAGCTTTGGGGGTTGTTGCCTGTGAGGGTGGCCCTGGGCCCAAGGGCAGTGTTTGGGGACCCCCAGAATCCTCCCCTCATGACACCCATCCCCCTCCACTCTATAGTAGAGGCCCTGTCGGCCTCCTCTCTGTGAACATTCAATCTCATGAAGGAGACTGTGTTTATCTCCATTTTACAGATAGGGAAACTGAAGCCAGAGAGGTTATGTGACTTGTCTAAAGTCACACAGCTAAAATGTGGAGCCTCAGTGTTGTCGCTGCCCTGCCATTGCTGTGGTGCTCGTTGTGGCTGTTCCCCATCTCTCTGTCACCTGGCAGTGTAGCCCAGTGGTTGGTTGAGAGGGCAGGCTCTGTGGCCTGGGAGTGGGTGAGGCCTCTCCCAGCCTCAGTTTTCTCCTCTGTCAAAAGGGGATATAATTGAACCTCCCCTTCTGGGGTTGTTGCATGGATTAAAGAAAACAGGGCCTGGCACCTGAGAAGTGTGAGCTGTTGTTATTGCTGGAATTACGATTATTTTTATGATTGTTGTTACAACACTAGGAGGCGCCCTAGATGCTCACCAAGGCCCCTTTTGGCTCCAGCCTCCAGGGGGCTTTCTGAAGGTGAGGCCTCTCCGGCAGGCACCGGGCAGGACGGGGCGAGCTGGGACGCGGGGAGGTCACAGCCTGGGGGGGGGGGGGTGGCAGCTGCTAGCCCCACACGTGTGTCTGGGGTGCGGGCTGAGGCGAGGGAGGAGACCAGCCGGCTGAGATGGAGTCGGCGCCTGTGGGCAGGGGCGAGACCCCGTTTCCACAGAGTCATCAGGAAGGGCCTCTCCAGGGGGCCGGCCTGGACAGGTCAGGAGAAGGACGTTCTAGAACGTGGCCTTGCTTGAGGAACCAAAGGGAGGCCAGAGTTCTGGAGCTCAGTGGGGAACAGAGAGGGACAGGGAGATGGAGGTCGGTGAGGTCACCTGGGGCTGGATCTCCAGGGCCTCGTGGGCCGTGGAGGAGAGGTTTTGGATGTGATTCTAGCAGCTGTGGAGTGAAGGGGGCTTTAGGTAGAGCAGGAGGTCAATACATATTTGTTAATTGAATGAGTGAGTGAATGAATGAGTGAGTAAATGAATGGAAGTTTTATTCTGCACGGGCCAACCACAGAGCCCCCCTGCTTCCACCTTTCCTTCCTTCCCCTCTTGCACCACCTCCCCCATTTCTCCAGCCCTCCCTGGCTGGTTCAGTTCAGTGGTTTGTCAGCTGCTGCCCTGGGAGCCCACCGTCACATGGTGGAGGATCAACAAGTAAATGGGAAAATTCCAGATCAGCTGTTCAGCCAATACAGAGGAGTGTTCTGAGGAAGGAGAGCTGACTCTGGTCAGGGCGCTACCTGAGAGGGGTGTTGAAGGATCAATAGGAGTTCACTAGGCTGCCAAGGCAGAGGTCACACCACCTGCACAGGCTCAGAGACAGGAAACAGCACAGCATGGTGGGGGATTTTTTTTAGTTGTTTCATAGGGCCGGTGATAAATAAGGATATCTACCTTTACTGAGCACTGACTGTATGCCCAACCCCATGCTACAGGCATGAGCTCAATAGAATCACACGGTTCAAACCCTACTCCTTTTGTGGCAGAAGTCTGCTATTTCACTTTTATGATGAGGAATTGAGGTTCAGATAAGTTAGGTAACTTGCCCAAGGTCACACAGCCCATGCTCTCAAACACCCAGGGGTGGAGTTGGGCTGACAGTCCTAGCTGGGCCCTGAAAGGTCCTGAAGGCCAAGCTAAGGTGTCAGGACCTGATCCTGGGGGTGCTGGAGAGCCATAGTGGGGTTTTGAGCTGGAGAGGGAGAGGGTAAGAGCTGTGTTTGAGAGAGAAGACTGTGACCGAGACCAGCTGGCAGGCTACTGCATCCGTCCAGGCAAAGGATGATGAAGGCTCAACTCTAAGGGGGTACCTGGGAAGGAAAGGAAGGGACGCCTTTCAGGGGGCCCAAAGCCAGATGTGAGGCCAGGGGAGTGAACGGAGGCCACCAGCGTGGAGGCATGGGTCGTGAGTAGAGTTCAAGTCCAATGAGTCTAACAGGAAGTTGATGCTCTTTCCTTCCCTCTGGCCAGTTATCATTTCACTGATATATTAAAGACACCACATATTCTCCCTCTTGAGATTACAGGTGTGTTAAAAAAAAAAAAAAGTTCTTAACCCAGGCTGACAGTGGCATTTCAGGCACAGCCACCCCGCTGTCGCTTTTCCCCAGAGTCTCCGAGGGTCCTTGCAAGCCAAGGGCAGAAGGGCTCACTCTTGGAGGCAGTGTGTGTGCCTGTGGGAGCCGGCATCTGTGAGGGGGTCTGGGCCGGGGTCAGGCTGCCTTGGGTTTATTTCAGAAGTTGCTGGGGCTGCAGAAATCGGAGAAGCTTCTGGAAGCCTGGCAGTAGCATTCCTAACCTCCCTCTTTGGGCTTCCTGGGCTGGGACGGTGGACTGAGGCCCCTGCCTGCCTGCCTGCTGCCCTGGGAATATTGTAGCCAGCAGGCTGGGCAGGCAGTGGCTGGAGCCACAGGAGCCGCAGGTGCTGTGTCACCGGAGCCCGGGGCATGGCCGCTCCAGGGGGAGGAGGGAGCATGTTTCTACGTGGCCTGCCAGCTGGCATGCTTCCTTCCTGATGGAGGAGCCATGGCCCAGGGCCTTCCCCGCCCAGAACCTGGGATGAACCTGCGATGAAGGTGTTGCTCTGTCAACCCTCCCCACCACACACACAAACACAAGCTCCTTCCAGGCGTCCAGTGCCAGTGAGAACTGGGATGTGGTGGAAAGTGCTGGTGTGGAATCCAACAGTCCCAGGTTTCAATCCTGGCTTTGCTGCTTAACACCGAGGTGGCCTTGGACAAGCCACCATTTCTCTGAGCCTCAGTTTCCACCCCTGTAAATGGGGATTGATATAGGACAGAATGAGACGACGGATGTGGAGGCCAGCGGCCCCGCACAGAGCAGTCAGGATGTGTGAGCTCCTGTCTCCCCTCCCTTTCCCCAGGCCCAAAATCCAAACCAAACAAAAGCCCTGGGAGCCGGAGGGACCTGTGAATGATGCTCATAAGATACCCTGCTTGAGCCTGATGTGCTGTCGGCTTGGTATCCAGATGGGCACCCCAGAGCAGGGCACGCCTGGCCAGCCACAGAGCACAGATGGTGAAAGCGCAGGAAGCCAGACCCAGGGCTCCGGAGCCAGAGCCGGGACTGCCATGAGACCAGGGATGGAGGTGGCCAGGGGCTCCATCGGCCTCCAGACCCTCCCCTCCTCCTGGTGGGCCTCAGCTGTCGGGGTCAGTCTCTACCGGTGGCGGGGCACCACTGATCTTGGCGTTAAGTGTCGCCAGCCTTTGGGAGCCCTTCTCCATCTGTGACCTTGTCCCCTTGTGACGAGGCAGACAGCTGAGGCCCTAGGAGTGGGCGCCAGCTTCTGTGATCGCAGCTAGGTCCTCTCCAGCAAGTCCTAGGATCTTCGAACGGGGTAGCCCCTCTGGCCTCACCGCTCTGGGATTTTCTTCTCCTAGAATCTCTTGCAAGGCAGCCTATGCAGCTTAGGCCACCACCACTGCCATCCCACAAACAGCACAGGGGGACAGCTGCCTTCATTTTAAACCTCATGGAGCAGGTTGAGCCCCCGCTCAGAGCCCTCCAAGGTGTCCGTGTTGGCCCTGAGTAATCCAGTGCCCACGAGCCCCGCATGGCCCCGCCCGCCGCCTCCCTCTCCAGTGCTCTCTGCTCCTCTGCTGTCCTTCGAACACCCCCAGCGGGATCTTCCCCACCCCGCCTCTGCATGGGCTTTTCCCTCTGCCTGGGATGCTCTTCCCCAGATCCCCACAGGACAAGCTCCTGCGCCCCCCGTGAAGCCTTTGCTGGAGTGCCCCCTCCAGGGAGGAGCCCTCGCTGCCCATGAAAGGCCTCCCCTCGCCCTCATCCCTCCTCCGCTTCACTGGAGTTTCCTTCCCAGCGCTTCTGTTACACACAGTTCGTGTTGAAGCGTCGCCTCCCCCTGCTCCACCCCTCAGAGTGTGACCTCCAAGGAGGTGGGGGCTGGTCTCGTTCATGGCTGAATCCTGGGCCCTCGCACAGAGCCTGGCGCAGAGAAGCCACTCGCTGCCATCGCTGAATGAACGAATGAGCGAGTGAACGTGTGAATGCATTCATCACTTAGCAAAGCTTCTGAGCACCTACCACAGCAAGATCTTGCTGTCGATCCAGGGCCCGGGAACCAAATCCCGTCCCCTGGGCCTTGAGGAGGACATCGCTGAGCAGATGATCCAAGGACACGGAGCAGAGAACAGAAAGATGGCAGTGAGGAAGCTGGCAGGCCAGGGTTTGCATCCCAGCCCCGTCCTCCACTACCTAGCTGTGTGGTTTGGGGCTCAGCACTTGCCCTCTCTGAGCCCCACAGTCTTCATCTGTAAAGTGGAGCTAAAAATATCAACCAACGGGCCCCAGCCTCCTCCCCATCTCACTCCCAGCTGCCACCCAGGTGCATCCATAATCCATTATCCACACGGCAGCCAGAGGGGCCTTTCTTTTTCTTCCCTTTTTTCCTTTCTTCTTTTGCTTCCAAAAAAGTATTTATTTATTTTTTAAATAGGTAACAAATTTGCATGGCTCAAAATTCAAAAGGTGCAAGAAAAAATGTTGAAAGAAGAAAGTGTCCCTCCCACCCAGTCCCAGCTGGGCAGAGCTCCTCCCCAGAGGCAAGCACTGCTCCCTCCTATTTTCATCCATCACGGTGGGGATAATTTTATGCATGTACAAGCCAGTGCATACCTTTATCTCCTTTTGATTTTTTTTTAAGCAGACAGTAGCATCCCATGCACGTGGTTCTGCCCTGTGCTTTTTTCACTTGACAATCTAATCTGGAGAATTTTTAGGGGGTCTTTTTAAAACATACACTATAATTGGTCCTTTCCCTGCAAACCAGCCCTCTGGTGGGTCCCCAGAATTCTCAGAATAAAATGCAGATTTCTAAGGGGTCCTTCACGCTCTGGCCACTGCCAGCGTCTCTAACCTCACCTCCCACCTCTCTCCTGCCAGCTCACTCCACTCCAGCCATGATGGCCTCCTCACTGCTCCTCCAATATAGCAGGCACAGTCCTACCCCAGGGCCTTTGCACTGGCTGTTCCTTCTGCCCTCTTCCTCTAGAAATCTGCTCAGCTCCCTCTTTTTTCAGGTCTCTGTTCAACTGTCCCCTGCCCAGAGAGGCTCTCCTTGCTTACCCTAACTCAAGTATCCATCTCCCACCCATCCCTTTGTATTTATTTTTCTTGATAGTATTGATTACCATTTGCAGAGCGATGTCTTTGCTCATCATCTGAGTCTTCCACCAGGCTGAGCTCCATGGGAACGAGCACTGGGTCTGTCTTGGTCACACTCCATCCCAACACCTGGATTTTACAAGGACTCCATAAATACGTGTCTTCTGAGTGAATAAACAGATCCCTATTTAACAGACAAGGAAACTGAAGCACAGAGGGGGAGAATCCCTTTCCCAAAGTCAAGGTAGAGTCATTGCAACTCAACCACCCCAAGCCGGGTTCTCATCCGAGCCCCATGTTCCATTTCCGAGCTGAGGGATCTGGGGCTGTGCTCTTGCCCTCTCCGAGCCCCACAGTCCTTACCTCTCATCCTGGGGACGGTGAGGAAAATGAGACGTCCATGGTGCTTTCCTGGGGACAGAGCTTTACTCACACAGCACAGGAGGTCACCGTCGCTGCCCTTTGCCTTCCACCAGGAGCCCCGCAGGCCGGCCCATTGTGGCCACCAAGTGTGATGAGGAGGCTCCCGGCCATTAGCAGTGTTTTTGAGCAACATCCCAAGGAAAGGTTTTCTAAATCCCACGTCGTGCTGGTGAACATCTGAATTATTGACTGTCCTGGAGCCCCACTGTGTATCTGGACAGTTTATTCCAACACACACAAATTTCCTCCTGGTAATTTATGAAAAGTGGGTTCTCGTCGTCGTGAAATCACACCCCTCTCCCCAGCACCGCCTCCCCCCACGGCTGGGGTGCTTACGGGGTAAACTCGGCAAACTTTCCTCTTAAAGAGCGTCTGTCGCTGGCCTGATACAGGAGGACGTTTCCCAAGGAGATGCTGCAACCACGTTTTCCGAAACGCCCAGCCCAGGGCTTTTTAGGAATTCAGTAACCCCTGACAGGGAGGAAGAATTAATCGAGGGAAGGTGTTTGCTCACAGCCCCCAGCAAAACCCCCTTCCCCTCAGCCCCACTCCATGACACCCGCGGGGAGAGCATCCACATGGTCGTGGGCTTGAGTCCAAGCGGAATCCTGTTTCCTGGAACCCAGCTACTCTGGTCTCTCTCTGCATGATCCACCTGTCCCAGGCCTTGGCCATCATGGGCATGGACAGAGTTCAATGAACCCAGATTTACAGGCGGAAGTTCTAGTCTTGGTGGTGTCACAGATTTAGCTGAGTGACCTTGGGTAAGCCACTAAACCTCTCTGATCCAGTTTTTTTTTTTCCCCAATCCAATTTTCTCATCCATAAAACAGGGAGTGATGATCCGAATTCAGGCATCCACTCATCAAATATAATGCTCTGTGCTGGGCACTGGGGATCCGAGCCAGTGCCCGCCCTCATGGAGTTCATTCCAGGTGGGGAGTCAGATCAGCTAAATACACAGTGAACCAAAGAAATGCGGGCTGCTGGTAAGGGCTATAGAGAAAGTGAAGCTGGGGTGAGGCTGGGAGGTGCTGGAAGTGGGGCATCTTCTCAGGAGGACGGCCAGGACAGAGGTGGGCTGGGAGCGGTGCAGCTGCAGTGGGGCTGTGGTTTCCACTCCCCCTCCCCCACCAGGAAGATTTCCCCCCATACACACCCCCTGAGACAGACAGTGGCAGTGTCTGGAGTGTTTGGATTGTCACAACTGGGGGGGGGACTGCTGGACTGCGGGCATCTGTGGGCAGAGCCCAGGGCTGCTGCTGCTGACATCTGACAGTGCCCAGGATGGCCCAGCAGCTGTCACCTGGCCTGAATGTCACTAGGGCTGAGCTGGAGAAGCTGCCTTGGGGCCTGTGGGCCACTGCAAGGCCTCTGGCTTTTATTCCAGGCTATGGGAAGCTACCAGAGGGTTTTAAGCAGAATGAGGACATGGCCTGACCAGGTGGAAAATGGCTGTCCCAGGGAAAGGGATGACAGATGTCCCCCCAGATGTCTGCACAAGGACCACTCAGCCCATATTTACTACTGTGATCGGGCACCAGGTCCGCATACACAGACCAGGGCCTGCCCTCACTGAGCGTGTCGCACACTCAGGAAGGACAGAAGGACGAAGCCACTGCTCTGCTCAGAGCCCTCGAAAGGCTCCTCCGTCTCAGTTGGGCCCAGCTCCAGGGCTCACACACCTGCCTGACCCCTCTCTGCCCTCTCTGCTCTGCACTCCTCCCTCTGCCCTGTCCTTTGGACACACCAGGTGCATGCTGGCCTCCCACCGGGTCTTTGCAATGCTCTTCCCTCTGCCTGCATACCCACAATCCTCCCCATGACTCTTCTCAAATGTTGCCTCCTCACCGAGGCTCCCCTGGCCCCCAACTGCCCTGTTTAAACAGCTGTCACCTCATCTTTTACCTTCTGGCTCTTTCCTCTGCTTTCCTCCATCCATCCATCGTTCCATCTATTCATTTGTTCATTCACTCATTCAAAAAATACTCGGTAAGTCCCCACTATGTGCCAGATCTTATGATGTGTGCAGGGGACCCAGTAGGGAATGAGACGGACAGGGCCCCAACCCGTGCAGGTCCACCTTGCTAGGAGGACAGATGCTGCTAGTCACACAAGCACATGCCTGCAGCAGTAAGAAGAGCTGTAAAATAAAGGTCCAGTCACCATGACAATGTCCAGTGGAGTGCCTGGTACAGGCTGGGGGGCCAGGAGGGCTTCCTGGAGGAAGTGGCCACTGAGCTGAGCTCTGAAGGGGAGTAGGAGGTAAGTGGGTAAAGTGTGGGTGCACTGGTTACGGGCTGTGAGGGGCAGTGGAGGCAGAGTTTTCCCAGTCTCTGGGGTGGACAGGAGCATGGTGCATGTGGGGAACCTCCAGGAGACCAGTCGACCCAGAGGAACATGGAGAGACGGGGAGGGAGGGATGGGGGCAGTGTGGGAGATGAGATCCAGAGGTAATGGGCTCAATTGTGGAAGCCTGTGGACCAGCTAAGGAGGGCCAGGGGGAGATTTGAGGCAGGGGGAAGTGGGCGCTAATTTATATCCTGACTCCTGCTCATGGAGAATGCTCTGAAGTGGGCTGAGTGAGGCAGCAGGAGCCCAGTGAGAAGGGGCCTGTGGTCTTCCAGGCTAGAGAGGGTGGTGGCCTTAGCCAGGAGGCAGCAGGGGAGACGGAGAGAGTTAGAGGCAAAATAGATGGCCCTGAGGGTGGGGTAGATGTGAGGCTAAGAGCAAGAGAGGAATCAAGGACTCATTCACTCACTGAGCTGCCCCTTATCCGAGTGGAGCCAGGCAGGACCCTTGCTGAGCACTGAGTTCACTGGCCCAGGCGTTCTTTGTTCCATCCATCCATCCATCCATTCATCCATCCATCATCTATCCATCCACAGATCCATCCTCCCAATCAGTCTCCCATCTATCCATCCATCCATCCATCTGTCCATCCATCCATCCTTCCATCCATCCATCCTTCCATCCATCCATCCATCCATCCATCCATCCATCCTTCCATCTTTCCATCCATCCTTTCATCCAATCATCCTTCCATCCATCCATCCATCCATCCACCCATGCATCTTTCCATCCTTTCATCCATCCATCCATCAGTCCATCCATCCATCCTTCCAACCATCCTTCCATCCATCCTTTCATCCATTCATTCTTCCATCCATCCATCCATCTATCCATTTATCCATCCTTCCATCTATCCATCCATTCATCTGTCCACCTGTCAATCCATTCATTCATCCATCCATCCATCCATCCATCCTTCCATCCTTCTATCCATCCATCTATTCATCCATCGTTCCACCCATCCATCCATCCATCCATCCATCCATCCATCCATCCATCCATCCATCTATCCATCCATTCATCCATTCATCCATCCATCCATCCATCCATCCATCCACCCTCCCATCCATCCATCCATCCATCCATCCATCCATCCATCTATCCATCCATTCATCCATCCATCCATCCATCCATCCATCCACCCTCCCATCCATCCATCCATCTTTCTATTCTGTGTTCCTCAGCACCTACTGGATATCAGGCTGAATGTTGAGACTCAGGGACCTGAAGGCCGAGGATTCAGTCAGCTCTCATTGGGAATCTGGAAGTCCGGTTTCAGTTAGAGGATCTTAGCAAGGTTGGAAGTGGCCAGAGAGGTCACAGAAGCCAAAGGCCATTGCTCCAGGGACACTGAGTCCTGGAGAAGCTCAGGTTCCCATCCAAGGTTACATGGCCAGGAAGCAAGAAGACTGGGCTCGGAACCAGATGCCCCCCACGACTCCCCCTGCAGCCCCTTTTGCAGGTCTCCTGGAAGCCCTGCCTGGGCCCTGTCAATCCCCAAGGAGGCCCTGCAGCTGGGAGGGGAGCAGCCTTTTGGGCCTACAGGCCCCTCCTTGCAGACCTCCTTGCCCTACCCGCCACCCACCCCACCGGCTGCAGGAGGGGCCTGGCTGGGGGAATCCCAGGAGAGGGCCCCTGGGATGCTGATTCATGGCTCACAGGAGCTGCCTGTTAAATGTGTGGAGCCAGGCTGGGCCTGCGCCTGTCTCTTTAAGGAGCGCTGGGGCCTCCACCCAGCCAGCTCCCTGAGGAGGAGCAGGAACTGGGTAGGCCTGGAGTCTCCCAGGGCACAGAGCTCCTGACTCTAACCTGTCAGGCAGGCTGGGGCGGGGCCCACAGGTCGGGGGTAGGGCAGGGAGGAGCCCAGGCTCAAAGGGGCCCTCCCTTTTCCAGGATCCCACCTTGGGGAGGGAGGGAGCCTGGATCCCAGACCAGGCACAGGGCTCCAAAGCCTGGGTCTGAGGCACCTAGGAGGTCCAGAGCAAGGGTGACCACCCGTCTAGTTTGCCTGGGTCTGAGGGGGGCAAACCAGACAAGTCGTCACTCTGATGTGAGCACTCCATCAAGGAAAGGCCGTGGCTGTCCCCATGCTGACAGCGCTGTGGGGTGCGAAATTCCAGGGCCCCAGGGCTGCCCCACCCGGGACAGAGCTGTGTGACCCAGGGCGCGCCCCTAGTCTCTGTGAACTCCCATTTCCATTTCCATTAACGGGAGGGTGTGGCCACTGCCCTGCCCCCTCAGGCCAGCGGGGGAGTCCAGGCTCTGAATCAGCCTCTGTGCACTGGGGTCAGCTGTCCTCAGGCACCTCTGGACTGGTCGACGTGGGGAGGGGTGTCCACTGCTTCACCCAGCACAGGGCCTGGCACGTAAGAGGCGCTCAGTGACTACTGAAGGAATGAACGCCAGCACGAATGAATGAATGAAGGGTTAAACATGCATCTGTTGTCTCCTCTGTGCCCAGAGCTGGTGAAACAGAAGAAGCAGACCCATCTCTGACATCAGGGAGATCATCCCAGGGGGAGGGGAGACCGAAGAAGAGTCGGTGCTCAGAGTGGCCCGGTTTTGAGCTTCTGGGTTATACTACTTACCAGCCAGGGGAACTTGGGAAGATCTCTTTACTGCTCTGTGCCTCGATATTCCCCATCTGAAAACAGCATTAAAAATGGCACCTTTCCCATCCGTTGTGGGAAGAAGCAAATAAGCGAATACACATTGAGATCAGCATCTGCACACTTCAGTTTTTATTGTGGTGATTGTTACGTGAAAGAAGCAGGCAGACGGGGTAGGGGGTCGGGCGGGGGAGGATGGTGAGAAGAGAGAAGTTGCTGAGAGGAGGGGCCAGTGGCATAGGGCTAGCCGGGAGCCTGTTGGTGCCCTTGGGAGGGCGCCCGGCTCTGTCTCGGGCGCTGCAGGGGACTTGAAGCTGTGGCTTTCAGGCCTCCCGGTCTGTGGTCAGTGAGTCTGCTCAGAGCCTTCAGGAAGCTGAGCTCTGGGCCTTGGGGGGCGTTGGGAGGGGGAGTGAGAGGTGACCCTCTGGTGCAAGCCTGTCTGTCCTGCCCACAGCTGGGCTGGGCAGGGGCTGGAGCCAAGGACAAGCCATGTGCCCAGCCGCTGTGCTGAGCAACCTCCAGCCCTTCCACGGCCCACACTTGCAGGACATGAAGCTGCGGCTGCCTGATGAGCCCGGGCGGGCAACCATTTCCTGCCCCAGAGCCCTCTGCCCGAGCCTCTCCCTGTAGAGCTCCCTCCGCTCTGCCAGGGTGGCACACCTATCCTCTGTGGGCAAGTGAGGGCACTGAAGCCCAGGGAACGGGCAGAGCAGAGAGGCCAGGACTCAGGCTCCAGGGCACCCATGGAGGCAGGGACGGATGATTGGGCTTCTCCCAAGGGAGAGGACACAGAGGCACGGGGACAATATCAGAGCCTACCACCTGTGCCAGCCGGCCCACTACCCTCAGGCTCCCATGCCCCAGGCTGCCAGTGTCCGCCCTGCTCCAGGCTTCCCGGAAGCCCTGTGCCAGCCCACTCATTGTGCAAAGGCTGAGGTGGCTCCTGCTGGCCCAGGAGCTGAGGCCCAGGGACAGGGCTCACAGGGAACCAGCCAGGTGAGGGGCCTGTGGCCCGACACTGCACTGGGCGGGCAAGGGTCCTGAGCCACTTCTGGGCACCGCTCACTCACTCGGCAGCGTTTGCCATAATTATCCAGCCATCCCCTTCAAGTGTACGGCAACCATAGCAACAGACAGATGTTCTGTCCCAGCCACGGTCCACGGCGGCCAGGAGCCAAGCACAACATTAACCCCTTCCGGCTCAGGCAGGCAAGGGCACGATGGACTGTGGGCCCAGAGGCCCCAGGCCAGGCCCCCAACCTCGCTGGAGCCCACCAGGTGGGACTAGCTAACTTCAGAGGACCCCTTCATCTCTGACCCACACTCTCCCCTCTTTGCCCCTTTCCACCTTTTCTCCCCACTTCTTCCTTCTCCCCAGAACTGGAAGACAGTGATGGGGAAAGTGATCCTATCTGAAAGGCTGGGGAAGGACCGGCTGAGCCCTGAGTGCTGGTTATGGTGCAGGCTGAAGAGCACTGGACACAGTCAGGTGAGCTCAGTTGGGCTCCTGCCTTGGTTCTGCCTCTGGTTTGCTGTGTAACCTTGGGTGAGTGACTCACCCTCTCTGAACCTCAATTCCTGCCTCTGTACAGTGAGGAGGGTAGGCTCTCATGCCCTCATTCAGAAATATTTACTGATCATCCACTGTGTGCCAGGCCCTGAGGAGGCTCCAGGGAACAAGATACATGGGGGGCTCACATCCCAACGTAGAGATGACAATAGATAGGTAAACAACACACAGGCTGACTGTCATTTGTGTTAAGTGCCATGAAAGACCTAAAAGTGCCCTCTGATGGAGAGTAAGAGGTGGTGGGGCTGACCTGCTCTAGGCAGGTGATCAGAGAAGGCCTCTGAGGAGGTGACATTTGAGCTGAGGCCTGAGGCTGAGCAGGAGTCAGCCGAGCAGCGTTGGGGGAGGAGAGGCCCTGGCAGGGACGGCAAGGACAAAAGCCCTTTGGGGAACTGGGGAGCCTGGCCTGTGGCTGTCTGGGAGCAGCAAGGAAGCGAGTGGGGCAGGGCATGAGCACAGAGGCGAGGGGAGGGAGAAAGTAGGAGTCCTAGTCGCAGACGGTCCCTCAGCGCCCCGTGGGCCTGCCCGCCCCGGACAGGTTCTGAGCAGGGGCCGCCTGTCCAACTTCTGCATGGTCTCTAAGACCTCGGCTGGCTGAGTCTCCGGTCCAAGCTGGTCAGCCAGCTGGGCCTCTCTGAATGGCGATGGCTCAGCTCAACAGGGGGCAGGGGACCCTGGCTCGGGCCACTCCCCAGGGGGCCCCTCGCTCACCCGCTGACTCACTGGGCTTTGCCCTGGAGGCCACTGAGCTGAGACGAGACCTGGAGGCTCCTGACCCAGCAGGGCCCCACCTGGGCCAGCTATTCATGAGCAGAACACGGTGAACCCCAAAGAACGGCAGGGAGGGGCACCGCCTGGGGACGGAGCCCACATCCCGCAGGCTGGAGTCCAGGCTCGCCTCTGCTACTTCCTTGTTTTGTGGCCTCAGCTTCCCTGAGCTGCAGTCGACCCTCCTGGAAAAGGCTCAGAGGATGCGTCCTCCGCCCCACCCGCTGCCTGCGGTGTTATAACGCCTGAGCTCAGCCCCGTCTCAGGGCCTGTGCAGCTTACCGCTTCCTCCACCTGGAACAGCTGTCCTCCCGCTCCGTTTTCATGACCTTGACTCTCTGCTCGATGCCACCTCTTCAGAGAGCCCTCCGGGACCACCCCAGTCAGGCCGGAAGGGAGCCTCCCCATTATCTGCATCTCTTTATGGTGCTTTCGGCACCATAGGGGGATGGACTGCGAGCCTCCGTCCAACGCCACTTGCTCTGCCTGGCTCTGTCCTCGGTGCTGGGGATGGAACCGAGGACAGAGCGGGGAGCCCTGGCTGCCCTTCCCAGAGGGCACGTGCTGGTGGGTGAGCCAGACGGAGACAAGGGGAGCAGGGAGGGGAGGGATACTGGGGGGCCTCGCAGAGACGGTGACCCTGGAACAGGGCCCTGAGAAGCGGAGAGGCCGAGTGAGGGGCTCTGTGGGAAGGGTGTCACGGCAGAGGCCCCAGGAGGTGTTTTTCCTCCTGCCCTCAAATGTGCCTCCAGCCAGCAAGGAGGAGGCCATAACACGTCTTCATTATTGCTCCATTCTTGGCACCCAGCACATAGTAGGTGCTTAGTAGAAATCCAGCGTTGCTTTCTCAGTGGGTGCTTGGAGGATTTGGAGCTTCTTGCATGAGGCCCGCACACCAAGGCCCTTGGGAAACAGGTCCACCGGCCCAGGGCCTGTGGCCTGGATGTGCGGTGGCCGTTGGTGACCCCTCCCCAAGAGGAGCCTCCTGTGGGCCCAGGGAGGGGCAGGAGGGGCTGAGGTGGGGCTGGGGCTGGTCTTCAGGGGTCTCCCACGCATGGAGGGAACGGGACGTTGTGCTGAGGGCCATGGGCAGCCGGTGAATGGCTTTAGGGGTGGATGACATGATTAGACCCAGGCTTTTAAAAACCCTTTTGGTGTCCATTGAGGAGAATAGAGCGGCTCTGAGTGGGGCGAGAGGACAGACAGGAGGCAGAGAGACAGTGAGAGGTGCAGAAAGACCCCTGGGAGAACAGTGAGGCCAGGATGGAATAGGGCCGCACATACCAGAAACAGAGCCGGGGCCCTCCCACCCAACATAAGGCACATGAGATTGTCGTCAGTGCTAGGGGGACAGCGGGCGGGGAAGCGGAAGGGAATGTCAGGTGGCAGGTTGGAATTGTGGATGGGGTGCCAGGAAGGTCTCCCCAGAAGCAGGCTTGTACCTGTGTGTATGCTGCTCGGGGGAGAACATCCCAGGAAGCAACTGCCTGGAGGCAGGAGGGGGAGCGGGGTGAACCTGGGGAGGGGCGGCGGGGAGGGGAGAGGCTGCCGGGATGCGGGGGATACAGGGCCTCGACGGTCTTTATAAGGACTGGGGCTTCTCTGAGCGACGGGGCCACTGCAGGGGAGTGAGCACAGGAGGCTATGCTGACTCTCCTTGGAGTGGGGTCCCTCTGGCTGCCGCGTGGAGAATAGACAGCAGGCAGCAGGGGCAGAAGCCGGGAGGACAGGAAGCAGCTGGGGTGAAGAGCCAGGCAAGAGATGATGGAAGCTTGTCCAGGGGGAGGCTGAGGGGATAGTGGGGCGTGCTGGAAACAGAGGTGAATTTAGAAGTTAGAACCGGTAGGACCTGCTGATGAATCCCACGTGGGATGAGAGAGATTGGGGGAGACTCAGAGACAGACAGACAGAGTCCGAGGGAGGGTGTTCAGCAAGGCAGCTAGTGCTTAGCTGTGGCCGTGGGAAGAATGGGGTTGCCATTCGCTGGGATGAGGAAGGTTGAGGCTGGACCGGGTCAATGTGCAAATATCAGGAGATCAGACTGGAATAAAGTAAACCGGAGAGGCAGGGCGGAGCTGTGGAGGAGGAAGGCGGATGCAGCTTTGGGGCTCAGGGGAGATGTCCAGGCTGCGATATCAGCGCGGGGGGCGCCCACAGAGTAAGCGTCTTTATAGTCAGCCAGGGAGGAAGGTAGATGGAAAGAAACAGACAACGAGGGACTGAGCCCGAGGTCCCCAACCCTGAGAGGTGGGGGCAAGGGGTGGGAGAAGCAGAAGAGGGTCTGAGAAGGGGCAGCCGGGGAAGTAGGAGGCAAACTGGAAGGTTCTGACAGCGGCAAGGAAGGCATTGAAGGAGCAGGGAGAGGTAACCATGTGGAACGCTGCTGTGGGTCAAGGATGATGTCTAGAAGGATGGCTTGGGGTTTAGCAAGGAGGAGGTCCTGGGTTTCCTGGGAGGGGGAGCTGAAGACCTGAGGGGCGCGGGTTCAAGGGAGGAGGGGGCCAGCGAGCTCAGACACACTCTGAAGGAGCTCCTGTGCGGGTGGAGAGAAAAGGGACGGCAGGGGAGGGGGTGGAGGCTCAGACGATGAGAGAAAAGCCAGCAGGCCATGTATCGTGAGGGTTGATCCGGTAGAGGGGGAAATGCTGACGAGTTCTAAGAGAGGAGGCGCTGGAGCAATGTCTTAGGGAAGACAGAGGGAAGGGGCCTCTGAGCCGTCCCCGTGAGTCTAGGCGGGGAGCGATGTTATCACTTCCACTTTGCAGATGTGGAAACCACAGCCCAGAGAGGTTGATTCTCCTGCCCCAGCCACACAGCTGGGCGGTGATGGCGAATCCGCAAAACTTTGCCGTAAGCCTGCCCCAGCGTGGGTCGTCGTCCTTTTTGACGGATGAGGCCCAGAGAGCTTCAGTTCTAACCTCCATTCACGAAGCAGGCTAGTGGGCAGGTGAGGAGGCTGATTTGACAGGATGCTGGGGGAGAGGCAAAGGGGGTGTTGGGAGGGACTCCCGTTCTCAGCATGGTGGTCTGGGGGCTTCAGGGGCCACTCCCTGGGCCGGAAGCAGGTTTTCAGAAGATGCCGAGCTCGGTGCAGGATGCACGAGAGTGTTCCTCTGTGTAAAATGGGGCTAATCACGGGGCAGAGTCATCGGGAGATGCAAGGGGTTGACGCAGGTGAAGCCCTGAGAACAGGGCCTGGCACCCGGTCAACGCCATGCAAGGGGTTTGTCCTCGTCATTCTGAGTCTGCCTAGTGCGATGCGCAGTGGGACTTCCAAATGTGCACCCGCAGCTGGTTCATGGGCCGAGAGGGCTGACGGGAAACTCAGGGCTACCCGGACCCTTTGGGGTCCTTCCTGGAGGAGTCTCAGCTCCGAGGTTAGGTAAGGACCCCAAGAGCCCTGAAGAAGCTCCCGGGGTAGGGCCTCTGGGGATGAGAAAGGTCCTGGGGAAGATGGTTCCCTTCTGGAAGCTCAAGGTCTCCATCTGGAGGATGGGTGTCCTGATTCTCACTTCGAGGAGATGTAGTGACTGTAGGATGTGCTGAGTGAGCCCTGGGACCAAGAATCAGGAGAACTGGGCACCCTACTTGCTCTGCCCGAATTTGCTGTGTGACTTTGGACAAGTAGCCTAACCTCTCTGGGCTTTATCTGTAAAACCTGGATGATGTAAAGGCCCCAGCAGACTGTTGATGCCATCATTATTTACAGCTTCCTGATTTCATCAGGTGGGAAGTCCCCAGTTATACCTGGGAAGGCTTTTAGCTTCAAAGGCCTGCTTCTCACCAGGGCAGGACAGGGGCTGGAGCAAGCAGAATGCAGGGCCACCTGCGTCTGAAGGGTCCTAAATTGGGGCAGCCTTGTCCCAGGCACACTGTGAGGGGTGTGTAACCTCGTTTCATTGGGTGGCCCATGTTTTGTTGGTTGGGGACAGAGAAACTATGGCTCCCATTTTCCAAGTGTCCCAGTTTTACAGATGAGCAAACTGAGGCTGAGAGGAAACTCGCCGCACCTACTCTCAGAGCCCGCCTCTTGCCACAGCTCCAGGCCACCCTTGAGGAGCGGCCACCAGGGTACAGACATCAGACCCTCAAGGGCATACATCCCCTCTGTCCTTGTTCCCGCATTCAGCCCCAGTGTGTGGCATCTCCCATGCGTCAGGCCCTGTCCTGGGCACTGAGGACACTAAGGGGACTCAGATGGGGTCCTGATGGCTCCCTCTAGTGCAAAAGACACGTGAACTGAAACAAAGAGAAGTTGAGAGGGGCTGGGACACTGGAAAGGAGAGACTCATTCTGACCAAAAGATCTGGGGGGGTGCTTCCTGGAGGAGGAGGCACCCAAGAAGGATCTGGATCGCCAACAGTAACTGTTACCATCTTTTGAGCAACAGCCGCGACTCCAGAGCGTGGTCTCATCACACCGTCCCAGTCCCCAGTGAGGTAGGCGCTACCCTTAGCCCCTCTGTACAGAAGAGAAGACAGGGTCAAAGAACTGGGGTGACACATCCAGGCTCACACAGCTTGTGAGAGGGGCCTGAGCCGGTTCCCATACCCGCCCTCCCACGCTGAGGAGGCAGGGGAAGCCCCCCGCCCTGACAGCCTCAGCCCAGGAGGCCCAGGTCTTCCTCTGCCCGAGTGTCCCCAGCACCCAGTTTCACTTCCCAAAACGCAAACCTATTTTGGATCCTGCTGACTTCCTCTCTCACCCAGGCCGTTCGGGCTCAGAGGACTGGGCAACTGTAGGATGGACCTGGTGCCCCGGGCCTTTCCCAACGCCCCTCTTACACCACCGCCCCGCAGCTTTCTCCCACCGGCCGCCGCGGCCCCTCGGGGAGGGTGCTGACCGCAGCGGGGCTGGCAGCATGTGCCGCCCGGCGGCCTCCTCCCAGCCTCCCCCCGGAGAGGGCTCGGAGGTCCTGCTCCCGGCCCACGCGCAGCCTGTGTCCTGGCCTCAGGGCCGCAAGCACATCATTTCCCTCCCTGGACCTCAGTTTGCTTCTCTGTGATGAGAGACCAAGGCGGCCTCCCACCCAGGTTGTTAGGACCACACGAGAGGGAACCGCGGTGACAGTGCCACACCAGACGCCGGGCTCGGCACCGGTGATCCAAAGATCCTTGCCCTCGCAAAGCTGAAACCCTAACGTGGGGCGAGGGGGCCGAGGGCGTGGGAACAAGCACTGTGAATAGGTCAGCTAAACAGGGTATGAGCGGGCGATGCCACTTACGGGGAAATGAAGCTGAGAGAAGCATGTGTGTGTGATGGTGGCGGAGGGACTTACCGTTTTAGGTGGGGTGGTCACGGAGGCCTCCTGAGAAGGTGCCACCTGATGACATAAAGGAGGTGCCAGAGCCGGCACGGCAGACGTCTGCGGAGGGCATTCCAGGCAGACAGTGCGGCCGTGCAAATGGCTTGAGGCATGAAGACTAACACAGCAAGGAAGAGGGTGGGCTGCGGCACAGGATGAGGGTGAGACGGCGGCGGGAGAGAGGGCCAGGCAGGGCCTGGGGGCCAGGGCGTGGGCGCCTCAGAGGCCAAGGTCAGGGCTTCCCTCTGAGGGAGGTGGGGAGCCACCAGAGGCTTTGGAGACCGAGGGACGTGCTCCAACTTTTTTTAGCAGTTCCCTCCTCCCTCCGCCGCCCGGCCACCTAATGGAGGGAACAGTGTGGGGCAAGGTTGGGGGCAGGCAGAGGCCTGTGCAGCCGCCCTGGTGACCTGGGGGGGGAGGCTGGGGGGAGGGGCGGGGGGGGCAGCAGCAGAGAAGTGGTTATATTCCCGTTATATTTTGAAGGCGGAACCAAAGGGACTTGCTGTGGGATCAGGTGCAGGGGTGAAAGAAAGCGGGGATGGGGCACCCCGAGGTTTTTGGCCTGAGCAAGGGGAAGAATGGAGTTTGTGTTTCTCGAGATGGGAAGGCAGTGGGAGGGGCGGATTTGGGGGTGGAACTCAGGAGCTCAGGCTAAGACACGCCCACTGAGGGACCCTCAGCCCTCTGAGCGGTGAGGTCGAGTCAGCAGGGGGTCACAGGGTCAGCTCCCCTTCCTGGGTGTCCCTGTTCCTGTCCCACCCGCCCTCCTGCAGGCCAGTCAGTCCCCGGCCGCCAGATGGGTCCTGTAAGAACCGAAGCCAGGTGGTTCATAGACCTTTCCAGTCCAACGACTTCCCATCGCTCTGGCCTCGAGTCCAGACTCCTTGCCTGGCCCAGCCCCAGCCCCCCCTCCAGCCTCAGCTCTCTTCAGCCTGCTGGCCTTCGTTCATGTGGCGTGCCAACCTCAGGTCCTCCGGACTGGCTCTGCTGGTTTCTGGTCTGTCCCTTACCTGGATGGTGCCCTGGATGGGGCTCATCCTTTTTGGGGCCCTCGTTTTCTTCATCCGTAAAGGGGGGACTTGGACTCCTTGAGTCCGAAAGATGGTCTTAAGTTTCCACGTCTGGGGCTCTGGGAGCCACGGAGAAGCTGCCCTTCTTTGCTCCGTTCCTGCCCGGTGAGACCACCACGGGCGAGATGCTCTGCGTTGCCCACTCCCCTCCGTCTTCGCCTGCCGGGGTCTGTTGCAGGTGCTGAGAGCCGGGGGAGGGAGACGTGATCCCCGGCTCACGGAGGAGAGGGGAGGAGAGTAAAGATGCAGATGAACCTGTGTGGCCTGCCCTACTCTGAGCCTCGGTTTCCTGGTCTGTAGGAGGGCACACGTGATTGCTGAGAGGTCTGGCAACAGAAGGGTCGAGTGGCAATAAGCTCTCACAAAGCACCTGCCTGGGGCCTGGGTGGGGTGCCCCACGGAGGGGATGAGAGGCTCAGCCAAGCCCTCGCAGAGCTTGCCCAGCAGGCGCAAGGCAAATGGGGTGACTTCCAGGCAGTGCACACCCAGGATCCCGCCCCACGGGGGACAGGGCTCCCGCTACCACTTCCACCAGCACCGGCTGCCCGAGTTCTCCTCGGCCTGCAGAGCCCCGCCCAGGACCTCCCTCTAGGACGCTGCTCCCCATGCCGGTACTGCTCTCTCTGTCCTCTGATCCCTGGGCCCTTACGAGCCAAGCCACCATAAGCACAGGCTCGGGGCCTGAGCCCTCCTGCTGCCGGTCACAAGCTGTGGGACTCGGACAAGTCAGTGGCCGAGGCCGTGGTTTTCACCTCTGTAAAACAGCATCCTAATACAGCTTGCGTCCTAGCGTGGTTCTGAGGCTTCAGTGGGCTGTAAAGTACCAGACGCTCACCTGCTGCAATTGTTGAAGTCCTTCTCTGGTATTTTCTTCAGGGGGCCTGAGGGTGAGAAGCCAGGAGCAGGTGCTTCTTAGCTGCCTTCCCCTGGTGCGTAGAGAGGAATGAACCACTTCCTCCTGCTTCTGGCCAGGTCAGCTGTTCAGTTCACGGGCCTTAGAAACGGTCCCAGACCGCTCCCTGCTCTCGGGGCTTTGTTCTATCTATGTCTTAACCCAGATTTCCTCCATTTTGCAGGTGAGGAAACTGAGGCACAGAGGGGTAAAGTGACCCAGCCAAGGTCACACAGCTGGTGAGTGGCAGAGCTGGGGTTCAAACCCAGGCAGCCTGGTGCTATGCGGATACCCAAACCGTCAGGGTGCTTCTCGACGCCATATCCACTCCCAGAGGTGGTCCTGTGGTGTCATCCATCATCTGAAGCCATAGGGTCATCCTGGGGTCAAGCCCAGGGATCGTCACCCTCAGCCCAGTAAGAGAAAGGTCCACAAGTTCAAGAACCACAGTTTCCCATCCCCCCCTTGCTGCTGACCGGCCAGGAAAACCTCGGGCCACTCCCTTTGCCCCCTTGCCTCAGTTTCCACCTCTGTCAAATGGAGAATAGAAAAAGCTCTTCAGCCTTTATTAGCCCTGGGATCTGACCCCAACCATCCCATATTTGTTGAGTGACCTTTCTGAGCCAGAATGCCTCTGGGGCTGCTTCCCTTGTCTGCAAAATGGAGCTAATGCTATCTGTGCTTCTTGAGCTCTGTGGACAGACAGATGGACGGCAGGGAGAGCCCCATGAGAAGGCCTGGGTGTGGCTGCACTGGCCCAGCCTGTGCACCCTCGGCCCAGCCTCTGAAGCTGGGGCCTGACAGCAGCTCAGCTCCTGCCCCAACACGGGGAGGCCAGCCCTCCACTCATTCAGCAGCCATTTGTTGAACATCGACTCCGGCCAGGCCCTGGGCTGGGTACCGGGGATGCAACTGGGACCGAGACCGATCCAACCCCTGTCGTCACAGTCTGGGGGAAGACAGACATCTGTAAGGAAGCCGCATCCTGTGAAATGCGCAGGTGGACAAGTGTCATGAGGGAGGGGTGCAGGGGACACCCATGAGAGTGAGTCCCCCGGGAGAGAACGCTCTGTGGGAGCGGGCCGTGGAGGAGGGGACCCCAGGGAGGGGCTTCCTGAAGCGATGATGAGCTGAGAGCTGTGGGGATGAGCCAGAGCTCATTAGGTGGACTTGGGGCAAGAGTGGAAGGGCTTGGGCGAAGGCCCCGGGGCAGAGGGAGTGACACGTGCACGGTCACGGCCTGTGAGAGACCTGAGCCCACGCCCAAGGCCCTGGCAGAGGCAGGGAAGCGGAGGAAGGTCAGCACTTCCGAGACATGCCGCAGCAGCTGGCGGGGGACGTGGGGGAGCAGGGTCAGGCCTCCGCGGGTCAGTCACGGGGTCACAGTTTCAGAAGAGCGGGCATCTTGGACCATCCCAAGTCCTCGTGGTGCAGACAGGGAAGTGGAGACACAGCTGGGCAAGGACACGGCCAAGGTCAAAGCAAGGCGGGCAGAGCCGGGAAAGAACACCTGCCCAGGGCTCTGTCTGCATCTGGAGGGCGGCCCGAGAAGCGGGAGAAAACCAAACATCAATTTCACACCTACTATGTGACCCACGGTCCTGAGCACACGCACGCACGCACGCACACACACACACACACACGCACACGCTTCACCACTGGGTCCCTGGGCCTCAGGCTAGACTTGTGGCCCTGGGCACTCCTTCCGAAAATGAGGAGAAGGATCCTAGGGAGGTCTTTCGATCCAGCCCACTGCCACTGGCCTCAAGGCCTCATCTCATTGTCTCCTTTGAAATCCTCTATGGTGAACAGAAATTATAATCCCCATTTTGTAGATGAGCACACCAAGGGAAGGAGAAACTGACCCAAAACCCCACAGTAATCATCAGCCAAAGCTGTCTCGACTCCTACTTTAGTGCTCTGTCCGAGATCCTGCGTTGCCCAGATCTGAACCGTCTGGCAGGGAGGAAGTCCCTCCTGCAGTCTAACTGAAATCTCTCCTACTTTACTATGTCAACTGCCCGTTGTTTGTGGCTGAAGATGCGAAAAAGCACTGTGATCCTTCTGGGCCTTGACTGTCATCTTGGAGGGGACTGAGCAGGGGGTAGGAGACTCAGGGACACCCCCCTTGCCCTCCAGAATCTGAATCCAGTTGCAGGTTTGCTTGAGGGGGTGGGAGAGAGAGCCAGGCCATTTGCCACTGGGGCCTTTCTTCGAAGGGAAGGCTCTGGGACAGCTCTGGGAAGAATTCCCTGGGGAAGAAGTGCTTCTGGATCACCCTGAGGACACACACGCTCCCCCAGGACACAGCTGCCCAGGGGCCAAGCTCCCGGCCAGCGCCAGGCGGAACCCAAGGCCTTGGATCCACCCCTGTGGCCGGAGGCGGCCTTGAGTTCCCTCCGCACACAGGCCCGTTCGACTCGCTTGTCAGAAGCCACTCAACAAAATCCAATTTATGGAGCCAATGTGAAATGGGGAAAATTCCTCTAAACCAAAAATGCCTTCTTTCAAACCAGAAAGGAGGGGGGCCCGACAGCTGGGCACGCAGACGAGCAGGCCCCGGGCCGAGACGCAGCCTCGAACGCCATGGAGGGCAGCCCAGTCTGGACCATTACTCGGCCTCTTTCTCCAGAGAGACCCACAGTTCCCGGAGATGTCAGGGCTCGGGGCGCCCCGCATTTCCTGAGAAAGCTGAGGTCTTCGAGATGCTGGTGGCGACTTACTGAGGGCCTACTGTGTGCTGGGCACTGTGCTAAGTGCTTCCATGTGGACCCTCCCAGCAACCCCACGAGGTAGGTGCTGTTGCTGTCAACACCTTACAGATGAGGAAATCGAAACTCTGAGAGGTTAAGTCATTTGGCCAAGGTCACACAGCTGGGGAGAGGGGCCGCAAGACTCAGATGCAGGCAGTCTGGCTCCAGAGCCCTCCTCCTTCACATTCTGCCACAGAGGTGACTTGTGCCGGGAGGGGGCCTGAGGCTTAGAGGGGCGAGGCACAGGCGTGTTGAGGGGAGAACGCTGAGTGAGGGGCTGGGGGCTGGACCCTGACCCAGTGCTGCTGTCAACTGCCTGGATGAGTCCTTGTTCCTCTCTGGGTCTCAGTTTCCCCATTCCTGAAGTGGAGTAATTGGGGAAGATGATTGCAAGCTGTCCATAGGTTCCTAGTGCCCACTAGCAAATTAAAGGCCCTGAGAAGTCCTGACGTAAAAAACCCCAGTGAGCGGTCCAGTTGAAGAGCTGACCAGCAAAATAGTTCCCTAATGGTCCTGAGGCCTCAAGGCAGCTTGACCTTGAGTGGAGTCCCCATCAGCAAGTTAGTCAGCTGACAATTAATAGCGTGCCCTTTGGGAGATAAGTGAATAAGACAGGACCCTATTTTTGAGGAGCTCCTTATCCGGGGAGAAAGTAACCAAGAAGAAGACAATGAGGACACCATGCTGTGGTCATTGTTCAACGGTTGAGACCAGCTTGAGGTGCCAGAGAGGAAGAGACATCTCACCCTGCCTGGGGCTCATGGGAAGTACGGCAGACACACTGACAGTAAAATAGGGTTTTGAAGGATGGGTAGGAGTTCTCCAGGGAGAGACTTGGAGTGGGAGGGCAGTTCCAGTGAGGGAAACAGCATGTATAAGTCATAGTCATGTGAGAAGTTTGTTGTTCAGAGGAAAGGAGAGTTCAGTGTGGCTGCCACAGAGAGGGTAGGCCAGAACAGGACAGTGGAAGGCCTTGAATGCTAAGCCAAGGAGTTCTGAGGAATAACAGAGGTCCCAATTAAGAGAGTTATGGATTGGGGTGGAAGGAAAACCTACAGGCCAAGAGTCCAGTGAGGAGGTTGGTACGGCTGTCTGGGCCAGATCAGAGGAGGCCTAAACTGCACTGAACAGATGGTACCTCTGACGAGGATCTTTGGGTGCAAGAAATCCAGCACAAAGAGACCTGAGTGAAAATAAAAAGGGCTTTCAGGCACTGCTGAATCCAGGGGCCCAGGCGGCGTTGTCAGAAATCTGGCCGTCATCCAGTGGTCAAGGGGATGGGATGTTTTCCATGGCCAGGGTTCAGGTCAGTCCTGCTCCAGCTGCATGCTCTGAATATGGGGAAGGGGCAGTTTCTCAAAGGAATTTCAGATTACCAGGAGAAGAATGTTGCTGGGCAGGTGAAAGCAACAGCTGACCACTGCAGCCCGAGAGGGCTGCGGCATTCAGTGGAGGCCAAGCCCGTGCCCAGCCCGGGCCTCAGAGGTGGAGGCCTGGAACTGAGGGCTGGTGTGGTCGGGGCAGGCTTCACGGAGGAAACGGGCCTGGAAGGGAGACCTGAGCCTTGGGTAGGATCCGGGCAGATGGAGGGGGAGCCCCAGGAGGAGGGATCTGTGAGAACAGAGGTACAGAGCGGGGAGGGAGCAGGGCGTGTACTGGAGGCAGCGAGCGTGCCAGGCCCAGAGCCCTGAGGAAGGGCGAGGAGAGAGGCAAGGCTGGAAGGAGATGTCCGGGGTGCTTGCATGCCAGGCCCCTCTGGCCTAACTGCCCGGCCTCTTAGAACACACAGGTCAGGGGGAAACAGTGGCTTCATCGCTCATCAACCTGCCATGGCTCCCCATGGCCCGCCCAGTGAGCCCCAAAGCGTGGCCTTGTGTTCAAGGCCCCAGCATGCCCACTGTCCCCTTAGAGGGCCCCCCTGCTCTCCCAAGTGAGCGTGCCCACCACACTCCAAACACACCGCTCCCTTTTCCACCTTCCAGCCTTTACTCTGGCTGCTTCCCTGCCCTACAATGCACCCCGCTTTGGTCTTTCCACCATCTGCTGAAGGCCAGGTAAAGGCCTCAGCCTCCAGGAAGCCTTCAGTGCAAGGGGCCTCCTCTCGAAGCTCTTTATTTAGCTTTCTTTTCAAGCCCCTCAGCCCAGTGGGCCTGATCGGGGCAGGGCGGCAGGAACTCGTGTCTGGGCCTTGGAGCTGGTCAGATCTGGGTTCAGACTCTCCCTCTGCAGCTCCCTAGCTGTGTCACCTTGAGCACATCATTTGACCCCTCCTTGATGACATTTTCTGACCTATAAAATACGAACAAGGCCTCACTGAGGCCTAAATGTGGTTATATGTTCAAAGTTCCTGACACATAGTAGGCCCTCATGCAGCTCTCACTCTTTTTTTTGGGTTTTTTTTTTTGAGAAAGATTAGCCCTGAGCTAACATCTGCTGCCAATCTTCTTTTTGCTGGGGAAGACTGGCCCTGAGCTAACATCCATGCCCATCTTCCTCTACTTTATACGTGGGATGCCTACCACAGCATGGCTTTTGCCAAGCGGTGCCATGTCTGCACCTGGGATTCGAACCAGGGAACCCCAGGCCACTGAAGTGGAATGTGGGCACTTAACCGCTGTGCCACCGGGCTGGCCCTCTCACTCTTTTTTGTGATTGTTCAAATAATGAGTTATGTCCATCTCATCTTCCGCGAGCTCAGGCCAGGTAGGGACTGCACCTGGTTTCTTCCCAGTCCCCCAGTGCCTGGCACATAGTAGGGGATTTGTAAGGGCTGACCTATCAGTTTTCCTGGGTCGTGTAGACCCACTTTCCCCACCCCGCCCCTCCTGGGTGAGGCTGGGGGTAGGCCCGATGGCCCCACACCGCTCCCTGAGTTTAACCCAGCAAGCAGCTAGGTGCCAGCATCCAGCATCAATAAATTACTGGTGAGTTCAGGTGACGGGACAGATCCAGTGTCAGCATCCTCTGTGTCCCGCAGGAAGGCTCAGGCCCTTGGGATCCCCCTTCGTGAGCCTCCCCCACCCAGGGCTCCATCAGAATAATAGAGTTGCTTGCAGGGCACCTACTGTGTGCCAGGCCCCATCTGGGCACTTTGCACCACATTTGATTGACGTCTCACGATGATTCTGCAAAGTAGGTTCTAGCTCTGTTTTACACTTGCGGAAACTGAGGCTTGATGAAGCGGAGTGACTTACAATAGACAAAATTAATATCAGAAGGAAAGCCGCCTTCTTTTCCAATTTGACATAAATCTTCCTGGATCTCATTGCAGTTTTTAGTTACGATGCATGTGTGTGCGCGCGCACACACACACCCCTTAGGATTTCTTCATTCATTCATTTATTTGACAAATATGCATCAAGCACCTACTATGCGCCCGGCTGTTATGGCTGTTGGAGACGCTGCAGACAACAAGAGGGAATCCCTGCCCTTTGGGAACATACATTCCAGCACATGAGAAGCACAGAAACAATAAAGCCAGATAATCACACATTATGGTGGGAGGTGGTGCTGAGCCTGTGAAGACGGGTAAAGCAGGCCAAGGAGACAGGGTTACTGGGGCACTACTTCTGAAAGCGCAGTCAAGGAGGGTTCTTCAAGGGAGGCGACATTTGAATGAAATCCTTTTCTCCTTACGCTTTAGTTTCTGGAAAAGGAGATGCCGGCCTTCAGGGGTTCTCAAACTCTGCGAGGTGGGCAGGATGTCCTCCCACTTGGCGTGGTTCCACAGGCACCACGGTGCGGGCCATCCCCGGCCAGGAGACGTTTTCTCCTTCCCCCGTCTTTGCCCTGAGCCCCTCTGTCCAAGGACCCCTTAGGATCGGGCTTCTCAGAGCTGCTCCTCTGAGCCCTCCTGTCTCGTGTTCTCGTGGCATCTTTTTGTTTTCTAATTCTCAATCCGTTTGTCCCCATCTTTCCAAAGTCAGCTCGTCCCTGACCTCCGTGAGGGCTGGGGGGGTCCATCCTGTTTACGGCTGTGTTCCCGACACCAGGCACAGCATCCGACACACAGAGGACACTCGAACCAAAGTCCCAGTGAATGGCAGACGGACGCAGTGATGATGGGGCTAACATTTGAGAGTGGATCCTCACAACAGCCTTGTGGGTTAGGTATAATGATTATCCCCATTTTCCTGGCCTTGAAAACTGAGGCTTGGCGAAATCAGGGCGCTCCTGTAAGGTCGTGGAGTCTGTTAGGAAGCACACACTGAGTGCCGATGGATTGATTGACTCGGGGGAGGCAGAGCAGCCTGGTGGAAAATGCTGGAGACGTCAGTCTGAGAAGTGCATTTTGAGAACCAGCCCATTCATTCATTCATTCATTTGCTCATTTATTCGAGAATTATGAAACCTCAGCCTGTGTCCTGGGCACCAGCAGGTACGGGTCACCGGGCAATCATGCTGTCGGGTGATCAGAGTTGGGATGGGGAAAGCCAGGAGTCTGTGAGCCACCAGGGCAGCCCCTGAACCAAAGGGAGGGCTCAGCAGCCCTTCGGGGTGAGGGGGACCTGGAGCAGCAGGTGGGCAGACTGACTGCAGGGGTGGATGCTTTGGAACGGGGGTTGGCAATGGCTGCACAAGTCCTTGATGCTTCGAAGGGGCGCCAGCGCCCAGCAGTGGAAACCGCCCCTCCCCTGTCCCCTTTGGCAGACAGGCCTCTGCAGGGGTCTGAGTCACTCTGCCCCACCCCAGGCCAGTCGGGGCCACCTCACCTCTGCGTTTCAGGCATTCCCCTCCTCTGGGCCCAGAGTCAGAGCTCAGGGAAAAGCAGGTGGTCTGAGCCGAACCAGGCAAAGGCCAGATGCCCCCCTCTGCCTGTGGCCCTGAGCCTCTTCCCTTCTGTGGGACTCTGTTTACCCATCTGTAAAAGGCAGAGTTAGACTGTACACTCTCTGCAGACCTTTCATTGCTGACCACTTGTGACCCAGAGCGTTACTGTCAGTATTGGAAGTGGACGTGAGCTCTGGAGGTCTGGACTCCCTGTACGTCCATCCCGCCTCCCTTGGACCTCTGGACTACGGGTAAAACAAAAAAATCCCGGGGATCCCCTGACCTGTGATTATCGGGGCAGCCTACTTTGTCCTTTTGGCAGGCGGTGGGAATGGGAAGAAAGGAGGAGCAGTTGCCCCCCTCAGATCGTGACTGCCCAATGTGCCCCCCAAGCTGGGCGCTGTGAGAAACTTACCTCCTACCCAGCATGCTCTGGGGCAGGACATCGGCTAAAGGACACGACTGACGTGCAGAGGCCAGAGCTGCAGGGACCTGTTTCTGCAGAAGTGGGGACACTCCTCACTCCTCAGCTCAGCCACCTCCATGGGCTTCCCAGCACCTCTTGGGGCAAGAGGCTGAGATGCACCTGGTGTAGCGAGCTGACACATGGGAGGGGAAACCAAGGCCTCTGACCTCCAAGCCCCTTGATCATAGGCCCCTTAGGCCTCTGTAATTGCCCTCCACTCCTCACTTCCTCTCTACTCCTCAGTCTCTCCCCTGTTTAAAACTCACCAGTGGCTTCCCGTCACATCTACAATGCCATCCAAACTTTTTCCCATGATCTCCTGCCTTCCAACCCCTCCTCCCTCACTTCACCGTAGCCACACTGGCCTCCTTTCAGCTTCTGGAAAACGGCAATCTCTTTTGCACCTCAGGGCCTTTGCACATGCTGTTCCCTCTGTGCAGAATGCTCTTCCCTCAGAACAGAGTATGGCTGGCTCCTTGTCATTTAAGTCACTGCTCAAAACTACTCTTCAGAGGGGTCTTTCCTGATCCCCCTAAGAAAAGCAGTCCCTCCTGTCCATTTTCACAGCTCCTCGTTTCCATCATGCCCCTTCCCCAAGCCATAACTATTGAAAGTCAGTTTGGTCAATGACCTTCTTCCCCATTCATCAGTGAGCTTCAACAGAGCAAGGACCTTGGGGATCCCAAGACTATATCCCCAGCACCTGGCGGCTAAGAGCTGTTCAAGAAATGTTTGTTGAATGAATGAAACACAAAAAGTATCAACAATGCTCATCTTCCTCCTTGAATACTTTGCAGCCTCTACGAAGGAAAACATGGCATCCACTGGGCACCTGTCATATGCCAGGCACTGTCACACACGTTATTCTGCTGAAACTTTACATCCATGGCCGTCTGTCGGTTACGCAGATGATGAAGTTGGGGTTCGGTGACTTGCCTGAGGTCACCCAGCAAAGGTGGACTGATGGGTTCATTCACTGGGGAAGCGGCCATCTGGGACCTGTGAGCATGAAGAATGCCATGGCGGACGGTAGTTAGATCTGCCAGAGGCCTACGTTCTTGTCGCTCTCCTGCCCCCTCTGCCACACTAGAAACTCAGCCTAAGGTTGACAATCAGGTTTTTAGGTTCTGAAAGGCAGGCAAAGACCCAGGCTGCATGGAGAGGGGGTCCGGCTTAGTGGTTACTGAAGTGGGTCTTGGAACTGGACAGAGACCTGGGCTTAAACAGGGGGCCCCGCCACCTCGGCACCAGGGTACCCTCGCTGCAAGTGGTCTTTAGCATGGCCGGGCTAGATAAGCGCCTTGTTTTCAGGAAGAGAGGCAGCTGTGGGGGTAAGTGGCAAGGGGCATATTGGCAAAGTCAGGGCTTGGGCTTCCAAATCATGCAGAAGTCCCCGTACCCCTGGGGCTGGGTGGCCTTTGGCGATGACTTCCCCTCTCTGAGCCCCAGTGATCATCTCTGAAAAATGGGCATGCCAGCATGGAACCAAAAAGAGCTCTTAGGAAGATAAAGAGGAAAAATGACTGTGGAGTTGTTGGTGTATATAAAGTAACACGGAAATGTAAATTATCTAAAAATAAATCTCTTCTGTGAAATGTGGAGAGAGGTTGGGACTTGGAAGACCTCTTGGGTTCTTTCAGCATTTATTGGCACCTACTGTGTGCCAGGTGCCGTGCTAGAGCCTGGGATACAGGAATGAGTCAGACGTGGTCCCTGAGCATCTGGAGCTCCCCGCAGCTGGGGGAAGGGAATTGGGCACACACAGTGTGGGGATCCCTCCTGGGGATGGTAGGGGGCACTTCGGGTGTGATGTGGCAGCAGGAGCTGGACAGACCCCAGCTGAAGCCCTCCCCTCGTCCCTGGGTGACCTTGAGCAGGTCAGGCCACCTCTCCAAGCCCCAGGCCTCCATCTGTAAAATGGGCGTCTCCTCTGCCTCTCAGGGTCGCCAGGACACGGCACACTGTCACTATGAGGCTGGGGGACCTTGGAATGGGGGTAGCCAGTAGTTCCTGGGCAGAAAATGGTCCTGCACTGGCCAAAATCTGGGCCTCAGGCGTGGGTGGTAACTCGCTTGCAGGAGCAGCCTGGGGATATTGGGGTGGACCCTAGGGGACAACAGGGAGAGAAGCACAGCAATTCCTCAGGACGTGTTAAGAAAGGAGGGCAGAAATCCTGGGGAAGTGGCCTGTGCCTTTATTCATGTGAGTAATTTCATTAAGAGGGAGGGGGCTGGCTCTACCCAAGGTCAGTCTTGCCCAGGGAGGAGGAGGATGGCAGGGCCACCTGAGTTTACTCAGCAAAGATTCTAGGCCAAGGTGCACCCAGAAGGCAGGGTGTCTGGGAATGAATTTATGGGTGTGTTGAGGCCAGAAGCCTTGGTGGCGTTGGCGTGAGTGAGGCCATCAGCCACTGTTGGCGACTTCCCTGGGGCCTGGGGCTGTCCCAGAGCAGTGGGGCTGGCAGAAGCAAGGCCGGCCAAACCTCGGGGAATTCGGGGCGAAGCGAGGGGGAGGAAGTTTGCGGGCCCCGAAGGGTGGCGGGTTGGGGTTCCCCCGGGGAACACTGCTCTTCTGGCGCCAGGTCGCAACGGAGAGGTCAGGCCAGTTGCCGGAGGGAAAGGGCCCTGCCCTGGGCGGCCCGCGCCGGGCTAAAATCGGGCGGGGCCGCCCAGGGAGGCAGGGACGCTAGTGGCCGGGTGGGTCTGCGCCCTGCTCCCTGCGAGACCGCCCGCCGAGCGCGGGCGGAGCGCGGCCTGCGGGGCTGGGGGCCAGGCCCGGCCAGAGGGAACTCGGTCCCTGGGCTGGGCACTGTGCGCCTGCGGCTCCGGCCCTCCCGGCGGCTGCGGGCGCGCCGGCCCCCGCGCCCCCAGGGGCCGGGCCGGGGCGGGGGCTGGGCCCCGCGGGCTGGCGCGGGAGGGGGGCGGCGGCGAAGGCTGCGACGCTCTAACAGGTGGGATCCCGCGGCGTGGTGGAGGCGGGCGCGGGAGGAGGAGGAGGAGGAAGAGCAGCGGCAGCGGGAGCCAGAGCAGGAGCAGGATGAGCCGCGCGAGCTGACAGCCGCCGCCGCCGCCGCCCGCGCCCAGGCTCGGTCTCGCTCCCCGCGCCCGGGGCCGCTCCCCGCCTCCCGCCTCCCCCGGCCGCCCGCGGGGCGGCCCGCCCCCTCTGCACCTCCGGGCCCGGAGCTGCCTCCATCGCTCCTGCATCCCGGCCGGGGGGAGGAGGAGGCGGAGCAGGAGGCGAGCCGGAGCCGCCGCCGCCAACGCCGCCGCCGCCGCCGCCGCCGCCGCCCGAGCAGGACAGAGCGCGCCGCAGCCCCGCGCGTCCGGCCGCCGCCCGTGCCCATCAAGCAGCCGCGCCGGAGCCACACCGCGGGACAGCCCGGGCCGCGGCGCGCCCCGGCCCGGCCCGGCCCAGCCCAGCCCAGTCCCGGCACCGGGCGGCCCGGCGGCCGGCCCGCCCCCGAGGGCGCCGGGCGCGGCGGGAGGATGCCGAAGCCGACGCTGCTGCTGCGCGGGGGTTGGGAGCGCGAGCGCAGCCCCGGGGACTCGGAGCTGGGCCGCCAGTTCCGGGACTGGTGCCTGCGCACCTACGGCGACTCGGCCAAAACCAAGACGGTGACACGCAGCAAATACCAGCGGATCGCCGAGGTCCTGCAGGGCGGCGGCGGGACCGGCGCTGGCAGCGGCCCGGCAGCCGGCGAGAAAGGCAAGTTCCAGTTCTGGGTGCGCTCCAAGGGCTTCCGCCTGGGCAGCGGCCGGGAACCCAAGATGGGCCAAGTGGTGTATGTGCCGGTCAAGACGGGCTCGGTGAGTGCGCGCGCGGCGGCCGCGGGCCGGTCCCGCCGCGGGGCTGGGGCGGGCGGGGGCGGGGTGGGGGTGTGGATGTGTGTCCGAACGTGTGTCCCTGAGGCTGTCCGTGGGTCTGGCCCGCCCGAGGCGCACGCGTCCCTGCTCACCCGCCCGCCCTGGCCCGCCCGGGCAGCGCTCCGGGTTCAGGGCGTCCCTGCCCCCCTCTGCGCCGCTGCCCGGGCCGTGGTCTTGCCGGGCGGGCTGTCCCGGGCTGCTCACCCCAGCATGTTCCGTCCTCCCGTCCCCTCCCCCAGCCAGCAGGCGGCTGCTCCGAAGCCCGAGCCTCCCCCCTACCCCGCCCGCCCCGGGGCTGCCTGTCCCGGGCGCCTCGCGCTCCCGCCCCCGGGCCGGCTGGGCGGTGTGTGTGTGTGTGTGTGTGTGTGTGTGTGGAGGGTGGTGCCGCGGGAGGGGGGGCAGGGGCAGCCACGGGACGGGGAGTCCACTGGGCTTCCCAGCGCCAGGGGAGGGGGCCCGCCCGGGCACTGTCTCCCCGACCCCACCCGGGGCTGGCCCGGGGAGGGGCAGCCCGAGCCGCAGCCTGGCGCAGGAGCAGCCTCCCGCGGGTGGGTGGGGCGCCCCCTCCGCCCCCCTGGCCCCTGGCTCCCCCCGCCCTGGGACGGGGGCGGCCTGACCTATCCATCCCGTCCCCTCCCCCGTCCCCGGGGCCAGCCCGGTCCGGGCGGGGTGGCGTGGGGGAGGGGGCGGGGAACCGCAGCCGCCGAGAGGGAGGAGGCGGGCGGCTGGGCGAGGGCGTCCCCTCCGGCCCGGGGCGCCCTGGAGAGGGCGTGCGGCGCGGGCCCCGCGGCTCCCCCGCCGGGACCTCATTGTTCTGCAGCGGGTGGGGGCTGGGGGGGCGGCTGCTCCCGGGGCGCTGCTGAGCTTTGAACTTTCCGTGGCGGAGACCCTCCGTTAGTGCGTTCAGCCCCCGGCCCGCCCGGGCCGGGCCAGCCTCCCTCCCTGCCCCCCTCGCTCCCTCCCCGGCCTCGCCCGGCCCGAGCGAGCGAGCGGGGCCGCCCCGCGCCGGCCTCCCTCCCTCCCTCGCTCCCCCGCTCCCCCCTCCGTGCTCCTCCCCCGTCCGGCCCGCCCGCCCCGCGCTCAGCCCCGTCCGCGGCCGGAGCGGGCTCTTCACACACAATTGATTCGGTCGTTACGAAAAGTGCACTTGTCCCCTCCCCCTCCCCCTCCGGCGGCCGCCCGGGCCCGGGCCGCGGGGTGAGGGGGCCGCCAGGGAGGGAGGCGGGAGCCGGGGAGCGGATCCGGAGGCGCCTCCCCCCGCGCCCAGGGGACGGGGCTGCAGGCCGCGGGGAGCGGGGAGCCGCGAGCGCGGAGGGCGGGCGGCCCATCTGCGAGGAGCGCTGATAACCGCGCCGCTGCCGCTGCGGCCGCCAGCAGCCCATCTGCGCCGCTGCCGCCTCCGGCCGGCCGGCCCGAAGCAGGGGGCCGGGCGGAGGGGCGCGCTGGGGCCGCATTCCCGGAGGGGGACGCCGGGGCAGGGTTCCACCCGCGCCGAAATCAGTGCTCTCCCCTGAACCCGGGGAGCCGGGGTCATTGTCCCCTCCCCGGATTGAATCAGGGACCCCTCCCCCAGCCCAAATCAGTGCCCACTTGCCCACGGGGGGAGTATGGTCATTGCCTCTTCCCAGCCTAGGTGTGCCCTCCCCCCCTGCCAGTTCGGTCCCCCCTTGGGTTCTCCCCAATCTTGGGGGAGATGACTGGTGTCCCCAGTGGAAGCGTGGTTTTTCGAGGTCAGTGACCCACCAGATGCTTGGCTGGGTCTGCACTCCTTACCCTGGGTCAGTGCTGTCAGCCGTCCAGGCTTCCCAGGTCAGTGAGTGCCCCCCACTCCCACCCCATCCTGGTTATCCCTCCCCAGGGAGCTGGGAGTCCTGACCCAGCCTCCTTCATGTCTGAGGCAGGAGCCCCCACTCCACCCACTCCTGGAGTTGGCAGGCAGGTGACCCTCAGACATGGCAGCTGGCTCCCTGGTTCTCTGTGGGGGTCGACAGCTCCACATGGAGTGGGCATCATGGGGCAGTCCCCCTACCCCATTAGCCACACAGCCGTCAAGGCGGAGCACACACCCATCCAGGCCACATGCAGCAATGGGTGCTGGGCCCGGGCTCCAGGTCCTGCCAGCCCAGCCGGGCTCTTCAGCCCTTTCTCCAGGCCCGGGCTGACCTGCCTCGCCTGTCAGCAGGGGCCTCACAAGCCTCCACCCTGGCTCAGACTAATAATAAGCCCTTCCCGAGGGACCACCTGCCTGGGAGGCAGAGAAGGGGGACCCAGACCTCCCTGCCCGGGCTGCCAGGAGGACAACAAACACAACAGACGTGCCCTCCTGCGACAACCCGCCCCTCCAGCTCCCCTCGCCCGCCTGCCTGGCCTGCTGGTCCCCAGAGAACCCGTTAGTTACCTGCCACTCGCCCAGCCAACCGGAGCCAGCCGCAGGAGATGCCCCTAGCCCTGCCACCTCCATCTCCACACACATTCCGGGGGCTCAGTTATTATTTTTGCATTTCCATTTTCCTTTCACTGATCTAAGAGGAACAAATCCTGCTGGGAATTCTGGGGCAGCCATGGCCTCTTACTGGGAGGGGCTGAATGGGACCTTCTTTGAAAGGTGCAAAGGACGTCCCCTACCTTCACTGGCCTCCACACACACGCACGCGCACACACACACACACACATGCACACACGCACAAAGTTATCTTTGCCTCTGGTGGCAGTTGGGAGAGATCCTGCAGTTTTGTCCTGGGTGGGTTTCTGTGAAGGTCATTGGGCCATAAACCTTTGTCCGAGGCATTATTTAGCACCCACACGCCTCGTGGGGACACTGGAGCATTGGGGTGGGTGGGTCTCTATGCTGGCTCCCGGGCACCGAGCTGGCAGGGGGGTGGGCATGGCCAAGGGTGTGATCAGGAAGCCCAGGGAGGCTCCAGGGAAGGCGGGCAGGCAGAGCGACTTCAGGGAAGAGGGGTGTGGGAGTTGGGTCATCCAGCAGCTGAACAAAGGTCCCCGTGTGGGCTCGGGTCCCAAGGGTGGCTGTGGTGTGTCATCTCTCTTCCATGTTGCTCTCTGGCTGCCCCCTCTCTGGGCCCCCTTTCCTCCTCCCACAGCCATATGCGGTGCTGTGGTCGGGGCCCTTCCCAGGTCCCGGCCAGCCAGCCGCGGGTCGATGATCTGACACCACTTGTCCCGTCCCATCTGGCCCTGAGTTTTTCTGGGTGTGTGTGACAAAGGCTTAATCTGTCCGGACGGGCCCAGGGCGGAGAGGAGGGCGAGGGGAATTACACTCTGCGGGGCCTCCTGCAGCTGGGGCCCCGGTGGGGGGCGGGGCGGGGCGGGGGTCGGCAGGAGCGGGGGCCTGGGCATGGGGGGGGGGAAGGCAAGTTCGTCTTCAGTTTGCAGGTTGTCACAGGAAATAGAAGTGGAGGCGGAGGGCTGAGGGCTGAGGGAGGAGGGCGGAGTCCGCCGCCAGCGGGCACCGCTGCTCACGGGGATAAGATCTTTTTATGACAAGGGCCGGCCGGGCCTCCTGACTGGGCAAAGCCTGGTTGGGATGTTTTATTTCTTGTGTTTGGCCTGCTCCGGCCTCCGTGGGCTGCCAAGCAGGGGAAGTGAACCCCACGGAGACAAGACCCTCCGATTCCGTTCCAGCGTCGGCCACAAAGTGAACCAACCCCTTTCCTTTTCCTCTGGTCTCTCAGAGTGGGGCTGTCCCCGCAGCCTGCAAGGACCACAGGTTATGTCTGGGGTGGAGCCCTGGCCATCTGTCAACTCCTGGGACCAGAGAGCCCCAGGGCTCCTTGGAGATAGCTGTTCTCAGCCCAACTCTACCATCTTCCAGATGGGAAAACTGAGGTCTCCAGAGAGGAATTTCCGTTGGTAGGGAGCCAGGGCTGGGACATAGATCCCCCTGCTCCGCTGGCCCATCACATGCCAGAATCCCCCCAATAGCGCCCCCCTCCCTGAGGGGAAAAGCCGGATTGCCAAACTCTGCTCTCAACACCAGGCTTTTTCTAGTCGGACCCCAGGTGTTCCTCAGGCCAAATTGACTAATGGTGGTCCTTTCCCAGTTTGCAGACGACGTTCATTTAGTGGAGAGCATTTTCACAGTCTCCAGTCTCTCCCCAGAGCTTTTGTGCAAACCTTTGGCACCTGCGGCCGCTGGTCTGGGCGGGAAATGGCCTCTGACTTTGCACAGTGTAACAATGCTGTGACCTTTGGTTGAGTACCTCGATATTTCTTGCTTTTCTCCAAATTGTCACCATGGGGACCGTGTCTGAGTTGCCTACTGTGTGCCTGTCACTGTGCTGAGGCGCTGATACACACTGACTTGTTGAGTCCTCACAGCAGCCCAGAGGTCAGGGCTGTTGTTACTGTCATCCTTCAAATGAGTAAAGTGAGGCTTAGTCAGGTTCAGAACTTCCCTGAGCCCACACCACCGACAGGGGCAGGCCCTGAGCTTGGGGACTGCCTCTACGCATCTCCATTCTGACCCTGTCTGAGATGTCTTGCAGCCTGATCCAATTTGAAAGCATATGTCTTTTATGACAAGCTTTCAGTCCATTACACCTTAGTCTGAATTAGTTTAGAAGCATCCCCGTGGTCAAGATGTGTGTAATCACAGGCTGGTGCTTGAGGCAGGATTGGCTCCATGTAAGGTGTCTGGAGACTTTCCTGGGGCTCACTAGGATGGGTATGGGGTGAAGAGAAGGGAGGAGGCCTCTGTTGTCCTAGGTCCTGGGGGACTTTTAGAGAGAAGGCTGACAACGATGTCTGGCACAGGCCCCATTTGGATTTCTCATAAGTGGCAGAAGCGGGCTATTTCATTAATCAAGCCTCGGTGATTTGGGTGAATGTGGTCTCGGGGACTCAGGGGGGCTACATTTTGAAGGCTGGGTGATGCTGGAGGATCAGGCTCTACCTTCCTGGGGCCTCCCCTCACTCTCTGGTGGGGGGTGAGGACAGCCTGCCCCCTTCCTCTTTGGCTAAGACCTGGCATGAACATCTTCTCCTTCATGGCCCCTACCGGCTGTCTTCCCATCCCCGAGTGTCTGGGAGTCAGGAGGCCCATCTGGGACCCTGAAAATGCTGCTGGGAGGACTGTGGGGTAGGGAGCCTGTGGCTGGGGCTGCCCAGGGACAAAGGTCAGGGGCCCAGCCCAGCCTCAGGCAAACCTGGACCTCTCCAAGCCAGCTCTTACCTGGGAGGTTGTGGGATGGATAGAGTACTGTGCATGTACGCGTGCACTCACGGGGTAGAGCATGTGTGCACATAGAGTCTGTGTGCATGTGTGTGTGTGCAGAAGGGTGACTGTGTGGGCGTGAGTGTGCATATGCTTGTCCATGTGTAGGCTGGGGATGCTTGTGTGCCCAGGGCAGTGTGTGTGTGTGTGTGTGTGTACAGGTGGAGGGGAGACTGCATGCTTGTGAACGTGTGTGCTTGTGAGCATCTGTGCTGGCAGGTGTGCAAGCACCTGGGGCGTGGGCATTGGCAGACCACGAGTGTGACTGTGTGTGCGTGCACACATTCGGATCCTACTGAGAACACCCTGTCGGTCTGGCAGTGTGGTGCTGGTGTGACGTCCTTCATCATCACTGAGTCAGCCGAGCTGCTGCCCTGGCCCCTGCTGCCCGTGGGGTCTCAGCAGCTGCTGAGGCCAAGTGTCAGGGAGGGAGTGGACATAAAGGGTGGCGCCATGTCCCTGTCCCCATGACAGTGGCCAAGGCCCCTCCCTGTTTCCAGCCTTGCTCTTCCTCCTCCCACTCCCTGCCTACAAGGACAGCAGGGCAAAGCTTGTGACCTTGCCACGGTGGCACTTGCTGAGCCCGTAGCCGAGCACCATGGGGGGGCGGTGTGGGTCCTTCTGGGAGAGGGGGCTCTGAACTTGAAGTGAGGGGGCTCGAACCGATGGGACCCCAACTCAGCCACTTCCCTGCCACGTGACCTCAGGGAAGTGCCCTGCTTGCCTCTCCGAGTCTCAGTTTTCACGTCTGGAAAATGGGCTCCCAAGACCACTTCTAGGAGGCTTGGCAAACTGGAAAAGCCTCTGCTGTCCTTTGAAGAGGTCACTCTGTGTCAAAGCCAGGCCTGGACCCTGGGCCCAAAGCAGAAGAGGGAGCAGAAGGAAGCCAGGTGAGGGCCCGCTGAGGCTGGAGGCTGGTTACAAGGACTGCTGAGTCCACCTTCTGCTCCGGCCACCCTGGCACAGAAAGGAGTGAAGGGCTTGGGGCTTCAGGCCACAGGGCGCTGGGTTCAAATCCCGGCTTGGCCCTTTCCCCACTTTGGCCTTGTTTTTCTCATCTGTAAAATGGAGCTGCCAATCCTCTCTCCCTCGTAGGACTGGCGTGAAGCTTAGTGCATCGTGTGCGTAGAGCCTGGAGGGTGTAGCATGCCTTGGGAAATGTTAGCTGCTGTGCGATCTCGCTGAGCCTCTTTCCTCCTCTGGAAAATGGGAATGGTGATGAGACACAACATGGATATTAACTGAGAGGGTGGAAATAAAGCACCCAGCCAAGTCCCTGACACACAGTAGGTGGGCAGGAACAGTTAGTTCCCTGGAGATTGTGTCTGAGTCATTTTTGTGTCTCCAGTGCACAGAACACTGGAGAAGTCTTGGTGAGGGGCGTAGGTGTGGCCTGAGTCCCCAGAACTGGGGACTTGAAGGCTGAGGGTCTCTCTCTGCCTGCCTGGCTCCTGCCCTGCTCTGAGCTTGTTTCCCTAGTTATTGTACAGGGAATGCTGCGGGGGCCCCTCCCGCCTCTGAAATCCCTTCCTGGAGCCGGGGTGCCAGATTCCAGAGGTCAAGGACGGGTGCTGGAGGGGTGAGGGTGCGGGCTTTACTGAGGCCTGGAGGCACCCGCCGGGTAGAGAGATAGAAAGGAGCCTTCTGGAGGCACCCTCACCCCCACCCCAGCCGCTGGCCAGGAACCTAAGTTCTGGCTCCAGGATCTTACAGAGAACACAGCGAGGCTGGTGAATGACGGCCTCCCTCGGGCAGGGGTCTGAGCACATCTCCCAAGTTTTCAAGCCCCTGCCGTGTGCCAGACACTTTATTTCATTTAATCGCCCCTGGATTCTTTGAGGTGGGTGAGAACTTGGCATCAGAGAAGCCAGGGAAGATCCCCGAATCCCATAGTGAGCAAGTGGCAGCGCTTGCTTTCCATGGCTGGCTGACCCTCTAGGCCGGGGGACATGGAGGCAGGGGTCCACAGGGGCCCCGCTCCCCCCACCTCTCCACCCCTGGCTCGGGGTGCCCCGGGTCTGAGGGCACTCTACGAGAGCTTCCCAGAGCTCCCCCTCCCAACTGCTCAGACCCAGCCTGGTGGGAGACAGATGCTGCCCCTCCCCCTCGACACCCCCTTCCCGGCAGGCTGCAGGGGGTGGGGGATAGCAGTTGGGAGGCTGGGCCTGTCCTTTCCCCACAAGGTCATCGACTCCCTCAGCGTCCAGTCCTCTTGGCCACCCTGGGACGTGGGGCTCCTCAGCTGCAGATGGGGAAACTAAGGTCGAAAGGGGAGGTTGGTTGCTCGCTCCAATTCCCACAGAGCACCAGAGCTGGGCGTGAGCCGTCTGGTCCCTAAGCCCGCAGGTCATTCATTGATTCACCTCCCCCCCTGTCCCCACCCCTGCTCCTCTGCTCCTTCCACTGTCCTCCCCAGCAGCAGCTGCATCCTTCTCTTGCTCAGGCCACACCTGGAGTCATTTGTGACTTTACTCTCTTACTGCCTCGCCCTCTCCATCCAACAAGATTTGCAAATCTTGTTGATTCTACCTTCAAAATACCTCTCGGATTTTACCTTCTCCCTGTGTCTGCTGCCTCAGCCTCCTCCAAGCCAAGAGATACACCACCCCACTCCTGGGCTCCCTGTGTCCACTCTGGCCCCCCTGGAAGCTCTTCTGGGTCACACAGCCAGAACTTGCAAAAAGCAAGTCAGACTCTCTCCCTCTCCCTATTCTGCTCAGAACCCTCCAAGACTCCCGTCTCACTCAAAGCAAGAGCCAGAGTCTTTCCTGAAGCCTAGAAGCCCTGCACGATTTGGCCCTGGCTGCCTGCTGCCCTCACCTCCCTCCACTCTCCCCTTGCTCATTCAGTTGCAGCCACACTGGCATCCTTGCTATTCCAAAAACCACCAACCACGATCCTGCCCCAGGGCTCTTGCACTGACTGTTCCCCCAGCCCGGAATGCTCTTCCCCCAGATCTCTACATGGCTGGCCCCCCTCTTCTTTCAGGTCTTTGCTCAAATGTCACCTCCTCAGAGAGGCCCTCCCTGATCACCCAATCAGGAGCACCTTGGGTCCCTTGGACCCTCTCCCCCCTTTTATTTCTACTCACTTTTTCTCTATAGCCCTTATCACCCCCTGACATTGGATGTATATTTTACTAGTTTATATGTTTAGCATCTGTCTCCTCACAGGCTGTGAGCTCTGCCAGAGCAGACAAGCCTGTTTTGTTCCCTGCCGTATCCCCAGGCCCCAGAATAGCCTCTCTCTCTAAAGGACTCCCCACCGCAGGGCTGGCAGATGCCTCAGAGCAGGAGTCTGAGAACCGGCCATCCAGTCGTGCACTCAGAGGCCCTCAAGGGCCCCAAGGCCCAGACCCATCCTCCAGCCAAGGGTGTCCAGAGAGTCCTCAGGGAGGCGACATTTGACTGGGGCCTTGAGGCCCCAAATCAATTTTTCAGCCAGAGAAGAACACTGGGATGCTCATTGCGGGGGGTGGGAATGTGAGCAAGAGCTGGGACGTGGGAAGGGTTTGGGCCCGGCTAGCGCGGGCTGTCGTGACAGTGGTGGGACCACGTTCCTGGAGAATCGTGTCCTGTAGCACATTTCAAATGGAGTGGGGATGGGTCGATGACCAAATGAGCCCAAGAACCACTGTGGGGTCTCCTGAGGGGATGGGCTGGTGCAATTTGTTGGGGCCAGACGGAAGAGAAGGATCTGGAAAGCCACTCGCAGGAGCTAGTGCATCACCATCAAGGAGAGCAAGGAGCTCGCAGGAGGGTTTTTAAGTAAAGGGAAGAGAAGGTCAGGCTTGGGTTTTAGAAGGATCCCTCGGAATGCTGCGGCAACAGGGACATGTGTTCCGGAGAAGGAAAGCCAGGAGGCGAGAAGGAGTTGGGTGCGGAGAGAGAAGGCCAGCCTGGGACAAAGAGGAGGGGCTGGTTCCCTCGCAGGACAAGAGGTTGAGTGGCAGGGACTGGACAACGTAGAGTGGGGGCCTAGGGAGGCTCAAGGGTCATGCTTGACCCAGTCTTCTTGGGTGGAAAGAGGGGAGTTTAGGAAACCAGGAGTGTAGGCGGGCGCTTAGATCTGGGGTGAAAGCACAGGGGCGGGGCCCAGTGGGCAGAATCCAAGAGCTGTCCTCAAGGCCGGTGGCGTGTGGCAGTGGGAGGCCATGGAGGAGATCGGGTGAGTCAGGGCTCCATGGGCCCAGCCCGGGAGTCACGGTGTGCACGGGGGGCCCCCTTCCCAGCGAGGAGCCTTCCCCACGCCAGCTGGGACCCGGCGCAGGCTGCTGGGCGGCCTCGGCTGGGGTGGATGACTCATCGTTTTCTTGGCACCCCGGGCCTGAGGAAACGTTCAAGGAGACATGGGGCCCTTCCTTTGGCAGGCCGGGCCCCAACTGGATGCTGGCGGGTCACGGAAAACGCATGTGGGCCTCGGGCCTTGTCTGCGAGCATGCTCAGTGTGTGTCTCCGAGAGCCCCTGGCTTCTGCAGTCTTGCACAGTCTGCAGCCGCCCTGGGAGGTCATTGTGGCCCCATTCCACAGGTTAGCAAACCAAGGCACAGCCTCTGCTGGGTGCCCGGCGAAGTCACCCCTTGGGGCTTCAGTTTCTTCATCTGAAAAATAGGTCTGATGGTGGTCCCTGCCCTACAGGGTTGTTGGGACGGCCAAAGGAGAGAATTGTGTGAAATGCTTCCATAGTGAGGATGGAGGGGTCCTCCCAGCCCTGCGGGCTCTCTTGGGTGGGGCAACTGCAGGGGAGGCCGAGGGTCACGTGCCAAGAACAGACCTGCATTTGGACCCCTGCTCTGCCACCAGCTTCCGGGTCTGGGCAAATGGCTTGCCTGCCTGACCCCCTGACCCCTTGTGTGTGAGCGGGTGATAACCCCCACCCTGGGGGGTAGTTGAGAAGGTGATATAAAGCCATGCCTGACAGGCAGGTCACAGAGGAAGAGCTGCTGCTCCATCTCAGGTCCCTCGGAAGACCCCCTCCCCAGTGTGAGGATCCCCAAATCGGACAGCTATTGGCCTCCCGGGGTGGGGTTAGGAGGCGCTTTGTGGGGTGCTGAGAAAGCCTGGGCAGAGGGGGCGTGAGGAGGGGTGGCAGCTCCCAGAGCTCAGGCTGGGAAGCCCCATGGGGGCTGGGGCCTCTCGGGGAGGCCTCTCTGGAGGCTGGGACAGGAGCAGGCTGCGGGGCAAAGGGTTTTCTGTTGAACGTGAGGCCACTGCAGGTCAGCAGAGGAGTAGGGAGTGTGGAGGCAGGGGCTGGGTCCAGGCTCTGCCACTTACTGCTGTGCAAACTTGGGCAAGTCACTTCCTCTCTCTGAGCCTCAGTTTCCTCATCTGTAAAATGGGATGATAATAGCTGTGGCTTCACTTATATCCCCCTTCTATACCATATCCTATAGCATAGAAGCAGCTGTATCTGGGTGTGGACATAGTCAAGCCCTCAACAAAATGGAGCTATGATTAGGATTTTGACTGTGATTGAATGAGTAACCCTAGAATCTGTGATGAGGCCACGTGAAGCAGGGCTGCTGGGCTTTGGAACTCAGACCAGCCCCCAGGTTTGAACTGGGGTCTGTGACTTACCAGCTGGAGGACCTTGAAACAAGTTGCTGCCCATCTCTGAACCTCAGTTTCCTCCTCTGTAAAATGGGCCCAGTAGTATTACGCATCTCACGAGGTTGCTGTGGGAGGTGAAAAGAGACTCCAAGTCAAGTGCTCTGCACAGGAAACAGGAGCTTTTCTCTCCTTGTGCCTATGGTGTGGCCAGTGGCAGTTAGACCTAGGGATACAGAGCCTGGGGCAGGGCCGAGGATGCTGGAGCAGAGAGGTTCAGAGGGGGCAGTGGACGGAGGCAGAAGAGAAGGGAGCAGGAATGTGGAGGGAAACTGCAGAGGAGGACTTCCAGGAGGAGGGGGTCTGCCAGACCTCACCGCCCACCCCCCCCCTCCAACCCCCCGGCCCTGGATGGAAGAAGACCTCAATGGAAGCCAGAGGGCGAGGTTAGGCGCCGAGCCAGAGCAGGTGGGAAGGGAAGCCGTGCTGGTCCAATCAGAAGCTGCTGTCAGGGAACAGGGCAAGACGGGCGGTGCGCTTCAAAGAGTCCAGGCTGCCCATTATGGAACTAAGAGTGGGCATGCTCCCCGGGGTTCAATTCCTGCCTCACCAACCAACTGTGCAACCTTGGACACATCTCAACCTCTCTGAGCCTCCATTCCTACATCTGTAAAATGGGGGTAGTAATATCAACTCCCTTCTAGGGTTGTTGTGGGGATAATTCGAGATACCTAAAGTACTCAGTCAACGCTTGCTACTGAGCAACAGCAATGACAGTCGTGACACAGCTGGTATTTGCCGAGTGCTTACAAAGTGCCAGGTGCCCTGCTAAAGACTTTATGTACCTGACTCCATGTGATTGTCCAAACACGGCTATTGCTGTGATCCTCATCTTGCTGATGAGGATATTGGGCTCAGAGAGGTTAAGTAACAAGCCCAAGGCTACACAGCTGGGAAGAGGCAGAACGGGGACTTGCGCCTTGCATTGGAGAAGTGTCAGAGACACATCGTGTCCTCAGCTCCCTAAATCACCCATCTGATGGCGAGGCTCAGATCCTGGGGTCCCTGTGGTGTTACGCAGGCTGGGACAGTGGCTCTTCCCAGGATGGGGAGACAGGCGTGAGTCTGTCTGGCAGAGGATGCCAACCTGGGACACACTGCTTAGGTGTGAACAGGATCTACTGGTAGGGTTGACCCTCAGGAGTCACCGAGGGATTCTGTGGTCCAGGGAGGGCCAGGTTGGGGCATGGAGCCCCACAGCCAGCCAGCTGGCCAGCTGGTCAGCCGGTCAGCCAGCACGCTGCACTGTAGCTGAGGCGGGGGGAGCCTTGTGCCCACCAGCATGAGACAAGGCGTGGCCCTGCACCCGGGTCACCGCAGCTGCCAGCAGCCCTGACAGGGGCCAGTGGCCAGTGGCCAGTGCCTGGTCCAGGGGCACTGAAGGGGGTCAGGGCAGGGAGCCAGTGCCCCAAGAGGCTGAGAAGGGACTATAAGGGGGCTCTTAGGAGGCGATGAGCTGTGAAATGGGGGAGGAGGGGATAGGGCCCCCCAGGAGGCGAGAGGGGCACTGTCGACAAAAGGCACACAGATTTTTTCAAGGTAATACACACACACACACACACACACGCTCAGGCCTTAAAGCAACAACGATAAAACAGCAGCCCCCCCAGCCCCTCCCACCTAGTTTCCCTGTCAGAGGGGTCCTGCTGCTTACGGACCTCCCTGATATACTTGGCCCTGGAGCCAGGCTGCCTGGGTTTGAATCCTGAATCCGCCATATACTCGCTGTGTGACTCGTGCAACTTACTCAACCTCTCTGTGCCTCAGTTCTACATTTAGGAAGTACGGGTAGGAGCCAGCCTGGTGGCGGAGCGGTTAAGTTCACACATTCCGCTTCAGTGGCCCAGGGTTTGCCAGTTCGGATCCTGGGTGCAGACAAGGCACCGCTTGGCAAAGCCATGCTGTGGCAGGCGTCCCACATATAAAGTAGAGGAGGATGGGCACGGATGTTAGCTCAGGGCCAGTCTTCCTCAGCAAAAAGAGGAGGATTGGCAGCAGATGTTAGCTCAGGGCTAATCTTCCTCAAAAAGAATAAAGTGTGGGTAATGATAGGCCCTGCTTCACCGGACTGTTGTGAGAATCAGGGCTCCTAAAGCCTGGCCGAGTGCAGGGCTGCCCGCGGTGGCGTGCTCCGGGAGCTCTGGCTGTCCTCACTGTTGTTGTTGTTACTATTATTGTGATGACTATTGTGCGTGAGTTGCTGTGCACACTGTGCATGTGGTTTCAATGCCCAGCTCCCCTTGCAGGTCCTGAAGCCCAGCTTTCATGGCTTCTGCCCACGTTGGCAAGAGGCAGAGGTGAGAGGTCAGCCCGGAGGTCGGCCCAATGGCCTGGATCTTGAGACAGGCCTCCGGGGTGGAAGGGTTTTCTGTCATCAGCCCCAGGAACTAGACGCTGCCTCATCCAGGGCTTCTGGCCTGGGGACTCGATCTCCTGCCCCTGTGCTGGGACATGAGGTGGCAGTGGGGATGGAGGTTGGGGGGTGGGGAGAGCCCTTGGCCAGGCCCCAGAAGATGGGATTTCAAGGCCCTCTGCTGCCACTTCTCAGCCCTACTGTTCTTGAAAATGCTCCCCGCTGCCAGCCTGGGCTCCCTTATCAGGAAGGTGGTTCCAGGCTGCAGCAAAGAGCCAAGGCAAGGCCTGAGAGGTGACGGAGCATTGGGGCTGTTCATCAGAGACCCCACCTGCAGGGCCCTGCCCTCTGGGGATTTATAATTGAATTGATGGTGTCATTGATGAGGTTCCAGTTTGGGAGGTATTAACGGTGTAGCCGAGAAGAACCCAGCCCTGGGTTCAAATCCTGTGCTGCTTCATAGCTGCGTGACCTTGAGGAAATTAATTAGCCGCTCTGGGCCTTAGTTTCCTCCTCTGTAAAATGGGCATAGCAGTAGACCCTGCTGTGCAGGGTTGTTGGACACAGGTGAGAGGCTGAGCCTGGGCCTGGCCCACGGTGGGGCTCTGTGATTGGCAGCAGCTGCAGTTATTTTAAGGCGCTCACACTAACTTGAGAAACCACCAGCAAACCAGACAGGGCTGCAGGCAAGCCACTCGTTCACTGACTCGCTCAGCAGGCTTTGCTTGGCGCTTGCTAGGTACGGGTCCTGTTCATTTGGGCCACAAAGGTTCACTGATCACCTTCTATGGGCCCAGAGTGGTGAGCTGGACAGACTTGGTCTCTGCCCCCCTGAGCTGGAGTCCCAGGGAGCCCACTGGCTGGTGGTCGGGTGGCAGCCTTGGACCATCCGGAGGGTTGGCTCAGGCGGCCGGGCCCCTGTCCCCGTTGTGCCAGGCTTGCTGAGCTCAAGGGGCTGCTTCTGCCCGGTGTCCCCAGGCTAACCCTGCCACGCCCATGTCTGCCTCCTCTGAGTGCCCCTTTGCTGGGAAAGTGGGACTCCGGGCGTGTGGGGAGGGCGGGGCCTTTTCCATCCCCCCTCCCACCCCACTTCTTGTCACCTCTTCTCCGGCAATAGCACTCATTGTCCGGCCTCCTGCTTCCTCCCGCTGCCCACAGCGGCCGAAGAGCTGTGTTAAAAATTGACCCTGACCATGTTCTGCTCAAAACCTTCTTGTGGGTCCCCGTCCCCCTCTGAGCAAAAGCCACAAGGCCCTCAAGACCCAGCTCTGGCCCCTCTCTCCACTTATGGGCTCCTGCTCACTGCCCTTCAGCCACAGTGGCCTCCAGGCTGTTCTGCCAGCCCTCGCGGGGCCCTGCTGAAATGTCCTCTCCTCCGTGAGGCCCTCCCTGACTGCCTTTTCAAAAGGCCCTTTGTCCCCCGTCTCTCTCAAGCCCCTTACTCCAGCTTCGGAGCCCTTGTCAACATCTCACCGAGGCTGTATTTGTGTGTGTTCTGGCCAGTGCTGTGTTTTTGTGTGTATTCCCCTTGGGCTCTATGAGGACAGGGGTAGGTGCTGTCTTGCTCCCTGCTGTGTCCCCAGCACCCAGTGCATAGTAGGCACTCAGTAAATATTTGCTCAGTGAATGCCTCCAGCCTTTCAATTCTCTTCTTTGTGCCTTAGTTTCCTCTTCTGCAAAATGGAGGACCAGGGCTGTTGTGGGGCCAACATGAGAGCCGGCGTAATGGCTGGGGTCCCACCCAACAAGCAGGTCCTGCAGTCCCAGGGCTGAGAGAGCAGAGGAGGCTGGCAGCGTCAGCAGGTGGTCACGGAGGCCCCAGGCTGCACCTGGAGGCATTTGGACTTGCTCTCGCCATGTTGGGAAGCCCAGGCGGGGCAGGACACAGCTGTGGGAAGAGGGGAAGAGAAGCTGGCCTGAAGGGAGGTCTGGGGCTGGGGAGATGTGCCTGGATGGTCCTTTAATGGGGCCCCAGAATGCCAGATCTCAGGCAGTGGGAGCTATTGAGTATCGCAGAGCAGGTCAACATGGGGAGAGAGGCCTAGGGAGCTGAGTCTGGTCCATTGTGTTCAGAGCAGAGACCAGAGTCTGAGGCCCAGGGAGGCTCTGGGTTCTAGGGGACAACAGCCAAAATGGGAGCAGAAGCTAGAGAAATGAGGTGGAGGGAGCTCGGGGGCTGAAGGCATGCAGCTAACAGTCTCCTCCCCCTCCTCCTCTTCCTCGTATCAGCTGCTTTGTTCTCCATAAATCCTCTTTGTCGTTCATTCATCCATTTACCCAGTTATTCATTCAGCAACTCAGAGAGCTTTCTGGGGTGCAGTGGTGAGCCCCACAGATGTGGTTCCTGCACTGGCAGAGCTCAGAATCCATCATGCGGGAGAGATGCTATAGAACATGGTGATGATGGTGGTTGTGATGGTGATGATGAGGATGGTGGTGATGGTGGTGGTGGTGATGGTGGTGGTGGTGGTGGTGGTGATGGTGATGGTGGTAATGGTGATGGTGATGGTGATGGTGGTAGTGGTGGTGATGGTGATGGTGATGGTGGTAATGATGATGGTGGTGGTGATGGTGGTGGTGGTGATGGTGATCATGATGGTGGTGGTGATGATGATGGTGGTAATGGTGGTGATGGTGGCAATGGTGAGGCTGGTGGTGTGTCAGCTCACATTTATTGAGTGCTCACTAGGTGCCAGGCTGCTCTAAGTGCTTCCTGTGTGTTTGCACACTGGGCTCCTGCAACAACCCTGTGAGGCACTGAGATCTTACGCAACTTGCCTGAGGCCCCCTTTGAGCAAAGGGTGGTACCCGGATGTGAGCCCAGGCGGGCTGGCTGGCCAGCAGCTGCTCCCAGCTATGGCCACCTGCCACTTCCAGCAGGCAGGCAGCTCCCTCCCTCCCTCAGCCACAGGCAGGTCTCTTCCTCGCCCCCTGGACCTGGCACCCAGCACGGGGCCCAGCGCAGGGGAAGGTGCGTAAGCCTGACTTGCCTGAGCAGGGTTTGAGGTCTGGCTTTGCCCCAGCAAGCTTAGGCAGATGGTGCCCTGGCTCCTCTGCCCTCAGCACCTCGTCTGTGACAGCGGAGGCCCGTCCTCCAGGGAGACCGCTGGAAGGGCAAGGAGCCGCCACCCTCACTGTAGGAGCCGCTGTTTCTGGGGGAAGACCCTGTTCCCTAAGTCAGGAGGCAAGAAAGAAAAGAAGGGTCTATTCTGAGTCCTGCCCTCGGGATGTGGGATGGGGAGGGGGCAGGTGGGGAGCCGGGGCCTCCTGGTGTACACACTGTGCACACCCCCTTGCCCCTGCCCCTACACGGGCCCCAGGAGAGGGGCTATTCTCCCACCCACTGCTGACTCCCCTGCCTCTGGACCCAGGCCCCCGCACCCCCAGTTCCGGCAAAACCAAGCCCATCCTGTGCCAGTGAAGAGAGGGGACAGAAGATGGGGGCTGGGAGCAGAAGGCCTGGACACAAATGCCTCTGTGCTCCCTGTGTAGCCTGGGGCCCACTGCTGTCCCTCTCTGGGCCTCAGTTTTATTCAGTTGTTCAAATATTTACAGAGCGACTGCTCTGTGCCAGGCACTGTGCCAGGCTCTGGAGACACAAATGAAAATCTCTGCCCTCGGAGAGCTGGCATTCTAGCGGGGGCTGATGGCACATAATAAACAAAGAAATCTCCCAGCCTGTCAGATGCTGGTAAATGCTGTGGAGAAAAACCTAGCAGAGTGAGGGGAATCGGAGGTGCTGGGTGGGAGGTATTAGAATTTTAATCAGGGTGTCAGAGAGGACCTCACTGAGAAGGTGACATTTTGAGCAAAGCCCTGGAGCACGTGTGTGCAGGAGCAAGTTATGTGGGTATCTGGTGGAAAAGCATCCAGATAGAGGGGACAGTAAATGCAAAGGCCCTGAGGCAGGAGTATGTCTGGTGGGTTTGAAGAATACTGAGGAGGCAAGTATCCCCAGCTCCCCTACACCCTGTATTTGGGAATCAAAAGACCAGAGTGTACCCCTCAGGACCATAGGTCCCAGAACAAAATGATTTCTGCCCTCTCCCAGCCCATCCCAGTGAAATCTGAGGATGCCAGCCTCCTGGGTGGAGCTGGGGTGGGGGCCTTGCTCCCCATTTCTTCAACCTGTGGGGTGGAGTTTAACACCCACTAGGGGCTTAGGAGAAGAGAACACCATCGTCCTGACTCCTCACTCCGTGTGGCTGACTCTCAGACGGCCCCGGGTTCAAATCCTGGGTCCACTACTTTCTGGCTGTGTGACCTCAGGCAAGTCATTCTCTGAGCCTCAATGTCCTCATCTGCAGAATGAGGATGTGATGCCCATAACATATGTCAGGGTTGATGGGATGGGACTTGTGGAAAACACTCCAGGAAGTGTGTGTACAAGTGCCCAGCCTCGGGCCTGCCTGTAGGAAGTGCTCAGCAAATGTTTTGAACTGGAACCCGACATCTGTATGGCTTTGAACTGTCTTCATAGCTCTTGGGAATTTGTCATATCACTTGAGTCTTCTAAGAACTCCAAGAAGAAGAGGGGACTGGAAATACTAGCCCCGCCTTACAGAGGGGTAAACTGAGACCTGGAGAGGGTGAGTGGCTTGCCCAGGGCCACAGGGAGGCAGGGCTGATGGAGGGCTAAGATGTGGGTCTCCTGGCTCCTGGACCCCCAGCGGTGCAGGACAGTGGGGATTGTCTGGAGCCTGTCCTCCCTTACCAGCGAGCATGGACACGTGCGCACACATCCCTGGCGCCACGCAATAATAGCGGCTTTCAGATTTGTGGTCCCCGAGCAGGTTTTGTAAGGCATGGCTTGGTGAGTCGGGAGGTCTGTTGTAACGATGTTGAAAGGCCCGGAGCGTGGGGAAGCTCAGGCCACAGGCGGGCGGAGTCCGGGGCAGGTCTCTGAGAAGAGGAAGAGGTCTGGGCTCACGTGGTTGTCCACTAGGCCTGTGTGTCCATCCGGTGTCTGGCCTTGCTGGGTAGGGAGGGCTGGGTCTCCAGACTGGTCTCCCAGCAGCTGGGCCCCCGGTGCCTTGTCGTCCTGATCAGCCTGAGTCTTGGGACGGCCCTGCGGGGTGGGGCATTACGAATGAGGAAGCTGAGCTCAGAGAGGGGCATGATGCCCGGCTGGTGTAGGGGAAGCCAGGATTTGGCCCCAGGTCAGCCTGACCTACCCCAGCGCTGGCCATTCCTCGTGGGGAGCTGATCATAGCTCAACCAGGTGCTGGCAGCGAGCTTTGTGCAGAGGGACCCCCTTCCTCCCTTGACCCACCTTCCTGGCCACAAGCTGGCCCCCCCAGCCTTGACAGAAGACCCTGTCCACCAGTCTCTGCTCCTCAGTTGCTGCGGCCTCAGCTCACATCACATGGGGCTCGTGGCCCTGGGCTCTAGCCCAGCCCTGCATCAGCCCGCTCTGGGCAATAGGCTGACCATCTGACCCCTTTGCAGGAGCGATCAGGGAGCCCATCCCTATTCAGGGCCTTGAAGGCCCCAGACAGCCTTTCCCCAGTGCCCACACAGCCCAGGGGTTTCTAGGCCCAATTTCTAGATGAAGAAACTGAGTCACAAAGAGGAAAGGTTATGTCCTGAAGCACACAGGACATGAGAGCAGAGCAGGGATTCCAAAGCCGGTACTTTTTCTGTAATGTAGCCTCCTGCCCTCAGTTTCTTCAGCGGCAAAATGGGAGATGGAGCTGGACGATCTCAATTTCGAGAACAGCGGGTGCAGCACAGACCCTGGAGCGAGACGGGCTGAGGGCACGTCCTGGCCCCTTCCCTTCCGAGTGGGTGGCCTTGGGCAGTCACTTCCTGTCCCCAGGTATCAGTTTTCTCCCCTGTGAAAGGGGCCGAGCGCAGCACCCACCCCCGAGCCGCTGTGAGGTTCAGTGAGCAGCAGGACAGAGTGCCCAGAAGACGCTGGAACCCTTCTCGGGTCATTAGCTTTGCAGTTGCCGAGCCCCCGCTCCGCCCGCTCCACGCAGTGCTCCCCAGCAGAGTGCGGGCCGTGTTAATGCTCTTTGGCTCTTCCTGGGGCGTGGCGCAGTGACCCAGACAGGATGGGGACTGTGTGTGGATGTGTCCCAGGGACAGACACGTCTCGGGAGCTGTCGTGCTGCATGGTGAGCGGCGGGACGTGGATGTGAGAGCAGCTCGGGCTTCACCCAGCAGCCACGGGCGTCTTCGTCCCCTGTCTCCTCTCGTGCAAATTAGCAATTACCTTTCCTGCTCCTGCAAGCTCGGCCTTTCCTGGGAGAATTGCTCCAAAGCAGCCACTCAGCAAGCAGAAGCCGCCTGGCTAATTAGCAGGTGGCCGCCGGGACAGGCTTAGGGCCTGGTGGCCAGAATTTGGGCTACAGCTGCCTGTGTCTGGTGCCAGCTCGGCTGGGAAACCAGGCAGTGTCCTGGGCTCGGGGACATCATGGCCTTTTGATCATGGGGTTCAGATCCTGGCTTAGTGGCTTTTTAGCTGTGTGACCTTGGGTAAATTGCTTTGCTTCTCTGGGCCACAGTTTCCTCATCTTTAACTTTAGGATTGTGTGGGTTTGGAGCCGAGCACCTAAGCGGTGTCCATAGCCAGCAGGTAGTATTACTGCTGCTATTATTGTCACCACTGCCACTGCCTTGGGCCTGTGCTGGCTCAGGTGGGAGAATACAAGGAATGCAAGCCCAGTGACAGCCCTTGCAACCCTGTAGTGCCATCTTAGCATCAGGGCCTCAGGCCCTTAGCAAGAGAGAGGCTTAATCTTCCCAAGCCTGAACGTCCCTTTGCTCCTCTGTGGGGTGGAATAATCCAGATCTGCGTGGTCATGTGCCTAGAATAGGGCCTGACCCAGAGTCAGTCCTAATAAGAGTGGAGCTCCCCCCCCCCACCCCCGACTTCCCTCCCGCCGCCAGGCCTCAGGAGCACACAGGAGGGAGGCACAGCAACTCCTGCAGGGAAAGCCGATCGAAGGGCTGCCTGCAGCCTGGGGTGGTCAGCGAAAGGCTCAAGAGGAGGGAGGGTCTGAACTGGACTCGAAGGGACAGGGGCTGCTGAGCAGTATGGGGAGGGGCATGGGAGGCATACTGTGTGAGCAGGGGCGTGTGGGCACAAATGGGTCGTCTGCTCAGGTGCCAAGGCTGCTATGAGGCCGGTGGCCCGGGACAAAGGCTGCAGCCAGGCAGCTGTGGCAGGTCGAGGTGGGGCAGAGATTCGAGAGATAGGGTCTAACCGCCAGGCCAGGTGCACTCTCCCCTCTGGCCCATGACTCTAGGGAGGGCTACTGGGGAGGTGGGGGGGTGCTGTAAACAGAGCTCAAGACTAAGCAGAGGGTGGGCGTCCCAAGCAGAGGAGACAGCCTCGCAGAGGCACGAAGGACAGTTCAAAGCTGAGGCGAGCAGGTCCCGTCACAGAGGCCTCTCATGCCTGGCCCAGTGAGCCTGCATTTTATCCCGGCACTGGGGAGCCAAGGAGGGTTTGGGGCAGGTGGCATTGAGATCTGATTTTCAAAGTCAAAGTGCGGTCCCATGAGTCGGGGAGGTTGAGAGAGTGGTTGTGCAACCTGGAAACCTGGCAGGGAGTGGAACTCAGTCAGCCTGGTGTCTGACCCTCCGGGGGTCCGACCTGGGCAAACGCCGTCCCTCCCAGAGCCTCAGCTTCTGCGTGTGTCCCACAAGTGGGCAGTAGACCCCCTGCCTCCCCAGACCTTAATGCCACGCCTGGGACCAGGCACCCTGTGGCATCTCAGCGAACAGGCATGTGGGATCTTTCATGGAGCACTCACTGTAGGCTAGGTATTTTAAACAGATATATTTTCATTCTCACAACCGCCCTCTTCTTTGAGGAAGAAACCGAGGCACGTAGAAGAGAAGCGACTGGCCCAAGGAGCAGAGCTAGGATTTGAGCTGAGAATCCTTGCTGTGGGCCCCTCCACAGCCCTGTCCCCAAGCGGGGCCCTGGCTGGGGCGTGGCCTCGTCCTCAGCCAGTTCCCCAGGGCCCAGTTAATCCCCTCTCAGGGCCCACCAATTAGTGCCTGCTGTGCAAGGGGTGCCACACCTGTCCCCCTGCCCTGGGCCCCAGAGGCCCAGCCCCACCCAGCTCTTTAGGCACCACCCTTACTTCCAGAAGCTGATGCCTCCAGTGTTGTGTGGTTAAGAAAAACGACGAAGGCTCATTTCTTGTCAGAGAAGCTGGGAGAAAGAAAGCCAGTGAGAGAAGCATCCCGGCATCAGGATTTTCCCAGCCGTGGCTGGGCTGCCCGCGGAGCGCCGTCTCCCCCACCGCAGGCTCCGGGTCTCTGCCTCTGCCTCCCTCGCCCCTGCCCGGGGCCCTGGGCCCCCCCGTGGGTCCCCTGTGACCGGGGCTGCTGGTGGTGCTGGCTGCAGCTTCTCACCTGCGTGCCGGGTCTGGCTCCAGTGAGAAAGGAGGAGGAGGAAAAAAAGGTCCTTGAGATGGTGACAAAGGTCTGAGTGTGGGCCGCCAGAGCAGCCTGTATCCTGGCAACTGCTCTACCCCGGGCTCCCCGCGGCGGCGGGCACATCCGTCATGCCGCCGCTCGGCTCGGCAAGGGAGCTCGGGCCGCCCCGGCAGCCTGGGCACACGGCCCGCGGCCCCCAAGCTCCAGCCCTGCTGGGGACACGAGGCCCCTCCAGCAGGGGCTGCATGAGAAAGCAAGCGTTGTCACGGCTGCGGCTGGCCCAGCACCTACTGGATGCCCGGCCGTGGGCCTGGTGCACAGAGGGCGGGGCTCCCATTCTTTAGTCCGTCTGTGGGCCCATCCGTCCATCCATCTCTCCATCTATTCGGGCTACAGTGGTGGTATAGTGTTCAGGCTCCAGATGGCTGGGTTGAACCCCACTTCACAACACACTCGCTGTTGGTCCTTGGTCACGTTCCTCCACCCTGCAGGCCTCAGTTTCTTCGTCTGTAAGATGGGCATCACGATAGTTCTTACGTCATAGCGTTGTTGTGAGGGTTCAGTGACTTGATACAGGTAATGCCCTAGGCACAGTTGTCATTTCTATTTATAGTAGGAATTAATTATTTGTAAAAAGACAGGGCAGTGGGAAGCATGCTGTCTATTGCAATCAGAACGACCTGGGTGGGGTTCGTGTTTGCCCCACTTTCAGCTGTGTGACCTTAGGCAAGTTGCTTTGCCTCTCTGAACCTCAGTTTCCTCTCCGCTAAATGGGGAGATAGTTAATAGCTGGCTCCATACCTGCTCTGTTCAGCATGAGTCCCAAGCCCCATCCCTGGCTGTGGGGATCTGCACACTGTGAGCCCAGGGCCCCCCACCCGACCCTGAAGGCATGGCACTCAGTGCCGGGAGTGGTCTTATTCAGCAGACCTCCATCAGTGCCTGGTGGGTGCCGACGCGGGGGCTGGGAGAGGAGGCAGGCTTGCGGCCGTGACCTTGCCAGCTCCCCACCCACCTGATTTCTGGGCTGCTGGGCCCTGCAGACTGCTCTGCTCCCCGCCCGTCATTCTGATTGCTCCAGCCTCAGCCCTTGGTGCTGCCCAGCCCTGTCCCTCATCGTTCCCTCCACCTCCTTTTTGAAAACAGCCTCTGCCAGTGCCCCCAACCTGTGCCCTGGAGGGAGAGGAGGAGGAGACGGCAGCCTGAGTGCCAGGGGATCGGGCACGCTGCCGGCCTTTGTCTGGGCCGCCCCGTGGCCCAGGCTCAATCCCCTGGGGCAGGCCACGTTGCCGGCCTGCTGGCGGCTCAGGGAAGGCCGCGTGGGCGGCAGGGCCTGGGCAGGCCTAGGCTGGCAGCAGCCCCCCGGGACGGCCTGGCCCACTCAGGCGGGAGAGAGACCCGAGCCTGGGAGGAGAGAAGCATCTTGCTGCGGATCCCTGTGGCAGCTGCGTTGGGGGTGACGCTGTTTTTCTGGGGCCCACTACCGACATGTCTCAGCACCTACTCTGTGCCAGGGACAGTGGGAGCCCCTGGGCCCTCGGAGCAAAGCCACACAGTCCAGTCCCAGAGCCTGACAGCCTGGGTTCAAATGCCCGCTCCGCTATTTGCCAGCTGTGTGGCCCGCTGATTCCCACACCTCTCTAGGCCTTCATTAGTTGGTCTGCAGAATAAACATAACGATAGTCCTGCCTCAAGTGCTTAGAGCAGGGTCAGAACAAAGAAAGTGTTACTGCTCTGCTTGACTCTGCCCTCAAGAAGGGGCTGAACATTCGTTGAGTTCCTACTGTGTGTTAGAATTAGACAAAATCTAATTCAAGAAACATTTACAGAGCACTTACTGTGTGCCACCATTTGAGCTGGACATTGGGGATACCCAGGTGAAAGACCTGGGCGAAGGGGTGCTGGGGAGAGAAGGACAAAGAAGGGAGAGGAAGTGATGGATGAGGTCCTACTGTGTGCCAGGCTCTTTGCTGAGCACTGGGAAACCAGAGAGGAGAAAAGTGGCCCCTGCCCTCGTGGTGAGGAAGGGCACGGAAACCTGGAAACTGATGATTATGACCCAGGATAATCAGTGCTGTGATCCGGACACCCTCGGGGCTGCCAACGGCCTTGGGAGTCAGGGAAGGCTTCTTGGAGGAGACATCCTGGAATCTTGACATTGTGGTCCACCTTATCAAGTCCCTGCTATAACAGCTCTGTCATGTTGTCAACTGGACCGGGTTTAAACCTTTCCCAGGACAGGGGACTCACTACCCAAGGAGGAATTTACTTTTTCCGTTTATAATCAGCTGACCGTCCCTCGGTCCCGTTCACGGCTCTCCCACTGCTCCCGGCTGCAGCGCCTTCGGCATCAGCCTCCTGCTCCCCCTCTCGCCCTCCGGTCCATTCTCCACCCAGCAGCCAGAGCAATCTTCTGAAACATAAATCAGACAACATCAGTTCCTAGCCTAAAACCCTTCAGTGGCTCCCCAGGGGCTCCTAGGACAAAGACCAGACTCCATACCGCAGCCTGCCAGGCCTAGCCAGGCCCGGCGCGGCTGACCCTCCAGCCTTCCTGGGCTGTGGAAGAGGCCATGTCCAGGCCAGACCCTCCACCTGCCCATGCAGCCTCCTGAGGGTGCAGGGGCAAATTTATGCAGACAGAGCCCCCCAGTTGTAGTTGTCAGGAGAGGAGTGGTGTAGGGCGATGGGGCAGTGACATGCCCAGCCTGGGGGTGTCATCTTGGCACATGGTCCCTTTCCAGCTCTGTGCCTCAGTTTCCGCACAGTAAAAAAAGAGGGCTGCCCAGGTGATGCCCTTGGTCATCTCATTCAGTGTTGGGCCACTTGGATTTTCATGAGCTCACCACCCAGCCCTCGCCCCATGACTCCCGTGATGGACGGTTTCATGTGCTCTCCAGATCCGATCCAAAGAAGAGACAAGCAAATCGGAGTTCGGTTATGATGCGGATTTCAACAGCTCCCTTCATCCCCTGGGGACACTGAGGCCCATAGAGTGAAATGACCCCCACTTGGCTCGCTCCCTTTTAGCCATGCCCCTCTGGCCAGTTGTCACTTGTCTGTAGGAATGGCAGGAGGGCCAGCAAACTCGGGAAGCTGGTGGCTTTAATCCCTCCTGCCAGAATTCTAGGTTCTGTTCTTATTTTTCATTTTAACTTTAAGTACACAGTGCATTCACATGATCTGAAATTGAAAGTTGAAAAAGATACAGTAAAGATGCCCCTCCCATCCCTTGTCTTCCCCCAGCTGCTCGGTTCCTTTCTCAGAGGCCAGCGTCACGTCTGTCCTTCCAGGCATATTTGATGCATACGTAGGCAGATGCTAACGTGCAGAGCCTGTTTCTAGAGCTAGAGAGAACTGGTTGGTGTCCGAGTTCGCCCCCTGTCCACCGTGAAGGGCTTGCCAGAGGTCACAGAGCCTGGTAGGGGTAGAGCCCCTGCCCTCCTGCCCCGGGGCCTGCCCACACAGCGGGGGTTCAGGAAGCTGGCCGGGTTGCTCCTGACTTCCCTGCCGAGCAGGCCCGGGGTCCTGCTTTCAGAGTGTGTCTGTAGAAGCAGTGACCAGAGGCTGAGGAGCTGTTGAGAGCATTCTACCTAGCTACCCTGAGCCCCTTCAGCACTGTCCCCAAAGCAAGTGATGAGGAGAGTTGGTGCCGTGACTCAGCAGACGGGACCACAGGGCAGCTCAGCTCAGCACAGCAGCAGGGGGGGGCCCATCCATGGGGGCGGGGTGGGGAGGGCGAGGGTGGACCCCGCTTTATGGAATGGGCTGAGCGGGCGGACCCCGCTTTATGTAGTAGGCAGGGTCTGTGTTAATGGCTTCACCCTTAACATTAATGAGTGAATGTTAACCTTAAGGTTGTTTCATGTAACCCTCACCATATCCCCAGTCACCCATATCCCCATATCACCAATAACCCCAGTTACAGTGGAGGAAACATCCCAGGGAGATGGAGTCCTTTGCCTGAGATGGCCTGGCTGGGTCTGAACTCAGGTCTGCCCCATTCCTGGGATCCCCCCTGGGCCCTGCAGCGGGGGCTGGATCAATGCCACGTAACCCAGTTCCTGCATTCTGCTCCACTATTTCCCAGCTGTGTGGCCTTGGGCAGGTCACTTTCTCTCTGTGCCCTGGGACCTCTGCTGTGCCTGAGGTCAGCTCCTGCCAGTCCCTCCTCAGTCTGAAGCGGACCTGCTGGGTGGGGCGAAGGGAGGGGGTAGGGCAATTTCCCCAGGGCTGAGGGCACTTTTGTGGGCAGATGCCACAGTTGATGCCCCCACAGGACAAGAATGGGCCCCAGCAGAGATTCACAGATGCACGAGTCCCTGCTCGGCTGTGTGACTTCGGGGCCGCTGTCTTTCCCTTTCTGAACCTCCACTTCATGTCTCCAGGCTCCCGAGGGTGAGGTTTGCAGGGACGGAAGCCTTTGAATGTAGCCTCAGGCAACTGGGAGGATCTGGGCAGGGCTGAGACGGGGGACCAGGAAGAGCAGGGCTCAAGGAGGCACAGGGACAGGCAGCAGAGGGTCGGCCATGTTTTCTTGTGCTGACTCAGGAATGAATTTTATGTTTTTCTGCAAGGATTTGAATTAAAAGTTGCTGGGAAAAACCAAGCCTGACAGAGCTGAGGGGCCCCAGGAACCCCCTCCCCCCAAAGAAATATTTGCTTCAGAAGAGGAATGAAGTTTTAAAGTTCCAGAAGCCTTGGATTTGCTGTTTCACGGTCGGGGAAATAAAGGCACCAAGGGAGGCAGGAGAATCCCCAAGGCCCTAGAGCTTTGCCTGCCCTTCACTCCCTCAGCACCTACTGTGCGCAGGCACGGTGCCAGGCCCTGGTGGAGACCACGGCAGACCCCGTCTGTACCCTCATGATGCCCGCGGGGGGAGGTAGACGTGAAGCCAGTGGTCACACAGGAAGGGTACTGCCATCGTGGGAGGCGCCGCAAAGGGGACGTGCCCACAAGGTCCTGACTGGGCGTGGGGTCGGGGAGGGCTTCTCTGAGGCAGCCTGTTCACTGGCTGGGGGCTGCTGTAGCAAAGTGCCCCAGCCCTGGGGCCTTCAACAACAGAAACTGATTTCCTTATGGTTCTGGAGGCTGCAAGTCCGAGATCAAGGTGTCGGCAGGGCTGGTTTCTCCTGAGGCCTCTCTCCTTGAGTGCAGACGGCCGTCTTCTCCCTGTGTCCTCATCTGGGCCTCCCTCTGTGTGTCTTTGTGTCCTGACCTCCTCTTCTCATAAGGACACCAGTCATATTGGATTCGGGCCCACCCTAACAACCTCATTTAACTTAATTGCCTCTTTAGAGACCTTCTCTCCAAATACAGTCATTTTCTGAGGTCCAGGGGTTGGGACTTCAACAAGGGCATCGCAGTGGGCAGCAGTGGGGCCGCATCACTCAGCCCGTCAGAGGCTGTCGCCCTTGAGCCGAGTCCTGAAGGCCCAGTAGAAGTTGACTTAGTCATAGGGAAGAAAGGGTGTTTCAGGCAGAGGGTACGGCATAGGCAAAGGCCCTGTGGCAGGAGGGAGCATATGGCCCAGACGTGGTTCTGAGAGAAGCCGGCATGGCTAGAGGCAGGGAGGGTGTGGAGAGGGGTTCAGGATGAGGCCCAGGAGATGGAATCCCAGTGCTGCTTCATCACTCTGCAACTGCATCCTTTTCCAATCATCGGTTTCCTCATCAGTGAAACAGGAGTGACCAAACCAGCCTTGCAGGGCTGGGAGCCTGCAATGAGGTCACGTAGGTCTAAAATGTCTTGCCCTGTGGCAGCTCCTAGTAGGTGCTCAAGTTGTCCCTTTTCTCTTCCCTTCCTGGACCACCCTTGACCACCTCCCTTAGCCCGCTCCCTGTCCCCTACCCTGATTTGTATGACCCAGCTTGAGATGCTGAGCTACAGAGCTAAATACCCTTGGCAAACAGTATCATGACTTGGAGAGGCTATTTGGGCCTCCTTGGAGCCAAGGAGAAAAGGGCAATTTCCTGAGGCGTTGCCTGGGAGAGCGTGCTTGACTTCTGAGTTCTACAGGGCCAGGCGTAGGTTCTCAATAAAACATCTGAGCTTCCTGTGATATTTGGAAAGAAAAGCTCCGCCCTCCCCCAATACACCATTGCCCTTCATTGTAAAATAAACGGATCATCAGTGACAGGGGCCTCCTCTTCTTGGGGGACATTTCCCGGCTCTCTCTGCCCTGAGCCCCTATTTCTCACCGGCTGCATAGTCTGCAGCAAATGCCTTCACCTTCGAGCCTCAGTTTGCACACTTGTGCACTTATTCAACAAGTTTTTAAAATTTAAGTAAATGGTTTATTTTAGAATAGTTTTAGACTTGTAGAAAAGTTGCAGAGATCATCCAGAGAGTTCCCATATACCCCTCCCCCAGTTTCACCATTGTTGACATTTGACACTGTTAGGGTATGTTTGTCACAACTAAGGAACCAACACAGGGACATCACTCTTAACTAAACTCACCCCTTTTTCACGTTTCACTAGTTTTTCCCTAATGTTTATTTTTGTTCTAGGATCTCAATCAAAATACTGCATTACCCGTAGTCATCTTGTCTCCCTAACCTCCGCTGATCTCTGACAGTTTCTTAGGATACAGTTTTATTTTGTCAAATATTTTTGAGCATTTACAATGTGCATTGTTCTTGGTCCTGGGGAAAGACACAGAATCCCACCTTCTATGGAACCTCCATTTGGGGGTGGAGAGACAGACTGCAAATGAGCAAAGGTAAATATCAAACGTGTCAGGTGATATATCGAAAACTAAAGCAGAGAAAGGAGATAGGGCTGGGGGCTGCTATTTGAGATAGGGAGGTCTCGGGAGGTCTCCTTATAAGGAGAGACCTGTCGGAGGCGAGGGAGCCTCCATGTGGTAGGAGAGTACTCCAGGCAGAGAGCAGAGCAAGTGCAAAGGCCCTGAGGCAGGAAGTGCCCAGGGAGTCTGAGGAACAGCGAGGAGGTCAAGGGGCTAGAGCTCAGGGTGTGGGGGTGAGTGGCGGCAGGCAAGTAGAGATCTGTGTGGAGTATCGACTGGAGGGTGGAAGCAAGGAGTGGGCTGGTACCATGATCTGGGTGAGAGGGGAAAGGGGATGGCACCTGGGGCCAGAATTGTGCCCATGGTGGGTGAGAAGTGGGCAGATTCTAGGCCCTTTTTGAAGGAGGAGCCAAAGGATTGGCTGGTGGAATCAAGGCTGGTGCTGAAACCCAGCTGGGCTTGTGTGAGGAAGAAAAGAGAGGATGGGTGTTCGCAAGGCATGGAAAGCTGGGAAGTTGGTTTCTCTCTCCGTCTCCTGTGTTTCAGAGCTGCCTAGCTCCACGTAGCCTCTGGCTGAGGGCCGGTGAAATACCACTGGTTTATCTTTTTCCTAAGTGTAACATTTCGTAAAGGTAGTACAGTCTCATTATTTAAAAAAGCAATTCATCAGCTACCACCGTACGGTGAAAAAATTTGTCTCCCTCCTGGCCTGCCCGTCAGCCACCCAGCTCCCCTCCCCAGGGGGTACCACTCTTCTGTCTTGGGTATCCTCCCAGAGATATTTTATACATTTATATAAGCACATATGCACATATATTTCTGAAGTTTGTTTCTATTTTTATACAAAATATGTTGTACACTGTTCTGTGGGTTGCTTTTTTTCTTCTAATGGCTTTATTGAGATATAATTCACATACCACACAATTCACCCATTTAGAATACAATTCAATGATTTTCCGTGTTTCAGAGTTGCGCGACCATCACCACAATCAATTTTAGAACATTTTCATCACCCCAAAAAAGAACCCCCATACCCATTAGCAGTCACTCTCCATTTTCCCCCGGCCCCCTCCCCCAGCCCTGGGCAACCTCTAAGCTGCTTCTTTCTCTATAGATTTGCCTCCCTGGACATTTCTTATAAATGGGATCATACAATGTGTGGTCTTTCGTGCCCCACTTCTCTCACTTAGTATGATCTTCTCAAGGTTTGTCTGTGTTGCAGCACTTCATTCCTTCCTATTGCTGAATAGTATTCCATTGTATGGAGATACCGCGTTTTATTTCTCTATTCAACAGTTGATGAACATTTGAGTTATTTCCACATTTTGGCTCTTATGAGTAATGCTGCTGTGAATAGTCATGTGCAAGTTTGTGGGTAGATATGTTTTCAATTTTCTTCCACCTAGGAATGGAATTCCTGGGTCATAGGCTGACTCTATGTTTAACCTTTTGAGGAACTGCCAGACTGTTTTCCTAAGTGGTTGCACCATTTTGCAATCCCACCAGCAGTGTATGAGGCTTCCGATTTTCCCATGTCCTCACCAACACTTATTATCATCTGTCTTTTTTTTTTTTTTGAGGAAGATTAGCCCTGAGCTAACTACTGCCAATCCCCCTCCTTTTGCTGAGGAAGACTGTCCCTGAGCAAACATCCGTGCCCATCTTCCTCTACTTTATATGTGGGATGCCTACCACAGCATGGCTCGCCAAGCGGTGCCATGTCCACACCCGGGATCCGAACTGGCGAACCCTGGGCCCCTGAAGCCGAATGTGCGAACTTAACCCCCTGCGCCACCGGGCCCGCCCTCATCTGTCTTTTTGATTAAAGCCATCCTACTCTGTGTGAAGCGGTAGCTCATTCTGGTTTTGATTTTCATTTCCATGATGGCTAACGGTGTTGAGCAACTTTTCATGTGCGTACTGGCCATTTGCATATCTTCTTGGGAGAAATGTCTATTCAGATCCTTTAGGTGTTTTTTAGTTGCATTATTCCTTATTTTACTGTTGAGTTATAAGAGTTCTTTATATATTCCAGATGTAAATTCCTTATCAGATATATGATTTACAAATCTTTTTTTCCAGTCTATGAGTTGTCTTTTCCCTTTCTTGACGGTATGCACTGATGCAGAAAAGTTTTTAATTTTGATGAAGTCCAATTTGTCCAATTATTCCTTTTATGGCTTGTGCTTTTGGTGTCCTAGCTAAGAAACCATTGCCTAATCCAAAGTCACAAAGATTTATCCCTGTGTTTTCTTCTAAGAGTTTTATAGTTTTAGCTCTTACATCCTTCAGATTGTTTTTTACATTAAACAGTAACTCTGTGAGCTGTCAGTGCATAAGCATGTAAGGACATAAAGAACTTTCTCATTCTTGGTTACAGCTGCGTAGTATTCGATTTTATGGATGTACCGTAACTTATTTACCTGGTCCTCTGTTGATGGACGTTTAGGTTGTTTCCAATATTTTGCTCTCGTAACAAGACTTCAGTGAACGTCCTTGAATATAGATGGCCCTTTCATGCACTTGTGAGCTTAGACCGAGGTGTAGGATGCTGGGTCCGAGGGCATGTGCTTTTTGTTCTTTAATAGATGATGTCAGATCGCCCTCCACTCCTGGCAGCAAGGTCGAGAATATGAACCATTAACTAGTGACGGTGGTGACTGGACAGTGAGTGCTCACTATACACTGGCACTGTGCGTCCCCTCACAATGACCAAGGTCAGGACTGAAATCCTCACTTTACAGGGAGCTGAGGTCACATGGTCTGTCTGACTGCTGACCCTGTGGACTTTCCACCGTCCTGTCCCATCCCCTAGGCCTTCGGAGGGCCTCGAACCTCTTCCCAAATAACTACCTGAAGAATGCAAATTCAGCACGTGGGGCCCGGAGACTCTCCTTCAAGACCGCACGTACTCATGCAGAAGGCAAAGGCTGCTCAGGCACCGGCAAATCTTGAATGAGCACCTGCGGTATGCGCGGCAGTGTGCTAGGAGTGAAAAGTGGCCTCTACCCTCAGGCTGCATCGCTCCTGGCCAGGCAGCTAAGACTCAGACGGATTTCAGGAGATGTGGTCTGACTCAGGGCTTGGAGGTCTAGCTTTGGGTCAGGCAAATGTGGGTTCAATCCTGATTCTGTCCCATGTCACTTTAGGCAACTTACTTCCCTTCTTGGTGCCTCAGTTTTCTCATCTGTAAAACAGCCTTGTTAATAGTACCTACTGGCATATTGAGACACGTTAACTATATTATCCTTGTTGGCAAAGTGCTATAGGAAATTCAAGGAGAGGAATATGACCCAGGGTCAGGGAAGTCTTGGCAGGGAAGGAGGAAGGGAGAAGGGCATTTGAATGAAACTTGGAGATGGGGTGGCTCAGGAGCCAGGTGATGGCCTTCTGGGCAGAGGGAATAGCGTGTCCAGGCACAGAGGCAGGACAGCTCATAGGCTGATGGGGAAGAGGAGCAGCCAGGACGGCTGGAGTATCAGGTTTGTGCTGGGGCCTGAGGGAGAAAGAGATGCAGCTGGAGGGACTTCCAGGGACCCCGAGTTCAGATGTGGGTACTTGGGTATTATTTGACCAGCAGCAGGGAGCCATGGAAGGATTGTTGAGCTGGCAATCCTGCCCACTATATACCTGTTGCAACTTGGGCTGCCTCCATGGGGCAGGCTTCCCCAAACCTCGTTTCTTCTTGAAGGGCAGCCTGCAACAGTGTTTAAGAATGAGAATTCCGGGGCCAGGCTGCCTGCTTGGTCTCTGGCTCAGCTATCTATGAGCTGTGTGACATTGGTAATGTCACTTAACCTCTCTGGGCCCCAGTTTCCTCAATCATAAAAGGGAGTTGTTCCTACTCCCTGAGGTTACAGTGAAGAGTAGATGAGTTCACATATGTAAGGTGCTTACACCAGCACCTGGCACATAGTAACTGCTCAATCAGTGTTAGTTGTTCCAGGGAAGGAAGGCAATGGCAGAGAAGGCGATGGTTGGTTCCTCTACCTGTTTCTCAGATGGGAAAATCAAGGTCCTCTGAAAGTGAGTAAATGCTCAGGGTGCCTTTGGAGGGTCAGGAGGGTCCATTCATTCATTTATTCACTCAACAAACATTTTCTGAGCACCTGCTCTGATGTTGGGGATCCAGTCAGTGGTGAACAAGACAGCCTCCACCACAGGGAGCTCCCGAACCGCCCCCAGGGTGTTGAAAGTCGAGATAGTCATTGCCTCAGACACCCACACGCTCTTCCTGTGTTTCACCTGTGTCCTGCCCAGGCCAGGAAGGAACTAGAATTTTAACACAAAGTGTCTTGTGAACTGGCTCTTCCCAGCTCAAAAGTCTGGACAAAAGGATAATCGGAGTCAACGTGACCTGCTTTATCCCACTCTTCTTACAGATGAAGAAACTGAAACCGGGAGAAGGGGGGCTGGAGCCAGGCCCCAGGGCTCTCAATGCCGGCACATGCCTCTCCCCAGCACCCCGCAGCCCCTGGGACAGGAGGTCAGGAGCAGGGGAAGTGGGAGAATGTGGTTGGATTCTGGAAGGTTCAAGGTGGAGCCGACAGGATTTGCTGGTGGATGGGATGGGTGGGGGAAGGGGGGTGTGAGAGAAAGAGGGAGGAATCAAGGGTGACTCCGGGGTGTTTGGCCTGAGCAAGTGGAGATGGAGAAGGCTTTTGGTGGTGATGGCCGGACGGTGGAGGGGTGGTGCTGGTCCGAATGCTTGTTGGAGAAGTAGATGGACACCTTTCCCTGGCCCTCGAGAGGGGCCCAGGACACGCACTTGCTTTCAGATATGTCCAGTTGGACGTCTGGAGCCAGAGGAGGGGCCCAGGCTGAAGGTCTGACCCTGGGGGCCACAAGATGGATAAGGTTCAACCACTGGGTCCTAGGGCTGCCAACATCAGGGGGGCCATCCTAAGTTCAGGTTTTCTTCTTCCATGAAATTTCCAACTTTTAAATATTAGCAATAAATTCAAAGTTGTAATAAACCTCTGCACGCCCCTCAAAATATGTCTGTAGGCCCCACTTGGCCTGTGGCCTGGTTAGGACCTCTGGTGTGTGGGTCTGGGGTCATACTGGCTGGGTCAGAGCCTGGGTCTCAGTTCCCAGCTTGTGTGCCCTTAGGCAAGTGACTTAGCCTCTGGAGCCTTGGTTTCCTTGTCTGTAAAATGGGCACGATAACAGTAGCCATCTCCTGGGCTCCTAGTAAGGGTTCTACAGCTGATAGTTACAATGAAAGACTATTCATAATGGATTTTATTAGCGACCAAGGCAGATGATGCCAAAGGGAAAAGCGTTTGTCTGGGGGTGGGACCTCACCTCTGCCTTGACAAGCTCTGTGACCTAGGACTAGTTTTTGGACCTCTCTGAGGATGAAGTTTGTTGCTCTTGAAGCCAGGCGATGGCCAGGATGCCTGTTGGGGCCTCTGAGCCCACACTAACCACTTTCCCTCCCTGCCTCCTTCCCTCCAGCCTCGCCCACCCACCACCTCCCACCCCTCCACCCTGCAGCCAGAATGCTCTTTCAAAGGCACAAATCTCAGCATGGTCTTTCCCTGCCTGGAGAAAAACTATGTTGGCGCCCTGCTGCCTTCAGGAAAAAGCCCAAGAGCCTTAGCCTGGGGTGGGGAGGGGGGAGGTGGCCCTCACCTCTCCCCTCTCATCTCTTTCCACTGTGCTTATGTACCAGCTGCACACGGCCCCTCATGTTGCGCCACCCACCCATCATCCAGCCAACACTCACTGAGCACCTGCTATTTCCTGGACCAACCACGTCCCGCCCCACAGTGACCCCACGGGTTCCCCACGATCTGTCTGCCTTCCCTCCTACCCCTTCCTCTCTGCAGCCCATTCTGCACAAGCAGCCAGAGGGGTCCCGAAAAATGCAGCTTAGATGGTGTCACCTGCCTCTGCTTAAAATCCCTCCATGGCCGCCTGTTTATTTGTGAGTAAAGCCACAACCTCTATCGCATCTCTCCAGCCACATTTTGCACAGTCTCCCTGCCATCCACTCACCAGTGCCTCAGACGCCAGCTGCCTTCCCACCTGTGGGCCTTTGCACAGGCTGTTTCCCTTCCTATATGCTTCCAACATCGCTCCTTCAGGAGGGCCTCCATGAGCACCTGCCCGCATTTCCCCAACCTCGGCTTTTCCCACAGGTAGGAATCACTCGTTTAGGAGACAGCCTGTGACTCTGTAGCCACAGTGGACGGCACTGGTGTCCACCCTTTCTGTTGGCAAAATTCCACTCATCCTTCAAGGGCCAGTCCAAATGTCACCTCCTCTGTGAAGCCTTCCTTCCTTGACACAGCCCCGCACCCCACCCTGTTCCCAAGGCCCCTCTGGATCATTCCCTCACGGTGCCTCCCCTCACGGCAGAGAGAGCTCCATCCTGGCTTCCTGTGAGCTTTCTTTCCTTCCGTTTCTGTCTCCCACACTCACTTTACGATTCTCACCGGGTGGTAAGCCCCTCAAGGCCAAGGAGAGTCAGGGTACCAAGAGTTAATGTTGATGGAGCGAGCGAGGCTCTGTGCTAGGCACTTTCCTGCATCCTCTCCTGAAATCCTCACAGCCCTGTGGGGTAGGCTCTCCGAAAAGCCCCACCATAAAGAGAAGCCAGTGGAGGTTTCAAGAGGGTAAATCACGTGCCCCGGTCACCCAGCAAGTCTGACAGCAGGGCTGGAGCTGCTAGTGAACCGTGGCAGTAACTTACAGTAGCGCCTTCCACGGACCAGCTCTCTGCTGAGCCCTCACGGTACCTTCTATTGCAGCTCCACTCTGTGGCCCGGAAACAGAGGCACAGAGAGGCGGAGTAGCCTGTGAAGCTCGGGATGCTAGTAAGGAGGGGAGTAGGATTTGAACCCGTGCTGTCTGGCTCAGGGTCATGCTCTCAAACCTCAGGCTGTGCTAGCCATTGTGCCCTCCTCCCTCTGACCCGCCCGGGAGGGTTCTCTGTGACTTGGTACCGCAACACCTGGAAGGGCAGCCAGCCCTCAGGTGGCACCAGTGGGTGAGTGGGTAATGAATGAGGGGCAGGTAAGCCCGTGGACATGGGCCCTGCCCCAGCCGTCCTGAAGCCCTGTGTCTGGAAGCCCCAGATGTGGCAGCCCCTCCCTGGGCTCGGTGCCCCCCACCACCCGGTTGTCCAGACAGCCCCGGGCAAGGATGAGATCCATAAACATGAGGCTCCACTGGGGCCCAGGAGGGGCTCTGGGCACTGTACAAGTCCTCAATATTATTGCTTTATTGTCATTTAAATGGAGCCTGCCTCAAACAGGCCACCCAGTTCTAGCCACCAGCGCTGGACAAAACCCCCATTGAAAAGCCAATTACAATCACTCCATCTAAATTGTCATGGATTTGTATAGAAAATTACATCTCCATTTAGTCTTGAAGCAACGTCCTGGGCATGGACAGAGGGGAGGCTGGCCCATTTACCCCACCGGCTCAGCGCGGGTGCCGCAGGCAGAGAGAAAGCCCGAGCTGCTGGGTCTTGGCCGGCCTGGGGAACAAAGGCCAGTTTGTGGGGGCCCGGAGAGAAACTGGGCCTCTCAGGGCGGCTCAGATTCCAGGCCTGGGCCGATGGACCCTGCCCCGCCAGCTGGTCTCCCCTGCTGGCGGCTGTGGCCAGACGAGCTCCTGACAGCCGGCTTCAGGCGGCCCGTCAGCCCCGCCACCATCCGAGGCGGCTGGAGCTTGGCTCATGTCCATGCTGCCAGGAAATGATGGAGGTTCAGCCCAGGGAGCACTGGACTGGGATCCTGAGATCTTGGTTTCCTTCATTCATTTATTCATTCACTCACAGGTTATGAAATGCCTTGCCAGGGATGTGAGAAGCATGAGAGCATAGAAGTGAGCTCTGGCTTTGGAGCATCCTGGGTTTGATTCCAGACTGTCCTCAGTAGCTGTGACGAGCAGGCCACTTGCTTATTCTGAGGTTGTTGAGCACCTCCTACGAGCCAGAGAATAGGACGAAATGGTCCTTACTCTTGGCCCTTAAAGTCCAGTGGGGGTCCACTCTTTCTCAAATGATAAGTGTTCTGAGGGAGGTGAACAGGAGCTGAAATGGGCTTTTGGCAGGAGCTGTGTAAACAGGCAGGTCAGAAGGAGCCGGTCATGCCAAGAGCAAGTGGCAAGGGCATTGCAGGCAGAGGCAACAGTGTGGGATGGGGGGACGGGTAGTGAGGTCGACTAGGGTGGCAGAGTAAGAGTGTGGCAGGAGACGAGTCGGCGGGGGCACCCTGAGGACTCTGTGGGCCTCTTCTCTGAGCCTCAGTTTCCTCATCTGTGAAAACGGGAACAACAACCTTGGCCACGGGGGGCTTGGGCCAGGACCCAGGGAGATAATAGATGTAAGGTCTCAGTGTGGAGCTGGGCACAGGATGCCCCTGGCTAACTACGAAAGCCTAACTTGGATGGCGTTCTCCATGGGCCAGACAACAACAGGGGTTTGCACGCATTTGCTCATTAATCCTCCCAAGAGCCCTCTGGGGTAGGGCTGTCACCATTTCACAGATAAAGAAACTGAGGGAATGGCACAGGTCAGCTAAATATTTGTTACTATTCCTATAATTCTCACTATGGGTTAGCCCAAGGCCTGGCCAAGAGCACACCCTCAAAGAGTATCGAATCGGTGAACACATCTGGAAGGGGGGTGCTGGGTGAGTGTGGGGAGCTTGCTGGAAGATTCCTGTCTGTGTGCATGTGTGAGTGACTCTGAGACTGGGTGTCACTGCGTGGGATTCTGAGTGTGACTCTCTCCGACGACTGTATGTGGTCGTATGTGACTCTGAGTGTGAGTAAGTGTCTGACAGTGTCACACACATGTTCCTGGAGTCCTCACCCAAACAGCAGGTGGCTGTGGGGACTGTCAGACCGACTGTGTGTGTGGCTGTGTCAGACTGTGTGTCACTGCCTACACGCATCTGTCTGGGCCCAAAGGAACACTTGGCACCCTTCCTGGGATGGCTGGCAGGCCCGGAGGCTGCCGTGGGGCAGGACGGGCAGGTTCAGAGGTGAAGAGGGCAGAGTCCCCATCCTCCCCCCGCCTAGCCCCGCCAGGCAGACAGGCAAATGGAAAAAATGTTCACACCCGGGGCAGGCGGGTGGCCGCCCCGCCAGGGACTGCTCTGTGCACAGAAAACAAGTTCTTCTGGTATCAGCTCAAGTTTGGCAGGAAGTGGCTTTTGGGTGGCAGGAAGTTGGATTCAGCTCATATCAGCTCCGGCCGAGGGGCAGGAGAGCAGTTATCTAGGGTTAAACAGAGTTACCAAGAAGCGGGGCCCCAACACCCAGTACCCGATAGAGCTGAGGGCACAGCCCACCCCTCCTGGTTATTTGGGATGACAGGTGGGAGGGGGAAGGCCTTGTAAAGAAGAGCTGCCACCCATCCCGTGCCTCCATGGCCCCAGACCCCAGACAGAGCTCATCATCTACCTCCCATTACCCCCATTTAGTAGACGTGCAGACTGAGACTCTGAGACGCAGTGACTTGCACAAGGTCACCAAGTGGAGAGAAAGGGAGGAGAGAGACTGCAAGAAATATACAATATCTAGAGACAAGAGAAAAACCAGGACAGAGAGCAAAAAGGAGAGGGGAGATGGGAACAGGCGAGAAAGTAGCTGAATGAATGCAGAGAACTATGAGACTACACCAGTGGGAGGACTTCTAGGGTGCCCACTGTGATGCCAAGCCCTCAAGCAGACCTCACAGTTGACCTTGAGATCCTGAACCCATTTCCCAGATGAGGGGAGTGAGACACCTAGCACCCCGCTGGCTGACACCCACCTGGAACCCAGGTCTGATTCTAAAGCCCACGTTCTTTTAGGCCATGCCCCTGGGCCCAACTTCTAGGGCAGGGAAGTGGCTGTACTAAAAGGGATGCTCAGTTCCACTAGCTGTTTGTCTGGGTATGCTGTTGAGGAATTCACCCATTGACCAGTGGAGAGCCAGGGTTCAAACCTGGGTAGGGTGGCTGCAGAACTCACGTGCTTAACCATGTGACAGGGTGTGCCAAGCACTCTGCCAGAGCAGGCAGAGAAAGCCATGGCCCTGCTCTCAGCAGCAGGTCCATGCAGAGGGTCCAGCTCCTGATCTGAAGCCCCAAAGCTACACCTGGTGAGAAATAGAGTCTCCCATCTCCCAGCCCTGGACACTCTGTACCCCGCACCCAGCCCCGACTGGAGCCCCTGGGGAGTGGGCCTCTGGTCCTTCTGCTCTCATCCCCAACGCAGCACCCAAGCTGTTCCCTGGCTGAGATGCTGATCTGAAGCTCGGTTTGCATGTCGTTTGCACATCACTCAGTGCATGTCAGAAGGTACCACATCTCCCTTTCCCAGAGAAGGCTGCTGGCCCCCCTGCCCTCCTCCAGACAGCAAAAATGCCAGCCGGCTAGACACGGAGCTGCGCCCTGGCCTCTGACAGCACCCGCCTGCTGCCACCTCCCCCATCCCTCCTGGAGCCAAATTTAGGCAGCTCTGCTGAGAGATGGGGAGAGCGGAGGCAGGAAACAGTGAGGAGGCAGCCCAGCCTTGGCCCAGCAGGGTGGGGCGGCCCCAGGGGTGCCCCTGCCCCTCAAGCCCATGGCCCAGCCTCCCCCCACCCCTCCTCCCACAGGAATGCGGGCCGGGTTGGGGAACGCTGGGTTCTCAGCTTCGGCCCAGGGTGCTGGCTACCCTCGCCCTGAGGGAGGAGGGAGAGATGGAGGGAGGGAGGAGGTCATGGCCGGGGCAGTGGGGAAGGGATCAGATAGCCTCCTGCTGCCCCAGACACCCGCTGCCACTGGGGACAGGAGCCTGCTCTGCTTCTCAGTACTTCCTGCCCCCCCAGGCCTGATTCTGGGGTGGGAGAAAGAGGCACAGCTGGGCCTGCCGGGACTGAACTCCCCCCAAAGGGCTCCACTAGGCCATCTCCCCCTTGGGCTAGCCTCCGACCTCAGTGGTCTTGGTTTCCCTGCCTGAGAAACGGAGAGGCTGGCCTAGAATGATTTCCAAGTGACTACCCACCCTGAGAGCAAGGGTTTCTGGGAGGCCTGGAAGAAATTAGGGAGGTGGCAGTGGCCTTAGGCCCAGGAACTTCTTAGAATTCTCAGGTATGGCTAAGAGAGGCAGCTCCTCACTGATGCTGGGACAGGACGTGGGTGGGTGGAACAGTGGAAGGAGAAGATGGAGCAGGGATTCCAGCCATCAGAACGGGGGAGTGTGGGGAGATGGGGGAGGTGGAGTGGGGGATGGTGGGGAGTGGAGTGAACAGTGCCCAGTATTTGGGAGCATGGATCCCGGAGTCTGATTGACCAGGTTTGAATCCCAGCTCTGCCACTCTGTTCTTTCTGACTGTTGGCAAGTTGCTTCATCTTTCTGTGCCTCAGTTTCCACACCTGTAAGATGGGGGTAATAAACCTCCCAGGGCTGCTGGGAAAGTGAAATGAGGCAGTGAATGCTTGGCACACATTAAGTGCACCACCACACCAGCCATGTGATTGTTTTGTCTCCCTAAGCGGTTGGGAGGTCCCCCGGAGCTGTAACGGATGCGGACGCGATGGGAGGCACTGTAGCTTGGTGGTTAAATGGGCATCGGGTTGGGGGTTCAAGGCTGCGTGACCCTGGACAAATGGCCACACCCCGCTGCGCCTTGGGCGGGGAACAGCAGAGGCGCCTACCGCAGAGGGTCTGTGAGGATTACACAGTTCAGGCTTGGCACAGCGCCTGGCACATAGCGGGCGCTCCCTGAAGGAGAGCCAGCCAGATCGAATGGTACCGCCCCGCACAAAGGACAGGTGGGCAGCGTCCCGGTGGGGCGGGAGCAGGGCAGGTGCACCGGGCGTGGGGAGGCGGGGCCCCGAGAGGGGAAACGGGAGGGCGGGCGCGCGCGCAGCAGGTGCGTGTGGAGTGGGCGGGGCCCCGCACGGGCGGGGTCTCCAGGTGAGCGGGCGCGCGCAGACTGGGGGAGGCGCGCCGCCCTGGCCCACCGCCGGAAAGCGTCCCTGTGTCTTTAACACCCGTCCCCCCCGCCCCCTTTGTGCGCCCCCCCAGCCGGGCTGCAGCCGCGAAGCCGTCCCCCCTGCACTGACAGCTGGTATCTAATTACTGTGTGAGAATGGAAAGTCAGGCTGTCCCAGCTCCGGGGAGAGGGGATTAACGTCTCCTGCAGAATACACTTCCTCTGGTGGGTTGCCATGGTTACTCTCATTACCTGCCTGCCCGCGAGGAGCCCGCGCGAGCCGCTCCAGCAGGCCCTCCGAACCCGGGCCCGGCGCGCGCGCGCCTCCCCGCCCCTCCTCGCCGAGGCGCACGCGCGTGCGCTGTGCAGGGAGCGCGAGCAGCCTCGCCCCCGCCCCGCGGCCCGCGCCCCGCCCTGCCCCCGCCCGAGCAGCTGTCAGCGGCGCGCGCGGCCCGGCCGGCCCCAGCGCGCGCTGTCAACAGTCATTAGCGCGCCGGCCGCCCCCCTCCCCCCGCCGGGGTGGGGCCCGCACCTGGGCCCCGCTCGTTAGCGCGCCCGGGCCACCGGTCGGCCCCGGAGGGACACGCCCGCGGGGCCTGCTAGGCTCAGGGCCGCCCCCTTCCGCCTAGGACCGCCCCCTTCAGCGACCCCATTCCCTGTCCTTGGCCGCGGCACCCGAGGGAGGCGGGTCCCCGGAGTCCTGGAGCGCGCCTCTCCAGAGTAGTGGTGACAGCGGTCCTTTATGGGCGTCTCGCCCAGGGCGGGCGCTATTTGTGCATCATTTGGGTTCCCACCGCCTTCCTGTGAGGTTCGTGCGTATTGTGTCACCTCAGCACAGGAGGAAACTGAGGCTCAAGCAGGCCAGCCACTTGCCCAAGGCCAGGGCTGGGTCGTCCTCCGGCCTGTGACTTCACCCCTAGAGTACGTGCGCCCTCCTGGCACCCCCAGGCCAGAGTCCCGCAGCCAGGCCCCGCCCTGTCCTGCCTGAGAGTGCCATTTGCTGCTCCCTCTCTCCATCCCTCACACGGGGGTCATTGCCCCTCTCCTGCCAAGAGGACGACACTTTGGCCCACTGCACCCCTTTCCCCCCATCCCCCTTCCCGGAGATCCCAGAGTTAACAAAACAAAAAAAGAGAAAGATATTCAGAGCTGCTTGAAGGATATGGCAGCCCTCTAAGGCAGCTCTGTTGGCTGGGGCCCATCCCAGGCACCTTTCCCTGTGGCCTGGGGTGTGCATTTTGGTCCCCGGCGTGATTTGAAAGAAGATGGAGGTTCAGGGAAGCGGAAAGGAGGTCTTGGAATATTCCAGGCCTGTTCCAGATGGCAGGTGCGACGTGGTGGCGCCCCGCACTAGCAGTGGGAGATTGTGCACAGGGGTGGAGAAGAGGCAGGTGCTGCCCTGAGTGCTCGGTGCCTGGCTCATCAGCTTATTTATTTATGGGGGGGGGGAGGGTGCGTGGTCTCATCCCTCTGCCCCATCCAGGCCTGCAGAGCTCAATGCTGCCATGGGTCCTAACGTTCTGGGGTGAACCTTTATTTGGGAGGGGTTTTTTTTGGTTTCTGGTCCACAGTAGGTAGTATTCATAACAGAGAAGTTCCAATACTGGTCCACGTCCGGTTTAAGCAGTACCCTCCCCTCAGTCGTCGGATTGCCTTTTACAAATGGTGAGCGGCTTCTCTTGGGGATTCTGAGGAGAGAATTTCTGGCTATTTGGGTGAGGGTCTTCATTCTGGTTTTCTCTTCTTTTCGTTCTCTCAGTTTAGTGTGGTTTTTAAATTTCCTCTCCACCTCTTTCCTTTCCCTCCGAGGACCCTTTATTGAAGGCTGACTCCTCCCCCTCAGGTACCCCCGCTTCCAAACCCTTGGTCCTGCCTGAATGTATTAAAGTGTGGCTTGGGGAGCAAGAGGAGCAGCCATGGTTCCAGAAGTGGAGAGGAGCATGCAGCTCATGTTTGCGGTAGCTTTTGTCTGTAATCGCAGCCACTTAGCAGGCTGGCCCGGGTGGGATGGAGCAGCCTCCTTCCATTTGCCTGTGCAGTCAACCCCGTGCAGATCCCACCCACCCATGCCAGAGCCCAAGGTGTGTTTCCCCCAGGGTGTGTTCTGCTGACTGACTTTCTCCTCTGACGGCAATCTCCATGATTTTTACACCTTGTCGAGAGCTGCATCTGAAATGCACCGAAAGGGCACGTCCTAAGGATTTTCTCTGTGGTTTCTTCCTCTACTGTAGGAACCCAGTTGAGAAATGTCCCCTCTCTTTAGCCGCACCCTCTCTCAATCATGGCCTCCTCTTTGCTGGGAAGGCATCTGCGGCTAATATAGTGATGGGGGTGCGCTAAACGGCACTCTGGGTGCCTGACAGAGTGGCCCACCCAGCAGGTGACTTGGAAGTTCCAGTGGAGGTGATGGAACTGCAATCCATTAGCAACTGGACCTCACCTGCCATCAAGGGAAAGGGTCCATTTAATTGGCTCAGTGGGGAGAGGCAAGCTTCAGTCAGATTGAGGAGTTCACCGGAGGGGTGACGCTCAGTGACAGCTCATGAGGCCACCCCAGCAGGAGCTGTCTAATGGCCTGGTGGGACATGCTGGTCTCCCTTGTGGGTCTGCAGCCCTGGATGTAGCAATCCTCCTTGCGCTGAGCATTCAGATCATTTGAGGAAACTGAGGAAGCCAGAAAAGACCTGTCAAGGGATGACTTGCTTAAGTATTAATTGACTTTGCTGGGGAGGACTTAAGAATCTGACATCAGGGTGCTGGCCCTGCTGCCCTTTCTACCCATAATCTAGATTAAGTCTCTGGGCAGGTCTTTTGAATTTATACTAATGTTTCCCAATAAGATTCTTTTGTTCCCACTATTAAGAAAATTGGCCTTCATTGGAGAAGAAAATATTAATATATTAGGCCTAGAAGCACAGACCATGTCTATATTTAATGAGCCATTGCCAGTACCCCTACTAGTTAGGTCACTGGCTCAATCACGGAGACTTTCTAATCAGCGGTTCTCAAAATCTGCCATGCATCAGAATCATCGGGGGGGCCTATTGACACCCCCAGCACGGCAGATTTGGTAGGTCTGGGGCAGGGCCTGAGGATTTGCATTTCTAAGAAGTTCCCGGGTGATGCCCATGCTACAGTGGTCCAGAGACCACACTTTGAGGACCACTGTTCTAAATATTCTGAAATAGCAGTATTCAAGTAGACATTTGGTGATTTTCGAAATGACTTGTAACCTGGCTTTTAGTTTAGAACCCAAATAGGCTGGTTTTCAGGAAGATAGTGATGTCCAAGAAAGTTGGTAGCTCCATGAATTTTTAAAAACAATTGCCATGTCTGGTTTTCTTAGCCTGGGTCTGGCCAGCTGTTTTGGAGTTGGCTGGTTCGAAAGGATGTAGTGTGTTACCATGGCAATAGTCCTCCCCACGCAGGAAGGCCCTAGAGGTTGGTCCTGCGCAACTGACCGAGTGTTTTTCATGGCTTCTGCCATGGGGTGCTGCAAGGTTCCATTCCCTCACTCCTAGTTGGCGTTCCCAGGAAGCTGGGGATAGCCCGGAGGCTTCAGCTCCCCCTTTATCCAGCCTGTAAATGAAACGAACTTCCTTTGTCAACCCAGGGCCCAGCTTGCTTAGGGCCACGGATCAGATTAAGCTCATTTGGGTACAAAGCAGAAGTGGTTGGCAGGGGCATCCCAAGGCTATGGGGAAGGTGCTTTCCGCTCCTTAATTAGCTGCTCCTGCCTTGCAGCGCCGTGTCTGGATTCTCAGCCAGGGGAGGCAGGCCTTTCCTGCAGCATTTAGCATGAAGGTTATTACCTCTGGATGCAGGGCATGGCAGAAATGTCTTTGGCACGTGACTGCCGTGGGATCCCTTTGTTCTATTCTCAGGGTTCTCCTTGAAGGCCACACAGATATCCTGGTGTTCTTCCCTCAGGGTAGCACACATGGTGTCCAGGTGGCCATGGCTCACCAGAGGACAGTTCAAGGTATGGCCCTGAAGACCTTGTGTGGTTTGAATTCTGGTTGCCACAGGCCCTCTCCTTTCCCATGTATGTCTCTGCAGATGAGATAGACCGATGACAGGACCCAGGTTTGAACATCAGGGGAGACTGCAATCAATTTTTAAAGAGGGGGCTACTAAAAATGCTCCCCTGAAGAGTTTCCCCAGGGTAATTTTATGGTCACATTGCACCAGGTGCCAAGCTGTTGGTTACCCACCCGTGTCTGCCTAAGAATGGAGGTGGGAAGCTGGGACAGAGATGGGCCAGGCCCTGGGCCGTGTTTCACTGTTGAATCTGGGTTGATTAGTTCCACCTTGACTTTAGGAAAGCTTGTTCCAGGTTTATGTGACAGCCTTGGCATATTATTTAGGAATTACACAAGACTATCCATCTCTTCTGATGCTGGGTATCAGCTCGGGGACCCATTCCATACCCTGAATGGAGCAGAGGGACAGGAGATAAGAGCAGATTCCTAAACACAAAATGTCCAAATTCAGTGGGTCTAAAGGGAAGAGATGAACGTTTATAAGCCTCTAAGCAGCAGATGCCTGATGTGTATTCTTACCTAATCCTTGAAACATCCAACTAGGTCTTTTTAGGCCCATTTTACAGATGAGGACACTGAGTTTCAAGAGGTCACGAGGCTGGCTAGCGGGCACTTTCCATCTCACCTGTCTAAAATATTGTCTTTCATCAGATTGTTTTCTTTCTCCTTTCCTTCCCACCAAATTTTATCTCCCTCTTCCAGAAGCATCTGTGTTCTGGGCTGAAACAATTTTGTGAGCAGAAAGGTCTATCACTTTTAAGCAGCTAAACTCATCATTATGCTTCTGGATTCAGATTATCAAAATGTTGTGGAACTACCCACCCCATTATACAGTTTTTTTTTTTAAATATACTTTTTTAGAGTTTAATAGACATACAGAAAAGTACACAGATTGTAAGTGTTCAGATTAGTGGCTTTTTATAAATTGAACACACTGTACAACCACCGCCCAGATCAAGAAATAGAGACCCAGTTATATTTTCATTCTTAAGGTTCTTTTGTTTGTTTTTGCCAACGTGAGCCTCTGGTTAGAAGTATATTATCAAAAGCAAAAATAAACAAGTGGGACTACATCAAGCTAGAAAGCTTCTGCACAGCAAAAGAAACATCAACAAAAGGAAAAGGCAATCTACTGAATGGGAGAAAATTGCAAATCATATATCTGATAAGGGGCTAATATCCAAAATATATAAAGAACTCTTACAACTCAATAGCAATAAAACAATCTGATTAAAAAATGGGCAGAAGACCTGAATAGACATTTTTCCAAAGGAGACATACAGATATAACTGACCTGTTATAATATTTGTGTCACCCAGCTCTGTCACGGGGGTATTTGAAGATCTCCCAAATGCGGGGTTGTTACAAGTCAGCTAATAAATGAGCCCTGATTACAGATGGCTCAGGATTTCAGACAGGGACTTGGGATACCCCCAAGAAAGAGGTCATGGTAACTCCTGAGAGAGTTTAAGAACAGAAGAGTCATGGGATTTACAGCTCATCTTGTAAGCAAAGCTCAGGGAGGTTGAAGAGTTTACCCACAACCTCACAGCAAGGAAGCAGAACCAGCAGGCAGCTCCTCCTACACACACACACACACACACACACACGCACGCATGCACCCCAGATGCGTGCTATCTGAGAAGTCCCCATTGAAATGGATCCTGACCAGAAAGGAAACCATTGGCAAGAGTGCCCATACAGGACCAGTGAGGTCACTGCCTAGGGTCCCCACTCACGGACGCTGCCCTCAGCTCTAGGGTTTGGTACCCTACACCCCAGACGCCCAGCTGCCCTTCCTCCCCCATCTGCTTTCAAATGGGCCACTGGCAGAGATGGCCCAGCTCACCCATCCTGGCACACTGGGAAAGTGGCTAGATAAAACCGAACCCCGTCTGTGGCCAGAATGTGTTGTAAATGGGTGTCCATTCAGCATGGCCTCTGTTCTCTTCAGACTACAAAGACCCAGGTCTGAAGCTAGCTCTGCTGCTTATAGCCATCATGCTGGAGGCAGGACCCCAACTACCTCCAGGCTTGTAGGGGTGTTTAGCCCTACTACAGCTGGTGGAAACCCAGCACATGGCAAGGCACTTCTTGTGACAATATTTATCTAGCAGTTCCTATGGGCCAGGCTTGGGGCTAAGTGCTGCACACCTCTCTCACTGATTCCTCTCTGTATCTCAGGGGAAAGGTGCTTCTGTTATCCCCATTTCTCCATAAAGGACCAGAGGCTCAGAGAAGCAAAGAACTGCTGAGGGTCACACAGCCCTTGAACCACAGGGCCCCATTCAGCCTGAGGCAGACTGTCTACACTGCCCCGCTGGGCTGCCACTGATAACCGTAGTTGTTTATTGAGCCTACTGTGTGTCAGGTGTTGTTCTGGGTGCTGCGGAGACAGCTGTGAGCCAGCAGATGAGTCCACACCCTCCCAGAGCTGACGCTCTTGAACGGGCTCCTTTGGGGAAGAATTCTCTTGGAGATTCGTGCTTCGGGCACTTTTAGAGAAAAGGCTGCCTCCTTCTTCCCAAATCCCCACGCCACTGCTTCCTTGTCATCTTTGAAGCCCCCCAGAGCCCTCCAAGTCTCCCCTTAAGGAGATGATGGCTGAGAGCCCAGTGTCTCTGTGTGTATTCTGTGCCTTATGAATAAGGAACTCACTGAGCAGTCTGCTCCGTTAGGGTCCTGGCCGCACCCCCAGCCTCATGCCCTACAGTCCCCCATTCCCAGCCCTGCTGGTAGGGGAGGGTGGGCGTCAGCTCCTTGCTATTGAAGAACCCCATCTCGATCCTGGCACACCTTTTTGAGGCCAGCTGACAGCACTCATGCCAGCCTGATAAGAGGCTTGGGGGACCCTTGCGCACCCCGCTTACGAGGCCCTGCCACCTCCACGTGGCCTCGTGCCTGTTATTCTCCACCTCTCCGCACACAAAGAGGCCTGGTGCTGTCGCTGGTGCTCAGCTGCTGGAGTGGGAGGGCAGGCAGTGGTGAAAAGCTTTTCTGAAAGGCCAGGGCGGCGGCAAGAATCACCCAGGTGATCCGAGCCGGTCCCCTGGGACCCCAGCCCAGGACCACAGTGAAAGGTTACTGCTAATTGGCGAGCTCCTGATGGGGCCGCATCTATTTAGCACTCCCCACTCCCCAGAGACTTCCAGGATGGTCTTGGCACAGCGTGTGATTCGAGAGCTCCCCGCCCGAGTCTGGCACAATCTGTCTGATACTGTGAACATGGAGCCTCTTGGTTTTTTAATTTGTATTTCCGTTGTTGTTGTTCTCTGCCCATTGTTTCCGGTAGATTTAGTAGCAGCAGCCACCCTGACTCTGGTACCCCCCTCCCCGGGGCCCTCTCAGCAGGCTCCTTCCACTCCCCGCCCCTCAGACCTACCATCGGAGGCCTTCCCGGGTCAGGGAGCAGCGCCTCCCTGCCCCCGACCCGTCGCCAGGCCTCAGGGCCCAGCTCTCACCCTGCCATCATCCCTGACACTAACACAGCTTGTCCACCCTGTCGCAGGGGGCAGATGGCCTGTCGGAGCCGGAGGGCATCTCTCTGAAGCGGGTCGCTGTGGTGGAAGATTTCTTTGACATCATCTACTCGATGCATGTGGAGAGCTCAGCGGAGCCAGGCAAAGCCCCCAAGCACGCTGGGCAGAAGAAAACCTACCGAGCGGTGAGATTTCTGTCTCTTTGCCTCCGCTGGCAGCCCCAGGCCTTGGCAGGAGGCCACGGGCTCCGCACATGTTGGGCAGGGGGCGGGGCAGGGAGCTGAGGCGTGATGAAACGGCCTTTGGGGACCCAGGGGGGCACAGGGCAAGGGCATGGCAGCCAGAGATGGCTTGTGGGCCGAGGGGGCGGGTTCTGTGGTCTCAGCACAAAGGAGAAGCAGGTTGAAGGGAGTGAGAGGGAGGGAAGGAGAGGGACGAGGGCAGGAGGACAGCCCTCCACTTCCCGGTTTCTGCTTCACTCGTTCCCCCCAGCCCTGGCAGCCCGCTCTGGGGTGGAGGGTGGCCGGGGGACTAGATAATAATAATCGGAAGGGCAAGTGCTTCCGTGGCATTTACTGTGTGCCCAGTGTGTGAGGTCATTCCATCCCCTACGACCCTGTGAAGTCAGTGCTGGAAGTCCCCCGGGGAAAGTCTGAGGACTGGGGCCCCACTGTCAAGGGGATCACAATTCGATTTGTGGGAGGGAGGCTGAGAGCAAAACCAAGCCATGAAAAACAGAAATGTCTCCAAGACTAGCTTTGAGGGGATAAGAACCCCGGTCCCTGGGCGTTCAGCAAAGGCACCTCCAGACACCAACGTTCAGTGCTAAGCCAGGGGGGCTTCATGGAGAAGGTGGCCTGTAAGCTGGCATTCTAAGCTTTGGGAAGACAGGAGGGAACAGAGATGGCAATCTAGGGGTGGGAAACATCGCATGGGGAGGTGGAGGGGCCGTGGCCAGATCAGGAGGGGCCTGCCTGGGTTCTGGTCCGTCCCCCATTGACCCCCATCACCATGGCTCACGCCCAGCTCTGAACCACTTGTCCAGTGCCCACCACTAAACCAGTAGAGCCAAGCACCTTCCTTCCGTTCATTCAAGGCTCTCAGCAGTCCTGCGACAGAGGCACTGTGGTCCCATTTGACAGTTAAAGAAAGTGAGACCCGGAGAGTTGAGTGACCTGTCTAAGGTTATCCAGCACCTGAGTTGCAGTCAGCGGTGTCCTCAAGCCCCCGTGTGTCGACTTTCTCTCTAGCTTCCTAGAGAAGCCCCTCAGTGACCTGCCTTCTGTGACTGGGCTTACCCCCTCCAGGCAGAGGTGACCCAGCCCCCTCGCCAAGGTCTTTGTACAAACACCTGGGACTGCAGTGGAGGTGGTCTGTGCAAGTCTGTAATTCCCCCCTGTGGCCTGATTTTTAAAACTCCAACATTCTACTACTCAGCCATTAAAAAAAAAAAGATGAAATCGTCCCATTCGCAACCACATGGATGGACCTTGAGGGTATTATGTTAAGCGAAATAAGCCAGACAGAAAAAGACAAACACCGTATGATTTCACTCATATGTGGAATATAAACTAACAAATTACAGACAGAGAGAACAAATTAGTGGTTACTGGGGGGAGGGGGGTGGAGGGTGGGCACAAGGGGTGAAGGGGCACATTTATATGGTATATGACAAATGATAATGTACGACTGGAATCTCACTATGTTATAAGCTATTATGACCACAATTAAAAAAAAATCCAACATTCTGATTTGTCCTTGTCCTCAAAAGACAGCCTTTGCCCTAAATGACTCTTAAGGACTGTCCCACGTGCCAAGGACCTCAGAGGGATGAGGGGTCGGACTGAGGGAAGCAGGACGTGATTCTGCCACCTGCCCGCCAACACATGCGTGTTGGGAAATGCATCATGGGAAGGGAGTTCTGAGGGTTCCTCCACCAGAGGGTCATAGACGAAGGGAGGGACACTTAGGCTGGGCCAGTGTGGGCCCCTTGGTATTGACGAGACCCAGCGCATTTTCTCAGCATTCACTTTGGCGGGGCTGGGCAGGTAGCCTGTGCCAGGCTCTGCACACGGCACTTCCCACACTCCAATTCCCTGAGCCTTCCCATGTATGACAGTGGTGTGTACGAAGCAGGCGCTACTGTCAGCCCCATTTTACAGATGAGGAAAATGAGGCTCAGAGGGATGCATAAACTGCACCTGACCACTGCACCTCCTGCCTCTCTCCAAACCTCCTGTGGCCAGCTAGTAAGCCCGATGACTTGCTGTTGTCCAGGTCGATGGCCTTGGGCCAGCCAGACCGTGTGATTCCCTGGTCCCCTCGGTGCCAAGCACCACACCCCCCCCCAACAGGCGCTCCCTGGGTATTTATGAAAGTCGGGGTCTGCAGCCTCCTTGCTGTGGAGAAGGCAGGGTTGGGCTGGTCCTGCCAGACTTTGCGTCCCTGGGCCAAGTGGACATACAGCCCTTTGCTCTGCACTTCCTGGCTTCTCGTCCATATGCCTGCCGCGTGCCCCACTTCCTGCTGCCCAGCCTGGAGCTGGCACATGACTGGCGGCGAGCCAGCTGGGCTGTGCACAGAGCTGGAATTTCAGCAGCAAGCCAAGGCTGCGTGGAACAGGCCAGGACCCTCCTGCAGTGGGTGTGAGGCCGAGGGGGCTGTCACCCCCTCTCCCCCCATGGGCCCCCCCTCCTCTTCCCCATCTGTCACCCGTCTCATGCCACCCTCTTCCTTTTTTGGGGTGGGGGTGGTGCCCAGATGCCTTTGTCCCCCTCTTTTCATCTCCTCCCATTTTCCTCCACCCAAGCCTAGCTCCTCAGCCGCATCCATGCCTGTGGAAAGAGGACCCCCAGGAACCTCGGTGCTGACGGCTGCAGAGAGGCACAGCCTGGCCCCGCGGGGCTGGTGTCAGGCCCTTGGCTGAGGGGTTCATGGACCTGAATCCTGGGGCTGCCTCGCCGTCTCTAGGGCACCTGAGACTTTCTGGATTCTTACAGCCCGGGGTGCCTGTAGCAGGCAGTCCCTTGGAAGGCAGATGGGCAGACTTGTTCAGGGCATGGAAAGAGGCACATTCTTCAGTGGGAAAAAAAGATTCCAGCACCTCCCACTGTCCAGTAATGGATCAGAGAGGGCAGGTCATCAGTTTTCTGAAACTGAGGGATGTGAGCCAGGGGTAGGTGCCTATTGACAGTGGATAATGTAGGCGGATTCCTACTTTGGACAGGAAGCCCCTGCCTTACTTTGCCTCTGATGCAGTGTGACCTGAGGTCCAGAGGATGCCAGGGGGTCTTTCCAGTGCCAGGGTCTGGGGAGGGTTCCACGCAGTTCCACAAAGTTCCTGAACCCGCATGGAGGACTGGTCCTTTGTCAAGAGGCTTTTCTGGTGTCTGCACCCGTCTGGGTTGGAGCGAATGCCTCTGCTTCCTTCCTCTCTCCCCGGGTGCTGGTAGGCTAGGTCGGGTTCCGGAGTCCAGATCTGGCTGCCCAGACCACTTTGCAGTTGGGGCCAGATGTGGTCAGCAGCTGCTCCAGGCCCACCACGTGCTAATCCACCCGCAGGGCAGAAGGAGGATCTTGCAAAGTGGTGCAAATCCCCCCAATTGGCCTCATCTGTCTTTGTCGGCCTCTGAGTTGGGGAGCGAAAATGGGGCCTTGCAAGTCAGCGACTCTGCAAATAGCTTCTGCTCTCCCTGCCAGCAAAATCTCTCTCGCTTTTTACCCCTAGGAAAAAACGTTAAGGGCAAATTCACGTGCGGGTCTCAGTGTCCAGGCGAGAGGCCCCAAGAACAAGGCAGCAGGCAGCCCAGGGCAGTTGAGGGGAACTCGGGGTGGGGGACAGGAGTCCTGGAGCTTCTCCTCCTTAAACACAGCAGCTCCGTCTTTATCTGTTTCACGTTTTGGGCTTCAGCATAAGATTCTATTTCCAGAACGGTGTCTGTAGCTCTAAAACTATCTGAAAACCGCCATCCTACTGCCTAGAGCATCAGCTGGGCTTGTCCTCCTCATTTCAACTCACCCTGTGGTCCTGTGGCCTTGGGCATCCATGCAGTCAAACAGAATTGGAGGTCCCATTTCTCATGTGGACAAGCCAGGAGGGTGAACGAAATGATGCCCGCAGGTTGAAGGCCCCAGTGGGGGGAGGTGGCCTCCTTCATGCGGGTCCCTGCAGCGGCGGCGTGGAGCTGGGCTGCACTCTGCACTTTTCTGACTCCCCAGGGAGCTGTTAGCAAGGCTGCAGACATTCCAGCCATGCAGGGCTGGCCTTCCCTGCCTGGTCCTCAGACAGCTCCAAGGACTTCTCACCTACCCACCTTCGGTCCACCCCATCCACCCCTCTGTGGGACCCAGGGCCAGGAGGGCTGCACCCAGCACTTCTCCTCCCTGTGGCACGCCAGCCAGCCTGTGCCTGGTGCTGGGGTCCCCGCCAAGGCCAGAGAGTGGCGGCTACCACTCTGGCCCCTGGGGAGGCTAGGAAGGCTCTCCCCGAGCCCTGTAAAACCTATTTCTCTGTCCAATGGCAGGTGAGCACCGTGTAGTGAAGTGGGGCTGTCCCTGTGGTATCAGCCTTTCCTCTTTTTCCCAGGACCCTGTGACCCTTTCCTGCCCCCCCAAGTCCTCCGCTCAGCTCTTCTGAGGCCTGACATGGGATGCCACACTTTGGGGCGCCTAGGAGGTCATCTCTTGGCCAAGTCGGCCACAGCCCTCTGGTTGGCCCAGCGGGTGCCCTTCCTTCTTGCCTATTTACTCCGGCAGCTGGCCTTCCTTCAGGAGGGCCCCTCCCACCTAACTCCTCAGGCTGAGAGAGACATGCTGCCGCTACGATTTCCAGGCAGCTTCGGGCTGGGGATGAAGATGTCCATGTGCGTGGCAGGGAAGCCCCCATCCCGCGGCCCTAACACCCGAGGAGGACGGGCCACATGCCCTCCTACCCACCGGCTCCAATCAGAGAGCAGGGGTTTGCCCTTGTCCCTGACCTCCAGAGGAAGGCAATCACACAGGGAATTTGGAAGGGAGATAACTCATCAAGGAGCCTGCCTGCTCCGCAGAGCATCAAATCAGCTGAGAAATAACAATTGTGTCACCAGAATTAACTCTGCGTTTGCGGCCAACCGCCAGGCAGGAGCGGCCCCTGGAGCTCCACAGGCCTGCTGAGCTGGGAGCACAGCCTGAGCTGGTCCTCCCAGGGCCTGGCCACAGCCTGGGGCACCCTGGACTCCTACCTCTCCCCTGACCCCATCCATTCCGCCCTGCCCTGCCCCGCCTCCTGACACCACAGAGATGGGGCAGGGCGTGTGCCTCCCAAAGGAGCAGACCGGGCACCATCCTGGAGATCAGCCCCCTTCCCCTGCGGGCTGACCAGCGCCCTCGGCCAACTTTGCTGGCGGGGCTGCGGAGAGGATGGTGGAAGACTGGGGTGATGCTGCCCCTTAGTGGAAAGGAGCGGGAGGGCCTGGGCTCCTGGAAAAGTGCAAAAACCAGCAACTGGGTGGCTACTGGCCTCAGCCAGGGAACCTAGGCTTACAAGGTCCCTCAGCCTGTGGGTTTCCCAAACCCCAGGGCAAGAGGACCGGGCTGGGCTTCTGGGCCCACATCCTCGTCTTCCCCACTCCCCCACCCCTAGCCTCTTTCTTGTGTTCCCTCTCATACCCCCTTTCTCCTCCCTAGCTAGGGGAGGCCCTCTGGAGGCAGCTGTGAGGTGGTGTGACCTGGAGCACGGGCTTTAGTATGGCACTGCCTCTAAAGAGCTGTGTGACCTTTGGTCAGTGGGTTCACCTCTCTTGGCCCCGTGACCATGACCTCACCTGGAATGTGGGGGTCCCTAAGAGCCCGTCCAGTTTGAAAAATCTGATCCCTTGGCATCAGCCTTTCACAGCTCTCCCTAAAACGGTTCTTGATCTGTGAGTTATGAAAAGATACAGCTTGTAGAACCGTGGGTTCTGTTTCCAGGCCCTGAGCCAGTTGAATTCTAAGTGGGTCTCAGTTTATCCATCTCTAAGGGGGGAAATTGTTTCATCCTACCCTGGAATGAGCAGCAGTAAAATGTTCTGAGAGGAATATTACTTATTAGAACAGGGGTTAAAGACTAGATAATGTTTAAATATTGTGCTTTTTCAATTTCTAAGCTCCTTTATTCAAAAATTTAAGACAAATGGGTTTCTGCAAACGTACTGACTCATTTCCATGGCTGAGAATCAAGGCCACCTGCCCCTTGCTCCTTGAATCCTTGCCCTTCCTGGCAAAGGGCAAATGCCTGCCACCAAAGCACAGCCCTCGGTGACCCAGTGACCACGCGGCCTCCCCACAGATCCGTATGACGAGCACACCTCCTCTCTCCCCCAGATCGCGGAGACCTATGCCTTCCTTCCGAGAGAGGCCGTGACCCGCTTCCTCATGAGCTGCACGGAGTGTCAGAAGAGGATGCACTTCAATTCCAACGGCCTGGAGCCCAAAGGTAGGGGAGGAGGCGGGCGAGCTGGAGGCTCGGGGAGGCCGTGCAGGGAGAGGCTCTCCCACCGCACGGGTCTCCCTTTGCTGGCACAGACAGAAAAGTCCCATCCAGCAATTGTCACAACTCCCAGAGGCCACTGTGGGTCCATGGGGCTGCCCACGGAGCCTCATTTGGGTTTGTTTTTTTTTTAAATGTCAAGTTTCCCTTAAAAATCAACAGTATATTCCTATTGCCTTCAAGACTGTCTTCTCCCACCGAAGTTCTGGATGGAAGTGTCACCTCGCCTCATTCCCTAGGCTCTGGAATTTGTGCCACCCAGGTCTCACCCTGGGCAGTGTCTGCATGGGTCTGGTCTCGCTGACCTGACTGTAGGCTCTCTGAGGACAGGGCACACCCCTCGCCTTGTGCGCCCTCCTACCCTACAGCCACACACCTGTCAGCAGGAGGTCCTCCCTGAGTGCTTGTTTCCTCCTGGGGCACACCCAGGAAATCTGTGGGGAGTGGGTAGAATTGAAAATGCCCAGAGCACTTGTGACCGACCAAGTTGGTGCCTTGGACTGACGTCCATACTGTCCAGCTCTGCCCTTCCCAGTGAGACATAGCAAGGCCCCCCACTCCAGGCGCCCCCCCCCATCCCCCACCTCAACCTGAATGTCCCCAGAGGCCTCCAGTAAATCCGGGGCCCCTCGGTTGACAGGTGGCTTTGCCTCAGCGGGACGGGCCGATACACTTGGCTGGTATGATCAGAACTCTGCCCTGAGAATTGGTGCCCAGGTGGGCGGTTTATCAGGGCGTCTAGGCTGCGCCTGGGCATCAGGCCTGCAGAGGTCCTGACGTCAGTGGGTGTTTTGCCTGAGGATGGGAACAGACAGGGCATGAAGGGTGAGCTGTTTACACGGGTGCTCAAGTGGCGTCCACTGAATCTGGGGAAGGAAAAGTCAACAACGATGGCTGAGTTGATGACAAAGGAATTGGAGCATAGGTGTCAAGTGAGGTTTTCCTCTCATTCTTTTGTCCCCTGATGCATGTGAGCGACTTCCGACACCAACCACCTCACCAAATCCAGAGGCTTTCCTGTCCACGGGGGCCCTTGGGCTGCTTCACTGGGGACATTGGGTAGCTTCTAAAGCATGAGGGATGGAATGAGTCTAGTTAATCCCTCGTAAGTGCTGGTTCAAGAGCAGGGGCTCCAGGGCTGTGCTGGGTGGGTTCAAATCCTGGCTCTGCCGCTCAACAGCTGTGTGTCCTGAACAAGTGACTGCATCTCTCTGAGCCCCAGTTTCCTCATCTGTGAAATGGAGTCAATGATGGTACCCACCTCAGGGGGCTGATGAGATTTGAGAGTTAATCCCTGTGCCTGACACAGGGCTACTGTGCAGGAGGAGGGAGCTGTGGCTGTGGCGGGTAGTGTGTTAATGCTGCACGCCTGAGTGAGGCTCCTGCCCCATGTGGCCTGGCTCCAGCTGAGGGGCTACAACTCTTGGGCCAAGACAGCACGTGGTACCTGCAGAAGGGCCCAGAAGGCCTTCCCTGCTGCACTCCCCATCCTGCTGGGGTCTGGGTCCCAGGGGCGCACGTGCCCTGGTGGTGGCTGCCTGTCCCCTCCTGTTCTGTCCTAATCATTTCCATAGCAACTGGCGGAGTCAGATACAGAACTGCTTGCCTCGGGGGACAGAGGCGAAGCCAGTCGGGGCTGCGTTTGTGGGCTGCTCCAAGGTGTCTGCAGGCTCCATCTATTCTGCTCCCATGCTCCCTGCTGGTGTGGAGGACATTCCTCACCTCCCCCACTCCTCAGTGAAGGCTACGAGGTCTCCGGGGCGGCAGCTCCACTCCTCCTCATCTGTGGGCTTCCGCGTGGCGGGGAGGGTGATGCCAAGCACAGCAGCAGCCTGTCTCTTGTCTGTGCTGCCACCACCGTGCCCCCACACCCAGGGAGGAGGAAGGAGGGGGAGGAAGGGAGGGAGGTGGAGAGGGAGAGAGAGCACATGCTGGGAGGGAGCCGCCTAGAATATAAACCAGCTCGCAGGCTCTGTGCAGCTCGCGCGTCTCTTTCCAGGGGCTTGCTCCGGGCTGGACAGAGGGCGGAGTAAGGCTGCACTGTGCCCATCTTTGCCCGTCCTTGGGCAGAAAGCCACTTCCCTGTCCCCAGGAGGGGAGCGTCACACACAGGGAGAGGAGGAGACACCGGGGGGGTGGCGGGGAGGGGAGCAGGAGACAACATGGCCCTTGGAAGAGCATGGGTTTGGGATTGGGCAGGCCAGGGTGTGCCATCCTGTGTGTCCCTAGGCAGGTTAGGGGACCTCTCTGAACATCAGCTGCTCATAACAGCTCCTGCGATTCTATGAAGTATCTGTCCCAGCTTACAGGTGAGGAACTGAGGCACAGAGAGGTGTGATGGAGAAATCGCTTGTCCAAGTTCCCCCAGAAAGCAGGAGAACTTACTTTCTCATCAGCAAAATGGGAGTAACAGCTCCCTCCCAGGGCTGTCATGAGGTTGCAGTTGAATTAAATGAACCCATTCTATGGGGGGCCTGGTGCAGTGGGTGCCTAGGGGACATCAACCTGTCCCCCCACCATGGTCTTGCATCATAGTGCCCAGACACAGGGCTGCTAATGTCCAGGTGGCCCCACGGGGAGACACACAGCCAGTCACCCCACCCAGGCAAGCACCCTGGGTCCACAACCTGGGCAAAAGGAAAGGGTTTGGTTTCTGGAATCTGCCAGTGGAGAGCCTTAGAGTCTGAAAGGCTCTCCTGTCTTCTTGATGGCCAGGGGCACTAGGCGCCTGGACCACCTCTCCAGCCAGCAGGTTCTCCTTCCCCAGCAGAGCCTGGAGATCCTATCTCCACCTGCCATGCTGGCCTCTCTGGATGTGGGCAGCTGCCCCGCTTGCTCTTTCACAGGCACCCCTCCCATGCCAGCCCTCCGCCTCCCTCTCCCGCAGCTAGCCCTCCGGGGGAAATTGGAGCCTGCCCCAGGCCCCAGAGGCAGGCCCGAGTTCCTGTCCCAGGAGGGTGGGGCCTGGAGGGGGACAGGGAACAGGATGGAAACTTCTCGAGGGGCTGCTGGGAGAACGCCTGGCTTCCTGGCCTCATGTTATAAAGAAAGAAAGGAAGCAGAGTAGCCTCCCCTGCTCAATGGCTTGTCCCCAGGCCGAACGTGAGGCCTGGACGGTCCCAGGCCCTGCCCCCACGCCAGGAGCACAAACAAAGGAGGCTGCGGAGGATCAGGAAGTTTGAGGATGGGAAATTCCAGGGCCTCCCGGCTCCACGCTCCTCTTCCACCAGCCCCTGAGCGAGTCCAGGCAGAGTGGGGACAGAGTGAGAAGTGGGTGTGCCCTTGGACCAGCCCCAGCTCCTGGGGAGAGGGGCCTCTGGGGGCACCTTTCTGTCTTCTTTGATGTGACAAAATACTGTTTGCATGGCTGCAAACTAGGAGTTAGCAGTGGGCAATGCCACTCCCCTGCCAGAGGGTCCCTTCCTCAGGGACAGAGTCGTCCACTCAGTAGTGGCTCCTTTGCAAGCAGGCCCAGACTCCTCTGTGTGGTTTCCAACCCCTCCATGCCTTGCCCCTCCAGACCCCCCTTTCCTGTCCTACCCCCACATGACCCCTTCCAGCCCCCCATTCCAGCCCGTTCCTGTGCCCCAGGAGAGTCCTTCCTGGGCGGCCTGCTTGCTGGCCTGTCCTCTTTCCGCCCTCATACTCACTTGCTGTGTGACGTGGGAGGTGGCATAGCCTCGTCCCGGGCTGTTGCCTCATCTTTAAGATGGGGGTGTTGATATTAACGCCGCCTCATGGAGTCCCGGGGAGCATCAAGCTGGAGGGTCTGCTGCATGGAGCTCCTGGCAGGTGCTCAGGAGCTGTCAGTGGAGTGATTGAACATAAGTCCCAGCCAGGTCCTCTCTCCGTGAAGCTGTCCTGAGCTGCCAGAGCCCTCTGAGCTCTAACAGACTCGCCGTCAGTCCCACCTGCTGAGCGCAGGGACCGTACCTGCAGGTGCCCCACCTTCCCCGCCCTGAGTGCACGCACATCGGTGCCCCTTGAAGGCTGGCTGATCTGTTGATTCACTTCCCCGGCAAAGAGGCTTTCTCATCCCCTTTTGAGCTGGCCCCAGGCCTGGGATCTCTATTTCCAAATCCGAACCCCACGACAGGCTGGCTGGCCTCGTGGCTCCTCTGTGCCAGGGCTTCTGTGTGCACACATCCTGCAACACCCATCCCTGCCTGGGAGAGCTCTTGCCACCGGCACCCAGAAGCCACGGGTGTCTCTGGACCGAGAGCTTCTTCCATTCTGCAGGTGGAAGCTCGGGAGAATTGCCCCCTGTGTTCCACCTGGAGGAACGAGGCCGCCACCTCAGCTGAAATCTGTGGACTGATGAATGCTGCTGGAGCCCGGCTGTGGGGTCGGTGCTCGCCGAGGCCTGGGTGAAGCCTCTCCACCCAGTATTTTCAAGGCCTGTAAAACTAGGTCCAGCACTCAGGCTGGCTTCACTTCTCCTTGGCAAAGGCATGTCTGAAACATGTCTTTGGGTGGTTCCTCTGCCTCGCTCACCAGCAACCTGCTGGGTTGTCTTGGCTCTGTGCCCCTTGCTAGCCCCTAACTCACCAGAGGCATCAGGTTATTTGTTGTGGCTCGAGCATGGCTACTGCATGTGTTGACCGCAGCAGGGGCCTGGCCTGTCTCAGCCGAGCATGAGGAAGCCACTTCTGCCCCGGTCACGGGTCCACCTTAGTTCATCCGCCATCCTGGCATTTGTCACCTGTGAGCGCCTGCCTCCACAGAGCTCCCCTGGCCCCTGCTCCTCATCTCTGCCCTGCTAAGCTGAGCCTCTCCGTGGCAGCACTTATCACCTTCAGAGCCTTGGGGCTCCCCACTGCCGAAAACCCTGCCTGCCTTTCTCCTGGCACGGTGTGGCCAAGCTCTGACCTCCCACAGCCAGCTCCCCCGCCCACTCCCTCACCTGGAATGTCTCCCACCCACCCAGGTCCTGCCTCCCCAACAGAACTCTCCCTTCTGGAACCACAGACTCGAGCATCGCTGCACACCCATCTCTGGTGGGTCTGTGTGCATGCTCAGGCTGTCCCCGACCAGGGCATCCTGCCTGCTCTTGCACCCTCCTAGCTCACCTCTGGGCTCCGGTAGTGGTTTCTGATCCATGAACATGCTGAGGAGGCAAAAGGCCACTGAAGACCCTTTCTCTCACCTCCTAAGAGCACCGTCCCAGCCGTTTGTTTTTTTCCTAAACCAAGCCGTACCTGGCTTTATTAAAGATGCCTTTTCATGAGCAGCCGTGGCATTTCAGGCAGGACACGGGTGACCATGGGTAAAAGAACACAGCATCCAGCCTCTGTGGATGACCAGACACCAGGAGTCACCATGGCACCCAGCGAGGTCTTCCTCTATGGCTCTGACCTGAGACCCTGAGCGTGAGGGGGCCACACTCACATACCATGTTGTTTAGCAAGTTCTCACCAGACACCCCGTCTTTGAGGAAATGAAACGGAAATGGCAGAATTTTCCCTCTGAAGACCCACGGTCTGAAAACAGGAACCATGGCTCTTTTGAGTGACACCATCTCGATGTCATCACTGGAATTTCTGCCTCACATGTCTGCATCAAACCCCACCAATTTTGGGGGGGCCAGGTCCCCACATGCCCCTGGGCTTAAGGAGGTCAAGTCTGGGTTGATGGTGGGGCAGCAAGGAGAAGAGGACACGAGGACACAAGAACACATTTTCGTTTCCCCACAGTACTGGGCGTCTGTGCCTAAGGGGCCAATGTGCATTGGTGTCACTGAAACAAGAGGAATGCTCTCAAAAAAAAAAAAGTTTGGTCCATTTCAAGCCAGTTTCTGAAACATTCTATTAGTGACATTTACTTCTTCCTTGAAAAACAAAAATCTTCCTCAAAGAACACAAAAATTCTGCGTTGACTACATAGCTTTAAAAAGCAAAACAAAGTCTGCATTTTTATAAAATGTGAAAAAAAAATGTTATTCAAGCTGTGCGGTCACCCAGGCACACGGCCTCAAGGCGGCTCCCTGGTCCCCGGGCCGGCTCTGCTTGGGCCTGTTCTCCGCAGGGCTGGCCCTGTCTTTGCCAACCAGGTTCTCCCTTGTCCCTTTGGGTAGTTTTGGCCCCTTGTTGTCAGGGACCTTTTATTTATTGTGGTAAAATATTTATAACATAAAACTGGCCATTTAAATAATTTTTAAGTGCCCGACTCAGTGGCATTGGTTATATTGACACTATTGAGCAACCATCACCACTATGTATTTCTAAAACTTTTTCATCACCCCAAACAGAAACTGCAGCCATGAAGCAGTAACTTCCTGTTCCCTCCAGCCTACAGTCCCTCACAACCCCTCTTCTACTTTCTGTCTCTGCGAATGTGCTCCATTGAAGTGGAATCACGCGGTGTTTGTCCTCTGGGGTCTGGCTTCTTTCACTCAGCGTAGCGTTTTCAAAGTTGCAGGGGCCTTTCTGGCCTGGGCTCCGCTCTGGGGCGGCAGGTCTGCCTTCCTCCACCTTGGCCCTGTCACCACCTCCCCTTCAGCCTGTGTCTCGGGCGCGGTGGTGATGGTAGCGGGCAGGTTTCGGCTAGTCCAGGAGTCACTCCCCTTTCTCCTCGCGCCCCTCACATCCCAGCCCAGGAAGAGAACTAGGCACCATGGGGAACTCTGGGTCAAAGGCCTGGAGCCCTTGGAGGCAGGAGGAAGAGGAGGCCAGAGACTTTTTCCGGGGCAGAGGGTGAAGCAGGGTCAAGTGACTAAATGACTAAATGAGGCCTAGCAGGTGGCTCCAGGGTTTCGAGCTTGGTCATAGTGGGACACATCTGAAGGGGAAGCTGGGCCGGGGAGAGGGGTGATGGGCTCCCTTTTAATCATGCTCCCTGTCTTCCTTGACTTACTCCTGTGCCGCTTCTGTCTCTCCTACATGGCACCCACAGTGGCACCTTAGTTGCAGAACACAATAGCTGAGCAGTGTCCACTGCCGCAGTCTTTGCAGAAGATAGCTTGGCCAGAGATTTCGAGAGTTATCCGCTGTTTCTACTCTTCGATCCACAAATGATCAGAAATACGGACCAATATTCATCCACAAAGATGTCCCCTGCAGTGTTGTTTAGAATAGCCCCCAATAGGAAACAAGTTAAGTAGCCGATCCTAAGGGAATGACTCAAGTAAAATATGGTAAAATAGAACACGGCTATAAAAATTATATTTGCAAAGCAAAACAAGATTTTTGATGGTGGGGGAAATGCCTATGACAAACTGTTAAGCCAAAAAAAATATTTTTGAAGCAGACTATCATTCTCTGTGTGCGTTATGATATCAAGTGTGTAAAGAAGAGAAATCACAGGGAAAAAAATAAACAGAAGCATATGCCAAGCTGCTTGGTGCAATTATGAGCTTTTTTATTTTTCTTTGCATCTTTCCACACTTTGCAAATGCTCTACAAAAAGAACATGCGTTACTTTGATCTTCAGGATAACAAAGCAATAAACGGGAGGAACAATGCTCCTCTCCATGTGATTAAGGAGGAACCAGAATGTGTGTGTTTGTGGGGGGGTGTCCTGGAAGCCTGGCCCAGACCTGTGAGCCAGATGGCACCTGACGGTGTTTTGGGGGGATGCTGTGGGGGTGGGAGACGGGGTGGGGTGCTGGTGGCACGTGTGCACCAGGAAGAGAGCTGGCTTAGAAGGGGGTTGCAAACGTCGATGACTTCAAGGGCCTGGCACCGATCATAATGGAGTGAAAGTGTGCGGCACAATAGGGAGTGTGGGGACTAAGGCAAAACGGAGAGCTTGCGCCCTGTCTAGACGGAGTGGCTGCGCTCCGCTGCAGTGGTGGCTAGCCATGTGGAAATGTGGGCCCTGTGTGGCCAGACCTCCCATTTCTCAAAGAAGCCAAATATCCCTGATTTTTAAAATGTGAGCTCTCTTCTGAAACAGCGGCACCTAATTGAAAAATATTTTCAGCTCGACGCAGTCCACATCCCACGGGCCAGATGTGGGGGGCGAGCCTCCAGTTCGTGGCTTCTGGCCGGTTCCTTCCATCTCCTTGGGCTCTGTGCTGAGTTTTCCGTGCAGGTGACGGGCTGTGGTGGCCCGCCGCACAGGCTGAGGGGGGCTTCCTTTTTTTCTTTCTGCCAGAAAACGAGCCTGCCTCCCCTCTGGTCTCCGGGATCATCGACTACAACATGCCCCTCACCTCCACGTACCTGAAGCAGATGAAGCTGCGGGTGATGAACTCCCAGGAGCAGGTAAGGCGTCAGTCTCCCCTCACCCCACCCGGCGACGCCCCGACTTGCCTGGATGTAGCCGATGCTTTCCAAGACGTGGGCACCGCCTGTGTAAACACACAGGGAATCAAAGAGGCCCTTATCTGGTTATCTGGGCGGCGCGGTCCAGGCTGAGAGAGGAGGGAAGGAATGTGTTCCTAGGTAGAGGGTCTGAGCAGACAGCCCCGCCGGGTCTTCCCTGAAACCTAGGAAGCTCGTGCTTCGCACAGCGGTCCCCAGGGACAGGGGCACAGGAGGGGGTGGGTGGGAGCTGCAGACCTTGGCTCTTGGTTCTTCTCTCTCTGCTCTGCCCTTTGTCTGCTATGTCACTAGCCTCCTTTCCCCAGGGATGTCGGGGGCTGGCCTGTGGCGTATGGTCTCTGTCACTCTTGGGGCCCAGATGGGCCAGGAGGATGGGGCTTGGAGGGTGGCCCAGGTAAGATGAGGCTCTGGGGCCCCCTCGCTGTACAAGACCCCCCAGCTATGGGTTGCCAAGGGCTGTCAGGCGCCGTGGAAACATGCTATGAAAAGAAACAGCTCTCGCCTGCCTCCCCACACAGCCCACCTTCTAGCCCTTTGCAGAGCAGGTAGCCTGACTGTCTCTCAGAGGAGGACAGGGTGAGTGCCACGCGTCCCTCCGCCACTGCCTGAAACCAGGGTGATAATTTCTCCCTCCGCCTTCATGTTTCCTCACCTGCTGTGACATATGACCCTGCCGTATCTTTGAGGCCTGACTAGGGGAGCGGGTTCTTTCTCCCCACTTTGAAAGTCTGACTTTCAGGCTGTCCCGTGTACGGCTGCTCTCCTTCCAACCTGAGCACGGGTACACGATGGGGGCGATGGCCCCGCAGCCAGCTCTGCAGTGGGGCAGCAGGACGTGTTCACATGGCATCTGGGGCTCTGGTACCCAGTGTGAGCACTTGAGCTGTTGACTTGAACATACTGAGTCCTGCTCCTCTGATGCCCTCCCATCCCCCACACCACACCCAGCCCTACCGGTGGAATGGAGTAAGCTTTGCTCCGGGTGGCAGAGCTGTTTACGTCTCCGTGTCTCCCGCATCTTCTAACCTGAGACTGTCTATTCTGTGATGGTCGCATCCCTGAGAAACCTCACGTAATCAGGAATAATGTCAGCGGGGAAAATGGTGTTGGGGTTTCCGACTCGCGGTGGCACACCTGTTTTTGTGCAGGAATGTCAGCGATCTCCTCTGACTGCCTCTGGAGAGGAACTGGTGTCCTTTCTTTTCCAGTAAGCACCCACACTGTCACGGGCACCTGGCTTCTCACACATTCTTATCACCGTTCTCATCCATTGCTGTGAAGAGCAAAACACAGAGCCTTCCCAATAGCCTGAGAACAGCCCCGCTGTTCTTTCTTTCCTGCAAAATGGCACCAGCTCCAGATTATCGCCAGAACCAGCAGTGAACAGTGTAGCCCACGTTGTGTCTCTCAGTAACGGATCCTGTTACCGTTTGTTTGGTTAAACAAATTCTTACTGTCTGTGGGGGTTAAGACCAGTGGTTAGGGGCACTGGCAGGAATTCAGTCACTCAACACGTCTTTGTGAGGCCCAACTCCCTGAGCCAGGCTCCGGGGATGAGCAAAGGTGGCACCAGTCCTAGTTCTTCTCATGGTCTAGGAGGAGACAGACACTGAGAAAAGAATCACACACAAATGTCCAGCCCATAGCACGTAGTGATAAACAGCTGAGGGAAAGATTGATCAGCCATCATGGTGCAGCAGTTCCAGGTGCCACGCAGTTGGGGACACGGTGCTGTGAGGACTTAGGCATCACGGGTGAACCATAGCGGGGGTCAGGGGAGGTTTGCCTCAGAAAAGGATGCTTCAGCTGAGATCCAGTTCTCAAGGGAAGAGAGCTCCAGGCTGCTGGAACAGCTCGTGCAAAGGCCCTGTGGCTCAAGGGAGGATAAAGCCTGCAGGAATTTGAGAGGCTGGTGTGACTCACATAGAGGGTGTGAGGAGTTGTATTGCTGAAGACAAAGGGGAAAAGCACAGCATTCGGCACAGAAACGCTTGATTTGTGTCTGTGAATGAACCAAAGTTCATGAAATGAGATAGATAAATTGCCCTGGTGGGGTTTGGGCTACTCCCGAAGAAAGGGAGGGCTGTGGGAAAGCATTTGTCCCCAGGGTGCTCAGAGAGTCCAGCTGGGGCCCAGGCCGAGGCTGAGATTGGGGTGGCCTCTGCTTGCAGTAGAGCTGACTGTGTCTTCCTCGCCTTCATTCATGGTTTCCCAGGTGGGCCTCTGAAGGCAGCCGACTTTCTCCCGTGCGCTGCAGGGGATCAGAGGTGCCCACCCTCCTTGCACACACCTGGCAGGAGGAGCTGCACCCGCCTCATGCCCAGGGCCTTCCTTCTGTTGGTCTCCAGCACCCTTCGCCCAGCGAGGTGCTCTCAAGGCCCCAGCCTCTCAGGCAGCACTGTTGTCCCTGTGCTGTAGCCAGGCACACGGCGGAATGAGAAAGGCCCTTGCTCACCAGAGTATTTATCTGCAGCAGCAAGGAAGGGCCAAGGACTCAGAAGTCTTTGATTCTTCAGCTCGAGCTGGAACTAAAAATACATAGACTTGAAGTAGTGGCTTCTTTCCTGTGCAGCAATGTCGGAGCAGGGCTCCCCTCAGAGTGGGCAAACAGCCCCTCATCCAAACGCGGCCATGGGCCTGGCTCCACTGCTGTCAAATCCCACATCCCAAGTCAGGGCTCGGAACATGGTCCCATTCCTTGCAGCATCGCCCTGACCCCAAAATGCTGACAGAGGACACCTGTAGTGTTTGCAAATCACTCATGCAGACTACCTGGAAAATAACCCAATTCTAAGGTAATGAGAGCTGGGGGCCGGCCCCAGTGGCTTAGTGGTTAAGTTCGGCGCACTCCACTTCGACGACCCAGGTTCGGTTCCTGAGCATGGACCCACGCCACTCATCTATCAGTGGCCATGCTGTAATGGCAGCTCACATACAAAACAGAGGAAGATGGCATAGATGTTAGCTCAGGGCCAGTCTTCCTCAGCAAAAAATAAAAATAAAAATAAATTTAAAAAATAAAGTAATGAGGGGCTGGCCCCGTGGCCGAGTGGTTAAGTTCGCGCGCTCCGCTGCAGGCGGCCCAGTGTTTCGTTGGTTCGAATCCTGGGCGCGGACATGGCACTGCTCGTCAAACCACGCTGAGGCAGCGTCCCACATACCACAACTAGAAGGACCCACAACGAAGAATATACAACTATGTACCAGGGGGCTTTGGGGAGAAAAAGGAAAAAATAAAATCTTTAAAAAAAATAAAAAATAAATAAATAAAGTAATGAGAGCTGGGATAAATGATATTTTATTAATGCTGAACATAGCTCTACGTCTGAAAACTCTGGGTAAGAAAAATCCCAATCATTCATCTTTTTCCAGCATCAGGGATCCAGGAGACAGAGTAAGGCAAGTAGAACACTCGCCTTCACTTTGCTCTGAGCAGACAATAAACAGGTGGTGGAGTTTACCGTGAACTGGACAGAATCGCATTACTTGTTGTCCAGTTGTGCCAGGTTAATATGCCGGGAAATGGGTCCTCCTCTGTGGAGGGTATTAGGCAATGTGAAAATCCAGTAACAATATTCACACAAAGAAAAAAGATCCTTTTTGAGGTCTGATTCAATGCAGCAAATATTTATGGCGTCCTCAACATGCAAGACATTTGGGGGTCAGACTCCACTCTCCCAGGACCTCCGTCCTAAGGCACTAACCCCAGGAGCTGTCATCACGGCAGCCACAATAAACTGAAAATAGGAGAGTGTAGCCTGATAAAATCTTTTTTTCCCCCTTACTCAGGAAAACTCTCATAAAGATGTAAAACTGAAATCACATTTAGTTGTACTGCTGATGAATACATTTCCTTGTAGGGGGCAGGGTAGGAAGATCTCACGAGATGTGGCCTGTCTCGGAGAATGGCCTGTGGCATTCTCTGGTAAGATGAGTTCCCAGGAAAGGGCACAGGCTGCGCTCATGGGGCCCGAGGCGGCGAGCTAGCGCCATCCCCAGCTGCTGATCTTTCAAATCCCCTTTCAGGGCTGTGAGCAAGAAGCACCGGAGGAGAGCTGGGGTCTCTTCACACGGCCACACGTTTTGTTATCTGTCTCACTCAGATTTCTTTCATACTTTTTTTTGGTGAGGAAGATTGTCCCTGAGCTAACATCTCTGCCAATCTTCCTCTATTTTGTATGTGGGACACTGCCACAGCACAGCTTGATGAGCGGTGTGTAGGTCTGCGCCCGAGATCTGAACTGGTGAACCCTGGGCCAGCAAGGTGGAATGTGCGAACCTAACCACTCTGCCACCAGGCCAGCCCCTATACTTTTTTTTTTTAATTGCATGAGTAACACACAGCTTCAATAGCCAAAAAACAAAAGCATGTAGTAAAAGTCACCGTCATCCCACCACTCAGATCACTGGGAATATTTTGGTGTCTATTCTTCCAGACTGTTGAATGGAAAGGGGATTATCCCGTACACACCATTTTACAACCTGCTTTGTTTTGTTTTTCTGATGCTGGTTTTCCATATGATTCGGAGTCTCTTTGCCCTCTGGGCCATGATGTTTCCACCTACCAATGAGCTGGTTATATAATTTTCCTGTCCTTCACTCCCGCCTTCACCCACATCCATCCATCCAGCCAGCCAGCACCTGAGCCAGGTGCCAAGGAGACAGTGGTGAACAGGGCAAGCCTCTGCCCTGCCGGCTGTCACAGTTCGGTGAGAGACACCAAGAAAACCGAAGTCAGCCCTCTGGAGTGTGCAGGAAGAGCTCAGAGGAGGGGCAGAGGAGGGAAAAGAGAGCGAGCAGGGAGGGCGCTGTTTCAGGCGGGTGGGTTAGCCACTGGGCACCTGTTCTGTGTCTAGCACTTGACCCGCTCTGCCCCTCACCCCGACAAGTCTGCAGGGTCGCGTTATTATCCTCACTGTACAGATTCCATAGCTGAGGCTCCAAAAGGGTCAGCCCTTGCTCAAGGTCACACAACCACTGACGTGAATCAAAACTCACATCTCTTCCATCCCAGACCTGTGCACCTGCAGGGCCTCAAGCCCCGCTTCTCTCCACACGTAGGGATGAAGTGCGCTCAGTAGAGTCTGGAGCGGGTGTGCCGCCCACGGGGTTGGTGCAGGGAAAACGTCCTTGGCAGGGATGCTGGCCAAGCAGGCAGAGGGGCTGGGCCTGGGGGAGCTTGCCCCTGCCTTGTGAGCGCTCAGTCGTGTGCAGGGGTACATGTGTAATTTGAGATCCGCATTACAGGTGACGTTATCCCGGCCTTAGTGTTTGAACTAAGACCCCGGTTGTAGAAATGAGATCTGGGAGGAGAGACACAAATCATCCATGTTCCTTCCCCCAATGCACACTTTGATTTTATGGACGTGGAGACTGAGACCCCGGGCGGTGCGGCGACTTTCCCCAGGCAACCCCATGGCTCAGCTGTTTTGTTCCCACACCCCCACTCCGTGTTCTGTCCGGAGCGGAAGGCTGTCAGCACCTCCCTTGCCTCCCCTCTCTCCAGTTCCTGGAGCAGCGCTAATGTCCCACTAATGGTTTTAATGGTTCTTCCAGCCGCGTGTGAAGTGGTCGCTGCCCCCCTGTTTAAGGCCCAGTGATGGAGGCTCTTACTTGCCTCCATTAACCTCTGCCTCCCTCTCCTCCGCCGCCGCTCTCTCCTGGCCCAGAGTTTTCCCTGGGTCCTGGAGGGTGGGGGAGGGTGAGGCAGGACTCTCCCTCCCCCTGACACACGTGGGGCCTGCAGGGTCGGGAGCCCCTGCCCAGGGCCCCTGGGGTCTCTAGAGTATTGGCTTTCCTACTCCTTTCAGCGGGCTGGTGTGGAGCAGCACTGTTCTCAGGCGGAGTCCAGCCCACCCACCTAAGCCAAAGACCCTGGAGTCAGGTTGACAGTACCAGTTCTACCACCTACGAGCTGTGTGACTTTGGGCAAATCGCTTCACCCTTCTGTGCTTCTTTTTCCTCATTGGTTCCTTGAGAGTAATAGTAATACATGTATCTCATAGAGTTACTCCAAAAGTTAAATGACCCAAAGCCAGCTCTGTGCTAGCACAGCACTGGGCTCATTAGAAGCACGGAGGAATCTCAGTGACCGCTACTGCTATTGACAGTAATGTTATTATGCAACTTTTGTTTAATAGACACAGCGAATGACCTTGTACAAGAGACCAGGACCATAAAGATGAACAGGACAGTGCAGTCGCTCTCAGAGCTCGTCCGAGTAGAGGGGACAAGACAGCAGCCACAGGACTGTAACCCAGGACAGAAAACAGAAACAAGAAGGGCCAGGAACCTGCCAGGGGTTCAAGGGACACTCACTTATTTGAAAATGGGATCTGGGCAAGTCAAGAGGGCCTGGGTGAGGGCAACTGGGAGGTGACAGCTCAGGAGGAGGACCTGGGCCGGGGAAGGCCAGAGCCAGTTTGGGGAAGGAGGAGGAGGAGGAGGAGGAGGAGGGGGATGGTGGAGGAGGAAGGTGGAGGAGGAGGGGGATGGTGGAGAGGAGGAGGAGGAGGAGGAGGAGGAGGAGGATGGTGGAGGAGGAGGTGGAGGAGGAGACTCAGACATGGCCTTTCTTGGAAGCGAGGCCACGGGAGGCCTTTCCTCGGTCAGCACTGGGAGCTGGGCAAGGATCTAGGCAGGAAATGAGTGCCATCCGAGGGGGGGCTGTCTCAAGCTCCCGTTCCCCTGAGTAGAGAAGGAAACAAGCTGACTCTGAAAAGCCCTCCGCATTTACTTTTTTTTTAGTTGTGGTGAAATATATGTAATGTAAAATTTGCCATTTTCACCATTTTTTAAGGCGCACTGGTCCCCTTGCAGTTCTTAGAACACACCAGGTGCACTCGGGCCTCACAGCCTCTGCCTTGGCAGTTCCCTCTGCCTGGAATGCTGTTCCCTGCAGGTGTCCTCAGGGCTTGCTAATTCCCTTCATTCAGGTCTCTGCTCTAACGTCACCTCCGCTGCCCTGGGTGACCCTCCTAGCTAAAACAGCACCCCTCCTCCAATCTTTTTTTTTATTGTGGTAAAATATACAGAACATATTCACTATTTTAACCATTTTTAAGTGTGCAAGTCGGTGGCATTAAGTACATTCACAATGTTATGCAGCCATCACCACTATTTCCAAAAATTTCTGTCACCCTAAACAGAAACTCTGTAACCATTAGGCAGTAAGTCCCTACCTCCTCCCTCCCCCAGCCCCTGGTAACCACTGTTTTACTTTCTTGTCTCTATGAATTTGACTGTCTAGCTGCCTCATATAAGTGAAATCACGTAGTATTTGTCCTTTTGTATCTGACTTATTTTTCTTAGCATAACGTTTCCGGGCTTCATTCACATTGTAGCCTGTGTCAGAGCTTCATCCCTTTTTATGGCTGAACAATATTCTATTGCATGGGTAGACCGCGTTTTATCCATTCATCCGTTGATGGACATTTGGGTTGTTTCCACTTGTTGGCTAACCACATTCTCTTTTCTATCATTATCTCTTGGACCAGATTGTGGGACAGGGAGGGTTAAAGCAGGTTTCTGTTCTTTTTCTCCCTAAATCCTTACCCCTCCTTGTGGCTTTCTTCTCTCACAAACACTCTTGACCTCCCTCCTGCTCAGAAGGACGCCAACAAAATGGGCAGACGCAGAGAAGAAGCATAGTTAATGGGCTACGGTGAGAGACTGTCGGGGCTCTTACCTGCGGAGCACCCCTGTATGCTGACTCTGGTACCCAGGTTCCAGAGCTTGACAGCGGTGGTGACGTCCTCCTGCCCTTTCTTCAGACTCCTCTGCAGCCCAGGAGGGTGTGAGCTCGGGGGAGAAGCAGAGAATGGAAACCTTGCCGTGTCCCCCGCGGTGGCTCAGTCTGTGTAATCTTCAATGGTCTCTTAAGGAAGCAGAGGTTCTGATGCATTCCTTTAAAATTAAAGCATAATCTCCATAGAATAGAAATAGAATGCAGAACTTCTAAACCACTAGAGAATATAAAAGAAACAAAGAAAATTGATCAGTCCAGCCAGAGTAATTAAGTGAAGGAGTAAAAGAAGAAACAACCAAGAAGAGATAGAATAAATAGAAAACATAAGTCAGTTAACAAAAACAAGACAAACAGTAGTAAACCACAACAAATGTAAATGGGTTAAATTCCACTACAAAGAGTCAAAATGTTCAGATTTTTTTTTTAATGTCAAAATCCATTTGGTATTTATGAAAGACATTTTTTTTCTTAATGACACAAAAAGGAAAATGAGAACAAAAGAAAGAGGACAGTTCTATTAATGTCAAACTAGTAAATGTTCAAGGCAAAGCATTAAATAAGGCAAAGTGAGATTATTTATGTTGCTCAAAGCCACAATTTCCCAATAAGATTTCAGAGTCTCTTGACGTTGGATGTCTGCCCTTGGGGGATGTTTGAGGAGGTTGCTTGGTCCTGTTGAACATAAAGGCATCTTAGGCTTCACTGTGAGAGGCAGCATCTTTCTTTCACAGCCTTCAGCATCTTCCCCATCATCAGTCTCTTTGCCTTTTGCAATTTTTGCCAGGGTCTTGCTGTGGTCACTTCTCCAAACAGGTATCTTCAGACTTTGAGCATCTGTGTCTGCTCTCTAGAAATGTACATGGAGCAATACACAGAGTGGACCCTGTGGAATTTGTGAGAATGTGGGGCCTGCTCCCTTAGCCTCCTAGTCTCTCTTGTGCTCTCCCCACTGGGTCACCCACTGAGGTATACTGGGGCCATTTTCTCAGTCCCCAGGTAATTCTCATTACCTTCTTACCAGCTCCTGTCCTTCCTGGTCCACCGCTGGCCTCCTTCTCTTGCTCCATCTTTTGCCTCCCTCCTTTCAGACACCCTCAACAGGCGTCTGGGATGAGCCCACCTCTTACTTGTTTTGTAACTGAGCCAAGGGGGCCCAGCTTGCCTCTATGAGAGCCCAAGAAAGGCCTGAAAAGCCACTGGCCCCATTTTCATGATCTCAGAAGCTACAGCCCGATCCTTTTCCTGTCTCAGTAAATCCCTGGCACTGTGGAAGGCTTGTGCTGCGGCAAGAAAAACAAAAAGCAACTGAAATACTGACCTTGATCAAGGCTGCTGTTTGGATTTCTCCGGGCAAAGAATGATCCTTGCAGCACTTCTGCTGTGAGAAGATGTGCAAACGGGGTAGCTGCTCTCAGATTCTGCCCTGCGCCCCTCAGACCCTCCCCGTAACCCCAGGGCAGCTCACCCTCAGAAACAGCTTCCCAGGTGGCCCTTTAACTTTTTTGTTTTTTTTTTTTAAATTTGTAATCATTTTTATTTTTGTCAACAGAATACATATTTTAAAAATCCTACAGAAAAACAGCAGACCCTGTCCCAGCTTCCCTACTTTCCTCTTTCTTTCTTATCTTATAGCTGTTTTTTCTAGTATTTTATCTCCTGTTCTAAACAGCATGCTCGTACTGCTAGTTCTTGATTTTTGTTTTGGTTGTTGTTTAATTTCTTGCTGTAGGAGATGAGTATTTACACTCTTACACCCTCTCATAAACTCAGGTATTATTTCTCCTTCCTGCATCCGTCAATATGTGAATACCTCTCTGTTTAGATAAATCACCATCATTATTTATATTATGACTGTGTGTATATTATTCATAGCTGAGCTAGTTACCATACTGTGATTATATTTCCTTTCTTTTGATTCCCCAGAGTTGGCCGTTGCCTCTTTTTTTCCCCAACCTTAGCCCTCTATCTTTTGATCTTGCTTATTATGTGTACATTTTGTCATTTTTATCTTTATATACTCAAATTTATCCATTGTTTTCTTTAATGGCTTATGCATATGAGTCTTAAACAGGCTAACTCCCTTCTACCTCCGTGTTTACTTTTAGTACTTTCATGTTTTCATCTTCTTAATAGACTATTTTTGGAGCCGTTTTAGATTTACAGAAAATTTGAGAAGATAGTACAGAATTTCCACATTACCCACCCACACACACACAGTTTCCCCTACTATTAACATCTTACATCAGTACAATACATTTGTTACGATTAATGAACCAATATTGATACCTGGTTGTTAACTAAAGTCCGTAGTTTATTAGAGTTCCTTTGTTTTTTACCAAATGTCCTTTTTTGGTTCCACAGACCTATCTGGGATACAACACTACATTTAGAGGTCCTGTCTCCTCACGGCTATGACAATTTCTCAGACTTCCCTTATTTTTGATAACCTTGACAGTTTTGAAGAGTACTGGTCAGGTATTAGGCAGAATTTTGGAATTTGTCTAACGTTATTCTCTGTATAAATCTAGGGTCATGGGTTATTAGGAAGACCACAGACACAGAATGCCGCCTGTGTCACATCATATCAGCAGTACATACTGCCAACATGATTCGTGCCTGATGGTGTCGGCCCTGGTCACACCTACTGAGACGATGTTTGGCAGGTTTCTCCACTGTAGAGTTCCCTTTTCCCACCTCTCCGTACTGTACACTTTGGGAGGAAGTCACCCTGTGCAGCCCACAGCTAAGCAGAGGCAGGTCATGCTTCTTTCATTGAGGGCGAAGTATCTACAGACATGACTTGGAATTCTTGTGCATAAGAGATTCATCTCTCCTTCCTCATTTATGAATTTATTCAATCATTTATCTACATGGCTATTTATTTTATGCTTTAGGTTATAACCCGATACTACTTTATTTATTTTGGTGCTCAAACCGTTCCAGCGTTGGCCGCTGGGAGCTCTTTCACTTGCCTCCTGTGCTCTTTTGACCTACCCACATCGATGTTTTTTTTGGTTTGTTTTTTGTAGGATTTTGTTTTGTTTTAGTGTTTCTTTATTTTCTGGCACTACAATGTGCTCCAGGCTCATCTTGCATATTTTCTGCCCCAATCCTAGAATCAGCCATATCTCCAAGGAGCTCTGATTCCTTTTATTGGAGAATCATATTAAAAACCAAGATCTGGGTGCTGGGTGTGCTTATTGCTGGGGTGTCTTTTCTCTTGGACCCTCTCAGCTGACAGAGCAAAAAAAATACACATTTTCATTTTCCTATTTAATCTTTGATCCACTTGGAGCTTATCCTGGTGCATTCTGAGGTACCGATCCTGCTTTGCCCTTTTGTATCAGCGTCGTTTGTTAAGGAGTCTATTTTCTCCCCACTGATTTGAGGTGCCACCTTTATAATTTACTAAATTTCCATCTGAAACAGAATCTACTTCTGGTCAGTCCATCGGGCTCTTTGTCTATTCATGTATCAACACCACACTGTTTTAAGACTAATATGTCTAATATCTAGTAGGAATGGTTTCCGCATTGTTGTCCTTTTTTAAAGTTTTCCTGGCTTGAAAAAAGGTTATTTGGAGAAAAATTGTCCAATGCCTAAAATTTTTGCGTCCCCTTCTTGGTGGGGGAGAAATACCACAGAGGCACCGTTCATCTGAGCACGTGAGCGTTAAGCTAAGATACCTTCACCGCAGGCCTTTCTGCTCACTCAACAACGGGGTGCACTGTGAGCCAGGAGGATCCGGGCCCCAGTGTTAGAATCTGGGGGCTATGAGCGTTGACAGCTCAGCATTCCCATCCGCCGAAAGACCGTGTCATGCAAAATAGGGCGTTTCTAAACTTAAGAAGGAAAGTTTTCTTGGTGACCTCTTTTTTGAGAGGACAGAGAGGGGCGTGTACAGCCTGTTGTCAGACATCTTTGTCATGGGGCATTATTTTAGTGATCAATATGTAATATTGAACATCCTCAGGTGCTTTCTAGAAACTGGCTGCAGCTTCCAAACACTCAGAGAAAATGAGCACTTCCACTGTTTTGCTGGGGTGGCCTGGGTTCACAGAGGTCTGCATCTCCTCTTTCCTCCTGCTTCCCTGAAGCTGTGTGAGAAAGCAGCCGAAAACCACCAACATCCTGTCTGGAAAGCCAGTTTCCCGGTGGAGTTAGTAGACACCCCAGACAAAAGCAGCTTCTCGTCCCCGTCAGCTCCGACGGGCTCAGTCCCCTTCCAGGCGGCCGACATCCACCCCCACACATGGAGGACGCCGACGTGGCATTTCAACTTCATTATCTGGGGGAAAATGCATGCAGTGCCCATAATTTACTGGTGCAGGCGGGAGCTGCCTGGTGCCAGGAGCAGAATCCTGTGTGTGGGGCTGCCTCGGGATGTTTTATCTGTGTCAGGGGAAAACGCAGAGCAAGGTCAGGAGCCGCTACCTGGCCCTGAGTGAGGGAGGCAGCAGCTCTGTCTTCTTGGAGCTCTGGCTCTAACCCGCCCTGCACGCCCTCTGGGTAGCTGACTCCCAGCTCTGTCTCTAAGGACAGGAGCGATCCAACAAGAGAGGAGGTGTCTGCCCGGAAGGAGCCGCTCGAAACATGCAGATGGTCACTGAACTGACAGCCGACCTTGTGACCCCCTAACCCTGGGCCTGGCCTGACAGAGACCCAGAGGGGCCTTGTTGTCTGTGGCTAAGTCCTGTTGGTTTTTGTTTTTGTCGTTTGGGTTTTTTTTTTTTTTTTTTTAACAACTGAACACCTAACTCCAGTCTTCAGAGAGTCTCTTTCTTCTAGAGCAAGTGGGATGTGTTGGGCAGGGCACTTTCTCTAGCCTGCCCTGCTTTTTGTCATGTTTTTTAGCAGGCGAGACCCCTGGCGGCTTTGTGGAGCCTTCCACGTGAGGCCCTGAAATGCAGGCAGCTCGACCCCCGGGCTGCTGAGCATTTCTCGGTCACGGCTTTCACGCAGGTTCCTGACTCAGCCCGACTTTTGCCCGCCTGATGGCTCCTTCTCATGGGGGGTCCAGAAAGGTCCCAGCGCCCCAGCCAAGTGCTGCTCCAGGCCTGACCCCACGGGGTGGGTGGGTGGGCCGGGGCTTTGTAACCAGACCTGGAGGATGCAGGAGAGCGTCAGAGGCTCCGGCAGCTGATGTCTGCAGATCAATTAGAGATAATGGCTTTGGGTGGACTCGAAGGAGCATGGCCAAGATTTTTCCTGGTTATGATTGTATTTACCTCATTAACGGGCCTTTTTTTTTTTTTTGAGGGTGGGAGGACACAGTGCTGCGCTGTGGATTTGCGCCGGCTGCTTTGTTCTGCTCAGGGTGACCAGGTGTGGACCCCCGGGGGGCTGTAGCTCCCCACCCCCACTCAGACGGAGGAGACAGGGGCCCACAGCTTCAGCTTACAGCCCACCAGACCCCCGCCCTCCTTGCGACCCTGTGTTTTTTTAAAAAAATTTCTTCCTTCATTCATTCGAAAATCATCTAAGTTCCTGCTACGTCCAGGACACTGTTCTGAGCACGGATACAGCAGCGAATGAGACGGATAAGGACCCAGTCTTGGGGAGCTCACAGACTGTAGAGATGATAAACAAGTCAGTAGGAACAAAATACACAAAAGTGACAAGTTTGGGGCAGAGAATTAATAGGGTCAGCAGACAGACTGCACCACTGGGTCAGTAGGCCTCTCTGAAGAGGTGGCATCCACGCCCAGACCTGAGTGATAAGAAGTGGCCTGCCCTGTTGCCGAGAAGGGGGAAGGGCTTTCCAGGTGGAGGAGACAGTGAGTGCAAAGGCCCTGGAGTGGGAACAGCAAGGGGCCTAGGGCAGAGGGAGCAAGGGGGAGATGTGTTTTGGGTAAGCTCCAACAGGCTGCAGAGGACGGCTCTCTCGGGGCCCGCTGGCTAGGCGTGGAGTTTGTTATGTGCCATGTGAAGCCTTGTGGCGCATCTTTCTCTGCCAGGGGAGGACAGGGGCTTACCTGGGGTGATGGCAAGTGGAAACGAGCACCCAGGAGAGGGCCCAGTGCCTCTGGCTCTAGGTATGGCCCTGCCCCTAACCAGCTGTCTGACTTTCACTTCTCTGTGCTGCAGCTTCCCTGTTCCTGGAGCAGCAGGTTTGGGCCAGACTTTGGGGCTTTTCTAAGTTTGCTTTTTGACAGAGGAACCCCTTTCTTCAAGGAAACGCTTCTAGGGAGGAAGTCTAGCGTGTCAAGGGTCAGCCATAGGCAGGAATGTCGCTGGCAAAGCTGGGAAAGGGGCCCAGGGCTCTGCCCACCTGCCCCCAGGCAGCCCCTCCACCCTTCTGCAGTACCCCAGAACAGGGCCTAGCTGGCCCGGAGCTTAGGGCTCGGTGCAGAAGACAGTGGGGGAGAGGGGCTCAGCCCAGCACAGCCACAGGCAGCCTGGCCTCAGCTGGGCTCTCCTCTTCCCCTGCAGCTTTCTCCTTGGTGGAAATGAGTAACAGAGCCCCTGCCTTGCCAGCCCCATCATTGTTTTAAGGCGTGGATGTTTGGAATGGCTTCAAGTGCCTTGAGAAAAAATAGGATAGAAACAGAAGCCACTCTTTAACTGGAACAGCATTGTGGCGCAGGAAGTGCCCGGTCTCACCTGAGCATTAGCCTTGACACCTTTCCCTCCTGGAGATTCCACAGGGAAGGGAAGTAAATGCTTGTCTTCCTCCAAGCACCACAGTGCGCACAACAGGTGCCCAGACACTGCCGCTCTCTCCGTCTCTTTGAGGAGCTGACACTCTAGAGAAAAAGACGCGTGGGAGTGGACTCCTTGCTGTCTTGTCCATGCACAGAGAGGAGCCCTGTAAATCAGCCAGGGCTGCTTTTGACTGCAAGAACCCAGCTAACTGTATAGCAGAATGTGGAGTCTTTTACTCCTGAAACAAGGAGAGTGGAGGAGCCACTGTTGGTGCCAGTGTCTGCAGTGTTGGGTTGGTGTCTCTGTGATGCTGTTGACCTTTTCCTCATGGCTGCAAGTTGGCTGCTATTGCTCCAACCACCTTGTCCACATTTCAAGGCAAGAAGAAGACAGGACAGGGTGGTATAAACTTAGTCTAGCAAAGCAAAAGCTTAATTAAAAATTTACTGAAAGACTTTTCTTGACATCTCATTGAACAGGGTCAGCTGGCCACCCCCAGCTGCAAAGGAAGCTGGGAAAGAAAGAATTTCATTTTCCCACGCTCTGTAGTTGAGAAAAGGAAGGGAGGAATGTTGAGTTTGAATATTAGGTAAGCCAGTCCACAGTATGTGCCATGGCCCTGGGCGCCATCAGCTGAGCTTGACAATGCCTTTGGGTGTTAAGATGCCAAAGGCTTGGGCAGGAGAAAAGAATAATAAGGGAAGGAAACAGAGGGGAAGGGAGGAGGAAGGAGAAGAGAGGAGGGAGAGGCATGGAGGAGAGCAGGAACAATTGTTGAGGGCCTTCTGTGTGCGGGGTCCCTTACAGACAACATGGGGAAACTGAGGCTGTTTCAGAGAACTGAAGCAACTTATCCAAAGTCATGGAGTTAGTGACAGGAAGAGCCCTGTTCCCTCCAACATTCAGGCTGTCATTCCCCAAGGGCAGGGGAGGGAGAAGGGAAAGGAAAAAGAAAGTGGTAGTGGGGGTAGGGACGGACGGGCCAAGGCCCCCAGCGGCACCCCGCCATCAGCTTCAGGGGGTCGGCCCGGGTCTGCTTATCTCATCACCACGGTCCCTGCGCCTGGCTCAGCCCCAGCACCTAGGAGGGGCTCAGTGAGTGTTGTGGACTGATGTCTGCACCGTTAACCACTGATTCTTCCCCCATCATCGTCAGGACCGTGACTGAGTTTGGGCAGGTGCACTGAGCAGGGCGCCATCCAGCCCCTGCAGGCATCGCTGCACTTAGGCCTCAGGCAGCCTGCTGATCAGAAGCATGTGTGTGTCGTTGTTCCCCGCTTTAGAGACGGAAACCAAGCTTGGAGAGCCTGAGGTCACAGCGACAGCGAGGAAGGGCCTGAATCCAGACAAAACACGTCCCAGTCCCCCGGCCGGCCAGCCCCGGGACAGGGCTCAGCAGCGGCAGTGGCTCTGGCTTCAGAACCCTTGGCTGTACTGCCACCCCAACCTGTGGGCTCTGCCATGGGGGGACTTAGGGCCAAAATGGGAAGTGCCGCGCCCATTTCCCGGGGGGCTTCCCTGGAGCAGAGCCTGAGAGGGGCCCTCACCTCTCCTCCTGTCCCTGCTGAGCAGCCAGCTAGAGTTTCTTCCCCGCGGACTTCCCAGGCCCAGACTCCCTCGGGGGCTGCGTGGAGAAGCCTTGGGGTCCCGCCAGCGGCTGAATGCCTCCGGGCAGCCCCAGTCCATGCCCAGTTCCCGGCCCCAGGGAGACCTCTGGCTGCATGGTGGGCCTGGACTCGCCCGGCCCGCCCGTTCCTCTTTCTGCTCTGCTGGAGGTTGGCGAAGCGAAGCCACACGCAGCCCTCTGGCTCAGTGGTCCTGCCTTAGCTGGACCCTGCTTCCAACCCCAGCACGGCCTCCAGCTTCCAGCTCTGTGACTGTGGGCATGTCCCCGGGTCTCCGAGCGCCAGTTTCCTCGCTGTCGGGTGACTGGATGAGTCATTTAATCTTCCTCCCAGGGCCCCTACTCTTCATGTGCAATTAGTATGAGCCTTGTTATTTGGCTGATCAAATAAGGAAACACACACTGCCTCCCGCACGGGTGCCAGAGCACGGCGCGTCGCGGTAATTGCTTACACCGAGCTCTGGGCCGCTCAGCCACAGTAACCAGCCTCGGCTTTTTTTCCTTTTCCAAACTTCCATTGAAGTATAACATGCACACAGAAATGAGCACGTACTGTTAAGTGGACAGCTTAGCAAATCTTTACAGACCGAACCCACCTCCTGCGACCAGTTCTCAGATCAAGACACACAATGTTGTCAGCACCCGGAAGACTCCTTTTGCCCCCTTCCGGTCACTGCTCCCCAGCAAGGGTGACCACTCTCCTGACCTCTCATAGCCTAGATTGGTCTGCCTGTTGCAGGACTGTATCTAAATGGAATCATACAGCGGTGCTCCGCTGCTCACAAGCACAGTGAGAGTCATCCGTGTTGTGGCCTGCGTCCTTGGCTTACTCCGTTCCACTGCTGAGTAGTGCCTCACAGCGCACATGCACCGCAGTCATCCGTTCCCCACGGATGGACACTCGGGGAGTGTCCCAGTTGGGGCTGCTGTGCCCATGCCAGTGTGTGTTCTTTAGGGACCATCCGTACTGGTTTTTGTTGTGCACACAGCTGGGAGCAGAAGTGCCGGGCTGTGGCCGGCCTTGGCTTTTTGGCTGAGTCTCCCCAAAGGTCTAGGAAAGAAGGAAGGGAGAAAAGGGCATCACAAAGCGTGGTCAGTGTTGAGGATGGCATGCTTAATTCAGAGCTCCGTCGCAGACCTCAGGGCTGCGTTAGACAGTGGGCAGGACAGGGCCCTGAGTGACACAGTGATGGGTCCCTACGGTGTGCAGGATGCTGCCAGGGACTCTGTCACCTAAGAGTCTGTCCTAGCCCCTGAGAGCTCCCAGTCCAGTTGGGAAAATGAGGTATAATGCAGGAAACGGGATGTACCACAGGCGCATTAAGTGACAGAAGACTAATAGAGACTTGTCACCAGAGCCAGCTGGGTGGCCTGTGAGATTGGCATTCTGAGTTCAGAGGGGCCAAGATTTGGCAGGAGAGGAGGGTGTCTCTGTTGATGGCCCAAAGCATCTTTCCACCTAGTGAACACCCATGCATCCTTCAGTGGCCCACTTAAATGTCACCTCCTCAATGGAGCCCTCCAGGATCCACTATGTCCTTCTCACATGCTGAGTTCTTCCTTCCTAGAAGGTCCGACAACTGTCAGGTACAAACTGAATATACATCCTATGATCAGAAACTGCGTGGTCATTTGTTTACTCTCTTTCTCTTGTGCTGGCCTGCAGGCTCCAAGTGGGCAGACCTGTATCCGTGTTGTTCATTGCTGTGTCACCTGCACTCACAGTGCCTGGCGTGTGGTGGGGCATTGATACACATTTGTAAAAAGGACATGTGCCTGAAAGCGCGCATGATCAAAGGCATGGAGGGTGTCATGCACGGGTGACTGGGGCACAGGAGAGGTGAGTCTGTCTGAAGCAGAGTTCACAGTTTGAAACAGAAGGCTGTAGGGCCAGCAGGGCCGTGGAAGGCCTTGAACACCAGGCCAGAGAGCTGTCACTTGATTCTGCCAGCAACTGGGAGTCATTGAAAGTTTGGGGTAGGAGAGTGACATGAACAGAGAGTAACTGATGACATTTTAAAGCAACATGTTTCTGAAAAGGAGATTGATGAAATTGTAATTTTTACCTTTTGTCATGGTTGTTAGGAAAGTGTCTTTCAGCAAGTCAGGCTCTTTTAGTTATAGTCATCACGGGAAATTTATCTAAATAGAGAAGAAATGAGGAAACGGTATTGGACAGTTTCTCCTAGATTTCAGCAAAAGTGTCAAACTGACTGTGAGGTTGCAGCCAGCGGTGCAAAAGCCAGTCAATGTGAATAAATGGATAAGCTGAGCTCCAACCCACCCCACAGATGAGGGATTTTGCAGTCAGGCAGGTGTGAAGCCCTCAGTGCCTTTATCCCTGCTCCTCTTTCTGCTGGGATGCCCTCCCCACTTGCCACCTGTCACTCTCCTCCTGCTTTCTTTGGTTCAGAGTAGATGTCACCTCTTCCAGGAACCCTCCCTCGCAGCCCCTCAGGCAGACACGTCCCTCCTTTCTCCAACCTTGTGCTGCTCCTCTTTGCTGGGCATGGGCTCCGCTGTCTGCATTATGCGGGATGCAGGCACAGTTCCTGGCGGGTGGAGGGAGTGTGAGCCGCACCAGATACTAAAGTATATTCTAGAGCTATCATATTGGGACAGGAATAGACAGAGCGATAGAATAGAATAGACAGGTCCAAAAATAATGGCAAGTTAGTGTACTATAAAGACAGCATTTCCAATCAGTGGATAAAGATGAGTTATTTGAAAGATGGTATTTGGACAACTTGCATAGCCATTAAAAAAACAAGCTAGATTCTCCCTTCACTACTTAGATGGAGATAAATTACAGATGGAATCAAGATTTCAATGTAATGAAGCTGTTATTGCTCTAAGGAAATATGAGTGAATTACTTTTATAATCTTGGAGTGGAAAAAACCTTTGTTTTGACCTGAAACCCTAAAATCCTAGAGAAAAAAAGTTAATGGGATGATATAAAAATGTAAAATAACCATATGGCAAAAAAATAATCCCCTCATAAACAAAATAAAAAGGCCACAAAAAGAGAACCTATTGCACAATATATGACAAAAAATTAATTTCCTTCACTTCCAAAGAGTTCTTACAAAAAAACCCAAACAAAACCAAACCACCAACCCAAATAGAGAAATGGGCAAAGGATAGGAAAAGGTTTTTCAAAAAAAAAAAAAAAGAAAGAAATACAAGTGATCAATAAATAATGATATACACAAATACTTGCTCACATTCCCAAATGAAGAGGGGAAAGGAAAGCAAGAGACTCCGTTTCACCTCCAAGATTGGCCAAGATAACAGAGATTGCTAATGGTAAGCACTGGCAAGTGTCTAGCCAAATGAGAACTGCCCCATACTGCTGGTGGCAGAGGAAACGTACAGGATTTGTGGAGAGGGGTGTGACCACTACTGTGAAAATTTAGAATCCTGATGATGACGATAAAAGCTACCATGTACCATGTACTCCCTCTGGGGAAGAGATCGAGCTGTCTTTTATGACCTCCCCTCAGAAGTCGTACACCCTCATTTCCACAACATCGCGTCGCTTCCGCAGCCCTATTCACTGGGACAGAGAGCTAGGGCGTGGTACCAGGAGGTGAGCGTCATCGAGGGCCATCTTGGAGGCCGGCTGCCACAGGTTCTAATTTCGAAGGGCAAATGTTGGTGTCAAATACTACATTAAACACTGTCTCATTAGCGTCTTTGTAGATGAGGAGACCGAGGCTGAAGTGGGGAGGTCTAAGTGTGCTGCCCCAGGTTACTTGTCTAGTGTCAGAGCCAGAATCTCAACCGGTCCCATTTGGCTGGAGTCTTTCTGTTTGACCTCACCGGTCTCCTTGCTGCCACTCTTGCTTCCTTATAATCGTATCTCCTCTGATCTAAAAACATAATTCAGATTGCATCATTTCCTCATTCAGAATAAAATCCGAAAGGGGTAAAAGGGCACATGTGTACCTTGCCGCATGGTAATTAGTGTTAAGGTGGTGAACATGATGTGGTCTACCCAGAAATTGAAATACAGTGATGTACCTAAATGTATATAATGTTATAAACCATTGCCTCAATTGAAAACAAAGAATAAAATCCACACACCTCACGGGGGTGTGCAAGGCTCTGCTGGCTTGGCCCTGCATCCCTCTCACCCTCATCTCCTCCCACCCTCTCCCGGGCCACCAGGCTCTGGCCACACAGGTCACCTTTCTGTTCCTCAGACATGCCAAGCCCCTTCCCACCTTAGGGCCTTTGGACCAGCTGTTCCCTCTTCCTCGAAGACTGTACCCCTGGGCCTTCACCCAGCTGTCAACTTCTGCCATTCTGGGGTCAGGGCACATGTTGGCTTACTCCCGGGAGGGGCCTTCCCTGACCACTCAACCCAGAGCCCACCCTTGTCTCCACCCTCAACCCCTGTCTCCACTCCACTCCTCCCTTCCGCCCATCCTCTGCCTCATCTTCACCCCATCTCCGCCTCTCCTTGCCTCCAGAATCCAACCAAGATTCAGACATTGCATTTAGTTATTTCTCTTTCATCTCATGATTTAGAACAGTCAAATTAATGACAATGACTCTTTTGAAGAGTTCAGGACAGTCCTGTTGTGGAGAGCCTCTCTTTCCGGATTTCTTGTCTGGTCATCTCTTCATGATCAAATTCAGGTTAAGCACCTTGGTGGGCATCATGAGATGGGGAGAACACAACGTGTGCCGTTTCCTCGTATTGCATCCCTTCAGGTGGTGAGCACCTGGTGTCAGGTGGCCCCACTATGGGGGCTGCTGAATTTGACCACTTGGTTGCGGGGTGTCTGCTAGATCGCTCCATTTTGCGGGTCCATGTTCCCCTCTGTCATTAATAAGTAACTGTAGGGATAAATGAGTTTTTAAATGCTTTGAGATGCTTGAACAGCATGCACTCTGGTCACACTAAGATCCTATTATTCCTGACAAATCCATGGTTCCCATGGCTAGATCCCCACATGTGAAGCACTGTCCACTTATAAAAGCACCCACTGTTTGCAGAGTCTGAAGGGGACCTGAAGGCAGTAGGTCCCCCATGAGCAGACAGGAGCAGCCTTCTCTGCTATGGTCTCCCACCGGACTGCGGCCGGGAGAAGGGACACATCACTGGGAGAATTAGTGGTCAAGAAACTAAGTCATGCCATTCCTCCTTGGGACCCGTGCTGTGGCCACTTTAAGGATCGAGGGAGTTGTCCAAAGGCACAAGGACACTGAAAGCAACCTACACAAGGTTACTCTAGGAGTGGCAGCTCCTGCAGGAATAAGGATCCGGGAGATTTCTGCAGGCTTCAGCACACATGAAAACTCACCTAATTTGCAGTGCCGCTAAACAGCCAGGTTTCTCCAGGGCTCCCAGCTGCTTTCTGTGGGTTGCGAGGGGCTGGGGCTGTTTTATCTCAGGGATGGTAAATGAGTTCGCATTTCGTGCCTGGAGAAAAGCACTGCTCTGCCCTCCTGGGCGGTACTGGCTCTCTGTTATTAGTCAGAGAAGAGGCAGGTCATCCGGGCTGAATTCCACCTTTGAACTTCAGCTGGATTCAGCTTTATGTTTCAAGCTTAGATGTCCACCACCGCTGTGAGATAGTGACTCAGGCCAGGAGAAGTCAAAGGTCTCTAGAAATACGGTGGGAAGAGATGGGAAATCCAGGGCCTGGGCTATCTCATTTTCAGAATGAGGAAGGACAATTCTCGTGTTGGAAACACCCACATTTCCCTGGATGAACTGAAGAGTCGTGGGCCCCTAATTAATTCTAAAATTCGTTATTGGGCACCAACATGTGTGGACGTTCCGGTAGGGAAGCCTCCACACTGTCCTGTGCCCCAGAGGATGAGGTCTCATGGAGAAGATCTCAGAGAGAACACTGGGAAGAGCGAATCGGTTGGAAAACACATTTGATTTCAGGGATAAAAGGTGCTAATGAGTAACATGCTCCCACCCTCTTTTAAAAAGAAAGTGTGAGTTTTATATTGACAGTAAAATCTTTAGCATGTGCGGAAGGAAGTCTGTGTGCCTGCCGTTAATTTGATGCGTTGTCATCTTTTTATTTTTTTTGATGGGCGAGTACTGGGCTCTGAACCTGTGGTGGTGTACTTTCCACTCGCACCTGCAGAGGGAGCCTTGTTTATCTCGGATTGTTCACAATGCGAAGCTTTCAGTGGAAGAAAGAAAAAGGCTTTTTACAGAAAAAAAGTTGGAGGGTTAAAGGCAGTCTGTTTCAAAATTGCAAACAATCGCGGTGGCTGTCTCCTTTTCTCTTCTGCTGGTTCCACTATGAATGAGTTGTAGCGTAAAGTCGGTAGAAATTGCCCTTCCTCTTCGGATGCGACCGGAGGAATCAGGAGGTGGGATCGTTATTGGGTTTTGTTTTGTTTTTTGGCCACGTCTCCACAGGATTCCACGAGGGCAGCTCCCCGTTCCTATTAAAGCACAAGCTTTTTCTGAAGGCTAATCTGTTGTCACGAAGGGTGTGAATTTGGGGAGGGGGCATGTGCCCCTGATCCATCTTCGTCCGGGTCTAATTCCGCGGTTCACGGACGAGCGCCTTACGTTTCAGGCTGAGTCTGAGGTTGCTCGCAGGTCCAGGGTCCCCCACCCCCTACCCCGCGACGCCCCTTGCCGCCTTCTCCTGCGCCCCAGGCGGACGAGGTCGGTCTGCGCCAAGGACGGCATCTATGATCTGTGTGGGTCTTCCCCCTCCTGCGATGCTGGGTCTCCGCGGACAGTGCGCGCCCAGGTCTGGGATGGAGCAGCATTCTTGATATTATCCTATTACTTTACAACTGTAGCTAGCGCGCCGTGAGGAGCCTGCCCGTGTGGTCTGGAGGAGCACAATGACCCGCAGGAGGGGTGAGGGACCGGGAGGGAGCCGGGAGCGAGCCGGCGGCGGGTGCTCGGCATCGCTGAAACGTTTGGGTCGGACAGGTGAGCCGAGCCTGGGCTCTTAGGCGCCCGCCCTTGGGAAGGAGGGGAGCTGGGGAGGGTGTAAACTAAGTGGTGGGAAAGAGACAAAGGAAGAGTGAAGAGGCGAGACGGTGCGGAATAGAGGGAGGGGGAGGGGAGAGGAGGGGGCACCGAGTGGGCAGCGCGCCGTGGAGCTCGAGCTTGAACTTGATCAAGAAGAGGGGGGCCCTGAGGTGGGGGTGGAGGGCCGGGCAGAGAGCCGGCCACGTGCCTGGCATTACCAGGCCTGGGCCTCGCTCCGACCGCCCGGGGGCCCAGCCCCCCGGCCCAGCAGCCCCGCCCAGCGGGGACCTGCGTCCCCAGGGAACCAGGAGACGCGCGGTGGTCGAGGGCTGCCCGAAGGCCCCGGGGCGCCGAGAGTTCCTAATGGTGCCTGAGTCACTTTCTTTGGGCCAAGTCTCTCCTCTTCTGGCCTGAACGCGGAGATCTGGCCGGGTGCCCCCCAACCCCCACCTCCGGACCCGAAGACTGCGGCCTCCGGGAGCCAGGGGCGGGCACAGACCCCACCGCCTTCTTTCCCGGGCTCAGCCCCCGGCAAGGATCTTCCTCGAAGCGCTTCCCCCTTAAGAGCGCTCTCCCCCCGAAGAGCGCACCGCGGCGCGTCCAGCGCGCCCTCATCCCTCCCCCCCACCTGGCCCAGCGCCCCCTCCTTTCTCCTCCCCCCCCCCCCCGCCTCTCCCTCCTTTCTCCTCTCTCTGGGTGCCTCCTTTTCCTCTCTCCCCCTCCCCCCGTGCCCACTCCTCCCTCTCACCCGCCCCTCCACCTCCTTCTCCTGCTGCTCCTCCTACTCCCCCAGCGTGCACCCTCCCTGAGCTCCCCTCCCCCCGGCCCCCGCCCCGTGCCCGGTCCCGCCCCCCTCCCCCGCCTCCCCGTGCCCGGTGCCCCCCTCCCCCTTCCTCCCTCCGGGCCGCGGCGCCGCCGCCGCTGCCGCCGCCGCTCGCCTGGGCCCTCCCCCTGACCACCCCCGCCCCCGGGCCGGGCCGTGACGCGCCGCGGCGGTGCCAGCCCCTCTCCCCGGGCGGCCGCGGCGGCAGCAGCAGCAGCAGCAGCTGGAGCTGTGGGGCTGTCACCGCCGCCCGCCCTGCTCACTCGCGGAGCCCGACCGCCGTCTCCGCCTCGTCTCCCGCCCAGGTACGGAGTCCGGCCCGGATCCCCGCAATCGGGCCGTTTCCGGGCCCCCGGCCGCCGCCCCCCTCCTCCTGCCCCTGCCGCCGGCCGTTGAGCTGCGGTTAGGGGGGTGGGGGGCTAGGGGGGTTCCGGGGAGGGGAACGCGGGGGAGCTTCCTGCGCCGGGGCTGAGGAGGGGGGCGCGGGGAAGCGGCTGCGCCCTGGGCGGAGTGGGCTGGCGCGGGGGGTGGGTGAGTGTGACGGACGGGGGTGGGCAGTGAAGGCTGCACTCTGGGGGCCGCGGGGTGCCCGAGAGGTGTGCCTGGCCCGGAGTGTAGGGGGCCGCTGGGCGCACCCCACTCCCGGGCCGTGCGCGCCGCTGGTCCTGGGGGGCGGTGATTGTGTGCGCCGCGCCGCGGTATTGTGCGGCGGCCACACGGTTTGCAGCGGGCTCGGCACCGCGTCCCGGGGAGGAAGGCGTTCGCGGGCGGCGGGGCGGGGGCCGGTCTCGGGTTGCCGCCACGGCGGCCGCCGAGAGAAGGGAAGTGGACTGTGTTTGGGGATGTGAGGACGGGAAGCGTTGAGTGGCAGGGAGGGGCTGCCTGCCTCGGCGCGGGGAGTTGAGACGAGGTTTGCAGAGTTGAGCCCACTTCGGCAGGCCCCTGTCCCTCCTCCGAGCGCACCGGGTGCCCCTCTCAGGTGGATCGTGCGAGCAGAAGCCGGGGCCGTCGGCGGCCCGTGGCGAAGGGGCATTCCTTAGTGAAGAGGGCACAGGGGGCGGGGGCGGCTCTCCAGAGTGAGGGCGCGCGCTCTGGTTAAGTTGGATTTACGCCGCCGCTCTCCACTGGGTCTTCCAGGGCCGGACACTTTGTCGGGGGCGGGGCGGGGCGGGGGAGTACGCTGCGCATTTTTATTCCAGCCGCTCGGGCTCCGAAGGGACGCCCCTGCTTCCTCCCACCTGGAGCTGCGTTTGCCCGAGTCCGGTCGCCCCTACCGGGCCGCGCTTCCTGGGGGAGGTTCTCATTAAGCCTCGCTAATTAGCATTATTCCTGGAGAAAGGTTAAGGTTAGACCGTCCTTTTCCTTATAGGGAGGCCCACCTCCTCCTCCCCATTCCCTTCTCCGTCCCTCCTCCCCAAGAGCACAAAAGCACAGAAAGAAAGTGTGAAGAGGCGCAGATCAATGGAGAAGCCACAAACCCATTAATTCAAATGGAACCTTCCCCCCCCCCCAAAACATTGATTTTTCTTTCTGTCTGCTCTGAGGGGAGATTAATAACCTCCTGATTTCACCTGAAATGGTGTTTGGACTCTGTGATTTCCTCCTCTTTCTGAGAAGGATTGTGGCTTGAAATAGATTCTCCCTTGAGATAAAGCCGTACTTATCCCAGAATCAGCTGGAAGCCCCAGCCGGGCCCCTGGCCTACCAGGTGGGGAGTGAGGAGGGGTGCTGGGGCTCTCACAGTTCCTCTGGGGAGAGCCATGTGTGTGATGGGACCAACGGCATGGCCTTGTCCCCTGCCTCTGGTCTGGGAGGAAAGACCCATTTATGGCCTAGGCCCCGGTGGTAGTTCAGCCCCCAGGTAGTAAATTACCCCTTCATTGGAAAACCATTAGGGCCTAAATGTGTCCTTGAATACTATCAAGTCCCTGTCTAATCCGGGTTCCAGCTGGGCTAGTTTTATGGGGAGGGTTGTAAGACAGCACCTCCTCCCACACCCGCTGCACCAGGGCTGGTGACACAACCCCATTCACCACCTTCCTGTGGGACACCGGGAGCAGAGCACCCCAGGGCCCTCCTCCCAGCTAGGACGGCTGATTTGGGGAACTTATTTGGCCCCAGCCACCCTAGGGCCGCGTGGCGCTGGACTGCCCTGAGTTGCTCAAGAACTTTTTTGTCTTGTCTGGGTCTTTTTCTTGGAAGGAAACTCCTGCAGGGCATCGGTTTAGCGTGGTTCCTCCCCAGCCGTCCTTTTAGCTGGAAGAAGCCTGTCTGCAGAAGCTCATCTCTCCAGCCTCCCTTTTAAAGAGACCCCTGTTAATGGCAGGGCCTAGCTGGGGTATCCGTGAGGCCCTCGTGGTCAGGAGTGCTGGGAAAACAGCCAGTTTGCCTTTGCTTAGGGAACAAAAGCCCGTTTTTACACTCGATACACTAGTAGGAAGGTACTGATAATGCTCACTCCCAGCATGCAGGCATCCATGACAGCAGGGACGACAGAGCATCCCCATGTTTATGTGCCTGTGTGTCTGACAGCCCCTGTGTGTGTCTGTGCGTGTGTGTTGTGTGTGTGTGAGAGAGAGAGAGAGATAATACCTACAGTATGGTAGGTGATTGGCTATGTCACTGTCCTCTCTACTTCACATTTCCCAGAAAAGCTTGTGCTTGTGTGACTAGTAAGCAGAGGAGGTATGTTAGCAGGAAGGAGTGGAACCGTGGAGGGAGTGTCCCCAGGAGGCTGGCCTCCTCCCCTGGTGGCCAGGTGGTCTTGGGGTGGAGCATGAAGTGGCAGCCTTGGGACCATGCAGCTCTCGGGAGCTGTGGCTCAGACACCCTAAGACTTCATTTGTGCAGTCCCTTCACACCGGGGATTTGAACCCTTGTTGCTGTATATCCGGGGGGGGGGGGGGTTCCTCTTCTATTAATAAGCCATCTGATGAACTGAAGTGGTTAAGTTGGGGTCAAATGCGGTTCACTACCTTCTTGGCATGCTCAGAAGGCTGTGTGTGTAATGCTCGCTGACATGGAGACAAGGGGAGGAATTGCCTCGCACTGAAGAATTTCCAGGGCCTGGCAGGGGCCTGCAGGTATTCCAGAAGGAGGCGCTCTCTGTCTCCCTCTTGGTGCCCGCCTCCTTGGGGTAGAGCTGGCGCTGGGGCAACTGCCCTAGCCTGGTGGTCTTTCTAGCAGGAGCTTCAGCCTCTCAGCAGACAGACCCGGGGCTGGACAGAGAGGGATCTGTTTTCCTGTCTGGCCCAGAAACACACCCCGCACATCCCTGGCCCCTCCCCGTCCTCGGAAACACACACCCAAGGCTCCTGGTCAGGGCTTAGGGCTTACAATTGCACTAAATTCTCAGCAAATCCTCCTCCTTTTCTTTCTCAAAGCAAGGGGTAGAGATAGAGTTACAGCTCTGAGGAAAGGCCTGGAAAATGTTGTGTGAGGCACACCCCAGGATCCCTGTCCCGGAGGATGCAAATGGCTCAACTTCAGAGGCACCAGGAACCCAGTTCCTGGAGAAATTGACCCCAGTTGTAAAATAATCAGGTTACTGATAGCACCTGCCGTAGTTGCACGCCATGGATACCGCGCTTCCACCATTTCCCCTCCGCTCTCCCATTTTCTCCTCCTCCTGGGCTGGGCAGTGGTTGGTGCTAGCTTGCCTGCAGAGGAGGAAGGGCCTCAGAACCTGGGTGGAGAGAAATTGAACCTGCCCATGAATTTTGGACTGCAGATAAGAGCAGGGAGGGTCTGGTCGGCTCTTCTCCTTCTGCCCAGAGTCAGGGCTCCCAGATTGGGGTGTGTCCCAGGGGCTGGCTGGGTGCTGCCTGCCTGACCTCCCCCCAAACTCTTGAGGTCCCTTTTCAGAAGGGCACTTGGCCCTCTCACCCTGTGACCCACAATGGCTCAGGCCCTTTGGTACCGAATAAATGGTGGACTTTATCGACAGGTGGGCAAGGCTGCAGGCTTCAGGGTATCCAAGGGCAGAGGTAAGAGGAGCCAGGGGCAGCTGGCTGGCCGGTCACGTGGAGTTGGAGGGGGAGGGGGCCCCAAAAGTAATGGATTGCACGCTCTTTTATTCTCTAATGAAAATTTCATTGAAGTTTGTTTACAGAGAGAGAGAAATTAGTAGACCAAATTCCCTTGAGATTCCAGAAGGCAAAAGCAAGAAGTGCCCGCCTTGTGACCTCTGGGTGAGCACGGGGAGCACCCTAGGTCCAGGCACAGGCCTGAGGCCCTGCCACCGCCAACCTGCCCTGGCCGCCTCTTGCAGGTCCCTCTGGACTTGCATGTGTTTCCCCCTCTGCACTGTGGTTGATGAGCTCTGAACTGTGTGTGCTGCTAATTGCCTGGTTAATTAGCCGGCTCCTGGAGCCCGGGCTCGCTGTGGCTGGGTGCAGTTACAGTCGGCCCTCTGAGCTGGGGGCTCTCCTCTGGCAGGTGGGGTGCAAAGGGGTCTTGGGAAGCCTCTCCCAGGTCAGCCCTGAAAGTGAGGGGTGGAAGCTGTCTGTGTGAATTTGATCGGAACTTACTCAGTGTTTTCTCTCTTTTTTTTTTTGTTAGGTTTAATAGACTTGATTTCCCACTTTAAAAAAGTTGCTGTAGCAGTAGTATCAAAATCTTAGAACCACTGACCACGAAGCGGGGATTCACGTGGCAGAACCCTTCCATCTCGTCAGTAGATAACCAGGGACGGGGTTCCACCACCCCCTTCTCTCTCAGCACTTAGATGCGGGTCAGCTTTTTTAGCTGGTCTCCTTTCATAGGATAACGAGGTCTTGGAGGAAGGGATCCCTTCCCTAGTCATCTGTGTCACCAGCACATAGTAGATGCCCAATAAACGCACGCGAGAGTGAGCGGGCGTGTGTGTGGGTGTGTGTGTAAATATAGCTTCATCTCCCGTGAGTTCTCTTTCAGTCCCCTCTTGAGATGCTTTGTCGTTAAGGAATCTGGTTCTTTCGATTGAAGGGAGGAAGTGTGGTGAGGCGGCGCCTTGGGGTGGTGGCACTGTGATGTGGGCTGTGGGCACAGACCGCCTGGGTTCCGATCCCAGCTGTGGTGCCCTTGGGCAGCTGGGGCAGGTCTCCGAGGGGCAGGTGCCAGATCTGGAGCTAGGCCTGACAGGGGGTGCCTGCTTTTTTTATGGAGCTGTTGGGAGGAAATCTCATAGAACTCTTGCCCCAAAGCCGCTTGTGTGTGGGCACTGGATGCTTTTCTAGCCGCTGATTGCGATTCAAAGTAAAATTTGGCCCACCTCTTCCCAGCTGGACCTGTTAGGGCAGGGAGGGGTAGAAGGGGGTCATTTTGGTGGACAGTTAAGTGATCTGAGGCAGAGAAACCCTCGGCGCTACATGGGGTGGCTGGCAGCTGCAGGAGGGAGGCTGCAAGGCCACACATTGCTGCCAGCCTGCCAGCCAGGGTCCGGGTTTCATATGGTCTCCGTTCAAGAACCATGTGCCATGGGACCAAGTCCTTAATTGTCAAGCTAATGCCACATCCTCATTAAACACCAGTATCATGCCAGGCAACTCAGCCAATTCAACGAGTCTCGCTGGCCTTGTGGGGGGTCCAGAGAACATACAGCCTGGTCCCCACTCTTGGGAGGACTTAAGGTTTTCTGGGGAAAGACAGGGCAGAGATCCACAGTGTGTTGACATGCTACAGCTGAGGGGTCTGTGGCTGGCTGCCTGCCGGTCCGATGGTCCGGGCGGAGAGATGGTGTGCGAGGAAGGACGGAGCCTGAGCTGGAGCTGATGGAGAAGGGAGCGTGTACGTTTGGGATCCGGGTCGTGGAGCGCCCCGTAGAGTGGGCATGCCAGGTGAGAGGGACAGTGCCAGCAGAGGCGTGGAGGAGGGACCCAGCAGGGTGTGTCTGGGCCTCAGGATCACACACATCTGGCTCTGCCACCTGTTAGCTCGTGACCTTGGGCAAATGCCTAAGCCCTTGGAGCCTCAGTTTCCTTATCTGTAGAATAGGGCTGATAGCTGTACCTGTGGTGGGGGTGGAATGGGATGATCTCACGGGAGCACTTGGTGCTTGATAACCTTTGGCTTCTGTCATTACTGTTTTAAACTTGGCCGAGTGAGGCTGGAGTGTGGGAGCCTTCACTGATGCAGCCAGAGGCTCCTCAGTGAGAACTGTGCATTTAGTGGAACACTCCACAGACCTGAGACAGCCCTGCCCGGGGTTACGTGCGCCTTGGAAGGAGACATTCCCATGTGGCTTCACTGCCCCCAGCTCACGTACCCCTGGCCACAGCAGCCTCCTGGCAACTCCTCACACCCGCCAGCAAGTCCTGGTGCCCGAACTCTCCCTTCATAGACCCCCACACGTCCTGCAGCCTCTGCTTGGGTGCTCCCTAACAGTGAGGCCCTTCTTGGCCCCCTGGCCAACACAGCCCTGCAGGTCCCTCTCTCTTACTCTGCCTTGTTCTGCTTCGTAGCCCTCATCACTGCCGCTGTTACATGTTTTTCTGCTGATTGTCCATCTCCCCACTGGACAGTGAGCCCCAGGAAGGCCAGGGCTTTGTCTTGTCCTCAGCTGAATTTCCCAGCACCTAGAGCTGCGCTTGCCTCCTCGCAGGTGTTGAGTGAATGCTTGTTGAATGAATGGATGGAGCGTTTTGAATAGGCGGTGCTTCCGGACGTTGTTAGAATACTCAGGCTTTTGAACTGAGTGTTTTAGCAATACCCACGAGCCAGGAGAGGGCCTTCCTGCCTCAGCCATAGCTGCGGTTGTACCCTGAGCACAGTGTCCCCTGGGCCTCAGTGAGGAGGCCCGCGTCCTGGCCCCCAGAGCCTGGGTGGGCTCTACACCTCTGAGAGTCCTTCTCCCCGCTCTCGGGTTCTGTCCTGTTAGTGCAGGGGAGAGTTTAGTTGTCCCTTTGTGCAGAGAGAACCTTTTGGACACGTGTGTGTCCCTCCGGGCGTGAGAAAACAGCCTGAGTGAATGCATGTGAGCACACTTCCACCCAAAGAAGACTGTGGGTGGATGTGCTTGTGTGTAAGGAGCCGGGCGGCCCACGGGAGGGAGGCAGAGTGAGTGCACGTGTGTGTGTGTGTGTGTGTGTGTGGGGTGGGGGGAGAGGGCACAAGAGGACACGTGGTCTCTGTCCCCCAAGCACACAAGGCTCTGGGTGTGGCGCGTGGGGACCCCTGGGCTGGGCAGAGCCTGCGTCCTGGCCCAGCTTGCGTCCTCTGGGTTCAGCTGCAGAGGGTACACACTCGTGCTGTACAGAAGCTGTAAATTCCAGGAAACTCCCTGCCAGCCGGGCGCGGTGGGGGAGGGAGTGGAGGGTAATCCGGGCTGGCTCCCTAGCACTTGGAGAGCAGATGTGTCTGCCTCAGGGACAGCAGCCCAAGAAAGTTCAAACCAAAGTGTGTTTGCTCACTATAAAAGAGACCTCTGTGAGGGGCCCTGGAGGGAGGATTTGGGGGGGGTGCACTCTGCCAGAGGTCCTCACTGGGGGCCCACAGAGGCCATTGTATCTTGTCGGAGGGGAGAGGGGAGGGGGCAAGGCAGGAGCACCGGGGTGTGGGAGCTGCTGGGTCATCTTTCTTGGCGTTTTACAGCCAGCTCCCAAACACAGTTGCTGCTCCTGCTGAAAGAGGCTGGGCCAGAAGGAGGTGGGGTCCTTTGCCACTGGAGGGCTGGAGTGAAGGGGCCCCGCCCCGGGGGTTCCCGGATGACTGGCCAAGGGCTCACTGAAGCCAGCGAGGGAGACGAGGCAGGCGTGGTCCTCCCCAGCAGGCCCTCCGGCTGTTTGGAAGGCCCTGGCGGCCCCCCAGGCCCTTGAGCCGAACCCCCTTTGCGGTCTGATCCTAACCCTCGCCTGCCCCACCCCCTTCCTTCTCTGCACTTCTGGGGCTGGCCTTTTCAGTGCTGGAAGCTACCCAAGAGCATATCTTTGAAGCACAGCAAAGGTTCGGAAGGAGGAAGACAGAAATGTCCTCTGGGCTGGGGGAGTGGGAGAAAGGAATTCCATGCATGCTCCACGGGAGTCAGGGAAGCAGCCCTGGTGGGGGCGATCGCCTTGGCAGCGGTGGTGCCCAGCATGTCCTGCTACCCACTTCTGGCCGCCTGGCCCTGTGTGGAGTGAGCCCTCTTCCAGGGCTGTGGGCAGGGAGCAGGGAGCGGTGGCCCTTGTTTACAGGGCTTGTTTCAACCTTGGCTCACAAGGGTAAGAGCCGGGCCCTGCCATCCGCCCCTACAGGATGCAAGACCTCATAATTGTCTTCAATTACAGACAGTGCCGGCCCTCAGCCCTGGCTTCCGACAGGAACCAGAGCCTGAGCCACTGCCACGGGGGGCAGGGGGAGCCAGCCAGCCCCCACTGCAAGGTTTGGGGTCTCCCTGTGGCCTTTGGGGCACTTCCAAATGCCATGGGCCCTGGGGTTCACCCAAAATGTGGCCTCGGGGCTGTGGAGAGCCTGTCACTGTTGAACACCTACCTTCTTTGTCCCTGATCAGGATGAAACTTCTGTGAGCAGTGAAGATTTTGATATGAACGACTCCACATGGATGTCAGCTGACCCACACCTGGCCTCCAGCCTGAGTCCCAGTCAGGACGAGAGGATGCGGAGCCCGCAGAACCTCCACAGCCAAGAGGACGGTGAGTGTCCCTTGGGGGCCGGTGGGGGAGGGGCTGCACCTGCCCACCTGCCCGTGCCTAGGAATCTGGGATGGTGGGGCCTCTAGGGGTGGCGTTCTCAGCATCTCTGTGGGCCCCAGGGCCCCGGCCCCTGGTTCCAGAGAGAGCAGGTCGTTCCCCTAGAGATGCCTGGACAGAGCTCTTGGGGCGGGGGGGTGTGGTGACTGGTGGCCTGGCGGGCCATGCTTGTTTGTTTGCACTGATGCTCAGGGGCTGGCGGGATATGGATTTCCATGTGGTCACGATTCAGGTCCGGGAAGGTTAACAGTGTGCCTGACCCAGAACAATCGAGCTCCCCAGTGATGAAAACAGGAGCTGGGCTTCTGCGGCGTTGACTTGAGGCTGTAGGACAGGGTCCCTCACCTGTGAGTGAGCAGGTGGTGCACTTGTCCATGTGTGTGCCCCCGGCCCCTCAGGGTGAGCCGTGGTTCGGCGGAGGAGCTGTCCAGACTGGTCTGTAGGCCCGGCCCCACCGTCCTCCAGGGCCTGCCAGGCATTCTCCTCCAACCTCCCTTGAAACAGAGGCTTCCTTCTTGGGGTGGGAGAGTTGGGGTCAGAGGTCAGATCCCAGACGTCCACTCCAGAGCTCTTGCATGGAGCTTCCCCGGGGGGCTGGGCTCCGGGGCTCCAGCACTGCCTCAGTCAGATGCAGTTCTGGGCCAGGGGTGGTACCTGTGGTTAGAGCGTCCCTGGCTGGGCCTGATTTCCCGGGAGAAGGTGATCGGGTGTGGGGGATGAGCCGGAGCCGGGCCTCAGAGAACTGGGGTGTAGAGCTGGCAATTAGGAGGGGTCGAAGGTCGGGGCCTGGAATGCTGGAGGGAGGTGCAGGGTTAAAAGGGGGTGTAATGTTAACTCTGTGAAACGGGTTAGCCTTAAAGAGTAAATAAGGGGTAGGAGCCTCACAGTTTGGGTCAAAGTTCGTCTCCATGGCAGAAGCCGGGCGCCTGCCTCCCGACTGCTCTTGCGGGCTGAGGCCGGCTTTGTCTGGGAGGAGACGCAACCTGGAGGCAGCTGGGGTGGCTGGGCCAGGGGCTGGGGAGTCCAGGGGGTGGTTCTGTGAGGAGTGGGGTGCGAGGCTGCTGGGAAAGAAAAGGCTTTTGTATCTGATGCCTCGTGAGGTCAGCAAGACCCCCTCGTGCTGCGAGCCTCCCAGAGCAGTACTGGCTTCCAGCGCTCCCACGGGATGGGGACCCGGGGGGGGCAGCCACATGCTGCTGGGGGCCCTGGGGTTGGGACGTGCCCGGCAGCTGACCTTCCGCCTCATCTGAGCCAGGGGAGGGCCACACCCAAGGCCACACCAAGGGCCATGCCAGCAAAGCTCAGCCAAGGGCCCTAGGTTATACCTTCCCAGGAAGGATTCAGAACATTTTTCTTTTAAAGCCTTATTAGTAGGATTGGATGGGGGCCATATTCCCCCAACTCATTCTTGAAAAAGTCTTGTGTTATTGTTGCTCACAGCCACCCTTTGGGAGTCTGATCTCTGTCTAAGACACTTCCCAGGGAGATTTGGTGATTTGGGGGGCCTCCAGGGTCAGGGAGCAGAAGGGAGTGTTTCCGTGGGGTCGTGGGGCTTCCTCAGCATCAGTTGCCCTGTCACCTGGAGGTTGGCTGATCATGAAGATGAAGCTGAGAGAAGCAGTGAGGCTGGTGGGGTCAGCATGTCCTGCAGCTGGACCCACGGGAGCCCAGTGAGGTAGCCGACCTGGGTGTCATCATGCATATCCCCCACCCAGGTCCCTCCTGGCCATGGGTGCTGGGGCTGAGGCAGGCTGGCCTGCTGACAGGACAGGGGTGTTTATCAGGGCGGGCAGCCAGAGCTGGAGACAGGGAGGATGGTGTCGACCATGATACCATCAATTTAATTATTTAATCAGAGACTGTGTCTGGAGGCTGTGGGCTGATGTGCTGGCCAGAGGCTGACCTAGACCCAGTGCAGGGGGTCGCAGGCCTTGAGAGATTGGCTGGCCTGGTCTCTGCTGCCCCTTCTGGTCCTAGATCTGTTGGTGACCACCATGTCTATCCCAAGCACTGGGTCCCCAAGGGGAACTGGAGTCCCCATCCAGCCCTCCAGCCCCCACCATGGCATGCTCCCCTCTCTGGAGGTGCTTCCAGTGCAGACACGAGCTGAGAACCTGCTCCCATCAGTGAGTCAGTGAGAAACCATCAGTGGTTTCAGGGGTTTCTCATGTCCCCTGTTGTTAATGAAGGACTGGGTGGGGACAGGCCAAGCAGGGGCTCTGTTTGACCCTGCTCTCTGCACCCAGCCATAGCCCTCCATGGTCTCCACTCCCTGCACATGTGCTTTCATCCAGAAGCTTCCCCAACCCCACCAAGCCCCAAGGTGGCTTGGTGTGCCGTCTCTGGCCCTCAGTCCTCCGTGGAAGTGGCAAGTTGGAAAGATGATGTCTGAGGCCCCCACTGTGAGCTCTGTGAGATGAGGACCATGTCCATCTTGCTCTCTGCTCTGTCCCCAGTGACTCTGGCTGCATGCCTGACATGTTACAGGGGCCTGCTGAATATTTGTCACCTGAATGAATAAAGGAACAAATGTTTATTGAGACCTACCCCGAGCACACCATCTGGAGGGGATGTAGGCCCACCCCTTGCTGGGGACAAGTTGGGTTCTTTGTTCCTGAGGACACCCCCCAGTCTCGGCACCTGAATCTTTTCCCTTAGCCAGAAAGTGTGGGGACTCCCAAGGCTGTGCTGGGAAGCATCCCACCCTGCTGGCCAGGGATGCAGTCCAGAAGCATTTCAAGAAGCCAAGCAGTTTGGACAGATTCACACATGTTGGTGGATGCTTTGGGACCCTCCTCTTCCTCCTCCTCCTTTTTCAAGTTTTAGCAGAGGCAGATGAAGGCTGGGCCTTGGCAGGGTAGGTCCGACGGCTGAGACCAGGAATGAATTTTCCGCAGGCCAGCTCTCACTCCCGGGAGCTTGTCTCTGAGGTTTACCAGGAGTGGGAGTGTGCTTGCTCTGAAACAATGTGGTGCGCTTGTCCCCAAGCCCTCCATGCACAGCCTGCGGGACCTCACTTCACAGATCTCTTTTACGGGTCCTGTTCCTGGCTCCCTGACATCACAGCAGTGGGTGCTTGGCCGGGGAGCACTGCTCACCCAGTGCTCCTTCACCTGGGGCGCATCGCTCAGGTCCCATCCCATGGGAGGAAACTGCATCAGGGAGAGAATTCCAAGGATCTGGCCAGAGTCAGGAGGGGGTGCGGAGGCTGCTCCCCTCCCCTTTCCTCTTTGGCAGGCGTCGAGGCCATGTGTGAGGGTCCCCAGAAGATGGCGGGGGAGCCTGGGAACCAGAGGAGGTTCTCCCTGCACACTCACAGCATTGGCTTCTCGGGGTCCCAACCACGGCAGGCAGGGCCAGGCGAGGGCCCCTCCTTTCATTTCCCCTTGATGTGCTTCCCCAGGCCTCTTGCTCTGCCCCTTCCTGAGCGGAAAATGTGAGGCCTGGCTTCAGAAGGGATGCATGGGGGTGGGGAGCGGACATTACTCACCTCCTGGGTAGACAGGAAACCAGCATCAGGGGAGAGCCCAGGGTCCTGCTTCCGTCTTCCTGCAGGGTCCTTGGGGGTTTCTGGGCAGGAGCTGTGTGGCGTCCTGGGGCATCTCAGGGCCTCTTGCTTGTGCCTCTGAGAGATGGCTCCTCCAACCTTGGGCCTGTGAGACCCCTGGACCTCAGAGTTCCCTCCCTCCAGGGACATGGTGTCAGCACTTCCTGCCCGCAGACCGTAAGGTCTGGAGCTGCCTCTCCAGTGCCCATCGCTATGTCACGAGGCCGGACAAAGGTGTTGAGGGTCCTGGCTTAAGGCTTGGCTTCTTTCAGGCTTGTCCTCAGTTTTGTCGTGCAAATGCTTAGCCGCCGTCACTTGCGTGCGTGGATGATGAGCCCGGCCCTGCTTTGGGGGACCTGTAGTCTGAGAGACAGGTGCGAGCTGTCTGAGGGCAGGCAGTGTGTCTTCGTAGAAGTGGATCTTATTTTCCGCCTTATTTCACAAGTATTACAGTCATTGTAGAAAATTTAGAAAAAACAGAGGGGCAAAAAAAATGAAAATCAATACCAATGTTTGGGGCATATTCTTCTCAGTCTTTTTTTTTTTTTTTTTTTTTTTTTTTTTTTTAAAGATTTTATTTTTTCCTTTTTCTCCCCACAGCCCCCCAGTACATAGTTGTATATTCTTTGTTGTGGGTCCTTCTAGTTGTGGCATGTGGGACGCTGCCTCAGCGTGGTTTGATGAGCAGTGTCATGTCCGCGCCCAGGATTCGAACCAACGAAACACTGGGTCGCGTGCAGCGGAGCGCGCGAACTTAACCGCTCGGCCACGGGGCCAGCCCCTCTTCTCAGTCTTTAATGTGCATATCATCAGTCTCATTTCCTTAAAGAAAAAAAGGGGGTGGACAGTGTAATGTAGCAGCTACTGTTTTTCCCACATAGTGTCATTTACCTCTCCCCCATCAATGATGTGCCATCTTTAAAGGTTGTCCAGTCATCCCAATAACTGGAGGCCCCATTCCTGAGCCTGCTCTGTGCTCAACCCTGAGCTGGTGACAGGGTGACTCCCACCCTGTGAGCTCAGAGCTATGACTGTGCCTTTCCTGCAGAGGCGGAAGTAACTTGCCCAGACCACAAGCGACCATGAGGGTCTGTCTGACTCCAGAGCCAGCATTTGGGCCATTCCTGGGGAAGGACATTCAAGTCCCCCTCTCTTGTTACTACAGACAGTACCACAGGGAGCATCCTGAGGGCCAACCCCTGCCCAGGCCTGAGTGTTCTCTTCTGGGCTTTATCTCCAGCCCCTACCATGGAGCAGCGGCTCCACAAATGGCTGTTGAGTTACCAGTGGTGGAGACGGGGACCAGTGAAAGCCTCTTGGAGAGGCTATATTTGGAGTGGGGTTGAAGTTAGGTAGAGTGGCCTGGGGAGCTCAGGCAGTGTGTCAGGAGGAGGCTGGGAAGGGAGGGAGATGCCAAATGACAGGGCTGGGGGTTTCCTGGGTTGCATGTCTCCAGAAGCTCCCTATGACCCCAAGCTCCAACCAGGAGAGATGGGGCAGGGAGGCTACCACCAGGCCGCCCTACGAGAGTCTGGCATGCAAGCGTTCCAGGAGGATGGAGAGAGGTGGGGCCGCCTCTGTGGGCCTGGGGTCTCCACTGGACGTGGCTCCCTGCAGGCAGGCCCTGTCACTCTGCTGTGGATCTCCTGAGCGGCCCTGGCCTGCCCTGTCCCTGCCGTGCGGTCTTAAACAAGTGGTTCACTCTCTGATTCCCAGCTTCTGCCTGTAGCATGGCCTGGGTGACTGTGACCATTAACCCTGGTGTGTGCTCGGGAGCTCTTTGTGAGATGACCAAGGCTTCCTGCCTTCTGGCTTGTGTTGCCCTCGGGTGGGGCCCTGCACTATGCAGAAATGCAAACTGGGTGTAGGGCGGTCACCTGGGAGCAGGTGTGTGACTTGCTTGCCAGGGCTCAATATTTACAATGGTGCTGCCTCTCTTTGCCTCACCCAGCCAGGCCTCTCCCCTGTGTGCTGTCCCCTGCTCTCTGCAGGGTGGGTCTGCAGGGGAAATGTGCAGGCCCCAGCCCTGCTACCCGACCCAGGCTCAGATACTGCCTCCACTCCCTCCTCACCGTGCGGCCCGGAGCAGATCACCTCCCCTCACTGGACAGTGGGGCGATAATGCGGCACCCACCCTACCGAGCTGTGGAGGATGGGATGACGCGTGGACAGGGCTCGGCACACGCCTCGGGCAGGGAAGGCTCGGTGAATGGTGTTACGGGATCGCTTCCTCTTAGGGGGCCAGGCTGGTGCAGGAGACTGTGCTGGAGGTCTGGAGGCTGGGGTCTGTGGCCACCTGGCATAACCAGACTGCGGGACTGTAAGTGTGTCAGGGGCCTCCCTTGAAAGACTTCCTCCTCACCTCTCCCACATTCTCTGGACCCTTCACTAGACCTACTGGGTCCGGCCCTGTCTCTTCATCCATTCAGATCTCTCTTGGTCCCCTCTGCCCACTGAGCCCTGTGGGGTTTTGACCGCAGCTTTCTTTACAACATCATACCAGCACCCCTCGCCCCTGCTCTCAGCCACCAAAGTCTTGCTTCTTTGGAAAGGGAGCTGGGCTGTGAGGGCCCAGGTGCTCACAGCTGGTCCTGGCATCTCCTGGGTTCCTGTCCCACTCCCCACCCGCACGTGCCAGGTCCTGTGAAGGGACCCTGAGTCTCCGAAGATCCTGCTCCTTGGTCTGGCAAACTCCAGACGTGTCCCAGGCTCCCACACTGGTGGGCAGCTGAGTGGGCAGCTGCGAGTTGGTTCCGCTGTCCAAGGAGAAGGCACCTGGGCGGCAGCTTACTTCCTGTGTGCCAGCCACTGTGCTGGGCCCCGAGGGTGCCACAGGGCGTCCCCGGCCAGGGGGAGAAGTTGTTCTGCAAGGAAATGGGCAGGAGGCCTTACTGCTAGTGGGGAGGGGCGAGTGGGAGTTGGGGCCAGGCTGCATGGGCTCAGAAACGGTCACCTGAATTACCCCTGAGCCGTGGCCACTTCTGGTGTTCTCTGCGCATGCTGCCCACCCTCCCATGGGCTCACCCCTGGGAGGCAGCTCCACGGCCTGCTGCAGCCAACCCCTCATGGATGTGACACTTGTGGTTGGACATCTGCCCTGGTCACTGTCACATGGGAGGAGGATTGTGGCCCCTTCTCTGTGCCCTCCCTGGGATGGCTTCTGAGGGACTTTTCCTGCAGTGGGCCTTTGAACTGAGCCTTCTCTCCCCGACACCTGCTGATCCCCACCCTGTCCATCCCTTATCCTGTTTACCTCCGATGAGGCTAGAAACTGCCTCTGGGCCTCATTCTCCGGCTACAGGTCACCCCCTCCTCCCCACCCCCTTCTAGAGCAAGAGGTATTTGCTCCTTTTCAAGGCTCGAAACATCCACACTGGATGGCCTCTTGCCCTCCCTTCCCCCCAGGAGCAGAGAACGGGGGCCCAAGCCCTTCCAGGGATTGGCTGTGGGCCACCCTGGCAGTCCCAGGTCACAGGAAAGTGTCCATCATCAGCTCGGCTGCAGGCGGCACAGACAATGCTGAGCTGTCCCGGCCTCTGGCCTCCGAGGGGTGAGAAAAGCTGGGAGACAGCACCGAGAGATCCCTTTATCCCAGGAGCAGGCTGGGCCGGCACAGCCCTGGCCTTGTACAGGCTGTTGGGGTCTTAGGCACCCACAGGCCCCAGACGCCTGGTGAGGACATTAGGGCAAGACAAGCTCCGGGGCCTGAGGAGGTGAGGCTCACCTGCTGAGAAAGGGAGCGGCAGGCTCCACACATACCTAGGAGATTAGCCTGGGCCTGCTGGGCCATCGTGGAAGTCAGAGCCACCCTCAGCCCAGGACACATGTAGACCTGGCTTCCTATTGACCCTCTGTGGAGGCAGGTTCTGCTGTGCTGGAGAAGAGGCCTGGGAGGGAGGGGTACAGGAGAGGCTTTGCCACCTCGAGCCTGTCCAAGGGCGACTTTCCTAGGAACCAGGAAGTGACTGGGGCCACGCTGGCGTCATCGCTCTGACCTAAGGACTGGGATGCACCGAACCCAGACCGGCTTCCGGGAGGGCTGGCGGAGGGCCTGCACAGGCTCTGGGGCCCGGGCCCTGTCCCGTGAGTCATTCGCGCACACACAGTCGCCTCAAGTGGCTCTGTTTGCTCTAGGACACAGGATTTGTTTTGGGGGGCGGTGCAGTGGGCATCTCAGCTAGAGCTTTTGCACATGGAATCAGCCTTGACTTCTCGCTGCTTGGCCTGGAGGGTGGGGCCGGGGAGAATGTCAGGCCCGGGAGGACACAGACTCTGGCGGCTCCTGTTGGGAGTGGTTTCCCCTGGACGTGTTTGGCCAGTGTGTGTTGGGGGAGGGGCTGCCGGAAGGGGGGCTGTTGCAGGGGTGGGAGGCTGTCCCATAGTACAGAAGGGCAAACTGAGGCCTAGAGAAGAGCACCAGGGGCGGGTGCTCTGGGGAGTCAGGCAGCCCTGGGGCCCGTGTGGGCTCTGCCGCTCGTGCCGTGGGTCAGCCAGTGACTGGCCCCGGGAGCCTCTGGTTCTCCTCTGATGACTGCTGGAGGCAGTGGTTGTGCAAATCAGGCATGATGAGCGTGCCCAGTGCCTGACACACACTTGATGTCCACCCCACCGAAGGTGGCGCCTGTCCCCAGTGCCCTGCCGCCAGTCCTGCACCCAACTCAGACCACCTGCCCCAAGACCTGAACTGTCATCTTCGTCTTGGACACCCCTCCAGGGCCCAGGACCCCTGAGTCCCTGCACTGAGAGAAATGATTTCAGTTTTAGGGGAAACTCATGAAAATCTAGGTCTGTGCTGTCTAATACGGTAGCCACAGACGGCTGCTGGAAGGAACTCAGGCACATTGAGGTGTGCTGAATGTAAAGCACACGCTAAGTTTCAGGGACTTAGTATAAAAAAAGAATGTAAAATATGTCAGTTTTAATACAGTATTGATTACTTGTTGAAATGGTAATATTTTGGATATATTGGGTTAAATAAAATAGATTATTAAAATTCAACCCACCTGTTTCTTTTCACTTTTTAAAATATGTGGCTGCTAGAAAATTGAAAATTCCCGATGTGGCTCACATTCTCTTTCGATTGGACCGTGCTGCTCTAGACTCTGAGGGCCCTAGACTCTGCTGGCACCTGCTTAAGGGATGTGTCACCAAAGGTCGGGCAGGAAGGCGGGTGCTGTGGGATAGAGGTGCCCGTGTCCCTGGGCTGGTGGCATTAGAGGTAAGAGTGGAGCCCTGATAGGAAGCAGGGCCCCGGCCAGGCTGCTGGGTGGAACCACAGGGCTGGAGCGGGGTGCTCAGGAGGGGCAGCTAGGCGGGCAGCCAGGGCCTGAAGGCCAGATGGCAGGGCAGGCTCCCAGTGTGTCCCCATCACCCAGGATGGTGGGATCCCAGTGGTACTGCCTTGCCCAGCTCCTCAGTGTCCCCCGTTTGACCCTGGAGCCCTCCCCCTTCCTTCCTTCCGGGAGGAAGAGCAGGGTAGCCTGCCAGGAGCCTGGTGCTCCTGGGAACTATGCATCATATAAACACGGCCCAGGCCACTGGCCTTTGTCAAAGCAGGCAGGGGCAGCCCACGTGAGGGGCACACCCCAAATGCAGAGCATGGTCAGTGCCCCGAGGCAGCAGCCCAAAGCCGCAGTGGCCGAGGAGGAGAAAGGGGCTGGCTCTTCAGACATCCAGCGGCCCGTCCTGGTGTCCACACTCTCCGGCCCATGGTGGGGCTGCCGGCTCCAGCACTCTCCCCTCCTCCTCCCCCGGTTCATCTCTTTTGTGTGTGAATTATTGATGCTTCCACCTCTCCTCTGCCTGGCTGCCGCTGTGACAGAAGCCCACGAAGGAGGGAGGCACTGCCTCCAGCAACCGCACCTCTGGCCACAGAAGGCAGCCTGCACCGGGTATGCTGAGCTGGCGTGGCCACAGGCCTGGCCCATGGTCCTAGGGACGATGGACCTTCCCACCTTGGGAGCCGGCGTGAGTCACCCACTGGGAGAGGGTGTCACTGGCTGTGGCCCCAGAGCCCGGTGTGGCAATTGGCGGCTCTCACAGAGCTGGGCTTGTGCGGGCTGTGGGGCACTGGCGCCCACATAAGGGCATTGTTTGCTGAGGTAAAAGGGGTTTTTGTCTCCTTCTGGAGACGGGACAGAGGGAGGAACAATTTCCCCCATTCATCACTAATTCCCCCATTTGAATAGCAGCACATTGCCCCACGTTAAATAGACGGGCACGCAGTCCTTCCCTGCCCGTGGGCATTCCGGGCACAGGTGGTGGGCTCTGCGTCCTGCCCCGCACCGAGCTGAGAGGCCTGGTTTGGTGGACATGTTCAGCAGGGGTGCATCCCCCGGCTGCTCCCCTGCTGCCCCGGAGCACCCTTCTCTCTGTAATTCACACAGTCACAGGTTGGGGGCAGTCTTGTCCTGCCATCATTGTCCTGGGCCTCGGGTGGAGTGCCCATCCTGGAGGGGCCTCCTGGCACAGCAGCACAGATAAGGACCAGGTGGGGACAAGAGTCACTTCCAGCTCCAGGTCTGCGGTGGCGTCAGCCAGCACACGCCCCTGCCCGAAGAGCGGTGGCTGGAGGCCTGCACCCCTGGAAGGCCCATCTCCTATGTGCCGTGTGCCAGGCCCTTGGTGCCCGTGGGGCCAGCTGGGTTCTTTCACAGAGTCATAAAGTGTCAGAGCCCAAGAGGGCGGCAGCGGCAACTCCCTGGACTGCAGATAAGAGGAGCCAAGGAGGCGGGCTGTGCCCAAGGTCAGGAGACGGCGAGGCCCCACACCCACCTCCCCAGCTGGGCCCACCCGTCTTGTTCGGGCATGGGTTTGGGGGCATGTCCGTGTCTCCCTTAAATTACGCTTTTTGGAGGGGGTTGGGAGGAGGAAAGAATTAGAAAGGGATGGGAACCCAGCTTGCCTCAGCCCAAGTTGTCGCAGTTTCCCTCTCCCCTCTTTCCCCAGTGACGGGCGCTCTCGGGGCCAGGTGCTGTGCTAGGCCCGGGAGTGGGGCCCTGCAGCTGCCTCTCCTGTGGTTACAGCCACCTCAGGACAGACCTGGGGTTTGTGGCGGGTCCAGCCCCACGGCCCCTCCCGGGGAGGACTGTGGATGACTGAGAGCGAACCAGACACCCGTGGTGACTTAAACCTGCCTCTGTCAGCTAGCTTCAGTGATAAGGAAATCACTGGCTCCCATAACCAGAAAGTCGAGGGCCTTCTTTGGCTTTAGGCACAGATGGATTTGGGGGGATCCGTCTGTGCCAGCCTGTCCCCTGCATCCCCAGTGTGGCCTCCCTGCCAGGTGGGCTGAGCAGCCCCTGTGGGGGAGAGGTCGTCTTCCCACCATTTCAGCAAAAGCCTCAGACTCACTTTCATGGGTCTGTCTGGGTCAGATGCCCATCACCGATCGCTGTGATGGGCGGTGCAGACCGTGGGGAAGCCGGGAAGACTCGGGGTGCCCTCACCAGAGGAAGGGGTGTGGTTTCTGGAGAGGCAGGAGTGATCTGGGCCCGCCCAATACAGCCCTGGCAACCCTGAGTCTGCGGGGCTGGGGCAGCTTATGGGGGGCTGGGCACAACCAGAGACACAGTATGTCAGGAGGTGATCGGTGCTCTGGAAAAAACAGGTAAAGGGGTCAGAGTGAGGCAGGGGGCTGGGCAGGGAGGTCTTAGTGAGAAGGTCACCTTTAAGTAAAGCCCTGGAGGGGAGGAAATGTGCCAGAGAGATAGCTGGGGACAGAGTGTCATGAGAAGAGGGGACGGCAAGTGCAAAGGCCCGGAGCACAGCTGGACTGGGGTGACAGTGGGGGACACTGCCAAGAGTGTCTGGCTTCCACTTGGGGGTTTGAACTTAGTCCCTGCAGCTGTGGCCGGATGACAGCCACTGCCTAGGGGGCGGGTAGATGGATACAGCCCCCCACCCCCACCCCCAGCAGCTCCTCTGCCCCTGCTCGGCTCTGGGCACTTCAGCCCTCGCTCCAGGGCCTTCTCAGCATTGTCTTTTGTAGCTTCTTCCAAGGACTACTTCTTCCAAAAAGCCTTCCCTGCCTCCCTCCTGCACAGTGCAGACCCTGGGGTCCAGAGCTGGGGTCTCAATGAGGCTCTGCAGTTAGGGAGGGCTTCCCCGAGGAGGAGGAGCAGGAGGCAGTCGGAGGAGCATGGATCAAGGGCCAGAGAGCTCCCAATGCTCTCTTTGGAGCCCAATCTCCTCTTGAACCCTCAGGTGTCTTCCTCGCCAGAGCATGAGCCTCTGGGACAGGAACCACCTTCGTCTTTTCACCGCTGTGTCCCCAGTGCCCCGCACGGGCCTGAACACTCAGTGATGTTCAAGAAAGGAAGGGATGAAGGCACGAAGAGCATCTTCCAGGTGCTGCCTCTCCCTCTTCCCCTCCCTGTGCCCACTTCAGATTTGGCACCGTGCTGGGCTGAGGGGCCCCCAGAAGCCCACGCTCCAGTCCAGGAAAGCCATGTGTAGGAAGGAGGCGTGTTAGGAAGTGCGAAAGCGCGTGCTGGAGGCAACCGGCTTTTTTTTTTTTTTGGCGCCTACTCTCTATTCCAGGTATTGTCTACACCATGTAAATCCTATTTTACTGACATGACACCCATCTTGAAAGGAGGCTGAGGCTCAAGGAGGGGAAGTGGTGTTTTCAAGGAGACACAGCCGGCATCCATCCCACTCCACAGCCCCTCTGCATTCCACCTAAAACGCACGGCCTCTCCCGTCAGCAGAAAGTGGACCCCAGCTGTAGGCTGCCCCAGGGGCGGGCGGCACCGGGCTGGCTATGCAGGCAGGTGGTTAGCAGCCGGGTGGAGGGCGCCCTAGCAGCGTGATTGGGGTCTCAGGATCTTTTGACTCTGTCCCTCTGATGTGGGCCCTGTGTGCGGCTGGCTTTCCCTGCCCCCAGGGCAGTGTGGATGTTGGGGAGGCTTGGCCCGTGGTAAATGGTGTGGGGGCGAATGGAGCTTGTCTCCTGGGGCCCACTGGCCTGCTCAAGGTTTGGTTTTGTTTGGGGGGGATTTTTATGGTAAAATATGTGTAACATAAAATTTGCCATTTTAACCGTTTTTATGTATACAGTTCAGGAGCATTAAGTACATGCACAGTGTTGTGCAATCAGCACCATTATTTCCAAAATAGAGTTTTCATCACCCTAAACAGAAACTCTGTATCCATGAAGCAGTGACACCCCCTCCCCCCCGGCCCCTGGTGACCCTCCTGGATTTCCTGTCTCTGTGAATGTCCCTGTGCTGGAGACTGCGTAGAAGCGGACTCGCGCAATATTTGTCCTGTCGTGCCTGGCTTATTTTACTTAATGTGATGTTTTCACAGTTCATCCATGTGGTAGCATGCATCAGAATTTCATTCCTTTTTATGCCTAAATAATATTCCATCACACGGATAGACCCCGTTTTATTTATCTGGCAAAGTCTTTCAAAATGTAAACAATGAAAGTCAGTCACAACATTTTAAAATCTGGATATTTACATAATGGTGCAGATTTCTACTTTCTCCTAAAAACTTGGAGTGCATGGCCTGGTGCCTCACAGGTCCCATCTGCCCAGCTCCTTCCCTTACCAGACAGGGGTGGCATCTGAGGAGTGGGGGCGGTGCCACCACTGCAGCCAGCACCTGTGGCTCCCTGGCTGGGCAGCTCAGGTGCACAGCCCCGGGGCATTGGCAGCTCAAGAGTCTGGGCCGCCACCTGGGCTCCTGAGCTGGGAGGGGCCCAGGAACACCTGCCTGTGCATCCTCACAGCACCCAGGCCTCCTACGGGCTCACGCCTGGGGAGGCACAGGGCAAGGGGGTCCTTCCTCCTGGGAGAAAACCTGGTCGGGGAGGCAGGTGGTTGGGGTGCCACCTCTGGGCCCGTGCTGAGGGCAGTGATGGTTGGCTCCCTGTGTGCCAGGCGTAGTGCCCATTGACCCTCCTAGGAACCCCTCCTTCCAGAGGAGGAAGACATGGCCCTCCCAGGTCAAGCAAGTGGCCTGTTACAGGTGGTGCCGGGTGTGAAGTCACACCTGCAAGGTGGGCTAAGAATGGGCACCTGGTGGAGCTAAGAAGCGCTCAGACCAGGAGCCAGTATGTTGTCTGTCCAGCCTTGCAGCTCCTCGGTCCCAGCAGAGGCTCCTGAACCTCAGGTGTGGGGACTTCTCCAGGAACACGCCCTGCCCTGGTGGGAGGTGGGCAGCTCTCAGGACCGCCCCTGGGCCAGGTGCAGGAGGCATGAAGTATCTCTAGGAGGGGCTGGCACCTGCCAGGGTCGGGGCTGTGAGGCCCTCCTTCCTAGGGACAGCGGAGGAAGGAGGCCTGCTCTGAGGAGGCAGCGCCGAGCCAGGTTAACTAAAGTTTACTGAGCTGGAAGCAACAGGGCAGGCAGACAGCAGAGCCCAAGCAGAGGCCTGGAGAAGTGAGGTACAAGGGTGGCCAGTATAGTGGGACCTGGGCTGAGGGGAGGCTGCAGAGGTCATAGCACCAAGAACACACCGGACAGAAGTCTGGACTCTTATTCAGTGGGCTGTGGGGAAGAGAAGAGTGGTGATTAGGCTGGTGCTGGAAGAGCGGGGCGTGGAGACAGGACTGTGACCAAGGGGAGCTGGTGTGCTGAAGAAGGTCAGCCAAGGAGGCTGGTTGGGGGTGGGTGGAGGGAACAGCGTGGTTTGGCAAGTTGGAGGGCAGTTGGTGGCCCATTCATTTTCCTTGTGGTTCTGTACTGTGCTCTGTTGCCCCAGGAGGCTGGACCTTGGTGGTTGTCACTACTTCATTTCCCAGCCTGGGACCCCGCCAGCACGTAGTAGGTGCTCAGTAAATACTGCTGGGTAATTTGTTCCTTTCACAAACATGTAGATTAGTCGCTGGAGATACTGTCAGAAGAAAACCAGACCTATCTGTGATAGAGGAAGAGGGGCTGGGCAGGGAGGTCCCAGAGGTAGCGCGGCCGCAGGCCTGGACTCTAGGGTGTAGCTGAGCAAAGGTGGAGCTGCGGGGCGGTTTCCGCAGAGCCTGGAGCTGCCCTGCAGGAGGATGGAGGGAGCGATGGCTGCCCAGAGGAAGAGGAGGAGAGGAGGAGAGGCGGCTTGGCCCAGGAGACCTGCGGCAGCCCGGCAGAGGGGGAGGGGTGCCGCTGCGCGAGGCCTTTCCCATCCCCCTCTGCCTAGGGCCCGGGCTGCTTGACGGGCAGCCCGGCCCCGCCCCCGGGCAGGCGGGAGGCCAGCGATTGGTTGAGGCGCTAGAGCCGCTCGGTCGCCATGGGGACGCTCCGGAGGCGCGCGTGCCCAGTGCCCAGCACCAGGGACTAAATCTTCATAATCTGCCGACTGGGAGGTTGGGGGTGGGGTCGTGTGCGACCCTGGCCTGGGGGAAGGGGCTGCCTGGGATGCGGTCTGGGCTCCCTGTGGCCGCCCCTCCCCCAGCCGCTCTGGGTGCAGGTGCAGAACCGGCAACCACGCGGTACTCACCTGACAGTGACCTGGGGAGCTTGAGTGTGGCTTCAGCCTCTGCGCTCTCCGCTGATCAAGCAGGAGGCTGGGGCGGGGTGAGGGAGAGGGCCCTGGAATTTATCTGAAAATGTCTAGCCCCGTAGTTAAAGTTTGTCTTCCCGGATCCCCCAGGCAATGCTGTGCTCTCCGCAGCAGGGGGCGCCCTCGGCAGAGCTTTGTTGGACTGTCACCTCAGGAAAGCAGGATGGCCCACTGAGGTGCAGGAGGTGCAGACCCCAAACCCTGCAGCCTTGGCTCCCGGTGTCCAAGGCCACGTGGTCATGCACAGAGGGCAGATGGAGGGGTTGCCGTGTCTGTGCACAGGCTGCAGGATTGGGCTGGGCCTGCTTGCAGGAGGGAGCGGGTAAGGGGGGGAGGGGGGGTCACAATGGAGCCATCCCTCCCTCCTCAGGCAATGGAAGGAGAGATTGGAGGGCCTGCTGTGGGCAGGGGGTTCTGTGGGGAGAGCGTCTGAAGGGACAAGGCAGTGGGGAGCCAGGGAAAGAGGTGGGCGCTGGCCAGGCCCCAAGCAGCCTCTGGGGTGTCCAGAGGCCCCTGGCAGGCAGCAGCCGGGTAGGACTTGAGGCCGCAGCTGCTCACTCCAGACTGTCGAAGCCGGGCCTCTCGTGAGCCTGGATGTGGCGTTTGTGGGTGTGGAGTGCAGGAGACCACCACACCCTGCCCACTCTGCGACCACTCCGCTCCTGATGGCCTCAGCTTCTGGCAGAGGGACCCTGCCCCCACCTGCGGCTAGGGCAGGGCTAGCCTCTTGGAGCCTCTCAGGGGGACAGCAGTGCTCACCTCCGACACAGGGATGCTTGTGAGGGTGACACTGGGCAGGTACTCCCTGTCACTGCTGTGGCCACGATAGCCCGGGGGGTCTTGGGGCACAGCAGGTGCTGGGATGTGCCCTCACGCCCAGACCTCTTGTTCCAGATGACTCCTCCTCCGAGAGTGGCAGTGGCAATGGCTCCTCCACCCTGAACCCGTCCACGTCCAGCAGCACGCAGGGTGACCCTGCCTTCCCTGAGATGAATGGCAACGGCGCTGTGGCCCCCATGGACTTCACCGCCGCCTCCGAGGATCAGCCCATTAACCTGTGCGACAAGCTCCCGCCAGGCACAGCACTTGGCACGCCTTCCTACCCCTCGGACGGCTGCGGCACGGACGGACTGCGGAGCCGCGTCAAGTACGGGGTGAAGACCACCCCTGAGGTGTGTGGGGCTGCAGGCCCCGCTGCGCCGCGCGTCTCTTCCTGCGCGTCAGGGACGTGTGAGGCTGACAGGAAATTGTCTGTGCTCGGAGTTGTGACACCAAGTCCAGGGTGGTAGCCGTGGCGGCTGTGCTGTCACTTTCTTGGGGAGGCTCTGGAACGGGAGAGTACTCCGTGTGTCACCCTGAGCAAGGCCCTCACTCCTCTGAGCCTGTGTCCACATCTGAGGAGTGGGGTTGATGACCCCTGACTTAGTAGAGTTGGTGGGTGATGTGTGGCCTGTCCCCGTCCACCCCCAGAACAGAGTCTGCCACGAGTAACAGCAGAGAGTGGCCGCGTTCAGCAGAGGCCCCGGGTCTCACGTTTCCTGGCTGCTCTGCATGCCTGTCCCCATTTTACAGATGGTGCAGAAAAAGGATGAGGCCTTTGTGTGAGGCCACAGGGATATGGATGTGCGAAACTCAACAGAACAGGCTGACGGAGTGGGCGCGGGATGGGCAGGGCAGGCCCCCACCATCGGCACGCCCCTTGCTCTCTGGGGCCTCCCTCTCACTTCTGCAAGCTGCTGCTGGGCCCATGAACCCTCCTGGGAGCATTTTCCCCTGTCAGGGCTGGGGGCCAGAGGCGCCTTCTTGGAGCCCTGCTCCCTGGACGGTTTTCTCTTCAGCAAGAGAGGTGGTGCCGGTGCTTGCCTCTGATGGCGTGTCTCATGGGAGAGTTCGGTACAAATGGATGGGTGTTCAGTTGTTGGTATGTGTCTGAGATCAGGCCATGGAGAGGTACTGGCCAGGGTCCGACCTTCCCCTCTTTGACTGGGTCCAAGAGGCAGGCATAGCTGCGTCCGCAGTGAGCCGACACTGGAGAGAGTAAGTTTGCCATCACAGCCTCAGGCAATGTGTGTGGGCCAAGGAAGTAAGATGGGAGTCTAAACGCTACCAACAGCCCGTATCTTACAGGTTCTCTGTCTCTGTCTCCTCTGACCCTGGCAGAGGATTGGCTAGGGAGCAGCTTGGGAATGTGACTGGCCCAGGAGGTCTTTTGACTTCCTTTGCAAGGCTGGCATGACCCAGCACGAGGCTGCAGGACCTGGGCATCCCTGCCCCTTTTACTTTCTTTCTAGTTTTATTGAGAATAGTTGAAATACCTCACCTGCCCCTTTTAAAATGCCTATGTATGGATCAAGAGATGGGCACTAGGCCAGGGGCCCTGAGAGGGCTGACCCCCATGGGCACGGTCACAGGGTGGCAGCCACTGTGGGATCAGGCACCAGTCAATGTCCATCTTATCCGTTGGTTCACCAAGAAGAGCTGTGATCCCCTCTGGGCTGCCACGTGGCCACATCACAGCGTGTGACCTGCTGCTCTTTGTTTCCTGGGCCTGACTGCTAGATGTCCGCCTCCTTGAGGGCAGAGAGGGTACCACCAGGACGCTGCTGGTCAGGATCCCAATGAGTGAAGTCAGGACTCACCAAAAGCACAAACTTCCTAAAAGGCAGATGACAGTGGTCCTCAGAGAGCACGTGTGCCCCGAGGGCAAGGGGCAGGACATAGGGCAGGTGGGAACTGAGCCATAAAGGGTAACAGAGGTGGAGAGAAGTGGGGAAGTGCATTCCAAGGGGAGATGGGGGAAGGGGCTGTTCCAGGAGGCGCGCATGGGGCGGAGTAGAGGGCTGGGCCCTCTTCTCTGCTATAGGATGGGATGACTGCCCTGTGGGCCGGGCCTGAGCCCCTCTCCCCCTTTCTACACACTCAGTCTGCATTGGCACTCAGGGCATCAGCCAGGGGGCCGTGGCAGACAGGAGAACCCCGGCCCCGGAAGCTTTGGGAAAGTGCTTTGCCTGATGGATCTGTCGCCTTGGCTGGTTCCCTCTCCCAGCCCATCTGTCCCTCCTCCCTGGCAGACAGCACACTTGCCACTTTTGTGACAGCTCAGGTGTCGACCCGGGGTTGCAGTCCCTTAGGTATCAGGGAGGAAAACCCCAAAGCCAGAACAGATCTCGGCACAACCAGAAGAGGCGGGCTGGTGGCGGGAACCCTTTCTGTGGCTGTCTTTCCCTCACACAATGTGGCAGGTGCTGGCATGGGCACCACTGTAGAGTAAATCGCCAACACCCCCACTTAGTGCCTCTGGGGCACCGGGCCTCTGCGTGCTGTCATGAGCAGGCCTTCCTACTGCTGCCCAGGGAGGGGGGTGGGAGCATTGCTGTCCCATTTTACAGATGAAGGGGGAGCTGAAGGTGCCTTGCTCGGGCCGTGCAGCTGTGGCTTACATGGCAGCTGGGTATGCTCACCATCCCAGGCCCCAAGCTCGCCGTGGCCTGTTAGAGGCCAAAAGAGGGCCTGGCCTGACCTCTGTCGCTGGCCTTCTCTCAGTCCCCCCCCTATAGCTCTGGGAGCTACGATTCCATCAAAACTGAGGTCAGTGGCTGCCCTGAGGACCTGACGGTGGGCCGGGCCCCCACAGCAGATGATGACGACGATGACCACGACGACCATGAGGACAATGACAAGATGAATGACTCTGAGGGCATGGACCCTGAGCGCCTCAAGGCCTTCAACGTGAGCACCAGCAAGGGACGGGCGGGGCCGGGCCCACAGCCAGGGCCAGCCCTTCCCACAGCCCATGTCTCCCACAGATGTTTGTGCGGCTCTTTGTGGATGAGAATCTGGACCGCATGGTGCCCATCTCCAAGCAGCCCAAGGAGAAGATCCAGGCCATCATCGAGTCCTGCAGCCGGCAGTTCCCCGAGTTCCAGGAGCGGGCCCGCAAGCGCATTCGCACGTACCTCAAGTCCTGCCGTCGCATGAAGAAGAACGGCATGGAGATGGTGAGCCCCCTTCCCTATGCTCACCACTGACCTCCAGCGCACTCCTGGGATTCCTGGGCATCCTCTGGCCGGACACTTCAGCTCCCAGTGCCCCTGGAAGCAGGCACCGTGAGCCCTGTTTCACAGAGGAGGGAACTGAGGCCCAGAAAGATCGCACAGCTCCCTAGAAAACAGCGCCAGAGCCCAAACCCCAGCCCTGCACCACCCACCTCTGGGGCAGGGTCTCTGTGCAAGCCCAGGGCCCTGTAAGCCCAACACTGGCCCCCTCCCTGTTCTGCCTGCAGACCAGACCCACACCTCCCCACCTGACCTCGGCCATGGCAGAAAACATCCTGGCAGCTGCCTGTGAGAGCGAGACGAGAAAAGCAGCCAAAAGGATGCGCCTGGAGATCTACCAGTCCTCGCAGGTACTGCTCGCTGCCAGCCGCTGTCAGGGGTGTCCCTCCCGGGCAGGCGGGCAGGCGGGGGTGGGAGGGTGGTCATCAATCATTCCCAAGACACCCCGCTGACCCGCCCAGCAGGGCAGAGGAGCAGGGAGGGTGGTCCTCGGACAGGGGGGCGGGGAGGGAGTCACCATGGGGAGAGCTGAGGGTAGGTGGGGCAAGTTGCATGATCACAAAGGCCCTGCAGACCTAGGGAGTCTGGACTTCATCCCGAGCTGGGAGGGCCCTGAGAGTGTTTACGGCTGAGCAGGAACAGCTCAACTCTGCCCCACAGAGAGATGAGCCGAGAGGGGAAGGTGCTGGGCAAGGCAACCAGGGACAAGGAGCAGAGAGTCCCACAGGTCACAGCGCTGGGTCTCAGGAACTCTGGGACCACAGCCTTCATCCACCTCCATCCAGGGACAGTGGTCGGGCCTCCTGCCCCTGTGGTTCCCCAGCGCCTCCCTCCCCTCTGCAGGACGAGCCCGTGGCCCTGGACAAGCAGCATTCCCGCGACTCCGCAGCCATCACCCACTCCACCTACTCACTGCCAGCCTCCTCCTACTCCCAGGACCCCGTGTACGTCAATGGTGGCCTCAACTACAGTTACCGCGGGTACGGGGCCTTGGGCAGCAACCTGCAGCCCCCTGCCTCCCTCCAGACAGGAAATCACAGTAACGGTGAGTGCGCGAGACCGGTGGGCGCTCTGGTCCCTCAGCAGCGCACCGCGGCCGTGGGACCCGGCGGGGCAGGTCGAGAAGTAGATGTCAGCAGGAAACGGGACTCCTTCGTGGCCCAGCGACCTCCCCCATCTCATAATTTAGCCAGTCCTTAGATGGGAAGGCAAGAGGGCTTCAGCTGGTTAGCACAAGCAGCTCCCACTCCTTCTCGCCTCTGAGGGCTCGCTCCCGGGCTCCTTTTGTGGCACTGCTGGGCCTCGCCCCACTTCGCTCCCCCATAGGCCGCTGGGAGCACTGAGTTTCAGCCAGGCCTGCACTCTGCCCGGGTGGCATCTTCCCCATAGCCCGTGTTACCCTCAGTGACCAAGGCGCAGCGAGATGGTTGCTGGCTCAGGTCACACAGAGTGGGCCCCGGCCGCAGCTCGTGGCCTCACTTGTGAGGGGACGGTTCTTTCACCCACTGCGGCCTCAGCCTCTGCCCCGGCGGTGTGGAGCCCCCTATAGGTCACCGGGGGCAGTGGCTTGCTGTCTGTCTCCCGGCTCCACCCCTGTAAGCTGGGGACTCCCAAGGTGCTCCTGTCCCTCTTCCCGGGTGACTCTGGTACAGCCGGGCCACAGAGCAGTGCTGGAGAATCAGTCCCCAGAAAGACACAGATTCCCCTGTGGAGTTGGGTGCTGCCCTGAGTGGGGACTGGAGTGGTGACCTCCGGCCTGTTCACCCTGAGCCCGGGGTGGGCAGCAGCAGGGGAAGAGCGGGGTCTGACAGTGGGCCATAGCGGTGGCCTCGGGGAGCTGGCGGGGACGGGAGGTGACCTCAGGGCCTCCTGGGTCAGGCCCTTAGATATTGTTCTGTGTGCAGCGGGAGCCACACTCCTGTGCGGCACGTTTTTAAGCCGAGGAGGCCGTGAACGTGCCCCGTCTGCCCTTCACAGGGAGGCAGGAGGCAGGGGCAGTGTGCTGTAGGGTCATTCAGGGGCGAGAGGTGGAGCGAGCGTGATAGCAGCTTGCTGAGTGGGAAGGTGCTGCCCGCAGGCCAGGGCACCCTGGTTCTGGGTCTCTGCTGGACAGGCCTGAGAACTCCTCTCCAGCCCTCGTCCTTGTTCCTGGCCAGCGAGGGAGGGGGCTGGTCCCTACCCTTGGCAGAAACTCCAGGTACCCTCTGCTCACCTTGCCCCTATCACCTGAAAGTATGTGCAGGTCCCTGGAAGATTCCTCCCCAGGCTTAACTTCTCATCCCTTCCTAATGCCTCTTAACCTAAAATAAGAGGCTGCCTGGCCCTAATCCCCGAGGCTGAGGCCAGAGTGGCCAGCCACAGCGAGGGGGGAATGGCTGTCCCAGGCAGGCTGCTTTCCTTCCAGGAGGAAGTGCCATCTGCCAGCCCTACTGCATGAAGACAGGTCCCAGGGCAGGCAGGCTAGAACTCCTGTTGCACACAGGGAGTCTGGGGCCCCCTCCTTCCCAGGCAGCGGGCCAGGGTGCTGAGCCCCTTCTGAGCCATGTAGGTGGCCTGGCTCAGAGCTGCAGCTCGGCCCCTCCGAGGGCACTGGGCCTGCTGCACTCCCCACCCTGTTCACACCTGCAGAGAGCCTTGGAGGGAGGCCGCTGGCTCTGCCCCTGCACTGCCCGGGGTCTCGGTCTCCTGTCTGTGAGCAGGTTCCTGGTTCTGGAACCCTGGTTCCTTAGAGGTGGGTGGTGAGTCACTGAGGGAGAGATCAGCTCATTTATCTCCTCGTCTCGGGCAGTGTATGTCCTCTGAGCACTGGGTTTGAGTCCAGCCGTGGGAGGAAAACGACAGCAGTTGCGTGGCTGCAGGGACTCAGTCCCGCTGCCCTCCCCAGCAGCAGCCCTTTAAGTGATGCTCCAGTCAGTTCGGTGCCTTGGTTGGGCAGCTGCATGAGCGGCTCAGAGCTCCTCACGTGCTCATTAGGTTGTCCTCTGGAGATGCACATCAGCTTAGATAGGACCGGGCTCTGCCTGTCTTGCCTGGAGTACTGAGCAACTCGTGCCCACTCCTGCCCCTCCAGCAACCATCCGCCTGTAATCAGAACCTGAGGGAGGATGGCTCCAGATCAGATTGGCTGCAGGAAACAGGGACAGTCTCCTTTCTAGGCTGCTGCTACAACCCAGGAGAGACAGAAGGACAGCTCTGAACACAGGGGTGAAGAGGACAGACTTGGGGACTGAGGGAGGAAAGAGAGGAAGCCCAGGGCCGGCTCATACCAACTGTGGCAGGTGGCTCCAATCTTCCTCTGCCGTCCCCAAGCGTTGTCCAGAAGGGACCAGGAGCTGCCCCAGAGGGAACCAAACCTGCCCCCACCACACCCCCAGGTCCAGCCCATGAAGCATCCAGGAGACAGCAGAGGCACCCCTGCTCCCAGCGTGTCCCGGTAGCCCATTTGGCCACCACCATGGGAGTCAGCCACCTGCTTGGCTGCTGTTTCCAGCACTTCACAGCCCCATTCCTTCCTTCCGCGTTTCGTTTTAACAGACTTAACTGTTCCCTTGACTCTCAGTTCCAAGGATCTTCCTTAACAAGTTTCTAGGACCACCTTCTTGAAGTCCATGTTCTCTGGTTAGAGAGGAAATAACCCACGTGACAAATCGTCCCATCTCAGTTTCCAACTTCCTTCCTCATCCGGAGGCTGCACCAGCTCCCTTTTAGCAGCAGCCAAGTTTTCATAATTTCTCCCAAGATGTTACTTCTGATCTAGATGTCTCCAGTGACAAGAGCTTGTCCAACTCTCTTTAGAGCAGCCTAAAAATTGCCACTGTAGATGCAATCACAAGTGAAACTGCTATCAGAACCCAGAGCGTGGTGGGGAGCTGGCTGATAATGGAGAGCAGCCCACACGCCCCGTAAAGTCACCTCTGCATCCGGGAGGTGGGGGAAGGCAGGCGGAGTTGGGTCAGAGAAGGCCTCCCTAACTAAGGAAGCCCAGGCTCCCACACCCCCGATCCTCTCTTCTTTGGCTGTCTTCTTGCTGAACACCTTGAAAGAATGCTTTTCAAATTCTAGGAGCTTCCATGTCTTCTGGGAGCCTATTCAGAAAGCCCCAAAGCCCTTTCCCAGTGGGCCTCCCGCAGGCTGAGGTGCCCTTACACTGACAGCCCCTGGCACGGCTCAGCCCCACAGTGGCCTCCTCGCATTGCAGATGAGGGGTCTGAGGCTCAGTGGAGCTGAAGAGCTGCCTGTGGGGTGGCACAGCAGGCCTCGCGTCCAGGCTCGCTGACTCCAAAGCCAGCTGTCCATGCTATAGAGCTGGTTGGGAAAGGCAGAGAGGAGACAGAGCCTGGTCCCCCCCACCCCCCACACCCCTGGAACGTTTCAGAAGACTCCAGGCTCTCTCCTTGCTGCCACCCACTGGGGGCAAAGGGGAGATGATTTCCCTAGACAGACCTCTGGGTCCCGTCTTGCCTGTTCTGACCCTCATGCACCTACCCCACATGCCCTCCTGTCCTGGTGTTAACTGTTAACCTCACTTGGGCACAAAAGACCCCTTCAGAGTAAGGAGGATTCGAGGTGCTGCGGCGCACCAGAGAAGTCTGCACCCCCAGCACCCTCCTGCACGTGCACCTCCAGCCGCGCTCCTGCAGGTGGCCGGCCGGCACGGTGGGGCTGGTGTGGTGGCCCCGACGTCTTCCGCACAGCCCAGTGGGGCAGCCGGCCTCTTGTTCTCCTCCAGCTGGACAGAGTCCCTTCCTTGTCTGAGCACACGCATGGGTCTTTCTTTTCCTGAGCTTCTGGGGCTCCACTGTGGAGTCAGGGCTTTCTCTCTTGGGGGTGTCGGGCCCCTGCCTCCCTGCTGTGTCTGGAACACCCTCTCCTCTGACTGACAGCCGCCCTGTCAGGGGAGGACCCGCAGACACACCTGTGCCGTCCACCAGACATGCCAACAGCCTGTCTTACGGGCCTCGGCCCACACTTCCGTCAGGGACCACCAGTTCCCGTTCCAGCTCGGCTCACCAGGGTGAGGAGCATCTGGGAAGTTCCTTTGTCTTGCAGCCATCTCACCTGGAGACCAGAGCTGGGATGCGTGCCTGTCAGGGTGCGGGGGTGGGGGTCCTCATAAAGAAGCAAAGGTGTGATCAGTGCCAGGGAGCAAGGGTCGGAGCCCTGCTCTGCCTGACATCAAAGCCCGTGCCCCTGTCCCACGCCACCCTGCCCTGCATGCAGAGCTGGGTGCACACGGTTGCAGTGTGCTCTTGGGCAAACCTCTCAACCTCCAGGCCTCAGCTGCTTCTACCTGTCACATAGTGACAGTAAGGTCCCCTTCTTTGCAGATCACCCTGGGGATAAACAGAGAACCCCACATCATCTGCTGGTACCAGACCCCATTCTAGACACTAGGGTACAACCATCAAGACAGACAAGGGCCTCAGGCCCAAGTGCCTGCCCCACAGCAGGCCCCCTGGACAAAGTAAAGGATGACAGCGGCTCCCGGATGCCCTCCAAGGTGTCCGCTCCTCTCCTCACCCTCACTGTCCCTCTCCACAGGGCCCACAGACCTCAGCATGAAAGGCGGGGCCTCCAGCGCCTCCACCACGCCCACGCCCACGCCCTCCAGCAACAGCACCAGCAGGACCATGCCCACCGCCCAGCTCAGCCCCACGGAGATCAGTGCTGTGCGGCAGCTCATCGCCGGCTACCGAGAGTCCGCCGCCTTCCTGCTGCGCTCTGCAGATGAACTGGAAAACCTCATCTTACAGCAGAACTGACCCCAGCGGCACCTGGAGTGCACTACCCCAGGGAAGGAGGCTGTCCCCGCCCCGGGCCTGGCGTCCTGCCTCACCAGTTGGTACATTTTGTTTTTTGAAAGAGGTGGGATCCGAAAGAGCTGTTTCTAGCCACACTCCAAGCACCTGAGACTTTGGGCACAAGGACACTTTTTTTTGGAATCTCACCACACGGGTGCTCTGACCTGCTTGGAAGAGGCCGTTGGGGCAGCTTTGGAAGGGCTGGGGCTCCCCTGACAAGGCACTGGGGCCACAGCTCCATTTAGAATCATCTTCGTGGACCCTGAAGTTAGAATCCCACCCCCAGATAATTACCTTTCAAGTCTTAGGTGAGCAGAATTGCATATTTATTGAGAAAAACAAAGTGGACCCTTTCTTCCTCTCCCCTTAGTAATTTATTTTTCTGAAAATGGATTCTTTTGTGTTTGTACAGATTGCCAGTCTGTGTCTGTCTGATCAGAAGGCTGTATCCCCGTGACTAACATTCCATATCACTACACTGGCGTGGGCTGGGGCCAGCGGGGCGGGGGTGCGGTGGGGCTGGCTGTCCCTCTGAGTGCCCAGCACTGCCAAGCAGGAGGACCTCACCCACAGCCACTGCAAAGCAAAGACAAACACAAACGGCTCCCCTCCCCGTCCCTCAGAAGCCCCAGTCCCACGGCCACCTGCGTTCTACCTCACACTCCAGCATGGGCTTTTCCACAATGTGCCCTGAGCCTGTACTGTTCTGAATGGCTGTCCCCCAGCTCCCCACACCATGTGTCTGCCTGGGAGGTAAGTCCAGATGGGTGGCGAGGAGCTGGAGCCCAGAGAGGACCTTGGCCCCGGCCCTCCCCGCTGCTCGACAGGACAGAGTACTGGGAGCTGGCAGCCCGGCAGCAGGGCCCTGCCCTCACCCCGCCCCCAGGGAGCCAGGTCTGAACACTTCTCTGCATGGGCCCAGGCCCCTCAGACACCTCCCGGGAAGGCCCCTTTCTTCAGGGTGAGCCCCCGGCTGTCAGGCAGCCACTGAACAGGAAAGGCAGCTGCCAGCTCCTGGGCGAACTGCGGTCCCCGTCCCCTGCTCCCATGGTTGGAGGAGAGGGGCTGTCAACAGAAGTGGAGAAGCCACTTGGGTTCTCCTAGGACCAGCCCTTCTTCCAGAGGGACGAGTCCTGGAAGAAACCCATAATCCCTGGAGTGTGAAAAAGGGCAAAAAGAAAAGGCTGGCCTGGTTCCTCCCTCCCCGACAGGCACTTCCTCTTGCTCAGTGCAATACCTACCAGTGCTGCTAAAACCAGGGATTCGCCCAGACCTCAGAAGGCCCACGGGGCCTCTCCATGCAACACTCCGTAGCCATGACAGCAGCTCTCTGCTGCCCGCCCCTGCCCAGAGCTGGCAGAAGCCCTCTGTTGCCTTTCCTCCCTCAGAGCAAAGAGGCCCCAGGGGAGCCAGGGCCAAGTGGACCCTCAGATCGAGAGCCACTAAACCCCAAAGCAGGCACCCCCTCCCAAACCAGCTTTTCTGCAGCCAACTGCCTCTCGGCACTGTGGCAGACCCCCTCAGGAGGGGCAGGGAGGGGGCTCCAGCATGGATTCTGGATCTATGACTGAGCTCTGGCTCCCGGATCCAGAAACTCCGAGCAGTAGGGTGCCCCACCCCGTGCTTACTTGTAGCCCCTAGAGGTTGGGGGTGGTCTTTTATCTCTCAAGTGGCCTCCAACACCCCACCCAGCCACGCCACCTCTGCCTTCCGTCTGACCAATCCCCAGGCCACTGGTCAGGGCCAGGACACCCGAGACTCCCCCTTAGCACAGCACAAGCTCCAGTGCCCAAGGCCTCTCCCACACCCAGCCATCCACATGTCCAGCCCCAACCTGCTCAGTACTACTCCCAGACCTTTGAATCTGTGTAAATATTTATTTTTGTGTGTGAACAATACTACAAAGTAATCAGAAGATCTTTTGCAAAATGTTACCCCAGGCAATTTGTGAAAATGTTAAAAACTGGCAGAGACAATCGCCGCCTTAGAATTCTTGATATCAATTGCTTACCATGTCATTTCTCCTCCTGGAGGCAGTACCCAAGCCAGGCACAAACGGTTTGCTTTTTTTGACAGACAGGAGAGACTGGGGAAGGGGCTCCCGCCGCCACCCGCACAGGGGATTAGCTCTAAGAATCAGCATAAGCTATGGTTTGAAGTCACGCTTTTCTGAGTTCAGGCTGTCCACGCCGACCGCCTTCAGCTGGCCGTAGATCTGCGGTAAGAAGTTGACAGAGGAGGGCAGCGGACGCCAGTGGTAGAAGAGCCCTGGGCTTCCCCCAGCGGCCCCTCCAGCACAGGGAGCTCCGTCATGTTGACCTCACCTCTTGGGGGACTCCTTCCTGGTGAAGCTACACATGAAGCCCTGGTGATGGCAGATCAGGAGCGAGCTGCTGTGAGCAAACGGCATCCTTCAGTCCGGGAACTCGCTCTGTTTTGCGTTTAAAAGCAGCTTCCACCCATCCCTCTCCTCCTGACCTGGAGAGCGCCAAGCAGCCGGTTCTGCTGAACACAGCTCGCCCCCGCCGGCCCACCCGCACCCCAGGGACTGCCTTCTCCCAAAGGGAACTTCCAGCGCACTGCCCCACAGCCACGTAAAATTCTCACGGAGGGCCTCAGGGCACAAATTAGTCATTTGGGATCCTAAATTAAAAAGGTAACGTGAGTGTCGACTACACCAGTTCCAGAGTCTTTGCAGGGGCTACTCCCCGAGAAGGGCAGTATCGGAGGAGGATGGGAATTCGGTCTTAGCGGTGGATCATCTGGTCGACCAGGAATAGTGTAACCCATCTGAAATTCATTCTCCTGTCACCACTCATACAAACAGTTTATCCCCAAGGACACTTGAGGGGGAGGGGGACAGGCAGGGGTTAGGAAGGTTTTAGAGGTTTCAGACAGGTGGAACCCAGCCACCCCGATTCCCAAGGGCCACTTTGACTCCAGGGGTGGTTACAGGATCAACTACCAGTTCATTCTCAAAATGCTGCTTTGAACTCAGAGGGTTGATACTTTTAATTTGTAATTTTTTGTAAAACTTTTTACAAGATAGTAAAGTATTTCACCAGAATACCAGTTTCAATCCGTCCATGGTCTGATTTTTATATAATTTAGTGGTGCTTTAGAAACTTTGTTTTGTTGTTTCTGAGCTGAACAGCTCACTCCTTTTTTGCCTGTATCTACCTAAGACCAATGTGAACCTTTGTATTTTTGCTCCTAATTTTGGACTCAGTGAAAGTGTACTGTTTACATGTACAGATGCCCCAGTCCCCGTGTGTCCTGCAAGACTCGAGGGGAAGGTGCACCTCACTAAGCTCACCTGCTCAGCAAAGCCACAACACAGAAACCTCTCACTTTTTACCTGTTTCCACCTAAAAACAAAATCGAAAAAACTACACCACAGAGAACACAGATTTGCTAAAAACAAAACAAAACAAAACTTTCCTAAGCTCAGAAAAATCTCATGTGCGTGGCGGATGGCCCACATGCCTTTGTCCTGTGGTCCATTTAGAAGCAGGGGTCAGAACAGAGACGTCCCATGGCCGCTGGGGGGGGGGCACGGCATGGACGCATGAAGAGGGACAGCAGCGCCGCTCTGCAGAGCTGTGGGAGGGAGCCAGTCCTCCTGGCAGCCTGGGAGCGGGACCTTCAGGGTCAAGCCACCCAGGATTTAGGGACAACCCAAGACGTTGTCATTCCTCTGGCATAACTTAGACGTGTTTTAGACGAGCACGAGTTCCCCCTCTGAAAGGAGGCTTTAAGGCTTTCCCGTGCAGCTGGACAAGCAAATCTTCAGGATTCCCCTAGAGGCAGCCGTTCATGAGGTATCACCTCTGGGGAGGGGCAGGGGGCTCCAGACGGTAAGCATGTGGCACTTAAGGCAAACAGTGGAGGGCACCAACTTTTAAAGGTGACTCTTTATTAATCAATGGCTTCACCTCTAAATTATATTTTTACAGATATGCACCTATGCAACTTAACGTGGCTCTTCTAAGCAGGTGAGGACTTCCTCCTCAATGCTCTATAAAAATTATTTGTGTTCTATATAGTGAGTTTTTCCAGTAAATGTGGCTTAATATTTTAATTCTTAGAATGTGTCTTCTCTATGTGATGCAACTAAATTCTGTTTTGTTTGTGGAATGACTAGCACAGGCCAACTCCCTCTGCCCTCACTTAACAAAAGACCAATGAGCTGTTAATCAAGCTGTATCTCCATGGTATTACTTGCTAAATGCACTGATTTCATAAGTATGTGGAATCCTTTTTCTTTTGAATCTGTATATCATATATAAGACTGAATCTACTTAATAAACACTGAATAACAAACTGAATGCTTTATTTCCACTTTGTCCTCTAAATAGCAGCACTGCCAGCTAGTTCTCTGCTTCCAAATCTAGTTTGGCATTGACATACCTTCCTACTAGTAGATTCCACTTTTCCTAGCCAGCAAGCTACACACAGAAGGTCCCCAGTAAACTTTCTTGAACAGGTGAACTTGCCATTTCTTTTGGCACCCAGCCCGTTAGAAAGGGAAGCAAAGGAACCTTCACTGGTCCCTGTCAAGCACCCAGCGCAGGCGTGCACCATGCTGAAATCTCGCAGTCTCCTTCCCAGCGAGGTGCCCTTGCCCCCACTTACGGATGAGGGAGCAAGGGCACAGTGGGCGCACCCCTCACCTAAATTAAGCCAGTGACCCAGCAAGGTCTGAAACGCAGCGGTGTCCCTGCAAACCACGCACCCTTCCCACTCCCCTCACCCCGGTGCCCAGCTCTTGAACGGACTGAGAGCAGACTTGCCCACCAGTCCCTCAGCGCTGGGTGAAGCATCCCTGGGCCCGCACCTTCTGTATTGGACAATGCCTTCCACTCAAAACCCCAGATCCCACCCTGAATGAAACAAAAGGGCTGCTTTTTCCAAAGGTTTACCTATGCACAGACTGTTTTTCATCCTACATGTATCTCTTAGGTTAAACTTTAAGGAAAACTTGCAGGAGTATGGCTGGGGACAAACCTGATTGTCACGAGTTTAAAAACAACTCTGTGTGAGTTAAAAGCATAAACATAAGTTTTACTGTTAAAATTGCATGTGTGTGTCTGTGTGTACACACACACAGAAACACATACCATATGGCAGCTGTTTTTTAAAACACTTACTTTTTGTAATGGCAGAAGAATCTTTTTAAAATGGAAATTCTGTGCAGTAGATAAAAGGAGAGGAGCCAACAGTTTGAAGCCACTGCACTGAGGGGGTACACCCTGGCTCAGACTCCTAAGGATGGTAGCAAGCACAGTCAGAGCAGAAGATGGCACCTCGGTGCCTCACCTTTTCACGTACGTGGAGGGAGGACCGAGGGCAGCAAATCCTCAGTAATAGCATGAAAGTGCCTGTCCTACCGGAACTACTGCTGCTGAGAGCCACTAAGGGGCCTTCAAAACCCCACAAGCTGGGGCGACATATCCAGAACCCAGACCTACGGCACGCCAACCACCCCGCTGACCCGGAAGGCACTTACCTCCTGAGGAAGGCTCGTGGCTCCGTGGGAGCACTGAGATCCGAGAAGAATCACTGAGGGCAGAGCAGTGCTACTGGATCCCAGTCCAGCTTCTTTAAACGGGGCTCCAGACCACTGTTGTCAACAGCGTACAGCAGAACATCAAATGGTAATGCCCCATGGAACAGTAAACCGAAATTTACTCGGCGACAAGACAGGGGACCCTCGCTTCACTCAACGAAGGCAAGGGGAGAGCATGCAGGTCACTGCGTTTTTTAAAGTAATTTAAAATGCACGAGGGTAGCTTAGCAGGTACAGGAAACCTAAGAGGAATCCTTTGCAAAGTCATCTCTCCCCCCTTTGATCTTGTGTATCAACCCAGGTTTTATTAGACGCATTATCAGTCAGGGGGCTCTTAAATGAGGGGCCCGGCCACCTAGGGAGCTCGTGAACTCTCTGGAATAGTACACACAACTTTGTGTGCACATGCATTCCTAGGGGGAGAGGGTCCAGAACTTCCATCAGGCTCTCAAAGGAGCCCGCGTTCCCTGACAGGTTAAGAGCCACTGCAATGACAGCTGTCTTTCCGTTACTCTATTTTCCCTACAGAGCTTTTGTCTACACCTTTTGGTAGTTAGAGGTGTTCATTCCAGGCTTTCAAATTGATGCACAGAGACAAGAGGAAGCATGGAGCACAGTCAACGTTTGGTTTCATGTTAATCCCCAAGGTCACAAAGCCCAGCCTCTCCATCACTTTAAACAGCGCCCACACAAAAGGGCAACACGGCCTGTGCCACCTCCTCCTCTCAGGGCACGGGGCAGGCAGACGCTTTGGTCCCCCAAGGCCCATGATGGATGCGGGCTACTGTACTGCACACACACACACACCCCTCCCCCCTGACAAGCAGGGTCTGACTTCCTCAAGAGCAGGCTGGACATAAAACAAATTAACGTTACCTCACCAGGCCAGTAGGGTAACACTCTTTCTGTATTCTGAATCATTAGGGTTCCTTGTCCTTTGGCCCACGAATAAGATAAGCCTCCCCTGCCAAGCACTCAGTCTCTAAACACAGGACTGTGGACTCAACAACTGCAGCATGAGGCCAAAGCCAGACGTCCACTTAGAACCCACACCGCCCCTGAGCACGACAGCGAGGCCCCCATCTGGGGCCTCCCTCTCGGGTGAGGGTCAAGCAGATGGCAGGAGCCGTACAGATTGTCCGGGCCTGGTGCAAGCTAACAGTCTGCAGTACTTCCTACGTGCCAGACACTGACAACTTTAGGAAGCAGGAACCACTATCCTCACTCAGAGACAGGAAGGTTGGCAGAGGCCGAGTAACTTGCCCCGAGCAGAGCTGGTGGGCAGCACGGCCTGTACTAACCCACTGCCCATCCCACTCCCGATGAGATACAGCGGGCAATGCCAGCTTCCAACCCTGGGCTCTAATGCATGCTAAGCTCCTGCACAAAGTGGGCAAACGGATGCCGTGACACAGAGACACAAGTACACATCACCCCCCACACAGCCACCTACCCATAATTCCTCCAACTGCACTTCTATCAAACAGCAGCACCACAAAACCGCAGCCTGAACTGTCCCAAAAAGTTTTCCACCACATATAAGTCTATTTTCTCTAACTCACAGGAAACAAATTAATGGATACATACTTCAATTAACCTTTACTTCCTATCATTTGGTTTTTTCACTTTTGGCGTATTTATACACTAAGATAGTTCCTGATAAGCACAAAACCATATATTTAAGTACTCCAGATAAGTCTGAGGACTTGAACCAAGCAGTTAACCCCTGCAGCCTCCATCCACTCAGCCTCGCTCGAGTAGCAGCACGCCCCACTTGTGCTGACACCTCCCTCGCTGCTGCCCGCCGCCACGCAGGGAGGCGCTCGTGTGACAGCCTTTCAAGGTGGGCACCGGCCACCCACCCCCTACAGAGCATCAGCTGCTGGGAATCTGTGCAGCCATCTCAGTCTGTGAGGCGGTGGGATGAGCAGCTCTGGAGGGACGTCACAGCTCACAACTTTGGTTCACAAGGGGGAAAGCACCCGCACGGCTTTCACTAGCTTTCTGCTTCCAGTCACAGTGGGAAGTTCACCAAACCATGCACAGACTAAAAACTAGCGATACTGACAAGTTGTGCCTTTAGGACGAACCTCACGAAAGAGCTCCACAGACAGAGCATTAGTTGCAGAGGCGACGTGAAATGAGCTGGCACTGCTCCTTCAGTGCAGCTTCTGCCCACCAACTTGACCTGCCTTCCCACCCCAGCGGGGCGGCCACAGAAGATGACTGAGACCACAAGTGCAGGTTGTACAGGTTTATTTTTCCAATACCACAAGAGACATACAAGAGCAGTGCTTTCCCTGGCAGCCCCACGGACCAGACCAGTTTCAAACTGTGCCCTAGAGTGGCCACAAAGGTCACAGCAGAAGGAAGAAGAGGATCAAACAGGCTTGGGCCTCTGCTCCCCGTCTTTGGTAAACAGACTCTGAAAGTTGACAACTTGGACTCGGCCAATACCGCACTTAAATCACCACATCATTGCCAACTTCTCACGCATGCTTCAGGTGACAGAAACGCCACACTGGATGAAATGGGGGGGAAAGAAGGCCTTTCAGATGATATCAGACTTGCTGAAGTCATATCAACTTTATACTTCATACAGAAGCACTCACACAGGGAGATCTAACTAAACAGGGAGGACTCAACTGCAACGGTCGAGGCAGGAAGCAGGGTGAGGGAAGACAACCGTGGAGACAGCGATTTGCTGGAAATGTGTTGGGAGAGAGGCAGGAAGCAGGCATGGCTGTTTCTTCTCCAGCCTGCTGTCAAAGGTATGTCAAAAGGAGCCCTATGGCGCCAGGAAAGCATGGTCCCAGGTATTGCTGACAAGCGGTGACCCTGGAGCCAGGTCTGGAAGGCCCACCTAGGGGCTGCCCAGGGCACTCACCGTTGAATCCAGAAGCACTTAACACTGGTGGTGGTGATTTGTCACATATGACAGTGAGCAGCCAGTGGAGGTTGGAGGAGGAGAGATGTGACGAGCAAGACGCATTTGCTCAGAAGCGTGCGGGCGGGCTGAATGTGGCTCTGCGGGCTGCAGCAGGTCCACCAGGTGTCCCGTGACAGGGCACCGGGCCAACCTGGCAGATCACAAGTCAATCGTTCCACCCTCATGTCGAGTGGAGACACGCAGTGGCTCTGACACAGGTGGAGAGAAGTCAATCACACCACTTTAATGCAATGATGCCGAGGACATAAAATAAGAGACGCTCATGTTCTCTGTACAATACATCCATTTACAGAATTGGCGAGTACTGTGTACAACATATAAATACATGATAAAACATTAGAGGTGCATAGAGCATACTTACAGAAGCCAAAAAGTTCACTTTATACATCCAAGGATAGAGTTAAAAATATAAAAATAAGAAACACACACTGCTTTGAAATGTAAAATGACTTTCACATACACAGGTGCGTACACAGGGAGATGCCCACTCCCATAGAGTCCAAAGTGATGGAGAGTGTGTCAAGCAGAAGAATTCACCTGCCAAACGTCTGGACATCTGACTTATAAGGTCTACAGATAGCATTTTAAGAGGAAGGACGACCCTATGCCCGACCCCATTGTCCAAGCAGATCTATCCACGGTTCCAAAAGCTCCTGTGGGCCAGCAGACTGTACTGAGACAGGAGTCCAAAATTTGCTTCAGCAACAGAACCAAAGGTCAAACTGGCTCCGTCAACTGGCAAATGACTGAACTGTGACCCTGAGGTCAGCAGGTGCTTGAGCCCCCTGGTGGGCACTGCTGGGAGTAACTTTAACCTTGGCTGGCTTCTTCCCCATCAACTCTCCAGACAGAGTAGAAGGAAAGATGGCAGGGAGGGCACCAGGGGGCCAGTGGAAGACTGACATTTCTACTCAGTTCAGGTAGGTTAGTTCCCTTGGTAGAGAACACAACCTTCTTCAGTTTCAAGTCCCTCTGGGTGTCAGGCAGGCTCCCCACCACGCCACACCAGACTGTCTGTCTGAGAGCTCGGGCTGGCCGGCCGGCCTTGGGCAGCCCAACAAGTTGCCCTGCAGAAAACCCTTCCAGCGAGACCAGAAGGGTGAGTAAGTGACAGAGGGGCTTTAGCACTATGAATTTTAAGGAGAAGCAAGAGTGCTCCCGCCTAGAGAGAGAGTCTGTTATATCAACGATATTCTGTATACAGATTTAAGGTCAATCATTATCAAAATACACACACTAAATATACAACTTTTCCCATGGCCATAATTTATTATCTCACCACAAGGCACAATACACAGAGCTTTGAGGGTCCAATACAGTCATCGTGACAGAATGCACCACAGCCCTGGCACATGATCATGGCTTTCAGGCTGCACGCACACTGGAGCGAGATGCTTTCCACCGTGCTGCTGTCGGTGAACATTTGTAAGGAGAGTGATGCACTGTGGCTCGCACCAAAGTTTGCTTTGTGGCTCAGCTGCACCACACTTCCAGCAAGGCCTCTGGGAAAGGCGGGGGAGCTGGAGGGATAATTAAAGCTGGTGGAGCTTAGCTGGAGTTTGGAAAGCTTTCCATAAAATGCCTGTTTGATGTTGAGTTGGGAGGGGATGGAAGAAGGCTCCAGAGGCTGACTGAGCCCTTTCCCAGGCTCTCGGGGTAATTTCCAGAAGGGCAGGTCAAGGACAAAGGGCATCCCTTGCAAGTGATCCACCAGCTCTCGAGTACCAGGCCCAGCTGCATTTCTGTTCTCTGCATTCGCCTTGAGAGGGCTCCCCCCAAAAGTCTTCTCGCTCTTGACACTGCCAACAGAGGCCGGCGGTGGCTTCGGAACCCAGTCTTCCCTGGCCGTCTGTACCCCACCAGACACGGAGTTTTTGCTTGGCCCCAACTTCCTACTAGGAAAACCGGGAGGGGCATCGGTTGGCAGTGCCGTTGGTTCCACAGGCCTGGGGCACTGAGGCACTGCAGCCCCATTCCCAGAGCCGAAGAGCTTCTTCCCTTGGCCTCCAGCACTGTTCTGATCACCCAGGGCCCGGCCTGTCTGGTCCGGACCCAAGGAGATCACATTTGGAGATGAGAAAGGGGCTCCCGAGGTAGTGAGATTTCCTGGACTTTTGCCTGGGGCGGTACTTGAATTACCGCACTGGGGCAGGTCACCGGCTTCCTTCTGATCTTCGAAACTACAGGGAGAGAACCGCTCTTTGGACTCTACTTCCACTCTCCCAGAGGCAGCTGTTGGATTTGTCACTGGACACAGAGAGTCTAAACTTGGGACTGTCTTGGAAATCTTTTGGGGTGCTCCAGGAGCCTGCGCGGGCTCCAGCCTGGCAAGACCAGTGCTTGCTTCACGGCTCTCAGGCAGGAGCGGCTCCTTCAAAGCTCTTAAAGAACTGGGGCTGCTCCTGCCAACCATGCAACTGCTTTTCCCAGGATCTTGCAAAGGTCCCATCCCCAAGGAGCCACTGTAGCTCTGCTCTTTCGTAAGTGGGAGTCGTGGGGGTTCGGGTCTGCTGCCACCGAGGGCTGGAGGAAGAACCTTTTCTAGGGGCAAGCTGCCCTGCAGCAACTTCATCACGAGTGGGTTGGTGACCTCAACTGAGGACTCAGGCCTGCCCAGTGACACAGGCCGTGGCTGGTACTCGGTACTGGCTAGCAGCAGGGAGTCTGGGATCTTTGGGGGGACTGCACAGACGCGAGACACCCAACTCTGAGAAGCAACCATCCCTTCTGTCCTTGTAACCAGATTCGGGTCACCATCCACCTTGGAGAGTGAGGCAGAGCAGTCCCAACCATGTTTCTCATCCTTGTCCACCACCAAGGATCTCTTCATCACTGTGGCTTCACTAGCGTCAGCCTCACTGCTGTCCTCAGAGAGAAGGCCTTCAAAGTCAGAGGCTGTGTCTGTGGACTCGCTGTGAGGACTCAGTGCTTCAGAGTCTCCATTGATTTTCAGCTTTTCAACTTCCACCTGTTTGCAGACACTGCCAGTGCTGTCGATGCCCCCTCGAGACAGCACCGTCCAGAGTGAAGGAAAGTCAGCAGGGAGATGTAGACCCCCCTCAGCTGTCAACTCCTCAGGCGACGCAGGAAGGAGGGGAGCAGCATTCCCCCACTCTTCTCCCGCGTGGGGCTCAACAGCTGGGATGTTTCCTCTGGAGCTGAGTCCAGGCTGTCCCGCCGCCTCGTCGTTTGACAGGCTAAGCCTCCAAGGGGCAGCACCATCGGAGGCAGGAGCCTCGCTTTTCAAGTTTTCTTGTCTAGTAGCACTTTCCCTCACGGGTAGGCATGAGTCACCAAGTCCTAATTCGTCATCAAATTGTCTGTCCTGCAGGCAACCAGCCAATGACGATTCAGGGGTGGAACTGGGGGTCATATTCACAGGATCCTTCATGGTGGGATTACTGTCTAAAACCTGGCCAGTTCCTTCTTCTAATACAACATCCCTCGCTAGAGACTGAATAGGACCATTCTCTGGGGGAACAGTGGGTCCTCGCTCCTCATTATTCCTTTTCCAGGACGTGGTACCAGACTCACATTCAGTTCTAACATCCAGAGGCAACGCAGGTTGCTCAACTAATCTCTCAGGTGCTGGAGTTTTGGAGGATAGTGGGGGTAAAGCCTGGCATGGCTGGTCCCCAGTGGGAGCAACGGGGAGCTGGGAGGCATCTTCCAGCACACTTGTGAGGACATCTGGAACCCTCTGTAGTGTGCAGCTCTCCTCCTTTTTGAGAGAAGCCAGGTCCTCTCTCCTGGCTCTGGATACGGCAGTTCCAGCCTGGGTATGCTCCCCGTTCAGAGGACAAGGCGGCAGTAGTTGTGCTCGCTGTAGATCTGACGCACACTCTCCAGGAGTGCTTGGGGCTCCTCTGGACTTAGGGTGGCCACAGGCCTCACCACCATCACCACTGCTGCTGCCTCTGCCACCTCCCTCATCGGTGGCCCCGCCGCCACCTCCACCCGGGCCACCCCCCCCTCCGATGGCAGTGGCAGCCTCCTCTCGATGGCAGTGGTGGCCTCTCGCCCCTCGGACCTGCAGAGCACGGGCTTTAATGTCTGCGAGGGTCCTGGCGCCAGTCCAGCCCCGGCAGGAGGACTCCGTGATGGGGACGATGCGGGGGCATATCTGGTAAGTGGGCTGACCTTTAACCACCCAGGGTGGTTTGATACGTGAAAGTTGAATCTGCAAGAGAAGAATCAGAAAACAGTTTTAATTGACTGGGTGACCTGACCTAGGAACTGAAAAGCTAAATTGGGACTCTAGTAGCTTAGGGGTTATGGCCTAGAGAATCAAATCATTTTCTTTAAAAATGAAATAATCACAGTAAAATGGCTGTCCATGGCACCACATCACTCTAAGATTCTGCTCAAGGGCTGTTCCATGCCACATTTCTAAATTTAATTTCGGGTGGGACTGCGTTAGTCACTACACAAAGATCTAATACCACCTAATAAAAGATTTAAAAATCCCAAAGGATTTTGACCTCTAGAGATAATTTCAACAGAGTGAACAAAACAAGTGAGGAAGAACAGAACTTCATCCCCTGATCGTCAAGTCCGTCTCAAGAACGGCTCTCTTGAGGAAGGTTCTGCACTCCCACACAATTAACACAAGGGCCCAGGGCCTTCTGTCCTGCGAGCGTCTCCACAAATCTCCTGACCCTCACAAGGAACCTGGCCCCAGGGCAGCCAGGGATCAAACAGCGTCCTACCCGGATGGGCGGGACTTTGGGCTCCTCTTTGGTGGGCTGTGGCTTTTCGGTGTGAACACTTTCAATTGTGTTACGAAAGGACTGACGATCTTCAAGCCGGGGCTTCTTTTCGGGAAAGGATGCAGAGGCTGCCTGCTCAAAGGATTTCCTCTTCTGATCCTTGGGTTCCTGGTCCACAGTCTCCTGAGGCAAGCTGGGAATTCTGTCTAGAGATGCAGAGGCACGTGCCAGGTCATCTGGATTGGTCTGGATCCGGGAAGCCACAGGTTCCGCTGGGAATTCGGGACTCTCTGGGTTTGATGCTGTAGATGTGCCTGGCCTGTGGGGACTGCCCACCCCTGCTGAGTCGGTCTTCGCCTCCCCGTCCTTGAAGAGGGGCGTGTCTGGTGCCACAGACTGTGTGTCTTTAGCAATCCCTGCTTGTTCTGGCTCCTGTTTTTTGTACAGATTCCTTCTGGCTCTGGTTCGGAGATCTGGCCGAGAGCGTTTCTTGAAATGCCCATCTCGCTGCCGAGTGGCTGGACCACGCTGTGCCCGTGCTGATTCTCCTGGGACATGCAAGTCACTCTTGATTTCAGCCTCCTCCTGGCCCACATTCTGCTGCAACGACTCTTCTTTGGTCAAACCCAATCTGCAAACCAAACTCACACCATCAGTTACAGGGCAGAGAGCATGTCGGTCTCATTTTTTTGAATAATAAATACACACCCAGATATTAGATATCTCAGAACAAAATAAATCTGCATGTTGCATAACAGGGACCATAGAACAACCCACATTAGCTGCCCTATGAATGGCACTAAGCTAAACGAGCTGAGTCACTGCAAACTCCACATTCTCACCCAACGTATTAGTGCGCATGACTTTGAGAACGTCTGCTTCTATTCACCCCCAAAAGCCCAGACCAGGAGTCACAGCACCAAGTGCCTTACTTCTGTCCATAGTAGTCTTCAAAGAACTTTTCTTTCCATTGTTCCACCTTCTTTTCCTTCTCCATTTCCTGTCGTATCCTGACTTGCATCTCATGAGTGAATTCGCCTAGAGAGAAATAAAACTTTTCAAGTGTGTGCATTCGGGATATTAATGTCCATATTAGGGAAAGCCAAATCTGCAGTGCTACCATGTCAGGAGTTTTCAAAATACATGTGACTTCAGTGATCTTGGAGACTGTTTTTAACCCTCACCATCCTCTTCAAGCTGGCTCCTATCTCCTCCAGAGGATCGCTCACATCACGCACTTACTCAGGACAGAACTAACACATCTATTATAAGGGCAACGTACTCCTCCCTAGGGTAATCAGTCATTCAACAGCAAGCATCACACTGATCAAAAAGCAAAACAGGGGCCCGGCCCCGTGGCCGAGTGGTTAAGTTCGTGCGCTCTGCTTCGGCGGCCCAGGGTTTCGGCGGTTCAGATCCTGGGCACGGACATGGTACCGCTCATCAGAAGCAGCGTCCCACATGCCACAACCAGAAGGACCCACAACTAAAATATACAACTATGTACTGGGGGGATTTGGGGAGAAAAGGCAGGAGAAAGAAAAAAAGCAAAACAAACAAAAGAACCGTTCTTACTCCCCATGCAGAAAAAAGTTAACATAGCAGGCTGCCTGCTGATCCTTAGAAAGGCCTGCTTCCAAGGCTGGCCCTTGGCTGACATCTGGGAACTTGGATTTGGGAGGGTTTCCAATCCCCTAACTGATAGGAATGGCTCACTGCGCCTAAACTGCTTATGCAAACAAGATGGTTTACGCTGAGCACCTGCTTTTCTTTGGGGACTCTGGAATTTGGGTATGTGCCAGGCAGAGTCTTCCTACACGACCAGCTCCCAGAAAAAACCCTGGGCACCACGTCTACAACCAACTTCCTCGGGAGACTGCATTTCACGTGTGTTGTCACAAGCTGTTGCTGGGGGAACTGAGAGCATCCTGGGTGACTCCACTGGGAGAGGGCCTCAGAAGCTTGCTCCTGGTCTCCCTGGACTTCACTCCAGGTGTCTTTCCCTTTGCTGATTTTGTTCTGTATTCTTCCGATGTAATATATCATAGCCATGAGTATGACTATTTACTGAGTCTTGTGACTTGTCCCAGTGAATCGCTGAACCTGGAGGGAGTCTTGGGGACCTCCAAATACACTCCCCATGTAGCTTCCCCAAAAAATTAAATTGAGAGAAGCCAACAAGCAAAGACAGAGCATCTGGTGGAACTTAACGTGTAGGTCAATGCCACGGCACACTCTCCTCCACTCATGCAGACAATGCCATGATTCCTGGGAAGAACAGGAGTTTCCAGTGTTTATGATGAAGAGGCGTTCGGATGGATAAATACACACAAAAAAAGGCAAGCCCCTATGCTCTGTACCTTCCTCAGAGCTACAGGGCAGACTAACACCCAGCACATTCATTAGTACTGTGAGGAAAGTCTGCTTTATACTAAACATGCCTTAAAAAACAGAAAGTGATTGGTGAAAAATGTGTTTGGGTTTTACAACCCAGGAGACGAGAGACACCACACATGGCAGGCACCTCTCAAGCTATCTGAGATGAGAATGTCTACTTACCATCAGCCAGGCGTTCCCGCCAGCTCTGAGCCGCATGGGTGAAAAACTCGTTATTCAGTGCACTGCTGCTGAGACGCAAAAGGCCATCTGTCCCAACCTGGAAGGATCAAGGCAAAAAGCCAAGGAAGAAACTTAGAAAGAGAACAGAAGCGTGCCCAGAGAGAAGCACAGAGGAGCTTCCCCATCTGTACCTGTCTGTCCACTTCAGGCAGGAGGAAGAGGAGCTGCTGCTGGAAGTGGGACGGCAGCGCGTGGAAGGTCCGAGAGTTTATCAGAGCCCGGAGGTTGGTGTTGACGAGAATGGACCCAGGCGTCTCAAAATCTATCTCTTCCCCTCTGTTGCGCTTCATTTGACCTGTGATTTTTGAAGCAGGAAGAAGCAAGGTCTATTTCCAGCTTCCTAACACAAAAAGGCAAATGCTAACTGAGACAAAAACTTTGGTGGCAGCACCCAAGCTACCCAGAACTTCACTGCACACAATCTGCTCAATGGCACAGTCCACCCTCACCTAGACATTACAATTATTCTTCCCAGGTTACTGCCATTGGCACCAAACCTAAAAGAACACTTGGGCTTGCACCCTCTCTGAGAAGACTCTGTACCATGCTGTGTCACAGCCTGCAGAGGACACTCTTCCCACAGAAAACGCAGGGTCAGACTCTGAGCTTCCCTCCGAAGCCGGAGGACAGGCTCCACAAAGCCAACTGGAGAAATGATGAAAGTTGTCTAAAAGCGAAGCTAGTTAGTGCGCTATAGGAGAATCGCAGAAGCCTTCTGTGAACAGGCTTAAGAGGTATCATCTCCACGCAGAAAGGTACTAAGGGTTGTGTCAAGCCCACTGAAACATCAATACCTCTCACAGAAGCCTCTGCAAATGTTCCTTTACATCACTAGGAATACAGACCCGTGAGACCTTCGATCGAGCACTGCCGATGGATTAGAAAAGCAGCAAGACAGCAAACCTAGTTCCCACCTGGCAATGGTTTATTCTAATTTTCAGAAGCCAAAGCCAGTCTTCTTAATGGTTTCATGTGGTCCATCTACAAATAACCAGCATGTGGGCTTTGAGAAATAAACCCTAAAATAACAAACAGCATACTAGCCTGGCAAGTAGCCCAGCCGGGGGTGGCAAGTGCACACTACTGAATTTGTTTGCATCCCCCACATTCAACACAGGCTTCCACTCAACATCCTGACCAGGCATCTGACAGAGACTACAGATGCTGAGAACAAACATGGCAGGATGCTACCAAAGAAAGAAAACTTTGGATGCTGGAATTCTTCACTGAGAAGCTCAGAAGTAATTTTCACCTCCTCGGAACACTTACTATGCAGTACGAAGGCAGGTACAGGCTAGGCCCTTACAGGGACATATAAGGAGCACCAGCTCTGCCCAAAAGTTCTCTCAAGTCTAGCAGAGAAGATCCACATGTGAAATAACCAAAATACAAGGTAAAGGCAAATCAAAAATAGAGGGCCACCCAAGAAGTAAAAATAAACTGGTAAAGGAAGTGGAGCAGAAGACATCAGCTTCTCACTAGGCCTGCAGGGCCCCCTTTACAGGCAGAGAAATGAGTGCCAAGCCACTCACCTGTGGCCGGCTTCCGGAAGCCTCTCAGGAGCGGGGCAGGGTCCCGGGCGACCTCGGCCTGGCCACGAATAGCAGCGCTGCCCAGGGCCAGAGAGCCGCTGCTGCTGCTGGACAGGCTGCCGCTCTCGCCATCGGCGTGGCGGCCCGAGAACCCTGAAGGCACAGCATTCCACTGGTCAAAAGTATCACCCGCCGCGCCCACGGCTCTCAGCAAGCTTACTTCTCCCAGCTCTCCCTGAGACGCTGCCAGCAATACCGGGCGCTTCCACGGCCCAGCCTTGGGCTGTGAGAGATCACGACCTCATGGTCTGGCTTTAAAATACCACGTAAGAATGCCAAACCGCCATCTTAGCTTGTATAGCACTGCACGTTTTACAAAGCACCTGCACACTCCTTCCTCGGACCCTCACAACCGTCCTGTGAGGCAAAGGGGAGGGCGTCCAGCAGAGCCCAGCACTGGAACCTAGGGCAGACACCACTACAGCGTGCTGCCTGCCAGACGAGGGTTGCCTGCCTCTACTGGCATCACACTACCTAGGTCAGAAACTGCTGCCAGAGGGAGGCAGGCCCAGGACCTGAGGAAGGAGCATCACGACCGAGAGTTTACACATACCTGATGCAGATTCCACGTGGGCCCCGTTTACCTTCAGAGGAGTCAGCACAACTCGAGGCAGCATCACCCCGGTCTTTTTCTTTTGCTTGTTAGTCTATATTCCCAGAGGGAATACAAAAAGAGCCTGAGTCACCTGCAGGGCCACAAGAGCAGTCCCTCTCGACTATGTCTCCACCCACTGTCTTGTAAAACAGTTTGTATCGGCACGGGCAGGTAATGCCGATAGCAGCACTGACTAATGTTACTGAGCCAGGTGCTGGCCACTGTGCCAAGCATCACCCCGAGCTGAAAAGAATGCACTGATATCCCCATTTTACAGATAAGGAATTGGCCCAAGTCTAATGCTGGTGAGCGGCAGGGCCCTAATTCACACTGCTGACTCCCAAGCTCGTGTTCTCCCGACTCTGCACTATGCTCTACTTCTCCCTGGATGTTGCCATGTTTATCAAGTAAGAATGAACAAAATTATCCAGCGTGGTAAGAAGAAAAAACAAATCACTGTGCTCTCACATCTACTACCCACCTTTCCCAGGGCCCACTTTTCAAAGGTACTAACAGGAGGACACCAAACTGATTTTCTTCACTCTTCCAACATGCTCAGAGTTAACTGCAGAAGGAGGAGTCCTGTCTTGTGCCTGGCCTCACTTATCCCCCAGCCTAGTAACCAACTCTCCTCTCTACCTGTGAGGAAGCTCTGTAGCTGTCCCTGGGATTGGAAAGAGGCCGACTCTGAGATTCTGTAGAACAGGATGCATTTGAAGATGTTTCATCAAGAGAAACTGGAAGAGATGGAAATAAAGGTTAGTCCCTAGCAACTGCCTGTGGCTCTTCGCTCATCTTGTTAAGGTACTTACCGTCATTTTCACCACTCACAGTGCTGGCTTCATTAGACCCACAGCTCTCCACATCAGCTGTGTCCTCGGGCTCCTCCCCCTCCGCTGCAGCCGGATTACGAGACCACTGCAGGGCATCCTTCTGTGACAGCAAGGCACAACTCATGTGAGCAAAACCCTACAAATCCTATCAGCACAGCAGTCATTCCTCAATGTGTACTGCTTTTGAAGAAGGATTTGAAATACTGGTAAGTTCCTATCCCTCTCTAACTGACCTCTTTCTCAGTAAGTTCTTTTCATACATACATCCAGAAAGTTAGATATAATTTTGCTTTCAATCAGTCATTAAACATTTATGGGGTGCCTCCTATAAGTTACAGCATGCTAGCTCCTGGGGTGGCGGTGGGGTATAATGAGGGGAAATCAGGGCCCTGCCCTCAAGGAGCTCAACTGAGTAAGGGAGAAAATCAAACCTATCACAGTACAAAAAAGACAACGCGCTGTGGCAGCCTGGAAGACAGGGCATCTAACTCATTGAGTTGGAGGAAAGAGAGCATGGAGGTACACAAAGTACATAAGGATCACGGAGGTAACGTTTCCAAGGAGATGTGTTGCCTGAGCTGAGTTTTAAAAGAAGTTAGCTAGCAGGCAGACGGGTTGCAGTGGGGAGACAGGAGGGAGTTCTAGATAATGCGATGAGCAAATATGAAAGAACATTCCAAGCTCAAGGAAACCGTGGATTTTCAGTAGGCATATGGGGAACTGGATATAAAAGCAGGCTCCAGAGAGAGCAAGAGGGCAGATGACGATCACGACACTGTGCTGAGGGATTGGGATGTTGATTGTTTGGGAGTCTCTGAAGGATACTAATCAAGGGAATGATTTGAGTTATAGGAATTTCATTCTGTTAACCACGGGAAGTCTGGAGGCAGGAAGAAAAGTTAGACTGTGACAAGAAGTCCAACGAAACTAATGAAGATCTAAAGTGAGACAGTAGAAAAAAGGCTGAAGTGAAGAGGAGAGCCCATCTCTAAAATCCATCTCCTAACAAACAGTCTTTCCAACAGGATCTGCTGTAGTGTCTCAAAACTAAACTCCACCCATCCCCAAGAGAAACAGGAGCTACCTCACACCCCAAAACTAGGGGGAGAATGAAATGAATTAGGGGTTGGAGAGAGAAGGAACAGGGATAAGCTGGGGTGAGGACGTCTTCTTAGAATAGAAGCATGTGAAGAAGAGCAAGTAAATCATGATTCTACTTGTTAGAAACATACCAGAAACTTATAATGGAAATCCACAAAGTTCTAACTCATCCTTTGACCCACTATATTGTCTTTATCAATTTATTTTCATTAATATAAGCTGAAATCATGCTGACTTTAATAAAAAAGAAAATGGTTTTTTGTCTTTATCTCTTTTGCCTACTGGCCATAAATTCTACTCAGAATCAAAAGCTAAAGAATATTTTTAGTATTAATCTTGCCCTTACACTTATTCACTGCCACATTCTTGGAATGATGCAACAAACATTCTCTGAATTGCACAGGCCAACAAAGATAAAATACTCATAAATTAATAGAGGAGGTCTATTACATTGGCAAAACTGACCCCAAAACACCAGTTGTGGTAAGAGTGTGGGAAAATTATGCATACACTGTCAGTGTGAGTGAAAATGGTATCAAAAGGTTCATTCACTGCCAGTGGGAAAGTAAACTACAAGCCAAAATCTAAAACATGTATACACCTTTTAACCCAACACTTCTATTTCTAAGACTTACATAGGACATGAAAAGCATTAATCCTTAAAAAGGAGAAAATTAATCAATTGAACATTAAAATTAAGATCCTCTGTTCAGAAAGACACTATCAATGGAGTAAAAAGGGCACGCTACCCACAGAATTGGAGAAGACATTTACAACTCATATAACAATAAAAGAACTTGTGTCTAGACTACATAAATCAATAAGAAAAAGGCAACCCAAAAGAAAAATAGGCAAAAGACATGAATTAGGCAGTGCACTAAGGAGGATAACTAAATGGTTATCATTCACATGAAAAGGTGTTTAACCTCATTAACTAATAAAGAAGACAAAATTATGCAAATTAAAACCATGATGAGATATCACCACATCCATAAGAATGGCTAAAATTAAAGTTTAACAATACCATGTAGTGCTAATGAGGATGTGGACCAGTTACACTGAAAATGGATCCAACCACTCAAGACTATAGTTCGGCATTATCTGGTGCAGCTGAAGGTACAAACATCCTTTGACCAGCAATGTCAGTCCTAGGTTTGGATTCCCGAAAGAAATACATGCATCTACACATCAGGAGGCACCTTCAGACGTTCACAGCAACATCACTGGGAACCTGGACTATAAACAACCAAAGTGCCCATCGTCAGGAGAATCAATACATGGTAGTACACTCAATAAATGGATATTATACAACAATAAAAAATGAGTGAACTACAGTTCCTCACAACAATATGGATGAATCTTAAAAACAAAATGTTAAATGAAAAAATCCAGACACAAAAGAATGCATAATGTAATGATTCCATTTGTAAAAAGTTCAAAAACAGGCAAAACTAAACTACAATGTTGGGGATGCAAACACAGGTGGGAAACAACAGAAAAAGCAAGAAAATAACCTGCGTAAGGTCAAGATAGCAGTTACTGTTAGAGGCAGGAAGGGAGTTGTGATTGGGAAGGGGTATGGGGGGCTCCTGGCTGTTAGCCAGGTTTGACGTCTTCATCTGAGTGGCAGCTACAAGGGTGCTTATTTTATAATAATTAAGCTGAACATGTGTGTTCTATGAATTTTACTGTTTCATATTTCTACAATAAAAAAGTCTAAAAACAATTACAGTATTTCCATCAAGGGACACTGTCATAGCCAGCCATTTGAAATAAAGCTGCAGAATATTTAATGATAAGAGAAATGTCGATGATGCAGAAAGTAAGTGAATTAAGCATTTAAATTCACACAGTACGATTCCATCATCTGTTTTAAAACATAAAAATTGAGTGAACATGTTCACATAGACAAAAAAACAAGAGAAATTTCCCTAAGGTATTAGCTATCACCAACTTTATATAACAGAGTCATGAGTACTTTACTTTTTGATTTGGGGTATTTTTTACAATTAATGTGTATGTTTTTTGTAATAAACAAAATAACATTTAAAAAGAAGAATTCGGATGCCAAATGCTTCACCAACAATTAAGTCAAATTTTCTTCCTCTGGGTCCCAGAGTCTAGGGAAAACCTAATGCTGAGTACAAATCTTATCAATTAAACAAACAGAAATACTGCCCACTTGTTTGCAATTCAACCAACTCTCCAACGTTTCTAAAGCCATATATTTTTGGTAAAAAGCAAACAGGAAAACAAAGTTTTCAAAAACGAAACCATGATTTGCAATGCTAATTCTGCATTTTTAAAGATCATTAATCTTTCCATATAAACTGATATCATTAATTTTCCAAACATTAACCCTAGAATTTTGAGAAAAATGAAATGGGCTACTGAAAATTATAAGCAACAGAAAATATGCTCTAGGACTCAATAATTTTTTTGCAAGGATATTTTCCATCAAGACACTTTAAAAGAAAAAAATTAACAGGTAATGGGTGATCCTTCACTGAAACCTGAATGTAAAAAAATGCTATAAAGGACAATACTGGGATATCTGAATGTGAACGGCATAAGTAGATGGAAGGGTGCATTAATGTTAAACTTTCTGAGTGTGATAACTGTATCATGCTTATGTCGGAGAATGCCCTCAGATTAATCTATACTCCCTGTGTCCTTTCCCCTATTCTTTTTAATTGAGGTATAATTTACACAGGGTGAAATGCACAGATTTTACCATCTGATGAATTCTGACAAATGCATAAAGATACAGGACATGTCCAACACCCCTAAAAGCTCCCTTGTGTCCCTTCCTGGTCAACCCCACTGTACACTGCCCTTCCCACCCCAATGAGACAACGGTTGTTCTGATTTCTACCACCAAAACTTCGTTTTGCCTGTTCTTGGTCTTCAAGAGCATATAAATGGAATCACGTACTCTTGAGTCTGGCTTCTTTCGCTCAGTCTAATGTTGATGAGATTCATCCCTGTTGCACGCATCAGTAGTTCAGTATTTGTTATTATAGAGTAGTAGTCATATACGATCATTTGTTTATCTATTCTCTTGTTGAAGGACATTTGGGTCATTTCCAGATTTTGGCTATTATGAATAAAGCTACTCTGTACAAAAGTTGTGTACATGTTTGTACACAACTTTTTATGGACATATTTTCATTTCTCGTGGGTAAATATTTAGGAGTAGAATTCCTGGGTATAGGATGGAAAATGTTTAACTTTACTTAAAAAAAAAAAACCGCAGAACATTTTCAAAGATTTCCATGGCCCACAGCACTGGATGAGAGCTCCAGCTGCTCCACACCTCACCAAGAGTTCGTGTGGTCAGTCTTATTCGAGCCATTCTAGGGGGAGTGCTGTGGTACCTCACTGAGTAATTTTCATTTTCCTGATGACTAAAGATATGATGCACTTTTTTAGGAGCTTATTGGCCATTCTCATATCTTTCTTTTTGAAGTATCTGTTCAAATCTTCTGTTCATTTTTTTAACTGAGTTGTCTTTTTTTATTATAGTTGTAGGAATTCCTTATTCTAGGATGCTTTTTAATATTAATCATGGGGATGTATTACTTTTACAAACAAATACGCTTTAAACACTTTTATTTGTAAATAATTTCAAATTTACAGAAAAACTACAAAAGCAAAAATAGTACAAAGAACACTTGCCATATACTTTTTACCTATATTCACCTATTAACACAAATAAATGTTTTAAAAATACATAAAATATATTAGTTTGACAAGGCAACTGGAAAACAGGCCAGTGATGAAAAAAATAAAGCCACCAGGATTAATAAACAAACCTATACTATTTTCCCTTAAGTCAGATGTTTCAAAAAATAAAAGGCACTGTGAATATAACAGCCCCAAATATGAATAACATGAAATGCTAAAATTTAAAGTGATGAAGTTCAAACTGCCCAAAATTAGGTTCTCAACTAAAAAAATATAAGCAAATCTCAGGTATGCCTTTCCTTTCTTTACGGATCTGATAAACCTTTCCTGAGCAAGATATGAGTACTGTCTCTTAGAGGAGGCTGATCTAAGGGCTGTTTAATATAAATTATTAAAAACTAAGAACATCCTGACCATTCAACAGTATACTAGAGTTCCTAACCAATGCATAATAAAAGAAACAAGAGGGATTAGAAGAGACAAAAGTGCCATAATTTCCAGATAGTGCAATTATCTACATTGAAGACCCAAGAGATTCAGACCTAGTAAGAAATTCAGCGAGACCGTGAAATTCAAGATGACATTAAAAACTCAACTGATCCTAACATCAGCAATAACATCACCAACTGAAAACGTAATTTATAACAACAAAGAATATAAGTTACTCAGAGATAAATTTCACAAAAGAAATAGACTCATTTTAAGAAGAAAGCAAAACTTTAGCTAGAAAAGTTTAAAACCTAAGTAAATGGAGAGCTACACGATGTTCTTGACTAAGACGACCCAAGACTGTAAAAAGGTCAATTCTCCCCAAATTGACTTGTAGATTCAATGAAACTCCAATAAACTCAACAGGATTTTTTTGTAGAACTTGACTCTACTTGGAAAAGCAAAGGCCACAAACAGCCAAGACCCTCTTGAAGAAGAACAAGACGGGAAGACTGGCCTTTTTATAAAGTTCTAATAATTAAGTGAGTGGAGTAGCGGTTGCTAGGAGGTGAGGGAGGAAAGAATAGGGAATAACTGCTAAAGAATGGGATTTCTCAAAAAAGAACAAATGTTGGAGAGGTTGTGGAGAAAAAGGAACCCTCATACACTGCTGGTGGGAATGCAAACTGGTGCAGCCACTACGGAAAACAGTATGGAGATTTCTTAAAAAATCAGAAACAGAAATACCATATGACCCAGCCATCCCATTACTGGGTATCTATCCAAAGAACCTGAAGTCAGCAATTCAAAGAGACCCATGCAACCCTATGTTCATTGCACCATTATTCACAATAGCCAAGGCGTGGAAGCAACCTAAGTGCCCATCAACTGATGATCGGATAAAAAAAGATATGGTGTGTGTGTATATATGTATAATATTTACATATATATCTATATCTATATAGATATAGATATATAATGGAATACAAGTCAGCCATAAAAAAGGATACAATCATCCCATTCACAACAACATAGATGGACCTTGAGAGTATTATGTTAAGTGAAATAAGCCAGATAGAGAAGGACAATCTCTGTATGACTCCACTCATATGTGGAAGTTAAACATATGCACAAAGAGAACAGATTAGCAGTTACCAGGGAAAAGGGGGGTTGTGGGGTGGGCACAAAGGGTGAAGTGGTGCACCTACAATATCACGGACAAATAATAATGTACAACTGAAATTTGACAAGGTTGTAAACTATCATAAACTCAATAAAAAATAAAATAGAATAATAATAAAAAAAGAATGGGGTTTCTTTTGGAGGTGATGAAATCTTCCGAAATTAGACAATGGTGATGGTTGCATAACTTTATGAATAGACTAAAAGCCACTGAAGTCTACACTTTAAATGGGTGAATTGTATGGTGAGTTACATCTCAATAAAACTGGATAAAAAATGGGATGCTAAATTTAACTGACAGTTCTGAAAACATGAATGAATTTAATCAAAATTGGTAAAAAGTACAGAGAAAATACTAAAACGTACAGAAAGTTTATAGATCCAAAGTTAAAATTCAGCTTCAGACAATGGAGGCTAAAATGGTCAGTTCATGCTGTTTTCACTTTGTTACATGAATCCCAAAGAAGAATTTAAACCAGTAAAACCACCTCCGTGTATGCTTGAGAAAAGGCTTTATCACTTTTTAAATACCTAATGTAAAAAAAGAAAGTTCTACTGAATTTGAAATCCATTTGCATTATCACAAGCAATTTCAATATCACAACTGCCAAAGAAAGAAAAGAAGAGCTGTTACTTAAAAAATGAACATACTCTTGGAATGGTTAAAAAGAAGAAATTGTCTTACTTTCCGTTTAGGACAAAAAAGGAGTTTCCATCATAGAAACAAAACAAATTCTCATCTGTGATTTGCCACCCACGTCTGCAAACAAAGTTTCTAGTCGATGGTGACCACAAGCCCCCTCCTCTGAAACCCCTAGGTCTAGATGTGTTTTATAATTTTCGTATTCTTTAATTTTAGAATGATAATATAATGCATATTTTAATGTATCATACAGTAACACCACCCACAACCAATAATCAAATGCACTAGCGTTTTTTGAAATAACACATAAGTACATACCAAGTAAAATAAATAGGTTTAAAATAGCCTTGCCAGTCTGGATCAGAGTTTTGCCGCCAAATGAGTTTAGACAGGTCATCTCCTATTGTCAAATGAGTTAGGAAAAAACTTTTTCAGTCCTCAAAATATTTTGGATTTCAGAATTGTTAATAAGGGATAATGGACCATAAAAAAGCACACTTCTCCAGGCCAGCCCGGTGCCTCAGCGGTTAAGTGCGCACGTTCTGCTTTGGTGGCCCGGGGTTCCCTGGTTCTGATCCCGGGTGTGGACATGGCACGGCTTGGCACACCATGCTGTGGTAGGCATCCCACGTATAAAGTAGAGGAAGATGGGTACGGATGTTAGCTCAGGGCGAGTCTTCGTCAGCAAAAAGAGGAGGATTGGTGGCAGATGTTAGCTCAGGGTTAATCTTCCTCAGGAAAAAAAAAAAAACACTTCTCAATAAAACTTTTGAAAAGATTTGGAAGTTTTATAATTCTACTTTTGTCATCATAGGTATAAACTGTAAAGAGAATTTAATGAAATGTTTTCACCAAGCCCCAGAGACAACCTCCAAATCACCTCCATTTTATCCATTAAAAGGTAAGGAAGTAACCCCTAGAAAAATCCTCATGCGTTTGCATTTACAAAAGCAAAAGGATGATTATTGCAGCAGTGTCTGTAATAGTCAAAACTGGAAAAATAGTGAAAAACCAGAAAAATAGTGAAAACCATACATGTCCCTAAATGGGGGACCGGATAAATAAAAATGATGTATATTGATAAGATACACTATTAAACAGTAGTTAAAAAGAATAAAAATACATCTATATAAACAAACCACATATTTTTCATGAATACATCTGAACAGGAAGGATGCACATTAAATTAAAGACAGTGGCTGCTATTGGGAAGGAACAAGGGCCATGGGCCTGGATGGCAGGTGGGGTTATCGAGGCAGGGTTTGGCATGAAAATCGAGAGTATTTCTCACTTTTCTCTGCACAAGGGCTTGAGCTTCCCTTTAAACATGGCAAAATGAACGGACAGTTTTTTGCATCCTCCTGAAGCCTCATCAGAATAGCTAGAAGGGAACGCTAAGGTACAAATGCATAAAGACAGAGAAAGGGGGAAGAAAAGGCAGCAGATGAGAGATGTCAACAGAATTCTGGAAGATGGATATCAGGAAGGCAAGAAGTAACTGACTCAGCAGGGGAAAGAAAGCTGAAGTTTAAGGCTGAAGGGGAAAAGCCACAAAAGCAAGCCAGTTAGTAATACAAAACCCTCCAGGGGGCAGGGATTAGGAGGTACCAGGAACCTCTGCAGACACAGATGGGGCATGGGAATGAAAACAGACGAACTGGTTGAAGGTCGGAAAGAAATTAGACCCCTCAGTCTCCTCCTCTCTGTCCCCAAACAGACAGGCAATACCCTTCTCTAGCTCCAGAAGAAGGTGGAAGATTTCTATTTTGGCTAGACTGAACCGGAAGGTTGTGGAATAGAAGACACCAGCTCAAAAAGTGGGGAGGGAATGAGGTACCACACTCTAAACAAGAGCAGCAAGTCAAAGACCAGGTACAAAATGGTGACACCACCAGCTCCTTGCCCCAGCTTGGCTCCCGAAGCTCTGCCCACAGCGGTAGCCCTACGCCCCAACAGCCTCCTCTTGGCTAGCTGGCAAGAGATGAGAGGATTTTTCCTCCTGGAAAAAGCGACCAGGCTAAGGGAAAACCTTCAGCTACAGATAACCGGGGGACTCCTAAAAAGCGTCTGGGTCCCTGCCTCTCTATCACAGCCAACAAACGGAGCCCACTAGCACAGAATCTGCCAGTTCTCTCACCTATCAAGGACCACCAGATATTTGAGTACAACTGTTATATGAAGAATAGCAACCAAAACAAACAAAAGGAGGAACTGGAAGGAAACAGAGACAATGAAGACTTCACAGTAACTGTTCTCAAAGAGATAGCCCAAACACAAGAACAGAATGCTATCTTTAAAAAATAAAACAAAGGAACATCAGAGAACATGAGACATCTCCTAGAAATGAAAAATGAGATACAAAAAAACAACCCTCCAGCAACAACAAAGTTATTTCCCAGAGAAGTGACTCAAAAGAAAAAGAAAACAGGCTGCTTCAGGAAAGTCCCACATCCAACAAAAGGAAGTTTCAGAGAGAAAAAACAGAAAAAGACAAAAATACAAGAAGTTTTCCCAAAATAAAGACTAAGGCAAAATACCCAACAGAATGAATGAAAAAAGACCCATTCCACAGCACCACACCATGAAATTTCAGCATACAGGATTGAAAAAGAAATCCTAAAATTTTCTAGTCAGAGAGAACATGTCACATACAAAGCAATCAGAATGGCCTCATGCTTTTCAAGAGTAGTTTTGGAGAATATAATAGAATAACAGCTTCTGGAATTCTGAGTCAAACCAATAATCCAGTATGGAACCCAGAATAAAGACAAGTAAGGTCTCAGATAATTGACCTCCTATGCACCTGTTCTCAGGAAGCAACTGGAGAATGTGTTATAGAAATAAACAACAGCAACAAACACAAAAAACCCAGATCCATATGAGATCTAGGAAAGAGAGGAGGTAACACAGAAGAAAGGTGAAGAGAATTCTCAAGGTGAGGATGAAGGGCAATCCCAGGAAAGTAGTTACGTGCATGTCAAACAGGGTAACCAACTTGCCCCAGCCTGCCTGGGACTTTCTCTTGGTTTTAGCACTAAAAGCCCTGTGCCCCAGGACATTCCTCCGTCTGGGGCAAAGCAGGATGGCTGGCCACCCTACAAACAGTCCATACTGGGAAGAGGATACAGGACAGCTCCAGGACCACCCCTCAGAAAGAAGCATGAAACCGATGTGATGACCATATCCAGAGGAATTTCACAGCTATTAATAGCATTAGTCCTCATCTATTCTGTTTGTAATCCATTTTGTTTTTTATTCCTCAATTTTATTATTTTTCTTAAGTATGTGAAACACAACTGTTCTTAAAACAGTCAAAACTATATAAAAGGTTACACTCAGAGAATTGACACTGCTCCCTGTCCCTTCTCTTCCCACTCCAGCCCTAACTTTCCATTCCATTCCTATCTACCCTGTTAGGTAACCAATCTCATTAGTTTCTGGTTTATTCTTCTCTGTTTTTTGTTTGGTATTTTTTTTTTGCACAATGATAAATGATGAAACACACATGTACTTTATTCCCCCTTCATCCTGAGGAAAAAAAAATTACATGCCATAGATAGTATTTTGCACTTTGCTTTTTTCACTTAACAATACGTTCTGGAAATCACTCTATCATTTCATAGATAATCTTCCTCATTCTCTTGTCAGCTGCATAATACAGATATACCAACTGGATGCAACCACTCCCCCACGTACCAGCAATTAGATGGCTTTTAATATTTTGCAAATAGAAAGAGTACTGCCTTGAATAATCTGCACTTTTGTATTGTTAAAGGTGTATCTTTAGGGTAAATTCTTAAAGATTTAATGCTAGGTCAAAGGTAAATTTGTTAAAAGGCAAATGTAATTTTGTTAATAATGCCAAAGTCCCCTCAAAAACAGTTGTACTGATTTGTGCTCCTAAGAGCAATGTATGAGAGTGCCCGTTTTCCCACAGCCTTGAGAAGAGTAAATGTTATGATACTTTAAAAATTTTGCTAATATGTATTTCAAATGACTAACAAAACCACACTGAGGGGGAGCAGGGGTGGATGTAACCCAAGTTAACTCTTGAACCCAGTATTTTAACTACATATACTTGGGCTAAAGAACTAAATGAACTATAAACAACTACTGAGCTCTAGTTAGTAGATTTGTTTTCCACAATGGAATGGGTTGACAATTCCAAAACTATCAAAAGTTTATTCTACTGAGCAAACAAGTAGATATAAAGTGGATAATGGGAGCCAGTTGTTTCTCACTGTTGGAGCAGAAAGTTACAGATATGTAAAGGGAGGAAGCTAGAATGGACCCTGTAGTAAGAGACTAGAATTGAAGGTATCAGTATGAACCAATACATGTAAAGACAGACAAATACAGAAACAGACATAGATGTGCACATGTCAACTATTCCAAACTAAAAGGTTCCAGAGCTAGGGGACTGGGAAAATATAAGCTAAGCCCAGACATCTTGCTGGGCCAGAAAACAGATAAGTCAAAGAATATTCAGGATCAAGGCGGACATGTTAGAATGATATAAAAGCTAGAGTGAAGCGAATCTTGCTGACCAGCTCTGTACAATATGTGCATTTTAAAGTTGATAGTAACCGATAACTCAATAATAAAATAAGAACCCATCAATCCATAATGAATACACAAATAGGGGAGAAAAGGCGGCTCTTCCTTACTGAAGAATGTCAATTAATAAATGTCAAATGAATGGTGGAACTTTAAAAATCACCGCTTGACCACCATCAAAGTAATGATTGCTGTTTCAGGCAAGAATCATTCATCAGTGAATGCTGAAACCAGTGGATGACAGTTTGATGAGACTATCTACATAGTCTCAAAGCCTCTCCTCACAAGAAACTCACTGTTTATAGCGGAGAAACAAGGCAGACACCATCTTAACCAAGTGACTGAAGTTATCATTATCAGAAATCAGATAAATAGAAATCATTTGTCAGCATATCAGTGTTATTTCCTGATACAATGCACCGAGGAGGACACTTCTGAGGTATTCCTGTCAAAAATGTACTACTTGACAGGCCTGACCCCATGGCCCAGTGGTTGAGTTTGGCGAGCTCCACCTCAGCAGCCTGGGTTTGGTTCCCAGGCGTGGACCTACACCACTCATTGGCAGTCATACTGTGGCAGCAAGCCACATACAAAATAGATGAAGACTGGCAACAGATGTTAGCTCAAGGTGAATGTTCAAGCAAAGAGAGGAAGATTGGCAATAGATGTTAGCTCAGTGTAAATCTTCCTCAGAAAGGAAAAAAACACCAAACTAACTAGGGAATTTTCTAGAAAATAAATGGCCTGTGCTCTTAAAAAATATAAAAGTCACAAAAGACAAAATGTGTGGGAACTTTTCCATGTTAAAGGAAATCAAACAGACTTGACAAACAAATGCACCATTTGATCCAAGACTGGATGGATCCTTAAACAGAATTTTATCTAATTTTATAATTAGCATTAGTAAAATAGGCAAAATTTGAATAAAGTATGCAGATGAGACAGCAAACAATACTATATCAATGTTAACTTTGATTTTGATAATTGCAATGAGGTTAGGAAAGAGAATTTCTTTGTTTTTAATATGTATTTACAGGTAAGGGCATTATGCCTGCAACTTACTCTGATACAGAACAAAAATAACATGTAGAGAAAGAGAATGATAAAGCAAACGTGATAATGTCAGAAATTAAGTGAAAATTGAAAAGTTTTAAAAAAAATCAACCATATATATGCTAAATCAAAAATTTGGAAAACAAAAATTTAAAAACCAATGCTACTTACAATAGCACCAAAATTTAAAAATATTTAAGAAGGGGGCCGGCCCAGTAGCGCAGCGGTTAAATGCACATGTTCCACTTCGGCGACCCAGAGTTCACTGGTTCGGATCCTGTGTGCGGACATGGCACCGCTCAGCAACCCAGGCTATGGCAGGCGTCCCACATATAAAGTAGAGAAAGATGGGCACGGATGTTAGCTCAGGGCCAGTCTTCCTCAGCAAAAACAGGAGGATTGGCAGCAGATGTTAGCTCAGGCCTAATCTTCCTCAAAAAAACCCCAAAATTTAAAAAAAAAAATCTTTTAAGGGGAGACTTCACTGGAAAGTATAAAACACTGCTAAGAAAAATTTTAAAAGACCTAAGTAAATGGAGGACTGTACCATGTCCACAGATTGGAAAAATCAATGTTGTTAAGATGTTAATTCTCCCCAAATTGATCTATAGATTCAACACTAATCAAAACCTCAATAGGAATTGTTTAGGTAAAACTGACAAGTTGATTTTAAAGTTTATATGAAAACATAAAGGATCTGGAACAATTAAAACACCCTTGAAAAGCAAGAACAAAGTTAGAAGACTAACACTATCTGATTTCATGACTTATCAAAATCAAGAGGGTGTTGTCCTGGTATAAAGACAAATAAATGCATCAATGGAACAGATACAGTATCAAGACTTATCCATACAAATACAGCCAATTGATTTTTGACAAAGGTACCAACGCTCTTCAATGGGGAAAGGAAAGTCATTTCAACAATAAAGTTGAAACAACTAGATAAACATAAAAACACAAACTTGAACCACTACCTCAAATGACACACATAAATTTGAGATGGATCACAAACCTAAACATAGGAGACAAAAACATAAAGCTTCTAGAAGAAAATGCAGTAAAATACTTTTGTGTCACTGGATAGGGAAGATTTCTAATAACATTAAGTGTATATTAAAAAAAACTTCTACAAATGAAAAACAAAAAGATAAACTTCTTTTTTTTTTTAAAGGGAAAAGCTACCATTTTCTTCCCCAAACTAATCTTTCCTTCCATTGAGGGGTGAGGAGAAGCCCCAGTGGCCAAAAGTAGGGTATCAGCCTGAGTAGGGCACAGAAGATGTCTACACAGAGTATGGCGTGGTGTGGGAGTCAGAGCTCAAGGAGGGTGAACGACAAGGGCAAGGCAGCATAGCCCAAGGAGGGCGAGGAGGGCCTTTATACGAGAGGGCAGCCTGCTGTGAGGGTCAGAGCTTGAGCAGGTGAGGTAATCAACCAGGGAGGCCAGCCCAGCATAGGGTCTGGGAGTCCAAGAGGAGGAAAGAGGACACCTTCATGAGGAAGGGGCAGCAACAGTGATGGGAGATTATTTACATTAGAGGGGGAGAGGATTAAACAATTAAGAAAATATATTAGAGGTAACAGGAAAAATATGAGTCAAATTCCTTACTGTTGGAGAAAGGAGTTGCAAATATGGAAAGCAAGAAAATCAGAATGAACCCTCTGGGCTTGCATTAGAATTTATGTTATTGGTGTAAAATCATGGTTTTCAACATATTTAGATAAAGCTAGACATAAATATAGATGTAAGTGCATATATGTACATGTATCTGAATACACCGAAATGCTCTTCAGCTTCTTCCCACTGAGAGGACTGGGAGCAGCCACACCCCAACAGCAGCACGCACATCTAGGTCCTAGATCTCGGCTTCCAAACACCACTGAACAGGGAAAGAACCAGGGCTCTGCGGGAAAATGGCAAACAACAAAGGCTAGGGCAGAGAAAGTACACAGTGAGCCCAGATCATCTTTTGATAGAAAGATGATAGCAAGAATGATGGGAATATGTCAAAATGGCACAGAAGCCAGATTGACAAAATTCCTACCAGCCAAATCAGGGACAATTTGAACATTTAAATATGCAATAATAGAATACCGAGTAATAGAAAACCACAATTTCATGCAGATACAAATAAATAAACCACAATTTAAAACGGGAATGGAATATCACACAGCTTCAAAGCCCATTCCCACAAAATAGTCATTAAAAAGAGGGAGAAGAGGAATTTTACAGTGATGAAGCCTAGCAGACGCTACTTAACCAAGTGATAAAAGTGGACATCATTACTAACAGGACAAATTGAAATAACGAGCCACCTGACAGGATGCACTAAGAACACAGCATCACTTCTCTGATATTCTTGACAAAGATGCATAAACTGAGTCCAAACATGAGAAAACCTAAGAAAACCCAAACTGAACAATGGTCTATGAAATAACTGGTCTATTCTCGTCAAAAGAGTCAAGCTCACGAAAGTCAAGGAAAGATGTAAGAAGTGTTCTAGACTGGAGACCAAAGACTTATGACAACTACATGCAACATGTAATTCTGAATTAGATCCTTTAGGCATAACGCTCATTACAGGGACAATGAGCAAAACTTTAACAGAATCTGAAGCTTGGATGGTAAAAATGTCACAATGTAATATTCTGAATTTGATGGATGCATTGTGAACATACAGCAGATGTCCTTAATTGTCACACACACACTGTAAAAGTATTAACACTAAAGTATTAAGGTAAAATGGGGCACTAAAATGGTTCAGGGAAAGAAAAGTTCTTTGTATTGTACTTAAAACTTTTCTGAAAGTTTATCAATGTTACAAAATAAAAATAAATTATTTTTTAAATAGACAAAACACTGTAATAGAAAATTCATATAAGATGATACAAATAGCCAATAAACACATGAAAAGGAATTCAGCATCATTTATCATCAAAGAAATGTAAATTAAAACAGTGAGGTAAGAAGAAAAAACATATGATCTTACCTACTAATCCAGAAAAAATCTGACAAAATTTAACACACATTCATGATAAAAATTTTCAGCAAAGTAGGAACAGAAGGGAACTTCCTAAACTTGCAATAATAGAATACCGAGTAATAGAAAACCACAATTTCATGCAGATACAAATAAATAAACCACAATTTAAAACGGGAATGGAATATCACACAGCTTCAAAGCCCATTCCCACAAAATAGTCATTAAAAAGAGGGAGAAGAGGAATTTTCTACAAAATATCTACAAAGTATCTACAGCTAACATCACACTAATGGTGAAAGACTGAGTATTTTCTCTAAGACTGGGAAGAAGGCAAAGATGTCTGCATTCACCACTCCTATTCAACACAGCACCTGAAGTTCTAGCCAGTGAAATCAATCAAGAAAAGGAAATAAAAGGCAAACAGAGCAGAAGGAATACATAAAACTGGCCCTATTCACAGATGACATGGTCTACAGAGAAAATCCCAAGGAATTTAGAGGAAAAACTCCTACAATTAATAAGTGAGTTTGTCAAGTTCACAGGATCTAGGTCAACAGACAAAAATCAGTACTGTTTACATGCTAGCAATCAACAATTAGAAACCAAAATTAAACGTACAATGCCATTTACAAAAGTTTCCCCAAAAATTAAATACTAAGGTGTAGATCTAACAAAACATGTGCAGAATCTATATGCTAAAAACTACAAAATGCTGATGAAAACATCAAAGATGATATAAGTAAATGAAAGGACACACCATGTTGAAAGAATGGAAGATTCAGCATAATTGAGACAACAATTCTCCCCAAAGTAGTCTATTGGTTTAATGTATTTACTATTAAAATCTCAGCAAAAAATTTTGTAGGGGTCAGCCCCATGGCATACTAGTTGAGTGTGCATGCTCCACTTCGGCGGCCTGGGGTTCGTAGGTTTGGATCCCAGGCATGGATCTACACACCGCTCATCAAACCACGCTGTGGCAGCATCCCACATACAACTAAAGGAAGATTGGCATGGATGTTAGATTGGGGCAAATCTTCCTCACCAAAGAGAAAAAAAAAAAAAAAGATAGTCTTTTCAAACCAATGGTGCTGGAACAACTGGCCATCCATAGGCAAAAAAATAAACCTTGACATAATCTTACACCTAATTCAAAAACTAACTCAAAAGGAACCACAGACCTAAACGTAAAATATAAAACTTTTAGAAGAAAATAAAGCAGAAAATTTTTGTGATCCAGAGTTAGGCAAAGAGTTCTTAGACATGACACACACACAAACACAAAAAAAATCTATAAAACAAAATTTAAAAATGATAAATTAGGCTTCATCAAGATTCAAAACTTTTGCTATATAAAAGACTTAAGAAAATGAAAAGCTAAGTCACAGACTGGGAGAAAATATTTGCAAATCACATATCCAATAAACAATCTGTATCTAGAACACTCAAGTTCAATAATAAGAAAATAATACAATTAGAAAATGGACAAAAATTTGAACACAAACTACACCAAGAAAGATATTCAAATGGAACATAAGTACATGAAAAGATATTCAACATCAACTAGCCATTAGGGAAATGCAAATTAAAGGTCTTATGAGACTCTACTATGCATCTATTAGAACGAATAAAAGGAAAAGTACCAACAATATCAAGTGCTCATGAGAAAACAGAACAACTCATACATTGCTAGAGAGAATGAAAAATAGTACCAGCACACTGGAAAATAATGTGACAGTTTCCTACACAGTTAAACAAACACATACCATATTAACTCAGCAATTCCACTTAGAGGTATTTATACTAGAGAAATCAAAATATTTTCACACTAAAACCTGCATGTAGGGGTCAGTCCAGTGGCATAGTGCTTAAGTTCACACACTCCACTTCGGTGGCTCAGGGTTTGTGGGTTCAGATCCTGGGTGTGGACCCACCCACCACTCATCAAGCCATGCTGTGGTAGTGACCCAGATACAAAATAGAGGAAGACTAGCACACATGTTAGCTCAGCGATAATTTTCCTCAAGCAAAAAGAGGAAGATTTGCAACAGATGTTAGCTCAAGGCCAATCTTCCTCACCAAAAAAGAAGGAAAGAAAGAAAAAAACCTGCTTCCAAATTTTCACAGTAGCTTTATTTGTAATAGCCCCAAAGTGGTAACAACTCAAATGTTCTTCAGTGGAAGAATGGATAAACAACTTGTGGTATGCCCATAAAATGGAATACCACTCAACAATAAAAAAAGAACAGTGTTGATACATACAACTTGGATAGATCTCAAAAGTATTACACTGAGTGACAAATGCCAATCTCACAAGGTAACATATTTCATGATTCTATTTATATGACATTCTGGAAGGGATAAAATTATAGTGAGGCCATTCTACACTTTCCAACGTATTAGTTTTCTATTGTATAACAAATCACCACAAATTTATTGGCTTAAAACAATTTATTTAATTTAAAATTTTAAATTAAAAACATTTTAATTTAATGTTTTAATTTAAAAACATTTATCTCAAGTTTCCAGGAGTCAAGAGTCTTAGCTGGGTCCTCTGCTCAGGGGCTCAGAAGGTTCAAATCAAGGGGTCAACTAAGCTGCTTTCTTTTCTGGAGCTCAGTGTCCTTCTTCCAAGCTCACATGGGTATCGGCAGAAGAGGATTTCTTGTGCTTGTAGGACTAAGGTCACTTTCTTGCGGGCTGTCAGCTGGGGCCTACACTCAGCTCCTGGGGATCCCTGCAGTTCTTGCCATGTGGCCCCTCACAAGAGGGCAGCTTGCTTCTTCAAAATCAGTAGAACTGCTCACTTCTTCCATCTCTCACCTCCAGGTCCTCTTTTAAAGGGTTTGCCTGATTGGGTCAGGCAATTCAAGATACTCTCTCTTTATGTTAACTTAAAGTCAACTAACAACAACAACAACAAAAGTCAACTGACAAGGGACCTTAAGTACATCTGCAAAATCTCTTCACCTTTGCCATATCCTACTGGTGAGAAGCAAATTACAGTTCTCACTCCACGCTCAGATTCCAGAAAGGCAAGGGTTATTAGAGCTCATCTTAGAATTCTGTCTAACACATCCAGCCTCCAGCCATCCCTCAGCTGACCACAGTTACGAGAGAGAGCACAGGCAAGATAATCTCAAATAATTTGAACCAGACCAGAAAAACAGCCCATCCAACCCAAGAAACTGTGAGTTAAATACACAATTGCTGTTTTAAGGCACCAAGTTTTGAGATGGTTTGTTACACTGCAAAAGCTAAGTGATACAAAACACATAAAATACTTAGCCATACAGAACAATCAGGAGGGGCTCAAGGATCAAGCAGAGGATGCATCTCTATTTAAGGGGCCAATAACTGCCAAAATGAAAAGTACACACATTTTCAACCTAAAGATAAAATAAGAAATTAAGCTTCACCCACATGGCATATGAACTGATACTGGTGCCCTTTCACAATTCCTGTCAGTCCTACATCATATTCTGAAATTCACTTATTTGTTTTCAGCATGTTTCATAGGCCTAGTTAGGTGGATTAACAGACTTTATTATCTAGTTTTAACCAGGCTTAAAAACATTACCACAAAGAAAAGGCAGTTTGGAGATAATACTGATATGGCAAGGACAAAGGACACTAAGAAAACAGCAGAGCTGACATTTTTCCACCAAGTATATAAACTCTTCATATCTGATGAAGATATAAATTGTTCATCAGATATGTTACAAGGTAAAATCAGCAAAGAGCAAATCATGCCTGAAAAGAACTGAGCCAAAAGCATTCAACATTAGATAAAGGTAGTTGAAATATATCTTCTACCATTTAATAATTTCAATCTAATGTTAAGTAATTATTTTTAAAAGGTGCACAATTTTAAAATACTTTAAAATTACTGTTTTATGGTATATTTCACAATGGACATATTATAAAAGAATATATGTTAACATATCTAGTAGTATGTATATATATGTATAAATAAATAAGTATATACATATACTTATATATATACACTGAGGATGTGAACTCAAACACTTTATTTCCACTAGGGGAGTAACAAGGAACATGAATCCCACTGCCATAGGTACTGAAAAGCAATGCAGTGACATTATCAGAATTGTGCTTCAGAATCATTTTGAGAGCAATTTGAACACTGTATTAGAGATGGAAAGAGTCTGAAAACTACAGCACTAATTAAGAGTCTAATGCAACAGTTAGGGTAGAGGTAATTACTGCCTGAGTAAAAATCTAAGAACTGTAAGGGAAAAGATTGTAATAAGCATTAAATAAGAATGAACGAAAAGAACACATATAGGCTATTTAAAAGAAAAGGAAATAAGAAAACATCTATCTGTATGGCTTTACAAAAATAAACACAGAGGGCCGGCCTGGTGGTGCAGTGGTTAAGTGTGCACGTTCCGCTGCGGCGGCCTGGGGTTCGCCAGTTCAGATCCCAGGTGCAGACATGGCACCACTTGGAAAGCCATGCTGTGGCAGGCGTCCCACATATAAAGTAGAGGAAGATGGGCACGGATGTTAGCTCAGGGCCAGTCTTCCTCAGCAAAAAGAGGGCGATTGGCAGCAGTTAGCTCAGGGCTAATAGGATACATTTCTATGTAACTTTATCCACATTGCAAAACAAGGTTCAAAAATATTGACATGAATACAAAAATATCCAGAACTGAAAGTAAAAGCCACAATGTCTCATCCAATCAAACATTATTAGGAATGCAAAGAACCAGGAAAATATGACCCATAATGACAAAAGGAAAAATTAAAAAATAGAGAGACTCAAAAATGGCACAGATGATAGAACCAGAAGAGTATATGAAGTTATTATAACTATATTCCATGTGTTGAACATTGAACACATTAAGCAGAGACATGTAAAATACAAAAAACACCCAAACAGAACTTCTAGAGATAAAAAATACAATCTCTAGATTAACAGATATAACACTGTAAAAGAAAAGACTAGTAAACATGAAGATATACCAGTAGAAACTACCCAAAATAAAAGTGAAAAGACTGAAAAAATATGAGCAGCACACGTCAGTAAGTTGCGGGACAACGTCAAGTGGCCAAATACACTTGTAATTATAGGCCCCAAAGAGGAAGGGGGAGGTGTAAGAAAAACATATTTGAAAAAAAAAGGCCGAATATTTACCAAATTTGATCCAAGAAGCTTAACAAAACCCAGGCACAAGAAACACGAAGCAAACCACACCAAAGCACATCATAATCAAACTGCTGGAAAGCAATGATAAAAAGAAAATATTACACAACCAGAGGCACTCACAACTAGAATATGTAACTATGTACTGGGGGGCTTTGGGGAGAAGAAGAAAAAAAAAAAAGATTAGCAGCAGATGTTAGCTCAGGTGCCAATCAAAAAAAATTTTTTTTAATTTAACCTAAAGGGGAAGAAAAGATACATTACTCACTGAGGAACAAAGATTAAAATAACAGCAGACATCTCGAGACCAGCTCCATGGTGGAGTGGTTAAGTTCGACACACTCTGCTTTGGTGGCCCGTGTTCATGGGTTTGGACCCCAGGCATGGACCTATACCACTTGTCAGCCATGCTGAGGTGGCAACCCACATATAAAGTGGAGGAAGACAGGCACAGATGTTAGCTCAGGCTAATCTTCCTGAGCAAAAAAATAAACAAACAACAGCAGACATCTCATCAGAAATAATGCAAGCCAGAGACAGTGAAGCAACATCTTTAAAGTACAGAAAGAAAAAACTGTCAACCAAGAATTCTGTATCAAGTGAAAATATCTTTTAAAGAGAAGTAATTTTTCAGACACACAGATGCTCTGAAATAACATCAGCAGCAGACCAGCACTACAACATTAAAGAAAGTTGTGGCAGAACGAAAATGACACCAGATGGGAAGCTGCATCTACACACAGGCATGGAAGAGCACCAGAAATGGAAAATATGCAGGAAAAACATGTATTTATTTCTTAAATCTCTTGAAAAGACAATTGACTGTTTAAATGAAAAACAACAACAAAGTACTGCGGGGTTTATAACATAGTGGAAGTGAAGTGTAGGACATCAGCACAAAGACTGAGGGGAAAGTGGAAGCATACTGCTCTAAGGTTCTTATAATACAGGTAAAGTGGTATAATATTACTGAAGGTAGACTGTGATAAGTTAAATATCTATATCATAAACACTAAAGCAACCACTAAAATGACAAAATAAAGAGGTACAGCTAAGAGACAACCAGGGAATTGAGAATATATATTTTTTAAATCCTTAATCCAAAAGAAGGTAGAAAAAGAAACAAAGAACAGATGGGACAAATGGAAAACAACTAACAGGATGGCACATTTAAACTCTAGAACATCAGTAATCAGATTAAATGTAAATGGTCTACATACCCCAATGAAAAGGCAAAGACAATCAAATTGGATAAAAGCAAGATTCCACCATACAATGCGTGTAAAAAAACAGCCTGCTTAAAATATAAAGACACAGGCCAAAAGTAAAAGGATGGAAAAATATATGCCATGCAAACACTAATCAAATGAAAGCAGAAGCAGCTATATTACTAAAAGATAAAGTAGATTTCAGATCGAAGAATATTACCAGGGACACAGACGGTCATTTAGAATGGACCAAGGGGTCAGTTCATCAAGAGGAAGATAACCCTAAAGGGTTATGTACCTTTTAAAGGAATTTCAAAATACATGAAGGAAAACTGACAGAACTGAAAGAATAAACAAATCCACAATTAGAGATTTCATCATCTCCTCTCTATAACTGATAGAATGAGTAGACAGAAAACCAGTAAGAATACAAAAGATGTGAACAACGCTATCAACCAAGAAGCTAATCAACATTGATAGACCACCACCTGACAACAGCAGACTACACATGCTTTTCAAGTACACATGGAACATTTATCACAGATCTTACTCGGGGCCATAAAACAAGCCTCAATAAATTTAAAAACGATTCAAATCATACAAGGTATGTTCTCTTACCACAATGGAATTAGACTAGAAATCAGTAACAGAAAGGTCTCTGGATATTCCCCGAACAAAGAGAAACTAAGTATCATACTTCTAAATAACAAATAATTTAAAGAAGAAATCAAAAGAAAAATTAGATACTTGAACTGAATGAAAACAAAAACACAACATATGAAAATCTGTTGTATACATTAAATGCTTATCTTAGGGAAGAGGAAAGTTCTTAGATAAATACCTCAGCTACTATTATGAGAACCTGGGAAGAAGGGAGCAAATTAAGCCCAAATGAAGTATGAGAAAGAAAATAATAAAAACAAGAGCAGAGATCGATAAAATAGAAAAGAGAAAAACAACAGAGAAAAGTCAACGAAACCAAAAGCTGGTTTTGGAGATAACCACTAAAACTGAGGAACCACTAGCCAGACAAATTAGGTAAACACAGAAGACAAAAATTACCAATATCAGGAAGAGAGCAGTGACATTGTTATAGATTCTACAAATATTAAAAAGATAAACAAACATGACTATTCTCCTTATAACAATAATTTTGACAATCTAGATAAAACAGACACAAATTACTAAAAATCACCCAAGAAGAAATGGATAACCTAAATAATTCCATATCTGTACAAGAAATTGAATTGATGGCTCTATTGGTGAATTCTATCAAACATTTAAGGAAGAAATAATACTAATTCTATACAAACTCTTTCAGAAAATCTAAAAGGAAGAACCACTTTCCTATTGCTACAGTCAAACGTCTGTGTCCTCTCAAACTGACATGTTGCAATCCTTGTGCTCAATGTGACGGTGTTAGAAGGTGCACCTTTGGGGATGATCAGGTCATATGGATGGATTAGTGCCCTCGTGAATGGGATTAGTGCTCTTGCAAAGGAGATCCCAGAGAGCTCTCTAGCCCCTTCCTCCATACTGAGGATACCAGAAGAGGTCTGCAATCCAGCAGAGAGCCCACACCTGACCATACTGGCACCCTGATCTTGGACTTCCAGCCTCCAGAACTGTGAGAAATAAACTTCTATCGTTTATAAACTACCCAGTCTGTAATAGTCTGTTACAGCAACCTGAACAGACTAAGACACCAATTCATTCTATAAGGACAGCACTATTCTTACAGGAAAATTAGACAAACACATTACCAAAAAAGAGAAGTACAGTGCCACACGCCTCACAAACATGGATGCAAAAATTAATAATTTTTAGCAAACTAAATCCAGCAATATTTTATAAAAAGGATAACATATCATGACCAAGTTTTATCCTAGAAATATAAGATTAAACATTCAAACTAAAGAAACAAAAACGATATATTCATCTCCGTAGATGCAGAAAAAGCATTTGAAAGAATCCAACATCCATTGATAACAAATGTTAAATGTTAACAATAGATGAATCTGGGTAAATAGAATAAGGGTGTTTTTTGTATTTTATCCTTGCAACTTTTCTGTGAGTTTGGAATTATTGCCAAAGAAAGAATTTTTTTTCTTTTTGTTTTTTTTGAGGAAGACCAGCCCTGAGCCAACATCTATGCCCATCCTCCTCCACCTTTATACGTGGGACGCCTACCATAGCACGGCTTTTGCCAAGCAGTACCATGTCCGCACCCAGGATCCGAACTGGGGAACCCCGGGCCGCCGAGACATGGAACGTGCGAACTTAACCGCTGTGCCACTGGGCCGGCCCAGAAAGAATTTTTTTAATGACAATACATGAAAAGCTGTTAGCTCAGTTACTGGAACAAATTAAGAGCCCAATAAATGCTAATAATAATGACCTAACTCAACCCCTCCTATTACAGATGATAAAATTCAGGCTCAGAGAATGTAAGTAATTTATCCAAAGTCATCCTCCTGTTAGTTAATGACTGAAACTCAATGTGTCTAGGATCAGCCTTCCCCCGACCCCAACCACCACACACACAATTTCCTAACAGCTCATTAACTTGTTTAAAACAGAACAAAAATGGAAAATACATGTCTGTTTTTTTCTAGTTCCGTCCTATTATGCCTAATGAAAAATATCCCCACCACACAAATAGGATATTTTGTGGAATTTCACCAAAAGTTTAGGATGAGAAAGGAGGATAAGAAGGTAGGATCTTGGTCTGAGCTAAACAGATCAGGTAGACAGACTGACCAATCAGAGAGGAATATTAGGGGAGATAATAAGAGATTTTAATCTGAAATGACTGAGAAGACAGTGACAGCATAGAAGAAAGAGGAAACATAAGAGGAAGGCTGCTTGTGAGGTCAGTAAGAGGATATTAGATGAAGAAAGAGGCAGCTTTGTGATACGAGTGGAATCTCTGAGTGGAAATGTCTTACTGGACATGCAGATCTGAAGTTCTAGAATTAGAGACGGAGATTTAGGCATCTGCCCACTCAGGTGGGACAGGTGAAGATTTGATCACTACAAGAAAAGATGAGGAATCCTTTCCCTATCCAAGATGTATCTAAACCCCTCAGAGAACAGCAGTGATTCTATCCCACAGGAACTTCAGATGAGAAAGAACTGTGCTACCGCACAAGACAATCAAAGGCACTCTGATCAATCTGCTGCACAGGGCCCATGAGTGATATCAACTGATATAGCCCCTCTTTGGGCTGACACGAGCCTTTATGGGCAAGGAGAAACAATCTCAGTGACACCACAGCTGCATCACCAGTAGCCCATGAGTTCTGGCAGAACTCAGAACCTTTTATGTTTTAGTGAGTTGCACCTGTTTTACAGATGTAACCACAAGGGAGCAATTTGTCACAGATCTTCCAGTGAATATGGCAGACAGGGCTGACACAGAAGCAACCATCTCCCAATCCAAATACACAGAAAAGCTGTGCAAAATATAACACACATAGGTAAGCCCAAAAAAACCAAGAAAGGGAAACTCCCTAATGCTAGAAACAATGAAGCTACTCAAAGCCCAATAACTCCCCAGGCTACTAAAGCCAGATGCAGGTCTTAAGTCTTGGGCTGGGACAGGTGTTTTAACGCCTGCAAGAGATTAAGAGACAAAAAACTGAAGATGAGTTATATGTATAAAATGCCCAAAGCCACAAAGAACTGAATAACCATGAACTCTAAATTTCTAGTCCATGAAAAAAGCAGCTTTCCATTTGCCAGAACTGAGAGGTGAAAAAGTCACCTCTGAGAAACCAACTCTGTATCACAGGTATGGGTTCCAAAATCACTGTATCTGAGTGGTCCAGGAACCTCAAGTCAGGAAGTTAGCCTAAGAGGTATGGTGCCAAGGAAACCAGTCGGCTCAGCAGAAACGCAAAACTTCCCTAGAAGAACATCTCTACCACCTGATTCACAAAAAAAATAAATCCCCCAGATGATAAGCATACAAGTGAAAACTTACAACTATATAAAAAATAAACCACCAAACAGGAGAGGGTTTTCTTTTCAGCAGACACAACAAATAGGCAAAGTTAGACCTCAAGATCTAGATAGAATAGAATAGAGAGGCTTTAAAATTTACAGAAATAAGAAATAAAAACCACAAGACAAGAACAGGATAGAATGAGAAAAGAATAGGCAAATTTCGAAAAGAATCAGGTAGAAAATCTAGAAATAAAAATATGGGATGAGGCTGAATGTTCGGTCAAAACTAAAGAATTAGTGAACTATATTATTGATCTGAAATAATCTCACAGAATGTAGCACAAAAAGATAGAGAGATGGAAAACATGTAAATGTCCAAAGAGGAGGCAGGAAAGGTGATATGCAAAGACACACTGGCCGCAAGTGAAGACGTGAGTCTTCAGATTGCCAGGGTAACTCACTCAAGTATACACCACAGCAAAACTGCAGAGCAGTGAGGACAAACCAGACACAGTAAAAGCAAGTAAGAACAACGATCATAAAGTAACAACAATCAGATACCAGACTTCTCAAACGCAACAAAACAGATGCCAGAAAATAGGGGAATGACATCTTCCTAGGAGAGGGAAAATAAATCAATTACACAAATCATTACACAGCTAAATTACAAAACAATTTATTACATTACAAAACAAATCATTACACAGCTAAAATCTCATCTAAGAAAAAGGGCAAAATAGAGGCCTTACGATATACCAAGGTAGTTTGTTACTTTCAGATCCATAGGGAGAGAACTTAACAAATGACGTATGTTAATACGAAAGAAATTAAACACAGAATGAGGAGCAGGATGCAAGAAGCAATGGTAAACCAAGAAATTTGTAATATCTCAACATAAATACTAACTTAAAACATTTTTTCTTAATGCCTATCTTTGAGAGATTTAAAAGGAAAGCGGAACTTCAAAACTAGACAAGAGCAAGGATGATAAGAGGCAAAACATTTAGAATTAAAACATTTTAAAATGCAAGTATTGTTCACAAGGAGAGATACTCAATTTAGACTGTAAGTATTCGTGTTGAAAAATATAAAAGTAACCAGTGTGATAGAAATGAAATAATGAACTTGCAAGTCAGCAAAGGGCTTAAAAAAGGGAATTTAAAAAATGAATCCACACTATATAAAAAGGGTGAACTTGAAGACATTATGCTAAGTGAAACAGCAGTCACAAAAGGACAAGTGTTATTCGATTCCACTTACGTGAGGTACCTAGAGTATCAAATTCAAAAAGACAAAGTAGAATGGTGGTTGCCAGGGGCTAGTGGAGGAGAGAATGGGGAGTTAGTGTTCAATGGGTACAAAGTTTCAGTTAGGGAAGGTTCTGGAGAGGGACGGTGGTGATGGCTGCACAACATGAATGTACTTCTTAATGCCACAAAACTGTACATTTAAAAATGGTTAAAATGGTAAATTTTGTTATGTATATTTTACCACAGTTTAAACAAAAAGATTAATTTTTTTAAAAACAAGTCCAATAAAAGCCAGAAAAGGAGCAACAACACAAGTAAAAGTATGGTAAGTATTTAAAAAAAAAAAGAAAGGACAGAAGTAGGACAAAAATATATTAGTAATCACAATAAATGCAAATAGATTTACTTCACTTATTAAAAGAGAGAAACTCTAGATTAAGTATTTTTTAAAAATCCAGCCATAAGCTGTTTATAAGCAACAGCAAAAACAGTAACAGAGAATGGTTGAAAGTAAGATTTTTTTTTTTTAAGATTTTATTTTTCCTTTTTCTCCCCAAAACCCCCGGTACATAGTTGTATATTTCTAGTTGTGAGTCCTTCTAGTTGTGGCATGTGGGACACCACCTCAGCATGGTCTGATGAGCGGTGCCACATTCGCACCCAGGATCCGAACCAGTGAAACCCTGGGCCGCCGAAGCAGAGCACATGAACTTAACCACTCGGCCATGGGGCTGGCCTTTGAAAGTAAGACTTGAAGAGGATATGGCAACTATATCCGACCCAAAAGACAAAAGAATTTAAAGCAAAAAGCATTAATGCAGACAAAGAGGAACTTTTTTAATCAATAAAAAAGGCAATCTTTGGGGCTGGCCCAGTTACATAGTGGTTAAGTTTGCGTGCTCCACTTTGGTGGCCCATGGTTCACAAGTTCAGATCCTGGGCATGGACCTAGACACTGCTCATCAAGCCATGCTGTGGTGGCGTACCACATACAGACTGACACAGACTGTTAGCTCAGAGACAATCTTCTTCACACAAAAAGAGGAAGATTGTCAACAAACGTTAGCTCAGGGCCAATCTTCCTCACCAAAAAAAAAAAACAGCAAAGCAATCCAAAAAGCTGTAACAAGGAAAAACCTGAATGGACATTGTGGTAGCCAGTCTCCAAAAATGATCCCAATGAATGAAGCCACCTAGCATTTGTGTCTTTGCAGAATTCTCTCCCACGGAATCCTGGTTGATCCCTTGGTTTGCTTTCATGACAGAATGTGGTAGAAGTGGCCCTGCCTGCACCAGTCCTGGGCCTGAGTCTTAAGAACACCTGGCAACTCCTGCTTTCGCATGTTTGAGAAGTCTGAGCTGCCATTTAAGAAAGGTGAATACCCCTACTGGAGAAACAGTATAGGACAGACTGTGGGAAAGAGAAAAGCCTGGAGACCACATGCACAGACAGCCCAGCCATCCCAGCATCCAAATTAAGCCCTGCCTTCCAGCCATTCCTGCCAAATTGCCAAATGTGTGAATTGCCTTGTACATTTCAGCCTAACACCATGTGGAGCTGAAGAACCACCCTATTGAGCCCAGTCAATCCACAGATTCATGACACATTATAAAATGGTTATTGTTTGAGGACACTAACTTTTGGGGTGGTTTACTACACCATACATAATTAAAAACACAAGTAATACAGACTCAAAATATATAAAGGAAGAACTGTCTGATCTCAGGGAGAAACTGACAAATCCACAATTAAAGGGGGATATTTCTCAAGTTGATACATAAAGCAGGTCAAAAAATTAAAAACAGAGATTTAAAAACGTGACTGATAATACATACACAGAATACTATGATACAGAAAGACAAAAAATATACATACCATTAAAGCATATCTTAAATGCTTAAAAAACTGACCACATATTAAGCCAGAAAAGAAGTCTCAACAGAATCCAAAACACACATACCACTTCTTTGACACTGATTTAATAAAATGAGTAAAACGGGAAGAGAAAGACACAATATGTATTTGGAAACTTTTTTTGAAAAACACTTTTGGGGCCAGGCCGATGGCACAGCAGTTAAACGGTCCACGCACACCATTTCGGCAGCCTGGGGTTCACAGGTTCAGATCCCAGGCACGGACACAGCACCGCCCGTCAAGCCACGCTGTGGCGGCATCCCACATAAAATAGAGGGACATTGGCAGAGATGTTAGCTCAATGACAATCTTCCTCAAGCAAAAAGAGGAAGACTGGCGACAGATGTTAACTCAGGGCCAATCTTCCTCAAAAGGAAAAAAAAAAACAGAAAAACTTTAATTCATGGATTAAAATAAGATTTCATAATAGAAATCTCAAAATTCTTAGAACGAAGAAACATAAACTGTCAAAACTTGTGGGGTCACATCCACCAAAAGGGTATACAGGGTAAATACACTCCTTCTCAATCTATATGGGGTAAAGAACCAGTTTGGGGTTTTTTTCCCCCAACCCAACAAAGACTAACACATGGTCCTACCGCACAGGACTAGTGCAGAGGTCACACCACAGGTGACTCACTGTGCGAGCCTGAAACACCCAAGGCGATCTACACTCTGATCATGTTCAGATGATGCGGCAACGTAAAAGCACAATAAAAGTTTCTAAACACTCCCAATTTCTGTACTTAAATCATGACAGACAGGAGCAACAGTTCACAGACAGACACTGGTCTGTGGGTCTCACCTTGATTAGCACTGACAGTGGAAAGTCTACAAAATACAGCACTATCACACTACAAAGAGGAATGAAGAATATCTCTATATATGGCTGTGGAGTGATCTCCTGGATATACTGTAGATAAAAAACAGTGGGGAAAAGCGTGTATGATGCCACTCTAACAAAGAAGGAAGATACAAATACAAATATGTTGTTTATTCTAAACAAGAAGAAAAATAATAAACAACAAAACGGTTATCCAGAGAGGAAAGGAGGAACAGGTGGAGGGACTGGACATGAACTGGACTTCACTGAGTAACGTTATGCTGTATATTTTATTACACATAAATACTTTACATTATAAAGCAAAATTAAAATTTATAGAAGCAATCCCTTAAAAAAAAGTAGATAAAACTAATGAACCAAATCGTGTATCGAGTCGATGGCATAAGCACACACAAATGAATCATTTCAAGTAACTTTAAATTACAGTAATGTGTAAATTTAGTGAGATATACCCTAAGGCCAACAACAACAACAAAAACTCTTTAGAGTAATCATAGTGTTGGCAGCAGTGCTGGTATTGCTATTCTGAGATTGTCGGAAAAAGCAAATGAATAATTATGTGGTTTCACTGGGAACCAGAATTTCTACATGAGAGCAAGCAAGTACATACATAAGATTGAAAAGGACAAGCAAAAAGTCTATGGTCTGGAAACCGAATTGGAATTATCAGTAAGAACTCAGGAAATACTTTACCTTTAAAAATACATAAACATACATATATATACACACACACACGTGTATATGTGTGTATATATACCAACTTTCACTTTGGGCCACGATAGACTAACAGTCACCAAATTTACCCTCCCACTATAAACAACTAAGAAACTGGAGAAAATATGTGAAACAACTGTTTTCAACATTAGAAAACAGGCAGCACAAGACTATGATCCTGAAAACAGAAAAACAAACTGAGTCCTAGAACCGCCCCGGCTTTCTGCCTGGAGGTACAATCCAGACATCACAGAAGAAGGGGGGCAGGGGAGTGGATCCCAAGCAGAGCACTGCAGTGTTCCTGAGCTGAGACAGAGATCAAAGTTCTGGGAGGCTGAGACAGCGGGAAGTTGCACAGCAGAATTCCAGAGAGGAGGAAGCCATGCAGAAAAAGACCTCCAGAAATCTGCATGGGGTCTCTGAATATGTATAGTGTGAAATTCCATAAGGCTGGGCACTGAATGGCTGAATAACTCCCAGAGCAGAGGGCTGGGAGACAGTTACAACCAGCCAGAGTAGAGGGACATTGTTAAACATCTGAGGCATTTGGTAGAGATCTTGGAAGAGAAATACCTTAGTAGTAGAGTTACAAGATTCTTAGAGTAAAGGCCACTTGAGACCTGCCCTAACAAAGCTTAAAAACAAGCCGCAAAGGGAGAAACTAACCCACATGTAACCAATGACCTGCCAAAATAAAGACCAACACTCTTGAAAGGAAGATAAACTGTTTAACACCCAACAATGTAAAATTCACATTGTTTGGCATCCAAACCAAAATTAATAGACATGCCAATAAACAGGAAAATGTTACTCACAAGCAGATCAATCAGACAATAGTGACAGACCCAGAAATGACAGAGGAGATGGAATTAATGTATAAAGACTTACAACAGCTACTATAAATGAATGATATGATCAAGGATTAAAGGAAAGAATGAACATAATGAGGGGAAAAGTGGAAGGCATAAAATAAAAAACAAATGCAATTTCTAAAGATCAAAAATACAAAATACACTGGTTGGCCCCATGGCATAGTGGTTAAGTTTGGCACACTGTGCTTCAGCAGCCCGGGTTCACCAGTTCGGATCCTGGGTGTGGACCTCCACCACTCATCAAACCATGCTGTGGTGGCATCCCACATACAAACTAGAGGAAGAATGGCATAGATGTTAGCTCAGGGCCAATCTTCCTCACACACACACACACACACAAAAAAAAAACCACAACAGTATCTGTAATAAAAAATTCACTGGATGAGATCAACAGCAAATTAGATACTGCAGAAGAAAAGGTCACTAGTAACACAAAGTATCCAAAATGTAGTATAGAGAAAAATGACTGGAAAAAATAAACAGAGCCCCAGTGACCCATGGGACAATATAAAGTCGTCAAACATACATGTCATCCCAGAAGAAACAGGATGACAGGAAAAAAATTAAAAGAATAACGGCTGAAAATATTTCAAATTTGATCCACAGATCTGAAGCTCAGCGTGGTACATCATAATCAAATTGTCAAACCTATGGATACAGAGAAAAAGCTTAAAACCTGCAACAGAAAGAAAAGGAACAAATGTAAGAATTACCACAAACCTCTCATCAGAAACTGCGCAAACCAGGAGCCAAAGGATGGCTATCTTTAAAATGCTGAAAGAAAACAGTAAACTTCCAACCTAGAATTTGATATCTAGCAAAAATATCCTTCAAGGTAAAATAAAGACTTTTTCATACAAAGAAAAGCTGATAGGACACGTCACAGCAGACCTGCACTACAAGAAGTGCTGAAGGGAGCTCTTCAGGAGCAAAGAAAATGGGAACACGTGGAAACTTGAACCTCCTCAAAGGAATGACAAATACGAGAAACAGTAAACATGTGGGTAAAAATAAGATTTCCCCCCATTTTTAAATTTCTTTAAAAGCACTGTTTAAAGCAAAAGTAGTAATAATGTTTTTGCGAAGCGTATAACCTATGTAGAAGCAAAATGCATGAAAAGAATAGCACACAGGCTAAGGAGGGGATAAACGGAAGAACCGTATCATAAGGATCTTACATTTTACATGAAATGTTTTTTTAAGATTGGCATCTGCGCTAACATCTGTTGCCAATCTTTTCTTTTTTTCTTCTTCTTCTCCTCCCCAAAGCCGCCCACCACCCCACCCCAGTACATAGTTGTATATTCTAGTTGTGAGTGCCTCTGGTTGTGCTGTGTGGGACACCACTTCAGCATGGCCTGATGAGCGGTGCCGTGTCCACACCTAGGACCTGAACCAGCAAAACCCTGGCCGCCAAAGTGGAGCATGCAAACTTAACCACTTGACCACATGGCTGGCCCCAGTTATTATACTACTTAAAGGCAGTCTGTGATAAGTTAAAGATGCATTTTGCAAAAGATAAAGCAAACTCTGAAAAAAATTAAAGAGATATTAGTTAATAAGCTAAAAGTGGTGACACAAAGGAATACTAAGAAATACTCAATCCAAAAGGCAGGAAAAGAAGGAAAAAGGAAAGAAAATGGGACAAACAGAAAACAAACAGCTAGATGGCAGACTTAATTCAACCATATCAGTAATTACATTAAATGTACATGGTACAAGCATCCCAATTTAAAGGCAGAAATTATTAGACTGGGGGCCAGCCCCATGGCCAAGTGGTTAAGGTTCTGCACACTCCACTTCAGCAGCCCAGGTTCGCTGGTTCAGATCCCAGGCACAGACCTACTCCACTCATCAGTCATGCCGTGGAGGCATCCCACACACAAAAAAATGGAGGAAGACTGGCATGGATGTTAGCTCAGGGCAAATCTTCCTCACCAAAAAAAGAAAGAAAAAGAAAAATTATTAGACTGGATTAAAAAAAATCAAGACCCTACTCGAAATACAAAGAAACCTTAAACATAAAGACACAGATAAGGTTAACAGCAAAAGGATGGAAAAAATATACCATGCAAAAACTAACTATAATACAGCAGAACTGACTATATCAAGATCAAAGAAGATTCCAGGAAAAAAAAGATACTACTAGAGAGAAAAGGAGAAATTTTACTAAAGAACAAAAAACTTGAACGCAAGATGGTACAGACACTTTGGAAAATAGCTTGGCTGTTTCTTAGAAAAGTTAAACAGAAATCAGAATACAATTCAGCAATTCCACTCCTAGGTTATCTACCCAAGAGAAATGAAAATGTACGTCCACACAAAGATTTGTATGCAAATACTCATAGCATTACTCTTAACAGTCAAAAAGATAAAACAATCCAAATGTCCATCAACTGAGAAACGGGAAAGCTAAATGTGGCAGATCCATACAATGGGATATTATTCGGCAATAAACAGGAAGGAACTGTTGATATGCATTACAAGAGGGCTAAATCTCAAATACCTCATGCTAAGTGAAGCAAGCCAGACTCAAAGGGCTATATAACACATGATTCCATTTATATAACATTCTGGAAAAGGCAGAACTACAAGGACAGAAGACAGATCAATGGCTGCCAAGAGCTGGGGTGGGCAGAGAAGTTGACTAGGAAAAGGACATAGAGGAAGTTTCTGGGCGATGGAACTGTTCTCTCTGAATTATTGTGATAACTACACATCTGTATATGTCTGTCAAAACTCAAAGGACTATAACCTAAAAAAGGTGAATTTTACTGTATCTAAATGTAAAACAATTTTTAAGGGAGAGAAAAGCATGTCAGCACCAACATTTACTGGAGTAACTACATTTAAGCCACGTACGGCATACCTTTAAATAGCACTGTTAAAACAAATAAAATGTCAAAACAAACGTGAACTAAAAAAACAAATGAATTTTTAAAAACTCACAGAATTATACACTAGTACATCAAAATGGGAGAATTTTACCGTATGTAAATTATGCCATAATTTAAAAACAGGAAAAAAACCCCACAAAATACTATTTTATAGCCACAATACTCAGGCTGTGAAGCAACAGAAATTCTCATATACTATGAAAGGGGTGTAAGTTCATACCATCACTCTGAAAAACAGCTGTGCGACACAGTAACACTGATCAGGTGCAAAACCTACTAGTCAGTCCCATTCCCAGCAATCTACATGCCCTGGAGCAGCCGCTGCATGCATGTGCAAGGAGACACGTACGAGAGCACTCCATACAGCATGCCTTGTTACAGTGAGAACTAGAAACAACCCAAATATACACCAAGTACGGAATGGACACATAAATCATGCTTTATTCATACCATAAGACAGCATATAGCAGAAAATATGATGCATTTCAATTATATGCACCAATGCAGACCAAGCTCAAAAATGACAAGCAACAGCAGCAAGTCAGAGAAAAATGCATACAGTATGATTCCATTCACATAAAGATATTTTTAAAAGGCATGTTCAGCAATACATACACATAGGAAAACCTAGAAATAAAAGCAAGGGACCGGTTAATATGAAAATTGGAACAGCGGCTGTCTCTAGCAGAGGGAGAAAGCGGTATCCTCAGAGGCTTCGAAGTGTAAAGGATGTTCTGTTCTTGCGCTGACTGGTGGAAATGGGAGTGTGCAGTTTATTTTTTAGCTATTATTCTCTAAAATAACACAAAGTTTATATACACTCTTTTGTATAAATTATCTATTTCACAATAAAAAAAAGTAAAAATATATTCTCAAAATGAAACATATCATGCCCAGTAGGTTTTATGGGAATGTTCTACTAAAAAGAACAAATAATCTCTGTCTTAAAGAGACGACTGCAGAGATTCAAGAGGGGGAAACAGCACAGACTGTTTTGATACCAAAACAGGACAAGGTCTCAAATCAGAATATCACTGCTATGTCACTTATGAATACAAATGTAAAAATCCTAAATAAATTATTCATATTCTAAATCCAGCAACGTGTATTTAAAAGGAAAACCATGTCAACGTGACATTCATCCTAGGAATACAAGGATGCTTGAGCACTGGAAAAAATCTATTAACATAATTCACTATATTACCAAATTAAAAGAAATGAACTATAATTCATTTACTCACAAATATTTATTGAGTGCCTACTTTTTTCCTAGGGACTAGAGAGACAACAGTAACTTAAATTAAAAACCCCTTTAATGGAGCTTATGTTCTAGTCAAAGGAGACAATAATAATAAACAAAATGCATACATAATATAGTACATCAGACAGAGATAAATACCAAGAAGAAAAACATAAGGCAGGGAACAGCGGGATTGGCAGTGCTATGGGGTGTGGAGGGGTCAGCGTGGAATGTGAGCAAAGACCTGAAGGAGGTGTGGGAGCAGGGCATGCAGGGAGGGGGCGGGGCATTTCAGTCAGGTGAAACAGCAAGGGCAAAAGCCCTGAAAGAGGGGCCGGCCCCGTGGCCAAGTGGTTAAGTTCGTGGACTCCGCTTCAGCGGCCCAGGGTTTCGCTGCTTCAGATCCTGGGCACAGACATGGCACCACTCATCAGGCCACAGTGAGGCAGCATCCCACATGCCACAACTAGAAGGACCCACAACTAAAATATACAACTATATACTGGGGGGGTATTTGGGGAGAAAAAGCAGAAAAAAAAAAGAAGATTGGCCACAGTTGTTAGCTCAAGTGCCAATCTTTAAAAAAAAAAAGCCCTGAAAGGAACAGAGGCAGCATATCATCAAATTACGCTTTTTTAAAAATCCCTCTGGCTGCTGTGTGGAATTACAAGGGAGCAAACTCGATTCTGAGGGGGCAAAAGTGAAAGCAAGACCAGGCAGGAGCTATTTCAGTACCCAGCATATGAGGATAACTCAGACGAAGGTGGTGGCAATGGAAATGGACACCCAAAAAAAGTAGAAGTTTCAAAAGGAGAATAGTCAGGAGTTAATTTACCAAAGGAAAAACCGGCATGGAGTCAAAGTGACGACTAAAACAAAAGGATGAGCTGACACTTAAAAGCACACATTTCAAAGCCTGTTTAGCACAATGGAATAAAAAAAGACAGCATCTTCCAGAACAGAAGAAAACAGATGTCTTTTTCCTCCCTATTCTTCTCCTCCCTGATGATGTAAAAGAATGCAAAGTTATTCTTTCAGAACCTTGAGTACGCTTCTCAAACATTTCAGAACCAACTCATTTAATCAAAACTTCAAATCTCCTAATCTGTCCTCCATGTGTTAAATACAAATTTCTCAAATAACCAAAAACGTGACTTCATACCACTTACTTAAATGCTTTCAGGCTATTTCCCCATTAGCACAGGAGCACGAAATATACATGTTTTAAAAAGACCAATGTGAGGAGTATGACGCCTGTCTGAAATACAGTTAGCACTCAATTAACTTTATCAGTTTCCATCTCTTCTTCCAGATTTAGCTAAGCTAGAATAAGAAGCAACTTTCTTAGACTAAACAAGTTCCTCAAATAACTCTCCCCAAAGTCTGATCTAAAGGATTGAGAAGAGATCAAATGCACAGTTTTCATATTGGCTAATCCAAAGAAAAGTGTATTTTTTCAAACGCAGTCTCTAGGAAGCCCAGAGCATATACAATCTTCTCACTTTCCTAGAACCCTGGTCCTTTAAAATCACACTTAAAAAAATGTTTATAACCTTTTGTTTCAAAAACATACATCACTTCAGCAATGCTGAAATTATCATCCTGCCCATCCCCCAGAGGTAGCACAAAACCATTCTGCTGGTAGTGCTTTGCAAACCTCTGCTCCCTGACCTTTACCACTTCATTCTCAGAGGGCTTTGAACTTCAGCAGGTAGGAGGACAAAAGGCAGCTCATCTCCTAGGCATAAAACCAGAGTCTGAGCAGGGCTCGGGAAACAATCAAGCTCCCTCTTCTCCCTGAGCTGGCCGGGAATCCTGGCAGACAATGCAATGCCCCTTTTGTCAAAGGCAGATCGAGATGTCCCTTGAGGATTACTCAAATAAGAAACCTTTTACCAACTGGGGGGTCAAAGCCTCCATCAAAACCAAATTGCTGCTACCATTACCCAGAGCAAATGGCGCTGCCCCAGTACTGGGCCTTCTGCACAGACCTCCTGCAGCAGAGAGTGAAGGGGGCCTGCCGGAAGACAGTCAGCCTCCAGTAAACACCAAATGCATCACAAAGAACGGGAAAGAAAAATATCCAGCGCTACTTACTTTTCACACAAAGCAGTCTAGATGCTGAAAACTTTTACTCTAAGAGGTTTTCAACAGGGCTTCGGGGTCTGGGAAAGATGGCTTGGGTGCGTGGGGCACGGGGTGGGGATGGTAGAACCCGCGAGATGGAGAAGCTAGGCCCTCACGTTTGTTTCAACCAGAGCAGTTTCAGAGTCATCTATATTTTGCAGCTCCATTTCACGAGATAAAAGGGTTTTACACCTGAAGTATTTAAACGACTAATCTATTTCAACTCCTCAGTGTTAGAGACAAAGAAGCATAAATGGAGATATTTACTAAGACATGAGGTGCTATGCTGGAACCCAGATCTGGACTCCTAGTCCAGTGTTCTTACTATCATCATATAGGTATCACTCATTCTTGCAGAGAAAAGAACACCTACAATCAGAAATACCAATATAATTCACACAGAGTACAAAATTCAAACCAACTGGCCATATCTAAAGAGTTCACGTCTAAGGATATGAAAAGCTACTTTTGCTTAACAATTGTAAAAATCTTCATTGAAGAGAGTAAAACTGACATTTTGAGGAAGATCAAGAAATTCACAAGATGTTTCAAAAAGATGAAGTGACAAAGTTCATAAAGCCTTAAGAAAAACTCTTTATTCTAAATTGGCATAATGAAATCAAACTCAAAAGGTGGGGCTCTCAGTTCTAGTCCCAAGTAGGCCACATCCATTTGTCACACACATGTATGGTCACAGATAAATCATTAAATTTGTTATAAGCTCAGTTTTCTGTCTGCAAAATGAAAATGAACTGGATGATCTGAGAGCCCTTCTCTAAAACTGAAGGATTCTAAGCATTAAAAAGCCATATATTTTAGCCATATATTTGATAAGGCTAACACATACTATAAAAGACATTGTCTAAAAATGTCACTACCATTAAAGTATAAATTCTTTTTTCTAACAAGCAAGATCATCAAAGTTCAAATCCCTAAAAGGAACAATAAGATGATATCTAAAACATACCTAAAATGTTTAAACTGTTTCTAATGGCTAAATTTCTGCCTCCAGCAAATAAGAGGAACCAGATTACGGCCACAGCCTGGGAAAGATTTATTTCTAGTGTCAGCAGATTCTTTCACAGATTTATGTAGAACTGCTCTAAAGAGGGCAAGAAATAAAAGAGTTCTTAGAAGTTGACTTGCTGAACACAAGAAAAAAATAACCCAAATATGCATATTCTGTAATAAACCTGATATAAAAGAAAGGTAAACTACCAGGAGAACCAGCTGGCTTAAGATTCCGATGATACCATCTTCTACTTTTCATTCAGCCAGTATTTATCAAGTACCTATAATGCGTGAAAACAAAGTCCCTGTCCTCACAGTCTAGTGGAGGAGGCTAACCATAACCAAGTAACCAAACAAGGTAATTTCTGAGGCTGACAGGGCTACGAAACTAACAAAGACTCTCATGAAGCTGTGGAATTAGATTGGTAGTTAGAGAAAGCTTCACTGAGAAGATACTTTTGAACAAAAAACCAAATGACAAGAAGCTACCCCAGGGCTTTCCAGGGGCTAACAAGTGCAAGGGCCCTGAGGTGGACACAAGTTTCATGTGTTTGAGAAAAAGAGTGAAGGCCAGGGTGGCTGAAGTATGATGACCAAGGGGAAAGCGCCAGAAGAGCAGATCAGAGAGGCAGGCGAAGGCCAGGCAGGGTGGTGACATGATGTGATCTGCATTTTTAAAAGACCACTCTGCTGGCTGCACACCTATCAAAAGTCAAAGGGACTCTGACACTGCCTTTCTGACAAACTACGATTTTACTGTATCTAAGTCCAGGCTGACTCTGTTTGTTCTACTTGGTATTTAAGGGTAATATAAATAGTTTTAAAACTGCTGTAAGTGTGGAGTTGTACGTGAATACTTTAATTGTAGTTACATAAATAAACATTGCGAGACTGAAATAATTACCCCCCTCTCTTCCTCCATTGGCTTTTTCCTCTATTTGCAAACTGTGGGTTTTAATGGATGGATACTTCAAGTATAGTCATCTATTTCTTTTACCAGGAAGATGTTTTTTACACTTTTTAAAAAATATTCTATATATTAAAAAGATTCAACTAGGCCTGTTAATTGAATCAAAAGCCCTGAAGGCTGAGCCCTATATCACCACATGAGATATAACAAGTGCAAACAGCCATAAGTAACATCTCAATTTGAAGCTCATTCCACAATAAAACTGAACAATGTTCAGATGACTGCAGTTATGCCAGACGGTGAATGCTGGAATGACCACTTATAACCCAGGTTAAACTCACCAGTGACACAAACATCGAGTCACAAAAGCATAGGAGTTCAGCGTCAAGTCCTAAAAGTGCAGAACACTACACAGGAGCTCACAAAGGTTTTATAAGGATGGGAAATCTCAAGTGTAAAATATGATGTAAATCTTACCTCTAACCAGGCAATGATGGATCCTGACAGCTGACTTCAAGAAAAGCTTAAGGAAAGCAAAGCAAATCAAGAATTCAAAGCACGGATAGATTTCACCTATTCCAACCATCCCTGAGGACTAGCTCTGAGGGCTGATGCAAGCATCTACATATAAAATGTCCAATGTACGCACCATCACACTACCTAGAACAACTTTATCAGAGAAGGAACCCTGTGGCATGCCCAAAAAGACTCCAGCTTATCAGTAAACCTTCCATAATCACAGATAAGGCCACACAAATGTATTCAGAACTGAAAAAACTCCTCTTTTCAAATAAGTAGCAAAACCACATGGACAAATATAATTCTGACCTTGAGGGCTCACTGGAAGAGATCTCCAAGCAGGGGGCAGAAAAACGACCAAGCCTTTCTGCATGTGCTTTTCCTTAACACATGAGAGAAAACATAGGCAAAGAAAATGCCACAGGATTTCAGAGGTGCCACTACCACCTTCAAAGGGAAAAACGAGAAATGTGAGTTAAATAATTTGTATCTTCCTGTCCCTATTACAGGCAAGATCCTGACCAACCAATCCGTGGGTCCACAAACTATCCCCTCACTTCAGTCCTTCAGTGCTGAGGGGCTCTGGGGCACAACCTGGAACAGAAGACATGATCCAGCAGTACAAACATAAAGGAGTCTGGAAATAACCAAGATTTCTACACTTTTATTAGTTCTTTACAGTGTATTTAATTCTATAAAACTGACCCAGACTGTTCAAGAATATCAATGCCATGAAAAACACAACAAGGCAAGGGAACTGTTCTATATTAAAGGAGATTAAAGAGACATGACAACCAAACGTATGCATGATTTCTGACTGGATGCTGGATTTGAAAAATAAGCTATAAAGAATGTTTTTGGAACAACTACAGAAAATTTGAATGTGGACTATATATTACATACTACTTTATCAACGTTAACTTTCTTGAATGTGATAATGATGTTGTGGTTATGTACAATAATGTCCTTGTTCTTAAGATATTCTAAAATATTTAGGGGTGAAGTACCGGTACTAGTTAACACTTTCAAATGGTTCTAAAAAAAAAAAAAAAAAGCATACATGTGTAGAGAGGGATAAAGTAAATGTGGCCAACTGCAGCAATGGTTAGAAAAGCCAGAGGGGTAGGGGGTTCATTGTAGTACTCCTTCAATTTTTCTGTAGGTTTGAAATTTTTTCAAATTAAAAAAAAGTAGGATAAAAAAAATTTACTTAACACCACGTTGCACTCAAGTGTTTAGTGGGCAGACCTGGGATCTCAGGCGATCAGCTGGTTCAGATTTTTGGTACTCTTTCCTACCCGTGCCTGAATAACAATAAAGTAAACACCTGCGCAACTTCCGGGAGATGGTGTGGTGATAATGAGGCATTTAACGGGAGACTAATAATTACCACACACTCATAACCTGGAGTCTAGAAGCCTCTAAAAAGAAGCTTTAGAAAGAGTCTTTAAAGAGAATCTTCTTTAAAAAAGAAGTCTTTAAGGAGAAGAAGGTAGGTCTATATGTAACATGACAGCAAATACACTAACTGAATACGGCAAGCAGCAAAGCCACAAGGAACCTAGCTGATTTTTTCAAGTACTATTAATATAAATTATTACTTAGGTTACAAGTAGCAGAATTTATGGGTTACTTTCACTTTCTCTGTTGTATTGTGCTTTCTGTTGCATTTGCATATATTGCTTTTAAAACAGGTCAGAATGTTAAGAGACACAAACAGGTAATTAACCAAGCTAAAATTCTACCAAAGCCACAGCAGTAAACTCTTCTTTTTGGCTGAGGTATGAGCTAGATGCCAGAGGCAAATCTAGGGAGAGTTCCATCAAGATTATGAGCAGTTTATTTATCATCAAATGTCAAAACAAAAGGATAATGAAGTACCAGAAGGTAGCCATTATTCAGTAACTCAGTCATTAAATAATGCATTTATTGATGGCTACTTTGTACAGTATCCTAGTGGATACTGAAACAAGACCTAATCTCTGCCCTCAAGTTTACAGTCTAACTAGCGGAACCAGACACGCAAACCATTAACCCGAAAAGAGCAAAAAGAGTATCAGAGAGGTGATGGACAACTTCAATGCGCCAGATGCTATGAAGACTAAGCAACATAAAGCCAAAGGCAAATGGGAGAGCATGCTGGGCACACCTTCAATCGATGCATCTCAGACGCGGGCAACAGACTAACAGAACACCTGCTAGCTCACAGCAGGTTCACACAGTGCAGTTTACTCAGACACATTAAAATTAAAATGAAGAAATCTAATTCAGTTCAAATATTTATTAAGCAGGGACTATGCCAAGAATTCTGCCCAGGGCCAAGTCACAAAGGCAAATAAAACTCAGTTCCGACCCTCAAGGTGTTCACAGAAAAAGGTATTTCTCCTCCCGCTTAAAACAGAAATATGCCATTAGCAAGCATATTTGTAATATATAATATGTATAATTATAATTATTCACTATTACATATAACAATATATGATATATAATAGAAAAATGTCATGAACAAGCAATTAAGTTTGAGGAACCTAAAGGAATAAAGGCTACCATTTATTAAGAACTGACTCTGTCAGGAAAGCATACACCACAATAGGGAGGGGTTAAACCCGTCCCAGGCTATAAAGCCAGGTTTTGAACTCAAGGTTCTGTCCCTCCCACGGCTTGGTTCCTGACATTACATTATGTTATCTCTTAACAAAAAAAGCCCAAAATATTAGCAATAAAAGCAATACAGAAAACAGCACAGACACATGAACATAAGATACATCTGACCTGTACATAAAGATCAAGTTTATGACTGCAGGTTATACACCTGGTATTTTGCTCAAGTGTCTAACTTTGAATTAAGTGAAGAAAACAAGTCTAGTAAGAGAACAAAACTTAAAGAGAAAAGTTGTATGTGAACTACTATAATTTATAACTGTATTATAGAGGAGTATAAGGGTCAGCATCAAATTTTCAGGATCCACACTACCAACAGATGATCTTAAGTCTAAACCAGGAGTTGGCAAACTACAACCCCACACCAAATCTGGCCCACTGCTTGTTTATGTCAATAAAGTTTGCAAGACAACCATGCACATTTTTTTGTGCACTGTCTATGGCTGCTTTCCTGCTACAAAGGCAGAGCTGAATAGTTTATGAATAGTATGGCCCACAAAACCTAAAATACTTATTATCTGGCCCTTCACAGAAAAAGTTTGCCAACCCCTGGTTTAAATGATAGCCGTATGTATCACAAATGGTAGAAAAACAGCCTGTTCATTTCAGCTCTATTTAAGCTTTATTATGAACTCTACCTGATCTAAGTTCTCTTCCTTTGTAATTAGTGTCACTTAGTAAATGCTACTAAGCATTACTTAGTAATGCTAGAGTTTTTGAATTTCCACAAGTATGTTCACATTTCAGTTCTTTTCCATGGAGCAGGTCTTACTTTAGCTGTCCAGTAATTTATCCTTCACAATATTACTACAAACAAAATCCTAATTAAGGCACATTTGCAATTACCCCCACACATACTTATCCCTCCACTGCATACAATCTGCAAAGATACAGACAAAGAAAAGCTGAATATAGACACAATAGCTGCTATAACTAAATAATTCCTAATACCCTGTTCACACCAGAACATCTCAAAGTGCCATTTAGAATCAAGAGAATAGGCTTCACCTGCCTGCTTCTTAGAAATGCAAATTCACAGGCTTCACTGCAGACCTACCAGGTGATTCTTATGCACACTAAAAGTTAACAACCACTGCTCTAAAACAGAGTTTATACTACCTACCTTGAGTGTGAAAAGGCTGATCCGGCCAGGCAGTTTATAAAATAGCCCCTCGCCTCCTCTTGAATTGGAATGTAGCATGGCATTGAGACAAGCGAGAGGGGATGTCCCACTGTAAATACATACAAGGATGGATGAGGGTCATATAAATCCATCTGCCTACTTACTCAAAGATCTAATACCCTCCAACTCATTCTTAAACCAAGAAGCAGCAGAGCAAGGATTACAGGAGAAAAGATCCCATGACAACAATGCCACTTTGAAAGTAGCAAAAAAGTAACAAATGAAATTCACATCCATCACACCCAGAGAGCTCTGGGATAAGACATGTTATGTGATAGTACTGGGAGTTTCCCAGCCTCTATAGTCCCACCTACACCGCATGCTCAGAAACTGCCACATAACATTATCAACACAAAGACCACAGAATCAACGGTGAGGCCCAAGAAAACAAGCACACCTTTTTCCTTCCAGTTAAATATTTTCTAACAAGCACACAAAAGGAACAGTATTTCATTTACTTTTTCTCTGTTGGCAAGCGGGAAGGATAGGTTTTACTCTACATCTACCCCGGAGCAATCATTTAAATTTGAATATAAAAAGAAAAGTCAGTCAAATAGATTTAGTACCCCAAAATGCTCAAACGTTAAACCAAAAAGAAGATGGCATATTAAATTATTTCATGGTCCCTGCTCCAATAGTAGCTTACAAAACAATGACAACTCAGTGAGTTAGAGGCTACTTAATGAATCTTAAAATAGAAAAGCTGTCAAAAATACAAATGCCCATTATTAATATTAACTGAGTTTGGCATTGGCATGTTAGTGTTACCTTCTCTTCCCACTCCCCAGCATGTTAAAAAAAAATATATAAATATCCTAACTAAAGCCTCTTAGCATTTTTCAGAACTAGGGGCCCTAATTTAATGCAGAGTGTTAAAAATAAATTGAGTCTAAAAAAGCCATTAGAAAAAAAAAAAACCTATTACTTATTCTGCTTTGGAACACACTGCATGCTAAAAAAATTTTTCACCAAGAACCAATCTCTAAAAGAAACCTTGTGCAGAATCTGGAGTATCAAGTGGGTGTGCTAACATCTCTGCTACCAGGGGTAACGGCATGCTGGGAGAGTCCTTCTGTGAACAGTGTGACTCCTACACACTATAGCTCTGTCTACAAATGACAGAGCTGCTCACTCATCACGAGCCACCATGACTGCTTCATAATTCCTATAAGAGCAAGAAGCAGAAACAAGTTAAGATTCTCAATTCCATCTGTCCCAAAGGGACTAATTTACCTTCTATAGTCATAGTGGTCCAACAGCAGTGCAGACAGCAGCATGATGGGAAATAGCCCATAAAAACAAAAATAAAGCACAATTATAACACTACACAGTGCACAGGTACTATTTAAATGAATGTGATCTAGACAATCCTGGTATTCCCTCCCCACAAAACGTCAACTTGAGAATGTCTGAACTGTCAATTGGACAGGGAGGATCTTTTGACCCTAAGAGGTCAATTTCAAGCAGCTAAAGCTTAACCAGCAAAAACATATGCTGTTTGTTCTATGTCCCAAGAAGGGACTTTGCTGTGCTCTCCTCTTTCATTAAAAAAAAAAAAAAAGGTTGGGCTGAGGGTGAAGAGAGAAAAGGATTAGGGACGGTCACTGGGTTTTGTGGCTCCAATTCCTTTTGTGTTTCTAACTTGTTGCTTCTCTAGGAAAACTACATCACAGGATAAGAAAATCAAAGTCACCTCAAATTTAGTATACTCATATCACCAATGGGTAGAATCAGTGAGGGGAAAAAAGGTGAGTTTAATGGTGATGAGACCACCCTAAAACAAAGGACTTCAGAGATATGGCATAGAGAGAAGGGTAGTTTTAGACATGACAGAGCCTATCAGAGTCCACCCCCTCTCTATCACTGAAACACGCAAAACAGAGAACAAAATGTACCAACTCCTTATACAAAAAACCACGCTCAATGTCAAGATTTAAGGGAGAGCAAGGATGGGGAAAGTCACTACATCTCTGATGAAAACAAATGGATGCTCACCCACTCCCACCCTCCGCTGAGAGGATACACAACCTGGGAGATAGTTCCACACCGCCACCAGACACGTGAGCGTGTGTGTGTGTGCACATGCAGACTTACTCATATCACTGCATAACTACACAAAAACACATGTCCTATGAAACCCTCATGGTAAGCGACAAGAGCCATACAAACCTCATTTCCTTTAGTCCTTCTGCCTCTATGACCTGCAGAATCTGTTTTGGTGTCATTGGAGCATCCGAGTAATTTTCTAGTACCTGAAGAAATATAAATGTTCTGGTTTCAGTGTGCAATTTTCATTTATATTCAATCTATCTCACTGGCTACAGTTCTGCTCTGAGGTACCACTGCTCACAATTTAGTTTTTCCAGTTAAAATTACTTCAGAAACCAAATTACATATGTATCTATCTAGTTGCTGAAAGGTGACTGCAATTAGCTGAAATATTCTAATTCTCAATTCTAAAAACCACATCTTCTTAGTGTACAAGTTACGGTATGTGGGGTCTTGGCAACCCTGGTTACTACTTAACATGATGCCGTTAATACGGCTAATAAACCATAGCGCTACACAATAAATTATAAGACAGAAATGCACGCAGATTTTCTCTCCCAAGGAAGTTTGGTAAGTACAAATATTTTTCAATGCTGATTTTTGCCACCATGTTATGAAATTCTAGTGTTAACTGCCACAGTACATTTTGCCATTTGGCAACATGATGGTATGATTCTCTATGATTGCTGCAAGCAAAACAATGAGAAACGGAACATCCCATTTATGTCAGCACCATCTGCAACTAAGTCACGACAGTAGTTTCTCAGCTCTCTCACTTTAAGAAGTTGAGTTTTAGGGGCTGGCCCCATGGCCAGGTGGTTAAGTTCGGGCGCTCTGCTTCGGTGGCCCAGGGCTTTGCTGGTTCGATCCCGGATGCAGAGAGGGCACTGCTCATCAGGCCACGCTGAGGCGGTGTCCCACATGCCATAACCAGAGGCACTCACAGCTAGAATATACAACTATGTACTGGGGGGCTTTAGGGAGAAAAAGAAGAAAAAAAAAGACTGGCAACAGATGTTAGCTCAGGTGCCAATCTTTAAAAAAAAAAGTTGAGTTTTAGAAATGTTATCCTCTAAGGGAGAAAAAGAAAAAGACAGGCTATCAGTATCTTCATACTGTCTCTACCTATGCAGCTGCTGAGGTTACTCCAAATCACACTAACATCTTGAAGTCACTTAACAATCATAACAACTGAGCACTGCCATCACAAATAAAATGTAAAGCAAGAAGTCTGATAGGACTGCAGCTAAAGGTTCTCTCTGTGGCAGAACATGAGCCCTTAGCACTAAAGGAACTCAAGATTTGGAGAAGCAGGTTCTGAAATAAAACCCCTATTTGCCATGGTCCCGTACTCAGCCTCTCTCTTTTCAATTTTTACATTCTCCTTCGGTAACCTCCTCATCCCACAGTTTCAACTACTACCTAAATTCTGATAACTCCCGAATCTCTCCCTCTAGCCCAGATTTCTCCCCATCTTCAGCCTCAAATGTTCAGTTCCATACTGGATGTCCCCTTTTGCCCGTCTACTCTAACTCATCTCCCCTCCAATTCATAGAACCAGCAACTCTAGTAATACAGCTCCCCTCTTCCTCCAATATTCCCCACCTTGGTCGGCAGCCAGCCTAAGCACCTAATTTAGAAACCCAGGCATCACCCTTTACTCTCACCTGCCCCGCAGCTCTCACAGCCAGCTTCCTACCTGACCCAACACAACAGCCTCTTCGCTAACATCTCTGCAACCAGCCCTGCTGTCCACACATCGTTCTTACTCCGCTGCCATCCTGCATTCGACAATTACACGAAACACCTACTTCGAGCCAGGGACAGTTCTAGGAATTCTTCGGTAAACAAGACCCAGTCCCTGCTCCCACAGAACTTACATGCTATAGCCTGAGATCAGCCCAACAAAGCAAACCTGCTCTCTCCACCTTCCCTGCAACCTAACCACGTACAGCAAAAGCTGAAGCTGCCAGGTCCACTGGCCCACTGGAAAAGCACAGGCTTTAGAACCAGACAGACATGGATTCCAATTCCGGCCTTCTAAACTTGGGCAAGTTACCTACCCAACCTAAGAACTTGGCTCCCTCATTTGTGAAGTAAGGATACCGCTGTGTTCCTCTCCCGGTTGTTGAATAGATTAGAGATCATTTAAGTGTGTGCCTGCAGTGCCCGGCACAAAGCAGGCACTCAAGGCCTGGCACACAAGGTCCTCACAAGCTGGTCTCCGCCTGTCTCTCTACCTGACTGCCAAAGTGACAATCCACAAACTTTATGCTCCAATAACAACGTGTGGTCCTTCTCAGTTCCCACACTCTCTACCTTGCAAATACACACAGAGACACTCTCCTGCCATTTATTGTCACCAGCTCCTGCTTACATTCTATGTGATGATTCTTACTCCTATCCACCCTTCAAGATTCAGCTAGGAAAGCACCTTTCTCCAGGAAGCCTTCTCTGATCTCCGCAAGGCAGAGTTAAATGTCTTTTCAGTGTCCCCAGAGTTCCACAACACATAGAATTTATCTTCCAAAGCAGGACACTTGAGAGCCAAAGGAGGAACTATACTGAACAATAAGCAGGAACCAGGATGTCTGTTTACCATTTACCCATCTACAATGGCTTTATCTCGCCTGCGTACAACTCTATTCATGTGTCTGGGCCTTCCCCATCCTCAGAAGACCAAAGTGTCTCAAGGGCAAACCTTATCCGTCTTTGTATTCCAAGAGCCTAAGTGCCAAGTTAGGCAGTGTTGACTCGAACAAGCTCACAACAAAGCTGGTACAAGCCACTCATGTTCACTGCCACAGATAATCATTTCTTTGATACTAATAAAGTGTGAGCTGAGCTAGTGAATTTTTGTAGGATAATTTTTTTTAAGAAGCATGACTCTGAAAAACTAGTTACTAATTATTTAAACAGCGGTCTGAAAGAGCCTGAGACTCTAAGACAGAAGAAACAAAATCTCTAAAGGAAAGTTACATCAAAAGACACAAAATATTCACTTCTATTAAAATTGTATATGCCTCCAGCTTTTAGTATAAGAACAATTCAGCAGTGTTCTATTTCTAGTCTCTGTCTTTCTAGAGCACACTTTAAAAGAAGAAAAAAAAGTATCTCTTCTACTTCAAAGGGAAAAAAATGTTTGATGTAAGAATGGTCAGTCATGAATCAAAGTGAAAGATAAAGCGGCAATGAAGAGTTTCTCAAAGCCAGGGAGAATCCATTTAAGGGCATTCAATTTAAAGGGAAATCCCCTAGGCTGTTTCTCCTAAACAAACTGTTCCTAACAAGGAGGAGGATTTATATCCATCCAACCCCCTAAAATCTACCTCTTACATCTAGAAAAGACAATACTATCAAATGTTTGAAAGAATGTCTACTTCTCAACAACACAATTAAAATCTGTAAAACTCAATCTCCTGCAAAAACTCAAAAAAACTACTGAAATTCTCCAAAGTCTCTTCTTTCCTACGAAAATAGTTTTTAAAAGGGTTCCTAGTATCACTCTAGCCACCAGTCCAATTAAGATCAGGAGCAATACAAAACTGCCACAAAGCAAGTGCATCTGACTGCCGGCTGTGGCAAGCACTCCCAATTCACCTGTCCACAGAGGAGTCAGATTGAATCTTCCGCCCTACCTGTTACAGCTCACTCTAGTCAAGCTGCTCTCTGTCCAGCGTCAGCTCTCACAAACTCTCCAGCACTCAGTTTGTTACAGCAATTTTTTTTTAATGGGGAGAGGACTCTAAAAAGTTTCCCCTCACCCACCAATCACTCCCATCCAAAGGGATGGAAAATTCTAAACGAAAAGACAATGAAAGATACGTAAAATTATGCACCATGTTCCCACAAGTCATCTTTCACATATTTAAGTAATTCCTATTCATATTACTATTTTTTAATGAAGAGCCACAGAAGAAAAAGAAAACTTACTCCGATAATCTGGCATGAGGTTGAGCCAATGATAAAACCGAAATAACAACCTGGATACCGGAGTTCACGTCACAATAAATTCAAGAACCGAAAGGGGCTTAACAGAACAGTGAACCCCAAATTCCTAAAGTCTTTCAACTAGTAAGAGCCAACAGAGCTTTGAGACAAACAGCCTAGAATTCTGTCAGGACATAAATAACACAGGATTTAAAGGTACTTTCACCTACCTCTAAAAAGTAAAATTCTGGCAAGCAAATTTCCTTTTGGTGCCCAGAGTCATAAACACCCGCATATAACAGGAACTCAGAGGAGAATTTCAATGAACACCCAAGACTCAACCTTGAGGAGAAAGAGAACACATCCTTTTGGCTCTCCCCTACTCTCCTTCAGACCTAAATTTGTTTCCAGGGGAAGAAACACTGGAGAAATCCTGAAATTTCCAAGAGATCCTGAAAACTAGCCATAGCTTCCAATTTTGATTGAATCAGAAAAAAAAACTTAGAAACTACAAAATCTTCAAATTTCATTTGAAACAAATTAACTGAAACACAAAACTTCAGCATACAAAACAATTGCTATTTCTGTTCCTTGGACAACAAACGCCTGGGGAAGAATGTCAGGAACATCAGTGAAAATTCTCCCATAAACCAAACAGCTTTAGTTCTTGAAAGTTACTAACAGTTTTACAGGCTTCAAGAAAGAAAAAGGTGTACCACAGATTTGTAACAACCCCCAACACATACTCATCTTTTTTTGCACAATACCTTCAAGGCAGGAACCTCACTTCTCAATAAAATCAAAGATGAGAAGGTTGAGGTTCATTCATCATTAAAAGTAAATTATAGCAATTACATATAAACTACAGGGTGTCAAGACATGAGTATGCGATCTGCCCTATAACACTGCTGTGTGACAGTTCTGAGAAAGTGACATCTCTGAGAAAAGCGTAACCTCTTACGACTGTCATCAGCAAGATTTCTTAAGAACATGTCTCAAAGTGTCTTAGCTTTGTGGGTGCAAATCCAAAAGGAAGATACTTCACTTACAAGTCCTCTGACACTTTGAAAACAGAAAATTCACAACCCCCCTCACCAGGCAGCTTCAAACACTCAAATTTACTCTCTCCTCTGCTAAGTCCTCAGAGAGCAGTATCTTCAAACAGACCCTTGGTCTTTGTCCAGCACTTCATGTGTACATACACGAGGACACTAAGGAACAGAGAACACAGATATTCTTTGCAAAGCTAGTCAGTTCTCTGCAGAGCGCCCATCTCCCGTCTAGCTTACGAAGTAAAACACTCTAGTCAGCATTTCTCAAAGTGTGGTGAGCCACCTGCACTACAGGCAACCTGGGAAGCTGGTTAAAACGAAGACACTCAGGGTCTACTGCAAAGTCTCAGACTCAGTCGGTCTTCAGCAGGGCCCCAGGAGCAGCATTCCTAACCACCTCCCCAGGTGTCCTGTCCCCACAGGACACTAAAGTTTGCGAACCACTGCTCAGGGTTCAAGCTGGGAGCGAGCTCTTCTTCCCTCCACACACCTGGTTTAGATCGGCAAAGCTCAAAATGCCATTCGCGTCCCAGCAATCGGGGGCGCTTTCCCACCCCTCGAGTCAAACGCACCACCCCACTGCCCACCAGGAAGCGAGGGAGGAGCTTCCGACCCTTCCCGGAAACCCAACTCCCCCGAGCGCACAAACGAAGCTTCCCCAGACCCCCAGACGCTGCCAAACAGTGGGGGAGGGGAGGCTGGGGCCCCGCCGCCCGGAGGGGGAGGAGCCGGCCTGCCAGCTCGCCCCTCCGCAGGAATTTGGGGTGGGGGGGAACCGTGCAAAAAAGGCGCCACATCCAACCCGGCCGGGGACCTCTCCCCACCCGACGCCTTCGGGGTTGTCCCGTTCCCAGTGCAAGGGTGGCCCCGCCCCCTCCTGCGGTGGGCAGGGCCTCGCCCCTCCCCCCTCCCGGTGGGGGTGCTCGGCGAGCCCACCCCCCAGACCCCCCACCGAGCCCCCCTCGGCGGCCCGCCTCACCAGGCGCGCGGCCTCGGCCCACGTGCGCTCCTTCTTCCTCTTCTGTTTGTCCTTCATCCTCCTCCTCCCTGGCGGCGGCGGCGGCGGCGGCGGCGGCTCCACGCGGGACCTCCGGGCGGGGCGGGCTGGGGCGGCGGCACGGGACTGGGGCGGCGGCGGCGGCGGCGGCGCGGGGGGGCGCGTGGCGGCGGCAGCGGCGCGCGAGCACTCGGGTGCGGCCGGGGAGAAGGGGCGGGCGCGCGGGGACCGGCTGGCGCGAGACCGGCGCGAGGGCGGTGGTGGGGGAGGGGTGGCGGCGGCTCCACGCGCCGGCGCTGCGTCAGTCGCCCACGGCGGCGGCGGCGGCGGCGGCGGCAGCGGCGGCAGCCCCGCGATCGCTAAGGAATGCGGCGGCTCCGCATAACCACGGGGTCAGAGGTCACGGCTCCGGCCTCCGCTTTCCCGCTCTGCTGAGGGGCCGAGACAGGACTGGCGGTGGGGCGGGAAGGCGAGATGCGGCTTTCCCTTCGGCGCCCGGGTGTGTGCGTGTCTGCCGTGGGTGTGTGTGAGTGTGTGTGAAGAGTGAGGAGGGGGAGTGTGGGGTTTTTTTTTTTTGAACAAAAACAAACCGAAAGGGCGGCTGGGAATCGTAGTCCCGGTTGCCTCTCTGGCCTCACCCGCTCCGGAAGAATATGGCTGCGTGAAACGCTTGGACCACACTTCCCTGCGTGCCCCGCGGCCCGTCTTTTCTGCCCTCCCCTCCCTTCCTCCGTAGCGCGCAGAGCTCGGTAAGGAAGGGGGACTGGCAATCGTTCGGGGAAGGACTGGGCGGAGTCTCGCGAGGTGCGGGAACTGCCTGGGGGCCTGAGGCATTCTGGGAGGCGATGCTGGGAAGGGGCGGTGGCTGGGCTCCCCCGACCACGGTTAACCCCTTCGCCGCTCCTCGCCTCGGGGCCGCCGGGCGGGTAAGGGTGGGGATCGAGAATCGGTAGCTCGGCTCTCAGCGCCCACTGTGTACCTCGCCTCGCCTAAGCGGTTCTTCTGACCGACATTTCTCGTAGGTGACAAGAGACAGGACTTTCCCTTTTGGTCCTCCCCTAAGTGACTCACTGCCGCATAATAATGAGACAAAAAGACACTCATACCAGTAAAACGGTTATTCCGCGATTGATGGACCTAGACAGTCCCCATTTTCCCCTGTGCTTTTATGCCGCTATATGTTTGCCGAAGATTGCACCCGCAGCCTAGAGCATTCTTACCACTTGGTGAACTTGGTGATGTGATGACGGTGGTGTAAAGAACGTGGACTTTGGGGCCATACTAACCAGAATGCACCTGAGTCCTTTTTAGAGGCGGTACGCTGGAGAGAACACAGGCCCTGGAGCCAAAAGGACCTAGACTGGACTCCTGGCGAAGCCACTCCCTGGCTATCAGCCTAAAACTAGGGGCTGAAACTCTCTGAGCCCTCACTTTTCTAATCTACATTAGTCTAATACCTAACAGCATTATCAGGATTAAAATTAACATAAAACACCTGGCAGAATGGAAGAGGCTGTGAAGGGGACCTTGACATTAGGTGCACACAATTCGGCTTCTGGCATAGAGCAAGTGTTTAATTGGTACCAGCTGAGAGACAATGGGCAAATTTAGCCTCTCTGAGCATTAGTTGTAGAGCATGAAATGAAATGAGGTTCAGAGTACCCAACACATAGGTTTTCTGTGTCTATTTGTTGAATCAATGTCCAGAAACATTTCCAGAATCAGTCCTAAACTGGATTAATAGCCAGCTCTTAAAAATTAGGGAGGGAGGGTCAATGGCCACGTTTGAAAGGTTTCCCTGAGGAAACACCCCCTCCACTCCCTGGTGTTAGCACATGGGAGAGCCAGGACTTAGAGGAGATTTAGTATGCTGGCCAACCCTAACACAGTGGAGTTCGCTGCTCCTGCTTCTAATGCTCGTCACACAAAAGACTTTCACGTCCAGTAAACAAAATCCTGCGAGGTGAATAGAATGTAGAAGGTGAAGCAAGGCATGTTTTTAAATCTTTCCCCTTCTGACTGCACTGCAAGAGGGGGGAATAAAGAACAGCTCCCCCTCCACCACCGACAAGTTGACCTGATTTTTTACAAAGAGTTTTTCTTTTTCTTTAATCTACAGCTGACACAGTAACCTTTGACAAGTCATTTGGCTTGTTTCAAATGTTTTCTTCTTGAGCAGTTTCACCCTCCTCTAACCTCCAAAGAGTAACTAGAGAAGATTCACTCTAAAGTTTACATGTTTCATAGAGGCACTGTGATAGGAAGAATAATGTCGTTTCCTCCTCACTCCAAAAAAACCTATCTATGCTCTAGTCCCTGGAAGCTGTGAATATGTTACATTCCATGGAATTAAGGACCATAAAATAGAGAGATTATCTTGGATTATCTGGGTGGGCCCAGTGTAAAGTCATGCACCACATAATGACAGACCACATAGATGACAGTGGTCCCATAAGATTAGTACCATATAGCTGTGGTGTATGTAGTAGGTTATACTATCTAGGTTTTGTAAGTACACTCTATGATGTTCACACAATGACGAAATTGCCTGACAACGTCTCTCTCAGAATGTGTCCCCGTCGTTAAATGGCATGTGACTCTAATCACACAGACCTTTAAAAGTAGAAGAGGAAAGCCTAAGAGATACTTTGGAGAGATGAGGCAGAAGAATCAGATTTGAAGCTTGAGAGGAACTCAACCCACTGTTGCTGGCTTTGAAAGGGGCCATGAGCCAGGGAATGTAGGCAGCCTCTAGAAGCTGAGAACGAGCCCTGCCAGCAAGTAGGCAGAAGCTCAGTCCTACAACCCTACAGAACTGAATTCTCATAACGTGAATGAGTTTGGGCATAGGTTCTCTACCCCCTGAACCAGTCTGCAGAAAGGAATGCAGTCCTGCCAACACCTTGATTTTAGCCTTATCGGACAACCAGCTGAGCCACACTGTGTCCAGACTTCCAGCCCACAGAAAGTATGTGGTATAAACGGAGGTTGTTTTAAACCACTAAATCTGTGGTAACTTCTTACAGTAGCAAAAGAAAGCTAACACAAGCACTGCGGAAACACCTTTATTTAATTCTCCAGCCAACAGTGCCTGACTCTCACAGCTGGGTCATGGGGGAATCCACATGTGAATATTTCATGGTCTCTGCCCTTGCAGAATCAAAGAGAAACTAATGACAATATCATAGTTAAGTGTGAAAAGAGTATGTTGAGTACTGTACAAGATACATGTTGGAAAATTGGCTTTAGTCATTAAACCTTAAGAAGATGGCATTTTTTTTTAAGTTAATGAGACTCATGAGTTTATTCTCTTCTCAGAAGCACCAAAAAACAAACTTACACATTTTTTTGGTGTGTGTTTTTCTGTTTTTATCACAGTGCTTTTATTACAAAGTATCTTTGAAGTCAACGCAGGTGCCACAGGGCAGTGTAAGATAAACAGGACTGATATTCAACCCTGCCCTGTTTGGGGATGAGTCACTGTTTTCAAACTGCACAGTTATGAGCAAAGTACATAACACACCAGGAATCTGAATAACACACACACTATTAGCAGACCGAGGAATTCCCAAAAGGACATAAACACCCCCAGAAGCTCACTATGAGATAGTGTATTTGCCACTGGCTTTGGACTTGGGCAGACCTAGGTTTGCATCTTCTTGCAGTCCTTCTCCAGCTGTGTGGTCTTGGTCAAGTTATGAAACCTCTCATTGACTCAAGGCCATCATTTGGACAACCAAGTATATAAACTCAAAAGGGTGGGATTAGGATTAAATGGCATCTTTGTAAAGCACCTTGCACACAGCAGACTCACTAAATGCCAGCTCTCTTTGCCTCCAAGAAAGTTTACAGTCTAAAGTGTAAGAAGTGCCTCATTTTTAGACTTCAGTGAACCAAGCCCTGGAACAGTTTGCTACTCTAACGACTGTTCTCTCCCAATAACTGTCTACATTTTCAAATGAAGTTGAGGTCCACAGAGGTCAAATTACCTCCCCTAGATCCCAGATGATCAAGTGAGATCACATTTGCTAAACTTCCAGCATAGCAGATGATCAACAAATCATCTGTACCTCTCCTGGTCCCTCCTACCTTCCATTTCTTTGTATGATTGTCAGTTTAGTGTCCATGCTCTTGCTAGCATCTTCTTGGATTCATCATCACACCCCCAACATCTGGCACAGTCTTGGCACATGGTAGGCACTCAATCTGTTGGATGAATGACCTTATTCAATTACTTTATTGGACAAAGTCCTATTTTGAATGAGCCCTAAACAGTATTTGGAACTGCCCAGGCAGACCTGGGAAATATTGAGGCAGGATTTCACCCCAACATATCTATGCCCGTTATAAAGATGCTCAGGGAGAGAGACTTCATGACCTCACTGCTTTTGTTAGGCACAGAATCTGCCCACTTGATGGGCAGCACTAACTGCTTACCTGCCATTCACCATCATTCATTCATTCATTCATTCATTGCTGAGGAAGATTCACCCTGTGCTAACATCAGTTGCCAATCTTCCTCTTTTTGCTTGAGGAAGATTCTCCCTGAGCTAATATCTGTGCCAATCTTCTTCTATTTTGTATGTGGGTCACTGCCACAGCATGGCCACTAACAAGTGGTATAGGTCTGCGCCTAGGAACCAAACCCAAGCCACCAAAGCAGAGCACACTGAACTTAACCACTAGGCCACAGGGCTGCCCCCCGCCCCCGCCATCATTTAAATCCACTCCTGTTTTTCAGTCTCCCATGAGGCTGAAAGAGGTATTTAAATTCCATTTTACTCCACCAAAATGTAGTTAATGGTTACTTCAGGGTTGTAAGACTATGGTAGATTTTTGGTTTTCTTTTTCTTTTTTTTTTTTACCAAATATTACTTTTTTTAATAAAAAAAATCTTTTGTATTTCAACCACAAAGCAGACCATTTAGATTAAGGTGGCAGATGTAATGTTTTCAGCTTCTTTACACGTCTGTATTTTCCAAATCTTCTAGAATGTGTGCATGCTGCTCATACTCACATGAGTATGATGAAAAAAATTTTTAATTCTCAACAGTGTGAGAACATCTTTAATAATTATTATTATAAATAATTAGTAATAATAATTCTTTTCATTTTACTTAAAAAGATTTGTGGGGGGCCGGCCCTGTGGCTGAGTGGTTAAGTTCACTCACTCTGCTTCGGCGGCCCAGGGTTTCACTGGTTCAGATCCATGGTGTGGACATGGCACCGCTCATCAAGCCATGTTGAGGCAGTGTCCCACATAGCATAACCAGAAGGACCCACAACTAGAATATACAACTATCTACTGGGGGCTTTGGGGAGGAGGAGAAGAAAAGATTGGCAACAGATGTTAGCTCAGGGCCAATCTTTAAAAAAAAAAAAAGATTTGTGGGACACCCCCACTAAAATGGCCTCAAAAGATGACCTGAGCTAGTTTTTACCAAAATTGTGGAAAATAACAGCCCCGTGCCTGATTCTTTAAGGTTTTCAGGTGGAGATTTCAGGAGCTCACTAAAGAGCCCATCTCAAATTTAATCTCTCAATGCCAGAGACATGTACTCATTTGTACCATAAACCTTTCTGGTCTCATTTTAAGCCATTTCTTCTATTCTTTCTGTGTAAAGAAGGAAAAGAAACTTTAAAGTGCATTTTAACACCAAATTCTAAGAGTGGTGGTGCTAATGTGATGAGATTGATACATGGGTTATTTCTTCATTTTCAATGTTTTATAAGGAAAACATCTACTCCCAGCCCCAAATGGCTTTTCGTCTTCCTCTTCTTTAATGATTGCTAATATCTGAATGTGACGTTGAAGACTTAGATAAATGGCTTCACAGGCCTTAACTCTTGAACATCACAACCACCATGTGAGGTGACTGAGAAAACCGGCAGGGCCAGTAAAGTGAAGGGACTTTCCCAAGATCACAGTTAGTTGTTGCTGGATTCAAGATTTAAACCCCAAACTCCTCATTCCAAATTCCTTCCAAGGCACTGTGGTAGCCAGCCTCCCAAACCGCCCCCAGTGATTCCCAGCTCTGACAGTCACAGCCTTTTTAGTCCCCTCCCACTTTGAATAGGCTGAACTGTGGAACGGATAGGATATTTTAGAAGTGGCCCTGTATATGGCTTCTGGGGCTAGGTCATAAAAGAGATTGCAGTTTCTGCCCTCTTTCTTTGGATCACACCCTCTGGGAGAAGCCAGCCGCCATGTCATGAGGACACTCATGCAGCCCTCTGGAGAGGTCTGCATGGTAGTAGCCCCAAACAAGCTTTCAAATGACTTGAGCCCTGGCCAATACCTTGACTGCAACCTCATGAAAGATCCAGAGCCAGAATCATCCGAATACGCTGCTCCTGGATTCCTGAACCACAGGAACTGCATGAGATAATAAATGTTTATTGTTTTAAGTCACTAAGTTTGAGGTCATTTATTACAGAGCAATAGATAACTAATAAAGACAAAGTGCCTCCCTTCTGGGTGGTTCTTACGTTTTGTGACACCTGCTAAAAAGCAAGGGACGCTCTTCCCAGAAAAACTTTATACTTATACTTGTTTATACAAAATTCTTTCTAACATTCAGGGTGTACGCAGCCCCACTGAAGCCAATATACAGTAAGTGTAGTAACAGTAGTACTCCCCTTTTCCTCTACGGCTCAGAGAAGTAAAACCACTTGTCCCACTTGTGGAGCTAACATATGCCAGAGCCAGGATTCAAACTCAAGTAACCCAGCTTTGCACACAGCTCACACTCTTTGCCACCTTGCTCTTTTGCCTCTGGAGTTCTAAGTTCAGAACCACTGCTCTAAGTAATCCTTACCCTTTCATCTTCCCTCTGCACCCTACCCCTTTAATTATATAAGTTGCATTTCTCTGGCCCCAATTTGATTTTTCTTTTTTTTGCTGAGGAAGATTAGCCCTGAGCTAACATCTGTGCCCATCTTCCTCTATTTTTTGTACGTGGGATGCCACCACAGCATGGCTTGATCAGCAGTGCATAGGTCTGCACCCAGGATCTGAACTTGTGAACCCCGAGCCACCAAAGCAGAGTGCACGAATTTAACCACTATGCCACCAGGCTGGCCCCACTCTCTGGCCCCATTTTATTTGTGATTTCTAAGTGACCCATTGTGTGTTAGTTTCCACCAAAGAGACAAAGTCAAGGTCACTGACTCTGAGCGCCTCCTGGTCTAATGGGATCATAGACATGGACACAAATAACTGTACACCTTTTTAAGACCTATCATCAGTTTTGGACAGGAAAGCAGTAACAAACTCTGGGAGGGCAGACTTCACAGAGGGCGATATTTTAGCTGGTTCTTGAAGGCCCAGGGGAAGAGGAGTGGCTCAGGGGAATTCTGAGTAGAAGCAACAGTGAGTATGATGGGGAGGAGAGTAGCAGCCTGTGTGTGTGTGTTGTATGTGTGTGTGTGTGAATGTGCAAGTGTGTTTAGTTGGGGAGGGGCCAGCAGTCCAGTGGGGTAGGAGCAGGAGACAAGGTCAGAAGGTGGGCTGGGGCCTAGTGGGAGGAACAGGAGGGAGGTCCCACACTAAGGAGTTTTGATTGCCTCCTGTAACAACCAGGAATGGACAGAGCTCAGATACCAGCTCTTACCCAACCCTGTGGCCCCAGATCCAACAACACAGGGCATGACACAGAGCAGGCACTCTTCATTTGCTGAATGAATTCATTAAAGCAGGATTGGGTGCTAACGCTGGTCTTACAGTGGAGCGGGAGCAAGACGGGGATGCAGAGTCAATCTGGACGCCTCCCTGAATATTTCCTCAGCAAGGCTTTCCCTGCTGCCCTGTACTCATTAAGTCCTTTACACTGCCATAGCACTCAATGCTTCCTTCAAAATGTAATGAGGAAAAATATAATTAACTCTCGACATTGACGATGACTTCTTCAATGTCTGCTCCCAAATTAGACTGTCAGCCATATGAGGCCGGGACTGCAGGCCTATTTTATTGCGCTTCCCTCTGTCCTGGAAGAGAGGCTCCTCTATCCCAGAGAACAGTAAAATACAGCATCGGGCACCTTCTTTCACTGGCATTGATAAACTCCTACTGGGATGCAAGCCCTGCGCTGAGCCCTGGGGACTAACAGCCCAATTAGACACACTTCCTGGATGATAGAGATGGATTTCAAGTGATGGGAAGCCAATGCAGTAGGTGCCCCAGCAGTAGAAGCCTGGGGTCCTCCTGGAGCTTAGAGAAAGGAACATCTCAAAGCTGACACTAAGTAGGGGAGAAATTACTTCCCAACTCAAAAATTATAGCTACTCTGGGTGTAAAATAAATATTAAAAAATTAATAACTAGGGGCTGGTCCAGTGGCATAGTGGTTAAATTCACACGCTCCACTTCAGTGGCCCAGGGTTTGTGGATTTGGATCCCAGGCACGGACCTACACACCACTCGTCAGCCATGCTGTGGTGGTGTCCCACATACAAAACAGAGGAAGATTGGCACAGATGTTAGCTCAGGGACAATCTTCCTCAAGTAAAAAGGGAAGATTGGCAACAGATGTTAGCTCAGGGACAATCTTCCTCACCAAAAAAAAAGGAATAAGTAGATACAGAGAATAGATCGGTGGTTGCCAGAAGTGAGGGGTGGGGGGGTAGGCAAAATCAGTAAAGGTGGTCAAAAGGTACAAACTTCCAGTTATAAAATAATCCTGGAGATGTAACATACAGCATGGTGACTACAGTTAGTAATACTGTAGTATATGTTTGAACGTTGCTAAAACAGTAGTAGATCTTAAAAGTCCTCATCACAAGACGGTCATATCAAAATATACACAAATACCGAATCACTGTTGTACAGGTGAAACTAATATAATGTTCTATCAATTACATCTCAATTTTTTAAAATGAATAACTTTCTTATGTACTAATAATTCCACTTGAAAATAATGGGGGATAAATGATCCCATTCACAACAATAGTAACCAAAAACAAATGACACCATCTGGAAATAAAATTAATATAAAATGTGCACTTCTTACATTAAGGAAACTATAAACTCTGCCAAGGAGCATAAAGTCTTGGACCAATGAAGATCACAGCTTGCCTTAGACTGGAAGGCTCTAACATGTGCACATTAACTGTCCTGAATTAGCCTATCAAGTAAATGTCATCCCAATCAGGATCCCAGTGAGATTTTATTGTCAAAGTGATCCTAAAATTCAATTGGAAAAAAATAGATGCATTGTTTTCATAACAAAAAGATCTAACATTTATTAAGACTTAACATGTGCCAGATCCTGTCCCAAGGACTTGCTAAGCATCATTTCATCTCATCTTCAGAACACCATAAGGTAGATACCATTACGATTAACATGATACTGATGAGGAAGCAGAGGTTCAGAGAGAAAAAAATAACTTGCCCAAGATGACACAGCTAGCGAGTGGCTGACCTGGAATTAAAGCTCAGGCTGGCTGAAGGAACCCACTCCGCCCTGCTGCCGAGAAAAGTTTGAAGAAGATTAATGAATTGGGACTTGTTCTACCAGATATGAAAATGCATTAGGTAGCTACACCAACTAAAACAGTGAAATTTTGACAAAGGAACAGAGAGACCTACTAAATCAAACAGAAATAGAGCCAAGCGTATGAGGAATCATAGTGCACGACAAAGGTAACATTTCAAATTGGTAGAGAAAAGAGGGAAGTCAACAAACAGAATGGGACCACCAGGTAGCCATTTGGAGACTCCACCTCCCTCCTTAAATCTAAAGTCTGCCTAGATCAAAGATTTATATCTGATAAAAGAAACAATAAAAGTATTGGAAGAAAAAAATTAGTGAATATTTTTATAATCCTGGAACTAGAAGTCTCTCTAAGCATATTATAAAAGTTAAAAAAAATTCACCAAGTAAAATCAATAGATCTGACTACGGAAAATTAAAGATTCATATGTGGCAACAAAATACCATACACGAGGTTAAAGACACCAGTGAAGTGGAGAGGAAATATTTGTCACATACATGACAAAGATTTAAGATTCCTAATAAACAGAGTTCTTAAAAGTCAGTAGGAGTGGCCGGCCCCATGGTATAGTGGTTAAGTTTGGTGTACTCCGCTTTGGCAGCTGGGTTTGTGGATTCAGATCCCAGGCACTGAGCTACACCATTCTTCAGCCACGCTGTGGCAGCGACCCACATATAAAGTGGAGGAAGATTTGCACAGATATAAACTCAGGGCTAATCTTCCTCAGAAAAAAAAAAAAAAAGGTCAACAGGAAACACCTCAATAGGAAAATGGGTCAAATAACAATGGCCTAAATAGGCAATTAACAAAAGAAGAAACACAAGTGGAAATAAATACTAGAAACGATTTTCAACCTCATTACTAATCCTGGAACTACAGATAAAAGCAAAATTGAGATATCATTTTTCAATAGATCAGCCCGCTAAAGTCAAAAAGATTGGCAGAACCCAGTGTTAGCAAGGATATAGGAAAATAGGCACAACTTATGCACCATTGGAGGGAGCACAAATTCATACAGTCATTTTGGGAGGCAGTTTACCAATACGTAACAAATTTATAACGGGAAAGCCCTTTGATCTCATAATTCATTTACAGAGATTGATCCCAGGGAGGAAATTAAGCAAGTGAATCTATGTACAAGTACAATGATCTATGTACAAGGTTGCTTAATATAGTATAGTATAAAATAGTAAAAATCTGCAAATGACTTCAGTGAGTATCAACAGTGTTAAATAAATTCTGGTATTCCATACAATGGATTACTAGGAAGCCATTAAAAATAATAATATAAATCTATATTTATATAACTGGACATATGTCCACAACATGTTAACTGAGTGAAAATAAGACAGGTGTGACTATGAACCCAAGAATATGATGCAGGTCAATTAAAAGAGTGTGCATCAGAGACATCTAAAAGACTGGTCAGCAGCCACAGGTAATGGAATTTCCAGTGATTTGTAATTACTTCTTTAAAAGTTTCTGTATTGCTTGAATGTTTTTCCATCAGAATATACAATTTCTATAATCAGAATATTCAATAAAGCTCACTGTTTTTTGACTTAAAAATAGCACTTAACTGAACACTTATTCTCCAGCATAGAAACTTTATATTATCACATTTTTCCCTACTGCAACCCTACAAGGAAGGTATTATTCATTCATTTTACAGGAGACAATTTAAGCAGCTTGCACTGGACGTATCAAGACTGGAACACAGGTCTGGCTGACACAAGAGCTTTTTCCATAATGCTGCACTGTTACTAATAATTAATATTGCTATTAGTATTTAATAACATATGCCTCTTATCGTGTGCCTATTAGGTGCCAGGCATTTGACAGATGTTTTCTTTACTCCTTTCAGCAACTCTGAAAGCAGCAGGGCCGGTATTAACCCTCTGGCCGAGGTGTAGGAGCTTGCTGCAGGCAGTAAGCGCTGCCCCGGGTTTCTCCAGCTCCACAGCCTCCCTGCTCCATTTTGCCCCATTTCCTCTGCTCTAGTAGCCGACTGTCTTCACCTGGAGATTATCTGCCCTGAGGTCTCTGCTCCTCTACTCTCCTCATATCTCTATCTTGTAGTCTTTGGTTTGATTGTAGTGCTCAAATAGAGGTTATGCATTTGGCCATCAAGCAAATGTTTACTTTTGCCATGTAGGATTTAAACAAGAATGTTGTGAAGTCTTAGTTTATCTGCTAACTTTATCACTCAGCTCAGAAGCCTCCAGGGTCTCCCCGTGCAGAATAAAACCAAGACAGCCAGGCTCCTTCGCAGTCTGGCTCTCATCAGCCTGGCCTCAGCTTCCCAGAAGGCCCTGGGCTCCCTTCTTTCATGACCACACCCCTCCTGGGTTTTTCGGCTTAATAGCCCCAGCATCCAGCAGGACGCCCGGCGCAAAGTGGTGTTCAGTAAATGCCGGATGAAGAGAGGAAAGAAAGCTCTCCACCACGAGAGACAAAGATTTCAGCCAGGCAGTGTGAAAGGGGCCTTGGAGGCTGTGTGAAATTTAATTGAGCAGAGATGAGGTCAGGCTTAAATGAAGGCAGCATGCTCGCAGCCACCCAGAGACCTGCCTCCATGCTGTGTTGTCCAGCTTTACAAAGCGCTTTCATATAATAATCAGAACAGCTACCATTTATGGAGGGCTCACCACATGCCAGGCACTGGTGCTGCACATACATGCTTTCTTACTTATGTGTTTTTTATTACAATTATTATTATCCTTATGATTTTTATTTACGGTCTGTCTCTCTCCACTAGCTCCACACAAGCTCTAGGAGGGCAAGGTTTTTTCCTGTTGTGTTCAAAGCAGTGCCTGGCAAATAGGTACTGAATAGGTCACCCCAACAGAGCACCACACTGATTTTTACCCCCACTTTACAGAGGAGCAACTCGAGGCTTCGAGGGGACAAGTGACTTTTCCAAAAAGTACAGATGCAACAAGAGGACAAGACTGAAAATAGATCCGTGGTCTCTTTCTCTCCATTACCTCTGCAACCGCCCAGAAGTATCCATTCCTGGCCTAGAAGCTGGGGGCCACCACCTGCCTGCAGAACTCCTTCATTGATTAACAATGACGACACCACACCATTTACCATTCACCGGGCCCTTGTTCCATACCAGGCACTGTTCCCAGTGCTTCACACATTTGACTCAGCAACTTAGGAAGGACTGGCTGTGATCCCTTATTGACAGCTGAAGAATCTGAGGCCCCAGGGAGGTTAAGAAATTTCACCATAATCACGAAGCTAGTAAATGATGAGTTCAGAATTCACATCCAACAGTCTGGATCCAGCACCCATGCTCATGACCACTGCCCATGCTGCCTCAGTAAGATGGTGAACCAAGGGGCCAGCCCATGGTCTAGTGGTTAAGTTTGGTGCACCTGGCTTCAGCTGCCCAGGGTTCAGTTCCTGGGTATGGTACGGACCTATACACTTGTCAGCGGCCTGCTGTGGAGGCATCCCATATACAAAATAGAGGAAGATTGGCACAGATGTTAGCTCAGGGCAAATCTTCCTGAAGCAAAAAGAGGAAGATTGGCAACAGATGTCAGCTCAGGGCAAATCTTCCTTAGCAAAGAAAAAAAAAAGATGGCAAATGAAGAGTCAGAGCAGTGGGAGAGGGCTGGCATTTCCAGAGCACACGCTAAGGCCAAGGCCAGTCCGCTCGGCTGGTGAGGCATCCTCTCGTGTTTTCTCCTCATGTTCTCTTTGAAACCTCACAACCACCTTGTAAAGTTACAGATGAGGAAACTGGGGTTCTGATATCCTTCAAGAGCCAGACATAGACAGAAGAGACAGAAAGTAGATTAATGGTTGCCTAGGGCCGTGCCGTTGGGAGGAAATGGGGAGTGGCTGCTAATGGGCACTTTCTGGGGTGATGAAATGTTTTAACATTGATGGTGGTGATGGTTGCACAACTCTGTGAATATACTAAAAACCAATAAATTATATACTTTAAATGGGTGAACTGTATGAGGTGAATTATATCTTAATAAAGCTTTTCATTTTAAAAGGGGGAGGGCACATAGAAGGAAGTGGTAGAGATGGAATTTCCATAGGCTTCAGATCAAAAACCTTGGAACCATTTTCTCTCACCTCTCATATCCAATTATTAGCAATCAACACAGATCCTAAAGCATGGTACCACTTCTCTCCTCTCCCACCACCTGGTCCAAGCCACCACTTCTCACCCCAACTACTAGACCCGTCCTAAACAGGCTCCTCACCTCCCCCCTTGCTCCCTACGCTCTGTTCTCCACAGAGCAGCCTGAGGGATCCTCTGAAAGCATTCCTGTCAAAATTCTCTCTTTTGCTTAACAGCCTCCAATGGTCTAAAAATGAACTTCAGTTATAATTCAGAGTGGCCCCTGGCCACCCTTGCAACCTCACTGCCCAGTAGCCACACTTGCCTTGTTGCTGTCCCCCACCGCACTCCCACCTCCAGGCCTCCGCACTGTGGCTCCTTTTCCCTGGAATATTCTTCCTCCACACACACTTGCTTCCTAATTTCACCCTGGGCTCCGCTTGAATGCAACACGTCCTCGCTGCAGCAAAGCCTTCCCTGACCTCCCAACCCAACCCAGCTGCCATGTCCCCCAGCTAACCCCGCTCTGAGCCCTGACCCGCCTTGTTTTCCTTCAGAGCACTTCTGATCACCTGCCACAGCACGTACTTCTTTGTTAACCATCTGTCTCCACCACTAGAATGGGACATCCCTGTGGGCACGAGCTTCATCCTGGATCCCTAGGACTACAACAATGCCCAGAACGTAGTAGATATTCAAAAAGATGAGTAAATGCATCGGATGCCAAAGGCCTGGCTCCTCTCGCTGCCCCGAGGATAATCGAGGAAAGAGACTGATCACTGTGTTTAACGTGCCCCTTACAGAATCCTGCAACCCGCTCTGCACCCCATCAGTGCCAATTGTGTGCCACCGATCACCTTGAATTGTACTTATTTGTGAATGGCAGCACTTCTTGACCAGACTGGGAGCTCCGTAAGTGCAGGCTCCTGAGCTATAGCCCATGACCCTTGGCACAGAGTCTTGAACAGCATATGTAAATCTCTCGTTGACTTGACAAGGAATATAAATTCCAAAACCAATGAGAGAAGTTTAATTTCTCTGTTCCCAAACACAGCAGAGGGACCACCTTCCTGCACACTGCCCTGAAAAATGCCTTGGCCCCATTCCTAGGGAACCAAGACCTTGAAAGTCAAGTTCAAGTGCTCCTTGGAATTTCTTGGGTAGTGAGCTGTGCCAGGGAAAGCTCCTTACAGAATGGAATTTGCCAGCTGAGTCCAGAAAACCTGGGTGAGCAGCAGAAAAACTTAAAGCAGCACTGAGTAAAACTGCTTTCTGTTATCTCAGAGAGAAGTAACAGCATGTGCGGCTGGCGCAAGGAGAAAACGCTGGAGTGTCAATGGGGCCGCGCTTCACTCCCCCGCCCCCAAACACACACAAAGCCTTCAAGGGCTCTCCCTCTAGCTACAGGATATGCCTTGGAGTCGAGACCCTTCTCAGCGTGGTTGTCATTCTCCCCTCCCATTACTCTAGGCCTCTCCAGTTCCCCAATCACCAAGAACTCCCCAGGCACTCATTCATGTTGTTCCCTTTGTCTGGCATGCTCTTCCCCCCTTCCCAGCTGGGTGAAACCCTACCCATTCTAACAGAGCACAGGTCAAATGCTGCCTTCTTTGCAAAGCCTTTCTCCACCTCTCCTGGCGTATCACTCGTTCCTCTGACAGAAAACACTCTGTTCTGAGCTGAAGATGTCAGCACTTATCCAACCATCCAACTCGCGTAAGGGTCAAACTTGGAGAAGACAATAGGACATGCCCTTAGGGAACTTACTGTCTGGTGCGGGAGACCAAAGCAAAGAAATGCAGAACCGCAAGTTGGGAAGAGGGCTAGAAGGAAACAGAGAAAGGTGAGAGACACCATACAGCCAGGTGGAGATGGGAAAAAAACAGAATGGATGGCTGGGGAAGGCTTCTTGGAAGAGGTGACATTCAACTAGTACCTGATGGATGAGTAGGAGTTAGCCAAGCAGAGTGGGAAAAAGTCTCCAGAAAGAGGGCACAGCACATATGAAGGTGCCAAGGCATGAAAGCACTGGCGTCACCCAGGAACCAAAAGGAGGCCTGTGTGGCTCCAGCCTCGGAGGGCTGGGAGAGCGGCGTGAGGAAAGGAGGCAGGCCGCCTCCTAGGTCCTAGTCACTCTGAATTATCCTCCTTGGGTGCTTCTGTCTCCCCTCTCCTCAGAAGAGCCAGAGTCCATTTTACCCCCTTTTTCTCCAGTGCAGAGCAAGACACCTGGCACACAACATGCATTCAACAAGTTCCTGTGGGCTGCACTGTCCCCGGAGATGTGGGGGGGTGACCTCTCGTCTGCCCATTCCCCCGCCCCAAAAGCAAGGCCCCAGTTGGCTCCCTTAACTGAAGCACCCAGGACGGTTAACCACAAGATGGGTGAAAGAAACAGAAGATGAAACGAGAGCAGCTGCAAGAGCTACAGTTACATCCTTACAAATGCCAGTGACAACCCAGTTGGCAGATGTGACCACAGCATGGTCCTAGAGACCAGATTCTTGGGGTAAACTTCAATCAGATGGCAACTCTAGCACAAGAGGGCCTGCCAAAATCACGCACCCCAACACAGACTATCAGTGTGAAGTTCAAAATACAGTTTCCAAGGTCAACTGTTTTTATTCACAACACTTCTGACATCGAAATGTACGGGCTTTTTCCTCCACCCAACACCTAATTCTCTGATTCCCCAGACACCAACTGGGGGTCCCACAATTCAACTCAATTCTGATACTAACTACTGGGGGTTAGCACAGATTCCGGGCTTAAGGGCTCAATCCCACAGACTGCCCCCACTTCAGACGCCAGTCCACTGTCCCAGGTTGCCACCTGTACCTCTGACCAAGTGGCTATAAATTGGGGGTTCCCACGACCCTCTCCTCAGTTCGATAATTGCTAGAACGAATGGCTCACAGTGCTTTAAGAGCTTTAGCGACTATTATTAGTTTACTATAAAGGATGCAACTCAGGAACAGCCAAATGGAAGAAATGCACAGTGCCAGGTGTGGAGGGGGGGCACGGAGCCTCCCTGCCCTCTTCAGGCATGCCATCCTCCCAGCACCTCAATGTGTTCACCAACCTGGAAGCTCTCTGAACCGCCATCATTTAGCGGTTTTTACTGAGGTTCCCTTAGGTAGGCACGATTGATTAAATCATTGGCCATTGGTGACTGACTCATCTCCAGTCCCTCTCCCTTCCCTGGAGGTCAGGGGTGGGGCTGAAAGCTCCAACCCTCCAACCACAGGACTGGGTCCTCTGGCAACCAGCTCCCATCCTGCAGCCATGAAGGGCCCACCTGGAGTCACTCCATCAGCATAAGCTCAGGTAGAGTTGAAAGGGGCTTGTTGGGAATCCCAGAAGAGGCTCTTATCACCCTATCACTCAGGAAATTCCAACAGTTGCAGAAGCTCTTCGGGGACAAAGACCAACTATATATCTCTTACTGTATCACATAAGGTTTGAGTAGTTGCTTGATTTTTAAAAAAAAAAAATCTAAAAGATGAGAAAACAACTTGGTGAGTCAGCAGGAATTTCCAACTTGCCTGGCTGCCCTGCCCTGTACCCATGATTTCGCCCCTGACCCACCTAGAATTCTGTCAATTTCAAGAAGACACTCATAATTCTTCAGATCGCACTTTGAACTCTTGCTATTCTGGCTAATAGATTTTGAACTATTCTAAACAGATAATTATTTAAGCTAAGCCAAGCTATGGCTTTTAACTTTTGGAAATAAAGTGGGACAGGGTATAGGAACATTACAAATAGTTTGAGGGCATCTTATGAAGAAACACAATTAAGAATTATTGCCTATATCACATAGGCCACTGTCTTCTCCGTGCTCTTTACATTTCTTGTTGATGTATTTTTTAAAGTCCTATACTGTAATCTTTTCTACAATAGTTCTCCATGCTTCCCCCTAGCGAGGGAAAAAAGGACTGCAGATCCCTTCTTGTGAAATTCTACTTCTGTTATACGAGGCCTTCACAAATGCTGTTCCCTCTTTCACAAATTCCCTTCCCTCCTCTCCTGATGGGCTAACTCCTTGTCCTCTAGATTTCACTGTAAATACCATTTCTTCAGAAAGCCCTCCCATTATTTACCCACCCAATCCAGATTAGGCTCCTATTATTCTCTTATAATATCCTATGATACCACTTCATGGCGTATACTAATCTGTAATTATACATTTGGTTAACACGTACCCCTGCCTCCCTCCCCATTAAAGTATAAGCTCCATGCGGGCAGGGCCCACAACTGTGGCTCACATCTATATAACCAGTGCGCAGAGCAGCGTGACACAGACTAGGTACTCAACATCTATCTGTTAAATACTTAGCAGCTTTTCTATAGAGACCTAGGATTTTCTAAACACAGTATGCCCAGTATTAGCTTCCAGTTCCCTGGAAAACAAATTGTTCATGGTGTGTCCTGAACACAGGGCCCTGTCACAGCAATAACCACAGTTTTAAATGTCTGCTCTAGTCCACATCCTTGGGTGCTTGTTGCTTTTTAATGCATTGCTAATCCTCACAATGGCCCTGCAAGGTGGGGATTATCACCCCATTTTACAAACAAGGATCCCAAAGTTCAGAGAGGTAAATTAAATTCCTCATAGCCACACAGCTAGTAAGGCACAACCAGAATTCAAATGCAGCTCAGAGTGCAGGGTCTGTGCTCCTTCTACTCGGTCCCCGCCTTTCGACCAGGGTACAGAACCCCCCTGGGGTCCACGCCAGCAGGTCTGAGCATATGAGAAATCAGAAGACCAACATGCAGCCCTTTTCTGTCATTTCTTTTTTTTTCTGATGGTAAATAACATAAAATATTTTTGTGTTAAAAAAAGGACATATATTTTAAAGTATGATATGTAAGAAATTTATAGAAATTTAAAAAACAAAACACAAAAGTTAAAAGAAGCTTTACGCCTCTTGCCCAAGCCTGTCTCAGGAACCTCCACGGACAAACATGGGAAGCACTTACTGGTCACCCTTTCTTCATTTTACATCCCTTTGCATTGTTGCTGTATTTCTTAAATGCCAGCATTCCAACTCAGTCTTCACTTTCCACTCCCACCCTCCTTTCACTAGAAAGATTAAAATGTTTAAAGAGAGTGGCAGTGTGTCCACCACGGGCATGTCATTGTCAAAAGCATTAGTCATTTATGAGGACACCTTTTTGTAGGTACAATAAATCTGATTGATTTTTATTACACATCTTAGTTTAGAATCACTTTTACATTCCTAGACAAAGAGATGATACAAATAAATATCAATTGTAAAACTCAGAGCCCCAAGTATTGGCATATTCTTTGTCTAAAGGTAGCCAAAGAGAAGGTCAAGATCAATAGTAACTCCAAGGAGCCATAAAGCCCACTGCCTCCTGCCTGCCCCAGGGTCACTCCTTCATAAACAGCCTCAAAACATTTCATTCAAGAAACAAGGGCAGGGAGAAAGGTGGCAGATTTCCGAACAGTACAAGACAAAACCTTGCGCTACACACAATAGCCAGGCCCACTATTCTTGTCCGGTTCCCTCTGAGCGTTTTGATTATGGCTTTTAGAGTGTATTAATAGCCCCATTTTGTCCACTGATGGCGTTGAGATGGCCCAGGGTGTTGTCTGCAGTGAGCCTCAACCTCAAGTGGGAAATGTGAGGCAGAACTGATATCCCACGGTAACAGGGAATCGACGCTTCTCAGAAACTTGGCAACAATTCTACATTCAGTGAGAGAGGACTTACAAGAGTCAGACAGGAAAAGCAGAGAGTGGCCCACGCCTGAGCTGCGGCACTCTCTGATGCCCTTGGTCATGGAGATGCGGGTGGTGCAATTCAAGCAGCATGCAGGCAGTCGACGGGGAACAATCCAACATTAGGTCAGAGTCTTAAGAAAGTGCTTCATGCCTATGATTTGTGGCCTTGGGATCTGAATCCAGGGGTCTGGGAGATATGTGACTAAAATATGAAGCCAGATACATTCCTACTGATCAGAGCAAAAAGGGGCCTGATGAAGGTTGCACACACAGTCTCAAACTCCTTCTCCCAGATGATCTTCTTAGATGCTGTAAGACTTGCTTCCAGACTTCACTAGCTGCTGCTGGCAGGAAGTCCCTCAGATGGCTTGGAACATTCTAGCATGACTACAGACATGAAAACCTGGTCCCTCAATGGGCTTGGTAGGTCTTCAACACATTTGGCTCAATTCAGAGCCCAAAGCAGCAGCTTCCTGGTAGCAGTAAGACATTCTACCGTCTGCGCTGTTCAAACGTGTATCAGATCCACTGAGAGAAGAAAAGCACCGGAGACTGCTCGGGAAGGGCCAGCTTCACCCCGCACAAGTGTTCTTGTCCTCTGCTTCACAAACCACCGGATGAACACAGCTGAGCACGAGGCAATCTGGTTTGAATAACTCTGCTTGTCAACTTGGCTTTCTTCTTTTGCTTTCTTAGAAAAGTTCTGTGGTCACTCAACCACCCTTGGTCAGAATAGCCACCTTGAGACATCAGTATTAAGGGACAGTGTTACCTGCAGTGTTCAATTCTCGGATTGGCTACATGAATATTTTCAGCCTACAGAATTCAGAATAGCTTTGAGGAAATGTGGTGTGAGAGAGGTGCAACTGACAGATAACCATCTTAGGCTATCCACCTCATCATCTGGTTCCTTTCAAACAGGTCAATTCTTAGTAAATAAGAGAGAAGCAGGGTATGATCCCGAGAAAGATGAGGGAAGGCTCCATCATGCTCTAGGAATTGCTGAAAAGGGCCCTGGGTTCAGAAAGAATGGTAACTAAAAAGGAGAGAAGCTGCCAGATGACAGATCTCCATTTGTAGAACGCTAAGACATTGCACATGGTACCTCTTCTTTCCCACGGGTTCTGATCCAGAAATGTGCCCTGGGAACTGAGCAGCTGAGTTAAAATATAACTCAAGGCCCACCTGAGTCGCCACCTTTCTGAGGCACCATGCCAGCAAGGTGCACCAGTGTGGCAGACCTGGGGACTCATATTGTCCCCTCAGGCTTGGCTCGTGGACTCAGACACCCACGTGGGAGCGCTTCCAGCCTGGACTAGTCATTCAATGGGCCTTTAATACAGACAAAGGCAACAACTGCACATTAGTGTATTTCTCAAATTGGGCAAGTTCTTGGTCTCTATCTCTCTCTTACAAACACACATGGACACACTCAAAGAACACAGGCACCACTGTGCTTGCACACCCACACACACTTATGAGCTTCTCTTGGGAGAAAAATGAGTAACATTCACCTAATGACCAACACAAAATAAGCTTTGAATTGCAATAACACGAAAAACTAAAACTTACAAACCAAACTAGTATATGTAAATGGGAATTCCTAACTCTCTCCTCTGAGCCTATTCATCGCACAGCCACTCCTGCCACCACCTTAGGCTCTGCCTGAGGGCAGCCACAGTTCCAGGAGTAGGTGAGTCCTCTGCTGGAGGCAGGCAGGGTTCCTTTGCTTCCATCTTTTCTGTCTTCCCTCTCCAGTGCACCAAGCCTCACGTCTCTGTGTCTGCATCTGCCTACTCACGCTCATGCTCTCTGCGCAAACATGGAACAAAATGGGGAACTCAAAAGTGCCACTACATGTCTCGTTCCCCCAACTCTAGTCCCATCAGAGAAGGCAGAGCCAGCCTCCCTTCTCTCACAACACAGGCCCACTGCAGAGCATGCTCTGGAGACGGAAGATGGACCTAGGCAGGGACGCTCAAGTATGTGTGCACGGGAAAAGAGGGTGACAAATGAAGAGTAAAGTGACACGGTGTATGGACATGGCATCAGCTTACAGATTTACACCTTTGACAGAATGGTCATGGTTTTGAGGTTTTAAAGAAGCTGGTTCCCTAACATCTCCAAGGAGGCAGAGGGAATGTTATTTCTATTGCTTCTGACATTAAATCCTTCAGGAACAGAAATTGGTAGCCTCCTCGGAAAACATTTCCTCATTCAGCAGATCCTAATGAGGATCCACTTCTCACTGAGGTACAAGGATCGTGCCCATCGGGGGCTTGGATCCAAATGAGATCTCTCATTCCCACCTGCAAGAACAAGCACCTATTCAAGTTCAAGGGCTTTCCGTTTTCAACCTCACTATCATTGTCTTCTGAGGCCCCAAACTTGGTCCTGCTAAGGTGACTGCTGATTCTGCCCTATTGTTCAACAAGGAGGGAGCCCAGTGTAAAGAACAGACTAGAACAGGAGAGGGGAGAGGAAGGGCGGGCAAGGGAAGGGAGAGAAGAAGGCAAAGGAGAAGGGAAGCAAGGTCACTGGTCATTCTCTTGCTTTCCACTTCAACTATCGCACTTTACCTTAGCCATGCATTTCTGAGATGCTAATAAAGGACGTTTCCCAGATGAGCTGAGTGCCAGATTAGGACCAGCACGTTTCAACCAGAATAAGTTGGTTAATCTGCAAAGAGGCCATCGCTTCTCTCCAGGGGAATGGTTCTGAGTTTGGGCTCGAGTCCTCTCTGCAGGTGTTTGCTCGTCTCTTCTCTCAGAAGGCAAATGCTGTTTACACCCTGGGAGAGGAGGAACTGGCTTTACTTTGGAACCAGCCCCCGAGACTGTGGATAAAGCTGAGATGCAGGAGTTCCTGAGGAAGACGAGGAGGATCCTGACTTCCTTCCACTTTTAGGTCTGCAAAAGTCAAGCACATGTTTACATTACCATCCCATCTCTGCCTCTGACACAGATCAGACTCCTTTCCCATCAAGTGCCATTAACATTTCAAGGTAGCCTTTCCTCAATGACCTGAAAGCTAGTACACTTTCAACTGTAAAACCACCAGACCGGCACAGCCTGACCCTCTGTGCAAGGCCAACACGACCTGCCAACCAAAGTGTGAACCCCAGGGAAGGAACTCTTGATTCTCAGCAATAGTTCTTCCACTTAAATCAAATCTGGACCATCTTCTCCATTTGGTAAAAAATTTTAAGTCTTCAGGTAGAATTTCTTCCACTTTTGGTTTTTCACCCAGTTGTTTTCATTAAACTTCTAATCCAGAATTTAATAAGACGGAATTTCTAATTTAGCACCAAATTAAGAACTAGGTTAGGGCCGGCCCAGTGGCGCAGTGGTTAAGTTCGCACGTTCCGCTTCTCGGCAGCCCGGGGTTCACCGGTTCGGATCCCGGGTGCAGATGTGGCACCGCTTGGCACGCCATGCTGTGGCAGGCATCCCACGTATAAAGTAGACGAAGATGGGCACGGATGTTAGCTCATGGCCAGTCTTCCTCAGCAAAAAGAGGAGGATTGGCAGATGTTAGCTCAGGGCTAATCATCCTCAAAAAAAAAAAGAACTTGGTTAATTAGTTGGGTGCAGTAAATCCAACACTGAGGCTCAGAGCCTGGGCTGTGGATTGAGATAGACCTGGCTTTGAACCCTGGCTCCGCCACTTACTTCCTTCAACTTGGCTACTTTCTCAAATTCTCTCAGTTTTCTCCTCTATAAAATGGACTGATGATAATATTTACCTTATAAGTTTTTTCAGGAAATGATTAGGAGAAGTTTCTCTTAAAGCACTTAGAACTGCTGAGTAGCCGATGGGGACCAAAGAACTGTCCTCTACCTCACTAGAAGCATACTCCTGAGAGAGGGAACCGGGCGCATCAGGCACTCTAGGACTCAGTATACCTCGCATAATGCCCAAACCATAAATATCTGTAGCATAAATGAACAAACACAGGAGTAATGGGGCCCTCTTTTCTGGTGTGTTCTGTAAAGCACCGCATGGTAAACAAGCACTCTTTACCACCCTCTTCCTTCGTTTGTCCTTGCTCGAACACGCTCTGTTCAAACACAGGTCATCAAAAGCCACTCACCTGGCCTTGGATTTCTTAATTGCAGTGCTTTCAAAGGATGACGCGTCCACCTGTATCTCATCTTCGTCCTGTAGAGCCGCATCCAATGCGGCCTGGACTTTGGGGGCAATGGCAGGGCCCTCGTAGTCTCTGGTGGTCCGGCTGGGCATGTCCAGCTCTAACAGCACGATGTTTTCTGCCTGCAAACCACCAGCCACAATCAGCTAGGCTGGCCTCCAGACACAGAGAGCACAAGCAACCCAGACCCGCTCCAAGAACAGAACTGCAAATCGCTTGCTGTTCCGGGCCTGTCAAGAGCCTGCCTAGAAGAAGTGATGTTGTTTTATAACTTTTCTCCTGGTGAGACTACAAATGATTTTTGTTTCCTTCTCCAGGCGTTTCTCTATTTTCCTTTTTTTTAAATAATTTTTTTTTTTAACAATGAACATGTATTATACCCTAAGGGGAATAATCAGGGAAAAATGATAAATTAAGTAAAACCCATTTATTGCAGACAACTTGAAAATACAAAAAGGCATAAAGAAGAAAATAGTAATCACCAATAATCTCACCACCTCTAGCAGCTTCAATGAACATTTTGGTTCCCGAGGGGAGGCGGCAGATATGGTGTATGTAAGTGAGGAAAGAGGAGGCGGTATGTGTGTGTCGGGGGGGGGGGGGGGGGGTGGGGGGTGGCAGTGTATGTACTCATAACCACATTTTAAAAATCAGACTGGGCCCCACCTCATAACTGGCCTTGTGGATGGCTTCCTTCATTATACCCTGTGGTGGGCCTCTTCCTAGCTCCTACATGCTGAGATAAGAGTGTAGAGGGAAGAGCACCCATGGTTACACATCTTCTTCCTCTAGCTCCTCCCACTCAGCGGAGCTCAAGTCCCAGGCTCCAGAGGGGACAGGGGAAGGGGACAGGGGGATTGGGGGATCCACGGTCCAGAAGCAGGGGAGAGGGAGTGGCTCCCTTTACTAATTTTATATATTCAGATACTGCTTAAAATTTCCCTTAATGGAGTGGGTCCATTGCAAAACACATCTGAGAGCCACAGCTTTAAATTCTAGCTTTGGATCATGTTAGCCCCCTGGAAACCCACATATTTGATTTTCGGGGTTTAAAATCATGTTTTTGGCTTAAGATATGAAATAACCGGCAAGATATACACTCTATGATACTGCTAAAAAAATGCTTCTGAGGATTCTGACACGTCACTCATCTTCCACTATATAAAACCCCACCTATTACATCTCTTTTGCTTTTGTTTTACTTTAAATAACTCAGTGCCAGCACCTGAGGAGCTAACTAGTCCTCACCTGTTTTGCTCTGGCTGCCAAGGGAGACTCAAAAACGTATTTTTTAAGTGAAAATATTTCATTGTAAAAATAATACAGGGTCCCCACTGACAGTTACAAAATACAGATAAGCAGAGAAGAAAATTTAAATTGAGTGAACTTGCATTAGCCAGAGATAACCAGTTCACATTTTGATATATCTTGCACCAGATTTTTAAATAAATATATACATTTCCAGTACCAATTGCTTTGTAACTTAACAATACATTGTGTCTCCTGGTTCATCTACTTACCAGCTACCTACGAAGCCACAGGCCCTACTGCAGAGAGTAGGTGGGAGGGTTCAATTACAGAAAGTGCTGAACACAGTGCCTGGCACACAGCGAGTGCTTATAAATAGAAGCTCGAACGGTATTAATATCGTAAAATATGTTTGGGTCATTAAATAGTCCTCAATTACGTCACTTCAAATAACTATATGACTGACCCACATTATGGTAAACGGAAGTACCGTAAGTTCTCTAACACATCTCCATCTCCTGTCACTAGACATCTGCATCCTTCCAGTCTCCCACAGAGCCATCTGAAGCTTACTGTTAACATTTATCGGCCATATGGACAGTATGTCTGTACTCGCCTCCTTTTCTATTCTGCTTCCTAAATCTTGTTCTATTTTACCTTTATATTTATTATTATTTGTTATTGTTCTTTTTACTTTATTTATTATTTGTTCTAATTCTATAAATGTCCTCAGGTAGCTCAGGAAAGAGTCAGGATCCAAACTCTTCTGACTTTGTAGAACGGTGCCTAAGGGTTTACCTAAGTCTAAACTCCTTTAAAAGAGGAAGGAGAAAAACGCAAGAACAATCTTCTCACCCTATATCGGGCCTCTGGACGGATCATCATGGACATTCTTGCGTGTTGGCTCAACGGTCTCTTATATCCCACAGCTGAGACTGGCCGCTTCATCATCTGCTGATTCCTGGAAATGGACTGCAGCGGTTAAAGCCCTGGCTGGAATGTGTTCCACAGTCCCAGGCTTTCGGTCCTGTGGAACCAGCTCTCAGAAGACTGCGTAATAGAACCTGAGACAAGTACCTCCCTGGGCTGAGAACTGACATGTAAACAGGGCAGGAGCTCCTTATATTTTCTGCTTGAGCTGCTTTCTGATTCAAATGGGAGCATCATGCATCTTTTAAGCTGGAAGGGCTCAGAGTCATCATCCAGTTCTTAGATGGCAGGCAAGCAGCACAGCTGTCAACACTCGCTACCCCTGCATCCTTGGCAGACATCTCCTATTTTTCTAGCAAGACCCAGACTTAGACTGAGAATCCTTCTCATCACCGTGTCAGACTGACACACAAGTTAACACCTATGTGCTGCCCCTCAACTGGCCTAGCACGCTTTACTTGACAGCTGGGGAAGGTGAAATGCAGGAACCTAGGAAAGGGCGTTAGTTCACTGTGATAAAGTCTCCCAATTCCTAATGCCACACTCGTCATCAAAGTTTTACCTCATGGACCTATGGCAGTGACAAAGTCAGAGAGATAACTGGTCCCCAGTTTAAATAAATCAAACTGTGTTCTTACCATACCACCCTGGCCAAGTTCAGTTGATCAACATTCTTCCCCTCCCCACCTTAAAATCTACTTAAAGTCAATAGTGACTTACTCCAGTCGGGTTATAGGATGTAATTTCCAATGATCTTCCTCTTCATCAAAGAAGGATCTATTCATAATTTTACTTTTTTCTTCCAGAGGGATAAAGTTTTCTATAATAAGATGCCTGCAAGAGCACACATACATGTGAATACAGATGGAGTGCTGGCTATCTGGTCTCACGTGTCGTGAGTAATTAGATAAGAGTCAAGTGGTTCAGCACACATTTACTGAGCAGGTGCTGTGGGCCCACCATCATACAAAGAACCAGGATACAGACACAAATGACCCTTGGTGTCCTGAGACTGACAGGGAACGGTGCAGCACTCAGGTATGACAGGTGCTGATAGTGGTCTGCCCCAGGATTATGGAGAGGTTACTTCTGCCAAAGAGGAGCAGCTTGAGGAGGTGAAAGGACTGAAGAGGGAGATGATGCCTGGGCTATCCTGGAGTGAATGTGTGCTAAACAGTATCTTTTGGAGGGCCACTGGTACTGCTAACCCAGCTTATGAGAGTCCAAAATGCGAAAAACAGATCAGAAATTAACCTGCCTTCCTCCAGTCCCATGGACTGGTGCCCAAGCTGGAAAACTTCACATTCTAATCACCAGGACAAACAGCAGGACCAAATGGACTACAGTCTCATAGACCTCTGAGAATGAAGACCATTCCTGAGGAGAGTCTCAGCCCGAGAAGCACCCAGGGAACAGGGCCAACAAGGAAACCGGAACCCACTGGGCGTGTCTCTCCACAGTGAGCACTGCCTCCTGCCACATCTCTGCAGTGACTGTTTCAAAACCTCAGGACAGAACAATGCCAAACGGGTGTGGGAGAGACGCACAACAAACACCATAGAGGTGTAGGTACTGACTGTGAGAAACAGGTTGACTCACCGTTAATTCAAAAGATAGACATAGAAGACAGAACAATGAAAATGGCTTCCTTAGGGAAAAAACATTTTGGAGAGATGAAACTTTCTCTTTATTTTATTTGACATACAAGAAATTATTTTTCATAACATATATTCGTTTTTTTCCTGATTTTAAAGGTCCTATTTATACCTTTTGGAAATGTGAAAAATACAATTACACCCAATCTCACAATCCAGAGATAGCTATTATTAATATTTTGGCATGTTTTGTTCTTATCTTTTTTTCTAGGTATACATACCTAGAAAGAGGACTGACACATACATTTAATTTTAAGGGCTCCTTTTCAAATTTAAAACTTGGTCATTAAGAGACTCCTTTTGAAAAGTTCTTCTTTAAAGAAAAATTTCAGCTAATGCTGTGGAAGGACTGATATAGAAAAACATCATTTTGCAGCCTGTAATGAAATAATGAATCCAAAGATCATTGTTGGTTGAAACCATCAGCTCAGTGGTTCTCAAGCAAGCCTGCATATTAATATCACTTACAGAGTTCCGAAAAATATCTTGCCCAGACCTCATGAGAGACCCATGGTTCTCCAAGTGTTAGAAATGCAAATTCTCAGGTCCCACCCCAGACACACTGAATCAGACTCCAGGCGTGCGGCCCAGCAATTTGTGTTTATTCAAGCTCTTCAGATGATCGGGTACCTGCTAACGTTTAAGGACCACTGCCCTAGACCAATTAAATCAGAATCTCTGGGGTGGGGCCCCAGTGTCACTATTTTTTTAAATGATGATTTTTAAAGACGATTTCAGTGTGCAGCCACGGCTGAGAACCAGTGCTTCAGAGCTAACTTTCAGCTAAAAGGAGACAAAGACGACAGAGGCACAAGTTAACCGGAACCATGAGGAAGCAGCCTGATAAATCCAGAATGTGGGGTATTTCTACAGGCGGTCTGGTGCAGTGTTTTCAACAAGTCAACCACGAAAACAAGTTTTTAAAAGGAAAAGGGATTACTCCAGATTAAAATAAGCTTAAGAAACATAATCACCAAATGCAATAGATGGTCCTTATATAGATCTTAATACAAACAAACCAAGAAAATCTAAATATGGACATGGTAAGAGTTAACACTAAGAAACTTAATGTTAATTTTTTTAGATGGAAAGATATCATTGTGTATATAAAAGTCAATTGTATTTCTATACACTAGCAATAAACATTTTGAAAATAAAATTAAGAAAAATATTCCATATACAATAGCTTCAAAAAAGTAAAATACTTAGTCATAAATCCAACAAAAGAAGTGCAAAGACTTGTACACTGAAAACTACAAAACATTCTTGACAGAAATTAATGAGGATCTAAATAAATGGAAAGATACCCATGTTCATGGATCAGAACACTTAATATTTTAAGATGACAATACTCTTCAAATTGATCTATAGATTCAACACAGTCCCTATCAAAATCCCAGCTGGCTTTTTTGCAGAAATTGACAAAATGATCTTTAAAATATATATGGAAATGCAGGGGACCTTGAATAGCCAAAAACAATCTTGAAAAAGAACAATGAAATTGGAGGACTCACACTTCCTCATTTAAAAACTTATTACAAAGCTACAGTAATCGAGACAGTGTGGTATGGGCCTGAGGACAGACATACAGATCAATGGAACAGCACTGAGAGTTCAGAAATAAACCCTTCCACTTATGGTCAAATGATTTTCGACAAGGGTGCAAAGGCGATGAGAGAAGAGCCTTTTTAACAAATGGCGCTGGGACAACTGGATATCCACATACAATCCACATATTTGAAACCCTACCTCAGACCATACACAAAAACTAACTCAAAATGGATTACAGACCTAAATGTAAGACCTAAAACTGTAAGATTCTTAGATGAACTAAGAGAATTGAAAACATATGTCTATGGTAAAATTTGTACACAAATGGTCATAGCCGCATTATTCATAATAGCTAAAAAGGAGAAACAATCCAAATATCCATCAACTGATGAATGGATAAATCAGATGTGGTATATTCATACAATACAATAGTATTCAACCATAAAAAAGAACAAAGTATTGATACATGCTACAACATGTATGATCCTTGAAAATACTACACTAAGTGAAAGAAGTCAGTCACAAAAGGTCACAATACTCCATTTACAAATCTATATGCAATGTCCAGAATAGACAAATTTAGATACAACACCAAGTTTAAGCAATAAAAGAAAATACAGATAAACTGGGCTACATCAAAATTAAAACCTTTTGTGCTGCAAACAAAATACCATCAAGAAAGTAAAAAGATGACCCACAGAATGGGAGAAAATATTTGCAAATCATGTCTGATAAGAGACTTGTATCCAAAGTATATAGAGTTCTTTATTTATTAATAACAATAAAAGTCCAAATAAATAACCCAATTTTAAAATGGGCAAAGTATCCGAACAGACATTTCTCCAAAGAAGATATATAAATGGCCAATAAGCACATGAAAAGATGCTCAACATCATTAGTCCAGGGAAACGCAAATCCAAACCACAATGAGATACTCCTTCACAGCCATTCGGATGGCTATACTAAAATGTACTACAGTGACAATAACGTGCCATCAAGAATGTGGAGAAATTGGTGGTGGAAATGCAAAATAATGCAGCCGTTTTGGAAAACAGTTTGGCAATTCCTCAAAACCTAAACACAGAGTTACCATGACTTAGCAATTCCACTCCTAGGTACATATCCGGGAGAAATGAAAACATGTCCATACAAAAACTTGCATGCGAATGTTCACAGCAGCATTATTCATAATAGCCAAAGACTGGAAACAACCCAAATGTCCATCAGCTGATAAATGGATAAATAAAATGTGGTCTATCCATACAATATTGTTCTGCCATAAAAAAGAATCAAGTACTGACATGCTACAACATGGATGATTCTTGAAAACATCATGTTAAGTGAAAGAAACCAGTCACAAAAGACTCCATGTTGTATGATTCTAATTATATGAAATGTCCAAAAGAGGCAAATTTATAGAGATACAAAGTAGGGGGGCCGGCCCCATGGCCAAGTGGTTAAGCTCGCGGGCTCTGCTTCGGCGGCCCAGGGTTTCACCAGTTTAAATCCTGGGCACGGACATTGCACCACTAGTCAAGCCATGCTGAGGTGGCATCCCACATGCCACAACTAGAATGACCCACAACTAAAAATACACAACTATGTACCAGGGGGCTTTGGGGAGAAAAAGGAAAAATAAAATAAAAAAAAAGATTAGTAGTTAGTAGATTAGGGGCTGGGGGGGGTAAGGAGGAGCAACTGCTAATTTGTACATGGTTTCTTTCGTAGGGGACAAAAATGTTCTAAAATTAGATTGTGGTGATGGTTTTACAACCCTGTAAACATATTTATTTTAAATTGACTTGCATACTTTAAAGAGGTGAATTGTATGATATGTGAATTATATCTCAATAAAACTTTTCAAAAAATAGCATTGTGGTCATGTAGTACGTAGGAGTGAGATAACATGAGGTAAGATTTACTTTAAAATATTTTTATGAAAGATAGATGACAACAGATTATCACGGAATCTGGGTGATGGGTATTTGGGTGTTCATTATACCATTCAGAAAATTCTAGTTAATAAAAGATTCCCTCTCATCAATTGATAGAGGCGAGGCCAGGGCCTTTGCTTTGAGAAGGTAGGGTGGAAGGAAACTTGAGAGATCATTCGGTGAAGTCACCCAGTAACAGATGGGACCCAGAGACAGAGTGACCTTCTCAGGAACAACAGAAGACAGACAAGGCGGCAGGATGAGCTGGAGACAAGTAGGCAGGAGCCTGTCCTCAGAGACGTGTTTCTTACTTAGCAATGACCTGGCAAGGGGCTGGGGGTGCCACGGAAGGCCCGGAACTTACTTGAGTTTCAGCTCCCTGGTGAGCTCATTCTGAGTCTGCTCCAGCTCCTGGCGCTCCTTGATGTGCTCTTCCTGGAGGTCATGGATCTCCGCCTTCACCGCCTGAAGCTTGGAGAAGAGCTGCAACCGAGGGGACAGGCGGGTGAAGAGGACGGCTGTCCAGACAACAGAGCTCTCCCTTTCCCCCAGGTCTCAGGACACCTCTGCCTGGCCTTGCCCCTTTTATACCTTTTTCAGTTTTTTGGTCTTGATGTCCACCTCTTGCTGCAAAGAGCTGTATGTCTCTTTAAGTTCCAAGGTCTCCTCATCTCGACTTTCCATCTGTTGCTGGATTTCTCTTTCTCGACGTTTCTGAACAACATCACAAAATCCATCAGCTTGCCTAGAGACAATGTCTCTACAAGAATACCAGACTGGGGGTTCCAGATCAGCGTCTCCCACTAGGAAGGGGCTGACACACCTCGTTTCCATTCCCTTTGAAGCGTCTAATATAAGAGATAGTTGCTCTGTAGCATTAACGCACCTTACCCCACCCCATTCTCCCCAAAAAGGAATGAAAAGTTACCTGCTCTGCAATCTCCTGCCGTTTCTGCTCCAGGATTTTCTGCTGTTCATTTGTATGATCTACTATATTTTTTCCTCCAACAAGCAGCTTACTCTCCATGGCCTGAGTGAGAAAAAAGTAGAATCCACCTGGTGAACGGTCTCCCTCAGAACATATTTCCTCAATGGGAAGCCCATGAAAGATCAGGAGCTCAGGACGGAGCCAGAGGGGGTGAACTCTGGGGAAAAATATATTGCCCTCAGCTGTGCCCTTCCCTTCACTGGGCTGGGGCTGAGGTGGCTCCACTGGGGGTTTTACCTTAGAAGCACTGACGATACAGCTTCTCCAAACATACATGCCTTTCAGCTTTCTTTAAAAATATATTTTTTGGTTTGTTTGTACAAAGTAGTAACCCCACTTAGAACATATTAAGCACCTCCTACGTGCTAGGTACTGGGGTCACAAAGCTGAGAGTCCACTGAGGGTCACAGACAAGTAAGCAGCCTCTTACCACACGGAGTGAGAAGTCAGCACGAGGAAAAGACAGAAATAATGGGAGAGGCATACTGGAGGGAGAAGTCAGGCTTTTGCAGGGAGTCAGGGAAAGCTTCCTGCCTCAGGGGACATCTACATAGAGGGCTGAAATAAAAATAGGAATTAGCTAAGAAAAGAAATTTTTCTGTGAGAGGGTAGGGCAGGGAGTGGTGATACGCAAAGTTGGCAAAACAATCAGGGGTCAGTTCAAAAACCTCAAAGTCCTGTTAAGGGAAATTAAACTTGATCCTGAGAACCACAGGAACCACTGACATGTTCTTTGAGCATGAGGGTACACAATCAGATCTGCGTTTTGGAAACACTACCCCCCTGCCACAGGGAGGAGGACTGGGAAAGGGCAGGCTGGGAGGAGGGAGACGAGACAGGAGGCTGCTTGGGGGTCCAGGCCTGGGCTGGGGCAGTAGTTGGTGGGGAGAGCAAAGTGGATGGGTCCAAGAGATCCTGATGAGGCAGGATTCAGAGGCCTTAGGACTGACTGGGCCCTAGGAGAGAGGGAGGGGCAGCTAGCAGGGGTAACTCCTAGGAGTCTGGCTTGACCGAGGAAAGGCAGGCAGGAGCAGGCTCTGGCGGCTGTGGGCATCTCTGTGGAAATGTCCACTAGGCAGAGGCTGTCAAGCTCGGATGTTAGGAGATAGCTCTGAGCTCACCATACAGCTAGGGGCCTTCAGCATTTAGATGGTGGCTGAAGCCATGGGAATAGTTTGCACAATCCAAAAACTGCACAACCTTGCTTTTAAGCAACTTAAAAACACTAACTGTAGCCCTGCTGCCATCTTTCAGCGAGCCCTTGAGACTGTTCCTCTTCTCTCAAAACGAAGGGGCTGGGCTGATTATTAACGCCCCCCATACCCTCCTGCTCCAGAATTCTTCTGTCCTCTGATTTACAGCATCGAGGGACTGAGAAAGACAGAAGGAATGTCATTCTCCCATAAACAAACATGTAGGAGACTCAGTGACCTTGCTGTCGTGCCTCACTCGGATTCTGAGAGTTGCCCAAACACCCCAGGTTGTTTAGGGTCTGGGTGTTCCTGGGCTTGAATAACAGATGTGATCCTAAAAAACAGCATGCAAGTCAAACACGGGCACACCCAGTTACACTTCAAGTGTAGGAGTGAGGAGGGGTGAAGTGACGTGTGACATAATGGAAACCCATAGGAAGCCGCTCCCTGGAACAAAGTTACCTCCTAATTGTGTTGTGTTGACTCCATTTTCACAGCAGGTCATGAAAATCCTGGAAAGGACCCCTGCCTCTGAAGTAAAATAGGACCAGCTCTGTGAAAGGGCTACTCTGAAGCCACAGATAATCAGGGTACAGCTTCACACAGTGGGGGAGGGGAGGCGAGTAAGAGATCACTCGTCATTTTTAAATTAATAAACACAGATCCATTTTAGAAATCAAAGTTTGCATAAATTCAACAAGATAGAACCCAACACTTCAAAGGAATTCTGGCTTGTAGTCAGGCAGTGGTCATCCTCAGTTTTCCAGGGCTAGCTGTGCACTCTCCTGGGCCATTAAAGCCCTGTGGCAGCCCAGGGTCCAGGCACCTGACGGAATCAGACATTGCCGCCAGAAAGAAGACGTGACGCGGGACCTCCACATGCTAAAATATCACTCAGCCATTGGCACATGGAGGGTGGAGGCTGGGGTAAGGAGCTCACTACAAGGGAGCATTTGGGGTGGGGTGACGGACTGTTCTGCACCTTGTGTAATCAGGGCCCTGCATATCAAAACCACAATGAGGTACCATTTTATATCTACCAGACATACAAAAATTAAAGTCTGATAATCAGAAGTGTTGGTGGGGATGAGGGGCAACCAGAACTCATGAAGCAGAAGCTTCAATTCACATGGCCACCTCAGAAAACAAGTCATTATCTAGCAAACGTGAAGCTGCACATACTCCAGGACCTAACGGAGCCAGACAAGAAATTCTTGCACACACATGTTCTCCTGGAGCCAAGTACAAGAACCTTCACAGCAAAGCCCAGAAACAACCCACACTCTAGGGAAAATGGAATACCTGGAATTCTCAGAACAGCAATAATGAATGAGTCACAGCTACAGGATCAATACGGATCAATTTCACTAGCACAACACTGAGCAAATAAAAGCAGTGGGATTCCACTTACATAAAAGTAAAAATTACGTGAAATGAAAACTATCTTTTATTTAGAGATAATACATATATGGGAAAACAATAAAGACAAGCAAGGAAACAAACACTAAATCCAAGATAATGGTTACCTTGGCGGGAGCGGGGGGCACAAAGAGCTTGTAAAGATATGGATGCTGTTCTATTTCTTACACTGGGGAGGAGGGGTGTATACAGATGTTAGTTTTATTGCCGTCTTTTATACCCTGCACATAGGTAATAATTATCTTTACTATGAATCCAATATTTAATTTTTTTTAATTTGAAAAAATTGTTTTTCTTCATTCAATACAATTCAACAAATGTCTATTGGGCACTGGATATCATGGAGCTGTTGGGAATGCAAAAGCAAAAGAGACATCATCTCTCAGAGGATTTTTTTGATAAACCAAACAGATTTGAAAGAAAAAAGAAAGGGCCTAAGGAAGGGTACAGTACCTTAATTTTGGCGCCCAGCATCTCAGCAGCATCCTTTTCCCGCCGCAGGTCCTCCATCTTTTTCTCCTTCTCCTTCAGCAGCCTCATCTTCTCCTCTGCAACCAAGCTGTGGTCCTCCACAATGGCCCGCTTCTCAATTTCCAGTTTTTCTTGCTGTTCCCTCCAGTAATCATCCTTATCATCCCCTTCCTCCTCACCCTCTTCCCCCTCCTCCTCCTCCTCTTCCCCACCCCCACCACTGCCACCACCTTCCCTCCGCTTCTCTCGCCTCTTCCTCCTGCCAATGGACCGTTTTTCCAGCTGGGCCTTGAGCCGAGCAATCTCTTCCTGGAATTCTCGAAGGAGGGCATCTTTAGGGTCCTCGTTGACCCTTGGCTTGTTCTTAATGTTTTTGGCACGGTTGGCATATCTCAGAGTGGTCAGAGTCTCTTCTACATTGTAAGAGGCAGGCCCCACATTGGCTACCATCACAGTTTTAGCATTGCCACCGAGAGAATCTTGGAGAAGCCTGGTAAGCTTTGAGTCCCGATATGGAATGTGAGTGCTTTTGCCGTCCACCAGGGCAGAGATGACATTACCCAAGGCCGAAAGGGACAGGTTGATCTTGGTTGCTTCCTTCAATCTTTCCCCCTGCGCACCAGTCTTGGCTTGCCGTTCACTGCCAGCAAGATCTACAAGGTTCAATTTCCCTACACGGATATGGTTTTCTCCATCGAGGCCCACCTCACTGCACTCGATGGTGATAACAAAAATTGCATGAGAACGCGAACTGTGCTCGTTCATGTTGGTAGCACCGACAGAACGGTTCTGGTTCCCCACATTCATCACGTGCTCTATTTCCTTCACACTCTTGGTGACAAAGGAAGACAGGTCTTTCACATACACTCCGGTGTCGGGCCTCTCTTTGAGCTCCAGCCTTTTGGTCTGATCCTTTGAGAGCAGATCTCGGATCTCCTCCTGGTAGATCTCTAAGTAAGAAGCCCTGACCAGGTACTGCTGATTCTGGGATCGAGAGATATGGGTGAAGATGTGATCAAATGAGTTAGGGATGACCCCTCTTTTTTCAGGGTCACCACGGACTCCTTCCATCGTGTAGGTTTTCCCAGTCCCAGTTTGTCCATAGGCAAAAATCGTCCCATTGAAGCCCTGCAGGACGGAGTCCACGAGCGGTCGGAAGGTCTCATCGTAGAGTTCAAACTGCTTGGCATTCCAGTCGTAGACAGCATCAAAGGTGAAGGTCTTGGGCATTTCGTGGGCCACTCCTTTGGGGTTCTTGACAGACACCTGCCCCAGCTTCACATCCACATCCACCACCTTGTCATACGAAGCAGCCTTTTCCTTGCCATTCATGGGCCGACAGCGAACCACCACCCTGACTGACTCTGAGCTTTTTAACTTTGACATGATGAACTCTGACTGCGTCAACCTTGAGGGCTCTGAATCCAAAATGCCTCAGGATGCTAAGGTCCTAGAAAGAAAGCAAAAGTAAGTAAGGACAGTACAGTTGTCACTGGAGGCTGCTCAACAGCAGCTGACACACCCAAGTCGCTTTCATCTTGCTAACCTTCTGATGGCTACATTAATCACTTTACTATCCTGTGCATTTCTTCATGGGGTTTTAACCAGCTTCAGAGAAAAAATTAACACTCCTGTCCGCCAAGAGTGTTAACTAGTCTGTCCTCCCTTCAACCAGTATTTTATCTTAAACTGTAGGCTGAAGCAGCTGGAAACCTTTTAAAAGCCTGGATAATCTTATATCCCGTTGAACCACTACGACCTCTGCATAGAGCAACTTGGAACTATCTATTAAAATTTAAGATGCACATACCTTTTGACCTAGTAGTCGTATTCTTAAGAATTTATCCTACAGATGCATGGTCTTGTATGAAGACACATGGACAAGGATATTTGTTGTGGTATTATTTGTGGTAGCAACAGACTGTGGACTGAGAGGGGACTGATTAAACAAATAAAGCATATTTAATATATAGTGAAATCCTATGCAGTTATTTAAAAGAATGTGTTAATCTAAATGCAATCCTATACCAAGATACGTCGTTAAGTGAAAAACGTAGGTGAGGAACAGTGTGTATAGTTTAGTGACCCAGTGTATAGGAAGGGAGATGTGTGCACGTTACACATACAATTTTATTAGAAGTATACATTTAAAAACGGTAACAGAGGCAGCCTCGGCAGGGGAACTATGGGCATAGGAGTCTCGGAGGTCTAGACAGGAAAAAAAACTTCCCCTGTATATTCACTTGTTTGTACTGTTTGAATTTCCTATCTTGTGCTGACAATATTTTTCAATTCTAAAATCATCAATAAAAACTGGCTTGTGCCAATGTGTTCAAATAAATGAGGCTGTGGCATAATGTATTACATAGAAAGCACCTATCCAATCAGTACATTTTACAGAATTTGAATGCAAATAAGAAATCAAGTGTTAAGAAATTTTAGGGGCCAGCCCCGTGGCTGAGTGGTTAAGTTCACGCGCTCTGCTTTAGTGGCCCAGGGTTTCACCAGTTCGAATCCTGGGCGCCGACACGGCACCGCTCATCAAGCCACGCTGAGGCAGCGTCCCACATGCCACAGCTAGAAGGACCCACAACTAGAATACACAACTATATACTGGTGGGCTTTGGGGAGAAGAAGGGAAAAAGAAAAAAGAAGATTGGCAACAGACATTAGCTCAGGTGCTAATCATTAAAAAATAAATAAATAAATTTTAAAGTGAAGACAAAAAAGAGAACTTCATTTGGTGCCAGAAAACTCAACGAGCAGAAGAAACCATGATTAAATGAGTCCTTTGGGGAGGGGTAGGGAGCAAGCAATCAGAGTAAAGAGGTACACATGAGGATCTCAAACTCCTGAAAACCTCTGTGCAGGGTTTTTTTAAAAATAGGCAATTTGGGTTCCAGCCCCATGGCCTAGTGGTTAAGTTCCACATGCTCCACTTCAGCGGACCAGGTTCAGTTCCCAGGTGCAGATGTACACCACTCATCAGCAGCCATGCTGTGGCAGGCGGCAACCCACATACAAAACAGAGGAAGGTTGGCACAGATGTTAACTCAGAGCAAATCTTCCTCAAGCAAAAAGAGGAAGACTGGCAACAGGTGTTAGCTCAGGGTGAATCTTCCTCAGCGAGAAAAAAAAAAAAAAAAGGTAATTCACATGGTTGTTGGTTCAAAAGGCCCTTCGGTGACAGGTCCCTCTCCCTCAACTGTTGTCCAGCCACCCAGTTCCCTGCCCACAAGGCAAGTGTTATTAGACATTTAATCTTCTTGAGCTAGATTATGCTTAACAAGCAAATATGTATTAATACATACTTATCCCCTCCCTTTTTACACAGCGTAGTATGTCATACAGTAATACACAGTGTCCTGCATCTTGATTTTTCTCACTAAACAACATATCTTGGAGTTTGTTCCCTCAGTACATGTAGAGCTGCCCTATTCTTTACGGCAGTAGGAAAATATCTCACTCTACGGAAGCATCCTAGTTTATTTAACCACCACCCTAGCACCTAAACTGTTTCTGATCTTTTACTGTGAAAAATCTAGGACTACGTCCTTTCATGTGTGGGAAAGTAGATATGTAAGGATAAATTCCTAGGACTAGAATTGCTGGATCACAGGATCTATGCATTTATCATTTTAATAGATACTTAAGACAGTGATAATAATATTCTTTTCAGTTGTGAGAATGACCTATTCTCTGTCAACAAAAGGGTGGGAGAACATGAAGCACTGATGGGCCCCTCTCGGCATGCATGCTGCAGGTTAATAAACAGAGTCAGCATTGCCCCCACTGACATCTCACAAACTGCTCTTCTGCTAAGCACACGGGAACACAAAAAGTTCCTTTTCATACTTCTTCTAGCTGTTCACACCATAAAATAATGTCTAGAATAAAGAACCAGAAGACCTCTCACCCTCTCTGAACCCGTTATCTCTAAAATCTGTAAAATAGGGTAATTCTCCTTCCTTATGGATGATTGTGAGACTGAGACACTTACAAAGGTGGAAGTCCTTTGTGAACCAATATAAAGCTGGATTAAAATTAATTAACACAGATTCATCCCAAACCCTTGTCAAGAAGCCATTCCAGAGAACACTAGCGAGCTCTAATTTTATGCATTAAACATCACTAGACACATTTTCTATTGTTGTTTGTAGTCATCACCCTGAAAAAAAAAATCTGATTCAACTGAGATCCAAAGACCTAAGCAACGTTCAATTAGAAGCAGCCCTCAAGCCATTACAGACAACCATAAACAGCAGCCCCTCACTCAGCACCCTCTAGATGCTCTTACAATTTTGCCAGACGAGAGGAAAGAACCAGATGTTGGAATGGCCAGTCTCCTTTCCTCTTCCAGGGGAATAGCCCTCAAGCTACAGCTGTGGCCTATCCCTTGCCTGTTTCTCCCTCCATTTCAACAGAGGCCTGAAAAGCTGTCTAGGGGCCAAGCTCAAACCAGCCCCCCGAGCTTCCTCTGCGGAGGCCTCTGCTGCAGCACACGGGACGGTTAGACAAGATCCTAGACTTTAAGGCGTAAGAAACCTAAGGGGGTGGGTGGGAATGTGTCCACGCAGAGGACCGATTCTTCTGCATTACATTCCCCTGAAGAGGCAGAGCTGCCGAGCTTTCACCTATTAAACAATGTGGCCCCAGCCTGTTCAAAAAAGAGGAAAAAAAGCCTTCAGCAGGCCGACCTGGATGTTCAGCTGCTTCTGTTACAGCCCCGTATATTTTTTGAGCTCTCCAAAATGAGAAAAACAAAGGAATGATAATGACCTGCAATAATCTTAAATATCTTTTAAAAAGAAGGAATTCCCAAAGCCTGAGTCCCCTTAATTAAATCTGGACTCAGAACATAGAACACCATTTCTTTTCTGAACTCACCGAACTCAACTGAACTAGTCATGTATCATTGACATACTATTTCAGGAAGATGGACTAATTTAATTTCCTGCCACCAGGGCTTAAAATCTTGCTCTGGGTACTCCTCAAAGGAGAGGGTTTTCTTGGAAGGATGCCCTGATACTCTTTCTTACTTTATTACCCTCCTTATTCTTCCTCTAGCTGGTCTAATTACAGTGACAAATCTTTAAAGGAACTCACGGCACCGCCAGGAGGAAGCACAGGCCAGCAGCTCATCGCCTGCATCCTGAATACTTTTTCTGCTAGAACTTGTCATTCCCAGGTTAACAACCCCTGTTTGAACGGGTACTACCTGTAAAAGTGAGGTTTTCCCCAACTGCATCTCTTTTGTCTGCTGAGGAAATCAGGTGCACATTTCTCCTGGCAGCCACTCTCTTCCAGACTGTTCTCCAACTCTTTCATGTTTGGATTCAACCCTCATCTTTGCTAGTTGTCACGGAGCCTTAGCTCAGATTCTAGAACTAGGTGGGGGTTGGATTCTCAGTAACTATTGGCTTTCTACAGAGATTCTAGGACAGAGGTCACAAACTGGTCACATTCTACCTAAAGCATTTTATTGGGCCCACCTGTTGTTAAAAAAAAACCCTCAACAATTCCATTTGTATACATGTGTATGTCCTGGTGAAAATCCTTTGCATGTGTGCACAAGGAAATACGGACAAGGATGCTTCCTGCAGCACTGTTAAAATAGCTGAAAAACTAGAAACAACCTAAATACCCATTTATAGGAGACTGAAAGATAAAATATGGTATACAGTCAAGCACCACGTAATGACGTTTCGGTCAACAACGGCCCACATATACGACAGTGGTCCCACAAGGTTAGTACCATATGGCCTAGGTGTGTCGTAGGCTACACCATCCAGGTTTGTGTAAGTGCACTCTGTGATGTTTGCACAATGATGAAATCACCTAAGGATGCATTTCTCAGAACACATTCCCGTGGTTAAGCGACACGTGACTGTATTCATATTATAGACAGTATACTATTCACTAGTTAAAAGGAATAAATTAGAGCAGGGGTCGGCAAACTACAGCCACAGGCCAAATCTGGCCCACGGTCTGTTTCTGTAAATAAACTTTCACCGGAACACAGCCATGCCCTTCCGTTTATGTACTATCTACGGCCGCATTAGCTATTAAACAGCAGAGTTGAGGAGCTGCAGCAGAGACAGTGTGGCCCACAAAACCCAAAATATTTATTACCCAAGAAAAAGTTTGCCAACTCTAAAGTTATATATATTTACATGGATAAATAAACAGATTGAGTGAAAAAGCAAGCAGCCGAGTGATAATTATGATTAAAAACTTATAAAACAGGGACCAGCCCGGTGGTGCAGTGGTTAAGTTTGCACGTTCTGCTTCTCAGCGGCCCAGGATTTGCCAGTTCGGATCCCAGGTGTGGACATGGCACCACTTGGCAAAAGCCATGCTGTGATAGGCGTCCCACATATAAAGTAGAGGAAGATGGGCAAGGATGTTAGCTCAGGGCCAGTCTTCCTCAGCAAAAAGAGGAGGACTGGCAGTAGTTAGCTCAGGGCTAATCTTCCTAAGAAAAAAAAAATAATAAATAAGTAAAAACATAAAACAATATGGTGCTCATAGATTTGCATTTATATATATATAAGTATAGTCATGCACCATTTAACAATGGGGATATGTTCTGAAAAATGTGTCATTAGGCTATTTTGTTGTGCGAACATTATAGAGAGGACTTATACTATAGCCTACTATACACCTAGGCTGTACGGCAGTAATCTTATGGGGCCACCGCTGTATATGCAGTCCATCATTGACCAAAATATTATTAAGCGGCACATGTTGTATTTCTCCTACAATCTCTCAGCCCAATTTCCTATTAGCGGTGCCTGACTGTACAAAATAATGAAATAGAAGGATATACAACAATTTATGATAGTGGCTGTCCAAATTGGGCAGGGTGAAGTATAAAGGATGGGACTAGAAACAGGAAGTCTGTTTCAATTTTATCTGTAATATTTTACCATTTCTCTTAAAAAAAAAAAAAGAAACCAGGGGAATGAGGCTTGAAGCAAATAAGAGAAAATGTTAATGACCGTCAATTCTAGCTGTTTCCTATATTATTCCCTGAATGTTTAAAACTTATGGAAAAAAAACAAACCCAAGGCTGGCCCAATGGCGCAGCAGTTAAGTTTGACTGCTCCGCTTCGGCAGCCCGGGGTTCACAGGTTCAGATCCTGGGCACAGACCTACACACTGCTTATCGAGCCATGCTGTGGCAGGCATCCCACATATAAAAAAATAGAGGAAGATGGGCACAGATGTTAGCTCAGGGCTAATCTTCCTCAAAAAAAAAGACTTTCATATTAAAATAAAGTATTAGCTTTTTTTTAAAAAAAAAACATCAATTTCACATTTTAAAAAAACAGATTTGGGGCCAGCTCTGTGGCGTAGTGGCTAAGTCTGGCATGCTCCGCTTCAGTGGCCTGGGTTCACGGGTTCAGATCCCAGGCACAGACCTACACCACTGTCAAGTCACTCTGTAGTGGTGACCCACCTACAACACAGAGGGAAATTGGCACAGATGTTAGCTCAGGGCGAATCTTCCTCACCAAAAAAACCCCACAAAAACACAGATTTTCTGCTTCTCTGGAAGAATGGGAATATCTGACAGTTCCTGGCCCATGCCCAAAGTGGCAGCAACGGGAGCCAAGCAACAGCTGCTCTGGTGGACCCAGCCTCTCCAATCCTCTCCAACCTTTACTCTCTACTATCTTACACCCAGCATGCTTTGCTCATTTATACTTCCCTCCTGGTTCCTGCTGGCATCTCTATGACCAAATTCGTGTATACATGATCTGATGAAGAAAGGCCTGCCATGCTAGTCCATCGTTTTTTTTTTTGATGAGGAAAATTGTCCCTGAGCTAACATCTGTGCCAATATTCCTCTATTTTGTATGTGAGATGCTGCCACAGCATGGCTTGATGAGCAGTGTGCAGGTCTGTGCCCGGGATCTGAACCTGCAAACTCCAGGTCGCCAAAGCGGAGTGCACAAACTTAACCACTATGCTACCGGGCCAGCCCCTAGTCCATCTCTGTAAATGACATTTACCAAGGCTCTGTAATGATATGGAAAGTGCTTATCACAAATGAAAAAGCATTTTAAAAAACTGAATGCATGCAACCACAATTATATAAAAATAAGACACACATCAAACTATCAATAGTGGTCCACTTTGGGTGATGGGACCACAGGTGATTTCCCCTGCTCTTCAACATATCTGTGTTTTCCAAATTTTCTTTCATGAGTATGTGGTATCTTCAAATGGGAAAAAATAAAGGTCTGGCAATTCACCAGAAATAGCCCTTCAAGAGGAGCAATCTGCGGGCACAGAGTGCACACTAACGCATGTTGAATCAACGCATTCCAACGTAACGTCCTCTACAATCAGACCAGGCGAGCAACTGCCAACTGCATGGCCCAGAGTTCAAGGACTCAGAGCGTCTGAAAGGCAGCCCGAGCCACAGATCACATGGGCCATCAGAAAAACACTGCAACACTTAAGCAAGAAGATCAAAGCGACTCCCTATTAACCAGCCCAAACCAACTCTCTGTGCAGGTTTCCCGCAGGGGAAGCGCTGTTTCTACTCTATCTACCTCATCGTCATCGACACTACTCTCTATCACAGCCATTGCTAACTGTTTTGAAGTACCAGGACTCCTCGTTTGCAAGCCCTGAACCACACCAAGAGAGCAACGTCCAATTCTAGGTCTCTGGTGCCCAGGAGGGCCAGTTATCACAACGGGAGATGTGCCATCTTCAAAACAAGAGTATTCATTCCCAGTTGAAAAATAACATCACTGCCCTGCAGAACTTTCAACAGGACATGGAATTTGTGTTGAGGGAACAGTTCTGTATTTGCTTACATGTATGTAAAAACAGATGGAGGGAAATGCAGGAGCCAGATAGCAACACTGGGTACCCGCAGGGAAAAGAGCTGGGTGGCTGAGGGCCAAGAGGAGAAGGGAGACTTTTCATTGCATACCCTTTTATATTGCTTAAGTTTTGAATCATGTGACCACAACACCTAGTCAGAAAAATAAAATTAGGGGAAAAAAGAGATGGAAAAACTTTGTGAAACTAAGTAAACTAATATCCAGGTGTCAAAACTCATTTTCCTCTTTTCATCTACCCGTTTTTACTGGCCACTGTAAATAGAAGCTAATTAAAATGTTTCAACTGATGAACAAAGGGCCCTAGGAGCAAAATTACTTGTCTCAACTTTATGGTGATGCTTCATAAAAGAGCTTCTGTGAGGTCTACAGCAGTGGAATCTCTAACTTCCTAATGTCAATGTAGCACGTCACGTAGCCTTGGCCCTAAAAGGCATTCAGAGCAAAGATGTCAAAATAACAGACTAATGAAATATATTCTGTTGTTATTACAGGCACTGTTCATAAACATAAGGTCATCTTTTTTTGTAAGCCAAACAGTTGTGTGAACTGTCCTTTCAAACTGTCCCTATAGTACATGCAAGAGCCACAGCATCTCAAACGAGCACAAATTATTTGGGATCAGTCAAGCAATCAATACACACTGAAATGTAATAGTCGAAACGTAATACTCCCTTGAAACAGCAACTCCATGCCTTGGAATTATTTTAAGGCCATCACTGAATAACTAAATACAGGGCTGGCCAGCGGCATAGTAACTAAGTTCACACGCTCTGCTTCAGCGGCCCGGCTTCACAGGTTCGGTCCCAGGCGCAGACCTACACACTGCTCATCAGCCATGCTGTGGCAGCATCCCATATACAAAGTGGAGGAAGACTGGCACAGATGTTAGCTCAGGGACAATCTTCCTCACAAAAAAAATTAAAAAATAACTGAATACATGTGCAGGATACGTGTTCATGTGTATGTTTATCACAGCACCATCTCTAGTCACTTAAATACTCATCAGTAAGGGATCAATCAGATTATGACACATCTCTAGAATGGGAAATTATGCAGTCATTTAGAATGGCAATAAACCTCCAGGTATTTACATGTGGGAAGTTGTTCAAGATACTCTGAGTGAAAAAAAGCAGCCTACCAAGCAGAAGAGTTACTATGATGCGATTTCTGTTTCCACGTGTACATGCACATGTGCAGAGAAAGATGTCAGGGAGCGAGTGTAAAGTCACGATCAAAAGCCTGAGTGAGCGTTAGTGTTCAAGGTCAGGGTTTGAATTTCTACTCTGCCACTTAGCTATAAAATCTTGAGAAAGTTACATAAGTCATAGTTTCTTCTATAAAATGGGGTTAATAACAACTCCTACCTTAAAGAACTGATCTAGGGATTAAACAAGCTAATAAATGTTACATCTTGGCTTAGTGCAAGACGTGCCATAAACAGTCAGGAAGTGCAGCAATACTGATCTCTGGGGGCGAGCTTGCAAGTGATTTTTTTTCGCTTTCTTTGGCCTTCTGACAGGTGCATACAGTTTGTTTCTTATAATCAAGTCGGGGGATGGCAATAAAGCTATTTTTGCTTTGGGGGAAAAAAGTCTAGCACTTGATTTCAGCTTAAGCGTCTTACAAAGACAGGCTACTTATCTGAAAAGAAAGCTGGAAAGGTCACAGACAAGAAACATGAACAAATAAATGCCTGCCCTGAATTCAAACTGGCGCCATGCACTCCCTGTCATTTGATGACCCAAACAGGCAGACAAAGGAAGCATTTATCTAAGGGGAAAAAAGAGGGAAAGAAATCCTTTTTTGTATCCAATTGTGAAACATTCATAAAATACAGTCATAAAAAATATACTCAAGTTCGAGCCAGCTCTGACAGTCTGGTGGTTAAAGTTCAGCGTGCTCCACTTCAGCAGCCTGCGTTTGCCTCCTGGTTGCAGAACCACACCATTCATCTGTGAGTAGCCGTGCTGTGGCAGTGGCTCACGTAGAAGAACTAGAAGGACTCACAAGTAGAATATACAACCTTGCATTGGGGCTTTGGGGAGAAAAAAAGGAAGATTGGGAACAGATGTTAGCTCAGGGCAAATCTCTCCCTGCAAGAAAAACACAAAACATACATACATATACACATATATATGTGTGTGTGTATGTATATATATATACACACACACAACCAAATACAACATGTATTTGTATATGTATATATGTATGTGTATATATCTATGTGTGTGTGTGTATATATAACGAAATACAACATCCAGCCCTGACTGGGGCTCTTTTTTGGATCTTGATTCAAACAAACCAACTGTTAAAAAACATATAAGACAATCAAGGACATTTGAACACTGAATATTAAATGATGATAAGGAATTACTGTTAACTTTTTAGGTGTGAAAATGGTATTTTTTAAAGAAGGTTCTTACTTTTAGAGGTACACACAAGAGTATTTTCAGATAAAATTATATGCTGCCTGGGATCAAAATAACCAGGGATGAGGTGGAATGGATGGGAGCTTATAGGGGAAACAGAACTGCCATGTGCTGATAACTGCTGGAGCTGGGTAACGGGTTCATGGTTCATTATACTACTCTTTTTTTTTCCCAAAGATTTTATTTTTCCTTTCTCTCCCCAAAGCCCCTTGGTACATAGTTGTGCATTTTCAGTTGTGGGTCCCTCTAGTGTGGCATGTGGGATGCCGCATCAGCATGGCCTGGTGAGCAGTGCCATGTCCGCGCCCAAGACTTGAACAGGCAAAACCCTGGACCACCAAAGTGGGGCTCACGAACTTAACCACTTGGCCACAGGGCTGGCCCCCCCCCCTTTTTTTTTTCTTGAGGAAGATTAGCCCTGAGCTAATTGCTGGCAATCCTCCCCTTTTTGCTGAGGAAGGCTGGCCCTGAGCTAACATCCGTGTCCATCGTCCTCTACTTTTTTATATGTGGGACACCTACCAGAGCATGGTGTGACAAGTGGTGCCATGATCCGAACCGGCGAACCCCGGGCCACCAAAGTGGAACATGCGAACTTAACCAGGGCGCCACTGGGCCGGCCCCTCATTGTACTATTCTATTTGTATGTATACTTGAGATTTTCCAAATTGAAAAAAAAATTGCCCTCTGACCAATGGCTTTTCTTTCTTTCCTCGTTTTTTTAACTTTTAAGAACTTTTTAATTGTAGTAAAACACATGCACACACACACACACAAAATGTATCCTCAACCATTTTTAAGTGTGCAGTTCAGCAGTGTTAACTATATCTGCACTGTTGTGTAAGAAATCTTTAGAACTTTTTCATCTTGCCAAACCGAAACTCCATACCTATGGAACAACAGCTCCCCAGTTCCCCTCTCCCCGGCCCCCGGAGACTGCCATTCGACCTCAAGCTTCATCCACTTTGTAGCATGTGACAAGATCTTCTTTTTAAGGGCCAAATAACATCCCATTGTATGTATGAACCACATTTTCTTTATCCAATGATCTGTCCATGGACATCTGGGTGGCTTCCACCTCTTGGCTATTGTGAGAATGCTGTAGTGAACACGGGTGTGCTCAATGACTTTTCATTTTAATCAGACTGTCACTCAGCTGGGTAGAGAACCACAGCAAAATTTCAATTTAAAAGGGGGAGGCGGCCTGGAATAATGAAAAAGCGATTCAGACACATCTAGGATTGAAACCTCATCCTACCATTGCCAGCTCTGAGACTCCAGGCAAATTCCTTCACTTCTCTATTTCCTCATCTGTAAAATAGGAATACCACTAATACAAAGAATATCCCTAACAAGAGAGGAAGACAAGCATTACAGCGCCTGGCCTACAGTCGGTGCTTCTGCCCTGACCCAACTTACACGAGAAAAGCCCCGAGACTTGCAGAGGGAAGCACCATGGCGCACTGAGTTAATAAGTGGCAAAGCAAGCAGAAATCGGGTCTACCTGGCTCCCAAGTTATGGCCTTTTCTCCATACCAGCAAGTCCTAAACGTCAGTTACCATTATCTCTTCACAATTTTTGCCATATCCATGTACCACCTGTACTATTATTTACTTAAGGTTTTTCTTTAAACCCACTTTCTTTTAACACATTTATTTTCAAAAGAAACTTTATATCACTACTATGAATGGAAAATTAGTATCATTTGTTGTAAATAGAAGGTAACTGAAAATACATATGAGGACACACAACAATGTTACTGAATTCTAGCTAGATACTGTAGCTCATCTAAGGCCTGAGGCCTGATCTCTCTTGGTTAGAAGCAAACTTAGCAAGAAACAGCTAAGAAATAGACTGGAACCAAACAAACATTCTCTTTGACAGTCAGAAAGACCAGAAGAGTTTAAAAGGGAGTAACTCTCACTATGTCATTCAACAGAATTTAGGATCTTGTCTTGGAGTCTTACCTAAAATCGTGTCCTGTTCCACCTAGATTAGCTCTGCAGAATCTAACTCTAGCCAGACCCCTAAAAGTAGAACCCCACTTTACCAAGATTCCCAGTGACGCCTGTGTGGACGTTAATGTTGGAGAAGTTCTGCCTACACCTGCTACCCTTACAGTAAACAGTTCCCAAAGTTGATTAAACAGAATTTCTGATAAATCATAGGATTTATTTCAGTAATATGATAAGTTAAATACTTTTCAAAAATCCCTCTCCAAAAGTCCACCAGAACTGTCATGATTCACCGTCCAATTCCGTAATGATATGCTTGCTCTCACAGTTCACAAAACTGATAATGGACATACGGCATTTCTGGTTAATGCCACCAACCAACAGACTGTCTAGAGAATGAAGGGTTCAAATGCTAAAGGCCCACACTCTGGGTCCTACTCATAGGGAATTCTGTATCAGAAAGAAAAACAGATTAAGGAGAAGCAGCAAAGACTTAGAAAAACTATTAAAAGATACTTTATGGTATGTGAATTATATCTCAATAAAGCTTTTTTTTAAAAGATACTTTTAGAGGCTCCTAATCAAACTTTAAGAAGGAAAATACACCATTCTCCTTTAGAACTGTTTAAAGTTCTAACTTTTCCCAAACCATTTATTTCCAAGTGTTCTCTTATGAGGCTGAGGGAGGAGCAAAGATGTTTACTACAGCATTATATATGATTATAAAAAGCTGGAAACAACTTAAATGCCCAATGCTAGGGAAAGTTTACTAGTTCATAATTATTAAACATGGAAAAATAGTTACGAAATGTTAAGTGAACACTTCCAAATGCAAAATGGGAGACACACTTCGAGTATATCTACCTAAAAATATAGCTGGCTTTTTCTGGACCGGTAAGCTGAAAGTGAGTTAGGCTAACATTTTCACAGGTAATCCCTCCCCACTAGATTGTAATAACGTCTGCCTTTTCAACTTTGATTAGACAATGCCTTGTTAAAAACATTATTTAAGGAGGCTGCCTTTATAATGAAAAGTTTTTAACAATTAAAGGATCTAGTTTAAAGAAATCACTAGAAATGCAGACAAAGGTTTACACAAAGATAATCCTCAAGATGTTATCTGTAGCATTATTATAAGCATTTAAACATTGAAACTAGCCTCAACAACAACAATAGGGGAAATAGGTAAGAACTGCACATTCACAAGATAAAATATATTCAGGAAAATATTTGTCTTTGGACAGTAAGATGTTAACAGGGGTTATTTCTAGGTGGTCGCACTTAAGGTGAATCTTATTTTATCTTTTCAGGATTTTCCTCAAAGGAAATTCATTATTTTTATAATCACGAAAAAAATTCTATTAAAAAAATGCTGGCAATTGAAATGAGGAAGGAAAAAACACTATATATCTCTGAGGCTAGAATCTGACTCGTTATTGCAGATCTTGCAAAACCAGTAACTATTTCCACCAAGAACTATCTTCTTGTGGTTATCTTAAGTAACTTAAGCTGATATTTTATCTTACCTGGATGGAATTTTTTATGATTTACTAGATTTCTTTTTTTGCTTAGGTTATTGAAATGTGTTCTAAAGTAATGATGACTGCAGCCCACTAAGCCGTCGGAGGCAGTGCTAGGAGCTTTTAGCTTCTGTTTAGTTTCTGTCACACATGAAAGCCCAAAAGCAAGCCCTTCCAGAAACCACTGCTGAAGGTGATGTGAAGGACCCCAGAGTGGGTATCAGCACATCAAGTCTCAACTCCCAATAATCTACTACTATCTGTATTTCACTAGGACCCGTTTCCGTTTATACACTATGTTCAAATATGAAAAATGCAAGTGCTGCAAATATCTTGCCAAAAACTTTAGAAATAAAACCACACCCACCACAATGATGACTGGTGCTCTCTAATGCAAACTAGGATTTAAATAAATCAGCATCCTAAAGATAGATCTGCCTGCGTGTGAAGAGCTCAATGTCTGCAATCAGTGTGACAAAGTGAGGAGACGCAATGTGTCACCATGATTAACTGAACCTTAAACATGAACATCCCAAGCTGCAGTGCAGATGTGTGATGCTGATAAGATGAGCTGATTGTAATGATCTCAGACTGCCAAGAAATAGGTTCTAAAAACCCCAGTCCAGAAGGTCTTGGAGAAAGCCCAGCATCAAGTCACCAAGGAAGAAGAAAATATCACCCAACGCACAGCTCAGTCCTTCAGGCAGGGCAGGAAGAGCCTCAAAGACTGCTCCATGTCCTTATTTTGCATATATAGTGACTGAGGGCCAGAGTGGTTGAGTTACTTCCCGCAAGTGACACAGCAAGTGGCAGAATTGCTCTAAGAATTCATGCCCCTACCCAGATCCACTGCTTTTTCACACCAGAACTTCCTGTGATGGTATAGGCCTTGCCCAAGAAATCTTTCTGGGGAGAAAAGGAGATGCCGAAAGGAAAATAATGACCCCACGGGGCAGAGAGGGAGAACTGAGGCACTCGCTACAAAATTGAATCATGTGCAGTTAATCAGCGGGCAGGAGAGGCCTTCAGCCACCCTCTTCTCACGGGTGTAGACACTATCACCAGAATCAGGAAACAGTTTAGGGCTGAATGACTCAGAATACAGCTCACAGTCCCTACCTGTTTCAGCTGGTTCAGCCCCCAAAGGACTGCAAAGAACTGTGAGAGGCTGCCTATCTTACGAATTGGCTATCTGCCTGTTGCCTATCAGTCAAGTAACTGACACCCATAGTTCCGTTAAAATAGCTCAAGGGTTTTCCCCTGGTTCCTTCAAACATTCTTTGAAGTCACATTTTTCATCAGCACTTAAAATTAGTTATCCAGGTACAGAAGAGAAAGGCCTTTGACAAGACATCAGGGAGGTACTGCCCACCTGAAAAACAGATGAACAAGCGAGTGGTAGAAAGAGCAATGGACTGGGACTCAGCATATCTGGGGGAGTGATTTGACTTTTCTGTGCCTCTACTTTCCTCCTCTGGAAAGTGGGATTCGTAACAGTACCCATGTTACAGGGTTGCTGCAAGGAATAAATGAGACAACGTGTAAAATGCTTAGAACAGTGCTTGGCTCAATAAATGTCAGTTATTCCCATTACTTTCTGGCAAGTCCTAGTTCTGCTACTTATTACCAAATGAGTGCATCCCAAGCTTTCATGAACACAGGAAACACGAGGGGGTCTTGGTAAAACGCAGACTGTTTTATTAGATCCAGGGTTAGATTCTGCATTTCCAGCAAGCTCCCAGGTGATGTGGATGCCTCCGTCAAGCGGAACACACTTTGAGCAGCAAGGATCTACCTAACCCAGCATGAAGCAAATGCTTCACATTATTGACAAAAACGAACGACCTCTCAGCAACTCGTGCTACATCTGGAAACTGGGGATAATACATATTCCACCCGATCTCAACTGACTGAACATTAGTAAATGAGAATGCCCAGGAAAGAGCATTCTAGACTGCAAACAAAGCTACACAAGTGGAGGTGGTAGGATTATCAGTTTTACTATTCATAATGCTGAATTTACAACGCTGTAAAGCCTAAATTTACAAGAGCAATTATTAGCATACACGAAAAGAAGGCTTGAATTCCCTCGCTCAGAAGAGATACTCCATTCAAGGATCCTTAAGGAATTCTGGCAGAAAACGACAGCTTTTCAAGGGACTCCCAAATCAAAAGCTCCAAAACTTTAGAAATGTCATTCGATGGCCAAGGAGAGAAGCACCTTGGCAGGCAGAGTGCGGCCATCTGAGGCACCCAGAGTGAGCTTCACGAGTGACTCCATTCTCTCTCCCAGGGCTGGCCAGCCTCCTTCCAGCCTTCATCAGCCAGGATCTCGAGTCAGGACACCAACGCCAAGAGCTCGAGACAGATGGGCACTGCCCTGGCAAGGCCCACAGCTACCACTCCACAAGCTGGCAAAGAGCCAGACTGCAAGGACAGCAGGGCTTACGGCTGTCCAAGGTGGAAGCGTCGATGAGACGCACCTGGCTGTCCTCCTTCAGCATAATCTGGGATCAGCCCCCCACAGACTATAAAGTATGACGTTTATACCTTGTGCCTCTCCTCCAAGGCGTTCAGAGGGAACCATAGCAAATGCTTCCTCGTAGGGCGCCTTACCAAAAAGTTCTCTCATCCTTCTAGAGGCAGATGGCACCACCAACATCTACTTAAGTGCTCAGGCCAAAAACCCAGGAGTCAGCCTGATTCATTTAGCCCTTCCCCTCAAGCACCATCCTGCTGACTCTGCCTCCAAAACACATCCCCACTCCATCCCCTTCCACCATCTCCACTGCCGCCACCCCTCACCCCCCGGAAGGCCACTATCACCTCTCACCCAGCCTCCTAACTACTCTCCTGGCTGCCATTCTTACATCTCTTGAAATTCATTAGCCACATGGAGGCCAAAGTGTTTTTCAGAAAAACAAAAAATAGATCATGTCACTCCCCTTCTTAAAGCCTCCAATGGCTTCCCACTGCTTGTAGAATAAAATCCTTACTCCTTACTCTAGCCCACAAGGCCCTATATGATCTGAGGCCTCGCCTCCACCCCCACGTCGGCCCACCTCTCCATTCTCCCTCTCCCTCCACCCCCAACTTGTGCTTGGCATAAAGGGACTTAGCAAACATTTACTGAGCTGGAAGTTGGGCTACCAAACCTGGCATCCTACAGTCAGCTTCCATTGTTCTTTGCAGCCCATTCTGGCACGGGATTGCAGGTTCCTGGGGCAACGCTGTAATAATACTGACATTCATGTAATACTGTGACAGCTACTGTTTCAAGTGTGCAATGACCTTGTGAGGTTGACAGACCTGGTATTATTGGTACATCCTTTAATGTATTCATTCACCAACCATAAATAGAATATCAAGTATAGCACAGGTGCTACATTTAGCCCAAATAACAACAGCTAACATTTACCAAACATGCCAGGCACTTAACACGTACTGGACTCAAATAAATCCTCACAACAGCCATCCATGGTGGATACTATTATTATCCCCATTTTACAGACAAGGAAACTGCAGCACAAAGGGGTGAAGTGAATAACTCAGTGGCACAAAGCCTGGAAGTAGCAGAGGCAAGATTTGACCCAGGCGGCCTGACTCCATGCTTTTAAACCACTAACATGCCATCGGAATTGCACAACAGCACTGTAAGGGCCTTCAGATATCCTGTAGCCTACTCTTCTCACTCTAAAGAGGAGGGGACTGAGGGTCAGGGAAGCCCCCTTTTAAACATTCCAGCTCTTTTCTGAGGTCCACACTTTGGCTGGTATCTATTTAAATGAAACTTTATATGAGATCTTGTTTCCTCACCACTGGAAGAAAAGCCTCTAGTCACAGCAGTTAGAAGTAACAAAAGAATACCCCTGTGGCTTTGTAACAGCTACTGTTGAGAAATCAGAGACATAAGGGTATAGGGGAGAAAACACAGGATTTACCTGGAAACACAGCCAGTTTCATCACTTACTACGAATAAGACTCTTAGGCAAGTCAGTCACTTTCCTGAGCCAGTCTTCTCATCTGTGAAATAGGGATAACATCACCACCTACCTGGCACAGTCCATGTGAAGACTGAATGAGATAATGTACCTGGAAAGTGCTTCTTAATCATATACTTGTAAATAACTATTACGTTTTAAGCACTTCTCAAAAGACAGAAAGATACCTTTTTTCTTCTAGAAGGGTCAACAAGGCCCAAGTAGAAAATAAGACCATAACCTCAGCCATCTACGAGCACTTGACTTAAGGGTTTCCCCCACCAGGGCTGCTTGCAGAAGTCCACACCACCTCCCTTGCTCTGAGGGGAACTGAGAAGTAAAACCAGGCACGGGGGGATATCAACAGCGGGAGGAACCCCCATATGAGCTGGCGCTCTACACACCTAAATCCCACCTGTCTCAGAGTCATCCCCTCCAGGAAGCCTTGCCCACACCCCCCTACATGCCTCATAAGAGCTTGCTGAGCACTCACTATGTGCCAAGCTCGTTGGATTCCTACAGCGGTTCATTAACCCATTTGAAAAAGAAGGCTCATAGATTAACTTGCCCAAGGCCACACAACTACTAAATAGAGGTGCAGAGTCTCAAACTCAGACACTCAGACATAAAACAAGACTCTTGGCCCCCATGCCGGATGCCCGAAGAATTCTCTCTGTCCCCACCTAGGGCACTTTCACCATACACGCTGCATCATCTTAACCACTCTGAGCAGCAAGTGTTAGGACCCCTCCTTGGACAAACAGGTCAACGAGGCCTGAGGGAGCAAGGGACTTGCCCAAGGTCACACAGTGAGCCAGGGGCAGCGGCGAGGTTCGGACCCCAGGCTTTCGCTCCCCTGCCTCCCTCCGGAGCTGGGTCCTTGACCACGGTCCCAGACCCCTCAGGTGGACCCCGATCCCTCGCGGCCGGGTCGGGGGACGGGCCGCATCTCCGCCCGGCGGAGGAGGGTCGAGGCAGTCCGGACAGCCCGAGGATGCCCGGGAGCCAGGGCAGAGGATGCTCCCGCTCGCGGCGCAGCGAAGCCAGGCGGCGGCGGCGGCGCGGGCCTCCGGAAAGATCCCAGGCGGCGGGAGGGATCGACCCTGCCCCGCGGGTGCCCGAGCTGCTCACCGACTCACCTGCGGCCCGAGCCGAAAGCGGGCGGCGGCGGCGGCGGCGGCGGGGGCGGCGGCGAACCCGGGGCTCAGCCATTCCCCGCTGCCCCGGATGGGGAGAGACGGCGGCCGCTCACTTCCTTAGCAACCCGGCTCGGCGACCCACTTCCTTAGCAACCGGTGTCAATTTCAATAACTTTATTGGGACACGGGCGGCGGACAGGGGAAGCCTGAAAGGCGCTGCGGGGCCGGGCATGGTACTGGCGCTTAGTAGGTGCCCAACACGCCTCGGTCCTTTCACCCACCTAAGAGGCGTGAGGCGAGCGCGACGTGGCCTGAATCCACCCGCTGGTATCTCATGCCTCGGTTTCCCCAGCTGTAAAATGGAACGCACGACCTTGGTCGCCCCACGTAATCTTTCCTAAAGAGCTTCCAGGGCCATTTTCTGACTTGAGGCTCAAACTGCTGCTGAGACAGTTCCCATTTAGGGTCCACCCAGTCACTCAACCCAAAAACTTAGGAATTACTTTTGTCTCTTCCTCTCCTGCACGCCCATATCCAATCAGTCAGCGTATCTCTTAGTCTACCTCTCAAATATTTCTCCTGTCTGTCCACCTTCCTCCATCTTCAGTGCTGCCATACCAGGCCAGGCCCAGCTCCCTCATCCCTAGATTGCCTGAGATATCTGATCTCTGCTTCTACTCTTCTGTCCCACCCTGCTCTGCCAATCCATTTTCCACAAGGCGGCCAGAGGGATCATTTTACAAGGTAGAAAAGATCATGTCACACTCTTTGCTTCACACCCGTTAATGGAGTCCCACTGCTTTTAGAATCAAATACAAAGCCCTTGCTACTTCCTACAAAATCGCTAAACCTCTTTGCCACCACATTGGCCTGGGAAGCCAGGTTCCATTTCCCTATAGGAACTCATACTTGCTGTTGCCCATGCAACAGAATTTCCATGACAACGGATCTCTTTATTACCACTTTATCTGATGCATAAAACCATGCTTGGTCCACAGTAGGTGCTCAATAAATATGTGTTGAGTGTTGAATGAATGCTCTTCTCCACCCACACCCTACTTTTGCCTAATGTGGCAGATATTACTACCTGCCCCCCAACACCTTTTTTCTTGCTCCTGGATGCACAACTAGATTATGTTTGCCAGCCTTCCTTGCAGTTCAGATCAAGTTCTGGCCAAGTGAATATGATATATGCTATTCTCAGATCTGGCCCATAAAAACCTCCCATACAATTGTTCATACTTTCTTTATTTTGAAGAGAGGGATTTTAAAGGACTTCGGGCCCTTGGAGATGGCCAAGCTGCAAAATGGAAGGAACCTGGATCAATGAGACACCACTTAGGAGACAGCTGACCAGGAAGCCAGCCAACCTCAATCATCCAAGTTGGACAAGAAAATAAATGTTTATTGGATTCAGTCATTGAGATGTGGAGGGGTTTTGTTACAGCAGTTAGCTGGTCCCAACTAGGATATGTAATTCTGATTCATTCTCTGGGTCCCTGTTCATTTCCCTTCCCCTGTTAACCCACCCTATGTCCCTACCCAACATTATTCAATATAGTTGTCAGTAAATCATGTTTACCCTAAAATGACTACAAATATTGTTTTCTACTGAGTCAAATAACATGTGTTTGTGTTTCACTGTGTTATGTTTCACTTCTTCCACATCTTTTGCTATTTTCTGTAGTAATTGCCTTGATTTTTTTCCATTTTCATTAGTTTTCCTTATAGCTTTTGTTATTTTTTTTCTATGTGTCCAATAAATCAGGCAAATACTTAGCAGTGATTTTTCCAGATGCTTAAACACAACAAACAGTCCATGAGTTTTTTTGTTTTTTTTAAAGATTGGCCCTGAGCTAACGTCTGTTGCCAATCTTTTCTTTTTCTTCTTCTTCTTCTCCCCAAAGCCCCTTAGTACGTAGTTGTATATTCTGGTCATAGGTACTTTTAGTTCTGCTATGTGGGACACCACCTCAGCATGGCTTGATGAGCAGTGCTAGGTCTGCGCCCAGGATCCAAACCAGCGAAACACTGGGCCACCAAAGCAGAGTGCGTGAACTTAACCACTCGACCACAGGGCTGGCCCCTTGTTTTTTTTTTTTCCCTCCTGAAAACCTCAGCTCTATTCTGGACCAGTGGTCCCCAGGCCTAATTAACAACTCTCCACCCTTGGACTTTCCTAAGTCCTTCTCCTGCATTGGGGTCCCTGTTGCCCAGGTTCTATGTCATCTGGTTTATGGATTTATTCCCTTCTCTCTTTGTAGCACATCTTTCAGTAGGTTCCGGAGACAGGGTGCACGGAAGCAAATATATTTAGCCCTTTTCTGTCTAAATCTCTCTGTCTGGCAGAGGAAGAGTCATCCTAAGCTAACGTCTGCTGCCAATCTTCCTCCTTGTTTTTTTCTTCCTTTTTCCCCTGACAAAGCCCCAGTACATAGCTGTATATAATTGTAAGTTCTTCTGGTTCCTCTATGTGAGCTGCCACCACAGCATGGCTACTGACAGATGAATAGTGTGGTTCTGCACCTGGGAACTGAACCTGGGCCACTGAAGTGAAGCACACTGAAATTTAACCGCTAGGCCATCAGGCCTGGCTCCTAAATAACTCTTTACCCTGTTCTCATACTTGACTAATAGTTTAGCAGGGTATAGAAATCTAGGTTGAAATATGTTGTCTCTTGGAATTTTCAAGGCATTGCATCACCGACTTCTAGTATCTAGATTTAAGACATCTAATGCTATTCTTTTTTTTTTTTTTTTAAAGATTGGCACCTGAGCTAACATCTGTTGCCAATCCTCTTCTGCTTCTTCTTCTTCTTTCTCTTCCTCTTGCTCCTCCTCCCCTTCCCCCTCTTTCCCCTCTTCCCCTTCTCCTCTCCCCCTCCCCCTCCTTCATCTTCCTCTTCTTCCTCCTCCTCCTCCTTCTCTTTCTCCTCCTCCTCCTCCTCCTCCCAAAGCCCCCCAGTACATAGTTGTGTATTCTAGTTGTAGGTCCTCTGGTTGTGCTCTAATGCTGTTCTAAGTCCTGTTCCTTTGTAAATAACTAGTTCTTTTTTTTTAATCTTTGGAAACTTTCAGTTTATTCTCTTTATCCACAATGTTATGATATTTGATGATGATTCCCCTTAGTGAGCATTTTTCCCCACTTGTTGTGTTAGCTGGGCCCTTTCAATCTGGAGACTTGTATCCCTCCATTCTGGGAAATTTTGTTGTATTAGTTCTTTGAAAATTTTCTCCTCTCTATTTTTTTCCTTTCTGTTCTCTCTTTCTGGAACTTCTCTTTAGAAGCTGTACCTTGTAGACTGAGCTCCTAATTTTCTCATTGTTTTTCTCCTCTTTTCTGCTTTTTTGTTCTACTCTCAGGGCGATTTCCTCGACTTTAGCATCAGCCTCCCCTTTGGAAGGATTCTGGGCTTCCTTTCAGTCACCACTATTGCCCTCTACAGACATAGGTCATAACTTCCTCTCCCTGTTAAGTCAGTTACTACTTGCCCTCTGTCTCTATCTGCAAAAGCTTGCCAAAATCTCTGTCTCCCTCCTGTCCTATTAGCATTGTGGGCTGCTACATTTTTTTATTCCTTATTGTCATATAAGTGAGGTTCTAGGGGAAAAAAATAAATACATACAATCAATCGTCATGTTTAATTGGATATCTTTATTGCTTTATAGTTTAAGAAAACAAAAACAAAACAGGCAGGTAAAAGGGTATGAGCAGATAGTTCCAAGGAAAGGAATAGAAAACATGGCTTCTAAACATATGAAAAGATGCTTCTGCTCACTTGTATTAAAATAAATGAAAAAACAACATTGAGATTTTTTCACTTATCAGAAAGGAAAGAAAGCTCTGATAAGGCACTGTTGCTGAGGGTCTGGTCTTGACTGTGTCCTTAGCAAGCTGTATAAAGCTGTGTAGAGAAAGAGAATTAGTAGTAGTCATACCAAAGTGTAGGGTGACCAACTCATCCTTGTTTGCACAGGACTTTCCCTGTTTTAGCACCAAAATTCCCATGTCCCAAGAAATCCCTCAGTCTGGACAAACTGGGATGGTTGGTCACCCTGGTATGGTGGGATAATTTTTTGATGTACTACCAGTATGTTTCCATTTCCTTTTCACTCTGTAACCCCTTTTCTATCCAACTTGGACTGTGATGTATTTACTGCTCAGGGAGGAGCTGTTTCAGCAGAAAAACAGGGAAAGGACTTTCTGAGCCCCAAAATCCTGGAGAGGAGACTCAGGGAATGGAAGAAGCCTTGACAAGTCAGAGCAGGCTTTCAACATCCTGACTGCGGAGATTCTCTGGGAGGGAAGAGATGGTGAGAACACAGCAAGGGCAAAGAGGCCAGTGAGGCTGGAACAAGGGATCCTGATGTGGAGAGATCATGTGGATCACAGCAGAGACCCTCCCTCAGCTTCCACCAGAGCAAACTCCAGTCTAGAACAATCTAGTCTAATTCTATTCCATCTGTCGTAGCACCATTGTGTCAGTTCATCATAAGTTATAGAACTGACTCTGACTGATGGTAGCACAAACGGAATTTATTAAAAGGGTAATGGGAAGTTTAAAAAGTCACCAGGAAGTTTCTAGAAGTGGCCAGGAATGAGGGAGGCCAGATCATGTGGGACCATGTACTACTGGTGAGGATACTGGATGCCCAGCTTTCACTATGGCCAGCCAGCCACAGGCACCATCTCAACACAACTCTCACCCATCCTCCCATGAGGATCCCCCACAGTCCCAGTTTCTTTGTAACCCAAGCTCTGATTGGTTGAGCCTTGAACACATGCCTATCTCCTACCTGCAGTGGAAGCTCTGAAGGCAAACATCTGACATTTTGGCTTCTTTCTTGGGAGGAAGACTGCCTTCATTTACAAAATTGAGAATTCCCCAAACATAGGAAAGGTATTCTGTTGCAAGGCAGGAGAAAAATCTCCCATTATAACCAGACATCCCCTTTGCCAAGGAGCTCCTCCAGTCTTCCCCCTTGTTGTCACTCAATAAGGACACCTCTCTCAAGCATCAAGCATGTCACCCAGTGACCACCCAGCTAGAATGAAGCCCACTGTGTCATGAAATTTTGCTCAGTCCCCATCTGACTTATCGCATGAGGATATCCCATTTTAATGGCCAGGGACATACTGAATCCCCTGTGACAGAGGGTGGCAATGGATTCCTAGGGGTTTAGGGGCAAAAGGGAAGTGAAGGAAGGGATCAGCTGGCACCTATTGTGGGTGGGACTAAGTGGAGCCAGCTTACAGTCTCCCCCCAAACCAGGAGAAAGGTAAGACACAGCCCTGAAACCCACGGATGGTTGAATCATGATCTCATCCAGGGAAAGTAACTTCTGATGGACTCCCCACAGGGCTGACCAATGGTAGATGGCCTGGCTCCCCATGCAAGGGTAAAATCACCAAATTTCCTTTCTTCTCCGACATTCCAGAACTGTGCTATCCAACAGATCTTTCCACGATGGTAGAAATGTTCTATATCTGTGATGTCTAAGACAGTAACCACCAGCCACATGTGGCTATTGAGCACTTGTATGTAGCTAGTGTTACTGAGGAACTAAATTTTATTTATTCAACTTGAATTAATTTAAGTTTAAATGGCCACACGTGGCTAGTGGCTACTGTATTAGACAGCGCAGCTCAGGGCTATGAAAATTGACAAGCATGGACTGTGGGGTCCAAATGGCCATAGGTTTCAATCCCAGCTCCTCTTCATACCAGATACCTGAGTGACCCAGTGCAAGTCACATTACCTCTCTGGGACTTGGTTTCCTCATCTGCAAAATGGGGCTATGCATGCTACTGCTCAGGTTCACTGTGAGGGTTAACTGAGATACCATGTGGACGATGCCTGGCATTTAGTGGTGCTCTAGAAATGGTGGGTCTCTTTCCTTTCTTTACCGGGTCCGGGCCATGGCGTCCTCCAGGGAGATGATAGTTGCCAATGTAAGGAGTCCTCTGGTTAAGAGAGTTGAGTCTTCTTGGAAATTTAATACCATTTGGGGAAGAGGACTGAAAAAGAGTCATGGAAAAAGACTACAAAGGTAAGTGAAACAAGTCAGACAGAAAAAGATAAATACTGTGTGATCTCACTTATATGTAGAATCTAACAGACAAAAAAACAACAAAACAAAAAACCCCCAAGCTCATGGATGCAGAGAACAGACTGGTGGTTTCCTGAGCTGGGTGAAATGGGCAAAGGGGGTCAAAAGGTACAAATTTCCAGTTACGAAATGAGTAAGTCATGGGGATGTCAGGTACAGCACGGTGACTATAGTTAATAACACTGCATTGCATATTTGAAAGTAACCAGGAGAGTGGATCTTGAAAGTTCTCATCACAAGAAAAACAATTTTTTTCTAACTGTGTATGGTGATGAATGTTAACTGGACTTATTGCAATCATTTTGCACTATGTACAAATATTGAATGATGGTGTTGTATACCTGAAAATAATATAATGTTGTGTTGATTACAACTAAAAAAAAAGGACTGCAAAGGGAATGACTTATTAAAATGCGAGGAGGTGGCATCCCAGAGCCCCTTTCAGAAAGAAATAAGATGCCGGGCTTGGACCAAGGCCAAGCACCTGAGACACGCTGGATGGTTCTCGCTTGGCCGAATGCCCAGGTTCGGTATGGGTGAGACTCTGGGACCTGACGGAGGCTCTAACGGCTGGGAATCAAGCTAACACCTTCTAAATTCACATCTTTGATGTTTTCTGAAGAAAGCCAGACAGGAGTTGGCTGCTAATTGCTTCTTCCTCAGGCACTTAACTGACTGTATGACCTTGGGCAAGTTAGTTCACCTTTCTGGACCTCATTTCTCTGCTTGCCTCCTGCAGCGTTGCTGTGAGAATTTACCCAGAGAATGCTTTCCTAGCTATAAGACACAGCAAAGGGTGGAGAATGAAGAAAAAGCAATAATTAAAATCTCAAAGCCAGAAGGAGGTCATAGAAGCCTGGTGACAGAACCAGGACTAGAATCAAAGTCCCAGGACTGGGTTTTGCCTTATTTATTGGTATCCTCTGTGTTTAGCACAGTGGCTGGCACATAGAAGCACACAAAACATGTATTTAGAAACATATATTGTCATCGTTCACTTTTCAAATTAGCAGATTTTTTAATGCCTAATACTCAAGGTTGGCAAGAATAGAGAGGAGCACTGCTGATGGGATGAAGTTGGCACAGATTGCAAGGAAAATTAACAATGATGACTAAGAAACTCTTGAGTCAGCCCGTTCCACCTCTAGGAATCAACTCTGAGGAAATAATGAGAGATGCTCCTAAAGATTTAGATACAAGCATGTTCCTCCCAGCTTCACTTACAACAGGGAAATATTATGTCTAGCATTAGGGGGATGGATAGATAAACCAAGATATGTCAATAAGGGGGGAATATTATGTTGCCATCAAAAATTATATTTTTGAAGAGCATCTAATGATCCAGGGACACGCTTATGAAAATATAATAAGGAGGAAAATAGGATACCTATGTCCATTAGGAAGACTTTTAACTGCATGGTGATCATCAAGAAACAGTCTTTTACACAATCAATAGAATGAAAAAGGCAACCCTACAGAAAATATTTGCAAGTCATGTATCTGATAAGACGTTAATATCCAGAATATATAAAGAATTCCTACAACTCAACAACAACAACAAATACTCTGATTAAAAAACGGGCAAAGGACCTGAATAGAGATTTCTCCAAAAAAGATATATGAATGGGCAACAAACACATGAAAAGATGTTTGACAACACTATAGAAATGCAACAACAATGTCAACATTGGGGAAATGGAAATCAAAACCACAAAAAAACAGAAAATAACAAGTGTTGGTGAGGATGTGAATAAATTGTAACCCCTGTGCACTGTTGGTGGGAATGTAAAATGGTGCAGCTGCTGGGGAAAACAGTATGGGTTCCTCAAAAAATTAAAAATAGGATTAACATATGACCCAGCAATTCCACTTCTGGGTATACACAAAAAGAACTGAAAGCAGGGTCCGAAAAGACACTGCTTTGTACACCCATGAGAGATCTGTAAACCCATGTTCACAATGGACAAAAGGTGAAGCAACCCAGGTGTCCATCCTGGATGAATGGATAAACAAAATGTGGTATAGACATACAACGGAATATTATTCAGCCTTAAAAAAGGAGGAAATTCTGACACATGCTACAACATGGATGAGTCCTGAGGACATTATGCTAAGTGAAGTAAGCCAGTCACAAAATGGTAAGTGCCATATGATTCCACTTCTATGAGGTACCCAGAGTAGACAAATTCACAGAGACGTGAAGCAGAATGGTGGTTGTCAGGGGCTGGGGACGGAGGGGAATGGAGGAGTTGTTTAATGGGTACGAAGTTTCAGTTTTGCAAGATGAAGAGTTCTGGAGACTGGCTGCACAATAATATGAATGTACTTCATACTACTGAATTCTATACTTAAAAAGGATTAAGATAGTAAATTTTATGTTATGTGTATATTACATTTTGTTTTGTTTTGTTTTTTGGTGAGGAAGATTGGCCCTGAGTAACATCTGTTGCCAATCTTCCTCTCTTTTTTTTCCCCTCTCCAAAGCCCCAGTACATAGTTGTATATCTTAGTTGTAAGTCATTCTAGTTCTTCTATGTGGGACGCTGTCACAGCATGGCTTCATGAGTAGTGTGTAGGTCCGCGCCCAATATCTGAACTGGAGAACACCGGGCCTCAGAAGCAGAGTGTGCGAACTTAACCACTTGGCCATGGGGCCCGCCCCCACCACAATTTTTTAAAACAGAAAGAGGCCCTTAGCTCTTTGCATCCTACTCCACCTACCAGCCTCAGCAAGTTGTCTTCTTGTCCTTGCACTTGTACCTTGTTGCAAGATGGCTGCTCCAGGCATCACACACCCACACCAGCATCTGGGTCAGGAGGAAGCAGAGCAGAGGTTTTGTCGTAATGAGGCTCTGTCTTTCTACTCAGGTGGGGTGGGGTAGCAAACCCACCACTCCTGTTTCATGGTCAGCAGTGGGCCACAAGTACATCTCTGGTGCTGGGCAATAAAACTTTCTGCAGCTGTGGAAACGTTCTATATCCGTGCTGTCCCACACCGTAGCCACAGTCACGCGTGGCTTTTGAGCACTTGAAATGTGGCTCGTGCAGCTGAGGAACTACATTTTAAATTTTATTTCATTTTAATTAATTTAAATGTTAAGAGCCACATGTGGGTAATGGTAACTGAACTGGACAGTGCAGTGATGCAATCTAGAAGGGGAATAAGATTAGCATGAGTGGTCCAGACCAGCCATGATTCATCTTCCAGGACAGGCTGAACCTCTCTGAGATTCAGGCAACTCTATTACTATCTAAAGACAAAACTGAAGTTCTGTGAACAGAGAAGAAGGGGAGGTGTGTATTGAGTACACAACCAACAGTATCTGCTATAAGGATGCTACTCTAGTTACTGTAGGATCACGCATTTGGTTTCAAAAGAAGTGTATGTGTGTATGTGTATAGTGACATGTGTGTAGGCATAGAAAAAGCTAGAAGGATAGACTTCAGATTTCACAATGGTCATTACCTTTGGGTATGGGGATTATAGTTCATTATTATTTTCTTCTTTTTTTGCTTTATCTCCCCAAAACCCCCTATACATAGTTGTATATCTTAGTTGCAGGTCCTTCTAGTTGTGCGATGTGGGACACCGCCTCAACGTGGCCTGACGAGCGGTGCCATGTCAGTGCCCAGGATCCGAACCCTGGGCCGTCGCAGCGGAGTGCGCGAACTTAACCACTCGGCCACGGAGCCAGCCCCTCTTCTTCTTAAAGATTGGCACCTGCGCTAATATCTGTTGCCAATCTTTTTTTTTTCCTTCTTCTTCTTTCCCCCAATACCCCCCGGTACATAGTTGCATATTCTAGTTGTGAGTGCCTCTGGTTGTGCTATGTGGGACGCTGCCTCAACATGGCCTGATGAACGGTACCACATCCACGCCCAGGATCCGAACCAGCGAAACCCTGGGCCATGAAGTGGAGCACGCGAACTTAACCACTCGGCCACGGGGCCGGCCCTATTTTCTTCTTAATGCCTTTTCATATTTTCCAAACTGTATGTATTAAGCAGGAATTATGCTCACTGTGGAAATGAAGTAGCTGCACTGCACGTCTATTAGAATGACTAAGTGGGAACGCGAAATGGCACAGCCACTTTGGAAGACAGTTTAGCAGTTTCTTACAAAACTAAACATACCCTTACCATCCTATCCAGCAACCGCACTCCTTGGTATTTACCCAAAGGAGCTGAAAACTCATGTCCACACAAAACCTGCAGATGGACGTTTATACAGCAGCTTCGTTCATAACTGCCAAAACTTGGAAGCAACCAAGATGTCCTTCATAGGTGAATGGACACATGCACTGTGCTCCATCCAGACCATGGAGTATTATTCAGCACAAAAAGAGATGAGCTATCAAGCCACGAAGAGACATGGAGGAAACTTAAATGCATATTACTAAGTGGAAGAAGGCAATCTGAAAAGACTGCATATTGTATGATTCCAACCATGTGACACTCTAGAAAAGGCAAAACTGTGGAGAGTAAAAAGCTAAGTAGCTGCCAGGGGCTAGGGGAGGAAGGAGTAAACAGAGCACAGAGGATTTTTAGGGCAGTGAAAGTACTCTGTAGGATACTATAATGGTGGACATATGTCATTATACATTGTCCAAACCTATAGAATGGACACCAAGAGTGGACTTTGGGTGATAATGATTGTCAGTGTAGGTTCATCAGTTGTAACAAATGTACCATTCTGGTTGGAGATGTTGATAATGTGAGAGGTTATACATGTGTGGGGACAGTGGGTATATGGGAAATCTTGGTACCTTCCCCTCCACTTTGCTGTGAACCTAAAACTGCTCTAAAAAAATAAATTCAGGGGCAGGCCTAGTGACACAGTGGTTAAATGCGCATGTTCCACTTCGGCGGCCCGGGGTTCGCTGGTTTGGATCCCGGGTGCGGACATGGCACCTCTCGGCAAGCCATGCTGTGGCAGGTGTCCCACATATAAAGTAGAGGAAGATGGGCACGGATGTTAGCTCAGGGTCAGTCTTCCTCAGCAAAAAGAGGAGGATTGGCAGCAGATGTTAGCTCAGGGCTAATCTTCCTGAAAACAAAACAAAATGAAATAAAAATAAATTCTAACATCAGCTAACATCCACTGCCAATCCTCCTCTTTTTTTGCTGAGGAAGACTGGCCCTGAGCTAACATCTGTGCCCATCTTCCTCTACTTTATATGTGGGACACCTGCCACAGCATGGCTTGCCGAGAGGTGCCATGTCGGCACCTGGGATCTGAACTGGCGAACCCCGGGCCGCCGAAGCGGAACATGCACACTTAACCACTGCACCACCAGGCCGGCCCCAAAAATAAATTCTTAAAAAATAAACAAATTACACACCAAAATAAACTCAAAATGGATCAAAGACCTAAAGATTAGGCCTGAGACAATAAGTCTTTTGGAAGAGAATATAGGCAGTACACTCTTTGACATCAGTTTCAAAAGAATCTTTTCGGACACTATAACTCCTCAGTTGAGGGAAACAATAGAAAGAATAAACAAATGGGACTTCATCAGACTAAAGAGCTTCTTCAAGGCAAGGGAAAACAGGATTGAAACAAAAAAACAGCTCACTAATTGGGAAAAAATATTTACAAGCCACTTATCCGACAAAGGGTTAATCTCCATAATATACAAAGAACTCACACTGCTTAACAACAAAAAAACAAACAACCCGATCAAAAAATGGGCAGAGGACATGAACAGACATTTCTCAAAAGAAGATATGAATATGGCCAATAGACACATGAAAAGATGTTCATCATCGCTAATCATCAGGGAAATGCAAATCAAAACTACACTAAGATATCACCTTACACCCGTTAGATTGGCAAAAACATCGAAAACCAAGAGCGACAAATGTTGGAGAGGTTGTGGAGAAAGAGGAACCCTCATACACTGTTGGTGGGAATGCACACTGGTACAGCCACTATGGAAAACAGTATGGAGATTTCTCAAAAAGTTAAAAATAGAAATACCCTATGACCCAGCCATCCCATTACTGGGTATCTATCCTAAGAACCTGATATCAGAAATCTCAAGAGTCCGTTGCACCCCTATGTTCATCGCAGCATTATTTACAATAGCCAAGACGTGGAACCAGCCTACATGCCCAGAAACTGATGATTGGATAAAGAAGATGTGGTATATATACACAATGGAATACTACTCAGCCATAAAAAAAGACGAAATTGGCCCATTCACAACAACGTGGATGGACCTCGAGGGTATTATGTTAAGCGAAATAAGCCAGTCAGAGAAAGATGAACTCTATATGACTCCACTCATAGGTGGAAGTTAGTATATTGATAAGGAGATCAGATCGGTGGTTACCAGGGAAAAGGGGGGGTGGGGGGAGGGCACAAAGGGGGAAGTGGTGTACCCACAACATGACTAACAAAAATGTACAACTGAAATCTCACAAGGCTGTAATCTATCATAACATTAATAAAAAAATAAATAAATAAACAAATTAAGTAGCTATTATGGTCTCAGTGAAGGACATCATTAGCACCCCCACCATCCTGGCCCTGATGATTACAGTTCCTGGGGTCACCTCCTGGAGGGTCATGAAGATCCATCAGAACATGGTCACTTCTCTTTTACTTCCCTCAGCAGCAAGGCCATCTCTGATGCCCTGGGCACAACCAGACTCACGCTCTGCACAAAGCTAGCATCTGACACAGGGGAGGCCAACCCCTCAGGAAACATTTATTGAAAGGACTGAGGGCAGGGCATTGTTTTGGGAGCAACAAAACACCTGAAGATGGCTAAGACGTGGAGTTTGCACTGGGTTAGGACTCTGGAAACATGAGGAGTTTTGGATATACCAATTCTGTGTGGCCTTGGACAAGTTGCTTTCCCTCGCTGAGCCTCAGTTTCTTCATCCATAAATTGGGTGCAACTTCCACTGGATGACCTCACAGAATTCCTGTGAGAGAGCTGATAATGAAACGCTATAGTGAAATGCTTCATTACTTAATGGCCATATGGGAGAAGCATGGTAATTATTCTAAAGGGCAACTAAAGATTCCATATGGGGGTTGGGGAGGGCAGAGTAAGGGAGAATCACCAGGTTTGGAGCCAGGCAGATCTGGGTTTGGATCTTGGCTCTGCCACTCACAGCTGTGGGGCCTCAACCAAGGCCCTCGCTTTCTCACAGCCAGCGAGCATCAGGCCCAAGGAGTGCAGTGTGGTATCCAAGTTCATAAACCTCGGCGTCAGTCAGACCGGGATTCAAGACCCAACTCTGCCATTCACCAGCAACGTGTGATCTTTTGGCTTTTCCCGAGGAGCATCAGAAGTAAAGAAATTCAAAGGCACATTCTGGACCAGCAGGAAAGCGGGATCAGGAGATGGAGAGGGAGGGCACGTGGGCTGGGGAGGGGACAGACAACCCACAGGTACTAGGTGTTAACCCAGGGGAAGGAGACCAAGGGGAAGGCCACAGGGGAGCGGAAAGTCCCAGAAAGGATTTATGGAGCATTTGCAAGGAGTCAAGCACATCAATCCTGCCAATCACCTTTATGAAGGTACCATTCTCATCCCCACCTTGCAGACGGGCCAACTAGCCAAGTACACAGTGACCACGTGAACCCAGAGCTCACACTCTCACCTCTGCCTACAGCCAGGCGGCCCAGCTCAGTCCCTTCACCTCTCTCAAGTCCTCTGCCAATAGTGAGCGTGTCTTTAGGGCAGGAAGATAAAAAAATATTCTATTCCCCTCCTCCTCAGAGGCTCCCAGACTGGTGGAGTCGAGTGATCGGAGATGGGGCCTGCGGAAGCATGTTAGCACCTTCAGTGACTGGCAAAGTGTGGTCCTTCTTGGTTATCCTGTCCCTGCCTCCATGGATCTGCTCTGCCCACAGCTCTCTGATGGCTCTTCATCTCCCCGAGGAATGGGCTGGCGGCTCCTCCTGCCAACACAGGCCCACCTCATCGTTGGCTGTTTTTCCCTTTCTCTCTGGCCAGACTCCTCGTGCTCGCCGGCTTCTCTGCCTTTGTTCCAGGGGTTCAACCCGCCTGGACTGCCCTTTCCCCTGGACCCCTCTCTCCACACACACACACACACACACACACACACACACACACACACACGACACATCTCTGTCCATATCTGTTCATCACTCCCCACCCCAAAGAGGGATCCTGCAGACTTCCTCTCTCAGCTGAGTTTTGTCTCAGCCCTGGACAAAGGAAAATACTGTATGTTCTGGCACCCATGGGGAAAATGTGAACTGCGCATCTAGCAATAAAAAACAAAGTCCCCAAACCTTGGAACGTACCTCAACCACCCTTACCAAAAGTTACCTTTGCAGGCAGAGCTGGGATCAGTGGATGGAAGCCCCAGAGAGGCCCTCATTATAGTCAATTTATCGACTGCATTTATTTAGCTCTGCACATATATTTATAAGTATTTGTTCATGATTTATTTATGTATAGCAGTGCATTTATTGAGTGCTTCCTGTGTGCCAGGCACTTTGGTAAATACTTCACAGCCCATCTTTCTTATCACACATCTATGTCTTTAAGAGGTAGGAACTATTATTATCCCCATTTTACAGATGAGAACTGAGGCTCCAAACAATTACCCAGTGAGTAAGCGGCAGAGCCAGAGTCAGTCTGTTCTAACCCAACTTCAAAGCCTGTGACTTTGGCTTCTTCTGGGCTCACGAACTGGGGGACTATAGGCAGCATCTATCAGCAGTTGCATTTTATTTGGCCTGGTTGATGTTTTATAAAATCAAGAATTAACTGCCAACTTTTAAAAACGAGATTTCCCATATAAATTGGGGTTTCTAGCTTGTCTTGAGATACGTAAAGACTTGGCCACACTGGGCCTGGCTTGCCACATGGCAATAATTGGCTGGAGGGAGTAGCAGTTGCCCCCCTTAAATGGGATGTGTAAATTCCACTTTGCCATATGCTCCCCAGCCCCCCATGGAATGGCCTCCCTCGTTTTCCTTGACTGCCTGACCCTTGGAAGCATCTGAGTTTGTGACTCCAGGGTCCACACTCTCTAATAGTTGGAATTGCCCCACAATGTAGTGAGCTCCCCGTCACTGGAGATGTACAAACTGAAGCTAGCTGGCTACTTGGTAGGGGTGTTGGGAAGAGATTTCAAGAGCCAGTTGGGGAACTGGAGCAAACAGCATATATAATTCCTTCCAGCCCTGCAATGTCAAAAATTTACTTAAGACTTTGCAGCATATATTGTTAAGAAGTAACTTCTCCTCTGGTCTCAACTTGCTGCTTCAACCTTTCCTTTCCCTTCACCTTGGTTTCTTGATCTATTTATATATTTTTAATTATATGATTATATTGTATGAATTCTTGTAAGCTTCCTCAACTCCTTTTTGGAACAAGCCATGGGGAACAAATAAATCCATACACGAATATTTACATAAAGGGCTTGGTCCCAGGTAATGAAAAGAGAGAACAACAAAAAAGAATTACAAGTTGTAACTGCCGAGTTATCTCAGTTTCCCTGAGATGCTCGGGCTCAAGGAGATAAAGGACCTAAGAGTCTGGGATGCAGTAGCTGTGGGCATGTGCCTAGGTGCTCCCAACCCACTGTCTCAGGAAAGGCAGCCTCCAAGTTTTATTTCTCACTCTTTATTTAAAATAGATTTTAAAATCAGATGAGTAAGTGTATAAGTTTTAAAAAAATGGCTGCAGATTCCTTAACACTCCTCCCATTGAGAGTCAGAATCCCTATCCTCTTTCCTTGAATCTGAGTGGGCTTATGGCTGATTGAACCAAGAGAGTGTGGCAGATGTGCTGTGATGCTATGTGACTTCTGACATTGCGTTATAAAAAGATAGGCAGCTTTGCCTGGTTCTCTTTGCCTCCTCTCCAGATGCTTCCTCCTAGGACACTTCCTCTCGGAACACAGCTTTCATGCTGTGAGGAAGCTCAGATCTTACTGAGAGGCCATTCGTAGGTGTTCCAGTCAGTGGCCCTGTCTGAGCCCACCTTTCCAGTCACCTGAGCCCAGGTACCACAATCACAGTCACCCCCAGCTGTTTTCCCAGCTTAGGCCCCAGACCTCCCGGAACAGGGGCAAACCAATTCTGCTATGCCTTGTCCAAATTCTCAACTCATAGGATGTGTGAGCAGAATAAAAGAATTCTCATTTTACACCACTAAGTTTGGGGTGTTTTTCTATCCATCAACAGAAAATTAGAAGAGTAACCCAATGAGTCAAATCATAAAGAAAAAGATAGTGTGAACGGTACACTCCCTTTCACAACATTCATTCCATCTCTGTCTCCACAGATAACACTGTTAACAGTTTTAAGTTTGAAGTGGATCCTTCCAGACCTTTTTCTATACATTTACATATGTACGTATAATAGAAATCTATAGATTTTGTGTTCTGTTTAATTTAAGTGAGATTATACAAAAAGGCATCTTGCTTTTTTCTATTAATATGTCTCAGTGATCTCTTTAAATTTAGGAAATTGAGTTGGTAATCTATTCACACGCTGTGGTAGGCAGCCTCTAAGATGGCCCTCACGGACCCCTGCCTCCTGGTATTCAAACCCTTGTATAGTCCCCTCCCACACTGAACCAGCAATGGCTTGTGTGACCAACAGAATATGGCAGAAATGTTGGTATGCCACTTCTGGGATCACATCACAGAAGGCACTGCAGCTTCCATCTTGGTCTCCTGCTCTCTCTCGGACCCTTGTTCTGGGGGAACAGCTGCCATATCAAGAGCAGCCCTGCAGAGAGGCCCACAGGAGGAATAACTGAAGCCTCCTGCCGACAGCCATGTGAATGAGCCATCTTGGAAGTAGACGCTCCAGCCCCAGCAAAGCCTTCAGATGAGCGCAGGCCTGGCCGACATCCTGACTGCAACCTCACGATGACCTCGAGCCAGAAGCACCCAGCTAAGCTGATTCAGATTCCTGACTCTCAGAAACTACATGAAGTAATCAATGTATATCGTTTTCAGCTGCTGAGTTTTGGGGTGATTTGTTCACAGCAATAGAGAACTAATAAATGTGGCTTGAAATTTCTAAAAATTAAAAAAGAAAATAGCAAAAGCTCTTTGTCATTCCTACCTCTAGACACCTTACTCTCCCGCCTCTCCCAACTAATTTACAGAAAGCCTTAGGAAATGTTAGATTTGTTATTTTGGGCACAGAAGCAGACATGCCCTTGGCCCCCTCATAGATCTTTGGACCCAAGAAAGGCTGCAGCAGAATGCATTCCCTTTCAGTAGCTGTGAAATCGTGCCCTCCTTTCTCTGAAGGAACTGGGCCATTGGCCTTTTCAGCCTAGATGGCACCTTTCCCTGCCAAGGCTTCAGACACCCACACGCATGCCCACATCCTGTCTCAGGTTTGGAGGTGGGGGCTTCCCCTCCCCGCACACTAGTGGAAAACATTACCTGGACTTTTTCTTCGACCCATAGAAATCAGAAACCAACCACTCACCTCCCAACAGGCAGTCCCAGCCCAGTCCCTGGCCTTCTCTCTCAGAGCGCCCCACCCCTGCACCCTTCACCCCAGACTTCCCAATCCGCTCTGATATCCCTCCCAGACATCGCTCATGCCCTGAATGCCCTGCCCCCAACCACCCTTCTGAAAACCACCACCTTTCTTTAAGACTCAACCCAGGGGTCATCTCTGTGAAGATTCCCCCAACATCCTCACAGGCCTGCTTGCTTCCACCCCAGGCCCCCATCGGTCCACTGTCTGCTCACCAGCCAGAGGCACTGATGCAAACCCTGAGGCAGTGCTTCCAGTTCCGGTAAGATGGAGTAAGCGGTCTCCACGCTGCCTGTGCTGCTGAAGGCAGCCCCGACCCGGGGCAGAAGGCACGGGGCAGCTAGTTGAGGGCTCTGAGAAGTCAACAGGAGCAGGCAGATTGGGGAAGATCAGTGATTGAAGTACCGTCAATCTGCCAGTGAGTCTACACTTGGTTTTTTCCTCCGGTATTCTCTGGGCTGGTCTCAACGCAGCCTCAAACCCAAAAGTGGGCATCAGCGTGAACAGAGGGAGTGTCAGGAGAAACCCCCTAGTTTTGGCTCCAGAAATAGGAAAGAGATCTCCTAACACTTAGAGAGAGGGAGGGAGATCCCTACTTCTTTTCTTTTTTCTTTTTTCTTGAGGAAGATTAGCCCTGAGCTAACTGCTTCCAATCCTCCTCTTTTTTTTTTTTTTTTTTACGAGAAAGACTGGCCCTGAACTAACATCCTTGCCCATCTTCCTCTACTTCATATGTGGGATGCCTGCCACAGCATGGCTTGCCAAGTGGTGCCATGTCCGCACCCGGGATCTGAACCGGCGAACCCCACTGAAGCAGAACGTGAGCACTTAACTGCTGCACCACTGGGCCAGCCCCCCCACTTCTTTTCTTCTCTCCGTTCTCTTGTGCCCTAGCCCCCAGGCTCACGGTGGCAGAGGTGGTGGCACGTGCCTGCAAGAGCCTGAAGCTACAAGGAAGGGGAATCTTCCTGTCTAACTGGAGGAGCTATGGTCCTGAGATGGAGGGATGAGCCCTTATTGCTTTGGCCCCAGAGGTGGGTGCTGTTGTGGGAAATGCGCATCAGAGTTGGGTAAATAAGGCCCCAGGGAACCAAAAAGTCCCAGGGAGGTCTCAGTGAGGGAGGAGTTTGGGAAAGTGACCCACAGAGTTATTTATGGACTTCTGGGCTCACCCTCTAGCTGCACATGAGTGGATCTACCCTAAAGAGCTTACCACAGACTTTGAGAACTGAATCATGAGCTAGGCCACCACCCGAGTTCTGAACTGTTCCGTGAGTGACACGCACACAGGACAGCTGCACATGGCATCACAGAGGGTTTGAAAACAGGATTGACATTGGAACCACACCCACAGAAGGCAGGTGGAGTTTGCAGCCTGAACCCACTTTGCCAATTGCCTGCTAAGACAAAAACATCAATATTCTCCATGGGATTTAAATAAGAACCAGAGCTCATAACACAATATTCAAAATGTCCAGGACGGGGCCGACCACGTGGCCGAGTGGTTAAGTTCGCATGCTACACTTTGGCAGCCCAGGGTTTTGCCGGTTTGGATCCTGGGCGGGGACATGGCACCGCTCATCAAGCCATGCTGATGCAGTGTCCCACATAGCAGAGCCAGAAGGACCTACAACAACAATATACAACTATATACTGGGGGGCTTTGGGGAGAAGAAGAAGAAAAAACAAAAGATTGGCAGCAGATGTTAGCTCAGTGCCAATATTAAAAAAAAAAAAAAAGAAACTCCAGGACAAATTACTCACAATACAAAGGAAAATCTCAACTCACATGGGAAAAGATAACGAAAAGACGCCCACACCAAGATGTTGGAATGATCTGAAAAAGACCTTAAAGCAGCTGTTATGAAGATGCTCCAAGGAGAGAATGGGGAGTTAGTATTTAATGGGTATGGAGTTTTATTTGAAAAGACGAAAAAGTTCTGGAGCTGGATAAGTGGTGATGGCTGCACAACAGTGTGAACGTACTTAATGCCCCTGAACTGTATATTTAAAATTGCCTAAAATGGTAAATTTTATGTTATGCATGTTTTACCACAATTTTAAAAAAATACTCCAAGTAGTAAGGATAAAGATTCTGAGCTTTCTTCAACTTTTTCATAAATAGAAGAAATATATATATCTTCTTCAAAGGGAAATTTTGGAACTGAAAAATACAATAACTGAAATAAAAAACTCAGGTGCCGGCCCCGTGGCTGAGTGGTTAAGTTCGAACGCTCTATTGTGGTGGCCCAGGGTTTCACCGGTTCAAATCCTGGGCGCAGACATGGCACCGCTCATCAGGCCACGCTGAGGTGGCATCCCACATGCCATAAGTAGAAGGACCCGCATCTAAAAATACACAACTATGTACCGGGGGGGCTTTGGGAGATAAAGGAAAAATAAAATCTTAAAAAAAAAAACCTCAATGGATGAGCTAAATAGTAGAATGGAGATGTCCCAGGAAAGAATCTGTGAACCTGAGGATAGAGCAACAGAAATTGCCCAATCTGAACAACAGAGAGAAAAAGATTGAAAGGATAAACAGGTCTAAGGGGGCTGGGGCATCATATTGAACATACATGAGAGCAGAGGAACAGAGGGACGGGAGAACGAGCATGGTGCACCACTGCTTATGGCACAATAGTCGTAACCCCCCGAGATTGGAAGTCACCCCTCACTGGGTAAATCAGGGAACCGACTGTGGGACATCCACACAGGGGAACACAGCTCAGCAACGGGAAGGAACGAACACCCGAGACCTGCAACAACCTATAGCAGGCTCAATGGCATTACTCTGAGTGAAAGAGGCCAATTGCAAAAGGTGACATACTGCATGATTCCATGTATACGACATTCTCAAAAAGATGAAACTTGAATGACAGATGAGCAGTTACCACAGGTTAAGGGTGGAGAGGCTGCGTCACTACAAAGGGAAACACGAGGGTTTTTGAGGGGTCATGGAACTGCTCTGCATCCTGTTTGTGGTGGTGGTTACGCAAATCTACACATGTGCTAAAATTCATAGAACTGTACACCCCCAAAAAAGTAAATTTTACTCTGGTGATTAAAACAAACAAAAAACTTGTGGAAGTCAGGCTCCAAGATGGCCCACAGTGGTCCTCAATTCCTTGTGCTTATGCCTTGTGTGGTCCCCTGACTCCTTGAATAGGGCTTGTGTGACCAACAAAAATGGCAGAAGTGATGGTGCATGACTCCTGATGTTGGGTCATAAAGACATTGCAGCTTCTGCCTGGGTCTCTTGAATCATTCACTGTGAGGGAAGCCAGCCACAAGGTTGTGAAGACATCCAAGCAAGCCTGTGGAGAGAAGCTGTGGCCTCCCACCAACAGCCAACCCCAACTTGCCAGCCATTTGAGTGAGCCACCTTGGAAATGGAGCCTCCAGCCACAGTCAGGCCTTCAGATGAGCGCAGCCCTGGCCAACATCTGACTACAACCTTGCAAGAGACCATTCAGTCAAGCTGCTCCCAAACTACTGACCCACACGAAAGCTGTGAGAGATCATACGTGATTATTGTTCCTTTAAGAGAATACGTTTTAAGGTTACTTGTTGTGGAGTAATAGACAGCTATACTGCCAAGATATAGATAATATAAAACCTGAGTCACATCATGTCACACCTGCTTAAGTCCTCCCAGTGACTTCTCACATCACTCACGGAGAAGCCAGAGGCCTGGCCCACTCTGATCTGGCTCTTGCTCCCTCTCATCCCTTACCCCCTACCCCTTCTCCCTGCCCCTCAAACACACCAGGCTGACCTCCACTCCAGGCCTCCTGCACTTGCTGTTCCTTCTGCCTGGAACATTACTCCCCAGATAGCCAAACAGCTCACTCTCTCACTTCCTTCAGGGCTCCCCTCAAATGTCACCAGGACACAGAGGCCTTCCCTGACCGCCCCAGTCGCTGTCCTTCTCTTTACCCTGTTTCATTCTCCTTCACAGTTTTCATCGCCTCCTCACTCATTATACATTTTTTGGTTCCTTCTCTGTTTCTCCCCCACTAGAAAGCAAGCTCCACGGGAGGAGGGACTCAATCCATAAGGGTTCAATGGTTTAACTTGTATTCCCATTTTACAAATGTGGACACTAAGTCACAGTGATTACACACTGGATTAATGTTAAAGCTAGCCCTTATGCCCAAGGCTTTGGACTCCAAACCTAGTGCCCTTTACAAAGGTCACCCTCTCCAAAGCCCTCATTTTACAGCTGAAGTGGAGACAGCAGTTCAGAGAGGGCCAGGGCCTTTCCTGCCACAAAGAGGCAATTCCCCGCCTCTGCCTGCACACCGCTGGCCTGCGAGGCCTGGGTCCTTGGCTCCCTCCAGGCCCCGCTCCTCAGAAGCCTAATCCTCCAGAGACAGGAGGGGGTCTCTCCCGGAGGCCCATCTCCCCAGCAGGCTGAGTGTTCAGGGTTCCTGTTTGCTCTCCGGCAACGGCTGAGAGAAGATGGTCTTGCCATGAGCAAACACAACACCGAAAAGCCAAGGAGAGAAGGAAAGGAAGCTTCTAGCAGGCAGTGCCTAGCAGGGCTGCCAGAACCGAAATAAAACTCAACCCCCATATCCGGGGCCCTCCTAACAGTTGCAAAATGTTTTCATGCACTTTGGAATCTCCCTGGCAGGCCCACGCCAACTGCAGGTTCATAGTGGAAGAAACTGAGTCTCGGAGAGATTTTGCAGTTTTGTGAAATAATTATCATCAAGCATCTGCTATGTGCCAGGTACTATGGCAATATTGGTTTTTTTAATTCTCACAACAATCCTGCAAAGTAGAATGGAGTTACATCACACATGGGTTTAACAAATTAGGGTAGAAAGAGAATAAACTTTGTCTTTATACTTTAGGACCTGACTTTAAAGTGAGACTCAACTGAAGACATTATTTCCATTTTACAGATGCAAAACCTGAGATTCAGACGGGCTAATAAGTTGTCTGAGTCACACATTAATTAGTGGCTGAGCTGGGATTCGAACCCAAGTCTCATAGGCTGTGTATAGTCAGCACACTGCAGTACCAGGATGGAAATCAAAGTGTCCAGACTCAAGACCAATGGCTTCTCCCAGAGCCACGTTAAAAACCAATGAAACCAGACAGTGAGGGAGCAGGCACTATACCAGGGAGGACGAAGTGGCACAACTTCGTTCAGCATAGCCATGCCAATCAAATGAAAAATGCACACACCCACCAACTCCACCGCCAGAAACATATCCTGCTGATGCCTTTGCACATGTGGGAAATGGCACCTGTTGCAGGTTCTTCATGGCAGCTTTGTTCGCGATGGCCAAAAACGTCAAACTTAAATGTCTCGCAATAGGTTAAATGCACATACATATTATGGTCCATACATATTATGGAACATTATGAAGAGGGTAAAAACAGGGAAAAAGATCTGCACATCTGATACAGAAAAAGCTCTAAGGTATGTTATATGAGAAAAGCAAGAGCCAAACATACAATTTTGTGTTTTGATTTTTTTTAAAAAAAAAGATATACATATACTTAGATGTATATCTATACATAAATGTATGCTTATAGATGGCAAGAAAAATTTCTGGAAGGCTTACAAGAAACTGCTAGCAGTGTTTGTCTTTGGGGAGTGTTCTGGGCCAGGAGCAGGCACTGATTTTTCCCTCTACAAACATATTCTTTTGTACTTTAAAAACGTTTTACCTTGTGCATGAATTTATTTTCGATAATATTTTTGAATAATTTACACAGCTCTGCCTTTTGACACTGCCCTTAAGGGGTCCTACAGGGACCTCTTCACTCATAGATGGCTTAGGTGGCCCCTTGGGGAGCCCTGGAAAATCTCTCCTCCCACCCTCACCCCATTTGCTTGCCCTTGACCCAGAGACAAGCCCTGATAAAGATCTGATCAAATACCCTTGGTTTAAAAGCTTCCCCTGGCTCCCCAGGGGAAAAGACCAAACCTCTTACTTCGGCATTCCAGGCCCTTCACACTGCTCAGACTTTCCTAGGTGCCTCATCTCCGGTCTCCGCCTCCCTAGATCCACACACGGCACTGCTCGCTGCTCCCCACAAGCTGAGCTCTTTTTCTGGTTTTCACTTTACAGACTTTCCCCTCAGTTGTTTTAAACCCACAGTCAGAATAACCGCCCTAACGCCCAGTTCTGATTGTGTCACTTCCCTTGTATCGTAGCCTTCACTGGCTCCCCATTGCTCCTAGGAACACAAGTTCTTTACTCTGGCATTCAAGGCACAACCCTCCTACCATGTTCTGACCCCAAAGAACTTTCCAAACTCTTCCACTCCAGTCAAATTATTTCCAACTAGACAAATTATAGTCCCCTATCTGCACCTTTGCTCATGCGGTTTCCTCCATCCAGAATTCTTTCTCTTCTTTGTCATAACCACCTGTTGAAATCACATTCATCTCAACTCCAACCTGCTCCATGAATCTGCCACGGTGCCCGAAGTCAGCTCACGTTCTTGCATATTCAGTCATTCAGCTCATAGACAATGGGCACTCTTAAAGCCAAGCACTGGGTCAGGCGCCGGTACAGGGAGATACCTCAGGCATGAGTCTTGTTCTAGGGGAAGCTCTGGTCTGGCTGGGGTGACCAAGAAGCCAACGTCTTCTGAGAAGTGACCTGAGAGGCAGCACAGCACAGGGGCTGAGGGCGTTGACTCGTCTCATGCTTCCCTGGCTTGAGTCCCAGCTCTGCCACTCACAAGCTCGGTGACTTTAAGCTAGTTGCTTCAGCTTTCTGTGCCTCAGTGCCCTTATCTGTAAAGTGGAGAGGACCAAGCTCATAGGGTTATTCTGTGAATTAGATGAGATAGTTTCTGTAAAGTGCTTATTCACTTGCAAGGTGAAAGTTTCAAATTTCAACATGCTATGGGAGCTCAGAAGAGGAAGATTTCTTAGACTAAGATCCTGAAATATTCATGAATATGATATAAGCCGAGGGAAAGCCTTCACAATAACACGATGATGTGAACACCAGCGGAGTATGGACAGCAGGATTTCTCTCTTACTGCCATTTCCACGCTTGCCCCTCCCCCACAGCGCATGGGTCTTGTCCTGGGGTCTCCAGGGCGTGACATAAAGACCAGGCTGAGGGGCCGGCCCGCTGGTGCAGTGGTTAAGTGAGCACGTTCTGCCTCGGCGGCCCAGGGTTCGCTGGTTCGGATCCTGGGTGTGGATGTAGCACTGCTTGGCACACCATGCTGTGGTAGGCATCCCACATAGAAAGCAGAGGAAGATGGGCACCGATGCTAGCTCATGGCCAGTCTTCCTCAGCAAAAAGAGGAGGATTGGCAGCAGTTAGTTCACGGCTAATCTTCCTCAAAAAAAAAAAAAAAAAAAAGACCAGGCTGAGTGAGGGTCTCCCAAACTTCATCTTCATAAACCACACCATACCACTTACCTAATATTTTTCTCTTGATCAACTCACTTTTTTGTAACCTAAATACATTTCTTAAAAGGAAGCTTTAAACCACATTTGTAAATAAGAAAATGAAAATACAAAGTATCTAAAAAATAAACATAACGAAAGCAAACAGTGTTACTGAATTCTAGCCAGCTAACACTGTCTGCTCTCTGTTACTAGGACAGATTATCAGCAAGTGGTAGAGAAGTGAATGACATGCTGGCACCGAACTGAGACTTTCTCTTTGGCATTGTTGCAGGACTGAGAAAACACTGAAAAGACAATTCTCTCCTTCCGCTGGTTCCCTCCTAAACCATCTTGTCCACTGTCAGGGAGGGGAAACTCCCCACGCTCTGGAGAATGAACATCAAATGGCTCAATGTGTCGCCCAAGTTTTTTTGAGAGAGTTGGATTTTCAGAGAGGGATGGGGTGCCCCCCCTTTGTCACCCCTGGGTGGGCACTGTTCCCAGCTTCTGCTGAGTCACCGTGTGGGGAAGCAGGTGGTTTCTGGGAAAAGTCTTTTGTTCCTTCCCTTCCCGCTGTTTACCTGGTTGGGCTTGGCGTCCCGCGCTGATGATCAGCAAAGGATTAGATGTAAAAACAAACCAAACCTGCTTGCCCTTAAATAATGTTATTTCAGGAGAAAGGCCCCAACCCTGAAATAAATCAGGTTTCAAGTAAGAATCTGAATTAATTCTGACAACATAATCCAGAGTGCAGGATTTGCCTTCAGGCTGTGGTTTTTTTCTGTCAACTCCACTAAGGATACAGAGAAAATTGAGGAGTGAAAGGGATCCTTATTTCGGGGCCAGAGAAAGCTTATTATTATTATTCGCTAAGCTTCTTTGGAGTGAATAGAACATGGAAATGAGAGCTCAACTCATTCTTCCTCCTTCTATCTCGTCTCTCCTTCCCTCTTTCTTTCCTTCTCACTCCCTTCCATATTTCTGGAGGATCTATACTCTATCAGGACAGCCTTTCCCAGCTGAACACCAGCTTCTCCATTTCTGCCTAATCCACAACCCACCTCTACTGGTAGTTACTTAATTTCTTAAAAGATGTAATTCTCATTGTTTTATGTACATATAATTGGTCCCATCCTAAAACAATGAAATCCATTAAAATTAAATCAAGGGTTTGATTATTGAGTTGTATTATTTTCCCCAAAGCACAAGAAGAGGAATAAGTCAATGTTACAACACGAACTAAGCACTACCCGGCACCTCCTAAAGCCATCCTGTTGACCACACTTGGTGGAACATTTGAGGCTTGCCAGGGCCCTCCATAAGCATTTGCCAGCTGACCAAAGTGCATGATCCCCACAGCCTTCAGACCAGTGTTGCTCAAACTTGAGCTCCTGGAGAGCTTGTGAAAACATTTCTAGGCCACATCCGCAGGTATTCTAATTCAGTAGGTCTGGGTGGGACCCGGGAGCCTGCATTTCTAACAAGCTGCCCCAGGTGATGTCCATGCTTCTGGTCTGAGGATCACAGTTTAAGTAGGTCTCGGGCCACTGGGCATCAAAATCACTTGTAGGTGATTAAGATGTTCATTCTGGGTACTATCCACCAGACATTCTGATTCCTTAGGTCTGGGTGGATGCCCAGAATCTGCCTTATCAACCAGCACTCCAAGGAACTCTGGAGACCACCTTTGAGAAACACTGCCTGGACCACCGTTAGCATCTGGAACTCGGAGGTGAGGCAGAGGTGAGGTGACCTGCCTCAAGGTCAACCTGCAAGACAGGGACAACTCCTTCTCCCTCTTGCTTGGACCCTAAACCTCAGAGCATCCTGGACCTCCCTCTTTCCCTCCTATCCCAATTCAGTGTGTCAGCAAACCCTGTTGGCTCTTCCTTCAAAATGTATTTAGATTTTCTATAAAAGACTCCAGCAAAAAGACATGGGGGGTGGCATGGTAACTGAAACAAGACTGGTGAAATGTTGAGCGTTGTTGAAACTGGGAGTTCCTTTTTTTAATCACAATTTTTATGTATATTTGAGTTTTTCCATAATAAAAGTTTTTATTTTTAAGTCTTTGATCTAACAAATCCACTTCTGGGAATTTACCTTAATGGAAATTTTAGATACAGAAAGGAATCTTACAAATAAAAATATTTTCAAATAATAATAGCGAAAAATTGACAATATACTAAATTCTCATAATAGGACAACAATAAACTGTGGGACAGCCCTCAGTGGAATTTTAGGTCACTAAAGACATTTATTCAGGCTATGTACCAACATGGAAAATATACTATTAAGTGAAAAACAGGATATTAAATTCTATACATAGCATGATTAAAACTATGCAAAGACATATCTTTAAAAAAGTTGAAATTTAAAAATAATTTTATATATCCATAATCTGACTACTTCCCACCATCTTCAATGCAATGATCCTTGCTTGAGTCCATCCTGAGTCCCACTGTGTCTCTCCCCCCTACATCTGTCTAACAGCCCTGCATTGGTCTCCCTGCTTCCACCCTTCCTCCCTCCCATCTCTTCTCCATGTGGCAGCCAGACAGGTGCTTCAAAAACGTAAATCAGACCATGACCCTCTCTGTGCAGACCCTACAAAGGCTTCCCATATTTTCCAAATAAAAGCCCAGCCTCGACCTTACCACTGCCCTCCAGGCTGCAGGACGCACCACCTCTCCTGCTCTGATCTACTGCTCTGCCCACTGCCTCGCTCCTGCCAATCCAGCCACACTGGCCTCCTTGCTATTCTTCACTCACCGTCTCCAGCTTCAGGACCTCTGCACTGCTGTTTCCTCTGCGAGGGGGAGGTGAGGGAGTGTGCTGCCTCCAGACATCTGGATGAGTGTGTCCCTCGCTCCTCCACAGCAGCTCTTGGGAGAGGCTCACCTGAGCTCCTTGTCTAAACCAGCACTGCTTCCCCTCTGCACCCCACACCCTTTATCTTTCTTTATAGTGCTTAATCAACACCTCCCATGGTACATTTGTTTGTAGTGTCTTCTACTTACTAGAATACAAATTCCTTGAGAACAAAGACCTTATGTCTGATTCTCTGCTGAATCCCTAGTACCTGGTACAGAGCCTGGCACATAGTAGGTGATCAATAAATACCTGGTGAATGAAAGAATGTTGACCTAACTAACCACCCAAGAGAGCTGTAGCTTCACGTGGGCTTTCTGTTTCTTGGGTGATCTCGCCCTCCCCAAAACCTCTTGGCAGGAGCAGAACCCTAGAAGGAGCCCAATGGGAACTAAGCTGGCTGCTCATTTTCCCATCGGAAGCCTCTGTGGCACACACAGCATGAAGTGCATCCCTGTAAACTGGAGGCAGCAGAGCAGAGTAGTGCATCCCTGTAAACTGGTGGCTAATAGCACTGGCTTTGGGAAGTCAAATCCTGGCTTAATACTACTAGCTGTGCAGCCTTGGCAAAATTCTGAGAATTTTTTGAGCATTAGTTTTTTCCTTTTGCAGAAAGAGGATATTAACAGTTCCTACTTCCCAAGGATGGGGCGGGTCCCAAACCCATAAAGCTCTAAACAAGCACAGTGCCTGGCACAGGGTAGGTGTGCCACAAGAGGCAGTCAAATTAATCAACAGCCACATAGGTGTCTTTGTCTCTTTCAAGTATACAATGTGCTCCTAGACGTGCTTTATCTGATCTCAGCCTTTCAACAACCCCATCAGTTTTATCACCATTTTACAGGTGAGGAAACCAGGCCAAAGAGGAATAAAGTGCTTGCCTACATCATACACTGGATCTGACTACAACTCCTGCGCCCTCTCCTCCAGAACACAAGCTGTTATTACTGCCGAGGCTAATCATGATCTGGATGGCCCAGCAGTGCCACGGGCTCTAAAGCACGTGCCTAGTGTGAGGTTGTGGACAGCAAATGAATCCAGCAAATGAAACCAGCCAGTAAGCCACACCTTCCTAACCATCGGATGGAGGCCGGAGGACAAGGGCTCCTGCGTCTCTGAATGAGGCTCGTGAACAAGTCTGAACAGACAAACCATCTGTCAGAGTCCACCCAGGATTTAAAACATGTCCTGTTCTCCCGGGAGGGAGAATACAAAAGCTCTTTCTGTACAGTTTCTCTGCTAAGAGCTAGGCAGCAGTTCTAGGCAGCAAATGCCACCTTTGGTGTCTAATGTCCTTATAGCCCTGCAACCTCTGACCCAGTCTGCTCTGATGAAAGTATTTCTTCCCAAAGGTAAGCAGGGGAGAAGCCCTGCACGGAGCTCTGGGCCGGGCTCTTGTCAGTCTCCCCCACCTGTCCAGGATCAAAGGCCACGCGAGGCACAGGGCGGGGAAGAGGTCAGCCAGTGTCAGAGTTGAATTTTAGAACCAAAAGGCCAAAAAAATAACAGATTCTCAGGAGTCATGGATATTACAAATGCAGCATCTGACAGAGACAAAGAAACTTATGACTGTAACACCTTAAGCCTCACGGGGTTGGCAGAGATTACACTGGATGGGAAGGGGCAAAAGTTGCTTCCAAACTGGGAATTCTGATGGCTCCTGGCTCCTGGGCATCTTCTATCTGGTCAGACGCTTAGCAAGCACTCCCTGTGAGAACACGGACTGAGGGCTCCAGCCACAGAAGGGAGGCTAGGAGGACAGGCCTCAGATACCAACTCAATGGCAAAATTCTACAACCAGGCCCCTTGGAACCAGAAATCAGAAGAGGAGACGGCAGCCTTCAGAAGGATCCCACCAGACCAGCAAGCCCTGGCTTCTGATGTGTTATGAGACCCTGATGGTACCAGGTTTGTGGCAGGCCACCAACTACCAAGAGACTCTGAGAGCAATATCACGATGGCGAGCTTGATGGCGTATGCTCCTTGCTGGGAACACGCTATTGTTGGCAGCACTTAGCTGCCTGTGGAGCCCTGCACTGCACCCAGACTGATAGCTTCCATTGGCACAGTGTTTACAACGGAGGAGACTGTTCCTGCCCCAAACCCTGGAGATGGCCTAGGAAGGGGGTCGACAATGGCTTGGCCAGGCAGTGGGATAAGTCTGAGGGTCACCTTGGGAGTCAGCTGGAAAAGTGGCCAATATACCCACCCCACCCCTGCCTCATCCACATTCAGTTAAGGTCACTTTAGGTACCTACGTTAATGAACTTCACTGATTTTTTTAAATGAGGGAGAGTTCTAGGGTAGTCATAGCTTGTATCCAAACTATAAAAATCTCTCTCTATATAAAAAATCTCTCTGAAGAGAGGTCAGCATCCCAGGCTGCTCAGAGCAGGGCAGACCAAAAGACAGAGGTTGGAGACTGCTTTGCTGGTGTGAAAAATTCCCAGGAGAAACAGCAGGAAGTACGGGAGGAGGGGAAATGCTCTGGCTCATAGGAGCTTGGAAGTCCTGTGCCCTGGGAGATAGACTGTCTTCCTCCTCCAGGAAGTCCCTGGTACTTTTCTCTGTCTGTGGCGAGAGAGAGGAGGAGCTTGCTCCTTTGGGGATCAATCCTAGGAGCATCTCTGGCTGCCAGACCTGGCTGGAGGGACCAGCTCAGACTGGTGATGTGCTCTAGCCAGGATCAGAACTCGTCCCGCAGCTGAGGGGGACTGTCCATGCCAAAGAAAGAGGACAGCCTCCCCTGGAGGTCCCGTTCCCGCTTCACGAAGGCGGTGAAGGAGGAGACACAGTTGCCAATAAAGTGGTCGGCTCGGCCGAGGATGTATAGGTCAATCTGGGCCACGTCAGGCTTCAGGCTCACCACCTTCACCTGCAGGAGGAAGGGCAGGGCGTTTCAGCCAGGGTGCAGGCCAAGATGGCTGGCTCAGCCAAGGCCTGCAGCCATAGCCCCAGCCTTCTTCCCCTGTGCTGAAGTTACAGACATAAAAGGAGGCACAGAGGGGATTAAGACGTAGCGTTGGGCATCTGAGAGCAGTGTTGTCCAGCAGCTCCGGGGCCCACCCCAACATGGAACATCCCCTTCCCCAGCACCCTTTCCCCTCTGCCAGCCTCAACTCTAAACACACCCCTCACGCATACTCTGTGCCTCTGCTTGTTAGTTCTCTCTTCCTGGAATGCCTTCTCCCTTCCCATTAAAATCCCAACCATACTGTCAAGGCTCAGCTCTAGCTCTACTTTTCTCACGAAGCCCTAGCCGGACAGGTTTGGCTTCCCCCAATAAACTGATCTAACCAAAGAGCACCCCACCCATCCAGTTCTGCTGCCTGGATGCCTCGGAGTCTAAAGTCCTGTCCAATCAATTCCGGAGATATTCTCCAAAGGTGAGCCCTTATCTTGATGCATTACCACTCCCTGGTAACCACCACAATCTCCTGCATCTTCACTGGTCCCCTCGCTGCCTCTCCTCCTGGTCTGCTCACCACACAGCAGCCAGAGGAAATTTTCTTAGATACTCCTACCTGCCTGTCCCGCCCTCCACCCCAAGCTGAACACCCTTAAATGGTGCCCTATTGCTCTTCAGATCAAGATGACAAGTCCTGAATGAGGCCCACAAGGCCCTGTTCAGGCTACCTCTCCATCTCCTCTCATGCCTCCCCCTCATCCCTTGAGCTCCAGCCAATACACACCAAGCTCCCTCCTCCTTAAGACCTTTGCACATGCTCTTCCCTCTGTGTGGGGTGCTTGTCTCTTTGCCTGGTTAACTCCTATTTAGCCTTCAGCCGGCAGCTCAAGTCTCACCTCCTTGGGGAAGCTCTCTCTGGCCCCCAGGCTAGGACAGGCTCCTCTGCCCTACACTCCCACAGAACCAGTTCCTTCACCTCAGAGCACACGTCTCCCTTTATAGTTTTCACTCCTTAGTGACTCTGATTAATGTCCGTCTCCTGCACCTGACTGGGGCCAGGGCTGAGTCGGTTTGCTTGTCACGCGGCCTGGGGCCTGTCTCAGTAAACATCTGTTGACTGGACGAGGGAGTGAGCCCCACCTCCACCCTCGGACCTCTCTTGTGGCGCACGTTATAGTTCTCTGCAGAGCCTCTTCCCTGAGTCTAGACCATGAGCCTTGCAGGCAGCCCCCCAGCTTATCAGTATCCCTGGCTCAGTCCTGGCCCAGCTTAATGGAGGAGCAGGCTCAGTTCAGCAGGAAGGGTGGGCTCTGGGCCTGTGGAGAGGGGGGGCTGAGGAGTGGGGAAGGACAAGGGCAGCGGCATGGGAACAAGAAGTAGAAAATGGCAGGAGGCTCAAGGCGTAACAAACACATCAACTCTAAAACTCACAAAAACTCCCTGGGGCTCTCCAAGTGCTTCCACTTAGCACAGAGGTGGGGGTGGGGGCAGAACTGGGGCTGAAAGTGTTTTGCTGTCACACAGAGATTTCTGATGTAACAAAAATCATCATCTTGCTATTTGGAAGGTAGTAAAGAAATAATACTAGTTTAATCATGGCAAAATCCCCCAAGCGATTCCACCCACGCCCTGAAACTTACCCGCTCTGTGTCATGCCCACTATAATTAGCTCTGAGCCCTCTTGGGTAAATTCTATCCCTTCTTGGGACTTTGCTTTCTCAGCTATAAAACGCAGGGGTTGGGTCAGAGGCGCTCCGGGGTCTCCCAGCTCTGATACTCTTCTATAAAGTGGGTGGGTGGGAGACCAGAATGCACTGACTCAGCACCTTCTCCACAAGCCGCGGCTTCCAGCCTGTGTCTGGGGTGAAGAGAGAGAGAGAGCCCCTCCACATAAGGCCGAGGGTGTCCACTGCTGGAGAGCAGGTATCTGCCTTTTAGGGTCTGCACAAGCATTTAGGGCTTTCATTCATTCAACAGTCTTATTGAACGCTTACTACTGATTCAGCCCTTTCATCGATACATACTTATTACCTGCTCTGCAATCAGGCAGCACCAAGCGCATTCTACTATTTAGTCATACACTGAATACCTACATTCACTGCTTCCTTCAGCATTTACTAAGCACAAAAGAGCCTTCCCTTTATTCATCAACCACCTACTTCTACTATCAATGACACTAACTTTACTGAACGCTTATTTTGTACTGGAACTGTTTTAATTTCTTTATATCTGATCTTCACAGTCACTCTATGAGAAGGGTACTACACTCAGTCTCATTTTATAGACAAAGAAACAGAAGCACAGAGAGGTAAAGTAACTTGTGCAGGGCTGCAGAGTGAATAGAGCCCACGTTCTGTGGCTCCAAAGTCTACGCTCTTACTCTCTCTGCTACGCTGGATCTCTACCAAGGGCCCACTCTCAGCGTCCTTATTCAACAAACATTTACCAAGCGTCTACTACGTGTTAGGCACTGTCCTAGACACTGGTGATGGCAGGGTGGGGTCTCAGACCTGGAGGAGGTCAACGTACCAGTCTAGACTCTGAGGAATAGAACCATGAGTCAGCCTTGGATCCTACCTTCAAGGAGCCCCAACTCCTGGGAAGAAACAGGACACACTTCTACCCTAGTCTCACATAGTCTAGAAAGCGTCCCAAGAGAAGATGTGATAAAGTGCAACAATAGCTCCCAGTAGGGACACATTAGCGACAGGAGTGGAGAAAAAACCGGAGAGCATCTGTGGAGTGTTTGAGCTGAGGTTTGAAAGAAGGGTAGAGACTGGAGAGGAATGGGATGTCCAAGCAAAAGCCTGGTGGTGTGAGGTCATGAAGCACGCAGTGGGAGCGCTGGGACCGCCCTGGCTCTTTCTTTGATTCCCTGCCTGCTGCATACCCACCGGCCTGCACCTACCTTCCCTTTGAAGAGCTGCTGGATCTCAGGCACATAACTCTCAGAATCCGTAGCAATGTAGACCGACTGGGCATTCAGTGCTTTCACCCAGAGCTTCACGGCCCGCCTGATTTCCTTCAGGTCGGGGAGGCACATGGTCATGGTGAGGGGGACCGCTGTGCTGCGGCTGTAGCCCACGCACTGTGGAGAGGCCATGAAGTGGGAGCCTGCAGTCCCGTCCTTCAGCATGGCGCAGGCATTCTTCTGTGGGATGGGGTGGGGGACAGAGTTAAAGACAGCAACTGGCCCAGAACCCCAGAAGCAAAAGCTGGTAAGTGGAAAAAGGCAGGCAATATAGGAGGAGCTCAGCCCTGTTTTTTAAAAAAGCATTGAGGGAAGAGGGAAATGCATCAAAACAGTAACAGTGGTTATTTCTGGGTAGTGGGATACTGGCTTTTTACAAATTTTTTTTCTTGCCCTTACTGCATTATCTGGGACCTCCAGTAGAATTCTGAACCATGGTGGTGATAATGGGCAGCCTTATCTGATTTCTGACTTCAGTGGGAACGCTTCTGATAGCTCCCACGACGTCCATGTTTGCTGTGGGTTTCAGAGAGATAGCCTTTATCAAGCTAAGGTGGGTCCCTCCTATTCCTGGTTGGTTGAGTTTTTTTTTTAATCATGAATGAGTGTTGACTTTTATCAAATGCTTTCTTGGCCTCTGTTGAGATGGTTATATGATTTTTCTTCTTTGGGTGTTAATATGGTGAATTTAATTGCATTCCTGGGATAAATTTTACTTGTTTATGTTGTATATTCTTAATATGTTATCGGATTTTACTTGCTCGTATTTCACTCAGGATCTGTGCATCTATGTTCCTCAGGGAGAATGGGCTGTACTTTTCTGAGTCACCCTTATCTGCATTTGGTATTAGCATTTTGCTAGCTTTTTGAAAAACAGCATCTTATACCTTTTTATGTTTGAGGAAAGTATAGATGGGAACTACCTGTTCTTTGAAAGTTTAGCTGAGTGCACTCATCAACTATTCCAGGCCTGGCTGCCCTTCTCTGTGGAAGCGGGGCAAGAAGGGTGCCTAGTGGGTAAATGTGTGATTACTTCCTCAATTGACTCTGAATGAATTTTGACCTAATTTCTCTACTTTTCAGTAATTTTCAAGTCTTCGACAATGAGCATTTCTAACATACATACATAAATATACATATCTTCTTATGTAAATTAAGGAGTTTGTCTACGTTGCTCCTGTTATTTTCACACGGAGGATAACCTGAGGAGGTTTCTGCACACTTAAGCAGCCTCCAGATTCGGAGGATGACATCTTCATTTCTTGGGAGCCCCACCCAATCTCTAGAGCTAGTTTTTCAACAAGGAGTCTACTGGCTAAACACTGAGCTGAGACGAGGACTCCTGAGCTCTGGGTCTTTCTCTGGCTTGCTGCCTGACCCATGGTCTAGCTTGATATCTCAGTTTATTCATCTGCAAAATGATAATGGCAACTGTTAAAAATGGAGCTCGTGGGGCCAGCCTTGTGGTGTAGTGGTTAAGCTCACACTCTCCACTTTGGCAGCCTGGGTTCGTGGGTTTGAATCCCAGGCGTGGACCTACACCACTCACCAGCTACGCTGTGGTGGTGACCCACATACAAGATAGAGGACAATTGGCACAGATGTTAGCTCAGGGAAAACCTTCCTCAGCAAAAAAAAAAAAAAAAAAAAAGGAGCTGGCAAGCAAGCACTTTGGAGCCACATTTCTGATGTGTCTATGGCAGGAACATGGGGCACAGTCCGATGGACTTGGCTGACTGAGACCTCTCTGCCCTGGCTGGGACTTGGTGTAACAGGTTCACTGTTCAACCCCCACAGGCATGAGCCCTGCTTAGGGATATGTCCAACCCAGCCATGAGAGGAAGGGGGAAGTTACCCAGTCAGAGCCAATGCGCAGGTGAATGCCCACGTACGGCCGGATGAGGTGGGTACGGATCTGCGTCTCTCCTGTTCTCACCATCTCATCTGACCATACCATGTACTTCTGGAGCGGCCTATGTTCCTCTAGGACGGGGAACTGGGCTGGGGCCCCTGGCAGAGCAAGCACTGGATGTTCCTTTGGAGAAAATCTAGGCACAAGACAGATGAGGGGAAGTCAGACAGCGTATGCACAGAGAGCCTGGCCACCACCCCCACGGGAAAAAGGATGGCATTGCACCATGCCCCAGAGACCCTGTGCAGGGGCCTCTGTAACAGGCAAGAAGCAGGAGAGGTTGTGAAACCCCAACGGGCTGATAAGAAACCCTGGCGGCGGCAAGAGGCACACTATGCAATACTGTCCCGCCACAGAGAATTTACAACCCTCTTTGCTTGTTTAACAATTAAAAATTTACAGTAGAGTATTCCAACCTTTTGTATGTCATGCTGGCTTCCAATCTGTGGTGTGGTAATTCACTCCAGGGTGGGGTGTCTGGACTGAGCCTTTGCCCTTTTACCCACATGGCGGGATTGGGATGTGCAGCTGCTTCCAGAGGGCAATGGACAGGTCCCACTAACAGGGAATGTGTACACTGGATGAGATCACTCACTCAACATTTAACACATATTTATCGATTGCCTATTACGTGCTGGGGCCCAGGGGAGAACAAGACAGGCATGGTCCCCGCCCTCATGGAAAGCACCAGAGTCTGCCGATGCCCCCATCATACTCTCCTGAAGGCTCTCCTCCTCCCTTGCACACTATGCACCTTGTCATTGTTTCACTCTGTCTTTTCTGCTGCACTCAGGCTTCTGAAAGCAGTGCCTCCAGGCACCTAGAACAGCAACTGACACACGTAAGACCTCAGTAAAAATTGTTGACTGAATGAACGAGGTGCAAACCTGTGTTCCCTCATCAGCTAAACCCAGGCTATATCTGAGCAACGTGAAACCCTGATGTTCCATAAACTCACACTGCACTTTCAAACTCCAGACCTCTCGGACTTCTTCCCCCTACGTGGAATGCTTTCTCTCTGCCGGCTAAAATCCTTTTCTTAAAATCATGAAACAGGCACAGCCGCTCTGGAAAAGTCTGGCAGTATCTTACAAAACCAGACAATCAATTACCATATGACCCAGAAACTGTACTCTTAGGCATTTATCCCAGAGAAATAAAAACCTATATTTACACACAAACCAGTACACAAATGTTCATAGCAGCTTCATTCATAATAGCCAAAAACTGGAAACAACTCAGAAATCGCTCCAGAAGTGAAGGGTTAAAGAAACTGTGGTGCATCCATACCATGGAACACTATTGCAATAAAAAGGAACAAACTATTGATCCAGGCAACAACTTGGATGGATCTCAAGGGAACTATGCCAAGTGAAACAAGCCAATCCCAAAAGGTTACATATTGTATGATTCCATGTATATAACATTTTCGGAATAACAAATTACAGAAGAGAACATAAATGAAAAGACATTAGTGGTGGCCAGGGGCTAGAGTGTGTGAGTGTGAGAGAGAGAGAGTGTGTGTGTGTGTGTGTGTGTGTGTGTGTTTAGGGAGGTGGGTATGGTTATAAACTGGCCACACAAGGATCCTTGTGATCTTAGAACTCTTCAATATCTTGACTGTGGTGGTGGATCCACGAACATACACACGTGATAAAATCACATAGAACTAAATACACACACACATACACACACAGAAGTGAGCACAAGTAAAACTGGGGATATCTGAATAAGACAGGTGGACATCACCCTGGTTGTGACAGTGTACGGGTTTCCGGCTTTGCAAATGTTACCATCGGCAGAAACTGGGTAAACGGTACATGGGCTCTCTCTATATTATTTCTTACAACTGCATGTCAATCTACAATTATCTCAATAAAAATTTTAATGAAATATTGTTAAATATTTCAAAGCACACAGGAAAATACAGAAAATAATTTACCGATCCACATACCCATGACTCAAATTAGCAGATATTCTTTGCTTCGTACAAATACTTAGTATTTAAAAAAAATGCACATCTAAACAAAAGCTCTATCCTATCACCTCTTTTCCTTCTTTTCTTCTTCTTCCCAGAAGGTACTGTGGTTTTACACATGATTACACTTTTACTATTTATATAAATGTAAAAAATGCTTTTTACCCAGTGTAACGGTAAAAGCATGGGCTGTTGAGCTAGGCAGCCTTGTTCTAACGTTGACTGTGCCACTTACTAACTTGGCAGGTGACTTAACCATTCTGTGCCTCAGTTTCCTTATCTGTATAATAGAGCTGATAACAGTTCCTACCTCATAGGGCTGTTGAGAAGATTAAATGGATTAATATAAGCAAAGCATTCAGAATAGCCCTTGGCACACAGAAAGCTCTGGGAAAATTCTGACTATCATCATCATATTGTACATGACCTATTTCAACTTTTTAAAAATTCAACTTTATGTTTCAGAGATTTGGCTACGTTGATCATGTGATCACGTTAGCTTCTCTTGAAGGTTCCCATTTTGCACAAATAAACTGCAATTTACCTATGTAGTCCCCTCCTGCTGGATAGTGAGGTGGTTCCAATCTTCCACCCAAACAACAGTGCTGCAATGGACATGCCACTCATTCTTTACACCCAACCCAAACACCTCGCCCGGCTAACACCTTCCAAACCCGCAAGACCAGTCACCACTACCAAGCCTCAGCTCCTAGGCGAGGGCTCCCTGTCCCACGTCTCCTTCACCGCCCTAGGCACACTGATGTACTCAACAACTTCTTCCCGTCTCCACTGTCAGCCCATGAGGGTAGGGGCCCCAGCAGTCTTGTTCACCATGATTCCCACACACATGGTCCAGGGCCTGTGACAAGGATGCAACAAGCAAGTGTTCCATGGCCTGACTCTATATAATGCTCATCTTGTCAGATTTTAATTTTGTATGTACATACATGTGAATCATTTATTGAGCCTTAATTTGATAGGCAATGTTCCAATTGCTTTGTGTATACTAACTCATTTGATTCCCATAAGAGCTCTGTGAGGTAGTACTATTGTTATTCTCATTTGACAGATGAGGAAATTGAAGCACAGAAAGGTTAAGTAACGTGCCCATGGTCACAAAGCTAGAAATTGGTGGAGTTGGGATTTGAATCCAGGCAGTCTACTTCAGAATCTATGTTCTTAACTACTATTCCTCACTCCCATCTTCCCCACCCCAGTCAACAAGTACCTCAAGAGCTGACTCTGTGGCTTATTCTTCTGATTTCCAGCTCCTAGCACAGGTCTCAATACACAGTAATACAATAAGTATTTTTGCAGAGAATGAACAAATGAGAAGGATTCAGGGATCTCACCAGAAAGACCAGATTAGGTTCTCAGGGGTTAGAGGAAGAAGCAGCAAATATTAACTGAGCATCTAATATGGGCCAGGCCCTTGGCCAAGTTCCTTTTAGATGCCACCTTAAAGGATTTCAAAAGGAAAGCAGGAGTTTGTGATCTCCCAGCAACTTGGAACATTAAGATCAAATCAGGATCTGTGCCCTCTCGGACCTCTTGGAAGGAAACTGCTGCTGGCCCTTGGTGAATTCCAGATTTGGAAAATCCACCTTCCCACCAGATCTGGATCAGCACACAGTTGTCCTAATGGGACATCAGCTCTGACCTGAAAAGCAGCAAGAAGCCAAGACTGGTGAGCTCATTTGCTCCCAATGAGAGTGTTGTTTGGAAAGAAAGAGGGGACTAAGGGTCTTAATTGGAAAGAAAGCTTGCCCACCTCCATCTGCCCCCTAACTGTCCACCCTAGGTCAGGCCCTTAGCCTGGTCACTACCCAGCTGAAGAAGGCACACTCTCCTGCTGCTGGGCGCAGAGAACTTCTGGGGTTCTTCACCACCACAGCTACTCCACTGAGATCTCCCAACAACCTGGTGCTTCTCTATGCACAGCATCCACTTCTGTGCCCCGGATACACCTATGGATGTACACCAGTGGACGCATACCATGCAGAATGCAGAGGATGCAGGGACACAAACGAGCCAGAGCCTTGCTCTCCACGGCCCTGCTGTGACGAACTACCTTTCCCTCCAGCTCTTTGCACAGCTAGCTCCTCATCTTCCTTCAGGTGTCAGCTCCGCCAATTACACATCACCTGTCTATATCCTCTCAGGGAGGCTGCAGCCTGGGAGAAAGACAAGCCACGTGCTCAAATACCTGTTACCTTCATACTACAAGAATGGTTCGGCATGATGGTCCACAGCCTTCCAACAGCAAATGTGTAATAAATATCTGTTGAATTAAACATCCACCAGGGTATTTATAGACTCAGAACCAGCAGAGCTGGAAAGATCCTCAGAAATCACTTCATGGGGAAGAAATACCTCTTAGCCCCTTCCCCTAGAACCCAATCTTCAGCTGGACACAAAGCAGCTCCAAATAAAGATATTTATTAGTACTTCTTGTAGCTAGGTATGGCTATGTGCCTAAATACCAGCCAATGAGCTGTAAGCAACCTGGAAGGAAGACTCCTTAAAAAGGTCAGGATGTATCCTTCTTCTACTCCTTTTGTCCTTTCAGCTGCCTGGGGCAAGGGTATGATGGCTAAAGCTTTTTTTTTAAAAAGATTTTATTTTTTTCCTTTTTCTCCCCAAAGCCCCCTGGTACATAGTTGTATATTCTTTGTTGTGGGTCCTTCCAGTTGTGGCGTGTGGGACGCCGCCTCAGCGTGGTTTGATGAGCAGTGCCATGTCTGCGCCCAGGATTCGAACCAACGAAACACTGGGCAGCCTGCAACGGAGCACACGAACTTAACCACTCGGCCACGGGGCCAGCCCCTGATGGCTAAAGTTTTATCAGTCATCTTGCCCCTGAGGTGACACTGAGGAAAAAGCAAGTACTGGGACGCTGAGCAGAGAGATGGGTGCTAATTCCTGAGGACACAGCGGCACTGCCATGCAGTCCTGGGCTGAATACTCCAGTACTTTTTAACTTAAGAAAACAACAAACTTCTATCTTGTTAGTCTGCTATTGTTTTCGGTCTTGTTACAAGTAGCCTAAATTAGACTTGTGGCTATCAAAACCTTTAGCTGATACACAAGAGGGTTACTGGTTGAAGGAGGGGAGCTGGACTCCTCCAACTTGGCCCCCACTGCTGCCCCCGTGGCACCACAGGCACTTCTCAAGAACTCTGAGGAACAGTTTGAAAACCAATGATCTTACTCACCCTTTTCATGTTATAAATGGAGCACTGTGGCCAGAGAAGGGAAGCAATCTGCCTAGCCACATGGTGAGCCCGGAGAAGAGCCTGACCCTTTCCAATGTCATTCTCCCTACACCCATACCCAACCCCCAAAGGACAATATTCTACAGCAAGTAAGTGTCCACTATTCTACAAAATGTCTAAAATACATACACCCTCAAACTCACCCCTACAAAGCATTCACAGGCTTATCAGATTGCTTCACCAGGGCCTGCAAAGCCCTGCATGGTCTGCCCACTGCCCACTGCTCCAATCTCCTGCCCTATGTGGAAGATTAATTCTTTGAATCTCTTCCCAGTGGGTGGGCTCTATATCCTCTCCCATAGCATCTGGTGGAAGTGACACTGTTCAGCTGCTAGGTCCAAGCTTCAGCGGGCCAGCAGCTTTCACCTCCTGTCCCTTGGAACACTCACTCCCTGGATGCGCCCTCAGAACCCAGCTACCATGCTGTCAGAAGTCCAAGCCACATGGAGAGGTCAAGTGCATGCATACCAACTGACTGCTCCAGCTGAGCTCCCGGACGACAGCCAGCATGAGCCCTCTTGGACATGAAACTCAGTCAAGCCTTCAGATGACTCCAGCCCCAGACGAGAGCTGACTACAGCCACATGATACCACAAGCAAGAAGTGCCCAGCTAACCCAAGTGTCCATCAACAGAAGAATGGATAAACAAAATGTGGTCTATACCTACAAAGGACTGTTATTCAGATTTTGATATATGCTACAACACAGGTGAACCCTGAAGACATTATGTTAAGTGAAATAAGCCAGACACAAAAGGACAAATATTATATGATTCCATTTATATAAAGTTCCTAGAATAGGTAAAATCATAGAGAGAGAAAGGTAGCATAGAGGTTACCAGGGCCCGGGGAAGGGGAACAGAGAGTTACTGTTTAATGGGTACAGAGTTTCTGTTTGGGATGATGAAGAAGTTCTGGAGATGCATAGTGGTGATGGTCGTACAACAATATCAATGTTCTTAAGGCCACTGAATTGTACACTTAAAAATGGTTAAATAAATACATGGGGACACTCCACTGGCATAAATACACATATACACACCAGTAACCATTTTTTGAAATCTCATGTTTTTATATGTTTAGAACTAATCCTGTCAAGAATATTTACGAATCTGGTAAATATTGATATTAATTACTCTTCAGAAAAGATCGTTAAATAATTGATGACAAACTATATATAATAATTTTGTTTTACGTTAATACGTATAGGTATGTATATGTGTACAAAAATGTCTGGAGAATGGAAGTATATATATCAAAATGCTAGCAGTGTTTTTTTGAGAAGTGATAGGATTATGAGTAAATTTAGTTTTTTTCTTTATTAAAAAAAAAAACAACGAATCTCCCATCAAGTCTGTGGTGGATATTCTAAACGGTATTCATTCCAAGAAATTAGATGTCTAATGCGGATTGAAATTTTATCCGGTTGGGATTCCATGAAGAAAATGGATAAATAGAACACAAACAAAAGAACTCCTCGGCTAAGCCTAGTCAATCCACAGAACTCTGAGATATACTAATAAATTGCTGCTGAGCCACTAAGTTTTGGAGTGATTTATTATGCAGCAGCAGAGGACAGGAACAGCCTACCATTGTCCTCATGTGCCCCACACCAGCCACACTGGCCTTCTTCCTGCCCCTTGGCCACACGAAGCTTGTTCCTGTCTCAGAGCCTCTGTGCTCAAGGTCCCCGCCAAGAAGAACTACCTTCCCTTCCAGCTCTTTGCAGGGCTGGCTCCTCATCCTTTAGGTCTGTTATGGGTTGAATGCTTGTGGGTCCCCAAATCCACATGTTGAAGCCCTTAGCCCCAGTGTGATGGTATCAGGAGGTGGGGCCTTTGCACGGTGATTAGGTTTAGAGCAGGTCACGAGGGTGGAGTCCTCATGGTGGGATTAGCAGCCTTGTAAGAGACCAGAGAACTTGCTCTCCCTCCAACATGTGAGGATACAGCAAGAAGGCCCTGCCTGCAAGCCAAGAAGTCCTTACCAGAACCTGATCATACTGGCACCCTGATCTCAGACTTCCCAGCCTCCAGAACTGAGAAATAAACATCTGTTGTTTAAGCCCCCTCCTCTGCGGTATTTTGTTACAGCAGCCTGAGCTGACGAAGACAAGGTCTCAGCCCTGCCAATCACACATCACCTGTTCGTCCTTCATAGCACTATGTCTTCTGGAACTGTCTAACGTAAGTTTATTCACTGTCTCCCCTATTAGGCTCAGCTCCATCAGGGCAGAGGCTTTATCTGCCTTATTCTTGCCTGTATTCCCAGAGTCCAGACCAGTGCCTGACACTCAGGAGGGGCTTCTAAAACAGGTGTGGAAGGGAGACAGGCATGAAGGAAGCCAGCTGCCTAGGCGGCCCTAACTCTCTCACACAGGCTCCAGGGACCTCATCTTCCCTGTTAGACTTCCTTTCCCAAAAACTTGGCTGTAAGGCACAAGCTTCCCCAAGGCCTCACCCAATTCCTACAACTCAACGAACTCAAACATGACTATGGAGCAACGGACAAGCATTTCAGCAGCACTCCCTGACTGGTGCATCCACGCAGCACTGTCCCTTCTCTTCCGACCAGGATTGTCCACTTTTTTTGGCTTTCTGGAATTTGCTTTTGGAGCTGCTTTTAGAGCCGGTGTGATTTTTTTTTTTTTCTGGCATTTTGTCAAAAGGGGCAAATCTCCATTCTTGGAGGGCAGGTCTGCCTTCTGGCCACAGGTCCAGTCTTTCAGAGCTGAATGGGGAGAACCAAGCCAGTGATCAAAAGGGAATGTCCTATCTGGGATCAACAATGAGGGGGGATTAGAATCTGCCATGACTGAGCATCCTCACTAGCTCATGAACTAGCTCTGAGGGCAAGTCTGAGGGCAAATAGGAACTGCCCGCTGTTAAAGGCACAGCTGTTTTCTCCACGGTGATTAAGAAGGGGAGCTCTGGAGTCAGACTGCCTGGGTTCAAATCCCAGTTCTGCCACTTCAAGCTGTGTGACCTTGGGAAAGTAACTTCACTCCTCTCTGCTTCAAATTTTTTATGTGTAAAGCACAGATGACAACAACATCTGTCCCACAGACTTGTGGAAGGATTAAATAAGTCATCACCTTAGAAGACTTAGGTGGTGAAGTGAAGACTTAGAACTGTGTCTAGCACATAGCAGGCACTAAATAAACATTAGCTCTTACTAGCTACTAAAGACTTACATACAGACCCCAGCTGTCCGCTGAACAGCTGCATTATCTTGGGCAAGTTATTTAACCTCATTGAGCCCAGTTTCCTCACCTTTCAAATGGAAACGGATCATAATACCCACTTCATGACATTTCTCAAAGGCTTAAATAAAATAAAGCATGTAAATAATAAAAGTAACAGCTAACACTGGTTGGCCCCCTCCTGTGTGCTGTGTGCTTTATAGACTAGGAGGCAGATACCATAGTGCTCCTTCCATTAAACCAAGGAGGAAACTCAGTCCAGACAGCTGGAGTGGCTTGCTCAGGGTCACCTGAGAGAGATGCAGGGCTGGGTCAGAGCTCAGGTCTGTCTTATCCTGAGCCTGTGCTCGTCTCTCTACATCAGTCTATCTTTGGCCAGTAAATGCCACATGCTGTGACCACGCATGAATTCATAAGCTCCTAAGCCAACACTGACCTCTAAGCCCACGCTCTTTTCTGCCACGCTATAGCATCAAGGGCAAATGCACTGTGTTAGCTATCATCATTACAACTAGACTGTAGCTCCCTGAAGGCTGAGGCTGGGTCTTCCTCATTTTTATATATCACCTCTGGTCTTTGAGTACTCTGTCACATACACGACAGACGCTCTATAAATATTTCACAGCCTGTGCCTATGCCCTGCTAACCTATTTTTTTTAATAGGGCCTACTGGAACGCAATTAATAAAGCAAATTCAATTATTATCAGGATGACATCATTTCTCAGTCTGCACCTGAAGTTGTTCTTCTCTAGAAGCTGCTTCGAATTTTCACCTTGTGAAAAGGAAGGTAACAGGGGAGTGATTCTCACGCCTAGAGGAGGAAATCGAGACTCATGTGACTATATAATAGCCTTTTTATGACATCCTTTATCGGCTGATAAACTGTTGCTCAACCTTGTGGCAGGTCAACGTCCCGCCGTGTCAGGCGCTGAGATGGGAACAGATCACATAGGATCCCAAGTTCAACAGACAGAATGGCTGCACCTTTGGTCTCATACATCAGGGTGTGGTAGAGGGGGAGAGGGTCAGGAAGGTCCATGAGCCCCATGCCCCTCCCCTAAACCCAGCAATGCTGCCCCTCCAAGTACCTCTGGATCCACTGGTCTTTGTAGGAGGCACTGAAAGAAATGCCTGCAAAAAGCTCCGACTTGTTGAAACTCACATGAAACTGATCCCAAAATGGGCCAAAGGGGTTTCCTTCCTGCAGAGAGAGAGCGTCAAAGGCTTACTGCGGGGGAGGGGAAGCCAACTGGGGATGGGGCCAAGGAACGGTGATGGGGCAACCCTGGGTGATTAACTCAGGCTGAATCACCCTCATCGGATGGCTCAGTAGGAATGTCACCTTGTAATTCCTGGGCTGGGGCCGAGGAGGGCAGCCCTGCCTCCAGTGTGGTTTCCAGCAGGAGATGTTCACCACAGTGTCTGAAGGAGTCTTTCCTGCTCACATGCCACATTCTACTAACCCTGCAGCATTGGTGGGGGTCTGGGGAGGAAGTGAACCTTGGAACTGGGACAAGGGCTTCAAGAGACTTTCAAGACCAGCTGATCCAATGCCCTCATTTTCAAGATGGAGACCAGGGGCCAGAGAAGGTAAGGAACTTGCCCAAGCTCACACAGCAAGTGAGGGCAGTGTTGGGGCAATAAGCCAGGTCTCCCTTCTCAAAATTCGTGGCTCCTCCAACCACCCACCCCAGACTTCAACATGAGCATTGAAAGACATATTGGGGATTGTCTTATTCCTAAAGTGCAGACATTTACAAATTTCTACTACAAAATATGATAGCTTCTCATTTACCTGCTGAGAGGCAGGGCAGTATACAAGTTAGGAGGGTGGACAATGGAGTCAAATTAGCTAGGGTTGAATCCCAGCTCCACCGCTTGTTTGCTTTGTGACCTTGGGCAAAATATTGAACCTCTCTGTGTCACACTCAGTGTCCTCTCTGGAAAATGGGGATATTAATAGTACTTTCCTCATGGAGCAGTGAGAGGATTAAGTGGATTAAGATGTGTAAAGCTCTTAGCATGGTACTGGCAATGTAGTAAGTGCTATGTGAGTATTAGTTATTAGTACTGATATGGCACTTTACAGTGTACAAAGTACCCTTACACCTGGCCCCCATGACACATTATAAGGGAGACAGAGCTGGGAATGGCATCTTTATTTTGTAGGTAGAAATAAAGGCTCAGAGGAAACAAAGTCCTCTGCTTAGGTAACACCACTGACAAATGCCAGAAATGGAACTTAAGTCTCCATCTTTCTACTCTAAGCCCTTCTGGTGTCTCCCCCCGCATACTGCCATTACCCAGTGTCTCGGGGGCCTAGAGAGCATGAAACAGGCAGAAAGAGCCCCCCAAACCCACAAGACCCACCTTCATGGGGCACGTCTTCTTATCAGGGCTTCGCTGGGCGGCTACCTCAAAGCAGTATGCCACCCGCCTCTCAGGGGGCCAGTGGGTGGGTGCCAGCTTCTCCATGAAGTCCTCCAGGCTGATGACGCGATGGTAGGCCTGGAGGGGCTCCAGCTTGAAGTACTTCTGGTAGGACACATGGAGCTACAGGAAAGGGGGAAAAGGAGGAGCGAGGGTCCCTCCTCAGTTTCCTAGTGGCTATTTTAGAGACATTTATTACAGCCATACACTCCAAGACCCAGACAGCTCAGACCACATGTCAATGGAAACTTGTGGCAAAAGACACCAAAGTTAGGACAGAGACAGACTGGGACAAGATACCTGCAAACTAAAGAAAAAATAGTAGTATTCCTTGTATTAAAAAAATGCCTGCTGATCCATAAGAAAAAAGACAAATGACAAAAGAGAAAATATGGGCAAAGGACAGGAGAGAACAACTCACAGCCAAGGAAACCCAAAGAGCCAATATACTCAAAAGGTGTGCAACTTCACTAGTAATTGGGTCAAAGCAAATTACAGTTACAAGACATCACTTCTTACCCATGAGACTAGTGAAATTTAACAGCTTAACTCTAATTGTTGGAAAGGATGTGGGGAAATGGGCATTTTCGTACATGGCTGGTACAAGTGTACATTTTGGAACAAACACTTTGGAATGTAACCTTGCAGCATCTAATAGAACTTAAAATGCTCCTTCCATCTCTAAGTATTTGCCCTTGAGAAGTTTTTGTACTTTGCACCAGGAGATGGGCACAAGGATGCTCAGAGCCACAGCAGAAGTATAGGAAAGAACCCGGAATGAGTCACACCAAAGACACTAAATCAGCAACAGTGGTTGTCTCTGGGGGTAGGGGTGGGGAGAAGAGCTACGATTAGCTTCAGGAGCCAAGAGACATTGTACCTTTTAATAACTTTATCTGTAACATTGTATGTCTTTTATCAACAAAAAGAAAAGATGCAGCAAAAATGAGAAAATGTTTATAATTATCACTTCAGTGGTGGGTGCATGGATGGTGATTGTATTCATCTCTCTTTTTTTTTTCGGTGAGGAGGATTAGCCCTGAGCTAACATCTGTGCCAATCTTCCTCTATTTTGTATGTGGGATGCCACCACAGCATGGCTTGATAAACAGTGTGTAGGTCCACACCTGGGATAAGAAACAGCAAACCCCGGGCCACTGAAGCAGAGTACACAAACTTAACCACTATGCCCACAGGGCTGGCTGGCCCCTAATCTCTATATTTTTCTAGATTAAAAAACTTCTTAGAACATCATGGAATAAAATTTAGACTTTACCCTATAGGTCAGGGTTCCCAAGCACGTTTCACTAGTTCATGTGGATAAAGAGTTCTGCAATAAAAAGGCTCCAGAATTAAACAGGCTTGGGAAATGCTGTGTTAAGCTGGTTTCTTTTTTTTTTTTTGAGGAAGATTAGCCCTGAGCTAACTGCTGCCAATCCTCCTCTTTTTGCTGAGGAAGACTGGCCCTGAGCTAACACCCATGCCCATCTTCCTCTACTTAATACATGGGATGCCTACCACAGCATGGCTTTTGCCAAGCGGTGCCAAGTCCGCACCCGGGATCCAAATCGGTAAACCCAGGGCTGCTGAGATGCAGAACGTGTGAACTTAACTGCTGCGCCACCAGGCTGGCCCAAGCTGGTTTCTTTACTACAAGACTTCTCAGGGCCTCTAACACGCTGATGTGCGTTTTGAATCTCCAATTTTGGGGGGATGGGAAATTGAGAATATAATTTCCCAAACTGATTTAACCACTGCACCCTTCTTGCATGAGCCACTGGCATTGCAATGGCACAGACTTTGGGAATTTTAACTGTTAGCAACAAGGTCTTGCTGAAGGAATTTAAGCAGAAATAACACATGCTTTGCCTTTTTGAAAGATCACTGTGGTGGTGGAGGAGAGAATGTATTAATGGTAAGATTAAGAGGAAGGAGAAGAATTGGAGGTTACTGCGATAGTCCTTTGATTTGTTCAAGTATTCATTCAATATGTACTTTTGAGCATCTCTCACAAGTCCAAATGAAGATGGAGAGACACAGACAGGTCAGAAGATGTAAAGGAGGGTGAAGCAGAGGGTAAAGGGAGGCAATTGGGGTGACTTCTATGTCCTTGGCTTGGTATCCAGGTGAATGGAGGTGACAGAAACTAAGGCTGGGAATATAGGTGGTGACACAGGTGACACAGAAGGGGAAAGCTGCCAAGTTCAGTTCCGGCTTTGAGAATTTGAGACATCTATGGGACATGCAAGTAGACTCAAGGGTCTAGGAGTTAGAAACACAGGTCTGTGGTCAAAGAGTCTAGGCCATAGATAAATTTAGGAGGTATGTGGAGAAGAGTGAAAGCCACAAGAGTCAACAGAAATTTATAGCAAAGCAAATAACGGTAATAATAGCAACAATATTTATTGAGTGCCAAGTTAGTGCCAGCTGCTGTATTCATTGCACATCATGGGGTTGCTCATCTGATTCTAAGATGTAGGAATACAACCATCTCCAGTTTATTTATGAAGAAACCCAGGCAGACAGAATCCAGATAACTCATCTGAGGTCACACAACCAATAAGCAAACAGAAAGAGGAGACACACCAACATTCAAACAGTAAGTGGAGAGAGAGGGGCCCCCAATACAGCACAAAGAGGAAAATACTGAGGGGTCAGGGCTGAAGCAGGAACAGGCTGTGTCTTAGAAGCCAGGAGAATAGGGAAGTTCAAGAATGACAGAGGTTCACGGGGCCAGGTGCCACTGGGAGGTCATCAGTTGAGATAAAGACTGAGAAATGACCCCTGGCTTTGGCGATTTTGAGGTCCCTGGTGACCTCTGTGAGAAAGGTCCCAGTGGGGAAGGGGAGCCCAATTGGGACAGGTTGAGTAACCCATAGAAAGCAAGACATGGAGACTCCAAAACACTCTTGGGTGAGGAAGCAAGGTGAGAGAAAGCAGGCAAGGCAGAGGGAGATGAACGGACAACGTCTAAACCACATCAGTGAATGCAAAAAATCTGAACACCAACGGCTCCCGTTGCTGAAGATTTCCTGTGTCCTACAAATTTTACATCAATGAGCTCAGTTGATTTAAAGATGAGGAAACAGGCACAAAGAGGTCAAGTATCCTGCCCAAGATACACAGCTAGTAAGTGGCCCAGCCAGGCTATGATCTCTTAACCTCTAACTGTTAAAAACCTCTCTAAATACAGGTATGCAAAGGAAAAAATAAAAGCTATGCAGAGAAAAGACTATAAGAATGAAATACAGTGTTTTGTACATACTAAATATAATTTCTGAAGTATATTAAAAACTTTTAAAGTCAATTCATTAAATTTTAATTCAGTTCTTACTGCGAGGCCCCGATGGATACAAAGTGAACGAAGGCAGACACAGGACCAGCGGAAGACACAAAGAATAAGCAAGGAGCCAGAGGATGCTGAGCATCACCATGCTAAGGGAGCCCCTTGATGGGGAAGAGGTGGTTCTGGAGCCAGACTGCCTGGGTTTGTGGCCTTGGACACATTATTAATTAACCTGTGTTTCAGTTTCTTCTTCAAAACTGACAGCAGCACCCATTACCCTTTGACCAGTGGGACGTACAGAGGGTGGGACCAACCAGGGCTGGAAATGGGGCATTAGGTTCAGGTCACAGGCTCTGGAGTCAGACAGACATGGGCTTGAATTCCAGCTCTACAACTCACAAGCTGTGTGACCTTGGGCAAGTTACCTAACCTCTCTAAACTCCAGCTTCCTCACAGGGATGTGATGAGGGAGAAAAGAGCTCATCTTCATGCAGTGCTCAGAACAGTGCCTGGCAGACAGGCACTGTTAGCCACTGTTATTCCAGAGAAGACAGTTCTGGGTGGGGGTAGGGCAAGCTCAGAGGTGTGGAAGGTAAAGCACAGAGAAGGACTCAGGGTCAAGCAGAGGTGAACAGCATTGGGGAAGGGTGGACAAGGGCTAAGGTCTGTGGGAGGTACTCACATTGGTGAAGGGAGGCTTGTGATGCTGGTACTCAATCCAAGGGGGTACAGCCAGGGTGCGGTTCAACAACTTTGCAAATGCCAGGGAGCCCAAGAAGTGATCAGCCTGGTTCCCAAAGCGCCCTGGATGGTAAATTGTGGGTGAAGTGAGGCTGGGGCATTGAGGGCATGGGGCATGCAGGGCTCAGACAGGATGTGGAGCCAAGAGCTGGGACGGCCAGGACACCAAAGAGAGCCAGAGGAGCTGGCAGGATGGGATCAAGTCTGAACCCCAGTGTCTGACAGTCAAGGCCCACAGGCCCTGCCCTGTCTGCCTCAGCCACTCCAGGTTCCTTGCTGTTTCCCAAACATGCTCTACACTTCCCATCCCCACCCCGTGCCTTTGCTCTTGCTGTTCCCTCAGTCAGGAGTGCCTTTCCACCTCTATCTCCACTCCCCTGTGCATAAAGGGGCAACTCGAATGCCTCACCTGCCATACTCAGTCCCCCTCCTCGGACTGGAGTTACTTAGGGTTCTTCACTTTTCCTAGAATGTCTTTTCCCACTTCCTGGCCTTTGTACTGGCTGTTTCCTCAGCCCGTGAATGCCTCAGGGGAACGACCGTGTCTGACTCTTTTCGTTATCCCCAGCATGGCATCCATTCATTCATTCCCCAAATATTATTGAGAGGCCACTATGTGCCAGGCTCTCTGCTAGGTGCTGGAATACAGTAGTGAGCAAGAAGGACAAGGTCTCTGCCCTCATGGCACTCACAGTCCAGCTAGGGAGACATTAAACATGTAAACAAATATATAGTGATAAATTTTGATAATTTCAAGAAAAAACTTTGGTGATGAAAACACTAAGGAGGAGATTATTTGGGTTGAGGTCAGCGAAGTCCTTTCTGGTGACATTTAAGCTATGACCTGAGGATGGGAAGGAGCGGGTCTGGCAGTGAAAAGGGTGTTCTAGGCAGAGGGAAGAGTCCAGGCTGCAGGTCCTGAGTACGTGTGAGGAACAGAAAGGCGACAAATGTGGCTGCAGCTGGAGGATCTGGGGAGAGGGCAGCGGTGGATATGGGCAGGGCCAAACCACTGTGGTCAGGAGTCTGGAGAATTTTAAGAAGGATTGACTTTTACAATGATGATCCACCGCCCCATTTAAATTGCACCCTTTAACCGGCTCTTCTATTTTCCCTTACCTTTCTCTATTTACCCATAGCATTCATCCTCTTCTAGGATACTCTGTCATTACTTATTTTTTATGTTTCTTTTATTGTCTGTCTTCCTCAACTAAATGAAGGTTCTACAAGGGCATGGAGTTTTCTGTCTTATCACTGCCACATCCCCAGAGCAGAGAACAGGGCTGGACACAGAGTAAGTGCCCTACAAATATTTGAATTAATGAAAGAATAGCCCAGAACCAGGGTTGGGTCAGTGACGTCAAGTCCTGCCGCACTAACTCCATTCACTGGACTCCGGGCTAGCTTAAACCTTGCGCAAGACACTTAACCTCTCCTGGCCTCAGTCTTCTCATCTGCCAAACGGAAAGGTGAATACAGAGGCCCCTCAGTGCCCTTGCAACTGGGGCAGAGAAGCGAGGGGCAGGCCGGGCCCCGCGCGGGGGTTCTTTCCTGGACCTGTCAAGGTGTCTCTGGGCGCCCCGGAGGAGTGGCTTCTCCTCTCCGGGCCTCAGTTTCCCCATTTGAGGAGAGGGCTCAGGAGGCCTTACCCATGCATGGGCAGTAGAGCAGGTAACCTGCCGGGTCCCAGGAGCCCTCGGGCAGCCCCGGGAGCGGCAGAAGCAGCAGCAGGAGAGATACGCGTAGCGGCAGGGGCGGCGATGCCCACGCGGCGGCGCCCATTTCGGCTCCGAAGCCCGAGCGCGCCGCGGCGCGGAGGCGGGGAGAGGAGGAGGGGCGCGAGCGTCCGCCCTGCTCCCGGCGGCCCCCGCGCGCCGCCCGCGCGCCGCCCCGGCCGCTCTAGCTGGCCGGCGGGCGGGACCATAGAGAGCCCGCGGCACCGCCCCCTCCACGGCCCGAGCGCCCGCTCGCGCGGCTCCCACAATGCACCGCACAATGGCCCGACCGCCGCCACTACCGGGGCCTGAGCGGGCCTGGCGGAGCCCGAGCGCGGCCCGGCCCGCAGCGCGGGGCCCCGAGCGCGGTGAGTCCCGGCGAGGGCCCCGGGGGACGGCGGGGAGCGGGGCGGGAGGCCGTCTCGCTGCGCCCGCGCGCCCGGCACCCGGGGCGGGGGCGCCCCTCATCCCGGGCCGCTCAGCGCGGTCGCCCACACCCCTGGCCGGGGGCCCCTTCTGCGCCAACCCGGGCCCGCAGAGGCCCAGAGGGATCTCCCTGGCCCGATACCTGCGTCCGGTGGACCCGAAGAAACCCCACCGGCCCCCTCCTCTCCGAGACCCGGAGACGCAGCCCTGAGGGTCCCCCACTCCCGACCCCCCGACTCCCTGGAGACCCAGATAACGTACTGCTGACCTAACCGGGGACCCGGGACTGGGGGACGCAGATAAGCTGCACCTGCTCCCTCTCCTCGGACACGCCTACCCGGGCCCACACAACCCCCTTTCCTGCTCCACGTAGTCCGCTCTCGACCCTCTGTTTCGTCTTCCAGAACCACATAACCCCTTTTGAAGCTTCCCTCAGATACCTGGTTCTGGGGAACCCAAATAAACTCCTAGAGTTCCCTCCTCACTGACCATACTCCCCGGGAACCGTAGACGTCTTGTCTCCCAATACCCATTTTGAGACTTTTGAAATTCAGGGCATTCACTTCTATCCTCAACCCCTGGAGCCCTCCGGTCCTTATCGTCCCCCTATGTCTTTCTTTCGGGGTGGGGGGCTCCTTAGAGACACGGATAACTTGCTCATGATTCCTTACTCTCCTTGCCCTTCCTTCCCATCCCAAAGACCTCCTCCCGGAATTACTGTCCCTTCTCCGGCAGCCGGCCGCTCCCATCTCTCCCGACCCCTGGGGAGTTTAACCTTTCCCATCGCACAGCGGGGGTGCTCCAGAAGCTGCCCGAGGAGCCAGGCAGTCCTGTCCCACACGATGGCCCCAGCTTGGTGGGGGAAAGGGACCTGTAAGGTGGGGGATGAGGGACAGCTGGTGCGGGGAGTTTTGGTGCTTTCACCGGCGAGTGTAGCCTGTCTCCCGGCTTGTGTGTTTTTCCACCTGTCATCTTGGGACGGTGATACAGTCTGGCCTTGGGTTTCTAACCCTCCCTCCCCCCCCCAAGGTGAGGCCACCAGATTGGGGCGGGGATCTAATCAGGTTTCCTCTTCATGAAAATGGGGCTGGAGTGAGTTGCAGCCATTTGCTCAAGGCCTCGGGAGTGGGAGGCAGTGGGAATCAGAGGAAATAGTGAATCAAAGGGACTCCAGAGAGGGCCCATCTACACTGGCAGGAGAGCCAGCAGCCTGAGCGTAAATCCAACCCCTGTAAATCCTGTTGGAGGTCTCCTGGAATGATGCGAGGCGCTGAGACTCTCCAGCCTCCTGTAACTTAATTCTCCCACTCCTCTGAGTGTGAGCGCGCGGGAGGGGCAGCTGTTGTGCCCATTCCCCCCCTCTCCTTCTCACTGTTTTCCGGCCACTCGGTGTGTCTTTGGGATTTGTTTCTGGTGCCCAGGTCAGGACCTGGGTTTTTTTTTTTTCCCTAAGTCTATTTATAATTTCTCGGTTGCTATTTTGGGTTCTGCTTAAGGGAAGATTCTGTCCACCCCTAGGAACGTCCCCGGGTGTGTTTCCTCCTCAGCAGGTGTTGAATTGAGTTCTTCAGATCCCCAAGTAGCTCTTGGGCAGGAGGGATAAAAGCTATTTTAGGGTAGGCACTGAAGTGGAGCTGTTAATCCTCTGCGGGTCTCTAGTTAAGAACACTTGGAGATTAACCCTCTCCTTGCTGCAGGGGGCTGCTTCTCAACAGGTTTTGGGGAGGGTTGGGAGGATGCAAGTGGCAGCAGAGTTGGGGACGGGCAGCTCAGCACCAAGACAGGATGATAGCTGCCTTTGTTGGGTGCTTCGAGCAAGCCTAGCCCCATGCCGAACCCTTTCGTACCTGACTGAAATAATCTTTACAACAAGCCTGTGAGGTAAGTATTTTTAGCTTTACTGATGAGGAAACAGGCTAATAATGGAGAAAGAACGCAGTTTCTATAGAGATGATGTAACACCATAAAAACTATAGTTTCCTCAGAGGCAGCAGGCATCATGGCACACAACAGGGGACAGACGGACTGGGGCGCTGTCCATCTCCTCTCGGCTTCCAGAGAGGCCACACAGAGTTCTTAACGAGCGTTTGTGTTTGGGAGATGGAGCCTTGATACCGGAAGAGATTCCTGAAGTGGGGGACTGTGGCCCAGGGTCTGCTGCTGGAGGCAGGTAAAGCAGGGGCACTGGTCAGAGAGGATGTGCCGGGGGTTAATTGTGAGGAAAAGGGGAAGGCTGCGCTCTGGGGAGAGGGCGGGGAGGGAAGGAAACTGGCTGAGAAGTCACATTAGAGGGGAGAAGAAAGAAGTGCTCCTCAGGCCCCGTGCGGAGAAGGCGGACGCGGTGAGACCTTGGAGCCTGCCCTGCCTGGGTGCACAGATTTTATACCCGACGCTTCCAAGAGGGTCGTTTCACTTAGTCCATGAGAATGTCATAGGTGAGGAGAATAAATCTCTATTTTAGAAATCGAGGAAACTGAGTTAGAGAAACAAAGTAACCTGCCCCTGGTCTCACAGCCAGCAAGTAGCAGCTCTTCTGATAGCAAGTCCAAGGTTCCTTCCACACGACCTCCCTCTTCAGATCAGGCGCCAGAAGGAATCTTAGGATGAAAATATACCAAGGTACACCAGTAACTGGGAGGGCTTGGTTGTGTTTGTTTTATGGGAACAGGTTCTGTCAGCTTCTCTGTAGTTGTTAAGGTTAGTGTGAGACCAGAAGAGCAGCTTTGAAGAAGCAGAATTCTTTCACGGTTTTGCTGAGGAGGAAGTCTGGAGGAATAGGCCTTCTGATAATGTGAGAGAGACCCAGGAATCTTCCTGGATCAGAGGAGTTTCCAGACAAAGGACAGAGGAAGAGAGACCAGATTCCCAGAAGGGCTCCTAAGGTAACACTAGCAGCTTTGGTTATCCAGCAGCCTGTTGGTGACTGTAGGTAAGGATTTCTGCTGTGCCTCTTAAACGCGTGGGGGAATAGGATCAGGGTGTTGGCTGTTTTCTTTTTAAAGCCAGAGCCACATTAAATGCAGATCAAGGCAAGCACATGGCTGCTGGCCTCCTTTGGTTCTCTCAGTACAACCTCGTGAGCTCTTCTGAGCCACCACCAGCCTCTTTCCTAGAAGCCCATTACTCACTCTTTCAGTAGCAGCATACTAAACTGCTGTGTCTTGTTTGTGCTTGTTCAGGAGAACAGTTGAGGTGGACGTGTGGGAGGTGGGGGACGTACCGTTCTCTTTCTGAGTTTGTGCGGAATTTCCAGGGCCACGCTCCCCTCTTAGATCAGCCAAAGTGATGTGACTTGCTTCCCTTTGGCTGCTGTTCCTAATTTTCCAGAGGCTGAGGTGCTTGATTTCAGATATCAAGGGATAGAAGAATTTGACTTTGGAGGGAATTTCCTTTACCTTCAAACTAGGTGTTCAAACTTGTGCTTGCTCTACCCAATTCCAAGGTGTATAGTAATCACTGGTATTATAAACAGGTAATTCCACCCTTGCAAAGAAGGAGGGGACTTAAACAATGAAAGCTAGACGTCAAAGGCCTTTGAGGTTTACAGTGAAGCAGGCAAATATGCCATGATGACTCGAAGGCTCAAGTGGGACTAGTTTTTAGTGCTACCTGCCCCTCCCCAGCGTGTGACTCATGCAAAATGCAGCCACCTTTGTGCAGATCTTTCTAGGCAAATCTCCACTTGTGATGGGGAAATGTTTATCATATTACATTGCAATGTTTCTTCAACAAGAGGAATGGTTCCTGAACAGGACATAGCTCGTGTTAATGATGAGCAAAGCTCTCTGGGGCATGAACCCGCTGATCCTATCATCTCGTTCATGGCCAGTCTGTTGGATGAATGGTCACTGTAAGCAGCAGGTGCTAATGAGCTGAGCAAGCATTCTGTGGCCCACAGCTAGTTTGTGCAGTTGGAGCCCTCCCCAGATTCTCGTGGACACTCCCCAGATACCCCCTTTGCTCCCTTTACATGGAAAAGCCTCATGACCAAATTTTGGCATGAACTCTTCAAAGGGAATCCCCTTGTTGTAGCAAGTTGCATTGCGGTTGGTAAGCTGTCATGAGCTTGTGAGTGCGAATGTGGATCTGTTGTCCCACTTTTGATAGTCAGTATGGTAACTCCCATCCTCTCTTCCTCTGAGTTGATGTCAGGAAAGAAGTTGTGTCATCTTTGCTCTAACCGCCCTCACACCCCTGCTCCCTCCCCAACAAGAGAAAGGCTTCAAGATATTGGCTTCTCACTTTGGAAGGGCTGTGAACCCAGTTTAAACCAGACCTTCCTGACAGTAAGTTAGTCTATGAGAATCAGCTTGCATTCAATGACTAATTTACTTGTCTAAAAGAAAGCTGAGGATCCTTTTCTAGATGCTAGAAAAGAGATGCATAAAAGATATCATCTGAGCCCTCAAAGAATCTGAGTTTGGTGGAGGAGACTAAGTTCTAATGCAAATGTGTTCCCTGCTCATAATGGAGAAATGCATGTGTACTATGAGGGTCTGTAGGAGGGGCCGCTCAGCATCTTGGGGTGTTGGACAGGCTTTGCTAAAGAAGCATGGTCTGGGTCCTGAAACCCAGAGATCCAGAGAGGTGGTGGAGGGCAGGATGGGACCAGTACTGGTCTAGGGGAAATGCTGAGTCTGCTGTTGCCTCCTCAGACAGAACCTCTTGATGTTGCTGCACTGCTAAGAAACACATCTGGCACAGAGGGTGCCTTTCTAGGGTGTAAATTTCCTAAGTGAAGCCTTCTCCTTCCTTCTCCTCTGTTACCTTTTGGGCGTTTTATTGCTGCTTAGCACCTCCATGAGGAGAAGAACTGTGGAAAGTAGTGGGTGAGGGGGAAGTAGGGTAAAGAGGAGGAGGAGGAGCTGCTATCTCTAAATTTAGTGGGAAAGATGTAAAAGTGAAGTCAAAAGAGAAAGTTTGGAGTTTAGGGCTCTTCTTCAGATTATCTTGTTTCCTGTTAGCCTAGGCAGTACTAGTAATAATAGTTATCGCTAAGCACTTACTAGGTGCCCAGCCTTCTGCTGAATTATATTCATTATCTCATTTAATCTTCAAAACATCCTTGTGATTTAGGAGATTATTAAGCCCACTTTGTAAATGAGGAAACAGCGCAGGGAAGTAAGTAATTGGCTGGAAGTCGCATGGCTTCTAAGTGGAAGGGTTGGGATTGGAATGGGGATTTGTCTGCCTCCAGAGCCTGTGTTTTCATGGTATGGGGCTCCCTAACACCAGGTGTTCTGATGTTTCAGGTGAAGAGATTGTTTTCTGAAGGCTGCGGTGGAGGCTGTGACAGAGCAGAGAGCCCGTGTGGAGCTGATGGGGAGGCTTTCTGAATAACATGGCCCTTCGCCATTAGCCTTGCCATGACCACATTTTTCACCAGCGTCCCCCCCTGGATTCAAGATGCAAAGCAGGAGGAGGAAGTGGGCTGGAAACTAGTTCCCAGGCCTCGGGGCCGGGAGGCGGAGAGTCAAGTGAAGTGCCAATGTGAAATCTCGGGGACACCCTTCTCAAATGGGGAGAAACTGAGACCTCACAGCCTCCCCCATCCAGAGCAGAGACCGTATAGCTGCCCTCAGCTGCACTGTGGCAAGGCTTTTGCCTCCAAGTACAAGCTGTATAGGTAGGTGACACTCCTATACCTCTTTCTGCCCTGAGGTTCCCACAGGACAAAGCCAGAGAGACTCCACTGAGTGTGGGGCTTCTTCTGTGGCATTAGAGGTTAATTTGTCCCATAAGTGTTTCCTGAGCACCAGCTTTTTGAGGGCACTCACTAAAAACTAATGGCAGTATTTTTTTTATTCAGATACTACAATCTGATGGGTACAATATCAGACAACTGTGAACAAACTAGATTGAACATTTTTTTCAATACTGTTTTTTCCCTACCGCTGTCAGGTAATGGTGAGAATCTTAGCCAGAAATTAGGAATCAGTCTTAGAACTTTAGAAGGAAAAGGAGACCTTCTGTCCAATCTTTAAATTTTAAAGTGGAGGCTAAGAGCAGGAAAGTAACCTACCGAAGGGCACATAGCTGCTTAGTTCCTGCAGCGCCTCTTCTACTGAACCGGCCTGCCACTCAGATGGTTACTTCTGTCTCTGTAGAATCCCTGGTGTCCTCTGGGTCGGTGGCTTTCCTGAAATGTGTAAGCCCAAGAACCTCTACTTAAAGTGAAATGAAATGTGAAAGCTCGGGTGTAAAGCAGATATGGCAGAGCAGCTTTGAAGGGAGGGGGGCCTGCTCGGAAGTAATTTTGATTTTTTTCCTTGACTTTCCATCAGAGGAACATGAACATGTCCTTTACAAATGAGATAGACTGCCTGATGCACCGTCATTCATCTATCCAACTATGATTTATTGAGCTCCTGCTAATACTAGGCACAGTGTTCAGTGCTAGGAATAGTGGTGAGCCAGACAGGTGAGGGTGCTGGCCCTCTTTGAATTTACTGTCTTAATAGTGGGACAGACAGCAGACAAGTAAATACATGAATAAGATGACCACAGAAAGCCTCAGTTCCTTGTCTGGAAGACAGTTGATAGGAAGAAACTAAAACAGGTAACAGTAGTGTGTGACCAGGATTGCCCTCATGACAGTTCTGTGGTCCTCAGGAATGCTTTGATTTTGTGTACTCCTGTGTCTTAGGTGGACTCCAGTAGGGGCCATCCTCTTAGACTTTCTTAGTGACAGTCTGGGTGTTGGTGGGAGGCTGCAAGAAAGATCCTGGTCCAGGAGGCAGGAGCTCCAAGTACATCCATAGTCACTGTGTGATCTTAAGCGAGTCACGAAACCTCTTTGGGCCTCAGTTTCCTCACCTTCAGAATGAGGGAAGTGGACTGTGGATCACTCAGCACCTCCCTCTCATGTTACCACGTTAGTTACTTACCAGGAGGTTAATAGTAACCCTCATAGGCGTGAGCACTCTTGAGCACTCACACATAGCATGAGGGTAAGGGGTATGTTTGATTCTATCCAGATAGAAAGGATCACTGGGTGCTATACCAGAGTTAGTGGTGGCATGCCTAAGTCAACCCAGGTCTCAAGAAAATCTGTGTTTAAATTCTCCCTCTGCCACTTATTGGTGACAGGGCTGCCCTTTAGCTTCTTATGGAGAACAAGGTTAATGACACACCTCACACAGGGCCTGGCAAACAGTGAGCCCTTGAAGTCTTGCTGAGTTGATTCTGAATGTACTGTGCTCTGGATTGTAATTACTGGACTCTGAGTTGCTTTCCAACCAGATGGAAGCAGGTAAACCAAGGGACACTGAGGTGCCATACCGTGGAAACATTTTTTTAAATGTTGCTGGTTTATGTGGCAAACAATTTAAGTGGTACAGATGGTCATACAGTGAAAAATGAATTGTCCTCACACTCAAAGGCATTGTTTTTCTCCCCAAAAGCAACCTGTGGGGTCATTTTCTTGAGTATCTTTGCTTGCCAATCAAACATATTCCCTTCCCTTTTTATTTTCACAAGGGATTGTATTACACACACTGTACGGAACTTCCTTTTTTGACTTAGCCCCTATATCTTGGGAGATTGTTCCGGATCAGGAAGTTTAGATATATTTCATTTTCCCTTTATTGCGTTATTTAAGAAATTATAAATATAGTTTTTTGAAAAGGAGATACATTCACCTAATTCAAAACTGAAAAGGTACCAAAAGGTATACCTTTTGAAAATTCTCTGTCACACCCATAAGCTGCCCATTTCTTCTTCCCAGAGGCAACCAGTGTTGTCAGTTTCTTAAATATCCTTCCAGAAATGTAAGCACATACAAGCAGTCATACGTATATTTTTCCCTCTTTTCATATGCATAGTACCATTCTAGATGCACTGCTGTATCTCCTTGCTTTTTTCCCACTTACTGTAATTTAGGAGCTTGTTCCCTGTGGGTACATATAAAGCTGCCTTATTTTTTAAAAAGTTGAGTCATTTTATGGACTTAGCATAATTTATTTAACCAGTTCCCTATTGATGGGTATTTAGATTGTTTCTGATTTTTGCTGCTACAAAATATGCTGCAAAGAATAGCAGTACATACGTGATTTTGTAGGTGGGCAAGGATATCTCTAGAATATAGTTGGCATGGTATTCTATTTCATTCCATTGCATGGCTCTACCATAATTTTTATATCTAGTTCCCTGTTAATGGACACCTCGGTTGTCTGGCCAGCCCTTGTGATCTCCCTTCTTTCTGTCTCCTCTATCCTTTATCCCTACCCCCAGGCACATGGCCACCCACTCAGCCCAGAAACCCCACCAGTGCATGTACTGTGATAAGATGTTTCACCGTAAAGACCATCTGCGGAACCACCTGCAGACCCACGACCCAAACAAAGAGGCCCTCCACTGTTCTGAGTGCGGTAAGAATTACAATACAAAGCTGGGCTACCGGCGCCACCTGGCCATGCATGCTGCCAGCAGCGGTGACCTCAGTTGCAAGGTGTGTCTGCAGACCTTTGAGAGTACCCAGGCCCTGCTAGAGCACCTGAAGGCCCATTCACGCCGGGTAGCAGGCGGTGCCAAGGAGAAGAAGCACCCCTGTGACCATTGTGAGCGGCGGTTCTACACTCGTAAGGATGTGCGGCGGCACTTGGTGGTGCACACAGGCCGAAAGGACTTCCTGTGCCAGTACTGTGCCCAGCGATTTGGCCGCAAGGACCACCTGACGCGTCATGTCAAGAAGAGCCACTCGCAGGAGCTGCTCAAGATCAAGACAGAGCCAGTGGACATGTTAGGCCTACTCAGCTGCAGCTCCACAGTCAGCGTGAAGGAAGAGCTAAGCCCTGTGCTGTGCATGGCCTCTCGGGACATGATGGGGGCCAAGGCCTTCCCTGGTATGTTGCCCATGGGCATGTATGGTGCCCACATCCCTACCGTGCCCAGCGCTGGCGTGCCACACTCCCTGGTGCACAACACACTGCCCATGGGTATGAGCTACCCTCTGGAATCCTCACCTATCTCTTCCCCAGCTCAGCTTCCTCCAAAATATCAGCTTGGATCTACCTCATACTTGCCTGACAAATTGCCCAAAGTGGAGGTGGATAGTTTTCTGGCGGAGCTTCCTGGAAGCTTGTCTCTCTCATCCGCTGAACCCCAGCCCGCCTCACCTCAGCCGGCGGCAGCTGCGGCCCTCCTAGATGAAGCACTGCTCACCAAGAGCCCCGCCAACCTCTCTGAGGCCCTCTGCGCTGCTAATGTGGACTTCTCCCACTTACTGGGCTTTCTTCCACTCAACCTGCCCCCGTGTAACCCGCCTGGGGCCACAGGAGGCCTGGTCATGGGCTACTCCCAGGCCGAGGCACAGCCCTTGCTCACCACTTTGCAAGCTCAACCTCAAGATTCCTCGGGAGCTGGGGGACCACTGAACTTCGGGCCTCTGCACTCCTTGCCTCCTGTCTTCACGTCCGGCTTGAGCACCACCACCCTGCCTCGTTTCCACCAGGCATTCCAGTAGCCCCCAGGGAGGCCCTCACCTCAGTCTTGGGCTCTGTCAGGGAGCCTCAGTACCTACCCCATCTGCATCCCCCATGAAGGCAGCTGAGCTTTCAGAGCTGGGTTCAAAAAGAAAAAATTCCAGTATCTGTATGGAGCACTTGGTTTGGGGGCTCAGGCTCCAGGAGGAGCCTTGAGCCCCAACCCCATGAAAAGATCTCATACCATAGGACTTCAGGTATTTTTACTTTTATTTTTTTTTTATCTGAATCGGGAGCCACACTTAGCCCTCTCCCTCTCCCAAACGTCAGAACCTCCTTCTCTTTGGAGAAGGGGGAGGTCTCTTGGAGACATGGAGGGTTTCACTTTGGATGACCGAGAGAGAGAGAGAGAGAGAGAGCCCAAGAAGCCCGCCTTCTGGTCCCAACCTGCAGACCCCACAGCAGTTGGTCAGACCTCTGCAGAGGATCACTTGGCTCCATCACCTGCTTCCAACCAACAGGCAGGAAAGAGCCTCTGTTCTTCCCCCCCATCCCTCCTGTACCACCACCTCCATTTTCAGTCAGTGTTGTCCAGCAACGGTACCGTTTACACAGTCGCCTCAGACCACCATTTCATCTCCCTTGCCAAGCTGTTAGCCTTAGAATGATTGCAGTGAACATTGTTTACACACCGTGAATCCATTCCCACAAGTCCATTCCAGTTGGCACCAGCCGGAACCATTTGGTACCTGGTGTTAACTGGAGCCCTGTTTACAAGGCGGAGTCGGGTCTCGCTGACTTCTCTTCACTTGAGGTCACATTTTTCCCCTGTGGGGAAATAAACTGACTTTGGACTGCTTCAGTCTCTGCCATCTTCCATGACTGTGTCTGTTCTGCCTTCCTCAGCAGTGTCCACAGGAGGCAGGCAAGAAGACTGGAGCAGTTTTCTCACAGGTCTGCGATTCTGTTTTTCCCCAAGTACATCATGACCCCCCTCATCCTCCTTTTGAACAGGAGAGGGGAAGAAATGAAAGGCATGCCCACCTCTGTCACCTCCCCATTCCCTAATGCCTACCCTGAACATCATGAGCTGTTATCATTAGTCTTGGAAGGAGGGACTTGGGTTCTAGGCTGGTGTGGATAGCAAAGGAGAGGGTGTGAACCCCTCATTTGTCTCTCTCCTACCTGTCCCTTTTCCAGGAAGTTGTGGAATTGTTGGAAGACGAGTTTTCAGAAAGTTAGGACTGGCCAGATAGTTGAGTCCTAGTCTATGGGTGCATCATTGCCTCCCATACCAAACTTTTTTTTTATCCACAGTGTCCCTCCTCTCCATTTTGCAGTCACCATGGACTCAGGGACACTGTGCATGGGCTTCTCTGCCCTCCATCAAAAAACTTCCACCTTCCTCTTGTGGGCCCCCTCAGTTTTGCCCCCAGTTCTCAGCAAGGTTTCTTGCAACAAATGATTAGTTCTTCTCTTCTGACTTGTGGGGCTCCCTGCCACAGATAGCACCAGGCCTTGCCCAGCTGAACTCCATCTCTGTTTCATCTCAGTTCTACATAGGCTTCGCTCTTCCCGCTCGTGGAAGGGAGGCAGCTCAGGGACCACTAATGTGGGACCCTCTTGAGACACTTCCACTCTGATTCAGAAACACACTTCTACCTCTTTACTGTTAACTCCTACAGATACAGCCAGCAGTTTCTGGGCACTTCTCTCAGTGGGTGCATCATGCTGGCTTCTCCACTAGGGTTTCAGGACAAACTACCGCGGAACTGCCTCAGCCTCCTCCCAGTCCTTCCTCTCTCCCCCTTCTGTCTAGAAATCACTTTGATTTATCATCAGGAATTGAGCAGGTCCAAGACTCAGGCTTCTGCTTCAGCCCAGGCCACTACTCTTTGTTTGAGGTGAAAGCCTTAAAATGTACCTCCCTGGCCCTTGATTGGAAATAATGTGGAGTAGATAAGCATGTTTTGATTTAGGCAGGATAGCTTAGGATACCTTTTAAAAGACAAAACAAAACCAGATATAAAAATGTCTGGCAAGGTTAGAATCAGACCAGGTGATTTGCTTCTAAAAATTAGTTTCAGTGAGTCCCAGGGACTAATTAAGGTTTATTTTTAAGAGCGTCCACCTTGGTACGCACCCACCTCCTGCATGCTGTGCATGTTTTTGGGACTCGTATTGTAGGAAATGGTATGTGAGGATCCAAGCAGGACTCAGTGCTACCATTCTCCTGGTCTCTGGTCTTCATCACTAGACCCAGCAACCCTTCGCCACTCCCTGCCACCTTCCCGGCACCCTTCGTTTACAGAGGCAAATGGGCCTCTGGCCACAGAATATAAAGTCTGGGCTGTTAGAGGAGTCCCCTCCTCTCTGCTCCTTCCTTGGATGATCTCCCCATTAGTGATGTTGGGAAACTCATAGGAAAGGCAAAGCAACTATTTAAAACCTTGTAACTGGGGTCTTGCCCCTCCTTCCCTCCCCTTCTTCCTTTCATCCCGCCCCTTCTTTCCTCTTCCTTCAATGCCCTCACCACCCGTAAAGAACTTCCTTATCACTGTGAACTTTGCTGGCACAGGGGAACATCTGCCTTCACCTTTTTTTGGACCATAGCTACCCAGCTGTTTCTTAAACCTCTCTTCCCAAAATTAAAAAAAAAAAAAAAAAAAAAGCGCCTTATTGGCCTGGTTGTTCAAAGGATAAGAATAGCTTTATCCTATACTCAGTACCAAACCCACTTCAATACCCTTACTGAGGCCATGAGAGCCTGAGGGGCGTCTGCCCAGGAAAGGAGCCATGGCATGTGGCAGAGACCAAACAGGGACCAGGAAAAAGGGGTGATGTCCCCTTTCCCCACCACCACCTCCAAGCTCTGTCAGCGCTGAGCTACCCTGAGCAGAGGCCAGGCACCTCACGCCTTGCACAGTAGCTGGTCTGGGTTGAATGCAGTCCTGGGGGCCAGAGCACGACATACCCGGCTGTGTCAGCTCAAAGGATCTGTGCACATCTTCAAGAGGTGAGGTAGGGAGAGGAGCACCAATGAGTTTTTCCCCCCCAACCTTTTACAAATGGCATTTTGTTAATGGAAATCCGGGAAGCAGGTGTGATTACTTTTTTGCTCGTAGATATTGTCCTAAGTTGAAATTCTCCCACTGCCCTAAACTTTCCCTAGTAGCCTTTTAAATCCCCACCCCCCCCCCCTTCTTTTTGGTAGCTGTTTTCTCCACCCCCTTTCCACCTCCCCTCTTATCTAGGAGCTGTTTTTAAGCACGATTTTTTTTTAACAGTTTATATTGTACAGGATCAATATTTTGCTTTTTAACAAGGATATTTATGTAATAAGAAACTTTGCCTTAGGCAGGTGTTGGCCAGAAAAGTCCAGATTCCTCTGGGACCCCACCCTGGCCTCTCCTGGAGCTCTGAACCTGCTGTGGAAGGAATTGGCTGTGACCTTCACCACTGGAGAGTAGGGTGGAAAAGGGGTGTTCTGATGTTGACGGGAGAAGGATTCACCATGATGCTCTAGTGCCTCTGTGGAGGGATTTGGAAGAAGTACTCCAGTCCAGTTTCTTCGGATGTAAGCTGACTTCCTTAGCCGATTCTCCCCATATGCACCTCTCCACCTCAATGTTCGGCACTAGAACTCTTGAAACACCACTTCTCATATGCCTCCCTCCCTCCCAGTGGTCAAGGCTTTGGAGCCACCCTTTCGTAACGCCAGATTATTTAAAGAGAGAAAAATACAAGACAAAAACCTTCTAGCACTTTGTAAACACAGTGAATAACCTCTTGGAGTATTTTTGGCTTTATATAAAACAAGGTTTTTAATTGTAAAATATAAGTGCCATTAGAAAATGCACAGGGCATATCTTTGTTAAAGTAGATTTTTCAATGTTTTACAGAATTACATTTTCAAAAAAAGTTTTTATAATGAAGTTGTTTATTAAAAACTTCTGAATGATGTGTTTGGAAGTTGTGAACCTGTCTGATTGGGAAAGGGGTGGAGAGAGCCTGGGGAAGAATTGGAATCTCCAGACATCTTTACCATCCAAGGGGATGGTGAGTGTAGGCAGATAGTAACAACCCTTCACATTAGCACCTACAAACTTTGTACTTTGAAATGAAAGATCTTAATGGGATATCTTTGAGGTAAGTGGCATCACATCATAATCCTGGATGCAAGGGTCAGAAAAATCAAACGCGTTGCGGCCGGCCCCGTGGCCTAGTGGTTAAGTTCGCACACTCCGCTTCAGCGGCCCAGGGTTCAGATCCTGGGCCACGGACATGACACCACTCATTAGGCCATGTTGAGGCGGTATCCCACATGCCACAACTAGAAGGACCCACAACTAAAATATACAACTATGTACTGGGGGGATCTGGGGAGGAAAAAAAACTCGCTTAAACAATTAAATTTCTTAGAACGGAAAATGCCAGATGTAGGGTACTCTTTAGGTTAGGATTGACCCAGCGACTCAAACGTGGTTGGCCTTAGCATTCCTATTTCTCTCTGCCCTATCTTGTGCAGTTGTGACTTCATTCTCAGGCCCTACAAAGTGGCTTGTCCCTTTGTGTAGGAGTAGAATGCTGCCACCATTCCACACCTGTCATTCTCACACAGTGCCGACTATGAAAAGAAAGGGACCCTTTTCAGGCTCTCAGGAGAGGAGTCTTGTTACTCAGAAGCCCCAGTAAGCATCACCTATCTTATTGGGCTTGATGGGGTTCTGTGCCATCCCTAAACCAGTCACTATAAGCCAGTGATGACAAGGCTGAGACGAGGGGAGGAGGGATTTCTCAAAGGAAATTTGGGGTACTGTTAGAATGAGGAATGGATGCTGGTTGTTCAAGAAGACAGATGTCATCCACTGCCCAAGGTGCACAGCTGGTGATAGTTAGGACCTGACCTTGCTCACACTTGTGCCTACCCATTGGATTCAGACAGACTGTTAGGCTGACGTGTCTTCACCTGACGCCATTGCTTGGCCAGTCTTTAACGAAGGTAGTCATCACTGTCCTGGGCCCCATCTCTTCTACTGAGATTCTTCCATCCAGCGCTCAGGCTGAGCTAGCTTTTCTGTGGCTTGGAACCAGTGTCCATAGCCAAGCAGTGCAAGGCACTCGAGTCCAACCCAAGAGTCCAGGGAATGTTAACAAGTGTTAATATAACAGGTGTTTTGTGTACAAAGGCAGTGGGCTGGCTCTTCCTCTCTTTGACCTTCCATTTACTTGACAGATATTCACTGTCACCCCAATGAGTCGGATACCAGCTAGGGCCCCAAGGGAATCCACCTTGCCCTCTAGGGGGTGCATACCCTAGGATGGGCCTGGAGGCTCAGGGCTACCTTTCCATTGGATGGGAGGAGGCTGAAGGCTTTCTGTAGGAGGTGGCAAGGACTTCCAGATCGGGGATGGAGTGGGTATGGGCATTAGGTGTACTGACCTCTATAGGCCACAGGTTTGGGAGCTGAGAGGACAGAAGTGTGGATGCATTTGCAGGATCAGGGCTGCAGTGGCTGGTCCATCTTACCCTATCCAAGCGTAGACCCTGTACTTCAGACGAGTTCACATTTGTGAAATGTCTGGTACAGAGCAAGGGGTAGATCCCGGGCCTAGGACAAGGTGAAGCAATGTCCACCTTTCAGCCTACCAGCCTAGAAGGATCCACCTCACGTGAGGGAAACCAGACAGATGCCCACTTGCTCCCTGGTTGGCAGTGTTTGAGAGCTTCCCTTGCCCCAGATCCTTCTACTCTGACCTTGTTTCTTCCTTTCTTATAAATATTTGAGCACCTCCGTGTGCCCGACAATCACCATCATCTGCGGGGCCCAGTCTGAGTCTAGTCAGTCTGTGCAAGGGATACCTCATGACCCCTCTGCATACGGCTAATTTATCCTGTGCAAAGTTCCAAGGGTCCTACAGCTGTCCCAAAGCCGTAGTCGGGGGTGGGCGCCGGGCAGCTCCCACCTGCCTACCGCAAATACGCAGATACAGGCAACAGTAACCGCCTGGAGTGGTGGCTGTGATGGAAGGTTCTCTGTCCGTGACCAGGTTTGGGCCTGACCCCTGGTGCCTGCTGGGAACTGCTCTTTATTGGTACACCCCTGCACTTCACTCCACCTCCACGGCCAGCGCCCTACTAAGCTGGGGCCAGTCGTGTCCGGCGCCCGCGGTCGCACCCCCACCGGGCAGCCCCCTGCCCCTCTGCCAAGCCTCCAGGCCCCTCGACCCCCGCAGTCGGGGGACACTTGCAAATCACATCCGGAAAGGGGGGGCGCGAGGGGCGGAGCGCGCCCCCGGGAGGAGGAGACCGCATCTCCCCGCCTCCCGCCCGCGCTCACCGCCAGCCGCCGAGCCGTCCCTCTCGCGGAGCCTGCAGTGTCGCCCGTGCCCCGAGCCCCTGCAGGCCAGAGGCTCCCGCAGGTGATGGCAGACGAGGGTGCGAGGGACGTGGAAACTGCTGCGCGCCCGTCGCCCGGCCAGGCGCAGGGAGGGGGCGCGCCCCCGGGCCCCGCGGCTGGGGCCCGAGAAGCCGGGAGACGCGGGCACATCGACCCCGTAGCCGGCCCCGGGACCGCCTGGCCTGACCCGGGGCGCCGGGAAGCGGCCTCTGTGGCGACTGACCGGAGCCCGGAAAACGGCCTTATCGAAGATGAGGCCCCAGAAACCTGTGGTGCAGAGGGGTGGAGGGCTCGGGTTGGAGCTGGCGGGAAGGCCGAGGAAGTGACGACTAAGGAAGGCGCCATCTTCGAGGAGGAGGCAGAGGGAGAGGTGGAGAAGCAGCAAGTGGGAGAGGATATGGAGGTGGTGGAGAAGCTGGTGGAGGAAGAGAAGCTGGAGGTGGAGGTGGAGGCGGAGGCGCAGGAGGGCCTGGGGCCCCTTAACCTGGATGGCCCGGTTGTGGACCCACTGGAGGCCATTCAGTGGGAACTGGAGGCTGTGAGCGCCCACGCGGATAGGGCCTACCTGCAACTCGAGCGCAGGTTTGGGCGCATGCGCCGCTTGCACCTAGCCCGTAGGAGCTTCATTATCCAGAATATTCCTGGCTTCTGGGTCACCGCCTTCCTGAACCACCCGCAGCTGTCAGCCATGATCAGCCCCCGAGATGAAGACATGCTCTGCTACCTGATGAATTTGGAGGTGAGGGAGCTCAGGCATGCCAGGACTGGCTGCAAGTTCAAGTTCCGCTTTTGGAGCAACCCCTACTTCCGGAACAAGGTGATCGTGAAGGAATATGAGTGCAGATCCTCAGGTCGGGTAGTATCAGTTGCAACTCGCATCCGCTGGCACCGGGGCCAGGAACCCCCTGCTCTGGTACACAGGAACCGAGACACTGTCCGCAGCTTCTTCAGCTGGTTCTCACAGCACAGCCTTCCAGAGGCCGACAGGGTTGCCCAGATCATTAAAGAGGACTTGTGGCCCAACCCCCTGCAATACTACCTGCTGGGGGATAGGCCCCACAGAGCCAGGCGAGGCCTCGCCAGGTGGCCCACAGAGGCTCCTTCTAGGCCCTACAGGTTCCAGTCTGGCTGAGTCCTGCCCTGGGACCTGGCCCCTACATAAGGTTCCCTTCTGCCTCCTGTGGACCTGTGCTTAGGCCAGTGATGGCACCCTGCTGTCTGCTTTCTCTTCTCTGCACTCTGGCCCCTCTGGACATTCAGTGGATGCAGCTCCAAGATTGTGGGCTTCGTGGCCAAGCCCTTCTGTTTCCATGTGGCCTTCATGCATCACGTGACTGTCACTTGCCAGTGTCTACTCAAGCACCCAATGCTATGGACATGTACGGCCATCATCTTCATGTCCTGGACCTTTGATCATGGCCTTCCCACCCATTTTTGACATGGGCACCCACAAGTCATTGCTAGAAGGACCAGTGCCTCTTTGAGGCCTACTACTTCAAGGCTACAAGGTGCTGGGCTTCATATTTATGCTGGTCCTGCACACTGTGTGGCAAGCTGAGTCTCATCACCCAAGATGAAATGGGTGCACTTGGTGCTGGCTGTCAACCAGACTTGTACATTCCAGGGCCTCGGGACCACAGGCCAGGCTACTGGACTGTTGGGCATCTAGCAGAGTGGGCATGCAGCCAGCAGAAGGCTGCTGGGCGTGGGTGAGGTCAAGGGCATGAAGCAGTGGGCAATGCATTGTTTGTGACCACGCTGCTCTTCTTACCCCTGTGTTGATCCTACCTTGTGGCCTACTGTCAGCTTGCAGAGGTCTGTACCATCGCCCTTCTCGTGAGTTTTGCCCAGGCTGCCACTAATCTTGTCACCTGCTCCCAGGTCTATAAGGCCCTCAAGAACTGCCTGTGGACCCAGGTGGGCCACCTGCCAATGCACACAAGAGCTCCCAAACCCTCAGGAACTCTGCAGCACCGGCATATCTGGGCATTTGCTCAAGGCAAGGCAACAACGAGGTCCCTTCCAGAAGCCTACTACCCTGAGCCCGTCACTGGATTCACACAGAATCCAGCTCCACCATCTCCACCTGTTTTTAGGCCGCCAGGTTGGGGGTGCTGGGGAGGGGTGTTTCTGGTCATGTAGGCTGTCTGCACCTGCCTAGATCGCACATCTTTTTATTTTCTTTAAAGTGACAGCTCAGAAACAGAAAATAAACTGAAGCAGCAAGGTTCTTCACAGACAGCTGAGGAGACGGCTTTCTTGTTGGCTTTGCCTGTCTTTGGTTGACTGCAGAGGGGGAGGTTGTTTTCTGCTACCCAGGCTCTCTTTGCCCGCTCTGCTCCCATGCTCCGCCCCCGTCAGCAAGGCCTGGGATCTTTAAGGGGGGAAAGAGCAGGGCTGCTGAACAGAGAGACCAAGACGTCTGCCTCCCCAGGGGAGGAGATAGTTCACTGTTTTTGTTTCGTGCTGTGTCATTTTAGACTAACTTTGGCCCCAACTCTACTTTCTTCTTCCAGCGGGTCCAAACCTCCCCCATGGGATCCTGTAGGTATAAGAGCCTAGCTGCCCCCACCAAGTCCCCCTCTGCAGGCTTTCAGGACTGTCTCCATTTAATTGTGGGGGTCACCATATCCAGGCCCCTTCCCATGGAAGGCCTTGTCTTCTGCTCCCCAGGCCCTGGGGAGACCTTGACACAAAATAAAGGAGCAAGTCCTCTCAGCAGGGGAGTGCAGGAGGGCCAGAGCCAGCCAGAAAGGCAGAGATGGCTGAGAGTCCATGGGGAGGTGGGAGGAGAGCCCCTTGATTCTTCCTAACTTTTCTTTTGTGAGGGAGATTGGCCCTGAGCTAACATTCATTGCCAATCTAACTCTTTTTCCTTGAGGAAGATTGTCACTGAGCTAACGTCTGTGCCAATCTTCTATTTTGCATGTGGGATGCCTCCACAACATAGCTTGAGTGGTGTGTAGGTCTGCACCTGGGATCTGAACCCACAAACCCTGGGCCACTGAAGCTGAGCGTGTGACCTTAACCACTACACCACTGAGCCAGCCCCACTTCCTAACTTTTTTGATTGACCAGTAGGTTTTTAAAATGAGAAGAATAACAGAACACTGCAACTTTAGAGGCTGTCTCAGTCCAGGTATGACCTTGTGTATGTAGAAAGTTACTGCTATATATAGTTTTTCATTTTGCTGCTTTTAAGGAAGACCCTAGGCATCCCCTTCTCTGGTTCTTCAGACGGGGGAAACTGAGCTGTCCACGCCTGCTTGTTGCTTTTAGTTGAGAACATTTATAAGAATGTCAGTGTAATCTTTCTCTGCCATTTGGAAACTTTGTAGCTATTCGGGATTGTAATCAAGTTGTTGTGGTCTGTTAATATCACCCTGTACTTAGAAGTAGTTTGAATAGGGTGGTTTTGTAGGACTTAAGACCGGAAATTGTTCCCATGTTCCTCATGTTTTGTGAGGATAACCTCCAAAAATAAATCTGTAACTCTGATGGTCTTGATTCTGAGCCCCAGTGGCCACGTTGTGATTGACATTGCTGTAACTGACATCTCTGCTTCTAAACAGAGTATTCATGAGGTGCCTTTGTCCAGTTGGAGGAGGAGTCGGCACTTTGTCTTCTGTATGCATGATGAAAAAATAAAAACCTTTCAGTCTGGGGAAAAAATAACTGAGAACATGTTACTCCCCCCATCCAAAATCCTCCATTGGCAGGCGAAAAAAACCCTCCTAAGTCCTTATCGTGGCTGACAAAGCCCAGCATTTTCTACTCCATGCAGCCATCTCCCATCACTCCCCCTCACTCCCCCACACTCGCCTCTCTGCTGCTCCTTAAACAAACTTTGCACTTTCTAACTTCAGGGTTTTGGCACTTGCTTTTCTCTCTCTGGAGTTTGCTTCTTGCAGATATTCTCATCGCTGGCTCCCTGAGTTTCCAGGCCTCAGTCAAATGCTTCTTGAGAGGCCTTCCCTGCCTGGCCTGTCTGTAGAGTCACCACGGACCCCTTCCCGTCTCTTCTTCCCTTCCTCTCATGATTTTCTCCATGACACTTGTAACTCTGAGGTGATCTTGTTTTCTTACCTTCCTTCCCCTCCAACATGTGTCAGGAGAATAGGGACATATCTGTCTGCTGCTTTGTCCCACGTGCACCTCAAAAGTGACTTGTGTGAGCGAATGACTACCAGCTATGTCAGAGTGTTGTGCTGGGCCCTGACAGTGTGGATCCTGCCCAGAGGATTTCAGTTGGGCAGAGAAGGGTGGGGGCAACGAAGGGTGACCATATAACTTGTCATCCAGCTGGAACACATCTGGGCGTGAAAGGGACACTACTAATAATTAAACCAGGACAAGAGGCCTAACTGAGATATAACAGTCACCCCAAAGAGACAGCACCCACCAAAGTCCAGCTTGGCATACAGCTCATCCACACTGGGTGACGTGGGATCAGAGGATGGAGACTTCTCTGAAATGGACCCTGGACCTGGGCTTTGAAGCCTGGGCCGTGGTCTAGAAAGGGGCTGGAGAAGGGAATTCCTGACAGAGCAAACAGCACGATCAAAGGCGCTGGGATAGAAAATGCATGATGTGTTCAGGGCACAGCATGTGCCCTAGGTGTGATTGCTGGGCAGAAGGAAGGCTGTTGGGGGCTCAGGCCGTTTTCTGGAGATAGGAACTCTGAATGCAAAGTTGAAGCATTATCTCGTGGATAATGGGGAGGGGTATCAGATGTGCTTCAGAGATGGGAGAGCTCACAGGGCAGCTGGAGGCAAGGGGTGGGGAGTGTCTGCAACTCTGGCTCTCTAATATTTTCAGTTTGAATCTTATCCATCTGTCCAGGCTGCAGCTCTTCCAGGAAGCCCTCCATGATTGCCCCAGCCCACAACAATCTTTGCCATCTCCCAAGTACAGCTGAGAACCCGAATTTTGGACACCAGTGCCTAGCTGGACTGCACCCTCTGAGTTGCTCTTTCATGCTAAACACTTGTCCCTGACGCTCCCAGGGGGGTTCCTGGCGATCCAGGAAGCTGGCACCCCATGTGGTTTGCCTGCCCTGCACCTGGTGATTGGCAGGTGCACTTTGGCTCCTGCAGCCCAAATGTGGGTCCAGCTGCATCCTACACGTCCTTAGGCCCTAGACAATGGTGCTTACAACCCAGCGCTTACCTGATCTTTCTGCTGCATGATCAGTGGCGTGCTTCCTTCACACTGTGACTGACTTCACAACTGTGTGTCCCAGCCGCCCTTCTGGGACGTGAGTCTCGTTCTCAGAACCCAGTCCTGCTGGCTCACTCGTTTGGTCCTGAGTCTCTCATTTGTTTATCCACACATCTTAGCACCTGCTCTGCACTGCGCACTGGGGGCACAAGGTGACTCCATTCAGATCTCTGCCCTCAGTGGGCTTAAGAGTCCAGTGATGTGGCTGAAAACAGTGATAACCACCGAAATTTAGTGAGCACCTACTGTGTGCCAGGGGCTTGTACAGATACAGCAGCCAGAGTGGCTCTCTAGACTTGAGTTGGGCCAGGTCTTTCCTGCGCTCCAGACCCTCCAACGGCTCTGAGTGCATGCCGGAGGAAGAGCCAGGGGCTCTTCACAGCCTGCAAGACCCTCAGGACCTGATCTCGCCACCTCTCCAACCTCATCTCCCACGCCTCTCCTCCTCCAGATCACTTTGCAGCAACACCAGCTCCTGCTAGCCTTCAAACCTGGCTCACGACCCGGCCTGGGACCTGCTCCATACTTGCATGGCTGGCTCCTCGGCTCATTAAAGTTTCTCAGCTCACCTGTCACGATTTCACCTCTTCTGGGAGGCCTTCCCTGACCACCCTTTCTAAAAACACCGGGTCGCTCTCCCTCCCCCTTCTCTGATTTGGATTTTGTTATACTACTTACAACCACCTGACGTTATCTTGTATATTCACTTATCCATCTGCCCTTTTCTCTACGCTCGTGGGGACTTTGTTTTAGTCACTCCTGAATACCGCTCACCTGGAATAGCACCCGCACAGCTGGGGTCTCAGAAACTTGGTGAAATGACTGATTGCTTCACACCTTCGAGGTTAAGAAGGGTCTTCCAGGTGGCGAGAGGAAGACTCTCTCTAGGGATAGGAACTCTGTATGGCCCCAAACAGCCCTTTCCAGCAGCTTCTGGAATGGAGGCGATGTCTCTGGGCCCATTCTGTCCCTCCCACAGAAAGACGGCCGCCTGGCTTACACGTGCTCCGAGGGTGGAGGGAGGAGGGCAGGGTGAGGAGGGGCTTCCTGCTCTCGTGGGAGAGCAAACGAGAGCCTCTGAGCCCAGGGTTTTGCTCACCTCTGCTCTCAGGGGTCTGCCCTGTTCACTTGGCCTGGGAAGGAACTTTGAGCAAGTTCTTTTCAATCAGAAAAATCTGTCCAGAAACTATAGCAAATAGCTGTTACCTGTAACCACCCTGATTACGGCTTGGGGGACTTGGATATTTTCTTTCAAGGACATGATTTCAGCACAAAAAGTCAAGGAAGTCTCTGGTATCTGCTTGTCTTTGCTCAGCAGCAGAACTAAAGGTTGACTTGGGTTGGCGGACTTTGAAGCCCCCACCCCCTAGGCCCCACCATCAGAGCTGACTCAGGACCTCAAGGGGACAGCACAGAGGTGGAGCAGGCATCAGCTGGAAGGCTCCTGATTCCTCACTGTGTGGCCTGGGGCAGTCTTTTCACAGCTCTTAGCCCCAGTTTCTCATCTAAAGGAGAACTGGGAATCCCTTAGCAGAAGGAAAAAGTCCCTTCAAGGTGCCTGTCCCTCCACATAACACCTCCGGCCCTCCCGGTGGCTAGCTCGGCGATAATGCTTTTGGCTGCATCTAACAGAAACTCTAACTTTAATTGACTTAGAGATGTTTTTCCTTCTGTGAATATCCAGAAGTGAGATGGGCTTTGGGGCTGTTTGATTCAGCGGCTCAATGATGTCTTCAAGGACTTGGGCCTTCTTCTGTGATCTGTCACTCTTCCTGTTGGTTCCATCTTCAGATTGGTGCCAAGATGGTGGCAGTAGCTCCAGGAGTCACTTTGGCAACTCCAGAGAAGGTGAGTTGTGTCTTCCCAGGCCTCCCTTAAAATGGAGGAAAGCTTTCCTAGGAGGCACTCTAGACTTTCCAGGGCCTGCCTCTCGTTGGCTAGAACTGGGTAACATGTCCACTCTTGAATCAGTCATTAGCGAGGAGGATCACAGTACCATGACTTGCTTGGACCAAGCATTAGTAGTGAAATGGATGTCTGCCCACAATGTCCAAGGAGATAGCTAAGACCATCATCCCTAGGAGCTCAGTCCTAATTCGGCCCTTCTGTGTGACCTCCCAGATGGCACTTCCACCCCACGATGGCCCTCAGGGTTAGAGGGTGCTGACTTCTGGGCTAGCATAAGTCCAACTGCAAGGTTTCTGGACCTAGAGAGTTCCTTAAGTCCAGCCAAGTCACTGCCAACTAAGCTTCCCAGGAGTCAGGCCCTTTAGACTCACCTTGGAGGGTGAGGGAATGATTGAGCGCCTACTGTGTGAGTGACCCTTTCACGTGCAGAACTCACACAGTCTTTCATAGAGACCCTGCGATCTTACAGGTAGAAAAGGTGGCAGTAGAGACTTCTGCTTTTAGCCAAGATGGAATAACAGAATCAGATTATCCTCCCACCTGAAACAAGCAGAAAAACCAGACAAAATACATGAAACGGTGGTTTTCAAGGCTCTGGACATTGACCAGTAAAGGACAGGGATCTCAGACGGGAAACAAGCCAGGTAAGTGCTGTGATAGCCCAGCTCACTACCTCGAGAGTTTTCAGGCTGCAGCACAGGGAGGGGGACTGAAGTCCCTGAGTTGAGGAGGTGGTGCTGAGAGTCTGGGGAGAACAAGGTGATACGAGTTCATAGAAGAGAAGACCAGAGTGAGCTGCGCAAAGAAAGCCCTGGAGATCTGCAGAGGGTGCCCTTGGGTATTCGTCAGAATATGAATCAGCACAATATGTGAGGAAACAGCAGAGGCCAGGTCAGAGCACAGGGAGGGTTGAAGGGGACAGTGCCTGGCGCTCACCTGAGTGGGGAACAGTGTCTATTCCCACCAGCCACGGCACTGGGGAGATGATCATAGGGAATTGGGGAGAATATGCAGAAAGGTCTTGCCTCAATTGTGGCCAATAATTAGGCCTAGAATGAGCACTGCTCTAGCATTGCCTAAAAAATCTTATGAGCAAGACCTGAAATGATTAAGCTATTTCCAAGTCATTTAACTGTCCCAGAACAAAGCTCAAAAAGATTTACAGGATTACAAAAATATCCAGCACATGGGGCCAGCCGGGTGGCGCAGTGGTTAAGTGCGCAAGTTCTGCGTCGGCGGCCCCGGGTTCGCCGGTTCGGATCCCGGGTGTGGACATGGCATTGCTTAGCAAGCCATGCTGTGGGTAGGCGTCCCACATATAAAGTAGAGGAAGATGGGCACGGATGTTAGCTCAGGGCCAGTATTCCTCAGCAAAAAGAGGAGGATTGGCAGCAGTTAGCTCAGGGCTAATCTCCCTCAAAAAAATAAAATAATAATAATAAAAAAATGTGAACCTATATACTGAGGACTACAAAATATGGCTGAGAGAAACTAAAGAACTAAGTAAATGGAGAAATAGCACTTGTACATGAGTCAGAAGACTCAACATTGTTATGATGTCAATTCTTCCCAAATGATCTACATAGATTTAACAGAATCCCAAATGACAGTCCAGCAAGTGTTTTTGTAGAAATTGACAAGATGATTTTAAAATTCATATGGAAATCAAATGGCCTAGAAACTCTGAAAAAGAACAAAATTGGAGAGCTAACAACACCTGATTCTAAGAATTATTATAAAGGTACAGCAATGAAAAGTGTAATATTAGCATAAAAGTAATCAATGGAACAGAGTGGGAATTCCAGAAATAAATCCACAAATATATGTACAACTGGATTTTGTCAAAGGCACAAAGGCAAAGGAGAAAAGATAACCTTTTCAACAAAGAGTGAAAAAATGAACTTGGGGGGCCGGCTCCGTGGCCGAGTGGTTAAGTTCGCGTGCTCCGCTGCAGCGGCCCAGGGTTCGGATCCTGGGCGCGGACATGGCACCGCTCATCAGGCCACGTTGAGGCAGCATCCCACACCCCACAACTAGAAGGACCTGCAACTAAGATATACAGCTGTGCACAGCGGGGGTTTGGGGAAATAAAGCAGGAAAAAAAAAAAAGAACTTGGATCCATACTTTGCACCATATACTAAAATTAGCTCAAAATGGATCATAGACCTAAAGGTAAACCTAAAACTGTGAAACTTCTAAAAGAAAACAGAGGAGGAAATCACCGTGAACTTAAGTTAGGGAAAGATGCCTTAGATATGACACCCAAACCAAAATCCATAAAAGAACAAACTGATAAATTGGACTTCTTCAAAATTAAAAATTTCTGCTCACTTAAGAGAATGGAAACACAAGCCACAGACTCGGAGAAAATCTGTGCAAAGCAGAATATGTAAAGAACTCTCAAAACTTAATAAAAAACCTCCAAGGAACTCAATAAAAAATGGGCAAAAGATTTGAACAGACATTTCAGCAAAGAAGATATATGGATGACAAATAAGCACATGAAAAGTTGCTCAACAATAATTTGTCACTAGAAATATGTAAATTAAAATCACAATGAGAGGCCGGCCCGGTGGCACAGCGCTTAAGTTCACACGTTCCACTTCAGCAGCCCAGGGTTCGCCGGTTCAGATCTCAGGTGCAGACATGGCACCACTTGGCAAGCCATGTTGTGGCAGGCATCCCACATACAAAGTAGAGGAAGAGGGGCACAGATGTTAGCTCAGGGCCTGTCTTCCTCAGCAAAAAAAAGGAGGATTGGTAGCAGATGTTAGCTCAGGTCTAATGTTCCTCAAAAAAAGAAATCACGAGATGCTATTATGCACCTGTTAGAATGGCTAAAATTAAAAAGATTAAGCATAGCAAGTGTTAGGATGTGGAGTGACTGGGAACTCTCATATAATGCTGATGGGAATATAAAATGATAACAACCACCTTGGAGAAGAGCTTGGCAGTTTAGCTTATACACCTACCACACGACCCAGCCATTTCACTGCTTCACTTATTCACAGCAATTTTATTTGTAATAGCCAAAACCAGAAACAACCCAAATGTCCATCAGTAGATGAGTAGATAAACCAATTTTGGTATAGCCATATAATATAATGCTACTCAGAACTAAAAGGGAATGAACTGATATACAGAACAATATGGATGAATCTTAAAATTACAATGAATGAAAAAGACAAAAAACAGACTGACTCTATTTATATATAAAGCCCGAGGAAATGCAAACTCATCTATAGTGACAGAAAGTAGATCAGTGGTTTCCTAGGGATGTGAGAGGCTAGAGGCAGGATTACAAAGGACATGAGGACACTTGGGTTGATGGACATGTTCACTATCTGGATTGTGGTTATGGTTTCATGGTGTACATATATGTCAAAATCTCAAATTGTGTTTGTCAATTATAGATTTTATACACACACACACACACACTATACGTAAATACATGTACATAACATTCTTTAAAAAAAGGCAGCTATAGCAGTGGTTGGAAGAACAGGCTTTGGAGTCTGGCTGCCTCAGTTGACTACTACCCCAGCACCACCTGGCATGGGACCCCCAGCAGGCTACTTCAACCACCTGGGGCCTCAGTTCCCTCCTCTGCGAAAGGGGACTAATATCAGGACATGCCTCAGAGGATGATATTGAAGATTAAATGGACTACAACACAGAAGCGTCTGGAACATGGCATGCATTCCATGGATGGTGATCAGCACCCTGCTCAGCAGAGGAAACAGGCTTGGAATTGGAGGGGGTGGGGTATATAGGCAACTGTTGTTTTTGTTTGCTTTGCATCCCTTACCGTGGGAAATTGCTCTTTCCTCATCACTCATTCCGAATGATCCTTGTGGGGCTGGAATTCACAGTATCCAATACCCTTGGAGTATGCAGCCCGTATTAGTACTCTGTCCCTCTGGATCTAGTGACTGGTCCAAGATGTGCAAACAGCAACCAAGCTGGGCACATCAGAGACTTTTCCTGGGATTCATCTACGCGGAATATACTGAACTAGGGAGGGAGGTGTCTTTTTCCTCTGGGTTTCCAAAATGGCTAATGTAAGCCTGGAACGATCTGTGCCGTGCCCTCCCCACTGCCCCCATAGGGAAGGAGACTGTTGATAATGGGACAGAGTGGGCGAGAGAAGCACAGTGGAGAACGGGAGAATCCTAAGGATGTCCTTTGAGTCCCTGGAACCATCTAGACCTGAAGCCAAACCACTCCTTTTCTTGACGACTTACGCGACAATCAATTCCCCTTGGGGCTTAAGCCAATTTGACCTTTGTTTCTACTGCTCACAATTGAAGGAGTTCCATGACAGACAGGTCAAGTGAGTTGGCAGTAAAATATAAGAGCTGGGAATCTAAAACCAGGCCTCACCGCTCCCAAAGCTCACACTTGATCGCCGTTTCCTACTTGTGGGACCGGGGGCAAATGCCTGTGATTCAGCATGGAGGGGCCGAGCAGACGGCAGAGGCTGCGACCTGCAGCAGGCAGGGGAACAGCAGTGGCCTGAGCCCTAGAAAGCCTGACGTGAGACTGAGCTTGGAGGGAAACCACTCAGCTCAACCATTTGGGGAAGCTGTCTCACCTCAGACCCCTAACATTTGCAAGAGCTTCAAGAGACATGACAACAGGACAACGGCATATTTATTTACAACTGGACCAAAAAAAGGCATACAGGCATTTTTTAATTAAAAATAATAATGATGATGATTAAAAAAGTCAGAAAAATCGATGATGTTTGAACCTTTTATGAGTTCATTTCCCTACTCCCCCCAAAAAAGAGAATCTCTTAGGGAAAAAATCCAAGATTTGAATGAACGAAAGACTCCATCATCGTACTCTACTGCTTGGGTTCCCTTTTCTCCAACCTGATTCTTGGTGGACCCCGCCTGGTGCTGCAGAGTCACTGTGAGGCAAGGTTGAGAAGTTCACTGGTTTAACTGGCAGAGCTGGTAGGGGCTGCTGGGAGAGTCTGGGGGGTGAAGGGGGTGGGGTGTGTTCCTAGCTTAACCAGCATCCTGAGCTTTGTCTTGTGGTGGGAGTTCCAAAGGCGCTGCAGCAAGGGTGAGTGGCTGTTACTTAAACCCTGACCCCAGGGTGGGTTTGGTCTCTTGCAACTTAAGAGCAAATGTTTGTGACATGCACCGGTAGGCAAGGGGTTGGGAAGAGCGGGCGTTGATGGCGGAGCCAGGCCTGCCACATTAGCTCCCTCTTTCTAACTTGGGCTCCTTACCTACTCCTGGGAATTGGGGAAAGAATTGCGGAACTTACCTTCCATCCTCCTTCTCAGAAGCAGTTTTCTGGGTGTCCCCAAAAGGAGGTAAGAACTCAGATGGGAGGTGGAGATGGAGGGGATGGGTCTGGCTAAAAGAGCTGTGTATGGGCACTGAGGCTGGCGGATGTCAGGGAAAGTAATGACTCTTGCCAGCCACCTAAAGGAGGGGATCTGAGGTCTCCAGGCCTTGCTCTGCCCTGGAAGTGGGGGAGGAGAGGGCCCGCCACGAGCAGCAACCCACCGAGGAAAGGGTTGGGGAGCAATCCTGAGGGGTGAGGACCCTCAGCGCACAGACACTTGGCTTGGCGCTGGAAATACTTGGCCCAGATCCAGGGTTTCTTGGCACGAAAACAGTTCACTGCTAGTCTCTTCTCTGGTCCAGCAAACTCCCACTGCTCTGAGCAGGCGTGATTCCTGCTGTCCTGGGGCACTTGGCCCCCAGTACTTCCAGGGGCTTTCCTTGTAGCAACCAAGACTTGGGCTCGCTCCCAGTGACAGGATGACTTGGAGGCAGCCCTGGGAGGAGGCTGGGGAGGAAAGAGGGGAGGCAAGGGGCTGGTAGAGGCTGGTTGGCACTGAGGATGCATGTCCGGGCTGGAGCTGTGCTTTGTTGTGGCATCAATGGTGAGGATGGGCGGTGAGAGGCTTGGAAACCTCACTGAAGCCCCAGAAGGCCCGGTGTTTCCTCTTCCAGTTAGTCGTGGGGTGGCCAACAGCCCTGAGGAACTGAGGTGGAGACAGTGACCAAAACCCAGTGTCTTGGTGGATTTATCCATCCTGGATCCATTTCTTAAAAAAACTAAGGAAAAAAACCCCAAACCAAAATAAACCTGAATAAACAGGTCCGAGAGTTCCTGCTGGAGGGAACTTTTTTAGCACTGAAGAAAAAGCAACCCACAAAAAATCTCATCCCCCACAGAACTGGAATAAGATGATGAAGAAAAATGCAAGATGTATCTACAGGCCCTCCCACCCATCACACAGCCCCAGGATCCAGGAACACTGTGCCAGGAGTTACATTCCAAATGAGCAGGAGTATTTTATTTTACGTGCCTGCAGTTCCCCACGCAGAGTGGCTTCCTGTCTGTGGACGGAGTGGGCCTGGCCATGGTCCACTCCCATCAGTCTATCTTTACAGCAGCGTAGATCTTGCGGACAAACATGTAGGCTGCATAGAAGCCGATGGTGCCCGTAAGGAGCCAGAAGGACAGGACCATGAGGGCCGTGTAGCCAAAGTAGAGGAGAGAGGGAATGAACTCGACGATGTCCAGCTGGGGCACGAGCAAGGGAGAGAAGAGAGGGGTAGATGCTTAGCGCCAGCCTGCCATGGCCAACTGAGTCCCCCCACCCCGCAAACTGATCTTGTGGTGAAGCTGAGCCTGGCAAGGGGAAGGGCTTGCTCCAGGTGGGGCTCAGAGCCACGGTGAGTCTTCATTGGTACCAGGGCCTGCACATCATCTTGGATGCTCACAACCACCTATGGTAGGTTATTAACCCATTTTAGGGGAGTGAAACAACACCCAGCCAGGAAGTAAAAGGAGCTGGGATTTGAACCTGGGGCTAGGGGGCTGGGAGTCCAAGGCCCAACTCCACTGAGCCAGGCCACTTCTCGTGGGGGTAGGGGTCTTCCTGGGGAAGGGCCTGGAGGTTCACTGGGAGACAGGTGTGACATCAGGGGCCAGAGCCAGAATGCCACAGGGAGGAACAGTCACAACTCTGTCACTTCTTCACCTTCCCCAGTCCCCAGAAGAGCAAAGGGATACTCCTGGATGGCTGGAGGAGCAGTCAGGGAGTCGGGGAGAGGAGAGAGGCATCTAGAGCTCCCAGCTTAAGAACCAGAGCGCCACCACGAGCCTGCCTCAGCCTACAGTCCTCTGCCCTCAAGAACACTTCTGCCACCTTTGTTAACATCTTTCGGGGAGTTCTATCTTGGAGCATTCTGGACTCCTTTGTAGAGTCAGAGGCCTGGGCAGGGATTCTAGGATCTGTGCCAGGGTGCTATTTGCCAGGCCAAGTGGAACTAATCCGGAAGCATGGCATCAAGACCTGCCCAGCACACCAGGGCCCGAGTTGGGGCTGTTCTAGGGCTCATGGGCTGATGCGGTCACCAAATTCCAGAAGCCCAGAAGAACAATAAAGGTTAGTGTTTGAGACTCTCTCCCTAAGGCCAAATATCCTCAAACTGGGGATGAAGGCCACATTTTCACGCTCAAACCCCCATCTTGCCTTATAAGCTTTCTCATGGCTTATAGGTGAGATGGGGTGATGGTGACGGGGTGGGGGGGGGGGAGTAGGGGACAGAGTAGGGGTAAATACTCCTGTGGTAAAACCAGGAAAGGGACGAGGCAAAAAGGCAGCACTGGGAAGGCCCATAGAGTTTAGACAGGCCGAGGCTGCCACTTTACAGACAAGGCTCTGCGGCCAGAAGAGATCTTTAGGGCAGAGAAGGAAGACTGGGGCAGAGGGAGGAAGGACAGGAGGCTGTGGCGTGCCCCCGGGGGCAGTGTTGGAGGCTACGATAGCTTGGCTTTGTTTGCCCAACACTGCTTTCTGTCTTCCTTCTTCCAGGTGTCTTGGGGCACCCACTCCCTACTCCGTGGTCCTGTTGGGGCTGTCAGTCCTAGTGCAAAACCTAAGCTAGTCAATCAGAATACACCATCCTACTGGACCTGAGGAACGGTGAGCGACGGCATGTAACCCTGGCCATGGAGTGTCTTCCCTGGGAGTGATAATATGACGGCAGAGGAAAGACATTCTTTTAGCTCTAGGACCTTGAAGCTGAGAAAATGAGGACACTAGGGCTGCCACTGGCCATCTTTCTACTTTGTGGAAAGATCCTGCCTGCAGACTGAAGCCAAGAAAACACACACAGAGCTGAGGCGTGGACAGAGATGCTGACGTCATTTGAGGTGCTGGCTCTGACGGTGCCTGAAGCTAGAACTCCAACTTCTTAAACTTTTTAGTTATATTAGCCAATACATTCTCCTTTTGCTTAAGCCAGATGGAACTGGGTTCTGGTCATTTTCCACTCACAAGAATTCTGATTAGGATGGGCTGTGGAGGAGGGAAATTAGATTTTTTCTTGATGATTCCAGGAATAAGACTACAGTCTGAAGATGAGAGCTGGGGGAGGCAGATCTCAGTCTGAATCAAGGAAGACCTTGATAGTAACAGAGCCATCCAAAGAGAATGCAAGTGTCTGCTGTCACTGCGCGTGCTAAAGCAGGGGTCAGCAAAGCTTTTCTCAAAGGGCCAGACTATAAACTGTTCAGGTTTTACAGGCTAATATGGCCTCCGTTCAAAACAATTAAACTCTGCCATTGTAGTGTGAAAGCAGCCATAGAAAATATGTACATGAACAGGCATGGCTATGTTCTAACAAAACCCTATTTACAGAAACAGGCTCGCTGGCCCTGGGCTACAGTTGGCTGACCCGTGAGCTAGATGATCACTTGTCACTGTTGGAGAAAAGGGGGCACAGTTAGCACACTGGAAGCAGGGGTGGAGCACCGCACCAAATGATCCTTACAGTCCTTTCCAACCTGACATATTTGGGAAAGGGCATTCCAAGCTTCAACCAACTGACACAGGACTCCAGTTTGGAGACCCAAAGTACAGCGAGTGAGACCCAGTCTTCAGTGCTAGCCTCAGAGGTGGGAGGTCCAGAGAGAGACCCCACACTCCTCTCAATGGCCCATCCGGTTTATGTGTCATGCATGAATCTACCAAAACTGCTATGAGGACCTGGCTGTATTCTTGGTAATGCCATTCTGTGGGGACAGTGAGCTCTGTGAGTGTACTTGAGTTCCTCAATTTGGATGATAAAGTCTATTGCAGCATTTTCTGCTTTTATCTTTATCAACTCTCCTCATCTACTTTCTTTATTCTTTCATTTTATTGTTTGTTTTTTCCAGCTTTTTGAGGTGAATACTGTATTATCAGTCTCTCTTACTTCCTATTAAAAGCACTGTCAGGTGACATATTTCCTTTAAGTTCTGCTTTGACTGTGTCTCTCAGGTTTTGCATACAATATTCTCAGTGTCATTTATCCTGAAGCTTTTCGCTTCCAAACATATAGAGCAGAGATTCTCTCTTTCCTAAAAAGATGCATGTTCTAGAGCAGAAACAGTTCTAGAATTGCTTTGGTCTTCCCCATTCCTGTTGGGAAAGCAAGATTCAGACACATGGGCTTCCCCCCAGCACCCTCCTCTCCACCGTCCTGCCCCAAAAGGGCTAGGGGGCCCCTGCATGCAGGGTGGTACCTTGTTAACAAAGTAAAAGATGGCATAAACCAGGACGTAGAATGCAGATCCCCCCGAGACCAGGAAGTTCCTCCACCACCAGCGGTAATCCTGAGGAGGAGACAAAGAAGAGTCATTGCCATCTCCAGGCAGAACCTCTTCCTGCCAAGCTTTGCCGTTGCCTGAGGAACTGAAGATTCTGGGTGAACACAGTAACATTTGGGGTGGTGGGAATGTTTTATATCTTGACTGTGATGGTGGTTACACAACTGTATGCATTTCTAAAAACTCAAAGAACTGTAAACTAAAAAGGGTGAACTTCACTGTTTAAAATTATACCCCAATCTAAAAACATCAACAATAAAAGAACAGTACTAACAACTACTAACGTTTCTTGAGCAAATGCATACCATGTGCCAGCCAGCATTCTAAGTGCTACAAATGAATCAGCTCAATCTCATCCTCGTAGCAGCCCTCTGAGTTAGGTCCCAGTGCTATCCCTGTCACACGAGGAAGAGAGGAAGGCAGCGAGGTAAGCAACTGCCCAAGATCCAGAGCTACTGAGAGAGGAGCCAGGGTTTCAGCCCAGGCCATTTGTCCCAGAGCACTTGTTCTGCTCACTCTCCTAAGAGTTAGTCCCCAGGGGGAGGGCAGGTCACTCAATCTGCATCAGCTGTTGGGGAAACCACTACTCGAGTAGACTTAGTATTGACAAATCTACTGTCCCTTTCATCAAATCGAGGTGACTTCTCCACACAATTATGCTGTAAGGTAGGGATCATTAACTCCAGTCTAAAGTTGAATAAATGGAGGCTAGGAGAGGCGAAGTGACATACTTGCCCAAGACCTCACGGCCAGAAGAGGGGGGACCACATCGGAAATGCAGACAGCCTCACTGACCCGTTCAATGCTCCCCCCACCCACAACTCCTGGGCCCATTTCCCTCACCTCTGCACACAGCTGGAAGTACACCATGACGATGCTGATTTGTGAACAGGACACCACCAGGATGATGAAGACGAGGAACAGGAAGCCAAAGAGGTAATAGAACTGATTTTCCCAGATGGCCTGTGGACACACCACAGCTGGCCTTCAGCTAGCCTGCCTCCACTCAGTGGCCCCTTCCCCTGCCACACCCTGCCACCAGGGCAGGAATGGAGATAGCATCATGACACCATTGGGGTCTGTGGGCCTGGCATGTGGCTCTGACTGGTCCCTTATCCCTGGAGCAGAGGGTGAGCCAGGCTGTTCTTAGGGAGGGGCTGAGGTATGGCTGACCCTGTGATGGGGGGGCCCCAGCCTGAACTCAGCAGCTTGTGGAAAATAATGAACGGCTCTGAAGAGCCCTCCTGCCAATTTTACCCTGGCACCCCTGGGACAGGAGTAACCATCACAAAAACAGTTACAATTTAACAAACAGTTTCTGAACCTCAAGCACTGCACCTTTTATAGACATTAGTGCAATCCAGCCTCACAATAACCCTGAGAATTATGGATCATTCCCCCTGCTTTCCTGAGACTTCTGAGTAACTAGACAGGTAAAGATGTGCCCGAAATCAAAGCAGATGCCACAATGATAATGGTGGTGACTGACCGCAGTAATACCGAAGTGGCTTCTATTTACTGGACCCTTGCCACACACCAGACCCCAGACACATGGCATATCTCATGTAACCATCCAAGATGTCCTGAGGGGCGAGACTGGTATCTCATTTCAAGGTGAAGCATGGGAGCTCCAAGAGGTTACACGGCCCACCTGAAACTTCACAGGCTTAGGAGGCAGAGCACCTAAGAGGAGGGGGAGGGGTCAGACTAACGTGGGAGAAGGCTGGCTGTGTGAGGGGCGGGGGAGCAGGCGGCGGCACTCACACTGAAGATGAAGAACAGCTCGATGAACATGGCGCCGAAGGGCAGGATCCCAGCCATGAGAATGCTGCGGCAGGAGGGAGGGTAACGACGTGAGGAGACCTAGGTCATTGGAAGCCCCAGGTTCCCCCCCAAGCCAGAGCGAACGCAAGTGCTTACACAGCTGAGCTGTCTCCTTCTTTGGGTATGCTTTTGTACCATTACGGCCTCTAGAGAGGCAGGCAGGGTGGGCACCCTTCTCCCCATTTTATAGATGGGGAAACTCAGGTAGAGAGGTGGGGTGACTTGCATGAGGTCTGAGTGGTGGTCTTAACTTGTCTTACCGCATCTTTCCACTCTTCCCCTCCCCTGTCCTGGTTCCTAGGTCAACACCTAGTCTGGCTACAACTTGGTCCTCTGCATCTTACAGCATAGCTAAGCTCTCATGAAGTCTACTAGAGTCAGCCGGAGCTGGAGAACACCAGTCACAGCACCCCCGGTGGGAGGGCATCTCTTCCACATCCTCCTAAGGAGATGGCTCAGGGCACTGTTGGCCTCGCCCACTCCAGAACTCCCCGGCCTTGCCCGTGCTGGAGACTCACCCCACAAATCGGTTCATGTACCACCGCTGTTCAGGGATCTGCCGGGGAATCTGGTTGGTGCGCACAGGGTTGTCATATGGCTGCTTGCGGAAGCCGAAGTAGTAGCCCAGGTAGACGAGGGGCAGGGAGATCCCAAACCACATGCACAGCAGGGCCACCATGGTGGGGAAGGGCACCTGTGGACACAGCGCCATGAGGCTCCTCAAGGCCTGATGCCCAGGCTGGGGGCTGGGTAGGAAAGAGGGGGGCCTTCTGGGATCCAGGGAAGGAGGGGCACAGCAGGGCCACCACGGTGGGGAAGGTCCTGCACACACACCCTCCACAGGGCTCCTGGCCAGAACACCTTGGGGCTGACCCAGTCCTGGGGAAGAGCCGAGGGCAGATGGAGGGCCATTTGAGCTATGAAGTGAAGAAGGAACCACAGCACCCCGGGCGAGCCTGTCATCCCGGGAGGAAGAGGGAAAGAAGGCGGAGGAGGAGACTGAGAACAGGAAGGGCAGAAGAAAAGGCCAGAACCAAGGAAAATGATGCATAGTATGTTAAGTGAAGAAAGAAGAGAAAAGACAAAACTGCACAGATAGTGTGTCCCCAATTTTGTTAAAATAAAACATCACCATATACTACTAAGTGAAACATGCAGGTTATAAAACCATATGTATAGGATTCCATTTTAATAACACCACCCCAATATTTATATGTATACGTGCCTAGAGAGGCCCATGCCAACAAGTGAACAGCACTCCCTCGGATGGGGTATGGAGGAGGAGAACTGACTTTTCGGTTTCTTCTTTATCCTTTTCTGTACAGCATTAGGTTTTACAAGAATCATGCAAAATGGAAGAAATGATTTAATATATGTAAAGCTTAGAATAGTACTTATTCCAAAGTAAGCACCATATAAATGTTTGCTACTATAATTTTATAACTTTTAAATTATACATCATTCCATTTTAAACCTATCTTAAAAAAGTAAAAAAGACTGTAAAAATATAGAGTAAAGATCTACATAGTATTTATGTCTGGGTGACTGGATTATGGGTTATTTCTGATTTCTTTCTTAACTTCTCTGGACTTTCCACAAGTTCTACAATGAGTGTTTACAATGAGCAGTTGGCGATGGAAGGAAAAATGTTGAAAGAGAGAAGGAACACAGGTATAAAAAAGAGGAAGTCAGAGGAAGAGCACGGCTGTCTGTCCTGACGGTGGCTTCCTGGACTGCCGCAAAGAACCCAGGCCTCCAGCCACACTTGAAGCCTCGCCCAAGGACCTTTAGTGGGCACCTGCAGGTGGAGGGGAGGCAGCTCCAGGCAGGCCCTGCCTCTGCTGTAGCGCTGCTAACTGATCAAGACCCCATCTCCCAACCCCAACTGAGGTCACAAGCCTACTCGATGAGTCCTGGGCAGCTGCTAGCAATGACTGAGGCTGGCAGGATCCCTGCTCTGAGGATAGGGCAACCCGCAGGGGCTGGTGCTGGCGGGCTGGGACACTAGCAGGGGAGCCTTGTTTGGGGATATTGACCTAACAAATCCACACCAGGCAGCCTTCCCTTGGTGGAGACAAAGGAAAATTCCCCAGCTGGCCCCTGGACTATGGAAACCTCCCTATGGGGAAGTGAGCTTTGGCCAGCTGTCTGAAGGAGCTCATGGGAAGGCCAGGGTCAGGGCAGACGGATGGGCAGGGCTGAGGAAACCCCAGCTGGCCCTCAGCCCCCAGGGCTGGAAACAGAACTCTGGGGACTCAGAAAAGGGAAGGGAACAGCAGGAAGTGACCTGCAGGAGTGAGACTGAGCACAGCTGGCCCTCCCTTGCTGGGGAGGGGCTGGAAGCGTGGGGGAGGGCACTTACCGCTCCTGATGAGTGCTTTCCCCAGATGAAGCAATTCAATATGAAGCAGATGCCAAACACCACGCCAGGGTACAGCGTCGCCGTCTGGAAGCGAGAGACCAGGTTGGGAAGCTGTATCTAGGCAGCTCCCATCTGTCCCAGGGGGGCTCCCAGATCAGAGGTCTTCAACCCCTCCTTGTCCTTCAGGACTCAGCTCAAGGACCATCTCTTCTAGAGCTTTCCCAGCCCCCAGACTGGGCAAGCCTCCTGCTGTTCTCTGTCCTTTTATACCCCTGAACTGCCCCTTCCTTGCCCTCGGCTCAGTTTGTTAATTACGTATTGTTGTTACCTGGTCAATGTCTGCCCACCCCCCAAGACTGTAAGCTCCTTGGGAGGAGTGCGCCTTCTGTTCACTGATGTACTTCAAACACTTAGAACACAGTAGCTGCTCAATAAACATTTGCTGACTAGGAATGAATGAATAAAACTTGTATAAAACATAGAAGTCTGGGCCTCGACCCAAACTGCTCAGAGTGGTGGTTAAGCTTTAATTGGCTCTCAGAAGTGCCTTCTTAGCGCAGTAGGCAGCGCGTCAGTCTCATAATTGGCTCTCAGGGGCAGCAGGTACTGGCCTCTATATGCATCATCTCACATAGTCCTCTCTACAGGCCTAGAGGAGAAGGACTACCATTACCCCCTTTTAAAGAAGAGGACACTGAGGCCCAGCAATGTTAAACACACCCCCAACTCACAGAGTCAGTGAAGGGTGGAGCGGAGGTTAAACCCAGGCAGACTGAGTCCAGAGCTCAGGCTCCTGACTCCCTGCGGTGTATTCTATCCAATCAGAATCTTTTGGGCTGGGGCCCAGACGCGTGGAACCAAAGCCACAGACCTACAGTGGAGTCTCCTTCACCACGTGGCTGCCTGAGACCCCCTGCAATCTGGCACTCAACCTCTGCTGTCAGTTTCACCTTTGGCCCGTAGCCTCCCACATCCAATAACTGGCCACCATTCTGCACATCCCCGTCCCTGGGCCTTTACATGGGTAGAGTAATCCCATCTCAGGTGTCCGCCTCCTGAGTGCTAACACTGTACCAAGGCCTTCCATGCAGGCTCTTGCTTGCTCTGGGAGGGGGCTCAGGGCTCCGGGCTCCCTGGGAGGCAGGGTTCACTCCTAGGAGTCCTCTGGTTTCTACAGTCTTTTCTGTTGCCAAGAACTGTCCTCAACACCAGGAGGAGAGAGAAGGGCAGGAGCTGTCCTCAGTGAAGAGAAACAGGGGCACCAAAGTCTGAAAAACAGGCCAACGGTGATGTGGGCCCTGGCCCCTCCTGCCCTGACAGGCAGTTCCGCCTTTCTTCTGTTGGGCAGGGCCTGCGGATCAGGTTTTGACCTCAAACTTTGATACCTGGGCCTGGTGCCTAAATCCTGTTATTCTGAATCCCCTATTTCTTCTCTTGCTTGAGCCATCGGCCAACAGAGGCTAAAATCACCTAAATTCAATGCCCTCATTTTACGGACGCGGCATTCAGGCCCTCAGAGGTCCCACTGCCATGTGGGTAAGAGCCCAATGCTCCTGGCCCTCGGGCGGGTGCTCTTCCTGCTCCATCGTGCTGCCACTCAGCCTCCGGGCTAAAATTCCCCCCAGGGCCTGCTCATGGTGCTCCTGAGGAGCCCAAGAAACAGCTTCTCAGCTCCCTGCCAACAGAGGGAGGAGGTATGAAGAGACTTACACAGAAGGCTCCTTTCTTCCACCGATGGCCTTTCAGTGTGCGGTATAGACGGCCGGCAGAAAATCCACCAAACACCCTGTGGGGAAACGGCAGGGATCCACAGTAAGGAGACCTGTTAGGTGGAGTGTGGGCAGCTTGTGCCAACCCCCGGGAGCCCACTCAGACACACCTACCCCATGAACATGAAGAGGAAGCAGGCCGTGGTCATGAGGGCTCCCCGGCTGGAGGGTGACAGCATCCCAAGCATGGCCACGACTGTGGAGGGAGGGAGAGAGGGAAGGAAAGAAAGAGTCAGGGGGGCTGATGGCCAGGCTGCCAGCCCATGTCGGCTGACAGGGCCCAAGGCAGAAGAGGCTCCCTTCTCCCTTGGCCCTCTAAACAGCATGCTCCCTCCCTCTCTACAGGACACCAGGTCTTAGCTGGGGTTCCGAGGGGTGTAGCAGCCACTGGGCCTTGGCTGGCTGCATCCTAACTGCAGCTTCCAGCCCACAGAGTGCTTGCAACCAGCCAGGCACCAAGCTGAGAGCATTATGAATGCCAGCTCACTGAATCTGCCTTATCAACCCTGTGAGGAGGAGGTTAGTTGTCCCATTTCTCAGATGAGGAAACTGAGGCTCACAGAGGTTAAGTGACTTGTCCAAGGTCATAAAGCTTGGAGGCATGAAGCAAAGATACAAATTTAGGCAGATGAGTTTCTAGGAGATTAGGTCCTCAAAGTTCACGTCATAAGAAAAAAAAATTGTAACTAAACTTACTGTGGTACGCATTTTGCAATATATACATATACCAAATCATCAAATTGTATACAAACTAAGACAAAGTGTTAAATGTCAGTAAAAAAAAAATGGTTAAAATGGTAAAAAAAAATTTTATTTTGGCAGATTGACTTCAGAACTGTCTGTAACTACTACATATGAGATTTTGGGGGTTGTTTTCTTAGAAAAAGACCCGATTCCACTCTTAACCCTGGTACTGACTTGGGTGGATCATTTAAGGCCTAACTGTGAAAGGAGGCCGATCTCAGAGCACTGATGAGCGGCTTCACTGTGGACGTGGTGGGTGACCAACAGTGCTGGCAAGTTCCAAGGAGGACCGAATCACTAGGGCCTGGGGCTGAGAGGACTCAGCCCTCCCGCTGGGATGGACAGCTGTTTCGCCCAGAGATGCTGACACGCTCCCCCTTCTCTGGGGGAGGGAAGCCCACCCTTTTCTCAGATTCAGGCCTGTGCTGCTCTGGCGACAGGCCCCCACACCCAGCCCCACGAGGCCCACTCACAGATGACAATGAGGATCATACAGAAGAGCTGAATGCCTGAGCCCAGCAGGGAGCTGAGGATCATGGGGTACTGGGGGGGTCTGAAGACATCACCGTGCACAAGCTTCCACCCAGACTCTTCCATGGTGTCTTCCTGCAGCAAAGAGCCAGAGAGTGAGGCTGCTTCTTAGGCTCTGGAGGAGGCAGCTTCTGCAAGGACCACCCCCAAGGACCCATGCCCCCTAATTAGGGCTGAGGGTTCCTCAGGTATCACCCAGCTCCACTCTGACATGGGAGTGTAAGTGACAGGAGAAAGTGCTTCCCAGAGAACTGTCACACGGGGAAAGGAGGAGGGTACAAACATGAGACTTAAAAGGGAAATCTCCTCCCTGAATTCCACAGACATCATGCCTAGAATAACATAACCATCAACACATTGAAAAGTTACCTTGACAGTTGTTGGGTGGTCAGATTTAGAAGTTTTTTTTTTTTTTTTTTTTTACTGATTATGAAAGTAATATGTGCTCTTGTGTCACAAAAACAAAGCCAAAAAACTTTCTGGTACATGGCATGATATTCAAATGAACAAAAAGTAATAAATGTTTATCATGGAAAATGTTTTAAAAATCCTAAAAGACTGAACAACAAAAGACATCAAACTCATAAACACTCAAAGATTAAAACAAAACCCAGAAAGATACAGAAAATAAAAAAGTGACTTATACTCCCCTCACTTAACGATGCCACTATTTTGATATATTTCCTTTAATCTTTTTGTATGTATATGCACATATGTACATATAATTTTTAAACAATGGAATCGGGATCAGACTGTATTTACTGCGTACTTTCTTATTTTCAGTTGATGTTTGATTGTGAGCATTTCCTCATGCCAATAAATACTCTTTGCAATTACTATTTTAATGTCTGTGCAATTTTTTATTGTACAGCTATACCATAAAATAACTAATCCATTATTATCAGATATCACATTATCTTCAGTTTATCTAAATAATAAATAAAACTGCAATAAATGTTTCTAGACCAAGTCTTTTGTTTTTGATGCTTCCTCAGGAAAATTCTAGAAGAATTACCTGGTCAAAGCAAGTTAACTATTTTACAGTTCATGATATATACAGCCAATTAATCACTTTTCAGAAAACTATCAATTTTCGCTTGCATGCATGGCATGGAAAGGCACTTATCTCACATTAACCTCGCCAATAATTAGTACTATATGAAAAAATAAAAATCTGTGCTAATTTGAAGGTCCAAAATTGTCTTCTCATGATTGTTTGAATCTGCATTTGGGGGGTTATCCTTGAGGTAAAAACAGTCTTTCACATGTTTACTAGCCATATATAGTTCTCTGTCTATACATTTTTTGTTCATTATCACATTAGAGATTTTAGTTTGTTTTTTTAAAGAGATTTTATACCAATTCTTATGACTGTATCATATTTTTTCAAGTTTGTTGCAAATATTGTTTTGTCATTTCACTTTCCTGTTTTGTTTATGTATTTGGACAGGCAGAACAGTTTCTAAATTTTTAATGTCAAATCCATCAAATTTTCTGTGATTTTTCCCATCACTTTTATGCTTAGAAATTAGAAAGCCTGTCCCCATCATTTTGGGTCGGTAAATATTCTTTTCCATTTCAGTATTGAGGTTTACTCTATGAAAGATCACCCCCTGGGCCCCCCCACACACCCGGGTCTGGCAGGCCTGGAGCCTGCTGCTAGACTGCTCTCGCTCTCCAAGTCCATCCCTCCCCAGCCAAGACCTCGTACAATGTCATCCTCCTTGTTATAGTTGGCAATGTCCTTCCGGAGAGTCCGAATGATAATCATACTCAGGATGCCTGAAACAGACAGGGGTGCAGAGGAGGAAGAGTCATCAGCACTGCCAACCAAGTCTTCCGTGTTGCATGCCTGCCTGGGCTTGGGGTTTCACTGTGTGATGGCTGGCATGCATGGCTTTCTCCAGTGGGAAGTGGCTATGCAGCCACGTCAGGTCCTCTCAAGGGCATAGCTCCACCCTATCTACTCAGGGAGGGGCGCATGGAGGGTCACTCCCCTGGTTGGGGGAGAGCTGCTGGGATGGGTGCTTTTTATTCCAGGGAGAACAGCATCCCAGCTGCTCCATGGTCTGGTCCTACCAGCATCTCGAGCCTCACCTCCTCCCAGGCTCACCTCTCACTCCAGCTCTGGTTATTTCCTGCTTTTGTTATCAGTTCACAGTCTCATCTCTCTCTCGTCTCCAGGCCTATACCCAGACTATTCCCTTTGCTGGAATGCCCCAATCTGCCCTGACTCCTACACACGTTTCAAGACTCACCCCAGGCATCTTCGCCTCTCAACATCCCAAAGAGTTCAGAGGACCCCCACTTGTATTTCCACAGCACCCTTTCCCTCTCCAGGCAGCAAAGTGTAGAGCTTAAGACAATGAGTTGTATGACTTGAGCTAACTTAACATTTTCAGGCTTGGCTCATGGGACTTCAAGGATCAAGATGTTTATAAAGTGCTTACTAGCACAGCAGCTGGCCCCTTGGTAAATGTTTAATAAACAGTAGCTAGCATTATCTTTACTTCTCACATGGTATTGAAGCGATCGCTGTCATGCCACCTCTGCCCACTACCCTCCCACCTGCTCACCACCCTGTCACCATCTGGCTTCCTCACCAAACGTGTCCTGCTGCAGGGCCATGGCCCTTGCTGGGTCAGTCTTTCCTCGGGTCTCCCTCCTCATTTAGAGAGGTCTTTTCTAAAGCAGGCCTCACTCTTCCCTCAACAGCTGTGTATTTGGTCACCCCGTGTATGTGCTTCATAGCACTTATCACTACCTGGAACTCAACTACTTCTCTGCTTTTCTGTTTCTCTCCCACCACCAGAATAGACTCTGTGAGGGCAGAGACTGGGTTGGATTTATGCAACACTGTATCCCCAGCATCTGGCATAGTGCCAGCACAGAATGAACAAGAACAAAATCTGGTTGAATGAATGTGTGCATGAAGAGATGTATCCATCTGCCCTTAGGGAGCTGTCCAGAGCAGAGGCTGAGTCTTGTTCACCTTTGTATACCTGATACCTAGCACTGAGCCCTGATGTCTGTTTTTGACCCACGCTTGGCCCCAAGAACACCCTAGAAGTCCCCCTCAGGTGACGTGATGCCTCAGCCTCTCATCCCTCACTGCCTTGTCCTCTCCTCCCTCCAACCCACAGATCTCTCACCTGACAGGAAGAAGACAACGACGACAGAGTTAATGATAGAAAACCAGTGGATCTGCACATCACTCATGGTCAGGTAAGTGTCCCAGCGAGAGGCCCATTTGATGTCACTTTCCTGGCGGAGGGGCAGGAAGTACTTAGAGTCAGGCCTCCTGCTAGACAACTCCTGCCCAGACCAGACCCCTCCTCCCCTGCTGTGGGCCCCCGGCCCTTCTCACCTCCCAGTGTACAGAGTAGGTGAAGTACAGCTGATTCTCCTTGGTAGGGTCAATTTCCTGGGGCGAGGAGTTGGTACCCTCAGGTAGGGTGCATGAACTCTTCTCATCGGCTTTGAGGTCTGTGAGAGACAGAGACTCAGTCTGTTCCTGTGGGAGCCAGTGCTACTACCCAAGGGCTGTTCTTGGGGGTGCCTTCAGAGACTGCCTGAGGGGGCAGCAAGCTGCTTGGACCCAGAGTCTGAGTGGAGGCTGGGACAACAGCTGGCAACAATAGTTTTAAAATTATGCTGCCCAGAGCCCTGACCGCCCAAAGGGTCTTAGGGGTTGCAGAGAGGCAGATGTGGAGTGGGGCTGTCTGAGTCCTTCACTTAGTCAATCAATCTTCCTTCACTCAATCCAAACATTCATGTACTGATTCAATCAGTCTCATTTAACACGAAAAACAACACTGACTCATTCTATGATATGTTTACTCATTCACCGAGTCCCCAGAGTCCTGGCACTTTACTAATTCAATCATTCATTTACTCATTTGTTCATCCTGTTATCTGTCTGTTCATTCAACCAACAAGTATCTTATAAACACCTGCTATGTGCCAGGTACTGTGCCAGAGAGAAAATGGTGAGAAAAGGAGACAGAGTCTCTAACTTCAAAGAGCCAGTGCAGGAGCAGATGATGTCAAAATAGTCACACATAATAAACCTACAGCTGTGCTCATGACACTCACAGGAGAGGCAGTATGCTGCTCTGAAAGTACAGGATCTATGAGACTTCTGCGGGTGATTTTGTTTGAAAACTATGTTCCACAGCTTAAAAAAAAAACCCAGAAACCCACCACCACTGTGGACAAAAGGCCAGGTTTGTTAAGTGGAAGCACATCCTGTGGTGAGCAGGGGCTGAGAGGTGAGGCAAAGCTGGACCAGGTCCTAGCAGGCCCCAAGGACTGGTGCTGGGCTCTCAAATTCCCACACCACTGCCGACTCTGGGCCAATCTTAGTCTATGTCAATCCTTCACACAGCGAAAGAGACACATGAAGCTGGCTACCCGACAGCTCTTCTCTGTACCCCTGCCCCTTGTTCTCAACCCAGGGTGAGCTGGCAGGTTCTTATGAGAGGCCTAACCAAGCCCCAAGTTGCTGTTTGGTCTTGGCCAAGTCACCAACCGCTCTGAGCCTCTGGTGCCTCATCTATAATTACCACATACCTCTGGGGGTTGCCAGGAGGTGGTAAACTGGTAAGGTGCCAGGCCAGGACACAAGGGATGTCAGCACTCCCCTCACCTCCCACCTTCTTTGATGGGAATGCAGTGACCCCGCCTTAGCTGGGCCTATACGCCACACCAGGGCCTATCAGCTATTTCAGGAACCAAGTGAGAGAAGACCCTGGGCGTGGTAGCCCAGGCCCATCCAGCCCTGCCCCTCTGGTCATACCTCCCCACTCACCCTCCAGCCTGATGCTCTGGGGAATCACCTCGAAGCGGACGACGCGGTATGTGTGCTCCTGGTCCTCTTCCAGGTCCTCTCGGTGGTAGTAAAGGATGAACGAGAGGTGGTTGTGCAGGTAGATCTAAAACAGAGCAAAAGAGAGAACAAAACAGCTAGTAGCCAAGAAACAACCAGAAAATCACTCAGGGAGACCACCCCAGGTATTGGGTCCCTCTCCTCACCCAGCAGGCCCAGCTGTACCAACCTTCCAAAAACACTGCTCTTGGAGCACTTGCCTGCTCAGAAACCCTGCAGGGCCCCCTGGGCCTTACTAGATAAAAGCCCAGATCCCTTAGCCTGGTATTCAAGGCCTCTATCCTCCGGCTGTCATCATCGTCTCAGACATATTAGTCTACCTGGTCTCCCCAAGCCCCTCCCTGCCCCATGAACAGTCCCCACACCGCAACTCTGTTCACAGCACTCATTCCAACTAGAATGCCACCTCCGACTCCACTCAGCTCAGGCCTACCTATGCTCAAGGCCCCCTCCTCCACGACAACCCGAATGCACGAGCTCCCCTGGATGCCTCTGGCAGTGACAGCACAGCACTGCCACGGGCAGTGAAAGGCACTGGGACTGCAGATCCAGGGTCTCACACTGTCAGTTTTCTTTCCAATTAGGATAGAAGCCCTTTGAGGACAAAGCTCAAAGGCTCTTTTGAGGGCTATGCCTTAAAAGAAATGTTTTTATCCTTTATTCCCTAAGTAACATGCATTCAGTTTAGAAAATTAGAAAGCTAAGTACTGTTACAATCATCGCCGCGTTAGGCTATTTCTCAGAGGCTGTGCTAGGAAGTGCTTGCACAGATTATCTGATTTTCTCTGCCTAACAACCCCAAAGGGTGGGTATGGCTATTTCACACATTCTACAGATAAAGAAACAAAGGCTTAGAGAGGTGAAATAGGTAGGCTCAAGGTCTCTCAACAACTAGTAAGTGGTGGAGACAGGACTTGAAACCCAGGGAGGCTGCAGGCTCTTGACCACTGCCCTCTCCTACATACTGATGAAATTCCAGATTCTTTGTTTTTTGGGGTTTTTTTTGTGGAAGATTAGCCCTGAGCTAACATCTGCCGCCAATCCTCCTCTTTTTGCTGAGGAAGGCTGGCCCTGAGCTAACATCGTGCCCATCTTCCTCTACTTTATATGTGGGACACCTACCACAGCATGGCTTGACAAGTACTGCCATGTCTGGCCCTAGGATCTGAACTGGGGAACCCCGGGCCGCCGAAGCGGAACGTGTGAACTTAACCACTGCGCTACTGGGCCAGCCTCTGTTTTTTGGTTTTAATCTTATCAATGTGGACTCTGAGTTTTCAGGGACTGTGCCCTCCACCTCCTGTGTAATATCTACCAGAGCACGCAGACTTCTGACAGACCATGCCCAGCGGCACTGGGAGGAACCCGCCTCGGCCACCCTCAGCTTTTCTGTTACAATCCTAGAGCTAAATACTTCTCCCTCCTCTGTGGCCCCAAGTGCTAGTGACTTTGGGGTGTGGCTCCTCAGCCCTTGGAGCACACTGTGACACTCTACCTTGTTGACGTCTGTGAAGCCGAGCCGGTAGCCGTGTTCAAATTGCACATCTTTTTCTTTCTTCTTGTCATCGCCGTCGCGGTTGGAGTAGAGCTCCAGCCGGGTGGCCACAGGCAGGTTGTCAGCAATGCTGGAAACCCAAGGCCCCGCTCAGTCCCTCTGGACTGCCTCTCCCATAGTGCCCTCCCCTACAGGAACTTGAGGCCGGCAGGCAGCAGAGGACAACTTACAGGTGGACATAGTAGTCCTCTGAGATCCGCTCAGCCACAAGCCGGCTCTCTTTCACGCTCAGGGTCATTGGCTTGTTAGACTTGCCGCACAGAACCTCACACTTCTTTTCGCTGTTCATGAGAACCTGGAAAGGGGTGTTGACAATCCGGTCCCCTCTCAGCACCTCTCCTGCCATAAGAGAGACAGATGGAGCTCAGAGCTTCAGCTCTGAGGTTGCTGAGGTCAGCAGAGCCAGGGAGACACACGGCTGACTGGCAGGGCCTTCAGCAGCTCCGCAGCCTGGCACTCAATGCTCTACCCCATCTGCTCATGCCCAGCTTGCCCGTCTGACTCCCACATGTCCCCTCTCCTCCCGCTTTGTGCTCTAGCACTACCAGACTCTTCAGAGCAAACATGCCATGGCACTCCATGCCTCTGGGCCTCATGTTGTTTCCTCTGCCTGGAGTGCCATTCCCTGCCCCATGTTCCTGGGAACCCCTTCTCACCCTTCAAACTCAGCTTCTATTTCACTCTCTGGGAACTCCTTCCTGACACCCTCGGGACTGAGCTCGTCACTCCCTCCTCTGATTTCCTTCCGTACAGAGGCAGCATCATACAGTGGTGAAGAGACAGGGCCACCTACTACTAAACTTGGGCTCTGCCACTCACTAGCTTAGCAGTCTTGCTAAGTTACTTAACCTCAATGAGCCTCAATTTCCTCATCTGTAAAGTGGGGATAATCGTAGTCCCATCTCACAGGGTTTCAGTGAGAAATAAAATACCAGGCACAGAGTAGACAGGCAACAAATTGTATTTTTATCATTAGCATCACTTCAGCACCTTTCCATATGTCAATGATATGACTTTGCACAATGTGACCATTTATTACGTTTCTGCCTCCCCGACCAGACTGTGAGCTCGTTATGGGCAGACAATGTTCCCTATTTATCTGTCTTCAGATCCCGGTTCAGGCAGGGAGGGAGTGGGGTAAAACCCAACACCTGAGATTTTTAGTCAAAACATGTTTTTACTTAAAGAACTGGCACACCCCTTGCATGCCTATCGCCTCAGAGTAACCTTCAGTCAGACGTCACGCTAGCAGGCACTAAACAGTTAGGGACTGCCGACTAAAACCAACAGTGCTTTCATTCTGAGCTGTTCTAACAATTCTACCGGGATGATGTGAAACTGGGGCAAGCTGAAGGAAACGGACCAAAGTCAACAGGCAAGACTAACGCCTGCACATGCACTTGGTCTCACACCTGCCTGCCTGCCAGGGTGGACCCGCTTGATGTGGCACTCTCTGCCTGGCTAGTTGTTCGTTGGTTCATTCATTCATTCCTGAACATGTACTGGGTATTGGTTATGTGCTGGGCCCTGAAGACAGAATGTTGAACAGACATACTCATGGAGCTTATGGTCTAGTGGGAAGATGGACTTAGATTAAATAATCAGGATAATGAGAATATACCATATAATGAGAGGAACCTGCTCTAGACATGGGGGAGTAGGTCTAGGAAAGTTTCTCTGAGGAAATGATTTTCAAAGTGAGCTGTAAAGGAAGAGAGGTATTGAGTAGGTAGAGAGAGAGGAAGGATATTCTAGACAGAAGGAACAGTATACGCAAAGGCCCCTTGAAGTGGGAAAGCAAGGCAAACTTGAGAGGTCTGTGTGGTTGCGATATGGAGAGCAGCGGGGAGAGTGACTGGAGGTGAGCTGGAGAGACGGGCTGGAGCTGCGCCTCAGGGGGCCTGTGGGCCACACTGGAAGTTTGATCTTTATCCAGACAGCAACAAGAGCAACGAAGGGTTTCTAACAGGGAAGGAGGAAGACAGCATCTGATTCTGATTACAGAAAGATCACTCTGGCTGTTTTGCAAAGACAGAAGATGCAAGGACTGGTTGCGGGTGATGGCAGTCAGTCACGTAAGTGAACGATGACGGAGGCTGGATTAGAGGGTGTGGTGGGGGGAACAAGTACACAGATTCAGGAACGACTGAGGACTGGCATCTAGGGGACCTGGTGCTGACTGACATGAGCGACGAGTGAGGAGTAGTGCATATATCAGGAAAACTGAGGTTTCTACACCCAGGTTCCAGGTGAAAACAGGAAGAAAAGCAAATTTAGACTGAAGACAGTTTTTCAGTTTGGATATGTCAAGCAGGCAGTTAGAGATCCAAGTTTCAGACTGAGAGGAGAGGTCAGGGTTGTAGGAGGAAGCCGAGTTGTTGGTACACAGATGGTTAAGTGGCAGGGCCACAAGCTACACCAGTGTAGGGAGTACCAGTCAACTGTGCAAGGTAGCAATCCTGCCAAGTGTGGATGAGGCCACCTGGGAGGGGAGGGGGAACAGGGGCTTGGATGAAGGCCTCAACCCTCTTCCCCCTGTTTTAGAAGCCTAGTAATGCAGGTGAGTCTGCAAAATCCAGGGATGGACTGGCTGGTGGAGAGCAAGGACACCAAGGGGATACCTGCATGGTCCACTGGTGAAATGATTCGGGTCATCCTCTGCCATTTCACAGACAACTCTGAGAGCCAGACAGGGATAGTGACTTGCCCATGATCATACGAGAGGACTGTGGCAGTGCTAAACTCCGGGCTCTTCCCTCTACACCATGCCCTACTGCCCACTTCCTTTCAGATCACTGAGGAGCTCACCTGAGGAAAGGAAGAACTTACAGAGAAGAACAGGGCTGCAGACCAAGTAAGGCAAACATCACCTCTTGATATTTAGAAATTAAATTTAAACCAAGAAAGAGGACATACTGGTCTGGAACGGCTCATTTCTAATATGGAAGTATTCCTCTTAACTTTTTTTTTTTTTCCTGAGGAATATTAGCCCTGAGCTAACATCTGCCACCAATCCTCCTCTTTTTGCTGAGGAAGACTGGCCCTGAGCTAACATCGGTGCCCATCTTCCTCTACTTTGCATGTGGGACGCCTGCCACAGTGTGGCTTGCCAAGCAGTGCCATGTCCACACCCGGGATCCGAACTGGCAAACCCCGGGCCGCTGAGAAGCGGAATGTGTGAACTTAACCACTGCGCCACCGGGCTGGCCACTCCTCTTAACTTCTTAAAGCTGGGAGCAGATAGGCAGCCAGACTAAATGAGCAACAAACTCTGAATGTGGACCCTCTAAGGGAGTCTGATGTGCTCCAGTACATCTGCCACAGATGCTCCAACATATACACCATGATATGAATCTCCGTATGATTTTCATGAGCACAGCCCCCAGACAGCCCGAATGAATCTTTCTAGAGAAGGCAGCCTGTACAACAGAAAGAATTCTATCTTTAGAGTTAAAAAATCTGGGTTAACATCTCAATCTCTCCACCTATTGGCCATGTGACCTTGAGCAAGTCTTTGAAACCCCTGAAGCTGCTGTTCTCTCTCTATGAATTGGGGGCAATCATACTTGGCTCTGCAGAGTTACTATAAGAATCAAATAAAGTAGAGTGCAGAGCGTGGTGCTTAAGGGTCTGGACTCTGAAGCAAGGGTGCCTGAGTGCTGCCACTTACTAGGGGAGGGGCCTGGAGCAAGTGACTTTACCTCCTTGTGCCTCACTTCCCTTATCTATGACAAGGGATAGTAAGTAGCTACCTTATAGGGCTAGTGTGAGAATTAACTGAGTTAGAGCACAGAAGTGCTTAGAACAGTGCCCGGCTCATGGGGAGAGCGCTCTAAGTATTAACAGTGATGATGATGATAATGTAGAGTTCAAGGCTTGCAATCCAACAGGCATTGAATCAAGGATGTTTCTGCTCCACTCAATAAGACACTAACATTTACTGAATGCCTACTATGTATCAAGTACGGGGTCAGAAGCTGCGGAGAGAGAGGAACGTTAAGACATGATCCCTCCGCTCAAAAACTCCCTAGGCCAGGAAGGGAGGTACTACACAAAGGCAAAATGAGATACAATATGGCTAGCTAACTTCTGTACACAGACGTTTCCATTTCTATGAGGCAGGAACATTCCCCAGTTTCATGAAAGATGTGGCAGAGACTCAGAGAGGTTAAGGTCACCCAGTATCAGACTGAGGTGTGCCCAAATGCTGGGCCTTGGGCTGCCAGTGAATCCACACCAGCTCAGAGGGGAAAGAAGGAGCTGCTGCAAGGGGCCCGGTACCAGGAGGCCTGGAAGACCAAGCTGGTCAGGCTTCCCAGGCAGAGGCAAGGTGGTTGGAGCACAGTGTGGTGTGGAGAGAGAAAAGGGTAGGTGGCAGGCAGGAGGAGCAGCCCAGACAGTCAGTGGAAGTCAATCCAGGCCCTGAGACGAATCTCTGTGCAACACTACAAGGCAAGACCTAGGGAGAGATGGTGCTGTCCACTTTTGGTTAAGCTGGCTCCAAGGCCTGCCTCCAGCTGGTCTGGGACACTCGATACCTGGCAGTAGATATACTTGTCTGCTAGAGGTTCTGGAAAAAATCTGAACCCTGGGTAGCCCTGACAGAAGGCAACCCTTTCAGGAGCCTGCTCAAGAACCAGTTCTCTCCCTTCTCCTTCCTAAGCTATAAGAGAAGAGGAAAGTCTTGCATCTTTCTACGTTTTTACCTCCAGGACTTAACACTGAGATAGGCAAGAATAAGTACTAATAATTGCAACCTAAATAAAGGCCTCCTAATGTCTTTTACTTTAAGCCTGAAATTCTACCAAATGGAAAATTATTGAATTGGAATAAAAAGGCTGCTATTTACAGGACACACATGCCAGACATCATGCTCAGTGCTTCACACATTATTTGAGGCGAGTCTTGCACAGCTTAGCAAGAACCATGGTAATGTCTCTGATTCCTTTAGGGCCAGAGGTAATCACTCACTCTTAATTAAAAGCAGAGCAGGGTACAGAAACCATGAGAGAGAAAAAGGGATATCCAGAAATCAAGGGAGAGCCGACTGAGCAGTGGCCAAGGGCTCCACCTCTCAGGCCTGACTATGCAGATTCCAAGCCCAGCTTAGCCATTAACAGTATAACCAGAGGCAAGTCACTTAACCTGTAAAAATGGGAATAAAAACAGCAACTAGGTCCTTAGGGCTATTATGAGAAGTGAGCTGTATGTATGTATGTAAACTCTGTAGAGTGGGGTCCAGCACAGTGCCATGTGAGGGTTAACTGCTATGATCATTATGAAAAGACCTGGGTTTCCCTTCGGAACAGGCTGACAGTAGTGTGAGACAAGAACTTACCCAGGTTCTCTGCCTTGTAGGTTATTGTGCTGGGCTGGCAGAAGGGCAGTGAGTAGTATTCATAAGGTAGCTGGGTTCGAGAGCTGGTGAGCTTCACAGCCTAGTGGGAGAAGAGAGGCTGTTATTCCTCAATCCAGGAACCAAGATGAGTGTTTCAAAAATCCTCCTTGGTACCCACACATCTTTGGTACACTCGGTAATATTATCTGACAGGCAAACCAAGGGCAGCAGATCCGACTGTACTATACCACACACTATACTGCCTACAATTCTGAATTTCGTATTTCATATTTCATTTTTAGATCACATTATGGATTTTGTTTAAAATGACAAACAAATTCAATATATATTGAGAGTCTTCAACATGCCAATATCCTATAATTTCACTTCTGGGCATCTTTCTTAAGGAAATAACTCCAAATGAGGAAAAAACAATAGGAACAGGGCTTCACTCCTTATTCATACCCACACTGGTCTGCCTCCAATTCCACTTCCAGCTCCTCTGTTGCACTCCCTCCCGCTCAGGCTTTGAACCTGCGGTTCTCTACTCAACTATGCATATCTGGCTCCTTCTCACATTTAGGTCTCAGCTTACATCCTTTCACCTGGAATTCCTCCTCTAATCACCTTCCTTCATTGTTCTCTATTTCCACACTCATAGTTTCCTTTATAGCATATCTGATAAATGGTAATTATTTTGTTTACCTGTTGCTTTTTTTAACCAGTGCCCCCCATGAGAATTTAAGATTTAAGTACCATGAGGGCAAGGACCATGTGTGTCTCTCACCTCTCTAACCCCAGTGCCTACAGAGTTAGGCACACAGTTGGTGCTCATTAAATATTTGCTGAATGACAGGAGAGAGGAAAAGTGGAAAAACAACTAAAAGCCCCCAAAATGGGAAACTAGTCAAGAAACCATAATATTTTCAATCAATTAAATATTATGCAAACGCTAAAAATGAAGTTTAAGAAGAACATGAGGGAGAATGTTTAGGAAATGATGTGAGTGCACAGAATATAGCTCTGGAATTGGTGACAGAGACAACACCCCCAGCACGGATAAAATAGAACCAATCCAAATGTTGTAAAAAATAAATCTTAATCTAAATGCAACCAAAATTATCGCTGCTATTTAGGAACTATTGACCATTCCTTATACACCATCTAAAAGTCTAAAGAGTTTTTAGAACCCAGGTCCACAATCCTTATTTAAAACTCTTGCTTTGGAATTAGGAGTTTTTTGGATTTTCAAAGGGCAATGTGGTATATAATAAATCATAGGCTTCATAACACCTCCCAGCTGGGTCTGGAGCAGTACCCCATATTCAATGACTATTTGTGCAAAGAAATGCAAAAATACTCATAGTAAGTAGGAGAAATAAAGTCAATAAACAGTTCACGTCCAGTCTTGCCTACGATCAGTTTAGAAACATGGATTTCAGAGCTTTTTAGTTGTCTGATTGAGGGACTGAGGATCACTATTAAGCATTTCATGAGTCGCTTGAGGCAAGATGGCCAAAAAGTTACTGTCTGTTGTAACAGTCTGCTATTTTGTGTTTCTTGGCATTCTCTCTTTCTGGACAATCAGAAAGAATCCACAGTACACAGACTGAGTCCCACCTGTATGTTCCCTCCTACCCTCTTTCTTCCTACCCATTGTGAGAGGTGTCCACTCTCACATCCCCAAGCGTGACAGGACAGAAGCCACAGTCACGCTGTTCTTCCTATGCCACAATCTTTGCTCTGGAGGGGGCTTTAGGCAGAGACATCGAGAAGAAGGGTTTTGAAGTGATAAGAGATGGGGCTCTGAACTAACCCTCTATCTTCCTCACCACGTGACCTTGGGCAAGTTAGTTCCTTTATCTGTAAAATGCACAGTAAATCTGTAAAACATACAGTTTTACGGATTTGCCTCAAGAGGTTGGCATCCTGAACTCGGCCATGCATAATGCCTGACATGTAAATAACCCTCAATAAATGTTACTTTAATTATTGTTCCTGAAAGTTACAAGTCTGACTTCCAAGGAAGAGAGATGCTCACAATAATGCAACACATGTAACATTGCATTTACTTGTTATTACATGGTTCTAAATGCACTCTCTAATAGTCATTCATCAGACATATTTATCCGCCCTGCCAGGCTATGTACTAGAAGCTGGTGACACAGCAGTGATGGAGACAAATAAGATTCCAGCTCTTTTAGAACTTGATTCATGGCAGTTCTCAGTTTTCCATAAATGTATTATTTATATTTTTAACCTCTAAACTGGTTAACTCCCCCTGGGTAATCAGAAGTTGCTTGTATCTGATGCCCCAAATAAATATGACATGTAGCAATTTGTAATCTTGCTAATACAGTTATGCACCACATAATGACATTTTGGTCAATGACAGACCACATATATGACCATGGTCCCATAAGATTAGTACCATATAACCTAGGTGTGTAATAGGCTCTACCATCTAGATTTGTTGTGTAAGTACACTTTATGATGTTTGCACAACGACAAAACTGCCTAACGACACGTTTCTCAGAATGTATTCCCGTTGTTAAGTGATGCGTGGCTGTACCTAAAACGTGGTAGCAAACAAAAGGGCACGTACATGACAGCATGTCCTGTGGACAGCCTTTTATGACTTTCTTGTATTCTGCTTCTCCTTTTGAAAACTGTGATGCCCAGGACGGGATAAAAACTTTATTTTCATGCAATCTCTTGGCTTTGCTTTTGCACAGACCAGTAAAGACACGGCTCACATCAACATGGCAATGAAGCAAGAAATGCACGTTTATTTTAGGAGAATTTATTTTTCTAACTTTCTAAGTTTTGCTAGCCCTTTACACAGAATCACCAAGGATCTGAAGGACTTCTTAAAAATTTCAACAATACATTATTTTGCCTATGGGGGACCAAGATGGTAGTCAAGAAGTTGGGGATTTATGGAGTTGTAAGAATGCCAAGTACCCTATACTGTAAACACAGAACAGAAAAAAAGACTAAGAAAAATATACCCAAGTATTAAGAGTGGTTATATTTGGGTGATGGTAAAGGAGAGTCCCTTAGCCAGGAGCCCTTGTACAAGGTCATGTCCCTTCCTTGGAGGCAGTCCGTATCCTGCGACTGGTTCATGGAGGATGTAGAGAGCCGGTCCCCTTGCCTCAATCTGGAACAACTCTGAAGGGCCAGCCAGTCCAGTTCCAGAGCTTCCCACGGGCCTCTGCGGTACCACAGCTCGACGTCTCCCTCTGCCCAGTCCTGCTTCCCTCCCTCGCTCCCACGTGCTGACCCTGAGATCCACCCCAATAAACCTCCTGCACCAAATCTCCACCCGTGAGTTTGTTTCCTGGAAAACAAGATCCAAGAAGATCCACCACCAAGCCCCAGCCCTGCGTAGGGCTCTGAGAATGGCACCAAGAGCCCATCATTGTGGAGATATTAATCAAGGCACCACCCTGCTCACTGCCCCTCATCAACCATATTTTACGTGACTCCTCCCCCACCCCTGCCATGGTTCACTCACCCACAGGTGGGCATCTAGCCCGAAAAGGTGAGGTGGCCCAGATGGACAGCTTCTCTCTGGACTCTGATTTAGGGCAATGCTTCCCAAACCCTAATCATTCACTTGCCCTATCTACTTACCACTTATTTTGCTATTAATTTAGATGTGACTCATTTTTAGCTAAATACATTTCAGAAGCAGACATTATAGCACTATTAAAAAGGGAAAATCAATAATGACAGCCATGAAATCATGAGTTGAAGTACTAGCTATATTTCCCAATATACGTTAAAAAGAGAATAGCTATTAAAATGTATTTGTCAACCACTTAAAATCTTCTCATATATCACCACTCAGATACGCAGTAAACAGTTTGGAAATACTGAACTGGAGAATCCAGCCAGGGGCAGAAGCTAAAATTGAAAAAACAGAGACCTTAATAGGCTGTATACACAGATGATATGAGTTACGCAGAAAAAGCTGGTAACAGAGAAGAGCATGGAACAGATGGAAGAGGGAGGCAGAGATGTCATAGAGGAGGAGACAGAAAGGGATGGAGAAAGACAGAGACAGACAGACAGACAGGCACAAACAGAGACAGAGACAGACAGACACACACACACATATGAGACGGAGACAAGTGAGAGAAAAACACAGACAGAAAAAAACAGAAACAGAGGGGCCAGCCCCATGGCTGAGTGGTTAACGCCATGCACTCTGCTTTGGCAGCTTGAGGTTCACCAGTTTGGATACTGGGCGTGGACTTATACACCGCTCATCAAGCCATGCTGTGGCGGCATCCCACATAGAAGAACTAGAATGTCTTGCAACTAGGATATACAACTATGTACTGGGGCTTTGGGAAGAAAAAAAACAAAAGAGGAAGATTGGCAACAGATGTTAGCTTGGGGCCAATCATCCTCACACACACACACACACACACACACAAAAGCCTACCTTAAAAACAAACAAAAAGACAGAGAACCAGAGACAAAGAGAAAGAGAGAGAGGGACACAGAGAGAGAACACATTCACACAGGCAGAGCTGCAGAAAGCCAGAGGCGGACAGAGACAGACGACAAGGCAGAGTTGCTGGAACTGTGGGCTCCTGAGGGCACTCTGCTTGCAGCCCATGCAACCACAGGAGGGATGTGACCACTCACCACGGTCCTCCATCCAGTCTGCCCAGTACAGAGGCTGCAACAGGCCAGGAGTGCACTTACCTTGATTTCTACAGGGTCGTTCTGATGGAAGTTGATTGGCGCAACCCCAGGGACATAGAAGGCGCTTGTATCCCACGTGAGAAAGAGAAGCAGTAGGGACCACGGCAACCAATCCTGCTTGGAAGAAGAGAGGCTGCCATGGGAACGGGAAAAAAGCGAGCATCCCTCAGGGGCAGATCAAGTCATAGTACCTCCTCCATGTCTGCTTTAACTGGCCCAGTCTCACCCAACTCTGAGAGGCCCGAGGCCCTTGTAAGTGCATTCTTCCAAACGTCCCCAAGAGTGCTACAAGACACGGACTCTGCACTTCCAGAAATGAGTCACAAAGAGAATGAAGTAATTAACATTGGGACAAAAGGAAGACTGTAGTACAGGAGCCACATCTCCCCACTTCTGGATCAATGTTCTTTTACACTCTCCTGTGTAGCTAACAGAAAACAACGCTCCATGTGTTCCACTGATTCCCATTTCTCTATATGGCAACAGGCTTGCTTTGTCAGGAAGCTCCCGTGTTCCCAAGATATTTTTCCTATATGCCTTCTCCAAAACTGTACTGACCTCATCAGCTCCCACTCTCCTCCTCACTCAGCTCTAGCTACACTGGCCTTCTTGTTGTCTCCTGATAGCAAAGCCCTTCTCCACCCCTCACTGTCACCTTTACTGTTCCCTCTGCCCCTCCCACAGATACCTGCAGGGCTCATCTCATTCCTTATTTCATTCAGGTCTCTCTCAAATGTCACTTCCTCAGAGAAGCCTTCACTGACTATCCTATCTAAAACAGCCTCCTCAGGGTTCCCATTACCCATTCGCCATCTGCTTACTTCATTTCTCCTCATGGACTTATCTAATTGACATGTAAAAGACGTATTTGTTTATTTGTGTATTATCTGTCCCCCTCCACTCAAATGTTATCCCTGTGGGTGCAGGGACTGTGTCCCCCGTGCCAGGCGCAGAGTAGGCACTCAGTAAATAACCTGCATGCAGGACAGTTACTTGGGAATCAAAGGCAAGAAGGATCAATTATGGCCCTCAAGAAATGCAGCCCATCACAACACGGCTCTCCCTTCATTAATAACATGCTTGCCCCCTCAAAGAACGAGACTCCTGATATTCTCTCTCTGCCTGTGCTGAACAAGGAACTTCTGTCGTCCACACACCTGAATCTCCAACTCAATCGCGCCTCAGCATCTGTCTTCTCTCTCCACCCTCTTTCCTGCTGGGGCATTTCAGGCCCTCATTTCCTCCCCCCAGACAGTGGCCACAGCCTCCTGATCACCTTGCCTCTGCAGCATCTCAATCCTTCAAGTTACCCCACCTCCACACACACACTTGGATCATTCTTTCTAGAACTCAGCTTTATAGAGAATCAGAATCACGCAGGGGGCTTGCCAAAAACGTAGACTCATCTGCATTTTACCAGGGGCACAAGTCGAGAAAAAAATCGCTTTAAAAGTCTGAGGTTCTGAGCTTAGTGCACTTTTTGTAGATACATAGCTTGGTCAAAGTCTTAAAAGCAATATATTCGGAGTGTTTTTCCTTTGATTTCTTGTGAACATTTATAAGTAACCACCAGCTGATGTTCATTATGAAGTATGAAATAAGAGTCTGACCCCAATAAAAACAGTCAAAAATGGCTCAGACAGCTGGACTGTACTTGGTAATCAGGAGGTCAGTGGAATTAGGGATGAGAGCAGGATCTTTAAAAAGAAATGACAAGACTAGAAGGTAGAAAATTGCCTTAGGGGGTAGGAATTCTGTATAGGAAGACAGTATTTTTCCCTCTGTCCTTTTTTCTTTTAAAGATTTTATTTTTTCCTTTTTCTCCCCAAAGCCCCCTGGTACATAGTTGTATATTCTTCGTTGTGGGTCCTTCTAGTTGTGGCATGTGGGACGCCGCCTCAGCGTGGTTTGATGAGCAGTGCCATGTCCGTGCCCAGGATTCGAACCAACGAAACACTGGGCCGCCTGCAGCGGAGCGCGGGAACTTAACCACTTGGCCACGGGGCCAGCCCCCTCCCTCTGTCCTTTTCCATTTTTCAAAAATTTAGATTTACAAAAGAGTGCAAAGATACTATGAGAGTTCCCACGTACTCTTCACCCAGTTTCCCCTAGTGTTAACATCTTACATAACCACGCGCAAGGAAGGCTTTTAAAAAATAACTAGCTTTAAAAAGTTTTGAAAAAGTAAAACATACACAGTAAATAATTCAAACAGTACAAATGGGTATACCATGAAAAATAAATCTCCCTCCCACTTCAGCTCCCCATAGCCAAGCACTAATACCAGTCCCCTAAAAATCCCTCTAGAGCCATTCCACACACGCCCAAAGCAAAGGGCTCAGTAGTGTGGGAGGACTTCCTCCACGTGACCAACCATCGGAAGATTCTGGTCCTCTCTCTTTGGAACCCTTTGCTAGGCTTCACTGGTCAGTCCTCAAATAGTGAGTCCTTTGTGTGAGGGAAATAAACTCTGTCCTCTTTCTTCCTCTAATTCCTCCTTCTACCTGAATTCCAGTTAACTAAAATGCAAGGAAGACAAATCCTGTATTACTGGCATAAACTGCCATCCAAAAGTTGTTTGGAAAAAAAAATGAACTTTGAATTTTTGAAAATGATGCAGAAAACAATCCTCACACAAAGATACTGTCAACAAACTGCAAATCGACTTATCTTAGAGGAAGGATCAACAGATGAAAAATGGCAAAGGATATATCCATAAATGCTAGAATCTTTGAATAACATAAGTTGGCAACCAAAAGCAAATCAGAACTTCAGCTTAGAATTAATGACTGTACCAAGATGACAGTGTCAGTTTTAGATATTAAAATGTCACTGTTTTGATATTCTCATACAGCCGGAGGGATTATAAACTGAACACTCCTGGGGGGCAATTTGGTACTTTGTATCAAAAGCCTCCCAGAAGCGCATACTCTTTCACTCTGCAATTCTACCTCTAGATGTTAAGAAAAATATGACAAATATGACAAAATGTACAAAAAAGGATGTTCGCCATAGACTTATTGAAAACAGGTTCACTACTTATAATAGTAAAATGTCCAATATTAGCTGAATGGGTTAAATTATGGTGTATCCTCTTATCCATTTATGTAGTCATTAAAATTGATGACATATTTCTTGAGTGGGAATGTTCAAGCTTTAGATTTAAGTAGAAAAAGCAGGGGAGAGAACACTGCATAGCAGAATTACTTTTTTTAAGAAAGTTATCTTTGGAGGCTGGCGTACTGGTGTAGCAGTTAAGGTTGCGTGCTCCGCTTCAGTGGCTCGGGGTTCACAGGTTCAGATCCTGGGCATGGACCTAGCACCACTCATCAAGCCACACTGTGGCGGCATCTCACATACAAAATAGAGGAAGATTGGCACAGATGTTAGCTCAGGGACAATCTTCCTCCCCCCGCCCCGCAAAAAAGTTATCTTTGAGAAAATGTTTAGGAGGCGAAATGGGTTATTTGAGTGATGGATTTTTTTTCCTTTTCTGTATATCTGTATTTTCTACTTTTTCTTAGGGGATTACATAGTATTTATACTACTTAAGAAAAATAATAAAATAAATCAGGCCAAAGAGAACATCACTGTTCTGAACACCTAGGTTAGAGTAATCCTAGCTTGGTCTCCACCTGCTGGCCCCAAGATGCGTTTCCAGCAGAACCTTCCACCTTCTCTTTCTAAGCCTCTGGGAAGACCAAGATTGTCCCTGCCCTTGGTGATCAGACCGCTCAGGGGAGGCTGCCTTCAAGCCTTTCTCAGGCTGTTTCTGATACCTGACCTCACCTTATTCAAGTCCTACTTACCCTTAGAGGTTCAGTTGAAATGTTTCTTCCTTCAAGAACCCTGGATCCCCCACAGGGGGAATTATTCTCTTCCTTCCTTCTTTTTCAAAGCATTCTGTAACTATTTCTATGATGACACTAGAGGCAAAAGAATGGAAACTACCCAATGCCCAAATGAACTTTCACATCTATACATGTTCAAAGAATGCTGCTGAGCTGACAAATATTTAAATCTATACTTGTTATAGTAATAGCACTTTTCATGTTGAATTATGGTCATTTAAGTATCTGCCATCTCTCCAGCTGTACTAGTCACTTGTCTAGCTTTGCTGTTGGGCATACTCAATAAATCCTTATCAAACAAATTAATAAGCACCAATCAACCTCTGATCTATACAAATATGAAACCATCTACTCACATATAGATTGAATATTATGGTTCTTAATCTTTGCTGTATCCCCTTGAGAATCTGATTTTTTTAAAATTCTCAAATTTAAAGAGTTTTTGACATCTCTCACCTTTCCACCTGTCCAAGGACCTAGTTTGAGAATCTCTGAGAACATTTATTATGCTTATACCCTACCTGTATGTCTAGGATAGTGGTTCTCAATGCTGATGCGTATTAGAATAACCTGGGGAGTAAATGGACTAAATTCCTATTCAGAAAGCATGGAGTGGTTGAATAGATTAAAAAACCCCCAAGATCCAGTGATACGCTGTCTACAAGAGACTCACTTTAGATCTAAAGACACACATAGGCTGAAAGGGATAGAAAAAGAGATTCCATGTAAATGGTAACCAAAAGAAAGCAGGCATGGCTACAGTTCTATCTGACAAAATAGACATTGAGTCAAAACTATCTAGAGACAAAAGTCATTACATAATGACAAAAGGGTCAATTCAACAGGAAGCTATAACAATTATAGATATATATGCACCTAACGTCAGAACACCTAAGTATATAAAGCAAATATTGACAGATCTGAAGGGAGAAATTGACAGCAATACAGTAATAACAGGGGACTTTAACACCCCACTTACAATAATGGATAGAGCATCCAGGCAGAAAATAAACAAACAGCTGACTTGAAAAGCTCTATAGACCAAATGGACCCAGCAGACATAAGAGAACCTCCCACCCAACTCCAGAAGAATATACATTCTTCTCAAGTGTACATGGAACATTCTCCAGAACAGATCACATGTTAGGTCACAAAACAAGTCTTAAATTTAAGATTGAAATCATTCCATGTATCTTTTCTGACCACAATGGAATGAAAGTAGAAATCAGTAACAGCAAAAAACAGGAAAATCCACAAAAATGTGAAAACTAAACAACACACTCTTGAACAACCATTGGGTCCAAGAGGAAATAAATGAGAATTTAAAAAGTACCTCAGACAAAAGAAAATGAAAATGCAACATACCAAAACTTATGGAATGCAACAAAAGCAGTACTCAGAGGAAAGTTTACACTGATAAATGCCTGCATTAAAAAAAAAGATTTCAAGCAAACAACCTAATTTTTTACACTGCAAGGAACTAGAAAAAGAACTAAGCCCAAAGTTAGCAGAAGGAAGCAAACAATAAAGATTAGAGCAGAAAGAAATAAAAAAGAGAATTTTAAAAATAGAAAAAAATCAACAGAACTAAGAGTTGGTGTTTTGAAAAGATAAACAAAATTAACAAAGCCTTAGCAACACTAAGGAAAAAGAGAGAAGACTGAAATAAATAAAATCAGAAATGAAAGAGGAGACATTACAACAGATGTCTCAAAAGTAAAAATGATCATAAAGGACTATAATGAATAATTACATATCAACAAATTGGATAACCTTGAGGAAATGGATGAATTCCTAGAAACATACAACCTAACAAAACCAAATCAAGAAATAGAAAGCCTAAAGAGACCAATAAAAAAAGAGATTAAATCAGTAATCAAAAACCTCCCAACAAAGAAAAGTCTAGGACCAGATAGCTTCACAGGCGCATTCTTCCAAACATTCAAAGAAGAATTAATACCAATCCTTAAACTTTTCCAAAAAACAGAAGAGGGAACACTTCCAAACTCATTATATGAGGCCAGCATCATCCTGATACGAAAACCAGAAAAAGATACCACAAGAAAAGAAAACTACAGGCCAGTATCCTTGATGAACACAGATGCGAAACTCCTCAAAATACTAGCAAACTGAATTTAACAGCACATTAAAAGGATCATACACCAAGATCAAGTGGGATTGATCCCTGGATACAAGGATGGTTCAACACATGCAAATCAATTCGTTTTGTCAATGTGTGCTACATCACATTAACAAAATGAAAGAAAGAAAACCACATAACCATCTCAATAGACACAGAAAAAGCATTTGAGAAAGTTCATATCCATTCATGATTAAAATTCTCGATAAAGTAAGTATAAAAGGAACTTACCTCAACACAATAAAGGCCATATATGAAAAACCCACAGTTAACATTATTATTTCTTGCTAATCAAAAATATGTGTTCAGGGGCTGGCCCCGTGGCCAAGTGGTTAAGTTCACATGCTCTGCTTCAGCGGCCCAGGGTTCCACCGGTTCAGATCCTGGGTGTGGACATGGCACTGCTTATCAAGCCACGCTGAGGAGGTGTCCCACACAGCACAACTAGAAGGACTTACAACTAGAATTTACAACTATGTACTGGGGGGCTTTGGGGAGAAGAAGAAGAAGAAAAAGAAGATTGGCAACAGATGTTAGCTCAGGGGCAATTTTTAAAAAGAAGAAATATTTATATATATGTGTTGTAAATTTCTCTTCCTAGGAAGCCAGACACCAAACCTTTTTGCCTCATCTGATATGTGACTCAAAGCCAGGGCAGAGGATTACAATCTTCTGTGGTTATCAAGCCAATTAAATCTAAGAAGCTACTCCAGTTCTACTTTCTTTTGCAACAGAATCCTCCAATCTTAACAGACACTGCCTTGGGGAACTCAAGGTCTTGCTGAGAGCTCAGGTGGCAGAGGAAGGAAAAGCAAATCCTGAAAGACTTCAACACACTTTTGTTCCAAAGTCTCAAAGCAAGTAATCAAGTACATACACAAAAAAACAACACAAACAAAAAGACACAACAACGAGGATAATACTCCCCGTGATGGAAAACAACACTAAAAAGCAACAAGAAGCCACAGAATTGCTGAGCACCTATACCGTAGGCAGAAGGCACTGGGGCAGTCGGTCCCTTCCCTCCATTGACTGAGCTCCCGCTTTATGCTGAGCACTTTACAAATGCTGATTTGCGCCATCCTCACAACTACAATTACCTTGGGACTTATGTTATCATTTGGCAGATGACTGCGAGTTAACCTGAGATCCACAGATTAAATAACTTGCCTGAGGTCAGAATGTACAGGAACAGGGATGCTCTTTTCAAGCAAGTGACTTGCATTAAGAGATGATGAGCATGTAACGCTATGGGTAACACCGGCAGCTAACATTTACTGAATACTCATTATGTGCGAGGGGCAGTTCTAGGTTCTTTCCAGCAATAAACCAATTAATCTTCACAACAATCCAGCGAGGTAGAGACTCTTATTATTCTCATTTCACCCATGAAACTGAGGCTCAGAGAGGTGACATAACACTGGCTGAGCTAGGATTTGTACCCAGGCAGTCTGATCCCAAAGCCCATGCTCTAACCAGTACAGAAATCAGTTCACGATTTCTTGAGCACCTACTGTGTCAGGTACTGTGCCAGTCTCACAGAATGCATGCCCACTAGGAGCTTTCAGCCAGTTAAGGGACAGAGACAAATCATCAGCCAATCACAATACTAGGTCCCAGATGCTATCGAGGGCCTAGTATCTTATCCTATCAGTTAAGAGGCTAAGAAGTATACAGGAGCAGCTACATGCCCAGTCTTGGTGGGGAGGGGTGCACACCTAAGAACTCAAGTGGTCTACTCAAAGACCTGAAGGGAAAGGAGAAGTGTTCCAGAAAGAGCAAAACACAGGCATAAAGGCCTGGGGACAACCATAGGGAGTTTTTGGCAGGTGAAGTGTAGGCTGGTGCTTCTCAAACTTTAATGTGCATGTAGATCACCTGGAGGCCTTGGTAAAACGCAGATTCAGATTCAGCAGGTCTAGGGTGAGGCCTGGGATTCTGCATTTCTAACCAGCTCCCAGGTGATGATGACATTTCTAGTTCACAGACCATTCCTTGAGTAGCAAACATGCACAGGTCTGTGTAGTCAAGAGGCTGGAGAATAGGTGACGGACACACACAAGCCACATTGAGGAGTGTAGGCTTCATCCTCAGCACAGTGGGGAAGACGCTAAAGAGCCTTAAGCAGGGCAAAGATAAATCAGACCTGCAGTTTTAAAGACTACTTTGGCTTGTGTGTGTGTGTGTGTGTGTGTGTGTGTGTGTGTGTGTGTGGCAGGGGGAGTGTGTGCAGCACATTTCTGCTCCAGAGACATAGTAATGTCCAGTCCTAGACTTGACACCTAACAAAGACAAATGAAATCGCCCACAAATTCCTGATCAGATGTGAAGACAAGCAGCCGTCAGGTGGAAGCAGAACGCAGCCAGTGGTTCGGAAACTCGAGCATGTAAGGAAATCACCAGGAGGGCTTATCAAAACAGATTCCTGGGTCAACCCTAGACTGCTTTCATCAGTAGGTCTGGAGCAGGGCCCAAGAATTTGCATTTCTAGCAAGTTCCCAGGAGATGCTCATACTGCTGGTCAGGTTTTGGGATCACACTTTGAGAACCACTGGTATAGAAGAAAAATTCACAGGCTTTAGGGGCCATACAGACAGGAATTCAAAGCCCAGACCCACCACTTCCTAGCTGTGTGACTTTGGGCAAGTCTTCTAAACTCTTTGAGTCTTGGGTTTAACTGTAAAATAGGAATATAACACCAAACTCTTGGCAGGGTGGTGGAGTGGTGATGGTGGGAAGGATTAAATAAAGTACATAAAGCACTTTGCACATAGTAGGTGCTTGATAAGGCAGAGTGGCCTTGTTTGGTGTTGCAGTGGAAGGCAGGACCAATGAGTACACTGCAAGGAGGGAGACAGAGGCTGAGTCTAAGGAATCTTCCAACAAGGGAGCTATCCAGCCAAGGAAAACGCCTTCACCAGGAGTGAATCAGACAGAAGCAGGTGACCGTGGAAGGAGGTGGAAGTCCATATCCCTACCCCAGTGGGAGAGTGAACCGGCAGCCTTATGACTTCCCTTAAAACTCAAGAAATTCATGATTCCCTTGACAATACGGAACACTTTAGCAACCCAAAGGTAGAAAAAAACAAGGCAAAGTTCCACCCAGAGCTGAGTTCCATAAAGACATTTTTTGAAGAATCTTAGGAGTCAGGTAACCCAGGAGTCCAGAGAGGGGAAATGATATACCCATGGTCACAGAGCAAGTCATATGCAGAATGAAGGAAGTCCAGCAGCACCAAACCTGGCACAACCGAGTGATCACAAGTTTGTCACCATGGTGGCAGTCATGCTCAGAAACAGTCTGAGGTCGTGATTAGAGGTGTCCAGAGAACTGTGCCACCACAGATGAAGTGCTTTTTGTCTCCCTTTACCCTCCCTAATTCTCGTTCTCTGTTTCTTTGTTTCCCTTGTCCCTCCTCCAATTCAATGCTTTTCGAATAATAAACCAACTACTGTAGTCAGTCTGGTATTTACCCTTCAGGATTATTTTGAAAAGAAGAACGAAGGCAGATTAATTCTACCAAATATTAAAATACAGAGCTATCTAACTGTTTGGTGCTGGAGGAGACAGAAAAGACTTAAACATACAAATTGAAATAGAAGTACTAGAAGAAAATATAGATATACTTTTAAACAATCTTGACACAGAAAGTTTTCTAAGAATGAAACAAAATCCAGAAACTATGAAGAAAAAGGATATATAATAAGAAGGAAGAAAATGAAAAAAAAAAAAAAAGACACCAAAGAGAAAGAAAAAGACAATTTGGGTAAAAACATTTACCACATACCTGACAAGGACTAATTTCTTTAATGTACCAAGAGCTCTTACAAACCAATGAAGGACAAATAACCCAAAAGAATACGAATGAGTGGTTAAAAAAAAAAGTTCAAATGGTCAAACATAAAAGATGCTCAACATCATTCATAATTTAAAAATGTAAATCAAAATAATGATATCTCATTTTTCACCTATCAGAGTCACAGAGCTTTAAAAAATCTGAATACACTAGATATAGGTAAATTGGTACAGTCTTTGGGGAGGGCAATTTAGCAATATATACTTAAATGGGAGCTAGAACTATTATTGAAGGACTGCCAACGTAAGTTATTAAGTAGGAAGAAAAAGTAAGATGCACAGCAGTATATGTACGGTATAATCTCATTTGTCTAAGTAATTCTTTTAAGAGCATGTACCAAAGCCAAAGACAACACAAGAAAAGAAAACAACAGACCAATATACCTCATGAACACAGAAAAAATCCTTAACAAAATATTAGCAAATCGAATCTAGCAACATATAAAAAGGTTTATACATCATGACCCACTGGGGTTTATCCTTGAAGTGCAAGGTTGGCTTATTATCTGAAAATCAGTTAATGTAACACATCATATAAATAGAATAAAGGACAAAAGCCACACAATCATCACAACAGAGGCAGAAAAAGCACGTGACAAAATTCAACACACATTCATGATAAAAAGTCTCAACAAACTAGGAACAGAAAGGAACTTCCTCAACCAGATAAAGGGCAGCTCTGAAAAACCCACAGCCAACATCATACTTAATGGTGAAAGACTGAATGCTTCCCCCCTAAGATGAGGAACAAGGCAAGGATGTCCACATATGCCATTTCTATTCAACACTGAGCTATAAATGCAAATAATGTGCACTAGATAAAATAATTAATTAAAGGCATCTAGATTGGAAAGAAAGAAGTAAAAGTGCTTTTATTTCCAAATCATATACCTTGTATCTAGAAAATTCTAAGGAATCCACAAAACAACTGCTAGAACTAATAAACAAGTTGAGCATGGTCATAGACTACAAGATCAATATATAAAAATTAATTGTATTTCCACATACTAGCAACAAACAATCCAAAATTTAAAAAATAGTCCCATTTACCATAGTTTCAAAAAAAAATATTTAGGAATAAATTTTTTGGTTTTGGTTTTGTTTGAGGAAGATTAGCCCTGAGCAAACATCTGCTGCTAATCCTCCTCTTTTTGCTGAGGAGGACTGGCCCTGAGCTAACATTTGTGCCATCTTCCTCTACTTTATATGTGGGACACCTGCCACGGCATGGCTGACAAGTGGTGCATGGGTCCTCACCCAGGATCCGAACTGGCAAACCCTGGGCCGCTGAAGTGGAACGTGTGAACTTAACCACTGGCCAATGGGCCAGCCCCAGGAATAAATTTTTTAAAAGGACTTGTATACTAAAAATTATAAAACACTGCTAAGAGAAATGAAAGAAGATCTAAATAATTGGAGAGATATTCCATGTTCATGGATTGAAGACACAATATTGTTAGGATGGCAATTTTCCCATCAGAATCCCAGCGAGCTTTTTGTAGAAACTGACAAGTTGACCCTAAAATTTATATGGAAACAAAAAGGGCCCGGAATATCCAAAACAACTTTTAAAAAGAACAAAATTGGAGGATTTATACTACGCAATTTCTAAGCTTATTTATTTATTTATTTATTTTTCTGCTTTTTCTCCCCAAATCCCCCAAGTAGATAGTTGTATACTTTAGTTGTGGGTCTTTCTAGTTGTGGCATGTGGGATGCCGCCTCAACACGGCCTACTGAGTGGTGCCATGTCAGTGCCCAGGATCCGAACCAGCAAAACCCCGGGCCGCTGAAGCGGAACGTGCGAATTTAACCACTCGGCCACAGGGCCAGCCCCTCTAAGCTTATTTTTAAAAAGCTATAGTAATCAAGACAGTGTATAAGAATAATGATCAATCAAACAGAATTAAAAGTCTAGAAATAAATATTTATATTTACAGTAAATTGATTTCCAACAAAGTTAACACAGCAATTCAATAAGGAAAAGCTAATCTTTTCAACAAATGGTGCTTGGACAGTTGGGTAGCCATATGCAAAAGAAACTTCACATTATACACAAAAATTAACTCAAAATGGATCATAAACCTAAACAGAAAAGCTAAAACTATAAAACTTCTAGAAGAAAAGCTAGGAGAAAATCTTTCTGACCTTGGGTTAGGCAAAGATGTCTTAGATACAAGACTAAAAGCGCAATGCATATTTTAAAAATTGATGTTGGACTTCATCAAAATTTAAAGCTTTCATACTTCAAAGGATATCATTAAGAAAATGAAAAAGAGGCCACAGACTAGGAGAAAAATCTTTGCAACTTACATATCTGATAGGGGATTTGCATACAGAATATGTAAAATAGTGTTACACCTTAGTAATAAGACAATCCAATTTAAAAATGGGAAAAAGATTTTTATAGACATTTCACCAAAGATGACATAAGTATGGCCAATAAGCATATAAGATGTTTGATATCATTTGTCATTAGGGAAATGCAAACCAAAACCACAATGAAGTATCACTACACACCCACTAGAATGGCTAGCCTCAAAAACACAGACAACAACAAGTGTGGACAAAGATGTGGAGAAACTGGAACCCTCATATATTGGTGGGAATGTAAAACAGTACAGCCACTTTGGAAAGTCTGCCAGTATCTTTAAAAAGTTAAACATAAACGTACGATACTATCCAGCAATTCCAATCCTAGGCGTTTATCCAAGAGAAAAGGAAATACATGTTCATACAAAGACTCGTACATGAATGTTCCCAATAGCTTTGATCCCAAAAGCTCAAAATTGGAAACAATCCAAACACCTATCAATTGGAGAACGGATAAACAAAATGTAGTATAGCCATACAGCAAAATACCACTCAGCAACAAAAAGGAGAGAACTACCAATTCATGTTAGAACATGCATGAACCTCAAAAATATTATGCTAAGTAAAAGAAGCCAGGTGCAAAAGTCTATATATTATATAATTCCACTTATACGAAATGCCCAGAAAAGGCAAATCTATAGACAGAAAGCAGATCAGTGGTTGGCTAGCTGTAGGAGCTGGGACTGACTGCAAGTGTCAGTCCCTTGACTGTTAGGGAACTTGCTGGAGAGGCAGAAATGTTCTAAAACTTTGTGTCCGTGTGATTATTGCACAAGTCTTCACAGGCATACCTCAGAGATAGCGTGGGTTCAGTTCTAGACCACTGCAATAAAGTGAACATCACAATAAAGCAAGTCACACAAATTTTCTCATTTCCCAGTGCATATAAAAGTTATATTTACGCCATACTTTAGTCTAATAAGTGTGTGATAGCATTATGTCTAAAAAAATAATGTACACATCTTAATTAAAAATACTTTATTGCTAAAAAATGTTAACCATCATCTGAGCCTTCAGTGAGTCATAATCTTTTTGTTGGTGGAGGGTCTTGCCTCGATGTTGATGGCTGCTGACTGATCAGGGGGGTGGCTGCTGAAGGATGGAATGGCTGTAGCAATTTCTTAAAATAAGACATCAATGACGTTTGTTGCATCGATTGACTCTTCCTTTTGCAGAAGATTTCTTTGTAGCATGCGATGCTGTTTGTTTGATAATGCATTTTACCCACAGCCCGACTTCTTTCAAAATTGGAGTCAATCCTCTTAAACCCTGCTGTTGCTTTAACAACTAAGTTTATCCTTTGTTGTCATTTCCACAGTCTTCACAGAATCTTCACCAGGAGCAGATTCCACCTCAAGAAACCACTTTCTTTGCTTATCCTTAAGAAGCAACTCCTCATCTGTAAAAGTTTTATCATGAGACTGCAACAATTCATTCACATCTTCAGGCTCCACTTCCAATTCTAGTTCTCTTGCTAGTTCCACCACATCTGCAGTTACTTCCTCCAATGAAGTGTGGAACCCCTCAAAGTCATCCCTGGGGTTTGGAATCATCTTCTGCCAAATTCCCATTAATGTTGATATTTTGACCTCTTCCCATGAATCATGAATGTTCTTAATGCATCTAGAATGATGAATCCCTTCCAAGAAGGTTTTCAATTTACTTTGCCCAGATCCATCAGGGGAATCACTGTCTATGGCAGCTATAGCTTTACAAAGTGTATTTCTTAAATAATAAGACTTGAAAGCCAAAATTACTCTTTGATCCCTGAGCTGCAGAATGGATGTTGTGTTGGCAGGCATGAGAACAATATTCATCTCACTGCACATCTCCATCAGAGCTCTTGGGTGACCAGAAGCATTGTCAACGCGTGGTAATATTTTGAAAGGAATCTTTTCTTCTGAGCAGTAGGTCACAACAGAGGGCTTAAAATATTCAGTAAACCATGTTGTAAAAAGATGTGCTGTCATCGAAGCTTTACTGTTCCATTTACAGAGCACAGGCAGAACAGATTTAGCATAATTCTTCAGGGCCCTAGGATTTTCAGAATGGTAAATGAGCTTGGCTTCAACTTAAAGTCACTAGCTGCCATTAGCCCCTAACAAGAGAATCAGGCTGTCCTTTGAAGCTTTGACTTTCACTTCTCCTCTCTAGCTACGAAAGTCCTAAGTGACATCTCCTTCCAATAGAAGGCTGTTTTGTCTACATTGAAAATCTGGTGTTCAGTGTAGCCCCCTTCATTAATTACCTTAGCTGGATCTTCTGGGTGACTTGCTGCAGCTTCTCCATCAGCACTGGCTGCTTCGCCTTGCATTTTCATGTTATGGAGATGGTTTCTTTCCTTAAACCTCATGCTAGCTTCAAACTTTTCTTCTGCAGCTGCCTCACCTCTCTCAGCCTTCACAGCATTGGAGAGAGTTGGGGCCTTGCTCTGGATTAGGCTTTGGCTTAAGGGGATGTTGTGGCTGGTTTGATCTTCTATCCAGACCGCTAAAACTTTCTCCATATCAGTAATAAGGCTGTTTCGCTTTCTTAGCATCAGTGTGTTCACTGGACTAGCACTCTAATTTCCTTCAAGAACTTTTCCTTTGCAGTCACAGCTTGACTGTTTGGCGCAAGAGGCCTAGCTTTCAGCCTATCTCAGCTTTCAACATGCCTTCCTCACTAAGCTTAATCATTTCTAGCTTTTGATTTAAAATGAGACATGTGACTCTTCCTTTCACTTGAACACTTAGAGGCCATTGTAAGGTTATTAATTGGCCTAATTTCAACATTGTTATGTCTCAGGGAATAGGGAGGAGAGGGAGACGGATGGGAGAACAGCTGGTCGGTGGAGCAATCAGAACACACACAACATTTATACATTAACTTCACCAGCTTACATGGGCGTGGTTCGTGGCACCCCAAAACAGTTACAATGGTAACATCAACGATTCCTGATTACAGATCACCATAACATATAATAACAATAAAAAAGTTTGAAATATTGCGAGAACTACCAAAATGTGACACAGACACATGACGTGAGCAAATGCTGTTGGAAAAATGGTGCCAACAGACTTGCTCAACACAGGGTTGCCACAAACCATCAATTTATAAAAAACACAATATCTGCAAAGCACAAAACAAACTGAAATGCAATAAAATGAGTTAGGCCTGTACATTTACTAAAAATCATTGAACTGTACACTTAAAATGGGTCATTTTCTGGCATTAAATGATACTTTCATAAACCAGAAGAAAAAAAATAACCAGCTAGAGGGAGATATAGATGAAACAAGTTTGACAATATAATGGTAATTGTTGAAGCTGGGTGATGGGTTATGGGGGTTCATTATACTATTTCTTCTACTTTTGTGTATGTTGGAAATTTTTTATAATAAAAAGTTTTTAAAAATAGACATTTTTATGTGTATAAAAATGTTCTGGAGAAATCTATGTTAAAAAAATCAAAGACTATTTAACTCTGATGAATGGATCTGGGGTAGCCAAGTGACTTTCTTTTCATTTATAGCTTTTTTCCACTATCTTTTTTCTATGTACATGGATCACTCATATTCAAATAAATATTTAGATTTTAAGAAGGGGAAGGAAATGGGCTGCCTCTGAAAGTCCCCCTGAAGACATACAGGAAATGGGAGACATAAGGTAAGGAGGATGCAGAGGAGATTCTGGCATGAGCGTGTGGGGAACCAGACTAGATCGGCAATTCTTAACCTCAGGGAGGGTGTTGCGAACCCCTCTGAGGATCTTATAAAAGCTACAGACCCTGCTCCCAGAAAAAATGCTCCAAAATGCAGAACGTGACATATGATTCCAGGAGGATCTAGGACTTAGAAGTTCATGGGCCCCTGAGAAGACCCCCTGTACTAGACACCATGACAACTTTCTGTGAGTCTTTGACTTTACTACCTCTGCAGCCCTCACAGCCTGAGAGAGGATGTTTGACCCACGGTTCATTTCTGTAAGGAAGTTAAGGAGGAGCAAAGTACTCGCTTCTTGGCAAATTCCTTTGTATCTTTCTTTAATTTTTAATTGGTCACCACAGGCACTCCCATGTGAGGTTCAGTCTGAAAAGTCAATTAGGTATCTGGCAAACATCTTTTGCATTTTCAGAGCCATGAAAGAAGAGAGAGTTCTAAGAGATGTGAACCAGCCCATTTAACATTATTTTGCTTTACTCGGTTTCCAAGCCACGAGACTGCAAAGGTAGCATGTCAAGGAACAAGGTGATGGCAATCTAGAAGCCCTTTGTGCTGTAATCTAACACCCCATCACTGGCAAAGATAGGGGTGACCTGGAAAGTTATAAAGCTGAAGAGACTCAAGAATCAAGGTCTTGCCTTTCCTATCCATTTTATTCTTGGGGACCACGCATGGGAAAAATCTTTCCCAACAGCCCAGTGAAGGACTACGAGGACTAAAAAGTACCCTTCACCCCCTAACATTTGCCCCACCCAGTTTGAAAGGAGTGAGCAATTAATTTCCCAAGAAAATAGGAAGTTTCCCCTGAGAACTGAAAATTATTTTATTCACTCACATTCTCTGTGGCCTGAAGCTAACCTTTCCTTTTCTGGAGCCCTTTGCCTGGCAGTCTCCCTCCCTATAAATAGCATCATCTAGTGATACAGGCTGGCCAATCTGAACAGCCTTGCCGGTTCCTATTTCATGCTTTTCCTGCTACAAAAGCAGCAGCTTTCTTAACAGTAAGCTAGATTTTTCTTTTTCCTTCTCAAAGATACAGTCACTATTTTAAGATCACTCAGTAACTGCTCCCCAGATTAAGCGAAAAAAAAAAAAGAAAAGAAAAAGAGAAAGGCTTTGGGGCACAGTTTGCCGGCAGTTAACTGAAATCAACTACCCACTCAGTTAAAGCTCCCTAAGAATTCAACCACACGTGCAGGATGGCTAATGATGCTGAAGACCACTTACCAAGCTGCCCCCATGAAGCTAAAGAACTCACAGAGGAAAAAAACAGAACCAAATTAGCCACAGGAGACTCCAAATATGTAGCCTTTATTTCAGAGCTCACAGCTACATAGTAGCTGTTGAGCAGAGAGACATAAAAAGACTCAACCGTCTTTTGCCGGTAGGGAAAAACCCACAGCAGGCTGTCGAAGGCCAGGTGAAACTAATAACCACCCTCACCGAGCAACAGACAACTAGACCTAAACATTGAGGCCAGAAAGTGCAAAGATAAAACCTATGAAACGCACTGACCCTCCCTCTCCCCCTGGGGTATTTATAAAGAACCCTCAGTTCAAGAGATGGGCTTAGATGCTTCACCTCCGGAAGACTTCAAACCTTGGAGTAGAAAAGAGCTCTCTCTGTGCTGGACACTTTCATGTCTTATTTCATTTAATCACCACAACAATCCTCTGAGGTCAGTATCATCCTCGTTTTAAAATAAGGAAACTGATTCAGTTTGGGATGACGAAAAAGTTCTGAAGATGGATGATGGTGACGGTTACACAACAATGTGAATGTACTTAATGCCACTGACCTGTATTCTTAAAATAGTTAAAATGGCAAATGTTATGTGTATTTTCCCACATACACAAGAAAACATTTTAAAAGAGGTAACTGAGGTTTAAAGAAGCAAATAGTTTGCCCAAAGTCATAAAACCCATCAGTGTCAAATTCTAGCCCAGGTCCTTAGATCAAGCCTTAGTTTCTTCATCTGTAAAATGGGCTTTTATAAGGATTAGATGGGGGCCAGCCCAGTGGCACAGCGGTTAAGGTCGCACGTTCTGCTTCAGTGGCCCAGGGTTCACCGGTTCAGATCCTGGGTGTGGACATGGCACTGTTTGCCAAGCCATGCTGTGGTAGGTGTCCCACATATAAAGTAGAGGAATATGGGAACGGATGTTAGCTCAGGGCCAGTCTTCCTCAGCAAGAAAAAAAAAAAAAGAGGAGGAATGGTAGCAGATATTAGCTCACAGCTAATCTTGCTCAAAAAAGAAAAAAGGATTAGATGGAACAATGGATGGGCATATGGTTCATCAGTTGAAATGCATCATGTGAGTAGAAATTTTTCCCTTGAAGTCAGGTAACATTGGGGATTACCACAAATCTTTAATAGCTTTTTAATCAGAATGTCATAGTAGTTTTAAACTTTATAAAGAGACCACCTCATTCAGGGGTTGCAAATTCAACCACCTAGACTGGCCATGCAGTTGATCTAAATCGTGAAGCTGCTCAGAAGCAAGAAAAAACGGAGTGGAGGAGAAAGTGACAAACTGGGCCCTGCATGGGGAATGCTCCTGATGGGGAATTGGGGCCTGAATTTTCAAGAGAAAATGAAAATCTAGAATTTTTAAAATGTGAAATCGCCCAATTATTAAATGTTGGTGACTAACTCAAAAAATTTTAAAGTTCTGTGCCAGCAAAAAAAAAAAAAAAAAAAAAAACCCAAATCAAGCCCATGTCAAGATGTGGTCCAAGGATTGCTGATTTATAGCGTCTGATCTACTTCAAGAAGAAACCGAAGCCCAAAGATGTTAAGTGACTTGCCAGGGCACCCAGACTCCTTTCTAAACTGGCTTAAGAATTCAGTTCCAGCTGGTGATTTTTGTTTTTCAAGAATTGCTAGTAGCATTTAGCATACCTTCTGAATACAAAACCTCAAGATTGCAAGCCCTGGGAGGTATGTCAGTTTAATGCTCAGGCATAGGTGAGAAATCATGTTATGAAGACAGAGAAAGAGGCAATGAAGAGGAATGAGACAGAATTGAGAAGTCCCGTGCGTCCCCAACCATGCCCCATTTGGGAAACACTAGTGTCAGCAAATGGTTCATGGATCAAAGCAGGTTTGGGAGTGGTAGGTGGTTCCTATCATTTGCCTGCGGCCAGATGGCCCTGCTCATCCTGGGTCCTTCCCACCTTCCTGCCAGTGCCCAGAGATCAAAACCCAACCTTCTCCAACATTCTGCAACCTGCTTCTTTACTGCAAGATCAAAGGGGAACTTTTGTCCAAGCTGTAAAAGAGAAAGCAAGAGGCAACTTAGCGCCATCTCTGCCTCCTCTCTACTTCCTGAGAGGACTAAGGGCGCTCCTTTAAAGGGATTCCTCAGAGAAACACATCTGAACCAAGGCCTGGTATTGGCATCTCAGATCCAAGGACACAGCAGCTCCTGCAGAATATGTGCCAGGTAGGGCAACTCGAGAGAGAAGACAGACAATACAACCGACAGCACTTGGAAAGACCACAGGGACTACGACCATGGAAAAAAATCAAAATCAATCTGATTTTATAGGCATATTAGCAAAAATCACCTTAAATTCAAGTATTCTAAATCACAGTATTTTCAACCTGGAATTTAGAAATCATCAAATCCAAACCTTCACTTCACATGTGACATATGTGGAAACACATCAATAAAGACAAAGTAATGTGCCCCAGGACACATGGTGGATCAGTGGGAGTGGTGGGACTAAGCCCAGGCTGCTGGCTCCTGCTCCAGTGCTCAATGGGCTGATGCCCACCCACGAGAGAGGCCCCGAGGAGACAGCAGCTTCCCACACACAGCTCTGGTGGCAGAGTCCAGGCCTCTCACCTCCTGTTCCTGGACTCTACCATCCCGATTCCACCACAGAAACAGTTTCTGTACTTCCGACTGGGGCCGGGGCGACTGGCTAGCACTCACTCCATCTGCTCAAAGGAAACGTGAGCTCATTCAGTCCATTCCCTTGCCTCTGGACTGGATCAAACTCAAGCAACCTCAAAACAGTGTGAACCAACCCAGATTCCACTCCTAGGTACATACCCAAGAAAACTGAAAACACACACTCACACAAAAACTTGCACACAAATGTTAATAGAAACATTATTCATAACAGCCAAAAAGTGGAAACAAACCCAATGTCCATCAACGGATGAAAGAATAAATAAAATGTGGTCTATCCACACAATGGCATATTATTTGGCCATAAAAAGGGATGAAATACTGACACATGCTACAACATAGATGAACTTTAAAAACATTATGCTGTATAAAAAAAGCCGAATACAAAACACCACATATGATGTGATTCCATTTATATGAAATATCCAGAGACAAATCTACACAAAGTAAATTAGTGGTTGCAAGGGCCTGGGAAATAACTGCTAATGGGTTGCTTTTTGGGGTGATGAAAATGTTCTGGAAGTAAATAGAGGTGAAAGTTGCACAACTTTGTGACTGTACTTATAAAAACCACTCAACGGAATACTTTACCAGTGAACTTTATGGTATATGAATTATAGTCAATAAAAAAGGAAACGGGTAAAACCCAAACAGTATGAACGATGAGATATGTGAGAGAAGTACACAGAGTTCTAGTCTCCAAATGGACGTTTCTAGACTCCTGAGCTGACATGCCTACAAATGTACTTGATGGACATTTCTCAAGTTCCAGCAAAATAATATTCCCCAAAGCATACTCCATATGCTCAATATTTCCGTAAAGAGTGAGACACGAGCCTGCTTCTCACTTCAGACTGATCTAGGTAACTCAGTATTGTGTGACTTCACAGAGCCATCTAAGTGCAGGGCAGGAGGAGCAGGGAAACGAGCGCGCTCCAGTTTACACCGGCGTCTCCTCTGCGGCGGGAGAAGTCTTGCTCTGCAAGTTCGGGAAAACCCCCACTGCGCTGACACAGACCTGGGAGCTGGCAGCCTAACCCTTGGCGAAGAAGAGCCATTCACTAAGGAAAGCGAGGGAGGGAAAAGCTCTTAAGACAGGAGTTGAAACTTGCACCCACAGCCCTAACTTTCAAAACACAAGAACAAACCCCAAATCCAGCCTGTTCTAACGGTCACTGAATTCACTAGCTGAATTCACTAGCTCGGCTCCTCTTGGGTTGTATGACTTGCCTCAGAAACCCATACACTCCAAAGCAGATCCACACACTTCCATCCCCAGCAGCTGGGACACAGGCTATGTGTACGAGGGTGCGGAGGCTGTTCTAACTTCATGTAATAAAGTGCTTGACGCAGACCAAACTCAAGTCTACCTGTGACCCCACTGTGCCCGTTACATATATCCCCCTGTAATAAACCTGCTTCCACATCTTTTCACTATTGCATCAAACATGAAATTTCTCACATGCGCCCTTTAAACTAGCCTCTGTGGGTCACTGTATACATTGTACCCTCCATTTCTTCAAATCAATTACTGTATTCACCATGAAAGGGCAGGACCCCACTCCCAGGTGACACGACAAACGCTAAATCACGGTGCTTTCCACTGTGCTTAGAATAAAATCCAAACTCCTTTCCACGGCTTCTCTGCAGGCTGAGAACAAGCCAGCTCCCCTAATGGAATGTTCTGGAGCGGGTGGGAAGGGGACGCACCCTAGCAGAGCAGTCTACGTCAAAGTGCAGCCCACAGACTGCACACTGCAGGCTGTAACCCACCACAACTACAGGCGTGGCTGCTCCCGCCCCTCACCAACTTCCTTCTACCATCTCCCCCACCCCACCCCTCACCGTGCTTCAGCCCTCCAGCCTTCTGTGCTCCTCAAACACACCAAGCCCTTTCCCACCTTGGTCCTTTACACTTGTCATTTCCTTTGGAACATTCTTTGCATTGCTGGTTCCTTCTTGTCAATCAGGTCTCAACTCACATCACCTTCTCTGAGAAGCCTTCTCTGACCACTTCATGCAAAGTAGTTGCATCACCTCGTCACCCCCAATTACTACCACTTCACCTTGCTGTGACAGCATCTTCACAGCACTTACTACTCTCTGACAGCATCTGGTTCATGCATTTACTTATTCACTGCCTGTCTCCTCAGACTAGAAAAGCTCCACAAGGGTAGGGACCCTGACCTCTAATTCACAACTACATCCCTTAGCACAGAGAAGGCAATCAAACATTTGTTGATTAAATAAATATGTACCAGAAACATGTATCGCTAACTTATTACCTCTTAAAAACCTCTGAACAGGGCAGGAATTTCCTAGTACAATGCTATAAATGCCACTTTATTGAACTTTTTCCCCATGGCAAGAGAGGGTGGAACTTTTCCTGTTAAGTTCTTACGCCATCCTCGTTCTGAATTTGGTTCAGAAAAAGATGGGTTTCGACATGCCACTTTTGGGACGTTCCCTACTCATGGTTCAGACTGAAGTCTGAGACCAGAGAAATCAGGCAAGGCTGGGCCTGGCTCTGTGGCCAAGTGGTTAAAGTTCAGCGCACTCTGCTTTGGGGGCCTGGGTTCAAGGGTTTGGATCCTGGGCACAGACCTACTCCACTCACTAGCCATGCTGTGACCATGTCCTGCATATAAAAAAATGGAGGAAGATTGGCACAGATGTTACCTCAGGGCTAATCTTCCTCAAGCAAAAAAAAGGAGCATCGACAACACATGTTACCTCAGGGCAAATCTTCCTCAGCAAAAAAAAGAAGAAAGAAAGAAAGAAAGAAATTAGGCACAACTGTGAAATCTTTTACCTGACCTCTGAGGTTCTAAATAAGGAATCCCTCATTAAATAAAAAGGATTAAGTTATCAGTTGGTTAACAGGAGGGGAACTCATTATCAGCCAATAACCTACCCTTCTTTGGCGAAAACCAACACCAGGAATTTAAACAAGAATTTTCCTTCGCTAAAATCAAATGTCACTTCCTTTTCTCTGTGTCTTCCTTTGCATTCACTCCCAGGAGGAAATTACCTGCTGAGGAAGCAACATACAGGAAGACCTAGAAAATCACTCGGGACTAAGTGACTTCAATTTTGCTTCTGATCTCTTGACAAGCAGAATGTGAGCTGAGAGTCTGGAAGAAAGGCCAGTCCTTCACAGACCTCCTTCCAGGGTTCTGTACCAGAAGCGAGCAAGTTCGCACCCACTTTCCAGGCACAGGTCTTTTACCCGCACCCTTATCCACTTACAGCGTTCACCCTAACGAGTTCCATCCTAACGAGCTGCGTGGCCCTGTAGGGGCATGGGAAGGGGAAGCAGCCAAGTGGGGACAGTAGAGCGTTTTTCAAAACTTAGTCCACAGACCACATCCATCATAATCATTGGCGTGCTTATAAAAGTGCAGGTTCCTGGTCATCACCTGGCCCTACAGACTGAGAATCTTTGGGAGTGGCTCAGGAAACAGCTTTTCTAACACGCCTCCTGACACACACCCCGAGAGTCTCAACCACAGCAAAGTTTGAGAACCAGTGGGATAAAAGCTCCCCAGGAGACAGGCAGGGAGTTGATTGAGAAAAGACAGGAGAAACGGTTAGGGAAGGGTCTAGGGATGGAAGATAGGGGGGTGGGGGGCAGTTAGGGCATGCTCCCGGGTAGCAGCAGTCAAGGTGGGTGCGCGGTGGGAAGACTTGAGGGTGGAGGTGAGGATAGGGCTCTGGAAAGGATCTGAGACGGGGCGGGGGCTGGCAGGCTGGTCAGAGGTGAGGTCGCATCCGCGGACTGGTCAGGACAGTAGGGAGGCGGGAAGGCGGAGAGAGCAGAGTCTGGACGTGAGGGGGAGGAGCAAGGGCGGGAATAAGAGGGGTTCTTCGGGGAGACCGGGGCTAGGACAGTGAATTTTGGAAAACAGGAGTCACAGGAGGCGGCGACCAAAGCAAGAATAGGAACCGGCAGAGGCGGTAGCTGAGACCTTTCCTCCGACCCAGCGCCTCCCCCCAAACTCGGGGCCTTGACAAGCCTGAGTAAGGGCTAGGCCAGGGAGGGGGAGTTTAGGGGAGACGAGCCCAGTCAGGGACGTCCCTCAAGCCTGAGCTAAGGGTCCCGGAGATGGCTCGGGCCAGGCACGGGACACCGGAAGGTCCTGGGTTCCTCCGGAGGGCCCCGCTCCAGCTCCGGCTCCCAGAGTCTCCTTCACTCACCATCGCCGCCGCCATCTTGGATCCACGTGTCGCCGTAATGACGTCAGCGGAAGTGGTGTTTCCCTGGTTACCGTTTAACACTGCCAGGTGCTGCCTGGCTTCAATCGCTCCTGTAGTCGCGGTCAGCAGAGGGGCAAGGGAGAATTAGCTCCTGATCAGTAGCCTGGTCTGAACAGTTAGGTCGCTGAGTGGGTGAAGAGAGAGGATGGTGTAACTATAGGAGCCATATTAGCTCCTGGCAGAGACTGCTGCTTCCCCTCCCCCCACACTGCATTGTGGGTAATGGGTGTGTGGGTAAACGCGCATGTTCTCTGGACGCCATCTTTACTATTGGCAGAAAGCCCCGTTGCCAGGGTTACTTGAGGCCTTGATTCGAGTGAGTGGGGTCGGTACAATGACTCCAATAGCTGCCCAACTCCGAGAATAATTTGTAATTATATATTTAATTATTTGCTTGACTATCCTATATCCTCTCCAATAGACTGTAATCTCTATGAGGGTAGCATATTGTCTTTTATTTAATTTCACTCTGCCTTATTCTTACCTGTAACATGGGGAAAGGATTATTAAAATACCTTGATTGTAGGTTTATGATGAAGATTCAATGACGTAATATTACATAGTATGTATTCAATAAATAATTGTCATTATACCCTTATGTATACTCCTTCAGGCATATGGTAGGTGCCCAATACAATACTACACTGCATGTTTACTAAATGAATGAATGAAAAGCAGCATATTAATGGAGGGAGACATTTTTGACTGTGGACTTCACCATGCTTTAGTTACCTAAGTGTGTACTCGAGGCCTAAGTTGCCAATATCTGGAAAAGGGGACTCAAAGAGTCATGGTGTTAAAATAGGGAGAACTCTGAAAGTTCATTTAGTCCGTGTATCACTATAAAGTGCGTACAAGACCAGTGCTACCTGCAACTGTTTCAAAAAGTTGTTAAAAAGATTATAATGATTAATAATAATAAACACTGAGCATTTGCTGTGTGCTGCAGCATTTAGCATTATGCTAAAACCATTCACAAGACTCTCATCTAATCCTGTGTCTTGGCTAGGGGCAGTTGAACCCTGATTCCTACCTGTTAGCACCACTAGGGTGGATTCTCCAAAAAGATGGCTGCCAACAAGTCCTCCCATCTTTGCATGAGCATGCTGTTTCTCCTATCAAGTAGACTCTGTTTCTCCTCCTGTTGAATCTGTCTGGTCATGTCACAGTGAGGCTTGGCAGCTTCTGCTTCCACCATCTTGGGTCTAAAGAAGTCTGGCTATCCTGCTGGAGAGCCACATGGAGAGGGAAGGAGGCCCAGCCAGCTCCTCAAGACATTCAAGAAACTCCATTTGAGCACTAGATCTGTGAATGAGGTCATCTTGGACATTCCAATCCCAGCTGAACTGCCAGCTGAATGCAGCCACATGCATAACCTTATCCAACACCCTGTGGAATAGAAAAACTGCCCCGCTGAGCCTAGTTGTTTTAGATTTGGGGGTGGTTTCTTAGGCAGCATTGGGTAACTGAAACACACACCCGTTAACTCATGTGACCTGCACAACCATCCTGAAGAGTAGCAGAACAACCATTATCTCAGGGAGGAAGCTTGAGAGACCAGGAAGGCTTTGCCTGGAGTCTCATAGCTAGTAAGCCATAGATTCCAAACTTAGAACCAGTTCTTCTGGAGCTTGAATCCTGGGTGTTTCCCACCATTTCTGGATGCCTGAAGAGGGATAACTGATAAGGAACAAAGCTTGATAAACAGCATATTATTTCTCAATATTTCCATTTTAGCCCTCTTCACCTTTGTATTTTTCCCAAAGGGCTTTCAATATCCCAATCTCCTTTGGTAACATGTGCCAGAATCCTGGAGCTGGACTGCCTGGGTTCAGATCCCATCTCCACCACTCACTGGCTCCACCACATGGACAAGTTTCTTTTTTTCCTTAAACATTTTTTTTTATTGTGGTAAAATATGCATCACATAAAATTTACCATCTTAACCACTTTTAAGTGTACAATTCAGTGGTATCAAGTACATTCACAATATTGTGCAACCATCACCTCCATCCATCTCCAGAACCTTTTCATCATCCTAAGCTGAAACTCTGTGCCATGAAACACTAACTCCCCATTAATACTTCTCCCCAGCCCCTGGTAGAACCTCTGTTCTACTTTGTGTTTCTATGAATTTGCCTATTCTAGATACCTCTTATCAATGGAATTATACAATATTTGTCCTTTTGTGTCTGGCTTATTCCACTTAGCATAACGTTTTCAGGTTTCATCTATGTTGTAGCGTATATCAGAATTTCATTCCTTTTTACGGAATTTGGGTTGTTTCCACTTTTTGGCTATTGTGAATAATGCTGCTATGAACAAGGATGTGCAAACATCTGTTCAAGTCCCTGCTTTCAGCTCTTTTGGGTCTATACCCAGAAGTGGAATTGCTGAATCATACGGTAACTCTATGTTTAACTTTTTGAGGAACTACCATACCATTTTGCACAGTGGCTACACCATTTTACATTTCCACCAGCAACGTACAAGGTTTCCAATTTCTTCACATCCTCAGCAGCACTTGTTATTTTCTGTGGTTGTGTTTGTTTTTAATAATAGCCATCCTCATGGGTGTGAAAATGTGCAAGTTTCCTAACCTCTCTAGACCTCAACTTCCTCATGTGTAGGGCACAGATCATAAAATACCTCACCTCAGGATGGTTATGCGGACAGAATTAGTTAATGCATACCAAAAGCTCAGAGGGGCAGGCTCCGTGGCTGAGTGCCTAGGTTCGTTCACTTTGCTTTGGCGGCCTGGGGTTTTGCCGGTTCGGACCCTGGGCGCAGATGTGGCACCATCATCAGGCCACACTGAGGGGGCATCCCACACAGCACAACCAGTGGCACTCACAACTAGAATAGACAACAAGGTACTGGGGGGCTTTGGGAAGAAGAAGAAGGAAAGAAAAAAAAAATGAAGGTTGGCAACAGATATTAGCTCAGGTGCCAATCTTTAAAAAAAAAAAAAAAAAAGGCTTAGAATAGTGCCTGTCACACTGTAGGTGCTATAGATATGTTTGCTATTATTATTTTGAGATCGGTAGGACAAGGCTTCTTATCTCTGGAATGATGGAGACATTAATATAAAGAGATGTTAAGGAACTTGGGACAAGGTAACCCAACGAATCCAAAGGGGGCTAAGGCTTGACTCAAATCCACTGAGTCACATACATGCCCCTGCTGTACAACCAAACAGACAAATAAAACCAAACCCAAACCAGAGGGCTCTTACAGTAGCATCAGGGTGTGTAGTTCCGGACATCTGTGAAAGTGCTTCTCCAAGGAAAATAGGAAGGTGGGGCTGGGCCTAGAGGAAGCAAACCTGATCCTTAGGTCTCCAAGGAGAAGGGTAGGATGTACCGATCTGTGTCCTTCTTACACTGGTTTCAGTTGTCTGTTGCTACACAGCGCAAGACCCCAAAACTTGGTGGCTCAAGACAACAATGATTTATTATTTCTCTTGATTCTGTGGGTTAGCAATCTTGGCAATTCTGATGGTCTCACCTGGGGTCTCTCATGTACTCTCATCTGATGGCTCAACTGTGGCTGTTGAGTCCGAGGTGGCCTCATATGTCTGCGTGGTTGGTGCTGGCTATCAGCAGGGCCTCTCTCTCCACATGGCCTTTCATCCCCAAGGAGGGTAGCCTAAACTTCTTCACAATGTAGTCTCGGGTCCATGAGGGTGAGAGTAAAACCTACAAGGCCTCCTAAATGCTGAGCTTCGTAACTCCCATAGCATCTATATATACCACATTCTATTGGTCAAAATAAGTCGCAAGCAGTCCAGAGTCAAAGTGGGAGGGGACCACATAAGGGCATGAATTCAAGGAAGCAAGATTCGTTGGGGTCATTTGGTAACAATCCCCTGTGCCATCCTTGCCAGGCCAGCCTACTCTCTCTCACCTGGGCCTCTGTGGAGCCCTCTGCCTCGTCTTCCTGCTCCACCCTTGTCACCTCTAATCTCTGTTCTCCATTTAGCAGCCTAAGTAGTCTTTTGAAAACAAGAATCAGCCCCTGTTTCTCCCAAGTTGAAAACTTTCGAACGCTACCCCTTGCAAGTAACACAAAATCCAAGTCCTCACCATGGCCTTCAAGGCCCTGCGTGCTCTGGCCTCCTCTCCCACCATTCTCCCCCTCCCTCACCAGCTCCAGCCACACAGACCTCCCTGGACCCTGCTGAGCTCACCTCCACCTCAGGCCTCTGTACTTGCCGTTCCTCTGTCTGGAATACTCTTCTCTCAACATTGGGTGTGGGTAGCTCGTTCTCATATTCAGTTCTCTGCTCAACTGTCACCTCCTTGGAGAGGTGTTCCCTGGCCACGCATATATAGAGAGAGATAATTTGGTTATTTGCTATCATCTGTCTCCTATGAAGGCCTGGGCTAGGTCTGTGTTATTCCCAACTGTGTCCCTATTAAGTTGTGCTCAAAAAATATTTGTTGAATGCTTGAATTATAATTAATCTCAAGCCTCACTCTATCTTGTTGGGAATAGATCCAGCTGTAACTTGACAAGATGGAAGCTTACTTTCCTCTGTCTTGGTCTGTTCCCCCAGAGGCCGACTCTGAGACAAGGATTCAAGCAAAAGTAGTTTACTTCAGAGGTGAAGGGACATCAGAAGGCAATGGTGTGCAGGAGCCGGCTTGTCCTGCTTACAAGACCAGTAGTTAAATTTTCAGGAACTTTGTGAGCCGATTGTTGACCATAGGCATTATTGAAAATTAAATTATATAAACTTAAAATTTAAATAAATGATATCAAAAACTGAAGTATTCAATATTCAAAATTCATCGTTTCCTAATCATTTTACTATTATCCGTGTGCTTGAGGTTATTTATGTCTATTTTATGTGTATGATAGAAATACTGTTAAATGAGGGCCGGCCCAGTGGCACAGCGTTAAGTTCACAAGTTCCGCTTTGGTGGCCCTGGGTTCACCGGTTCAGATCCCAGGTGCGGACATGTCACCACTTGGCAAGCCATGATGTGGTAGGCATCCCACGTATAAAGTTGAGGAAGATGGGCACAGATGTTAGCTCAGGGCCAGTCTTCCTCAGCAAAAATAGGAGGATTGGCAGCAATTAGCTTAGGGCTAATCTTCCTCAAAAAAAAAAGAAAGAAAGAAATACTGTTAAATGGTGCGCTACTGCTCCTCTCTTCCCAGCTCTGTGTTCAGTGGCATTGGGTGGGTAGCTGAACCAACTTATCCATTAACCTAGTTGGCAGCACAGTGCACAAGGCCCACTGTACTTTTAGGGACCACAAAAATGTTTAAAAGAAATTAATTTCTTTTAAAATCAGAAGGCAAAAATGGGCTTTGAGGTTAAAGGAAAAGTTTTCATATAGGATGTTAATATATTCATCTTTATATCAAAGCAGTTGACTATAATTTATATTTACAAATAAAATACATTTATATTTCTATTTATAAATATTTAATATATATTTTACGGAGGGAAAGTTCTAAAAACACAAAAGTGCCTAAGGCTCATGAAAGTCACAATGCAGTTCTGGTTGGTGGCTTGAAATTGGCCATGGTGGGAATAGTTACATCACAAAAATCAGCAAATGCTACAAACCAGGGCTCGAAGTTCTGCTTTGTTAGCAAAATTTTTCTGTAAAGGGCCAGATAATAAAGATTTTAGGCTTTGCAGACCATGTGATTGTGTCACAATTACTCAACTCTGCCTTGTACAAAAGCCGCTACAGATGGTAAATAACAGGCATGGCTGGGTTCCAGTAAAATGTAGTTTGTCAAACCCTGGGCTAGACTTGAAGGGATGGAGAAAATGTTAATAATGCAGACTAAACTTTGAGTGTGTTCTGTCTATAGCTGTTACACTGTGATTAGCACAAAATTGTGGTAGTATTTGAAACCCACCTTATTCAGCAAAGGAGTTGCTCATATCATTGACTAATGAGTGAAGTTCTGATATGTCTTCATTATTTCATTTTCATCTGATCCATGAATATAAGTGAAACCATCAACCCACACTCACATTGGAGCTATACTTGGAGAGGGGATGTTGTCAAGCAAGTTGCCACTCTGAGTAACTGAAACTTAATGCTGTGGGGAAACAGTGCAAAACACATACCTTAGAGTTGCCACCCAAGAGGCAAAGAAGCTGGGGTATTTATACACGCACTCCCAAAAGTCATTAATTGAGGGCTGATCCCAGAGAGTGTTAATTCCTTACCACTTTTAGCCCTCTGGGAACACTGGCAGCTGAGGGTTTTCGCAGTTTTAGAAAAAGAGCCCACAGGCACAGTGATGCAGATCATGGCAGCTGAAAGTCCAGCCCTCTTTAAGGGGTACTGACAGTACACGCCTGAGGTAAAATTCTGGAGCACTGTCCTAGCTGATATGGTGGCTGTGGCTAAAATATCTTCAGCTTTGCCATCCTAGAGTTAATTAATTTTCCTCAGGGTCCATAATGGCAGCTGGAGCTCCAGCCTTCACATGCCCATTCTAGGCAGCAAGATAGAGGAAGAGATGAAAAATAAAGGGCAAAGAGCCCACATCAGTTGTGTTTTAAGAAAGGATCCTGGAAGGTGCTACACCACACTTCCACTTCCAACCCACTGGTCAGGACTTAACCACATGGCCACACTTTGCTGAAAGAGGGAGTGAGAAGTGTAAACTTCAGTCTGGGTTGTCATGTGCCCCTGATAAAAATCCTGTTTCTCTAGAAGAAGGGAGAACACGGATACGGGGACAACCAGCAGTCATTGCCAACCCCCAAAAGGGAAGGGATGCAAGTAGAATGCAAATTGATATATCCTTATGTCAGATTATGCTGTGATGAAGATAGACATATGAAAAAATTGAAGGCCCAGACCAGGGAATAAGGAAGCGGTCTTATTCCAAATCACACGGGAAAAAATGAAACAAGTGCTTTCCCTATATTTAAGCTCGAAGCCACAGCTAGAGGATAGATTGAAGCAAGTTATTAACATCTTAGAACAGAGCATTGTAAACATTGTAAACAACCTTTCGTTTGCCACCTCCCAGGGGAGGAGTGCATGCAGTTCTCCCATAGAATTGGTGGCACACAATTTATCCCTATGTTTTTGTTTGTTTGTTTTTTTAATAGACTTTTTTTTTTACTTTATTTTGTGTGTGTGTGAGGAAGATTGGCCCTGAGCTAACATCTGTTGTCAATCTTCCTCTTTGCTTGAGGACGATTGTCGCTGAGCTAACAGCTATGCCAGTCTTCCTCTATTTTATGTGGGATGCTGCCACAGTGTGGCTTGACGGGTGGTGCTAGGTCTGCACCGGGGATCCAAACCTGCAGACCCTGGGCCACCGAAGCAGAGCATACAAACTTAACCACTATGCCACTGGGCCGGCACTAGACTTTATTTTTTTTAGAGCAGTTTTAGGTTTACAGAAAAATGAATGGAAAGTACAAAGTTCCCATATGCCCTCTAAGCCAGCCCTCCATTTCCCCTGTTACTAACATCTTGCCTTAATGTGGTACATATGTTACGAGTGATGAGCCAATATTGATACATTATTAACCTAAGTCCATAGTTTACATTAGGGTTCACTGTGCTATAAATTCTTAATTTTGACAGATATATAATGACATTTATCTACCATTAAGAGTATCATACAAAACAATTTCACTGCCCTAAGAATGCCGTGTTCCACCTGTTCATCTCTCCCTCCCTCCCCACCAAACCCCCGGGAACCACTGATTTTTTTACTCTCTATAGTTTTGCCTCTTCCAGAGTGTCAGATACTTGGAAGCATATAGTATGTAGCCTTTTCAGACTGACTCCTTTCCCTTAGCCATATGCAGTTAAGGTTTTTCATGTCTTGATGGCTCATTTCTTTTCATCACTGAACAATATTCCGCTATATGGATGTACACCATTTGTTTACCCATTTCCCCGTTGAAGGACATCTTGGTCACGTCCAAGTTTTGACAATTATAAATAAAGCCTCTACAAACATTACTGTGTAGGCTTTTCTGTAGACACAAGTTTACAACTCATTTGGGTAAATATCAAGGAACACAATTGCTGGATCAGATGGTAAGAGTATGTTTAGTTTTGTAAGAAACTGTCTTCCAAAGTGGCTCCACCATTTTGCATCCCCCCAGCAATGAATGAGCGTTCCTGTTGCTCCACATGCCTGCCAGCATTTGATGTCGTTCATGTTCTGGATTTTGGCCATTCTAATAGGTGTGTAGTGGTATCTCACTGTTGTCTTAATTTGCCTTTCCCCCCATGACATATCACGTGAAGCATCTTCTCATATACGTATTTGCTATCTGCATATCTTCTTTTGTGAGGTGTCTGTTCAGGTCTTTTGCCCCTTTTTTAATTGAGTTGTTTCTTATTGTTGAGCTTTAAGAGTTCTTTGTATATCTTCAGATATCAGTCCTTTATCAGATATGTGTTTTGCAAATATTTTCTCCCAGACTGGAGCTTGTCTTTTTGTTTTCTTAACAGTGTCTCTTTTTTTTGTCAGATAAGAACTTTTAATTTTAATGAAGTCCAGTTTACCAATTTTTTCTTTCGTGGATTGTGCTCTTGGTGTTGTGTCTATCCCCATGTTTGTATCTGTCTTTCCTGTGACCAGAGGTATAAATCACAGTGCAGGGCAGTGTAAAGTGAAAGAGCAGGACAGCAGGAATTGACCTCTTGATCTTGTCCATCTAGCAATAGGCCCCAATCCTTGAGATCCAGTCTCAGTCAGTCATTTCTATAATAAAGCTATGTAACAAAACAACCCTAGAACTCAAAGACTTACAATATTAAGCATTTACTTCTCTCTCACATGTCCATGGGTCAGCTGGGTTCAGTTGATCAAGGCTGGGCTCAGCTGGGTTTAACTTCAAGCTGCAGGTTGGGTCCAGATCTGCTCCACAGTCACTCACCTTCCTTGGACCATGTTCTTTTCAGGGCAAAAGGCTGGAGGGCAAACCCAGCCCCACAAGCACATTTCAAGCTTCCACTTACATCACATCTGCTAACATCCCATTGGCTAAAGCAAATCTCACGCATGACCAAGCTCAACATCAACGGGGCAGGAAAGTACTCCTCCTATGGATTACTGAACAGCAGTCCAATGTCCCACAAATCATGAGGGCAAATTCCTATCACAGAACCCTGGGCTCTGCTTTCAGACACCCAAAGACACATCTTAAACCAGACAGCAGGAAAGAAATTCAATTATCAACTAGATAAGTGGAAACACTGCCGGCCTTATTTTCCATTCTTCTTGTACCCAGTTCCTAAGCCCACACTCTGTGCTATCTCAGGGGTATAGAATCAACTGAGTATAGGGTTCCATGGGACCTGGCGAGTGCTGTGATGTAAATCCTTCAGGGAATACAATGATAGAGAAAGGTGTCATTGGCTCCCCATCCCACTGTCCACATCTTGTCATCATTCCCCCTACATCAAAAGCTAACTGCCAGGGACTTTCAACTGAGGCAGCATGCAGAAAGGGCCACTGCCTCCTTGTCTTCTCTGTGTCCTTCCCAGGTCTACCTTCCCTTCACTGAGAGCTTCCCACGAAGGGTACCAGATACCTCTCAGCAGCCACATCTCCAGACCACAGGATTCCTGCAATGGGGGATATCATCTTAACAACCACAATGGCTGCTTGGCCATGGGAAGTGCCCCCAGCCCTGGTGGGGATCCAGACTAATCAGCACACATAGAAATGTGGCTTAGCAGGAGGCTCAGGGTCTCAGATCACGAAAAATCATTCCTGTCATCCTGGCAGACCCAGCTCCTTGGAGACAAAAACTCATGCAGCATCGCAGCGTCAGTGTGATAGGCAGAATAATGTGCCGCTTGAAAAAAGAGGTCCACGTCCCTATCCCCAGAACCTGTGAAGACGTTACCTTCCATGGCACAAGGGACTTCACAGATGTGATTAAGGATCTTGTGATGGAAGATTAGTCTGTATTATGCAGGTGGATCCAGTGTACTTACAGGGGTCCTTCTCAGAGAAAGAAGCGTGCAGGAGACTCAGAGTCAGAGAAGGAGACGTGATGACTGAAGCAGAGTTTGGAGGGTTGAGCAGAAGGAAACCACTAGTCAAGGAATGTGGAAGTCTCTAGAAGCTGGAAAAGGCAAGGAAACGATTGTCCCCTAGAACCTCCAGAAGGAGTGCAGCCCTGCGCCCGTTTTGGACTTCTGACCTCTGGAACCGTAAGATGATAAATTTGTGCTGTTTTAAGCCACTGAGTTTGCAGTAACTTATTACAATGGCAATAGGAAATTAACCCAGCCAGCAACTATTCTGGGGGCAGTTAGAAAAGTTCAAGCATTGAACCCTACTTCCCTTCACTCTACTGGTCCCTGGGAGGAGGGGTCCCCCATTCTGACTTGTCATCCTGGCAAAAAGGCAAATACACAGTCAGGAACTGGAAGGACAAGAAAACCTGGCCTGTCAGTAAAGCCTTTAGCATTCATACCCTTTATTTAAATATTTATTTCATTATTTTTAAAGTTTCCCATCCAAACCACAGCTGTGAGTGGAATCCAACTCTCCCAGGCCATAGAAATGTCAACTTGGGGGTCTCCTGAGAATGGCAGATTGTGGATTGCTAGAGTCAAAAAGAGATTGTCCAGTCCAACCCACCCCCTTGACAGATGAGGAACTGTGGCTGGAGCGAGAGTGGGTGTCTGGGAGTGGGAAGGGTGAGTGGGCCCCGGGGCAGACGGTGCTGGAGCCGCCCCACTGGCCTCGCCTCGGTGCCTGGTCCTGCCCTGGTCCCACCCATCACGGCTGCTGTTGGTACTGGCTCTCGGTGGCGGTGTAGAAGTCCTCCAGCACACTCTGGATGTACTCGAAGGTGGGCCGCTCCTCGGGGCTGTTCTTCCAGCAGCGGGTCATGATGTTGTAAAGCTCCTCGGGGCAGTGCTCTGGTCGAGGCATCCTGTATCCGTGCTCCAGGGCTCGGATCACCTCGGGGTTCGACATCCCTGAGAAGGTGCAATGGAATTGAAAAGGGAGGGATTTGGGATGGGAATCCAGGGGTGGCAGACACTGTGGCCTCCCTGACAGCCATCACTCCCCACCTCCCCATGGACGCTGAGCCCCTCCCACTGTGAAAGCCAAGTATCCCTTCCCCAGCCTCCCATGCATCCAGGGCAGGGGCATGACACCCAGTTTTGGCCAATGGGAGCCAAGGGGGATCTCCTGGGAGACTGCCAGGAAAGGTTTTCCTCCCTGATGAAAAAGGGCTTTAGAGGACACACCCTTCCCTCTTCCTTTGGACACTGGGAGGCAATGTGATCCTTGGAGCTGTGGCAGCCATCTGACCACATGAGGAAGACAATCATGGAGAAACTAACCCAGAGCCATGGGAGCTGTTGAGTGACTGAAACAACCAGTCACCAATGCCAGACTCCTTATTATGGGGAATAATAACTTGCCTATTGGTTTAGCCACTCTTAGTCTGTTATTTTGTTACTTGCAACCTAATGCATCCTAATGGATACAGGGTTCCATAACCCATTGCCTGGTTTTTACTGGTGTACCCTCAAGACAAGACAGCCATGTGGCCAGACTTGATGTCACCCTATGAGTGGGACCATGTCCCTGTTCAATTAAAGTTTATGTTAGTTATCCTTAGGAACAACCATTTAAATGTTGCTGATTCTCTAAGTTTCTATTACCAGTTTTGAACTTGAAACTCACATATCCAAGTGCTTCCTCAAACATCTTTCCTTGGATGTCTACAAGTCACGTCAAGTTGAACAGAGCTACAACACAACTCTTGAATTGGCCCTAGGCCATCACCCACCCAATTGCTCAATTAAAGCCAAGAGAATCATCCTTGATTCTCTCTCCCTCACCTTCCACCTCAGCAAGTCACATCCTTTCTTCTTTTGAAACGTAGTACCGAACCATCAACTTATTTCTGTCACCGTCACCACTTCTGCCTGCACCGCTGCTGCAGCTGCCACCATGTCCCCAGCCCCCAACCCACTGTCCATGCTGAACCAAAGCATCCCTTAAAGATGGAAATCAGATGGTGCCATGTCCTTGCCCAACACCCTCCAATGGCTTCCGTACACTTAGACCAACATCCATTCCCTCTTCACCATGACCATGGGCCCTGCCTGATCTGGCCCCTGCCAAGCTCATCGTCTACCGCCTGCTCATTCCCTGTCTCCAGCTACCTGGCTTCCTTGCTCCTCTTCAGGCACACCTCAGGCCCTAAGAGCCAGCAGTTCCTTCTTCCTGGAATTCTTTCCCTAGATCCTCACTTGGGTGTCTTTTAGCTCAAACATGACCTGCTCCAAAAGGTGCTCCCCATCAACAGGAGCCACACGCCACTCCCTCTCACATGTCCTCACGAGCAGGAGCTCCCTACTGCAGAGACCTCGTCTCTCACTGTACCCTCAGTGCCTAACACATGATAGGAGTTCGATAAATCCTGATGAATGAACCAAGTGTCTACATCTTTAATTTCTACTCTTCACAACCACCTCTGCAAGGTAGACTTCATTATCTATGTTCTTTACAGGTGACGAACTGGGGTAGGAGAAATGAAGGAAATTTCTCAAAGTGCAATCACTGATGGGGGCAGGATTCAAATTCAGGACTGTTTATATAAAAAGTCAGGGACTCTTCATATCCACCTTGCTGTTCTCCCCTGTTCTCATCTGGCTACAGATGCCCCAGGAGACATCCCAACCAAGAAGGAACAGAGAATAAAATTATTTACTGGGGGGGCTGGCCTGGTGGCGCAGCAGTTAAGCGTGGACGTTCTGCTTCGGCGGCCCAGGGTTCACCGGTTCAGATCCTGGGTGCAGACATGGCACTGTTTGGCAAGCCATGCTGTGGTAGGCGTCCCATGTATAAAGTAGAGGAAGATGGGCACAGATGGTAGCTCAGGGCCAGTCTTCCTCAGCAAAAAGAGGAGGATTGGCAGCAGTTGTCTCAGGGCTAATCTTCCTCAAAAAAAAATTATTTACTTGGTCCCAGCAATCTATGTTGAGTATATCTTTGCATACCCATGTGGTCTACTCAGTGTAAGGTACAGCCCATAAGCACGGGGATAAATTCATCCATTCAACAAATAGTTACTAAGTATCCACATGTGCCAAGCACAGAAGTAGGTGGTGTGATGCATTGGTGAGGAATACAGACATGTTTTCTGGCCTCATGTAGCTCAGAGTCTGAGTCTGATGGGGAAATACTAAAAAAGTATACAGTTATCAATTGTGATGCAAGCTATGAATGAACCAGCAGGCATTACGAATGAGAAGGATGGGGGCCATGTAAGGTGCTTTAGATGACTGGATGGCGGGGTATAGCATGAGACGAAGCTGGAGAAGAAGGCAGGAGCTGGATCATGCAGGATCTGCAGGCCGTAATTAGGAGTTTGGGATTTTGTCCTAATTATGTTGGAGACCATTAAAGAGTTAGAGGTGGAGAAGGGACAAGATCTGATTCACAATTTTAGAAAAATCCCTCAGGCCCGCAAGTGGAGAATGGCTGTAGGAGAGAGGGGAGGAAGCAGGGCGATGGACCAGGAGCCACTGCACCATCGATGTGAGAGGTGATGTTGGCCTGGATGTGGGGGGAGGCTGTGGAGTTAGAAGTGGGCAGATTTGGAATATGTTCTGGAGTTAAACGGCCAGAACCTTGTGACTGCTTGGATGTGGTAAGGGGTGAGAGAAGAAGGGCCAAGTAAGCCCCCAGAGTTCAGGTTTAAGAGACCGGGTGGGTGGTGGTGCTTTTACCTGGGATGAGGCAGGCGAGGGGAGGCTGAGGGTGAGGATGAAGAACTCAGTCTGAATGGACGACATGATGAGGGGAGACAGCCGGGCTGGGCCCTGGAAGCAGCCCCAAGCTGACACCCCCTTCCCTACCTGGGTAAGGGATCCGGCCATAGGTGACAATCTCCATCAGCAGGACACCAAAGGACCAGACATCCGACTTGATGGTGAAGGAGCCAAAGTTGATGGCCTCAGGAGCTGTCCACTTGATGGGGAACTTGGCCCCTGTGGGATTGGACACAGCGGAGTCAGGGGGGCTCTGGGGAGCAGTCAGGGCTGGGTCTCTGCTGGGAAGAGGGAACAGGACAGGGGTGCAGCTGCGATTTCCCTCAACCTGGCTTCTGCGGAAGAAAAGAATGTCCATCCTGAGGACAGACGGCTAAAGTGGGGAGGAGAAGGCAGAGGGTCTGGCGTGTGGCAGGGAGCTTACTCTCTGGGGCCACCTCATTGATTCAGCTGATACTCCAGTAAACTACAGCTCCTGAAGAGGGGATACCTAGAGGCCAGAGTCTTTGGGGACAGCAGGACTTCAGGGCGCCTAGAGTCCAGGCCACAGCTGATGTCTCAGGCCCCTCACCCCTGGCCTTGGGGGAAGGGAAGATTTTGGCCTCTGCGGTTTCCAGTGACTGAGTGTCTCCCCGCCCTCCGCCTGGTCTGGGATGGGCTTTGGCTCATGATTTCTCGCTCAACATCGTTGCGGTTGGCAGCGCGGTCTGTAGGGTACCTGTCCTTCGGACTTTGGGGAGACCTGCTCCGTGACTGACTACATAATCAAGTTCAGAAAATGCTCTATGTGGATTTTCTCTCCATCCCTTCCTTCCTTGGGTGCAAAACAGTTTTCTTTATTCCTGCTTACCTTCTCCTGGTTTAGAAATTATCCATTCTACTCTTATTCTTTTAGTTGCCTTTTATTCTTTTAGGTTGCCCTTAGTTTAGATAATTTTTTTACTGCATCGTAACAAACATGAAATAAAGTGGCAAATCTTTCATACACAACTTGATGCATCTTTATATATGTATATACCATTGTAATCACCACCCAGATGAAGATATACAACACTTTCTGCCCCTCAGAAGGCTCCCTTCTGTCCATCCCCTGAAACCCCGCCCCCCCACCCCCGCCGCTGTCGATACCTCCCATGCCAGGGAACCACTATCCTGACCTCTAGCACCGTAGATTAGTTTTGCCAATTTTTTTTTTAACAGTTTCGTTGAGATATATTCACAGACTATACAATTCACCCACTTAAATTTTTTCAATAGTTTTTAGTGTGTTCACAAAATTGTGAGTTTTGGAATATATTCATCACATCCCCCCAAAAAACCTACAGCAGTTACTCTGTATTTATTTCCAACTCTCCACTCCTGCCTAGGCAGCCATTAATCCACTTTCTGTCTTGATAGATTTGCCAGTTCTGGATATTTCATGTAAATAGAATCACACGATATGTGGTATTGGTGTCTGGCTTCTTTCACTTAACATGTTTTCAAAGTGTATCCATGTTTAGCATCTATCAGTACTTTATTCCTTCTCATGGCCGAATAATATTCCATTGTGTGGATAGACCACATTTTGTTTATCTGTTTATCAGTTGATGGACATTTGGGTTGCTTCCACTTTTTGGCTGTTGTGAATAACGTTGCTATAAACATTCACAAGCAAGTTTGCCTGTTTCTGAATTTTATATAAATAGGACCATCCAGCATCTGCTTTTTTTTGTCTGATTCCTTTTATTTTGATGTTATGCCTGTAAGAGCCACCCATTTTGTTGCATGTAGCATTGGTTTATAATATCTCATTGCTGCATAATATCATATTGTATGAATATAGCACAATTGATATATCCATTCTACTATTTATGGACATTTAGATTCTTCCCAATTTTTGTCTACTATGCATAAAATTGCTCTTACCCTTAATTTCAACATGTACTTGCCTAACTGAATCTAAAATTGATCAGAGTCAGGGGGTGAGGCTGCAGACCAGGACACCCTATCCGGAAAGACTTCATCAAGCTTAATAACGCACAGCTAATACTGGGACCAACCTTTGCATTTCACCCATCGCTTTCACTGCTCTCAACACTCAGCACGCACAACCCACGCAAGTGGGCCCCAGGGGGCCCTCGGCAGCATCCCCTACCTTCCCGAGCAGTGTACTCGTTGTCCTCGATGACCCGCGCCAGGCCGAAGTCGGCTATCTTGCAAACCAGGGACGCGGAGACCAAGATGTTAGCGGCTCGCAGGTCTCGGTGAATATAGTTCCTCTGCTCGATGAAGGCCATGCCTTCTGCAATCTCCACCCAAAACAGAGACACCCTCACCCTCAGAGGTGGCCCAGCCCAAGGCGGCTCCCCCCAAAAGCAGAAGATGAGAGCCCAAGCAGGAGAAAATGGGAAAACTCGCGCGCCAACTCCCTCTTTCTTGCGGCAGAGTCCGGGCGCAGATTGGCCTTCCTCTGTCCACCCAGGCAGGCTGGGGGATCCTCCGGGCCTGGCTCAGTTTGGGGGCTTCTCCAGAGTCCTGAGACTTCCAGAGAACACCAAAGAAAAAGCAATGGCATATTCCTCCAGGACCTACACACACACACACCAGGATGCTATGAAGAGCTTTCATTCCAAACCTCTTTTGGGGGAAAACCTGGACTCACATCATAATCCGCTGTATCTCTTATACCTTCTTCATCCCCACGCCTAGGCAGGGAAAATTCATATTCACTCAACAAATACCTACTGAGTGTAGATACTGTAGGAGCCCAACATGTTACTGGAACAGGTGGAGCCAGGCAAAGCCCCTGCAGGTGGTAATAAGCAACATCAAGAAAGATAAAGCAGGGTAACAGGACACGAAGTATAGAGGGTTTTTTTGAATTGAGTGATCAGGGGAGGCTGCTTTGAGGAGGTGAAATTTTAGCAAAGATCTCAGTGATGATCCTAAGTATGTCAAATAAGAATGTTCCTTGCTGAAAGAATATCATGTGCAAAGGCCCAGAGGTAGGAATGCACTTGAGTGTTCATGGCACAGCACAGAGGCCAGGGTGGCTGGGCAGAAGTTGCTGTAGGGAGAGTGGGGGGCGTTGAGGTTGAGAGGGAAGGCGGCTGACTGTGAATAACCTTGTGAGCTATGAGAGGAGGTTAGATTTTATTCTGAGCGCCATGGGAAGATATGGAAGGCTTCGTGCAGGAGTGTGTGACACAGTCTCATGTATATTTTAATGCCACCGTGGCTGCTGAGTGAATAATAGGCTGTATGGAGGATTCTTTCACAGTGGGGCCCTGGCAGCCTCTGACGGAAAGATGTGGGAATTTTCCTTAGAGACTTTTTTTCACTTACAAGGGTTCGTGCAAAAGAGGTTTAAGATTCACCCTCAGACACCCAGAAAACAGCTCCTATAGGTCACAAACTAGCCTTCCAGCTCCCTGAGGCGGGTGTTCTCATGACCTCTGTTTTCCAGAGAAGGGACATTTGTTCCAGATCACACTGCCAAGAAATTCTGAATGTCAGACTCAAGCCAGTCTGTGGATTTGCAATCCCAGGGCCCCATGCTGCCTCTAAGTACTCAGAACTCTGGATAGTCTGGAGGACTGCAGCTGGGTGCAGTCTGCTGAGATTATTGTGGGAGGTGGGGGGTCCGGCCAGAGAGGCCAAACCAAGCCACCAGCCTGTTCAAGGCCACAGGCAAGCGGGTGGTGCACTTGGAGGAAATGGCCAGCAGGGGGCAGCCATGGCCGTCAGAACCGAGGTCTGAGGCTCCAGACTTTCCGAGATAAGTGGAGACTCTCTGATATGGTTTGGAGCTGCCGGCCAGGGCCAGGAGTCGGGAGAGAGGGAGTCTTGGCCTGAGGGGTGTGAGAAATTTATAAGAAGTCCTTAGATGAAGAGTTGGCAACGAGTAGCACGTTAACTGCAGACTTTGTAACTTATCAGTTTGTTATAAGAGGATGCTTAAGTAGCATTTACTCTGTGCTTTGGGGGAGGTACTATTGTTATCGGCCCCATTACGCAGGCGAGAAAACTGAATCCCAGAGAAATAAGGAACCGGCCCAAGTGGTGGCCAGGATGGGAAATCGGTCAGCCCTGTCCAGGGTCCACGCACTTGTCCATTACTCTACCTGAATTTCTGGCCTTGTGTCTGGCACAGAGCAGGTACTAATGCTAGTAGTTACCATTTTTTACCCACTGGCAGACACTCATGTTACGGATTTGCACATGAGCTCAGCGGGGCAGGTGGGACTAACCCCACTCAGGAACGCGTAGAGGATAGTGGCTAAGTGACTCCGGAGTTGGACCAGCTCAGCTTGAGCCCCACAGCTCTGTGATCTCAAGCAAGCTGCTTCACCCTTCTGTACCTCACTTTCCTTCCCTGTAAAATGGGGACAGTAGAACCTTCTTCCAAAGGGTCATGTGAGGATTAATACTCTAAGTTTATCTACATCAAGGGCTTAGAACAGTGCCTGGCACATAAGTAGTGGCTATTAACGTTCCCTGTCGAGGAAAGTGGCACTCAGAGAGGTTCACCAATTTGCTCAAAGCTACACAGGCAGAGCTGGGATCAAAACCAAAACACTGTATGGTCCCTAAGTCCATATGCGTACAGAGTGTTGCTTCTCATGGGTTTGTCAACTGAATGAATGATGCACAGGTTTACTGGGTTCAGGGTTGATCTGAGAACTGGGGGTTGACAAGGTGGTGAGATTTCATGACCACCAAGTGGGCCGCCACGATGTGGGCCATTGGAACTTGGGTTTGCTTCTGAGGGTGTCAAGAGATCACAGAACCCCAGCCAGAAGGGCCTGTAGGGATATTCCAGCTCACGCCTCTTCAGACTGAACCCTACTGATACCCAGAGGCTGTCTTGGGGGTAGAGAGACAACAGAAAGGCCACGCCCTTCAATCAGAGCTGCTCTGTTTTGGTCTATTTTAAAATATTCAGCTACTGTTTAAGATTCATTTGACCAACAGAATATGGCTTAAAAAAAAACTTCTGAACTTGAAAACCACGGATGTGGTCCAATTCCCTCATGTGACAAATGGAGAGACTGAGACCCAGAGTGGATCCAAGGCCATGCAGTCAGTTGGTGACAGGGTTGGGGCACCCTCCACTGCACCAATCTACTCCTCCAGGCCTGGAGGCGAAGGCCAGGACCCCAGGATGGCTCCCTCCTGTCCCTGGGCTCTGAGTCTACCTCCGCTGCTGGATGCACAAGGGCCTGGAACCTCTTTTCTTGCCTTGGTTTCTGTTCTCCCATCTGTGAAATGGGGAGAGCGGCTCTCACCCTAATCGATGATGTTCTGCCCAGCAAGGTGTCTGTCAGTTTGATGGTTATGATTTAGCAACAGGCCAGACTATTGTTTCCCCAGGGATGGCCTGTTGAAGTGAAAACACCAGCCCTGGAATTCCACGTGCCTCTGACATTCCAGGCTCTGAAAGGCAAAGCCTTTTATGAAACCTCTGGCCTCCCCAGGATTTGCCTACTCAAATGAACTCAGCCTTAGGCATCTCCAGAAGGCCCAGCCCTAGGCCCAGGTGCACATCTCCCTTAACACCCACCAGGCTGCAAACCACGCCTCCCTCCTTTTTGTCCGTCCCAGGCTCCAACTGAGCAGGCTGAGCTCTTGTTTTTCCCTTGGGGCCTTGGCAACAGCTGTTTCTTCCTGCAAGAAGACTTCCCTCTCCCATCTGCCTAACTTCTACTCATCCTTCAGGGCTCAGCCTAGAAGCCACTTCTTCTGGGAAGCCTTCTCAGATGGTTCCTGGCCCAGGTTCCTCGAGCCGTGCATGCGCATAGCACCCGTTTCCTCCCCTGTTTTCCCACAGACAGGAGAGAATGAGAGCAGAGGAGTAAAGAGCACTCTGGCTGGGCTGAGAGGAGAAAGAAAATGGGGTCTTAGGAGGTGTTTCTGTGATTTGCGTACATTATTTATTTTGCTGGATGTTGCATTCTTCTGAGGCTGAGCCAGGACTCCTTGGGTCATGGCTCTCTAACACATTCAGTTGCTTAATATCTGCGACTCCGGAAGGACAGCAATACTTTCCATTTTGCTCACTGCCATATCCCCCCAAATTAACACAGTAATTTAGGCAAACTAATTGACCTCACTGGGCCTCAGTTTCCCCGTCTGTGCTTAACTTCTTCTCTATGCCTCAACTTCCTATTCTGTAAAATGGGATGACAATTACCTACCTGTGGCCAGGCAGCACATCGGTGGCCCCAGTGAACCAGGCCTCCTGGGCCTCCTGCCCTTGTGCAGCCCCCTCCCACACTGCTGCTGGCTTGGCCCTGTGACTTCCTTTGGCCAGTGGGACATTAGCAAGCCTGGTGCAAGCAGAGGCTTCATGAGTGCTTGCACAGTAGGGCTTGGTCCCTTAGAAGACTCCTTGGAACCTCGCTGCTCTGCTATAAATGGGCTCCAGTTGGGCTACTGCGTGACGAGGGGTCACGAGGCGCGAGACCCTGGAGGAGGCGCCAGCGTCGCTGACATTCTCGCCCCGGATGAGCTCTCAGCAGAATGCATCCACATGAGTGGCCTCAGTTTCACCACGTGGAGCAGAAAAACCACCCAGCCAAAACCCACAGAATCATGAGAAATAAGAAATTGTTGTTGTTTCAAGCTCCTAGCTTTAGAGCGGTTTGTTACATAAGAAGAGATAACAAATATCCTACCCTGGGAAATTGCTGTGAGGACTAAATGAGTTAGTACACAGAAGGCGCACATAAAAAGTATGCCTTTATACTGAGCACCCAATAAATGTTAGCTATAATTATAGTCTGTGATCAATAAATATTTGTTGAATAAACAATTGAGTTCCTGCCCCCTCCCCTGACTTCCCCACCGGACTCTTACCTGGGCCGAAAAGTCAATGAGCTTCGGCAGGGGCTGCTTGCTACCTTCTTCACTCTTCAGGAAATCCAGCAGGCTTCCTGGAGGAGGAGAGGGGCCAACGTTCACTACTCTCACTAGTGGATGATGAAAATCGTTCATGGTCCTGGATTTAAATAACACTATTTATTTATCAGTCATAGTGTTTGAAAAACAGAGTTTGAGTGTTTTGAAAATGACCTTGTGATTGCTAGCCTGGTTCTTTGAGACAGCTGTGGGAGGCTGGAGGACCAGGCCTGTGGTTTTATAAGGCTGGCATACTTGTGTATTTAGAAAACAAAAAAAGTATTGAGATTTCAAATCACACTAAGCGAGGCTGTGCGAGGTGTTTCTGTTTATCGATAAATGGGCAGGGACTGAAGACGGTTGTGGAACAGTGGCCCAGAACAACCCCTGAGAAACCCTGGACCGTGCCAGGCAGGGGTGGCGTGGGACCCATAATCTGAGGACTCTTTTCCAGAGTGCTGGTCCATGCAGGGAAGGTGGCTGCTGGGTTGGGGACGTGGGGGGAGTCCCCTGGCCCCTAAGGCTCACCGTGAACCCACAGCCACCTGCGGGGGTCTGGCCCCCCTCCCCTCTCCTGGCGGCCCCGCGTGTTCCCTTTCCCCTGGCATTCCCGTAATATAATTTCACCCCTCAACCAGCAGGGCTGGGCGGTTACAGATTAAGGTGCTCAATGAGCGCCTGTTGGAAGAGCTCCTGGCCAGACTGGGGGCATCGCAAGGGCAAGAACCACATCAGGGTCCCCTTTGAGTCTGCAACTGACCAGTATGAGCCACAGCCTGCATCCCCAGCCCCCAGGAGGCGGCACCTTTGGCCATGAACTCCGTGATGATGTAGATGGGCTCCTTCGTGACCACCGCGTACAGCTTCACCAGCTTGTCATGCTGCAGAGTTTTCATCAGGTTGGCCTCCGCCAGGAAGGCTTCCACGGACATGCTGCCCGGCTTCATCGTCTTCACGGCCACCTTGGTGTGCTTGTTGTAGGTGGCTGGGGGAGCAGAGGGAGCAGGAACGGGGGTCAGAACCCACTGCTCTTTTCCCACAGCCCTGGAAGGCCCAGCTGCAGACTGCCTCCTCCAGAACCCCTTCCCTATCCATGTCAGCCCTCAGACAGGGAAGCGGAGACCCGGGCTTCGGCCGCAGAGGTGGGTTGGAAGGCCCGTTCACCACTTCCCAGCTGTGTGCGCCCTTGGGCAAGTCACTTAAACTCTCTGAGCTGTGGTTTCCTCATTTGCAAAGTGGAAATGATCAGCACTCCCTTTGAAGGGCTGTCATAGGAATTAAAGAACGACCTCAAAACATCACTCAGATAATGTCAGTCACTCACACACTTTCACACACATACCACCTTTGCTTTGTTGCTCACTCTCTCTCCCACACATGCACACACACACCACTTTTGCTTAAAATGCTTTAATCTTAACACTGCTCTCAAGATAAATACCAGTCTCGCCATGGTCCACAAAGCCCTACACAGTCTAGCTTTGCCTGCTTTGCCAGCCTCATGATCCACCAAACTCCCCCTTGACTTTTGTATACCCATCACTCTACATGTCACTCAGTCCCTCAAGTACCCAACTCCCCCTCCTACCACAGGGACTTTGCACATGCTGTTCCCTACTCTACGTCACCCCTTGCTTCACCTTGTGAATCCCGTAAATCTCATAATTGTTCATGTTTCCATTTTTGCCTTGGCTGCCAGGAAGCTTGAATCCAGATTTGTGGTCTTCCTGTAGTAAGAGTCTAGGCCCTTATATAATATTTTTTGTTTCCCAGTCTCGTTATTCAGATCTGTCTTACTTTCCTCTCCATATTTTCCTGCCACATTCTCTTACTCAGTGCCTGGCACATAGTAGGCTCTCAATAAATGTAGTTGAAATACATGGATTTTAAATTTATTTTTTCTGGCTGAATTGTTTATATGCCTGTAAGGTGTCTTCACTCCCATTTGGAACGTGGTGGAGTATAAGCACAATGGGATGCACCAGGCACTGGGCCGGGCATTGTGTCTACCACACAATTCTGCAAAGCAGGCATTGCTGTCCTCAAGTTATTAGGGGCAGGACAGCAGGGGTGGGACATGCCTTTTTGGTGCCCCACGATGCCCTGGCATGGCGCTAGGCACACGGCAGGTGCTCAGAAAGCTTTTTCATCAGTTGCCAACATTGAACTCACCTGGAAATCTCCAAGCTGCATTTCCCCACTCTCAACTTTCATCACCCCAAGAGGCCTTTGGGTATCTCAACCCCAAACTCGTAGGCTGTTCCCAGCTCCGTACGAGGGAGCGGGTTCCTCCTCTAGGACTCCTGCTTCCCAGAAGGAAGTTTTTGACCCCAACAGGCCTGCCCTCAAAGGCAAAGCAGTGTTTGCATGGCAGGACAATTTGGATTGCTATCAGAGGAATTGCTCCTTTATGGTTATTATTCAAACCTCCCCTTCTGACCTGGGTGGCATCCCCACGTCGCCTCAGGCTGTTCCTGGAAGCAAGGACCTCCCTTCCCCCTCCCTCTTCTCCACCCTCTGGCCCCGGCGCCTCACCCATCCAGACTTCCCCAAACTGCCCAGCTCCAAGCTTCTTCTCCATCTTGAGCGATTCCCGGGGGATCTCCCAGGCATCTTTCTCCCACGGCTTCTGGGGCTTGGAGGACATGCAGGGCACTGTCAGCTTCTGGCAGAGTCCATCGCTCGCCTCTGGAAAAGAGCCCCTAGTCAGTCGAGGGCAGCCAGCTCCGGGCCAGCCCGAGGCTTTCCCTCGGAGGCCTCCCTGCCTGGTCCCCGGCATCTGGCCAAAGTCCCAAGAAGTTGCCAGCATCAGGGACCTTCCCAAGGGAGCAGAGCATGGTGAGATGCCTCCTCCCCCTCCGGCTCAACAGGCCTGAGACTTCAGGAGAATCCAAAGCAGCTGTTTGTCTGGGGAGGGTCCCGAGGAGCTCAGCGGCCGCAGTGCAGCCTTGAGCAGCAATCCTGGAGACGGGCCCACCCCGCTGGGATGCAGCCCCCGCAGCACTCACTCTTGTAGTGGGCCACCAGCTCCTGCAGGGTGCCGAAGGTGCTCCGCGGGGAGATGTAGAAGCCCCCGCTGTCCAGGGTCCGGATCTTGTAATGCTTCACCGTGTCCCTGTACTGGGGGTCGTAGTCTCGCACAGACAAAGAGTAGCTTCCTGCATCAGCCGGAGAGAAACCGCTCAGGAGGGGGACTCAGAGGCCTGCCACCTCGTGTCAGCACCCTGCACCACCTCCTGACATCCCGTAAGGCCACTGCTGGCTGGCACTGTCCCGGCTCCCAGGCAGGGGAGCACAAGGGTGAGAGTGGGCTGTGGGGTCAGGCTGCCTGGGTCCCCCTCCAGGCTCCTCCATGTCCAGCTCTGAGACCTTGGACAAGTGACTATGTCACCTCTCTGTGCCTCCGTTTCCTCATCTGTAAAATGGGAATAGCTATCTTAGCTCCCTACCTCGTCATGTTACCTGACAACTGAAGGAAGTAATGCTTGTACCCTACTCAGGATGTCGCGCTCAGTAAATGCTGGCTATCATCATCTTCTTCATTATTACTTTTTTCTCTGTCTGTCTGTCTATCTATCACAAAAGCCAAGATACCACACCAGTTCGGGAAAAAGTCAGGCTATTCAGAAACAAACAAGCAAAAAGAAAAACAAAAGAAATCAGTCCAATCATTGAAATGGAAATGGAAACATTAAATATGGTAGGCTGGGGACCGGCCCAGTGGTGCAGCAGTTAAGTTCGCACATTCTGCTTCTTGGCAGCCCAGGGTTCGCCAGTTCGGATCCCAGGTGTGGACATGGCACGGCTTGGCAAAAGCCATGCTGTGGTAGGTGTCCCACGTATAAAGTGGAGGAAGATGGGCATGGATGTTAGCTCAGGGCCAGTCTTCCTCAGCAAAAAGAGGAGGATTGATAGTAGTTAGCTCAGGGCTAATCTTCCTCAAAAAAAAAAAATAATAATAATGCAGTAGGCTGAATAATGGGCCCCCAAGATGTCATGTCCTGGAACCTGCAACATGTTAGCCTCTCGGTGAAAGGGATTTTGCAGATGTCATTCTGCAAAAGGCCCAGTCAGGGATCTGGAGGTGGGGAGATTCTCCTGGGTTATCCAGGTGGGCCACTGTCATCACAAGGGTCCTCATAAGAGGAGGTAAGAGGGTCAAAGTCGGTGGTAGGATGTGTGTAGGTGGAAACATGAGCTTGGAGAGACGTGAGAGGGGGCCATGAGCCAAGCAATGCTGGTGGCCTCTAGAAGCTGGAAAGGCAAGGACACAGACCCTTTCCTGAAGCCTCCAGAAGGAACCAGCCTTGCTGACCCCTTAACCTGAGCCCAGGGAGAACGATTTCAGACTTCTGACCTCCAGAACTGTAAGATAATAGGCTCCTGTGGTTTTAAGCCTCTAAGTTTGTGGTAATTTGTTACAGCAGCAACAGGAACCTGGTACACATGACATCACATAGACCAGAAACACACAAGTCTTTCAGCCGTGACCACAGTTCTGCCGTTTGTAAGCTGTGCATCCTCGGGCGAGTTATTAGCCTCTCTGTCTCTCAGTTTTCTCTACCACGATAGCACTGTATCACAGGATTTTGAGGAGGTTTAAATTATTAAATGATTAACAACTGACCATATGTGCCAGGCTCTATTCTAAAAACCTTGTGTGAATAAACAGTGAATGAATATGAATAATATTCATTATAATGAATTACAATTATATGAATTATAATGACTTATATTATTAATTATAATGAATGAATAACCCCACAAGATAGAGGTCTTCTATCACCACCATTTTACAGATGAGGAGACTGAGGTTCAGGGAGGTGAAGTCACTCATCCGCAGTCACACAGCTGCTAAGTGTCAGAGCGGGGATTCAAACCTGGGCAGTGGCTCGGGGCCCTGTTCTTAGCCACTCTGGCCAGTCAAGGGGAGGCTGGCTTGGCTGACGCTGGATGGGGTGGGGCAGAATCCAAGAGGCAGCAGGATGGGACTGAGGGCACCCATGCTGAAAGTTTTATTAAATTGGCGAACGCACCCACTACGCCCCTACCCCTGGCGGACCGTGAAGGTGGACCAGGCATGCCTCCCGCCCTGCAGGTCTGAGACTGTTTCTTTGGTTTCTCTGCCCCGGTCTGCAGGATGGACCAGCCCAATCCCCCAGCTGTCCTGGGCACAGGGGGAGAGGGGAAGCCAGGGGCTGTGGACAGCTTTGCCTTTTCGTCCTCTTTCTTGTCCCCTGGGGGTGGGGAGGGGCTTGCTGGGTGGGAGGAAATAAAGCGTGAACAGTCGATGACCTGAACCACGGATCGTGAGTGGCATTAGCCGAGCCACGTTCAGGCGGCACCAATTCAGATATCTAGGGGCCGCGTGGAAGGCCATCCAGGTGCCTTTGATCGATGGCCCCAAAACTGTTTGCTCAGGGTACCGTGAGGCCGCACTTTACACGATTTACTTGATTCATTTGAACCAAGCAGTTTGGAGTCTAAACACGTTAGTAAGGTGCACTCTGTGTGTAAAATGTGAAGTCACAAGACCCTGTTTACATTCACTCCTCTGGGAAAATTCGCCTTGTTGCTGCCAGTTTGAGTTCTGCGATGTTTTCGGCATTGTTCTTGCCTCCCGTGCCGTGACCTGGCAGAAAGCCACCCTCACAGACAGGAATTTCGGGAAGCAGGTCGCCAACATCAAAACTTGCAAATACCTCAAAGGAGCCCTTTTAAGTGGAGTCCCAGAGGAGGCTGGCCTGGGGCTTGTCCTGCGGCCTCATCTACCCCTTGGAAGACGGGGGAATCAGGTTTGTGGACAAGACATTTTGTGATGGGTATTAAATAATACAAGCTAGTGAAGATCACACTTCAGCAGGATGTGGTTTTCTGGGGGACCATAACCACACGGGCCTCCTTCCATTGACCTAAGCAGGCAAGCACCGGGACTGAGAGGGCCCAAACCAGGCTGGAGAAAACTTGGCAGCCACGGTGGGCTGGGTGAGTGGTTCAGGCTTCCCCAGGTGCTGAGGGAGGGGTGGTGGCCCGTCCTGCCTGGGGCACTCCTGCAGGGCGGGGAAGGGTGGCGAGGGCTTAGTCACCTTTGGTGGTCTCACTGTCCCGGATCATGAAGGAGCCCAGCACGTTGCCAGGGGCCAGGAGTTGGCGCTCTGCATCCTTCCGGCTGATGCCCTTGAAGAACCACCTGGTGGAAAGGGGAGGGGGCAGCGTGGGAACCTGGGGTGGGCGGTCCTGTCCCGCTCGCCTGAGGAACCAGGATACCGAGGGCCTGGCTTCCTGCAGCATCACTTTTCCTCAAAGATTCTTTTGGAAAAACAACCAATCTTGTGATATTAAAACAGACATTTTACCAGTAGTGAATCCAGTTTGCTGAGACTGAAGCGTATGTAACTTGGGGAGTTTTCTTTAAGAAAAAGAATCCAGCATTACAAATGCAAAATGCCCACGGGTCATTCCAACAGCACCCAGTGTGAGGGACACGGTGACGAACTGAAAGACTGAGTGGGAAGATGAAGCAGCCTTAAGAACACTGTCAAAAGCTTCCTCCTGCCAATGTCACAGGAACACATGACGATCCCCTGAGGGCCGTGGAGGTCCATGTTGGGGAGGGCCTGAGCTTCCTCACCTTGTTTACCCTCCTCTGTGTACACAGAGTCAAATATAAAGCCGGCATGAATTTCTAAGCTAAAAGGTGAGATTTCAAATAATTTTATACTTGGGGCCCTATCTCTGGATCTTTTCTTTTTTCTCCCTGGATATTTGAGATATTGGGTAGAAAAGTTCAAGCAGCAGCCACCGCTGAATCCATTCCCCCCCTCAGTAGAGTGAGGAATGGTTCACTTACTATGATGGAAAAAGTCCCAGACCAGAGGTCAGCAGGGCTTGGCCCTGCCGCAAACCTGCTGAGTGACTTTGAGAAAGTAGCTTTCCCTCTCTGGGCCTCTGTTTCCTCTGTATCAACTGGGGGAGAAAGACAGCTAACATTCGTCGAGTTCTTGTTATCCAACTAACAATTCCATGAAATTGTTGCCTTCATTATCCCCATTTTATAGATGAAGAAACTGAGGAACAGAGAGAGCAAGTAACTTGCCTTGTGTCACACAGCTGAGAAGTGGTGGAGGCGGGATTCAAATCCAGGCAATCTAACCCTGGAGTCCAACATCTTAATCGCCATGCCGCACTGCCCGCCCAGCCCACCCAGCTTCTCTGCTTTCATTTTGTAAGGCGGTTCACACCATGGTAAAATATCTAAGCAACGCTAGAGGGTACACAGGGCAAACTGTCTTCTTGGCAAGTGCACCCCTAGGAAGTTATCCCACAGATCTTGCACAAGGAAGAAACGACATAGACACAAGGAGATTCACCCCAGCACGAGACTGGGAGCCACTGAAGTGACCACTGATAGGGGACGGTGGGGCATCTACATGATGGACACTCGGCAGCTGTAAAAAGGAAGGCGGATGTTCTAGGCGCTGCGTGGAAGACCTGAGCAAAGGGAGCGGAACAGTGTGTGTGGTGGCTCCCACGTGGGTAAAGCAAAGGGGGTGTATGGATTTTCCTACACAAGTGGAAAGCACTTCAGAGGACTCACAAGAAACTGGTTGCTTCTGGGGAGGGCAAGTGGCTCGTTGGGGACGGGTGGGAGGAAGACTTCACTCTTTATTCTAGGTCCTTCCACACCATTTGCATTCTGAAACACTTGAAGATATAGCCTATTACAAGGCGGGGGAGGAGGGCAGATTCCGCCCTGCTCTGATTCCCAGGGCCCCCCTGCCCTTCCCAGAGGCACCCTCTGCTAGCAGTTTCTTGATGCAGACGCAGACACAGGAGCCCGTGGGCGCACTGCAAGACTGATGTGTGTATCTAGGTCAGCGGTTCTCAAGGCGGGGGCCCCTGGATCAGCAGCATCAGCCTCGCCTGAGAACTAGTTAGAAATGCAAATCATGCACCAGACAGTCGGGAGTGGGGCCCAGAAACCAGCCTCCAGGTGACACAGATGCGCTCAAGTGTGAGAACCACCCATTGAGGTTATCCCCTTTGTTTGCAAATAACCCACAATACTACTGTCTGCATGCTGCCTTTTTCACTGAACGCTTATATTGCCTTTGAGGAGTAAGGCCAGCTGTGCCTCCTCTGAGGCTGCTGAGATCGGTGCTGGGATTCTCTAAGTGTTTGGGGCCTGGAAGGGAAGAACAGAGCCCAGAGGCCCCAGGAGAAAGCCCAGAAGGGGACATAAGCAGCCAAGAGCCCCCCCACAGCGTGTGGGGGTGTGCTGCGTGGAGGTCCAGAACAGCAGGGTCAGTGAGGGGAGAGGAGCTTCCTCACGGCCACAAGAGGGGACATTTCATAGGCCAAGAGGTCTCATGTGCACTAAGAAGGCGACTTGAAGATGGGAAGAAGCCCACACATTTTAATTTCTAACGGGCAAGTCTCCCAAACCCTCAATACCATTTAGCCAGAGGGAGGAGGCAGAGGAGAAAAAAACATGGGGACTCTCATTTTTCGTCTTTTTGACCGTGGTCCTGAATTGGATCTACTGCCCCCCTACAGTGTAGTCATCTTTTTCCTGGTCAATCTCAGCCCCACACTCTGAGCATCTCCAGGGAGGAGCGCTGTCCGGCTCAGGAGGTAGCCCTGGAATAGGGCCGGGATACAGCAGGTGCTCAACAAGTGTCTGTTGGATGACCGGATGGATGGATGCATGGATGGATGGATGGACGAACTGTTTATGTTTTAAGAGTCAAGATAGACACAAAGAAGAACTGGCAGCCAAGAATGATGGGTCACAAGGACCTCTCTGAGGACGGGAAGATGTCATATTTGTCTAGAAGCCCTCTGCCTGGCACGGGGCTGGGGGAGGCGCAGGCTCATGTTGGTTGAATGAATCAAATGAGGGATGACTGGCTCACCTCTCAGAAGACCCTCCTTGCCATGACTGTATACTTCAGTCAACAAATATTTATTGAGCACCTACTGTGTGCCAGCCTGTGCTGAAGATGCAGCAGCTGCCAAGTCCCTGCCCTCGCACGCTCCCATTCTAGCGGGGAGGCAGACAGTGAGCATGCAAACAACCAAAGAAATAAGGTCATTTTTGCTAGTGGGAAGTGTTCAGAAGGTAATGAAACAGGTTTCTGTGAAAGAGAGAGGCACAGAGGGAACCTGCCTGTCTTCCCTGAGGGTGGTGAGGGAAGGCCTCTCTGAGACCCGAAGGGTGAGAAAGAGGCAGCCAGGCAAAAAGCCTGAGGAAGAGCGTGCCAGGCAGGGGAGACAGAGAGTGCAAAGGCCCTGAGGGAGGAACAAGGCCGGCTTTGCTCAGGCTTCCTTCTGGAGGGCAGGAACATGGAATACTTACTCCTCCGTCTCCAGAGAGTCCACGCGGGCGACGTAGTTGCTCGGGATATAGCCCTCTTTCCCCGTGGCCAGGGATCGAGCCCTCCACCACTCCCCAGACCTGAGGGGCAGGAGGGGGCAAAGGGTCAGGTGGCAGTAGGACTAACCCTGGTCCTCTTGGGGCCCCCAGCCTTGGCCTAGAATACCTCCCAACCCCAGGAAGATGGAGGGGGTGAGAGGCAGGGCCACTACTGTCCTGGGTGTCAGCACGTGCCCCTTGATCGGGGGGGAGGGGAGATCTTTACAATAGCCCCCACTGTGCATCCGAGGGTCGGGAACCAAGCCCTGTCCTTGTATTCACAGCCCACAGCCCCAGGTCTTTGCCCCGCCCTTCTTCCCTGGACTCTAGGCCTTGGCCTCACTTGCCATGCCCCAGGTGGGGCCCTGTGCCCGTGACAGACAGGGTGGTTCAGCTGGGGCCGAGAGCTGGAGGCAGTGGGCTCCAGAGTGTGACCAGGCATAACCACTCCCATCCTTGGGCCCCAGCACATACTGGACACTACTCCACTGATGGTGAAGACTGTAGGAGATCGAAGGGAGCAAACTCCGAGCTCCGAGGATTTCTGAATGCAAAGTCACCTCACCAGGGTCTGGTCTATAGGTAAGCCTGTAGCTTAATCACAGAGCCCAAGGAAGGCTTCCCTGAGAAAGCGCTTTCACCTGTTCATCCTCGCCTGGACGTGCACCATTAGTAAATACACAAGCCCCTTTATTGTGGCTTTCACCCAGGTTAACAGCAAACCATTCCTCCTCTATCGTGACCAGGTTCTCATCAGTCATTTACACCCTAGTATAAGATAGTCTATCAGTTTTTTTAATTGAAGCACAAAAAGAGTATAATTGAGTATCGGAGATAGGTATGTCTTAGGGGGAAAGGGATGGGCACTCACTCCTCCAGGACCACCATCTCATCCCCCTTCTGGAATCTGAGGTCTTCGTGGTGAATGGCCTCGTAATCATACAGGGCAATCACGATAGTGTCCTCAGCACCTGCAAGGAAGAGAGACACATGAGACGGCGAGGTCTTACCTGAGCGCGCCCACAGCCCTGGGTGCCTCCCATCTCCACCCCTGGCACGCAGCCCGCGAGCGTGGATGTGTCTGTCTCGCGGCAGCAGCAAGCATCTTGCCCTGCTGGGTGCGAGTCCCGAGTGTAAAGTGAACCGTGTTTTGTTCGTGTCACTGAACAGGGTTATAGAAACACAACAGCCTGAACAAAGTGCTTCGAGGGCAACTCAGGGGATCTTCCAGGGTGGTTTTGACTGTTTGGGATTTTGCTCCAAGCTCTGACGGAGGACCTAACCTCATCATTTCCATCACATGAGACCCAACCGCACATGTTTGCTGGATACTCACCCTCTGTGTGTCCGGGGGGGTTGTTGTTGCTGCTGTCAGGCCACTGCGGGGAAGAAATGCGAGGAAGGGATGAATCCAATAGTGTGTGGGGAGCCATGGAAGGTCTGTGTCAAAAGGGTACTCAAGAGCATCTCATCCCAGCCCCACGTGTCATGGGAGGAGGCCCAGAGAGGGCAGGCAATGTGCCCGAGGTCACACAGCACATTAGGGGCATAGCCACTAAAGATGCAGGTCTCTTGGGTTGTGGGCTCTGCCCTCGGCTGTGGACATACTGGGGGCCATGGGCTTGTGCCTTTCCCCTGACACACAGTGAGGGGGTTGGTCTACATCAGCATTTTCCAAGGTATGTTTGAAGCAACCCTAGGTCTGCCAACATATCCCATGAGCACAGGCTCCAGTATGTCTGTGAAACAACCTCAGTGTCCATCCGCAGGGGAGGTGGCATCTAAACAGGGGCGCTCTAGGCAGCCCTTGTAGGAGGAAGGGCAAGCTTCATTCCTGACACAGCCGGACCTCAAAGATACATCTCTCCAAGAATAAAGCTAGTTCTTGAGGATGATAAATATGAGACCTTTGTATAAAACACACACACATCCTAAATGCCTTCTGTGGACACAGACTGTACACGTGTGAGTGTAAATTCATAGAAAAAGCTTTGCAAGGGTCCACACCAAACCCACAACAGTTGACACCTCTGGGGAGGGGGCAGGGGTCAGTAGGAACTGGAGCTTTAACTGGACTTTGTGACTCTTGTTTTCAAGGAGAATGTGTTTGTGTGTCACACACATAAATAAACAGTAAAGAAGCAGGGTTTGGAGAACACTGAGAAGGACAGCATTTTCTGGGAGATTCACGATGCTCATTACAAAGACTCATGGAGGCTCTAGGAGTCCTCTGGGGAAGTAGCCTGGTTAGTCTAATGTTTATCAAACTGATTTGACCTCGGAACCCTTACTACCTAACCTTTGAACTTACAGAGAGAGGAACGATGAACAGCTGGTAACAGCACCCCTTAAGTCTGTTGCTCAAAGAGGACAACCAAAAACTAATGGGAGAAAACTCTGCCTCCCACTAATGACAAGCTAGAGGGTCTCAGAGAGCCTGAGAACCTGGAGTCCTAGGAACAGAGAGAGCCCAGGGTCATGCAGGTTGGGAGAGAGGCAGACCTGGGAGTGACTTAAGGTTTAGGACATCAGCTAGGATGTCACCAGTGTGAGAAGTCCAGTAGCCTCAGGCTGTATTAGTAGAGGTTGAATGTCAGAAGGAGGGAGGTGACTATTCCACTAATCGCCCATTCCTAAAATCAGTCCTGTTGTAGGCATCATGCCTGGAGAGGAGCAAGCAGGATGGAGAGAGGTCAGGAATCCACCCCCTGTGAGAGAGCATTTAGCAGGAGTGGGTGGGTGAGGGTGAGAGCTATGCCTTCAGTCTCTACAGGCTGTCATGGGACAAAGGGAGCAGATGCGTTTGGGGCAGTGCTAAGGGGTAGGTTTGGCATCAAGGAGTGAGGGTTATGGGGTAACAAGCCTCCCTTCAATACAAGGAAGAACTAAGGGGCCACCCCAGGAAGGAGCGCACGCCTTCCTCTGGAGGCAGCAGGCGAGGTGTGCTGCCCTGGACAACCTCAGATCAGGGGACGGACTAAAGGACGCCCACCCTCAGGGTTAGGAAGACCTGGCTCCACCCCTTCCCCCGCGTCTGATGCGGGGAGCCAGATCCTCTTTGCGCTTAGTCCCCTGGCTGTAAAGTGGCCTCCCAGCCTTTGGAGGATTAATGATGTGGAGACACCTCACTCCAGTGCCCGGAATGTAGCGGGTGTCCAAGAATGGTCACGACTGTGCCAGCTGTTCCTGCTGCCGGTAGTTCCGCACTCACCATTGCTAGTCCTGTGATTGTTACTACCATGTCACTACCGGTGCTGCTCTTCTGACTACCACTGTCACGACCACCGTTACTAACGGTGCTTCATCATGGCAACTTCTGCTCCCATTACTCCTGCTGCCACCGTGTCACCACGACCACCTTCACCACCGGGCCTGTCTTTAGCCCTTGGCTCCTGCTTCCAGGACTCTCGCTCCCGCCGCCGCTCCTCTGGCCCCCGCACTGCCCCTTACTAACCATGTGAACCTCGGCAAGCTATTCAGCCTCTCTGTGTCTCATCTGTAGAATGGGTATGCTAATAAAAATAGTGACCTCCAACAGGATGGCCGTGGGGAGTAAAGGTGTTCATAGCCGGGCAGTACCTAGGACAGCGCCTGGGGCCTGGGAGCTCCGGATGAGCATCAGAGAACTGAGTAAGCACCGCCCCCCCGCCCCCGTTAGCAGTCCCGCTTCTTTCACTGACTATTCAGGCTATTCTCCTGCCGCTGTTGCTCTCAGCCTCCCACTAGCACTGTGGTTACTATGCTCACTACACTTGTTACTACAGTTATGGCTATGATGCTCACGCTATCATCACTGTCGTTGCTTTACCAGCTGTTATTACTAGTCTGGTCACTGGTCACTCAGCACTGCTCAGGCTGCTGCCCAGGCTGGAGGCTGGCCGTGCTCACTGGTCGCTGGAGCCCGGGCTCATGGGCCAAGGCCTGGGCAGGGCAAGGAGAAGTGACGGCCTTGTTCTGGGTGCTCCCTGCAGACGGATCCTGGAGGGTTAGAGCACCCTGGCGGCTCCGTTTCACCCCAAGCACACCCTGCTCACCCTGGGAAAACAGGAGCCGGTGGGGCCATTTGGGGGAGCCTGGGGCAGCCGGGTCCCCGTCGTCCCCCACTCACCCGCTTGCCCGCGGACGTGGGATCCGGCACGTACACTGGGTTGTGCGGGTTGGCGCCGGGCTCCGACTTTGAGACCTTGCCTCTGTCGCGGAGGAACCTGGACTTCACGCACCCCATCCTGTGGCGGAGAGAAGGGACGTGAGCCCGCTCGCCCCGAGCCCCACGCAGGGGCGTCCTCGACGCTGGGGTCCAGGCTCCCTGCCCCCAGGTGGCTCCTTCGGGCCTTTCCGCGTCTTGCCCCCGCTGCCAGCCCGGTTCCTCCCACCCTCGACGCCACTGGGCTTCCCCATCCGCCACGTGCCCGCACAGAGCCGAGAAGTTGACATGGTCCAGCTACGATGGGGAGTTTATTCAGAGGATAAATCACGCGGGTCATGGAAACTCAACAGGTAGAGCCGCAGGGCAGAGTGCATGCTGGGCGGCCCCTCCACCCGCCAGCACCTCGCGCGCCGCTCCGCTGCTCCCCGGCCCCAGCTCTGCTGCAGGGCTGCTGAGGCAACCGCAGAGAAAGCCTGGGGGGGGGCGGGGGAGGGGGACGCTGCTCTGCACAGCGCCAGGCTCGGAGAAACAGTAAAGGAAAGCTGTGCTATTAATACAGAATAAATGACCACTTCGAATTTAACGACAAGGATGAGGTCACATAATGTGGCTTAAACAATCCAGCTGAATAAGAGTCAAGGCACCGTGTTCCTCGCATCATTTTATAATTGCCTTATAACAGCTTCCTTCCTCCCTCCCTCCCTCTCTTTTTCTTTCTTCCTTCCTTCCTTTCTTTCTCGTGGCCTTATTTGGTCATTCATTCATTCATTTACTCAGCAAACATTTCTTGAGCACTTTCCTAAACGGTGAATACGACAAGCAAGTTCATGCCCTCCAGGTGCTCACACTGGAGATGAATGGGAGACACAGACAAGAAACAGCATAACATACCCATAACGAGATAAATTTAGTTCGTGAAAAGCGTGAGGATGATAAAAGAGGACGTGATGGGAAACACCTGTGCCGGGCCCCTTCGGACAGGGTGGTTGCAGAAGGCCTCTCTGAGGAGGTGATGTTGGACCCGGGGCCTGAATGACACAAAGGAGCCAGTCATGTAACACTCTGAGGGAACAGTGTTCCAGGCAGAGAGAACAGCAAGTGCAAAGGCCCTGAGGCTGGAACGTGCTTGAAGAGAACAAGGCACTGAAAGGATGCCATCGTGTCTGGAGATCGCAGGCAGTGGAGCGGAGGGTATGTGACGAGGCTGCCACATCTTGTTCAGCCAGTGGGGAATTTGGATTTGATTTTAATTAAGGATGATGGGAAACCACAAAAAGTTTTAGGCGGGAGAAGGACAGGATTCAGTTTGCATTTAAAAAAATCCCTCCAGCTTCTGGGTGGAGTGTGGACTGTAGGGAGCAGGGCAGGGATGTCCAGGAGTGAGATGATGGTGGCCTGGCCTGGGGTGGTGACTACTGAGGAGGTAAGAAGTGGATAGATTCGGAGGACATCTTGGCGGTAGAGCTCACAGATTTTGCTGATGGATTCATTAAATTTAAAGACACTTAAAGAAAACACATTCCCCTGATGGGAGTCAAAACTTAATTGTAAAAGCCGCAGACATATTTCATTCCTTTTCTCCAAAGGCACACATGTATTTGCTGAGAAGACAGGCTGAGAGCCGCCACATAAGGAAGTGATCGTTTTCCTCATCTCTGCACAATTGCAATTTTCTTCTAAAGCAGTTAGGACTCAGTTATACTTATCTTATTAAAATAAACATGTATTTGTGGTTTAAGAAAAAAAAAATCCCAAATTCCTAGGCTTAGGGGAGTTACTTTAAAAAAAAAAAGATGCTTTTTATTTACAAGGATATTTTTTTCTGTCCTAGTGGGAATTGGGAACAATTTACCAGCTCAAGATTTAAGCAATTTCTGCTTCATTTGCCTTTTGTGAATAAAGTAAGGAACCAGTTCAGACTCCTGGAGTGCTGGATCATTAATCTGAAAAATCATTGCAATTAATCACTGCTTTATATTTATATATTTATTATTTATATTATATATTATATATTTATATACATTATATTATTTATAATTTTTATATATTATAATTATAATATATTATATATTTATATATTATGTATGCATTTAAAACAGAAACCAACATCTCTCTGATTTGTGATAAATATGTATTACAGTTCCGGGAAATAAAATAGCGTATTGTGTGGTTTTGTATGACATAAAATTATATTACGTTTCATATATATGTATTTTTTGGGTGAGGAAGATTGTCCCTGAGCTAACATCTGTGCCCATCTTCCTGATGGCCTGATGAGTGGTGTGTAGGTCCACCCCAGGATCCAAACCGGCGAACCCCAGGCCACCGAAGCAGAGCATGTGAATTCAGCCACTACGCCAGCAGGCTGGCCCCGTTTCATATATTTTGATCAATGCAGGGCTGTTCTGGGAAGAGCACTGCTGCGTGATGTAGGTCCGCTTCCTCCTCCTGTCTGAGCGCCTATTAAACGTTATTAACCTGATCAGGAGCCAGCCCAGTGGCACAGTGGTTAAGTTCACACATTCCGCTTTGGAGGCCCGGGGTTCGCCAGTTCGGGTCCCCGGTGTGGACATGGCATCGCTTGTCAGGCCATGCTGTGGTGGGCGTCCCACATATAAAGTAGAGGAAGATGGGCATGGATGTGAGCTCAAGGCCAGTCTTTCTTAGCAAAAAGGGGAGGACTGGCAGCAGATGTTAGTTCAGGGCTAATCTTCCTCAAAAAAAAAAAAAACCAAAAACACGTGATCAATTTACATATTCAAGAGGGCTGCAGGGTTCAGAGGGAGGGGTTTCCCAAGGCCTTGTGTTCATTCATTAGGCCAGGCTGCCTCTGAGAAAAGGATGGTGGGGTTCCACCTGGCAGGGTGGTGGTGAGTGCAGGGTGAGTTAAAAAATGTAAGAAGCACTACAGAAATGTTAACCATCACCATTCTGTTGACTAGCAAATGTGGCCCTGCCCTGCAGCATGAAGCAAGCATAGTTTGCAATCCTTTGGCCCACAAGCTTAAAGATAGTGCAACATTTGGGAAGTTAACTTTTCAAAATAGGGAATTCCCATTAGTTCAGTTTTTGCACAATAAAGTGTGGTGTTTTTAAAGGGACCTACCAGCAGGAGTCAAATTTACATAAAATATGATTGTCCTCCTAAACCAAGAGAAGCATTCCACTGCCTGGTGTGGAGGGGCCTCAGAAACGCTCGTTTTCCTGACCACTAGACCTGGAAATGTACTGTGAGCCACATAGATATTTTAAAATGTTCGACAGACATATTTTTCAAAGTAAAAAGAAACAAGTGAATTAATTTTAAGATATATTTATTTTTCCCCAATATGTCAAAATTATTAACATGTAATCAATATAAAAATTATCAATGAGATACTTTACATTCTTTTTTTTTTCATATTAAGTTCTTCAATTCCCGTTGTAACCACAGGCCCTCCAGGACAAGTTCAACTGACCCCATCTTATCAACAGAGTAATTGAGAAATTGTCTTTTGGGGCTAGCCTTGTGGCCTAGTGGTTAAGTTCAGCGCACTCCACTTTGGCAGCCTGGTTTGGTTCCCAGGTGCTGACCTACATGACTCATCAGTGGCTGTGCTGTGGTGATGACCCACATACAAAATAGAAGAAGATTAGCACAGATGTTATCTCAGGACCAATCTTCCTCAAGAAAAAAGAGGAAGATTGGCAACAGATGTTAGCTCAGAGCGAATCTTCCTCAGCAAAAAAAAAAAGAAGAAGAAGAAAAGAAAAAGAAATTGTCTTTCAGAAAAATTGCAAAGTCGCATAGCCAGAGCATGTGCAGAAGAAAAATTCTTCACCTGAAATGACTGTTTAAGTACAGATTCTCCTCTCCACAGAACCAAGGGATGGGAACATGACTGGAACATAAAAGTCAGACTCTTGGGGCTGGCCCTGTGGCCGAGTGGTTTAGTCCGCGCGCTCCGCTGCAGGTGGCCCAGTGTTTCGTTGGTTCGAATCCTGGGCGCGGACATGACACTGCTCATCAAACCACGCTGAGGCAGCGTCCCACATGCCACAACTAGCAGGACCCACAACAAAGAATATACAACTATGTACTGGGGGGCTTTGGGAAGAAAAAGGAAAAAATAAAATCTTTAAAAAAAAAAAAAAAAAGTCAGACTCTTATCGGAAGCAAGGGGTCCATCATTTGGGAAGATCTGGTGTTAAAATTCCTTCCCCACCTCACGATAAAAGTTTAGAACCTCACCATAAATGTTTGAAGCCCACCAATCAAAATCTGTCCCACCAGCATTTCCACGTGCCAGCCTGTTCTCCCTCACCTCTTAAATTTTGTCCCAAATCCTGAATCAAGGAGACAGATGTGAGGGCCCACGCCCCTTATCTCTCTGCAGATCGATCTCACAGAACAAAGCTGAATTCTTTTCCCAAAAGCTGATGCCGTAATTAATTGGCTTGTTTGTGAGCATTGGGTCGAACCCCTTTTTTTGTTTTTGAGGAAGATTAGCCCTGAGCCAATATCTATTGCCAATCCTCCTCTTTTTGCTGAAGAAGATTGGCCCTGAGCCAACATCTGTGCCCATCTTCCTCTATTGTGTATGTGGGATGCTGCCACAGCATGGCTTGACGAGCGGTGTGTAGGTCCATGCCTGACGGGATCTAAACAGGCAAACCCCCGGGCCGTCGAAGTGGAGTGCGCGAATGTAACCACTTGGCCAGGCGGCTGGCCCCAGGAGAACTCCATTTTTTTATGGTAACACCAGTCTGTATTTTACACATACAGCGCATCTCAGTTAGGACTCGCCATGTTCCAGTGGTCAATAGCTGTGTGTAGCTTAAAGCTACTGTATTCAACAGTGCAGACACAGAATGTTCCCATCACTGCAGCACAGCAGAGGCTGGCCTTGCCCATGTCTGTGCCCCTCAGCACTTAGCTCAGCACCTGCCGGGCATACAGTAGGAGCCTAATGCACAACTGGTAAATAAATGCATGCCCAGAGCCCGTGCTCTGTGTAGTCAGTCCAAAGTAAAAGCATCAGGATGTGGCTTCTGCTCCAGACACTGAGTGGAGAAGGGAAGACTGGACAGAGAGAAGGCTATTCCCAAGCCACGTGCAAAGGTGCTGTTGGGGATCGGCACAGATGGTCCGAGCGATGCAGAGATTGCTGAGGTACTTACTGAGAGACGAGAGCAAGCTGCAAAACATATCCAACATCAAGCCATTTTTGTAAAATGGATATATATCCATGTTCTGCCACTAACCTGTGTATGTCAGTATGTTCACAGAAAAAGCAACCTGTTTATAGTAATTGAGCAACAGGATAATGCGTTAGGTTTTGAAGAATGGGGAGGATTTGAATATAGATTTAGGGAAAGTCAAGAATGTTCCAAAGAACCACTGACTTCCAAAAAGGATCTGAGGGAGTTTATAGTATTAAACCACATGCAGAGCACTTCAAGACTCAAAAACAGTTATGCTACACCATTTAGAAAGGAAATATTGAACCAGAGGCCCAGGGTGTGACCGCCACTGCCATTGGGTCCTAGATTTATCTCTGAGCTTCCTAGAAGCCAAGATAAAAATGGGAACTTGTATATTATCGCTATAAAATCCCAGAAAACATGGAAATTTGTTGATAGAAACAATTTTTTTCTTTTTTTTTTTTTGAGGAAAATTAGCCCTGAGCTAACATCTGCCACCAATCCTCCTCTTTTTGCTGAGGAAGACTGGCCCTGAGCTAACATCCGTGCCCGTCTTCCTCTACTTTATATGTGGGACGCCTGCCACAGCATGGCTTGCCAAGCTGTGTGTAGGTCTGCACCCGGGATCCGAACCAGCGAACCCCAGGCCACTGAAGGGGAACGTGTGAACTGAACCGCTGCGTGACCAGGCCGGCCCCAGAAACACATTTTTTTTGAGCACTAAATTCAAAAGAGAATTTATTATGTGGGTCCTCATATAAAGGTCACAGAAGGACAGAACGGACAGTTTCTCCAAGTGTGATTTGGCAGCAGAGTCTGCAACATGCTAATGAATGGTCCCCAAATAGTTGGTGCTGGTGTTTGGATGGGTTTGGGAACCATGGGACGGGGTGGGGGTGGGGAGAGGATGAGGGAAGAGGTTTACATAGCCTGGGGCTTCTCTGCTTGGTGGGGACTTCAGATGCCCTGTAACAGAGTGGCTTGAAGTGAGTCAGAAAGGTAACAGAATGCCTGGGTCCTCTGAGTGTGGCCAGTGTGAGGACCAGCATCATCATCATAGGGAGCTGTTAGAAGTACAAGAGCTCGCGCCCCGCCTCCCAAATCCCCAATTTTAACAAGGCCCAGGTGATTCGCGTGATCGCTCTGGTTCAGAAGCACTGGCGTAGTGAACATCTTTTGTTCTTGCTTCTGCATCGTCCATCCCTCTTCTGATAACCGTGCCTGGACTTTCCTTTGGGAAACCAGCCTTCTCCCACTCAGTGCCTGGGGCTTCAGGGGGCTGACCCTACCCTTGCCTTGTGGGATTGACAACTTGGTACTGGCCTGACCAATCAGAGAATTGCATGTCCCCCTGGCAACCAACAGTGGTTGCTTGGGCTATTGGAATGCTTATGATCCCAGCTGAGGTAATCAGAGTCTGCTCTAGGATTTTGCTGGAAAAAGTAGAAAAAGGCACTCTCTTTCTATAAGGGTTGTTGAGATGTAGCAACCTGGAGCTCTTGGGAGCCATCCTGACATCATGAAGGGAGAGGCTGCCTTAAAGTGAAGCCACCACAGAGGACAGCAGAGCTGAGCAATGGAGACAAAGTGATTCCTGAGGACATTTTTGAGCACCTAGATCCAGCTATACCTGCAACTTTTAACCCTCAGGATTTTTCTGGTTCATGAGCAAATAAATTCTCAATTTTGTCTAAGCCAGTTTGAATTGGATTTCTGCCACTTGTACCCAAATATTCCTTACTGATTCTTGCATATTCCTGGGCTACACTCTGGATTGAATAAACCAGAGTCTCTGGGGAGAAGGCCTATAATCTGCATCTCTAACAATTCTTCAGGAGGTTCTTATGCACACCAAAATTTGAGACCCACCAATGTAGTGGAATGAGGGCTGAACTTGGGGTCAGAATACTTGGGTTTGGATCCAGGTTCTGCTACTGACTGGCTGTGTGACCTTAGGTAAGTCACTTCCCCTTTCTGAGCCTCATTTTCATTTTATTCCCTTTAAAATAGGAGGCACTTGCTTCTCAGGCTTGGGCCGAGGTCCTGTGTGACAGGGATGTGAAAGGCTTTTTAAAACATCTGAACACATATTTCTTGTGTAATGTGGTTGCAAACAAGGCTCTGAGAGCAGAAGTGACCCGCCGGGCCCCAGACTAGCTTAGAACTGCTGACCCCTGGCAAAGACACTTCCTCGGGTCACTGCTGAACTCCTGGAACCTGAAACCCGCTCTTCTCCCCCTCAGCTTCTGCAGGCTGCGTGGGAAGGAAAGGAGAAAGGTCAGCTCGCTTGCCCCGGCTGCTTCTCATGATCACCACGCTGGCTGCCAGGCCCCGGAGACTCCTCCTGCCCCCTCAGAGTCAAGGATGTCCCTGAGCATCCTGTCAGGTGGGCGGCAGATGATTCTCTGGGAGCTTTAAGGCTCAAGCAGAGGCCTGCGAGGGCTGGGGGTGAGGAGCCCCGGATTCTGGGCCCACCTCTGCCACAAGCTCACTGTGTGACCTCACGCAAATCCCAACCTCTCTCTCAGCCTCAGTTTCTCCAAATAGGAAGTGAGATGTCAGATGAGAAGTTCTCTGAAGGGGACAGCTGTAGTTCTTTCCTGTGTAGCATCTGCTCCCCCTTCCTTTGACGACAGGTTTCCTTAGGGAACCATCTCTCCTGCGTTCCCAATTCATGGATTGGGGCAGACCTGACTTCAACCCCTGGCTATGGGGGTGGGTCCGTGATCAAGGCTGGCCCATCAGAGAGGCAGTAATAGAATCAGAGATGAGCATTTGACTCAATCCAGGCCAGTGAGAGTCATCCGTTGGCCTTTGGCTGGAAAAGAGGCTTGCAGTTGCAAAGCAGAGCCAAGAAATGGAGAAATACAGGTTCCCAAGCCCTTAGATCCAGCCCTGCCTGAAGCGGATGGGCTCATGGACTTTCCAATGACCTCCCTCTCCTGCCTGAGCCAGTTGGAGTTGGATTTCGGCCCTCTTAAACCTCGAAGAGTCCTGCCCAGTGCGGAGGGAATTCTCACGAGGGATTGCAATTCATGCTCAAGTGTAAATGGTTTACGACAAAGACTTCCTTGACAGCAGGTTTTGATAGAAGAGAAGTAAAGAGGGGAGTAGAGCCAGTAGAGTAGATGAAGGTGTGTGGACTGTAGGCCCCAAGAAGCTGATGGCCCTGAAGCCACACCTAGAAAGTGCCTGGCATGTATTAGACCCTCCATCTACGTTTGTGGAGTGAACATACTGTGTTCAACCCTCTACAGGCCTGACCATACTTGGCTGAAGTCAGCGAGACCAGAATTAGGAACCTACTATTCAGCTGATGAAATGGAGGGCCACGGCAGAGAGGGTCCCCAGGTGACGGTCAGTGGCAGGGAGAATGAAACCCCACTCTCCTGACTCTCCTTCTCAGAGGCTGCAGTGGGGGAGGAGGGAGAGGGAGGGGGATGAGGAACCCAAACAGGAAGTTTAGGGAGGCAGACCGCCGGGGGGCCCAGGGCTCAGGACTGTTTGGTTAGAGGAACTCTCCCTTCTCGGGACAGCTCAGCCATGGGGTGGGGGAACAGCCTCCCGAGCAGGGCCCAATTCCCCATGGAGTTTCCAGGGCTGCAGAGCCCCACAGCTCCTTCTCTTTGGGCTCCCTGTCTTCTGAAGGAACCACCCAAACCCCCAAGAGGCTCTAGCCCCTAACAGATATTTGGGGGTCACCTCTGACTCCTCATCTCTCCCCTTTCTGACCCTCAGCTTCTTTCTGCTCAAAGAACTCACAACTTCGACTTTGCAAACAGGAGGGGTTGGAGAGACCCTCGTTATGCAGTGGGAGCAGCAGCCCCAGAAAGGGCAAGCCTTGTGCCCTGGTTTACACGATAGCGACAGCCTGAAGAGGAACTCGGGCTGGTCATTCGCCTGACTTGGCCAGAGGCTTGGCTCTGAGACGCACGTGTTCCAGCTACTTGTTCCAAACGTACTAAATTCTTAGCATGTTCAATGTGAGCCTCAGGCCACCTGGTCAGCTCCAGAATTCAGGGGCAACTGTGAACCACCTTAGAATAATCTTACCTCTAAGGTAGGCAAGGGGCAGGGAAGTTTGGAAAATATAGGCTGGGATTTGAAGTTAGAAAAAGCCAAGTTTGGATCCCCATTCTGCCTCTTACAGATAAAAGAGCCTTTTAAAACATGTCAGGTCACGTTCCTCCTCTGCTCAAAACCTCCTAGGGTTCCCGTCTCACTTGGAATAAAAGCCCAAGTCCCCTCAGGGGCTGGCAAGGCCCCGTGATCCAGGCTCCCCTCAGTCCTGTCTCCCTCGAGCCCTCCCTGATTTTTCTATTCCAGCCACTAGCCTCTTGCTATTCCTCACTCACCAACCATGCTTCCACCTCAGGGCCATTGCACATGCTGCTTTCTGGAATGTTCTTCACCTAGAAAGCCTCTTTCACTTCTCCCAGATCTCTTTGCAGATCTCGCTTTCTCAGAGAGGTCTTCCCTCATCACCCTGGCTAAGATAGGAACCCCGCCCCCGACTCCCGTCACTTTCTAGCCCTTTCCCAGCTGTATTCCTCACAGCTTTAGCCACTACCTAACGTGGTAGCCATGAGAACGGGTCCCTCAGATCTCCAACTGCAGAGAGCGGAACTGACCAATGGCCCCAGCTACTGTGCTTTGAAGTCCATCACCGTTGCCATGGCTGCTCCCAGCCAATGGCTGACCCGCGGGGACACTGAGGCAGGCCTGTGCCAGGGGCCCCTCTGATCGGTCACTTTGGCCAAGGCTCCTCGACAGCCTTGCCAAGGCTTCCTGAGAACTGCACTGCAGTCTAAGTCACCCCGCCTTCCCTTCCCTTCTTCTTCCCTTCCTTCCCTCCTCCCCTTCCTTCTTCACTTGGAGTCAAGCACGCCTTGCCATCTGATGCCTCTCCCTGCCTCCCCTCGCTTCTCCCACAGGCGTGCCCTCTCACAAATTTCTTGCACATTTAACCTCTCTGAGAATCTGCTCCTCCAGGCCCTGCACTAACTCACCTAGTGTATCACCTATGGATTTATCATTGTCTTCCCGTAGGATGTAAGACACACAAGGGTAAGGATGGTTTTGTATGCGGCTGCAGCCCCGTGTGTGAAACTAGCACACAGTAGGTGCTCAATAAACTCTTGCATAATTGAATGACATCCCTCTAGCTTCCTGGGTGCCCCAGTTTCCCCATCTAAACAGGAGCTACGCGTGTGTGTTTAAGCTGCGCAGGGCTGTGTCTGTTCGTCTCTGCTTGTAGAGGAGCAGTCTTCCCTTGACTGGCACTGAGTTGCCCCCTTCAGACCGGAAGTGGTGGCCAGTTCGCCCCAGGGGCAACTCTTCACTCTCACTTCCAGTCATGCTCCAAGGTCAGCTGCCCCCAGTGTGTCCTCCACCAATGGAAACCTCAGCAGCGCGAGCTCTGACCCTTTTACTGTTGACAGCTCTTTTAGAGTTGACAGAGCCCCAGTTTCTTTTCTGCTTTGGAGGGTATGCGTTTTGTTTTTTAAATTACATTTCATCACCTAGTAAAACAGTACATTGTCCTTGTTAACAATAAAAACATTGCAGATCAAAAAAGGTATCCTTGGATTCACAGTCCCTCGTCGGCCATCCCTTCGTCCCTCCAGGCAGCCCCTGCGTCTGCATTCACAGATGCTCCTGTTGAAGCAGAGGCCGGCGGTGCCCGGCCCCATCACTCCACCCTTCGCCATTGCAGAACACTCTCACTGGATTTCCAACTGCCGGCATCTGCACCTCTTTGCCCGAGAGATTTCTCTGTGGCCAGTGGTGCCTGCTCTGCCCATGAGCTTGGCAAGCGTGAGTGCTAGAGAAATACCATCCCCCCGGGAGCAGCCTCAACCAATGAGTGACAGGAACAGGTGGATAAATATCCCAGTTCCCTCACCTCTGGAGAGAGGCTCCCGGAGATCCCTGTGGGACTGAGCTCCAGGAGCCCTGAGTGGTGACCGGCTGGCTCACAGACCTCTGCTTGCTGTCTTCTCTTCTCTGGCTCACTTCCCTACCCCCCTCCCTGGGTTCTCTGGGGTCAGCTCCCAAAGAAACTAAATAGTCAATGCATTTGAAATCTTTTCCAGGGTCTGTTTCTGGGGAAACTCAAGTTAAGACCTACATACCCATACAAAATACGGGGCATCATTTTGTGTGTGTTAACATCAAAGATATTGTACTGCACGAATTGTGAGGTACTGGCTGTCTTAGTCCCACTTTTAGATGAGGAAACTGACACTCAGAGAGTAAAGGAATTTGTCCAATGCACCACAGCTTGTTTGAGGCGGCATTAGCGCTCGCTCTGTCCACTATTCCTCATATCTCCGGCAGAGGTGAGGGATGATCTCCTATTCTCTCGGCTGCATCTTTGTCTCCTGGGCCAAAGGACTCCAGGTGGATGGTGGGAGCTCGGGCAGGTATCTTAGGGCAGAATTAGGAATGCAAGCCCCAGTGCAGGGCCATCCAGAGGGCACAGAGACAGAGTGCAACACATGTGGCCACAGACACTGGCCAAGAACAAGGGTCATTTACATTCGAGTAAGGGTTTCTTCTGCATCATTACCATGGCTCTGAAGGTACACTAAAACTCCCAGTCCTGGGCTGGGGGAAATTGGAGAAACAGGGTGGGGATCAAAGTGCTGTAGGGGTTTGTTTAGAAAGACAGAGGCTAAGAGAGATTGTATTTCTACCTTGCTGTGTGACTTTGGGAAAGTTACTTAGTCTCTCTGGGCCTGATATTCCTTTTCTAGAAAAAGGGAAGCCTTGTCATGGTTGGAGGGCAGGGCTTGAAAACTCAAATGGCTATAGGGGCCCACAGGGTCATCCGCATGAGGAAAGTGGCCCTGGCAAGTGTACTGCCAACTGGACAGCTCAGGTGCAGTCCACAGGGCAGCCCCTTTTCAGCTTCAGCAATGCTGCCATGAGTGAACAGCAGAGGAGCATGGGAGACGGAGGTTCTTGTCCCAGGGCTGCCAACTCTTCCAATTTTTCAAGAGAAGACAAAAATCCAGATTTATGTGAGCTCTCTTGAGTTTAAGCGTTATCAACTAGTCAAAAAGAATCACTGTGAGGGGTCAACTGGAAAACACCCGTGTGCAGAAATATTTCAGGCAAGGGAGGGGAGAGGTTGTTCAACATTCGTACATCCAATATTTTTGAGGCCCTACTATGTGCCAGGTGCCGGGTGTTAGAAACACATTGGTTTACAAGACAGATACGTCTGTGCCTTCCCAGGACTTACTTCCAGAAGAGTTTAAAGGCCAAGTCCCGGCCGGTCCCCGGGTACAGACACCCTTCTACTTACTCTCTGGGGTGAGGGCTCCCAGAGAGCAGCGGGGTTGGGGTGGGGTAAAGAGTCACGCTTCCCACACCCGCGAGGATGGCTATAACAACAATACTTTTTAGGAAAGGAAAAGAGCAAGTGTTGGTGAGGATGTGGAGAAATTGGAACCCTTGTCTGTTGCTGATGGGAATGTAAAATGGTGAGAAACAGTTTGGCCATTCCTCAAAAAGTTCAATGGAATTACTATAGACCCCAGCAATGCCACTCCAAGGGAACTGAAAGCAGGTACTCAAATGCATACGTGTCCACACCTGTTCGCGGCAGCCCTCTTCACAATAGTCAGAGGATGGAAACAACCCAAATTTCCATAGACGGACAGATGGCTAAACAAATTGTGGTATGGTATAGCCATACAATAAAACGTTATTCAGCCATAAAAAGGAATGAAATACTGACACTCGCTATGATGTGGGATGAACCTTGAAAACATATGTTGAGTGAAAGAAGTTAGACACGAAAGATCACATATGGTATGACTCCATTTATATGAAATGTCCAGAATAAATTAATCCGTGGATACGAAAAGCAGACCGGTGGTTGCCGAGGGCTGGGGGCGGGGAATAGGAGTCTTTTTTTCCATTAGGGGTGATGAAAATGTTTTGGAACTACGTAAGGGTGGCAGTGACAAAACCTTGTGAATGTACTAAATGTCACTGAACCCTTTAAAAGGGTTGATTTTATACTGTCATGTGAATTTAACCTCAAAGAATATTTTTAAATATTGTCAACCCCATAAAAGTGCTTTGCTAGAATGGTTAAACAAACTACGGTGCATCCAAACAGTGGAATACTGTGTGGCCATAAAAACTCAAGGATGTTTTAAATCGCACAGAAAAACGCTTACAATGGAATGCTCAGTGAATAAGTAGGATAAAAATTGTACATGCAGCATTTTACTAAGCATATTAAATTAAAAAATGCACAGAAAAGAAGACGATATAAAAAATAAGCTAAAAGGTTTGTTATTCAGTTTTTTCATTGTTTGAGTACCTACTAAGTGTCAGGCCCAGCGAAGGCGGCAGATGATCTTTGCCCTCTTGCAGTGGAGAACCTAAGACCTGGGATGGTGGCCCTGAGTCTAGAGAGAGCTGGGTGGGGGGATCAGCAGAAGCAGACTCTTCTTTATTCTCTGGCCCAGACTCCCTGGGTAACCCTCCCACACCTCAGTCCTCCTCCTACACAAAACACCAGGGTCACAGGGGCCCCCTCTGGAGAGCCATCCAGCCTCTTGGCGTTTTCCCCAAGAAACACCTACACATGTGCCCAAGGCCACACAGCAGAGGGTCCTAGCCGTACCGCTTGTTGTAGTGAACACCTGGAACAGCCTGATGTCCATCAACAGGGGAATGAGAAATAAGGTGGGGTGGCCGCTTGCTGGAACAGTCCACAGCAGTTAGAAGAAATGAGCCAGACCTCTGTTTCTCACCCTGGGCTGGATCCTGACAACTTAGCGACAGGAAGGCAGAAAAAAAGGAAATTGCAGAAGAATCTCTCAGTTAAAGATCTCTGTGGATCTTTAAAATAGAGAAAACAATACTATGTATTGTTTAGGCCTCCATACAAATGCAATAAACTAATAAAGGCCCAGACTGGGAGGACTCTGGTTCCTGACGCTGCCTGTGGGGAGGGAGAGACACGGGACAGAAGGAACACAAGGTGGGGAGGCTTCAACTTTATCTGTTACTTCTGGTAATTTTATTTTTTAAAAATCTGAAGCAAACATGATAAAACATTCACATTTGTTAATTCTAGATGGTGGGTTCCTGGAATATTTAGTTTATTATTCTCTTCACTTTTCTGTGTTTTAACCCCCAGCCTCCAAAAAGGATAGTGAAGAGAAAGCCGGGGGTAAGGGAACTGACATCCACTGAGGTCTTTCTCTGGGCTGGACAGAGGTCACACCAGTGGTTCTCAGGGTGTGGCCCCTGGACCAGCAGCATCAGCACCATTTGGGAATGCAAATTCTCGGGGTCTCGTGCCAGACCTGCTGAATCAGAAACTCTGGGGTCAGGGTTTTAAATCTGTTTTCACAAGCCTTCCAGGTGATTCTGATGGACTGCTGCAGTTTGGGAACCTCTGGGCTAGACTGTAACACCTATGACCATAGCTAACAAGTGTTAAGCTTGTAAATGTCAGGCGGCGCTCTAAGGGCTTTCCTTCAGTAACTCCATCTAACCTTCAGAACAACCCTGTGAGGGAGCCGTTATTACTATTATCCCCATCCTACAGTTGTGGAAACCAGGCACAGAAGAGCCAGATCCCCTGCCCAAGGTCCTACAGGCAGGTTGCTCCCAGAAGCCGCCTTCCTGAACCACTTCTCTAAATTCTCTCTCAGGGACAGCAGCTCACTGCAGCCTTGGAGGAAAGAATTAATAGCCCCATTTGATAGATGCGGAAACTGGAATTCAGAGAGGGAGAGTGACTTGCCCAAGGTCTCACAGAAAGCCGTGGGGCAGATATCCTGTGGTCTGTCCGTGAGGTTTTGGGGTTTGACCTAGACCTGCTGGGGATCCGGGCCTAGCAGGGGTGGAGGGGGCGCAGCGAGGGCACCCAGCTGCAACCCCGCCTGGGTGTGGCTCGCACGTCACGCCTCCGGCCAGCTGCCCCCTTCCCCACGACCCGCTGCCAACCCGCTGTGACCGGTGACCCACCCCCACCAAGAACCGTAAGGGCCTTCCCCTCCCGGGCGCCGTGAAGCCCCATCCCTTCCTTCTGTTTTTTTTTTTTTTTCTTTCTTTTGCAGAAGGGGAACCTGGAGGGCCCAGAGAAGTGGCGGCTCAGAGCGTCAAGTCACACCCTCCGGCTTTCTCAGGTTCCCAGCCGGCCGGTCTGCCTCTCATCTGGGCACCTTCCCCGCCACCCCCGATCGGGCCCCTCATCCCACCGCTTGTCCGCTGCTCCGCCGACGGTCGCTTCTCCCCTCCCTGCCCGCGCTGCACCCCAGCCAGCCCTGCCCACCACCCGGCTCCCTCAGGCCGAGCTCACCGGCCGGTGTCCCCCCTTTTCCGCCCGCGACACTCACCTGGGTGCCCGCTCCTCCTCCTGCGGGCAGCCCGGATCCTCGCAGCTCGAGCGCCCCCCCAGCTCAGCAGCCCCCGGGGGCCCGGGGAGTCCGTCCCGGAGAAAGATGGACTGACTTTCGAGAAAAAGAGGCTGGGGCTTCCGTGTCGCGTCTTCTCGGGCGCCTCTCGCCCTGACCTGGCCGGGTCCCCTCCACTCGCCTCAAGGCCTCGGCGGGGCGCCGGGGCTGGAACCAGGGACGCGGTGGCGCCCACGGGTCTTCTGGGCGCCTTAGCCTTGTCCCGAGCGATGCTAACCCCGCCTCAAGTGTCCTAACCCCGCCTCCGACGGTTCTAACCCCACCCCAGGGATCATAACCTCCTTCCCCACCTCCCAGGATCCTAAGCCCGCTGGCTAAGGACTTTTTTTTTTAGCCCTGCCCTCGAGGATGCTAACCCCATCCCTGAAAGGTAATAACCTCGTCCCCTAGAGGTCCTAACCCCGTCTCCTCCTCCAAATATCCCAACCCCTCCCCTAATATATTCTAATCCCGCCTCCCAACGCCCTAAAAGATTCTGGGCCCCCAAAGATTCTAAACCCCACCCCCAGGGATCTAACCTGCCTGCCCTCCGAGAACCCCGAGATCTCTTGGGTCTCCTGCTCCCAAAATCCTAATTCTGCCTCAAAGGATTTTGAATGCCACGTCTGAAGGCATTTTAACCTGGCCCACCGCCTGCTTCTAAGCCTGCCTCCAAGGATTCTAAGCCGGCGGACGGAGGAATCCTAACGCTCCGTTCCAGCCCTCAAGACCTATAGCCCTAACCCAAGCCTGCTGATCCCGCTCGTGGGTGATGACAACCCTGTTCCCAAAGGATTTTAATCCGCCCCCCAGGGTGCTAATTCCGCCCACCCAAAGACTCCAAACCTACCCTCCGGGGGTTCTAACCCCACCCTCGTCACACTCACAGGGTTCTGAACGCCCCCCAAGCCTCCCGATGTGTTTCCGCCGCCGTTCCAACCCCCTCCTTCCAGCCAGCCCCTCCCCCGCGCCGGGTCCCAGGCCTTCGGGCCCTTCTGTGGTCAGCGGTTTCCGCTCCACAGGCCCCTCGCTATTCAAACGCCATGCAAAGTCCCTCGCCCGCGGGAACCGCCTTGGCTCATTACCGGCCGGTTCCGGGCAGCTCAGAGGGCTTGGAAAGCTGAGTGGGCAGGAAGTCGGGCTGGAGGGCTGCTGGAGGCCCCAGATGAAAGAGATGTGCCCAGGGCCACGCAAGGGCAGAGCAGTCTACTCCTGGGAAGGAGAGGGACTGTCACCCTAAATTCTGCCAAACACACCCCCAAAATGTACAGGAATCCCCCTGCATCTCCGTATTCCCACTGCTACAAGCCAGTTCAGGCCACTGTCATCTCATCCGTTCATTCATTCGGCAGCAGCGTCCTGGGCTCTCACTGCCAGGGCTTCCCAACCTTAGCACAGTTGACATTTGGGCCCCATAATTCTTTGTTGCAGAGAGCTGTCCTGTGCACGCTGGGATGATGAACAGCCTTCCTGGACTCCATCCACTAGATGCCAGTAGCAACCCCCTTCCCCAGGTATGACAACCAAAAATGTCTCCAAACACGACCAGATGTTCCCTGGGGGGGATGGGGGGTGGGACAGACCCATGAATGAGAAAGATAATGACCCTGCTCTTATGTTTTGGTATATGAGCTTAAATACATGTATGCACTTAAAAAATAGGTAGTGTTTACTTGTATGTCTAATGTACTTGAATGGTACTTGTTTGATTTTGTGCTTTTTTCCCCACTCCATCGTGGTTATTGCTATCTATCTAGCCATGTTGCTGAAGGTCATTGTCTACAACCTCCACAGTTTACTTATCCATTTCCCTGGTCACTGACTCCTAGACTGCACACCACTTCACACTACCATATCCCCTTATGGACGTGAGTGAGAAATTTATAAAGAGTTGCTTTGCCAAGAGTGACAGACGTGGGCAGAATGGCTGCCCCAATTCCTCTCCCGCCATTTCCCCATATCTCGGCCAACCCTTGGTATCACCCACTGGTCTTAATTTGAGTTCTTGAGAAGCAGACCCTAATCACAGATTCAAATGAAAGCAGGTTATCCGGGAGACGCAGACAACACGGGTGGGGCAGTGGGTGAACGAGACAGGGAGGGGAAGGAAGCCAATGAAGAGAGCATTATCAAGCAAGTTGCAGCTGTGAATTCCTGGAGCTCAATCCTTCTGGGCAGGGACCTCTGGAGACAGTGTACTCTGCCCACTTCAGAGGTATCCAATCTGAGGGATGAGGGAGCTGGGGCATTTATACATCAACTCCTGTCAGACATTGGATGAGGGATGGTCCCTGGGGGTATTCATCTGCCAGCACTTCTGGGCTGCCCCATGCATGCCCCAGCCACCAAAGAGAGCCTCCAGTAAGAGAGATGCAGGTTCTGGGGACATGAGAGGGTCATCGCAGGCATCAGCTACATCTTTTTCCACAAGTTTGCCATTCTGATGGCAAAGGGCCGCAGATGGCTGAAACGTTCTCTTAACAGCCAATGTCCCCCCAGTTTTTTTTTTTGGCTAAAAAAAAGTCGTACTGCAATAAAAATCCCTGTACATGTTCCCAAAGCTCCTATCAACTTTATTGTGGCCTGATTTTACAAATAAAATGCACCGTTATAAATATTCAGCTTGGTGAGTTTTGGCAAATGTATATACCTGTGTAACCACCATCCTCATCAAAATATAGGACATTTCTATCACTCTGAAAAGTTCCCTTACACTCTACTGCAGTCAACTTGCCCACCATTGCCTTAGGTGACTGCTGATTGGCTTTTTGTCATTATAGATTAGCTTTGTCTTTTCTAGACTTTCACATAAATGCCATCATACAGTATGTTTCTTTTATGTCTGTCTTCTTTTAGTCACCTATTGTTTTTGAGATTTTCCGTGTTGTTACATGTTCCAGTCTTTTGTTCCTTTTCACTGCTGAATAGTATTCCATAGCATAGATGTACCACTACTTGTTTATCCATTTACTTGTTGAGGGACATTTGGGTTGTTTCCAGTTTTTGGCCGTATGAATAAAGCTGCTATGAACATTCATATACAAGTCTTTGTGTGGACATGTTTTTCATTTCTCTTGGGTAAGTACTTAGGAGTGGAATTGCTGGGTCCTGTAGTAAGTGTATGTCTACCTTTATAATACACTGCTAAAGTGGTGTTCAAAGTGATTATACCATTTTGCATTCCCATCAGCGATGTGTGGTTTCCAGTTTCTCCACATCCTTGCCTTTTTCTTTTTAATTAGGAAAAGAATTTCCCATCTAATGCATATTAGCATCAACGAACATTTATACAATTACAGATTTTATACTAAAACACTGCCTTACTACTATCTGGGGTGGCAAACATGTTGTCTCTTCATTCAGTCATTGTCTTGGGGAATGTAGCTGACCACAGGGAGTGGTGCTAAATGCTGTGTCTTTGGACTCAGACTAGAGCTCAACCCCCTGCACTGCCATGCATCAGCTGAGTGACCTACACAAATCGTCACCTCTCTGAGCCTCAGCTTCCTCATCTAAGTGAGAATAATAATAGTATTCATCTCAGTGAGCCACCGCGAGACTCAGCTAACATCCTATCTCCCAGGGTGACAAGGATTACAAGAAAAATAAAGCAGGGCCAGGGGAGAGGTGTCAAGGAGGGGAGGGGAAGTGATGGTGAGACTTGAGATAGAGTGGTCAGGGAAGGGCTCTCTGAAGAGGGGGCGTGTGAGCAGAGACCCGCTGAACTGAGGACTGAGTGACCTGATAATCTGGGGGAAGTGTGGTCCAAGCCGAAGGAATAGTAACAGCAAAGGTCCTGAGACCACATTTGGAGGCCCATGTACAAGGAGGCCAGTGTAGCTGGAACAGAGCGGGTGCAGGAGAGAGGGATGGAGATGATGTTGGAGAGGTAGTGGGGCCAGATTGTGAGGCCATGAATGTCTTGGTATTGATATTATATTTTAATTGACACAAGATGGCAGCTCTGGGAGAGTTCTGAGCAAGGGAGTAAGCCACACTGGGTTGTTTTAATGGGATCTCTCTGGCTGTTGGGTGGAGAATGGCTTGGAGGGGCAGAGGGAAGCAGAGAGCCCAGTGTGCAGGCTGAGGCAGTCATCCAAGGGCAAGATGATAGTGGCGGAGGCCAGGGTGGTGACAATTGACAATCGTAGGAGCTCAGAGAGAGAAAAGATCAGAATGCCTGAGACTTCACGGATATGTACAAGGAGAGTCATTGAAGCTCTGCTTTTACTAGAAAAAGACTGGAAATAACCTCAATGTCCATCATTTGGGGACTGAGAAAATAAATAATAGTACATTAATGGAATACCAAGCAGTTGTCAAAAAGAATAAAGATGTATAAAAACTAATTGTATTTCTATACACTAGCAATGAATAATCTGAAAATAAAATTAAGAAAACAATTTCATTTACAATATCACCAAGAAGAATAAAACACTTGGGAATACATTTAACAAAACAAGTGCAAGATACTCTGAAAACTGAAAAACATTCTTTTTTTTTTTTTTTTTAAAGATTGGCACCTGAGCTGACATCTGTTGCCAATCTTGTTTTTTTTTCTTTTCTTCTTCTTCTCCTCCCCAAAGCCCCCCAGTACGTAGTTGTATATTCTAGTTGTGAGTGCCTCTGGTTGTGCTGTGTGGGACGCCTCCTCAGCCTGGCCTGATGAGCAGTGCCATGTCCGCACCCAGATCCGAAACTTGTGAAACTCTGGGCAGCCGAAGTGGAGCCTGCAAACTTAACCACTCGGCCACGGGGCCGGCCCCTGAAAAACATTCTTGAAAGTAACTTAAGAAGAGCTAAATAGTCATTTCATGGGATGGGGAGACATCCCTTCATGGATTGGAAGACTTACTATGAGAGGACAATACTCCCCACGTTGATCAACATAATCCCTACCAAACCCCCAGATGTCTTTCTTTTTTTTTTTGTAAAAACAGACAAGCTCATCCTAAAATTCATATGGAAATGCAAGGAACCCAGAACAGCCAAAATAATCTTAAAAAGGTAAAACAAAGTTGGAGGACTCATATTTCCCAACTTCAAACCTTGCTACAGGGGCCGGCCCTGTGGCTGAATGGTTAAGTTCATATGTTCTGCTTTGGTGGCCCAGGGTTTCGCCGGTTTGGATCCTGGGCACGGACATGGAACCACTCATCAGGCCACGCTGAGGCGGCGTCCCACACAGCAGAGGCAGAGGGACCTACAACCAGAATATACAACTATGTACTGGGGCGCTTTGGGGAGAAGAAGAAGAAGAAAAAGAAAGAAGATTGGCAACAGATGTTAACTCAAGAGCCAACCTTTAAAAGAAAAACAAAACAAAATTTATTTCAAATCTTCAATATTCAAGAAGGTGTGGTACTGGCATGAAGATAAAAATATAGATCACTGGAACAGAATTGCGAGTCCAGAAATAAAGCCTCATATTTATGGCCAATTGATTTTCAAATAAGGCTGCCAAGACAATTAAATGTGGGAAAAAATAATGTTGTCAATAAATGGTGCTGGAACAACTAGATAATCCCAAAATAATCAAGTTGAGCCCCTACTTCACATCCTCCACAAAAATTAACTCAAAACGGATCATAGACCTAAACGCATGAACTAAAACTATTAAACTCTTAGAAGTAAATCTTCCTGCTTTGGGCTAGGCAAAGCCTTCTTAGGTGTGACACAAGGGACAAAAGAAAAATGATGAAACTGGACTTGATCAGAACTAAAAACTTGTCCTGCAAATGACACAATCAAGAAAATGAAAAGACAGTCCACAGATGAGAGAAGATATTTGCGAATGACAGTTTTGATAAGGGACTGGTATCCTGAATATAGAAGTCACACTTAAGAATAAAAAGTCAACATAATCAAAAAGCGGGCAAAAGATCTAAATAGACGTTTCTCCCAAGAAGCTATAAAAATAGCTAATAAGCACATGAAAAGAAGCTTAATATCATTAGCTATTAGGGAAATACAAAGTAAAGCCGCAATGAGATGCTACTTCACATCCATTACCATGGCTGCAATCAGAAAGACAGATAATCACAAGCGTTGATGAGAAGATGAAGAAATGAGCACCCTCATATATTGCTGGTAGGGTTGTAAAGCGGTACAGCCCCTTTGGGAAACAGTGTGGCAATTCCTCAAAAGCTTAAACATGGAGTTACCATATGACCCAGCGACCTCATTCCTAGGGAAACGCACCCAAGATAATCGAAAATGTATGTCTACACAAAAATTTGTCTATGAAATTTTCATAGCAGCAATATTCACAATGGCCAAAAAGTGGAAACAGCTCCAGTGTCCATCAATGGATGAATAAAATGTGGTCTATCCATACAATGGAATATTATTGGCAATAAAGAGGTATGAAGTACTGACACCTGCTACAACATGGAGGAACTTTGAAAATACAAATGAAAGAAGTCAGTCACAAAAGACCACGTATTATATGATTCCGTTTACATGAAATATCCAAAATAGGCAAATCTATAGAAACGAAAGTAGAGTAGCGGTTACCTGTGGCTGGGGTTGGGAAGAAATAGGAGTGACTGCTAATGGGTATGGGGTTTTTTGGGGGGAGGAGGGTAATGAAAATGTCCTAAAATTGATTGTGGTAGTTGTTGCACAACACTGTGAATATACTAAAAATCACTGAATTCTACATTTTAAACGGAGGAACGTATGCTATGTGAATTATAACTCAATAAAAATGTTTTTTAAAAAAGAATGAGGAAACTCCTTATGTATTAATAGAAAACGAGTGGGTGAGGGGCGGGGAGAAGGCGCCTGACGGCTTCTATGGCATTTTACGTGTGCGAATTTGCCAGCACAGGCCTGGGCTGAGGCCCGCTGGTTTCCTCCAGCGAGGGGAACTGTGCAGCTGGGGGTCAGAGGAGGGAGGGAGACGCTGGTCCTAGTATACCCTTGTACTCTTGAATTTTGAACCACTTGAATATATTAACCATTCAAAAATAAAATAAAGTCAATTAGAAAAATCAGAGACTTCGTGGACAAAATAGAACTGAGGCTGGGCAGGATTATTCTACAGGATGAAAAGAGTCAAGAAAGGTTCTGGGTGTGCACTTGACAGTGCGTCCGTGATGGAGGAAGGATGGAAGCAAAGGCATTGAGGCTGAACTGACTGCCCCTCACTAGCTGTGACTTGTTTTCTCATCTGCCAAGCGGAATGATAAGAGCACCTACCTCACCAGGTCATTGAATTATGGCATACAAAGCTCTTATTATTGTGCCCTCACTGACGTCGTCTCATTTAATCTCTTTGAGATAGGGATGATTATAAATGGATGGCTCAGAGAGATAAAGACACTTGCCCAAGGTCACGCAGCCAGCAAGCAGCAGAGCTGGGATTCAAGCCCAGGTCTGTGAGCCTCCAGTGGACCTCCAAAGGCTTGTCACTACACAAACTCAGTGAGTGTGCCCTGGAGATTGAGGACTGGGGAGAGAGCTGCTGATTGGAGTACAGGGCACAGGGCTCAGGCCTCGGGGGAGAGCAGGAGCTAGGGAACAATGCAGCCTTCACTTTACAGTGGGTCAGAGGGCAGCTCTTTCAAACATATATTTTCCTATTTCTAGGGGCATTTGAATTTCATATTTCAAATTCTTTGGGACCACTGCTGATCATTCTACATTCAAAACAGGATGGGGAATGGGGAAGAGAGCCACATCTTTATTTCAGGGCTCGGATATTTCCCCTTTTATTTGCAAAGTAGCCAATGTTCATTTCACAGCTACACCCTTCCAGGCAGGAGGTCACGGCTGCCCTCACTTTCCAAGGGAGGCAAATGAAAATCTGAGAAGACTAGCCCCTGCGAAACTCCCAACAGCCCTTAGCAGGCCCTTGACCGCTCTTCCTAAAAAGCTCCTCCATCTTCCACCTTCTCCAGCACCCCTCCCCCCGCCTTATTTTTCACCGGAGAACTTGCCACCACCGGGCACTGGAGTACATATTTACATGTTAATCTGTTTATTGTCTGTCTCTTCTACTTTTTTGCAAGTCCCATGCAGGTACTAGTCACATGCCAATTTTACAGACAAAGAAACTGAACTTACTTTATGAACAGCCAGTGAATGATAATGCTGGCATCCGAACCCTTCATTCCTTGATTAATTCTATTAAAATTTAATAAGGGCTTACTATGTGCCTCTCTGCCAGGGGCGGGGAGCACAAAAAGGGACAAGATAGTCTTGGCCCTCAAGCAATGTCCAATCCAATTAGGGAGACAACAACCTAGATCAATAACATAGATACAGAAAGGAAAACGCTGTGGTAGAGAAAGAGAGGCCCATGATGTTGTCAGACCAAGTAGGAGGGACACTGATTCAGCCTGGGGTCCATCAAGGAGGACTTCTTGGAGGAGGAGATGGGTTGAGGCTTAAAGGATGCTAGTAGAAGATCACAGCAAAGGGTCTTCCGGACAGAAGGGGCACCCTGACAAAGGCTTGAGGGAGGAACAGCCCTCAAGGCTGTTTGAGGAACCTCAGACCTTCTGTGTTGTTGGTGCCTGAAGCCCTAGGCATAGACAGGTAGCTGATGAGGCTGGAGGTGGCAGCAGCAGCAGCAGCAGCAGCAGATAAGGAGATGGGGCTTTCTCGTGTGGGTAACCAGGGAGACTGGCCTATGGGTGTCTTGTAAGTTTACCTATGCCAGGTACCATCCTAGAGGCAGCTGACCTCCCGCTCAATGGTGTGGTGGGACTGGGCAGGCGTGGAAGTGCTGGGGGTGCCCTTAAGTTGTTTTTCTGCTTCCAGCTGCGTGGCTACCTCCAGCTGACGGGTCCCCCCTGGGGGGTGGGGAACGGTTCGGTTTCACAACCCCCCTTTCGTTCCCCAGTGTCCCCAGAGGCCGAGAAAAGAGGAAGCGCTTAGCGGACTTCCTCCTGGGTCCGGGTGCGCAGAGCCCGGGCCGGCCCAGGCGAGGAGGGGTGGGCGGGGCAGAGCGGGACCGGCCCGCCCTCCCGCACTCTGCCAGGAAAAAGGGCCCCAGTTCCCGCCCGGCCCCGGGTCAGCGGTGGCCACGAGCCTGCAGGGTGCGCCCAGGCCTGGGAGCTAGGAGAATGGGGTCGAGTCTCAGCAATTCTGACTCGCTGCGTGTTCCTGAGCAAGACGTCTCTGAGCCTGGCATCCTGAATGCGAGGCACACCCTTACTCAGCACTTTAAAGCTGAGGCGATGTGCATCAATTAACACGGAGAGATCCCCAAGACATACTTGCGGACTAGCATAGAGGGTACACTCATTTCAAAAAATAACATGGTTTTGTATTTACCTATATATGTATGTAAATGCATCGAGGGAGGTCCAGAAACTACGGAGCGGACAAGAACAGAGGGGACCACTGAAGAAGAAGGGAATCTGGGAGAAAGAGATGGTGACTTTTTCTCTATTTTTTTTTAAACTGTAAACTATTTGTTTTTACTTGTGTAATTAAAACAATAATAATAAATGAGAGGATTGGTATATATAGTTATTAAGGGTCTTTTTTCACCAACCATTTTATTCTGAAAATTCCCATGGCACAATTGAAAGACTTTTACAACAGAACGCCTGTGCTTACCGCCTTTGTTCTACCATTAACGTTACACTTGCTTTCTCACGTCTGTCTGTGTCTCTCTGTCTAGTGGTCCATCAAGTCATCTTTAAAAATGTATATCAAAGTAAATTACTGCAGCACACGTATTATTAACTAGAGTTCAGTGTTTGTTTACAGTATTTTTTTTTTTTAAAGATTTTATTTTTTCCTTTTTCTCCCCAAAGCCCCCTGGTACATAGTTGTGTATTCTTCGTTGTGGGTTCTTCTAGTTGTGGCATGTGGGATGCTGCCTCAGCGTGGTCTGATGAGCAGTGCCATGTCCGCGCCCAGGATTCGAACTAACGAAACACTGGGCCGCCTGCAGCAGAGCGCGCGAACTTAACCACTCGGCCACGGGGCCAGCCCCTGTTTACAGTATTTTTAATATAAAATTTACATACAACTAAGTACACAAGATTAAATGTTCATTTGCTGAATTTTTACAAATTCATTTTATATATATATATGTAATATGTAACTTCAACCTCATTAGGATATACATTTCTATCACTCCAGAAATTTCCCTCTTGTGCTACAGTGTATTTTAATTGCCAATATTCTATGAGTCAGCATTCAACACAGGGCCAGGTGTATAGTAAGTGCTCAATAAATATTAGCTGAAGGAACAAATGAGTCTAGGAATGAATGTGCACACGACCTGCTCCCTTAAGGGCAGGACCATGTCTTTTTCTCTTGCATCCCCCACAGAACTGACGCACAGTAAATGCTTAATAAAGACTTACTGATTGTATTAGTTATATACTGCAGTGTAACAAACAAGATCAGCAGCTTGAAACATGATAAACAGTTGTTACCGCACACCGTTTCTGTGCGCCGGGAATCTAGGAGCAGCTGAGCTCAGCGGTTCGGGCTCCCGGTCTCTCACAAGGTGCGGTCAAGGTCAGCCTGGTCTGCACTCATCTGCGGGACTGACTGGGGCTGTGGGGCCCATTTCTAAGACGATTTACTCACACGGCTGTTGGCAGCAGGCCCCGGTTCCTCATCATGTGAACCTGTCCACAGGGCTGCGTGAGTGAGCTCACGACAGGGGGGCTGGCTTCCCCCCAAGTGGGCGATCCAGGGGGGCAAGGTGAAGCGTCACTCTGGTTACACAGCTCATCCCTATTCCCTGTGGGAAGGGTCTACACACAAGCATGAATGCTCCTTGGGGACAGCAGACAAGACCAGTTGGGGTCTTCTTGGAGAAGGTGGTCATCATGAATATGTACTCAAACTTTCTGAGCTGGGTTCTGTGTTGGGCTAAAGGAGTGCAGGAATGAGTCAGAACCAGCCCTCCTCCTTCCTCTCAGAAGACGTGTGTGTGTGTGTGTGTGTGTGTGTTGGGGGTTGGGGTGGGGAGGCCAGACAGACGTGAAAACAGATGGTGTTACAGAGTACAATAAATATCACAACAGTGGTTTAAAAAAAATTGCTTTTCTGTAATTCATATTCATAGCACAACATGTAAGACACATCATGAAAGTGTCCTTCCCTCCTTATTCTACAGCCATACACTCCTCCAGCTCAGAGGCAACAACTGTAACCTGTTTTGTATATCCTTCCAGAACGATTCCATCCATATACCCCCCCCCACCCTCTTTAAACAGAAAGACAGCACTCTCCAAAGTGCATTCTGCACCTTACTTTTTTTCCCCACTTACTCTGTATCTTGGAGACAATTCTATATCAGCACATAGAAAGCTTACCTTGTTCTTATTTACGGCTGCATGGTATTCTATTGTCTGCATGAGCCACAGTTTATCTAACCAGTCCTCTATCACTGAACAGCTGGTGTATTGCTAATCTCTTGTTACTAGAAACAACACTGCAATAATTTTCCTTGTACGTTCATCGTTTCGACTTGCATGAGTATAAATGTAGCAGAAATTTCTGGCAGTGGAATTATTGCATCAAAGGGTCAGTGCATTTAAAATATTTGTAGATATTGCTAAATAGGGTTTATACCAACTTACCCTCCCCCCAAAATGTGTGAATGCCTGTTTCCTCACACCTACACCCACACGGTACGTTACTGAACTTCCCAAACTTTGCCAATCTAGTACTTGAAAAAAGTGGTTTCTCAATGTAGTGTTAATTTGCATTTCTCTTATTCTGAGTGAGGTTGAACATCTTGATACATGTTTCAGAGCCATTTGTATTTGCTTTTCTGTGAACTGTAGAGATAATTTGCCTATTTTTCTATTGGGCTGTGGGTCTTTATTATTTATTTGAATGTCCTCTTTATACATCAAGAGCACTATCCTTTTGCATGACAAACGTCGAAAACAATTTTTGTAAACTAGTTGCTTTCAGACAGAAATGAGAAGTTTCTGCAAGTCGCATCATTTTCTGCACATCACTGCAAGGCTGCCAAGGGCTAAGGGAGCAGTTGTGCCGTGGAGAGTTCTAGAAGGCGATGGTTGTGGGGGGGTGCGGGAGGTGATGTGGACAAGGAGGCAGTTGTTAGCTCTTGCACTAGGTGGAAAGGGCTGTCACAGAAAACAGTGAAGTCCCCATCACAGGAAATGGGGCAAGACAGGTTGGCCTGGCTCTAAGACCCTTTGTCCATCATCTGAAATGTGTGAGGATAGACAGGTCCAGAATGGGAGGACACACCAAGAGGGCTATCAATTTTTGATCATTTAGGCCTGATTGGGTGGTTACTGCATCTGGAAGCTCCAAATAGCATTATTTTATAGTAATATAAACACCCTAGAATGTAAATCCATGAGGCCAGGTTCAAGTGCTGAATAAATAGTTGTGGAATGTATGAATGAATGAATGAATGAGTCTAATCAAAAGATGATTCGAGAGGCTGCTGTTTCTGAGCCAGCAGGGAGCCTTCTTCCCCTCCCTCTCCCTTGGAAGCCGCCCTCCTCTCTTCTCTCCTCTGACCCCCTCTGAGTCAGGTCTTAGCATCTCTCGTCTGGTCCATGCCCCAGGCTCCTGCCCCATTGCCCCGGTGCCCAGGCCCTCCTGACTCTCCAGTCAACCCTCCTCTCCAAAGAGCCAGATTCACTTCAAGAAGACGCAAGCCCATGAGGTTGCTCCCCATTGCCTACACTTCCTAGCCTTCCCTTTGAGGCCCTTCTCAATCTGACCCTTCTCTGGTCTCCTCTCCTGCAAGCCCTGCTCACCTGACACCCCATGTTCCTCCAGCAATACTAACGGTCATGTTCATTGAGTACTTACCATATGTACTTTTATGTGGATTATCTTGTTTAAGCCTCACAACAATCTATGAGATCTATCAGGGTGATGCTGTCATTATCCTCATTTTAAAGATGAGGAAACCAAGACCCAGAGACATTTAGGGGCTTACTCAAGGTCACCCAACCAGCAGATGACAGAGTTGGGATTCAAAACTCACTTAGTCTGACCCCAGGGCTGGAGTGCCTAACCACGGCACTAGAGCTAACTGGTTACCAGTCTTGGAGAGTGCCATGCCTGCCTTTGCTCACGCTGGCCTCGCCTGGAGGGCTCTCTCTTCTATTGTTTACCCACCAAAAATCTTGCTCATCCCTCAGGGTCTCACTCATACATCACCTCCTCTGCGAAGCCTTTTCTGGCTTCCGCAGAAAGAGCTGGTTTCTCATCCTTTCATTTTACAATTAACAACTTTGTGCTGTGGTAATTTGGGGACCTGTCTTCCCTATCAGGCTGGGAGTCCCCTGGGGGGCAGGAGTTGTTCTATGTCATCCTCTAGCGTCTGGCGCAGAGTGGGTGCTCTCTAAATGATGGCGATTGAGTGACAGTGGCCCCAGGACTCCTCCCCAACACAGTTGTGAAGGATTGCTGGGTGTCTCCAGTTGGAAACTGGGAGGGAGTGGGAGGTTGGAGGGCCCCCAAATTGGAGGGGCTTCTGTGTGAAGGGGCAGCTGAAGACATTTTCACTAACTTCACCAGTTGTCCATGTGTTGGGACTGCCCTCAGGGGATCCAGGCGGTAGGGAAGTTTCATCCTTACACTACCCCCAGAGGTCTTTGGGAACCAGCTGTCCCACCCCCAGGGGCTTTCCCCTCCTGCAGTGCCAGGAACTGAACCATGATGGCAGCATCTCTGGATGCTGCAGGAGGAAGTGTGGGCAGAGCCCCCATGCTCAGAGCTTGGGCCGCCCCAGCCAGGGCCCTTTGGACCTTAGAACCTAAGGGGTTACACGGCTTTGGTAAGAGGGTAGTCCCAGGGTGGGTGGGTACTTCCTCAGGGTGTGAGGGAAATTGCTTCACCCGGAGTTGTGGGGTAAGAACTGTCCCTCGCAGCAGCCTTGTCACTCTGCCCTGGCTAGGACCGTGGGCAATCTCTGAGCTTGCTCCTCTTGTAAAAGCCCTTAGGCCTATCTCTTTGGCTCCTGGCCCTAGCCAACTGACTTCTCCCACTCTGACTGCCTCACTCGGGAACTTATTAAGGCTGCCCCGGCCTCAGGTCCAAATGCCTCAGCCTGCAATCGCTACATCCCACAGGCTGGTAGACAGGAGGGCAGAGCAGCGGGGAGCATGGACTCTGGGTTAGCCAGATAAGGGTCAGAATCCCAGCTCACTGTGTGACCTTGGGTCATTCACTTCACCTCCTTGAGCTCTAGTTCTCTCACCCATAAAGTGAGGATAAACAAATTTGAAAACATCAAAATTAAGGATTTGTTCAATGGAACAAATTTGCTCAAAGGAAGACACCATAGGTCAGTGGTTCTCAAACTGTGGTCCCCGGATCATCAGCATCACTCTAGTACTTGTTAGAAATGCAAATTCACAGGCCCCGCCCCCGCTCTATTGAGTCAGAAACTCTGGGATGTGGCTAACCAATCTGCGTTTTAGCAATCCTTCCAGGAGATTCTGATGCATGCTACAGTTTAAGAATCGCTGTCATAGATAAACCGAACAGATGGGCAACATATTGGGAGAAGATCTTTGGGACATCAGAATTCAACAAGGGATTAATATCTAAAATGTATAAGCTATTCCTGCAAATTAACAAGAGAAAGACAAGAAACACAACAGATAATGGGCAAAACATACCAACAGGCAATTCATTGAAGGCGAAGCCCAAATGCCCAACATGTATCGAAGGAGGTTCTGAACAGAGAAAAGCAAGTTGAAACAACACTGAGATGCCACCTTACACCCAAACTGCAGGCAAAAATTACCAAGTTGGAGAATGTAAAAGCTCATGAAAATGGGGGGACACAGTGGCCTTCACACGCTGCTAGTGGAGCCATTTTGCAGAATTTAGTGAAATTTAAAACGTATATGCCCTGTGATGTAGCAATTTCACTCTTGGGTATAGAGCCCAAAGAAATTTTCACTTAAGTTCATAAGGGTTGTGTACAAAGATGTTCATCCCGGTGGTGTTTGTGGTAAGAGAGAATTGGAAGCCACCCGAGTGTCCATCACTGGGGGAATGGATAAATAAAACAATGGATGCTCAGCTTGGGATATTCTGCAGCTGTTCGATGCACTAAGCTAGATTTTTCCTACAGCAACATGGATTATTAAAAACCATTTTATAGAGTGACAAAAAGGAAGCAATAGAATGAGATCCTTACACAATACCATTTATGTGGTGTAAACACATATATAAAGCATTGTGTATTGTATGTCCAGGAACATATATCAACACATAGGGGCGGGTGCCCATGGTGGGGAGGGGAAGGAGTGTGGGGAATGTGTAGATGGAGTGGGAAAATAAAGCAAAACGCCAGAAGGGGCTTGCATGGGCCCATTATGATGGGATGGCCATTTGCCACAAACTGAGTGTGAATCATGGAACTCTCTGGACCTGAAGCCCCAAGAACAGTAATCTTACTTTAACATTGCTGATAATAGGCGCTGGCCCTGATGGCCTAGCGGTTAAGCTTCAGCGCCCACCGCTTTGGCGGCCCAGGTTCGCTTCCCAGTAGGGGAACCACACCACCCATCTGTCAGCTGCCATGCTGTGGTGGTGGCTCACATAGAAGAACTGGAAGGACTTACAACTAGGATATACAACCATGCACTGGGGCTTTGGGAAAGAAAAAAAAAAGAGGAAGATTGGCGACAGATGTCAGCTCACGGCAAATCTTTCCCTGGAAAAAAACAATTGGTGCTAATAGTACCTGCCTCCTGGTAAGTACCATGTCTCTGGCCATGGAGGTCTCTGTAAAGTTTTACAAATACATTTTAGCTCTCCTATGAGTCTCTGGCCTCCTCTCAGGGCTTACTCCTTTTAGCCTCCAAGCCTTTACTCAGGCTGTCCTTATCCTGACTTCTCTCCCTCTCCACCCTGCCTTCAGATGTCTTTGACCACCCCAGGCCCCTGAGATGGCTGCCTGAGGAGTCTTGGGTACTTTTCATTTGGGACTTGAGCAGGGAGCCAGGCTGTAACAGAGCCCTGAGGGAGAAGTCCTATTTCCTCTTCCCAAAGCGGGAGCTCCCTGAGTGTCTTCTTACATCTCACCCCATCTCAGTTCCCATCCCAGTGCACCCAGGGTAAAGACAGGTAAACTGAGTCAGACAGCGTTAGATGTGGAAGAGAGGGGCATTTACTGAGCACTTATCACATGCTAGACCCAGCACGAAGGTCCTGACCTTCGTTAATACCCATGACCACCCTTTAGGTAGGTGGGCCCATCTCGCCAGACAGATGAGGAAACAGGAGGCACAGAGAGGCCAGGACAACAACAGGAGGAGGCCTAGGTCTGCCTGGTTCCCAGTCCAAGATCTACCTGCTCAGAGTCCTCGGGCCAGGACCCCAGGTCACCACCTCTGGGTCAACTCTCAGTAGAGAAAAACCTCCATCGCACTCTGATGATCCAATTCCTGCCATCAGGGGAGGGGAGACTCTGCCATTTAGAGGCTTATAAAGACCGTCTATACTAGCATGGCCAGTTCGAGGTAATAAGATATTAGGAGATCCCCTCAAGTCCCTTCTCTTTTGAACCTCAGTTTCTCCAGCTGTAAACCGGGAGGAGCAGAGGTCTCTGGAACTGTTTTCTCAGTCGGCCAGCAGGTGGAGCCCACTCTTCATCCCTGCCTTGGCCTCTAGAAAGCGCCGAGTCGCGGGGAGGAGTCGGTGTCCGGGGCCGAGCCTACGAACTAGCGGGACAAAGAAGGACGCAGCCCACCTGCGGGGGGCAGAGGGCCCGCTGATCCTCGGGCGACTGCCCAGGGCTTATAGCCCCGCCCCCTGCAGGACATTCTCGGTACTGCAGGGGCCAGAGCCCCGAGGGCGGGGACCGAGACCTGGGAGAGCGCAGGCCCCGCGTCGGGGTGTGAGGAGGGGCCCCTGGGGAGGGGGCCGCACGGGCAAGAATGAGTGGAGGGGACCCAGAGGCTGGGTTGCGCATGGGCGTGACTACAGGCTACAGGTAGTTGTCCTCGGCCGCGTCATCCCCGCCGGGGGAGCCCCGCGCCTCCTCGTCCGTGCTGTCGTCGTCGTCGGGGGCCAGCGCCTCGATGTCGTGCGTGATGTCGGCCAGCAGCCGGTGGAAGGCCTGCACCTCGGGCCGCTGGGCCGCGCCGTCGTAGCTGCGCACGGCCGACGCCGACGTGGAGCTCATGCTGCGCTTGATGCGGCCGAAGCTGTCGGTGAGGATGCCACCCTCGCGGATGCCCACGCCCTCCAGGAAGCCCTCGAAGTAGCCGATGTCCTGGTCCGGGATGAAGGGCCGCATCCCTGCGCGCCGAGGGGCAGGGTGACTCCTGGGCTTCAGCCCTTCCCCTCCCACAGAGGAATCACCTTTTCGGGAGATCTGAGTTCGAATCCCCGCCCCGCCACTCACTGGCTGTGTGGCCCTGCACCAGTTGCTCCACTTTGTGAGCCCGAGAATGACATAATGCTCGGCACACAGTAAATGCTCACTACATGCTCGCTTATTATTGTTGTTATTATTATTGCAATTGTTACATTCCCATTTATTAGTTGCCTGACCCTCATTAAATAACTACCTGAGCCGTACTTTCCTCCCCTGTGAAACTGAGATAATTGCACCTGTTCTCCCGGTAGGGGTGTGAGGATTAAATAAGGTCCTTAGCACACACTAAGTGCCCCATAGAAAGCAGCTCGTTTTGTTCCCATCTCTACTTATTAGCTATGTGACTTCAGTACTGTACTTTGCTTCTCGGAGCCTCAGTTTCCTCATCTGCAAAATGGGAGCAGGTAATAGTTCCTACTTCCCAGAACTGAGGCATTCGTTGAGATGGTGCTTGGCACACGGTGACTGCCAAATACATGTGAGCTTATTTAATATTATTATTCCTGTTGTTATTATTAGCTTTCCTTACTAGCTATGTGATCTTGGATAAGTTCCTCAGCCTCTCTGAGCCTCAGCTTCCTCATGGAGAAAATGGGAAGAACTCTTCCCTCTCCCAGCTTTGCTGTGAAGGTGAAATGGCTATACCAGTGCTCTGTTCTTATCAGCTCTCTGTGGCTGCAGGCACGTTCCTTCCCCTCTCTGTCTCCTCATATGTCCCATGGACCTCATGATCATGGCCTTACTGGAGGCTGAGGGATAAGGAGTAAGTACTCCCAGGCTGGTGCCTTGGCCGGCCCTTGGTGGGTGGGGCAGAGAGCTCACCGAGAAGGAGGAACTTTCGCCGCTCCCCATAGAGCTTCAGCAGCCCCGCGCAGTAGTCCTGAATGGGCAGCCCCAGCCGGTACTCCCGCAGCAGCAGTGCAAACTGCTGGATCTCGGGCGGCCCCAGCTTACTCCGCAACTGTGGGAACACCACGTGAGGTCAATCCCAGGGAGGTCCCACGCCCAACCCCTGCCTAAAGACCCGGAGCCCTCTCGAAGGGCAGATTTGGCTCAGCCCTCCTCTGAAAATCCTTCCATGGCTTATGGGGGGACAGCCAGACCCCTTGGGCTGCATCTGAGAATGGGATGTGGACTCAAGCTGCCTGAATTCATACCCTGGCCCCTTCACTGAGCAGCTCTGTGATCTTGGGTTGGTGACAACCTCCCTGACCCTTGTTTTCCTTATCTGTGAAGTGAGGCTCATGATGGAAACTCCCTCGTGGGTTGTTGAAAGGATGATGCACAAAAGGGGCTTAGGACAGTGCCTGGTATACAGCAAGCACTCAATTAATGCTACCTGACACTATTTAAGGCCTTTGCTAAGCTAGCCTCAGTTTCCTCTCCTAACCTCATGTCCCACCCTGACCTCTGAGGTTTTATGCTTCCGTTATGTGCAGGCTTACATGATTCCTGAAATATCCCCACGTTTTCTCCAGCCTCCAGGCCTTTGTGCTGTTTGCACTGCCTGTCCCAGCTCACCGTGACCATGTAATCCTGCAACTGCTCGAGGCCCAGGCCACTGTGGTCGCTGCTGCTGCAGTGGGAGCCATGGAAAGAGGGTGTGGATGTGCCGCTGTAACATGCTTCAAATGTGTCCTGGGAGCCATTGCTGCAGGGATAGGCAGACAGGGGCCCTCACTCACCTCACTCCAGCTCCTCTCCCTGCAGAGGACTGAAGGTGGGAGGGCACAGCTGCTGATGCTCTGGGCCTGGGGCCTCATCCAGATTCAAGGCCCCACATGATCTGCCTTGTCTTTCAAGCCTCCTCTCTCGCTGGGCTCTCCCTTGTTCTTTATGCTCAGGCCACCCTGCCTTCTCCCTTTTCCTCTAATACTCCAAGTACTTCCCCACCTCTGGGCCTTTGCACATGCTGTTCCCTCTGCCTGGAATGCCTCTCTCCCCCTGTCTTTTACTCAGCTAATTCTTAGTCATTGTTGGATCTTAAATGTTGCCTTCTCAGGAAAGTTTGCCCTGATTCCCCCAGACTGGGTTAGACCCTCTGTCAAATGGGTCACAGAGTCTATAAATCTACCCATTATATGCAAGGCCTTTCCAGATGCCCCTAGCAAATGTCCTCCCTGACCACTCTCTGCCGCAGCCGTGGCGCCTCCTGACGGTTCTTCCGACACACCGAGCTGCATCCTGCCCCAGCATCCTCGCTCTTGCTCTTCCGTCTACCCCAGCGCTCTTCCCCTTCCCTCCTCCAGGTCTCAGCTCAAGGGTCATCGCCCCAGAGGCCCTCCTGACTCCCAGATGAGGGGAGCCTCTCTGAGCACTCTGAGCCTCTCTTCCGTGCTCATTACCATCAGCGTTTATTCCTGTTAAGTAATGGTTTCACTGTCTCCGCCGCTGGACTGTAAACCAGGCAAGAGCAGGGAGCTTGGTTTCCTTTGTTTGTTAAGCACCCGCTACGTGCCAAGCGCAGGTCTCGTCTCGTCTTGTCCCCACTGTAGCCCTAGCACACAGCACAGTGCCTGGCACGTGGTAGGGACTCAATAAATATTGCTTAATAAAATGTCAGCCTCCTTCCTGGTCTCTAAACTGTTCCAGAACCATCTTCCATTATCACCTGCAGAGAAGCAGTCTGGCTTAGTGGTTAAGGGTGTGGACTCTGGAGCCAGCCTGTGTGGGTTGAAATCCCAGACCTACAACTTACTAGCTGCTTGACCTTTGGCAAGCTACTTAACTTCTCTATTCCTCAGTTTCTCCATCTGTAAAATGGGATGATAAAAATCGGTGTCGTGAGAATGAGAGGAGCTCATATTTGTAAAGCACTCAGAGTCATGGACTATAAGCAATAAGTAAACAGCAGTCCCTGTAATGTTGCTGTATTGATTAAAAAGAGTGAAATGCTTCATAGGACAGTACTCGGCACACAGTTCGATTAGTCATTATCATGATTGTCATCTCTCCAGGAGACACCAGGCTGTTTAAGGACCTGCCCCAGGCACACGGGATTAGGAAGACAAATATATTGCCACTAAAAAGGAAAAAAATGAAAAAAAAAGAGGGCATCTATCACTGGCAGAGACTACTACTTGTCAAGCTAATGGCCTTAATAACAGAACTAGCTCGTCCTGGTTTGCCTGGGACTTTCCTGGTTTTAGTACTGAAAATCCAGTGTCCTGGGAAACCCCTCAATCCTGGGCAAACTAGGGTGTGGTTGGTCACACTAAACAGAACCCCGGACAATGTTCCCAATGGAGAAATTTTTTCCTTTAAATCCTACATTTTCCAGCCTTGCCTACAGCTAGTTGTAGCCATGTGACCAAGTTCTGACTGATGAAATGTAAGCAGAAGTTGTCAGGTGGGAATTCCAGCAAAGTCTTTAAAGAGGCACTGGCATGCTACTGTGATGGCTGGAGCTATGACCACCACCTTGGTTCATGAGGTAACCTCGAGGATTGAAGCAAGTGCTGAGGAGGGAGGAAAAGATAAGCCTGGGCCCGCCATGACCATAAGGCCATGAGCTCCTGGTCTATTTTGTGTGAGAGATAGGGGGAAAAGTGCTCTATCCCGTTTAAGCTTCTATTTTAGGGTTTTCTATTATGTAGAATGAAAACCAAAGTAAACCAAGATTATTTGTGGGCACTAGCTGTGATTTTGGACTCTGCAGGCCACCGTGTCAGGATGACTGGGAGAGAACCGCAGGCCTACGTGGACCGCAGTTCTGGGTTCTGGTTGCCCCATGGGCCTCTCTGAGGTCTGGATCCTATGAGCTCCTAGGATCCCAGTTTACCCCACCCTCAACGCTCAGTGTCTTAGCACAAATCAAGGTAGGCTCCCTTTCTCCCACGCTCTCTTGCCCACATGGGACTCAAGAATGCCAAGGAGAACGACCCTGTTTGTGCAGGGGATGGGGGCAAGAGTGGGGTCCCTGGCAAGGGCAGTACCTACAAGGAGCTGCAGCAGCTGAAGTCAGCGTCGTAGGCGTAAGTCCCGTCCGTGCGGCAGCTGTCACCTGCGGCCGGCAGACAGAGAGGCTGTCAGAGGCAGCCAAGAAGGCCCAGCCTCCCTGGCTCCCCGGAGGCCCCACCTTCCTCCCCACCCTGGGGTCGGGATGGAGGCAGGAGGCTGGGTGGCACTGGAAGCAATGGTGAGGGTGTGAGCTGTTACCCCGAGTGAAACGGGCGGCCGGTGGAAGATGCTGACCCCGACTCCCGCCCCACCAACACACAGCTGACCTCGGGCAGCTCGCCTTCCCTCTCCTGGCCCTCAACGTCCTCAACGCCGGACAGTACCACCTCCTGCCTGCCTTATGGGGGTCCTGGGGACAGCAGGCTAGAGGACAGGTGAGGGAGCATCTTGGAAACAGTATGTGTTTGAGGCGAGACAAAAAAAGAGCTTTGGAAGGGGGAAGGAACTCAAAATCTTGAGAAGAAGCCCCATTTCCAGAGAACTTGGTCTGCACCCAGCCCTGTGATCTCACTGAGTGCAGGCACTTCCTCACCCTTCGCATCTTGGCTCCCTCAGTGTCACTGCCTTGGGACCCTCCCCTGACTTCCCAGGCAAGGAGCTTCCGCCTGTACTCCTCACAACACAGCGTGTGGCTACACTGTATCTGTGTAAGATCTAAGTACTCTTTGCCGACCTCAGTAATGCAAGTGAGGGCAGGGCAACGTCTGGCTTTGCTCACCAGTACATCCTGGGGATTAGCAGGATCCGGCACATAGTAGGTGCTCAATAAATATTTGTCACATGAATGAATTTGTTGAAATATTTGTTCAGTTATCTCATTGATTTGTCCACTATTCCTGTGAGAGTCAATGAGCTATCCCACCTTCCCACAGATGGGAGCGCCTCCAGAAGGAAGGAGCCGGCTCCCTGTTGCTGGAACTATGCAAACAGGGGCCACGTTGAGGCGCTGTGGCTGAAGAAGTTTACTATAGCCTTGAAGGCAGCATGGGGAGTGAAGCTGTTGCAGACAGAAGCTTTAGAATCAGACACACCTGGGTTTGCATCCTGACTCTGCCATTTCCCAGCTGTGTGACCTTCAGCAATTTATTGACTACTCTGAGCCTTAATATCCTTATCTGTAAAATTGAAATCATACGGTCTCGGAGGGGTCTTTCATCTATTCAGAAAATACTTCTTGAGCATCTGTGCTGTCCCTGGTCTCATGCTGGGCGCAGGTGATACAGTGGCCAACAGGACAGACAAGGTTGCTATGAGGATTCAATAAGACTTGGCACATAGTTGGTGCTCAATAAATGCCTCTATTAGTCTCATTCTCGTTCCAGCCCTTGACGGCATTCAAGGAAACCTTCAATTTCCGGTCTGGAAATCGTGGTTGTGACCTAGAGTCCTAGTGGGATTAAATGGCTGAGTAAACAGACAATGTATGTGCTTAGGTTTCTGCAGAGCAGGGACACTAGAAACAAAGGGGAGAGAAGTTCAGCTGACGGGGCTTGTTCTCAATCTGGCGACCAGAACCTCTATGAAGAGGCCAGGTTTGAGGCCACTTTGAAAGTCGGCATGTTATTTTAACTACAAAGCAGGGGTACACTGTAATCATGGTAGCGATCAGGACCCCTAAAGGCTTTGATCGGCCTGAGTCCTGGGGCATCCCCCCTTCCCAGCCTTCTGAGATGTTTGTAGGAGGAGTGGCCAGGAGCTCGAGTACTCACTGCGGCTGCAGAGCCAGGGCCGTTCGGGTGTGGATGTGTAGTGGTAGCCAGCCCGGTCCACGCACTCGATGCTCTGGTCCCCATAGATGATCTGGAAGACCTGACAGATGAGGGCACAGGACTCCTCGGCAGCATCCTGGCCCAGGGAGGAGGATAGAGAGCTCAGGCCCTCACTAGTGACCAGGATGCCCCTGCTTCCTAAAACACTGTGTGAGGAGGCTCACAGGGGCACGCGTGCACACACACACACACGCACGCGCGCACACCTGTGGATGCCTTTAAATCAACTTTGAGGATATTTCCCATCAAAGTTATATGGCCATTCTCTGAGTCTTGGACCTATTTACAGAATCCCAGCAACAGCTCTAACTCTTTGCCCTGAAAAATGCACACGTGCACCCCAAATTTCTGGGGGATTCACCGGCCCTCCTGAAGCTTATCTAAAATAAGCCCTAATGTAGTTTAATTTATAGGTAAGAAGCTGAGGTCCAGAGAGGTGAAGTGATCAGCTAGGACCAGAACCCAGGCCCCCTAATACCTAGTAGGAGGAGGAAGAATTAAATGTATGAAAATTTTAGGCTCAAGATAGTTGCTGGATGCTATATTTAGATATGAGCTTCCTGGCACCAAGGGAACAATGGAAGCAGGATGAATATAGAAACTTCAGTCTCCAATAGAAGGAAGGAATTTAAGTCCTTGGGTGGAACTTTTTTGAGATTGCAAATTTGAAGAGGAATTTGCTTTTTTTAATTTATCTCTTTGTGTCTTTAAGCAAGAGACACAAAAAGATAATAACTGATGAAGAGACCATCTTCATGAAGCCATTTCCTGTTTTGTGTCTCTAAAAAAAGCCTAAGGTGTAAATTAAAATGTAACCCAGGATAAAAAGTGACCCAAGAAGAAACAGAGAATCTGAATAGACCAATCACAAGTAAAGAGATTGAAACAGAAATCAAAAACCTCCCCAAAAATAAAAGTCCAGGACCAGATGGCTTCTGTGGAGAATTCCTTCAAACATTCACAGAAGATTTGATACCTATCCTTCTCAGACTTTTCCAAAAAATTGAGGAAGGTGGAACACTCCCTAACACATTCTACGAGGCCAACATCACCCTGATCCCAAAGCCAGATAAGGACATCACAAGGAAGGAAAATTACAGGCCAATATCGCTGATGAACATAGATGCAAAAATCCTGAACAAATTTTGGAAGACAGAATACAGCAATACATTAAAAAGATCATACACCATGATCAAGGGGGATTTATACCAGGGACACAGGGATAATTCAACATCTGCAAATCAATCAATGTGAGGAATAAAAACCACATGATCATCTCAATAGATGCAGAGAAAGCATTTGACAGGATCCAACACTCACTTATGATAAAAACTATCAATAAAATGGGTATAGAAGGAAAGTACCTCAACATAATAAAGGCCGTATATGACAAACCCAAAGCCAACATCATACTCAGTGGGGAAAAACTGAAAAGCATCCCCCTGTGAACAGGAACAAGACAAGAGTGACTACTCGCACCACTCTTATTCAACATAGTACTAGAGATTTGGGCCAGAGCAATTAGGTAAGAAAAAGAAATAAAAGGTATCCAAACTGGCAATGAAGAAGTGAAACTCTCACTGTTTGAAGATGACATGATTCTCCATATACAAAACCCTAAATAATCCATCAGAAAACTATTAGCAATAATCAACAACTACAGCAAAGTTGCAGGGTACAAAATCAACTTACAAAAATCACTTGCATTTCTATACTCTAATAATGAACTAACAGAAAGGGAACTCAAGAATACAATCCCATTTACAATCACAACAAAAAGAATAAAATATCTAGGAATCAATTTAACCAAGGAAGTAAAGACGTATACACTGAAAATTCTAAGACATTATTGAAAGAAATTGATGATGACATAAAGAAATGGAAAGATGTGCCATGCACACGGCTTGGAAGAATAAACATAGTTAAAATGTTCATACTACCTAAAGCAATCTGCAGATTCAGTGCAATTCCAACCAGAATCCCAATGACATTCTTCACCGAAATAGAACAAAGTATCTTAAAATTCATACGGGGCAACAAGAGACCCCAAATAACTAAAGCAATCCTGAGAAAAAAGAACAAAGCTGGAGGCATCACAATCCCTGACTTCAAATATACTACAAAGCTATAGAAACCAAAACAGCATGGTACTGGTGCAAAAAACAGGCACACAGATCAATGGAACAGAATTGAAAGCCCAGAAATAAAACCACACATCTATGGACAACAAATCTTCAACAAAGGAGTTAAGAACATACAATGGAGAAAGGAAAGTCTCTTCAATAAATGGTGTTGGGAAAACTGGACAGCCACATGCAAAAGAATGAAAGTAGACCATTATCTTTCACCATACACAAAAATTATCTCAAAGTGGATCAAAGACTTGAAGGTAAGACCTGAAGCCATAAAACTCCTAGAAGAAAATATATGGAGTACACTCTTTGACACCAGTCTTAGAAGGATCTTTTCGAATACCATGTCTACTTAGACAAAGGAAACAAAAGAAAGAAAAACAAGTGGGCCTTCATCAGACTAAAGAGCTTCTGCAAAGCAAAGGAAACCAGGAACAAAATGAAGAGACAACCCACCAAACTGGGAGAAAATATTTGCAAATCATATATCCAACAAGGGGTTAATCTCCAAAATATATAAAGAACTCACACAACTGAACACCAAAAAAACACACCACTCGATCAAAACGTGAGCAGAAGATATGAACAGAAATTTTTCCAAAGAAGATATACAGATGGCCAATAGGCACATGAAAAGATGTTCAACATCACTAATCATCAGGGAAATGTGAATCAAAACTACACTAAGACATCAACTTATACTCCTTAGAATGGCTATGATCACCAAGACAAAAAATAGCAAATGTTGGAGAGGATGTGGAGAAAAGGGAACCCTCATACACTGCTGGGAATGCAAACTGGTGCAGCCACTATGGAAAACAATATGGAGATTTCTCAAAAAATTAAGAATAGAAATACCATATGACCCAGCTATCCCACTACTGAGTATTTATCCAAAGAACTTGAAATCAACAATTCAAAGAGGCTTATGCACCCCTATGTTCAATGCAGCCCTATTCACAAGGCCAAGATGTGGAAGCAGCCCAAGTGCCCATCGATGGATGCTTGGATAAAGAATATGTGGTATATATATGATGGAATACCACTCAGCTATTACAAAAGACAAAATTGTCCCATTCTCAACAACATGGATAGATCTTGAGGGTATTAAGTTAAGCGAAATAAGCCAGACAGAGAAAGACAAACACCGTATGATTTCACTCATATGTGGAAGATAAACTAACACATGGACAAAGAAAACAGATTAGTGGATACCGGAGGGCAATGCAGTTGGGGGTTGGGCACAAGGGGTGAAGGGGCTCATTTACATGGTGACTGACAAACAAGAATGTGCAACTGACGTTTCACAGTGTTATAAATTACGACCTCAATTAAAAAAATGTAACCCAGGATAGGCATTTTGGAATGGGGAATGTCCTAATCATTAAAGCAGGATTGATCCTTAACCCTACAAAAGGGACAGAGAAGAGAGGATTCTTATTTCACAGTTAAAGACCCTGAGGCTTTGAGTGCTTAAGTGACTTGCCCAGCTCACAGCAGGCTCACAGCACTGGTTAAGACTGCATCCAGGTTTTGACGCTAACTCTTGAACTCTTTTTGGGACCATGATGCCTTAGGTAGGAGGCCAGAGGCTCAGATACTCCTGGAAAACTACTCTACTTCTATTTACTGATTCCACAGATTCTCATTTAGTTCTAATGCTTGGCAGGCACTGGTCTAGGCTCTGGGCTCCCAGAGGTGAATTAGATGAGGTCTGTACCTCAAAGCCCTCACAGGCGAGTGGGATAAACAGGACACACTGGTCCCTCTGCCTAGAATTCACTTTCCTGGCTCTTCGCCCTGCTGACTCCATTTTTTCCTTCACATTGCAGCTTAAAAGGCACCAACTCATTTTCCCTATGGAAAATGGATCTCCTCCCTCATTATCACCATAACCTGCTTGTTTTCTTCTTGCTCCCCATTGCAAAGCGTAATAATATAATGTGCAGTAATTCATCCGTTCATTCACTATTTACTGAGCATCTGTTATGTGCCAGGCACTATTCTAGGTGCCGGAGATACACAGTGAACTATCCAGAGCACGTGGGTCTCTCGCACTCTCCAAGTGTGGCTGGAGTGAAGTGAACCAAGGAGAGAGTAGAAAGAGATGAGGCCAGAGAGGGAATGGGGATGGTGGATAAGGTGAGTGGCCTTATAAGCAGCCGTAAGGAGTGAAATGGGGAGCCACTGGAAGATCTTGAGCAGTGACACAATGTGACATGTGTCAACAGGACTGCTCTGACCATGTGGGGGACAGATTGTAAGCAAGGACCGGATCAGTGAGGGGTGACTGCACAATCTAGGTGATAGGGGATGGGCATGGACCCAGGTGGGAACAGTGGAGGGTGGGGAGAAGATGGATTTTGGTTATATTTTAAAAATAGGGACAACAGGACTTGTTGACAGAGTGGATATGAGGGGTCTGTGTGTGAGAGAGACAGAGAGAGAGAGAAAGAGCGAGGAGCCAAGGATCACTGTAAGGTTTTGGTCTGAGCAACGGAAGGACAGAGCTGCCATTAACGAAGGCAGGGAGACCAGGGGAGGAACAGGTTTGGGGGAGAAGATGGGAGCTCGGCTGCGGATGCGTTAGGTGTGAGATGATCATTAGACCGTCGAATGAGAGACTGAGTGGAGAAACTCGCCCGGAGATTTGGTAGGATACAACGTGGAGTTCTCAAGTGCTTTAAATGCCATGAGCCTAGAGGAGATCACCTAGAAACGAGTGTAGAGGAGAGAAGAGGAGCAAGGACTAAGCCTGGAGCACTCTAACCTTAAGAGGCTGGAGAGAAGAGGACGAACCAGCTCCTGAGAAGGAGCAGCCTGGGAGGTAGGAGGAAAACCAGGAGAATGCAGAGAGCTGGACGCCGAGCAAGAGAGTGCTTCAAGGGGGAGCCTGTCAGCTCCGGAGTCTGAGTTTCTGGTTATTATCCATCTCTCCCTCTAGCCAGGCACCTGTCTGTCTTCTTCACCACAGTGTGTATAAAGAGGGAGTTGGGTCAGAGGAAAAGCTTAGAAGGCTCAGGGCTGGAGGCTGTCTGCTGGACTGTGAGTTCCCTAAGGGGGACATCAAATGTGTCTAGTTCCTCTCTGTATCCATAGCACCTAGTCCAATGCCTAGCACAGAGTGCCGCTCAGTAAACATGGTCAAATAAATAAAAGCAAAATTGAACGTGGAGGATGGGAGGGAGGGGAGGATAGGGAAGGTAAGAATGGTGGAAAGGCTTCTGCCCTGGGTGACTGCCATAGTTAGCAAGAGTACAGGCTCTGAACTTCCTGGGTCCCAATGTTGAAATCGCCACGTGCTTCCTGTGTGACCTTGCACAAATTACTTAGCCCCTGGATCTCAGTTTCTTCCTCTATCGAATGGGGATGGTTGAAATATCTGCCTCTAAGGGTTAATGCTGGTTCTGTGTCTGGCATGGGTTGGCATACGATTCCTGCTGGTGATTAGTGTCATCATAATTGTTACTGTGGTAGCGCCGACAATGACGACATTGGAGAAGGAGCAGGGCCGGAGGGGGGGTTAGATCAAGGCTGTTTTGACCATTTTTTTTTCATCCCCTTGGGACAGCAAGGGGGAGGTGTCCAGGGCTGGAGTTTAGAAACCGTTTGGCCTGATGGGCACACAGGTAGTACCTGCGTTGGGTAGGTAGGGTAGGGTAGACCTGGGTAGGGCCGAAGGAGGGAGAAGGAAAGAGGTCGGGGTAGACCTCAGGAACCCCGTGAATGGGGCGGAGTGGGAGGACGCCCGGGAGGCAGCGCGCAGGGGCGCCGGGTGCCCTCGGGCTCACCCTGTTGGCCACTGCCAGGATGACGAGGTTGCAGTAGGCGTCGGGGCTGGGGTCCTGCGGGTCCAGCGGGTTGGGGCCCGGGTGGCGCCGCTCCCAGCTGCCGCCGCCCGCCTGCCTCCGCTCCCAGCTGCCGCCCAGCTTGCCCGCGCCGCCGCCGCCGCCGCCGTGCCGCCGCTCCCAGCTGCCGCTGAACGTCTGCCGCCGCTCCCAGCTGCCAGACGCCCGCGCCCCGGCGCGCTGGCGCTCCAGGCTGCCGCCGCCGCCGCCCCCGGCCCGGGCCTCGGCGCCCGCGCCCCCGCCCCACGCCATCCTCCAGTCCAGGCTGCAGATGGTGTGGCGTCGTTCCGTGGTGCCCACCCGCCGCTTCTCGGGCGCCGCGCCCGGCGGACCCGGGTCGCGCCCCGCGCCGCCGGGGCTGGCGTCTACGCCGGCCGGCACCGGGTCCACGCCCAGACCTAGGAGAAGCCGGTGGCCGTCAATCGCAGAAGATCCGGCCTAAGAGCCGCCTGCCGAGGCCAGTTGGGGTGCCCGACCCTGCCACCCAAAGGTCCACCCGCGCCTGGCCCGGCCCCTGGCTTCGAAGACATGCGGCCAGACCCGCCCCCACGCAGCATCCTTATATTTGGGCCACGCCCCCGGCCTCAGGCTCCACCCCTGGTTTTGGCTCCGCAGCCCATTCCCACCAGCCAGCCCGAACCCTGTCATCTGGTCTAAGGGTAGTGGTCAAGCTGTCCCCTACCTCTGTACCCTTAACTCGGACCCTGTCCTTGGTTTCAGGGCGACCTCCTTGGATTCGGTTTCCCCTCAACCCCGCCTCCGACCTCAGGCCCCGCCCCTAGTTTGCCGTGGTCAGACCTCTCCCACCTGCTGCCCCAGCCGCGAGCTCCGCCTCCCCGGCGTATGGCCCCGCCCCTAGAGCGGACTCCGCCCCTCACCCGAGCCTCCCTCCAGCCTCAGGGCCTCCCAGTCCTGCTCCCCTTCACCACGCCCTTTCACTTCAGGTATTGGCATTCTGGCTTCTCCACCCTTCCCAGGCTCCGCCACCTGGCCTCAGGATGGTGGGTCAGGCCGCCCACTCTTCATCCTCAACCTTGAGCTCCGTCTTCCTGCATATGGTCATAGCCCGGCCCTAGTCTCAGAGTGGTGTCAGGTCTTATCCATCACCCCATCATCCAGCCTCAGGCTCCGTGCCTTCCCTAGGTCACGCCCATTCCCAAGGCTAGACCGTTGGGCAGTTTCTCTTCCTCTTCACCTCCCGGCCCTGCTCCCCGGCCAGGCCCGGCCCGCCGTACCGGTCTTAAGCACTAGCAGGTGCAGCGCGTCGTCCTGCAGGTAGGAGGCGGCGGCGATCTCGTGCGTGGGGATGCGCAGAATGAGCTCCTCGTTGTCGCGCCAGGTGAGCAGCAGGCAGCGGGCGGACAGGCTCAGGATGCTGTCCTGCTCCGCTGTGGTCTTCAGCGGCAGCTCCTTCAGCTGCTGCAGGGTGGGTCGGATCTCCTGAGTCCCCAGGGGCCTCGGGTGGGAGAGGGAGAAGGGAACGAGACCCTGCCCTCCCTGCTCCCCAGAGCCTCACCCTGGCCGTGTCCAGCAGCTGCAGGAGCTCGTCCCGGCTGGAGGGGTTCAGTGAGGAGGTGACCCAGGTGAGGTGGCCCAGGAACTGGATGGGAAATGGGGCGGGGTTTGGGGTGGGAGAAGGGCAGAGAGAGGTCAGCCTGAAGGCTTGGAGGACCCTGACTTCCTCACTGCCGCAGCACGGGCAGACTAAGATAGAAATCTCTGAATTAATGATAATAACCTGATATAACTGATATTAAGGTGGTCGTAGAAGTCAGACACAGTCCTGAGAGCTTTATGCACATTCACTCATTCATCTCGGCTTTAAGGATGAGAAAACTAAGGCACAGCAAAGCTAAATAACATGCCCAATATTATATAGCCGGAAAGGGCCAAACTAAACTCCCCCCACCAGGGCCCACAACCCTGCTGCTAGCTTATGTTGCCTGAACACAGTTATTTAGCTAGGACGGAAGCAAAAGTCACTATACTAGCTTGAAAGAACTGACCGCCTGTGAACTTCCACTTGGCCTGAGTGGCTCTGTCCACCCCAAGCACCAGTGTCACCTGACTGTGCAAGTCACTTGTGCTCTTGATGATCTCATTGCAGAAGTTAAACGGAAAGGGAAGAATGTTCTGTCGAATTGCTATACAATTTTGTCAGAACAATGATGCTCCAAATCGATAAATTAGTTCTTCACTCATTCTTAGTTGTAACTTAATGTTATCACTTAACTTAGAGGTTATTTAATATGAGAATTAACTTTTTTCATTATTTTTGGTTTTAATCTTCTAGGTGAATTCCACCAATCACACCTTTTCTTTTCATTCTCTCTGAGATTTCAGTCCCCAGCTTTTAAGTGGATTTGTTATCTTTTTCCTCCATATAGGGTTCCAGATAAAATACAAGATGCCATTTAAATTTGAATTTCATATAAACAATGAATACTTTTTTAGGTTTTTTTTTTTTTTTTAGTCCCACACAATATTTGGGACATATTAATACTACAAAAGTACTCATTGCGGGGCCAGCTCCGTGGCCGAGTGGTTAAGTTCGCGCGCTCCACTGCGGTGGCCCAGAGTTCGGATCCTGGGCATGGACATGGCACCACTCGTCAGGCCATGTTGAGGCGGTGCCCCACATCCCACAACTAGAAGAAGCTGCAACTAAGATATACAACTGTGTACAGGGCAGGTTTGGGGAGATAAAGCAGAAAAAAAAAAAAAGAAAAGGAAGATTGGCAACAGTTGTTAGCCCAGGTGCCAATCTTTAAAAAAAAAAGTACTCATTGCTTATCTGAAATTCAAATTTAATGGGGCAGCCTGTTTTTGCTAAGTCTGACCCTCCTACCACCATATCAATTTTCCTTGGGTAATGAGGATTCTCTGCTGCTCCTTCATGGTATTCAAGAGGCAAAAGTAAAGCCCTTGAGTGGTCTAAGTCCCCTGGGGCTTGCTGAACTGGGTTCCTTTATCCCGGACACTGTCTAAGTAACAACATCACCACAGTAAAATCTCACAGGAAGATGGGGCTTCTCAGTACACAGTGCACTGCCCCCATCGCTGTCCCATGGGGGTAGGTTTTGAGCCCCATGTTGAGATGGGAGCACCGAGGCTGAGCAGAGGGATGTCACGTGCTGAGGGTCCACAGCATAAGGCAGGGGCGAGGCTGGCTTGAACCCAGGCCTCTTTCCCCGGAGCCTCCCCTTGTGAGACAGGGCTGGGCAGAGGTTGGTGTCAGGGAGAGGTAAGGTCTCTCGGGATGGGGTCCAGGACGTGCTACCCCAAAATGTGGCACCTTGGCATACTGAATATCTTAAGCTGAAGGACTTTGAGAAAGTGTCAGAAGCAGGAAGTTCGCTCTGACCTCCACCCCATCACCCTTCTTCCCTGAAAACCAGGAGATAAGTCTCCCATGTGAAAGGTGCCCTCCCTTGTACGGGGAGGAAGGGAGACGTCCTTGTCACCAGATACAGGGGATTTAGGGCCGGGCAGGCTGTATAAACAAACCCTGTTACTTCTTCACCTCTACTACCCCACGCCCAAAGCCCTCTGCCTTGTCAGTTGCTCACAGATTTATTGTTTCTTTGTCAAAAAGGAATAAAAGCTTCCTGCTTGGGTCACTTCTTGGGGTCTTGATTCTCTTGGGAAGGCTCTCCTGTACATATAAAAATTTAATAAAGTGTATATGCTTTTCTCCTGTTAATCTGTCTTTGTCAGCTTAATTTTCAGACCCAGTCAGGGGCCCTAAGAGGGTTGAGGAAAACTTTTTCCTCCGCTCCACTCCTCACCCCAAGATCCTTGCCACCGCTTCTCCTCATCCCGCACGCACCTTGACCTCTTTCTCCAGGTAGTCACACAGCAGAATCTGGGGGTCGATGAGGTAGTCCGGGGGATAGAGGGGCATGGAGTGCAGGGGCCGGCGGCTCACACTGCTCCGACAGGCTGCCCGGCGCCCGGCCTTGGGGAACACCAGCCTCCGGATGGGGGATACGAAGCCCTGGGGGCGGGCAGGGGAGGAGCGAGGAGATAACAAATAAAATCAGTAACAGGCAACGGACTTTATGGAGCGCTTATCGCGCTCAGTGTTTTCCTTACTTTACCTCATTTAGTTCTCACAAAAAGTCTGCAGAAGGGAGTTCTGTGATCCCCATTTTACAGATGGAGAAACTGAGTCCCTGAGCGGCAACTGGCTGATAAGTTCACCCGCTAGTAGGGGTAGAACCAATAGTTCCCCGTGGGCAGCCTGGCTCCCAAGCCTCCATTCTAAACACCCAGGTAAGGGCGGAGGCCCTGCCTAGGCCCAGGCTTAAGGAATGGGCCAGTCTGGGGCAAGTACAGAAAAACATTAGGATTCAATGTGGCTGGGTGGTGCATGCAAAGGTATTTGTTAAGCTATTCCCTATACTTTCCTAAAAATTAGAAGTAGTAAGTACATTTAATGTAATCCAGCGGCACATGCATGATAATGGCCTGGAGCAAGGGAAAAGAGCAAATCCCAGGGCCCCAGCCCAGCCCAACGGGCATCTCCTCTCCCAGGAAAGTGTGAGCACTACTCTAGAGCTGCAGTTCCCAGTGTGGTTCCTGGGTCACGAGCAGTAGCTGCACAGCATCACCTGGGAACTTGAGAGAAATGCACATTTCCAGACCTACTGAAATGCCCCATCCTAGACCTACTAGATCACAACATGGGGGTGAGACCCAATGATCTGTTTTTTTGTTTTTTTTTTTTTTTTTTTGAGGAAGATTAGCCCTGAGCTAACTGCTGCCAATCCTCCTCTTTTTGCTGAGGAAGACAGGCCCTGAGCTAACATCCATGCCCATCTTCCTCTACTTTTTTTTTTTATATATGGGATGCCTACCACAGCATGGCTTTTGCCAAGCAGTGCCATGTCTGCACCGGGGATCCAAACTGGCGAACCCCAGGCTGCCGAGAAGCGGAACGTGCGAACTTAACTGCTGCGCCACCGGGCTGGCCTCATGAACTGTGTTTTAAGAAGCACTCAGGTGATTCTGATGCATGCCCAGCTCATTTTAAAACTAATATCGTGTAGCCTGGATGAGGCATATGGAAGCTCTGAGAAATGAGAACAAAACATCTCATTGGAAAGGGCATTGCAATCAGAGGGCACAGCATATGCAAAACCCTGGAGGCTGCAAGGGCCCGGTGCACATGAGCCTGGAGAAGCTATGTGTAGACCACTGTGGCTGAATTATGAGATGAACAACTCAGAGAGGCCTTGAATGCCAGCTATGGAGCTGGGACTTTATCCTGTGTGTGTGTGTGTGTGTTTGTGCGAGTGGGATGGGGAGGTAAATGTTTTGTCTGTGGCCGTGAATGGTCCAGCCCTGCCCACTTCTCCAGCCTCATCTTACCCCATACTGCCCCTCTCTCCTGCCCTCCGGCTATAGGGCCATCTTTCAGGCCTTCCTCCTTGCTACATCATGGGGCTTTTGCACATGCTGTTCCTCTGCCTGAAACACTCTTCCCTACCTCCTTTCCTTCCACCCATCAGATCTCAGCTTAGACCGACCAGTCTAAGGATGAATCCCCTAATGTTCTGTCTCCCAGCACTGTGTATGGAGACTTATGCAATTTTACATTAATTGCTTTAAAAAAAAATTAGTAGTTGCCTCCCCCACTAGACTGTGAGCTCCAAAGAGGAAGCAGGGCCCCTGTTTGACTTTGTTCACCTCTGCATCACCACCAGCACCAGGCACGGTGCCTGACACTTAATAGGTCCTCAGTAAATACCCATAGAAGGAAAGAACCGAGAGAGTGTGCACGTATGTCTTAAGTCCCTTCTGAGCCCTCCTGATTCCCGTGGGAGCCTTTTAGAACAGCCTGAGCTAGGTTTCCTGGGGGAAGAGGGCTCCATGCGGGTGGCGTTGGGGATAGGAGTTGGAACCCGAGGGGGTCCCTGAACCACAAAGACAACCAGGCAGGGTGCCCAGAGAACCAGACTAGAAAACTTCTGAGAGTCAGGAGGGGGCGAGGATCTAGGGGGTGGGGGAATGACTGCAGGCTGAGGCCTTAGACCTGGCCTTTGTATAAAGATGGGCAGGGGTTGGAACGCAGCAGGGCAGTAGGTAGGCGTTTCAAGCCTGGATGGCAGCCTCATGGCACAGAATTGCCCTGGCTGAGGTCTTGTCTGGGGAGACAGGGGAATGGGTCTGTTGGGTGTCTGAATGTCCCTCTGTCTGAAAAGCTGCAGGGAGGAACCACCAGGAACACCAGGAAAGCAGGTTGAGAGTGTCTTCTGACAGATGTATCTGGCTGGGTTTCCCTGGACGGTACCTGTCTGTCCATTCCGGGGACGGCAGAGGCCGCTGAGAGTGGAAGGACAGGTTCTGGAGTTTGGAGCCTAAATGTCTGGCTACCCCAGGGTCGGGAGGAAGATCCTTCCAAATGAGAAGAAAGCCCCTCCTCTGCCCCTCACTGCTCAGCCCCCACCCCAGGCTTCCCACTTTCCCAGCTCCAGGCACGTTTCTCTACCCTGCATCCCTCCCAACCTCCCACCTACCTTTTTCCCTTTCTTGACTTCATATTCCATGGCGAAGCGTCCCCTCCACTCCTGCTACCCTCCTGGACACCCCCTCCACCCTCTCCCCCACACAGTTCCTTTGTTCTTTTTCCTGCCTAGTCGGAAACTCCACCAGCCCCGGAGTTCCTGCCCCTCCCGTCTGATAGTGAGCAGAGGTGGGAGGGGGTGGAGGACCAGCCTTGGGACTCTCCAGCTGAAAAGTGGAAGCCCAGCTATAGCACCTGCCCTGGGGAGAGAGCCTCGAGCTTCCAGCAGAGGGCTTGCTGTTTCGGGGGCTTGGGAGTTGAATAAGGCTGGGGAAGGGTACCCCAAATTGAGAGTCAGAAAATCCCGAATTCCGCCCTTACTTCTGCCACTGACCTTGCTGTGCGACCTTGGAAATGAAATAGTTGCCCCTTTCACAGCCTCAGTTTCCCCCTCCCCTCTATAAATTGGGAGTAAACATCGCCTCCCTCTCTGGGCTGCTGTGGTGAGAAATAAATGAAAGAGTGGGTGGGAAAATGCTTCATAAACTATAGAATACTGTGTCCAAGCAAGCTATGAATCTAAACAATGAATCATTACTACTAAGGGCGGCAGTATGCACAGGTTTTGGAGACAAGCTGTCTGGGTTTGAATCCTGGCTTTGCCACTTACTAAGATTATGACCTTGGGCAAGTCCTTTAACCTCTTTTGCCTCAATTTCCCTGTCTATAAAATGGGCATAACACCAGGTCTGACCTCCTGGTGACCTTGTAAGGACTAAATGCACTTAGAAGAGCTCCTGACACATATGAAGCACTCAGTAAATCTTAACTGTTTCCCTATCTGTGTGTCTGTGTGTCCTGGGCTGTTTTGCTGTCTCTTGGGAGACTATTAGGGAGGCAAGGCTCCCTTTGCGGTTCTGTGCTGAGCACTTGACATATTTCATCTCCCTTATTCCTCATAACATTGGTGTACCATTATTATACCTACCATACAGATTTTAAAGACAGACTCCACTGCCGAGGCTGGCCCAAGGAGGTCACACAGTGAATAGGAGGAGAACCTGGGATTTCTGCCTGGTCTGGATCTGAGGCCTAGTTCCTTACTTCCAGGGCCTGTGTGCTCTGCAGGACCCCCCAGGACAGTTGGAAAAGTCCTAATTGACCCATCCTCCCGTTGCCATGACACCTGGGTTCTGGGGACCCGAGCTCTGGAACTGATCTGCAGTATGATCCAGGGCAGGCTGCTTACTGTAACCTCTCTGCCTCAGCTTCCTCATCTTTCCAAAGGGAACAATAATTCCAAAGCTCCGCCCTGCAGTCCGAGGTGTGGCAAGAAAGACGTCAGGCCGTGCAGGAGATAGCAGCCCTCAACTGAGAAGAGCAGGGGCCAGCGCAGAGGACTGTTTTTAAAGTTTTTTCTGGAAGCTGGGTGTCCAGGTCAGTGCCCGTTGGAGGGAGGGTCAGAGCTCCCTGGGTGTGAGGGCCGCAGGAGACTCCCAGCCACCAGCCTTCCTGCTTCCCTCCTTCAGGGAGGGGAAATGGCCCAGGCTGCTTGGTGCAAACTCACAGAGCCACTCCCTCCTGCTCCCCTACATCCTGCCAGCCACCTCCCAGCAGCAGGAAGTGAGATCCCCGTCAGCCTGCCCGGCCAACAGGAAGAGGCCAGGATGTGGGCCCCAGTCCCCGACTCTGCTCCGGAAATCATAACTCCCACTTAACCCCTTGAGCAAGTCCCAAATTCCCACCCTCAGAGTGGCGGCAGGAGATGAAAGGTGGTCTCTTGCTCTTGCAAGTCTCTTCCTCTCTCTGAGCCTCAGTCTCCCTATCTGTAAAATGGGGAATTCTATTATGCCTGGACTTCCTCCAAACATTGCTGAACTGCTGAGAATCTGAAATAGGACAAGAAGCATTCCAAATGCCACTGAAAGAGCAAACTATCTCTGTATTCTCTGCAGTGCCCACCCGGGGCCATGAGCAGATCAAGTGCCTAGTAAATGTCAGTGGAAGTGGGTGGAAACAGGTGGACCCAGGTTCAAATATGCATGACCTTGAATGAGGTAGTTCATCTCTCGCAGCCTCAGAGTCTCGTGTCAAAAGAAGGATAATGATGGTGCTTGTCTCAGGAGGCTGCTGCAGGGAATAAATGGGAACAGAAGCATACAATGGTAATATCTATTATTAAAATTAGCTCGTGAATTAAAAAAGAGATGAGTAAAATAAAGTCCCTGCTCTCAAAGACTTAACAGTTGCGGGAAATAAAATTCATCTCTTTTGAACCACCTCCAGCTGACTGGCAGGGGCTGCCTGAGTGCTGTGTAGAGGATTATAAAAACCAGATCTACTCCCAGCATGAAAAAGGGATTGATTATCAATGCCTGCCATGGGACCAGAGGGGGCAATGTGGCAGCAGGTGTACAGTGCATATGCTGACCCTGATCTGCTCAGAGAGAAAGACGTAGAAGCAGAGAACTTTGATACAAGGCAAGCGACCTGTTGCGGAAGGCACAATCAGGAGCCATTCACCAAGACCGTGGCAGTCAAGCCAAGCCTTGAAGGGCATATGGAAGGAAGGTCACTCCAGGCAGAGGGAACAGCTTGAGCAAACACACACGGTGTGTGAGTTGCGATGTTTTTGGCTGCGAAGAATAGACTATCTGATCAAAGTTGGCTTAGACAACAAGGAAAATTTATTCTCTCTCAAGGTAAGCAGTCCAATGGTGATTTCAGGGCTGGTTAATCGAGCAGCTCAAAAATGGAATCAAGTTACGTACATTTTCTGCTTTAATGCTGCAATAGGCTGAACTGTGTCTCCCAAAATTTGTATGTTGAAGCCCTAACACCCAGTACCTCAGAATGAGACTGTTTTTGGAGATAAGGCCTTTAAAGAGGTGATTAAGTTAAAATGAGGCTGTAGAGTGGGCTGTAATCTAGTCTGGTGTCCTTCTAAGAAGAAGAAATTTTGGGGCCGGCCCGGTGGCACAGCAGTTAAGTGCACACGTTCCGCTTTGGCAGCCTGGGGTTCTCCAGTTTGGATCCCAGTTTGGACATGGCACCACTTGGCAAAAGCCATGCTGTGGTAGGTGTCCCACAAAGAAAGTAGAGGAAGATGGGCATGGATATTAGCTCAGGGCCAGTCTTCCTGAGCAAAAAAGAGGAGGACTGGCAGCAGATGTTAGTTCAGGGCTAATCTTCCTCAAAAAAAAAAAAAAAGAAGAAGAAGAAATTTGGACACCCAGAGAGGCAACAGGGGTGCGCACGTGAGGAAGACTGGCCCTGAGTTAACATCTGTGCCCATCTTCCTCTACTTTATTTGTGGGACACCTACCATAGCATGGCTTGCCAAGCCGTGCCAAACCATGCTGTGCCATGTCCACACCCAGGATCTGAACCCGCAGACTCCGGGCCACCACCGAAGCAGAACATGCGACATGCGAACTTAACTGCTGACACCTTGATCTTGGATTTCTAGCCTCCAGAATTGTGAGAAAATAAATTTCCGTTAAGTCAGCCAGTCTGTGGTATTCTGTTACAGCAGCCCTAGCAAACCAGCCCAGCTGGTGAGAGGGCGGCCGTGGCTTTAGGAGTAATGCATACATGACGCCATCCATCATCAGCCTGCTTTTGATGCCAGCAACCCTGGATGAGGCCAAGGGTTTCCCATCTCCTGCGTCTTTTTATTGTGAAGGAAAATCTTTCCCAGAGATTCTTCAAAAGACTTCCCTTAGGAATCTAGGAGCCAGATGTATTAGGCAGGATGTATTTCGGCTGTAACAAAGGCCCAAATAACAGTGGCTTAAACATGATAGTAGTTTCTCTCTTCCATTACATAAGCAATCCAGGGCAGGTACGGCAGCTCCATGTGTCCCGGACCCAGGGGCTTCCTGTCTTGTTGCTCCACCATACCAAGGTTTTGCTCTCAACTTCAAGATGGCTCTCCACACAGCTGCAGTCCAGTAAGTAGGAAGGGTAAACCCAGCCAGGGGTGAGCACAACTCCTCCCCTTAAAGGGAGGGATGATCTGCAAGTAGCACAAAGTTCTACTGCTCATATTCCAATTGACCAGAACTTGTTTCCATGGCAATGCCTAAATTGCAAAGGAGGCTGGGAAATGTAGTCTTCTATTCTGGGTGGCCATGTGCCCAGGTAAAAATCACCTTGTAGAAAAAAGGGAGCATGGATACTGGAGACACATGGCAGTCTCTGCCTTACAGATTTGGGTCACATGCCCCTGCCTCCACCAATCCTCAGTCAGGGGAATGATCTTGGACCAATGGTTCCCAAGCTTGGGTGGATATCCGAATCACCTGGGAGGCTTATGAGAACTTGCTGCTCCTGAATTGGCTGATTGGGTAGGTCTGGGGGGTGGAACCTGAGAATCAGCATTTCTACCAAGTTCCCTGGTGCTACTGGTCTGGGGATCACATTTTGAGATCCACTGTCTTAGGCCAATTGTGACTTGCGTCCTGGAGCCAGGTGGGGCGCTACATTCCCTGAGCGCTTGGGCTGGTGGCCCCTAGGGATTGGGGTTCCACCTGCACGAAAGAATAGTGAGAAAGGCCCATGGGTGGCAGCCAGGGGAGGCTCACAGATACAGGGAGATGGGTGGTTTGGAGAGGCTATGAGGGCCGGGCGGGGTAATGTTGGAGAGGAGGCTCAAGAGGTACTTTGGGCCCAGGTTGTGAAAAGGCAGCATCAGGCAAAGGGTTTGCCCTTTATCCTGAAGGCCCAGGGGAGCCATGGGAAGTTCCAAAGCAAGGAAATGTCATGATCAGGTTTGTGGGAAGAGGCATTCAAGCAGTAGTCCTCAAAGTGAGGTCTTCAGACCCCTTGTGCCAGAATCCCCTGGAGAACCTTTAAAATGCAGATTCCCAGGCATGCTCTGTACACTGGTTATGGAGATGGAAATCTGCATTTAAAACAAGCCCCACTGAGGGCCGGCCTGGTGGCGCAGCAGTTAAGTTCGCATGTCGCATGTTCTGCTTCGGTGGTGGCCCGGAGTCTGCGGGTTCAGATCCTGGGTGTGGACATGGCACAGCATGGTTTGGCACGGCTTGGCAAGCCATGCTATGGTAGGTGTCCCACATATAAAGTAGAGGAAGATGGGCACAGATGTTAACTCAGGGCCAGTCTTCCTCAGCAAAAAGAGGAGGATTGGCGGCAGATGTTAGCTCAGGGCTGATCTTCCTCAAAAAAAACCAAACAACAACAACAAGCCCCCTGGCCCCCAGGTGATTCAGAGGCACCTTGAAGTTTGAGAACCACTGGATTAGAGGGTGGAGACCCTGGAGGCAGGGAGACCTGTCAGGGGCAATGCTTGTTTTATATCTTTCTTGTTCAGCGTTCCTAGAACAGTGTCTGGCACATAGTAGGCACTCAATAAATATTTGTTTTAATGGAGTTAGGAACTTCAGTCTGGTTCCTGATTTTTGTCATGGACTCATTCTGTGACCTCTGGCAAGTCTGTCCCCACCCCCCAACTCTCTTTTTTCCTTATCTGTAAAGTGAAGAGTTTGGAGATAATCCCTAAAAACCTTTGGCCCTGAGATTTTGGTTGATTGATGGAGGCTCTGTCCAATCAACAGGGAACTTTGTGTAATGGCCTGTCCTCTCCCAACCAAATACCTCTGTCTCTTAAAGGAACCACAGGGATTGTGGCAGAGGGTATCCTTCCTCCCCGCTCCCTCCTTCCTCATCTTCCTGTGGCCCAGAACAGCCAACACAATGGGACACAAACAGCACGTACTGAAATGACTTTTAATATCTCATGTCGCAGCAAAATTAAAAATATACAAAAAGTTTGTGGTGTACAAAAGAGTCTCAGTACAGAAGCCCCAGCTTGGAGCCCCCTCCCCCTCCTGGGGGAAGCGCAGAGGGGTGAGCGGGGGTGGGACTGAGGATGGCACAGATGTAGTCAATACCAGGAGGTGGGCCAGGAACAGGAGCAGAAGTGGGCAGGGGTGGGGGCCAATTAGGGATGGAAGAATCCCCCGGATTTGTGCTGAGGGAGGGAAATCAGCCCCTCAGGCATGGCTAGTGGTTCCTGGAGTGGGAGAACAAGTGGAAGAGGGGCATCAGGGCTGGGGGTGTTCTGGTGGGACCCCAAAGGACCTGGGCTCTGGCCCCACCCAGCCACCAACTCGTTTTGTGACCTTGAGCAGGCTGCCTCGCTGGGCCTTCCCCTTCAGTGAAACAGACGCTGGATGATTAAACCACTGATTCGCACCTGGGTGGAGGCAGGAATGGGGGCCCACTGAGTGCTCTTGAGAACTGTGTATTGAACATTCCAATAGAATACAGAGACTGCCCCTCCCTCAAGCCCTAGAAGCCAACATGCGGCCTCGAAATTTATCTGCAATCAGAAGATCCACTTGAGTTAATTCAATGTGGGAAAATTAATTATTCTTCAAGAAGTGAGGCCTGTTTGGGAGAAAAATCTCCCAAACTATAGGATCCTCAGGGGTGAACATAGTAAGAGGGAGCTCTGGGAATCCTTCCCCTCCCTTCCAGCTGTTTTATGACTGGTTTGGAAAACCAAGGGGGTTTTAGGGGCTGTGTTTACATGAGGCCTTCCCAGGTTTGGGTGGGTTAGCCCAGTGAAGACAGGCCCGGTTTGGATTCTGGGATTTGGGCGAAAGAAAGATGGAGGAATAGCCTTTTCCCACTTGGTGCCTGTCTCACCTCCTTTGGTCTCAGGCTAACCCTCCACTGGGATTATTGCAGGTTCCCCAGGGCCCCCACCCCTCAGCCTGGCCTGGGGGTGCCCTTACAATGATTGTGCATAGAATAAAGGCCAGGGTTGCTGGGGAGAGGGCACCCCCTCCTTGCCGTGAGAAGGGAAGGGTGGATGAGGCCAGGCATGAGAGGATCACCCTCTACCCCCTGGGAGTTTTCTGCCTCTAGGAACCATGCCAGCCCTGGACCCGGCCTTCTTTCTCACTTCCACAATTTCCTGCTCTTCCTCCCCTCACCTGCAGAAATGAAGAACCCAGGAATGTGCTAGCCCCTCCCCAACCAGAGTGGCACAATACAGTCCCTTGTCCCAGCCCCAGGGTCTCAGAAGCCTCTGGTTGGGAAGAGGGAACATAGGCCCCATCCCCACGGCTGCCCATGTGGCTTGGCACTCAGTCCCTTTCACTGAGACATCACAAAGCACGTTAGTACAGAAATTGACAGCTCCTCCCCGCCCCCACCCCAATGTGGTCTCCAGCTTTATCTGGGAGGGAGACAGCAGCCGAAGAGTGGCAGCGGCCAGCACAGGATGGGGGCAGCTGGGTCCTGGCTTTCAGTCCTCATCCTGTACCTGGATTCTCCTCCCACCCAATGCGCTTTCCTCTTAACCAGGGTCCCCCAAACTGGAGAAGACCTCAGCCCCTAAACTGCCCGCCTCAGGCACTGCGGGGCTGTAGCCCTTATCAGATGATGATTTCCAAACCAGGGACCCTGTGGACGCCCAGACCTCCCTCCCCTTTTAGCTGAGAGAGCAGTGGGCCTGTTCTCAGGTGGCCAGGTAGACAGGGTTTAGAATTGGACTAGAAAAGTCTCAGAGGGAGCCAGAGCCCCTGTCCTTGACTTCCTCAGAGGGGTTTCTGGACTCTGCAGTAGAACCTTTTTAATATTCTGAACCAGAGGTTTCAAACTGGTGGCCCATGGGCCAAATATGAGTATTCGGTTTGGCCAGCACAGGGTTTTTCAAAAATTTGAATTTTAGGGCCTATGGGCGGGTCGTGTACTCCCCTGTTTGCCACAGTCCTCACCACTCCCTATTGTCTAGCACCTCCACTTCTTTCACTTTTATTACCTGAAGGTATTTGAATTTGCAACCCATGCACCCCCCTGCCCCAGAAAATCTTCCCCACCCTGCCTGAGGTTTCTGTGAATGCCAAGCCCAGCTGAGCTCCAAGGGAAGGCCCTGTGGAACTTCAGCACTTAGGAGGGCACTGGGGGCTGCCAGGCAAGATCTTCCCTGGATACTCCCAGCTTCCTTGGCCCTTACCTCAAGATCTGGACATTCCTCAGGCCTCACCTCCCTGCCTTCTGCTTTCCCTGACTCTCATGGGTGACACAACTCTGTGGGACACAGATGTAGCAGGGAGCTGGCTGGGGGTAAGGCAGGTTTAGGGGAGACAGAAGGATGAGGCAGATGAGAGGAGGGGACCAAGAAAGTCTTCCTTGTCAGGGAGCCCCCTGCTGGGGAGGGGTGGAGAGCTGTGCTGTCCAACCAGGGTGACAGTTACAAGGCACGTGGTAATCAGTGCATGGAAGAGCGATGAGAGGGGTGTGGTGCCTGGAGAGGGTTGGGGAGCACAGTCAGCAGCCTTGGGGATCAGTCAAGAAAACTGGGAGACAGAAGTCTGTCCTGGGAATGGGGACAAGTTCTCCTAGGAGTAGAGATACTGAAGGAAGGGCAGAGCCTGACATATTTGGTCCTGTTTTCTTCTATTCTTGGCAAAATTAAGACAGACCCAACTACCTCTCATTCCCAGGAAAAGCCTAACTCTACCACTGACTTCCTGTGTGATGTTGAGCAAGTCTCTGGCCCTCTCTGGGCCTTCATTTCTCCTCTATAGTAGATGTAGAGGGCAGCTTTCTTAGGGGGCCCCAAGGGCCCCTCTGGGCTGTGGTTCTGGAATCTTCTCTCACTGCAGGGACCCTGTAGGGATCCTGGGGAGGACTGAGCAGCCAGGCTGGGGCAGGGGACAGGGAATGAATGGGGAGCAGGAGGCAGGAACCCGGGGGGTCCAATCCTAGCAGGGGGGAGAGAATGGCTGAGGTAGATTGTGTCACAGAAAGGAAAACCAAACAACAGCTCGAATGGATGGCGCCCCTTCCTCACACTGACTTCTCTATTCCAGTGAAACGAGGGGACTGGCAGGGACCGGATGAAGTGGAGGACAGGCCAGTGGAGAGGGGGACCTCAGGCCTGGGAGGGATGGGGTCCTGAGCTCCTGGGTGTATGTGGGGGGTCCTTATGGGGCTGAGCTCTTTCCTGAGGGTGAGGCAGGAGAAGGTGCCTGCAGCCCTCTCCTCCGGCCCTTTAGCCACAGAGCCCTCTGACTGTTGCCGTTTCCCGTGCTCAGATGTCCTTGCAGGCAGAGGCCCTGAGGGAAGGTTTTGTAGGATGAGAATGTGGTGGGTGGGGATGGAATAAGGTCCAAAAATGTGGCCCTGGCTTCCCCAAGAGCCTGAAGCCACGCCTCAGCCTGCCAGCTCTGCCTCCTCGTTCCTATTCCCTGGTTCCCTGGGCATCTCCTGGAGCTGTAAGGACTCCCAGCTCCTGGGGAGGAGATTTTTAACAGTTCCTTCTAGGATGCTGGAGAATGGGGCAGCCGGATGGGCCATTCTAGGACACTGGGGAGTAAAACAACTTGCCATGGGTGACCCTCATGTCATCCCTGAGCCTCAGTTTCCTCCTCTGAAAGATGGGTTGATAACACCTCTCTTGTAGGGATGTTTCAAGCAGGGGGGCATTTAAGAGAAACCACATGGGGTGAAAACTCCTGGCACAGTCCGCCCTGGAGAAACGATCAGCAGGATCTGGGACCACATCCTCAATGCTCCCACCTTTGACGTGTGGGTCACTGGCCATGGAATCCAGTCTCTGAAGACAGATTTGGGCAGAGGACAAGGAGGACAGTTGAAGCCACCAGAGGGGGTCTGGGTCAGCCTTGGGCTTCCCCCACCACCCAGCACCTTCAGGCCTGGTTCCTGAGGCTTCTTAGAGATCAGAGAAGTAGGAGAAAGAAGGAAAAGCATTCTTGGCGCATTGGTGAGAGGATGCACACACCATCTCGGCCTGTGTGGGGGTCTGTGCAGTTGCCTGTGTGCCAGGGGGTGAGGTGACTTGCGTCACGGGTGTGATGTGTGCTTGTGTATATGTGTGAATGGGGGCAGTCCTGCCCTCTCTGCCTTTGGGGTCAACTTGCACCCTGAGCATGGCCCCATCCCTGCATCCTCAGCAAATTCACTGTCACCCGTCACTATCTGATGGGACAGCCAGGAGTCTGGGACCTCATGAGACTAGCCACTACTCTGGGCCTCAGTTTCCCATCTATAACCCAAGGGAGGCTGAATCAGAGAGGGCTAAGTGCCCCTCCAATTTGCATAGTCTAGGACTCTCATGGTCCACCTCATGCCCACCCCAGGTCTACATCTGTCCTTAACATCACCAGCTGTGCCCTTGCAGTGAACGCACCTAGGTTGGCCTGGGGGTGTGGGAACATGGCGGGGGGAGGGTGCGGGGGGACAGGTTCCAAGCTCTGCTTAGAGGCTCTGTCGCCTCACCCTACAGAACCCCTACTCCCATACTCCCCCACCCTATTCAGGACTGGTTGTCCCAAGTGGAGAGGGGGGCCCTGGGTGGGTGGTCTCATGGGCACCCGAGGATGTTCAGGCCCTGGGAATGGAGGGTTGTCAGGTGTGAGGGAAAACAAATCAGTTTTCCATCTGCCGCCCCAGGAAGCTGCATCTGCAGGGTGGTTGAGAGCCGAGATTCATGTCACATCCCCAGAGCTAATTTTTTCCAGCTGGAAACCACTTGGCAGTTGAAATGGCTCAGGTGTTCTGAGGATGATTTCCTTTTGGGAAGGTGGCTGTGGAGCAAGGTGGACAGGGGCACAGAACTCCTATAAACCCCAGAAGTCTAGAACTGGGATACCCATTCCTAGAATGTTCCACTCGTGTGTGGTTCTAGAGCCCCCTCCCCCACCATTATGGCAGGAGCTTCAATCCTCCAGAGCAGAGCAGCAGCGCTCCAGTGCCCTCACCCTTTAAACAGAATCCAGATCAGAGTGACTCCCTCAGGGATGTCCTCTCCCTAGGACGTTTTATCAGTGATGTGTTCTAGAACTTAATCTAGAACCGGCAATGTCTCTCTAGAACAATTCCTCTGCTAAATGTGCTAGAACCTCATCTATAATTGAGACTAGACAGAGTATCTCCCTAGACATTTTATCTGTTGTATTCAAGACCTTTATCTAGAAGAAATGCTCTAGATGCTCATCTAGAACAAAGAATGGCTCCTCGAAACATTTCACCTGAGGTGTCTGGAACCTCATCCATAATAGAGCCCATTAACAAAAAGTGTCTCCTGAGGAGTTCACTTTGGGAACATTCTCTACACTCTGGATGGAGGGTTCCCCTCCCTCAAATCTGTGGCCCTCATGCTTCTGCCAGCCTGGACCCCTCAGATGTCTCCGGGTTCTTTCTCCTGTCCAGCTCCAGCACTGTCAGCCCCCCACCCCCAACTCCCCACCCCACCCCAACTCCCTCCTTCAATCCCCCTCTTGCCCAGGCTCCAGACTTTGGACCTCACAAGAACTGTACCAGCCTTGTCCACCAGACACTCCCACCTCACCCCTCATCTTCCTTCCATGGCCTCCTCCCTCCTTCTCAGAGATCACGTCCCACCACAGAGGCAGCCCACCCCCACCCCCCTGAGGAGCACAGGGCCTAGGTCATGGACCCCAGACAGTGTCCTTTCTCTGGTGGGTCCACAGGGGGTGACATGTGGGCACCTCCAGGCAGGGGAGAGGGGTGGGGCCGCCTGGCACCAGACATGAGGTGGAGGCCTCCATGAAGCGGGTCAGCTCACGAGGAGTGTAGCACCAGTTGATTCCCTGGGCCCTGGTTCTGGGGAGTTTTGGAAATGGGCCACAGGGCTGAAAACAGGGCCTAGGTCTGGGGCCTCCACAGGCTGCCCCCTCCCCTGAAAGAACCCAATGGTGGGGCCACTCTACCCTTGGACCAACAGATCCACTCCCCCTTAGCCTGGTGGCCCTGAAATTCTGGGCTCAACACTGTGGTCGATGTGGGGTCAGCCAAAGCTTGTCCCTTTTTGGGGGGGCTGTGGCCTACACCGTGGTCTCGTACTCCAGCAGCTCCTGGGAGATCCCCACGCTCCGGTACTGCAACCGGGGTGTGCTGGGTGAGGAGTACTCCAGCGCCAAAATGGTCTTCCGGAGCCGGCGGTCAATAAAGTGAGCATCCCACGCAGGGTACTTCTTACGAGGCAGGTCAATCCGAATGACAGGCCCCTCTGTCCGCAAGGTGCGGGCCACTGGTGTGGGAGGCAAGCCAGGCCGCACCTGGAAGACAGGTGGCGTGGGGGTCCCGGCACGCTCGCCTCCCACTGAGGCCCCTTCCCGCTCCGCGCCTGTAGTCCTCGGCAGGGACCTCGGGGGACTGGTGACAGCATCGGCTGGTGGGCCGCAGGGCCCTGGGGACTCAGGGCAGATGCAGCCTGGTGCCTGGGTACCCAGCATGGGCCCGTTGGGGTGCAGGAGACAGTAGTAGACACACATGAAGAATATGCCCAGCGCGAAGCTGGAGGCCACCACACAGACCAGGATAAGTGAGCGAAAGTCGGTGGCGAAGTTGCGGCTGGAGTACCAGAAGCCGGTGAGCGCGGCGTTCTCCAGCAGGATGATGCAGTAGTAGAGGGTCATGCGGCGGCGGCTGCGGCCCTCCTTGACGTTGAACCAGCAGAAGATGTAGATGATGCCCACCACCATGTTGTAGATGATCTCTTCCCACTTGGACATGCAGAAGTCTGTCTCACCCTGGATGACCCAGAAGGTCATGACGCACCAGTGGGCCACAATGAAGATGCCAAAATAGAGCTTGTAGACGCTGGCGAAAAGCGCAAAGGCCAGGCTGCGGGCGGCGATGGTGAACAGGTGCCACAGCACCTGGGCCACAGCACCCTTGTAGGACAGCGGCCGCTTGTCATCCCTCGAGTCCCGCAGCACCTTCTGGTAGGAGGCCAGCGTCCAGGCCAGAGACACGAGGGAGGCGGAGGTGGAGAGGGCTGCAGAGACAGGGTGGGGGTGGGGTGGGCGGGTTAGGGGGTGGGTCTGGGTAGGGGTCTGGGGAGAGGGGGAGGGTTCTGGGTCAGGAGCTGGGTTCTGAGGAGGTGTGAGGGGAGGGTCTACAAATCAGGAGGGGTGTGAGGAGGGTCTGGGTGGGTGGTCTTCCAAAGCAATTTCTGGGGGTGAGAGGGGGCGGGACTGGGTACTTCCGCAGAGGTGGGAGCACAGAGGGAGAGGGAAGGGGGGTCATTTGGGACTCCATAATGGGCAGGTCCAGGTCTCTAGCATGGGGTGGTAGGGTTCAGGGGTCTTGGTGGGTGGGGGAAATTAGGGTCCAGGACTCTGGGAGTAGAAAAGGAGGTGAAGAGTAGGGGGGTCAGGATTAGGGCATGGAGGGGCCAGGAGGGGACTATTAGAAGCTATAGGCCACCAGGATGAGACTGGGCTGTGGAGAGGGCTGGCCAAGCTCAGCACAGCTGAGGGCATGGGAAGAAAATCCAGGGTGGGAAGAGTTTTGATTGGGGCCCAATATCCTGGGCAAGGGATCCCCAGGGAGCCAAGAGGGGGTGACAGAGTCTTTCCAGACATGGAGGGTGGGTTGGGCAGTGTCTGGGTGGGAGGACCATGGGGAGCTCCAGGGAGACTGGAGGCATGGTTTTTCTCTGTCACTGAAGGGGTTCACCTGGTCTGTGGAGTTAGGGAAGGGGCAAAGTGGGGGGTGGGTGCATGGGGACCAGGACCAGGCCTGGGCGGAGTCCCTGGGAGGTTGAAGAGCAGTAACAGGGTGGATGCACAGGCTCTCTGGAACCCTTTGGTCATTGGACAGGTCAATGAGGCAGGGAGTCCCCAGAGGGTCTGAGGTGTGGTGATAGTGTGAGGGCCTCTTTGGACTTGGCAGAAATGGGGTCTGGTCTGCCCTGGCAATGGGACGGGAGGAGGGTAGGAGGGGGGAGCGCCCGGGGCGGGGAGGCCTGAGAGGAGGAGACGGGGTGGAGGGGCCAGGTCTCTCCTAACACTGAGGGTAAGTGGGCCATTGGAGGGCACATGAGCGTCCCAGAGGCCTGGAGGGTGGTGAGAGTAGAAGGGGCGGGGCCTCCAAAACCCGGACAGTGAGCGGGCGGGGTTGGGGGAGGTTGGGGGCTACACGGGGCGTCCCCAGGGTGCCTGAAGCGGGGAGAGTGGACAAGTGGGGCCGCCAGGATACTGAAGGTGAGCGAGCCCTAAGCGGGCAGGGGCGCAGGGCATCCCCAGAGCCCTGGGGCGAGGGTGCAGGGGGCGGGGCTCACCCGGCAGCAGGTCGGGCTCGCCGCCGCGGTGCACCAGCAGGCTGAGCTGCAGCACGAGCTGCGGCGCGCTGCGCAGGAAGGTCTCCAGCAGGCGCAGCATGCTCACGTCGGCGCTCTCGAACAGCATCCGCCAGTAGAAGTGACGCCGCAGCCGCTCCCCACGCCAGCGGCTCTGCAGCCCCAGGTACATGGCGTGCAGGTACCTGCGGGAGGGACGCCGTGCTCAGGCTCCCGCGCGCTCGGCCCCCTCGCCCCCCTCCCAGCCCACCACTGGCCCCCAGCAAGAGCGAAAGGCGAGCGCGCAGTGTGTATTCCCTCGCTGCGCTGACCCTCTTTCCTCAGCTGTAAATGGGCCTACTGAAAGGATCACCTCCCCGGGCTGCTGTTGGGGAGCTCCGAATGGCCTCCTTAGCTTAAAGCACTGGCACAGAGTAAGCCCTTAATACAGCACCGTCCTCATCATTACTGCCAGGGCAGGTTGGGGCCTGCTTTCTGTGCAGGGTTCCTGACACCTCACAGCGCACTGAGCTTACCGTAGCCCTATGATTATCCCTATTTTATAGAAGAGGAAACTGAGACCCAGAGAGGTATGTCACTTGTCCAAGGTCACACAGCTAGAAAGCAGTGGAACCAGGATTCAAACCCAGGCAGCCTGGCCTCAGGGCCCATACTCTAACCATTAGGCAACACTGCCTCTCACTGTACGCCATAAGCCATAAAGAGTTCATCCACACAAAGGTTCCTTCAGGGACAGTCCCTGGTGCCAACCCCCCGTTCTGTTGCCACCAGCAGCTCCCTGGGCTGTTCTTCAGACCCACCACTGAGTGACAGTTCTCCCCACAGGGCCCAGGGAAGCTGCTCACAGATCCCCTGGCATGGAAGATTTTGCTGCTCCTCTTGGGCCTCTTCTCCTATCAAACCTCATGGCTCCAGCTGCCCTGTACAGGTCACAGATTCCAGCTCACAGCGCTCTCCCTCACCGCTGGGCCTTTGCACCTACTGTTCCCTCTGCCTGGAACAACACCCTGCCCTGTCCCCCAACCCCACCCCAGTCCCAAACCTGGATAACTCTTGCATTTCTTCCAAGGCTCACCTTTTAAACATGACTGTGTCCAGGAAGCCTCTGCTTACCACCCTCTACCTGGGGTAGGGGCCTCTCCCAGGCTTCCTGTAACCCAGCACTTGTCACAGTGGGTTGTAACTTCCTGGTTATGCATCCATCCCCCCCAGATGGTGAACTCCGTGAGGATGACTGGGTCAGCTTGCTAACTGCTGTACCTTCGGTTCTTAGCACACAGTAGGTGCTCAGTCTGTATTGGCTAAATGAATGAATTCGCACACGATCACAAGTTTGTTTAATTGCACGGAACTCTGGTAACCCTGCAGAGGGTATGGAAGGGATTCTTAAGTCCTGAGTTCAATTCCTGACTTTGCTTCTAATTTCTTGTGTGATCTTGAGCATGACCCTCTCCGAGACCTCGTTAATCCCTCCCAAGGTGGCTGTGACGATTAAATGGATGAGAAGATACTTTGTAACCCTAAAGTGCAGTGCCCATTAGGGTGACAAGAGACCTGTCCACGCAGATCTCTAGGTCTGATTTCCCCTCTGCTCTGGTTCCTCGTCCAGCAGCTCTGCCCTGGCTGTTGCAGCCACAGACCCTGCCCCTCCCAACCTCCCAATTCTCTGATTCAGGGGCAGGCATAGAGAGGGCTCCTCTAGACGTGATCGCCCCGGAAACAAGGGGGGAAAATCCCAACAGATCTAGTGACCCTATTGCCTGAATCCAAAATTGGGAAACCAGGGATTGGGGGTGGGGGGATCTATTCCCAGATGTGAAGTGCTGGCATTGCCAGGATGTTGTTTGGGGACCAACTGTATTCAACTGTGTGTTGCCAGCCCAAGGAGGAACCACAGTGCTCCCTGGAATTTGGGATCAGCAGCTACCCAGAGTTTCCCCAAATGAGTATCCTAGTCTTAGCAATGGTGTGGCCCTCTCTGGGACTCACTTTCTTATCTGCCAACAAGAGGGATGGACTTGATGACTCGGAGATCCTTCCAGACCCAAACTCGCCTCCCAAAATGTGGCTGGAAATGCCCCATTTAGGGCTCTTCTCCCCATCCCTGGGTCTTTCCAGCACAGTTGATGGTGTAGACATACCCTCAACATGACACAGTATGGGACTGGCAGCTGGGAGGGGGAAGAGGCCTGTTCCCTCAGAAGCTGACTCGAGAAATGCAAAGGCTCCTACGTCTGACTCTCCCGTCCGATGCTAGAATTCCATCAGCACTTTACACCCTCTGCTGGCATGCTTCCCAGGATAGGGAGTCCCCATGTCCTGAGGCAGGGCCTTCAGCTTCTGAGCAGCTCCAGGGCTGGGTCATGTTTCTCCTGATGAGCAGAAATTTGTCTCCCTGTATCTTCCATTCGCTGGCCCTGCCTATCCCCCACATAAGGATCCTTGCAGCCAGAATCATTCATTCACATAGCAAGTGCATTTTGACCACTTGCTATGTGCCAGGCTGTGCTCTTAAGTATCCCACAGTCCCATGGAAGAGAGACAAGATAAGAGCTGAAACAGATGCTTTAAGATGCTGTGGAACCCAGAGAACAGAGGGGTAACTTTAGCTGGGGGAGAGGGTCAGGCAAGACTTCCTGGAGGAGGAAACATTTGGTCTCAGTTTTAAAGCATGGGCAGACATTTGAAGGCCCACAGGAGGTGGAAGGGCATTCTAGGGGGAAGAACCAGCCAAGGCAAACGCATAGAGGCATAGAGGCAAGAGAGAACATGGCCTTTTAGGGGAATGGCCAGTGGTTTGCTGGGCCTGGAGGGGAGGGTTTTCACGGGCAGGGGCATAAGAAGACTAGAGGTGTGAAGGGCATCAAATTCTGGACTGAAGAGTTTATATTTTATTCTAAATCTGAATTCTATCCCAGAATCAGGGGTGATGTGATCAGCTCAGTGGCTTAGAAAGCGCACTCTGGAGGCTGGCTTGGAGGAAAGCCCGGAGAGGCTGGGATTTGGTCCAGGCCTGAAATGACAGGGCACAGAGGAGACACAGAGAGCACAGCTGAAGATGGCCAGAGGTAGGAGTCTGGGGGAGAGACCAAGATGGCTCCCAGAGCTTCTGAGGGGCCCAGAACACAGACCACCTTTCTGGGCCTCCATCTCCCCCTGACCCCATTCCTGTGGCTCTGGCTTTGAACAGGAAGGAAGGACCAGCTGGTCCAACATGAAGGGGCCTGGGGAGTTGGGGGAGGGCAACACCCTGGAAGTTTCTCTCAGGCTGGAAGACCATCTGTTTCCTGGCGCAGGTCAGCATGAGGGAGGCCCCGGCCCGGCCAGCATCCATCACCACCTGACAGGCTGCCTGCCCACCTCCCCGCCCACTCCTGCCCCCTCCTCTGCCAGCTCCAAGGCCCCACACCCCAGCTAACCGCAGACAAAGGACTCACCCAGGCCAGGGCAGCTGTGGGCTGGAGCGGGGCGGGTGGCTGGGGGACACGTGGGAAGAAAGGAGGGCTCTGAGTCCTAAGGACGTGGGGTCAGCAGGGAGTGTGGAAAGACCACACCACAGTCTGGGGATGAAAGGGCCTGAGTTCGGCCTCTGCCCCTTTTGGCAACAGGACCCAAAACTGTGGCTGTTCCTTCTAGCCGGCACTAATGCTCGCTGCCAAGGGCCTGCAAGCTTTTTATGGGCCTAGGAAAATGTTTGAGGCCTGGAAAAAAAAAATTGGCTCCAAAACACAGGGAAAAACTGCAGAATCAAAATTAATAAATGTTTAATTAAATGTCTGCAAAACAGAACACGATATCAGCCAGTCAATTGTAATTTGGCTTTTATCTGGCTATATATAATTTACATTTGATGTCTGATGTGGCTGCATTTTAATATGCTTGATAGATGTGGGGCCTATAAAGGTCTTAAAACAGCCTTGCCCAGGACGTGCAACCTAATTTCCCTGGGCCTCAGTTTTACCTTCACCAAAAAGGGGCCAGTACTCGCCATCCTGCCTACATCACAGCCACCAGGGTGAAGATCAGAAAGGCAAGATGGTAATATGCTGGGCTTGTGGGTTTCCTGCCCTGCCCTGTCCTGGACTGCTGTGTGGCCTTGGGTAGTCTCTCTGCCTCTTTGAACCTCATTTTCCTCCTTGTGAACATTTGTAAACTGTAGAGGGATGTGCATATAGAGAGAGAGAGCATATGCTAGGTGGAGGCCTCTGGCTCTCCTGATCACCAAGTAGCCCCTCTTGAAACCTCCTCCAGGAAGCCTACCCTATTCCACTCCATTTGAAAGGAAGTTGGAAGAAGCTAATCTTTTTTTCTTTTTTTTTAAAGGAAGATTAGTCCTGAGCTAACTACTGCCAATCCTTCTCTTTTTGCTGAGGAAGACTGGCCCTGAGCTAACATCCGTGCCCATCTTCCTTTACTTTATACGTGGGACACCTACCACAGCATGGCTTTTGCCAAGTGGTGCCATGTCTGCACCTGGGATCCGAACCGGCGAACCCCGGGCTGCTGAGAAGCGGAACATGCGCACTTAACCGCTGGGCCACCGGGCCAACCCTGGAAGAAGCTGAGCTTTACCACAAATGGGACCGATATCACCCAGAGAAGGATGCTCCATTTCAGGGAAAGGAATCCAGACGTGGGGGTCTGCTCTTCTTCAAAACGCATCCCCAGGCTGTCCATTCTCTCCACTGCCACCACTCTGGTCCTGGCCATCGTCATCTTTTGGCTTCTTGGTGGGCTCTCTGCCTCCATTCCTGCCCCTCTGCAGTCCATTCTCCACATGGCAACCAGTGGGGTATTTTTAAAATCTGTCACATCATGTCATTCTCCTTCCCCAAACCTTCCAAGGGCCTCCCATCACACTTGGAACAAAATCCAAGCTTCTCCTTTTGGCTTGCAGGCCTTAAACCATCTGGCCCTGCCTGTTTCTCTCTCCTCATCTCAGACTTCTTTTCCTTTTGTTCCCAGCACTCCAGATGCCCTGGGGGTTCCTGGAACCCAGTGAAACTTGTTCCTGACCCAGGACCTTTGCACATGCCACTTGCTCTGCCTGGAACCCCCCTTCCCCAGATCCTCCTGTGGCTGGCTCCTCACCAGCTCCAGCATCACCTTCTCAGAGAAGCCTTTCAGGCCACCCATCGCATGTCATCCCCTCCACCTTTGTCAAATCACTCTTGTCTACCACATTGCCCTGTCTTATTTTCTTCTTAACATACACTATCCAGTAATCTTACTTATCAATTTACACATTTATTTTCTATTTTACCACTGTAGCTCCATGAGGGTAGGGACCTTGTCTGTCTTGGTCACCACCGTGTCCCCAGTATTAGCACATGTAGTCGGCACTCAATAAATATGTATTGAGTGAATAAATGTGAGTGTGTGCATGTGTCTCCCTCCTGACCTTGGAAGCCCTGGGGCTTCTCTGCCTGACTTTGCATAAAGCCAGGACATCTCACGGGCAACTCCTATCCTCACTGACTCATTTGTGTACTTCCTCCTCCAGGAAGCCTTCCCTGATGTTCCTCAGCCTGGTTGGGCCTCCCCAACTCTGACAGCTCCCATCCTTAAGCTGCCTGAGGCTGGCATGAGCTGGGAGCTAACAGACAGCTTCTACCACCCATATTACAGGTGAGGAAACAGAGGTGCACAGAGGTCGACCTTGGATCTAATTTGCTGACTCCCAGTCTTGTGCTCAGAGAAAAAGGATGTCCAGGGAGAAATTGGAAGAGCAGATAAATGTGTATTGTTGAGGGTGGGGTTAGGAGCAAAAAAGCCAAGCCTAGAGAGGAGAGAAGCCAGCAGTTAGGGTGTGAAATCTCTCCTCTCAAGGACCCAAAAAGCTCTCTCTTCTGGACCCCATTGTCTCCACGAGCAGGCAGCAGGGGCAAGAGATGGGCAGAGCTCATTCCTTTCTCCCCGAGTGGCTGCCTTTGTGATCCAGGAAACTCCCAGCATCCCCCAGAGTTGGGGGCCCCTCTCTAATTGGCAGAAGGAAGAGAGAAAGATGAGGGGATCCCATGGCCCTGAGAAGCCAGGAAGCCTCTGGGCCCGGCATCTGGGTCCCTGTCTCTCTCCTGTTCTTTGTTGCGGGGTCACCCTGAGTCTCTGGTACTAGGCTGGGTTTCTGGCCTGGGCCTGTTTCCATGCAGACGGTAAGACCTGGGCTCGTGCCTGGACCCGTCCCTTTCTCTGCCCTCAATCTTGGATCACTGTCTCTGTCTGTGGCTCAGATCAGCCTGTCATTGTGTCTACCCCTTGAATGCAGGGTCAGCCTATGTATTTATCTGTTCCTCAGTTACTGTCAGTCAGTCAATCTATTTGTCTGTCAATCAGTCTCACCCTGGGACCCTGGGTCAGTCCACCTGTCTGTCCCTTGGACTGTGGGTCACGTTGTCTCTCTGTCTGTCTGTTAGTCAGCCTAAACCTGGGGTCCTAGGTCAGCCTGTCTGTCTGCTCTTAGAAGCTAGGAACGTCGTTCTGTCTGTCCCTTGGATGTCAGGATAGCCTGTCTGTCCCCTTGGATTCTGGGTCTGCTTTTTGGTCTGTCTGTCTGCCTTTCAGTCTCTAGGCTGCTTGGTTCATCTGCTGGTCTGTTGCTCAGCTCGTGGCTCAGCGTGCCTACCAGTTTTCCGGCCGTCCTCCCCTGCCTGCTCCTCCTCTCCCCAGCTCTGGGTCTCTCTCTGTCTGTCTGTGTCTCTCACATCCTCAGCTCCTCCATCTGTCGGTCTCGGCGTTTCCGAGTGTGTGTTCTCGCCCCTCTCCACTCCCCCTCACAGCTCTGGGCCAAAAACACAGCAGCTTCCAGCGGCTCCCCCGCTCCATCCAGGAACCACCCCCACCCTGGCCAGCTCTCCGGTCTCCAGCGTGGGCCAGGCCCGCAGACCTCTGGAGGGTGACCAGCAGGGAGCTGGGCAGGCAGAGCTGAGGGGAAGGAGCTGGACACCCCATACCAGCCGAGCCCATTACCGCTCTGCAGGTCCGGAGGGGGACAGTGTGCAGGTGTTAATAATAATGGTAGCTCACATTTATCGAGCACTAACTGGATCACAGACTGTGCTAAGCCTTTTTATACATATTATCCATCCCTCAGAGCAAATCTTTGAGGTGGGTACTATTATCATCCTCATTTTACAGATGAAGAAACTGAGACCCAGAAAGGGACTAGGACTTGCACCAAGTCAAACAGCAAGTTAGGGCCAGACCTGGGACCCAGACTTGGCTCTCCACGGGCACCTGCGCCAGAGAAGGGATGGGCAGGTCAACAAGTCTCATGCCCGTTCCGTCCCCCAGCTGCCCACCACGGCAGCTTCGCTTACCTGGAAGGCATGCAGTAGGGCTGCCACGGAGGACCCATGTTGGACAGAGTTGGACCTAAAAGCTTTGCCTGGGATCATGTGGGTTTAGAGAAAACATACCATATTGGAGAGTGAGGGGGCCCAGGCTCAAGTCTTTCACTGGACTTTCTGGGAACATCCGACCCTCTGTGGGCCTCAGTCCTCCTCTACAAAAAGGGCCCAGGTAACCTGACCCTCACCCTCCCCAAGGACTTTTCCTCAGGCCCATCCTTCCCCCCATCCAGTTCTGAAAATATTAAGGCCCAGCAGCTGTGTCCTGAACCCAAGCGCTTCTCTCCACCCCGGTGTCACCACACTGGTCCAGGCCACCCAACTCCAAGCAGCAGCCCCTCCGTTCCCCCGGTCTTCTTCCTTCCGTCCGTGGCCTCTTAGAGTTTATTCTTCACCCAGCAGCCTGAGGGATCCTGTGAAATCCTAGGTCAGGTCGTGCCAGTCCCCACTGCCCTTAGACTAAAATCCCCACCACGCCTTTGGAGGCCCAGTGCGATCCAGTGTGTGTCCACGTCTAGGACCTCATCTCCCTCCGCCCTCCCCATCTTGCACCTTTCCAGCTGCTTCCTCAAAACCCCAAGCTCACTCCAGTCTCAGGACCTCTGCCTGGAAAGGGTTTCCCCAATGCCTGGCAAATTCTCATTCTTTCCATCTCAGCTCAGTGTCACCTCCTCAGAGAGCCCTGCCCAGATCCCCCTTCCAAAGCACTTCTACCCACCCCTCTGATCACTTTCTGTCACGTTACCTTGTTTTCTTTTCTTAGTAACACATATCACAACCGGAAATGGTCTAGTTTACTTGCTTGCATATTTATCGTCTGTCTCCCCAATGGTGTGGGGACCATGGCCATCCTGTTCTCTGCTATGTCCCTGGTGCCTGACACATAGTTAATGTTCCACACATATTTGTTTCTTGAACAAGTGGATGGATGAAGAGTGTGAATGTACTTTATAAGCTCCCCGAGGAAAGGTGGTCAAGGGCAGAGGGAAAGGACCCAGGCTCCGGAGACTGGGAGACCTGGGTTCAGATTCTGGCTTCCTCATTTACTCTCTGTGTGGTCTTGGGCAAGTTGCTTCCCTCTCTGAAGCCCTCGGCACAATGCCCACCTTCCAGGGTAGCTATGATGTCAGAAGGTGGTGATATGTACACAGTGCCCGTCCAGGTGCTGGGCACTCAACCAATGGGAGGTTATAAGGAGTCGTGTGGCTCTGAGGTCCCAGCAGGAAGAGGAGGCCTTGTCATTCTAGTGTAGTTTCTGGTAGAACTGAGGTCCACTCCTGGGCTGGCTGTCCCTGTGCCACTAAATTTGACTCCCCAGGAGTCAGAAGGTCAGAGGGCTCCCTTTGGGGCAAGTTCACAGGGCAGAGTCTTCTTTCGGGTCTCCGCCCTCTCTCTAAGAATAACTGCTACTCATCGAGGACCTTCCGTATGTGCTTCACTGACATCCTCACTGCAGCCCGGTGAGGTTTTGTGGGCATTGTCCCCATTTTCCAGATGAGGAAACTGAATGTCAGAATAGAAGAGCTTCATTTGACATTTATTCACCCAGCATTTTTGAGTACCTACTATGGGCCAGGAACTGTGCTACAATGCTGGCGGACACAATGGGGAGCAAGACAGATCCAGCTCATCTGGTCCCGTCTAGTGGGGGACGTGGATACTAATTAAATCATCATGTAAACATGTAATAACAAACCTTCCATGGGCAGACATGCTCCAAACAGGGTTCTGTGCTCCAGCAGAGAGGAAGGCAGTGCTACTGGAGAAGGGCCTGGCCCAGCTCGGGGAGGCCGTGGCGGTCAGGGAAGGCTTTGCGAAGGAGGTGGCTACTGAGCCGTGATCTGAGGCAGGCACAGGAGTTAGCCAGGTGAAGGAGAGAGGGAAGGGAGTTTCCGGCAGAAGAGCGACATGGACAAAGGTCCCGAGTTGGGAGGGAGCAGTGAGTGGTCAGAAAGGCTGAGGCCCAGAGAAGGAGGTGAGAAAGCAGGAGATGAGGTGGGCCATGGTGGAGGATTTGGTCTCTATCTTAAGATGGAGAGTCCCAGAAAGGTTTTAAACAAGGGAGCCATGGGATTAGACATTTTAGAGGGAGTACTCTGGCTGTGGGGAGCAGATTGGAGGGAAGCAAGGGTGGAAGGTGGGAGACCAGTTGCCAGGTGAGAGGTGAGGATGGCCCAGGTAGAAGGGGATGGACTCTAGAGACATTTAACGGGCATTTGGACAAGTGACTTACCCAAGGTCAACAGCCAGAGGCAACAGAGTTGCATCTCAAATCAGGACTGGCTGAGGCCCCCATTTTACCACAGGGTACGGATCCAGCTGAGCCAGACCATGGGGCCCCAGATGCAATCTGTGGGTTCTTGGGGAAACTTTGGGCCCCCAGTTGTACAGCTTCCTCACCTGCACCTGCAATGTAGCCCAGGAAGCTCTTGGGGGGAATGGCCCTGAGGCCTCCTCCCCATCAGTCCTCCGCCTCCATGCTGAGCCTTCCTGCAAGGATGCAAAATGGGACCTTCCCAGGATTGGCAGCCAAATGAGTCATAAATGTCAGTAAAGAATGCGATTTTACACGTTTGGCTCCCGTTTCGCGTGGTGCTGGGAGCTGGGCTGTCTCACTCCTCCAGAAAGCCCCCTACAGAGTCACAGCGCCTCTTTTTTTGCTGGGCTAAGGCCAAATATTTCCCTGCCACTAATTTTAGGCTCTGGCTGAAAAGCCAAGACCCTCTCCCATCTCACCAACCACCATCAGCCCCCTGCCAGTGCTGCTTTTGCTCCCAGCAGGGAGGCAGGCAGCCCCTCTCCAGCAAAGCATTTGGTTCCCACCTCTTATGTTCTTCTCTGTATGAGTGCAGCCAGCTCTCCTCCCCTCTCTGGGCCTCACTTTCCACATCTCTGAAGTGGGTACAGAGCAGAGACTAAAACCCAGGACCCCATACTCTAGCTCAAGGCTCTCTGTCCCCCCTTTCTCTCTTTTCCTGTTATCTCTATGTCCAGTTGGGAGGTCATGAGCCAGTGAGGGAGAGGCGGTTGGATTCTAGACTCCTGATGGCATCGGAAGATACTTGGAGATCAAGGCAGGGAGAAGGCATCACTTGTATCTGCCCCTGGTCTGTGAGATCCTAGATGGCAGAGTCTGGGTGTGACATCCTAGGTGGCAGAGTCTGGGTGTGAGCTCCTAGATGGGAGAGGGGCAGAGCCATATCGTTACGAGGGACTCTGGGGAAGAATAGAGGAGTGCCCTGTCCAAAAAGCCAGCTGTCCCTCCACTCCAGCTAATTGCTGCCCTGGGAGCCTGGGAGGTCAGTGTGGTTGGTATTTCAATTTTTCAAGAATATGTAGAAATTAGGATATTTATGTCAAAACCCCCCCCCCCCAGTTTGGAAATGTTGGCAACTAATTCAAAAACTACCCTATGAATTTTAAAGAAAGTATTACTCCTTTTTTTAGGTGTGATAACAGTATTACATATTTTAGTTATATATGTTTAAAGTCTATCTTTTTAGAGACATACTGAAATATTTATGGATGCAATGATTTGATGTCTGAGATCTGCTTCAAAATAACATGGAAGGGAAATAAATGAGGAGAGGTCTAGACCAATGCTCTCCCACACCTATGCACCCTACACTGGCCACATCTGGTTATTTAAATTTAATTAAAATTAAACAAAATTTAAAATTGAGTTCCTCAGTCACGCTAGCCACATTGCAATTGCTCCATAGTCATGTGTGGCTCATAGCTACTGTTTCGGATGGTGCAGAGACAGAGCATGTCCATCACGGCAGAAAGTTCCATTGCATGGTGCCAGCCTAGGGAAAATGCAGTTGGCCAGGAGTTAATTGTTGAAGCAGGATGGTGGTACGGTAGGGGATCATTATCCTGTTCCCTCTACTTTTGTATATTTAAATTTTTTTCCATAATAAAAAGTTTCATTAAACAGTAGGGAACAAAATACTGTGTGGGCCAAACAAACACATCCTCAGGCTGGATTTGCCCTTGGGCCACTGATTCACACCCTGTGGTCTGGCAATTAAGCATCATACATACAGGCCCCAAGATAGATCCACAGACCCTTAAAGACTCTGTGGCCTTAGAGGGCACCTAGTTTATCCTCCAAACTGAAAGCAGGAGCCCCTGCTCCAGCGTTCTCGCCACTGTCAGCCACTTTTGTCTGCACACATCTGCAATATGGAGGCCGCACCCTGGGGAACAGCCTGCTCTGCTGCTGGGCAGCTTGATTGTCAGGGTGTTCTTGCTTCTATTCAGACAGATTCTGCCTCCCTTCAACCTTGGCTTGTCATCTGTCCTCACACCATCTCTGCAGCCACAGAACAAGTCTCCTCCCTTGAAAGGGGGGGTCCATGGGTGAGGGTTAGCAAGCATTAGGACCCTTGATGCCCCTCTCCTACCCACCCTCTTGTTACTAAGCAAGTAGGATAGGCTGCCAGTTGGGCCAATAGTCACAGTAGTAAATATTTTCTGAGTGTATAGTATGTAAAAGTCCTGTGCATTTATATTACCTTGAGTCATCTTTGCAAGAACCTTAAAAGGTGGGGAGTCTCACTATCCCCATTTCACAGATGAGACTAGCGCTCTGGCCGGTGAAACAACTTGCCTAGGGCACACAGCTGGGAAGTCATGGAGCCAGGAGCAGCGACAGTGCCCCAAGGTCTCGGCTGCTCTGCTCTCTTGTCCGTTCCTGGGGAAACTCATCCAGGGTTCTCAAGCTCCCAGCTGGACTCTACAGCTGGGGCAACTGAAGGCAGTGAAGCGTCTTGCTTAAGATTCTGATTTCAAAGATTCCATTCGGTTCACACGAACATTTATGGAGCACCTACTGCATACGAGAAACTTGACTTCCTCCATCTTCTAAGTCAGCCACACCTGCTTCCTCCCGGGAACTGAGCCCCAGCCTGGGCTCCCACACTGCCTTGGCGCCCCCCACATCAGCTGCAGACACAGAGCCTGCTTCAACAGACTTCACGTTCTAAGAACCTGCTATGGACCTTGCCAAAGCTGGCTGGGTGCAAGGCCACCAACAGCAACAGAGGATCTGCTCTGGGTCAGTCACCATGGGGGACAGAGAGAAGAAAGGATGAGGCCTCAACTTTCCAGGCGCTTGGAATCTGTTGGGAAAACCAGCCAGGTGGGCAGAGGATCACACCAGAATATGATCAGGTCTGTGGGGCTGCAGAGGAATCGTGCCCAGGGGGGATGTCTGAGAGGAAGAACCCAGAATGTTAACAGTGGGTACTTTATATGAAAATAAAAATTTAAAAATACTTTTCTGAATTTTTTTTCCTTCTTCCCAGAGGAATTCATGATTGATTGTTTTGTAAGAATACACTTAACTAGCAGAAGGCAGTATCACTCGGTGGTTACACATGTGGGCTTGGGAGCCCGACTGCATCACTTCAAATCCTGGCTTTGCTACTTACTAACTGGGAGGCTGGTACCTCTCTAGGCATCAATTTCTGCATCTGTAAAGTGGGCCGATATTGCTAGCTAATGCTAATTGATCCCTTAACCATATGCTGAGTACTGTGCAAAGATGTTCCAATATTAATTCAATAAGCCTCCACAATGGCAATTTATGTAGGAACATTGTTATCCCATTTCACAGATGAGGAAACTGAGGCCCAGAGAGATTAAGTGACTTGCCCAAGGTCACACAGCTCTTCAGTGGCAGAGCCAGAATTTGGGCTCTACAGTGCTTCTTCATCACCACACTCTCTGCTTGACAGGATTGTTGTAAAGAGGAATGATCTAATCTAAGTCTCTATAAATGGCAACTATACTTTTCAGTAATATCTGACTGTTTAAAACCAGGTGAATGTATACCTGTATTTCTTGGTTAATTAAAAATCAGAGTAAAATCTTCAAGCAATACAGGAAGTATCTAATGAGTAAGTGGAAATCTCCTCGAACCCCACCTCTCCACCCCCGGAGATAATGAGTGAGGGGAGTCTTCTCCCTTTTCTGTGCTGCCCAAGGTTTCAACAAGAGCATAGAGCTCCTTTATAAACAGACAAAACAATCAAGCGATTTCCACTTTAGATTAAAAACAACAATTTGCCCGATTGAGAGAGCGGGAGGTGGGTCTTGGGGGTGGAGAGGGGCATGTGTTGGGTTTGCTCAGGGAAAGCTCCTCTGAGGAGGTAGCGTTTGAGCTTGGCCTTGAAGGATGTGCAGAATTTCGCTGGGAGGAGAACGGGACAGGGTGTTGCTGGAGGAAGGACTGTAGCAGCTGCTCAGAGGCATGAAGGAGAGGAGTGTGCGGCTAGTGTTTGGGGGGCCAGAGCAGTGAGAAGATGAAAGCGGGAGAGGCAAAGGGCCTCGATGCCAGGCTAAAGCATTTGGACTCACTTGAGGGGCAGAGGGCAGCCAGGGCCAGGCCTCTGGCTCCAGAGTGGCAGAGTCAGCCCCGAGCTTTAGAACTATGGCGACTGCAGGTGGAGGCGGGATGGGGTGGGGTGGGGGGAACTGGAGGCCGATAGGATTTCCCAGAGGAGGAATTCCGAGGCCCTAACAAAGGCAGGGTGGTGAATGGAGAGGCCAGAGTAGATCCCAACCCATCCTCTTTCCTCTCCCCGGGGTCCTTCGCCCCAGCTGCCGGGGGTTCAAAGCCATTTCCTGGCAGCCCTCCCTCCTGCCCCTAGGGCTTCTCCTGTGTGGTCTTTATAGATCAAACGGGGGACGCTGGGCCCCACTGCCGCCGCTGTGTCTGTTAGGAGCAGCTCTAATGGCCGGTTGCTGCCGGATGAGGGGGGCAGTAGGGGTGGAGAGCATCCTGGAGAGGGGTCTCCCAGGAGGGGCGTGGTGAGGCCACACTGGAACAACCCTGCAAAGTCAGAGTTCACGGGGTTGAAAACTTGTTTCAGCTGAAGGACTATCAAAACAAAATCTTAGACACGTAACCAACATATCAAAAAAGAGAAACTCAGAGATACTCAGGTTGAAATGATGGTGAGAGGGCTGTGATATATGGTATCACATGATGGAATCGAATCCATGACCCGTTTTATAAACAATAATACAAACAGTAACAGCTAATGAGAATTGAGCACTTCCTATGTTCCAGGCACTGTCCTAAACACTATCTATACAGTATTTAATATACTACTTCCCCAAGCCTTATGTGATTAGGATGTCCATTTTGCAGATGAGAAAACCAAGGCACAGGTGAGTCATGCCATTTGCCCCAAATCACAGAAAGTGGCAGACACAGGATGTGGCTGATTCTAGGGTAAGAGTTCCTAACCATTATCTCTCCGGCCCCAGTGGGGAAACTGACCACAGAAGAAAAGACATCCTGTCTGCTCTGCCCCAGACAGATCCTGCCCTGGCTGCTACCACCCTGGTCCAGCCCCCAGATTCCCTCCCCTGGATCATCGAGCATCCTCCTCGTGGGTCTCTAGGCTTACCCTGGCCTCCCTGCAGTCTATAGTCCATCCAGCAGCCGCAGCACACATTGTCAAATGTAAGTCAAGACCCTGTTCCTCCTCTGCTCAAATCCTCTTGGGCTCCCACTTCATGCAGAGGGAAAGCACCGGTCCTCCCTGGGGCCTGTGAGGCCCTGCATGATCTGGCCCAGCCAACCTGTCCGTCATCCTCTCCTACACCCCGCCCTCTGTTCCTGCCACATGGTCTCCTCCTCCCTCTTCTCCCTCCCTTTGCCTGGAACACCCTTCCCGAGACCTCCACACAGCTCGCCCTTGCCTCGTCCACTGCCTACATACCACCTCCCTGCCCTGACCACCTTATCTCAAAAAGACACACCCTCCTCCCTGGGACTCTGTAGCTCCCTGCCCTGTTTCCCTTTTTCCATGGCACTTACCACTATCTGACCCATTATATTTTATATTATGTATATGATACATATTATATTTTATTTGTGTATTGGTTTCCCGCATCAGACTATTGAGCTCCACGAGGGCAGCGACTTTCTCTCGTTGACAATTCTATTCCCAGCATTTAACTCAGTATACAGTATATGGCACGTATACCTGGTATACATGAGGCGCCCCATAAATACTTGCTGAATGAATGACTGAAGATTACATGAACAGCAGCCATGTCCCTGTGGCTTCAGGGGCCTCCGAGGCCCTCTTGCCCTCCTGCTCCCTCCCCGGCCACCTGCTCAGTGAACAAACCTCCTTCTGCAGGAATAAAGCCCAGGCTGAGGGCACTAATCACTGCCAACAGTTCTGAATACTTGAAGATGGGACCAGTCCTTTGCAAAATGCTTGGTACACATTATCTCATGAAACCCTGAAACGAGCCAAGTGGTGGTGCCATTATGGTCCCTAGTTTACAAGAGATGAAACTCAGGCACAGAGCGATTATATGGCTTGTGAAGATCACATATAGGAAGTGGTAGGGTCAAGATTTGAACTGAGGACATTTAAATCCAGAGTCCACGCTCTTAACCATTACGCCAAGAATATAGTTTCCTGGAGAGGAGACCCAGAGCCTGACTTTCACACCAGGCAGGTCACTAATTCATTTCAGAACTTCTCTTGAGTGCAGGGTTGTGAGGAGGCAGAGGGAGCAGTGCTGGGGCCTAGATATGGAGGGGGTATTAGAGGCAGTGCCTTCAAAGCCCAGTGTGCCTCTCTCCCTCCCTCTCCATTCCGGGGTCCCGAGATTCTGACAGCCTGGGAGGAATCCCATGCCAGATCATCTCCCACTAATTGGCTTAGCAAACCATGCTTATCTGGGCAAAGCTGGAGCCCAGTGAGTTCAAGATTAGGGATAGCAGGATCTATGGCTTACCGCTCTGCTGCCCACAGGGTCAGAGGAGACAGGGTGAGGACTTTAATTGGCTTAACAGCCCTGAGTGGCTTAACAGCTCAGAGGGTCAGGGTAGAGGGGTGGGGAGGGATGAAAACATAGGTTGGTGCCCAGCCTGCAGCCAGCTTCATGTCCCACCAAAGGATCTGTGTGCTCTTCTCTCAGGGATCAATCTGCCTCTGCCGGGGCCATTGCTCAGGGTGCCCCCAGTGCAGCCAGTGTGCTGGTCCAGGCATGGAGCTTGGGCTCGTGAACTGGACAAAGCTGTGCTGGCACCTCACCTCTCCCCAACTTCCTCAGCGGCTGACCTTGCACAAGTTACTCGACTTCTCTGAGCCTCACTTTCCTGTCTGATAAATGGATATGTCAACTGTCACCAGAGAGAAGGTTTTAGGGTGAAAGGAGAGCCTAGAAATTATGAGCCTAGAGCACCTCACGTGGGGCCTGGGGACACATTGGGTGAGCAGTGTCTGTGAACCCCCTTCCCTCTTCTCCCTCCTCAGAGCCCTATTTTGTACTCAAAATAATAACACCACCCATCTCACAGGTTTGTTTGGGAATAGAATAAGAAAGGACCTCTCAATTGTGAAGAGCTAGACCAGAGGTTATAAAGAGGACAGACCCACAAATGTGTTTCCTTTGGTTGACACTATTTCAAAAAATCCTAATTAGCAGTTGAAAATGGACAGGGTTCACAAAGAAATCCCAATTTCCCATTTCTCTTGAGAAATCAAGCCTTAACAATACTGGGTCCGTGATTTCTCATGGCACTGTCAGCTGAGCCGAGTGGCAGCTTCCCCTTCTCGAGGACACTGCTTGCCCATAATGTCCTCTTGTCTGACACCCATCTACTGACACAGGTCTGTGTTACCTGCCTCCTCAAAGCATTCGACTTCTTTATGGCATTGTACAAGCGTGAGGAGTTGAAAGATACATTTATGATTCAAATTATTTTATTCCGAATTGAGGGCGTGGGATCAGAAGGTGAATGACTGGCCAGTCTCCCAGCTTTGGTCCTAGAGGGCTCAGACACACATTTCCTTCCTCACCACCCCAGCTTCCACCCTCAGAACATCTGCACCAAGTCCTGCTGAACAGCGAACCTGTGCATTGTGGCAACATTTCATGTGGGAAGCAAGCATGTTGTGCCAACATTGCTGAATTTCTAGGAATGCCAGCCCTGGTGGCTTCTCTGTACCTTCTCTGGATTTTCCTCCATTTAGCCAGGCCCTCAGCCATTTTAGAATCCAAAGCTTTTGGGACCCAGAGGCCCAGAGGTTTTATCTCTGACAACCAGACCCAGAGTTAGAATTCCAGAAAAGGGAAGCTTCTTAAGGTCATCAAATTTAACCTTCTCACTTCACATATAGGGAAACTGAGGTCCAGAGATGGGAAGAGCCTCACCCAAGGTCACCTAGCAAGCTAATTACAAACTGGGATGAAGATGAAGGTCTCCTGATCCCACTCTACCCACCCCCGAATCCAGTACTTTCCCCACAAGACACACTGTCTCCCCATCCTTATCCACATAGTACCACTCCCCACACCCCCCGCTCCTTTCACATTCTTATCTCAGTGCAGCAGAAGCCCTGACTTTCTATCATCCTGGAATCTTGGGATCTCAGACTCATAATTCTTTGAGCTTGGGGGACACTTTAGTGGCAGAATTGCAGGGTGGATAAATTGAACTTGGGCTTTGAAGACAGAGAGTCTTCAGTCTCAGCTCTTGTACTCCCTAGCTGTGTGACCTTGGGCAAGGATGCCCCCTGTCCGAGCCTCCATTCTCTCATCTATTAAGTAGGAATGATAATACTAACCACATCACAGGGTCCTTAAGAGAGACAGAAGAGATGAAACAGCTAAAAAGGCAACCAATAGGCTTGGCACAAAGTGAGTGCTTAAAAAAATAATTGTTATAGAACTGTAAATTAGGGTTCTTGTGCCCCTAATGCCTAAGTGAAATGGTCCAGATGTGATCATAGGGAATGGAACTGGACAAACTGGACCATATAGAACCCTGTCTAAATTGTTACTGGCCTGATACTGCTAGATTCAGTTTTTTTCAAGAGAGAAGCTGGGACTGTCGGTTTTTAAAATACTATACAATCCAAACAAAACACTTCCATAGGCCAGGTTCAACTCAAGGGCCATTAGTTTGTCATTCCTGCAAAATCATCTCATCCTAACCCCCTCATTTCACAAATACGGGAGAGTGGAAATAGCTAGTCCTTTTATCTAAGAAACCAGGGAGCTCAATGGACCCTCAGCAATCTCAGCCTCTCCCCTGAGACCCTCACCCCCACCCCTTGGTCATTTTTTGCCCTGTTTGAGGGAAATTCAGTTAATGTTAAAGAAAGAAATATTAGTTTCTTGTAGGTGGATTCTGAACAAGCGGAAGAAGGGGGCTTGAGATAGCCAATGAGTCAAGGGGCAGCTGGCCCACTTTAGGCTGAAGGGAAAGGGGAATGAAGCTTTGGCTACCAAGAATAGGAAGTTACCATTTCAGAATCTAAAAATATCTTTCACCATCTGTCCACTCCGGCACAGAATGATAAATGCAGATTAGTTCCTGGATGTAGACATGAATATTTTTATGTGTCAAGCTAATAATAATAACACCACCTTGTGTGGATAGAGCTCCACCCCCCTTTTTCCCCAGGGCTAAATGGAATATACACATCATCTTGGAAGGCGTAGATGGGGAAACCAAGGCAGAGAGATTTGGCAACACAACAAGGGTGACACAGCAAGTGAGCAGCTGGGACAAACCCTGGGAGTCCTGTTTCCAACCCGCAGCCCAGAACTGAATCTTCTGAGTTAGGCAGAACGTGTTAACAAGTACCAGAATAAATATAACAACAGCAATAACCACTCTTTACATCTCTAGAGTTGACTTTGACCTTTTCCAAGCTTTCCTGCCTGACATCTGTGATAATCACGATAATCTATTACATTCCTAAAATATGTTAAAGTCTGCAGGGCCTTCACACAGACCTCTCACTTGACCATCCCAACAGGTAAGGAAGATGTGATGGTAGACCAATGAGATAAGAAGAGTAGGGATTCTCTCTCATTTCACAGGTGAGGAAACTGAGTCTTGGAGGCAGGAGGGGCTTTGCATAAGATTATATAGTAGGTAAGTTCATTCTGTCAGTGCACAGTACAGCCTAAGCTATTAGAGCAATTCTAGTTCAAGGGGAACCCTAGGTTTGGAATTCCCCCTCTCTCCAGTTAGCTCAGCTCAGCAGGCACCGTCAGTCTTGGCATAGGAAGAGGCCTGGAAGTGCTTTTACAAAGCCTCAGTTTTGTCTTACTGTCCTGAGATTAAAGGACAGCTAGCGGCCATCTAACCTCAGATTCAAGATCTCAAATCCCCTTGGCTCCATTTGGGGAGAGGGGCCACTGGGGAAGTCCTGGAAAAGAGAAGAAGCCAGAGACATTCTCAGTGGGTTCCAGCACCCCCTTCCCAAAAGTCCAAAAAGTTTGAGTGGGATATTCATTTAGTTGCCTCAAATTCTGTTTCTCCGGGGAGGTTGGGAATGCACCATAATTCCGAACTGAGAATCTTTGAGAGCAAGGAAGGACTTCTGAGATCTTTTCCAAGTCTGGGCTCGGCACTCAGGCAGAGGCGAGTGGGTCGGGGATGGAGGGAGCCCTGAGGCCCTCTTCCAAGCTTCACACTCATCCCAATCAGCCCTGGGCCCTCCTCATTCACACATCCCTGAGGATCTGTTTCTCTCTCTTCTTGCCCCATCCCCTCCTCCCTCAATGGCCAGATCAGAGAGGATGACACTGGGTTGGTCAGAGTTTGAGGGCAGAGGCCAAGGAGGAGCTGGCAGAGAAGAAATTAGAACTGCAATAGGGTGGGGTGGGGCAGAAGTCAGGACAGGAGGGGAACCTGGAGAGGTCAGAGCAGGGCTGGGGCGGCAGGCAGCCCTTTGCCACCGGCACTCCTCCAACTCTGCTCCCTTCACCTGCGCTTCTCCTACCTCCAGACCTGGCCGAGCTGCAGGAGGTGGACGAGGGTCTGCAGCAGCCAGATGCAGAGGCGGCAGCAGCGGCGGCGGTAGGCTGTGGCCGAGGAGGGCTCTGGCGGGGGGTCCAGCTCCGAGCTGCCGTCTTTGGTTCGGAAGGCAACGGCGCTGTCCTTGGTGCTGATGGCGGGGCCGCCGGCGCCGCTGTCCTTGGTGCTGACGGCGGGTCCCGGGGCCCCCGCGGGCTCCGTATAATCGTAGACAAACCAGCGGAAGCTGAGCAGCTGCACGACAAGCGAGGGCAGGAGCACGAATAGCAACGTGAGGCCGAAGTAGGTGCGCTGACCCTGCAGGTAGTAGGAGGCCGCCAGCCACAGGTCCGTGGCGCCGTCGGAGAAGAACACGAGCAGCGCGCACAGCACCCAGCAGCAGTCCCGCAGCTCGTAGCGAGGCCCCGGGCCTCCCGCCCCCGTCACCCCGGGGCCCCCGGCCGCCGCCGCCGCCTCCCCGCGCCCGCCCGCACCGCTACGGGCTCCTCCGGCCGCCCCCTCCGGCCCCGGGCCGGCCGCGGCCGCCGCTCCATCCGACTTCGCGGCCATGTTGGCGGAGCAGGAGGCGGGGAGCGACTTCCGGGCGGCGGAGGGGGTGGGGTGCGGAGTGGGGAGGACCCTGTGCGGGCGGCTCCTGCCTCCTCCTCTTCCTCCTTCTCTTCTTCTTCCTCCTCCCCTCTACTTCAATTATTCATTCCCCTCGGCGCCGCCCCCTCCCCTCCCCCATCCCGCCTGGGCTGTGCCGGATGGGGGCAAACCCCCTGGGAAGAAAGAGGGGGAGGGGAGGGAAGAGCATCCCGGGTCACCCTCACCCTCCTTCCTCAGAGGCGTGGGGCCCCAGCCACATGCTTTCTGCCTCTCACCCACCTCCCCGCTTCCTTCTTTCCTCTTTTCTTCACTGCCCTCCTCTCCATCCTCTCCTCTTCCATTATCTCCTCTGTTTACCTCGGTGGCCAGGGTCTGAGGAGGGTGGGGGACCAGGGACTTGGAAGTAAGGGGCTGCTTGGGCGGGCACCCCAGTAACACGTTAGCAATCACTCAATGCTAAAACGCCACTTCCTAGTTTCCTGAGTGTTCACATATTGTTCCATCCCCTTCTTTGATCTTGAGAGGTCCCTTTTTTATTGTCTTCTTATTGTTTTGAAGCTGAGAAAACTGCAGCTCTGAGAGTTGCTGTCTCTTCCCCACTCTCCCCCTTCCCTCCCTCGGGGACTGCCTTCATCTGGCCACGGCCCTAGTAGAGTAGGGGCAGCCAAGGGGGCTACATTGGAGGCAAAGGGCTGGGAGGAAACACCAGGTGGAGGAAAGAGCAAATGCGGAGGCCTGGAGGCCTGAGGCTGGGGGGCATGTTTTTAAGGAAGTCTGGATCACAGATCCAGGGAGGTAGAAAGATGGGGCTGGAGAGTTCTGAGCCATGAGATCCTTAAGGGCCAGAAGATGTGCTTTATCCAGGAAGCAATGGGGAACCACTGCAGAATTGAGCAAAGAAGTAATGTGATCAAGTCAGGATTAGAGAGAACACCCTGCAGCTGGAGGAGAGAAGTGCTCACAGGGAAGCAACCCTGTGAGTGGAGAGCCCAAAGAGAGAATATAACAGTAATCCAGGAGAGGTGGTAGGGTCCATCAAACATCCTGGATACCCCCAGCTCATCTTTGGCTCAGATTGGTTGTACCAGGGCATTTACTATACAAATGCTCATGTAGAAGTTTCTCTTTGCCTGGGACTATTCTAAGCACTGTGCAATTACTAACTTATTTTATCCTCATGGTCTGTGAGGTAGTTTGTGTTTTTTCCCCTCCCATTTTACGGATGAAGAAACTGAGTCAGAGCAGTTAATTCAGTTGTTTGGAGTTACACAGTTAGTAAGTGCTAGAGCCAAATGCAAGCCCATCATCCGGCTCCAGAATAGGCTTTGCTACCTCGCAGCGGGACGGGGAGAGTTTGTTGAGAGGGGAAGGAAAGAGAAGGGGAATGCGGGAAGGGCAAGGACCATCCTGCCTCAGAGTGACAGGGAAGGGAAGATGAAGGGAGACAGCTGCCCTCGGTCAGGAAGGAGCAGCCATCTGCAGTCCTGCAGCCCAGCATCCTTTTTGTGTCCAGGGACTGTTTTGGTCCCAGCAATGCTCAGGAGGTTGGACTGCCAGCTGTTGCCCAAGGCTGAAAATTGTGGAGGAAGAATTTCGGATTAAGAGAGTCGTCAGGTTGGATTCAAAGCTACCAGTCCCTATCCATGGCCACGTGGGAGTTTTTGTGGGTTGGGCTGGAGTGGGAGTGCGGGGGGATCCAAATCTTAATGTGATTTAGAAAAGAACAGTATCTCTGCCTTTCCTTTTTCTCCTGCACCCCTAGGCAGGGAGACTCAGGGAGTGCACAAAGCCCTAGGCAGAGGCAAGTTCTGACCCTGGACCCCCTTATGGCCCTGACCCAGTTCCTGCATTTGTCTGGACCTCTCCCTTCTCACAGGTGCCTGGATGGGGCCTGACAGACTTACTTCTCACCTCTGGGCCCCACCCAGATAGAGGCAGTCCCTCTACCTCCCATGCCTCTGCACATCCCAGGATCAGCCTGGTCGAACAGGCAGTAGAAAACAAGTTTTTATATCTGATGCTTTGGAGCCAGGAGATCTGGGTTCATAACCTACTCATAATGACCTTGGGCAACTCACTCAATTTCTCTTAGCTGCAGAAAAAAAAGTAAAATGGAGGATAACTAGTGCCTTCCTCCTAGGACTGTGGAGAGGATAATTAATGCTAATTATTAGCTGGGGTGATGCCTCCCACAGGAAGCCGGCCCGGATCTCCCACCCAGCTGTGTCCTGCTCCCTATTCCTCAGAGAAGTCTCCCTGACACTCCCTGTTATGAGCTTCCATGACACTTTAGTTTTGCCCTTCTTAACATCAGTACACAATTTATCTTTTTATGTTTGGAATAGCCTGGGAGCTCCATGGGAGTCAGAACAATTCATCTATTTTCCTCACCATCAAATTGCCTAGTGCCCAGGGCTATGCCTGGCACTCAGTAGGTATTCTGTAAAAATCAGTGAATGAATGAATGATCAACTCTATGAAATAGGTTCTGTTATTCTCCCCATTTTATAAGCAAGGTAACTGATTTAGACAAAGGCAGTGACTTACAGAATTATCAAGTCCTTCTGTGTGCCATGCTAAGAACTTTACTGATATTACCACATGTTATCCTCAAACCAATCACTTTTGGGGTGAAGAAACTGAGACTCAGGGAGGTGCTGTCACTTGCCCAAGGTCATTAGTTAGGAAGTAACAGAGTTGGCATTCAAGAACTCTAGTTCAGGCAACTGGGAAGGTGACATAGAGGAAGGATTTGATGGGGCATCTGAAGTGTGGGTCACATCTGAAGTATGGGAGTGACCCACCTGTCAGTGGTACTGTAGTGGGGGCTCTGCCCTGAGTGAGCTTGGACTGGTTTATTCTGAGTGGCCTGAAATCAGAGATCAGGGATTCAGGCTAGGACCTATAAGGGAGTACAGGAATGGTGTTCCCAGGGGTGGGGGTGAGGGGTAGGGGGCATTGGGGTCAGAACAGCTTGGACAAAGGTTCTGCAAGGGGACTGAGCCAGGCTCATTCAAGGGCTGAGAAGAGGTTGGGTGTGGCTGGTGTGGAGGGAGAAGCTGGTCAGAACCGGACCCCTTGAGATCTCATCCAGTTCCCTGAGCCCCTCTCTCACTTTACAGTTGGGATACTGAGGTCCAGAGAGAAATCCCATATCTAGCAAGTTCCGAGGCAAATCAGGGAGCCTTTCCTTAGTCCCCGAGGGCGTGGTCTCTGGGCTTTGTTGGGAATCACTCAGGAGCAGCCCTCATCCCATTTCCTCAATTAGCTGAGAGCTCAGTCTATGCCTATTGCACCCTCTGCTTGGACCAGTTTCTAATAATATTTCTTTAGTTCCTGTGCAAACTATGCACGAGATAATTGACACAGCATTGTTTATAACAGCAAATATTGGGAACAACCCAAATGCCTATCAGCAGGGAACTGGCTAAATAAATCATGGACTTCCTGACAACGGAATGGCATGTGGCAGTAAAGGAGGTAATGAAGCTCTCCATCTCCTAACGCAGAGAGTCCTCCGTGGGGAAAAGCAACGGTCAGAGCAGGGCGTGAAGCAGGACGAAGGAGGGGATAATAATCTAATTTTCATGTGTTTGTACATGCATAAAGAAACTTTGAACATTTGCATAAGAAAATAAGAAGAGATTACTGAAGGGGCACTGGGCAGAAGGGGAGCAAGGATGGGAAGGAAACTTCATTATATGTCTATTTATAATTTTTTTTGGAATCATGTGCACGTATTTACCTATTAATAAAATGAAATGGTAATGCGGACAGCAGCTTCTCAGCAACAGCTGAATGTTGTCATATGGGAACAGGCGGTCAGCGTGGCCAGATTTTCTAATTATTCAAGAGAAGCCAGAAATATGGATTTTATTGTAAAAGCTCTTGATTTTTAAACCTTGGCTCCATTTTTTTTCTCAAACACTTTTCAGGCCAAGTAAATAGGTCAGTGGGTCAGACGTGGCCTGAGGGCCACCAGTTTTCAGTCTCAGCTCTAATAGCTTCCTGCTCCCAGGGCTGGAGTTCTCAGCGCCCCAGGTCTCCACCCCCAATGTGGGCAGCTGTTGGTGGTGGAAAGTACCTTGTCCTATCCGTCTCCCAGCACCTTCCTACTCTTGCCCCTTGGGGCTGTGACATTTGGGGCTTTTAACTCAAGATCTGGAAGGCAGAGAGGGGTTATGAACTCTCAGATAATTCCCTCCCCTGGGGCCCTGCAGGCTTCAAGGCCCAGCTGCCTCCTGCTGCCCACCCATCTGTCCCTGGGAGGTGGGGACAGGAGTGGGCTGGTAGCGATGGGGGAGAGCGAGACTCCCCGCTCTGAGCCTCAGATCACTGGGCTCTGTCTAGACCCAGAATCCAAGAGGAAAAACCTAGAGACTGTGAGAAAAGAAAAGCAGGGGCTTGGCTGCACTTAGCTGGCATGTGCTGAGGTGATCCACAGAATTACCAAAGGCCGGAGCTGGAAAGGCTCCAAGGGACCATCTCATCCACCCCCTCAGTGCAGAGATGCGGAGGCCAGCCTCTGCTCCCCAGCACACTGCCCCAGGCCATGGCCTTGTCTCTCTCCTGGACAAGTGGGCTGCACCAGCCTCCTCACTGGGCCTCCTGCAGCCCCTCTTTCCCCTTGTAATGTTCAATCTCCACCATTAGCCAGAGGGGCCTTTTTCTTCTTTTTTCTTTTTTTTATTGAGTTAATGATAGGTTACAATCTTGTGAAATTTCAGTTGTACATTAATGTTTGTCAGTCATGTTGTAGGTGCACCCCTTCACCCTTTGTGCCCACCCCCCACCCCACCTTTCCCCTGGTATCCACTAAACTGTTCTTAGTCCATAATTTTAAATTCCTCATATGAGTGGAGTCATACACAGATTATCCTCTTGCTGGCTTATTTCACTTAACATAATTCCCTCAAAGTCCATCCATGTTATTGCAAATGGAATGATTTTGTTCTGTTTTGCAGCTGAGTAGTATTCCATTGTATATATGTACCACATCTTCTTTATCCATTCGTCTGTTGCTGGGCACTTAGGTTGCTTCCATGTCTTGGCTATTGTAAATAATGCTGCAATAAACATTGGGGTGCATAGGACTTTTGGGATTGCTGACTTCAAGCTCTTTGGATAAATACCCAGTAGTGGGATGGCTGGATCGTATGGTAGTTCTATTTTTAATTTTTTGAGGAATCTCCATACTGTTTTCCATAGTGGCTGCACCAGTTTGCATTCCCACCAGCAGTGTATGAGGGTTCCTTTTTCTCCACAACCTCTCCAACATTTGTTACTATTAGTTTTAGATATTTTTGTCATTCTAATGGGTGTAAGGTGATATCTTAGTGTAGTTTTGATTTGCATTTCCCTGATGATCAACAATGATGAGCATCTTTTCATGTGCCTATTGGCCATCAGTATATCTTCTCCGGAGAAATGTCTGTTCATGTCTCCAGCCCATTTTTTGATTGGGTTGTTTGATGTTTTGTTGTTGAGTTGCAAGAGTTCTTTATATATTATGGATATTAAGCCTTTGTCAGATATATGACTTGCAAATATTTTTTCCCAGTTAGTGGGTTGTTTTTTTGTTTCAATCCTGTTTTCATTTGCCTTGAAGAAGCTCTTTAGTCTGATGAAGTCCCATTTGTTTACTCTTTCTATTGTTTCCCTTCTCTGAGAAGGCATGGTGTCCGAAAAGATCCTTTTAATACTGATGCCAAAGAGTGTACTGCCTACGTTTTCTTCCAGAAGGCTTATGGTTTCAGGTCTCACCTTTAGGTCTTTGATCCATTTTGAGTTTATTTTGGTGAATGGTGAAAAAGAATGGTCAATTTTCATTCTTTTACATGTGGCTTTCCAGTTTTCCCAGCACCATTTGTTGAAAAGACTTTCTTTTCTCCATTGTATGCCCTCAGCTCCTTTGTCAAAGATAAGCTGTCCATAGATGTGTGGTTTTATTTCTGGGCTTTCAATTCTGTTCCATTGATCTGTGCACCTGTTTTTGTACCAGTACCATGCTGTTTTGATTACTGTAGCTTTGTAGTATGTTTTGAAGTCAGGGATTGTGATGCCTCCCGTTTTGTTCTTTTTTCTCAGGATTGCTTTAGAAATTGGGGGTCTTTTGTTGCCAGAGGGGCCTTTTTCAAAGAGAAATCTGATTAGAACCCACATCGGCTCAGAACCTTCGAACCTCCTATCTCACTTCCAGCTAAAGGCCTCAGCCCTACCTACAGTCTCTCGCCTGCTCTCCTCTCTGACCTCACTCCTTCCTTCTTTTCCTCACTCATTCTATTCCAGCCACACTGGCTCTTTGCTCCTCCTTTAACACACCAATCTTCTCCCTTTCACCACCTTTTGTTCCTGCTGTTCCCAGGTATTCACAAGCCTCCACCTTTCTCTTCTCTATAATGTTGCCTCTTCAGAGGGGTTTTCCTGATCCTTTCCCCCAACACTCTATCCCCTCACCTGCCTTACTTTTTATCCACACCATTTGTCACTACATGATGTTATGATATATATTTATTTGTGTCTCGTCTAGAATATAAGATCTGTGAAGGCAGCAATCACGCCTATATTGTTACCGCTGTGTCCTCAGCACTTAGCAGATCTCAGCACATAGATGCTTAGTGATCCTGAGCCAGCTGTGACATGAAAGGGCACAGGCCTACAATTCAGCTGACAGCCAGTTCTGATTCTGCCATTAGCTGTGTAGGTGACCTTGAGCAAGTCACCTCACCACTCTGGGCCTCAGTTTCCTCATTTATAAAACAAGGGAGTCACTAAGATACCTTCAATTCAACAATCCTGGGTTGTCTTCTCTGTTCCAGCATCACTTTCTTCCTAATAGAATCTGAAAGACCTTTAAACGAACACAATAGCATTTATTTATTGAATAGTTAATACCTTCATATGGTTCAAAATTCAAGGGTACAAAGGGGACACATTCGTCTCTCCAGCCTTGTCCTCTAGCCACCCACTCCCCTTCCCAGAGGCAGCCAATGGTACAAGTTTCTTCTGTCTCTCTCTCTTTCTCCCCTCTCTTATGTACTTATCTCCCTACTCTACTCCACCATTTTGAAACAAAGGATAGCTTCATTCTATACAGCTCTGTACTTTGCCTTTTTTTCACATGACAGCATTTCGGAGATTGCTCTACATCAGGGCATAGAGAGGGCCCTTGTCCTTTTTCATGGCATCACAGCATTCCATGGCATGGATGTGCCACAATTTACCTCACCAGTCCCCTAAATGATGGGCAATTAGGCTGTCTCCGGCCTGTTACAACAATACTTTAGTGAATAACTTTGTGGACACACCATTTTGGACATCTGTAGAATAAATGGACTTGCTGATAGAATGGCATGTGTGTTTATAATTTGGTAGATGCCCTCTGTAAGGACTATACCAATTTATTCCCCACACACCAGCATTGAGTGAAAGTGCTCCTAAAAGACCTTCTAAAATGGACTGCAATAAGTCCTCAAGACGCCTTACAGATGGGCAGATCACTCCACCTTGCTAAACCTGTTTCCTCCAATAACATGAGCACCCTACTCACGGGGTGGTGGTAAGGATCCAATGAGCCGGTGCGTAGAGAGCGCTCAGTACAGTTCCCGGCACACTGTAGGGCCTCTAGGAAGGTTAGCCACTCATCCTCTGCTTAATGCGAGCCCAGTGGGAACAAAGACCTTGTCTGTCTTGCTCACAGCTGTAGCACAGCTCCTAGCTAATGGAAGGTATTCAATAATTATTTACTGAGTGAATTAGTCCACTTTCCAACTTTGCTTGGCCCACCAGGCCCTCCATTGTGACCTAGTTCCTGCCTACCCATTCAGCCCTCATCTTCTACCGCTTTCCCCTCTTCTCCTAGCCCTCCTCCAGGCTCCCTCCTACCACAGTGCCTTTGCACTTGCTGTTTCTCCTACCTGAAACAATTTCTCTATTCCACCTCCCCATAGCTTCTCTGTTTGCTTAGTTTATTTCTACTCATCCTTAGATCTCTGGTCAAGTGTCACTTTCTTAAGAAGGTTTCCTCCACATCCACTCCCTGAATTAGGTTAAGACTCCCCTTTATACAATCTCATTGGACTCTGAGCTTTTCATTTAAGCCTTATCACACTAGGAATGGTACAGGCATGAACGTCAGTCTTATCCTTGTGACTGAAACTCCATGAGGCTCAGGACTGGGCCTGTCCTGTTTACCATTGGGTCCAGGGGCTGGCGCAGTGTAGGCATCAACAACCATTGCCTTCAGTGAATAAGTGAATGCCAACATCCATTTTACAGTTGGGTTGAGCCACTTATCCCTGCTCAAGACAGAAAAAGTCTTGATTCCATGTTCTTTCCTCTTTCCAGTGGAATGAGCTACAACTGAAATTTCCTGGTTGGTAAAGAAGGAGAGAGAGAGAGAAAGAGAGAAAGAGAGGGAGAGAGAGAGACTGGACCCTTAATTCCTTCCAAGGCATGGGTAGATCATGGCCTCACTGAAGTTATTCAGCAGACCTCTCCTGAGGCATCCTCTGAGGGTCCTGGGCACCAAGGGGAAGCCCACAGAGCCCCTGGCCTCAGTGGGCTCCCAGGCCGGTGAGAAAGCCGAAACCATGGCAAAAATAAGCCCAAAACAAGAAAGTGATTGATGCCAGAAGAAAAGGAGGACCAAAGTTCCTCTGGAGGACCTGAGTGACTCTCCTGGGGGATCAGGAGGCGTCTTCTAGGAGGAGGGACCTTAAGGGGAGTGTAAGCACTCAAGAAGCGGAGAAGGAAAGCAAAGGCTATTCCAGGCAGAGCACAGCCCGAGCAAAGGCAGGGAGGTGGGAAGGCCAGGCTGTGCTGGGGAACCAGGGTTCAAGAAGAGTGAGGAAGACGAGGCAGAGAAGTTAAACTCACAGACAAGGCCAAGGAGACGCGCTCCTGAAGGAAAACAACTTAAATGTCCACTCACAAGAGAATGTTTCAGTAAATACGATACTAACAACCACCCCACTGGCCAGCTGTAGAAAGGTGGATAAGACCTAACGGTAGAGAGGATGGGCATCCTTGGTCAGAGTGCAAATGAGTACAGCCATTCTGGAGAGGAGGATGGCAGTATTTAGGAAAAGGAAGTGTGTGCGTGCCCTAGGACAGGGCAACAGCACACTAGGGTGATCAGTGTGGCACTGTGTGTGTTGATGGGGGGGAAAAGGAAACTCAGGCATCCACAACCAAGGGAGAGGACAAGTGAAATGCGGGGGAAGCAGCCCTGGGTTCTCCGGAGCTCCCAGGAACAAGAAACTAGAGGTACACAAGTCCATGGATAGATCTGAGAAACACAGAGATGAGCAAAAAGAGTAGGAAATGAACACGACTGACAGCACAATAATATTCACGTGGATTAAACATACATACCTGGTTTATCAGTATCTGCTAAAACTAAACACACCCAGCAATCCCACTCCTCGGTATACACACAACAGGAACGCATACAGACGTGAGTGTTCCCAAAGACACACACACAACTGCTCATCTCTGCGCTATTTGTAACACCGCCAAGCTGGAAGCTACCACCTGTCCACCAACGGCCGAATGGTTTAATTGCAGTGTTGTCATCCAATGGAACGCTCTATGGCGTGGAGAGTAAGTGACCTGCAACTACGCACAGCAGTAGACATAAATCTCATGAACAAAATGTGGAGCGAAAGAAGTCAGACACAAAAGAGCACACATTGTGTGGTGCTATTTGTACAAAGTTCAAAAACAAGGAAACCTATGTGCAGTGTTGGGATCCAGGGTAGCGGGTACTGCTGGGCAGTGGTCGCCAGGGCTTGGAGGGGATCTCCTGGGGGCGGGGGTGGTTGATGTTCCATTGCTTGATTGGAGGGCTAGTTACACGATGTGTTCAGTTTTCGAAAGCTCACAAGCTGCGTTCTTATGACTTGTGCACTATTCTGTGTGAGTGTTACATCTCAATGAGGATTTTAAAAATACATCAACACATAAAACAACGACTATGCATTTTGCAAGAAAGCTCGAATATTTCAGGACATACGTCAAACAAAGAAGAGAGGGGGTCAGTAGGTCAGAATTGAGGGGGCCTGAGGGAAAAGGAGAAAATAATATAAACAAGAGAGGGTCCTTCCAGATGAGCTCATGACCGTGTGCTAAGAACGGAGAGCTGGGACGAATTCAACCCTTTGTACCTCAGTGCATGAAAAAATTAATGTAAAATTTAATTTAGAAAACTAGAGAAACAAATGAACCATAGTGTTTATGCACTATAGGATATTTTTCAGCTGTCAGAAAATAAGAGGGAGATGTCGATATACCAATCAAAGATGGCCCAAAGCAAACAGGCTTCAGAGTGTGCGACACCCTGCATCTGACCTTCCCACCCTGCCATGTACACGACTGTGCCGCATACGTTCTCCAGGCTCCTAACTATGTCTCTACGTGCATATCACAGTTCTGAAAAGACACACCCTTTTTTCCTCAATTGGGATGGAACTGAGATGGGGGAGGGGTGTCAAAAGGAACTCTAGTCTTCTCCGTAATGTTTTCCTTTTTGATAAGACGAATCTATTAGTGGAACTTAAAATGAATGGATCTAGTATTAAAGGTAGTACTAAAGACCAGCTCAGGGAGGCCTGGAATGTTCTGGGCTTGTATTCTCTTTGAGGTCACTTAAGCTTTTTCAAGTCAAGCCTTGGGACCATCTGTTGCCTGATGAAATCGAGGTGTGGAGAGTTGGGAGACAGGTCCCCACCTGGTGTCTCCATCTGGCTGCATGACCTTGGGAGGGTCTCATCCCCTTTCCGGGCCTCAATGTCTTCATCTGCCCAATGGGAATCAGATTTCTGTGTGACCCGGACATGTGGGAGGATGAAGTCAGGGCAGGAGGAGAATTGCATGAATGTAAGGGATTATTCTCTGGGTCAGGGGAGGAGAGGGCGCGGAGGCCTCCCTTCCACCTGCCAAGCCCGCGAGGGCGCAGAGGAAGCAGAGGGAGGAGCTGGGGACCACCCAGGAGAGCAAACAGTCCATCTGTGGGACAGGGGCATGTTGTCAGCAGCTGGGAGGCCTGGCCTAGACAACTCAGAGGCCAGAGCCAGGGGGGCAGCCACCCAGGCTGCCTGGAGAATTGGGATATTGAGCTGGCTTCTCACTGCTCCCCGCCCCAGTGCAGCCACAGCCCTGTCACCTCTTCAAGCTGCCATCATCACTGTCCCACCTCCAAGACACACCCCTCCCCCGGAGGACTGTACCACACGTGCCCCCTTTCAGCCCATCCCATCACCACAGCCAGAGGGGGCTTTTACAAAGTAAACCTAGTCACAGCCTGTGCTTGCTCCACACCCTCCGGTAGCTTCATGCTAATCTGAGAACAAAATCCAATGCCTTACCTAGGCCCACAAGGCCTGGCGTGATCTGCCACTCCCGCCCGCATGCCCAGCACAGGGGCTAAAAGCCTGGCCTTAGAGAGGATCTGCCTTGGTTAGAATTCCGGTTCTTCTCCTCATTCATTCAAAAATGCTTATTGAGCACCTACTATGGGCCAGGCACTGTCTAGGCTTTTGGGATACATCAGGAACAAATGAGACAAGAATCCCTGCTCTCACCGGGCTTCCTTTCTAGCAAAGGGAGATTAATAAATATAAGGAAATATAAGGAAATTAATATAATAACTATAAAGGAAATTAATATAACTATAAATAAATTAATAAAGATAAGTAAATTATATAGCATGTTGGAAAGTGACAAATGTTACGAAAAAAAGGGAAAAGTAGAGCAGAGGAAGTTGATCAGGAGTGCTGGGAGGGGCGAGGGTTGCATTTTTAAATAAGGTGGTCAGGGGAGGCCTCACTGAGAAGGTGAAGTTAAAGCACAGATTTCTAGGAGGCAAGGGAGGGAGACATGTAGACATCAAGGGAAAGTGCAGGCAGAGGGAGTAGCCGGTGCAAAGGCCCTGAGGTGGGACTGTGCCTGGCTTGTTTGAGGAACAGCAAGGAGGTGGGGAGAGAGGTGGGAGATGCCTCAGAGAGGTAGGGCAGATCAGGTAGGGCCTTGTGGGCCTCCCTTAAGAGTTTGGCTTTTACTGAGTGAGATGGGAACATTGCAGGGTTTTGAACATAAATGAGCGAGGGAGGCAGGACCACGAGGGAGAGGAATTGAGCAAGGCTTGTGGATGTCGTGTGGGTGGTCGCTCAGCCTGATCCCACAGGGGAGCTCTGGGGTGTAAGTTATACCTCAGAGTTATCCCCCTACACACTAGCATCCCAGGCAGGGAAGATGGACTTTCCTGTCCCTGAAATGATGGGTCACAGCTTGGCGGGAGAGTAAGGCCCCCCAGGAGCTCCAGTAGCCTGAGGGCAGTCCTCCCCAAGGAGGGAAGCTGCTGCTGGTCACTGAACGCATACCCAAGGTGGGTGTACAGAAATGGTAACAGGAGACCCAAGGGGAACGGGTGGAGCATCATTCTTGTTGGCTCCGGTCCCCAGATACCAAAGCCCCAGCACCTACCTCCCTTTCAGCCTGGCTTGGGGTGGCTAAAGATGGGGGCATACCCCAGTGTGACCAGGTAGAGTTATTCTGGCTGGGAAAGACTTAGGGATCACCTACTCCCGGGCTGCAGAAGTATGCACCCTCCACAAAATCCCGACTGCATGGCAGTCAAGTCATGTACACCTTCTAGGACGGGAACTAGTTACCCTTGAGTTAGCTCTGTTCATTTTTGGATACGTTGGATTTTAGGAAGTTCTGCTTCATGTTGAGTCCACTCGTTCTTTCCATAAACATTGGCTGAGCACCTCCTGTGTGCCAGGTACCATTCTAGGTTCTGGAGACACTGTAGCGAACGAGGCAGATGAGGTCCTCACCCTGAGGAGCTCACGAACAGAGAGGGAGATGATTAGAGAAAAAAGATGGTGTGGTAAGTGCAGAGATGGCGGAAGCCCCGGAAACTGTGGGGGCCCCGAGAGGATTCTTGACCCTTGGAAAGAGGTGACATCAGGCAAACAAGTGGTAGTAGTTACACAGGGACAAAGGTGTGGGAGAAAATTAACCCAGGCTCTTGGAGGAGTGCGTGCAAAGGCCCTGAGAATACCACTACTGCTCACCAGCCCCACTGCTACCCCTGGTCCAGCGACCATCCTCTCTCACCTGGATGACTGCAGCAGCCTCGTCTTGGGTCTACCACAGAGGGACAAAGAAGCTGGGGTATGCAGCCTCTACCTCCTCTCTCTTCCTCGTTGAGGGCCACTCCTGTGGGTAACTCACCAGCATTCCCCACTCAACCTGCACCAGAGAGGGCGGAAAGCCACAGGCCTGTGCAGCAGCGTCTGCAGGTGCCCCCAGGGACGGCCTTGCCAATTTGGGCGGGGCACCTACAGCCCTTTCTGTAACCCCATATGTCAACGCCTCCTTCCCCTTTCTGACCTCACTTCTTACCTTCTTCCCCTTGCTCATTCTGCTCCACCTATGCATGGCCTCATTGTCTTTCCAACTTGCCAAACAAAGGCTCATCTCAGGGTCTTTGCATTTGCTGTTCCCTCTGCCTGGAATGCTCTTCCCCCACATATCCACATGGCTCACCCCCTCGCCTCCTCCACATCTCTGCTCAAATGCCAGCTCTTCAGAGAAGCCCTCCCTGACCACCTTTTCTCACATAGTCGCTTTGTCATTCCCTCTCCACCTTGGCCTGCTCTGTTGTTCTCCAAAGCACTCATCACCACCTGACATAGGATGTGTTTACTTGTTCCTGTGTTTATTGACTGTCTCTCCCACCAGACTGGAAGCTTTCTGAGGGCAAGGACCACGTCTGGTTTTGCTCATGGTGGAATCCTTATAACAGGGCCAGGGTAGTGAATAAACATTTGTGAAATATATGGTTCTGAAACAAGAGCCTTTCCAGGTCGGACTGTCTCAAAGTCTTGGGTATGACCTCCCTCCCCAACACTTCTAGTGGCCGGGGGTGCCCTCTAAGGGCCGTCACAGCCAAGAAGCTGCCAATCTGGGAGCCTACCTCGATCCTTCCCCAGCCAGGCCCATCTAGCAGAGGTCAGGGGTCAGCCTGGTCCAGCCCTCTTTGGGGCCCATGATGGAGAAGACCCAGTTCTGGGGTCCAGGCCCCAAGGATGCCTGATGAGCACCATTTCTCCTTCGGCAAATGTTCCCCCTTCCTTCATAGGGCCTGTGTCTGCATTTCTGAACCAGAAGGTGTTTACACAAAACATCCCGGGTTTGGCAACAAATTCACCCTCAGTGAGGAATCCTTAATGAATTTCCTTCTTTCCCCACGCCAGGCGGCGGCAGGGATAATTCGCCGGGCCTCTGGCAGCTGAAGGAAGCCAAAGGCCAGGCACCGAGGAGGTGCTCCTGAGACTGCTGGGGCCACAGTTTGGGGGGAGTTATTTTCAGGATCCAGAGACAACTGTGGTTGGAGAACAGAGCACTTCTAGACTCACGTTTACTCCTGATTTGCTGTGTGACAAAGCAGTGCCCTTCTCCCGGCCTCGGTCTGCAGCTGTGAAATGCGGCAGCAATAATACATCTGCACAACAGTTGTTGTGAAATTCATGTAAGGCAAGGGGTGGGAAGGGTTTTGTTCCAAGGGGAGAAGAAAAAGCTGGACTCAGGGAGGCGGCAGGTCAGAGTTCTAGTATCAGGCCTGCTGTTGACTTTTTGAGTGTTGTCCTCACCACTCTCTGAGCCTTGGCTTTTCCAGCTGTACAATGAAGGGCGCGGGTGTGACGACCTGTAGGGAACCCTCTGGTTGTGAAGGGCAGCCACTTTCCACCTGCCTGCCTCTTCTTGGAGGTCTTCCTGGATCCTATAGCCCACCCCGATTTGCTTTCCAGAACTTACAGAACTTCATTGTTCACTGACCTTTCCTTGGGTCTAGGTCAACTGCTCTGGGCATTGGGCCCAACACAGGGACTCAATGAACGCGGGTCAAACTGAATTAAAAATGATTGCTGCCTCCTTCCAATCCTGCGGAGAGACAATGAGGGGGATCTTTATTTATTTTTTTGAGGAAAATTAGCCCTGCGCTAACATCTGCCACCAATCCTCCTCTTTGTGCTGAGGAAGACTGGCCCTGAGCTAACATCGGTGCCCATCTTCCTCTATTTTATATGTGGGATGCCCGCCACAGCATGGCTTGACAAGCGGTGCCATGTCCACACCCGGTATCTGAACCGCAAACCCCAGGCGCTGAAGCGGAACGTGCGCACTTTGCTGCGCCACCGGGCCGGCCCCAGGGGAATCTTTATTGACTTCCATTTTCTAAATTGGAAAGTGAAGGTGTCAGAAGTTAAATATAAGTCACATTGCCACATGGGCCTCCTTGGCGTTCCTCAAACAGGGGAAGAATGATTTATACTTCTCAAAGCTCTCTGGCTGCCTGCCATAGTGTATAATTATTTGTTTTGTCCTTAATTGTCGGGTTTTGCCACTAGGATGAAGTTGCATGAGGACAGGGACTTTGTTTTGCTCACTGTTCCATTCTCAGCACCTTAAAAATGCCTGGCACGTGGCAGGTGCTCAAGAAACAGACGAAGGGAGTGAGACGCAAGCGGCAGCACTTCGGACCGAGCTCTCTAGGCCTGCAGGGGGCGCTCCAGCCTCGCCCCCAAGCTAGGTCCCGCCTCTTGCGTCCGGCTGACGCGCTTGCGTTGGAGCCTGCGCGCCACCGTTCTTCTTTAATTGCGCATGCGCGGCGCAAGGCCTGTCCTAGCGGCGCCTGCGCAGGCGGAGCCGAAGCGGAGAAGGAGTGGAGCTACATCTCCGTTGCCCTGGGGCGAGTCGGAGCTGGTGGGCACCATGCTGTCCCCCGAGGCGGAGCGGGTGCTGCAGTACCTGGTGGAGGTGGAGGAGCTCGCCGAGGAGGTGCTGGCGGACAAGCGGCAGGTGGGAGGCCCGTCCGCGGCGCTGCGGCCCTAGTGGGCGCTTGGGGCCTGGCGGCGAGCGCCGTAGGGACGCGCGCGGGGTCGGGTCTGGCTCCAGCCCCGCTCGCAGCGAGTTGACCCGGGTTGGTGGGCCCGCGGCCAGGACGGCAGACATAGGGCGGTTGTGAGAGACTGTGGGTCAGACGCTTGGCACAGTGCCGCGCTTCGCCCTATATTCGGCTGGGCATTCCCTCTCTCTCCATCCTTTCTCTGCCCGTTACCGTGCCTTCTGGATCCCGACCCGTTGTTCTTTTGGGCAGTTTACCCGAACACCCTTTTCAGAATGCATTTCCTGGGTCCCCTCATTGACCTGGGCTGCACCGCCCGGGGCCAGGCCCCGAGGGGAGAAGAGGAACAGAAAAGAGAGCCTGAGCGGCCTTGTGATTGCGCAGGAGTGCGGACGTTGGAGGAAGGTGGGGCCGTGATCACGGAGGGCCTTGTAGGGATTTGGGTCTGGTTCTAATTGGCGTGTTTGAAGCGAGTTCATGGTGGGGGGAAGCGGGGCGGGGGGCGATGATGTAATTGGATTTAGGTTTTAAAAGGATCCCTCTGGCTGCTCTGTGGAGCACAGAATATAGGGGGGCGCCAGGGGGCTGGTGAACGGCCGTTGTCATGGTCCAGGTGAGAGAGAGATTTGGACCAGGGTGGTGGTGATGGAGACAAGTGAATGGGTCAGAAACATATTTTGGAGATGGACTTAGACTTAGATGATGATTACATACAGGGGTGAGGGCGTAGGAGGAGTCGGGAATGATCCATGACTGCTCATTTCCAGTTAGAATGACTGGATGCTTGCTCATGGATTTACTGGGAAGGATTTACTTCCCTCCAGGGGAAGACTTGGGGGGAAGCTCATTCAATTAAACGCTGCATCGAGGTGTGCCGGGTGATAGTAGCAATAGCCGTGAGAGTTTATCGAGTACTTAGTGTGTCAGTACTTAGTACTAAGGTGAAATTACACAGCTCATAGCAGGCAGCAGGATTCAAAGCTGGGTGTCGGGGCTCCGGAGCCAGCGCTCTGAGGTGGTGGACTGTACTGCCTCCTCACTCCCTTAGCAGCTCTTGTTGTGTTACCACCACGCACTGCTTAGCAACCCTGCTGCTGCAGTCTAATATTTCTGGGTTTCTCATGATCCTGGGTCAGAATCAGCTGGAGGAGCTTGTCCAGGGCGAGGTTTCCATGCCTCTGGCGATTCTGAAATGCTCGAAACCTTGAGAACTAGTGCTCCAGTGGATAACAAAAAACCATCCATGTGTCAGCAAACAGTTTCCTGGCACCTTCTCTGGCAGGAAGACACCTGCACAAAGCGTGGTCTTTAAGGACCTGGGAGCTGAATGGGGAAAGGTACACGCTAACACAGCAGTCCATTTTAGACAGGACGTTGCAAGTAATCCAGGAATGATGCCTCATTGTCTCTGTTAGGTTTTAAGAGCCCCTGGTCTGTTAGGAGGTGACAGGTCCAGGCAAGAGGTAGCTGAGTTCCCTCCTGCCTCTGTGCTTTTCAGATTGTGGACCTGGACACCAAAAGGAATCAGAACCGAGAGGGCCTGAGAGCCCTGCAGAAGGATCTCAGCCTGTCTGGTGAGTCAAGACAACGTAAATGCGTAATGGAAAATTGTGAGAAAGTGGAAGACGGAATTGGATATGGGGTAGGTGTTGGAGGAAGGGCTGGGGGCTCTTTAGATGAGGCCAAGTGACTGTGACAGAGTAAGCGCTGGGGAGGGGCACATGATAAGGCTGGAGAGATGGGCAGAGGCCAGGCCATAATGAAGGGCCTTAGGGGCCCAGGGAAGAAGTTTGAGTTTTGTTTCAAGTGCACTGGAAAGCCTAAAACCTTCCAGTTGCTTATCCAACCAGAGTAAAATCCGGAGTCCTGCAAGACCCGGTGTAACCCAGAGCCCCTTGAGCTCTCCCCCGTCATCTCCTCCACGCTCCGCCTCACTCATTCTCCGTCCACCCTGTTTCCTTGCTGTTTCTAACACTCCAAGCAAGTTGCTGATCTTTCCTCTGCCTGGCTCCCTCGGTCCCCGCATGTCTGCAGGGCTCACACCCTCACTTTCTTCGGGTCTCTGCCCAAATGTCACCTAAGTGAGAAGCTTCTCACACTAAGTTCCTCTCAGTGAGGCCTTCTCGGACCACCTGGTGCAAGTAACGAGTCCCTCCCCCACTCCAGCATCGCCCATCCCTCTCGCCCTGCGTTGTTTTTCTCTACAGTACTTAGACTTGTCAGGCTCTCACGGATGATGTCTTTGCTTGTGTATTCCCTGTTCTCCATTACGACATGAGCTCTATTAGGGCAGGAACTTTGTCTCTTTCTCAGCATCTAAAACTGCCCGGCAAACTGCAGGTGCTCAAAAATATTGAAGGAATGACCATTTGCCATTTCAGAAGATGTGATGGTTTGCTTCGGGAACATGTTTATCAAGATGCCTCACCCTCAGACGAAGGAGATGATTGAGAAAGGTAAGGCCTCCTGGGCGTGGGTGAGGGACACGGCTGCCTCCCCCACCGGCCTCGGTCTGAACCCGGAACAGGCAGCTTGATGAGTGGCAGCTCTGTTGAAGGGCTCAGACTGATGAGGGTTTTAATCCCTGCTTTGCCGCTGAGTTATTTCCTCATCTCTGAAGGGGCGATGCATCTACGCAGCTCCGTTGTCGTGAAGTTGAGATAGAATGGTATGCATGCTCAGCACAATGCTTGTTTATCAGTGAGGAACAGGTTGGGCCACAAATAACAGAAGACCCAACAAATGGAAGCTTAAGGAAATAGAGTAAAAAGTTGTCCAGAGGTGAGCAGTCCAGGACTGGCACCGCTGCTTAGCAGTGTCACCTTAGCATATTCTCGTGGTGGTTGTGTCATCATTGCTGGCCTCATGTCCACGTGCCAGGCTGAAGGAAAGGCAAAGGGCTTTCTCCATATGTGACCTTGCCTTCTATTTTGGAAATAAGGCCGTCCTCCTCAGGGGCTTCTGACGTTTCATTGGCCAACACTAAGTCCTATAGCCACCCATAACTGCAGGGGAGCCTGGCAGGGTGAGCTGCTATTTTCACATCCCCTACAAGAGAGACTGGGTTGAAAATGGGGGTTTGAGAAGAACGACCATCTAGGGCCTGCCACAGCTCAGGCACTCAATATGTGTTACTCAAATCTTCCTAACCACGATCCTGGGGCTCTCTGGAGAAGCATTATGCAGGCAAAAAGGCAGGCAGGGAGAAGGGCAGGTTACGGGTATTTTTCTTCCCCACCCTTGGAAATGGAGAGGCCAAGAGGACCAGCAAGGTTGCCTCAGGCCCTGAAGACAGGGTATCTCCATCCCTGTTGAAATCAAAATTCCAACAAAGGAAACTAAGTCAGCTTGGAGGAGACGTTTCTTGTCCTGTTGAAAAACACACACTAATATTATGGTGATAAAATTGAGAGTGGTGTTGTGGACTGGAGGCCACTCAGGCTAAGCTTTCAGAGGGTCGTTCGCTAGGCTCAGTTTCTGGTCCTCAGCTCTCTTGGCCCACAGATGTGGTCTTGTCACCGTACCTGGAGGGGTTCCGGGACATCATCATCGCTGATTCTCAGGGATTGGCACGGGCTAAAGAAGCTCGTGAGAGCTTGGGGTTACTCATTTGCAGTGAGACCTCGGACCTTGCCTGAACCGGCAGGCTTGGCTGGTCAGGGCTTCTCCTTCAAAGGATGAAAGTCTGTGGGGAGACAGACAGCCAGAAGGTCCGTCGTGAGCAGGTGGGGTTGTGGGTGATGCTAGTCAGTTGCACCATCAAGCTTGGACAGCCTCCACTTGGTAAGATGTGGTTTCTTCGGGTACAGTCCGTTGATGGTAAGATACCCTTTTCTGTTCCCTACGGTTGAGTAGGTTTAGGTTAAGCTTAAGCACTAAGTTTAGCATTAACTGCTTAGGTTGCATGTTAGCACAATCATGTTTTTCCAAAAACTCCTCTCCTTGACGGACTTGAGTTTGTAAAATTCCTCAGCCACCCATTGTCCAACCATCTTAGGGTGGGCTGAGTCTGGGTTCTTCATTTCGCTCTTACGTTTGAGTTTTCTGTAATTTCACTGTGGGAGGGTGACCTAAAATCCTGATGTTTCCTTCCCCATCCACTGACCACCCCAGGTTCTCTGCATAATGCATACAGGCCAGTGAGCTGAGAGGCAGGGGACTGGGGTGCTCACCCTGCCCTGGGCTCACTGAGTGGTCGTGGGCAGGTCACATCCCTTCTTCAGCCTTTGGTTCCTTCCTCAGTTGGTCTCTGAAGTTCCCTGTGGCTTCCCTGGTGCTAGAGCCCTTGTTTTCAAGGGGGCTGGGAGAGGCCAGCGTCCCCGACTCCCTTTGCGTCAGTCCGTCTATGGGATAACCTCACCCTCTGTTTGCCCTTCTCGTTTTTCCTAGATCAGGATCATCTGGATAAAGAAATAGAGAAACTCCGGAAACAACTTAAAGTGAAGGTCAACCGCCTCTTTGAGGCCCAAGGTATTGGCCTGGGGCGGGAACCGCAAACCAGGAGGGGAGAGAGCCATCGGCTCAGAGTCTGAAGGGCAGGGTTGGGAAGGCCCTCCCAGGTGGGCGGTGGCCTTGTCTGCAAGTGAGTGGCACTAAAGCTCTGGTGGTGGGGAGTGGTTGTCTCTAGCAGTCCAGAGATGGAATGGACAAGGAGGTTTGTGGGGTGTCATTCCTGTCACGAGTTCTTTTCCAGGCACAAGGACACCCTGCCGTATCTTACGTTATATTCTAGGGTATGGGGTGGGGACCAGGATAGCACCCACTGAGGGGACTCAGTAAGGCCTCGGTCAGGGAGTTGAGGTCAGAGCTGAATTTCTGGGTAAACCTAACCACTGCAGGTTGGTCCCAGGTCTGCCAGAAGTCTGGAGCTTTCAGGGCAGCAGGGTCACGACTGCAGGTTCTCGATGACTCAGGAGCAGGTGTCCATGGGCGGTGTCCGGTTTGCTGCAGAATTTGAGGCCCATCTCTGTCAAGCCTCAGGCCAAGCGTTTGGCCTGACTCCAGGGCCAGTAGGTTGGCCCGCAGGAGTCCTGACTTGCTGGTGATGGTCTTCTCCCCCTAGGCAAACCGGAGCTGAAGGGTTTTAACCTGAACCCCCTCAACCAGGACGAGCTTAAAGCTCTCAAGATCATCTTGAAAGGATGAAACTCAAGGAAGAAGACGGGGGACCTAAGTCCAGCATCCCACCTCGGCTCCTGGAGGACCGAGGACTCTCCAGCCTTGAAACCTGCAGGGATAGGATCTCCCCTAAGGGGACAGGCATCAGGAATCTGGCTGTGGCTCCCGTATGAAACCTCTTTGTCTGTAGCGCTTGGCTGCTCTGTGACGGCAGGAGGGAACTCTCAGCCTGCCCGGGTCTGCACCTGACCACTGGAGCTGAATGGACACAAGACCCATTGACAGGCCCTGGCAGCCACCAGTGGGTGGGTGGGGGCAGGCCTGTGGGGCTGTGAGAATGTCTGCAGCAGGCACTTCTCATAATGGCCCGCTGTTCAAAGGGGCCCCGGGCAGGGAAGAAGGGAGGGGAGGAGTGGGCACATCATTCCAGCGTTGCTCTCAGAAAGGCAGAGAGGCGTTTTCAAGCAGCGTGTGTAATGGAATTGGAATAAACTCCAGGGGGCTCACAGGTGGTTTCTGAACGAAGGGCAGGATCTCGGGGCTTTGTGGTTCACCATAGCCATCTGTGGGCAGACACGCTGTTTCCCCCACTCCTTCCATTGTGGCCCTTTTTTCCTGCTTGCCCCTCATAGGGGCCCAGAGTGGCTGCTCTTCAGGCAGGAAGGCCTTGCAGAGTCCTGCCCCAGGGCTGGGTGAGAGGGCTGCCTCGTACAGGCATCCTTACATCCAGGATGCCCGTCCACCACCGAAGGCAGGGCTGGGGCCAGTGCTGCTCAGAGTTCCCGTCTGCCTCAGGGGTCTCAGATCCTAATGCGAATGTGCTCTGAGGACAAAACTGTCTTTTGTGTTCGTTGAGGGCTCAATAAATGTTACCTAACTGCGTGCATAGCAGCTGCTAATGTTTACCTGATTTGGTCCTTTATTGAGGGCACACCACTCCCTTTAGGGTGCCACCTACAAAGGGACTGTGGTTCCTCGAAATGGTAGCAGGGTTAGACAGGCAGCAACAACCACAAATGCCAAAATGGAGAGAGCAGAGCCAGCCCTGATGGCCTAGCAGTTAAAGTTTGGTACACTCTACTTTGGCGGCCCAGGTTTGGTTCCTGGGTGCAGAACCACATCTCTCCTCTGTCAGTAGCCATGCTGTGGTGGCAACTGACAGCAGAAGTAGGAGGACTACACCTAGAATATACAGCTGTGTACTGAGGCTTTGGGGAGGGGAGGAAAAAAGGGAGATTGGCAACAGATGTTAGCTCATGGCGAATCTTTCCCTCGCTCACTCGGCTCCGACAGATGGTTATATAGGAACACAGGTTAGCATGGCCAGATTTCAAGAGGAGTCAGACATTTGGATTTTTAAATGGAATCTTCTGCCTTTTAAATACTGCTAATTCGGAACAATTTTAGAACTTGAATTTTAGCCAAACAAGATAGCTTACATAAGCAAAATTTGGCCCAGACCTATGATTTTGCATTATGAATTTTTTAAGTAGACATTACTGTGTATTTTGCTCATGATGGCCCTACGAAGTAGGGAAGTGGAATTGGAAACTAAATGTCCACCCCAGTAGACTAGTTAAAAGGATCCATAGCTCCAGATAGTGGAGTACTATACAGCTATAATCAAGAAGAGGGAACCTCTTTGAGCATTGATTTGGAACAAGCTCCAAGATGGGTTAAGTGAGAACGGGGCAGGACAAGTGTCTAATAGGCTGATAATTTGTGTGCAGACACTACGTGGTTCCCTCAGGACAGAAATTGCATGGTTGGGGCACAAGACTGGAAGGGAAGGACGTGTTAGATTGCATGTTTTAAAATATAAATGTAAAATAGTAGGGAGTTGTGGAACTCACTTTGATAGATTCAGTCCTGTATGACTGCCTGGCTCACAATTTCTCCATCTGTCCAAAATTATCCCTGCCTGTCTGGGACAATGAAGAAGAGCCAATCAGATTCTCTTTCCTAGAAATGTGGACCCCATGTCTGGGGCTGGCTGCGCTTGCCTCGGTCACAGACATGGAGGGAAGTCCCCACACTCTGGAGGCAGGAGACCCAGAGTGGTGTGGCTTCTGGCCTTCCCAAGCCTGGCTGGTTCAGTTCTTAGATTTGCCAGTATTTTCCTTCCAAAAACCCTCCCTTTGCCTAGGCAGATTCTGCTATTTGCAGCCAGAAGAACTGTCCTAAGCAGGGAGAATGGTAGGTCCCTCATGGAGCAGTTAGCGCACCAGCCCACTCTGTTGCAACCCCTCTTAAACTGAGAGGAGACTCAGGAATGTTGGGATGTGGAAATGGTACTGTAGTCAACTCCCCAAGCCATCTTGCCTGCCAGCCCGAGGCGTTCTAGTTTAAAAAGCTCAGCTCCCCACCTCAAACAGGAAGGCCCAGAGGGCACCTACGTCACCCAGCTGACTTAGATAAGTACATGTTTGCAGAAACCCCCGTTAAGCAGCTCTGCCTTCTTGGCCGTGACCTTATCCATCTGAGAAATGGGGATGCTCTGGCCCACTGCTTTTCAGATGGTCAGAGATCCTGAGTTCTCTTGACATGCAAGGTCAGGGTTTTGCAAGGAGGGGAAGATATACTTAGGGCTCACTCAGCCCTTCCCCAGACCCCTAATAAGTACAGTCTAATCGTGCTGCTTTGCAAGCACAGCTTAAGTCCGCCCCCTACCCCCGCCCCCAGACCGTGCTCCTGAAGACCCTTTCAGCTCTGACCTCCTGAGAGACATCAAAGGTCAAAGCCAGGAAGACTTGGCTGCAGCTGACAGCAGCCCCCACGCCAGGCCTGGTGCCCAGTGACTCCGAGTAAGGCCTGTGCTCGTTTATTAGATGTGCTCTCTCTGGGGTAGCAGAACTTGATGCCTTTGGCCTCGTTGGGCCTGATTGCCAAGTCTGTGAAGGTTAGAGCCCATGCAGTCCCGGGGATTGGCTGTCTCCCGGTGCAGAGATGCCCGCCGGTGGCAGGTGGGGGGGTGTGCATCCAGGGGGCCTGGAACGATTGGCAAGCAGCCTGCCGCTGAGCCAGCAAAGCTGCTGCCAGGCCGAGGGAGGAAGGCGAATGCTCTGAGGTGCTGCCATGCTGGAAACGTGGAGCGGAGAGAGGACTGGGGTGGCACTTCCCGGGGTCGCTCTCCTCCTGGTGGCTGAGGATTAGCTGGAAGCTTTCTTCTGGCCTTGAAGGGAGCGGAACAGCTGCCTCAGCTGTTTTTTCCGATCGTTGACGCAGCCTGCAAGGCAAGTGAAGTGTTGGGACACTCTGGGATGGCCTGTCCTTGGTAGAGGGGTCAGGGGGGAGTGGAGGGGCCTGTGTCCCCACTATCTGGTGGGAAGAGGGGGGCAGCAGGAGCCACACAACCACAGACAGCCTGTGGTTTGCATCCTGGCTCCACTCCTGAATCCCGTGGCCCTCCAGCGGGTCATTTACCTGTCTGTCAGTCATCTCATCTGTGAGCCAGGACATGTGCGTTACGGGGTGAATGTAGGGGTCGTCAGAAAAGGTAATGTTCACTGGGGACTTAGCTCAAGCCAGCGACTGCTTCAGGTGCTGACGTGAATTAACTGTTGAGCCCTCACAGAGAAAACGGAGGCTCAGAGAGGTTAAATGATTTGCTCCAAATCACACACTAAGGAGCGGAACTGAGATTTGAACCCAGGCTATCTAGGTCCAGAGGCCAAGCTCCTAACCTCTACCCCACACTGCCTTTCCTCCTGGCTTTGCTCAGGGAAATGCATTCAAAGCCAGCACAGTGCCTGGTACTGCATAGGTGAGATGTTAGCTTTCTTCCCTTACCCACCCCCTGCACCAGGCGCCATCAATTAAGAGAGGACTCTTCCCCACAATTGGCCCTACTTGATGGAAGTGTGTCCCAGGCAGTCCCCGCTGAGACCTCTCCTCCCAGCACGTTCACGGTGTCACCCACTTCCTGTCAGCTCTCAGATCTGATTCTCGAGGCAACTCCATGGGCATTGCCTCTTGTGCCAGGGACATTGATGACACAATGGTCGAATGACTGAATCTCCATGGCCACAACTCCTGACCTGGAGGTGTCTGCCATCTTTCTCAGCACCCCAAAGCCCTGTCCTTGCCTCTGCTGCACGCACCGCTCATCACGGTTTCACTGAGCTGAGAGCCCACCATATTCATCCCCAGGGTTTTTCCAAGTGAGTTTCATGGGATGCTAGCTTTAACTGTAATTGGCTCCTTCATCACTCCCAAATCTTCACAGCCAATGCAAACCTCTTCTCGGAGTTCTAGACTCATCCGAGTTATCTGTTGATCTTTTTCACCAGGAGATCCCTCAGCACATTCCTAATTCATTTCATCAATACTCTTCCTGCCCCAACCAGCTCCTGTTGTATTCACCATCCACCCAGACACTTGACTGGAGACTTGGGGATCATTCTAGAAACTTATAAAGCAGTGGCTCTCAACCTAGTCTACGTTTTAGAGTCATCTGCAAGCTTTTAAAAATACTGACATCCAGACCAACTGTATCTTTTTTTTTTTTTTTTGAGGAAGATTAGCCCGGAGCTAACTACTGCCAATCCTCCTCTTTTTCTGAGGAAATCTGGCCCTGAGCTAACATCCACACCCATCTTCCTCTACTTTGCACGTGGATGCCTACCACAGCATGGCTTTTGCCAAGCGTTGCCATGTCCGCACCCGGGATCCGAACCAGCGAGCCCTGGGCCGCCGAGAAGCGGAACATGTGAACTTAACCGCTGCGCCACCGGGCCCGCCCCCGACCTGTGTCTTTCTCTTCCCCAGGCATCAGTATTTTCTAAAGCTCCCGTGTGATTCCAACATGCAGCCAAGCTGGAGACCCACGGTTCTGCCTCTTTGCTACTCAGATTGGGTCCAGAAACCAGCAGCATTGATCTCTGAGGTGGGCTGTTAGCAAAGACGGCTGCAACAATTCCTCCCATGCCTGTATGCACACCTCTCTGCAAGGTGGCTTTGCTGCTCCTGCCATCAAGAGGTGGCGTCTGTTTCCTGGCCTCGTGCATCTGGGCTGGGCTAGCTTCGACTGATGGATTGTGGCAGAATGACACTGGGGGTCTTCTGAGCCTAGGCCGCATGCGGCTTCGCTGTGTCTTCTCTTGCCTTCTTGGAACCCTGAGTCAACCATGGGAAGGAGCCAGGGCTGGACTGCTGGAGGACAAGTGGCCACCTGGGAAGAGAGGCCCAGCCGGCAGCCGGTGTCAACCACACGTGTGAGAGAGGCTGTCCTAGGCTATCATGTCACGGTAATCTGCCAGGGGCCTGCAGCCCAATGAGCAACACCTGAAGAATCATGAGCGAATGAGAGAGTTGTTTTAAGTCGCTAGGTTGGGGAGGGTTTGCCACAGAGCAGTAGTTAACCCGCAGAGCATCCCGTGGGAGCTGGTTAGCACTGCAGAGTCTCAGACCCCATCCCAGACCTGCTGAATCACAGTCTGCGTTTTAACAAGATTTCCAGGCGATTGTATGCACAGCTTGAAAGCTATATAGTCATCCTCCAACAACGCCACATGGCAGACGCTAGGGATCTGCTGTGGAAAAGCCATTCACAGACCCCCTCTCCTTTGCCTTCCTCAAGGCAAACTGCTTGACATCATAGGCTTCCTTGCGGCTGGGGTGACCACATGACCCAGTTGTGGCCAATAAGATGTGAGCAGAGGTCCCTGGGAGGGCTTCCCTTTTGGAACAAAGAGTCAAAGCTTGAAGGAAAGGCCTTGGCCCTTGGGCCTTCCTGCTTCTTCCTGCCTGGGGCGAGGACACAGTGTCTGGAGTTGGAGCAGCCATCTTGCAACCATGAGGCAATAAGCATGAGCACCAAGACAACCTGCTGAGTGTAGCAAAGCAGAAAGAGGAAAGAGGAAAGAGCTGGTCCTTCAGGGCATTGTGCAGCCATGTGTCAGTCCTGTGCAGCCCACCCCAAGACCCCCTGTGGCTCAGGACAAGTCAGTCCCTGTCTGGGTAACTATTTGTTGTCCTTTTAGTTGCTTGCCGCCAAATCCAATCCTAAATCATCCTAAACCCTAACAATGATTTAGAACTTCTTTTCATCAGGAAAAGGAAAAAAGGTGCCACAAACAAAATTTAAACAGCAAGTGACAAACTCAGGAAAATAGTTACAATGTCTGACACAGGGGTAATATCCTTAACACATTAGTATCCAAGGCCTTTATAAATTTAGAAAACTGTAAGGAACCCATTGAAAAATAGATAAAGAGTCTGGACAGCTTACAGAAGAAGAAACGCAAATTAAAAACTCTGAAACCTCACCAGTAATCAATGGAATGCACAGAAAACAAGTCAGTACTTTTTACCTGTCGAGTTGGCAATTTTTTTAAAAAAATTAATTCACAATTGGCAAATTCATATAATCTTTCTAGAAAACAATTTGGCTGTAACAAGTCTGTCCCTTTGACCCAGTAATTCGACTTCTAGGACCTGTCCTAAAGAAATAGCCAGAATTCCAGCTGAGCTTTATCTAGGAGGATGTTCGTCACGGCATTATTTATAAAAGTAGAAAAGTGGAATTGTGCCAAATGCCCGATTATAAGAAATCGGCTTAGTAAATTTTGGCACATCCACAAGCTGGAACATCTTACAGCCATATGGTAATTTTGTTGTTCACTGCGCTAAGGGGCAGGGGAGTCTAGCAGTCAAGCTTTCCGTTTGAAGTCAGATTGGAGCTGAGGTTATAAGGGGAGCGCGCCATTTATAACCGAGCCCTCCAGCAAGGTACTTCAACATGTGCAGGCCATTTCCTCGTCTGCATGCTGGTAGGAGAGCAGCCTAAAGAGGAAATGAGACCGTGTACTCAGTTTGGACCTGGCCAAAAAGTGTTTCCAAAACAGAGGCTTTTATTAATATTGTTGAATGACATGAAAAACGCGATGTGGAAAAGCGGGACTCTAAACCCCAGCCCCATGCCAATTTTCTAGAAGAAAAAGTAGGAATGTATGCATTTTTGAAAAACTGGAAGCAAATACGCCAGATTGTTAAAGATGGTTGCGTCTGGATGGTTTTTTATTTCCTGCTTTAGTTTTCAAATATTCTGTAATGAGTGTGAACAATTTTGATAATCAGGGAAATTTTTCACTTTTTAAAAACCAAGTTTAAAGTCAAGCCCTGAAGGCTTTAATTTCTCTTAACAGCATATCGCGTGTTTTTTTGTTTGTTTTCCACCTAAGCCTTTGAAATCCACCTCCTGGCAGATTAATAGTACCCCTCACTATGTGCCAGGCAGTGTTCTAGGCAAATATTGAGGATAGAAACTATTTAATCTCTGTTTTACAGATGAGGAACAGAGAGGTTAAGTCCCTTGCCCAAGGTCACACAGCTGGTAAATTTTAGATCAAATTAAAACAGTCTAACCATTGTGCCAAGCTGCCTTCTAGACTTCCTGGCACCTCCCATGACACATCCTCAGTGCCCACTCCCCACCTGGCCCACATACCAAGGTGCGTGTTGGTCACAAAGTTCCCCATCCCCGACAGGTCAGGAGGCCCCTCCTCTCTGCTGACAGGGCCGTCATTCCACATGAGGTCAAACCCTCCGACTCGCTTCTCCCTCCCTGTGAGCCTGGACGGCAGGAGAAACGAACGGTTAACGAGGGTGCACCTGGTGGGGCCCTAAGACCCGAGCCAGGTCCCTGCTCCACCCCCGCACCCAGTGGTGCCCACCCTGTCAGAATTCCTTCTTCTGTCCATCCAGTCATTCCCCTTTCCCAGGTGCCCACACAGGCCTCAGAAGGGTTGTCCCCTGTTTTGTCCCCAGGTACCCACACATGCACCTAGTTGTGCTTTCTGGTTTAAAGTCTGCTGTTGTCCTCCCCAGACCATAAACTCCATGAAGGCAGGGACTAGATGTGACATGTTCTGCACTGTGTCCCCGGTGTGTGGCACAGGCCTAGCACACAGTAGGGGATCAAATGTTTGTTGAATGAATAAATGATGGTGGATATAGTAGCCATCTGAGGTTTCTGCCTCCTGCAGCATTTCACCTTCTTTCAGCCTAAGTGTACCTTGGTTTTTCCTTCAAGAACCACTTCTCCCTCTCTCACCCACATGGCTCAGGTGGGGTTGACCTCACCCCTGGGAGGTGGGCACAAAACCTCAGCCTGGTTGATCAAGTCATAAGGATTGTTTCAGGAATGGGCCTGTGACCCAATCCCCACCAATGACCCATGAGAGTCAGCCTTCAAACTTTTGCTGGAGTAATTGGGAAAAAGCTAATGCAGAGGAGATGAGAGAGAAGGAAAGAGGAGGAGGGAGAGAGAGAGAGAAGATAGACCATCTAACACCGACCGAGCACCTAGATTCAGCCATTCCTGAAGTCAGACCCTGGATTTTTCCATTACACACACATTGCTATAATAATATATAGTCTGTTATTGAACACTTTCTGCAAGCAAGGCTCTTCACATTATCTTGGTAAATTAATCTAACAATCCTGAGAGGTAGACAGGATGTTTCCCCTTTTACAGATGAGGAAACAGCTCTAGAGAGGTGGAGTGACCGGTCCAGGGTCCTACAGTCAGGAAGTACAGAGGAAATCCTGCTGGACCAGATCTCAGAAAGCTGTAGTTGGCCCTGCTCTGCTCTGAAAGGGCTGAGTCCTCGGACCAGGATGCAACTCTGTGTGGACATCTCAGTTTCTCCATCTATAAGATGGCAGACAGGCCAGAGCTGTCTCTGAGGGCCACTCGAGTCCCAAGGTTGTTCTGAGTCCCCTGTCTTCCTTGTCGGGAGCCCCGGTCGCCATGCACAGGCGTGCATGAGCGAGGTCGCCTCCCTCACCTGGCCTCCATGTCCACAACGTGCAGGGTGTCTTCCAGGAGGCAGGTCTTGAGCTCGTAGTCCTCCTGGCTGCTGGCTGTCAGCGATGGGGACGCATTGACCTCCAGGAGCCACCTGGGGAGGGCGGGAGGGGCATGGAGAGCCTCAGGGTCACCTGGTCCCCGGAGACCCTGGAATTTCACTGAGAGGCTGGATGGGGAGCCTGGGCCCCACCCTCAATTCAACTCGGGTCGCTCTCTCCATTTTTCCATTAAAAGAAAGGTTGCAGTGGCTAAAACTTTTTGAAAACAATTGTTGCAAACTTGAAATCCCCACAGGGGTCAGGTGGTAACTTAGGAGGCAAGCTGGAGGGTTTAGAAGGATGCTGAGGCCCTCATGCTGTTACTGCTTTTCCTTCTTCCAGTAGAGCTCTGAGAGCAAGAAAAACTTCCCTTTCCTGGTGAAAGTTTGCCTATAGGTGGGACCCGACCTGCCGGGTCAGGGTGGGGAGTAGTAGGGAGGGGTGGAGACTGCGGTGAACTGGAAAGAGCCTTCCATGGCTAAAGGGGTGGCTACGGCCAGCTCCAGGAGCGTGCTGCCCTGTGGGGGTGTGAACCCAGAATTTTGAGATCTTCCAAGTTTTCCAGAAAAGCCAAAAATCCAGATTTTCATGCAAACACAAAATCTCCCAATTTTTCTTCCAATATTTGGAGATTGTCAATGAATTTAAATTGAAAGCAAACAAACAAAATGACATTCTGACAGTCAAACTCGAAGTTTCTGGAGGCCAAAAGCAGCCCACGGGCCTCCAGCTTGCAAGCTCTTGCTACGTACAACCCTGTCATTTTACAGACGGGAACCTGGAGCACAGAGAGGGGAGGGCTCACAGGTGGGAGATGGAGCCCCCTTTCCACTCTCTGCTGCCTCCTCGCAACCTTGCTCCCCCATCACTATTCACTCTAATGCCCTGGCCACATCTTGCAGGGGACAAAGGACACTCGCTGGGGCTGGAACCCTGTTTCTCTTGAAGCCCGGCCCGACTTAGGTCTTGCTCTAGGGCCCCCACGCCTGGCTCAGACAGCTGCTCCACGCCTGGCTCAGAAAGCCGCTCCACGCCAGGCAGCGGCCCTGGGGAGGGGTTGGGTCCAGGAGCCGCAGTGCTGGCGCGGAGCAGCTCAGCCCAGGAACTTGGGCCTGGCTCTGCCCTTGACTCACGGCATAACCCCGAGCTCCTGGAACAAGCTCACCGGGCTTTGTGTCCCGCTGTATCGCGCAAGGGCCATCCCCGTGGTCCCTGCCGGCTCAGGCGTGTTCTACTCTTCAACACAAGCTCCTCCACGGGCACTGTGGGAGGGCACCCAATTCTTGGCAGGATCGCCAAGTAACAATATTCCCTGATGTGGCATGCACATCCTCAAAGCACCAGGGCTCACAGAGGGGAAGTTTCTCATCTGATGGTAGGGGAGGGGCCCTGACTCAGCAGATGTTCAGGAAAGTTCTCTTAGTGCCAGGCATGGGGCTCAGTGCTTGATAGACAGCACTTCATTTATTCCTCATAACAATACTACAGGCACAACGACCATTTCACAGATGGGCAAACTGAGGCACAGAAAAAGGAAGTGTGCCCAACGAGGAAGCGGCAGAGCTGATCTGAAGCCTGGCGGTCCGGGTGCAGAGCGTGTGAACGACCCCCTGGCTGTCTGGCCCGAGCCCACCACTTACGGCTTGAGGTCCTGATCTATGAGGATGTCGTAGCCGTACAGCTCGAAGCAGTGCTTGTCGCTGATGATCACCTTCTGCACGCTCTGCAGGCTCCTGATGAAGATGTTGTCCATGTCACTGAAGAGCGTCTCCACCGCCTCAGGCCCGTGCTTTGACGCCAGGTACTGTCGGAAGCGCTGCAGCATCCACTTGCAGCCCTGGGCCCCGTGCACCCGGGTTGGGAGAGGGAGCCTCAGTTAACCAGAATGGGCCTGCCAGGACCCTCAAACAACCACAATCAGCATGAACCTTAGGCTCGGACAAGAGGGGCCCACCCTGAGTCCTGTGACTAGGGGAACCCCGAGTGTGTCCCTCCTCATGGGGCAGAGATCCTGCATGCCCAAGGGGATGGGCCCACCCAGAGCCTGTGCCTCTCTTTCTAGAGCACAGCCTGGGTACTCACGACCCCAGAAGTCCCTGCCCAAATGCCCTGCACAGGCCTCTTCCCTGGGCCTGCCTGCCTGCCTGAGGACGACTGCACTGGCCACGTGTGCACCCAAAGGGTGACCAACAGGTTGCTGTTTAGGGAGGTGGCACTTCCTACTTGGGCACACTTCCTTTTTCTGTGCCTCAGTTTGCCCGTCTATAAAATGACCCTTGTGCCTATAGGGTTGTTAGGAGGAATAAATGAGGTACTATCTATAGAGCACTGAGCCCCATGCCCGTGTGGGACGGAGCCTGCGGGAGGGGAAAGAAGGGAGCAGGTGTGAGCCGGGTGCCAGCTCTCCCTGTGCCCCTCTGTCCTGGCTCTTAACTCTGAGAAGTCTCAGAGTTCTTCCTTTGATCCTGGCCTTGCAGGTTATTAGATAGAAATGAAAGCTATATAGACAGAGATAGATGACAGACATAATGATAGATAGATAGATGATAGACAGATGATGATGATAGATAGATGATAGACAGATGATGATGATTGATAGATGATAGATGATGATGATAGATAGATAGATGATAGAAAGCGGATAGACAAGCACATCTGTCAAGGTAAGAGGAGAGAACACATTTTGTTCAAGGGTGTGTTGGTTTGATTTGTAACTTTTAAATTTTGAGACACGTGATGCCTGGGCCTCCACTCATCCTCTTGCCCTAGGCCGTGCACACGGGAATGGTGAGTCTGACTTTGCTGGTGAACTATGAGCCTAAGACGGGCCCATTCTGGGGCCCTCAGTGCTCCCCACCCCAGCCCCCCGCACCCCCCACCTGGCCCCAGAGGCGGCACGGGGGGCAGAGGCGCGGCTTCCTCACCTTCTTTGGGTGGTAGTCGGGAGACGTCTTTTGCACGGCCACATTGGTGAGGTGAACATCTGGCAGAGATGGTGGTCAAGGGCAAGTGTGGACAAGAGCGAGCCCTGCTCCAGGGAGCCCTCAGGGACTTAACTGAGGGACTTAACTTGCGTGGGAATTGATGGGGAAAGGCACAAAAGAGCCCAGAGGTCACGTGCGTGGGCTTTGGGGTCAGGTGCGCCTGGATTTGAATCTTGCCCGCATCTATCTTTACTGGCTGTGGGCCCCTGAGCAAGTCACTTAACCTCTCTGAGCCTGTTTCCTCACCTATTAAATGGAGGTGCACAGTAAAATACTGACCTCGTGGTTATTTGAAAGATCAGATCAGACACTGTGAAGAAGCACCTCTGATAGTGCCCGGCATCGCTGATATTATTATATTACGATTTTTCAACTCCAGAAGAGGGAACCCTTCCTAACAAGTAGAGAGACCAGATACAGAAGAGCCATCTCAGGACATTCGGAGCTCTCTGCCACCAGAGGGGTTCAGGCGGGGTGGCCACTTTGTAAGAATACTGGACAAGTGATCCAGCATTGGGGTGGGGACAAGATGGCCTTTGAAGTCCCAATCCTGAGAGTCTGCCTTTCCGTAATATCATCATCGTCACCAGCAGTAACATCGGCAACACTGCAGCTTACAGAGCACGTTCACACACGTCATCGCATTTGTTCCCCAAACTTTCCCGTCTCACGGATGAGAACTTGGAGGCTCAGAGAGGTTGAGCGACAGCCACTCTGACTGCCCCTTCCTCCGCATCCTCCCCCACAAGCTAGGTAGGATGGATCCCCCACATCTCGTGAAATGCCCGTAAGACGTAACTTTCCCCGGGACTTATTGGGCCAGTTCACAGATGGGGAAGTAGTTGCTCTCGGTCACTGACCCAGGTCCAATTCCCCTACAACGCATGCTTCTCCGTGTCTGTGGTCTATGGGACAGGGCAGGGGCTTCAGCCTCTCGAGAGGAGGTGGCATCCTCTTTCGCATTGTTTCCCTAGAATGTCTTCTTTAGAGCCTATCAAAGACTTTTCACTTTTGCCTGAGAGTTTTTCTGCCTTAATTTCAAAAGAATAAGCACGTGACAAAGCATTAGATAGGAAGAGGGCCCTAAGGTTTAGGGTCCATCGATTTTCAAAAGGGTGTCAAGGCAGTTCAGTGGGAGAAGAGCAGCCTTTCAACAAATGGGGCGGGGACGGCCGGGACCCACGGGCAGAAGGGGGAAGTCGGGCCCTCCCTCTTACCACAGACGAAAGTCAACTCACAGGAACCACGGATCTAAACATAAGAGCTAAAACTATAAAGCTCTTAGGATAAAATCTGGGAATAAGTGGTTGTGACGTTGGGTCAGGCAGAGCTTCTTAGATGCGACACCAAAAGCACAAGTGGCAACAGAAAAAATAAATAAACTGGACTTCATCAAAATTAAAAACTTTTGTGATTCAAAGCACATTATTGAGAAAGGGAAAACAGGGCGCAGAGGAGCTTTAGGGCAGTGGAAACACTGTGTATGGTACAATAATGACGCATACATTTGTCCAAACCCATGGAGTGTACGACCCTAATGTAAACTACGGACCCTGGGTGATAATGGTGTGTCAATGTAGGTCCATCAGTTGTAAGAAATGTCCAACTCTGGTGACTGATGTTGCTAATGGGGGAGGCGATGCATGTGCCAGGGCAGACGGCATGTGGGAAATCTCTGTACCGTCCTCTCAATTTTGCTGTGAAACTAAAACTGCTCTTCAAAGATTAAGTCCTTAAAAAAAATGGACCAGAACTGTGAGAAATAAACTTCTGGTTTTTAAGCCAAAAAAAAAAAAAAAGGACAACTCATAGAATGAGAGAAAACATTTGTAAATCATGTATCTGAGAGGGAGTAGTATTAAAAATACATAAAGAACTCTTACAGCTCAATAATAAAGAAGACAAATAACCCAATTAAACAATGGGGAAAGGCTTTGAGAAGACGTTTCTCTGAAGATTTGTGAATGGTCAAGGAGCACAAGAAAAGGTTCTTAACACCATTAGTCATCAGGGAAATGCTAATCAACTGCTCTAGCTCACACCCACTACGGTGGCTTTAATAAAAAGGACAGATAATAACAAGTGTTGACGAGCATGTGGAGCGATTGGAACCCTCAGACCATGCCGGTGGGAACGTAAAATGATGCAGTGCTTTGGAAAACAGCCGAGCAGCTCCTCAAAACATTAAACGTAGAATTAGCGTGTGACCAGCAATTCCACTCCTAGCATACACCCAAGAGAGATGAAAACATGTGTCCACACAAAAACTTGTACATGAATATTCATAGCAGCATTATGCATAATAGCCAAAAGGTGGAAACAACCATCAACCCATGAATGGATAAATAAAATGTGCTCTATCCATACAACAGAATCTTATTTGGCAATAAAAAGGAATGAGGTACTGATGCCTGCTACAACATGGATGACTCTTGAAAACATTATGCCAAGTGAAAGAAGTCAGGCACAAGAGACCATATATTGTATGAATGCACTTATATGAAATGTCTGGAACAGGCAAATATATAAAGACGGAAAGTGGTTGCACAGGGCTGGGAGGGGGGCTGGAGGGAAATGGGAACTGAAGGCTCATGAGTATGGGGTTTCTTTTGGGGGATGATGAACATGTTCTCAAACTGATTGTGGTGATGGTTGTGTGAACACAATGAAAACCACTGGGTTGTGTGCTTTAACTGGGTGAATTGTGTGGTATGTGAATATATCTCAATGAAGTTGTCATAAAATAGACAGGAAGAGAGGATGTTCAGGCAGAGCAGGTTACTGACTCAGGGGAACTCACCGCGTGTGATGGAGGAAACATTGTTCCCAGCACTTCACACTCCTCCACACCCTGCTCCTGCCTGTGAGGAGGAGAAACTGGGGCGTGCCCTAGTTTCGGGGCAGAAGCAGGGGCTAAAAGAGGAGAGTGGGGGACGGTTGGCTGACCTCCATCCTCCCTCTCCACAGACGGACTTGAAATCAGGTTCCAATGGAACAAAGCGCCGGGTGGCAAAGAGTAAACAAGCAATTCAGATCAATCCATAGAGAAGTGGAACTGATTCGTCGCGAAATATTCCAGGCAAACAGAATTTTCTTAGCTTAGAAATGACAATACAAATCACAGAGGAAATCAGTGGACAGAGTCAACTATGCAAAAGTGAAAAGAATCAGATATCAAGGCAAAAATGAAAGGCAAATATGACTAGAGAAAAGATTTGTAGCAAATATGATAGGCTAATGTTTTTGGGTTTTGTTCTTTTTTTTCTTTTTTTGCTGAGGAAGATTTGCCTGAGCTAACAGCCATTGCCAATCTTCCTCTTTTTCTTTTTAACATGTGAGCCACCGCCACAGCATGGCCACTGACAGATGAGTGGTGTAGGTCCATTCCTGGAAACTGAACCACTCAGCCACAGGGCCAGCCCTGAGGTGGATATTTTTGAATTTTCTGTGTGTGTGTGTGTGTGTATATATACATATATATATGAACATATATTTTAATAATTGTGTGTAAACTGTATATATATACACACACATATATATTTAAAGTTAGGTTAAAAATGTCTTATTTTGTGACCCAAATTTGCTTTATTATTTTAAAAGTTGGTGTGTAATATCTGAAGCAAATATGGCAAAATATTAGTATCTGTTAAATCTGGACAGTAGATGCATGGGTTTTTGTTGTAGTCTTTTCTGCAGTTTTCTATATATTTTAAATATTTCAATATTAAAAATTTTAAAACAATGAAAAGAAGGGTGGAAAATCACGTGTATTCACTCATTGTGAAAATAGCAAAGTCTCATTCAATAGAAACTAGCCCTGGGAGAGAGCTGGAGTGTTTAATAAGGCCCCACAAGGGCAGGAGATGTGCAAACAGCTTTAAATGGGGGAGAGGGGACCACTAACGTGTCCTGAGGAGTCCCACTGGGCCAGGCCCTGTTCTAAGTGCTTTCCATCTATTGTTTAATTTTAGTGAAAAACGAGGTGGCAAAACAATGAAACTAAAATAAATTTGATGACTTGTATATGATAAATGCTTGTTAGAATTACAAAATAAAACAAACATACTAGAAATGCTGTATTTGGCAAAATAGAAAAAAACAAACTGCACAAAATTTCCCGAGTAGGAGGGCCTACAGTCATGACCCATCATGAGGCAAGCGCGTTACCTCGGACGGACACTCAAAGGAACGCTGAAGTGAAGGCAGAGAGAGGTGAGGCGGCTAAAAGCATCGGCTGGGTCGCCAGGGCCAGCGGCTTGGCAGCGTCGCCCTGCATTTCCATCTCTCCCACACGCAGGTGGTCGAGTCCTGCCGATTTATCTCCTAAATATTTCTGGATTGTCTACCCCTTTTCCTCTGACACTCAGGTCTAAAAACCTTTAAAACTGTTTTTTGATGTTTATAGTTTAACCAAATAATACACCCACGTTTCAAAAGTCAAAAGGTACAGAAATGTATAAAAGGAACTACCTCCCTCCCAGCCCTGCCCCACCCACCCATTTCCGCTCCCAAAAGCAACCGCTGTTTCCAGTTTCTTGTACATCCTTCCAGAGATGTCTACGCACAGATAAAAACATATACAGTCATGCGCGGCATAACGATGTTTCGGTCACCACGGCCCACGTATAGGATGATGGTCCCGTCAGATTAGTACCACACAGCACAACCAGAAGCACACACAACTAGAATGTGCAACTATGTACTGGGGGCTTTGGGGAGAAGAAGAAAAAAAAAAGAAAAAGATTGGCAACAGATGTTAGCTCAGGTGCCAATCTTCTAAAAAAAAAAAAAAGATTAGTACCATATGGCCTATGTGTGTAGTGGGCTACACCATCTAGGTTTGTGTAAGTGCACTCCATGATGTTCGCACAATGACGAAATCGCCTAATGACACATTCCTCAGAATGTATCCCTGTCATTGAGTGATGCATGATTATATAGAGATATAATTTTTATATAAACGGGAGCATACGTTTCACAGAGTTCTACACTTTTTTTTCCCCAATTAACAGTGCATCTTGGAGATTGTTTCCTATCTGCACATAAGGCACTTCCGCCATTCCTTTTAACAGCTACATAGCACTCCATTGCGTAAATGAGCCATGCGTTTAGTTGTCTCCTAGTTTTCGGCTCTCACAAACAGGGCTGTGCAGAGAAGACTCTGTAAACCTCTCTTTCCCTGCCTTGTGCGTGTATCTGTAGGATAAGCTTCCCGAAGGAGAACTGCTGGGTCAGAGTCTGTGCGTCAGTCTTTGATAGACATTTGCCAGATTGCCTCCCAAGATGTTGTGCCAATTTACACTCCCACCAGCAACATATGCATTCGCCCCGCCTCGCCAACACAGTGAGTCATCAAATTTTTGGTCCCTGCCAATTTGACAGGTGAAAATGGCATCGTATTTGAGAGAATGAGCCAATGACTAGGCGCTGGAGCACAGGCACATAAAAGGATGCAACTGCTCTCCTAAGGGGCTCAAACCATCCGATCCTAGAATACGGATCAATGTGAGTGTTAGATCCAATACCCGTGAATCACTGTCAACGTTGGGTCCTAATATGAGTCAGTGTGAACGTTAGGCACACCACCAGTGTGATCATCAGGCAGAGCAGTCGGGATGGGCTGCTCTGAACAGACTGGGGCTGCTTCCCTCGGATCCTGGGGGATCGCCCACCCCCTCAAGACTCTAAGCTCCTGGAGAGAAGGGCCCAGGCCCATCTTGCTCACTGCTGTACCCCCTGTGCCCAGACCAGAGCATGATCCTCAGCAAGCCCCCAGCCAAATGTGTGGAATGGACGAGTTCTCTCCGGACCAGCCAGAGGACTGGAGGGGCAGGGCGCGCGGGGTACGGTCAGGCGGGGGTCCCAGGATACACTGGTCGTCAATGCTGCTGAGTGTGAAGCGCGTGTTGGAGAACCGGGCGAAGCCATCCCGGTACAACCAGGCCCGCAGCGGGATGTACTGTGGAGCAGGTGGGAACCGAGGAGAGAAGAGGGAGGGGAATAAATACAAGCACCCCCAAGCCTGCTGGCTTCTGCAGGAAGAACTTGCTCAAACATCAGCCTCCTTCGATTCTGCCCCCTCCTTCCCTGGGGGTGGGGGCGGGGAGATGCAGAAGGGAACAAAAGGAATGGGGCTCTTCTCTGCTCTACAGCGATGTGCGTCACCCCCGGGCTCAGGGTGTGTCCATATTCCCCACAAGCCAGTGAGCCTGTCTCGGACACCCTATCTCCTTGTGCCCACCGTAGAGTAGCACACCATGAAGGTTTAAACGTTTGTTGAATGAATGAGTGAATGAATGGGTGGAGGGAAAAAGCAACAACTTGTTTAAGAGAGAGGCTCTGGGGCTAGGCTGTCTGGCTTTGAATCCCAGCTCTGTTCACCAGCTGTGTGGCCTTGGGCAAGTCACTCAACTCCTCTGCATCTGTTTCCTCATCTGTAAGATGAGAATGATAGAACCTACTTCCCCAGTTAGCAGGAGGACCGAGGAGATAGGACCTGCTACATACCAGGGCCTGGTACTTAGTAGGTGGTCAATAAATGCGAGCTGTGCTTACCGTGGGTGACTGGGTGAATAAAGAACAGGTAGGGGGGACAGCTGGGCTCTGAGACAGCAAAGCTTGGGTCCATCTACCTGCCCCTGGCCCACCCTCAGATGTCCCCCCGGGGCGGGTAAAACCAGTCGAGCTCACTCAGAGGTCCCCAGAATGACTTCTGCCCCCGCCCCCCAGGCCAGCAGCCCCCCACCCACCACTAAGACAGGAGGGTCCCTGGCTTAGTCACTCACTGACATCACCAGCACGTAGACACGCAGGTCAAACTTGCGGCCTGTCAGGCAAGGAAAGAATTAATTTCTGTAACAAATATCAATTGATCACTGGGCACCGTGCTAGGTTTGGGCGTACAGCAGTGGACAGACAGACAGGAATCCCAGTAAAACCATACGAGGTACAAGGGGAGGATAACTGGGGGGAGGGTCGATGTTGGGAAAGGCTGGAGACATGGTGGTCAAGGAAGGCCTCACGGAGCAGTGGGGACCCGAAGGAGGAGAAGGTGCCCACCTAGCCCGGGGGGGCGGGACCCTCAGGCGGGAGGAACCGAATGAGCGGAGGCCCGGAGGAGGTGAAGAGCTTCGTCCAGGGGCAGAGCGGAAGGCGGTCAGCGAGGTCAGCAGGGGCCAGGGCATGTGCAATTTTGAGAGTTGGTGTTAGCAGCCATGGGAAGCCACTGAGGGTCATGGATCCCTTGGGCTGCTGTGTTGGAGTGGAGCGAAGGGGACCAGAGCAGCAGCCAGGCACCAGTGAGGAGGCCAGCCCAGGCGTCCAGGTGGGAGAGGACAGTGGCCAGGACTGGGATGGAGGTGAGAGCGCTGGCCAGACAGATCGGAGAGCTGTGTGGGAGCTTGATGAAGAGCCAGATGTGGGAGGGGAAGAGAGAGATGCACCCAGGACCCTCTCTGACTTCTGGCTTAGCAACCAGGCAGTGGAGAGCTACATCCCTGGATGCGGAGGGCTGGGGAATGCGCCACATGGTGGGGGGAGGACGAGGGATGGATTTTAGTCATGTTGGGTTTGAGTTGCTGGGAGACGCCCAAAAGGGGAGGTCACAGGCTGTGGGACATCAGGGTCTGGGATGTGGGGGTAAGGTCTCGGCTGGAGACAGAAAGCTGGGGGTCACTGGCATCCGGGTGGTGTTTAAAGCCACGAGACAGGATGGGGTCAGGGGGGAGGGAGGGAGGGGAGGAGAAGAGACCCAAGGACTGCCCCCTGGGGAAGGACATTGCCCGAGGGTGGAAAGAGCCAAGTGGCATCAACACTATTCAATGATGCCCTTGATCGATTTACTTCATGACGCCCACCACCGTGTGGACCTATCTTATTCATTTGTTTCTGATTTATTGCTGTCTGCCCATCTGGGGCATAAGCTCCATGAGAGCAGGGCAGGCAGCACCCCGGACAGTGGCTGGTACTGAGTGGCTCCTATAAATATTTGTTGAATAAACTCACGAACGAGTTGCTTCTTGAAGAATGAGGAGAATTTTAGTGAACCAGAAGGGAGTGGGAAAGGCATGCCAGGCGGAGGGAACTGCATAGACAATGGCTAGGAGGTGGGAGAGTGCAGGGTGGACCTCCCTCTGCATCCCTTCATGCCTGCTGTCAGGCTGAGCCCACGCGAGGCCGCTAGTCAAGGCTTGTTGACTGACTGTTTGACTAACGGGTCAGTGGAAGGGCAGGGAGCAGAGACGGCCATCTCACCTCCTATCAGGTAGGGATTCTCGATATATCGCTGAGCTACATAGTTCTCCACGGGAATGTCCTCTTTCTGGTCGTCAGAACTTCTTGCGTCCTAGTTGTAACAATAAGCAATACTAACATTTATGGAGCATTTCCTGTGTACTAGGCACTGTGTTAGGCACTCTACTTGGGTATGTCACTTGATCCTTAAGTCAACCGCATCAGGGAAGTACTAGTGTTATCCCCATTTTACAGATGAGAAACTGAAGCACAGATAGGGGGAGTGACTTGCCCAAGGCCACACAGCTGGTCAGTGATGCAGCTGGGAAGTGGACCTACACAGGCTAGGCCCAGAGCCTGGGCATTTAACCTCCAGACCCGCACTGCCCAGTAGGGCAGCCGCTGGCCACATGTGGCTCCATATAGTCACAGTGAAATTGATTAACTAAGTGAAATTACGTGCTACAATGTGAATGAACCTTGTAGACATAATGCTAATTGAAATTAGCCAGACGCAAAAGGACGCATATTGTATGATCCCACTTATGTGAGGTACCTGGAGTACCACATCCACAGAGACAGAAAGTAGAATGGTGGTTGCCAGGCGCTGGGGAAGCTGAAAAAGTCCTGGAGATGGATGGTGGTGATGGTTGCACAACGCCACTGAACTGTGCACTCAAAAATGGTTCAAATGGCAAAGTTTATATGTATATTACAATAAAAAAGGAAATAAATAAAAAATCCAGTCTTTGGGTCGCACTAGCTGCATTTCAAGTGCTCAGTATCAACCCGTGGCTGGCGGTCACCAGGGTGGAGAGCACGGTATGCACTGTTTCCATCCCTGTGGAAGCTTCCGTGGGTCAGAGCTGCCAAGAGCACACACAGGCCCCAGAGGACATTCCGCTCCCTTCTCTCCTGCTAGTTCCTTCCCGGCCAGCGCAGCTCAGGAGGAAGCAGAGCTCTCTCCCACCTGCAGGGCACCTCACAGCCTGCACACCCTTCCCCACCCACTGTCCCCTTCACAGGGACCTTGCGAGGAAACCGAGGCCCAAAGTCAGGTGTCACACATTTGAGGTCACATGACAGCCCAGTGGCAGGGACACTGGAACTTGGGGCTTCTGGCCCCAAGGGCAGGATTTTCTACACCTCTCATCACTCCCGCCCCCCATGCTGCTTCAGGACAGAGGCAGCCAGGCCTCCCCTTCAGGGACCCCCGACTTAGACTCACATGGCTGCCAGAGGGGTTGGCAGTGCTCCGGGCTGGCTGGGCCTCCAGGCTGGTGAGCTTCTTCCCGGCGTTGCCCTGATGGTTTCATGGGAGAATCCGAGACACACAGCAGAGGGGGGAAACGCATTTATTGAGCGCCTGCTGTAGCCTGCTGCTGCAGGAGGTGCTGGTCGTGAGGGAGTTTGGTCATCCCACAAGTCTCACCCTCCCTGCACCATTATCATCTCTAAGGTTCTGAGAGGTTAAGCAATTTTCCCAAGACCACACAGCTGCTGAATGGTAGAGGCAGGACTGGAACCAGGATTTCTACTGCACCGCATCCTGCGACCTGCGACGAGGATGGGGTGGAGGGGAGGAAGGGAGCCAACTCAGGCTCAGTCTAGGACCTTGAGGAAGAGTTAGTTAGCTAAACTCTTCCCAGCCAGGTGAGCAGGAGGCCCAGGCAAAGAACACACTGTTCTCAGCTTTTGGGCATATTAATTCCTTGCATCCTCAGCAGGTATTATTACTATCCCCCAGTTACGTGGGCACAGAGAGGTAAAGTAACTTGCCCAAGGTCCCACAGCTATTAAGTGGCAAGGTCAGGATTTGAACCCAGGCAATCTGCTCCAGAGAGCCCATTCCCATGGGCAGGCCTGTGGACAGAGCTCTTCTACCAGCCCTCTGAGCTTTGAGGGCAGGAAGAAAGGGCCCCTCGTCCCAGAAAGAGCAAAGGAGGGTTTGGGGAGGAAGGGGGAGAGGCAAGCTCACCTTCCTCCAGTCCATGATGTCCTTCAGCCTCCGGAAGAGGAAGATGCCCTTCCCCTGTGACCGGGCCACCTGGGGGGGTGAGGTTGGTGAAGAAAGGTGGGCTCTCAGCTCTGTGTGCTTCCTTGTTGGCCCCTGCGCCCAGGCCCCTCCCCAGCACCTCTGTCTCCATCTTCCCCACGGCCCCCAGCCTTCCCCAGAGGAATGGCCCCTTCCGCCCCCTGCAGGGGCTGGGACAGAGAAGGTGCTAAGGCTGGGGAAGGCAGGGAAGCGGGAAGGAAAGTGCAAGACCGACCTAGCTCTCAAAGGCACGCAGTTGCATGCATAATACAAAAGAGCAGACAATTAAAAAACCATTTCCAAGAGTCCTGGGAACATATCATCCAATTCTTTTTTTGGAAATCAATTTGCCTTCCTAATTAGGTTTTGCTTCGGCTAACACTGAACTCGCTCTGCCTTCGCTGAATCCCAGCATGGATAATTCATAGCTTCCCAGAGTCTAGGGGCTGGGGAATTTTTAATATCATGCAGAGCAGTCGGCACCAAAGGCATTACTCCCTCCTGTGACATTCCTCTACGATGTCACCTGCCTGGCCTTGCACACCCATAGCGCCAGGGAGCTCACCACCCTCCCCCATCTCCCGACAGCCCATTTTGTTGCAGGATAGCTCTAGTAAGCAGTCATCCAACAGGTATATATTAGGTGTCTACTGTGTGCTGGGCATTATGCTATAGCAGTAACCCAGATCTCATGGAGCTTTCACAGCCTAAACCGTATTGAGCTAAAATTTGCCAGCCTGGTTCTGGCCTCTAGGGCTTCCTAGAACAAATCTGATTATTGGGGCAGATCAGCCCTTTGATTATCTGCAGCCTCTGAGCAGGTCTCCCTGAGTCATCTTTTCTCCAGCATAAAGGCCCCCAGCGAGTGCGAAGTCTCATTTCCCTCTGTTCTCCTCTGAGCACGGCTCAGCTCGTCAACGTGGGGCTCTCTGTACAGTGTAGGGGCGGGCAGAGCTGTCAGGCCCCGCTCTACAGGTTGCCCACTGCATGAAGGGCTCCCAGGTGTGGGGGCAGTGGAAGCTGACACCCAGCCCTGCTCTGCCTGCAGTACTGTGCACCCTGGTTCATGGCTATGTGTTCCCAGAAAATGGCTCGGGGACAGTCACATGGGCACAGTATTTTGGAAAGCAACTAATCAGTGTGCTCCAAGGGCTTCCAGCCATTCACAGCCATGCAAAGTCTTCATGAAAGATCACCGAACGTCAACAACGAAAAGACACTCAGCTTCATTAGTCTTCAGGGAAATGCAAATGAAAACCCCAAAAGGATACCACCACACACTCCCTGAGAATGGCTAAAATTAAAGACAGACAATGTCAAGTGTTGATGAAGACGTGGAGAAACTGGAACTCTCACGACTGCTGGTGGGAGTGCCCACTGTTTGGAAACTGGCAGCATCCACTAAAGCTGCACCTAGGCATCCCCTATGACGCCGCAGTTCCTCTCCTAGGTACCTACACGACAGAAACACGTGCATATGGGCACCCATGGACATGCACAGGAACGTCCATGGCAGCCCAAATCATCATAGCTCCAACCTCGAAACTCCCAAAGGGATAAACACCCACTCAAGGAATAGTATACAACAAGGATCATTAACAATTTACAATTACCCACATCAGTACAGATGAAGTGCATGAAAATAACATTGAGGGACAGAAACCAGATACAACGTAGCCATACTATATGATTCCAATTATTGAAAGCACAAAAGCAGGCAAATGAACCTATGCTGTTAGTGACTTGGGGAAAGTGGAAAAGGGTCTGAGGGGAGCTGTTGAAGGGCTGGTAATGTTCAGTTTATGGCCTAGGTGCTGGTTACTTGAGCGTGTTCACTTGTAAAATTTTATCAAGCTGTACTCCTATAATCTAGGCACATTCTGTTTTATTAAACTTCAATTAAAAAGTTTTTTTGAGGTTCACACGTTATGATGTAGGAACCCCGGCCCCCACTCCCACTCCTGTTGGCTGCCTCCCCTACAGCCGTCCCCCTTGAGGCTTGACAGACCATATTCTTGTTTTCCCAGCCTCCCTTGCAGCTAGTGGAAACCATGTGACCAGTTTTGGCCAATGAGACCTAAGGCGAGATTGGCTTGGAGCTTCAAGGCTTCTGAGAAAGATTTCCTCTCTGTTAAAAATATTGGGATGGGAGTGAGAGAGAGAGAAAGAAAGAAATGCCTGGCCCCTTTCCTTCCTTCTTTGAATGCCACAGACTGAGGAGGTGATGCCTGCAAATACAGCAGCCATGTCACATGGATGAGGTGACAAGCCTGATGACAGAAAGCCAACACACTGAGGATGCAGAGTGGACAAAGAGAAGGAGCAGGGCTTTTAAGGGCATCATTGAGCACATTCCCAAACCTGGAACTTCCTGCCCCCAGCTTTCTTGTTATATGAGATAATGAAATGCCTTTGCTGCTTAAAGCATTGTTGGTAACTGACATGCCTGTTCCAGGAGATGCCCTCCTAAGGGAATAATCCTAGAGTGGAAAATAAACTTCCTGCATCATCATCTATCAGGGTTGTTAAGACTGGAAATCACCTAATAGCTAGCTCCAGCAGATTGTAGTTTCCAAAAGCAGTCACAACAATATTTCCAGTCCCATATGTTTTCCAGAACCTTTCTACCCCTGACCTCCATCAAGCGGTAAAGTCAATGTGCCCTCCCCTTGAATCTGGGCGAGCCTTTAGGACTGTCTCGAACAATCGTGCATGGCAGAAGTGACGTTGTGTGCATTCCAATGCTGGGTCATAAAAGTCAATACAGCTTCCACACAGCTTTCTCTTTGGGGATGGGCACCCTTGGGACCCAGCCCCCGCGCTGCGAGGAAGCTCAGGTCACATGGAGAAGCCACAGGGAGGGCCACTGAGCCTTCCAGCCCTCAACTCTGGCTGAGCTCCCAGCCGGCAGCCGGCACCAACTTGCCAGCTGAGTGAGTGAGCCAGCGTGGAAGCTGACCTTCCTGCCCTCAGGGAAGCTGCCTCAGTGGAAGCTGGAGCAGCGACGAGCCATCCCTGTCAAGTGTTCCCCAAACTGGAGGCCCACGAGCTAAATAGGACACGGCTGTCGTTTCAAGCCATGGAGTTTTGGGGTGCAGCAATGGAACCAGAACACCAACTTTAGGAAAATGCTTCATAACAATGGCACCACCAGCAGCTAAGTCTTCTCAGATGTTCTGTATGTGCCAGGCACAAGGATTTACACACACTACCTCATTAAAGTTTTCTTTAAAACTCCTATATATAGGCATTAATATTATCCCCATTTTGCCGCCAAGGAAACCAAGGAACAGAGAGGCGAGCACTCTGCTTAGGGTTACCCAACCAGTAGGTGACAAATTCAGGACAGTTAAATCTGTGCTTCACAAGCCTGGCGCTCGCGCACCTCCTGCAAAGTGCCGGGGAGAACACAAAATCACGTGATCAACATGGTGTGACTTCCGGGAGTATGACCTTTACTTGATAATTTGGGAGGAAAATATTTTTATATTATTTTTATAAAAAGATACGTTATTGATTAGAAAACAATAGGAATGGATATTAGAATGAACCACGCTTTGATTTTGCAGCACGTGCGGCCACTCGCAGCCTTGCAGATGTGGGGGGTGGTCTCCCCAGCAGCCCTTCCCTTTTTTCCCTGCCAGGAGAATCCCACTCAGATCTCCTCTTCCCCGTGGCCCTTCTCTCCGGGGAGGTCGGAGCCCCCGCGGTGGTCCCATGCCTCTCCCTGCCAGGTGATCGGTCCAGGGATGGACCAGCAGGCTGCCAGCGGAAGTCTGCTACAGGCACTTCTGGGAAGCTGTGTCTTCTTCAAATGGGACACAAGGCCAGGGGGCAGGTGGAGGGGTGAGGAGGTGAAGCTACACCTGCGGCAGCCGTTTTGTGACCGAGAGGAGCAGCCAGCCCACTGGGTTGGGAATTGATGATGACGTTCAGCGGCCCAATAAACCATCCCTGGAGTCGACCTTGCACCATTAAAGGAAATTCTCTGGGGTCTGTAAACTTGAATGAGAAAAAATTTCTCATCTTTATTTTCATTAACCACCCCCCAACCAGATTTTCACACTGCCTCCTGTTACGAACGCAGCAACAAATCCTAGACTACCAGCCACACCAAAGACGTAGCTCTCAAAAGAAATCAGTTCTTTTTCTATCGCATTACGATTGTTACAGATACCTCAAAATACTGTTTATGCTCATGATGACTTTGAAATTACGGTAACCGTTGGGCCTGCTGTAGCCTCTCTTTAATTGTTAATGAAAAACGCTTACATTTCTACAGCATGAAGACTGTTTTAATAGTTTGTGTGGCAGCCAGGAGAAGGCCCTCGAAGGCCTCCGACGGCGGGAGAGCCATGGCTGGGAGCGCCAGGCGCGGCCGCTGAGATGCAGGCTGTGCTCGCCCGGCGGGCCTCGCTGGCTCGCTGGGGCGGCTCCAGGCCAATGACCGAGGACTGCAGGGTCGTGAAGGCTGGCCCACTCCTGGGAGACAGGGGACGCCTCTGACAGTGACTTCAGCTTGAGGCCTCCCCGCAGCCTTGCTGAACTTCCTGTAGGCTGCACAGCAGTCTAGCGGCTTCCGCCCAACCTTCCCTCCCTGTCTCCCTCACCGGGGTCTACAGCTCCCCCAGCCTCCCCGGCGCCCTCTCCCTATTCTCTCACAGGCAAAACTCTGGTGTGTTGAATCTCTTCTTGGCGTCTGTTTCTCCAAGGACCCAGACTAACACGGCTTGATAACTGTTTTTCAATATAGCTGCTTTCTTTCACAATCAAGCCTGTGTTATGTGATGCTTTGGAAAACATTACTCTGTGACAGGGTCCACACATCTCACCAGATGTCAACGAGGCCCACGGCATGAGAACGGTCCAGAAGCCCTGCCCTCTCGTCGAGTTACTTTAATTGCGTTCTCTGTTATTTGCTACCCAAAGCATCCCAACCCTTAGGAGATTTCAGTGAAAAAGCGTGAGAAGCTCCGATTGCGGTAAACCCGAGTCATGGAATGTTCAAATGCGGCTCTCCCTCTGCTGCAATTTGGACGGAGGCCTACAGAGCGGAGGTTGGGTCCTGGGACGCCCACAGCCAGCCCCGAGTGAAGTGCTGGACCAGCCCCGTGGACACACAGATAGACTGACAGACAGGCCCCGGTCCTGACAGCCTGGTGCCTGCCTCCCAGCCACATGAGGGAGGCTGGGGGAGCCGGTGTGGTCCCATTGGTCTGGGTCCCACCCACCTCCCCACCAACCCAAAGGGCCTGAGCTGGTGGGAGGGGAGAATGTTTAGACAAAAAAAAGTTTGGATCGAGGAAATTTTTACCCTAGACTGGACTTTTAAATGCCAAATCCAAGGGCTTGTTCTTATGGTCCCGAGAGTGATAGCAAAGCTCCGTGGGCCGGGCCTGGTGGGAAGAGGGGCCCCGCGGGGTAGCATGGAGGGGACGATGCGGCCTGCTCCCTTCTGAGTCCAACTCAACTCCCCTGTCCAGGACTATTCTGCTGCCAAAGAGGAAGATGAAAGCTCACAGGCCCCCGGGAACCGAGCAGAGGAGACCCCGGAGGAGAAAGGCAGGCCATCGGCTGCCCCAACGGGCCCGGCCACTGCAACCATGTGAAAATTCTTGTGTGTGGGTGGAGGAGAACCAACTGCACCACAAAGATAGGCCCTGTGGGAAGAGTGGAGGGATCCAGGGGACTTTTTCCCTCTATCTTCCAAATTTGGGGTTAGGTTCTATTTTTTATCATTTCCCCACCCCAAAGGAATCCAAGCAACAGGATCCCAGAACGAATGCTCTAGCCCCGTGCTTCTCAGAGTGCAGTGCCCAGACCAGCAGCACCCCCATAACCTGCGGTGATGATCAATTTTATCTGTCACCTTGGCTGGGCAAGGGTGCCCTGTTGTTTGGCCAAGTGCTAGTCTAGATGTGACTGTGCAGGGATCCTGTAGATGGGATCACGTCTACAATCAGCAGACTTTAAGTAGAGGATGTCACCCTGGATGACGTGGGTGAGTGTTATCCAACCAATTGAGGACTGAAGAGCAAAAACTGAGGTTTCCAGAAAAAGAAGCAATTCTGCCTCAAGACTTTCACATAGAAATCCTGCCCGAGTTTTCAGCCTGCTGGCCTGCCCCTGCGGGTTCCAGACTTGCCAGCCCCCACAATATCATGTGAGCCAGTTCCTTAGACACACACCCAAATGGCTCTGTTTCTAACTAGAGCTAGAACTAGAAATGCACCTTCTCAGGCCCCGTGACAGGCCTGCACCACGCCAGGCACTTTAACAAGCTCTTCAGAAAATTCTGACGCACTCTCACGTCTGAGAATTACACCCCCACAGTGTCGGGACTCAGCGTTGTTCGAAATGCAGACTCTTGGGCCCTGCCCAGACCCGCTGAGTCAGGCTCTGCATCTTCACCAGGTGCCCCATGATTTGTGGGCACATTCAAGTCTGGAAAGCGCTGACCTTGGGCTTCCCAGGGGCAGGGGGAACAGACGGTGTGGACTGGACTCTTGGACATGAGAATAAAAATGGTCAATTACTGGGCGCCCGAGTCCCAAGCCCTTTATTTAACTTGTATGATTCACATACACGACATGTACAGCTTCACGGAATTCTCTCACAACCCTGTGGGCAGGCACACCTGTTAATTCCATTTTACAGATGAGGAAATGGACTGAGAGGGGTTGAGTAACCTGCTCAGGGTCACACAGCTGATAAGTAGCAGACACAGAAGTAGAACCCAGGCTAGTCTGACTAGAAGCACCCACTCTCCACACCCCACACCCCAGACGCGGTGCCTCAGCTATTCCGGAGAGAGGACACACACACACACACACACACACACACACACACACGGAGCCAAGATTCCTCCTCTTAATTACAGCTGTCGTTGTGTCTGCCGCTACAAAGGCCGTGGGCTGGGAAAGGAATCAACTTAATATGCGATTGTTCGTTCCCAATTACACAAATTACCATTTGTCTGAGAGGATAATGCTGGGAGCTGGAATGCGCGCAGTGGGTGACAGTGTTCATCGGCCTAACCCCTTCTGCTCCGGCTCCAGAGCCCTCCTCACTGCCCCTTCGCATCGCTGTCCTTGTCTGCTCCGCCTCCAAGATCCCATGCATCGGCCCACACAGGCCCCACAAGGAAGGGCTGCTCCCTCCTACGCGACCCCCAACTCCCTTCCTGAGGCCTGGCACAAGCCCAGAAAACATCAGGGGGCTTTGAGGAGGCCCTTAAAGGCTAGGGTGGCTTTGCGGTGAGGGAGGAAGAGGAAGGTTGAAGGCCTGGTAGGTGCTCTGCCACCCTCGGCCTCCACTCAGTTTCTGGGTCCCTAAACGGCTACCCCCAGATGCAGGGTCTTTGGGCATGCAGTTCCCTCATTCCGGAATGCTCTTCCCTACCTCTGCCCTTCTCCAGGCTGACTCCTCTGCATCCTTCAGGTTGCAGCTTAATGCTAATTCTTATAACAATAATAATAATAACAACTATCATTTATTGAGTACTTAATATGTGCTTTACCTGTGCTAACTCACTTATCACACAACAACACTATGCTATAGGTACTACAGTTATTCTCACTTTGCAGATGGGGAAACTGGGGCCCAGGGAAGTTAAGGAATCCGCCTGAAGTCACACAGCCAGTACGTGGTACAGCTAGTATTTGAACCAAGGGGTTTGGCTTCAAAGTCCAGTCTCCCACTTCTTCAGAGAAGCCTGCCTGGCTGGGGGACATCATCCTACTGTTTTCCCTCCCAGCACCATTCTCCTTAATAATTCTTAGCACAACTGTAATCAAGCATACGTTCCCTGCGAATTGTCCACGCTCAGGAGAGCAGAGACCCATGTCTCACTCGCCAAGGGCTGTGCCTGCAAAGCGCCTGGTTCTGTGCCTGGCACGGGGCAAGTGCTCAGTGTTTGTGGAGGCTTAGACACGGGTCTCAGGCTCCTCCTCTTTAAAACGAGGTTGGTACTACCTCCTCCCAAGGGCCATTATGCGAACTGGGGCATTGCTAGTGAAACACTTGTCACAGCCCGGCCACCATTTCCTTTCATGTCAAGAAGACAGGTCGGGGTCTAAGCTCCGGTGAGGCTCAGGATCCCTGCCCTGGTGTCCTGAGGATCACTTGCCCACCTAGTGAACACTTATTGAGCACCTGCATATACCAGCAGTCACAGCTGCTGGCTCCACACACCTCAGGGAGGAGGAGATGAAGTTGGCCCTTCAGGGGAGCAGGCAGTGCAGCCAAGGCTGGATTCCCAGGCAGAGTCCTGTCCTGAGAATGTGCCCTGAAGGATCCCTGCTCTAGTGTCTAGGAAACCCTTCCTCCTGCCACCCTCTCCCCAGTTCCCAGCAATGGACACTCACCGGCTTCATGATCCAGGTGATTCCTGGGTTTTTGCGAAACTCCTCCACAAACAGGTGGTACTCGCATGGCATCTCAAAGGTTTTGGGGAAGAAGTCGCACTTGGCTGCCTCCAGCTTTCCTGCCTCACGCTCCAGCTGTTTCCGGAACCGCTTCAGGTTCTTCACCATGTAGTTCTTGCGGGTCAGCTGAGCAGCAGGATTGGGGGGCAGGGGGGATAGGCCCTTAGTACTTGTGCCCACTGCCCTGCTCCGCTTCTCAACCCACCAACTGCCCCCCAACCCCTGCAGCCTCCACCCTCTGGCCCACAGAACAACAAGAACAGTGAGAGTACCTCTGACTGAGGGCCTGCTGCTCTAGAATGATCCCCACGTTCCAGGCCCCGAAGGCTGTCAGCTGCCCAGAGCTATCCAGCTAACGGGCAGCACAGCCACGGTTTGACCCCAGGCCTGTCTGACTCCCAAGTTCATGTTTCTAACCGCAAAGCTGCACTAAACTCTTTTTTTTTTTTTCTGCTTTATCTCCCCAAAACCCCCTGTACACAGTTGTATATCTTAGTTGCAGGTCCTTCTAGTTGTGGGATGTACACTAAACTTTTAAAATCTCCTACCACTGGCTCCTCCAGCCCCGTCTGTGTGGTCTGGTTTCTCCAGACCTCTCTCCTATCTCTAGACTCCAAACTGCTCAACTTGCCTCACCCTGAAATCCCCATCATCCCTCAAGCATCCCGCCCCCTTTGCACCCCCAAGCCAGCCTGCCCCTCACATCTCTGGTGCTAAAAAGCCAACCAGCCCGTGACTTCAATCCTCACCCCAGGACAGCTGTTCCTCAGGTCTTAGATCCCGCCCCCTCACACCATTTTGCTCCTCATATGCCTAGTGCACGCAACTATTCCCCACCTGGCACGAATCCCGAACTCCCTCTTACTTTTCCATTCTGGTCCTTGCCCCCTAAAGCCAGCTCCTGCTCAGTGCCACACCCAGGGACGTGGGTTGCAGTCCCCTGGGCCCACGCAGCTCACCTCGTAGTGGTTTCGGAAGTGGCTGATCCGCACGTGCTCGTCCATGTAGGTGTGGTCGAAGTTCTCCCGGAGCCAGCTGACATCACACCAGTAGAAATCCCACTCCCCTTCGCTGAGGGTGGGGTAGGACAAAGGTCATGACCTGAGGACCTCAGCACTGCTGGGGGTCAGGGACCCAGAGAGGTGCAGCTGAGGGGTAAGCAGCAGTGTGTCCATCAGGAATCAGGGTGGCCGCCGTGGGCCACTGCTGCCCACGATGTGCTGTTAGGCCAGAGGGAAAACTAGAGAAAGGTTCCTACAGAAATCCAGGCTGCTGGCTTCCTTTGAATAATCAGCAGATCTGGCCACACTGAGCCCAGATGCCTCCTGGCACCTATTGGCTGGACTGAGGAGCGGCCACCAGGTTAGACAGGGCACGCTCTCTCCAGATCACATCCCCACCGCTCTGCATGGCCCATGACAACCAACCAACCTCACCTGATCATGTTACCCACCTGGGCTCTGGAGGCGTCTCCATTGCCACCCCCCAGCCCACACAAGCAAGCAGCGGAATTAGGTAACATCTGCAACCCCTTCCCAGCTCCAAAGGCCCTCCTCTCACTGAGCCCTCAGCACAGCCCCAAACAGTGAGAGCTGACTTCGAGCACGCCTGCAGCTCTAAGTCGGGGGCGGCCTCACTCGCTGAGCACACGGCAGCGTCAGGATTCACCCCAGGCCTGCCTCACTCCAAACTCCAACCCCCGTCTTCACCACCACGCCAGGAGAAGAACAGGAAACCAGACTAAACCATCAAATCTGACATCAAGCTGGGGTGCGGAGAGCAGGGGCCCGAAAAAGACGTGATGGGAAATCAAATAACACCACCACGACTGCTTCCAATTTTTTAAGTAAAAAGTTACAGATATAAGTGAAGCACCATGTATATTCCTGCCTGATTCTATCTCCTTCTCTCCTGCCCCAAAGGGAGCTATGAGCCTGAAGTTGGTATCATTTCTGAGTGTCTTTATAGTGCTACTATCTGTATGTGTGTGTGTGTGTGTGTGTGTGTGTCCAGATTTAGCACAAGGCATTGTTTGGCACATTTGAAAACTTTCTAGTGGCTAGTACTTACACAGTGCTTACCACGTGACACACACTGTTCTAAGTACTTTGAGAATATTAAGTCCTTGATCCCCATAGCAACCCTAAGTGCTAGGTTCTGTTATGCCTATTTTACAGATGAGGAAACTGAGGCACAGAGAGATTAAGGAACTTACCCAAGTTCCTACGGCTAGTAGGTGGCAGAGCAGGATTGGAACTCCAGCCATCGGGCTCTAGAGTTCAAGCTCTGTGGTTAGAACCACTCCCGTCTGTTTCCTTCTAAAACTTGCTTTTTCACCAACCCTTTGTCTTAGATGAACGAATAACGCATTATTCATTCATCCAACCCATATATGTTGAGGTTGTCCTGGTGTCAGAGACAGTGCTGGGCGATTGCCAGGGGCAAGGATACAGGAGGAAATGAAACACCTGGCCAAGTGGTGCATAGAGTCCACTGAGGAGGGTTAACAACAGACAAGGAAACAAATAAATAACTCCATGATGAGGAAACGTGAAACACGCCACAAGTACTCCAGGAGGAGGCCATGACACAGGGTAGCTGAGGGACCTATGTTGGGTGGAGGCCACCCTGTGGAGGTGACATTTCAGCCGAGATCTGAAGGGCAAGGAAGAGCAGCCAGGCCAAGAGCACTGGGGAGAGGGTTCCAGGAGAGGGAAGGGCAGGAACTAAGGCCCTGAGGTTGGGAAGGGCATGTTCAAGGACGTGAAAAAAGCCAGAGTGGAGGGAGAAAGGTCAAGGATGTAGCTAAAGAGTGGGGTGGGGCCCAGTCAAGCAAGGCCTTGCAGACCATGGTGTGGAGTTTGCATTCTTTTCTAATTCTGAAAGTTCGTCCATTTGTACCCCCTCTTCACAACTATCACATTCAAGTTGCTCTTAAATCACCCAGGAAGACATTAACTGCTCAACAAGGCCAGCAGGGATCCAGGTTCCTCTGCCCTCCCAGTCTGCCATCCTTAACATGTTGTCCTCATGCTCATCACCTCAGGCTGATGACGGTTGCCACAGTTCCAGGCATCACATCAGCATGCTCAGTGGGAAGCAAGAGAAGGGACAGCTCTGGCCGCATCTGTTCCAAACTCTGACCTCACAGACTGACAGTCTGAACTGAGACGTGATTCTGCCTGGAAATAGCAGACCCTAGGTTAGATCCTAAAGGATGAGGCCTCACATTCACAGAGCCAGGTCTTGTGTAAAGACCCTGGCCTCTGGTCCTTCCTGGTTTGAGGATGCCTGAGGCAATTTAGGATCAGCCATGGAGCAACTTGCTTCGTGGATTCCCACATCGTCAGCATCAGACAGGTGGGCCCTCTTCCACCTGATGATGGAGTGAGGCTGAAGAGGGGCAGGAGGCGGCTTGAGGTCACACAGCAGGTCAGGACAGTGCCCTTCCCCATACACCACCCCCACCTGCCAGTCACCTGCTGTCATCTCCCAACTCCCCCCGCCCCCCATCCTGCACTACATTCAGTTCTTTTGGATCCAGGGAAAGAAACCCCATCCCGATATTAGTGTGATGCATGAGAGAACCAAGAAGCAAAATCCACAGTGGCTGCCACCATTGCCATCATCAACATCATTATCATGGTCATAATATTCCCCAAAGTCCCAAAGAGAGGACTCCGCCATCTTGGATTACCTGTACCACAGCCTGCTATAGACAACTCCTAATTTTCTGTGGGATGATTTAGTCAAAGCCTGTCTCTTCCGCTAGATCCCAGCACCAGGCAGCAGGAATCATGGATTCAGCCATCTGCTCCTTTGCTCATTCATTCACTGTATGGCCACTGGAACAGGGCGGAGATGAACCTGGGACTCTGCAGACAGACAGACCAGGTGCAAATCGTAGCCCAAGCCCTTACAGGCTGAGTGACCTCCAACTTGGCATTTTTTACTCTTTTGTGTCCAGTTTCATCATCAGTAAAATGGGGATGATAACAGCACCTACCCTGAAAGTTTGCTGTGATTATTTATAGAGGTCATGCATGAAAAGTGCTGAAGAGCGCCTAGCAGGCATAACTGTTGTTTTGCAACAAATATTTACTGAGCACCACACGGGGCGGCTGGCTGCCTCACCCCTCATATCCATTCTCCTCTTTTTCTATAGTAATAGAATTCCCAACATTTACCTGGGAAAATGTAGTCTACACTTTCCAGAATAAAGACTACATTTTCCAGATTCCCTTGCAGCTAGGTGTGTCCAAATGGCTAAGTTCCAGCCAGTGAAATGTGAAGGACTGTTAGGTTGGGTCCTTCAAGGGCAGGGCATGCCTTTTCTGGCCTCCTTCCTACCTATTACTGATTGGAATATGGCTGTGAGGCTGGAGCTCCACCTGGGACCATGAGGACGAGGGCCTCACTCAAGGGATAGCAGAGTAGGAAGACGGAAAAAGATGGGGCCCACATTTTCATACCATCTCTGAACTTCCCACATCCGGGCTTCAATGGGAGAGATAAATAAACTTCTAGTCCATCAAAGTCTCTTTTACTTTGGGTCTCTGTTACATACATCCAAGCCTTACCCTAACTAATATTAGCACCTACTGTGTGCCAGCTATTGTAGGCTTATTCATCTCAGTATCTCCTGGGGCCAGTACAGAAGAAGAAACATAGGCTTAGAGTCAAGTAACTTATTCAAGGTCACAGAACTAGTAAGTGGCCAGAGAAAAGCAGCCCTTGACCTGGACTGTCACTGGAGGACTCAGCCCAGCAGATCTGTGACGGATGTATTCCTTGTTTCTACTGAGAGCCACAGCATACTGGCTGTGGATTAGTAAACTGAACTGGGTTTGAATCCTACTTACGTGCTGTGTGATCTTGAGCAATTGGGTAGATACCTCTGAACATAATCATATCCTGCTGGATGGTTGTAAGGCCCAAGTAAGACAGAGATGGCATCAGTAATGCACCTGATACACTGTGAGTGCCAAATAAATGTCAGCCCATGTCACAGCCAAATTGGGACAAGTCCCCATAGCCACCCAGCAGAACTGGGAGAAAAACAAAGGGAGACAGGACCTGTGAGGCAAAGGGAAGGAGGGATGAGGTTGGAGGGGGTGGTGTCTTACTCCTTCACTTCCACCCATCCCGGCCTGTTGCGAAGGACGTCCATGAGAGTATTCATAAGGGTAGTCTTGAACCGGATCGATGCTCTCTGCTCTCTGCAAGACAAACCAACAGAATTCTTTCTCAGGATCAATTACTTCCCTAGGATGGTCCAAGGATAGGAAAAAATGGGGAAGAAAGAAAGGTCAAGTTCCGTACTTGGAAATGCCAAAACACAGAATTACCGAATTTCAGAATTTAGCACCATAACATGCAACACTCAATCAAGTTTAGAATTACAGAATTTTTGAATTGTTGAAAAATAATAGCAATCATTTTATTTGGTACCCACTATGTGCCAGGCATGGTCTGATTCCTTTACATGTGTCATCACAAACCCTTATATGAAATGATAAGTATTTGCAAATCCCCTTTTCTGGCACTCATCTGGGAAGATGGAGCAAATGTCCTTTTCCCTATTCCTCTTCCTCCTACAGCTAAAACCCTAGAACATTACATATAAAACAAACAAAAGAAGACTCTGAAAGGTAGACAGAAGAAGGCAGACTGGCTAGGGACCTCGACCCAAGGAACAACATGGTGGTGAATTCCCCGGGTTTTCTTTTTGCCTCATAGATCCCCAGTGTGAAGATGAAGAAGTGGGAAGCCTGAAATGCCAATGGACACAGACAAAAAAGCTCTCTCAAAAGCCTCCTTTCTCTAGCCAAAGGAGCAAGACAGAAGACTTAGACAATAACTCCTCTACTCCAGCCAACTGCCGCAGAAACAAATCTGTGGCCCACCCCCACTCACGCTAGCAAAGGCTGAGTGGGGAAACTAGACTTCTCACAAGGTTGTAATAAAGCACCCCTATTCCCCCTAAGACCCCTGCTAGGTGGTGTTGGAGACGGTCAAAGATGGAGCTGGGCTTTTATCCCTAACAGGTGGTAGTAAGGCTCCCACCCGCACTGTGTCAGTACAGACCATCTGCCTAGGCTTCCACCCCCACCTGGCAGTAAGGAGGTGCCCTTTCCCCTGGAGGTTGATGTCAAAGGAGGCCTAGAGGACAGTCAGGACTTTCACTACCACCCAGCAGTAACAAGGCTACACACCCAGTGGTGTCCATACAGGCGAGGTGGGGAGCAGTAACAAGGGACTCCTAACCCTCCCAGTCAGAGTGGCATCAGTGGAGGCCTAGTGGAGCCAGAACTCTCACTCCACCCAGCAGTAAGGAGGAGCCCCCTCTCCCCTCAGGTGTCAATGGACGCCAAGAAGGGAATCTGGACTTCTACCCTACGAGGCAGCAATAAGGTGGTACTATGTCCCCTTCTCTAGCCAGAGTGGTGTCAGAGAAAGTCAGCTAAAACAGGTTTAAATAAGGTCCAGAGTTCTATAACATAATACCCTAAATGTTCAGGTTTCAATCGAAAAATTGCTTGTCATACCAAGGATCAGGAAAATCACAATGTGACTGAAAGACAAAAAACAATCAATAGACGCCAACACCAAAATGGCCAAAAATAACCAGACGTGTTAGAATTTTCTGACAAATATTTTAAAGGGGTCATCATAAAAATGTTTCAGTGAGTAATTAAGAACACATTTGAAGAACATGTGCCAAACACGGGAAGAAAGCAAGGACGCCCACTCTCACCACTCTCATTCAACAAAGCACTGGAAGTTCTAGCCAACGCAACAAGGCAAGAAAAGAAAATCAAAGGGATAGAGATCAGAAAAGAAGATAAAAACACCTGTCCTTTCCTGCACATTACTATGTTAAAAATTCCAAGGAATCTAAAAAAAACAACAACTCATGGACTAATAGGTGAGTTCAGTGAGATCACAGGATATAAAACAAACAGACAAAAATCAAATTGTATTTCTGTATACTACCAATGAACACTGAAATAAAAAATACAACTTACAATTACTTAAAAAAAGAAATATTTAGGTGTAAATCTAACAAAATATGCACAGGACTTATGTACTGAAAACTACAAAATGCTAATGCAAAAAGTCAGAAAAGATCTAGATAAGTTGAGAACCCCACTGAGTTCATGGATTGGAAGACTCAGTGGGGTGGGGATGCCAAGTCTCCCCAGATTGGTGTGCGGATTTAATACCATTCCTGGGATCCAAATGCTAGTAAGATATTTTGTAGATATAGATAAGATAATTCTAAAATGTATATGGAAAGGCAGAGGAACTAGAATATCTAAAACGATTTTGAAAAGAAGAATAAAATGGGATAAATCAGTCGAACTAATTTCAAAAAGTATTATGTAGCTATCGTAATTAAGACTGTGTGGTACTGAGAAAGGGAGACACACGTAGACCAATGGAATGGAACAAAGAACCAAGAGATAGACCCACACAAATATGCCAATTGAGTTTTGACAAATGAACAAAAGTAATTCAATGGAGGAAAAATAGCCTTTTCAACAAATGGCGCTGGAGTGATTGGATATGCATATGCCAAAAAGGAACCTAGGCCTAAACCTCATACTTTACACAAAAATTAACTCAAAATGGATCACAAACAAGTACAAATTGTAAAACTATAAAACATAGGAGAAAATCTTTGGGATCTAAAGGCTAAGCGAAGAATTCTTAGACTTGACACTGTAATCATGGTCCTTAACAGGAAAAATTGATAAATTGGACTTCTTCAAGATTAAAACTGTTTATGCCGGGGTGGCCCTGTGGCTGAGTAGTTGAATTCGCCCACTCTGCTTTGGAGGCCCAGGGTTTCGTCAGTTGGGATCCTGGCTGCAGATGTGGCACCGCTCATCAGGCCATGCTGAGGGGACATCCCACATGCCACAACTAGAAGGACCTACAGCTAGAATATACAACTATGTACTAGGGGGCTTTGGGGAGAAGAATAAGAAGAAGAAAAAAAAGAAGATTGGCAATAGATGTTAGCTCAGGTGCCAATCCTTAAAAAGAAAAAGGAGGGGGGGAGTTTGCTCCTTGAAAGACTCTGTTAAGTCAATACAAAGACAAGCTACAGACTTGGAGGGAATATTTGCAACCACATATTTGACAAAGGACTACTATCTAGAATACACAAAACTTATCAAAACTCAACATTTAAAAAAAATTCATGGCCAATAGGCACATGAAAAGATGTTCAACATCACTAATCATCAGGAAAATGCAAATCAAAACTACACTAAGACATCAGCTTACATCTGTTAGAATGGCTAGAATCACCAAGAGAAAAAATAAATGTTGGAGAGGGTGAGGAGAAAAGGGAACCCTCATACACTACTGGTGGGAATGCAAACTGGTGAAGCCACTATGGAAAACAGTACGGAGATTCCCCAAAAAATTAAAAATAGAAATACCACATGATTCAGCTATCCCTCTACTGGGTGTTTATCCAAAGAACTTGAAATCAACAATTCAAAGAGATTTATGCACCCCTATGTTCACTGCAGCATTATTCACAATAGACAAGATGTGGAAGCAACCCAAGTGCCCATCGACTGATGAGTGGATAGAGAATATGTGGGATGTATACACAATGGAATACTACTCAGCCATGAAAAAAAATAAAATTGTCCCATTTGCAACCACATGGATGGACCTTGAGGGTATTACATTATGCGAAATAAGCCAGAGAAAGACAAACACTGTATGATTTCACTTATATGTGGAAGATAAACTAACACACGGACAAAGAGAATAGTTCAGTGGTTACCAGGGGAAGGGGGTTGGGGGGTGAGCACAAAGGGTGAAGGAGTGCACGTATATGGTGACAGACAAACAATAATGTACAACTGAAATTTCACAACGTTATAAACTATTATAACCTCGATAAAAAAAATCCAATTAGAGGGGCTGGCCCCGTGGCCGAGTGGTTAAGTTCGCGCGCTCCACTGCAGGTGGCCCAGTGTTTCGTTGGTTCGAATCCTGGGCGCGGACATGGCACTGCTCATCAAACCAGGCTGAGGCAGCGTCCCACATGCCACAACTAGAAGGACCCACAACGAAGAATATACAACTATGTACCGGGGCTTAGGGGAGAAAGAGGAAAAAATAAAATCTTAAAAAAAAAAAAAAATCCAATTAGAAAATGGGGAAAAGACATAAACAGATATTTCACCAAAGAGGATATACAGATGACAAATAAGCACATGGAAAGATGTTCAACACCATTTTTCATTAGGGAAAAGAAAACTAAAATGACAAGGATATGTCACTACACAAGTATCAGAATGGCTAAAATTTAAAAATGGTGACAACACCAACTGCTGGCAAGGATGCAGAGAAATGGAATCACTCACGCATTGCTGGTGGGAATATAAAAGGTTACAGCCATTCTGGAAAATAATTTGGCAGTTTCTTTAAAAACTAAGCATGCAACTACCATACAATCCAGCAGTTGCACTCCTGGGCATTTATCCCAGTGAAACGAAAACTTATACTCACACAAAAACCTGCGCGTGAATATTCATAACAGCTTTATTCATGATAGCCCCAAACTGTCAACAACCCAGATGTCCTGCAATAGGTGAATGGTTAAACAAATGCTGACACATCTACACCATAGAATACTAGTCAATAAGAAAAAGGAATAAACTATTTATACACTCAACAACCTGGATGAATTTCTAGGGAATTATGCTGAGCGAAAAAGGCCAATCCCAAAAGGTTATTATATATTGAATGGTTCCATTTATGTAACTTTTCAAAGTGACAAAATTATTGAAATGGAGACCAAATTAGCAGTCTCCAGGGGTTAAGGACTGAATGGGGAAGGGATTGTCTGGGGGAGGGGTGGGGGGGAGGGAGGGGGGAGGGGAAGTGGGTGTGGCTATAAAAGGGTAGTATGAGGGATCCTTGTGGTGACGGAAATATTTTCTGTGTCTTGACTGTATCAAAATCAATATCCTGGTTGTGAGATTGTTTGATGGTTTTACTCTATGTCACCATTGGGAGGAACTGAGTAAAGGGCACATGGGATCTCGCTATATTATTTCTTACAATGGCATATGAATCCATGGTTATCTCAAAGTCAATATCTGATTTAAAAAATTTAACACATCTTTAGAAGTCTGGATAATGGCTACCTTTCTCGGGGGATGACTAGAAGAGGGCAGGAGGGGCATTTCTGGGGTGCTGGGGATGTTTTGTTTCCTGATGTGGGTGTATTAAGCTTAACAAAAATTCATTGAGCTGTAAACTTATGATACATGCACCTTTCTGTATAAATAACAGAACTCTATAACAAAATACAGCACAAAGAAAGCTAAAGGACGGCTATAGGTTAAGAAAAATATTTGCAATGCTTATAATCTATAAGTGTATAAAGAACTCCTACAAATCATCTTTAAAAAGACAAAAACTCAATAGAAAAATGCCTAAAGGATATGAACAGGCAATTCATAGCAGAGGAAACTTGAATGACCAATAAGCATGTTAAAAAATACTCAGCCTTACTAATAATCAAGTAAAGGCAAATTAAAATACCAAGGAGAGGATTTCTACTTCGGTTACCATACAAAAGGATGCGAAAGACTTTCACTCCACAGGAACAAGAAGAAAAAACTGTACCAAACAAATGTCATACTTGTCCATGGGGCTAGTGGAGAGCAATGGACAGAAGAAACCTTGACAAACTGATTCCAGAGAGAAACAAGCCCTTCGTGGGTGAGCAGAGAGAGGTGACAGTTTCCCAATCTAGGTGGGGGGCTGCTGCCTGGTCTGGTGTGAGCAAGTGGAGGAATGAGCCCGCCCGGGACAGAGACTTTGCAGGCACCAGGAGAAATCAGCTGAGCTTAGACAAGATGCAGAGTGTCGAAACAAATCAAAATGTGGAAGAAGTCCACTCCAAAACCAAACCTAAGCAAAACCAAATTGTGGCGATTTTGCTTTTTTTTTTTTTTTTTTTGAAAACAGAGTAAAATGGAGAGAGAACCCATACTTCTGCACATTTATGAGGCGTCTGCCTTCTGGCAGCCCAGGCAGAGCTGAATCCAAAAAATAACAAATGAACGAATGAAAAAAACTGAACTGCTCCCTCCCAGGTCAAATACTATCGAGCTAAAAATGGCAGCCCAGGAGGCTGGGCTGGGGGAGAACTCGTTGTAATCAAAGCTTCAGCCCTGCCCGTGCTCAACTCAGCTTCAGGAGGAATCTCGATGATCAGCTTACAGGAAAGGCTTGCAGGCTCTGGGAAATCAATCAATCAATCTCTCTCTCTCTCTCTATATATAGATGTATGGGTGTGGGTGTGGGTGTAATTTTTTGGTTCCACTGTTTTGTTATACATGATGTCAGAATGCAATATAAAAAATATAAGACACAGTAATAAAGCAGAAAAATGTTACGAAAATCAAGAGGAAAAGAGCCAATTAAAATAAACCTATAAATGATACAGTTATTGGAATTATTAGATAAGGACTTGAAACAGATATTATAAATGTGTTAAAGGATTTACATGAGAAGGTGGATATAAAGAGTAAATATATGAGTTACTGCCTAAAAGAAATTGAAAGTCTGAAAAAGAACCAAATGGAAATTCTAGTGCTGAAAACCACGATATATGAAATTAAAAATTCATAGGATGGGCTTGAAAGGAGATTGAATATTGCAGAAGAAAGGATGCTAATGTTAGCCAAAGGGGACAAATTTCCAGTTATAAGTGGAATAACTTCTGGGGATCTAATGTACAGCACGGGGACTAAAGTTAACAATACTGTATTATACACTTGAAGCTGCTGAGAGTAGATCTTAAGTGTTCTCGCCATAACAGCAAGAACAACGAAATGGTAATTATGTGAGGTGAAGGATGTGTTAATTAACCTTATTGTGATAAACATTTTGTGATATATACAGGTATCAAATCATCACATTGTACACCTTAGACTTACACAATGTCGTATGTCAATTATATCTCAATAAAATTGGAAATTTAAAAAAAAAGATAATAAATTTGAAGGCAGGCCAATAGAAATGATTCAAATGGAATTAGAGAGAGAAAAAATTTAAATGAACAGAATCTCAGAGCCTTGTGGATAATATGAGGCAATCTAACATAGATGTCATTGGAGTCCTGCAAGGAGACAGGAGAGAGCATAGGACAGAAAACATTTTCTGAAAAAACTGATGGTTGAAAACGTTCCCAAATTTGATTAAATCATCAACCCACAGATCCAAGAAGCTCAATTAACACCAAGTGAATAAATACAACAAAAAACACACCAGGGCAAACCATAATCAAATTGCTGAAAACCAGAATAAAGCCTTAAAAACAGCCAAGGAAAAAAGACACATTTCATACAGGTGCGTGTGTATTACTGCCAGGGGCTGGCCGAGGAGAGACAATGCAAGTGACAGCCGACATCTCATCAGAAACAATGCAAGCCTGAAGACAAAGGAACAGCCTCTTTCAAGCGCCTAAATTTAAAAAGATCAACCTACAATTCCATATCCAGTAAAATTTTACAAAAAGTGAAATAAAGATATTTTCAAATAAACAAAAGCTGAGAGAATTTATGACCAACAGACCCACACTATAAGAAACACTAAAGAACTTTCTTTGGGCAGAAGGAAACTTATACCAGATGGATACTCAGATCTATAAGAAGAGATAAAGAGTGGAGTGAATTTGAAATACTTTCTTCCATGTCTTAATTTTTTTAAAAAACCAATTAACTATGTAAAATAAATATAATAAGAATATATTGTAGGGTTTACAACATATTTACAAGTAAAATATATGACAAAAATAACAGCACAAAGGATAGAGGCGGGTGTCAAAGCATGCTGATCTCGGGTTCTTACACTGCACACGAAGTGCTATGACACTGATTCAAGGTAGGCAGCAACAAGTTAAGGAAGCATGTTGTAATTCCCAAGAGTAGAGGTTCTTGAAGTGTGGTCAGAGTATTCTTCAGGGTCCCCAACTCTCTTCCAGGAGTACACAAAGTCCTCCCTTTTCCAACCACATATCTTTGTAAGCCTGGATTCCCTTCCTATTCTTCCACCAAAACAACAGATCGAATACAGATGATTTGAGAAGCTGAATGTTTTTTATGAAGCCAGACATTAAAGAGATTCACAAAAATGTACAACAATTACTACGCGTCTCAGTAAATTTAGGGGAGGGAGAATATAGTTACAGTTCATGAAAATAGGTTATTTATGCTGCCATGTAATGAGCATATTACTGCTTTTAAAATGAACTAATAGATATTTTTTAAATTTATCATTTTAAATTTCTAATGGGAGTAAATATTAATAAGTATAAGCCACATCAACAAAAGTTAGAGTCCACAAAAATTTTTAAGTTGAAAAAGGATCCTGAGCTCAAATTTTGAGAACCACTGCTCTAAAGGAGTAAAGTATTTAAAATTAATCCAAAACAACCAATCAAAATCCATCAGATTGAAGAAAATGTTTAAAAGCAGACAAATACCAAGTGTTCACAAGAATGGGGAGCAAGTATAATTATTCTACAACGCTGAAGGGAGTCTAAATTGGATAAACCTTTGGAGAGTGATTTGGCATATTAAAACCATATATACTGTTTCACACACATCAGACTGGCAAAAATATAAAAGTCCAAGTTTTGGCAACGTGTTAAAATGGAAACTCTTCCACTGCTGGTAGAAGGCACTTTGGAGAACCACAGGGCAGTATTTATTTGGTAAAGTTGAATGTGTACATACTCTACACCCAGCAACCCTATCTTAGCTCTATTCCCTAGATAGATACCCTACACCTGTATTAGGCAATGTATGTACAGGGATGCTCATTTGTAATTGTTAATATTTTTTAAGGAAACAACCAGAAGCACACACTGTTGGTGATCCACCCTTATCCCTTGGGCATTCGCCATTCCTGAGCATGCCAATCAGAGGGCTTTCCCTGCCAGCACCCACAGCTCTTTACCTGAGAGCTTTTTCTGGCCCCCAGAGTCTGCTCAGCCAGTGCTTGGAGCAGATCTGAAGTACCAGGGAGTTAGCTGCTACCCTCCTGAAAACATACAACCAGTGACGACTGGAGTTGATGGCTAAATCCTCCAGTTCTCTCATCACTCATTTGGGGTGAGTGTGAGGTGTGGTCCATACTGTCTCCTGGGAATCACCAGCGGGATTGAGCCTCACTTGCCCCAGCAATAACCTGTCAATAATACACTTTTATTGGTTTCTTTCCCTTAGCTGTCTCATTTTCCCACTTTCCTGTCAATGCTTACTGAATAACCTTGCAAATAAACTACTTGCTCTCACATCCTTGCTTCAGGAGGAAACCAATATTAAGACACAACCTGGGGCCAGCCTGGTGGCACAGCAGTTAAGTGCACACTTTCCACTTCGGTGGCCCGGGGTTCACCGATTCGGATCCCGGGTGCAGACATGGCACCTCTTGGCAAGCCATGCTGTGGTAGACATCCCACATATAAAGTAGAGGAGGATGGGCACGGATGTTAGCTCAGGGCCAGTCTTCCTCAGCAAAAAGAGGAGGATTGGCAGTAGTTAGCTCAGGTCTAATCTTCCTCAGAAAAAAACGAAAAGAAAGAAAGTATATATATATAAAAAAAGATACAACCTACATGCCTTTCAACAGGAAGATAAATAATTTGTGGTATACAATGGAACACATAGTTACAATGCATCTAGAGCTACATGCACCAGTATGAATAAACACTGAAAACATAATTTTGTGTGACAAAAGCAGGTGTGGAATACTAATAACAGTCTAATGCCATTTATGTCACTTGTATTCCTAGCTACTCATGCAGCTGGGGTGTCCATGTGACACAATTCTGGCCAATAAGATAAAAGCACAAGACTGCTAGGGAGGGTGGGAAGCTTTTGTTCTTTTGATTAAAAAAAAGAGAGAGAGAGAGATGTGAGTTGAGACTTCCCTCCCCTCTTCTTCCCATCTTGATCATGAGATGAGGGCTGGAGCTGTAGCAGCCACTTAGTATCCATAAGGAAAAGGTCAAGACAATCACAGACACTTCCGCTGACATTGTTGAACCACTGCACCAGCCCTCCAGACTCTTTGTTATGTGAGGAAAATAAATATAATTTTTTAAAGATACTATTAGTTGGATTTCCTATTACTTGTCGCTAACCACATTTCTAATTGATATCTGCCCTAATAAAATGGAAAGGATAAGTCCTATTAACTGAAGTGCCCTTTGTCTTGTTGGGATGGGAGTGGGAGTGTAAGTAATGGACATGATCTGCAATAGGGTTGAATTTCTCTCCATAAGAGAGTGAGAGGTTTAGAATCGGTGGGATAGAGTTAGTGTAGAGAGAAAGAAGGCAAAGAAGATGGGTGCTGCATGAGAGAAGGGTCAGAGACCACACATGTCCTCCCCAGTGGTGGGTTAGCCAGGAAGGACTTTAGAAAGAGTAGAAATATTGAATGAAATAGAGAATAGCAAAATCTAAAATATTTGCCACAGTGCGTGCGATGTAAACTGCCTCCTCTAACTCCTCACAAAAATCTTCAGTAAAGTCTACACTGCTCACTCCTGCTTTGTGCAAGTGGATTCTGTTTAGGAAATTCAAAGAGACGCTGAGTTCTGCACCCAGGTTATTGATGCAGGGTGAAGCAGAGGATCAGGGGAGTTGACATGTGAGTTATCAAGTCAACTTCACGTGGCTGTTGAAGGAGGCAGGAGAGCATAGTTAGATACAATTCAGGCCCTGGAGTCCAACAAGCTGTGCTGCTAACTGATCCTATGGTTTTAGCAAGTTACTTAGCCTCTCTGGGCTTCAGTTTCCCCATCTGTAGAATGGACACAATAGCAGTATCTACTTTTAAAAATGACGGTAAGGATTCAATGAGATAATACAAATAAAATGACTAGCCCAGGACCTGGCACATGGGAAGTACTCAATAATTGCTTATTATTATAATATCATTACCATTATTGAATTAGAGAAGGGAGAAGGGAGGGATGGAAGAAGAGAAGGAAGGAAGGAAGGAAGGAAGAAGGGAAGAAATGAAGGGAGGGAGGGAGGAAGGAAAGAAGTTAGCTCGTTAGTTCTGTGTTTATTGGATGGGTGGGACCACTCACCGCTCTTTTCCCTTTGACAGCCCATGGCCCTTGTAATTTTGATTCTGCAATGAGAAAAGGAAAGTGATGTAACTGGTTTTGCACAACCATTCTGCCTTCCCAGCTCAACTTCCTGCAGATATTAAAATGCTCAAACCATCAGACTCAACACTGCACAGAGCCTGAGGCATGAAGGTCCAGCCTGGCCAAGTTCTCATTGGTCAATACGTGCCCAGCAACTTGGTCCTTGGAATGAACCCCTAAGTATCCAAGGGCCCACCTCGCTGTAGGCTTGTTCCTCAGGCATGACCAGTATAGTGAGTGTCTGGTTTTCAATGCTCCAAAGGTCCGACCATGAACCCCAGTTTAAGGGCTGATCTCAGCAGGCTCTGTGAGAAGGATCTGAACCTTCTGTTCTAACCTTGAATGTTTGATTAGACCCATCATCCAGAGGGGCTGGGTCAAAGACTCAGAGTAATGTTAAGTCCTTCCACCCAAAATGGACCTTTCAAATCCTCAAAGGATGGTGGGTGTTATTCTGATCCAACCACGTCCAAAACAGTTTGGCTCTCAGTCCTGGTAAGGCAGGTATGAAAAAAGAAATCAAAATTGGTCCTGCGCAGGATGACCTTTGCAGCTTGGACAGACTTGCCATCTGTATTAGTTTTCTATTGCTACATAACAAATTACCACAAACTTAGTGCCTTCAAACAGTGCAAATCTATACCTCCCAGTTTCCACAGGCAAGAGTCTGGGCACAGCTTAGCTGGATCCTCTGCTCAGGTCTTTCAAGGCTACAATCAAAGTGACGGTTGGGGTTATGGTTCTCATCGGGGCTTGAGGTCCTCTTCCAAGATCATCCAGACTGTTGGTGGAATTCAGTTACTTGGGGTTGCAGGACTGAGGTCCTTCTTTACTTGCTAGTTGTTGGCTGGGGACTGCTTTCAGCTCCTAGAGGCCACTTGCAGTTCCTTTCAATGTGACCCCCCTAGGCAGTTCATAACACGGGTGTCACTTTCTTCTAGGCGAGCAGGAGCACGGCCCTCTGACTTCCAACCTGCCTCCTCCAAATCAGCCATGATGGAGTCTTATATAATGTATTATAATCATGGTAATAACTATCCCATCAAATTCACAGGCTCCACCCACACTCAAGGAGAGAATTATATGAGGTGTGCACACCAGGGGTAGGAATCTTAGAATTCTGCCTCCTACACTGTTTTACCTCTCAAAGAGCCAGTGGAAGGGGAAAGAGGATACTGCTTTACAAAACTGGCAGAAGTAAGCCCCCTACACAAGCAAGTGAAATTTTATCCCATTCTTCCATTCAAGCCCCTCCAATTCCCCCAGCACTAGTCAGCATCCTAATCTCTTCAGATTATATCTTTCATACTCTCTCACGTTTTCAGTTCCATTTTCTATATGTTTATTCAGTTGCTCCAGAGCCTTTGGTTGAAAAACTTTTTGCTTCCTAACTAAATTGCATTAGCTTTTCCGTCAAAATTCAATTGACTATGTATATGTGGGTCTATCTTTAGACTCCGTTTTGTTCTATTTACTTGTCCACTTTGATGTCACTACCACACTGTCTTAATTACTGTAGCTTTCTAGTTAACCTTGAAATCAGGTAGCATAAGTCCTCCAACTTTGTTTGTTTCAAGATTGTCTTTGCAATTTGAAGTCCTTTGCCCTTCGATACAAATTTTAGAATCAGCTTGCTAATTTCTGCAAAAAAAAGGCATGTTGGGATGTTTATTGGGATTTTATTGAATCTATAGATCATTTTGGGAAGAAGTGACATCACAAAGTACTGTCTTCCAATCCATGCATATGGTCTATCTCTTCATTAATTTAAGTCTTCTTTCCCTTTCCGCAGTGTTTTCTAGTTTTCAGAATGGAAGTCGTGAATGTTTTTTATTTATTCATAGGTATGTGATTTTGTGATTCTATTGCAAATAGTAGTCTTTAAGTTTCATTTTCCAATTATTTGATGATAGTGTATTGTGGTAGGCACAATAATCCTCCCCCAAAAGATGTCCATGTCCTGATACCCAGGACCTGTAAATATGTATCTGTAGGTGAGGAAGACAATTCCTCTACCCTCTAGGTCCTTCTGGCTGGCCTAAGAATTAAATTGATAGAGACAGAATAACAGGAGAAAATCAAACAAAGCTTTCTAACATGTACACACGGGGAAAAATCCAGGAAAAGTGGGTAACTCACCAGGATGGCTGAGGTCGCCACCTTAAATACCATCTTCAGCTAAAGGCAAAGGAAGATTTTGGGGGTGGGGGGAGTCAGTTATGGGAGTTTACCAGAAAAGCACAGTAAACAAGAGTAAGGTTACTATGCCGATCTAAGTCCTTGCCTTCGGCATTGATAACAGTTTCTAGAGATAAGGTCATCCCCCTCTTCCAGGTACAGAAAGAGAGAGAGATCTTTACAAATGGAGATTTCCCTTACAAATGTAAATGTCTCTTACAAAGGGTAACTTCTACTTGGTTTTCAGAGCTTTTCCCAAGTCTGCAGCTTTTTAAAAAAATAACCAGCCAAAAATAATCCTCATGCCAAAGAGACCTATGTTGAGGTGGCCAATTCTGCTTCCCTACACTACATTACATGGTAAAGGGAAATTAAGGTTGAAGATGGACTTAAGGTTGCTAATCAACTGACTTTAAAACAGAGAGGTTATCCTGGTGGATTATCTGGTGGGCCCACTCGCTTTTTGTTGTGGGAAGGAATTAAAGAAATGGAGGTGACATCCATGAGAGATGGAGCACGGGATAAGAAGCAGGTTGGGGTTGGGGGATCTGGGGTCTAAAGTAATTCATTTCCCTTCTTTGAGTCTCATTTTTCACTCTTAAAATGGGGGAGTTGGCCTGTGCACTCCTAGAAGGCAGGGGCTTCTCTGACTCACCTCTGTGTCCGAATTGGCTAGCACTGTGCTCAGCTAGGAAAAGGCACTAATTAGCGTTTTTTGGATGGATGGATTATGAATGAATGGATGGGTAGGGAACCGGAAGTAAGGAATGAATAGATCTCTAAGAGCTTTTCCAAGTCAGGAAGCCCGAAATTCTGAGCTTTCCCCGGGATCACAGAAATCGCTGAGTACAGCTTAGAATCCTAGAGTTTCGTAAATTTCCCGCCAGCGAGCCAGAGTCCGCCGACTAGCGCAGACTCCGGCGGCGCGCGGCATGCTGGGACTTGTAGTCTTTTCTATGAATTCATCATTTTCTTCCTGAAATTCCTCCGCAAGTACCCCCAAACTTCTGAATCCCTCCGCGGCTCCCCTCCCTCTCTCTAAGGACGATAAAAACATCTGGATCCGGTGGCATGCCTACCTTCGGTCGCGACATGACACGATTCCCCAGGGCCAGATCCAAACCGCCACGGCACCCCGCGCGAGACTGTGCGTCCCGTTGCCAGGGCGACGGAGGGGCGCCCGGATCCGCAGTTCTGATTGGATGAGCCAGGAGCACCTCTCGGCGCAGGACGCAGGCTCAGGAGAGACCCCAGCCGCGGTAAACTTTTGCGAGGGGTGCTGGCGCAGACTCTTCTACTGCCTCAGCCTCTGTTCCCAGCCCCACACCTTCGCAGCCCTGGGGCACACCCGGCGAGAGACTGGCTGCCGCCTCGGGCGTCTACTGCCCAGGGCCTCTTCGAGCTGCATTTCGCTTAACGTAAGAGCGCTGAGTCTGAAAAGTTGTCAGCTTTCGGTAAATACTATGGTGCTAAGTTTTCCTAATCAGTCCCTCACTAAGTCAGCCGGTCAGTTGGTCAGTTCTGCTCTCTCCCAGCCATGCTGTCTAATTCTTAGGCACCAACTCCATGCCAGGACTCACCTCAACGCCTGCAGCAGCCTCCTGACCAGTGTACTCGTGCCCACTCTCTCCCTATCCATTCCAATTCATTCTCCGCACTGCAGTCAAAGAGCTTTAAAACGCAAACCCGATCGTGTCTCTCCTCTGCGCATAACCTGAAGCGGCAAATTCTTCGCCTTTGCACCCTGTGTTGGCTCTCTGTCCTTCCCTGCCTCACTTTCCTCTGGTATATAGATATATATATCTATATACCAACCAGAGCTGATTAGAAACTGATCTAAAAAATTAGAAGCTAACTTAAACAAATTTTGTTTTATAGCAACAAAAATATGTTATGTAGGAATAGATCTAACAAAATATATGCAAGACATTTCATTAAACAACAAATTCTTATTAAGCATCTACTTTATGTCATGCCCCATTCTTGACTCTGAGGCTGCAGCAGTAAACCAAACAAACAAGTATCTGCCCTTGTGGAGTTTATATCCTCACAGAGAAAATTACAAGCCATATTGAAGGACATTAAAGGGCCTGAATAGATGGAGGGATATACCATGTACGTGAACAGGAAGACTCAATATCGTAAAGATGTGTATTTCCCAAGTCCAGTCAGGATTTTTGAGAGCCCTTGTCAAACCAAAGCAACAAAGCATGTATGTTGGGTCAAGGAGACATTTCTCTGCCTGTCGATTCCCATTATGATGCAGGGAGAGGCAAATATCAATGAATACAATGGGGATCCTAGAAACAGACACAGATGTGTGTGTGCACATGTATGTTAACTTGATGTACAATAGGGGGACATCATAAATCAGTGGGGCAAGGATGGAGGACTCAGTAAATGACACTGAGAAACTGGCTTTCCACAGGAGTGAAAAACAGATGCCTAATTCAAGTGGTTTGAAGAATAAATACGGCAAACAACTATTTCAGACTATTAGAAATATATATGTATATATATATAATATTTTTATGATCTCATGATGGGGAAAGGTTTCTTAATAAAGCACAACTCATACAGGAAAATATTGATCTGTGACTCTCTTAAAATTTAAACTGTCATGTAACAAAAGGCATTGCATATTCAATTAAAAGACAAGCTGCAGACTAGGAGGAAATATCTGCAACATATTTAACAAAGGACTAGTACACAAAGAACTCCTACAAACCATTAAGAAAAAGACTGCCCCTCCACCTGCAAAAGAAAAAGAAGTGGACTAAAGATATGAATAGAGAACTTCCGGCAGAAGAAACTGAAATAGCCAATCAACAATTGAGATATGTAAATCAAAACAATTACAAGATAGGATTTTAAATCCATCAGTTAGATAAAAATAAAAATATATATCAATGCCAAGTGTTTGTAAGCATGTTGGGAACCTTTATACGCTGCTGGTACCCTCACACTTTGAAAAGCAATTTGGCAACCTCTCGTAAAGTAGAAAAAGCACACACTTTACAAGCCATTGATAGCACTTCTGGACATGTATTCTATAGGCTCTCTGATCACAACTGCACAACCTATGGGCTGCCTTTCACTTTGCAGCTAATGTGCAAGGTGACAACTTTCCCTGAAGAAATTCTCACACTTGTGCATAGGTCATGTGTGTAAGGATGTTCTTTGCAACATTCTTTACAATAGTGGAAAATATTAGAAATGATCTAAATGTCCACTAGTAGAGTGATGGATGAAGAAAATGGGATATATTCTAATAAGAAAATCCTATACAATGATGAAAATGAATGATCCAGATCTTTATCAACATGTAAATATCCCCAAAACCTGTTGAGTCAATAAAAGAAAGTTGTGGAATGATAAATATTTTTTAAAGGTTACAATTTATGTTAGTTATAAACATACATATAAAATGATATTCTATATACTTAAGGGTATATAGATATTAAAAGTTTAAAAACATGGGGAAAGATACACGCCAAACTCATGATAGTAGTTGCCTCCGGGAACAGAGTAAAGGAAGAGGAGAGAGGAGAGGGAATTTTGACAACTTCAAGTTTATTTGGAATATTTTGTTTTATTTAAAGAACACAGTTGAAGTAAAATAAGTCAAAGTATTGTTATCTGGATTTGTTTTTTTGGTTTTGTTTTGTTTTTTCTAAATGAAAAACACACAAGCCATAGCAATAAAAAAAAAAAATCAGTGCTATGACAGGAAGTTTAGGATGCTTTGGGGATGTGTAACAGTGGAGTCTAACCAACTCGAACTGGGGTCAGCAAAGACTTCCTGAGGAAATGGAAGTTAGTCTGGTAAAGGGGATGGGAAGGGCATTCCAGGCAGAAGGAATGGCATGTGCAAAATTGGATGTCAGAGAGTGAAGCATGTTTGAGGAGGTGAACGCAGATCAGTGACCAGGAAAGAGTGGAGAAGAGTTTCTGTTTGTTTCCTTTTTTACAGATATGCAAACAGAGCCCTAGTGAGGGGAATAGAACCCAGGCCTCCTCACTCCCTGTCAGTTGCTTCATGATAATAATAATGCCCGTGATAATAATGATGATGTCCTGTGTGCCAGTCTCTCTACTAGGAACTTTAAATATGTCCTCTCATATCATCTTACTACAGACCTATTGGGGGTTTTTCTTCCCCATTTTACAGACGATGAAACTGAGGCCCATAGAAGTTAAGAAATTTGCTCAAGTTCACAGTGGCAGAAGCTGGATCCCACAAGGCCTTGTGTGCTATTCTGAGCAGGCTGGACTTTTTCCTAAGGGCATTGGTGAACGTATTAGGTTCCTATTGCTGCTGTAATTACCACAAACGGGGTGACTTAAAACGACGCAAATGTATTCGCTTGCCGTTCTTGAGGTCAGAAGTCTGCAATGGGTCTCACGAGGCTGAAATTAAGGTGTCAGCAGGGCTGGGTTCCTTCTGGAGGCTCCAGGAGAGAATGTTTCTTTGCTTTTCCACCTGCGTTCCTGGCTCATGGCCCCCTTCCACCTTCAAAGTTAGCAATCGTACGTCTCCGACGCCTGCTTCTGTCATCACAGCCCCTCTGACTGACTCTCCAACCTCCCTCTTTCACTTACAAGGACCCTTGTGATTACAGTGGGCCCACCTGAATAATCCTGGATACTCCCCCCAACTCACAGCCAGCTGATTACCAACTTCAGTTCCACGTGTAACCTAATTCCCCCTTCCATGTGATGTAACATCTTCAGGATCTCCAGGAACTAGAGCACGGACCATTTTTGGTGGGGGGACCATAATTCTGCCTACCACGATGAACCACTGAAGGGTTTTAAGTAAGGGAACGACAAGGTGAGACCTGCATCTTAGCATCTTCATATTGCTGGTTTTGTAAAGAAAGTCACTTCATGATTTATTTAAGGCTGATTGGGCTTTGCAACAACTAACACTTTACAGGTTGAACAGTACATAGATATTAAACGTGTTAAATCTAATAACTACATGTTTGGGGTTTTTTTTCAGGATTTTTAACCTGATGGAGCTCTTCTGCACGATTGGACTATTCCCCCAACAACCAAGTATGGGCATAAGGACTATAATAATTGCCCCGTTATGGATGTGGAAACAGACCCTGGTCACTGCCCAGGTTCACAGAGCTGCCAACGCAGAACCCTGAAGAGGAACTAGTGTTCAGGCTCATTTATCTGGATTTCTTTATGCCATCCATGGGGTGGGGCATTCTGGGAAACTCAAGTGGGCCGTCAGCACACCTTGGGTGCAGTTGTTCGTGTATGACTTGGTGCCCCATAAACATTTGTTGAATGGGTGCATAACCCTGCTTTCACTTCTGTGGCACAGACAGTGATTTTCAAGGCAGGAAAACTGGGAATCATCCTAGAATTTCTTCCTTTCCCCCAGCTCCAATCTATTTGCAAATTCTGTCAGCTGCACCGCCAAAACATTAACAGACGCTGAGTCCATCCCCTTCTTCCCAGCTTCTCGGCTCCCCCTCTGTCCCAGGGCCTGTCATCTCTCACCCGGGCCACCACAGTGACCTCTTCACTCGCCTCGCTGCTTTGCCTCTCTAATCCACACTCCAGGTAGGGGCCAAAGTGATCGACTTCAAATGTAAATCAGATGCCATGGCCTCCCTGGTTGAATTTCTCATTGGCTTTCCATCATACGGAGAAGGAAACCCTAAACCTCCAATCGTGGCCATATGAGGTCCTGCATGCTTGTCTTCTCTTTGGCTTCATTCTCACCACCTCCCCTGGGCTCCCTCCCTCCAGTCCCACTGGCACCTCCCAAATGCCAAGCTTTTCTCACCACAGGGCCCTTGCCCATGCTGTTCCTTCTACTGGAAAACTCTCCACTCTTTAAATAGCTGGGTCTTTCTTATAGGTCAGATATCAGCTGGAATATCACCTATTTGGAGAGGTTCTTCCTGCCTCCCCTTTTGTTCCCTTCACAGAAAATCATGACCATTTGTAAATACTTTGTCTGTTTTCTTATTGCATTTGCCTTCCCTCCTAGACTTGAGATGTCCAATATGAAGCTACCAGCCACACATGGCTGTTAAGCATTTGACACGTGGCTAGTCTGAACTGAGATGTGCTCAAAGTGTAAAATGCGCACTGGATTTTAAAGTCTTCATACAATAAAAAGCATGTAAGATATGTCGATAATTTTTAAATAATGGCTACATGTTGAAGTGATAATATTTTGGATATATTGGGTTAAATAAAAACATTTTTAACCACCTGTTTCTACTTTTTTAATGTGGCGACTAGAAAATTTAAAATTACACGTGTGGCTCACACTACATGTCTCTTGGGCTGTGCTGGTCTAGAGTGTTAGCCGATGAAGGGAGGCAGCGTCTCCGCCTTATCCACCTGTGTTCTAGTACCTGCTGTATAGTGGGTGCTTAGCAAGTGTTTATTGAATAATTTGTTTTTTATGAGAACCCTGGGTGCAGAGAGAGCTGAGTCAGGTAGCCCCGTGCATGCTGTGAATTTGAGGAAGAAACACGGGACAGTTTTATTTTTCTCCAGTCACTGCATCTCAAACAGATTCTGCCGACTTTCTCTCCTGCTCTGTGCCACCATCGTCTCACAGCCGGGGATGAAGAGGGGCAGGTGATAGCTGGTTCAGCTGCTTCGATCTCAGTCCCCGTGGAGGTGTCTGGTCTCAATTATTTTACACTCTTCACCTTTGGTCCTAGTAGCCAGGAAGGGCTTCACCTCAACACACAGAGACACACAGGATAGCTGGGACCCCAAGGGGACTTGCCCAGGCTCACCAGCAGGTCAGAGGTGAATGAGGCCTGGAACCTTGGTCTCCAGACTCACCTTCCAGGACTGTTGCCTCTAACTACATCCTGTTGTAGCCTCCTTTACTCAAGGGACCCAGGTGACAGTAACTCTCCCTCAGCTCCCTCTCCTCATATTTACCTCTGCTTTCTTGGGGCCTCTCGGGGCAGTTATGCCTGGTCCCAGCAGAGCTGACCCAGATGGCACCATCCTCATAGAGGCCAAAGTGGATGGGAGGATGGATGGATGGATGGATGGGTGGGTGGATGGATGGACCAGTGAAGGATGGGAGGACAGATGGCTGCATGAGCGGCAAAGGAGAATGGTTGGCTGGTAGGATACCTGCTTGGGGGGCGGGGCAGGAGAGGAAATGTACAGAAGGAAGGAATTACCCACTTTTCTCGTCTCAAACAGAACATGAAAATCAGAGGACCCATAGCGGTCAAAGGCCAACCCCCACCACGTTTCTGCTAGAAAACTGAGGCCAGAGGAGCTGGGTGCTTTGCCCCAGGGCCCGCGGGAAGGTCCAGGCAGAGCCGGAACTGAGACCGGAGTCTCCGAGCCCAAGCTGGGGGCTCTTTCCATCCCCCACCCCCGCCCCGCCCGCGCCTGACAGTGCCAGGGTGGGGGGAGCGCCCCCGCCCCCACCTCCGGAGGTGGCGGCCCCACGCGGCCCCAACAAGCTGCCGTTGTCCCGCGGGCCCTGGGCCCGGCACACTGGGGCTTTGTCCAGCCCCCCGCCGCGACCCACGAAGGGGGGGGGCCCACATGACCGAGGGGGTAGGAGGAGCCTGCGGCGGCGGTGGCGGCGGCAGCGGCAGCGGCGGCTTCACCATCGTTTCCCTCGCAGGCCGGGGGTCGGCGGGCGGTGGCGGCGGCGGCGGCCGGGCAGGGCTGGGCGGGGCCGCGGACGCCGGGCCCCCTGCTCCCCGCCAGGCTGCAGGCGCCGGGCCTGGGCCATCAGGGCAGCTGTGACCCGAGCGCGCTCCGGGCGGCGAGCTGGGGGTGCGCTCGGACCCCCGCCCCCGGGATCATGGGGAATGGCATGACCAAGGTAGGGGGGCGGGGACCGCGCAGCCCGCCCTGGCCGCCCCCGCCCCGGCGCGGCGCCCGCTCCGACCCGGTCGCTCTGCCCGGCTCTGACCTTCTGGCTCCGGCTGAGTCTCTGTATCTCTCTCTGTGTCTCTCTGGGGCTGTCTCGTCTCTCTCTGGCTCCGTATCTCTGTGTCTCTGTCTCCCTGTGCCTCTCTCTCTCTGCTTGTTTCTGTCACTCTGTATTTCTTGCTGTGTCTTCCTGTGGCTCTCTGTCACTCCCACTCTCTCGCTGAGTCCCTATCTCTGTCTACATGTGTCTCTGTCTCGCTTGTCTCTGACTCCTTGGAGTCTCTCTGCTGCCGTTTCTCTATCCTTTCCCCTCTTCCGGCCTTCCCACTCCTTCCTCCTCTGCATTCCCGGCCACCCCTCCTGGCCAGTCCGCCTCTCCCCTTGCCCCCTCCTCTGTGCTCCTCCTACCTTCCCCCCATAGGTCTCTCTGCCCTCCCGCCTCTCTCCTCTCACCCCTACCCAAGCTGACTTCCCTTGGTGCCCCCCTTCTACCCTCCCCAGACCCCTCTCACAGAGAGTCTGGGCCCGCGGGAGAGAGGAGATTGCTCCCTGACTCCTGAGGTCCAGACACCCTTCATGGGACGGAGAGGGGCTGCGGGACCCCAGCCACTGGGTGGGAGGGTGTGCAGCCCCCGCCCCGCTGAGCCTGGCTGTCTCTCCCGCAGGTTCTTCCTGGACTCTACCTCGGAAACTTCATCGGTGAGCACTGCCCACTCCATCCCCAGGCCATGGCACTCTGCCTGTCCCAGGCCTGTGTCCACTATCCACACTCTGGCCCACGCACCTTGGACACGCTCAGGAATGGGGCTGGGGCCAGGGGAGCAATGCCAAGCTGGGAGGGGGAGAGAGCTCATGAGGACTAAGGGGCACGTGGGCCCTGCAGTGTCCCCAGTGTAAAGGGCTAAGAGCCCTAGTCACTGGGCAAGTCTGCACCTGCTCCGAGCCTCAGCACAAGGCCCACCCACCTCGAAGGGTTCTTCCGGCACTGAGGCTCGGGGTGGGGAGTCTGTTTGGAGGTGTTGCTTCTGGCTGGGAAGCTGGGAACCCTCCCCCGCCCCTCCCCCCGCCCCGCCACCTCCTCCTCAGAGGTAGAAGTTTCTACCTCGGAAACTTCATTGGTGAGCACTGCCCACTCTGTCCCGAGGCTATGGCCCCGTCCTGTCCCAGGCCTGTGCTAAGAGATGGACTGCTCTGGGGCTTGGCGGACCCGAGGTAGGAAAAGTCACTTCCATCTGCGGAGTCAAAGAAAGCTTCAGAGAGGGAGGGGCGTCTGAACCGGGGCAGGGCCTTCCCCATCCCCCACTTCCCCACTGGGCTTAGGTGCTCCTCTCCCGTAAACCCTGATCCCTTCATCCCTGGGAGCTACCTCAGCAGTCGAAGCCGCTTGATTTCTCAGTATTTGGCTCAGTAAAGTTGGAATCCTCTTTAAGTGTGTAGCCCCATGAGGACAGGGGCCAGGACCCTATACCTCCGTGCCAGTCAAGGCCGCACATGGTAACACTCAGTGAATGTGCTGAATGAGGAAGTGGACGTATGGAGATAGAGGGGATGTGTGTCATCTACTCTGACAGTGAAGGGTCTGCAGATGGAGATCCAGCCCCTAGAGATGACCACTGATGGCAACGTGCAGTATATCCCTGGGTCAGCTTCACAGATCTTTGCGGATACAGATAGAATATTTAAAACAAAAATGGAAACCTCTTCTGCATGCTGTTCTGTAACCTGTTTCCTATTTAATAATATATTGTGACATCCTTGCACCTCAGCACATAAGAGAACATTTTAGTGGCTGCGCAGTGTTCAAGTATGAATCTATCATTATTTGTCCAATCCTTTTTTGATGGACATTTAGGGTGTTTCCATTTTTAACTGTTTCTGAGGTGTTTACTGTTACAAGCAGTGCTGCAGAGAACATCGTCCACTACACACAGCTTTCTCTGTGAGTGAACCCTTCTGTAGACCAGATTCCTAGAAGTAGAATTGCCAGGTCAAGGATATGCCAGGGAAGCGTGTTTGCGATGGAAAGAACAGAATGGGCAAGGCCAGGGAGATGTTGAGCTGTTACTTGTGGGCACCCCGGTGGCAAGACTGAAGCCTAGGGGTGTGGTGGGACCTGTCATGCCAGAGCAGGAGGTGATGAAAGAGTGGGGAGCTGGCGGAGGATGGGCCAAGGTGGAGAGAGAAAGGTGAGGAGGAGAGCTGGGCAGCGAGCTCCCGCCTCACTTGGCCGTCAGGAACATGTCAGTCACACCTGCCGGATTGGCTTAAGCATCCTGTTTCTTTCAGATGCCAAAGACCCGGATCAGCTGGGCCGGAATAAGATCACACACATCATCTCCATCCATGAGTCACCCCAGCCTCTGCTGCAGGTAGTCCTTCCCCCCATGCCAGGGCTGCGCATAGGTGGGGAGGGGGCTTCAGACCCCCACAGCACTCCTTTATCAAGTACCTGTCATGTGCCAGGTCCTATACTGCCTTCCTGACCCATACAAACTCCTTCAATTAAAAACTGGCCTGTTTTACGTTAGCATCCCTATTTGATCCCTATTTGGCAACTGAGGCCCAGAGAGGTAACGTTTAACTTGCCTAAGGTCAGGAAGTTAAGGAGCTGGAATTTTAACACAGGCCATCTGGCCCTAGCGGGCTCACACTGAACCATAAAAAGGCCCCCACAAGGGCTTCCCATTGCCCAACTGAATAAATGACTCCAAATGGATGATTCTGGGCTCTGTGTCTTGCTGTGTGACCTAGGGCTTGTGACTTCACCTCTCTGGGCCTCCGATCCCTCTGCCTCCAGAGGGGCAGCCCCCAGGGGGCTATTGTGAGGATGCAAAGGGGCTGCAGGTAGGGAAGATGCTTTTCACACTGTAAAGCCTGGCCCCTGCTGGAAGAGTTGGTGCTGGTATTGTTGAGTCCTGGAAAAGAGGGAGTGAGGGGGTTATGACTCAGAGGAGGAACGTAGGAAATCCAGACCTCATGTGCTGGAGTCAGGAGGCCCACGTTCACAGCTTCACTACTTATTCTCTCTGTAACCTTGGGCACAGGACTTCACCTTTCTGAGCCTCAGTTGCCTGATCTGTAAAGGGGAATTTTATAACAGTACCAACCTCACTGAGTTGTTGGGAGTCACATATTAGGTACTCAATAAATTACAGCTCCTATAATAACAAAGTTAATCATATTCTTATCCCTTAAACAGAGTGCCTTCCTCCTTATCTGTTAGAGTTTGTGTCACTTGATGAAAGGAAAGAACTGTGGGACAGGCTCTGGAGATCTGAGATCCAGAACAGGTTCTGTCACAGATTTGCTGTGTGACCTTGGACAGGGTCCTTCCCCTCTCTGGGCCTTAGTTTCCCCGTGAGTCAGATTTGAGTGTCTCTATGAACCACCTCCAATAATCTGTGATTCTCAGTGTGTTTCAAAGAAGAAATTTCCAGATCAATGGAGTCTGATTTTGCTGCCCAGGGCAGGCTCGTTCTGGAGTATTTGGAGTACGCAGTCATGCCTACTCCAGATTGCATGGGGAAGGTTGTCAAGTTATGAGTGTATTTACTAATGAAATGACTGCTTGCAAAACGAGTCCCTGCTCTAACAGGCCCGCCCTCTGCTCACAAGCACTCGCCCTCCTCATCCCCATCCATCAGTGAATTTACCAGTCAGTTTGATAATGCCCTGCAAACCCAAGGCCAAATGTGTTGCAAAGTGAAATTGCAAACCTTGCAAAAGATGCAGGATTGCGTGCCCTTGGGGAGTGAGTGAGAGAAGGGCTGGAGTCACACAAAGCCATTAACCAATGAGGACCTGGCCGGGGGTCCCTTAGCCACTGGATGGGGGGGGTGGGGGTGGGGTGGGGGGCCGGGACAGACACTGGAAAAGAGCCCTTTGAATATCAAAGGATTAAGAGAGGTCCTTGAGAAAAGTGATTCTTGGGGCAGTGGGCAGAAATCCTCTTGATTCTCTTGTGTGACAGTTAAGCATAAAGTGAAGGATGTTGTAGAAAGTTTGTTGGAGAAATTACTGACAATTCATTCCTTGATTATTTTAATAATTAGCGTATAGTTTTATAACCACACTTCATGAACTCTAAACTTATGTTCATAGTTTTTGTTTCTTTTCAAGATGATAAAAGCTGCTTTTCCCTTCTTACAGTATGATTTTTGTAATCCTCATTTGGAGGGGAGCCACTTTAAGTGGCCCTTTCCCGGCTATTAAATAAAAGGTCCCTGGATCCTTTTTATCAAGTCCTCGTGCCCAAGTCACCTATGGGTTTAGGATTCCATCCCCTCAGAAGATTCTGGAACCACAGATGGTCAGAGCTGGGAGACACTAGGAGATGGTGTCTACTGTCTTGGGATAGAGAGGATGACAGTGGTCCAGAGAGGGGCAGGAACTGGCCTTGGGTCATGAGGTGCTTGGGCAGCCCAGGCTTGGGTAAGGGGGTACAGGCAAGGGTCCCCCCACTGCCCGTGCGTGTTTTTTATTTTCAGGACATAACATACCTTCGCATCCCGGTGGCCGACACCCCTGAGGTACCCATGTAAGTTCTCCTAGACGGACTGACAGATGGACAGACAGCTACTTCCTGTGGTGGCGGTAGGGAGAGTGGGAGGTGGAGGGAGGACAAAGAGGACTCTGTCCTAAGATCCCAGCACAGGTGGTCACCCAGACCCAGGTCTGCCACGGTCTCAGTCATGCCCTTGCCTATGCCCCTGGCCAAGAGTCTTAACCTCCCAGAATTAATGGAGAACAGATCTGATGCCCCAAAGGATTTGAAAGGGTTAGGCTCAGCCTGTTCCTGGCCTTGGAGTTGAGACATCTGGGTTCTTGCCAGGCTTTGCCATTTACTTGCTGTGTGACCTTGGAAAAATCGCTTCCCCTCCCCGAGAGGGAAATAGGGGTGCGATCAGCATCAAGGAGGCTTTCAAAGATCAGATAGCACAGACGGAGAGTCGCAGACAGGGCCTGGAGTGTAATGGGGGCTCAGAAAGCAGGACTTTTGTTCATGTTATTAGCAGCAGTCCCTCCCAGCCTGGGAAGGACCCAGACAAGACACTCCTGCCCCTTGGGAGTCTTGCTCCTGGCCTCGTGCTGACCACCATTGTCCCCAGGTGCTCTGATTGCAGAGTCCAGAGGAGTGGGACTCCTGTGTCTCCTCCCTCCCATTTCCTTCAAAGGTCAAGATAAACCACCCATGAAAATAGAATCCACAGGGCCCACTGGAGAGGTGCTCCTGCCTGTGGTAGGATTTGCCATTATTGGCCCTCCTACTGCCTGAAACGCCCCCTTATTGCTTTACACACACCCCCTCCTCGTGGGATAGTACTGGCCCCTGCTCACTGTACGTGCTAGCTGACCGGAGGACCCCGGGGCGCTTTGTCTCTTGCCATCCCATAAATGGGGAAGGGGACAACTCCTAGGAGACCTGCCCCCCAGCGCTGCCCACCCTCTTGCTTTCTTCTCCAGCAAGAAGCACTTCAAAGAATGTATCAACTTCATCCACTGTTGCCGCCTCAGTGGGGGGAACTGCCTTGTGCACTGGTGAGTTAAGAGGGGCCTGGGGGGAGAGGAAGGAAGTCCCGAACACACACTCATCCTCTGGGGAAGGAGGAGCCTGTGACAGATCTTCTGCAGCCCATCACAATGCCTGACAGTCCACCATTCGTCTGACAGAGGCCGGTCAAGGGCTCAGATCAGGGCCCTATCCCTTCCCCGCCGTGTGGCCATGGCCATGGCTGTTTCTCCCTGAGATTCCATTTCCTCATCTGTAGAATGGGGAGAAGAATGCTGACCTGACAGGCTATTGGCAGGACTAGGTGAGGTCACGCAGGTAGACCAGCACCCTCCAATAGTCCTCTCCTCCCCTCCAGGCCTTTGAGGCGATAGTGCAGGGTGGTGGGGAACCCCAGGCTGGGAGGCAGGACCCCTGACTCTTCCCAGGGGCCCCTGGCCCAGTTGATGTCATTCATTCCATAACTTCTCACTGAGAACCCAGCCTATGCCCGGCTCAGGGCGGCTCTGGGGGAGCCCCAGCCATACACTCAGCTCCCTCCTGCCTCGTCTCTCCCCCTCTCTCCCTCTTTCCCCTGCTCCAGCTGCACTGGCCGTCTCCCTGTTCTTCACATCCACCAGGCTCCCACCTTATATCTTCCTACCTGCTGTGCAGAATCCCCATCTTTCAGGACTCAGCTTGATGTCACTTCCTTGGGAACCCCTTCCCTCATCCTCCCCATCCCTGCCCTCCTACCGCTAGATTAATACCTCTTCCTGTACCATCTCCTAGGCCCGGCTCATCTTCAAAGCAGTTAGCACCACCTGAAATTGTTTCCCTGGTTAGTGTCTGTCCCCCCTACCACCCTGGAAGCCCCAGAATGGCAGAGACCATGTCTGTTTTATTCCCCCATCTATCCCCAGTATCTGAAAAATAACAGATGATCAAGAAATGTTTGTTGAGTGAATGCATGAAATGATGTTTCACTCAGGCCTTTAATGTGGGAGAATGCTTGGGGGATTCTCCAGGCAGAGGGAACAGCATGGGTAAAGGCCTGGAGGTGGGAAGACAGGTCCTGGCAGGTTCCTTGTGGTTGGAGCTCAAGAGGCAAGAGGTGGGGACGGGGTGCTTGGCGGGCACAGAGGAGATTGGGCCTTACCTGAAGCCCGGGGGTGGGGGGGCCTCCCAGCTTTGCAGGCATCTCCCGCAGCACCACCATCGTGACGGCATATGTGATGACGGTGACGGGGCTCGGCTGGCGGGACGTGCTTGAAGCCATCAAGGCCACTCGGCCCATCGCCAACCCCAACCCAGGCTTTAGGCAGCAGCTTGAAGAGTTTGGCTGGGGCAATTCCGGGAAGGTAGGGGCTGGGGCAGGGCTGGGGTGGGGTGGGAAACTCTTTGCCCACTTGAGCCGAGCACCGACTGGACAGAATTCGGCCAGTGCTTCAGACTTCGCAGCAGATTTTTCTGAGGTCTCGAACTCGTGGCCCTTGAGCTAATCTAGGTGTATTTGTTTGGCCAGCCAGGTGTTTTCTTTTTTAATTTAGAATTTGAATGCCTTTGAGCTAGACCAGGTCCCAGCACTGCCTGTTCTACAAGCCTGGACCCTGAAGGCATTTGAGTTTGGCTCCTCTGGGGAGACCGTCCATCCCCGAGTCTCCGGAGGCCAAAGCAGTTCCGTCTCTTATGCCCGCTGGGCAAATGGCACAGGGAAATGTCAGGAACTGAGGCCTCCCTGGGAAAAAGGGATGAGAGGGAGAGACAGACACAGAGAGAGAGAGAGAGGGAGAAGCAACAAGTTCAGGAAGGCTCTCCTCAGGGGGCGGGCTGGTACCCAGACGCCTATCTGCAAGGCTGCCTTAGGAAGGAGGCAGGTGAGGAGGAGGCCCTGCCTGAGTGGAGTTGCTGCGGAGGGAGGGTATAAGGTGGTCCTCACTGTGCAGGTGGGGGTCACTTTAGCAGGTCTGGAAGATGGAGTGTTAAAGGGGAAGGGGATTCAGGGAGAGAGAGGGGACTCATAGGGGAGGCGGGCTCAATGAAGGGGATGGAAACTCAGGAGGGAGGCTAAGAGGATGCTTAGGAATGGGAGGGGCTTAGCGAGGTGTGGTAAGCTCGCAGAAGAGCGGAGGCTGTGAGGATTGGGGACCGGACCGGCCGGCAGCCTGGCACCGACCCCCGCCCCGCCTTACGTCCCCACGCCAGCTTCGCCGACAGCTGGAGGAGCGCTTCGGAGAGAGCCCTTTCCGCGACGAGGAGGAGGTGCGCGCGCTGCTGCCGCTGTGCAAACGCTGCCGGCAGGGCTCTGCCAGCTCGGCCGCCTCCCCCGCGCCGCACTCTGCGGCCTCCGAGGGGACCCTGCAGCGCCTGGTGCCGCGGTCGCCCCGGGAAGCCCACCGGCCGCTGCCGCTGCTGGCGCGCGTCAAGCAGACTTTCTCTTGCCTCCCGCGGTGTCTGTCCCGCAAAGGCGGCAAGTGAGGAGCCCGCCCCGTCGTGGCGCCCCTCTTCCTCCCTACTGGTCCCCATCGGGGGCTGTCTGGGCCTCCCAAGGCCTCCAGGACGGGCCCAGAGCCTGTGGGAGTCCCGCGGCGGCCTGATCCCTGCCCCTGCCCCCATGCCCGCCTTGCTTGTCTGCGTCTGCAGTCAGTGTGTCCTCCATCTGTGCGTCTCTGCGTCTGGGCCGGCCTGCTGCAGCCACCTGGTGCCTTAGTCCTTGGGCTGGGGGAGGGGGCACCCAGGCCTCCACCCTTCAAGGCGGCAGAAGTGGGAGTGGGTAGGTGGGTGGGGGTTGGATGGGCCTAGAGGATATTAAAGAGACACAGAAGCTGCCTGTCTGAGCGCCTCCCAGTCATTCAGCAGAGGCGGGGCAGCAGGACTGCCAGGGGCCGGGAGCCTGCAGGAAACCAGGACGGGAGGGGGTCTGCCTGCCTCCCTGAACTGCAGTCTGCAGGGCTGAATTCTGAGACTTTACCCTCTTCCCTGACCCCACCTCCATCTCTCCCCAGCCCTGGTCTCCTGAAGAGACCCCTCAGTCCCCCCTTCTCTCTGAACCCCCACCCCCCATCTCTGAGCCCCTCTCGTCCTCCCTGATGCCACGTTCTCCCCTCCAGCTCCTTCCCCTTTCCTATTGACAAATACTAGCTAGTGAGGTAACTAGTGCCTCCCTGACACCTGACCTTTTACACACATGAGTGCACCTAATCCTCGAGAGGAAACTGAGGTTCAGAGAGGTCAGGGACCTTGCCTGAAGACACACAGATGAAGTAGGGGAGACTAGATTTGAACCTAGGCAGTCTGAGTCCCATGATGGTTGTTAAGAAGCAGCTCCTTCTGGTCTTGGAGGTTACTGGCAAGGAGGATCCCCTGCCAGCTAGTGGGAATGACCCTTCCCATCCAGAGTTTAAAGGCCAGGGCAGCCACTGAGGAGGGAGGGCCTCAAGGCAGCCCTAGAAAGCAGCAGACTACTCCAAGAATGAAGGGAGGTCATTGGAGCAGACTTTTCCTAAACTGAAATGAACCTGAAGTTGACAGGGGCCTGAACTAGCTATAATCTAATAGCTAGCAGCACGTGTTCAGGGCTCGGGGGGGGGGGGGGTGGCATGGGGGGGGAGGATGGATGAAAGAACCTTCACCTGCTGCCCAGCCCCCTACTCTGAATTCACTCAACAGATGTTCGTTGAGCACCTACTGTGTGCCAGGCATTGTGCTGGGCCCTGGGGATACAGTTGCCTACATTCTGGTAGGAAAGACACCAGACAAAGAGATAAACAAAAAAATGTCAGGTAATGAGGGAGTGAACCATTTTGCTCTCTCAGGGGAGCATTCCAGGCAGAGGGGACAGTAAGTGAAAAGTCCCTGAGGTAAGATTGTGCATAAAGAGCAAGGTGGCCAGACTCACCAGTGGTCCTCCTGGCTGGTCAGCAGTGCCACCACCATCCACTGGATTTAAAACACCTTTCTATTTCTGCTGGTGTCCCCCCTATTTAAAAGCCTCCACGGCCCCATTGTCGATAGGACAAAACAGAGCACCTTGCTCTGATGTTCCAGGTCCTTCTCACTTCTCCCCTCCTTCTCTCATTACTTTTACCACATTCTGACTCAGCAACGACAACGATAATAGCACACATTTACTGAGCGCTCACTAGGGGCCAGGCAATGTGCTAAACACTGTCCTTGCATCTCATTTAATCCTCAAGCAACCCGATGAGGGGGGCGTTGCTGACAGACCAGGAAACGGAGGTGGTGCCGAAGGTCATCAGCTGAGGGTGGGGGGGGGAGGGCTGGGATTTGATTCTTGGCCATCTGGCTGTGGACCCCATCCTCTTAATTGCCACACTCTGTCACCTAGAAAAAGGAAGAGATTGTCTGACACACTCAGGACTCCTGCTCAGATACAATTAGGACTCGTATGTAATCATATGAAATGCTTTGTGCCCCATCGGAGGCCTGCAGGCCTGAGTCTGCATCCCGACTGTCACTGTAGACGTGTCAGAACTGAGTGGCTGCTGGCACGTGAGGACAGAGGGTGGGAGCATGAAGAAGGACCGTCTGACACACGCACAGGAGGGACAGTGCTACCGGCCACTGGTCAACGCTGGCTTGGTGTCCAGCCCTATGTCCACTAACTGAAGGGTGGTTTCTCTCTCTCAGAGCCTCAGTTTCCCCACGTACACAGCACAGGGTGGAGCAGCCTGAGCTACTTGACCTCTTTCGTATCACACACCCCCTTTGACAATTTAATGAAAGATACAAAGCCTAGACAAATACATAGACATGAAGATGTCTACATTGAGGGTGGGGGTGGGGCGTGTCACAGACCCGGACAGGAATCCATAAACTCCAGGTATAGCTGTCGGGAGGCAGTGTGGGGCACTGTTTGGGCTCCTGGCCCTGGGGCAGAGAGACACAGGTTGAGATCCTAGCTCCCGCATGTACCAGCTCTGTGACCTGGTTATTGGGCCTTGCCCTCTCTGAGCCTCAGTCTTCCTCCCTATAAAATAGGTCACGATAGCATCTCACATGAGAAACAATTGCCACACTGCAGGAAAGGCTTTAGCCAGGCCTGGCTCTGTGGTGAGCTGTCAGTAACCCGGATCTCCCAATGTTTAAGGAAACGTTTCTCCAAGTGTGGCCTATGGACCACGGGAATCAGAATCCCATGGAGGGACTCGTTAAAATGTGGCTCCCGGGCTTCCTGCCCAGGAAATCTGCTTCTGCAGGTCTGGGATGGAGGCCAGGAGTGTGCGTTTTAGACTGGTCTCTGCCTCCCAGTTCTGAAGGGCCTTCATTTCAGAGGTACTGCTCCTTTCCAACCTCTGCAGTCCGGGTCCTGAGAAGAGACTGACAGGTTTCCAGTAGGCTGGGAAGAGCAGAGAACAGGTGCAGGGTGGGGCAAGGGACGCCTTTGGGTGCCCGTCTGGGTCCCCTCCCTGGAGAGACAGAGCCCAGGCTACCCCACGCCATACCTTCCACTGGGTCTTAGCCAACCACGCAGCCCTCAGCTGCCCCCACGCGAGGCCCGACGCCCTCCTGGCCAGGCTACACGGGGAGGGGCGAAAGGGAAGGGCGTCCCGGGAGAGGGGGCAGAAAGGAAAGCGAAACCGGCTGCCCAGACTTTCGCTTTCGCCCGCCTCCGCGCGCCAGCCAGGTGTCTTCGCGATCCCCTATCGCTCTGGGGTCCAGTCGCCGCGCCCCAGACCCGACCCCCGTCACAGTGCGTTCCCCAAATGGCCGGCGACCCCTGGCGGAGAGAGGAGGAGAAGGTCCCCGACGGCAGGCGACCCATGGTGGGAGCCAGGGGGCCCCTGCGCCTCCGCGACTGGCTGGTGGCGCAGATCGAGAGCGGGCGCTACGCAGGGTTGCGCTGGGAGGACGAGGGCAAGACCCTCTTCCGCATCCCCTGGAAGCACGCAGCCAAGCAGGGCTACCGGGCGCAGCAGGACGCGGCGCTCTTCAGGGTAAGGGGGTGGGAGGCGGTCCCCGGCCGCACCCCGGGCGGGCTCTGCACGCGCACCGTCCCAGCGCCAGGACCGACCGACGCGCTGTGTGACCTGGGGCCACGCGCTCGGCCCTTGGCCTCAGTTGTCTGGGGGTTGAGGGTAGTGCTCTGCACAGGCGGGAGACCCTCAGACACCCCCTTAAAAGGGAATCACCACGGCTGCGTGACCCGCACCGCCCCACCTCTCAGGGGGCCTCTGCTCCCTCTCCACGGGGAAATCAGACATCACACATGGGAATTCCCTCAACCTCTCACGCTAAACCACCCACCCGGCAACTTGGGGACATTTTCTGTGCTTCTCAGCCCCAGCCTTTCTCAGGGACCTCCTCTGGGATGCCTTCCCTTTGGTCAGGCATCGTTACTGTCCTCCAAACTCGCTCGCTCTTTCCCATCAACGTTTAAACTCTGGAATCTCTCCCGTGAGCTATAAGGAACCAACCACTTATCAGCCACTGCCACACCCCAAACACTGGCAGTGCCTTTGACTCCTGCTCCTCTGGCCTGCCTTCTCCTTTCCCAGGGTGAGGCGCCTGGAAACGGTCTCCTGGTCATCAGCTCCCTCACTCGTAGCCCCCCAATTCCTTCTCGCTACCACCACCCTCGTCCGGCTTCTGCCTTTCCTGCTAATGTCTCCAGTTGTCACATCCAAGGATGCCATCACGGTCTTCATCTTCTTTCACCTCTGAGTGGGTCTGGGCCTGGTGGACCTGCCTTCTTCCTTGAAACATCTCACTCGGTTTCCAGAATCTCTGCTTCCCACCCGCCCCCAGTGTCCCCCATTTTCCTCCTACCTCCCTGGCCCCTGCTTCCCAGCCTCCATTTCCTCCCCTCCTCTTTCGCAGCTCCCAGCACTCACCCCTGCGTCTCCCTCCTCATGTCCCACTCTCCCCTTCCACAGCCTCCGCGTGGAACCCCAAGCCTGCTGGTCTGGCGGCCCCCAGACCTCTCAAACTCAGCATGCCCTCAATGCCACACTCGTTAGCTCACCTCTGCGGCTGCTGTGTTTCCCAAAATGGGAAATGGCACCGATTGCCACCCAGGCCCCAGAGCCAGGCACTTGAACCCCAGCTGCTCCCCTCTCTTCCAGTCTCACTCTCCTCTGTCACCAAGGCCTGCTGATGTCCCCTGCAGATCTCTTCAATCCATCTGCTTGGACCCATTTCCACCATCTCTCACCAGGTCAACTGCAGTGACCTCACGGAGCTCCCTGCTTCCCCAGTCCCTTAGCTCTCCCCTCAGGCCTCCAGAGGGATCTTTCTAAATGTAAATCTTGCCTTGAAACTCCTCTACTCAGAATCCTTCCATGGCTCCCCATTGCCCTTGTGATTAAAGTCCCACCAACTCTTTATGATGGCCTCAAAGCCGTGCCATCGACTGCCCCTCTCTGGCCTCCTTGTCTCCACTCCCTCTGCTCCCCAACTCTAGAGCCAGCCTGACAGTTCTTTCAGTTTCTAAGCGCTTTGTGTCTCCCTCACCGTTAGACCTTTGCATGTGCTGTTCTCCTCCCTGGAACACCCACTCCTCTTCGCCTTCACCTAGCCAACTTCCATTGTGCTCAGCTTCAACGTCTCGTGCTCAAGAGAGCCTCCCCTGAAGCACTCATTTGTTCAGTGCATTTATTAAACTCCAGCTCAGTGCTTCTCCCAAGTCATCCCTGATTCCTTCTGCTTCCTCCATTGGAACGCCTTTCCCTGCGAATTATAAGTGCCTCGTATGAGACTGTCTCCTCCAGCAGACTCCCTCCTGCTGTTCGAGGGTAGTGACCATGAGCACGGTGCCTAGCCACCAGAAGGTGCTCCATAAGTGTTATACAGATGGTTACATGGCCTGTCCCTGAAGACTGGGCGCTGTTCGGAGGAGGGAGATTCTGGGACTGGCCCTCCCCATCCCTCTGGCTGCTTTCACCCATCCCTCAACCCACTGCTGACAGACTCATGTGACTTCCTGGTTTCTCACCCTCCTAGTGCCCCCAAAGCCAACGGGATAAAGCTTGGCCTCCAAGGACATTCATGATCCAGCTTCAGTCTGTCTCTTCTTCCTCAATTCCTCTTCTCCTTTCCCCTGCCACATACAGTTGATCCTCATTATTCATGAATTCCATATTTGCAAATTCACTTACTTGCTAAAATTTGTAATCCCCAAATCAATACTCAGGGTGCTTTTGCAGCCGCTCACAGACGTGTTCAGAACGGCAAAAACTGAGTCACTGGACGTGCACATTCCCAGCTGAGGTTGGACAAGGGCACGCTCTGCCTTTTAGTTTTAGCTCTCCTACTGTCAACAAGCGTCATTTTCAGTCTATTTAGTGCCGTGTTTTAATATTTTTGTTCCTTTTGTTGGTGATTTCAAATGGTGGTTTGAAATGGTCCCCAGCATAGTGCTGAAGCGCTGTCTAGTGTCCTAAGCACAGGAGACTGTGACGTGCCTTATGCAGAAACGCTTTTTGCCTTATAGTTCATGCCTTTCAAGTTTTGTTTCAGAAGCACTCTCTGCCCCTGGAAGATTTCCTCCTACATTATCTTCTATTAATTTTACAGTTTGACCTCTTAGTTCTGGTTTCTTAATCGTCTGGGGTCTACTTTGTATGTGGCAATAGATGGGGATTTAGTTTTATCAGTTTTACCAGTTAGCAAATCACTGCCATTAGTTTATACCCCATGATCCTATTTATTTTTTATCTATCACAATCCATAATTTGGAATATAGTTATTTGCATTCAGCTGTTTGCAGCCGTATTCTCCCATTAGACTTGAATTCCTTGAGAGCAAGGACATGTCTGTCTTGTTCCCAATTCAGTCCCTAACTCAGGCCTAGCACATCGCAGGGACTCAAGGGACCTGTGTTGGATGGAGGAAGGGAGGAAGAGATGGAAGCATGGAGGGGTGGAGGGACAGAGGGTCAGAGGGAGAGAGAGGTGGGTGGGGGGCAAGGCAGGCCCTCACCCCTCTGCATGGCACCGGCCCCCTCTCCCAGGCCACTCCTCCCCAAGTCCCCCTGCTCATCCCCAGGCCTGGGCCATATACAAGGGCAAGCACGTAGAGGGCATTGACAAGGACGACCCCTCCACCTGGAAGACGCGGCTCCGCTGTGCCCTCAACAAGAGCGCCGACTTCTGTGAGGTGCATGCGCGCAGCCAGCTGGACATCTCCAACCCCTACAAGGTCTACCGGATTGTGTCCGACGGTACCGATGGCCCAGGTACCATCCTGCCCCTGGAGGTAGTGGCTGAGGATGGCTCTCTGGGCAATAAAGACCTCACTTTGCCCATCTGTAAAATGGGAAATGGTGGACTTATTGAGCTTAAACTCTAGGGCTGGTAAACATAGGACACTTAGACCACCCAGTTTATCTCCCCATTTGATAAGGAGGAAACTGAGGCCCAGAGAGAGGTGGGCCTTGCCTAAGATCATGCAGTGGGCCGGGGTACTCTTGTCTGTGACCATCTCAGTTGAGGGGGTCCCCCTTGGGGCCCACGGAACAACAGGCTCTCCCTCCATCCAGTTACCAGGGCTTGTGCTCCCCCTCAAGAGAAGGGCATTCTCCAGAGCCAGGCGGAGCCCCCTGGAGAAGCGACGGAGCTGGCCTGCAGGACAGACCAGGTCAGTGTGTCCTTCCAGCCTCTGCAGCCTTGCCAGCTTGGTCACTTCTCACCCAAACCACCCTCCCAGTGATCTCTGGCACATTTTTCTCATCCCTGCCATCAGCTCCTGCTCTATCACTATCCTCATACCTCAACTCCATCTCTGCCGTCATTTTCAGCTCCATCATTCTATTCCCTTCACCTCCATCATCTCTGGTTCCCTCACTGTTCCCATCACCTCCATCATCTTCAGCTCCATCACTCTGTCCAGCATCAACCCTATTTTCTCCAAATTCACCCCCTCTCCCCTATCATCATTGAGTCCATCACTTTGTCCCCACTCACCCCTTCAGATCCAGTTCCATCACGTATTTCTTTTACCTTCATCACCTCTAGCTCCCTCACTATAGAGAGTTGCCATCACCCCATCATCTCTATCTCCATCACCCTGTCTGTATCGCCCTCATTATCTCCACCCCATCACCTCTCCCCCATCACCGATGGTACATTGCTCTGTGCCCATCTCCCCATCAGCCTGGTCCATTTCACTGTGCCCACTGCCCCCATCAGCATCCATTCCATTGCTCTGTCCCCCCATCTCTATCACCTTTGTTCCCCATCTCCTCATTCACTCCTAGAACTTCTCTCCTTATCACAGTGAACTTCATCTCTGACCCTATCATCTCCAACAACGCCATCAACTCTCTCTTTACCTCTGTGGAGGGTGGGGGGAGTCTTGGGCTCTGAAATTCAAATCCCTATCAACCCCCAGCTGGCCTTCGGTCTGTCCAGACCTCCTCTGCCCCAATGCAGACAGTGTGGGAACGCCTGTGGCCCACAGGTCTCCTCTCCCACCTTCATAACCCTCTCTCCCACTGCTCAGGATGGCTCCGAACTAGCCACAGAGGATAAGGACAAGCAGCAGCCTAGGGGGCTGGCCCAGCAGGGCTCCCTGCCACCAACCACCCTGCTCCTGGGCCCTTTGGCTGACCACAGTAAGGAATGGGTCTCTTCACCCACCCCTGCCCCCTCCCCCGCCTCCTCCGAGCCCTTGATCTAGGGGTCGAGGGACCCAGGGTGAGGTGGCACCTGACTGCTCCCCCTCCTTCCCCAGGGTACCAGGCACAGGACCCTGCACACCCTTGGAGCCCCTCGCCCCCTGAGGACTTCAGCAACCCTGGTAAGAAATCTGAATAAGCTCTCCCCACAGCCCTGTGAGACAGATACTGCCATTACCCCCACTTTACAGGCGCAGGAACCAGACAGAGAGGTTAAGAACCTTGCCCAAGCTCACACAGCTAGGAACCCTGGGAAAGTTACCAACAGGTCACAGGTCCTAAGTGGCAGCGAGAGATTAGACTGCAAGGGCCCGGCTGCAGAGCCCACCACGCTGACCATCGAGCATCCTACTGGCTCTTCTTCTGGGAGGCTGCTGTTGTTGTTTTTGTTGTTATTGTTATTATTATTTCTACCAGCATTAAAATATTTGCTGGGAAGAAGCTCCTAAAATCCCAGAAACCAGGGCTGGGAGGGCCTCAGTGTCAGGCCCCCATTGACGGCTCCAGACTATATGCTTTTGAAACTCAGCTACCAGATCGTTTATAGTGGAAGCTGCTATTATTTACTACCCCCTCTCCCCAACCCCCGCCACACACACACACTACTACCAGAACTATTATTATCAACTGTAGTGAGTGAGCGCCAGAAATTCCCGAGGTGGGGCCTGGAGGACCTCGAGGTCTCCTGCCCGGTTGGCTGGGGGAGAGGCGAGCGGGTGCCACCAACGCGTGGCGCACGCTCCGCGTCTTCCCTTGCTGCAGATTGCTGGCTGCACGTGCGGCTGTTCTATGGCGCCGAGCTGGTGCGCGAAGCCACCGCGCGCACCGCAGAGGGCTGCAGTCTGAGCCCGCGGGCGGCCGCCGCCGCCGCCGAGCGCCTGCTGGGGCCGCCGCGGCGCATGGCGCAGGTCCGCTTCCCGGAGCCGCCGCCCGGCGCCCGCGTGCTGCAGCGCCTGCTGCCGCACCTGGAACGCGGAGTGCTGCTGTGGGTGGCGCCCGAGGGCGTATTCGCCAAGCGCCTGTGCCAGGGCCGCGTGTACTGGCGCGGCCCGCTCGCCCCGCACCGCGCGCAGCCCAACAAACTGGAGCGCGAGCGCACCTGCCAGCTGCTCGACACGCGCCGCTTCCTCGCTGGTAAGAGCAAGACGGTGGGGCCGCTGGTGGCCCGGGGCAGAGTGACTGGGCACAAGGGTGGGCAAAAGGACGTGGACAGAGGAGAGTGGGCACACGAGATGTGGACGCAGGGGAATAGAATTAAGGATGCTGGGCATGGGGTGGGCATCGAAATAAAGGACATGACACAGAACATGGGGAGTGGGAACGAACATGGGCATGAGGGCTGGGCACAGATATGGACATAGGCATATGAGAGGTGTAGGCACGAGGCAGGCTTGGGGCATTCGGTGTAGGGCATAAGCATAGGATTTGGGCACATGTGTTGTCATAGGGTGCTAAGCATAGGGTTCACATCAGGGGCACTGGGCACAAGATAGGCATAGGTGAGTGATGGGGCACAAGGCGAGGGGCCTGAGCACTGGAAGTGGGCACAGATGGGGGACATGAGACAGGCATCGGGACGTGGAAGTGGGCACAGGGCATGGGCACACAATGGATGGTGGGCTTACAGGACGTGGGCATGGGGCAGGAGCACAAAGTGGGCACCAGGTGGGATGCCCAGTCTTGGCCCAGCCCCCACAGTCTTGGTGCCCGTAGAACTGCGCGCCCACCTGCAGGATGGTCACCCAGAGCCCGAGTACCAGATCCGTCTGTGCTTTGGCGAGGAGTACCCAGGGCCCCCAGACCAGCCTGAGGAGCGGCTCATCATGGCCCATGTGAGTCACCTCTCACTCCAGCGGAGAGCCACACCCTCCAGTCCCCTCTGAACGGCCCCTCACTGCTCCCTGCAGTCCCAGCTCCGCCCCTGACCTGCGGCATGACCGCTGGTCTGTATGACCCTGTATGTAAACATGCGTATGGAGAAGGGGCGGTCACTAGGGCTGGGACTTCCAACTGGAACGTAGGGTGCCAGTAACCGAGGTGGTTGGCTCATTGTCCCCCAACCCCCGCTGCAGGTGGAGCCGGTCTTCGCCCGGGAGCTCCTCCTGCATATGAAGCGCCACAGCCATGGTGCCCGGGCCGCAGGTCCCCAGCCCTGCATCCAAGGCATCACTCACCATTGACGCAGCTGAGTCAGCCCTAAGCAGCTGCTTCTTCCTCATGCCCTCTAAAGTCAGCCCCCCACAAGGTGCAGACCACACCCCAGCCCTGCCCAAACTGAGCCAGAGGTCTTGGGGTCTCCCCCCACCCATCACCCAGGTAGGTTGGGACAGTGGAAGCCGATGGCGGCTCCACCCTCTCAGCCATGGAGATGAAGCCCTGGAACGTGGCACGTAGCCCCAGCAGCTGGGCCTAGGGCATCAGGCGGAAACCAAACTCAAGCTTGAGGTTCTGGAAACAGCAATTACATCAGAAACAAGACTTCATCTCTTTGCTGAGAGCCCAACATGCATATAGTGGTTTACTAAAAGCACACCTTAACTGTGGTTGATCCACTGTAAGTTTTGCTTAAAGCTGGGTTTACCAATAATTAGATCCTCAGGGTTCTTTAGAGTGGGGCCAACCAGTAACAATTGCCCACCTCTGAGGGGCTCTGAATTTCCAGACCCTTCCTCCCGCCTGCCACTCATCTCTCTTCTTCTTCTTTTTTTTTTTTGGTGAGGAAGATTGACCCTAAGCTAACATCTGTGCCAATCTTCCCCTATTTTGTATGTGGGATGCCTCCACAGTGTGACTTGAGGAGTGGTGTGTAGGTTCTGCACCCAGGATCCGAACCTGCTAACCCCGGACTGCTGAAGCTGAGTGTGCAAACTTAACCACGATACCACTGGGCCGGCCCCCTCTCTCTTCCTTTTGGGTGTGTGTGGATGGAGGGGGGAGGAGGTCCCAAACAGAGGACTTGGCCTGAACCTGGGGCTGTGGATGCTGACCACTGAACCACCAGCAGCACCTGTAGACGCTGTCTTTGGAGAAGTTGAGGCAGGCCCCCAAACACGACCCTGAGGCAGAAGCCAAAGTGGGAGCCAAGAGTCGGGCCCTCCCCCAGGCCGGCCAGTCTTTGCAAACTGTAAGTTGTAGGGCGTCCTTGAGCCTTGGGAGGCAGCCCACCAGGAGGGCGGTTGCCCCGGCCTCGGCAGGAAGGTCACTGATTTCCACTCCAGATATCTAGAACTTCTTTCCTTTTCTAGTTTCTGACTTTATCTATAGGAATCCTCTCACAGATGGAAACATCATAGGTCTCTTTTAGTGATACATGAAAAAGCCGCTTTTACGGGGAAGGGGGACTGTGTGATTCAACCAAGGCCAGAAGTCCATCAGATCACTGTTCTTCTAATTCATCCAACAAATGTTTATTGAGCACCTGCTCTGTTCCAGGCCAATGCTGGACACTGAGCATAGAGCAAAACACCATGGTCCCTACTCTCTTGGGGTTCACAGCCTGCTTTCCAGTGGGGGCCCAGTGACTGTCCTCTACTCCTGGCCCTCACAGAAAGGGTGGTGGTAAGGAGTTACAGACTCCTGGGTTGAAATCTCAGCTTTGTCACTTACTAGCTGCGCGTGACCTCAGGCAAGTCACTTAACTTCTCTGAGCCTCAAATTCCTCATCCATTCAAAAGAAGCTATGAAGCCCTTTGGAGCAGGATTGGTCCAAGAAGTAAATGTAAGGAGGGGATGTGAGTGGCCTGGCACGAAGAGTGGCGCACAGTAAGCGCCCACTCAGTTACTTGTGGGTAGGAGAGTGTGGAGGAGGCTGCCCCACCCTTCAGAAAGCCTGACTGTCTGTCCTGGGCTTCGCTGCACCCCCGGCCCAAGGCTGCAGCTGGTGGGGAGCCTCAGTTCAGAGTGACGGTCTAAACCCCTGCTCTGCGCTGGGGAAACAAACTCAGCCAGGGTCAGGGACTGGCTGGAGAGGCTTCTTGGGAGGGTGGACGTCTCTGCCCAGATGTCTGTCCTCCCCACACCAGTCACTAGAGGGCGCTGGGGGCTCAGCAGACCCAGTTCCGTGGCCCTCCACATCATCCCAGGCTCCCCTCCCCGCTTACACCCCAGGGCTAGGAGGGCAGGGAATGGTGTGACCTCGAGGGCTCTGCACTGCGGGGAGGAGAAAGTAGACCAGAGGCCTGGTGGGAGGAGGAGAGGAGGAAAGGGGAACTAGAGGAGAGGACTGGAGAGGCCCCTGGGGCTTTTCTCACGGAGACTCCCCATTCCCCAGCTCAGCCACTTAGATCCCCCGTCTCTCGTCAGCGTGTCTCTCTGCCCGCCCTCTCTTGTGTCTGTACCTGTGTCTCTCTCCATCTCCCTCTTTCTCTGTAGATTTCTGTGTTTCTCTCTTTCAGTGATTCTAACTTCTGTGTGTGTCTGGGCACTGTGTGTCTTTATCTTTTCTGTCTCTCTCTGCCTCCATCTCTCGCTGTGTGTTCCTGCCTCTCTCTTGTTATGTCTCTACCTCTCTTTGTCTCTGTCTCTCTGTCTTTTTTTTGCTATCTCTGTCTCTTTACGTCTCTGCCTCCATCTCTTTTTGTTTCGGTCTCTGTCTCGCTCGGTTTCACATCCTGTCCCTCCCCAGCCACCACCACCCGGCACATGTGGGCTGAGGGTCTCAGTCCCTTCCCTCCCATCTCCTCACCCCTGGCAGCTGCTCACAGCTTCCCAATCCTGGCCTCTCCTGCCCGCCCCTCTTGGGCCTTGGGGGAGGGGGGTGAGGGAGGAAGGGAGGGCAGCCTGGCGGGCCCACCCCTTTTTGCCTTTCCAGGCTGGGAGGCTGGGCCAGTGGGCCTTTTAACCAGCCCTGGCAGGCTGTGCCGGACACCAGCCCTGGACGCCGTGCCTGGCCCCTGTGGTCCCGGCAGCCGCCAGCCCGGCCAGCATGCAGCAGCAGCCCCCACCCGGGCCCCTGGCCCCTGCGGCTGAGCCGACCAAGCCTCCCTACAGCTACATAGCCCTGATTGCCATGGCCATCCAGAGCTCCCCGGGGCAGCGGGCCACGCTCAGCGGCATCTACCGCTACATCATGGGCCGCTTCGCCTTCTACCGCCACAACCGGCCTGGCTGGCAGAACAGCATCCGCCACAACCTGTCGCTCAACGAGTGCTTTGTCAAGGTGCCCCGCGATGACCGAAAGCCAGGCAAGGGCAGCTACTGGACGCTGGACCCCGACTGCCACGACATGTTCGAGCACGGCAGCTTCCTGCGCCGCCGCCGCCGCTTCACTCGGCGGGCAGGTGCCGAGGGCGCCAAGGGCCCCGCCAAGGCGCGCCGCGGACCCCTCAGAGCCAGCAGCCAGGACCCAGGAGTCTCCGACGCCGCGACTGGCAGGCAGTGCCCATTCCCTCCAGAGCTGCCAGAGCCCAAAGGCCTAAGCTTTGGGGGTCTGGTGGGGGCCTTGCCAGCCAGCATGTGCCCGCCAACGACCGATGCCAGGCCTCGGCCACCCGCGGAGCCCAAAGAGATGCCCACGCCTAAGCCTGCAGGCCCAGGGGAGTTCCCTGTGGCCACCTCGTCTTCCCCATGCCCAGCGTTTGGCTTTCCTGCTGGCTTCTCTGAGGCTGAGGGTTTTAGCAAGGCCCCTACACCCATCTTGCCCCCTGAGGCGGGCATTGGGAGCAGCTACCAGTGCCGGCTGCAGGCACTGAATTTCTGCGTGGGGCCCGACTCAGGCCTGGAGCACCTCTTGGCCTCGGCAGCCCCCTCCCCTGCACCACCCACCCCTCCAGCCTCACTCAGGGCCCCACTGCCCCTGCCAGCTGACCCCAAGGAACCCTGGGTTGCAGGCAGCTTCCCTGTCCAGGGAGGCTCTGGCTACCCGCTTGGGCTGACCCCCTGCCTATACCGGACACCAGGAATGTTCTTCTTTGAGTGAAGCCCATCTGACCTCGGGCAGTCCCTGCAAGGCCCCTGCCAACTACACCCTCCAGGCTGAGCCTGCTCTAGGATCTGGGGGGCTCTCAAAGGACCCAGGCCTGCAAGCCAACGACAATCGGGACAGGAAGCCAAGATTGGAGTACTGAACACTGGGCCAGCCCCCACGGCCTCTGGACAGACTTGGGGGTGAGGGGACCTGGGGCCCCCTTGAGATTTACTCTGTGGCTCTCGGGGCCAATAAAGCCAGTGTGATGATGAGGATCAGCTTGCTGGATGGTTGGGGGCTGAGGATGCCTGGCTCTGCGTGGGGTGGCTATAGTTGTGGGTTGTGTGGCAGGGGTGGGGGACTGCAGATGGAAATGTCCCCATGAGGCCTTCTCCTGCTGGGGACTTTCTTAGGGAGTTTCCCAGGAAGGCAGAGGACGGGGGAGCAGGGAAGCGGGGAGAGAGGAGGGATGCAAGCAAGAGAGACACCAGGCAGAGGGTGAGGCTGGGCTGGCTGGAGGGGCTGACTCCAGCCCCCAACTCTGTGACCCAGCAGCCCCCATTAGGAGCAGTCCTAATATCGGGAATCGTTTGTGGCATTTATTCTGTGCCGGGCTTGTAGATATCCTCTCACTGAATCCTGTGTGGTACAGAATGTTATCCCCATTTCACAGTGGTGGAAACAGGCTCGGAGAGTTTGGGGCTCTCTATCTCCGACTCCAGATGGCGGGTGAGTGACAGAGGAAATCAAAACCAGGTCTGTGTGGCTCTACCTCCGGCCCCCGCCCTGCAGCTTGGGTGAGGGGGCACAGGAGGCACACAGGGAAGGACCAGAGCTGATGGTGACCCCCAGAGCGGGGAGGGCTTTTCTGGAATCCTGGAACCCCTTACCCCGACTCAGACAACCCAAGGCTCGAAAGGCAGGCACCAATTCCCTTGTCTGGATTTCCTACCTGAAACAGGGACCTCTCTGAGCCCCCAGGTTTCTGAGGTCTCCTGGTGACTCTTGAGAGCATCTCTCTCATGGGGAGATGGGGTGCTGTCCTGGGTACAGATTAGAAGCGACTGAGCCCTCACCTCTGGGCTTCTCCAGCTGCCCCCTTGGATGGAAGCAGGAGGAGTGGGTGTATTCGTGGCCTCCATCAGAGGAACAGGTTTAGGGACCTGAAACCTCACTGTCCTTGTACCGTCCAAATACCAGAATTGCTGAGGCAAATGGCTGCCCTCTGGAGCCTTGGTCCCACCATCTGGATCATGGGTATAGGGAGAGAAGAGAGGGGCCAGTGACACTAGGGGTCTTTGGTGTGAGGGCCTGGAGGGTCTTATGTCCCACAAGGTGACACCCAGGGGGCTGGAGACCCCTTTGTCTGGCAGGCAGCCTAGTCCCCTCCAGAGGCCCTCCTTCGGGCAGGCGGCCACACTGACTTCAGTCTCTGACGCTCCCTCCTCCCTCGGCATGTCCCCTGGGGCCTGGGAGGAAGCGAGCCCGGCTGGACAGCCCCAACCAACTGTCTGGTTCCCACAGACTCCAGAGCCGGGGTGGAGGGGGGACCTGCGGGGTGGGGGCTCACTGTGGTTGGAAGGGGTTGAGAAAATGCCTGGCCGACTGTGAGGTCACTCCCCACCCTGCCCTCTGGACCCCAGCCTGGAGCCCGTTGAGCAAGGGGAGAAGGAGAGAGGGTCTGTCCTGTGGCATTGAGGCAGCGTCCCTGGTGAAGGTGGCGGAGAAAGGCGTGTGTGTGCGGGGCTTGGGCCAGGAGAGAGAAGGAGGCGCCCGTGTAGGTCAGCATGTCTCAGGGAGGGTGTGTGTGTGTGTGTGATGCACAGACAGACAGACAGTTACAGAGACAGGGGCAACCAGATTCAAGGGGTGAGGGTTCTCTCTCAGTTGGGTCAGGGAAAGACGCCTCTGCTGGGCACTGTTCCCTGTGGTGCATTCCTGTGGCGACCTGGTGACCTCGGTCCTTTCCCAGCCTGTGTCCTGAGCTAGTAGGAGGATGGGGAGGCTGCCCTGCCTTGGGGAGCCCAGGCCTCTGCATCCTGCCAGCCCACCCTCTGAGGAGGTTTAGCATCTGCACTGGGGTGGGGGCTTGGGGAGAAAAAATCTGCGCCCCCTGCCCACCCTCTGCTCTGGGGGAACATGCAACAGGGTCAACCACACCCAGGTGCGCAGACTCAGCTCTGGGCATGAGCCCCCTCTCCACATCCCTCTCTGGCCTCCTAACATAGCTGAGAAGTGAAGACAGGCCCCCTCAGCCCCAACCCCCAAGCAGGACCCTGGGCCCAGTGCCTGCCTTGGACTCGCTCTATGAGCCTGGACCAGTGCCCATGATCTCTCTGGGCCCTGATTTCACTCCCTTTGCCCAGTTGGGGGTGGGCAGCCTGACTCTTTGAGTCTGGGTCCCACAAGAGGGTCTGACCTGGGGGGACGGCCTGGAGGAGATCCCATCCCCAGAGGTGCTGGATCAAGAAGACCAGACACCATGATCTCACATTGCCTTGTGCTTGCTGCCCAGCCCAGGGACCCCACCCTCTGGGCCTCCTGCCCTTGCATTCTTTCCATGGCCAACCGACACCCTCTGGCTCCTGCCTGGCCACCCCAACCTGGGGGGTGGGGGGGCGGGAGTGGACAGTGCTTAGCAAAGATTCAGAATGCTTAAACGGGGCCAACCCAGAGAGAGCACCTTGGCACAGATGGAGAGACCAAGGCCAGAGAAGGTCACACAGCAAGGCAGGAGCCGGTACCCACTCTGCTGCCTTAACTGTTTAGGTCTTAGGGGACAGGGACCATCCCCTCTGACTCTGCCTCAAGGACCTCCCCCCTCACTGGATGCTTGTCTGTCTCCAGTAGGAAAGCCCAGCCCCTACTCCTCCTCCTCAGTAAGTTAGAGTGAAAAAGGGTACTGAGTCATCTTGTAAAGTTAGGCTATGTCAAAATCTAAAATGATAGAATTGGTGGTATTTCAGAATATTCCAGAATTGTTAATCACAGCAGCTCAGATTCTTGGAATATCGCAGTTGAAAGGGCGTCTCCTGCCTGATTTCTGAATCCCCTCTACATCGAGGCGTGCATGTCACGTGGGCCTCCAGGAACCAGGAGGAGCCCGCTGCCTTCCCAGCCGAGTCTGGCAGCTCTGAGCCACCGGCAGGAAGTTCCTTACCTGCTGGTCCTTTGGTCTCTGCTCTCCCTGCCCCCAAGGAGGCTACCCCCACCCGCAGGGCCGGGCCTTCCTCCCCCGGCTCCTCCACCCTCCACGTCTTATCTCCCGCCCGCCTGTCCTCCCACCCGCTTCCTTCCCTGGTTTATAGCATTCCACTGCCCACACCCCAGACAGCGCCTGGGCCAGGGGCGGGGAGACCCTCTCCTGTGGAGGGTGGGGCGCTCCAAGGCCACCCCAGGGATGAGGAAGAAGGGGGAGGCGGTGTCGGCCAGCCTGGCACGTCTGCCTGTGGGGAGAGTAAGAACCCAGGAAACCGGGGCTCAGCCAGAAAATCCCCTCCCCACACAGGCTCTCATCACCCCTGAAGGCCAGGCTGCCAGAAGCAGTAGGTACAGCAGCTCTGAGCAGGAGCTCTGGAGCCCAACTACCTGGCTTCACAACCTAGCTCTGTCACTTCCTAGCTGTGTGACTTTGGGCAAGTTGCTTCCCTCTCTGTGTTTTCCTCATCTATAAAATAGGGACACTAACAGTACCTCCCCCCGTGGGGTTGTGAGCATTACATGAGTTAATATTTGCAAAGTGCTTAGGACGGGGTCTGGCACATGCAAACTGCCATAGAAGTGTTTGTTAGGTAAAATACAAAAATATTTGGGTCCCAGAGGCATATCCCCTTGGCCTGATTTACCCCCAGGGGAAGGTCCAGCAGCTGTGGAGGTAGGGAGTATAGGGAGTGGGAAGACTGCTGTGTAGACAGGCTTTGGATTCACTTCCCAGCATCTCCACTTCCTTGCTGTGTAACCTTGAGCAAGTGGATTCACCTCTCTGAGTATTGGTTTCTTCATCTGTTAAATGGCGCCAATGATTTCAACCCCCAGGACTGGTAGGTGGGAAACCTTGTCTTGTGCACTTCGTGTAAGATTCAGTCAACGAGGAATGAAGTTAGAGCATAAAACAGCTGCCCTGGAGGGCCTCGTGCCCTCAGCCCTTTCCTCTCTGCGCCTTCCTTTGCAGGTGGCAAAACCTCCATCCTGCAGGTCGGGAGGTACCTAGCCACTCGCCCCCCACTCTGTTCCCACCCTGCTGGTAAGCGGGCCATGACTCAGCCGGTGGGGCCGAAGAAAGTGGTTCCAGGCTAAAAACAGGCCAGAGGCCATTTAGTCACACCGTCAGCCAGACCCTGCCTGGGGCCCTGGAAAGACCTCCTGATCACAGCCCCCAGGGTACCCTGGTCTCCCTGGGGTACAAGAGGCCACCCCTGTGTCTCTGAGTCAGGGAAGCTGACTCCTCGGCCCTTCCAGAATCCTCACTCCCCGCAGCTGACTCCTCCGCATCCAGTGCCGCCTGCTCAGCGTCACCTCCTCAGGGAAGCGCCCTCACCACCTCGTCTGACTAGGTGCTCTGACTACTCTCCGTCTCTGCATCCTACTCGTTTCCTCCGCATGGCATCTGCTGCGATGTGGAATTACACATTTCCACGTGTACTCCCTTTTCATTGTGTCTTCGTCTTAGAATGCAAGCTTCAGGGAGCAGGGTGGGGTCCGCCTGACTCATTTTACCCACTTCCCTAAGCAGGGGACCCGCACCAGCAGGCCCTCAGGAAAGGTTTGCTGAGCGGACGAATGGATTCATGGCCCCCATTCATCCATTCGCCATGGACTGAATCTCAGACAACCGCAGGAGCTCCTGGTTCCCTCAGAGCAAAAGCCCAGGTCCCACCAGCCCGTGTGACCCGGCTTCGTCCCCTCCTGCCCTCCCCTCACCCACTCCAAACAGCTTTGCACGTGTTCGTCCTTCTGCCTGGAACAGTCTTCCCCTAATCCCCTCGGGGCTCCCTCCCTCACGCCCTTTGGTCCTGTCCTCAGAGAAGCCCGCCTGACCAGCACATCCCCCACGTGCCCACCAATGCAGCCTAAAGTCATCACTGCCATTCAGCGTCTGTCTCCCGCTTAGAACAACACTCCGTGTGGCCGGGGATTTTTGTCTGTCAGCTGCTCGTCACCAGCACCTGGAACAGTGTCTGCTACATAGCGGGAGCTGAGGAAATAGTTGTGGAACAGACTCAGCAGCCCGTGCCAGGAGCTCTATCTACGTGTCTCATGTAAGCCCGTGTTAGCCCTGGGAGGCAGGTGCTATCTTACCCCAGACAAAGGCTCAGAGGGGCAAATAAGTAGATTCGAACCCCGTTCTGTCTGACCGGCATCCAGCCTCTCTGTCATTAGTTTGTCTCTCCAGAGCTATATGAGATCCGCGTCTCCCTCCCCGTCCCCACAATCTTCACAGCCTTTCGAGCAGACCGGGCCCAGCCTCCCCCGGCCTCCCTGCCTCCAGTCTCTCTCTGCTACTCACCTCCCTGGCTGCAGGGATCCTTCTAAACCACAGATCTGACCATGTCCCTCCTTTGCTCAAAACCCTTCTGTGGCTCCCTATTGCCCTGATTCAGCCTGGCATTTGGGGCCCATGCCAACTTCTCCAGACTTGTTTCCTGCTTCCTTATATGTCAAAACCCCACTGGAATGCTCCAAGATAAGCTTGTTCTCAGCTTCAAGTCTTTGGACATGAGATCCTCTCCGCCCAGAACACCCTTCTTGCTCTATCTGGAAAAGGCCTGCTCCTTATTTGCTCTCAACTTGGACGTCACTCCCACTGGAGAGAAGAGAATAGGGGTTCATGTCTTCTTCCATGTCCTTCCAGCTTCACCCTGATCCCCAGCCTCCCACCCTCTGGGATTCCAGAGGCCGCGAGCTCCCTGAGGGTGGGGACCGTGACTAACTCATCTCCAGGCTCTAGGTTGGGGCCAGGCCCAGAGCAGGGACTGAATAAATAGCTGTGATGTGATTGGATGTGTCAGAAGTCAGACTGCCTGCTTTGCATCCTGACTCCTCTATTTACTGGCTGGGAACCCATGGACCTGTTCATAAACTCCCTGTGCCTCAGTTTCCTCACCTTTGAAGTGCTGGTAATGAAAACACCCATCCATCATGTGGGGATGAAATGAGTTCACCCAGGGGAATCACTTGGTACAATCCTGGGAGCTCAATAAAGAACAGCACTGGGGTGAAGGAAGGAACAGGTGTGTGGGCAGCTGCACGAAGGGGATGTGGTCCAGGTGGGCACATCCTTCAGGACAGCGCGGGCTGCTTCACACCCTCGAGGCAGCCCTGTTACTGGCTGTGGCTTTTCCCACCGCTGCCCTGTTGGGTCCAAGGTGGCCAGTGGAATTCGAGGCCACTGGACGCAGACAGGAAAAGACAGCGTCACCAGCCCTGGTGTAATCCAAACCAGATGCGGCCTCGGACCCATGGGGGTGGTCACTGAGGGCCTGGCCGAGGCCCAGAGGCAGGAAATAGTCTTGGAGGAACGCTCTCTGGGCTGGGACCAGCCGGGAGGAGCTGTCCCATTGAGGGTGTTAACCCTTCTTAGCCCACAGGGAGGCCCAGGTCACCGTGTAGGGGAAGTTGGTGGCCCTGGCCCCATGGGGCACGGAGCACCTGGTGGCAGGTCACCGCGTCAGCATTGTGATGGGCACCACGTGGGAGGAGCCCACAACAACTCAGGAGGAGGCACTGAGGCAGGCAGGGCACACCCAGCAAGGCGCGGGGGACACTCACAGCCGGGCACCCGGGACTTGCAGAGCCCCAGCCCCAGAGCCTTGGCCCTGGCCCTGGCCCTGGCCCTGGTTCTAGCTGGCAAGCCCAAATCCACTGAGGATGCACGCCCTCTGTCAGGGTGGCTCCTAGGTGAGGAAGCTGCTTCCTCTGAGGCTGCCGGGAACAGGAGCTCTAGTGAAAGGGCTGGGGCTGGGGCCCAGGCCCGCAGAGAGGCAGGAACTCAGCCCCACACCAGAGCTGCTGCCTCAGCTTTTCCTGGGTGTGCTCTGTGGCCTTTGGAGGGAGCAAAATCTCTCTGAACTCCCATTTGCCCATCCATATCGTTCCCTTCAGGGAGGAAGGGAGGCCCAAAAGAGGCACCTGACAAATTAAAAAGAGCTTTCTACGAGGTGCTCCCGGGAGGGTGGGGGCAGAGGCAGTGATCACCCTCTTCTGCGGCTCTGGGTGGGCTTCCCATCCAGGACAAGTTAATTTGCTGTGTGGCCTTGGGTGAGTTACTTTCCCTCTCTGAACCTGTTTCCTCACCAGTCAAACACAGTGAATGAGCACCCTGTCCCATCTCCCGATTGTCACAATGGCCTAGGAGTGGCAGAGGAGAGCAGAGCTGAGGTGGTCGTTTTCATATTCTAGAGGAGGAAATTGAGGCTTGTGCTGGGAGTCAGGAGTCCTGGGTTCTAGTCCCAGCTGCGGCTGTCTGTGCTGAGGGGCTTTCCTCATTTTGGCCTCGGTTTCCCCAGCTGGATCCAGGCCCTGGATCTCTGCACTCGCTGGACCTCATTTCCTCCCCCCCAACCACGGCGGTGAGTCATCCCTCATCATCACGCTGTGTGGCCGAGGCTCAGCCTGGGTGGGGGCCAGCGAGGCCGAGACAACTCAGAGGAAATCACAGGCCCGGCCCAGCTGGCAGGTGGCGGGCAGGCGGTCAGGCGGGCAGGGATCCACGGCCCTGGGGGTCTTGCCCATAAGCACATCTCCCACCAAGAGCCCCACCCGGCTCCCCAGGGCCCAGCTCTGCCGGCTCAGACCCCAGAGTCCGCACACCCCATCCCGTGTGGCACCTGCTACGGCAGGACTCTGCGCCCACCTGCTGGAAGAGGGCAGGGGTGTGGGTGAGGACCCTGGCCTCGCCCTCCAGCCAATGTTCATGGAGGCAGGTGCGGAGGGGGACTGTCAAGGTCTCAGTCTGCGGGCAAGTCCAAGATGCTCAGCAGGGGGCAGGCAGTGTAGCAGTTAAGAGCAGGGGCCTAGACTGTCTGGGTACAAATCCTGGCTGACCTGGAGCAAGCGGCTTAACCTGCCTGAGGCTTGGCTTCTCCATCTGAGGGATGGACACGAGGCCCGCCGGGCAGGGCCACCATGAGCAGTCGACGTGAGCACGAACACACGGGGCTGGGCTGGGGCCGGCGCCCAGCAGGTGCTCTGTGCGTGTGAACTGCCGTCCCTGCCATTCCCGCTGGAACCAATACGCCCCCAACAGGCGAACCAGCTGCCCCCCAGGCGGGTGGAGGCCCCCTCTGCATGGCAGGCCTGGGGCGAGGCGGGCTGTAGCCAACGGGAAACAGCAGAGCACGGGCCTCTCCCCGCAGGCCTCCTGGGAGACGCCCATCACTGCAGGCCCAGCAAAGGCGCCGCAGGCTCTGAGAGGCTCTGCTTACATCTTGTTCTGGCGAGAAGCAGCGGGGCTCATGGGCAGAGCCTTGCTCTGGGAGACAGAAGAGTTCCTTTCAAGCCCCAGCTTCTGACTTGTTGAGTAGCCTTCAAGTTCCTTCCCCTCTCTGAGCCTCGGGTTCCCCCTCCGTAAAATAGGAATAACAACATCCACCTCATCATCTTTCTGTGAGGAGTGAAGGAGTTAATAGACACGCAAGTGCTTAAAGAGAGCCTGGCTCACAGTCACTCAACAAACGCTGGCTGGTGCTCCAACCTCCCTCTCACAGATGAGGAAACGGAGGCACAAAGTGGGGAAGCAACCTGCCCAGATCACGCACTGGGCAGCCTGGCTCCTGGGGCTGCTTCGGTTACCACCATACCCCACGCTGATGGACGTCACTAAAGTGCCTGGCCTGCAGCAGCGCTCAGGGCTGGTGGCCACCTGGGACCCCACCCAAGTGCACACACGCACAGAGAAGGAGGCCATGTCCAACCTGTACATTTATTTACAAGGCACAAGCTGAGAGCAGATTGGGGGCTGCCTGACGGCCTTCCCCCTCCTCCTGGGCCTGCTGACCCCCTCATCTGAGGCCGTGGGTGACCCCTGGGAGGGGGGCCCAGAGTGGCGGTTGGGCCGGCTTGGCCCTCAGGCAAGCTCGGGGGTGGTCTCCTGTGTCCCCCAGGCTTCCCCTCTCCCTCTCCGCCAGGCCTGGGCCGGGCGTCCTCTCTCTCGCCTGGAGTTCCTGTGTGTTGGTGGTCGCGAGGAAGGTGGGCGGGGGGCCGGGCCTGGGCCAGATGGTGTGTGCTAGGCCTTATCTGTTGGGAGTGGGGAGGCGGGTGAGGGCACGGAGGTCCTCTTTCACAAAGCCTGCTCTGTCTGCCCGGGCAGCTGGGCCTTAGGAACCGGCCTTGCTGCCTTCCTGCCCCACCACGAGCCTCCTGGCCACAACCGCAGAAGCCCCACACGCTGGGACCCCCAGCCCTCCCACTCCAACTAGGAGCAAGCCCAGGCTGGGGATGCCCAGGTGGGGCCAAGCAGGGGTCACCAGGGCAGCAGTTCCAAGAGGAGGAGCCAGGCAGGGAACAACGGCCCGTGCATCTGGGCTGTGGCTGCTGGGCAGAGGCCTGTCCGGGGAGGCGTTAGCGGGATGGGGTCAGGCCACATGCAAGCGGCTCACATCGGGGAAGCAGTCGCTGCGCGGGGGGCATGGGGAGCCCCGAGCCTCCCAGCCTGGCGCAGCCTTGTCCCGGCCAGCCTGCCCTGGGGATCTGGCCTGTCTGCTCTGGCCTTCTGGGCTGTGTGGCCTCAGCCCTGGCCACTGTGGGGCTGCGTCCAGGCCTCAGCTGCTCCTGGGGCTCAGACCCCCAGAGCCATCAGGGCCCCCGAGCTGCTGATCTTCTTGAAGCGGTTGGCAGCGCTGACGGCAATGAAGTTTTTCTGGGGGATGAAGGAGAGGGGTTCTGGTCAGCACCAGGGCAGGGGAGAAGCTGTGGGACAGCTGAGCATCTCCTAAGGTCCCCTTTGTTCCAGAAGGGCCAGACGCCAGGGAGGGTGCAGTGCCCAAAATGGCCACAGGAAGCGCCATGACACTGCAACCTCCAGGATTCCCTCCCTCCTTCAACAGCTAGGTCAGCCAGACCTGAGTACCGCTGTGCTCAAGATGCTCCAATGGCTCCTATTTCCCTCCAAGTATAAGATAAACCCCTCACCATGGTCACAGTCCCTTCATGCCCTGCCTTCTGCTCCTCTCTGACCTCATCTCCCCTGCCCCCTTGCTCATTCCACTGTAGCCATACTGGCCACCTACCTGCTCCTCACACTCATCAACCATGTGTCTGCCTCAGGGCCTTTGCACTGGCAGTTCCCTCTGCCTAGGACACTCTTCCCTGCCAGTCCTGGAACAGCTCACCCCTCAGCTCTCTCAGGTCTCTGTTCACACGCTCCTTCTCAGTGAGCCCTCCCTGACGCCCCTATTTAGAGGGACAACCTCTCCCTTTGCACTCCTGACCATCCTTACTTATTTCTAGAGCCCTTCCTTGATCTCTTTTAATAACTCCCCACCTCCAACCGAAAGTAAGTGCACAAAAACTGAAGTCCTTAGCTTTTTGTCCATTAGCGTATCCCCAGTGCCTAGAAATAGTGGACACTCAATAAATATTTGTGAAATGAAGGGAGGAGGCCTGGGCTGGGGTGAGAGACCTTTTCCTGAGCCTGAGCCCCAGATGGACGCCCCTCCCCAGGGTGGAGGGGGTGGGTGGAGGGTCAGGAGACAGCCCAGGACAAAGAGAGAAAAGCCAACGCTGTTTTCCAGACAAGGCCTGGCCTGGGCGACAGCATCTGCCAAGGCAGGGCTGGTGGGGCCTGGTGCCAGGGGTTCCTCCTGCCCTGCAGCCCCGCCCTGCTCCCCACCGCGGTCCAGCAGTACCTTCCAGCGCCTCTTCATGAGGTATTTCTTAAGCAAGATCTGGGACTTGAGGCGGCGGTTACAGCGCTTGGCTTTCTCCGCCAGGTTGTTGAGCCAGGGGTGGGCGAGGCACTCGGCAGCGCTCATGCGGGCCCTGGGGGGGGGGAGGGGAGGGGGATGGGGCGCGGTGAGGGTGGGCAGCACGTCCTTGAGGAACAGGAGCCCAGCCAGCCTGCTCCTGCCCTGATGGCACCTACACACACTGGGCCCGCACACACGAGGTTCCTGTCCCGCAGAGAGACTCACCTCTGGTCCTTGACAATGAGGTTGGAGACGAAGTCTTTGGCCTCATCTGACACCGCCTCGAAGGTCTCCTCGTCGAAGTACCAGTTGCCAGATAGAACATTGTTTAGGGTCTCTGTGTCATCATCTCCCAGGAAGGGGGAGAGGCCGCTCAGCCTGGAGGGAGGGGATGGCAGGGGGCAGGGAGGCGAGATTGGAGATGCTGAGTCACCCTTGGCGAGTCAGGGGATGGGGGCAGATCCTAAGATGCAGCACCGTGTGCTGTAAAGACCCCCAGCCTCTCCAGTGGGACAGACCTGGGTTTGAATCTGGCTGGGTGACCTTTGGCAAGTCACTTCCCCTCTCTGAGCCTCACTCTTCTCATCTGTAAAATGGGCGTAATCATCCCAGCTTCCCAGAGTTACGGTGAAGAAGAGGAATGATGAGTGCACAAAAAATGCCCACTGCCCCTCTGCGCCCACCCTGGGTGGTCAAAGTTCTGCTCTCCAGAGCCCGGGGCCAGAACACTATGCCCTTCGGGGCCTTGGTTTATTCGAATTATGACCGACTGCATATCTATACCACATTACCATATTATGTATAAAACAGGTCCACAGTGCCCCTTTCCTGGTCCTCCTTAGCATTCCCTACTCCCAGCAAACCCCTGACTGGGGGAGTGGGAAAGTGGGACCACCTCACCGGGACCCCAAGGCCAATCTTGGCTCAGCTGCCCCCCCAGGTGCCCCCACCCCGAGAACACCACACTCCCTCAGGGCTCACAGCATGTAGGTGATGACCCCCATACTCCACATGTCTGTCTTATCGGAGATTTGGTCGTAATTCACCACCTCGGGTGACAGGAACTCCGGGGTCCCAAAATTCACCTTCAGCTTCTCTTTGGGGTTATACCTAGGGTGAGACCAAGAGCTCAGAGCACAGCTCCCAGCCCGTTCCTGGGTGCCCTCCGCCCCTCCCCTGCCCCCTGCCCACCTCAGAGGCTCACCCTGCCCTCCCCACCCACCCAGGCGGTACCTCCGTGCCAGGCCGAAGTCGATGATCTTCACCAAGTGGCCCGTGGTGTTGACGCACAGGATGTTCTCTGGCTGAGGACAAGGGGGCAGCCTGCATTGGCCTCTGACCTAGCTCACCCTCCCTCCCCATCCAGGTCCACCCAAGGCCCAGGCTCCCTGAACCAGAGGCCCAGGCTGCCAGAACGGGCAGCTATCAGAGACCCTGGGGCCTGCCCGCTCCAGGCACAGATGAGGATCCTGAGGGCCTGAGAGGGACTCGTACAAGTCCTTGCAGCACAAGGCTTCTGGGTGGGTTCAGGGGGATTTCCTTTCACTTAAGGCCATGAGAAAACAACAGTGTCCTAGCAATTCTGAGAATGGAAAAAGCGACGGCTGCAGAGAAGGGCTGTGCCCCAGGGGGGAGGACAGTTCAGGGCCAGAGCTCCAGAGACCAGAGACCGAGACAGAAACCACCAGATCAGGGCTCCCAGAGGAAGGCTCTCGGGAGCGGAGGGCTCCTTGCTGCTCTGTGTGCACTCTCAGACGAGCTGCTCCTTCTTGCCACTTAGAGACGACAGCACCCACCAGACGTCAGGGCCCGCGTCATTGCTTTCCAGCGCTAGCTCATCAGTCCTCCCAACAGCTCTACGAGGCAGGTGCTGTCGCCATCACCCCCATCTCGCAGCTGAGCAAACTGAGGCTCTGACACAGAAGTGACCCAGCAAGTAAGGGCAGAGCCAGGACTTGACTCCACAACTGTCCAGCACTGGTCTCCTGACCTCACTTTGCCTGCCATCGGCCAACAACGACCCATAGCGCACTCCACGAGGTGGGGGCTGGGGCAGACGGGACACGAGTGGGTTGGCTCTTCCAGGACAGGGACCATGTTCTCCTGGCCTCCTTGCTCCCCACCCTCAGGGTCCAACAAAGGCACCCAGTAGGTGCTCAGCCAAGGCCCCCCGGATTCCTGGGGCCCAAGCTCAGGTGAGCATGTGAATGCAGTTACTGTGAGGTTGGTCCCTCCCCACCCTGGGCCTCCACTTCCTCTTCATATAACACAAGGACACAGGACTAATCTGAGGTTGCAGGGCAGAAACATTTTAAATCATTAACAATGTTTAAAAAGGCAGGAGATTTCGCACAAAACTCCTGATTTCCTGATTTTGAGCACCTCCTCAAACACCGGAAGCCCCAGCCGCACGGCCACACACTGCTTGGACTGAGTGGCAGCTGAGCCCCTGAGATGGGGCGGAAGTCCTCCAGACCCCGGGACTCCACCACCCCAACCCGGCCCCTACACGGTCCCGTTATTTTATTTTCGGAGCTCTGTGGGCATTTGAGTTGCAGCCTCTAAGGAGGGGCTTTCTGAGGGCCCTTGTCGAGCTGCCGCGTTCACTCCCAGCTGGCTCCTGAAGACTTTAAGAGCTCCACCTGGCGTCCCACCAAGACAGGGAAGAAAGAGAGGGCCCAGGGTCCATGGTCCGGGGAAACAAGACAGACTCAGACCTCCTTTTGGAGGAGCCGGGACTTCCTGAGAAGCTGGGAGGCCTGGGAAATGGCTCACCCAACTTACTTGACTGTGAAAACCTCTTTTTTGATGAAAAACTTATTGTTAGCCCGAAAAAAAGCACATTCTTGGATGCAGAGGCTTGTGGCTGAGCTTCTTCCCAGGGCACTACGTTTTGGTTGGGGACCCCACTCTATCCCCAAAGAAAAGGGCTTTCCCGGGGGAAGGGCAGGCCTCCCAAGGCACCGCAGAGTCAGGAGTCACCCCTGCCCTCCCCTTTCCTAACCCCCAGTCCCTCCAAACCATCAGCACCCCAGCTCTGCTCTGTTTGCGGAACGTGCCCATCATCTGGCCACTCCCTCCCCGCCACTGCCACTCTGGCTCCAGCGCCCGTCACCTCTCTCCCGGCTTGTTACAACAGTCCCTGAATTTCCTGCTGCCACACTGGGCCCCCTCAAAGCCATGTGCCTGCCTCCTTGCTTCCCCGCGTGTCAGCGGGGATGACAGCGGCACGCCTGTCCCGGCGGGGCCGGAGGGAGGGCCGGCGCTCTGCGCAGCCCTGAGCCCTCAGAAGCTCGCTGCAGGGTGAGCCCGCAGCAGCCCCAGCGTCTCCTGGGCTGCTTCAGGCCTCTGAGCTCCGCCCTGTGCCTGCTTCTCCAAGTTCACCTTGTACGTCTCCCCACTACTCTCACATCCTACTTCCCCACACTTTGAACCGTTTCAAATGATCTATTTATTTGGTTATTATTTTATAAATGTCTGTTTCCCTGACTAACCCTGTAGACCCCCTTAAACAGGGGTGTGTCCTTCGTCATCCCTATGGCAACGCCCGTGCCCAGCACAGCGCACAAGCCGGTACTTGGTATATGTCTATTGAATGAGTGAATGAAAGGACTAGCCACTTAGCTGTGGGTGCTAACCCTACCCACCCAGCGTTCATATCCCATCTCCTCCACTGGCCTTGCCACTTATCCCACAGACATTAACACCTGCCGTGAGGACGCTGCTCCCGCCTACTCCACACCGTGCCCACGTCACCAAGCTCCAGGCAGCCACTACCGGTTGATCAGAGCTGGTGTGACACATAAACCCTATTTGCTCCCCCTGACCTGCCACGTGCAAGGTACCGGGCAAGGTCAGAAGAGGGACATAAATGTTCTTTCATTAAACATTTCTGTTAGTGCCTATCACGTAGGTATTGCTGCGCTGACACTATACGTACTGATTTGTTTTTCTGACTCCCCTTCTAGAAGGTAAGCTCCATGAGGGCAGGCATTTTTATCTATTTTGTTCACCACTGGCTCTCCACCACCTGAAACACTGCCTGGCATACAGTGGGCCCTCAATAAATACGTGTTGAATAAACGGACATTCACAGTGCCTGTCGGCGGCCGGCCCTGAGGCAAATGCTTTTGCAACACTTACTAGCAAGTTCTGTGTGTGAGACACTGAGCTGGGGGCTCACGGCACTGCAAGAGACCCTGTCAACAAGTACCCAGTCCTAGACCAGGAGTCCTGAGAATGGGACCAAGTCTTTTTTTGTTCTCTGTTGTATCCCCAGCTCCTGGTACTTAGTAAGTGCTCAATAAATCCTTTTTGAGTCTACAGATGGAAGGATGGATGGAGGAAGAGGAGGAATGACTGGAGGATGGAGGCATGGCTGGCTGTGACGCTGACTTCAGGCGGTAGGATGCTGCTCCCGACCCCTCCTGGGAGGCCCCAGCTCCAGTACCTTGAGGTCCAGGTGCAGAACCCTCATCTTGTGCATGAAGAGGATCCCATCGCAGATCTGCCTGACAAACACCATGGTGTCCACCTCAGTCAGCTGGTAGTCCTCATCCACAATCCTCTCGAAGAGCTCGCCGCCCTCGATGCTGTGTGCACAGACCCCTCTACAGGCTTGGTTCTGGGCCCACTGGCACCCCCACCCGGCCCCCTGCCCCCACTGCTGGCACTCACTACTCCATGAACAGGACGATCTCGTGAGAGGTCTCGATGGCTGCATAGAGCTGGATCAGATTGCGGTGGTTCAGCTGGTTCATGACCTCGATCTCGAGCATCACCATTTCCTGGGGACCGGGGGAGTCAGGGGTACCATCTGGGCATCATCACTCTCTGCCCTCCATCCGCTGCACCGGCGCCCTTGACCAGACCACTGCCAGCCTCCTCCTCCATGGCCCCTTGCCTCTCCTCTCCCCATCTCCAAGCCTGTGTGCTCACCACCCCGCCATTCCTGGTGGCTCACCTTTCCTCCGCTGGTTTTCCTCTCCTCTTCCTGACTGAAGATGGGGATGCCCCAGGACCCAGTGGTCCCTGCTCATCCCTCCCGTCTCTACAGTCTCCCTGTCATTCTCCTCAAGTCCCATGACTTGACATTCCATCCAACTGTGATGGACTTTCAAGTAATGCCTCCGCCTCGAGGTGCTCCCTTGAACTCCAGACGCCCGGATCTCCAACGGCCTAACTGCCATTCCCCTTGGATGTCTAACAGGCATCTCAAACCTATCATGTCCAAAATTAAACAATTGATGCTTTTTCCCCACAATCGAGTTGGCCTCAGCTTGCCCATCAGCTAAAGGGATACCACTCTTGCCCCAGGTGGGCAGGACAAAAAGTTAGCAGCTATCCCAGCTTCCTCTCTTATCTTCGCTTCCTCCCACCCCCCATCAGTAAACCCTTTGACACTACCTTCAAACTAGATTGCAAATCCAACAGTTTCTCACCTCCTCCACCACTGCCTACCTAGTCTAAGCCGCCATTATTTGTCACTTGCAGAAAGTTGGCAAGCCAGTTGTCACACTGGTAGCTTGAAATCAGCCGTGGCAGGAATATTTACACCAGGGAAATCGGCGAATCCTACAAACCAGACCCGCCCCCCAGAGCGTGGTATCGTCCCCCCAATGGCTCTGTTGCTCCATTATTCCACTGCTTCGTTCCTACCTCACCCTCCAGGCCACTTCCTCGGAGAGGCCTGGCCTCACCACCCTATCTGAAAGGCCTCTTCAGCCCCACACTCCCTGGCCCTTACCTGGCTCTATTTTTCTTCCCGGCACTTCTCAGTTCCTGAGACTATGCCTTTTGTTTTGTTTGCTTTCTAACCATCTGTCCCTCTTCTCTAGCATGTCAGCCCACCAGGACAGGGACTTTTTTAGTTCACTGCCATTTCCCTAGCACCTGGAAGAGTGAATGGCGGAAGAAGTGCTCAGGAATCACTTAACCAGTCGCTGCCTCCAGTTAGTGTAGACAGCACACGTGTCTTGGGCATCTACGCTGAGCCAGGTCCATGACAGAGGCCTGGAGACCCAGCAGTCAATGGTACGGGCCCAGGCGCTGTCAAGGGGAAGAGGCAGAGAAAGACAGAGCCACAGAAAACTCGTGCCTTCCAGATGTGCCTCGCGCCGTGACAAGAAGGCAGGGCTGCCGCAGCTGGAGCTGCCTCTCAGGCTCTTTCTGGGCTCCGCGCCACCGCACGTGCAGGCCCTGCCTGGAGTGCCCATAACCTCACTTCTCCTCGCCCCGGCTCAGCTCAAAGGCTCCCAGCAGGTGCCTGCCGTTCCGGCCCTCAGGCCTTTCCTTCCACAGGCCCCTCTGCTTGAAACTCTCTTTCTGGCCTTCTCCACTGGAAAATAGCTCCTCCTTCTTCAGAGCCGTCATTCAGGAGACGCAGGTTCAGGATGCGTCCCTGACCCCAGGGCTGGGTCGGATCCTCCTCTGCCCCCTTCTGCCCCTGCCCTAGCTTTCCCAAGTTACAGCTCTCACTACACAGGTTCCAGGTTGTCATCACCTCCTCACACACCGGGCTCCCTCACTCCCTGTGGCCTCTACCTGCATTCATTCATTCATTCATTCATTCATTCATTCCTTGAACAAACACTGCCTTCGCCTCCTCCGAACTACGCCCAGGCTGGGTGCTGGAGACACCCTGGCTCTCCTGAGGGCAGGGCCCACATTCGCTTCACACTGGGCCCCCCACTGCCCAGCCCGGGGCCTGCCCCAGAGCCTGCACTCATCAGTGTTTGCTGAATTGAACCAAACAGAGGGCATAGAGATCCCATGCCTAGAAGGGGAAGTCCCCAGGATAAGTCCACTAACTGAGGGGTCTGCTCTACGGTTCGGGCATCAGGCCCTGGGGCAGGGCTGTCTGTCTATCTGTGTGACACCTCCAGCGCATCAGGGCTCGCATGCCAGGGTCCCAGCGCAGACATGGGGGTGGAGTGAGCTGAGAGGCACCCACTCGAAGGATCCCCTCCCCCTCCTAGGATCCAGCCCCCACTACCTTGTCTTTGGGCGTCTGTTTCTTGATAACCTTGGCTGCCAACTTGAGGCCTGTGGCTTTCTCTGTGCAGGTGCAGACTGCTCCAAACTTGCCGCTGGAGAGAAAAGAGGCTGGGAGTGAGGGGGGCGCGAGGGGCACAGGGCTGACGGGGCCCTGGGCTCTGTTCTCATCTGGATCCTCATCTGAGAGATGGGGGCACTCGCCCCAGCCAGCCCTGACTCCCTCCTGAAGCTGTGAGCTCTGCTGTGGGGACAATGGCTGAATCACACAAACCAGGGGCGCAAGAAGTGTAGGCCCATCCGAAGGATGGCCCCTGAGATGACAGCTCACAGGCTTGTGACAGGTAGGGACCCTGGGGCTCTGGGCCCCTAGGGAGGGCAGCTTCAGGGCTTTTTACAAAGCAGGAATCACCTTGAGAGGGTGAGTGTGGTGCCTGAAACTGAGAGACAGTAAAATATCGTGTGTTTCCTGCAGGAAACACCAAGTGACTGATGGTGTGTCTGAGTGACAGTGACGTGAGTGCATATCAGCCTGTGTAACAGCTTGCGCACAAGGGGTGTGACCCCATAGAAGTAATTATGTTCACATGGACATGTCCACTTGGGGTGTGTCTGGGCCTTGAATGGAGAAGACATGAGGCCCTGGGGGCTCGGTGCTCTCCTGCCTGTGGGCCAGGGGCTCGGGGTCCCAGCTCTCACCCGCCCAGCGCCTCCTTGGAGTTCAGGCTGAATTGACTGCTGACATTCCCGGGCCTCAGCTCCACGATGCGGTGGGGGAAGGGGGCTGGGGGTGGCGGGCAATCATCTGGGGAGGCAGAGCAGAACCATCACAGTCAGTGCTGGGGGCTGCTGAGGATTCACGCTGGCACTACCCCCTCCTGCCTGGCCTGAGTCCCCATCCAGGGAAGTTCACCAAGTGATACCTGGGGGACAGGTGGCTCCAGGATATGGGCTAGGGGGCCCAGATTCCAATTTCAGCTCTGCCACCAACACACAGAATAGCTTTGGAAGGCCTCTGCCTCTGTCAGAGGGGGCTCAGCTGCTCCCGGCACAACAAAGGGGATGGCTGATTGGACTTCGACCCTCCCACATTATAAGGTATGAAGACTCCATCCCAAGCTGTCCGCATTTCCATTAAAGAAAAAAAAAAAGCAACTATCATGGTAGAGTTCTAGATCGGGGTTGCTAGGTCTGAATGATGGGGTAGGTGGTGGGACCTGCCCACGGTCCCCTCTAACACCACCACAAGCTGGCCTGACCTGTGGAACGGGCGTCCAACCTGGGCCGAGGGAGGAGACAAGGACGGAGATGTTTGGTAGGGAGAGGCTGCCACCTAGCGGCAACCACGGGGAACAGCGGGCCCTGGCGGCCGACAGGCTGAGTCATCGGGAATGGAAACCTCTTTATAAATAGTAAGAGGCTGCAGGGATGCCGGGATGGCGATAAATCAGACGGCTCTTGGAGGTTGTTCAGGTCCCGTTACCCCGAGGATGTGATTTCGGGGCGGGGCGGGGCGGGGCGGAGGTCTCTGCCGCTGCTCTGCTGGGGGAGGAGGCAGGGCTCCTGGCTGCCGCCCAGCCGCCAGGCCCTCCCACCCTGTCTGGGTGGCTCTGTGCCGCTCACCAGGCAGACTGGCGGGTCTCCCAGGGCACCTCGGCCTGGAGAAGGGGGGCTGTCAGGACATTCTGGGCTCTCCTGACCCCATCTCACCCCACCCCCACCCCTGTCGTACCCCTGCCCAGGCCCTCTCCCTATTCACCTGTTGGCCAAGCTCACTCATGCTCATGGGTCCCTGGTGCCGGCTGAATAATCCACTGACTCCTTGTCTGATCGTTAGTTAAGGCCACTCCACAGCCCTGCCCCATCTATCTCACATGCCCAGCTTCCCTGGTCACTGCTCCCGCACACAGACACCTGTGCTCCTCAGCTCACCAACCCTCTGTGGCTCCCTTGACCCTTCTCAGCCCCTCCAGAACGCAGTTTAACTGCCAAAGCCTGGCATTCGAGCCCTTCCACACACTGACTTCATATTCCACTATCTAGAGAGTTGGTGTTGGTCCAATAACCTGACTGATTTTTTTTCAAAACCCCATTTTAGACAAAGTAGAAGAAAGTCAAAAGTGAGCCCTGGAGCCAGGCTTGTTCTGACAGGTTCAAATCCCGTCCCAGCTATGGATTTTTGGACACTCACTCCATTTCCCCTTTTCTGAGCCTCCATTTTCTCATCTATCAAAAAGGAATAGGAACTTGTACTTCCTGGGGTTGTGTGACACTTGCATGGATCTGCCTGGGTGAGGCAGGGCTCAGAGCAGTGCAGTCCTCTGAACAGGGAGACATGGGGGTCCCTTCCCTCCTCCCTCAGCCCCAGGGCAGCCCCAGCGCCCACCTGCCCCTGGCCTACCCAAAATCTGGAAGCAGTCCTCCTCCCTGGCGGTGGGACAGAGGGCTTGCCCCACCTCCGATTTCTCCGAGGGAACAGCCTGGAACTCGATCCCCCTCGAGGTATCCCCTTGCACCTTAGCCTGGCCAGCTTGGCCTGGGGCCTTCTCTTCTGCTTCCTTCTGGCTGCCTTCCGGGATGTTCTTCCCTCCTTCTGGTGCCTTGGCTGGCCCAGGATCTGTGGGGCCAGGGGTCTCCGGCACCCCTTCAAAGATGAGCTCCAGTGCCTCATTTGGGGGCTTCTCAGCCAGCAGCTTCTCAGAGCTAGAAGGGGGGAACACAGAAGTGACACCCTTAGCAGCCACAGCCCCTCTGCGGCCTCCAGCAGGATGCTTCCAGATCCTCATCTGCGATCTGGAGTTGATACAACCCTGCTCCCTGTCCCAAACTCCCAGGATAATGTATCTGAAGCCACTTTCAGCAAAATCGAGGGATGTTAATAATAACATAAATGTCTGTGGTCATTATCTTGACTACCAAAGCACTAATAACTATTAGTAGGATTGTTGATTTGGTTAACCATTATGTGGATTCAATTAGGGAGATTATGTAGCTCTCGATTCATAAAAACTGTGGCGATACAATTGATATTAATACACAAATCAAACTGATATGGTGTTATTGTTGTGGTTTACAAAATATCACTAATAACCTCATTAACATGATTAGCATTCAGGTAAGTATAACTGGTTCCATCATAAGCCTGGTGCTAGATTATGGTTATGCAAGTATTAGTAATGATATACCAATCCGGTTGTTAGTCATCTTTCCGTATTACACTGATAATTATATTAAGAGGAAGTGTTCTCCTTTCCTCCTGCATCTCAGCCCTGCCCTTGGCTAGACCCAAGTTCACAGAGTAAGGGGAAGTCTGGACTCCAGACGCCCAGAGAAGAGGTCTTTGAGGACCTCTCCCGTCTGACATTTCAGGCTTCTATGAACTATCACGAGGTCTTGGTTTCTGCAGCGGGACAAGGAGGTCAGACCAATGCCCAGGACAGAGGAGCTGAATGTCAGAACTACCCAATCCAGCACTGAATGTGATGACAACGATGCCCAAGACACAGGAGCTAAGCACAGGCCCTGGGGACAGAGCTGCAGGACCCTTCTCTGCTCCCAGGCAGGGGACCTTCACCTCGAGATGGCGGCAGGACAGCTGGGGCTGTGCAGAAAGGCCGGTGAGCCCCTCCTGGCTGCTGTTTGGCCCTCAGCCTCTTTCTTGTGCACCTTGGACTCTGCAGGGTTCTGGCTGCCTGAGGTCCCCTGCTCGGCACTGGGCTTCCTGACGCCGGCCTCAGCCGTTGCAGTCTGCTGGGGCAGGGCTGCCGGCTGCCCAGCACTGCCCTCCGCAGGCCCCCCACCCAGGTCGCCTTCTCCCTCCGGGCCCTGGCTGCTAGGTGAGGGCTGGGCCGGGGCACCATCTCCTTTTGCTAAGGGAGGGGCTTTGGCATCTTTCTTCATGTGGAGTGGATCAGATTCTTTCTTTGCATCTGAGGAGCCAGGTTCTTTCTTTGCTTCTGGGGCTCCAGGTTCTTTCTTTCCTTCTGGAGCGCCAGGTTCTTTCTTTCCTTCTGGGGCTCCAGGTTCTTTCTTTGCATCTGAGGCTCCAGGTTCTTTCTTTGCATGTGGGGCTCCAGGTTCTTTCTTTCCTTCTGGGGCTCCAGGTTCTTTCTTTGCATCCGAGGCTCCAGGTTCTTTCTTTCCTTCTGGGGCTCCAGGTTCTTTCTTTGTGTCTGGGGCTCCAGGTTCTTTCTTTCCTTCTGGGGCTCCAGGTTCTTTCTTTGTGTCTGGGGCTCCAGGTCCTTTCTTTCCTTCTGGGGCTCCAGGTTCTTTCTTTGCATGTGGGGCTCCAGGTTCTTTCTTTCCTTCTGGGGCTCCAGGTTCTTTCTTTCCTTCTGGGGCTCCAGATTCTTTCTTTGCATGTGGGGCTCCAGGCCCTTTCTTTGCATGTGGGGCTCCAGGTTCTTTCTTTGTGTCTGGGGCTCCAGGTTCTTTCTTTCCTTCTGGGGCTCCAGGTTCTTTCTTTGCATCTAGGGGCCCAGGTTCTTTCTTTGCATCTGAGGGGCCAGGTTCTTTCTTGGCATCTGGGGGCCCAGGTTTCTTCTCTGGGTCTGGGGGACCAGGGTCTTTCTCTGGAGCTGGGGGTCCTTCTCCTGCTGCCCCTTTAGCTGCCTCGTCTGCAAAGGAGGTGAGACGCCGGTCAGGATCCACCCACCTTCCCCTCCTTCCCCAGCCAGGCTGGCCAGAGACCAACTCTGGGCCCAGATCCCCACCCCGGCAACAATTTGGAAATGCTTCTCCTTTGGAGCCCCTGGGGCCACTTGGTGGGCTCTAGAGATGGGCTGCCAGGGCCTTGGAGGCCTTGTGTGGGAGGCCTCTGGTCCTCTGGTAGGCATTGAGGCCCCCTATCCCTTGCTCTGAGTGTTTAGATACCATCCATGGGGGCTTCACATTTTCCCAGTCTCTCCAGGAGGGCTCCTCTAGACCCTTGGCCCAGCCCAACCCTACCCAGAGACAATTCTGATTTCTGGGTCCCCCATGTGCCATACGAAGAGGCCTCAGGCACGGAACTCCCACTGAGGACCTGGCCCAACCCTGGATTCAAACACCCCTTCCCAAGCTCCACCCTCCATCTCCTGCCCCAGCTTAGCACCTGTTGACGGGCTGTGGATTCCCAGCTCGGCTGCTCCGTTTTCTGTCGCCATGAGGTAGGGAGGCGTGTGCTTCTGCTTGTCTAACTCAAGTATTTCTAGCTGCAGAAAGAAGAGTGAGGTGTGTCGGGCTGTTGGATTCCTCCTCTTGTCTGGCCGAGAGGAGGCCACGGCCAGCTGACTGAAGGGAGAGAGGTACCTGGAGCAGAGAGGGGCAACCTGGTGGCCGTCTGTCTTGCGGCGGCTGCCCAGGAGCAGTCCTGGGGCAGTTGTAAAGGATTGGGCTGGGTGGGCAGAGGCGGAGGCAGGGGCGCAGGCAGGGGAGGCGGGGACGGGGGAGAGGATCTCTTACACCAGGGGCCATGCAGCTTGGACTGCCACCACCTGTCACTCTTGGCCCCTATTCAGAGGACATGGCATTCTTCCCATGGACCGACTGGGGAGAGAGTGGTGTTGGAACAAGCAGGAAGAGAAAAGGGAGGGGGCACCTGGGGCCCTGGGGGAGCAGCCTTTTGCAGGCCTTGCCTGGGATCGCTAGCTTGGACAGGGGTGAGGGAGGGGGCCTGCAAGAGGAGGGGCTCTCGGGCAGGGCTCACAGGCAAGACTCTGCCCAGGCTGGGCCCTGGCTCTGCTCACCTGTGTGCTACATCTCCTGGGGTCCCCCAGAACCTGGTTAGAGCCCCGCAGGCCCAGGGATAATCACCCTAGCCCCAGGGCCCAGCTCCGTGCCCACGATCCCTGGCCCTGGCATCTGGACCTACTTGGAGCATCTTTGGGTAAGAAATTGTCTTGGGGGCACTTGCTCAACATGCCCTTGGGCCTGAAAGCCTTTTCTTTTGAAAATGTGTTTTTCTTGGTCTCCTGGGGAGATGGAGGCTGCCCCAAGGACCTGTGGGAGAGGGTCAGTGCTCTTGCGTCCATCCCTGGAGCTGGTCCGGGTCTCTCCAGTGGCCCCCCTGGAAGGAGGGAGTTGAAGGAGTCTTTTCCAAGGGTCGTCCCCCACAGCGGTGACCCGGGGGCTGCTCCAGCCTGAGGTGTTCAAGCCAAGACGGCATGGGGTGAGGTATGACCCAAAGGGCCTTCCATCACCCAGAGGCTGTCTGCCCAGAGCTTTTCTCTGAGGGGGGCCTTGAAAACTAGCCTGAGCCCAGCGCATTGGAAATAGCTCTGGAGTGGGCGTCTGGGTTCAGTCCTGACTCTGGCAAGCCTCAGACCCTCTAAGTATCAAATGGAGGAAACAACCCCTGCCCTCCCATGGGAGAAGGGAGGGGGACATGACCCAAGAACGCAGCACGTCTCAGCTATGGGAAGTTATGTTGCTGTAAAAGAGACTGAGGAAGCTGTGAATGAACAGATAGGAGGCAACCCCCAAAGTAGGGGAAAAAAACAAAAACAAATCCAGGTGCAGAATAGCCTGTAGAGTGTGCTCGCATTTGAGCAAAAGGGGGTAAAATAGATAATATTTGACATCATAATATAGAAATTTTCACTTTGTATGCACAAGAACTTCTTTGGCAAGATAAGTGAGACACTGGGGTGCAGGGGTGGGAGGGAGACATCACTACACACCCTTTTACTTCTTTATTTGAACCATGAACTATGTGAACAGATTATGCAAAATGAGAGATTGTTTTTTAAGTGAGCAAATGTTGGGCATGTTGGTACAGGCTGCTGAAAACCAGAGTTGGAGCTCCTTCTCCCGTCTCATCGACTTCTGCTCTGCCTGGCCCTCCTCTTCGGGCCTGGCCCTCCCCTCCTCCATTTCTCTCCTTCAAGGTCTGGTTGACAGCCTGCCTCCTCCAGGAAACCAAAATACTTACTAATGCCTGCGTAGCACTCGCCACATGCACCAGGCCTCCTCCTAAGTGCTCTTATGTGGATTCCCTCATATGATCTTCACAACAAGCTGATGGGGTAGGATGATTACAGATGGGTAAACTGAGGCACAGGGAGGTTAAGTAACTTACCCAAAGCCATTTGGCTTGTAAGGGACTGAGCTGGGATCTGAACCCAGGCTCTCTGAAGGGAAGGGAGCTCCCATTTTCCCAGTGCCTGCTCTTAGCTTTATCCGTGTTTTCTTAAAACATCGTCTTGATAATAACTCTGTGAGGAGTCTCCAGCCTATTTTCTAGGTGAAGATGGAGAGGATCAAAAGAGTGGGTAAGTCGCCCAAAGTCACTCCACAGGGAAGGGATTTGAACCAAAAAGGTCCTTCTTCAAAGCCCAAAGTCCTCTTTCTTCTCTGAAATTTCCTCGCCCTTCCCTCCCCACTGGGTACCCCCTTTATGGGTCTCACAGCATTCTGAAGGTTGAAATGCTTCCTGTCCAAGCCTATTATCCTGACTCCCTGGCCGTCTGTTTGGTGGTCCCCACATCGTATTCTGGTTTAGCTTGAAATGTCGACTGCCCTCCTCTGGCCTCCTTTAGCTCCAGGCTGATCCCACCACTGACACTGTCTGGGAGCCTCTCCAGGGCAGAGGTTGTTCAATGATGCCCACGTGTGTCCCCAGCCAATCAGTGTTTGGTGAGTAAATAACTGAGGGACCAGCAAGGCTGTGGACTGGGTTTGTGGGAGTTTTCTACTAGAATGGCCCTGGCAGACGTCCCCTTTTATCACTGTGGTTGTCGATACCGATCATTTATTGAGTGCCCGCTAAGGGCCAGGCCTGGCTCTGCCAAAGGCTTTACCCAGCTCATCGGATCTTCACAAGGGACTCTGGGGGCCAAGTGTTAGACCATTGTGAAGGTGCAGAAACTGATGCTGAGAGAGGGTAACAGGCTCATCCCTGAAGTTGCACAGCTATTGCATAGCTTCAAACTATCCAGAGCCACCTGCCAATGAGACAAAAGTCCAGGCTGGGACAATATAAGTGGCTTTCTTTGCTACATTTGCTACTGTTATGATTCCCAGATAACTAGCGTTTCTTGAACTTTTCCTAAATGGGGCAGGCCCTGGGGTCAGCAACCTCATGAGTGTCCTCCATTCACACCTTACAGCATTCCTCTGGAGGAGTGGCCGAGGAGCACTGTGGGTGGAGCTCTGAGACTAACTGTGAGGCCTGGGCAAATGCCCTTGCTTGTCTCCTCATCTGTAGGGCGAGACCCTCCTTCGAAGGGGGAGGCTGATAAAGCATTTAGAACAGTGTGTGGGTACTTAGTAAGTGCTGTAGAAATGTCAGCTATTTCATCCCCATTTCCCAGATGTGACAGGAAAACTGATTCACAGGGCAAAGTCAGAGCTGGGTGTGAACCATTGAACCCAAGGCTCACTCATAACCGCTCTGCCTGGTTGCCTCTCTCCTGGGGTGGCTGGGAGCATTTAGCGAGCACGTGTACGTAGAGTGCTTGGCACAGTACCCACGGCACTGTGGGGTCTCAGTAATGTTGTGGACACCTCAGGTAGAGGGCTTAGCTATCCCCGCAGGCTCCTCCCGCTGGGATAAGAGGCTGGCCTGGTTCCGGACCCACAGGCGGCCAGCTGTTCCCTGGGAGTCCCCGCACTTCTTAGCGGTCCCTTGGAGGCACAGGGGTGGGGCACAGGGAAACCTCCTCCACCCAGCTGGGGGCTGCCAGAGCCCCTGCCCACCCCTAAAAGGGGGCTTTCCCTCCCTGCACCAGCTGTGCAGGCACCCTCTTTACCTCTACAGAGGCAGGGCAGGAAATTGGGCCATGCCAGGACCAATTAAACCCGCCAGGGGAATTAAGGTCAGCAGGATGCAATTATGCTGTTGGGTTTAACAAGACCAGAGGGCAGGTTTCTCCAGCCAGAGTTCATGGCTCCTTAGGCCTCCTGCCCTGGATGGCTCTGCATTCCAGAAGCCTGCGCTCCCAGGGTCACCCATCTCTGAGAGAATTCCTCGGGAGTGGAGGGGTTAACTCCACCCGGGCACTGCTTCCCTGGCTCCTGGGAGGAAATTGATCCAGCCAAGAGGCTTTAAAAGGACCTGTTCAGAGGAGACATTTCCCGGCCTGACCCTCTCCCGGCTCGTCTGTGATGGAAAATCCAGGGAGTTGAGCAATGACCTGACTCCAGGGAGCAGCCAGCCAACTCCCCTCACAACTTTCCTTTGGTCCTGAAACGGGAGCCGCTCAGGGCTGTCTTCTGCCCTCTCCCACCTTGGACCCCAGAGCCCGGGCCCGGGCAGAACCTCTCAGGTCTCTGGGAAAGCCCTGCAGAAGCCTTGTCTTTACAGCAGACACATGGCTGCTAAGCGGAGGTCTGTGGACACTCTGTGTGACAAACTGGATGTAGATTTCTCTTGGAGCTCAAATGACATACTGTTCTGTCCCAGAATTGTCGAGTTTTATTGCTAAGATTATTTACCGAATGCTCTACTCTGTGGCCAGGACTCAACTGGTCACCTTAGGGACACAGAGATGAAGTTGAGGAAAAGCTATAGAATCATCACCCAGTGCATTTTAGGTGAAAAAAGATTGTAAAATCATTCATGAAGTAGGATCCTTTGTTGTTAAAAACATTTATAGAGAAAATATCTGGAGGGATATAAATATACATATTAACAGGTATGGGAGTGGAGATGATTTTCATTCTGTGTCTGGATTTTCCTTTTATTTTTTTAAATGACCCTTTGTAACTCTGAGCAGATTAATAACTAGAAACATATCACTGTGGAATCTGTCTCAATGACCAGCATTTCGGGTGGTTTTCACGCACACCCATGTTTGAGAACCCCCAGTCAGAGGGCCAGCTTTGAGGCACTCCTGACAGAGTCCGACCTGTGCAGCTGGCAGAGTACTTCCAGGTCACATATCCCCTAGGAGCCTGGGCATGCTTCTCACACCTGATGCACATGGGAGGTGCCTGGAGAGCTCTTACCGCTCCGGAAGCCTGAGCCCCTCCTGAGCTCAGACCAGTTCCAAGAGGGGGGCCCAGAATGTTGGTATTTTTTAAATCTCCCCGCAAGATTCTGCTGTGCAGTCAGGGTTGAGAGCCACTGCTCTGAGGCTCTCCCAGGGCAGGGAATTCACCTTGTTTCCCTGGAGTGCCCCTACAATGTAGGGTAAAGCAGTGCACATGCAGGTGCTCTGTTCTGGCTTGCTGTATTGACTGTGCGCACTGTCCCAGTATCTGGGGCTCTAGAGATCCAGATGGCAGCTCCAGACAGACAGAGACCATGCTGGCCAACTTTGTATCCCAAGGACCTAGTGCGGAAAGGGGTGCTGCTGTTAATAGTAATAGCCACTAGGATTTATTGTGTCTTTACTATGTGCTAGACACAGGTATTATCTCCTTTACTCTTCATAGCAAACTTATGAGGTAGATACTATTATCACTTTTATTTCCAAGAGGAAACTGAGGCACAGAGGAGTAACCCGCCCAAGGTTTCAGGGAGAGTCTTCCAGTGGGGCTGGAATTTAAAGCCAAGCCCAACAGGTGTGGGAGTGGAGTCTGGCTCCAGAACCCTCGTGCTTAATTACTACTCCACACCCCAAAGAAAATGCTGGCTGAAAAAGGAATTCGTGAGTAAGTGAAGAATACTTAGACTATGACATCAACTTGGTAGCTCCAGGGCCTGACATTCAGTAGGTGCTCTGTTAATGTTGAAGGATAAATGCTCCTACTTTGGTAGGGCCTGGGACAATGGGAAACCAGACCAGCCTCTCCTTCACTCTTCTCCCTCTCCCCCATTCCAGCCCAACTTCTCTGCAGCATAAACAGCAAAGCCAAAAATAGCTATCTAATGACGTCAGAGGAACAAGGTCATCTGAAAATTGCCAAGGGCCACTGGACACCTCCCTATAGGATCAAGTAGCAGGAGGGTACCCCAGGCTGGTGCAGCTGTTCCAAGAACAGGAAACGTCCCAGGAACAGACTTGGAAGCACCACCCCAGGAAGGCAGGGCCAGTGGGGGCAGGAGACAAACGCAAACACATAAAAAAGCAGACGCAAGACCCAAGTGAGGAACACAGACTCCGGAGTTGAGAGTAATTCGACTTAATCTGCACAAGAAGTCACTCCTGTCACACGATCCCAGGAAACGGCTCAAAAAGCAGGGAATGTGTGTTCTGTCCTGTTGCACAGGACAGCTTCCTGGCCTACAATTGTGCTATTTATAAAACTTCACGTCCATTTGCTAAATTGTGTTACCATAACAACCAGGGGTGCATGGCATGCTCTGAGCGGCTGCTGGAAGAGGGTCTTGTCTGGCATGGTGGGGGGCATCCAGATTAAAGGATGAGAAGTGGGCCAGGGCAAAGCAACTCCTGGGTGCAGTTGCTTGGCCGTTTGACCACCTAGGCTATCATTCAGGCCTGCTGTGGCTTGTGACTTAATTGACTGGCAGCTGCCACATCTCTGACAGGAACCCAAGCATCGGGCACAGTCTGAGGAGATGCCTGCTGTGTGAAACTGAGGAGAGGGCCTGCCTCCCAGCCTCTGGGAAGCTTAGCTGGAGGTTCCCATAGCAAGGTCAAGAGTTCAGTGAGGGCTCCAGCCCAAACTGCAACCTTCACAAGACACTTGCTCCAAAGTCCTGAGTTTCTGGCCCTGTAGGGTGACAGAAGCAATCTCTTCTTCATCCAGGGGTCTTTGATCAAGTGTCACTCAATTCCTAAAAGAGCCAGGAGCTCTTGAGAATGCCCATCTCTTACAGCTGGCTCTACTCAGATACAACTGGTGTGCCGGAAAGGGCACTTGAGGGCAGACAGACCTGGAGCCAAATTCTGACTCTGCCATTTACTAGCAGTGTGACTTTAGGAAAGTAACTTAAACTCTGAGCCTCAGTTTCCTCATCTGTCATATGACTTGTTGGAAGGCCATATGGAAAAGCATTCTACCCTCCATCTTCTTAGTCTTGGCTAAGGAAATAAATACCTACTCAACAAACTCAGCAGCTCTCCCGTGTAACATGAACAGACTGCACAAAGATGACTCCCCAGGGAGCTCTGGAGGGGAGGAGTGCTCTGGCCCTCCAGACCAGCTCGTTTGGCCTGGGCACTGAGTCACAGGAGAAAATGGCTGCCGGCTCCCCTGAGTTGGGCGACCTGTTGTCTATCAGGACCTGTAGGCCCCTCTCCTGGCACAGTGGTCCTCACCCTTGGGCATGCATCACAGTCCTCTGGGGGGCTTGCTAAAACACCCAGTCCCGGGCCCCACATCCAGTGTCTGACTCAGGAAGTTTGGAGTGGGCCCGGGAATTTGCATTTCTAGTCCTGGTGATGCTCATGTGCTGGTCCACAGAGCACACTCTGAGGACCACTATTCTAGAGAAAAGTCCCCTAGCCCAAGTTGCTGAGCTTCCAGCCCGCCAATTCCTTCCCATTTTTATGAGACCTCTGGGTAGTAGAAGTGTTTTGATACATGTGTGAGGAAAACACAGAAACACTTAGACCCAGTCAGTACAGCTAGGGTTTCAAGTTAAGCTGTTTCATGAAGGCGGTGGGTACTGGCAGCCCCTCCCAGCTCCAATCTGACTAGCTGCTTCCTCTGTGTTGCTTCCTGTATTAGTTTTCTATTGCTGCAGTAACAAATTTCCTCAAATAAGAGAAAAAGGTTAATGAGCAAATAAGAATCAGTGAGCCCACAGCACAGACATCAACCTCCAGCCAGTAAGAATGAGATTTCCACAAGCTCAATTCAAAGCCCTTGCCCTAAGGTCTCCCTGATCCTTTCGCAGGTTGTTAACTAGCACCTGCTGGCCCTGTCCTGTCTGGTTGTTAGCTCTGGGTAAACAGTAGGGCCTTCTGGCACCCCCTGGTGACATATACCCATTGTCAATACTGACTATATGACTCAAGCATGGTCACCCTGAGTCACATTGGCCAACAGGGATGAATAGGTTAAGTACCCGATGCGACAATCATCACTGCTGCCTAGAGTGCCCTTGGGCCATGTTAAAGCTGGGAGCAAATTCTCATCCACAGAGCTGGAGGAAAGATCCTTTCTAGAAAGCAATCTAACTTCAAAGATAAGGAAATTGAGCCCGGAGATTTCAAATGACATGCTCAAGGTCACAAAGCCAGAAGCCACTCTCCCAATTCCCAATCTTGGGCTCATTCCACTAAATAATTTTGTGTTCCTCCTGAAGCCTGTGACAGTGATCCCAAAACAATCCAAGTCCCTGTGACCACGAACCCTGGAAAACTTGAACTGCAGTGGAGAGAGACAAGAGCAGCCAGGCAAGGTCTTACTGGGATGCCCTTAAACTGCCTCCAACAATAGAAAACCACAACTAGGCAGCCTCATATCTTAGAAAAGCCGAGGATAGGAGGGACTTCCTTGTAGTATGTATAAGAATTCATTGAACATTCTGTGCAGTCTTTAACCGGTTCCAAGGTCAAGAGAAACATCAGAAAATATGTGTGTGTGTCAGAGGACATTATTCAGGGATTAGTCCCCTGGAGTGATCTGGGCTAGATTTCCGCGCCCAGAACAACCCTTGGAAAGTCCTCAACGAGATACCACACTGGTCTCCAACATACTTCACTGAAGTTCAAATGGCAATCCAGGGGCAGAAGAGCTTGCTAGAGGTGCCCTCTTGCAGTGATCGAGCAGCCGGCTATAGAAAAATATAAATATGTCTGGTGTGGCATATTTATATTTACAGGAAAAACTCTGCAGATATTCAAGCTGGAAAGAGCTTTATTAATCTTTCCAGTTCCATCTTCTCATCTGACAGATGTGGAAACTGAGGTCCAGAAAAGGCGAGTGACTTGTTACAGGTCACCCAGTGTGTTGGTGACAGAAGCGAGATTATATTCCCTGCCCCTATTTGTCCCCAAAGACACATCACAGCCCTAGAATAGAGTTAAAAAAGACAAAGGGCATCTTCCTCCAAATCTGATCTGAGGCTTTGAGATAACAATCCATGTATAAGTCATCTGAAAATGGAGAGTTCCAAGACTTTAAGATAACATAACTAGACTTCTCTCCAGAAAGGCTTTGCTAAAGACCAGCAAACTGAATCTTTTGTTGGGCATGAGTGCCAGTAACACTGATATCACATCAGCCAAAAGGAGCTTTCCATTTTGCAAATGTGTATGCAAGAATAATGTCATTAACTCTGCTTTTCAGGGGCTTATATACCTTTTAATATTTTAATTACAAAAATTGACTGATATGTGGTTTGAAACAGCCACTTAAAATTTAGAGCCAGACATGATATATTATGGGGATGAACAAATCTATCCTATAGAGTCTAGAAAAATCTTTTGCAAAACAAGCATTTTCAATGCGGAGAAGCAAACTCAGAACAGTAGAACATTATGCTGCTGTTAAAATTGGTATTTACAAAGTATGCAGGAATACAGGAAAAATATCTGAGTTACTACTATGCTAAGTGAAAAAAGCAAGGTATATCTATACATATACACAGAAAAACCCTACAATGTAGAAAGACAGGCTGTTTTTTATACAAGAAAAAAACAGATTATTCAAAGAAACACCAGTGTTCAAGGTGGGTAATGGATTTTTTTCTCTCTTTCTTCCTATTACCAGGTATTATCTTAATTGTATATAATTAACAATAAATCCAAATTTAAAAGCTGAAAACAAAAATATTGCAAAACCCAGTTGAGATCTTTGCATAGAGCAAATTCAAAGTCACTTTCTGGCCATTTAGTTGGTTATCTGTGTGACTGAGTGGGCGTGTGTGCCTGTGAGGGGACGTAGATCAGTGTCAGGCTAGAGACTTTTCATCTCTCTTACCATGCTGCCCCAAACTGCTTTTCATATTGCAATTTACAACCACTGAAAACTACGTCTCCCATAATTCTTAGCCCCTTCACACACCTCCCCATGATGTTCTGGGATACCAATCCCACAACTACATGGGTCTCAGCAAATCAGATAAGCCAGGCTTTTATTGCCTTTCTGTCTAGTAAAATTTTAAGAAAAAGGGAGAGGGCAATCGATGCCTTTAGGTCAGGTTTAGTCTGGTGAAATATTTCCTGATAAAACCTAGTATTTTCCTAAAGCTTTTACCCCTGCCCCTCCAACTGTGGTTTCTCGGAGTGAAGTGTCAGCATCTGTCAAGTCCTTTCAGGAAGCTGATACCTTTAGCACCTCAGAGCCATGCTCTGACCTGAGCCCAGCCTCTTATTCTCTTGCAAGAAAGAGAGGAGCAAATACCATCAGATGTTTCCAATGTCAGTAACTTTCACTACAGCGTTAGAAAATAGATCAGGGGAGTGAGAAGACAAAGGAAACAGGAAAAAATATGTCTTTGTCCCAGGGCTTTTTTGTAGCAACTACACTGGCTTCAGCTGGATAACATATTGTCCTGGAATTCTTGGCGTTGGAGCAAACACGTCAGCTCCCTGGTTACGCCTTCGTCACTGCTCAGAGTACCATGCACTTTAACCTTCCTGCTCTTTCCATAGGCCTGGGTTTGTCTCGTATCCAGGAAACTTTATATGCTGTCTAAACTGAGCATCCCAGCAGGTTGCAAGGCAGATGGCAGCTCAGGATTCAGAATGTTGACCAATTCCTACCTGGATCTGCACCACCAAGCTGTAACTCAGCCTGCTGTGCAGAAACAGGAGCCCAGCCACGTGGCTAACAGCTTTTTTAACTGCTACTCTCAGCAATGAGGAACTTCCTAAGCAGATAAGATTCAGAAGAGAACTGAAAAGGAAGCAATGTCAAGATTTATCCAAGGGGATACACAGGTTTAACCAGATAGTTGAGCCAATAAGCCCCCAAGGCTCCGCTAAGCCAGGAGGAGCTAAAAGACCAGGTGTTGCTGAGCTGCCCTGAGTCCCTGGGACCTCAGGTCACTAGCGCAGGACTTCATGCAGAGGAGCTAGACCCCACTACAGGTCTCCCTCCACGCCACTAGATTCTCAGAAGCGGCTTCATACTTCAGTCAGGAGAAGCCAGGACACACCCCAGCTAGCACCTGAACTGCATCATTCAAGGCAGAACACACATGAAAAGAGCAAGGTCCAGAGTGTAAAGTATGACACTATCTGCGGAAAAATGAAAGGAAGGAGGAGGTGGCAATGCGTATATGCAGACGCCATCTCTGCGAGGGAAAACGCCTGGCAGCACTGACTGCCCCCGGGGAGGGGAACTGAGCGGCTGGGAGAAAAGGTGGAAGACTTTACCTTTGCAGTGTTTCAATTTTGAACCACGTGAATCTATAACCTTTCAAAGAACAAATTAAAATTAAAAACAAATGCAGAATGCTAGGATCTTATTGTTATACAAAAAGAAAAATGCTCTATAAATCTGTGTGTACATACAAAACCTTCTGGAAGAACACAGCTGTTAACAAGGAGTTCCTCCTGGGGAATGGGAGGAGGGGCAGTAAGGAGACTTCCATGTTTTAGTTTATATAGTCTATATTGTTTTAATTGTTTCCAAAAGGCAGTACTACTTTCATATTTTTTACTTAAACAAAAAGAAACATCTTTAAGAACTGCAATCTCACCTCCAACAAGAATCTCTAAACTCCTGCAGGGCTGTCTGTCTCTCTCACGTCACTCAATCACACCCAATCTGTGTTACAATTATCTGTGCACAGGTCTCATCTCTGTTAAATGCTCGAGCAACTGCAGCCTGTCTACCACTCAAGCTCCACTTTCCAGGGACAAAACTCTGTGGAAAAGAACCAGTGAGGAATAAAAGAGCAGTCAAGATGGCAACAAGGCAGTTACACAAGAACAAAGTCATCAACCAAAGTAAGACTGAGCAGTAAGCTTATGTTGTTAATTAGCACAAGACTATTAGCAATGGGAAACCAGGACCAAGTCACAATCACACTGAAAACGAAGAGTCCTTCCCAGAAATTGTGGAAATTCCAACAATCTGCATGAGTGCATGTGCTAGAAGTTTTGTAAATTGTCAAGCAAATTGTGACAGTCAGATTTCTCAGAATTCAGTAAATTCCTCTCAGAGGACATGTTCTTTGTTTAGGAAAATTCTGGAGTGACCTCTGAACATTGAAAGAGGGGCTCTCTCTAAGACATGGCCTGAGGGGATTAAAAAACCTGAATTTCTCTCTAAAATAAAAGCAGAGAGTTTGAATTTGGGGGGAAATGGGAGGCTGTGCTAGAAAAATGAAGGTCATGTCAGGTGGCCCAAAACAGAGGACTCAGTAACACACTGACTGTGGCGAGGAGGCATAGACAGCCACCGAGAAACTGAGACTCTGGGAAGCAAGAGGTAATGGATGTCTGCATCTCAGTTTTGAGCTGTTTGCTCTGAAGTAATGTAATCCTTCTCTGTTGCCTCTACCAGTCTGCCACACATTACCGCCCCAACTCAGGTGTGTCTACGATGCAGCAAATGGGATAGAAGCATCCCGTAGGTCCATAATTCTCAGTAACACTCTCTCCAAAACCCTCAACTTGAGGGCTGGATTTATTCTCCTATTGGAAACAACCAAAAACAAAAAATGGATGAAATATATAAAAAAATGATACCAGCTGGAAATATATGAATGATAGTGAACTGTTAGAGAACTGCTGATACAAGGGAGGGAGAAAAGCAACATAGGACAGGAGCAGAGAGGGGGTCAAGAGATGAACACAAGTGGAAAAACAAAAGCAAGACCAGAAAAAAAATGAAAGCCCTCCCGACAAGTGACAAGAGATATGAAGTCTGGGGTAGAACTAGATTTGTCACCGTACAAGGGATAGAGAACGTCGTCCCTCTTTGGGGCTGATACCTGGGTGCCCTCCTTAACTACCCTCTTTCTCTCACTCCCCACGTCCAATCTGTTAGCAAGTCTTGTACAACTTCAAATTACACTCAGAATCCAACCATTTCTCACACCTCCACTGCTACCAGCCTAGCCCAAGCCACTATCAGCTCTCACCTGGACAACAAAAACCTCCTCACCTTCCTGTTTCCAATCTCACACGCCCGCTCACTCCCCATGCCAGTCTATTCCCCACACAGCAGCCAGGCAGAAAAACATTTATCACCCGACAGAAGAGGGGACAGTTACTTGCTTCTTGTCTGTCTCCCCTCCTAAAACGTAAGCTCCACGAAGCCAAGGTCTTCGATTTCGGTTCATTGCTGTATTCCTAGAGACTAAAACAGTGCCAAGGTATATATAGGTGGCACCAAATAAATATTTGTTAAATGAACTACATAAGTAGTTATGGAACTGTGTACCATATACTTCTAGGAAATGAATAAAGGACCCACATTTTGCATCAGTTTGTAGGCCTTCAGGAGGGCCAGGGATCTGCAAATCATATATTGCTTTGTCACACATTACTCAATCTACAAATGCTTGTACATAATGCTCACTGAATAAATAAAAGGAATATAAAACAAGTTTAATATCACGTATGGTGCCTAGGACTGGCCTGGGCAGAATATGGATGCTTTTATAGTTCCTGGCACAGGAGTAGATGACTGGTACAGAATAGAATTCATAAACTACGTTAAGTCTAAAAGAAAATACACTATTTAACATGGACCTAGCATATTTGTACCAGCTATGACAAATACAGAGATGACTACGGTAATTTTTGTTCAAGGACTAAAATAATTTTAGATACCTGCATCTCTATAGTTTGTGAACAAGTACAAGTAACTCAGCAGTATGATTGTTCTACTAGAGATATACATAAGAAACATTTGGTGGCCTCCAGAACAGTGAAAGAATAAATTTCTGTTATCTTAAGCCACCAAAAAAAAAGAAAAAAAGAAACATTTGGGAGGCACAGGGAAGGAGGTGATCATCCTTACCTGAGGAGGTCAGATGGTCAAGGAAGAATTTACGAAAAAGATTTCATTTGAGCTGAGTCTTCTCAGCAAGAGTTCACCAGAGGAGGAAAAGCACATTTACGGGAGAGGCATAATCTGTGTGAAGGTCTAACACACACGATTCCCTCCAGAGGAGTTCCTGGGAGCAAGCTAACGAAATATGGAACGCTATTCTGAATAAGACAGAAAAAACTTACAAGGCACTTTCCTTTAAAGACAGAGCCTGTGCTTTTAAAAGCTCCTGGACCCTCTTCTCAAAGTACCCATTTTCCCAATAAGATATGACCTCCAAAGGGGCTTGAGAGATTTAAAAACACCAAATGACAAAACCAAGGAGGGGAAGACAAACATATTTATTCTAGTCCAGGTTCCTGGAGGACTTCGAGCATGTGCTGCATGGCATTCCCTATTATTCTCAGCACTGAGAAGGGAAGAAGGTACCTTACCAGCAGCTCTGCCCAAAGTTTGCCGATGACTGAGGTCCCCAGTCACGCAGACTTCTCCCTTGATGTGCAGTTAATGAGGCTTCCCCATTGTGTGCAGAGAAAGGGATCTAAGGTACTGATTGTCCCCCATTTAAGCCATCACTTAAATACTATCTCTGTATTTAACTATCTTTATTTTCTGATTAAAATAGAAAAAAAGGGAGGCAGGGAAGGGGCAATAGAAATTACACTGTGCTGATACAGAGACTTTAAATGCTAGTTAAAGTTAAGACCCATAATAAAGGTTAGCTGCTGGTTCAAAGGAAATAACTACATGGAGTCTGATCGAGACACACGTGAGTTGAGTTTCATCATTAACCTCAATAATGTAGGAAAACAATTCTCAACAGAATTGGAGTCCACACTTGTCAGGTATGCTCTGTTGGGCATGGGTAGGTAAAAGTCTGGACAAATGGGTTCTCTCCATGCCCCAGTGACAAAGAAAGAAGGTCCCTGGTTTGATGGAAAGAGCAGCTCCTGTTCCCAGGTGGTGTCTGCAGCTCCCAGCTGAGTTTAGCAGTGGAATCGAGTGGAGAAGTTGGGAGATACGGGCACAGTCAGAGGATGGTCACTTGACTTGACCTCCACACTCTGGTACTTGCGTATTGGATTTGCCTTGTGCACCTGCCGAGTAAGGAAAATAAAGTTACCACTGATAAGGAGGTTAGAGAACTACACTTATAACTGTTTTTTTCTTCTTGAGAAAATGTTGGTGTAGTTTTACAGATCCCATTCACTAATTCAAAGAGGAAGAAAAAAGGCAACACTAGCATGAAAAAGCACCTGAGCTTTGGAGCCCAACTAGGTTTCTATTCAGGTCTTGCAGGGTCTCTCAGCTTACACTGAAGAAGATCAAACCTATCTCCAGTTTGACTGTTTATTCCTAGGGTGTAATGGGGCTGTACTCAACTGCAGCAGAGAAGAGATACACGGTAAGAACTTGCCAGAGTACAATCTTAAGCTTACTGAGTCTTAATATTCACCAAAAGAATGGACAAAAAACACAATAACCAGGAAGGGTTGCTGGGAGAAGGCGTGATCCTGGCCATCCTCTGGGCAGTCTAAATCCTGAATCAAGACGGATTAGTAGAGAGCTAACTAGCACCGACTGAGCTGTGCTTTAGGTTGTGGCCATCAGCCTACAGTGAGACTCGCTGTAAGAAACAGCTCTATGATGGGGACACAGACAAAAGACAGCTACCAAGTGCTGAAGAAAAATCAAAGAACTTGAGGCTAGAAAAAAGGCTGGTTTTGTGAGTATACCTAGAGTGGGGACTGAATTGTTTTTTCATCCAATCAGCAAATGGTAGCTTGGATTTTGCCGAAAAGCTAGTCCCTTTAATAGTTTGTCCCTAGAGCTTTCCTGCAGCCATAGTCACCCTGCTTAACAGCTGCTGGCCTAGCACTTTCAGACAAAGCCTCAACTTACGTATTTCTATATTCATCCTTTTATTAATCACATGAAGTTCCATCTATAACTGTGTTCTTCCTCATTAATGCAGTTAAAGTGGCTTGCTGCCCTCCTAATAGAAGGGTCCTTAATGTGAATTAAGCTTTCTTTTTGGATAACTAATATCTAAATCATTATGCGAGTATTAGCATGAAGGGTCACCTGGACCAATATGCACCATAACCCAAGGAATCTGAGTCAAGTATTAAGAGGAAAATGAAAATACAGTTGCCACACAATTCCTATGCTCTTCCCTACCTAGGTTTTCCTGTCTAATTGTAAAACACGTTGGCTTTCTTAAGCCTTAAGGAAATAATAAAAATAAGTTAAATAAATAAAAAGAGTCTTATGAATGCATCACTGCGCATAGTTATACCACATGATATCCTTACGAAAACTCCTGGAAGAAATTCTGTCTGAATTCAATATCAAGGATAATTTATTTTTTTTTAACAACTAGTTTGTTTATATCTCATGAACAGTGTAAGTTTTGTAAGCAACAGGGTGGCTTCTTAAAAGGGCCAAAATTATGGCTCAAACGTAGCAGATATGTGTGTGGATCACAATGTTCACATCTTCAGCTTTGTTCACGTCTTAGCTTTGTGACCACCCTTGGTTTGTGTGATTTCCTGCTTTCACTCATCTTTGATATGTCACGTAGGCCACCTTAGATCCTTTCTGGAGTAAGACAAGGTACAGATAAAACAAAATAGAGACAACAGTGGGTTAGTCAGCGCTCATGCTGTTCAGTTACCAGTTCTTTCCGTAGCCTGGCTAGCTCCTCCTTCTGCTGCTCTTCCTCCTGCTGCCTGGCCTCCTCCAACTGCTGGGCTTTCTGAGCTTCCACCTCAGCCATTCTCTTCTCCAGCTCCTGCCGCTCCTTGGCTCTCTTCTCAGTGGCCAGCTGAAAAGGTTCCTGAACTAGAGAACCAGAGAGGCCCTCTGAGTACAGAAACAGAGAGAATATCGGTGCACAAGGAGGACTTGCAGAAACTTAGCCCCCATGGATCCAGCAAGTGGCACAGACGCGCGTGGCCACAGAAAGGCTGAGCTCTAAGCTAGCCCTGTTGGGACAAAGGTGAAGTAAACCACACACAAAGTCTTAGAATTTTAGGGGTGGGAAGGGTCCCTAATTATCTAATCATCTAATTAGGAGAAAAGCAAAACCCATATGTGAAATAGCTTGCTGAAAACTATATAGTGACTTTGAAACAGATGTAGGAGAAGAATCCCAATTTTCTGACACTTCGTCCAGTGCTTAAGGAATCAACTATTTTGGATCTAAGGCTTGCTTCAGGGCGAACTCTGGAAAGAAATCCTGGCTCTCCCTCCCCTACTTACTTGCTACTCTTTGGGTGGGGAAAGCCTATAACTGTTGCTGAAATGCCAGCTGCCTCTGCCCTGGCTCTTGTTCTATGAATCTGGCCCTAACACATTCTGCAACTCAACATAGCTGCTGGGTACAACAAAGGCAAAAGAGTGGATCCGGGGGAGATAAACTAGATCCTCTAAAGGCAAACGCTTCTGATTGACACAGCGTTATACTGACAAGTGAGTCCCAAGGCATTCCCCATAGGAAGTCTGCCAATTCTGCCCCACCCCCAAGGGTACATATAATAATACCAGCAAAGGATTTTTTCTCTTTCTTGGGAACAAAGGGCTCCTGGGAGATGACAATGTTTGGACCGGCCTTGAAGCAAGCTGCTTCTTTCTGCTGTTTCAGTTCTTCCTCCAGCTGTTAGAAAGAAAAGTCTGTCAGATAAGCAACGACACGACTCTCCACGACTGCCACCTCAATGACTGAGTTCTCATGTTTCTAAAGTGCTTCATCAATAAAGACAGCAGATGATTTAATCCAAACCCCAGTTAAAACCCCTCACATAGACTTTGCACTGAGTAGGTTAGACTGACAACATCTGAACCCAACGAGAACTAGAAAGTATCTTTAATATACTTTTAAGGCCTATCTTAACATCACAAAAATAAACGAGCACACATTATATACTCCTGGATGTGATCACCTATGAAGTATTCTCCCTCCCAACCCCAAAATTACCAGAATTTAATCAAGCCTCTAGATCTAGATTTATAGGAAGTACAGGAGATAGAGGAACATATTAAAGAACACCATGGGAATGCAATCACCAAAATCCAGATGATGGAAAACCTATAGGACAAACAATCTACTTTATTCAACAAATAAAACGCAAGCAGAGGAGCCTATATTAAAAGGGACTTAGAGATTTATCAAACAAATGTAATATGTGAAGCTTATTTGGACCCTGATTTGAAGAATTCAACTATTTAAAAAATTTTCAGAGATTTAGAGGTATATGAATGCTGACTATTTGTCACTATTAAGGGACTACTGCTCATCTTTTTGAGTGTGAAAATATTATTGTGGTTATGGCTTTTTTTTAAATCTTTTCTTTATATTTTAAAGATACATACTGAAGTATTTTTGGGTGAAATGAGATGATCCCTAGGATTTGCTTCAAGGTAACCCTGTGTAGGTAGGAGGATCCGGTGTAGAGAAAAGTAGGTAGAAGTATAGACGAAACAAGACTTTCCGTGTTTTGATCATTATAGAACCAGGTGACAAGCTCATGGAAGTTCATTATACTATTCTCTCTACTTTTGCATATGTCTAAAAACATTTTTAAAAATATTATTATGGAAAATACGAAACACAGACATTCTGTGTAATGGTCCCTGAAAGACAGATATACTCCATTTCCAAAGCAACAGTCCCAAGTTTTCCTAGAGAACAACAGCAACAAAGGACCTGCATCCATCGATGGAGGAAATCACATCTCCTGGGCTTCAAGAGGGGTGACTTCCCATAAACAGAGATTAGCCCAGAGCTCCTTTTAGACAGAGTCTAGGATGTGACAAAAATACAAAAATATTGACACACTGAGGGTGGGTTTCAGGGGAATTTTTTCCACCCTCTCTCAGGTAGGGCAGAATTAGATCCCAATTAAACCAGCCAATAACAAATTAATTATTTTTAATCACCTGTCATCTATAAAGAGCAAATAGCACACAATGTTGAGAAAACAGCAAACCATATTGAGAATCTATTCTTATTACACTGCTTCTTATCACTACAGAAAGACGTGAATAGTTAATGAACAAGCCTAACAGATAAAACAGAAGAGATCTTAAAGTAACTCCTGACACAGAAAAAAGCCTGTCAGTGCTCACGTTCCCCAGATGATCAGATCACTTAGAGCAGGACTCAGCAAACCTCAGCCTGCAGGCCAAATCCAGCTTACCTCTTTTTGTACAGCCGGTGAGCTAAGAATGGTTCTTACATTTCTAAAGGGTTGAAACACACGTGACAGAGACCATATGTAACCTACAAAACCTAAAATATTTACTACCTGGTCTTTTATATAAAAAGTTTACTCACCCCTGCTTTAGAGTGACAGCCCCTGAAATAATCCAGTATGTTCATTCCCAGATGAATTTCAGTGTAGTGAGTCTAGTTTTTTCTTTTTCTTTTTAAAGATTGGCACCTGAGCTAACATCTGTTGCCAATCTTGTTTTTTTTTTTTCTGCTTTTTCTCCCCAAATCCCCCCTGTATATAGTTGTATATATTTTTCTTAGTTGTGACATGTGGGATGCTGCCTCAACGTGGCCTGATTAGCGGTGCCATGTCCACACCCAGGATCCGAACTGGCAAAACCTGGGGCCACTGAAGCAGAGCGCGTGAACTTAACCACTTGGTCATGGGGCCGGCCCCTACTTTTTTCCAACAAATCAACAATCAAGCAATTAACATTTTAGCTGCTCTCCTCATCCCCCACCTGGTGCTTCCAAGTTTGTGCCTTCAGAGCACCCCTTTTTTCTGTCTCCAAGCAGAAAGGCTCAATCTGAGTCGCATTCTTCACCTTCTTCTCTGGCAGGTTAATGGTGTCAAAATGAGGCAAAGGAAGCGCCTTAAACTTGGGCACCTAAGAGAAAATATAAAATTTAAGATACGGCCTCTCTCACCAGAAAGCAATACCTGCTCCAGAATATTTGGATGAATCTGAAAACTAGGAAATGCCAGTTTTCAAAGCAGCATGGTGTAGCAGAAAGAGTAATGGGCTCAAAAGGAAATCGAGGTTTGCCCTCCAATATCGCCAATAGCAGCCAGAAGGATCATGGGCAAGTCACTTCACTTCCTTGTACCAGAAAGCTTAGTAAAATTCCTTGCCCTATTTCTGCTTCATAAGGTTCTTTGAGGAATCGAAGGAAGTCAGTGATTTTCTACTTAAAAGTGAAAAATAAAAGATTATCTTTGAGGGATCAAAGAATAGTGTTCCGCTACTTGCCGAAATGGAAATACCTACCTCCTCTTTCTGCAGTTCTTTTATTTTCTTCTCCTTCTGTAACTGACGTTCTTTGTCTCGAGAATCAAAAGAGAAAGCGCATATTTCCACGGTTCTTGCCTCTGACATTTGGGGTTTAAAAGGCACCCCATAATGTGGCACAGGTAACGCTCTTATCACTACTGGCTCTTCCTCTTCCTAAGAGAAAAAGTGCAGTCTAGAAACAAGACTCCTCACTCTGTCTCACCTCCTCAGACTGTGGAGTCAGAAGACATTATATGAAAAGAAGTCATTAATTAAGGCAAGTCACTCGACCTCTTGGGTGTTTTAGCTTCCTTTTCTATCAAAGAGGGATAATACCTAAGTCACCTACCAACTCACAGGGGTGAGACCAATGTGGAAGCATTTGATAAAGGACTAACACAATTACCCTTCAAGGAACTAATGTTTTTCACAGGAAGGTTGTAAAAACTAAATGAGGTCCAACGGTGTGAATAAAATGAAGAAGAGAAGAAAGCTACTAACCAAGCATATACCTTGGCCTCTTCTTTGACCCAGCCTCCAGAGTCCACTGAAACATGTGACTGGGAGTTAAGGGTTGCCAAACCCAGAATAGGACCAAGTAAGTTGTTTGGGTTCAAGCTGGTAGCATAAGATTACTGTGTATTTTAGTTTCAAGTGAACCTATAAAAAGGCTTATGCTTGAGATCTGCTATAAAATTACCCTAACTCTGGATATTTATAGATAAAATGGGAGATGTAACAAGAAACTAGCCTGATCAATGACAGTTTCTGTATTCCAATTTCATCAACCATCACCACACAACCTTTGGGTTAATGGAGATAGTTCAGGGTGGATTTAACAGCTTAGTATGAGTTTTAAAAGTCCCTCACTGAAGGTGACAATAGCTCAGGCAAAACAGAGAGTAGGGCTTGGCAACTTTTGATCCATGTTACAACAACAGGCCGATTTTCAGTGCCATAGAAATGGATAAGCCTCTAATAAGTTGCAACCAGTTACCCCTGAAAGCCAGAAAGTTCGTACCCTTATCAACATTATCCTTACCCATACCCTTGCTCCTCTTAGAGGAGCAAAAAAGATGATCAAATGTTCATACTCATTCTTAGAGACAACTCCAGACAAGAGTAATTGCCTCTGAATTCCGTTAAGCCTAAGAAAGAATAACTCTTAGATTGATTATGCAGAAGGAAGAAGAAATTCCCTATCCCAAGGAATCACCTCATCTTCTTTGGTGGGCATTCGGATTCTGTTCTTCAATGCAAATGCCGGTGACTTGGGGACAGTGACTGGACGTACTTTCTTTTCAGGAACACCCTGGAAGGAGTAAGCAACTCAATTAGACATGCCAGAACAATCTCCACTAGGCTTGTGATATGATTAAATCCCTTTCTTAAAGGGAAGTTGATATACCAGGAATCAAAAAAAGACTAGTATTTCAGTGTGCTGTTGTTTACCCAACTAAGACAAAGGCATATGTGGTATGCAGCAGCACCCCAAAGGTGGCTTATTATGACAGACAAGCAGCAAACAACAAGGATATAGTTTGAGTTGTAAGTTCAGCGAAAATAAGGTTCATCAAAATCTCTTTTGGTATTTATGAGAAACACTCCCATAACAGAAAACAAACTAATGCCAATATTTTATTGTTCTCTTCCTTTCTATACTCCAATCTCTCAAAAACAAAATACACAAAGACTTCCAAATATATCGAGGATCAGAATAAATACTGTCCATTCTCCTAAACCTATTCCATATTCAGCACTACAATGATAACTTACGGTCAAAAACTTTACCCTCAAAAGACAAGTGGGAGGGGCCGGCCCAGTGGCACAGCGGTTAAGTGCACACGTTCCGCTTTGGTGGCCTGGGGTTCGCAGGTTCGGATCCGGGGTGCGGACATGGCACCGCATGGCACACCATACTGTGGTAGCCGTCCCATATATAAAGTAGAAGAAGATGGGCACGGATGTTAGCTCAGGGCTAATCTTCCTCAAAAAAAAGGTATTGGCCAAGGGCTAGTTTAATTTCCTTTTTGCGAAATAAACGGGCAAAGAACAAGAACAAGCAGGTCACAAAGACATACAAAAGGCTCAATCTCGGTAATTTTAAAAATATAAATTAAAACACAGTATTTTTCACCTATAATACTGGGAGTAATATTTTAAAAACTGACTAATACCAATGTTGGCATGTGTGAAGAGAAGTGAGCACTCACAAACAGCTGGGTAAGGGTACAGGGTATAAATTGGTACAACCTTTGGGAATTAGCTATTAAATTTTTAAATGGTCATATTCTTTCATCCAATATTACACCTCTAGTATCTGATCTCATTTAATTTTTAGGTATACTTCAAAACACTTTTTAAAAGAATAAAAAGTTGCAAAAAACAAATTATTTATCAAGAAAGGATCAGTTAAATCCTTCCTTACATTGTAGCACATCCACACAATATAATATGATGCAGCCATCAAAAAGAATAAAACAAATCTTTATTACTGACACAGAACAGTATTCATAATACTGAGGGGAGAGGGATAAGTTGTTGAAACAGAATATTATTGTTGTGTGTTTTTAAAATGTTATATAATTAACCTAAGCATAGAAAATAAAATCTGCAAAGAACACCAAACTGTTAACTCTCACATCTCTTTGAGAGTGAATTAAGAGAAGAATTTAATTTTCTATCTTCCATAATTCTAATACATTCAACTACTACAAAGATTTTTTTCCTTCATGATTCCAAAAGACTGCCAACACTTCAAATTCTTGCAGACTGAATTACATGTTTCATCACGTGCACATCATTCAAAACTAACACATTTTAGAAAGTTGTTCCATAAGCATTTTTTGATTCTCATAGACTTTATACTCTATCACAAAACTGGAAATTAATCCGAACCGCAAAATGGTATCTCTTGGGCTGTTGTTTTGAATGAAGTGTATGATCAGATCAATTAAAAAAAAAATCAAAACCTTGAGACATCCTCAATAACTCCTTCCTTGTTATACTCACATGCATACACTGCCCCATAAGCTCCCTATTCTGCTCCCTCTACTCTTCACTGCCCTGAGATAGGCCACATCATCAACTGCCTGTGCCATTCCACTAGCCTTATAACTGTGTTTCAGCTTCTCTTCTCATTCCCCCAATCCATCTGCTGTATATAGTCAGAATTTTTTCTAAAACACATCTGATCACATCACTTCCTGACTTAAAATTCTTTAAAGGCTCCTATTGTTTACCTATGAAAGTATAACAAATTCCTTGGCATAAAGTACAAGGCCCTTCATAATCAGGCACCCTGCCTGACTCTTCAGCCTTATCCCTTGCTCCTCTTTACACAACACCCTCCAACCACGATGAACTACTGGCAGCTGTCAAAATGTAACATTGGTTCTCAGCTCAGTACCTTTGCTTGTGCTCTCTTCCCTCTGAAATGCCCTGGCTGCTTGGAAGCATCTAGCCCTTCTTTTCAAGCCTCCACTGAAGCATCTCCTCTTTTGTTTTATTTATCTTTTGTGAGGAAGATTCGCCCTGAGCTAACATCCATTGCCAATCCTCCTCTTTTTTTTGCTGAGGAAGACTGTCCCTGAGCTAACATCTGTGCCAGTCTTCCTCTACTTCCTATGTGGGATGCCTCTACAGCATGCCTGACAAGTGAAGTAGGTCCACACCCAGGATCCAAATCTGTGAACCCAGGCTGCTGAAGCAGAGTGCGCAGAAGTTTAACCACTTGGCCATGGGGCCGGTGCCCAGCGTCCCTCGTTTATAAAGCCTTTCAATAGATCTCTCCACTCCTAGAACCTACGGAAATGAGCCCTCTCTCTCCTGTATATAGTTTTATCCTAGTACATACAAAATTTCAGTGCACTTGTTTACTTAGACGGCCATCTCGTCCTGCTAGCATGAGTGCTTTGAAAGTGAGGACTGTTATTCCATCAATCCCTAGCACCTAACCAGACCTTGGCAAGTATAATGCATTCAGTAAATGTTTGCTGAATGAATACAGTAAGAATGAATAACAGAATTTATACCTTGGACTCTAAGTCTCTTGGACTCTAATTTATACCATGGGAGACTTCTTAATCCCAACAATGTTGCAACTCTTCAAAACATGTTTGGAATGTCTTTCTGGCATGGCTTTCAAAGTCAGTTTTTAGGCCATATAAGGTAGTTGCTCAATCTTTACTTTTAAAGATTTTATTTTTTTCCTTTTTCTCCCCAAAGCCCCCCGGTACATAGTTGTGTATTCTTCATTGTGGGTCCTTCTAGTTGTTGCATGTGGGATGCTGCCTCAGCGTGGTTTGATGAGCAGTGCCATGTCCGCGCCCAGGATTCGAACCACCGAAACACTGGGCCGCCTGCAGCGGAGCGCGTGAACTTAACCACTCGGCCACGGGGCCAGCCCCCAATCTTTACTTTTAATTAAATGAAATTGTTTCCAGATCTATTATACTGGACTGCTCAGAAGTTTCAGTTCCAAATGACTTTAGACAAACTCCTAAAAGCAAACAAATCTTTAAAATATGAAGATTTACCATCATTGAAGAGACCCAAATGACTGTGCTCAAGTACCCAAGACAAGTGGCTTTTCCAAAATGCTTTGTACAATATCAATCATTGGAAAGAATTTATACCCTCGCAAGGTGACCACTGTAAAGGGATGCTCATTCTGCTGTGAAAGTTCTTGTATGTTTTCTAAAGAAAGCCAAGGTCACTAGCATAGTGAAATCCAATAGAGCAGAACTTGTAATCAGAGTGACAAAAGTCCATGAAACGGGTTTTCAAATAATGCTTACCACAAACAACAAAAATCTGTTGTTCTACAACATCCTGGACAGGTGGGAGCAGGAAGAACACTGAGCAGGGAATCGGAGGTCTGCTCTAGTCCAGCTCTGATTCTAATCTGTTTAACTTGGGCACAGTAGATAGTTTTCTAGGCCTTCGGTTTTTGTTTTTGTCTTTTCATAAAATAATGAAAATAAATATCTGAGCACTCATTTAGTTCTAAAATAATCTCTCTTTTCCTATTTTTCCCCTGTCTTCTCTGCATCCACCCAGCAGAGATGTGTGTTTTACAACAGGAGCAATGGAAATCTCTAATAAGTTAGCCATGAAAGAGATATTTATGCACAATCAATCCTCTTAATTAGTTGGGGGAGAGGGAAAGGTGATTTACGAAAATCAACTTTGCAGCAACTATCCACCGACACTCCCACCTCCACTGCAATCAAAGCCAACTGAGGGCCCAATCAGAAATAAAGAAAAGGAATTTGAGTTTCTAGAAAACAGAGAAGGCTGCTTGTTTTGCTATTTTAAGTTTGTTTAGTTATAGGCTCCTTGAGGGCAGGGAATATCGTCATTTGCGTTTCTTTGCATTCTCCACAGCATCTACAAGTAGCAGTTTTTGTTCACCAAATACATTGATTAATATTACCATCATTATTTGTTTACATGTCAATCTGCACTAGCAGATTGTGAAAGCTTTGAGGATGATGATTGTGTCTTATTCCATCTTTGAATACCCCATGTCTAACCAGGCTGGTGCATTTCAGCTTGTTTCGCCACTCACTCAGTTATCCAATATTGGCTGCCTATGCTGTGATGCCAGGAGCTGGGGATACAGAAGTGAACAAAGCAGACATACGTAGTCCCTGCTCTCAGGGAGCTCACATTCTAGCGGAGGAAAGAGATGATGAAAAAGTAACAAATGAAGTATTTCCTGATTTTCACAAGTGCTCTGAAGAAACCTAGCAGAATGTGGAGCTAAAGGATAATGGGGGGAAGCTCCGATGGGAAGCTCGGGGAAGGTGTCTCTAAAGAGGTGATGTGTGGTTAGAAGAGGGCAATGTGGATAGACAGAGGACACATTAAGGAAAAGCACCCCAGGAGGGGAGATGGGGGTGTTGGGGTGAGCAGTTCTCCCTAAGGCAGGATATGCCCCCAAGTGCCCCGGGCAAAGGTTCTCGGGCCTGTCCTAGAGCAGTTAGTAAATTACTGTGAAGCAATATTATCTCAGGGAGTATGAAAAAAAAAAAAAGCCTGTTGGTCTACCCAAGTCATCCCTAAAATATCACTACTAAAATTACTCACTGGCCTCACTGACAGCACATCCACCTCTGTGGTGCCCCAGCTCCCCACTAGATGTCGGCACCAAGTTCACATTTCACACCCTTGAGCTCAAGGCTTTCATCACTCCCCCTCTACCCCCAGAGCCCTTTTTCATCTCTGCCTCATGGCCCACTGCTGCCCAAGCCCATCTCTCATCAGCCCTGTTGGCTCCTTGCCACCTACCAACCACAGTGGGAGAGCGCAAGAAATACCATAAGGACACATGGAAAGGGAGCTTCAGCACCAGGGGGACACAGGTGGGGGACAACAGTGGCAGACAGACAGGCTGCATTTGGGCTCTGGGAGGCAGGCTTTTCTGTTCTGCTGTAAGAATCCAAGACTAGAAGTCAAGAGACATAGGCTCAGCTGTGCCATCAACTTTTAAAAAGGTTTCCATGGGCAAACCGCATTCCCCTTTCAAAGCTTCCTTTCTGAAGAGTGAAGAGGGTGGACAAGAATACATCTAATGTCTCCTTCTATGCTCTGCTTCTCTAGAAACCAAGAGCTGAAGTGAAAATCATTCGAAATTTTAGTAGGGAGAGCTGCAAACAGCCAGCGTCAAACTCAAAAAAGTGCGTTTGCCAAAATAAACAATGATATCAGTTAGCATTGTGGGGTAGAATAATATAGTGTTTAAGGAGATGTTCCAATTCTGGTTCTGCATAGTGGATACCTCTTAGTGCCTCTTTCCTCATCTGAAAAAGCAGGATAAAAATAGAAGCTACCTCTTAAGAGTTGTTATGAGAAATAATAAGATAATCTACATAAAACAATCAGTACAATGTAAGCATGCAATAAAATGACAGTTATTACTATTAACAACATGACTGCTTACTGTGTGTCAGACACTAAGTTCTTCACGGGTGCTCTAATTTACGCCGCACCTAACAAATCAAAACTCCAGGGGTGGGACCCAGGAATCTGTTTATGTAATAAGATCTCCAGAGGATTCTGAGAACCAGTTGAATTTGGCAAACACTTCCCTCCAGCATACCACATCAATTCAGTCGCATCTTACTTACTTACCTAGTGCTTTGCTGATCTGTTTATCCAGAATTCTCAACAAGGCATAACCTGGTACAATGCTACTCTAAGACCTCACTTAACTAACTCTAATGAACTCAAGTCACCCTTCCCCACTTCCTACTTCACCAGAGCATTTCCAAAGTGCAACAAACTGCCAAACCAATTTCCCAAATCAATGTTTCTAAAAATGGAGTTCAGGCATGACTGGTGATATGGAAGAGGATGTTCGGTGGGATATTTTTACTTAATAATCACATATTTTCCTAAGAAACTTCTATTTTATTTATTAAGTATTATTAATTTTTTTGAAGAAGATTAGCCCTGAGCTAACACCTGCCGCCATTCCTCCTCTTTTTGTTCAGGAAGACTGGCCCTAAGCTAACATCTGTGCCCATCTTCCTCTACTTTATATGTAGGACGCCTGCCACAGCATGGCTTGACAAGCGGTGCGTAGTTCCACATCTGGAATCTGAACCAGCAAACCCTGGGCCACCGAAACAGAAGACACAAACTTAACCACTGCACCACCGGGCTGGCCCCAGAACCTTCTATTTTAAAACAAGAGCATGGAGCCTGGAACCCTACTACACAGATTCATATTCCAGTTCTATCACTGGCTAGTTTGTGATCCTGGGCAAGTTACTTAACCTGTATGTTTCCTAATTGTAAAACAGATTGATAATAGTACTTATAGTGTCTACCTTATAAGATTATTATGAGAATTAAGTTATTATATAAAGAGCTTAGAATAAAACTTGGCATACAATAAGCTTTATATAAGTATTAGCTATTATTGTTGTTATTTATGGCAAAAAGTACCAGCTTTCCATTTATATAGTGATTTAAATGTTCCCTTTAAAATTACTTTAAAAATTAGTCGATTTTAAGACTATATAAAGTCAATATTGGTATATGAGATACAAGGATATAGTAAAAATCAAGAAGGTGGTATGTGAATGAAATAAAAAACAAAAACTTATAGCAGGAGGAAAAGCCAGGAGCTTGGAGAAAAAGATGTTATTAAAAGCAAGGTGTGGACCTACAACTATGTACTGGGGGCTTGGAGGGGAAGAAAGAAAAAAAAAAGATTGGCAGCAGATGTTAGCTCAGGTGCCAATCTTTAATATAAATAAACAAATAAAAGCTTGGTGCCAAATGAATGTTACAGAAGCCTTCAGGAAGTCATTTCTTTTCTTTGGGCTTCTGTTTCCTAGTGAGTAAAATGGAAACATAGAGCCCTTCTGGCTCTAGGATTCTGAATTTGCCTATGACCCACATTTCCCTCAAATTCAGAATACTGCTTCCTCAGCAGGTAAGGACAAAGGTGGCACAGCTCTTGGAGACTAATCACTTGCGTGGGAAGAGGTTTCTTGAAAGTTTATGTTACAGAGTTTGGCCTATAGTACATGTGCATCAGAGCAACAAAAAAAAGAGAAAAGCATTGTGAATAGAAAAGAGGCCTCACATGGAGAAAGCCCTCAATTGAAAGAAGAGAGGAAGAATCATTTCTAAGCATTATCATGCTTTTTTAAAGCCTGGAAAATATAACTTCAGATTGCTTCTGACTTAGTGCTAAGAAAACAGAATATACAAAACTAAGTCCCCAGTTGAAGGTAATATATTGGTACACAGTTTCACTTAAAACCATGGTGACTCTAAAGGGCGAGCAAAAAGAAAGAGGACAGAAAAACAGACTTCTTCTAGTATCTGCACATAAATCAATCCAAATTAGGGGGATAGGGTGTTTTCCCATCAGCATAGAAATACATCCAAAACCTATCTTTGCACTTATGCAGGTGCTGAACTCCATTACTTATCTTTGACCGTGGCATCTCTTCCTGATTGTATATTTTCTCTAAAATCATGACTGTGAGCCCACCATCAAACTACAACCCACTTCTCTAGTCTAGTTTCCAGTTGCTCCTCTTAACACACTTCTTTTTTCCAATTTAACTGAGTCACTCACAGCTCCCATAGCTACCCCACACTCAGGCTTTGTCTTATTCCCACTGCCTGGCATGCTCTACCAGTCCGTTTCATTTGCATTTCTACAAGTCCAAATCCTACCATGTAGCAGAAAAGCAATACGATGAAGTGTTAAGATCATCATGGACTCTGGAGCCAAAGTGCCTGAATTCTTATCCTTGCTCCCCTCTTTACTAGCTGAGTGCCCTGCGAATGCTACTTAACCTCTCTGTCCCTCAATTGCCTCATCCAAAACTGGTGATAATTAGAGCAAACCACCTGAAGGAGTTGTGGTCAAAATGAACGGGTTTATACAGGAAAAGGGCTTAGAGCAGCACCTGGCACAAAGTGAAAGTGTCAGCTATTATGACACTGACAACAACAGGAGGATGACAACGCTGACTACTACACCTTGTCAAGGCTCAGGTCAAATGCTTCCTCCTCCACAAAGTGTTCCCTGAACCTTCTATGGGGAAGAAATCATTATCTCCTTTGAATGCTTATAGTACTTTGAACTGTCATCTCTGTTAGAACACTTCTGTCTCATTTTATGTTATTTAAACATGTTGTCTCCCTTGCTGAGACTTTAAGTTTCCTCAGAGCAAAATCCACTTCTGATATGTCTTTTTATCACCCACAGCTCCTAACCTGATGCCCTGATCATAGCACCTACTCGAACATTTGTGAATGAGTGGATATTTGGTCATGAGCAGGGCACTTCTGCCAGCATGCAGAGCCTCAACCATTCTTACCACAACGTCTTCCAAGATCTTAGTAGGGCAAGGTCTGGAATGAAATTCAAAGTGGTCATCCTCTGATTTCTTCTTTGACTCTCGCTCTTGGATTCTCTTCTCAATTTCCAAATCAAAGCCAATAGCCTGAGTAGGTGGCTTGACAGGTGGTTTCTTGGGCAAGATGGGCCCACCTTCAAGAATTCTGGGATCAAGTTCCCGTGCTTTGAATTTGTATCTGGTAAGGTGAGAGTTTAAATGACAACCACAAAAAAAATTCTTTTAATAAAATGAAAACGACAGAAACACAAAGTAAGCCAAAAACAGAAAAATAATAATCATTAAGATTACCCATCTTGCACAGCAAAATTTCAGTTCTCTCCATAGCCATTATTTCTACCTCTAGAGCAAAGAATAAATGAGACAGTCCTAACATTCCCAATACTTTAAAGATTGGGGTTTCTCTTCCCAGAGGAAGCTCCACCTTCTCAAAAGAAGTACAAAAAGGAATGGAAGAAGGATATAGGAGACAAACTTCAGTACCAACCACATTAAGTCCAGTTTCCTCCACTGATAACAGCGGTAACGATCCCTTGGGTAGCCGGAAGGGGTGGGGTCTACCTAAACTAATCTCAGAGGATAACCATTAATTGGAATCCTAAGGAAGTTCTCCCACTCCAACCTCTGCCTTAGTTTTTTACCAGTTTACACTCCAGGACATCTCCATTTTCCCACTTTCAATCCTTTAATCATAGAGGCAGGGGCATAGCCTGCAGAGCCTCTAACTCAAATGCCATAAATTCCCATGGCAAGAAAAAGAGCAACTGTCCCCCTTACAGAAATGAAAAGAAAGCAGACAGATTCTTAGAACTCTCCCTCAAATGCTGCCGATGGGACTTACTGTTGCAGTTTCTCTAGCTCCTCGGCTTCCAGATCCGCTGCGCTTTTGCAGGTCACAGGCCTTGCGCGCTGCTTGGTTTGCAGCACGGGAGTCTGTGGGTCTCTGGATATCTTGGCCACAGTAGATTTGGAGGGTAACAGAGCTGTAAACCGAGATCACAGACATTTACCTAGCTCCCCAAGACCCCATTTCCCTATAGGTGCTAACTCAGCTCGGCAGCCCAGAGATGCCAAATCGCACAGTGACTGGCCTTCTGCTCAGCTCAGCTCTCATCAGTCAACCTCACAAACATTCTGTCCCTTCTTCTCTATCACTCTTTACTGAGGGGTATGAGGAGACTTTGGGTAGTCTGCTATCATCTCCTGAACTTAAAATCTATTCATGTCTGATGGATTCCTTATCACTGCAAAGGGCTGTACTTCCCTTCTATTGACAGTGCCAACTATTTTGCTTGTTATTGATAAATAAGATTGTTGCTTATTCTAGCTTTAAAATAAGGCCTTTCTTATTTAAAATAAGTAAAAACTCCCAATTTTATGAACTCTCTAAAAGCATCTACATCAAAGTATCAAGACCATCTCTCATAGAAAGTCAAATGGAGAAAGTAAAAAAACTATGTCAAACCATCAATATTAAGGCTATACTACTGCTCATAGAGAATATTGATTTACCTAGCCAGGGGCAATCTTATCAATTTTCACAATTATATAGGATGAGTCCTCTATTTTAGATCTTATCACATAAGATAAGAAGATAAGGGGCCAGGTCAGTGGCACAGCAGTTAAGTGTGCACATTCCACTTTGGCAGCCCAGGTTCACCGGTTCAGATCCTGGTGCAGACATGGCACAGTGTGGCACGCCATGCTGTGGTAGGCATCCCACACATAAAGCAGAGGAAGATGGGCATGGATGTTAGCTCAGGGCCAGTCTTCCTCAGCAAAAAAGAGGAGGATTGGCAGCAGTTAGCACAGGGCTAATCTTCCGAAAAAAACAAAACAAAACAAAAGGAATTTATGAATTTAAAAAAAAAAATTTAAAAAAAGAAAAAAGATGAGAAGATAGAAACCATGGGGCCAGCCCCACGGCCAAGTAGTTAAGTTCACACGCTCCACTGTGGCAGCCCGTGGTTTCCCCAGTTCGGATCCTGGGTGCAGGCATGACATAGCTCATCAAGCCACGTTGAGGTGGCGTCCCACATGCCACAACTAGAAGGACCCACAACTAAAAGCACACAACTATGTATTGGGGTGCTTTGGGGAGAAAAAGGAAAAATAAAATCTTTCAAAAAAAAAGAAGATAGAAACCAAATCTATTTATTTTATAAATAAGCCAGGCTTCAAGTATACATATAGCCATTATTTAGCTAGAATTGTACAGTTTTAAATAAAAATTGCAGAAAATAATTCTCCTTTCTGTTTGCCAGGACCAGGATTCTAGGAGCAGGGCATATCAGACTCTAAGAATCATATATTATTTGAAAAGTCATGTTTAATATTTAAATTTCCATTAGGATAAAAAACCATTTCATTATTTTCATAACATAAAATTTGACAAATGGCTACTGGAACATAATAACAATGCTAAGAAATGCTGTACTTAAAGGAACTTGTCTGGCTACCTACCACAGCACGGAACAATGCCTATGCAAGGACAGAAAAAATTGAGACCTTCAAAACAACCAGATTCTGCTTTATACAGAATGCCAGCCTTATGCTCCTGACAACTATTTTACACCTCTTCCATTTCTCAAATTTCTTTACCTTCCTTCTTGTGATTACTTTTATAAAGGTAGAAGCTATTAGATTAGAATCCTCTTATCTGTTCGCCACCAAATCTACAACCCACTACATTTGCACCCATTCCTCTCATTCTTCCACCCTCCTTTCAAAGAACCACCACTCCTCCTGTGCTAACTATCCCTCCCCTGGCTGCCTGCACAGGGACTTAATCATTGGTTATCCCCTTTCTCTCCTGTATCTTCCACTCCTTTCTGTCAGGGACTTCTCAGCATATGGACACGCTCTACCTATCTCCCACCTCCCTTGACTCTTACAGCTCCCTCCACATTCATAGCACTTACCACAATCTGTAATGATCTATTTGTTCACCTCTCTCACTGAATAAGAACTTGATGTTGAGTAGCACTAAATCCATTTTGTTCACTTCTATATCCCCTACACCCAACACAGTGCCTGGTGTTTAGTGGTTAAAAAATGTGTTGAGTCGCTGAACAAAAAGCACACAACCTTGAAGGAACGGAATGCCTTCAGTTTCTGTAGGTGAGTAAATGCATTTCACACTCTGACACATGGCAAAGATAGCCTTGATGTGTAATGACATCTCAGGTTACCTTAATTCCCCATGGCCAATTATTGACCAGGAGGATCAAGGTGGTTCATGGGTAAAAGTGGACAGATAGCTGAGTGGTTTGAGAAATGCTCAACTATACATTGTTGTCTGCACATAGGCATATGCCATACTTTAGTTCAAAAGTAGGATTTCAAGTAAAGGCAAATTTGTGCCTAAGATGTAAGCAAAGGGAATTCTAGGGGAGGCTCCATCGGGCTATGATATTGGTAAGAAACTTGCCTATTTCATCCTTCTTGCTCCTCAAATGGTATCTGTTAGGGGTTCGTTTATGGAAGGCTTCGACCTGCTGTGCAAGGGGCACATACGTAGAAGCTGTTTCATCAAATGTTCTTTTCTTTCCTTGGGACAGGTTGAAAGGCTTGATAATGGTGCATCCCCTAATCACTCGGGCCTGTAAAGAAAGAGTTTTTCCCAAAATGAAGTGTTACAGAAGAGCTCAGAGCTACCACAAGCCACATATTCAGCACAGAGGATTAAAAAAAAGGGTCCACATAAAGCCAAGATTATTATTCTTAAGTTTGCCAGTTCTTGAGCAAGAGTTATAACTAGTCTATTCCCATCTTTTAAAAAGCGGGGGAAAGAATCTAGCACTTAACAAATTATCTGTTCTGCAATAGTACATAAGGTGATTTTTCCCAAGCAAGTTAATGTTTTGAAGAATCAAGAGCAAGTATTCTGGGGCTGGCCCGCCGGTCGAGTGGTTAAATTCACGCACTCCACTTCGCAGCCCAGGGCTTCACCAGTTCGGATCCTGGGCGCGGACATGGCACCGTTCATCAAGCCATGTTGAGGCGGCATCCCACATGCCACAACTAGAAGAATCCATAACTAAAAATACACAATTATGTACCGGGGTGCTTTGGGAAAAAAAGGAAAAATAAAATCTAAAAAAAAAAAAAAAAGAGGAAGTATTCTTAGAATTAGAAGGGAAAAAAGCTGCAAAGGTATCCCACCCCAAATCCCTTTAAAAAAAACTGACTGGGCTTCCAGGTCTGGAGCAGGTAAGGTAGCTGTCAGATCTCTCCACACACCCTCCCTAAAACTGACTGATGAAGAAGCCTATTCTTTGGATCGTTAGTTTTTACAAAACGGGTCTCTGATTGGAAACAAACTCTTCAAGGACCTATGTCACAAGGGAAGAAACACAACCCCACGGTTTAAGACTGCAAAGGACTGACTTCAACAAACAACGCTGCTGACTGCAAACACACGGAGAATTCTCAGTATTGGATTTTTATTTAGGACTGTCACTGTCCTTGTTAGTGCTCTGGTAACACAACTGCACAGGATTTAAGCGGTCCGCCCCAACCTCATTTTTCCCATAAACTCTGTTATATTTTGTACACCACTTTGCAGACACAGATGTTTTTCAAGAATTTTGTAACAGCACAAGCTGTAACGAGCCTATACCTACAATTTGCCACACATAATTCTATGCGTTTTATGTACATTCTCAATTCCGTTTTCACAGCAAGTTGGTAAGATGCTTCTCAGAGAGATAGAGTGATTTGTCCAAGGTCACAAAGCTAACAGAGGATTTAGATCTATCTTAACTCAAAAACATATGCTTCTCTTGATTGTATTACTGTAAGTAGTGACCACAAATACTCCACCTGAAATCCTCACTGAATTAGTGACAAGAATATTCATTTAGTCCATCAACTTACAGGAGATGGAGGATGCTTTCGCAGTTCAGATGTAAAGTTCACTTCCTTATACTCCTCCTGGTTCTTAGGATGTTGTTTGATTCGCTCATCTGTGCGGAAGTGGAAGTCAACCGATTTGGTTACCTGGCTCACTGATTTCTTCACAGGTTGCCCTGAGTGAGGAGCAGAGTAAAACACACACGTGACACTAAGAACAGAGAAATCAGTAAATCCTCTTTTATTCAGTCCTTTTGGTATTTCTATTACCATGGATCTAACTTTGTTCACTCTTTACATATAACGCAAAACTTGAAACAGTCCTCAGGGACACGAATACGTGTGCTTTATTCATTGAGTACTACTGGGTTTGCGGCCCTTCAGTCAGACACAAACCATAAAGAGGCAGCAGGGGGAGAAGAAGCCCATTTCCCAAATGTGGTCACAGCTCTGGAGACACAGAGTAATTGGAATACTTTTGATAGGAAAAGGCATCAATTGACTCTAAAAGCACACTTAACTAAGCATCTCTAAGAGGGACACCCTGCAAACACCAGAAGTGCTTCTTCACCCCAGTAAGCAGGACTTTAGAGCTTTGACTCCACCATTAACTCTAGGCCAGAGCAAAGCAGAACTCTGACCTTCTGCTCCCTCAGTCACACTTTTCCTCCAGCTACAACTGGACTTGCTCAGCTTTCTGTTCCTCTGCTTAGGATAAAATGGGAAAACAACAACAAAAAACTGGCCTGCTCAATTGCTTTACTTCTGTCTCAATCCTAGTCCCTTCTTTTTCTAATACAAACAAAAAGAATTGGGAGGAAAAAGAAAGAAGGAATTAATTCTACTTGAAGAAATGAGGAAGTCCTCATGGAAAAAGGCCTCAAAAGATGGATGTGACTTCTATAGATAGAGACGGAGAGAAACAGCATGCTGTAAGAAAGGGCTAATGTATGTAAAACATTCTAGGGAATGATAATTGGGATATAAATGGTACCCATGTCCAGCCTTCTAAAGAAACACATCTTTTTATGCAGACTACCAGACAAGACAGCCGTTTTTTGCTTTAGAGACTTCAAAAATCCATACACCAAGGTTACCAGAAGCACCCCTCATAAATCAGACTCAACCAGAGCCAAGCTGACCTGCTCCTGCAAGAGCAAGTTTCTTGAATTCTTCGTTCTTTTTCCGCATCTCCATCACCTCCTGCTGCATTTTCATTCTCTTCTCCAACTCTTGCTCCTCAGTACTTTTTAGAAGCTTCCGCCTAAAGGGCAAATCAATAAAGGAGATAAGAGAGGAAAGGAGAAAGAGTCTCAATGATTCAAAATAATCTAAAGGCATTATCTAGATTAGATTTTTAACCTGTGACAAAATAACCATCAAAAACAAAAAGTAATATCTAATAAATCAATACCAAATTTGATAACACTATGAAAAAAAACCACGCACAACTTGTACTAAAATATTGAAAAAATTTAAGAAAAATTAGCTAAAATAGACTACACAAGGTATTACAAAAGAGCCACAAATTTGACTATAAAATGATTAGCTTTTATGCCAGAAGAAAAACTAAAATTAAAATAGCAGTAGGATGGGGAAAATAAGCAACAAATATGACAAAAGGTTAATGTACATAAAATATATACTGTGATACAAAGGACTTAGGAATAAAGCCAACTAGAGTTCAAATCGCAACCCTGTCATTTCATTTTCTGCCTATGTCATCTTGAGAAAACTATTTAACCTCTCTGAGCCTCAGTTTTCTTCACTGTAAAATGAGGAATATAAACACCTTCACAGAATATTTGTGACTCTTAAATTAGGTAATATTTCTGAGGTACTTGACACAGTAAAAGTTCAATTGAGAGTAGCCATTCTTAGTAATGACAACATCACTAAGACCACTTATAAATAAATAGAAAAGGAAACAGACTATTCACCCAAGCAGAAATATGGAAAAGATCTTTATAATAACAGTAATATAATCTTCAGTAGAATAATCTTGTTAGCAATCAAACAGATAAAAATCAAAATAATTTGATGCCATCAACATTATATCAAGTAAACTTGAAATTTTTTTTTTTTTTAGGAAGATTAGCCCTGAGCTAACTACTGCCAATCCTCCTCTTTTTGCTGAAGAAGACTGGCCCTGAGCTAACATTCATGCCCATCTTCCTCTACTTTACACGTGGGACACCTACCACAGCATGGCTTTTGCCAAGCGGTGCCATGTCTGCACCCAGGATCCGAACCAGCGAACCCCAGGCCGCTGAGAAGTGGAACGTGCGCACTTAACTGCTACGCCACCAGGCTGGCCCTGAAATAATTTTGAAAGCAAAAAAAATCCAAAGCACATGAGACAAGAAAATAAAATATTCATTCAAAGCTGACGGCACTGGGGCCAGACCGGTGCTGCAGCGGTTAAGTGCGCACATTCCGCTTTGGCGGCCCAGAGTTCATCGGTTTCAGATCCAGAGTGTGGACATGGCACCACTTGGCAAGCCATGCTGCGGCAGGCGTCCCACATATAAAGTGAAAGAAGATGGGCACAGATGTTAGCTCGGGGCCAGTCTTCCTCAGCGAAAAGAGGAGGATTGGCAGCAGATGTTAGCTCAGGGCTAATCTTCCTCAAAAGATAAATAAATAAAAATTTAAAAAAAAAAAGCTGACGGCACTGTAAATTCATACATTCATTTCAGAAATAAAATTGGCAATAAATATCAATAGCCATAAAACTAGTCTCACCCTTTGATAAAGGAATTTCTCGTCCCTTATCTTGAGGAGACTAAAAAAGGAAACTCAAAGAAAAGGCTCTGTATAAAGATATTCACTGATTACTTATAATAGTGAAAAATTGGAAACTGCATTTTCAACAGGAAATGGGTTAAATACAATTTGATAGAATATTAACAATCTATCAAAAAAGGATAAATGTGAAGATTTTGTAGCAGTACAGAAAAAAAGAAAATATAGCAAGTGAATAAAGTAGAATTCAAAGGTTGTTTATACATGATTGTGAAAATATGTATCTTACTTGAGTAAAGACGAGAAGGGAGCTTGGCAAAATAAAAACTGTTCAATTTGGTAGTAAGAACCTTCACTAACTTTTTCCTTTTATATTTCTTTTAATTTGCTTTAATAGTATCTTTTTCTCAATGTTTAAGACTTGAGTACTCACCAGGACATGAAACAATTCACCTCACCATGGTTACAGTTTTAAGAGTTTCCCAAAGCTTAGGTACAAGCTCCACGTGCACCAAAACAGACTGCAGATGTACCCATTTGTCATTTTACTCTATCGACTCTCAAGTTAAATTCAGGAAAGAAGCATACCTTACAGGTGGTATACAAGACACAGTATGTCTGCTCTTGACCTTCTCTGGGGAAGACTCATTCTTTTCAGAAGTATCTTGATGAGCATTGCCTTCTTCCTCTTCCTCTGGCTTCTTTTTATTGCTAGAACTTTTGTTCAAAAGGACAAAAAAATATCCCCTCAATTCCCTAAAGCACGCCCAGCTCTACCCTCCTCCCCAAATCTACCACATATGGCTTAAATTTTCTCATTCCTTAGGACAAGAAGCATGCTTCAACTGCAAGATTCTTCCAAGAGTATCATCAGATCACACATACCAACGGTTACCACAGGTAAACTTTGAGAACACCAACAGAAGCCAAGTAAGAGTTGTCTGCTGATGGTTCAGGAGGGTAGGGAGGGATTCCAACCGCTCATCATCAAATACACAAACGGCAGACAGCTAGGTGCCTTCCCAATATCTATTCCACTTTCTTTCTTACTAATAGAACTCCAATTTTGTTAGGGGTGGCAACGTACAAAGGCAAAAGTATTGTACTTGCTTCAACAGCCTCTACTGCAACTAGAGGGTATCCAAGTGACACAGTTGGGCAACACATATGTAACAAGGGTTTCTGGAAAATATTTCACTTTTGTGACATGAGTGCTGTCCCTCTTCTTTTGCCATAGTCTCCTTCTTCTTCTCTTGAACGGGGATGTGATAGCTAGAGATATAGCAGCTATCATGTGAGAATGAGGCAATAAGCACAAGGAAGAAGCTAAGAAACATAGAGCAGCCATCTTGAGCAACAAGTATGAAAAAAAAGCTAAGAATCACAGAGATGCTGCCCTGGCAATTTTTAGTCACTGAACGAAAGCCAACAGCAAACCAACTTCTGTGAAGCAAATAAATCACTATTCTTTAAAACATTCTAGCTGAATAGGCTATTACTTACAGTAAAATACAGTCCTAACTGATAAGCATAAGAACAAGCACCGTGTATTCTGCTTGCTATTAACTACAGGAGCCAACAACTGACAAGTGACAGAAGCTGTGGCTACTTACACTTTCATTTTTTTGGAGGGTAGAATCTCATTGATCACAGGAGTAGCACATCTCTTGGCTTTCATTTTTACATGGTGTTTTTCTTTCTGTTCCAAATCCTTCTGAGCAGAGAGTCTAACAGATCTTCTGTGGTAGAGGAATTGACAAAATTTGTGTGAAATGAATACATCTATTACAGGTACATAAAGGTTCCTCAGAAATGTGAAAGTCTGTCAAACTGCAAAGGGCTATACAAAGTTTAGTGGGATCCTTTCCACTCTAAAAATCTAATTTCTCCTTGTCTTACTGATAGTTTTTGAAATTTCATCATAAAATATTGGTACTTAAATGCATTTTGGTGTTTACAATTAGACCTCAATAAAGCTGATTTTTTTTTTCTTTAAAGGCACTGGCAATCACCTAGTACAACTCCCTCCTTTTATAGGTAAAAGTAAGAAAAGATGTTACATAGCTAAATGCTGTCAGGCTTGAAATTAGATATCAGATCTCCTGGAAATTGACTAAGATATTTATTTTCTCCTTTTTCTTTTAGCCACACCCTCCCTTTCCATGTTAAACTGTAACACATACCAAAAAGTAAACAAAACAACAATTAAGTTAAATGATTACAAAGTGAAGACTCATGAAATCACCTCCTAGGCTAAGAAACAGAACACTGGAAGTAGCTGCTATCTTGACTTGTTTTATGGTAATCATTACTTTTTCTTTATCATTTTACTATATAAACATGCATTCCATAAACACAGTATATTCATTTGGACAGAAAACAAAAAACAAACAGAAAACTTTATATAACAAATCAGACTACTACAAGTATTTTTTTCTGTCTGGTTTATTTCACTCAACATTAGGTTTGTGAGGTTCAACCACGTTGATTCTTGTAGCTTTAATTCACTGATTGTCAATGCTGTCTAACATTTATTGTAGGAATGTACTGCTATTTACCCAGTCTACTGTTGATTCTGTATGTCTCTCAGTGCACATGTTGCTGTTGGGTATGTTAAGTCATAAGATTGCTAGGTCACAGGACATTGGTTATGTCAACTGAAGTTGTCTCCAAAGTGCTTATACCACTTTATGCTTACACTGGCAAGATTATAAGAGTCTGCTTTGTTCTACATCCTCCTGAACATTTGGTATTGTCAGATGATTTAATTTTAGCCATATTAGTTGGTATGTAGTAGAACCTCATTGTGGTTTTAATTTGCTTTTCCCTGATTACCAGTAAGACTGAGCAACTTTTCATGTTTATTGGTCACTTGGTTATCCTCTTTCATAAAGTGCTAGTTCAAGTCTCTTGCTTGTTTTCTACTGAGTTGTCAATCCTTTTCTAATTGATCAGTAAGAATTCTTTATGTACTACGAATATGAACCCTTTGTAGATTTTATGTGTTACAAATATTTCTCCCACTGTGGGGGTAGGATTTTTACTCTCTTTATGGTATCATTTGATTAGATAAATGTGCTCAAATACATCAAACTCCATCCCCATTATGGCCAGGGCTTTGCTGTGTGTATCCAATTTAAGAAATCTTTCCTTATTCCAAGGTCATGAAGATATATTTTCCTATACTTCCTTATACGAGTTTTTTCTTTTTTTCCCCCTGCTTTATTTCCCAACCCGCACCCCCTCCCAACCCCCCCGCCGCCGGTACATAGTTGTCTATCTTAGTTGCAGGTCCTTCTAGTTGTGCGATGTGGGACACCGCCTCAACGTGGTCTGACGAGCGGTGCCATGTCCGCATCCAGGATCCAAACCCTGGGCCGCCGCAGCGGAGCGCGCGAACTTAGGCACGGAGCCGGCCCCTTCCTTATACGAGTTTTAGCTTTCATATTTAGATCTACAATCCCTCTAGAACTCTTTTCTATGGAGTGAGGTAGGGGCCAAGCTTCATTTTGTTCTATTTAGATATCCATTGTCCAAGCATTATTTTTTGAAGGGTGGGGAGTGCGGGGCGGGGGGGGACGACATTCTTTCCCCATAGGTCTGTAGTACCACCTTTGTCATATATCTCCATATACTGGAGAGTGAGTTACTCTTTGATTCCACTACTGTCATTGATCCTTAAGTAATACACAAAGCTTTAATTTCTGTAGCTTTATAAAATGCCTTGATATCTAATAGACACTTGAAAAGTATCTTGGTTATTCTTGGACTTTTGCATTTCTGCATAAATTTTGGCATCAACTTATCAATGTCCAAAATGAAAACCATTGGGATTTTTATGGGTATTGCACTGAATCTCCAGATCAGTTAGGAAGAATTGACATCTTTACACTATTGAGTCTCCCAATCCATGAATATGGTATATCCTGCCATTTATTTAGATTTTGTTTAATTTCTCACACTTCCTGTATAGAAGTCCTAAACACTATAAGAGATTATTTGATTTTCAAATTTTTATGCTATTGCATAGAGTACCTAATTTTCAAATCTTTATTATGGAGAATTTCAAACATATTAAAAAACGAAGAGAATAATATAATAAGCTGCCAGGTACTCATCATTCAGCTTCAAAAATTATCAACTCATAGCCAATCATGTATCAATTTTCCCTTTATCATTCCCCTAGATTTTGAAGCAAATCCCAAATTTCATATCTTTTAATTGCAAATATTTTCATATTAATCCCCAAAAGAAAGTAGTCATAAAAAAAATATGGAGTAATGAAGAGTGAATTCATCAGGCAAATCTACCTGCATTTTACTACAAAATGCATACAAAATAGAAAAAAATGACTATTTGAAGGGACTGGAAAAAGTAACCAAAAGCAGGCAGAAAGCAGAAGAACGTGAATCCATGAAAAACAGCAACTGCAAATGATAAGAATTATGAGTTAGTAGCTTTTTTGCCTGAAGGTGTTCCCCAAATGTGGCAGCTCCAGCAGCAGAAAACTTCAGTCTCACTTGCTATGGATAACAGAAGATAGAATCAAGGCTAGGACAGCAGCTGGAAATCTAGGTGGAAAATTCTGGAAGTGAAAGATGCACAGAAAAGGTGTCACCCAAAATCTGAACAAAAACTCCACAAATTCTTGCTTGACTGCTAAACTATGCATGTTTAAGAGAGACCTAGGGGGCGCAACGAAAAAGCAAGCAGAATCTCGTGAGCTATCCATCCTTAAAAGATATTACTGCAGGACTGGCCCAGTAGCATAGTGGTTAAGTTCACGCTCTGCTTTGGTGGCCCAGGGTTCACAGGTTCAGATCCCTGGTGCAGACCTAGCACCACTTACCAAGTCATGCCGTGGCAGCATCCCACATAAAATAGAGGAAGACTGGCACAGATGTTAGCTCAGTGACAATCTTCCCCAAGCAAAAAGAGGAGGATTGGTAACAGATCTTAGCTCAGGGCCAATCTTCCTCACAGAAAAAAAAAGAGAGAGAGAGAGAGAGACATTACTGCACTAGGAAGACTAGTGAGTTTGCTGCTTTTTTTATTAAGTGAGTCCCCAATGTGTATACAGTAGGATGGCACAAAGCTAAAGTCTACTAGCTTGAGATGTCAGAAGACAAACATCAGGGCTGGCAAAATACCTGGAAATTTAGAGGCAAAACTCCACAAGCAAGAGAACCACAGAGAGAATGAACACTTAAACCTGAGTATAAACTCTACTCAAAATCTTGGCTGACCACGAAACTTCACAGGCACAGGGGAGACTTCAGGAAGCCAGAATGAAAAAACGGCAGATATATGAATGGCCAATAATCACATGAAAATATGACTGATATCATCAGTCATCAGAAAAATGCAAATGAAAAACACAATGAAATATCATTAGAAAGACTGGTAATACCGAGTGTTGGTAAGGATATGGAGCAACAAACTCTTATATTGCTACTGGGAATGTATAATGGTACAGTCACTTTGGAAAACATTCTGGCTGTTTCTTATAAACATAAACTTTACAGTACGGCCCAGCAATTCCATTCCTAGGTATTTACCCAAGAGAAACACATGTCCTCCCAAAGACGTATAAGCAACTACTCATAGCAGCTTTATTCATAATAGCCCCAAACTGGAAACAACTCAAATGTCCATCAACCAGTGAATGGATTAAATATACTGTGGTATATCCATTCAATAGAATTTATTATCAGCAACAAAAAGAAATAAAATACTAACACATGCGATGAGATATGGATGAATCTCAAAAGCACACGCCAAGTAAAAGAAGTCAAATATAAAAGAGTACATACTATATAATTCCATTTATAAAAATACCTAGAACAGGCAAAGTTAATCTATCGTGACAGAAATCAGAACAGTGGTTGCCTCTGGGTGGGAGAGTGAGAAGGCAGAAAGAGCTGTAAGGATTGACTGTAAAAGGGTAGGGATGAGGGAAATTTCTGAGGTGATGGAAATGTTCTGTATATTTTGATTGTTATGGGTGCATGGTGGTATACATTTGTCAAAACTAATCAGACTGTACACAAGATCTGTACATTTTACTATATGCAAATTATACCCCAATAAAATTAGTTAATTTTAAAAAGCAGACTGGGAATCATAAAAATTAGAAAGAAGGCAAAGCATATGAAGACATGACCATTTTGGACCATTACTTAAATTCAACATACAATGAAGTTATAAAGTCAAGAGAATTACTTGGTGTCTTTAGGGAGAAATGGCTAAGGGATGAGATTCCAAAAACTAAAACATGTATTTGTATTAAAGCAACACCTCCATGGAAAAATTATTACTACAGACTACAGCCTTGTTAATGCTTAACTATTCTGTGTCAAACAAGTTTTGGCCATCTTTTAGCCTACCCATGGAAACTATGTGAAAATAGAACAGTAGGGAATTTGTATGATTATCTACACTTCCTAGTCCATCCGCTGTTCCTTTCTAGATTACGTATCTTTGGACTAAGATAAATATCAGATCTGAGACAAGTGGCACTAATGTTTTTTACCTCTTATTACGCATTCCCATAATGCAGTATCATTTAAAAAGTACTGTCACATATCATCTTATTTGGATCTTTCTTATAGTAAGCCTGAGAAATATGATTATTCTCAGTAAACTGAAGTTTTTGAGTGGTAGATGTACCTGCCTTCAAAACAAAACAAAAAACCACTCACTGTGGCTGGTTAAGTGGTGTACTGGTCAAGTTTGGTGCATTCTGCTTCGGCAGCCCAGGTTCATGGGTTAGGATCCCAGGCACAGACCTACACCACTTGTCAGCCACGCTGTGGTGGTGACCCACATATGAAGTAGAGGAAGATTGGCACAGATGTTAGCTCAGAGCTAATCTTCCTCAACAAAAAAAATAATTAAGAAAAAAACCATTCAGGCCTTCTGACTCTCAGAGCACCTGGTTTCCTGCCATACCATCATTTCCAAAAAGCATTCCAGAATTCGGTTAGGATGAGGGACAATTTTATACATATATAAAATGGAGATGCCAAGACACTAACACTTTTTTGTATTCTGAAGGAATCTGTAGGATACTGATTCGCTTTTCCATAGGTCTCACTTCAAACTCTAAACATGGAACAGAAATCATAGAATCAACCAATAGCAATCTCTTAAGATTCCTGTGATGTATACCTAGCTGGTTGAAATTTCATAAATTCTTTGATTAAAATGAGCTTCTTTACCAGAAAAGATTAGAAAAAGCTTGCATAATACCATCCTCAAAAGTTGATATCCTTGTGGCAGCATGAGCCTTTGCAAAGGATAACTTCATCACTTCTGAGCAATAATAAATACTCTGCCATTCCTCTTCCTTGAGGATATTCTAGGTGACACTAAAGTGTAAAGCAATAAACTGTCCTGCAATTTAAACATGATGGTGGTGGGAATTATTAGACGGCAGAAGTTTTAAAAAACCTAATTTGAATAGATAAGCTTTTGATTAGTGCCTTGTGAAGGCAACTAATATTAAGATTGACAGCTCTCAAACACTGTGTTTTTATTATCAAAAAGAGGATACTGATGCAAAATGCAACAAAGACATGAGATGTTCTGAGATCGCTAGTGCCAAGATTGCAGCTTAACCCACACATCTTTCCATTTGTTCATTCATCAAGTATTTATTCAGCTTCTGCTCCTGCAGGACACTGTTAGGCACTAGGGATATATGACACTTGCCCTTATAAAGTTTACCGACAACCTATAAACAGGGGAAAAAAATCTGTCAAAATCCACATGAATAAATGTAAAATTACAACCCATGTTGATGGTGCAAACAGCAAGGGCTTTGGAACCAAGCTGATCAGTTTGAATCCTGGCTCTAAAATAGACTTGGCTTGGGCAAGCAACTTAGTACCCCTGAGCCCTTGTCTGTAAATTAAGCATATAACCTACAACTCACACATGTTATGAAGATTAAATAAGGTGACATAAAGAGTCTACAAAAGATGAGACAAAGTAGGTGCTCTGTTCAGTTTGAACATTATTTATATAACCACCACTTTTGAGCCCCAAAACAATCTTACCTCTGAGGCTGGGCTGGAATATTTTTTGATGTAGCTCCCTCGACTTCCAGGGAAGAACAAGCATTTGATGGAATCGACTGTTCCACCAGATTTTCTTTTTCTGCCTCTTTGTAGTAAGTGTTGTCAACTGTAGGACAGCAAAAACTAGTCAGCACTCAAATCCCAAGGAAATAAGTTGGAGATGAGAGACACATCTATATATATGTGACTTAATAGAGAATTCTAGGTTAACAATTTTATCTATGTGTGTATGTCTGTATATATAGCCATCCTAAGCAGTGGAACCTTTAGTTCCAGTGGAATCTTACACAAAAGACCAATTTATAAAATCTACTTTGGTTGAAGCAGAAATGAAGTATCCAGGGCCCTGCCTATTTGTCAGCCTAAGAAACTATCTCAGAAAAAAAAATACCAAACATTTCCTCATGACATTTTATTTATTTATTTTTTTTAGATTTTATTTTTCCTTTTTCTCCCCAAAGTGCCTCTGGTACATAGTTGTATATTTTTAGTTGTGGGTCCTTCTAGTTGTGGCATGTGGGATGCCGCCTCAGCATGGCTTGATGAGCAGTGCCATGTCCACGCCCAGGATGTGAACCGGTGAAACCCTGGGCCGCTAAAGTGGAGCGTGGGAACTTAACCACTCAGCCACGGGCCGGCCCCTCCTCACGACATTTTAAAAAGATGAAATTCTGGGGCTGGCCCAGTGGCGCAAGTGGTTAAGAGCTCATGTTCTGCTTCAGCGGCCCGGGGTTCGCTGGTTCGGATCCTGGGTACGGACCTATGCACCGCTTGTCAAGCCATGCTGTGGCAGGCACCCCACATAAAATAGAGGAAGATGGGCACGGATGTGAGCTCAGGGCCAGTCTTTCTCAGCAAAAAGAGGAGGATCAGCCTCAGATGTTAGCTCAGGACTAATCTTCCCCCCCCCCCAAAAAAAGAAAGATAAAATTCTGAAATTTTCCATAGAGAAAAAGAAGTCACCTAAGATGTAAGGAAAACAGGATAAGCTGAACTCCTCATCAGCAACACAGAATGATAGAAGATGAAAGAACAATGCCTTCAAAGTAGCCAAGAAAAAAATTTTTTAATCTACAGTTCTATATTAAGTCAAACTTTCAATCGTATACGAAGGCAGAACAGAGCCATTTTCAAACATGTGAGAACTCCAAGTTCTCTTCTCCTGCACCTAATCTAAGGAAGTTCCCTAAGGATGTACTCCTGCAAAATGAAGTACAAATGAAAGAATATAAGTAAGAAGACATAAGATCCAGGAAACTAGGCAGCAAAGATATGAAGGAAAATAATGCCCTCCAAAAAAACACAGCAGTTATATTTCCAAGGATCATTGTCCAATATGAAGCAAGCTAAGTATGACAAAAATTTAAGTAATTGACAAAGTTTAAAGAAAAGAGAATCTACCTGACCTCGCTGGCAGGATCATCTTTATGTCGCCCAGGGGCTGTGACAATGGAACTGAGGAGAACCAAGCAGAACTGAGAAGGAATGCAGTTGCATCACACTAACTGACCGGGCATTGAACAATATTTACATAATCATAAAAACGTAAATATTTCTCATATAATCATTTTATCAGGCATTATGGGTGTAACCACCAGTTCAACTTAAAACAGCAAGCGTTAAAAGATGTAGCCTTTGAGAAAGGGGACTGGTAATAGGGGTGGGAAGGGGAAGGAGATATTTTATCAAAAAGTATTCTGATGATACCATGGCCATCATGAAATAGAAACAGAAAAAAGTGCTAAGAGAATAATAAAAAGGAACAATCAAGTAAAGACTTCATGGAGGAAATAGCATTTGATGGTATAGCTTATAAACTGAGCGTTGATAAAAGATGAAAACTCCAACCAGATAAAGGAGAAGAAAAGTCAGGCCATGAAAACACATTTCATGTATTATTTATTCCAGAGAACAATCATTTGGCTCATTCTCTAAAGAAATTTTTTTTCTGGAGGGGAGAAAAAGACATAGAAATAAAAAAATGATGGTATATTATGTCAAGGCTACAATAGAGGCGCTTATCCCAATTAAAAGGCAAAGATAATTATATTAAACTAAAAAAACCAGAACAAACTATATCCTGCCTACAAAAAATACACTTAAAATATAAAGACACATCATGCTAACACTAATCAAAAGAAAGCTGGAGTGCCCATATTAATATCAGACAAAGCAGATTTCAGAACAAAGAATATCATCAGAGATAAAGAAGATCATTTCAAAATGATAAAGAGGTCAATTCCTCAAGATGACAAAACAACCTAAATATTTATGTATCTAATGAGAAATGCTTCAAAATACTTCATGTATTACAAACTACAAGGAGAAATAGACAAATCCATAATTATAGTCTGAAATTTCAATACCTCTCTCTCTAACAGAGGGAATAAGTTGACAGAAAAATCAGTAATATAGTAGGCATAAATAATATATAAGTGAATATGCGTGGCTGTATTCCAATAAAACTTCATTTACAAAAATATGTTCTGCTCAACTCATCAAGATGTAACAATTATAAACATATATGTACCTAACAACAGAGTCCCAGATACATGAAAGAACAACGGAAAAAACTGAAGGGAGAAATAGATAATTCAACAATAATCAGTGAAGACTTCAATATCCCCACTTTCAATAATGGATAGAACAATTAGATATAAGATCAATAAGGAAATAGAAGACTTGAGCAACACAATCAACCAACTTGATCCAAATTACATTTATGTAACTCTCCACCCAATGACAGCAGGATACATATTCTTTTGAAGTGTACACAAAATATTTACCAATCAGACCATATTCTGGGCCATAAAACAAGTCTCAATACATTGAAAAGGATTCAAGTCACACAGGTATGTTCTTTGACCACAGTGGAATTAAATCCCTCAAGAAATCAATAACAGAAAAGATTTCTGGAACCCCCTGCCCAAATATTTGGAAATTAAATACATTTCTAAGTAACACAATAGGTAACTTGCAACTAATAGATAAATAAGTCCTGGAGATCAAAGATCTCAAAAGGGAAATTAAAAGTATTTCGAGTAGAAAGAAAATGAAAACACAGCACATCAAATTTGTGGGATACCACTAAAGCAGTACTTAGGGAGGAATTTATAGCAGTAAACACATTAAAAAAGAAAGATCTCAAATCAATGACTTCAGTTGCCACGGTGAGAAACTGAAAAAAAAAAAAGCATATTAGACGCAAATTAAGTAGAAGGGGAATAACAAAGATCAGAATGGAAACCAATGAAACAGGAAACAGAAAAACAGGAAAAAAAAAAAAATCAATGAAACCAAAAGCTAGTTCTGTGAGATTAATAAACATTGATAAATCTCTAGCCAGACTGATTAGGAAAATAAAGAGTCAACACAAATTACCAACATCATGAATGAGAGAAGTGACACCACTACAGAATCTATAAATATTAAAAGGATAATAAGGAAACATTATAAATCACGTTTTGCCTATAAATTCAACAAGTTAGATGAAATGGACAAATTACCAAAGCTAGCAAAAGCTCCCTCCAGAAGAAACAGATCATCTATATCTGTTAAAGAAAGTGAATTTGTAGTCAAAAACCTTCCTACAAAGAAAACTCCAGACCCAGATGTCTCCACTGGTGAATTCTACCAAGGATTTAAGAAAGATATAATATCAATTCTACACAAACTCTTCCAGAAAAATGAAGAAAAGGGAATATTTATAGAGTAAGGCCAGCATTACTCTATCAAAATCAAACAAAAGCATCACAAGAATGGAAAAATACAGAATGATATCCCTCATGAATAACAGAGGCAGAAATTCTTAACAAAAATGTAGCAAACTGAACCTAAAAATACATAAAAAGAAAAACACCATCATGACCAATTGGAGTTCATCCCAGAAATACAAGGTTGGCTTAACATTGGAAAATCAGTGTAACTCAACATATTAATAGACTGGAAAAAGAATCATATAAATCATCTCAATATATGCAGAAAACGCATTTGACAAAATCTAGCATCTATTACTGATAAAAATTATCAGCAAAACAGGAATAGAAGGGAACTTTCTCAGCCTGATAAAGGGTATCTATGAGAAAACTACAGTTAACACCATACTTAATGGTGGAAGCCTGAATGCTTTTGCCCTAAGATCAGGAATAAAACAAGCACGTCTACTCTCTCTACTCCCATCCAACATCCTACTAAACGTTCTAGTCAGTGCAATAAGCAAGAAAAAGAAATAAAAGGCATATTCGCAGATGACGGGATCATCTATGTAGAAATCTGATGGAATCTACAAAAAAGCTACTAAAGCTAATAAATGAGTTTAGAAGGTTGGAGGATAGGGGCCGGCCTGGTGGCATAGGGGTTAACTTTGTGTCCTCCGCTTCAGCGGCCTGGGGTTTGTGGGTTCAGATCCCAGGCGCAGACCTACACACCACTCGTCAAGCCATGCTCTGGTGGCATCCCACATACAAAATAGATGAAGATTGGCACAGATGTTAGGTCAGCAACAATTTTCCTCAAGCAAAAAGAGGAAGATTGACAATAAGATGCTAGCTCAGGGCCAATCTTCCTCACCAAAGGGAAAAAAAAGAAGAAGAAGAAAAGAAGGTTGCAGGATAAAAGATCAATATATAAAAATTAATTTTATTTCTTTGTATTAGCAACATAGTAGGAAAATGAAATTAAAATAGAGGTATGAGGGCCAGCCCCTATGGCCTAGTGGTTTAAGTTCAGCATGCTCCACTTCTGTGGGCTGGGTTCAGTTCCCAGGCATGGAATCACACTATTCATCTGTCACTGGCCATGCTGTGGTGGCAGCTCACATAAAAAAGCAAGAGGCAGATCAGCAACAGATGTTAGCTCAGGATGCATCTTCCTCAGAAAAAAAAAAAGAGGTATGAAGAGCACTCTAAGAACACAAATAAGAGGAATTAGAGAAAAAAGAATATTTGAGCTGGACCTTGAATGATGAGTAGGAACTTTTCAGTTAGAGTAAGGGTATTCTAGGCAGATTGAACAGCACTAATAGACAGGTGGGAATGTGCCCTAAGAACATAAAGACTCTGAGGAGTCTAAGGAGCATGCATATAAGCAGTGTGCATGGTCTTTGTCACAGAATAGGCCTAGCAGAGGTCTCTTGCTTTGGGGCCTACTGTTAACAAAACAGCCTTAAAAAGAAAGTGGTCCAGAAAAACTACGTAACATTACAACCCCCGTTTCAATTCAAGAAGAGCACAAAGACCATCAAACCAACAGAAAATCTGCCACACTTAATGAACTGATGAAATTCACCCAAGAATACAGTGCTCAGGCCACAGGTCACAGGCATTCCATGCTCATCAAGTAAAACATGCCACACAGCTCTAATCCCTCGTACAAAAAAGATGGATGCAAAAGTTCAGGGTCTTTGTCCAGATCCTGAATCCAACAGATATCATCTGTACTCATGAATTATTTCAAAGTCAGCCCAGCTGCTCAGACTCTGCAAACTAGAGAGGTCCACTGAAAACACAGCTATTTCCCTGATATGGCTCCTCCAGTTAATAGTGTAACTGAGGTCAATTTCAGATTTACCCATAAGAGGAATTTTCAAATGCTCTAAATCGATTGTAGTGGTGGTTACACAACAACTCTATGAATACACTATAAAAAAACATGAAAGGTACACTTTAGGTGAATTGTATACATGAATTATATATAAATATAGCTGTTATTTCGAGAAAAAACCATTTTCAAGGATTTATGACCTCTTAAACAATGCTTCTTTTGTTCTGACCAAATAGACAATATCCTGCAGATTTAGTAACCACCAGTTTAAATGTCATCATCTTTTAAAATCAGATACATGACTCAAAGAATTCTTGTACAATGGCAAGCAGTACATTCTTCTCTCCTGCTCTTTTGTTTCCCAGCCAGACCCAGGTTAGGTTACATTAAATCTTGTCATGAAAAGAAAACAGCTATGTTTCTGGCAATGAAATTCTATGTTAGCTTAAGTTTCAAGAAATTTAACAAAAAAAAAGTGTAGCACATCATTAGTTGCACCTTCACCATGAAATAGATTAGCCCATTTCACCAATAATAAACCAAAGGATACAGCATTCAGGTAATTCCTCAGATCCCTCAGGCAGGCTCCTAGTTCCATCATTCTGCCAAGGAGCTTTTTTTAAAGATGTTCTTTCTTACCTGGTCTCAAAGGTGTGACAATAGCTTGCTGAGGATTAGCCTTCCTCAGCGGAGTTTTGCCCTGAAAAAGCCCTCTTGTCCCGTTCTTCCCAGGAAATTTATTCTCCAAATTGGCCTTCTCCTCTGTGAAAAGGTAAGAGCATTGTCATCTAACAATCAGCAAGGAAGCAAAATAAATCAGGGCCGCGCGCTTAAAACGCGGCCTTAAAGCCCCTACCGGGGCTTCTAACTTCTAACTCATTTGGCAAAGGAAATGAGTACACATTATACATCAGAGATAGAGACTGTAAAAACTCTCACTAAAACATTGGCAACACTGAATAATGTATTCTAGAAGAGGAGGAGTGCAGACTCTGCTTTGTAAACAGCTCCTTATCTTTGCCTGATACACGTTCAGGATCATACAAGTGCGAGCTGGCCTTATCCACCACCTAATACATCATGTTCCTCTCAAATCAAACTGTAGCCACCAAGATCTACAGGACTTACAAGGGACACCTTATAGTCTATTTGAGGTGAGGTTCTTTCTCAGCTGGGGTGGTAAGAGGGGAGTGGAGGGTGTGTGAGGACAGAATAGAACCAGGCTCTCTCAAGGATTTTTACCTTAGGTTAAAGTCAGCTGTGCCTGAAAGTCAGCACAAAGCAGAGAAATGTCTCTTCTACCAACAGCCTACTGATAGAAGCTTCAAGAATGCAGTGAGCCCCAGGAATAACACTGTGCATATACACTGATTGCAACTGTGTAAAAAGATGTGATTAGGGGCTGGCCCAGTGGCACAGCGGTTAAGTGCACACGTTCCACTTCAGTGGCCTGGGGTTCGCCAGTTCGGATCCTGGGTGCAGACATGGCACTGCTTGGCAAGCCATGCTGTGGTAGGCATTCCACATATAAAGTGGAGGAAGATGGGCACGGATGTTAGCTCAGGGCTAGTCTTCCTCAGCAAAAAGAGAAGGATTGGCAGCAGCAGTTAGCTCAGGGCTAATCTTCCTCAAAAGAAAAAAAAAGGTGATTATTTGGAAGAAAATTAGAAAGTAATATATTAGAACTAAGGTGGTTTTGAAAAAACAGTGGGACTTAATTTTTTTTCTTCCAAATTGTATTTAATAGTACTGTTATACTAATACAATAGTCCCCCCTTATCCATGGTTTCACATGCCACAGTTTCAGTTACCTGCAGTCAACCGCAGTTCAAAAATAATAAAATGGAAAATTCCAGAAATAAACAGTTCATAAGTTTTAAATTGCATGCTGTTCTGAATAGCATGATGAATCTTGCACAGTTCTGCTTTGTCCTGCCCAGGACATGAATCATCCCTTTGTATCCACTCTGTATTTGCCACCTTGGTTATTAAATCGACTATCGTGGTATCACAGTGCTTGCATCAAGTAACCCTTTTTATCTAATAATGGCCCCAAAGCACAAGAGAAGTGATGCTGGCAATTTGGATAGGCCAAAGAGAAGTTATTGTTGTTTATATATAAGTGAAAAGGTAAGAGCATCATCTAAACCATCAACAAGGAACGTATTCCCCAGGGATAAGGGGGGACTGCTGCATTTCCTCTTTTAGTTTTAAAAAACTTAGAAAAAGAGGTAGGCAGACAATCCAGCCTTTTCCTCAGGGTTTCAGTGAAGCAAGGGCATGGGGAAGACCACTATACGGCAGCTAGTCCTCTCATCCACACTTCCTCCTACACCACTGCCAACAGACCCCTCCTCTCAGAATCCCCACTGGATAACATTAAAGTCCTTTTCCAAGAGAATGGCATATGCCGTCACATCACATCACATTGACACTGCATCATAAGTGAAAAGCAGTTGCAATGGACTCATTTTTGTCCCCTATCACATACTGATTTCTCTTAATACGAGGATAAGGGGCCGGCCCCTCGGCCAAGTGGTTAAGTTTGCACACTCTGCTTTGGTGGCCCAGGGTCTCACCAGTTTGGATCCTGGGCGTGTACATGGCACCAGTCATCAGGCCATGCTAAGGCGGCGTCCCACATAACACAACTTAGAAGGACCTATAACTATGTACTGGGGGGCTCAGGGAGAAGAAAGGAAAAAAAAGATTGGCAACAGATGTTAGCTCAGGTGCCAATTTTTTTTAAGATTTTATTTTTCCTTTTTCTCCCCAAAGCCCCCCCCGGTACATAGTTGTATATTTTTAGTTGTGGATCCTTCTAGTTGGGGCATGTGGGATGCCGCCTCAGCGTGGCTTGATGAGCGGTGCCATGTCTGTGCCCAAGATCCAAACTGGTAAAACCCTGGGCTGCTGCAGCAGAGCACACGAACTTAACCACTCGGCCACGGGGCTGGCCCCTCAGGTGCCAATCCTTAAAAAAATAATAATAATAATGATAAGGAGGACGAGGACATAAGAAAGAATAAAATGAAGGGGCTCCAGCAGCTATTTGCCTGATACATCATTGGTCTGACATATTATTCCAAAGTAATATGACAACATAGGCATATGCTTATTTATTGTTGGCCTGGTGTCAGGGTTTATGCCATATTACATAAACCATCAGGCAATCCTACCTCTGTCTGGGGATTGGGTTCTGAGTAGCATAATCCCTCCATTTAAAAACGTATTGGGGAGGGGTAGCAAGAGGGAGGTGCGTGTAGTTACAAAAGGGCAACATTAGGATCCTTGTGATGCTAGAACTGTTCAATATCTTGACTGTGGTGGTGGATATACAAACCTACACAGGTGATAAAATTCATTCAATTCATTTCATTAATACACATAAACAAAAACGAGTACACATGAAACTAGAGAGATCTAAGATTGGTGAATTGTATCATTGTCAATATCCTAGGTGTAATATTACACTCTATGCCTAACGACAATAGAGCAAGTTTTTATGTGACTACCATCACTACAGACAGTCCTAGAGTTTCACTCAATGGAGTGTCATCTGGATTTTCCCATATGACCCTAAACCTTAAATATTTGTCATTCTTAACTCCAAAACAACATTGATTTGTACTGATAGTCCATTCCCCAAATACTGGGCATTTCAATTATTTCTATCATATCAAAGATGACAACGTATCTTCGTGCAGAAAGGAATTTATATTTCAGTTATTCTCTTACAATCTCTTCTATTTTTTAAAGGTCCTCAGAACAAAGCAAGACACTAACCCTTAAAATGGCCCGAGAAAGCAGATACTTACCAAACCAAGAATCTATGTTTTGGGTATCTTCCTCATCATCCAAAGATGTAAAATTGATGAAGTCCATGGGAGCATCATAGGAATAAGAGGTTTTAACTTGTGACATTGTGCCCCCCCTCGGCACAGAAGAGCAGGTTTTTCCCAGTATCCGTGTCACTCTTCTCGACAGGTCACCTTCTAAGGAAAGAAACGGTTCAGAAACTTGGCTGCACATTAACATACTGATTCTCTAGCAATTTCTTTGCTTTGACTATCACATTCGTAATTCTGAAAATCAAGTGGACAATATGCCTTACTTTTCAAATCAAACAAAAATCAGCTTTTCTTTTTTGGTAACTTAAAGACCCCTTGAGGTAAATATGCGAGAATTAGAAAGAGGCAAGGTTTGATGAGTACCTGCAACAACTGTGCTAGGTGTTTTCCATTTGTTATTTTCCCTCAATCTACCATTTTCTCATCTCTAGCCTCCCCTGCATCCAATTTACTCTCTCTCTGCCCTGAATTATCCAATTTATCAAGCACACCATTAAATTTTATACCTACCAACCAAAATCTTACTCATCATTCAAAATCCAATTCAATTCTCTATAAACTCTTTCCAATTTCCACCTATCACGCACAATTGTTGCCTCTCCAAAGCCATAGTGCTTTGTTTACCATCCAATTTTATATTAGTTACCTATGTAAATGTCTCTCCCAGTAGTCCGTAAGTTCCTGAAGACAAGGATGGATTTTACTCACTTGTGTATACCTCATCCATCAAGGTGCTCAGAACAATATCTCACACATACTAAGAGCTCAATACAGTTTTGCCAAGGATAGGTTTTCTTTCATTAGAAATATTTTCATAAAAATACTACTCTTGGGCATGAAGAAAAAGACTTTAAAAAATACATAAAAGGCACAACATGATTAGGTAAAAGAAATAAGTCAAAGATATGGGTCCATCCCTACTCCTAGGTACAAAGTTCCCCTCTCTCCTGTGGAAACCTGTGTAGGTTTAAAGTTAGCCTCCACTCTAGCCCTGTATGGTTAAAAAAAATAGCTGGAAGTAGTCTGGAAAAATAGCCCAGAGGCCACACTCACTGGCAAATAATTTCCCTGTGAAACCCAATGAGCCATTTGTCTTCATCCAGGGAACGACATGTACTTAAAGTATTCTGTATCTTGGAAGAGAAGCAGATACCAGTAATCACTTGCATACATGTTTATTCAATTAAGTACCTTTCTCTAAGCCCTTATTTTACTATAAAAATACATGCTCATTAAAAAAATTAGATGACAAAAAATTTTATAAAAACAATAGTAATCCACAATGCCACACTATTCCAGACTCTCTCTCTCTGTATATATACACACACACAAACTTTTTTTTCTAAATGGGATCATTGACATTTTGAATCAGCTTCACATATTGTGAGCATTTCCCATGTAGATAAATATAGACAAATCATCAATTGATGGCTGTATCATAATTTACTTATCTCCTATTTTTAGGCTTTTCCCAATATATATATATATTTTTTAAAGATTTTATTTTTCCTTTTTCTCCCCAAAGCCCCCCAGTGCATAGTTGTATATTCTTCGTTGTGGGTCCTTCTAGTTGTGGCATGTGGGACGCTGCCTTAGTGTGGCTTGACGAGCAGTGCCATGTCCGCACCCAGGATTCGAACCAACAAAACACTGGGCCACCTGCAGCTGAGCACGGGAACTTAACCACTCAGCCACGGGGCCAGCCCCCCAATATTTTTACTTTAAAGATACTACTGGGAGAATATCCTTGTAGCTCAATTTCCGTACACATCTATAATTCTTCCCTTAAGTTAAATTCTTAAAGATGGAATTGCTAGCTCTTGATACATACTGTGAAAAGGGTCCTCAGAAGAAGAGTAATATCCACTTAAATTACCAGGGAGGTGTGCCAGTTCCCTAAACCATCACCAATTCTGGGCACTAACAGTCCTCAGTGCTCATTTTCTCTGTACTGTACCACTATACCTATACTCTGAGATAAATCATAAGATTAGTTACACCCAACCTCATTGCTGCTCAGTGGTTTGGCCAACATTTCATTAGCTTCTCTCAGTGGACTGGAGTAATTCAGAAGGCACTTCAGTGCCTCAGAAACATTAGTTCTGACAAATATTTGGTTTACATAGTGACATCAATCTATACATCAGAGAACTTCACCTTGCCGTGGTCTCTCCTATGGACTCAGTGCAGCCAGCACTCCACAGATACCTTTATTACAATCCCAGCTGAGGTACTTGTAGAAACACGACATTTTGGAATTGGGAGGAATCTCAGATAATACCTAATTTTTGCAGTTTATAGATAAGGATTAATTAAAGCAAAAAGGGTCCTCCAAGATCACACAACAATATTACTAATGATCATAGTAAAAACAGTTACCAAAGACGCTTATGCATGCCAGGCACCATAAAGTACTAAATACATACTATTTCTAATGCTCTCAACAATCCTATAAAGCAGCGATTATTATCCCCATCATAGAAGAGGAAGCTGAAGGTAAGAGAGATTAAATGACTTGCCCAATATCACACAGTTACATAAAGGCAGAACTAGATTTAGAACTGAGGCTCCTGACTTCCGTACAATGTTCTTTCCACATCATTTTGCTCTCTCACTCTGTGAAGTAGAGAAGCATGTTAATGTAGTTAAGGCCTCTATTCGCACAGAAAATAGTACTGTATGTATTTCCAAGTAGATCCATTCTCCATTATCTGTTGCCCTGAACAGAGGATTCTTCACTATGCTCATTCTAAATTTTTCATTCTCCCCCATTTCTACTTTCATTATGCAACTTAACTCAGTAACCTATTACTAGCAGTCTACTCATATTATACACTTGCTAGTGGCCATAAGATGTGGGCTTGAGATCGGAGCTCCTTTCTCACTGATGTTCAAGGATGAGACTCTATGTCTCACACAAAAAGTAGATCTAGTCTCAACACAAAGGAATTTGAAATCTAGACAGGAGCTAAAATCCTATCACACTCAATAAATAAGATAAAATAGTATACAATATTTAAATTACATAGTATGAACTATAAGTAGAAAGAGAATTAGAGATTAACACAGCTTAAGTCAAGCCAAGATTAAATATTTTTCATTGAACATCATCAAAACAGTAGGAAGCACGCTATAACGAAAGTCACCTCCTAGATAGCCACCTTGCAAGCTTTGGAGTAGCCACGGACAGTTCTGGCCAATGACAATGAAGTTGGAATCTGCTGATGGATTCAAAGGAGAACGCTTAGTTTCCTGATACAGCTATCGCCCTTGTTCCTGCCCTTTCCCTTCACCTTTCTTCTTGCCTTGAAGGCAGATGTAATGGCTAGAGCTAGAGCAGCCATTGTACACACGGGTGGATAGCCAAGAGAATAAGAGACATTGGTCCTGACATCAATGAGCTACTGATCATTGATGATCAAATATCAGCAACCTCTACTTCCAGACAGTAATACTTTTTTTGTATAAGCCCTTATAGTCACATTTTCTGTCACTTATAGCCAAAAACAATCCCAACTAATATAGAAGCCCAGAATTCTAGCCCAGTCTCTGGCATTTACTAGATGTATATGACAACAGGCAAGTTACTCTACCTTTTTGGCTACCTACTTCCCACAAACAAATGACAAGGGATTTCAAGTGCCATGAAATACACTACCGTAAGATGTTATCACTGCCTTTTGACCTACTGATACCTTTCTTCTCCTTGACAACATTTGTATTCAAAGGATCCTCACAGAAAGATTCCCCAGCGACTGACAGTGGTTAAAATTCCCCTGCTACAAGGAGGAAGTTTTCCTGTTCTTGTGAACAAACATGCTGGAAGACATGGGAAAATTTTGGATTCCCATGATCTTAATGCCTAACCCAGGTCACTGGGAACACTTCCCAGGCAGGAATGTAATGAAGACAACTAAAGCTGGGGGAGGGAAGAGGCAAGAATGTAATACGCAGCAACCCCACTTAGCCTCCTAAAATCCATGATCCCACCAAAGCACGCTGCTGAAAACCACCTGGAAAGTATTCAAATTTAACCCCCTCACACTCTTTTTTCTTTTTTCAGTTATGGAGCTACACTGCTAGCCTCTTTGAAGGGCAATTTACATTTTTCTTTTTGATAGATCTTGTCAAATGTAGAAGTTTATCTTACAAATATGTATTTATGCATATGTTAAGTATAAGAAAGTTCACTATAGCATTGTTTATGAGCCAAAACACTGAAAACCCAAATTCCACCAATAGGAGATTGGTTGAATAACTATGGCACAACCATATAATAAAATATTACATAACTTTAATATACTGTAACTTTGCATATGTGATATGTACAGAATGAGCTCCAAGAGCTATTAAGTGAGAAAAGCAAAATGCGGAAGTGCATGCTTTCATTCATGTTAAAAAGAGAGAAAGGGGTAATATATACTCATATCTCCCTTTGTCCATACATAGACTACTGTGGAAGGAGACACAAAAGTATTAACAGTATTTGGGTCTGGGAAGAGAGCTGGGAATTCTGGGTCAGGGGAAGACTTTTCGCTATATGAACTTTTACATTCTTTGAATATGTTTTATTATATAAATGCATATCTTTTCAGTTTAAAGAACTAGTTAAGCAGTATTTATTTCCCCCTAAATCTATGTTTACAGTGCAGAAGTTACTGGGCTTTCTGGAATTTTTATTAAATATTCTTGATAATCCAGCAATAATTATTAAACCTCTTGATTTTTGGAAATAATGCTTCCATTTACATGTCTGTCAACTGGCTGCTAACTTCACTTATCAAATGCTACACATCCTCTTTCTTTTTTAATGTTTTTGTCTAAGAACAAAATGTTCCTGGGTATTGACTTAATAAAAAGGTATTTAAACTTAAAAAAGAAGTTAAAAATAATAGCTATTAATTACTGAATACTTATGACATGCCAGACACTGTTGGCAGTGTTTTACAAGTATTAACTCACCAAATCCTCACAATAATCCTATGAAGTAGGTACTGTTATTATCTTCACTTTACAGATGAGGAAACTGAGGCACAGAGAGATTTACTAGTTGTTCATGGTCACGCAGCTAAGAAGTAGTCAAGCCAGGACTTGAACTTAAGAGAGGCCCTAAAGGGTGTGTTCTCATCCAGTGCACTATCCACTGCCTCTCATATTTAGTTAAAAATAGATATGTATATAGATCAAGATCAAACGTCAAGGAGTAAGAGATAAAACCCATTTATGGATAATAACAACTTCCAAACACCGACTGTCTACTACTGTCCAAGCACCTTACCAGACACTTCACATAAATCATCTCACTTAAACTGCATTAACAATATAGAAGATAGATATCATCATTACCGTTTTACAAATAAGGAAGCAGGCTCCAAAAAGCTGAACTACTCTGAGATCATCAAGATGGGTAGCAGAGATGAGTTTTAAGACCAGATCTATAGGACTTTAAAATCTGGAGTCACTATAATATAGTTTTTCCATAAATATTCCGTGAAAAATGACATAGATAGGGGCTGGCCCCGTGGCCGAGTGGTTAAGCTCGCGCGCTCCGCTGCAGGCGACCCAGTGTTTCATTGGTTCAAATCCTGGGCGCGGACATGGTACTGCTTATCAAACCACGCTGAGGCAGCGTCCCACATGCCACAACTAGAAGGACCCACAATGAAAGAATATACAACTATGTACTGGGGGGCTTTGGGGAGAAAAAGGAAAAAAACAAAATCTTTAAAAAAAAAAATGACATAGATAACCAAATCATACTAACCTATTAGACAAATGCAAAAGTAAACTCTGCTCTATACAAAAACTAAGGCTCTCTGACAGGTTGTTCATAAAGAACACTTCGGAAAATTAAAAACTCTCTTCTAAATATACCGAGAAAGCTGAGCTCAATCTTCCCATAAAGTAAAACATCACACCTTAATTTCCCTTTTTTTAAGTTTGTACTCTTGCATATAAAGCTTTTGCTACATATAAGATGCAGCTTAGTGTGAACCTCTCAGTGGATATTCTAGAGTAGAAGAGACTGTGAAGAGGTCACTCAAGGACCAAAGGAGGGATGTCCTCTGAGGTCTAGAACTGCATCTGATTGGTAGAGGTTAAACGGTAATGGCTCAAACCTAAATACACCTAATCTTTATTTAGGTGAAATTTTAAAACCAAAATACTATTTTTTTAACAAAGCTTCTTTTGAGCTCTCTTTTGGCCTAATATGGCCAATTCAGGAGACAATACCCATCACCCCTACCCCCCCAAAAGGAAACAAATAAGTAACTAAATACATATCCACGAAGAAGTCTGACTCTCCTCACTAAACGGTGACAGCACAAATACATGAACAAAACCAAAAGTAACTACTGGGTTATGCCAGTTTCACCATCCTGCCTCTCCCACAAATAATAAATATCTGGATGTGAAACCTTCAAAAAATAAAAAGCACAAGGCCTAGTGGGAAATGGAACAGGTCAGGGCCAAGCCCAACTGTTTAATGAGAGAGCCCCAGCATGGCGGGAACTGGATGCCTTCCTGCACCCCTTAATCAAGATTGAATTTCTGTCAACAGGTCTCTCTAAAAAAAAAAAAAAAAAAAAAAAAAAAGCACATGCGTCAAACACATTCCCCTCCACAGATCAAGCTGCCAAGCAAGAGAATCAGCTTCACATTTCAAAATTATCTCAATCCACTATAGCTTCAGACTCCTAAAAAAACTAGAAACATTCTGAGTGAAGAAATAGCTCTTTCTGACCAATAATCCTACAACAGACCTGAGGAAAAAGCCTCTCTCATACATTACGAAGTAGTTAGGTTCCTTTTAAAACTGCCTATTAAGTGCCATCCATCATATCATATAGCTCATTTTTGTTTCCAAAAAACAAAGACTGAAAGGATATATATAAGTTCCTTCCCTTAAGAGACTCACAACTGAATGAGAATACAGACAATTATGATAGAGGGTGATCCTTGCTGGAAGGGGGATAAGCAAAGGGCACCATGGAAGTGCAGAGAAGGGGAGCAGGGTGAAGGAGGGTCAGGGAAGGCTTCCTGGGGGAAGTGACACCTTAAAGATACAGACAGACCTGCAGAGTTGCACAGGCTAAGAATGAATGTTGACTTTTCCTAGGGGAAGAGATCAATGGAAAGGGGAAATGAATGGAGGAAGAGTACACAACTGCGGAAGATTGCAGAAGCAGCAATGGAACCTGTTTCCACATTCATCTGAAATTAACCTCCATTGCCACGTCTCTCTTCACTCTCAAACCAAAAATAACTAGCCGTGACAAGCTCTATAAATCAAAAGGTGCAGGGGGGGGGGGGGGGAAGCTGCAAAAGGGTGCATTCTAAGCAGGGTCCAAACAGTGGACTAGCAGCTCCTAAGCAAAACAAAGACATTAGTGTGGTAGATGCTCTCGAGCAGCTCACTCTCCAGCTCATGAGCTGTGACTTGCCTATTTCTATTAGAGGAAAAATCAGGAATTAAGCACTTAGTAATGTGAGAGAATAACCAGAGTAAGTGAAGACTTTATTAATTAGAACCGTAGTCAGTTAAGATGGTCCCATCCTAGCAGTGCCATTTCCCCAGGGATACCCTCTCCTACTTTTACAAGGGATAGAGATCCTGTTACAAAACCACAAGTTAAATAGAGTTATTTTCATCTTACTCAGGGAGAAAACACCTACTTTTTTTTTTTTGTACATGAGGGATTAGCAGGAGTTAGTAAATGGCAAGATAATCCAGCGTGCAATTTTAACTGTTAATCAAAGTCACAAACTAAGTCTGAAGGAAGTTAATGGACTTTGTGTTTCCACATTTGTTTACTAACTTCTATGTTGAAATTGGATCTGTTTACAGAAACAGATCTATGAAGCTTCCAAAATTGGGTCAATTTAAAATCCAATGACAATCCCTCACTGTCCAAACACTCAGAAGTCAGCACAGGACACATGAACACTTGTTCTAATTCATCACTGTCCAGAAACCTCAAGCAAATATATTTTTCTATCATTTCTCTCCCAAACTAGTGAGTTTCATAGCACTCTTTCGTAAAGATTACGAACTCAGTTCTGCTGTATTTAATTTATCCATAGAACTCTATAAACAACAATCCACTCTTATGCCACCAATAGGACCTGGATAGAAATCAATGATGCTGTTCACCTCCAGGTCAAATAATGACAACGATCTTTGTAGACTACTAAAAGGAAATCTTTGTTTTATATCAAAATGTTCTGATGTTCTATTAGTAAGAAGCCGAAAGAGTTTGTAAGGGTTGACGGTGGGGCTGCAAGAGGTTACAATCCTACTCAAATCTCAATCACTCCATCTTGTAGAAATTTATGTCCTTCAAAAGGTATCTAGTTTGGGAAACAGACACACAAACACAAACCCAAGAACCTAAAAAAGTGATTATCTATGGGGCAGTAGGGAGTGAGGTAGACAGTGACAGGGTTGGAAGATTTTTTTAACTATAAATCTTTTAATATTATTTTATTTTTCTTTTTAAAGATTGTTTTTTAATTTTCCTTTTTCTCCCAAAGCCCCTGGGTACATAGTTGTATAGTTTTACTTGTGGGTCCTTCTAGTTGTGGCATGTGGGATGCCACCTCAGCATGGCTTGATGAGTGGTGGCACGTCTGCACCCAGGATTAGAACTGGCAAAACCCTAGGCTGCCGAAGCAGAGCGCAAGAACTTAACCACTCAGCCACGGGGCTGGCCCCTATATTATTTTGATTTCTGCACCATGTAAACATATTACATATTTTAAATATATATATTTGTGCCTTTGTGAATATACACTATTATGTAAATCAGCATAATTTTCTCTTGGAGCAGTTTGGCATTATGTATCAAAAGTCTTAAAAATACACATTCTTGGGGCCGGCCCGATGGCGCAGTGGTTAAGTGCGCACGTTCCGCTTTGGCGGCTCAGGGTTCGCTGGTTCGGATCCCGGATGCGGACATGGCACCACTTGGCAAGCCATGCTGTGGTAGGCGCCCCACATATAAAGTGGAGGAAGATGGGCACGGATGTTAGCTCAGGGCCAGTCTTCCTCAGCAAAAAGAGGAGGATCCGCAGCAGTTAGCTCAGGGCTAGTCTTCCAAAAAAAAAAAAAAAAAATATATATATATATATATGCACATTCTTCTTTACCAGTGGCAAAATACTACACTACAACCATATGATAGACTACCATAAGGCCATTAAAATTATGTTGTAAAAAAATTTAATGATGTGAAAAAATGTTCATAATCTAATTATTAAGTGGAAAAAAATGGTTTTTAGTATATGATTTTTTAAATCAAATATAGGCACAGACAAAAATTGGAAAGAAATCTATCAGAATACTAGCCATAGTTTATCTGAGAGGTGGGATAGTGGGTAATATTATTCTTTTGCTTTTCCATATAAAATAAATTTTCTTCCAAAATATGTGCTACTTTATAAAGATGTTAAAGTTATTTAAAAACTTTTGAAGCTGATATATTAATATTAATGTTCTCCTCATTCCTTTTTAATGTAATTTACCGTGGACACAGCCTTACCTGTGGTTTAATCAGTCTGTCAGTCCCCCTCACTACAGGCTTGACTCAAAGTTGCAATTTACTCTTTCACCTCTCTTCTGAAATCTTGAAGTCTAGCAAGTACTTCTTGTAAAGAATCTGAAAGAAGCAGAGAGGTGATGAAACAGGTTCAAGTTCTCTGTAGTTACAAAGGTTAACAGAGAACAGGAAGGGGCTAGAAAAGACCAAGGATGCCCACCCTCAAAACCCAAGAGTGCTTCTGAGAGCTAAGGTCTAAATGGCATGGATTGTCCCCAAACGCCAAACTTCTTAACAGATTGTTGTTTCACCAGTGTAAAAATGTTAAGGCCAGCCCGGTGGCATAGCGGTTAAGTTTCCACCTTGTGTTTCACAGGCCAGATCCCGGGTGCAGACCTACATACTGCTTGTCAAGCCATGCTGGGGCAGGTGTCCCACGTATAAAATAGAAGAATATGGACACGGATGTTGGCTCAGGGCCAGTATTCCTCAGCCGAAAAAAAAAAAAGAGGAAGATTGGTGAGAGATGTTAGCTCAGGACTAATCTTCCTCAAAAAAAAAAGTTCTTAAATTTTTTGGTGTACATTTGCTGTCTCCTGGTGTCTTTGATATTACATAAGCCCACTTTAAAGTAATCTTTTCAAAACCTGTAATTTAGGAACGCTGACACCAAGGGTGGTAGTATATACTTCTATCCTATTCAAACATCAGGACAAATAGTAGGCACTATTTGTGCCTACTTTTTAATAATTTAAAAAAGTAGAAACAGCATTAAAAAAAATTTCCAAAGTAAGCTCCCCCATACAATTTTTTCTTTTTCTTTTTTTTTTTTTTGAGGAAGATTAGCCCTGAGCTAACTACTGCCAGTCCTCCTCTTTTTGCTGAGGAAGCCTGGCCCTGAGCTAACATCCGTGCCCATCTTCCTCTAGCAGAACGTGCAAACTTAACCACTGCACCACGGGGCGGGCCCCTCCCCCATACAATTTTATACCTTCCTCACTAATCTTAATCCCCTTAATCAAGTTTCTCTGTGCAAACATACAAAAACAGAACCCCTTCCAGTTATCTATACTTTTTTCACAAAGTGAAAAAAGGAGACCCAGGAGAGGCTGAAAAAAAAAACATACAGGGGATATAGAACTCTGAACCTCTCCTGGTACCTAAACAAGAAATGAAGGACTTTCCCACATAATCCTGTCTCCTGGAGAAGCTTAACCATAGGATAAATAAACTTTATCAAGGTATAAGACTTAAGTATAAGGCTGGCCAAAATAACTCTATTTTATTTAAATAATTTTAAAATTTAAACAAATTTACCAACCTAACTGAATACATCCAGTTTTCCATACCTGCAATTTTATAGTCAATTAAGATAACGCCCTCCTGCTTATCCAATTCAACAGATATTTAGTGGGTGATTTCTGTGCACCAGGACTGTTCTAGTCCCTGTCTCACCAAACGCTGCTTATCGAGAGCCGGTTTGTGTCCCACCTGCTTCACAAAGCCACCCTTGCCTGTTCTAAGCCTCACTGACCTCCCTCACCTCTAAACTGCTAGGGCACTTACAATACTAAACAGTAGAGCACTCAGGTGCCAGATGCCATCATGTCTTGTTCTGATTGTCACTTGTCAGTTTGAATCAGTCTGTCATCCTCAAGCAAACCAGAAAACCCTTGAGTACATCACACATGTGTATACCCCCAGTATCTCACACCAATCAGAGCTCACAGTACACCCTCAAAGGTCAATTAATTAACTAAGTGAGCTGGGAGCCACAATAATTTTGATCCAAGAGTGACAAGACTGAACTGATCCACCTGAGAGTACTACTCCAAAGCAACCAAGGGCACTCAAGTTCCATTCAGGGGTGGCTCGACAGGGGGTGTGATCCACTGAGCCCACAACACAAGAATATCTTTATTACAGCAGCAAATAGTTTGATTTTTGACATGAGATGAGAGAGACAGATCCAAAGAAAAATCAGAGGATTTCAAGACAAGGCAAGGCTGAACCTGGAAGTACACCAAGCAACGACCTTACAGCAAAATCAGTACAGCACTCAGATGCTGTCTTGTCCTAAGGAGGACCAATTTGGGGGAAGTCCTTGGTATTTAACTACTATAATAGAAAATTGTATGTGAGAAAAAAAACCCATATATCAGGAAAATAGGGGGTGCAAAACAATCCTACCATATGATAATCTGATTTACACTTTTCCTTCCCTCTCCAATCTATAAATGTTATAAATAATAGTAAATTAGGCAATAATACCTAGTGATTGGATACAAAAGGGAAGGGCTGAGCAGATGTGGATAAAACAGAATGAATTCAAAATCGCGAATAGAAAGACAACTCCAAGCGGCATTAAACTCTCCCTCTATTATGTTCTCATTCCACCTCACTGACCTTTCTATCTCACACAAAGGTTCTGAAATGTAGTTGTCTGTGACCACATCTGTTTTCCTCCACAAACGCCACACTTCTTGAGGGCGGGGCTACCGTTTCGACCATTTCTCGAAACAGGTCTACACTGCGGGCATCGGCTTCCCCTTCTACAACGGGGGGCTAGGAACAGCACCTACTTCGTTGGCTTGGTGTGAAAACTACTCGAGAAACGCACGCAGGTGCTTGGTTCATGGGTGCGTGGTAAGAACTATAATAACTGTCGTTGCCGTTATTATCTGCCCACAGCCTCCCACAACTCCTTCTTCCCGCTATTCCCCATGGTCGGCCTCCGCCTCCACCTCCACACAGCCCGCTAGACCCGCGCCCGACAGACTTCCAGGGAAAATCCTGTCGCGAAGAGAAGGGCGGCCCGAAGCCCGGCTCCCATTCCGCCCGCCAGGACGGCGTCCCAACCGCCAGAGAAGCCCGGGCCTAGAGGCGCAAACCCCGCCAAGGGCTTGGAGACGACCTCCGGCCGTTCAAAAATTAGAGAGAGGCAGCCCCGCGCCCCAGCTGCGCCGGTTTCTCCCCAAGGCTCACCTCACCACGGCTCTGACAACCGGGCGCCCGCAACACCAGCCGCGGGATTCATTCAGTACCGTTGAAAATTTGAAACCAGGCGCTCTAGTCGAACGCACCAATCAGGGTGCCGCAAATGGCCAATCCCAGCCTTCCGATTGGCCCTAGAGATCGCAGCGACGCCGGAAGTCAGGGCGACGGACAGGCAAACACCCGGCCCGGAAGGCTCCTGGGAAATGTAGTCTCACGCGGCTGCGTGAGCCCATTGGAACAACTCTAGTAAGGAAATTACTACAAAGCCCAGAATGCTCGGCTGCAAACCAATTGGAAAAGGTGGTACCAACTGAAGAGATGGGGGAGTTGATTTAGATAACAGAACGGTGCGCATCCTGAGCCTCCCTAAAACTTCCCCGAAAGAAAATAATTTATTTTATTATTTTATTATTCTCCATGTAGTTGTGCATCGTGCCTTAAATGTTCATAGGAATTCACTACGTTTTAACATGGAGTCCCCTGTATGAAACATAGACTCTCCCTCAGCTTCTCTACCAAACGTGAAGGAGTCTTTCAAACCTTTATCGCTTCCACACCCTGGTGTTACAGGCTTAGAAATGTGGTTTATTGGGTACTTCCTCCTCCGTTTTAATTCGGACTGGTCCACCCCTGGTTTTGTCATCATATTATGGAAGAGAAAAACAAAGGCTCAGAGAATTTGAGTAAATTTGTCCAAAATCACATAATAAGTTGAGGAAATGGGGTTTGAATTAAGAACGTCTGCTCCTATACATCATCAATAATAAATTACAAAATAAGAGCAAAAAAAAAATTGCTGTTCATAGTACCAACAAACACTACAAAGTTTTTTAAAAACCACAAGCCTAAGATTTTTATGGGAAAACTGCAAAACTTCGTCGAATAACTATAAAGATAATTAAATGAGGTTATAAATCTTATTAATGGATTGTTGTTAGTGCCCTTGAGTCCGTTGTGACTCCCTAGTGACTTTGTATACAGCAGAGTGGAACCCTGCTGAGTCTTTTTGCACCATACTCTGACCATCCCATCCTGTATCGGACAATGCTCGGCAGCTATTCATAGGGTTTTCTTGGCCAATTTTTTTGGAAGTGGGTGGTCAGGTCCTTCCTAATCTGGAAGCTCCACTGAAACCTGTCCACCATGGATGACCTTGCTAGTATTAGAAATACCGGATGGTATAGCTTTCAGCATCACAGCTGATGAGGATTTTAGGCTGGTTACTTTTAAAACTGCAGATGAGAAGCAGGCTCCGAGGACTGGAATTTTGCTTGCCCTTTTGAGAGACATTTGCATTTGTGAAGGAACGGGGGATGACCTTGTAGGGACCTGAAATTGGCCACCCCAGGATATGTCTCTTTGGCATCGGGATTGTTTGGGGCTGATTGCTTTTGATAAACTGGGACAGGGAAGGAGGCTCTGAGGAATGGAACTTGCCCTTGTTGGGACACATTTACGTTTGTAAGGTAAATCTCTGTCTGTAAAAGGTGCCTCCCTCTCTGTACCAGGAAGAAGAAGAGAGATGACCTTGTCCCTAGAAACTCTTAATGCGGAAGGCAAGAGTTTAAGTTGGTTGCTGTCTGGCAATCTCATGTAACTGATTTAGGGTGGTGGCTTCTAACCTTTCTAACCTTTACTTAATCTGATTTGATTCTTGTCTAAAAGTCGTGGGACCACCCAATGGCCAGACCCCACCTGCGCTGATACCATTTTAACTTTTTTCCATGTTCTTTCCTTTGTCTTGGTAAAGAGATGACTCACATACCCATGCCTTATAAAATTAGCCCTAACCCTCAACTCGGGGCAGCAGCAGGAGCTCTAACTGCCCGTGGGTGCTGTCCCCATGCACCAGCTCTGCCTGCCCATGGGTCCTGTCCCCATGCCAGCGGGGGCAGCAGAAGCGGCGGCAGCAGAAGCTCTGACTGCCCATGGGTCCTGTCCCCATGCTACACTATTCTCTAAATAAAAGAGCACTACTGCCAGATCTTGAGAGTCCAAGAAATCTTTCTTTCGACTCCTCGGCTCACCGACCCCGCATCAACAGCAACATGCAGCTGACATGGTATGACAACAGATAGGCAGACAGTGTGGTACCCTGATGGAGAAACAAACACTGGCTGCTGCCTTGAGAGCACCACTTAACCACTACACCACCAGGGCTGGCTATTAGTGGATGGGGAGCTCCAATGTTGCAAAGATGTTAATTCTCTATATTAAAAGCTCAAGGCAACTCCAATGAAAATCTGAATAGGTTTTGTCATGGAACTTACAGAGTTGATTATAAAATTCATATGGAAGAGGAAAAGCACAAGAAGTGGCATCTGATTTTTGAAAAATAATAGGGGGAAATTGCCATACCAGATCTCATAAACAGTAACATATTATGAAATTATAGGGGCCGGCCAGTGACGCAGTGGTTAAGTTTGCACATTCCACTTCGGCACCCCAGGTTCACCAGTTTGGATCCCAGGTGCGCTTGGCAAGCCATGCCATGGTAGATGTCCCACATATAAAGTGGAGGAAGATGGGCACGGATGTTAGCTCAGAGCCAGTCTTCCTCAGCAAAAAGAAGAGGATTGCCAGCAGATGTTAGCTCAGGGGCAATCTTCCTCAAAAAAAAAAAAAGAAAGAAAGAAAGAAATTATGTTACTTTTTAAAGTATGGTTAATTGACTCCATGAGTATACAATCAGCAAAATTCAGGCAGGAAAACTCCACAGGACAAAAGGTGTCATTTCTTCAAAATATAAACGGTAGGGGCCGGCCAGGTGGTGCAGAGGTTAAATGCACACATTCTGCTTGGTGGCCTGGGGTTCACTGGCCCGGATCCCAGGTGCAGACATGGCACTGCTTGCAAGCCATGCTCTGGTAGGCGTCCCACATATAAAGTAGAGGAAGAAGGGCACGGATGTTAGCTCAGGGCCAGTCTTCCTCAAAAAAATATATATATAAAAACTGCAAGGGGTTTTTTTGTTTGTGTAATTTTTAAAAACTTTTTATGTTTTAGAGATACATATAGAAATGGTAGATATGAAATGACTCTACAGTTTGCTTCAAAATACTCAGGAGTATGCATGGGAGGGAAGTGGGTGGGAGAATAGATGAGACAAGATCAGCCACAAATTGCTAATGGTCGAAGCTGAGTGACAGGTTCATGATACATACACACACACATATGCTCTTACATGCATTTGAAATTTTCCACAGAGTTTTTTTTTTAAGTAGGGTATTGCCATGGAAATTTTTTTAAAACAACAAAAAAATCAGAAGAGTGTAAGAGTCCAGAAACAGACCCATGTATATCAAAGTTTAGTAAATGCTGAGTAGAATTTCAAATCAGATGGAGACAACAAATAACGGAGTTAGGACATTTGCTTTTCATTTGGGGGAAATATTGTGTTAGATTTTTATTCCACATCATGTACAAAAACAAATTTCAGATGGATAAAAACTGTCAAAATATTTTTTAAAATTAAAAATGTTTGCATTTTAGAAGAATATGTTTATGATGCTAGAGTAGGAATTTTTTTTTAAAAAAAGATTTTAATTTCCCTTTTTCTCCCCAAAGCTGCCGGGTACATTGCTGTGTATTTTTAGTTGTGGGTCCTTCTAGTTGTGGCATGTGGGATGCCACCTCAGCATGGCTTGATGAGTGGTGCCATGTCCGCACCCAGGATCCAAACCAGTGAAACCCTGGGCCACTGAAGTGGAGCGGGCAAACTTAACCACTTGGCCATGGGGCTGGCCCTGGGAGTAAGAAATTTTTTTTTTTGAGGAAGATTAGCTCTGAGCTAACTACTGCCAATCTTTCTCTTTTTGCTGAGGAAGACTGGCCCTGAGCTAACATCCATGCCCATCTTCTCTACTTTATATGTGGGACGCCTACCACAGCATGGCTTGCCAAGCAGTGCCATGTCCGCACCCGGGATCCAAACCGGGAAACCCCGGGCGCTGAGAAGTGGCACTTAACCGCTGCGCCACTGGGCCAGACCAGAAATTTTTAAGTAAGGCATAAGGAGAAAACTAAGACGTAAAGGAAAAGACTGACCAAGCCAAAATTTTAATAATCTATTTGACAAAAGAAAACCAAACAAGCCTGAGGGGTGAAATATTTCCAACACACATAACAAAGGATTAGAACCCAGAATGTAAAGAAACAAAAATCTCCTATAAATCAGGGAGAAAAGGACAAAAACTCAATGGGAAAAATAAGCAATTCTTAGAAACAAAATTGGCCATCAAACCCATGGAAAGATGCTTGGTCTCATCAGTAATAAGGGAAATTTAAACAAAGACGTACCATTTTTCACCCATCAGATTGACCAAAATTACAAGTTTGACAGTATCAAGGATTCACAAGGTAACTCAACAGGTGGGAGGACAGACGACTTTGCGAATTTACAGGGAAACTTGGCAACATGTAGCAAAGTGTCAAACATATATGCCCTGTGACCTAGGACTTGTATTTCTAGATTTAGCTCCAAGAGACATACTCATCCACTTTCACGCAGGGGCACAATCACTGCAGCATTTGTTGAGTGCCTACTGTGTGTCAGTTGCTGTGCTAAGTGTGGAGATAGAGCAGTGAAAAGACAGACAAAATCTCTGTCCTCTGATATAGGGTATTAGGAGGTGATAAATGCAAAGCCATTTGCTCTCCAGCCCCTGAAGTTTGGTGTCAATTGGAGGAGGAAGGCGGGGGGGGGGGGGGGGGGGGGGGGGGGGGCGGGGGACGGACGACAGAGACAAAGGGAGGGCAGGGTGAGCCTGGGCTGTGGCTGCGCACTTTCAGTAGATACACCACCCAACCACCAGACATGTGCAGGGTGGAGGTGGGGATGGCTCCATTTGTGTTAGGAGGGAAGGGGCATCAGAGGCGGGCTGTGTCCAGGACCTACTAAGCAGAAGGCACTCAGCGAGAGCGAGTGAATGAATGAAGCAACGCCAGGAGGCCAGGCTGTGTGCAAGGACTTCTCGAGTCCTTCCAAATGAACAAGAGGGGAGCCTGGTCCAAGGGATTCCTCTCCTGTCATTCCTTGTGGCTCTGTTACTTTCTAGGCAGAGTCTCAAGTTCCTTTTCTTCATGAATGGGTGACTGCGAGGTCTGAAATCACTGACTCACTGACGTGGAATTTTAGAGCCAGAAGGAAGTCATTACACCTGGTCCGCTGTACCCACCATTTCACCTACCACTGTTTGGGCCTTATCCATGCGAAAGGGGTTCGAAACTTTCAATAGGATAGTTCAGGGACACTTGGGCAAAGACCTAAAGAAGATGAAGGAGTGAGCCATGCAGATATCTGAAGGAAGAGTGTTGCAGGCAGAGGGAACAGCAAGTGCGAAGGTAGGAGCATAGCAGGCATGTTTTAGAAATAGCTAGGAAGTCAGGGTGGCTGGATCAAATGGTTGTCCTTGTGGAAGAGAGTATCAGGTGATGAGGCTAGAGATATTCTGGGCCAGGATGCAGACCAACTGGGCCATTGTAAAGACGTTGACCTTGGCTCTGAATTAGGCGGGAGTCCTGGGAGTGTTTTGAGTATCGATTTATTCTGATTTTAATGGGATAATTCTGGCTGCTGTGCTGAAAACAAAGAGAAGGGGAACAAAAGTGGAAATAGGGAAATCAATTAGTAGCTGTTGCACTGCAGTCGAGAGAAATTGGAAACCACCTAAATGTCCATAAGTAGGGGGCTATTTCAATAAACTGTCTTAGAATGGACTACTAAGCATCTGTTCAAAAGGAGTTCGATAGATCTGGACTGACAAGGAGCTATCTTTGAGACACATTTTTCAGTTAAAAAACAAATTACTGATTGATATAAATTCATTGTGAAACCATCGTGTTTTTTTAAAATATGTAAAACAATGCTCCACTTGCCCTGTGGGTGTGTACAAGTAATAACACTTATCTGGCCCTTACCGTATGCCAGGCCCTGTTTTAAGTACTTTACACATCTTAACTCATTTCATCCTAACAATAACCCTATTAGGTAGGTAATGTTAGCATTTCCATTTTATAGATTGAGGAACTTGAGGCTCAGAGAGGTTAGACAACTTTTTCAAGGTCACACAGCTTGTATGTCACAGAGCCAGGATGTGAACTCAGGAGAGCCAGCTCCAGAGGCCAGGCTCTTAACCAGTGCCCCTACCTGACCTAGACATGGATGTATATATAGAGAGAAAGGCATGGAAGAATTCACAACAAACTGACAAGTGTGGAAACTTCAGAGGGGAGGAAGTAAACTGGACTCGTTAACAGAAGGATAGACAATTTGAGCTCTATCTTTCATAGTTTTTTAAAAAGAATGCAGCCATGTGTTATTTGTGCGATTTGAATTTATTATTTTTATAATGGAAGTCTGGTAGGGGAGGAAAGTCTGCAAAAAAGGGAGGAGGAAGAGTCAGTGAGGTCGAAAGTTGTTCAGGCTCTTCAAGCTCTATTTTTAAAAAGTGAGAGAGAAGGAAAGAACCAACTTCTCCCCCTGCCCCTTCCGAATCGGCTCTTTCACCCTGAGTCAGTCTCTCCACCGCCTAACCAGGGAGCCCCCAGGCCAGAAGCCTGAACCTGCCTTCCAGCTTGGTGGAGGCCTGCTCCTTCCTGAGAACAGACGCCAGCCCATCTTTGGCTGTGGGTGGTGACGTAACTCTTAGATGCCTCCAGGCAAGGTGGCTGCGATCAGCCACCAAGACACTCCCCTGAAGAAGGTTGCAGGCGTGAGCCACTGGTGACAGCCATCGAAAGGATCCCTGGGGAAGGGGGCACCTCGGTCGTCCACAGTTCCCATCCACCCAAGCACAGGGGTCTCCTGGTCTCTTCCTTCTGACTGATGTGGGATCCGTTTGCGGGAAGGATTACAGAAACTTTAGCACACTGTGGTTGAAAGCAATAGACTGTAGGAAACAACCCACATGTCCGCCAGCTGATGAATGGATCAATAAAATACGGTAAATCCATACAATGGAGTGGTATTCTTTAATAAAAGGAACGAAGTACTGATGCACACCACAGCAGGGATGAACCTGAAACATTATGCTAAGTAAAAGGAGCCAGACTCAAAAGGACAAATACTGTATGATTCCGTTTATATGAAACTTCCAGAATAGGCAAATCCAGAGACAGAAAGTAGATCAGTGGTTTGCGGGGGCTAGGGGTGGAGGGTATGGAGAGTGACTGCTAATGCAGGGGTTTCTTTTGAATAAGCTCATGTAAGGTCAGTGGTAGCCAGGCTCGAGTGGGGCCTTGGTCTTCTTCTGGGAGTAGGAAGAAGGGAATCCCTTGAAATTCCACCCTCTGCATTTACAGTGGGCACTGGCTTGGTGCCTCGGCCAGGGTGCTTTAATACCTGAGACTTTTTCTATTTAAAAAAAAATTTTTTTTTTAAAGATTGGCACCTGAGCTAACAACTGTTGCCAATCTTCTTTTTCTTTTTTGCTTTTTCTCCCCAAATGCCCCCAGTACATAGTTGTATATTTTAGTTGTGGGTCCTTCTAGCCATGCCATGCGGGATGCCGCCTCAGTATGGCCTGATGAGCAATGCCATGTCCACACCCAGGATCTGAACCTGTGAAACACTGGGCCACCAAAGCAGAGCGCACGAACTTAACCACTCAGCCACGGGGCCGGCCCTAAAAATGCTTTTAAATTACAAAAATAATACATATGTATGACAGAGTGCAAGTATATGTTAGGTGCTGAGCATTCATGACTTCATTTAATCATTGCAGAACCCTTACCAGGTAGGTCCTATTGTTTCCGATTTCCAGATGAAAAAACTGAGGCTCCAGAGAGACGACATGACTTGCCCAAGGTCACACAGCACAGTTAAGATTTGCAGCCAGACCTGTGTGGGTTCATAAACATATATGAAGCGAAAAGTGAAAACGTTCTACTCCTCCCACCACACCCCATCGCCAGTCCCACTCCTCACTTTAAAACCGAGAGCTAAATAGTGTGTATCCTGCAGAGATCTACTAACGCAAACACAAGCCCTAGTACCGCTGTATCTATACAGGCACGAATATGTGTTTTTATATTTCTATATATGTGTGCTTGTTTATATAGTTTTATATTTCTCATTTCAAAAGTAATGACACCTGGGGGCCGGCCCCATGGCCGAGTGGTTAAGTTCGCGAGCTCTGCTTTGGCGGCCCAGGGTTCCGCCAGTTTGAATCCTGGTGAGGACATGGCCCTGCTCATCAAGCCATGCTGAGGTGGCATCCCACATGCCACAACCAGAAGGACCCACAGCTAAAAATACACAACTGTGTACCAGGGGGCTTTGGGAGAAAAAGGAAAAATAAAATCTCTAAAAAAAAAAGTAATGACATCTTATTTGTAATATTTGGAAAATAATAAGGAAGAAAGAAAAAATAACTATAACATAGCCTTTAGAGGCAACATCTCCACTATTAACACTTGAGTATATTTCCTTCTGGACTTTTAAAAATAGGTTTTATTAGTATTGAGTAATACATACAGATACACAAATAGATATATATATACATACATATATATGTAAAATGTATGAAAGGTATGAAGAATAATGAGGCAACAAATTCTGTGTACATGTGTGCAATTCAGTTTAATAAGAACATTTCCAGAGAGAGTGACGTCAGCATCGTGGTGGAGTGAGTTGTCCCATTTTTCTCTCCTCTTGAAGTTACAACTAAAAGATTCCCTACACAACACAACACAACATTTCCATTACCTTGCAAGCTCCCAATTATCCTGTTCCCCGGTTCATCTTGTACCCTCCCCTGTTAATGTGTAATAGCTACCTTGGATTTTGTGTTTGTTATTCCCTTACATTTCTTTACAATTTTACCACATAGGTGTATATCCTTATATTAGTTATTTATTGCTGCAGAACAGATTACCCCCAAATTTAACTTAAAATTATAAACATTTATGGGGCCAGCCTGGTGCGCAGTGGTTAAGTTCGCACGTTCTGCTTCGGCGGCCCAGGGTTCGCTAGTTTGGATCCCGGGTGCAGACATGGCACCGATTGGCAAGCCACGCTGTGGTAGGCGTCCCACACAGAACGTGGAGGAAGATGGGCATGGATGTTAGCTCAGGACCAGTCTTCCTCAGCAAAAAGAGGAGGATTGGCAGCAGATGTTAGCTCGGGGCTAATCTTCCACACACAAAAATAATAATAATAAACACTTATTATCTCATAAGTTTCTGAGGGTCAGGAATCCAACTTAATGGAGTGGTTCTGCCTCGGGGTCTCAAATAAGGTTGTAGTCAAGTTGTTGGCTGTTCTCATCTGAAGGCTTGACTGGGGCAGCAGGAGCCTCACATGACAGTTAGCAGGAAGCTTCATATCCTCACCACACACGGGCCTCTCCAGAGGGCTGCTCACGACGTGGTAGCTGACTACCCCCAGAGCGAGCGACGAGAGGGAGAAAGAGAGAGGTAACCCTAGTCTTGGAAGTGACATACCATCATCTCTGCCATTTGCTATCAGTCACACAGCACAACTCTGGTACAATGTGGGAGAGGACTACACAAGGGTGTAAATACCAGGAGGCAGGGATCTGGGGGGGCATCTTGGAGAAGCTGGCTACCACAAACCCTCAACAGTATGTTGATTAGTTTTGCCTGTTTTCAAACTATATATAAAGGGAATCATACTGCACTATTCTTTTGCACTTTTTTCATGCAAAGTATTTCTGAGATTCTTTCATGCTGTGTGTAGCTAAATCCACTTATTTTCTCACTATATCATATTACTGTGTATAAACATACTATTATTTGTTTAACCCTTCTGCTATAATGGACACTTGGGTAGTTTCCAAATTTTTGCTGTCACAAGTAGTAATGCTACAAACATTCTTATATCTATGTCTTGCATGTGTGCAAGAGTTATTTTAGGGCAAATATCAAAGAATAGAATTGCTGGGTCATAGGTCGTGGTCATCTTCAACTCTATTAGGTAACAATAAATTTTTTCCAAAGTTTTCACGTTCTTGGTCCACTCTTGATTTGACCAGATTTTTTCATTTTTGCCATCTGGTGGGTGTGAAATGGTATCCCACTGAGTTTAATTTGCACTTTCCGTGATACCTAGTGAGGTTAAGGATCTTTTCAGGTTTATTAACCACTCTGGTTCTGTTCCTCTTTAGCATCTGTGCAAAGGTCTTTTCCATTTTTCTTGTGTCTTTATCATATTAATTTCCCAGCCTTTTTCCTATGCATGGTATTTAGAGTTGAGATCACGTCACACATCTAATTAGTATATTTTTCTATTCTTTCTTTTCTTTTCTTCTTTTTTTTTTTTTGAGGATGATTAGCCCTGAGCTAACTACTGCCAGTCCTCCTCTTTTTGCTGAGGAAGCCTGGCCCTGAGCTCACATCCATGCCCATCTTCCTCTACTTTATATGTGGGATGCCTATCACAGCATGGCTTGCCAAACGGTGCCATGTCTGCACCCGGGATCCGAAACGGTGAACCCCGGGCCGCTGAAGTGGAACGTGTGCACTTAACTGCTGCACCACTGGGCCGGCCCCATGTATACTTTTATTTTCACTTAACATTACACTATAAGCATTTCCGCATCATCTAAATCTCAGCAAATGTTTTTAAATAGTGTTTTCCAGTTTAAAAAAAAATAGTCATGTTAGATGATACAGAAAAGTATAAAAAATAAAATAAAATCATTCATAATTTAACTACCCAGCAATAATCACCTTTGTGCAGTCTATAATTCCTTCTACTATATTTTGCATGTAAATGTACATTTTTAATAAATTAGAATAATTCTCAACAAACCTATTTTTTTACAAAGTGTTATGTTTTGAGCATTTTCCCATATCATTAAATATTCCTCAATTACAATTTTAATGTGTGAATTTAACGCATGTAAACCATCACTCTATTTGTTGAACTTCTCAGTTTTAATTCTTCTTTCCTGTATTATAAATAACCTTGCACAAAACATCTCCCTGGATAAATCTTTGGCTGCATTTCACTTCTTAAATTAGATTCCAATCAAAGGCCATTTCTCAATGATCTTTCCAGAGTTGTTTTTAAGGCTCTTGATAAATATTGTAAATTCCTCTCCCAAAAGACTCTCTCCATCTTTCCAGAATATAAACTTCTTTACGTCCTTTCTGTACAAAAGCTTTCCTCCAGTGCCTCTTTAGTGTCCTGCACACTCAAATACACATTCACATTGTCTCCTCTGCCACACTCCCCTCTCAGCCATGCCAGTTTATTTCCAGGACACACCATGGGCTCTCACATTAAACCTCCATGCCTTTGTTCAGGTGGTGTCTTCCACCTAAAATGCCCCTTACCTCCTTTCTTTCCCAAGCAAAACCCTATTCTCCTTTTAAGGGCCAGTTCAGTAAAGCCCATGTCTCTGGGCAGAGTTCATCTGCCCTCTGCTGGGCTCCCAAAGCATGCCATAGACTTCCATAAGGGTAATTTTCACCTTCAAATAATTGTGGCACACAGCAAATCTTGTCCTGCTCCAGTTTAAAACCCTTCCATGGAACATAACAGAAAGTTCAGAAATTGACCCAAGTACACCTGGGAATGTAGATGATGATAATGGAGACGTTTCAAATGAGTTGGGAAAAGATAATAATATTCAGATAATTGGGTAGGAATTTGGAAAAATTTTTCAGATTTTGCTCTCACACCTTACACCAAAGTGAATTTATGATGGAACAAGGATTAAAATGTAAAATATGAAACCATGTAAAAACTAGTGGCAAACAGAGAATTATTTGTATAATATCAAACTGGAGAGGGTCTTCCTAAGAATGACCTAGAACCCAGAAGCCACAAAGGAAAAGACTGATAAATTAAAACATACAAAATAAAAGTTTTTCCATGGTAATAAATAATAAATTGGAAAATTGTTTACAACTTATATGTAGAAAAAAAGGATAAAAATTCCTGTAAATCAATGGGGAAAAAGTTCATCAGAAAGACCAACTGAAAAAAGGGCAAATGAAATGAACATAAAATTCACCAGGACAAAATATCCCCCCCCGAAAAAGACTCGTAAGTGTGAAAAATTGCTCAATTTCACCTTTTTTTTTTTTTTTTTTGGCGAGGAAGATTGTCACTGAGCTAAGATCTGTGCCCATCTTCCTCTATTTTATAGGTGGGACACCATCACAGCATGGCTTGACGAGCAGTGCATAGGTCTGCAACTGGGATCTGAACTTGCAAATCCTGGGCTGCCAAAGCAGAGCGTGCAAACTTAACCACTACACCAGCAGGCTGGCCTTCAATTTCACTCTTAATAAAAAGAAATGAAAATGAAAGTGGCTCTCAGTTTTTATCTATCTGATGAGCAAGGATAAAAAGGTTTGATGACACTCTGTACTGTTCAGGATGTGGGGAAATCGGCACTCTCATATTTTATTGGTGGGAGAACAAACTGATACAACTCTTATGTAAAGCATTGTGCCAATATCCATTAAAACAAAACAAAAACAAATTCATATACTCATTTGTTGGTAATTCCACTTCCAGGGATTTACCTAACAGATAAACTCCTACATGCAAAACAACGAATGGACAAGTTATAACCTTATTTGTAATAAGAAAGGATTGGAAACTACCTAAGTGTTCCCGAATAGGGGATTGGGCCAGGAAATTATGGCATGTTCTTATAAAGTTGTGCAGTAATTTAAAAAATTGAGAGCTCAGGGAAAAAGCAAGATGTAGAAGTGTTTATAGCAAGCCACCATTTGTGTAAAACATTTATACACATAAATGTGTTGTGAATACAGCAACCATCTCTGAAAGGCTACAGAAATGATGACCTCTGTGAGGGAACTTGGGGGTGGGAAGAAGACCCACCGTTTCATCCCAGGCTCTTTGGTATATTTTTAATATTCAGTGTTCCTGTATACGTAGCTATTTTTAGTCAATTAAATGAACATAAAATAAAACACCTTTCAATGTTTAGAATCAAGTCCAACTCACTTCCATGGTCAGCTTTCCAACTTCCTCTCACACTGTATTTGCCATCCCTCACTACCTTCCAGTCACACTGCTTCTCCTTCAGCTTCTGGAACATGCCAAGGTCTTCCTGCCTCAGGACATTTGGCACAAGCTGTTCCCTCTGCCTACGCTGATGTTCTCTAGGCTCCTTCCATGAGTTGGCATTTTCTTTTCTTTAGAAATTTTAAAAAAATGTACAGCTTTTTTTTTTCCCCTTTGGCTAGGAAAGGTTCACCCTGAGCTGTTGCCAATCTTCTTCTCTCTCTCTTTTTTCTTGTTTTTTTTTCCTCCCCAAAGCCCCAGTATATAGTTGCATATTGTAGTTGTAAGTCCTTCTAGTTCTTCTATGTGAGCCCCCACCGGAGCATGGCTACTGACAGATGGGTGGTGTGTTTCGGCCCCAGGGGAACCAAACCGGGGTGTATGGAAATTTAACCACTAGGCCACCAGGGCTGGGTCAAGTTGGCATTTTCTGATACTTCAAATCTTGGGTTCTACGTCATCTCTTCAAAGAGACCATCCTTGGCTACCCTGCATAAACAACTGTTGAGAAAATGCCTCTCTCTCACTGGGCAGGGAGGGTGGGCTCACCTCCCTGACCACTCAGTCTAAAACAGCGCCTCTCCCTTCACCCTCTTCATGACAATACCCTGATCTACTTTCTTTATAGCACTAGTCACTATGTGAAATTGCCTTGTTCCTGTATCGTCTTAGTTGTTTACTGTCTCTCTCCATCTCAAGGGTTTGTCTCCATGAAAGCAGGGACCATGTCTTGTCTTGTTCCTAACTCTACCTTCAGCAACCCAAACAATACACATTTGCTGAATAAATTTATGCAGCATATACTACGGACTGTGCACTCTTCTATGGACTTTACAAATAACTCTTTTAATCCTCAAATAACCCAGTGAGGGAGGCTGGTTTTTACCCATTTTAGAATTAAGGAAACTGAGGCACACAGCAGTTGAGGAACCTGCCCAACTAGCAGAGTTGGAATCCCAGACACAAGGTGGTTAGCCACAATGCGATGCTTTTTCGACATATAAACTGACCGGTGGATGAAATTGACTGATTAAATGAATGAATGAATGGGTATGTGAATGTAAACGTGGATTTTTTTTGCGTCTCCGGAATCCCCCAGCTCTACCGCAAGGGGGCGCTCTCTCCCAGGTCTTGCCGCTGGTCCTCAAGGCGCGCACTCCCTTTGCGTCTCGGGCTCGCGCGCGCTGCCGCGGCACCGGAAGTGACTGAGCTTGCAAGTTCCCCCGGTCTGTTCAGGGGAAACTGAGGCCGGCTCGTGCGGAAGAGACAGCGCGAGTCGTCAGCCAGGTAGGCCGGCCTGGGTCCGCGGCGCGGAACTCGGCCGTGAAGAGCCCTCGCGTCTGGAAACGACTTGGCCGATGAAGGGGGGATGTGGCCCCCCACGGCTGGCGGGGCTCGCAGGTGAGAGCGCCGCCTCCCCTGTGCGTGGCAGGCGGTGCGCCCAATGGGAGCCCTGCCGTTCCGCTTCTGTGCCGTCTGGGCTCGCTGATTGGCTCCGCCTGGGCGGGCCGCCGGGGGCGAGACCCCTCCTCCCAGAAAGGTCTAGGGGGCGCCCCTGAGGGAGAGCGGTTGCCTAGCAACGGGGCGGTGGCCCGGCGGGTACCCGGCCTAGCGCGCGCGCGAAGCCGCGAGGCCGCAGCCCACCCACTCCGGGCTCCGGAGAGGTGCAGCCCCCGGCCCCCGAGCCCTCCCGGGGGCGCCAGGAAGCTGCTTTGGGCCCGCTCCCAGGAAAACGTGGTCTCAGCCGTGGGGGGCCCAGAGCAGGCCTCGACCCCTCTCCCTGACCGGAGGAGAGGCCCGGCGCCTCATCCTCAGCCGGTCTTTGTGCAGGGTGCCGGCGGCCATTGTGTCCGTGCGGGGAATGGAGGACCCGGCAATCCCCCACTGCCACCGCCACGTCCAGGGCCTTTGGGGAATTCAGAGAAAACCGGCGGCGTTTCTGGGGGGTCCCCGGCCTTCAGCCTCCCAGAAAGGCCCGGCGATGGCCTTTCCGAAGTCAGACCGCAGATCCGAGGCAGCTTCCCCCTCCCTCCGTCCCTCATCGAGACCTTGAGCCCCATTGAGAAGTCCCTTCAGGGTTTCGGAAGCCTCACTCTGGGCTGGTACTTAAATAGGAAAGAAAGAAAGAAAAAACCCTAAACCCCAGACCAGCCACCTCTAGGAGAGTTCTCCTGCCTCCCAGTAGGAGGCGGAGAGCCAAGGGGCGTGCAAGAGCGAGGGGGCTGGGCTCCCTCGGGTGGCAGGAGGCCGCGGCTGCGAGCGGCCGCCCTCGATCTGGGCGATGGAGGAGGAAGCAGGCGAGGCGGCCGGTTCCTGAGCGTCGTAATTCCTGTGTCGCCTTCTGGGCTCCCTGCCTGTTGGGTCGCATGATCCTTCCAGCCGCTGCTTTTTTTGCCAGCCACCGCGAGGCCGGCTGAGTTACCGGCATCCCGGCTGCCACCTTCTCTTCCTGACCTGTGATACAAAAGATCTTCCGGGGGCTGCACCTGCCTGCCGTCGCCTGAGAGGGATTTGAATGTAGGTTGTGCGGAGGCGGGGGTGGGGGACCGACTGCCCGGGGAGTGACTTTCCGAGGAAGGCATTTCGGAGAAAAAGAGGCGGCTGGGGTTAAAAAGGCCGGTGTGATGATTCAGAGCCCGCTGGTGCTTTCAATTTGACTTCATTGAAGTCTCCTGGAAGCTAGACCCAGACCTTGATGAGAGCCACAAAGAAACCAGTTCTGGTACCTGGAGGGGGAATGGGATGTTGTAGGGTAAATGGCATGCACATTAATTTTTTTTTTCCCTGAAGCTCTTTCTCTCCCTTCAGAACCTTATCTTGGCTTTGGATCTCCGAAGAGAACCACTGAGCAGAGACCAGACTCTGTGAGTGAGCAGGTGTTTTGGACAATGGACTGGTGGAGCCCATCCCTATTATAAAAATGTCTCAGAGCAACCGGGAGCTGGTGGTTGACTTTCTCTCCTACAAGCTTTCCCAGAAAGGATACAACTGGAGTCAGTTTAGTGACGTGGAAGAGAACAGAACTGAGGCCCCAGAAGGGACTGAATCAGAGATGGAGACCCCCAGTGCCATCAATGGCAACCCATCCTGGCACCTGGCGGACAGCCCCACGGGGAATGGAGCCACTGGCCACAGCAGCAGCTTGGATGCCCGGGAAGTGATCCCCATGGCAGCAGTGAAGCAAGCGCTGAGGGAGGCAGGCGATGAGTTTGAACTGAGGTACCGGCGGGCATTCAGCGACCTGACATCCCAGCTCCACATCACCCCAGGGACAGCATATCAGAGCTTTGAGCAGGTAGTGAATGAACTCTTCCGGGATGGGGTGAACTGGGGTCGCATTGTGGCCTTTTTCTCCTTCGGTGGGGCACTGTGCGTGGAAAGCGTAGACAAGGAGATGCAGGTATTGGTGAGTCGGATCGCAACCTGGATGGCCACTTACCTGAATGACCACCTAGAGCCTTGGATCCAAGAGAACGGCGGCTGGGTAAGGACCACGCCCCTTGTGTATTCCTTTTGCTTGGCCTCTGGTCAGAGAGGTTCCCCAACAGTCTCTACCCTGTAGCTCTTTCTGTTGTGCTGGGTGATTATTGGAGATGTTGTTTCTTAAGGAGATGTGAGTGGCCTCATTGCACAGCAAGAGGTTAACTGTTGTGAAATACGGATGACCTAGATCTTGAAGGACCAGGCATCTTTCATTCTGGTCACCCTCATGACCCCACTCTTTCATACTTGCGTTCCAGTTTCTCAGCAGAGGAAAACAGCCTCTGTGTTCGTTTGGCTCAAAACCTTTGAGAGTGGGAAGTTAGTCCGGTGTTCCCCTCCCCTTGATATACAGGCCTATCATGCAAAGGGGGATGAGTATAATGCCTGGAGAAGGCAGTGAGCATCAGTGACCCACAAGCCCCTCCAGTCTTACTCCCCAGGGATGTCAGTCCTGTCCTGGGCTTCCCTCCCCCAAGTCAAGTTCCCTTTATTTCAGGGTTTGCACACAGGGTACTCTCCTCTCAGAACAGGGCATGGCCAAGCAGGAGATCCCCCTGGCTTGGATGGCCGAGGATGGCCTGATTTTAGGGCAGTGTTAGCTGTGCCAGTGGGCCAGTTGTGTTTGTGCTGCGCCCCTATGTTCATTTGCTGTAAAGTGTGCAACTTTCTGCATGGTTGGCCTGTTTGCGGAGCTCTTGCTGTGTCACGCATTAAGCTCGGGGACTTTGCACCTCACTGCCTGGGGTCGGTTGGGGAGCTCCAGCTGTTCCGCCTGTTGCTTTCCGGCCAGGGCCCTGGGGCCTCTTCACCAAGCACCGTTTGCTGGCAAAGCAAGAACCTGGTCTGTGGGCCTCTGTGGGACATTGAGATTCAGTCACAGACTTAGGAACCAAACTGACACACGGGTGTGAGTCATGTAACTAGCTGTGTGACCTTGGACAGGCCAGTTTACCTTAAGCCTCAGTTTCTTCCACTAAAAAAATGTGGCAAGCCCTCCTTGCCTTGCAGAGTCTTGTCAGTCTTGTTGCTAACATGAGCACAGTGACTGACACCAGCAAGTTTTGCTGTAGTAGTTGTTATTGGTCCCAGACACACTTTCTGGGCCCAAGAGTCAGGCCCCACCCCTTTCCCTGGGAGGGAGAGTTGTCTTGCCCGTCACCAAGTCAGGATGAGACAGTGGTGAGAGATTCTTTGCCATGATCATTGTAGGCAATTTTTGCTCTTCTGCAGTGGACTCAGTCCTATTTCCTTGCTTATCTCCCTGCCTCCTGCCTGGGGGTGGGAGGTGCAGGGCTTATGAGAGGTATGCTGTCCCCTCAGAATACCCAGGATATTGAGCAGCGTGTGGAAAATAAGTCATCTATTGAAGGAGCTGAGGTGGAAGGGGGCCATTCACCATGGACTCAGGAATGTCAAGAATGCAATTATCCATAGGCTGGGCCTAGGGCGTGGCAGGCACTTCAGTTTACCACTGAGCAAGAGACCTCCGAGTAGGCCCTGGACCCCACCCCCTGTCTTATTTCCCATTTCTTTGCAACTTTATCAACTTTTCCCACTGCCACTTCTTGTAAGAGGCAAAGGGGTCAAGTCAGTAGAGGTCAGATGACTAGGGTGGGGTTGGGGGAGCTGAAGGCCCAAAGCTCTCTTGAGCTAAGGCTGACAAGATTTGAAAGCCATTCTGTAAATGAACTCCCTGGGGGGATAAATGATTAAATAGTTCCTGTTGGTTTGTGCAATGACCTCTCTTATTCCCTCCTGCTTTGATTCTCTTTGGGGGCAAATATTTGTTCAGCTGATTACAGGAGGGACAGGATTCCAGGCCTTCAGACACACCCTCTGAGGCATCTCCAAGTAGAGACTTTGGCCATTTGCCAGCTTTGCCTGACTATTGTCTTTGGCCAGTGGTCCTAATACCAAGTGGGTTGTTGCCAGCTATTAACAAAAGGCAATCTGGGAGAGGTGCCTGGTCTGCCAGCCAGCCTCTGCAGAGGGCTACCTGGACCAGAGGATTGCCCGTCACCCAGTGTTGCACGTGGAAAGAGGTTTTAGACAGCAGCGCTGGGCAAGTTCATTAGATCACTGCTGGATTGAAATTCCATCTTCTCTCTCTTTGCTCAAGAATTGTCAGAGCCCGTTGAACAACATACCATATGTTACTTCCTCTTGGTGACATAGGGAATGTGTGCAGAAGAGCCAGTTAAGTCAGAACCATTTCTGGGCACCCATTCTCCCTGAGGCCAGGAGGTAAAGAACATTTGACTTGGTATCCTTTGGGTAGAAGGTACCCGCCCACTTCCCTCTCAGGTACATTCCTGTTTGAGCTGCACAGACTGGCTACTGCAGTGGCATCTCATAATCTTCCTGGAGGCTGTGGCTAGGGTTCTGTGGGTGTAGGAGTTATGGGCTATTCCACTGTGGAGTATGCTCTAAATTTAGCACCCCTACAGGAAAGGGAAAGGAAATGAGCCTGTTTGGAGTACATCTTATGTATGAGTCATTGAGTTAGGTTTTTTACTTATGCAACCAAAATTTACTGAGCATCTACTATGAGGCAGGCACTGTGCTTGGTGCTGGCCATAAGCCAGACATGGTACCTTCCCTCACGGAAATGATATGCTGTTTCATATATTCCACACAATAACCTTCCAAGGTAGATGGGTTTTGTCCCAGTTTACATGTGAAGCTCCTGGTAGCTAAGTGGCCCCAGGTGCCCCTCAGCCAGTTAAGTGACTGAGTGAGAATTTACACTTAGGTTGGCCTCACTCCAAAGCCTGAACTCTTTCCATCCACATCAGGTTGTCCTAGGAGTAATAAAGTGACCCAGACATACTGGCACAGAAAAGCAGAGATGCTGTTGGGCCAGGCAAAAAACACCTGTGAAGGTGCTCACTCTGGTCTGTCATCCCGGTGTTGTTCAGGTAGCTGCAGGGAGAACAGTGCCTTTGTTGGCAGTAGCAGGTTCCCAAAGGCATGTGTGTAGCCTCAGATTCTGGCACTGGTGAAACTCAAGTAGGTATCAGGGTTTTGCCCAGTCAGGGTGGGTTTCTTGTTAATTTTTTCATTGTTAAAACCCTCCCTATCTTACCAATAGGTAAGAATCATTTGGGTGTGTGGTGGCCTGCCCCTAGGTATGTCTACTTAATTGTGAGTGATGCTCCAAAGACTGGAATGCCAGACTCATAGTCACACCACCCCCTGCCTGGAGTCACCTGGCAAGATGCTGAACCTGTTTGTCTCTCCTGTCCATCCTTCATTCTCACGTATAAAATGGAATAATGATAGCCACCTGTCATAGCTTGACTCTAGTAAAGGATCTAGAACAAAGGTGCTTCCGGGGCCTTAATTGCAGGGTGGAAGCGCCCCTTTTAATGAATAGGCTACTTGCCTCAGAAAATTGAACTTTACCCCGAGAGTTTCTTAAGAAACAAAGCCAGCCCCTGAGATATTTACCTAGAATCGTATATGATGTGACCTTCCTCGAAGGGACAGAGTGTTTCTGGGGCTTTCCAATGGGAATGTAGACCGTTACAGGGCAAGGACCCAGGTGGGCCAGACCATTTTGGGATCGCTGTTCTTGGGAAACCCCTCAGCTTGATGGAAACATCATCGTTGAGAGCAGTGGACAGAGTGTGGGGGAGAACACATAATTTGGCGTTTTCCAGGCTGCGTGGCTCTGTGGTCTTCTAGTTTCTGTAGGTTTCTTCTTGCCTGTTCTGGCTTCTTTGACTTGGATGTATGCTTAGCTGAAGCACCTCAGCAATCTTTGCAGATCTCAACAGCTGTTGGCAATTCTGCGGTTTTCATGGGGAAACCCCATTAGAAACCCCAAACGTGGAAATTTTTAGTAATCTCATTCAGGTCCTAAAGTGGGGTAGAAGTGTCTCAGGGGCTCCCCCCTCAAAACACCCATTTCTTCTAGATGTACATTTGAGGTTGCTCTTAAAACTCTGTCACCATCACAGGGGTTTCCAGACTTCCTAAGACTGATTTCCCCAGTAGCCCCAAAGAGCCCTCAGCTTCTGGTAGAAAATTACCCAGGTATTTTTTCAAGGGGCCCCAGCGGAACCCAGAGGGTTTTCTTGACTTTTGTGTAGGTGGTCACCAGATTTGTCTGGGCGACAGGAAGCAGCAGTTGTTAGCTGTTGCTTCCCCAGCAGGTCTCTGTCCTGAAACCAGTGAGCTTGAGCATCCTCCTCCGTGCCCAGCCTCCCTGGTTTTTCCAGTGCCCTCAGCCTTCTATCATGGGGCTTTCTTTCAGCAACTGTGGTTTTTGTCTGGGTTTAGCATGGATAGATTCGTGGGTGATTTCCAGTGAGCTGCTCTTCCGCAGAAACATAATCTCCTGCTACCTTAATTAGCAGGGCCCTGCCCCCACCCCCAACCTCCAACCTAATTCCACGGAGTCCTCCCTAAGGACTCCCTCTCTTTTCTTTGAAGGAGTACTCTGCTCTTGGATCCGCTTTTCTTCTGTCCCTCCAGCCGACGGTCTGTCTTCCCTGTTCCCAGCTGGCAGACCTGAGTCAGACAGTCCCACTGGGTCTTTTTGTTTAGCCGGGGGAAGAGAAGACCCAGGAGAGTATGCTCACTGGGTCCAAACATCTGAAGGAAGAGGGGCTAAGCCTGTTTTATTGATTGGTACAGTGCCCAGCAGACTTGGGATCCACCAGAGGAAAATAACAGTGGTAGAGTTTAAATTAGTTTAAGGAAGACATTTCTAACACTGCCATATCTCTCCCAGGTTTAGGAGCCTCCTGAGGGTGGAGTCCACATCTTGTCTGTACTTGTTTCCTCAGCACTGAGCATAGCAGGTACCTAATGAAAGAGACACCCACTAAATTTCTGGAGAAACAGACACTTATCAAACCAGAATGATAGTAATGAGAACTGACCTTTACCTAATCATTTATTCATTGGTTCACACAATGTTTATTGAGCTCCTACTATGTGCCAGGCTGTCTTAAGTACTAGAGGTACAGCTTTAAATAAAACTAAGTTTCTCTCCTTGTGGAGGTCACATTCTAGTGGGATGAAACAGATGATAAACATGTAATTATATATATATAACATATAACAGGTGATAGTGCTATGAAGAAAATAATGCAGCTTGAGGCATAGGGCATGCCTAGCTAGGGAAGTGGGGCTGCAATTTTCAAACAGTGGTCAGGGAAGGCATCTCCAAAAGGTGATATTTGAGCCAAGACCTGAAGGTGAGGTGGTAGATGATACAGGTACCTGTAGAAAGAGTGTTATAAGCAGAGGGAATAGACTCAGGAAGGAGTAGGCTTGGCATGTTCAGGCATGAGCAAGAAGGCCAGGGTGGCTGGAGAAGAAACAGCATGAGGGGGAGTGGTAGGAGTTAAGAGGGCAGATGGTGGGAATTGAGCTGGGAGAGGTAGCCAGAGGCCAGATCACATAAGGCATTATAGGCCGTGATGAGAACCTGGCTTTGGTCGAATGAGAGAAAGGCCAGGAGCAAGTCTGGAGCAGGGATGAAGTGATATGAATTCTGCAAGGGTGGCATCCCGGGAGCCCAGTGAAGGGGCTAGCGCAACTGCCAGGTAGAAAGAAGAGTGGCTTAGATCAGGAGGTGGAGGTGGAAGTGGAAGTGGTGAAAAGGGTGTAGAGAATAAGACCAGGCTTGCACATGGTGTATTGATGTGTCCAGCCACCTTGGAAGCCACGTTTTTTAACCACTTGGAGGTCATAGAATCAAGGCTAAATAAGCTGGATGTTCTTCAGGGATGGTCCTCCTCCACTCTAGCAATATTTCTGTCTGAATAACTGCGCCATGTCTGGGTTCAGGTCCCAGCTCCCTATGTCTAGCTGTGTGACCTTGAGCAAGCTCCTTGACCTCTGAACCTTGGGGCAAATAACACCTGCTTCAACAAGGTCATGACAAAGACCTAATGAGGTGTGCCTGAGATGTGCAGAGCCTGGTGCGTGTTGGCATCGTAATTCTTGCCTTCTTCGCCACAGAACTCACATCGGACTTCCATTCACAGAATTTTCAGCAGCCATTCTCCCTTTTTTGGACTTCATATAGTGACCCTCCAGCATCCCCTAAGGGCTGGCAGGCCCTAGCAGTGTTCCTGTCATGGCAACAGCTCCATAGTGTTCCTGTGACATGTTGATACAAGGACTGCTCTGAGAGTCGGGACCCCAGTTCTACTCTCAGCCTGCTCCAGTCACTGTCTCCCCTCGGCCGAGTCATTTCACTCCCAGGCCCCAGTTTCCCCGTCTGTGAGATGGAGAGTTGAATAGACAGTCTAGGGATCTGCTTCTCACTGGCCTTAATCCTTGTGGCAGATCCCACCATTACGGCATAGTTCACATTAATTATGTTTTAGGAGGGCTTTTTCCTATCAACAGCTGCGGCATTTGAACCGCAAAAATTAGCAAATCTCACTGTCAATGTAGGGTAGTTTATCACTAACCTCATAATAATATTCCACATTTATGTGGCACTTTACAACTTACAAAGGGCTTTCATATCCACCTTGCCTTTTTGATGCTCACAGCCACCCAGGGAGGTGAGCAGGAGGGAAGTCAGGCCCAGAAGGGTGAAGTGACTTGCCCAAGGTTACATCAGGAGGAAGATGCAGGGTTTCAACTTTCAAATCTGGATTTTACCAGTTCCCTACCTACTGTGTGACTTTGGGCAAGTCTTTTAACTTGTAAATGGCTATAATTCGAGCACCTTGTTCTGAAGGTGCAGTGAGTTAATTCGGGTCTTAAGGCTCTCAGAATAGTGACTGTTAGTATCAGCAGCCAACAGCAGCCGCGTCCTAGGGCTCCTTCAGTCGTGTCATCTGGCTTCCCGTCTATTACATATTGATTTTTGCAGAAAGAAACTGCTTTGGGGACCTTCTGCTACTTCGTTTCATCCCTGATGAGACTCTCAGGCCAAGGCGGAGCCTTACAGCTAGCTCCAAGCTACAGTGCTTTTTGGGCAGACTCCAGAGCTCCCCTCGGAACTAGAGGTTTTTCTCTCGCTCTTCAGGAAATGCCATTGCAATGACTTCCATGGACTGCTTCCTGTCCCAGCCCTGCAGCCGGATTCCTGCTGGTGAGAGTGTAGAAGCTGGAAAGTAATGTCCCTAAAGGCTCCCCGCTACAAACTTTTTTTGGACATGTTCCCCTCCCTTTCCTCTTGTGAGTCACTTTCTTTACTCCCTCTCCCTCCACCCTTCACCTAGCTTCTCCCTCTAGCCTGTGATCATCCCTTTAAGATTTAGAAAATGTATTTCCACTTAGTTCTGTCAGACGTTTCCCCCACCTCTCACTGGGGGTTTGGTCACAACTCCTGAGTTTTCTCTGTGGTTCCATCACTCAGTAGCAGTTTCAGTCTTACACGCCCCCTAGAGGAACATTCAGCCTGTCACTTGCAGTGCCTTGTGTCATCCATTAACCCTGAGTTCCCGCAGGGGCCCCCACCCCACCCCTGCACAGGACAGAGACTCCTGAGAGATCTTAGAGGTTTGGCACATATAATTCCTGTCTCTTGGAGATTGATGACAAAGGGTAGAGTGAAGTGGAGCCTGCCGCCCCCTCCCCCCAGTCACCTTTCAGGAGACGGCCAGAAGGTTGAAACCTTGTTGGACAATCATCTGAGGAATGGGAGCTAGCTTGGGAGGGGATTGGAACGCACTCAACTATGCCTCAGATCCTTTGTTCCGCTCTTGAAAGGGAAACATTCCCCTCCCTCCTCTGTGGCCACACACACGTGCCTTTGTTCCCCCGAGTCAGGCAGGGCCGGCCCGGGAACACAGTGTCCCTTCCAAGGAGCCTGACTTGCCTCCCCAGAGGCTGGCCTCCTGGTCAGTAGGACTGGAATTTTTGCTCAGGAGCCCCCAGCCTCGTGTGCTTTCCGTAGAAGAGTGTCTCTCAGAAGCTGAGAACTTGTCTACAAACAGCTGCCCAGGGACTTCCCTGGAATTATTCCACGGGATGCCCATGTCCCAGAATTAAACAGTCCCTCCCTTTTATTCCACTTGGTGATTAATATTATTGTTAACATTACTATTAATAGCACCTAACATTTATCAAGTGCTTACTCTGTGCCAGGCATTGTTCAAAGTGCTTTACGTGTATTAATTTATTCCATTCGCACAGCAACACTTCTGAAGTTGGTACTGCTATTATCCCCATTTTACAAATGAAGAAACTGAGGTGCAGAGAGGTTAAGCACCTTATGCAAGGTAGCACAGTTAGTAAGTGGCAAAGCCTGGGTGGCAAGCCAGGGGGTAGCTTCCAAGCTCCCACTTTTAAATACTATACTGTGCCCCTCCCCCCACTATACTAGTATCTGGATAATTGTTGCCATTTATCCAGTGCTCACTATGCGACAGGTGTTTTACCAACATCCTCTCTGTGTTACTATCCCAACAACCTTGTCATTATAGGACACTGAGATTTGGGAGGGCTCAGTTCGCATGAGGCCAAGTCAGGATTTGAAACCCAGTCTGTCTCACTCCAAAGCCCGCGTTCTTTATCTCTAATTCTTCTTAAAAACCCTACAAGGTAGGTGGTGTTTTATGGTTGGGAAAACAGGCTCAGAGAAAAGTGACATGTACAGGAGGACCTTGCCAGGACGACCTGGGGTTCCAACTTGAGGTGTTGGACTTCACAGCACTTTACTACCTTAGTAGTCTGTAGCGTGACGATAATTGCTTTTATGTGCGTGGTAACACTTTATAATGTACCGGACTGCTTTGTATACATCATTTCACAGTGAGGTAAGTGAAGTGGGTATGTTCAGTCCCAAGTTAGGGAGGAAACTAAGGCAAGGGGGTTTTTCTCATAGTAAATGACAGAGTCAGACTTAAAAAATCTGTGTTCTGGCCTTTAATGCAGTGTTATCGTTGTTGCCGGCCTGCCCTGAGGCTGGACTCATTGCTCAGAGCTGTCCTCAGAGTTTTGTTTCCTTTGTTAAATCAGCAAATACTGATGAATGCTTTATATGGGCCAGGTGCTGGGGATACTGGCTCCCATCCCTCAGTGGTCTGTTTCCATGCCCCACACCTTGGGCCTTGCTGATGTCCTTCTGTCATCTGAATCAGGCTGTGTGCATCACCCATCAGTCCGCTCACCTCCCAGCCACACCAGGCACCATTCATTATTGTTAGCATGTATTGATCACCCTCAACAAGCCCATACATAAAACTCTGGACTCAGATTTGAAGCTTAGCTTGTTTTCTTGCTGGTGGCATAACACTAGGCAGATCACCTTCAAATTCTCACCCATTAATCTGAGAGAATAATACCAACCTCCCATAGTAAAGCGAGGCCTAAATGAGAAAGTGAGATGCAGAAGTGTTTTTGAGTAATGATAACAGATACAATGTGTTCAGTGCTGCCCTGTGCCAGGTACTATGTTTATGCCCTTGACGGAGTCATCTTGTTTGGTCCTCACAACTGCTCTGGTGTGAAGATGGAGAATCCAGAGCTTCCAGAGGCTCTATAATGTGTCCACAGTAACACACCTTGTAAGAGGCAGAGCTGGGTCTTGCACTCACATGTGTCTGGTGCCAAAGCCTACCCTGAAGCCACTGTGTCATTGCTTCTTTGCAGGCCTGGACTGGCTTATTTTACCGAGTACCTGGCACAGAGCCTGGGGTTAGGCAATGGCTCCACAAGGGTCTGCTCAGTGAACATGAAGGGTTGTTATCATTAGGTGCAGGTTAGGCTACAAAAATGTCTCTGTCCTAAGGAAGCAAACTCATTTGAAGCAGTAGGAATAGACCCAAAACTCTTGACGAATGGCTCCAGGCAAACTGTGCCAAATCTGTGGTGTAGACTCCAGAAGCAGAAGAGGACAGACCCACTGCCTGCATCCCACAGGTGCCCTGGACCTCTGCCAAACCAGCCCACTTCCACCATCAGCTAGTCAATTGATGACTGGGCCCAGAGGCCTCCATCCCAGCCCGTATATCAATATGTATCTTCTCCCTTGCCAACTGTATCACCAACCCAGACCCTCTTCTGTCCTGGTAGTGGAAAGTGTCAGAAAGAGGAAAGGTCCCTAGAGGCTTGAATAATAGCCCTCTCAGCACTGTGGCTTTATGCAGTTCACACTGAGTCCTCAGTTTCCTCATCTGTAAAATGAAGATAATAGTAGTAATCTCTTTCTCATAGGCTTGCTGTGTTTCTTCTGCCTGGATCATTCTTCCCCTAGAACTGATCAAGGCTGTCTTATCATTTAGGTCTCCACTCAAATACCACCTCTCCAAAGGCCACCCGTGTTTGCATGTTTACTGTCCATCTCCAGTAAAACCTAAGTTCCCAGAGTATAGGGGCTTTGTCTCATTTTTTCCGTCATCTCTAGCATCTAGCAGAGTTGGCACGTAGGAGACACTCAGCAAATATTTGTTGAATGAGCAAGTGAGTGACTGTAGCCCACGTAGCACAGTGCCTGACATACAGAACGCTCAGTCAGTGTTAGGCATCATTATTACCTGTTAGGAAGATGTGGATCATGAAGGCTTTCAGTAGGTGGAAAGAATGTGGCAAGGGCAGACTCAGTGGGTAAGAAACGCCCAGCCAGATCTGGAGAGTGGAAGTGTATGAAGCATTCGGGAGACAGTGAGGAGCCAGATTGGCTGAAGAGGGTCTAGGTTGTCAGTCAAGCTGCTCAGGGAAAGGGAGCAGTGACTGATGGTGGAGGCCTTTGGGCAGAGGGATGAGAATGGTTGACTGTAGGGTGGGCCCAATGGGGAGAGGCCCAGCACCAGAGGGATGCCACCAGGTCTCTGGTAATCCCCGGGAAAGAGAATCCCTCTCCAGCCGGGGCTCAGCAGGCAAAGCTGCAGGGAGATAAAAGCCAGAGGCACCTGCGACCTGCAGATCAGGTAGGCTGCCCTGGTTGTTATTTTGGGGCTCTGGGCCAGGTGCAGATTCAAAGGCTTGATTGAAGCCTTTTGGCAGCTCTGGTCTCAGCAGGGTAAACATCACCTGTCTCCTGCCACCTGTGGCAACAATGCCAGGAAGGTACCCTGGGCAGGCCCAAAGGGGCCCAGCTTTCTTGCTGCCCTCATGGAACAAGAAATACCCTCCAGGAGAGGCCACTCCTTCCCTGCTCCACAGCTCCCTTTCTGAAGGGCTCAAGTGGCAATAAGGTGCCTCCTGCCCAAAAGGCCCCCATGGTTCCAGCCCATGGAAGGCAGGGGCGGAGCATTGGGAGCCGTTGACAGCTGGGCCCAGCTGGGGGGAGGGGTCAGTTTGGGAGCAGGTGCAGATTTCGAGGAGGGCGGGGCCTGAAGGGAAGTAGGGATCTTGGTAGGCTGCAAAATTTCCCTCCCCATCCCCCATCCCGCAGCCACAGCTGGCGTCTTCAGGAACCTGATGACCTAGTTACAATGCCTAGAAATTGTTAGCTTAGTTTGCAGTTCAGGGCTGTGCCAGTCTCTCCTCTCTGAGGCTTCTTGGGTCCAAAAGGTGCCCTGGCATTCCCCCGAGGGGGTTCCTCATGAAGGACACGCACCATATCACGTGTAGAGGCTTCTTGGCCAAGAAAGGAAAGAACCAATCAGGCTCCTTCCCTTTTTCCCTGGTGTGCCCCCCCATCCCAAGGAGAAAAGACTCCTCTGCCCCTGCCCTCGCCCCTTTCTGTTTCTCTCTGGGGGGTTGGTGGGTGGCAAGTGGAGGTCACAAACTTCTTCCCTGGAGTTTCAGCAGAGAGGGAGAGACTCCTGTTGCCCTAGGGATAGCTTGAGCATATCTAACCATTCCCTCACCTCCCATCTCTGTGTGATGTTCAGACCTGCTGGAAGGGGATGAGAAAGAATCTCTTGGGGGCTCTGGAGGTCCCAGCCCTCCCAGGCAGCAACTGCTCCTGATGTTCCTGGTGTCTGCCTCTCCAGTGCCTCCCTGGGAGAAATTCCATCACTGTAAGAGTCAGGTACAAAGTTTGACAAACCAATGCTGAATCCTACTTGCTCTATTGTTATCTTTGGGCAGATTTCTTAATCTCCCCCAGCTTTAGTTTCCTCACCTATAAAACGGCGATAATAATGTATAGTGCTTTTCTTGAGAGCATGAAAATAGCTGGTAAGATACGTGGAGCACTCAGCATGGAGCCTGGCATATAGTAGTTACTGAGTATGACAGCTGCTATTACTGCTATTTGATCACTGTTGGAAATATTCTCCAAGAGCAAACTTTTAGGCTGACAGAGTATGTAGATACTCTTTGAACCAAGAGCTTGGAGATTTTGAGATTCCTGAAGCTGGGGACTGTGGCTCATAACCTTGTCCCTCGCCGCCTCCACAAGGGCCCCAAGTCATGCTGTGTACGGGTTTGACCGATGTTGCTGACTAGACTTCTGGCAATGGGGCACATTTTCTTTAGGTTTTGCCAGGTGCCTCCAAGAAGGCAGGGGCTTCCTCCTCTGCTGTATTCACTGCTGTATCCCTAGGTCCTGCCACAGAACCTGGAACAGAGAAGGTGCTCAATCGCTGTTGTTCACTGAGGAGGAGACTTAATAAGTCGAATACTTAAAGTGCTTAGGAGCCTGCCTAGCACACAGTAGGTGCTTGACATGTGTAAACAAGGTGTTGTAGGACTCCGGAGTTTTTCTAGGATGGCCCCACTCCTTGTTTGCACATGGCCATACGCCTCTTGCCCAAACTCTGCCTGTTGCCTCATCTGTTGAAGGAAGATAAGGCCTGCTTTGCCTCCCTCATAGGCTAGCTGCGAGGCCCGAGGAGCCGATAGATGAAAAAGCACTTTGAAGACTATAAATGTTTGGTCATGTTGCTGCTCTTTGACTGAGGTCACAGCCACAGCTGTGTCATTCATTCCATTCATTAATTCATTCAGCCAACCAGCATTTTTTTTTTTTTTTAAAGATTTTTATTTTTTCCTTTTTCTCCCCAAAGTCCCCCGGTACATAGTTGTGTATTCTTCGTTGTGGGTTCCTCTAGTTGTGGCATGTGGGACGCTGCCTCAGCGTGGTCTGACGAGCAGTGCCATGTCCGCGCCCAGGATTCGAACCGACGAAACACTGGGCCGCCTGCAGCGGAGCGCGCGAACTTAACCACTCGGCCACGGGGCCAGCCCCCCAACCAGCATTTTTTGATTGGAAACAATATCCTAGCTCTCTCACATATCTGGCTTCATGAATTTGGACAAATTACTTTACTTTACATCTCTAAGCCTGGATATCTATAAAATGGAAATAATCCTCATTTCACAGGATTTTTGGGAGAAAGACTAAGCAAGGTGCCCTGAGCTTCTTGACAGTGGAAAGTACGTCTCATTCACTGTTATCTCTTAGGTCTAGCACTCGGTGGCTGAGTGTTCAGTGACCGAGTTAACCAGCGTTTGTAACAGTGAATGGTGTGTGTAGAGTGCCCTGCGCAGGGCCTGGTGCCGAGTAAAAGCTCACCAAGTGCTGCGTCTTTCCTTTTCCTCTCACTGTGAAGTTTGGTCATTCATTGACTCAGCTATTGCTTGTGTTCTGCAGTCAAATTACCAGGCAAGGCCAGATCTCTGAGTGTGACGCAGATGAGAAGTAGAAATGAGTATTAGCTCCTAACCCCAGGATGTCCTCACCTGCCTGGGCTGGATGCTGAGTGGGAGCTCTAACCCGGCCTGGATCAGTGCTGCTTAAACATAAAACTGAGGCTCAGCAGGCCTCACCCTACGCTCACCTCTGACTCAGAACAAGAGTGCTACCCACTCTCCATCTGCTACTCAGTGAGGAAAATTTCCCTTTGCTCACAGCACCCACATTCATATGGAACCCTAGGGGTTATCATATCAAGAAAGTCCCTAGGGAGTCACTCAGAAATGGCCCTTTGGGGCAGGGTTCACGGAGGGAGCCCAAGTCTAAGGCTCAAGGTCTCCTGGGACTGGGTCAAGAAGCAGGTGCAGGCATGAGGCCACAGGCTGGTGGCTGAGTGATGAAACTGAGAGATATCTAGGGCCAGACAAGAAGTCACCCCAGAGGAAACTGCCCGCCTGTCCATGCAGGTGTCTGGACACCTGGGGGCAGTTTCTGGGTCTGATTTAGTGGTAGAAGTTGGGGTTCCAAATTAGTACTCCAAGCCTCAGTGAGAGGAACCCATGGAACTCCAGAGCAAGCCTACAGGTGGCACCCAGGTCAGTACCTTTGAAACTCTCTCAGACCTCTTCAGGGTGGAAGAGGCCCTTCCTCTGGGCTCCACAGCACCTATCCCTGCAAGAGCCCCAGGGCCAATGAATAATAACCAGAGCGCCCTTTATGGGGCCCCTGTGGTGTGCTGCGCACTGTGCTGGGGGCTTTTTAAGAGAAAGGGATCATTTCCTTACTGGAAGGAGGGCCTCTGGAGTTGGACAGAGCTGAGTTAGAATCTGCACTCCATCGCGTACCAGCTGTTCGATCTTGGGCACACTCCTTCCCCTTTCTGAGCCTCAGTTTCCCTCTCTGAAAAATGGAGATGATACCTGCCTCCTGGGGTTTTTGTAAGGATGTCGAGCTTAGCACAGATGTTACAGTATTTTTAATAATAGCTAACATTTATTGAGCACTTACACTTAAGTGTTTCGTGTATATTAGTTCATTGAATTTTCCAAACAGCACCACTGAGGTAGGTCCTCTTCTTATTCTCGTGTTACGGAGGAGAAAGGAAGGCATAGGGAAGTTGAGGAATTTGTCCAAAGATGCACAGCTATTAAGTGGTGAAGTCATGATTTGTACTCAGGTGGTCTGGCTCCAAAGCCCACATGTTCCGCCTCTGGATGAGGAGGACCTAGCAAATGTTGCTGCTGTTACTCTTGTATTCAGCATCATAGCTCTCTGTGGTTTTTGGTCTTTCTGTTGAATTCTGAGCTCAGTGAAAGCAAGAAACCCATCTTAATCACCTTTCATCCCCAGAGACCAACAGAGGACTCATAATACTCATTAATATTTGCTTAATGGCTGACAGCATTCCCTCTCTTCATTAATCAATCAGTAGCTCTCTATCGACCTTTTCCTGTGGGCTAGATTTGAGCTAAATCCTGGGAGGAATGCAAAGTACAACTGTGCCTCTGTAAACGGAAGATTGGGTGTGTGTCTGTGGGGGTGAGCATTCCAGAGCACTGTGTCATTGACAGAAACTTCCACACAGGAGGCAGAAACAATACAGGTGGCTTGGGGATGTTTTCCAAACTGGGATTCCCACCCCTCCCTGATTGGGCCACTCCCCCTATATCCTGCAGAACAAGGTGACACAGATACCCTACTCCTGCCCAGAGCAGAAACCGCTCCTTCTCTTTGCTCCCACTCTAGTGAGGAAGATGCATCTTTCTTGCTCAGGCAACCAGTTCACGGGAGCCTAAAATGATAGGGAAAAAGTCAGAAGTTTGGAACTGGGAAGGGAGCTTAGAAAGTCACGTCTGCCCCAACACAGCAGGCAGAATGGTCTTTTAAAAACCAAGTTCAGATCTTATCACATTCTTGCTTACAGGTCCTCCACTCACTCGGAATAAAACCCTGCATGATGTGGTACTGGCCACCTCTCCATGTTCCATCGCTCCGCCCCTCCTTCTCTGCACTCAAGCTACGGGGCCCTGCTGTTCCTGCTTCCTGGCACACTTGTCCCTGCCTGAGGGCCTTATAGTTGCTGTTCCCTCTGCCAGGGAGGGACGCTCTGCCCTGGTGTTTGCCTTGCTGATTCTTGCAGTTGACTCAGCTCACAGGTCCCCTCCTCGCAGAGGTTTTCTCTGACCTTTGCTCTAAAGTAGCTGAGCTGCTTCTCAGTCACTCTTTAGTCTGTTACCTTTCTGTGTTTTTGTCATAGCACCAACCTCTAACTGAAATTTTCTTTTTGTTTGCTTACTTGGTTTTTGTCTGTCTCTTCTACTAGAATGTAAGCCCCATGATTATAAGGACTTTGGTTTGTTCATCATTATGTCTCTAGTGCCCAGAACTATTTCTTACAGGTAGTAAACATTCACTGAATGATTTTGGAATGAATGATTGAACAAATGAACAAACCTAAATATGCTGTTTTCATTTTACCTGTGAGTAAACTGAGGCCCAGGAAGAGAGGCTAATAAAAGTTGAGAGTGTTCTTTCAACTTACCTTTTGAATGCTCACTACCTGCCAAGCACTGAACTCAGTGATTCACATGCATTATTTTTGTCACTTATCTTTAATTGTTATAGTGACTTGTTTGGAACATCATTTTCTGTACACTATGTAACATTCAAAAGAAAACTGGACCAACTCTTATTTTTTATTGAAATCTCACTCTGTTTTACAAAGATTTGGAAGCAACTTAGCAAAATTCATATAACCAAAATGATAAAATAGGAGAGACAGGTGAAAGGGAAGTCTGGGTAAGAAGACAAGAGCCGGAACTAAGGTTAGCTCACAGAAGTGGAGACCACACAAGTCCCTTTGAACTGAGCACAGTTTTTCTGTATTCTTTATGATTGATAACTAAATTGTGCCTGGATGCTTGAAAATGGTGATTTTTTAAAAATCCAATCACACACATGACCTGGGGATTGTCCCAGACTGCATGTGACAGTCCAGGGTTTGCCGGCTCCCTCCCTGCCTCATCAGCTGGGCCCCTTGACTGAGGCGGCGTGATCTCTGCCTCCTACTTTACCAAGGGACCAATCGAGCAGGGAGGAACCTGGCACTCTCCCCAGCCCTCTCTGGACCCAGCCAACTTTGTTTCAAAGAGAGCCTTTTTCCCAGAAGGTTTATTAATTGAGATATCACCATTGAAGACCCAGTTCTGCTCTCAAGACACTTCCGATTGCATTAGAGAGAAAAGACATAGCGCACATGAAAAGACATCTTGTGAAAGCCAACAACAAATGCTAAATGCTGAATTAGAGGAGCATTTCACCAAAGAGGTGAGATTTGTGCTGGGGCTGACCATAGAGACAGGGAAAACAGGGGCAGGTGCTCCCAGCAGGGAGTCCATGTGAGCTAAGATGTGCAAGCTGGGATAGATGCTCAAGAAGAGACCCATAAGCAGCGGCAGTCCAGTTTGGAGTATGTGTGGAAGGGTCTCTCTTGTTAGGTGACAAAGCTAGAAAGGTCAGCTGGAGCCAGAGTTGTGGGAGCCTTGAGTGGCAGGGAAAGATTCTGAGGCCCTCCCTCTGCAGCCCTGGTATCCCAAAAGATGAATCATTGCCAGGCACGGATGCCCATTCTGGCTGCCTGTCGGTCCACTGATTCCTAGGTAGAAGTAACAGCATCTGAAATGGGAGCTACGATCTTTTTTGTTTGTTTTTTGAGGAAGATTAGCCCTAAGCTAACTACTGCCTTTTTTTTTTTGCTGCCTCCTCTTTTTGCTGAGGAGGACTGGCCCTGAGCTAACATCCATGCCCATCTTCCTCTACTTTATACATGGGTCCCCTACCACAGCATGGCTTTTGCCAAGCAGTGCCATGTCCGCACCCAGTATCCAAACTGGCGAACCCTGGGCTACCAAGAAGCAGAACATGCATACTTAACCTCTGTGCCACCAGGCTGGCCCCGGGAGCCAGGATCTTGAACTGACAGTGAGCAGAGGAGTAAGTGTGGGGCCTTTGTCAGTTTAGCCATTGGCCATCCCAGGTGCATTCATTCATTTGGTGATGTTTGTTGAGATGTCAGCACATGTTTGTTGAGCACCAAGTACATGCCAGGCCCTGTGCTAAGTGCTGAGGGTGCTATGATGAACAAGACAGTCAAGGACAGTGCTCTCATAGAATTCTTATATTAGTGGGAGAGACAGCTAGCCTGAGAAACAAACAAATAAGATGATTTCAGATAGAGAGTTAAATGCTGTAAAGAAAATGAAATTGAGTAATGGAGTATCTAGGGAAGCAACTTTATACAGGGAGGTCAAGGAACACCTCTCTGAGGAGGTGACACTTGACCTGAGAGTGGATTAAGGAGAAAGAGCCAGCCTGGGAAGATTTGAAGCAAAGATTTTGCAGACAGAAAAGCAAGGTGGGATGGAACTTGGGTCATCCAAGCTTTGGGCCCATGTAGATACTCAGCTCTGACACTGGTGGGCCCAGTCTGGGCCTTTGTTTCCCTTTGTGTTATAGATGAAGATGATCTTTCACACCTCTCTCCCAGAGATCCAAAGGGAATGATGGTGACTACCATTTGTTGAGCACCCGTCTCACGTCAGGCACGCTGCGTGCATTTTCTCATTTAATTCTCCCACCCAGCCTGTGTGGCAGGTGGTCTGTTGGCCCCAGTTTCTTTCCAGTGAGGAAGCTGACGTTTGGAGAGATGAAGTTCCATGTCCAGGCTCTGCAGCTTGTACATGGTGGAACCTGGATTCAGACTCAGATTGGTCTGGCGACAGAGCCAGGCTTCTTTCCACTCCTCCACCCTCGGAATAAATGAAGCATTGTTAGTTCAGGATGTGCAGAAAGCTGCTTAGCAAAAGGAGAGTTGGGGAAGCATCTTAGAATGAGGGTCTTAGACGCCTACTGTCCTCCCAACTGAGAGGACTCTTTTTGCTCATCTGCAGGAGGATGCCCCCAGAGCCTGGGGTTACTGTTGGCCTTTGCCAGAGGCATGTTCAGACTTAGCCAATTGAGTATCCCCCAGTTTCCTGCTTTTACCGTCTCAGCTGCTGGTCAGGAGGTTTGGGAAGGTGACATCATCTAGCTGAATCAGCTGCTGCTTCTAGACACATTAACGGGAACTGAAAGTCATTGCCCCTTCCTTCCCACTCTGCAGTCTTTTCAGAATGAGGCTGGGGTATGGGTATTCCACCTGTCTGCCGGGTCTTGGCTGAAATAGTGCTCCTCGCTTTGAAAGAGCTAGAAGGTGCATTTTCTTGGAGAAAGCTATCCTCAAGGCTTCTCAAGCTAAGGAAACAGAGTACCGTTGCGGGACAGAAGGATTCACAGGAGGACTCCTCTCCCTCTCTTCCACCTTCAGTTAGCCCTGGGACCTTGGCAAGAACTCCTGACCCTTCTGACCTCCTTTGCCCAAGTCCAAGGCTCAGGCCCAGCACTTTAGGATGGACAAACAAAATGTTATTTGTGGCCTTTGACCTGAAGGCATTTAGAGCCTGCTCAAGAGACAAAAAGACAGCTTAGGTTTCAGAGCAGAGCAGCCACTACACTATGATCTATTGGATATCCCCCCTTGACCAATGACCAGGAAGGAAAAGAGAACAAGTGAAATACATTAAAAGAAGAAAGAAAACCAAAAGAAAGTAATGAAAAGGTGGCTCAGTGCGAGATGAGTAGGACAACAGATAGCTTACTTGCTCTGACTTTGCCTCTCTCAGCAGCACTGTTTTCACGTGTAAAATGGATGTCACCAGGGTATGTGGCTCTGTGGCTCATTGGAATATTATATAACACATGTAAAGCATTCAGCAGTGCACCTAGCACCCAGGGAGTGTGCAGTGAATGGTAGCCCTGTATCTAGGTTCTCAAAAGAGACACAGCCCATTGGGTAAGGTCAGGGCAGGCTTCCTGGAAAAGTTGGGCTTGGAACTGGACTTCAGAGCCTGGATAGGCTGTGGATGGATGCTGGCTGGAAGTAGGCTATTCAAGTGGGAAGAGGACAGACATTGGATGCTGACAGCCTGTTGTGTCATCTGTGAAGGTGACTTTACCTCTCGGAGCCTCAGTTTTCTTCTCTGTAAAATGTGGGTACTACTAGAACCCACCTCACGGGGCTGTTGAGGGAGGTAATGAGGTGCTAAGTGGATGATGGAAACCGCTGAGTAGAGTCCCCAGCGTGGGCTGTTTTGTTTCTTATTTGGCAGGGGAACCAGCCTGGTTAAAGGCTGGAAGTAGGGTGTGAGAAGGCACAGCTATTGCTCATTCCCCCCTCACCTGGACGACTCTCCCAGTTGTCTCCCTGCTTCTGCCTTTGCCCGCCTCTAGTCTGCTGTCCACATAGTACCCACTGATCCTTCTAAAATAGAAGTCAGATCCTGTCATTCTTCAGTTCAAAATCCTCCAGTGATTCTTCGTTCATGAGAATAAGCGAAAGCATAGACAGTGCAGGAACAAACGGAGGACAGTCCTCTGGAAATAAGTGTCCTGGGTTCATTTCTTCTCAGAAGCAGCCCTCTTCAGCCCCCCCGCCCCTGTGTATGTGCATGTGTGCAGGCACAAGTGGATGACACAGTGGTGACACTGTGCACTCAGGACATTTCATAATAGGGAAGGACATTGACCACTGCCTTGCCTGCCAAAGGTCATCAAGGCTGAGAAAGCTAAGGGCACTCAGGCAGGCCTTCCTCCCCTCTGAATCTGAGTCATTTCCTGAGAAATGTTGGTCATTCATCCATTTGTTCATTAACAAATACTTATTGAGTGGCTGCCATGTGTTAGGCACTGAGCTATAGGTTGGGTATACAGTGTGAACAAACCAAAGTCCCTGTTTTCACTCTAGGAGCAAGGGCGGGAGCAAGAGACCAGTAAGAAGCTGGGCGGGTGATGGTGGTGGTTTGTACAAGGGTGGAGACACGGTGGAAGTGGTGAGCAGTGGTCAGAGCTTCAATATAATTTGAAGGTCAGGCCAACTGGATTTGCTGATGATTGGATAAGGGATGTGTGAGAGAGAGAGAGGAGTCCAGGTTTTTGGACCAAGCAACTGGAAGGCGCTGGCTCCCATTTAATGAGAAGAGGAATAAGTGGTGGCCAGGAGTGGTTTCTGCAAGGGCTGTGGAGTTGGACTGCTTGCATTCAAGTCCCGTTTTGCTTGCTGTTTGACTTTGGGCAAGTGTTTAACTTTACCAGGCCTCAGTTCCCTCAAATGTAAACCTACTTTCTAGGCCATGGGCAGTTGGGTGCTGTGAAAATTATTTAGGGGTAATTTGTGTGAAGGGCTTAGGACAGTGCCTGGCACATAGTAAGGGCTCAGTAAGAGTTAGCTCCATCATTATTGTGGAAGGCAGGGAATCCCATGACCAAGCAGGCAGCAGGTCCCACCCCACCTCCACCACTCCTCAAGGAGCCCACCCTCCAAGAGGCAGCTCAGACACCATCTGTCTAGCAGAGAAAAGCCACAGGGAGACAGGTTTTGGGGGGGCATTAGTTAGATGAGCCCTTCCCAAGAAACCTAATCTCATTCTCAGCAGGTGTTAATCCCAGCAGCCTCCTTGGTATCTGAGCCCAACCCACGCAGTTCCTCCCTACCCCCACCCGTGAGTCCCAGACCATCTTCCCCTTCTCACTAGCTCCAAGCTGCCCCCAGTACACTGCTCTACCAGCTGGAGGGGCTCCTACAGGGCGAGGCCACCATCCATCTGACAGGGCCCAGTTCCTCACATGTATCATGTCGCCAAGGGCTTCAGGTGCCACCTGTCCAGAGCCCCCCATCCCCCCACAGGTGCCAGTTCCTGGGTGTGGTGCTTGATCCAGGCAGATCCAGGCTGGAGCCAGCTGGAGCCAGGGACTCCCACTGTGCCCCAGCTGCTGCCTGCTCTCCCACCACAGGCCAAGAAACAGGCTTAACCCTTTGGACACCACACGTGTAACCAGAGTTAGTGGTTGCAGTTCTGGCTCTGAGGATTGCACTGTTCCAGCGAACTTTTTTTTTTTTTTTAAGAAATTTATCTTAAATACAAAAGAGAATATCTAATGAGTATGTTAAATTTCAAGAATAGGAAAATGATCACCCAGTTTAAGAAATCAAACATTTATTAAAACCTTAGAGCCCCCTGTGTGCCCCTCTCCAATCACAGCCACCCCCTACCCATTCTCCTGAGATTTGTGTTTGTCATTCCCTTGCCTTTTTAGAGAAATAGCGTTAGTGCATGTATAGAGTATTCTTCTGCATGATTTTAAACTTCCTTTAAATATCATACTGTGTGTATTCATCTGCTGTTTGCTTTTTCCATTAACGTTGTGAGATCCATCGATGTTATGTGTACAGCTGTAGTTCGTTCATTTTCATATTGCTGTGTATGATTATGTCTCAAGTTATGTATCCATTCTACTTTCAGTGGTTATTTGGGTTGCTCCTTTGTTTTTGCTATTTCAAACAATGTGGTTTTGAACATTCTCTGTGTGTCTCCTGCGCATGCACATGTTCAAGAGTTTCTCCAGGGCAGTGGTTCTGAGATTTAGCTGCTAGAATCGCTGGAGGGCTCCTTAAACCACAGATTGCTGGGCTCCACCCCCACCAGTGTTTGGTTCTGTAGGTCTGGGTTGGGGCCCTGAGAATTTGCATTTCTAACAAACTCGCAGGTGATGCTGCTGCTGCAGGCCCTGGGACCACACTTTGAGAATCATTGCTGTAGAGTTTGTATCCAGGAGTGGCATTGCGTGTTGGAAGATAATGCCCGATTGTTTTCCTCTGTGTCAGTAAGAATTTATGCTGCCACCAGCAGCATATGAGTTTCTGTTGCTTTACTTCTTTGTTAATACTTGACATGGTCAGACTTTAAAATTTTTATAGAGCTGGTGGATATGAGATGCTATCTTGTGGTTTTAATTTGCATTTCTCAGATTACAAGTGGGTTGAGAACCTTTCCTCACGTCCATTGACCATTTGTGTTTCCTTTTTTGTAAAATAGCTGTTCAAGTCTTTGCTCTGTTTTCTTTTGTTTTGGCTTTTTCTTATGGGTTTGTAGGAATTCTTTATATAATCAGAATCCTACGCTTTTGTCTACATGTGTTACGAATATAGGCTCTCGGTTTGTATTTTGTCTTTCACTTTTATATGTGATGTCTTTCGTTGACTAGAATTTCTTAATTTTAATCTAGTTGAGTCTTGTCTTTTATGATTTACACCTTTCATGTTTTGTTGAAGAAATCCTTTCTTAACCTCTGGTCCCAAAGACATTTGTCTGTATTTTCTTCTAAAAGTTTTAAAGTTTGCCTTTCACATTTAAGTCCTTAATAGAACTGGAATTGACTCTCATGTCATCTTATTATTTTAGTTGGTGGAATACCTTTCTGTCAGTAGGGTTTAAATGTCTACAAATCTGAATTATTTATAACTTGAGTTGTACCTAGAGCTTATTATATACACTGCATTAATGCTTCATATTGAACAACTCTTTGGGAAAGAGTTTTGATCACATTTAAAACCCTTCCAAGATTTTCTTTGGATTTTTCAAATTTTAGATATGACAACGGTGTTGTGGTTGTGTTTTATTTTCCTTTTTAAGATTCCTTATTTTTTGGATATCTGGAATTTGCTTCAAAATAATACAGGGGGGTAGGAGCTGGCCCCGTGGCCGAGTGGTTAAGTCTGTGCGCTCCGCTGCAGGCGGCCCAGTGTTTCGTTGGTTCGAATCCTGGGCATGGACATGGCACTGCTCATCAAACCACACTGAGGCAGCATCCCACATGCTACAACTAGAAGGACCCACAACGAAGAATATACAACTATGTACTGGGGGCCTTTGGGGAGAAAAAGGAAAAAAATAAAATCTTTAAAAAAAAAAAAAAGTGATACTCAGTGAACAGCCCCATATATTTGTCATTTGGCCTAAGTGTGAATGCAGGGTATCCGTGGGGGATAAATCCCTAGAAGTGGAATTGCAGGGTCAAAGGGTGTGTGCACTTGTGATTTTGATAGATGCTGCCTGCCTGGGCTGTAGCATGGTGCCAGTTTACAGGAGCGTCTTTCTCTGCACGCCCCTTCTACCCGGGCGGGGTTTGATTCAGCGCATTTATTGAGCGCCTTCCAGTGCCAGACCCTGGATACAAAGACAACACTTGCATGTATCAAGTGAAATTGTTACTGTGTGCCAGGCACAGACTTGTTATCTGGTAATACTCATAGCCACCCAACAAGGAAGGTTTTTAGATGAGAAAACTAAAGCTCAGAAAGGTTAAATAGCGTGCCATGGTCACTGACCCAAGCTAGTAAGTGGCAGAGCTGAGATTTAAACCCAGTTTGAATCTTCTAGTGCCTGTGCTTTTAAAGAACACCCTTGACTGCCTCTCAGGAGGAATAACATATAGTCTTAGAGTCTAAGACAGATGAGGAATCAAGCTCGGAGAGACTAACTGGCCAAAAGAATACACAGCCAGGAAGCTATGGAGTCTCCAGGGGGAACCCAGATATGTCTGATCTGAGGCCTGTGGTCTGTACTGAGCTGCCTCCCATCCTTCCCTAGGAAGAATTTCCAACTCTAATTAGGATTCTATCAAGAGAACTTTCTCCATCCAGAGCTCCGGTTGCTATAGAGAGCCGTAAGTCACTGGTCCTTGATTTGCATCTGTTGGTCATCAGAGGGGCCCATAGTCATAACCCGTCTGTGAGTAATATACTAGTGACAATGTAGTTGCTGCCATTAATTGATGCCATTGCATCAACATATGCAGGATGCTGTAAGGTGCACTGTGTTGTATTTTTAACCCTCACATTAGTCCTGCTTGGGAAACATTATTGTCCCCATTGTCCAGACGAGAAAACTGAGAGTAAAACAACTTACATAATAGTCCCAAGTCAAATGCGAATAAGGACGGAATTAAATCCAATCTGATAGACTCAGAAGCCCTCACTCAGTCTCTGACTCACTCATGTGTCCGTGGGTTTCCCTTGGCTCTCTCTGCTTCTTCTTCTTTTCTGTATTGTTCAGTGCTCTCTCCAGAGGGTGAGTCTGGCTTCTCCACCTTACATTGCCTGTTTTAGAGGAGAGGGCTTATAGCTTCCATTTATCTCATACTGCCCCTACCCGCCACCCACTGCTTAACACAGGGTAGCCAAAGAGTGGACTGCCACGTGATGCCTGGGGATTGGTGGGCAATCACTGGCGATGGCCCCCACTGATACTACCTCAGAAAGGACCCATCTCCCAATCGTGTAACAAGTGCTCTTTGTACACCTGTCATGTGCTCACTGCTCCAGTGGGGAGAAGAAAAGTATAAAGTACAGGCCTAGCTCTCAACAGCTTAGATCATGAGACTGTAGGTACCAAAGTAAATGGAAGACTACAAGGGTTAGAGGAGTTCAGAGGAGAGAGGAAGCATAAGATAATTACAATAGTAGCAAGCATTTATTGAGCACTATGGGGTAGGTCTTATGCCTGTTTTATAGGCGTGGATCCTGAGACTCAGACGTGGATCCACTCAGACCCAGTGGGTGATCAGCCCAGGGTTGCACAGCAAGTAGGTCTCAGAATTAGGACTCTGAATCACTCCATGGCCTCTCTGGGAGAGCACTGTGGACTCTGTGCGTAGTGACTTGGAAGCTCCAGTAAAGGGAGTCTGGAAGGATGGGCCAGGTATGGACAAGAAAGGAGATGCCAAAATGTAGGACGAAAGGCTGAGAAGTGGAGCTGTGATATTCTTAAGATGTGGGAAAGCCTTTAGAATGTGGGGAAACCCAGGCTTTGATCACAAAGTAAGAGCACAGGATCATTAAGGTTTGTCTGTGCTTTTTTGTGTCCATACATTATCTCATTAAGCCTGTGATTATGCTAGAAGGTAGAGGGGGTTATCCTCTTACCATGGAGGGAACGGAGGTCTTCTAACTTTAAATCTCAAGTCCTTTCCACCATCCATGCTGCCTCCCCATTTCTCTAGTGGGAGAACACAGGCCCTCCACTCAGACAGACCTGGGTTTGAACCCCACCTCCTCCGTTTTGTGTCTCTAGGATCTTAAGGTTTGCAAGCTGGGGCAATTTCAGTTAAAGAGCAGGCCCTGGAAGGCAGGCGTATGCTAAGGAGTGAACGACATAAGTGAGGTGTCATAACACCAAGGTTCCTATAGTACTTTTTTTCAATGCACTTTCAAGTCTTTGGTTTACATATGAAGAAAGTGGGGTGCCCCCAGAAGTGAAGTGACTTGCCCAAGATCACACAGTGAGTTAATAAATGGCAGCGCTGGGATTAGAACTCGAGTCTCTTGTCTCCTAAGAGAGCTTGCTTTTTCCTTACACAATGCTGCTCCCCTGAGGGGCTGCGGGAGGAAGGCCTAGGGATAGGATCATAGCACTTTGGAGCTGGAGAGGGGGCCTTAGAGATCATTGAGTCTATCCTCCACACTTAACAGATGAGAAAAGTGAGGCCCAGGCTGCCTGAGTGACATGTCCGTAGCCAGATAGAGCCACTGCAGAGCAGGAGCAAACCCATGTGTCTTGACCCTAAGGTCCCAGGTCCTTCTCACACTACCATGCAAAACTTCCGAATTGCCTCTTTTCTCTGCAAGTCTAAAGCCTCACTCCAGGGGGCCGGCCCCTTGGCCTAGTGGTTAAGTTCGTGCACTCCGCTTCTGCAGCCCAGGGTTTCACCAGTTCGGATCCTGGGCGCGGACATGGCACTGCTCATCAGGCCATGCTGAGGTGGCATCCCACATGCCACAACTCGAAGGACCCCTACTACAAAAAATACACAACTATATGCCGGCAGGCTTTGGGAGAAAAAAAAAATCTTAGATTTACTATTAAAAAATTTTTTTAAATAAAAAATAAAAATAAAGCCTCACTCCAAATGCCAGCAGTTTACAGTTAGAACAACTGTTGAGTTTGGGGAGTTTTTTTTGCAAATTAGAGTCTTGTTTTCTCTCTCTCAATTCTTAGTAAGGATAATGTACTAGAAAAGGAAAAAAAAAAACTTCAGTGGAAGACCTTGATAGAACAAAGATAAAAATTTGATAGAGTCTCTGAAATCTAGGGGGATCCTCAAAGCCAGGAAATAATTTCAGGCCAGCCCCCTTGCCTATCCCAGCCAATTCACCACTTGTCCCTCTCTACTCACAACAGGCCTTCAAAAGGCCCAGCCTTCCCTTGGCAGCTGCATCTGGTGAACACCAACGGAAATCCCTGGTATTTTTCTTTGCATGCAACCAACCATGGAGACGTAGGTCAGGCATTGCTGGCCTGGCAGTTAGAACAGCTCCGCTTTGCCCACTGCACCTGCAGCCATGTTGCTGAGCCCCATGGGGATGGGAAAAGGATGTTCCCCTCCAAACAGGGATTGAGTCCTCAAGGCCCCTTGTGGGCAGAGCTGGCTAGGACTTAGGGGGGGTGCTAGAAAAGACCATCTGGAATATGGGGACTAGGAGGGTGGCTCTGTTTCTTTCCCCCCTTAATGTCTGCTGTGACCAGTAGCAGGGTTGGCAGTGTCTGCTCAGCTCAGCTTAGAGTCATCATCACTGATGGACAAGACTGGGAAGGTCTCATGCTCCCCCTGGGCTCAGCTGGGCCCCAGGCCTGCACCTGAACCCCTATGCCTATCTAGTGTTTACAGGATTGAAGCTGCCACCCGTTGGGACCTAGCCTGTTTTCATTTCTCCTCTCAGCTGTCTGGTCTCCATGGACCTCACCTACAGGTTTGTGCGTGCCCGTCTGCCACGATGCAGCCCCACGAGGCTCCTCTAGCCTGGCACACTCCTCTTTGGCCTTTGTTCTCTTCAGCAGAGCTGCCAGTTCTTTACCTGGCCCAGGGGAGAGCTTTCCTGGCCTCTCAGAAAGGCTCAGTTGCTCCACCCTAGCTGCACCCTTCCCAAGATTCAGTCTCTTTGTCTGCACTCTGCGGGCCCGGGCTGTGGTTCCAAGGCACTGAGGGGGCCCGTATGTGGCCGCTCTGGACTGGCCTCCAGTTGGCTGGCTGATTCTGTCCTGAGCTTTCTCCTGCTCTGGGCCTCATGTGTCTCTTTTGTAAAGGTGTAGGACCAAGATTGGTACATGTACCATTGATCTTCAAGATAACTTATAAGTGATATGCAAATGAACTGTTTTAAAATTTTAATAGTGTTTTTATTTTATGTTGATTTTCATCTGTGGCAAATGATACTGGCTTTCTACTTATAGTAGTAATATAATAAGTTGCCTTTTGGTTTCATTGATTCATTTAGCAAATACTTACTGAGGGTCTAGCTACTGGGGATATCTGACTTCATGGAGTTTACATTCCAGAAAGACAGAGAGTGATGGTGGGAGTGGAGGGTGGCTGCACAGCTTTTGGTATTTGTTTTTTAATAAAGAGTGATTGGGGAAGGCTTGTCTAAGGCATGTGAGCAGAGATATGCATGACCTGAGGGAGCAAACCATGAAACAATCTGTGGTAAGAACATTCCAGACAGAGGGAGCAAGTACAGAGGGCCCAAGGTAAGAAAGGTGTGCTTGGCGTGATTGAGGAAGAGCAGAGGAGATGAGTGTGGCTAGAGCAGAGTGAGCAAGTGGTGGAACGTGAAGGTTTGTGTGGGCCATGGTGAGACACTGCCTCTTCCTCGGGGTGAGGCGGGAAGGCAGTGGAGTGTTTTGACCAGACAGGATCTGACTGCTTCCAGAAGGACCCTCTGGCTGCTGTGTGGTGAGGGACCATAGTCGGGGGTAAGAAGCTGGAAGACCAGTGAGAAGGTTGTTAGGATACAGGCAGAAGATGGTGTTGGCTTGGAGAAATGATGGCAGTGGAGGTAGTGAGAAGCACTGGGATTCTGGATAAATTTTAAATATAGATTCAAAGGAGTTTGCTGACAGATCAGGGCTACAGAGGATTTAAAGCTGGTTCCAAGATGTTCAGGCTTCGGCACCTGGAAGGATGAAGCTACTACCATTTACTGCAAAGGGGAAGGATGCAGAAAGAACAGGTTTGGGGGAGGAAATTAAGAATTTTCAATACATTTAAGTGAGTCAATTGATAGACAGATTTTAATAGTAATGATGATACATGGATAAGGCCCAAACAGTGATAGCTGAGATTGTGGGTGGAGCGGACCAGGTGTGACTACTTCCTTCCGGCTCTAAAATTCCACGTCAGTGACTTCAGACCTCGCAGTCTCCCATTCATGAAGAAGGGGAACCTGAGACTCCGCCTAGAAAGTAACAGAGCCACAAGGAATGACAGGAGAGGAATCCCTTGGACCAGGCTCCCCTCTTGTTCATTTGGAAGGACTTGAGAAGTCCTTGCACACAGCCTGGCCTCCTGGCGTTGCCTCATTCATTCACTCGCTCTCGCTGAGTACCTTCTGCCAATAGGTCCCGGACTTCCTCCTCTTACTGCCATTCACCATTCAGGGGCTGGAGAGCAAATGACTTTGCTTCCACGGGAGCATAAATGGTTTTATCTCTTTCTTCATCCTGTAGGGTTCCCATAGTTATCAAGCTGGAAAAAAATCCTCAAAGGCCTCCTGCCCTGGCTTTTGTAGCTGAGAAACGGGAGGCCAGAGAGGCAAGCAACTCCTAAAGTTCACATCCAATCCACTAGCAAATCCTTTCAGCTCTACTTTTAAAAATAAATTCTGAATCTGACTGCTTCTCACCAGCTTCCCTGGCGCCCTCCTGGCTAAGCCACCGTCATGTTTCTCCTGGATGACTGCATCAGCTCTTCACTGGACTCTCTTGCTTCCACCTTTGCACCTGGAAGTCTCCATCCAGCAACCAGAGGGACCTTGTTAAAACCAAAGTCAAATCATGTCCCTCTCCTGCTCAGAACCCTGCAGTGTTCCATGTCACTCAAAGGACAAGCCCAAGTCCTTAAATGGCCTTCAAGGCCCTGCACATCTGGCCCTTGGCTATTGCCAGACCCCATCGCTACTATTCTTCACTCATTCACATGGCTTCAGCCACCCTGGTGTCCTTCCTGTTCCTGGAGCACCCCAAGTATGTTCCTGCCTTAGGGCCTTTGCACTTACTGTTCCCTCTGCCTTTCCTCAGAACTTCGTAATGCCTGTTTCCTCACTTCATTCAGGCCTCTGGTCAAATGTCACCTCCTCAAGAAATTTTCCCTGACCACGGGTTCTAATTTTGCCCTCTTTCATGTTTCTTCCTAGGCCTTTTCTCTCACTTATGTTTCTTTTTAGCACTTACCACCATCTGACACATATATTTATTGCCTATCTCTTCCCATTAAATTGTAAATTCATGCAGGTAGGAGTTTTCATCCGATTTAGTCACGGCTTTATCCCCAACGATTAACATAGTGCCTGGCATTTAGTGGGCACTTGATAAAGTTTTAAGGCATGAATGAATGTCCAGAGCTAAGCAGGGCTCTTGACTGGTCCTTCCTGCAACCCCACAGGTCAGCCCACCAGGGGTCACAGTCTGCCTTAGAACACTCAGCTAACAGCTCCACCGAAGCTACTTGTCATCACTTTTGTTTCCAAGATAATGACCAGATGGAAGGAGGGACTTTTTCTTCAAGGCCTTGTGAGGGCTGGGTTGGGGGTAGGGAGGAAGCACAGAGCAGCCGTCAGCACACCTCTTCTTTTCCCACCCCCAGGGTACCCCGGGAACCTGGAGGCATGGCTCTTCCCTGTCTTCAGTGATTTCTGATTTCCAGGGGCCAAGAGTAGCAGATCCTGAGTAAACAGTGGGTGGGTGGGTGGTGAGAGGGGAAGGAAGGGTTTGGTAACATCCCTCTGCATCTGTCCTATTGCACTGGCAGGTGCACGTGCTGTGGAGTCAGACGCCCTCGCTCAGTAACTGGTGAGCTCATGCAAAGCCTCATTGCTTCTCTGAGTCTTAGTTTCCTCCTTGGTAAAGTAAAGACAACACCTACTTGCAAGATTTTGAGACTGCAAGCAGGGGCTCAGTATACATTAGCTGTTATTTTTTTGTTTGTAGCTACAAATAATGAGATATACCGTGAGAAGCACAAATGGGGCCACTCATTTTTAGCTATAAAAAAATATCAGCTAACATTTCTTGAGCACTTTCCATGGATCATTTAATCCTTGCTGCCAAGCCTGAGATGGAAGTACAGTGTTCCCGCTTTATAGACAGGACTCCAGGCTTGGAGAAGTAAAGGGTCTTGCCCCAGGTCCCACAAGTAGGCAGCCATAGAGGTGGGGTCAGAACCCACACTATTGGACTCCAGGGTCAAGAGGCCTTGCTTGCAGGGGAATCCCTTCAACTCCGCTGGGTCTCAGTTTCCCATCTGTTCAGGGAGAGGGGTTGAACTAAATATCTCTGTGAACCACAGGTCATGACACATGGTTTCTGGGTGGTCCACATGCCATATCACATGGGACAGTGAGTTGCTTCTGGGCCTCCTTGTGGTGATGGTGGTGGTGGTCTTCTGCAGTTTATTGGCGTTCTGGGTGTTGAGTGTGAACAGCAGACCTCCAAGTGGCCCCTCCCTGGGCATCATCAGCTACAGACAGAGTACTCCCGCTCTCCTGGCACCATCTCAGGCATCTTGCTATTCTGCACCTTGAGGAGGCTGGTGGACTGGGGTAGAGATGAACCAGAAGACTAGAAGGAACCGGAATGTAGGAAATGCAACCCCGTGGGAGCCTTCAGCTGAGGTTTTGGTTACGAGGGTGTGTGTGAGAGCATTCATATGTACAGGGGGAGGGAAGGGTGTTGCAAGGATTTGCTCCGTCCCCAGATCCTCCAGAGCTGTTGGCTTCTGTGGAATTCCAAACATTTCCGATCAGATAAAGGTGGCTGAAAATACCCGGGACTTGTCTGGACTAGTTGGAGGCAGTGCTGGGGTGAGGAGGTTGAGGCCACAGGGGCAGAGCCCAGCAAGGTCTGGCCCCTCTGAGGAGCTTGCCCTGGGTCACAGATATACCCATTGCCCTTTTCTCCTGGAACCTGTAGGTTTGAGGGCAAGGCTCAGCAGTATTTGGGGTGGAGGAGGATCAGACCCTTTTGTGACACCAAGTCCTTCTACTCCGGAATGTCCCCTCTCACCTTCCACGCTAATTACTGGATCTTTTGGATACCCCTGAGAGAGAGAACCCAGGTTGTCACGCCTTTGTCCATATGTGAGTTAGTTTCATCGTCCTCATGCTGTGGCACTGGTGGGAGCCCTTCCGCTTCATTTTACGGGTGGAGAAAGTCCCAGACTTTCCCAGCATCCCAGACAGGGGATTGAATTCACCCCAAGGAAGCCAATGATAGAGCTGGGACTCAAAACCCACATCTGCTGACTGTCAGCCAGTGTTCTTTTCTTCACAGCATGCAGCATTGATCAGCACCAAACAAGGGAATGGGGGCATCTTTGGGCAGAAAGGAGGAAGGAGTGGCTGCTTTGGACCATGGAGTACCTGGAGGCATAGACCCCAGAAGGAAACAGAGTTTTAGGGAGAGGTTTAGCCCCAGAGACCAAGCCCCTCTTCCTTGTAGGTTGCTACCCCCATCCCTCCTGCCTCTTGCCTCAACACAGTGCAGACGATGCCTTTTCCAAAACCTTCCCATAAGCTTTCTGTCCTCCCTCCTGAGCCTGGGAGAACTTAGTGTCTGGAGAGTCCTGAGCACCCTGGCCAATCTCCTGGTGCCTTGGGGCCTCCTCCAGGTCTTGCCAGGCAGTGAGGAGGGGGATGAAGAGAGAGAGAATTGACCTTTCTTCCCTTCCCTTCTCACTGTCCATCAGTCAGCATACTCACCAGAACCTTCTCTGGGCCCAGCACTGGGCTAGGCCTAGGGGATAGAGCTCATGGTCAAAAATGAACAGCTCAACAAACTGACAAGAGAGCTGAAGGAGACTTGGAGGCAGAGAGCAGGAGGCCTCCTTGAAGAAGTGGCCTGTAGACGTAAGAGATAAGTAAGAGAGAGTTCAGCAGAGGGACCAGCATGGGCAAAGGTCCTGAGGCTGAACAGAGCATGGCATGTGAGGAATGAAGCAGCCTGGCCCTAGACAAAGCTGAGGAAGGCCTGCAGGGTCTTGCAGACCAAGGAGAAGGCTCTAGGACTTGGTCTAATGATCAGAGCAATAATAGTAACTGCTGCGCATCATGCACAGTTCTAAGAGTTTTACATGTGTTGCTATTGAATCCTCACAGTGTTCTTGCGAAGTAAGTACGTTTTTAATCCCCATTTTGTAGATGAGGTCCAAAGCTAAACATCTCAGTCTCATTGCAAGACTTATTGGGTACCTGCCTACTCTTTGTTCTGGCAGCCCAGCTTGGTGGAGAAGTAGAAGTTGATTTGTCACTAGCCTTGGCCTCTTCCAGAAAGCACTGCCATTTTACAAATGAGGAAACTGACGCTCGGAGAGGAGCAGGGCCTGGTCCAGGGCCCAGAGCGAGGCCAGCAAAAATTCCTCTGCCAGCTCATGTTCCCTTCTCGGGTAGCCCTTGGCACAGAGATGGAGGAGAGCAGCAGAGGAGAGAGGACCAGAGCTAAGGTCAGCCAGTGGAGGGAGGTAGAGGGAAAGAGGCGAAAGTTTTCCAATAGAACTATCCAAAAATGAAAGGCTCCATCTGGGAGGGAGGGAGCCCCTTATCACAAATGTGTAAGCAATGAATGCCCTAGAGATGCCTGTGAACTCCACAGGTACGGACCATGTGGAGTGAACCAGACCCACTATATGACCTGGGCACTCCTCCCTTCTCAGCCCCATCTGGGAAATGAGGATGTTAGGGGTGAGCTTGAGCATCACATGAAGGTTGGGTGGGTATGTTGTAAGGTCAATTTTGAGTCTCTGAGTCTGTTTCAAGGGTCCTTCTCACGCTGAACACTGGGAGAAGAATGAAAGGCTGTGGCCATCTACTTGTGAGAGAATAGGGAGTCAGCAGGGTTGAGATGAGAGATGGTTGAGATGAGGGGAGGCCTCGGGATTCCAGGGAATGAATGCATATGAGCCTGGAGCAGCTGCCCAGGAGCCATTAAGTGCTTGAGCTCTGGAGCCAGACTGCCTGGATTCAAATCCCAGCTGTGCCATTTAAGAACTGTATGACCTTGGGAAGGTCGCTTGACCTCTCTGTGCCTGTTTCCTCATCTGCAACATGGAGAGTAATAATAGCACTTACTTTATTGGGTTATTGTGAGGATTAAGTGGATTCATATACACGTCGAAGCTCTTAGCCTCATACCTGGTACATTGTAAGTGCTCAGTAAATATCAGCCATCACTCCCAGGGAACGAGGTCGTGAGCCCCTAAATGAGCATCTGTGCCCCCACTAAATGCATTTCTGAATTTTCTCTCTCTGCCTCCAAGACTAGTTCCCTGGTTCTGAGCCGAGGAGGTGGAGAGCCCACGCTCACACTGCTGGGCCCGATAGCTTTCTCGAGTCCCCAGCGGAGGTATTATCTCCTCCCAGCACAACCACTTCCTTTTCTGAGAAATGAGCACATCTGTCAGGCTTAGCTTCTTAGAACTAATGGTGGGGGAGGAGGCGGGGGAGGAGAGGCTGGCAGCTGACGGGCAGAGTTAGAGAAAGATTAACATGAAGTTTGCTGTGAGGATGCCTCCAAATATTCCTAAAGCCCAGATGGCTTGGGCCTCCCATAACACCCTCTTCAGCCAGTAACACCAAGGTCACCTAGCTTTACCAAGTGCATTCATCCCCTGTCTCACCACCACTGCCTGGTGAGGTCAAAGCAGGAGAAACTGAGGCTCAGAAGGAGAGAGGCTTGCTATGGTGCCCACAGCTGGGCTGGCTAGACTGAAGTGTTGGCCCCCGCACAGGCTGGCCAGCCTTCTCCTTGCCCTTGCCTCACTGAGCTGCCTCTCTGAGTTGCCCACATCCAGGCCCATGTTCCCCTGGTGTAGAGAGGCTGTGTTCCTCTCACGTTGCTGAGGCCAACAGCTCCCCCGGGAAAGCCGAGGGAAGTGGATTCCAACCACAAACCTCACTTCTTCCCAGTCTCCGCCTGCAACTCCCTGCCAAGAGAACGATAAGGCCTCTCCGTCTCCCCACCCCCTCTTCCTGCCATCTCCCAGGGATCTTCCTGCCATCTCTCAAGGCCTCATTTGTCTACTCAGCAGGCATTTATCAGCCTCTCCCTCGGGGAAACTGAGGCCAAGAGCAGAAAGTGACTCTGCAAGTGACTCACAGCCTGCCAATGCAAGGGCTGTGAGAAGGCCAGGGCAAAGTACAGTCCTAATGTCCCTGGCACTTTCCCTGGGCTGCTAGGAACCCCTTCCTCTTCTCCACCTACCTCTTTCTCGAAATAACCAAGCAGGAAGGAAGCGGTGGGCCTGGGCCCTCCAGAGTCACTCTAGAGGAAGGAAGAGCCTGTCTGGCACAGGCACTTGTTCCCCACTGAAGCCAGGACGGAAGGGTTTCACTTTCCCTCCTCATCTTCGTCACATCCTTTTCCTGTGGCACCCAGTTCCCCTCAGCTGGCTGGGGGCCAGAGCTCATTCATTCAGCTGGTGGCCTCAGGCCACCTTCCCCCTCCTAGAGGGACTCAGGGCTGTAGCCCTGGCCCAGAATATGAGATTTGCTGCTGTATATGCTGGGGCTTGAAACTGGCTTCCCCACTTACCCACTTTGGGTAGGACTCTTGGTATCTCTGAGCCTCAATTTACCTGGGCTTGGAATGAGGACCTCCTTCAGTAACAGTAGTGCATGCACCTAGCCCACGATGGGGCCTCAAGAAGTATTGTCCTTTTGAAAGTGAGCAGAGGTTAGGAGCAAAGGCAGTGGAGCCAGATTGTTGGTGCAGGCAACCCCGCCAGGTCACCAGCTCATTGTGTGACCTTGGGCAAGTCACAGATCGTCTGTGGGCCTCAGATCCATCAGCTGTATGATGAGTTAACAGTAGTACCCACTGACCGACAGAGTGTGGAGACGGTTAAATAAACTGATCCATAAAGAGTGCCCTGCGGAGTGAGTGCTCGGGAAACGTCAGCTGCTGCTGCCACAGAGGAGGGTAATTCTCTGTGAGTAAAGATGCAGAGACTGACATGGCAGGACTGGACATCAGAATGAACACGCAGCCGGAACTCAGACAAGTCCCAGGGCCACCACTTCCTAGTTAGAGATTGTGGGTGCGCCCTAAAGCTGACATTTCCCCATCTGTAGAACAAGGCTACTGATAAATGTCATGAGGATTAATGAAAGTAGTCATTCCTTTGTTCATCTAAAATAGATTCATTTAGAAGGGCACCTGCTGTGTTCCAGGTACAGCAGCAGGTTCTGGACATACCAATGACAAAACCACACACAGTCTAGTGGGAGAGACAGCACGAAGAATAATCATTCAAGTGAATGTGGTTGTGCATGTGATCAGGAAATACGGCCCAGTCAGGATAACGCGCTTTAGCTCAGTGCCTGGCACAGGGAAAACATTCAAATGTGGAATAAAGGTCAGCTGCCATAATAACAGTTATGATTATTTTATTGTTACTTAAGAAGTAAGGACGCTATGGCAGGGAGGTGAAGTAACCTGCTCCAAGTCACACCTCTGGGAAGAAGCATGGAAATGTGGGAGATGAGAGAGGAGAAGGATGAGAATCGGAGGACTGATCAGATTCAAGTGGGGACCGCACTTCAGCCCCTTGGAGGGTGGGTGGTCTGCTGGCTCTTGGGCTGCTGCCCCAGGGGCATTGTTGTGCCAGCCTTTTCCTGACTGCTGTAGGGTTGCAAGTGGCTGCAGGGTGACCTGCACTGTTGAGTTGGCTGCCTCTGGGCAGAGACCTAGCTGAAGTCGGTCTGTGCCCGTCTGGATGGGCCCCTGGCTTCAGACCTGGGTCAGACTTGGTCCCTGTTTACACTGAGCCCCCAGACTGGTGGAAGAGACCGACACACAGACAGAGGGCCTCAACCTAGGGACACCTTGCCTCTCCTTCCTGCCCCAGGACCTTTGCATTTGTTGCTTCTGCTGGAACATGCTCTTTTTTTACCCGAGATTTTTTATCCTCCCCGCTCATCACCACCGTGTCATTCAGGTCTCAGCTCAAACCTCACTTCTCCAGAGAGACTGTCACTGACCACTCCACTTAAGTCAGTCCCCAGGTATTCCCTGTCATCTCCCCATGACTTACTGTATTCAAAACCTCATCATCTCTGAAATTGTCTTGTTTCTTATTATTCTCTCTGCTTCCCACTAGAACAGTGTTTCTCAACCTTTTTTTTTTCTTATCACCACTCCCCTAAGGAGTCTTTTTAGACATTCTTGTCTTAATTGCCTTCCCATGACGTTTGAATACCACAGCTGTACTGTGTATCTCTTTATGTACTGTGGCCCCGTGGAGAGCCACAAATCATTGTCATATCTAAGAATTTTTGCATCACCCCGTTGGAGGTGGTTTCAGCTCATTGAGAATGCTGGACTAGAACATAAGCTCCATGAAAACAGGGACCTTGTCTGTCTGTTCACTGCTCTGTCTCCAGGGCGGGGCTTGGGGCATGCTCATTGCCCAATAAGTATTTATGGTGTGAATGGAAGTCCAAAAACGCTGGGAGCACAAAGGAGACAGTCGTCCCAGAGTTAAAGGAGGGACAAGTAGGGAAGGCCTCTTGGAAGACAGGACTCCAAAGTAGAGTCTTGTAAGCTGAGTAGGGGGTGGCTGACTGAGGAAGGGAGATGTGGGGAGGGTGCCCAGTTAGGGGAGGACACGGTGTTGGCAAAGGCTAGGGGCACGAAGCACTCCGGAGTATGTGGGGTGGGGCCATTCCACAGGTGTGACCAGGACTGTTGGAGGCAGGACCTTGACAGTGGTCCCAGCCTTGGCTTCTCCTGGGCACCCTCTGGAGGGCCCGATGCCAAGTCTGGAGGGCCCCTGATTCCTAGTTCAAGCTCCACCATGAGCCAGCTGTGTGAAACTGTAGACTGGGCACGGGGGTTGGCCTTGCTGATTTGCCGGGTCTGCCTGGCTGGAAGTCCATGCTTCTCCCCTGGAGCCGAGTAGCCACTGCCTGTCCCCAGTGGCCCTCAAAACCTCCACCTGTATCTCCATGGTGGTGGTCACAGCTACAAAGGAAACTTCTCCCACTTTGCTCTAACCCAACCTGAGGATGCTGACAGGCTCTCAGGCCTGGGTCTCCTGAAAGCCTGTGTGACATCAGAGACCTCCCTGCAGCCCACTCTTGCATCTCACCCCTTGCCCAGCATGCCAGCTCTGGCTAAAGCCAGTGGGAGCCACTGAGGAGTAGTGGGGTCTTATCGCTACTTTTCCAGACTGGGGCTGCTCTGCAATCCTATTTATTTATCCAGAGCAGCCGCCCACTGAGAAAATGGCTGTGTTTGTTTCCAAGTGTGTCGTGTGAACCATGGGCTAAATATAAATATACCCACACCACTGCCTCCCCGGCACCCGCCCTGGAACAACACGCCCCATTTTGTTCGTGCTCCCTCTGCAAAAGCAATCCCCAGAATCCAGGCCCTTGGAAATCCTACTCCCCCCTCCCCAAGAGGAGCTCCTGAAATGGAGATGAAGGCCATCCTGGCCAGGAATGCGTGCGCGGGGGGCTGGGCGGGTCAGAGCCTTGTTCTCTATGGCACCAAGATGAGAATGTTCCCTCCACCCTGGAGTGACTGTTCCTGGACAGTGAGTGCTTTGTGCCCTTGCAAGGACAGGGCCTGTTTACTCCAACCCAGCCCCAGAGCCGAAAATTTCCTGTGGCTGCCAACCCTCTGCTTCAGGAAAGTTCCCATCAAGGGAGCCAGGCCTCTCCCATTTTGGCTGCAACCCCAGTGTCCCTGGTTTCTTGTGGGACATTTGGCCCCTTGGGATAACTAGGGCCACCTGGCCATGGCCTCACTTCTCCCAAGTTCCCCACACCCCAGGAGTGTCCCCCATCACAGATCAAACTTTTTTGTGGCTCCACCTGGGCCTGCTTCGCTTGGGAGGAGAAAATCCTGTAACAGTTTTCTTGTCCGCTGACCGCAATGGAAGCTAGCCAGGATGAAGGCAGAGAGACAGGGAAACATATCCACGCCAGCCATGCCTGGGCCGCAGGGAGGCCAGAGTTCAGAGGCTGCTGCCGCCACTGCCCTTCTCTCCCCAGACCTCAGGCTCCAGCTCAGCCCCACCCCTACATCCCTGTTCCTTGGGATCCATTCAGCACTAGTGACAGGATAGGTCCTCCCTGGCCCCTCACACAGGGCAGTGTCCTGCTGTAGCAGCACTCCCTTTGGAGCTGGCAGTCCTGGGCCCTGGTCTGGCTCTGCCACCTGTTAGCTGGGTGAGCCCAGGCGAGGTCTTTCCTGTCCTAAACCTCAGTGTCTCGTCTGTGAAATGGGGCTCAAATCTCTACCTCTGGGGATTCTGATGAGGTGAAATAGGATAGCAATGCCTGGCACTTAGTAGGCATGCAGTACCCTCGTTCTACTTGTGTGTACTTTGAGCACCAGCTATGTGCCAGACGCTGTTCCAGGCACTGAGTGTATAGAAACAAGGCAGGGTCTCTACCTCATCAGCCACATCTAGTACAGGAAACAAATCAAAACAAAAGCAAAGTGTCGACTTTGGTTATGAAAAGTGCTGAGAAGAAAAATAAAGCAGGGTGAGGGGAGAGGTAGAGAGAGGTGGCAGTGGCTACCATTTTAGACAAGGTGGCCAGGGAAGGCCTCTCTGAGGAGATGATGTTAGAGTGGAGTCAAGACTGAAATGAGGGAGGCGGGTGATGATGACATGGGGTCAAGTGCCCCAGGCAGCTCCGAGCTCAGCAGATGTGCAAGGAACAGCAAGGAGGCCAGTGCACTCGGAGCAGAGCGGGCAGTGGGGAGGGGCCAGCTCCCACTAGACCTTGCTGGCCATGGTAAGGACTTTATTCCAGGCGTGATGGGAAGCCTTGGGAAGAGTGAGAGCGTGGAGTGACCTGGTCTGAACGGAGGGGCTGCCTGCTCTCCCCAGTGCCTTTTCCCCAGGACATGGTAAGCTGTCTGGGAGGGCCTCTGACTTATGCATCACTGCTACCTCCCTAATGGCTTAATAAATGTGGAGGATTCTTTGAGTCCAGTTAGCAGCTCAGTGCACGTGGCGCTCTGCTAGGTACCAGGGATGTGAACAGAAATGACACTGGCTTTCTAAGTGTGAGGGAAAGCTGTTGGACGACTTTAAGCACAGGCATGCCATGATCTGGTCTACATTTTTAAAAATCTTCTCTGTGTGGAGCATGGACTGAGGGGGGTCGTCAAGACTAGAAGTGGGGCTAGGCAGGTATCACAGTGAGCAAACTGGCCAGGAGGCACCTGGGGCCAACTGGAGTTGGCAGATGCTGTCTGAGGGAGCAGCCACTGCTCAGCCAGTTGGGACCAGGTGGAAATGTGGGCCCAGGCGTGAGCCCTTGGTGGAGAGGCAAGAACATGGGCTCTGGAACCAGACAGTGACCCACTCCCTCCCTAGACACACACAGCGCACTTACTTCTAGGTGCTAAACACCAGCTTTGGACTCTGGTTCCACTACTGACAAAGCTGGGTGACCTGATAAGTCCCTGGGCCCTGAGAAACTCAGCTGCCTGGTCTGTAAGTGGGGAAAGACAGCCCGTATTGCAGCATTGTTGGGAGGATTAAAGGACAGATGGGGTGCGAAGCTCACTCATTAAAGGGTACTCCACACTCCCCTCTCCCCGCCCCAACGCTGGCTCCGCCCTGGGCTGGGTAATTCAACCCACAGCCCCTCCTTCCCGATCATGTGCTTCCCTCCTGACTAGCTTCAGGGCAGAGGGCTGTTGCTCACCTCCTCCAGGGCTCAGAGTCATGCCCCCCTGGGGTGGGGGACAGGGCCAGGGCCTCAGAGGCTCCCTCCAGAGTCCCCAGACCTGCTCTTCCCCTGAATCACTCTGGGGATTTAGCCCTGTCCGTTTCCTCTCCTTCCCTCCCCATTGTAGCAGCGGTAAGGCTGAGGCCTGGTGGTTCCTCACTACTTCAGACTCACTCCAAGCTCCCCCGTGCTTCCAGAGCACACGTGGTTCAGCTCTTACTCATCCCTGCACCCTCATCTCCCCTGTCCTCTTCTTTCCCCTACTCTGCTCCAGCCACCTGGCCTCCTTTCAGTTCCCGGACCCTGCCCATCTCTTTCCCACCTCAGGTTCTCTGGTACCACTTCCTACTGTCTGACCTTGGACAAAGCTCTTTCTCCACTTTGCACCTGTTCTCTCTGTAAGAAAATGGGTTGGTCATCCCCAGCTGGGGCTCAGGAAGGAGGGCGGCCCTCAACCCTTTATCTGGCCCAAAGTGGCATGGAGGGCTATGGTTTTTCAAATCACAAGGCCATTGCACACAGATGGCTCCCTTCCACCTACCCCCATTACTCTTTGAGGACTCAAACAGCACCTTCCCTTCTCTTCTCTCTCCCTGCAGGACACCTTTGTGGAACTCTACGGGAACAACGCGGCAGCCGAAAGCCGGAAGGGCCAGGAGCGCTTCAACCGCTGGTTCCTGACGGGCATGACTGTGGCTGGTGTGGTTCTGCTGGGCTCACTCTTCAGTCGGAAGTGACCAGACACTGACCACCCACTCACCCTCCCACCCCCATCCTGACGCCACCATATCCCTCCATCTAGCCACCATTGCCACCAGGAGAACCACTACATGCAGCCCATGGCCACCTACCCATCACAGGGTTGGGCCTAGACCTGGTCCCCTGCAATTAGTTTTCTAGAATCTACCATGCTTCTGTGAGAGCCACCTTCCCTCACACCTCAGTTCTCCTGACCTCAGATCCCACAGTTTCCCACAAAATCTGCCCCGTGGAAGCTGGCAGGTGTGGGGGGTTTGTGGCTGGGGGCTGGAGGGCCCTGCCTGATTGGTGGACCCCCTTACCCCTTAGCCTCCTGAGAATGCTTTCCTGCCAGGGAGCTGGACAGTTTTCTGACGCTTTTCCCCAGAAAGACTAGATTGCCTTTGTTTTGATGTTTGTGGCCTCAGAATTGATCATTTCCTATCTAGCCCCAGGACCTGGGCTTCCCTTCCTTTCATCTCCACCCTCCAAGAGCCACTTAGGGGCAACTTCTGACTAATTAGGGATTCAGGCTGCTTGGGATAAAGAAACAAGGACCAGGACCCCTTCCCCACCTCTGGCCTGGCCAAAGTCCCTGCCCCCAGTCCCAGTGTCCTCCAGAGGCCTCTGGCTAGAGGCCAGCCCTACCCGGCAGGGAGTGGGCTGTAGCTGCAGGAAGCACCCCATGCCAAAGCTAGGGTGGCCCTTGCAGTTTAGCACCACCCCAGTTCCCTCCCCCTCCTTCTCCCCTGGCTCCCATGACCACGACTGAGGGACCAACGGGGCCCAAGACAGGTGCCCCAGAGCTGTTAGGGCCTCAGCTGCCTCACTTCCGGCAAGGAGATCAAGCCTGTGGCACCTTTACCTTGGGCTGCTGCCTATGGGGTCCAGGGGTTCAGGGACCTTGGCCAGAGGTGAAGGGGAGCTACAGGGAGCAACTGTGGGAGCCCTAGGGTCTTCCCTACCTCAGGCAGGAAGGGCAGGAAGGAGAGCCTGGTGCACGGGGTGGAGGTGGGGCTGGCTAGAGAGGCCAGTCCTGCCTGGCCACACAGATTCGTGCCCTACCCCTGTTTAGCCTGGGCAGCCGGGCTGCCAAGGTCAGAGTAGCCTGGCCAGGAGCTCTTCAGGCCTCCCTGTCTCCTCTGCTCCACCCATGGCCTGTCTCATCCCTGGGGTCCCAGCCTAGCACTGGCCACCCCGGGCTCTCTGCTGTACATATTCGAGACTAGTTTTTATTCCTTGTGAAGATGATATACTATTTTTGTTAAGCGTGTCTGTATTTATGTGTGAGGAGCTGCTGGCTTGCTGTGCGTGTGCACGTGGAGAGCTGGTGCCCGGAGATTGAACAGCCTGATGCTCCCTCCCCTGCCCTGGTCCGGGGAAGCCAGCCGGGGGTCCTGGCTCCTGAGGGACACCTGTCCCTCCCCCAATCCCCACCCCACACTTGTTCCAGCTCTTTGAAATAGTCTGTGTGAAGGTGAAAGTGCAGTTCAGTAATAAACTGTGTTGATTCAGTGAACGCAGGGCCTGGGCTCTTGTGTGCTCCAGGATGGGAATGGCGTGGCGGCTGCCAGAGAGGCCGCAGGACGGCCGGGGACTATGCTGCCTCTGCTGCCCTCCGGGGAGGACCTTGGGTAAGCCCCTTCCTCACTCGGGGCCTGAATTTCTCCACCTATACATTGAGGGGGTTTTTATTGAGCACCTGCTGTGTGCTGAGCACTGGGGCTGTGTGTGAACAGGACAGACACAGTCCCTGCCCTCGAGCTGACTTTCTAGTGGAAGAAACAGCCCAGTAGCCACTTGGCAAGTATTTACTGAGCTCTGCTCTGCACAGACAGCTCCAGGCACTGGGAGTTCTGCGGTGAATAACCATTGTTCTTCATGGAGCTTCCATTCTGGTCGGGGAGTCAGGCAGACAAATAGAAGGATGACCCTGGCTGGGCCAGGGCAAAGGTGGTAAGAGGATGACCATAAGAAGCACGGCAAGACCTGAATAACCTGATGGGCAAGGAGGTAAGAAGGGGTCAGCCTTCAGACAACGTTTTAAAGGTAGATTCCACAAGACTGGCTGATGGATTAGAGAACTCTAGAGAGAAAGAGGAATTAAGGATGATTCGAGTTTTTGGAATAGTGAGGCACGCCATTATAATTACAAAATGAAGCACATGTCTGAAGCAACCCAAGAGGCTCATCATGAGTTTTCCAACAGCACTTAATGTGGCACCTGAGCTTGACTGGGAGTCAGGAGTCAGCGAGGGCTGCCTGGAGGAAGTGACCTCAGAGCCAGGGCCTGAAGAGTGAATAAGTTGCCATAAGTGTGTAAGAGTTATATACACAAATGCACAGGATGAACGAGAGCTTTCTTCAGGCCAAAGGAAAACTGGTGTGTCTGGAATCGGGAGGGACCTCCTGCATCGAGATGATGCCTGAGAGGTGGGGTGAGGGGACCAAACTTGATCCTGAGGGCAGTGAGAGCCAGACGAGGGTTGTAAGTCAGGGAGTGACATGGCCCCTTAGAGCTCCTAAAGTGCCCTCTGGCTGCTCTGTCAAGAAGGCTCTGGAAAGAGAGCAGAGGGAAGAAGGCACGGTTTGGTTAACGATCCATTTCTGAGGGTGGACAGGCCAGGTGTGTGTCTTGGGTCACCATTCCTGGTCTTTGGGCAAGTTACCCAACCTCTCTAAGTTTCAACTTTCTCTTCCATGAAATGGGTGTGATGGCAGTACCATCTCACACGATTGTGGTCAAGATTGAACAAGGTAACCCAACAGAGCTTCGGGGAGGACTGGATGTCAAAAGGGAGCCTTTAGGCAGGCTCCCTCGGAAGAGGGAGGAGATGCTCCTCACGGAGTTCCACGTGACTGCGGCCAGAGGTCGAGAGGGGTCTGGGAAAGCCAGCAAGGACTCCAGGGACAAGAAGTCCAGCTGGGGGGCGGGCCTGGAGGCGGGGCCTGCGTTGGGTGCTCTGTCCCGCCCGCTTTCAGGGGCGAGCTCCACTGCCCCCTGGTGGCCGAGGGATGCGACCTGACGGCCGCTCCCACCCCAAGATGCCCTGGCGCAGTGCCCACGACCTCTGTCTCCCGCCTGGCCAGCTTTCCCCGGTGTCCTCTATCCTCTGCCCTGCTCACCAGAGGACGTCTACACTTCTAATCCTCGGGTACCGAATTCAGAGCTTGCCACAGCTCTCCCGGGGCTCACAGTCACCATTCTCCCTAGTTCAAGACCAAAGCCTCCAGCCCCGCACCCACTCCTATGCCCAAGGTGCATCCCTGGCCCCTGGCCCTTACCCTAGCCACTCAAGTCCCCTCCCCAGATTCTTGATATCCTTCTAGAAACGTCTTTTCACACACGGCCAAATACATAGATATAAATACATTTTGATCCTCCCTCTTTTTTGTATGCAAATAGTAACACACTGTCCCTTGCTTTTGCCACCTAAGTAACGTATCCTCTAGAAGTTTCCACATTCATACATGAATTCCCGTGTACTCATCATGCAATTTGAACGGTTAACAACTCGTGGCAGCTTCATTCTTTTTTTCCAGCTGTAGCGTTCCACAAATTTTTTAACCAGACCTCTAACTCAGTGATTCTCAGCCTGAAGCATGCCATGGCACACACGTAACATATTGGAATTGCACTCTGCGGGAGAGCCAGAAGGAGTTTGGGACTGTCTATGTGGGTCCTGGGGAAAAATTAATTCCATTTCTATATATGTATTTTTATGATAAGAGAAATGAAATACAACACATTTCACAGAGAAGATATGAGGTATTAACGTTGATTAAAACATCCAAATACATTATTTAAAAATTTATTTCTTGAGAGACTTGATCTCGTTCCTGTGAACACAACGTTTTTCTGTGAGGTTTTATGATTGAAGCTGTTTACACAGTTCCTGATCAAGGCTTATTAATGAGGCTCTCTTCAAACTCCTGGTAGTCAGCGTCCGCAAGAAACTTTGTAACCTCAAGTAGGGGATAAAAGAAAATTGTAAACCATTCCAAAGCTTACAGTTGAAACTGTATTTAATGCTCCGCTAGCTCTTCCCCTCGTTGACAAATATAATGTAATCAAATGGATTTCAAATCCCAATGATCTTTGTCATTTGGGGCATTTTAAACTAATGATGAGTTCCAGAACATAGGAGATGATGGAAAGCTTTCAAATTCTTTTTTTTTTTTTTGAGAAAATTATAACTTATTAAAACTGGGCAACACTGTATAGCACAAAGGAAGAGAGAGAGAGGGAGGAGAGGAAGGAAGGAAGGGAAGGAAAGGGAATTCTAGGCCAGTTTACTTTGGAACATGCAAGCTGAAGTTCTGATTATAATATTAACAAATAGAATCTAACAACATATGAAGAGAATAATACGTCATGACCTAGTAGGGTTTATTCCAGGAAAATAAGATTGAGTCAATATATGAAATCTTTCAACATAATTCATTATATTGAAACATTAACAAAATCCTTATAGCATTTCAGTAGATATCAAAATAGTGTTTTGTGAAATTCAACATCTATTCATGATTTAAAGAAAAATATTTTAGGGGCTGGCCCAGTGGCGCAGCGGTTAAGTTCGCACGTTCCCTTCTCAGCGGCCCAGGGTTCGCAGGTTCAGATCCCGGGTGCGGACATGGCACTGCTTGGCAAAAGCCATGCTGTGGTAGGCATCCCACGTATAAAGTAGAGGAAGATGGGCACAGATGTTAGCTCAGGGCCAATCTTCCTCATCGAAAAGAGGAGGATTGGCAGCAGTTAGCTCAGGGCTAATCTTCCTCAAAAAAAAAAAAAAAAATTTTAGCAAGCTAAGGATTGAAAGTTAGCTTTCACTTTTTCATACTCTTCTAATTCTATAAGAGTTTAAGACAATGATTGTGTGCATTGCTTGTGCAATTTTAAAAAATTAAGTCATGCAGAAAAATCAGCCACTTACATCATGATCAAGTTCATTACATAATGTCCAGCTCTCCATTTTTCTATCTCCACCATCACAGCCTTTGTCATGAGACAAAAATAACAAGAACTTTTTTTAATATATAGAAAATAATAGAAATGAACATATATGATCTCTATAAATTTGTCATCTTTGATTTTTTTTAAGATTTTTATTTATTTTATTTTTTTTTCCTTTTTCTCCCCAAAGCTCCCCGGTACATAGTTGTGCATTTTTAGTTGTGGGTCCTTCTAGTTGTGGCATGTGGGACGCCTCCCCAGTATGGCCTCATGAGCGGCGCCATGTCCGAGCCCAGGATTCGAACCAGCGAAACCTGGGGCCGCCGAAGCGGATTGCTCGAACTTAACCATTCAGCCACGGGGCGGCCCTGTCTTTGATTTTTAATGAATATCCATGCACCGATGTTAGAATTCTGGGCATATGAAGCATTAATTCCCTCCTGAATTATTTAAACCATCCCATTTCGGTAGGTTCACACGTGAATAATTAGCTTGAATAATTCCATGATAAAGAGCCTTATGAATTCTTAGGAAATCTAAATGGTCTTACTACAAAGTTTTAATGTCAATCTTAAAATTTGAGGGAGTCATTCTTGAAACACTAAGGTACAGAGAATATGGACATAAAGGAAGAAAAAGGTCTTCCAAAAATAAAAAAGAACATAAACATAATGTAGCGGCCTAGCCAACAAGGTCGTTTGTGAATTTGTTGCTGAGTGGGAAACCACCAGACGCCACATCAGAAAGGCTTGACTCAAATTGCACCGATGTAAAAAATGGCCCCCACCTGCCAAGCAAAACAAAACAATGTGCTGTGTCCTATTGTGTTATAAAAATAATAACAAAAAACGAAAATAGTGATAAGGCCCCTGTTTGCAAAGCATTTACGTGGTGGAGCATGTCTCCACAGCTGGTTGGCCGTCCATCTTAGGCACATGAATCTCACCTGGGTTTTATGGCAAGCTCCCTGGGCACCTGGGAAACAAGTTCCTCCAGTGGCTCCACGGACGTGGTGGAGGGTCCTTGGGGAGGGTGGTGGCCCTCCCAGATGGGTGGCCACGTGCTCTGTGGCTGACCGCTGCTGCAGATGTCTAACAAGGAAGAGCCCAACCTTGGCTGCGCTCAGTTCATCTTGGGGGAGCAGCAGGCGCCAGAGGAGAGACAGGCTGTGTAGTGGTTAGAGCAGAATTCTGAAACCAGGTTGACTAGGGGAGCTGGGTGCTCTTGGACAAGTGACTTAACTTCTCTGTGCCTGAGTTTCTTCACCTGTAAAATAGGGATGATAATTCCTAATGGGGTGGTTATGCAGATTTTATGCTTATAAACAGTGCCTAAGAATGCATCTGGCAGCATAAATACTATATAAATTTTACCAGGCTATGCTATCAGACCCCACACCCCTCACCACCACAGCTCTAAGGACCACTGAGGGGACTGGTCTGGGGACTCCAACTGTCCCAAGCTCTAACCTTGATATGGATATCCCCCAAGAGCAAGGCTTAAAATAAGGATTCGGGTGTAAGCAGTTTAAGTGGTGATCCCAGGGCGGTGAGGCCGGGAAGGACAGGAAGACAATACAGCACCCAATGACGGGTAAGTTGCCACTTCAGGCAATGGGGCTCCTTCCCAAGGGATCCTTTGAAAGACCCTGAAACATTCTAGGGGCAAGAACACCGAGGTACTTATCCACCAAGTCCCATGCCTCATCAGCTGAAGGCTGCTCCTGGGTTATTTCTCCTCGGCATTGGGCACTTCCGGCCTGCCTTGTGCTTGGGTCAAGCATAAACCTATGTCAGAGACACAGGTGCCTGTTCCCTTGAATGAGAACTGTCCACCAAAGCTGCACATGACCTCTGAGGGTGGTCTGAGGGCACATTGTGGGGCACCAACACGTCTGCCACAACCTGTGAAACTTTGTGGCACACCAGGTGGTAAACTGCTTGAGGGAGGAACAATTTGATAGTTGTCAAATTTTGCTAATCCAAGTGATACTGCAATAAACAACCTCATATATCCATCATTTTGCACACGTGCGAGTGTATCCACAGGATATTAGTATAAGTAGAATTGCTGGACCAAAGGATATGTTCCTGTGTCATTTTGATGGAGACAGCCAGAACCGGCCTCCTGTGACACTGCCTGTCTCCTGCACCCTTGCCAACATCCGTGCTAACACTCTTTGATCTTTGTCAATCTGGTCGATGAAAAAATAGTATCCCATACTTTAAATTTTCATTTTCCAAACTCTAATTGAGGTCGGCATCTTTTAATAGTTTGAAAGCCATCTGTACCCCTAATAAGTTAATGGATCTACACAATGACCAACGAAGGCTGGAGATAGCGCAAAAAGACAGGCCTCGTGTGCTTCCTGGCAAAGGAACACAGCACGTCCATGAAATATTCTTGCCCCAAAAGTCAAATCTGAATTTGACGAAAGCCTCTAAATGTAACCACCATTGATGGAAAATACAGGGGACAGAGGGACATAATAAATGATCCATGGGAATGTAATCAGTAAAATGCAGGCTGGAGGCAACTTCTCAGGACACGTAACCGCACTTCTGCACTTCCACTTCCGGGAAGATGGAGCAGATGTACTTTTCCCTTTCTCTACTGCTAAGTAGAACTAACAACCCTGGACGATGTATACAAAGCAAACCTAAGAAAGCTCTGAAAGGTGGAGAGGAAGCACACCCACCATGCACCTCAGAACCTGAGGAACGACATGGCAGCGAGTTCTCTGGGCATTCTTTCTGCCTCAGAGATCCTAGACTCACAGCTGAAGAGGCAAGAGCTGGCTACCCAAAAAAGCCCACGGTCAGAGAAAACAAAAAACAGCCCCAGCAAAGCCTGCACACTCTAGTCAAAGGATTAGGAAAGGAACAACCTAGCAAAACAGAAAATTCTTAGACAATAATAGCTCTACTCCAGCCAAATACCACTGAAAAGACTATGGCATCAGCCAAGGCTGAGTGGGGAGCCCAGACTTCCACCTTCACGAGTCAAGGTTCCCCAACACCCCCACCAATGTGGGGCATTGTGAGATAAGGTCAAGGGAACCAAAACTGTCATCTGTGCTGGCCAGGAATGAGCCCTCTCCTGCCGCCCCCTTTCCCTGAAATGTCAAGGAAGACCACACTGGGACCCCAGAATTCCTCCCCCACCTGGCGATAATGCAAGTGGGTAAAGGGACATAAAAGAAGGTAAAGTCCTACACTTCACTCAACCTGGTAAAATGATGACACCAGTAGACTGTGTTAAATTATGTATAAATAATGTAATACCTAGTGCAATCACTAAAAAATGTATGCAAAGAGACTCACTCAAAAACTATAGATAAATTCAAATGGAATTGGAAAAAAAATGTTCAAATAACCCACAGGAAGGCAGAAAAAAGAAAACAGGGAAATGAATAACAGAAAGAACGCACCGAAAATAAAAAAAAAACAAAACTTGACAGATATATCTTAGCATACCAATAATTATATTAAATGTAAATGTCTGAATATACCAATTAAAAGACAGATATTGGCAGAGCAAATTTGAGAAATCAACTATATATTGTTTGTAGGAGACTCACTTCAAATATATAGGCAGGTTGAAAGAAAAAGGATAAAAAAGATATATCTTGCAAACACTAATCAAAGGAAAACAGCAAAACTTGATAGAACTAAAAGGAGAAACAGACAAATCCGCAATCAATACCCTTCTCTCAACAACTGACAGAACAACTAGACAGAAAAGTCCCCAATGACATAGGAGAACTCAACACCACCAGCCACCAACAGGATCCAATTGACATTAACAACAGCAGCAGAACACACATTCTTTCCAAGTGCCCACAGCACATAAACCAAGATCGGCCATATTCTGGGCAATAAAACAAACCTCAACAAATTTAAAAGAATTGAAATCATACAAAGTACGTTCTCTTACCACAATGAACTCAAAACTAGAAATCAATAACAGAAAGATAACATGAAAATCTCCAACACTTAGAAACTAAACAACACATTTCTAAATAATTCATGGGTCAAAGAGGATGTCTCAAGGGAAATAAAAAATACATTGAACTGAGTGAAATGAAAATACAACATATTAAAATTTGTGGGATGTGGTTAAAGCAGTGCCAAGAGGGAAATTTATGCAATAAATGCATACATTAGAAATGAGAAAAAGTCTCAACTCAATGGTCTAAGCTTCTACCTCAAGAAACTAGAAAAAGCAGAACTCACAAAAGTAAACTCAAAACAACAGAAGGAAATAATCAAGATCAGAGCAGAAATCAGTGAAATCTCAAGACATCCAAAGAAATAAAGAACTCTGATAAAGGGAACTACATAGGTAAATATAAAAGGAATGTATTGTATTTTTGGTTTGTAACTCTCTTTATTTCTACATGATTTTAAACACAAATGCAGGGTGCCAGCCTGGTGGTGTAGTGGTTAAGTTTGCATGCTCTGCTTTGGCAGTCCAGGGTTCACAGGTTCAGATCCTGGGTGTGGACCTACCCACCACTCATCAAGCCATGCTGTGGTGGCATCTCACATACAAAATAGAGGAAGGCAGCCACAGATGTTAGCTCAGTGACAATCTTCCTCAAGCAAAAAGAGGAAGATTGGCAACAGATGTTACCTCGGGGCCAATCTTCCATACCAAAAAATAAGTAAATAAAAATAAAACACAAATGCAAAAAAATTAGAAATCTATGTTAATGGACATACAATATATAAAGATATAACTTGTGACAAAAATAATATAAAGGGGGCAGCATGGAGCTGTGTAGGAGCAGTTTTTGTCTATTATAGGAGTTAATTTGGTATGAATTCAAACTAAATTGTTATAAATTTAAGATGTTAATTGTAATCCCTGTGGTGACCATCAAGAAAATATCCTAAAAATATACACCAAAGGAAATGAGAAGAAATGGAGGACTTGCAACAGTGTAAACCAATTAGACCTAACAAACATCTGTAGAACAGCAAAATACACATTCTGTAGTGCACATGAAATGTGCTCCAGGATAGACAGTACGTTAAACCAGAGGACAAGTCTCAACAAATTTAAAACACTGAAATCATGTAATGTATGCTAGAAATCAATAACAGGAGGAAAACTGGGAAATGCACAAATTTGTAGAAATTAAACAACAAACTGTTAAATAACCAATGAATCAAAGAAGAAATCACAGAGGAAATTAGAAAATACTTAGAGACAAAGGACCAAAAACTTATGGGAAGCAGTAAAAGTCGTGCTCAGAGGGACATTTATAGCAGTAAATGCAACTTATTACTCGAAAAGTACAAACTACCATAATTCACCCGATATGAAATAGATCATTTGAACGGCCCTGTAACAGTTAAGGAAATTGATTTTGTAGTTTAAAAACTTCCCCCTTCCAAAAATCTCTAGGCTCAGATGATTCCATTGGAGAATTCTACTAAATGTTTAAAAGAAGAATTAACACTGTTTATGCACAATCGCTTCCAGAAAATAGAAGAGGAGGGAAGCGATTACCTTGATACCAAAACCAAAGATTCAGAGGAACCGACTGCAATCTTTAGAGTTAAGATGGATTCTCATTCTAAGAAAATTCAAATCAAGAAAATGTTTTTATAAGGCAATCAGGGAAATTTGCGTACTGACTAAATGTTAAGAAAATATTAAGACTTTTTATGTACATTAATACTATTTTGGTTGTGTATATTAAAATAGTCCTTATTGTTTAGAGACACATACTGAAATATTTACGGATGAAATAATGTGACACCTGGGATGTATTTAAAATCATTCAGGGCTGGGGATGGGGAAGTCAGGGGACCATGAGCAGATATTTGTGGACCCCAGGGAGGCACATGGAGGTTGTTAGACTATTCTTCTCTGTATGTTTAAAATTTTCCATAAGAACTTTTTAGGCCACTTGTTTTCTTTTTTTATAATCTTCCTGGTCATGACTTTTGTAACACTTTCTATTGCATTCTTGTTTTTTCTTACTGATTTGTCAGACTTCTTTTTTAAAAACGTGTTAAGGAAATCAGCCCTTTATCACTCATACACATAAATACTTCTTAGTTTCTTATTTGTCTTTTGAGTATCTTTCTCTTTTTTTACAGAAAATTTTAATATTACTGGATATATTGGCCCAAATGTTTTGACCCCGTAGATATATTTACCCCAGGACTATTTTGACTATTTTGAGTTTTGAATCCAAATATTTTTATCAGAATTACACTAATCTTAATACATCAAGAAAGAGTTTTCTTGAGCAAGCTGCATGAAGGCAATTTAATTCCTTGATCCGTTATTTTATGACCAAAGTTAAATTCTTTCTAATGTCTCCTATTTTGAATTTAATTTTCCAAAATGAGTTTTCCATGACAATCACTTGGTTTCATAGAGTAAATGCCACCATGAAGATTTAATTCTTCTCTCAGTCATTTTTAGTCCACATCTGATTTCACTGGTTTCCTGCCATTGTGTGTTGTCTACTGTGTCCATTATTTCTAATTGGTCCAATTTTTTCAGGTCAAATTTGATTCTCTAAATGTCATAATTTTATTTTCTGTTGGGATCTTAGTCAACATCTGATTCAATGTGGTTTGAGTTTCTGTCACCTTGATTCTGTGTTGGTATTTCTACACATCTGTGGTAGGTTGTATTATTTGCTCACAATTCTACTTTCCCTTGCCTCTACCCATTGATGCTGGGCTTGACTGTGGATGGCAGACTATATTTTCCAAAGATGGCCACGACAATATTTCCCATCTCATGTGCTTCTCACGTCTTCCACTGTGCTCTTGATGTCCTCCCATCGTGTAGCGAAGTTTATGTCCTTTCCACCTTGAACCTGGGTGAAAGTGTGAGTGCCTTGACCAATGGGGTTTGACAGAAGTGATGCTATGTGTCTTCTGAGGCTAGATGATAAAAATGCAATACACTTCCCACTTGCTCTCTTGGAACACTTGCTCTTGGGATCCACCCACCGTGCTTTGAGGGAGCCCAAACTAGCCTGCACAGAGAGAGCACCTGCGGATGCCACAGAGAGGTGTTCCAGGTGACAGCTCCTGCTGAGGTCCCAGCAGATAGCCAGCATCAACCACCAGATGTGTGAGTGAAAACACCTCCAGAAGGTTCTGGCCACGGCCTTTGAGTGTTTCCAGCCGAGGCCCCAGATGTTCTAGAGCAGAGGCAAGCAGTTCCCACTGTGCCCTGCCTGAATTCCTGACCAGCAGAATCGGTGAGCATAATAAAATGGTTGTGTGATGCCTCTAAGTTTTGGGGTGGTTTGTAATGCAGCAAGAGTAACTGAAACATGGGGCCAACCCTGTGGCTGAGTGGTTAAGTTCGCGCGCTCCACTTCAGCGGCCCGAGGTTTCGCTGGTTTGAATCCCGGGCGCGGACATGGCACGGCTCATCAAGACACGCTGAGGCGGCGTCCCACATGCCACAACTAGAAGGACCCACAACTAGGAATACACAATGTACCAGGGGGCTTTGGGGAGAAAAAGGAAAAAAATAAAATCTGAAAAAAAAGAGTAACTGAAACACCATGGGACCCGCTTTGGCCAATAGAATGTGGTGCTGGTTCTGTGTGCCCTAGTTAGGAGTGTCCCCATGTGTCCTCATTGTCTGTCTGCCCCCCAGGAGTCTCTGACTCATCTGCCATGCAAAGACTGTGCCCCAGGTGCCCCTGGTCCCAGAACAAGGAGACTGATGGAATAATCCTGAACTCAACTATTATGAGCTGAACTGTGTCCCCTGCAAACGCGTATAAGTCCTAACCCCAACACCTCAGAATGTGACAGTATTTGGAGTCAGGGCCTTTAAAGAGGTGATGAAGTTAACACGAGGTCGTTGGGGAAAGCCCTAACCCAATCTGACCGGTATCCTTATTAGAAGAGGAAATCTGGACACACAGAGAGACGCCAGGGACACACACACACACACAGAGGAAAGACCATATGAAGACACAGCAAGAAGGCAGCTGTCCACAAGCCAAGGGGAGAGGCATCCAAAGAAACCAATCCTCCGCCACCCCGATCTTGGACTTGTACCTCCAGAACCGTGAGAAAGTGCGTTTCTGTGTTTTAAGCTCCAGGCTGTGGGCTTTTGTTCTGGAAGCCCTAGCAACCGAAATACCAACCTGCAGCCCGGAACCAAAGCCAGTGGATCCCAGTAGAGCCTCGGCCAACCCACAGGCCCATGAAGGATAGAAACAAAGGCCCAATGTTGTAAGCCGCCAAGTTCTGGGGTTGTTTCTTACACAGCATTATTGTAGGGGAAAAATTGACTAGTACAACATGTAATTTTTCCTGGGCCAGTTCTGACAATTTTCTTTGTTATCTGCAACACGATTCCTTAGCAATTTATTAATCCAAACAAATTTGACTGTCCATGTATTTTGACATCTTCAGTTATGTCCCAATGGCTCCTGCTGCCAGCAAAACATCAGAGTCTGGGTCAAAACAATGGAGTCCAAGCATGTTATGGGATATTTCATTATTTTCCAGTTTTATTGAGAAATAATTGACATACATCACTGAATAAGTTTAAGGTGAACAGCATTATGTTTGATCTGCATATATTGTGAAATGATTACCACAATAGGTTCAGCTGACAGCCATCCTCTCATGTAGATTAAAAAAACGAAAAGAAAAAGGGAAAAAAATTTCTCCTTGTCATGAGAGCTGAAGATTTACTCTCTTCACAACTTTTCCATATGTCCGACAGCAGCGTTAGCTACAGTCATCATGTTGTACGTTACATCCCGAGTACTTATTTATGTTATAACTGGAATTTGTGCGACTGTGCCCATGCCAGTCCTGCCCAACAGGCTGGGAGACCTGGGGGCAGGCCCCTGTTTGCTCCATGTCTGGATCCCCCGCGTCTCTCACGCTAAGGCAGCGACTGATGCATGGATCCCTCAGGTTAGAGAGAGCCTGGGGTCAAGGCAGCTGCAGGCAGCTGCCAGTAGAGGGGGCTGGAGAGGCTGTTTCAGGAGGAAAGGCGGCTGCTTTTTCTGGTTCTGGAATGTGTGTGTGTGTGTGTGTGTGTGTGTGTTCTTGTTCCTGCCGTGTGGTTGGTCAGATAAAAATTAAATGGATGTTCAAGGCTCCTCAGACTCTGGCCCCTCGTACTCCGCATCTCCATCTTTCCCTGCTTTCTTCCAGACTTGTCTCTTCAGTAGAAGCAGCAAAGTCTCCAAGGTCCTGAGAGGCTCCTACCTCCCCGCCTTCCTTGTCTATCTCTTCCTTCTCCTCTGACATCCCTTTATTTCCTCTCTCATGCCATGGTCCTCACTACCACATGGCCTTTGCACATGCTTTTCTCTGCCTATAGTGCTGTTCTACTACCCCTTTCACTAGTTTACACCTGGTCATCCTTCATATCTCAAGTCTGAGGACACTTCCTCAGGGAAGCCCTCCCTAACTTCTGTAGATTAGGTCAGTTCCCCCTGTAGGTCAGCCCAAGTACCATGTAGCTCCCCTTCCTGGCACTCATTTGTCCTAGAATTCATTGGGCTTGACCTTCTGATTAATGTCTGCTCCCCATTCCTGCCTTTCAGATTCATGAGGACTGGAATGAGGTCTCAGTCCCTCTGTTCCCAGAGCCAAGTACACAGTGGAGGCACAATAAATATTGGTTGATTGACTGAATATCGTGTCCCAGCTGCTCTGCTGAATCCTTCCACTGGCATCCGGGGTGTCAGTGGAGGTGTGCTGCCCGGACTTGTCTTCAGGAGAACCTTGAGGAGGCTATGCTATGACGAGGGGAGTTGTGTGACCACCTCCAGCTGCTGCACTTTCAGATCAGCTGCCGTGTCCACGCTGAGGCCACCGTCCTCCTGGGCTGCTCCCAGCCAAGAGCTGAGCACAGCAGGGTTTGGGGGATGGGTCAGTTTTGCCCAGTACAGGATTCCTCTGAAGGGCATCTTTTGCTCTGGGGCTGCCCATTGGCCTGGCCAAGACTTCCTTAAAGACGCGGTGCCAGCTCTCAATTTGCTGCCTCTCAGCTCCAAATTCGCCCTTCAGTGCCTGCCCTACGATAATGAACTGGACTCTGAGCCCAGCCTCCCTTCCAGTGAGACGCTAAGCTTTGCCAGTAGAGGGTGTTGGAGGGGACAGTTCAGGAGGAAAGCTGGCTTCTCTTTCTGGTTCTGGGACATGTATGTGTTCTTGCTCCTGCTGTGCGGTTGGTCAGCAGCGTGTGAGGACACCTGGTGGACTTGCGCTGCAGCCAGGAGCCCGGTGTTCACAGCCTATCAGTGCCCTTGCAGCCCCTCAGCCTGGGGACCATCATCTTGCAACCCTCCTACTGCGGGGACCACACCCTCTAGGCCTCACACCTGCAGGGGTGCCCCATCCCACCCGCCAGCCTCAGCTCCCTTAAGCCTCTGAGAGTTGCTTCCTTCTTGCCCAGTGACCCACAGCTCCGGCCCAAGCAGTGCAGCAAACTGCCCACCATCCAGTGGGTTTCAGCCACACCTTCTCAATGAGGTCTGAACCCCAGCTTGGGGAAGGCACCCCCGTCCAAGGTTATCCTTCACTGGGCATGCTCCCTAGGATACCCTTTAAAGTTCTCTCTCCATCTGTGTAGTTACTCTCCTGGGTAAGGTTAATAATTCTTTTTTTTTTTAAAGATTTTATTTTTTTCCTTTTTCTCCCCAAAGCCCCCCGGTACGTAGTTGTATATTCTTCATTGTGGGTCCTTCTAGTTGTGGCATGTGGGATGCTGCCTCAGCGTGGTTTGATGAGCAGTGCCATGTCCGCGCCCAGGATTCGAACCAACGAAACACTGGGCTGCCTGCAGCGGAGCGCACGAACTTAACCACTCGGCCACAGGGTCAGCCCCAAGGTTAATAATTCTTTACGTTAAACAGCCCGTTTACGTCACCCTATGGTTTCTGTCTCCTGGCTGGATGCAGACCATAAAGCGTGCTGAAGCCCAGGGCTCTTCCTATCCAGTCCTGCTTCCTCCCTTCTCTCCTCCCACAGGGGCCAGGCCTGCGTCACCGCCAGAAGGTTCTCACCACCTGCTCCTGCCCCTGCTCTTCTTTAGCCTTCACAGGCTTTACTCCCCACAAATCAGTTCACATCTTTAATTCCTTCTTGGCATTAGCTTCTTGGAGACCCAAACTGACGCAACTTCTCATCATGCTCAGAATAAAATCCCATGAGGCCTGTATAATCTGCTTTCCACCCCAAGACCAACCCTCTACACCACAGCCACTTTCCTTCTTCTCTCCAAGCCACTCTACTCCAGTCACTCCAGTCGAATGGAGTCACTGTGGCCTGCTTGATGTTCCTGCACATGCAAACCAGAATCCCACCTCAGGGTCTTTGCACTTGCTGTTCTTTGATACAAGGCTTGTTCCCTCGTTTCATTCAGACCTCTTCTCAAATGCCACCTCCTCCAAGAGGCCTTCCCCAACCACCCCCAAAACCCCCTTGAATTCTGTTCCTTTATCCTGCTTTGTTTTCTTTCGTCATAGTACTTATTACCATGCAACATGCTGGATAATACACTTACTGATTCATTTTTCTGTCTCCCGCAGCGAGGGAGGTGTCTCCTCCATGAGGCCAGAGACTTGGTCTGTCCTGTTCACCACTGCATCCCCAGGGCCTGGATTAGTACCTGGCACACAGTAGGTGCTCAATGAATATTTGTTAATTGACTGAATAAAGGAGTGTCCTTGCCTTTCTTCAAGCCATTCCCTCTGCCTGAAATGCCTTCCCTTCTCCTTCCTGCCTTTCCTAATCCCCCCTATCCTTTAAGACTCATCCCCAGCCACTCCTCCTCCAGGAAGCCCTCCCTGACAAGCTGGGCTCTGAGCCCCCGGAAAGTGGCTTATTCTTGCCCCTCACCTGCTGTACCGCCTAATTTTAGGTGTCCTGTAGGCTTTACGGGAGGTAAAGACTGAGGCGGAGATGAAAGGCAGGAGACAACAGGTCAGCTTTATTGGGGTTCAGGAGAGGGGAGGGGCCTCCACAGCTCCGGGCTGGGGTGAGGCTGCAGGAGGAGCCTGGGAGGCCTGTCACTTCTTCCACTGCTTCTTCTCATAGTCCCACTGGGAGGCCAGGCCTTGCACGGGGTTGCCCTTCATATCCAGGATGCGCTGGAGCTGCTGGGCCTTCCACTCAGCCGTCAGGGTGATGGGCTTCTTAGGGAACACTGCCAGGAAGGCATGTGGCAGGGACAGGTGGCTCAGCACCCTGCCAGGCCTGCCGCCTCCCGCGGAGCAGGCTCTCCAGTCACAGGGCTCGGGTGTCCTGCGCTCAGGAGCTCCCTCCACCCTGTCCGGCCCTGCCTACCATACTCCTTTCTGAAGTGTCACTCCAGGGCCCTCAGGGTTCTGATCCCAGCTCTGCCTTAGATCCCCTGTGGGAACTGGGCCAAGGCCCTTCCCCATTCTGAGCCTCCGTTTCCTCACCTACTCTGGGGCCCACTGGCAGTAGGAGCACTGGTTTAAAGTCTGTCTAATCCACATCCCAGCTCCACCACTCCATCGGTTTGTGACCTTGAACAAGTCACTTCATATCTCTGAGCCTCAGTTTCCTTACCTGTCAAAAACAGGTCCCATCCACCAGGGTTGTGGGCTTGAATGAGTTAGTACTTACAAAGCAGCTGGCACAGTGTGGGACAGATGTCAAGCCCCTAATCCATGAGCGCTACCATAATTACTGAGTGCGCTCCCACTTATCGGGGAGGGGCCAGGATGAGAGCGTTTCTTTCGCTTGCTGAGGGGTTGGGAGTAGGAGGTGGGGTAGGGGTGTTCGCTTTACAAATCTGGGCAGAGAACACTCAACCCAGAGGCTGAAGCACTCACGGAGGCATTTTAGGAGCCTTGACTGTGGATCAGGGAAGGCCTGGGGGCCGGAGCCTGCAACACCACTCACATCCTACTTCCTGGTCCCTCTGCCCCTGAGGCTCACTCAGCCTGACCTCCTTCCCTGGTACTTTCTATCCCAGCGGGTGGGCAAGAGAGAAAATGTCTTTATGGGCACCTGTTAGTACCACACATTAGGCTAGCCTAGAGTTTTCCCAAAGGCTCTCGTTTCATCCTCACGCAAGGTAGGAATTCCCATCACAGTTTTGCAGAAGAAGAAACAAGATCAGGTGAAGTCACTTAAGGCAGAGACTGCCAGCTCTTCCTGGTCTCCTCTCCCTTCTTCCAGAGCAGTGCTTCTCAGACCTGAGTGGGCATCAGAATCACCTGGAGGTCTGTTAAAACACACACTGCTGGGCCCCACGTTTCGAGTGACTGACAGTAGACTCAGAGGAGGGCTGAGAATTTGCGTTTCTAACTAGGAGCCAAGTGAAGCTGTTGGTCCAGGGACCACACTTTGAGAATCACTCTTCTGTGGTAATAAATGGTCAGCTGGGTATGTGACCACCTAGCTAAAGACTACATTGCCCAGCTTCCCTTGTAGCTATAGTCATGTGATCATTTTTAGCCAATAGGATGTGAGCAGAAGCAGGTGCATGAAATTTTTGGACCTTAGCGACGAATGCGTCCTCCCTTTTCCTCTTCTTGACTGGAATGTAGGCTTTATGGCTGGAGCTGGAGCAGCCATTTTGTATGTCAAGAAGGAAGCTGCATGTTAAAGACAGCAGAGCAACAAGACAGAAGGAGCCGGACATTGTGGAGTCCCCCTACTTTCCCTGGCGTTTTTTGTGAGAGAGGAATAAAACTTCCATCTTGTTTAAGCTCTTGTATGTTGGGGACTCTTTGTTAGACCAGCTGAAACAATATACTGAAAAGCTCACGGTTAATAACAGCAATCAGTAACACCACCATTCATGACTATGTGCCAGGCACTGGCCTGCAGCTCCCTCATGAAATCCTCACAAGAACCCTAAGATGTAGGCACTATCATTCCCATTTTACAGATGAGGGAATGGAGGCCCAGAGAGGTAAAGGCCCTACATTCCAACCTAGCAGCTGTGCTCTGCCCGTCTCCCTACACCTCCCTGGGGGACTTTTCAAAAATCTTCAGAGGAGTGCCAACATAGTTCCCTTATAAGAGCTTGGCTGGTGGCTGTGGCCACAAAGGCATGGCCCAGGGCTGCAGCCGGGTGAGGCATTGCCACTCACCATAGACCCGCTGCCACCAAATCAGCAGAGCTGTGAATCCACAGAAGAAGAAGACACAGCCCATCACTGTCTTCCACTCATTGGAGCGGCGATTCATCTCCGCAAAGGTCTCGTGGAACTGGAGCCGGTACACTGGAGGCAGGTGGGGGCGGGGAAGTAGGGGTGGCAGGTGCATCCATTCCAAGGACCCTGGGCCAACTCTTGGCCTCAGGGAGTTCAGCCTCCCCCTCCCTGCAGCAGATGCTGTGCAGTCAGCAAATTCTTACGGAGCATCTACTCTATGCAAAGCATGGCCAGGAGCTAGTGACAAGGCTCCAAATATCGGAGTCAGCCTGGGGCACTTCTGGTGGGCAGGAATTGGAGTCACACATCCCTCCTGCTCCCCAGGGTCAGGCCCCCTTCTTTCCTGGCCACCTCACCGCCTCTCTCTGTTCCTTCCCCTACAGCACTTACTGATGCCTAGGACCCTCCATGCTCTTCCGCTCCCATACCCTTACCCATGCTGTTCCCACCACCTGGCAGCACCCTCAGCCTCACCATTCAAGGTCAACTAGAACATGCCCTCCTCTGGAAGGCCCACCAGGATTTCATCTCTCTCTCCTTTGGGTCCTCACAGCCCCTTGAACACACTTCACCCTCGCCACATATCCTATATTACAGTTATCTGGGCTTGTGTTGGTTCCCCCACTGGACTGGGAGCACCCTGAGGGCAAGAACCATCCAGGTGATTCACTTTTATGTCCCCAGGATCGCCCAGCATGAGGCTGTGCACAAAGAGTTGAGTGAATAAAAGATGCATGAACAAGGAATGTGCTTCCCCCCTCAGATGTGCATTCAGTATTTGGGGGGGTTCTGGCTGTCTTGGGGGGGTCTTCCTGCCCACTGCTCCCTGACAGACGCTTCTTTTCAAAGTCACCCCCAGCCCACTCTCCCCCGCCAGCCCCACCCTAGACCTACAGGCCACCTTCTCGGCGTGGCTCAGCTCGGTCCAGCTGCCCTTCTCCTTCTCCTTCAGGGCCCGCTGCTCCGCATTGAGCTCTGTGCAGAAGGGCTCGTCTGGCATGGGGTAGGAGCGCTGGGCGTGGTAGTTGGTGTAGGGGGGCATCTTCCCCTTGCTATGGGCTGTGGGCACAAGGGAAGAGCTGAGTTCAGGCTGCCCCTGGGACATCCCAGCACTACCCATAATATTAATAAAGAGGGCTGCATTTATTGAGCACTTCCTGTGTGCCAGGAGCCATTCTAAGGCCTTTAGATGAGTTGACTTATGTACTCCGCATCACTCTGAGCCAGGCAACACTGGCATCTCCACTTCACAGATGAAGAAACTGAGCAGGTAGGTGACTTGCTGAAATCCACAGAGTAATAAGGAGCCGGGCCAGGGCTGCAGTTCAGCCCCTCTGGCTTCAACTCCCCTGCTCTCCAGGGAGATCTGAGCTGACGAGGGCATGTCAGGCAGAGGCAATGGGCGGGCGCAGGCTCAGTGAGAGGAGCCTGAGAGTCCGATGTGAAACTGCTCTGCACGCTACAAAGCGCTGTCCATCTGCCTTTGGTGAGTGGTCAACGGTACGGCTTTGGAGTCAGCTGGGTTTGAGCCCCAGTTCAACAGCCCCTTTACCTCCCTGTGCTTCAAGGTCCTCACCTGGGAAGCGGGGCTGATAGGAGAACCTACCTCACACTGTTGTGGGAGCTCCAAAATAATACACTCCAAAGGCTTAGCACACCGTAGCTGCTCTGTAGATGACACTGATCAATCGAGGTTGGTTTCACTACTGGCTCCCATTCCTGGAAGCTTTCCCTGATGGCCAAGCCCTGGAGGGCTCCGTGTGGGTGTCCAGAACAAGGCTGGGCACTAGGAGGGTCTCAACAAAGCTTCTTCTGTTTATTGTCACCAGAGATGCCCACAAGGAGGGCATTGGTACCACCTTACCAGGATAGCATTGGAACTGCTTTGAGCGAGGAGTCCTGGCTCTTTTAATATCTAGGTCTTCGGGCCTCAGTTTGTTCATCTGAGAAATGGAGATAACAGCACAACATCCACCTCACATGGTTGTTGTGAAGTCTAAATGTGTTAATCTGTATAAAATGTTTATTGTAGCTTGGGGTGCACAGTCAGGGCTCAATAAACGTTATCTGTTATTATTCCCCCGAGGGTCAGGACGGCCCTTCTGCTATCTGGCTGAAGTCTCTCCTGCTTTAGGCCTCTTTCTTCTAACTAGCACTGACACCAGGGTCTGGAAAGGAGGTCCAAGTTTCTGTCAGCACCCTCCACCTCAGGACACAAAGCCCTCAGGGGCCTGAGGTTTGGGGTTTGGGCCCTGAGCAAGCTTGGAATGGACGGAGCTGCTGTCTGCTCACCCTGTGAGCTCCATTTCTTGGAGGAACGTGGCCCAGGACCAAGGAGCAGGATTGCGGGCAATGGCTCTGGGCTAGGCCCAGGGCACCATGAAAGGACAGGGGCAGCCGGCAGAGGACTCCTGCCCCTAGCCTCAGAGCTAGGCAAGGGAGGCAGATGTCCAGGTCTCACCGGTGTCTCCTGGGCTGTGGATCCCTCGCGATCCGAGTCCTCCTCTCCTCAGCACCAAGCTCCAGGCAGCTCTGAAGAACATCTGGGGGTGGGGTGGATGAGTCCTGCCCCCACAGTGCCCTCTGCCCTACTCCTCAGGGCCCAGACAGAGAAACCCTTTCTCAGGAGTTGTGGGAAGAGGGCAGGATTTCAAGGTCACCTGCATGCCCATGACCCTTCTAATTTTGCCTGATATCCCTTTGGGGGTAGATGGGGATCGGAGACAGTTGGAACCCTCTCCTGGAACCTCAATTCCCATCTGAGAAGTGGGAGGAGGCCTGACTCTTAAGGCAGGATCTGAACAGTTTGGGGCTGGAAGCCTGGGTTCTGGTTCCAGCCCCAGCTCAGCCTGGCCAGGTTGGGAAACCTCCTTCAGTTGTTTGCCCCTAGACGAAAGTGGGTGGGAGGCCAGGTAGGGAGGGAGCTGGTCCTGGGGCTACCTCTCTTCCCTACAGGGCCATCTGCCAAGATCTCTGCACAGATGGTCTGGCCCCCACCCCTTCCCCCCTAATTGGCTGCCTACGTGCACGGAGAGCCTGCTCTGCTAGAACTGGTGGGGGAGGGGGACAGACGGAGCCCAAGCCCAACCCCCCTCTCCCCCAGGGAAGTCCCAGGGTCTCGCATCCCATGGAGGTGGCTTTAGAAGAGGACAAGGACCAAACTGGGTGAGAGGGAGGAAGAGGAGCACACATGTGGGGACAGGAAGGGGGTATCCCAGTTCTGGAAAGAGAAAGGGCTCCTCATATCTGGGGAGAGAGAGGGACACCCCATAAGTAGAGAGAGGGAGGGGGTATACCATACGTGGTAAGTGGGAGGGGGCCCCCACATCTGGGAAGGAAGGGCTCCCCATCAGTGATAAGTAGGTGGGGGCGCGCCACATACGGGGAGAGGGAAGGGGTAATCTACATTCGGGGAAAGAGATGGTGCCCCATATGCAGACAGAGGATAATTCCCCAGGAGTCTCAACTCTCAGCTGCCAGAAGACTCCCGACCCTCTTCTATGGGGGGACCACAAGAGCACCGACCGGGTGGTGAAAGCCGGAGTCCAAGCCGCATCCCCACCCTCCCCAGCTGGGGCTCGCCCACCCACTCACTCACCTCGCGGCTCGCGGCAGCGGCAGCGCGACCCGGGTCTGCCAGGCCAGTAACGGAGAATGCGCTGCTGCCGAGGGACCAGAGCGCTGGCGCCCGCCAGGCCCGCCCCACAGCCTTTTCCAGGGCCGCCCCCTCGTGGGAACGTCCTGCCTCGACGGGGCGTGGGAGCGCCCAGCCAGCGTCCCTGGGGGCGCCCCAGCCCACAGCCTGGAGAGAGGGACTGCAGAGTGACGCCCGGCCACAACACCCGCCAGTGGGGGTCCTGCCTCTGGAGACCCCCAGCCCACAGCGCCCTGGGACCCAGCTGGCTGTGTGTCCTGGGTTGGCCCAGCCCTGAGTTGGGAGGTCCCAAGATCTACATCTTCCTGCCTCCCTACCTTGCTCATTGCTGTTCCTTCTACCTGGAATGCTCTCTTAGGGCCTTTGCAGACCCAAGTCTTGCCAGCTTTCCAGCCCAGACCCGATACCTCCTGCTCGAGGAAGCCTACAAGCATCTAGAATCTAGGAGCTGGCCTGTGGTGTACCGCCTCACTCTCACGGCCCTATACTCAATGAGAGGTGAAAAAAACCCTCCTTCTGGGGTTCAAATCTTAGCTGAGTTCCTGGGGTTTTTTTTTCTATAAGAGGGAGCTAATGATAGCTCCTACCTCACAGGGCTGTGGTAAAGATTGAACAAATCAGTAGAAAAGCATCAGGCACGTTGATTCAAGAATTATTTATTAAGACCTATTACAGCTGGCATTTATTGAGTGTCTATTATTTACTAGGTTAAATGCTTGGGGATACAGAGTCAAATAAAACCAAACACAGTCCCCACTCTTATAGGGCTTACAATCCAGTTCCAAGCAGAGAGAAAGACCTGTGCAAAGGCCCAGAGGAAAAAAAACACGGGTGTGTTCAAAGAACAGAGAGAAGCCATCTTGGCCAGAGTGTAATGGGCAAAAGGGAGAGTTGGAGAGAGGCTGGACCACCAAGCAGAGCCTCATAGGCCATGGTGTGGATCTTGGATTTTATTTTAAAGATGGGGCGCCCCCAATGGTAAGGGGAGTGATGTGGTTAAATGGAGCAGAGCATGACTTCAGTAATGTGGCCTGGAAGTGTTGGAATACTGATGGGGGGTGGACTGATGGGTAAAGGCTGTGGGTCCCTTCTGTGCCCTGGAACCAGAGCTTTCTAGGTCTCCTGGCCCTGCCTCCATGAGGTGTGCCCAGTGCCCACCCATCCATCAGGGTTCCTGTAGCCCAGTGAGGCGATAGGGACCCACTCCAGCCAGTGTCTGGAGGGGCTTAGTCCCTGGGGGGCAGACGAGCCTAGAAGGGCAAGGACTCAGTGGAAGGTGCTAGAGAGACTCTAGAGTGGGCAGGACGCACGTCACCTCCATTCAGGACTTTAGCGGCCACAGATATAAAGCTGCGAGAAGGCAGCGTGGGAGGCTCCTGGATCTCCAGGAGACCCCCAACTCCCAGGACTAGCTATGATTACTCTTGGGAGCTGCTCCTCCCCCTTCCCCATGACCAAGGGAATTTAGAGACCGCAAGAGGACCACTTTACCTCAAGGATGCGGACTAGGGTGTTCTAAAGAGTAGCCCCATAGCCAGAGGACAAGGGAAGATCCTCCTTCAGGCAACCTGGGGAGAACATGCTTTGAGTCTTGTCAGATCTTTCTGGGGGCAGGCAGGTGCTGGCTGCCCAGAGGGAGTGGCTGATGTGTAGCCTCTACTGCTGCCATGCTGGTCGCCAAGCAGCGCCATTTCTGGGCCTCAGTTTCCCCAAGCCTCACAGGGCCTCCCAAGGGAAGGCATTTGGAGAACACAGCCCTCTGTTCTGCCCTGCCCTCTCCCACCCCCGCCTCTGTGGGAACTCCAGGCCCCAGATGTGGGGCGATGCTGTGATAAGGAACATCTGTTGGGGAAGCCCGCCCCCAGAGCTGAGCGCTATGGGATGGAAGAAGGCCCTGGGCTGCTCAAGGTTAGTACAGGGCAGCACCACTGCCTGTGGGGCGATGCAGAGCAGCGTCTGGAGGTCTGGAACCTGGGAAGAGATAGACTCTCCCATGAGGTAGGTCACTCAGGGGTCCCGGGGCCGAGGAGTAGGAGTCTTCCCCCGGAAACCTTGGTGGGCACAAGACGGGAGGGACCTCTGGACGGGGCATTACAGGCCACTCACCGCGATGTGAGGGCCCTACGTGTGACTGCAGGCTGAGATTGCGGAAAGAGCAGAGCTAGGAGGTGAGAGGGATCTGTCCCTTTCCGCAGGTCCCGAGGTTCCGACCCGCCAGTGGGAGCCGCTACAGAAAGGGGCAGCCCGCATTCACCTGATCAGATCCAAGAAGCCCCCGAGATTCTGCCGAGATACGCAAACCTGAGCCACATACCTGAGCTACCCTGCCGGGACGATCCCCATTCAGGCTCTCGGCTTCACGCAGGACCCGAGAGCGAAAGCAAGCAGAGGTGTTGGACCAAGCGTCGCACACCTAGACTCTCAGCCCCTCAGGAGCCCCTTGAACAGGGGGAGGAGGTGTGGTAAGGAGGGGCGGGACCAATGACTGCAGGGCGGGGCCGGAGATGGAGGGTGGATGGGGCCTGGGATAGAGCGGCGGGGAAAAGGTAGACGTGGGCGGGGCTTAACCTTAGGGGCGGGGACTGCACTGTAAGGGTGGGGTCAGGGAACAGCAGGGAAACGGAGGCACCAAGGGGGTGGGGCCAGTTGGGCGTAAGGCGGGGCCGGTGAACAGAGGGGGCGTGGCCAGGAATGGGGAGCGAGGCCTTCCGCTCCGCAGCAGTAACGAGGGCTACGGCGCAGGCTCGGTGCGGGTGCCGTGATTCCGGGACCCTGAGGCCTGCAGGGTGACGGGCGGCGCCAGCATGAGGGCGCCCGGGCGGAAGCGCAGACTCGGAGGAGTCTCCGCGAGTCTCGGAGGAATCGCAAGAAGACCCGCAGCCCCAGGGGCCACTCCTGAAAGCGTTTCTGCAACAGTGGACAGGAGGGCCGGGTCAAAACCAACGCCGAACCAGGGCTGCCACGGGGACCGCCGCTAAAGGCGAATTTCCTGGCCCTGGGACCGATCCCGTGGCGAGATCAGGGGTAGGTGGACGCCCTTGGCTGGCTTTCACTGAGATGGGACCAGTGACGAGATGGAAACCCGGAAGATGGAAACCTCCTTCGCGGGTCTGATCTCCTCTGCAACGCCCTCGCCTAGGGCAGACGCACTCGGGCGGAGAGATGGAGCCGGCTGGTGGCAGCCCAGGCAGCAACGGCGAGCCGTCCCTCACCTAGGGCACGAAAAATGTGGGAAGCTCGCGGTGTTCAGCCGGAAAGGGAATTCCTTGCAGAGCAGGAGGGACGATGTTTGAGGCTGACCCCTCTAGCTGTCACTCATGGCCCCTGAGCCCCGCCCTCACCACCCACAAGCGGGCCTTATTCCAGGTCCGCCACCTGCCTTGTCACTCGTACTACGTCACCTACGTCCCCGCTTCTCCTCCCTCCTTCCCTTCCTCGAGCTGCCAGTCATTCCTCCCTGGCCCCTTGAACAGTCATTGTGCCCGCTTCCCGCTGGGCTCCAGCTGGTAGTCCAGCGTCCGGCCATCTCCAGCCCTACCTTGTCCTGTCAGTTATCCCTGGTCCCGCCCAGCTCGTGTCCCTGTCCTAGCTTAGCCCGGCGCCGGCCTCGCCCCTACCTGAAAGGCTCCTCCCCGGTCGCTCAGCCCCGGGCCCGCCCTGGTCCTGTCCGTCACTCAGGCAGTGCCTTCATAAGCCACGCTAGACCCTCCCTCGCCCTGGCCCCACCTTGCTCTTGCGGTCATCTCTGGTCCCGCCCCCGCACGGGGACCGCCGCCCCTCTCTAGCCCTGCCTTCGCTGTAGTCCAGCTCGCCACCGCACGCCCCAGCCGCGCCCCACCCTGTCAGTCAACCAAGCCCCGCCCCGCGGTCCTGCCCTGTCCGTCACTCCTCTCAGGCTCGCGCCCGCCCCAGCCTCGCCCGACTGTCCCGCAGGCCCCGCCCCACCAGCCACCCGGGCCCCGCCCTCTCCGGCCCGCTCTGGTCCCGCCCCTACCAGGCGGTCCGGGAGGGTGCAGGCCGGAGCCCCCTAGTCATCGGCGTTCCCCAGGGGGGGGAGGACCGAGCGTCCCGCGAGTTCTGACCGCCGCAAGGGCGCCGAGCGTCCCGATGGGTATCGGAAGTCACCAGGAAGGGCGCGGCGGTGGGGGTTTCAGCAGCAGTCGAGTCCCAGGGCCAGGAGCCTGGGTCCTCATCACCACCCCTCGCCTGGACAGATGTATACAAACGACGTGCAGACGACCCCCTAGCGAATATGGGGCGGGAGGGGTGAAGCTGGGCCGCTGGGAGGCCCCCGTCTGAGGTTCTAGTCCCCGCTCCATCCTCTGCTGGTTTCAGTCCCTCCTCCCCGGTTCTCCCATGGCCTCGGTTTCCGCATCTCTGTAATGCCAGTCGCACTCAAGCTGTGCTTGGGAGCTGTGAGGGTGAATGCGATGGTCTGAGCGGGGATTCTCCGGGAGGCACCCACAACAGCGACATATCAGCCAAGCCATGGATGAGGCTATGAGTGGAGTGGGCATCACCTTGAGGTCCAGCCCAATGCTCTGCTCTGACCAGCAGCATCACCCCCAGGGAATAGTCCGATTTGGCAAAGGGCTGAGGGTGGTGGGATCCTGGGGGTGCAGGAGGTCGTCACCCCTGGGGTAAGCCCTGGTCCCTTCAGATCCCACTCTGGGGCTCCACACTAACCTGGAATGGTCTGCAGCTTCTGCTTCAGGTCTCCCAGGGGCCTTCTGCACCACAGGCCAAACAGGGGCGTGCACAGGGTAGGATGTGAAGGACACTGGCCAAGTCTCAAGGTCCAGTCCCTTGTTTTCTCTGGGACACAACTGGCTCCTGGATATGGGGATATGGTGCCCTGAGGTGGCCCGGGTCTTTGTGGGAACAGCCTGATGGAATCCTTGAGCCTTTATCAGCACCCACTTGCCTCCCAATAAACTCCTTAGCCTGGCATTCAAGGTCCTGCCTGCCAGACTCTCCAAATGCAGCTCCCCCATCAACCTCTCCTCCTCTGCTACTGCCTCCTCTGCTACATGCTAGCCTCCAGTTCTTGGAGCACACTCCACTCTTGCCCATGGCAGGGCCTTTGCGACCGATCTTCCCTCTGCTGAAATGCTCTTCTCTCAAGAGCAAGTCTCATTTATTCCCACTTCGTTGTTTCCATGTGAGAAAGCTTTACTGAAGCCACATACCTCTTCTGACCCCTAGACCTAGGCTATGTCCTAAAAACCACTTTATCAGTAACTGTGGCCTCAAGAACATCTCCAATCCCACATGCTCTTTTTACAATGTGACCTTGACACTCCTGCCATCCAGTTGTGGGATCTATGTCCCCATTTCTTGTACCTGGGTGTATCTCTGTGACAGCCTTAAACATTGAACACAGTGATAGTGACGCTATGTGAATTCCAAAGCTGGATCATAAAAATGAAATGTACTACTCTCTTGGGACACTCTCTCTCTTAGAACCCAGCCACCATGTTGTGAGGAAGCCTAACTAGTCTATGTGGAGAGAACATAGAGAGAGGTTATATGTAGTGTTCTGGCTGGCAGCCCAGCTGCGGTGCCAGCCTACAGCCAGCCTCAACTTCTAGACATGTACATCTCCAGATGACCCCAGCCCCTGGCCATCAAGGCCCCTCAGCCATCGAGTCTTCTCAGCTGAGGCCCCAGACATGGTGGAGCAGAGACGTGTCATCCCTGCTGCGCCCTTCCTGAGTTCCTGACGCACGGGATCCGTCTCCATCACACAGCTGTGTTGCACACTAAGTTTTCAGATGGTTTGTTATCCAGCAGTAGTAACTGGAACAGCAGTCGGATGTTGATTTCAATAGACCTGACTCCGCATTTGACTCAGTTGCTTCAGAACTTGGGCAAGAAAGGGGGTGTTAGGTATTGACACCTAAAACCGCACCCTTGTCCTTCAAATTTCAGCTCGAATGTCATCTCCTCAGAGAGACTTTCCCCGGCCCCTGTGGAAAGCGCCCTCCCTAATCAGTCTAGATGTATTATCTTCCCAGCACTTTTCATTTTCCAAAATTACGCACGTGGAAACCCACAGCCTTGGTGGCCTGCATGCTGTACACGCCAGGCCTGTTCACTCAGGTGCCTCCACCTCCAGACTGGGATGAAGTGGGATCTGGCTGTGCAATGGACTGGATGTTTGTGTCCCCTTGAAAGTCATATGTGGAACCTAATTCCCAAGGTGATGGCATTAGGAGGTGGGCCTTTGGGAGGTGATTAGGTCCTGAGGGTGGAGCCCTCAGGAATGGGATTAGGACCCTTCTAAAGAGACCCCAGGGAGTTCCCTCGCCCCTTGTGCCATGTGAGGTTACAACGAGAAGACGGCTGTCTATGAACCAGGAAGCCAACTCTCACCAGATATGGCATCTGCCAGCACCTTGATCTTGGCCTTCTGGCTTCTAGAACCGTGAGAAATAAATTCCTGTTGTTTACAAGCCATTCAACCTACGGTATCAAAAGAGCTGGCTTGACAGCTCTTAGTTGTTCATTGCTCTCATAGAGAAGTGCAATTGATTTTTGTATATTGACCTTACATCCTGTGACCTGCTAAATTCATTTATGAGTTGTGTTACTTTGCTAGGGCTGCAGTTATAAAGTGCTGCAGGCTGGGCGACTTAAGCAGCAGAAATTTATTCTCTCCCAGTTCTAGAAGCTAGACGTCCAAAATCAAGGTGTCTGCAGGGTCGGTTCCGTCTAAGGGCTGTGAGGGAAGAATCTATTCCAGGCCACTCTCCTTGGCTCACAGACAGCTGTCCTCTCCCCGTGTCTCTTGACAGTGTCATCTCTCTCTGAGTGTCTCTGTGTCCAAATTTCCCCTTTTTATAAGGAGACCAGTCATAGTGATCTTTTCAAAGAATCAGCTTTTGGTTTCATTGTTTTACTGTGTCCAATGTCATTGATTTTTGCTCTTTATTTCTTTCTACTTGGTTTGGGCTTAATTTGCTTTTCCTTTTTCTAGTTTCTCAAGGTGGAAGCTTGTATTATTGAGTTGAGACCTTTCTTCTTTCCTCGTATAAGCATTTAATGTCATAAAATTTGCTCTTAGCTCTGTTTTAGCTGTATCTCACAAGTTTTGATATGTTGTATTTTCATTTTAATTCCGTTCAAAATATTTTCTAATTTCTCATGAGACTTCTTCTCTGACCCATGGGTTGTTTAGAAATGCATTATTCTGGGGCCAGCCTGGTAGGACAGCTGTTAAGTTCGCACGTTCCGCTTCAGCAGCCTGGGGTTCACCGGTTCGGATCCCCGTGTGAACCTACGCACCACTTGTCAAGCCATGCTGTGGTGGGCATCCCACATATAAACTAGAGGAAGATGGGCATGGATGTTAGCTCAGGGCCAATCTTCCTCAGCAAAAAGAGGAGGATTGGCAGCAGATGTTAGCTCAGAGCTAATCTTCCCCTGCACCAAAAGAAAAAAAAATTTTGTTGTTCAGTTTCCAAATATTTGGGGGGTTTCCAGATATCTTTCAGTTCTTGATTTCTATTTTAATTCTCTATGATCAGAGAACATACTTTGTATCATTTAAATTTTTAAACGTTTGTTCAATGTAAAAGGCCCAAAATATGGTCTGTCTTGGTGAATGTTCCATGTGCACTTGAAAAGAATGTGTTCTGTGCTACTGCTATGTAGAGGTCTCTATAAATGTCAGTTATGTCAAGTTGGTTGATAGGATTATTCGGGTGTTTCATATCCTTGCTGAATTTCTGTTTTATCAGTTACTGAAAGAAGAATGTTGACATCCACAAGTATAATTGTGATGTCATTTCTCCTTTCAGATCCATCAGTTTTTGCTTTATATATTTAGAAGCTTTGTTGATAAACACATCCACGCTTAGGATTGTCATGTTTTCTGGTGAATTACCTTTAATCATTATATAATGTTTCTCTTTATCCCTGGTGATTTTTCTTGGTCTGAATTCTACTTTGTCTGTTATTAATGTAGCCACTCCAACTTTCTTTTTTTAATTGTGGCATGTGGGACACCGCCTCAGTGTGGCCTGACGAGCGGTGCCATGTCCGCACCCAGGATCCGAACGGGCAAAACCCTGGGCCACTGAAGCACAGCGTGCGAACTTAACCATTCGGCCATGGGGCTGGCCCCCCCGTTTTTTTCTTTTTTGATAAGAGCGAATTTAGATCTACTATTTTATTATTTTTTTGATTGTCTCCTCTTTCCCCCTCTCTGTTCCTCCTCTCCTGCCTTCTTTTAGATTATTTGAGTACCCTTAGTATTCTGTTTTAATTTATTTATTGGCCTTTTGGCTATCTATGCTTGTATTAATTTTCTCTAGGGTCTATGGTTTCCCTAGGGATTACAATATACATACTTAACTTTTGATGGTCTATTTAGTGTTAATAATTTACCACTTCAAGTAAAACATAGAACCTTTTCAACCCTCAGGTGCCTTTCCCTACTTCCTTTATGTTATAGCCGTCATATGTATTGCATCTAAATACCCCAGAAAATGTTATGATTTTTGCTTTCGAGGCATATATTTTAAAGAACTTGACAGGGGAAAATAATCTATTATATGTACTCATATATTTACCTTTTTGTTGCTCTTCTTATTTCCTGAAGTTCCAAGTTTCTCTCTGGGATCATATCCTTTCAGCCTGAAGAACTTTCTTTAGCATTCTTTTAGAACAGGACTACGGATGCTAAATTCTCCTAGTTTCCGTTGCTGAGAATGTCTTTATTTTGCTTTCATTCCTGAAGGATGTTTTTGCTCGATGTTGAATTCTGGCTCGACAGCTCTTTTTCTTCCAGCACTTTAAAGATGCTCTTCTGCTGTCTTCTCACCTCCATGGTTCGATGAGAAATCTGTAGTCATTTGAATGATTGTTCCCCTATATGTAAGTGTCAGTTTTCCTCTGGCTGCTTTCAAGATTTTTTTTCCTTTTTGCTGGTTTTTGGCAGTTTGATTTTGAGGTGTCTGGGCATAGCTGTCTTTGAGTTTATCCTGTTTGGAGTTCGCTGAGCTTCTTGAATCTGTAAATTTACATTTTTCACCAAATCTGGGAAAATTTCAGTCATCATTTAAAAATGTTTTCCTGCACCAATATAGGACTCCCGTGACATGAATATTTGATTTGTGATATTGTCCCACATGTCCCTAAGTCTGTTCAGTTTTTTAAATATTTTTTCTCTGTTCTTTAGATTGGATCACCTCTATTGATCTAGCTTCAGGTTCACTGAGTCCTTCGTCGCCTCCCCTCTGCTAATGAGACTACCCAGTGAATTTTTAAGATCTGAGATATCGTATTTCTTCAGTTCTAAAATTTTCATCTGGTCATTTCACTCTTTTTTCTCCCTTAGTATAACCCCGTGATTCTTCTTCTTCTTTAATCATTTTATTAAGGTGTAACTGACATACAAAAGGCTGTAGACATTTAATGTATACAACTTGATGAGGTTGGAGATAAGTATACAGTTGTGACACTCTCACGACAATCAAGGCCATAAATTTATCCATCACCTCCAGAAGTTTCCTCCCGCCTCCCCTTTTTTTAATATTGATTTCCCTTTTGTGGTTAGAGCGCTTAACATAAGATCTACTCTCTCAGCAACTTTTTAAGTACACGATGCATATTGTTAACTACAGGCCCTATGTCGTATAGTAGATCTCCAGAACTTATTTGTCTTGTATACTGAGACGTTGTACCTTTTGACCGACAGCTCCTCACTTTTTGGTTCTTTTTTTAATCATTTCTGTTTCTCTGCTGAGAACGTCTGTTTTTCCATTCATTTCTGAAGTGTTCATCTTCCCCTCATGGAGGAGGGTTATAACACCTGCTTTGAGGTCTTCGTCTGACAGTTCCAACATCTGGGTCTTTTCATGCTTGGCATCCAGTGATCATCTTTCTGTCTGAGGATTGGTCGGATGTTCCTTGATGAGTAACTTTGCATTGGATCCTGGACATTTTAAATAGTATCTCGTGAGACTCTGGGTACTGTTAAAAGCCTCTGCAGAACTTTTTTTTAGCAGGCAAATCTGGTTAGGTTCAGACCACATGTTCTATGCCACCTTCTGTGGGCAATGGTGCTAATATCTGTTTTATGCTCAAAGCTGTGCTTTGCTGTTGCGGTCTGCCTGGTGTGGGGTTAGTCAGGGCTTGGGCAGTGTTTTTCTGGTCGTTCAGGACTCAAAGTCTTTGCTCTCCTTTTTAGGGTGTGTTCCACACACGCACAGCGTGGGGTTGAGCCCCGGACTCGCATTGGTTCATGTGCAGAATTAGAGGGTTCCCTTTATTCCCCTTTCCCGCTCCAGGATTTCCTCTACATTCTCTGGCTCCCAGGCACCCCTTTTCCTGGTCCCTGGTCAGAAATATGAAATTCTCTCAGAGTTCTAACCACCGGCCCCTCGCTACTGGGCCTGTCCTCGGGGCAAAGCAGCAAGAGAAAAGAGAAAAAGTGAGGATTCGTCCCACTGTGTTCACACGATAGGGGCTCCATCTCCAAGTTCTTTTCTCCAGAGGGTGGGTTTCTCTCTCAACAGGACTAGAACTGCAGAGCAGACTGGGGCTGCCGTGGCTCAGGGCCAGCGAGAGCAAAGGTTAAATAAAACTGCTAACGAGGATTCTCCTTGCACTCTCTGGCTCACGGGGGGCCCATTTTCCTGGTTCTCTGGCCAGAATATTAGGCTTTTCCATTGGAGTTTTTGCTGCCCGTGTCAACTGTGCAGTGTCCTGATTCAGAGCACCCTGGCCTGAAGCAAGAAGATAGAAGAAGAAAATTAACCAGCAGGGTGGCCCCGTGGCGCAGTGGCTAAAATCACACGCTCTGCTTGGGCAGCCCAGGGTTTCGCTGATGGAATCCTGGGCGCGGACATGGCACCGCTTGTTAAGCCACACTGAGGCAGCGTCCCACACGCCACAACTAGAAAGACCCACAACTAAGAATATGCAACTATGTACCAGGGCTCTTGGGGAGAAAAAGGAAAAATAAAATCTTTTAAAAAAAAAAGGAAAGAAAATTTACCAGCAAACTCACCACTGCCATACTGGTTATTATTCACATTTTGACTTTTCAACCCCAATCTGCTCTCTATTACTTATTCTACAGAGCTCTTCCTTAAGTAGTTGCCTTTTGTATTTGTCCAGAGTTTTTGGTTGTAATCAGTGGGAGAGATGGGTAGGAGGCTTACTCCAGCTTAGCCTGAATTATCTCTCTCTCTTTTATTTTAGTGTCTTTTTTCCTTTTGAGATAATTTTAGACTTACAGACGTTGCAAAAATAGTACAGAGGGTTCCTGTATGCCCTTTGCTCAGCTTTCCCTTTTGTCGACATCTTACAAAACGACAGAATCCTGATCAAGACTAAGAAATTAACTTGGTACGTTACTACTAAGTAAAGGACAAGAGTTATTGGGATTTCATCCGTTGGCCTGCTAATGTTCTTTTTCGGTTCTAGAATCCAATCTAGGATCCCACATCACATTTAGTTGTTGTGTCTTCTCAGTCTCCTTCAGTCTGTGGCCGCTCCTCAGTCTTTCCTTCCTTTTCGTGACCTTGACACTTTGAAGAGTACCAGCCGCTATTCCGTGGAATGTCTGTTAATGTGGGTTTGTCTGAGGCTTTCTCATGATCCAATCAAGGTTATGCATTATTGGGAAAAATATGACAGCAGTGATGTCATGGCCTGTCTCAGTGCATCCTACCAGGGGTACGTGATATTGACATGTGTAACAGGTGATGTTAACTTTGATCACTTGTCTAAAGTAGTCTCTGCTGGATTTCTCTACTGTAAAACTACTATTTCACCCTTTGTAATTATTAAGTGTATTAAGGGAGATACTTTGAAACTATGCAAACATCCTGTTTCTGCTTCAGGTTTAACCCATTGAATTCAGCATCCTGGGGTGGATCATTATGTTTACAGTCAGCACGTAATAAGTTACAGTCATGATGACGATGACTATGATAAACTGGATCCCACACGAGTACTTGCCAGCCATGACCTGGAACTAGCTTTTCCTCTTGGAGCCTCAGCTTTCTCATGCAGAAGTGGGGTAATTATGGATCTGACCTCCCTGGGTTGTGGAGGTGTTGAAATGAGGTACTGGCTGCAAAACACCCAGCACAGGGCCTGACACACAGTAGGCATCTCGGGATGGGCCGTCATTGTTAGAGGACTGAACTGTGGGAGAGACGGCTCTGTGTGCAGGTTGGGAGGTGGCAATATGGGGCAAGGAGGCGCTCTGAAGGCACTGGGTGGGAACGATCTTAGAGGAATCCTTGCAATTGATCTGGAAAATGATCAAGAAGCTGCAGAGGGGGTGTCGTTGCCGGAGGTTGGGAAGAGAGCTTGGAAAACTTCCCAAGGTCTACCAGCTTTCTGGATGAGATGACTACAGATAAAGCAGCCTTGGAAGACATCATTGGGAGGAACTTATGCAAAATCTGGAGGCTGGGACCCAGAAGAGAGGCCATGGCAGGTGAGCACTTACTGGAGAGACCCTGATGCCACAGTGGGCCTTGGTGACCAAAGACACTCTCAGTCCCCTCTTCCAGGGCTAGCAACCGGGCTGCTAGGGGATGGCAGGAGGCTGGGTGCCCCTCTTCCCAATGCCAAAGTGTCTGTAGGATTGTCCCAGAAACCCCACCCAGCAGGGCGAAGGGAGCTGGACCCTAGAGTGTGGTGTGCATACATCTCTTCACCCACTGTCTCATTTATTCAGCAAGTATTTACTGAGCACCAACTGTGTGTCAGGCTCTGTGCTAGGCAGTGGGCATACAGCAGAGAACAGAGCAGCTTAGGGAGCGCCCATTCTAGAGAAAGGAGACACGATAAACAAGGAAACAAACGCGATTGTTCTGGTTATGTTCTATAACCAACTACCCCAAAACTTAGTGGCTTAAAGCGACAGCCATTTCATGACATCTCACAGATCCTATGGGGCAGGAACTCAGGGAGCACTGGGTTGGCGATTCCTCTGCTCCCCGTGGCATCAACTGGGGTCCCTTAGTGGGACTCAGCTGACCGAGAGCCTGGTCTGGAGGATCTAAGATAACTTTGCCCAGACATGAGTGACTGGAAGGCTGAGCTCAGGCACAAGTGTCATCGGCAGGCCCACCCACGGCCTTGCCGCATGATGGTCTCACGGCAGGCTGACACGGCGCCCACCTCCTCCAGAGGGAGCGCCCAGGAAAACCAGGCAACAGCTGAATGGCCTTCACGATGTAGCCTGGGAAGTCACGTAGCATCACTTATGCCATAATCTATTGGTCAAAGCAGTCACCAAAGCCCATCCAGTTTCATGGGGAGGGGACATAGACCCGCCTTTCCATGGGAGGAATGTCAAGGAATTTGTGGCCATTTAAAAAACACTGCCAGGGACCAGCCAGGTGGTACAGCAGTTAAGTCTGTGCACTCCGCTTCAGCGGCCTGGTTCGCCCGTTCGGATCCCTGGTGCAGACTTACGCACTGCTCATCAAGCTATGCCGTGGCGGGCGTCCCACATATAAAGCAGAGGAAGATGGGCAGGGATGTTAGCTCAGGGCCAATCTTCCTCAGCAAAAAGAGGAGGATTGGCAGCAGATGTTAGCTCAGGGCTAGTTTTCCTCAAAAAAAAAAAAATTCATATGAAAAATTCAAAAGTAAAAAACACCGCCAGGAGCATCATAAACCATTCAAAGTGCACAGAGAAGTTAAGCAACTTTCCCCAAGGACAATTACAGATGTGAATGATGCTAAGAAGGAAACAAAAACCAGGGTGAATGGCAGAGAATGAAGGGAGATGGTGTGGTCAGGGAAGACCTCTCTGAGGAGGTGATGTTTGGGCTGAGACTTGAATGACAAGAAGATTTGTGGGGCGAGAATTTCAGGCAGCAGTCACAGCATATGCAAAGGCTCTCCAGTCAGGAAGAGTAACCGGAAGGAGACTGAGTGCCTGGAGCGCAGGGATGGAGGGAAAGTGCGGGAGAAGGGTGAGGACTCAGGCAGGAACCAGACTTTACTGTGCCTCGTGAGCCACAGTAAAGAATTAGGGTTTTCTTCTAAGAGCAACTGCAAGCCACAGGAAACAGGCAAGCAAGCAAGTGATGTGATGTGCCTACATTTTAGAAGGATCCCTCTGGCTCCCGTGTGGAGAACGTGGGGGCAGTGGTAAAAGCAGGGAGACCAATAAGGAGCCTCCTGCAATGTCCAGGTGAGAGATTATGGAAACCAGGGCGATGGCCGTGGGGATGGGCAGAAATGTGTGGATTCAGGATACATACAAAGGGCTAAAACTGGCTGACCTTGGAGATGGAGTGAATGTGGGTGTGTGTTTGTCTGTGAGACTTTTTTTTTTGCTGAAGCAGATTCGCCCTGAGCTAACATCTGTGCCAATTTTCCTCTGTTTTGTATGTGGGTTGCTGCCACAACATGGCCGCTGACGAGAAGTGTAGGTTGGTGCCTGGATCCAACCCCAGGCTGCTGAAGCCAAGTGCACTGAACTTAACCACTAGACCACCAGGCCGGCCCCTATGGGATGGTTCTTTTTTTTTTTAAGATTTTATTTTTTCTTTTTCTCCCCAAAGCCCCCTGGTACATAGTTGTGTATTTTTAGTTATGGGTCCTTCTAGTTGTGGCATGTGGGACGCCAGCTCAGCATGGCTTGATGAGCAGTGCTGTGTCCGTGCCCAGGACTCGAACTGACGAAACCCTGGGCCACCGAAGCAGAGCACGTGAACTTAACCACTCAGCCATGGGGCCGGCCCCTATGAGACGGTTTTTAAGGAGTATCCTGTGTTTCTACTTTGTCCAGAATTCTAAACCAGCCCAGAAGACAATTTTAAAGGGAAAATAGTCTTGCTCATCCTCAAGATGGGAAGTATGTTCTCATTCCCTACACCTAAAATTACTTCTGGGGCTCTGACCTTAGCCCAGGAGGACAAGACTGGGGGACTCTGGGCAAGTCACTTAACCTCTCTGGGTTTTCCTTTTCTTATTTCTGCAATGAGTGTGTTGGGTTAAGTGGTATGTAAGGGACCTCCCAGTTCTGACTCTTCTGTTTAATCAAAATAAACTCTAGTCCACCCAGTAGCATTTAACCTGTGCATGCCTTGTGATGGAGCCATCTCACTCCTTCTCACGCATGCTCACTGGGAGACAGGTCCAAGGACTTTCAGAGTAGCGCCATTGAGAGTAGCAAAACCATGAAACAAGCCAAAGGGCCATCAACAGGAGCCTGGGTAAATAAATCACAACATGAAAATGAGTGAACTAAGGCCACACACATCAGTATGGGTGACTCTCATGTAATTCATATTGCATGAGAAAGCAAATTGACAGAAAATTGCACACAGTATGATACTATTTATGTAAAAGGCAAAACCAAGTAAAATTAAGCAATAGATTATTTAAGGATGCATACTGGTACATATATGGGAAAAACAAAAGAATAAATGATTGATTAGCACAAAGTTCTGAATAGTGGCAACGTCCTGCAGGGAGGGTGGGTCATACAAAGACTTCAAAAGAATTAATACTCCTTTCTTAAGCAGGGTGGCTGGTACTTACGTGTTTGTTTTGTTATTGTCTTTAAACTATATACACTTGGCCGGCCTGGGGCTGAGTGGTTAAGTTTGTGTGCTCCACTTCAGCCGCCCAGGGTTTCTCTAGTTTGGATCCTGGGCGTGCCTAGCACCGCTCATCAAGCCATGCTGAGGCGGCGTCCCACATGCCACAACTAGAAGGACCTACAACTAGAATATACAGCTATGTATTGGGGGGCTTTGGGGAGAAGAAGAAGAAGAAAAAAAGAAGATTGGCAACAGATGTTAGCTCAGGTGCCAATCTTTAAAAAAATGATTTTTTAGAAAACTGTATACATTCATATTATCTACTCTTTTGTATATACAACACATTTCACAATTTTTTTTTTAAGATTTTATTTTTCCTTTTTCTCCCAAAGCCCCCTGGTACATAGTTGTGTATTTTTAGTTGTGGGTCCTTCTAGTTGTGGCATGTGGGATGCCACCTCAGCATGGCTTGATGAGTGGCTCCATGTCCGCGCCCAAAATCCGAACTGGCGAAACCCTGGGCCCCCAAAGCGGAGCGCGTGAACTTAACCACTCGGCCACGGGCCGGCCCCACAATTTTGTTTTTAGTTTTCAAAAACCTGCCTAAGATCTTCTCTCCTGGATGAGGTAATGAGTTCTCAGAGGGGGCTGTCACACAGCAAGGATGGATGCGTCGCCAGCTGTGTACATGTATACAGACACACACTCACCAGACACACAAAAATACTCTCCCAATAAGTGCACAGCTCTGACTGCAGCTCCCACATTGTCCGCTAGAGGCCGCCAAGGCACCAGCCTTCGCCGCCCGCCGAAACCGGCCTCGGTTCTCGCCTGCGCAGGCGCATCTCCGGCTTTTCCCGGGAAGGGGTGCCAGCGGTCCGAGGAAGGCCGGAGCGGGCACGGCGCCCACGTTTGCTGATGCATGAGCGAGTTCAGCTGCGCTGGAGCGCGCTGCTCTACTCAGCCCTTCGCTGCCGCTCAGCGATCTCGGGGTCCCAAGCTGAAGAAATGAAGGGCACCCGAGGACACGGTTCTGCTCCACCTCCTGCAGCCGTGCCTTCAAGTTTGCATCCTGCTGCGCCCGCTCTGCATATGGAGGGGAGAACCTAGGTTTCGAGGGGCCTAGATTTCTGTAATCTAGGCACAGCATTTTGCAAAATTTACAAAAACACAGAAAAAACGTGAACACATTGCTAGGGCTCTTTCTAGATGAGAAGACTTGAAGTTTAAGCTCCAGTAATTTCAGGATAAATCCACCTCTGATTGTACACATGCATATTTATTTACTGTCTGTCTTCTTCCACTAGAATGTCAGTTCCAAGAAGGCAAGGATTTTTACCTAAATTGTTAGCTCCTGAAGCCTCCTTCCTAGCACATCCTAGCAAATATAACTATTTGTTGAATGAACCAGCTGGAGTTGGTACGGTTTTCCAAGTAGAGATGACAATGGCCTGGCCTGGGGCTTGAGGAGTGGTTGGGATGGGGATGATGTCACTGAAACCTCGGAACAGTGACTCTAACACCTATTTGAAAGCTGAGGATGCCGAGGGCCAGGGAGATGAAGCAAGTGCCCGGTCAGAAGTGGCGCTGGGCCTAGAACCCAAGTCTGCCTTCCTTTGCCTCCTCTTGGCCTGCAGCCACGGCCCCCCCACCCCCCACCCCAGCCCTTGCACAAGGCCTTGATGCAACCTTGTACTGGCCCCAGGGTGCCCCTCGTGGGGGCAGTGCTGGGGAAAAGCTTTTGCAAGAGTTGGGGCAGGAAGCACCAGCCAGGGCAGGTCCCAAGAAGATAAGGGCGCCCCCGCCCCCGTGTGTGCCTCCAGGCCTTCTGATTTCCTCTCTTCCCTTCCCTTCCCTTTCCCGGAAGGCGGCGCCCGGACCCTGGCCTGGCCGTGACTCATCTCCTTTCCCTCTGGCAGCCAGCCTGCGATCTCAGGCCCGCTTGTCACTGGAAAGCCTTGCTGCATGTGACCTTGGGCATCGGGGAGCCCTCTCTGGCCAGCAATTCCTGGAGCTAAATAAGAGTAGCTGGTGTGAAGAAGGGTTCTACCCCTGCGCCTGAGTCTCAGGAGACAAAATGTGGGGGGCTCCAGGGGCACCTCCCTATTAGACCGACTTAGGTCTGGGATGACTCAGATTGGCAGATGTAAGGTTGGCGTTGGCGTGTGAGGCACTCTTGACCCCCGTGGAGGGCGAAGTGGGCATCCAGGGGTCAGGGCCTAGTGATCCCTTAGCCTCCAGGACAGAAACAGACATTTCCACAGCTTGCTTGGTCACGAGCTGGTTCAAGACCTGTGCCCACTGTGTGAGCTGTCCTCTCAGAACCAGGTGTCACCAGGACCTCTTCGAGGTCAGAGAGCCGGGACCATTTCCATCTTTGAAGGCTGTAGTTAGAGTTTTTAAATTAAGAAATGCCAAAACGTGGGTTGCAAAAATTGTGATATGTCTTATGCCTTGCATTTTTCCAGTTTGCGTGTTTAAAACAAAAATATATAATGACCAGCTATGATTCAGTTGGAAATAAGATGGAAAGTCTAAACTGGATGTCCTGTGGGAAAACGAAGCACCTCATAAGCCTGCTTTGGACCAGCCTGATTTCTGGAAAATCCTCCAAGTCAGCATCCAGTGTAGCCTTGGGTGGGTCATCCCGCCTCTCTGATGCCTCCTTTTTCCTCATCTGAAAAGTAGGAATAGCAGTGGGCCCACACCCCTGATAGCGCTGGCGAGACAATCCCTTCTAAAGGGCTCAAAACGTTTGACACCAACATATACTAAGTGTGCACTCGGAGCCAGTCACAGTGCTAAGCTCTTTATGTGCATGAGTTCAGTTGGGCCTTGAGGGCGAGGTTCTGGAGCCCATCTTCCAGATGAAAAAATGGAGGCCCAGACAAGTGAAGTGAAGATTCAGAGGCTGTCTTCTACCAGCCGCCCTACTAAAATGTTAACGTATTATTACTGTTGTTGTTGTTATTAAAATGAGCCTATGAGAGCACTGCCCCCATACGGCTGTCAGAAAGATTAAATGAATTACTTTTTCAAAAGAACTTAGTATAGTACCTAGCACACCATAATCACTCTGTAAGCGTTTGTTAAATAAAACAAACAATACTTCTGGTTTCGGGCCCACAGCCGTGGGGAGGCAGGGTCCAGTGCCGGAGGAACTTCGTCCCGGTGTCTCCCTGCGGCCTTGTCCCGGCTCCTCGCCGCGCCCCGTCCGCCCTGTCCGGGAGGGGCGACGGAGGTAATGATTTCCCAGGCAGCGGCTGGAAGGAGCAGGGTTTTGCGTGTTGCGCGCGCGCGCGCGCACACACACACACACACACACGCACACACACAGCGTCTCTCGCTCTCACACCCCCCGGGCGGCCTCTGTCCCTCCCCCCGCCCTCCGCGAGGCCCGGGCCTCTTGTGCAAGCCGCCGGCGCCCGCGCGTTCCCAGGCCCGGCTGCAGCTGCGGGCGGAGGGGCAGGGCGGGGGCGGCGCGCTGTTTGTCTAGCGCGGCCGTGCCAAAGGCGGCGGGCCCCAGACAGCCAGGCGCCTCCGTACACCTGGGGATGCTCAGGTTAAATAGCTCCGCATTCCTCGGGCCCAGCTGATGGAAACGCTCCCAGGCCGCCGCCGAGCCGGCTTCCAGATGGGCTGGGCCCGGGCCAAAGGGGAAAAGAGGGAAACGTGGAAGCCACAGTGTGCCTGAGCGGCGGGGGAGGTGGCCCGGGCCCCGCCGCAGCCCCTTCCTCCCCTGGAAAAGGGCCCTGCCGTGGGGGAGTACACGCGGGGACACGCCCACGTCCCTGTGGGTGGGCTCTCAGGCGGGGGCCCACACGCGGGTGCACACGTGTGCCTCTGAGGACACTCCAAGGACACATGGGCAATTAATAATGATAATTTATCATGATCAAACACTGACTACGTGCTAAGCGCTCTATTTCATTTCTTCTCTACGACAGTTCTGTGAAGTTAGTGCTATAAAACAGCCGCGGGGTGGGGAGTGCAGTCGGGGGGAGCCAAGCGCGTCGTTTACCTCCCCGTGTTGTGTTCTTCCATCGAACAGTGTGCTGGGGGAGGGGGCGGAACCCGGCTTAATGCAGTACTCAATAGATGATCATTTTGCAGTTGTTCATCCCCCCTGTGCCTCAGTTTCTTCTGTTGTAAACCTGGGATCCGAATCCTGCCTTTGGCCCCACAGCGATCCACGAAATCCTTTCTGTAGAGGGTTGAGCATACAGTCAGTACGCTCATGGTGCTAGGTACTATTTATTCTATTTTATTTATTGACAAAATGTATTAACAGTCCTCACCCTCTCTGGGACACATTCTTTGCCCTCCCGGTGACTCGGGACATGGGAGCTGACCTGGTGGGGAGACTCCAGGGGTGGTATCCCCGGGGTGGGGTGGGGGGGACTTTGGAGGAAGGGTTTGCCTGAACACAGCTGCCCCCGCCTCCCTCCCAGACCAGCAGAGACCCCGGAAAGCCAGCCAATCTACAGAACAATTACACACTCAGAAACCCACAGTGTGGTTCTGCAGCCCCTAGAAACACAAACCCATCCATCAAGCCAAACCCATGCAGAGATGCCCACAGTGCATTTAGACAGAACATACAAGCCCAAACAGCTGGAGGTTGCACACTTTTCTGCAGAACACATGTGCTCACATTTGCTCTTCTGCATACACCCCCATGCATATCCTCATGCACACCCCCAGACCTGGACACCAACAGACGACCCAGCCCCACGGGGTAACTGCCAGTTCACTCATGTCACATGCACAGGCCCAGACACTCACGCACTCCGCCATGAGTACAAACTCACACACATGTCCAGGCAGATAGGCTCTTGCCAGTGACACCTTTTTCCTGCTCAGAAGCTGGGGACTGACTGGCCCACTCCTCCTCAGAGCCCACGCAAGAGCCCTGGGGGAGAGACAGGAGGTTCCTGCGAGCTGCTGGCATAGCCAGGCCAGCGTGAGGGGGCCGAGTCCGGACGCAGAGCAGGTGGCACGGCAGCTGTGCCCAGGCTGGCCCTGCCAACTTGCTCACCCACTTGGACAAGCTGGGAGCCCCAAGGCATCCTGCTGGGATCCAGAGTTAAGCAGCCCATCTCGGGAGGCACCTCCTACTGGGGAATGGGGTGACAGAAGTCCTGCTTCAGACTGGCTGAGGCTCTGGGCAAGCCCCTTTCCTCTGGGTCTCGCTTCCCCCACCTTGGCAAAGATGCAGGTGGTCCAGACACCGGTTCGCCAACTTTAATGGCTTGTTGAACCCTCCCCAACCCAGAGGAGGCCTTGCAGGTTGATCTGCATTTTAACAACCTCCCCAGGTGACCCAGATGGCCCAATGACCACTTTGAGAAACCCTAGAGATCTAGAGGATTGAATTTTATGACACTGGGGAGCACGGAAATGGCCAGGAATAGGGGGAAAGAATAGACTTTAAAGACACCGGAAACACTCATTTCAGGTCGGTAAAAGCGACAGTCCAGATGTGGCTCTCCAGCCCCCTCCCCCCCAGCACCAGCTGCAAAGAGGGTCAAGGGTCACCCCCCAGCCCAGGCCCCTCCCCTCCATCCAAAAAGTCATTGCAACTTTACCATCTAAAGTATTTGTTTAATAACAACAACAAAAACACCCCACAGAACTATTGTAAAACAATATTCTCAGTCGGTGATCATTGTAATATACAATACAAAGCAATTAATTTCCTCAGAAATCTGAGAAGCACCAAACGTGACCATTTTTTAAAATGTCTGCTTTTCAAAAAATAGAAACACACGGGGAAAAAATCTCCCCCCCCCAAGTCTCTGGTGGCCGGTAGGTGCGCAGGGAGGGCCGGCCTGCCCCCCTCAGTTCCCCAGCCCTGGGCTGGATCCCGCAAGCGCCCCATGGCCTCCGGATCTCAGTCTTGTTCCTCCCGAGCTCCAGCGAGGCGCTTGAGGACCAGAGAGCACTTATTCCTCTCGTCCCCTGGAGGGCCGGGGTCTGCCGGTCCTTGAGGGCGGCGCTTCAGCGACACAAGATGCGATCGTCCGCTGGAACACATGCTGCCTGTGAAACGAGAGAAAGAAGAGGTGAGACCGGCGGATTGCAGGTGACAAGGCTGGAAGCCACCCTTCCCCAGCAGACACGACAAGGGAGCGCTTTTCCCTCTCTTCTTGGGCATTCTTGCCTAGCCAGGTGCCCGAAAGAATGGGGCAGACATAGGGCCAAGACTCCCCTCCCCCTTCGGGCCTCAGTTTCCCCATCTGTAGAAGAAAAATGATCTCGTGCTCCAGGTGGGACCTCACCTCGGCCGCCAGGGCGCTGATCTCGCCGTTGAGGGTGCTGAGCGGGGCCCGGGCGGGGAGCCCCCGGCCCCCCGGGGTCCCGACTTGGGATTCCGAGTTCAGCTCCAACTCCAGGTCCCAGATGTAGTCGATGACGTGCTGGAGGATCTCCACCCTGCTCACCTTGCGGTTCTGGGGCAGGGTGGGCACCAGCTCCTTGAGGCGCGAGTAGCAGCCGTTCATGTCGTAGAGCAGCACGTTCACCTGCTGCTCGTCGAGCAGGGCGGGCAGGCGCGCCCCGGGGCCGCCGGCGCAGCGCGAGATGGCCACGCTCTGCTCCGACAGGCAGCGCATCACCTCGCCCGCGCCGCCCGCCGTCTTGCCGGCCTTCAGCGGGCAGCTGGGGCCCGCGGCGGCCGCGGCGCTGCCACTGGCGACCTTCATGATTCTGGCGTCGGGTAAGAGCAGAGAAGGCAAGGCGGACAGAGGCGGCGGTGGCGGGGCGTGCAGGGAGAGGCTAGAACTGCAAAAACGCGGTTGTAGAACGCGAGGCCCGAGCCCGCCAGCCCGACTTTTATAAGGACTCCGCGGACCACCCCCCCCCCCCGAGGGGCGGGCCCAGGCGTTCAAAAGAAGCCAATGGGAGGCTGGAGGCGTGGCCTTGAACGTCTTTGGGTCCCGCCTCCCGCTCTATTAGTGCACCCTGGCTGGCGTGGAAAGGCGACCTTAGTCTCAAGAACCGAAAAAGTGCGAGGACACGGGACTGGGTTGCTAGTGGAAGTGAGCGCTGCCTTGGGCCCCTCGGGACGAGGCAGGGAGGCTGGACTAGTATTGCCAATAACAAAAAGACTTCAAGAATCAGTTTTCCCAGCTTCATTTTTCCGCCTCTCCAGCCCCATTTCACAGATGAGAAGAAACTGAGGCCCGGATGGAGAAGCGGCTGGCTCTGGGTTGCCCAGAGAGCCCAGTACTAGAGCCTGGGCTTCTGGACCCTATTGGAAGATTACCTCTGAGACCCTGGTCTCCCGAATACTTGGGCCGGAATTTGATGAGCCCTCTACACTCTGCTCCCCTGGGCTGGTCTCCCTTTCTCAATTCCCAGATAATATTGTTAGTTAATCTTCCTGGGACCAGGCGGGGGGCTTACCCAGGCCCCTCGGAGTAGAAGCAATTCGGGAAAGTCTTCCTCTGTGATTGGGGGCTGGGCCTTGGGAACTGAACTAGATAGAAGGCGCCCAAAGGGGGGCTCTATCCCATGATTCTACCCTGTATTTGCAGCCCCTTGCAAAAATTCCCCATATCTGCATCAGCTAGTAATTTTAAAATTTTTCTTTTTTTGGCTGGTTTTTTTTTTTTTTTTCCTAAAGACCTTGGATCAGGGTCTCCCTCCCACGGCGCGGCAGCTGCGGAGCTCGAGTCTCCCCCCCGCCTTCCCGGGCTGGTCTGTGTCAGCGTCTGAACAAGCTGCTCAGACCGTTAGACGCCAGGCCTGTGACGTCACCCATTCATAAAACTCGGACGGGCTGTCAGGCTGGCGCCGCGCGGGCGGTCGCCATGGAGACGGCAAACCCGGCTGCAGCGCTCCGCGGCTACCCCCCGCCCTGCCAGTCACCTGCGGACCTCCGGCCGCAGGCCTGGGAATGCGCTCCTCGCGTGCGCGGTCGCTGGGCAGGGGTCACCTTACCTCCCCGCCCCACACCTGGGAATCTCCTTACCAGGCTCCCAGCCTGGACCGCGTGGGAGGTTTCTTCGCCCGCTTCCACCCTCCCCACCCCTACCTCCCCCCTCCCTCCTAGGGAAAGAGATCCAATTCCAACTTTGCTGCTGGGTGAATTTATTTGAGTCTCGAGCCCTCTCTGAGCCCTAATATCTGCGTGGTATTTCGATAATAATAACAAACGTGATGATTTATTGCGTTCTTACTTCGTGCCAGGCACTGTGTGAAGAGCTTTGCCTTCATCGTCTTCTGTAAAGCTCTAAAGACAGGGGCTGTTTGGTTTCTTTATACAGAGGAGGAAACTGAGGCTCAAAAAGCCTCCCAAGAGGGAGGGCTTGCACTGTTATCACACGGGCGCTTTATTATACCGCTGTCCCTTCCTGCCAGCGCAGCCAGTCTGCCTCGAGAGCCCTAGATCGGCCAGAGGCTGGGGAAACTGAGGCTTAGAATAGCCACCCACGGCCACGCAGCGTTAGCAGGGCTAAAATTTTGTGCTCACATAGGAGAGAGTGATATTACGGCCCGTCCTCCCCCGAGCAATCAATTCCCTGGGTGTTAGCAGTTCCCACAAAAGTTTGGGAGATGGGCCAGTAAACCAGCCCCCTGCCTCCCCGTCAGAACACGAGGAAAACTGATCAGCGAGACCAGCTTCAAAGGAGAGAGATATCATTAATTAATTAACTCGTCTCCTCAGCCCCTTGCCACACCCCCAAACTCTCCGATCTCCCTAAGGCTTGTTTAGCAATCCTCTAATGGTTAGAGGGACCGTTTTGCTGTGCAAAAGAATTGCTAAAGAATTAGAAGGACAATGACCCACCAGAGGAAATTAGAATACTAATTTATTACCAAGTATTATGAATTGACCCAGCAATTCTACTTGCTGAATCAATTCCAGAGAAACCTACACACTGGGCACAAAGATATCAGCTCAAGGATGTTCACTAAGGTGCTATTTGCAAGAGGGGAAGTTGAAATGACCTAACGTCTATCAACAGAGACACTGTATGGACTATGAATGGAACTTCAATGCTGCGGACTGGCTATGCAGCAGGTGGGAAACACGCTTCTGAGAGATCTGGGTCCTACTGTCCGCGGAGAATGCCGGTGGTAGTCCGGAGGTCAAGGGAGGAACTCTTGGATGTGAAAAAGCCAACATATTGCTCACAAGGACACGTGTATCTGGAATTTAAAATGAGAGGAAATTATGCTGCGGAAAAAATTTCAAACACAATACTGTGTGATTCCTCTCGCATGAAGTTCTAGAACAGGCACAAGTAATGTATGATGGAAGAAACCAGGATGGTGGTTGTCTCTGGGAGTGGAAGGTGGGAGTTTCCAGGCAAGGGGCATGAGGAACTTTCTGGAGCGATGGAAACGTTCCATATCTTGAAGAGGTGTGGGTTACACAGTGTATGAATTAGTTAAAATACATTGAATTATACACTTTGGTGCATTTCGTTGTATTTAAATTGCACCTCAATAAAAAATATCAGAAAGCAAAAAGAAAAAAAAAGAAGTACTAACCAAATTATTAATGCCACCACTGTGAAGCAGAGTGAGGGGAAGGAGAGCAATGTGAAATAAGAATTTCACTTTCATCTTCACATAAGTATCTGAGTCTTGTTTTTTTTCCTTAAACAGTGTTATTGAAGTGTAATTGACATACACAAATAGCATATATTTACAGTGTATAATTTGATAACTTTTTTTTTTTAGGAAGATTAGCCGTGAGCTAACTACTGCCAATCCTCCTCTTTTTGCTGAGGAAGACTGGCCCTGAGCTAACATCAGTGCCCATCTTCCTCTACTTTATACGTGGGACGCCTACCACAGCATAGCTTCTGCCAAGCGGTGCCATGTCCACAGCTGGGAACGGAACCGGCGAACCCTGGGCTGCCAAGAATCGGAACGTGTGAACTGAACGGCTGCGTCACCAGGCCGCCCCCTGATTTGATATCTTTTGACATACATATATACCCATGAACCATCACCACAATCAAGAAAATTAACATATACTTCATCACTCCTGTTTTTTTTTCTTTTAAGATTTTATTTTCCCTTTTTCTCCCCAAAGCCCCCAGGTACCTAGTTGTGTATTTTCAGTTGTGGTTCCTTCTAGTTGTGGCATGGGGGACGCCGCCTCCTCGTGGCCTAACGCCCATGGCCTGATGTCCATGTCTGCACCCAGGATCAGAACCGGCCAAACCCTGGGCCACCAAAGCAGAGCGCGTGAACTTAACCACTCGGCCACGGGGCCGGCCCCCACTCCTTCTGTTTTTTGTAATCTCTCCCGTCCCCCTCTTCTGCCTAGTGCCCAGGCAACACTCACCTGTTTTCTCTTTCGATTAGTTTTCATTTTCTAGAACTTTATATAAACGGTATACAGTAGATACAGTGTATATAATGTTATATTATACATTATATACTCTTTTTCATAGCTTTTCAGCCTAGTTTCTTTAACTCAGCGTAATTATTTCGAGATTCCTCCGTATTGGTTCCTTTCTATTGCTGAGTAGTAGCGTATGCATCACCACAATTTGTTTACCCATTCACAGTTTGTTGGTGGACATTTGGGCTGTTTATAGTTTTTGGTTAGTATAAATAAAGCTGCTATGAACACTTGTATACAAGTGTTTATATGAATTTCTGCTTTCATTTCTCTTAGGCAAATGGTAGTGAAGTGACTGGGTCACATAGAAGGTATTTATTTAACTTTATAAGCAATGGCTAAACTGTTTTCCAAAGTGAGTGTCCCCTTTACATTCCAGCAGCAGTGTTGAGAGCCCGGTTCCTCCACCTGCTCTCTCACGGTTGTTCCGCTCAGTCTTTTTCAGCCGTTCGAATAGATGAGTTGTGGTGTCTCACTGTGGGTTTAATTTGTGTTCTCCTAACGAGCAAAGATGTTGAGCATCTTTTCACATGTTTATGTACCATCCATATATCTTCTTTGGTGAAGTGTCATTCACTTCTTTTGCTCGTTTAACAAGATTATTTTAGATAATTGTAGATTCACATGCAGTCGTAAGAGATAATACAGAGAGATCCCTCACATCCTTCCCCCAGTTTCCCGGATGGTGGCATCTTGCGTCACTACAGGACAGTATCACAATCAGATTTCACCTGATTTTTGGTGAAATTCAGATTTCACTAGATTTACATGCACTCATTGTGTGTGTGCGTGTGTGTGTGTTTAGTTCTACACAATTTTATCACACGTGTAGGTTCACGTCGCCAGCACCATCATGAAGACACAGAACAGTTCCATCGGATCCACACGGATCCCTCTTGCTCCACTTTAATCTTTTGCCCATCTCTTCTTTTTCCTCCCCAAAGCCCCAGTACTTAGTTGTATAATCTAGCTGTAGGTCCTTCTAGTTCTTCTGTGTGAGCTGCTGCCATAGCGTGGTTTCTCACAGATGAGTGGTGTGTTCCACACCCAGGAACCAAACCCAGGCCGCTGAAGCAGAGCGCTGAACTTTAACCGCTAGCCCGTCAGTTGCCCATTTCTTTTAATTTGGTTGTTTGTTTTCTTATCAGTGAGTTTTGAGAGTTCTTTATATGTTTCGAATAGAAATCGCTAGATTTATGATTTACAAGTATTTTCTCTAGTCTGTGTCTAGTCTTTGCATCCCCTTAACAGTATCTTTTGAAGAGCAGAAGTTTTAAATTTTGATGAAGTCCAATTTATCCATTTTTTAAGGATTGTGTTTTTCGTGTCATATCTAAGAAATTCCTGCCTAACTCAAAATCATAAAGATTTTCTCCTATATTTTCTAGAAGTTTTATAGTTTTAGGTTTTACATTTGGGTCTATGATCCATTACACATGGGTATTTCTTGGATATATTTTAAAATAGAAATGTATTCATGTACTACCTTGTGTAATAAAAAGCCAACTCTTAATGTTTCGTATACCTGCCTCTGGTCTGACTGCTGGTCAGGAGGAGGTAGAATGTCAAAGACACTTTATGGACAAATAGGAAAGTAAGTTGGGGGACTGTTAGGACCCCAATAGTTAAGTGCCCTTAGTATTCACGAGTGTCCAGGTCCCGCCAGGTCCTGTGTTAGGCACAGGGCCACTGGAAGGAATTATTCTCACATCAAGACTATATTATGAAAATTTCCTGCTAGGTGCCTCAGCAACACAAAGAAAGGATGAGTTCTACATTGGAGGAAATCAGGGAGGCTTCCTAGAGGAGGCGACTTATCCTCTGGGCATTCTGTGTGGTAAAGGCACAAGGAGAAACAGCCTGAATGAAGACGCATGGGGGATACCAGTGTCTGAACAAATGTAAAGCTTTGACAACTTGAGCAGAAACAGTTGGCTGTGGAATAACTGAACGGTCTGGGGCTCTGGGTCCAACAGTTCAGGATTCAAATCTTTGTTATGCTTGTGTGACTGAAGCAACACTCTTCACCTCTCTGAGCCTCTGCTTCCTCATTGGCAAATGACAGAAGTTCCTCCCTCCCAAGGTGACGTCAAGGAGTCATTGAGATTAACCTCACAAAGCACCTACCATGCTCTTGGTATATAGTAGGTGCTCACTAAACAGCAGATGATAATTGCGTCTTCCAGGCCAGGCACCCGGGACCCATTTGGTGGCAATTTTGGTTCCGGGGGTTTTCAGTGAGATGGGCTTACAGACCCCCTGGAACATTCCCTTCACTGTGCCACCTTCAGGCTTCCCGATTGAAATAATGGCAGCCCCTCCACACACACCCCAGGCCTGTGGGGGAAGTTGGCTTCCTTTCATTCCAGAAAATGTCCCGGACTCCCAGATGCTGGTTTTCTCTCTTATGGTTTTAAGGCCTGTCAAGGAGTTTCAACACAGACTGCCTGTCTCTCTCGTTGTCACCGGGCGCTTCTCTGGCCCTCTCCTTGGGAGTGTGACCTGAGTGAGCAGGTGCCTCCAGTCTGTGACCAGGTCGGCTCAGGAGAGCAGACGCCTCTTTGGTGGCTGGGGAGTTGGGTGGGCTCATTCAGTGCAGCCCCGTGGTCGCAACCCAGGGTTCCTGCCAGAAGTGTCGTAGGAAGCCCTGTCCCCACACCTGCACTGCTTGATTTTCACAGCTGCTCCCTGGGGCTCGTGGCAGCTGGATTATTATAATGCGCCATTTCACGGATGGAAATACTGGGGCCCAGAGAGGAAAAGGGGCCAGCCCATCGCGCCTTCAAATCCTGGATCTCCCATTGACAAGCTGTGCCTCAGTTTCCACTGGAGCTAATGCCTATTCCTCCTCATGGAGTGGTTGTGAGCATGAAATAAGAGATGCCCTGAGGTGACCGCAGCCTCTGGTGATGGATGGGAAGGCCTTTTCACTAGCATCTCTGTCACACATCTGCCTTTCGGCCTTTGAGATCCCGCCTCTAGTGTCCAGGGCTCAAGGCAAATGGCTCACGTTTTCTAAGTGCTTACTCTGTGTCAGGCGTGGTGACCTCAGGAGGGCAGGGATCAAGCTGTGCTCTTCCCTGCTGTCACCTGGGGCCGAGAGCGCAGGCCTGCGCACAGGAGGCGTTCCATGAATATTTGTTGAATGAGAAAAAAAAAGCAACACGTGATACAGGTAGTAAGATTATGTCCCCTTTACAGCTGAGGCCACTGAGGTCCAGAGAAGTTGAGTGACTTGCTTCAGATCACACAGCTGGGATGTGGCATTGAGCCTGGGCCATCTGGCTCTGAGGCCATGGCTGCGCAGGGCGGAGGGACTTATGTGCATGCGTGTCTGCATTGCAGCGTGCATCCCTGTTGACGCGTGCTCACGTCCAGCATGTTCCCCACTGCCCCTCCCGGAGCGCTGGCCTTGTAGGCTCCGGGGCAGGCCTGCCCTGGGCCACGTGACCTGCTCTGGCCCTGGCCCGGCAGCTGCTCCCCAGATGTGCCCACAGCGCGGTCTTCCAGCCGCCAGGCCGGCGCCTCTGGGCTGGGACTGCTGGAGCTGCGGGGGAGAGACCTTTGGCTCTGGCTGTCCCCGCCCCTCCTTGTAACAGGAGACCACAGGCGCCCCCTCCACACTCTGCCCCCAGAACCCTGAGCTCAGCCAACACTGCCTCTCTGCCCGTCATACTGAGAACAAAAGCCAAACTCCTCCCCAGCCTGTGGCCCTGCCACCACCACCGACCACATCTCCTGCCCCTCCCTGTCTCTCGCCAGCCACATGGCCTCCTTTACTAAACCAGCGTGGGCCTATGTCAGGGCCCTTGCCCTTGCTCTTCCCTCTGCCCAGAACTCTCATCCACATCTTTACAAGACTTCTCGTTCTTCAAGTCTCAGGTCAAATGTCACCTCCTGGCAGGCCTCCTTAGAACCTCCTTTGGCTATTCACTTTCTTTCACATTCCTCTGCTCTTAATTATTCATAGAATTTATTACCATCTGAAATGGTCTTTGTTTTCTTGTATTGTCCATCCTCCATATCCACCCCCAAGACAGGCCGCCCTCCACCCCACCACCACCACCACAACCCCCACCCCCGGGCCCCAGGCCTTGAGGACAGGAACCCTGGCTCCTTTGGTCACTGCTGTGTCCCTAGAGCTGAGCACAGGCTGGCCCAGAGAGGGTAAGCAGCTTGCTCAACGTCACACAGCGTAGTACTTAGAATAGAGAAATGTTCAGAGTAACTGTTGAATTAATAAATTGTTACCTTAGCGTCCTCAGTTTCCTCATGTGCAAAATGGAGGCAAATTTGAACATAATCCACAGAGTTACACCACTTCAGTACTTAGCACATGCAAAGCACTCAGAAATGGGAAGCAGAACAGACATGTTTTGTGTCCTTCCAGGGGTCTCATTTTTCCATCCCCCCAGGCCAGCCGGAGGCTGTGGATTCCCTCATGAGGGGTGTGGAGGCTTCAAGCTCTCTGTCCTTAACAGGCCATGGGAACTCTGCTAACTCCCTTTCCCGTTCTGGTCCTCAGTTTCCCCATCCGCAAAATGGGGAGTGTCACTGGCCCTCCCTCCTAAGGGTTCTGTGCTGGGCTCCTGGGTCATTTCGGGGAGTGGAGGGGTCCAGGCTTCGGTCCACCTTTTGGCTCCCATCCTGTTTCCAAAGACGCCCCAGAACAATGGACAGGGCCGCAGGAGCCTGCCAGTCTGCGCCCCTCCCTGGGTCCCTGCAGATGCAGGGGTGGGGCCTTCCTGCAACCTGACAAAGGACCACTGCTGCCCTGGCGTCTCAGGGGCCAAAGGGAAGGGCAGAGTCAGGGCCCCGGGGGCTGCCATCTTAGGTCACTCAGCGTGGGCCAAATCTGCAGGGCTACACAAACACACTGCTGTGCACACCCACAGTGACACGAATGCACACACCTACACAACCAACACAGCAGATGCATGTAAACTGACACAACTGACACATCCGACGGACAGCAACACCTCAACACGCAGCCGCCAGAGCAGCCTGCTGAAACGCACAACACAGCAGGACACCATCCCATGCAGTCAACACACCGACCTCAAGGCACACAACCAAAACGGAAATCTGCACAACCAACACACCAACAAAAAAACAGAGATCAGGGAGGCAGCACAGCCAAACACCCAACAACCACGCAAAAGCAACACACCACACACCCTCAACAAACACAACACACAGATAGATGCACCCTACACCACGACACACACACATTCACCAAACACAACATATGCTTACACCCATATCAGTATTGCTCACACCACGATGGCGACACACTGCCCACATCCTTCCAGAAAATGACCAAATGCAAATCAAGCCGGCTTCCCCCATGCACCCCCTCCCCACATTGCACATACCCAACCAACATCCATCTTCACCAGTTCAAAGACCCCATTCTGCCACCTACTACCCGCAAAGCCTTTTTAGATGTAGACACAACCCCCAACACACACACACACAATTCAGAATCCTGCACAAGCCCCAAAGACACACAACCACTCAACCACACCCACCCAGACCCTGGGAACTCATACCAAGGAACAGAACTTGGGTCTGGGCCCCGGTCAGGGCAGAGGTGTGTGGGCTGGTCTGACTCCGCCAGCCACAGAAGCTGATGCCACCGGGCAGGAGCCCCGAGGCCAACCAGCCATACCCACTGTAGAGCCCCTGTTTCAAGACTCCCCTCAACAGGACCCTTAAGGTGGAACGAGGGAGGCTGGGCAAGAGGCGTCCGTTGGAGGCTGTGGTGGTCTCCCCATATGTGCACTGGGGGATGGACAGAGGCGCAAGAGGCCCCCTGAGCAGAAGCAGAAGCCCCTCGCCTGCCGGGTGCCCAGCCCAGCCCTCCCTTGACTCACCTGCCTCCGTACACCTGGCTCCCCGTCCTGCCCTGGGGCCCGGAACCAGGAACCAGCTAAGGGCGCGTCTCTCAGGGCCTGCCCGGCTCCCTGCCCACCCTGCAGAGCCCGGAGCAGTCCCCACCCTCTCTGCTCACCCCAACCCTAAGGACCCTGTCACCAGGGGTGGCACCTCCAGCTGCACCCTTGCCTCAGGTCACGGGCGTGGCTATATGCCTCAGAAACGGTGACTCATGACAATCTCTTAAGTCTTTTAAAAAGCGTTATTTTTTTGCTGACGCAAAAGCAGAGCTGTTCTGACTAAAAGGAAGTTGACGTCTCAGAAACATGGAAGGAAGGGACACTTTGCTGGAAGACAGCAGAGTGAGGGCCCTCAGAGAGCCCAAGAGCCCTGGCCTCCCATCCCGGCCCACTCCACTTCACTTTCTCGTGTCTCAGTTTCCCCACCTGTCAAAGTGGGGATGGTATGAGTTCCCATCTCTTTGAGGACTGAGGTCAGGCACAGAGCGCTTAGATCAGTGCCTGGCAGAGTCAGCCTTCAGCAGACACTAGTTATTATTGTGGCTGTGACCATTCCACCTGTCCGAGCCGTAACCCCTGTTAAGTAATCAGGTGGATGCTGCTCCACAGACTTACGGGACTTTAGAATCAGGAAACGCGGGCTGGTCATTCCTGGAACGATCACTGCACACCGACTGCGCCGAGCCCCGCAGTGAAAGGACGAGGCACAGGTTCGTGCTTTTGGCAAGCTGTGTTCAGTTGGGAGTAACCAAATGGAACAAACAACCCTGGCCAGGTGGTTGGTTCCTGGCTGCTGTGTCCCCACGCTGGGGACCCAGATGCCATCCATAGATGGGCGGCTGCCATCCCAAGGGGGCACTCTGTAGGCATTAGAAAGAGAAGCCCCTTATTCTAAGTAGATGAAGCCACCTTCGTACTCCTCGCAACATGCTTGCTGGCCTGCAGACATGGTCCCTGCTTGGGGAGCTCGTGGTCTGGTGGGAGAGGCAGTCCCCCTCCAGCTCCCAGTGCTGTGATGGGGGAGCACAAGGGGCTGTTGGAGGCGTGGCCTGAGAGAGACTCCAGTCAGCTAAGGGAAGTCAGGGGGGCCTTCTCATAGGAGGAGGTGATAGCCAGCTGACATGAATAAAAGGTGAGCAAGGGTGAGGCAGGTGCTCCTGAGCCCCGGTGTTTGCATATCTGGGATTTCACAGGACACAGTTGCCACATCAGACTGCAAGAACTTCAAAGTTCAATAATATAAAATGTGATGCGGATGTGGGAAACAACTCATCCACAGCTGGTGAGTGTGTAAACTGGTGTGAGCACTTGGGAGCCCAGTGTGGCCGTACTGAGTAAAAACGAACATCGGAACACCCTCTGACCCAGCAATTCCCTCCCACGGACATACCCTGAAAGTCCCGCACCCTGGATGCCAAAGACGCGCGCAAGGACGTGCCAGCCGTCCCGATAGCAGCAAGGCGCTGAAAACTACGGGCTTGTCCAACAACAGGAGAGCAGGGAAAGACCATGACGGCGGAGCAGGACACGGCAGTCCGTGGGACACAGCGAGACCTACGTGCATTCTTCTGCATACATGCAAAAAATATGTTGCTTAGGGAAAATGCAGAAGGATTTTTTAAAATAAAAAAAATTAAAAAAATTTAAACACACACACAAACAATACTAATAGATTTCCGTGAGTAAAAGTATAAGAAACAGGCCCGACTCAGGATGCTAGGTGGGGGTGGAAGGGTGGCAGGGGCACAGGTGACAAGAAGCTAGCACTGTCTGTGACGTTGTTCTTTAAAGAAGACGGGAGGGGAGCGATACAGCCAACTGCCCGGGTATTAGCTCTGGCGTTGGGAATATTCCTCGGTCGTTCTTACATTTCATAAAACAAAGTCAGGCGAGCAAGAGGGAAAGGGGCATTTCCAGGCAGAAGGGTCAGCGCAGGTCCAGGCTGGGGGCTAGAGACGGGGGCGGGGGCGGCGGGTAGGCTGGCCAAGGGCCCTGCGGGAGGAGGCGGGGGCGGCGCGGTGGCCCTCTGCTCCCGCAGCCACTGGCCGTGACTTGGGGCCGAGCTGGCGGGGCCCCGCACCCCGGGCTTTGGGGACGCGCACCCGCCCGAAAGACATTCCTGGGCGTGGGGCCCCGGGGCCGCGGGGCCACCCGGGGCTGGGCCCGCTGCGCCGGGCAGATGGGCCGCCCCGGCTTCCCGCGCTCGGCCCGTGGGAACCGAGCCCGGCGTGCGGGGGCGAGGGCGCCGGGAACCGCCCCGGGGGAGCGGCGCAGATGGGCGGGGGCCGCGGGCGGCGGCAGATGGGTGCGAGGCCGGCCTGGGGCCGGGCGACAAAGGCTAAGGGCAGATGTTTGCGGCCAGATGTTCGCGGGAGGGGGGAGCCTGGGAAAACTCGGCTCGCCTTCCCGCCGCCCTCCCCTGCGGCTGCTGGGGGCGGGCCTGGAGCAAGGTGCGGCTGGTGTGGCCATCGCCGGGGGCAACTGGGCAGGGGCCGCCGGGGACAGGGACTGAGGGCTTCTCTGGTCGAAGCGTTTAACTACTAGCGAGCCCCTGTACCCTCCGACCCCAACCGTCCCACCGTCTTGCTGTGAAGTACCAGAAAGACATCTCAGGAACCTGGTGTGAACGCCCCTCCCCGTGTGTATCAGTGCGGTGTCCTGCACGCGAAGGTGTCAGCGCAGCCCCCCGCCCCGGCTGCATCACCAGCACCACCACCGTCCTGGCAGCAGCGTGCTGGCTGACGTTTATTCAACCGTTCTCTGATTTTGTTCTCACAGCCACCCTCGCGCAAGGTGCTCTGAGTAACACCTCCAATGGAGGGGCGAGGAACACGGAGGGCCTGAGTGCTAGGTGACTCGGCGAAGGTCGCAGCAAGTATGTGGCAGGGCTGGGTTGGAGTCCAGGATCCTGGAGACTGTGGTTCCCACAGACCACAGCTCCTTTGGCTTCCTGTGTGCTAAGCTCTTTGCAAACGCCATTCCTTCATTCAGTTGGCAAATATTTGTGGAGCAACCGCTGCACTCCAGCACTGGGGTGTCATAGGGAGCAGAAGTAACAGAAGTCCCCGTCCTGGCGGGGGTAGGCGGTGGTGGTTTATATTTGGGGAAGGGAGCACACAGTGAACAGCGTAAGTGCAATATATGTTATCTCGTCTGGTGATAAATATTATGTGGAAAAAGAAGTCAGGAAAGGAGGGATAGGGAGGGCTGGGGTTGGGGTGGGTTCAATCTTAAATGCGGGTGGTGGTGGTCAGCAAAGGCCTCTCTGAGAAGGTGATATTTCAGTAAAGAACTTTTTCTCTCACTTCCTCCAGCTATTAGGGGAAAAATATTCCAGGCAGAAGTCACAACCAGTGCAAAGGTCCTGAGGCAGAAGTGTGCCTGGTGAGTTCAAGAGGTCAATACGACTTTAGCTGAGTGAGCAAGGAGGAGGGTGCTAGGAAGGGAGGTCAGGGAGATATTGGGGCACGGGGCATAGCTGGATCATGTAGGCCCACGTAGGCCACAGTGAGGACTTTGGCTTTTACTCTGCGTGAGACAGGAACCAGGGGAGGGTTTTGAGCAGAGGAGGATTGTGACCTGACTCGTGCTGAATCTTGACAACTCTGATCCAACCCCTGCAAGGTGGTTATCCCCACTGTGTGTGAGGCTCTGCCCTGCCCCTCGAGGGCTCGTGTTACTCCATTTGTATAATTACAGCAGTTGGTTCAGTTCAGAGTTTCTAACCTTGAGGCTCCTGGGGTGGGTTTCAAAGTTGGGTGAATTTGATGTGTTTTTTTGGAGGGAAAGGATCCACAGCGTCTAACACATTGCCAAAGGAGCGTGGAAGGATAGGAAGTGTTCTTAGCAGCCTTGTTCATAAATGCCCGTGGAAAGGAGAATGGCTAAGTCAACTACGAAATGCCACGTGGCCCTGGGAGATCATGAGACAGCGCCCCCGCTCTCAGGCATTTATACTAAGGATACACTCAAATGTGTGAAATGCTGCAGGTACAGGAGGAACAGCAAGCTGGGAAGACCCGTATGTCCCTCACTGGGGGTTCGTTGAATAAAGGGTGGTCTCTCCATAGAATGGGGCACACGCGGCTGTTAAAGAGAACAGAACGAGGAAGCTCCCTGTCACCCTGAGCCGCTAAGGTCTCCAGGGTGCATTGTTAACCAGAAAAGACCAAACCAAAACGTTGCAGAGCAGTAAGCATTGACTGCACCCCTTGTGTTTACAAAAGAAGAAACAGACAAGAAAGCAGATTGTATACGTGTTGCTTATATCTCACTAGGAAACTGGCCACCGTGGCTGCCTCTGAGGGGGAAAAGAGGGAGGCTGGTACTTTTTAAATTTTGTGCCATGAGCATGTACTACTTAATCAAAAATGAAATGGGGGGCTGGCCCGGTGGCGCAGCAGTTAAGTTCCCATGTTCTGCTTTGACGGCCTGGGGCTCTCAGGTTTGGATCCCGGGTGTGAACATGACAGCACTTGTCAAGCCATGCTGTGGGTAGGTGTCCCACATAAAAAGTAGAGGCAGATGGGCATGGATGTTAGCTCAGGGCCAGTCTTCCTCAGCAAAAAGAGGAGGATTGGCGGCAGATGTTAGCTCAGGGCTAATCTTCCTCAAAAAAAAAAAAATAGAAAAAAGAAATGAAAGTGTAAAGGGGAGAGGTCTGGACCAAGAAGAGATTAAGGGAGAGTGCTATGTCCCTGGTTTCTCTCCAACTCTGAGATTGCGTGGTTTGGAGACGTCTGTGACTAACGAGTGGGAGAAATTCACCTGGCCCCATGATTGGGCCTGAGGATTGCTCACAGTCAAAGCCACCTGCAAGGCGGGGGGGGTGGGGTGGGGGTGAGGGGAGGTCGGGGGTGGGATTTGGAGGTAGTGAAGGCCTTGTCACTGGGCTGGGGGCCCAGAGACAAGAGCATTTCTAGAATTTACTTTTTTTTTCTATTTAACAGCTTTGGGATGATTATTATATTGAGATATATATCTTATTACATTGAGATGTAATTCACATATCATACAATTCACTGACTTAAAGTGTACAACTCAACGGTTTTTAGTATATTCAAAGATTTGTGCAATTATCACCACAATTCATTTTAAAAATTTTCATCACACAAAAAGAAATCCCATACCTGTTGGCAGTCACGCCCCATCTCCCCCCGCCTCCCCCAACCTCCTCAGCAGCCACTAATCTACTACTTTTCTGTCTCTATAGATTTGCCTATTCTGGGAATTTCCTATAAATAGAAGAATACAATATGTGATCTTTTGTGACTGGCTCCTTTCACGTAGCATAACGTTTTCAAGGTTTCTCTAGAATATAATTTCTAAATACTCAGGGACACCCGCAAGCTGTAGTGGGGGTTACCTCTGGGGTTGGGGTGGAAAATCAGATTGAAGGTGGACTTCCCCTTTTTTTGAATTAATTATTTTTTTATTGAGGTAACATTGGTGTATAATTTTTTTTTTTGCTTTGCCCTTTTTGTTGCATGTACTTCTGTGTGATTTGCTTTTTCATCAAAATGTGTTTCTTGTATTAAAGCTGCTTAAAATGATAACATATTCATTATAGAGAATTTGGAAATATAGATCAGCTCTAAACAAAAGTAAAATCATCCTCAGGGCCAGCTGGGTGGCACAGCGGTTAAGTTCCCACGTTCCACTTCGGCGGCTCAGGGTTCGCTGGTTCGGATCCCGGGTGCAGACATGGCACCACTTGGCAAGCCATGCTGTGGTAGGTGTCCCACATATAAAGTAGAGGAAGATGGGCATGGATGTTAGCTCAGGGCCAGTCTTCCTCAGCAAAAAGAGGAGGATTGGCAGCAGTTAGCTCAGGGCTAATCTTCCTCAAAAAAAAAAAAAAAAATCCTCAATCTTATCCCTAAACTCATAAATGCAGAGAGAAAACTTCTGAATGTTTAAGAGGAGGGCTGGATTTGCACCAGGGGCAGGAGAGGCATCTTCTGCCTGGGGAGCAGCAACAGCAGTGTGTGTGGGGGGGATCCAGTGATATTTCCAGATTCCTTCTAAAGAGGCAATGATTTTGATTTTTCTGTTACTTGCCGTAACTGGTAAATACCCCTGGTCCCAGACGCCTGCTGTGAATGCCCCCCCCCCACACACCCCTCCCTCCGTCTCTGTTACTTATCACAAGGTGGAATTAAGTATTTATTTGGGGAATTATTTATTCATGAGCATTTTGATTTCTGGAGGGTATAGACCAAGGAGGAATAACAAGTCCAGCCCTGCTGAGTTATAGAACAAGCAATGTGGGTGAAATGTGAAACCAGGCAGGGCCCGGCCTGGCACAGAGCGGATGCTCGATCGACTGTAAGCGTTGAGGAAACAGCCTCTGTGACCTGAGAATAAAGATGTGTATTTCATTCCTCAGTTATTAAGTACCTACTGTGTGTCAGGCTCTGGCCAAGTCCTAGGGAGAGATCAGTAACATTCATGTCTCCTTCCCTTCCTGGCTTCCCTAGGGACTTTTGTCTGGCCTTTTCCAGGATCATTATCTAATTCAATAATTGAGATGATAATAATGACGGCAATGATCTAACGGAGTGGTTAAGATTTCAGGCTCTGGGAGGGGGCCAAACTGGACTCAAATCATGGCTCCACTGCTTTGGGGACTACGGGGCTTTGGGCACACAGTCCATCTTCCCTGGGTTTTAGGGTCCACCCGGTAAGGTTGCGGTGGGGGTGCACCGTGACAATGATGCAACACGTGCTCCGCTCTGCTTGGTCTGGAGTAGAACAGTGGTGGTTACTGAGAGTTTATCATTGGTCGCACTCTCCGTTTGTCCGCAGTCCACAGTTCCTGAGCCTGTCACCTAGCACCATTCCCAAAGGTATCCTCCCAGCCACACCGTGACTCCAGTTCTGCAGGTGAGGAAGCTGAGGGCGCAGACTGACGAGGATGGACAGGGGTTGAGGACATGGGCGTTCTCACTGTCTGACTCCCAGGACCAGGGGCAAATGTGGCTGGGGGCTGGGAACGAGGAGCTCTTCTCCACCCTCCCCCTCGCTTCCCTGGGAAAATCCAACAGGTGGTGGGGCCCCAGCCCTGGGGGCCATTATGCGAGGCCTGGGAGGGTCGGAGGGCCCAGTGTGTGTCTGGGAGAAGATGGATGCCTTCATTACCATGTGAATCCTGGGAAACTGCTGCCCAGGCTGGGTGGTGGGTGGGCGTGGACCGTGGGGCCAGGGGCTTGGTGTTCTCAGGCCTGGACCACACAGCAGCTGGGAAGGGGGTCCCCGTGGATTCCTGAGGGACCCATTAACAAAAACAGATAATGGGATTTCCCCTCTTGTTTAATTTCTTATTTTAGGACATCTCCATCCGGTGGGGCTTAAAAGAGACACAGATTGAAAACAAAAAGATTTTTTTAAAGGAAGAAAAACCCTTTTTTTCCTTCTCAGTTGCAACTTTCCCACCGATTGCACTGCACATTCGGGCCTGAACAGTTAACGTCAGAGCCTTTCACAGCACGGGCACAAATCAGCGTCTCTGTGCGGGCATTTTCCAGCGCTGCTCCCTGAATGGCTCTTTCATTCATGTAAAATACGTGTTAGGTAAATCCTGGGTGATTAGCAAATAGTTGCCAGGCACATTGGGAGAAGCAGGTTTTAGGCTTAAGATACAAAGGTGTCATCAACTTGGCTGGAGCAGAAAGGACTGGACAGTGTTTTGAAAGGAGGCAGGTGGTAGAGACATAATAATAGTAATTGGAATAACAGCAACAATAACCAGTGACTGTGTACCCCCATTTTACAGATGGGAAAACTGGGGCTTCGGAGTGACCCAGGCAGAGGGGAGCGTGGACCATAGAACGACACTGGAACACACAGGCTCACGCGCACGTGGGCAGAAAGAAGGTCGAACAGCACGAGTTCCCCAGCTCGTACAAGCAGAGCCTTTGCGAGCACCATCTTACCAACCGGAACACTTCCGCAGTGCACGCACGCAACCTCCCTCCCTCTCACCTTCTCTCTCTCACCCCCACCAGTGCAGGCGCTTGCTCACAAACTTCTCACAACCACACACACTTACACACACCAAGTTTGTTCCAGATGCAGAAGCAAACACAACCAGGTAGAAACCCACCTACAGCACCATCCCACAGAGGATTCCAGCATCCCCACGCTCACCCACACGCTTGGACCATCCCGACACTCACGAGAATACACGCTGTCTTTCACACACAAGCGGTAGCTGCTGAGAGAACCTGTCAAGCGGAGAGGACCTGGGGCCAGCAGAAGGCGACTCGGCCCCTCCCCCAGCCCCACACCTCGGCAGCTGGCTCTCCAGCCTTGGCCCCCTGGGTTTTCTCCACTCCCCCACCATCTGTGACACGTGTGTCTTCTCTGCCTCCACCTCCCCTCCCCTACTCCAGGGCCCCCGCTGGACCCTGGGGTAGCCTGAGAAGGGGTGGGCACCTGCCTGCGGGGGAGAGGCACGTGGAGGCCTTAAATGCAGCGCCAAGGGGCTCAGCCTTATCTGGGGTGCTCCCTCCCCCCTGGGCTGGTCCCAGGCAGGCACAGGGCCGGGCCACTCCACAGCTTTGAGGAGGGCAGGGCGCAGAGGGGAGGACGGCCCCTTGCAGACCCCAGCGAGCCTCATCCGGCACCATGCGGGGGGGTCTGCCTTCACATGCAGATGGGCTGTTTGTCTCACTGGGTCTGTCTTAAAATGACAAAGAGGTTGGATGCTGTCTGGGTACCTGATGAGGTGATGACAACTGACCAAAATGGGGAGGGGGAGGTTGTTAACTGTGGAAAGAAAAGAGATGTCAAAATAGTATGCACTGCAGATATGATTTGTGTTAAAAAATACATAATAAACAGAAAAAAAGTCTGAAATCTAAGTTAAGGTGTTAATGGCAGTGACCTCTGGATGGCAGGGTTATGCTGTTTTAGTTTTTCATTTTTTTACGTATACTGTAATTTTCTACAAGGTATGTGTATGCAGCTTCTGGATAATAAAAGGTTTTATAAATGAGTATTTAATGACAGGAAAAATGACAAGGGGGTGGTGGCCTCCTGGGAGCCCAGAGCTCGGGAAGGCTCCTTATTGCCGTGTGGGCAGGTCCTTCTCTGTGCCTTTACTTCCTCATCTGTTGATGGAGACTCACCACGTGGAGGGGGACGTGAGCGGTAAGGATGTAATGCATGGAAACGCTTGGAGCGGGGCGGCGCACAGTAAATGCTCAGTGATGGTGGCTGCTGCCACTCTTCCGAGAAGGCTGTTTACACTGCCCGGTAGAGACTGGACTCCTCCACCAGGAGGGGTGGGTGTGCATGAGTCCCCTAGGCTGGCTCATGTGCAGATTCACACACATATAGGTCTGCCCAGGCACATATGTGTGCCTTGTGCACACCCAAAGTGTGTACATTGCATGAGGCGCATTGCACTCGTGTGGGGGCATCAGGCACATACACAAGTGTGTGCAAACAGGATCACAGGATCTTGGCTCTGAGAACACTGGAGCATGGGACATTCTGTTTCAACCTCAGTCCTCTATCCCTGGCACTCTCAGCCCTCTGGTCCCTTCAGCTCAGGGATGCTGGGAATTTAGGCTTCTTCCTGGTACCTGACCGGACCCAGGGACCTGGAGGGGGTCTTAGGACATTTGAAGGGTGGGAGTGGTGCAGACTGAATAACCTCTAAGAAAGAGGAAATTGCTAAGTAGAGCCGAGACTCCTGGGTTTGTGGTCCTGCCATGCTGCAGAGGGACATCTGGATGACCCTGGGTCTATCCTCTGTCCCACTTTGAGTCCTCGGTCTCTCCCGTGCATGCACCCAGTGGGTCCTTGCCTGTTTATCACTCAGAGCATCATCATCATCATCACTGGCTTGGAGTCCCCTCCATGACTTCCTGGCCTTCTCCATTTGTAAAGCTGAGGAAGAACTATGTCACCCCCCTGCTGAGAATCCTTCCTTGGCTCCCCACTGCCTTCAGGATAAAGCCTCCGCTCCCTGGCCTGGGCTGGTGGGATCTGCTCCCCTTTCCTCCTCTCTCCTTTCTTTTCTTCACTCTGCTGGCCTTTTCTCTCTGCTCAGACTGGGACCCCCTCCCGGAAGTGGTGACGAAGGGTCAATGAGGGCAGGGAGCTTCCTCTTCTCTTCTTTGTATTTAATTTGAAGTCCAACAAATTTGCATTCAAATCTCATCTTTGCCATTTTCTAGTTCTTTGTGACCTAGAAAGGACTGTCTCTGAGTTTTAGATGCCTCCTTTGCCAGATGGAGATAATAGTTAATCTTTCTTTTTGGGTTTATTTTTATTTTCAACTCTATCTGTTTTTGAAAAATACGTTCACTTGGCTCAAAAATTTAAAAACACAAGATATACAAAAGATTACACATACAGGAAAAATTTCCTTCAAGCCACCCCGCTCCTTTGTATATTCCTTGCCCACACGTTTATTCAAATATCTTTTTACACATCTTGTAGATGCTTCCATAAATATCATCTGAGGACCTGCCATATGTTCTCCATGGATTGTTTCATTCAATCCTTACAGCCACCCATGAGGTCGATGAGGAAACTGAGGCTCAGAGACGAGAAGCCACACCGTTGGTAAGCAGTAGACCCAAGATAACGTGAGCGTGTCCATTTACCAAGCGCCTGCTATGTCCCAGGCCCCAAGATTGGCCCAGACATGGGACACTCAACCGGTCATTCAACAAATACTGAGAGCCGTCATCTTTCCACAAATACTGAGAGCCGTCATCTTTCCAGCGCTGGGGCAGGAGCTGGGGCTACCACGGGGTACGTGGGAATAAAGGCCCCGCCCTCCCAGAGTTTATATCCCAGTGGAGACTGCCCATCGCTGTTGCCTCACTTTCCAGGTAAGAAAACGAAGGAAAAGAGGCAAAGAAACTACCCTGCGATCACAGTGATAAGAAAAGATCTGGGAGGGGCTGGCCCCGTGGCCGAGTGGTTAAGTTCCTGCGCTCCGCTGCAGGCGGCCCAGTGTTTCGTTGGTTCGAATCCTGGGCGCGGACATGGCACAGCTCATCAAACCACGCTGAGGCAGCGTCCCACATGCCACAACTAGAAGGACCCACAACTAAGAATATACAACTATGTACCGGGGGGCTTTGGGGAGAAAAAGGAAAAAAATAAAATCTTTAAAAAAAAAAAAAGCCAAGAAACGAGCTGGGATAAGCAGCTCCGTTTTATGCTGTGAAAACTGGGGCACAGAGAGGTGATTTGCCGAAGGAAACCGAGCTAGCAGGCGGCAGACCCGGGATTCCAGGTCCCCGGTCGCCCGGCCCTTCCCCGGGGGCGTGTCCACGTGGCTCCGCCCCGCCCCGCCTCGCGCGGCCGCGTTCCTGGCAGCCCCGGCGGCCGTTTCCTGCCTGCGTCGCTGGGCGGGCGGCAGGCCCATCTGGCGGCCCCACGGGGCGGCGCGAGGAGGCGGCCCAGACTCGCTGGAGCCAGGCGCCGGCCTGGGCCCCCCTGCCTGCCCGGAGAGCCCAGGTGTGGCCGCGCCGGGGGTGGGGGTGGGGCCTTCCTTCCCGCTCGGCCCTTCCTGACGCACCCGGGCAGGATGCAGCCTCCTCCCGCCCCCTCCGCAGCCTCCGCCTCCCGCGACCCGGCCTGCAATCGCGGCGGGAAGCCTAGCCGCGGGAGAGCGGGGCGGGCAGGGCGCAGCAGCCCCATCTCTGGTATCCACTCCTGAGGAGACCCCCGGGCTAGTCTTGCCCTTTTTGGGGTGAACTCTGTTTCCCAACTTGTGGCAGGACAGCAGGACTCTGACCTCCTTGGGTCTCACCCAGACAGGGCTGCGGGAGCCATATACACCTCTCCTGCCTTAGGTCTTGACATTATCGTTGACTTTACCGTATCCGTTTATTCAGCCATTTCAAGTCTGTCTCCCCGATCACAGCTTCAGCTCCGGGGCGGGCGCTTGGCTTGTGCTCCTCGCTGTGCTAAGCCCACCTCATACCTGGGGCTGAGGTCTGAAAGGGCATCTCAAGGCTTTACCCCCCAAAGTTGGAGCCCCGCTTGGAAGGGAGTCTTACCCATTTCACAGCTAAGGAAACAGGACAGAGTGGGCAGGCCTGCCCCAGTCGCCTTGTGCAGCCAGTTCTCCCTCAGACGCTGAACTTCTCCAACACCGCCCCCAAGAAAGGGAACCACAATCTAGTGTCCTGATGTATGTCAAACAGCACCTCTGATGAACATCAAGGTCCTGGAAGCCAGGCACCCTGTTTCAACAGCCCCCTCCCGCCGGGGCACTTAATGTCTCTCTGCTTCAGTTTCCTTGATCTGTAAAAATGATGGTACCTACCTCACAGGGTTGTTGTAACGATTACATAAATATTTCTAACATACATAGCAGGATGCTAGACACGTTAGATACAAATGAGACGGAGTGTCTATTCACCCTGAGAGGGACTCCCAGCAGGGCTGGCCTTCCCCCTGGAGCCCCCTCCCCTCCGCTGTAGTCAAGGGAGACTGAGGCCACAAAGAGGGACACCTGACAAATGAGGGGCAGAACTCGGGAGCGCTGCAGCAGCTTCCCAAGAACGCACCCCCACCCTGGGGTGAGGCTGGCAGTAGGCCCACCCAGGGCCCTGGCCAGCCACCCACCCCCGCCTCTCCACGGCGTGCAGGCCCAATCCGTGCCCGGCCTGCTGCCATTTTTCCATGGGACTCTGGCGGTGGCGGTTCACATCTGGAGTCTAGACTCGGAGGCTCTGCGGGCCGGGCCTACCGCCCGGGCTGGGCCGTGCTGCCCGCTGTTTGCTCAGCTGAAGCTGGTTAATTGGAATTAGAGTGGCCTCTGCGGTGCCGGCTGGCCGGGCGGGCCCTGGATGGCCGCTGCCGAGGTCTGTGGAACATCTGGCCAGGCCAGGACGGTCATTAGGTGGCAGGCGCCCGGCGCCACTGCCACCTCAGCCTCAGCCGGGGGCCGGCGGTGACTCAATGAGGCCTTTGTGGGCTCTGGGCCGCAGAGCCAACCGCGCTGTGTGCTTGGGCTGCCTGCCCCATCTGCTGCCCTCAGAGAGGCCTTGTTCCAGGACCACACGGCCTCCCCTCTGGAGGCGGCTGGAGTCGGCAGGGATCCGAGAAGCCCCTGAAAGGGACCTCCCCTGGCCGAGAGAAGCCTGAGATTCCCTATGCTTCTTTCCTTTCTGTAGACTCGTAGGCCCAGAGAAGTTGGGTGGCTGGCTCAAAGGTGCCCAGCACACCAGCCACCGTGACTCAGGCCCAGGGGTTTGGAAAGAAGTTGCATAGTCCTTAGGAACTCTTGAATTCCACTCAGATTGCTTGAGATGGACTCCATGTCTACGCGCAAACTGCCTCGATTCTCTCATTTGCACAACGGAGCGAATACTGGCAGCTACAGCCCAAGACTGAGAATTCAGCGAAATCCTGTATTGAGGTGCTCGGTACATGTAACACTCAGTACCGGGTGCGAGCATTGCAACAGTACTTCTGATTCTCTGCTCATACTTATCCTTCAGCTACCTCCAAATTGTCTGGAAGCGACTGTTATTTCCAGCTGTTGAACCTGCGGCTTGGGCAAGGGAGAGCCCTGGGCTGGGAGCTGAAGGCCCATCTCAGGCCAGTGGCCACCCCCTCCCGCCTGTTTCTCCATCCAGTGACCCTGTACCAGGCAGGTGGATGAGTGCTGTACCTACTGCTCGCCTGGTCCACAGGGGGCTCTCCTGCAGGCCAGGGCCGCTGTCTTCCGCAAACCTTGCAGAAACTCTGGCTCTGGGACCTCAAGCTCTCAGGCCTAGATGGCCCCTCAGAAGCACTGGGCCTAATCCCTTCCCATTCCAGCGTCTCTGGGAGCCCGGACCCTTGTGCTGTGACTGGCCTTGCTGTGGGGAGAGGGGTGGCTCCTAGAAGAAGGATCCTTCTGGCCTTGCGGTAGTCATTTTGGAAGAACCTCGAGAATGGGCAGAATGGGAGCCATGGGGCCTTGATCTCAAGAGCGACCTAGAGTCCAGCATTCTCCAGCTGGAGCCATATGGACATCGGGACCAGGGAAGCTGGCTCCAGTCAGCCTGGGACCCATGAGGCCCTGCCCATTTCTGTGGCTTTCAGATACTGGTCCCCTTGCTGAGTCAGGTCAGCCACTTGACACCCACCCACCCCACCTTTCAACAACCAGCACCGGTCCAACACCCTCACTGCCTCCAAGTGTTGGGAGAAAGGTAGTGAGGAAAACTGGATGGCTGGGGGGAGAGGAGGGCTCATGGGCCCCCTCTGCTGGCCAGGGGGTGCCTTGGGGTACTGAGCTGGCACCCTGGCCACTGGGTGGGCATCCAGGAGGATGGAGGGGCCCAGAGGTCAGGGCCTCCCTCGAGCCGAGTTGTGATGGTCCACCAGGAAGTCCCCAGGAATGGGCTTACAGTAAAGTTTCTGGGGGGGAGATCGTAAACCCAATGCAAGATGCTGGGTGCAGAACCCTTCCAGGAGCGCAGTGGCCTGCCTGAGCAAGGGGATGAGTTTTAATGTGAGGCAAAGTCAGTCCACAATACAAAAATCTAAAAATCAGACCCACATTTCCCACCTGGCACCTGGGGGTGGGCGAAGTTGGGGGCTTCCTTTGCCTGCAGGGGATGGGGAGGGCAGAGGGAGGCCAGAGAAGGGGGAGAGGGAGGCAGGCCCCAGAGGCCCTGCTGGAGGGATCCTGCCACATGCGCCCCTCTGCTGGAGCTGCTGGGCCTCCTGGGGCCTCTGCCTGTGCAGGCCTGTGCTGGTCCATCCCTGCCTGTCTGGTCTGGCCCTCAGAGGGTCAGGCAGCAGCCGCATCATTTCTCCTTCTTCTCCAGCCCCTTTGATGCTGAGGCCTCTGTTCCCTCTTTGGATTCTGTCACTGCCGCTGGATCCTTAGGGCTTGACTCCTCATAACTGACCAAGAAACAAAACAATAAAAACACCACATTTAGAGGAGGGTGAGAGGAGAATCTTTGTGCCCCGCCTCCCCACCATCCCAAGAAACCCCTGGGCTCACGAGGAACATCAGCCCCGCACCCACAGCCCAGCATCTCCCAGCACTTGGCCCTGGCCCACTGTGTGCCCTCCTCAGACAGGCTGCTCTGCTTTCTCTGTGCCCATGGGGCCAGGGGCGGCAAGGACAGCGGCAAATGGACGAGGCTGGGCTTGGGCTTGTGCGGAGCAATTTTAAGCTTCTTGGACCTTCTGCTGGAGAGAATGGGGGAAAAAAGGGCAGCCAGGATGAGGCTATGGGAGAGGGGCGGCCTCCCAGGGCACATGGCAGGAGTCAAACAGCTTGGCCCCAGGGGCGTGGGCAGGCAGGGGGTTGCTCTACTGGCAAGTGGCAAGGTGCCACCTTGAGGGCATATACCCTGGCTTAGCTTACTACAGGCTCTACTCCTGAGCAGCTGAGATCACGCCAAGGACAATACCCACATTTCCTCACCAGGTCAACCTGTGAGGCAGGAAGGTGCCCACTTACAGATGAACAAAGTGAGGCTCCAAACGAGGAAAGTGATTTGCCCAAGCTTATATATATACAGCGAGCGGTAACAGTACTACCACTGTTTTGACAAGGGCTGTCGACAGCCACTCTCTCGCGTGAGCCCCCGCGTTACTGGCGAGGACATGGAGGTGAGGGGTTGCCCTGCTGCCTGTCCCTGGGCTGGGCGCACGGACTGCCTGGAGGTTGTGGAGGAGCTGCCTCGTGCCGCCAGCCCCTGGCAATGCGCCCTGGCCCGTACACTGGGGCTGGGGAGTCTGCCCTACCTTGGGCCCCGGGGCAGTGGGGGAAGCGGGCAGGTGGGCACCCGCTGGGCATTACATGGCGCTGGGATTCTGCGGGCGCCGGCGGCGAGGGCCGGCTAGCTTCTGCTGCATGGAGTCGGCCAGGCTGGCTGGGGAGCCCGAGACTGTGGGGAAGTGGGTGAGCCTCGGGGTATGAGGCAGGATTTCCGCCGAGGACTCGTAGCTGTGTGAGAGACAGACAGAGAGACAGAAAAAAGAGATGGAGAGGAAAAGACCGAGGGAGGACAGAGACTTCCCTTCCAAGGAGCAGGGAGCAGAACTGTGACCTATTTTTCTCTATCTCTGCACTTTCCGACTCTGTGGAAAGGAGCCGGTATTACTTGGAGAATAAAAAAGAAAAGATGAACCTACATAGGGGACACTATGCAGCTGTGAGAAAGAACGAGGACGTTCTAGATGTATATGTGCTGCTGCAGAAACACCTCTAAGACACACTGTTGTGTGAAAAATCAAGACGCAGAATGCTCTGAGAATGCCACCATCTGTGCAAGATCCCGCACACACGCATTTGCTCTGAGGTGCAAAGATGTCTTTGAATGTGTGTGACCGAGCTGGCGTCTGTAGGGTGGCTGGGGTGTGAAGGGGTTCTCCCTCTCGTAGCTGTGGAACTTTGAAATGAATAAAAAAGGGGAGTGCCAACAAAGGGAAAAGTAAAGAAAGGGCAAGGTTGAGGATTAAGGAGAAAGATGGACAGAAAGAGAAGAGAGATCACCTGCTTTTTCGCCCCCACCTCAGACCCTGCTGAGGGGTGGGGCAGAAAGGAGGGCACAGTGCCCATATGGCAGAACGTTTAGGGAAACCATGCAGCAAGTGGGTGGGGGCCACCCTCTGCCCTGGCTGGAGGTGTTCAGAGCTGACCCATGAGGACCTAACAGGCCTGGACCTGGGGAGGTCACCCCAAGGGGTAGGGGGCTGGGGGTGAGAGTGGATGAGAGTCAGAGGAGGGTGAGGGGCGGTGCTGAGGGCAGGCATCAGGTCCCATCCCTGCCCCTAAAGCTCCCCCAGGTCTGCCCCAAGTTCGCCCCCTCAGCCTTGCCTCAGTTGGGCTTTGCCAGGCCAGGAGATGCGGGCAGGCAGGCTGGGAGCCTGGGGCTTCTAGGCAGGGCAGGGAGGGCAGAGGCAGATCCAGGGGAGGGGTGAGTCACAGGCTCCCCTGCAGGCAGCCAGGTGCACAGAAAGCCCTGGCAGGCGCTTGAGGAGCAACTTGGAGGCCAGGCAGGTGGAGCTGGGTGGAAGGCCCCTGAGAGGGCAGCTTCAATTGCAGCTGGCAGTTATTTCTGGGTCCTGGGAGGCAGGGTCAGCGGGGCTGGGGAGCAACACCTGTTGGAGTCACGCAGGCCTTAGGGTGTGGATGGGGCAGTGCGCAGGGTGTGGTGGGTGTGCACACGGCTATGGGGAAGGGGTATGTGTGTGACCCAGACAGAGAAAGACCAGTTAGCTGTGGATTACAAGGGTCCCCCTAATGTTTACATGTGAAAACTGAGGCCAGGGGAGAGGAAGGACATGCCTGAAGTCACATGGTGGCAGAGTCAGGCTGGGAACCCCAGGCTCCTGACAGGAGGGTGGCTCAGGTGGAAATCTACACCAGCCAGTCCCTTTTTAAGACCCAGCTGGAATCTGGGTGTGGGGGCTGCCTAGAGAGCCCCAAGACCTTGCCCTCTCCTGTTCCTGGCCCACAGAAAGGGGACAGAAAGTGTTCCCCCTGGTGCTCACAGGCCAGGCACCGACATGTTGGCGGAAAGGGTGAGGGGTGGGGCTGTTCCTCTGGAGACATGTACAAACAGCCCCGGCCGGCTCTACCAGCTGCCTGCAGATGCACCTGTGCTATGCAGGCATCTGCCCCCTGCCCCCTCTTACCTGAACATCTCTGTCACTTCTCCTTTGGCCAGTGCCACCAGGATGGGAAAGCCGATGCAGGCAGGGACCAGGTACAGGAGGGCAGGCTGAGAGAGGACATAGGCTGGTGAGGTAATGCTGGGCAGGACACCTGCTCAGGGCCACGCTCATCACTCCAACCCTCTCTTGGGTGTGGCTGAGTTACTGTGACTGCCTAGGTTCACAGAGCGTCAGTGGCTGGGCCTGAACCTGGGGCTCCTGACTCCCACACCAGGGCTGCTCCTCCACGGTGGGGAATGCACGAAACCCAAAGAAACTCGAGTATGCTGGGCTTTAGGAGTCCCCAGGAGTCTGGCTGGCAGAGTACGAATCAGCTGGGACATCAGGGTCAAACCTGCAACCTCCTGGGTTGGTCCTATTCCCAGAAACCATGCTTCCCTAGTTCTGGGGCTGGAAGTTTGCATTTTTAACAAATTTCAGGAGATGCTGTTATAATGACAGTGATGACGAGGACATTAACTGCTAGGTATGGAGCACTTGCTGTGGCCTGTGCTGAGGTCATGCAGCTGGTCACTGGCTCTGCCGGGATTCATGTCCAGGTGGGCTGGGCCGAGCCCACGGTGAGACTCCTGGTGAAGCTAGGTTTGAAGGACAGGACAATTATACTAACAGGCCCTGTTCATGGAGCACCTGCTGTGTGCCCTGAGCTCAGGCCTCCCAGGGAATGTTTCAGTCCATCTCTGCATCCCTCATGACCGTCTACCTTGTGTACAGGAGGAAGGCCGACGCTTCGGGAGGAGAGGGGACAGCTCAGGCCTCTGACGTCTAGTACACTGTGGACTGAAACTTGTGCATACTAGACTCTAAAGCCATTCTTTTCCTTGCAGCAACTGAAAGTTGAACGTCACTCTACTGTTCACCCCTCCATGGCCGCCTATGCTCCCAGTGGCCTGAAGTCCCCATGAGATGTGACCCTTGCTTTCTTCTCCAACCTCACCTGACCTGTGCTACTCTGGCCACACTGGCCTCATTTTGGTAGTCCTTGTCCCCACCAGCCATAGGACCCCTGCCTGCAGAGTTTCTGGGATGCTCTTCCCCCTTTTGCCTAGTTTCCTCCTCCTTCAGACTTCAGCTCAGCTGTTACTTCCGTGGGGAAACCTTCATTTGCATGGAGTCAGGTCCTCCTGTTGCACACACTTGGGGCCCTGCAATCCTTCACAGCATTCTCTGGCAATTTGGAACGAAACATCCCCGTGCCATTACAGACGAGTCTCTCTCCTGCTGGGCTGTGAGCTCCATGAGGGCAGGCTCCACAGCTGTCCTGTTCACTGCTATATTCCTGCCACTAAGAGGGCCTGGTAAACACTACGCGAATGGCTCCTTCATGGTGCTCACAAAGTCGACAGGGTGACCTGGAGATGACTAGGGTGAGGGTGAGGAGACGTCACTCCAAGGCAAAGCCAGTGCCTGGCTAGACAACAGGGCTCCGCAGCCCCCCTGAGCCTGACCTTCCGACCATTTGTGGGCATGGACCATGGTGGGCTGTGAACCCCCTCACTCCATATATACTATTCTTGAATCTACTAACACCATAAGTACTGGGCTTTGAGTTTTACAGATGATGCCACTGAGGTTCAGACACGGGCAAATGCCTTGCTCAAGGTCAGACAGGGTGTGTAAGAGGCTGAGCTGGGATTCGAACATGGGCAGCTGAGCTTCTTCCACTGCATCAGGCCTTTGCCATGAGCTGGCTTTGCGCCAAGAGTGACAGAAATCACAACGATAAAGGTCCACACCTAAATTTGTAAGAGGTAGCCAAAGCAGTATTCAGAGGAAAATTTATAATCCTAAGAGCATTTATTAGAAGACTTGACATAAATAATCTAAGTTTTCAAATCAAGAAGCTAGAAAAAGAAGAAACAGCCAATAAGTAGAAAGAAAATGAAAGCAAAAGCAAAAATTAATGAAATATAAAATTAAACAAATATGAACATTAAAATTTAATCTTTGAAAAGCAGACTTCCTCATTCTCATTTTCTAGATGAAGAGATTGAGGATCAGAAGAGGGAAAAGCATCTGCCCTAACTCACACTGTTGGTCGGGATGTGGACCCAGGTTCCTTTCTCTAAGTCCAGTGCATTTTCTTCACCAAGGCCAGGCTGGGCAAAAAGGAGGGCTTCCTGCGGGGAGGGTGGGTAGAAGTTTGGCCCCCCATGGCCTGCCTCACTGGAGGGCCAGTGGCCACTGAGGGGTTCCAGGGGCCTATGGGAAGGGGTCCTTTGGGAGGCAGTGAGTTCACTTTTTTTTTTTTGAGGAAGATTAGCCATGAGCTAACATCTGCTGCTAATCCTCCTCTTTTTGCTGAGGAAGACCGGCCCTGAGCTAACATCCGTGCCCATCTTCCTCTACTTTCTATGTGGGATGTCAGCCACAGCATGGCTTGCCACGTGGTGCCATGTCCACACCTGGGATCCAAACTGCCGAACCCTGGGCCGCTGAAGAGGAATGCGTGCACTTAACTGCTGTGCCAGTGGGCCGGCTCCCATGAGTTCACTATTATCAGAGGGATACAAGCCTCTGATTTTCTGTCCTCTCAAGGCACCAGGGAACCTCTCCAAAGAAAGTCAGTGCTAAGGAGAGGCTGGGATGTACTACTTGGGGCAGTGAGCTGGGGGTCAGGACTCTTGGCTCTCCATCCTGCCTTGGCTTTGCTGTGTGACCACAGATAAACTGCTTTCCTCTCTGGTCTTTCCCCTCTCTCTGTACAATGAGTACAATGAGGATCATCAATAAGGGCCTTTCTAGGAGGCTGCTAGCCCCTGCTTGGAGTGGGTTTTTGGTAGAGGCCAAATGCTTGAAGACCACACAGGCAGAGGTGACCCCTACCTAGGGAATTGCTGGCACTGGGACTGCGTGTGTCTTGCAGAGGGAGCGGGACCTCATTGAACAGGTTCCCTTGGTGTCTCGGATCCCTTCCCAAGAAAGCTTTTCAGGGAGATGCCCACCTGGATGACTGGGGAGAACAGCTGGGCTACTGCTGGAGAGTAGCACAGGCCTGGGGCCAGGAGTCCAGGGCTCCCGCTGGGGCCCAGCCTGACTTGCTGTGTGACAAAGGGGAGCCTCTTTTTCTCTCTGGTTAGAGTTTCTGCACAGAGAGGACCACCTCTCCTGCCTCTACCCAGGCCTGTGTCAGAGCTGCCAACGGGATGCCCAGAGTCCAGCCCAGGCAGAAGGCAAGCCTGCCATCTGGTGGCGGCCGAGGGAACGGTTCTGGGCTTGGAATCTAACAGGAGACTGAGGGGGGAGACCTCCAAGAGGCCTCTAAGCTGATCCCCTCAATCAGGTCCAATCACTCCTGTGACCTCCTTGCCAAGTGCATGCCACTCTGAGCTTGCACAGCTCCCGAGGCCGTCTGGAGCAGAAGTGAATGAGAGGTGGCTCCCCGTGGCTTCTTGGTTTCTCTCTCTATGGGCTAGGCGACCTTGGACCTTCTGTAATACCGGCATTGATTCCACAGATATTGTAGATATGGAGATACTGTAAGGACTAAACGAGTTAATGAACAAAAGGGTTCAGCACAGTGCCTCTAACAGAGTAACTGCTCAACAAACAGCTCTTGTGATTAATTCAAAGGTGGCTCCTCTGCGGCTGGTGTCCCGGGGAGGACGAAGAGAGGAAGATGGAGCGGGGACAGCAATAATGACAGCTAATACTACCTGGGCCAGACATGGTTCTGAGTGCTTTACTTATATTAACTCATTTCATCCTCAAACAACCCCACGGTGGCTACTATTATTTATCCTCATTTCCTGTTTTTATGAATCAATGAGGAATACAGAGTGTAACTTCAGCAACCTGCCCAGAGGCCCGTGGCTAGCAGATGGTGGAGTCTGGATCCCCACCAGGTTTCCCTGAGCCTCCACACCACACCGCCTTTCCCATGGCTGGCGGTTGAGAGCCTGGGCTTGGTTTTCACGTGATGCAGGTTTGAATTCTGGCTCCATCACACCTGCCATATGGCACCTCAAATCCAGTTCCCTCATGTGCTCACAAAGACCCTCAGGAAGTCCTGAGCAGAGCCTGGCACATGGGAAGTGCTCCTATCTCCAGTAGAGAGTAACCCTGTCTGCTTGCTCTCCCCTCCCAGTCTTCCCTTCTCTAGGCCACACTGACATCTCCTAGCCCCCACCCCTCTCTGGTTCATTTTGTGGCAGCTCAGGACCCATCTTGGTGGGAAGAGGAGGCAGAGCCTGGCCTGCTTGGGGAGTGGGAGAAGGGGGGAGGGCCCTGTCACTTACCTGGTGGGGCAGGTACTGGGCTGAAACACCCAACACCCACTCCAATTCTGTACTTCTGTCTGCCACCACTACCGAGGCTGAGAAGCCACATCCTCTTTTTCCTAGCCACATCACAGCTGCAGCCATGTGACACTGATCTGACCCATAAAATGTGGGCAAAAATCTGCCGAGAGGGTCCTAGGAAAGGCACTGCCTTGCTGATGAAGGCAACAGGCACAGCTGGTGACCTTTATCCTCCTTCTTGCCACTAACGGGCATGTGCTGCCTGAAGCAGAGGCAGTCACCTTGCCACAACCTCTGATGAAAGGCCAAGAGAATCACAGACGTGCTGCTTTGTCACCACTGGGCAGCACCCACCCCTGGATTGTTTGTGTATGTGACACATGAGCCCGGTAAGTCCCCGTTACTTGCAGTGAAGGCACTCCTGCTACACCGAGCACAGTCCTGCTCACCTGGGCGTGCTTGAAGATGTGCATGATGAAGATGGTAAGACCCAGGCCGAAGATGTAGGCTGCAAAGCTGGTGTAGAAGTAGGTGTGGGTGTTCTTCTTCAAGCTTCAGGGAAGGTGTGGGGAGAAAGAGGAGGAGGATTAGATGTAGGTACCGAAGCAGCAGCCGCCCTTCGGAGGGTGGGAGCTGGGAAGAGCCTGGAGGCTGCGTAGAGGGGAGCTCTCAGCTCTGGGCTAGGAGTCTGGAGGTGCGCCTGGACTCTGCTACCGCACTAGCTAGGTGTCTTTGGACAAGCCACTTTCTGTCTCTCAGCCTGTTTACTCATCTGCAAAATGGGAAAACCACGAGCCATCTCCCCGGTGGCTGGTGAATAGCAAACGCTGTAACCTAGAACAGGAGCCGGAAGACTTCAGCCAGGATAAAGTCACCTGGAAAGCTTGGTAAAGAACCACCAGAATTCCAGGTCCATTTCCCAGGGAGCCTGGTCTAACGGGTCTGCAAGGTCTGGGAATCTGCACTCTGAAGAACGGCTCAGGTGAACTGCTAAGGTGGCTCGTGCTTTGAGAAACACTCACACACAAACCGTAACACCGCGTTACTACTTTTAGGTGCGGACAACCTAACAGTCCAGCAACCTGTGGTAAACGCTGATGAGAAGCTGACTACACGCAGACAATGCCAGTGGCTTCCTGGAGGAGACTCAGCCCAGAGCAGCTGCAGAACAGCTGAACCACTGGCGAGCCGGCATTGCCATTACAGGACTTCCCTTTACAACGCCAGATCATGACCTCTGTGTCCCAAGCACCTGGGACAGTGCCTAGCAACATCTGTGGAATGAACAAGTACTTCTGACCCTCTTCTCTCCTGGCCCTGGCTGCTTCTGAGCCTGGAGCTGAGTACACTGAGAGCTATCTTGTGGTGAAGCCTGGGGTGCAACTGACTCCCTTCGGGAATGTTGCTCAGATTCTGGAACCAGCTCTGAAGGGCTTGCTTATCCTAAAAGTCCAGGCCAGGAATGAGATTCTGCCCCTCAGGGCGCTGGCAGCTCAATCTGTGTTTCCAGCAAATGGCCCGGGGACTCTCGTGGGTTTCTCTCCCTCTGACCTCTGGACAGCCAGGAGTAGAGCAGCTGGCACAGATGTGCGTCTGCTTACAACCTGGCCAGGTCCCTTCCACAGGCGTCTGTAAGCCCGCGTGCTCATGAGGTCCAGTGTGGCACTACCCGAATAACCCGCATGTATGTGAGTGCGGAAAAGTCTCACATGCAAACTGGATTCCAGTGACGCTGGCACTGAGTTTCTCAGTACCACTGTCAACACTAGTACTGTTTTTGCAATTACTAGGTACAAGGAGATTAAGAAAAGTTCAAAACCACCTCAAAATGAAGCGCACACACAGCAAGCCCTCCTCTGGGATGACTGAGCACCACCTGCTAGCGGCAGGCCCACCTGCCCAGGTGCCCCAGCTCAGGACCACCTTTTCTCAGTGGTGACCCAGGTTAGCCCCCTTCCCCCTCCCTAGTGCTCACTTTCTACAATGGACCGGAAGTCTGAGTAGGGAGAGGGTGGGAACAGCTGGAGCAGCTGGGACAGGGTGACCTGCCCCGGGGCTGATAAGCAATGATAATGATGACAACTGTGCCTGAGGCTGGGTTGCTCCCAGAGCTGCTGAGGTCAGCCTGTGCTCAGCTCTCTGCAGACTTTCTCAGTGATCCTGGGGTCGGAGCTCTTGTTTATCACTAACAGAAGGATGAGAAGCCTTAGCTCAGAAAGGTCAGGTCACTTGCCAGGGTCACATGATGAGAAAGCACTACGGGTACCACCAGGACCTTCTGGGTTTAACTCTCTTGGCCTGTGATTTTTAATTTTTTCTTTTTGCCACAGGCTCTTTGAACATTTAGAACCCCTGAATGCAGATAAAATCAGAATGGCTACGGCTGCTGTGGGAGTGGAGGGTCTGGGCTCCTGAAAGCCGCTGAAGCAGCCCAGAGGACCCCTCGCCCGGGAGGCCCCTCCCTTGTGGGGCCTGCAGAACGGTTAGGCTCCTCTGCAGCTTACCTGATGTCAAACCGCAGCAGCAGGGCAATGAAGATCCCTGCGGAGAGAAAGTCGGCGTTAGATGATGGCAGGGACACCAGTGCCTCAGGAGGGCTTGCAGATGGAGTCCCCTGCCTGGGCCAGGGAGGAGCAGGGTGGTGAACTAACATGCAACTAGGTCCCCAACCTGGTGTTCCCAGTCATGGAGCAATCAGCGGGGCCAAAGGTGTAGTCACCACTGCCGACTGCCAGCAGAATTCCCGATTCTCTACCTTCAGGCCACCTAGAACAACGAGAAGGTCCCAGGATTTTGTTTTGGCCTGGGACCATGTTGACTGGGCACCTCATAGCACCATACTGTGTACACTGGGTCCATCCACCCAAATGTTCATCAGATGCCTGCTAAGTACGAGGCACTGGAGGCATGCAGGGGAAGCAGAACCTGTGTTCTCAGATAGCTCGGGCCAGTGGCGCAGGGGGCAGACATGCTGATCGAACGTTAACAAAAATCACTGTAACACTGTAACGGTGGAGGGTGCTTCCTGTGTCATGGGGAAGGTGCAGCAGGGGATGAGACGCAGGCTGGGGCGGGGGAGGAAGGAAGGCTTCTTCGAGGAAGTGGACACTCGCCAGGGAGAAGGAACAGCATGTGCAAAGGTCCTGAGCAAAGAGGGCTCAGTGGGTGTGACAGGTGTCAAGGAGCCAGTAAGGTTACAGCCCAGAGCAGGAGATGCAGGGGATGGTCCAGCTGTGCAGGGCCCCCCAGGGCACAAGAAGGAGTTGAGTCTTCACCCTGAGAGTAAGGGGACCCACTGGAAGAGCTCTAAGCAGGAGAGCCACCTAAACAGATTTTGGAAAAGACCCCCAGGGCAGCTGCCTGGTTGGAGGGAAAGAGTAGGAGGCCCTGAAGGAGCTCAGGAGAATAGTTAACTTAGTCCACCCACTGCACTCCTATTTACACTTCAAAACCCCCCACAGATGCCCCAGAAGCCTAAAAATCCCAGAGACACAGCCTCTAGTCTCTGTGTGTTGCATACATCAAATCCGTCTGTGTCTGGGCTCAGAAAGGGTAAGGGCTGAACCTCCCTTAGTTGACAGTAGGCTCTCACATTCTGTGCTGACCGGAAGCACCAAGTGGCACACAGGATTAATCTTAGTGGAGACGGTGTGAGTAGCGAGTTGGACAGAGAGAGCAGACAAATGCTGCCTTTGTGGAAACAAAGCTGGGGCCTCAGTGCCCCCTGGCGGCTGAATTCTACAACTGCTCAACTAATCCAGGGGTCAGGGCTCCGCGAAGAGCTTTCACTCCTAATACTCCATCTGGTCCTCAAAACAATGCCCCAAACCCATTCTCCTCTGAACAGCGTCACCGAGGCTCTGTGAGGCTGTGATCACTGTACACTCACTGTGACTGCTGAAAGACGTGGACACATATAGCTATATACAGATATGAGAGACGCCCTGTGGAGCCCCAAGCCGAGAACTAGGGCCATCAAGGACGCGGGGAAATCAGTGTGCGGGCCTGTGACAGACCATGCCCTGCAGAGTGAGCCAAATGCTTCCCTGGACTCTACTTCCTCCATCTGATGGAGCCACCTCCCCCGGGGGAAGGTCTCCTTGCATCACAGCACTGCAAGTCATGGAGCCATCTGGGCTCAAGATCACGCCCCCAGGTCCCCGAGGCCTCAGGCAAGTCTCTTTGACCCTCAGTTTCCTCATCTGTGAAATGGAAATAGCCTCTATGTCACTGCGCTGCTAGGAGCAGCACAGACAAGTATAAGAAGACCTAGTGTAGTGCCTGGCACACAGCAGGTGCGGGAGAAACACGGGCTGCTGCGATTCTCATCTTCTTGTCGTCACTGCTGTGAGAGCAGTTCTGACAGGGAGACCTCTTCTGCAGTCAGACACACCTGGTCTGAGTCCTGGCCCCGTGCTTACTCCTGCGTGAATTTACTAAGGCCCCGTCCTGGGGCAGAGAGAGCCTCTGCTTCACCCCACACGAAAGGGCCACAACGGAAGTGCCCGCACCTTCCTGGCTTATCACAACTGCTTCCTATGCTGGAAAACAAGCTGCTTTTAATCTGTTCCAAATGTTCTTCTCTAAGCCAGCACTGGGGTGCTCCTAACCCTCTGACTCTTGGCTGGGGAACAAGCATGCCCTTTGGATGTCCACTGCCCTGGTCCCAGGTCCAGGTCTGCAGACACACAGCATCTAAGCCGCAGCCACCCGGTGGTCCTCAGACTGGCAGCTCAGCTTTGCCCTTAGTCTCCTGACTGGTAGTAGTAGACTGCTGGTGCCCCATGGCAAGGCCAGGCCACAGACACCCACACTCAGGCCCGCAGACAGGGCACCTGTGCCCATAGCTACAGGTACTGACTAGCACCCACATGTAGATAATGGGCTCAAAGGCCAGCTTGTGCAGGCGAGCAGGTGTGTGCCACAGATCCCTCTAGGGGTGTGGACGCAGGAGCCCACACCCACGGTGCCCCCGGGTCCACACACACCCTGCATGTTCTCCCTGCACGGGGGAGGGGAGACCATGGGGATCAGGCAGTTCTAGCACATCTGTAATTCTTATACACATTGGGAAGGGGTGTAGACAAGTGTAGGTGTGTGAGAGGGGTCAGCTTCCTTTAAGACTGTCACGGAATGTGCTTTTTCAGGGTGTGTTTCAGTCTGTCATACACATTTACTTTTGTAATTCTTGAGTGACATCTGTACACGCAGACCAGTAGCTCCGTGAGGACAGGCTTGCTCACTGCTATCCCTCTATAAGGTGTGTTGAGGTGGACTCCTCCACCAGACCCTGGGCTGACCCAGGGCTGGGGGTGTGGAATCACCTGGCCTAACCCTTTCCCCCTCTCTTTCCTGATAGGTAAGGCTGTCTGTTTCACGGTACTCCTCCCTGCTCCAGGGAAAAGACCCTCCGCTCCTTACACTGTGGCTCCCACCCAGCCTGGTCACCTGGAATGACGACATCTCCGAGTCCTAGCATGGCGAAGTTGTCTGCTTCGAGGCCCTTCTCCAGCAGGTCCTGGGGAAACACCACTGCGGGGGGAGGCAGGGAAACAAGGAGTTGGTGAAAGCCCCTCTGACTTTGACTCCGGGGCCCCCACTGCTGCTGTGTGAAACTGTGTGGGGAGATGGGGCGGGGAGGCGGGGGGAGGCGACAGACTGAAGGGCAATGTCTGCATCTGGAATGACAGCTGGTTAGAGCGGGGAGAATCTGGGAGCATCTAGGACAAAGGTTGAATACCTTTACTGAGCCATAACTCACATCCCATACAGTTTCACTGACCTTTGAAAGCCATGGAACCCTTTGGATAGATGGGATCAACCCTAGAGCCCAGGATACAAAAGAGATAAAAGGGGGCCAGCCCCGTGGCCGAGTGGTTAAGTTCACCCGCTCCGCTTTGGCGGCCCAGGGTGTTGCTGGTTCGGATCCTGGGTGTGGACATGGCACCGCTCATCAAGCCATGCTGAGGTGGTGTCCCACATGCCACAACTAGAAGGACCCACAACTAAGAATATACAACTATGTACTGGGGGGGGGCTTTGGTGAGAAGAAGGCAAAAAAAAAAGGAAAAAGAAAAAAAGGAAGATTGGCAACAGTTATCTCAGGTGCTAATCTTTAAAAAAAAAAGAGATAAAAGGGCCCACGCAGTGCTGGCCTCTACCAGGCTTTCCATCCTACTACAACCCGGGTCAGGACGGATGGTGGCCCTTGCCCTGAGGCAGGCGGAGCCTGGGCAATAGGCTCTTTCTGGATGTGCTGAGGGAGAAAAAGCCACACACCTACAAATTCCTTGCTTCAAGCCCTCTCAGAAATCCTGCTGCAGCTTGTCTGGATAAACAAAGACTGGGCGAAATGTCCCCCTCAGCGTGCGGTTACAGCGAGAGGCAGCTGTAACTGGATTTCACCCGTAGGGCCTTGCGAGCAGAAGAGCAGTCAGGTGTGGGCCTGAGGGTCAGACTGCGTGGGTCTGAACCCAGGCTCTGCAGTGTGGCTTTGCACAGGTTACTTAACTGCTCTGTGCCCTGGTTTTCTCTCCTGTGAAAGGGGTAGAACAACAGAACCGACCCCAGGATTGCGGAGAGGATCAGAGATGTGCACACCTTGTTAACTGCTACCCCACGCCTTCTTTACTAACCCAGTCTTGACTCCGTGTGGGGCAGCCTCCCCCGTGACGGATCACGCGTGGTGTAAGGCTAAGACAAGCGGGACAATCCCCGTTCCTGAATTCCTCACTTCTCTTGCCACTAGGGGTGGTCATGTGACCCAGCTCTGGCCAGTGATATGTAAAGAGAGATACACCGGGGATGCTAGGCAAGCCTGTGCTTCCCTATAGCGCACAGATGCCCTTCCCTGCGCACCCCTTCCTGCCTTGAATGCACAGTCACAGGATTTACAGATCTCCTCATTCGAGCCTCCCAATCCCCGTGCCATTCAATTCCGAGCAGCAGATGTGGAAACCAGGGCTCAGGTGAAGTCTCTTCCCTGAGGACCCACAGCCAGCAAGTGTCCTATCTGGTATTCAAATCCAGGCAGTCAGACTTCAGCATATGTGCACTTAACCACTCTGCTAGGCTGCCTCTGAGCACCATGCTTAGCAGAAGGCAACGAGCCTTCTCCCCAAGCTAGAAAGCCAGACTCCAGGCACCAGAAACCAAATATGACTGTCAATTCCCTGTTCAGAGCCTTCCAATGGCTCATCCACTGCCCAGCGGGCAGTTTCCAGGCTCCTCGGCATGAATCCTTGGCGTCCCCAAATCTGGCCTCTTCCCTGCTGCTCCCCTAGACTCAGCCGCACTCCCTCCCCGAGTCTGTGCTCCCAGGGCCTCCATGCATTCTCCTGCCTCCAGCCCTTTACTAAAGCTGTACTCGCTCTTTCAAACATCCTTACCACCCCTGGGCTTGGTAAACACGCGTTCATCCTTCATGGCCCAGGAGAGCTCTCCTGACACCTTGGCTGAGTTCATCCATCTCAGCACGTGGGGGAGAGCTGCTGTTCTGGCTTGCCCAGCACCTGTTCTCTTGCTCTGGAGAACTGCCCTCACCTTACACCCTTGGAACTGAGGGGAATTGGCAAAGTCAAACGCTGCCCCCAGGCACTGGAGAGGGCAGCAACTCAGGCCTGTCCATCATGATCCTCCATCTCCCCAGTGCGAGTGCCTGGCTCTTGGGCCAGGCCAGGCCACACAGCTTTAAAGCTGGGAGAGGCTTGTTTTGCCCTGGGTCACTGAGGTGGGACCATAGCATTTAGGAGTAGTGTGTGGCCATGAGCCTCTCTCCAGCTCACGGGGAAGACTGGCCTGCTGCAGTGGAGAATCAGACTGTGAGAAAGACAGCTATTCCCGACTCTGCGAGGCCAACCTCACCCTGATGTCCACTGCCGTGAGCCACCACTTCCCAGGGTGCTCGCCTTCCCAACAAGACCTCCCCCTGCCCCCTGCCTTGCCACCATGACTGACTCTGTCCTCCTCTTTGGTCTTGTGATCACAGGCGGTGATTCTTGATTGGTCTAAGGCTTAAACTCTAAGTTAGTCATGCTTTTCAGGCCCCCCTTGTTGAGGACTGGTTTGGATTTGGGCCTGTGACCCAATTCTGGCCAATGAAATATGAGGGAGGCTGCAGGGGGCATCTGGGGAAAAATATCCCTCTGATGCAAGCAAGACAGAGTTCCCCCTTTCCACCTCTGGACGTGGCTGTGCGAGGAGTCAATGCTACGAACTGTGGCAGTCATCCTCGGACCACAAAGGGATGAGCTTAAGGCATGGGCGGACATGCTGAGATCTGTGGGGCGAGGACTGAAGTAACCTTGGCACTTGGTGACTCCATTGAGGGTCATTAACCCAACCTGAGACACCCTACCACTGGGCTTGCTGAGGTATGAGAAACAAAGTTCTCTGTGTTCAAGGATGCTTGTAGCTGGATTATCTTTTTTTTGAGGAAGATTAGCCCTGAGCTAACTACTCCCAGTCCTCTTTTTTGCTGAGGAAGCCTGGACCTGAGCTAACATTGTGCCCATCTTCCTCTACTTTATACCTGGAACGCCTACCACAGCATGGCGTGCCAAGTGGTGCCTTGTCCGCACCCAGGATCCAAACCAGTGAACCCAGGGCCGCTGAGAAGCGGAACGTGTGAACTTAACTGCTGCGCCACTGGGCCGGCCCCTGGATTGTCTAATCTTTATAAACCATGGATACACTAAAGATAGGAACCAGGGTAGTGAGAGAGGTGTGGGACAGACAGCACCTGGTAACTAGGTGCTGAAAGGATCCCGTGCGGGGGCTCCAGGTCTTGGCTCCTCTCCTAGAGAGCCCTGCATGCCCTGCCAGAAGCCAGCTTAGACACCCCTGCTCTGTGTTTGCTTCCCTCCTGGCTCAGCCCACAGCACACTGCCCTGTGACCAAGCCGCCGGAGGCCTGGGCAGAAGCCGGCTGCGTGTGAACACAGCCAGATCAATCAGTGAGAAGAGGTGCGTGTGGAGCAGTGATGAAAACAGGAACCAGGAGGGGAAGGGCCCCTGGGGTGGGGGCAGAGGGGCTCCCTCACTTACGTTTTATTGGTGCCTCAAAGGACTTGGCCACTGTCACCATCACGTTGGTGCCAAATACCTAGAAGGAGAAGAGAGGAGTCTGGAGGGAGGCGAGGGCCGGTGGGAAAGAATGGCTGTCCCTGGCCTCTTTGTCGTGCTGCCACCTGAGATCTGCAGGGCGTGGGGCAGGGAGCTGGGCGGGGCTCCAGGGCAGGTGTAAAGTAGAGATCAGGTGGCCACAGATACTGCTCATATGGACACTTCGTGGGGGGGCTCCTGGTTCTGGGCAACAGAGGGGCAATTCAAAGGAGTGGGAAAAGGCCGAGGCTGGCACCCTATGTTTGTTCAGGGCCCAGCCCCTCCCAACAGATAAAGTCCTTCAGCATCACTCACTTAGGGGGAGAAGAGGCTACCTGAGGTCTGGAAAAGGGTGCCTGAGTCAGGCTGACCTTGATCCCTCAGTGATGCCTGTCTGAATGAGGTGGCAGGTCCTTTAGCCCAGGGCTGGTGTGCAGCCAGACATACTGTCAAAAGCAGCGTCGGTCCTCACAGATCAGTGCCCCGGCTGGGCCCATGCATTAGCATTAACCATCCCTGCCCGAACTACTCTTTGTCTCAGTTTGCTGGCTGGGGAGACACGGGGTAAGTAAGACCCCTGCTAGGGCCACCGTGAGGAAGACTTGAGGGTGGCTGGAAGGCACCGGGCACAGGGTGGGCTCCAAGGAAGTTTCATGGATGTGGGCACCTGGGCTGGGACATGACCTGCTCTGGGGTCCTTGCTTCCAGGCCCCAGCAGTCACCCCGCCAGCTGACTGCCGCTTGGGCTGGAGAGACAGGAGTAGGAAGGCGAGGCTGGCCAGCAGCCAGACATCCTTTGTGTCCCTGCCCAACTCACCCAGAAGACGTCATAGATAAAGAGCCCGCCCAGCAGGATGCAGCCAGTGCTGACGTTGTTCAGGTGCAGGAGCTCCACCCCATTAAGGGAGAAGGCCAGGCCGAAGAGGTTGTTGGCAATCCAGTGCTGGGAAAGGCGGGAGTGCGATCAGCCAGCTGTGCCTCCCTGCCCCTGGCCAGTCCCCTCCAGTGCCTGCCCCCACCCTGGCCCAGGCCCTGGCTACTCACCTTCCTCAGCAGGTACCAGACGCCAACGATGCTGCTCAGGCCCAGGCACACCAGGTCCTTGGTGTCAAACTCATAATTGATGATCTCTAGGCAGAGAGGCCGGGTAAGTCCACTCCCCAGGGCGGGGCTGCCCCTCCCACCTGTCAGCCCCTGGACGGAGGACGGCATGGCTGTGGGCACTGTCGCAGGCCCACAGGCCGAGGGTGCTCACTGGATCCATCCCCAGCCCCTCCAAGGTCCTATCGCAGGGACCGGAGGCCCAGAGAGAACACAGGCCTGGCGCGGGCTCAGTGGGAGGGGTCCATGGCGCCGGAAGCACAGGCTCTAAATTTGTAGCTGGGTGACCTTGGGGGAGGTAGCTCCCTCTCTGAGCTTGTTTTCTCATCTGTAAAAGCGGAATCCCAGCACAGCCCTGACAGGCCTGCTGTGCAGAGCAAGTGAGAGGGCCCTTACAAAGCACTCAGCACAGTGCCTGGCACACAGCTGCTGCTCAATCAGTGCCAGTCGCCACCGAGCCCACGTCTTTAGCAAGGCACCAGTTCATTCAGGAATCTTTCTGTTCTGCCCCCAAAGGAATCAAGAAGGTTGCTGGCAGCCCTACAAAGCTGGCAGAGGAGGAAGAAGGTAAGAGACGGAGGCCTGGAGAAAAAGCAGGAGGGAGTCCCTGAGGCTGCTCTTGTTGGGGGCTCTGATGCTAGACCCATTCTCCATCACTTCCAAATCTCCTAATCAGGAAGCCCAGAGAGGTGGTGGAGCTGGCCCAGGGTCACAGAGCACAGCTATTTGTTTTAGATTCCAGAGTGTAGCAGATTGCTGGTTAGCCCCGATTTCTTTTTTTTTTTTTTGAGGAAGATTAGCCCTGAGCTAACTACTGTCAGTCCTCCTTTTTTTTGCTGAGGAAGCCTGGCCCTGAGCTCACATCCGTGCCCATCTTCCTCTACTTTATATGCGGGACGCCTACCACAGCATGGCATGCCAAGCGGTGCCATGTCTGCACCCAGGATCCGAACTGGTGAACCCCGTGCCACTGAGAAGCGGAACGTGCGACCTTAACTGCTGCGCTACCGGGCCAGCCCCTGGCCCCGATTTCTGTTCTCTCCTTAGTGGCAACAGCACTCTGATGATTTTTAAATGGACACGAGGCCAACTAGCTCATGGCCACATTTCCCAGCTTCCTCTGCAGCTAAACGGGCCTGTGACACAGGGCTCCTACTCCCTCTGCCGGGACTGTGGAGAGATGGAGCACCCAAGGGTCCCCCAGAGTGTACAGAGCATGAGGCAGACGGTGCGTGGGACCCCGAAGACTCTGGGGTGCAAGTTTAATCTTTTTTTTTTTAACTGTCAACAATCATTTATTGGGCACAGACGCACTAGAGATGTAAAAAGAGATGTGTATAAAATTGCCACTCTCTAGGGACAGGCAGAATGTGCTAGGCACCTTCACAATGAGCGTGACATTCCCAAGCTCAGACTTTTACACAAGAGAGAAATCCCTTCCATTTGGTCAAGCCATTGATAATCCTGATACAGCATTTGACCCATACCCTAACTAACCCCCACAGCCTGGGCTTTCCCCGAGGCCCTCTGGTTTTCACTTTTTACAAAAGCCATGGAACCCGTTTCAAATCTTAGGTGGGGAAGTAATCATATTAAAAATACACACGATGAAAACAGCTACGACGGCCAGCTTTCACTGAGAGCTCACTATGAGCGAGGCAGCGTCCAGATGCTTTCCACTCATCACTGACTTGCAGTCCTAACAATGTGCCCAAAGGGAGGGATGAGATTCTAGTGTCCATTTTACAGATGAAAAAGCAAAACAGAAATGAAAACACCCAAGGCTCAGAGAGGTAAAGACGTTCACCCAGAGTCCCATGTCTGGGTGGCGGCAGAGCTGGGGTGTGAACCCAGGCACTGTGATTCCAGAGTGCACTCTTCCATCATGTGCTTTACCGGAGAGCCCCAATATCAGAGGGACAAAGGGGAGCGGTGGGGGAAGACACCCAAGGCACACCCAAGGCAGGGGAAGGCGGGCAGCACTGACCTTCTTTGTTCTCCCCAGAGCCCTGTGTGAAGAGCAGCTGGTACTGTCGATTTGGGAAGTTGACTGGAAAAAACTTATTCATGAAGGGGCTAGAAGGAAACACAAAGCAGGGTGGTGAACTGAGCCCCCATGGGCAACCACAGCCCCAGGACCACCCCACGCTGGACACAAGGCAAACTGAGCCCCCACGGGCAACCACGGCCCAAGCACCATCCCATGCTGGACAGGAGGCAAACTTAGCCCCCACGGGCAACCACGGCCCCAGCACCACCCCACGCTGGACACGAAGCAAATCGAGCCCCCATGGGCAACCCCAGCCCAAGCACCATCCCACGCTGGACAGGAGGCAAACTGAGCCCCGACGGGCAACCACGGCCCCAGCACCACCCCACGCTGGACATGAGGCAAACCGAGCCCCTATGGGCAACCATGGCCCCTGCACCACCCCACGCTGGACACGAGGCAAACCGAACCCCTACAGGCAACCACAGCCCCGGCACCACCTCACATTGGACGCGAGGCACTATTTACAGCTGTTTTCTCCCCACATCCTCACAGCTGCCCTGACAGGTAGGTGTTCTTGGACCCATTTTACAGATGTGGAAACAGAGACCCTCGGAGGTAAGTGACTGCCCAGGCTCACACAGGGAGCCAGTATCTGAGCTGAGACTTGAACCCTGGTCACTGGACTCCTAGTGCTTCCGTACCACCTCTCGGTTATCATCCAAGAAACACAAAGCAGAGCAGACTTTCACAAAACAGTTTTCAGGAGAGCAATGGACTCCAAAGTCTGGCTCATGCCCCGTCTGTCTGAGTCCTTGTCAAGCACGCATACTCCTGGACTCTCTCCCGACTTATTAAGTCAGACGACCTGAGGGTCACCCCACTCCACGTCACGGCTGAGAATTTTACAACCTCGCTGGACTCGATCAGCTAGATGAATCAGAGCCGCCAGGGCAGGAGCACCCTCTCCTCCCGTTCACTCCTTCCACAAGGCCCTGTTGCTCAGGATGGCCTCATCTCTGGAAGCATCTCTCTGATCACCCAGCATACTCTACTTCCTGGCCAGGCAAGGAACAGACTTTCTTTCCTGGATCATCTTCAGAGCAAGATTATCAAATCAGGGCCTCTTGGCCCAACCTAGTCCTGGGGGCGGCAGTATTGTGGAGTGGCTACAAGCCTGGGTGGCCCAGCCCTGAAACCTGCTCTGCGACATACCAGCCGTGTGGCCCTGGGTGGGCCACTCCAGTGGCTCAGTCTCCTCAGCTGTATGTGGGGATGACAACATCACCTGTCTCAGAGGGTTGCTGTGAAGGTAGGGGAGCAGCTTAGCCTAGCACTGGACCCACAACACAGACATAAGAACTGTGGGCTTCTATCGTCACCAATGGATGTCCAGCACCCAAGCTCAAAAGCATTTGGACACACCAGCTCAGACTGACAATGACTAACGAGGTTGGCAGAGTCAGGATGATGCTCCCAGCGGTAGGTAAATGGAGGCAGGCCCAGAGGTACCGGGGCACAGGGTAAAGGCAGGGAAAAGGGAGCTCTCTAAGACCTTGGGGCTTAGGGGAAGAAGGTGTGGATTCAAGAACCATCTCTGGGCCTCAGCTTCCCCATCTGTCAAGTGCCAAGCCCTCAGGCTACAGGGCTGTGGCATGAATGATGAGAGGGCTTTGTGAGAGTGACGTGGCAGCCACAGGATGGAACTGGGAGCGGCCTTCCAGAGCACGGCTCTGAGGAGGTGAGAGGCAGAAGCCAGGGTGGATGAGGCGGGGAGCTACTTGCACCTCAGCTTACTGAGTCCCTTTTGGGGGAGTCTGAAGCCAGAGTGCATGTGCAGAGGTGGGGAGAAGGCCTGTGGAGCTAAGGCCATCACACCATCCTGGCTTCGTCCTTAGGAGCTTGATTCTATTAGCTTCTCAGCCACCACAGTGCAGTGGTTAAGAGCATGGACTCTGGAGCCAGACTTCTTGGGTTCAAATCTAGGCTCTGCCACTTATTAGCTGTGTGACCTTGGGAAAGTTACTTGGCAACTATTTCCTCATTTGGAACACTGTAACATCTTTCTCATAAGGCTATTAAGAGGATTAAATGAATGCTTGGCACCCTGTAAGCTTAACTGCAGCTTCAACTTCAAGTAGGAAGTCTCTAGACTGATGTGTGTTATCCTGAGAAAAGAGCGGCTGCTGGATGACACACGGCGAGAGTCAAGCAGCCTGGCTGGGGTGAGCCCGAACTCAAGGGCAGGGCTCCATCTCACACCTTCACCCCACCCACGACAGGCCCGTGCCCGGCGGCAGCTGGCAAACACCTCGGAGCGCCTCTGAATGCAGCCTTTCGTAGCAGGCAGGGACTCTTTCCAGCCCTGGATGGCTCACGTCAAAACTAAAGGTCACTGCTTCCTGCTGGGAAACCACATCCTGGAGCCCTTCTCCCGGGGGGTGGAAGCAAGGGTCAGTGAAACTGGTGACATGGCCTCCTCCTCCCGGAGTGGCAGATTTTGGCCTTACGGGTCTTTTGTCCTCTAAAGGTCAGCTGGGGGGTTGTGAGCTCAGAGGTGATAGAATTACGCCAAGGCTCCCTTGGCAGGAAGGATTCTGGCACGGGCTTGGGTCTTGGCGACTGTACAAGGTGAGGCAGGCTGTGGTCTCTGCCCTTCCCCAACGCCCCAAGCTGTGGTTTCTTCCCAGAGAAGCCCGAGGCGGGCCGGGGAGGGTGGTTGGCGTGCAAGGAATCCCAGGAGAACCTCCGCCCGCCTGGGCCCGCTCCTGCAGCCCTTCGGCAGGCCTCTCCTCTCCTCCGCAGTCCTCGCCCCCAGGGACAGGGCAGCCAGCCCACCCTCTTTAAGCTCTCTCTTCCCCTTCACTTCTGCCAAAACTGGCCGTGGAGTCAGACCTGGGCTCAAAACCTCACTCTGCCCCTACCAGCTGTGAACCCTGGTGGTCACACAACCCCTGAGCCTCAATTTCCATCTGAAACCTTCAGGATCCTCTTTGGATCCCGAGGAAGATCTGAGTTTGTAGATACAAACGGCTCATCAAAATTCCACCAACACTGTAGTCTTTCTCTGAGAAAGCAGTTAAGAAAACTCTTAACTACTTTTGATTGAAGACAAAAACTAAATTTAACTCTTGGACAAACTTTCTAAATGGCATGATTAAATTACGCTCCCCCTTTGCTAAGATTATTTTCATCCAATTCAGTTCTTTTCCACGTAAATTTTACAATAAAGATTTCTTTTATCTCATAGTTTTCGGTCCACATCAAATTTTTCAGAAGACAGCTCTGACCTCATAGGGTGAGGACCCCTTCTGCCCATGGGCATCCATTATTTTTATAAGGTCTAATCTCCCCAGGTCAAATTTCATGCTCTAAACTTTATCAAGAAAGTGATTCTTCTGGTAATTTTTAGTCATTAATGAATTTTACCATGTGCAGTTTTGGTTGTCGTTGGTTCTGTTTTCTGTTGATAATTTCTGTCAGTAAAAATAATGAATTGTTAAAAGACAGACAACTGTTTCTCGGCTAATCCACGAGAAATTTGGGACAATGTTCCTCAGTTACTGTTCTAAAAGGAAAAAAAAGTCTTTGGTGTCAAAATGATGCAGGTTCAAAACACCCTGCTTGGGCAGCTGGATGGAGATCTCGCTTCTCTTGCAGGGTTGTTGAAATTATCAATTCCTCGGTACATGGCCTAACAGTGGCCTGACATGTTCAAAATATATGGGGTTCTCCTGCTCTGAGGTGGGGGCTGGGCTGTGGGGAGGAGTAGGGGGTCTCAAGCCCCTCATACATGCTGGGGTGGGATGGGCTAGAGTTGGGGGGTTCCTAATCACCATGGAAAAGGAGAGGCCAGTGTCTGGAAGTGACTGCCCAACTCACCCCACCCTGGTTCCATCAGGAAAGGAGAGGTCTGTCCTTCGATGAAGGGCGACGGGGTCTGCCAAGTTCACGTCACTCAAGTTCTCTGGGTCTTCATTTTTTAGGATGGGGGGCTGGATTAGAATTCTCCCAAGGTGACCAGAACAAGATTTTGTGAGTGAAGGGTGGCCGTAGTTGAAGACAACACTGAACTCAGTCGAAAGACCAGAGTTCAAGTCCCAGCTGTGTGACCTCGGGCCAGCCACTCAACTCACGACACTGTGCTCTAGACGGGTTACAGACGTGGCTCATTTGATCCTGTCCACACCCCCGCAAGGAGGCGCTCACAGTATCTCCTCTTTATTGCTGGACACTGATGCTCAGAGAGCTTGAGTAACTACATAAAGTACAGAGCAGCAGAGCCAGGCCTTGGGTCCAGGGCTGCCTGCCTCTCGAGCCCACACTCTTGACTACCATGTCCCGCCAGCATGACGAGAGCAGGTGGCTTTCCGGTCTATCTGTGAGCAGACCCTGCTCTTTCTCTCTAGCTTTCTCTCTGACTGCTCTGGGAGGATCTCGACTGTGCCCTCAGCATGCACAGACCTCCCAGCTCCTGGCCTGGCCTCTCCCTCCTTCGTGCCTCTTCCAGGTTTCCTCCTCTTCAAAGCTCTGTTCAAGTTGTATTCCTTCCTTCCGGGAACTTTCCCTGGTCTGCTGGCTGCCTCATGGTCCGTCAGGGGTTCTCAGCCTGAGGCTGACCCGCCTCAACGGGCCAGATGGAAGTAGGCTGGGATGCTTCTGTCACTGTAAGGTAAGGGATGGGCTGGGGGCACAAGTCCCATTTGGTAAGCAGGGCTAAGGATCTCAAACGTTTACAATGCATAGAGAACTGGTCTGTCCAAAGCACCAACAGCAGCCCCGCCTGAGCATCACAAGCCTAGACTCTTTGTCCCCACTAAACTGACAGAACATGTGGCAATCTGAGCAGGGGGGGCGGTGGGAAGAGGATGGGCTCTGGGGCCACATAGACCTGGGTCTGAATCTTGGCTTTGCTGCTTATCGGCAGTGTGATCCTAGCAAATTTCTTAACCTCTCTGAGCTTCAGTTTCCGAATGTAAAACTAGATTAAAAGCAAAAGTTAACCTTATAAGGTTATCTGGCAGGTTAATGCAATAACAGCAACAACGAAAACAGCAACAGTTAACAGTCACTGAACACACTCAGTGCCATGCACCGTGCTGAAAGCTTTCCCTAGGACCCACAAGGAAGGTACTGTCATTTTCCTCCACATTCAGGTGATGAAATTGAGACCAGAGAGATTAAGTAACTGGCCCAAAGTCACAGGGCTATTAAGTGGCCGAGTGTGGATTCAAAGTCAGGTAGTCAAATTCCAGAGCCTGCACCCTCACCTCTCACTCTACCGCCCGTCTCTCATGAAGCAAGCCCGCGTGTGAGAAGCCTTGCCTAGTGCTCGGCGCGGCAGGCTACGGCACCTAGCAGGGCACACTGGCATGACTTATCTCAGTACTGAGATGGGTAATAATGACACTGCTGTTCGCAGATAACTTTCCAGTCGGATACTCCTATCACTTCTTGTAAGGAAACTGTGGCCCAGAGAGGGTATGGTTTTCGTTCTAGGTCACCCACAGCGTGACACCGGGGAAAGATTCCCTTGGGTTTTACAGCCAGGATTCAAACCTGGCTCTGAATGACGCCAAAGGTCATGTTCTCATCCAAGACCCTGTCCTGGCTCCCGAGAGAGCTGCTTCAAACGTTGCAGAGATGCCTTCTGACCTGATGGTGTGGGACAGGGCCAGGATTCCCAGCACGAAGAAATACATGGACAGCAAGAGGTTGATGTACTCCTGGGAGAATATCTGAGGCAGAAATACAAAGAGAAACAGGAAGTCAGGCTTGCTGGTGGCTCCAAGGAAACTGGAGTCCCCACTTCTCTTCTGAGGGTTGGTCTCATCCCCCTTGAGCTGGGGAATGGTGTCAGGAAGAATCTCAGACAGTACTAGGGACCTTCCAGTTTCTGTGGCTGTGGAAAAAAGGGAAGGAACCTCAGACGCAGCTCCTAAAGGAGTCTGTAGGTTTGGCTTGGTGGCTCCAACACCTGGAGATGGGCGATATTATGTTTGTGCCCAGAGTCCTGCACGGGAATCATAAGGGAGCGGAGTCTGAAGTTCAGAGCCCAAGAGAGCCATCTGAACCTCAGAACGCACTCTGACAAGCTTCCTTCTTGCTCAGAAATCTAGGGAGGCCCCTACAGCGGCCACCAAGGCCCTGAGTACGCTGGTCACAAGTCATCTGCGCCCTGCTCCATTCTCCACATCACGCTCCTCTGGACAACTCCTCCCACGGTGACGGCTGAAGGTTAGGACAGCAGCTCCTCACAGCTGCTTCTTGGTCTTATCATCGTTGGGTGAAACTGAGGAATGTTCTTTCACAGTGCTCCAAAGCCAACTGTCACAGGTTGTCAATTCTGGACTTTGGGAAGGCTATGCCACATTGCTCCATGTTCACTGCATCATCTTCTGAATTTGTTACTGAGAGGGTCTCCAACTGGGAGGGAACAACGTGCTGTCATGTGGGGCACAGGGACACAGGCCACTGTCAAGCAGGGCTGCTCAGGAACCTGTCTGCACGCCTGTCTGATCACGCGGCTTCCCTCCATCTCACAAGCTCAAGGCCACATCCTCAGGCTGGCCGCTCAGGCCCCCATGGTGACCCCTGCAGACCTCCTTAGCCACAGCTCACGCCATGCTTGCTCTCGTTCACAGGCTGTGGCCACAGTGGCCTTTCCGTGGGGCCTCGTCTGTGCCCCACCCCTGCCCACAGGCAGACGTGCGCATGCTCTCTGCTGCCCGGCATCTCTCCCCTCTCCACCTGGGCCACCTTCCTCGTCCTTCAGCTCTCAGCGCAGAGCAGCTTTCCTTGACACGCCACCCCCTCACGAACACTGCCCAGGTTTACTGCCTGCCTACTATGTGCAGTGCATTGTGCCAAACTCTGGGGATACAGCTGGGAACAAGGCAGAAGAGTGCCCGCCCTCATGGAGATCATGTGCCAGTGAGGGAGAAAGGATCTCAAAAAAACCAAATATGCAATGCATTGTCAGGTGGTGCTGGGGAGAAAAGCAAAGGAGGGCAAGGAGACAGAGAGAGGGGGAGAGGCTCCTGATGGGCAGGAGGACACTCACTCACTCAGGAGCAGAACTCTTCACGCAGGAAGGGAGCAGCTGTGAGGACATTGGGGGAAGACCATCTGAGGCAGGGGGAAGGGTGAGTGTAAAGGTCCTGAGGCAGGTGCATGCTGATGTGTGCCGGGAAGAGGGATACGAGGCTGGAGCTGAGGGAGAACAGGGAGAGTCAGTAGATGAGGCGGGGAGTGTAAGACAGAGACAGACTCTGTGGTGCCAAGAAACAGGCAATAGGTTCATCTGGGTGAGACAGCTGGGTACTGGAAAGCTGAGGGCCAGGCTGTGAGGCAATCTGATGGCCTGAGAGGATCCTTCTGCTGCTGTGTGGAAGACAGACGCCACAGGGCAAAAGTGGAAGCAGACAGCCCTGTGAGGAGGGCACTGCATAATCCAGAGGAGGGAGGATGGTGCCAAGTGACGAGCAGTGGTCAGGCTCTGGCTCTGTTCTGGAAGTGGAGATGCAGGACGTGCTGAGGGGCTGGCTACGAGGGCTGAAAGGAGCAGGCGCCGACCTCTGCACTGCTTATCAGGCCGTGCTGTGGCAGGCGTCCCAGGAGGGTTCCTGGGGTCTCTGGCTGAGCAGCGAGATGGAAGGAAATGCTGATCTCAGGGGCTTGGGCAGGCGCAGGGGGTCAGTCTAGGCTGCTTCTTCTGTGCTTTCCTGGTGCTACAGACCTTGCCTTCACAGCACTTCCTAGGACTCTAAGTTCATATTTATCTATGTGATTATTTGATGGGTGTCTGTCTCTACCACTTAACAAGATGCTCCTTGAGGGTAGGGATGGATCGGCTGTTTTTCTCACTCCGGTGTCCCCAGCACACAGCACAGGACCTGGTGCATAGCAGACACTCAATAAATGTTTGTAGAATGATTGAGCAGATGAGCAAGTCAGTGGCCTATAATGTGAATGCATAAGAAAAATACCTGGGAACACAGGCTTGTGGACTGCGCTTTACTTCTGAAGATGTGGTACCCCTCTCACAGTGTTCTTTTAATGTGGGCCTTTGGGAAAAATTTCTCCCTGGCTGCATCTTTGAGCTTCTGGTGGCTTGACTAAGCGGACTAGGAATTGTGCAGCAAGTCTCTCTTTCTTTGTGCTTTAACTGCTAGAAAGTCAGAGCCACTTCTGGCAAGTGTACAAGTCTTCAGAGTTTAGAACATGGGGTCTGGGTCTGGTCCTTACCCAAAGCTTCATTATTTTAGCCTATTTTAATTTTCTCCTTCATTCTTATTTCTTCCTTTATTTTTCTTATGCTGTTGGATTTAATTTGTAGAAGCTGCCTCAAAGCAATCAGTTTTTAATGAGGTGGGATAAAGTAAATTTTGTGATTTTGAGCAACGCTACAAACTGCAGTGCCCTGCCCAGGAGGAGAGGAGGAAAGGAGCTGAGTGAGAGCCACAGTTAAGCAAACCGACCAATCAGCTGTGGGTCTGGAGTTCGGAGGAACCTGGTGGCCGTGTGGCCCAGGCAGCACCTTTCAGAACTCTCAATGTGGACAATCTAGAGACATGGTGAAGTGGTGTGCTGTGTCCTCTGGCACAAGGCAGGCTGGGGCTTACCTGCCTGGAGAGGAGGACAGGCCGAGCAACAGGCATCCAGTGCCTTAAATAAAAATGTTCACACCCTCTGTTGCCAGAAATTCCTTTCTGGGGAATCTTGGCTAAGGAGAGAATGCTAAATACTAAAATATAAGAAGGTCTTGAGCCAAGGGCCTGGGTGTGTATTCCTAGCACTTTTAGCACAGAGGAGACTTGAGAAACATCTGTCAAAAGCCAAGTCAGAGGCGATGGGCTAGATGTTAAGAGCCACAGAGAAATCTCAGCAGTACAGAGGAGAGGAAGACCAAACACAGGGCCACGTACTGCACAGTTCTATTTACGGAAACTAGACTCACTCAATACACACAGATACACTAACACTGTATATTTTATAAGGAGACGCATCTAAGGACATAAACGCATTAGAGCAGGTGCTTCTGGCAGAGAGGGAAATGGAGGTGGGCAATGGAGGTGGGTATTAGGGGTGACGGGGGAGAAAGTAACAAGGGGAGGCATGGACTGATGATGGTGTGCTATGAACCAAAGTGTCTAATACATTCCACTCTTCACCAGGGGTCCAGGGAAAAAAGAAAAAATAAAGTGAATTCTTAATGTTATTTGATGCACTCTTATTTATAACAGTAAAAATCAGGATGATTTTTTCTGTTCAAAGTGAGGGAGATGCTGTAAGTCAACCATGGGTATCTGCTTGTGGGGATATCCTGAAACCATTAAAAAGAGTGGTTCTGATTCAACAATGGGGAAGTGATGGCACAGGAAACAGGCATTAAAAATTATGTTTTTGACTCATTCGCAGACTGGTAAAAATAAAGAATTTTGAGGCTACCCAATGCAGGTGAGAGAACAGGGGTCTGGACACTCTGTTAGAGGGAATGTAAATCGACACAATCTTTTTGGAGAGATTTGGCACCATCTGTCCAAATTACAAGTGGAGATGCTATCTGACCTGGTAATCCTACGGCAGATATACCTGAAAACATGTGCACACGCCAAGATACGTGCCCAAAGATGGTCATGGCGGCAGTGCTGTAATACCCCACCACTATGTACCCCTCAGGGGCACATCTCTAAAGCAGAACCATGAGCACCTGTCAAAAAAGAAAAGCTGGATTTGACTGTTGATACAAAAATATCTCCATGGTAAGAACTATTTGTGTGATACATATATTTGTTTTTAAATTTTAACATAAACAAAGATCTATGTCTAATAGAAAGACTCATAGAAACTATACTGGAGAGGATTATGGCTCATTTGCACCTTCCCTAGGTTGAAAACTTGTTTTAACTATGTGCTTATATATATATTTTTTTTTTTTGAAGAGGAAGATTAGCCCTGAGCTAACTGCTGCCAATCCTCCTCTTTTTGCTGAGGAAGACTGGCCCTGAGCTAACATCCGTGCCCATCTTCCTCTACTTTACATGTGGGACGCCTACCACAGCACGGTGTGACAAGCGGTGCCATGTCCGCACCCCGGATCTGAACCAGCGAACCCCGGTCTGCTGAAGTAGAATGTGTGCACTTAACCGCTGTGCCACAGGGCTGGCCCTGTACTTATATTTTTAAAATGTAAATTAAAAGTCATCCTTGAGGAATTTTCAGTGACCAGGAAAAAAGTGCTTGTGATGTACTGTTAAAGAAAATAAATAAAAAGATGCAACACTATAGGGGTCGGGCTGGTGGTGTAGTGGTTAAGTTCGTGCGCTCTGCTTTGGCGGCCCAGGGTTCGCGGGTTCGGATCCTGGGTGCAACCTGCTCACTGCTCATTAAGCTATGCTGTGGTGGCATCCCACTTATAAAATAAAGGAAGATTGGTAACAGATGTTGGCTCAGCGCTAATCTTCCTCACCAAAAAAAAAAAAAAGCAACACTATAGTTACAATATGATTATGTTAAAAATATGCTTATTAAAAGGAGATATGCCAAAATGCTAACAGTGATTATCTGTGTTTTTCCCTTTAAGTTTTTCTTTCCCTTTCAAGTTTTTTGCATATATTACTTTTATCATCAGAAAATCACACATTATATTTAAAAAAAAAGTTTAAGGAGAGTTTACAGTAACATGAAAAAATGCTTATGATGTATTAATGTGAAGTGAAAAAGCAGCTACAAAACTGAATACACCACGTGGTCACAGCTACGGAGAAACCATGCACGGGAAGAAACAGTGGAAGGACACACCTCAAAAGGGAATCTGTGACTGTCTCTGGTAGTGGGGTTTTGGATGACTGCTGTTTTTCCCTTTTTACTTTTCTGTGTTTTCCAGGTTTTCAACACTGAGTCTGTGTAACTTTTATTGGGAAAATAAACCTCAATAAATTAAAAAAAAAAAAAAGCAATTAGTATGGCAGAGGTATGTCTGAGACACAAGCTATACCCCATCCCCACGTAAATGGTACAATGAAACCAAACTGGTGCCACGAAAACAAAACAAAAAGCTACATGGAGACAAGAGATAAAGAGTGGTGGGGAGGAATCCCAAACACCAGCAGTGGTGGTCTCTGGGTAGTGGGTCTAGGGATGAATTAGGATTATTTTTTTCCTGCTCTTTAACTTCTATAAATGAACATGCATGTCTCCTGTGATGGGAAAAATAAAACAAAAGAAAACAAAGTTATTTAAGTGAAGTGACACAACAGGTGGAAAGGACTTACTTTGAAAAAGAGGTAGAGCCCCAAGAGTGCGCAGCTGGCGACGATGGGAAAGCGCGCGGCGTCCCGGCTGGTGATGGTCTCAGGCATGTCGGACGCGTTCTGGAGAGAGAAGAAAGGTGCCTACTGAGCAGGGGGCACGGTCCTGCCTCCGGGGACTGGATGCAGCGAGAGTTTGATGCACCAAGAGCTCATTCATCTCCTTCCCCTTCTGCATCCTTGTTCGCTTAGCTGCCTCAGGGGTTCCCGACTTTGCCTGACTCAGGGCTGCTCCCTCTGGACCGGGACAGTCCAGGGAGGACACAGCGCACATGGCATATCTGGGGAGGATAGCTGTAGCAGAGGCAGTTACCGCATGTGACAACTGGAAGAAAAACCCTGGAAACTGGTGACCACAGAGTGGTCCTGGACTTCACGAGAATTACTTCCAATTTTCTTATGGATCAGCTAAGATGTAAATAGGATTAATCTTTGCTCTAGAAGGTAATGAATACTGAGTGGAAACAAACCAAGAACAAACAAAACTGACAATGGCTGACACTACACATGGGCAGACACCAACTGCAAAGAGAAGCGAATCTTGACAAAGCTTAAATTTAAGAAATGTGAGTGGGAAAACTGAATCTGGTAAGAGCAAAAGCTACAATGACATTTACAATGGCAGATGCGATAGCTGGCAGAATGTGATCTGGTTAATCACAGAGGATAAATATTTACATGAAAAACAACTGAACGTAATCAAAATAATTTCAATATTATAAAGTGGAAAAAACTGGAAGTGGAGTTACAATGCAACACAGGAATTATATTAGTTTCATAGAATTCATGCCAAAAGACTTTCAAATGAAAATCCATCAATAGTAGTGTAACTCTGGCTTAAGTTTTTATTAATTTTGCTTGTTTCTTTACTTTGCTTTTTTCCTGGGAAAGTTTCGCCCTGGGCTAACATCTGTTGCCAATCTTCCTCTCTCTTTTTCACGCCCCACAGCCCCAATACATAACTGTATATTCTAGTTGTAAGTCCTTCTGGTTCTTCTACGTGAGCTGCTGCCACAGCATGGCTACTGACAGACTAGTGGTGTGGTTCCATGCCTGGAAACAGAACCCGGGCTGCTGACACCGAGTGTGCTGAACTTTAACTGCTAGGCCATGAGGGCTGGCTCAATTCTGGTTTAAATTTATATTTAAAAAAACAGAGCCCAAAGCTCTCTGGATCATGATGCTCTCCACGCCCTCTCTCTGCTAGGCAAAATCCTCAGTCCTCGAGGATGCGGCAAATGTCACTGCCATGGAGTGTTTCCAGATTTCCCCAACTGCAATTCCCACTGCATTTTGTATGTCTAATTCAATTTATATCACAGCTACCAAAAGTTCTAGCAATGCCGGGTTGGATTTCTGCTCATGCCAAAGGGAAGTGCTCTCCACAAGACCCACAGTCTCATCACAGTGCCTGAGATTCCAGCATCACCACGTCCATCCTGTGAATAAGGCACGAGCATCCCCGGGACAAGGGATCACGTTCAGCTGCAGAGTCTCTCTAACATTCTGGCTCGCAGCTGCCTCTTAAAAACCAATAGGACAAAACAAGCTAAGGGGGAAGCTGCCAGGAGGGCAGATTTTGGCTCAGGGAGGCCTTGTGCCCCAGGGTGGAAGACTGCAGAAGGAGACGGAGATGGGGGCACAGGGCAGTGAGCCCATAAAATGATCACCAGGAGATGGAGACGTGAGGATTGGGATGCGTATACACCGTCTGTTTGAGTACAGACTGGTCCAGCCTTTTGGGGAGGGCAACTTGGCAGGATGCACCAAATCATAAATTGCACATGCCCAAGGATATGAAGAATCACAGACCAGGAACTACCAGTGGCTCTTAACCATGGGAAGACCTGTTCAGCCTCACTCTTAATGGGAGAAGCTCAAATTAAAGTACACTGAGATTCCACTTTTCATCTACTAGAATGGCAAAAATCCATGTGTTTGATAACCCTCTGAGCTGGCATGGCCGTGGGGAAACAGGCACTGACCCACAGTGCTGGCAGGAGGTAAATCCGTCTTCCTGCAGAGAGCTCTCCGGCAATACATGTCAAAGCACAAATGCACAGACCCTTTGACCAGCAATTCCACCCGAGAACGTTTCCTACAGACATAATTCACACGTACGCAAAGGGATGCATATAAAGTGAATCCAAGGTACTCAATGCTCTGTTAAGGGCTTGCTGGGTGACGGAGGCAGATCATTTGCTTTTTGAGCCTCGGTTTACTCATCTGTCAAACAGGATGATAATCTCTAGCTTTACTTACATCTCCAAGGGCCAAGAGGCTTAAATCAAATGAGACATGGGATTCGAAGGAGGCTGGTGAAGTACCGTGACCGCACCAGGAGCTGTGCGTATCAGGGAGAGGCCAGTAACCAAGCCCCAACACACCAGGGCGGAGGTGGCGCAGGCACTGTGTCCCTCGAGTGCCAGAGGCAGCTCTGGAGGTGGGGGCGGGGCGGGCCAGCAACACGGACACTGGGAGGCAGGGTTCTCTTCCTTCCCTCTTCTCTCCCAGCCCCTGGTTTCTGCCTCGGGCGGCAGCGCGTTATGGAGCTTGGGCAAGTTCCTTGTGCCCTACTGCACAAATTCAAGATAATTCTCATGTGGCAGTAGCGTGGGCACAAAAATAAATTACAAATAACATATGCTACAATATATATATTATATAATAACATGCGTAATACAGTATATATAACATATATATGTAAATTATAAATTAAATCTCCTGACCTCGAAGAGTTCAGGCAGGTAGGCCAAGACCTCGACATGTAAACAGAATATTACAAGCCAGTGTGACACGTGACACAGTAGACACACGTACACTGGGGCAACACACAGTATGAGCACCCGACCGTTGCGAGAGGGCTCTGCCATCGGAAAGCCCAGCCTGGCTCCTGGCTCTGCTTCTGCCCTACGCTGGCACCTCGGGAAAGTTATTTTCTGTCTCACAGCCTCGATTTCCTTGCTGTCAAATGAGTTGTCAGGATTCTGTGGTTTTTCCATGGGAAGCACTCAGTGTTGTGCCATGAACACTTCACTGAAGTTGTAATAAACTATTTGTGTTATTATTATGTACGAGGGAATCATGAGGAAGGAGACAGGACAGCACTTCTGGAGGGAAGAAGGGGAGGGTCAGAGGTGGTCAGAGCAGATGCCACTCGAGCAAGGCGCTGCAGGTCAAGCACAGGGTGTGGTATGTGGCAGGAGCCAGATAAACACGGACTGAGCTGAAGGGTTTGCTGTGAGTACAGGGAAGGGAAGCGCTTACCAGGCAGAGGGACCTGCAGGTGCAGAGCACACAGGAGTGAAAGTATACGTGGGGCTCTGGCGTCACCTACAAACCCACGTTATGGCTCATTTCCACATATTCCTTTCAATTGAGTCCAGTATCCTGGGCGGGAAGAGGCTTAATACTATATGATGGCAAAGCAAGGTTGGACAGATGCTCCACCACACAGAGGAATCTGGCCTCCTCTGTGGGTGACTGTTATAAATATCTCATGCTGCAATGCTGAGTCAGAATGGGAGACCGGAAATCTGACAATAACAGTGGTAAGGATAACATTTACTGAGAGCTTTCTAGGTGCCAAGCACTGTTCTATGTGCTTTACGTGATTTCATCCTCACAAAACCCCCATGAAGCAAGTACTTTTAATAACTCCATTTGACAGATGAGGAAACTCAGGCTCAGAGAGCTGAAGTAACTTGCTTATGGTCACACAGCCGGTGAATGGCAGAGCCAGGATTTCAACTCAGGCAGTCTGGTTTCAGAGCCCAAACTCTTGGCCACTACTCCCTAGACGACTTCTACCTTTCCTATCTGGAAATTTCTGTCGGAAAGTTGTGACAAGATGCTCAGTGAGCCTGCGACCTTTCTGAGGAACAGAATCCTGAAGGCAATAAAACAGTTAATCTTCATAGTTACAAAAATACTAAAAATTGTTAGGCTTGTCTATTGAGTCAATCTGGATGATTTAACGAGATGCTCGTATGCAAATGCAATAGCTCCTGGAACACAAAACATAATTAGAGAGTGGGGGGAAAAGCTGACACAAATAGCAGAAATAAATTTAACTTCCAGCGACATTCTGCATATTCGGTTATCAGGGCGGAAGCAAAAGCAGCGAGGGCAGACAGATGCCCGGCTGCCAGCCATTGGCTCGGCTCGAGCTCTGGGAGCACTGCTTCCAGGCCATGCCCTCGAAAGGATCTGGAATTTGTGGACCATTCCGTTACTCTGTCACTCCAGCTGGGGACCCCAGGCTCTCCTCTCCTTACCACCACTTTTACTAAGTCGCCTCCCCACGATTCTAGCTCCTGAGCATTTCCTGAACTAATCCCCACTTCAATCCTTTGGCCCCACTGCAGTCTCACAACCACCCACCTCACCAGCATCCTTCCCACTCTGCCTCCCACCTACTGCCTACCCCGCCAGGAGCTGGTTTTGAAGCCTAGACCCGCCTGCATCATACACCTGCTCAAAACCCTCTGGGGAATGCACTGCTCGGCAGCCGTTACACAGGAGCCGAGGTCACTGCTGTGAGCGCAAGCTGATACTGCCTCTGCGGTGGATAATTTGGTCAAATCTACCTAAATCAAACATGCACACAGCCTTTGACATGGCAAATCAGTTTTGAGGAATTTATCTGACAAATACACAGACAAGTGTGAAATAACAAATGTATAAGGAGATTAATTTCAGCAGGTGTAATAGCCTGAGACTGATGCCAGTCTAAAAGACCAGTGGAGGACTCGAAGTCAGGGGTTCTCACATTTGAGTGTGTATCAGAGTGGCCATGAGGCCTTGTGAAAACAGACTGCTGGGCCCACTTCGAGTTTCTGATCCAGAATGTATATTTCTTTTCTTTTCATTTTTTTTAAAAGATTGGCACCTGAGCTAACAACCGTTGCCAATCTTCTTTTTTTTCCCTTCTTCTCCCCAAAGCCCCCAGTACATAGTTATACATTCTAGTTGTGAGTGCCACTGGTTGTGCCATGTGGGACGCTGCCTCAGCGTGGCCTGACGAGTGGTGCCATGTCCGCACCCAGGATCCGAACTGGAGAAACCCTGGGCCGCCGAAGTGGAGTGCGCGAACCCAACCACTCGGCCACTGGGCCAGCCAGAATGTGCATTTCTAATAAGTTCCCAGGGGATGCTGCTACCGCTGCTCATCCAGGGATTACACTCTGAGAACCACCGCTCTAAACACTGTGGGGTACAGATGGGACACCATACAGCTGTTAAAGAAGACCACGACCACTCCTATGTACTAATCTATTTGGTGAAAAAAGCGAGGTGCAAAAGAGAGTGTGTATATATACACACACACACTAATACACACATACACATATATATAATGAATTATAACAGTTATATAGCAAAAATGGGGGAAAGCATATGCTTATTTATAACGGCACCGAATCTCTCCAAGAAACATATAACAGGGGCTGCCTCTGGGGAGAGAAACTGGGCAGCTGTGGGGTGGCAGGGAGAGTTTCCGTGTGCATCCCTCTGTACTTTTGGGATTCTAGACCATAGGCATGCATCATCACCCCTCCCCTCCACAAACCAAAGAGGCAGGTCTACATGTACTGACATAGGAAAAGGACCAAGACATAGTCTTAAACAACACCAAAAAGTCAAGTTGCAGAGCAATATGTGCTGCAAAAATCTCATTCTTTTAAAAGTAAACTTACACATGTATATACACACAGGCACACACATAATGTTTGTATACACACAGAAAAATTCTGGAAGATTACACACCAAACAGCTAACTGGGTTACTTCCAGGAAGTGGTACCGACAAGGCTTTTCCTTCATGTTTCTGCCTTGCTTGAATCTTTTACAAGTGCAAGTGTGTAGTCATTTGTAACTATGAAGACGAAGTGCTGTGCTGCCTTCAGGATGCCATACCTCAGAAAGGCTGCAGGCTCCCGAGCATCCTCTTGTCACTGCACCCAAGCCCCCATGCAGGGCTCACGTCACACTACTCACTGCCTCCCTGAACACACCTAGTGGTCCCATGCCTCCCTCTCTTCCTGCCCTGCCTGTAGCATTCCCCCCGACCCACGCACAGACAGTGGCTGCCTCCTCTAGGAGGTGGATCAGAATTCAGTTTAGTTGGCTGGTCACACATCTGTTTCTCCTTGGTGACTGAGCTCTGTGAGGGCAGGGCTTGGGCTTTTTTGTTCCAGCATCCCTGGTACCCAGCCCAGTGCTGGCAGAGAACAGGAGCCCAGTCCAGTTGGCTGAGGTGCTCCTCTGAGTTACAGGCCAAGGCCCTCTGAAGCAGCCTGCAGGGCAGCTATTGCTCGGGCTGGGATCTGTTCCCTTCTGGGAACACAGGTCTCAGACGAGGAGGAGCACTGCGCAAGACTGCTCCTCCCCACACACTCCTGGATGCTCCGCCTTCTCCTCCCCACAATTTCACAATTCGCCCTGCTTATTATGGACTACTCGGCCCCAGAGAGAGAATTCTGTTCTCACACGCCCTCTCTCAGCTGCCTTTGGGGTCTAACACTGGTAGGGAATCAAAACTCCTGGGCCCCCACACTAACTTCTCTCTCTCCTTGCCCAGTGACCAGGGAAACATAACTCAGGGTAGAAAAAGAGAGTTGTCTGGCCTGTCCTTTCCCTAGGCCAAAATGCCACTTGTGAGTGTCTTTAGGGGCACCTCTACCAAGCCAAGAGCCCAGGACTAGGACACCTGGTTCTGCCCCTCATTGGCAGAGGGATTTCTTTGACCCTTAGTTTCGTTCCCCGTACAGTGGGGATAATAAAACTGGCTCTGCTGGCCACACTCAGTTGCCATGAGAATCAAAGAGGGTGAAGGCTTTGTAACCTTTAGGACATCCTGGTTGTTGACAGTGGGAGGCCACTAAGGGTCAGGCCATTCGCAATTTCACGTACAGTCTTGCAGCCCCCCTGGCCTGCAGGAGACGCCGGGGGGAGGGGCTGAGAGGCTGCAGCAGATCTAAAGCTCTCTTCTCCCCACACCCTCTGCTCCAGCCACACCAGGCCTTCTGCCATCTCCTGAACTGCCTCATACCTCTGCTTGCCTGCCTTCCTCTATCTAGAAGGCCTTCTGGCTGAAATGCTACCTCTGTCAAGGCTCAAGCCCACCGCAAGCACCAAGCTGCCCTGCCCCGCCCAGGAGAGCTCAATCTTTCTAAACCTGCAGCACCACTTGTGTTAGAATCACACATCCAGTTATCCCTCCTTCGTCCAGATACCTAAACTCCTTGGCGACAGGACTCTGACGCACTCATCTTTGCTGCATCCCCTGACTCTGGACAATGGCTGAGGTTCAGGAAATTATGCTGTCTGGAATGTGTTCTCTGAAGACATTAGTGATCCGTGTACAGAAGGTGCCAGGAGAATTATTCAGTTTTGGGGTCCCTCTGATCAAGCTGCCTAGCACATGCCACGCTGCCCTTCACCTCCTTTGCCCTGGTCTATTTCAGAACTTCTCCCTGCACCAAGTGTCTGCCCGAAAGCAGGGTAGGGAGGCTGAAGACCACTTGAACTCTGCTTAGAAGGGGCAGAATAGAAAGGCAAATGGGGTCACCGATGCCCTGCCTGCCTACTCCCGTTTGTGTCTGACCACAGAGGGAGCCAGCAGCGAGTTTGATCTTGGGGAAGGAAGGCGGCAGGCCTCAGCCACAGATCAAGTTGGGTAATGTTTTGGGCACCTGGGTTTGAATAGTTTCAAAAGTGGCAGCTGCTCTGTGGGCCTGTCCTCTTTGGGTAAGACAGCTTCCGCTTAGGTTCGACTTCAGGTTTGGGTGGGGGAGGAGCAGCAGGGAGCTGCAGATCAGAAGGTTGTGGAGGAGGAAAAAGGGTGCCAGGAAGTGAGAAGCCATGGGTACAATGGGCTAGAGAGGCTTAATAAAAGGAAGAAGCATGGAGGGAGGAAGTCAGGAGGTGGAAGGTGCTGGGGTCCTCTTGGGCATCCAATGGGAGAGATGCTGAGGAGGGCCAGGGATGAGGTCTGGCCCAGTCTTGAAAGAGAGGCCAACAGCAGCTCAGTTACTCAGCGGGTAAGCTCAATTTGGTGGAGGGACTGTCTCAGGGGCATAAGGAGAAAAGCTACTTTGAGGTAGGGTCAAGGTCTGGGGTGGGAACAGAGTTAAGGGTTAGGAAGAGTCTGGGCTTAGGCTAGGACAGGGCCAAGGCTGGGTGGTAGTCAGAGAGGAAACCAGCAAAATACGGGGCCTATGCCTGGTTAAAAAGAGAGGCACCAAGGTGCCAGGTTCTGAGGGGCTGGCTGACTGGAACTGGTTCCAAAAAGTTATGCAAAAAACTGAGGCCTGAGCTGGGGCTCTATTTCTGAGTTAATTTTTTTCAGGTGGGGCAAGGGCCTCATCTGGGGGTTTAAGAGAGCACACGGTGGGTCACAGATTCCAGTTGGACAATCGTCAGAGTCTAGGGATGGGCCCACATGCTAGAATTTGCCCTGGGGTAGGGTGAGGCAGGGTTCCTCTCTGAGGAATGACATGAGACTGTACCATTCAGGAGTTGTCAGGCCCAATGCCCCATCAGGTCTGATCAGGGGTGACCCAGAGCCCAGGACTGGGGGGACTGTTCCAGATGGGATGAGCAGGGAGAGCAGAAAGTGGGGCTAGTGTGGCTGGGTCCAGTAGGCTCAGAACAATTGGTTCCGGAACAGCAGTGTGAGCGGCGGTTGAGAGTTCCCAGCATGATGCACACAGAGAGGGATGTGTCAGGGTCTGAGTGGGGGTAGAAACCAGTCCTTATTTGAGGGAGGTGTCCGTACCCGGTATGCGGGTCGGTGCCCAGATCCCGGGGTACCTAAGGCCAGGGATGTGGGCCCAGGGTGGGGAAGTGGTAGTGATCAGGATGGGAAGGATCAGTGTCCGGGGAGAGGAGGTGTTTGTCCCGTCTAGGGCGGGCGGGGGAGGGTCCGTGTCAGCCGGGTCCCGGGTGGGAGGTGGAAAGCGCCCGGTTTTGCCGCTGACCCTACCTTGCCGCGGGCGCAGCGCACGGAGCGCAGGGCGCCGAAGAAGATGGGCAGCAGCGCCATGAGCAGCAGGCTGCCGTAGGCCAGCGCGATGCCCTCGGGCGTGGAAGGCGGCCGCGTCTTGCCGTTGGCCGGGCCGCCGGCCTCGGCGCTGCCGTTATGCGGGTCGCTGAGGGCCGAGTCCATGGCGAGGCTGCGCTCGGGGTCCGACTCCCGCTCCGGCCACTGCAGCAGTCACAGGGAAGGGAAGACAGGCGCTGCAGCGAAAGCCACGTTCCCCTAAAGAAACAGGAAGTGACGTGCCTCCTTCGCCGGCCGCGTCGCGCACGCGTGCGCGTTCACGTCTCCCCGCCCGCGCGCCCTCTAGCGGTAGCGGAGGGCTGGGCGGTCGGTTGCTAAGCAACTTGCTACCGGTCGGGAAAGAAACACTGGACCGCCCCGAGGGAGACCTGAGGACCCCATTCCCCAGTCCCAATTGATCTCCTCAATCCCAGGCTGTCCCACTCCCCATATATCCTCATCCTAATAACTAAGAATTTGTTAATTCATGCATGCATTCATCCAATATTCAACTGTTCCTTCACTCATTAAATATTTATTGAGTGTCCCATTATATGCCAGGCACTGTGCTGGGCTCTGGGGACAATGAGGCGAACAATACCTTCAAAAGTCTGTCCCTGCCCTCACGAAGCTTACATTTTATTATGGTTGGAGGTGGGGTGTTTGGAAGACAAATAAAATGAACAAATAAAATATAAACTCTATAAGATGTTAGTGTGTAATGTGTTACATACCACGTTAATGGAACTAAATAATTTAGAGAGACCTCCCTCGCTAGGAACCTAGTGCACATCTGCATATGACTTGGGCCAGCGTGGTTCCGACCAGTTTCAGAGGATGAAGGTCAGGTGGCTGACTCTGTAGACATCCAGTCCTGTGGGGCTCCCAGCGTATGTGTCCAGGGGTGAGGATGTGGGTAGCAGTGACCTGGATTTGAGTGAAGGCCCACGTTATCTGGGGCTCCTGGCTATGCTACTGCTGCCCTAGTTAAGAGCTAGAGAAAGTATGTGGTAGATAAACTGGAGGAAATTGCACCCTGCAGGCACCCAGCACTCGAGAAACTTTGGGCCAAGTAGTGGAGAAAAAAGCATGCTCTCCAGGAACTCAGCAAATGAGCCACCTGGGCCAGGAAGGGAAGAGCCATTCTCCTCCAGTCCCTCTTGCAGATTCTACTGAAAAGGCTTAACATATGTCAGTTGCGAAGGAGAAATATTTACAAGGCCCAGCTCCATTAGCACAGCAAAAAGAGTGGACTTAGAGCTGAGAGGCAATAAGCTGATAAACGATGCAGATGGTGTAATATCACATGTCCTGGTCCAAGCTTGGCAGGTGGTGAGGTGGGGTTGGAGCATGGGGTTCATGTTGAGGAGAGACAAAGGCAAGGAGTCGGACTATAAAAGTTTGAATAACAGAGTTGTTTGCCTAGCACATGCCAGGCATGGTCCTAGTAACTTTGTGTGTTTTCTTTGATCCAAATAACACTAGTAAGGGATAATTAGTCCCATTTTACAGATGAAGAAACTGAGCCTCACAGAGGTAAACTAGCCAGCTCAGGTCACATAGTTGGCGGTGGAAGAGGATAGACTTGAACTTAGGTCTGTAGGACTTCAAAGCCTCTGATCTTTCCAACGTTCCAGCTACACAGAAGGCTAAAGAGTTTGGACCAGAGTAACTTAGTCCTGGGCAGATGGTGTACAGTTTCAGGCTCTGTTTTTCAGTAAGCTGGACAGGCCCTGAGTGGATGGGTGAAGGCAGAGTGCCTGATGAACTCATCCATCAATAATTCAGGCTACAGGATTTGCCCAGCAACTGGGCCTCGTGGCTCTGAGCCTCCGTATTTGAGAGCATGTGATTGGAAATTGGAGACACTTCCCGCTTCCCACTAGGCTGAGCACTTAATTTAGTTTGTCCTGGGGCAGGTCTGGCCATCTCCCTTTACACCGCAGAGTGGGAGATTGTGAATATGACCCATGGAACTGAGGGGTTGACCCAAGTTCAGAAAGCTCCTGTCAGGCTTCTGGAGGGTTGGATTTCTGGCTTGGAGCCTACCTGTCTTGATATCCTCTGAGACAGGGAGACAGTCTGAGAGTAGGTGCCCTGAGGCTTTACCTGCTGAAGCCTCCTGTATGGGGTTACTTTCCCAGAGGAGATCTGAGCTGAGGTCAAGAATGGAGCCTGTTTAGAGCCAGGGGTAGTTAAATGACCAATATTTGTTCCAAAGAAAGATGCAACCCTAATCCCCCTCTTTATCTATTACTGTCACTGTGAATGGATTTCAGATTTTCCAATTTTTTTCTCATATATGCTCACACACACACACACTTGCACATACCGCTACATGCTTAAATAGTTCTGAAAATAACAAGCAAGGATCATCAATGGATGCTAAAACTATTGGGAGAAAGATTGTTGAGGGACAAGATATTCACACAGTCTTAAAGTGTTACCCCACAGATTACTTATTAATTATAAAAGGAAAAATGTTCCTTTACAGTGGAGTGACCTGGACACTCCCTTAACCAAATGATCAAACTTACCATTGCCAAGTGGGATGGGACAAAATGACAATCTGTCATGCAACGTGGGGGACACATCACCTGTGTAGTCTTCTTGCTATACATGTTTAACCCGCGTCTGCTCATGAGGAAATGTCAGGAAAAGTCAGAAAAATACAGATTGTGGCATATTCTACAAGACAACTAGCCTGGATTCTTCCAAAATGTTGGTGCCATCGAAGAAAAAAAAATCCACGGGGATGGTTGTAGATGAAAGGAGACCGAAGAGAGGTGAAATCCAAATGTAATGTGTCATCCTCAGTTGGCTCCTGGATCACATTTTTTAAAAGGCTATAAAGAAAACGTTCAGACAAGTGGGGAAATTTGAACACGGATTGTTTGGGTGTGATAACGGTATTGTGGTTCTGTAGGACCTTGCCAGTCAAGGTGTGGTCTCCAGACTAGCACCATGAGCATCACCTGGGAACCGGGAAGAAATGCAGAATCCCAGGCTCCGCCCCAGAACTCGTGGGTCTCTAGGTGATCCACATGCACCTTGAGTTCGAGAACTGCTGGTGTGGGAGAGCCTGCTTATTCGTAGGAGGGAGACGCTTCCCCTAGAGGGCCAGGTGATCCTGCGTTCCTGATCCTTGTGAGAGATGGGCAAGAAAGTAGTAAAACTCTGTATGAATGTTTACTGTTCTTATTATCTGCTGAGCTCACAGAGCCTTCAAATATAAGTGCTCAATAAATATTTGTATATGAATAAGTGAAATTATTGTTCCTTCCTCCCAACCTTCTTTGGCTTACTCCACATCCTGGTTAACCCTACTCATCCCTCAGTGCTGGAGTCAAATGTCACCTGCTCAGGGAACTCCTGTATTTATAGCATGGCAGAGCCGGCAGTAAGGGCCACAGGGGTTTTACTAAGATAAAAGAAACACTTTCTGTGCCCTCATCCCACCTTGCATTAGGGTTGGACTCCTGATTTGGGAAAATATTTTTGGAGGCCAAAACCGCTCCTGTGGATTGTGTTTTCAGCTCCATAATCTGAGAGAAATTCCTGCACAGGTCTATTAGGAGACAGTTCCAACGATTTTCCTGCAGTGTCTTTTTTTTTTTTGGTAGCTGGAAGTTAGAGCAAACCTAGGTGCATGTCATTGGGGAACAGATTGAAACAATGTGCTGTATGTATACTATGGGATACCAGGCAGCAACAAGAAGAAACAATCCAAGGGCATGCTCAGCTACGGGAAAGCTGCATTCTGGTTTGGGCAGGACAGTCATGGGTATATATCCCTGGTCCTGGCCTAATTATTAATAGAACCTCTTGCACTCTCAAAAGTGTGCCAGTTTGGATGATAACGTATGGTCACTATCACAGGTCAAGTTTTCTAGAAGCAGAGCCTGAAATAGGATTCTTGTTCAAGTGATGTTGGGAAAGAGTGTCCTTAGGAGGAAGAGAATGAAGGAAGGCAGGAGATAAAAGGCTAAGTGAGGGGGCTGGCCCGGTGGTGCAGCGTTTAAGTCCACATGTTCCGCCTCGGTGGCTCAGGGTCTGCCGGTTCGGATCCCAGATGTGGACCTATGCACTGGTTGTCAAGCCATGCTGTGGCAGGCATCCCACATATAAAGTAGAAGAAGATGGGCACAGATGTTAGCTCAGGGCCAGTCTTCCTCAGCAAAAAGAGAAGGACTGGCAGCAGATGTTAGCTCAGGGCTAATCTTCCTTTTAAAGAAAAAGGCTAAATGAGGATGGGCCCTCAGCCAGAGACTTGCTTCACTGTGACCACAATGGGACCTCTGGGGCACAAACTGCACCACAGAGTTGTTCCTGCCTTGAGGCTAAGGCCTCTTGTCCCCCTGTATCTGTCATTCATTGACCATAGTCTAGGAGTCAGCGGGTGAGGGGTAGTTTCCCTGGCTGGCTGGCTCCTGTTTGACCAGGAGCAATTCTCCAGAGAAGGCGGCAGCTGTGAGTAGCTTTCAGCCAATACTCACAACAGCTGGGGGTCGAGCCACACTGTCTGGTAAAGGGGATCTGGGTGTGGCACCAATTGCATCCCTTGCAACCGCCCTAACCCTCATCAACACGTGCAGACCTTTAAAACGTAGAGCTGAGCATTAAGAAAATTGTGTGATATGATTTATGTAAATTAGAAGTACGTATCACATAGCAAACATTGCAAGGGTATTTACATATTAAAGAATACATATCAAGCACATTAGAATTGTTCCCTGTAGAGGGATGGGAATGAGAGTGGGAACTGGGGGTTAGAACAAAAAAATATGTACATAAGTAAAATAAAACAGGGGCTTTGTGGATTACAGTGTGATGGTCTACCATGAAGGAATGGGTATGATGAATTCATCCCTCTGCTCCTGAGATTCCAAAAAGAAAAGAAAAGGTCTTTGAAGACTTTAAGGAAGTGTTGTCATTTCAGAGTTCCCTTTGTTCTTTGCTGGGTTGGGCGCAGAGGCTGGATTTGCAAAGGGAATAGCAAGTGCCCTTCTGAGAGTGGGTCAGGGTTCCTTGGTTTGCAAGGCCTGGAAGCCCAGCTGGAAGCATTTTAGGCGAAGGTGGGAAAGTATAGGCTCTCGAACCTCAAGGAAGAGGTGAACAGCCAACGCCTGGACAGGACACGCAGGGACAGCACTGGGCCTCGGTTACCACCGGAAACCAGGGCATCTGTGTTGCTAGGATCCTCTCTCTGCATCTCCTCTCTGCTTTTCTCTGCACACTATCTTTACTCTCTTTCACAGCAAACCTGTGTGCTACAAATGGCAGCCCCCAAGAGCTGAGTTAACACATTAGCATTTGCCTCAGGAACGTGGGTTCCTGAACCTCCTTGGCTCAGCATGGTCAGGGCATCTAGCTCTACTGTCAAAAGGCCTCTGGGGTGGGTGAGGCTTCCATTACATGGTCTCAGTCTGGGGTCAGTGAGGATTTCTGTTATCATGGGCCAAGCCATAGGACGTTGGAATGATGGAATGTTAGAGTCATATAATGTTAGCATCACAATGTAGGTACAGTCGGTTGGTCCTCCCCTCCGTATCCACAAGTTCTGCAGCTGCAGATTCCACCAACCACGGACGGAAAGACCTACTTTGGTTGCACCTGTACTGAACATGTTCAGGCTTTTTTCTTGTCATTGCCTAAACAATTCAGTATAAGAACTATTTACATTGTATTAGGTCTTCTAGGTAATCTAGAGATGATTCAAAGTATACAGGAGGATATGTGTAGGTAATGTGAATACTATGCCATTTTACATAAGGGACTTGAACATCCGCAGATTTTGGTACCCGCGTGGGGTGGGGGCTGGAACCAATCCCCTGCAGATACCAAGGGAGGACTGGACTCAGGGTGAAAATGTTATTGTCCTGGCCCTGTTATTGTTCCCAGGGAGGGAGTTGTAGATACGCATAGTACAGGAAGATACCTTGACAATCCCCTTGAGGGGCATGTGACACCCTAAGAACCCTGGCTGGCAGGAGCCAAAGAAACAGAAACGGCAAATCTGCTTTGCAGTGGAAATGAACAGGAGGGAGAGAATGAGACAGACAGAAATGAAGGGGAGGATGGAGGAAGGAGAGGAGCGAGTGAGATAGGGTGAGGCTGGGACACCACGTGGAGAGGGAAGAGTCCCAGGGGTGGGGCGGTCAAGCCCTTGTTTGTGAGACTCTGACGTGAGCATCTCTGTTCTGCAGCTTCACTCAGTTTTCCACGCGTGCAGAGTGCCCTGGGTGGGTGGAGCTGTGTGTCTATCAGGGATTGCCCTGTTTGGTTCAACACTGAATTGTCTGAGGAGCTATAAACGGAGGAGAAAGGATTTTAGAATCAGAGGGTACCATGAGCACTCTGGCTGCTGAGGGGGAAATGGATCGGTCAGGACAAGAGTAAAAGTGAATACACAGACCAAAGAAGAGATGGTGGTGGCATTGGCTAGGGTGGGGATGGTGGAGATGGAGAGAAGCGGATGTGATTAAGACATATTTAGGAAATTTCTGATTTAGGATTTTATTCAGAAGATAGAATCGACAGGAATCCCTGATGGGGTGTGAGGAAGGAGAAGGGACTGAGTCCTGGGCTTCTGAATTGAGCTACTGGATAAGAGAGATGCCATTGACTGAGACGGGGAGGATTAATGAGGGTGAGGCATCCTTTCCACCTTTCTCTTTCAATCTGAAATTCTGTTTCTTCGGGAGGCAGCTGCTCGCCTTGCTCTAGTGCCTTCTCTGGCCAGCAGAGGGCAGCCTAGGCTAGTTAACAGATTGGGCCTGGGTGGTGCGGGGAGGTCCAAGATGGTCCCAGGGATACTGGCAACAGGAAGGCCACTGCCTGGTTTATGCAAAAGCAGCAGATCTACTCTGAGGCTTAAATGCAGTCTTTGACTTTGAGGCCAATCCAGACACAAAAATCTGGGGCTGCCCAGGTTCAAGGCTGCTGGCCAATTCAGGCCATGTCATCCATCCTGGGCTATTTCAACAGCTTCCTAATTCATCTCCGGGAGACCCCTCCACTTCATATCTCTTTGCTCGAAACCCTTCAACGGCTCTCCTACCAGCAAAATAAGCCCCTGCCAAGATATCCAGCTCATCCATCACTGCTCTCCTCTTTTGCATCAAGCTCTTTTCTGCCTCAGGCCCTTTGCATAGGCTGTCCCTCCCTACCTGGTCTTCTTTCTCCCTGATTTTTTTGTTAAGCTAGCTCCTTCTCATGAGTCTCAGCTTAAATGCCACTCTCCCTGACTGCCTTTCCTATCATTTATTTCAGCTACTTAAAAAAAATCCTCATAGCACATAGCACTTCAATGGGCAATGTGTTATGCACCCAGGATAACCTGATATACTAATTTGTATTTTTAATATTTTCTCCTCTCCCTTCCGTATCTCTTGCCTAGGGAGGGTTTGGTCACAGGGTTCAAAGCAGAAGCTGCCTCCAAGACTTCTTCCTTTCTGGCTTCCATTTTCTACAGGTTTAGGCATCACAGAGCAGATGCTGTGGTTCCCTAGACTCAGGCCTGCTCACAGATGCATTTTGTATGACCTTCACCAAGATTTAACAACTGTTGTCACTCAGTTGCCAAAGTTAAAAAATAGAGCAATTTCAAAACACCACTTTGGATATTTGACTTCTCTTGCATATTTAGAGGAGCTGGCAATCTCAGCCATGCATTTTCATGTGACGGGCGCTGTGAACGTCAGGCAGTTCAAAGCACATTCTCACGTTGAGTTGTACGGACAAGTATTATTCTTTGTGGTGGTTTAGGAAACATGCACAGAGTGATTAGGTGACTTGCCTAATAGCAGTTTGGTGAGCTGAGCTCTGCTGCCCCCTCCAGGTGGGGCACGTGATCTCCAGTCACCAAGTCTGACACCTTTTTTTCCTTACCTGCTTGGCCCCTGGAGACTCTGAGTTTGCAAACCCTTGGTGCAGAGAGTGTGCTCGTTGCTTCTGAGGGCAAGGACAGAGAGAGACGAAAAGGAACTCTTAGAGGCTGGGAAGGGAAGGGAGGTCGATTGAGTCCAGGATCAGGGGATCCTCCTGCCCCTTCTCGGCAGTGCCTCAAGAGGGCCAGACTCTGTGCGGATGGACAGACAGTGAGCCTGGGGAGCTGGCCCCAGGCCCGGTGATCCCAGCCTCCAGCAAGACTCCCAGGCCCCGCGCTCGGCTTGGAAGCAGGGGCTCCTGGACTTCAGGGGCCGTCGAGGGCTCGGGCACTGCAACCAGGTCTCCTGGGGTCCAGCGCCAGGGAGAGCCCCCTGGCTTCCCTCCTTGTTCCCCCGTGGGGAGTAGCCTTCAATCAGGACGGAGACGGAATTTCCCTTCAGTCCAGAAGGATGCGGGAATAGGAGTAGAATTTAATTTGTTTTCTGAGAAAATAAAGAAATGAATATTTCTTGCACATCTGACTTTGGGAATTAAGATTTACATCTGATGCACCAACTTGTCATTGTTTTTTCTTATTTCAGCTTTTATGAAATTTTCTTTTTTGGTTTGTCTCCTCATTAGACTGTGAGCCCCTTGAGGGCAGAACAGTGTATAGCGTTGACTAGTGTTTCACGCTGTCCACCTGTCTAGAGAGTGCCAGGCACACAGTAGGTGCTCAATAATCATCACGATAATGATGGTGCACATTCCCGGAGTACTTACTTCCCATGCGCTGTGCTTAATATTTACATGCATTACCTAACCCATTTGATCCTCACATCAGCCTATCGGGCAGGCGTCTCCAATGTCCTCATCTCACACGTGAGGAATCTGAGGTGCAGAGAGACTAAATAAGTTGCCCAAAGTCACACAGCTTGGGTTGTATCTAATAAATAGTCATTGAATGAGTGGATGAATGAATACTTCTCTGACGCGCACCATGTTTCTCTTGCCTCCAGGCTGTCCCTCATCCCACACAGCTGTGTCCCACAGTATTGGAATTACAGGGGTCAGAGCCAGGCAGGAGACTGTCCTAGAGCCTTCAGGGAGTCCCCGAGGCCCAGAGGGCAATGTCCTCACCCCTGGAACTGGTGACGGATCCTTTTCCATCACCTCCGGCCTCTCCTTCTAGCCTACTCTCTCAGCATCCTCGGCAGTATACGCTGTATGCTAGCAACTTATAGGTTCCTAGGTCCTTCCAGCCTTCCTGCTTTTGCTCAAGCTCTTCCCTGTGCTGGGACTATCCTTCCAATCCTGAGATTCCATTACTCTAAAAGGAGAAACCGGGAAGGTAGGCCAGTGCCTTAAGCCATGCCATCTCTTGTTTAGTAATACGAAAACCCTAGATTGCATCTGGTCTCCAACAGCCTTACCCTGGTGGTGGTGCTGAAGGAGGTGACTGTAGAATGGTATTCTCATCCCCATCTCTCTGGTGGGGATACCGAGTCCCAGAGAGGAGAGGGGGCTTGATAAAAGCAGAACAGGGGATCAGACTCCGAGCTGGGCTAGAATCTAGGCCACCAGCTTCCCTGCCCAGAGCCCTTTCCACAATGGGGCAGCAACTCTGGCATTACACAGAGAACAGGGCCTGACCAGGCAAAAAGAGCTCCTCAGTCCTGGGCTAATAGTGCCCCAAATTCCGCCATTGGAGATCACTTCCTTTGGGGGGCCAAGGGGGTTGAAGGCTTTTTCGCCTTCAGGGAGCCCCGACTAACGATGAACACTCCTGCAATCAGTCCTACACTGAACACATGTCAGCCTGTTCCCAGGAGGATGAGCTGGCTGACAGGCAGCCAAGGGTGAGATGCCGTGGGAAGGAGATCCTGACTGAGGGCTGGAGGAATGTGGGAAGCACCAGAGCAGGCAGAAAAATGGGGGCGGGGTGGGGGTGTCAGCCCCGGAAAGGGTGGGACAGCTGTCAGAGCCTTGGCCCGGGGACTCAGGCAGCTTGGTTTCACCGCCAGCTTGCTGTGTGATGTTGGGCAAGTCTCTTTCCTACTCGGAGCTCTGATCTGGGTCAGTGCTATGGAACAGACTTGCTTCTGAGTTTACCTTAAGGCTCTTGGTGTCAGGAAGTTGGGGCCCTGAGTGGTAGTTGTCATGACAGCTATCTCAATGGAGATAGTGACCAAGGAGATTGTTGCCATGACTACGATCACAGGGTACAAGAGTCAAGTGATTAGCTATCAGTTCTGCCTTGAGACAGGTTCCTCCCCATCACCTCCTTCCATACTCGCTAAAGTTCAGTGTTTGTGGGGCCAGATAAATTGGCACCCAAGGGAGGTGTTGGGAGTCAGGGACCTGTGTTTTAATGCCTTCTCTTACACCGACAGGCCATGTGACTCTGGGCAAGTCTCTGCTTCTCTCGGGACCTCAGTTTCCTCATCTGGAAAATGAAGAGGCTGCACAAGGCACTTTCACCTCTAGATTCCTATCACTTTTCCTTTAACCCAGAGACAAAGGTTTACCAAGGGTTGTTTCTACGAATGATTTGAAAAGTATTAACAACTGATAGGACTTACATTCTCTGACCAGCCACAGAGGCCTGAGTGGCCCTGCCACGGTAGGTGTTACCCCGTCAGTGGCTGTAAGTGGGGAGATGTGGGTGGTCCCAGAGGAAGGTCTGGTGTGGCCATTATGCTTGAGGGCACTTGGAGGCACTCAGGACAGGGGTTATTAACAACTAGTAGGAATGTATCTAAATAGTTTGACAACTGGTATGGCCATACCTTTGCATACTGGCTGAAGGCCAGCCTCAGGTGTACCTATAATGGTGGAGTTATAGCACTGTGAGTAGTGGAGATTTTCTGAGCAGAGGGGCCACACTGATGTCACAGAGCTCAGGCCACTGATAAAGCCGATGGCTCTTAAGCCCACCCCTGGTCAAGATCTACAAGAGTAGGATCAATCCTTTTTCCTGGCCACCGCACCTCCCTGAGTCAACTGTGCTCAGTCCCCAGAGAGTCAGATTTGCCAGTGTCTCAATTCCGGGATGGCTGATGCCCAGATAAATGGGCTGGGCACAGCAGGAGATGGCAGAGCTGGGGAGCCCAAGGAGGAAACAGGGAGCTTGAGGGACATGTGCTCCTCCTCTCCCAGGAGACCAGGCTCTGGGCAGATGCCAAACCCTCGGCCTCGGGTCTGCTCCTCTCCCCCAGCCCCCAAGCCCAGCATCCCCACCCTCCTCGCCTCTCCCAGCAGGACTTTGCAAACAGCTTCTCCGGATGGACGCGGCTGCCGCCTCCTCCCTGCACACTTTCCATTCCCAGCCCTGAGCCTCAGCCAGGGTTCCTCAGGAAAATTGGCTGAAAGAGACATTTTCCATGCTCTTGACTCCTCTGCTGGGTAGCTGTCCCTGCCTCCACTCTCTTCAGTCTCTTCTCCAGCTGGTCACCCGGACCCAGGAGGAGGGGAAACATTTGGTGAACTGGTTGCTGCTCACTCACCATTTAATTTTATATGTAATTTTTATCTCCCTGTGCCTCAGTTTCTTAATCTGTGAAATGAGCTAGCTACCCTGGGAAGCAAGTTTGGGAGTCAGACATTTTTGACTGAATCCTTAGTTCTGCTGGTTGCTCACTGTGTGACTTTGGACAAGATACTTAACATCTCAGAGCCTCAGTTTTCCTCATCTGTAAGAGGATGTCGTCTCCTGTTGTCGTGAGGATTAATGAAATAACGTGAGAAGAGGGCTGAACTCAGTGCTCTGCACATGGCAAGCCCCCAATGAATACCTTTTTTTATTTTAAAGAGGCACCTGAGCAACTGTTGCCAATCTTCTTTTTTTCCTTCTTCTCCCCAAAGCCCCCCAGTACAAAGTTGTATATTCTAGTTGTGAGTGCCTCTGGTTGTGCTATGTGGGACGCTGCCTCAGCATGGCCTGATGAGTGGTGCCATATCTACGCGCTGGATCCAAAATGGCAAAACCCTGGGCTGTGTGTGAACTTAACCACTTGGCCACGGGGCGGCCCACTATTTTTTTTTTTTTAGGAAGATTAGCCCTGAGCCAACTACTGCCAATCCTCCTCTTTTTGCTGAGGAAGACTGGCCCTAAGCTAACATCCATGCCCATCTTCCTCTATTTTATACATGGGACGCCTACCAGAGCATGGCTTGCCAAGCAGTGCCATGTCCGCACCGGGGATCCAAACTGGTGAACCCCGGTCCACCAAAGCGGAACGTGGGCACTTAACCACTGTGCCACCGGGCCGGCCCCCCCATTTTTTATTAGTTGTTTTTTATTAGTGCCTGTTAGGTGCCAGATGCTGTGTAGGTGCTTTACATACCTGATTTCTAATCCATATAACACCTGTGCTAAGTGCTTGTCATCCCCTTTGTAAAGCTGAGGGTCCAAAGGTTCAGAGAGACTAAGTAACTTGCCCAAGGTCACACAGATGTCAGATGGCTGAGCCAGAGGGATTAGAACTCAGGTCTGGCTGCTCTCAGATTTCCTTCTAACCAAGGTTCTGGTAACTGGAGAAAGAACCCCCCTCTACTCCAGGCAGATAATGGAGAGGGGAATAGCCTAGGCTAAGAATTTAGGGGAGCCCTTAAAAGCTGTAATTTCAAAGCTTCACCGGGGTTTTCAGCACATAAGGGGCACAATCATTGAGGGAAATATTGCTTACCTTTTCTGCAATTAGGGAAGTGCAACGTAAGCAGAGAGACATCTTCTTTCCAGACCTGCCCTTATCTTGTCCCCAAGAGAACGTCAAATGAGAAAAGAGTAGTAATAACTAATGTGGGTCCTGGTGTGGGGAATTGGGCACAGTCGGTCGGAATATAAACAGAAACAGTCCTTTCGGAGGGCAATTTGGAAGCGTCTGTCAAAATGTAAAGTGTACATGCTCTTTGATCTAGTAAATTTGAATTTTCTAATTTCTCCTATATGTGTGAGAATATTCACTGCCACTGTTTTTAGGGGCAAAACATTTATATGAACCTAAATATCCTTCAATGGGCAAAATATGTACATCCATATTGTGGAATATTTTGCAGCCATGAAAAAGAAGAAGGTAAAGAAAAAATGGACAGACTAAAAGGAGAAGTAGACACATCACAATTATAATTGGCGATTTCAAGCTCCTTTCTCAGCAACTGCTAAGACAAGTGGGCATAAAATTCCTAAGGATAAGGAACACTGGAACAGTGTTATCAATCACCTTCACCTAACTGATATTTTTAAAGATTGGCACCTGAGCTAACAACTGTTGCCAATCTTCTTCTGTTTTTTTTTTATTTTTCTCCCCAAAGCCCCCCAGAACATAGTTGTATATATTCTAGTTGTGAGTGCCTCCGGTGGTGGCATGTGGGATGCCACCTCAGCATGGCCTGATGAGTGGTGCCATGTCTGCGCCCAGAATCTGAAGCAGTGGAACCCTGGGCCGCTGAAGCAGAGCATGCGAACTTAACCACTCGGCCACGGGGCTGTCCCCCTAACTGATATTTTTAGAACACTACACCCAACAACGTCAGGATGAGTATTATTTTCAAGTGCAGCAGCAACATGGATCATGATAGACCATGTCTTGAAGTATAAGACAAGTCTCAAATTTGCAGTCGAATTAAATTAGAAGTCAATAACAAGAAAGATATGTAGAAACTCCCTAAATATTTGGAAATTAAACAACATTTCTGAATAACCTATGGGAAGAAGAAATCACAGGGGAAATTAGAAAATATTTTGAGGTGAATGTTAATGGAAACACAACATACTGAAATTTGTGGGCTGCATCCAGAGCAGAGCTAATTGGGGAATAAGTACTTATTGGGAAATTTATAGCTTTTTTTCTAATATAGCTTTAAATGATTATATTAGAAAAGATGAAAGTTCTCAAATAAATGATCTAGGTTTTTATCTTAAGAAGCCAGAAAAAGAAGAACAAAATAAATATCAAAATAGCAAGGTAAATTTCTATGTCCTGGGATGGATAGAAAGCCAGGATAAATTGAGTGAAAAAAGCAAATTATACTAACTATGTACATATCATGGCAGAGATTGCTTGTTGCCCCTCCATGTCCACTCTACCCTTCCTAAACATGGAGTCTCTAATTTTCAGCTGGCCCATGTACATTTCCTAGACTCCTTGGCAGTTAATGTGGTGGTGTGACCAAGCTCCAGCCAATGAGATGGAATCAGAGGTAATGCGCGCATCTTCTGAGAGGCTGTGCATTTTTGGGGGGCAGGGGGCTCCTTTCCACTTCCTGCTGGCTGGAATGTGGACGTGACAGCTGCAGCTTGAGCAACATATTGTACTGAAGATGGTGGAAGCACAGGTAGGAGGAGCCAGGGTCCCTGCACTGTGGAATGCCATGCCAGCCTCGGACTGCCTGCTTCTTTCTGGATTTCTTTTACATGAGAGAGAAGTATACTTCCATCTTGTTTCCATCACTGCTATTTTGGGTTTCATTCCTTGCAAGTGAACTCAGTCCCAATGCATGTAACTATGACCCCATTTATGCAAAACATAGCAAACAAACCTATATATGTATACTAGATGGATGATTTTGACTTTGGTACAGAAATTTCCAAGATAATTTGCTTCCGCATTAAAAACATATCATTTTACAGAACAATAAGTCCAGAGGTGGGGCAGCCTCGGGGTTGGTTAATTCAGTGACTTGACTTCATCATCAAGGACTTGGGTACTTCCCATCTTTCCACTTTGCCAACCTTGACTACATCTTGTCATAATTGCAAGATGGTGGCTCAGTTCCGGGCATCACAATCATACCCTTCAGTGACCACTACAAGAAAAGGGACTGTCTTTTCCTGCTGCAGCTCTTTGTTTTTCAGCTCTTTTTTTTAAAAGCAAAGAAACTTTTTCTAGAACCCTTCAGACAAACTTTCCTCACACCATTGGCCATAGCTGGGTCGTAGGTCTATCTTTAAACCAATCTCTGGCGTAGAGCAATCAGGATTTATTCTTGATCCCATAAAAAAGAGAACAAGAGAGCAACATGTGGCTCTGACAGCACAGAAGAAAAGAAGAATGTCCAAACGTCTGCTACAATGTATACGTAAGTGGGCTGAAAAATTCAGAAGGATACATCCCAAACTGCTAAGTGGTGGGTACCTCCGGGGAGAGGAGCTGGACTGGAGGAGAACGGAAGGAGCTCTGTGGCAAATACTAAAGTTGCCTATCCAATAATCCTCACCCATTTCTCCTTTGCTCACAGAAGCCATCTTGTTATGGCAGCAAAAGGATGAATCTTGACTGGCCCAAGCCAGGTTTGGCAATCGCATTCCTTTTTGCTGGACAGTTGCTTTCTCAGCCTCCCTTGTGGCTAGATGTGGCCATGAGACTCAGTTTGGCCAGTGAGATACGAAGGGAAACTGCTGAGAGAATAATTTCCTCCTTCATAAAAAGAAGTCCCCTTTCTGACTTTTCCCTTTCCATTCTTGCTTGGGATACTGGCGTGAGGCTGTGATGCTCAGAGTCGGCACAGCCACATTGCAACCATGAGCGAAATGCCTAGAAAATTATGGAGATGCGTATCTAGTGTCCTAGCATTTTATTTTTCCTTTTTTTCCCCAAAGGCCTCTGGCACATAGTTGTATATTTTTAGTTGTGGGTCCTTCTAGTTGTGGCATGTGGGATGCCACCTCAGCATGGCTTGATGAGCGTTGCCATGTCCACGCCCAGGATCTGAACCTGCGTAAACCCTGGGCTGCCGAAGCGGAGTGTGTGAACTTAACCGCTCGGCCACAGGGCTGGCCCCCCTGTCGTAGCATTTTAAGGCTGATGAATCAACCTTAAAATTGCCTACTTCTGGACATCTTGTTAGAAAATACCCTTATAAGGATTTTTATCCTTATAAAAGGGTAAAAGCTGAGGGCAGCTTAACAGACAAAAGCATCTTTATTGTTTACAATATATTTTCTGTTGTTTTGACTTATTCTTATAATTAAAATGTGTTATTTTTGTAATTCAAAGTCCAATTTAAAAAATATACCCCTTGGCATTGGGCACCTTCGGTATCCCAATAGGCCTGAAGAGGCACTCTTGGAAAGGAGATAGGAAGGAACTGAACAAAAGGAACAAGCTGTTCTTTACAATTAAGTACTCAATTCATGGTCTGGGAGGTGACCTGCAGCCTGGGGGCCGGCTGAGAAGACATTTCTCTATCAGTGTTCGGGTTTAGACTAGAGGTTACAAACCATCAGCCTCAGGTCAGAATTCGGCTGGGGGACATGTTTTGCTTCTCCTGTCCAGGGATCCTAAAAATTGGAATTAGCAATAATTATTTAAGAATTGGGATACTTTGCCTAAGTATCTGGCTTGCTGGCTTTCTTAGAAAAACCAAAGTATCTGGCAACACTGAGTTCCCACCCTAACAGCAGTGATAGGCAGCTTAATTCTGCTGCTCCTTTTAGGCAGGCAGGTGCTTCCAGTTTGCCACAGACCTTGATGCTCCCTAATGACCTTTACCCAGTCGACCTCACTGATTTATATTACCTGTCTGACTCTGTGAGCATTCGAGTTAGTGACTCCTGGTTTAGGTTTTAGTGCATGTGTGTGTAAGATTCAACAATTGCTTCCTAGACAACTGGCCACGTGGAAAGGCATCGGTTCTCATTCACAGAGGTGGGCAGACCTGGAAGAGGAGTGGATTTGGAGGGGTCACACTCACTCTGGACTGTTCTGTAAGATTAGAAGAGCTAAGAGCACGGTGATTGCCCTGCTGGGGCCCCTTGGGGTCTTAATCCAGCCCCAATACCTCAAGACTTCTGAAGCTGTCTGCTGGTGGAGGGGGATACTGGAGCAAGACCTACATCTGTGGGTAGGGAGTAGGGTTTTCTGAAAAGTGGATGGAGATTAGACCAGTGGAGGTTGGAAGAAGCTGGTGCTCCTGGAGAGGAGCACGGACTTGAGAAAGGGAGGCAAGGTCAGACTCTGGGGACAGTGTCCCAGTGCCCTTGACATCCCACTAGGAGGGAACCCCTTTAATTTAGGGCCTTTTCTATTTACTATTAGAACAAGACTGAATGTGTGTGTGCACGGAGAGTGAAGACCCAGCCACTGCCTTCCTACATCCTCCACTCTCTCCTGCTATGGTAGACAAAATAAAAGCTCCCCCAAATGTCCATGTTTTCATCCCTGAAACCTGTGAATGTGTTATGTTACATGGCAAAGGGGAATTAAGGTCAAAGATGGAATTAAGTGTCCTAACCCAATGACTTTAAAACAGGGAGGTTTTATCCGGGTGGTCTCAGTGTAATCACAAGGGGGGAAGAGGAAGGCACAGGAGGGAGAAGCAGAGAAATGGCAGTGTGAGATGGCCTTGCCTGATGCTGTTGGCTCTGAAGGTGGACGAAGGGATCATGAGCCAAGGAAAGTGGTTGGCTTCCAGAAGCTAGGAAAGGCAAGGAAACAGATTCTCCTTTAGGGCCTCCAGAAAGGGCTGCAGCCCTGCTGACACCTTGACTTTTGCCGAGTGAGACTCATGATGGACTTCTTTCTATTCTACAGACTGTAAGATCACAAGTTTGGGCTGTTTTAAGGCACTAACTTTGTGGCAATTCATTACAGCAGCAACAGGAAACACATACACCTGGCCACCTGGAGGGGCCACGTGCAGGTGAGATCTTGGGGTACGCCCACTATCAACCTCCAGACATGGGAGTGAGGACACCAGACAGACAGGTGAGATGACTCCAGTCACTCCGGTCTTTGAGTTTGCCAGCTGAGGCCCCAGAGAGAAGCTGTATCCACTTTGCCTTGCCCAAATTCCTGACTCACAAAATCTATGAGCATAATAAAATGACTGTTTTTATGCCACTAAGCTTTGTGGTGGTTTGCTACGCAGCACCGTAACTGGAACGGGGACCCATCCTAGACTTGGACTTGAACCAGATGGAACTCGGGAAACTGCACACCCTGCTGACCCCCCGGGCTCCCAGCCCCTCGTTAGTCTTATTTTTAACTGAACCCTGAACTGAACAGAAGGGAACACTGCTGAAATTGAAACTGAATTTGTATATTTTTTCAAGCTGTTGAATGAGAATATTCAAATATTGAGACAGAGACTGTCACACAGAGAATTCTGCCCTAACCACTTCACTCTGTATATTTTGATTTGCCTAAGGTCACGTGGTCACGGCGGAGCTGAGAGATCCTGAATCTTTACAGAGCAGCCGGCTGTGACCCTCTTTACCCCCTCACCTTTCTTCGGAGCACAGACCCTTGTCAAAGTCTGCCGAATGAAGGACTGAGCTGTCCCTGCGAGACGTGTGTGTCCTACCGTCCAAGGACAGGGAGTTCCAGCCTGAACCTGATTCCTTGGGGGGTCGCTGGGTGGAAGGTCTGTGACCCTGGCTGAGAAATTGGAACTTTCCATCAAGCGATCCTCATCATTCCAGCAGCCTGGTTGGGGTGTGCTGGGATCCAGGTGGCCTTCATCTCATCTGAATCAGACCGTCACAGTTTGTGGCCCTCCCCAACAGCGGGAGGTGGCGGGGGCTCTGAGGAGACTTGGGGCCCCTGGGGAGACATTCATCTTTCCAGAGCTTTATCATTTTTTCCATAACAGTACCCTCCCTTCAAGGTGGAAAGTCCCAGCTGGCGGCTAAGGAGACTCTCAATGTGCTTTTGTTCTCTGCCCTGCCCCCAGCCTAGGCCGCAGGGTGCCGGGCAAAGACGCCTCCCTTTTTATACCAGCCTGCTCGGGACTTGCTGTATTGACAGATGGTGCAATAGAGACGAGCCTTTAACACCATGGGACTAGATTTCCCTGGTTCGAATCTTTGCTCTGCTATTTGCTAACTGTGCAAGCTTGGCAGAGTACTGAACCTCTCTGTGCTATGGTTTCTCCATCTGAAAAGGGGCATGGTGATAATATGACCACTTTTGAGGATTTAATATAGGAAAAGTGCTTAGCATAGCACCTGACACATAGTAAGAGTGATGTAACTGTTTGCTGTTATTATTACATGACCTTGGGCAATTCATTTCCTGCCTCTGGGCCTCAGTTACCCCAATTGTACTATGAAGACAGCAGTTCTCAGCTGCCTCTCGACAGCTGATTTTGGTGTGAATCCTGAGTACCCTTTCTTGCTGTGTGGCCTTAGACAAATTGCTTGGGTTCTCTTAGCCTCAACGTGCTCATCTGTCAAGTGGTAACTATTAAGCAGATGGTTGTGCTGATGAGGAAATGAGAATATGTGTATCCAGTACGCAGCACAGGGCCTAGCACACAGGAAGAGCTAAAACGAAGTTAGCTTTTTTTTTTTGGTTTGTTTTTATGGACAAGAAACAACTTTCTAAACTATAATAAGCCATGTCCCTGGGAGGAGAATTGTGGTTTTCTCACATGCTTTCCCAGCCATGTCTTATTCACAAACTCCTAGAATTAGACAGGTCAGGATTGGAAGGGCCATTTTATAGATCCTTGAATTAAACCCTTCAACAAATATCTCCTGATCACCTCTTATGAGCCAGGCACTGGTGTAGGTGCTGGGGAGAGAGCAGCAGCGAGGGCACTGCCCTCGTGAGCTTTCATTCCTGTGGGGGAGGCAGACAGTAAACATGTGAAGACACGAATATATGATACAAGTTCACGTTCAATTCCCTCATGTTACAGATGGGGAAACTGAGGCCCAGAAGGGACGAGATTGTCTAAAGTCCTCCAGTGTCATGGCAGGGCCAAGACTCCCAAGCAAGTGTTCACAGTCTCGGAGTACCTTACCCTTAACAAACCCCCGTTTCCCCAAAGTCTTAAGATATGCTAGTGGGAACTAACTTTACTGAATCTTCCTAGACGTAGGACTTGTTTTAAGTACTTTGCACATTTAAGTCATTTAATCTTCACATCAACGCTGAGGGAGGGAACCATCATGAATCCTATTTTATAGATGGAGAAACTAAGGCACAGGGAGATGGAGGGGAGCAGGGTTTGAACACAGACCCCCTGGTTTAGGGCCTATGCCCTCCACCACAGTCCTGTCTTGCCATGCTGGTTGCATACTCTTCCTGCCAGCTTGGTCTGTACTATTTCTTTCTTTCTCCCTCCGACCCCCATCCTGGTGTCAACAATTTCTTCCATACTCTGAGAAGGCGTGGTAAGCCCTCTTTCTCTCTGTCCCTCAACTTCCTCATCTGTGAACCATGACCACTCTGATTTTTAGCTCATTGTCAGTTTGTAATTATTTTATTCACTTACTTGTTTTCGAGTCTGCTCTCCCCACCAGACTGTGAGCTCCAGGGAGCAGCGCCCTTCTCCTTCTGTTCCCCACCATCTCCCCAGAGCCTGGTACTGTGCCCTGCACTTAGTAGGCCCTCAATAAATGCTTGTGGAGGAAGAAAGAAGGGAATGGTGGCAACTGTCTTCAGTTTTCTCAAAACCGGCTCCTGCACTCTCTCCCTGGCCCCTCTTCCTTTCTCAGCCTGTGGGGCCCCCTTCTCTCCCTCCCTCTCACCTCCCAGGGCCGACTCAGGCCCTCCATCCGGCCTGCATTTTTCCGGGTTTGATATCATTTTTTCCACTCTCCCGGCTGCTGCCGGCTGCCTCTGCCAACTTTCCACAACCATAGCCCCTCCCCCACAACCGCAGGCTGGAGACAGCTTGGGGTGGGGGAAGACCCCCTCCTCTTCCCTTCCCCAGGCTGGAGCTGGGAGGGGGAAACAAGTGCCACCAGTCCCCTGCTGGCAAGACTGGGGGGGGGGGTGTCGCAGCTGGAGGATATGGTTTGCCTGCCCGTGCTTTGGTCTTCCTTGGCACGGGCATTCCTAGTGGCCGGGACATGGCCCACGTTGGGGGCTGAGAAATTGGGGCAGGCAGCTGGTTGGGGGCAGGGGTGTCAGACATCAGGGACACAATGGTCCAAACCGTCTGCATCTTGTTCTTCTCTCGGGGTAGTGACACCCCTTCCCCTTAAGCTGGAAACTCCTGACCTGACCCCCAAGGCCCGGACCCAACCCCAGCCAGGCTGGATGCCTCACTACCTCATACTTCCCGCACCGACGCAGGAGGTGGCTGGGCCCTGGGGTCTAGTCCTCATCCTCACCAGCTGGGCAACTGTGGGGTGCTCACTTCCCCTCTCTGGGCTTCAGGTTCCACATTCAAAAAAATGAATGTTGGACTAAATTGGAGTCCATCCTGGGGATTAATGGATTGAGTTTCATGGAGTCCACACTCGCCCCCATCCCCCCCTTTAAATTGTATGCAAAATTGTGTTTGAAAGTCCATTTCCCCAGGACTCTATAGCTTTTCGTCACATTCTCCAAAAGGACTGTGGATAAGCTGGGCACAGACTAGTCTCGGGAGCCTGGGTTGGAATCCTGGCAACTTCACTTCTAGCAGCTGTATGATCTTCAGCGTGAGGCTTCCCCTCCTGTGCCTCAGTTTCTCAATTAGTAAACAGGGGTCGTGAAGATTAATTAATAGTTGCGACTGGTTAGGACAGTCAGCTCCCAACACACACCTGCTATTATATTGCCAGGATGAGTGCTGAGAGTCCTTCCAGATAATATTTTGTGAATCTATAATCTAAAAAATGGGTTAATGAGAAAAGAGGTCATCACACTGAACTGTGGTTGTTTGTGCTCCACTGGGTCTCCCTCAAAGATGGGGGGGGCAGGGGCCCTGCCCAGTGGTTGGGAGAAGAGCCCGCACACACAATTGGTCCAATGCTTTTATTGACTGACCCTGACACACAGGTCACCTGGCTAACCCAGTCTGCAGCCAGTGTAGATGGGAGAGCGGGAGGCAGAGAAGCCTGGAAGAGCCCAAAAGAAGAGGTCTGGGCATCAGACAGGACATCCTTCTGGTCTGGTTTATTGTGGAGGGTTTCTAAGAGGTGGCCGGAGCCCAGGGACAGGGAAGACTTTTACAAAAAGATGCGCACTACGTAAAAAACCCTACTCTGTGCCCAGCTTGGGCTTCGGCCCCACAGTCCATGTCTTCCCCCAGGGCGGAGGGGTCCCCCAAGTTGCGGGTCTGGGAGATGCTCCGACCGTCGGGGCAGCGGGCAAACAAGTACCACGATGCAGCCTCCAGGCCACCGCGCCTCTGCTCCTCGGTGGCGTTGGTGGCGTCAGTGGAGCCCAGAGTGCACCCCAGTGCCCCGCCATACCTGGGAGGGCGGGCGGCCTCAGAGCACGGCCAGGTTGTGGCAGGACTTGGAGCGGGCCTTGAGTGCCCGGCGCCGGGCGCTGCGGGCCGTCAGGCGGGCCAGGAAGCGGCGAGCGCGCTGGCCGAGGCTTGCCCGTCGTCGGGGCGCCGCGGGCTCCAGGGCCGAGCTGTCCCGGCGGCGCAGGCGCAGTTGGCGCACCACGCCCTCGAAGAGCTCGGCCACGTTGTGCTGCAGCGTGGCCGACGTCTCGATGAACTTGCAGTCGAACACCACAGCGCAGGCGCGGCCCTCTAAGGGGGCGGGGTCAGGCGAGATAGGGTGGAGGAGGAGATAAAGGTAGGAAGAACCGTGCTCAGCCTCGATCAAAGCAATTTTTCCTTTCCCCGTGCCTTTTGTCGGGTGCCAGGGAACTCAGACATACATCAGACCTGGCTTGGAGGAGTTAGTTCGTAGGCTTGTGACTGATTCTGGTAGCAGAAGGAGGCTAGAAAGACAGGGAGGCTGGGAGAGGGTAGAGAAGGGCCTTGAATGCCAGGTAAGGGGTCTCATCTGTTCATCGGAATTATCTGGGGGAGCTTGTTAAAATGCAGATTCCTGAGCCCACCCACAGAGATTGTGATTCGGTAGGTTGGGATGAGGTCTGGGACCCTACGTTTTAACAAAGTCTCCTGGGGATAATGTTGCAGAATTTTGCATAGCATATGGTCTTCCACCTCCAGGATGCCCCTGGGCTGCGAGGCAGGGGCCTGGATTCTAGTTCTCGGTGGCTGGTGATCCTGTGGAACTGGCAACCCCACTCTGGGTCTCAGTTTCCATATATTTTAGATTTTGCCCTGTGAGTAGGACCATCTTTATGCGTCCCACCTGATATATCAAACATATTAAAATATTCCCCATCTCACATTAAAAACAATTTATATATAACTTTAACCGTTTTGGTTTGCAGTTGCTGGCTGACACAATTTTGTTTGTAGACAATTAAAGCTTTGTGAAATTTGAATTGATAACTTTCCCACTGTATTTTGTTGCCTAATAATTGTGTTTTCCAGGTCTCAGATGTAAGCCCTTGAACAGCTTGTAGGCCCTGGGCCTATCATGCCTAGTGGATAAAGTGTCTCTGACTAAGGGCATAGGAGAGCCATAGGGGAATTTTTCAGCAAAGAAATGGCAGGGTCAGATCTGGTTCTGGAAAACTCTGGCAGCCAGCAAGGAGAACCAATTGAGTGGGGATAGAAAAGTGCAGGGGTTGGCCCAGGCTAGAGTGGAGATGCCAGGAAGGGGCAGAGGCTGTGGGCACGTAGGGAAGGGAATGCGGGGTTAAGGGAGGTGGACCTGACAGGATTTGGGGACTGGTTTGGAATGGTTCCTAGTTTTCAGGCATAGGCAAATAGATGCAGGATGAGAGTGAGGTGGGGATGGCCACTGAGATGAAGAACACTGGAGCAGTTGCAGTGACAGTGGGACTGAGACAAAGGGGAGGAGGAAGGGGGAGTGGAGGGCTCACCTTCCACGGAGACTTCCCGGCAGCGTGCCAGGTCCGCCTTGTTGCCCACCAGGATGATGGGCACGTGGTCCGCCTGATGTGTGCGCCGCAGCTGAATGCGGAGCTCAGAGGCACTCTCGAAGCTGCCTCTGTCTGCGATGGAGTACACAATGACATAGGCACTGCCCACCTGCAGGCATGACTCCTGGCTCCAGCTTTCATCCTGTAGGGGAGGGACCCCAGGCCCATGCTCAGAGGGTACCTAGGCCCTGGCTGAGAAAGGTGGGGGCTAGGATGGTCTAAAGCATGGAATGGGGCTGAGGTTTATACTCAGGATGGGTTTGGGTGACAAATTCTGCCACAATTCCGTGTGTCAGCTTGGGAAACTACTGATCCTCTCTGAGCCCCAGTTACTCTGCTTGAAAAATTGGGCTAATGACACTCCCTTACTACATTCTGTCATTCATTGGTCCTTCTGTAGGCTGGGCACCAGACACAAAAGATTTATTTGGTTCCTCTTCCTGCTAAGGAGGGCTCTGGCTTTGCCTGCTCAGCTCTTTTGTCTGGTTTCTAAGGAGGGTTCGGTCTTGCTAGACAGTTCTGTTGGTCTTTTGCAGTTTAGAATTAATAGAAAAAAGGAAGGGAGAGAAGTGAGGACAGGAAGCTGACTTCAAGAGAGGGGTGAGGTAACAACTGGAGTGTAGGGGAAGCGGGTGGGAGAGGCCAGGGGCATTTTAAGAAGTGGAGTCCTTTCGGGTTGTTTGACAAGGAAAGGGAAGAACTGGAGGAAGTTTGAGATTCTGTTTTGGATGATGATCTTTTGTCAGACTCTGAGTCTGGACCACCTGGGGAACAAATTTATAAGTGTTTAACAAAACACAGTTCCTGTCCTCCAAAAGCTCATGGTCCGGAAGGGAGGGTATGGAAATGGAGAGTTATACTGCAGTGTTAAGTACCATTAAGAGCGGCAGATACAAGGGGCTGGAAGAGCCATGGGGGGGTCCGTAGGCAGGGGGAGGTTAGGCCAGAAGAACTCAATCTGGCAGAATGTGGGTGGGCCTCACAGTGGACTGGTGAGTGGGGTTTGAGAGGATAAGCAGGCTGAGCAGGAGAGAAGAGAATGTGGTGGAAGCATTGTTTGTGAGGGGGAGAAGAAGCCAGAAAAGTTTTCTGATAACCAAATAAGATAGATGAATAGAAAAGCATCAGATCCATGGTCAACCTCATTGTCAAAGGGAGTAAGTTCTCAACAGCCATATTGAGACTTCCCTAGGCCAAATAACTGTGGGCTGAATCAGACAGATGTGGGTTCTCAACCTTGACTATGGATAGGTTCCTTCCTCCCTCTGGGCCTCAGTTTCCCCATCTCTAGAATGAGAGGGAGGGTCTTGACCATTCATTCATTCATTGCACAAATATTTATGGAGGATTTGCTATGTGCGAGCTGGTGCTATGAAACCAGCTGCTATGAAAGCTGGTTGGTGCATGGGTTGGTGGGTAAGAACCCCTTGGGAGTATGATTAACAATATAGATTCCAGGACCCCATTTTTGTAGGTTCTTATTCATTAGGTCTTGGGTGAGGCCTGAGATTTTGATTTTGATACTCTCTCCAGCGACTCTGATGGTCAGCCAAGCTAGGGCACTACTGGACGAGCTAAAGGTCCACCCAATTCTGCCTGATTCTCCCTCTGTGCCATCAAAGAATACCATGTTGCTCAAGGATGGAAAGGATGGATGCTTATTCCATTAAGACTGCTACTGTGTGGCCCCTCTTTGGGACCTGCTTACACAGTCACCGACTGGGGAAACTGAACCAGTCTCTCCATTTTACTTGTAGGAGAACCAAGGGCCAGAGGAGAAGTGAAAACTCTCAAGGCCACACAGCCAGCTGGGCAGAGAATTTCAATTCCTGCCTTCTAGTCCAGTACTCTTCCCCACACCGTCTCCCAAATGGGACTCCTAGTCTGATCCCTCTTCTTAATTCACTGGACTCTGCCCCCCCAGGATTCTCAATGGCGTCCAAAAAGTAAACCCTTCCTCATCAGCGTGTGAGCTCCATGAGGCCAGGGGTCACGTCTGCCTTATTCACTGCTGGGTCTTCAGTGTCCTGGCCCATGAGATACACCCAGCTGGTGCTTCGTAATGAATGGATGAGAGATGGAGTGAAATCTCAGCTGGAGGTTCAGAAGGTCATGCTCCTGGGGGGATGGAGAGGGGCAGTCCTAGTGCATAAGAGGACAGGCTCTGGGGTCTTACAGAGCTGGGTTCGAATCTCATTTGCTATCTGAGAGCTTTGGACACATTACTTAACCTCTCTGAGCTTCGATTTCTGCATTAGCAGAATGGCAATCAGAAGAACACTCACCGGATAGTTTTTGTCTTGACTGAATGTTATAATATACGTCCAGTGCTTAGCACAGGGGCTGACACTAAGCAAGAAGGTGCTCCATAAATGTCAGCTGCCTTTATGAGAATCGTCATCATTATTATTATGCTCACTTGGACCTGGGTTTCCTTCTATGCTTGTTAAAAGGAACTGACCACAGAGCTCCTTCATCCCTCGCTTTTGGGCCTATTACTGGAGCTGTCAGCCATTCCTGTCAATCACCCAACACTGGCCTCCTCAGCCCCACCCGATGGGCAGGGCCTCCCTGTATTTCATGGGAGGAGCCTACTCTTTAGCCGGGTGGGATCCTGGGTGATTTTAAGATCCTTCTTTTTGTTTAGCTCTATTTCTTCAACGTTCTACAATAACCATGTATTACCTGAACAGCAAGAAAAAAGAAAACTCAAACAAGATAAGAAAAGCATACTAGGGACATGTCCCTGCCTGCTGCTCTCTTCCTACTCTGGAAGGGATTGGGCAAGGACACACTTTAGCTTCCTTTTTTACTATCAAGTTATAATTAACAAAAATTATCATTCTTTACAATTCTTCACCCATGCTCAGCATTTTTTCATGCTCCAGACTGCGCTCACTTCTGTGAAATTGCATAAGAACTTTTTAAAACCAGCTGGTAAGGGAGGCAGGAACGATCAACCCATTGATAAATTGAGAAAACTGAAGCCCAGAGCGGGGAAGTCAGAGGGAGTACGTCAGTTGCACAAAGCTACACAACTGGTCAGAAAAGAAAGAGGGCTTCACCTCAGGCATTTTGGTGCTAAAACCAGTGTTCCTTCCTCTGCACCATGTGGGTGGGTGGGTGGAGTGGGACGAGGGTGCTAATAAGGAGGAGGCTGGAGGGGGAGAAGCACATCCTGGGATGTCTGCAGGGAGGGGGTCAGTGGACCCAGAAAAGGGCCGGGTCATGAGCTCCCTCTGCTTTTGGTTGGAAAGGCTGCTTAGGAGCTGTGGGTTTTGGGGAGTGCTGAGGATGGCCCCTGCCCTGTCCTTGCTCTGTGGTGTCCTTGGAGTCTGGTAATAGGCTCAGCATCCCTCCCCCAAGTCTTGTTTGCTGTGTCATACCAGTTTCTCAGCCTCCCAGGTGTCCATGACCACCAGCGTGGTGTCCTCTCCATCCACTGTGAGGGTCCTCTCGTACACATCTTCTGCAACCGAGGAAAGAGCCGGAGCTCAGAGAGGTCTGGGGAGGGTGTGGGTACCTCCAACGCCCGCTTCTGGTCACAGTGCCCCCTCCACTTCTCCTTGAAGTGCTTACCACACTTGTCTGATGCTTGTCTCTCCTGATAGGTCAAGACAGAAGCTCCACGAGGAGCCCATGTCTCCCCAGCTACCAGTACAGTACCTGGCACATAGTAGGTGCTGAAAAAGCTATTGTTGGTGTGGTGGATTGAATGGATGTGGGCTGATGGGGTTGAAGCTGGGCTGGGGATTCTCCCAGTCCTGCTCTGTGCCTGGCTTAGTGTATGCTTCAGGCAGGTCACATTACCCTCTCTGAGCCTCAGTCTCCCCATCCGTCACACATACAGGGGTACACATGGATGCCTCTCATATGGGTTCTCACTCTCAGAGGGCTCAAGGCTGGGGCCTGACCAGAGTGTCCCCACCTTCTCTCTGCTTTTAACCAACCCCCTTCCCCATTCATCTTTTGCCCTTTCAGCCAGTCCTGCAGGAATCCATCTTCACTTCCTCTCTCCTGTCCCTGTTCCCCATCATTGCTGGAGCCCCTGGCCCTCTCAGCTCACTGCCTCTTTTGGGAGTAAAGGAACCCAGAGCCCAGTTCTTGGAGTCTGGGAGTCTATTCTGGGCAGGATCTTACTTTTGCTGCAGATCCTGGTGGCCGTGGATGGGACTGGGAGGACCTGAGAGTCAGGGGGAGCTGGGGCTGGCAGTTTCTGAGCTGGGTGGAAGTCCACCATTTCTCTACTCTCAGAACTGCTTTCCTTACCACATGGAAATGAATCATACACCTCTCATCCATGAGAAATTGGCAGAATTCTCATTCGCTATTCAAAGAATTTCCCTCCCGTCGACCATTGTGCAGGCTGCACAACTCTAGGAGGGCACTGTTCACTCCACAGCACCTCTTAGCATCGAGCAGTGCATGCGTTGTACAACTGTTCTTGGCAGCCTTGTGACCCTGATGACAGTGCTTTTTATGCCTCTGGCCACATCCCAGCTCAGCCCACAGGGTCCCTACCTCCCAGCTGTTCATGGAGGTCCCGCTCTTGCTTCCCTGCAAAGAGGCTGGCCAGGCTGGTCTTCCCTACGCCAGGATCTCCAAGCAGTACCACGCGGTAGAGGGCCTCCCAGGAGCCTTCAGAGTCGCTGGATTCAGAGGACCAACCGTTGGGGGCAGGTGAAGGTTTCCGGGTGGGAGGGTTGAGGGAGGCTGACTGGCCCAGCCGGGGATGCTGGGATTGCGTGGAGGGCGCTGCGCACAGGAGGCCAGGCTGGTGGCCCCGGGGGGACAGGGGCAGAGGAGTGCTGGCTCGACGATGCAGGGGGGTCTTTGCTTCTTGCTGAGTGTTTAGTGTCATCCTTGGGAGGGGGACTTGGCTCCTTCCTTCCTTCTGTGAGCAAGAAGGGAGAATGGGCGGTGAGCCGGGTGCTTTGAGCCCCCCTTCTTCTGTAGAGTCCTGACAGCTGCTGAGATGGCCTCCTCCAGAGCCCCCTCTTGAGTTCACATGGGAGGAGGAGGAGTCTGGGCTCCTTGGGGTGCGGGCTTTCTGGCTTCAGGCCGAGGGTATACCTGGGCCAGGCTGGGAGGAGTGAGTGTGCGAGCTGTGAACGCACACATGCATGCACACCCAGAGGCCATTTCCTATGCCTTGAGGATGACCCACTCCCCATGACACAGTCAGGCAGAGAGGCAGCAGTGAGGCGGGACGTCCACACAAGCACGCACACACTTGTGTACACAGACCTGCCCTTCCCATTCAGAACATTGCCGTCCATGCTCTGAAAGGCGCCTGAATTGCCCCCTCCTCCCCTTCCCCACAGGACTCTTCACCATGATTCAGGGTTGGGGGGTACAGAGGAGAGTTGAGGGCCCCTCAACTTGCTCACTTCCACTGCCCCATCTCACGAGGGCTGAGGAAAAGGCAGGAGGGGGTGGGCTGGTACTCCGAAGGGCGAGGGGGATCTGGGGGTTCCCTCTGGCTGAAACCGGAGCGCTCTGGTGCCATGGGAACGGCGTGTCTGGCCCGCCCTTTACGTGAAAAATTCAGGAGAGGTTGGCGCGACGGCCTCCAGCTGCTGTTGGGGAGCGGGGCTTCGAGACAGCCGGGCCCCAGGTTTGGAGACAGGACAGGGTCCTGGCGGGGGTGGGGGCTGGGAGGAGAAGACCCAGAGGGCCCGGGAGCGGATATGTCATTCCCCGAGTCTGAGTCCGAGCTCACCCAGCCCGGGGTCCTGGGTGCGAATCCCCCGGTCCCGGGAGGGTTCCCTGTCCGAGACTCCCCAACCCTCGGGGCCCCAGGTCGGAGGACCCTCACCCCCGGGAGGCGGGTTCGAGGCCTCCCTCGCCCCTGCCTACGCCGCAGAACCCCCCCACGCAGGCGCCTGGCGAACTCCGCTCCAACTTGACTAAGTTGGCGGCGGGCTGCGCCGGCCTTTACCTCGCCGTGGGGAGGGGTCCAGGGTCCCCGGCCGCCGCAGCCGCCGGCCGCTCCAGGCTGTACCACCGCCGCGGCGCGCAGCCCCTCGGGCGGTCCCGCCCCGTCGCTCCGGCGGGGGAGGAGCCGCGACCCCGCCCCGTCCAGCCCCGCCCCATTAGGGCAGCCCAGGGGTCCCCGCCCCAAGGCCTTGGCCACTGAATGACTTTTCGCAGAGCTCAGCTGACCCGCTGCCTCAAGGGCTTCGCCTGGGGTGGGAGTGGCGGTGGCGGTGTTGGGGTGGAGGGCCAGAGAGAGGAAGGATGGGGATTCTCGATTCCTGGGTCTGGTTCCCCTCTGCCTCCGCATCTGTCCACTTCAGCCATGAGGCGCACCGACTTTCTCCCTCACAAGAACCGCTTGGAAAGCTTGTTAAATATTCAGGTTCCAGCTCCCACCCTCCAGGAGAGGCAGATTCGGCAGTCCTGGGAGAAGAGTTCGGCAATCTGCGTTTTAAACAAGTGTCCAAGAGACCCTGATGCGGAGTTCATGGATCCCACTTTAGAAACTCTGCTCTGGATGGAAAATTAATTTTGGGAGGTGGCTTGAGGGGAGGAGGGAGCCCAGGAAATCTGCACTGAAGAGTTCTGAATATCTTATTTTAGCATCATTCATTCATTCATTCACCAAATTCTGGGTTAAGTACCCCTTACGCAGCTAGGGCTGGCCAGTGCCTGGAAGAATGGCTATGCCCTCTGATGAATATTTACTGAGCACTTGTGCTGTGCCTGGTATGGTATGTGCACTTTTCACCAGCTCGTTTAATCCTGACACAACACTAAGAGGAAGAGAAAACTTACCTGGGCCTGAGACTCAGGTCTCTGCTTCTCAGCCCATTGTCCCTTTCTATCTTGGCCCATGACTTTTTTTTAAATAGCTTCCCAGGCCTAGAGGAGGAGGAAAGAGACACTATGATCTCGGTATAGGAGAGAAGTTGGCTGTAGGGAACTGGTGGTTTTGGCCTTCCGTGGGGCCAGGATCCAGTCTCTTTGAGGAGGGTGCTTCCTTTTCAGTCATGAGGGACTGGGGCCAGTATGTTTATGGGGCCCGCAGAGACCGGGCTGTACCTGTGGGTGGGGCTCCTTGTCATGGGTGAGGGGGTCCAGGTGTCCGGCCCAGAGCACTCCCACAGCAGCCTGGTGGACTAGCTCAGCCCCCGCAGGGCTCTGGGCAGACACTGAACCCCCTCATGCCTGGCTTCCTCCTGAGATTTGGCCCTCCAAGCTTCCCCTTCCCACCTACAAGATGGGCTGCGAGTGGTTCGCTGTTGTACGTTGTCCGGGAGGGAGGCATCGTAGTTTAGAAGTCCCAGCTCTGCAGCTCAGTGGCTGTATGGCCTTAGTCAAATCACCTCCCTTCTCCGGGATTCAGTTTCTCTGTTTAAAACTGAAATCTGAACAGGTTACACCCTTGCTACAAAACTTACAGTTGTCTGCAATACAAAAGCCTGAACTTGACCTTCAAGGCCCATGGCGCTCTGGCTCCTTTCCTCTGCAGGGTCATTTTCAATCTCTCCTCCCAACAAATCCTTTGCTCTGGTTACGCCCCACTCCTTCAGGCACATTCTATTCCTTCTGTCTGGAACACCCTTTCCTCTACTCATCTTTCAAGATGCGGCTCAGATGACTGTGTAGCAGACGCTGTTCTAAGCTCTGTACACAAATTCTCTCAGTGGTCCTCAGACTTTAGCGGTGCAATAGCATCTCTTGGAGGATTTGTTAAACCGCAGCTGGCTGGGACCCACGCCTAGAGCTTTGATTTTGTAGGTTTGGGTAGAGCTTGATAATTTGCATTTCTAACAAGCCCCAGGGTTTGTAGCTGCTTGCTGCTCTGTGTCCTACACTTTGAGAACCACTGTATTATTTCGTTTAATCTTTAAATGTGCTAGGCAGCCATTACGCTCTATGAGGTAGGTACTATTACTCTTCTCATTTTCTGAATAGGCCTAAATATGTGCCTGTTTGAACAGGTTTCTGGTCCCATCTCCTGGGCATCAGGAAGGGAAACCTCCATGTATTTAGCTTTGCAAGGGGGGCTTGTCATCATTTCCTAGATGACAGCCTGGGGCTCAGAGAGGCTGAGTGACTTGCTCAAGGTATCACAGCGATCAGGGGGAGATGCTGGCATTGAACCAGGTCTCTCTGAAGCCAAGGCTTTCCCTACCCTCTCAGGTGGGGAAGATGTCCAGTTTCTGACCCAGGCATTGCTTCAGGAAATCCTGTCCCCGGCTTCAGAGCTCAGTAACCTCCAGAGGGTATGGCTGACCAGTTCCCCATGTCGTTGGCTGAGATCCAGCTGTAGCCTTGGGCCCACAAGGCCTCAGACTCCCACCTAGGTCTCCTGCTGCCTACACTCCTGCCTGGATCTGTAGCCCAATAAAGGCTGGGCCGCAGGCAGCAGGCTCAGGTCGCTTGGCTCGTCTCCTCTTGTGTTCTCCCCTGTGGCCTCCCCAGGAGCCCTGTGGCCATGACACAGCTGCTTCTGCTCATTGTGGCTCTCCTGGTCCTGGGTCATGTGCCGCCAGGTAACATCGCCTGTGTGTGTGAGTGTGTGTGTGTAGAAAGGAGGACTGGCTCTCAGGGCCTGGGGACAGAGGGGGCCTGGGCCAGTGCTGACGTTCTGGCCCCACCGCTGACTTGCTGGGCAGCTTAGACTGACTTGCTAAAGCAGCCCGCCCCTCAGTTTCCTAATCTTTAAGATGAGATTCACTCCACAAATATTCACTGGAAAAATATTTCCTGTGTGCCAGGCACTATTACAACTGCTGGAGACCCAGGAGAGACAGAAAACAAGGTTCTTGCCTTTGCAGAGCTGATGTGTTAGTCAGTGGTGACAAAAAATAACCAAATAAACATATAATGTGTCAGATGGTGATAAGTGTTAAGAAGAATAAAAGCAGAACTAGGGGTTCGTGTGACGTATGCTTGTGGGGATGATGGGCGAGCTGATGGGGATGGTCAAGGAAGGCCTCTGATAAGCTTTTTTTTTTTAAGTTTTTATTTTGGAAAGTTTGAAATTTACGTGAAAGCAGAGAAAATAATATAAGGCACAAAGCAAGTTTTTAAAAAACTTTTTAGGGGCCAGCCCGTGGCTGAGTTGTTAAGTTCGTGTGCTCTGCTTCGGTGGCCCAGGGTTTCACTGTTCGGATCCTGCGTGCAGACATGGCACCGCTCATCCTGCTATGCTGAGGCGGCGTCTCACACAGCACAACCAGAGGGACCTACAACTAGAATTTACAACTATGTACTGGGGGGCTTTGGGGAGAAGAAGAAGGGGGAAAAAAAAAAGAAGATTGGCAAAGAAGTTAGCTCAGGTGCCAATCTAAACAAAAAAAGACTTTTTATTATGGAAAAATATAAACTCATGCAAAACCAGAGAATAATGTAATGATGTGAGTTTTTAAAAGGAATCTTTTTATTTTAGAAAATTTCAAACATGAATAAAAAAATAGTACAAAAACCCTTATGTATCCATCCCCCAACCTCAACAATTATCAACTTGAACCAATCCTTTTTTCTTTTTCACCTGCCCCTTGTCCCCAGTGAACTATTGTGAAGTATGGTCATGTGCCACATAAGGACGTTTTGGTTAATGATGGATTCATGTACGACTATGGGCCCATAAGATCAGTACCATATAGTTTAGGTGTGTCATATAGCCTAGGATGTTAGGCTATACCGTCTTTGTTTGTGTAAGTACACTCTATGATGTTTGCACAATAACGAAATTACCTAGCAATTCATTTCTCAGAACATATCCCTGTTGTTAAGCAACGCATGACTGTAGTCTCAGATGTCTTCTAACTTTCTGTAAGGAAGGTTTGAGCAGAGATGTGATGACAGAATACAAAGAAGATTGTTGCAGGCAGAGGGAGCGGCAAGGACAAAGGAGGCGGGAGGGTGACAGGTGTGTTTGAGGAGCAATGAGGAGGCCAGTGTGGCTGGAGTGGGGGGCATGGGGAGACGAGTGGAGGGAGAGGAAGTCAAAGGTATGAGGAGAGGACAGCGGATGGTGTAGGAGAAAACGTAACAATTTCTGTATCTCGGGGTTGTTGGAAGGTTGAAATGTGATGACGTGTTAAGAGGAGTTATTATAGGAACTGCCCTCACCTGGGCGTCAGGGCCTTGGGTTTAGGTAGATCCACCACTTACTGGTTAGGAGAAGCTGGATAAGTCCTTTTCCTTCTTTCTTTGTAAAATGAGAGGGTTGACCTGAATGAGCACTGGTTGTTCCAACTCTCTAAGTTGTCATTCTGATAATCTCCCTTTCCATTTATTGAGTATTTACTACGTGTTCAGGCAATGTGCTCTAGTGATTAAATGCTCTACACAGCCCTCTGAAAGAGACTGGTCCAGATGAAGAATCGGAGGCCAAGGTCATTCAGCTGGGAAACAGCAGAGCTGGGATTCGGACCCAGGCGGTCTGAGCTGGGTTCGCACCACACCGTTAACCGTTATACTACACACCGTCTTCAGAGTGTGGATTCTTTGCCTCGTAGAGATTTTGAGGCCAGCTCTGTATCATTCTAAGATTCCCAGCCTTGGCAGGATGGAAGGATGGGCCGGTTGGCAGGGCTGAATAACACCCATGGGTTGGCCTGGGGTATCGTGAGGATTCTGTGGGGTATCTTAATCCAGGGAGAGGCAGAGGAGCCTTTCCCCTGTACCTCCCAGTCAGCCCCCGTTCTTCTGAGTTGCCAGGTCACCTGTCTAGAAACATCAATGTAACAGACAGGCCTGTCTAAGCGATCCTCCTCGCCCCTCACTTGGCCACATCTGCCCTGACGGCCATCACAGCACCCTGATCGTTTCCTTCAGCGTGTTTACCACTCTACTTATTGTATTTATTTGCTTGGGTTTTAACTGCCTTCCCTGCCGGGAGCTCCTTGAGGGCATGGACCATGCCATCTTGTTCATTGTGGTACCCCTAATGCCCCATGTTTGTTGAATGAATAAATAAAGGAGATGCCCCACTGCATGCTATGATCAAAGACGCTTGGAGGGGGTGCAGGACCTATTCCCCCAAAGCCTTGCCTTTTCCATGCCCATGGTTGGAAATTCCTCCACTAAACCCTAACATTAACAGGTCCCTCTGTGTGTGAGGCAGTTTGTATAATGGTTACGAGTGGGGACCCTGGAGCTGGATTGCCTAGGTTTGAATCCTGGCTCTGCTCCTTAATGGCTATGTGACCATGAGCAAAGTTGTTAGCCTTTCTGTGCCTCAGTTTCCTTGGCTGTATACAGGGATTGTAATAAGACCAACTATAATCGGATAGTGTTGTTATGAAAAGTGCTTAGAGTATATCTGGGATGTGAGTTAACCTGGACAAGAAATTAGTCTCTAACTTGTAACCAGTGGTCTAACTTGCCCCTGTGGGCTAACCTGGACTGAGATCTGTGGTCTAAATTGTTATTGGTTGTCTCATCTATGAGTAGTGGTCTAGCCTGTTATCTCTAGTCTAACTTTTGCCCTGTGGTCAGAGCTCATGTCCCATGGCCTAACTTATGACCTCTGGGCTGCTCTATGACCTGTCATCTAACAGATGACCAGAGAGCTCACTGGTGACTTGTGATCTAACCTGGGCCCTGTGGCCTAACTTGTGGTCTGTGGTCTAAACTGGGGCTTGTGGCCTAACCCTTGATCTGTGGTTAAATCTGTGACCAGTGGTCTCAACTGGAACCCCTGGGCTGCTCTGTATCCTGTGGTCCAACAAAAGCCCAGAGAGCTAACCTGTGACCAATGGTCTAACCTGTGACTTGTGGCCTAACCCTTGATCTGTGGTCAAAACTGTGAACAGTGGTCTAACCCACAACCCCTGGGCTGCTCTGTGACCTCTGATCTTCCTCTGCATAGGGAGAAGTGAATTCAAACGGTGCTGGAAGGGCCAAGGGGCCTGCCGGACTTACTGCACGAGGCAAGAGACCTACATGCATCTGTGCCCAGATGGCTCCCTGTGCTGTCTCCCCTACGGACTCAAGGCTCCGGCGGCCCCCAAGCCTGAATCTGTGTAGCCGGTTCTGGGGCTGGCACCCTTGCTCTCTAATAAAACACATGCTGCCGACTGTCTCCTCTTGCTGCTCGCTCACTGCCCAGCCACCCCCGGGGCCAGGATTTTTCTACATTCCTTTGTCTCCTATTTTAGCATTTCAAGAGTCTGCCCAGGTGGAAAGGACCATAAGGATTTTATGAAAGTGAAGTTTTCGTGTAAGTAGGGAGGGGTGATAGAGGAAAAGTCTGCTTCTTTCAGGCCCAAGGAACTGTGGGGACAGCAAGGCAGGGGGAAAACACAAGCAGAGTCCGCGAGGTAGCTTGACAGACATGCATTCTAATTACCCTGTATTGGGATTGTGCTTGGCTGAAAAAATAGGAAACTCAACTTGCAGAGGCTTATTTCTCTCACATAAAAAGATATCTGGGGGCTGGCCCGGTAGCACAGCGGTTAAGTACGCACATTCTGCTTCAGCAGCCCAGGGTTCACGGGTTCGGATCCTGCGGGTGGACATGGCACCGCTTGGCACACCATGCTGTGGTAGGCGTCCCACACATAAAGTGGAGGAAGATGGGCATGGATGTTAGCTCATGGCCAGGCTTCCTCAGCAAAAAGAGGAGGATTGGCAGCAGTTAGCTCAGGGAGGTAGGCAGCAACCACATCAGGCAAGCATCTCTGGGATCCTCTTGGGTCGCATATAGCTACCAAAACTTTAGGCTTTATGTCATTATTAGAGGGAGGGGTGGAGGGAGAGGTTCCCCCTCTTTCAATGTTCTTGGAGCAGCGGGGAGGGTTGGCATGGGCTAGTTTCTCACTTTTACCTGGAAAGCAAAAGCTTTCCCTGGAACCCCCCTCAGCAGACTTCTGCTTACTTCTCAAAGGACCAGAACAGTGTCACGTGGCTATTGATGTAAGGGAGGCTGGGAAAAAAGTATTTGGCTGTTCTCGCCTCTATAGTAGACTTGAGCTCGGGATAAAGGGAGCTGGAGAAGACCCTTAGTGTTGGTCCACCCTCTCCCTGGGGGTAAGCCCCGAAAGGGGCAGGTGTTTTGGATAAGTTGAGGGGAATGCCCAGGGCAGAGGGGCTCTTGTCCACTGTCCTTTGAGAATTTTCAGAGAATGTCAGGGTAGCCTTGGAGTAAGAGAAAGGACTCTGCGTGACCAGTCTAAGAAAGAAGTGGTGAAGTTCAAAATACTCAGCATCAGAAAGGATGCTGAGCCTGGGGCTGGAGCAGTCTTGGAGGCTACCTGCTGTGCTAGGTGGGAATCCTTTGGTTTCTGGTGTGGGAGGGACCTGGGATATGCCAGAGGCAGCTGGAGTGGAGGAGGGGATACCCAGGGGACTTGGGCAGCAGCTCTTTACTAACTGGGGGGAAACACTGAATTATTTTCATAACACAGCATACCACCTGAGTCTCAGTCCTCCTTCTGTGCCTCCCTTAGTTTTTGGGTGGTCTAAACATTGAACTAATGGCCAGTGGGCCTGTTTTAGAACCTAATTTGGTGGGGGCAAGGTGGGCTCGGTGTCTGGAGTCTAGAAAGAGGACAAGATAAAAACCCTCGAGATGGCCACAGAACCACAGAGAGCTGACATGACACTGGGCTTCAGTGAGTCTGCAGGAGGCCACACCAGTTCATCAGCAACCAGCCTTAGCTGGAAGCCAGTGGATGTTCTCAGTGACAGGCCCAAGCCACTCAGCTCCCAGCAGATGCCAGCAAGCACTGGACCATTGAGTCTCCCCACCCTTATCTCAGCCATCGTATTTGGGAGGAGCAGGGAGAGGAGAGGAGGAATCTGAAAGCTTGAGCAATTATACAAAAGAGACCAAGTCTCTCTGAACTCAAGAAATCTCAAGAGAATATTTAAATTGTTGAATTAGACCAAGTTTTGAACTGGATTGAACTAAATTTAGTTCGGCACTCCGACCCCTCCCCCCTCAGTTGATTTACAAAGAGTAAAGAAGCTCTGTTTTCCTTGCATAGTCTAAGGGGTAGTGGGAGGGAATTTGTGACCTTGTTGCAGAAGATGGTGGTGATTTCAGGAGCGAGGAGTCAGACAGACTCAAGTTCATATCCCAGCTCTGCCACGTGCAGGCCACCGGCCACGTGATGAGAGCAAGTCACCTCCGCTGTCTGATGTCAGGATCCTTCTCTGCAGAAAGGGCATAATGACAGCTCTTAAGAGGGTAGCTGTGGGATCAAATGAGATGACCCGGCACTGTATAAGTGCTTAGTCAATGAAAGCTGCTGTAATTGCCAGCACTTCTCCTGAGCAGGAAGCACGCAACTGGACTTCTCCACATAATTTCAGTCTTACAGAACATCTGCAAGACCGATACAAAGAATTCCCATCGATCCTTCACCCAGGTTTTCCAAATATTAATATTTTACTACTTTAACCTTATCATTTCCTCTGTCTGTGTGTGTGCATATATATAACTATATATAAATTTAGTAATATATTTATAGTTATATATACATCTCAGACGATGATCCTTTATACCTAAATACTTCAGTGGATTTTTCCTAAAAACAAAAGCATTTTCTTATACCACCACAGTGCAGCAATAAAAATCAGGACTTAACATTGACAAATTCTATTGTCTAATCTTCAGATTAGCAAAAGAAAATCCGTGGATCAGGCATTACAGTCATTTGTTATGTTTCTTTGATCCCTTCTAATCCAGAACTGCTCAGTCCTTCATGACACTGACGTTTTTGGAGAGTGCAGGCCAGTTGTTTGGTGGAGTGTCCTTCAGTTTGAGTTTGTCTGATGTTTCCTCGTGACTGGATTCAGCTTAGGCCTTTTTTTGGCGGGAACACTACAGACGCGAGGCGGTGTGGCCCTCAGTGCATCATGGCAGAGGCAGCCACTGGCCTTCTGAGGGCTGAACCAAGACAAAACAGACGAGATGGTTTTCTGAAGCTTAAACCTCACAGGTGCAGGGCTGTCTCCCGCCCAGTGTCCTAACAGACCCTCATCGAAGCCTATATCCAACCTCCCGGGGCATAAGGATGCACCTAACAATCCCAGGAGACAAGGCAATTCTAGGGAGGGAGGTTCTCAAGATGAGGCTCCCGAGCCTGGAAAGGAAAGGGGCTTGTCCAAGGCCGTGCAGCTGCCAAGGCCCAGAGCCAAGACTGGACTTAAATCTTTGGACCTCAAGTCAAGGCTATTTCCAGAGTAGAACAATAGCCACACGTGGGTAGGACAGGCTAGTGTGAAGGGGGAGCTTTGTGAGGAAGGGAGCTCCCTGGCACCGGAGGTATGCAAGGTGAGCCGGGTGGGTGGGGGAAGCCAGAGGAGGGGTTTTTGCTCTGCATGGGTGCTCAGAAATCCTATTCAGAGCACAGACCCTCGCCAAAGAGTCACTGAATGGCTGAGCTTATGAGGATAATAGAATCAGCCTTTAGTAGGTGCCGACTGCTCGCTTCATTCTCCCAGTCGTATGACGTTATCATCCCCTCCTTTTCTGTAAGGCAACTAGAAGCGCTTAGTTAAGTGAGCTGCGCAGGTCACATGCCCAGTAAGCTGGGACTCCACCCCTGTCCTCTGGCACCTCATTTTGTCTTCCAGACTCACCCTTATTTGTACTTTTAAAATAACATTTTTTTTTCCTACTTGTAGAAGTAATAATATGATCACCTGTGAAAACTTCGAAAACAGAAGCACAAACAAGAAAGCAAAATCCTCAGTGTTTTCACTCCACACAAATACCCACAAATAAAACAGGACGCAAAACGTGACTTACAAATGAAATGGATCACACCATACATATTTTTTTGCGTCCTTTTTTTTTTACTTATTGAAGATCATGAACATTTCCTAGTCTTCCAAAACAAGATTTTTAGCACTAAAATGCTTCCTGAAATTTCTTTAAAAATTTCCAATTTTTATTACTTGAGTTATACGATTAGAACACATTGTGGAAAAATAAAACATGGATGAGCTTCAAAATATTCAATATTCTTTCAAAAGCCCTGTTAGCTTTTGGTACATATTTTGTCAGGATGGAGATAAAAAAAGTTATATATATTAAAAAAGTTATATATATATTTTAAAGAGATTGCAAACCAGTGTGGGTGTATATATAATATATATTATATTCATATATATATATGCGTTTTCACATGCATCAGGCATTCTTCTATTAGAGTATGGATTAGGGGCATTTCTCATTCTGCTGATCTGGTGGATCCCCTTGGGCTTACAAGGAAAGAAGAGAACAAGGTTACATGAGGGATCTTGTAGGAGTTCAGGGTATGATTTGGTGACTCCCCACACCCTCCCACCCTGGGTTTTCAATGGCAGAGTGTTGAGTGGAATTGCTTCTTGTGCCAGGGCTACACTGAAATCTGAGAGCCAGGCAACAATCGCATATGGCCCAAATTACTCTTTTTTTTGTGAGGAATATTGGCCATGAGCTAACATCTGTTGCCAATCTCCCTCTTTTTGCTTGAGGAAGACTATCCCTGAGCTAATACCTGTGCCAATCTTCCTCTATTTTGGGTGTGGCATGCTGCCACAGATGGCTTGACCAGCAGTGTGTAGGTCCACGCCCATGAACTGTGGGCCACTGATGCCGCGAAGCGCGCGAACTTAACCACTACTGCCACCGGGCTGGCCCCCTAAATCACTCTCAAAAATGCCTTAGGAAGGTGCCTTTCTGGAGCCTGCCATACACAGCAAGCTTCCCACCGTCAATGGAACACATCATGTTTGCTGATTACACCAAAGAAAGTAATTGGTTATGTTTAGGGGCCGTTTTTACGAAAAACAATTCTCTCTCCACAGTGGAATCACACAACACAGTGTGATGCCTTCATTGCCAGGTGCTTTCCCGGCCGGGGAATCGAGACAATCCCCTCACCCACTCACCCAGGCACTGGATCAAGGGGGGTTCCTCCGGCTTACTTGGACTGCTATTGCTCATATTTGCAATACATATACCTGAGAAAGGCCTCATTTCCAGAATGTGTAAAGAACTCCCACAATTCAATAAGAAAAAGACAATCTACTAATAGAGTGGGTGAATATTTAAGCAGACAGTTTACAAAGGAAGGTATACAAATGGCCCATAAGCCTGTGAAAAGATGCTCAGTATCATTAATCACCAGGGAGATGCAAATTAAAACCACAATGAGATACCGTTACACATCCAGCAGAATGATTAAAATAAGAAAGGCTGCCCCCGGTGAGTGTTGCTGAGGACGTGGAGCAGCTGGAACGCTGATACATTGCTGATGCGAATGTAACGTGGACAAGCACTTTGGAAAAACATTTGCAGAGTTACTTATAAAATTAGATGGAAATGTGTACGTACAAAGACTTCTCTATCAATGTTCACAGCAGCTTTATTTATATTATCCCATAACTGAAAACAACCCAAACGTCCAAATGGACGGATAAATTGAGTTACATCCATACGGAACAATATTACTCAATGAACAACAGTAACAATTTACTGGTATACACAACAAGAATTAATCTCAAAAACATGTTAAGCAAAAGAAGCCAGAAACAAAGGCACACATGCTAAATGATTCCATTTATATGAAGTTTCAGAAAGGCAACACTAAACTGATTTTAAAAGACAGAAAATAGTTGAGAAAAAACCCTGAAAAAGCTCATTTCTCCATATGTCTCTTTTTTTTTCTGAGCACATGCAGTTGAATTTGGGTAAGTTATCTGTGCTTATGATGCAGGTCCTTTTGTCTCACAAAGAATAGACCATCCAAGGAGAGAGGACTCTAAGGGCAAGATCAAGATTCTCAAAGGGGTGATACTGCCCTCTAGGGGTTATTTTTGGAAATTACTGGGGAATTTTCTTTTCTTTTTTTGGCGAGGAAGATTGAGCCCAAGCTAACATCTGTTGCCAATCTTCCTCTTTTTGCTTGAGGAAGATTGGCCCTGAGCTAACATCTGTGCCAATCTTCCTCTATTTTATATGTGGGTTGCCACCAGAGCATGGCTGACAGTGGTATATGTCCCTGCCAGGGATCCGAATCTGCAAACCTTGGCCACCAAAGGGGAGCACGCCGGACTTAACCACTACGCCACTGGGTGGGGCCCTGGGGGCATTTTTTTTTTGAGGAAGACTAGCCCTGAGCTAACATCTGTGCCCATCTTCCTCCACTTTATATGTTGGATGCCTGCCACAGCATGGCTTGACAAGTGGTGCCATGTCCACATCCAGGATCTGACCTGGTGAACCCTGGGCCGCCGAAGTGGAACGTGCGATGTTAACCGCTGTGCCACTGGGCCAGCTGGGGGCATTTTTGATTGTCAAAATTAATGAGGTCCCTACTGGAATTTAGTGAGTTGGGGAAGGGGGATGCCTGATGGAATGCAATGTGTGTGACTGTCCTGGAAAATGAAGTATTGACTTGTTTCCCAAACAAAATTCCAATGTCCTGCCAGACATTTACGTAGATGAAACCCATTTGTAACTCTCTAAGCCCGGAACCTAAGGCTGTTTTGCAAGCGTTTCTTGGATATTGAATTTTCCTGGAATGAAAGTACTGTGTAGATCAAGGGATGATTATATCTTGTTTTGGTTAGAGCTTTACCCAAGCTGTTCACCATTTTGGAAAGTCAGGACACAGGTAGTGAACACTTTGGGTCGGATTTGAATTGCACGTGTAGTACACCCATTTGAGCCTGCGTTTGAAGCTATTATGCTCATGCTATGTATAGGTACAAGATCTGACTATTTCATCGTGTCTTTAAGGGGACTTACACATCAAAATACATATTGTTATAAAATGGTTTCTTTTCTCCTTCTTTGTATTATACTTAGGGCTTAATTTAATTTTTCTTGAAATTATGTGAGTTACAATATTTATGAATTTTAAAGTTTTTTTTTTTTTGGTGAGGAAGATTGGTCCTGAGCTAACATCTGTTGCCAATCTTCCTCTTTTTTTTCTCCCTCCGCAAAGCCCCAGTATGTAGTTGTATATCCTAGTTGTAGGTCATTCTAGTTCTTCTATGTGGGATGCCACCATTGCATGGCTTGATGAGCAGTGCATGTCTGCACCCAGGCTCTGAACCAGTGAATCCTGGGTTGCTGAAGCGGAGTGTGCAAACTTAACCACTTGGTCACAGGGCCGGCTACTGAATTTTATTTTAGAACAGAAAAGGGGCATTGCAAATATTTATTATAAAAAGGAGCATTGGGTCTCATAGGACCTGGTGAATGTCAAGCTCTCACCAACAGATTAGTGGGACCTCATGAGGGGATGGAGATAGAGGCCGTCCACTACCTCAGAATTCCACCAAAAAGCCCACATTGCATTGATGTTCATTTCCTTCTAAGCAGAGGGCCTCAGTGTTTCACGGGGAGAAGGGCAGACATACTCCTCCCTAGAAATTTATTGCAAAGATACATGGAAATGTGAATACATGGGACTCTGTGCATGTGCCATCCATTTATACTCTTCTAGCCCTGCTCACAGCCTTGGCTGAAGCGATAGCCATATGCAGACAAGGAGGCCCTTCTCCCTCATGCCCCAGACACAGTTGATTGGTGAGCACCTCCCCAAGTGAAGCCAACCCCATAGGAGGACCAGCGACCTACGAGGTGGGTTGGTACAAAATGATGAACTGGATCAGTCAGATTCTCTGTTACAAGAATTTGAATTGGGAAAGACATAGAATAAAGCAGTTTACCATTGGACTTGAAGCTGAAAAGATGCCTTAGTAAAAGTAGGGTAAAGCATAATTTGAGGAAGCAGAAGCTTCGAGTAAATAGAAGCAATTGGAGGAGAGGCAGACAGTCCTCTCCTTTAACACGCAAATTGTTCCTGAACTTGGGTTTTCAATCCACACATGAAAGCGTTGCGTGGTCGGCTACACCGCCTGCCTCTCAGATCTCATCTACTATCTCTCTTCTCTTGCACAGGAAGCTTTAGCCACATGACCATTCTTTTAGTTTCTGGGACAAGCCACCTGCCCCTACAGGCCTATGCATATGCTGTTCTACCTGCAATATTCTTCTGCAAACCCCCTCCCAACTCTTTGCAAACACGATTTCTCATCTTCCAGATCCCAGGATAAGTGCCACCTCCTCAGAGAGGGTTACCCTGGTGGCTCACGGAGGTCCGCCTCCCTCATGACGGTCCTTATTCTCAATCACTATGCTCTTCATAGCCCTTGTCACCATACGTAGTTATGAATTTATTTCTTGTTTAATGCCTTTTTCCTCCACAAGTTGTAGACTCCATGATGGCAGAGCCCATGTTTGTTTTATTTATCATTGAATAACTAGAGACTAACATGGTGCCTGGCAAATAGTAGGTAGTCAAGAAATGTTTGTGATATAAATAAATGAATGTGTTTTATGGGGATTATGATTCAATAACTCTAAGACATGGTAAAAAAATCCTTAGTTTCACAACATTTTAGATGCAATTTTTCGTGGTATAGTTCCAGCATCGTGTACATGTTCATCAATTTTGCTCCAGTTCTTCCTAATTTGGACCCACAGTCCAGTGAGCATCTGATTGTGGCTAAAGATTCTCTGATTTTAGCACACCTAATGGTTTCCATTGTTATCCCAATTGTATTAAACTTATGATTTCCAAAAAAAAAAATAATAAGCTTACGATTTCCCCCTTCACATCACTAGCGTCAGCACTCTATTTTTTCCGTTTTCCATTAATTCAGCTGATATTTATTGAATATGTATGATGTATTCAATAATTCCTACCGAGGATTCAGCAGTGGACAAAATGGATAAATTCCTGCCCTTATGGGAAAAACTCTTTATTGTGTTGCCTCAGTGGAGGATCATGGCTTCTCACTTAAATTTACAGCCCCGGGGGCCCTGACTGAAGTGGAGGCCAGGTCCCTTTGAGGGAGGACTCTGTACTAATGCCACAAATATATACTGAAAATATTCCTTCAGGCCAAGGTGCCTGTGGCCATTTGCCAGGATGACTATGTATTTGGTAAAGGCAATCCTATTTCTGAGTTGACAGTAATGACTAGGGACTAGAAATGTCATGTGTCAAAGTTGGAGGATGTATGGAGGTCAGATGATACACACATTTTGGACCAAGAATATCTCACAGTTGAACAGTTGAATCCCCCTTAAGCTGTTGGTGATTCCCCCCTTCCTGAATACGTAATTAGAGTAGACATATTGGGTAGCTGGCAGAATCTTCACATTGGCTCCCTGACCAACACAGTGAGGGCTATTTTGGTGGGAAGGGACAAGTGGAGGCCACTGACACTCTCCCTGCGTACTATAGTAAAAGACCAAAAGCAATACTGTGTCCCTGGGGAATTGTTCTCAACTTATTCAGATGGCGACGCTGCAGAGAGAGAGCTGGGGGCGTAAACACCCTGACGTTACTCCCTCCCTCCTCTGAAAATCCTGCTGAGATTACTCCATTTCTTAAACCCAACTGGAGGCCAGAGGCAAGAGATGCTATTGATGCAGTCCTTCCAGGGTCAGACAGCAGGGTGAAGAAGGGTAGAGAATGGAACTGGAGGAACTAGATGGGCAAATGGAAGGTTCTCTCAGGCTCAGGAGTTGTAGCTACTTTCTGTACTTACTAATATCTGGATTAACTCACCTTCACTTTCAGCTTTTTTAAGAGTTCCAACCAATGTGTGACCAATCTCCTATATTGAATCCCTTTTTGGAGATACCTATTATGTTTTTTTTGTTCTCCTGACTGTACTCTGTCTTTAGTCAAATATTGATTCTATTTATTTATTTATTTTTTTGAGGAAGATTAGCCCTGAGCTAACATCAGCTGCTAATCCTTCCCTTTTTGCTGAGGAAGACCGGCCCTGAGCTCACATCTGTGCCCATCTTCCTCTAATTTATATGTGGGATGCCTACCACAGCATGGCTTGCCAAGTGGTGCCATGTCTGCACCCAGAATCCGAACCAGCAAATCCCAGGCCGCTGAAGCAGAATGTGTGCACTTAACTGCTGTGGCACCAGGCCAGCCCCTCTGGGCTTACAATTCTTAAAGCACTTAATGTTCATAGCTTTTACCTCTTTTTTAAAAAGCTTGATTTTTATTATATATTGAGAAAGGAAAGGAATATTTTAAAAACATATAACAGTATAAAAAACAGTAAGACAACAAACATGTCTATACCTACCATCCAGATAAAAAAATAGAATATCAGCTTTACCCCTTCCACTTAAAGTTAACCATTATCTTAAATTTGTACTTTATTGATAGTTTTGTCATCTATGTCTACTTTCCTAACAAAATATTTGTTTATGTGTGCACAATTTTGAACAAGTTCTGGAAAAAATTCTGTTAGATTTTGATTGGAATTTCACTTAATCTAGGAAACAGTGTAGAATTGACATCTTTAAGATATTGAGTGTTCTAATTTATGAACATGATATGTCTCTCTATTAATTTAGGCTTTCTACGTTGTCTTTCAATAAGGGTTTCTAATTTTCTCCATAAAATTCTTGAACATGTTTTGTTTGAAATATTCGCAGATATTGGGAAGTGCTTTTTCTTTTGGTTGTTAGCAGTTTGACTATGCTATGCTTAGATTTGATTTTCTTTGTGTCTATCCTGCTTGGCGTTCACTAAGCTTCTTGAGTCTGTGGATTTATGTCTTTCAACAACTTTGGAAAATTTTCAGCCATTATCTTTTTTTTAATTTATTTTTTATTTAAAAAAAATTTTAAATATTTTTTAATTGAGCTTATGATAGTTTACAACATTGCGAAATTACAGTTGTACATGATTATTTGTCAGTCATCTTATAGGTGCGCCCCTTCACCCTTTGTGCCCACCCCCCACCCCCCTTCCCCTTCCCCCTGGTATCAGCCATTATCTTTTAAAGATATTTTGTTTTTTCCATTCCCTCTCTCTTCTCCTTCTGAGATTCCAATTACATATGTTTTAGACCATTTGATATTGTCCCATATGTCTCTCATGCTCTGTTATGTTTGTTCTGCATTCTTTTTCGTTCTCTCTGTGCTTTGATTGTATTTCCTACTGATCTATCTTTGAATTTGCTAATCCTTTCTTCTACTATGCTCAGTCTATTGTTAAGCCCATCCAATAAGTTTTTAATTTTAGATTTTGTATTTTTCAATTTTGAATGGCCAATTTATTCTTAGAGGTTCCACTTGTGGTAGACTGATACATTGATGATCCCCAGTGAATCACGCCTTCAGTATTCATGCCCTTGTGTAGTCCTTTTCCATATTGACCCTGGGTCATGTGACTTGCTTTGGCCAATGGGGCTTGAGAAAACACAATAACAAGTTTGATAAATGCTGCATATTGGGGCTTAGCCTCTTAGACCTACCATCATTTAAGAAGCCAAGGTTAACTTCCTCGAAATGGAGAGGCTATGCGGAAAGAGCTGTAGTCATATGAGTGACCCCAGGTGAGAATATCAGAAGAACCACTCAGTTAGCACACAGAACTCTAGTTCTTATTTTAATCCACTAAGTTTTGGAGTGGTTTATAGTGCAGCAATAGAAAACTGATACACTATTTTTCTGTGTATTAGTTTAAATTATTCATCCTTTCAATCTTTTCTTCTAATTTCTTTAACATTTATAATAGTTATTTTAAAGTTGTCTATTAATTCCAACAACTGTGCCATCTTTAGGTCTGCTTCTATTGACTGTTTTTATACTTGATTATGAGTCAAATTTTCCTTTTTCTGTGCATGTCTTTTAATTAAAAAAATTTTTTTTAAAGATTTTATTTGTCCTTTTTCTCCCCAGAGCCCCCCAGTACATAGTTGTGTAGTTTTAGTTGTGGGTCCTTCTAGTTGTGGCATGTGGGATGCTGCCTCAACATGGCCTGATGAGCGGTGCCATGTCTGCATCCAGGATCCGAACCGGTGAAACCCTGGGCCACTGAAGTGGAGTGCTCAAACTTAACCACTCGGCCACGGGGCCAGCCCCTAATTTTTTTTTAATTATGTGCCAGAAATAGTATTTAAAAGAACTGTAGAGACTAGAACAGGTATTATTTTCATTCAGGGAGAGCATATTCTTTCCTCTGTTAGCCAGTTGGTACTGGTTGTTAACATACCTCTGCAGACCAAGACAACAACGTGCCCTTAGTTCTTGTTGTGTTTCCATATAGGTATGAGGAAAATCTGGAATTTCAAAGTAATGATTTATTAGATGATAATGAGGTTACAGAGATTAATACTACAACTAAAGACAGTTAGTAAGAGCACAGTAGAGTTACTGAGAACAACCTGAGTTAATCTCTGAAAATGAACACACTTATACCTTAAGCCTCCATCTTAAAAAATTCTAGAAACATAAAGATACGTAAGTATACCTTTCATTGGCTGTCAAAACAATATCACCATATATCGTGTAGATTCCAGAAAATTCTACCGCATACTTGTGAGAAAGTGAGATTGAAAAAGAGAAATAATGTCTTATTGTTATTATGAAAATAATTTTGACTTCATGGACCTCCTGAGAATTGCTGGGGGAGACTAACAGGCAAACACAGGGATCAGCCAAAGGTGTTTATTGATAGAGCTCAGGCATCCACCTAGGTGAGACCCAGGGTAGCTTCATCTGCATTTTCATGGCTTTAGGGTCCAAGGAACCCGAAGAACCGTGGGTCATCTTTTGGCTGGTACTTGGGCTTCACACAGCACATTTTACTATTTGTGCAGTAAACATAGATCCTTTCCTTCCTGGAGCATTTGTGGCGGCATTTGCCATGAAGATTCCAGCATTTTCGGGTGCCACCTGACACAAAAAAGAAAGAAGCATGGAGACAGTGTCAGTTCTAAGAAGAAGTAGGTTCTAGACTTGAAAGGTCTGTAAAAGGATTAAAATGGATGTGATAGAGGGTCCTCAATTTCCCTTGACTTTGATCCTGGCTTCTCTTCTCTTTTTCTCTTCCCCTCCCTTTCTAAAAATTGTGGTAAAATACAAATAACACAAAATTTACCAGTGTAAGCATTTTAAAAATTTCAGGGGCATTAAGTATAGTCATAATGTTGTGCAGCCATCTTCACTATCTAGTTCCAGAAATTTTTAATCACCCCAAAAGAAACCCTGCACCCCTTAAGCATTCTCATTTTCCTCTCCCCTCATCCCTGGGCAACCACCAATTTCTCCTCCTCTCTACAGATTTGCCTACTCTGGATATTTTATGCCAATGGAATCACATAATATGTGAGCTTTTGTGTCTGGCCTCTTCACTTAGCATAATGTTTCCAAGGTTCATCCATACATATATATATATATGTATATATATAGGGGCTAACGTTCCATCACTCTCTTCATAATTTTATTTTTGTTTTGTTTTATTTTTGCCAAGGCCTATCATCAAGATGGTGGTTGTACTTATGTTTTTTTTTTATTACGGAAAAATACACATAACATACATTTACCATCTTAACCATTTTTAAATGTACAGTTCAGTGGTATTAAATGCATTCACATTGTTTTGCAACCATCCATCCTCATAACTCTTTTCACCTTGTAAAACTGACACTCTGTACCCATTAAACCATAACTCCCCATTCTCCCTTCCCTCAGCCCTTGGCAACGATCAGTCCATATCGTCACCTTTTCTACCCCCAAACTTGACTAACTGACACATTACAAGGCTTTCAAAAACAGCTCTCAAAAGAACTGTTCTGACAGTTTCCGGCATGAGATGGCACCAATGGCTTCAACCAAGAGGCACAAAAATCTGGAACAGTTTCCTACTATTCCAACCACAAGTTTTGAAGGAGTTAGAGAGGAAATCTACTATTTGAGCCAAATCAGGACCCCTTTCTTCTCTTTGTTCTATAAAAACTTCAAGCCTGCTCTGACTTGGGTCTCCAGCCACTTCCTGATGTCCATCAGCTGAATAAAGCCTGTAACCTCTATTTGTGTCAGTTAAACTATTTTCTTCAGTTTGGTGCCATGACTATTCTCTGTTTCACTAATTTGTAATTAAATCTTTATTATTTCCTTCTTTCCGCTGTAGGTTTAGGCAAGGCTTATTTTGTGATTAGGAATAACCTTTCTTTGAGATTATTTTTTGACCAATATGGGGAATCAGGGAAAATTTGTGCTTCATTGGAAAATTACGCATTGCCTGGAGCAGTGGCCCTCAACTGGGACGATTTTCTCCCTTAAGGGATGTTTGGCAAGGAAATGTCTGGAGACATTTTTTGTTGTCAAAACTGATGAGCGGTGCTACTGGCAATTAGTGCGTAGAGGCCAAAGATTCTGCTAAATATCCTACAATGCACAGGACAGGCACAGCAAAGAATTATCCAGCCCAAAATATCCAGAGTGGCAAAATGTCAATAGTAGCTGACAGTGTCAATACTCTCTGGACTAGACAGATCACCAGCTTCAGAGTTATCTGATTCTGATTCTGTGGGAGTTACTTTACAACTCTATGAGCTCTTGATAAATGATAGTAATGCAAAAATAATTATTTCTCTCTATATGCAAGTATATTCTGTTCCTTAGAGGTTCAATTGACTCCTCTCTTCCCCTGGCCCATGGAAAAAGAGAGCCATTTTCTGTCTATTGGTAAATTTATTTCAACATTCTTTTGCTCCATATATACATTTGTCCTTTGAACCAGTTATAAAATCTTCTTCATGCTCTCATTATAAGTTAAATAAAATCTTTAACACGTGTTTGCCGGGAGCCATGGCTACATCATTTGATCGGCTGTTTGACAGGGTCCAGCCGATTAACACCGAGGGGTGCAGGGTCGCCCCTTGGTGAAGAATAACCGGCTGGCCCCTCATACAGTTCTGATACCTGTGCTGCTTCTAATTGCCCTTCATTCATTTTCCTTTCTTAACCTCTAGTTTTCACTCCTTTGGGTGGCTGCTTGGGAGGCACTACCTCCTGGGAAAATTAGATATAGTAAGAGAATGTGACCACCTGCAGGTAACTTTCAAGATATTTTTCAGTTAATTAATGGAGGAGCACACAGTCCCTTTTGAGACAAGCAGAAAGGAATCCTGCCCAGATAAGATGTCGAATTAGGTTTATGGCCTCTGTCTGGTTAATGTTTCCTTCTCCCTCCAGTTCTTTGTCTAAATATATATATGCATCGTCCTTCTAAGTTTGCTGGTTAATTGGATGATCAAGAAGTATCTATATATTATTCTTGACCTTCTGCTTTCTGTTAAAATGTTATAGAGGTTTTCTCCTAAAAGCAATAAATAATAAACAATTGTGAGTAGAAGGGCCGAGGGGTGCAGGGATGCCCCTTGGTGAAGAATGGCCGGCCGACACCCCTGATATTTTCTGAATTATATGCATGCTTTCTATCAAGGTTATGTCTATACTTATTTCTGTTTTTTATTCTTGAAGATATATAGTTTAGCTTAGCTTTTCAGCCCTTTACTTTACTAACAAAATGATATTTTCTCTGGGCAGTGTGCTTAAGGGACTGTTAGCTCTACAATCTAAAAGACAAAGGAATGCTTTCACCCCCTAAAGGGCGCGGGAATGTAAAGATGTTTAACTGCCCTCTGAGAATGCAAATAGCCCTGGGGATAAGATACCCTGGAGTCGTCTTTTGTTCCCATTAACTATCTACACTAATGGCTTAAATGATTGAGGGAGGCAGGGATGGCTCCCCCAGGATGTAACCAGATGGAACGCTGTCCTGTCCGGAGGCCTGGACCTTCTCTCTTTGATTTAACTTTACCATGAATTACGACAGATGTCTAGGTACCTATCTCTTTTAGTTTAGAGACAACAAACACTAGTTAATTGAGGAGAAGACTACCATTAACCTTATGCTCTATAGAATAGAATGCTAACAAATATTCTTGTGCTCCTTTTTTACTTCCTTATCTCTCTGAGAATATTTGTAGAGCTATTTCTGTACCAATCCTGAAAAAACATAAAAACGACACTTGTGCACAGTAAAGTTGGACTTGCTAACACCAACCCAAGTCTCATGTCCTATTTATTTTCCCCTCATTGCGCCGACACCGTCCATCCCTCAGGAACCTGGACTCAGCCGGGGTGGGACTCCGGCATGTGTTCAGTTTTATATCTGTATGAGAGCCATTAGTTTACTTAAAAAAATTGAAAGAAAAAACTTTTCTGGAACCTTGAGCAAACTGCAATCATAAGTACCAGATTCTGAAAAAGTATATTGAGAGAAATGTGGACGTTTATTTCAATCAGATGGATTACGGAGACACTAAGAAGGCTGCTTGGTGTTTCTGGACTGTCTGAAACGGAGCTCGGTGAAAAATTTGACCTATCACAGTAAAGAAAACTTAAAAACTATTTAGACAACGTTGGTGGGGACGTTTTAATTGGATAATCGGGACAGCTCCAGTTTATGTTCCATCTGACAGTTTCATAACCCTAGGAAAACAGTAAAGATGAGACATGAAAAGGAATCACCATCTCAGGAACCTTTTATACAACTCCCTAAATCTCAAGGATTTGCATATGTACTTACTATCGTCTGCCTTTTCTGGGAATGACCAGACACTTTTCCTACAGCTGTTCCTACAAGATGGAACAGCTCTTCTTGTGGCTGAAAAATGATTATAGTTTGTCTTTCCTACTTGGGAAATGCTATTTACCTTTCTAGGGACAGAGGCACTCATTTTACTAACAATGTTACTAAAAATATTGTCATAATCATTTGACAATTCGAGGAATTCCAGAAAGCTGCTGTTCATCATCAACTGGCATTAGACATCATCCCGCCACGTGAGGGGGCCACATGCGTAATTGTCAGTGATGACTGCCACAGGTACATTTCCCAAGACCTCTCTGATTTTTAAAATTTTTTTGGTGTATCAATGCATCTGTATAGGCAACCAAAACATCTATTGAGTGAAAAATATAGTCTGACCTCTGGAACCTAGGGGTTTGCTTCTGGTGGCTTCTCTTGGATATTACCAACAGGATTGTGGTCCCGGGTGCACACTTTTCTCCAAAGGTTAGTGCTCCTTTTTCTTTTTCTCCTGATAGGAATACCACTCAGTAAGGGTGCCCTACCATGCCTAATCAAGACCAGCAATATCGTCCTGCCCAAACAGATGACCTAAGCTACAATTAAAGACCAAAATTCCCAAGAACAAACTGCATCCCCAACCCACCAAGGGCCTTCTTGATGTGGTTCCCAGAACTTACGCACCTCTGTGATTTTGGTTTCTCTCCCAAAGATTTGACTGGTGATAAAAAGAGTTCATTTTGGCCAAGAGAAGAGCCTATAAAAGGATTTCACAGATATGATAGAGGATCCTTAGTTTTCCTTGCCTTTGACCCTTTTTTCTTATCATTTTTTTTCCTTTACCCCATTTTTTGCTACCTACTCTGCTCATGAATCTTAACTAAGTGACAACCCACGATGCTTTCAAAAACTGCCCTTGGAAGAACTGTTCTGACAATTATTAGGATGGGATTGCACCGACGATCCTGAGCAAGAAGCATGACAAATGGAAACAATCCCCAACCATTCCAACCGCAAGTTTTGCAACAATTAAGACAAAATCTGCTTCCTAAAGCAAACCAAATAACACATATGAAAACTCCAATCCTGCTTTGGCTGAGAGAGCTACTTTGGTGTGCATCAGCTGAACAAAGCCTTTAACCTCTATTTGAGTCATTAAACTATTTTCTTCCGACAGTTTTAACAGAGGGTCAAAAAAGGGGAAAAAGTGTCGGGGAATGGAAAAGGAAGGCTTTGTAGGGGTGGCAGAGACTCATATCTTCTCTGGTCACCCAATCCCAATTGTAGATTTTCATGGATATTTCCTCTCAGAGGATCAGTAATGCATAATGATTAAGAGCATGGACTATGGAAGCCCCGAAGGCCTGGGTTTGAAACTTGGTTCTACCACAAGTAAACTGAGAGATCTTGAGAAAGTTACTTCCCTTCAAATTTCTCTTTTGAAAAAAAAATAGCACCTATTTTATAGAGTTGTTGTGTATACTAAATAAAATAACACAAAATCCACTAGCATTAAAAATTCAGAAATGAGGTTAGAGAAATAATGAGGAGTAAAAGAAAAATCTTTTTAGAAAAACGTCTAACCTGGAAGGGCTACAAAAGCAAATAATCTTAACAGATAATATTTTAGGAGAAAAAGAAAAAATATGCAAAAATTAAAAAGAAGTGGGATTTCTTCTTCAGGCTGAGATGGAGTGACAGGGACCATATTTACCCTCCTGCTTTAAACAACAAGATAATTGGACAAAACGTGTATGAAAAAATGGTTTTCAAACATTGGACAACATGCAGCATAAGACCATGATCCTTGAGAGAAGGGAAGCAAACAAGGTGAGTCCTATGATTGCACCAGTTTACTGCCTGCAAGCAGTTTCTGGGCTGTAGTGTAGGAAAAGGAATTGAAATAGAGCCTGGTGGTCTTACTGAATGGAGGACATGGAAACTGAAGTTCAAGGAGGCCAAGTCAGCTAGGACTTGTGGGTCACAGTGTGAGAGAAGAGGGAGCTACACACACACACACACACACACACACACACACACACAGAGCAAGCGAACTATGGAGATCTGCAGAGATTACTCCTCTAGTCTTTTTTTATTATTATTTATTTAGTTTTGAGGGAGATTAGCCCTGAGCTAACTGCTGCCAATCCTCCTCTTTTTGCTGAGGAAGACTGGCCCTGAGCTAACATTCGTGCCCATCTTCCTCTACTTTGTATGTGGGATGCCTACCACAGCATGGCTTGCCAAGTGGTGCCATGTCCGCACCCAGGATCCAAACTGGTGATCCCTGGACTGCTGAAGCAGAACGTGTGCACTTAACCACTGCGGCACTGGGCTGGCCCCCCTCCCTCTAGTCTTGGGGTACTTATCTGTGCATGTGTAAGAGGAAACCACCAAAGGCCTGGGAAAGAACCACCAAAAAGAAGTAGGCAGAACAATTCCCAGAGTGGGGAATAGTTTGTGTTCCTACCTGCCTGAATGGAAAGACCTTGTAAAATCTGCAGCATTTGGTACTCAGAAGGCTATTATCAGTAGTGCGGCTGAATTAGCCATAGATTAAAGGAAGTCCTGTACCCATACTAAAAAGCTCAAATGTAAGTCTTGAAAAGATTAATCTGCTTTCAACTAACTTATTGCATGCCAGAACAAAATCCAATACTCTTTAAAGGAACACAACAAGATCCAGCAACTGAAAGTGTAAAATCCACAATGTATATCATTCAAATAATTTTCAAGGCATGTAGAAAAAGCAGGAAAATATGACTCATAACCAGAAGAAAATAAATTAACAGGCCCAGAAATGACACAGATGAGAGAACTAGCAAACAAGGATGATAGAATAGCTACTATAAATACACTCCATATACTTAAGAAGGTAGAGGAAAACGTGAGAATGATGAGGAGAGAAATAAAGATGCAAAAAATGTTCACACAGAAATATTTGAGATGAAACATTAACTATTAAATGAAAAACCTGCTTAGTGATAATAACAACAGAGTAGACACTGCAGAAGTAAAGATAATGAACTTGAAGACACAGCAACAGAAACTACTCAAAATGAAACAGAGAGAAAAAATATTGAAAAAAAAGAAAAGCATCAGTGAGCGACAGGACAATAACACGCAGTATAACATATATACAACTGGAGTACCAAAAGAAGAGGAGGGGGGAGGGACATAGAAAACTTTTAAAGAAATAATGGTTGAAAAATTTTAAGTTAGATGAAAACTGTAAACCTATGGAATCAAGAAACTCAGCGAATACCAAGCAGAATAAAACATACAGAAAACCACGCAAAGGCATACCATAATCAAATGTTTGAAAAGCATGTCAAAGAAAAAACATCTTAAAAACAACTAGAAGAAAAGACATGTTAAGTATGTAGGAAAGAAGGTAAAAAATAATAGAAGATGTCTTGTCCGAAACTGCACACTAGAAGACAGTAGAGATATCTTTAAACGAATGAAAGGAAAAAATACAATCTAGAATTCTTTGCACAGCAAAAGTCCTCCAAAAATGGAGAAATATGCTTTTCGAGATCTTCAAAAACTAAGAAAACTTCAGGAGCGACATCAGCAAGATGGTGGAATAGGAGGTCCCCAGCCCTCATTCTCCTACAGAAACACCAATTTGACAACCATACAAATGTGAAGATGTAAATCTTAGAGCAACCATTAAGATAAAAACAAAGAGGTACAGCTAATAAGGCAAGAGTGGAGGCAAAGTGGGATCACAAAAAACTCAACTAATCTGAAAGATGGGAGGAAAAGAAACTAAAATGAACCAAGAAAGGATGGGCAGATAGAAAACAAATAGATAGCAGGTTCAATGCAACCATACTGATAAGTATATTAAGTGTAAACAATCTGAACATCTCAATTTAAAGGCAGAGATTGTCAGACTGGATTAAAAAGCAACACGTAACTATATGCTGTTTATAAAAAAATTCATTCTACATATAAAGACATAGTTATGTTAAAAGTAAAAGGATAAAAAAATACCATGAAATCACAAATCAAAAGAAAGCTGGAATAGCTTTGTTAATATTTTAAAAAGTATATTTCAGAACTAAGTAAATTACCAAGTACAAAAAGTCATTTCATTGTGACAAAGCCTCAATTTATCAAAAAGACATCTTAAATATGAATGAGTCAAATAACAGAGTTTGAAAATCTATGAAACAAAAGGCTGATGGAGCAGTGTATACAGAAGCTGGAACATAATAACGTACACCTGGAAATTTACACAATGTTCTAAGCCAATAAGACCTCAATAAAATAATTGAAAAAACAGTAATTTAAAAAAAGCTGATAGAACTGAAAGGAGAGATAGACAAATTCACAATTATAGTTTCAGATTTCAAAGTTCTTCTGCCAATAATTGATAGAATAAGTTATAGAAGAATCAATAAGGATATAGAAGATTTGAACAACATTATCAACTAACCTGACTTATAGATATTTATAGAACACTCTACCCAACAACAGAAAAATCTACATTTTTTCAAGTGCTCACAGAATATTCACCAAGATATATCATATTCTGGGTAATGCAACGTCACAATAAAAATAAGAGGATTGAAGTCTTACAAAGATGTATTTTCTGTCCACAGTAGAATTAAACTGAAAATCAACAAGCAAAATGTATCTGGAAAATCCCTAAATATTTGGAAATTGAACAGTATACTTCTAAATAACTAATGGGTGAAAAAGAAATCAGAAAAGTTTGACATGACTAAAATTAAAAGTACAATACACAGAAATGTTTGTAGCACCAAGATAAAGCAGCAATTAGAGGGAAATTTATAGTTATGCTTATTTTAGACAGAATGGTCTTAAATCAATGATCTATGCTGATGTCTTAATAAGCTAGAAAAAAGGGCAAAAAACCTAAAATAAGTGAAAGGAAGAAAATCATAGAGATTGGAGCAAAAGTAAGTGAAATAGGAAATAGCGAAATAATAGACAAAATAAAATCAAAACCTGCTTCCTTGAAAATATAAAAAAAATTGGTAAACTTCTAGCCAGGGCTGCTCAGGAAAAAAAAAAAGTCATTAATTATTATTATGAATGGAAGAAAGGATCTCACTATAGAGTCTATAAATATTACAATGATAATAAGCCATAATATGAACAATTTTATGACCATAAATTTGACAACTTACATGAAATAGACAAATTACCTGAAAAACACAAACTACTGAAGCTCACTCAAGAAGAAATAGACAAATCATGAGTTTGGCCCTGTGGTTGAGTGGTTCAAGTTCTGCACACTCTGTTTCCGTGGCCCAGGTTTGCAGGTGTGGGTCCCAGGCGTGGACCTACTCCACTCATCAGCCATGCTGTGGAGGCATCCCACATACAAAATAGAGGCATGATTGGCACAGATTTTAGCTCAGGGTGAATCTTCTCCCCCACCCCCCCCACCAAAAAAAAAAAAAACAGAAAAGAAGAAAGACACACACACAAAAAGAGGTAGATAAATAAAAAAACCCTTTATTTATGAAAGAAATTGAATTTGTAGATAAGTACCTTCCCACACAGAAAACTCTAGGTTCAGATGGCTTCACTGGCGAATTCTACCTAACATTAAGAAATAATGCCAATTCTGTTTAAAGTCTTCTCACATTGCCTTGTTACAGAAACTGTAGACATTCCAGGAAAATAAAACTAAAGACTAATATCCCTCATAAACTAGATATAAAAATCCTTAACAAAATCCCAGTAAACTGAGTCCAGAAATGTATAAAAAGGATAATACTTCACAACAAGAGTGAGTCATTCCAGGAATGCAAGGTCAGTTCAACATTTGAAAAATCAATCAATATAATTCACCACATCAACAGACTAAAAGCTGACCCCCCAATCATATGTTCATTTCAATAGATTCAGAAAAAAACATTTAACAGAATTTGTCATTTGTTAATGATAAAAAAAAAACCTCTCAGCTGACACTGAATAGAAGGACACTTCCTCAACCTGATTAAGGGCATCCAAGAAAAGTCTGCAGATACCACCATACTTACTGACGAGTGACATACAGGTTTAAAAGGCAGAAGTAGAACTGTATTGTTTAAAGACAACGTGGTCATCTATGTATAAAATCCTAAGGAATCTACAAAAAAAGCTATTAAACCTAACAAGTGAGTTTAGCAAGGTTGCAGGATACAAAATTGATGTATAAAATTAATTGTATGTCGGGGCTGGCCCCATGGCTGCAGGCGGCCCAGTGTTTCATCAGTTCGAATCCTGGGCGCGGACATGGCACCATTCATCGAGCCACATTGAGGTGGTGTCCCACATGCCACAATGAAAAGGACCCACAACTAAGAATATACAACTATGAACCCGGGGGCTTTGGGGAGAAAAGGAAAAAAATAAAAAAATCTTTAAAATTAATTGTATGTCAATATACTAGCAACAAACAGTTGAGATTTTAAAAATATCATTTACAACAGCATAAAAATATGTAACAGTGATAAATTTAACAAAAATATATGTGTTTTTGTTTCTTATTCTATCACTGCTGTAACAAAATTACCACCAACTTAGTGCCTTAAAACAACACAAATTTATCCTGTTTCACTGGGCTAAAGGAGCCAGCAGGGTTGGTTCCACCTGGAGGCTCTGAGGGGAGAAGCTATTTCCTTCCCCTTTTCACCTTCTACAGACTGCCTGCATTCCTTGGCTTGTGACCTCTTCTTCACATCACTTTCATCTCTTACATCCACTACCACTTCTCCTACTCCTCAATCTGATCTCCTGCTTCCCTCCTTTAGGTCTCTTTCGATTACATTGGGTCCACCCAGGTAATCTCCCCATCTTAAGATCCTTAACTAACATCTCCAAATCCCTTTTACCACATAACATAACATATTCAAAGGTTCTGAGGATTAGCACTTGGACATCTTTGGGGAGTCATTATTCAGTCCACTACAATATACAAAACATTTTAAATACAAACTACAAACCATTTCAGAGAAAAAGAGAAGATATAAATAAATGGAAAGAGATACCATGTTCATGGATTCAAAGTCTTACTATTGGTAAGATCTCAATTCTCCTTAAGCTGATTAATGCAGTCCCAAGAAAATTTCCACCAGGCTATTTTGTAGAAATTGACAAGCTGACTCTAAAATTTATATGAAAATGCAAAGGACCTAAAACAGCTAATTTTTAAAAGAACGAAATTGGAGGACTTACACTACCTGATTTCAAGGCTTATTATAAAGCTACAGTAACCAAGACAATGTGGTACTGGCATAAGGATAGACATATAGATCAGTGGAATGGCAGAGAGAGTCCATAAACTGGTCCCAACCTCTATGGTCAAATGATTTTCGACAAGGGTGCCAAGGTAATTCATAGGGGGAACAGGAAATTCTTTTCCTCAAATGATGCTAGCATATCCATGTGCAAATAAGTGAATCTCAACCCTTATCTCACACTATACACAAAGGTTACCTCAAAATGAATCATGGACCTAAATGTAAGAGCTAAAACAATAAAACTCCTAGAAGAAACTGTAGGAGAAAAAGTTTCTGACCTTGTGTCAAGTACAATTTTTTTTATGTAGGATACAAAAAGCATGGGCCACAGAAGAGAAAAATGAATACATTGGACTTCTTCAAAACTAAAAGTTCTTACCCATCAAAAGATACCGCTAGGTAAATCAAAAGGCAATTTATAGACTTGAAGAAAATAGTTATAAAGCGTACATCTTTTCTTTCTTTTATTGAGGTCACATTGGTTTATAACATTGTGTAAATTTCAGGTGTACATCATTATATTTTGGCTTCTGTATAAAGTGTACATCTTATAAAGAACGCTTACCTAGAACATGCGGAACACACTAGTCAACAGAAAACCCAATTAAAAGTGGATACTTCACCAAAGAAGACATATGCAAGGAAAATAACCACATCAAAATATGCTCAATTTAACTGGTCATTCAGTATTTTAGCCATTAATAAAGCAACAATTAAAACTACACACCCACTGGAATGGCTGAAATGAAAAGACAGATAATACCATGTGTTGACAAAGATGTGGAACAACTGGAAACCACTTTAGAAAACAGTTTGCAGTTTTTTATAAAGTTTATCACAGACATATCGTACAAGCCAGCAACCCCGTCCTCAGGTATTTACACTAGAGAAACGAAGACTTGTACTGCGCCATTCATAGTAGCTCTACTTATAATAGCTAAAAACCGGAAACTGCCCAAATATCTAAAAACTAGTGAACTGATAAACAATTGTGGTATAGTCACACAATGGAATACTACCCAGCAATACAAAGGAACAAGCTACTGGGACACGAACAACATGGATGAATCGCAAGCATTATGTTTACAGTTGAAAAAGCCAGACACAAAAGCATTCATGTTGTATCATTCCATTTATATGAAATTCTAAAAAAGGCTAAACTAAAGTGACAAATGTAGACTAGTGGTTGCTGGTGGCTGGGGGACAGGAGAGGTGACTGACTGCAAAGGGGCATGAGAGATCTTTCTGGGGTCATGGAAATGTACTATTACCATCATTGTGGTGGTGGTCATGTGAATGTATACATTTGTTGAAAATTGTATTGTACACTTAAAATGTATACATTTTATCTCATGTAAATGATAACGATAAAACTGAGAAAAAAGACATAAAAAAAATTTCAATAGAAAGTGACAAATATTAAGAGAGGCAAAGGAGATTCAACATAGAGACAAGAAGAGGCCTTGAGAAAGAAAACCAGAGCAAGATATCAGAAAAACTACTACACAAACTGTAACACAAGAAAATCTTCTTTAAATAAAAGTGTATCTGAAGAAAAAAAGTGTATCTGAGTATATCTGATATAGTGGTGTGGGAGAAAGAAAATACAGATGCAATATGGAATATTTGAAGTACAAATCCTATAGTCTGCACTTTGAATAGCAAGTACTGACATGAATTCATGAGGTATCTTACATATATTCAATGTGTAGATTTTCCCACGTAGTTCTGTCTATTAAAAAGATGTACAAAGAAGGACCAATTTAGTAGCACTGAATATTTCTAGCATCTAGATTATAGTTTTGAAATACTATTTTCCTAGGAAAGAAATCAGAGCTTCTCGAAGAAATGGTTGCTTCAAGATCTGGTGCAGGAACTGTACGAGACGAGCCTAGAATATCTCGTCACACGAGATGACCAGTTGCGAACCAGTGAAACTGCTTTTGTTACTTAACAAAAGGGCAAAGTGCTGAAAAACCTCTTCTCAAATTATGCCTGCCAGAAGCTTAGTATTTGAAATCATATCGGCAAGACTGGAACATTACATTCTGCCCTGAGGAACGGAGTTTCTCAATACAGAAGAGCAGCCTCATTTCCAGAGCCAGCGGCAGAGTGTCAGAGAAGGGGTTTGGGAAAGGAAATTCCGCATGTCTCTTAATTTTGTCCTTTTCATGAAAATGGGACACTGAACCTCTTTGTCAGCCTAAGCCTGATGTGAACCCCTTTACACACCATCCCGGGCCCTGCCTTGCCTTGAGGTCTGTCAAAGACTGCTTCCTTTACATTCTGCCTAAACTCCGCCCTGCCCCTCAATCCTATAGGAGCCCTATTGGCTCCTTCACTGGGTGAGATGCCCCTTGGTTCCTTTGATGTGTATTTTTTTTTGCTGCGGCAAGTTAACTATCCAACTTTGTCAGAAATCAGGTGTGCCCCTCGTGGTGCTTGTAAGACGGGCTTTATCACAAAACTATCAAAGACTACCAGGAATATGTAAAATAAGGCACAGGAATGACATTAAAGAGGCTCCCACCAGCCAAGGATGGGACAATTTGAGTTTCACTAACAGTAAAGAGAGCAAAGAATGACAATTTATCAAATATATTTAAATCTGTGAGTTTATAATGATATTAAAACTATTTTGTCACATTTAGGGGATGATAGGAAAATAAATCATTATCTTGCAGATTCATGCACAAAGAAAAAATCATCAAGCATTTATTCTGTCCTCCCTATGTGAAGTGTACTGCTGGGTAACCAAATAGCAGATGATGGGGAGTGTCTTTATTATATTAGTATTCCAGCTAACCACTGAAAATCACATCATAGAATTTTGCAATGCCCAAAGAATTAACGCATCTAGGCTTGGAGCATCGATGACTGTAATTGTCACCAAAAGAGAGACAACCAAGATATTATGTTCCTCCTGATAAAAGAACATCACCATCAAAAGTTTTGCCAAAAAGGGTAGAACTTGAGCCCGATCAAACCTCTGAATCCAGGTACCAATGTGCAGGAAATACAGAGGTCAGAGGAAGATGCTGAACTTCATCTTGAGTATGCAATTAACAAAATCTATACTGTGGGAAACTACGGGCCAAACGACCCATCAGGTAAATTATAAAGACAAGAAAGGGATGAAGATGTAACTGGTAAATTAAAAAATTAAAAGAATCTTACGAGACATCAGATTTTAAAAGTGGGCATGACAAAAATAGGGTTTCAGGGATGCATTCTTAGCAAGGAACTATTAAGAAATGCAAAGAGTTGATTGCAATAAAAGTCAGCACAGTGCTTACTTTGGGGGAGGGAGACAGTTGTGATGCAGGGTAGGTGGGGGGCTTCTGGGGTGACTGCAAATGTTCTGTTTATGGATCTGGATGGTGGTTACAAGAATGTGCGCTTTATAACAATTCATTCAGCTGCACATTTGTTGTATGTGCTTTTCAGGATCTGTAATTCTGTGTTTTACTTTACAAAGAATACAGGAAAACCCTCACCATTTAACAATGAAATCTCAATTTTTAATTCCAGAGTGTCAAGATGAGCTGTTGTGACAGTGAGAGGAAAGAGGGTCTCACACACTGTGTCTTGGCCTTTTGGGGCCACTTAGCAATAACTCACACATTTAAGAACTGTGCACAGTCTTTACCTAGCAATTTCCTTTCTAGATATCTGTCCTAGGGAAACACTCACATGTATAGACCAAGAAGCTTATTCACTGGAGATACAACTATAAACAAGTTAGAGGTAGACACCTGCCCTCAGGGAGCTTCCAGTCCAGCGAGGGGAGAAACAGCCATTAAAGAAATAGCTACCCGGATATTTGACTGAGTGGAGATGCGATGAAAGTTCCAAAGGAAGAACTCTGGGTGCTGGGAGGAGGCGTAATGGGAAGGTAGGTGACGTGCCCCATAAACCTAATGTCTGCTGGGTCCTGGGGCTTTACACATAAATGTCCCGAATTTCCACAACTAACCTAATCTTAATATTTTGAAAATATTAAAGTGAAATCTATTTCATTCCCCTTTAATCATGAGAGACTTTGGTTGCCAAAATGCAGAATCGGGCAGAGATTCTGGGCTTTGGGGGAATGGTAAACAACAGTTAGAATGACAAAGTCTCTGCTCAGCTTAAATGAGATCAACTGTTTTAGTTCATAGCAAGACAATAATTTTAAGAACCAAAATTTATCAAAAAACATCAGGGATTTCCAAATTTCAAAGAGCTCCTTTATATATTATTAGGTGAGGAGCCTGGTGAATTCAAGAAACATCATCTTACCATAAGCTACAGGCAGCAAAGGCTGACGGTCCCGCTAAAGAAACTTCCATTCAGTCTTTGTCACCACCACCTGACCCAACAGGAAGTAGGAGGGAAATGCTCTTCCTAGGCGAAACTGGGATGCTTAAATCCACCTCCTGTAGCCAGGGCAGCAGCAGCCTCAGGCCTGGGAGCTCCACTAGACCCCACACCTCACCTCTGCCGGGTGGGCTGACCATGGACCCACCAGCAAGCTAGGGACAAAGACCTTCCACCCCGCCCCCACTGGTGGCCTGCTGTTTACTGAATGAACCAATCAATTAATTAACTAACGACATATCAAGTTACTTTTTCCGAAACCCAGATGCTATCCTGGGAACCAGAAGGGGGACACAAGAAAGGAGAAATGCTAAAAGACCGAATATTTATTCAAAAGAGACTGAATTAACTTGGAAACCGTTTTAAACCAGGAAAGATGAGTATTTAACTGCTGAGGCTAGGCACGCACAGACCCTCTGCTCCCTCCCCCGCCTCCTACCCCTAACTGTCCCACAAGCAGGATGGGAGTTCCTGGGAAAATTCAGATAAGTTACAGAAAATAAAAAAGCTACATTTTTTTTTGCACACCAAAATTTCAGTGTGTTCGATGTTGTTCCCTCAACCTGATGTTACGATACACGTACTATTGTTGTAGCAGTTTGAGAAAGGAGGAAACTGAAACTCTGAGCATCTGAGCCACTTGCTGCGGATCCACAGAGTTAGAAAATGGTGGGGCAGTTTCGAACCCAGTTCTGGGGCTTTCCTCTCTACCCCAGGTGAGTGGGGTTTCAGGCAGTTGCCACAGGCACATAGAGAACTGAGGTCAGCTTGTTTGAGGAAATTCACACATTCCAAGCCTGTGGAAAGGTTAGATGAAAGCCTTGGGGTGGACAGAAGCTTTCATCGGTTGAGCAGGAGGGGCCGGATAGCTCATGCTGGCGTTGGTGGAATGGGTAAGTCTGACCACGGCCCTTGTCTGCTTAAGCCTTCCCACGGCTCCCTGCCCTGGCATTCAAGGCCCATCAAAGCCCGGGCCTTGAAAGCTCCCTCAGCTTTACTCCTCGCCACGCCCCTAACCCACGCCTCCATTTTGTGCCAGTTCCCTGAAGGCAGCATGCTCTCCCGCCTCTGGACCTCTGCATAGCTGGGCTCTCTTCCTTCTTCCCCCTCTTTTCCTTCCCCTTCTGATTTCCACGCTCTTCTCAGGACTCTGGGTATCCCTCCAGGAGGACTCTTCTGGCCCTCAGGCTGGGCTGGTCCCACCCATGTGCTCCCCAACTCCCAGACTCCCCTCTGTTGCAGCTCATGGCACTTGGGGTTGCAAATGCTATTTATCATCCCCCACAGGGCCATGCCATTTATCTCTGTGGTCCTAGCTCCCAACGCAGGGTCTGGCACAGAGACAGGAACAGCGAATACGAGCTTTTCTCCCCCCTTAAGATAGCTGTGATCTTTACAAAAGCTAGATCATTCTGGGGACTATTTTGTGAAAGAGCCCCTGCTGCTGCCCTCTCCTCTTCTGCTTTGCCTGCCCACCTCTTCCCTTCTTTCTCACACGCTAGGCCACCTGCGCATGCTCCCTGGGAGAGCAGGGGTGGGGTTGCTGAGCGAGAAGCTCTGGATGTTGTAGGTAGTTTCCAAGATCTGGCACCTGCTGCAGGTGAGGGCTCCTCCTCTACGTGGCCCCGAAAGGTGACCTCCTGAGGCCTGGCAGCCCATCCTCCCCGCCCTTGGGATTCTGTGACCAGGCCTCACTCTCCGCACCCTGCCCCTCCCCGGAAGAGGTCCAGGTTACCTGGAGTGAGGTGGGACAACAGCAGCAGTGCAGCCAGAGTCAGCAAAAGGAGCTTCATGGCTGGAAGTGGCCCAAGGCGAAGCTGCAAGTCCGATGCGATGGCAAAGCTAATGGAGAAGAGCTCTGGGCTCACTGGCTTGTGGTGCTTTTGTTCAACTGGAACAGATGTCACCCACACATGCCCTCAGCTGCCCACGGGTACAGCCCCCGCGCCCCCTGAGCCCGCAGGGTGTAGTTGCACACCCTCAGCTGGCACGCCGCCTTTGGTCATTTCGGCCAGCAGGGAGAGGTCAGGCAGCAAGGTCCAATGTCCAAGGCTTAGTACAGGTCCTTCTACCCGGCTCCAAACCGCCTAAACTAAGCGACCACAAGGGGGCGCCACGCACAAGAAATCCAGAAGGTCGGGGAAGAGTTAGAGGGTGACGCTGAGCAGTATTTTGAAGAATAAATACCAAAGCACCGGGCTGATGAGCCAAAATGGTGTTCCAGGCAGAGGAAAGTCTGTACAAAGGCTTATATTCGTGTTGAAAATGAAAAATATGCGTAACTGGAGCTAAAACTGGGAGGAGAATGGTAGTAAGATATGAAGCTCCCAGCACCAGCCTGGCTGTGCCCTCTCAGAAGTACCAGCAGCCTTGGCCACCTGCCATCTGAGTACTTACCATGCAGGGTCGTCCCTTTGGGCACCAGGCTGTGCCCCTTCTCAGGAATCAAAGAAAAACAAATTCAAATGACAGCGAGGTATCATTTCTCCAATCAAATTGGCAAGGATACTATTTTATTGGTCATCCCACAATTTTGTAAGATACAGGGAAGGAGTAATATCTTGATTGTGGAAGTGCAGACTAGAGCAACTTTTTTGGAGGGTGTTTGCCTTTAACCAGATCCTAAAATATGCACGTCCTGCGATCCAACAACTTCATCTGCAGGACCTGGTAGTGGCCCCCTGGGTGCTCAGCAGTGACTTCCCTTTCTTCTAGTGACAGCCCTTTGATTTCTTTTGGGGACCATCTCTCCTTCACTCTCATATTCAATCTTCCAATCCTGCTTTTGGACATTTCATTCTCTGATGCGCAGACTCATCTTTTAAAAATATAAATTAGATGTTGTTGCCGTATCCTATGGCCATCCTTTGCACCCAGGATACAATTCAAACTCTTCTCCCTGGCTTACCTGATCTGGTTGCTGCATACCTCTCTGATCTTATCTCACACCAATTCCCCCTCCTCCCCCACTCCTCAGCCAGGCTGGCCTTTCTTCTTTCCATTGTTCCTGTCTCAGGGCATTTCTGCTTGCTGTTCTGAAATTATTGCTATTCTGAAGCTATTCTTGCTAACCTGAAATATTGTTCCTGATTTTCCTATGATTGGCTCCTTCGTTCCACTTATGTTTTAGCTTAAACATTACCTCCCGAGAGAATATTTTTCCAAACCACTCTTTCTGACGTCACAAATTGTCACTCTATATTGATTTTATTGAGCCCCTGCTGTATGCCATCCTAGAGTAGAAATTTTAAAGTCAGATAGCCTTGGGCTGAATCCTTGACCTTTAATTTGTGAGCTTTCTGACATTGTATAAGTTACTTAACCTCTGTGGATTTAAGGATTTCACCAGTGAAAAGAGATCTTAATGTTACCTATCTCGTTGAAGTGTTTTAAGGATTAAATGAGTAATCTATGTAAAGTGCTTAGGACAAGACTTGAAACAGAGTAGCTTCTTATTAATTGTTAATGATTATTATACTATCACATCATCATAGTGATTTACTTAATCTCAAAATGTAGACATCTTAGAGAAAACAATATGTAATAACAATGCCTGGGATTTCATCTGGGAAGAAACAAATGTTTGGGGTGACTTGATCTAGACGCTTCTTAACTCATGTCTGGCTCCTGAAGGCTGGGTTAGTCTGGGGCTGTCAACCATAGCATATGGCAGATCATTCCGTATGGCTTGGGCTTCATTGAGGGGTAGAAGGACTTCCTACATGGAATCTCAGTGGTCCAAGAGCAAGCGCTCCAGCAAATAAGCAGAAGATTGCATGGCCTTTTATGACCTAGCCTTGAAAGCATCACTTCTGCAGAACTTTACTGGACAAAGCAGTCATAGGCATGACTGGATTCAAGGAGAGGGAAATTTCTTCCCTTGATGGGAGGAACTTCAAATAATTTTCAATGTTTTAAAATCACCTTCCACATGTTAGACATTCAAGTGGAGGTGTCAGGTTAGCATGTTATGAGTCAAAAGAGATTGGAGAAGAGCTTAAGGCTATCAAGATAACTCTTGGAGTCTTCAGAGTATGGATGGTATTTAAAACCACAAGACTGGGTAAGAACCTGTAGGTGTGGCAATATGAGTCAGTTCTAGGAAATGGGATGACAGCAGAAGCGATGTGTGCAACTTCCTGGTTATATCCTTACAAAAAGGATCTGCTTACCCTACATTTCTCGTTTTCCCTTTCCCATTGTTTGGGAAATGGAGAAAACTGGAGCAGCTACTTTTTATAAATGGATGGAAGCTACCTGTTGAGACTAAGCTGATGAGGATTATTTTAGGCTGGTTACTGTTAAAAACTGCAGATGAGAAGGAGGCTCTGAGGACTGGAATTTGCTTGCCCTTTGATGAGAGACCTTTGCATTTGTGAAGGAAGTCTCCATCTGTGGGGGGTGTCTCCCTCTCTGCACCAGGAGGAATGGGGGATGGCCTTATCTCTGGAAACTCTTAATGGGGACGGCAAGGACTTAAGTCTTGTTTATTGTTGTTGTCTGGTAACCTCATGTAGCTGACTCCCACCACCAGCATCCTCCGGGAAGTATAGGACATCCTGACTTAATCCAGTCTGGTTCTTATCTAAAGTTATAGGACCACCCAATAACCAGACCCCACATGCGCTGATACCATTTTAATGACTTTTTAACATATTCTTTCCTTTGTCTTGTAAAGAGATAACTCACATACCTATGCCTTAAATTCAGCCCTACTCTCAACCCATGTTGGCAGCAGCAGCAGCAGCAGTAGCAGCAGCTCCTCCTGCCCGTGGGTCCTGTCCCCACGCAGCATCTCTGACTGCCCATGGGTCCTGTCCCCATGCTATTCCACACTATTCTCTAAATAAAAGAGCACTACTGCCAGACCTTGAGAGTCCAAGAAATCTTTCCTTCGACTCCTCGGCTCGCTGACCCCGCATCAGAAGCCATCTTAGTAGCCTCCAAACTGTTGTGTGAGAGGAAAATATCCTTTCCTTTTGTTTAAGCCATTATGTTTGGATGTTTCTTTATTACAGCAACTTAACCCACACTCTACTTGATTTTCATAGCATTTAGTGGTGCAGGCAGTAGAAAAGAAACCTAAAGTGGGGAATCCAATTGGAGACCCCCTGCATAAATTTTGGACCTCAAAGAGCTATTACATCAGTGGGAACGTGAATTAGAAATAATGGTGTTCTCACTATTGAGAGAATCACAGAAAAAAATGTGCCTGTCTTGAGTTTTAGTACTGGGTGGAGATGGGGGAGTGATACTGGCTCAACACAAGGTTGGCACGAAGGAAGCCATATTGTAGAAAAGAAACAATATTGTAACTTTGAATGACTTCTGATTAACTAGCCCTGACTCACCAGCCCTTTTGAATCTTTGCTTTAGTTTGCCTGGATAAGTAAGGGTCTATCTCGGGGGGATTTGCAGCCTCTGTAGATTTTATGGCCCCTTTCAGCTGAGATACGATGATAACTTTGTTCCTTTCAGTTCCTTAGGAATGTGATGACCTCTGGGCAGAGAGCCTCTGCCTATAGCTGTCATCAATGACAACTGAAAGATCAGAGTATAGGGTGTTCTGGTCTCTGATGCATATCCAGTAAAACAAAAGACTATTGGGAACTAAGACCAGATGTCTGCCTCCAACCAGGAGATCGGATGGAGGCCCCACCCAGACACCAGCTGTCTCCCCCACCTGGAGACCAGCCCTGTATATAACTGGCCTGTAGTCTTTGTTCTGTAAGATGGTTCTTTTGGACATTAGTTGGCCATCTTCCCTCTTGGTAGCAAGCTGTAATAAAAAATCCTTTTTCTCCTACCACCTTGCTTCTTGAGTATTGGTGTGTCTTACGGTGGGCAGATGACCCCCCTTGGACAGTAACAGGGTGACTTGTAAATATAATTAAACCCTTCTGTGGGGTTGTAGACGAATTTGCAATACCTAGGTGATACTCAAATTCTCAATTAAGAATTTACCTGATGTGCCTGGTTAGAAGAAAACAGAAACTTTGAAAGAACCCTCTTCAACTCAGGCTACAAAGAATTCCCATAGATAAAGTTCCAAGATGATCTTGTTGTCAAAAATCACAAACCATAAGGTAATAGGGAAACATGACTGAAAGTCAGTAGCAACTTCATTAGGAGAATCAACTCCGTAAAGACTTCAGATACTGGAATTATCAGAACCATGATATAAAAGAAATATAGTTAATACACTTAAAGAAGTAAATCCAGGGAAAGAAAACATGAGTATAGATCATGAGACTGTGTGAGAATGACCAAATGAATGGGAAAATAAATAGAATTGCTAGAAATGAAAAATATGATTGAAATTAAAAATTCAGTAGAGACTACTGTTTTCTAGAACATGGCAGTCTACATTACTTGGATCAAACTTCTTGCAAAATGACTAAAATACTGCATAAAATATTTAAAAAACATTTCTAAGGTATCAAGGAGCTGACAAGATAGGGAATAATTAAAAGGCCAAAATTGAAGGGAAAATGGGAACCCAGAAAGAAGTGTAGAGCCCTGGAGCTCCTTTTGCCCTGAGGGCATCTGCAAACTTGATGTTTTGATGGTCTTGAGGTGAGAGGAAGAGAATTCAAAGGCCAGGGCCCACTCAGGGTAAAGTTCAACAAGAGATTATGTCCTCACATTAAACTGGGACTACAAAGGTCTATACATCAAGAGTAAGGGTGAGCCATAAGTAAAGCTGCTTTCCCTCACTCAGACATTTTCTTTGTTGCTAAGCAGAGCAAGAGAGAAAAGTCATTAGGATGATGCAAGTAAAAGCTGATCTTCAGTGGCTGGCCCTGTGGCTGAGTGGTTAAGTTCATGCACTCTGCTTCAACAGCCCAGGGTTTTGCCAGTTCGGATCCTGGGCGCAGACATGGCACCACTCATCAGGCAATGTTGAGGCAGCATCCCACATGCCACAACTAGAAGGACCCACAACTGAAAAAATATACACCTATATACTGGGGGGTTTGGGGACAAAAAGCAGGAAAAAAACCAAGATTGGTAACAGTTGTTAGCTTAGGTGACAATCTTGTAAAAAAAAAGCTGATCTTCAAGTGTTTTTGTGCTCAGATGTCACCTGACTTGTAAAACAAAACAAAACAAAACAAAACAAAAAATCCCAAGCCTTCAAGTTATGAATTTATTTGAAAGTGATTGCACACTGGTAATGTTCCAGGCATTTGGCAGAAGAAATTGAAGCTGGCTATCTGAGGGTTATTGTAGATATTCAATAAGAACATGGTTGCTTTTTGACCTTGTTCCCAACACAGACATAGATGAATCTTGTCAATTTGCTGTTTTCTTATTTAACTTGAGGGGTAACTCAGGTCTCCAGGATTTGTGAGTTTGTTTTGCAGAAGAAAGAGAATGCCTTTGGGGAGGTTGCGATCACTGGATGGCAGGATCCCAGTGGTTGTTGCAGACTGCCCAGGGGATTATTAGGAGTGACCCCTTTGTTTCTCCCAAGCTCCTTCTGCCAAGCCCCTTAGCTCTATACAACCTCATTTTCTGCTCTTGTTAATGAAGATTTGAGTGAACCCACGCTCCCACCTTTGCGTCTTGGCCAATTCGAATAAACCTTTCTCCATCTCCAAGCACCATGTCTCAGTGTTTGGCTTGTTGCACATTGGGCACACGAATTTGAGATTAAGAGGTCTGGTATCAAAATGCAAACTCTCTCTGCAGGAAGGCCCCAACGAAATCACAAATAAAATTCAAGGACAGTTAATAGTACATATTCAAAGATTATGAAGCACACAGAGAAATAAGGCACCATCAACAAGAATCATAAGAAACATACCTATGAAACTTCAGTTATTAGAATTATCGGAGTGTGTGCGTGTGTGAGGTGTTTAACATAACATTTAATTAGAGTTCCAAAAAGAGAGAAGAGAGAATGGTGCCAAGGTTATTTTGGAAAGTTAATGGCTGAGAATTTTCTAGAACTGATGAAGTACATAAACTCACAAATTCAAGAAGCCCAATGAATCTTTAACAGAATAAATAAAAAGAAACTGTGGGGGACTGGAATTGGCCACCCCAAGATATGTCTCTTTCGCATGAGGATTATTTGAGGCTGATTGCTTTTGATAAACTGGGACAGGGAAGGAGGCTCTGAGGAGTGGAACATCTACATTTACATTTAGGAGACATTTACATTGTAAAGGAAATCTCCATCTGTAAAGATATCCCCCTCTGTACCAGGAGAAGAAAGGGGATGACCTTCTCTCTAGAAACTCTTAATCAATGCCAAAGGCAAGGACTTAAATCTGCATTTTGTTTACTGTACTTGTGTGGTAATCTCCCATGATCACTCCCCCTCCCAACATTGGCATTTCTTTAAGGATTAAGCATCTTTCCTTAGGCTAGGAACTGATTGCTGCGCTCACCTGTGACCACCCAGCTTGAGACAATAGACTTGCCTCCTGCTACACCCTCCGAGACAGCAGACCACTGCCTGCTGTGTCCATCAAGCGCTATGCCGACAGGGCAATCTTGTGACTATTGTGGGAGGGACATTTCAATCATATGTGAAACACTCTGTTTGGGGGTATATAACCACTCTGTGCACCCCACTTCTTCGGTGCCCTTTCTACCTTCAGGAAGAAAGGCCCTGGGCCATGATCCTCATAAAGCTTTGTTTAATTTTCTCCTGCTATTCTGTCTCATGTGAATTTAATTCGTTCTCCGGCCAGATGAACCCACATTGGATAGAGGAAAAGTCTTCCTCCCCTACAAAACCAACATTTAGACTCATCATAATGAAACTGTAGAACACAGACACACACACACACACACAAAAGAGATAATATCTTAAAAGCAGCCAGATGGAAAAGACAGATGACTCTCAGAGAAGCAACAGTTAGGCTTATAGTTAACTTTCTTTTCAATAACAATGGAACACAGAAGAGAGTAGAAAGATATTTTCAATGTGCTATGATAAAGTGTCCATCTAGAGCTATATAACCAGAAAAAATATAAGAATTAGGGTGAAATGAAGACATTTCTCAGCAAACAAAAATTAATCAAGATTGGTACCAACATACCTTTATTAAAAGAAATCTTAAAGGACGTACTTTAGGCAGAAAGAAAAATAATCCCACGTGAAATGTTTTAGGTGCAAGAGAAATGATTAGCAAATAAAATGATACACGTGAGAATGACCTAAACAAATACTGACCATATAAAACAATAAAAATAACTTGGAACAGAAGGAAGTCAAGAACAACAATAACTCATCCATAGAAAGGGGGTCTTCGTGTCACAAAATAAGAAGGTTCCTGTTAACTTTACCCATCCAGTGAATTTTTTCAGCTCTAAACTTTTTATTTGGTTCTTTTTAAATAAATGTTTTCTGTTTCTCTGCTGAGATTTTTTTCTTTTCATTCACTATAAGCATGTTTTTATGATGTCATTGCGCAAAATTATAGTAACTGTTTTAAAATCCTTGTCTGTTAATTCCAACACCTGAGTCATCCTGGGATTGATCCTGGCTGATTGTTTTTTTCTCTTGAGAGTGGGTTACCTTTCCTCTGTCTTTGTATGTTGAGTAATTTTGGATTGTGTCCTGGACATTATGAAAACTATGTTACAGAGATTTTCAATTCTCTGATATTTCTCCAAAGAAGTTGACTTTTTGGACATATAATTAATTTGGTTGGACTCAAAATGCAAACTCTGTCTCTTGGGTAGCAGCTCAAACGTTAGTCCAGTTCTTTTATTCTTCGCTGGGCCGCCTGAAGTCTGCTCTGTATGCGTGAGGTTCAGGGGTCAGCCAGAGATTTGGTCAAAGTTTGTAGACGGCAATTGCGCCTCCTTCTCTCCGGCTCTCCTGCCTGGGATTCCCGCCCTAACTTTACAGTGTGGTTCCAAACTCTGTCCTCTGTTTTCCAGGCCAGAGAGACTGCAGGTTTTCTATCAGAGTTCTAGCTGTCCCACATGGTGCCAACTGTGACCGCCCTGAAGCTGGAAGCTGAAAAAAGTAGAAACTTCATGTCATCTTCTTCTTTCAAGGGTCAACGCCCTTCCAGAATCTGGCTGCTTTTGTTTTGTGTACAATTCCTTCAAGTAATACTTTTTGTATTTTGTTCAGAGATTATAGTTCTTATCTGTGGGAGGTTAGTTCCAGAAGAAATGGTCACATTAGAAGCTCACTTCAAGATATTAACTTTAAACTATGGCAAATTAAGTATGCATGCTAAAATTTCTAGAATAACTCTAAAGAGAGTGTTTTTGTTTTTTTAACTGGGGAGTAACAACCAATTAGAGGATCTTCGTGATAGTTAAGTATTTCTGCATAACAAATTACCACAAATGTAGCAGCTTAAAACAACGCACATTATTATTTTACAGTTTCTCTGGGTCGAGAGTCACCAGTTAGGCCAGATTCTCTTCTTCAGGGTCTCATAAGTCTGCAATCGAGATATCATCAATTATTGAAAGAGTGTTCAAATCACTTACTATAATTGTGGATTTTCCTATTATTCCTTGTAGTTGTATTAGTTTTTGCTTCACACACCTTAAAGATATATTTTAAGGTGAATAGCATTTAGTATTTTATGTCGTTTTGATGAATTGGCCCCTCTATCATTATGAAGCTGACAGAGAGGATATAGATAGTTAAAATCACTATCAACGAACTTGACCTAATTACTATTAGGTTTGATTTGGGGATTTTTAATACCTCTAGTTGACATGTTTAATCTTTCCTCTAACTTCTTGAATATATGGAATACAGTTGTAAGAACTATTTTGTCGTCTTTGTTTACTAATTCTATTATCGGTGTCATTTCTCACCTGATTCCATTGATTGATTTTTCTCCTCTTTATGGGTCATATATTTCTGCTTCTTTCCCTGCCTGGTAATTTTTGATTGGATGTCTTTTGGGATCAGGAATAATTTTATATTCTTAAAATATTTCTGAGGTTTTCTCTGGACGCAATTAAATTTGATTATTTTTGGTCCTTCTTTTAATCAGATTTTAGTGTGGGGTTAATTTCCTCCCAGCACTAAGGCAAAACTCTCTTGAATGCTCTATCTGATATCCTGTAAGTTATGAGGTTGAATGCTCTGGCTGGTTGGAACCAGAACTGTTTCTATACCTGTGTGAATTCCAGGGATTGCTTCCTTTCAGGTGGCCCAGGATTGGATGGTTTTCTCACACACACGCTCTGGTAATTACTGAGCTGAAGACTAGAGGATCCTCGAGGGGTCTCTGGAGACCTCTCTCTTTTTCTCTGGGCAGCTCTCTCCTCTCTAACATTCTACTCTGTAAACCATATCTGCTTTGATCTCACGGGACTCCCAGTTCTGTTCTCTTCAACACTGGGGGACATCAGGCTCCAAATGGCTTCTTTCTTCCTGTGTTGTGACCTGGAATTTCTCTCAAGGCAATAAGGTGGGTCAGTCATAGAGCTCATCTTATTCATTAATCAGATCTCAAGAATCACTGTCCCTCGTTGCCCAATGTCTAATGTCTCCAAAACTGTTGATTCATACATTTTGTCTGGCTGTTTAGTTATTTCAGGTGGGAAAGAGCTGTTTCAGATGGAGTGACAGGAGCTCTGTTGACCTGTTCCTGTTATAGTTCCTGTTACTCCATCTTGGCCAGAAGTGGAAGTCCTAGTCCGAGATAGTTTACCCACAAGTTCTATCAAACATTCACGGGACAATAATAAAAAAATAATAACAAAAATTTCAGCTTACACAAATTCTCTCAGAAATGATAAAAAGGGAATATTTCCCCATCCATCTTTTGGGGTCAGCATAACTTGGCTTCAAAGCCCAAAGAGGACACGATTGGGAAGACTAATCTCACTTAGGAACATAGATATGTGAATCTTAGACACATTGTTGGCGCAGAAAATCCAGAAATATATAAAAATGTTAATACTTTGTCACTAAATTGGTTTTATCACAGGAATGCAGGTTTGATTTAAAATTAGAAAATCAGTTAATATAATTTGCCATATTAATAGTTTCTGGTTAAAAAACACAAAAATTAATAGCATTTTTAGGCATCGGAAGTAAAAAAACATAATTTTTAAAAGCACACTATTGGACTTTTGGGGTAAAATACACTCATCTTTAGTCATTCATGCCTCAAATCCCACTTAAACTACAGCAACCAAGGAGTTTTGTTTTTTTTTAAAGTCATAAACTAATAAAGGGAGAATGAGGTGCAGAAGACAATAACAATGTGGAAGCTAGAAAGCAGATGGATGGGTTGGAAATACAGTAACAGACTAAAGAAAAGTGAATTAAAGCTGACAGCGGGAAAAACCAAGAACTAACCCAATTTAAACCACAGAATAAATAAGAGCGCAGAATCCGGTGGTACCATGTCCATCTAGAAATAAGGAGAAATGTGGAAGAGTTAAAACGTGGAGTTTTGGTTGAAAGGATGTTTAAGAACCAAATCCTTAGATGCTCTGTCTCTTCTCCCTTTTATACGGATAGCCATCACCTTAAGCCTACAATACTACAATACCCTAATCATGACAAAAGGCTTAAAGACTTTCTCTAGCAAGGATGATACAGAAGGCCTCGGGACTCGGGGATCCCAAGCATCATTGAAAGTAAGTTTAATAAACACAGAGTATGAGGCTTAACTGAAGCATGCAAACTGCTTGCAGGAAAACCCTTTAACCTCCAGCTTTCATTCCCCACTTAGCCCTCAAAATTTCTAGCAGGAGATTAATAGAGAAGCAGAAAATATCTGAAGATACTGACATTGGCATTTCTCCACTGAATGGCCCAGTCAAATCATCTTACTGTCAGTGACACAACTGGCAAGGCCCATCCATGTGCTTAGAGCTTCAGTCAGCATTTTAGCCCCTCACTCTCAAATATCAACAAATAAATATTATCATTGAAGTCTCTCTTATGACAAATAGAGACCAAAAGCAACTAGAACAAAGCACTCATGGAGTTTCTAATAAGCTTTGCAATGGCACACTGTTATATCTGAGTCCATAGTTAAGGATGATCAGTCATACGATCCTTGATTGGAGGAAAACACCTCATAAAATAGACCAACCAACCAACCAGCAACTTATAGGAAACAGATAATGCAGGGAGGAAAATGTCATTAAAATCCTCAGAGAAATTAGAGAAGTTACTATAACCATGAAACAAGAATAGGATGCTATAAAAAGGAAAAGCCAGGCAATAAGTAAGAACTCTTAGAAATTAAAAATATGATAGCATAAAATGGAAAAGAAAGATTAACAGTGGGCCGGCCCGGTGGTGTAGTGGTTAGGTTCATGGGCTCTGCTTAAGTGGCCCGGGGTTCACAGGTTTGGATCCCAGGTGCAGACCTATGCACTGCTCATCAAGCCAGCTGTGGTGGTGTCCCACATACAAAATAGGGGAAGCTGGGCACCGATGTTAGCACAGGGCCAATCTTCCTCACCAAAAACAAAAAAAAAAAAACAAAAAAAGGGAAAGATTAATAGAAAGGTTGGAAGATAAATTTGTTAAAAACATCCCAGAAACTAGAGGAAAAAACCCAAAGGAATGGAAAGCAAGAGAGAAAATATAAAAAAATTAGAGAATCAGTCCGAGGAGCCCAACATCTGAAAAATAAGAATTCCAGAAGTAGAGAACAGAAAAATAAAATGAAGGGGAAGAAATTACCAAAGAAATCCTATAGAACAATGGACAAAAATATAAATAGACAATTCACAAAGAAAGATAAAAAAGGGCTTTTAAGTATATGAAATGAGGGGCTGGCCCCGTGGCCGAGTGGTTAAGTTTGTGTGCTCCACTGCAGGCGGCCCAGTGTTTCGTTGGTTTGAATCCTGGGCGCGGACATGGCACTGCTCATCAAACCACGCTGAGGCAGCGTCCCACATGCCACAACTAGAAGGACCCACAACGAAGAATATGCAACTATGTACCGGGGGGCTTTGGGGAGAAAAGGAAAAAAATAAAATCTTTAAAAAAAAAAAAGTATAGGAAATGATGTTCAATTTCGCTCACAATAGGAATTTCAAAAAATTGTCTCTTGTGGGTTGATTTATGTGCCCCCGCAAAAGACATCTTCAAATCCTAACCCCAAGTACCTGTGAATGTGAAACAGTGTCTTACCGTGTAAGCATAGGGTCTTCCATGCTCCTTCATTAGTATCCCATGGACCCCATTCCCGAAATTGCGTGGTCTGTTGTGACCCACTCAAGGATCTTGGGGAGAATACTAAGCCTTTATAATAACCAGAGCAAATCTTTGTGCATCAGCTATACAAGGAGCAGGTCCAAAGTGGCACCGTGGTTTGCCAAGTGCCATATAGCCTATTGGATGTAAGTATCAAGGGAAGAGGCCTCTGATCCCAGTGTGTAAAGAGAGTTGAAGCCTGATGAGGGCAGCCTTGAGAATCCTTACGTGTAAACTCAATTAGCCTGGCCTGTATTGGTGGTGAAAACACGGAGTTCTGCAGCATTCCATTTTCTGTGCTTTTTTAGCATTCAGAGAACCCACGCATATGAGGATTCTGTTGATCTCTGCAGCCCATCTATTCCTATCTGCTCATGGGTGAGATTGAAGCCCAGAGAGGGAAAGTGACTGTCCCAAGGTCACACAGCAATTGAGTGGCACAGCTACCACATGTTGCTGATTATTTTCAACTCTTCCCTCTCTCACCCTCAATGCCGAAATCCTCCCTGAAGCAAAGCATTTTAGGCAGTGGGGCCTCTTCTCTTAGAGAGAAGATAATCAGAGAAACACATTCTTCCCAAGGTCTGAATGAACATCTTCCTGTCTCTACTCCCCCATTCCCAAATTGAAAAGTTACATTTTAAAAAAAGGAGTTTGCTTAACTTACGTTAAAACTGTGACAAAGGTGGTTCTCTAGACCAGATAATGTAGGGCTTTCTAAGGCTTAGTAAAGACTGCATTTTTTTGGGTCTGGCCCCGTGGCCTAGTGGTTAAGTTCGCACGCTCTGCTTTGGCGGCCCAGGGTTTCACCAGTTTGAATGGTGGGCACGGACATGGCACCGCTCATCAGGCCATGCTGGGGTGGCGTCCCACATGCCACAACTGGAAGGACCCACAACTAGAAACACACAGCTATGTACCGGGGGGCTTTGGGAGAAAAAGGAAAAATAAAATCTTTAAAAAAAAAGACTGCAGTTTTTTCTATGTGTGACATGGAGTCTAGGAGGGTTTCAAGTTATAACAAGGGCTGACATATGTTTAAAAAAAAATCCTTCTGGCTGTTGTATGATTTCTCCCTGCTGGTCCCTAAAAGACGTTGGGCAAAGGGAGGCGCATCAGCTCGGGGATGTGTGGTCCCTCTGTGGTGGGGGGCATTGGGATAGTGGCTGAGAAGTCCGAGGGAGGCAGGCTGTTCCAGGGCGGGCTGTTCCCGTGGGCAGCTGAGGGCACGTGTAGGTGACATCTGTCCCAGTTGATTAGAGGGAGAAGAGAGCCCAGAGCTCTCCTCCATTTGTCGTCAACTCACCAGACCTGAGACTACTCCTGGGGCTGGCTGAAGTCATGAAGCCTTTCCTGCTGACTCTGGCGGTGCTGCTGCTCTTGTCCCAGGTCATTCCAGGTAACCTGGACCTCTTCAGGGGGTGAGGGGTGGAGAGTGGGTCTTGGTCAGGGCGCTCCAGGGCCCGGGAGGATGGGCTGGCAGGTGGCAGGTGAAACACCTCTCATCTGGGGAAGAGAGGAGAGCCCCCAAATCCTGGGTTAGACCCCGCCCCACAATTCACTAGCTCTGTGATATCCCCGGGAAACTCCTTGGCTCCTTTGAGCTTCAATTTACTCATTTATCAATTTGAAATCATAAATCAGGTTGAAGGATTAACACTGAACACACTGAAACTTTGCTCTGCAAATGTAGCTTCTTTATTTTCTAAACCCACAGAATAGGGGAACCGGCACCCAGACAGCCAGCTTCGCTGGTGGCAGGTGCCAGACCTCAGGCACCAACAATGACCCCAGACTTTTCCCTTATTCCCTCGGACCCCCTCTCTTTGGTCAGCTCCAAGGGTCAGGGGCAGGTGGTCTAGGTTGTGAGGGGCATGGGGGAGGTCAGCGAAAGCATGGAAAGCGACCTTTTCTCACGATAACCCCTTGGATTTCACACTATTCACAACTGCCTTAAGGGAGACGGAATCTCATTACCATTGCCTGTCTGTGCCAGCCCCTGAACTAGAGCCGTGGAAAGGTTTTAAGTAGAGAAGGGCCCTCGTCAGACTTTCCCAGCGCAGGGTGCTAGGACCGTCTACCCCTTCTCATCTGACCGGAGCTTCCATCCCCACCACGCTCCAGGCATCTCCCTGACGTTTCCTCAGGGTCAGGACCTGAGCGCGCTGCTTGGGAACACTCTGGACTCACACCTTGTGTCTGCTCATGGTAGACACACACACGAAACACCATTCACCTGGGGAGGAGGGAAGGCCCTCCAAATCCCAGGTGAGAACCTGCTCCACCGTTTATTAGCTCTGTGACCCCCAGTAAGCTACTTGGTTGCTCTGAGTTCCAATCTACTTGTTTCTCTATTTGAAATAATGTATTAGATTGAGAGGTCAACATGGAATACACTGAAATTTTGGTGTGCAACAAACAACTGTAGCTTCTCTATTTTCTATAACTCATCTGAACTTTCCCAGGAACTTCCATCCTGCTGGCAGGAAAGCTGGAGCTTGCAAAGGGCACGCGGGCTGCAGATAAACTCAGCAGATAATTACATATCTTTTCTGGTTTAAAACACCCTCAGATTAATTTATTCTGCTTTGAGTGAATGTTTAGTCTTTCAGTGTTTCTGCTTTTACCCTCCTCTCTCCCTTTTCCTTCCCATCTTGGCAGCTGGATTTAGAGGACAGTGGATATGTCATTACTTAGTTAAATAATTCATTTATTCAATAAATATTGTTAGTGGATTCCAGGGGCCGGGCACTGTGACAGGTGCTGGAGACAGAGCAGTGAACCGACCACCCGCCCACACCCCACCCACCAACCAGTCACACAAACAAGATCCTTGTCCTCTCAGATCTTACATTCCGTGGGGAGGAGGGAGGCAGCGACAGAGTAAACAGGGGAGGGGATAGCAAATATCAGAGGAGCGGATTTGCTATTTAAAAAGGGCTGTTAAGGAACTTCCTCACTGAAAAGGTGACATTTGAACAAGATGAAGGAATTGAGGGGCGAGCCATGTGGATACGTTGGGAAGAGCATTCACGTATTAGCAGAACCACTTATAAAGAGATGCTTCACTTCATCTACTTTTGGTTACCTTTGGGTTTAGAAGGTTCAGAGAACACAGGGTAAATGCTTGACCCTGTCTTTGCCCATCAGTTTGCAAGATAATGAAATTGTTATTTGTCAGCCTCTGAGGTTGAGCCATTAGATTTTCTGAAATATTATTTTGAACTTATGGTTCTAAGCCACGAGTGCAATCTATTGCAGTTATCCCTATGGAAACACAAATTTCCCTCTTCTTGACCAGTGGCAATCTCTTCACTTTGGCTCTTGAGTGTTTTGATACATCTCTACCAGTCTTTGATAGCTTCCTTTGTATCTAGTATGGCAGAATATTTCAGGCTCATCTTATAATTTCCCGCCCAAGACCCAGAATAAGCCATATCTCCAAGAAGCCCTGGTTTCTTTTATTTCAGTGGGAAATGGTATTTTAAGACTACAATATGGGTGCCAGGGATACTAATTTCTATTGGTTGGTCAATGCAATGTTTCTAGCCTTTTTCAGTGACTAGAGCTGAAAAAATTCTATGATGTATCTATCTATCATCAATCATCTATCTATCTATCTATCACTCACATATTTAAAAATAAAATACGTGTGAGTTTATACTGGTACTTTCAATTCAAATTGAGAACTCAGATTCAAAACCAACTTCCTCTATTCACATCAGTATCTTTTTTCTTATACCGAGAATTCTGATTCTCAAGGTCACAGAAGACGATAGAATTAGAATATCCCATAATCACTCATTTGATTTACTCTTCATTACATATACAATAGTCTAAGTGTAGTAATACCACCACAACATGATCATTCAAACTAGTTAAAATTTCTGCATTTGCTCTCACCATTATTCTCCCATTTTGATATGTTACTGTATCTATATTGTCAGAACATATAGCCGTTACATACTCTGCTCCCTCCTTTTAACCCTCATTAATTCTAGTTCTACAGGCAACTTTATATTTAATGTTTGTTACCAGTCCTGTGTCAAAGCCTCCCTCCTTTGTTTGTCCAAAACTCTTTCCCTAGTAGATTCCTTAGGAAGGGCTCATGGGAACAATATTTCCTGAGTTTCAGTATGTTGATAACAGTTTGTTTTTGTCCCTTGTACTTGCAAGTCAGTTTTGTCAGATGTAACATTGTTTGCCCACTTTTTCTTGACTTGAGTGTCTTCTTCTTTTTTTTTTTTTGAGGAAGATTAGCCCTGAGCTAACTACAGCCAGTCCTCCTCTTTTTTTTTTGCTGAGGGAGACTGGCCCCGAGCTAACATTCATGCCCATCTTCCTTTACTTTATATGTGGGACGCCTACCACAGCATGGCGTGCCAAGTGGTGTCATGTCTGCACCCGGGATCCGAACTGGCGAACCCCGGGCCGCCGAGAAGCAGAACGTGTGAACTTAACCGCTGCGCCACCGGGCTGGCCCTGACTTGAGTGTCTTAAATATATGACTCCATTTTTTTTTCTCTGGCATAAAGCATCGTCAAATGTGTCTAGTTTTTATTTTTTTATTTTTTAAAGATTGGCGCTTGAGCTAATATCTGTTGCAAATCTTTTTTTTTTTCTTTGCTTCTTCTTCTCCCCAAAGTACCCCTGGTACGTAGTTGTATATTCTAGTTATAGGTCCTTCTGGTTGTGCTGTGTGGGATGTTGCCGCAGCATGGCCTGATGAGCAGTCCCATGTCCGCGTGCAGGATCTGAACCAGTGAAACGCGGGCCACTGAAGGGGAGCGCACAAACTTAACCACTCGGCCACGGGGCTGGGCCCTCTAATTTTTTTTTTTAACAAAAAAGTATAGTTTAATTTTTTTCCCTTATGTCACTTTGTATTTTTTTGGCCTGAATGCCCAAAGCATTCTTTTTCTTTAATGTTCAGTAATTTTACTGGAATATAACTTGCTTTGGGTCAGTATTCTCAAGTATGCCATAGACGCTTTCAGTATATGTTTTCAAATCTTTTTCTATTTTGGCAAAATGTATTGAGCGGTTTGTAGTATTTGTTCTGGTCCCTTGATTTTGTTTTCTTCTTTAGTGGTTCCTATTATTTGTATAGGATTTCTTTTGCCTATCATCAATATTTGGAATTTTCTGTTGATTCCTTTTTATCTCTTTCTTCCTTTCTTTTTGATTAAAACATCCTCTTTTCATCCTGTATTTCTATTAAGCTACTACCTCTTGTGTTTATTTGATCATGTGTTTCTTCTAGTTTAGTCTTTACTTATGAAATGATTTTTCAAATTTATAATTTGTTCTGAGGTCCTGTCATGTCATATCTGAATTTATTTAAAGCTAGTGGTTTTTATACATTATTTCACTTAATCCCCACAACAGTGCTCTGAGGTGGGTGCAATCTGTTCGTTTTAGAAAAGAGGAAATTGATGACCTGAGAAGGGAAGTAATCTGCTCAGCATCTTCCAGTTGGCTTGCTGTGTAGATAGATTTCAAATCCAGGTCTGTGGGTTCCAACTGTCCATGATCCTAATCCTCATGACCCACTGAGCCCGTGAGAGGGCACGTTCAGGAAGGGCTGGGATTGGAGTGGGCTGTCCAGAAAGGATGTGAGACGTATTACCACCACCCTATAAATCTGGAGCTGACTCCCCCGTTTTCTATGGTCCCCCTTTCCTGCCTGGCTGTTAGTCCTCTCAAGCCAGGACCTATTTCCCCTCAGGACTGATGTCAGCTCCCTTCTTTTTTTCTCTGTGTATCAGGCAGCGCTGAAAAATGCTGGAATCTTCATGGCACCTGCCGTGGGAAATGCGGCAAAAACGAAAAGTTCTTTCTTTTCTGCAAGAGCGGTAAACTGTGCTGCCTGAAGCTCAACTTCCAGCCGAATTTACCACTGAAGTCACTTAGTGCTTGAAGTTCGAGGGCACGAAAAAGAAGATAACCTTGCCCTGAGTCTGGCCTCAGTAGATTCCTGAGCTTTATTAAAACTCCATTGGCTGACTTCTGCATTTTTCTCATAACATGCCTTACTTATCAAACTCAAGCGGAAGAGGTGTGGGAAAGGAAGTATAGATAGGAGAGGAAACTGGACCTACTATGTGCTAGGTGCACACCTATTACCTCAGCTAATCCTTTCAGCCAATCCGAGAGGTAGATACTGTCATCACTTTTATTTTATGGATGGGGAAACTGAGGTTCAAACTGGTGAAGTGATTCACCCAATGCCACTCACGTGAGTAACATGAGGACGTACTGGGACTAAATCCTGGTCTGCATATAGGCTTGCAAATAGCTCCTTGCCTCCTGGAATGTTGCCAGTATAAATAAAAATGCATGTTGTATTTATTTGAATCTCTCAAGTAAAAAGCTGGGGGTCGAGAGCATTACAGTGGGGTCCTGTTTTCTGGGATTGTTACAGAGGCTGAAGAGTTAAGCAGGAAACTGTTAACCCTTAGGCCTAATTCTTCCTCCCTTGCTTCTCTCTGTACATACTATTTTAATTTTTTTATATTTAGTTTAAAATTTTCCTCAAAACCATACATCCACTTAATTTTAAGAATCAACTTTGAATAAAAGACTATAATAAATATAGGAGTCACCCCTTTTCCTTCCTCCATTTCTTGCTCTCCAAAGAAAACCACTTTCACATCTCTTGGTTGTTTCTGTGGATTTTACTTCCATATCCACACATAATATGCTTATTTGTATTGTTAATTTCTGTTTTCAGTTTTAGGTATTATCTGTTGAATTCCTGCTATGGAAGATGAGAATTTGGCTATCTTCCATCTCCTTTGAATGTGTTCACAACCATTAGGTGCTTTATCAGTTTTATCTTCCTGGAGACCTTTCTCCCTGGGCACTTGGACCTGCTCCACTCTGAATTAGAAGCCTTACACCCGCGACCTTTTCGGATCTCCATTCACGTCATCTTAAGGATTCTCTTTGATTTTCTCATGAGATGAATGCCTTGCTTTCTGGATCCTAGGTCTTTCTTGACTTCCTCCTTTATTTTGGCAGAGCACCTCCTGGTAGCTTTCTGAAAATGTCTGACCTCAATGCACTAATCTCACACTTGCGTTAGTAGTTTGGTTGCCCATTCTCTACTAGAAATGGTTTTCTCTCAGAATTTTGAAGGCATTGCTGCATTGTGTTTCAACACCTAATGCCACCGTGGAGACATCTGAAGCAATTCTGAATCTCCTCTCTTTGTAGGTGATCTGTTATTTCTCTCTGAAAGCTTTTAAGATTTTCTCTTTAACTACAGGTTGTTGAAATTTCATAATGATTTGCTTGAATTTCTTGCAGGATGATTTCAATCAGTTTTGTTGCGCGTTCAATTCGCCCCGTCCGTCTGCAAACTCGTGTCCTTCAATTCTAGGCCATTCTTTTCTTGACTTAATTCTTTGCATTTCCTGCCCCTTGTTTTGCCTGTAGTCTATTTCTGAAATCCTTATTTTTCAAAGGTCGGATTCCCTGACTGATTCTCTAATTTTCTTATATTTTCTTTACTGCTTTTATCTGTGTCTTTTTAATCATATTTCTAGAAAGTTCATCTTTGTACTTTTATACTCTGAAATTTTTTTCTCGTTCTTTATTTTTTCTTTCTTTCTAAAAATAGCATCCTGTTCTTGTTTCATGGTTTCAATAGCTTCTCTTATTTTTCTGAAGATTTTGATGATTTTTCTGATGATATTATCCCTTACCTACTCTGTTTCTTTTTATTTGCTTTTTTCTCTTTGACCTTTCTTTAATGTCAGAAGCTTTCCTCACCTGGTGAGTAGTTCTTGGTTACATGCTTATATTTTGGAGTGGGCCTCTGCTAACTGGCTTAAAACACAGTGCCTGTGTCTTCAGGATTTTTCTCTTGGACGGGCTAGATATCCCTGAGAACACTCTACAATCCTTATGGAGCCCTCATGAATGGGGTTAGTGCCCTTAATAAAGAAACCCCGGAGAGCTCTCCCACCCCTTCTGCCGTGTGAGGACACAGTGAGAAGACGGCTATCTGCGAACAAGGACCCGGGCTCTCACCAGACAATGAATCTGCTGGTGCCTTGGTCTTGCACTTCTTAGGCTCCAGAACTGTGAGAAATAAATATTTATTGTTTAAGCCATCCAGTCTATGGTAGTTTGTTATAACAGCCCCCAAAAGACTAAGACATAAAGTGTCTATGTCTTCGGGTTTTTTCTGAGGTTGGCATTGGATTTCCCTGGGCAGAATCCTCCACAGTCCTGCTCAGAGTGTGTAGGTCTGCCTGTGCTGTCCTCAAAGTGAGATGGGAAACATGGAATATGTAAAACCTCACCTAACTCTCCTGTGTTCCACATGATACCCCTGCTCTCAACTGGCATCATGTCCCTGTCCCCCTATCCAGAGACTCTTTGTATCAGCCTCCTCAGAAAATAAAGCTCTAGTTTTCTGCTGATAGGGGAGGGATAGTCATGGGAATTACTGGGGGAACCTGCTAGATTTGACTATAGGGGATCAGATAGAGATGGAGAAGGGAGGTGGGGCTTACATTAACTGGTGCTCAGATCTTGGGGGACCACATTCCTGCTTGCAGCAGAGCCCAGGCAGTGATCCCAGTTGGCAGCTCTGCCCATCTGCAGAGCCAAGCTGATGACCCCATCTGGCCCGAGAGCTCAGCTGCAGTTCTGCCTGATTTGGGTCCCAAGCCAATGAGCCGTACCAGCTGTGGAGCTCATTCTATGACCATCCAGGCAGGGAAGCAAATTTGCAGCCTTGCACTACTGCTATGTATAGCCTCCAGTCCTGCTGACCAGGAAGCCTGGCCAGGGAACCTGGGCAGCCAGGGAGCCCATCCTACAACCACACGTGGGCAGGGAGCTAAGCCAGCAGCCCTGCCCAGTTGTTAAGTATAGCCTCTGGGCCTGCATAACCAGAGAGCCAGAACAGTGACCCTGCCAGGAAACATAGCCTGAGGCCTCGAGCAACCAGAAGTGATTGCCAAGCTCTTTTAATGGTCCTACCTGACCAGAGAGCACAGTCAGCGGCCCTGGTTGAATGCAGAGCCCAGCCGGCAGGTCCACACAAACATAGCGTCCAACCAGAAGCAACCCTCGCCCCCAATCCCCGACCTCAGAGGGTATCACACGCCGTTGTGAAAGGCTGAAAGCTTTTCCTCTAAGATCACTTTCGCCACTTCTGTTCAACATAATCTTGGAAATCCTAGCCAGAGCAGTCTGGCAAGAAAAAGAAATAAAAGGCATCCAAATTGGAAAAGAAGAAGTAAAATTCCCTCCGTTTGCAGACGACGTGATCTTACATGTAGCAAATCCTAAAGACTCCACCAGAACGCTGTTGGAACTAATAAATGAATTCAACAAAGCTGCAGGGTACAAAACCAACATACAACAATTGGTTGTATTTCCATACACTAATAATGAATTACCTGAACAAGTAATAAAGAAAGACAATCCTGTTAACAATAGCATCAAAAGCAATAAAATACTTAGAAATTAATTTAACCAAGGAGGGGAAAGATCTGTAGCTGAAACCTACAAGACTTTGATTAAAGAAATTGAGAAGACACAAATAAATGGAAAGATACTTTGTGTTCACAGATCAAAAGAATTAATATCGTAAAAATGTCCACACTACCCAAAGACATCAATAGAGTCAATGCAATCCCTATCAAGATTCCAATGACACTTTTTTAAAGAAATAGGAAAAATCCTAAAATTCATATAGAACCACAAAAGATCCCAAATATCCATAGCCATCCTGAGAAAGAACAAGCTGGAGGCATCACACTTCCTGATTTCAAACTATATTACAAAGCTATAGTAATCAATACAGGATGGAACTGGCATAAAAATAGATACATAGACCAATGGAACTGAATGAAAGTCCAGAAATAAACCCACCCATATAAGGTTTAACTAATATTTTACAAGGGAGCCAAGAATACTCATTGGAGAAAAGATAGTCTGTGTTGAGAAAATTGGATACTCACATGCGAACAATGAAACTGGACCTCTACCTTTCACCATTCACAAAAATTAACTCGAAATGAATTAAAGACTTAAATGTAAGACCTGAACCCATGAAACTCCTAGAATAAAGCCTAAAGACAAAGCTCTTTGACATTGGTCCTAGCACTGATTTTATGGATATGACACCAAAAGCATGAACAGTAAAAGCAAAAATAAACAAGTGGGACTACATCAAAGTAAAAAGCCTCTGCACAACAAACAAAGTGATTAACAAAATGAAAAGGCAACCTATGGGATGGGAGATAAGACTGAAGCAAGTGATGCTTATCTTAACATCAACAACAGTGCTGTAAAGAAAATACTCTCTGTTTCTTCTCTGTATTACTCACACCACCTCACTTCTGGTCACCAAATGTGTGGGTTTTTACCCCATTCTGACCACTTCTCCAACACTAGCTGGTGTCCTGCAATTCAATTCAGTTGTGACACCATCTCCCTGGAGTTGGCATCAGACTCCACAAGTTAAGGGCTCAGGCCCACAAAACTGCCCCCACTTCAGACACCAACCACAAGTCCCAGGTTGTCACCTGTACTTCTCATCAACCAGCTATAAACTGGGGCTCCTGTGGCCCCCTCCTTGGGTTCCATAATTTGCTAGAATGGCTCACAGAACTCAGGGAAACACTTACTTATATTTATGCTTATTATATAATAAAAGATTCAATAAAGGATACAGATGAGCAACCAGATGGAAGAGAGACACAGGACAAAGTTTGGGAGAATCCCCAGCACAGGAGCTTCTTCCCCCGTGGAGCTGGGGCGTGCCACCCTCCTGGCACACGGATATGTTCTCCAATCTGGAAGCTCTCCGAACTCTGCAGTTTAGGGATTTTCATGGAGGCTTCCTCATGTAGGCATGATACATTGTTAACTAAATTTTCAGCCCCTCCCCCCTCCCCAGAGGATGGGTTGAAAGTTCCAAGCTTCTAATTACGGCTTGGTCTTTCTGGTGACCAGCCCCCATACTGAAGCTATCTAGGAGCCCACCCAGTGTTGCCTCATTAGAGTAAAAGACACTCCTATAACCCAGGAAATTCAAAGGGACTTAGGAAGTCAGTGTCACTAACCAGGGTCAATAACCAAATATTAGAACAAAAGATGTTCCTAGCACCTTTATTGCTAGGAAATTGCAAAGGTTTTAGGAGCTCTGGCCAGGAGCTAAGGACAAAGACCAAAATATATATATTTCTTATTATATCACAATGGCTAACATTTGTTAAGTAATTTCTATGTAACAGACACTCTACCAAGTACTTTACTTGTTTTACTTTCATCAAAGAAAAACCAAACCTGAAGAGCAGTTAAAAGTAGTAAAAACAAAGCAGTCTAGGTGCCCATCGACAGACGAAAGGATAAAGAAGATGTGATATATATACACAATGGAATACTACTCAGCCGTTAAGAAATTATGAAATCCAGCCATTTGTGACAACATGGATGGACTTTGAGGGTATTATGCTAAGTGAAATAAGTCAGAGGGAGAAAGTCAAATACCATATGATCTCACTCATAAGTAGAAGATAAAAACAACAACAAACAAACACATAGCAACAGAGGTTGGATTGGTGGTTACCAGAGGGGAGGAGGGCGAAAGGGGTGATTAGGCACATGTGTGTGGAGATGGATGGTAATTAGTCTTTGGGTGGTGAACATGATGTAATCTGCACAGAATTTGAAATATATTACGATGTACATCTGAAAGTTATACAATGTTATAACCCAATGTTACTGCAATAAAAAAAAAGTAGTAAAAACAAATTTTACTCAGGACTATTCCAATAGGAGAAAAGAGACCTCAGTATAGGACTGAGCTCAATTCTGAATACAGCATAGCCAAGGAGCAGGGTGGGGTCAGTGGATGGAGAATTACTTAAGAGGGAATGTGGCTGGCCCTCTGGCCAAGCGGTTAAGTTTGCAGGCTTGACTTTGGTGGCCCAGGGTTTTGCTGGTTCAGATCCTGGGCGCAGACCTAGCACTGCTCATCAGGCCATGTTGAGGTGGTGTCCCACAGAGCACAACCAGAAGGATCTCCAACTAGAATATACAACTATGTACTGGGGGGCTTTGGGGAGAAGAAGAAGAAGAAGGAGGAAGAGGATGGGGAGGAGAAGGAGGTAGAGGAGAAGGAGGTGGAGGAAGAGGAGGAGGAGGAGGAAGAGGAGGAGGAGGTGCAGGTGGATGAGGAGAAGGAGAAGAAAAAAAAGATGATTGGCAACAGACGTTAGCTCAGGTGCCAATCTTGAAAAAAAAAAAAAAAACACCAAGAAAATGTCTTAGTCCGTTCAGGCTGCTACAAAAAAATACCATAAACCAGGTGGCTTATAAACAACAAATATTTATTTCTCACAGTTCTGGAGGCTAGGAAGTCCAAGATCATAGTGCCGACAGATTTGGTATCCGGTGAAAGTCTGTTTCCTCATAGACGGTTGTCTTTTTCTTTATAACCTCACATGGCACATGGTGGAAGGGGCAAGGAAGCTCTGTGGCCTCTTTTCTTTTCTTGTTTTTTTTGAGGAAGGTTAGCCCTGAGCTAACATCTGCTGCCAATCCTCCTCTTATTGCTGAGGAAGACTGGCCCTGAGCTAACATCCGTGCCCATCTTCCTCCACTTTATATGTGGGATGCCTACCACAGCATGGCGTGTCAAGGGCTGCCATGTCTGCACCCGGGATCTGAACCAGCCAACCCTGGGCGCCAAAGCAGAATGTGGGCACTTAACCTCTGCACCACCGGGCTGGCCCCCTGTTTTCCAAAGCACTAATCCTATTCATGACAGTTCCACCCTATGACCTAATCACCTCCCAAAGCCCCCACCTTCTAATGCTATCAAATTGGGCATTAGGATTTCCACATATGGATTTGGGAGGGACACAAACATTCAGTCCACAGCAGGAAACAGCAGGGGTAAGGGGGTTAGATATCACCTTCGTGGGATGGCAGAGGCTGAGGAACCTGATTAGATATTGAGGGTGATCAGATATGGAGGACGGGGGGATTCTAGTTAAACCACTCTGGCAGAATTCTTGCTAAAATTGGACAATGCAGAGACAAACACAGAAATTCAAAATTTGAGACCTAGTTGCTAAAGAATTCAGGGGAGCCTGAATAGAATTTGGCAAGGAGAGAATCTTCGTTACTTTGTGTAGCTGACACAATTAGTTTTTGCAATACATGCCGTTATTTTATTATCAACATTATGATCAACAGTAGAGGATGTTGTCGATACATTGACCAGACTCCTTCATGGACTGGGGTTCCTATCCCTAGTTGCTGCTGGTGTTGCTGCTAGGGTCACAGCTGTCCCCTTCTCTGGAGAATTGCCCTTGGCCAAATGGAACGGGAGCTACTTTGCCCAGAAGGTTGCATCATCTTCCCCTCAGGGGCAGCCTGTAGCCAAGACTGACTGAGACAGGGATGCACGAGGATGGCCTCCTTGCCTCAAGGTAGGACCAACTGTGTGGTGCATTCTCACTCCAGAGTTCCCTTTGGGATCAGGCTGAAGACGGTCTCAGCCAGACCACATCCTTGCTTAGCTCCTCCCCCTGCCCTGTCCTGTTCCCTCACTCTCTTTTTCCTGAGAGTACTCCCTTAGGAAATCATGTGCACCCAAATCTCTATTTCAGACTCTGCTTCTAGGGAAACCTGACCTAAAACAACCTATTTTCTTGATCAGAAAATTGAGTTTCAGGGAAGGTCAGTAATTTATTTAAAGTCACCTGTGGGGACCTGGAATTGGCCACCCCAAGATATGTCTCTTTGGCATCAGGATTATTTGAGGCTGATTGCTTTTGATAAACTGGGACAGGGAAGGAGGAATGGAACTTGCCCTTTGTTAGGACACGTTTACATTTGTAAGGTAAATCTCTATCTGTAAAAGGTGCCTCCCTCTCTGTACCAGGAAGAAGAAAGGCGATGACCTACTCTCCAAAAACTCTTAATCAATACCAAAGGCAAGGACTTAAAATCTGCATTTTATTGTGCTAGTCTGGTAACCTCCTGTAACTGACTTCCCTCCCCCTCCCAATTTTGGCATTCCTTAAGGATTAAGCATCTTTCCTTAGGCTAGGAACCGATTGCTGCTGCGCTCACCTGTGACCACCCAGCTCCAGACATAGACTTGCCTCCTGCTACGCCCACCGAGATAGCAGACCATTACCTGCTGTGTCCATCAAGCACTGTGCCAACAGGGCAATCTTGTGACTATTGTGGGAGGGACATTTCAGTCACATGTGAAACACCCTGTTTGGGGCTATATAACCACTCTGTGCACCCCACTTCTTTGGTGCCCTTTCTTCCTTCGGGAAGAAAGGCCCCGGGCCATGGTTCCTCATTAAAGCTTTGTTTAATTTTCTCTTGCTATTCTGTCTCATGTGAATTTAATTCGTTCTCCAGCCAGACGAACCCCCATTTGGGGAGAGGAAATGTCCTCCTCCCCTACACACCCAATTAATAGATGGTAGACCCAGGATATCATCCACATACATCTACGTCCAGCACCTCTGCTCTTAACTATAATAGTATCCTGCCTTAGGTACATTGATTATCTTAGGTTCCCGGTTATTCATGGAGGTTCAAACTGAACGACCATAATACCGAACCTCTTAATCGCAAGTTTGTGTGCCATGCACAAGAAGCCAATCACTGAGATGTCAGTGCCTGTAGACAGAGAAAGGTTTATTTGAATTGGCCAAACAAAATGAGAAGCCTAGAGGATAAGTTCTCTCAACCCTTAACAAGAGATGAAAACAGCAGGTTTCATAGAGCTAAGTGGCTTGGCAGGAGATGTTTCAGAGAAACAAAGGGGTAATCCATTTTTCTCACTCCAGATAAGCCCCTGGGCAATCAGACTTCTGGGGGGTGGGGTGTTGTGGGGGCGGGGCGGTGGTGGTGGGGGTGGTGGTGGTGGTGGTCCTGGTGGTGGTGGTGATCTGGTGATCTTAACTTCCTTGAAGGCATTCTCTTTCTTCTGTAAAACAAGCTCAGAAATCCTTGTGACCGTTAAGACACACTTCAGGTTAAACAAGAAAACAGCAAATTGACGAGATTAACTTCTTTTTGTCTATGTCTGTGTTGGAAACAAGCTTGAAAGGTAATCATGTTCTTACTGAATATTTACAGGAACCCTCAGGTACCCAGCTTCAACCACATAAGTTACCCCCCAGCCTTTGGACCCAGAATACAGTCTAATTTGGAGGGAGGCCTGTATAGTCAAACTACTGGGCCTTATCCTTCTTAAAACACACTCTTTCGGGTGTTGCCTGCTTTGAGAAAGGAAGAGGAGTATGTTGAGGGATCTCACCAGAATGACAAGAGGACATGTTGCCTACTTTGAGTGTGGGCAGAAGAAACTTGGGATGATTAGCTGGAGAAGAAAACACCAAACGGACTCACGATCACTGTCTTCAGGTATTTGACGTGGAATTGTTTTTGCACTCATTCTCTGTCGCTGTAAGAGAGCAGGAATTGGGAAGATGGGTAAATGTGACAGGAGGATAAATTCTGGTTCAACAGAAATAACTTCCTAAAAATGAGAGGAGTCCAGTGATGGAGCGTACTATCTTGACACATACTAATTTTTTCATTACTGGAGGTGTTTTAAGAGTGAAGGCAAAGGTTGTTTAACGAGGAGTTTTGCTTTTGATACATAACAGATGAGATGGCCTCTGAGGTCCAAATTCTAAGACTCTATGCTCAAAAACTAGAAAGAAAAGGGTTCCATATTGCTGACACCAGGGATTTTTGAACTTTTTTTTAAAGCAGCAGAAAACTTTTTTTTTTATTTAAGAAAAAATCGAGGTATAATTGATGTATATCATTATGTGAGTTTCAGGTGTACAACATAAGGATTCAATATTTGTATATATTGTGAAATAATCACGACATTCCATCTAGTTAACATCTGTCACCATACATAGTTACCAAAATTTTCTTTTCTTGTGATGAGACTTTAAGATCTGCTAGCAGAAAACTTTTTAAAAACAAAAATTTACATGGAACTCAACATATCAAGCGGATCAAGATGAAGCTGCTCAGCTTAAAGTGGGAAGAGAGAAGGAAGGAACCAGAGCCCTACCTTCTTAGCCTCCCTCAGTTCCCTGATTTGTCAACAGAACCAAGTCTAAGTTTCTTAGATTTGCATTCAAGAACGTTAAAAATCTTATCACTATGCAATTCTCCTACATTACATGGTGCAGGACCTCCCAGCTGTAGCCACGCAGTATTTTCATTGTTTCCAAATGGCTTACAAGCATTCCCGCCGCTGCTCCTCTGTTGCACCCATCCCCCACCGGAATACCCTCTCCCATCCTCCCCCTCTTCACCATTTCTCTGAAACCTATCTTCCTTCCAGGCTTGGAGCAGGTCCTCCATGAAGCCTTTGCTGACCACCCTGGGTTTTGTGATTGTCCCCATGCTCTGTTCTCCTGTAATCTATTTTTGGTTTCGATTCAGCACAGACTACTTTCCATCGTTTTTATTCATGTGGCCATTCTGTCTCACTGCTGGATGATATGTTTGGAGGTCGTTAATACTATTCATCAAATATTTCTGGCTTTCTGCATTCTAAGCCTGTTGGAGGACTGTACTTCTTGGCCCTCTTGTGGTTGGATGGGGCTATGTCACTATTGCAGCCAGGGAGCTATCACACATTACTTCTAAGGTCAAGGCATATAATGGCTAATTCAAGACCCTCCAGAGCTCTGTTTTCCTTTGCCATGGTGATCAGCAACAATTGAGTGGCTTTGCAATCAGGCTGGGTTCCAGAGTGAGAAGATGTGGAGCAGTGTTTCCTGCCGACCTGCGACGGATATGTAGCATGAGTGAAAAGTAAACCTTTGCTCTTATAAGACACCACCAAGAGTCTTGTTTGGTTACTCTATCATATCCTAGTTTATCCTAACATAGTTGGCTATTAGAGGATAGTAGTTTATAATGCTCTGTATTTCTGGTCTCAGTAGAGTACCCTGTACATAGTAGATGCTTAATCAAGATTCGATTTATTTAGCAAATGTTTCTTGAGTGTTTTTGGGAGGATATGAAGTTCATTTAAAAATGTTTGCTTTCCATTTTCCTAAAGAAGTCGCAAGCGTTGTAAGGACAGGAACCCTCTCAGATAGTTCTCCAGCCACCACCTCCCCAGCACCTTAGTCCTTGATCCACAGGAAACTTAAAATGGCCTGCGTAGATTTTGACGAGGACGAGGTTACAGAAGGGCATTCTAGGCGGGATGAAAACGACCTGACGTGGAGACAGCAGTGGTTACTTCCTGGGAAAGAAGACACATGAAATGAAGTATTGAGGGAAAGAGCAGTGTCTGGAAAGATATAGGTGACAGTAAAGATAAGAAGCCAGTGAAGACATCCTGGGAGGCACAAGGAGAGCTAGGAACAGAGATAAGCTTGGAAACGTGCTCTGACAAAAAGTTGGAAACCTTCTTTATCATCTTTCACCAGAGCTCAAACCCAGTTACATTGTATACACTCCAGACACAGAGGAAAGATCTGTCCTTGAGCCTGGATCCTTGGTAGGCACTCTGGGTCTTAGATCTGAGACCCAAAGTTTTGAAAATTTCAAACATGATTCGGAAAAGCACAGTGAACAGAGAGGTCTCTGAATCGCTGGCAATCTGTGTCCCTTTTATTGAACATGACTATGTTGACTAGGAAGGAGAGCCAGGTAGAGCTTCAGGGAAGAAAGAGGTCAATAGTCAAATGCTCCAAGAAGTCAAGGAAGGTGAGAATTCATAGTAAATAACAATCACTACCAGTCATCGGGGGCTTCCTGCACGCCAGGCATTGTTCTGTGTTCTTCACAAGTATTACCTCCGTTAATCTTCACCGCAAACCTCCGAGGTCAGCAGTATTGTCTCCATATTAGAGATGGCAAAACTGAGGTTCAGAGACACTAATTGGTTTGTTCCAAGTCACATAGCTAATAAGTGGCAAAGTGAGGATTTGAACCCAGATTTGTCTGGCTCCATAGCTTATGGTTTTTCATTAGCCTACACTGCCCTTGGTGTTAGATTTCAAGTAAACTGAAGAGAAAAGCTCCAGCATGTCCATTGCTATTGCTAATTACATGTAGCACTAAGAACCAGAAAATCTCCAGGCCTTATATGGGCCAGTTAGTTTCATCTTCCTTTCCCACTACCCTCCACTGACCCCACCCCCAAAGACTACAAAGAAGTGAAATGTAGATGTATTTCCTTTCCTCTGCTGGAGTGCTGGAAGCGGGAAATAACTACCGGTGGGTGGCAGAAATCTAAGAAGGGAGTGGAAGGGTCCTCGGCAAGATGTGATCGATCCACTGGAAGCATGAGAAGGTTCATTTTCTGGGCGAGGCACACTCCAATGAGGGAGGCTTATGGTTTACACTGGGTCAAAGCAAGAGTCAATGGCCAGGCAGGGAACGGATGTAGAGTTTTCTGACTCTCAGATACCACCCTATTTTCCACTAGGCCAGAGATGGCAGTGGTACCCATCTCAGGCTCAGAAAGAGGTCAATGGTGTTGGGTAAAGGACCAAAGCACTGCAGGAGCCTATTTAAGGAGTTGAGCACATTTGATTGGCCTCAGGGCCAGGTTACCAAGTACACCTTCAGTACGGGGACTCTGGGCTCCTGGACACTTCACAGCAGAGTCCACTCATCAGTGTGAACCACTTCCTCCTGAAAGCCTCTCGCCTTTCCACATGCTCAGGTAATCTTCCTAATGGACCATTTGTAGACTCCTTTCCAATTCTGTAATCTTCTCTGGAAAGCATCTATTCTTACCAAGATTCCCTCAAATATTTGTTCCTTTCTTATTTTGCTGGCTCTGCTTCCATCACTCTCTTTGCTCCTTTTCTTTTCTTACTGACAGACATTCCTCTCACTCATCAAGTGCATATGGCTTCACGCTTGGCAACAAAGAAAAGCTCAGATTTGCAGATAGCAGAAAGGGAGGTTTTCCCACAGGTTCCCATCATTTTACAACGGTTTATCTCTATCAGCTAATGAATCGGATTCTTTTTAGCCAATCGGATTATTTTCTTACAGAGCTTTGAATGAGAGCTATGGCAAAATGGTTGGCTCTCAGTAGAAGTCAGGAAGTAGAGATGCTGAATCTTAAGAATGATGGACATCCCAGGGACGCAGATGAATATAGCTCAGGTGTGGGGGAGTTCCTTCTCGGCTTGTGGAACAATCAGGGCATTTTGTCCCGTGGTACCTTGTGCCAGATGGCAAGGGGTCTTATGAGAGTCTCCTCTACTGCTGAAAACCAGTGTTGAGTCTGCTAATTAATGGAAATAATGCATTCAGGTCATGCCTTCGTTAGGCTGCCTTATTCTGCTAATCAGCATCCACAAGAACAAACAAGCAGGGCTATGATGGAGTTCTTTACTGGAGGAGAAGTGGAGCTCAAAACAGGAGTTCAGTGTAGGAGAAACTCTGTGCCACTAAAGGCTCTTCAGATGTATGAAGAAAGTCCCTTCTAGACTAAGGCTTCCGCAAGAATGGAGTCCCTATGAGTTGCTCTCTTCTCTCTCCCATCTTTCAAGACTCAACCCAGTACCCTACCCTTCTAAGTAGAAACAACCTCCTTCCTCAAGAGTGGAGGCAGTTGTGCCCTTCAGTCTTGCCCTGGGCCTTGTAAACTCAAATGATGCCTCAGGGTTTTGTTTTGCAGCTCTTTTCAGAAGAAAAGGAAATGAGTTCCAGTTGAGAGGGCTGATTTCCTCACTAATTATTCTCAGAAGTAAGCCCCTTGTCAATAGAGCCCTTTTTTTTTTAAGTCCTTTATTGCTGAGCACTGAGTTTATTTATTTATGGCAAATTGGTCATCATTGGTCTTATGCAAAACCCTTCTCTTGTTTTATTTTACTGATTTGTTGATTTTTATCCCCATAATCAATTCCCAACCATGTCTTGCATGGGAAACTCTTGTGATCTTTTAATATGTACCTTTTTAATGTGTATATATTTTCATTTTCATTTTATTTTCAAAATATTTTGATTTTCATCATCCTAAACGTTCTCTTATGCCCCATCTCAGTCCTCCCACAAGCCCCAGGCCACCACTGATCTTTTTTGTCACTATAGATTAGGTTGCCTAGACTTTCATACAAATGGACTTATTCAGTATGTTCTCTTTTGGAATGGCTTTTCTCACTCAGTCGAATGCTTTTTAGATTCATCCTTATTGTGTGTAGCAGTAATTAATTCTACTCTACTGCTGAGTAGATTCTATTGTATGGATATACCACGATTTATTAATTTATTTGTTTACTAGTTGATGGACATTTAGGTTGTTTCCACCTATGGTGAATAAAGCTGCTATGAAAATTCATGTACAATTTTTGGTGTAACATATGTCTTCATTTATCTTGGATAAATACTTAGGGGTGAAATTTCTGGGTTGTATGGTAAGTGCATGTTTAACTTTATAGGAAACTGTCGAACAGTTTTTGAAGTGGTGATGCCATTACAATCAGCACTGGTGTTAAACACCCATCCACGTTTATTTGTGTGTACCTAATTCTCTAGCTTATGATTGCTATATAACACTCCATGGTGTGCATCCACCATGTTTTACCTTTCAACTCTCCCAGTGACGGAGTTCAGGTTGTCTTCTACTCCTTGCCACCATGAACCTTGCTTTAATAGCTATCCTGGCATATTCCCTTCTGGACATATGTGGGGATTTCTTTGGGACATGTATCCAGGAGTAGAATTTCTGGGTCAGAACAGATGCTTATACTTGGTTGGACTAAATGCTATTAGATTCCTCCCCAGAATGGCTGCCTCCACCTCAGATGAAGATCCAAGTTTTGTGGGGCCTGACACTATGATTTTGGGATTCTTTTTAAGAAGAACACGAAATTGCAAAATCAAAATTAGGTCCCAAAGTAACTATTTATTTAGAATGAGCTGAGAAATTATAATAGATTCCTGGGCTCTCTGTAGATAATTTATCTGAAATGCTTCCTTTCTAATGTTTCTCGATTGCAGCCTGTTTCCCCTCCTTACCTAGAACATTCTAGAATTCCCAGCACTCACCAGGGTCCAAGAAAGTGAGGGGCCCTGCACAGTCGTAAGATTCCCTGTCACTCTGCCTCTGATCTACACCCACCAGCAGCACATGAGTATTCCTCTTTCTCCATTTCTCTGACGTCATCTGGCATGATTCAGCTTTCTGATGTTTGCCAGTCTAGATCCAGCCTGCTGCCTGATTTCATACAGCCTATGAGCTAAGAATGGTTTTTAAATTTTTAAATAGTTGAAAGAATCAAAAGAATAATATTTAGTGACATGTAAAAATTATATGAAATTCAAACTTCACTGTCTATAAACTGTTCAAGTGGAACACAGCCACACCCATTTGTTGACATAGCATCGATAGTTGCATTTTCTGCTACAAATGCAGAGTTGAGGAGTTGGACAAAGACTGCAAGGCCTGCAAACCCTGAAGTAAGTATTTATTTTTTTTGATGAGGAAGATTGGCCCTGAGCTAACATCTGCGTCAATCCCCCTCTATTTTATATGTGGGACTCTGACGCAGCATGGCTTGATGAGTCGTGTGTAGGTCTACTCCTGGGATCCAAACCTGTGAACCCCAGGCTGCCAAAGCGGAGTGTGTGCACTTAGCCACTACGCCAGCAGGCCAGCCTCATGAAGTATTTATTATCTGGTCCTTTACAGAAAAAGTCTGTGACCTTGGTCTAGAGCATTAATTTTTCTTAGTGACAATAGTCTTATTCCATAGCAGAAAGAAGAGTTTCTTTCTCTTAGTATGCCTTTGTTTCTGCCCATTTTGAAATGATAGAAGTTACCGTCACTGTGCTAAAAAGCACTTGGCGCTTTTCTGACCTATCTGCTGGCCTTATGTGTCAGTAAGCTATTACTATGTAACATTCTGCTCCAAAACTCAGTGGCTTAAAACAACAATCCTTTATTGCTGCTCCTGTGTCAGCAGGTAAACTGGAGTTTGGCTGGATGGCTCTGCTGGAGGCAGGAGCAGCAGGGCAGCTCTATTTCTCGCTGTAAATCTGTGGGTCTTCAGGGTGGCTCTGCTCCATGTATGTGTCATTGTCGTTGGACCCCCAGAGTATGCTCTCAGGGTGATGGCAGAGGCACAAAGGGCAACGAAAACATTCATCACCTCTTAAAGCCTAGGCTCAGAACTGGCACACCGTCACTTCTGCCCCTAAATTGTTGGCTAAAACAAGTCACACAGCCAAGACAAAAGTAAAGAGGGCAGGAAGCACATTCCTCCTAAGATGAGACCTTGGCAAAGGTGTGGATTCAAGTAGGGGTGAAGAATTGGGGTCAATAACGCAATCTACCATACCTTATAGGAAATATCACAACAGTGGTAATGGCTTTTCTTTTGCCATCTAGGAGGATACTACTTGTTCCTGTTACACATGAACAGTTAAAAGGAAGATCTGTGACCTTCCTGGTCATCCCACTCTACAAATGCTGACATTTTAGTCTCCAGTGGTAATGACCATGGAGCTATCAAGGTACTTCTCTCTGCTTCTGCCCTTCCTTTAGTATCCTTAAAATGAACCACAAATCTATGGGACATCCTAAGATGTCTTTAGTGCTGGAAAGAACCCAAAGAACACAGAAGTATCACTTCTTTTCTGTCTTACTTGTGCTCTCTCTCTATTTTCATTTACTAGAAATGAATTAATAGTAAAAACATTTTCTCTCTTCTTGGCTCCCAGTTGTATTATATAACTCTTCAAAGGCAAGGCTGTGTCTTCTCTTTGTTAGCTTTTCTTCCCCCTCTCCCAGCCTCCTCTGGAAGTGCGGAAGAGGGTGTAACCGATAGCCATTCAACTAGTGTGGTTGATTACTTGCCTGTTGTCTAATCTTAAATGACTGTTCCCTTTCTGGTTCACTGATCATGGCTCTGCCATGCTCCTTGGGGCAATAAATACCAGTCTGGACTGCCCAGAATGGAGACCTCTGCTTCTCTTGCCATCCCAGAAACCTCCTGTCTCTTCCTGAGCTCCAGTCACTCATGAAGCTCCTTCTGGTCTTGACTGTTACTCTGCTCCTGGCGCGGGTCACCCCAGGTAACCAGGATCTCTCCCAAGGGGGAGAGGGTCAGCGAACCTGACGCATGTTCAGGGGACTCTGTGGGCTCTAACAGCTTGGGCTGGGAGAATGTCGTGGGAGGTTCCCTAAGGGCCTTTGGGTGATCTCTCTAGCCAAAGGGAAGTTTGAGTTCTCTGGTACCAACTGATGTTCCCAGTGCTGTTACTTGACCATTCTGACTTTCTTTCTCTGGCTGGCTCTGGAGAAGTTGAACATGATGCCCCTGGCAGGGAGGGTACATGGAGGAGAGAGACCTGGGCATGGAGAACAGAAAAAGTGGGAGCTTTGTGAAAAGCATTCCTTGGGGAGATTTGAATTTTGATCTATTGTTCCCTCCGTGAAAATGGTTCCTGAATTTCTGATTGTTTGAGGATTCTGATTCTACTCTCTCAGCCAATCTCAAGTTATCTAGGCTACTTTCGGGTGTAAGTTCTGCAGAGCAGCTGTTCCTAATTTTACTGATTGGTTAAGACCAGCAAAAAGCCCCAGGATGTTGTGAATAGGGGAATGTGACATTCTTGGCAGTTTTGACTTGGGAGTTTCTTCTAGAGTTTTACCCTAGAAGACTTAACAGATGTCCAGATGGATGTGTTAAGGATTCCTGTCCCCTTTCATTGATATGGTCAAAGAGAGTACCAAAGGGCAAAGCGAAAAGGTAACTGATTGATACTGGGCAACTGGGTACCTCATAATATGGGGAAGATGAAACCCTGGAGAGAGAGAGCCCTCTTGCCTTCCTCAAGGGAGCTGGCTGGGGAGAGGAAGCTTGGGCATGGAGTATAGTAGGTCCCAGGACCTAGTGGGGAGGACTTTGGGGTTATGACTGGGGTCACCAGTGGGAAAAGAAAGGACAGTGTCCTCAAATCTTCTCTAAACCTGGAGGATGCCTTGTGAGGGCTTCTTCCCTACAGATCTCCTAATTTCCCTTACTACTGTCTTCTCTACTGGGCTTTGGCCTCCCCTTTGCTTTATTTCAAGACTGACTCTGCTCCATCCTTCCCTTTTGATTTCAGCCACGAAGTGCTGGGGTAAGTTGGGAAATTGCAGAACAACATGCGAAGAGAATGAAATATTCCATATATTATGCGGTACTGAAGCTAAGTGCTGTGTAAATCCCAAGTATGTGCCTGTCAAAACTAAATTCTCGTAGAACTAGAAAACAGGGATTAAACTCTGCCGTCTGACACCTCTCATCCAACACTGAGTCTAACATCATTGGATCCAACTGTTCTATTAAATTGTTTTTGGCTGTAGCCTGTTTGTGTCTGGCAGTTCCACCTAGCCATACTTAGAAATAAATAAGGAAGAAAGGAAGGTATGTGTGGGTATTAGGATGGACCGGTAGGTGGTAATAAACTCAGCCTTGCACATAGCTCCGAGTCTGCTGGCCCAAAGCTGGTCCCAAATAATATAAATAAGATGTTCATTCTATCCATTTGATTCTTGTTTTCTAGTCCAGTGCTGCCAACAGAACTTTCTGCAATGATGGAAATGTTTCGTATGTGTGTTGTTCAATATGGTAACTACTAGCCACATGTGGCTACTGTGCACTTGAAATGTGGCTAGTGTGACTGCAGAATTGAATTTTTAGTTTAATTTAATCTATACTTAAATTTATATAGCTAAATGTGGCTTGTGGCTATTGTATGGATGGTATAACTTTAGAGTCGAGAGATATAGGGCTGAGGCAGGCTAGGGGGCTCAATCTCTGGATATTTTGGGAGGAGTCAAGCAGGCAAGCAAAAATCTGTGATGAACACAAGAACGCATTCTTAGTCTGCTACTTCTCTTTCCCTACGTTCACACCAAAGGCTGCAACTCTCCCCTGATAATACCTGTGCTTCTGTCCTGCTAGAGACTCTAGGATTGTGTCTCAAAAGTTTTCTTCACCCTGGAGAGAGCTGGTATCAGGCCCCATGTGAATTCCTGCTCCATCTCTTTCCTTTCCCCCTAGTTGGGGCCACATGATATGGATCTGCTGGCTAGTCCTTTTCCAGGACTGATCCTGAACTGAGACAACAGGGATTTTTACCATCTCCTGCCCCATGATTTGGGTCATGGTCCTAAGTATTCCCATCCATTGCTGCTTACGTGACTAATCAAAGAGAACTTGATTCTTTATCCTGAGTTGGACAGTTCTGTTTAGAGCCACCCGCCTGCTATCCAGTCCCTTCATATGAGAACACTGAACCCGGCATCAACCTATGGCTTGACTCAGTCATCCCCAGTGCACCTTTTTGATGAAAACCTCAGTGTCTATGTACCACCATGTCAAAGTGTCACAGTGCCAAAGGAAGAGCACTGGATTCAGGATCAGAAGATCTGGGTTCAAAACCTCACTTGATCACATATCAGCTGATCCTAGGCAAGCCATTTAATCCTCTCTGCTTTATTTTCTTGTCTTTAAAATGAGGATTTATCCTACCTAAGGCACAGGGTTGTCATGGGGATTAAATGAAATAACAGATAGGAGCCCAGGATAGAATCTAGCACACATTTTATTCTTGGTAAATGTGAATGGATTCTAGATTGATCTCACTTCCCGATTTTCTCCTTTTAGAACCTGCGTAGGAATTCCCTGCCTGTAAAAAATGAAGATCCTCCTTTCCCACTTTGCCTCAACTACTAAGAGTGATTGAGAATTAATCACTCTTAAAATTGAAATGAAGCCCTTGACCCCACTGCTTTTTCACTGGTCATCTCAACCTTCTGACTCCACTTCCGTCTATACTCAGCTTGGATATCATGATCTAGGCCCATGACAGTTCTCTTGCAGGCATACTCAACTCCCACTTCCTCACTGCATGGTATCGATCTGTCCGGTTCCCAACCTGGTGGAACCAACCATCTGCTTCCCTTCTCCATATGTGCACTTTAGCAGCTGATTCTTCTTAGAGAAAATTATCTAACTGGCCTCACTGACTTCACTGGAAATTCAGGGCCTCAAACCTCAAACAGCACTCGACACTGCCCGGTTAACCCCCTGTTTTCTTCTAAGAAGCTTGATTTCTCACTCTCTGAAATCACTCTTCTATGCTTTTTCCTCTCTCTTCAATCTTCTATCACTTCTTCTCTCTAAAATACCACTCCTTGCCTCATATTTCGAGAAAATAGAAGCCATCAGAAATAACTTCATCTTCTCTTTGCTAAGTCTACATAGTCTTGCATCTGGCCCTACACCTCCTCTCCTCCTTTTGTTTACAATGGAAGAACGCTGCCTACGCCTGAGAAACCAACCCCTCTGCTTGTCCACTTGCATCTCCTCCCCCTACTCAAGGACTTCATCTTCCTTTATTCTGTTCATACTCCCCTTCTCCGCTGGACCATTTTTATACAAAGATGCTCTAGTGCCTCCCATCTTAAAACAAAACAAGCCCACACCCCTTTCTGGACAATGCCCCGCTTCTTTGCAATTCTTCAAAGGAAAACTTCTCGAAATGTTGTCTGCCTTCACTTTCCGTATTTTCTCATTTCCCATTCACTTTTCAACTCAGTTCAATTTGGCTTTGACCCTGCCGTTGAAACCTCTCTTGTGAAGGTCACCAATTATCCCTAATGTTTCCACACCCAATAGAGGCCTCCCTATTTTCCTCTAATTGACTTCTGAGCAATATTTGACAAAGGGGCCACTACCTCCTTATTGAAATGCTTTCTTCTCTTGACTTCTGTTACCAGATTCTCTTAGTTTTCCTCCAAGTGGCTATGCCATTCCTTTTCAGTCTTCTTTTTGGGCTCTTCCTTCTCTTCCCAATCACCAGGGCTTGTTTCTAAGTTCTTTCCTCTCTGTTCTTTTTCATTAGGTGCTTTGAGCACCTTCTATATGCTGATCACTTCCAAATTCATATCTCCAACCCCAGACCTTCTAAAACCTCTAGACTGATATATTCGCCTCCTTAAGTGACGTCTTCATTTGGATGCCTAATGTATCCAGAACGGAACTCCTGGTGGTACCTCACTTAACCAAGCTTATTAGTACCCTATTATTTCCCTTTTCAGTAAGTCGTAACATGTACCGCATTGCTCCAAACCTGGAAGCCATCCTTGGTTCCTCACTTTACCTCACTCCGTTCAGTCTATTAGCAAGTGCTGTGGCTCTACCCTCAAAATACATCTCAAGACCACCCATTTCTTTCCATCTCATTCAAGCCACTGTCATCTTAATCTGACTTTCTACAATAGTCTCCCAACTGGTCTCTTGTTTAATCCTCTAATTTTCTACATAGCAGCCAAAGGGTAAATTATACCGTCACTGCTCTGTGTAACACCAAACAATGGCTTCCTGTTTCACCAAGAATAAAGTCTAGACTCCCTTCCACAGCCTATGAGGCCCTGCCCGACCTCACTTTACTTACGTCTGTGACTTCTTTCTTCTCCCTTGCACTCAGGTCACTCTGGCCTCCCTTCTGTTCCTTCATGTCAACAAGTCCTTCCTTTCCTGTCATAGAGCCTTGCTACATGCCACTCCTTCTGCTTGAGAAGGCTCTTCCTCTGTTATCTGTATGGTTGTTTTTGTTCTATCCCCCAGGCCTTAATTTAAGTGTCATCCTTAGTTATCAAATTTAACAAAGTCCTTTATATCACTCTGACAACTTCTTTCTTAGTACTTCTCAAAAGTCAGTAATTATTTTGTTCATTTACTTGTTTCTTGTCTATCTTCCTGGGAGAATTTGGATTTCATGATAGCAGGGTCCTCATTGATTTTGCTCACTATTCCAACCTTGGTGCCTGGAGTACAACAGGAATGCAATAAATATTTTCTAACTCTATGAATATTTAAAGCCCAAGAAAGTCACTTTCCGACTCAAACAGGTCTCCCTTCTCAAGCACTCATGCTTGACCATTGTCTGAGACATAAGACTTTGGATGCTCTCCCCTTCACTTCTCATATCAAGAAAGTTATCAAGTCCCCTTGATTCTTCCTCTGTGATGTCTTTGTAGAAACCCAGCTTTTCCTCACTGTTGTCAGGACTGCTCTCTCAGCTCAGCCCCTCATCATCCCTCTTCTTCCCTCATCCTCCAGGCTGTCTACTCTGAGTTTTGCTGTAAATCCTTTAGTCTCCCTGCCAGGTTCAATTGCCTCCCCCATTCTGGCATCCAATTTCACAAGGGTTCCTTACTGAATAGAGCACCATTCTCTCAACATATTTGATGATGAAACACCTTAAATTTGTTATTGGATGTAATGGTTAGAGTTTGTCAGAGACTAACTTAAGCAGAAAGGGCATTTCTTGGAAAGATAACATGTAGCTCATAGAACTGACTGGAAGTCTAGACAATTGGGCTTGGAAAGACCAAGGGACAGTGGACAGCAGAAATAATCTACCAGGATCCCAATACCAGCATTACCATCCTGGCAGTGGACACGAGTATCACACACCTAGATTCTTGCCCAGACTTCTATCACAGTGGCTTTTGCCTGCTGGCTATGAAGTGAGTATTTTGTCCACCTTCCCTGTGGTTTGGATTTAGTTCTTTAAGATTCAGTGTTTTTTGTTGGAGCATCCAGTTGGCTGAGCCTGGGTCGTATGCCTGCCTACTAACTCCCAAGGCAGTGCAAAAGAATATTTGCCTTTAGTGCTTTCTATAGTGGGAGGTCAGCCCTCCTTTCCATCAAGATCTAAAGAATGGAGAATTACTCCCAGATGGAAAGGGGTTCAGATGCCGAATGTCCAAAGATGCAACAGATGATCACTACCAGGGAATATTACCCTGAAGACTTTCCCTTCACCTATAGTGTTTTCCCTTCCACTGTGATCTTTCTGTTCGCCAGGACCAGGACTAGGACTAGGGCTGGGAGAAGGAGGTGCCTACGGTGCAACATATAAGGAGGCACTCACTCACAGGGTTGTTCAAGTGCCTCCTTATATGTTGCACCCAAGCCATCTCCTTTGCCCCACCCTAGTCCCACCCTTGCCAATTGCATCCTGCACTTCTCCTTTGCAGCACCCACCACACCTGTACTTACATTTGTTCGTGATAGACTGTAATGTCCATGAAGGCAGAGACCATGGCTGATTTATTTTCTGTATCCCAGAACAGAATCTGGATATTCAACCATTATTAGTTGAGCAATTGTTTGACTTAATGAGGTACATATTTGGCTTAAAATAGACAGCAGAAATGGTCTCACATGAAAATTCCCTCTTTCAGGAGCAGCTTCACGTTGGAAGAGTATAAATGTCTGATATTCAATAACCATGGAGTGATACCAAAAATACATAATGAGGTTGTAAGACAAGACACTTAGAGGGATGATGGTCACCGCATTCGTCACTGTGATTGTCATTGGTCAATGCTTTCACCATTGCTGAGCAGACTGAAAGGATGAGTCAGGTGGTGTCTTCTCTGAATGTCTGGAGTTCTTGAGGATATCACGCCTTGCCATGAAAGCAAAATCATTGCATATTAATGAGATCAACTATACAAATGTACTTAGTATTTTTTAAACAAACATTGTGACAGAGTGATATATTAGGAATTTGAGGTAGCAATTACTTGATAATATTTTTCCATTTTACTTGAGCAGGCATCAGCCAAAAGAATGAAAAGATAATTATTTTTCTGCCCAGTTATTGGGAGGGAAGCCAGGACTTTGTGTTCTGAATCATGGCCTCTCTTTTCCACAAGGGAATTGAAAGTGTGTGTGCGTGTGTGTGTGTGTGTGTGTGTGAGAGAGTCAAGAGCTGCCCTGAAGATAACTCTTCCTTTCCCCCAACCCCATCTTCGTTAGAGAGGCCTAGGTGCAAGGAGGGCAGTTAGACTGGATTGTCTCAGGAGGAGTGGGATGAAGATTCTTTGCTTTAAGTTCAAGAGAGGAGTAGCCTGGCATTTGGGATGTTGAATCTCCACACAACTGGGAGAAGAGATAGGGGTTTGGTTCCAAGGGTGTTTGATAAAGCATTCCAAGGTGACATGTACTTGGATGGAGTTGCCGGCATGGAAGGCAACCACTGTGAAGACAGCCACTGTGGCCGTCACCCTGGGAGAAGCAGCAAAGTCCTCCGTGGTTGGGCCTGTGGTCAGTGGAGAGAGCCACAGTGAGGAACAACTCTCCAGCTGCCCAGAGCTGCTCAATGAACAGCTGGTGGAGCTTATCAGCAATACCCTGAGCATGCGGAGCAAGACAAATGAGGATCATCATCATGGACTAAGGATCAGGCCCTTCCTCACTTCCCAGAACCATGGGATCCCTGTGAATCCCCAATAGTAACTGCCATTGGACATCTCACTAACTTTGCAAGGGGTATCTTGGAGCTGAATTGAAAACAAACATAAATAAATAAAGCGTTTCCTGAGGCTTAAGTGTGGTCAAGCATTCATAACTGGCATATGACTATTAATATTTTAATGAATTTTACAAGAAATACTCATGCTAGCATCTATTTCTTTCACGGAGGATTGCTTGAAACAGGACACAGTTGGGGATACACTGGTGTAGGGGTCTCTCCAGCATCCAGCCCCTCTACAACAGCCCCACCACACTTTCGTGCAGCCTCGGCCCTCAGATCATCTTTCTCTGAGCTGTGGGCCCTCACCTGGATACTCTTCCTGCTTCCCTGGAAAAGCGAGGTGATGCCGTGAATGCGCAGAGGACAAAGAAGTTTGTGAAAGGCTGTGATGTTATGGTTCTCATTCTTTTACCTTCTTGTCATATTATTAACCTCACAGGTTAGAGGGAGGATTAAATGAGATCAAGTAGAAGTGCCTGGCCTGTGTGGGACCCTGGGAACTTGATAACTAGTACTTCCCTCCCCCGCCCCACTGTGGGATTCAGGTGCGGAGGGAATGAGTGACCCTTCAAAAACTTAAAAATGCAAGCTCACAGATTTCAGGGGGTGGGTGGTGCTGGTCTTAGAGAACTGGCCAGGGCTGGCTGTACCCGTGTGGGAGGCATTACAAAGGCAGAGGCCACAGTCTGTTCTGGTCTTGGCGGGTCCCAGGAGATACCACACAGGAACCAGGAGCCAAGTTGGCTCTCTGACCAAGGCCTGCCTCTATCCCTATCTCCTGGCCTCTGCTCCCACAGTGGCTTCTGCTTACTGGCCACCTTGGCAGCCCCTGCTCCTTGCTCCCCCTTCAGCCACTTCCCTTAGCCTTGGCCCAGATAACAGAGAAATCACCATGCAACTGTCAAGTTCCAGAGTCAGAGAATGTAGGGCGTTGAGGAGAACAGAGGAACTGAACTCGACAGAGCTCTAGGCCATGGCATTTGATGATCTGTGAACAAATTCACATGCACATATGCATACAAAAATACAGAAACACACACTCATATGCCAATTACATGTCTATACACAAACTGGATGCACGTAAAAACATACTTACACCTATACATTCAAATACTCACACAATATATATACAAATAACGCATGCACACAAAATATATATAAAATACACTAAATTTGAGCTTGCACAAATATACACGCATACACACAAGTACACATAAACAAAATGCAATGCAAATATAAACCCAGACACCTAAACATAAATGTGCTATGGCAATTACACTGTCTTTTTCAATTTCTGCTTATCTCAGTTAAGGCCTTTTCCCTGAATAGTCACAGTGCTTTTTGGGCAATCTGTGTATACAAGGATTCATAATGAGGCTTATGAAGTCTTGCAAAGAGCTGTAATCAGGGAGGGTCTGGAATCTCCAGGTTGGGAACTTCTGGTCGATTACAATAATAACAGCAGATACTTATGTTGCGGTCACTAAGTGTCAGGTATTGCTCTAAGTGTTGGATGTGTATTCACTCATCAACGACCCTATCAAGTAAGTACCGTCATTACCCCACTGCATAGCCAAGGACACAGGTTCAGAGTTAATCATAATTTTCCAAGATAACACAGCCAGGAGTAACTTCAGAACACACACTTGTCAGCATTCTGCTATGTCGTCTCATCAATGCTGAATTCTTAAGATGCTAAATGACATACTTAAGGACACATGGTAAGTTGCTCAGTTCACAACCCTGGACCAAACCATTTACTTAGCATCTCCATTGCACTGCCGGATAGTGCCCCGCACGCTCCCGCATCCTGATCAGCTCCATTGCACTCCAGCAAGTCCTTGTGAACACTTTTAGTGAGTGACCTTAAACACAGAGAAGTTTACAGTCCTGCCCGAGTAGAATTCAAAGTAAAACAATACTCTGAAATTTACGGACCATTCTCCTGACCTTCCTCTGTGGAGATCTGCTCTCTATTCTCCGTTCTCTTCCCCACCTAGGACGCCCTTGGGCAGTTCACTTCACCTGACTGAGTCTTGATTTTGTCATATGGGAGTTGGAGGTGTATTATTTCTGCTTCTGAGGATTGTTCTTAGGATAATAATAATGATAAATACAAGGATGACAATAATATAACTAATGAAAAACAGCAATAATAATAGTTAATAGTTATTCAACACCAACTATGTGCCAGGTACTTTGCTAAGTAATTTGCATGTTATCCCATTTAGTTAAATCACATACAGTTATGATTTGTATTTTATTATGGGATGCTCAGAAAATGTACCTTATTCAAGGTAACAGGTATTAAGTGGCAGGGCCAACACTCAAATCCAAATCTGTATGAAACCAAAACCTATTCTCCAATCCTGATATTCTAGGATTGTAGAATTCTCTTCTTTCTTTGTCTCCCTTCATGTGTCCTTTCTTAAGTTTTATCTGAGGCCCAGCCCTTTATCCAGCTTCTTCAGAAGCTTGGCTAAAAGGACACAGTCCACATGGTTTCTCTACCCTCTGGAAGGACTTGGGTCGCCTCCTCAGTTAGATCACTTCTCAACGTTTTACTCAATGTATAAGTTATTTATTTAGTCTACCAATATTTATTAAGCACCTGCACTGTGCTAGGGTGTCAAAGATTGCTAGCTCTTCCCCAATATCTGTCTTTCCTTTCTTCTTAGTAAGACATCCCTGAATTTTAGCTAGCCATGGTTGCCCAAAATAAAGAAACTATTTCCAGCCTACCTTGCAGCTGGTTGTGGCTGTCTGGATGAGCTCTAGCCAATGGACTGGAATGGAATCAATGTGTGTGGATTCGGAGTGGGGTCCTTAAAGGGAATGGTGTGCACTTCATTTCCTTCTTTCTCCTCTCCCTGATGGCTCAGTGGAGACTTGGTGGTGCAAACTGGAGCAGCTCTCTTGGATCATCAAATGAAGATGCCTGTTGAGCATGGCAGAGGGTGAACCTGGAAGGAAGCTGTCTTCCAGCTGAATTGCGAAGCTGCTATACTTAACTGCTTGCCCAGACTTTTCTGCAAGAAAGAAATCGATGTCCATCTCTTGGAATCATTGATTGAGGAAACAATATCTGTTAAAACAGTTGAATTAATATCCTAATTAATACGCCAGGTGATGTTGTGGACACTGGAGTTACAAGGCAAATTTCCGAAATTCCAATGGGAAACACAAAGATTAAACATGTAAAATAAATTTTAAAAGAACAGATAAATCTATGAAGATCACAAAACAAGCAATTATGATACAGAGTAACTGCAGGTAGTTGCACCATTATCTAGGCTGACCAGGAAAACCCTCTCCAAGGAGGTGACATCTGAGATGAGACAGAACGATGAACAGGAGCCAGCCATGGAAAGGTCTGAAGGAAGAACTTTACAGGAAGAACAAATGACAAATGCTAAGACTCTAAACTAAGACCCTGAGCTGAGAGTGAGATGGGCAAGTTCAAGGTTCAGAGAGACATATATGTGTATATCCTTCTGTTAGAAAGTTGAGAATAAGTATTTTTTAAAAAATTAAATTTCTTGATATATTTATGTATTAATTAATTAATTAATTCCTTTGTGGGTCTCAAAAGGCCAAATGGCTTTAATTTGCCTGTCTCCTTACCAGGAGGGAAAACCACTTTTGGCACAGGTACTGGCCAGTTGCCCACACTCTCATCTTGTGCTTTGCTACAATATCTGCTACACACTGTCCTTTTGCCTGTCTGATCTCCTACAAATCCTCTCCTGCTATAATTCACTGCCCACGCCCTGCCAATAAAAGCGAGGCTCATCTCTGCTACAGAGAACTCTATTTCCATCTCCTGCAGCACAGCCACCTCCTTCTCCCGTGACCTGCCAGCCATGAAGTTTCTTTTCCTGTTTCTTGCCATCCTTCTGGCCATGGAACCAGTGGTATCAGGTAACTTGGGTCTCTCTCAAGTGTTTGGGATCCTGGTCATGAACTTCTCCCTTTCTCTCTCCCCTCACTGTTGGCAGCATCTGAAGCCTTCCCTCATTTCATGTGACTTTGAGATGTTTTCCCATGATCATCTCATGTCCACATCTCTCCCTGATTATTTTTTGCCAAGGTGGCGGGATGATAGATGTTTGGAGCACCTGGCATTTAAGGGCAGGATGGCATTCCCAGGTGGGATCTTGGGAAAGGGCTTAGGGGTAAAAGTTTGGGAGTAGGTTGGGGACTTGTTGGAGCCTTTGGGAGGTTAGATTGAAGGTTGGGGGTGAGTTCTGATGGGAGAAAAAGACCTTGGGGTTGGAGTGATAGAGGAAAAATCAGGATGAGCTGGAGATGAGGAGTTGGCTCCCCTGATGGTTTGGGGTGGGCTGGAGAGGCAGTGGGACTCTTGGCTGAGTGGAGCTGATGTTGAGGATTAGACTGGGGCTTGGGCTGAGGCTGGGAGTCGGTACCGGATGGTGCAGGATGTACCTTGGTGAGGTACTACTGCTTGGAGATGAGGTTGGTGATTTGATTAGGTTTGGATTTGGCTTGGAGTTGGGGCTCTAAGGGCATTGAGTTGGGTAAGGCTGGGAATTCTAATTAAGACTATATTGGGTTTTGAGTTTGAATTGTGAGAATATGGGATCAAGAATGGAGGTTGGGTGTGGCTGGAGCTGGGGCTTGTTAGGCTTAAGTTAGACAAGGCCAGGCTATTTGTAAGGAGCCAGGTTTTTGTTGATATGTGAATGAATCTCCTCCATCCTCTAATATGGCAGGTGTTCATTGTCTTTTCCCCATCATTCCCAAGCTCCATTATGTGGGATCTTCATTAGCATCAATTGATCCCAAAGTTAGGGGTAGGAGGTTGGAAGATAGGAAGACAGAAGGGTGGGATGTCTGAAAAAGTCTTTCCTGAAAGCTTTGGAGTTCCAACCTTGGAACAATTCTCTCAGTGCTCTCCCCTCTAGAGATCTCTTCTCTCCTTTCCTGAGACTGGTCCAGTATTACTTACTCAACCCTCTCCCTCCCCTTCTCCTCTGTTCTCCTGCTCCTCCTCTGACTCCTCTTGTCTGTCCTCTTGAGGGATACTAACATCTGCTTAATGGTTGTTCCTATGCCCAGTAGCAGACTGTTGGATGAATGGAAAATGCCGGTTGGTGTGCAAAGATGATGAAGACAGCGTCACACGCTGCGCAAATCGTAAACGGTGCTGTGTCCTTAGTCGTTACTTGACAATCCAACCAGTAACAATTGATGGAGAACTCCCCTGGACTACTCCTGTGATGACCACATATAAGTCCAGATCTGTCAATAGAAGAAGATAAATGGAAATCATGGATAGAAATGACTTTGCTTCAGGTTCCTTAGTTCCCACTTTCCATTAAAACTCACAAAGCTGTTTCTTGTGTCTGTCAATTATGAGGAATGATACTCCAAATGGATAGAGGGAGGGGGGATGGCAGGATGGGGGTTAAGAGATAGCAGAGAGATGTCACTGGAGCTGGGCCACAGCGATGGGGTGATGATTACAGTCATGAAGATAGTTCCTCATCTAGCAGCCACAGGAAAAGCTACTGGGTCAGGAGTGGACTGAGGAGCACGTACGAGAAGCCAAGAGATTTAAAGGCACAGAAGATACCCAGAGAGTGGGAGAATCCTTGGGCTGGGAGAATTGGTCCATCTCAGGGGGTGAGTGGACTGGGAGGGGACAGGGGCTGAGTAGACCTCAAATCCTGGGATCTCTAAGGAAGTTGGTTGAGATGCATTTTGATGCTTGAGGGCCCACAACCCCAAAGATCAACAGGCTTCCACATGGTAAAAAAAGATAAAGACATGAATTTACTCACTTATAAATGAACTTGCTTATTATTCATTTTTACATTCTTTCATGGATTCATTTATTCATCCATTCGCCTCAGCTTTGGTCGTTACCATTTTCAGACTTTGTGCATATTTACCTCTCAGAACTTCAGCTCCCTCACATGTAAAACTGGAATAATAGAACCCGTCTCAGGGTTGTGGTGAGAACGGAAGGAGATAATGTAGAGCACAGAGCCCAGGGCCTGGCACGCCCTCAATGAATGTTAGCTGTTTTTATTGTTTATTGATTTATTCAAGGATTTAAGGACTACATGCTGGGTGCCTTCCCACTGTGTCAGATCCTAAGGGAGACTCTCTGAAGCCTGTGTCGTTTGAACTGAGAATTTAACCCTGGGAAAAGACTAACATATGGGAAATATTTAAGAATTCTGACTGGGAATCTCGAGGACCTGGGTGTCTTCCCCGGCTTTATTATCTCAAATCCTACTCTCTGGGCCTCATTTATCCAACACAGTTGTTCATCCCTGAACTGTTGTTTGCAGTGAGGTGGGAGACCAGGCGTGCTCTGTAAAGCATGGCGCATGACACAGAGACAGATAGAAGGGGTTGCTCTGATCCGTGGAGATAATTTGCTCTCAATTCAATATTTCTGCTCTTAGACTCTGGAAAGAGAGACCTCTCCTTCTCTGATTCTGGTCCTACTCTTGGCTTCCTCTGGCTAAGTGCCTCCCCGTGGGGTGAGGAGCTGATGGGGGCGAGGGGAATATATCCACCTAGAGACTGTGCCCGGCCCCTCCTCTGACTTCCTAGACCATGCTCTGAGGAGCTGGGGCCTGGAATTCTCTGCCCAAAGAACCGTTGTGCTTGCTTTCAGGGACTGCACGGGCTTTTTCCCCAGGTCTACTTTTGGAGGGTGGCAGGAGGAGTGCCAAGGGACACTCTTCTTTGCAGGGGCTGTGGGCAGAACTTGGACGTTCAGGCTGGAACATCCACGTCTGTGCATGTGAAATTCCTCACAGCATGAGGCCGAGCTGGGGATGGGCAGGAAGAGAGGTGGGCTGTGGGCTGTCTTCTTGTGCTGCCACGTTCCTGCACGGAACTCTGAAGAATCCAAGAATGATTAATTCAAACTTGACCTTCCAGGTCAATATGAAAGGATATTTCATAAAGTGCGATAGGATACATTTTACTTATCCCCTTTGTTAGCTTGATTAATAACTGTTACATATTCAGACTGTTACATATTCATATATGAACCTCTGTTTGTATTCTTGCCCCAGGACGCACAAATGTTAGGATTGTGCCTGGAATTTGGAGCCCGCTCTGGCTCACAACCCTTCTCCCAGCCCACTGCAGAGGCAGGATGATGCCTGTCTGCGATCCGGGACTCTCAGGCTGCAGACCAGAGCTACTGCGCCCTGAGGCCTGGGTGGGACCAACCAAAATACTTGCTTGCTGGCCTCCCTGACTTCAGATTTTCTTTGCATTAGTCTCTCTTATCAGAGGGATTCATTTTAGGAAATTCATCTGACTGTGTCGCCCTCCTGCTTGGATATCTTCCTTTGCTCCTCACTGCCCGGGGTTGGACATTCAAGGTCTTCACATGGTGGTCCAGCTTAATCTCCCAGGACCGCTGCTCACAGACTTTCTCTTCAGCCACACTGGCCCTCTCACCATCAATACTCAGGGCCCAGCGATAACCTCTCCCCACACAGCCATTCATGACCCCACTAAATTAATTCATTACGAGGCATTACCTATTCACTTGGTCAACAATATTTATTAAGAACTTCTTTTGTGCTTAAGTCGGGGCAGACAGAGACAACCCTGGGATGTGATAGGATGGTGGGGTGAGAAATCGGCTTGGAACTCACCATTGAGTGTGTCAAGTTTTCAGAAGACACTTAACCCCATGTCTGCATCTCTGGACTTGGAGTCTGGGCATGCAAAATTCTGAAAATTCCCTCCAATTACTCCTTTGGGAGATAAGGCTCCATCCTGCAATCCCCTGCCAATCTTCCCTCATTCCTGATAGCCCTCAAACTGGGAGAATCTCGGATCTAGGCAACTTTCTGCTGTCTTCCCATTTCACTGATGGGGAAATGGAGGCCCAAGGAGGAAAAGTGACTTATGTTCATAAGTAGATTCGAGACGGTGCTGAGATTAATAAGCAGATCTTCCCTGACTTCTGGTGAGAGGGCTGAGGGAACATCGAAGGTGATATCAAGTCAACGTGGGTGATGTGGTGAGTGGTGGCGCAGAGCGATATGGGCCGACAGGAGGGTAGGCGTCAGGAGCTGCAAAGTCCCTGACAAAAGCTTTGGGCTTAGTTTGGGCACATTTGAAACCCCTTTCTGGGATGCAGTGGCTTCTCTCCAGGGGAAAGCTTGGCCTGCCTGCTCCACCATCTAAAGGTACAGTTCCATTCGCCATTCTTTTGGATGCAAATCTCACACTGGCCCTCCTTCCCAGAGAAAATGAAAAAGGACCTTATTTCCAGGGGATGTGACAGAAAAGATGTGGTTTCTACTCTTGTAAGTCTTGCTTGAATCTCTCCTTTCTTCCTTGTAGGCTGAGGGGTGGTGAGAATGGGTAGAAACATTGGCAGCAGACAGTAAGCCCTTCTGGGGCGAGGGGGTTGATATTGCAGTTGTAGACACCACGGGGAAGACTGGGCACCTGCACTGAACCTTTCCTAGGATAGATACAGAGGCCTGCTGGTATGGCTGAAGCTCAAGTCAGCCTCTGTTCTGTATGCCAGCATCCATAGTCTAAGTTACATTTGCTACTTAGATGAGGAATTCATCTTCGATTATTGCCTAAGCTCCACAGGAGTAAAAATATTTCCTCCTTGGAAAGAAAAGGCATATAAAAATATGCCCTTGCTTAGGCAGCATATGTTCTTTGGTCAAAATAAAATGGAGTAGATCCCTTTAATTCAATGCAAGGGCTTCAGATATCATTGTGTGTGTGTGTGTGCACATTAGACTTCGTATTAAACCTATTTGGACATAGGGGACCCTATGTGCCTAGCACTAAGTTCAAGGCCTGGCAAAGACTGGGTGCTGATAGCCATTTGTGGACTGAGTGAGAGGTCTTGAATGTGAGGTTGAGAAGTTTGGGTTTGACATTGAAGACAATAGAAGGCCATGGCTCCAGCTGTCCTTATCCAAGAAGGTACCAACCTCTCCCAGCCAAGCTCCACTATGTAGAGAAGGCAGCATTGCTCATTGGAAAGAGCATGGGCTCAGAGTCTTAATGAGTGGAGTCTGAGACCTTGCTCCACTTCTAACAGTTATGGGGCCTTTGCCAAAACACTGCATCTCTCTGAGCCTCCTTTTTATGAGGCAAGAAAAGGAAATAGAGACATCAACTTCAGAAGGTTATGGTAAAGATTTGAGTTAACATCTACCAAGTGGCGCACAGTGGGTGCTCAGCAAATGGTAATGGTCATTTTTAAAATTTTCTTCCCAGCCAAAGGATCATTCTTGTTTTGGAGACCTAAATGCCAAGGAGGAATAATAAGAACACTAATGGCTAACTTTAATGAATGCTTGCTATGGACTAGGAGGCATGTCTTTGGTTCCTACGTGTGCACAGGCTCCAAAAAATCTCTGGCTATCACTGAGGGACTAACATCTGTCTAAATTCGTGGGACTATTCCCACACTGTCTTCACAGTTGTAGTACAGGCAGGAATGGGTCCTTCAGAAAGGATCTTTATGTGATAATGAAAACAACAACAAGAGTTGTTAACATTTGTTTAGATCTCACTTTGTGCCAGTCCCTAATTGCTTTTCATTTACTAAGCTATTATTCTTCACAACTCTAAGAGTTAGGGACTATTAGAGTCTACACTGTACAGATGAGAAAAGGGTGGAAGAGAGAAATACAGAAATTCGCCCAAGGTTACACAGCAAGTAAAGCAGGAGCCAGGATTTGAACCCAGGTTTTCTTGATTTCAGATCCTATTCTTTTAACTACTCTACATCTCCTTTGGTTATTTTATTTGTTTATATTTTAACGTGTTTATTTATTTATTTATATTTTGCTTTATTAAGGTAATTGACATAGAAGAGTGTAAGATATTTAAAGTGTACATCGCAATGATTTGATGTGTGTATATATTGTGAAAGGATTCCCCCATCTAGTTAATTAACACATCCATCACCTCGTAAATTTTTTTTTTGTGAGAACATCTAAGTTCTACTCTCTTAGCAAATTTCAATCATACAATACAGTGTTATCAACCATCATCACCATGTTTTACATGAGATCCTCAGAACTTAGTCGTCTTATAACTGAAAGTTTATATCTTTTTACCAACCTCCTCTCCCTATTCCCACCCCCCTCAGCTCCTGGCAACCACCTTTTTACTCTCTATTTTTATGAGTTTGATTTTTTTTTAGATTTCACATATAAGTCATACCATGCAGTATTTGTCTTTCTCTCTCTGGCTTATTTCACTTGGCATAATGCCCTCAACGTGAATCCATGCTTTTGCAAATGTCAGTATTTCCTTCTTTCTTATGGCTGAATAATATTCCATTGTATATATGTAGCATGTCTTCTTTATCCATTCATCCACTGACGGACACTTAGGTTGTTTCCATATCTTGGCTATTGTGAAAAATGCTGCAATAGACATGGGATTGCAGATGTCTCTTTGATATCCTGTTTTCATTTCCTTTGGATACATACCCAGAAGTGGGATTGCTGGATCATATGGTAGCTTCCATACTGTTTTCCATTGTGGCTGCACCAGTTTATGTTCCCACCAATAATGCACAAGGCTTTCCTTTTCTCCACACCCTCATCAACTTTTTATTCTAATTTATTTTAACTTTTTACTGTGAAGTAATTATAGAATCTCAGAAAGTTGCAAAGATGGCACAGAGAGAGGTCCCATGTACTTTACATAAATATATTTTGCAAACCAGGAGACTGATCTTGGTGCAAAGAGTGTGCATACTTCTACGACATTTCATTGCAAGTGTAGAGTTATGTAACCACCACCATGATCAAGGTACAGAGCTGTTCCATCACCATAAAGATCTCCCTCCTGCTACTCCTTTATAGTAGTACAGACTCTCCTCTCTGCCCTCACCCTCTGTCTCTATCCCTAACTCCTGGCAGCTACTAATCTGTTACCCATCTCTACAGTTTTGTCATTTTAAGGTTGTTGTATAAATGGAATCATATGTGATCTTTTGAGATTGGCTTTTTTTCCACTCAGCATGATGCTCTTGAGATCTGTCCTAGTTGTGTGGATCAATAGATCATCCCTTTTCATTCTGAGTAGTTGTAGCCAGTGCATTAAGAAAAGAAAAGAAAAGAAAAGGCATACAGATTAGAAAGGAAGGAACAAGACTGCCTAGTTTTTCAGATGTGATAATGACTTATGTAGAAAATCCCAAGGAATCTCCAAAAAAATCTAGAATTAATATATAAGTTCAGCAAGGTCACAGGATAAGAGGTAAATATACAAAAATCAATTGTATTTCTATATACTATCATTAAACCTGTGAACACTGAAATTAAAAATACAATGCCATTCACAATCACTCCAAAAAGTATTAAATGTTTAGCTGCATATTCAGTAAAATATGCACAGAAATTGTATGCTGTGTTTACATATGGTAAGATTCAACTAGCAAAGATGTCAATTATCCTCAAATTGATAGACACAAAACACAATTTCTATCAAAATCCTAGTAAGATTTTTTTGAGGATGTAGACTAGAGTATTCTGTCTATATCTTGTCTGTAGAGAAATCTATGAAAGAATGAGAAAAAGAAGAATAAAGTTGGAGAAATCATTCTACCAGATTTCAACTTTATACAGCTGAAGTAATCAAGACTGTGTGGCACTGGCAGAAAGAGAGACACATAGATCAATGGGACAGAATAGGAAACCCAGAAATAGCCCCACATGAATACAATCGATTTTCACAAACGTGCAAAAGCAATTCAATGGAAGAAAGATATCTTTTTCAAAAAATGGTGTTGGAGCAATCAGAGATCTCTAGGCGAAGAAAAAAATGAAAAAATTAAAAAAAGAACCTTAATCAAAACCTCACGCCTTATACAAAAATTAACTCAAAATAGATCATAGATTTAACTGTAAAATGTAAAAGTATAAAACTTCTAGAAGAAAACGTAAGAAAAAACTTTCAGAGCTAGGGCTAGCTGACAAGTTATTATATATGCAAAGCACGATCCATAAAAGGAAAAAGTAAATTGAACTTAATAAAAATGTAAAACTTTCACACTGCGAGAGACAAGGATAGATGAAAAGACAAATTACAGACTGGGAGAAATAGTTGCAAACCACATATCTGACAAAGGACTTATAACTAGAATGTGGTAACAACTCTTAAAACTCAACGGTAAAAAACATTCCAAATAGAAGAAAGGCATGAAAAGACATTTCACTGAAGAGGATATACAGACGGCGAATAAGCACGTGAAAAGGCGTTCAACGTCTGCAACAATTAGGGAAATGCAAATTAAGATCACGATGAAGTTCTGCTACATGACTATTAGAACAGCTAAAGTTAAAAGTAGTGACAATACTAAATGCTGGAAAGGATGCAGAGAAACTATCCTTTTTACATTACTGGTGAGAATGTTAAATGGTACAATCACTCTGGAAAATAGTTTGGCAGTTTCTTTTTAAAAAACTAAATATATACTGACCATACTACCCAGCAAATGCACTCTTGGACATTTATTCCAGAGAAAGAAATATTTAGCTCCAAAAATTTTTAGATGCATGTTCATAGCAGCTTTAATCACTTTTTATGGGATTCTGTTTTTAAAAAAGACATTTTTTAAGGCTGGTTTTAGGTTCACAGCAAAATTGAGAAGTACAGAGATTTCCCATCTACCCTCTACCCCTACACACGAATAGCCTCCCCATTATCAAGATCTTTCACCAGAATGGTACGTTTGTTACAACTGATGAACCTATATCGACACATCATTATCACCCAAAGTTCATAGTTTACGTTAAGGCTCACTCTTGGGGTTGTCCACTCCGTGGGTTTGTACAAATGTATAATGACGTGTATCCATCATTACAGTATCATATAGAGTATTTTCACTGCACCCCAAATCTTCTGTGCTCTGCCTGTTCACCTCTCCCCCAACTCCAATTCCTGGCAACCACCGATCTTTTTATCGTCTCCATAGTTTTACCTTTTCCACAATGTCATATAGTTGAAATCGTAAAGTATGTGACCTTCTCAGATTGACTTCTTTCTCTTAGTAATATGCATTTAAGTTTCCTCCATGTCTGTTCACGGCTTGATAGCTCATTCCTTTTTAGCGTTGAATAATATTCCATTGTCTGGATGGACCACGGTTTATTTACCCATTCACTTACTGAAGGGCATCTTGGTTGCTTCCAAATTTTTGACAGTTATGATAAAGCTACTATAAACATCTGTGTGTAGATTTTTGTGGGGACGTAAGTTTTCGAGTCCTTTGGGTAAATATCAAGGAAGGCAAATGCTGGATTGTATGGTAAGAATATGTTTAGTTTTGTAAGAAACTGCCAAACTGTCTTTCAAAGTGGAGGTACCATTTTTCATTCCCACCAGCAGTGAATGAGAGTTCCTGTTGTTCCACATCTTCGCCAGGAGTTGGTGTTTTCAGTGTTGCAGATTTTGGTCATTCTAATCGGTGTGCTGTGGTATCTCATTACTGTTTTAGCCCTTCAGGTTTTTGCTATGCTCCCTGACCTGTTAGATCTATGTTACTGCTACATGGAAAGTAACTCTTTGTATTTTCCTTTGCTCAGGCAGACGTCAAATCCTTCAGTGCATGGGTAACATGGGAATCTGTAGACCCTCTTGCAAAAAGAATGAACAGCCCTACCTCTACTGCAGAAATTATCAGTCATGCTGCCTCCAGTCCTACATGAGGATAAACCTTGCCGGCAGCGAGGAAAACACTGGCTGGAGCCAAGAAAACCGCTGGCCAAAAATTTCTTGAGTGCTAGTGACCACCACCCTCGTCATGCTGTCAATACCCCTCATTAAAATTCATGCACCTCCACCTTTGTCTGTCTTTCATCCATTGGAAATCATTGTGAGAGTCTGGGTTTTGCATGGTGAGATATCTGTCCCCTCTGGATCCAGCCCTGTGTGAGAGAAGGCCAGAAAACTTGAGTGATAAGAAGAGAGAGTCTAGACAAACCAGGGAAAATGGGGAGAGGTACTTGAATTCACTGAGGGAGTGCTGAAGGGTTTAGGCAGAGCTTTTGCTTAATCTGTGCTATATAACGCTCAGAGGGGGACAAGAGCTAGTGGGATGGATGCATAGGACAGTGGATGGAAGTCTTGTAGACAAATATATCTTACTGCATGGAAGAACTTCCCAACCAGCCGTTATAATGTAGAATAAATTGTCCCATCAAGGTTTCAAGTTGTGAGGCTGGAGATCTGTTTGGTGATTTTTTTTTTTGAGGAAGATTAGCCCTGAGCTAACATCTGCCACCGATCCTCCTCTTTTCGCTGAGGAAGACTGCCCCTGAGCTAATATCCGTGCCCATCTTGCTCTACTTTATATCTGGGATGCCTGCCACAGCCTGGCTTGACAAACAGTGCATCAGTCCACGCCTGGAATGTGAACCAGTGAACCCCGGGCCACCAAAGCAGAACGTGTGAACTTAACCACTGCGCCACTGGGCTGGTCCCTGTTTGGTGATTATTGTGGAAGGAATTTAAACATTGGATGCTGTTGTTCTTTTTGATGATTGTTAAGGTCTTTTAGTTCCTGAAAATCTGGGAGGGTTGTGCCCCCAATTACAACCCACTCTAGCTTTTCAAGGTAAAATCCTAATTTTACTTTTTATGTTTACCTCCACTAATATCTTACTGCTTTCTCCATCTTTAGTTGCAAATTTTGTCAAAAGGAGAGTGGCTATACTTGCCAGTTATCTTCATTTCCCTGCCTTTCCTCAACGCATTACAGTCTGCTGTTGTGCTGTTGAACTGGCCCTGGCCGAGTTCACCAGTGGACCTCCTTTTTGAAAGTTTCATGGCTGTTGCTCAACTTATATCTCACTCTGCCTCTTGGTAGCATTTCCAACCATGGTTCACTTCTCCTTGAAAACCTTAAGTTGGTTTGCTTCTGTGTCTTCACTCTTTCTTTCTTCTCCTCCAACTTTTGGGCCGCTCCTCCTCCCTTATCTTTTGGAGTTCCTCATCTGTCATTCCTTTGAGGCTTCTCTTCTCTGTGCAAATAAAAACTCTCCGCATTCCTAGGAAAAGGCTGACAGTTCTATAGCCATGATGATAAGCAAATACCTTGAAAGGATTTAAACCTTTCTCATGGATCAGTGACAACTTGCTTCAGTGAACACACTTCTGAAAGCCAAATTCTCGGTGACAGAATTATGCTTTGAAAGTCAGCCAGTCAGTGCTGGATTCACTTCGGTGCACACACGTCTAAGTTGTCATCAACCTATCCCCACATCGCTTCCCAACACCACTCCCCCCAAATGCTTCCCCCAAGCACTATATAAGTTCAGCACTTTGTTCTGCTTATTGAGCCTATGCCTGAGCAGCATGGCTCTGTTTTCCTTAAGCAATCATTCAGCATTTTGGATTCACACATTGAGTGGGTTTCATCCTTTCACAATAATCTTCTCTTCTCCTTCCTTCTGTGCTGCCACCCGTCCTCTCACAACAACAAAGCTTATGATCTGGACCTCTATTTCTGGCAGAACGATGGTCTAAGCATGCAGATTAACCCTCCCATTGAAAATATATAAAACAACATTAAAATATACAAAAAAGCTTCTTAAGCATCCATGACCTTGCAAAAGAGTAAAGAATATTGAGTTCAAGAGAAACCACGTGCTTTTCTGGAGGCAGGAACTGAAGCTGGCTGTTGTCTTAGAAGCATTTGCTGAATCGGGTGGACCTGAGATTTGATTTCCATGGCTTTGGCCAGGGTGGGGGTAGGCAGGGGAGAGGAGACAGTGCCTAGGGACTGAAAAAATGTGAGTCTAAGAGGAGACCTCTACATAAATTTCAGTCCTGAAAGTGTTATATCTGCTGTGTAAGGAGAAAGCAGATACGGCATTCTTTCTCCTTCACCAGATGTTTTCAAGGAGAATTGCCTGGTCGTGAACCTTGGTGCTCCGTATATGGAGAAAAATCACCAGGAATTTACAATTTCAAGCTGGCTCTCACATAGTCTTTTAGCTAAACTCACAGTAAGTATATGGATGATCTGAAAAAAGATCAAGGCGATGATTTAGCCTAAAGTTGTCGTAAACTAGTAGTGCCAAAGATGTCTGACAGAAGCAAGAGAAGGAGGGAGACTTTAAGTCCAGGCTAAACTAAACTACTCAGATAAAGCTCCAAGGGAAATGCACAGAGCAGAGACCCAAATCCCAAAGCACACAAGGAAGCAAGGCGCCACATGAATTAAGGCCAGCAGAAATGACAGACCGGAGATGCAGACTTTCAAAGATTTCAAATGTTAGAAGTATTAGTAATAATAATTTTAATAACAATTTGAAAAAAAGAAATTCATGAGATTTGAATTTTCCATCATCTATTGGGTATTAGCTGATCCCTCTGAAGAAGCCCCTCAATGTTAGGTAGAAATGGTATGTTCGAAACTGAGGCTGAAGAGATCTGGAAAGCATAAAGAATCTGCAGAAGCAGGTGGCTCAGATGCTGCTTCGTTGTCTCTCCTTTATCACACACTAATGGTGTCATCAGGAATTCCCATGGTTAGCTAACAAAGGATGAAAGAGCAAGGCCAGGTTTGTGGAGCAGTTTACACGATATGCTAGCACAGACAAGAGTGCTGCATATAACCTGATTTAGAGGTGCCCTGAAATTAGACAGTGAGTAAGGAAAATCCGTTCAGTAGAAGGAGGGATGGTCTAAGGTATGGATCTATAGTAATTCATGGACAGCGATGGGTTGACTGGCCAGTTGGTCAGGTTTTCAGAAACAGCAAGACTTGTAACAATGAGGTGTGCAGTAGAATTATGTGGATGGACCTCTCTGGAAGAGGACAAGTTGTGAAGATATTTTTATGCCACTAAAGGGAGACAAATAAAACTCTCAGCAACCAGGTGGACAAAATGAACCATCTTTTCACCCAAAATTAAGAGGCCATCTCTACCCTTGGATGTTCGTGTGTGAGCAAGGCTTGGTCAAGGAAATCAGCCACCGAAGCCAGTCTTTCAAGAGCTTCCATTCCAACCTTGAAGTAATTGGGGCAAAAAGGAGTCTTCGTAGCTCACACCTGAGCCAGCCTGTTGCCTACAGTGAGCAATAATACAGTTGGCGCTCCATATCCGCGGGTTCCGCATCCACGAAGTCAACCAATCGGGGACACAGAGGGACAACTAACGGACTTGAACGTCCACGGATTTTGGTATCCGTGGGGGTCCTGGAATCAGTCTCCTCCGCGGATACTGAGGAACGACTGTATGTGGCTTTAGGACCAAAGTTCACTAGTAGTCAAATGGATGCTTTCACCGGAGGTGTCTGTTACAAAGAAGGCTTTCAGTGTCCTACAAGTTACTGTTATAAATGCAGGAATTTAGAATTTTTATTTATTTATTTTTTTGAATTATGATGAACTCTAATTTATTTATTTATTTATTCTTTCTGAGTTTTTAGAAATTGAGGTAACATTGTTTTGTAACATTATATACATTTCAGGTGAACACCATTATATTTCAGTTCCTGTGTTGACTACATCATGTTCGCCACCCAAACACTGATTACCATCCATCACCACATACATGTGCCCTACCACCTGTTTGACCCGCCTCCCTCTCCTCTTCTCCCCTGGTAGTGACCATTTATACTGTCATCAAGGCACATCCCTTCCCGAAACAGTTGTTGAGAAGACAGAAGGACAAATGGAAAGCTAAGCGTTAGAATACTTAACTAAGCAATTAAGCTGTGTATAGGTCACCAGCAAACAGAGGACACTAGAAATGGGTTAAAACTTGTCGTGGAAATAATTTGAAATTTCAAGAAAAGCACTGAGGTGTTTACCACTGGAAGTAGTGGAAATTTTTGGACTTCCTTACACAGCTATGTTTCTCTAGAATTACAGATCGATGGAGGGCAGGAGTGGGTCACTGGGGTATTTTCAGTGCTTTGTCTATATGATTTAGTCCATCACTCTAAGGACAGGGGTGAGACACAGCCGAGAGGAAGTCAAGAACTTTGATGGACTTTTGTGTTAGGGGTCAGAGTTCCCACTTCCGTGGCATAATTTTCATCTTCTTTGTTCGTGATGTCTATGTCAAATTTGACTGTAGTGGGAAATACTGTTACATAGTACTCAATAAAATTTGAAGGTGTAGTGATGGGAATTTTCTTGTTAATGGCCTCTTGCTTGTTGTCTTTCTTGACTGAAACACAGCAGGCTTGATGCTTTTTACAGGTTGATTTGACCACTTCATCAGCTTTGCAGACTTTCCTGCAGTGTCCCCGCTTGTGCCAGCATCTTTTTCCACCCCTATAGGCTGAATGATAAAAGGAAAGACCACTGATTTTAGGTTACTGATGCTCTCAATTTTATAAGCATGACTGTGTATTTGACATCCCATAACAACTTCATGGGTTATAACTACACTATGGCTGTCAGGCTCCCAGCTCAGGCCTGGTAAATACCATGTTTCTAAAAATATCTGTCCCCTACCTCCTATCTGCCAATTTTTTAACTTTTCTGAGAGTAAGATGAACATTACCATAAATGAAAAGAAACTTGCTAGTCACAAGGAATTGGAGCTAGTTATAATGAAGCTACCAGGGCCTGTGGGAAGCTACCCACATGAAGAGTGTTCGTCTTGTTGTCACTGTGATTATTTGCATTGTTTGTAGCCCATGTGGTTAAATTCCTTTGAATACATCCTATTGCAAAATATACGTTCAAATGAGTATATACAATATACCTGTGCGGTTTCAAGAATAATAATAAAATGAATACCCATGTACCCGCATTCTGATTAAGAAATAGAAGATTACTGGAACCTTAGAATAGTGTAGGCATTCCTAGGTGAGATGCTTCGCTTGCTCAGGTGTTAGGCCAGTGCTTCTTAAACTTCATAATGTGTGTATGAATCACACAGAGGTCTTCTTAAAATGCAGATTCTGATTCAGCTGGTGGGGCAGGGTCTCAGTTTCCACGTTCCTAGCATTCCTCTACGTGAGGCCGGTACTGCTAGTCCACGGACTACATTTTATGTGGCAAGTTTTCGGGGTACAAAAAACCTCAGTAGCTTCTATGTGTTTAATATTATACCTTCTATGTTTACCAACCAGATGCCATAAAATTAGAATTAAAAATCTCATGTATTTGGAAATTAAATAATATGGTGAAAAATAAAACAAGTTGGAAGAGTAGTAATAAAGTCAGAAATAATGAAGTTGGAAGTAATGAAATCAGAAAATTTATAGAAAGACTGTTTAGAAAAAAGAGGAAAATAAAAATAATATCCACAGTGAAATGGTGAAATGAAGACACAAGGCGTATTAAAAATAACAAGGGAATTATCAACAACTATACACTAATAAAATTGAAAACCTAGATGAAATGGGTAAATTCTTAAAAATATTCCAGTTAAGGAGTTGAAATAACATTGAAAAACTTCTTCTTCCAAAAAGCCTCAGCCCTGGATGATTTTTAAAATTTTGGTAAAATATTTATAACAAAATTTACCATCTTAACGATTTTTAGGTGTACAGTTCAGGAGCATTATGTACATTCATAGGGTTATGCTGACCATCACCACCATCCATCCACAGAACTCTTTTCATTGCAACCCTGAAACTCTGTGCCCATTAAAAAATAACCCCTACTCCCCAACTCCTGTGGTAACTACCATTCTACTTTCCTTCTCTATGAATCTGACTACTCTAAGTACCTCATATGAGTGGAATCATACAATATTCGTCCTTTTGTGACTGGCTTATCTCATTTAGCATCATGTCTTCAAAGTTTATCCACATTGTAGCATGTGTCAGAATTTCCCTCCTTTTTAAGGTTGACTAATGTTCCATCGCAAGTATATGCCACATTTTGTCCAGTCATCGGTCAACGGACATTTGAGTTTCTTCCACCTTTTGGCTATTGTGAATAGTACTGCTACCCTAGACGATTTTAAAGGCGAGTTCCACTAATTTCACAGACGATCCAAATACTATCTTATATAAAATGTTGCAGAAAATAGGGGGTGGGGCAGGGAGAAAGAGGAAAGCTGCCTGCATCATTTTATGAGGCTAGTATAATCTTGATTCTAAAACCAGAAAATTATAGGCCCATTTTATTTATGAATATAGATTCAAAAATATCCTAAATAGGGACCAGCCCAGTGGCATAGCAGACCTATGCACTGTTTAACAAGCCATGCTGTGGTAGGTCCCGCATACAAAGTGGAGGAAGAAGGGCACGGATGTCAGCTCAGTGCCCATCTTCCTCAAAAAAAAAAAAAAAAATCTTAAAGTATTAGCCAACAGAATTCAACAGGATATTAAAATACACCGCGATCAGGTAGGGTTTAACTCCAAATGCAAAATACCATCCAATATTAGAAAAGCTATCAACGAAATTCACCACCTTTACAGAGTTAAGGAGAAAAGTAATAGATTTGTCTTATTTGATGCAGAAAAATGATGAAACTTACTTATGAAACTTATGATGAAAACCTTAGGCAAAGCAGGAAAAGAGAGAATTTCCTTAATTTGGTGAAGGCTATGTATCAAATTCTAGAGCTAACGTTATCTAATGGGGAAACTAACTCCCACTGAGGTCAGGAAAACAAAGATACTATCTATTATTGCTGTTATTTAAAATAATAGTGGCAGATCTGGCCAAAGCTTAAAGGAAGAAAAACAAAAACAAAACAAATGTACAAAGATTGGAAGGAAAGAGAGAAAATTGTCACTCATTCTAGCAGTCATGATTATAACATAAAAAGGAAACAACAAATTATTATAATTAGTGAGTTCAGTAATTATGTCAGATGAAATATCAACTTACAAGAATCAATAGCACTTCTCTATACAACAACTAACTGGAAAATAAAATACATAGCATAGCTATGAAGCATCTTGTTTTAAACGAAGAATCCTCCAGACCTCTATGGGATACATTTTAAAACTCGAAGAGTAAGATGTGATCTTGGATGGAATGACTTAGTTGTTATAAAGATTCACTTTCCTTTAAATTAATCCATGAATTTAATGCAATTCTAATCAAAATCCCAGTGGGACTTTTTTGAGACTTGATTATTTTACTTTAAAATTTATAATGAAAAATAAAAGCCACTGATAGCGAAGATTACTTAAAAAAATCAAGACAAAAGTTTGCCTTTCTAGACCCTGACAGACTATAAAGCCATGGTGTACAAAAAAATACAGTATTGTCACAAGAACAATAGACCAACAGAACAGAATAGACAGCTGAAATAGATCCGCGCTTAAGTGGGCAACTTAATATGCAATAACAATGGCGCCATGAGTCAGTGGAGAAAGCATAAATTATTTAGCATGCTGCATTGGGAAAATTGGCTCACTCCATGAGAAAAATAAGAGGGATTTACGCATTCTATCTGGTGTCTTAAAGATCTACATGTGAAAGGCAAAGCTGAAAAGTTGTTAGAAAATAATGTCAGAGATTCCCTTTGAGACATAAGAATGGGGAAGAACTTCTTTCACAAAATCACCAAGCACAACTCACAAGGCAAAAAATTGTTGAATTTGATAAGATCGGAATTAAGAATTTCTGTTCAGTGAAAGACATACCATGGACAAAGTTCATAAACAGAGAGATGACAGATTAGGGGGAAATATACCCGGTGACTAAAGCTGACTGGGGAATAATATCAAAAATAGATAAAGAACTCCTGCGTATCAGCAAGGAGGCATCACTTGCCCAGTAGAAACAATGGGCAAAAGATATATATAGGCAGTTAACAGAAGTGGAGTCACTTGTTTTTTCACTCAACAAATGTTTATTTGAGGCACTGTTCAAGATGCAAGAGGATACATCCATTAACAAAATAAGCCAAACTTCCTACTCTCATGGAGATTTCAGTCTTTTCAGGAGTCAATAAACGAGACAGTAAGAGAAGAAAGTAAAACATTTTTTATGTTAGATACAGCTAGATACAAATGATGAGCATTATGGAGAGTAGTGAAGCAGGGATGCGGGTAGGAAGTGTGCGATTAGAAGGGAAGTAGTAAAAGACCTCATTGAGAAGGAAGTGAGAGAGTGAGCTACCAGACTAACTGGGGGAAGAGTGTGCTAGGCAGAGGAGCAGCAAGTACAAAGGCCCAGAGGCACGATCTATTCCACCCAAAAAAAGGTGGCTATGGTGACTGTAGAATAAATTAGGTAGAGAGGAATTGGAGAAATATAATGGAGGTTGAGATCACTTAGGGTCTTGCAGGTCATTGAAAGGAAGCCATTCATATATTTTGATCACAGGATAAGAGATGCAAATTAAAGAAACAATGTGATATTACTTTATACTGATCTGACTGGTAAAAATAATGCTGAGTGTTGAAGGGATTAGGGAGATGTGGTGACCTCCTGCACTGTTGGTGAGAGGTATGCAGATTCCCTCTCCCTATAAATGTAACTGATCCTTATTCTTCTTTCTTAAATGTTAGGGTTGTCCAAGATAAAACATGAAGACTATGCTTCTTTCATCGTCTCAACTACTCCTTCCAAGGGATGCCTGCAAATGTATGTCTCTTACCAGAACACTCAGACTTGAAACCCCAGAACATGGAATATTCCTTCACTCTCCACGTGCTCTTTGTTTCCATGATTCATGGATTGCTTTTACCAAAGCTTTCACATCTGTCTCTTTCCTAGTCTCAACACCCTCAACAGAGCTCAAAGCAGACACGACTGGCCCCATGTGGATTGTACAGAATTGTCCCTGATTGCCTCTGGAATTGCAACTGGAGAATTACTCAAAACCCCGAAAGCCAGCAATTTCTACCAGCAGAGTCCTGAAAGGCATATATGAGGGAGGAATTCATGGAGTAAAATATTTTACACCTACCTGTAACCTGGTCATTTGACTTGAAGGAATCTATTCTATGTAAATCCTCGTCCAAATATGTGAACACACTTGTACAAGTATGTTCACTGATGTGCTGTTAGAAAAGTAGGATATTCCCAAATGACCGTACGTAAATTATGGCTTATCCTACAGTGGAATTTTACAACTTTACAAAGAATGATGCAGATCTTTAGGTGGTGACATAGAAAGATGATGACAAAACATTATTAAGTGAAAGAAGAATGCTGTATAACTATGTATATAGTGTGCTTGCTTTTCTATAAAACAGAAATATTTAGATTCATTTTTATATGACTTTGTTCATACGTTGAAATGTACCTTGACATATATAGAACAAAAGAGAGAGCAGGGTATTTTGAATAAGAAACTATTCCGGTCCTCTTCGGTAGCAATTTCAAAGTTCTGGCCATGACTTTAAATATACTTAAAAAAAGCAATGGTTATCAAAAACCTACCTAGACTTTCCTTGTAGAAAGGAGAAAAAAGGTCAGTTCTATTTTTCACATGACAGCTCTGCAGATATTTTCTGACCTGTTCACCAAACTCAAGATTATGAGGAAAAAAACCCCAAAGGATCTCATTTAAAGCTGTAATAGGACTCTTAGGGCCAAGAAAACATAAGAAAGTGGGCTTTGGGAATCATTTTCAAGAGCTGGCACAAGCTAGAAAGAGAACTGAAGTGAGTCAAGCTTTCCTCTGGTTCTTTAGGTGGCAGCTTGGAATATAGACGAAGGACAGCTCTGGATGTTGGGGTCACCCTGTCTATTGTCCTTAAGAGACTTATCCTACCCTTAGTTTCTACCTCTGCGAGGGACATGGTCCCAATGTGGGGGCCACAGGGCTACCCAAGATAGGGAGTATAGTGACACACTGGAATTTCCATGGGCCACAGCCCATTCTATCTCCATTTTTGCAGCTTCCCTGGGTTCTGATTACCTGGGATCACTTGTGGTAGGAATACAAGGGCAGCAAGAGCCAGGATCAGGAGTTTCATGGTCCTTGGGAAGTAGGTGGCAGTGAATCCAGGAGTCCAGAACACTTTGTGCAGTGTGAATATCAACTACAGTTTTATTGGCCTCTCTAGGGTGGGGGCAGAGGGATGAGGCACTGAACTGGACAGAAATGTAAAAGCTAATCCATGCAGAACGTCAGTCTATTGGCTGGTGAATCAATTGAGCATCTGATACACAGGCATCAGGAGGGCACACAGAGCATTATAAGTCACAGGCTTTTAGGAAGGGACTGCAGTTACGGAGAGGGAGGTCTTACACACTAGGACATCTTTCCTGGCTTACTCAGGCCTCTCATTGAGGTCCTGTCTTCTTTGCTCACAGTCCCTCTGACTCTAGCATAAGCTTACTTTTGGACTATTTACTTGTGTGTCTAAACCCACTGGAGTATGAGATTCCCGAGAGTAATGATCGCATCTCTCATTTTTGAATCCCAAGACACAAAGCACATTCTCAGCGAAAATTTGTGGAAATAAAAGGTAATGAACACATATCTATCTATAGTCCAAATCCCTCACTTACACATGTACCCCCCAGGGGAAGTGACTTGCCCAAGATAATAGAGCTGGCTTGCTGCAGAATTTGAGGGAGATAATTTATAATAGGACTGAAAGGGGGATGTTAACTCAGAAATGCTCTCCACTCAAGGCAGCTCTGCAGTAACTTGGGATGCTACTTTTGACAAGGGCACCCTGGGGACAGTTGGAGGTCTGGGAGTCATCTGTGAAGGCCTTGACATTCAGATCTGCCTTTGGGATGCAGAACCCCCATGTGACCCCTGGAGTCAGCCTAGTCCTGCCTTCTTTTAGCTCCATATTCACCCTGTATCAACTCTTACTTCATCTTGTTTGCTTGGGGCTATATGTCCCTGTAAAGCTTTAGAGGAAGTTGCTCATTTCCCCTTCTGGGATAGATGACCATACCTCTAGAACAGTCTGTAGGAATTAGCAGGGCTGTCACGTGGATGAGAAAATTGTTCTCTTCTGGATGGCCCCATGTGGAGTGCCCAAGATGGTGATAGTCTATTTCCAAATTAATTTTAGGTTAGTACTTTCTAACAGGCTGAGCTCTGTTACTAGGACATGACTGCTCAGAGAAGTAGAGGCTATTTTGTAACTGACTTTGTCATGCTGAGGCTGTGACGGAATATGGGGAATTTCTACATGGGATAAAGAGTAGCGTTTCTGGTTCCACTGAAGCGTGAAAATCTACATTTGTAATTTTATGAACGGTGTCTTCCCATGCCCTAGTGATGAGAGAGATTCCTGACCCTTTCTAAATGGAAGAATTTGAGAAAAATCATTTTTTGTCATGCTATAGAAAAGTAGGAACATTGGATGATTCCACTCCAATTCATAGATCCTGTCCTAATGTCTGAGATGGTGGTGGCGGGAAGGGAGGAGCGTAATTTCTAAAAAAACGCGTCCTGAAGGGGAAGAGCCCATTACAAGGGAGGAGGTAAGTGGACGCTGTCCATGGTATCACAGTGAGTCCATGGCCCTGTGCCCACATTCACCCATTCTTGTTAAGGGATAAACTGAGGTCCTATCCATCAACAAACATACCTGGAGGATATTACTTAGTTGTTTTTCACCATCTATTGGACTTTCATTTTGCTGAAAGCTGGTCATCTTATTTTTTTAGCAGCTTTATTGAAATATAATTAACAACAAATTGTGCATATTTAAAGAATGCAACTTGACAATTTTGACATGTTTACTCATGAAAACTTCACCACAATCAAGACAATTTACATATCTGCTACTCTTCAAAGATTCTTTTTACCTCTTTGGAATCCCTCTCTCTTGCCTCTGCCTGCCCTTGCCCTCCATCCCTAGGAAACCTCTGATCTGCTTTGTAACCATACATTAGCTTGCATTTTCCAGAATTTTATATGAATGTAATCATGTAGTGTACTCTCTTTTTAAATCTGGCTTCTATAATTCACGGTAATGATTTTGAGATTTAATCTATGTTGTAACAAGTTTCACAGTTTACTCTTTTTCACTGCTATGTAGTATTCCACTGTATGAATATACCACAGTTTATCCATTCAGACATTTGGATCATTTCTTTTTTGTTGCTGTTTGTTTTGTTTGTTTTTGCTGAGGAAGATTAGCCCTGAACTAATGTCTGTGCCAATCTTCCTCCACTTTATATGTGGGTTGCCACCATAGCGTGGCTGACGCGTGGTGTAGGTCTACCCCTGAGATCCAAACCCGTGTACCCAGGCTGCTGAAGTGGAGCATGATGAATTTAACCACTATGCCAGGGGGCTGGCCTCTGGATTGTTTCTGGTTTTGCCTGTTGCAAATAAAGATACCATGAATAGTCTTGTGCAAGTCTTTGTATGAACGTATGCTTTCTGTTCTTTTGGTTAAACATCTGGGAGTAGAATGGCTAGATAACATGGTGGGTGTCAGTTTAATTTATTAGGAAATTGCCACTCTGTTTTCCAAAGTGATTGTACCACTTTGCATTCCCACCAGCGATGGATGAGGGTTTCAGTTCCTCCACGTCTTTACCAACACTCGGTATGATCTGTCTTTTTAATTTTAGCCATCATAGTGGGTGTGCAGTAGTTATCTCATGGCGATCTTGATTTGTAACTCCCTAATTACTATAACGTCGAAGTTCTTTCCACCTGTGAAGTTGTTTTGGCCATTCTAGATCCTTTGCATTTCCAGATGAATTTTAAAATCAGTTTGTCAATTTATACAAAAAATACTGCTACTATTTCAATCGTGATTGCATTGAATCTATAGATCAATTTGGGGAGAACTGACATCTTAAAGATAATGAGTTTTCCGACCCGTAAACACAGTATATCTTTCCACTTACTTAGGTCTTTCTGAACCGCATTCCGTAATGTTTATAGTTTTAAACAGATCTTGCATATCCTCTGTTAGATTTATCTCTAGATATTTCAAGTAGTTTTTTTTTTTTTTGGCATTTTTATCTTTTAAAAAAATTTAGTATTTTATTGTAATGATAATAGTTTGTAACATTGTGAAATTTCAATTGTACATTATTATTTGTCAGACACCATATAAGTGTGCCCCTTCACCCCTTGTGTCCACCCCCCACCCGCCTTCCCCCTGGTAACCACTAAACTGTTCTCTTTGTCCGTAAGTTTGTTTATGTTCCACAAATAAGTGAAATCATATGGTGTTTGTTTCTGTCTGCTTATTTCACTTAACATAATACTCTCAAGGTCCGTGCTTGTGGTTGTGAATGGGATGATTTCGTCTTTTTTTTTAATCACTGGATAGTATTCCATTGTATATATATATACCACATCTGCTTTATCCAATCATCAGTCGATGGGCCCTTGGGTTGCTTCCACGTCTTGGCTATTGTGAATAGCACTGCAATTAACTAGGGCTGCATACACCTCTTTGTATTGTTGATTTCAAGTTCTTCGGATAAATACTCAGTAGTGGGATAGCTGGATCATATGGTATTTCTATTTTTTAATTTTTTTGAGAAATCTCCATACTGTTTTCCATAGTAGCCGCACCTGTTTGCATTCCTACCAGCAGTGTATGAGGGTCCCCTTTTCTCCATAAGCTCTCCAACAACTGTTATTTTTTGTCTTGGTGATATAGCCATTCTTATGGATGTAAGGTGACATCTCATTGTAGTTTTGATTTGCATTTCCCTGATTATTCGTGATGTTGAATATCTTTTCCTGTGCCTGTTAGCCATCTTTATACCTTCTTTGGAAAAATGTCTGTTCATATCCTCTGTGCATTGTTTGATTGGGCTGTTTGTTTTTCTGTTGTTCAGTTGTGTGAGTTCCTTATATATTATGGAGATTAACCCCTTGTTGGATATATGGTTTGCAAATATTTTCTCACAATTGGTGGGTTGTTTCTTTGTTTTGATCCTAGTTTCTTTTGCCTTGAAGAAGCTCTTTAGTCTGATGAAGTCCCACTTGTTTAATTTTTCTTTTGTTTCCCTTGTCTGAGAAGACATGGTATTCGAAACCATCCTTTTATGTTCAACGTCAGAGTGTACTACTTACATTAGCTTCCAGGAGTTTTATGGTTTCAGGACTTATCTTCAAGTCTTTGATCCATTTTGAGTTTATGTTTGTGTATGGCATGAGATAATGGTCTACTTTCATTCTTTTGCATGTGGCTGTCCAATTTCCCAACACTATTTGTTGAAGAGACTGTCTTTTCTCCATTGTATAGTTTTGGCACCTCTGTTGAAGATTAGCTGTCCGTAGATGTGTGGTTTTATTTCTGGGCTTTCAATTCCGTTCCGTTGATGTGTGTGCCTCTTTTTGTACTAGTACCATCCTGTTTTGATCACTATGGCTTTATAGTGCATTTTGAAGTCAGGGATTGTAATGCCTCCAGTTTTGTCCTTTTTTCTCAGTATTGCTTTAGCAATTCGGGGTCTTTTGTTGCTCCATATGAATTTTAGGATTCTTTGTTCTATTTTTATGAGGAATGTCATTGGGATTCTGATAGGGATTTCATTGAAACTGTAGATTACTTTGGATAGTATGGACATTTTAACTATGTTTATTTTTCCAATCTATGTGCATGGAATCTCTTTCCATCTCATTATGTTATCGTCTATTTCTTTCAATAATGTCTTACAGTTTTCATTGTATAAGTCCTGCACCTCCTTGGTTAAATTTATTCCTAGATACTTTATTCTTTTGTTGCAATTGTAAATGGTATTGCATTCTTGAGTTCTCTTTCTGTAAGTTTGTTATCAGAGTATAGAAATGCAACTGATTTTTGTAAATTGATTTTGTAACCTACAACTTTACCTTAGTTGTTAATGATTTCTAATAGTTTTCCAATGGATTCTTTAGGGTTTTTTGAATATAAGATCAGGTTGCCTGTGAACAATGAGAGTTTCACTTCCTCATTTCCTATTTGGATTCCTTTTATTCCTTTCTCTTGCCTAATTGCTATGGCCAAAACCTCCAGTACTATGTTGAATAAGAGTGGTGATAGTGGGCATCCTTGTCTTGTTCCTGTTCTCAGAGGTGTGGTGGTCAGTTTTTGCCCATTGAGTTTGATGATGGCTGTGGGTTTGTCTTATAAGGCCTTTATTATGTTGAGGTGATTTCCTTCTATTCCCATTTTGTTAAGAGTTTTTTTTTTTTTTTATCATAAATGGCTGTTGGATCTTGTCAAATGCTTTCTCTGCATCTGTTGAGATGATCATGTGTTTTTTATTCCTCATTTTGTTAATGTGGTGTATCACATTGATTGATTTGCAGATGTTGAACCATCCCTGTGTCCCTGGTATAAATCCCACTTGATCATGATGTATGATCTTTTTGATGTATTGCTATATTCAGGTTGCCAATATTTTGTTGAGGATTTTTGCATCTATGTTCATCAGTGATATTGGCCTGCAGTTTTCCTTTTTTGTGATGCCCTGCCAGGTTTTGGTATCAGAGTGATGTTGGCCTTGTAGAATGTGTTAGGAAGCGTTCCATCTTCCCTAATTTTTTGGAATAGCTTGAGAAGGTTAGGTATTAAATCTTCTCTGAAAGTTTGGTAGAATTCTCCAGGTAAGCCATCTGGTCCTGGCTTTTATTTTTTGGGATGCTTTTGATTACTGTTTCAATCTCTTTACTTGTGATTGGTCTATTCAGATTATCTATTTCTCTTGATTCAGCTTTAGGAGGTTGTAAGAGTTTAAGAATTTATCCATTTCCTCTAGATTGTCCATTTTGTTGTCATATAGCTTTTCATAGTATTCTCTTATAATCCATTGTTTTTCTGTGGTAGCCATTATTTCTCCTCTTTCATTTCTAATTTTATTTATTTTATTTATCTGAGCTTTGTCTCTTTTTTCTTTGTAAATCTGGTTAGGCATTTCTCAATTTTGTTTATCTTCTCAAAGAACAAGCTCTTTGTTTCATTGATCCTTTCTACTGCCTTTTTTATTTCAACAGCATTTATTTCTGCTCTGATTTTTATTATTTCTCTCCTTCTACTGACTTTGGACTTTTTGGTTCTTCTTTTTCTAATTCTGTTAGGTGTAGTTTGAGATGGCTTGTTCGGGATTTTCTTGTTGTTAAGGTGAGCCTGTATTGTGATGAATTTCCCTCTTAACATGGCTTTTGCTGCATCCCATATGAGTTGGTATGGTATTTTTTGATTTTCATTTGTTCCAGATATTTTTTTATTTCTCTTTTAATTTCTTCTATCATCTATTTGCTGTTCAATAGCATGTTGTTTAGTCTCCAGATCTTTGTCCGTTGCTCACTTTTTTTCTTGTAATTAATTTCTAGCTTTATAGCATTGTGATTGGAAAAGATGCTTGCTATTATTTCAATCTTCGGAAATTTGTTGAGGCTTGGCCTTGTTTCCCAACGTATGGTCTATCCTTGAGAATGTTCCATGTGCACTTGAGAAGAATGTTTATTCCACTATTTCTGGATAGAGTGTTCTATATATGCCTATTAAGTCCAACTGGTCTAGCTTTTCATTTAATTCCACTATTTCCTTGTTGATTTCCTGTCTGGATGATCTAGCCATTGTTGTGAGTGGAGTGTTGAGGTCCCCTCCTATTATTGTGTTATTATTAATATCTCCTTTTAGGTTTGTTAATAGTTGCTTTATGTACTTTGGTGCTCCTGTGTTGGGTGTACAGATATTTATAAGTGTTATTTCTTCTTGATGGAATGTCCCTTTGATCATTATATACTGCCCCTCTTTGTCTCTCTTTACCTGTCTTATCTTGAAGTCTACTTTGTCTGATATAAGTATTGTGACACCTGCTTTCTTTTGTTTGCCATTAGCTTGGAGAATCATCTTCCATCCCTTCACTCTGAGCCTGTGTTTATTGTTGGAGCTGAGATGTGTTTCCTGGAGGCAGCATAAGATTGAACCTTGTTCTTTAATCCATCTCACCGCTCTGCATCTTTTTATTGGAGAATTCAATCCATTTATGTTTAGGGTGAATATCAACATACGAGGGATTGATACTGTCATTTTATCACTCCTTTTCTGGTTCTCCTGCATTTCCTTTGTTTCTAGTCCTCTTGTATTTTGGCCTACCAATCAAGTTATGTAGTTTTTTATGTTGCGTTTCTTTGTTTTCTCCTTATTTATTATTTGTGTCTCTGTTCTGCTTTTTTATTTAGTGGTTACCATGAGGTTTGTATTAAAAATCTTGTAAATAAGATAGTCCTTTTTCTGATGGTCTCTTATTTCCGTACTCTAAGCTGATTCAGTCCCTTTACTCTTCCCCTCCTAAGTTGTTTTTCTCACATCTCATTCCACCTTGTGTTGTGAGTTTGTCATTAAAATGACAAGATTATCTTTGTTTTTGGTATTTTCCTTCCCTTTATCTTTAATGCTATTCTTGAGTATTTGCTAACCTATTCTGATGTATAGTTACAATTTTATGATTTGTCTGCCTACTTAGCTCCTTACTCCACGCTTTGAGGAAATTTTAGCATTGGATAGATTTGAACTTGTTAATCTTTAAGTCCTTTCATCCCTAAAAATATAGTATCTTTTCTCAAGTCACTACAAAGTAGTGTAGAATTACTGTATAGTACATATTGTACACTATCCCACCTCCAGTTAACATCTTCAGCGTCTGAACTCTCACCTCCTTTTTATAGACAAGACTTTTGAAAGAGTAAGTCTTCTCATCTCCATTTCTTTCTTCCCTTTCTGCTCACCTTACTAAAATTTGGCTTCTATTCTCATCCTGCCACAGCCACAGCGTGGCCAAGTTACCAATGACCTTCCTAAAACCCTCATGGTTGTGTTTTATTTATAGTGTGATTTGCCTTTTGGCTCATTTAACCCCATTGCCCATTCTCTCCTTACACTCTTCAAATCTCTCTTGGCTTCTATGACTTTATTCTCTCCTGATTTTCCTCCTAGCTTTTGGGCTGCTGCTTTCAGTCATCTTGAGGGAGGGTGGGTTGGCTCTTGGTATTCCTCTGGGTTTTTCTCTTTTCTTACAATGAGCACTCACCCAGTGTTACTGCAGCTCCAGTTAAAAAAATGTCAATTTACATCAGCCAGTTTTCTAAAGCCATCCCATGAGTGACAACTTCTTCAAATTTATCTGTTGTGGTTTCAACAGCATCTTTAACATTAATGTTTTATCTGATTTATCAGGAATGTTCCATTTTGGTTGTTGATAATAAAATACACTTCTCTAAATACTAACCAGGGCATGGTTAATACGCCACTCAAAAATTATGAAAAAGAATCATAAAAATTCTAAAAATTTTATAAATCATATATTTATATGGATGTATCATTTGATACACCAGGAATATCAAAGTAGTGGAGGAAAGATGTGTGCAACAAATAAGTCTGACTATATTAATCAAAAATGAAGCTAGATCTTGACTTAATGTACACCGAAATCATTTCCAAATGGACTAAATGTTTTAAAGGAAAAAAACCAAGTGTACTAGAAGGTACACACAACTATTTTCATAATCTTTCAGTGGACAATCACTTTCCAAGTTTGAAAACCAGACCAAATTTCAAGGAAAAGATACAGAACTGACCACTTAAGTTTACATTGAAAATTTTATTGCAAAATACCCCTAACTGTCAAAATACAAACTGCAAAGATGTTAACTTCTTAAAGATTCCAGGAGGAATTCTATAGTTCCATTTCTGATGAGCTATGTGTTTTGGAAAGTTCTACATTTATATCTCTTGCTTAAAATTCTTCTTTAAGCTATTGACTCACTTATCAAATTACATACTTATCAATTCCACCTGGATTTGTCACAATTTCTCTCCTAAATCCATCTACTTGCCCCTACCCCTGTCTTCCACATTTCAGTAAATGACATCACCATCCACATTATTACTTAAATGTTCAGAGTCATTATTGATCCTGACATTTCTCTGCCTCATCTCTTCTTACTATATCTAGTCCATTAGCTAGACTTTTATCTAGTCCCATTGTGCCTCCACCTCCAGAATAGATACCATATTCATATGCTTTTTTCCTATTGTGAATATCCTGGTCCGGCCACCTCTACTCCCTCTTAAATGGTCTTTGTGTTTCCACTTTTTCCCCAACTCTAATTTATCCATTATAGTAGCAACAAGAGAGAATTTGAATAAAACCATATTCCTTACCATAGCTTGTACAATACTATATAATTTGGCCCTGTTTACCTCTTGAATCTCTTTCATGTCTCTTCTGCTCCAACCACTTAAAAAAATTCTTTGAGTAGGTCAGTCTCTTTCCCACCTGGAGCAGAAATTGTCAGTGCTCACCAAATATCCAAGCACTCCTCTACATTCCTCAGCTTCTCATGTAGTTAGAATGGGGCAATTTGGGCTCTGGCCAATAGGATTCTTATATAAGTGTTGTGAGTCACTTCAGGGCCTGGCACTTAAACACATTCCATGTGTCCATCCAGTTGTCTCTCTCCATGCTGTGGTGACCTTGGGGGCCCTGGGCTCCAGATGTTATAACAAATGGGGAATGGACCTCTTGATCCATCTTGGACTTTTTGTTAATGAAAAATAAAACTTTATTTGAGATTTTGGAGGTTTATTTATTACCACGATAGAGATTTTCTTGTCCTAATTAATTTAAGATTTGTTATAAGAAATAGGTTGATGCCTTAACAGAAACTTAAAATATTTGCTTTAGCTTAGCAGTCCAGGAGCAGGCAGGGAGAAAACTGTTACTGGAAGCTCAGAAGATGGTTACCTATACTATACCCCGGCAGAATACTTGGCAAAGCTGTTGCCTATAACTTGAGAGGCAAATCATGTGCCTCCTGATCTTGTAACTCTAGGGGAAAAGTATGGAGAATGAACACGTGCTCTGGTGGACGCTGGGTGGCAGTGGCTGTGTTTGGCATGGTATTCCAGGAAAGAGATGACTTCAAGAAAGAACTGGCCAGTTTGCAAATAGAAATGATCTGGAATAGAGGGAGTCTAGAAATTGAGGGCCTTACATGGTTAGAAAACCAGACTCATCCTAGATCCCAAATAACAAGAGACAGGCTTGAAAAAGGCATTGAGCAACTGAATCTCAGTAAAATATTTCAGTTGGGATAAAGTGACTGAGAGAAAAGTTGACATTAGTGATGTGGACTTCCAATATAAAGCTGAGAACCTCAAGGTAGCTGCCATTCATGAGAAAAAGAGAGAGAGAGAACAGCACAAAGAAGCACAAAAATAATTTGAGGTAAGTAAGGAAGTGAGAAGGAACATTGGGTTTGTGTAGTTGGAACTGACTGGAAGCAAATAGATTGGGACCCTACTAAGTCTTCTAAGGTAAGGTAACAGATTGTCAAAGAAACCACTAACCCTAGGCAACAAGTCTCTGCCTGAGTTGTAAAACAATCTTTGGTTCTCCAATCTTTCACGAAGGAAGGCAGGCTTCAAAGGCAAGTTCCCAAACTCCAACTTCAGATATGGCCAGGAAGAATTATGTGTAAGGAAGAAGCTCCTTATAGGGGATGTATTTGGGGGTTACAGAGAATAAAGGGTAAGGTCTCAGAGAACGGAGTCAGGGCTTCAGCAAGGACTCTCCCCTAAGCACAGGGTAAGAGCTTCACAATTTGGGCCTAATAGCATTTCAGCACTGCTGTGGACCAATGGCTGCTGGTCTTTTCTAAATGAGAATGTTTATTATAGTTATTTTATTCCTGATCTAGCATTTTATATGATGTGGATCGGCAGATAACTGGTCCTTTTAGTTCACAGGTTGTCAGATTGAGGAGACCCACATCTGGACCTGATGATGAGGGCCATGAGTCACTCAGGAATGCTGGGCTTTGAGCTGGATTGGATTTTGAATTGTATCTCTTGGGAAGGAATTGAGCGTGTTTCATATGCAGGAAGAAGAGATTAAGAGAATGTGACCATTTCAGACCATGGTAGAGTCTGTTAGGGCTCACCAAACATGCATGTGTTTCTCCTTTATTTTCTAGCCTTTCTTGCAGCTAGAATGGTGTCACGTGACTGGGCTCTGGCCAATGGGAATAGGTAGAGAAATGATGTAAGTCTTCCTGCCTTGGCTTTTAAGGACATTTTACATAAATATCCATCCCCGTTTTTCTTTTCTGTCATAATTTTAGATGCCACGTGTTTCAGATGTTGTAACTAACTACAAGATTGAGAAGGTCTGAGTGATGCACATTGGGCTTTGTATAAGCAAAAATAAGTTGTTATTGTTAAGCCACTGAGGTTTCAGGATTTGTTAGCCAATGCAATATAGTCTATACTATCCTGTATACCACTTATTACATATTCTTTGTATCCTCTTCTCAGAACATCTTTCCTATGATTTTTTTCATGGCTATTTGCTTCATGCTTTAGCTTGAATGTCATATTCTCAGAAGGGATTTCTCTGAATACTGCATCTAAAGTAGGCACTCATTCAAGTTGTTATTTGTTCTGAGTCTCTTTCTTGTTTTATTTATAGCAGCACTCACAAATTATTTATTTTCTTCCTTGTTTATTTTACATTTTCTTTGCTAGACAATAAGCTTCATCAGACCAGGCAACAAGCCTGTAATCTTTAACATTGTTGCTCCAGTGTCAGCCGGAAGGTCTTTCAATATAATAGGTACTTAGAAATATTTGTTGGGGCTGGCCGGGTGGCTGAGGGGTTAAGTTCCTGCACTCTGGTTTCAGAGGCCCAGGTTTTCGCTGGTTTGGGTCCTGGGCGTGGACAAGGCATGGCTCATCAGGCAATCCTGAGGCGGTGCACCACATAGCACAACCATAAGGACCACAACTACAATATACAATATACAACTATGTGCTGGGGGCTTTGGGGAGAAGAAGAAAAAAAAGATTGGCAAAAGATGTTAGCTCAGGGCCAATCTTAAAAAAAAAGAAAATGCTTGTTGAATAACTCAATGAAATTAACCCTTTTTGGCCTCAGTTTTCTCATCTATAAAATATGGCAGTACTAGTCTCTATGTCACAGGATTATTTTTGAGTGCAGCTATGTTTGAGTAATGATTTCTTCTTAGAATTCAAATTTAATTCTTATTGTTAAATTCCCAAGAAAGTAGGTAGAGCTTTTGATATTCTAACATCTGAAGTTTGGAGAGAATCATATCAGTAAGAAGTTGATACTTATTTAGTAACAAAAACTGGTTGAACAGGGGTTACTGGGCTAGGATCTTTCTGCCAGACTGTGGCCAGTACTCCTGGGCTTAACCTCACTTGCTGTTATAAGCTCTTTCTATTTCAGGACAGGATTTTCTTACAAGTTCCCATAATGTGAGATGATTACACATTCAAACCACGAAAAGAAGTTCAAGGCTTCTCCCCTTGTTGAGTCTCCAAGAGGATGGAAATGTACAAAGATCAAAACCAATTTGGAGTCCTTGAGGGCTCCTAAGGGGTTCTTGGCAATGGACCTTTTAATGGAGGTAACAAAAAGGTATAAAATGGAACTGATATTGACCTCTCTCCTCCCTATGGTGCTTATGCTGGAACATTTATTTGAGCTTTTTCTTTGTTCTTTTCTGGGTTCTCCTCCCCTAATGCACACCCCCTCAGGAAGTCATGTGTTTCTCATGCAGAATTCAGCTACCTCCTATATAGGCCCTTGGATTGCCAAATATGATCTGAGCTTGAGTCAAGAAAATAAGCCCAGTAAACCTGCAAATCAACAAGTCTAGTCTTTAAGCAAAGGAGGCAGGATAGCTTGCCTCTGGCCCAGTCCCATTCTAGGGCAGGACGTCAGACAGACGTCTGTTTATTTATTTATTTAGAGAAGTGTTTATTTTTTTTAATTGAATATACTTGACATATAATATTGTGCTGTTGATCTGATACATTTATATATTGTAATGTGATGGCCATTGTAGCGATAGTTAGGACCTCTATCATGTCACATAATTATCATTTCCTTTTTGCAGTAGGAATAATTAAGATTTAGTCTCTTATCAGGTTTGATGATTATAATACAATATCATTGTCTATATTCACTAAACTGTGCATTAGATCTTCAGGACTGATTTGTCAACTAGTTGCAAGTTTGTACTCTTAAACAATATCTCTCCTATTCCCCCACCTCCCAGCCTCTGGTAATCACCATTTCATTCTCTGTTTTTACAAGTTTGGTTTTTTTTAGATTCCACATATAGGTGATATCATACAGTATTTGTCTTTCTCTATCTGACTTATCTCACTTAGCATAATGTCCTCAAGGTCCATCCATGTTGTCACAAATGGGAGGATTTCCTTCTTTCTCATGGCTGAATAATATTCCACCATATCTGTGTACTACATCTTCTTTATCCATTCATCCATTGATGGACACTTAGGTTGTTTCCATATCTTGGCTATTGCAAAAAGTGCTGCAATAAACATGGGAGTGCACATAGCTCTTCAACCTCCTGTTTTCTTTTCCTTTGGGTATATACCCAGAAGTGAAATTGTTGAATCACATGTAGTTCTATTTTTAACTTTTTGAGGACCCTCCATACTGTTTTCCATAGTGCCTGAACCAATTTACAATCCCACTAACAGTGAACAAGTGTTCCCTTTCTCCACATCCTCAACAATCTTCGTTATATCTTGTGTTTTTGATGACAGCCATTCTAACAGGTGTGAGGTGATATCTCATTGCGGTTTTGATTTGCATTTCCTTGGTGATTAGTGAAGTTGAGCACTTTTTCATGTACCTATTGGTCATTTGTATATCTTCTTTGGAAAAATGTCTACTCAAATTCTTTGCCCATTTCTTAATTGAATTATATTATTATATTTGATATTGAATTGTATGCGCTCCTTATATATTTTGGATATTAACCCCATAGGAGATACATACTTTGCAAATATTTTCTCCCATTCTGTAAGTTGACTTTTCATTTTGTTGATTATTTCTTTTGCTGTGCAGAACTTTTTAGTTTGATGTAGTTCCTATTTGTGGGTTTTCGCATTTGTTGCTTGTGCTTTGGGTGTCATATCCAAAAAATCATTGCCAAGACCAGCTTCAAGGGGATTTTCTCCTTAGGTTTTCTTCTGGGAGTTTTACAGTTTCAGGTCTTATATTTAAGTCTTTGATTCATTTTGAGTTAATTTTTGTGAGTGGTGTGAGATAGGGGTCCAGTTTTGTTTTTCTGCATCTGTTTATCCATTTGTTGAAGAGACTATCCTTTCCTCACTGGGTATTCTTTGCTCCCTTGTCAAACCTTAGTTGACTGTATATGTGGAAGTTTAATTTTGGGCTCTCTATTCTGTTCTATTGATCTATATTAGACAGAAGTTTAGAATCAAAGGTGAGTTCATCACTAATAACTTCATTAATATCATCATCACAATATCATCACTTCATAACTTCACTAATCATTAAGGAACGTTTTATAAAGAAAAGTTGGTGCCCTGGTAGCTATTGGCCAAAAAAATCAACGAATTACTTATGTTGCACCAGAAGACAAGTATAAAACAAGAAATTTCCCAGAGACTTCCTAGACTTCTTTTGGGGAAGGCAGAGGCCCATATGGAGAGAATAATGCCACCGACATGGGACACTAGCAAAGCAGGTGCAAAAGAAATGAGAAAATGTTTTTCTTGGGTGAAATAATTTGATACTTGATGTTTCAAAGAATTCTTTGAGGAAATTTTCATGGGAAACTCTGGAAGACTTCTGAATTTCCTTCAAACTGTTAATTTTATCATTGTTTTGTTTGGAATTATATACTGGTAGAGGTGGGCAACCATGACATTTTCAGTGCTTTGGGCACCTCAAGGTCTTAATCCAGCCTTGTGAGGACAGAGATGAATGACAGTAGAGAGGAGGTCATGAGCTTTCATGGACCTGTGGAAGAGAGGCTGGAGTTAGCAATCCCTGACCTGAGAAGTCCCAGATTTTTTCTGCTTCACTCTAAATTCACTCTTGCTGCATGACAACTACTGGTACCAGCCCCGCAAAGTCATTTCTTTTCAAAGAATTAACAGTTTGGGAATTCCTGGTAGGTGCTTGGATTGGTCTGTGTGGTTGAAAATCTGTCTTGGTTGGAATGCAGCAATAATCACCATTTTTACATGGCTTTTTCACCTGTTCACCAAATTTGCAGTCTTTCCTGCAATGTCCTTTTATAATCCAGCAAGATGTTCGGCCCCTGCAGACTGAAAAGAGAAAGAAAGGCAATTATCTCAAGATATTGATTCTCATTGTCATAATAATTAGAATGACCATATTTGTAATCTTCACAACAACCCCGTGGTCATTAAGGGAGATTACGTAAGCAAAGCAAGGTTTGATATATACCATATTTCTAAGCATCTTATCATCAATGCCAAAGGAACTTGCTAGCCAGCAGAAACTGAGGTTATTGGTAAGAAGTTGCATAATCGTGTGAGATCAGCTGAGCAGAATGGGCTAATTTAATTCTATCTCAGCTGAATTATCTGCATTTGTCATACCATGGGTTTAGAATCTCAACCTGAATTGGATTCACAAATGTCACAAAGATGATTGCTTTAAGAGGCAACAAGGAAAAATCATTGTTTCAGTTGGAGATCTCAGAAACACAGCTATAGTAGATTATCACTGGTTCTCACACTTGAGCATGCATCACAATCCCCTAGAGGAGCTGTTAAAACACAGATTGACGGGCCCCACCCCTGGGATTTCTGATTCAGTATACCTGCGACAGGGCTTGAAAATTTGCATTTCTAGAAAACTGTAAGACTTTGATGAAAGAAATTGAAGAAAAACAAATAAACGGAAAGATAGCTTGTGTTCAGAGACTAGAAGAGTTAATATTGTTAAAATGTCCATACTACCCAAAACCATCTATAGATTCAGTGCAATCCTTGTCAAAATGGTATTTCTCATAGAAATAGAAAAAAACCCCTTAAAATTCATATAGAACAACAAAAGACTCCGAATAGCCAAAGCAATCCTGAGAAAGAAGAACAAAGCTGGTGGCATCACACTTACTGATTTCAAACTATATTACAAAGCTATAGTAATCAAAACAGTATGATACCAGAATCAAAACAGAAACATAGACAAATGGAACAGAATTGAGAGTCCAGAAATAAATCCCTACATATATGGTCAACTACTATTTGACAAGGGAGCAAAGAATACTCAGTGGGGAAAGGCTGGGTCTCTTGAACAAATGGATAAACAGATGCAGAAAAACAAAATTTGACCTCTATCTTACACCACTCACAAAAATTAACTCAAAATGAATCAGAGACTTAAATATAAGACCTGAAACTGTAAAACTCCCAGAAGAAAACCTAAGGAAAAATCCCCTTGAAGTTGGTCTTGGCAATGGTTTTTTGGTTATGAAACCAAAAGCCAAGCAACAAAAGCAAAAACCCACAAATAGGACTACAGTAAACTAAAAAGCTTCTGCACAGCAAAAGAAACAATCAACAAAATGAAAAGTCAACCTACAGATTGGGAGAAAATATCATCAAATCATACATCTCATATGGGGTTAATATCCAAAATATATTAAGAACTCAATAAGAAAAATAGAAATAAACAACAAGAGACAAACAAAAAACAAAACAATAATCCAATTAAAAAATGGGCAAAGAAGCTGACTAGACATTTTCCCAAAGAAGACATACAAACGGTGAAGAGGTGTACAAGAAGGTGCTCAGCTTCCCCAATCATTACAGAAACGCAAATCGAAACAGCGAGGTATCACCTCACACCTGTTGGAATCGATACCATCAGAAAGGTAAGAGATAACAAGTGCTACAGAGGATGTGGAGAAAAGGGAATCCTTGTGCACTGCTGGAAGGAATGTAAATTGTCACAGCCACTAGGGAAGACAGTATACAAGGTCCCCCCAAAATTAAAAATAGAACTATCATTGGAACTTGGTCCAATACTTAACTAACAATGGCTGAAATTTGCTACTCTATATCACTTCAGTGATATTACATATCATTTTAAATGAAAAAAAGATGTCCATGAATGGGGCTGAATATTGAAAGCAAAGCATAGAAGAAGGACAAACTGAAGGAAATCTAGATAAAATTATGTAAAGAATAAATCTAGAAACTATAAGTAACAAACTTATGCTTGAGTTGTTAAAATACATTTTTAATTGAAGTGTAAGATGCTGCCAGAAATGTACACTAATTATAATGTGCAAATGGATGAATCATTGAGAAAACTGCACATATAACCAACACTAAAAGACCCCTTCAAGTCCTCTCACAGTCCTTAGTGTTCCTCTTCTCCTCCAAGGTAATCCCACATTGACTTCTAACACCATGTGGTAGGCTGACTGTAAAAAAGGCCCCAAATTTTCACGCCTTCTTGGATTCACACCTGTTGCTGTATAATTTATGATGCTCTCTCATTATGGTTGAGGGGGTGTACCCCACTATTCCACTTTGGGCATACCCATGTGATTTACTTGTGAGTAAATGTGATTTCTTATTTAGGTCAAAGTTTATTGAGCAATGTGTTTTTTAGTTTCCACATATATGAGGATTTTTTTTTTGCTGTTCTTTTATTATCAATTTCTAATTTTATTGATTATGTAGGAGAATATGATTTTTAGACATTATTTGGTTTAATGTAGCTTTCTTTGTGGTCTTGCATGTGCAGTATCTTTGTAAATTTTTGATACGTGCTCAAAAAAAATGCTTACTCTATGTTGGGCATAAAAATATTCTCATGTAAATATATATATCCAAATGTATATATCCTGCTTATTCAATACATTGTCAGATCTTCAGTGTGTTGTTGTTGTCAAGTGTTAAAATTGGGCTAAAAATCTCCAAATACTATTGTTGACTTAACCATTTTTCTCTGAAATATTGTCATTTGTTGTTTTTCAAATTTGGAAGCTGAAGTTGTAGGTTCTTGTATGTTCTTGTTGCTCAATTATTTCTTTTACCCATATATAGTCCATATTTTGGTCAATTATACATTTTGCCTTGAATTGTTCTTTGTCACATATTAAGATTGCTATTTCAACTTTCTTTCAGTTTATATTTGCCTAGTATGGCACTTCATTATTTTAACATTTCCATATCTTTTTACATCAAGCGTGTTTGTGTCTTTTAGACAACATGTCGTTTGATCTTTCTTTCTCATTTGATAGCCTAAGCCTTTACTTAGTGAGTTTAATCCTTTTACATTTATTGTAATTAAAATTACACTTGGAATTATTTCTGCTATATTATTTATATTTTCCATTTATTGTATATTTAATTTTTAATTTACTATTTCCAATTAGATTAATCAAAGTCTTTTCAGCTGGTTTAAAATATATTCATTTTATTTTTATTCTTATGCTATTAGCAATGACATAAAGCTCATGTCCATGATAATGTACCTTTATTGATTTTTGAAGCTTTTCTATAATTATATCTTACTCTTTAACAAGGCAAGAATCTCAGCAGTGCTTCATATTCCTTGGCTTTCTCTCCATTGAGCTTTGACCATCTCCTCCATAATCATGTTATTTATCTAAAATTTATGAGAATTATGGGTTAAATTTTCTCTTTGTCTATCCCCCCTCTCTCTCTAGTCTAGTGTTTTTAAAACCAACTGAAAAATTGCAAATTAATTGATAATTCTTACCTCTTATATCACTTCCAACATTCTTCTGGATTTGTTTCTCTTTTTATCTGAGTTCTTCCTCCAACAGTGTTTTCAAAGTCTTTGTATGGCAAACATTCTCAGGCTTTCTATGCTTGAGTATTTAAATAGCAGTGTAAATGGATATAAGATTCTAAGTTCAGAGTTCTTTTCTTTCCCTATTTAAAGCATTTATTTTCCTTTCACATCAATGTTATAGTTAAGAAGTTGCCACAGCCGTGATTTCGCTTGGTTTATGTAAAGAATGTTCATTTGGTTTTCCTAAAGCTCTTTTGCCCTGCAAGGCAAGTGATTTCTTCTGGCTATGTCTGATCCAAAGGAGACATACAGAAAGTGCTCATGAAAAACAAAATCATAAACTTGTTCTACCTAGTAAGTAGACCACTAGGAACTTATTTTGAAATTTTTGTCCAAGTAAGTAAAAATATATGTGCAAAAAGTCAGTTGCAGTTTTATTTGTCTTATCAAAGACCTGTAAAGATCACCTTTTACCCTCAACAATGATTAAATTTACAAATTATGATCTATCCATATGATGGAATAGTATGTGACTTCTAGAAGCAATGAGGCCAACTTTTGTATGCTGACAAGGAAGATGTCTACCATATATTGTTGAATTAAAAAACACTTTAAGGAAATATAAGGGTACTTTCCTTTGGTTAATACATATTTATGAGCATTGTATGCATTTATATAGGCACATACATATTTATATGCACTTGTCTATCCATAGAAAAGAGGTTTCAAACATCAGACAGGTGAAGGGAGTGATACTTTGTCTAAAAATTATTCAGGCCTTCATAAACAGTAGTTTCAAAGCTCTGACCACTTGTCTGTGAAATTGTATTATAAGTCATTAACAAAATCACAGACTTTTGTAGTTGGAAAGGAATAGGAAAGACTGTGTTCTCTTTCACATGACTACTTTGCAGATATTTTCATCCCAGATGAGGAGAACAGGAACTTCATATGAAGGGATAATAGAACTTAATATTTAAGAAAGGTTTTAGGACTCATGACCTGATAGAGAACGGAAACATGGCTGAAGTCAGGCAGCTGCTCAGTTGGGTCCTGGGACATTGATTGGTACAAAGTATTAAAGGCAATTCTGAATGCTGAGGTTACACTTGAGTGTAAGAAGGACTTCTGGGAAGATACCCTGCCCTACTTCACGGCTCTAGGGTTCCTGGCCAGATACACATTCCCAATATGGGGCCTCAGATTTTTCTTGGGAGGAGCACATTCTGATAAGGTCAAGAAAGATTTCAGGCACCCCTGAAAATCCTGTCTGAATGGATAGAAAAATATGAAACCTTCCATGGGCAGTTCCCACCCTAGCTCTCTTTTCCTTCTTTCTTGGTTCTGGTTACCTGGCAACATCTGGAACAGGATCAAAAATACAGTAAGAGTCAGGAGCAAGAATTTCATGGTCTTTGAGAAGGATGTGGCAGATCCAGGAGTCCAGAACATTCTGTAATGGGGCTCTGGACTCAGCTTTTTATTTGCCTCCATGGGGCAGGGTTCAGGGGGTGGGTCATGGACAATGAAACAAAGAGAGGTATAAAGGCACATTGATCCTTTGGCCAGTGGCATTAATTGATTATTCACTACTCAGAGCCCTGTTCTACATACTTGGAGGGAATGCATAAGAATAGAAGAGAAGGTAGCAATATTGTGGAAGTATATAAAAAGAGGATCCACACACCAGGAAGTCTTTCTTGCCCCTTATCTCACCTCACTCATGGGAGTGTTGCAATCTCTCTGCTCATAGTCCCTCCTCCTCTATCCTAGCCCTCATCCCACTGCATTGGGACCAGTTGAAAACTCCTTGTGGTCAGAAACCATCTTTCTTTTTACTGTGTTTCCAGGGCCAGGGGCTTGAATTATGAGGGACTCAGAAAAGAACAGTTTAATGAAGTGAATAAACACATTTGTATACAATGCATAGCATTCTGGAGACTTACAATGAGGATCTTTGGAATCAAGTAGGTCAGATGTCCTTATTTATTTATTTATTATTTACATATTTATTTTTGGCAAGGAAGATTGGCCCTGAGCTAACATCTGTGCCAATCTTCCTCTATTTTTTATGTAGGACACCACCATAACATGGCTTGATGGGCAGTGCATAGGTCCACATCTGGGATCTGAACCCATGAACCCAGGCCACTGAAGTGGAGTGCTGTAACTTAACTACTATGCCACTGGGCTGGCCCCAGGAGAGTTGGGAACTCTTATAACAGGGCCTGATCTAATCAGAAATGCCCTATTCCCAGGGTAGGTGAAGTGTAATGGGGATACTGCTTCTGACATGAGCATCCTGGGAAAGAGCACAGTTAACTTCTGTGAAGATCTCAACACACAGAGCTGATTTTGAACCTAGCTGACACCGGATCCAGCTCAGTCTTGTCTCTCTTAGTCTTCATTTTTGCCCTATATTAGCCCTTGCAGGAATGAGTCATATAACCTTATGCCCACATGCTTGCTTGGCCACAGAAGTACTAATAAGTCTTCAGTGGAGTCACCTAATGTTCTTGTTCTGGATATTTCCAGGTGCTTTATTTCTTTTGGTCATTTTTTTTTGTGATTTATTTCTTGTCTTAATGGATTGTGGTCTGAAACTAGGGCCTGCTATTCTTTAATTTTGGGAAGGTAGTAATGATTTCTTTCTGCCAGTGAACCAAGTTCTTTGGTATGATCTGGGATAATGTCCCCTGTTAAATTAAGCTTTTTCACTCTCTTCATCAAATTCCAATATTTTACTTAATTTACACTTACATGAACTATGAAATACTTGGATAATTGTATTTAAATTTCCCAAGTGTGGTTAACAATTTAATCCAATTCTCATATAAGATTTTACATTGCAAATTAATTTTGTTGCCTTATTGTATGATGCATGAATTTTGACGACTGTCACAGCTTCTCTGTAGACTGTGACATTTACTTTTATATAATCTTTTACTTTGTCTTGCCCTTGAATTTCACTTTGACTTTTGTGTTAATGTAGAAATTGTGCTCTGGATGTGAATCTGATTCAGCATTTACAGCTCTTTCAATAGTCTATAAAAATTACTGTGCTGCACGTCAAACTTCCAGAATTACAGATGAGAAGTCTGTTAGATTGATTCTCTTTTCATTGTGGGTATCTTGCTTCTTTTGCCTGGGAGCTTCTGATATTGCCTTCCCATCCTGGCAATGTAGATTTTTTTTTTGTTGTTTTACCAGTTTATGTCTAGAATATATACTTTCTCTCATGGAAATGCCTGGGACTTGATGAATCCTTTCAATGTAAAAACTCACATTTTTCTTCAGTTTTGAGAAATTTCCTTCTATTATGTCCCTATCTATAACTTTTACATGTTCCCCATCTAATTCGTGAGCTCATTTTTTTGTGAGGTAGCATGAAAGCATTCTTTAACATACTTTTCCCTCTTGCAGTGTGTAGCAGAAGCATCATAAAAGCATGAGGAAATTTCAGGAAGCATTCCCCCACCTAATAATTTTCACGTCATTGTATTTTGTTTTGCATTGTGAAATATCTCTTCCATTTCATCAGATACACCATCAGTTCAGTTCTTCTTGTGGCCACCCTTTGTTTACTTCCTTTAATAGAATTTTAAACTGATCATATTGCTTTGAGTTCTAGAAGGTATTTTTTGTGCTCCATTTTTATTTCCTTGAAAGTCTTCATTATGTCAAAAAATTAAATTTTCATCTCATTCTTTTATTAGTTTCACTTCAAAGAGAATGTAGTAGGAGTAAACTCTTTTCGTCTGCACACCATGTGCCTTTGGGAAACGGCCTCCCTTGGCAGACCTGCTAATCACAGGACCATAACCTCATAACTGCTGGTCAGGGCACATGAGTCATAATGGGTTTCTTTCTGGGATCTCAATTCTGTTCCATTGGTGATGCCAGTATCATACTGTTTTGATTACTCTAGCTTCGTAACGTAGTTTGAAATCAGGAAGTGTGATGCCTCTAGCTTTGTTCTTCTTTCTCAGAATTGCTTTGGCTACTTAGGGTCTTTTGTGGTTCCATATGAGTTTCAGCATTGTTTTCCTATTTCTAAAAAAAAAAAACACCATTGGAATCTTGATAAGAATTGCATTGACTCTATAGATGGCTTTGGGTAGTATGCATATTTTAACAATATTAATTATTCCAATCCAGGAACACAAGATATCTTTCCATCTATTTGTGTCTTCTTCAATTTCTTTCGTCAATTTGTTATATTTTTCAGAGTAGAGATCTTTCACCTCTTTAGTTAAATCAGCTACTCTATGACTTTTGATTGGAGAATTTGATTCATTTACATTTAAGATAATTACTGATAGGTAAGGACTTAATAATAGTCTTAATTACTTTCTGGCTGTTTTGTAGTTCCCTTGTTCCTTTCTCCTTTTGCTGTCTTCCTTTGTGAATTGATGATTTTCTTTAGTGGTATGCTTTGATTTCTTACTCTTTATCTTTCACGTATCTACTGTAGATTTTTGCTTTGTGGTTACCATGAGGCTTACATAAAATATCTTATAGAAATAGTCTAGTATAAGCTGATATCTTAATGTCAACAGCATAGAAAAACTGTACCCTTTTGCTATGTTTTTGATGGAGGTCACAATTTGCATCTTTTTATATTTTGTACCCACTAACAAATTATTGTAGCTATAGCTATTTTTAACCCTTTTGTCCTTTAGCCTTTATATGAGAGTTAGGTGATTAATATACCATCATATTACAGTATTAGAATATTCTTACTTTGACTATATACTTATCTTTATCAGTGTGTTGTATATTTTCATGTCTTTATGTTACTAATGTCCTTTCATTTTTTCATAATTATAAATCTATTTTTTAGTATCCATATAAAATAAAATCAAACAATCCTAATTTTAAAGGCAAAATATGATCAATTCAACATGTAATCAATTTTTGAAAGTTCCCAATGAAATAGTTTATTCACATTTTCTCATGATGGCTTCAGAATTGAGTGTGCATCTTATACTCACAACACATTTCAATGTGGATGAGCCCAGCTCAGGTGCTCAATAGTCAACACGTAGCTAGTGGCCACCATATTGGACACCTCTCAGGTAAAATAGAGACCCTCTCACCACCTAACTGAAAAATCAAAAGATGAATCCCATCCTTCATTCCAACAAGCATTTTAAATATCAGAAGTTCAGGGGCATGACTCAGTTATATTTGTACTTATGTTATATCTTCATTACCTAGTAGTGATTGCAAATCACTATTTGTGTAAAGAAGTGTCCCAAGGACTAATATCCATGAAACTCATGGAAATTTCAATATCATGCATCATGTCCTTTTATTTTAGTTTGAAGAACTCCTTTCAGCTTTTCTTGTAAGATAGGTATAGTGGTGACGAACTATCTCAGCTTTTGTTTGTTTGGGAAAGTCTTTATTTCTTCTTCATTTCTGAAGGACAATTTTTCTGGGTAAAGTATTCTTGGCTGGCATTTTTTTCTTTCAGTATGTTAAATAAATCATTCCATCCTCTCCTGGCCTACAAGGTTTCTGCTGAGAAATCTGTTGATAGCCTCATAGGGGTTTCCTTTTGAGTAAGGAATTTTCTTTTCCTTGCTGCTTTTAAAATTCTCTCTGTCTTTGATTTTAGATAGTTTAATGTGTTTGGGAGAAGATCTTTTTGAGTTTAAAATTTTTGGGACTTACAATCTTTATGAAATTGAATGTCCCTGTCTCATTCAGATTTGGGAGGTTCTCAGCCATCATTTCTTTAAATAAGCTTTCTACTCTTTTCTCCTCAACTCCAATAGTCTGTTAGATGGTTTTTCTTAAGAGTATGTCTTGGTTCACGTAGCCTTTCTTCACTCTTTTCCATTGTTTTTTTCTTCATTCTCCTCTGACTAGACAATTTCAAATGATTTGTCTTATATTTCACAGATTTTTTTCCTCTGATCAAGTCTGCTGCTGATGTCCTCTATTGCATTTTTCATTTCATTCATTGTATTCATCTCCAGAATTTCTGTTTGGTTCTTTTTTAATTATTTCTATTTCTCTGTTAAACTTCTCATTTGTTCATGTATTGCTTTCTTGATTTTGTTGAATTGTCTTTCTGTGTCTTCTTGTAGCTCACCAGCTTTCCTTAAAATGACTATCTTGAATTCTTTATTGGGCAAATCACAGATCTCCATTTCTTTGGAGTTGGCTGCAAGAAAATTATTGTCTTCCTTTGGTGATATCATGTTTACTTGATTTTTCATGTTCCTTGAAGTTTTTTGAAGTAGGAGTTACTTCCTCCAGACTTCACTGACTGGCTTCAGGAGAGAAAGACATTCACCAGTCAGTCTGGCTAGGGACTTTTAGTATGGACGCACCCACTCTACTTCCCTTGTTCCCTCTTGAAGGGGAAGTCTTAGGACTGTGTGCCTTCTCTTGATCTCTCAGTGCCCAGCCAAGTGCTGAATGTCTCCTGTTTATCTTTCCTAGTACAGTTCCGTAAAGTATTCTAGGTCATGCGCCTTCACCAAATCCAACAGAGTTGAGCCAGCTGAGTGTGCTCGTGCATCATCTGCAGAGGCTTGCGCATGTCATCTGTAAGGGAACACATGTGATGCTGGCTACAGCAGAGGAGAGTGTGTGGAGTGCTGGTGGGGTGCATGGCTAGTTGGGTGTGTCTGCAGGTGATGTGTCATATAGGTTTCATGGGCAAGACCTCTTGGTGGAGTCCGTGAGGTTGTTAGAATCCACAACCCTTTGTTGAGTTCTGTACCCCAGTTGCTGTCAGTTCCTACCCATTTTCCTTGCTCTTAGCTGCCACCAGACTGGGGAGTTGTGCTGATCTCCTCAGTGGTCGGGGCAAAGCAGGAAAGAAGTGGGCCTCTTGGATGGTGTTTGCACAGCTGGGGAAGCTGGATGCTCATTGTGCTCTCAATTTCCCCAGTGGAGAAATCACAGGCCAAGGTGGTCTCTCTTGGCACAGAGCTATGCCGTCTTGGGGCAGGGTAATGCAGTAATTTGAAACTTTCTTGCCTTTTTCACTGTATTTATTCTCCTATTTTTTGTTCCAATTGCGTGAAGGACCTCTCTCCTGGACTCTTGGACTCCCTCAAAGACACTGTCATCCATGAGTGGTTGTCAAAATCAGTGTTTCTGTGGGAGAATGAGGGCTAAGAACTCCTATTCTGGCATCTTGCTGATATATCTAGATGATTTTCTAAATCTCTTTATCTTCTACTCTTTTCAGTTATCATTTTTCTATATAGTAAAACTTTCCCTCATCAACTTGGGCTATTTGGTTAACTTAAAATACCATTACAATTGAAAATGAGGAAAATGTATAATTACTTCTATCTATTTGCCAATTTTCAGAGTAAGGAGTTGGTCAGTACTCATTTCGAATGGTAATGTAATATTCAAATATTTTTCTGTTTTGATGATCAATCTGCAGTCATGAATTTTAGTTGATTCAATATCCTTTAAAATATTTATTTAAAAATTTACCTTAGAATAATTCACTTTTGGCATACAGTTCTATGAAAATTTTAAATTAAACTTTAATTTTAATTTAATCAAGTTTTAGATTTATAGACAAATTGAGAAGATAGTACAGATTTCTCATACACCCTACACCCAGGTTTTCTCTATTACTAAGATCTTACATTAATATGTTGCATTTGTTACAATTGTTAATTAACCAATGTTGATACATTATCATTAACAAAAGTCCATGCTTTATTTATATTTCCTCAGTTTTTACCAAATCTCCTTTTTGTGTTCCAAAATCCCATCCAGATACAACAATCCATTTAGTTGTCATGTCTGCCTCAGTGAGTTTTGGCCATGATAGTTTCTCAGACTTTCCTTGTTTTGATGACTTTGACAGTTTGAGAAGTACTGGTCCAGTGTTTTATAGAATGCTCTTCCAATGGAATTTGCCTGGTGTTTTTCTCATGGTTAGACTGGGCTTATGGGACTTGAGAGGAGGATCACAAAGGCAAAGGGGCATTCTCATCACATCATATTAAGAATTTATACTATTGACATGACTTATCCTTGCTAATGTTGTCTTCGATAACCTGGCTGAAGTAAATTTCATTACGTTTCTCCTCTGTAAAGTTACTCTTTTATTCCTTTTTCCATACTCTACTTTTTGGAAGGAAGCCACTATGTGCAGTCTACACTTAAGGAGTAGGGTGTTTGGCAGAGCATTTGTATAAATTATTTGGAATTCTCCTGCATGAGAGATTTTTCTCTTATTCTCCATTTATTAATTTATTTATATAAGTATAGACTCATGGGTATTTATTTCATACTTTCTTTGTAATTCAATACTTCTTTACTTTTTTGTAAATTATTCTAGGTTTGGACATTAGAAGCTCTTTTGGTTGTCTTCTGTGTCCCTTTGACATACCCCCATCAAAGTAACTATGTTTTTTGCATTTCCTTACATTCTGGCACTATAAGATGCTTCAAGCTCATCTTATATATTTCCTCCCCAAGTCCTAGAATCAACCATTTCTCCAAGGAGCCCTGGTTCTTTCTGTTGGGGAGTGGTATTAGAAACCAAAGTCTGGGTCCTAGGTGTTCCCATTGCTAAAGGTGTGCCATTGCTCCTAGACCTTCTCAGCTGAAAGAGCAAAAAAATATATGTATGTATATTAGCCCATCCGTACACACATATCCTTATGGGAAATAACTTTATTAACAAGATAACTGTGCTTACATGTAGTTCCTTTTGTCTTTAGTCTTTGAGAATCCATTCATTTCCAAGTTGTTTAGGCAAGACTTTATCTTTTCATGCCCTTTAGTGATGTTCTTTCACACATTTGTAATACAGCTTAGCTTCTTTTTTCATAGTCTGCATTCCATTCTTGGATCCCTTAATCTTTTAAACAATTTTTAAAAATTTGCATATACTTATTTGTATACTTGTCCTGTAAAATTCTATGGGTTTTGACAAATGCATATTGTCATGTATCCTCTTATAGTGTTGTACAGAATAGTCTCATCATCCTAAAAAATTCCCTGTGTTTCACCTATCCCACCCACCCCTCCTCCAAATCCTTGGCAACCATTGATCTTTTTACCATGTCTATAGCCTTTGCCTTTCCTAAAATGACATACAATTAGAGTCATACACTCTGTAGCCATTTCACACTGACTTTCACTTAGTAGTATGCATTTAAAGTTCGTCCATGTCTTTTCATGGATGATAGATCATTTCTTTAAATTGCCAAATAATATTCCATTCACTACTCAACCACAATTTGTCTATTTATTCACTTATTGAAGGAGATTTTGGTTGCTTCCAGGTGTGACAATTATGAATAAAGCTGCTGTAGACATTTTACATGCACATTTTTGTGTGGACATAATTTTCAAATCACTTGGGTAAATACCTAAGAGTGCAATTGCTGGATTGTATAGTAAGACTATGTTTATCTCTGTAAGTAATTGTCAAACTATTCTAAGGCGGCTGTATTCCCACCAGCAGTCAACAAGAGTGTCTGTTGCTCCACATCCTCATCAGCATTCGGTTTTGTCAATTTTTTGGATTTTAACCATTCAACCATATATATATAGAGGTATTTCATTATGATATTAATTCTCATTTCCCTAATGACTAATGATGTTCAATATCTTTCTATATGCTTATTTACTGCCCATATAACTTCTTTGGTGAAATATCTGTTGGAATCTTTTACTCATTTTTAAAAATTGAACTTTTCATTGTTGAGCTTTGAAAGTTCTTTATGAATGCTGGATACAAGTCATTTGTCAGATATATGGTTTGCAAATATTTCTCAGTCTCTGGCTTGTATTTTTATTCTCCTTTGCAGGGTTAAGGTTTTTAATTTTGATTGAGTACAATTTGTGAAAGTTTTCCTCTATGGATTATGGTTTTGTGTTGCATCTAAAAAATCTTTGCCTAACTCAAAGTCACAAAACTTTTCTTCTATGTTCACTCTCAGAGTTCTATAGTTTTATATTTATGTCTATGGTCCATCGTGAGTTCATTTTGATTGAGGTATGAAGTATGGATTAAGGTTCCTTTTTGTTTTTGCATGTAGACATCCAAGTGTTCCAGCAGTATTTGTTGAAAAGACTATTCTTTCTTCATTGAATTGCCCTTGCACCTTTTCCGAAAATGAATAATCCACATTTCCATGGGTCTATTTCTGGACTCTATTTTCTTCTATTGATATCTATGTGTTTTCTTTCGCCAGTACCACGCTGTCTTTGTTACTGTAGCTTTACATTAAGCCTTGAAATTATGTAGTCCAAGTCCTACAACTTCATTCTTCTTTTTCAAAATTAATTTGGTTATTCTATTTTCTTTTCCCTTCCATATAAATTTTAGAATAAATTTTTTGATACTTATAAAAAATTTTTCCTGAGGTTTTGATTGAGACTGTGCTGAAACTGTATGGATATCTTTATAATATTGAGTCTTCCAATCCACGTGCATAGTATGTCCCTTCATTTATTTGGGTTTTCACTTTTTTTGGTGTTATTGTCAACAGTACTCATTTTAAAAAATTGAATTTCAATTCTTCATTGTTAGTATATAGAAATAAATTGACTTTTGTATATTATTCTTGTAGATTTATTGGGATTTTTCTACGTAGACTGTTGTCTCCTCTGCAAATAGAGATGGTTTATTTCTTGAATCTAAGCTTTGCAAATTCCTAAATTGAATATGTATTTGTCCATTATTTCTGCAAATATTTTTTTCTGCACCAATATCTTTCTCTTCTCCTTCTTGGATTCCAACGACATAAATGATTGAATGTTACACCTTTACATACTGTCTTACAGGTTCCTGAGGCTCTGTTCATGTTTTCCAGTCTTACTTCTCTCTCTTTTTCAGACTGGATAATTTCTATTGATATACCTTTAAATTCATTTATTTCTTCCCTCTGTCCTTTCCATTCTCCTATTGATCTTAACTAGTGAATTCTTATTTAAGATACTGTGTTTTTCCATTTCCAAACTTCCTATTTTTTAAAACAGTTTTTATTTCTCTGCTGAGAACTTTTGTCTTTCTATTCGTTTCCAAAGTGTTTGCCTTTAATTCATGAAGCATGTTTATAATATCTGCCTTAAAGTATTTGCCTGAGAATTCCAACATCTAGGTAATCTAAGGTTGGCATCTACTGATTTTTTTCCCCTTGAGAATAAATCATATTTTCCTGGTTCTTTGTATGTTTGGTAATCTCGGGTTATATTGTAGGCATTTGAATATTATGTTGTGAGACTCTGGGTCCTATTAAAATTCCCCAGAGAATGTTGATCTTCTTTTGTTTTAACAGGCAATCAACTTGGTTAGGTTCAAAATGGTCATTCTATCTTACCTTCTGTGGGTGGCAGCTTCAATGTCAATTCCGTTTTCAAAGATTTTGCTGTCCTGCTTTGCATCTGTCCTGCACATGTGCCTTTCGTGTCTAGGAAATAGGTAGTGTTTTATACCATAATTTGATTTAAAAGCACATGTTATTCAGCTTTGGGCCTCTGTACATGTTCATCCTGCAGGTAAGCCTAGGACTTGTGCAAGTTCATATGCAATATTTATTTATCCTTTTGTCCTCTGCAAGATTTCCCCTTACATTATCTGGATCCCAAGAGTCCCTTCTGACAGTCTTTTTGGCTAGAGAGATAGGTTTCTATTGGAGTGTTAGCTATCCATACTAATACACAGTTATGTGCCACTTAGGCCTCCTTTGGGGCAAAATAGTGAGATTTCCTTCACAATTATTGAACCACAGGATACCCTTTTGTATGGTCTTTTGTCCAGAAAGGTGAGGTTTTTTTTTTTTTTTTTTTTTTTTTGTGAGGAAGATTAGCCCTGAGCTAACTACTGCCAGTCTTCCTCTTTTTGCTGAGGAAGACTGGCCCTGAGCTGACATCTGTGCCCATCTTCCTCTACTTTCTATGTGGGACGCCTACCACAGCATGGCGTGCCAAGCAGTGCCATGTCCTCACCCGGGATCCAGACTGGCGAACCCCGGGCTGCCAAGAAGTGGAATGTTCGAAGTTAACCGCTGTGCCACTGGGCCAGCCCCTAAAAGTGAGTTTTTAAAATCAGATTTTTAGATGCATGCACTTTGTTGCTATGGCTGCACTTCAGATTCACAACTGGGCTTGTCCTCAGGGATGGGCAGGAACAGAAAAAGACAAAAAAAGTAGAGATTCCTGATCCACATACACACATTCTCTGGCTCACAGGGACCCGTTTTTCTGGTCCTCTGGTCAGAAAGGGAGCTTCTCCCAAAGATTTTGCTGCCTGCACCTGCTGTCCAATTCTACACTGAGGCTGCCTTTAGGTCAAAGCTGGGAGATAAAAGGGGGAAAAATCCTTGAGAAAATCACTCCATTGTGAGTTATTCCTTAGATTTTGGTTCCCATCCCCAATCCACCTACTATTTTTAACTCTTCACTTTTCTCAGGTATTTGCTTGTTGTATTTAGCACAGTGTTATAAGTTTTAATTGAGGGAAGAGACAGGCTGTAGTGGACTTACTTCAGCTTGATTAGTACCTGAAGCCTCTATAACCTTGTTTGATGTTCAAATTGTTGTCACTTTGGCCAGTGGGTGCCTTTCAATCTGATTCCTGTGTCCTTTTGTTTGGATCCCATTAAATTTTGAAGGCTTCCATTGTAATATCTAAAAGGACAACTCTGTTTTATTAATGATATAAATACTATGAGTTTTCTTTTTTATACAGGAAAAAAATTATTGGCATTTCCCTATTTTCCTCAAGAATGGAGGAAACAAATAAAATGATTTTGCTGTTTCTTATTTCAACAAAGTTTTAAGAGACTTTAATCACTTTAATAAATTATTCCATGCAATAGATTGGCTAAACCTTGTGGAGAATTTGGAGCTGAGAATTATAAGCTGTCAAAAGAGAAGTAAGATTTATTTCCATCTGGATTTTAAAAACACTTCTAAAGAATCAGTTCTTTAAGAATCTATAAAGTCATCGGGAAATTTAAAAAAATAGTTGTGGTTCTTGCTGACTGTGGATTTATGGCTTTTGCCCCACATATGTTCATGGAATATAGGTAGAGTTTTATTTGAGAAGCTATCACCACCGTCTCAGAGGAGGGAGCCCTGTCTCTGCCCTCCTGTAATGAATGTTTGTAGGCTGGAGTGTTGATTAGTGTAGAAATTTATCTGCTTCCGGGCAAATAAGTTTTCTTATTTTGTGAGAATGTGCCTCTACTGTTCGGGAACAAGGATTGGAATACAGAAGATCCCAGAAACAAAACCCCTAACTTGAAATATTGTCTGTCCTCAGTATCAGGGAACTGCTGCCCCCCCGAGGTCAAGTTTTGATTCACAGGAAGCTTAAAGCAGCTTCATAAGTGTTTTCTTTTCTGAATATATGTTCCTTTTTCTTCTTTTTCCTTGACAAGTAAGGGATTGCTATACAATCTCCAGCTTGCCTAAGAATTTATAGTTTCTTCTTTTGTTTGTGAGATTTTTTCCCATGTGTGAGACCATGTGAGTTGAGGGACCTGGATGTGGAGAATCCAAGAGGATTCTGTAATCCTAGAGTCTGTCTCACTGATGCTTTCTGACGCTACGTAAGCACAGTACAGTTGCAGAAGCCACATGCCCTTGAATGTTGACATAGATGTGATAAGACTGAGAAAAGAAAGGAGTTTCCTTTAAAAGGTATCTCCACGTTAGATAAGTGAGGCCATCTAAGGAGGATATTGGAAAGAGTATAAATTTGAGGAATTGAGCCATCAATTAAACGTTGTAACATGTAAATACATTAAATGAGTTAAAGAAATTTGTTTTCAGAGGACTGAATCTTATAATGGTTTTCTACTTGAAAAGGTTCTTTGCAAGTGAAGAAATTAAAGCACTAATTGTTTACCATCTTTTAGTGAAAAAGAATATTATACTACTTCAGGAGTAAAATAAAAAAATATATAAATAAAAATGTATAAAGATCCTTGAGAAATTACGAAGTTCTTAAAAATTATCTAAGCAGTGTTCCTGTGTTCCAATGTAAATGTTTTCCCTTAATAATATTTTTGGATGAGAAAGGGGAAAATCTAATTTTAGTTAAAGATCTCAGTGTTCCCAGTGAGTACAATATGAGGAACAAAAGATATGCAAATTGACTTTAGGCTAATAATGAGTAACCACCAAAAGACATTATAAACCTTCTGTAAAGTTTTTAACATCACATGGTTGAAACAGAGATTGCACAGTTACATCCAGTTCCCATCCGTACGCCCAAGCAAGGGAAACATTTTTATTTTCGGATGAAGTTTTATTTATTTATTTATTTATTTTATTTATTCTCCCTGACTTTGCCTCAGTGGGAAATAAAAATACAAACATGGTATTTTCCGTTTATCCAAGACATTTATTTGTTTATTTTACAAAATGGTTATATATAAATGCCTAAATTCCTTGTACTTTATAGATCAGATACATTTTTATTAATTATAATAATTTTTAAAGGTATGAAATGTCAACCTAGGTCTTCAATTAAATAAGCCATAACTTAAACTTATAGTGTTTATAAATTGAGTTCTTGTAAACTTCAGATAATATTCCACCTTTGGGGATTGATAGCGTTACCCAGCCCTAAGGCACTGGTGACCTGAAAGTGGGTCCTTTGGCCCGGAGCCGCTTGCGCCAATAGAATGAGAGCAGGTTCGGAATAGCAGAGCAGAAATTTTATTCCTTGATTAACGAATGGAGGAAGCAGAGCTCATGCTCTAAAACACCTCTTGGAAGGAAAGGTGAGCAGGGTTCTTATGGGACGCAAAGCGGGAGGGCTCTCGGCATCATTGCTCAGGGCGGGGGGAATTTGGGGCATGCGCAGATCTTCCCTTCTTGCACGTGGCGCCTTTTGCACACGTTTCCTTTTGCTCGTGGCACCCCGTCACCATCTTGGACCTTTGTGGTTTGCGCTGGTTCTGGAGTTTGGTCATCTGGAAACGTTCTGCTTTGGTTTCTATAAGCGTGCACGACTTAAAGCGTTAGACGTGGAAAATGTTTTAGGGGCGTCTCTGGGTGACAATAGTTTCACTGCTTTACGTCTGGGTACAGTTTTAAGTTGTCCTTGTTTCTTTGTCAGATTGTTTTTAGAAATCGTGATTTCATTGCCCTTTAAAGTTAAAGGAAATATATTTTCTGAATTCTGTCATTGAATTAGGAAAGATCTTTGGAACCATTCAATATTATGGCAATTGGGTAGAAATCTTTGTTTATGTGGATGCTTTAAAAGAATTAAAATTTGGAGAGACGGAGAAAATAAAGTCTGTAGTTACCACATAGTTCTCACTTTTAAAACTTATGTGTTCTTATTGGTATAAATTAATTTGTTCCTCCAACCACTCAAGTTCAAGTAGTCAGACCAATCAAAGTATTATATACACTGTCTTAAAATATGATAGATAAGACATTTTATGTTCTAAACATTGAAGCTTACAGTGTCATTTAATCATTGCTTAAGTATATACTATATGTATACACATAACTACATATTGAGATATAGTAAAACTAATGGAAAAATAATTGATTAGATAGAGGAGAAAGAACTAGTCGATCAGAGAAAAGAAAGTTGAATTCAAAATACGTAGTCTGTTGTCATTATTACCGAGCAAGGGCTCACCATCCCATGTGCAGAAAGAGCCAATTATTACAGCATCAGCCTTTGGGAAAGGAAAAATAGCTTTATCTGTGAGATCGATCTGCAAGGAGACAGAAGGCCTATGTCTCAGATCTGTCTCCCTGATTCAGGACTTGGGGTGAAATTTAAGAGGTTAGGGAAAACAGGCTGGAAAACCGGCTGGCACGTGGAAAAGCTGGTGGGGCAGGTTTTGTTTAGAGGGCGTTAAGTATTTATGGTAAGGTTTCAGACATTCATGGCAAGGTTTTAAACATTCATGGTAGAGTTTTCATCATTTATGGTAAGGTAAAGAAGGGGGTTTAACACCAGATCTTCCTGGACGACAAACCCCTCACCTCTGATGAGAGTGGGACTTTCAAGTTTTGGCCGTGTCCCGGTCCTTCGATTCCCTGGGGAGGAGAATGTCTGGTTCTGTGATCATTCAGGTTGAGATTTCCTCTTCTGTGCGTGCTCTGGCTATGTGACTTTGCAAATTTTCTGAAAAACAATTCTTAGTCACTCTGTTGATAAGAGATAGGGTCTGTTCAAACTGGTCCTGGTGGGCCCATGGTTACAATTATGAGTTAGCAAACATTTCTTTGCTTTTTGTGTATTTTGTACAGGTGGCAGTTCTTTCTCCTTTCATTGTGTGCTTCCTTGTATCTTAAAATAGCATTGACTCTCATTATACATTTAGGATTTTTTTATGACTTAGTTGTAAAAATAAGAAGGTTTCTCTCACTTCTAGAGTTGCTAAAATTTCCAGTGATCCTTCTCTTAACATCTACAGCAGTGATTATAAAATATCGTGGCTGCAGTTATTCACACAGGCGAGACTGCGGCCTTCTCCTGATCTCGTGCACCTATGCTTTCATGTTCAACTGACAAACCTCCTATAACACGGCTCGCAGATATCGCCCTTGCCCAAGATCGGGACTCACATTTAGACCCTCAGAGACTGATAGGCATTTTTGTATGCAGATCAGCTTTGGTGTTCACAGGTAACTGCTTGTTCGCACCAAAGATTTACTCTCTCTTTACTTATTTAATCCGTAGCATGGTACATACAGAGAAAGAAAGAACATTTTAGCACTAAGTAGCCTTGATTAGTATGCTTTAGATTCTTTCAGAATTGCTCAACAGTATTAGGAAAGTGGCTTATTTTCACGGTGTTCAGGTAAAGAAAGCAGCTCATACTTACATTTAAAGGCTTATTTTAAATATTCAGATAGATTTTCATACACGTGCTGTGCGGTCCAGATAAATATAAACATATTTTATTGGACCAAAGTCTCTTTATTAGAACAGCATTCTTTTTTCCCCCTATTTATTTATTTATTTATTTGCGGCGTAATTGACATGTAACATCACCTTGGGTTGAGCAGCTTCCTTCCATAGGGGGCAAGTCTTAGAGAGCCTCATTTGTGAGCTGTCAGCAACCAGCACTCCTGGCAGCTAGGAGAATGACGGCTTCCGTCCTGATGGGAATTCTAGGTGGTGCACACTATGAGATGTATCATTTTAGACCTTTTTGGACACCTCTTGATGTTGAGCAGTTAAATCTAGTGGACGTTCTGAAAAAACTGTGGGTAACCAGAGTGGTCAAGACTTGTGCTGCCCAGAGACTGGAAGAAGACTAAGGGCAGATGTTGATTCTCAAAGATTAGACTCCATTTTCTCTTTAAATGCATGCAGTGATTTATTGAGTCATCATGGTTGGCTGGACTGAGGAGGTGTCAGTCTTGCTGATGAGGTGGCTTTGAAGCCCCAGTTTACAAATCCTCACCCAAAATGGATGTCCTGAAGGATGGCTGAGGCTTGACATTTATTCATCTCTTGTACAAATTTACCTGTAAATGAGAGATAAGCAGAGACCCTTATCATCTGATTAAGAGACAGTTAAGAAGTTTTCAGAAAAGTTGGAGTGTGTAAAAGGAAAAGCGGAAGAGGAAAAGAGACATGTGTAGGTCCCTGAGGCAGAAGATCTGGTAAAAGGAAAGCATATATACAAGGTTTCTGAGTATTTGGAGACATAAGAAAAAGAAAGTAAAAAAAACCCCAACGCTTACTCAGCTTGCGTTTTCTTGACTTTAAAATGTACATGATAATAATGGTGCTGGAAGGAACGGTTTATATTTAGCAGTGATACTTATGGAAGGTTGCATAATTTGCAGCCTTAACTAATAAATAACAAGTGTTCTCACATGGATATTAAAGAATGGTGCCATCTAGAAAAAGAAATCTGGAAAAAAAGGAGCTAAGGCTTCTTCTGCAAATTCAAGTCTAAGGTAAGGTGTTGCTTAATGGCAACAGAGAGGGACTTGTGGATGTAAGCCATTAAACGCTCCACATTCTATTTGTGAACAACTCTTTTGTCTGTCTGTAAGTTTTAAACTGGCTTCTCGCTCCCCCTCTTAGTAATCATCAAGATTCCGCCACTCGTCCTCAAAAGTGTAAACTCTACTCACTGTCGTGAAACAAGTTTCAACAAGAAGAAAATGTTCCCTCCTCCCATGCAGTCTGCTGGGAAAGCAGATAATTTCAATTTGATAAAACTATTCTTCTGAAGATGAATGCTAACAAAGGAGTTTTGTAACGACCCCGCCCCCGCCCCGCCCCGCCCCGCACTTGAAAGTTTGTTGCCATGTTCTGTGAAATTAACCTCGACCTCCATGAAGCCTGTAATTCCAATTGCTTGTCATATTTATTATATCTTATCTTTCCTTAAAGATAAAGAGTCAGAAGGAGGTCACTGGATCTTCCAACTCCTCTCTAAAATGAAACAAACAAGTTAAATGACCCACAGGTTTTTTTAATCTAAACCAAAAGTTGTATATATTTAAATTAGAAATGGCTGTTCAGAAAATATTGATTCAACAGTATCATTTTATAAATCTCTCTTCTATTGGCCTCCACTATACCCTGTCTCTGTGAAGAAAATGTACTTTATTTAGGATTGTAGTTCAATCTGCATTCTCATTCTAGTTCTCGGAAGCTGACCACCTTGGGAAAGTTAACATCCCTCTTTGAACTTCCATTTTCTTATCTGTATTTGTAACGACTGCACATGTGGTTGTTTCCAGCAGAGCCTGACACAAAATAGTTGCTTGAAAAATATTTATTACTTTCTCACCTTCCTCTTTCCCTCTTTTCCTCTTTCTTCAGGTTTCATTCCCACCTCTCTGCCTTCTTTGTTCCTACAGTGCCCAGCACAAGCCTGAAGGCATGAGAAGTGCTCCATAACTCTTTCCTGACAGAAGGGCAAAGCCAGTTTATTATTTAAAATTGTTCTTTTCTTAAAACAATATTTTTATTATTATTTGTGTCTCACACAAAAGGATGAATGGTTTTAATTTGCCTGTTTGCCTTACTAGGAGGGAGAGCCCAGTTTAGTTATGGGTGCTGACCAATATCCTACTCTCTCCGACGATGTCAAGCTAGAATAGATGTTAAATGTTGTCTGTCTGTTTGTCAGCTTCAGATAAATTCCCTTTCTGTGCTTCACTGACTGAAAACTAGCCTGCTTCAGAAGCTGATATTGTCAGAGTTCAGCCCTGCTGCAAAAACGATTTTCCACCCTTCGTGAATCAGCCACGTACTTCTCCTGGGACCCTGCAGTCATGGGGTTTCATATCCTGATCTTGGTCATGGAAAAGTTCCATGGAACTCAAATAGTATAGACCTCTCTCACTGCTACTGCGGTCCTGGTCTCGTTTTAGGATACTAGTCTTGTGTTAGGATGGCCAGCAACTGAAGCCTGATTTCAGATATCTTGGTGAATTTGCCCCCATGTTAGCATCTCTTCCTGTCTCTTTCTTGCCAAGATAGATTTAAGAGATTGTGTTGCTGCAGTGGTGGAATGGTAGAAGGTTTGGGCATGTGATACACATACACTGATATGTATGTCACTTATTATGCTATTGCCTCTTGTCTCTCAGCTTCAAAGCCAACCTTCTATACTTGGTTTGTAATGCGGAAGCTAACACTCTGCAAACCAGTTCTCCTTTGCCTGTCGCTTCATTAAGCTCTGCCCACAGGGGATACTCGAGGGACACTGCAGGTCTGGAGGAGGAAGAAAGACTGGCTCCATCTATTTGTGTCCTAAAGGCTTCCTGTCTGTTTCCTGTCACCATCAGCATTACCTTGGCCTTGCTTCTTCACCCCAACATTGGCAGGGCCTTCTTTTAGCAGTGGCAGCACCCAGTTAGCAATTTTTCAACATTTCCAACATTGTGCCTGATGGAGATACCAGCTGTAGCTGAGTAGAGCTCTTTCCTCAGAGGTCTGAGTTTCAGCTGTTCAGGTCCCTTCCTCCAAGTTTCTCTGTTTTAATAATTCCAACCTCGTCTCTTGTTACCCTGGCCCTAGGAGTGGAAGCAGATTCCTGCAGTTGTTATCTCTGGGATAATTTTGTGTTCTCTTTTAATTTTTTCAATTCTTAAACGCCTAGTTAGCAATTCTTTATATTAAATTTAATATTATTAATTAATAGTCAATTAATTATTATGTATTATATTTATATGTACTATATAATTAATGTAAATAATTAACTATTAATTAATAATTAATAAATTAGTTAATATTAACACTAATATTACTTTTAAGTATTAAATTCCCTCTGTTAAAGTAACTGGTAGGACTCTGATTGATACACTATGCAATTAAGTGAAGGGTTAGGGGCAAGAAACTCAGTCTCTGTGTCAACATTTTTGTCCATATTTTCTTGTTGGAGCTTTCTTAGTTTCCTTTGGTGGTGTCCTGTTTACCTGATTCTTCATGATCTTTCTTTCCTTGCATTGGTTTCTGTGCATTTGAGGATGTTGTCTACTCTTCCAGGTCATCCAGGTTTTCTGCGGGGAAAGACATTTACCAGTCAGCTCAGCTTGTGGTACCAGATATGTCAGCTGGTGGTGTCCCCGGGCAGGTGGGGCTTCCTAGCAGGATCTCCAGTTGGGTGCTGTGATGGGGACGGTGTGGGATTCCACGGGCTGGGCTCTGTGGCTGGGCAGGCTTGCTATATGGGATAATATGAATATAATAGAAATAAAAAGAGAAAAAGATGAATCTACAATTGAGGTGGGAGATTTAAAAACACCCTCTCAGTAACTGATAGATATTATAAACAATGAAATTAGTAAGCACTAATTAATATAGAATCCTGCATCCAAATAATACTAATTACCTTCAGATATAGACAGAAGATTTATAAAATATCACCACATCCTTAGTGATATGGAAAGTCTCAACACATTTCAAGGGATTAATACCATACGAGTCTCCGTCTTCTGATTATGTTGTAGGCATGAGTTAGGGGTAATTTTATTTGCTTATTGATCTATACAACTATTTGGAGGACTCTGGAGATCCAAATTTAGGGGGCTAAGAAAAATCTAGAAACCTCACAAACCTTTGAAATATAAATCTTTTAGTTTTACGAACTGAAATTACTGGCAGCAATAGCACCCTGTTAGCAATAAGCCCAAATGCCTAGATTTTGGTCTCCAAGTCAACTTCTCATTAAAAGGAATCTGGACTTTTTAGAGAAATGGCTGAATCTTGGTCTGGTGGTGGGAACCTACAAGGTGAGCATAGAACATTTTTCTTGTGCAGAAATCATGGAAACTTTAAAAAAGTAAGGGGTCATTGTGGCATTATTTGCAATAGCCGAGACATGAAAACAACCTAAGTGTCCATCAGTGGATGAATGGATAAAGAAAATGTGGTATATAGATACAATGGAATATTATTAAGCTATAAAAAAGAAGTAAGTCCTGCCATTTGCAACAACATGGATGCACCTTGAAGGCATTATGCTAAGTGAGATAAGTCAGACAGAGAAAGACAAGTACTGTATAATCTCGCTTACATATGGAGTCTAAAAAGGCCATCTCAGAAACAGAGAGCAGACTGGTGGTTGCCAGAGGCAGGGAGTCGGGGGTTGGGGAAGGTGGTCAAAATGTACAAACGTCCAGTTAAAAGATAAATAAGTTCTGGGAATATAATATACAACATATCATGGTGACTCTAGTTAACGATACTGTGTAGTATAGTTGAAAGTCATTAAGAGAATACATCTTAAAAGTTCTCATCACAAGAAAAAAAATTGTAACTATGTGAGATGATGGATGTTAGCTAAATTTACTGTGGTAATCATTTTGGAGTAAATATATATCAAATCGTTATGTTGTACACCTTAAACTAATACACTGTTATATGTCAATTATATCTCAATAAAACTGGGGGGGGGGACGGGAAAATGCATAGCTCTAGATTGCCAAACCAGGTTTTTTTTCACCCTGCGACCAAAACTTTTCCCACTAGTACGTGTTCAAAAGTTGAGGGCTATGTGCGTGAATAGAGAAATAATGTCTTTACTATCACTAATCTCTAATTGAAATTTAAGCATTTTCCTGACTTATGAATGTGGACAACAAATTCATTAGTATTAACTATTCCTCTAAATTTATCACCAATAGAAATAAAAGTATTTTTATATCATGTTAAAGATGTTGCATATATCTTGAGGTATCATTTATGCTCACCACTATTCTGAAATTATACTAATTATCAAACTTGCTGCTTGAATTTATTTGAGACACTAATAAATATTTATAGTTTTATTTCCATATAAAAAAAAGTAATGGGGTTGTGTAAAAAGACACTGGATCCAGCTGGACGAAATTTCTACTTGCTCAAGTTATGATAATTTGAGCATCAAAAACAAAGCCAAACATAATGGACTGAAATACACTGAACCAATGAAAATACATGATTGCCTAATGATGTCCACAGATGGGAAAACCAGAAAAACTCACATGTCACCATTTGAGACAGTCACTAAGCAAGCTTCTTACTTTGAAAACTGGTAACTAATTTGAATGAATTAAATATTTACCCTGCCTCTCCAGCAGGAGCTGTATTGCTAGTAACCAAAACTCTAATTGATGAGGGAAAGTTCTATTTTACTGAGTTGTATGTTGCACCTCCTAAAAAGTTTATGAACTCAGGCAAGGACTATAATTTGTGTTAAACCATCAAGTGTATTTTTGACATGGAACCAGACATTTGTATGGGCGAAAGTGGCACCACATAGATAACTTTGAATATAAAAGGGGAAAGCTAGCACTGTTCCATAAAAAGATCAGACAATCACCACTTTAATTCCATTGCGAATCTGAACATTAAGTGACATCCAGATAGTAAGTGACTCCTGATGCGTTGCAATATAAAGAACACAGCTTCACCTCTGATGCATTTTGGCCAAAAATATTAACTTGTATCAATAAAACCATTAGAACTAATCTCCTATTTACCTGATATGTTGGTGTGCAAGCTATAAAAAGCAGACAAGCAGAAGGTGAGAGACCGTAAGAGCAACTGGCCCAATGTCTTCAATAAGTCATTGTGTGACAAAATGGGGACGGTGCTAGATGGAAAGAGATTAAAGGAATATAAAAATCTCATACAGTGGTGTGGGCATGCCAGCTTTACAGAACATTTTGCTCTGTGATGAGCAAATATTCACAGTAAATTTGGACAATACTTCAAAGGAAAACAATCCGTCAAGAGTAGCGCTGGAAGAAATGCAAAGTCAAGTGGACTGACCAAGCATGAAGACGTTGACATGGTGCTGAGAGGCCTCTCCTCCCACCACGTCCCATGCTCGTAAAGTCTTAGCATTGAGTTCTCGTTTGTTTTCCTCAGAAAAGGCCTTGTTCGTGCTCTTTTGCCCCAGCATAATTATGAATAATGCTCTCCTTTATTCTCGAATGTGTCCTGTTTGCATTAATTATGGATGAATTATATGGTCACCTCAGGTCTTTCAAACTTTGAGGGAACAGTTAATTCCTGTCTTAGACAAGTTGTTCCAGAAAGTAGAGGAAATGTGAAAGCTGCCCAGATGATTTTGGGAGGTTAGTATTAACTGATTTCAAAAACAGATAAGAACAATAAACAACAGAAAACAATAGGACAATATCTCCTCTATATGTATGGGCCAAAATTCCAAATAAAATGGTAGATAACTGAATTTAATAAAGTATTAAAAATATACTATGATCAATTAGGATAGATCTAAAAATATGTGGATGATATAATATCAGAAAATCTAATGATGTAATTCTGTACCTTAATAGATAAAAAGAGGATTATAGAATTACCTTACATGAACCAGAGAAAGTATTTTATGAACTTCAAAAACCAATTATGGCAGAATATCTTAAGAAATTAGGAAGAGAACTTACTAAATGTGCTAAGGATTAAATGCCAAACTCTTAGGGCCAATGTTTATTTATTCAAGGAATTTTAGCTACATTCCCTTTAAAATTGGAAGGAAAACAAGGATTCCCACCAATATTGCAAATCTTTATTGTAACAGTGGAGGGCCTGGCCCACGCTATTAGGAAAAATAAGAAATGAGAGCAAGGACTGAAAAGGTGGAGATATCATTGTCATTACTTGCAGATGATACATTCATTTACCTGGAAAAACTGATAGAATCAATCAAAGGGTAAACTAATAGAATTCAAAAGAGAGTCCAATAGGTTTGCTGGATATAAGATCAATAGCATTTCTCCCTGCTACCGTGATCAAGTGGAAAAGACAATGTAAAATAAGATGTAATTTTCATTAGCAGCAAAATCTGTAATGTCTCTAGACTTTGTTTTGATCATATATATATATGACTTCTCTGGAGAAAACTTTAAAGGCTAATAAAGGACAGAAAAGATAAGACATTTGTGCTCCTGGATAAGATGATACAAAACGTTCACCTCCCCAAATAATGTGTGAATTCAGTACATTCCTAATACAAATTCCAGTTAGTTTTTCTGGGCAAACTCAGTAAATTTTCCCTAAGATTTGTATGGAAAAGTAAAGATTCATGATTGGCTAAGTCAAATTTGAGAAAGAAGAGGAAAGATAGAGTCTCGCCTTATGAATATTGTCCCACAAACACACACATTTTATACATATACATGTATTTATACATATGTGTATATATATATATATATGTATATTCTCCTCTTTGCTTTGTTTCACAAGTATTATCAAGATCTGTACCAAAGTGTGTGATACTACAAATATTTAACAATAATTACAGTAATATGAATTAATATGTGAATCAATATATAGATCAAATATTTTAAATATGTTCCCTTTTATTCTCTAAATAAACTATATAATATTCAGCAAGTTACTATGTAACATAATAGGAAGCCCAATCTTCTCATCTAATCATTCTAATAATTTGCAAATCATTTGTTAATTTTTATAACTTGTTGATGTTCTCTTCTATCTCATGTGGCTTCTAGCTCATGTGGATAAATGTTACTTTGGTTTGAGCCATGGCTTAGAATAAGAAAGTGCGTCCAACTCTTCCCAAAAGGCCCCTTTTAAAATGATGCTTGGTGCTTTCTTGCAGTCTGTGGATCTGTGGATATATGGGGGCTGTGCATGAGTGCCTGTGCAGGCGCCAGCATTGGTACAGGGAAGGCTGGTAGTCAGCTGGCACACATCAATTTGGGAAAAGTTAATTTTTACCAAAATTAATGAGCCATGGTTTAGAATAAGAAAGTGTCTCCAACTCTTCTCGAAAGGCCCCTTTTAAAATGAGCTTGGTGCTTTCTTGTAGTCTGTTGGTAGCTGAGTGTGTGCACTGCTGGTCTCTAGATACACTCACTTGCTACAGGGCACGGACTTCAGAGCCTGTACAAGACCCCTGACAATACCATCATTGCCCATATTGCACGATCAGCACTCTCCTCTATTGCTCCCAGAAACTAGAATCTTCTTGGAGCAGCTGGGAAAGCTACTCATGCCCATACTGCTGTGTTCACCACTCCAGTACTCCCAGTAACTGCTGGATGCCCTCCGACTTCCATATCTGTGCCTTCTCTGTTACTAATTTCTGCTGATTCCACTGTGTGAAGCCATATTGTAACATGATATCTCAATAGTTAGAGAATTTCTTTTCATCAATTTGTACTGAAATATCTTCATATTTTAACAACTGATGTGGCCAAATTGACGTGTGCCAGCTGACTACCAGCCCTCCTTGTACCAATGCTGGCACCTGCACAGGCACTCATGCATAGCCCCCATATGTCCACAGATCCACAGTAACCCAGATACTGCAATGTGCATTTCACCGGTATCGCACACATTATACATAGAGAAGAAGCACAAATGTGTTTCATTCATACACATGCAAGGACTACTTATACCAGTTACCCATGGATCTGCATGTCTACGTAGACTCTTTCCCTTGAGGATATCTCAAGACACAGCTCCTCTTGCAAAGGTAGCACTCAATTACTCTTGGTCATTGGTATTATTATTTTCCTCGGGTTGGGTTTTCAGAAAAGTAAGAAAACAAAAACTATCATTATTGTTTGCTGCACCATCTTTATGTGTTAGGAACTTTACTAATATTGCATCGTTGATCATCAAACCTTTAAAAGTAGATGTCATTATTCACTCATCTCATATGAAACCGCATCTCTGAGAGAAGCAGCTGTGTGGCCAAAGTCCCGCAACCGTTAAACAGCAGGACCAAGGTACACGTTCCACTCCGATGCTCCCAAAGCCTGTGCTCTTCTTCCCCTGGTGTTGGGACTTGGTATGGGCAATGCTGAAAATCCAAATTCATTAATCTGGTGTTCAAAGTCCTCCTTCCAACTACTTGCAAAGTCCTCAATCCATACTTCCAACTACTTACTAACCTATATTAGCGCTCGGGTTATATCTGGCCTTATATCTGCTGCTGGGGGCACAGAGATGTCAAGCGCCCAAACTAGGAAATGGGTCAAATGCAAAGTGAACATGCAGTATCACCTCTTCATTGCAGTTTCTGCAGTTCTCCTTTAATGGGGAAAGTGAGCTTGCTTCAGCAAAAGTGAGGTACCAGAAAGGGAGAGAATAATGTTTCCCTTTGTCTTTACACAAGGATGGATAGTAAATGCCTCAGTGCCAGGGATCCTGTACTTCTATTTACTGTTGGACAGGTCTCCAAAGTATCCCTGACCTGCACCTTCCTTAGCAGCTGGCCTGCTGGTCAACCCCAGGAATGAGTCGCAAACGTTGGCCATACTTCTCTGCTCTGGTGTCACAGTCTCACTGTGTCCTCCACCTAGCCTCAACCAGGGAGAGGTCTGAAATCTGCTATCAGTGTCCTGCTCCCTCTGCAGCTCCTCTCAGCTAGCAGGGGGAGAAAAGAGAGATGCCAGGTGGTTCCCCATAGAGTGAAACCTACATCTATTGTCTTTTTTTTTAATAAGACAATTTTTAAAAATTACTTTTATTTGTAAGATTAAGTATCCTCATTGATAACCCAGAAAGAGTCCTTGCCAACTCTTTGCACACACACACACACACACACACACACACACGGTGGTTAAATATGATTCCTCAATTTTCAGTGACAAGGTAGGAGAAAAGAACATGTTCAAGCTGCAGCTGAATTCCTCTGTCCTCTTTTTCAAAAAATCTTATTTTGCTACCAAGCCACTCATCAAACCATAAGGAAAGACAATTTTTCAAAAAGCCAACAAAACCCAGAAACAGGATCTAGGTATCAAGCCAAAATTATCCCCTCAAACAGTACTGTTATAAAAAAGGAGGGGAAGCCAAATCCCCATAGCTCATTAGAGAAGACCCTTAAAAAGAATTCAGAAAGCCAGGACTGGAACTACAGTGGTGTGGACAGGTTCAAAAAGCAGATAATTAAAGAAAGTTCAACTTGTTCAGCTTGGGAATGTGTTAGACTTTCTCTTATTCCAGCAGAGGAAATAAAAATATGAGCTGCTAGAGTTAACATTAAAATTGTCCTCACCAACAGAAAGTAGGGCGAGGGTAAAGGGACAGAACGTAGAGCAAAGCATTGCAAAAGCAAGTCATTTTGAATCTAGCTCTACTGCCCAGGAAAGTTGATTACGGCTGAAATTCTTCTGAGCCAGTATCATTAAACTCTAGACTTGGCTCAAAACCAGTGAACTATGCCCCACTTATAAATATTAAGTGACCCACAGTGCTTGTGGTATTAAAAACGCTTAAAAAATTATCTATAAATTTCTCTTCTGATAAGCAGTAGATCAAAATGACATTGGGCCATCCGGTTATAGAGTGGAGGGTTCCTTAAAGAGAACTAACTTAGCAGAAATTTGGGTTGGAAGGAATGTGACATGGAGTAAATGAGATCAGGTTCTTCGTACAATTTTAATAAGGCTTCTACCTACCCAAGTTGTAAGAAGTAGTACTGAGGGGCGTCCCACAGAATGTCTCAGAGGGATGCTTATCAGAGATAAAAGGGTCTATAAGTTTAACTCTTGACCCCTTTCCTTTCCTAAAGCTTGAGGAAGAAAAATAATTAAGTTTTAATTATTCAGAGCTTTGGGCTCATTGTAATATTTAATATTCTCTATTTTTCATATTCTGAGCCTTTGGCTTATAATTTTCTCAATTATGTTACATTGAAAAATGTGTGAATGTGCCTTAATCAATAGTACCACATGAAAATATAAATCTTGTTCTTTCGTATCTTCTACATAGGGAGAGTGAATGAATGGTATCCAAAATATCCTGCAAAGTTACTTTGTGTACTCGACAAAAGATTAGGGCAAACCATTCCACTTCCATATCTTGAGCAGTAGGAGTTAGTCTTCAATCTCATCTTCCCAGATATCTCCGTGAATATCCACAGCATGGAACAACCGGGTAAAACACAGGGAAGCAGGATCAGTGAAATGCTTATAAGCGTTTGCTCTAGAGAGAGACCCCAATCTAGCAGAAATATTGTATACAGTCAGTACATGCCATCTTGTTACATCTAACTTCTCTATGGGAGTCCCACAACATGGGCAGCTCTTTGAGTTCTTTTATAGCCACTCCTTACTTTCCATCTCTTCAAGTGCATTCTGAATTACCCTCTTACTATACCTCTGTACCCAGAGTCTTTATTGGCCACCTCTGCTTGTAGGAGCTCATTTCATCAGTCATTTCATGAGAGAAATTAATACCCTCTTACCATACCTCTGTGCCCAAAGTCTTTTATTGGCCTCATCTACTTGTAGGAACTCATTTCATAACTCGTTTCATAAGAGAAATTAATAAATTTCTCTGCAGTTACCTTAAATGGAGACTGCTCATGGTAGGTAAATCTGCGCAATGTATAGAAGGCAAAATTGCAGCTGGAGTAGATGCCCACGCTGCGGTCAGCCTCCCATATCACAGGCAGTTGGCAGCATGGGTGTGGGGGCATCTGCCATCAGGTCCAAGGTGGACTGGAGAGGAAGGTGGTCATCACAGGCAAGTAACTCTGCTTCCACTAGGTCTTTGACCTGACCAGGAGCGACCACCGAGGGGCACTTGGGTTCTGGGCAGTTGAGGCGTTGAACCTGGCCATCTCTGGTCTGGATTTCAAAGTAGTCCTTCAGACAGGCTTTGTAGTACACATGCTTGCGCTCCAAGAAGTACATGCGTTCACTATCCAGCTTCTCACAGAAACAGATATTGCATAGGAACAATTTACTATTAAAGCGTTTTATCTGCTGAGTTTGATCAAAGTCTAAGGTTTCCTGGCTCAGACTCAGCAATGATGCCACATCTGGCATGGCTCTTTCATCCTCAACCTCCTCTTGGCCTGCACCAGATCTAGCGGCTCCTCCAAAATCTAGCTCTGTGTTGGGAGAGGCTTGAACTGTCCTCTCCTTTTTTCCTAAGAGCCCGTCTTGAGCTCAAAAGGAGAGACAATATGCAAGAATGCTAGGATCTTTTCCTTAAGAAGCTGCATCCAGGCAAACAGGAGCTTGCTGGCATGGTGTTCTTCCCACAGGTTGTCTAAGGGCTTGCAGGAGCAAATAGACAGAAAAACAGGTCAGGTCAGATCATACAGTAGAAACAGAGTAGAGTGGTGGTTGCCAGGGGCTGAGGCTACGGTATGCGTGGGGAGAGGAGGGTTGGACAGATGACTGTCAAAGGGTACAAACTCCCAGTTATAAGATAAATAAGTTCTGGGGATCTAGTGTACAGCTTGGTGATTATTGCAATACTGTATCGTATACTTGAAAATTGCTAAGAGAGTAGATCTTTGATGTTATCACCACAAGAAAGAAATGGTAACCGTGTGGCATGATGGAAGCATTAGCTAACACTGCAGTGTGATCATTTCACGACATGTAAGTGCATCAAATCAGCACATTGTACGTCTCAAACTTATACAGTGCTACACATCAATTATATCTCAATAAAGCCAGAAAAAGGTCATTAGGACTACTTAGGATATTTTCTTCCTTTTTTAGAAAAATGATTTAAATAGATGCTCAAACATGTAAAATTCTGCAAAAGAAAAAAGAAAATGAAGGTAAAAGAAAAGACACATTTACAGTAGAATCAAAAACATCTAATAGCTAGGAATAAATCCAAAGAAAGACAAGATTTCTATGTTTAAAACTAATAAAGAATATTATGGAGGTGAATTAAAGAAGAGCTAAACAAATGGAGGCCTATATCTTCTACATGATGTCAGTACTCCAAATTGATCTGTGGATTCAGTGTTATCACAATCAAAATCCCACGTGCTTTTTTTTTTGTAAAAATTGACAAGCTTATTCAAAAATTTATAGACATAAATGGGCAAAGAACAGTCAAGATAATCTTGAAGAACAAAGTTGTAGGATCTAAATTCCTGTATATTAAAATTTATCACAAAGCCATAGTAATTAGAAAAGTGTGATATTGAGGGAAAGATAAGTAAACTAAGGCAACAAAATGGAAAGTCCAGAAATAGACCTAGTCAGAAATGGTTGTTTGATTTATGAGAAAAGTGGCACAGCAGAGTAAAGGAGAAAGGATAGTATTTTCAATAAAAGGTGCTTTATTAATTGGATATCCATATAGAAAAAAAAAGAAACTTGGCCGATCCCTCACACCGCCCACTAAAGTCAATTCTATGTGGATTGTAGATCTTAATAAGATGATAGAACAGTAGAGTTTCTGGAAGGAACATAGGAGAATATGTTTAAGACCTTAGCAAAAGTAAAGATTTCTTAAATAGGACACAGAATATGCTAACTATAACGGAAAAGAGATAAACTGGGCCTCATTAAAACTAGGAACATGTGTTGAACAAAAGATAGCATTACGATAAAGAAAAGAAAAGTCATAGAATTGTAGAAGCTGTTTTTAAAAGATATAACCAACAGAGGTATTGTATCTAGACTATATAAAGAATTCTTACAAATCATTAAGAAAAATTCAGACACACACCACAAGAGAAAAGAAAGCCAAAGTCTTAAACAGATATATCACAAAATAGAATAGCCAAATGACCAATAATCATAAGAAAAAGCTCCCAATTGCACTGGTTATTAAGGAAATGCAAATTAAGCCACAATGAGCTACCATTACACATACACATTGGAATGGCTAAAATTAATAAAGACTGACAATATCAAATATCGGTGGGGATGCACTAAAATGGTATAACCACTTTGGAAACTATTTGACTATAGGTGCAAAAGGGCATCACATGCACATCTGTGACCTACCAATTTCTCCAACAGAAATGCCTACGTGTGTGCAAAAAGACATGAACAAGAATATTCATAGTAGTAGCATTCGTAATGAGAAAATATCTGATGCCTACCACAAGACGAACCTTACAAACATAATGGTGAGTGAAAGAGCCAAACACAAAACCATACTTACGCATGATTCTGTTTATGTAAAGTTCAAAAATGGTTAGAACCAATTAGGATAACTTTTCTGTGATAGAATTAAATTTAGGAGCATGATTAACTTTGGTGAGGGGTATGTGGATATTGATGGGGTAGGAAGAAAATCAGGGCTTCTAAGTTGCAAAAAATATCCTATTTCTTGACCTAAGTGATGGTTATACAGGTGGGTTCACCTTGGGATAATTCCTGTGCTGTACACTTTTGATTTGCCCACTTACTGAATGTAGTTTATATACTTTGATAAGATAGGTTATTGAAAAACTTGTGAGCAAATATGAATGAATGTTAGGTACATAAAACAGTAATATTAATATCATATGGTCTCAAGCCATAAATATGTGACAAAAGCAAGATATAATTTGGGAAAGGAATTTATGGGTTAAATTGTTTTAAAGCTCTTAGTTTGTCCAAGAAGTAGTAAACTTACTAATTTATATAATACTTGAATAAATTAAAGCTTTATATTTTAAATTCTAATGATACAACTAAGAAAATAATGAACGACTTTTTATTGACAGTCTAAAAGATGGGTAAATGGAATAATAAAAATACTTAAGCTAAAATGTGGTTGACTTTTAGTAAACAGCAGATATCCAACTTGCACCAGTAGTTACACTGAATTTACTCTCACATTCTGTTTTTCATAATTTCTTATCAAGTTTGCTTTGGTGTTCTATTCTTTATAGTTCTCTGTCAGTACCCCCTATGGGTGCCCCTGACGGTGTATGTAGCACATAAGATGAGTCACATCCTTCAGCATGTCCCAGTAAGTTTAGATTATGTTCAGTTTCCCACAGTCATTCCCCCTTTTGATACTGTTTTGTAGTAGCAGATTCTCCATACAACTCGCGTTGTGGTATTGATTTCCCTGTGAGCTGTTACTAATATGCTATATATCCAACAAGCCCAAAGAAGTAGGCATAATAAAGCTGTGATTAATATTAAGATGATTTAAAAAGGTTGAAAGAATATGGTTTTAGGTGAATAGGCTTTGAAAATATCATATTAGTGATGTATAATTAAAGCAGATTAGATTGATTAGTTATGCATGAGTTCTCCTTTATCATATAACAGCTTTACAAATTGTTGATTAGTTTTAGTAGCTTGTCTTTCTAAATGCTTTACAATTCTAGAGTTATTCATCAGCTCTCCTTTTAGCTTAACCCAACTGATACCTAATGCATAATCAACATATGGGGCTTGGTAGTTTAAAGCTTTGTGTAGAGATGTCACTTGCACAGACCAAGGTATATCTTGTGAATATCCATCAATTATGCAAGTTACATTATTCTTACAAGTTAAACCACTGCCTAGTCATGTGCCGCATAACAACATTTCAGTCAATGATGGATCGCGTATATGATGGTGGTCCCATAAGATTAGTACTAGATAGCCTAGACGTGTAGTAGGCTATACGATCTAGGTTTGTGTAAGTGCACTCCATGATGTTTGTACAGTGACAAAATTGCCTAACGATGCATTTCTCAGAACATATCCCTGTTGTTAAGTGATGCATGACTGTAGTCATATCTTCCCAAGTAATGTTTCCAATATAAGACTCATTGATTATTGATTACTGATTATTAAAGTTCAATTATGAGGTGCTCGTTGGAGGGTACATACAGAACTATTAAATTGTAAGGAAGTAGGCTCAGTTTGTTCCAAATCTTGGGGACAAATATATCCAATCTGCCCTTTCTGACATCTGTCAATATCGCTAGTAACATTTGAGTTATAGTACCTGTCTGTCTGTATGCCTGCGTCCTTGAATGACAGGCTCTCATCTAACACATTTGTTCCATATTAGCATAGAAGAAAACTTACATCCTTAGTCAAATTAGTTATATTGGTTCCTTTTTCAGTAGTTTCAATCCGCAAATACCAATTTTCAGCTTTCATATCTATGAAATGCTCAACCTTTTTACACTATCTTTTAATCTCTCCATAAATAGTACCACACTCAATACCTAATTGTTCTTATAAGTAGGTACAATTCTGTAATTCAGTTCTAGTAAGTAAAGCCTGTAATTGTTGAATAGCTCATTGTTCAGTTATACAGCTGAGGACCTGTGACAATTCTTTAGCTTTATTTTGTTGCAACAGGATTTCATTTCAAGCCGTCCAATTCCAAATTCTTCCTCAATTTCACTCCAACTTTGCTCTTACTGCTAAATCCTGTATTAGACTATTATTCCATCCTGTTTGTCTCTTAATTACAGGTTTCTGCATTTGTTGCAAGGTATTAAGTTTTTTGTCAGAATTTCTGTATCATAAGAGTTTGAAATTCTGGTGCTGGTCCTGATTTTTCCAAACTCAATAAAATGTTTCTTTCAGTTCGATCATGGCCCTTGATCCCTTTGTAAATATTTTCCAAAATGGTAAAGTCTATTGTATACAAGTAAAATTGACTCATATTAGAAGCAGTAGTATTAAGAGATACAGTTCATTGAATTCTCCTAGAGGCCTTAAATATGGAAACTGAAGATTGTTAAATTATAAACAAAGTAAACTCATTTTTATGGGAAGGTATATTTTGGACATTTTGGAGAAACCACTCCCATCACTTGGGCTCACATATTTTTTCCTTATCTGTGTATCCATCTTTAGTTTTGTTAAACTAGATCTCAATGGCTATAAAAGATAATGAGCAGTTAGAATCTCGTGGAATATAATTTGAGTATAATTGTATTCAGCTTGATGAATTAACAATTCCTTCGAATTAACAATTCTTTCCAGTTGGTATATTCAGTAACACAATGGGAGGTGATATAAGATTGTGTTGTTTAATATTTGGGTAATACTGACTTCAGTCTGTGGGAAGATTTGAAATTTTCCATTTCCTTTCATTTAAACCATCCAATCAGTGGGTCTGAAGTGTTGTGGACAAATAAAAGGATTTCTTAAGCCTTTACCCCACATTCAGGACAAAATTCCATGATATTGAGATACTTATTTTTAAAATAAGGAGGAATAAAACTGTAAGCTACATGTTTAATTGGTGCGAAATAAAATATTAAAATTATAATGGTCAGAGAACATACAATTGAGAAAGAAAAGTCTCTTCAATAAACGGTATTGGGAAAACTGAACAGCCATGTGCAAAAGAGCACTGTCTTACACCATACACAAAAATTAACTCAAAATGGATTAAAAACTTGAGTGTAAGACCTGAAACCATAAAACACATAGAATAAAACAGGTGGTAAGCTCCTTGGCATTGGTCTTAGCAATGTTTTTATGGATTTGACTCCAAAGGCAAGGGAAACAAAAGCAAAAATAAACAAATGGTACTACGTCAAACTAAAAAGCTTCTACTGGGGCCAGCCGTGTGGTGCGGCAGTTAAGTTCCCACGTTCCACTTTGGCAGCCTGGGGTCCGCTGGTTTGGATCTCAAGTGTGGACCTATACACCGCTTGTCAAGCCATGCTGTGGCAGGCATCCCACATATAATGTAGAGGAGATGGGCATGGATGTTAGCTCAGGGCCAGTCTTCCTCAGCAAAAAAAGAGGATTGGCAGCAGATGTTAGCTCAGGGCTAATCTCCCTCCTCCCCCATCAAAAAAGCTTATACACAGTGAAGAAAACCATCATGAAAACGAAAAGTCAACCTATTGAATGGGAAAAGATATTTGCATATCATACATTCAATAAGGAGTTAATATCCAAAATATATAAAGAACTCATACAATTCAAAACAAAAAAATGAGCAATCTGATTAAAAAATAGGCAGAGGATCTGAATAGACATTTCTCCAAAGAGGACATACAGATGGACAGCAGGAACATGAAAAGATGTTCAGCCTTCATAATTATTAGGGAAATGCATCAAAACCACAGTGAGATATCATCTCACATCTGTTAGAAAGGCTATTATCAAAAATACAAGAAATAACAAGTGTTGGACAGGATGTGGAGAAAAAGGAACTCTCATATACTGCTGGTGGGAATGTAAATTGGTGCAGCCACAGTATGGAGATTCCTCAAAAAGTTAAGAATACAACTTCCATATGATCCAGCTATTCCACTTCTAGGTATTAATCCAAAGAAAATGAAAACACTAATTCAAAAAGATATATGCACCCCTATGTTCACTGCAGCACTATTTACAATAGCCAAGATATGCAAACACCCTAAGTGTCCATCGACAGATGAATGAATAAAGGAGATGTGGTGTATATACACAATGAAATACTACTCAGCCATAAAAAAGAATGAAATCCTGCTGTTTGCAACAACATGGATGACCTTGAGGATATTATGATAAGCAAAATAATTCAGATGGAGAAAAACAAATATCATGCAATTTCATTCGTATGTGAAATATTAAAAAAACCCAAAACAAATGAGAAAACAAAACAGAAACAAATTCATAGATACTATAGAGAACAAGTTGGTGGTTACCAGAGGGGAAGGGGACTAGGGGGTGGGTGAAATGGATAAAGGAAGTCAATCATATGGTGAAGGATGGAAACTAGACTTTTGTTGGTGATCACATTGTAGAGTATACAGATGTCGAACTATAAAGTTGTACAGGTGAAACTTACACAATGTTAAAAACCAATGTCACCTCAATTAAAAAAAATCATAATGGTCAGGATAACTAAAATGAAAGTAACAAGAGCCTGTCTCTTTTGCCCTTAGTCCATTAGAGATTCTTTTTTTCTTCATTGTGCATATTATTGTAAGTTAGAGTCTGGAGAATATAACATTAAGGTCCTTAATGGGAGTGACAACCCGTTCGGGCATAGATGCTGGTCTCACATGTGAAGCGTGTATCCAGCTGTGTTGCCTGTTCACTTTGGTGGTAGTGTGAGTTATCAACAACACCTGTAGGGTCCTCCTCAGCATGATGACAATCCACCCTGCCATTAGAACACTTTGATAAAGACGTTGTCTCCTTATCTGTATTGATGACACACTTTCTCAGGGGGATTCTTCCATCATCTGGCCACACGATGGTGTCATGAGCCTAAGGAAACAAGCAAACCCTTTCTATCTGATCTTGAGTGTTTTCCATTGTATTAAGTAATGAACTAGGCTTAACCCCTAAATTCCCAGAGCTTCCAAACATTAACTCAAAGGGAGAAATATGCTTGCTAAAAGGTGTTAACCTTAATTTTCATAGAACCAAGGTAAAGCTGTTGTAAGCCAGTGGCTTGATATAATTTAGCCAAAGAATCTTTAGAGTAGGGTTCATTCATTCCACTTGTCCAGAAAACTGGGGATAATAAAGAGTATGATAAATTATTGGTATTTGTAAGGTTTTATAGATCCCCTGATTTACCATAGAAACAAAGTGACTCCCTCTATTGGATTCTAGATGTTTAGGAATTCCAAAGATTGGGATGATATAGTTCAGTAAGACTTTGATCACCATTTGAGCACCTGCTGTAGCGATGGGAACACTACTGGACATCCAGACAACATGCATACCATTACTAAATAGTATTTCTTACCCTCTGATGGCAGAAGCTCTTCACTGTTCATTTGCCACCACATCCTAGGTAATCTGGGCTTCAGGGGGCTTCCTTGACGTAACTTAGGTGTTCCCTGTAAAGAAATTTTCTGAGAAACAGCACATGTGTGTATTATTTACTGAATTATTTGGTCTTTATACGGCAGTGGTATAATTCCAAGATTTTCAGTAATTCATTTTGTTTGAATGATATTGCTGGTTATAAGGCATTCAAAGGCATGTGGGTATACAATTGGGGTACAGAAATAATACCATTGGGTAAACCCCATATTCCTATGGTGTTCTTCTCAGCTCCCCTTGATTTCCAACTTTCCAATTTTGGGGCAGATGCGTATTTCTGAAACTGTAATAGGCATCCCTGGATAGAAGCAATAGAACTTCAATTTCCACAGTTCAAGTCTTGGTAGACATTTTTGTGCAAACTCATTTCCTTTAGGCATTTTATCTTGTTGTCCGGTGTGAGTTCTATAATGAATTACATAAATCTGTTTGGGAAATTGCAATGACTCCAATAAATCGACAGTTAGTTTATACGTGATATTTTAGTTCTCCCTGATGTTAGAAAGCCTCTATTCTTCCAAATTTGGTCTGTAGCATGCAGGCCCCACAAACATATTTACTGTCAGTATAGATATTCACTTTAAGACTGGCGGCTAATTTAAAAGCTCTCGTAATAGCTATGAGTGTCGCTGCTTGGCTGTTTTTATGTTTATGAGACCATAAGCCTCTAAAATCTCATGAGGACTGACTGTTGCATAATATGCTTTTATCTTTCTCTGTGCGTTTCTCATACCTGATCCACTGGTGAACTATATTGTCAGCATCGTGAATAGAAATATCAGATACAGCAGGTTTTTCCATTGGTGTTAGGTTGGAATTGAGTAGGTATTGCCAAATGGTTTTCTGTTGTTAGGTCACCCTGTTCGCAGTCCTTTGGCCAAGTACAGGCTTTTCTTGGATGTTTTTTGGTCTGTGCCTGCAGGAGGTTCTGGGTTGGAAAATTCTGTAGCACCCTGTCTGGAATACACAGGAGGCAATAAGGAAGGCTGAGGAACTCACAGCTGTTTTGTTCCTCAAGTCCTTTGGTCTCTAGGCGTTCTTTCTTTTTCCACCTTATAGAATCTTTATACACGTGTTTGCTGTTATATGCAGGGATTTTTAATTGTAGGGAGAACCAGAGAAAAATGGGGCTCCATGTTGGTGGAAGCAGAAGTGTTATCAGTTGTATATTTTAAAATTTCCACTTAGTTGGTGCTTTCCTTGATTTCTTTCTTTATTGATTTACAATCTCATTCTGTTGTGGTCTAATGATTTAGATCCTTTTATGTTTATTGAGACTTGTTTTAAGACCCAGCATATGGTCTATCCTGGTGAATGCTCCATGTGTGTTTGCAAGGAATATGTATTCTGCTGCTGTTGGGTAGAATTTTCTGTAAAAGTCAGTTTGGTTGATTGTTTTGTTCAAGGGTTTTATATCCTTACTGGTTATCTATCTGTCTACTTGTTCTATCCATTACTGAGAAAGGAGTCTTGAAATCTCCAGTCTAAAAGTTAATTTGGTTGTTGGTCCTTTCAGTCTTGTTTAGGCTTTATCTGTTTTGGATTCCCGCCATTAGTTTAATATACATTATGATCATTATTTATTACTATTCTGAGTCTTTTATCACTATAAAATGTCACTCTTTGTCTGTAATAATATTCCTCGTCTTAGAGTCTATTTTGTCTTACTGACACAACCACTCTAATTCTTTCATGTTACTGTTTGCAGAGTCTATCTTTTCTATCTATTTCCTTTCAGTCTACTTGTCTTTGAATTTAAAAAATGCCTCATTAAAAAGTGTGTATATTTGAAACTTGCTAAGAGGGTAGATCTTAAAAATTCTCATCACAAGAAAATAATTATGTGTGGTGATAGAAGTTAACGAAATTTATTGTGGTAATCCTTTCACAGTATATACACATCAAATCATTATTTTGTACACCTAATACTAATACAATGTTGTATGTCAATTATATCCCAGTTAAAAACAAATGTATCTCTTGTAGGCAACCTGTAGTTGGATTTTGCTTTGTTTTTGTTTTGCAGGGGAAGATTCACCCTAAGCTAACATCTACTGCCAGTCTTCCTCCTTTTTTATTCCTCCCCTCACCCCAAAGCTCCAGCACATAGTTGTGTATGGTTGTGAGTTCTTCTGGTTCTTTTATGTGAGCTGCCACCACAGCATGGCTACTGATAGACGAGTGGTCTAGTTCTGTGCCTGGGAACTGAACCTGGGCCACTGAAGTGGAGCATGCCAGACTCCAACTAGGCCATCAGGGTTGGCTCTGGATTTTGTATTTTAAATCTAATATGATGATCTCTGCTTTTTGACTGATGTATTTAATTTATTTACATTTAATGTTTTTAATCATGTTGTTGGCTTTAGGTTAGCCATTTTGCTATTTTGTTTTCTACTTGTTCCATTTCTTTTTTATTCCTCTGGTCCTTCTTTGCTGTCTTCTTTCATGTTAACCAAGTACTTTTTTTGTATACTATTGTAGTTTATCTATTGACTTTCTAAACTTTATTTCTTTGACTCCTTTGGGGTAGTTGTTCTAGGGGTAACAATATGTATCTTTAACTTATCACAATCTACTTCAGGTTAATACTGCCTTGCTTCCTATAAAATATGGAAATTTTGCACCATTATGGTGTCATTTTCCCCACTTCTTTGTGCTTTCATTGTTTTATGTTCATATATTTCAGCTTATTGTAACATACATTTGTTTATTGTATATAAGAATGTGTATATATCTTTTGTATTTACCCACATTTTTACCATTCTTTGTGTTCATTTTTCATTCCAGTTTATCCAAATTATCATCTGATGCTATTTCTCTTCAGTCTGGGCTTCTTTCAGCATTAATCTACTAGCAATGAATTTTCTCAATTTTTTGTATTCTTGGAAATGTTTTATTTCACTTTTACTTTTGGAACATATTTAAAACTCATGAATTTTTTTTTCTGGAATTTTCCATTTGATGTTTGACTTCAGGTAGCTGAAACCATGGAAAGTGAAACTGTGGATAAGAGGGGACTACTGTATTTGCTTGTAATAGGAAGGCTTGTACAATTCCATCTGCCTTCGGGAGGGCTAGTCCAGTTCCATTTGCCTTGTCATGGCAAGATGTGGAAATCCTATCCTAGACTTTTGAAAAGAGCCTTTTCGCACATTTCTAGACTTCCACTCAAGAGACTGGACCTTACCCATCCATCTTCCACGTGATTCACTGGAGTAAAAAGTCAGTGTGGCCTCCTCTAAAAATTCTCTCATTCCATTTCTCAAGGGATAAGCACTGAATTTCTCAGACTGGATTTATTGTCTGGAACAGTGATAAGTGTCCGTCATAAGTCTCTCTTGAACAGTGATGTGTAGCATAGGAAGTCACATCATCTCTTCAAACTTTCTTATCCTCATCTGTGAAGTGGAAGATACTATGTAACTTCACAGAGTTGCAAGTGCTAATATCTATACCGTAGTACTTAGTACAGAAACTGACACATGGTAGATTGCTGGTAAGTATGAACCGCCATTATTTTTGTCTCATTTCTTTTCCTCCCTTCCTCCGTTTATACTTTCCCTTCATTTTTCTTCCTCATCTTTTCTTTTGTTGTCATCATCTTCTTTTTTCTTAGTCCATGATGCCTAGTACAGGATTGGACATACAGTAAGTAATACTGACAGAGGGGGACATTCTACTGTCAGGAGGATAAAGACAAATGTTTAAAAAAGTATTCTTTATTTCTTGTAATTATGTATTAGTTTTCTCATTGCTTCCTTGCTTGCTTGAGTCATTCATTCATTCAAATTTGTTTTGCAAAAAAGGCCAACTGGCTCTAATTTGCCTTTGCTTCTCACTGGGAAGGAAGGCCTGCCTTGACATGGGTGCTGTTGGCAAATCTCTGACACTTACACAGAGTGCCCAACTGAGATACGTGATACATGTTAGCCTTCTGCCTGGCTGACCTCAGGTATGTCTCATCCCTTTTAGTTCACTGCACACAACCCTGGCCCATTTCCAAAACTAATAAAGGCAGGGCACTGCTCTGCCTCAGTGATCTTTGTTCAGTCCCCTGCAACACAACCCTCCATTCTCTCGGGAAATGTCAGTCATGAAGTCCTATTTAATGACCATTTCCATCCTTCTGATGCTGGTTCATAAGACTCCAGGTAATTCAGGCCTCTCTCAAAGGTTCTGGGGTCTTGCATGTGGTATTGGTATCTTGGTGATCTCTGAGATGACTCCTACTCACATATAGTAGGCACTACCTAAACCCTTTTTCTCATCTCAGATAGGTTGTGAATGTTACTCCAAAGGTCCATCTCATGTCAAGATCTCCCTTGGTTCTGCTCTGCCAAGACAAATTTAAGAGGTTGTTGCCCCTGCAGAGTGGAGTGTTGAAGCATGAAGTGTTTTAGATACTGCTGTCATTGGGATGGCAGCTCGATTTATGGGTTAACTGTGAGAGATTGGGTCCTCCTTTAGGAGGGATAAAGGGCAGTTTGGAGTTTGGAGAGCGAGTTGTGTTGGGGATGATATATGACCTTAGAGACAGAGTAATATTGGAAAAATGAGCTGGGATGAGGAGGGGTTGAGCAATTCTATCTGTAGACTTAGGCTGGACTATTGTTTTGGTGTAGTCTGGAGAGGGAATGGTATTCTTTGTTGAGTGGGGCTGGGGGTGGAGTTGGGTAGAACTGGGAGTTAGAGTAGAGTGAAGTAGTTGTGCTTTGTTTTGGATTGATGTGAATTGGGGTTGGGTGGCTTGGCTAGTGTTAAGTTTGTGTTAAGTTTTATAATTGAGCCTTAGGTGGTTACCAGAAAGCATAGAGCTGGGACATGGAGTTAGGTGTTTGGTTCAAGCTAGGTTAAGTGTCTTATTCAAGCAGGGCATATGTGCGGTTTATCTGGGCAGGGGTTGGCTTAGCCTGGGTTTAGGGGTGATTGAGCTTGGATAAGACAGTCAAATTCATCAGAGCAGAGCTGTGGATGTTGAAATGGGGAGAATGAATGCTGGATGAAAGATATCCAGTAGTGTTTTCAAATTCTTAAAAAACTTTCTTGAGTGTGATTTACAGGGACACTGAAGAACAATTACCATAATTGTAGGCAGTGAGGATAAATGAAATCAGGAAGCTTGAATGTCCTTAAGTGTTTCCTGTCAAACCTTGGCAGGAGAAACATGGGAGTCGTTTCAACTCAGATCTGTAGAAAACCAAGGTTGTTTCTCCTTTCGTGGGACTGAGTTCAGTCACCGTGTCTAGTGTTTTCTCCTCCTCCCCTTTCTCCTCCTCTCCCTTTTCTCCTCCCCCTTCTCCTTCCCTTCCCCAGCTTCTTCCTACTTCGCATTCTCTTACCCCCTATTTCTCATCCTTTGCCATCCTCTTTACTTGAGAGACACTTTTCTCATGTTCACTAAAGCACAGTTGCCACGTTGGAGTAGTGGTCAAAACCACAAGTGGGTTTGCAAAAAGAACAACAAAAAAGGAAGACGGCACTCTATGCTTCAAAAGTTGTACCTGGTGTTCCTTCCTTCATAATCATTTAATACTTTCACCTGGCAAAATTTATGGGCAGGAACTGTTCTGGACAACCTTTTCTGGGACAAAGTCATTTTTTCCTTTTATCACCCCAAATATATATATGTATATGAAATGAAACTGCTTGAAAGCCAAGACTGTTTTTTAAATCTATGTATTCCTGGTCTTGAGCTGAGTGCTTTGCACAGAGTAGGTTTTAGTAAATATTTATTGAGTGAATGAGTATGTAAATGACTTATGCCTAGTAAATATATACAGATAGGGACAACCTTAGAAGTTGGATGGGGAAGAATCATGTTTGGGGTGCACAGGTGGCAGAGAACTCATGTATCACTGGTTTTTGCTCTGGATGGAGCTGTTAGAAAGAATCTAGAGAGTATGGTTTTTTTTAATTATGATATTTTAATTTACTCTTAAAACAAGTCATGTGTGGGAAAATGAGCTGGGCAATGTCTATGGGTGATTGTGAGAAGGTCAGGCCGGGTTGTGGCTCTCACTTCAAGCAGGAGCCCATCAGTATTTTCTGGGAAACTCTTGCAAAGCACCCTTGCTCTAGCCTCTCCCAAGACCTATGGGATCAGACTCTCTAGAGACTTGATGTGAGTATACTTAAAAATTCCCTGGGTCATTATAAACTATGACACACCATATTAACCTGCTCCTTCACAAACACAGTTGAGATTTCCTGATCTGGTGCACTGTTCCATTCCCATTTCTCACATGGGGAGACTAGGTCCAGAGGGTCAGAGGCTACTCTGCGATTCAAAAGCTGGACTCCTCTGACTTCAATTTGAGGGTGGAGGGATCATCAAAGGTGACGTTAACTTGAATGTGGGTGGCACAGTTTGTCATGACAGGGGGAAACATAGCGTTAGAACAGCAGCAGGACTGAGAAACTCTACAAATGTCTTTGACAAGCCTTCTGTTTGTTTGTTTATTTCACCACTGTTAGCAGAATCCTTCAGGATTCTTGACCTGCTTTCCATGTAGAGAGAGTAAGGAAAAACCAGCTTGCCTGATCCTCATTCTTGGTATCTATGTTCTTATCCACCCTCTGGTGACTACAAAGAAGAGACCTTGGGTGCCCCAGTTTCTATCCAGTGTGTTTGGGAGAAAAGGAAAGCCCTCCAGCTCAGATGTTAGCCAGAAGAATGTGGGTGTCACTCTGGGGAACCCCTCTGTAGGACTCCTCCTCTTATAAGTAGGATGGTGCCAAAAGAGAGACAAGTTTCAGGATGAGGATGAGGATTAATGTAGTAAACACATTATCATGATAGAGAAGCATGGACGAAGGGTGCCATTTTTAACCTCCTTCCTCTGGTTCATCAGCAGTCTGGCTGATGTGGCAGCAATTGACTACCTTCTCTGTACTGGAGTGCCAATTTCCAGGGCAGTTCGTATGTACACCGACACCGAAAAGCTATGGGATATCTGCCACTGAGGCATTTTCTTTTCTCCTTTCTTTCCAGTTACCTTCTCTGACTTCACCTAAACTTGGAAAATTTTGCTTTCTCTTGTGAAAAATTTAGCAAAGGTTCTTTTTTTCCATGCAGGAAATAACATCAAGCTTGCTTTGTCCAATTTTTATTAATGTGAGTGGGCATTAGAGACCCCAGCATGCTTAGCACTGAGTACATGGCCTGGCACAGAATGAGTGCTCCTAAATGGATGTAGAATGAGGGGATAGGTGGATGGTTGGAAAGGTCCTTGAATGCTAAGCCATGGATTTTGGACTATCTATTGAAAGATGTAGAAGGCCCTATGCCTGCAGATATCATGCAGGAAGATGCCAGCCTCTCCTAGAAATCCTATCATATAGAGAGGCAGTGTGACACAGAGAGGAAAGAGCATGGACTTAATATTATGTAGATCAGAAATTGAATCCTATTCTTGAATCCTGTCCTTGGTCAAGGACAAGCTATGGAATGTGAACAGAGCAAGGTCTCTCTTTGAGCCTCAGTGTCTTCATCTAAAAAGTGGAGATAACAGCAGGCTTTTATGTATATGATAGACGCTGGACATATGGTAGTGATTGTTAGTATTATTTTCTTTCTAATGGCTCCTTTGTCTCTAAGAGTTCCAATAGGTAACTAATACTATTGATGACTAATATTTATAGAATGCTGACTAAGTGTCAGGAACTTTTTCACTGGGATATTTTCAGCTGAAAAGGCTGTATACACATGCCCATATCTGGATGACTGATACATAGCTATCAATATTCACAAATAGGATTTAGCCATATGTGGAAGGTGTGGTACAGATTTGTACAGTGAGCACATGTGTATACGCTCAATTTATGTGTGACTGTGGATCTGTGAATAAAATCCCTTGTGCGTGTGGGCCTCTGTGTGTGCGCCAGTGTGCTGCCCATGTGTGTACATACATACTCACGTATGCCCATGTATGCCCATGTATGTACTTGTGCTGCCCATGTGTATACAGTATCTGTTCCTGTGGGGCCGAAGTACAGAGAGAGGCATATGTGGTACATGTTTGCTTAAATGTTTCAAAATATGTAGGCATACAGGGCCGCAAATACGTGTGTCCTGCTTCAGAGGAGATCCTGGCTGTCTCTAATGAGAGCCGTGTGTGAGGAGCAGGCATCTGTGGGCATTTGGGAACATGTCCAGTAGATGCTCACAGGGGTGCCCTTGAAGTCCTGGACCCTCAGGAAAAGACTTTCGTAGCAACAACACTGCCTAATCTTTAATTACTTCTTAGTATGTGGCAGATACTTTTCTGAGCATTCTGTATGTGTGAATTTAGTCATCACAAAAACACTAAGAAGTTGGCTATATTGTTATGCCCATTGTGACGACAACACAGTGGAAGGCTAGAGGACTGAAGTAACTTACTTAAGGATGAAGAGCTATAATGGCAGAGCCCAGATTTGAACTGAAGTGGTTTTGACTCCAGATCCCGTGCTTTGAATATTCTTAGGTCCTGTTATCTTTAAATCATGCCCCCCCCACCCCACTTGTATTATCACTGCTGCATAGAAACTAAACATGGCTATGTTTTTCCCAGGTGGCCTGTTCAAATCCAACTATGGCAAGAGCCAAGAGCCTTGGAATCCATGCCAGCTTTACCAAGGCATGTGCAGAAACACCTGCAGAAAACAGGAAATTCAATACTTTACCTGCCTAAATGAACAAAAGTGCTGCCTGAAATTTCCTGCAAAAACAGCCAGTTCTAACCACGCGAAGGAGGATTACAACTCTGCCTCCAACTAGTCAGTTACAAACACTTCAAGCTACCCTGAAACTTGAATATCACCAACCTTACTCTCTCCTGGAGTAATTCCTCCCCATTCTGGAACACCTTCTCCATAAAAATACATTCCCTCTCATGTGTGTGTCTTTCATCTATGACCAGTCATCACCGGACAGGGGAAGGTTAGGCTGGGAGCTGGGGAGCCACAGAGTATAGGAAAGGACACTCACCAAAAAAGCAAATAAGGGTGCAAGGGCAGCTCAGTAGATGTTGAGGGTACCAAGGAAGGGAGGAGATCACATTTCTGCTCAGCTTTGGTACCACAAAGAGGGTTGTGATACATTCTGGAGGCCGCAGAGGGAAGGTGACAACTGGATTGAGTCTGGATGATCCAGGCAACATGTAGAGGAGATCACTGAGTCCTCCGAGTAAACATTGTAGGATCGGGACAGAGACAATAGGGTTGCCTTTGATGTCCAGAGAACTATGCTGGTCTGTTTGTACGATGTGGTGTCCTCAGAAAGAACCAGAACCAGACAGATGGATGGATGGAATTGAGTGTAGGAATTTTTGGATAAATTAGGACAAAATTTTCTAAGCAGTAGAGCTTTTGGAAAGTGGAATATACGGGCTTGTCCCTGGGCATTCTTCCAGTTTTGAGGCTGGAGGACCATTTCTGGATGCAGGACAGAGGTGATGGTGGTTATGGTGTTAGAGAGGGATTTGGAACAGAAGTTGGACATTGTACTTGATAACCTTTAACATCCTTTCCTTCCTGAGTATTGAGGAATATTGCTTTCTCACTCCAAACTTAGCTCCAACTAATATTTGACATACAATGGAATTTTTGTTGTGTTACGTATACTCCTCTTCTTTGGCTAATGTCTCATCGCTCCTCCTCTTTGGATCCCAAATTCTAGAACTAGTGTTCCCAACTAAGTTCTCTAAGTTCCAGATTCCTAATTTCATCTCACCTAAGAGAAATATGGCTTTTGTGCTTATCATTTCAGTGAAATGGTCCTGGATTTGCTCACAAATGCCTTCCTTGTTGAAAAACTTGAGCATTCTTTGAGTTTTACCATTTACTTTCCTTCTAGCTACCATTTCACTGCGCTGCTCTCAGTCTTTCCTTGAAACCCTTGTTTGCCTTGGCTTCTGGTCTCTGGATCTTCTTGGTCATTTTGGGTGTTTCTTCTTCTGCCATCTGCCCCAAGGTGTTTCTTTGTCACCTTCCCTATTTTGTCTTTCTCTCTTTTTCACTAGAGACACATTACCTGCATTTTTCGTTATTAGACAAATGAAATCCCAGCCCAAACCAATGGATGAAAGGCCATGCACTAAATGACCAATTTATGCAGCTAGATTTTAATTTTTATGGGACTCAGAAATCTGACGGGAAAATTTAACGATGTTTGTATCTTTGAGACTCACTGACATTCAGATATGTTTGTCAGACAGGGGATAGATAGGGGCTTGGAAGAAGCCAGGTTTAAAGGAAGGGCGCAGAAACTTTGTGGCATAAGTAGCATGGTCAGACACAAATTTTAGTATCTGAAAGAAATTGTTGGTCCTGGGTTCAGCATTGTAATTGGAATATAATATTTCTAGACTTTTTACTTCAGCAGTACTTGTAGATGGAAAATGGTTGTATGGCTGTAGAATTCTGGATTTAAAGCACAGATTTCCATTTCTCTGGTTTCTCCATGTCTTAGAGAAGGAAACATGAATATGGAGTCAGGAGGATTTGTTCTCTGTTCCCCATTACTGCTCAGAAGCTATGTGATCTTGGGAAAGTTCTGTATTTATATATTCAACCCAGACAACATCTCAGTTCCAGACTCACATATTGAGTTACGTATTTATGTCTTCTTGGATTTCTCAGCCATCTAGGACTCAAAATATCCTAAACTGAATCCCAAATCTGTTTGCCTGGCTTTTCCTTTGTCTTCCCTTTTCAGTCACTGACATCTACAATTTGTTCTGTTGCCCAGTTCAGAAACTTGGGAGTCATTCTTGACCTCCCCAATTCATCTTGAGTCACCACGTCCAAACCAATAAAATGTGTTTTACATCCAACTCTCAAAATGATCTCAATTTAATGATGAAATTAGCCTTTACATAATCAAAAGTAGAGGATTCACTGTTCTTAAAGTGAAAAATCTTAACTACTTAAGAAACCATTAATGTTTTATTCGCTTGAATGTACATTTTGACTCCTTTAGAGGGACCTTCTATGTCATAGTCCCCTTTGCTCCTCTCAACAACTAATGTGATTTTTTTTTTTTCCAATGTGCATTTGTCTATCTTTATTTTGATTGTTAATAGTACTCCCATCAAGTAATGTCATCAAAATTTGCTATTTTATTAGACCCACTTCATTCTCCACAGCATAGCATCAGTTTCTCTCATTTTTCCTTCTTGAGTTTCACTTTCTCCACTGCTCATCAACACAAATCTTATAGGGATTTTTAGGTAAATTAAGTTATAAAAGAAAGCCTGTAATTTTGATGTGTTAAGCAGCAAGGATGAAGCGATTCCCCGTTCCTGGCTGATGGACATTCTCTTCCTTCCTTCCTGAAAAACAGTTCTAATAAATGGTATACACTTATTTTAAATAGTTGAGTCTGGTCATGCTTGTGCAACAATTTGGCATAGTGTGTAAGATCCTAAGAAGAGTGGAGGTGGCGTACAGGATGTGGACTCAATTCACACATGGCCTGACTTTCAGATCCTCCTTCATATTCCCTTCTGTGGCCTGGAGAGTCCACGACTCCATCCTTGAGCTCAGAAATGCTTTGTCTTTCAGGTAGGGACTATAAACTGTGTTTGACTGTAGTTTTTGCCAGTCTGTTAACCCTCACTGCCTATACCTGAGAAAAATCAAGTCTGTTGTTGTTTAGACTCCATTCTGTGAGGTCCTCAGTCAAATGATCAAGGAGAAATTCCCGTCTTGTTTAGCTAATTTTAAATGACAATAGTATCACTTAGTATAATCGGAATTGGTGACCAGAGATTACCTCCAAACTAGTGGGTTTTTTTCTGCTTTATTCTGAGTGCAGGATGTTCCAAAATATCTAAGAGAGAGATTTGGAAATCTCCAATTTTGGTCAGAAAGTAGTCATGATATTCGTGGAAAAAAGAGGCTTACTAAAAGAGATCAAAATTCTAAATTCTCGAGACAGCCCTGATGACCTAGAGGTTAAAGTTCGGTGCTCTCGTCACTTCGGTGGCCAGGGTTCGGTTCCGGGTCTCAGAATCACACCACTCATCTGTCAGTAGCCATGCCGTCTGTGATGGCAGCTCTTGGAGAAGAAACAGAAGGACTTACAACTAGAATATACATCCATACTCTGGGGCTTTGGGAAGGAAAAAATAAAAAGAGGAAGATTGGCAACAGATGTTAGCTCAGGGTGAATTTTTCCCACGGGGAAAAATACTCTAAGTCCTTTCCTTTACAGATATGTATATGAGAGGTTGAAAAACATCATTAATGAACCTCAAAGCGGGAAAAAAAAGACCCTTAATAGCCTTTTCAGATACACACAAACAACAACAACAAAAAAAACCACCCAAGTCCCCAAAACATTTGTACTTGTTTTCAGACTTAAAAACCAACCTATTACCAGAGTTTCTACGTGGCTCCAGATTTTCTGCAACAAGATTCCAGAAACTCTATTAAATTGCCTCGATATAAGATTAAGCCCCCAAAGCATTCTTATAACTTCTTAGTTCTTTAAAGGAATATACCCTAGAAATAATGGTAAGTAGATGTTGTTCCTTTAGATTAAATACACCAAAGACCTTTCACTAGGTTTACTGTAGTTTATGGAAATTAACTCTCCTGCTGTCCAAAACATAATAGATCAAGAGAGAGAACTCTCTGCTCAGAGTTTGTTTAGGATTATAAAGGGTGAAGGAGGAAAGGAATTGATCATATATTAACGTCAAAACTGAATCTAGAAGGAGGCATCGAATAGATGCTAGTACTAAATACGTGTAACGAGCAATTCCGTGTCAACATCCAAAGTAATCTCTATTTCATAGAGAAAAGGGTTTATTTCGTTCAAAGACAAAACGAAACGTCACCCCAAACAAAAGCATTTTGGAGCATTACACATGTGTTATAAGTTTTTTGAAATAAAATTATGTTCAGAAGATATTCTATCAAAAAATTGTTAAGAAAAATTATTCAATATTTGGAAATAAGTGAAAAAGTGCTGGAAATAACCTAACAGATCCTCCTGGGATTATAATTCCATTAGGGGTGTGTATTTTTGAACAACTTCCCATTGACTAGGCTATTTTAAAACTTTGTACCGGTAGAGGTTAACTTACAGAAAACTGATGTCATTGCAAAAATTGTTTTTTTGAGAGTCATGTGAACCGTTCCCATACATAACAATCAAAGGGACAAGATGCAGTTGACGCAACTGGATGCACTTGATTTTCTGTTTGGTGGGAAATGTTACAGTTTCTTGCCCTTTAGGATATTAGATAGGTTTAGATCTATTTGCAAATTTATTTCAGAGTTCTTTTGACTGATTATATTCATCGTTATTCCTGTGAACTAATCTTAACATCTAACTGGTTTCTTCATTTTTATGAGTTGAATGAAATCATTGACATTTGCTCATTTTATATTTGCATGTATCATGTTTTTAACTTTACAAGTTTATATTATGCTTTATACTTTCTCATAATAAAGGCACGTATGATGAAAGTATGAAATGTGTGGAATTTTTGTTTGTGGTTTGGAGTTTTTTTGCAAGAAACACAGAGTAATAGCAAATGTCTTAGTATGACACAAAATTGTATAAAGTAAACTGTTTTTAGACTAATAATACATTTTTTCTAGTAGAGTTGTAAAATCATAAAGAAAAATTTAATTTTGGCCTGATATAACCAAGCTACAGATCAATAATTGACACGGTATTTGGGCCTCAGATAAGCGTCTCCCCACTGAATGGGACCACTCTGTTGTTAATGTAGTCAAGTTTACCAGTCTTCTATTTAATGGTGGCATTTTATGTGTTTTTCAAAAGAAATTCTTTCCTACAACAAGGTCAGAATGATATTAATCTAAGTTTTAAAAATATTTTAGTTTGCTTGTTTGTCTTTGTAGCTCCAGATGTTCCCAGAGGGTCTGTAACGCAGATGGTATTCAGTAAATATTTGTGGATAAATGAAAGAAATTAACAATTTTCAGCTTTGCTTTCATCACCTACAATTTCTTTTCTTTGCTGAGGAAGATGTTGCTGAGCTAACATCCACGCCAAGTTTCCACTATTTTTGTGTGTGTGGGACACCACCACAGCACAGCCGGTCAGTGGAGTAGGTGCGTGTGGAGTGGAGTGGAGATTCAAGCCTGCAAACCCTGGCTGCCGAGGCAGAGCATGTGGAACTTCAACCACCCCACCATGGGGCCAGGCCCTCATCACCTACAATTCTTAAAAAATTTACTTTTCTTACTAAATTTTTTATCTGGGGCATATCATGAGGCAGGAATGTAATTGCATTTTCCTGATAGGTTTGACCGAGCTTTACAGCTCCACTAATTGACTAGTCTCTCTTTTTCCCACTGATTTCTCACCTATGTCCTTCATATATCAATATTCCTTATACACATGGTCTATTTCTGGGGTCCCTATTTTGCTCCATTGCTCCATTATGTTGATCCCTGCATCAATGTTTCTCTATCTTAACGGCCACAGTCATATAAATAGTTATAATACATGGTGGGTTAAGTCACCATCCTGATTATTTCTCTTCAGAAGTTTCCTGGCAATTCTTGACTTTTTATCCTCTATATAGTTTTTATTCACTTTTTAAAAATTTTATAAAAATATACTGGGCTTTTGGTTGGCATTACATTGACTCTGTTGGGATTTTGATTGATGTTACATCAAATTAGCAGACCAATTTGGGAAGAAGTAATATCTTTACAAAATTATGCCCTAATATTCTTGATCGTGGACTATTTATCCATTTATTTAGGATCTTTTAATGACTCCCAGTGGAATCCCATCTCAAGATTTGGCTTCTAGGTTTTCCGAGTTTAATAAAGAGAAGAGCATGTAAGGCCTTTAATTGCCAAGGCTGGAAGTGAGTTACACTAACATAAATGACTATAAATACTAATATAAGTGACTTAAGTCGTTTCTCTCCTCATACCAGTGATTAGACTTGCACTGCCAAGAAACCACAAGACTTTACTGAAAATTCTTTGACTTTCTGAGAATTAGAACAACTTAGAGTCAACCCACCTGGAGCAGGAGGCAGGCTTTAAAGGCAGTGCCACCTCAAAGGGAGGTATGCTCCCTAGCTTTAGATTTGGCCAGGAAGAACACTGGATGAGGTGAAGCCTTCCAAAATGTGGAACCAGGGTCCATAGAGAACAATGACAACAAAGATTTTTTCCCAGAGAACCTGCACCTCTTAAATAAAATTTCCCCATTCTCACGGTCGTGGCATCTGCCATGCCTGAGCTACTTAGATTCAGAATTTGGTATGCCATGGACCACTGAATTCTGTGTGTCTTCTAGTCTTCTCTTTTTTTGTAGTCTTTGTTGTAGTTGTCTTGTCATCATTTTAAATAGAGTGTGTGTATCAGTGGAAGGAACAGAGATCTTGTCTTTTGGTTTATAGGTCACTGGAGTAAGAGGAAGTCATTGTGAGGAGATGGACTAAGAAAAAGTAATTGTGAAGACTGATTGCCTCGAGATCCTGGATTTTTGAGCTGGAGGTGGTGACTGGAGAAGACTGGCTTGTCCCACCTGGGGAGGGGCAATTTTCCACACATGGGAGGAAGAGTGAAATGCAAATTTTGTAGACTGAGGCAAAAATGGCTAGATAAACTTAAATTCCATTTTTCCTTCCTGGGTTCCTAGGAAGAATACACGTTCCAGCGTTCCTTACGGTTAGTTAGCTAGGGGCCACGTCACTAGTTCTTCCAATGGAATATGGACGAAAATAAGATATGCCACTTTAAGACCTTCCTCCTGAAAGCTCTTGTGACTCATTAGCTTTCCCAAAGCCATTATTGTGCAACTGGAAGTAAAGTACTTAAGGATGGCACAGCCACAAAATGGGAAGGATCAAGACACCTGAGTCACCACCTGGAATCACCATCCTGAGTCTTCCAGGAAAGTCAGCTGACCAGCAATGGAGTATGATGTGAGCAAGAAAAGAACTTTTATTTTCTTGAACCAATGAGATTTTGGAGTTTTTTTGTTTTTTGTTTTTTTTTGTGGCAACTAGTATTAGTTATCCTAATCCATGTACTTTAAATGACCCTTGGAGGAGATTCTAGGCATCCCAGTGAAGGACACAGAAATCCTATCTTATCACCTGGTTGACTCTAGATTCCTGGTGTTCCATTTCCATTTATAAGAATGTTCACATGAATGTGTTAGATCACTTTAATTTACAATTTCTTGTAGGAGTTATCTGTTGGATGAGAGGATGCACAGAGGCTGGCTGGTGGATTTTCCTGGGAGATAATAGGGTTGTTTAGAGCAAACTATGACCTCCCTTGCTAGAAAATTTTCCCTTTTTCACATGTTATTTTCTTTTATTAACCAAATTTTCAGTATTTTCTGCAGCTTTCATAACTGTTTTAGCTGGTTTTCTGTCTCTACAGCCTGAAAAGTGAAAGGAAAACCACAGTGATTTCAAGTTATCAATGATTCAATCATCCTAATAAATTTAATAATAAATGTGAAAAAGGAACTGTAAACTTACTAACAACTCTGGGCAGTAAATATGATTATGTATGTAAGACATCTAGTACAAGGCTTGGTATATACCTATTTCCTTGTATCTCGGACACATATTTTCTTGCACATTTTAATACTTGTGAAATTTGCATGTATTCTACCATCAATTTTTTTTAACTTTTTATTAAGATTATGATAGTTTACAACCTTGTGAAATTTCAGTTGTACATTATTGTTAGTCATGTTGCAGGTGCACCACTTCTCCCTTTGAGCCCTCCCCCCACCCCACCTTTCCCCTGGTAACCACCAATCAGTTCTCTTTGTCTATATGTTAACTTCCACCTATGAGCGGAGTCATACAGAGTTCATCTTTCTCTATCTGGCTTATTTCACTTACCATAATACACTCAAGGTCCATCCATGTTGTTGTCAATGGGATGATTTTATCCTTTTTTATGGTTGAGTAGTATTCCATTGTATATATATATATATATATATACCATATCTTCTTTATCTAATCATCAGTTGATAGGCACTTAGGTTGCTTCCATGTCTTGGCTATTGTAAATAATGCTGCGATGAACATAGGGGTGCATGGGTCTCTTTGAATTGCTGATTTCAAATTCGTTGCATAGATACCCAGTAGTGGGATGGCTGAGTCATAAGGTATTTCTGGTTTTAATTTTTTGAGAAATCTGCATACTGTTTTCCATAGTGGCTGCAACAGTTTGCATTCCCACTCTACCATCAATTTTAATAGGACCTTGTTTATTACCTCACATTGGAACAAGTTGTAAGTTACATGCTTAATGAAGTTAAAAAATATAACCAACACTACGGTATTTTAATAAGCCTTGAAATTGTATTGTGAATCTTGAAATTGTTAAAGTGGTCAAGGTCACCTATAGAGGTTCTAAATAGCAGTTTGGGAATATGATCCTATACATAATTGCCAGGAAATAAAACTTTCTACTTTAATCTTTTAATGATGTCTTATATACTTTTTAAATGATAAAAGGATATCCAAGAATGAGATTGTTCCAAAAGATATAATTTTTTGCAGGCACACAGAAAATACAAGGCATCATAGTTAAGCTGATGGATAACTGAGTAAAAATTAAGCTGTAAGTCACATTCCTGAGTATATTACATTTCGCTACATTATTTTTGGCATGTAACTGAGCCAAGTTAAATGGATCTATTTTTATATGCCTCTCTAGATCCCCTTGACCTCAGCTACTTCTCAGGCCTTTGGCCATTTGCTCACAGGACAGCCCAGATCACCACTGCCGTGACCTCAACTACATTCACCAGCTGGAATAAGGATTGGGCTCCTGCATGATGCCTGCATCATGCCAGCGTGGTGGGAACTGCAGCAGCTTCAGTACATAAGCCTGATCTGAGCAAATCCATCGGGCCTCTGACTGCTTTCACCATTTCTGGAGAAGTGCCACCATTTCTGGAGAGGGGCTGTTTGATAAAACTTGGAAGAGTAGAGGAGTTAATGCCCTTGAGGCAAATTTTGCCCAAGGAGAGAAGAAGCCAGCAGTTATGTTCTTCTCTCCTTATCTCCCTGATAAACTGTTCTGATTGGTGAAGCAACCGATTATGTTTTCTCCTGAAGCTATGGAAAGCTTGGTAATGCATCTTTCCTAGTGTCCATCTCTGCCCTGGGTTTATCATCCCAAATGAAGCGTTAGCACACGAGCTTTGCCTTAGACTCTGCTTTCTGGGGCAGTGGTTTTCAAATTTGTTAGAGCCCAGATTGCTGGGCCCATTTGCAGAATTTCTGGTTCAGTAGGTCTGGGATAGAGCCCAAGAATTGGTATCGCTAACAAGTTCCTAGGTAATGCTGATGCTACTGGTTCACCAGTCAAATTTTAAGAACCAGTGTTCATGGGAATCCAGGGTAAGACGATTAATATCAGTAGTGGTCCTGGAAAACAGTTTTGGATTGTATTTGAAGTTGGATGTTCCACCTGTCTGAAAGGAATAAGGATCCTGTTGTTAGTGATAAACAGGGTGGGAAATAACCCCTGGTGGGTAGCGGCATCACTATTACTAAAACTTCCCCCTGTTTAAATGGGATGAAAAGTGGGTGGACAATAATGCATTGCAAGGAGCTGGCCCCATGGCCCAGCGGTTAAGTTTGCATGCTCTGCTTCAGTGGCCCATGGTTTCGCCAGTTTGGATCCTTGGTGTGGACCTAGCACCACTCATCAAGCCACGCTGAGGCAGTATCCCACAAGCAGAACTACAGGGATCTACAACTAGAATACACAACTATGTACTGGGGGGCTTTGTGGAGAAGAAGAAGAAGAAAAATAGATTTGCATCAGATGTTAACTCAGGGCCAATCTTTAAAAATAATAATAACAATAATGCATTACAAGATAAAGTGGCTGCTACTCCAGCCTAGCATGAGGCAATGATAATTAAAAGGATTGTGGTGTGGAGTTGCTAATAGAAATGATAGTTTTGAAAAGAGAAAATGATAGGCTCAAGGCAACTAATGACCAAGCTAAGACATGTTCTGAAAGCCAGAAGACTTCTCTGGCAGATGTAAGGGAGACCCTTCTGCAGCTACAGACATTGTGCTGAGATTAAGGTTTAGGATCTAATTATAAAGCTGGAAGGGTGGAAAGGAGACTAAATGTACAGGCTCCATGGGCATCTTATGTCAAAGCCAAGACCTTGATAGGGAAAATGCTGGACCCTCTGATCTGGGATGGGACACTTGGAGGGAAGAGTCTGAGAATTCTAAAGCCCCAGGTTCCTCTAAACTATGTATTCTAGTCAGTAGAAGCAGATGATGGCAGGGCTTTTGTCCAGAATCCTAAAAGGTTGCATGGTGATTAACCTATTGGGGCCCATCAAAGCCTCCAAAAGTATTCCCATCTGCCACTGATACTTCAAGCACCATTGTATCTGATGGATCAGATGGCCCACATGGCAGAGCAGCTTGCACAATAGCCTAGACACGTTACAGAGCATTATCCTATTCTGGGCTCCCCTCAAAACTAAGCCTCTTTGTGAGTCTTCAGTAAATGAGCCAAAGCAACACACCAAAATAAGGAATTTCTTGCCTCCAAAATCCACAGAGACACACTAGGCATTGTGCTTCTTTCTTGGTTGCAGGAGAGACAAGAGGCAACAACTTATCCTTCACCTTAGAAGGGACTTTTGGGTATGCCCCACACCATTGGGCCCCTAGAAATTTCACTGAGGTAGAAGAGCTTTGAATTGTGCTTGGATTTATTTCCCACTCTCTGACACACAAATGTCTTACCAATAAGTCTAGAGCAGTTGCTACTTCTTGCTCAGCAAGTCCAATCAGCATGATTGTATCAATTACGTATTATACAATCATGTATGATTGTGCCAATCATGTTACATCAATGTAACACATTAGTGTGATATCTTCTGGAAGGGAAAGGTAAGAATAAAGGGGCAACAAAGTCAGCAGAATGAGGGAAATAATAAAAATCAGAACAGAAATAAATGAAATAGAGACTTTAAAAAAGTAGAAAGGACTAATGAAACTAAGAGCTGATTCTTTGAGAAGACAAACAAAATTGACAAACTCTTAGCCAGACTAGCCTAGAAAAAAAGAAGTTTCAAATAAATAAAATTAGAAATGAAAAAGGAGAAATTACAACAGATATCAGAAATACAAAGTACTGTAAGAGAATACTATGAAAAACTATATGCCCACAAATTGGATAACCTACAAGAAATGGATAAATTCTTAGACTCATACAACCTCCCAAAATTGAATCAAGAAGAAATAGAGAATCTGAGTAGACCAATCGCAAGTAAGGAGATTGAAACAGTAATTAAAAACCTCTCCAAAACCAAAAGTCCAGGACCAGATGGCGTCTCTGGAGAATTCTAGCAAACATTCAAAGAAGATTTAATACCTATCCTTCTCAAACTATTCTGAAAAATTGAAGAAGATAGGATGCTCCCTAACTCATTCTATCAGGACAACATTACCTGATACCAAAACCAGCAAGGACAACACAAAGAAGGAAAATTACAGGCCAATATTGTTGATGAACATAGTTGCAAAAATCTTCAACAAAATATTGGTAAACTGAATACAACAATGCATTAAAAGGATCATACCCCATGATCAAGTAGGATTTATTCCAGGGATGCAGGGGTGGTTCAACACCCACAAATCAATCAATGTGATACAACAGATTAACAAAATGAGGAATAAGAATCACATGATCATCTCAATAGATGCTGAATAAACATTTGACAAGATCCAACATCCATTTATGATAAAAGCTCTCAATAAAACGGATATAGAAGGAAAGTACCTCAAAATAATAAAGGTCATATATGACAAACCTACAGCCAACATCATACTTAATGATGAAAAACTGAAAGCCATCCCTGTGAGAATAGGAACAAGACAAGGGTGCCCATTCTTGCCACTCTTATTCAACGTAGTACTGGAAATTTTGGCCAGAGCAATTGGGCAAGAAAAAGAAATAAAAGGAATCCAAATTGGAAAGGAAGAAGTGAAACTCTCACTGTTTGCAGATGACATGATTCTATATACAGGAAACCCTAAAGAGTCCATCAGAAAACTATTAGAAATAATCAACTAGATATTCTATGCTTATGGGTCAGAAGAACAAACATAGTTAAAATGTCCACACTACCTAAAGCAATCTACAGATTCATTGCAATTCCAATCATAATCCCAATGACATTCTTCACAGAAATAGAACAAAGAATCCTAATATTTATATGGAACAACAAAAGACCCCGAATAGCCAAAGCAATCCAGAGAAAAAAGAAGAAAGCTGGAGGTATCACAGTCTCTGACTTCAAAATATACTACAAAGCTAGGGTAATAAGAACAGCACAGTACTGGCACAAAACCAGTCACACAGATCAATGTGTACTTGCAGAATCAAAAGCCCAGAAATAAAACCACATATCTGCAGATAGCTAATCCTCGACAAAGGAGCCAAGGCCATACAATTGAGAAAGGAAAATCTGTTCAATAAATGGTGTTGGGAAAACTGAACAGCCGCATGCAAAAGAATGAAAGTAGACCATTACCTTTCACTACACACAAAAAATTAACTCAAAATGGATTAAAGACTTGAAGGTAAGACGTGAAACCATAAAACTTCTAGAAGAAAATATAGGCAGTATACTCTTTGACATCAGTCTTAGAAAGATCTTTTCCAATACCATTTCTACTCAGGCAAAGGAAACAAAAGAAAAAATAAACAAATGGGACTTCATCAGACTAAAGTGCTTCTGCAAGGCAATGGAAATGATGAGCAAAATGAAAAGATAACCCACCAATTGGGAGAAAATATTTGCAAATCATATATCTGACAAGGGGTTAATTTCCAAAATATGTAAAGAACTCATAAAACTCAACAACAAAAAAAACAACCTGATCAAAAAACAGGCAAAGGAAATGAACAGATGTTTTTCCAAAGAAAATATTCAGATGGCCAACAGGCACATGAAAAAATGCTCATCATCACTAATCATCAGGGAAATGCAAATCAAGACTACAATGAGATATCACCTCACACTTGTTAGAATGACTATAATCACCAAGGTAAAAAACAACAAATCTTGGAGAGGATGTGAAGAAAGGAGAACCCTCATACACTGCTGGAGGGAACCCAAACCAGTGCAGCCACTATGGAAAACAGCATGGATATTTCTCAAAAAATTAAAAATAGAAATACCATATGAGTCAGCCATCCCACTACTGGGTACTTATCCAAACAACTTAAAATCAATGATCCGAAGAGGCTTATGCATCCCTACGTTTATTGCAGCATTATTCACAGTAGCCAAGAAGTGGAAACAACCCAAGTGCCCATCAATGGATGATTGGATAAAGAAGATGTGGTATATATATACAATGGAATTCTATTGCGTCATAAAAAAGGTGAAATCTACCCATTTGCAACACCGTGGATGGACCTTGAGGGTATGACGTTAAGCAGAGTAAACCAGACAGAGAAAGACAAATACTGCATGATTTCACTTATATATGGAAGATAAACAAACACATGGACAAAGAGAACAGATTAGTGGTTACCAGAGGGGAAGAGGGTTTAGGGGTAGGCACAAGGGGTAAAGGGGCACATATATATAGTGACTGACAAATAATAACGTACAACTGAAATTTCACAATGTTATAAACTATCATGACCTCAATAAAATAAAAAAAATACTAAACAGAAGAAGTCCTCTACCAAAGAGATTGAAATTATAAAAGAGACCCAGACAAAAGTTCTGGAGCTGAAAAATTCAATGAATGAGACAGAGAATGCAATAGAGAGCATGGGCATTAGGGCAGACAATATGGAACAAAGAAAAAATGACTTGGAGGATAAGAATATGCAAATAATACAGTTAAGAGAGGATTGGGAACTAAGATTTTTAAAAGTTGAAAAGCCTACAAGAGCTATTGGAATTGTTGAAAGTGAAGGAGAAATAAAAGCTTTCCCACACAAACAAAAGCTGAGGGAGTTCACCACCACTAGACTTGCCTTGCAACAAATGCTGAAAGGAGTTCTTCAAGCTGAACTGAAAAGACATGAATAATGGACATCAAGACATCTAAAAGTACACACATGCTGGAAAAGTGAAGAATAGACACTCAAAATTAGAAAACTGTAACTCTGTATTAAAATGGTGTATTAACTACTTAACTATAATATAAAGGTTAAGGGAAAAGCGTATTAAAATAACTATAGTTACTATAATTTGTTAATGAATACACAACACAAAAAGAGGGAAATTGTGACATCAACAATATAAAAGGGGGGCCGGCCCTGTGGCTGATTGGTTAAGTTTGTGCACTCCACTTTGGCAATCCAGGGTTTCACTGGTTCGGATCCTGGGCAAGGACATGGCACCACTCATCAAGCCATGCTGAGGTGGCGTCCCACATGCCACAACTAGAAGGATCCACAACTAGAATATACAACTATGTATTGGGGGGCTTTGGGGAGAAGAAGGAAAAATAATAAGAAAAATAAAATCTTTTAAAAAATATAAAAGGAGAAGTAAAAGAGTGGAGTCTTTATAGGCAAACAAAGATAAGTTGCTATCAGCATAAAATGGACAGTTTTATCTATGAGATGTTTTGTGTAAGCGTCATGGTAACCACAAAGCAAAAATCTAGAGTAGCTTCTTGAAACATAAAAAAGAGAGGGAGGGGACAGAGCATACCACCACGGAAAACAACCAGTTTTCAAAGTAGGCAGAAGTAGAGAGGAAAAGAAACAATGGAAATACAAAACAAAACAAAAAAACCCAAAAACCAGAAAGCAATCAATAGACGGCAGTAGTAAGTCCTTGCATATCAATAATGACTCTAAATGTAAGTTCACCAATCAAAAGGTACATAGTGGTTAAATGGATGAGAAAACAAGACCCAACTATATGTTGCCTACAAGAGACTCACTTCAGCTCTAAAGACTCAAAGTGAACAGATGGAAGAAGATATGCCATGCAGGTAGAAATCAAAAGAAAGTGAAAATAGCTATATTTATATCGGACAAAATAAGACTTTAAGCCAAAAATAGTATCAAGAGACAAAAAGATCATTATGTAATGATAAAGGGGTCAATACATCAAGAAGATAGAACTATTGTAAATATATATGCACCCAACATTGGAGCACCTAAATATATTAAGCAAATTCTAACAGATCTGAAGAGAAAAATAGACAATATAATAGTAAGGGACTTCAATACCCTACTATCAGCAAGGGACAGATCATCCAGACAGAAAATCAACAAGGAAATATTGGACTTGAAGCATACTTTAGACCAAATGGATTCAACAAACATACGTAGAACTTTGCATCCAACAACAGCAGAATGCACATTCTTTGTAAGTGCACGTGGAACATTCTCCAGGAGAGATCATATAATAGGACATAAAACAAGTGTTAGCAATTTCAAGAAGATTGAAACCATACCAACTGTCTTTTCTGACCATAATGGTATGAAACCAGAAATCAAAAACAAGAATAAATCTGGAAAAACTACAAACATGTGGAAACTAAACAACACACGTCTGAACAACCAAAGGATCAAAGAAGAAATCACAAGAGAAATTTTTAAAAGTCTTGAAACAAATGAAATGGAAACACAAATCCTATGGAATGCTGGAAAAACGGTTCTGGAAGGAAAGTTTATAGTAATAAATGCATACATTAAGAAGTGAGAAAGATCTCAAATGAACAACCTAACTTTACACTTCAAGGAACCAGAAAAACAAGAACAAACTAAGCATAAAGTTAGTAAAAGGAAGAAAATATTAAACATCAGAGCAGAGATAAATGAAATAGAGGCCACAGAAACAACAGACAGGATTAACGAAACCAAGAGCTGGTTTTTCCAAAAACAAAAACAAAAAAGAAAAATTTTTAGCTAGACTAACAAAGAAAAAAAAGAGCGAAGACTCAAATAAATAAAACTATAAATGAAAGCAGAGATATTACAAGTGATACTACAGAAATACATAGGATCATAAAAGACAACTATGAACAATTATATGCCAACAAATTAGATAACCTAGAAGAAATGGATAAATTCCTACAAACACACAACCTACCAAGACTGAATCAGGAAGAAACAGAAAATCTGCATAGAGAAATAATGAATAAAGAGGTTGACTCAATAATCAGAAACCTCCCAACAGAAAAAAACAGACAGCCATACTGGCAAATTCTACCAAACACTTAAAGAAGAATTAATGCCAATCATTCTCAAGCTTCTAAAAAATTGAAGAGGAGACAACACTTCCAAACTCATTTTACAAGGCCAGCATTACCCTGATAGCAAAACCAGGTAAGGACACCACAAGAAAGGAAAACTATAGACCAATATCTCTGATGAATATAGAGGCAAAACTTCTCAACAAAATACTAGCAAACTGAATTCAGCAGCACATTAAAAGAATCATTCACCATAATCAAGTGGGATTTATCTCTGGGATTCAAGGGTGGTTCAATATATGCAAATCAATAAATGTAATACATCACATTAATAGAATGAAAGATAAAAATCACATAATCATTGCAATAGATGCAGAAAAAGCATTTGACAAAATACAACATCCTTTCATGAGAAAAAACTCTCAACAGACTGGTTATTAAAAAAACCATATCTCAACATAATAAATGCCATATACAACAAACCCAGGGAGAACATATTCGATGGTGAAAAACTGAAGGCTTTCCTTCCAAGATCAGGAACAAAAAAGGGATGCCCACTCTCACAACTCTTATTTAGTATAGAACTGGAAGTTCTAGCCAGAGAAATTAGATAAGACAAGGAATAAAAATCATCCAAATCAGAAAGGAAGAAGTAAAATTGTTGTTATTTGCAGATGATATTAGTTTGTATATAGAAATTTCCAAAGATTCAGCCAAAAAAGGTTGGAATTAATAAAAAAATAAGGTAAAGTTCCAGGATATAAAAATCAACATACAGAAATCAGTTGCATTTCTATACACTAATAGTGAAACATCTGAAAAAGAAATAAAGAAAATTATCTTATTCACAATAGCACCAAAACAATAAAATATCTAGGAATAAATTTAACCAAAGAAGTAAAATATCTGTACAATGAAAACTACAAGTCTTTGATGAAAGAAATCAAAGAAGATATAAACAAATGGAAAGATATCCCGTGCTCATGGATTGGAAGAATTAATATCGCTAAAATGTCCATACTACCCAAAACCATCTATAGATTCAATGCAATCCCTATCAAAATGCCAGTGGCATTCTTCACAGAAATAGAAAAAACAATCCTAAAATTTGTATCGCACCACGAAAGATCCCAAATAGCCAAAGCAATTCTGAGAAGGAAGAACAGTCCAGAGGCATCACACATCCTGATTTCCAACTATACTGCAAAGCTATAGCAATCAAAATAGTATGGTACTGGCATAAAAGTAGACACATAGACCAATGGAACAGAATCAAGAGCCCAGAATTAAAACTCTGCATATACAGTCAACTAATATTTGACAAGGGAGCCAAGAACACCCATTGGGGAAAGGATAGTCTCTCAACAAATGGTGTTGGGAAAGCTGGATAAACACATGCAGAAGAATGAAATTCCACCCCTATCTTACACCACTCACAAAAATTAACTCAAAATGGATCAAAGACCTAAACATAAGACCTAATGCCATGAAACTCCTAGAAGAAAACATAGAGAAGAACCTCCTCGAATTAGTCATGGCAATGATTTTTGGATATAACACCAAAAGCACAAACAAAAGCAAAAATTAACAAGTGGGACTACATCAAACTTAAAAGCTTCTACACAGCAAAAGAAACAATCGACAAAATGAAAAGACAGCCTACAGAATGGGAGAGAATTTTTGCAAACCATATATCAGATAAAGAGTTAATATCCAAAATATATAAAGAACACATGCAACTCAATGGCAAGAAAATTGATCTAATTAAAAAATAGAAGAATAAATTAGACACTTTCCCAAAGAAGATTTTAAAATGAAAAGATGCTTGACAACATTAATCATCAGAGAAATTCAAATCAAAACCACAATGAGATGTCACCTCACACCTTTTCAAATGGTTATCATCAAGAGGACAAGACCTAACAAGTGTGAAGACGTGGAGAAAAGGGAACTCTGCGCACTGTTGGCGGGAATGTGAACTGGTCCAGCCCTTATGGAAAACAGTATGGCAGTTCCTCAAAAAGTTAAAAATAGAGCTACCATATGATCCAACAATTCCGCTTCTGGGTATACCTCTGAAGAAAATGAAAATAAATTATCAAAGAGATGTCTGCACCCCCATGTTCATTGCAGCATTATTCACAATAGCCAAGATACAGAAACAACCTAAGTGTCCATCAGGGGATGAATGGATAAAGTAGATGTGGTATATACATGCAATGGACTATTTTTCAGCCATAAAAAAGAAGGAAATCCTGCCTTTTGTGACAACATAGACGGACCTTGAGGGCTTTATACTAAGGGAAACAATTCAGACAGAGCAAGACAAATACTATATGTTCTCACTTATATGTGAAATCTAAAATCATTGAACTCAAAGAAAGAGAGAGTAGAATGGTGGTTGCCAGGGAGTTGGAGGTGGGAGAAATGGGAAGATGTCGATCAAAGGATATAAACTTCCAGCTCTAAGATGAATAAATAAGTTCTGGGAGACTAATGTACAACATGGTGACTATAATTAACAATACTGTATTATATACTTGAAAGGTGTTAATAAAGTAGTTCTTAAATGTTATCATCACACAAAAAAAGTAATTACGTGAGAAGAGGGACAAAATCTTTTCATAATGTGTACATGTATCAAATCGTCACGTTGTGTACCTTAAACTTACACGTGTTATATGTCATTAATATCTCAATAAGACTAGGGGAAAAAAGATTTTGATTTTAACAATTCTTTTTATATTAGACATTGTACTGACCATTAGTTTAGTCATTTAGCATTTAAAAAATCCTTTGTGGTACACTCATTATAAGTTATGGGATATATCTCACACATATATCTGGGTCACAGATATATCACAATATCACATTTATATTTATACATTATATTTTTTATATATAACATGTAACAAGGAAAAAGAGGTTGTCCTTCTCCTTGAGGAACTCAGTCTACTGGGTGAGATGCCTGGTAAACTGAAAGTAACAAATTGAGAGAAAGCCAGGGAAGGCTTCCAGGAGTGTGGGTCCTTTCCATAACATCATACTTTGATGATGTTTGTGCCTTCTCTTCTCTTTTTTTGCATTCCCTTGCAGTTCCTGTATTGGGGTTTGTAACACTGTATACTCAATGTCACTGGCAAATAGACTGGTGTTATGAATGGATAGAATTTATAACTCTCTGGTACATTGATGACAATGCATCTTCCTGTCTCCACGCCAGACCAATACCAGACATAGTGTTATTGCCTCCTGGATCCACTGCCCTCTCCTTCTTAGGGACGACAGAATTCCAGCTCTTGGTCATGCTCCATGTAGTTCTGCTCCAGGTAAGCCCATCTAGTCAGAACTCACAGGACAGAAAAAGGGAAACTTGAATGAGATCCCATCCATGGAAGCTCTGGCAGTTATCTGTCCAAAGCCTGCCATGCTTCACTTCTTTCCAGTCTGTGCCAGCACTTGAGTAAAGAATGCTGTAGCCTGACCTCCAGAATTTCCTGAATGCTAAGTCCTGTTATACCTTCAGATGAGGCCTGTTTTTCTTATCTACTAGGATGTGGTAAACAAATTAGAAAATATCTACAGAACTCTCATGTGGGGGAGAGAACACACTTTTCTGTACCCTTCCAGCCATGACAGTCTTAGATTTTTCTGATAATTTTTTTAAACAAGAACCTGCGCAAAGTCATGCTCAGAATTCTTAAATTACTGATTATTAGAGCCTGAGCAGTCTTCCAGAAATGTGCCATCCTCTTTTCCCAGTCAGTGATTCTTTCCAGAATATATTCTCCTCACATTAACTCCTATAAGTAGTATGTAGTTGATCTTCATTATTTGTGGATTCTGTATTTGGGAATTCACCTCCTTGCTAAATTTACTTGTGATCTCAAAACCAGTACTCATGGCACTTTCATGGTCATTCTTGGACGTGTACAGAACAGTGAAGAATTTGAGTCACTGGACGCACATGTTCCAAGTTGAGGTTAAACAAGACAACACTCTAACTTCTTGTTTCAGTCCTCATACTGTAAATTGCCCTTTTCACAGCATAATTACTGCCACACTTTTCACATTTTTGTGCTTTTTATTGGTGATTATTATTCTAAATGGTTCACAAACATAGTACTGAAGTTCTTTCTAGTATTCCTAAGTGCAAGAAGGCTGTGATGTGCCTTACAGGTAAAATAAATGTTGGATAAATTTTGTTCAGACATGAGATATAATGCTGTTGGCTATGACTTCAATATTAATGAATCAACAATGTATATCAAACAAGGTGTTCTTAACAGAAGCATAACAAAACAAAGTTATGTATTGATCAGTTGACAAAAATGTGGTGATCAGAAGCTTGAAGTAACCTAATCCTATATTTCCCCTAGGAGCTGCTTCAGTATTTGCTAATTCAGTGTTTGTGGTGACTTTTAGAACATAACTACCACAAATGAGAATCAACTGTGTTTAGACTATATTTTTTACAAAAAAAGGTGAAATATACCACAAATGTTGCTCATCAAGTTGAATTTTTAATTTAATGTATGGAAGATATCCTTCCCTGAGAAATATGTGTATTTTCTTTATTATTTATAACGGCTGGATATTATACCATTGTAGGAATAAACCAAAACTGCTATTTCATAGCCCAAGTTACCAGCTATTTGATTCATTTTCAAATTTTCAGTATCACCTAAACTCAGCAAAGAACATTCCTATACATGTATCTTTGTATGTTGGGACAAATTTCCTTGTAGGAATGTTTCCTAGAATTCCAATTGCTAGATAAAATAGTAAATACATAAATGCACAACTGTTTCTTTTCATATCTTCCTTTTCTCCATGCCTTTTGATTTATTACTGACAGAATTCACCTTCCTCCTGTGGTTTTTTTAAATCCCAATTTTAATTCCAGATATAAATATGAACATTCCAGTTTGTACTCATGGGCTTGTCTGGGCCTTACCTAAGCTTTGACAGAGTAGACAAGAGAGGGACATATATGAGAGACAGCTGCAAAAGCAATTAATGGGGCAAATTAACTCTTGAATTATAGAGGAATAAAGGAAGGAAACATTCTGCATGATTCTGAGATTTCAAAACATTTTGAGATACCGTGATTTGGAATTATCCCCATGGAGAGTATGAGAGGAAGCATGAAGGCCTTAAGTTACAAAGTAGAAAAAAGGCAGAAAAACTTAGAGATAGAACAAGAAGGAAATGATCAGATCAGTAGGAGGAGAACTAATGTGGAAATTGATCTGAAATCAGCATGTATTGAATACCTATTACTGTATTTCCTCAATTCTCAAGCGCCCTTAGTTATAAGACGCAAGTAAGTTTTATAATAGATTTTCTGAGGATAAGAAGAAACAACATATTACACATAGATAATTTTTGATAACTTGCAAAAGCACATAATACTACATATCCATAATACTATATATTACCTCCTTCTTTAGTATTACAAAATTTGAGGCTCAGTTGTCTTCATACATGAAAATAAACTCATGATTCAGAGTCATTGAGGACACGTGGGGCTTAATCCCACAGAGGACCCTCTGAGAAACCACAAGGAAATGACTCAAAATTGTCATAATGGGAGAGGAGTAGTTTGAGGCATTTATTCATTCACATTCTTTATTGTCTGAGGGTTAATTGTCCCTAGGGTTAGAGGTTAAATAAATAAATAAATAAAGGTTAAATGTCCCTTTATTGTCCTTAGGGTTAATACCCCACATTTCCAGGTAATAGCTACACACAGGTCATCAAACTCTCATGATTCCAGAGAAGGTCACTAAGCAGAGTACAACAGAGACAGACAAGTGCTTGAGGTGGAGAGGCATCTGCCTACTGAGAACAGTCTGCAGACAAACTCCCATAGGTTTATGGGGAATGGGACAGGGCATACAAAACACCTGCTGGGCATAAGCAATAGTCCACCCCTTGCACTGTCCAAGTTCACTCCTGGCCTAGTTTAAGTCTACCTTGTTACTGATGCTTCAAGTTTGTGGCAGGTCACAGTCTCTGAAATGAAGTAAAATATATGGTTATGAGAACAAGCAGTAGTCCGCTCTGTGGCAGCTGGTCCCAAGGTCATAACTGATACTTATCATCTATTTCCTCTCACATCCTTTCTAGTTATTCTCACCAACACTTCTGCTGACCTAGGTTCCAGACCATGATCCTTGAAGAGTCTGAGCCCTTGGTTTCCTTGCTTTTGTCAGGATATTGTTGAAATTGTTTGTTTATTATTATCACCAGTTATGGGAGTAGGAAGCATCTCTCCTGGAATTCTTTAAATTCCAGACCCATACCTCCATCCTTTTACGTAGCAGCAATGCCACTCCTCAAGATTATAATAGTCACTTACCTGTATCACTATAGAAATATCTTTCTTTACTGGCTACTCTTCTGGCATGAGGATCCCAGCATGACAAGAGGACAACCATAATTTTAAGTTTGGCAGAATCCTGTCTATGCCTCTGGTGGAGGTGCCTTTTAACTTTCATATGCTTTTGTTTTCCTGTTTAGCATCCTTTTATTTCAACTTGACAAACTCTGTTTTGTATTTCTTGTAAGATAGATCTAAGGGCAACGAACTCCCTCAACTTTTGTCTGGCTGGAAAAGTTTTTTATTTTTCCTTCATTTTTGAAGGACAATTTTTCTAGGGAAAGTATGCTTGGTTGGCAGTTTTTTTCTTTCAGTACATTGAATATATTATCCCACTCCCTTCTGACCTATAATCTTTCTGTTGAGAAATCCAATGATGGGCTTATAGGTCTTATAGGTGTTCCCTTGTACGTGATGAGTCACTTTTCGCTTGCTGCTTTAAAATTTTTCTTTGTCTTTGATTTTTGACAATTTGGGTATGTGTCTCAGCCTCGTTTTCTTTGAGTTTATCTTATTTGGGCTCCGTTTGGCTTTCTGGACATGGATGCCCATTTCCTTTCTCAGAGTTTGAGAGTCTTTCAGCAATTATTCTCTTGAATAAGCTTTTGTCCCTTTCTCTCACTCTTCTCTTTCTGGGACTCCCGTAATACATAAAGTAGTTCTGTGGATGGTGCCCCATAGGCTTTTCTTCATTCTTTTTAATTCTTTCTTCTTTTTTGCTCCTTTGATGGCATAATTTCCAATGACCTGTCTTAGAGTTAACTGCTCCTTTCTTCTGTTTGATATAGTTTGATCTTGAACCCCCCTAGTAAATTTTTCAGTTCAGCTCTTGTATTCCTTAGCTCCATGATTCTTTTTTTTTTTTTTTTTTTTTGGTGCTTTAATATTATCTATTCCTTTGTTGAAATTCTCACTTTGCATTTTTTCCCTAACCTCACTGAGCATCTTCATGATGGTTATTTTGAATTGTCTCTGAGACAAATCATGTATTTCCAGTTAATTGAAGTCAATTTCTGAATATTTTTCTTGTTTCTTTGTTTGGAAAATATTTCCTTGTTTCTTCACTTTCTTTGACTCTTTGTTTTGGTATCTGTGCATTAACAAAACAGCCATCTCTCCTGGTCTTCGTGAACTAGCTTCTTACAAAGAACCCTTCTCAGCCTGCCCAGAGATTCTGTGTACCCCTCAAACTTTTGTGCTACAAAGCTACCATCTATGTTCTTTATGGTCCCCAGTTGTCTGGATTATACTGGGTCCCATCAGTACTCCAAGGCAGGGAAGACAGAAGCCAGGCCCTTGGGTAGCCCCCGAAAATTTTGGAACATTCTACATGTGATCCAACTCTTTCCTTTCCAAGGGAGAAGCTGAGAGCTGGTGTTTCTGGCTTGCTCACTCTGTGATGAGCCGGCTGTGGTGCTGTGGCTAGTGCTAGCTTGCTAGTTCAAATCATGTCTTTGTTCTCAATGGCCTCCAGGTGTCTAGAGTATTCTGGAGCCTGTCAGTGCTCCAAAACACATAAGACAGAAGCCAGTGCCTTGGGTAGTCCCCCCAAAAATCAGAACATTGGACGCATGGTCCAGTCCTTTCCTTCCCTCCCCAGAGAAAATCTGGGAATTGGGGGTTTCCTCTTGATTGTGTGGTACTGTGCCAGTGGTAAGACTTTTGGTGAGAGGGTATCTTGAATTTTCCTACCAGCTTCAATGTGACTGGTTTCATGCTTTCGTGGGATGCAGGAGTTTCTAAACTAGTTTATGGATTTCTCACAAAGGGAATTGGTCTGTGTTTTGTTGTTGAAATTGATGTATCTTTAGGGGGAAGGAGGGTCCAGTGCTCGCTCCCTATTCTTCCATCTTCCTGATGTCATCCCTCCTATATACCAAATGTCTTTTGAAAAGAAAAAAATACATGAATATAAACTAAAAATGCTATTCCACAAGAACACATACAAACAAAAATCTGCACATTAAATGCGTTAGAGAGATTTTTTTTTTTTTTTGTAGTGAGCAAAGAGATTGAAGTGTAGTAGAGGTAAAGTGAGAATAAAGAAGTAATTATTATAAGAGAAGAAGTTAGCTGGACTAGTTAAAATAATATTCTATGACATGTGAAGCATGGTTAATTCAACCCTTTGCATGTAGAAATTAAAAATAAAAGATAGAATAAAATAAAATGGGGATAAAACATCCATAGCAGAGTAAAATGTGATATTACATGTAGATGACTAATTATATAACTCAGTAGATTATAAGTGCACAATAATGGATAGCATTGTTACTCTACACTTTTCCTATGGATTCCCTCTTTCCTTTTATTTATGTTAACAATCTATCATCCATAATTCAGGTCTTTGTAATGACCAGGCCCAAAGTATTTTCTTTTTACCCTCAATCTCTAGTCTCTTCCTGATCAATCAATTTTGCATATATTTGTTAAAGTGGTCTTTCTAAGTAAAAAAAAAAACCCAACATGGCCATCTCAGAGAGATGCTAATATTTTCATCATCCATAGGATTAGATCTAAAATCTCCAGACTGGAATTCACAGTGCATACACATCCCCATTTACATCCCTAGCCACTCACCTATATATTTTATGCCTATACTTACAAAAAGAAAGAATATCTCTTAAATGTATAAACAGCCAGGCAGATACATTTCCTATTCAGGCTCTACTCCTCACTAGCTGTGTGACTACAGGAAAGTTAATTTCCTCTCTGAATTTCCTTGTCCTTATACAGCAGTCGTACTACACAACTCTATAGGGCAGTAGTGAAGACTGAATCATTTCTGTTATGTGGTATTTAAGTATAGACTATCTACAGTAGAGCTGATGTAAATATTACTTGATTCCCCCCACAATTATTGAGGTATAACTGGCAAATAAAAATTGTATATATTTAAGGTGCATGCCTTGATGTTTTGATATATGTATACAGTGAGATAATTGCCACAGTCATGCTAATTAACGTATCCATATCTCACATAGTTACCATTTTCTTTTCTCTTTCAAAAATTTTCCAACTATATTGAGATATAATTGACATATAACATTGTGTAAGTTTAAGATGTACGATGTGATGATTTGATACACATATATTGTGAAATGTTTACCACAATAAGGTTAGTTAGCACATCCTTCACCTCACATAAGTACCATTTTGTTGTTATAATGGGAACATTAAAGCTCTGCTCTCCTAGCAAATTTCAAGTATGCAATACAGTATTGTTAACTATAGTCACTGTACTGTACACTAGATCCCCAGAACTTATTCGCATTATAATTGAAAGTTCGTACCCTTTGACCGACATCTTCCCATTTCCCCCACCCCTCAGCCCCTGGCAACCACTATTCTACTCTCTGTTTCTATGAGTCTGGCTTTTTTAGATTTTACATATTAGTGAGGTCCTACAGTATTTGTCTTTCTCTGTCTGATTTATTTCACTTATCATAATATATCCAAGGTCCTCCCATGTTGTTGCAAATGGCAGGATTTCCTTCACTCTTTTTATAACAGAATAATATTCTGTTGTAAATATATATACAGTATATTTTATTTACCCATTCATCTGTCTGTGGACAGTTAGGTTGTTTCCATTCCCACTAACAATGAAGGGTTGCCTTTTCTCCACATCCTCATCAACATTTATCATCTCTTTTTTAAAATAGTAGCCATTCCAAAAAGTTTCAGGTGACGTCTCATAGAGGTTTTGATTTGCATTTCCCTATTGATTAGTGATGTTGAACACCTCTTCATATAACTGTTGGCCATTTGTATGTATTCTTTTAAAAAATGACTATTAAAGTCCTTTGTCATTTTCAAATTGGGTTATTTGGTTTTTTTGCTGTTGAGTCATATGAGTTCCTTTTATATTATGGATTTTAACTCCTTATAGATAGATGTTTTGCAAATACGTAGTCCCATTCTTCAGGTTGCCTCTTCACTCTGTTGATTGTTTCCCTTGCTGTGTACAGGTTTTTCAGTTTGCTGCAATCCCATTTGTCTATTTTTGTTTGTGTTGACTGTGGTTTTGGTGTCACATCCAAAAAATCATCGCCAAACCAATGTCAAGAGCTTTCCCCCTATATTTTCTTCTAATAATTTTGTGGTTTCAGGTCTTACATTTAAGTCTTTAATTAATTTTGAATTGATTTTTGTATATGATGTGAGATAAGAGTCCAATTTCACTATTCTGCATGTGAATACCCAGTTTTCCCACCATCATTTTTATGGAAGATATTATCTTTTCCCTTTGTGTGTTCCTGGCACTCTTGTTAAAGATCAGTTGATCGCACATGTGTGGGTTTGTTTCCTAGCTCTATTCTGTCCCATTGGTCTAGATGTCTGTTTTTATGCCAGGATCAGTTCTGCAGCTTTGTAATATATTATTAAATCAGGAAGTGTGATGTCTACAGCTTTGTTCTTGCTCAAAATTGCTCTGGCTATATGGGGTCTTTTGTGGTTCCATGTGAATGTAGGAGTTTTTTCTACATCTATGAAAAATGTCATTGGGATTTTGAAAGGGATTGCTTTGAATCTGTTTATCACTGTGAATGGTATGAACATTTTAACAATATTAATTCTCCCAATCCATGCACACACCATGTCTTTCTATATATCAGTGTCTTATTTAATTTCCTTCATTAATGTGTGATAATTTTTAGTGTACAAATCTTTCATCTCTTTGGTTAAATTTATTTCTAAATATTTTATTCCTTTTGATGCTATTATGAAGGGATTATTTTCTTAATTTTCTTTTTGGGTATTTGGTTTTTGTGTATAGAAACACAATAGATTTTTGTATGCTGATTTTGTATCCTGCAACTTCACTGTATTTTTATTAGTTCTAATAAAAGTGGAATCTTTAGGGTTTTCTACATATATGATCATGCCATCTGCAAACAGATATACTTCTACTTCTTCCTTTCCAATTTGGAGGCTCTTTATTTCTTTTTCTTGTCTAATTGATGTGGCTAGGACTTCCAGTACTATGTTGAATAGAAGTGGTGAGAGTGGGCATCCTTGTCTTGTTCCTGATTTCAGAGGAAAAATCTTTCAGTTTTTCACCATTGTGTCTAGGGTTAGCTGTGGGCTTTTCATATATGACCATTATTGTCTTGAGGTAAACTTCTGTTATACCTATTTTGTTGAGATTTTTATTCATGCATGGATGATGAACGTCATTAAATGCCTTTTCTGGGTCTAATGAGATGATTTTGTGTTTTTTTCTTTCATTTTCTTAACATAGTGTATCACATTTGTTGATTTGTGTATGTTGAACCACCCTTGAATCCCCGAGATAAATCCCACTTGGTCATAGTGTATAATTCTTTTAATACACTGTTGAATTTTGTTTGCTCTTTTTTTATTGAGGATTTTTGCGTCTACATACATCAGAGATATTGACCTATAGTTTTATTTTCTTCTGGTCTCTTTATCTGGTTTTGGTATCAGGGTGATTTTGGCTTCATGAAATGAGTTTAGAACTGTTGCCTCTTTTCCTATCATATGAAAGCATTTAAGAAAGATTGGTGTTAATTCTTCTTTGGATGTTGAGTAGAATGTACCCATGAAGCCATCTGGTCCTGGGCTTTTCTTTGTTAGGAGGTTTTGATTACTGATTCAAACTCCTTATTTGTTGTTGGCGTATTAAGGCTTCTGTTTCTTCTTATTTCAGTTTTTATAGGTTGTATATTTCTTGGAGTTTATCTATTTCTTCTAGGTTATCCAATTTGTTGGCATGTAACTGTTCATAATAGTCTTCTATGATCCTTTGTATTTTGAGGCATCTATTACAATCTCTCTTCTTTCATTTCTGGTTTTATTTGAGTTTTTTCTATTTTTTTAGTCTAGCTAAGGGTTTGTTGATTATGTTTATTTTTTCAAAAAAACACAAATCTTGGTTTTGTTAATTATTTACGTTTGTATTTTTTTCATTCTGATTAGAATTATTTCTGCTCTAATCTTTATTCTTTCCTTTTTTCTGCTAACTTTGAACTTAATTTGTTCTTTTCCTAGTTCTTTGAGTTGTATTGTTAGGTGGTTTATTTGAGATCTTGCTTCTTTTTGAATGTAGTCATTTATCACTATAAACTTTTATTACTGCTTTGCTGAATCCTACAGTTTCGATATGTTGTATTTTGTTTTTATCAAGATACTTTAAAAATACCTTTTGATTTCCTTTTTGTTCAAGAGTGTGTTGTTTAGTTTCCACTTAGTGATTTTTCTGTTTTCTTGCTGTTACTGATTTCTTATTTTATGCCATTGTGTTTAGAAAAGATACTTGGAATTATTCTGATCTTCTTAAACAAATTAAGACTTTTTTGTGACATAATATGTAATCTATCCTGGTGAATGTTTCATGTTTTCTTGAGAGGAACGTCTATTTTCCTGCTGTCGGGTGATCTCGCTGACATCACTTCCTGACTTTTGTTTTTTACCTTCCTTCTTTTCCATCCTCCCTACATCAATTTTCCAACATCTTTTTTTCTTTTCTTTTATCCTGACAGCTAGTACAGTGCTGGATATGCAGTAAGTGCTACTGATTAATGTGATATACTCCTGATAGGAGTATAAAGGAATATGTATTTTAAAGTTTTTTTTTTCCTACTTTTTCTCCCCAAATCCCTCCAGTATATAGTTGTATATCTTTTTAGTTGTGGGTCCTTCTAGTTGTGGCATGTGGGATGCCGCCTCAACATGGCCTGATGAGCAGTGCCATGTTCACAACCAGGATTCGAACCAGCGAAACCCTGGGCTGCTGAAGCAGAGCAAGCAAACTAAATCACTTGGCCATGGGGGCCAGCCCCCTAACGTTTCTTTATTTCTTATAATTACTTACTAGTTTTTTTTCATGGTTTAGTTGATTGATTGGCTCTCTTATTCATTTCAACTTGTCTTACACAAAATACAAGCTAACTCTAATTTTACTCTGTCTCTTATTGGGAAGGAAGGTCCCCTTGGTGTGGGTGCTGGCAAAGCTCCTACACTCACACAGAGTGCCCAGATTAGATATGTAATACACGTTATATTTCTGCCTGGCTGACCTCAAGCATGTCCCATCCTTCTTAGTTTACTGCCCACAACCCTAGCCTACTTCTGAAACTAATAAAGCAGGACACTGCCATACTGCAGAGATCTCTACTCTCTCCCCTGTGTGTGCCCTTCATTCTCTCAGAACCTGTCAGTTATGAAGCTTTATTTAATGACCATTGTCATCCTTCTGATCCTGGTTCTTAAGACTTCAGGTAACTCAAGTTACTCTCAAAGGTTCTGGGGTTCTGCACGCGGTTTTGTAATTTTGGTGACTTGGTGTCAGGTAGCTTAGGGCTGTTAACCTCAAGTTCAGATCATGCCAGGATCTTACTGGCTTTGTACTGCTATGATTTACTTAGGGGTTTGGTGCTCCTGGGTGGAGGAGTGGTGGGAGGAATTGGGCGTAGAGTCCACTAAGGTAGCAATGTCATTGGGAAGAAAGCTTAGGACATGGGTTAGGTGTGAGGAATTGAGTCTAAGTGGAGGATCTATAGGATCAATCAAGGGTTACTTTGGAGATTGGGAAATGAATTGTGGTGCAGAGAGGATGGGACCTTTTGGTTTGGGTAATGGTAAGAAAGCAAATAGTGATTAGCTGGAAGTGAGGGATTATATTTATGGAGTTAGGCTGGGCTGATGGTTTGGGATAACTGAGTTGGAAATGTTATTTGTGAACGAATGGATCTTGCAGTGAAGTTAGGAGTAACAAGGAGCTGGAGTAGATGAGGTTTCTATGTGGGCTGGTTGTTGGGTTGAAGGTGGATACTGGTGTTTGGTGGCTTGAGTATTGTTGTGTTTATCTTGGGATTGGGGCTTGGGTGAGCATAGGATGGAAGTATACCTGAGATATGGAGTTAGGTTTTGTTAGGTGTTCATTTCGAGGAGGGTGAATGTAAGGTTGGTATGGATAGAATTGGGTTAGCCTGTGGTAGGGGCTGGTTGGACTTGAATGAGATGCCTGAGTTGATCACAGCAGGGCTGTTAATAGAATGGAAATCAATCAGCTCTGGATTAAATTTATCCAATGTCCTTTTCCTATTCTTCAAAATCCTCCTTGAATGTGGTTCTCATTGACCATAAATAGCCCTAGATATAGGAGAAGGCCATGCAGGTAGATGAAATTGGGAGGCTCAAATGCTCCCAGATCCCTTTAAACCTTGGCATTTCCAGCAAACACACATACACAAACATGCACCAGAATACAACAAAAGACAACAAAACCATAGGAGGAGCTTTAACTATCCCTATAGACAGCCAAAGTTGTTACTTTTTCTTGTGTTTGAGTTAAGAGTTACCATGTTTAGCCTTTTCCCTTCTTCTTCCCCCTCCTTCTACCTCTCCTGCTTCATCATTCCTTTCTCTTTACCTTCCCACATCTTTTTTTTTGGTGAGGACAGTTGGCCCTGAGCTAACATCTGTTTCCAATCTTCCTCTTTTTTCTCTCCCCAAAGCCCAAGTAAATAGTTATATATCCTAGTTGTAAGTCACTGTAGTTATTTCATGTGGGATGCTGCAACAGCAAACTTGATGATCAGTGTAGGTCCGCACCCTGGATCCAAACCCATGAACCCGGGGCTGCTAAAGTGGAGCATGGGAACTTAGCCACTTGGCCACAGGGCCAGCCCCATACTTTCCTCTTTCTTCTAGTTCTTCATTCTCCTACCATCTCTTTCTTGACTTATTTTACCTTTTTCCTTGAGGTGAACTTGTTCCCATATATATATGCATACATACATATATACATACAGCATTTTCTTTATCCATTCCTCCATTGAGAGACAGTTAGGTTGTTTCTATGTCTTGGCTATTGCAAACAAAGCTGCAAAGAACATGTGGGTACAGATATGTTTTCAAGACAGTGATTTCATTTCCTTTGGATAGATACTTGGAAGTGGGATTGCTAGATGATATGGTAGTTCTATTTTTAATTTTTTGGGGAACCTCTATACTGTTTTCCATAGTGGCTGCACCAATTTACATTCCCACTAACAGTGCACAAGAGTTCCTTTTTCTCCACAGCCTTGCCAACTCTTGTCTCTTATCTTTTTGATAATAACCATTCTAACAGGTGTGAGGTGATATCTCATTGTGGTTTTGATTTGAGCTTTCCTTATGATTAGTGATGTTGAGCATATTTTCTTGTAACTGTTGTTCACTTGTACGGCTTATTTGAAATAATGTCTATTCCACCCATTTAAAAAGTTTTACTGAGGTCATAATAGTTTATAATATTATGAAATTTAAGTTGTACATTATTTTCATCAGTCACCATATATATGTGCCCACTTACCCCTTATGCCCACCCCCAACCCCCTTCCCCTCTGGTAACCATTAATCTGTTCTCTTTGCCCATGTGTTTATCTTCCATATATGAGTGAAATCATATGGTGTTTGTCTTTCTCTGTCTGGCTCATTTCACTTAACATAATACCCTCTAGTTCCATCCATGTTGTTGCAAATGGAACAATTTTGTCTCTTTTTATGGCTGAGTAGTATTCCGTTATATATGTACACCATATCTTCTTTATCCATTCATCATTCGATGGGTATTTGGGTTGCTTCCATGTCTTGGCTATTGTGAATAATTCTGCAATAAACATAGAGATGTGTAGGTCTCTTTGAGTTGTTGATTTCAAGTTCTTTGGATAAATACCCAGTAGTGGGATATCTGGGTCATTTAGTGCTTCTTTTTTTAATTTTTTGAGAAATCTCCATATTGTTTTCCATAGTGGCTGCATCAGTTTGCATTCCCACAAACAGTGTATGAGGGTTGCCTTTTATCTACATCTTCTCCAACATTCGTTATTTTTTGTCTTGGTAATTATAGCCATTCTAACAAATGTAAGGTGATATCTCAATGTAGTTTTGATTTGCATTTCCCTGATGATTAGTGATGTTGAACATCTTTTCATGTGCTTATTGGCTATCTGTATATCTTCTTTGGAGAAATGGCTGTTCATATCCTCTGCCCATTTTTTGATTGGGTTGTTGGTTTTTTTGTTATTGAGTTACATGAGTTCTTTATGTATTTTGGAGATTAACCCCTTGTCAGATATATGATTTGCAAATATTTTCTCCCCATTGGCGGGTTGTTTTTTCATTTTGTTCCTCGTTTCCTTTGCCTTGCAGAATCTCTTTAGTCTGATGAAGTCCCATTTGTTTATTTTTTCTTTGTTTCCCTTGGCTGAGTAGACATGGTATTAAAAAAGATCCTTCCAAGACCGATGTCCAAGAGTGTACTGCCTATATTTTCTCCTAGGAGCTTTATGGTTTCATATCTTACCTTCAAGTCTTCAATTAATTTTGAGTTAATTTTTGTGTATAGTGAAAGATAACGGTCTACTATCATTCTTTTGCATGTGGCTGTCCAGTTTTCCCAACACCATTTATTGAAGAGACTTTCCTTTCTCCATTGTATGCTTTTAGCTCCTTTGTTGAAGATTAACTGCCTGTAGATGTGTGGGTTCATTTCTGGACTTCAATTCTGATCCATTTATTTGTGTGTGTGTGTGTGTGTGTGTTTGTACCAGTACTATGCTGTTTTGATTACTATAGAATTGTAGTATATTTTGAAGTTAGGGACTGTGATGCCTCCAGCTTTGTTCTTTTTTCTCAGGATTGCTTTACATTTAGACCATTTTTAATTGGATTTTATGTTTTTTTGCTAGTCACTTGTATGGGTTCCTTATATATTTGTATATTAATGCTGTATCAGGTAGTTTGCAAATATTTTCTCCCATTATTTAGGTTGCCTTTTTATTTTGCTGATTGTTTCTTTTTACATGCAAGAGCTTTTTAGTTTGATGTAGTCCTTCCTGTTTATTTTTGCTTTTTTCACTTGAGCTTTTGATGTCATATCCAAAAAATTGTTGCCAAGATCAACGTCAAGTCACTTTATGTTTTCTTCTAGTAATTTTACAGTTTCAGGTCTTACATTTAAGTCTTTAATCAATTTCAAGTTATTTTTTGTGAAGGGTGTAACACAGGAGTCCAGTTGCATTCTTCCACATGTGGTTATCTAGTTTTGCCAACACCATTATTGAAGAGACTCTCCTTTCTCCATCGAGTTTTCTTGGTTCCCTTGTCAAATGTTAGTTGACCCTATATGCGTGGATTTATCTCTGGGCTCTAGATTCTGTTCCATTGGTCTATTTGTCTATTTTTATGCCAGTATCATACTGTTTTGATTACTATAGTTTTGTAATATAGTTTGAAATCAGGAATTGTGATGCCTCCAACTTTGTTCTTCCTTCTCACAATTGCTCTGGCTATTCAAGGGTTCCTTTTGTGGTTACAAACGAATTTTAGGATTGTTTTTATATTTCTGTTGAAAAATGTCATTGTAATTTTGATTGAGACTGCATTGAATATATAGGTGGCTTTGCGTAGTGTGGACATTTTAGCAATATTAATTCTTCCAGTCCATGCACACAGGATATCTTTCCACTTTTCTGTGTTTCTTCAATTTCTTTCATCAATGTCTTGTAATTTTCAGGGTACAGATCTTTCACTTTATTGTTTAAATTTATTCCTAAGTATTTTATTATTTTTGATGCTATCATGAATGGAATTGCTCCCTTTGTATCTTTTTCAGATAGTTTGTTTTAGTGTATAGAAATATGCAACTGATTTTTGTATGTTGAGGTTTTTGTGTGTGTGTATGTGAGGAAGATTGGCCTTCAGTTAACATCTGTCACCAATCCTCTTTTTGCTTGAGGAAGACTGTCGCTGAGCTAACATCTGTGCCAGTCTTCCTCTATTTTATGTGAGATGTCGCCATAGCATGGCTTCACAAGCAGTGCTAGGTCCATGCCCAGGATCTGAACCTGCGAACCCCAGGCTGCTGAAGCAGAGCACACAGACTTGACCATTATGCAACCTGGCTGGTCCTAAGTATGTCAATTTTTTGTCCTGCAACTTCACTGAATTCTTCTATTGGTTTTAAGAGTCTTTTGGTGGAATCTTTAAGGTTTTCTATATATTAGATTATATCATCTGCAAATAATGATGATTCTACTTCTTCCTTTCTGATTTGAATGCCTTTTATTTCTTTTTCTTGCCTAATTTCTCTGGCTAGGACTTCCAATACCATGATGAATGGAAGCAGTGAGAGTGGATGTCCTTGTTTCGTTCCTGATCTTAGAAGGAAGGCTTTCAAACTTTCACCACTGAGTATGATGTTAGCTGTGGGTTTACCATATATAGTCTTTATTATATTGACATATGTTCTTTCTTTATGTGACGTCTTGAGTGTTTTTATCATGAAAGGATTTTGAATTTTGTCAAATGCTTTTTCTGCATCTGTTAAGATAATTTTATGATTTTTTATCTTTCATTTTATTAATGTGGTGTATCACATTTATTGATTTGCATGTGTTGAACCATACTTGCATGCCAGGGATAAATTGCACATGATGATGGTGTATTATCCTTTTAATATTCTGTTGAATTTGATTTGCTAATATTTTGTTCAGAATTTTTGCATCTGTATTCAGCAAGGATATTGGCCTATAGTTTTCTTTGCTTGTAATATCTTTATCTGTTTTCAGTATCAGAGTAATGCTAGCCTCATAAAATGAGTTTGAGAGTGTTCCCTGCTTTTCCATTTTTGGAAGAGTTTGAGAAACATTGGTGTTGATTTTTCATTAAATGTTTGGTAGAATTAACCAGTGAAATCATCTAGTCCTGGGCTTTTCTTTGTTGGGAAGTTTTTGATTACCAATTCAATCTCCTTACTGATTATGTGTTTAAATTTTCTATTTTTTCACGATTCAGTCTTACTAGGTTGTATGTTTATAGGTATTTATCCATTTTTTCTAGGTTGTCCAATTTGTTGGCATATAATTGTTCATAGTGCTCTCTTATAATCATAAGAGATTTGTATTTTAGTTGTGTCAATCATAATTTTTCTCTTTAGTTTCTTGTTTTATTTATTTAATTCTTCTTGGTTTTTTTCTTAGTCTAGCTAAGGATTGTCAAATTTTTTTTTTATCTTTTCAAAAGACCAACACTTAGTTTTGTTGATCTTTTCTATTGTTTTTCTGGTCTCTATTTCAGTTACTCCCATCTGATGTTTGTTATTTCCATACTTTTGCTAATGGGGCTTGGTTTGTTAATCTTTTTCCAGTTCCTTGAGTTGTAAAATTACGTTGTTTATTTCTGGTCTTTCTTGTTTCTTAATGCAGGTAATTATTGCTATAAACTTCCCTCTTAAAACTGCTGTTACTGCATCCTGAAAGTTTTGAAAGGCTGTGTTTCTATTTTCATTTGTTTCAAGATATTTGTTGATGTCTTCATTGACCCATTGGTTGTTCAGAAGTGTGTTGTTAATTTCTACACATTGGAGATGGTGTCAAGATAGCAGCATAGGCAGACTCTGAACTCACCCCCACCCATGGACACAAAAATTTACAACTTTTATTGGAAGAATTACACCTAAGAGACAACTGAAAACTGGATAAAAAGAAGAACTGAATAAAACTGGAATGTGCTATTAGGCTTTGCAGCCAACTGTGCTGGGGCTCCAGCACACCTGATAAGATGTCTGAAAGGACCATAGCAGCTGCATGAAGCCAAGCATTACAACCTGCCAGTGAGGGGGCAGCCTAACCACCCCAGGCAACTGCAGTAAGATCAACCTTGCCATAAGAGAAGGACACATGTAGCCCACACAGGAGGCACTCCTGGAAAATTTGGAACTGGTGACAAGAGGGAAGCCCACTGCTGGGCCTCATAAGGTATCTCTTACATAAGGGCATCTCTTCAAGATTGGCAGACACAGCTGACCTACCCATTACATATATATAAGCACAAAGAGGCAAAATGAGGAGACAAAGGAATACATTCAAAGTAAGGGAACAGGACAAAAACCCCAGAAAAAGAACAAAACAAAACAGAAATAAATTATCTACCTGACAAAGAGTTCAAAGAAATAGTCATAAGGAAGCTCACTGACCTCAGGAGAAATGTGGATGAACTCAGTGAGAACTTCGACAAAGAATTGGGAAACATAAAACAGAACCAATTAGAAATGAAGAATGCAATACTGGAAATGAAAAATTCACTAGAGGAACTCAATAGTAGAGTAGATGATACAGAAGAATGGATCAGCAAGCTGGATGAAAGACTAGAGGAAATCACCCAAACTGAACAGATAAAGGAAAAAACAATTTAAAAGAATAAGAACAATCTAAGAGAACTCTGGGACAATATCAAGGGTACTAACATCCGTATTCTATGTGTCCTAAAAGGAGAAGAGAGAGAGACAAAGGGGCAGAGAACATAGTTGAAGAAATAATAGCTGAAAACTTTCCTAACCTAAGGAAAGAAACAGACATCCAGGTACTGGAAGCACAGAGGGCACCAAACAAGATAAACTCAAAGAGGCCCACACCAAGACACATTGTAATTAAAATGTGAAGAATTAAAGATAAAGAGAGAATCCTAAAAGTCGCAGGAGAAAGGCAATAAGTTACATACAAAGGAAACCCCATAAGGCTATCAGCTGACTTCTCAGGAGAAACCTTACAGGCTAGAAGGGAGTGGCACAACATATTTAAAGTGTTGAAAGGAAAAAACTACAGCTGAGCATACTACCTGGCAAAGTTGTCATTCAGAATGGAAGGCAAGGTAAACAGTTTTCCAGACAAGCAAAAACTGAAGCAGTTTATCACCAAGAAACCAGCTTTACAAGAAATGTTAAAGGGACTCATTTAAGTGGAAAATAGAAGACCACAAATAGGAATAAGAAAATTATCAAAAAATGCAACTAAATCACTGGTAAAGGCAAATATACAATAAGGGTAGCAGATGAACCACTTATGAAGCTAATGTGAAGGTCAAAAGACAAAAATACTAAAATTATCTATTTCCATGAAAAGAGGGTAGTGGATACACATGCACAAAAAAAGTTTAGATATGATATCAAACATATAAAATGTAGGAGGAGAGGAATAAAAGAGTAGAGCTTTTAGTAAGTGGTCAAACTAAAGGGACTATCAACTTAATTTAGATTGCTATATATAGGTTATTACATATGAACCTCATGGTAATCACAAACCAGAAACCTAAAATAAATACACAAAAAATTTAAGAGAAAGGAACCCAAACATAATACTAAATAAAGCCATCAAACCAGAAGGGAAGAGAGCAAGAGAAGAGAGGAACAGAGAACTACTAAAACATCCATAAAAAAGTAACAAAATGGCAACAAGTACATATTTATCAATAGCTATTTTAAATGTCAATGCACTAAATGCTCCAATCAAAAGGCAAAGTGTGGCCCATTGGATAAAAAACAAGACCCATATATATGCTGCATACAGGAGACACACTTCAGACCTAAAGACGCTCACAAACTGAAAGTGAAGGGGTGGGAAAAAAATACTCCATGCAAATAGCAATGAAATAAAAGCTGTGGTAGCAATACTTATATCACACAAAATAGACTTTAAAACAAAAGCTGTAATAAGGCACAAATAAGGGTACTACATAATGATAAAGGGAACAATCCAACAAGAGGATATAACACTGGTAAATATCTATGTGCCCAACATAGGAGCACCTAAATATATAAAGCAATTATTAACAGATATAAAAGGAGGAATAGACAGCAACACACTAATAGTAGGGCACTTTAACACTCTGCTTATACCAATAAATAGATCATCCAAACAGAAGATCAATAAGGAAACATTGTCCTCAAATAACACATTAGATCAGATGAACTTAGTAGATATATGCAGAACATTCCATGCAAAAGCTGCAGAATACACATCAGAACACACATTCTTTTTGAATGCATGTGGAACATTCTGCATGAGAGATCGCATATTAGGCCACAAAACAAGTCTCAATAAATTTAAGAAGATTAAATAATACCAAGCATCTTTTCTGACCACAATGGAATGAAACTAGAAATCAACTACAGGAAGAAAACCAGAAAAGCCACAAATATGTGGAGATTAAACAAAATGATACTAAACAATGATTGGTTCAGTGAAGAAATCAAAGGAGAAATTAAAAAATGCCTGGAGACAAATGAAAATGAAAATGTGACATGCCAAAATTTATGGGATACAGCAAAAGTGGTTCTAAGAGGGAAGTTTATAGCAATACAGGCCTACCTCAACAAACAAGGAAAATCTCAAATAAACAATCTAATAGTGCACCTAAAGGAACTGGAAAAAGAAGAACAAACAAAGTCCAGAATCAGTAGAAGGAAATAATAAAAATCAGAGCAGAAATAAATGAAATAGAGACTAAAAAAACAGTAGAAAAAAATTAATGAAACCAAGAGCTGCTTCTTTGAAAAGATAAATAAAACTGACAAGCCTTTAGCTAGACTCACCAAGAAATAAGTGAGAAGGCTTAAATAAGTAAAATCAGAAATGAAAGAGGAGAAATTACAATTGACACTTCACAAATACAAAAGATTATAAGAGAATACTACAAAAAGTAATATGCTGACATATTGGATAATCTAGGGGAAATGGATAATTCTTAGAATTATACAACCTTCCAAAACTGAATCAAGAATAAATAGAGAATCTGAATAGACCAATCACCAGTAAGGAGATCGAAACAGTAACCAAAAACCTCCCCAAATGTAAAAGCCCAGCATCAGACAGCTTCCCTGGTGAATGCTACCAAAATTTCAAACAAGACTTAATACCTATCCTTGTCAAACTCTTCCAAGAAACTGAAGAGGAAGGGAAACTTCTGAACTCATTTTATGAAGTCAACATTACCCTGATACCAAAACTAGACAAGGACAACACAAAAAAGGAAAATTACAGACCAATTTCACTGATGAACATTGATGCAAAAGTCTTCAACATAATATTAGCAAATTGAGTACAATACATTAAAAAGATCATACACCATGATCAAGTGGGACTTGTTCCAGGGATGCAAGGATGGTTCAACATCCACAAATCAATCAACATGATACACCACATTAACAAAATGAAGAGTAAAAATCATATGATCATCTCAGTAGATGCATAGAAAGCACTTGACAAGATATAGCATCCACTTATGATAAAAACTCTGAATAAAATGGGTACAGAAGGAAAGTACCTCAACATAATAAAGACCACATATGACAAACCCACAGTTAATATCTTTCTCAATGGAGAAAAAGTGAACACTATTCATCTAAGAACAGGAATCAGACAAGGAGGCCCAATGTCACAACTCTTATTTAACATAGTATTGGAAGTCCTAGCCAGAGCAATCAGACAAGAAAAAGAAATAAAAGGGATATAAATTGGAAAGAAAGAAGTGAAACTGTCACTATTTGCCAATGACATGATTTTATATATAGAAAACTTTAAAAAAAATCCATCAAAAACTTTTAGAAATAATAAACAAATATGGTAAAGTTGCAGGATACAAAACCAACATACAAAAATCAGTTGCATTTCTATACACTAACAAAGAAGTAGCAGAAAGAGAAATTAAGAATGCAATCCCATTTACAACTGCAACAAAAAGAATAAAATACCTAGGGATAAACTTAACCAAAGAGGTGAAAGCTCTATACACTGAAAACTATAAAACTTTGTTGAAAGGAACTGAAGAAGACACAAAGAAATGGAAAGATATTCCATACTCTTGGATTAGAAGAATTAACATAGTTAAAATGTCCATACATCCTAAAGCAATCTACAGATTCAATGCAAGCAAGTTCCAAAGACACTTTTCACAGAAATAGAACAAAGAATCCTAAAATTTATATGGAACAGCAAAAGACCCTAAATAGCCAAAGGAATCCTGAGAAAAAAGAACAAAGCTGGAGGCATCACAATCCCTGATTTCAAAGTATACTACAAAGCTATAGTAACCAAAACAGCATGGTACTGGCACAAAAACAGACACACAGATCAGTGCAACAGAATCAAGAGCCCAGAAATTAACCCTCACATCTATACCAGCTAATTTTTGACAAGGGAACCAAGAACATACATGGAGAAAGGAAAGTCTCTTCATTGGGAAAACTGGAGAGCCACATGCAAAAGAATGAAAGTAGACCATTATCTTACACTATACACAAAATTAACTCAAAATGGATTAAAGACTTGAATGTAAGACATGAAACTTCTAGAAGAAAACACAGGCAGTACTCTCTTCGACATTGGTCTTAGCAGCATATTTTCAAGTACCACGTCTGACCAGGCAGGGGGAACAATAGAAAAAATAAACAAATGGGACTACATCAAACTAAAAAGCTTTTGCACAGCAAAGGAAATCATCAACAAAAGAAAAAAACAACCCACCAATTGGGAGAACATATTTGCAAACCATATATCTGATAAGGGGTAAATATCCAAAATATATCAAGAACTCATACATCTCAACAACAAAAACACTAACAACCCAGTTAAAAAATGGGCAAAAGGGGACCAGCCCCACGGCCAAGTGGTTAAAGTTCCCCACACTCTGCTTGGCGGCCTGGGTTCATGGGTTTGGATGCTTGGCATGGACCTACTCTGCTCATCAGCCATGCTGTGGAGGCATCCCACAAGCAATATAGAGGAAGACTGGTAAAGATGTTAGCTCAGGGCTAATGTTCCTAAGCAAAAAAAGAAAGAAAGTTTGGCAACAGATATTAGCTTAGGGCGAATCTTCCTCATCAAAAAAGAAAAATGGGCAAAAGATCTGAACAGAAATTTCCCCAAAGAAGATATACGTGTACCCAACAGGCTCATGAAAACATGTTCAACATCAGTAATTATCAGGGAAATGCAAGTCAAAACTCCAATGAGATATCACCTCATACCCACCAGAATGGCTATAACTAACAAGATAGGGAATAATAAATGTTGGAGAGGATGTGGAGAATAGGTAATTCTCATACACTGCTGGTGGGAGTGCAAACTGGTGCAGCTACTATGGAAAACGGTATGGAGATTTCCCCCCAAATTAAGAATAGATCTACCACATGATCCAGTTATTTCACTGCTTGGTATTTATCCAAAGAACATGAGAACACGAATGCATAAAGATACATGCACCCTATGTTCATCCCAGGATTATTCACAATAGCCAAGACTTGGAAACAACATAGGTGCCCATCAAGGGATGAACGGAAAGACAAGATGTGGTATATACGCAATAGACTACTACTCAGCCATAAAAAAGGATGAAATATGGCCATTTGTGACAAACATGGTTGGACCTTGAGGGAATTATGCCAAGTCAAATATTTAAGAGGGAGAAAGTCAAATACCATATGATCTCACTCATAAGTAGAAGATAAAAACAACAACAAAGAAACGCGTAGAGACAGAGATTGAATTGGTGGTTACCAGAAAGAAAGAGGAGGGAGGAGAATGAAAGGGGTGATTAGGTACATGTGTATAGTGATGGATTGTAATTAGTCTTTAGGTGGTGAACACGATATAGTCTATATAGAAGTCGAAATATAATGATGTATGCCTGAAATATATAGTGTTGTATTTATATGCTATATAATTTATAGTTATATAATTTATATATGTTTATGTATTTATATAATTTACCACAATAAAAAAATAAATTAAAAAATTAAAATTCAAAAAACTTTCTACACATTTGCGAGTTTTCCAATTTTCCTCCTGTTATTCATTTCATATCATTGTGGTTAGGGAAGACTCCTGACGTTATTTCAATCTTCTTGCGTTTGCAAAGGCTTGTGTCTTAACATATCATCTATTCTGGAGAATGTTCTGTTTGTGTGTGAGAAGAATGTGTATTCTGCTGCTGTTGGGAATATTCTGTATGCATCTTTTAGGTCTATTTTGTCTAAGGTATAGTCCAATCCATTGTTTCCTAATTTTTTTTCTGTCTGGATGATCTGTCCATTGCTGAAAGCTGGGTATTAAGTGTCCTTATATGATTGTATTGTTGTCTGCAGCTCTATTTAGATTTCTTAGTATTGGCTTAATATATTTAGAAGTTCTGATGTTGGGTGCGTATATATTAACAATTGTTGTATCCTCTTGATGAATTGACTCCTTTATCATTTATAAGACCTTCTTTGTCTCTTGTGACAGTTTTTGACTTAAAATCTATTTTGTCTGATATTGGTATAGATACTCATGCTGTCTTTTGGTTTCCATTTGCGTGGAATATCTTTTTCCATCCCTTCACTTTGAATCTATGTGTGTCCTTAACGCTGAAGTGAGTCTCTTGTAGGCAGCCTTTAGTTGGGTCTTGTTTTTTAATCCATTCAACCACTCTATGCCTTTTGATTGGAGAATTTAATCCATTTACTTTTAAAGCAATTATTGATAGGTAAGGACTCACTAATTGTTTTGTGGCTGTTTTGTAGTTCCCTCAGTCCTTTCTTCCTCTTTTTCTGTCTTTCTTTGTGGGTTGATGATGTTCTGTTGTGGTATGCCTTGATTCCTTTCTGTTTTGCTTTGGCACACCTACCACAAATTTTTGCTTTGTGGCTACTGTGAGGCTTTCATAAAACATCTTATAGATGTAACAGCCTACTTAAAGCTGATAACAACTTAACATTGATCACATACAAAAACTTTATTCTTTTACTCCCTCCTCATAATTTATGTTTTTGTTGTCATAATTTACCACTTTTTATATTGTGTATCTATTAACAACTGTAACTATTTTTTAATAATGTTGTCCTTTAATCCTTTGTACTGGACTTAAGTGATTCACATCATATTACAGTACTAGACTATTCTGAATTTGGCTACATACTTATCTTTATCAGTATGTTTTATGTTTTCATACATTTTTATGTTACCAAGTAGCATTCTTTCACTTTAGGTTGAAGAACTCGTTTTAGCATTTCTTATAAGGCAGGTCTAGTGGTGATGAACTCCCTCAGCTTTTGGTTTTTGGGGATAGTCTTTATCTCTCCTTCATTCCTGAAAGACAACTTTGCCAGGTAAAGTATTCTTGGTTGGCAGTTTTTTTTGTCTGCACATTGAATGTATCATCCATGTTCCCCTGGCCTGCAATATTTGTGCTGAGAAAACTGCTGAAACCTTCATGAGGGTTCCTTTATATGTGAGAAACTTTTTTCTCTGCTCCTTTTAAAATTCTCTGTGTTTGATTTTAGGCAGTTTTATTTTAATCTATCTTGGAGAAGTTTCTTTTGGGTTGAAATTTTGAGTGACCTATTAAGTTCTTGAACTTGTATGTTCAACTTTCCCTATAAGTGGGAAGTTCTCATCCACTGTTTTCTTTAAGTAAGCTTTCTGCTCATTTATCTCTCTCTCCTCCTTCTAGGATTCCAATAATGCAGAGATGGTTTCTCTTAACTGTAATCCATAATTGATGTAGGCTTTTTTCACTCTTTTTTAATTCTTTTTTCTTTTTGCTCCTCTGACTGGATGATTTTTAAATGATCTATCTTATAGTTCACTAATTCTTTCTTCTGCTTGGTCAAGTCTGATGTTGTCTCTGTTTAATTCTTCAGTTGTTGTATTTGTCAACTTTAGGATTTCTGCTTTTTTTTTTAAATGGTTTATATTTCTTTGTTGAACTTCTCTTTTTGTTTATGCACCATTTTCCTAATTTCATTTAGTTGTCTATGTGTGCTTTCTTGTAGTTCACTAATTTCTTTAAGAAGATTATTCTGATCTCTATTTCTTTAAGGTCAGTCACAGGGTTTTTATTAGTTTCCTATCATGGTATCATGTTTCCTTCATTATTCGTTATCTTTATGGCCTTCCATTGGTGTCTGTGAATTTGAGAAGTAGGCATCTCTTCTAGTCTTTACAGACTGACTTTGGAAGGTAAAGCCCATCACCAGTCAGCCTATCTAGAGATTCTGGGTGGGCCATCTGGTAGTGTCCCCAGAAGGGTTCACTGCTGAAGTTTTGGGTGACCTGGTGCTGGGGCAAGCTGAAAGCTTGTAATGGCAGTAGTCGTCCTGGCACTGGGTCCCATCAGAATACTGTGTTCACAGGTGCTCCTCTGGAACCTAGATTTGCTGGTATTTATTGGGAGCCTGGGGCCCCATGGGGCACCCAGGGCTTCAGGAACCAGCTGGTGCTGGGATGTGCTGGGAACAGGTGCCACAGGAGCCATCTTGACCCACTGGAGCCAACCAGTGGGTTCACAGGAGCCCACTGGGATCCTAGTTCCATGAGAGTGGCCAATGCTATTGGGAACCTGGGGTTGCAAGAGTTGCCTGGGGCTGTGGGAGCCAATAGGTGCTGGAGTGGATTGAGGGCCTGGATTCACAGGAGCCATCCAGGAACCTGGAGCTGAGGAAGCTGCCTGGAGTTGTGGCAGCCACCTGGGGCTGCTGAGCTTCCTGAGGCTGCTTGAGCCAACAGGCACCCATGTAGGCTGGGAGCCTGGGTTTGTAGGGGCCCTTGGAGAGCCTGGAACTGAGGAACCTACCTGGAGCCACTGGAGATGTCTGGGGCCTGGTAGGTGCTGGGGTGAGTTGGGGGCCTGGGTTTTCAGGAGCCTGCCAGTAGCCTGGTGCTACCAGAGCTGCCTGGGGCCTGGGGGCCTCCTGGTACCAACTAGAGCCAGCAGGCACCAGGGTGACTTGGGAGCCTCAGATCGTGGGATCCTGCTGGGAGGATGCTATGTGCTGTGGATGCCATCTGGGGCCACTGGAGTCTGCAGGTGCCAGGGTAAACTGGGGCCCTGGATTTGTGGAAGCCCACTGGGATCCTGGTGTCATGGGTGCCACCTGGTGCAATGAGAGCCATTTGGGGCTCCTGGAGACAGGGTGAGCTGTGGACCTGGGTTTATGGAGCCTGTTGTGAGCCCGGTGTCACAGGAGCCACCTGGAGCCATGGGTACCACCTGGAGCCACTGGAGCTGGCATGCACCAGATTGAGATGGGGACTTGGGTTTGTGGGAGCTTTGGCAGAAGCCTGGTGTTGTGAAAACCACGTCGGTCCATGGGAATTGCCTGGGGTTCAGGAGAAGGCAGGTACCAGAGTGAGCTGGGGGCCCAGATTCACAGGAGCCCACTGGTAGCCTGGTGCCAAGGATACCACTTGGGGCTGCAGGAGCCAGCAGGCAGTGGGATGAGCTGGAGGCCTGAATTTGCAAGGGCCTTCCAGGAACCTGGTGCCAAGGATGCTGCTTGGGGTAGCTGGAGCTCACTGGGCTGAGCCTGGGGACTGGGTCCATGGGAACCTGCAGGGAGCCACCTAGAGCCCTAGGAATTAGCCTGGTGCTAGGGTAGGCTGGCTCTGGGGTCTGTAGCAAAGTTGGGCACTCACTTTACTCTCCTTCTCCCGTAGGGAAAATCTCTCTCTCTACACTGGGGAGGGGTGATGGGGGTAGTGTGAAGGCATCTTTTCTTATTTTTGTGCTTCATCCAGGTTGTGTAATCACTCACCTGGAATCCATTGGCTCTTATGAAGGTATTTTTTGTGCACAGATAGTTGTTAAAAGCAATGTCTCGTGTGTGTGTGTTGGGGGAGGGGTGCTGCTAGAAATTCCTATGCCACCATTTTGCTGACATCTCTCCCCTCATCCATTCTTTTTAAAAATGTACATTTTTTGTTCAGGGAAGAAAGACTGGAAATTACTCATAAAGAAAATTACAATTAAGAGTGATGCATTTACAGTTGCTTTTGAGTTCCGTTTTATTAGTCTGGGTGGTCATTGGAGACTTCTGTGTATTTAGCCTGGCACATAATGGGTAATGATAAATGGATTTGGAATAAGAGGATAGGCGGATTACGGTAGAAGAAGCTGAAGTCCAGTCTAAGGAGTGTAGATTTTATATTTAAGGCAGTGGAATAGTCCTGTGCCTTACAGCCATTATTCCAAGAGATGCTGTACTCTCCCAACAATTTTACCACACAGGGAAGCAGTGTGAAAGATAGGATAGAGTAGGAGTTCTGAGTCATGTATGTTGATTTTATATCTTGCAACTTTTTTTTTTTGAAGATTTTATTTTTTCCTTTTTCTCCCCAAAGCCCCCCAGTACATAGTTGTATATTCTTCGTTGTGGGTCCTTCTAGTTGTGGCATGTGGGATGCTGCCTCAGCGTGGTTTGATGAGCAGTGCCATGTCCGCGCCCAGGATTCGAACCAACGAAACACTGGGCTGCCTGCAGCGAAGCGCGTGAACTTAACCGCTCAGCCACGGGGCCAGCCCCAGTATATCTTGCAACTTTGATGAATTTATTAGTTCTGACAGTGTGTGTGTGTGTGTGTAATCTTTAGGAATTTCTACATGTAAGACAATATCTGTGAACTGAGATAAATTTTACTTCTTTCATTCCAATTGGATTTATTATTTTTTTTTCTTGTCTGATTTCTCTGGTTAGGAATTCTAGCACTATGTTGAAGAGAAGTGGTAAAGTTTGGTCCTTGTCTTATTTCTGATCTTAGAGGAAAACCTGTCAGTCTTTCACCACTGAGTATGAAGTTAGTTGTGGGCTTTTCATATATGGTCTTTATTATGTTGATGTAGTTTTCTTCTATTTCTATTTTATTGAGTGTTTTTATTATGAGAGGCTTTGAATTTTGTTAAATGTTTTTTCTACATCTTTGAGACAATCACTTGGCTTTTTACCTTTATTTTATTAAAGTGTGAATTCTGTTTATTAGCATTTTGCTAAAGATTTTTGCATCAATATTCATCAGTGATATTGGTCTGCAGATTTCTTTTCTTGTAGTGTCTTTAGTACCAATGTAATGCTGGCTTTATAAATGAGTTTTGAAGTGTTCCCTCCTCTTCAACTTTTTGGATGAGTTTGGGGAAGATTAGTATTAATTCTTTAAATGTTTTGTAGAGCTGATAAGGGAATCCATTTGGTCCCATGCTTTCCTTTGTTGGGAGGTTTTGATTACTATTTCAATCTCTTTACTCATTATAGGTCTGTTAAGATTTTCTATTTCTTAATTTCAGTCTTGGTAGATTTTGTGTTTCTAGGAATTTTTCAATTTCATCTAGGTTACCCAATCTTGTCATAAAATTATTCATATAGTATTCTCTTATAATCCTTTTTATTTCTGTTAAATTGGTAATAATGCTCCATCTTTCATTTCTGATTTTGGTTATTTGAGTCTTCTCTCCTTTTTCTTATTTTATCTAGCTAAAGTTTTGTCAATTTTGTTGATCTTTTTGAACAACTAGCTCTTGGTTTCATTGATTTCTTCTATTCTCTATTGTTTATCTCTGCTCTAATTTTTATTATTTCCTTCCCAGCTTTAGGTTTCATTTGTTCTTTAACTAATGCCTTACAGTGTAAAGTTAAATTGTTGATTTGAGATCTTTCTCATTTAACATAAGCCTGCAGAGCTTAAATTTCCCTCTTAACACTGCTTTTGCTGCATCTATTAGATTTAGTATGTTGGGCTTTTGTTTACCTTTATCTCAAGATATTTTCTCACTTTCTTTGTGGTTTCTTCTTTGACCATTTGTGGTTTAAGAGTGTGTTGTTTAATTTCCACATACAGTCATGTGTCACTTAACGACAGGTATAAATTCTGAGAAATGTGTTGTTAGGCAATATTGTCATTGTGTGAAAATCATAGAGTGTACTTACACAAACCTAGATGTTATAGCCTACTACACATCTAGGCCATATGGTACTAATCTTATGGGGCCACCATGCAGTCCATCATTGACCGAAATGTCATTACGCAGCACATGACTGATCTTGTGGATTTTCCAGTTACCCTTCTGCTATTGATTTCTAGTTTCATTCTGTTGTGATTGTAAAAGATATTTTGTATGATTTAACTTTTTAAAAATTTATTGAGACTTGTTTTGTGGGCTAACATATGGTCTATCTTGGGGAATTTCCCATGTGCTCTTGAGAAAAATGTATAGTCTGTTGCTGTTGGATAGAGAGTTTTGTGCATGCCTGTTAGGTTGAATTGATCTATAGTGTTGTTCAAATCCTCTATTTATTTATTGATTATCTGTCTGATTGTTCTATCCATTATTGAAAAAGAGATGTTGAAGTCTCTATTATTGTAGAGCTTTCTATTTTTCCCTTCAATTCTGTCAATGTTTCCTTCCTATATTTAGGAGCTCTGATGTTTGTTGCATATATGTTTATAATTGTTATGTATTTTTCATGAATAGACCCTTTTTATTATATAATGTTCTTATTTGTCTCTTGTACAGTTTTTGACTTAAAGCCTATTTTGTCTGATATTAATATAGCCATCTCTGCTTTTTTTTTTTTTGGTTACCATTTGTACAGAATATCTTTTTCCATACTTTCACTTTCAATATATGTGTGTCGTAAGATATAAAGTGAGTCTCTCATAGACAGTATATAGTTGGAACCTGTTTTCTTTATCCATTCTGCCCATCTACATCTTTTGATTGGGGCTTTTAATGCATTTACATTTAAAGTAATTACTGATAGGGAAAGACTTACTTTCGCCATTTTTAAATTTGTTTTATGTATGTCTTATAGCTTTTTTATCCCTCATTTTCCACCTTAGTGCCTTCTTTTGTGCTTAGTTTTTTTGTTGTTTGTTTTTTTGAAGCGACATGTTTTGATTCTCTTCTAATTTCTTTCTGTGTATATTTTGTAGATATTTTCCTTGTAGTTACCATGGGGATTACACAAAACATCCCAAACTTATAACAATCTATTTTAAACTGATAGTAACTTAATTTCAATTGCATACAAAAACTGTACTCCTTCATAGGCATCCCCCTCACTATATGTTATTGATGTCACAAACTCTCTCTATATATATTGTGTCTCATTAAGAAAAATTTATAATTATTTTTATACTTTTGTCTTTTAAATTCCATAAAAGGATTAAAAATAAGTTATAAATCAAGATTAAAATAATAAAGGTTTTTATATTTGTCTATCTATTTACTTTTACCATAGAACTTTATATTTTCATGTGGTTTCAAATTATTGTCTATCATCTTTTCATTTCAACCTGAAGGATTCCCTTTAGTATTTCCCACTGGGAAAGTCTAGTGATAACGAATTCCCTCAGTTTTTGTTTATCTTATTTCTCCCTCATTTTTGGAGAATACTTTTGCCAGTTATATTATTCTCAGTTGTCAATTTTTTTTGTCAGCCCTTTAAATAGATTATCTCACTACCTTCTGGGCTGCAAGTTTTCTGCTGAAAAATCTGCTAATAATCTTATTGAGGAGTCCTTGTATGTGACAACTTGCTTTTCCCTTGCTTATTTCAAGATTCTCTCTTTGGTTTTGATTTTTGATAGTATAATTATAATGTTTCAGTGGGTCTCTTTGAGTTTATCCTACTTGGATTTCTTTCTGCTTCTTATATTTGTATATCCATGTCTTTCCTCAAATTTTGGAAATTTATAGTCATTATTTCTTCAAATGAACACTCTGTCCCCTTCTCTCTTGTCTTTGTAGAACTCCCATAATACATGTATTAGTTCTTGGTGGTGTTCCATAAGTCTGTTAGGTTCTGTTCACTTTTTTCATTCTTTTTTTCCTTTTTGCTCCTCAAGCTTGATAATTTCAAATGTCCTCTCTTCAACTTTGCTGATGCTCTCTTCTGCCTGTTGGGGTCTGTTGTTAAACCCCTCTAGTGACTTTCATATCAATTATTGTTTTTATTGTGTTTTGTTCAATTCTCTTTTGTAATTTCTCTTTGTTGGTATTTTTATTTTGTTCATGTATCATTTCCCTGATTTTGTTTAGTCGTCTGTCTGTGTTCTCCTTTAGTTCATTGGGCATATTTGAGACAATTGTTTTAAAGTCTGTCAAGTAAGTCTGAGGCTTGTGTTTCTTTAGAGTAAGTTTCTGGAGATTTATTTTGTTTCTTTGAATGGGCCATGTTTCCCTCTTCTTTGTATGCCTTATGATCTTTTGATGAAAATTGGTCATTTGAAAAAATATCTACCGCTCCCAGTCTGTTGTGAAGGCTCACTAAACAGCCTGTTGTGAAAGCTCAAGTTCCTCTTAGGCATTTTCTGGGGAAGTGTCCTTTCTGGGCCTGTGCAAGCTCTCCCCGACCCCAATTCTCCTGTATACGTGGCTGCTTTTAAATGCCTTAATTTCCCTCAGAGTCTCACACATGTTTATTCTCAAGGCCTTAGATGTTCTATTGTATTCCTCTTTCCATATCTTTTGTCCTGAGGCTTTTTTGGGACTACAGTCCCCTGGAGCTCTCACAAGCTGCAGTGCCCACCACTGCTTTCAACAGCCTCTAACTTGACATTCAAACTGTGTCATCATTGCTGTCAATGCTTTGAGTCAAGGAAGGCAGAAACTAATTCCTTAGGCAGCCAACACACAAGCCAGAATATTGTAATCAAATTCCACTTTTTTCCTTCCATTCCGAGGGAGTAGCTGACTATTGACTGGCTTGCTCTTGACCATGCCATGTTGCACCAAGGAGTGGGTAGGGCAAAATGGAGCAAAAAGACAGAAATCTCCCTACCATTCTGAGTGTGGCTTTTTCTTGGTTAGATATTTGCTTGGTTGATGCAGTTTCTTAACTTGTTTGTAGAGTTCCCACAAAGCTGCTTTGGTCCACATGTTGTTTATTTGGTGTTTCTGTGGGGGAAATGAGAACCTGAAGTTTCTTAGTCTACCACCTTGCTGAGTCACTCCAGAGTTCTGAGTTATGTGGACAGGAAATTAAATCTTGGCTCTCTCCCTCACCGATTTGGGAACCTTAGCAGGAACATGTCTCTCTTCAGTTTTCTTATTTGAAAAATGGAGATAATGACAGGTTATTGTAAGTTTTCACTGAAATAACATATAAAAATTCTTGGCACAAGTGGTGTTAACTGTTTGATAGTAGCTATTATTTTCTTTCTGAAGGCCGCTTTTTCTCTTGAGAAACCCAGCTATTTCTAATGATTAATACTTATAGAATGCTAGCTATATGTCAGGAACTGTATCACTAAAGTATTTTCAGGCAAAGAGTTTGTATACACATGTATGTATTTAAGTAAGTGGTTTCTTGGCATGTGCATTGATATATAGTTGTGAATGCACACATATGGGTGTGTATAGTGAGCACATATGTCCATGTTCACTTTGTGTGTGATTGTGGATCTGTGAATAAATTGAGTTGTACACAGGTGTCCATGCTAATGTGCCTATTGATATACAGTGTTTATTTCTGTGGGGAGCAATGCACAGAGAGTTTCATGTAGTGCATGGTAACTATTTCAAAGCACAAAGGCACTTATAAACATATAAACCAATATGTGTGTGTCCTGCCTTGGCATAGACCCTGGCTACCTCCAAAAAGTTGAGCACTAGGAATGCATATGTTTAGGCAAATGGAAACTTGCCCAACAATGCTCACATAGGCACACTTTGTAGTCTTAAACTCTCAAGAAAATACTTTTATCTAATAATTATAATAGGAACAAGAACAAGAACAATAACAAAGGCTAATGTTTAGTTACCTCTTATTAAGTGCCAGATACTATTCTAAGCACTTTATGTAGTCATTAACTCATTTAATAATCACAACATTCTTAAGAAATAGCCTCTTTTATTATTATTGCCATTGTACAGATGAGAGCATTGGAGGGACAGAGAGCTGAAGTTACTTGTCCAAAGACCAAGATCTAATAAATAACAAAGCCCAGGTTTGAATCTAGACGCTTTTGATTTCAGTTCCTGTGCACTTAACATTCTGTCTTCAGTTATCATGGTTGTATAGAGACTAATCATAGCCGTATTTCTCCCAGGAAGCCTGAACAAATCACCCCCAAAACTGAAGACAGAGGATACTGGAGTTACATGTGAGGAAGGCTATGGAATTTGCAGGAAGAAATGCAGAACACATGAAACTGAAGTACACTTCTGTATAAACGGCAAAAGGTGCTGCATCAATTCAGATTCAACCATCCTTTCTCGTGTAGTGTTGGAGGATGTTGACTGGGCAAAAATTTTAATTACCACACGTCAAGCTTATTACTGAAGATTCTCAACCTTTTCCCCCTCTGGAAATCTTCCTGTCAAATATTTTCATTATAAAATCATATTCTAGCCTCCTGTGTCTGTCTTTTATTCTGTGCGGATTCATATTTGGAGGAAGGAAGTTGGGTGGGAGCCACAGAATTTGGTAAAAGGCTCCAGTCAAGACGGCAAATAAATTGCTGGGATAGTTCAGTAGTTGTAGAGGATACAGAGGAAGGGAGATTATATTCTACCTTGCTTGCTTACCACAGAAAGTCAAAAAGACATGAGCTGGCACGTCACAAAATTGGGTATCTAAAAGACCTCTAAGTACACGAGAAGATGTCAATACTCATTAACTATCAAGGAAAAGCCAATTACAACCTTAGCGAGACGTTACTCAGCATATGTCAAAATGACCGAACATATAAAAATTCCATATGCTGGCAAGGACGTGGAAGAACTGGAATCCTCATCCCTCATATACTGCTGGTAGGTATACACATGAAAAATTGAACATATGCGTTCCATATGCTTCACCATACCTCCTTTAAGCATATACATAACAGAAATGAGAACACATACTTACCAAAAGCGTGTACAAGAATGTTTGTAGGAGCATCATCTTAGCTTTAAAGTACGTCAAGAAGAGAATAAATATACTACTTTGCAATGAAAACGAATAGACTGTTTCTCCACACAACATGGATCAATCTGAACACAACGTTGAGCGAAGAAAGCTGATTCCCTTTTACATAGAGTTTAAAAAGAAGAAAAAGAGTTATATGGTGTTAGAAATCAGGATAGTGATAAACTTTGCAAAGGAAAATGAGGTGAACTTCTATAATGCAGGTAAAGTTCTATTTTTTGACCTGGGTAATAGTTACATGGGCTTATTCATTTTGTGATAATTCATCAGACTATATATTTATGATTTTTGCATTTTTCTGAAGACATGTTATACTTCAATTAAAACGATTAGTTAAAAAAGAGACCTGAGAGGCTTAGGGTTATGGCCAGAATTCTCTGCAAGGCTATTCACATCATGCTGACTTCTAATTGGTATGGCTCTATCCTTTAAGGTCATGATTTTTGGGGGAAACTTCTCAGCATGCAAGTTAGTCACATATTCTATCCAGGAGAAGGAAGCTTTATCCTCCATCTTTTCAGTTAAGCTGGGCTATGCTGAGGTAACAAACTTCGAAATCTCAATGTATTGACATATCAAAGATTTATTTATTACTCAGAAATTGAGGCCCCAAAGCGAGTTATTAATAAAAATACTATATTTATTAAGGTGAAGATGTATAAAGAAAACTCTCTGTTACTATTGGAGATTGTAAAAAGGCTACAAATTCTTCCCCTCTCTGTATCTATGTCTTGCAGTGAGATGTTTCAGATCTTCTCATCCTCAAAAGGTAGAGCCTTTTGGCCACCACTTGACTGTGGGCTTGGCCAGTTGACTTACTTAGGCCAATGGGATGTTAGCAAAAATAATGCAAGCATAGGCTTGAAAAGCTCTTATGCATCAGGTCTCAACTCATTGTTGTACTCGTGACCCTGAAACTACTCAATAGATGAACTCAAACCAACCTTCTAGAAGTTGAGAAACCATATAGAGGAGAACTAAGGTGGCCTAGATGACATCCAATCAAACGTCAGACATCTGAGTGAGATTATCTGGGATCATCCAACCACTCATCAACCACCAACTGAGCACAAACACATGCTACAACCCAGCAGAGATCACACAAGCTAGTCCAGACCAGAATAATTGCCAAGTCAGTCCACAGAATCATGAGCTAAATAAATGATTTATTCAAGCTTCTAAGTTCTATGGTGGTTTTTTTTATTCAGGAGAAGTTAACTGATACATGGACCTAGGAACTGCTAGTTGAAAAATAAGCGTTTGAGATTCTGATCCTGGCTCCGTGTTTCCATCAGGGGATAGGAAGATGCTAATTCTAGATATTTGTTGTTCTATCAGGTGTTCCCCTAACATTTGTGGATTTAGAGAGAGAAAAAATGGAGACAACAGTGCTGGAATGTCCACTGGGCATTATGAGTCTGAACTTAGGGCACAAGCTGGGCTCCAAGTAAATTAAAAAATCATTATTTTTTAGAGGAAATTTGTGATATTTTGACATTTTAAAATGTATAAAAATTCATAACGCACATTATTGGGACTCTATTTTACCTCCTTACACTTAATTTCAGATGACTATTCTTCTTACTTTGAATTACAGGTAGGGGGTGATGAGATGTGGTTGGAGCCTTCACAGACGTTGATCAGGGTCATTGTGTCATGATAGAATGACAGCAGAGGACAGCAGAGACCTGTGACACACATTATTCCTCACCAATCCCATTTGCTGTTCTGTACCTAGTGGACAACATCCCAGTCTCTTGGAAGTTAGATTAGAGCAATACATCTAATTCTGATCCGTGGAATGTGGGGAGAAGTGATGACCGCTTCTTCAAGGCCAGGCTTCTAAAATCTTCCATGACATCCCTTGATGTGATACCACTTATTTACTTTTGCTTTTGTTACCTGTTGTTTTGGTGTCAAATCCAAGAAGTAATTGCCAAGACCAATGTCATGAAGCTTTCCACTATGTTTTCTTCTAGGGGTTTTACAGTTTGAGATCTTACATTTAAGTCTTTAATGTATTTGGAGCTGATTTTTGTATATGGTATGAGAAAGGGGTCCAATTTAATTTTTTCGCATGTGGATATCCAGTTATTCTAACACAATTTCTTGAAGAGACTCTATTTTCTCCATTGTGTATTCTTAGCATCAAGGTCAAAGATCAGTTGTTTCCTTCGTTCCTTTCTCAGATAGTTCATTGTTAAAGTATAGTAACACAACTGATTTTTACGTTGATTTTGTATCCTGCAACTTTACTGAATTCATTTATAGTTCTACTAGTTTTTTTGTTTATGGAGTCTTTAGAGTTTTCTACCTATGAGGTCATGTCATCTGCAAAAAGAGACAATTTTGCTTTTCTGGGTTTTATTTAAATGGCCTTTACTTCTTTTTCTTGTCTAATTTCACTGGCTAGGATTCCAGAAGTATTTTGAAAAGAAGTGTTGAGAGAGGGCATCTTTGCTTTGTTCTTGATTTTAGAGAAAAATCTTTCAGTTTTTCACTGTTGAGTATGATGTTAACTGTGGGCTTTTTATTTATGGCCTTTATTATGTTGAGATAATTAACTTTTTTTCTTAGTTTGTTGAGAGTTTTAATCACAAAAGGGTGTAAATTTTGTCAAATGCTTTTTGGGATCTCAAGATCATGCTATTTGTTTTAATTTTTTATTATTTTTATATTAAAAAATTTTAAATTGTGATAAAATACACATAACATAAAATTTACCGTCTTCACCATTTTTAAGTGTACAGTTCAGTGGTATTAAATACACTCACATTGTTGTGTAGCCGTTGCCATCACCCATCCCCATAACTCTTTTCATCTTGTAAGACCGAATACACTATACCTATTAAACAATAGCTTCCCATTCTCCCCTCCCGCAAACACCTGGCAGCCACCATTATATTTTCTATTTCTATGATTTTGACTACTCTGAGTGCCTCATACAAGTGGAATCAGACAGTATTTGTCTTCTTGTGACTGCCTATTTCACTTACCATAATACCCTGAAAGTTCATGTTGTAGCATATGGCATAATTTCCTTCCTTTTTAAGGCTGAATAACATTCCATTGTATGTATAGCCCCCATTTTTCTTATCCATTCATCCACCAATAGACACTTGAGTTGCTTCCACATTTTAGCGATTGTGAATAATGTTGCTATGAGCATGGGAATACAAATATCTCCAGCAGCTGTACCAGTTTACATTTCCAACAGGAACATATAAAGTTACCTGTTTCTCATATCCTCATCAATATTTGTTCATATCTGTCTTTTTGATTATAGTCATTTATTGTGTATTTTTTATTTTGATTTCCCTAATGAGTAATGATATTGAACATCTTTTTATGTGCCTATCTGCCATTCTTTTATCTTATTTGGTGAAATATCTATTCAAATATTTTCCTATATTTTACTTGGGTTGTCTTCCTATTATTGAGTTATGTGTTCTTTTTAGCTTCTGGATAAAGGCTTTTATCAGAAACATAATTAGCAAATATTTATCTCAGTCTGTGGCTTGTGTTTGCATTTTCTGGATTATGCCTTTTAAAGTGCATATGTTTTTATACTTAGGTCTATGATTCTTTTTGTGTTAACTTTTGTGTATGGCATAAAGCAGTGATCTAAATTCATCTCTTTGCCTATGATAGCCAATTATCCCAGCTCCTTTAGTTGAAAAGATCGTCCTTTTTTGTTGAATTGCCTTGATGTTTTTGATAAAAATCAATTGACCATAAATGTCAGTGTTCATTCCTGGACTGCCAATCCTGTTCTATTGATCTATAGGTCTGTTCTTGTGTTTGTACTATCCTCTCTTGATTAATCTATATTGTCAGTAAATTTTGAAGCTGTAAGTGTAATTCCGCCTTTGTTCTTTTTGAATACTATATTGGCTCTTGAATTCTCTTAGTCTTTGTTTATCTGTTTATTGGTTGCTGGGTAGAATTCTTGGTTGATGATTTTTCCCCCAGTAGATTGAGTATGTCATCTTACTGCCTTCTAGTGTTCATTATTTCTGATGAGAATTCAGCTCTTAATCTTCCTGTAGCTCCCTTGTGTGTAATCAGTGGTTTTTCTTTTGCTGATTTCAAGATTTTCTCTTTATTTTTTCCTTTCAACAGTTTGATTATAATGATCATGATGTTTTTAAGTGTGAATTTATCCTACTTGTAGTTTATTGAACTTTCTTGATATGTACATTAATGTTGTCATCATTATTTTAATAAAATTTGGTAAGCTTGTGACCATTATTTCTTCAAATAGTTTTTCTTCCTCTTCCACTCTCTTCTCTCCTTCTGGAACTCCCATTACATATATATTGATACTATTCATAGTATCCCACAGATTACCAAGGTGCTGTTCATTTTTCTCATTCTCTTTTTTCTCTGTTCTTCAGACTGATTGATTTCTCTTAAACTACCTTAAAGTTTACTGATTCTTTCATCTTCTAGTTTTACTCTTCTGTTAAGCCCCTCAAGTATATATTTCATTTCAGTTATTGTATGTTTCCACTCCAGAATTTCTACTTGCTTCTTTTTAGAAAATTTCTATCACTTTATTCCTAGTCTCAATTTGATGAGCATTTTCATCATATTTTACTTTAATTATTTGAACATGATCTTTTAGTTCTTTGAACATATTTATAATAACTACTTTGAAGTCTTTCTCTGATAAGTCCAATATCTTGTCTACAGTATTAGTTTCTATGGCTGCTGTAATAAATAACAACAAAGTTAGTGACTTAAGGAAACAACAATTTACTGTTTTACAGTTCTGTATTTCAGAAACCCAAAATGAGTCTCACTGGGGTGAAATAAAAGTACTGGCAGGGCTGGATTCCTTGTGGGGAGTCCTTGAAAATACTCTGTTTCTTTGCCCTTTCCAGCTTCTAGAGGCTTCCTACATTCCCTGGTTCATGGATCACTTCTTCCATTCCCAAAGTCACCAACAGAAGGTCTTATCATATCACATCATTCTAACTTCTTCTTCTGCCTTCCACTTCCATACTTAAGGACACTTATGATTACATCAGACCCCCTCAGATAATATAGAATTATTTCCCTATTTTAGGGTTGGCTGATTAGCAATTGTAATTCCATCTGCAACCTTATTTCCCTTTTCCTACGTTATGTAACAAGTCCACAGGTTCTGTGGATTAAGACATAGACATCTTTAGGGGTGCATTATTCTGCCTACTAAAGTCAACCCTCTAATTGCCAAAGATTCCATCCCACGTGGAAAATACATTCATCACATCTCAACCTCCCCCAAAATCTCAACCCAGTACAAAATCAACACAAAGTCACAAATCCTATCATTTACATCATCTAATTAATGTATGGTATCTGGCTATGATGCATCCTAGGGCATAATTCTTCTCCATCTATGAACCTGTAAAAATCAAGAAAAAGTTACCTGCTCCCAACACGCAATGATGGGATGGGTATAGGATAGCAATTATAGACATTCCTGTTCAAAGCAGAATAAAATGGAGGAAAAAAGGAGTCACCAGTCCCAACTAATTTTGAAATATAGCTAGGCAAACTCCATTTGGTTTCAAGTCCTAGGAATAATCCTCTGGGACCTACCCCTTTGCTAAAATGTCCACCCACTGGGCTTGAGGCTCTGTCTTATGAGTCCTCCTTTCTTTTTCATTAAAGGTTGCACATATTTTCAGCTCAGTAGTTTTATCAGCCTATTTATTGCCCATAGAATTGGGGGGAGGGTCTGACAGCCTTCTTTCATTTGTCCTCTCTTTCTCTCTCTCTTTTAGTCAAAGTTGGCAGTGTTTTTGCTGGCATAACACTCTCAAGAATCTTGTGAATCTCCAGTGTATGTCACAGGAATTCACTCCATTAGACAAAAGTCTTCTCCACAGGTCTTTACTGTACAATCCCATATCTATTTTTGGCTTTTGCTGAGATGGCTGAGGGAATGTACAAATTACACACTTAATATTTTCAAAGAGCCTTGTGTGACCAAATACTTTAACCTTTCAATTTTTCTGAGCTATTAGAAAAGATTGTCCAGCCACATCCTCAGTTTTTTTCTCTAGAAGATGTCTTGCTGACAGTGAATCTCTTAATTTTAGCATCTTTTGCAATCTAAATAGTCTGAGAATTTATAAAATTATCAAGTCCTGGTTCCTTTTTGCTTAGCATTTCTCTCTCAATTACTCTTTCCTCTGAGATTTTACTATAAACGGCAAGAAGAAACAAGGATGCCTCTGCAACACTTTGCTTGTAAATCTCAGCTAAATGTGAAGGGTTTTTTTTTTTTGGTTTAAAAGTTATACTTTTCGTATAGTTGAAGGACACAATTGTGCTAAGCTTTCTCCCACTATACAACAAGGATTACTTTGTCTCCAGTTTCCAATAAGATATTCCTTATTTCCTTCTCAGCCCTCATCAACAGAGCCTTTAATATTCATATTTCTACCTCAATCTGTTCTGCCAGGGAAGACTCAGGAGGAAGTGCAGAACATGGCAGAGAAAACAAATATTGCCACAGACTTCTGATGTTCTTACCAAGGTTTAATCGATTTTCCTGAATAAATAACACTTCTTAATTTGTTGTATGCATTTTGTCAATTTCCTGAGTCCTGAAGTGGCTATTTCTTCCAGTCCTCCCTTCATTTTTATCATTTACTTTTAGGAGAAGATTTGCTGAGCTTCTCATTAAGCTCTTTTGGAAGTCTCTTATCTAGTGTCGACATTAGTAAGAATATGTTTATATCTTCCTGAATCTTGAATTCAGGCATAAGTTGATACTTGATCATTCAGTCATCAGACATTATTTTTATGGGAGATGATTGAGATTGTCATTTGTGTTTACAATTAAAAAAACTTGAGAGAAACACAAACATTGTTTCTAAGACATTATTTATAGAAACCTAGAAAATTGGTAGCAAGAGAAAAGAGAAGAGAGGCTTTATGGAAAAAGCAGGCACATGCAAGAATGATGGAAACTGGAGGATAGTTCTCTGTGTGTGATAGGTCATGGGACAGAACCTATGTCTTTTATTTTAAAATACAATAATTTATCATATAGTACATTTATGAGCATGGCACTATGTTAAGTGTGTTGTATACTTTATCTTATTTTGGCCTTACAATATTCTGAGAAAGGTGGTATTAAATAACATCCACTTTAGAGAGAAGGAATCTGAAGCTCAGAAAGTTTTGATACATTGCTCAACAAAGTGATGGAGCAGGGACATAGCATCACTTTTTTTCTGGTTCCAAAGAAAAGGCTCTTAACTAATACCATATTCTGTATCTAAACATACCACATGCTGTATCTTATTGGACAAGTATGAATTATATGATATATTCAATGATAGTGAGTTCATACTTCTAAATGAGTACAGAATAGTTGCATCGATAGAAGGAGTGGATAGAGAGAGACAAACGACCAACTTCAGAAGTAGACAACACCTTACCAAAATTGCAGGCTAGCTTTCATTCAGCTCCTTTCTTGATTGTATTGCAGCAATCAAATTCTGCTCCCTCTCTCTAGCAAAGGAAAAAGTGAACTCTCTCTAAATGAAGATAATATCACTTAAAGCTCTGCACTATTTCATACATGATGTCTGGAAATCAACAAAGTATTAACAGGCATGCCACCATAAAAGACCAAATGATCTCAAAGAGAGAGAAAACAGAGTAGGTCAGCAGAAACAGACAGGTGATCCAGATATTGGAGTTATGATACAAGGATGTTAGCTATAATGAGTATGATGGATAAAACAGAGGAAATGGAGAAAACTGATGGAAAGAAAGAGAATTTCAACAGAAAATTCAAATCTAATAAATAGATCCAAGTGGAAGCTCTAGAACTTAAAAAAATAAAACAGCAGAAATTAAGAACTCAATTGATAAGTTTAACAGTAGATAAGACCCAGCAGAACATGAAGTGGAAGTGAGGCCAATAAAAAATATCCAGACTGAAGCTCAGAGAGAAAATAGGATACAGAACAAACAAAAGAGACATATGTCACAAAGTGACAAGTGTAATTGGAGTTCCAGCAGGACATGGGAGAGAGGATGAAACATAATATTATACAAGCCATATTTAAAGACATAGTTATAATTTCCCAAAATTGATGGAAGTATCAAGCCACAGATACAAGAAACTCTGTAAATCCCAAGTGGAATTAATAAAAATGTACCTAGACACATTATAGTCAAGTTGCTGAAAACCAAAGATGAAGAAAAAACCTTAAAAGCAGCAAGAAGAGTGTTATGGAGTGAATTTTATCCCCACCCCCACCCCAATTCTTATGTTGGAGCCCTGACTCCCAATATGACTGCATTTGGAGATGGAGCCTGTAAAAGGTGCTAAAAGTTATATGACATCATAAAAATTGGACCCTGAAATGATAGGACTGATGTCCTTATAAGAAAAGAGGGAGACACCAGATCTCTCTCTTTCTGTGCACAGAAGAAAGGCCAAGCGAGGACACAGTGAAAGGTGGCCATCTGCAAGCCAGAAAGAGAAGTCTCCCCAGACACTGACCTTGATGGAACCTTGACCTTGAACATCCAGCCTTCAGACTTGTGAGAAAATAAATTTCTGTATCTAACCCACCTGGTCTGTGGTATTCTGTTGTGGCAGCCTGAACTGACTAATACAAGGAGACACAAGACACATTGTCCCCAAAAGATTAACAGCAAAATTGTTGGTTGACTTTTCTACAGAAAATAAGGAAGCCAAAAGACCATGGAATGCCATTTTTGAAGTGCTCCCCCTGACAACATGGAATTCTGTATCTGGTAAAAATATCCTTTGGAAATGGAAAGAAAAATCAATATAAAGTGATACATATAAAAATGAAGAGAATTTATCATCAGTAGACATGAGCTGAAAGATATACTAAATGAAGTTCTTTGGCCAGAATGAAAATAATCCTCGTTAGAAGCATGGAAATACATGAAGGAAAGAAGAACAATGTAAGTGGTTACTATTTGGGTAAATCTAAATGAATATTGACTGTAAAAACTAATTGTGATAATCTTTTCTTGGTATTATAATATTCATAGAATTAAAATGCATAACCATAATAATATAAAAGGTATGATGGAGGTTACTAGAGTGAAAGTATTGAAAGGTCCTAGTATGTTGTTAAAAATAACAATTTTAATTAGACTGTAATAAGTAAAGGATGCACGCTATAATCTCCAGAGTTACCACTAAAAGAATTGTAAAAGAACATGTAACTAACAAGTTAGAGGAAAATAAAATACTAAATTTTTTATTAGACCAAAAGAATATAAGAAAAGGCAGAAATAAGAATATAAAAGAAGGAGAAATAAAAAATAATTTCTAAAATGGTTGCTATAAATCCAAATAAATTAATTAATTTAAATGCAAATCAACTTAATACTCCAATTAAAAGATTAAGATTCCCAGACTGGATAAGAAATGAAGCCCAACTATGTGCTGCTTACAAGAGACATACTTAACTATATGGATACAACACATTTTATTCCATCTTGGTCACAGAGAGTCCTTTCCTGACTTTAATATTCTGTGAACTTGTTTATATTCACAGAAAAACCCATAGCCCAATTGGTAGCCATTATGACAGCTACCAGATGTCCACTGTGTTGTTTCTTTCTTAGTGCTGACCAAAAGGGAAAAAAACGATACCATTGAAAGAAAGAAAAAGCAAGTCACAGAATTGGAAAAAATAATTTATAATACATATACCTATAATCTGACAAAGAACTCATATCTGGAATATAAGAATAACCCCTACAAATTAATATGAAAACAAAGACAAACCAATAGAAAAAAAGGCAAAGGCTTAAACAGATATTTCACAAAAGAGAGTAACCAAATTGTTATAAACATATGAAAATGTGTTCAAGTTAATTTGTTCATCAGGAAAACACAAATTATAGGCATAGCATGATACCCCAGCACAGTCACAAGATGGTTAAATTGAAAAGGCGTACAATAGCAAGTATTGGCAAGGATGTGGAACAACTAGAACTCTCATTGTGTTGGGAATATAATTGGTTCAAACAAACTGGAAAGCACAGTATCTACTAAAAATGCTCATTTACATACCTTGTGATCCAGCATTCCTAGATATATACCCAATAACAATACGTACATATTTCACCAGAAGACATGTTAGGAATATTTACAGCAGTGCAATTTTTAATAGTCCAGTAATGGAAACAACCCAGTGTACATCAAAATTAGGATGGGTAAATGACTTTTGGAATGTTCATATAGCAGAATGCTATACAGCAATGAGAATAACAAACTATTGTTATACATAACAACATGAATGAGTCTACAAGCGTAATTTTGAGTAAAATAAGCCAGATGCAAAAAAATATTTCCTGAATGATCTCATTTCTGTAGAACTTTTTAAAAAGTAAACTGTTTTATGTTGATAGAAGTCAGGATCATGGTTACCTTTTAGGCATGAAGCAAGATGGAAGATGTAGACTGCTGGTAACATTCTTTATGTTTTTGTTTTTATTTTTGTTGAGGAAGATTTACCCCAAGCTGCTACCTGTTGCCAGTCTTCCTCTATTTTGTATGTGAGCCACCATCACAACACAGCCACTGACAGACAAGTGGTGTAGGTCCACGCCTGGGAACCGAACCCTGGCTGTCTGAGCAGAGCAGGCCAAACTTAACCACCAGGCCACCCACGCTGCCCCAGGAACATTCTTTTTTGGGTTATGGGGTGTGAAATTGTGGAATTTCATAGATCCTTACAGTGGCGGTTTGTGCACTTTTCAGCATGCATGTTATATTTTAAAATAGTAAAAACACTAAGGAATGGAATTGTTCATTTTCATGTGTTTTTAACTTTCTAAAAAAATCTGTGATAGCATAATAGGAAACACTTCTCTGTAGGTTTGCCTTTTTTGCAGGATAATCATTATTATTTGCAAAAATATTTAGGTTCCAATCCGTTTTCCTGAGGACTTTTCTTTACACTTTGTCAGTCAAACAATCATTTTTAAAGTACCTACTATATAATCATTCTTGTCGATTTTCTCTTCTTCAAATTTCAACCAGGCTCAACTGATCCTCATTTTATCAATGGCTTCGTGTATGATTAGAGCAATTTTATAACACGGTTATTGAGAGCTAGAGAAAATTCTGCATATTGAGTAAGAATTGAACTTCACCTTGCAATAATTTGCCATGCATTCTTGGATTTTCACAATCACTCTCACGAAGACATTGACTGCTGGCTTTAGGAGAGACACAAACAATAAGGGCATTGGATGTTGAAGTGGGGACTCATTTTCTAAGTGATTGTTTCATTAATAAACATTCTTTGTGACAATGGCTTTCCTTGCCTACTTAATCTCTTAACAGAAGGGCTAAAACGGGGATAGCGACTCACAGGACTGCTTCCAGCAAGCAGCCATTTACCTCTAAGAGCTTCGGCACTTTCACTGATAGGCAAACCCCACTTCCATCTAAGGAAGACAAACTTAAACAATTATTATAACAGAAAACACAAAAGAAAAATAAAAATTAGGTGAAATAATTATCTTAAGGCATGTACTCAAGAAAAGAAATCACAAGGAAGACTAAAGATTGATCATACTTACATTTTCTAACATGAAAAAACAAAAAAATTAGAAAAAAAAGGACCATTTGTACATACGTGACGGTCAAAATCTTAATATTTTTAACACGTGATGTGCTATTAAAACAAAAAACCCTAATCGATAAACGGGCAAAAAGTATAAAAATAAAATTCAATTAGAAAAAAATATGTGGCCAGTAAAGTTATGGAAAATATTCAGTTGCACTAAAAATCGAAGAAATGTATATTAAAACATTTAAATCTATCAAATAAGGAAATAGGTTTCTTAGAATTAAATTCCAAATGTTTACAGTAAGACAGTATTATCATGCACAGTTGATGGGAACAAAATTGGAACCACAGTTCTGGAAAAGTCTGACAGTATGCATACAGATACTTTCAAACTTCCTACTCTTTGGTCCATCAATCTTATTCCTCAGAATAAACTTAGAAAACGGTCATTGATATGGTCAATTTAAATGTTCAACAATGGATAATTGTTTAAATGAATAATGGTATATACATGTACTAAAATGTTATACCGTCATTAAAATCACATTTATAACAAATTTTTAATCATTTAAAAAATGTTTCAATACATATTAAAATAAGAGGAACCCCAAACTGCATAATTATACAAAAATGCTCATTTCTTTCAGTTTGAAGGGATTATGTATTTTTGAAATTTTCTTATTTGTTCCTTAGTATATTTTCTAAATGATTTCAATAAACAAAAGACCATTTTCTTCCTTATTTCAAGATTTAAATCTAAACTTCCAATCCGTTGGTCCTCGTTCTACACCTGAGGCTGCCTGGAATGTGTGTTTCCACTTCAGCATGACATTCCATACGCCCTGTGCATTCTCAACAGGGGAACAAATCCCAAAGTATTCCAGAAGTAATACTTCTTTCTAGTTTCTTTTTGTCTTTTTTTTTTCAGATCTATTGTTATTAAAGTCTCATGGGCTGAGTTTACTGGTCTTTAGAGGTCAGAAATAGAGTTTCTTGATATCTAAGACAGAGGAGTAGGAAGGTCAGATTAAGCACAGAATAACGTGCATCCCTGACCTGGATTTTACTGGCTTCTTTGGGGGTTTGGGGATAGGTAATGACGTGGAGGAGAGAAGAATGTCGTGTCACTTAGAACATGACTCCATTTGGCAGCAGCACAGGGTATCCACTCTTTAGAAACTGCCTCAGATTCTCTCAGGGGAGACCGAAGGCTTGAAAGAGAAGATATCCCCCTAGCAACAGTGTACTGAGCTGTGGAAAGAGGCACCCCCACACCAAGAAGCTAGGTTCTGATACTCCTCCCTCACCTTGCCAGCTGCACTAGGGACCTTACAATACCCACCCACAATCAGCCATCTTTTCTTTATCAGAACTTGTTACTCCATATTGACATCTGTTAGATTCATCTATTTTCATCATTTTTTTTTCAAACTATAGGACATATATAGTAAAAAGAAGATGCCTCTCCTTTGTGAAATCCAGGACTGCTACCTATATATCTCATATGCAAACTCTGGTAAAATTTTCAGGAGAAACAAGCACTTGGTTAATATTTTAGCAACATGAGGATACAGATTTGAATTAGATTCCAATAATAGTCTATGTGTCCTTCATCCTCGTTTTGCAGAACGGGAAACCGTGGTGCAGAAGAGGTAAGCGATCTGCCCAAAGTCACACGTTAGAAAGAAATGAGGGTGAGACTGGAACGCACGCCATGACACTCAGTCCCATGTTCTTTCCACTTTGACTATTGATGATAAAATTCACTTCTGTCCAGCTGCTTACCTTTTTCCAATAAGTCAACCCAGAGGGCACTATTGTGCTTGTACAACTGGAACTACCCTTATTCAAGCTGCATTATACCTATTAAGTGACAATGTGACTGGGGGTCCTGAGGAGGGGGGTGAGTCCTCTGTGTGGTTGTGGATGCAATAAGCAAAGGCCATCTAGGAACTATGTACACTAATCCATGGCGTTCCTTTAGTAGCAGTAAACATGTCAGATACACAAAACCTCACTTCATGGGCAAAGGTCAAAGGGGCATGTAGGTCAAATTGGACAAAATCTTTTTCCTTAGCCAGACTGATTAACTGTTTTTTTCTCAGTTCCTTGTAGGAAAGGAGACTGGAAATTCGGGACAAATACCAACATGCATCCTATCAAGTATAGATATACTAACCCATACTGTGATAGCACACTTCCTAGAGACTTTACTGCTAGATATGAGATTTTCTCAAAATGCACACAGTTACATAGTTAGAGATAAGACCCCCCAGTGTTAGAGAAAAGATGATGGTGGTGAGATTTGACACTTACTGTGAACTTACATACTGGGAACTCACTCTTCACAGCACTTTACTTATATTAAACCTTTTAATTCAAAGGAGAAAGTACTATTATTGTTATAATTGTATAAATATCACCCATAAAAATTAAGTGACTTGCCCAACATCCAAGGCTGTTTGGTTCCACAGCTGTATTTCTAACCCCCAGTCTTCATTGCCTCTCCCAGGTTCTCCAGAACACAGGCCTCATGTTCTCCTGCCCTGGTCTCCACACTGTTAACCACTGCTGCCAATTCATGTTACTCCTCAAATCTCCTCTATGCTGCCTCCTGTTGACTACCTTTAGGTTTAAACTTTAATACATTAGAAGGCCCTGTTCAGGCAGGGACCATATTAGTCTAAGTTGTTACTCTGTCTTCAGGCCATGTCACTGACCCTGGCACACAGTGGATGCTTAAGAAAATGATTCTTCAATGCTGAATGGTGTTGACATCTTTTTATTTTTTTGAGGAAGACCAGCCCTGAGCTAATGACCACCAATCTTCCTCTTTTTGCTGAGGAAGACTGGCCCTGAGCTAACATCCATGCCCATCTTCCTCTATTTTACACATGGGACGCCTACCACAGCATGGCTTTTGCCAAGCAGTGCTATGTCTGTACCCGGGATCTGAACCGGCGAACCCTGGGCCACTGAAGTGAACGTGCACACTTAACCGCATTTAAGCATCTCTTAATGCGATGGCATTGGGGATAGAATGTGGCTCTCCCCTTTCCCAGGCCATCATAAGTGTGGGACAGACCCTGCTTTTTGGTTTTCTACTGCCCAGCAGAATCTGCCTGGATCTCAAGTGTGGACCTATACACCGCTTGTCAAGCCATGCTGTGGCAGGCATCCCACATATAAAGTAGAGGAATATGGGCACGGATGTTAGCTCAGGGCCAGGCTTCCTCAGCAGAAAAGAGGAGGACTGGCAGTAGTTAGCTCAGGGCTAATCTTCCTCAAAAAAAAAAAATTGCTAATGGATACACAATGTAAAAATATGTGAAGTGAGACATCAATAGCATAAAATAGGGAGAAGAAGTAAATGTGTAGAGTTTTGGTATGCATTTAAAGTTAAGTTACTGGCAGCTTAAAATAGACTAAGTTGTTTTATGTAATCCTCATAGTAAATGCAAAGAAAAGACCTCTAGTAGATTCCCAAAAGAGAAAGAGAAAGGAAGCAAAGCATACACAATAGTAAGTCTTTACCTATCAATAATTACTTTAAATGTAAATGGATTAAGTTCTCAAAACAACCCCACAGACTGGCTGAGTAGATAAAAAACACAAGATTCAGCCAAATGCTGCCTTTAAGACACCAATTTTAGCTTTAAGGATGCACAGAGACTGAAAGTGAAAGGATGGAAAAAGATATTTTATGCAACTGGTAACCAAAAGAAAGCAGGAGTGGCTGCTATATTTATATCAGAAAAATTAGACTTTCAGTAAAAATTAGTCAAAAGAAACAAAGACAGTAACTGCAGAATGATAAGGGGATCAATTAATCAAAAAGATATAACAATTATAAATACACATGCGCCTGACATTGGATTACATAAATATATAAGGCAAATATTATTGGAACTGAAGGGAGAAATAGACAGCAATATGATAATAGTAGGGAACTTAAATGCTCCACTTTTAACAATGGATAGATTGTCCAGACAGAAAATCAATAAGGAAACGATGGACTTAAATAACATGATAGACCTAATGAATCTAACAGACATTTACAGAACATTCTACTCAACAGCAACAGAATACATATTCTTTTCAAGTGCACTTGGAAATCCCCAGAATAGATTAATCGTATATTGGGCCACAAAACAAGTCTCAACAAATTCAAGAACATAGAAATTTTATCAAGTAACTTTTCTGACAACAATAAAATGAAACTGAAACTCAGTAACAGGAGGAAACCTGGAAAATTCACAAACATGTGGAAACTAGATAATACACTCCTAAATAACCAATGAGTCAAAGAAGAAACCAAAAAAGAAATTAAAAAGTACCCGAGACAAGCAAAAATGGAAAGAAAATATACCAAAACTTATGGGATGCAGCAAAAGCACATACATTAAGAAAAATAAAGATCTCAAATCAACAACTGACTTTACAGTTCATGGAACTAGAAAAAGAAGAACAAACTAAGCCCAAAGTTAGCAGAAGAAAAGAGATAATAAAGATTATAGCAGAAATAAATAGACACTAGCAAGATAATAGAAAAGATCAACAAAACTAAGAGTTGATTTTTTAAAAACATAAACAAAAAATAACTAACCAAGAAAAAAAAGAGGAGAAAAATAAATAAAATTAGAAATGAAAGAGGAGACATTGACTGATAATACCAAAATAGAAAGGATCATAAGACACTATTCTGAATAATTATATGTCAGCAGTGGATAACCTGGAAGAAATGGATAAATTCTTAGAAACATACCTACCCAGGCTAAATCGTGAAGAAAGAAAATCTAAACACCTACAGTGAGTAAGGAAATTGAAGCAGTAATCAAAAGCTTCCCAACAAAGAAAAGCCCAGGACCAGACAGTTTCACATGTGTATTCTGCCAAACATTTAACAGAAAAACTAACATCAATCCTTCTCAAACTCTTCCCAAAAATTGCAGACTCATTTTATGAGGCCAACATTACCACTTCATATCAGATAAGGACACTAAGAGAAAATTACAGGTCAATATATCAGATGAACATCAATGCTAAATTCCTCAGAAAATACTAGAAAATTGCTTTCAACAGCACATTAAAAGGTCTCAATAAATTTAAGAAGACCGAAATAATACCATGCATCTTTTCTTTTTTTTTTTTTTTAAAGATTTTTTATTTTTTTCCTTTTTCTCCCCAAAACCCCCCGGTACATAGTTGTGTATTCTTCGTTGTGGGTTCTTCCAGTTGTGGCATGTGGGACGCTGCCTCAGCGTGGTCTGATGAGCAGTGCCTTGTCCATGCCCAGGATTCGAACTAACGAAACACTGGGCCGCCTGAAGCGGAGCGCGCGAACTTAACCACTCGGCCACGGGGCCAGCCCCCACCATGCATCTTTTCTGACCACAAAGGTATGAAACTAGAAATCAACTACAGGAAGAAAACCAGAAAAGCCACAAAAATGTGGAGATTAAACAAAATGCTACTCAACAATGATTGGGTCAATGAAGAAATCAAAGAAGAAATCGAAAAATTCCTGGAGACAAATGAAAATGAACATACAACATGCCAAAATCTATGGGATACAGCAAAAGCGATTCTTAGAGCGAAGTTTATTAGTTTTTGGGTGGTGAACATGATACAATCTACACAGAATTCGAAATATATTGCGATATACATCTGAAAGCTATATAATGTTATAATCTAATGTTACTGCAATTAAAAATTTAAAAAAAAACCTTCCACATAGCAAAAGAAAGAATTAACAGAGTGAAAAGGCAACCTCCAGAATGGGAGGAAATATTTGAAAATCATACATCTGATAAGGAGTTAATATTCAAAATATGTAAAGAACTCATACAACTCAATAGCAAAAACCAAATAATCTAATTAAACAATGGGCAAAGGATCCAAATTGACATTTTCCCAAAGAAGACATACAAATTGTCCACAGGTATACGAGGAGATACTTAACATCACTAATCATCAGGGAAATGCAAATCAAAACCACAATGAGATATTCAACATGTTAGGATGGCTATTATGCCAAAGACAGGAGATAACAAGTGTTCACAAGGATGTGGAGAAAGGGGAATCCTGTACACTGTTGGCGGAATGTAAATTGATACAACCATTATGGAAAACAGTATTGCGTTTCCTCAAAAACTCAAAAATGGAACTACCTTATGATCCAGCAATTCCATATCTGGGTATATACCCAAAGAAAACTAAAATAGTATCTTGAAAAGATATGTACTCTCCCTTGATCGTTGCAGCATTATCCAAAATAGCCTAGATATGGAAACAACCTAAGTGTCTGCCCATGCATGAATGGATAAAGAAAATGTAATATATGTATCACATGTACATATATATCATAAGTACATGTATATACAGAGGAATATTATTCAGTGTTAAAAAGAAGGAAGTCCTGCCATTCTGGCAAAACAGATGAACCTGAAGGACATTATGCTAAGTGAAATAAGCCAGGCACAGAAAACAAATTTTGTATGATCTCACTTAGATGGTGAATCTAAATTAGTTGAACTCATACAAGAAGAGAGTAGAAAGGTGGTTGCCAGGGCTGGGTGGGTGGGTGAAATGGAGATTTGTTGATCAAAGGGTACAAACTTTCAGTTATACGATAATCAGTTCTGGGGATCTAATGTACAGCATGGTGACTATAGTTACTAATACTTGATTGTATACTTGAAATTTGCTAAGAGTATGTCTTAAGTGTTCTCATCTGAAAAAAGACAGCTATTTGAGGTGATGCATGTGTTAATTAACTTGATTGTGTATATGTACATCAAATCATCACATTGTATGTTCTAAATATATACCATTTTTATTTGTAAAAATGTAAAAAGCAAATAAATAAAAAGGTCCCTTTGGCGGGAAAAAAGGAATGAGTAGACATGGCTTAGGGCAGGCAGAAGTACTGTTTAGTGTTGCTTACAGAGACGTCTAAGTCTGGTTTTCAAGAAGAATCTTTCCAGCAAGAGGGGAAACCTATTTAAAAAAAAGAGCAAGAAACAGATTAATTGCCAAGAACACAAGTTGCTTGTGAGATCCATGATGGGGCTTGAAGGGAGACTACTGAGGTGGGCAGGGGATTATCAGAAAGGGAGTTTCGAGTTGACTCCTGTAATCATTGTACAGCTTTTGAAGAGTTTGAAAGGAAAAATAAAAATGTCCGACTTGGGTTTTAGAAATGACCCCCTGGCGACTGTATTGAATGATTGGAGTGAGTCAAAGGCGTAATGGGAGACAAAGAGACCAGTAGGATGCAAATGTTACAATGTGTGTGGGTTAATCTACTAGGGCTCCCATAACAAAGTACTGGAGACTGGTTAGCTTAAAGACGAGAAATTTATTTTCTCGCAATTCTGGAGTCTAAAAGTCTAAGATCAAAGTGTTGGCAGCGTTGATTTCTTCTGAGGCCTCTCTCCTTGACTTGTAGAATGCCATCCTCTCTGCATCTCCACATGGTTTTCCTTCTGTGTGTCCCAATTGCTTCTTCTTATAAGGATATCAGTCATATTTGATCGGGGCCCACCCTAATGACCTGATTTTAACTTAATTATCTCTAAATTTAGACCCTATTTGCAAATGTAGTCACATTCTGGAGTGTGATTACAAAATGTAATCACACACTGTGGATTAGAACGTCAACATATGAATTTTGAGGGGACACAGTTCAGCCCATAATAATGGGGAAAGAAGATGATGGCCGAATTAGAATAGAAGAGGCAGGATGGAGAATAGGTGCGATGGAGGCACATTTGGAAGGTCTTTGTGGCTGACATGATGGGTGTAGGGGGACAGTGAGGAACAAGAAGGTGTCTGAGATGTATTTTAGGATTATGCTTTGAGTACTTAAGTTGAGGCCACTTTCCTGTTTCTCAGCCTCTCTCTTCATCCTCCATGCTTTTGCTCTCTAAAGTGGCATCTTCTGAAGTCATACGTAGAGACTGGATTGTCACCATAATTTAAAGAATGAAGAAGGCTTTAAGAGTTGAAAGGCGTATGGAGTGGATAATCTAGTCCAACACTTCCATTTTGGGCATGGGCAAACTAAGGACAGAGTGGTAAGGTGACTTAGTCACATCTTATTCGTGCATCTGAATTTCTCCTGTACCCTTTTCAGATTTTGAGACTATGGACCTAGAGTCATGTTTACATAACTCTCTAAGACTCCTGGGTCCATTTGTGGGCATAATTTCTCCGACCAAAAATATATAAAAACTCTTGGTACAAGAACGGGTGGCTTCTAAGGATTTTCTGCAGCCCTAGGTATGGTCTGAGTTGAAGTTGAAGTACTAATTGGACTCACTGTGCCTAGGTAATCTGAGATCCTGTCTCTGATCCACTTTCAAGATATCCCAAGGACATCCTTTAAGGCTTGGGACATAAAGATTACTTTATAGTATTGCAGTGGGGGAAAATGAGAGAATTGGTGTGAAAGTACTTTGAGAAATGCATTGAAATGTTAGAAGCTGCCATTATGGTGCTGATGGCTGTACCTTGTCTTCAGACTGTGTTCTCCAAATAATTATGTCAACCAAGGCTAGGGATAATTTTCAACTTTATACCTTACCGGCATTGGCCTCTGAACTAAGACTGTCTGCTAACTGGGAACAACTTCCTCCTTAACTGCAATTCAGGGAAAATTTCTGTTTGTGGCTGGATATACCAGTTAGGGCTGTGTGTGTTACACCTTTTAACCACAAGGAGTCTCACAAAGCTTTCCCTTCCACCACACCTTCCACATTAAGGAAGTCAGGAAGAGTAAAGGGAAGCTGTCATGTCTGCAGCAATTTTCCACTTTGAGGAAGCATAATGTCTGAACTTGGGCATCATGGGTTCAAAGTGCTGCTACTGAACTAGCTCCCTGTGCCATTTGGGGCAAATCACTTAAACTCTCTGTTACTTAGTTTCCTCTTCTGGCAAAGGGATATAATACCAGTTCCTACCGCATGGAGCTGTCATTAGGACAAAATGAGGTGTGTATGTAAAGTGCTTAGGACAAGTCCTTGCACACTGTAAGTTCTCAATAAATGTTGAGTTTTTCTGTTTTTCGTTTTTTACTATTTTTCCCTTCCATTTGGTTGGGGTGGGAATGGTTGCCTCCTGGTCAAAGGGTATGGCCATCTTTGGACAGCCGAGTGTGATCAGGGAATTGGAGCAAGGGATACATTCCAAGAGTGAGACCATGACACAGAACCTTGGGCTGAACCTCGAGCTAAAGCAGCAAAGAAGATCTCTGGATCACACTGGCCTATCTCAACAATCCAGGATGAGACCTTAGATAAGAATATGTGGTCAAGGTGGAATTTGCTTGGGAAACTTCCACATTTAGGGACCTGGTAGCACCTGGTCAGAAGATTAGGAATTCAGGAACTAGATCCTATAAAATTGTCTTTCCATGAGAATGGATATTATCAGTCATATCCTGGGACAACCTAGAGATGTTAGGCTACAGAGGACTAGAGACATAAGATATAACGATAGCTGGAATGAGCGTATTTTCTTTAATGGACCATGTGAGGAATCCAGCCTGTATCTAAGAATCTAAGGACCATGCAGGTGCCCTGGATGTCCATTTCACTGACTCATTATAATGAGTGTTTTGTAACTAGTCTTAAATAGATACTTAGTTATACTTGCCATAGCCTTATACGGTGTCTCTTGTTTCACGAGACTATCTGATGGCTTATGCTTAACTGCGGGGATGCAGCAAAATTTTCTTGCCCCACATCTTTCTTTCCTCTTCTCATTTTCTTTGCAAAATTCCCTGCATCTGCCAGTTCTATAACTGCACCTTTTGACCCATCCATCTATCAAAATAAACAAAGAGATGAATAAACAAATTCATAAAGACTATTATACTAAGGATATTGGTAATAGTAGAAATAATAGTTAGAATGAACTATTGAAATCTAATGGGAAGATTTAAATAATCTGTGTGCAGAATACTTACTGTGGGTTTTGACATGTACTAGATATGAGTAGTTATCTTCCTGCCTCCAACCAGCTCTAATTGGACTTTATTTCTATTCTTATAATGTTTCCATCTCCATCATTTTTTAGTCTCGCCAACACTGGTTCCTCCTTGTCCCCAAATCTAGGTTGCTTGCCAAGGAGTGGGCCTAAGCCTTCAATTATCTGAGGTTTTCCCCCCCTCTCCATTCATTATTCAGTCAACAGTGATTTGTTGAGCACCTGCCATGTGCCAGGCACTATTCTAGGTGCATGCCCCAGATGATGTCGAGAGCAGGACTTTTAATATTGAATGATCAGTTTATATTGCTAACCTGCAGGCTGATGTTCTGGATGACATAACACTCTGCCCTTATATGATTTATCATTCATGACTCAGCCCTACCAGGTCAAAAAAACACAGAGTGTAGACCCAGCTTCCCCAGTACACTGGGTTCAGTTGAGAGATCATAGTGTCTTAGTTTAAATTTCATATTTCCTCTATTTGTTTTTTTCCCAAACTTTCCTCCTGGGAGATAATTCCCCATTCTCTCTTTCTCACCAGGATATTCAGAGTGGAAAAATCAGAGTCAAGATGACTCTGATTCCATGCGTCAATGTGCAGATTCTTTCTTCCAAATGTCTTTTGTATCTGCAGCTCCCTCCTCTACTCCAGCTGCCCTCACCGGAGTTTAAGGCAGGCTGAAAGCAACTCAGGGGTAGCTGCAATTACCTTCTTCTACTTCTAGAACAACAACCAGGAGATTGACAAAGACTTTCAGTTTGAAAAACTGATCCAAGAGAGAACGCAACTTCCAACAGCAAGGGCCCAAAGGGAAATCATGGAATTAAAAATCATAAAGTTTAGAATCACCAGGAAGCCTAAGTGGAAAACATTTCCATTAGAAAAGTATTCACTGCTTTGTTGTTAGAGAGCTTGGCATGTTTAGTTTGGAATCCAGAATCATCTGCCCTAACGCCAGGTCCACCACCTTGAGCCTATTTTTACAAACCTGTAGATATCCAACATCGATCTATAAATTTTTCACGATATATACTAAGAGAAAGATGCCTCCTCTGATTGCTTCAAAGGAACATTCAAAGCCAAACAACAATGGAGAGGTGAAGTAATGGGACTGGTTACTGCAAAAGGTGGTGTCAGTTGGAAGTGAGGGTGAAGCGAGAGACGCCTGGGATGAGACCCTGTTGACATTTGGGCCAAGGATATTAAGGACACCAGGGATGCTGGGGTTGCTTCTGCATATGGAAGGGACTTCATACAAGACACCGTGGCCTCTGCTGATATTCGCCAGGTTTCCTAACGAGAAGCATCGTCATGGTTGGGGTGACAGACTGCCCTGATACTCACTATAAGGCTTTTTACCAGATCTCAGCCATCCCTGTGGGCTGTCCTCATTCCCACACATGTTCAGTTTTCCAATGATTCTATGAGTAGGACCCCATTCTTACTCCCTTTTCCCTCCATTCCACGGTGTGGTTACCTGGGGAAGCCTGAGCCAGGACGACAAGGACAGCTAAGGCCAGGAACAAGAGTTTAATGTATCCTGAGAGAGGAGAGGAATGATCCAGCAGCATACTGAATGTGCTGGGGAAGGCAGGTCTTCACTGTGTGTTTTATTGACTTGGGTGGGGCTGAGTCATGGGCAGTAAATCAGAGAAGGGCAGAATGTTCCACCACCCAGAACATCAGCCTGTAGGCCAGCAATATAAACTGATCATCCAGCGTTCAGGGTCCTTCTCTAGACATCATCTTGGAAGGTGGAAGGCATTAGCAGAGGACATGCAAGTTCTACACAAGTCTGTGGCATTGTGGAGAGAATGGACCCACTTTCCAAGAAGCCTTCCCTGCTCCTCTCCTTGGGTAGTTTAGTCACCTCCCTATGTTCTCACCATGTCTCTGCTTCCTTCTTTCTGCCACAATGTTTATCATGAAGAGTTGGAACTAAGTATTTTCTAGCTCATCTCCCCCATCGGAGATATCATCAAGGGCAACTTTTAACAGACAGTGAGACTCTGGAAGGTAGGGACAGGCCATGATTTCTGTATGTCCAGTGTGTGCAGTGAAAATTTGTTGAAAACAATGAATGAATGAATGAATGAATGGTATTCACTCATATCCTGATAGATCTTAGAATCGGCATTTCTCAGCCAAGAAAGTGCAGGCCAAGAGAGTGGAAGAAAATTGCCTAGGTCACACTGTGAGCAAGAAAGAAACAGATGGAGAGCCCTCTTAACCCCACTCATAGTACAGCTCTTTTTAAATCTGCATATTTCTCCTTATTTCTTGCTCCAAATCCTTAATATTGGCTGCATCTGGGCCTTTCTTGGACTCCAGCCTTGAGGAACAGAGCAAAACTGTTTCCTGCAAGTTCCCCAACAAAGGGAGCATAGAAGGGGGCACTGCCCGGGCTCCATCAGGAAGTCTGTCTGTGAGTCCACTGGGTTTTCTTTCTTGGGTCCTTGGTCTGTCTTATGGTCATTTCAGACCTTTTGATGGGGCTGGTGCTCTGCTATTCCAGTCTCTTCTTTCCACAGTTGGAAAGTATTAGAGACAGCCTAATGGGGTTCAGCTAATCTGTTTTGCCCTTGATATCCAGGAAAACAGTGAGCATGAAACCATCCACTGAAGTCTCACTGTCCATCAGTAACTATGGTGGGCACTTTACATACATGACCCCTAGCATCCTCGCAGGATCCCCAATAGGCAGATGATTTGCTCAGGATTATACTATGCTTAGGATTGAGGTCTGGATTTAGATCTGGCTTACCTGTCCCCACTGCACATGTTCTTTCTATCATCCCAGAGGATTATGCCTGAGTAGTGATGGAAGGAGCAGCCTGTTTAACCAGAAAAGCAGTAATGGGCTGAAAAGAGTTATACCTGCTATCTTCTAGAAGGCATGATCTGTGCAGGCCTAGAGAGCAGAACTAAAAGTCTTGAATAGAAATTGCCGGGTGGGGGGGGGGGGGGAGGAGGGGCAGGTTTATTTAATTGGAAAGACCTTTGATGAGCAGAACCATCTGGAAATGGTTGGACTGTCTGGGAGAAGTGGTGGCTCCTGGTATCCGAATGCTACAAGCTGCACCTGCATGACCACTTCTCTCAGATTCTGCAGGGAGCACGGAGGAGTCGGTTGAATACGGATCTATATACTAGACACAGTTCTAGGCCTCGGGTCTAAGAGGAGAAGAGAGCAAAGTCCTGCCATTCTGACTAGGGAGAGAAACAGCAAACACGTAACGCCAGGTGGTGACAAGTGCTATAAAGAAAAAGAAAGCAGGGTAAGGGATAGGGAATAATATGATGTACATGTATGTGTCTGTCTATTTTGAACAAGTTATTCAAGGAAGGACTCTCTGAGGAATTAACATTGAGTAGAAACCTAAATGTACTGAGGAAGTGAGCCACATGGATATCCAGGATCTTCCAGGCAGAGAGAACAGCAAAAGCAAAGGCTCTGAGGAAGGGAGGTGCTAAGTGCCCTAGGAAGAGCGAAAAGTCAAGTGTGCCTGGAGTGGAGCGAGGGAGGGAATGGATAACAGAAACCAAAATCACAGAGGCAAGCAGGGCCGTATCACTCAGAGCTTACGGGGCTCTATTAAGACGTTAGAATTTATTTGATATGTGATGGGGAATTGTGATTTACATTTTAAGAGATCTTTCAAAGCTGAAAGTTCATTTCTTTTTGTCTATAAGACATCGCTTTCTTCATCTGTAAGGTAAAGTATTTGGGCTAAGCTAGTGTTCCCTGAAACGTGCAACCCATGTCACTGGTGATATAAGTGATAATTTAGGTAGCAAAATAAGTACATGTTTTTAATAATGTTTATTTTAATGCTCATTTGAGAAAAAAATCACTAGCCCTCGATCTGATGATTCTACAGATAGCATCACTTAGGATGTGGTCAAATATGGGTTTAAGTAAATGGACTGTGTTGATTTCTGTAAAAAATATGAACTGAATTATGCTAAAGCCTATAGATGATATGGCAAAAACGTTGTAAGATGATATACAAAAGGCTAAAGTTTAGGCTAGAAAATTGACAAAGACCATTCCATGGAATAGAAAACTGAAGCTCAGAGAGGTCAATTGACTTTCTTAAGGCCACACAGCTGGTAAGCCATGAAGTCAGGAATGGGACTTTTTAGTCCATCTGACTCCAAATCCATGGCTCCTCGCACCAAGGAATACTGTCTCACCAAACACATAAATCTCCTGGCTATAACTATGTCTTCATTTATTTATTTTATTAGGTTCTAATTTTGAAATTGTTATAGATTCACAGGAAGTTGCAAATATCGTAAAGAAATCCTGTGTTCTCTTTACCCAGTTTCCCCAAATGTTACATTTTGGATAGCTATGATACAATATCTAAACAAGGAAATTGACATTGGCGCAATGTTGAGGTATACTTCTCTGTCATTTCATCACAAGTGCTGATTAGTGTAAGCAATCAAGATACAGAACTATTCAATTACCACAAAGATCCTTCTTGTGCTGCCCCTTTGTAGTCACACTCAACCCCCTGCTTTCCCAGCATCCCTAACCCCAGCACATAACAAGTTGTTCTCCATGTCTCTAGTTTTGTCATTGTGAGCATGCTATATAAATGCAATCATACAGATTATCACCTTTGGAGATCACTGTATCTATCAGTCGTTTGTTCCTGTTATTGCTGCATAGTATGCCACAGTATGGGTGTACTGCAGTTTATTTAACCATTAACACGTTACAGAACATTTTGGCTGTTTCTAGATTTTGGTTATTACAAATAAAGCTGCTATGAACATTTGTGTACAGGTTTTTCTGTGAACATAAGTTTTCATTTCTCTGGATAAACGCCTAAGGGTGTGATTGCTGAACTGTATGATATTTGTGAGTTTAGCTTTTTGAAAAACTGCCAAACTATCTTTTTCAGAGTGCCTGCACCATTTAACGTTCTTAGTGGCAATGTATGAGAGATTCGGCTTCTCCTCTTCAGCGTTTGGTATTGTCACGGTTTTTAATTCTAGCTGTTCTAATAGATAGGTACTAGTACCTCCTCCTGCTCTTAATTTGCACTTCCCTAATTGCTAGCGATTTTGAACATCTTTTCATGTGCTTATTTGCCATCTTTATATCCTCTTTGGTGAAATGTCTGTTCGTTTGCCCATTTTCTAAATGGATTATTTGTTTTTAATTGTTGAACTTTGAGAGTTCTTCATATATTCTATATTTGAGTTCTTTGTTGGATACATAGTTTGCAAATAATATCTCTCAGTCTATGGTTTTTCTTTTAATCCTTTTCATGTTTTTTAAATTCATTTCCTCACATAGTTACTTTTTCCTTTTTTGTACTTTTTTTGTCATGAAGACACATAAGATCTACTCTCAGCAAATCTGAAGTATTCAATATGACATTGTTAACTATAGTCACATTGTTGTACAGTAGATCTTTAGAACTTATTCATCTTGCATAACCGAAAGCTGGTACCCCTTGACCAACATCTCCTCATAACCCCCTCAACACAGCCCCTGGTAACTGCTATCTATTCTCTGCTTCCATGAGTAGGACCATTGAGATTCCACATATAAATGAGAAGGGAAATGCATTTCCTTTCTTCGTCTGGCTTATTTCACTTAGCATAATGTCTTACAGGTTCATACATGTTGTCACCAACAGAAGATGTCCTTCTTTTTAAAATGCTGATTAGTATTCCACTGCATATGTGTACCACATTTTCTTTATCCATTCATATGTTGACAGATATTTGGGTTGTCTCCACACCTTCACTATTGTGATAAATACTGCAACGAACATAGGATATCTCTTCAAGACAGTGTTTTAATTTCATTCAGATAGAGATCCAGAAGTGGAATTGCTGGATCATATGGTAGTTCTATTTTAACTTTTTGAGAAGCCTCTATGCTTTTTCCAAAGTGGCTGCACAATATTTAACAGTATTATCTTCCATCCACGAGCACAGGACATCTTTCCGTTTATTTGCGTCTTCTTCCATTTCTTTCATCAATGTTTTATAGTTTTCAGTTTACAGGTCTTTCACCTCCTTGGTTAGATTTATCCTTAAGTATTTTATTCTTTTTGTTGCAATTGTAAATAGGATAGTCACTCATGGCCCTCTCCAACTGTATACTAATTTCTATAATAAATAGTTTTGCACACGTTTATCATAAGGTAAAAGCAGTAGATCAAGAGGGAAACAAGTAATTGAATTTGTAGAAAAGCATGAAAATGTATGTAATGGATTTATAGAGTAGATTAGTCATTTTTTTCCCCTACCACATGCTGCCTTCTTCAAATGTTATGAATATTCATATTGATATTATTGCTAAATTTATTAGATAAATGCTATGTTAAATGTAGATGCTCAGATAAATAGCATCATTTTGCTATAAGAGAGCGTAGGTGTGGACTATCCAGTAAAGATTTAACTTAACAGACATGGTTGCCCAAATTATACATATTTCAAAAGTCATCAGAATTGGTCCTTGACTAGCTTCTGGCAAATAACCTCTGAGCCCTTAAAGTATCCTGTCTGAGAAAGTGTCTTGTACAACTGAGACTTGAGTCATGTCAGATATTTTATGCTAACAATATGATATATGACAAATACGCCTTTCTGCATGCCTGGGGCTTTTAGGCTAAGCTGTATCAGTTTGAACTCTGGAAGAGGGGCCTGAAGACTGAGTAGCTTTCAGTCTTGTGAGTGCTCCATGCCTACGTGATTGATCCCCAGTAAAAACCCTGGACACCAAGGCTCCAATGAGCTTCCTTGGCTGGCAACACCTTGCATACGTTGTCACACATCATGGCTGGGAGGATTTAGCTGTGTCCTGTGACTCCACTAGGAGAGGACCACTGGAATCTCATACTTGGTTTCTTCTAAACTCACCCTACATGTCTTTTTCCTTTGCTGATTTCAGTTTATATCGTTTAACCACAATAAATTGTACGCATGAGTACAACAGCTTTTCTGGGGTTGGTGAGCCTTCTGGTGAATCATCAAACTTGAGAGGGGTCTTGGGGATGCTCCAAAACAGCTAGACCTACATAACAATGGAATAGAACTGAGAACCTGGAAACAAACCATGATACTTATGTCAAGTGATTTTCTACAAGGATTTCAAGACAATTCAATGAGGAAAGAATAGTCTTTTTTCAAAAACAGTATTGGGAAAACTGGATAACCATATGCAAAAGAAGAAATTTGGACCCCTATGTTATGTCATATGAAAATTAAGTTTAAATGGATCAAACAGCTAAATGTAAGAGCTATGACTATAAAACCCTCAGAAGAAAATACAAGAGTAAATCTTCATGACCTTGAGTTAGACAATGATTTCGTACATTTGACACGAAAAGCAAAAGTGACTTAAAAAAAGAGATAAATAGAACCTCATCAAAATTAAAGCTGTTATAATTAAAATATATCATCAATTAAATGAAAAAGAAACCCAGAGAATAGAGGAAATACATACATCTAACATACCAAATCATATATCTAATATCAACAGCATAGCTCAAGAGATGGGGAACTTCAGACTGGAGCTGGAAACCAAATACAAATACTATGTTTATAACTTTATATATGAAGTTAGCAGCAATTTGGAGGTCAATTCTCATTTGGGAAGTGATGGATTGTTGAACCACAGGGGATTGTTGAACCTGTAGAGCAATGATAAAGTAAAAGTTACCACGCTGCATGATGGAGAAAGCCTATATTTATGGAAAAGGAATATCAAGTAATTTTTAAAAAACTGAATGATTAGTGGAGTGGAAGAATCATCATCGGTGTGCACCATGTAATGTTTGCAGCCTTGCATCAGAATTGGGAGTGATCTCCAAAGTTTTTTGAATTTTGAAGGTGTGGTTTTCCTAACACAATTTGAAAGTGAGAAATAAAATATTTCATCATAAACATATAATAAAAATATATGATTACTGGTGTATTACAAAAATTGACATGTAAACAATTACAATATAATTTTTCAATTCAATTGGAACACATAACAATTTGTTAATGGCAGCAATCATTTAATTCATTTACAAAGAAGCTTTTCTTTAGCAATTAGAAACACTATATCATTTTTTTCCTCTTTAAACTTTTATTCAACCGGTTTGTTTTTACTCCACCCTCCCCACAAAAAGTATTGCTTTGGTCAACAAAAAATTGAAAGTCACCTGAATTTCCGATGAATTTGTTATCCAAAGTCTATGATTACTCACTTTCTGAACACCAGCACCAATATTTCAATTATCCACTGATTTGACACCTGAAGATTTTTCCACTGGGCAATCCACAATTGTCAGATAAAGGATGAGTGAGAGGTAAGTTTTCTTTTCAGAGTGGGACAAGAGAAATTGAGAAAGTGGAGGTAGGAAAGAAGAGTCAGTTAAGATGCTCTGAGCGTGGGCCAGCCAGGTTCTGTAGTGGTTAAGTTCCTGCGCTCTGCTTTGGTGGCCTGAGGTTCAAAGGTTCGTGTCTGGGGCACAGACCTAGCACCACTTGCCAAGCCATGCTGTGGCAGCATCCCACATAAAATAGAGGAAGATTGGCACAGACGTTAGTTCAGTGACAATCTTCCTCAAGCAAAAAGAGGATGATTGGCAACAGATGTTAGCTCAGGGCCAATCTTCCTCACACACAAACACACACACATGCAAAAGAATGCTCTGAGCATCCTAAGAACTTCTGATGTTGAAGGTCTAAAAGTTGGTTCCCTTATACTATCTACGTGCCTATCTTGGAAAAAAAAAATTTGTAACCAGTATCCAAGTTTGAAGACTACTGACTTACGTTGTGTGACCTTTTCACATTAATTGAGATAATTACATGAACAACACCTTCACAAATTTTTATCGAGCATCTACCATGCGCAAAGCACTGGTCCAGCAGTGTGAGACACAGCCACGAACAAGATCAAGGTGTTAGGACTATATGTACATTATGATGGTGATGACAGATGATAAATAAACAAATAACTCCATAATTCAGAAAGAGAACAGAAACATATACAAAACAATTTCAAAGAGTTTAAGTGATAGGAAGAAAATAATACAAAGTAGAGTGAGGAGCCATCTTATGGACAAGGATTGTTTCTAAGGCAATGACATTTGAAGCAAAGATATAGAAAAAGAGCACTCCAGGCTGGGGCAGCTTGGTGCTCTAAGGAGGTCTTTATGGTGAAAGAATGTGAAGAGTTGACATGTGACCTGTGTGGTGAGGTGTCAGCCATGCAAAGAAATGGAGAAGAGTAATTTAGGCCAAGGTACACTACAGAGAAGGTAATCAATTTGTCCCAGTTTGCTAAAGACCGTCTTGATTTTGTCACTCTAATTCCCATGTTCTGGAAAGACCCACAGTCTTAGGCAAACTAAGATAGTCTGTCAGCCTAACTGGAGGTCCAAGATCTATTGGAATATGAAGTCTACCGAAAGGTCAGTGGTTTGACGGCCAAGGTTCAAACTACAGCCACGGTCACTGGCAGCTTGACCTAGACAGAATAAAAACAACTAGAGGAATAAACCTTCTTGATTCTGAGACAGTTAGGCATCTGAGACTGTGACTCTCAGTAGCACCCCAGCCTTAGTCCAACAAGTTAATAATTAACTAACCATATAGTTGATAACTGCTTCTCTGTGATATCAGAGAGTAAACTCATCAGCTGCCATACAAACAGCACTCACATAGACACACAAAGCATAGACACCCTACATGCAACTATCATTCACAGACAAAATGAAGATCTGGAGAGCATGCCGTGAGACTACCATGGATGGAAGTTGGACTTTTGAGTGGAAAGAACATTGGAAAGATAAGTAGTATTTGTGAAGCAGCGTTTAACTTAATACTATGTGCTCTAAGGCAAGTCCCACTTTCATCTCTATCTAGTTAAATCAATGTTCGTTCACCAGGAGGTAGTTTCTAACTATAAATGGGTTAGTTTCTAGTTGAAGCCTTAAACGAAATTTGACCTCATGATACAGACAGGAATTTAAAGTCAGAGCTTACAATAAAAGGTGGGGGGCAGGAAATGGAGGATTTGTCTGGAACTTTTCATGTGCATTCATAGGTTCTTCCATATATGATAGTAGTGGTTCAGGAATTACTAAAATCAAAATTCTTGTCTCAATCATAAAAGCAGCTCCAAACTATGACCTTCATTTTTTTTTTTTTTTTGCATGGAAAAATACACAGACACGCAAATGTTCACTTGAGACCAAGTAGTAGACCATATCATTTAACAGATCAGAGGAAGACAGATAAGAATTTAAGCTCAATAAAGAGAATTCCTGTATCTTCTTTACACTTCTCTTTATATGTTTCTAATTGTAAGATAACTCTCTTGACTCTTGTCTTGGTAGTCGCATTATGTCCATCTCCACGTCATCCACTTCCCAATAGAATTGTCCCTGGCAATATAACATCAGTAGAGTTGCTTCCCCCGATATTATTCCCAATGGTTACCTCTAATGTTCCACACCTAGGAGGAAACGTTAATTTGTTGTACCATCAGTGCTCTCAAGAAGATGTGCCAAACCCTAGGAAGAAATTTTTTAGCAGTAGTGGTCTCAGTTGCTGTGGTTTCTTCAGTCTCAGTTGTGTTAATTGATACTGCATCATCCAATCCAGATATGGGGGATTAGGGAAAAAACTAAAGTATTAAAATTGCAGTTACATCTTCTACAGGGAATAGGGAAGGCAATGGGCTTCAAGTGCGTTCTTGATCACTTTTTATGGGAATGCAGCATGTTGGCATGCTCATACAAAGAAATTTGTACCTTTCAGTATCTAAGCATCATCTTCTACAGTGTCCTACATTATTCTTCCAGCATCTTTGGACTTCCCAGGTATTTGGAGAAGGCTGATAGGTCCAAAGTATAATGTGCAGAGGGCAAGGAGCATCAGATGAAATGAGCTTGAAGTAGCAATGCCATCTCCCAGTCACTTTAGGCCATTATTAAGCATTTTTATTTATTTCAAAATGTAACGTGAGCTAATTTGCTTTACGTTTTAAAAAGTTAGTTAGGATATCATGTGTAAATTAGATTAGAAAAAAGGAGGAATAGAACCAGGTAAAGATGTTAGATGCTTTGCCAGGCAGGACACAATGGTGGCTGGAACTAGGGTGGTGAGAGTTGTGGAAAAAGGAGACATCAACTGTTTGGATATAAGGTCAGAAGAAGGTGGAGAAATCAAAGTGCATCACTACATGTCTGTACTGAGATAGGGGAGATGAGTGATAGTTGCCATTCACTTAATAGCAAAATGAGGAAAGGACAAGATTTGAAGGGAAGAGAAACAGGTGGGCTAAGTATTTGCTTTGGGGCATATAACATATAATATACCTAGGAGGTCAGGAAGGCAAGGGGATAGACCTGTAGGATCTCAGTAGACAAGTTTGAACTCTAGATGTCAAATTTGGAATCACTGTTAATGGATAGCATTCAAAACTACAGTAATGGATAAAGTATAGTGAGTTGGAATGATGTGAGATAAGAGGGAGCTATAATTAAATTCTGGTGGGTGTCACTACTGAGAACTCAGATAGGAGGAAAAACTCAAAAGGAACAACCAGGTAAGTCAGAGCAAAATAGGAGAATGACACACTAAAGAATTAGATTTGTTTTCCCAAAAGCAGACCTTGGGAAAAAATTTGAGTATAATAATTGAGTTGAGAGGCATTCCCCACCCCCAAAGTCAGTTTGGAAATGAGGAAGCTAGGGAAGTAAGAAAGCGAGGAAGAGGAGAGTTACACAGTTGGTTCTACTGTGGTCGACTAGAGCACAACCCTATGGGGAGCTCTGCAGCCAAAGTAGGAAACAAGCCTCAGAGTCGTCCTTCTTGAGGGTCAAAGGACTGGAAGGTTTATCCACCATTCTGCTAGCCAACCATCCTGCCAGCCAAGAGTTGATAGATTACCCCAGAGTGAACTGATAATTCCCTCTCATTTCTGGATTGCCTCGTGCAGGGGTATTTTACCAGCAATCAACCATGCTCTGGGGATGCTGTTAGTGGCAGATCAGGCTGGTATGTGTGAAAATGGCAAATGCCAAAGGAATACAAGGAAAGTTGTATCCGATATGACTATATTATGCAAGAGAGGAAAATGTTTCCTAAAGCAATGAGTGCGCATTTGCAGGCAACACTGTGAGGGTTGAGCAAGACAAGGCCAGAAGTGTCCATTGTATTTAACATGATGAGTGCCACTGGTAACCTCGAGAGGAGCAGTTTCAGAGTGGTAGGAAGAAACAAAAGCAAAGTTGGCTGAAATGTGAAGGACAGAAGTAGTGGAAGTAGCACCTGGAGACAAAACTCTTCAGAAGTGTATCTGTGCGGAAGAGCAGAGAAATAGAGAAGTTCTTGGAGGACAATATGGGGTCAAGGGAGGGTTTTTTAAGGTTTGTTTTGAAGAATGAGAAATAATAGAGCATGTTTGCTAGCAATTAAGAAGAAACAGGTGGAGGGGAGAGACTAATGTAGAATAGGGAAATGAGACAACAGAAAGGCATAGTCCTTGATAAGGTGACAAGGATCAAATCACAGAGGGCAGACTGACTGAGACGGAGAAGGCACGCTTCCTCAGCTATGTCAGAGGGAAAGAGAAGATGGGTGTAAAGGCATTCTGGTATGGATGTTGGCAGTGGTAAAAAGAAAAAGTTCTGCTCGAATTTCTTAAACCATGAAGTGTTGGGTAAGGTCATAAGCTGGAAGGGAGGTCAGGTAGAGGAGTGGGGCAGGAGAATAGAAGAGAAAGCTAGTTCAGTACAAAGTAGTTGTCTAGGCAGGAGGGCAGGTGAGCTCCCGGGAGAAATACAGTAGGAATTCTAAGCAGTGTGAGAATTCATTCAAGGGGGGAAGATATGAATCTAAAGTGAACCTAGGCTGCTCCTTCATATGGTCATTTATCAAACACACTACATGACCATCTTCCTCAGCAAATAGCCCGAGAAGTGTCAAAGTTAGTGTGTTCCGGGCAGAGGGAGCAACTGGAGCAAAGGTTCTCAGTGGGGGGAAGCCCGGCATATATGAGGAATACAAGTAATTCTCAAAACAACATTTTTTGGATTTAATTTGACAATGTATGAAAAGCACCTTTCGTGGTTGACATATATACATCTCACAACAGTTTGGCTCCTATTGCCTCCCCTGGGATGTGTTGGCTTGATCACCCTTCCTCGATGACTCATTCTCTTATTATTTTACTGGCTCAAATTTACTTGCTTATGGTGGAATTTCTGTAAGTTCAAGTGTAGCCATTCTGTGTCTTTCATCCAACACAAACTCTAACATTGCGTCTTCATCCTCATTTCTACAAAGATTATTTCTCAATGTTTCTTCTCATCCAGGCATCCATACTTGAAATCTGAGGACTCCCAGCTCTTCTCTGCCTTTCCCAAGCTCTTTAAACCATCTTGTTCTGTCAGTTCCTCTTCAGAATTGTTTCTCGCTCACGTTGCTCACTACTCCTTTTTAACTATTCCATCTAGAGTTCAGATTTAGGGCACAGCCCCTCATTCAACAAAGTTTTGAGCCTCTAACTATGGTATAGACTCTACTCTAGGCCCTGAAGCCACATTTGTGAACTAAGGAGCTTTCTAGCAGGGGAAGACAGACAATAAAAAACAAGTAAATTAATTTGTATAATTTATATGTGAGAAGATGATAAGTGGTTTGCAGAAATAAGAGAATAGATTTAAGTGAAGGTATTTGGAGCGTCATGAGGGCAGACGGAAGTTTCTTAAGCAGCAGTTAGTGGATGTCTTGAGAAAAGGTAACAATTAAACAATGACTGAAGAAGGTAAAGGAATTAACCACACAGAGTCCGGAGCAAGTGCATTCCAAGCAGAGGAAGCAAACAGAACTCTGTGGGTCGAGCAAGCCTGGCGTGTTTGAGGAAGAGCGTTGAGACCAGTGAGGCTGTAGCGAAGGGAGCAAGGACTGGAATAGTAGGAGAGGAGATGAGAGAGGTCATCAGGGCCAGATCATAGAGGGCAGATGGGCCACTGTAAGGACCCTGGTTATTGTTCTGAGTGAAGTGGGGCCGTGGCAGAGTTTTGAGCAGAAGAGGAACACAGTCAGACTTCCAATGTGAGTGGATCACGCTCTATGCTATCTTGACAATAGACTGCAGGGGTCAAGGGTAGGACAGAGACCTGTGAGGAAGCCACAGCAGCAACAGGTGAGAGAGATCCTGACCTGAGCCAGAGTGGTAGCCGTGAGGGGGTGACACTGGTTTGTTCTGGACATAATTTGCAGTTAGATGAAATAGACTCCCTGATAGATGTGAATGCCACAGCTCAAAATATCAAAGATAATTCCAAGAATAAGGCTTATTCAATGCATTGATGGCAATTGGGAATAATCTATAATCAGTGCATTTGTTTATTAAGAATGACAGTGGTCATTTTTTTCAAGATTCCTCAGTCTGGAGTTATTATGTTGTTAGGACTGTTAGGACTTCTGACCACATCACCAATATCTCAAAATCATAACAGTTGTGTTATTTCAGGCACATGAGTCATCTAGTCAAAGCATTATCCCACATGTGAATTCTCTCTAAAAGATACCAGGTATAGGAGCTGGCGTGGTAGTGCAGCAGTTAAGTTTGAGTGTTGTGCTTTGGTGGCCCGGGGTTCGCCGGGTTGGGTCCCAGACATGGACTTACATACTGCTTATCAAGCAATGCTGAGACAGGCATCCCACATATAAAATAGAGGAAAATGGGCGCAGATGTTAGCTCAGAGCTGATCTTCCTCAAAAAAAAGAAAGAAAGAAAGAAGGAAAAACATACCAGATTTACCAACCAGATAGCATCAACTTAAATATAGCTACTGACAGTAGTCCACTGAAGGACGGCTTGGTAAAAAGTTTCTTTACAAAACCATTAGATGCTGTCTTACTTGAAAACACACAAAAATAAACTCAAATACATTAAATAGTTAAATTTCAAAACAGAACCTATAAATCAACAGGAATACAAATATCCCCCCCGCAAATGGAAGGGAAAAATTGGCAGAATCACACAATTTGTAGAAAAGCTAAAATACACAATAAATATGTATTTGAAGTTTGACTTCTCCAGAATCAATAAACAGAAAAAGTTATACTTTTAGATATTTTCCTCTATTTTTAAAATTTATAATATTCAGAAATTGACAGTACACTAAGCAGACAGGAATAATTTACATTTCTAAGAATTTTATGTTGAATGGTTTATGTCTAAAAATGCTTATATAGATATACTTGCATATAAAACATAAATACACATAGCAAAAACAATGATCTAAATGCCCAATTGAGAATTTGGATAAATAATTTACAGAGCATCCATTCCATGAAATTTTATGCAATTATTGAAAATTCAGTTTTGGGAAAATGCTTAACATATGGGAAAATATTAATGATGGAGTAGAAAGTTTGAAAGTAGACTGCATATTTTTATTCACATGGTATCCAAGGAATCTGAGGGAGAGCAACAGAGCAAAACCTTACTTTTACTTCTTCACTATTTCAAAACTTTCCAAAATTTCAGCTAATAGTTCATAATCAGAATGGAGTGTAGGTATTAATTCTTTACCTCACTTACTAAACCAACATGTCTCCATGTGATTCAAGATACAGGATCATAGGCCTGTTTATGTCCATTTCACGGAATTGAATACCTTTCTAAGCAAAATACAACATTTCCAAATTTAAAGAGTCCATTTTCTTAGTACACAAAGAGCTCTTAAAAATCAATAAGGAAGAGTTCATGGGGCCGGCCTGGTGGTGCAGCAGATAAGTTCACACATTCTGCTTAGGTGGCCCTGGGTTCACCGGTTCAGATCCTGATTGTGGACATGGCACCGCTTGGCAAGCCATGCTGTGGCAGGCATCCCACATATAAAGTGGAGGAAGATGGGCACAGACATTAGCTCAGGGCCAGTCTTCCTCAGCAAAAAGAGGAGGATTGGCAGCAGATGTTAGCTCAGGGCTAATCTTCCTCAAATAAAATAAAATAAAATAAAAATCAATAAGGAAGAGTTCAGAAATACAATGGAATAGATGTTCAAACTCATTTGTAAAGTGCAATGAATTCAAACAAAAATGAGACATTTTCACACATCAAATGTAATAGTCGAAGGAATGTGATAAAAATGTAGTGATGAGTATGTGGGAAGCTGACACTCACACATTAGTGATAAGAGTGAAAAGTAGTGTAGCCCATTTGGTGGGTTGTATCACAATCTTGTGTGTGTGCGTGTGTGCGCGTGTATAATGTCATAAATAGAAAGACATACACTTGTTTATAAGTTTTCCTTGATGAATCTTTTCTGACAATTAAAGACTGGTTTTCCAGCAGTGGTGGACAAATTAAATTAAGTAAAGAAATCTACCCACCCACCATAAGTTCTATGTATACATTTAAAACAATGAGGTAGGTTTATATATTGAGAAGTCTCTAAGACATACTGCTAATGCTTTGCAGAAAAATTCATATGGTTCATTTACATAGAATTTTTAAAAATCTAAGATATATATATCTTAGGAGAGTACTTTTCCTTAAATTAATATAAATCTATCAATTGCTTGATACTTTTTTTATCAAGTGCAGGCATTATTTCTCAATAAAAAGTAGATAACTTTCAAAAGTATCATTGTTAAAAAGAGGGAATAAGTTCATTCATATCGATCTAGAATCAGAAGCTCCCTATTGGTCACTTGTATTTTCACTCTGCCTTAACTTATACCCACTTCTAACTCAGACTTAGGTTGTCTCTTTCTCATGACAGCTCTGCAGAACCTACAAACAGTGTGATGAACTTGTTCACCATTTCTCAGACATAAAAATGAGGGCCTCCCTTGAAGGGACTTTCACGACAAAAGAGAATTCAAGATGTTAGTAAGACACAACCATGAAATAGGTAGAACAACGAAATAGTTAAAATAGAAGTGAAGTGGGGCTGAGTTAACACTGGTTAGTTAAATAGAGAGGCAGAAAGGGCTGCTCAGAAGGTTGAGGAAATTCTTGCCTTGGAGAAATGTCTCAGAAGACACCCCAGCTTGATAGGTGTCTCTAACAGATTCCTAGAGAGCAGGGACATGAAGTTGCCATAACGAGAATATTTCTGCTGCTTTGTATTGGCCCAAGGCTTCTCCTTTGGGCCCTCTTTCCTCCTTAAGACATCTGGGAGCTCAACAACTCATCCCAGTTCCATTATCCTTACATTTTAGGGTTCCAGAGTTATTAACCCACATATAATGAAGGTCAGCATCAGGAGATCCATGCCTTCTGGGAGAGAGGAAGCTCTGCGTCCTGAGGAATCCAGAACACTGCACAGCTAGAACTCTAAGTGGTCACATTTACTGGCCTACCATGGGTGGTGAACCAGAGAGGGAGAGAATGCTATGCCATCCAGAACACCAGATCATTAACTTGCACCATTGAATGTGCATGACAAAATAATGCTCTGTTCTAGAAACTACTAGAGGAAACTGAGGCCTTATGAAATGAGTTACAGTCCTCAGGAGGTGTTGGGTCTGATGGAAAGAAACAACTCCCAAGGAAGTCGTCCTTAACTCTAGATGGGGCCAATTACTTCTCCTCTCTCTTTATGCAGCACCATATATATATATACTGCCCCAGTGACAGCAGAATGCTATGTCAAGATCCCACTTGTTTCACGCCAATAGCTTATGACACCCAGTAGAGTGTCCTCCTTTCCATTTGAATGATTGCCCCAATCCATTTTGTATTGATTTTTGTATAAGGTACAAAGTTTAGTTTGAGACGGATTTTTTTTTTACTGTGGCATCCAATTTTTTCAGTAACCATTTGTGGATAGTATTATCCTTCCTCTATTGAATTGCTTTGGCACGTTTGTCAAAAATTAGTGGGCCATACTTGGTTCTCTATTCTATTCCGTTGATTAGACACTCATTCCTCTGCCAAAACAACACACTCTTGCTTATTGTGGCTGTATAAAATGTCTTGAGATAGTGTAGTGATTCCTCCTGCTTTATTTTTCTTTTAAAAACTGTTTTAGCTTTATCAGTTCTTCTGCCTTTCAATAAAAATTGTAGAATAGTCTTGAGTATTCCTTCAAAACTTCTTGCTGGGATTAGACTCAGTAGCAATTGAGTTAAACCTACACATTAGTTTGAGGAGAAATGACTTCTTGACTATGATGAATCTTCCAACCCATGAACGCGTGCGCCTATGCCACTTCATTTAAGTCTTATTGTTATTTCTTTCATCAATGCTTTGTAGTTTGTAGAATACAAAAGTTAAAATGTTTTTTCAATTTACACCTAAGTATTTTAATTTATGAGTGATTTTGATGTCAATATACTTTTAGTTTCCATCTCATACCTTTATTAGTATACAGCAGTACAATTCATTTTTATGTGTTGATCTTTTCTCTTGGACCTTACTTAACTCACTTATTAGTTGTAGGCTCTTTGTCGATTCCTTGGTCTTCTCTGTGTAGACTATACTATCTTGTCAGCTGCAAATGGGGACAATGTTTTCTTTCTTCCTTTCCATAATGTACGCCTTTTATTTCCTTTTCTTGTCTTATTGTGCTGGGTAGAATTTTCAGAATACCTTAAATAAAAGTGGTGAGTGAGTATCCTTGAATTTTTGTGATCTTAGAGGTAAAGTATTCATTCTTTTACCATTAAGTGTAATGTTAGCTGTAGGCATTTTGTAGATGCTTCTTTAGCAAGTTGAGAAAGTTTCCCTCCATTCTTAGTTTTCTGAGAGTTTTTATCATGAATACATATGGAATTTATTCAAATGCTATTTATACATCAATTGATATGATCATACGATTTTTCTCCTTTTGCCTGTTAATTTGGTGGGTGATGCCGATGACTTTCAAATATTTAACTGCCTTTCCTTCTGCAATAAATTCTACCTGGTCACAGTTTTAATTCTTTTCATATATTGCTCATCTGCTAGTAGTTTTTTAATTGGAATTTTAATTTCAATAATTGTAGATTCACATGTACTTGTAAGAAATAATTTAGAAGGATCCTATGTGTCCTTTATCTTGTGTCCTCCAATGGTAACATCTCCCAAACTTGTAGTATAATATTAACAACCAGGATACTGACATTGATACATCCCAACAATCTTATTCTAATTCCCAGTTTTACTTGTAATCATGTGTGTGTTGTGATAGTGTGCGTATGTCATCCCGCACAATTTTATCACATGTGTAGGTTTGCATATCCACCACCACACTCAAGATACGGAACAATTCCATCATGCAAGGGTCCCTCCTTTAATTTACTTTGAACCTTGTTAAAAATCTGTTGAGCATATTTGTATGATCCATTTCCCAGTTCTCTAATTTGTTCCATTAATATGCTTTTATCCCTTCTCTAATACCACACTGCCTTCACTACTGTACCTAAGCCTTGATATTGAATAAAATGATACCTCCCACTTTATTCTTCTCTGTCAGGAAGATTTTAGATACTCAGGGCTGATGTCTTTGTGTATCAAGTCTATAACAAACTAGTTTATGTATACAAAAATCTTGCTTACATTTTGATAGGAATTTCATTGAACCTATAAATCAACATCGTCTTCCAATCCAGAGCATGGTCGGACTCTCTGCATATTTATGTCTTCTCTGATTGCTTCCATCGGAATTTTGTAATTTTCAGCATACAGATCCTACACATGTTTTGTTAAGTGTATACCTAAGTATTTCATTTTCTTTGGGAGTGATTGTAATTAGTATTGCTTATAAATTTCAGTTTCCATGTGCTTATTGCTAATATATAGAAATGTAACTTAATTTTGTGTCTTGGTCTTTTATCCTGCAACCTAGCTGGACTCACTTGTCAATTCTTATGGAATTTTTTTAAAAGAGAATTTTTGGGGATTTTTCACATAGATAATCAGGTCGTCTGCAAACAGAGGCAGCTCTTTTTTCATTTTCAATCTGTATGCCTTTTATTTCTTGCTTTATCACAATGACAACTTCCAGTCTCGCTAGGAGGAAACCATTCAGTCTTTCATCATTAAATGAGGGATTTGTTTTGTAGATGCTCTTTATCAAATTGAGGTAATTCCTTTCTATTTTTAACTTGCTGAGAATTTTTATCATGAATTGGTATTGGATTTTGTAAATTGCTTTTTCTGCAACAATTGATAGACTCATATTATTTTTATTATTTCCCTGTTGATATGGTGGGTTACCTTGATTTATTTTGGAATATTAAACCAGTCTTGCATACTTGAAATAGAATTCCTGTTGGTCCTGGCGTATAATTATTTTTATACACTGCTGGGTTCTATTTGCTAATATTTTGCTGAGATATTTGCATCTAAGTTCATTAGAAGCGTTGGCCTGTAGTTTTCCTTTTTCATAATGTTTTTATCTAGATTTGGTATTAGTGTAATGCTGACATCATAAAGTGAGTTAGGAAGTATTCCTTTCTCTTCTGCTTTCTGGAAGAGACTGCGTAATATTGGCATTAAATCTTTTAGAATAATTGATAGAATTCTCCACTGAAACCATCTGGGCCTGGAGATTTCTTTTCGAAAGATTTAAATTACACATTCAATTTCTTTAATGGTTATAGAGCTATTCAGGTTATCTGTTTCATCTAGGTTGAGTTTAGGTAGTTTTTGGTTTTTGAAGAAGTGGTCTATTTCTTCTAAGTTGTAAAATTTACAAGTGAAAAGTTTTTGTCGTATTCCCTTATATTTTTTTAAAAGTTATTTTATTGCCATCATAACAGTTTATAGCATTGTGAAATTTCAGGTATACACTATTACTTATCAGTTTCTATATAGACTACATCCTGCTCACCACCAACAGCGTAATTTTTATCCGTCACCATATATATGTGCCCCTTTACACCTTGCGCCCACCCTCCAACCCCCTTCCCCTCTGGTAACCACTGATCTGTTCTCTATATCCATGTGTTTGTTTATCATCCACATGTGAGTGAAATCACATGGTGTTTGTCTTTCTCTGTCTGACTTATTTTGCTTAACATCATACCCTCAGGGTCGATCCATGTTGTTGCAAATGGGCCGATTTTGTCTTTTTTAATGGCTGGGTAGTATTCTATTGTGTATATATGCCACATATTCTTTATCCATTCATCAGTCGATGGGCACTTGGGTTGCTTCCATGTCTTGGCTATTGTGAATAATGCTATAATGAACATTGGGGTGCGTAAATCTTTTTGAATTGTTGATTTTAAGTTCTTTGGATAAATACCCACTAGTGGGGTAGCAGGATTGTATTGTATTTCAATTTTTAATTTTTTGAGAAATCTCCATACTGTTTTCCACAGTGGCTGCACCAGTTTGCGTTCCCACCAGCAGTGCATGAGGGTTCCCTTTTCTCCACATCCTCTCCAACACTTGTGATTTTTTATCTTGGTAATTATAGCCATTTTGAGAGGTGTAATGTGATTTGATTTGCATTTCCCTAATAATTAGTGATGTTGAACATCTTTTCATGTGTCTGTTGGTCATCAGTATATCTTCTTTGGAAGAACGTCCATTCATATCCTCTGCTCGTTTTTTGATTGGGTTTTTGGTTGTTTTGTTGTTGTTGAGTTGTATGAGTTCTTTATATATTTTGGAGATTAACCCCTTGTCAGATATATGATTTGCAAATATTTTCTCCCACTTGGTGGGTTGTCTTTTTGTTTTGTTCATGGCTTCCTTTGCATTGCAGAAGATTTTTAGTCTGACGTAATCCCATTTGTTTATTTTTTCTTTTGTTTCCCATGCTTGAGTAGACATAGTATTTGAAAAGATGATGTTAAGATGAGTGTCAAAGAGCATACTGCCTATATTTTCTTCCAACTGTTTATGGTTTCAGGTCTTACATTCAATTCTTTAATCCATTTTGAGTTAATTTTTGTGTACGGTGAAAGATAATGGTCTACTTTCATTGTTTTATGTGTGGCTGTGTAGGTTTCCCAACACCATTTATTGAAGAGACTTTCCTTTCTCCATTGTATCTTCTTGGCTCGTTTGTCAAAGGTTAGCTATCCATGGATGTGTATTTTTATTTCTGGGCTTTCAATGCTGTTCCATTGATCCGTGTGTCTGTTTTTGGGCCAGTACCATGCTGTTTTGATTACTATAGCTTTGTAGTATAGTTTGAAGTCAGGAATTGTGATGCCTCCAGCTTTGTTCTTTTTTCTCAGCATTGCTTTAGCTATTTGGGGTCTTTTCTATTTCCATATAAATTTTAAGATTCTTTTTTCTGTTTCTGTGAAGAATGTCATTGGGATAATGATTGGGATTGCATTGAATCTGTAGATTGCTTTAGGTAATATGGATTTTTAAATTATATTTATTCTTCCAATCCCTGAGCATGGAATATCTTTACATTTTTAAAGTCATCTTAGATTTCTTTCAATAAAGTCTTATAGTTTTCAGTGTTAGGTCTTTCACCTTCTTGGCTAAATTTATTCCTAGATATTTTATTCTTTTTGTTACAATTGTAAATGTGATTGTATTCTTGAGTTCTCTTTCCGCTAATTCATATTAGTGTATAGAAATGCAACTGATTTTTGTAAGTTGATTTTATACCCTGAAACTTTGCTGTATTTGTTGATTATTTCTAATAGTTTTCTGATGGATTATTTAGGGTTTTCTATATGTAAAATCATGTCATCTGCAAACAACAAGAGTTTCACTTCTTCCTTTCCAATTTGGATATCTTTTGTTTCTTTTTCTTGCCTAATTGCTCTTGCCAAAACCTCCAGTACTATGTTGAATAGGAGGGGCAAGAGTGGGCATGCTTGTCTCCCTCTTGTTCTTACAGGGACGGCTTTCAGTTTGCACTGTTGAGTATCATGTTGGCTGTGAGTCTGTCATATAGGGACTTTATTATGTTGAGGTACTTTCCTTCTATACCCATTTTATTGATAGCTTTTATCATAAATGGATGTTGGATCTTGCCAAATGTTTTCTCTGCATCTATTGAGATGATCAAGTGGTTTTTATTCTTCATTTTGTTAATGTGGTGTATCACATTGATTGATTTGTGGATATTGAACCATCCCTGCATCCCTGGTATAAATCCCACTTGATCATGGTTTATGACCCTTTTAATGTATTGCTGTATTTGGTTTGCCAATATTTTGTTGAGGATTTTTGCATCCATGTTCATCAATGATATTGGCCTGTAATTTTCCTTCTTTGTGTTGTCCTTGTCTGGTTTTGGTATCAGGGTAATGTTAGTCTCATAGTATGAATTAGGAATTGTTCTGTCTTCTTCAATTTTTGAGAATAGATTGAGAGGGATAGGTATTAAACCTTCTTTGAATGTTTGGTATAATTCTCCAAGGAAGTCATCTGGTCCTGGGCTTTTGTCTTTTGGGAAGTTTTTGGTTATTGCTTCAATCTCCTTACTTGTGATTGGTTTATTCAGATTCTCTATTTTTCTTGATTCAGTTTTGGAAGGTTGTGTGAGTCTAGGAATTTATCCATTTGTTCTAGGTTATCCAATTTGTTGTCATATAATTTTTCATAATATTCTCTTACAATCCTTTATATTTCTGTGATATCTGTTGTAATTTCTCCTCTTTCATTTCTAATTTTATTTATTTGAAACTTCTCTCTTTTATTATTGGTGAGTCTGGCTAGGTCTTTATCAATTTTGTTTATCTTCTCAAAGAATCAGCTCTTAGTTTCATTGACCCTTTCTACTGTTGTTTTTTTTATCTCTGTGTCATTTATTTCTGCTCTAATTTTTATTATTTCCCTCCTTCTGCTGACTTTGGGTTTTGTTCTTCTTTTTATAGTTCTGTTAGGTGTAATTTAAAATTGCTTATTTGAAATGTTTCTTGTTTGTTGAGGTGGGCCTGTATTACTATGAATTTCTCTCTTAGAAACACTTTTCCTGCATCCCATAATAGTTGGTAGGATGTATTTTCATTTTCATTTGTTTCCTGGTATTTTTTTAATTTCTCCTTTGATTTCTTCATTGATCCAATGGTTATTCAGTAGCATGTTATTAGTCTCCACATATTCGTGATTTCTCAGCTTTTTTCCTGTTGTGGATTTCTAGTTTCATAGCATTGTGGTTGGAAAAGATGACTGATATGATTTCAATCTTCTTAAATTTATTGAGACTTGCCTTGTTTCCCAACATATGGCCTATCTTTGAGAACGTTCCACGTGCACTTGAGAAGAATGTGTATTCTGCTGTTTCTGGATGGAATGTTCTACGTTTATCTATTAAGTCCAACTGGTCTAGTTTTTCATTTAATTCTGCTATTTCCTTGTTGACTTTCTGTCTTGATGATCTATCCATTGATGTAAGTGGAGTTTTGAGGCCCCCTACTATTATTGTGTTGCTGTTAATTTCTCCCTTTAGGTTTGTTAATAGTTGTTTTATATACTTTGGTGCTCCTGTGTTAGGTGCATATATATTCATAAGTGTTATGTACTCTTGATGGAATGTCCCTTTTATCATTATATACTGCTCCTTTTTATCTCTCACTGCCTTTTTTATCTTGAAGTCTGCTTTGTCTGTACAAGTATGGCAACACCTGCTTTCTTTTTCTTGCCATTTGCTTGGAGTATCATCTTCCATCCCTTCACTTGGAACCTATGTTTGTCTTTAGAGCTGAGATGTGTTTCCTGGAGGCAGCATATTATTGCATCTTGGGTTTTTTTTTTTGAGGAAGATTAGTCTTGAGCTAACATCTGCCATCAATCTTACTCTTTTTGCTGAGGAAGATTGGCCCTGAGCTAACATCTGTGCCCATCTTCCTTTACTTTATAGTGGGATGCCTGTCACAGCATGGCTTGATAAGTGGAACATAGGACCACACCTGGGATCTGAACCAGCAAAGCCCAGGCCACTGAAGCAGAGTGTGCAAACTCAATCACTACACCACCAGGCTGGCCCCAAGTTGGGTCTTGTTTTTTAATCCATCCAGCCACTCTGTGTGTTTTGATTGAAGAATTCAATCTATTTACATTTAGAGTGATTATTGATATATGAGGGCTTAGTACTGCCATTTTATCTCCTGTTTTCCAGTTGTTCTATATTTCCCTTTTTTCTCCTCCCTTGTATTTCTGCCTGCCATTTCAGTTTGGTGGTTTTCTGTGATAGTTTTCTCAGTTTCCCTTTATTTATGATTTGTGTCTCTGCTTTGATTTTTTGTTAATTGGTTACCGTGTGGCTTGCATAAAAGATCTTGTAGACGAGATAGTCCATTTTCTGATAGCCTCTTCTCTCCTTTAGCCTAAGCATCTTCCATCCCTTTCCACTTCCCCTTCTAAATTATTGTTGTCACAACTTATTCTGTTTTGCGTTATGAGTTCATGACTAAATTGAAATGTTTGTAGTTATTTTTGATGCTTTCCTTCCCTTTAGCTTTTATGTTATAATAAAGTGTTTGCTAACCTGTTCTGACAGAGAGCTGTGATTTTCTGATTTTGTCTGTCTATGTCCTTGCCCAAAGTTTTGTAAATCTTTGCCTTTTTGTTTCAGGTATGAGGGCATCCTTGATCGTTTCTTGTAAGGGAGGTGTAGTAGCAATGAACTCCCTCAGCTTTTGTTTATCTGGGAAAGCTTTTATTTCTCCATTATATTTGAAGGATAGTTTTTCTGGACAGAGTATTCTTGGCTGAAAGTTTTTTATCTTTCAGTATTTTGAATATACCAGTCCAATCTGTCCTAGCCTCTAATGTTTCTGCTGAGAAATCGGCTGAAAGCCTGATAGGGGTTCCTGTGGAGATTTTTCTCTTCTGCCTTGCTGCCCTTAATATTTTTTCTTTGTCATTGGCTTTTGTCAGTTTTACTATTATGTGCCTTGGAGAAGGTCTTTTTGCATTGATGTAATTAAGAGTTACAGTGGCTTCATGTACTTGTAAGTCCAGTTCTTTCCCCAGGTTTGGGAAGTTCTCAGCTATTATTTCTTTGAACAAACTCTCTGCTCCTTTCTCCTTCTCTTCTTCTGGAATATCTATAATCGTTAAATTGCATTTCCTAATTGAGTTGGCTATTTCTCGAAGAATTTCATCATTTTTTAAAAATCTTATTTCTCTCTCCTCCTCCACCTGAAGCATTTATGTCCTCTAAATCACTAATTACATCTTATATAACACCAGCTCTTTTTTTAGAAGAAGATTTCTAGATTTTTTTTATCTCATTCATTGTGTTCTTCATCTCCAGCATTTCTGTTTGATTTATTTTTTTTTAAGAATTTCAATCAATCTCTTTAGTGAAGAATTCTTTCTACTCTTTAATTTTATTCCTGAGTTCACTGAACTGAGTTTTCTTGTAACTCATTGAGATTCTTTATGACAACTATTTTGAATTCTCTGTCATTTAGATTGTAAATTTCTGTGACTTCAGGATTGGTTTCTGGAGACTTGTCATTTTCCTTCTGCTCTGAAATGTTCCTGTAGTTTTTCATGGTGTTTGATGAACTGATCCTTTGCTGAGTCACTTGCAGTAGTATCAGGTCACAGATTCCACCTGCCATCTCTAGGGGGTGGAGGACAAGAGCTGTATTTTCTGAACCCATGACATCTGCTGGAAGTTGTGCTGATAGGGCTTATCTGTGTTTGCCTGCTGGCCACAGCCACTTGGCAGGCACACATGCACACACGGGCACTCTGGTGCAGAACCTTAGCTAGGGACTGGCTGAGCTGGTGTGCTAGGCAGGAGGGGAGTGCTTTCTTGCATGCATGTGGGCCCACGCTGCACTCCTGGGCAGTTCACCTGGGCTGCTGCAGTTGGTGGGAGTGCCCATGTGATGGCTGTGCTACTCAGTGTGAAGCATTCCCACAGGCTGGGCTGCAACTCTGAATGTGAAAGTGTTCACAGACAGGCCTGCCTGCCCCCCCACGCCTCCTTTTACAGTTGCACATCCACTTCCGTGTGAGGACTCACAACCTAGATCTCTGCCACTGGGGAGGAGGAGGGGATCCATTCACATCCTTCCACTGCTCCCCAGGGATTGAGTACCCCCGCCTTCAGATGTATGGCTGCATGGATCTCTCAGACATCCTATTGTGCTTTGTAGGGAATCCTCTGTTGTTTAATGAATGGCCATTTGGTTCTAACTTGGTGGGGAGAGACTAAGGGAACAAGTCACTCCACCATGATGCTGATGTCACCTCCCTCTTATTATCTTTTTCAACAGCTGTAGGATCTTAATGATATGCACTGTTTTATTGCTGATATTGGTGATTTTTGAATTCTTTCTCTTTAATCAATTTTGATATTAGATTTATCAATTTCATGGATTTTTTTAAAGAATCAGCTTTTTGTTTATTTCTTTTTCCCTATTGTTTTCCTCTATTTTATTTCATTTATTCCTGTTCTTATCTTTATTATCTCCTTTCTTCTGCTTGCTTTGGGTTTATTTTGCTCTTTTTTTCTAGTTGTAAGGCAGAATCTTAGAGTATTGAGATTTTTCCCCTTTTCAATTACAAGCAGTTAGTATTATAAATTTCCTTCTAATTGTCATTTTAGATGCTGCCCACATTTGATAGGTTGTGGTATATTTTTCATTCAGTTCAAATATATTTATTTTCTTTGAGAATTTCTCTTTGTCCCAAGGATTATTTAGAATGGTGTTGTGTGACTCTCCAAGAGTTTGGGGGTTTTTGGTTTATGGTGTTATATCCTATGTCTTTGTTGATTTTATGTATGGTACTTCTGTCAGTTGCTGAAAGTGGGATGTTGAAGTCCCTAACTGCAATTGTGGATTTGTCTATTTGTACGTCCAGCTCTTTAGCTTTTTGTTTCATGTGTTTCAAGGCTATAATTTTTGGGACTATACATTTAAAATTATTATGCCTTCATGGTGGATTGACTTTTTATCATTGAGCACTGTTCCCCTTTGCCTCTAGTCATTTCCTTTGCTCTGAAATTTCTTTATCTGATATTATTGCAGCCACTGATTTTTTTTAAAAAGATCAATTTTTTTTGAGGAAGATTAGCCCTGAGCTAACTGCTGCCAATCATCCTCTTTTTGCTGGGGAGGACTGGCCCTGAGCTAACATCCGCGCCCATCTTCCTCTACTTTATATGTGGGACACCTGCCACAGCATGGCTTGCGATGTGGTGCCATGTCCACACCTGAGGTTCAAACCAGTGGACCCCGGGCTGCCAAAGCAGAACGTGTGCACTTAACCACTGAGCTACCAGGCCAGCCCCCAAGATCACTGTTTGAATGCATCTTTCTTACATCCTTTTACCTTCAATCTAGTTATTTCATTGTATTTGAAATAAATTTTTTGTAGACAGTATGTTGGTGAACCATGTTTTCATATTATGTCTGTTCTGCCAATATCTCTCTTAAAACTGATGAATTTTGGACTATACATTTAGGATAATTATTGTTTATTTATTTATGTAGTTTTAGTATGAACATAAAGCTGGCATCATAGGGTTCCCTTTTATTGTCTTCTTCCCTTTGGTTATTATTTTCATGTTTTTCTTTTCTTGCCTATCGGTTATTTAATTGAACATTTTTAAGAATTCAGCCTTGATTTATTTATAATGCTTTCACTACATTGTTTTGCATAGTTGTCTTAGTGTTTGCCCTTGGTATTGCAATATCCGTGTGTAACTTATCACCATCTACGGGCACAGACATTTTACTACATCAAGTAAACTACAGAAACTTGACCAATAATTTGGTCTCTTTTACCTCTCCACCTTTAAAATACAGCTGTTATAAATATTCCTCTACACACGTTGAACATTATATTAGACATTATCATAATTCTTGCTTCAAAGGTCAAATATCATTTAAGGAATTCCTGAGAAACATAGTATATTATGGTTACCCTAGTTTTATCCACACTGATCTTCTTCTTTTCTTTCTGAAGGTACACACCTGTTTCTCCTCATTACCTTTCTGGTTAGAGAACTTCCTTGAAAGGTAGGTTTGCTCACAACAAATTGTCTTCATTTTCCTTTCTGTAGGAGTGTCTTTATTTTCCCTTCATTCAGGAGGGGTATTTTTGCCAGATTTAGAATTTGTAGTTGATGGCTCTTTTCTTTAAACACTCAAAAAATGCTATGCCAAATTGCTTTTTGTTTTCGTCTTGGCCTACATGGTTTCAGAGGCAAAATCCACTGTCACTTGAATTATCAAATTGTCATTTGAAATTTGTACTCACCTATAAGTAATGTGCGTCTCTCTGCCTGCTTTAAATACTTTTTCCTTGTCTTTAGGCTCCAGAATTTTAATTGGAACGTGTCTGGACACAGATTTCTTTTAGTTTAACCAATTTGTGGTTTACTCATCTTCTTGAACATGTAGTTTATATTTTTAGCCACATTTGGGAGTATTTCTTCAAATTCTTCTTCAGCCTAACCCTCTCTCTGCACTCCTTCTGGATGCTGATGATTTAAATATGAGCTCTTTTGTTAACGTCCCAGAGGACAGCCGACATAAAAAGGCACATCTTTTTCTATTTTGGATCAGAATATTTTGCAGCACCTGTCTTGGGTATAAGTGAGGCATTAAGGAGACCCAAGAAGTCAGCACCATGTGGTTCTTCAAGTCCTGAGGAGTATTGGCAGTCCACCTTCTTCTCTCCACCTTTCAGGGTCTTGCAATGCCTGTTTGTTGTATTAAATCTAGAGTTTTTTAGATGTAAGAGGAGGACCTAGAAGGAATAAGCTACTCCCTCTTGTTGGAATTGGAAGTCAACTTTATTTATTTTTGTTTTGCTTTTTCCTATCACACTCTTAGTGGACATCTTTATTAGAGAACTCATTTTTTCATATCTTTATGTTTTTCTAGAGTTTTTTTGTTACTTTAGTATTTCTTCCACTCCATTCTCTTTTTATCCTCCAGGCATTCTTATTAAATGGATTTTGGAATTTCTTGATCTGTTCCTCAGATTTCTTGAATTTTTTCACGCTTGCTATCACTTCCTCTTGTTTTTATCTGTGATCTAGAATTTTCCATCCAGCTCTTCCAAACTAATGTTACCATCCAGCTAGCTTCATTATATATTAATATAAATATTAAAGTTCACATATTAACAGTTATCTTTTTATCATTCATATCTCCAATTGTTCCTTTTCATAAACACCTGTTTCATTTTATGGATGTGCTATCCTCTTACTCTTCTGATTATATTAATTACATGCTTGAGAGAGAGAGTAGAAGCTACTGTTGAGTCTTGCATTCTGCAGTGTTTTTAGTAAGAGGGACTTAGAGTTAAAACCTGCTTGGCATTGTACCTTGGGACTTGTTTTTCTGGGCTTATCAATCATCCAAGGTCCAACACTAACTCCTTCTTGGAGGCAGATGTACCTTCTCTCCATCTATCTAGGGTCTAATAAAGAAGGTGTTATATGCCCCAATCAAACTACAGAATGCTGCTACTGCAGTAGTCCAGTCAATTCCCTCGTTGGCTGTCCCAGGCATCTCTTCCTTCAGTGTGTGTAATCTCTGTGGATAGAGCACTTTTCCCACTTTCTACAATAGCATTCTATCATATGCACCCTAGGCTTCAGAGTTTCTTTTCAATCTGATCATTTCTTTTAAATCTGATCTCATCAATGATTTGTTCTCAAAAACACGTTTTCTGCTCCATTGAGATTCCTTTTCTTTTCCACAAAGGAAAATTCGAAAAGACAGACAAGCTGAAAGGAATCGAATAACTTCCCCTAAAGCATTGCTTTCTCCTTCATGTAGAGTGTTTTGGATGTATGTCTGTGTACATGTGGGTGTTTGTGTGGATAATAACAGATATATTCATATATTTATTCTTTCAACCAACATTTATTGAACAGCTACTGTCTGCCTGTACTGGTGAAGGAGCTACAGACAGAGCAGTGAGAAAAACAGAAATAATCCTTGGTCTCATGAAGTTTAAACATAAGTGGATTAAACTTTAAATCCTTCACCTGAAGAAATACACACAGGATAGACTCTAAACATCTAATTTATGCTTTATGGGTTTTTGTTTTCAAAATTGGAATGGTTCTCTTCTTAGGGTTATTAAGCTACTTTTTCTGCAGTCAATAACATATTGTAACCTTCTAGATAATGGTGCCCTAATATTATTGATTGTCCATCCTATCAAACTGGAGACAGCAAAGAGAAGGAAAAATAAGGAAGAAAACAACATCTCTATAACTTCAAGAAAGGACTCCTTCGATCACATTTAATCTATAACACATGACCTACAAGTTAAGAAATACCATAGGCTTTAATGTGAAACACAAAGACATGCAAAAAGAGGTCTTATACAAATACCGGGTTTAGTCTTCTCATGTGACACAAAGTCCAGGGATGCTATGAGAGGTTCACAAGGACTTCAGGTACCAGGCACTGTCTTCCCTGCTTTTCTCACATTCCTAGCATGTGCTTTTGCCCCACAGTTATATGATAGCTGGATTGCCTCCAGCATTATGACTGTGTTTCATGCAGAAGGAAGTGGTCGGGCAAAAGCTAATGGATACATGTCATTTGAATCCTTGCCCCCCTCTCTTTTAAGGATCTTACTGGATACTCCACCAAAAAACATTCTGCTTAATTTCATTGGCCATAATGACACCACATCTCACCACTGTGTGTTTGTGAAATTTGGAAAAGTTGTTTACATGGCCGAATTGCTGCACCAAAACTTATCATTCAAACACTATATGATGTAATAAGGAGTAAACAAATGGAAACGCCCACAGCACACTCACTCCTCAGCAGATACCAAATAGCACACTGAGTTCTCCAGGAAAGGTGGCACACCCTGCAGGGCCAAACTAATGATCCCTTTCTTGAAACATCAAGATCTAATTGTGCTGGCAGCCTGCAGGTGTACGCCAAGATTTGGGGAACTTGTGGGACATCACGCAGGGTCAGGAGAGGACCTGCACGTTCAGTCCACCGTCCATGAAAGGAGAGGCCAGAGAGGCAGCAGATGGAAGAGCTCTGTTGACAGGTGGTCAGTGCCACTACTGACGATTTAAGTCAGCTTAGGAGGTTTGGCAACTGATAGCAACCTATAGCCCCTGGGACACACGGGGACTTCTCAAAAGCCTTCCATACTAGGACACACTATTTGGCCAGGCAACACTCTTAGTGTTGGTGAGGAAGTATTCAGTGTTAAAATATGTCCATGCAGGTTGCCTACTGCCCTGCTCACTGCTTTCACCCCAATTACCAACTAGGTTTCTTTTTGTTTGTTTTCGATTTAGCAAATGATTCATGTAGACAGGCTAACTAGCCTCCAAAGTTTTACAATCTGAAAGTGATTACCTTGGCTCACATAAAAAGATGCTGTAAGAAAAATGTAAAAAATGCATGTTATAAGCAGATTATCCAATATGTGTCCAGAAAACTAATCCCGCAAAGTCAAATGAAATGTTGGATGACTATTATTATTTAATAATTAATGACTGGTTTGTCTCCTTTAGACATCATCTGTCTATTATCTTTCCTCTGTTGTAGATGAGGCTTTATCTCACTTATACCTTATCTCTGGAACCTTATACTTCCATCTACAGTGTGAATTTCTTTCTTTCGAATTACTAAACTCCAAGTATAAATACTTGTGCATGCCATGTTCTCATCTTTTAAAAAAAATATTCCACCTTTCTGCTTAAGTACCTTTTGTACAGAGAATGAGAGAAGTAAACTTCAGTACTTTGCATTTCAGCCTATACGTATTTTTCTGTCTTTACAGTTCAAACATCTAAAACCAAAAGCTAACTGAGGATAAACTCGTACATATAAAAGATTGCTTACCATCAGAATTTCTGTTGTGTCTATTAAGTATGACTAGGAAATATAGGATGATGACACATTTCAGAAAAAGCTGAAACTTGACATAAAATCGATGAAAACCATCAAGGTTTCACAGTGAGTATCTGGCTAGTAGCAGTGGTGAAACTCTTCAAGACTTTTCTCTCTAACAAAGGCCTAGTCTCCAAGGAGAAAGAATTTCACAGAGGGCAATTCTGAGACCTTATCTAAGATGATAGATCTGATAGTTACGCATTCTAGCCTGCTCCAAGCTTCTTATTTCATCTAAAGTAAAAATAGAGACAACAGGCAAGAGTTCTTCAAGGAAATACCTTGGGGATACTGTACTCAGGAAAGGGACTAGAAGACAGGGGAAAACACTATATCCTGGGCAGAGGGGCAGAAATGCTTGTGAAGGTCGTATCTCCGAGATATGCGCTCAGGAAAGTCTGAGACAAAATCACAAAAATGTACAGCTGTTTACCTCCCCCACACCATATACCAAAGGCCTTCGGCATAATAATAATGAATTTCAACTGAAAGGGCTGCGATACACAGACTCTCTCTGGGGAGTAGTCTGAACAGAATTCCTGAAACCAGGAAAGAGAAAAAAACAAGAGCACGAAAGGAATTTGAAGCCTCTTGTCGTGGTAGCTAGAGGAATATTAAATACAGCCCAACTCCTAACCAGATTAATCTTCACACTAAGGTCTCTTTAGCTTAGGACCCATTACCCAGTACACAGTGTCCAGGTTCTAACATAAAATTACAAGTCATGCAAAAGGGCAAGAAAACAATCCAGTCTGAAGACACAAAGCAATCAACAGATGTTGGAATTATCAGACAGGAAATTTTTTTTAAATTATGATTAATACATTAAGGGTTCTAATGGAAGAAAATAGACACATATAAGACGAGATGGGCAATGTCCACAAAGAGATGGAAACTCTAGGAAAGGATCAAAAGGAAATGATAGAAATCAGAAGCTCAGTAACAGAAACAAAGAATGAATTCAATGGATTCATCAGTAGATTCTACAGGACCATCAAAGAATCAGTGAATTTGATGAAAGGTCACTAGAAACCCCCAAACTAAAATGCAAAAGGATAAAAGAATAAAAACAAAAACAAAAACCTGGACTAGAACATGCCAGAAATGTGGGACAATATTATATGTTCAGCATATACATTATTAGAATATTAGAGGAGATGAAAGAGAGAATAGAGCAAAAGAAATATTTGAAATTGTGGCTGAGAAATTTCCAAAATTAAAGACAGACACAAAACCATGATCCTAGAGGCTCAGAGGACACAAAGCAGTATAAATATCAAAAAACATATACCTAGGTATATTATATTCAAATTGCAGGAAACCAATGCCACAGAGAAAATCCTTAAGGAAGACGGGGTGGGTGTTGGGGAGAAGGTCATTATCTATAGAGTAACAAGGATAAGAATTACGGCCAACTTCTCAGCAGAAACAATTCAGGCAAGAGGAGAGTAGAATGAAATTTTTACTGTGTTGGAAGAAAAAACCTGCCAATCCAGAGCTCTATAGCCAGTGAAATTATCTTTCAAAAGTGAAGGAGACATAAAAGAAAATTCTCAGACAAACAAAGAATGAGGGAATTCACTTCCGGTAGGCCTGCCTGCCCAAAGAAAATGTCAAGAGAAGTTTCTCAAGCAGAAGGAAATTGATAGGGACAGAAACTTGGATCTGTACAGAGAAAGGAAGAGTGTTGGAGAAGGGATAATGAAGGTATAAGAAAATATTTTCTTGTTTCCTCTTCATTGACCTAAAAGTTAACTATTTAAAATAATAATAGTAACAAAGTATTGGGTGATTATAGCATATGGATAAATTAAATAAATGACAGCAATTTTACTTGGTATGAGACATAGTTATTGGGAATATTCTTTCTAAAGTAATTGCACTACATGTGAAGTAATGTTATTTTCAAGTTATTTATAGATGGACTTAAATCATTTAAAAAGGTATGTTTAAAATTCTAGGTCAAGCACTTAAGAAGTTGTAAAAAATAGGTATAAATTATCATAAATTTATGTATAAGTTGTACATAAACTGCAAATTATGCCGAGAGAGAAAAAAATGGATCATATAAAATGCTTAATTTAAACAACAGAAGTCAGAGAAAGAGGGAAAAAGAAAGATGGTATGTCTGGGGCTGACCCAGTAGCATAGCAGTTAGGTTCATGCACTCCGCTTCGGTGACCTGGGGTTCACTGGTTTGGATCCCAGGTGTGGACCTATGCATTGCTTATCAAGCCATGCTGTGGCAGGTGTCCCACATGTAAAATAGAGGAAGATGGGCACAGATGTTAGCTCAGGGCTAATCTTCCTCAAAAAAAAATGGTATGCTAGTTTTCTATTGCTACTGTAAAGGATTGCTGCAAACTTAGTCTCTTAAAATATATTATCTTATAATATATATTACACGAATATATATCAAATATATATTATACAAATATTAATACCTAATTATATTAAATAACAATATATAGTAGACAAATATATTACACTTCTGGAAGTCAGAAGTATGAAATAGGTCTTACTGAGCTAAAATCAGTGAACGTTGGCTGGGCTGCATTCCTTCTGGATGCTGAAGGGGAGAATCCATTTTCATGCCTTTTCCAGTTCTAGAGGCTTCACACATTCCTTTACTTATGGATTCCTTTAATCTTCAGAGCCAGCAATGGCTGACCTAATCTTTCTCACATCGCATGACTCTGCCACTGACCCTTCTACATCTCTATATCACCTTTAAGGACATTGTGATTACATTGGACCCATCCAGATAATCCAGGACAATCTCCCTATTTTAAGATCAGCTGATTAGCAATCTTAATTCCATCTGCAACCTGAATTAATTTTTTTCCATTCAATATAGCATATTCGTAAGTTCTGGAGATGTGGATGTGACATCTTTGGGGACCATTTTTCAGGTCTTGAAAAACAGATGATATACTTTAATTTATATATATCAATATTTACTCAAATGTAATAATATAAACATATGTTAAAAGATAGAGATTGTTAGAGAGGGGGAGAAAAATGACCCAACTCTATGCTCTCTACTGGACATTCACTTTAAGTGCAAAGAATCTGATAGGATACACGTAAAGGAATGAAGAAAGATATACCATGCAACCGCTAATCAAAGGAAAGCAGGAGTAGCTCTGTTAATTTAAGACAAAACAAATTTAAGAATAAGGAAGATTATCAAGGATAAAGAGACACATTACATAATGATAAAGGGTAAATCCTCCAAAAAGACGTGAGTCCTAATAGACATGTACCTAACATCAGAGGGACAAAATACATGAGGCAACGACTGAATTAAATGAAAGGAGAAATGGACAAATTCATTATTTTACTAGGAAACTTCAATAATCCCCTGTCATCAATAAATAGATCAAGCAGGCAAAAATTCAATATGGATATAATTGACCCAAACGGTGAGATCAATCAATTTGATCTAATTGACATTTTTATAATACTCCACTCAACAACAGCAAACCACACATTATTCTCAAGTGCACATGGAACATTCATCACAATAAACAAGTCTGAACCATAAAACATCTTAAATTTAAAAGAGTAGATCATACAAAGTATGTTCTTAGACTGCAATGGAGTAAAAGTAGAAATCAATACAAGAAAGACAGTAGAAATTTCTGAAACTTTTGAAAATTAAACAACACACAATACAGGTCAAAGGAAAAATCTCACAGAAAATTTTTAAAAACTTTGAACTAAAGAAAAATGAACTTCTCAGTAAAGAAAATACAACTTATCAGTTTTTGTGAGATACAGACAAAGCTGTGCTTAGAGGGAAATCTATACCATTAAATATATATTAAAATAGAAGAAAGATTTAAAAATCAGTAACCTAAGCTTCTACCTTAGGACGTTAGAGAAATAAGAGCAAATTAAGCCTAAAGCAAGTGTAAGAAACACAATATTAAAAGTTAGGTGAGAAATCATGAAAATCAATAGAGGAAAATAGAGAAAAGTCAATGAAGCCAAAAGCTGGTTCATTGAAAATGTTGATAAAATTGATAAACTTCTAGCCAGGCTAAGCCATAATAAAAGAAAGATGATACATATCATCACAATCAAGTTTGAAAGAGAGTGCATCACTACCCTCCCAAAGACATTAAAAGGAAAATAATTGAACACCATGGACTCTTTGCCCACAAGACTGATAAAATAGATGAAATGGACCAATTCCTTGAAAGTCTCCCAAACGCACTGACAGAGAAATAGATAACCTGAATAGCCCTCTATCTGTCAAAGAAGATTAATTAGTTGTTTATAACATTCCAAAAAAACAAAACTCCAGGCCCACATGGTTTCACCGGTGAAGTCTAGCAAACATTTATTGAAGAAATAGCACCAATTCTATACAGTTCATTCCAGAAAGGAGAAAAGAGAACACTTCCTAACCCATTTTATGACACCAGCATTGCCCTAATACGCAAAACAGATTAAGTCATCATGAGGAAAAAAACTACAGATCAATATCTGTCATGAAAGTACAAGTAAAAATCCTTCACAAAATGTTAGCAAAATAAATCTAACAGCATATACAGAGATGGCACAACACATCCAGTTGGGGTTCATTCCAGGATTGCTATGCTGGTTCAACATTCATTAATCACTCAATACAATTTACCTTACTAACAGACTGAATCAGAAAATCTATACAATCATATCAAAGATACAGAAAAATCATTCAACAAAATTTAATACTCAGTCATGAGAAAAACTTTTTTAAAAAAGGAAAGGAAAATAAGAATAGAAGGAAATTTCCTTAACCTAATAAAGGATATGTAGAAACATCCCAGAGTTACCAACATACTTAATGGTAAGAAACTGAACACTTTGCCTCCAAAATTGGGAAGAAAGCAAAGACGTCCTCTCTCAACATTCCTTTTCAACATTATATCAGAAGCCCTACCTACTGCAATAAGACAAGGAAAATAAATAAAAGGTATACAGCTTGAAAAAGAAGAAATGAAACTGACATGAGTATCTATGCCCCAAGGAATCTAAAACTAAAACAAAAAACAAAATCTAGAACTAATAAGCAAGTATAGCAAGGTCAAAGATTTCAAATAAATATTTAAAAGTCAGTTGCTGGCAAGACAATATTGTGTTCATGGATTAAAAGATTCGGTATTGTTAAGATGTCAATATTACCTAAAGCTATCTACAGACTCTATGCAATCCCTATTAAGATCCCGACAATTTTTTTTTCAGAAATACAAAAACTATCCTAAAATTTATATGGAATTTCAAGAGACCTTGAATAGCCAAAACTATTTTTTTAAAAGAACAAGTTTGGTGATCTCACACTGCCTGATTTTAAAACTTACCGCAAAACTAAGTAATCAAAATTGTGTGGTACTGGCACAAAGACAGACATATAGACCAATGGAATAGAATAGGGAGCCTAGAAATAAACTCCCACACATTTGGTCAAATGATTCTTGACAAGGATGTCAAGATCATTAAATGAGGAAAAGACAGCCTTTCTAACAAATGGTGCTCAGAAAACTGGATATCTACATTGCAAGGGACTGAATGTTTGTGTCCCTGCCAAAATTCGTGCGTTGAAATCTTAACCCCCAGTGTGGTGGCATGAGGAGGTGGGGCCTTGGAGAGAAATTAGGTCATGAAGGTGGAGCTCTCATGAACGCAATTAGTGCCCTTATAAATAAGACCCCAGAGAGCTCTCTTGCCCTCTTTCCAACATGTGAGGATACAATAAGAACCTAACAGAGGGCTCTCACCAAAACGTAAGGACTCTGGCACTCTGATCTTGGACTTCCAGCCTCCAGAACTATAAGCAAAAAACTTCTGTTGTTTATAAGTTATCCAGTATATGGTACTTTGTTGTACCATTCTGAACTGAATAAGACACACATAAGAAAATGAAATTGCAATTATACCTTATACCATATACAAAAATTAACTCTAAATGGATCAAAAACCTAAACACAAGAGCTAAAGCTGTAACCTTCTTGGAAGAAACATCGGGAAAAATCTTCATGACATTGAATTTGGTGATGATTTATTGGGTATTACACCAAAAGCATAGCAACAAAAGAAAACATAGATAAATTGGACTTCATGAAAATTAGAAATTTTTGTGCATCAACGGACACTATCAACAGAGTGAAAAGATATCCCAAAGAACAGTAGGAAATATTTGCAAATCATCTATCTGATAAGGGATTAATATCCAGAATATATAAAGAACACCTACAACCAAGCAACAACTACAGTTAAAACAGCAACAAACAACTCAATTACAAAATGAACAAAGAGTTTGAAGGGACAGTTCTGCCAAGAAAATATACAAATGGCCAATAAGCAAATGAAAAGTTGCAAAACATCACTAATAAGTAAGGAAATGGAAATCAAAGCTATAATGAGATACCACCTCACATCCATTAGCATAACTATTATGAAAAAAAACCTACCATACATAACAAGTGTTGTCAAGAACGTGGAGGAACTGGAACACTTGTACACTGTTGGTGAGAATGTAAAATGGTGCAACTGCCATGGAAAAGAGTATGGCGCATCATCAAAAAATTAAAAATAGAGTTACCATTTGATCCAGCAATTCCACTGATAGGTACATACCCACAAAGAATGGAAAGTAGGTCTCAAAGAGATATTTGTACACCCATATTCATAGCAGCATTACTCACAATAGGCAAAAGGTGGAATCAATCTAAGTGTCCATCCATGGATGAATGTATGAATAAACGCGGTATATACATACAACGGAGTATTATCCACCCTTGAAAAGGAAAAAATTCTGACATATGCTACATCATGGATGAACCTTGAGGACATTATGCTAAGTGAAGTATGTCGACACAAAAGGACAAATATTGTATGATTCCTTTTACATGAGGTACCTGGAATGATCAAATACATTGAGAGAGAAAGGGGAGTGGTGGTTACCAGAAGCTTGAAGGAGGGAAGAATGAGCAGTTATTAAATGGGTACAGAGTTCCAGTGTGGGAGGATGAAAATGTTCTGGAGATGGATAATGGTGAGGGTTGCATAATAATGTGAATGTGCCATTTTACTTTGTGACATTAATTTTCCGGAACTTAGATGATCTGCTTATGACATGCATTTTTTACATTTTTCTTACACTATCTTTTTACATGAGCCAAGGTAATCGCTTTCAGATTGTAAAACTTTGGAGGCTAGTTAGCCTGTCTACATGAATCATTTGCTAAACCGAAAACAAACAGAAAGTAACCTAGTTGGTAATTGGGGTGAAAGCAGTGAGCAGGGCAGTAGGCAACCTGCATGGACATATTTTAACACTGAATACTTCCTCACCATCACTAAGAGTGTTGCCTGGCCAAATAGCGTGTCCTAGTATGGAAGGCTTTTGAGAAGCCCCCGTGTGTCCCAGGGGCTGTGGGTTGCTGTCAGTTGCCAAACCTCCTCAACTGACTTAAATCGTCAGTAGTGGCACTGACCACCTGTCAACAGAGCTCTTCCATCTGCTGCCTCTCTGGCCTCTCCTTTCATGGACGGTGGACTGAACGTGCAGGTCCTCTCCTGACCCTCTGTGATGTTCCACAAGTTCCACAAATCTGGGCGTATACCTGCAGGCTGCCAGCACAATTAGATCTTGATGTTTCAAGAAAGGGATCATTAGTTTGGCCCTGCAGGGTGTGCCGACTTTCCTGGAGATCTCAGCGTGCTATTTGGTATCTGCTGAGGAGTGAATGTGCTGTGGGCGTTTCCATTTGTTTGCTCCTTATTACATCATATTGTGTCTGGATGATAAGTTTTGGTGCAGCAATAAGGCCATGTAAACAACTTTTCCAAATTTCACACACAGTGGTGAAATGTGATGTAATTATGGACAACGATATTAAGCAGAATATTTTTGGTGGAATATCTGGTAAAAAGGAGGGGGGCAAGCATTCAAATGGCATGTATCCATTAGCTTTTGCCCGACCACTTCTTTCTGCATGAAACACAGTCATAATGCTGGAGCTAATGCAGCTATCATATAACCGTGGGGCAAAAGCACATGCTAGGAATGTGAGAAAAGCAGGGAAGACAGTGCCTGGTACCTGAAGTCCTTGTGAACCTCTCATAGCATCCCTGGACTTTCTGTTGTATGAGAGGACTAAAACCTAAATTCATGTAAGACATCTTTTTGCATGTCTTTGTGTTTCACATTAAAGTCTATTGTACTTCCTAACTGCTAGGTCACATGTTGTAGATGAATGAGACTGAGGGATATAGCCCTTTCTTAAAGTTATAGAGATGTTGTTTTCTTCCTTATTTTTCCTTCTCTTTGCTGTCTCCAGTTGGATAGGATGGGCAATAAATAATATTAGGGCTCCTTTATCTGGAGGTTACAACAAATTATTAACTGGAGGAAAAGTAGCTTAATACTCTAAGAAGAGAACCATTCCAATTTTGAAAACAAACAAAAAACCCCATAAAACATATATTAGATATCTAGAGTCTATCCTGAGTGTATTTCTTGAGGTGATGGATTTCAAGTTTAAGCCACTTATGTTTAAATTTCATGAGACCATGGATTATTTCTGTTTTTCTCACTGCTCTGTCTGTAGCTCCTTCACCAGTACAGGCAGATAGTAGATTCAACATAAATGTTTGTTGAAAGAATAAATATATGAATGTATCTGTTATTATCCACACAAACACCCACATGTACACACACATACATCCAACAGCTCTACATTAAGGAGAAAGCAATGCTTTAGGGGAAGTTACTCGATTTCTTTTAGCTTGTCTGTCTTTCTGGATTTTCCTTTGTGGAAAAGGAAAGAGGAATCTCATTGGAGCAGAAAACGTGTTTTTGAGAACAAAAAATTGATGAGATCAGATTGAAAGGAAATTCAGAAGCCTAGGAGATACATGATAGAGTGCTACTGTAGAAAGTGGAAAAAGTGTTCTATCCACAGAGATTACACACACTGGAGGAAGAGATGCCTGGGACAGCCAACCAGGGAATTGACTGGACTACTGCAGTAGCAGCGTTCCGTAGTTTGACTGGGGCATATAACACCTTCTTTATTAGACCCTAGATAGATGGAGAGAAGGTACATCTGCCTCCAAGAAGGAGTTAGTGTTGGACTTTGGATGATTGATAGGCCCAGAAAAACAAGTCCCAAGGTACAATGCCAAGCAGGTTTTATCTCTAAGTCCCTCTTACTAAAAACACTGCAGAATGCAAGACTCAACAGTAGCTTCTACTCTCTCTCTCAAGCATGTAATTAATATAATCAGAAGAGTAAGAGGATAGCACATCCATAAAATGAAACAGGTGTTCATGAAAAGGAACAGTTGGAGATATGAATGATGAAAGACATAACTGTGGATATGTAAATTTTAATATTTATATGAATATTGTAATGAAGCCAGCTAGAGAGTAACATATTAGTTTGGAAGAGCTGGATGGAAAATTCTAGATCACAGATAAAAACAAGAAAATGGAATAGAAAGTGTGAAAAAATATATAAGAAATCTGAGGAATAGACCAAGAACTTCCAAAATCCCTTTAAAAAGAGTGCATGGAGGATAAGAAGATAGAATAGAGTAGAAGAAATAAAGTAACCAAAAAACCCCCCAAATTTAAAGATGTATTAAAAAGACGAGTTCTCTAATTGAAGATGTCTACTGAGAGCGCATTAGGAAAAAGCAAAACAAAAGTACATAAAGTGGACTTCCAATTTCACTAAGATGGAGTAGCCCATTCCTTCTAGGTCCTCCTCTTACATCTAAAAATCTCTGGACTTAATACAACAAACAGGCATTGCAAGACCCTGGAAGGTGGAGAGAAGAAGGTGGACTGCCAATACTCCTCAGGACTTGAAGAACCACATGGTGCTGACTTCTTGGGTCTCCTTAATGCCACACATTTACCCAAGATGGGTGCTGCAAAATATTTTGATCTAGAACAGAAAAAGATGTGACGGTCTGTGCATTTTGTCCTGTGTGACATTAACAAAAGAGCTCATATTTAAATCATCAGAGTCCAGAGGAGTGGAGAGAATCAAGCTGAAAAAGCGTTTGATGAAATTCACCCAAATGTGGCAAAAATATAAACCTACAGATTCAAGAAGCTGAGAAAAGGACCAATGGGCAAAACCCAAAGAAATTCATGTCCAGACACATTCCAATTAAGCTTCTGAAACCTAAAGACAAGGAAAACATGTGTAAAGCAGGCAGAGAGAAAGCACATTACTTACAGGGGAGTACAAATTTCAAGTGACAATTTGACAATTCAAGCGATAGTGGATTTTGCTTCTGAAACCATGTAGGACAAGTCAAAAACAAAAAGCAACGTGATATAGCATTTTTTAAGTATTTAAAGAAAAGAGCAGTCAACTACAAATTCTATGTCTGGCAAAAACATCCTCCAGAATGAAGAGAGAGTAAAGACACTCTGACACAAAGGAAAACAAAGACAATTTGTTGTGAGCAAACCTACCTTTAAAGAAAGTTCTCTGACCAGAAAGGTAATGATGAAGAAGCGGGTATCCACCTTCAGAAAAGAAGGAAGAGGCTCAGTATGGATAAAACTAGGGTAACCATGATATACTATCCATCTCAGGAATTCCTTAAATAATATTTGATGTTTGAAGCAAAAATTATGATAACATCTAAAATGGTGTTCACTGTATGTAAAGGAAATGTTTACAACAGCTGTATTTTAAAGGTGGAGAGGTAAAAGGGACCTAAATGGTAGTAAATTTCTGCACTTCACTTGATGTGGTAAAGCGTCTGTGCCAGTAGATGGTGATAAGTTACATATGGATATCGCAATACCAAGAGCAAACACTGAGACAACTATGCAAAGCAGCGTACTCAAAAGCACGGTAAATAAATCAAAGCCAAATTCTTAAAAACGTTCAGTTAAACAACCAATATGCAAGAAAAGAAAAACAGGGCACTAATTAACCAAGGGAAGAAAACAGTAAAATGGAGCCCCATGACGCCAGCGTTATATTAATGCTAAAACTACATAAATAAACAATAATTACCCTAACTGTACATGTCCAAAGTTCATCAATTTTAAGAAAGATTTTGGCAGAATTGATAATACATGAAAACATGGTACACCAGAATACTGTCTACAAAAGATTTATTTCAAATACTATGACACAGGTAGATTGAAAGTAAAAAGTTGTAAGAAAGATGCTTGCAAACATTGATTGAAAAAGAAGAAGGGGACCTGGCCCGGTGGCCGAGTGGTTAAGTTCCTGCGCTCTGCGGCAGGCGGGCCAGTGTTTGGTTGGTTCGAATCCTGGGCGCGGACATGGCACTGCTCATCAAACCACGCTGAGGCAGCGTCCCACATGCCACAACTGGAAGGACCCACAACGAAGAATATACAACTATGTACCGGGGGCTTTGGGGAGAAAAAGGAAAAAATAAAATCTTTAAAAAAAAAAAAAGAAGAAGGGCTGCAGTGGCTGTATTAATACCAGATAAAGAAATTTAAGAGCAAAGAAAATGACTACAGGGGGACAGTGATCAATGATAAAAAGTCAATCCACCATGAAAGCATAATAATTTTAAATGTATAGTCTCCAAAATTATAGCCTCGAAACACAGGAAACAAAAAGTTAAGCAGTGAGTACAAACAGACAAACCTGCAATTGTAGTGACGGACTTCACCATCCCACTCTCAGCAACTGATTGAATATTAACAAAGAAGGTAGGGAAATTTCTAAACTTGACTTAAAAAAATCTATAAAAGACCTACAGCTAATTTCACATTAATGGTAAAAAAAATAAATAAATAAACGCTTTACCTCTAAGATCACAAGAATTCAAGGATATTCACTCACACTCTTATTTAACTTATTCTGAAAATTCTACCAGCACAATAAGATAAGAAAAGGAAATGGCATACAGGTGGGAAAGAAAGAAAGAAAATTGTCCCCATTTGCAGCTGACATGAGTCTCTACGTAGAAAAGATCAAGGAATCTACAAAAACCCTCCTAGAACTAGTAAATGAGTTAAGCGAGGTCCAGGATACAAGATCAACACATAAAAATGAATTGTACCACTGTATACTAGTAAGGGTATGTGGATATTGAACTTAAAAGTATAAAATCATTAAAATCACTCATTAATTTAAAACAGGTGCAAAATGAAAAAATTTTAGGTCTTATATTCTAAAAATGACAAATGCTGATGAAAGAAATTTAAAAAGACTTAAATGAAGTGGCATAGGCACACCTGTTCATGGGTCGGAAGGCTCAACATAGTAAAGTCATTTCTCCCCAAACAAGTATGTAGGTTTAATTCGGTTGCTATCAGAATCCCAGCAAGATATTTTGAAGGTATACACAAGACTATTCTACAATTTTTATTGAAAGGTAAAAGAACCAATATAGCTACAGTAATTTTTAAAAAGAAAAATAAAGCAGGAGGAATCACTACCCTATCTCAAGACATGTTACACAGCCACAGCAATCAAGAGTGTGTTGTTCTGGCAGAAGAATAAGCGTCTAATCAATGGAACAGAATAGAGAACCAAGGACAGCCGACTAATTTTTGACAAATGTGCCGAACAATTCAATGGAGGAAGGATAATACTTTCAACAAATGGTTAGTGCAAAAATAGGATACCTCAGTGAAAAAAAAGTCCATCTCAAACCAAGCTTCACAGCTTATACAAAAATCAATGCAAAATGGATTGGGGCAATCATTCAGATGGAAAGGAGGACACTCTACCGGGTGTCATAAGTTATTGGCGTGAAACAAGTGGGATCTTGACATAGCATTCTGCTTTCACTGGGGCAGTATATATATGTGGTGCTGCATAAAGAGAGAGGAGAAGTAATTGGCCCCATCTAGAGTTAAGGAGGACTTCCTTTGGGAGTTGTTTCTTTCCATCAGACCCAACGCTTCCTCAGGACTATAATTCATTTCATAAGGCCTCAGTTTCCTCTCGTAGTTTCTAGAACAGAGCATTATTATGTCATGCACACTCAGTGGTGCAAGTTAATGGTCTAGTGTTCTGGGTGGCATAGCATTCTCCCCCTCTCTGGTTCACCACCCATGGTAGGCCAATAAAGGTGACCACTTAGCGTCCTAGCTGTGCCAAGTGTTTTGGATTCTTCAGGACACAAGGCTTCCTCTCTCCCAGAAGCCATGGATCTCCTGATGCTGACCTTCATTATTTGTGGGTTACTAACTTTGGTGACCAAAGGTAATAAAACTCTAGAATGTAGAGATGGTGGAACTAGAATAAGCTGTTGACCTTGAGCTCCCAAGTGTCTTGAGGGGGAAAAAGGGCCCACAGGAAGAGCCCTGGGCCATTAAAGAGCAGCAGGAATGCTCTTATTACAGCAACTTCATGTCCCTGCTCCCTAAGAATCTGTTAGAGACACTTATCAAGCTGGGGTGTCTTCTGAGACATTTCTCCAAGGCAAGAATTTCCTCAACCTTCTGAGCAGCCCTTTCCGTCTCTCTATTTATAACCAGTGTTAACTCGGCCCCACTTCACTTCTATTTTAAAAATTTAATTGCTATCTCTGTTTCATTGTTATGTCTTATTAGTTTAACTCTCACTATCATCTTGAATTTTCTTCTGTTGTAAAAAGTCCCTTCAAGGGAGGCCCTCATTTTTATATCTGAGATGTGGTGAAAAAGTTCATCACACTTTGTAGATTCTGCACAGCTGTCATGAGAAAGACACAACCTAAATTTGAGTTAGAAGTGGGGATAAGTTAAGACAAAGTAAAAAGGTGAGTCACCAACAGGGAACTTCTGATATTATATCAATAAGAATGATCTCCCTCTTTCTAATAATGCTACTTTTGAAAATTATCTACTTCTTATTGAAAAATAATACTGGCAGTGGATAAAAAGTATCAAGAAATTGATATATTTATATGAGTTTGAGGAAAATTACTCTCCTACCATAGAGTAACAGTTCTTCAGTCTTCTCTTTCACAATCTCTAAATCAATCAATTAATCTTACCAATTATTTGTATATCCTAGGAGACAAAAAAATATATATATACACACACACACATAAATATCTTAGATTTTTAAAAATCCAATGTAAATGAACCGTGTGGATTCTTCAGTAAATTACTAGCAGTATGTCTTAGAGACTTCTTATCAATATATAAACCTACTTCATTATTTAATGCATACATAGAACTTACGGCAGGTGGTTGACTTCCTTACTTAATTTAATCGGCCCACTACTGCTGGAAAACCAGTTTTTAATTATCAGAAACAACTCAGCAAGGAAAATTTATAAACAAATGTATGTCTTTCTACTTATAACTAGATACACCCACACCCACACCCACCCACACACACACACACACACGAGATTGTGAAACAACCCACCAAATGAGCTATACTACTTTTCACTCTTATTATTCCTGTGAGTGTCAGCTTCCCACACACTCGTCACTATTTTTATCGCATTCTTTCCACTATTACATTTTGATGTGTGAAAACGTCTCACTTTTTGTTTGAATTCATTGCACTTTAATTATAAATGAGTTTGAACAACTATTCCATTGGATTTCTGAACTCTTCTTTATTGATTTTTAAGAGTTCTTTATGTACTAAGAAAGTGGACTCTTTAAATTTGGAGATGTTATATTTTGCTTAGAAAGGTATTCACTTCCATGAAGTGGAGATAAATATGCCTATGATCCTGTATCTTGAATCACATGGAGACACGTTGGTTTAGTAAGTGAGGTAAAGAATTAATACCTACACTCCATTCTGATTATGAACTATTTGCTGAAATTTTGGAAAGTTTTGAAATAGTGAAGAAGTAACAGTAAGGTTTTGCTCTGTTGCTCTCCCTCAGATTCCTTGAATACCATGTGAATAAAAATATGCAGTCTACTTTTAAACTTTCTACTCCATCATTAATATTTTCCCATATGTTAAATATTTTACCAAAACTGAACTTTCAATATTTGCATAAAATTTCATGGAATGGATGCTCTGTAAATTATTTATCCAATTTCTCAATTGGACATTTATATTATTATTTTTGCTAACAAGCGTATCTGTGTTTTATGTACAAGTGTATCTATAGAGCCATTTTTAGACATAAGCCATTCAGGGTAAAATTCCTAGAAAAGCACCTTATTCCTGTCTGCTTAGTGTGCTGTCAATGTCTGAATATTATAAATTTTAAAATGAAAGAAGTCTCTAAATGCATAATTTTTTCTATTTCTTTCATTGTGGAGAAGTCAAACTTTAAATAGGTATTTATTGCATAGTTTAGTTTTCCTACAAATTGTGCAGTTCTGCCCATTTTTTTCCTCTCATTTTGGGGGGGTAATTTGTATTCCTGTTGATTTATAGATTTTCCTTTATAGGTTCTTTGAAATTTAACTATTTAATGTATTTGAGTTTATTTTTGTGTGTTTGCAAGTGAGACACCATCTGATGGTTTCGTAAAGAAATTTTTTACCAAGCTGTCCATCAGTGGATTGCTGTCAATAGATATAATTAAGTTAAGAGAACAGAGAGTTCTCTCTCTGTTTTAGAGACAACTCACTCATGGGACAGTGTTTTGGCTAGATGGCTTATGTGACTGAAATAATACAATTGTTATTCATATTTTCTAGTTTTATCATTTTGAGATATCGGTGATGAGGTCACAAGTCCTAACAACATAATAAGTCCTGACTGAGAGGATTGGAAAACTGACTGCTGTCATTCTGAAAAACACCCACATGTTAGTTATAAATTATTCCCAATTGCCATCTTTGCATTACTTAAGCCTTATTCTTGGAATTACCTTTGATATTTTTAGCTGTGACATTCATGTCTATTTCATCTAACTGCAAATTATGATTATGTCCAGAATGAACCAATCTCACCCCCTCACGGCTACCACTCTGGCTCAGGTCAGGATCTCTCTCACCTGTTGCTGCTGTGGCTTCCTCACAGGTCTCTGTCCTACCCTTGACCCCTGCAGTCTATTGTCAAGATAGCATAGAGCGTGATCCACTCACATTGGAAGTCAGACTATGTTCCTCTTCTGCTCAAAACTCTGCCACGGCCCCACTTCACTCAGAACAATAACCAGGGTCCTTACAGTGGCCCATCTGCCCTCCACGATCTGGCCCTGATGACCTCTCTCATCTCCTCTCCTACTATTCCAGTCCTTGCTCCCTTCGCTAGAGCCGCACTGGCCTCAACGCTCTTCCTCAAACACGCCAGGCTTGCTCGACCCACAGAGTTCTGTTTGCTTCCTCTGCTTGGAATGCACTTGCTCCGGACACTGTGTGGTTAATTCCTTTACCCTCTTCAGTCATTGTTTAATCATTACCTTTTCTCAAGACATCCACTAACTGCTGCTTAAGAAACTTCCGTCTGCCCTCATGACGCTCCAAATACCTTCACTTAAATCTATTCTCTTATTTCTGCAAACCACTTATCATCTTCTCACATATAAATTATACAAATTAATTTACTTGTTTTTGTTGTCTGTCTTCCCCTGCTAGAAAGTAAGCTCCGTGTGATTTTGTCTCCTTAGTTCACAAATGTGGCTTCAGGGCCTAGAGTAGAGTCTATACCATAGTTAGAGGCTCAGAACTTTGTTGAATGAGGGGCTGTGCCCTAAATCTTAACTCTAGAGGGAATAGTGAAAAAGGAGTAGTGAGCAACGTGAGCGAGAAACAATTCTGAAGAGGAACTGACAGAACAAGATGGTTTAAAGAGCTTGGGAAAGGCAGAGAAGAGCTGGGAGTCCTCAGATTTCAAGTATGGACGCCTGGATGAGAAGAAACATTGAGAAATAATCTTTGTAGAAATGAGGATGAAGACGCAATGTTAGAGTTTGTGTTGGATGTAAGACACGGAATGGCTACACTTGAACTTACAGAAATTCCACCATGAGCAAGTAAATTTGAGCCAGTAAAATAATAAGAGAATGAGTCATCGAGGAAGGGTGATCGAGCCAACACATCCCAGGGGAGGCAATAGGAGCCAAACTGTTGTGAGATGTATATATGTCAACCACGAAAGGTGTTTTTCATACATTGTCAAATTAAATCCAAAAAATGTTGTTTTGAGAATTACTTGTTATTCCTCATATATGCCAGGCTTCCCTCTACTGAGAACCTTTGCTCCAGCTTCTCCCTCTGCCCGGAATACACTAACTTTGACACTTCTCGGGCTATTTGCTGAGCAAGATGGTCATGTAGTGTGTTTGATAAATGACCATATGAAGGAGCAGCCTAGGTTCACTTTAGATTCATATCTTCCCCCCTTGAATGAATTCTCACACTGCTTAGAATTCCTACTGTATTTCTCCCGGGAGCTCACCTGCCCTCCTGCCTAGACAACTACTTTGTACTGAACTAGCTTTCTCTTCTATTCTCCTGCCCCATTCCTCTACCTGACTCTCCCTCCCAGCTTATGACCTTACCCAACACTTCATGGTTTAAGAAATTCGAGCAGAACTTTTTCTTTTTACCACTGCCAACATCCATACCAGAATGCCTTTACACCCATCTTCTCTTTCCCTCTGACATAGCTGAGGAAGCGTGCCTTCTCCGTCTCAGTCAGTCTGCCCTCTGTGATTTGATCCTTGTCACCTTATCAAGGACTATGCCTTTCTGTTGTCTCATTTCCCTATTCTACATTAGTCTCTCCCCTCCACCTGTTTCTTCTTAATTGCTAGCAAACATGCTCTATTATTTCTCATTCTTCAAAACAAACCTTAAAAAATCCTCCCTTGACCCCATATTGTCCTCCAAGAACTTCTCTATTTCTCTGCTCTTCCGCACAGATACACTTCTGAAGAGTTTTGTCTCCAGGTGCTACTTCCACTTCTTAAGTCCTTCACATTTCAGCCAACTTCGCTTTTGTTTCTTTTCTTCCTACCACTCTGAAACTGCTCCTCTCGAGGTTACCAGTGGCACTCATCATGTTAAATACAATGGACACTTCTGGCCTTATCTTGCTCAACGTTTCAGCAGTATTTGCTTACAAATGTCTGCTCACTCTTTTAAGAAACATTTTCCTCTCTCGCACAATACAGTCATGTCTGATACAACGTTCCTTGTATGCCTTTGGCATTTGCCATTTTCATGCATACCAGGCTGATCTGCCACTAGCAGTATCCCCAAAGCATGGCTGATTGATGGCAAAATATCCCTGCACAGGGAAATCCAGAAATGACAAGGAATTATCAGCTCACTCTGGGGTAATCTATCAACTCTTGGCTGGCAGGATGGTTGGCTAGGAGGATGGTGGATAAACCTTCCAGTCCTTTGACCCTCAAGAAGGATGACTTTGAGGCTTGTTTCCTACTTTGGCTGCAGAGCTCCCCATAGGGTTGTGCTCTAGTCAACCACAGTAGAACCAACTGTGTAACTCTCCTCTTCCTCGCTTTCTTACTTCCCTAACTTGCCCATTTCCAAACTGACTTTGGGGGTGGGAAATGCCTCTCAACTCAATTATTATACTCAAATTTTTCCCCAAGGTCTGCTTTTGGGAAAACGAATCTAATTCCCTAGTGTCTCATTCTCCCATTTAGCTCTGACTTACCTGGTTATTCCTTTTGAGTCTTTTTGTCTTATCTGAGCTCTCAGTAGTGACACTCATCAAAATTTAATTATGGCCCCCTCTTGTTTGACGTTATTCCAACTCACTATACTTTATCCATTACTGTGGTTTTAAATACTATCCATTAGCAGTGATTCCAAATTTTACATCTAGAGTCCGATCTTTTCTGCTGAGATCCTACAGGTCTTTCCCCTTGCCTTCTTGACCTCCTAGGTATATTATATGTTATATGCCTCAAAGCAAATACTTAACCCACCTGTTTCTCTTCCCTCCAAATCTCATCATTTCCTCAGTTCACTATTCTGTGAATAGCAAGTATCACTAATGTCCTCTATCTAAGTTCAGAAAGGTAGTAATGCAATCTGATTTCTCCATCTTCCTCTGACCTTATATCCAAACAATCAATGTCTTAATCTGTCCTCTTCATTCCACAATTTTCATTGCCAGCCACCATTGTTCCTACCTGGCAAAGACTCTAGCATGTTTCCCTGGTTCTTTTTTCTTTTTTCTAATCTGATTTCCACATGAAATCCTAACTAACCATTTAAAACATAGTAGCTTAACTCACTTAATGTTTTGAAATAGATGAAAATGCTTAATGATGGCCTAAAGTGACTGGGAGATGGCATTGATACTTCAAGCTCATTTCATCTCATGTTCCTTTGCTCTTTGTACATTACACTTTAGACTCATCGGCTTTCTCCAAATACTTTAAAGATAGCATGCAGTTTCTCAGCACTGGGACTGAGCATTGGTGGCCTTTCCTGAAATAATCTTTACCCTCTGTGGACTTTGCTGGCTCCTTTCATCCTTCTTGCCTTGGCTTAAATATCAGCTCTAAATATATCTACCTGCTTTCTCTTCTTCCTCCTCCTCCTCCTCTTCATTCTGTCTTTTGTTCTGTCTCTGTCTCTCTCTTTCGTTCTCTCTCCCCCACAATTTTTAATATACACCTTTAGTTTTCTTTTTTGTCTCTCTCAATGGCTTGTAGTATTTGTTATCATATTTCTTAAGATGGCAGTAGTAGTAATTGCCAATTTTTTAAATTAATGTTTATCATGTTATTGCTAGATTTAAAAACTTCACCCATTTGTTTATCCCCTGCAGCTGGCTGGGAAGTCAAAAAATGTTGGAAGAACAATGTAGGACGTTGCAGACAAAAATGTTTACATGTTGAAAGGTACAAACTTCTTTGTATGAATAAGCTATCATGCTGCATTCCCATAACGAGTGAGGAGGATTACACTCCACGGCCACTACCTCCGAGAACGCCTATAGAAGATGTAACTATGAATTTTTTCCCTAATTCCCCCGTATCTGGGTTAGATGATTCAGTAGCAATTGACACATCTGAGACTGAAGAAAGCACAGTACCTGGAACTGTTACTACCATGCCAGCAACTTCTCCCCAGGCTGCATCATATTCTCCTGAGAACACTGGTAATTAACATTTCCTTCTGGGTATGGGGTGCTAGAGGGGACCAGCAGGAAGAATTCTACTGATGTTATTTCACTGCGGACAACTCTATTGGGGATGAGACGACATGGAGATGGACATAATGCTACTGCCAAGACAAGAGCCAAGAGAGCTAACTTACAATTAAAAGCGTATAAAGAGAAGTGTAAAGAAGATACAAGGATTCTCTTTATTGCACTTAATTCTTTGTCCTCCTCCAATGTATTAAAATATATGATCTAATATTTGGTCTCAAGTGAACATTTGTGTGTCTGTGTTTTTCCGCGCAAAAAAGAAAAATTGAAGGCCACATTTTGGAGCTGCTTTTATGGTTGAGACAAAGATTTTTATTTTAGTAACGCCTGAACTACTAGTATCATATATGGAAAAACCTGTGAAGGCACATGAAAAGTTCCAGACAACTCCTCCCTTTCCCACCCCCACCTTTTGTTGTAAGCTTTGACTTTAAATTCCTGTCTGTATCATGAGGTCAAATTTTGCTTAAGTCTTCAGCTGGAATCTAACCCAATTATAGCTAGAAACTACCTCATGGAGAGCAAACATTGGTTTAACTAGATGGAGACGAAAGCGGGACTTGCCTTCAGAGCACATCATATTAAATTAAGAGCTGCATCACAAATTCTGCTTATCTTTCTAACATGCTTTCCACTCAAAAGTCCAACTTCCATCTATGGTGCTCTCATAGCGCGCTCTGCAGATCTTCATTTTGTCCATGAATGCTAGTTGCGTGTAGGGTGTCTGTGCTTCGTGTGCCTATGTGCGTGTGAGTGCTGTTTGTATGGCAGCTGATGGGTCAGTGAGTTTACTCTCTGACATCACAGAGAAGCGGTTATCAACTATACAGTTAATTAATTATTAATGTATTGGGCTAAGGCTGGGGTGCTACTGAGAGCCACAGGCTCAGATGCCTAACTGTCTCAGAATCAAGAAGGTTTCTTCCTTTAATTCTTTTTATTTTGTCTAGGTCAAGCTACCAGTGATCATGGCTGTAGTTTGCACAGTGGCTATCAGACCACTGACCTTTCAGTAGACTTCATATTCCAACAGATCTTAGATCTCCAATTAGGCTGACCGACTATCTTAGTTCACCTGAGACTGGGGGTCTTTCCAGAACATGGGAATTAGAGTGCCAAAATCAAGACGGTCTTTAGCAAACTAGGACAAACGGATCACCTTGTCTCTAGTGTATCTTGGCTTAAATTGCTCTTCTCTATTTCTTTGTATCACAGAGGTCACATATCAATTCTTCACAGAGGCATTCTTTCACCGTGAAAACCTCCCTAGACCACTCCTCAGCCTCAGCCTAGGATACACTTTTCTATATCTTTGCTTCAAATGTCATTTCTTTAGAAACAATCCTTGGCCATGAGACCACTCCTCATTTGTATTATTTTCTCCCTATCAGTTAAACTCTTTGGAATTATTTTGTATATTTCTTTGCTCTCTTTCTGAATTATGGAGTTATTTACTTATTTATGGCCTGTCATCATCACCATAATGTACATACAGTCCTAACACCTTGATCTTATTCATGGCTGTGTCCCAAGCTGCTGGACCAGTGCCTTACACATGGTAGATACTCAATAAAAATTTGCGAAAGTGTTGCTCATGAAATTATCTCAATTAACATGAGAAAGTCACATGATGTAAGTCAGTAGTCTTCAAACTGGGATACTGGTTACAAAAGTTTTTCTAAGATATACACATTGATAATTTAGGGGGATCAATTTTTAGACCTTCAACTTCTGAATCTCTTAGGATGTTCAGAGAATTCTTAACTGGCTCATCTTTTCTATCTCCAATTTCTCTTCTCCCACTCTGAAAAGAAAACTTACCTCTCCCCCATACTTTGTCTGACAACTGTGGGTTGCCCAGAGTGGAAAAGGCTCCAGGTGTCAAATCAGTGGATAATTGAAATATTGGTGCTGGAGTTCAGAAAGTCAGTAATCACAGACTTTGGATAACAACTCCTTTGGAAATTCAAGTGACTTTGTTGTTGTTGTTGTTTACCAAAGCAAAGCAGGGTAAATCAAGGTGGTGGTTGATAGATGATTGAAAATAAACGTTAATGATAGCTTACTGTGGAAGTTTTGGAATATAACTTGAAAGAAGTTAAAAAAAAGAACTGTGTGATCTATCTATCTATCTATCTGCTGCTTAATCTCCCAACTTTCACATCTACCTATTGATATGAATAAGATCTCCCAGTGTTTACATTTTTCAAAATAAAAATTGGAAGAAAGTTGATGCTGACTTTCATCTCACTCCAGTAAAAAATAATATTCATCTGCACAAACGTAAACTAATAGAAAGAAAGTGCCATCTATTTACTAACCGATGCATTTATAGTAAAACAAAAAAGGTTTTTTGGTTAATAATTATTTTTCATGTTTGCTAATATATTTATGTGGTTTTAATCAATTTTGTTACGAATATTGCAGTGATGACTCAATTTTGAATATGTTGTTAAACATTTTTGGCCCTTTTGTTCACAGAATTTCCCTATAATAAATTACAATATATACCCATGTTTTGTTACAGAGAAATATGATAGAATAATCAATAATAGGCTTTAAAACATAAAAACATGTTTCATTACAATCTAATTATGTGACGAGGATGGGATAAAAACTTAAACTGTGAAATAAAAGTTTAAAGAGAAAAAATGGTGTAGTGTTTCTAATTGCTAAAGTAAAGTCTCTTTGTATGTTTATTAAATGGATTATTACCATTAACAAAATTTTATGTGTTCCAATTGAATTGAAAAATTATAATTGTTTACATGTCGATTTTTATAATACACCAGTAATCATATATTTTTATTATATAAGTTTATGACGACATATTTTATTTCTCACTTTCAATTTGTTAGGAAAAACACACACTAAAATTAAAAAAAAAATTGGAGAGCACTCCTAAAACTGATATAAGGCTTCCAACAGTACGTGGTACACACTGATGATGATTCTTCCACTACTCTGATAATTCTGTTTGTCTTAAATTACTTCATATTCCATTTCCATGAATATAGGCTTTCTCCATCATGCAGCATGATAACTTTTGCTTTTTTTTTTTTTTATCATTGCCCTTCAGGATCCCCTGCAGCTCCATAACCCATGACTTGCCTATATGAGAATTGACCCCCAAATTTCTGCTAACTTCATATATAAAATTGTAAACCTAGTATTTGCATTTGTTTCCTTTTTGTATAGTTTCCAGCTCCAGTCTGAAGTTCCCCATCTCCTGAGCTATGCTGTCCACGTTGGATATACGATTTGATATGTTAGATATATGATACATATTTCTTCTATTCTCTGGATTTCTTTTCCATTGAATTGATGATGTCTTTTAAAGTATATCCACTTTTTATTTTGATGAAGTTCCATTTATCTTTTTTTTGTCACTTTTGTTTTTAGTGTCATATCTAAGAAATCATGTCTAACTCAAGGTCATGAAGATTTACTCTAGTTTTCTCCTGATGATTTTGTAGTTGTAGCTCTTACATTTAGCTATTTGATCCATTTTAGTTCAACTTTTTGTATGATGTAACATAAGGGTCCAAATTCATTCTTTTGCATGTGGTTCTCCAATTTTCCCAATAGCGTTTGTTAAAAAGACTCTTCTTTCTGCCATTAAACGAAACTGTAGAAAATCAACTATCATAAACCTTAGGGTTTGTTTCCAGGTTCTCAATTCTATTCCATTAATACATAGGTCTAGCTGTTTTGGAGGGTCCCCAAGACCCCCTTCAGGTTTGATAATTCACCAGAAGGCTCACCAACCCCAGAAAAGCTGTTATACTCATGTGTACAATTTATTATGGTTAAAAGATACAAACTGAAATCAGCAAAGGAAGAAGACATGTAGGGTGAGTCCAGAAAAAACCAGGGATGAGATTCCAGTGGTTCTCTCCTAGTGGAGTCTCAGGACACAGCTAAATCCTCCCAGCCATGATGTGTGACGACATATGCAAGGTGTTGCCAGCCAAGGAAGCTCATTGGAGCCTTGGTGTCCAGGGTTTTTACTGGGGATCAATCATGTAGGCATGAAGCACTGACATGACTGAAATTAGCTACTCAGTCTTCAGGCCCCAATTCCAGAGTTCAAACTGATACAGCTTGGCCTAAAAGTCCCAGGCTTACAGAAAGGGGTATTTGTCATGTATCATATTGTTAGCATAAAATATCTGGCATGGCCCAAGTCTCTGTATACAAAGACGTTTTATCAGGCAGGATCTCTTAAGGGCTCGGAAGCTATTTGCCAGAAGCTGATCAAGGACCAATTTTGATGACTGTTGAAACGTGCAGAGTTCGGGCAACCATAAGTCTACTGAGTTAACCCTTAAACTTCATAGTCTACATCCATAGCCCTGTGCCTAGACTCTCTTACAGCAAAATGATCCTGGTTGCCTGGGCATTTATATTTAGTATAACTTTTATGTAACAAATATAGCAATAGTATCAGGATGAATATGACTAATATTTGGAGGAGCCAGTGTGGGGTAGGGACAGACTTAAGAAACAACTGATCCATTACATACATTTTCATACTAATTTGATGACTTGATTCCCCCTCAATCTATAGCTTTTACCTTATGACAAATGTGTGCAGAACTATTTAGCATAGAAATTAGTTGATGGTTAACTAAATCCGATTTTTCCTCAGGCTAGTCATTTCCGTTGGTTCTACATTCCCAGGAGGCTTTAACTCAATCTCCCAATACATTTGATCATCAGTATCAACATTATCTCACGACTTAGTTGAATCTTACCAACAATGCCAATGTTCCACCATATCATAGCAGGTCATGGTAGAATTCAGTTCATTTACAGAACAAATTAGTAAGAATCACAGAGATTTTGGCTATGTCTTCCCAACAGAAATGGCCCTTGCCCATATAGAAGATATTATTATGGACAGGCATTATTAGTATTATTTGGTTACTTCTGGGCTCCAAGTTAATTGAGGACAAACCCTGACTTACTAGGGATCCTCCAACAATACCCAGACATGACGTGTGTTTCAAATGTCAACCTTATTTGATGTTTTTCAGTTGTTGGGGAAGATTCAATTAATGCCCAATAGCAACTTAGTCCCTCAAACGATATACACATGTTGCTACATCTAGAAATTTTCTTTTTTAATATTGAACTATATTTGAAATTCAACTATGTGTAAGTTTAAGGTGTACAACATGTTGATTTAATACATTTCTATATTGCAATATGATTGCCATTGTAGCGTTAGCTAGCACCTTTATCGTGTCACACGATGTCACATTTTTTGTGGTGGGGAGTAAAGATCTAGTCTCTTAGCAAGTTTGATGTTTATAATAAAATACTGTTAACTATAATCCCCATACTGTGCATTAGATCTGCAGGACTTACACATCTACTGCTTGCAGGCTTGTACTTAAACAACATCTCTCATATTCCCCCACTACCAGATAACTACCATTTTACTCTCTGCCTCTATGCATTTGAGTATTTTAGATTTCCAATACAAATGATATCATACACTGTTTGTCTTTCTCTATCTGACTTATCTCACTTAGCACAATGTCCTCAAAGTCCATCCATATTGTCACAAATGGCAGGCTTTCCTTCTTTCTCATGACTGAATAATATTCCATTGTATATTTATACTGTTATCAGCTCTTAATATCAGCCCTGACATCAGTTCCCCTACAGTAAACCCACCATATATTGGTTTAAAAACTAAAAGCACCCATTTCCAGGTCCCTGGGTCTTTAGTGACACTCATGTGTAAATGCTTGTTTCTTTAACCTCTGACTCCCTGAGCTATAGAGCCAAATAGAAGTTACGAATTGTTAAAGTCCAGATGACCTCACGCTGGGCTCCCTCTAAAGTTGTGGCTAACCACAGAAACTTGAAGTTCTTCTACAGAGAAACTAATGTCCAGAGAATATCAAGAAGGCAAAGCTTCCCAGGCCCAACTCCTCGGCTTCCTGATGCCAGAGTCTACCTTCCACCATGGAGATAAACAGCCAAGGACAGTCATCTGAGAAATCTTTCGTCCCCTCCGCTGTAAGCAGTCCCAGGCACAGGCCAATGGGAAAATGCTGACCAGGAAGGCCATGGCCCCCCCTCCCCACTTAAAACCCCAAATAAAAACCCCTACCCTTTTCTTAACAGGGAGCTAGCAATTTTTGAGGCACTAGCCCTAGCTTTGTTCCCAGTCTTGCAAAGAAAGTAAAACCTTTCCTTTCCACTCAAAACTCTGTTCTCATTATTTGAATTGACATCAGGTATAGAGACTGAACCTTCGGTTACAATACCACATCTTCTTTACACCACATCTTCTTTATCCATTCACCTCTTGATGGGTGGTTGTTTCCATATCTTGGCTATTGTGAAAAATGCTGCAATAAACATGGGAGTGCATATAGCTCTTTAATACCATTTTCAGTTCCTTCAGCATACACCCAGAAGTGGAATTGCTAGATCATATGTAATTCTATTTTTAACTTTTTGAGGAACTTCCATATTGTTCTCCAAAGTAGTTGCACCAATTTACATTCCCATCAACAATATATAAGGGTTCCCTTTTCTCCACATGCTCACCAACACTTGTTATTTCTTGACTTCTTGATGATAACCATTCTAACAAGTGTGAGATGATATATTACTGTGGTTTTGATTTGCGTGAACCTGATCATTAGTGGTGTTGAACATCTTGTCATGTACCTGTTGGCTATTTGGATGTATTCTTTGGCAAAATGTCTATTCAAGCCCTCTCCCCATGTTTAATCAGACTGTCTGGCTTTTTGGGTTTTTGGGTGAGGAAGATTGGCCCTGAGCTAACGTCTGTTGCCAATCTTCCACTTGTTGCTTAAGAAAGATTGTTACTGAGCTAACTTCTGTGCCAATCTTCCTTCATTTTGTATGTGGGACGCCACTACAGGATGGCTTGATGAGTGATGTGTAGGTCCGCGCCCGGGATCCTAACTTGCAAACACCCCCACCACTAAAACAGAGTGCACAAACTTAACCACTACACCACCAGGCCGGCCCCTGTTTGGCTTTTGTTGTTGTTCTTGAGTTGTATGAGCAATTCATAAGTTTTGGATGTTAACCCTTCCTTCAATATACATTTTGCAGATATTTTCTCCCATTCTATAGTTTGCCTTTTCATTTTCTTGATTGTTTCTTTCACTGTGCAGAAAGTCTTAAGTTTTATGTAGTCCCACTTGTTGTTTTTTGTTTTATTGTTTGTACTTTAAGTGTTACAGCCAGAAAATCATTGGCAAGACCAATGACAAGGAGCTTCCTCCTTATGTTTTCTTCTCGGAGTTTTATGGTATCAGGTCTTATGTTTAAACCTTTGATCCATTTCAAGTTAATTTTTGTTATTGGTGTAAGATAGGGGTCTACTTTCATGTTTCTGCTTGTATTTATCCAGTTTTCCCAATACTATTTGTTGAGGAGACTCTTTTCCCCATTGGGTGTATGTGGCTCCCTTGTCAAATTATAGTTCACCATATATGTAGGGGTTTAATCCTGGGCTCTCTATTATGTTCCATTGGTCTATAAGTCTATTTTTATGCCAGTACCATGCTTTTTAAATTACTACACCTTTGTAGTATAGTTTGAAATCAGAAGCCTCCACCTTTGTTCTTCTTTCTCAGGATTACTTTGGCTATTTGGGGTCTTTTGTGGTTTCATACAAATTTTAGGAATTTTTTTCTACTTCTGTGAAACATGTTATTGGAATTTTGATTGAGAATGCATTGAACCTATAGATGGCTTTGGGTAGTGTGGACATTTTAACAATATTAGCTCTACTGATCCATAAACATGGATATATTTCCATTTGTTTGTATCTCCTTCAATTTCTTTCAATAAAGTCTTGGAATTTTCATTGTACAGATCTTTCACTTCCTTGGTTAAATTTATTCCTAAGTATTTTACTGTTTTTGACACTACTGTCAATGGGATAGTTTTCTTTATTCCTTTCTCAGATGTTTCATTGTTTGTGTGTAGAAATGCAACTGATTTCTGTATGTTCATCTTATATCCTCCAACTTTACTGAATTTGTTGATTAGTTCCAACAGTTTCTTTGGTTGAGTCTTTGAGACTTTCTATATATAGAATTACGTCATATGCAAATAATGGCAATTTTACTTCTTCCTTTCCAATTTAGATGGGCTTTATTTCTTTGTCTTGACTAATTGCTTTAGCTAGGACTTCCAATACTATATTGAAGAAGAGTGGTGAGAGTGGTCATCCTTGCCTTGTTCCTGATCTTCAAGGAAAAGCTTTCAATTTTTTACCATGGAGTATAACGTTAGATGTAGTTTTGTCAAATATGACCTTTATTGTGTTGAGATATGTTCCTTCTACCCTCAATCTATTGAGGTCTTTTATCATGAAAAGTTGCTGTATTTTGTCTAGTGCTTTTTCTCCATTTATTGAGATGATCATGTGATTTTTAATTTTTCATTCTAGTAATGTGGTGCATCACATTTATTGATTGGCTTATGTTGAACCATCCTTGCATCACAGAGATAAATCCCACTTGGTTATGGTGTATAGTGCTTTTAATGTATACTTGAATGCAATTTGCTAACAATTTTCTGAGAATTTTCGCATCTATATTCTTCCAGGATATTAGTCTATTGTTTTCTTTTCTTGTAGTGTCCTCATCTAGCTTGGTATCAGGGTGATACTAGCTTCAGAAAAAAAAGTTTGGAAGTGTTCCTTCCTGTTCAATATTCTAGACGAGTGTTGAGAAGGATCAGTCTCAATTCTTCTTTAAGTTTTTGGTAGAATTTGCCAGTAAAGCTATCTTGTCCTGGAGTTTTCTGTGTGGGAAGTGTTTGATTTGATTCAATCTCTTTATTCATTATTGCTCTGTTCAGATCTATTTTTTCTTGATTCAGTCTTGATAGGTTGTATTTTGCTAGGAATTTATCTATTTCTTCTGGATTATTTAATTTGTTGGCATATAATCGTTTGTGGTAGCCTCTTATATGCTACATATTTCTGTAGTATCAGTTGAAATGTCTCCTCTTTCACTTCTTATTTTATTTGAGTCTTCTCTCTTTTTTTCTTGTTAGTCTACCTAAAGGTTTTAAAATTTTGCTTATCATTTCATAAAACCAGCTCTTAAGTTTTGTTGATTTTTTCTTACGTTTTCCTGGTCTCTATTTCATTTATTTCAATTCTGATCTTTTTTATTCCCTTCTTTCTGCTAATATAGGTCTTCATTTGTTCTCTAGTTTCTTGAAGTGTAACATTAGATTGTTTCTTTTAGATCTTTCTATTTTTTAAATATATGCATTTAAAATTCCCTTCAGAACTGATTTTGCAGCATCCCATAGGTTTTTTATGTTATGTTTCTATTTTCACTTGTTTTGAGATTTTTTTATTTCCTTTTAATTTCTTCTTTAATTCTTTCATTTTTCAAATGTGTGTTGTTCGGTTTCCACATATTTGCAGATTTTTCAGTTTTCTTCTTATTGTTGATTTTAGTTTCATACCACTATGGTTGGAAAATATAGTTGATATGATTTCCATCTTCTTAAATTTATTAATACTTATTTTGAGTCCTATCATATGTTGTATCCTGGAGAATGTTCCATGTCCACTTGAGAAGAATGTGTATTTTGCTGCAGCTGGATGGAATGTTCTGTGTATGCCTGTTAAGTCCATTTGGCCTAAAGTATGATTCAATTCCAGTGTTTTTTATTGATTTTCTGTCTCGATGATCTATCCATTGCTGAAAGTGGGATATTAAAGTGCCCTAATATTGTTGTATTCTTGTCAGTTTCTCCCTTCTGGTGTGTTAGTATTTGCTTAATATATTTAGGTCCTTCAATGTTGGTTGTGTATATATATATATCATTGTTACATCTTCTTGATGTAGTGATCCATTTATCATTATATAATGACGTGTGTCTCTTGTTAGCATTTTTAGTTTAAAGTCTATTTTGTCTTTTATAAGTATGATTATCCACACCTTCTTTTGGTTTCTACTTGCATGGAATATCTTCTTCCATCCCTTCACTTTGAACCTATGTGTGTCCTTAAAGCTGAAGTGGGTCTCTTGTGGGCAACATATAGTTTGATCTGCTTTTTTAATCCATCCAACCACTCTGTGCCTTTTGATTGGTGTATTCAACTCATTTATTTTTAGAGTAATTATCAATGTATAAGGATCTACTATCGTCATCTTATTGTTTCCTTTCTGGTTGTTTCATGGTTCCACTGTTTCTTTTTCCCTTTGTTTCTGCCTACCTTTGTAAATTAGTGATTTTCTGTGGTGGTGTGCTCTGTTTCTCTTTTTTTTAATCTTTCATGAATCTATGCTAGATGTTTGCTTTGTAGTTATCATGAGGCTTACATAAAGCATCTCATAAATAAAACAGTCCATTTTACGCTGATAGCAACTTATCTTCGTTCACCTATAAAGGCTCCCTGCTTTTACTCCTCTCCTTTATATTTTTAATGTCACAATGCACCTCCTTTTAGGTTGTGTATTTAACAAATTACAGTAGCTATAGTTATTTCAATACTCTTTTCCCTTAACCTTATACTATAGTCAGGTGGTTAATACACCATCCTATTACAGAATTAGAGTTTTCTATATTTGACTAATATTTTTCACCTTTACCAGTGTGTTGCACACTTTCATATGTTTTCATGTTGCTGATTAACTTCTTTCATTTCAGCTTGAAGAAGCCCTATCAGCATTTCTTGCAAGTCAGGTCTAGTGGTCCTGTACTCCCTCAGCTTTGTCTCCGCATCTGAAGGGCAACTTTGCCAGACAGAGTATTCTTAGCTGACAATTTTTAATCCTTCATCACTTTGAACATGTCATTCTACTTCCTCCTGGCCTTAGGATTTCTGCTGAGAAATCTACTGACAGCCTGAGGAGGGTTCCTTTGTAAGTTACACTCTTTTTTTACCTGGCTGCCTTTGGGATTCTCTGTCTTTGATTTTTGATAGTTTCATTATATTGTATCTTGGAGAAGGTCTTTTGGCCTTGAAATAATAAGGCGATCTATTAGCATCATGAGTTTGGATGTCCAAGTCTTTCCCCAAGTTAAGGCAATTTTTAGTAATTATTTCTTTAAATAAGCTTTCTGACCCTTTCTCATTACGAAATCTTGATTTTTCTAATATTTCCCCTTTGATTCAGTCCCACAAATCATGTAGGCTTTCTTTGCTCCCTTTTATTCTTTTTTTCTTTTTCCCTCTTCTAACCGTCTTATTTCAAAATTCCTACACTTTAAGTTACTTACAATATCTTCCATCTGCTCTCCTCTGCTACAGATGCTCTCTAATGTATTCTTCATTTCATTTATTGAATTCTTCAGCTCCAGAGTTTCTGTTTGAGTCTTTTTTATGATATCTATCTCTTTGGTAAAGAGTTCATTTTGTCCGTGTATTTTTTTCTAATATCATTGAACTATCTTACTGAGTTTTCTTGTAACTCATTGAGTTTTTTCAAAACAGTTGTTTTGAATTCTTTATCAGCTAGATCGCAATATTCTCTGGTCTTGAGTTTGTTACAGAATTATTGATATCTTATGGTGATGGCATATTTCTTTGATTCTTCATGTTCCTGTATTTTTGTATTGCTGCTTCTACACTTGAAGTAGCAGAAAGCTCCTTAAATCTTTACTGGTTGTCTTCAGATGGGGTATTGATTATTGGGTTGCTTTACCTGGAGTTTCCTAGGTTTTGTATGGTTAGAACAGCTCCACTCTTCTTGCTCCCTTTTATGCCAGAATTCTTAAGCTTTTTACGTTTTCTCTTATTCTTATAACTCATCAAGCTGGCTGCTGGAAACTTCCCTTCAGTTTCCAGAAGGTGGCGCTACAGCTCCAGTTTGTGGTTTCTCCCTTGCCCACAGACCTTGGTCGTTTTTCTGAGAGCACTCTATTTAGAGGACCTGCTGTCGCTGCCAACCTCAGGAGCCTAGATGAGGATCACGCCAGAGTGGGAGGAGGTGTGGGTTTAGCAGTGGGGAGCTGTGGGTGCCTGCAGCCTGGTGGTGAGATCTTCCAGTAGAATACTCCCAGAGGCTTGTGGGCAGACAGACTTCCTGCTGAAGTCTTGAAGCGATCAGCAGGAACCACTTTCTCTTAATACCCCTCGATATTCTTATCTGCTTCCTTCTCTTTCTCCTCCCTCCCCCGAGTCATGGGGACCCTGCTTCGGTACTCGGGGTTCTTCTGGAGAGAAATGGGTTTCTCCAGCCACAACCCATACAACCGGGGTAGCCTGGCGCTCACTCACTGCTTTGCACCTCTTTAGCAGAAGAGGCCACCACTACCGCTGGAGAGCTTAGCCCTGTGCAGTGTTGCCGGGGAGGGGGAGGGGGGGAAGAGAGCGGGATATGACTGTGGTGGAATTACTTCCTCTCCACTGCATCCAAACTTGTATCCTTCCTGCTCTGATGGTGTGCTGGAATGCCCCTTAGGCAGGTTGGACTGCTACAAATTTTCTGAAGATTGGTTTGCAATTTCTAGAATATCATATAAATGACATTGGTCTTGGCACTGATTTTTTGGATATGACACCAAAAAGACAAACAATAAAAGTAAAAATCAACAAGTGGGACTACATTAAACTCGAAAGCTTCTGCACAGCAAAAACAACCACAAAAAACTATTAACAAAGTGAAAAAGGCAACCTACAGAATGGGAGAAAATATTTGCAAACCATATATCAGGTATTAGATAAGGGGTGGATATCCAAAATATATAAAGAACTCATACAACTCAATAACAAAAACAAACAATTTAATTTAAAAATGGGGAGAAGACTTGAATAGAGATTTTTCCAAAAAAGACATCCAAATGGCCAACAGGTACATGAAAAAATGCTCAACATAACTAATCATCAGGGACATGCACATCAAAACCACAATGAAATATTACTTCACATCTGTTAGAATGGTTATCATCAAGAAGACAAGAAATAACAAATGTTGGTGAGGATGTGGAGGAAAGGGAACCCTGTGCACTGTTTATGGGAATGTAAATTGGTGCAGCCACTAAGGAAAACAGTATGGAAGTTCCTCAAAAAATTAAAACTAGAACTACCATATGATCCAGCAATCCCACTTCTGAGTATATATCCAAAGGAACTGAAATGGGATGTCAAAAAGATATCTGCACTCCCATGTTTATTACAGCATTATTCACAATAGCCAAGATATGGAAACAACCTAAGTGTTTGTCAGTGGATGAATGGATAAAGAAGATGTGATATATATGTATATACAATGGAGCATTTTTTAACTATGAGAAAGAAGGAAATTCTGCCGTTTGCAACAACAGGAATGGATCTTGACGGCATTATGCTAAGTGAGATGAATCAGACAGAGAAAGACAAATGCTGTCTGATACTACTTATATGTGGGACCTAAAAAAACCTGAACTCAGAGAAACAGAGTTAAGAATGCTGGTTACCAGGTGCTGCCAGGTGGAGTAATTGGGAATATGTTGGTCAAAGAGTAAAACCTTGCAGATGGAAGATGAATAAGTCCTGGAGATGTAACGCACAGCATTGAAATTATAGTCAACAAGACTGTATTATATACTTCAAAGTTGGTAACAGACTAGATCTTAAATGTTCTCACTACAAAAAAGAAATGATAATTATGTGATGTGATAGAGGTGTGAGCTATTACACTATTTTGGTAATCATATTGCAATATATAAATCTGTCAAAGCAATACATTGTGCACCTCAAACTTACACAATGTTATGTGCCAATTTTATTTCAATTTTTAAAAGACCAAGAAAAAGATATAATGATATGACTAATAAGTCAACAAAAGAGATAAAATGCAAAAATAAAAAAATACTTCATTCATGTAAAAGTAGTCAGAAAGGCGGGAAACAAAACAAAGAGCACCTGGGACAAAGAGAAAACAAATAGCAAGATGATAAATTTGGATTTATCAATAATCACACTAAATTTAAATGATCTTAACATTCCAATTAAAAGGCATAAATTATTGAATTGCATAGAAAAGCAAGACCCAACTATTTGCAGACTTAAGATATAATCAGCAAATAAAGTAAAGGATGGCGAAGAACTTGAAGAGCTATATTATTATCAGACAAAATAAATTACGGAGAAAACATATTAGCAGGCATAAAGGAATCGTTCCTATGATAATTAAGGTGTCAATTCATGAAGAGGACATAGCAAGCCGAAATGTTTAAAGACTTGATACCAAAGCCTCAAAATATAGGAAACAAAGACTAATAACATTTATAAGAGGAAAAAGACAAATCCACAATTATGGTCAGATATTTCAACCATCTTTGATCAATTATTGATAGAACAAATAGAAAAAAGAAGGGTGGAGAATTGAACTTTCAACTAATTTGACCCAACTGCCATTTTTTGAACATTTCACTCTACAACAGACATTCTTTTCAATTGCACATGGGACATTTACCAATCAATGAAATCAAACACCAGTTTTTGAAAAGATCAATAAAATTGATAAAACCTGGCCAGAATGATATTAAAAAAAAAGAGAAAGATACAGATTACCAATATTCAGAATGAAGCAGGGGACATCATTAGAAATCCTGTAGACATTAAAAGTATAACAGGGGACTACTATAAACTTTATGCAATAAGTGTAATAACTTAGATGAAGTAGCCAATTTCTTGAAAAGCATTAACAATAATACTCCAGATTGGAAAGGAAGAAATAACCTGGTGAACTGTATCTATTTATAATTAAAAACCTCCCCGCAAAGAAAATTCTAGACCTGAGTGTCTTCACTGGCCAATTCTACCAAACATTTAATGAAGTAATGCAAGTCTACATAAACTCATCCAGAAAATTGATGAGGAAGGAATATTTACTAGTTTATTCTCTGAGGCTGCCATCACTCTTCTACCAAAACCAGACATTAGTAGGCTGGCCCCATGGCCTAGTGGTTAAGTTTGGTGTGCTCCGCTTCAGCAGCCTGGGTTCAGTTCCCAGGTTCAGACCTACACCACTTGTTGGCAGCCATACTGAGTCAGCGGCCCACATACAAAACAGAGGAAGATTGGCTCAGGGTGAATCTTCCCCAGCAAAAAAAAAAAAAAAAAAAAAAATCCAGACATTATCATTAGTTTTAAAATAAAACTACAGACCAATATTCTAAATGAACCTGGATACAAAAATACTTAACATTTTAGCAAATAAAATGCAACAATACTCAAAAATAATACACCATGAACAACTGGAAATTATTATAGGAATTCCAGGTCAGTTAAACTTTAATTGACAATGTAATCAAGCATTTTAACAGTCTGAAAAATAAAAACAATATGATCATATTAGAAAGAAGCAGAAAAAATTTCAACAAAATTCTTTATCCAATCATGATAAAAATACTCAGCAAACTAGGAACAAAAGGGAACTTCCCTGGGGCCAGACCGGTGGCACAGTGGTTAAGTTCACACGTTCCACTTGGGCAGCCTGGGGTTTGCTGGTTTGGATCCTGGATGCAGACCTACGCACAGCTTGTCAAGCCATGATGAGGCAGCATCTCACATATAAATTAGAGGAAGATGGGCACAGATGCTAGCTCAGAGCCAATCTTCCTCAGCAAAAAAAAGAGGAGGATTGGCAGCAGATGTTAGCTCAGGGCTAATCTTCCTCAAAAAAAAAAGGGAACTTCCCTAAACAAAAAAAGACAACTACAAAAAACCCACAGATAATATTCTACTAATGGTAAAAGATGAATGCATTCCCCCTAAATTTGGCCAAAAAAAGACAAAGATGCCTATCACAATTTCTATTCAAGAGTGTACTGTATGTTCTTACCAGTACATTAGGGCAAGGAAAATAAATACAAGGCATCTACTTTGGAAAGGAAGAAAAAAACTCTTCCTATTCACAGACAACATGTTCATCCATGTAGAAAAGCCTAAAGATGTACATAAAAGCTTGTAGAACTAAAAAGTAAATTTAACAAGCTTTTAATATACAAAGTCAACACAAAAATCAACTTTATTTCTGTGTGTGACCAACAAGTAATGGAAAGAGAAAATGTTAACATATTCATCAGAATCAGAAATAAGAAATACCTTATAATGAATATGACAAGATTTATGTAAAACTAAGAAACAGCACTGAGAAAAATTAAGAACTAAATAGAGACATAAAACATGCTCATGTTTTGAAATATTAATGTGTCAGTTTTCCCCCAAATTGATCTATAGATTCAATGCCATCCCAATCAAAGTCCCAGTGAGAATCTTTGTAAAATTGACTAGCTGATTCTAACATTTCTATGGAAATACGAAGGACCTAAAATTGCCGAAAATACTTTATAAAAGAACATAGTTAGAAGACTTATACTGCCTGAATGCTAGACTTTCGTAGAGCCCTAGTAATTAAGACAGTTAATGTTTTCACAATGATGGACATAGCATCGGAATAGAGAGTCCAGAAACAGGCTCAGACATTCAGTAGTGAAAAAGTAACATTTTCTGCATATAATGCTGGGACAATTGGCTAGCCATAGTGAAAAAAAAAAAAGATTCTTCACCATTTTCTCGCACCATATACAATTTTAACTCAAAAACTGAACATAAATGTAAGACCTAAAACCATTAAACTTCTTTATGCCATTTTTCTTCTGAAACATAGGAAAAAATCTAGGGGATCTGTGCTTAGCGAAGGTTCTTAAAGATGATACAAAAGGCAGGAATTATAAAATAAAGATGAATAAATTGGACTTCATAAAGATAAAAAACTTTTACTTTTTAAAAAACTTTGTTAGGTAAGTGAAAAGGAAAAACATTTGCAAGTCACATATCTAACAAAATTCTTATATCTGGAACATCTAAAGGACTCTTACAATTTAACAATAATAAGCAAGAATCCTAATCAAAAGATGGGCAAAAGATTTGAACTGACACTTCACCAAGAAGATATATAGTTGCAAACAGTATATGCAAAAAATGCTCAACATTTTTAGTTATTTGAGAAATGCGTATTAAAATCGCAATGAGCTACGACTACACACTCACCAAAATAGCTAAAATTTTTTAAGCTGATTATTCCAAGTTTTGTTAAGAGAAAAGGAACTCTGATAAACTGCTGGTAAGAATGTAAAATGGTACAATTATTTGGAAAACAACTTGGCCATTTCTTAATAAGTGAAATTTATATGTACCCATGACTCTGCCTTTCCACTTCTAGCTGTTTATCCAAGAGAAACGTAACCATATGTCCACACAAAGGCTTACACACAAATGATCAGTAGCAGCTTCACTTGTAGTAGCTAATATCTGGAAACAACCAAAATCAAGAGGTGATTGAACAAACAAATTTTTGGATATCTATGAAATGGGATATTAACAATGAAATAAAATGAACTATTACTATATGCATCAACATGAATGAATCTCAAAGTGATTACACTGAGTGAAAGAAGACAGGTTAAAAAAAGAATATACGTGTATGACTTGATTTATATAGTATTCTAGAAATTACAAACCAATCTATAGAGACAACGGTCTCAGACAGACCACTGGTTGTCTGAGAAGTATGGAGGAAGCGGGAGAAGGAATGCATTTCAAAGCAGCACAAAGAATCTTTGAGGGTGAAGCATGTGTGCATTATCTTGATTGTGGTGATGGTTGCACAGATGTTGGCGTATGTCAAACTCATCAAACTGAACAATTTAAATAATACAATTTCATATATGTCCAATATATCTCAATAAAGCTGTAGAAGAAAACGAAAAAATAAAATCTCCTCACAAAGAAGAAAATCTCTAAGATCCTGTGGATTCCAGTCACAATCCAGAGGGTCACTCAAAAATATTTTAACAAAATTAAAGTTTACTTTGACCGCCTGCCTCAAACCCAGTTCTATCCAGAGGAGACAACTATTATTAAAATGATGTGTATCCTTCCACTCCTTTTAGTTAATGCCTTTACTGACATATCCACAAAACGTTTTTACACAAATTAGAATCATTACTATACACGTTATTCTACAACATTGCTTTTTCACTGAAAAATATGTTTAGAAAGACAAAATCCGCCGCACTCTCAACAGATGCATAGTATTAAATCATATGGATGCACTTCATTTAATGATATTCTATTGATGGACTCAAATGGGGATTTGAAGACATCTTTGTATATATATCTTTGAGCATTGACTTATTTCTTTAAAAGAAGACTTTAGGGGCCGGCCCAGTGGCGTAGTTGTTAAGTTTGGCACGCTCCACTTCGGCAGCCCAGGTCCATGGGTTCAGATCCCAGGCGCAGACTTACACCACTCATCAAGCCATGCTGTGGTGGCATCCCACCTACAAAATAGAGGAAGATTGGCACAAATGTTACTTCAGAGCAAATCTTCCTCAGGGGAAAAAAAAAGACTTTTAAATGCTTACTATAAAAAAAGTATTAATTTGTGCATTCAACAAACAATTATGTAGGTACTTCTCTGTGGCCAGGATGGATAGACAGAAAGGAATCATACATAATGAGTGTCCTGAAAGATCTCATTTTAGAGGGAGAGACAGGTCAACAGACTGTCGCAATGCAGTAAGATAAACACTGATAGAACCAACATAAAGGGCTGTGAAAAAAACAGGCAGGAATACTCAGCCCTGAGAGGACCAGAATAAACTACTCTTGCAAGTATCCTTTCTCTCCGAATAACCATATCATTCTTGCGCCTTTTCTTCTGTCTTTCGCATTCCCCCAAGTCACGTCTAGAACAAGACTGAACAGTAGTGTCTCGATCAGAGCTGCTGGCCAATGGACTGAAGTTGTGTTTGGCAGAATATCCTATATCCTTCTGGTCTGCTGGCTGAACCCAGCCCCACCTAGGAAAGACAGTAAAGACCTGTGTTCAGAGTCACACTGAATAGAGGGTTCTGGATGCCATAGAACCCGTTGCCTACTGTCTTTCAGGAGCCACGAAGTCCCTATTACTCACTCTTGCACTTTTTTTGCTCCTGGCTCAGATGGTCTCAGGTAATTGAATCTTGGGGAAGAAGAAACACCTACCTAGAACAGGGTCCTGCCCGTGGAGTCTCTATGTCCGTGGGAATGGGGAAGCTGTACTCACAGGAGAGGGTCCGAGGTTTGTCCTACTTCTTCTCTGAGAACACCTGTGTTCTGAGACACCTCAAGGCTCTCACAATAGAGCAGTGACTATGACTGGAGCTGAGAGAGGATTATGAGAATCCAAATGTGGAGATGATCTTGGCATCCCAAACTTCCCTCTATCCTGTCACCCACCGTCAGCCCAGTCCAGCCTTGCCTCGCTTCGCCTTGTATGGCACCAAGAATGACCTCCTGAAGTAACAAATCTATGATATTACTTCTCCCTTTTTTTGTTCTTGGATGTAGTGAACAGGATAGGGGAGGCTGTTTCTAAATACCTGTAGGACGATAAGGTGAAAAGGGGAAGAAAATTATTCTGGGTTGACAAGAGGGAAAGATTCAGAACTCTTGGAAGTCTTATGTCATATTTCAGCCATGGTTGTGTAAGTATTCCTTCTTTTTAATTAATTCTATAGTTTACATTTACAAAATTAAGATAGGAACACTGCAGAGTATTGGGGAAATAAAAAATTGGCTATAGTTTCATTACTTCTTATATGTTCTAAGTTTGACCAAGTTGTATGCTTGTTTCTAATCTGATTTTTTAACTTAAAATTTTATCAGAAAGAAATTTTGCAGATGTTTAAATATTCCTTGAAAATATAATTTGCAATAGATGTTTATTATTCTATTTTTGTACCAATATTTACTTGGAAAGACATCTATTGTGTCATTTACTTTTTTTCCCCAATGTGTCAGTATTATAGTGTTGTAATCTAGTTCATAAATCATTGTGGGATTTCTGATATAAGCAAATTTTAGAAGCTCCATTTCCAGGTGACGGCACGTTATTTCTTTTACTGGAGGTACCATACATTTTCAAACGGTTACTCTTGGTGTATTAGTGCTTTCTTACTAATTTGTTTGTTTTACATGATAAGTATATTAACTTTATTAGATATTATTGTAAATATTGTGCACTGGTTTTTTAATAGCTTTACTGATATATAATGTCATATCTATGTCACAGTATTTTTTTAAGGGAACTGTGATAAATTTTCAAATGGTTACTCTTAGGATATTAGTGCTTTCTTACTAATTTGTTACTTTTACCTGACAGGTACATTAACTTTGGCATTTCATATATTGTAAATTATTATGTGTTGGTTATTTTTAACACCCTTATTGATATAGCATTACCCTATAGTTCATCTATTTAAAATATAGAAACCAGTGGCTTTTAGTATATTTAGAGAGTTGTGCAACCATCACCATAATCTCAATTTAGAACCTCTTCATCATCCTAAAGAAAAACCTTGTACCCCTTAGCAGTCACTCCTCACTTGGCCCAATCAACCAAGGCAGTCACTTATTAGTCACTTTCTAAATTTTTTATTAATTTATTGAGGCATAAAATTTTCATTTTCATATCAAATATATTGATATTTTTCTTTGCATTCTACATTAGCTTAGAAAGCTCTTCCCCACGTTGAGGACGGTTATTCACCCATGCTTTATATTTTCTATGGTTCTAATTTTTATACTGGACCATATCTGATCTGTAATTTGTTAATATATGACACAAAGTGACAGACTAACTTTTTGAGAAAGAACTTCCTAACAGAAAGAGTGTTGTATAATAACTCTACAGTCTGACTCTAGAGATAGTGGTTTTTATTCTTTATTAATAGCAGTCGATTCAAATTGATGCGTAGGAGGAAGATAATAATAGTATGAAAGTTGCCTCGGAAGATGTTTCTGGTCTACTGTATCCTTGAAGTTCTATGAGTTTAGATTACATGATTTCTCTCTCTGCCTCTAGGACGTTGATGACATACACCACATACTCTCATGGTGTTCAATTTCTAAATGGAAGAGTCCTGAGAAAGCTCAGGTTCCCCTTCTAGACAAACTCAAGCAATTCAGGAGTATTCTGTGAGATTAACCAATCCATCTCCAAGAACTCATGGCATTAGAAATGGAACACTTAGGAAGAACATTTGGGAGGAAAAATCAACAAAACACCAAGAAACAGGGAATATAAGATATGGAAAGAAGGAAACAATAGACTTGATCTGAGATTCCCATCCACTTATCCCAGCTAAAGAAAGACATTTGAATGTCACGTCCACAGAGATGTTTGTGACAGTGAGGAAAGAGAAGATAATAGACAGGGTGGCTGGAAAGGAAGTTTAAGTCCAAGTACCATTGTGGAGAGCCCTTGAGGCATGCAGAGGGATATGAGGAGGCAGAAGAGTCATGAAAACACAAGTTCCTAAGACACATCAAGCTCTTTCCCAGCTCATGGCCTTTGCAGATGCTATTCCCTTTGCTTCTAACAATCTTCTTCTAGCTCTCTGCATAGCCAGGTCACGTTTATCTTTCTGGTGTAGCTTTGAATGTCACTTCCTCAGGGATAATTTCCTATGTCACCCTGTCAATACTAGCTCGAGTCAGTTACTCCCTATCACATCACATTATGTTTTTTCCTTAATTATACTTATATCAATTTGTAGTTATTTATTTACTTCTTTATTTTCTTTCTCCTCTCTAATGTAAGCTCCTGACCTTGTCTGTCCTCCTCGGTTGGCGTTGGTCATGTATATTTTGGTTGAATAAAAGAATAAATGACTCAACATAGAGCAAGGTGGGGCAGGGTTCCAACGTCTCTTCAAGCCCTTCTATGTTAGACCACGTGAAGGGAGACTTTACGTAGCTGTATCGTGTACATATACACAGCCACACCCTGGAGAGTGTCTCTCTGATTGACGTATTCCCAGCAAAATGCCTCTTCTATATTTTATTCCTAAAATTATTAAAAAAGTACATATATCTCAATATTATATATATAATCAATGTTTATAAATAAAAAGTTTATATATACTTGTCTATCACTCGATACAACATTTCGAGCAGTACAGTGTGTAAGGCAAGCATAGAGTTAGATTCCAAATATAATTCGTAAGGCCTCAGAAAAATGTAAAGCTATTTTGAAAATCCCACTAAGTGTCAGCAAAAGCCATGGGTGTTTGGGGTAATGCTGAGAAGGAGTGCAACAATAGATGTTAAGTGTTTCATATTTTTAAATGATACCTTGTGAGTTCTATTTAGGTGTTTAAGTGTGTTTTGGTTACATTTTAGGAAATTCGTTGGGGATCTTGTGTTGATGTGTAATGATGTGTTATATTTTTATATAACACACAAAAAAAGTGAGAAATAGGATTCTGGTGAAAGTTTGCATGCAGAATTCTGATTTCAGGAATGACAAGTCCTAACATATATCTACAAATCTATATGTTTATGTATGCATAAAATCTCATTTATTTCTCAGAGGAGGTTTTCACCATTAGGACAAATGTAACAAAGCAACTGGTAAAGACTTGAATAGTCACTGCTCAAAACAGCTTGCTGTTTTAAATTTATTTTGATATCTTTGCTTAATGATCTACATAATTCCTTTACACCGGTAATTTGTTTTTAAGAAAGTGTGACAACAAAACTGGATATTGCAGGAAAAAAATGAAGAATTGGAGAGTTTCAGAAATATAATTCTAAAGGGAAATGTGGCAAAGATAAGGGGTGCTGTGTTATGAATGTCAACCACCTTAGATCCCCAACTTTCAATGATCCAATATCTATGCCAACTGTTAAGAATCGACAACTATCAACTACTAAGAAACTAAAAACTACAGTCATGGTAATCACTGCTTCTACTGTTTGAACATTTCAGCCTCTGTCTCCTGACCTAGGATCGCTGGTTCATTAAAGCAAAAGGACTCATTCTGGGTCAGTCTTCTCTCTATCCTCCTTCCCACGGTCCTTCCACTCAGCAATGTTCAGAAGAGCATCACATTTCCATAGCACCAGCAGTTGCAGGGTAGAAATGCAAATAAGATGGAGGCCAGGCATGCGGGCGGTTTAATCCAAAACATGCACTAAGGATGGATGGGCAGAAGTGGTGTCATCACTGAAGACAGTTCCCAGGCCACAGGCCCACAATCTGCCTACGGCCGTGATTATCAGACTTTAATTTGCCTCAGAAGCATCTGTAGGGACTGCTAAAACACAGATTTGGGGGGCTCACCTCCAGTTTCTGATTCCGTGGTGGAGCCTGAAAATTAGCATCGCTCACAAGTTCCCAGGTGATGCTGATGTGGCTGGTCGACGAACCGTGCTTTGAAAACCGCTGGCCTATAAGATGGAACGATTGAAGACCTCCGCCTACAGAAAGAAGACATTTGCTGTGTATTTTTGAAGTGGTTAGTAATACAAAAGCATTCCTACAGAGTGTTTCCACATTCATTTTCTTGTTGGGTTTCCTACAACAAGCCTAGGATGTGGGTATTGTGACCTCACTTCAGAGAAGGGAAATATTGACTTGTAGGCATGAGAAATGAGACAGATGATTTAGTATTAAGAGCACTCTGTCACTACACCTTGATATTATCCAGTTCTCTTCTCTCTCTGGAAATCTACATTCATATATATTGCCAGCCTAGAGAGGATAGAAGGGAGATCAAAAGCTCTGTATTGTGACCTAAATATTGGGATAGGCACTCATGTTTAGCCACAGGCTTTTCCCTTAAGAGCTCGGCCCACACAAGTCAGAGAAGGAAATCAGAATGAAATCTCATCTTCATTTATTCTATCTTCGCCCGTAGATAGGCCTCTGCCTCCTTCCAGAGACACCTAATTACGTTATTATCTAGTAAAGATTTGAGGGGTGGGTCATCAGAACAAGGAGGACATCATTTTCTTTTACACCCATGGCTATCATTGTAGAGAGAAGTCCTGAACTCAGACAGGAAGGTGGGTGGACAGAAGTGGGTCACTTCAGCAGAAGAGGATAGTAGAAAAAATCCTGAGCTTTAGAATCAAACGTATGTGAGAGCATTCATGGTCCCACAATGCATTCAGTCTTGGACCATGGAAAATTGATTTCCCATCTTTGAGCCTAAGTTTCTGAACTTGAAGGATAGAGGAAATATTTACTCCCACTCAGGGCACTTCGAGAGTTGCTGGAGTAGTATATTCAAATTTACACACATCGTAGGGACTCAGCTGTAGCAGGTTGCTGATTCCTGGGTGAAAAGCAGAAAGGCACATTTCCCAAGGGCCCCGCCCACTGGGCCATGGCTTCTCTGCATGGCTATGGGCGATTATAAGCCATGTTTCACCTGGGGAAAAGCTCATTACTGTGCACAGAGGAGTGTGACAGAGATTAGGATCATAGGATCTCTTTGAACAGCCAGAGGGGGTTTTAGAGGCTCCTGGTAGAACTCACTGTGCTTTCTCCTCAGTGATCACCTTCATCACTACCTAGAAAACATCTTAGAACTACGATCACTGTGATTACAGGCGCGGAATATAATCTTAGGCGGCAGCCTGAAACTTTACCCTCCTGCGTTCTTGCCTCACATCCGTTCCTTCTTCATCCCATGCTTGAACTTGGGTGGCAAATAAGTTGCCCTGTTTGGGGGTTTGGGGGAGAAAAAGAACCTGTACTGTATGAGAACCCACAATGTGCCAAGCACATGGATGCACAATCTCATTAAACAGGAGCGTTATAGAACAATTATGATAAGATTAAAGCTGAGGAACCTGGAGCAAAAGATATCTAGGTTCTCCCTTTACTTTTACATGCCATGTGGCCTCTACCTCAATTTCTTCATTCATAAGAAGGTAGAATCACACACCTTCCTCCTAGTCTAAGTCCAAAAATTAAATAAGATGATGCACATTGAACACTAAACACCGTCTCTGGCATCTATGAAACGCTAAGAAGTGTGGGCTTTAAAAGATATGTGAGGCATAGGTGATTACCATTTAAAGTATGAAAAATCTGAGTTCTTGGGGGAAAAGGATCTTGAACAAGAACAGACAACCACGTCTGGGAAGCAGTCCTGCCTGTACCCGAGGCCGCACGTCTCTAACCCATCTCATGCTAACCCTGAAGATATCCTCAAGCTGACTTCTAACTTGTTGACCTTTCATCCTGCACAGCCACATAGTCCTCAAGAATGGGCTCTGCCAACCATGAGTGTTCATGTCTGTGTGCATTCAAGGCTCTAGTGTCTTTGAATAAATCTTTGCCTTAAACAAATTAAAAGATAATTCGATTTCAATGCCAAGTGGTATTGGATCCTAATATGATGTTCAAAAATTTGGCTTCAGGGCTGGGCTCAGTGGCATAATGGTTAAGTGTGTGCACTCCGCTTTGGCAGCCCTGGGTTTGCAGGTTTGGATCCCGGGTGCAGACCTACACACCGCTCATCAAGCCCTACTGAGGCAGCATCCCACACACAAAATAAAGGAAGATTGGCATGGATGTTAGCTCAGGGACAATCTTCTTCACCTAAAAAAAAAAAGGTTGATTTCAAGCCTCATGATAATCACAAAGCAAAAAACCTATAGTAGAAAAATACACAAAATATAAAGAGAAAGGAATCAAAGCACACCACTACCAAAAAATCATTAAATCATAGAAGAAGACAGCAAGAGAGGAAGAAAGGAACAAAGGATCTTCAAAACACCCAGAAAACAATTAACAAAAGGGCAATAGTAAGTCCTTATTTAATAATTATTCAGCCTTAAAAAAGAAGGAAATCCTATCATTTGCACAATTTGGACGAACCTGGAGAACCGATATGCTGAGTGAAATAAGCCAGACATAGAAAGGTAAATCTCACAGGATCTCGCTTATATGTTGAGTCTAAAAAAAAATTTGAACTCATAGTAACAGGAAGTAGAAAGGTGGTTACCAGAGGCTGGAAGTGGGGGAAAAGGAGAGATAAAGATCAAAGGGTACAAAGCTTCAGTTATAAAATTAATAAGTTCTAGAGACATAATGTCCAGCATGGTTACTATATTTGGTAATAATACATTTTATATTTGAGATTTGCAAAAAGTAGATTTCAAGTGTTCTCACCATGCACACACACAAATTGTAACTATGTGAAGTGATGGATATGTTAATTAGTTTGCTTTTAGTAACCATTTCACAATGCATACATATACCAAAACCTCACGTTTTACACCTTAAATATATGCAATTTTTATTTATCTATCATATCTCAGTAAGGCTGATAAAATAAAATCTTCTGAACTAAATTATATTAGAGATGTAACATAGCAACTAAACGGTTCTTAGAGGGAAATGTATGCCATTCGATCCATATATTAGAAAAGGAGGTAATTTGAAAATAAATTATTAGAGATTCATATTGAAACACGAGGTAGTTTAGCACATCAAACTCAAATACAGCAAATAAAATAAATAGGAAAGATGAAGAGAAGAAATCAACAAAATACAAAACAAATTTTCAATAAATAAAGTAAAAAAATAGTTTGACTCCTCTCCTGAGATGATATCCGGGCACACAGAAATTACAGAGACCAAAAAATGGTCATTACACAAAGAAATCTGTTCACAATGGCTAGTAAAAAACAGGCCAAATATATGAAAATACATCAATACATGGTCTTTATTAGACTAAACTATAAGTTATGTAATATCCCTTATTTCACTCTGTCTTGCTACAACGTCACACTCAAAGGAAAGTAGACCAGCAGTCAAAAGTAAACAAAATCCAGGGCCAGCTCAGTGGCATGGTGGTTAAGTTCACGTGCTCTGCTTCGGTGGCCCGAGGTTCACAGGTTTGGATCCAAGGCACAGACCTGTGCACCACTCATCAAGCCGTGCTGTGGTGGCATCCCACATATAAAATAAATGAAGATTGGCACAGATGTTGGCTCAGGGATAGTCTTCCTCACCAAAAAAAAAAAAGTAAGCAAAATCCAATCTAGTATTAACTGAGCCTGTTGGTGGCCAAATGCTAAATCCCATTATATTCTATTATGTAACTATTTTATAAAGAATTATTAATTCTAAGCCATAAATGGAGGTGATGAAACATTTCCAAATATTATGAAATGAAGTAAAAATCCCTTGAAATATCCCCCAAAGGGAAATCTTTCTGAAGTTTGATAGTATAATGGTTCTCTTCATGTCTAAATAGTGTAGCCCCATTTCTTTATTTATGAGGTTAAAACTGTACTCAGAACGCCTTGATTTGATTTGCGAGGATTTATCTTAGTTACTACATCCCCACACTTTCTATTCTTCTTCCCAGTTTTTGCTGGTAATATTACTCTCTAGTTCTCCTATTAGTTGGCTTTATCATATGAAATAATATATGCAAATATTTTTCTATCTATTAACTCAGACATCATTTTATATTGCTCATGATCTTGAAGACCATTCACCTCCTCAACCCAACACATCTACCTACTCTGTCAGTTATTCATTATGCTGGCATTGGCAAGGATGACAATTCTGTTATAATGTTAGAAGATGTGCCCTAAGGGATTCTTAGAACATGGTGACCTGAATTTGGTTCCTTTCTTGTCTACTCTGAATTTTAATGTATCTAATTCTCCTGTGTCAAGGAGCTGCTCATACTTCTGGGCAGGTGCACAGGTAGGGACTTTAGCTCTATTGGGCTACAGGAAAAGACAATGCTGTGAGGTTTTTTCTTTAACTGAGATAGAGAAATTCCTGGCAGTCTTTAAGAATTTGGCCATTTTCAGAAACCTGTGGAGGCCCTGGACAGTCAATATTGGCCCCACGTGAGTGTATGGGGTTCACTTCCTTCAAAGAGATTAAAAAGGGAGTTGAATGAGTATGTTGAGCCCTCCCTGCTTTTTAGCCTGAGAGTGCCTAGGTACAGGTAAGCCACGAAGGTTTCCACCACGTGACTCAAAAAAGAACTGGCAGACTGTTCACTCATTCATAGCTGGTCAAATGGAATAGAAACTCCTTCAAATTCATAGGCAGAGAAAAGATTAACTTAAGTTTAAAACCATGATTTCCCAAATAAAATTTCAATGTCAAAATTTATGATCACTACTCAGATCCAGTTTGCTAACCTGAAGAATGGACAAAGGATGCAAAATTCAATTGATTAAGAAAAAGATAAAAGAGCAAAATAATTCTGAAATTTAAAAAAAAGACTTAAATCTGCAGATTTAAATGAGTCATTGAATCCAGGATAGGTTGATGACAAAAGTCACTCTCCTAGGTATATCCAGGTAAAATTCCTGAAGACTAAGGGTAAGAAAGAGCTTACAAGCCTCCACTCAGAAAAAGCAAAATATTAACAAAGGAAAAAAGAATTAGACCAACAACTCACATCTTATCTGCAAGAATAGAAGCTAAAACATAGGAGAATACAATTTGTATATTGGGATGCACACAGAAATCCTCACAGACTTCTCAGAGAAAAAAGTTGCACCCCAACAATTACGTACCAAGCCAGACTTCCTATTTCAGCCCAACATGTAAAGAGCTTGGAAGTTGTCATTCCAACCTTAAAACAAGACAAAAGTCTTTTCTGTGCATGCGTCAAAGGGAAGGCCCTCTGCATGTGTGTAGCTTTCTAAATTCCCCAGTATACATGGGGATTTTTGCACACCTTAATTTCCCAGAGCAATTCTGTCTCCAATTTTTCCTCCTAGACTTTCAACATCCTAATGTTTGCCTCAGCTATAATCTCTGCCTCCAGCGGCAGCAAATTGTTCATTTTCCTTTCAAAGTTTTCAATAAATACCCGTAGTATCTGTCCGGAGTGGGTTCTGAGTTAGGTAAAATGCCTTGTGCCAGTTCCTTAGTTATACCCCTGATAGGTTAGAACAAATAAACACAATTCTTTGAGAATAAAGTCTGCTCTGGGACTGGCCCATACACTGCAAATATAGGCTGCCATTTTCAAGACCACTACTGAGTCAGAAAACAGTTACAGGGAGGCAAGTAAAGTTCTGCAAAGCTTTCCGGCCATTTTTAAATTTCCTTTTTCCTGATTGAGTGTTCACTTGATTGCTGTGAACCTTTGACTATTTCCCAGAGTTCTGACAAAGTCAATTCTGACACTCTTTGCTTGATTTGTCAATGTTTCTATGTAGGAATGGGCACTTGAAGCTATCTACTCCATCATTTTCACTGACATCACCCATCCTTCCTTACTCATGGATGGTAGCATATACTTACAGTTGAGTAATTTTACCAGCTTGTTCTCTCCCTGTAGAATTTTGGGAGTCCAACAGTCTTCTTTCACTTATTTCTGTTTCTGTCACTTTTAGTCCAAGCTGGCAGTTTTTCTGCAGATATAACATTCTCAATAAGCTTGTGGGTCACCTATGTATGTCTTGGGATTCATTCCATTAGACAAGAGACCCCTCCAAAGATCTTTTCTGGATAATCCTATCTTTATTCATGGCTCCTGCTTAGATGGCTGAGGGGATCCTCTAGTAACTGCCTAATCTCTTCAAAAAGGCCTCTGAGTGATTGAATACTGTGACCTTTTGATCCTTCCAAGGCAGTAGCAAAAGGTATCCAGCCACACCTTTAGCTTTCTTTCGAGAGCATGCTTTACTGAGAGTGAATCTCCTACTTTTACTGTCTTTTGCAATCTGGACAGGCTGAGAATCTCCAAATTATCAAATCCTGTTTCCTTTTTGCTTAACACTCCTGCCCTCAGTCAATCTCTTCCCCTTGCATTTTACTATAACCTGCAAGAAGAATCGGGGCCACATCTTCAACACTTTTTTTGGAAATATCCTCACATAAATATCCAAGTTCATCATTTACAAGTTCTGATTTCCATATAACTGTGGAACAAAATTTTGCAAAGCTTTTTGCCACTATATATAACAAGAATCACCTTTTCTCCAGTTTCCAATAACATATTCCTTATTTCCTCTGAGCCACTGCTAGCAGCACTTTTAATGTCCATATTTCTACCAAAGTCTGTTTGTGATTATTTGGGTATCCTCTAAGGTGATTTAGTTTTTCTCTACCATGCTCCTCGATTCCTTCTGAGTCCTCACAAACAAAGCTATTAACATCCATGTTCCTTCTAACAATTGTTCAAGGCAATCTAGGCTTTATCTATCATGCTCCTTGTAATTCTTCTAGCCACTGCCTATTATCCAATTCCAAAGCCACTTATACATTCTTGGCTATTTGTTATAGAAACACCTCACTTCCAGGAATCAAAATCTCTATTTGTTACTTATTGCTGCTTGATCACAAATTTAGTTGTTTAAAACAACAGAAATTTATTACCTAAGGTTAATCATCTTAGTTCTGGAGTTCAGAAGTCCAAAATAGATCTTTTGGGCTAAAATCACGCTGTCAGCAGAACTGTGCTCCTCCTGGAGGTTCTAAGAAATGTTGCGTTTCCTAGCTACCTCCTAGTTATCTACAGGCTACCTGTGTTCTTTGGTTCATGGCCTCTGCCCTCCTTCTCAAAGTGCATCGCTCCAACTTCTCTTTCTGTTACCACATCTCATTTTTCTTTTCTCATGTACCTGCTTCCTTCTTATAAGGACCATTGTGATTTCATGGGTTGGCCCAAATAATCCAGGATAATCTTCCCATCTCAAGATCCTTAACTTAATCATGTCTGTAAAGTCCTTTTTTCCATGTAAAATAACCTACTCAAAGATTCTAGGGATTAAGACATGAACTTCTTCGGGGGGGCCATTATTTTGTGTACCACAAGCTCACTTATCTTTCTTCCCCTCTCCACGTTTCGGTTTTTGTGTATTCTATTAATCTGTTCAGTTGCTAATCCAATCTTCTGTCCTCTTTTGAATCTTCTATGAAACCCATCTATTTTGTTCTTATTTTTATATATTATATTTTTCAGTTCTAAAATACACATTTGATTCTTTTTTTATCAGTTCCAATTATCTGTTGAGGTTCTCTATTCTTTCATCTAGCCTATCTGTATTTTTCCTCTGTTTCTTTAACACATCGGTTATGGCTGTTTTTACAGTCCTTGTCTCTCAACTCCAATTTTTGGATCATCAGCGTGTCTGATATCATTAGTTTTCCATGCAGCATAACAAATCACAACTTTAGCAGCTTAAAACAACCCACATTCATCATCTTACAGTTTCTGTGATTCTGCTTCTGAGTTTAGCTGGGATGTCTGCTTAGGGCCTCACAAGGCTACTTATGCCAGAGTGTGTAATAAGAATTTCAAGATGTTGGCCAGGCTTCCTTCTAACATGGAGACTCAACTGAGAGAAAATCGGCTACCAGTCTCATTCAACTTCTGGGCAGAATTGATCTCCTTGCAGCTGTAGAACAGATGTCTTCCTTTTCTTGCTGTTTTTCAATTTAATTTTTTTTTTTAGATTTTATTTTTCCTTTTCCTCCCAAGTCCCCCCGGTACGTAGTTGTATATTTTTATTTGTGGGTCCTTCTATTGTGGCATGTGGGATGCTGCCTCAGCATGGCTTGATGAGTGGTGCCATGTCTGCACCCAGGATCCGAACCGGCAAAATCCTGGGCCCCCAAAGCTGAGCGCACGAACTTAACTACTCGGCCATGGGGTCAGACCCTAATTTAATTTTCGTATTCTTTTATTTTTGAGGAAGATTAGCCCTGAGCTAACAGCTGCCACCAATCCTTCTCTTTTTGCTGAGGAAGACTGGCCCTGAGCTAACATCCGTGCCCATCTTCCTCTACTTTATACGTGGGGTGCCTGCCACAGCATGGCTTGACACATGGTACATAGGTCCGCACCCGGGATCCAAACCAGCGAACCCCAGGCCGCTGAAGCAGAACGTGAGAACTTAACCGCTGGGCCACCATCCAGCCCTCTTTTTCTTACTGTTTGTTGGCCAGAAACCACCCTCAGCTCCTGGGTTCTGTCCAAACATGGCCATTTACTTCATCAAGTCATCAAGGAGAATCACTATGAGTCTCCAAATGGACTCATATAATGTAATGTTATTTCATCACTTTCACCATATTCTGTAAGTTAAAAGTAAGTCACAGGTCTGCTCACATTCAAGAAGAACTCAAGAGCCTGAACACCAGGAGTTATTGGTCGTTGGGGGTCACCTTAGTGTCTGTCCACCACACTGCTTTTATCATATGGCTTTTTCGCATTGTTCATAAGTTTTATTTTACGGTATGTAATTTTTATTGTATGCCAGATATTGGGTAAAATGGATTGCAAAGGCTCCAAGTGATGTTATTTATCTTCAGTCAGAAAATGTTCTCCTTTTCTCCAGATAACAAATAGAATAAGGACATTATTACTTCAATCTACCAAGGTATTTTTCTGGTTAAGGACTTTGTTTCGATATTAGTAATGACTCTACCTGTATCTAGTTTTTTCCTGTTTTTTAGATATAGCCCTCCAGGCTTTTTCTTGAGATTCTGATGGGTCTCAATATCCACAGTCCTGAAAGAATGGGGTATTTCAGCTCTGCCCTTTAGAGTTTCCAATCTCTGCTCTCCAGCCTGACTCACATAGTTCTGTAACGTCTTCTGGGGAGACCATCCGTGTGCTTGGGGCAGCCTGTAGATCACTATCATATTTATTTTCTCAGCACCACAAGAGTGCAAGAAATCTCATTCTGCTTTTTGGAAGCTTCAGCCTAGCTCTTCAGCCTCTCACACAGCTCTAGCATTCCAACGCTCTATGGGGGAAACTGGCATGTGTTTGGGGCCCCTCAAATTCCAATGAGTAATTCCACCTCTGCGCACAGGCTAGGAGCTCTGCTAGTCCTGTTGATTCACCTACCTCCAGAAAGCCTTTCTTTTTGGGACAAGGCTGATTCTCAGTCTGCTCCAAATTAGCAATGCAGCCAAGGGAGAAATGGCTGACAATTACCACAAACAGAAACCCTGCTCTCGCTCTGGAATAGCAACTCCTCTCATCTATGTGGCTTTCTTGGTTCTCTAACGCCTTTAAAATTATTATTTTAATAAAGTATCCAATTTTTCTAAGTTTTGCATCAAGGGCATTGGTCTACAATGACTTACTGATGACTCCCCAAGAGCAGAAGCTCTCCTGCCCGTTCAATCTTAACTTCATTGCTGTTGGATTGGGCTTTAAACTGGCCATGGTTGAATGTGATTTCTATTTTCCCCAACTTTTCTATATTTCTTTCCTCTCTTTTCTTTTAATTTTCTGGGTAAACTAAGTGGTTTATTTTATTTTCTCTTTCTCCCCACTAGTTTTCAACTGACACTATCTTTTTCTATTCTTTGTCACTCTAGAAATGAGGGCATAAATTCTTAACCTATTAGTATCTAATATTAACCAATAACTCATATTTCTTCTCAAACAATCCAGGAACACTTTAACTCCATCTACCTCCCAAACCTCTATGCCAGACTTCTATCCTATTGTTTTATTTTACTTTCATATATTATAATATTAAGACAATATTGTTATATGCATACCAATTAGAGATGGTTCTATTTTCTGGGTGAATCCCACAAGTTATCCTTATAAAGTGACCCACATTTCTCTAGAAATAATTTTTGCCTTAAATGTCATTTTGTTCAATATTAAGAAATAGATCAATTTCCTTTAGGTGGTATTTGCATGTTTGTCTTTTGCCATCTTTTCACTTTCAAACTTTCTCTACATTTTCTTTACATATACCTGTTGTAAACATCATCTAAGTTTTCATCCAATTTGACTATCAACTGTGAAGTTAATCCATGAATTTTCCCTATGTCTGAGTAATACTTGGGATATAGAACATTTTAATTCTACTCAACCCTCTCAATCTATTTCCTATGTTTTCTGAATTTTGATTCCTTAAGTATGTTTTTAAATCTCACAAAACATTTTTTATTTAATCCCGCCAGTTCTTAATTTGATATACCCACTTTTATCACATTCTTTATTGCTTCTTCGTCACAGTCTTTCATCACAGAAAAATGTGGTCATTTTTTTCACCTAAAGCGTATACTTTAGAATTTCCTTTCATCCTTTTATGAGATCTGCTGATGTCTATATCTCTGGGAATTTCTCTTTTTGAAAAATATTGAAAAGGCTGTATTTATATTTTATTCTTAAAATATATTTTTAATGGATATGGATTTCTAGGTTGCATTTAAAATATGTTGAAGAAGTTATTTCACTGGATTATGGCTTCTGTTGTTGCTGGTGAAAAATCTATGTCAGTGTAACAGATACTCTGTCAAAGCAAGCATCTGGTTTTTCCCTCTGGCTGTTTTCAGCTTCTCTCTTTCTTTGTGATTTTATCTAGCTCACCATTCTTGTTTATTATATGGAATAGTATTATTTAGAGCATTTCTGGGAAAAGATAAGGTCTGTTATCTTTTCAAATTCATGTAACTTTTTATAATTCTTTTTCCTTAATTGTCTCTGTCCTCTCCTTTGAAAACCAGGTATTAATCAGACATCTGATTAATCAGATATGGACTTTCCTTAATTGGCACTCTATGTCTTATATTTTGCTTATATTTTCCACTTGGATTTATATTTCAAATATTTCCCCACATTATCTTTGAATATGCATGTTATTTAAATAATCATATTTCTAATTTCCAAAAGTTTGCTCTTTCTCTTTGTTCCTTTTACATAGCATCATATTGTTGTTTTATGGCTAGAATACGCTCTTGAATCTATTCAAAGATACTAATTATAGTTTATTTGTCACTGTTTACTGACTTATTCCCAAATAATAGTTCTGATGTGACCTTTTGTTTCGTTTATTTTCAGTTATATTGCAGGTTTTTCTTACGTAGCTACTCACCCTAGATTGCCCATTCACATTTAATATACATAGTAAGGCTAATTGTAAGCCATTTTTATGTGTGTAAGCTTGTTCTCAGTTAGCTTTTGATTTACAGAAGACAGAAAAAATATATACATGGAATGCATGGTACTGAAGTTTACTTCTGGCACGTGAACAAAAAGACGGAGTAATTGAAAAAATGAAAATAGGACTTCCTGGAATATTTGTGCCAACTCAGGAGTAGAAAAACAAAATTACAGGATGACAGCTCTGTAGTCTGTATAGAAACAACCAGTTCACATTATAGAAGTAAGAATGAAGGTTCCAGAGATAAAGTCTAGATAAGATAATCCTCATTTACCATAGCTGTAAGATAGGAGATGAGGTAAAGTCGACAAATTATAGTAGCATAATACTATTAAATAATAATAATAATTCAATATTTTATTTTATCTGGTGGCATTATTTTTTCTGGAACATATATTTGACCATCTTCCGTTTATTATATGTGTTTCTTCTATTTATCTTACAGTATCCTTGCACGGAAACTAAACTAATCACTTTCGTATTTTAAACTCTAGAAGGGAGTTAGATTGTCTTAGTCAATTATTTGCTAAAACAAACAAACAAAATAACAACAAAATGCCTGGGTGAGATGGAGACCAGAGGAACGAACCAGGAAATAGGCAGTGTGCGTGAAAATACTAACTCTGAATACTTTCTCACCAGCACTAACAGTGTGCCCTGGCCATAGATTGTATCCTAGGATAGCAGGCTTTTTGAGAAGGCCCAGTATGTTCCAGGGAAAGTAGGTTGATATTACCTGTCAGCTGACATAAATAGCCATCAGTAGTGGCACTGATCACTTGTCAACAGAGTTCCTCTATCTGCCACATCTCTGGCCTGCATCCTTCCTGGGTGGCGGTATGAACGTTCAGTTCCTCACCTGACCCTCTGTGATGCCGCATAAAGCTCGAGATATGCCTGCAGGCTGCTGATGTTCCAAGAAGGGGCTCATTAATTTGGCCCTGCAGGGTATGCCAGCTCTCCCAGAGAACACAGTGTGCTATTCGAATTAGAGGTGAGGAGGCCAACACACATACAAACTCACACAAAGTCAGTTAAGGCCATGTTTGGAGCAGTAATGGAGTGTTTCTCTCCCTCCCAATCAGAGTTGTATTGGTGGAAGTCGCATGGGAAGCCTGAAATCCCACTGCTACCCAGTAGTAATGACGAGTTTCTCCTCCCCACAATGTCCACAGAGACCAGCTGGAGAGTCTCGACTTCCCCTCCCTCCAACAGATAGAAATGAGGTGGTGCCAATGGAGTGGTATCAAAGGAGGCCTGATAAAATATTTAATTAAGATTCAGGGTCTCATGACATAATACTCAAAATGTCCACGTTTTTATCTAAAAACAATCATTTATAATACTAATAAACAAGATGATCTCAAATTGAATGAGAAAATAGAATCAATGAATGCCGACACAGAGATGGTACAGATGTTTGAATTATCTGACAAGGATTTTAAAGTAACCATTATAAAAATGCTTAAACAAGCAATAATTAACACACTTGAAACATATTTTTTTAAAAGGAAAAAAAAACTGTAAACAAGTAGAAAGCCTCCAAAAAGAAATAGAAGATAGAAAGAAGAATCAAATGGAACTTTTAGAACTGTAAAATTCAATAACAAAAATAAGTCACTAGCTAGGTTCAACAGGAGAATCAAGGGGACAGAGGAAAGAATCGGTAAACTTGAAGATAAGGCAGAAGAATTACTCAGTCTGAATAATAGAGAGAAAATAGAATGAAAAATAAGTGAACCAAGCCTCAGTAACCTGTAGGATTATAACAAAAGATATAACTCTCATGTCATTGGAGTCCCAGAAAAAAAGAAGGGAAAAAGTGTGGGAGCATAAAATGATTCAAGGAAATAATGGACAAAAGCCGCCCACTTTGAAGAAAGACAAACCTACAGATTCAAGATGACTAAAGTAGGAAAAAACCCTCCCAAAACATACACACCAAGACACATCAAATTCACTTTTCTGAAACTAAAAAAAAAAAAATTTAATTATCAGAGAGAAAACACTCCTACCTCTAGAAGAAAATCAATTCAAAAGACAGCAGATGTAACCTAAGAAACTACAGAGGCCAGGAGAAAATGGCACAACATTTTTGAAGCGCTGAAAGAATATTATGTCAACCCAAATAGCTATCTATATCCAGGAAAATATCTTTCAAGAATGAAGAGCAAATAACAATATTCTCAGGTGAAGGAGAAAAAAAATGATAACAAGCAGATCTACCTAAAAGAATTGCTAAAGGAAGTTCTCCACACACAAAGGAAGGGAAAAAAAAAAAAAGGAATCTTGGAATATCAGTAAGGAAGATAGAAAAACAGAAAGAACAAAAATACGGTACATACATAGATTTTCCTTCTATTTTTTAGTTTTCTAAATTATGTTGGACAGTAGAAGCAAAAAATAATGACACCCTATTGTGGTTCTCAGTGTAGGTAGAGGAAATATTTAAGTCAATTGTGTTTGAAATGGGGAAGGTCAAAGAGACATAAGGGAAATGAGGTTTCTAAGCTTCATCTGAACTGGTAAAATGATGCATCAGGAGGCTGATAAGTTTTAGATATAAATGTAACACTGACAACAACCACTACAAAAGCTATGCGAAGAGGTATACTCAAAAATACTATAGATAAATCAAAATGGAATTCTAAATAATAATGTTCAAGTAACTCACAGAATGGCGGGAAAAAGAAGATAGAGAAAAAAAAAATGGAAATAAAAATAATATGAGATATTTAAGCCTTAAAATATCATTAATTACATTTAAATTTAAATGATCCAAATACACAAATTAAAAGATGGGGATTGTCAGAGTGTCTACAAGAAACTCACATCAAATTTAACGATATAAGTAGGTTGTAAGTGAAAGAATGGAAAAAGATATATCATGTAAATATTAATCAAAAGATAGCAGGAGTGACTCTATTAATATCAGGTAAACTAGATTTCAGAACAAAGAAAATTATCAGGATTATAGAAGTCATTACATAAAGATAAAAGGGCAAATATACCAAGAAGACAGAGCAATCCTAATCTGACACTCCAAACAACAAAGCTGCAAAATATGTGAAGAAGTAATCGCAAGAGTTGAAACGGAAAAATAGACAATAAACAATTATATTTGGAGACATCACCACTCAGTCTCAGCAAATGACAAAACAGGAAAGAAAATCAGCATCAGCAGAGGAACTCCACAACACCATCAACCACAGGCTCTAAGTGGCGTGTATAGGGTACTCCACCCAACTACAACAGCGTAAATATTTCTTTCAAGCTCCCATGGGCCATATACCCAGATTTCAATATTTTTACATTTATGAAAACTTACTTTGAAGATCAGCATTTGTCTGTCTCAGCAAACATTCTATGCGCATGTGAAAAGAATGTGTATTCTGAAGTTGTTGGATGTAGTGTTCTAGAAATGTTGATTAGAGTAAGGTTGCTGATAGTATTATTCCAATTTGTTACACTCTTACTGAATTTTTTGTCTAGTTATTCTATCTATAACTGACAGTGAATGGCAGAATTTCCAACTATGATCTTGGATTTGTCTATTTTCAATTTAGTTTTGTTCATTTTTATTTTCTGTACTTTTAGGGACTGTTACCAACTTTTTCATGTCTGTCTGATGGATTGACCTTTTTCATCACTAGGAAATGGCTTTCACTATCTCTAGCAGGCACTCCTTGTCTTAAAGTTGGTTATGTCGGATATTAACATGGCCACTCCAGCTTTCTAATGCTTATGATTGCGTGATACAGCCTTTTCCATGAAGACTGTTTCTCCCCAATTGTTGTATGTCTCCATAAAATATGTCTACGGTTTTTTAGACAGAACATAGCGGGATCATGCTTTTCTTATGCAATCCAACAATATCTACTTTTCAATTGAAGCACTTACTCCATTGAAATTTAATATAAATATCAGTATTACTGGAATTATGGTCATCATTTGATATTTGTTTTTGTCCGTGTAACATTGGGGAGCGTTTTGTTTGTTTTTCTATTTCTCTTTTTTCCTGCCTGAGCAATTTTTCTCTCTCTCTGTCTCTCTCTCTCCTTTTCCCTCCCTCCCTCTCTCCCATCTTTCACACACACACACACACACACACACACACACACACATGAATGATTAGATTGGCATCAGTTTGGATAACGTGACATCTTTACAATATTGAGTGTTTTACTTCATGAACAAATTATATCCCCATTTTTGAGGTCTTTTTATATTCCTTTCAAAATAATTATTGTTTTCAAGATATAAATCTAGAACACATTTTGTTAGATTTATTCTTGGGAATTTCATGTTTTTGAAGCCATTATAGATTGTGTTTTTATAAAATTTTCATTTTCTATTTTTTGTTGCTGATATGTAAAACAGAGGTTGATTGTCTTATAATGATCTTATATCAAGCCAGCTCTCAGAATTCACTTTTATATTCTAATAATTTCCCAATTCTTTTTCATTTCCTCCATGCATAATCATGTCATTAAAGAAATAATGACAGGTTTGTCCTTTCTTTCCCCACTCATGCTTTTTAATTATTTTTTGTATTAGTACACAATGTAGTCTCCCCAATAGGATGTTTGAATAATCTTGATATCAAGGAATAACTTTGAGTAGTTAACCGTGAAGTATTATACTTGCTGTTCTTTTAAGCTACTCTTTATCAGACTAAAAAAGCCGCCTATTCCTAGTTTGAATATTTCATTATGAATTGCTGTTAAAATTTTTTAAATGTTTGAGCTACATCTTTTGAGATAATCTCATGATTTTTCTCTTTTTTCATTTAAAGTTTTGAATTACATTAATGAATTTTTAAATGTTAAGTGACATATTCAGGGATGAACCCTTCTTGGTGATAATGTATTCTTCTTTTTATATACAGATGGTTTTGATTTGTTAATATTTTGTTTACAACTTTTGGTCCTAGGTTTATGAAAGATGGCTTTAAAATGGCCGATTCTTATATCATTGACAGGTCTTAGAATTAATGTTATGCTGCCCTCGTAAAGAAGTGAGAAAATGCCTCCTCTCTTCTTAGTCTGTGGAAGTCTTTGTGTGAGATTAGTAATATTGCTTCCTTAAAGGTTTTGAAAAGATTTACTGGCCATCTTGAATTAGGTTATCTCTTTGGAACAAAGTTTTCAATAGTGCATTTAATTTACTTCAGAGATATTAAAGACTTAAAATTTTATATTTTCCTTCTCAAAGATTTCTCATATTGTGTTTCTGAGGAGATTGCCTAATTTGTCTACATCATCAACTTATTAAAGTAAAATTGCTCCTAAGTTTGCTTTTGATCTTCATGATGTCTGAAGTATCTTCACAGATGCCCCGATTTTCATTATAGTTATATGGAATTTTGTTTTCTCTGTTTTATAGTCAATCTTACTAAGGGTTATCCATTTTATTCTTCTGTTAAAAGAATTTGACTTTATTCATTATTCTTTATTACGTTTCTGTTATTTGTCGATTTCTAATTTTATCCTATTTCCTGTTTTTCCACAATTTGTGCATTTAATTTGCTGCAGTTTTTTTTCTGACTTCTTGAGAGGGGAACTCAGATCATTGTGTTTTCCCCTTTTACCCCAACATATGCATTTAAAGTTCTCGATTTCCCCCTAAGTACTCTTTTAGCCGTGTTCTGCAAGTTTTTATACGCTCTGGCTTCATTAGTATTCAGCACAAAATGCTTTCTTTAATCAATTGTAACTTTAACACAAAAATTATGTAGAAATAAATTTCATTTCCAGGCAGTCGGGTATTTTCTAGTTATTTTCCTATTTTTTATTTCAAATATCATTCTATTGTGACCAGAGAATATACACATGGTTTACATTATTTAAATCACTTGAAATTTGACGTGATTTTAACCATTGGATTGTCAAGAGTGGCTTGATGTATGGTCCAGCATGTGTGACTTTTAGTAATATCCCATATGTACTTCAATAAAAGATAATTGTATCATTGCTGGGTGTTTTATATGCCAATTAGGTAAAGTCTCTTAAGCACATTGCTCAGATCTACTGTATTTGTCTACCTGATTACTCTATCAGCTTTGAGAGATCTATTAAAAACTCATCATAATTTTGGATTTGTCTACTTCTCCTTTTGGTTCTTTTGAGCTTTTTAATAGATATTTTACAGCCATGTTGTTGGGTACATATAGATTTAAAATTGTGATATAGTGTATTTACCCTCTTTAAAATAACGTTTTTTCCCTTTTTATCACAAGTAATATTTTGTGCCTTAAAGTGTACTTCATTCTGACATCAGTGTAGATACACCAGAGTATTATTTTTGCTTTTATTTTACTTTTCAAACTTTGCTTTAAGTTATGTCTCTTAAGCAGTTTAGAATTTTGTTTTTATTCATCTTTATAGACCACCTCTTTATAGGAATATTTCTTCCATTTACTTCTGATGTAAGAACTAATACAGTTGATTTATAACTTCCATATTACTGGTTTATTCTATTTGACTTACTTGTTTTATATTCCTCTTATCTTCTTTCCTACTTCTTAACTTACATTATCTTTTAAGATATTTTCCCATTTGCCCTTGCATTAACTAGTTAGGTGTATATCCTTTTGGTATTTATTATTTATCCTATGATTATAGCATGTATCCATGACTTACAAGCATCTGATACAATACCTTTACGCCTTCCACTCTCATGCTATCTTAGGACACTTCAATGGTACAGTCATGCGCCACGTAATGACATCTCAGTTAACAACGGACCGCATACACCACAGTGGTCCCATAAGATTAGTACCACATAGCCTAGGTGTGTAGTAGGCTATACCTTCTAGGTGTGTGTAAGTACACTCTATGATGTTCGCACAATGACCAAATCACATAACAATGCACTTCTCAGAATGTATCCCTGACACATGACTGTAGTGTTATTGCTGGTATACATTCTAAGTTTAAATATACTTAAATCCCATAGGACATTGCTAGTATTTTTATACATTCTATATTTATTAACATAGTATACTTACTCCTTCCTGCAGTTCTGTGTCTCTTTGGTCTTCTTTTCCTTCTACCTGAAGAACTCCCTTAAATATTTCCTTTTTTGCAGGCCCACTGGTGATGAATCCTCTCACTTTCTGTTGATATAAAAATTCATGAAGGGGCCAGCCCCGGGGCCGAGTGGTTGAGTTTGCGCACTCGACTTCAGCGGCCCAGGGTTTTGCCGGTTCAGATCCTGGGCGCGGACATGGCACAGCTCATCAGGCCACGCTGAGGTGGTGTCCCACATGCCACAACTAGAAGGACCTACAACTATGTACTGGGGGGCTTTGGGAGAAAAAGGAAAAATAAAATCTTTAAAAAAATTCATGAGTTCATACTCACTTTTAATTCTTTATTGAAGTGTAATGCATGTACAGACAAGTGCAGTACCATTACTTGATATTTCGCTAAATTTTGCTAAACTAAGTGCACCCACATAATCAGAGCCCAGATCAAGAAACAAAACCCTCCCAGCACCTCATATGTCTCGCTTGCTGCCCTCTCATCACTGACTCCTCAAACATAATCAATATCGTGCTATCTAACAACAGAGTTCAGTTTACCTGTTTTTGTACTATATATAAGTGGACTAATTGCTCTCTGGTTCTTTTGCTCAAAATTATATCTTTTAATAATCTTTAGAATATTTTCTTTAGAAAATTTTCACAAGTGGCTGTAGATTGTTCCTTTTCATGGCTCTATGATGATGTATTTTTTAAGTAAACCATAGCACAATTTAGTTATCCCTTATCTGTTGATGGGCATTTAGGCAGTTTCCAGATTTAAGCTATTATATCTATTCAAAATAGTTTATCATTGACTATTCTTACAGAGGTCTTTTGATGAATAGATGTATAGTTTCTGCTGGGTGGAATTTTGTATATTCAGCTTTAGGTAATTCTACCAGACAGTTTCCCAGTGTAACTAGACATACCCACTCTGCACAAGCAGTGTATATTATTTATAGTTGCTGAATAGTCTTACCAAAACTTCCTATTTACTATATTTCCCTCTGAGTCATTCTCTTGGATGTGTAATGGGATATCACAATGGTTTTAATTTGAGCTTCCCTGCTGACTAAAGAAGTTGAGAATCTTTTCATATACTTATTGGCCATTAACATATGCTCTTTGGTTAAGTGTCTGTTCAAGCCTTTGGTCACTATTTTATTGGGTTGATCTTTTTCTTACGGATTTGTAAACATTTTTAAAGTAATTTGTATATTAGTCCCTCATCAGATGCGTGTATGGTGAATATTTTCTCCCACTCTATGTCTTTCACTCTTTTACTGTTGCAAATCTGTGACCGAAAATTCTAGATTTTAATAAATCTCAAATTATATCTCTTCTTTCTGATTTTTGCTTTCTGTAGCCTATTTAAGATACATTGAAGACTTTCTCCTCTACTTTCTTCTAAAATACTTGTTCTTTTACTTTTCACATTTATACGTGCGATGACCTGGCGCCGAATTTTTTTGTAATGTGTGAAAGAGGAGTCAAGGTTAATTTTCTGCTATGTGAATATTCGAATCACCAGGAACCATTTATTGAAAAAGACGTTCTTTATTCAGTGTGCTGCAGTGTCACCTTTGCAACAGTTAGGTGACTGACTAAGAACACAGGTGACTCTGTTATTGGTGTAACTATATCTTTTCTTACTAGAACCTTATATCTTGTTATTGGATGTATAGTCTCCAGCTTTGTACTCTTCCTTCAAGATTACCTTAGCTATTATTTACTCTGAATTTTCATATGACTTTTTTGATCAGATTGTCAATTCCTGTCAAAGAAAAAACAAACTTAATGGAATTTAAACAGCTGGTAATTGAATTTACAGGTTTATTGAATTTGTAGAATTTATAATTTGACAGCATGACAATATTGAATCTCACAATCCTGGATCATCATGTATTCCTTCTTTAATTCCTCTCAATATTCTTTTAGATTTATGCTTAGATTTTGAGATTTGTAATACTAGTATTTTTAAATTTCTGATTCTATTTGTATCTGCTAGTATATGAAAAACACAACTGATGTTTTTGTATTTTATCACTTCATTCATTAAGTTTAATATTTTATTTTCTTTATTACTTTGTATTTTCTACAGTATCAGTTATTGTGAAAATTTTTTCCCATTAGAAAACCCTTGTGTATGTGTTAAGCTTTGATTTCTATCCCCCCAACCTGGAGATAGCACAAAAATTTTTTTTTAATTAACCACAATTAGCAGGCCATCAGATAAAAAAAATAACTTGTATGTCTATTAAATTTCCTTCACTTTTGGCCAGAAACTTCTTTACTCACTTGTCAGTTCCATAATGATTTCTAGACAATGTAAAAGAGAATTACTGTACTTTCCAGTAATTTTAATTAAAAGGTGGGTCTGAATAACCTAGCCCACCAATAATATGAAATGAAAGCCCATTAAATTTACTTTTAATAGAAATGTTAAGATTTTTGCTTGTGCCTAAGATGGAATCAAAAGGACTGAATTTACCGTCCCAGCTCAAACAACTAAAAAATTGGGCAAAATATATGACACAACAATTTTTAAATCATTGGGAAATAGGATGCTCAAGATAATGACCTCTGAGAGAAGGAAAACCAACAAGGTGAAGCCTACAGCTGCCCTAGTTAACTAGCTAGAGATTTTTCCAAGCTGCAGTGCAGGGAAGAGAAAGCCAACAATGCCTGGAGAGTCCCATGAGATGCAGAGACAGACTTAATATGTCAGTTCTTCCCATTTTTATCTACAGACTCAATGCAATTCAAATCCCAGAAAGTTATTTTGTGGGCATTGACAGACTGATTCTACAGTTTATACGAAAAGGCAAAAGACCCAAAATAGCCAACGCAATCCTGAAGAAGGACAAAGTTCGAGAACTTACACTATCCATCTTCAAGATTTATCATCAAGCTACAGTAATCAAGACAGTGTGGTATTGGTGAAAGAACAGATAAATAGATCAATGGGACGGAATAGAGAGCCCATAAGTAGACCAACACAAATACAGTTAACTGATCTTTGACAAAGGAGCAAAGACAATTCAATGGAGAAAAGTTAGTCTTTTCAACAAGTAGTGTTAGAACAACTGGACATCCATGTGCAAAAAAAATGAATCTAGACACAGATCTGACACCTTTCACAAAAATTAACTCAAAATGGATCATATACCTAAATACTAAATGCAAAAATACAAAATTCCTAGGAGAGAACTTGAAAGAAAAATCTTGGTGACCTTGGGTTTGGTGATGACGTTCTAGATACTACACCAAAAGCATGATCCATGAAAGAAAAAATTGATAAGTTGGATTTTGTTAAAATTAGAAATGACTGCTCTGTGAAAAACACTGCTAAGAGAATGAAAACAATAATCTATAGACTAGGAGAATATATTTGCAAAACACATATCTGAAAAAGTACTTGTATCCAATATTTACAAAGAACTCTTAAAACTTAACAGTAAGAAAACAGTGACATTAACAAGATGGTCAAATAAATCGTCCCCCTCTCATATCCCCTCTGGACAACAATAATTTTGCATCCATCCATGGACAAAAATGCCTTGGTGAGAACTTTGGGATCCAGGTAGGAGATTGTGAAACCCCAGTGCAGTCCAAGACTGAGCTGATTTGAGAATGCAGACCTGCACCCAGGAGGCTGACTCAATGACCATGGTCCCAACCACAGACCTAGAAAAATCTCCATTTACCTAAGGACTCAGCTACTATTTGGCTTGGTCCTGTCACCAGCACCATACATCAAGGGGCCAGGAGGAGTCACACTCACCCATACATAGAGTAACAGGCACACAGAACTCTGTCCTGGCTGTGAACTCAGAACTGGCTGGAGCCAAGAACTAGCTCCAACCCCTATTGGCAGTAGTCTTGGAACCCCCAGAGGTAAGCCTGCCAAACTCAGTCAGAATGTAGATTCTGAAAGGGCCCTGTAACTGGGTTCCAGCCATCCCAGCCACAGTCCATAAACAGTTCTTGTGGCACAGAGACCTAGCAGAAGACACTACTGTCTATGCCCCTGGATATCCTGAGGGGGCTCTATACTTGGCTCCAGCTCCTTCAAGCTACATTCTGCCAGCAGTCTTGGGAGTTCAAGGATCCAGTGAGAGTCACAACTGTCTGCATCCCCAGAGATCCTGAAAGAGCCCTATACTCAATTCCAAACCCTCCTACCTACAGTGTATGAACAGCCCTGCTGGCACATGGAATTGGAAGGAGGCAAATCTGTACCTGAGGAGATCCAGAAAGGGCCCTATATTAGGCTCTAGCCACTCCAGCAACAGTCAGGGAGCAGTCCAGCCCACCCAAGGACTTGATGGGAAACACACCCATCCGTGTCTCCAGAGCCAAGTCTGCAGACTTTAATCTTGGCTATGGAACCAGAAATAACCCTGGGACTCAGTTCCACCCCATCTTAGCCACAGTCCATGGCCAATACTGACCACCCGGGGAACCATCCAGTGACCAGGCAGGGCCCTCCCAGGGACCTGGTAGGAGCCACACTCAGTGCACCTGATAATAGGCTCATTGAGGATTCAACTGTGGATGCTGAAGTGGACACTTGTCTCAGTGCCACCCTACAGGACAAGGTCCTAGAGGCAGTCCCATCCACCTGAGGAAAGACAGGATCCATGCCTGCCTGAGCCCCTGGTAACAAGCATGCCAACTGCAGATACCACTGCAGAGCCAGCAACAGGCTCCAAATCTACTCCAATCCAGCACAAGTGCAATTCAGAGATAATCCCATCAGCCCAGGGAACTGACAGTAGAAGGTCTTTACCTACTGAAACAAGTCTGTAAAGACTGGAAGAGGTGTTCAAATGCACAGATGAATACAAGGTTACATGGATCACGAAGAATCAGGCAAACATAACACTATCAAAGGAAACTAATAAAGCTCCAGTAACCAAACCCAAAGAAATAGAGATGTATGATTTGCCTGACAAAGAATTAAAAATAATCATCTTAAAGAAACTCAATGAAATCCAAGAAAACACAGAGAGACAACTGAACAAAATCAGGAAAACAATGCATGAGCAAAGTAAGTTTAATAAAGAAATAGAAACCATAAAAAAGAACCAAACAGAAATCCTGGAGCATAAGAATAAGATGACAGAACTGAAAAATTCAGTAGAGAGTCTCCACAACAGACTTGATCATGCAGAAGAAAGAATCAGCAAACTTTAAGATAGATCATTTGAAATTAGTTAGTTAGAGGAACAAAAAGAAAAAAAGAATTAAAAAGAGTGAATAAACCCTACATGAATTATGGGACACCATCAACTGAACAAGTATTCACATCATGGAGTTCCAGGAAGAGGAGAGAGAGAAGAGGCAGAAAGCCTGTTTAAAGAAACAATAGCTGAAAACTTCCCAACTCTTGGGAGAAAAGTGGACATCCAGGTACAGGAAGCTCAAAGGAACCCAAGCAAAATCAACACAAAGGAGATTACTCTGAGACATATTATAATAAAACTGTTAAAAGTCAAAGACAAAGAAAGAATTTTCAAACCAACATGCAGAAAATGACTCATCACATATAAGGGAAGCCCTGTAAGACTATCTCTGCAGAAACCTTGAAGGTCAGGAGGAAACGGGATGATATATTTAAAGTGATGAAAGAGAAAACTGCCAACCAGGAATACTATAGCTGGCAAAACCATCCTTCAGAAATGGAGAGAGAAAGACATTCCCAGAGAAACAAAAGCTGAGGGAGTTCAAAGCCACTAGACCTGCCTTGTAAGAAATGCTGAAGGGAGTTCTTCAAGTTGAAATGAAAGGATGCAAAATAACAACATGAAAAAATATAAAAGCACAAACCTCGATGGTAAAGGTAAATATATAGCAAATTCAGAATACACTAGTACTGTAATGGTGGTGTGTAAATCACTTTTATATCTAGCATAAAACTTTTAAAATATTAAAAATAACTATAGCTACAATAATTTGTTAATGTATGAAAAGTATAAAAAGATGTAAAGTATGACATCAACAGCATAGAATGCAGCGGGAGGAGAATTGAAAGTGTACTTTTGTAAGCAATTGAAAGTGAGATGTTATCAGCTTAAAATAGACTGTTATATCTATAAGATGATTCAAGTAAGCCTTGTGTTAACCACAAGGAAAAAACCTCACGGTAGGTAAACAAAAGAGAAAGAGAAAGCAATTAAAGCATACCAATACAAAAAAGAAATCACAAAGGAAGACAGCAAGAGAGGAAGAAAGGAACAAAGGACCTATAAAAACTCAGAAACCAATGAACAAAATGGCAATAGTAAGTTTTTAATCTATCAACAGTTACTTAATATAAATGGACTAAATTCCCCAGTCAAAGACACAGAGTGGCTGAGTGTATACAAAAAAAAACAAACGCTGACAATATGCTGCCTAAAGAGACTCTCTTTAGCTTTAGGAGCACACATAGGCTGAAAATGAAGGGAAGAAATAAGACATTCCATGCAGATGGTAACCAAGAGAGAGAAGGAGTAGCTATAAAACAGACTTTCACTCAAAATCAGTCACTAGAGACAGAAAGATCACTATATAGTGAAAAACGGATCAATTAATCAAGAGGATACAACAATTGTAAATATATGCATACAAAATTGGAGCACCTAAATATTTAAGGCAAATAGACTAACCAAGAAAAGAGGAGTGAGAATTCAAATAGACAAAATTATTAATGAAAGAGGAAACATTACAATCAATACCACGGAAAGAGAAAGGACTATAAGAGACTACTTTGGACAATTACATGCCAAAAAATAGATAACCTAGAAAAAACAGACAAATTCCTAGGAACATACAACCTGCCAAGACTGAATTAGAAAGAAACAGAAAATCTAAACAACCAATAACGTCTAAGGAGATTGAAGCAGTAATCAAAACCCTCCCAACAGAGAAAAACCCAGGAACGGATGGTTTCATTGCTGATTTCTACCAAACATTTAAAGAAGAATCAATGCCAATGCTTCTCAAATTCTTCCAAAAAAATTAAAGAGAGGGGATCCTTCAAACTCATTTTTTGAAGCCAGCATTATCTGATACCAAAGCCAGACAAAGACATCACACACACACACAAAATTACAGGCCAAGATCGTTGACGAATATAGATTCAAAAATCCTCAGCAAAATACCAGCAAATGAAATCCAACAGCACAATAAAAGGATCATACACTTTAACCAAATGGGATTTATCCCTGGCATGCAAGGCTGGTTTGACATACGAAAATCAATTACACCTCATTAACAGTATTAAGGATAAAAATCATATGATCACCTCAATAGATGCAGAAAAAGCACTTGACAAAACTCAACACACTTTCATGATACAAACTCTGAAAAAACTATGAACAGAAGGAAAGTCCCTCAACATAATAAAGTCACATTTGAAAGCCCACAGCTAACATCATACTCACTGATGAAAAACTGACAGTCTTTCCTCTAAGATCCAGTACAAGGCAAGGATGCTCACTCTCACCACTTCTATTCAACATAGTACTGGAGGTCCTAGACAGAGCAATTAGGCAAGAATAAGAAATAAGGTATCCAAACAGGAAAGAAAGAAGTGAAATTGTTTGTTTGCAGATGGCATGATCTTATATGTTGGCTATCCCAAAGACTCCATAAAACACCTGTTAGAACTAACAAACAAATTCAGTAAAGTTGCTGAATACAAAATCAACATACAAAAATCAGTTTCATTTCTATATAATAACAATGAACTATCCGAAAAGGAAACTAGGAAACAATCCTACTTGCAATAGCACCAAAAAGAATAAAATATTTAGGAGTAAGCTTAACTAAGGAGGTGAAAGACTTGTATACTGAAAACTACAAACAACATAGATGACAGAATTTAAAGAAGACACAAACAAACGGAAAGACATCTTGTGCTCATGGATTGGAAGAATTAATATTGCTAAAATGCCCATACTGCCCGAAACAATCTACAGATTTAATGCAGTCTTCATCAAAATTTAATGGTATTTTCACAGAATAGAAAAAAATTCTAAAATTCACATGGAACCAACAAAAGACCACAAATAGCCAAACCAATCTTGAGAAAAAACAACAAAGCTGGAGGCGTCATATTTCCTGATTTCAAAATATAATACAAACCTACAGTAATCAAAACAGTATGGTACTGGCATAAAGACAGACATATAGACAAATGGAAAAGATAGAGAGAGTTCACAAATAAGTCCATGCATATATGATCAACTTATCTTTGGCAAGGGTGCCAAGAATACACACGGGGAGAGGATAGTATCTTCAACAAATGATTTGTGAAACCTATATAGCCCCATGCAGAAGAATGAATCTAGACTCTTATCTTACACTATACACCAAAACCAGTTCAAAATGGATTAAAAACTTAAACATAAGACCAGAAACTCCTAAACTCTAAAACTCCTGGTCGAAAACATGGAGAAACTCTTCAAGACATTGGTCTTGGCAATGATTTCATGGATATGACACCAACAATACAGGTAACAAAAGCAAAAGTAGAAAGGTTGGACTACGTCAAACTAAAAAGCTTCTGCACAGCAAAGGAAACAATCAACAGAGTGAAAATGCAACCTATGGAATGGGAGAAAATATTTGCAAACCAGCTACCTAATAAAGAGTCAATCTCCAAATAAATGAGGGACTGCTACAACTCAACAGCAAAAGAACGGACTCGATTTTAAAATGTGCTAAGAACTTGAATAGACATTTCTCCAAAGAATACATACAACAGCCAACAGGTATATGAAAAAATGCTCAATGTCACTAACATCAAGGGAATGCAAATTAAAAGCAAAGTGACACATCATCTTAAACCTGTCAGGATGGCTACTGTCAAAAAAAAAAAGGACAAGTGTTGGCGAGGATGTGCAGAAATTAGAACTCCTGCACTCTGTTGATGGGAATACAAAATGATGCAGCCACTATGGAAAACAGTACAAATGTTCCTCATAAAAATAGAAAGAGAACTATCATATGTTCCAGCAATCCCACTTCTTGGTATTTATTTAAAAGAACTGAAATCAGGATCTCGAAGATAGGTTAGCATTTCTATGTTTGTTGCAGCACTAGTCACAATAGCTAAGATGTGGAGGCAACCTAAATGTCCATCAACAGACAAACGGACAAAGAAAATGCAGTATGCACTTAACCACTGCGCCACCTGGCCGGCCCCCTTACTTCACACCGTTTAAAAATTAACTCAAGGGACCAGCCCCACGGCGGAGTGGTTAAGTTAGGTGTGCTCCACTGCAGCAGCCCAGGGTTTTGCCGGTTCAGAACCTGAGCGCCGACATAGCGCCGCTCATCAGGCCATGCTGAGGCGGCATCCCACATGCCACAACTAGAAGGACCCACAACGAAAAATATACAACTATGTACCAGGGGGCTTTGGGGAGAAAAAGGAAAAAAATAAGATCTTTAAAAAATAAATAAATAAAATCTTTAAAAATTAACTAAAAAACTGAACATTGATTTAAGTTAAAGAGATAAATCTTCTTTCTATAAGTTTTCTTCTGAAAACGTAGATAAATGTATGTGATCTTGGACTTAGCAACAATTTCCTAACAATAACACAAAAAGGCTCCAATTATAAAATAACAAATTAATAAATTATATTTCTTCAAAATAAAAAATAATCACTAAAATATACTATTATGAAAGGACAAGCCACACATTGGGAGGAAATAGCTGCAAAGCTCTTGTGTCTAGAATATATAAAGGAAACTTAGAATTTAAAAATAATGAGAATGAAAACCTAATCAAAATATAGGGAAAAATATAAACAGACACTTCGCCAACGAAGATATGTGAATGGTAAATATTACATGAAAAGACAATCAATATTTTTTATCACTAGAAAAATGCATATAAAAATCACAATGAAATACCACTCACACTCATTAAATGGCTAAAACTGAAAAAAAGATAAGAGAAACTGAATATGCTAAGTGTTGGTAAAGATATGGAGAAAAATGAGTGCTCATATGTTGCTGGTGGGAATATAAAATGGTACAGCTATTTGGAACACAATTTGGTAGTTTCTTAATAAGTAAAACATGCATCTACCTTGTGACTCAGTCATTCCACGCCTAGGTATTTACCAAAAAGAAATGAAAGCATTTGTCCATTCAAAGACTTGCACACAAATGATCAGTAGCAACTTTCTTTCCAATACTAGTATCTGGAAACAATTGAAATGTCCATTAAGAGGTAATTGGATAAATAAATTGGTATATATCTATAAAAAGGAATATTAGCAATGAAAAGAAACGAACTGTTGATACACACGACAACATGCATAAAACTCAAAATAATTACCCTGGATGAAAGAAGCCAGGTAAAAAAGGATACATACTATATGACTTCATTCGCATTATATTCTAGAAGATGCAAACAAAACTATAGAGACAAATGGCAGATCAGGCTTGCCTGGGTATCACGGAGTTGAGGGGAGAAGAACGAGTGGATGTCAGAGAGACGTGATGAACATTTTGAGAGAGAAAGATTTACTTACATATAACACGCATAAATTTTTCACATAAATTAGAATCATCACTATACATATTGTTCTTACAATATTGCTTTTTCACTCAGAAATATGTTTAGAAAAACAAAACCTGCCGCACTTTTGTTAACAGATGCACAGCATTAAATCATAGGAATGCGCCTCATTTCATGACGCTCTGTTGCCGGACTTAAATGGGGGCTTAAAGACATATACCTTTGTACGTATATCTTTGATCACTGACTGATTTCTTTAAAGAAATACTTTCTAAACTGCCAGATTATCAACAAATTATTAACTTTTTCATTCAACAAACAATTGCTTAGGTGCTTCTCTATGCCCAGAACTAATATACAAAAAAGAATAATATGTAGTCAGTGTTCAAAAACACATTGTATTTTAGAGAGAGAGACAGCTGAAAAGACTGTCACAATGCAGTAAGATAAATAGTCTGATAAAACCAACACAGGAGACTATGAAAAAATAGGGGTACCCAGCCTTGGAAGAGCAGCATAAATTCTTCTTGTAAGTGTCTTTCTCTCCAAATTACCATACACTTAAGCAGGACTTCACCTTTCTTCCAAGTCTTTCTCTTTCGCCCAAGGCATGCCTAGAACAGGGTTCTTGAATAGTGATGCCTCAATTAGAGCTGCTGGCCAATGGACTGAAGTTGTGTTTGGCACAGTATCCTATCTCCTTCTGGTCCACTGGCTGAGCCCAACCCAACCTAGGAGGCCCATAAAGACCTGTGTTCAGAGTCACACTGAAAAGAGAATTCTGGACTCCGTAGACTCCACCACCTACTATCTTTCGAAGCCATGAAGTCCCTATTGCTCACCCTTGCCCTCTTCATGCTCCAGGCCCAGTTGATCTCAGGTAATCAGAATCTTGGGGAAGAAGAAACATTGGCCTTGCACAAGGTCCTGCACATGAAGTCCCTATTAGCAAACATCCATGGGAGTGGGACAGGGCTGTCACTGGGAGACAGGCTGAGGGTCCCTGCTTCTTCAGAGAACCTCTGTGATAAGAGACCTCAAGTCTCTCACAACAGAACAGTACCTATGATTAGAGGTGGAAGAAGGTAATGAGAATCCTATAAAGTTGCCTCCAAAGGCAGAGATGGTCCTGACATTCCAAACTTCCCTCTGTTCCATCACTTCGGGCTAGCCCAGTCCAGCCCTGCCTCACTTCTCTTTGTGTGGCACCAGTTATTACCTCCTGAAGTAATAATTCAATAATATCACTTCTCCCAGTTTTCTTGATCTTACAGAGAAGGTCTCTCATTCTTTTGTGCTTGGATGTGATTAACTAAGACAGAGAAGGCTATTTCTAAATATCTATAAGACTGTAAGGTGGAAAAGGGAAGAAAAATACTCTACATGGGGGAAAGATTCAAGACTATTAGAAGTCCTATGTCAGATTTCAGCTCTATTTGTGTAAGCTTTCCTTCTTTTTAATTAATTCTATAGTTTATATTTACAAAATTAAGGGAGGAACACTGAAAGTGCTTTAGAAAAAAAGAAATTGGCCACCATTTCCTCACTGCTTAAGTTTTTAAAATTGCGACCAACTAATGTACAAATTTATAACCTGCCGTTTTTTAACTTAAAATTGTATCAGGAAAATTTTCACAGATCTTTAAATATTCCTTGAAAATACAATTTGCAATAGATGCTTATTATTCTATCATATTTCTGTGCCAATATTAATTTGGACAGTCCCTTACTGTGTCGTTTGGATTATTTTTTCCAATGTGTTACTATTATAAATAACATTATGCAACCTTATTAATATATCATTGTGAGATTCTCTTATAATATAGGCAAATTTTAGGAGTTTCATTGCTTGGTCAAAGGGTATACTTTAAGGAAACTAACATATTACCAGGTGTTACTATTAGTGTATTGGTATTTCTAGCCTTTCTATTTCACATTTCTTGAAAATATAGCCAAATATATTGGTTATTTCTAAAAATTGTATTGATTTATTTGAGGCACAAAATTTTCATGTATTTCCTTTGCATTCTTCCATTAGCTTAGAAAGTTCTTCTCCATCTTGAGAAAAGTTTATCTTCCCATGCTTACCAGGTTTTTTTTTTAATTCTATTTTTTACATTACACTCCATCCCATATTTTACATATGGCACAAAGTGAGAAGCCAACTTTTTTGAGGTGGAATTTCCTGACAGGTAGAGAGTTGTGTACTGAATCACTCTGCAGCCTGCCTCTGGAGATAGTATTTTACCTTCTCTAGAATTTGCAGAACTGTTCAAATTGATGGTGGATAAGAGGAAATTAATGATGGTATGATGGTTGCCTCAGACAATGTTTCCATCTACAGTATCCTTGAAATTCTATGAGTTTAGATTGCATGATTTCTCCCTCTGTCTCTGGGACATTGGTGACATGCCTCACATACTCACATGGTGTCCCCTTTCTAAAGCAAAAGGCCCTGGAAAAACTCCTCAGTTCCCTTTCTAGATAAACACAAGAAATTTAGGATTATTCTGTAAGATTATCCAAGTCTAATCCAAACTCCAGAGGCGTTAGAAATGCAGCCCTTTGAAAGGAAGAATTAATGAAACGCCAGGGCCCAAGGAAGGCCAGCATGGAAAGGAAGGAAACTCGATCTGAGGTTTTCATCTACCTATGCCAGCTGAAGAAAAATATTTGAATATTATCTCCACGGAGATGTTTGGCATAGTGAGAAAGAAGAAAATCGTGGAGGGAGTGGCTGGAGGGGAAGTTTAAGGCCCAGGACCATTATGGAGAGCCCTTGCAGATACGAAACAATAAAAAAAGGAGACAGAGTAAGAAAAATCACGAAAACAGCAGAAGTCAAGCAATCTTTCTGTTCTTCAGAAATATCAGGTCCTTCTCCTGCTCGTGGCTCTCGCATATGCTATTCCTCCTTCTTTGTACGCCCTCCCTCTAGATCTTCACGAAGCTGCATCCTTTTCATCCTTTACATCTAAGCTTGAACGCCATTTCCTGAGGAATACTTTCCTCAATGACTCCATGTAGAATTCCGATTTTAGGAGTGAGAAGCCCATACATCTATTTATAAATCTACGTGGGTACATAAATATTATGTATGTAAAATATCATTTACTCTTCAGAGGAGGATTGAACAGGTGATAAGGGGTAATGGTAGTGGTAGTAGTCAGCACTCAAAAAATGATTGTTCTATTTGCTTACTCTATTACAATACATTATTTTTTTCATTTGTTGCACTTATCATCATCTGTAGTTATTTTGTTTATTCATTACTTGTTTATTTTTTCTCCACCTCTCCAATGTAAGCTTCTCCGACCTTGTCTTCCTATTCATTGTTTTATTCCCATCATCTTGCAGAGTTCTTGACATAGTAGGCGTTCATTATATATTTGTTGGTTGAATAGTGGAATGTTAAGCAATATAGAGCAAGGTAAGAAAGAGCTCCACCATCTCTTCATGGCCTTCCATGTGTCATATCATGTGATGAGAGAATTTTTATATGTGTATGTAAGAGGTACACATATGCAGGCACACCCTGAAGAATGTCTCCTTACTGAATATATTTCTAGTAGAATAGCTTCTGGTTTTTTATTCCCAAAATTTTGCTGAATATATTTATATCTCAATATTATATATAGATAGATAGCTATATAGAGATATGTATGAAAATTTTATATTTATATTTCACAAGACAATATATAAGACAAACCTAGAGTTACATTTCAAGTATGATTTGTAGGACCACAGAAACATGTAAAGATGGTATACAAATCTCACCAAGCATCAAGAAAAGCCACATGGGTTTGGGTAACAGTGCAAAGCATTATAGCAGTGATTTGAGCATTTTGTATTTTCAAATAATAGTTTTTTACTTCTATTTAGGTGTTTGTGTGTTCCAGTTACATTTTTATGAAATTGATTAGGGGTTTTGCATTCATGAGTAATAATGTGTTACATATTTTCCCATTTAAAATAATGGGAAATAGACACCTGGTGAGTGTTTATATGCAGACTTTTGATTTCAGAAATAGGAGGCTCACGCATATATAAAAAATTCTATGTATGTATATATTTATAAAATCTCATTTAATCCCCAGAGCAGATTTTCAGGATTAGAAAACATATCACAAAGCAGCCAGTAAAGGACTTGAACAACCAGTGTTCAAAAAACTGTTGTTATTTGTATCTTTTTGTGGATTCAATGATCTATATAATTCCTTTATGCAGGTAATTGGTATGTGAGAAAGTGTGGAAACAAAATTGGAAAGTGCAGGAGCAGCTGCAGAAAGGGAGAGGTGCCGATAGATCCTCCTACTGGCATGTGCAGCAAAGAAAAAACGTGCTGTGTTCTGTCTGGCCAAGAGCTTCATCCTGCGATCTGTGGTGGAACTGCAAAGCCTACAAGAGCACCAGTTACAGGAGTCACACAAGGATCAGAAGCAGCAGAAGCATCAGTAGCATCAGGAGCATCAGGAGCATCAGAAGCAGCAACTTCAGTAGCAGCAACTTCGGTAGCAACAACTTTGGTAGCAACTACTTCTGGTTAACAGTGACCTAGGATCCCTGGTTTATTAAAGCAAAAGGGCCTTATTTTGGTGTCAGTCTTCTCGCTACACCGTCCTTCCCACTGTCTCTCCACTCAACAACGTTTGGATGGGCATCCCCTCTCCATAGCATCAGCAATTCCAGGATAGAGATGCAAATAAGACTGAGCCCAGGCACAAGTGAAGGTTAGTCCAAAACACCCATTAAGGACAGATGGACAGAGACAGCAGCATCCTTGAAGACAGTTTCCAGCCCACAGGCTCACAATCTGCCTAAGGAATGATTTCTCAAACTTCCATTCGCATCAGAAACATCTGTAGGGACTGTTAAAACACAGATATCTGGGCCTCATCTCCAGTTTCTCGTGCTGTGGTAGGGTCTGAGGATTTGCATAGCTTACAAGTTCCAGGTGATGCCAATGTTTCTAAACCAGGGACCACACTTTGAGGGCCACTGGTCTATAATATGAAATGATCGAAGGCCTATTCTTACAGATTAAAGACATTTCCTATGTGTTTTTGAAGTGGTTACCAATACAAAAGCATTCCTACAGAGGGCTTAGATACTCATTTTCTTATTAGATTTCCTATAACAACCTCAGAATGTAGGTATTATGACCTCACTTCAAAGAAGAAACGATGTGTGAGCATTAGAATTGGAAGAGATGTAATTGACTACTGAGAGCATTCTGTCACTACTCCTTCATTTTATCCCATTTTCTCCTCTCCCTGGAAATCCTCAATCATAGATTCCAACTTAGATAAGATGGAAGATCAAGATCTCTATAGTGTGCACTGAATACTGGGATAGGCACTCATCTTAAGACATAGGACTTTCCCCTTAAGAGCTCTGCCTGCACCCATGAAAGAACATGACCAGGAGCATCACAGTCATCCATCCATGCCCACTTCCTTGATACTTGGACAGGAAAAATAGGAAATGCAGTTGCCTTCCCTTTCCGGACACCTCTAGTGGCCGTGGTTGTCTTTGTCAGTTTCAATTTGCCCACTTATGAAATGGTAGGATTAGACTGAATGTCTTCCCCCTCACCCTTGTCATGCTGCTATCCTTCTGATTCTAAAATATGAGCTTATCTTATGTCTTGTGGGGTCAACTTTATCTCTGACCTCTTAAGAGGCCACAGGTTTAGTGTAGAGACTTCAAAGTGGGAGAAAACATTGGTGGCAGGGATATATCCACTATAAACAAAAGTCCATGTGTGCCATCGCAAAATCCTTTTCCTTCACTTGCTCCCACATCCAGTTACTAATGGGTCCATGTGCACCTACTACCTTTAATATGTGCCATGACTTCTATCTCCACTGCTACTGTAAAGATTCATCCCTCAAGACCTGTCCTGGGATTATTGCAGTAGCCTTCCCATTGATTGCTCTGCACTCTTCTCACACACAAATCCATCCATCCTCTACATTAATAACCGGTCATTTTTCTGAAGCACAAATCTAATCATTAAACATCCCCCCCAGCATCACTGTCCACAGCATCCTAGCCAACATTTCAGTCCAGCCCTCATTGTTCTTCATGTTCAGACCCTAGATGACATTTCCAGTTTTTTCTCCTATACACATTCCCACAAGACATCCTGCACTTCTGCCACACACACTTAATCGTGGTTGATTTAAACTCACTGGATTGATTCTGGATTCGAGTTTTTGTACATACTCTTCCCTATCCACTTACCCCTGCTTGGAAAAGTCTTTATTCTCCTCCAGAGGACGTTGAGAACCACACTGCTCCACTCAAAACAGAACTACCGCTCCCTCTTGTTCTCCATTACTATGGCTTATCCAGAATTTGTCATAATGTCACATCTATATGTCTTCTCCCCTACTAGACTTTAAAATTTTATTCAAGGAAATGAACCTTTTTCTATTTCTCTTTCTCCTATCATTCCCTAACTAGATTCCGTATCAATAGTTGTTGAATAGGTAAGGGGGTTCTTGAGGTCCTAGAAGATTTTTGGATGTTACTGAAATCTCAACTTCATTTATCCTATATCTTCTCCAGGAGACTGACTTCTACTTCTTTTAAGAGACATGTCTATGATGTATGTCATTATCCAGAAGAGGAGATTTGAGGAGTGGGTCATCACAATAGCAGGACATCATTTTCTTTTACACCCATGGCAATTATTGTAGATAGAAGTCCTGAACTCACACAGGAAGGTGAGTGGACAGAGGTGGGTCACTTCAGCTGAGGAGGATAGTAGGAAAAATTATGAGCTTTAGAGTTAGACATATATGAGGTCATTCATGGGCCCACAATGCATTCAGTCTTGGTCTACAGAAATTGATTTCGCATCTTTGAGCCTAAGTTTCTGAACTTGAAGGATAGAGGAAATATTTACTCCCACTCAGGGCACTTCGAGAGTTGCTAGAGTAGTATATTCAAATTTACTCACATCATAGGGACTCAGCTGTGGCAGGTTGCTGATTCCTGGGTGAAAAGCAGAAAGGCACATTTCCCAAGGGCCCCGCCCACTGGACCATGGCTTCTCTGTGTGGCTATGGGTGACTATAAGCCATGTTTGACCTGGGGAAAAGCTCATTACTGTGCACAGAAGAGTGCGATGGAGATTAGGATCATAGGATCTCTTTGAACAGCCAGAGGGGGTTTAGAGGCTCCTGGTAGAACTCACTGTGCTTTCTCCTCAGTGATCACCTTCATCACTACCTAGAAAACATCTGAGCTACAATCACTGTGATTACAGGCGCGAATATAATCTTATGGCTGCAGCCTGAAACTTTACCCTCCTGCGTTCTTGCCTCACATCCGTTCCTTCTTCATCCCATGCTTGAACTTGTGTGGCAAATAAATTTGCCCTGTTTAGGGGTTTGGGAGAGAAAAGGAACCTTCGCTGTATGAGAACCCACAATGTGCCAAGCACATGGACGCCCAGTCTCATTTTAAAAAAGCATTACAGAACAATTATGATAACAAGATTAAAGCTGAGGAACCTGGAGCAAAAGATATCTAAGTTCTCCCTTTACTATTTTTACACATCATGTGGCCTCTACCTCAATTTCTTCATTGGTAAGAAGGTATAATCACACACCTGCCTCCTAGTCTAAGTCTAAAAATTAAAATATGTAAGGCATGCAGAACACCATGGTCTCTGGCACCTATGAAACTCCAAGAAGTTAGGCTTAGTGAGGTATAAGTTATTCCCATTTAAAATAAGAAAAATCTGAGACTCATGGAGGAAGAGGCTCTTACACAAACACAAACAATTACATATCAAAGGCAGTTCCGCCGGCTTCCAAGACCACAGCATCTCTAACCCATCTCAGGCTAATCCTGAAGATATGCTCAAAGCCGACGTCTACTTTTTTAGCTTGTCATTTTGCATAGCCATATAGTCCTCAAGAATGAGCTCTGCAAACCATGCAGAATAATCTGGATTCCAGAAGGAGAAGAGAGGAAGAAGAGGGCAGAAACTTTATTTAAAGAAATAATAGCTTAGCTTATCCATGTGGACTTGGACATCCAAGTTCACGAAGCTAATAGATCACCCTATTACCTCAATGGAAAAAGACCTTCTCGCAGATAACATTATAATGAAACTGTCAAAAATCAAAGATAAGGAAAGAATCCTAAAAGCTGCCAGAGGCGGAAAAAAAGAAAAGAAAAGAAAAGAAAAGTGTAACCTTCAAAGGACCCTCCATTAGGCTATCAGCAGATTTCTCAGCAGAAACTCTACAGGCCAAGAGACAGCACAATGACATATGAAATGTTGAAAGATAAAAATGGCCAGCCAATAATACTCCACCCAGCAAAGTTATCTTTCAGATATGAAGGAGAAATAGAGACTTCCCCAGGCAGACAAAAGCTGAGGGAGTTCATCACCACTAATCTTGCCTTGCGAGAAATGCTGACAATTCTTCAAGCTGAAATGAGAAGATGTTCATCAGCAACACGAAAACATATGAAAGCATACAACACACTGGTAAAGGTGAAAAATATGTAGTCAGATTTTTAAAACTCTTATTCTACAATAGGATGGAATATTAACCACTTAACCATAGTATAAAGGTTAAAGGAGGAGAGTATCAAAAATAACTAATTACTATAATCTGTTAACAAACGTGTAGTAGAAAAGAGGTAAATTATGAGATAAAATATAAAAGGGAGGAGTAAAAGGGCAGAACCTTTATAAGCGAATGAAGATAAGTTGCTATCAGCCTAAAATGGACTGTTCTTTCTGTGAAATGTTTTATGTAAGCCTCTGGGTAACCACAAAGCCAACATCTAAGGTAGATTCACAACAGAGTTTTTTTTAAGAGGGAAACAGGGCACACCACCACAGAAAATCCCCAACTTACAGAGAATGGCACAAACTGAGGGGAAAAGAAACAATGGAGATATAAAACAACCAGAAAACAATCAATAAGACGGCAGTAGTAAGTCCTTACATATGAATAATCACTGTAAGTGTAAATGGATTGAATTCACTAATCAAAGACACAGAGTGGTTAGATGGGTAAACAAGATACAACTATATGCTGCCTGTAAGAGACTCACAGGAGCCTTAAGGACACGCATAGGCTCAAAGTGAAGAGATGGAAGATGTTCCACACCAGTGGAAACCAAAAGAGTGGGAGTGGCTATATACTTATAGCACACAAAATAGGCTGTAAACCAAAGACAGCAACAAAAGACAAAGTCATTATATAATGATAAAAAGGTCAACTCATCAAGAAGATAAAACGATCTAATATATACACACTCAACATCAGAGCACCGAAATATATTAAGCAAAGACTAACAGATCTGAAGGGAGAAATAGACAAACACAACAGTAACAGCAGGAGACTTCAATTCCCCACTTTTGGCGATTGATGGATTACCTGGACAGAAAATCAACACAGAAAAGTTGGACTTGAACCATATATTAGACCAAATGGACCTAACAGACATTTTTAGAACGTTCCATCCAACAGACGCAGAATACACATTCTTCTCAAGCCTACAGAGAATATTCTCCAAGAGAGACTATAAAATAAGACAGAAAACAAGTCTTAGCAAATTTAAGAAGACTGAATTTACACCAAGTATCTTTTTTGAATCACGAAGAAATAGAAAATCTGAACAGACCAATAACGAGTAAGGAGATTGAATCAGTAATCAGAAACCTCCCAACAGAGAAAAACCAGGACCAGACAGCTACACTGGCAAATTCTACCAAACACTTAAAGAAGAATTAATGCCAATCCTTGTCAAACTCTTCCCAAAAATTGAAGAAAAGGACACTTCCAAACTCATTCTACTTAAAGGAGAATTAATGCCAATCCTTGTCAAACTCTTCCCAAAAATTGAAGAAAAGGACACTTCCAAACTCATTCTACTTAAAGGAGAATTAATGCCAAGCCTTGTCAAACTCTTCCCAAAAATTGAAGAAAAGGACACTTCCAAACTCATTCTACAAGGCCAGCATATTACCCTGATACTGAAGCCAGATAAGGACACTATAAGAAAAGAAAACTATAGACCAATCTCCCTGATGGGTATAGATGCAAAAGTTCTCAACAAAATATTAGAAAACTGAGTTCAACAAGACATTGAAGCAATTATACACCAAAACCAAGAGGGATTTATCCCTCGGAGGCAAGGATGGTTCAACATATGCAAATCAATAAATGTGATACATATTAATATTAATAGAATAAAAGATAAAAATTATACAATCATCTCAATAGCTGCAGAAAAAGTATTTGACAGAATAGAGCATTGTTTCATGATAAAAACCCTCAAAAAATTGAGTATAGAATGAACAAACTTCAACATAATAAAGGCCATATACAACAAACCCACAGCTAACATCTTACTAAACAGCAAAAAGTTGAACGTTTTTCCTCTAAGATCAGAAACAAGACAAGGATGCCTACTCTCACCCTCTTATTCAACTCAGAACTAGAAGTCCTAGCTACAGCAATTAGGAAACACAAAGAAATAAAAGGGGTCCAAATCAGAAAGGAAAAAGTAAAATTGTCATTATTTGTAGATGATATGATTTTATATATTAAAAAACGCAAAGACTCAACCAAAAAACTGTTGGACCTAGTCAATGGATTCAGCAAAGTTGCAAGACACAAAATGAACATACAGAAATCCGTTGCATTTCTAGTACACTAACAACAAATCATCTGAAAAGAAATAAAGAAAACTATCTCATTGACAGTAGCATCAAAAATGATAAAATATCTGGAAATAAATTTAACCAAGGAACTGAAAGATCTGTACAATGAAAACTACAAGACCATGTTGAAAGCAAGCAAAGAAGACACAAACAAATGGAAATATATCCATTGTCTGCATATGGACTGGAAGAATGGGACAGAATAGACAGCCCAGAATTAAACCTTCACTTACTTATATGGTTAGCTAATATTCAACATGGGAGTCAAGGACACCCAATCAAGAAAAGATAGTCTCTTCAACACGGTGTAGGAAAAACTGCATAAACACATGCAGAAAAGTGAAATTGGACCCCTATCTGACACCACTCAATTAACTTGAAATGGATCAAAGACTTAAACGTAAGACCTGATGCCAGGTTTATAAGATGTCAATTATACGCTTCATTTAGGACGGGATCTTGACTTTATACATCCCATCAAAATGATGCTCATTTACCTTCCAGGGTTTCCACTCTTCCCTAATTTTTGGCCTTTGCAGATTCCTTCTGTTTTTGACAGCTAGGCAATATGGTAATAATTTCCTGTCTAAATTTATCCATCTTTTTGCGTTGTTTTCAATAGATGCATTGCTCAATGTATCTATTCTACTATATTTCCACTAATAAAAGTCCGCTATACCTGTGTCTTTTGTTCTAATATTGTTAGAATCTTTTTTTAATCCAATTATGAATCTCTGTCATTTGATCAGTGAGTTTTAAGCCATGTGAATGTATTATAATTACTGGTATATTAGGAATTTTTCCTACCCTCTGGTTGTATCCTATTTATTTCTCAAATCTTAGTTTCCATTGATTAGGTCATATTTTCTCCTGCTGATACGAATATAGTACATTTTTTTAATTTAAGTATTTATACATTTGTTTTCTTAATGATTTGTCCTCACTATTAAGACCAATACTTATGCTTATGTTTGCCATTATTAACTTACCACCAAGCTTCAGAAATAAAACGTAAACAATACAAAGCCTAAGATATTTCTCCTGACTGCTCAGACTTAACTGATTGTCCTTATTTGACACTTGTGGGTGACTCCACAACAAGTCACATGTAGAGGAAGTCCACGTCCACAGGAAGACTAGAAATAACAAAAGTGACTCCTTGACCAGGGCCTGCACCTGTAGAGGCTGGCGGCAGAGTGAAGGGGGGGATCCTTGGAGCTTCAGAGGTAACGCCTCTTAAATTCACATTTGCCTCCAAGAAAGATTTCTTCCATGTCAATTTCTTTTGGTATAAAAGATATTCCTATGAAAAACTACTGTATGACCTGAATGATGGAGATAGTCCTCATCCAAGCCAAATGACTTTCTTTTTTTTTTGTATGCTATCAGCTGTTCACAGGTTTGAAATTTCTTTAAAAATGAAATCAATGGTCTAAGGATAATTTAGGTAAACATTTCCCCCTAGTGGAGACTTTTGACTCAATGAAAGTCAGATACCTTAGACTTACCCAAGATTCTCAGGACTTTCACAAACACACAGACACATGCACACATGCATACATACACATTTAAATAATAATAGAATAAATAAAATAAAAAAGATAAAGGAATGTTAAATATGTTAAGAAAATTAAAAGATTAAAATAATTTTCTTGAAGACAACGTACAAGTAAAAAAATATATATGCTTTTGCATCTTCTCTTTTAATTGTGGTAAAATATGTATAACATAAAAATGCCATTTTAAACTTTTTTTTTGGCTGAGGAAGAGTTGCTCTGAGCTAACATCTGTTGCCAATCTTCCTCTTTTTGCTGAGGAAGATTCACCCTGAGCTAACATCTGTTGCCAATCTTCCTCTTTTTGTATGTGGGCCATCGTGACAGCATGGCCATTGACAGATGAGTGGTGTAGGTTTGTGACTGGGAACCGAGTCCAGGCGCCAAAGTGGAGCACACCGAACTCAACCACTAGGCCACGGGGGCTGGCCTCCATTTTAACTATTTTTAAGTGTACAGTTCAGTGGCATTAATATATTCACAATGTGCAACCATCACTACTATCTGTTCCAAAGCCCTTTCACCATCCCAAATAGAAACTCTATAACCATTAAGCAATAACTTCTCATTTTCTGCTCCTCTCAGGCCTTGGAAACCTCTAATATACATTCTGTCTCCCTGAATTTGCCTATTCTAGACATTTCATATCAGTGAAATCATACAACATTTGTCCTTTTGTGTCTGGTTTATTTTGATTAGCAGAGTATTTTCAAGATTTATCCATGTTGGAGCATGTAATCAAAACTTCATTTCTTTTTCTGGCTGAATAATAGTCCATTGTACGTAAACATCACATTTAATTTATTCCTTCTTCTGTTGATGGACATTTGAGTTATTCCCACCTCTGACTATTGTGATTGCTGCTGCTATGCACATTCACGTACAAGTATCTGTTTGCATCCCTATTTTCAATTTTTGTAGGTGCATACCCAGGAGGGGAACCACTGAGTCAGATAGAAATTCCATGTTTAACTTTTTGAGGAAGCACCACACTGTTTTCCACAGAGACTGCACAATTTTACATTCCAATCAACAAAGTGCAAAGGTTCCAATTTCCCCACATCATCACCAATGCTTGTTATTTTCCTTTCTTAAAATTCGAACTATACTAGTAGATATGAAGTGGTACCTCATTTTGGTTTTGATTTGTATTTCCCTCCTAACTAAAAATGTTGAGGATGCTTTTGTGTGCTTATTGGCCATTCGTATATCCTCTTTGGAGACATTTCTTTCAAGACATTACTTCCTTCAAGTCATTTGTCCATTTTTAAATTGGGTTGTTTGTCTTTTTGTTGTTGAGTTGTAGTTCTTTATATATTCTTGATAAACTCTTATCAGGTGTGTGACTGGCAAATATTTTCTCCCATTCCAGAGGTGTTTGTTCATTTTCTTGATAGTGCTCTTTGACACATAGAAGTTTTTACTTTTGATGAAGTCAAATTTATCTTTTTCTTTTGTTGCCTATACTTTTGATGTATATTTGAAAAACCATTGCCAAATTCAAGGTCATAAAATTTTCTGCTAAGAGGTTTATAGGTTCACCTGTTACATTAGGTTTTTGGTGACTTTTGCGCTAATATTTGTAAACGGTACAAGATAAGGGTCCAGCTTCATTCTTTTGTATGTGGATATCCAGTTCTTCCAGCACCATTTGTTGAAGAGACCACTCTTTCCCCGTTGAATGGTCTTGGCACTCTTGTCAAAAATAAGTGGACCATAGATGAGACATTTTGTTTCTGGACTCTTAATTCTTTTCCATTAGTCTATATGTCTATCCTTAAGCCAGGACCACATGGTTTTGATTACTGTGGCTTTGCAATAAGTTTTGAAACTGAGAAATATGAGTCTTCCAACTTCGTTCTTTGAGATTGTTTTCCTTCTTCAGGATCCCTTAACATTTCCTAAGAATTTTAGCATGAGTTTTCACATTTCTGGGGGGAAAAAACTCCATTGGGATTTGGATAGAATTTGCAATAAATCTGTAGATTTCTTTGGGTAATAGTGACATCTTAACAATACTGCTTTCTAATTCATGAACACAAATGTCTTTGTACTTCTTTAGTTATTCTTCAGCAATGTTTTGGAGTTTTCAGGATACAAGACCTACACCTACTTTGTTAAATTTGTTACTAAATATTTTTATATACTATTGTAAATGGATTTATTTTCTTAATTTCCTTTGCAAATAATTCATTGCAAGTGTACAGAAATGCAAATGATTTTTATGCATATATTTTGTATCTGCAACTAGGCTGAATTCATTTATTATCTCTAACAGTATTTTGTGAATTATTTAGGGTTTTCCACATATAAAATTATGTCATCTGTGAACAGATAGTCTTACTTCTTCCTTTCCAATTTGGATGCCTTTTATTTCTTTTTCTTGCCTAATTGCTCTGGCTAGAACTTGAATGGAAGTGTGAAAGCACTCATTCTAGTCCTAGTCTAGTTGCTGCCTCAGAATTGGCTTGAGCATACATAAGATGGTGTCATGGAGAATTAATGAAGTTGAGACACACTGACACCCTTTGGCAGGAGTTCTCCACTCTGACTTATCTGAACAAATTTAGCCATTAAAATCTGCCCTGAAAAAGTCTAAAAGAAACAGGAAAAAGAAAAAGAAATAATAACGTTGAGTGTTGGTAAGGAGGCTAAGAAAAAACACCCTCCCAACTATAGATAGATTGTGAAATTTGTACAACCATTCTGAAAACCAAATTGACAATATTTGCCAAAAGTCTTAGGAATGTACTTTTCCATTCATCCACCAAATCAGCTTGTAGGAATTAACTCCAAGGAAGTATTCATACAGCCAGTAGACACTAAAAACTATTCCACAATATACAAAAGAGCTTGGGGGCAATCTTGAAAAGAATGTTTGAGTAGAAGAGAGGGAAAAGGGAAAATAGCTTAAAAATCCAGTGCGCTAATGAGAAGCTCAGATTAGGTAAAGCCAAGAGAACCCATCATGAGTGGGATGAAGAAATTTCATTTAAGATCAATGATGTCTTCCAGTCCTTTTGAAAGTTACTTGTGTTGCTGCCAAGTAATTGCCTCCTCAGTAACCCTCCTTCCCAAACTCTTGTATAAATTTTGGTAAATTCCAAAATGCCAAGAAGTTGTGATTTTATTTTTATTGACAGTTAAGGAAGAGTTTTACATCAGGGAGAGTGGATTTGGTGCAAGTCAGAGTTAGCATATGAAGACAGAATTCTGAAGGCCAGGGTATCCTTCTGAATGTAAACATCTCCGGAACCAGCAGAGGTTAGAAGGACTTTCAAAAACCATGCGATTTGTGGAAGTTTCAGACAGTTTTACTACATCCTTCCTGTTAATCAGGAAAATCCCATAAGCAGATATTTGGGTTGAACAATAAAGCTATTTTCATTCTGTTAAAGGAAAAGTTTAGAATGGTATACAACATGTTTCTAGATGTTTTCTTTCGATAGGAATGCTGCTGGTTATATCCTTTCCTCTCTTTGTTTTTGTACTTCCTGATTCTTGTTAATAATGTGCATGTTACACAATAAAACTATTTTTTAAAATACTGTTTTTAATCAACATAAAAAGAAAAAGAAAGCAAAAATCTTTCAAACAAACACAACTTCCCTGGCTGACCCATTTAAATAAACAAATAATTTGCTCTCCTAACTCCTCAACTCAATAAAACTTGGTGGGTGAGTTATCCAGAAATTTATCGCACTTATGTCCTTTTATAAGTAGTACATTAAAACAACTTGTACTTTTAAAAATCCCAGGGGACTTTGAGGTCCTTAGACTTAATGAGGGCTGATTAGTGATTTTTTCCTCACTAAGAAACATCAGGCTCTTTATTCATTCCATCTTGCTCATGGGAACACCTCATGTTTAGCCCTAAGAGGACTTGGGGGGAAAAGAAGATGCTGTTCTCTATGGGCTCAATCTAGGGGACCTCTCTGGTAGCAGGGGACAGAAATGACATACACATACACACACGCATGTGTACGTGCGAGTACACACACACCTCACTGAAGCGAAAGTAGAGAGATGCCATTTTTTCTAAGATGTAGTCTTAATGGTATCTGCGGGACAGAAGAATGTGAGTTTTCTACTCAAGGGGTAGGTGAAGAAGACAGTGCAAGTCAGATACATAATGTTCTCTCTGTTGCACAAACAATGCATTTTGTTAATGTAAACTCTTCATCTTCAAAACTCAAACATCAACTTATCAGCCCCACCCTGATGTCTCCATTAGTTCGTCTACACTGTCCAGAGGCTATTGTGTTGAATTGCTTACAGCCAGAGCCTGAGTGAGAGGTTGTTAAGCTAAGGACTATAGAGATGGTATCATCCCCAAAAGCTTATTCTATAGATACCTGTGTCCTGGTTGGGATCTAAAATGAATTGCCATGATTCTGGATTGGTCTTCGAGATGAAAATATCTGAAAGAAATTCAAAGGAAAGTCTGTTAGTCTTTCAAAAGAGTTATAATGCCATAGAAATCAAAGCCTGAGTAATAAAAATCATTCCTATAGTTTCCTAAACCTGCGCTGATAGGAAATAAGTTGCTAAAGTAGCACAGCCCCCAGAAGAATTCTCCCCCAACCTCCTCCAAGATACGACCAATGAGCTCAGTTGGGAAGGGAAATCTTCCCAGAGAGCAGAACAGAGAGAATACAAATTGACGGGGCCGGCCCTGTGGTGTAGTGGTTAAGTCTGACATGCTCCACTTCGGCGGCCTGGGTTCACAGGCCCGGATCCTGGGTGCAGACCTACACTGTTTGTCAAGCCATGCTGTGACAGTGACCCACATACAAAATAGAGGAAAATTGGCAGAGATGTTAGCTCAGTGCTAATCTTCCTCAAGCAAAAAAAGAAGATTAGCGGCAGATAGCTCAAAGCGAATTTTCCTCACCAAAAAAAAAAGAAAGAAAGAAAGAAAGGGAATATAAATTGACTAAAGGGTTCTCTACACTAAGAGGAAAGAAACTCTCACTATTATAGTCTTCTAGGATAATGTCTTATGCTACGTCATCTCTGTCTTTTCTCCCCATTTTACTGTCTCTAAGAAACTTTTTTTATAGTCATTCTGCTATTCTTCCATCGTTGTACATTGCTTATCTGTGAGCAAGTAAATTTACCTAGGATGTGGGGATGAAACTCAGCTACCATTTGGACCGACTGAAGTGATAGACACAACGTTGAAAGATCCTAGACTTAGCTGAATGCAGTAAATAAATAATTTTCATCATTTATATTCATTCTTAGAAGTGAGTACATGGCTACCTTGGTCTAGCCGGGCAGACAGCCAAAGTAGAGAAAGCCCAGATTCCTCTCACCAGCAATCTACAGCCTACAAAATGGCATCAGGTTTTTGGGATGGAACATGCTGTGTCTCTGACTTCCGTGTGGGGGCAAAGTGGGTAACCTCAAATTTCCTGTGCCTGCCCACATGATGCGGAGTCCACAGTTCAGAAGTTTGGAGGCACACTTCGTAGCATACCCTCTGTTCTGCTTCAGTGCATAAGAATCCAAGTCTCTGAGGAAGGTGACATGGTGTGCAATTCACTGAACCAAGAGCTTTAGCTGCCACCTCCTTTGGGAAGCCTGGCCATGCGGCTCCTCTTGATGCTTGCAATTCTGCTATTCCACAAGTCCACAGGTAATCCCGAGCCTTCCAGAGGCTCACCCAAATCGACAGTGGGATGGATTATTTCCAAGAACCCAAGGGAATTTCTTATTCAGAGTAGGAGGAGATAGGGCCCCTAAGGATAGCAGAAGTCTAGCCAGTGTAATCGGAAATTCCCTCTTGCTGAGGCCTTTTACCATGTCCCTGTTCTTACAAAGGAGCCCTCGCAGGGGTGAAAAGAGGTCCTAACTTCCTCTGGGAAGGTTTCCTTATAGGGTGGAATAAGATCAATATCTAGGGATGCCCTTATTTATTTGGATACAGTTTTTCCTCTGGGACCCAGCCATATTCTCTTCCACTCTGATATATATATTTTAGTCTCTTATACTTCAGTGTGGAAGAAGCACAAACTTTAAAGTCAGGTTGAGAAATATGTCTCCAATGTCTATTAGTTTATCAACTTTGGATAAATAGCTAAGACTCTCTGAGCCTCAATGTCCTCATTTGTGGAGATAATGACACCTGGCTCACGGGAGATTTACTAAATGATAGAACATTTGTGAAACAGCTGGCATAGGGCTTGGCACATACCAAGAACTTAAAAATTAGTTTTCTTTCCCCTTTTGAAACCAGATCTCTTATATTTGTCCCTTATTATAAAAATAATAATAGTCTATCCCTGGCCCCCTAAACTCCTAAGCGTCAAAGGAGTTCTAGAAACTGGGGTTAGAGGCAGCATCTTTGTTCTTAGTCTTCATCCTCTGAAGTCTATCCCAGAGGGTAGTGCAAGCCCAGAAGCCAAAATTTGAACATCCTAACTCTTAGATCATTGAAAGTATTTTCAGATCACTAAAGGAAAGAATATATATCAAGGCGAGCAAAAGTCTAGGACTGAACATTGGAAGAATTCTTGCCTCTGCAGGTGGAGAGAGAATGAGGAGTCATAGTGGGACTTGTTTAAATCCAAGACTATTGGGATGACATAGAAGCCAAAGGCAGATCTGCGTTAGCACAAATGTGCAATACTGAGAATTAATAGGGGAGGAAGATTATTGAAGGGAAAAAATACCTGACTGGACAGCAAGGAAGTCATTCTTGACCATGGTAGTGAGTACGAACCCAAGAGCATAGTTTGACTTAGAAATAAAAACATAGTAACAAATTATGATTCCCTGGCCTTAAGGTGGGGGAGTGGTAGGAAGTAGTGCCCTGGGAGCATTCAAATGGAGGCAGATTTGCTTAGGTTCCCAGATAAAGCATAGCTCCAATCCTGAAATCAAGAATTCAGCTCCTTTATTTTCTCAAATAAGATCTGATGCTCTTGGTGGCATCTATCAGATGTTGGATGAAAGCCCCAAACCTAAGAGAAACTAAATATGAGTGATCAGTTAGCCATAAACACTGAGGTTTACCCTCTTGGAGAATCTTCTGTGGGATATTATGGGTCTATGCCTTCCGGGTCTCCCATACACCTAATCCCTACCAACATCCTCTGCCTTCCCCATGACCAAAGTTACCTCTTAGTCTCAGACACTGACCTTGGCTTATTGTTCTTTATGTACACAGTAACCGAACAACTTAAGAAATGCTGGGGTGAATATATACGAGGACACTGCAGGAAAATATGCAAAATAACTGAAATACGTCAAGTGCTATGTGAAAATGGGAGATACTGTTGCCTCAATATCTTGGAACTGGAAGCACGTAAAAAAATTACAAAGCCAACACGTCCAAAGCCAATGACATATGCAATAACTTTGCCTCAAGATGAAGATATAAATGTAGACAATTTTTTAAGCCCCAAGGCAAATTCTACATAAATCAAGTATAATTTTCCGTTCATTTACTTCTCAAGCTATTCCAATAAACTAAGGTGAAGTGATTCACATCTTCTCCCTTCTGGTTCCTTGATCCCCAGAACTGACCTTAAAGCATATTCTAAATAAAGCTCATTGCCAGTTTTCTGACTCATTTGTTCTTTAACCAAAGAGCAAACACTCAATATACCAAGTGACAAATTGATAAGACAGCTCAGAACCTCCCCCCGAAGAAGGGATGTAGACAGTGCACTAAAAAATCTATAGCATGGAAGACTGGAACAAGAAACTCAGGGAAGTTGACATGTAATTCGGGAAAGGGTGATGCTGAGTAATTGGGGAAAATTGGTGAGTGAGTTTAGGATTAAAGTAGTGCCTTATGAAATGTGTAGGATTTCAACAAATGAGTATTAGTAGGGAAGGCGATTTGAATAAATAGAATGAAATTTAAAAATGGAAGGAAATTAGAAAAGACAGGACATTTCAGGAGAATATACATGCACTTTGTTTGATCTAAGAATAAAATACTGGGGCCGGCCCCACAGCCAAGTGGTCAAGTTTGCACACCACGATTCAGCAGCCCAGGACTTCGCTGGTTCGGATCCTGGGTGGGGACCTAGTACTGCTCACCAAGCCATGCTGGGGCGGCGTCCCACATAGCAGAGCCAGAGGGACCGACAACTAGGATATACAACTACGTACTGGGGGCTTTGGAGAGAAGAAGAAAGAAAAAAAAAGAATGGAATACCCAAAATTGAACTATAGGGAAGCCTAATTTCTTTAGTGAATTTCTTTAGTGAAGGAATGAGCTGGAAAAATAGAGACGAATAGGATTCCACTATTGTGGAGATCACTGTATAAGGCACAGATAGACATAAACGTAGACTTTTAGTTGTTTCTTTGTTGTTGTTGCTTTATGTTACCACTAGCAATACCTTCCTTTGGTGATTGGGGTCATTTGGAGTTTGGAGGAAACATAAGGGACCTAGGCATTGATCTGAATTGCAGTACTGTATGAGATTTTATTGCTCTCTTGATATGCAAGACGACATAATGAAAATCCATGTATATACTCCACCTAATTCTTAGAGATCTATCTTTTGGATATGATTAACATGAAAAATTTCTTTTCCAACTACATTTCACAGTTTGCAGTTTTGCTTCTTACATCATTTCACTACTGTAACATTCACCTATTTGTAACATGTGTTCTCTTCATTACCCTCTTATCTCCTATTCTAAGGCTGGGGCAAGGAATATACAAGATGAGCTTAAAGCATATTGTAGTGCTAGAAAATAGGGAAATGCTTTAAAAATTAGAAGAATGGGGCATGTTAAGGGGACACAGAAGTCACTCTGAAAGAGCTTTGAATGACCAAAGTTGGGACAACTTGAACAATAAAATAAGTAACATAATATTGGATTAAAATACAACCTAGAAATTAATGTTCATGAGTCCATACTGAAATGAATGAAGGAATTGATTAGAAGAGACAGATTTTCCGTACAGAAGAATTCCCAGTAATTATGTAGATGCTCCTGCCTGAAGGAGGCGGAGCTTCACTCCCTCTCTTGAATGTGGGCTGTGCTTAGTGACTTGCTTCCAAAGAGTAGAGTATGGAAAGGAGCAAAAAGGTAACTTTATACTGGATAAGCTTGATAAAATCATGTTTCTCAATTTATGGAGAAATCATGTTGATAGCGTGAACATGTGATATGACATGATGAGATTGGCACTTCTCCTCTACTGTCTTCCTCCCAAAACCCGATAACCCCAGACTAACAATGCGAAAAATATCAGAAACACCAAATTGAGCGGCATTCTGCAAAATATCTGAGCAGTACTTCTCAAAACTGTCAAATTCATCAAAAACCAGAAACTTCTTAGAAAGTGTCACAGACCAGAGGAAGATATGCCAACTAAAGGTAATGTGATAACATGGATGGGCTCCTGGAACACGAAATTAAGGAAAAACTGCTGAAGTTAGGATAAGAGCCGAGCTCAGTCAACAGCAATGTACTCAGCTGTGCCAAATGCATTGTGCTAATATGAGATGTTGACAAAAGGGGAAACTGAGTGAGGAGCATACAGGAGCTCTCTGTATCCTTTGTAACTTTTCTATAAATCTAAAACTATTCTAAAGTTTAAAGTTTATTTGAATTTTAAAAACTCAACACAAAATCAATTTGGCAATATTCTCTCTTTTCCTGCTTATTTAAGAGCGTCTCATGTTATTTATTAAATGTTTGGCAGAATCAACTGAGATTCAACCTCTCTTTACAGGAAGTGTATAAATTATGAGTTAAGGACAATTCCAATTCTCTATTTCCTTTAGTCCACTTTTGTATTTCTGCTTTTACTATTTTTCCCATTTTGTTAAGATTTTCAAATATATCGACCTAAAATAATTTGTAAAGTCTTCTTCTCAAGGCTTTTAACTGTAGTGGTGTCTCCTTTTTCATTTCTGACATTATTTGTTTCTTTTCTCTTTTTTCTTGATGTCTCACTATTCACTTATTAATTTGATTCGTCTTTATAACAACCAAGTTTTCTTTATTAACTTTTAGTTTAGTTTTCACTTATTTAATAATATCTTCATTAATGTCCTCATCTCTACTTGCTTTACAGGCAGTTTCACATGCCATAAAATTCACCTAAGTGTAGGCTATAATGTTTTATTTCTACTTTTTCATTTTTAATATGCTTTTCCTTTTTGTTTGTTAGGTGATGTTTATCTGTCTTATTTTTAGCCTTAAGAAAATTTCAAATATGAGCACTTTAAAGGTATAAATGTCCCTCTACACACAGTTTTAGCAATATCCCACAAGTTTTTGATACATAGTATATTCAGTATTATGTTATGAACATTCTCACCTTTCTTACATAAGAGTACGTAAATAGATCCTAGTTTATATGAAGACTATGGTGACGAATGTTGACCACACAATTTTTTCAATTAATTATAATTACATACACAGTAAGTTTACTTTAATGATACATAAACCAAAATCAAACAATAAAACTTGAAAACAAACAGAAAATATCACACACAGGGGCCGGCCCCGTGGCCGAGGGTTAAGTTCGCACGCTCCACTTTGGCGGCCCAGGGTTTTGCCAGTTCGAATCCTGGGCGCGGACATGGCACCACTCATCAAGCCATGCTGAGGTGGCATCCCACATAGCACAACTAGAAGGACCCACAACTAAGGATATACAACTATGTACCAGAGGGTTTTGGGGAGAAAAAGGAAAAAAAAATAAAATCTTTAAAAATAAATAAATAAAATCTTTTAAAAAAAGGAAAATATCATACACAGAAGCTTGTACATACTTGTCCTTCATACAATTTGTTCTCATATGTTGACCTCTGTTATGATTCTTCTAGTCCTGGACTTCCTACATTAGGAAATGTTTTTAAATATTTTTTGATTTACAAAAGTTTGTCAGTTATCACCATCACTTATCAACAATTTATCATTAAATGTCACCATCATTTCAAAAGTGAAAGAAATTTTACCACCAAAAAATGTGTACATATGACATATTAGGAAAAAGGACAGATTCTTAACTAAATTCATTCAGATTTCTTTGAATATCATTGCATTATCCCAGTTTGTTCTCATTTTATTACAGACTGGTTTAAACTTTATCCTGAACTACACTGGGACCCATGAATCCATTTAAGAATTCAATTCTCTAGTGTTAAATTCTCAAATTCATAATGTATATAATTGCTGATAGTCGGTGGGCAACAGTTTCCTGGGATGCATCTATTCCATTATGCCTTGTCTTCCATAATCACTCTGAATCTACACTTCCCTTCACTTACTTGTTTTCCTTAGTTACGTGTGGAAGGCATTTGTTTAATTGTCTTCTCCATCTTAATAAATCATGGATATTGTATTCCTAAAGATTATGTTTTGTCGTTTTCCATCTGCTTGTGACAGATGGACTCATGGTCTTTTCTTGAACTCTGATAATAGTGATATCAATGCCTCATCCAAAGACAATTATGTCAAAATGCATTCAATATTTCTGGAAACTTCTAGACAATCCCTCCATTTTTTTAATGTCTGAGATCAACACCACAGCCCTGTCCCACATGAGAGTCCTGTACAGCACTAATGAAGCGTCTAAAAATTCCAGTCGAAATGTTAGATTTTAATATAACACATCAACAGTTGTATCAAATATAAATGAGCTGAATAAACCAATTTTTAAAAGTAAATAGAAAAGAAGATCTAACTATATGCTGACTACCAAAAAACCACTTTAAATATAAAGAAATATGTAGATAAAAGGTAAAAGATTTCATACAGTGATAGTGATATACATATATCACTAATCAAAAGAAAGCTGGAGTGGCTATACTAATATCAGACAAAGTAGATTTCAGAACAAGAAGTATTATCAGAGAAAGAGGGACGTAAAGAATAGTTAATCTTTGGGTGGTGAACATGATGTAGTCTGCACAGAAATCGAAATATAATGCTGCACACCTGAAATTTATATGTTATTAACCCATGTTTCCTCAATAAATAAATAAATAAGAAAAAAAAAGAAGTTAATTCGCCAAGAAAACATAACAATACTAAACGTGAATGCAACTAACAATAGCACTTCAAAATAAAAACTGGTAGAATTAAAAGACGCAAGAGAGAAATCCTCAACGATATTTGAACATTTCAGCACTCCTCTCTCCATACATTTCTCGGCATGTTAAGTTCTCATCTTAATCATCACCTCTCTTCTGTTTTAACTCTATTTAATTGTCTGTTCTTTTATTTTAAAAGTTTGGGTTGCCTATCTCAAGAATTTACAGCCTCTCAATAGATGCGGGAAAAGTATTTGAAATATCTATTTGGTCTTTTTTGTTTTTGTTTCTTTTTGAGGAAGATTAGACCTGAGCTAACATCTGCTGCCAATCCTCCTCTTTTGGCTGAGGAAGACTGGCCCTGAGCTAACATCCGTGCCCATCTTCCTCTACTTTATATGTGGGATGCCGGCCACAGCATGGCTTGACAAGCGGTGTCATGTCCGCACCCAGGATCTGAAGCGGCAAACCCCGGGCCGCCAAAGCAGAACATGTGAACTTAACCACTGCGCCACCGGGCCGGCCCCTGAAACATCTATTTGTGATAAAACCCTTAACCAAACTAGGAATTGAAGAGAATTTCCCCAGGATTTAAAAAAAAAAAACTATAGCTAACATCACACTTCATGGTGACAGACTGAATGCTCGCCCCCTGAGAAACAAGGCAGGGATGTTCAGTCTCACGGCCGCTGTTCACCACCGTCCTAGAGCGCCTACCCAGTGCCTAGGGCAACAAAAGGACATTTAAAAGGCACACAGATTGAAAAGAGGGAAATAAAACTGCCTCTATTCACAGAACACGTGATCATCTAGGTAGACAATCATAAGGAATCTACAAAAAAGTTACTAGAATGAATAGGTTTCATAGGATCACAATATACAAAAGAATGGCCTTTTATATACTAGCAATGAATAATTGAAAAATGAAATTTTTAAAATGCTGTCATTTACAATAATACTAATGAACATAAACCACTTGGACATAAATCTAATAAAATATATGCATATTTGCATGATATAAACTACAAAACATCAATGTCAATGAGTCATATTGAAGAAAATATAGATAAATAAATATCATATTCATAGTTGGAAGACTCATACTGTTAGTGTCGATACTCCCCAATTGATTAGTATCCAAAATATATAAGGAAATCTTCCAGTTCAACATCAAAAGTTCAAACAACCCAATTTAAAAGTGTGCGAAAGTCCTGAACAGACATTTTTCCAAAGAAGACATACGAATGACCAACATGCACATGAAAAGATGCTCAACGCCACTAATCATCAAGGAAACACAAATCAAAAGCACAAGGAGCTATCACCTCACACCTGTTTAGAATGGCTATTATCAAAAAGACAAGAGATAACAAGTGCCGGCAAGAATATGGAGAAAGAGAACCCATGTGCAACTGTTGATGGAAATGCAAATTGGTACAGCCTCTATGGAAAACAGTATGGAAGCCTACTGTCATGGAAGGTTCCTCAAAAAATTAAAGATAGAACTACCATATAATCCAGCAACCCCACTTCTGGGTATATATTCAGAGGAAATTCAGTAACTATCTTAAGCAGTTATCTGTACTCCCGTGTTCATTGCAGCATTATTCACAATAGCCAAGACATGAAAACAACCTAAATATCCATCAGTGGATGAATGCATAAAGAAAATGTGGTGTATATATACACACACACAAGAGAATATTATTCAACCTTAAAAAATAAGGAAATCCTGCCACTTGCAACAACATAGATGGGCCTTGTGGCATTATGCTAAGTGAAATAAGTCAGACAGAGAATGACAAACACTGTAGGGTCTCATTTATATATAGAACCTAAAAAAGCTGAACTCATAGAAACAGAGAGCAGAATGGGAATTGCCAGGAGCTGGGGGCTGGAGGAAACGGGGAACTATTGGTCAAACAGTACAAAGCTCAGTTATAAGATGAATAAGTTTGGGGGATCTCATGCACAACATGGTGATGATAGTTACAATACTATATTGTATACTTGAACATTGCTAGGAGAGTAGATCTTAAATCTTCTCATCACCCAAAAATGATCATTATGTGAAGTGGTGGAGGTCTTAACTAACCTTATTGTGGTAATCATTTCACAATATATATGGGTATCAAGTCATCATCATGTACACCTCACACTTACACAATGTTGTCTGTTCATTATATCTCAGTAAAGCTGGAAAAAGTACCGAGCAGTGGGGAAGTGCCTGAAGAGCTTCTCAAAGGAATACATGTGCACCCCGTGAGCAAGCTATGATTTGCACACTTGCCACACAAAAGATATCAATCACCTCACAGAGCAAGAGCATGTTGCAATGTTGCCCAGTCATGTAGAGAGAGATTTATTCTTTCTCTCTCCCCTTCTCAGAGACAGTAACTCGTGGAAGATGGAGTGGGATGGAGCAGTGGGAGTCCTTGGCTATTTGAGACCCAGAGTGAATCATTTTTTTTTATACCACACAACATAATACAACATACAACAAAATCCATCTGTAATAATTATGTAAAAATTAGTAATGATTATTTTCCTTTATTTTTTTATTTTAAAATAACTAAGACCTAAAAGAAGGAAAATTTTTTCAATTTTAAAGATACAATTCAAATCCAGAAAAATATTTCATATATGAATGAAAATTTGTACCAACCAAACAAAAATATTACAACTTGCAGTCCACATTGTCTTTCACTGTTTGGAAATTTCAACACGTTTGATGACGTAGAGTGACAGAACCGAAGTAGCTAACTCTAGTGCTCTTCCTTCATCTTTACGATCACTCTGCTATCATTGTTTAGTTCAAATCCGCTATTTAAACACAGGAATATGAAGTAGTTGAGGGTTTGGAAGCATGAACTGGACCTGAAGCAAATTGAATCATTATGAACTGATTCTCAGAACAAATGCACGTATCTGAATCTACTCTAATCAATGTAGACGGTAAAACCCGGAGTTCTCCAAATTAACTCCTATGTAGAACACAATTTTATTAAAGGGTAAATCACAAAAATGTGCCAATTTGGTGCTTACATATTTTTGTTAAAACATACACATTATTTAAAGAACAAAGTCTGAGGACTGACGTAACCAGGCATTAAGACCTTCTATAAAGCTACAATAATCAAGACAGTGTAGTATTGGTAAAGAATGGACAAATAGGTCAGTGGGATAGAATGGAGAGCCCAGAAATAGACCCACGTAAATATAGTCAACTGATCTTTGACAAAGGAGCAAAAGTAATACAGTAAAGATAATCTTTTCAACAAATGGTGCTGAAACAACTGGGCATCCACATGAAGAAACATGAATCTGGACACAGAACTTTCAACCTTCAAAAAAGTTAACTGAAATGATCACAGATTTAAATGTAAAAGACAAAACTATAAAACTCCCAGGAAGACAACACAGGGGAAAGTCTAGGTGACCTTGAGTGTGATGATGACTTTTTAGATACAACACTATGAAAGAAAGAATTGATAACCTGAGCTTCATTAAAGTTTAAAAGTTCTGCTCTGCAAAAGACAATGTCAAGAGATTAAAATGACAAGCCACAGGCTGGGAGAAAATATTTTCAAAAGACACATCTCAAAAAGGACTGTTATCCAAAATATAAAAAGAAATCTTAAAATTCAATAAATAAATTAAAAAATTGACAACCTAATTTAAAAATAGGCAAAGACTTAACCAGATACATCATCAAAGAAAATATACAGATGGCAAATAATCATATGAAAAGATGCTCAATATCATATGTTTTTAGGGAATTACAAATTAAAATAATGAGATACCACTACATACCTATTAGAAGGGCCAAAATCCAAAACACTGACAACACCAAATGCTGACAAGGATATGGAGCAACAGGAACTCTCAGTCATTGCTGCGAAGGATGCAAAATGGTACAGCCACTTTGGAAGACAGTTTGGCAGTTTCTTATAAAACTAAACATACTCTTACTATACAATCCAGCAATTGCACTCGTTGGTATTTACCCAAATGAGATGAAAAATGTCCACACGAAAACCTGCATCCGGATGTTTATAGCAGCTTTACTCACAATTGCCAAAACCTGAGAGCAACCAAGATGCCTTTCAGTAAGTGAATGGATAAATAAACTGTGGTACATCCAGACAATGGAATATTATTCAGCAGTAAAAAGAAATGAGCCATCAAGCCATGAAAAGACATGGAGGAACCTTACATGCATTTTACCAAGTGAAAGAAGTCAATTTGAAAAGGCTACATACTGTATGATTTCAACTATAGGACATTCCGGAAAAGGCAAACCTATGAAGACAATAAAAAATCAGTGGTTGTCAGAGGTTAGGAAGGAGGGAGAGGTGAACAGGTGGGGCACAGAGGATTTTTAGGGCAATGAAACTATTCTGTACTGTAGACACTGCAATGGTAGATATACGTCATTATACTTCTGTGAAAACCGATAGAATGTACAACACCGAGAGAGAACCCTACTGTAAACTATGGACTTTGGGTGATGACGTGTCGGTCTATGTTCATCAACGCCAGATGTTGATAGTGAGGTAGGCTGTACAGGTGTGTGGGGAAGGGGTATATGGGAACTCTCTGTACCTTCCACTCAATTTGCTGTGAACCTAAAACCACTCTAAAAGATAAACTGTGTTTAAAAATAGTTACCATTATTAAAACTCAAGAGTTACTGCAGCAATTGTTTAGAACGTAAACCAACAGAAGTTTTTCTAGGGAGTATTTTATCAGACATAGTTTAGAATTGCCAGCAAATGATGATGATAAAAAGCTACCTTTTAGCTGGTTTTGTTATTGTTCTTAAACTTGCTATGGACAGTGTATCTCCTTATTGCCTACCCCAAGAGTGACCACTCTGTCCAGCAGTTTCTCTACTGGCCAATAAAGTGAACCAGAAAAAAGTCACCTTTCATCAAGTTAAAAAAAAAAAAAAACCCTGTTAGTACATTAATGCATAATCTGAACAACCATGGTGTGCTGATAAACCAACTCTCGGGGCAGGGAGGGGGACCTGATTTCTTAATTTTATGTATTTGCTAATTTCCTTGGTGTAAATTCTCCCATACAGCTTATTTCAAGCTACTACGTGAAGTCATTGAATGTGGAGTTGGGAAGAGATGCTCACAATCGGCTCTGTCTAGCTGGTACAAGTCAGCACCAGCACACCGCTACCCATTGTGCTGGTGCAGTAATCAGAGCATATATTACTCAGTAAGAGCCGTGCAGCTGCTGCTGCCGCAAGAACGTACCCTCTTGGCTCTTCTGAGTAAAGGAGCTTTCCAGAGCCTGGCAGACAGCAGTACTGCCTGCACTCATACACAACTTGGAGGTTGGGATGCTCGTCTTGTGGGCAGTGCACACAATCCTCATTCACTCCCACCCCCGAGGTGAGGCAATCACATTAGGTTCCGAGTCTGGAGGAGATGTTAGGAACCAAGCCTCAGAAAACAGGGAGTGAATAAAAAGACTGAACTCAGAGGACTCCTGGCATGCAGAGAGGACACGGGGCTGAGGTATGCAAGTGGGTGTCAGTGAAAATGCGGGAGTTCTCCCGAAAGTGTGCTATCTTGTGCGCAAGGATGGGTTAAAAACAACCAATCATGTGAGGCAATCTTAGAGGAGATGGTGTCTTAGAGTCCGAAGATGTTCCTCCCTCCACTTCAAGCCACTAGAGTCACTTGTAACCTGCAGCAGGAAGGTGGGGGGATAAGAACTTTGAACTGAATACAAGACTGGAAATTTGAAAAAGCAGACAAAAATTTGTAGAATCTGACCAGGATGGAAGTCATTAGGAAACACTAGTGAGCAAGAAAGGGGAATTTAATATAGCTTAGTTAGGAGAAAATCATATATATATATATAATGATGTATAAAGACATTTGCCATGGCCCCTCACGATACCTTTCAAAAATGCAATATCACTGCTATTAATGTTTTCTTTGCTTCATAACGTCTAGCCAGTAACTGACTATTCAAACTCTCTTTCTTGGGGAGCAATTAACATGTGCTTGAACTAACCAAAGAAATGAAAGTTGAGCTAAAGCTAAATAATACGTAGAGGTTTCAGGGGTTTTTTTTAGGGAGTCTGTGGGGATAGGATACAGAAAGAGAATTCAAAGCATAGAAAACAGCTTGTGTCAAGGCCCTGAGGTAGAGGAATACGGCATATTTGAAGGAAGGAGGCTGTAGGCAGAGAATAGGAGAAAGGTCAATGTTGGAGAAGTGAGTAGAGGTCTATCAGACCATGTTAATGATTTTGATCTCTCACTGAAGAGGAACAGGAAGCCATTAAATATTTTAATCAGGGCTGCACTTTGCTAATTACTCTGTATTGAGTGCATAAAATGTATTGAAACTGGGAATAGATACGGAAAGAATAGATAAAAGGTTATCACAATGGGCCAGGTGAGAGGTGGTTTGGACCAGAGTCGAGGTAATTAAGATGGAACAAAGTGGTTAGATTTATCAGCTATAATTTATAATAGTTGATTGTTCATTGGGGCAGTGCGAGTACAGATGACTCCCCGGTTGCAGCCCACAGTGACATGAGAAACTGAGTGACAGTGATGTCATTCACCAAAGGATAGTATATATCCTTGTATTGCCTCATTATCACAACTCCAGCTGCTGATTTAAGCCCCTTAAATGAGTTCTGGAAGCCATGGCTTGAACTAGTGGTATAGTTTTAACAGTATGGTACCTAGAGTTGATCAGTAAATTCTCAGTGAGATTCTGACAATACAGCAAGCTGGCAGCAGGATCTTGTGTTTGATGTAGATAGTAACTCTGTTGAAATAATAAATAAATCATCCTTTACTTAAGTGACTATAGACGGTACTGATTCTGCTTCCTTCAATGTTGTTGCCCAAGGTCGTCTACTCCCCCTTCCATCCACTGACCTTGCTACCATTTCATGTCCCAATTCACTTTCTCCCCTCATCTAGCCCACTCTTAGAGGTAAGAAGACTGTGTCTTCTCTATGCCTAGGAATATGGTGTGATCGGGGTGGGCTGGCTCTCTGAAGCTGAGACAATGCTCTGAGAAATACAGGTTTTTTCCCTTGAACTGTGACCTAAGTGTTTCCCTTTTTTCTCAAAAAGCAAGCACTGTAGGTTGTAGTGCTGTGTCTCCTCGCGATACACCTGCAGCATGAAACTGAGAGTTTCGTGCATCGTCTTAACATGCGGATCAGAACAAGACAATCGTGGAATGCAGAAATGCTGGTCAAGAAATGCAATAAAAGTGATGATTCTGTATGGGACAAATGCGTTGTCCTCCAGGTGCATAGCCCATTTGTGGTCTTGTTTAGCCCAGATATAAATTTTAGTAGAGGCAGTCCTCAATTTTGGTCCAAAGCATTTCTGCTTTTATCAGTGTGAGTGCTGTGTTCCCCCACTGCTCTCAACCAGTTTACTCTAACTCCTAGTCCAAATTTCAGAAAGAATCACCTTGATGGTCTCTGCTGAGCAACGTATTCTAGACCTGGCCGCTACAGGGCAGCCTTGAACGAGATGCACTGGGCTGGGTGCCCATCCCTGTGCAAGGTACAGCGTGATACTGCCTCCCAGAGGACAGGGCTATGAGTGGGGAGGTTACAGCAGCAAAGGGACTCCAAGGACGACAGGCACTGAACTGAGTAACATGCCCACCACTGGAAGCCCCTCCAGAATCGCCTATTTCCTGAAGTAGACAAGCGTTCACCAGTGACCCACGACAGAACCTAAGAGAAATGCTTAAGTCCTCTCCCTCCCACCCTGTACTTCCAGGTAATCAACAAATTTAGTTGATTCTATCTTCTAATTATTTGTAAAATCCAGCCTTAACTCTATATACCTTCTAACATGGCTGCAAACAGGCGTGCATCGTATCTTACCAGATGACGGCAACAACCTAGTAACTGTTCCGTTTGCTTCCAGAAGTCTCTTCTCTCATCCGTCCCATATGCTGCTCTCCGAGTTACATTTCTATGGTAAAATTTTATGATTTTTTTTTTCTACCTCAAACCTTTCAGGTTTCCTCTGTTTCTTACAAGGTCAAGTCTGAAAATGCTTAAAATATAAATCTGCAGTTTCACTTTTCATTTTTTCCCGAGCCTCAACATCTTAGCCCATATTCCCTTTCCAATTAGGCAGCCACCACCTTAGTGGTATCTCTTAGACCAAACCAATTACTCTGTATGTGTCCCTGATGATATGCTCTAGTTCCGGCCACATTAAAGGGAGAGTACCTCGCTCCTGAATTCTTATTTCACAGCTGGTGTGGTGGACCTCTGCCAGGCTATTTGGCTTCTCAGCACTTTTTGAACACTATTCTTATTTCAGTCATGGGAAGGAGTCTCTACGTTCCACAGCTGCTCCTAGGATACAGGCATGTGACCTGGGCTATTCAGAATAAATGGTGCTATGAACATTCACGTACAAGTCTTTGCGGAGAGATGTTTTCATTTCTCTCGAATGTATACCTGGAAGTACAATTGTCAGATCATATGGTAAATCTATGTTTAACACTTGAGGAGCTGCCAGGCTGCTTCCCAACATGGCTGCACCATTTTACGTTCCCACCAGCGGGGTACGAGTGTCCCTACCCTCCTCCACCCTTCTCCACAGCCTCACTGATGCTTGCTATTATCTGCCTTTTTGACTACAGCTACTCTAGCAAGTGTGAAGCGGTAATCACTGTGGCTTTGCTTTGCATTTATCTGGTGGCTGGTGATGTTGCCCATTTTTTTCATGTGCTTACTGGTCATTTGTATATCTTCTTTGGAGAAATACCTATTCAGCTCTTTTGTCCATTTTTTCCTTTTTATGTAGTATATATTTCATTAGTTTGTACCAAGACCTTCTCATATTCCAAAGGCAATTCAGTGGAAGAATCTTCCTTTTGATATTTGAATGATCTGAAATAACACAAACAGAACCATACGGTTTTTTTAAATTCTCATTTGGATAACAAAAAAGACAAGTGAAACAAAAAAAATTTCCTTTTCTTACAGATGGGTATGGAAGTGGACCTAATTTGGCTTTTTTTTTAAGCCTGTGAATAGGGGCCAGCCCAGAGACACGGCAGTTAAGTTCACATGCTCTGCTTCGGAGGCCCGGGGTTTACTAGCTCACATCCTGGGCGCGGACCTATACACCACTTATCAAGCCGCGCTGTGGCAGGCGTCCCACCTATAAAACAGAGGAAGATGTGCACAGATGTTAGCTCAGGGCCAATCTTCCTCAAAAAAAAAAAAACCCTCTGAAGACAAAACTAGCTTAAAATCTAATTAAAATGAATAAACAATTTGTTCACTAAGCTACTAGTCTCCAGCACCATTTCCCGTTTTCCGTTGTTCTCATGCAGGTTCTTTGTTCCTTCTCTTGCTCTTTTTACTGGTCCAGCTGCACCATTTTCATCATGTCCATCATCACCATAAATTTCATTTTCTTGCCCTGAAACTGTACTTTTCCTTTAGCACATCCATCCTGGGCGCTTTATTTCCCTTTTTTTCCCCTCTGAATCCGTGACCTTTTGCCTTCCATTTGTTTAGGGATTCTTGCTGATTTTCTAAGATTTTTTTCAATACTTCTTGCTCCCCACCTCCTTCTAGAATTTCCCATGTCACTTCTCTGTTCCTTAATTGTGAGTTACCGTTTTATTTGAATCCTTGACTTTCTCCAATGTTTCCTTAGCTTTTTCGTTAAATAGAATTATTCCCCCTTTTCCCCTGTGATAAAATCTATCCATTTTATTTCACCACAATCTGAGAAAAGGATGTGCAAATCTTCTCGACAGGTTTGATCATCTAAGTTCCCAGAAAATTTCAGCAAACATCCAATCTTTTATTCTAGAGCTTCCATTTCAGCATTTTCTACTAACTTTGGTTTTTCTTCTTGCTCTTGTTTAGCTCATAATTTAGCTTCCACTTTGTTTAGTTTCTTCTTTTTTTTTCGAAGCAATCAATCTTCCTTGAAAAGCAAGGTCCCTGTCTGCCTACGGGTCTCGACAAACTTCTTAGGAGATTCAATGCTATCAAACAGAGCAAATGATGATCCCTTAAATGTTTTGCACAATATTCTTCTCATCTGACTATTTAGTTCTTGACCTTTATCTTCTACTGATTCTTTTATGTCATCAAGGGTTGCAACAGTTGGGAAGCTTTTAGTATAAACAAGTCTATTTTTCACATCATTTTTCGACTCCTCAGTCACTTCAGGGAGGGGCTGCTTCCCCATCTTCTGATTCTAGTTTTATCTTCACTTATTTCCATGAGTTCTGCCTTAGCTTGCTCAACACTCTGCTATTGCATTCAAGTCTGTTGTTAGATGGTTTAACCTATTGAATTGTATCATTGTCTCCAAAGGAACCCAGATTTCATCCACTTTGATCTGTTCCTTTAAAATTTTGTCCCGTAGGAAATTGAAGTCACCAAAACAATGCTCAATTTGATGACAGATTTTGGCCTCCAGAGCAGCCATTTTTCATTATCACCATTTTCAGCCATTGCGGCCATCTTTAAGGTCCAGGTCTGCCATACCACGTGATCACTAACAGTGACAGCAATGTCTCAACTTCCCAGCTCTGCTGCTGGCCTAACCCACATAAAGATGAAGGCCATCTTTTGTCCATCTTTTAACTGGGTTATTTGTCTTTTTATTATTGAGTTGCAATAGTTGTTTATATATTCTAGACACAAGTCCCTTACCAGGCATCTGATTTGCAAAAATTTTCTCCCATTCTGTGGATTGTCTCTTCACTTTCTTCATGGTGTGCTTTGAAGCATAAAAGTTTTTAAATTTGATAATGTCCAGTGACTTACTGTACTCTTCTAACTCTTTAAAACAAAGAATTAAAAAATAAAGATAAGCTGTATGCAAACTCTGGGCTGTGTGCTCTGTGTTTGTGCAAGCCATCAGTTGTGTTACTTGAAATATGTTCCTTTTTTTTTCTTTCCCATCGTGGTAATGCTTATTATGCCACCATTCTTAACTAAAGAATACAAATACATTACTAAATTTTTATTTTACTACTTAAAAGGTAACTATATTTTAATTTGGCTATACACCACAATTCATTTTTTTTTTTTAAGATTTTATTTTTTCCTTTTTCTCCCCAAAGCCCCCCAGTACATAGTTGTGTATTCTTCGTTGTGGGTTCTTCTAGTTGTGGCATGTGGGACGCTGCCTCAGCGTGGTCTGACGAGCAGTGCCATGTCCGCGCCCAGGATTCGAACCAACGAAACACTGGGCCGCCTGCAGCGGAGCGTGCGAACTTAACCACTCGGCCACGGGGCCAGCCCCACACCACAATTCATTTTAATTTGTAGATGTTACAGATAATTGCCCTGAAACTCTTACCAGGTTGAAAAAATAGCAAGGAGTACTAAAGAATTGCTATCCTACCATTTTCATACTTCCATTTTGACACAATGTAGGAATTTCAGATGTACCTTAGTATCATGTGACGTGATTCTCAGACTCAGGAAATACTATTTTATGGTATCTGGGCTTTTGATATTTATTTGACATGCACTATTTGGGTAGGGGTTATTTAATTGTAATATCTGAATTATTATTCCTTATCATTATTTTCCACTAGTTTCTCCATGTTTTCTAATAATATTAATTGGCTATTTGTTCAAAGTTTGAACAGTACCAAACTGGGGTAATGAATATCTATATATTCCTAAGGGCCACTGAGTAATTGAGGCTAAATTAGAACTTATCCATGAATGCAAAATGTCATCATAAATTTGCTTTGATCATGGCTTATTTTAAGTACTTTGTCATCTCTAAAACCAATTGTCGAAGTGGATCTTAATTGTTGCCATTGTCATTATCTTGGTCTTTACTAAGTACTTTTTACTAAGGAGCAAATCCTCTATTTGTATCTCTGTGCCTGAGAAATTACCCTGTACACAATTTGTCATGTCTTAAATATGAGGCCATAGAAAACATAAGCCCACTCAAACTCACTTCAGAAAAGGAGTACCTATTATAAGAAATGTTAGTAATTGTATGAGGCCTAAGGGACTAGAACCAAGAACTGAAAATTCTCTCTCTCTCTCTCTTTTTCTTTCCCTGCACCTTTTCTTATTCATCAGTGCACCAGGACCCACCTTGGCTATCCAAAGAAGTAGGTTCAGCCTCTTCATATCCATTTGTCACTCATGCTGGTCCAATTACTTGTAGTCAAGATAACAGGGTTATCTGGTCCTCATCTCTTCCCAGGACCCGTAGAATGGCTCCCTAAGAAGAGCTATCAGCAAGTTTTCTAAGAAAGGGTGAGTGTGGAAAGGAAATGAAGAATATCTCTGGCATGTTTCATGAGCATTGTCCAAGACCCCCAGAGAGACAGGTGGTCTCAATTGCTGGCACTTAGTAGAAAACTATACCTGGAACAATCTAGCAATTAAAAAATTTTCTATGAATAAGATTTTGGAGAATGCCCTAAGAGAGAGCCAAGAAAAATAAGTACCAATAATACTGCCTGTACCAAAAGGGTGCATAATAAAAATATAGCCTTTCAATTTAATTTTGTTTGTAGAAATAAGGTGGACAAACAAACTTGCATCTACAATACTGACCACATCACTTCTCCTATGAGTATGGAGGAGAACACAAGAAGGATAATAATGAAAAAGTCAAAGCAAAGATTAGACACATCTAGTCAAAGTCGAATTCAAGGCTTAATTTATCTGCTCAGTTCATCATATCCCTCTCTCCCAATACAGGAGGCTCTTCACTGATTGATCTGATACTAAGCCAAAATGGATTCCGGTATCTAATTTACTGATGGACTCATGTAGAGTAGAGGACACATATAGATTAAAGACAATAAGCAAGACCCATCTTCACGTCATACAGACAAAATGGACCCTCCCTACAAATGCCTCTGGTGATCCAGTGATGGAAGACTGAAGAAGAGAGGAGCTTGTGAAGTTGTGAAGCGTTGCACTAAAGAGTGAGCTTTCTTACGTGAGCTTTTTTCAAAACCCCTCTGAGAATTACGTTGAAATAATCATGCATTAGCTTCCATCATGCTGAAGTCAGTAACGAGAAATTTCTAAAATTCTACAATCTAGTCCAGTCCTTGTTTCCTATACACTTCTCCAGAATTCTCAAAAGCCACGACTACCAGAAGGAAAGTCCTTGTAAGCTCTTAACACGTTAACATACCCACCTAAATATTTGCCTCTCCATCCTCCCAGGGAAACAAGATGGTGAGCTGTGCGTGGAGAATTAAGGCCCATTGATGTTTTCATCCCAGATGAGCAAGTGTTAGCTCCACGAAAGTTGTTTATGACCAATACTTTAACCAAACAACATCAATGGATGTCACCACAAAACGTGCTGTTCTGTTCACCTGGAGAGCATTTTCTACCATCACGACTTACTGAAACTTTATCTAGCTCCTGGGGAGCTTCTTAAACATGTTCTCCTCATTTATAAGGCTTTAAATTTCACACTATTTTTTTAATTTCAGTTTTATTGAGGTATAATTGACAAAAATTGTAAAATATTTAAAGTGCACATTGTGGTGATTTGATATATATATACATTGTGAAAAAAACTCCCCCCACCTGGTAAATTTGCACACCCAGCACCTCACGTATTTATCTTTTTCTTTTCTTTTTTTTTTTTGGTGAGAACATTTAATTTCTACTCTCTTAGTAAATTTCAATTATGCGATACAGTGTTGACAACTAACGTCACTATAGTTTACACTAGACCCTCAGACCTTATTCATCTTATAGCCAAAAGTTTGTAAATTTCACACTATTGAAACAAACAGAATATGTAATGCTTTCAAAGATCCTAACAGTAATATTTGTCTAAAAATTGTGTCAACTGGATGTTCAAATTGCTATTAAAAAAGGAAACAAAGCATGCACATTAAATGAGCTTCAAATGATATATTGGAATTATCACTAGCTGCCATCACTGCCCATTAGACTTGCCCCAATAAATGTTACAAAAGTGTTCAAATATTTTGACTCCCTGGTTCTTAGCAAACCCTCTATATTCATTTGCACACTCACAAAGTTGGGATATTCAGATCTGCTCAGACATGAGAAACTTCATTAAGAAAAAGGATGAATATCTGAAATGCTATGAGATACTACCTTTCATAGAAAATGGAGGGGCTAACTTCCATCTCTACCAATGTGTTCACTTCTCTATATCACCCATCTTACAGGTATAATGCCTGGAACATGATAACCATTCATTAATTTTTGAAATGCTCAAAAAAATGAGTTAATATATTAATAAATAAACACAGGGAAAAGCATAGAACTTTATTATGTGGAGAATCAAGTTCACAGAAAGCAGTAGATAAATCTGTTGCCCCAGCCTGTTGGATTAGGTGGCACTTTCGTTGTAGGAAGAGTAGACACCTCTGGAGCAAGTGCTTGATTTATGGCTCGACTGTGAAAATTGTCATGGTGGGTAAAATGATATAGTCCTTGTTCTCATTAGACTTCACTGAAGATACAGGTAACTTTTCAGGTTTCAGGTATTTTTTGTTTTCGCCTTCATTAACACAGCATAATTTCCCATTTACACATCCTGTTTCAAATATTTCCCCCATTTGGCATTTCTTCCGGCAGTAGCCTGTTATATTACTAAAGCATTTTCTAGGTCTGGCCGTATCTGTGCACAGGAAACAACATTGGACCCAGATTAGTTCCCGAGGCAGAGCGTAAGAGGTGTGTGGTTCCCTACAAGCTATGGTCTCTAGTGGTCCAAAGTAAACCTTACGCTGATAAGAGAAAACTCAGAGATTCCTCCTTGAAAGTCATCCCAAATTAAAGACATCCAAAACCCCTGCCTCCAAGCCAATATCCAATTTGCTCTGAGAACATTATAAATTTTATGACAAAAAAGAAGAGAGAGCTCAATTCATGATTATTGACTGGAGCTATGCCCCGCCCCTAGGACGCTGGCAAAGCTGACTCTGTCTTCCATGTGCCAAAGTCAGCACTCCCTCGGCCCTACTCCAGTCCAGCGTCCCCAGAGAGTACCAACCTGTCACCATGGCATAATTCAGGGCCAAATTAACTTTTAAAAGAGCATCACAGACAGGACTTTTTAAGTTAACAGTGTAACTGGGTTTCACACTCACTGACTGGGCAGCAGGAATCTCCCTTCGCCAAGACCTCATAGGTCTCAGCAATAAATGCTGCTGAGAACGCCTTCTCTTATTTCAGCCCCTACGACTTCTCCGTAACCTGGCTCTCCTCTCTCTGTCTCTCTCTCTCTCCCTCTTTCCATCCTCCTTTTGATCTCAGATAAATGCATTGCCCAGGGATCAAACTCAGTTCCAGGTAGTCTCCCTCGAGGTCCAAATTGTCACCTATTTGGAGTATTGCACTGAGGTCTGAGATCTCCTGTTTTCAATTCTTTATTTGCCCCGTATACAAATTTGGACAACCTCATGGAATAAAGATGGAGAACAAAGATAAGATTCTTCCTATCCTAAATCCCAGAACCAGGGAGCATCTCTGAAGGTTAGAAAGGTATTTTCAGGGCCACAAAAAGACAATGTATCTTGCTACAGCTGCAAAAGAGAAGGGAATTCTCACTGACAGGGTTCCTACCATGAATTTGGTGCTTCACATTTATAAGTTCATGTAATCCTCCCATGAAATACCATCATTATGAAATTGAGTCAGGATACTCACTTGACAGATGAGAAAACTTAGATTCGAAGGGAATAATTAGCTCAATTCATACAACTAGTCAATGATGAAGACATACTTTTAACCTCACATCTACATGACTCCAAAACTTGTGCTGTTCTCATTACTGTTGTAGGATAGGCTGGAAATGAATTTGAAAGGAAAAAGAGATGACCAAGTTCCTGGGCAAAAACTATGTTCGACATTAGCAAGATAATTCTAGATGATGGATTCACTCCTACCTTTGAGGAGGACTTCTGAGAGTACAGCCTGATCTTGTCTTACCTCCCTGAATGCTCTATTCTAAGACACAGACTCAAGGCAGGCACCCAGGAGAGTGGGTACTTTTGATGATATTGGCAAGATATCAACAATCTTGAAGGCCCTGACCGCACGTCTATGGACAGTAATATCTCCTAGGACTTCATGGTACATTTGGGCAAGTTACCTTTGGGTACCTCAAACAGCAGAATAGTGAGAACCAGAAACAGCTTCATATTTACAGACTCCCCAAGAGAAATGGGCAGCAAGATTTCTTTGTCCAGTGGTCTGTGTCACAGAGAGTCTTTCAAGATGAGACAGAGTTCTGGATGCTCTCAATATTCTGAGCTCTCATTTTAATCCACATGCACGAGAAGGAAATCCAAGGCCACTCCCACCTTCATTCCCACATATGGAGTTCACGGTCACAGAATGTTCCATCACATCACACCTACTCTTCCTTCCTCAGAATGTGAGCTCCCAGAGAGTAGGAACAATGACTTCTCCACCTGGTCCATCAGCCCATTTTGGTCAAGGTTGATCGATCATATGTCCTGTTTTGCGTGGGATGGTCCTAGTTTATTCCCATTTTTCCAATGTCCCATCCAGCTAGTGCCACCTTTCATTCACAAAAGTAATCTGTTTGGAAAAGTAATTAAATCATTAACTAATCAAGGTAGACACATGACAATATCTAGTATTAATCGTTTTTTTTTTAAGATTTTTTTTTTCTTTTTGTCTCCCAAAGCCCCCCGGGACATAGTTGTGTATTTTTCAGTTGTGGGTCCTTCCAGTTGTGGCATGTGGGACGCCACCTCTGCATGGCTTGATGAGCGGTGCCATGTCCGCGCCCAGGATTCGAACTGGCGGAACCTTGGGCCACCAAAGCAGAGCACGAAGACTTAACCACTCTGCTACGGGGCCCACCCCACCACTATTAATCTTTTTAATGTATGAAACTTTCAGAAAATCATCTAGGAGTAAGATTGCTCTTAGGTTTGGCTAGATAAACTGATATTATTTCAGAGTTTCCCATTAAGTCTTACTCATCCAGTACTGCTCAGTTCTATAACCGAAGTCCTTCAAAAGATCAAATTTCTTTAGCACAGTGTTCAGTTCATTACGAACTGGTCCCTGCTTACCTCTCCCAGGGCATTTTATGGAATCACTATGTTCCTGACAAGTTAGTGTAGGTGCCTCTACCCAACTTGTTACCTTCATAACCTATATCTTTGCACGTATAAATCCCTCTTCACGAATTATATTACACTCCACCATCCCATCCACCTAACTGGTCCTCTATTGAGCTCCTAATTTTTCTTCAAAATCAAGTTCAGTTGTCTCCACATCTCTGAAAGTTTTCGTGACCCTTCTTTGTGCCACCTCTGCACCTTGTACATATTTTTGTTGGTGGTCACACCACGTCATGTTCCAATTATTTGTTTGTCTGCAATAATCTATGAGCCCCTCAAGGGGGCCTTGTTCAATCTGGAGTTCTCAATGCACAGCACAAAACGCATGCCATGTCCTTGGTATACAATTATGGAATGAATGATTGCAAATTACTAAACAATTGTTGCTAAATAAAATACCCCAAGACAGTAATAAAGTTAATCAAGACATCTCCTAAAGAGTGCTGTTTACCTCATTTTACAGTTTCTGGACACAAGAACCTTGAATTTATAGTAATTAAGGCCCATCCAAAACTCTTTCAGTGACAATACCTGGAAGAATTTTGGAATTTGTGAAGGCCATATAAATATTTGTTGATGATGATTAAACTAGTATCACAACATAGGGTTAGGGTTAAAGTTAGGGTTAAGAATGAGTATTATGTGTGGTTTTTTTGTGTTGTTTTTTTTTTTTGAAGATTTTATTTTTTTCCTTTTTCTCCCCAAAGCCCCCCAGTACATAGTTGTATATTCTTCGTTGTGGGTCCTTCTAGTTGTGGCATGTGGGACGCTGCCTCAGCGTGGTTTGACAAGCAGTGCCATGTCCGCGCCCAAGATTTGAACCAACGAAACACTGGGCCACCTGCAGCAGAGCGCGCGAACTTAACCACTCGGCCACGGGGCCAGCCCCCTTGTGTGTGTTTTTTTGTTGTTGAGTTGTATGAGCTCTTTATATACTTTAGAGATCAACCCCTTGTCTGATAAATGATTTACAAATATTTTCTCCCAGTTGGTGAGTTGTCTTTCCGTTTTGTTCACGGTTTCCTTTGCTTTGCAGAAGATTTTTAGTCTGATGTAGCCCCACTTGTTAATGCTTTCTTTGTTTCCCTTACCTGATTAGATATGGTATTTGGAAAGATGTGGCTAAGACCAGTGTCAAGGAGTGTACTGCCTAGATTTTCTCCCAGGGGTTTTATGGTTTCAGGTCTTGCATTCAAATCTTTAATCCATTTAGAGTTAATTTTTGTGTATGGCACCATAAAAAAAGACAAAATCATACTGTTTGCAAGAACATGGACAGACCTCGAGGGTATGATATTAAGCGAAATAAGCCAGACAGAGAAAGACAAATGCTGCATGATTTCACTCATACGTAGAAGATAACAATTACATAAATAAAGAGGACAGATTAGTGGCTATTTGGGGGAGTGGGCGAAAGGGATAAAGGGGCACATATTTATGATGATGGATGAAAATTGGACTACTAGGGGTGAGCACAATGAAGTATACTCAGGAATTGATAAACAATAATGTACACCCAAAATTACACAATGTCATAAACCATTGTAATCCCAATAAAATTACTTGGAAAAAAAAAGAATGAGTACTGTGTATAGCTTATTATGTTTACCAGTAACCGGAGTGAACTAAGTTTGTCGAGAAGAAGGGAGTGTCAAGTGCTGCTGACATATCAAGATGAGGAATATGAACTAACCGGTGGCTCCACCAGACTGACACTAGTCCATCCAGCGTCCCACTTGGTCTCAGCTCATTTCTCCGCTCCAGTACCTCTTAATGTGTGCCTACCATATGAAAAACGCATTTCATATTCATTACTTCATTTAATCTTTACAAGAACACTGTAAAGAAGAAATTAATACCTCTGTTTTTCAAATTGGAAAATCGCAATTTAGGGAATTGATAATGTGCCTATTGTCACATGACTAGTAAGGAATGAACTAGCATCAACACAGGTCTGCGTGAGCCTTAAAGTAAAGACCTTCACCCTTATGCAAACTGCCTCTCCGGCTGCCTCTTTTGCGTCAATTTTTGGGAGATTGAAAACAAAACATTCAAATATGCAACGCTGCTTTGTTCACAAAATGTATTGGTCACACACTTGGCAGAACATCCTCCCCGCTACCCACCTTCTTATATCCTCCTCACCACTCAGGAAGCAGCCCATATTGAAAGAGCAGCCTGGATTGAGAGAATTCATATTTCTGACTTTTACAGATAACATTATTACATCCTGGAAGTAATATCGCCTGCCTCCTTCAATAGGTTCTTAAGTCTTTTTGTTTTTCTGTTCATTTGTGTCAACTCTTTCCTGTCAGATAGCCTTTGTGCAATCTTGGCTGGGCACAGGAAGCACATAATCTTCTCATTTTCAAAGCCCTCTGTGACCGTGCAAAAGTTTTCCCTTTGAGTAGGCTAGGATGGGTAATGAAATGTTGTTTTTCAGTTGTGGTCAGTTGAAAAAAAATCACCCATCAACATTTGTTACTGCACCTCCCACTGTGATCCACAGTAGTACAAATTGCTTTTAATATCTTACTTATAAATGATCTTTAAATGGCTTTCATTTCTTAGAAATATTCTCTGAAATCTACTTAAAAGGTTATCTTTCCAAACTTTTAGACAGGCCAAATCCAGGCAAGAAATAGGATTACTAATTCCCTCTTATAAAGACTGAGGGAGTCAAGGCAAGATTCTTTTGCTGATCTTTGTTTAGGAGAAGGAAGCCAAATTAACATTTCATGCTAGAAAAATCAGACACACAGATAAACAATAAGAAGGAAAAAAAACCGCCTTTCTCTGTTAACATTGTGGTGTTTAGCCTTCAAAATATTCTGCTCCAAAAGTAATTTATTTTAACAATTGGGTAAGAGATAAGAAGATGTAAAATGAGCTTGCTTGCTTTTCATCAACTCAGTGTCAAATAAAGTCTGCTAGTCGACACTCTCTGAGCACACACACACTCATACACACACGAAGTCTACATTGATCCCTCCAATTCAAGAAAAAAGCCTGTTGGCAAAACAGACATACACTGATGCAGAGGAATCCCGTATTAGCTGCCTTTACTAAGCTACCTTTACGCCTAAATATATATCACCAGATAGTTTCAGGAAAATAAACAATTTCAAAGAGGAGAACTTAAATGAGCAATAAGAATAAATGACCTCAAAAGAAATAAAGCTAATACTGAGGAGAGAAAAGAATTGCTAAAAATGATGAGTGACAGATTTGACTATATAAAATGCATAACATCTTCATAACAAAATGCGTGCAGGAGAAGGTGCAAGCCAGTGTAAGATTAAAAGACAATTAGAGGGGCCGGCCCAGTGGTGTAGCGGTTAACTTAGAGTGCTCTGCTTTGGCGGTCCACTGGTTTCGCTGGTTCGGATCACGGATATGTACCTACGTACTGCTTACCAAGCCATGCTGTGGCAGGCATCCCACATATAAAATAGAGGAAGATGGGCACAGATGTTAGCTCAGGGCCAATCTTCCTCAACAAAAAGAGGAGGGTTGGCAGCAGATGTTAGCTCAGGGCTAATCTTCCTCAAAAACAACAAAAAAAGAGAGAATTAGGAGCCAGCCTGGTGGTGTAGTGGTTAAGTTCACGCACTCCGCTTCAATGGCCTGGGGTTCATGGGTTCGGATCCCGGGTGCAGACCTACACACTGCTCATCAAGTCATGCTTGGCAGCGTCCGACATACAAAGTAGAAGAAAACTGGCACAGATGTTAGCTCAGTGACAAGCTTCCTCAAGCAAAAATAGGAAGATTTGTCAACAGATGTTAACTCAGGGCCAATCTTCCTCACCCTGCCAAAAAAAAAGATAATCAAAGTAGAGTAAAATTTGTAAATGCATTATATACCTTAAAAGGAGTAATATCCATAACATATAAAGAATGTTTGCAAATCAATAAGAAAATGATAAATGACCTTGAAGAAAATAGGCGAACAAGACAGTAACAAAACATGTAAATATCTCTTTCAGAAGGTTGATATAAATTCAGAAATATAATATTCCTTTTAAGAGAATCTGCTTTTAATCCATAAATTGTCTCACAAAATGGATTTATTAGGTTAAGATTGAAGGACCCAATTAGAGTTGCAATTTGCTATATACATTACTGTTCCTTCTCATTCCACAGGGTTCCTGAGACCCAAGTATACTAAGAATGCATCTTATATTTTATGAAATGCACATTTGGACTTCTATTTTTCAGTTTGGCAAAAATTGTACAACATTACATAAAAGCATAAAAGTGTCTAGGGTGATAATTAATATTGGCTCACAAATCATTTTTTCTTAAACACTAACGATGTAAATTAAGTAGCTTTAAGTGTGCCATTTGACTCTTGCTCTCCTTCTCCTTTTTTTGTGCAGAGCTATTAAAAGAGTAAAGTATTTGAAATAAACGTCATTGTTCTGTCTATTTGCTGCAATGTGCTTCAGATCATTTTATAAAATCAAAATGAATCTGAAGTTTTATTTGCTTTTGTTATTTTTTGGTAGTTAAATAATACCATGATAAGTGGACCTATAATAGAAGAGGTAGCCGCTGTGGCCTCGATGCAGCATTCTATAGCATGCCAAAATGAGCATTTTCTCCAGATGAGATGTGTGTGTGTGTGTGTGCATGTGCGCATGTGTGCACATGCACATCTGTGTGTATAGGGCTGCCCATATCTGCCTGATACTTCCAGTCTTTTGTTGATGCAAATTGCCAGAGGTCAGTAGTACACAAGATAAAAGAGAAAAATCATATGTTTTTAATGAGAAATAAATGGTTAATTCACAGTTAGTGAATGTGGTTTCAGCAAATTGACCTTAGAGATCATCCGAACAGGTCTCCAGTAAGGACTGAAAAACTTAAAGTGATTTTTTTTGAAGTTAAGCTCAAAGAGTCTTGGGTGATTGACTCAGATTGACTCTGTTTCTGGTAGGAGTTAAAGAGAAAATTATGTATAGGTCCATGATGGTAGGCTGGTTGGTCTAAATATCCTAGTACTTTGGACTTTAGTTAAAGATAAATACGAAGAAACTAGACCTGTCAATCAACAAATGACATGCCAGATGCCTTCATGCTTCATCCTCTATATATCTAAACTCAAGTTGATCTCCGCGAAATATTTCTCTTCTCTCCCTTCAACAATAAAAAATTTACAACAGTAAAAGCAAATATGTTATAGGTACAATTTTAAGCCAGTTCTAAAGGTAGGAAAAACAAAGTGTCTTAATAATATTTATGGTAGGCAGAATAACGGGCCCCTAGAGATGTCCACATTCCGAACCCCAGAACCCATGAATATGCTATGTTACCTGGCAAGGGAGAGTCAAAGCTGTAGATGGAATTAGGGTAGCAAATCAGTGGACCTTAAAATAAAGAGATTATCTTGGGTTATCTGGGTGGGTCCAATGTAATAACAAGGATCATTGAAACGTGGAAGGAAGGGGTAGGGAGAGTCAGTGTCAGAGAAAGATTTGGCAGTGCTACATGGCTAGTTTTGAAGATGGAGAAAGGGGCCATGAGGCAAAGAAGTCAATCCTCTAGAAGCTGGAAAAGACAAGGGGAGATTGTCCCCTAGAACTGCCAAAGGGAACGCAGCCCTGCTGATACCTTGCTTTTAGCCCAGTGAGACCCATTCCGGACATATAACCTTCAGAAGTGTAAGATGGTAAATATGTGTTGTTTAAAGCTACTAATTTGTCACAATTTGTAACAGCAGCAATAGGAAACGAATACAATATTCAATCTCATGTCAAGATGTCAGCACTCCTTACAATGATCTGGAATCATTCCATGACGGGGCCAAGTGATGGTAATAAAGCCTATACTGTCAGAAAGGATGCACTTTGCCAACAAGCTTCCAAACCTGAACTGAGACTTTATTCACACAGCACGATTGGTGTCTTCTAGCCCAGAAAGCAAAACCTGTGATAACTCAGTTGGAGGAATTTTTCTCTGAGAGTTTCCCAAGGCTTTAAAATCTAAACCAGAGATATACTTCATGCTTTGATGGGACACCCCAGGCAAACTTACAGCCAGTTACCGAATGAGGAAAGCTTGAGTTCCCGAAGGACCCCTCACACAGCTTCAGATGTTCTGAAAACTGAAGAAAAAATTTTTTTCTATCAAAATAATTTTGGTGTAAAAATGTTATTTTGAAAGCCCATCTATTGAGAGAAAACTAGGTATGTAAGTAAAGGCTCAGCAGAATACCTGTTACTCTTGATTATTTTAGATATAAAACAATAGTTACAGATAACTATAAAATTTTTGGAGCAATAAAATTGAAATATCTCAGAAAGTAAGGATAAATTTTCGGGTTAGTCAAAAGTGTGTTCCTAATCCATTCCCTTCAGATCAAGGGAATGGTCTTAATTCATTCCCTTCATATCAGACCAAGAGGCATAAGAAGATATTAGGCATATTTTTTCCAGTTGGAACACAACACTCACTATTCTGCAGCCCTTGCAACACCCATTGCAGTCAGGCTTCTCTCCTTTCTTCAACCACAAACCCTTTAAATCGCTAGCCCGTTTTCATTGTCGAATGGTTCCATTCAAGCGTCAAATTCAGGTATTCTGGATTTCAAGTACCACCTAGTGGCCGAAGCAAATCCTCTTACTAGCTGTTCAAATATTTCAAATTCTACAATGTCAAGATGACTCCCTGGGAATAATGACCATCACACTTCTGTAATTGTTCTGTGTGGCCCATGGACATCCAGAGATTTCAAAATATTAACAACAGAATTCTCTAAGATCAGGGAAAACCTTAAAAAATTCAAAAAGAACTAGAGACTATTATAGTTTTTACCCTGTGTAGGCAAATCTCAACAAATTTATGTACACAATAGTATCTTATGAAATTGAGAATCACTTCAATAGAGAGACAAATTGTCCCCACCACGCCCCTAGCACACCCATGTCAAACAGATGCTATGTTACAGAAAGCTCTAAATTCACTGGTCCTGGAGTGAATTTTAGTTTAAACAAGCCAGTGTAAACAAACAAACAAAAAAACAACAACAACACTTTGGGACAATTGGAGATATTTGAAAATGGAGTGAGTAGTCAATGCTATTAAGGAAATTTTATCAATTTTGCTAAGTGTGATGGTATTATGTTGGGTATGTTGGAAAACACTCTTGTTTTTCAAAAATGCTTACTGGGACATGTAAGAATGGAATATCATAATGTTTGTAATTTACCTTAAAATATTTCAGCAAAAAATAATGAGGCAAGTTCCAAAATGAAGGGGAAAAAAAGAAAGAAAATATTCCAAACAACTGAACACTTTTTGAAATATTGGGCCACCATTTATTAAGAATGTTGTTCTTTCACTGAAATCTTACCTGTCACAGCTGTAGAAGTGTTATAAATAACGGAATATTTATTGGGTGCCGTCTATGTACCACAAGCTATGAGACATTTTCCTTGAAGACAAGAAATACATATCTGAGGTCAAATAAACAAAGCAGCTTAAAATTAACAACAAAAAGAATATACTCTAAAAGGACTGATTAGGGGAAAGTTAATAAATGAAAATAAAATAGAGAAGAAAGCTAACCTGATTGTACAATAATGTAAGTCTTTTAGAAAACAGACATTGAATACGCCTCTCAGAAAAGTCCTCATCCACTGAGTTCTGTTTGTTGTTGCTGCTGGTAGAGGTCGTGTTCTGTCTTTAAAAAAAAAAGGTCTTTGTTAAAGCATAATTGGCATACAATAAACTGCACTTGTTTAAAGAGTACAAATTTATAAGTATGGGATATGTATGTGTCTGTGAACCATCACCACAATCAAGGCAATGAACATATCCATCACCCAAAGAAGATCCCCTTGCCCCCATGTAATTCCTCTCTCCTGACCCTCCCCACCTCCCATCTCGTCGACCGCTGATCTTCTTCCTGTCATTCTAGATTAGTTTTAATTTTCCAGAATTTTATATAAATAGAATTGTGCAATATATACTCTTTTTTAGTAAGGTTTCTTTAACTCAGCATAAATATCTTTAGATTAATCCGTGTTGTGACATGTATCGATAATTCATTCCTTTTTATTACTAAGTAGTAAATTTATTTCTCCATTCATCTGTTTATGGACATTAGGGTCATTAGCAGTTTTTTATTATTATAAATTAAGCAGTGATAAACACAAATACTGCATAATTTCACTCATATGTGGAAGATAAATGAGCACATGGACAAGAGAAGAGAACAGTGGTTACCAGAGGAGAAGGAGGTTGGGGGGTGGGCAAAAAGAGTAAAGGGGCACATTTATATGGTGATGGAAAAAAGTTAGACTCCCAGTGGTGGGCATGATGCAATCTATACAGAAATTGATAAATAATAATGTATACCGGAAATTACACAATGTTATAAGCCTTTATTATTTCAATAAAATAATTGAAAATAAATTTTAAAAGTAAATAAAGACGTCAGTCATAGAAGGCCACATATCATATGATTCCATTTATATCAAATCTTCAGAACAGGCAAATCCATAAAGACAGAAGGTAGATTAGAGGTTGCCGAGGGATGGGGAGATGGGGGCTTTGGGGTGATGGCAAAGGGGTATGGGGTTTCTTTCTGGGGTAATAAAAATATTCTAAAATTAAAAATAAATAATTAAGCTGTGATAAGCATTCTTGTACACAGGGTTCCCCTTTTCTTGGGTAAATAACTAGGAATAGATTAGGTGGGGCAAAGGATAAGAGTTCGTTTAGTAGTTAAGAAACTGCCAAACTCTTTTTCCAAAGTGACTGTACCATTTTAGATCCCACCAGTAGTGTATGAGATTTTCAGTGGCTCTGTATCCTCACCAACACCTGGTGTGATCAATCTTTTTAGTTTTAGACATTCCAGTGGGCATGTAGTAGTATCTCACTATGGTTGTAAGTTGCATTTCCCTGATGAGATTCTTTTCCTGTTTTATTTACCACTCAAATTCTTCTTTAGTGAAGTGTCTATTCAGATCCTTTGCCCATTTTATAATTGTCTTATTTTTAATCATTATTTAGAGTTCTCTTACAGATAAAAATACTATTTGAGAGTTCTTTATATATTTTGGCTACAAGTCTTATCAGATTTGTGATTTGCAAATATTTTTCTCCCAGTCTATTGCTTGTCTTCTCATTCTCTTACAAGTATCTTTCAAAGAGGAGGCTTTTTATGTTAAGTCCAGTTGATAATTGTTTTCTTTTATAGGTTATGCTTTGGGTGTTGTCTCTAAGAAATTTTTTCCTAACTCAAATTCACAAAGATTTTCTCCTATGTTTTCATCTAGAAGTTTTATAGTTTTAGGTTTTATATTTAGTTCAATGGTCCACTTAAAGTTAATTTTTATATATAGTATGAGGTACGAATAGAAGTTCTTTTTTACATATGAATATCCAATTGTTCCAGTACCATTTGTTAAAAATTCTATCTTTTTCTTCTAAATTGCCTGTCCACCTTTGTAAAAAATCAAATGACCATCTGTATCTGTGTGTATTTCTCAATGCTCTATTCCATTCATATCACTGGGGATGTATACAATATATATAATCTGACATATATAATGGAGACTTCCACATAAATATGACACAATGAACACACACACTCTCATGCTTTCTCCTGGTTAGAAACAAAACTAAAAAGATAGTTTTTAAAAAGGATTTTCAAGGCACTAATTCTAAAGAAGGGAAAATCAAAAGAGAGGATTATAGTAGCAAATTTTTGGAAATAGAAAAGCAATTAGATAAACGGCAAGTGTTTGAGCAGACCACAGAATACTGAATCCTAAGCTGGCGATGGAAAAAGACAAGAATCAGTCAATTTACTAAATAAATCTCTGAAAGGCTCAGGAATTATCACAAATAACCTCCAGAAGTGGAGGTCAAGTGGCATTAAATAAGAGAAATTTTGTTAAAAGTCTAAGAAACATTCGCATCCCCAGATTCCCCACCACACTCAGCATAACCAAACACCGTCCTTCCTATGCCCCAATGAAAGACTAGTAGTGTGTTCCTTCCGAAGAGAAAAGTAAAAGGTCTCTGCACAGAGATGCCGCATTCCCCACTGAGGACAAGAGGCTTTACTGTAATCTGGAATTGAGGAAATATGTGCAGATTAGGTACTAAAGTTTAACACATTCTGCCCAAATCAGCCTGAAGAGTGCTGCTAGCCATCAGAGCATGCTAGGGAATCTGGCCAGCCCAAAAGGAAAGATGTAAGGATTACAAATTCAGGGGACTTCAACTAAATGACCTAGCCAGATCACGCTAAGGTAAACTCACAATTGACAATCCACATACAAACGCACAGAGGTTGCAAACATTTGTTGACTCCAATAAAAATAGGAAGTATTGAAGAAAAGAAAATAGTTTTTAAAAAATAGTTTACTACACTGCTCATCCAGGATTAAAATTCACATGTCATAATAATGTAAACGTTGAATATTGACTTGATCTAACCAAGATTATGATATAACTATTATGCAACCATGAAGGAATGAAAACAAAGTTTGTATGTATAGAGTGTAAGGGGAAATAGAGCTCAAAAAAATTCTAAAAAGTTATTCAGATAACTGCAAAAAAGCCAGAAAGAATAAAGACAGGAGCAAAATACAGAGGACAGAAATAGAAAACAGAAAGTAAAGTGGTAGTCTCAAATCCAACCATACCAATAATTGTACTAAATGTTAATGGATCAAACATTCCAATTATACAGTAAAATTTTCCAAATGGATTAAGAAAAAACTATATGCTGTATAAAGCAGACTTTCAATATAAAAACACACATGTTAAAAATAAAAAGATATGCCATGTCAACAGTAATTATATAAAGGTTGTAGTGGCTATATTAATTCTAGCCAGACTGACCAAGAAAAATGATGTAAATATCAAAGTACCTGTTTAAGGTAAGATTTGCATCACTACAGACCTTTCAGACACTAAAAGTTTAGTAAGAGAATATTCCAAACAATTTTGCACCAAAATTTTTGACAACCTAAATGAAATGGGCAAGTTTCTTGAAAGACGCAAATTACCTATCTGACCCAAGAAGAACAGAAATTTTAAACAGCACTATATTAATTGAAGAAATTGAATCCACAATTTAAGACCTCCCCACAAAGACTCCCAGGCCTAGATGCATTCGTTGGTGAATTGTATCAAGAAGTAATCATCGCAATTCTACAGTAACCCTTTCAGAAAACAGAGGAAGGGACATTTCCCAACTCACCCTTCAAGACCAGTATTACCCTGAATCCAAAAACAGGCAAAGACATCACAAGAAAAGAGAACTATGGGTCAATATCCCTCATGAAATAAATTCAAAAATGGGTAACAAAATATGAGCAAATTGAATTCAACAATGAATAGAAAAAATAATGGATCTTGACAAAGTGGTCTTTATGCCCAGAATACAAAGTTGATGTAACATCAGAAAGTGAATCAACATATTTCACCACATTAACAGAATAAAGGAGAAAAACATATGAGCGTTTCAATAGATGCAAGACAAGGATTTAACAAAATTTAAAACCTTTTCAAGATTAAAAAAAAAAATCTCAGCTAACTAGAAAAGATGGTAACTTCAATATGTTAACGGAATCTACAAAAATCCCACGGATAACATCAGATTCAGTGTAAAATGCTCACTCTTTTCTACCTTAATTAGGAACAAGTGGCAAGATGTTCACTATTATCACTTTTACTTAACATTGTACTGGAGGTCTTAGCCAGTTTAAAAAAAGGCAAGAAAAAGGAATAAAATGCATGCCTATGGGAAAGGAAGATTCAAAACTCTCCCTACTTGCGGACGACATGATCATGTATGTAGAAAACCCTAAAGAATCCATGAAAAAGCTATTATATCTAATGAATGAATTTAGTAAGTTTTTCAATAAAAGTATACAAAAATAAATATTTCTATATTTTAGCAAAACTTACAAAATAAAACTTTTTAAAAACACTCTATTCATAATGGCATTAAAAATGAAATATTTATGGTAGTCAACCAAGATGGTGACATAGAAGGCTCCTGAACTGCCCTTCTCCCACAGACACACCAAATGTACAGCTATATACAGAGCAATTATCTCTGAAAGAAATCTATAAACTAGTTGAGCAACTCCTATATACGGGGAAAATGAGTAATACCCACATCTCACATTTGCCACATTTCAAATGAGGCAAATGAAAATACCCACATCAAAACAAGGAGAAAAGGCTAAGACACACTCTTGCCGTGAAGCCCACCCCCAGCACAGTGTCATACATTTAGGTAGGAATGCCCAGCTTCCAGCTTCTCCTTAAAGAGCAAAGAGTTTGGACCCCACATTTAGTGCCCCAACCTTTAAGATTCTAACTCTAGAGACAGGCCTTCCAAAAGCACCTAGTGCTGAAAGCTAACAAGGCTTGCATCCATGAGACCCACAGGAGTATAGCAAACAAAGAGGCGATTGTTACAGGCATGCTGTGCTGCTGCTATGCCCCCAGGGGTCAGGACAGACGGAGCAGGTGAAAAGGCACAGGGGTACATAACTTACACCAGACAGAACAAACCTTAGGCCAAAGACTGTAACAAGACACAAAGAATGGTAAATGATAAAGAGGACAATTCATGAGGAAGATACAACAGTCATAAATACATGCACACCCAACACTGGAGTACCTAAATATATTAGGCAAATACTAACAGATCTGAAGGGTGAAATAAACAACAATATAATAATGGTAGGGGACTTCAATACCCCACTCTAAGCAATGTATAGATCATCCAGACAGAAAATCAACAGGTCCAAGAAAGGTTTGGTCTTGAACCAAATGGACCTAACACCCATATATAGAACATTCCATCCAACAGCACTAGAATACACACTCTTCTTAAGTGTACGTGGAACATTCTTCAGAACAGACCATATGATAGATAGGACACAAAACCAAGTCTTAGCAAATTTAAGCAGATTGAAATCACACCACGTGTTTTCCAACCACAATAGTATTAAATTAGAAATCAACAAGAGGAAAGCTGGAAAATCTACAAATAAGTGGAAATTAAACAATACATTCCTGAACAACCAATGAGTCAAAGAGGAAGTCAAAAGGGAAATCAAAAGATATCTCAAAACAAATGAAAATGAAAACACAACATATCAAATCCTATGGGATGCTGCAAAAGCAGTTCTGAGAGGGAAGTTTATAACAATAAGTGAACATTAAGAAAATAGAAAGATCTCAAAGAAATAAACTAACTTTACACATTAAGGAACTAGAAAAAGAAGACAACTCAGCCCAGGTCAGCAGAAGAAAGGAAATAACAAAGCTCAGAGCAGAAATAATTGAAATAGAGACCAGAAAACAATAGAAAAAAACAAAGAAACTAAGAGCTCATTTTTTGAAAAGATAAACAAAATTGGCAAATCTTTAGATAGACTAAGAAAAAAGAGAGACAACTCAAATAAATAAATTCAGAAATGAAAGAGGAGACATTACAACTGATACTACAAAAAAAACATAAGATCATATGAGACCATTATGAACAGTTATATGACAACAAATTGGATAATCTAGAAATGAATAAATTCCTAGAAACATACAATCTACCAAGACTAAATCAGGAAGAAATAGAAAATTTGAACAGAACAATAACGAGTAAAGAGACTGAATCAGTAATCAAAAGCTCCTAACACAGGGGCTGGCCCGGTGGGACAGCAGTTAAGTTTGCACGTTCCACTTCGGCAGCCTGGGGTTCACCAGTTCAGATCCCAGGTGCAGACATACACACTACTTGTCAAGCCATGCTGTGACAGACGTCCCATGTATAAAGTAGAGGAATATGGGCACGGATGTTAGCTCTGGGCCAGTCTTCCTCAGCAAAAAGAGGAGGATTGGCAGCAGATGTTAGCTCAGGGCTAATCTTCTTCTTCAAAAAGAAAACCTAACACAGAAAAGCCCAGGACCAGATGGCTTCACTGATGAATTCTACCAAACTTTTAAAGAAGAATTAATGCCAGGCTTCTCAAACTCTTCCAAAAAATTGAAGAAGAGGGAACACTTCCAAACTCATTTTACAAGTCCAGCACTACCCTGATACCAAAGCTAGATAAGGACACTACAAAAAAAGAAAACTATAGACCACTCTCCGTGATGGATATAGAAGCAAAATTCTCAACAAAATATTGGCCAACTGAAATCAAGAGGACATTAAAATGATTGTACACCATAACCAAGTGGGATTTATCCCCGGGATGCAACAATGGTTTGACATACACAAATCAATAAATGTCATTAATAGAATGAAAGATAAAAATTGTGATTGTCTCAACAGATGTAGAAAAAGCATTTGACAAAATTCATCATCTTTCATGATAAATCCCTCAACAAATCAGGTATAGAATTAACATACCTCAACATAACAAGGGCCATATACAGAAATCTGTTGTGTTTTGGGGCTGGCCTGGTGGTGTAGTAGTTAAGTTTGCGCACTCCACTTCAGCAGCCTGAGGTTTGCAGGTCTGGATCCCAGGCGCAGACCTAGCACCACTCATCATGCCACGCTGTGGCAGCATCCTACATAAAATAGAGGAAGATTGCCACAGATGTTAGCTCAGCAACAATCTTCCTCAAGCAAAAAGAGGAAGATTGGCAACAGATGTTAGCTCACAGCTAATCTTCCTCACCAAAAAAAAAAAAATCTGTTGTGTTTCCAGACACTAATAACAAACTATCAGAAACCCCATTTACTATTGCATCAAAAAGAATAAAATATCTAGGAATGAATTTAACCAGGGAGGTGAAAGACACATATATTGAAAAGTATAAGACACTGGTGAAAGAAACAGAAGAAGATACAAATAAATGGAAAGATCTCCTGTGCTCATGGATTGGAACAATTAATGTCCATACTACCCAAAGACATCTACAGATTCAATGCAATCCCTATCAAAATTTCAACAGCATTTTTCACAGAAATAAAACAAACCATCCTAAAAATATATGGAGCCACAAAAGCCCCCAAATAGCTGAACAAAGTAAGAAAGAGAACAAGCTGGAGGCATCACACTTACTGATTTCAAACTATACAATAAAGCCATAGTACTTTTAAAAGCATGGTACTAGCATAAAAATAGACACATAGACCAATGGAACGGAACAGAGAAATAAACTCCTGCGTTTATGGTCAACCAACATTCAACAATGGAGTCAAGAGAACCCAAGGGGGAAAGGATAGTCTCTTCAACAAATGGTATTGGGAAAAATGGATAAACACATGCGGAAAAATGAAATTGGACCCCTATCTTACACCACTCACAAAAATGAACTCAAAATGGATTAAAGACTTAAACATAAAACCTGATACAGTAAAACTCCTAGAAAAAAACATAGAGAAGAAGCTCCTGGACCTTGGTCTTGGCAATGATTTTTTTTTTTTTTAAAGATTTTATTTTTTCCTTTTTCTCCCCAAAGCCCCCCGGTACATAGTTGTATATTCTTCGTTGTGGGTCCTTCTAGTTGTGGCATGTGAGACGCTGCCTCAGCGTGGTCTGATGAGCAGTGCCATGTCCGCGCCCAGGATTCGAACCAACGAAACACTGGGCCGCCTGCAGCGGAGCGCACGAACTTAACCACTCAGCCACGGGGCCAGCCCCTTGGCAATGATTTTTTAGATATGACACCAAAAGCACAAACAACAAAAGTGAAAAATGAACATGCGGGACTACATCAGACTAAAAAACTCCTGAATAGCAAAACTAACAATCAACAAAATGAAAAGACAACCTCCAGAATGAGAGAATATATTTGCAAACTATATATCAGATAAAAGGTTAATATCCAAAATATATGAAGAATTCATGCAACTCAACAACAAAAAAAATCTGATTTAAAAATGCACAGACGAAATAAAGAGACATTGCTAAAGAAGATATACAAACGGCCAACAGGTACATGAGAAGATGCTCAACATCACTAATTATCAGAGAAATGCAAAACAAAACCACAATGAGATGTCACCTCACACCTGTTAGAATGGCTATCATCAAAAAGACAAGAGGTAACAAGCATTGGTGAAAATTTGGAGAAAAAGAAATCCCTGTATACTGTTGGCAGGAATGCAAATTGGTTCAGTCACTGTGGAAAACAGAATGGAAGTCCCACTTCTGGGTATATATCCAAAGGAAATGAAAATAGGATATCAGAGAGATGTACGCACTCACATGTTTGCAGCATTATTCACAATAGCAAAGATGTGGAAACAAACCTAAGTATCCATCAATGGATGAATGGATAAAGAAGATGTGTTAATGTGTATATTACAATGGAATATCATCCAGTCATGAGAAAGAAGGAAATCCTGCCATTTGCAACCACCTGGATGGAACTTGAGGGCCTTATGCTGAGTGACATAAGTCAGATAGAGAAAGACAAACACTATACGATATCACTCATATGTGGAATCTAAAAGAGCCAAATTCATAAAAACAGAGAGTTGAATGGTGGTTGCCAGGGGCTGGGGTGTGGGGTAATTGGGGAGATGTTGTTTAAGGATACAAACACGCAACCAGTAGTAGATAAATAAGTCCTGGCGATCTGAAGCACACTATAGTGGATATAGACAACCATACTGTATTATATACTTCAAAATTGCTAAGAGACTAGGTCTTAAATGTTCTCACCATAAAAAAGAAATGTGATGTGATGTGTTTGCTAACACTGCAATGATAATCATATCACAATATACAAATGTATCAAATCAACATGTTGTTACCCTAAACTTACACAATACCAATTGTATCTTGACAAAAGATAATCTTTAAATGTACTGTGTTTGTGTTTCTAAAGGACTTAAAAGATGCATAGAAGTCTATACAACCAACTTTCAACTTTAGTTTCTTCTGGAGAGGCGGATGAGAGAGGTTTCAGGGCTAAGGGAACCAGATTTCTGGTCTGTAAATCAATGAGAACTCAAATTCACTACCTTGCGGGATGACCCTTTGATAATTCTGTTTTCTTTCTTCAGCCTCAGTCTGCCCAGCTATAGCATGTAAATGTTGGACCAGATGTCCACCCAGATCCTGTATTCTAAGCTGTGAGTTCAGCTTAGCCCAAGGATGAAAATTCTCTTTTGTCGTTTAGGTGAGACTCACTCTATAATTTTGGGGTGCATGAGATAATCGAGGCAGGGGGCAGATAGTGTCCCCACCATGTACACTAACAACTGAACTAGATGCCTAGAAGTTTCATCCTCAGCTTTGCCCTCTCTTGGCAACCCCCAAGCTCTCTCCACACACGCCCCACTCTCCATCTCCACCTTCTCCTCTTTGGTTGGTCCTTCATCACCTCCCGCCCATTCCTGCAGAGCTCTCTTCCCTGGCTTCCCTGCCACCAATCGTGCATTCCAACAACCAGAGTGATTCTTTTCTTGCATTGTTATATATAATCTATTTTGTTTTTAAAACGGCAAAGTACTATATGATTTTATATAAAAATTAAACTAATTAGAAGTATACAACTAGGAAGATGAGGGCCAAACACATTGCCCATGACACTTAGGAAAGTAAGATCTACAGTAAAGAGAAGACTGGGACTCATCCTACAAGAAAAGGGTAAACCTGTAAGACATCCTGGGACTCCTCCAGAGGGCGCTCTGATGTGGCATTTATGCCATTCTACTACCAAGTGCAAGAGTTTCTGTTGATCTATCCTAACAAGGAGTTAATTGTGATGAGCAGCAGCACAGGCATTGGGTTCACATTAGCCACATTGCAGAAGGACATTGCCAGAATCTCGCTTGTAGAGGCCACCGTCATATATATCAGTAAGCCTTACTACCTGGATCCACATCTCCCACTGTAAGGAGACCCTAACCCTGATCATTTAACAACTTCATACACCTGCTTTATGTTTCTCTCACAAGCAGATCAATGAAGTCCAGACCGTTGGTGCAAAAGTGTGGAAACACGACGAAGTCACAGCTCATTCTTAAAAGCCTATTCCCAGAAGTGACACCGATCACTTGACCTCACGTTCCATTGGTAAGAACAAATCACATGACCACACTTAGATGCAAGGGGAATGAGACATTGGCAACTGCTTCCCAGTGACAGTTATATACTATAGAAGGGGAGCATGCATTCGAGGGGAAAGTTGGTCATACCTGCCACAGGCGTAGCATTCTGAAAACAGAGAGGGATTTGAAAGGTGTTGGGCAGCTAAAACAAAGTGTCAAATGTCTATTACAGAAGGGAATAGGTACCAAAAGACATATAAGAGTAAACACTTTTTGTTGTTTCACAAATAACAGTCACCAAGAAAGAAAGCACAGCAATTTCTGTTGGACACATCTAAGCATTCGATAAGAAAAGACACATTTTGTACCAAAGTAATTCAACAGCCTAAATGAACGAGCAATTGCATGGCTAGGTAATCAGGACTCCAACTGATCTGAGATTACACAAAGTGCCAATGTAGATCGTATTGTACTGAAATGTTTTGTTTTTTTATATTTGCTATTACAATGCAAAAGCTCATCATTCATTGCCCCAAAATGAATAGAACTGTTACGTGTGTTCAACTCTTCATGCTGCTATGACATAGTTTTATAAATTAATCTACCTTGTTTCTGGCACTTACACATAGTTCTCTCCTCTGGGGAATTATAGGGGCATAGACTTTGCCCCCACCCACAATTATCTGTGCATATTCTCAGTAACGTGCATAAGGCATGACGCTCTGTCTTCGCTGGAGGATTAGGGGAAATCTCTCCCAAGGCTTTGCTCCCTGGACCATGGCAGAAGTCTGTGGAAATGAGTGGTTGCAGATCATGCTGTGCCTGCGGTGAGGGCTCATTAGTAGGACTAGGAGAGATAAGTCACAGGTACAAGGAGTTTGGAATCTGTCTGCCCAGACAGATGGGTTATTAGAGGCTATCTGAAGAGTTTATTGTCCTTTCCACACTGGACTAGCTTGATCACTAAAATCACCCTAGAGTCTTCCAACAAAGGAACTGACCTTGCCACTAAACTCTCCTTCTTTTGGTCTTTTATCTTCTAGTCCATTAATCTGCCTTTTCTAGGACTATTTCTTTATTCCTCATTTTGTTTCAGGGACGATAACCCTGCTAGGACTCTAACAATAGGGACAAGAGAACGGGAGGGAATAGAAGAAGAAGACAAGGTAGCATCGAGTGGAGGTGAGCTAACATTCTGTGAGCACCCACCATGTGCTGACTACTTCCACTTAAGTTATCCCACTTAAAACTCATAACATTTTGGGCCTGGTGTCATTGCCAGCATTTTCAAAAGTAGGAAACTGAGGCTCAGAGATACGAAATGACTTTCCCGAGGTCTCACTAGTGCATCAGCAGTGTAAGCTGAATTGAATGTATTCTGCCTAAGTCCACCTTCTATGATCACACACTTTTTGGTTCCCTCATTTTGCTATCACGGACCACTTTCTCTTTGAATTCATCAAGACCCACGCTCTCTTGATCCAGATATATTCCATCTGTCAATCACACTCTTCCTTCTTCACTTTTCTTTACCAGCCTCAGAGCCGTGACTCATCACTTCAGCTACTCTCTTGTCAACATCTTAAAAGCCCAAATGCTATTATTTTCTGCACTCATATATATGAAAAGAGTCCAAACCCAGATGCTTTGAAGTCTTTGCCTTCTCCACCAAAAAAAAAAAAAAAAAAAAAAGCAGGCTGATGAGAAATTCTGAAGAAAATCACACAAATGTGCAGATTAATGACATCTGAATTTGTTATTTCCCATCTTTACAGAGCCCCCAGCAGCAGCCATTTGATTCCTTGTATGCCTCAATCAACAGAAAGCTCAATGAAGATAACAGAAATATCTGGTTTTGCTCATTATTTTAAACCACTTGAATGTGAGCTGCAAGAGGTGACTACTTCCTCAGATGCACAGACTCCAATGCAAGGATATGAGGATCACAAAGAATGAGGGAAACATGACACCACTGAAGGAAACTAATAAAACTCCAATAACCGACACTAAAAAATGGAGATCTATGAACTGACTGACAAAGAACTCAGAATAATCCTCTTAAAGAAGTTTGGTGAACTACAAGAGAATGCAGACAACTAAGCAAAATTAGGAAAACAACAATTGAACAAAACGATAAGGTCAAAAAAGAAATAGAAATCTTTTTTTAACTAAAATCCTAGAGCTGAAGAATACCATAACTGACCAAAGGCATGATCCATGAAAGAAATAGTTGATAAGTTGGACTTTATTAAAACTGAAACTTCTACTCTGCAAAAGACAATGTCAGGAGAATGTGATGACAAGCCAGAGACTTGGGAGAAACTGTTATCCAAAATATACAAAGAACTCTTAAAACTCAACAATAAAAAAATAAACAACCTGAGTAAAAAATGGTCCAAAGACCTTTACAGACACTTCACTAAAGAAGATACACAGATGGCATATAAGCATGTGAAAAGATGCTACACATCATATGTCATCAGGGAAATGCAAATTAAAACAACAGCACATCTACTAGAATGGCCAAAATTCAAACACTGGCAACACCAAACACTGGCAAGGATGTGGAGCAACAGGAAATCTCATTCACTGCTGGTGGGAATTCCAAATGGTACAGCCAATTTGGAAGACAGCTTGGTGGTTTCTTACTAAACTAAAGATACTCTTACCATATTATCCAGCTATTGCACTCCTCAGTATTTACCTAAGGGAGCTGAGAACTTTATGTCCACACAAAAACCTGCATAGAGAAGTTTAAAGCAGCTTTATTCCTAATTGCCAAAATGTGGAAACAACCAAGATGCACTTCAGCAGGTAAATGGTTAACTTAACTGTAGTACAGCCAGACAATGGAATATTACTCGGTGCCAAGAAGAAATGAGCTATCAAACCATTAAAAGACATGAAGGAAATGTACATGCATATTACTAAGTGGAAAAAGTCAATCTCAAAAAGATATACGAACTGTATGATTACAACTATTGGACATTCACTAAAAGGAAAAACTACGGAAACAATAAAGAGATGAGTATTGCCAGGGATTGGGGGTGAGGGGATGGACGAATAGATGGAGGACAATGTATGTTTAGGGCAATGAAACTTCTATGACACCGTAAGTGTGGACCCATATCATAACACATTTGTCCAAACCCATAAAAAGAACAACACCAAGAAGGAACCATAATGTAAACTGCAGATTTCGAGTGATTATTATATGTCAATGTAGGTCCATCAATTGTAGCAAATGAACCACTCTAATGGAGTGTGTTGTTAATGGTGGAGGCTATGCACAGGCAGAGGCAGGGAGTATATGATAAATCTCTGTATCTTTCCCAATTTTGCTGTGAACCTAAAACTGCTTTTAAAAAATAAAGTCTTAGTAAAAATATACAATGTGTAAACTGAAAAATTCAATAGACAGCTTTGTCAGCAGACTTGATCAAGCAGAGGAAAGAATCAGTGGATTCAAAGATAGGTGATTTGAAATTATCTAGTCAGAGGAACAAACAGGAGAAAGAATAAAAAAGGATGAAGAAAGTCTATATGACTTACAAGAAACCATCAAGTGACAAAATATATGTATTATGGGAGTCCCAGAGAAGTAGAGAGAGAGAAAAAGGCAGAAAGCTTATTTAAAGAAATAATGGTTGAAAACTGCCCAAATTTGGGGAGACAAATGTACGTACAGATTCATGAAGCCCAAAGGTATTGAAATAGGTAGAACTCAAAAATCCACACCAAGACCGCTATAATTAAATTGTCGAAATTCAAAGAAAAAGAGAGAATTTTGAAAGCAGGAAGCAAAAAACAACTTAGCACACAAGAGAGCTCCCTTAAGACCATAAGCAGATTTCTCAACAAAAACATTGCAGGCCAAGAGAGAATGGGATGATGTATTTGAAATATTGAAAGAAAAAATTGCCAAGTAATAACAATATATTCAGTAAAACTATCCTTCAGAAATGAATAAGTGATGAAGACTTTCCCAAACAAACAAAAGCAGAGGCAATTTACCACCACTAGACCTGCCTTGCAAAAATAGCCAAAAGAAGTTCTTCATGCTGAAATGAAAGAAAACTAGTGAAAAATGTAAAAGAACATATGAATGTATAAAACTCACTGATAAAGGTAAATATATAGCTGAATTCTGGTATATTGCAATGGTGTTGTGTAAGTCACTTTTAACTCTACCATAAAAGTTAACAGACAAGCACATTAAAAATAACTATAACTACAATAATTAGTTAATGGATACACAATACAAAAATATGTGAATTATGACATTAATAACTTATTTTCTGTGTTTTTTTTTTTTTTTTTTTGAGGAAGATTAGCCCTGAGCTAACATCTGCTGCCAATCCTCCTCTTTTTCCTGAGGAAGACCGGCCCTGAGCTCATATCTGTGCTAACATCTTCCTCTACTTTACATGTGGGACGCCTACCACAGCATGGCTTTGCCAAGTGGTGCCATGTCTGCACCCAGGATCCCAACCAGTGAACCTAAGCTGCTGAAGCAAATGTATGAATTTAACCACTGCTCCACCAGGCCGGTCCCTAATAAACTTATTTTCTAAAGAGAAGAGAAGTAAAAGTACAAGGTTTTTGTATGCAATCAAAGTTAAGTTGCCATCACCTTAAAATAGGATGTTGTAATTATAAGATGTTTTATGTAAGCCACATGGAAATCACAAAGGAAAGGGCCATAGCATATGCACAAAACATAAAGAGAAAAGAATCAAAGGATACCACCACAAAAAGTCATTAAATCACAAAATAAGGCAACAAGAGAGGAAGGATGATTAAAAGGAACAAAAAAAATAAGAAAACAATTACCAAAACATCAAACTAAAAAGCTTCTATACAACACAGGAAACAATCAACAGAGTGAAGAAGCAACCTATGGAATATTTGTGAACCATGTATCCAATAGGAGATTAGTATCCAAAATATATGAGGAATTCTTACAACTCAATAGCAAACAAAACAATTAACTTGATTAAAAAATGAGCAAAGGACCTGAATAGAAATTTCTCCAAAGACATGCAAATGGCCAGCAGTTATATTAAAAGGTGCTCAACATCACTAATCATCAGGGAAATGCAAATCAAAACCACAATGAGATGTTACCTCACACCTGTTAGAATGTCTATTATCCCAAAAAAATTAAGTTAACAAGTGTTGGCAAGGATATGGAGAAATTTCAAACCCTTGTACACAGTTGTTGAGAATGTAAATTGGCTCAGTCACTATGGAAAACAGTATGGAAGTTCCTGAAACCATTAAAAATAAAACTACCATATGATCCAGCAATTCCGTTTCTGGGTATATATCCAAAGGAAATGAAATCACTATCCCAAAGGAATATCTGCATTTATATTCATTGAAATATTATTCACAAGACTTAAAGCAGGAGTAACCTAAATGTCCATTGATGGATGAATGGATAAAGAAAATGTAGTATTTATATATAATGAAATATTATTCAGCCTTAATAAAAAAAGGAAATCCTGCCATTCGCAACAACATGGGTGAATCTGGAGAATGCTATGCTAAGTGAAATAAGCCAGACACAGAAGAATAATTGCTACATAACTTTACTTAAGGAATCTAAAATAGTCAGACTCGCAGGAGCAGAGAGTAGAACTGTCGTTCCCAGGGGCTGGGGGAAGGGGAAGTGGGGAGAAGTTGGTCAAAGGGTACAAAGTTTCAGTTATGCAGCATGAATAGGTCCTTGAGATCTACTGTACAGCATAGTGCCTATAGTTAACAATACTGTATTGTATACTTAAAAATTTGCTGAAAGAATATATCTTATGTTAAGTGTCTTATCACTAAATAAATTAAGGAATAGAATAAAGGTACGAGGAAACTTTTGGAGGTGATATATATGTTTACAGTGTTGATTGTGGTGATGGTTTCATGGATGTAGACCTATCTCCAAGCTCATCAAATTGAACACATTAAATAGGTACAGCTTTTTGTATGTCAATCATAACTCAATAAAGTGGTTTTGTAAAAAAAAGGGAAATGCACCAGAGGGAAATGGAAATTCAATAATGAGGGAAGAGCAACAGAAATGGTAAATATTTTGATAAATATAATTTTTCCTCCTAAACGCTTTAAAATATGTACCATCGTGCATCATTTAATGACAGAGATATGTTCTGAGAAATGCTCTGTTAGGCAGTTTCATCATTGGGTGACATCGCAGAGTGTACCTACACGAACCAAACGGTGTAGGCTCCTACACACCTAGGCTATATGGTCCTAATCTTATGGGACCATCATCATATATACGGCCCACCGTTGACCAGAACTACCTTATGCTGCACAGGACTGTATGACAATTGAAAGCGATGGTTATAACATGTCTCATGGGGCTTTAACATCTGTAGATGTAATACACATGACAACATAAAGGGGGCAGTATAGAGGCACTTAGACAGCGGTGAGGCTTCTACATTCCACCTGAAATGATAAAACATTAATTCCACGTAGGTTATGAAAAAATAAGATTACATGTTGTAATCCCTAGAGAAATCACCAAAAAACTATATAGTCAAGAACTCAATTAGAAAATTTTAAAGGAATACTCAAAACATATTCCAATAATCCAAAAGAAGCAGAAAAGACGGAATAGGGAGAAGAAAAGCAGAGGGAACAAGCAGAACACAAGTAATAAAATGGTAGACCAAGATCCAAACATTCTAATAATTACAGGAAATGTAAATGGTTTAAACACACACATTAACAAGATGGATGGATTTTTTTTCATTCGACAATTAGTGACCCATAAAAGGGCCATGGCTTATTTTAATATTTTTTAAGCTGTGGTAAAATAGACATAACATAAAATTTACAATCTTACCCACTTCTAAGTGTGCAATTTAGGAGTATTAAGTACATTCACATTGTTGTGAATTCTTTTCATCTTGCAAATCTGGAACCCTTTAGCCATTAAAAAACAATTCCTCATTTTCCCTTCATCTCCCGGAAACCACACTTCTACTTTCTGTCTCTATGAATTTGACAGGTCTAGGTTCCTCATATAAGTGGAATCATACAGTATTTGTCTTTATTGTGACCTGCTTATTTTGTGTAGTACAATGTCCTCAAGTTTCACCAAGTTACTGCGCGTCAGAATGTCCTTCCTTTTACAATCTGCATAACATTCCATTGTACTTATACAGCACATTTTGTTTATCCATTCATCCATCACTGATGCTTAGGTTTCTTCCACCTTTTGACTATTATGAATAAAGCTGCTATGAATATTAGCATATAAATATCTCTTCTCAACCCTACTTTCAATTATTTTGGGGATAAACCCAGAAGTGGAATTGCTGGATCATACGGTAGTTCTATTTTTACTTTTTGAGCAACTGCACTATTTTACATTCCTGTCAGCAGTGCACAAGGGTTTCCAGTTCTCCACATCCTCACCAACTCTTGCTATTTTCTGGGTTTTTTTGATAGTAGCCATCTGTATTACTGTGACGTGGTATCTCTCTGTGGTTTTGATTTGTATTTCCCTAATGATGAATGATGTTGCATATAAATGGATTTTTTTAACTGTATGCTATTTACAAAAATACATACACCTTTGTTTTGGTAATATAAGTTGACTCAAAATAAAAGGATAGAAAAAGATACACCATGCAAACACCAATCAAAAGAAAGCTGGAGTGGCTATACTAGTAGACAAATTTGACTTCAGGTCATGGACTACTAGCAAGGAAAAAGATTGACTTATAAAACAATAATATTATTAATGTTTTGGGTTAAAAATGATACAACTGAAATACACAAAATCCATTATGAGTAAGTCAGGAGAGATGGAGTTATAATGTTCTAAGTCTTTGTAAGGAGAAGAAAGATACTAATTAAACTTAGATTTTGACAGGCGAGTATGTGTGATAAAATTTCTAAGTTAATCATTAAATGAATGGAAATAGAGTGTGTATTTTCCAAACAAGGGATGGGAACAAAAGTTAAAGGGCCAATATTCAATCAATCAAAAGAAAACAAGAAGGTTCCAGTTCAAGATGACAATGGAGGAGGATCCTGAACTCACCCCCTCCCACAGACACACGGAATCTATAGCTGTAACCGGAACAATTTCCTCTGAAAACAAAAACAAAAACTAGCGCAGGGACTCCTACACACTGGACAAACAAGAAAAAAAAAGGGTTCGACCCCAACTTTTAAGCACTGCGCCTAAGAGAGAAACCCCCAAAACATCTAGCTTTGAAAGCCAATGGACCTTGTGTCCATGAGACCCACAAGGTTACAACAAACGGAGAAACGTTTCTTAAAGGGCCCAGCACAGAGGCAGCTGACTGAAAAGCACCCAGACTTTCTTACATATCTAAAGCATCGGTCTAAGGAGCAGGCAACTAATTTAACACAACTAGAGGTCTACTCATATACTCTCCGAAGACTGAAGCCAGAGGCCACCATCATGGCACTCTCCCTCTGCCTCACTCCAGCTCACCAGCATAATTTTCGCAGCTGCTGCACAGGAGACACCTCTAGATTACCTGCCTCTGGTTTCCAGTGGGCCTTTCACTCACAAGTCCCATGGGACTGTAAGAAACAGAGAAAGACTTCCTAACTGGCTACCATCGCCAGGGGACAGCAGAGAGGCAACAGACTGAGGCACCCGGTCTTTCTTTGAAAGGGGCCTATTACCTTCTCTTCACAGCTGCAGACTGACGGGCAGGCTTCCAATTAAACACACAACTAAGGGACAACTGCAATTCTCGCCAGAGACATTGGAGGGCAAGCTCCCTTTGCACTCTCCCTCTGCCACAGTACAGAGTGCTTATATCACCCAGAGGGGGGTTTGTACACCTTCTCGTGCCCCAGTTTTTATGTCTCGTGCCCTGGTGTGTATGGCTGCACCCAGGGGACATCTCTGGATCACCTGGCTCTGGTAGTCAGTGGGACTTGTGTTGCTGGGCCCCATGGGACTGTAAAAAATGGAGAACCAGTTCTTGGCTGGCTATCACCCCCAGAGCACAGCACAGAGACAGTAGACTGAAACACTCCCCATTCTTTCTGTGAAAGAGGTTTATTTCCCATCTTGGAGCTTTGGTTTGAGGGGCAGTCTTCTGATTTGGCACACATCTGGGGGCCTACTGAGGTGCTCTCTGAAGATGGAGATTGGTGGGTGCAATATTTGCAGTCTCCGTCTGCCTCACTCCAAGTTGCTGGTAGCTCCCAGGGAAGGAGCTTGTACACTCATCTGGCCCCTCCCAATTTTTGTAGCTGCCATGCAGGGGACACCTCCTAATCACCTACCTCTGATGTCTAGTGGAGTTTGCACTTACAGAGCCTGTAGGACTGTTGTAAATGGAGAAACAGTTCTTAACCAGTTATGCCCCCTGGGGCACAGCACAATGACAGCAGACTGAAATGCACCCCTAATCTTTCCATGAATGAGGCCTATTAACTTATCTGCATAGCTGTGGCCTAATTAAACAGACATCTAGGGGATGACTGCAATCCTGTCCAGAGACCAGGGAGGCTGGCTGGTGCCACCTTCACACTCTCCCTCTACCCCACCCCAGGTCATCCACGTCTCCCACAAGGAGTTTGTGTATACACCTGGTGCCCCAGCTTGTGTCCCAAAGGACACATTCCTTGATAGCCTGCCTCTGGTAGCCAGTAGAGTTTATGTTCATGGGTTCAACGGGACAGTAGCAAAAACAGAAACCGTTCTAACCCCAGGGCTCTGTGCAGAGAGGGCACAGAGAAATGCCTATATCTCAGTCGTCCCCTGAAAGAGATATATTTCTTTACATACTTTAAAATCTGCTGCCTGAGGGTCTAGCTTCCAATCAGCCTGAATCTAGGTGCCGACTGAGATCCTTCCCTTTGGGCCATTGAGAGGTCTTGGCACACCCTCAACTAATGGGAGCTACTAAAATGAATTAGGTTACTTGGGCAATCACAAAGGTTTGAGAGACAACCAGAGCTAGGGTAGGGTTGAATGATAAGGTTCAGAGGTGTCCCCTGCAATGTTCATACAAGGTCACTCCTTCAAGACTGGGAAAGTTGGCTGTTTTATCTAATGTATAGAAACCAACACAAAATTGAGAAAAACGAAGAAATAGAGTAATATGTTCCAACAAATGAACAAGATAAAACCTCAGGAAAAGACCTTAATGAAATGGAGATAAATGATTTACTAGATAAATAAAAGTCATAAAGATGCTCACCAAGCTCAAGAGAAGAATGGATGGACAAAGTGAGAATTTCAACAAAGACATAGAAAATATAGGGAAGTACCAAATAGAAGTCAAGAGCTGAAGAATACAATAACTGAACTGAAAAATACAATAGAGAAGTTTAACATCAGACTAAATGAAGGGGAAGAAAGAAGCAGTCATCTCAAAGAAATGGAAACTAAGAGAAAGCTGGAGTAGCTATACTTATATCAGACAAAATAGACTTTACGACAAGACTCTAAGAAGAAACAAAGAAGATCATTATATAATGATAAAGGGGCAATCCAACAAGAGGATATAACATTTGTAAATTTTTATGCACTCAACGTAGGAGCACCTAAATAAATAAAGCAAATATTAGCAGACTAGAGGGAGAAATAGACTGCAATACAATAATAATAGGAGACTTTAATACCACATTTTCATCAATGAATAGATTATCCAGACATAAAATCAATAGGGAAACATTGAACTTAAACTACACATTAGACCAGATGGACTTAACAGACATATACAGAACATTCCATCCAAAAACACAGAATACACATTCTTCTCAATTTCATGTGGAACATTCTCTAGGATAGGTCATATGTTAGGTCACAAAACAAGTCTTAATAAATTTCAGAAGATTGAAATCGTATCAAGCATCTTTTCCAACCACAATGGTATGAAACTAGGAATCAGTTACAAGCTGAAACTGGAAAATTCACAAATATGTGGAGACTAAACAACATGCTACTGAACAACAATGAGTCAAAGAAGAAATCGAAAGAGAAATCAAAAAAATACCTTGAGACAAATCAAAATGGAAATACAACAAACCAAAACTTATGGGATGCAGCAGAAACAGTTCTAAGAGGAAAGTTCCTAGTGATAAATACCTACATCAAGAACCAAGAAGGATCTCAAATAAACAACCTAAGTTGACACCTCAAGGAACTAGAAAAAGAAGAACAAATTAAGCCCAAAGTTAGTAGAAGGAAGGAAATAACCAAGATCAGAGCAGAAATAAATGAAATAGAGACTTAAAAGACAATACAAAAGATTAATGACATTAAGAGCTGGTTTTTTGAAAAGACAAACAAAATAGACAAACCTTTAGCTAGACTCACCAAGAAACAAAGAGGATTTAAATAAAATCATAAATGAAAGGGGAGATGTTACAACTGATGCTACAGAAACACAAAGGATCATAAGAGACTGCTATGAACAGTTCCATGCCAACAAATTGAAAAACCTAGATAAAATGGATTAAGTCCTAGAAACACACAACTTACCAAGTAGGAATCATGAAGAAATTAAAAATCTGAACAGATTGATTATTAGTAAGGAGATTGAATCAGTAATCAAAAACCTCCCAACAAACAAAACTCCAAGACCAGAATGTTTCTCTGGTAAATTCTAACAAACATTCAAAGAATTAATACCAATCCTTCTCAAATTCCTCCAAAAAAGAGAAGAGGAGGGAACACTTCTAAACTCATTTCACAAGGCCAGCATTACCCTGATACCAAAACCAGGCAAGTACACCACAAAAAAAGAAAATTACAGGCCAATACCCCTGATGAACACAGATGCAAAAATCTCCAATAAAATTTTAGCAAACCAAATTCAATAATACATTAAAAGGATCATACACCACGATCAAGTGGAATTTATTCCAGAGAGGCAAGGATGGTTCAGCGTCCACAAATCAATGAATGTGATATACCACATTAACAAAATGAGGGATAAAAATCATATGATCATATCAATAGATGCAGAAAAAGCATTTGCCAAAATGCAACATCCATTTATGATACAAGTTCTCAACAAAGTAGATATAGAGGTAATTACCTCAAAAGGCCATATGTAACAAGCCCGCAGCTAGCATCATACTCAATGGTGAAAAGGTGAAAACTTTTCCTCTAAGATCAAGAATAAGACAAGGATGCCCACTCTTGCCACTTTTATTCCACATAGTATTGGAAGTCCTAGCAAGAGCAACTGGGCAAGAAAACGTAGTAAAGGCATCCATATCAGAAAAGAAGTAAAATTGTCACTATTTGCAGGTGATATGATATTACACATAGAAAACTCTAAAAATTCTTCAAAAAAACTGATAGAACTAATAAATGGGTTCAGTATAATTGTGGGATACAAAATTAATACACAAAAGATCTGTTGTGTTTCTAAACACTAATAATGAATTTTCAGAAAGAGAAATTAAGAAAAGAACCCCATTTACAATTTCATCAAGAAAAGTAAAATACCTAGGAGTAAATTTAACCGAGGAGGTGAAAGACGTGTACACTGAAAACTATAAGACATTGATGAAAGAAATTGAAGATGCGAATAAATGGAAAGATATCTCATGCTCATGAATTGGAAAAGTTGGTATTGTTAAAAACGTCCATACTACCCAAAGCAATCTACAGATTCAATACAATGTCTACCAAAATTCCAATGGCATTTTCACAAAAATAGAACAAATAATCCTAAAATTTGTTTGGAACCACGAAAGACCCCAAATAGGAAAGCAACCTTGAGAAAGAAGAACAAAGCTGGAGGTATCATACTCCCTGATTTCAAACTGTATTACAAAGCTATAATAATCAAAAGAGTATGGTATTGGCAGAAAAACAGACACATAGATCAGTGGGAGAGAAAGAATAGAGACTTCAGAAATAAAACCATGCATATATGGTCAATTAACTTACAACAAAGGAGCCAAGAATATACAATGGAGAAAGGACAGTCTCTTCAATTAATAGTGCTAGGAAAACTGGACAGCCACATTAAAAAAAAATGAAACTGGACCACTGTCTTACAACATACACAAAAATTAACACAAAATGGACTAAAGACTTGAATGTAAAACCTGAAATCATAAAATTTCTAGAAGAAAACATAGATGATAAGCTCCTTGACATAGGTCTTGGCAATGATTTTTTGGATTGTCAAATCCACTAAAAGCGAAGACAAGCAAATGGGACTACATCGAACTAAAAAGCTTCTGCACAGCAAAGGAAACCATCAACACAATGAAAAAACAACCTCCTGAATGCGAGAAAATATTTGCAAATCACATATATGATGAGGGGTTAATATCCAAAATATATAAAGAATTCATACAACTCAATAGCAAAAAAAACACAATGCAATTAAAAAATGGGCAGAGGATCTGAATAGACATTTTTCCAAGAAGAAAAATCATCTTCAAGTCATCTGTATAGATGGCCAACACGTACAAGAAAAGATGCTCAACATCACTAATCATCAGGGAAATGCAGATCAAAACCACGATGAGATATCACCTCACACCTGTTAGAATGGCTATTATCAAGAAAACAAGAGACAGTAAGTGTTGGCGAGGATGTGGAGAAAAGGGAACCCTTGTGCACTGTTGGTGGAAATGTAAATTGGTTCAGTCACTATGGAAACAGTATGGAGATTCCTCAAAAACTTAAAAATGGAACTTCCATATGATCCAACAATTCTACTTCCAAGTATATACAAATATTGAATCATTATGTTGTACACCTGAAACTAATATAGTGTTATATGTCAATTATATCCCAATCAAAAAAAAGTTAAAGATACGCCAAGAAGTGTCTCTCACAAACTCATTTGACAAACATATACCGAGCTCTTATGTTGATACAGTACCCATGCTGGCCATTGGAGACAGTACAAAAAAGACAATCTCTATCCTCCAGGAATACCTGGTTATAGCAATTTCTGCTCTTCTGATTCTCACACACCAAGTGCCTTAGGCATAATTAGACTGACCAATAGTCAAGCAAATATGTTACTCTTGCCCTGCTCCAACATTAAGAAGGAGAGATATAAAGGGCCTGCACTTTCTCTCGTAAACTGTGTCTTATATTTCGCCCCAGGATCAAGAGTAGGGAATTTGCTGCATAGAGGTTTTCAGGAAAGGCTGTTCTCAGACAGGATCGGAGAAAACACAACTGCTGTGAGTTTGGCTGCACTTCACTGCTCATGGCCTAAGGCCATGAAGAGGCCAATAAAGGCTGGAGCTCAAGAACCCCAACCCAGATCCAAGTCTTCCTCTCTGACCCCCAGCTATGAAGTTCCTTTTTCCTATCTTTGCCAGCCTCGTGCTTCAGTACCAGGTGAACACAGGTAAGGTGGCATCTGGGCTTAAGAGGGGTCGGTGTGAGGAAGCAGGGATTTGGCTGCCATGATGACGGGAACCCAAAGAAATGCTGAAAGATGAGATGCCCAAAGAGGTGGCTGAAGAGCTTACTCATTGCATGAGTCATGCACCATCCCCCACACATCCCCATTGGCCCCAACCCCAGACTGTCTGACGGGGATACACAGGGAGCTACAGAGAAAGCAGGGTGTTTTTTGCGTACTCAGAAACTATCCAACACATAAAACTGCCTTTCTGCCCTCTACATAGCTATCGTCTGGGACTCAGCCCAAGTCTGCTCCATTTTTGCTCTATTTCCGATTTAAACCATCTCTTGAAGCAAAAGTTCCTATAGTTCTCTACCTTGGTGTAATAAGGAGGAGGTCCTTACCTGCAGCCTCAAAAAAATATCCTCTTAGGATCCAGTAAACAGGTCTATGTTCTCCACTTCAGCTTTTTCAGATCTTCACAGAGCTTCATCCCTTCTCTCAGCCTGTCTCCTTGGAAACCTCCAAATTACCCCTAAGAGCATTTGGAACACATTGAGGCAAAAGATTGAACCAGAGGATTGGCCATTACTTTTGAAAAGAAGAGAGAAATATTGAGACTTATTTCAGAACACAAGAATCACCTGGCTATTTGAAATAACTGGCAATAGGTCAGGGAAGAGAAAGTCAAAGAGTCAATGATATTTCTAATGTTTTTATCTTGGGACCCTAGGAGAAGGGAGGTAACATAAGCAAGTATGGCTGTGTCATCTTGGGTAAAGTCACTTAGCCACCATGAGCCTCAAATTTCACCTGAGCATAGTGGGTTTAATCAACATAGCTGCTTGAAATACAAGAATTTTACTGTTTGGTCTTTGGTGAGAAACAGTGTTGAAATGTACGTGAGCATCAGGTGCTGCATAAATACCTTTTTATGGAAAATTCATTGAATTGTTAAGATGAATAAGGGAGAACTTTCTTGATCTGGAAAAAAAGGTGAGACATAGGGATGGAAAAGTCATCCAGCAGACGAAGATGAGGTAGTAAACTGAGCAGGGAATTCAGAGCTGTAGATAACAATGTGGGAGTTATCTCGACAGAGGTGAGGTTACAGCGATGATAACGAATAAGACCTCTGAGGGACAAAGTGTCCAGAGAGGCTGAAAATGATAGAACACCATGCCCCAGGAATGACAAGTCAAGCAGTTGTCAAGGAGGGCAAGGTCACGGACCGCTGGGTTTGGCAAGAAGCCAGCACTCCTGTCTTGGATTAGTTTTATGACAGATTTTACTCTTCTTGATATTTCCTAGGATCATGGGGAGAGAAAGCGGTACCCTACAAGTATCTAAGATGCTAAGTTGGAGGTCCAAAATCTTATCCTGAAGCAAATAATTGGGTTCCCATTTCTTTTTTCCTTTATGTGCCCTAGATTTTTAAAGTTACTCAGTGGGGGGAGGTTAGAGAGGAGATTTATTTTGGATTTCAGAGGTGCACAGAGACTCTCTTGGTTTGCTAGGTGCATTCATTAACTTCCTTAAACACTGTACTTAAAATTTAGCTTTAACAAAATTCCTTTTACTCTAGTCCTTTCCCTCCAGCAGTTTTAACATCATATCTAGTATGAGTCTTAGCCCAGTAGCTTTCTCTTTTCTTTGTGCAGAATACTTTGGCTTGAGAAGATGTTTAATGGGTTTGGGGAGATGCAAAGACCATTGTGCCACTAATGAAAGAGAGATACAGCAATGCAAGAATAAAAGATGTTGTATTGGACCAAAACTGGTTCAAGTGATAAAAAGTTACATGAAAAATGAACTGTCCCACATATTTGAAGAGAACTCCCAACAACTGCTAAAAACTACCAAGAGTTCTAGTGTTGTGATGCAAACAAAGCATCATATTTTATCTTCTCTGTCCAAAATCAAAAGCACCGGTTCTTTTGCCAAAATCAACACCATCACCATCCCAAGTGCCATCCCTGTGAACTCCACCACCATCAACCCCAAGATCACAGGAAAGATTACATACACTGCTACTTCTACCAAGAGTGACACCAAAGAAAGCAAAGATTCAGCCACTGACTCCCCACCAACAGCACCACCACCATAGAGACTGCCAGCACCATGACTAGAGTTGGAAGAAGCAGATGAGCAGGGATGTGGGTCTTTCCCTTAAAACACCAAGTTCCTCTCTCTCTTTGCTATCTATAAAATGAGACATAGAACTGTTTCCTCCAGCATCAGTAGTGGAATAAATACTGTTTAAGCACCTACAGTTTATATACTGTTATCATTTTCATGGGGGCCTCACAGAGGAGATAGAGCTGGAAAGGGATGGAATTTTAGGTTACATACCCAGAAGAAAGCGAGCACCAGGAACGGTGACTACAGCATTGAATTTGGCCCACGGAGGGCCCAGATTAGGCCTCTGTAACGGGATTTATGGTTTTCATATGGTGTGCTTTCCTTGGGACAATAGGAAGAAAATATCAGGAGACATATTTTCTTTTTTTCATATATTTTGGAGGAAAGGACCATATGCGAAATAGAATGTGGGGGAACCAAGTCTACCTTCTCCACAGAAGAACATAACCTAATTCATGGATCCATTTAAGATAAGAACATGAGGGAATGGGGAGACGGAGGAGGGTGCATGGGGGAAGGTGTAGGATTTCTATTCTGGGCCAAAGTGTTTCCAACAAGATTCCCGTTGGGACAGGAGGCAGCAGGTGGAGTGGTGCTTCCAATAGATACGGAATGCAGACCACAAACGCAAACCGTGTAGGTAATTCTGCATTTTATAGTAGCCACATTCAAAAAAGTAAAAAGAAATAGGTGGGATAAATATTAATACATTTTATTTAATGCAGTAAATCCAAAACATTATCATTTCAACATTATCAGTATAAAAATTGAGACATTCTGCATTCTTTTTTTGTACTGTCATTTTCTTTTTAGGAAGATTGGCCCTAAGCTAACATCTGTTGCCAATATTCTTCTTTTTTTTCCTCCCCAAAGCTCCAGTACATAGTTGTATATCCTAGTTGCAAGTGACTCTAGTTGCCCCATGTGGGATTCTGCCACAGCATGGCTTGATGAGCGGTGCCATGTCCGTGTCCAGGATCCGAACCGGTGAACCCCTGGCTGCTGAAGCAGAGCACGCTAACTTAACCACTCTGCCACAAGGCCAGCCCCTTGTACTAAGTCTTTAAAATTGCTATGTGTAATACTCTTACAATACATTTCAATTCATACGAGCCACATTTCAAGTGCTCAATAGTCCCATGCGGCTAGTGGTTACCACATTGGACGGCACTAGGTTAGAGAGTTTTGAGGGCACAGATAGCTATGAGACTGTTAGGCAAAGGAGATGATGCTAATCTAGAGACGCAGCCATATTTCTGAGAACTGTGATATACAGTTTAAGAGTATAGAAATTCAGGCCTGATGCTCCTAGGCTGGCATTCTGGTTCTGGCACTTTTTAGCTGTGTGGCCTTGAACAAATCATTTATCTATATGTGAGCATCCATTTATTCATTCATAAAATAAAGATGTAAATGTCGTATTATATCCCAGAATACACTTCCTTATATCCCAGGTCGCACTTCCTTTTATTGCCCAAGTTACAAGGGCATGAACCCCTATTCTAGTTTTTTAACATATTCCTCTCTGCTACATATCTCCCCCTTCAATTTAAAGCCCACTTTTCCTCAACCTACTGGTCCTTTACTACAGCGTCAGCCTAAGGAAGGCAAGGACTTTTCCCACAATGCCCCACAGTGATACTGAAGTGCAACTTTTTAAAATATAGTCCTCGAAGTTTTTGTACAACAGAAAAGAGTTGCCATACAAAGAATAACTTCAACTCCTGGTAGACACACGTTCCCTGAAGAACCTCAAGTACATCTTATGGGGATTAGATCCCCTCCCTGCTACAGCTGTTTGTCAAACTCTTGAAAGTGCAGCTTACCTGCCCACAGTTGGGGTGCTCTCTTCTCTGTCTACTCACAGAAAGAAGAGAAATTTCCTTTCTCGCCTAAGATTAAGGCCTTCTTTTGAGTTCTCATTTCCTATCGTAGAGCTCACCCATCTCTTCTCAGAGGAAATGATGCTGGGAAACACCGTTTTCCTTCAGGGGAACCTCACATTCACTGTAACAAATATGGGGCATCTCCAACATCTGTTTTCTCCTTTCACTACGGTGATAGAACCTTCCTAATGTCAGCCAGGCCCAAGGCCAGCAGAGTAAAAGCTACACTTCCCAGACAGAGCTGGCCGTTCTTCAAGGCAGCGAAGCCAGGACTGGCCACCCTGGCAATTATTCATTAATATTCACGGTGAAAACATCAGATTTTCCATTTTAAAGGCAAAAGGGGCCTTTTTCTAAGCCTTGGGAGCCCCGCAGTGACTGTAAGGTCTCCATTGGGATTCACCCGGCACATCTGCCACCCAGGGTCTACGAGGTTAGGATTCACCCTGGCACGACCAGTGCCACCCCCAAACCCTGCCACTCAGGGGCTGGTGTGACTCCGAATTTTTTAACTTCTCAGGGCCAATATTCAAACTCAGACTGACCAAATTAGAAGCCCATGAACATTCTACTAACTACCACTGCTTCTATAGAGCACTGCACAGTGAGTCACCCGTAAATAAGTAAATACACAAATAAACAAACAGCTCCCTACCTTGAACTATGTATGAAACTGAATCCTTCTTGCTTTTGACAGGTCGCGGGTTAATCCCACACATGATGTTGATATTGCTGCTTGTGTGGCTGGTGAGGAAAGAGGGTTCAAGGGCAAATCCTAACTTATTAGAAGACTTTCCCTTGACCATCCACATTACCCACAATGGTCCAATTTCCAGTCCAGAACTACTCTGAGAATATTATTTATGAACACGAATTGTCACTTGTAAAAACTGTGAAGTTAGAGACTATTATGAACATCTATAAATGAGGTTGGCCTGTAACTGACCTGAGAGTAGGGAGAGAAGGGCACTAAATAAAACTATAGATAAAAGTTGTGAGCCGGAGATAATTCCAGAAAAGATGTGGACTTTAATGAAGTAAAAGCCAACTGTCAGCAGCTGAGGCTCAGAAAGCAGGAAGGAGTGTGGAGGTCCTGGAGGCCGAGCGAGGCGCACGGCAGCTAGCACTGCTGGTCTCCGGCCTATACCCAACTGAGTGGACAAAAATTTGAGCAAGAAACAGCATCATTGCTGGCCTCCCTCTCCCTACTCATCTACTCAGACAGCCCTAGCAGAGACTATTCTGGCCTGGCCTGCTCCCATGGCAGACAAAGGCTCTTCTACTGCCATTGGCAACAAAATAAAAGAGCCAGGGCCGTGTTATAGAATGATTGCGTCCCTCAAAAAAATTCATACGCTGAAGCCCTAACCCCTAAATGTGGCTATATTTGGAGATAAGGGCTTTAAAGAGGTAATTGAAGTTAAATGAGATAATACAGCCGGGCCCTAATCCAACATTACTGATGTCCTTATAAGAAAAAGAAGAGACGCCGGGGGGTGCGCACGCTCAGAGGAAAGACCACGTGAGGACACAGCAGGAAGATGGTCACCTACAAGCCGAGCAGGAGGCCTGGGGAGAAAGCGAACCTGCCCACACCTTGATCTTAAACTTCCAGACTCCAGCACTGTGAGAAAACACACTCCTATTGTTTAAGCCACGCAGTCGGTGATGCTTTGACATAGCAGCCCCAGCAGACTACCAGACGCCACGAAAAAGATGCTATCCTTTTCCTCCTCCTTTCTGAGCTCTGGGTAAAAAGAGGTAGGAACAACAGATTCCTCTTAAAGCACCCTGAGCCTCTGCCTCCATTCTGGGTTTGTCAATCACCGGCTGTGGGCAAAGCTGAACAACCTTATTAAGATTCTTCTATTCAAATCCTAGATATCTGTTTATATAAGGTCATGATCAGACATGACTGTTTATCGTTAACCATGAGAATAAAATTCACAGAATGCCTAGTGGAAGGCAGCAAGCATGGAAGGATTATTTAACTGTTGTCAAATAATTTGAATTTTTGCACACAAGCTGGCTTTGAATTTACTAATAAATACCAAAAGTCACTGTTCTGGGGGTTTGCGGGGGTGGGTGGGGAGGAATACATTTCTGCTCAGTGTCCTGTACACATGCTTTGTAAGTGGCAGGACCATGAGTCAGGCTTCCAGTTCCAGAGTATGTGTCGAATGGATCACAGCATTTCCATGGCCGCTGGGACAGCTGTGACTGGTCATCTAGCTTACAACAGGTTTCACGTTAAAGATCCTTGCAACAAATCTACGGTAAGTCTTCATAGCCAGCAAAACATCCCCAGGATAGTACCTGCTTTTGCATGGAGGATTTGGGAGATAAAGCTGTGTCCTGCCATTACTGGAGGTCTGAAAAGTTCCCATTCTATGATGAGTCTTACACAAAACACCCAGAAGAGATTGGAGACAATGCAGGACCTCTGATTACCAAGAACAAAGAAACTTAAACGGATAGTTTTGATGCTGCAAACCAACTTGTCCTGATGTTACCTGGTTGTTTCATTAGAATGACCACCACTTCTAATGCACCTCCCCAGGGTTCGAAATCTGGTATAACCACAACTTGCACACTCATGGTTTGCCTTACTTAAAACATCGTGGTGCACATTTGCAAAAAAAGAAAAAAGGAGAAGTCAATCTCATAACCTCTTGGTTATGAGAACTTCTAAGGATCTTTCTTTTATATTTAAAATAATGACATAGACTATAGACACATGTTGAAGGTAACATATTAAATTATTCTCAAAAGCACGTATATGCAGATTATACTTACTAGTTCCAAAGAAAATTATTGCCCTTTCATATTACTTAGTTAACCTAGAAAGCAAATTGTGTGTGATTAAGCTACATTAATTTCTTAATACAATCTAGGAAGAATCTGTTATGACCTTGGTTTTCTTCTTGACAGTGGTAATGACACTAAGAAAATATGGCTTCTGTGTTTTCACTCGAAATGAACCATGAATGTTATTCTGCTTAACTGTAAGTGGGCCAGGTCAATAATTAAGGAGTAACTTCTTTGTATTCACTTTTCTTTTAAAGTACATTCTGTGCATTTCTTCCATCATCCAGCAAGTATTTATTAGCATTTACTCTTTGCTGGTCTCTGGGCAAGACACTAAGGATTAGGAAACTAATGATCTCTAATTGCTTCTGTACTTCAAAACACACACAGTCAACTGAGATAAAGAAATCGATAAAGGACACAGAACAGTGAAATGCGTACAGCAAAAGTGATGCTCACGCTACTGTAGGTAGAAAGAGCCTCCAGCCCTACGTAGGCAAAGGGGAGTGGGTGCTGAGGACGTGGAAGAGAAGAAACAGCAGTGGGCTCCAGGAAGAGCTGAGACCTGATCTGTTCTTAAGTAATGAGTTGAGTTAGGTAACCATGTGTGGGGTGGAGCTTTGGGAGGTGGCAGGGAGGTTCAAGGCCTCATAAAATGCAAAGTAAGGGGGTGAGGTGAGAGTGGGGAACAACAGAATATACATATTCTCAGCTGCCAGAGAGTCTGGGCAGCTTTATCTAATCTCTGGGATTTGAGTGGGAGAGTGTGAAAGGGCCCATCTAGCAATCCAAGCCCCAAAGTCAGTGACAAGAAGACTTAAGAGACCCTCATCCTTGACCTCCTCAAGTTTATCAGGCAGTACTCAAATCATCCTTTACAAATAGGATGTGTTAGTGTCTGTAGAACTCAGAGAAGATGCTAACGGTGTTTCTGGTCCTGAAGGAGTGAGTGATAGGAGTCTAATTTCCACTGGGTGATTTCAACCTTTGCTCTGGCCCTACTCCACACCACCTCTGGAAAGAAATATATATTATATATCCATTATATATATATATGTAAATATATGTATATTTACGTATACATATCCCAGAGTTTACCCTCTTGGACACTGAGTGTCAGAGGAAACCTCCGCTTCTAGAGCTCTCCTTCCCACCTCCAGTCCAAGGGAGATCATTTCCTCCTGCTCCCTGGCCCTGCTTTCTCACCCAGACTCTCTGAGTGTCTGCACGCCTACAGCCAGTTAACTATTAACCAACCCTTGTTACATGCTGACTGATCAGCAATGAAATATGTACAGCAAATCCGGCTGCTGGTTCCATTATGGAATGAACAGCTGCTACTTTCTTAGTCTACCTCTCTCCCCATCTCCCATCAAAATCATCTTCTGAGTCTGCCAATCACACTGCCACCTCCCCCTTACCACAGGTTGGGTGCTCAGCCCAGGCCTTGTCTATTTTGATTGAAACTGGCCTGGCCAAAGTGATTAGTGGAGGTGGGAGCATGCAGCTCCTGTTGGACCAATCACAATTCTTTCCCAGGATATTTCCATTTAGAACTAGGATCTTGCCTCAGGGGCCTCATCTTGGAAAGAAACGAAGCTGGTGCTGCTTTGGGCCACATTCTCCATCACACAGAGAAAGCCTGTCTGCAGAGTGGAGAACAAAATGAACACCCAGAGGGAAGCATATGGAAAGAGAGTCTTGATGATGTCGGAATCACTGGTCCAAGCCTCTTGAAGCAGCCACATTTCTAGACACCTCAGATACTTGGGCTGAGAAATGTCATTCTGTACCTAAACTGGCTTGAGTTGGTTTTCTCTCTATTGCAAATGATCCCTGTCTCCGTTTTCAGTCAGAGAGACTTGTCTGTAGTGTTCACTGCCTAACACACAAACAAGCATGTGCCCCAAGGCTGTGTCTGCTTCATAGGCTTACCCCAAGGATTTTGGATATAAAGTTTGAACATTCAGTTCAATCAAGGAGAAACTCCATAAGACATTCCCACCACCGATTGGATGAAATGCATTGGTGATGGCCTGCAGAGCTCAGGTTGCTCTAACCAGTAAGCTAAGGCCGGAACTAGAAGCCTGATGCTGTGGTCTGAACGTTTGTGTCCCCTCAAAATCCACATGTTGAAATGCTAGCCTCCAGTGTGATGGTGTTAGGAGGCGGGGCCTCTGGGAGGTGATTAGGTTATGAGGGCACAGCCCTCATGAATGGGATTAGTGACTCCATAAAAGAGGTCCCAGAGAGCTCCCTCGCCCCTTCCACCATGTGAGGACACAGTGAGAAGATGGCCTCCTATGAACCAGGAAGCAGGCCCTCACCAGACACTGAATTTGCTGGTGCCTTGATCTTGGACTTCCCAGCCTCCAGAACTGAGAAATAAATGCCTGCTGTTTAAAAACCACCTGTTCTCCGTTATTCTGTTGTAGCGGTCCGAACAGACTAAGACAGCTGGTCAGTAATTCCAGGTTTGGTAGGTTCAATGCAAAGAACTGAGTGATCAGAAGGCTGGTGGGGTGGTAGAGAAAAGTGACCTAAAGACAAGGACGGCTACTTAGATTCAGCCAGGACCTATCTGAGAGATCATCTCCCTGGACATAAGCATGCCAGCATCATTTCATCACACACATAGTAATCATCCTCAAAAAAAATGTATTCCTCACATGATAGAATGAGAAAAATTACCAATTTGCAATCCCAAATGAAAAATGTCAGATAAGGATCATAAATGGATACTAAAAAAATTAGGTGAAATGTTGATGGAGAACTAGGTATTTGCATGGTGTCAAAGTTTTACCCCATGAATTATTAGCCAATGACAAAGGAGGAAAGGTAACTTTAGAAGGCAGAGATCCAGCTGCACCATCTTAATGCCATGTTTAAATTTACCACTCCCAATACTGGCACATCCCGAAGCTGCCTGTCTCCTGAGGCAGCGCCACACGAAACACACAGCATTGCCCGGGAAATATGATTGCCAAAATGTGTAACCTAAATTAAATGAAGTCTTTACAATTAACTGCAAGTTTACAGGAGATTCAGAGAGTAGAAGAACAAGTTAAGGAAATAGTCAGACAAATCAGGAACCAAGTTTTCTACAAGAAAACTACTCCGGCCCTTGAAAAGACAATGTGAGGGGGAAAAGGTGAGCGACTACTCTAGATTAAAAAGGAAAGAAGAGATGTAACAACCAAATACAACATACTGTCCTTAATGGGATCCTGGTTTGAAAAGAAGAGAAAAATGTAGAAGACAATTTGGGACAGTTGGGGACAATTGAATATATAATTAAATGACACTATAGTTACTATACTTACTGTAGTAATTTTACATAGTATACAGTAATATAGTACTATAGTTAACTTTGTTCTAATTTTGCTATAGTTAATTTGTCTGGTGTGATAATAGTATTGTGGTTATGTCAGAGAATTTCTTATATTTTTGAGGGTGCATTCTGCTGTATTTAAGAGTGAGGTGTTATGATATCTGTAAGTTTTTTTGGTTTTTTGCCTGTTTTGGTGAGGGAGATTGGCTCTGAGCTAACATCTGTTGCCAATCTTCCACTTTTTGCTTGAGGAAGATTATCCCTGAGCTAACATCTGTGCCAATCTTCCTCCATTTTGTATGTGGGACATTGCCACAGCATGGCTTGATGAGCCATGTGTAGGTCCATGCCTGGGATCTGAACCCATGAACCCCTGACCACCAAAGTGGACCATGTGAACTTAACCACCACACCACCAGGCAGGCCCCCTGTAAGGTATTTTTAAATGATTCATAAAAACTATATATGAGAGAGATAAGCAAAGATGGTGTAAGGGACTGGAATTGGCCACCCCAAGATATATCTCTTTGGCATGAGAATTATTTTGGGCTGGCTACTTTTGAAAACTGCAGACAGGAAAGAGACTCTGAAAAGTGGAATTTACTTACCTTTGGTTAAGAAGCATTTACATTACAAAGGAAATCTCCATCTGTAAAGGTGTCTCCCTCTCTGTACAGGAAGAAGGGGGGATGACCTTATCCTCCAGAAACTCTTATCAATGTGGAAGGCAAGGATTCAAGTCTGCATAATAATCTTATTCTTGCTTACAATACTTGTGTGATAATCTCCCATGACTGACTCCTCCCACCCCCAACATCCTCCTTTGTCGTTAGCTGAAGATGATATTTAAGGTGGGGGCTTCAGTCATTTTGGCGAGTTGCTCAGCTTGCCTGACCTCTCCCATGTATACATGTTATAAAGCTTTGTTCAATTTTCTCCTGTTATTCTGTCTCATGTGAATTTAATTTGTTCTCCAGCCAGAAGAACCCAGAGTGGGTAGAGAAAAATGTCTTCCTCCCCTACAATGGCAAAATGTTAACAATTACTGAATCTGTGCTGGAGAAATGAATGGTCCTTATGCTATTCAATCTACTTTTCCACACATTCAAACTTTTTCAAAATACAATGTTTTACACACTATGCTTCTTAGTAAATCAGGCTGAGCTGCTTAGTTTTAATGTTAGCAATCTAGAAGAAATCTATCCTCAGAACAAGTTGTTATTGGGGACCTACTATGAGCCAGCGCTGTGCCAAATCATTTACATGAATCACCTTATTTAATCCTTAAGCAGCCCTATCGTGAAGGGATAATTATCCCAATTTGACAGATGATGAAACTGAGGCAGGAAGGGTTGAGTTGCCTGTCTAAGGTCACAAAGCCAGTGAGCCGTACAGCCAGGGTCTTTCATAGGATGTCTGTCCCCTGAGTCAACCTATTGACCCCTTGCACAAGCCTTATTCTCTCAGCAGCAGGGAGAGAGAGGGACATAGAAGAAAACCTCCTGTTCTCCCAGGACTCCCAGCCTGGCAGGGACCAGGAGGAGAAACCTTTCCCTTGATAAATTTCTAAAAGTCCAAAATTTCATCCCAGTCTTGTCAGCTCAGAAACCTAATTCTGTCATCACACTTAGAGTGATTCCGTTTCTCAGACTAAGTCCAGGAGAAATAAATATACACCAGACCAGTTTACTCTTTTCTAAATCACGGAAACAAAAATATTCAAATTCCAAATAATTAGCAAATTCTGTCTGCATAGCCAGGCCTATCCAGAAAACCGGAACATAATTAGAAATTTGTTGGGTCAGAACAACGGAAATTAATTAGCCCTGTGGATCCACCAGAATGTCAGCTCCCCACAGGCAGGTACTCTTCTGTGCCTAGAACAGAGCCTGGCACGTTAGTAGGTGATCAACAAATATGTGGTGAATTAAGGAATGAATCAACCTACACTGCAATAGGATTGTCTTGCCAATGGGGCTGGGGATGCTTAAAATTCTGTGGCAATCTCCCTCTGACCCAGACAGATCTGTAGGAATGCCACATCCCCCAGTAGCCTCCGGGGCTCTCATTTGTCCATGCTGCCTCTGCAGACTGTGCGCTTCTGCTTGGCACGTTCTTTCTTTAGCTGGATGAGTGCTCCGTGCTCTACTGTCTCCTCTTGTTACTCACAAGAAAGGATTCCTGACTTGTATCCTATGGCTGCAGCCTCACTTTGTAACATTGCCGTTATTGCTCCAGGAATGACACCATTCCTCCTGCCGAGGGGCCACCCTCTCAGACACAACCCTTGGAGTCAGACTGACATGGGTATGGATTTTATTTCTGCCACTTACTCATTGTAGGACCTCTGCCAAGAAACTCAAATCACCACTGTCTCCAATTCCTTACTGGCAAAATGGGAAGAATATTCCTTGCCTTGAAAAATGGCTTAAAAAGTACAAAAATGATATAACTTACATAAGACACCTGGAACACTGTGGCCCACAGTTATGCTCAATAGAAATGGTTTATTTTCCTTCCATGTCATAAACCAGGACAGCCCTGTATTCATCTTACAATGTTTCTGGTCATTAATTCATTTGACAACTATTTAAGGAGGACCTAGCATGTGCCAGGGAAGGGCTAAATTTTGGGGGCTCTGAAGTGAGCAAGATAGATAAGGTCTTGTTCCCATGGGGATTACATCCTGATGGCAGAAGACAAATAAATTAACATATTATGATGTAAAACAAAGCACGTCCTTTAATTGGTCCCATGTTTTTGGTTTACTGCAGACCCAAGCTCACACGGGCTGTTATAAGATAATGCATGTGACACCATGTAGAGTAGTACTTAACATTTCCTTTTATTGCTGGATCTCTGAACCCTTGTTTGCTTGGGCATCAATTTCTTTCTCATGGGAAGGAGTTGTTCTCTTCCATCCCACTCTCAAGTTCCTTGTTTGTTAATTGGTCCTCCAGGGGAGTGTATCAGACCCTCCAACAGCGGGCTGTCCTGACCATGCTGATTTGCATCTGGAAGAAGTAGCCTGGGGCCCCTTCTCAGATCCACCTGTTTTCCTCTCTCCCCCAGGGTTGAGTGTGCCTACCTATGCCACGCTGGGCTGATCATCAAAGCAGAAAAGACACCATTTCTACCCTTCAGGAACCCTCAGTCCAAGAATTCAAGAGGATTTGTCTCTTGCGACATCTTCGGGGTCCTATAAAGGACATCACACAGGGTTCACAGCTAACGGTTCCAGACTCCAAAGGAAATCAGCATCTCCATCGACCATGGAACTTCCACGGTCAAGAAACTTCCTCTCCTAATCTTGGCCGCCCATCGGGGTATGACTCCAGGAAGCTCAGTTAGGATAAGAAAAACATCTGAGTAAGAAAAAGCAAAGTATGGGAGAGGGGATGACCCTAAACATAGAGCCCCCTGGGATCTAAATAGAAAGAAGAACAGGGCCCAAGAGTAATTTGTTGCTCCCCTACATCAAAAATGCTTCTTTTCAGGACAGCTTCATGAGCCTAAACCCAAAACTGTGTCTCTGATGAAGCACCCAAAGGCATGATTTGGCCCTCCAACGTTAGAACACCTGTGGCACCCTGAACTGCCCTCACTGGTCCAGCCAGACTCCTTTTGACTTTCACACACAACAGCTTCCCCGTAAGTGGTAGTTTCCGTCTTTGCAGTGATGAGCCCTCTAAGTAAACTCCTCTTCTGAGAAGGAGAGCAGCTCTCACTTTGTGGAGCTTTATTTTGTTTTAATTTGGAAGGAGGGAGAGTAAGTTAAGTGGTCCTTAAAGGACTTCCGGTGAGCTCTGAAAGTGCTCTCTGGTGGCAGAGACTTGAGATTTGTTGTACAGACCTGCGGTCCATGTCATCATCAACTTTGGGACTTCTCAAGTGGAGTGACAACCCCCTATCAGTCTTTGTCTTTCTAGATAACTATAGATGTCCATATGGGTGATTTTTAATGATCAGAGAAAGGTTGAAGAAATAAATTGAAAGGAAAGGACAGAGCATGACATATTTTAGAAGAAGAATTACATTAGGAATGACTTTGTTGGAGAGGGGAACATGCAAACTTGTGATTTTAGCTTGTTGACTGAGTGATCTTTATCAGATTAAGGGGGTCGCATTCTATTCCTAGTGTGCTTAGAGTGTCTTGATGACTATTGTTATATAGAAAGTTTTGAAATCAAAAAGTAAAAGTCCTCCCACTTTGTTCTTTCTTCAACTTTGTTTTTATTCTTTTTTGTATTGTTATATAAATGAAAAGATCAGCTCGTCAGTTTCTGCAAAAAAAATCCTGCTCAAATTTTGATATGGATTGTGTTGACTCTATAGAGATGCTCAAATTCATGGGTAATTAGAGAAAAACAAATGAAACCAACAATGGTAGTGGTAAAATTAGAAATCTGGATAATGACACAAGTTAGGGAAGATGTAGGACTATAGGAACCCTAAAATACTGCTTGTAGAAGTGTGGACAGTTCAATTTCCTTGAGAACAATCGGTTACTACTTAGTCAAATTCATTATACACTTATCTTATGACTCAAGAATTCTACTCCTCAATATATCCCAAAGATATGCTTACCCAAGTCCTAAGAGGAAATGTACTATGTTGTTAGTTACAGCATTCTTGGTATTGACAATACAATACCAATCTAAGGCAATCTGGATAGCCATTCTGGAGTAGTGGACCAGTAAAACTACATGGATGCACTCTTTAGAATACCACACATAAGTCAGGAGCAACATATTCAACATACACATAGCTATGTGGGTGGATCTTAACTATCATAGCTCTGAGTGAAAAAAAATAAAAAGCAGACATACAATGCCATTTATGTAAACTGAAAATATACATTTAAATGAACATGTAAGAGATATTTGTTAAACTCGTTAGAACGAAAGGGAGGGGAAATAAATTAGGGCATACGGTTAAAGAGAAATGAATGAGTAAAACAAGAGAGGGGCCTTGCACAGACCAATAATGATTATGTGTCATGAATGGAAGAGTGATTAATTCAATAGCTGAGATCCAAATAAATGGTGGCGGTGAGAGGTGGATACCAAGTGACCGGGTAGCTTGCACTGCAGCCTGGACCAGCTGGAAAGCTTTTGCCCACTCTTGGCCCCAGTAAAATCTTGAAGGGTCAGTCCAGAGAACACTCTCAATATGCCTCAAAAGTTCGAAGAGACCTAGCCAGGACATAGCAGTACAGAAGGAGAAAATTGTCCTTCTCTTCGGACCTTAGACTTCAGATCTTCACCAGCTCTGCTGAAATAGAAGTCTCCATTATTTTTGCAAAGTTTTTGCTGCGTCTCTTGGCTTATATCTGGCAGGCAACTAAGGTACCAACTACTTCCTCTTCACTGGGTCCGATCAGCACACTGTGGACCTACATAATATTCTGTGGGCTGATAGGATGATCCAGCTTCCTGTGGATCTAAATTATAGGAAAAATGTAAGACAAGATGATGAGAGTGTGCTGCAGTCTCCACCAGGTGAAAACAAACTACGTAAGACCCACATGACAGGTAATCATGGATGCTATTGGCTGCTGCTTCCTCTCTTGAGTGAGTCTGAGCAAAGAAAGGAAACAAGATTCACTATGCTTCCTGCTGTCTGTTCTTCATCTCTCAGACTTGAGCTTTTGAGCTCAACCCCAGAAACTAACACATAATCATGGCAAAAATAATTTTCAGAGGATAAAATGGAGATGTCTTTCAATGAAACAACCCGCTTTGTGCAAGTCATATGCTCACACACTTCACTTAGACATCACTCAGAGATCTCTTACCTTAAACCCAATCCACAGCTCATCCTAATGAGCAAGAAAGGACCTAGGAAGTGGTGTGCATGTTTTCCCTGTGCTTCATAATTACGTGTATCCTTGAAATGATTACTAAAGCTTAATCCAGTAAAGATCTCTGATTCCTGTGAATTTGATTTGAGTCCAGCCAATCTTTTGTGTTAATCAGGAAAGAAAGCAAATATTTCTGTGTGAATATATTCATCTCAAAATTTTTCAAAAAAGATGTTTTACCTACATGGAAATAGCTTAATTGAGTTTCTGATTTTGAAGTTACATATAGTCATTTTATAACATTCAGATGAAATATAAAATTATGAAAGATAAAATAAAAATCACAAATAATCCTTCCCAAAGATAAAGACCCTTAAAATTTGGGGTATATAGCCTTCTAGATTATATTTTTTATATTTTATACATATACGTGTACATATATACAGTAGCCCCCGTATTCACAGACCTCTAGTGGATGCCTGAAACCACAGATGGTACTGAACCCTATATGTCCTATGTTTCTCCTATACATACATACATACCTATGATGAAGTTTAATTTATAAACTAGGCACAGTAGGAGATTAACAACAACAGCTAACAATAAAATAGAACAATTATAAAAATACACTATAATAAAAGTTACTGTCGCTCCTAGCAACCTCAGCATATGATTTTTTTCTTTCCTTATTAAGTCAAGAACTTTCATCTTTTCACCTGAAAAACTGAAATTACAGCTTCTCCTTGGCATATCCAAGTTGCCAGCATCTTGCCCTTTGGGACCACTATTAAGTAAAATAAGGATTACTTGAACATGTGCACTGTGATACTGCGATGATCAATCTGATAACCAAGACAGCTACTACGTGACCAACAGGCGGGTAGCACACAGTGTGGACACACTGGACAAAGTGATGATTCACGTCCCAGGTGGGATGGAGCAGGACAGTGCGAGATTTCATCACGCTGCTCAGAACAGCGCGCAAATTAAAACTTATGAATTGTTTATTTCTGGCATTTTCCATTTAATATTTTCAGAGCACGGTTGACTTCAGGCAACGGAAACCTCGGAAAGCGAGTCCACGGATAAGGGAGCACTACTGTACATACATAGAACAAAGACTAGCTCATACGATACACACGCTCTCAAAATCTTCCTTTTTCACTTAATACATTACTGACAGCTTTTTATGTCAGAAGTCCTCAATTAACATCATTGGTAAAACTGCATGAAATTCTAATGTGTTATGTACCATAAATTAGCAAATTGTCTACGGATGGACATTCAGCTTTCCATATCCTCATCACGAGTAATACTAAGAAGGAAATAAGGCATTTACATCTTTGTGAACTTATCCATTTATTCTATGTGTATTAATGCTGAGTCAAAGGGCACATAGTTTAGTTTTGTTTAATTTTGTTTTAGGCGTTGAATACATATGGACAAACTACTCTCCAACGTACATTGTATCAATTTAAACTCACAGGAGCAGTACACAGTGCTCCCCGTTTTGCCTCACCTTTGCCAACAGGGCCTAGAAAGTATATTTTCAAAGACTGGGTGCCAGGTATTCTGCGAGTACTCAGTTAACGTATGCAGTAGCCAGTTAGACAGTCTAACCAAATCTGTTTGCCTTGATGGCTGAGATTTCTACTTCATCACTGGCTCACTGCCCAACTTTTGATCTCATTTGCAGTCTACTAACCGTTGGAGCTCCAGGCAAGTGACACGGGTAGCTCTGTCTCATCCGCCCCACTGCACTCTGCCCAGGCGTGTCCCCATCCTTTAGGCATGAAGTTCTTGCCTCTGGCTTTTGCTGCTCTCTTGCTCCTAACTTCAATGATCTTAAGTAACCTGGAATTCTCCATATTGAGAAGAAAGTGATGGAGAGAAGAGGAGATGGAAACAAAAGCATTAGATATATCTATTTCAAAAAGGAAGGAAAATATTTAAGTGGACATCCAGAGGAGGAGGAGGAAACAAGGCAGAGAGGACAGATAAAAAAGCTAGACTTCTCTGAAAATAAGCTGTTTTGAAGATTTGATTTTGGAATTACTCAAATATTTCACCCAATATAAAAATATCAAAATTTAAAAAGCAATCCTTAAAAATTAAAAGCAAAGGAAATCAAATGAGGGCCAGTCCCATGGTGTAGTGGTTGAGTTCGGCGTGCTCTGCTTTGGCAGCCCAGGTTCATGGGTTCGGATCCCAGGCATGGACCTACACCACTCATCAGCCATGCTGTGGCGGTGTCCCACATACAAAATAGAGGAAGATTGGCACAGATGTTAGCTCAGGGCTAATCTTCCTCAAGCAAAAAAAGAGGAAGATTGACAACGGATGTTAGCTCAGGATGAATCTTCCTCAGCAAAAAAAAAAAAAGAAAGAAAGAAAGAAATCAAATTAATCTGTGTATTGAATAGGTGGCCTAACGACAACTACAGAACCATTTGAAGTGATGGGAAATAATCATTCCCATTTTATTTGCCAAAAGGAAAATTGGAAAAATAAAATACACGTCCATCGACAGGGTGCTGTTTAAAGCACTGGATATCCATATATGGAAAGTTATATAAAATTATAAAAGAGTAATGGAGATCTATATTTTCAGATGTGAAAAAGCTCTTGGACATATTAAATTTAAAAAAAGAAGTTGAACAGTAAGTAGAGTATGATACAATTATTTTTTATAATTTGTTTAATATCATAGAATAAATTTCCTTTTTTTACTTTTAGTGTACAGTTCTATGAATTTTAACAAGTTTTGATTCATGTAACCACCACCAACACAACATGCAACAGTTTCCTCATTGTAAAAGAATACCCCTTTGTGTTCAAACTCTCATCCCACCATAACCCCTAGTGACCACTGATGTATTTTCCATCACTATGGTTCTGCCTTTTCCGAGAGTGTTACATAAATGAAAAGCTTTGAGACTGGCTTCTCTCACTCAGCGTGTCTTTGAGATTCATCCAAGTTTCCGTGTATGTCAATAACTCATCCCTTCTTACCGCCGAATATTATTGTATTCTAGGGATCGAGTACAGGTGTTTTTATCCTTCACTCATTGAAGGACATCTGGGTTGTTTCCACTTTGGGGCTATCACAAATAAAGTTGCTGTTCTAAACATTTGTTTACAGATTCTTGTGTGACCGGAAGTTTTCATTCCACTAGCGTGAGACAAAATGAAGTCCAAAAGACCCCTGAGAAGCAGATGGACTCTGTGTGGCTAAGATGGACCTAAAAACAAAACGGTCTCAAGCAGCCGTGATGGACCAGGATGCAGTCACTCACTCAGAAAAACCACAGAAGGCACTCTTAGGCTTCGACTCTGCCAAAGTTCCTGATTTTAGGAAAGCCCCTAACAGCCGCCTAAACAATAAAACTGTGACCTGCGTCAACCAATCAGGACTAACTGCCTTGCATCCCTTATTTGCATAAGGGGACCTGAGTGGGAACCTGGGTAGGAAATTTTTCTATAAAGGCAGACTCCCTTCTTTATCACCCGTGAGTACTTTCGGTTGGCTGCTGAAGGCCACGTCACCCCAGTTTGTAAACTACAGCACCAATAAAGCTTGCCTAACTAAATCTTCTATTTCAGATACTTTCGTTGACACTAGGATAAACACCCTGGTGTAGGATTGCCAGGTCCTATGGTAAGTGTATGTTTAACTTTTACAGAAACTGACAAGCCATTTTCCGGAACGACTGTGCCATTTTGCATTCCCGCCAGAAATGCAGGAGATTTCCATTTGCTCCACATCCTTGATAGTAACTGGTGTTGCTGGGAATTTTTATTTCAGCAATTCTTATCAGTTGGAGTGATAGATTCTTTTAAGAAATCACAGAGTTAAAAGAAAGTATATTATACATTATTTGTGTAATTAAAAGAAAACACAAACACATAAAAGGAAGATAAAAATAAGCAACAATACAGAAGCCGAAATACAATAATGTACATCTGAAATTTACACAATGTTATAAACCAATGTGACCTCAATAAAATAATTTTTTTTGAGGAAGATTAGCCCTGAGCTAACATCTGCCACCAATCCTCCTCTTTTTGCTGAGGAAGACTGGCCCTGAGCTAACATCCATACCCATCTTCCTCTACTTTATATGTGGGATGCCTGCCACAGCACAGATTGATAAGCTGTGCATAGGTCTGCACCCAAGATCTGAACCAGTGGATCCAGCCACTGAAGTTGAGCGTGAGAACTTAACCCCTAGGCCACTGGGCCGGCCCCTCAATAAAGTAATTTTTTAAAAAATATTTCAGGGGCCGGCCCGGTGGCACAGCGGTTAAGTTCGCACGTTCCGATTCTCGGCGGCCCAGGGTGCACTGGTTCGGATCCCAGGTGTGGACATGGCACTGCTTGGCAAGCCATGCTGTGGTAGGTGTCCCACATATAAAGTAGAGGAAGATGGGCATGGATGTTAGCTCAGGGCCAGTCTTCCTCAGCAAAAAGAGGAGGACTGGCAGTAGTTAGCTCAGGGCTAATCTTCCTCAAAAAAAAAAAAATATTTCAGGGGCTGGCTCCATGGCCGAGTGGTTAAGTTCGTGCGCTCCGCTGCAGGTGGCCCAGTGTTTCGTTGGTTCAAATCCTGGGTGCGGACATGGCACTGCTCATCAAACCACACTGAGGCAGCGTCCCACATGCCACAACTAGAAGGACCCACAACGAAGAATATACAACTATGTACCGGGGGGCTTTGGGGAGAAAAAAAAGGAAAAAAATAAAATCTTTAAAAAAATATATTTCATTAAACTCCATAGTTGAGTCTTCAAAAAAATAAGCAACAAATTCAAGAAGCTATAAAAAGAACATCAAAATTAACTGTTTAAAATTGGAAGAAAGGCATATATGCAATGAGGATGGTTTGCAACACACCCAAATTCCTCCCTAAGGCAAACAGCGAGCAGGGTAGGGTGAAGGCAATTACACATTAAAAATAAGAGCTTAATTCTCCCCTTGAAAGTAAGGGAAGAAGCCCTCCCCTCCCTCTTCTTAGAGTGTTTACGACAGAAAACTTATACATTCTTTCTCTCTCTTTAAAATGTATGTAAATCTTTTTAAAATGTAAACAGGCCACTTAGCAACTCCACAACCCTGGAATGTGTTTCTCAAAGACCTGGCAGCCGGCTCTCTGAAATGTGACCATGAAGGAAGATGGCGCCCCATCTCTAGTCTCTGTGGGAAGGTTGGAGCCCAGTTCCAGGGTGTTCTTCTGGCTCCTCGCTCCAAGTCGCAAAGAATATGAGATATCCTTGCTCCTGTCGCAATTTCGTTTTTCCTTTGGATAAAGCCTATTAGCAAACATAAAAGGCCACTCCAGTTATCAGGCGAATGAGGATGAACTATGGGTGACAAATTGTGCTTTCGGGTCTCCTTCCCTGCAGGCTAGTTATTGTTTACCTTGACAATACGTATGTAATGGGTTGTGTCTGCTTGGCTACATAAACAGGTAAGATTCTTTCTGTCTTTGCAATCTCTTAGCTCATCGTCTGTGATGAACATCACATTCTGGTTTAATGCGTATTTGGTGACAAAGTTTTTCTTTCTCTTCCACCTTTGTGGTGAGGTTTTATGGGTTGAGAGGAGACTTTGTTTTTAATTATATTTCCCTGAACAATAGCAAACACACACACACACACACACGACATTGTCAACAATACTGGTTGCGAGGGAATTCCCATCATCACCACAAAAAAAGGAGTAGAAAGAAGTGAAAGAGGACTACAAACACAGTAAAAACACTAACAAGCACGCCAAAAGGAGAACATCCTGCCTTGAGTGTAAGATTAAACCAGTTGTTCTCAGAGAGACCAGAGTGTGGTCTCAGAACCAGCTGCATCAACATCCCCCTGGAATGGTTTAGAAATGCAGATTCTCAGGCCCACCCGGGACCCACTGAATCAGCAACTCCAGGAGTGGGGACCCAGCCATCTGTCGACACAGAGTAACCAATAACCGTTCTATAGATAAGAGAGATAAGGTGAGTTTTACTGGAGCCAAACTGAGGACTATAACCTAGGAAGGCTGTTTCTACAAAGGAAGAAAGCAGCTCCGGAATGGGGGGGCAGAGGGGGGCGTGGGTGTTACCAGATCGGGGAAGGAGGGGAAGGAAGTGTGCATTCTTATCTTAAGAGAAAGCATTGTGTATACTAATGGCTACAGCAGATGGACAACGTATGTTTGATAAGCCATAAATCAGCCTTCTTTAGTTGAAGCCAATCACTGTTGAACCTGAATAGTTAGCCCATGTACCTCAATATGGGAAAATCTCTTATCACATCTGTGTTTTAACAAGCCTTCTAGGTGATTCCGACGTATGCTAGAGTTTGAGAAGCACTGGACTAGACCAATAAATCTGAGAACCACCAGGAAAATCTGGAAGGCCCTTCCAGGCGTGTGCATGTGGAAGCAGGTGGATCAGGGGCTACTGCACTGACCTGATCACTCGAGAGCCTCTGAAGGGAAATTAAATTAAAACCCCTTTAGAGGCAGTGCCTTGGAATGTGAGAAATTCAGTGTGATGAGGATTATTTTAGGCTGGTTACTTTTTTTTTCTGAGGAAGAGTGGCCCTGAGCTAACACTCATGCCCATCCTCCTCTACTTTATAAATGGGCCGCCTACCACAGCATGGCTTTTGCCAAGCCGTGGCTTGTCCACACCCGGGATCCGAACCAGCGAATCCCGGGCTGCTGAGAAGCCGAACGTGCAAACTTAACTGCTGTGCCACTGGGCCAGCCCCTAGGCTGGTTACTTTTAAAAACTGCAGACGGGAAGGAGGCTGTGAGGAGTACAATTTACTCACCCTTTGTTAAGAGACATTTACATTATGAAGGAAATCTCCATCTGTAAAGGTGTCTCCCTCTCTGCACCAGGAAGAAGGGGGGATGACCTCATCTCTAGAAACTCTTAATCAATGCCAAAGGCAAGGACTTAAATCTGCATCTTGTTTACTGTACTTGTGTGGTAATCTCCCATGATCACTCCCCCTCCACCCCCAACATCTTCCTTTGTCTTTAGCTAAAAATAATATTTAAGGTGGTGGCTTCTGCCATTTTCTTAATCTGGTTTGATTCTTATCTAAAGTTATAGGACCACCCAATAACCAGGCCCCACCTGCACTGATACCATTTTAATGGCTTTTTTACATATTCTTTCCTTTGTCTTGTAAAGAGATAACTCACATATCTATGCCTTAAATTTAGCCCTACCCTCAACTCATGTTCGCAGCAGCTCTTACTGCCCGTGGGTCCTGTCCCCATGCTATTCCATGCTATTCTCTAAATAAAAGAGCACTACTGCCAGACCTTGAGAGTCCAAGAAATCTTTCTTTCGACTCCTCGGCTCGCCAATCCCGCATCAAGTGGCCCTTCTCCAGCCTCAGTACTTCTCTGGTGAAAATCTTTAAAACAACCATTTAAAGTCTCTGGAAATTTACCTAAGGGTATACAGCAAGTTGAGAAGCCTTTATTTAAGAAAATCTACTAAATCTCAGTAAGGTAGTGGGAGTCTGTGGTAATGGGACCAGAACTTGCTCCAAACACACACATACACACGCAGAGCAGGTCCACATACTCCGGGCAGGGTCAGCTCAGAAGACAGTGACTCCTTCCCCCCGGATCCCAGTCACAGAATTACAGTTTCACCCTCAGCTCTGTTCAAGGCAGGCACAGTCAAGAGGACTGGAGCTCCCTTCCCCTACCCACCTCCCACCCTCCGGGTGGAGGCTCCACCCCAGGAGCATCAGGCCAAGAATCCTGGGACTGTGATCACCCTGCCTCCCCAGCTCCCACTCACAGGCAGAGATTGTGAGCCAGGAGGGGCAAGCCAAGAAGACAAAGGCTACCATGCCCCCAACACAAGCTTCTGCTTGTAGGGCAGTAGTGTCACTCCAGGTTCCACCCAAAGACAGGGACACGGCAGGAATGCTGGCAGCTCTGCAGCTGTGCTTTAGGAGGTTGACTTTATTACAACAGAGTATGGGGAAATCACGCCTTAAGGCTTTGTTGGAAGCAATCAGGATCTTAGTGACAAACAATAGAAAGAAGCATAATGGCTCTATTAAATGATTAGCAATAAAGAAACAGCAAGACCAGCCAGTAGTTTAACAAAGACAGCCAGGGGAAAAGACAGCTAAAAAGGGCCTGCTAAAGCCAGATCCATCCCAGGGAGCCTGGAAGGCTGTGCACATGTGCTAGGCGGCACCACTCGAGAGCAATCAGAGGGGGCAGTGGAGAAGTGCTAGTGCCTGGGTGAACGGGGAGCAAACGAAAGCATCCCCCGACCCACATGAGACCCATCTGTGGCAGGTGGAAGCCTTACTGGACATTAGGGGCATTAGCACAACATCTGGCCAACCACTGCTGATCACTAAGCTATGCTGAGCCAGGAGTGACTTCTAGGAAGACAAGACTAAAATTTTTTTTAAGTGGGGAAAGTATAAGAAAAACCTAAACCATCCCAGAAATAAAGATGAAATTGAAAGGTGTACATCAGAAAATACTCATTTTTATCCCAGCTTTATTGAAGTATAATTGATAATTAAAAACTGTATATATTTAAGGTGTACAACTTAATGGTCTGATATATGTATACATTGTGAAATGAGTACCAGAATCAAGCTAATTAACACATCCATCCCCTCACAGTTAGCATTTCATGTGTGTGGTGAGAACACAAGATCTAGTCTCTTAGAAAATGTCAAGGATACAATAAAAGATTACTAACTATAGTCACCATGTTACATTAGATCCCTAGAACATACTCATCCTATAAATGAAAGTTTGTACCCTTTGACCAGCATACTCCCATTTCCCTCATCTCCCCAGACCCTGGCAACCACCATTCTACTCTCTGCTTCTATGAGTTCAATTTTTTAGATTCCACACTTAATTGAGGTCATCCAATATTTATCTTTCTGTGTCTGGCTTATTTCACTTAACATGTCCCCCAGGTTCATCCACGTTGTTGCAAATGGCAGAATCTCCTTCTTTTTTATGGCTGAATAATATTTCTCTGTGTGTGTGTGTGTGTATCACATTTTCTTTATCCATTCATCCATTGATGGACACTTAGGTTGTTTCCATATCTTGGCTATCGTTAATAATGCTGCAATAAACACAGGAGTGCAAATATCTCTTTGAGATACTGATTTCATTTCCTTTGGATATATACCCCAAAGTGGGGTTACTGGATCATAAGGAAGTTCTAGGTCTAATTTTTTGAGGAACTTCCATACTGTTTTCCATAGTAACTGTACCAATTTATATTCCCACCAACCGAAATACACACTTTTTTAAAAACACACAATAAAAGTCATGGAGAGGGGGCTGGCCCTGTGGCCAAGTGGTTAAGTTTGCACGCTCCACTGCAGGCAGCCCAGTGTTTCATTGGTTCGAATCCTGGGCACGGACATGGCACCGCTCATCAAACCATGCTGAGACAGTGCCCCACAAGCCACAACTAGAAGGACCCACAACAAAGAATATACAACTACGTACTGGGGGGCTTTGGGGAGAAAAAGGAAAAAATAAAAAAATCTTAAAAAAAAAAAAGTCATGGAGGATCATGAATGTACCCATTATCTATGGCTGCATAACAAACCATCCCAAAACTTAGTGGCTTAAAATAACAATGACTTATTATTTTTCACACTCTGTGTATTCTTTTGTGAATTTCACCTGGGCTCATGCATACAACTGCATTCAACTGATGACTGGGCTGGGCTAACAGATCCAAGATGTCTTCACCCAAGGGTCTGGAACATTGGTGTTGGCTCATGGACAGTTTGCCTCCATGAGGCCTCTCATCCTCCAGTGGGAAAGACTACTTTATGTGGAAATTGGGTCCCAAGAGGGCAAATCCCAATGCATAAGTGCTTACCAAACCTCCTTTTGGATGACACTTGTCGCAAGTTCTCATTGGCCAGAGCAAGTCATGTGTCATGGTGTACAGTCAATGTTGGAGGGACAACATGAGGATGGGAACACTCGGAGACATGATTCAATGGGGATCATCCATGTAACAGTCTAACACACTCTTTCTTCCCAGGCCCTTAATAATTCATAATCTTCCCACATGTGAAATATGCTCCCTCCCTCTCAAGACCCCCAAACTCTCCTCATATTATGACATCAAGCTTAGGTTTGAAGACTAGGATCTCATCATCTAAACTGGGTCCAAATGAAACTCCTTCAAATCGATCCTCTTGATCCAGAGACCTGTGAACTAAAAATATAAGTTATCTGCCTGCTCCACATATGCACATCCCACCCAAAGTACAGTGGAGACACAGGGATGGGATAGGTACAATTGACACCTCTGTTCAAAAGGGGGAGGGGGACAGGATGAGAAACATATAGCAGTCACTGGTCCAAAGCAATTCTTAAATCCATCAGGCACTTATTGACAGTTCCTTACACTCTGGGGGCGGGGGATGTTTTTTGATGAGTAAGCAGTTCTGTGCCCTAGGAATGATTTCTTAATCCATTTTTCACTTCTGCTCTTGGCTCTACCCTCTGGGCACTTGGCTCCACCCTCTGAGACATCTTTTTTTTTTTTTAACAAGAAATGGCCTGTGTTTGCTGCAGAATAAATGCTTATCCTGCTTCCTACCTGTAGGAAGTTGGAGTCCTAGAGGAATCTTTTAATTTTGAACTGTCTCAAGTCTCTTTACTGCTGGTTGCTGGTATTTTTGCTTGTACTGTTATCTTTAAAACTTGGTGGACCTTGCATGAATCTGATTGGTATTGACATCATGACCCAAAAAGCATGTCTGTAAGACAGACCTCTCTTCTTTCTGAATCAAAAATTTTAGGTGTCTATCTTATATATAACATAGAGTTGGGTTTGCTTTATGATCCAACATGAAATTTTTAATTGAATAATTTAAGCATTTATATTTATTAAGTCAGATAAATATTTAGTCTGAATTCTGCAATATTTTTAATTATTTTTTCATGTTTTAAAAACTTGCTCAATACGTAGTCTGTTTGCATGTGTGTTTCTGAGTGTCTATGTGTGGTTTTTCAATATTTAGGTTTCAGATATTTAATTGGATTTAGACTTTTGTTTGAGTGGTCGTCTTTATAACTATAACTTTACATGGTACCCTTAGATAGCCCTCTCTCTTTTTTAAACAATATCTATTAGTTCCCTACTAGAACAATGATATAATTCATGTATTTTATTCTTTCTCCTCCCGTTCCACCACCGTCCAATATAAGTCAATACAATTATCTTTCTTAATGTTATCCCCATATTGCCAAATATGCTTATATTTTTATTACTTGATTTTTCAGCTTTGATTGATATGTTTTGACTTATACCTGTTAAAGATGAGGCAATCAGCAAAAGTTTTTCCCTTCCTTTTATTTCCCCTTCCTTTTTATTTAAAGTTACGAAGTTTCCACTTCCTGTCTCTTGGGATGCTTACCTTTGAAATCCAAACACCATTCTGTAAGGAAGCCCAAGAAGCCTGTGGAGAGGGCACATGGAGAGGCCCAGATGAAGAGAAATCAAGAACCCTGACCCTCATGACCACTGAGCTTCCAACCGACAGTCAGCACAAACTTGGCAGCCACGTGCATGAGCCATCTTGGAAGTGGATCCTCCAGCCCCTAGTCAGGGTGCCCCAGTTGACACCGTGTGGAGCAGGGATGAGCCTCTCCTGCTGACCCCTGCCCAAACTGCAGATTCATGAGCAAAGCGAATGATTGTTGTTGTTTTAAGCTGCTAAGCTAGTTTGTCATGTAGCAACAGATAACTGGAACAATAAGTAGCACTTGCAATTCTTTCCCATACCAGGGTCTTAGGGTGCCCAGACCAAGCAAAGAGAAGTGGTTCCTAGAGTCCTAAATGACACACCAAGGTCAACTATTCTACCTATTCCCTGCAGGGAACTTATTATTCTAACTCAGTTAGTCAGCTGGTGTTGACTAACACACAACATGATGTATTGGCCAACGTGCAGATGCCCCCTTGACTGGCCAACAGAGAGTCCAGAGGATTCTGTTAGCTAAGATACCCAGGCCGAGGAGCCCAGGCTGATCTATTGTACACCTAAGGTTTGGGTGATTTCATTGGTGATTTTGTCTAGCATGACTGACAGATTTCATACTGTTGTTTCAGCTAAGTTGCCCAATTCCCTTGAATAAGACAACACCCAAGGGTGTGGAGGGTTCTGTCTTTTACCCTCCCCAGGACGGTCACTCCTTCACCTGTTCCAGAGGGTAGCTGCGGGAGCATGGAGGGGAGTCCTGGAATTTTGGAATGGTTGCTGCCTCCTCTCAGGTGCAGGTCCTACACCCTCCAGGCAAACAAGGAAAGGCCATTTTTACAAACTGGAAGAACATTCCAGGAGGGATATAGTGATCAGTGTAGGAAATGTCATATTTAGTCGTAAGAGTCAATCAGTCAATGCCTGTTATTCCCATGATGGCAGGAACATGGTATGGACATGGACAAAGTCTACATCTGGGTCAAACTACTTCAAGGCCTGTTGCATTACTCCCAAAGGAAGACAAAATAAACTGCTAAGTGACTTAATCAAGAAAATAAAATATAAGTGATTGTGGGCCTGAAGTCACAGCAATATTCATGTTAGAGGAAGAACGCATTTCCCCACTTCCGATTTCCGTAAAGAGGAGCTTTCCCTAAGCACACGCCATGCCCCTCTCCACCCTTTTACTCACCACATCGTAAGGGACGTGGGATGATGTATCTGACTGGTAAATTTGAGGAAAATTACTGGGCATGCTCAGATCATTTTCATCCTTTTTTTCAAATTCAAAGAGTGCAGCAAGTGTTGGGGACTCAAGATTCAAATAAGATTCTCTCTCTCTCTCTCCCTCTATCTCTATCCCTTCCCTGTGTATTAATTCCATTCTCTCCCTCATGTGGTGGGGAGAAGCGAAAGCAGCCTATATCATATGCCCATCATGGTGATCACGTTGACGGAGTACTGTGATAGCCAGACCGGATCAAATCAGCATGTCTCTGTCCCATAAAGCAGGCTACTGAAGACCCAGACAGAGTGGAGAAGGGAGAGTCCTCCAAAGGAAATGAAATTTCTAGGAGGCAGAAGGAATGTGAACCAAGAAAACACTATCCAGGTGCTAAGCCTGGGTTTCTGTGGGCTACTCCCTCCTCTCTTTCTCACCCAATCCAGTGCCAGATACTTCAAAATCTGCCTTCAGCGATATTCAATGGATTCCTTCCTTTCTGTTTCTACTTTCAGAAGCTAGATCAAACCATCATTTACACAGATAAATGTGACAGCTTACTAATTTTTCCCCATTTCCTAAATCAACAGAGCAATAACTCACATTTAAATGGTGTTTTACATTTTACAAAGAGTGGTAACTGTGGTGGTGATGGTGGCGGTGGCGGTGGTGGCGGTGGCGGCGGCGGCGGCGGCGGCGGTGGTGGTGGCAGTGGTGTGGCAGTGGCGATCACAGCCGCAGCGGTGGTGGGAGGAATTGCAGTATTAGTTCTAGTCGTAGTAGAAGTAACAGTAAGAACGGTAGTAGTAATAACAACAGCTGCCACCGCTATAACCCTCTTGTCATGGCCATAATGATCAATAATATCTGTTCTCATTCGACCCTCACAACAACAGGATGAAGTAGACACAGCTATGTCTGCATTTTCTAGGTAAACTGAGAGAGAAAGGAGTGGTGCCTTGCCCATATTGACAATGCATCAGTGGCAAAGCCAGGACTTCTTTGTTTCTTTAGGGTCCTTTCCACCACGTCCACAAGCTCTGCATGAGACTGAGGATGAGGCTACTGGACACTGAGTGGATAAGAGGCATTAGAACCTAGTGGTTAAGACTTTTGGCCCTGGAGTCAGAGTCCCTTGGGCAAGTGGCTTATGTCTCTGTGCCTCCGCTTGCACACTGTAAAATGTGGATAACACCGGATCTAGCTGATAGGATGACAGAGAAGATTCGATGCGTTGGTCCACTGGCCATTGGCACAGTGTCTGGTCCAGTTACTGTGAATCATGGCTGTAAATTTGCAATTAAGGAGGGGAGGGTAATGGTAGGTGCTGCTGGGGCCAACTTCTCAGAGCTCCTTGTTCCTTGTTAAGAGAAAGGCAATTTTTGGTGGTGACCAAACTCCCTAGCTCTTTCTCATTGATTGATGTAGCAGTGGATGGGGGACTTCGTTTTAATAAATGAACGTAAGAGGAAATCCGTCAAGGGGCTTCTAGAAAAGCCTGAGAAAGGGCCATGGATGGAACAAGAACACTCCCTTAGCTGCCCCTCCCATCCATTATTTGGATGTTCTACTGTGAAGATAAGATGCCTAGAGCTCTAGAAGCCAATTTGCAACCTTGAGAATAGATATGACTGACGGTATCAGTCAGGGTGCAGTCAGGGGAGAAACCGCAGCAGTTATGTGAACATGGAAATTTTAATACGAAGAATTATTATCTAGTGTTTAACTACTGGAAAAGGTCAAAGAGAACACTAAGAGGTCCAGTAGCAGCAGATGGGGCGCAGGCGGAGAGCAGCTACTGCTGCCGGTCTGAGGGAGAGTGGACCGCGGAGGAACTAAGGACTCAGGAGAGCGACACACACATCCCACACATTCTCTTCAAAGACGGCTGCCACGGAACAGCGGCAAAGCGACTTGGCAGAGGGAGCCGGCCAGAGCTGATCTGTAGAGGTGGCCACCTGGTGGACACTTGCCTAAGGACGCAACCAGGGCTGAAAAGCATGGCCTGAGAGTGGGGCTGGAGCTGGTCTGTGACAGGCACAGGCTCTTAGGCTGAATTTAAAACAGAGAACTAGAACCCAGAAGGGAAGTCGTTTTCTGCCATTATGGCCTTGCAATGTTCCTCCAACATCCTCTATTGATGAGCCTAACCTCGGGCCAGCCGGCAAAAGAGGCATGTTTCCAGGATCCAGATCCAGTATCACAAAGGAGGGCAAAGAAGGGTGGATTTGGAGCCGAGAGAGAATAAATTGGTAATTGGCACACCTACACGCTGGGGATAGCAAAGCAGAAGAACCCAAGAACGACCATCCAGCCACCAAATCGACCCCCTTTCCTCATGATGAATAAATACTAAATATTCCTGGGATTTATGCCACTGTCAGTTGCCTTCCTGTTTCTTGCAATCTAACACATTCCTAATAAGAACAGGAAGACTGTTGGGGTATCTCTGTGAGCTGCCCACCTAGTGAACAAGTCTCCTTTATGTTTCCACACAGGTCCAAGTGCATCACAGAGGGTCCTTGTAGTCTCCCGGGCCCCCGAACCAGCACACTGAAGACTGCAAAGTGGGAAAATAACCAGGCCACGTCTTCGCAAACACACAGCTCTTTAATGGCCTCTCTTTTATCAGTCCCCATTGTTCTTGGCTTTGAGATGTGGAGTTCATCTCCCTGCAGGGCCAGGCACACAGCAGCCATGACCCCACCTGGTCAACCAACGCCAGCCTGTGCTTCAGGAACACAACTTTTCTTCTTTCCTTTATACTAAAAGCCCTCTTGCTCCTGGTTCCTCTCTCTTTGTGTGGGCAGAGGAGGAAAAGCGTAAACAGGATTCATGTGTCTTTCTGCTCTGCCCTATCAGAGAGAAATCCCTTTTGATAGTGAAAGCTCAGCTAGAGACAGCTGCACTTTTTGATGCTAATGGTGGGGTCAGGAGACAACCTGTCTCCCCAGGGCCTCTGAACACCTTTAAATACATCTTTTTGTAGTTATGGGTGCCCCACATCCCAAGGATGAGCCAGGTCTCTTCCCTATGACATCAGGTCTCTTAATAATAATACCTAATGTTATTAATCTGTGTACTAAACCAGCAGTTCTCTAAGTGCAGTTGGGAACTCCTGCAGGTTCCAAGGACACTTTCAGGGGTTCCATGAGATCAAAACCAGTTTCATAAGAATACTAAGACATTATTTACCATTTTTGCTCTCATTTTCTCCCAGTAGGGTTCTCCAGGGGCTGCCTGACATGTGATGTCACAGCCGATTATAATGCAGGAGTAGATATGAGAATCCAGCTGTCTTCTCTTTAGCCAGGTTTTAAAGAGATTTGAGAAAATGCAAAAGAAAAAAAAAAAAGTGCTACAATTCTCACTAAATTTTTTTCCTTTAGAAGTTTCTTCTTTAAATAAGAAATTCCATCCCCTGTTTAAATTCAAATTCTAATATTTTGTCCAATAAGCACTTCACTGCTATTTAATGGCTGCATGTAGGGTCAATTTTGTATTTTCCCAAATTTGTAAATAAATAGTCACCATGCCTCATGCGTGTTCTAAGTAGCAGCTAGTGTACACTGTGGTCTCTCAGTTATTTTAACTAATGGTTATTTTTATTGAATTAATGAATATTTTTTAATTTCTCAGTTTTAATTTCTAAAAAATACTCTTTAGCGTTCTCAATAACTTTTAGATATGATAAGTACTTTATATGGATATTTCTTATTTCACATTTTTCTCAGTGTTTTGGAAGAAGCACAATTATAAAATTTGATGATGACGTGGAGTTGAAAAGAATACCGGTGCTCCATAAATCAATCCAGGCTGTAGACTAGTGTACGTTCTGATCTAATCTGACTGTTCTGGGTGACAGGGAGCTCTCCCTCTGGCTCACTGCCCCGTGTCCTGGCGTCATGTGGAATCTATAAAGGCAGTAGCTCCAAGCACATTGCACAGAGGGCCCTTACTCCATTAAACCACCACCTGCTCCCCAGCCCATCCCTTCAGCCATGAAGCTTCTGCTCCTGGTCTTTGCAGCCCTTGGATTCCTGGTGACTCCAGGTAACTTTGACGGAGGAGGGGAAATGAGAGCTGGGGCTAGGAACACTAGCAGATCTGGTGACTCTGGTGACAGATAAGCCAGGTTGGGATAAGGCAGGACTCACCCTAGAGCCTTAAGGTAGTGATCTCCCAACATCCCCCTTTGGCCCCGATACCCCAGACCCAGCCACCACCCTATCAGCCTTGTACAAAAAAACAGTCTCCCAAACTTCTTTCCTGTTCTGAAACCAGAGTCAGCCTCAACCTGGTCCAAAATACCTTCGTCTCACTGTATGTGAGCTCCCTATATCTAAGCTCCTAAGACACGGAGAAGGCGTCTTTCTTCACCGTTTTCATCTTTTGAGATCAGCCCGGGTTAGTGCCCAGAGGAGAGACTGAGCCTGGGAGGAAGAGACGTGAGGGTCCTTCCCCCACGCCCAACAGGAGCCTCCAGGCAGGGCCCTGAAACGTCTTGGAGGGCAAGTTCACACAGGATGGCAAACCAGGTGCTCGGCTCACAGCCTGGGCGAGCAGAGAATGAAGAGCGACAGAGAAGGAAACCAGAGAGCCAGGCCCCGGGTGTGAAGAAAGCCAGAGGAGGAGGGTGCTCACAGACCCTGTGGTGTGAGTGATGGCCGATGCAGAGTGCTGAGAGGCAGCCCTCGCATTTGACCAGAAGCTGGTCCCTGTGGCTGGGGAGTGTAGGAATGCAGAAATACCTTGTCAGGAGCAACCATTATCTGCCTTTTAATGCTTTGGGGAAATGATTTGACTTTTCTTATTTAAAAAAAATTTTTTTTTGCCCTGGGTTGACTGATGTTTACAGCTTTATATTCCCTGAGAACAAATGAGGCGGAAACACTATAAATGGGGAGGCTGTGGGGTGAGTAAGAATAGCTCCAATTCCCCCTTTCCAGTGTTCCTGCTCTTCCCTGCCGGTGAAGACCTGGCTCCCCACTCCTAGTTTTCACCCATACATTCCGCGGTATAACTACAGCGAAAGGAGAGGCCTTAGCTAGCTGCAAAGATACACGTACTGGCAGAGGAAGAGCTCTTCAGAGTTCCCAGAGACTGTCAATCAAGAGAGATTCTGCCTTCACGGTCCTTCCCAAGTCTCATTTGCCCGAAAGCTCAAGCGCACATCTCACAATAAAAAAGCCAAACGCTCCCGTCTGGCAGTCCACGTGCTGCTTCTAACCTTGACTTCTTGGTCTTTTCCTCTCCCTCACAGCCAGTGGAGGCTGGACAGGTTGTACAGGTAATCTCCCGGGCCACTGTAAGGTGCAGTGCAGCTCCCTGGAAAGAGCGATGTTCATGTGTGACAGGTACAGACCTTGCTGTGTCAGAGACTCCTCAATACCAGTGCCACCACCTGTCCGTAAGAACCTATGCAGAAAAAAAACAAAAAGTGCAAACAGGAAGCAAGGAGTGATTACAACACCACAACCACAACCATAACCACAACCACAACCACCTCTGACAACTAAAAGCATTGTCACCTCCCCATAAATTGCTGGGGCTTCCTCCTTCAGGGGCTTCGATTGATGACCGACCTCAAAGCTCCTGTCTTCTAGATTACTCTGTCTTCCACTTAATAAATCATTTGGAGTTTGTGTCTATCCTACAGGAATGACTGCCATGTGGACTTATCCATGGGGCATGTATCAGGTAGGGTCCTCCACAAGCTGATGCCAATACAGACTAAGACGTGAAAAGATTTATTGATGGAGGAAGGTGAGAGCCAGCGGGAGCAGGCAGGAGGGGCCTTCAGACTTCAGAGTGGTCTGACACCTGTAAAAGGAGAGAGAGGCAGAAGGAGGAGGGGATAGGAGGAGTGAGAGACTGCAGATCTAAGACAGTCTTAGCCATGAGCCTGGGGATGGGGAGGCCAGAAGAAACAATTGCCTCTCAGAGGAGCACCACCCAGGGCAGGGATGGCCCGACAGTGGTATCCCACTGAGTTCAGTCATTGGCTGGAAGCAGCCCCTGGAGAACACGGCCTTGGGGTGAATGCCACTGTAGATGTGGAAGTGTGGCAGCTAGAGGCTGTCCACCAATTCCATCCTCGCAGCAGTTTCTCTCGAAGGGAGATCTGAGTGGTACACCCCCATGGCTGCCACAGAGCATATGGAGGGAGAGAAAGGAGCTCAAAGTATATGTTTGATCAGCCAGGTAGATTGAGTGATGAGATATTCATTTACTCATTTGTGTAACAAAATGGACATTGGATCCAACATTGATAATACTCTCGGAAAGCAAGCTGCAACGATGCCAGTGACTCGTGTGTGCCCACCCACAGTATAAAATTGGCGTAACCCTATTGGAAAGCCAAGTGAAAAGGAGTACAAAGAGACAGAATTTCTATTTGTTTAATCCAGTTGACATGACTTCTGGGAATCTACCCACTGTAAGTTATTCAAAAGAAGCAAAAAGTTATGGGCACCAAGGTGTTCAATGCAATGTTATTGAAAGTGGCAAGAAAATGGGAAAACTCTAAATGATGAAATATTATATACTAACGAAATGTATAATTATGGACAAATGGAAATGCTTATAGAATAATGGTACATCCTAATACCATCATTCAAAATATCATTTATACTATGGTGGCTGTTATGTCAAAATTGTCTCTTCAAACGATGCAATGAAACTCATGAAAATTGTGACTTTTTTATTTGATCGGAAAGTACAATCATGCATAAATTTCCTCTTACAGGTTGACGTCCATTAATTTTGTATGATATTTATGTGACAGGTACCAAATTCCACCTGAGGAAAACAAACCAGAATACTCAGGCCTAAACAATTCAAAGCCATCCTGGAAATGAGCTAACCATATCAAAAGAATTTAAATACCAATTTCCTACCTCATATCTTACGCCAAATTTAATTCCAGATGATTTAATCATGACAGTGTGAAAAATAAAGTATTACAAGATTATATAGTTAAACACCAAATTTGGGAGCAAGGAAGTTCTAACTAAGGATGCCAAGAAAGGCAAAACTCATGTAAGAATAAACTGGTTATATAGCATAAAATAATAAGCATCTGTATGTCAAAAGATATCATTTGGAAATATATTTGTACTATTGCCTATATCAATAGTTTACTTCTTTTAATGTATGGGTACTATTCCATTGGATGAATAGAACACAATTTGTGTATCTGCTGATTTGTTGGTAGACAAGTGGGTTGTTCCCAGTTTGGAGTTACGACAAATAAAGCTTCTAGAAACATTCGTGTACAAGTCTTTGTATGGACCTGTGCTTTCATTTCTCTCAGATAAATACCTAGAAGTGGAATGGCTTGATCACATGTTTAACTTTTTAAGAAAATACCAAATTGGTTTCCAAGATGGCTGTGTCGTTATACGTTCCCCCAGCAGCATATATGAAAGTTCCCATTGCTTGTCACCCTCACCAACATTTGGTATGCTCAGTCTTTTTCATTTTAACCATTTCAGTAGGTGAGTAGTGGTATCTCCTTGTGGTTCTAATTTCCTCAATAACTAAGTACCCAAAAAGTGTTTTCTGTATGATTCCGTTTATATGAAATTCTAGCAAATTCAAAGTAAGCTCTAATGACAGAAAACAGATGTGTGGTTGCCTGGGGCTGTGAGGGTGGGTGGCGGGGACTGGAGGGATGGTTGCAAAGGGGCGTGAGCACACTGTGGGGGTGATGCATATGTTCATTGTCTTGATTGTCGTGACAGCTCAGCAGGGGTACATATAAGTCAAAAACTTATCAAATTGTGCACTTCAAATGTGTGCAGTTTATTGTATGTCAATTTTACCCCAAAAAAAAGCTACTAAGGGGCTGGCCCGTGGCCAAGGGGTTAAGTTCACGCCTTCGGCTTTGGCGGCCCAGGATTTCACTGGTTCGGATCCTGGGCGCGGACATAGCACAGCTCATCAGGCCATGCTGAGGCAGCATCCACAGGCCACAGCCAGAAGGACCCACAACTAAAATATACAACTATGTACTGGGGGGACTTGAGGAGAAAAAGCAGGGGAAAGAAAAGCTACCAAAATAAAATAAATCTCAAAATGAAACAGAAAAATTAAAGTATCATAAATAAAGACAAATGACAAACTGAGACACAAATGGTAGTGTGGATACTCTAAAAACATAACAATTTGACATAAAGTAACAAGGAAAACATGAAGCCCTAGTGGAAAATGGATGTGATATGAACTAGCAACGTAACTGCTAAAATGGCAAAAAACAAAACAAAACCCTGTCTTCCTTGTAATCAAATAAACATAAATTAAAACCACAAGGAGATCTTGTTTTTTATCTATCGAGATGTCAGAGATTCGAAAGATTTGCAAACCCAAGTTTGACAAGGTATAAATAGAAACAACTCTTGTCATCAGACACTCCTCTTTAAGACAAAATAGTAAATTCTGGAAGACATTTAGCTATATTTTTCAAACACTTTAGAAATGCCGATGTTCTTTGTCTCAGAGACTCTAACTTTAGGAATGAATATATTCTGAGGAAAAAATCAGAATCCATATCAAAAAAAATGTGCAAGCGTAATGCTAACAGTACTGCTTAAAATAGGGGAAAACCAGAAACTACCCAAATGTTCAGGAATGAGCAAATTGTTAAATAAAGGAGATACATTCTTAACATGGAATGCTATACACCCCTTACAAAAGATAAGTTTAGGGCTTTCTCCAATTGTATAGAATAAATCCAATCATGTTATTAATTCAAAGAGCAATTTAAAAATCATATACATAGTTGCTCCCATTTTATAACACAAATACATGCACACACACAGACAGGAGCCCCAGATGCTGAGGTCTCGTCAACAGCTCCTATTTTTGCTTCGGGTCCTTCTCAAAGAAGGGATGTACAGTACGTCCCAAAATAGATTCAACCCACAATGCAGTCATGAGAAACAAACATTTTAGCAAAGACTGAACAGAGAGATGTGGAAGGAATTTTGCATCACCACTATACAGCAAATCTTCATAAAAATTCCCTTTAAAAATTCCAGGATTTTTCCAGTTCTTTTTCAGCCGCTGATGCCTCAGCCCGCAGGCCCTGGGTCTGGCAGTCACTCTGCTCCTCCAGTCACTCCCCTCTGATTCCCCCCCAGCCCATCTCGACCCCCCCAGCTCCTTCTATGGAGGCCATCTCGACCTCTCTCTGCTTCTCCTGTTCACATCCCTCCCTCCATAACCAGATCGGCAGATAAGAACCTTTCTTAGTATTTACTCTCTTTAAAAAATAGCGTGGGACTACAAATACTGTAAGTTATTTCTTGATCATATAAATATTGCACATTTCTGATAGCAGGAGGCCCTAAATCAATATACTAAGATATGGGATTATGGCTAGTGTTTTCTATTAATTATTTATATTTCTAATTTTTCTACTTTCTAATCTTTCTGCGGAAAACACATTCCCGAGAAAAATTGAAATTCTAGCAGAGGCACAGAAATTACAAAGCATAGCACAACTCTAACTGGCAAAACAGTTTCTGGTTTTCTAACCACTCCCCCACTCTCTGTCAAGGATTCACAAGGATCCGTGGTGCAGAGTGGCTATCAATGGCCAAAAAATATATACATTACATGTTTAGCAGTTTATTCATTGTCCTTCTGTTATTCCAAAGAATTGATTACAGAATATAACTATTTTTAAAAGTTCCATTGATATATAAAATTTAGGTAAATCGCTTCTTCAAGGCACAGTCCCTAAATTATTTGTGGTGCTGTTAGTGGCGACCCATCAGAGGATGAAACAAGATCCCCGGAAAAGATAAGACATTACAGTTCGTTCCTACCCCCTTCACCCCCAGCGCAGGGAGTTAGACAGAACAGAGAGGACACTAGAGAAGGTGCTGGAATATTTCCGCTTATAAAGATTTTCCCAGCCAGAATGTCTCTCCTAAAATTTCTCCCAGATAAACGGCCTCCAATTCTATTAGAAATCAATAAACCAAGTACAAAAAGGGAAAAAGAAAGACCTGGCGAAGTTTTACTAAACAATTAACAAACTTGAAGTCGTTCATACAGAGAGAGAACATTCTGCATGACCAGAAAAAAAACAAATATTTCTTTCAAAAACCTGTAGGAGATTCACAAAAATGAGCTAAGTTTTAGGTTGCAATCAAAATTTTAAAAAATAAAAAATTAAAAGCAGAAATTTGGGGCTGGCCCCGTGGTCAAGTGGTTGAGCTCTTGTGCTCCGCTTTGGCGGCCCAGGGTTTCTCTGGTTCGGATCCTGGGCGCGGACATGGCACAGCTCATCAAGCCATGCTGAGGTGGCGTCCCACATGTCACAACTAGAAGGACCCACAACCAAAAATACACAACTATGTACCAGGGGCTTTTTGGGAGAAAAAAAAGATTGGCAACAGTTGTTAGCCCAGGTGCCAATCTTTAAAAAAAATAAAATAAAATAATAAAAGCAGAAATTTAACACTTCACAGTCTACTCAGAGCGAAAAAAGATGAGAAATTAATATAAAGAGAAAACCATATGTCTACTGTGTAGAGAGTATGAACAAAGAAACGCTGGATTCGGGACACCAGCTGAGCTGAAAATCGTAGTAAAAGGGAGGATTGAAAGAACACATCGAAGGAAAAGACAGCTGGTTCCTTCCCCTTCACCTCCAGTGGGCCTGCCAGCCAGGCTGAGATCTCCTGGGCAGGAGATAAAAGAATTCCTTTCTGTGGTAGTCAAGGATACCAAGGGAATTCAGTGAGATGACGGAACTGTTCTGTATCTTGATTTGGGTGGTAGTTAAAACTCATACAACTGTCCACCAAAATATAGTCAATTTTTCTGTATGTTAATTTTAGAAATTAAAAAGTAAAAAATACAATACAACAATGTCACCTTGGAGGGAAAAATTTCTTCAAAATTCCAAGGAAATAGAGAACTTTTTTTTCTTTTGAGGAAGATTAGCCCTGAGCTAACTACTGCCAATCCTCCTCTTTTTGCTAAGGAAAACTGGCCCTGAGCTAACATCCATGCCCATCTTCCTCTACTTTATATGTGGGACGCCTACCACAGCATGGCTTGACAAACAGAGCCATGTCCGCGCCTGGGATCCCAGACGGCGAACCTCGGGCCATTGAAGCAGAACGTGCACACTTAACCACTGCGCCACTGAGCTGGCCCCTGGAGAACTTTAAATTTATACAAACCCGGCACTCATAAAATAAAATATTAACATAACATATTAAAATATGAATTCTCTAGAGCTGTAACCTAAACTTCCACAAATAACTTAAGTAAACAATTTTCCTATAAAAAGACTTGATGATGCTTTTCTTCTCTTTTCCTCTCTCTCATTTTACTACGTGGAACCATCTTGAAGCTTCCTGAAACAGTAATGGTGATGAGCACGTAATGGGTGAAAAGATGAAAACAGAGCTTTAAACAGGCTCAATCTCAGTAACTATTTTAAGAGGTATGTGCTGAGCTTGCTCCTATTTCTTGGCTAGTTTTTTTCCTTGAAAACAAGAAGAAGAAGAAACACAATTCTGAATCTTGTTCTCTCAAGGATAATTGTATGACAATTGTATTCGTAGCCAGGAAGGAAAGGAGAGAGGGAGGGAGGAGAGAAAGAGGAGGGAAAATATGTTAAAAGGTTGTACCATCAATCCACTTAAAGAGGAATTTTAATCAAGAAAACCAAATTGCTATTACCAAGTTGAATTGTCCTTAATATTGTATCTTTCAGTATAATCGTATTTGCAGGGGAAATTAAACTTGTGAGTTATCAAACTGCAAACTGACAGCAAGTCATGAAATTGATAAAATAATGTATTGACAGTGGCATTGTGCCCAGAAAAATGGCATGGTGGCTACTTTCAAGACATTGTTTTCAAGATATTCTTTTCTAAGGCTGAAATCCTGAGGTTTTTAAAAATAGAATGTTCATTTTCAATTTTTTTAAAAATTCATCTTACTGCCCTGGTTTTGACGCTGAAGAAAAAAGAATAAAACACCACTCCTCTAACACAGTCTATATACGGATTGATTTTTTTTTTTTAAGATTTTATTTTTTTCCTTTTTCTCCCCAAAGACTCCCGGTACATAGTTGTATGTTCTTCGTTGTGGGTCCTTCTAGTTGTGGCACGTGGGACACTGCCTCAGCGTGGTTTGATGAGCAGTGCCATGTCCGTGCCCAGGATTTGAACCAACAAAACACTGGGCCACCTGCAGCGGAGCGCGAGAACTTAACCACTCAGCCACAGGGCCAGCCCCTGATTTTTTAATTTTAGCAATTATTATCTTATTTCCAAATTTAAAAGCAAATGATAAAATGCATAAAATAATCAGACCATAAATTTTAATATTTCTCAGTGCATTAGTCTGCTCAGGCTGCCCTAACAAAATACCACAGACAGGATGGCTCCACCAGCAGAAGTAAATTTTTTCGCGGTTCTGGAAGGTAGGAGTCCCAGGTCATGGTGGGGCAGGGTGGCTTTCTGGCTCGTAGATGGCCATCTCCTCGCTACGTCCTCACACGGTGGGAGAGGGAGCTTACTCTCTGGCATCTCTTCTTCTAGGGACACGAATCCTGAAGGATCAGAGCTCCACCCTTAGGACCTCATCTAACCTTAATTACTTCCTTAGAGGTCCCATCTCCGAATAGAGTCTCGGGGGGCTTAGGGTTTCAACACATTGTCGGAGGAGGTCATTGAGAGGACCTGACTGCTGATAGACCTGAGCGCTGGACCCCAGCGATCCGAGAGGCCTCACTGCCTCCCTTGTCCTTGGAATGTATGTTCCACCCACCATTCCCACAGCCCGAGTCATGTCAAGGATACAGCATGGAGCTAATGATGCGTTGTTGAGACCGCCTGGATGGTATCGGTGGCTGAACCCTGGTAAGACCTCTGTGTAAACTTTAAGATTCTGGCCAGTGGGTACAGGGATCTAGTCATCTTGCAACCGCCCAAGACAAGCCTCTTAAATTCCCTTTCTTATTAAACCTGCCAGCTACCAACCCGGAGCGGCCGACCTCTCCTCCGTCGCTCCTTGCCCTCTGTGTAGAGGGGCCAGTTTCATATTTCATCCAGGAAATTTCCCAGTTTTCAAAGCAGCATGTGTGAATTTGGAGAGGATGCAGACATTCAGTCCATAACACTCAGTTTTAGAACTGCAATACTTAATTTTACCAATTAGTAAAAAGAAAAATACCTGTTGCTATATAGCTGTAAATGTAATTGTTTTGAGAACATGAATTTACGTATGCATTAATTCTTTTGTAACGTTGTGTTGATTGCATAATGTGAAAAATTTTGAAAATACAGACATGGCATATTTTGTTTAATTAGCTTTTCTACACTAAAGCAAAACTGTCTATATCCGTTTTTTATTTTTGAGGAAGATTAGCCCTGAGCTAACTACTGCCAATCCTCCTCTTTCTGCTGAGGAAGCCTGACCCTGAGCTAACATCGTGCCCATCTTCCTCTACTTTATATGTGGGAAACCTACCACAGCACGGTGTGCCAAGCGGTGCCATGTCCGCACCCGGGATCCGCGCCGGCAAACACCAGGCTGCCGAGAAGCGGAACGCGAGAACTTAACCACTGCGCCACCAGGCCGGCCCTGTCTATATACATTTTAATTTCCTCTGCGTTTCTGGAAAGCATCGGATCTTCCACTTCCTAAAATGACGCTTGAGGATATGTAGATATAATGTAACCTTGGGTTTCCAGGTAGGCAAAATTCTAACGTTGCCCATCCCACCCCCAAGATTCCTGTCCCCTGGCTGTTCGCTCAAACACTCCTCTGCTCGGCTGTGAAGAGGTTGTGCAGACGTAGTAATGTCTCAAGTCTGTCGGTCTTAACACACGTAGATTATTCACATGGGCCCAAGCCAACAGGGGAGCGCTTTAGAAACAGAGGTTTCTCTGGCTGCCAGCAGGAGTCGAGAGATTTGAAGCATGACAAGGGTCTGACGCATCCTTGCTGGCTCGAAGACGGAAGGGGGCCCCTGATGAGGCGTGTGGGTGGCCTCTAGAAGCTAAAAGCAGCTCCCAGGTAGCAGTCAGAAAGGAAACCGGGACTTCAGTCCTGTGTTAAGAGCTGAATTCTGTCAACAACCCGAATGAGCTTGGAAGCCGACTCTTTCCCGGAGCCCCCAAATACCAGGCAGCCCAGCGACACTTCGGTTTCAGACTCGTGATCCGCTAAGCATGGAACTTAGCCCAGCCCACCAGCACTTCCGACCCACAGAACTGTGAGCTAACAGATACTCAGTGTTTCAAGCTGCTGTTTCTGGTCATCTGTTATGCAGCAACGGCAAACTAATACAGGTTTCCAACTAAAACATGTTTTGATTTAATGAACTAATGCCTTAGAAATTGGTTCCCATACAAAATAACCAGATTACACGATAAAATCATGTGAACTAAAATTCCACTAATTTTCTGAGTAGATGTAACAGAAAAAGAATTCTCTAGTAATCTTAACATTAATATTTGCTTGGGGATGTTATATTTTCTGACATCTTTAAATGCCTTTTGAGACAATACATGATATAGAACCCATGCATATCTAAAGACTTTTTTTAATTGGAGCTTAATTCTAAAGCTATTAAATTATAAAAAGTTGAAAGAAAACGATTTACTTTCCCCTCGAGTCGTATCTGTGCAACCTTTACCAATATGTATGGTCTAAATGCAAACGCTTTGAGTTTTCCAAAATCCAGCATGCAATAGTGCATTGTCGATGTTATCTCAGTAATATGCTTAAATTAGATTTAGCTGTCTCTAATCAAGATTGTTTTCAAGTTTTAAACAATGGTACAATTTAATCATATTGTTTGAGATGACAATATAGATAATATTAAGATTAGGATGGTAATAGGATAGTAACTAAGATTTAAGATAGTGATAGAATGTTATAAGTGAAAGGAAGAATGAGAAAAATCAAAAAAGAGGGAAAAGAGTAATTGAAAAGCTTCAGTATTTGGATAATATTTTTTTAAATTGTAACCAATAGGTTGGGTATTCATTTTTTTCCAAAGGAAAATATGGCAAGCCTTTTACATGGGACAACCAGAGCCTCCTGCAGCTGCTGACTGATGATGGAATGTCATCATCTCTGTGTCTCACTCTCTCCAGCTGTGGCCTTGGTCACGGGGCAGCTGACTGCGAGACTATAGCTCCTAGAGCAGAAGGAACATGCTGCCTTTTCCCTGCTAAAGAAATGACAATGATCTTTTTCCATAGGAAAAGAGACAGAACCAGGCCAGCTGGTCATCAAAACTGGTTTCTGTCCCTCCTGGGTACACCGCTAGACCACATCTCATGGACTTCTTTGCAGTTAAGGGGGTCACGTGACTGAGTTCTAGCCAACAGAATGACGGAAGTGACTTAGACCACTTCCTGGTGACCCGTACGGTTCTCCTTTGTGATTTCCCACTCTCTTTCACGGAGCATCCTTCAGGAGGGTAGATATCCACAACGACCTCTGTAGCCACGTGTTGAAGATGGCAGGGCCTCCACCAGCTTGGGTCCCTGCAGGGCGGCATGGAGGGGGCAAACCGCTCCTCACGCTACCAACCAGGATGAACGTGAGAAGTATTAGGTTAAACGGCTGAATTTGGGAGTTTGCTATATGAGCTAATGTTACCACAACTAATACCACAAGACAAGACAAGAAATAGAGACAAAATATTTACGGTACTAACCTCTCCTCTGTTGAAGAAGAGAGGCTTCCAATAACAGTCCCTCAGATTATCCAGGTGTAACAGCAGAGAGTTACCCTGATACTCATGAGGGGCCACGCCGGTCTTCCCAGGTTACTACCTGAGCAGAGTCTGTGAGTCTAATTTGAAAGTAAAACAGCATTTGCCACAAAATTCCAAAAAAAATTTTTTTGATCTCTACACAAACAAGAGATTTTTATTTAATTGTGTATTTATGTGTAAAAATTACAAAGATTTAAGTCAGAACCCCTTACTCTGCTTTTTTTCATGGCATTTATCACCTTCTTTTTTTGAAATCACTTTATCGAGGTATAATTGACATACAAAAAGCTGTGGAGATCTACTGGCTGCCACCTGATGAGTTTGGAGATGCTTATACACCCATGAAACCATCACCTCAGTCAAGGCCATAAGTTTCTCCATCTTATTACCTTCTAACGTAGCAAATAATTTACTTAACTCGTGATGTTTACTGTCTGTTCCATATCTCCTCTTACTTAATAAACAAGCTTCCCAAGGACGGGAATCTTTCTCTGTTTTGTTCACAGAACCTAGAGTAGAGTCTTGCAAATAGTAAATGTTTGTTGAATGAATGAATGAATGAATGAATACCTTCTCCTAACTGTAATATCCATATACAAAAGACTTCACTGTTTCTAAATGTTGGACCTTTTCTCACTTGCCTCATAAAATTAAGGTATAAATCCCCACAATGACAGTACCTGCTATCTGTGAGAATATGAGTGATAGCTAGACAACCAAGGATAAACATCGTGGTCACATCCTGAAGATGATGCCAACCAAAATTCTCCAGCAAAATAGCTTACATCCACACAATTACATCAGAGAAAAAGTTCAGATCCATGTCAGGGACCGGTAGATTATTAGGCAGACAAGGAAAAATTACACAAAGTGTATTATTAATAGTGGTAATAAACTATCCTATAATGCTGATTGCAATAAACCAGTCCAGCCGCTCTGGTCTCCTGGATATTCCTTGAGCATATTCCGGATGAGCTCTTTCTCGGGGCCTTTGCACATGCAGTTCCTTGTTACTGAAGTGACCTTCCCCCAACATCCACATGGCTCACTTCCTTGCTTTGTTTAGGTCTTTGTCAAATGCCACCTTCCTAAGGCCTTGCCTGACTGCCCTATTTAAAACTGAATACCCTTACCAGAGGAATTCCCTGTTCCCTTTTCCTATTAGATTATTCTCCATAGATTTAATGCCATCTAACATGTGAGATATATTACATATTTAGTTTATTTTTTGTTCCCCCTACACATTAGAATATAAACCCCATGAGAGTGGGCAATTTTGTGTCTTGTATTCATTGCTGAAATCCCAGGGCCGAGAAGAATAATTGGCATGTAGTAGTGTCCACTGAATATTTGTTGAATGAATACACAAATGACCAAATAAAAGAGTATTTAAATCATGTAGCTATCAGTCAGGATAAGCTAGGGCAGCAGGTCTCAAATATTTTGGGTCTCCGGACCCGTTTATACCCTTAAAAATTTTTGAGGACTCAAAAGAGCTTTCATTTATGTGGGTTATATCTATCAATAATTATCACATTTGAAATTAAAACTAAGAAATTTTTAATATTTCTTTATGAATTAATTTTAAAATAGCAATAATAAACATTACGAGCTAACATAAATATATTTATTATGAAAAATAAATATATTTTGAAAAAATTGAGTGAGAAAAATGGCTTTAACTTCTGAAAACCTCTTTCATAAATATAATAGAAAACAGCAGTATTCTCCTATTTATTTCTATGTTCATTCTGCTGCCATATGTTGTTCTGGTTGAAATACGTGTAGTTGAGAGACGGAAGAGTATTTTAATAACTTTTTGAGATATTTGTGGGTCGTTTTCTTTGGTATTCCACCAAAACCCAAACAAGCGGCCATCTCTTAAAGGTTAGTTGCAACATGGAATCTGAAATCCTGTCAAAGAAATTTCTCGTACTTTGTTACATTAAAATGCATTGGTCTGTTTTGTTCTTTAGTGGACCTGTTACCCATACATGATTTGGTCACTTCATGCATTGGTCATTTGGAAGATATCGGTTCACTGAGTTGCACAAGTCTTCCACATTTTGACGTGTTTCATTATACAATATCAAAATATCATATTTGTTAATATCGCCACTTGTCAGAAAAGTCTTTAGGACCTGACAGGTTTCAAAATGATAGTGGTGGACACAGTTTGAATTTTATCATTGCCAATAAATACTATCAGTCATTTTCCTTGAAGTGACTGGTTCACTTGAATCGCTTGTAAAAAACTATCTAGCAAATACCAAAGTCTGGATAATCAGAGTTTGTCTGTCGGTCATTAATTCAAGTAAAAATGGTGTTTCATGAAAACAGTCACTAGCCCAGCTCACAACTCAATGGCACAATTGCGTTTTCTTTGAAGCGACATTACACTTCAAAATTGCTTTAGATGAACTTCCCATTTCATCATACAGAATATTAAAATGATATGTACTCGAGGGAGGACATTTGATAAAATTTATAACCTTCATCAAGGAATTCTTAAGTAACACTAGTTTTTTGGTTTCGTTTGTGTTGTGCTTGCTTGCTTGTTTCTACTGGGAAAGGGAGGTGATGAAACATGCAACTTGGTCCCCCACCTGGATTCATGCCGTGGAGCCAGCAGTGCTACTCACTATGGCTTTTGCACCGTGCGTGCAAATGTCAACACAGCAAAAAGGCAAATAACGCCTTTGTGTCGTTATGAAAATAGTTTGACTTCCCTGAGGACCACGTAAAGGGATTCTGTGGACCCCCGAGGAGTCCACGGACCATGTGCTTAGAACAGCTAAGCTAGGGAATGCTGCAGTAACCACAACCTAGAGATCTCAAAGGTCTTAAAGAAGAAAGGTATCTTTCCTGCTCATGCTACATGTCCATCACATGTCAATGGGGTGTTCTGCTCCTCATTGTCCTCAGGACCCAGGCCGGCTGTTGATATTGCCAGCTACCATTCCGGAAGTAAAAGGAACTCTGCAGGGCCTCACCCTGGCAATTAAATGCTCCGGCGCTGAAGTGACAGCAGGCACTTCTTCTCCCAATTCATTGGTCAGAAGTAGCCACATGGTTCCACTTAACTACAAGGAAATGAAGGAGTAAAAACCTACCCTGTATCCAGAATCAATAGTATTAACTACCACAAGGTCCATAAACCAAAACCTCGGACATTAGAAACAAATATGAAAATGAAAATGATGTTTTAAACCTTAGATTTTTTAAATATGGAATTTATTACAGATTTATGTTTGAAAAACATTGGGGCTGTAAAAAAATTTCTATCTATACATATAAACAGAATATGGAAAAATTCCTATACAGTTAGGATCAACTCCAGTTTCATATGATAAAGAAACCCAAAATTGAAAGGGTTTAAGCAATACAGAAGTTTATTTCTCTCTTATGCAAAAGACTTCTGTAGAAAGCAGTCCGGAAGATGATTGACAGCTCACCATGTTATCAATAACTCAGGTTGCTACTTTGCTGTTTCACCATCCCTAGTGATTGGCCTCCATACTCAAGATCACCTCATGGCACAAAATAGGTGCTGGGCCTCCAGCCATCATGTTTTTGCTTCACAGAACAGAAAGAACAGGAAGGGACAATAGGGGCCTCATCTTTAAGAGACCTTCCCAAAAGTCCCACACAACAGTTATGCTTACATACCACTGGCCAGAACTTAGACACATGACCACAGTAGCTTCAACGGAAGCTAGAAAATGTTGTCTTTATTCCTAGAGGCAATGTGTACAGCTAAAATTTAGGGTTCTGTTACTAAGGAAAGAGAGAACTTGTCTTTGCCATGGCCCTTCTAGATAGAATGATGGATGGATAAAGGAAATAGAAACAATACTTTTACACACTTTAAATATATGTGATTATATTTGTCAACTATTCCTTAATAAAGTTGAGGGAAAAAAAGAATTGAAAGTAAGATCTTGAAGAGGTATTTACACACTGATTTTTGTAGCCGCACCATTCACCATCGCCAAAAAGGGGACGCAACCCAAGTGTTTCTCAAGTTACAAATGAATAACCAAAATGTGATATGTACATATGACGGAATATTATTCAGCCTTAAAAAGGAAGGAAATTCTGAAACTTGCTACAACACGGATGAACCTTGACGGCATTATGGTAAGTGAAAAAAAGTCAGCTGCAGAAAAGACAAATACTGTATGAGTCCACTTAACTGAGATAGCTAGGGTAGTCAAATTCATAGAAACAGTAAAGAGAACAGTGGTTGCCAGGAACTAAAAGGGGGGGAGTGGAAAGTCGTGATTTAATGGGTATAGAGCTTCAGTTTTACAAATTGAAAAAGTTCTGGAGATTAGTTGCAAAACAATGTGCATGTACTTAAAACTACTGAACTTAGAAATGGTTAAGATGGTAAATTTTATGTTATGCATTTTTTGCCACAATTTAAAAAAAAATAAAATTCATAATGAATATTAAAAAAAAGAAATACAACATGAAAATAAGATGGATGGATGGATGATGGACAGATGGAGAGATATGTGATAAAGTGTGTATAATAAACCATTAAGAATAGAATCTAGGTGGTGGGGAAAGGGTGCTGTCAAATTCCTTCAACTTGGCTGTATGTTTGAAATTTTTCAGAAGAAAATGTTGGAGAAAATGAGTCTGGTATTAAATGAAGGCTTTGAGTGGGCTAACATTTGGGTTCTCACTCAAGAGTCTCTTTTCCTTTCACGTCAAAGGGAGTTTAATGTTCTCCTAAGGCACTTCAGATGCTTTCCGTCTGCCTCCTGAGCAGCTTCCTTTGATCACTGTCCCCTGCAAAACCTTGTTAAATTTGAAGATGTCACGGCTGCCAAAAACAACTCTGTGAAGGAGGAGAGGATGCCTGGGGAGTCCCTCCAGGTATTTTACAAATAGAAGGAACCTTCCCCCGCTGACATCCAAGCTCTCCCAGGTCCCATACTTGGCACCATTCTTCCTTAGACAAAACGGTCCCTCCAAGAAGCATCCATCTTGTGACCTGTGAACAGAGTGTGTCCTTGTCGATATTTTTAGCAAAAATTCTGGGCCTAATTTTAGCACTCATAACTCTTTGGGCATCCCAGAAAATAAATTTTAAACATTTGGCATGAATGTGAAAAAGCTGAGTTCACTAAAGCAAGGCAAACCAGAAGAGAATGTTCTAGCAGCTATTCCAGCTCTTCTCCCACAGCACCATTTATCAGTCAAACAACAGGATGAAAGAAGTAAAAGATGTGACCTTTCTCCATGCTCCTGCCCTTGATCATCGTCCAGTGTGTCCTGAGGCTAGGAAACACAATCCAGAAATTCATTCATTTTCATAGAATCAGACTGTAGAAATGCGGGCTGGTCGCATAAATCCAAGGAAGAATGCACTGAGCTGCTTCTGCAAATCAAAAAACTGGGGGATCTCAGGAACATGAGATCCAACTATGGATTCCAGTCAGTATGAGATACATAATTCACAGGGCCCAGTGCAAGATAAAAGTGTGGGTGCCTTGTTCTAAAATCATTAAGAATGTCAAGACCACTGCAGTAGAATATTGAACCAAGTAGAGTTCTTTCAAGTACAGGGACCTGTGTGACTGCACAAGTCACACATCCATGAAGCCAGCCTTGGCTCCTGTGGTTAACAAGGTCATTATTTTTACTTATGTAACAAAACATCAGAATAATCTGAACTAGAAGCTGGTGGAGTAGTGAGAATTGCTCATTTCATTATGGCAGTGCTGACATTCTCATTGAGCTAGCCATGTCCGTTGAGCAAATGGACATTTAGGGACTGCATTTATCTCCCGTGGCTGAGCTGCCCCAACCTTGCTGGAATGGGCACCTAGCACTCCACAGAGTAGGCATGCAATGTTGGTTGAATTAATCACAGAATTTAATAGCCATGAAGCTACATTTCCAGAATTCATTTATGTATTTTGATAAGAATGATTCTTTAAGTTTATGCATCTTCAATCTCTAAGAATGTAAACCTTAGAAAGTGATATATCAAGCCATCTTATTCTCTTAATGAATTTCAAAGTAAATTGCAGCCTTCGTTACAAAAGACAGTGATTAAGTTATGGATCAGTCAAGGCACTTGAGGTAATTTATTGGCTCACACAACTGGAAGGCCAGGGACAGTCTTCAAGGGCAGCTAGTCTGGGCTCCCATGATGTCATTAAAATCTCTCTTCCTTTCACCTCTAGTGGTAACATGCTACCTCCTGCTGTATTGGATTCAGTATCAGGTTATACATGATGCTTCAAGCAACTACAAAAACACATCAACTCCAATACCAAGCCCAGTGGGAAAGAGAGCTCACTTCTCTCATAGCACAAATAGAAGTCCAGGACCTGAGACTCACTAGCCCTCATTGGCCTGACGTAGGTCACGTGCCCATCTTTGACCCAGTCAGTGGCTGGGGGGACAGAATGCTCTGCTTGCCCTAGTCTTAGTCATAAGCCCCACACCCAAACCCAGAAATAGAATCAGCTTCTTCATGGACCAAGGATGGGGCTGGGGTGGATTCCCCAAATGGAAATTTAGGAATTGTTATTGTCGGGGAGGAAAAAATTTTCCTCTACCCTTCCAGGTTCTTCAGCTGGCCTAATGATTAAATTGACATAAGACAGATTAACAAGAGAAAAATAAATTTAATTACAGATGTATGAGAGCTCACAGAGGTGTGAAAACTCAAAGAACCAATCAAAGGAGACAACTTTTGTACCTTTTAGACAAAGAAATAATAACTTCGTGAAGAATTGACGGACCAGCTTGGGCACTAATTAGTAAAGAAACTAAGCAGAGCTTGTCTACACAGACTTCTCGGCCTTAAATTCCCTGTCTCTGGCAATAAGGATGTCTCTCTACCTCCTGGGGCCAGAGGGTCGCTTTGACATGGGAGATTTATTTCCCGCTTTCAGGGGAATAGAGAGAGGGGTCAGAGTGTCCTTCTTGTACCAGCTGTTTCTCAAGTAACTTTAATTCAAAATAATCAATACGCCAAAGTGGCATATTTTGAAGCAGCCTGCCCTGAGTCCCATCATTACCAAGGGAGTAGAGTAGATTCTGGGCAGCAAAACACACCTCCATGACAAACAGAGAGTAAGCTACCCCTATCGAGAACCTACTGTGTCCCCAGAAACTTATGAAACTGGCAAAGAGTTAGCCACTGATGATTAAATAGCTAGGAACTAAAGGGTTTTTTCGTTTTTGCAATTACTGATTATAGCTTTTAGCTGTTTAACCCACCCATTGTTAACTGTGCTGCTTAGGCAATATGCTATCTGACTCCCACTAGGCTCCTATAGACAGCATCATCCTGGACCCTGGGTCACCATGGTAACAGGCGTGTGAGCTGTTTTTCAGGAATTAGAACTCCTTGCCCACTTCAAGCCGGTTGAGACCACCAACCCACCAAATGGGCCTGCAAAGATATCCAGTAGGCAACCTTTTGACATCAAGAGGCTAAAAACTCCACCCTCAGATCATGCTAACGCGGCCATTTTGCGAACATGGGTCCTATGAAGAGACATAGAGTCTGAGTACGCTTGCGCAGACCGTCAGTTACCTCACCTCTCCTCACCTCCAATCACCTCTCTCCACATTTCAGACCACCTTGCCGCCATCCCGGAAATATCCCTGAGTCCCTATTTTCAGGGAAGCAAATTTGAGACTCATGCTCTCGCTTCCTCGCCTGGCTGCCTTGTGAGTAAACCCTCTCTCTGCTGCAATCTCGTCATCTCAGTGTTTGGCTTTCCAGGCAGCAGGCAAAAATGAACTTGGTTCAGTAACAATTGGTGAGCCAGCCAGGAGCTAAGTCCAGAGGGACCTTTTTGCCTGAGACTCGTCAGCCCCGTGCCAGTGTAGAGAACCTGTGGGCCAGTCCAGCAGCTACTGGAAGCATTTCTCCTGGGCCTGTTCTGGGACTCTTTCCTGGCTTGGTGCTGCCGACTCCTTGGCGCATATTTTCACGTTGCAGTAGAGAGATGGTTTCTTGGTTTGGAAGACGTCTTTTTGGTGAGTAACTTTGGTACAAGTGACCAGATTCTTATTTCTTCTTCCTTTAAGTCTGACTTCTGAAAGGAAGCCTTGGTCGGCAGGGGATGCCCTCCACGACTTCCGAAAAAGGAAGCATTGGTCTGGCCTTCGTTGTGAGGGTCTTGGTTTCCGGGACGCTCGATAATAAGGAAGAATTAGGGGATCCGCTCACAGAAGTGCGCTTGGCTTGGCTTGCTTTTGAGATCTGGGTCTAGCTGCTACATAAGTATGCTTTGACCGGCCTGTCTCAACTCTGAAACAATGGGTAACATTAATTTGATTCCCACCTGCAGGCCCCTAGGCTGCATTCTTCAAAATTGGGCAACTTTCAGTTAGGAGTCCATGAAAAAGAAAAAGACGGTATTTTCTGTAACACCACGTGGCCACAATTAGAGAGCTCTTGCAATGAGTAGTCTTAAGAACGTAATCAAATTTGGAATCTCAGCTTCCTCTCGTGGTCTTACAGATGCTAATGAAAGCTCCACCCCCCACCCCCACCCTCACCACCAAGAGCTCTCCTCTGGGTTTTGGGTACCTGGAGTGATTCCAGGTTGGCCCCTTGGTCAATCCCTTGACTGACGGTCTGGAACCCTGTTTTGTCTCCTGTCAAGAGCTTGTTGAGGATTTTAGGTGCCCACTAAGTCAGTTGTGGGGACAGGAGACCTGTAATTTCTTCTATAAACTGTCTTGCCCGGGAACTGTTGTTATGTGACCTTTATCTTGATGACTCTTGGGAAGAGGCCGAGAATATGAGGCCTGATCACCTCTTTCCCTTCTTTGTCCGTCTCATTCGTCACCTCCTCTGTTGTCACCAAGTTGGGGTTCAGTTCAGGCTGGACGTGAGCAGAACCTAGACCTTCTGTAAAATCAAAACTTGAAAAACTTTCTGCCGGGGACTTAACTCTCAGCCCTGGCTTTGGGAGCCCAGGCCCCAGCCCACTCCAGGTGTTTGCCTCTTGCCTCCCTGGCTGCCTTGTGCTGGCTCAGGGACTAAGTGCCTGGGCCAAATGGGACTAGACTAAGTCTTATAACTATATTGACATCTGCAGTAGGGCTCTGCACCCTTCTCTGGCTGGCCGTCAGTCGGGCACCAGCTTTACCACCATGGAGAATGCCCCTATCGTCCCCAGAGACTCACGCCTCAGGTGCATTTTAATTAATTGGAAACACTTTCAATTTTGGATGGCTTATGCCCCAGAAACTCCATCTTGGAGAAAACTTGAGTGGTTTCTTTGTGCCTTTATGATGTAGTTGGACAGGTAGAACCACCTATAATGTCATTTGAGTTACAACCCAATTTCTGAGACATCAGGAGCAACTGTCCTTGGAAAATCCTTGGAAGAATGGAAATGCAGCTCTAGAGACAGTTCAGGTTCCACCCATTTCCCTTATCTCAAAGAGCTTGCAAATCCTCTGGGGACTATCTAGCCCATCACTAATTCCTAAGACTGAAGGAAAAAAAAAAGGAAAAAGCCCCAAAACAGACATAAGAGCACCCTCACCAAAAATCTAACATCTTGAATGTCTTCTCCACAGATATTAGTAAAAAGGCTCGAAACAAAATTTGAATTCCTAACTAGGGAGCTTTGTATTACTCTACCTGATTCTTGGCAGTAATTTTTAAAACAACAGCTGAGGGATTCTGTGTATGTGTGTCTATATGTATGTTAGATGTGTGTGGTATTTTTACCTCTGGATGGTATGGCCAAAAATTAAGAGCTTTGTTTAATTGGCTAAAAGTAAGCACCTATGTAAATTGTAAATATAATAGAAAATAACCCAAATGTCTTTCAAGTTAATATGGTATAAATTAATCTTTGGTAACTGAAAGCTCATTTAATTTTGTTGGTTTGATTAAAACAGACATGTCCTCCAGAGTCAGCATTGGATATGATGCAAACATGCCGCCTTTATTCTACATTGATTGGTCAAATAAGCTGATATTATCTCTATTACAAAACTGGTTAGCAAAAATAATAACTTAAAATGATGGCTAATTTTGTCTAATGTCTCATGAAGTTTTATAGGCAACCTAAATAATTATTGGGAACAAGTAAACTAAATAGATGTGAAAAAGATAAAAGTGTTGGGTGAAGTTTTTAAAATAATTATGTCTTATGACATGTATATTTAAAATAACTTCCAAAATCTTTCTGGTAACTTGAAACTTTGAAGTGTTGCCAGGTAAAATTGAATGATAAAAACTCACTAAATATCTGGGTCATTTTTCAAATGAGATAAAATACTGAAACATTGTCGTTAGACATGTCTAGATTTATCTACTTTTGGCTTCTTATTACAAAGAAACTAAAAGGTGTTTGGGTCTATTAGTAAACATGTCTTGTATTTTATTAAGGTTGTACCATGAAGTAGCATGTTTGTAGAAATTATAGGAGGTATTTATAAATTTGCTAAGCCACAGTATGCTAATGTAAAAGTTCATAATTGCTTAGCTTTTAGTTTTTACTAGGGTCTGTAAAGGTTAAGAATTCTAATTAATATATGTATTTAAAACTACTAGAAATTAATAAGACAAACATCTTTGTATCTAAGGAAGGTAAAATGTATGTTTTCAGTAAAGAAAGTATAAAGAATGGAAATATTTTTGTTTGTTGTGTTAAGAAAGAAAAATTTGTCCTAAAGTACTAGAAGAAAAAAAAGGAGGCATGGGACAAATTCTGAATGTAAAAAGAAAGTTATAGAAGTTTTGTGAAAGAGAAATTCTGAAAGGAGTTTTATGCCTGGTCAAGTTGGCTAAGCTTAAAGTAAATCCAATTAAGTAAATGAGTTTTAACATAAAAAAAAAAATGAGCTGGTGCAAAAATTAAAATTTGGTTTTCTCTCTCAAAAGGATAATTTTCTTGAAAGTTTTTTCTGCTCGTGATAAAGAGATTATAAAAGGTTTTTCCTTGAGTAAGTCTACACAAAAGACAGAAAATCTGTTTTCTTAAAATAGTTTCCTATGTTCAGAAAGACCGAGGTCTCTCTATTAAGATTTTTGACTGTTTTAACTGTTTGCCCTTGACTGTTTCAGTTGTCGCTTTGATTGAAAAGAGTGAGTGTTGTTTCCTATTTGACCAAGTGTTTGAAAACCTTTTGATAATTTTGACAGCTCCCCATCACCACCAAAATATTCAAATCCTGAAAAATGCTTTCTTTTGGCCTGGAAGAAGGAAGAGAATTTCTCTGAGGATTTTCAGAGGGCCCCTGAGACTTCTCAAAGAGATTTGCTCTCTCTTCCTGTAAGGAGGGAGACATTAAATTAATTAGGTTTATTTGGTATGTTAAATTACATGGGAAGCATTGTCAAATAAGTGGTGATAAACCTTCTTAGGTGGTATCTGGGTAAATGTTATTGATATAGATGTTTTTAAAATTATATAACATTCCTAAAATTCTGATCTGTCCTGGTTGTCAGGCAAAATTCTGGTTATTATTTTAAAGTATTGTATGTCACAAAATTAACCAAATTTCTTTGTCGGTTGCCATTTGGGGATCTTGTTGTTTACAGACAGTTATTGTTTTACTCTGATGCTTTTGTAAAATATGTTTCATCTCAGAGAAATTCATGGGAAAGACTGACTCTAGAATACAGGTTTCTGATAAACTGTCAGATCATAAAACTGAAATGGGTAAGAAATTTCAGAATTCTAACTGATGATCTCATAAAACTTCTAACAGAAGATTAAGGCCAAGAATCGATTATACGGGACTGAATGAACTGATGAGGATGATTTTGATTTATATGACTTTCCATTTGAGATATTGCTGATTTTTTTTGATGCTCTGTTTTGTTTCCAGATTTAAGGAAGTCTTTTTCTCTTTTTCTCTCATGCTGTGACTTATATCAATTTGATAAATTATACCTTCATAAGCAGATTTGAAACATTTATTTTTCTCCCTACCTGATCCCTCCAGGATTTGGAAACTCTTAATGAGTGAGTATTGTTTTCATGGCAATTATTTATTTGCATAAGTTCAAAAAGAATCTGTTTGCCTTATAACAGGACACAATTGGAAATATTGGTTATATTACCAAAGCTTTGACTGGAATGTCATATTTGAGAGAAACAGGCATAGACTCAGATATGACTACACAGCTTTTGAGAAATAAGGATTGGACTTTGTAGAATAAAGCCACTTGGAAATATTGGCCTGGTACCTTGTTTCCTAGCAACCTTATGGGTAAGTAAGGAAGGTCACTTATCTGGCAGGTGCCTGGAACCTTGAAATATTTGGGGGAACCTCAAGAGAAGAGAGGAGTCCACCCAAATCTGTAGGTATTGCAGCCAAGATCTGATGACGAGTTTTTAGCTTGGCTTTCCTGGCCTGGAGAGGCCTTTAAAGTTCAATCTAAGATTCCTCATAAAAAGTTCCAGCAAAGTGGATTTGAAAGAACTCATATAATCCATTGTTATTCTTGCTGTACTTATGTAAATGATTGGGCCAAGTTTATTGAAACTAAACTTATTTTGCAAACCAATTAGTCTTAATTTGGCTATCCTTGGTAAAAATAAGGGTGATTTTAGAGAGAAAAATTATGTTTCAATAAAAACCATAGTATACATTCATGGATATTAGGTTCTGGTTCTGATAATTGTCTTTGAGATTTTTATTTTATATCTGCTAACCAGACTGGACCCTGAATTCTTCCAGTTTCTTAAAATATCTGTCTAAAAGTTTCCAAACTAACGTTTTCCATTTTTTCCCCATCATTTTCATTTGGAATCGTTGAGAACTGAACCTGCCCATTTCCTGAAGCCTTGCAAACTAAAGCTGGGCAGCTTGATATAAACTTAAGAGACATTCATGTCTGTCACTGTGTAAGCCACTCAGAAAGATACCTGAACACCTGATGACATCATCAGAGACATTTCAAACTGCAAAAGATGCTTTGACTCTGACACCTAGAAATCTTTTGACTGGCTGCCACCTGGGCTCAAAAATGTTTATAATTTGATGGCTTATAATTTGCTCCCACCATTAACCTTGTTGCTTTTTTTTTTTCTTTTTGTCTCTCTAGAAATACTTCTTATTAAATACCAGGTTACTTGCTTACACAATATAGACTGAACTCTGGGAACCCACCTGCATCACCATCGTACTAAGAGACTGGTTCAATGAGATGGAACAACCTAGTCCCCTCATCAACAGGATAATCCCTCAAGATTGAAGATGAATAACAAAAGGGGGGATTGATACGGGTCAACACAAGGTTGACATAAGGGAAGCCATATTGTAAAAAAGCAACCATATTGTCACTTTGAATGACTTCTGATTAACTAACCCAGACATGCTTTGTAGATTTCATGGACTCTCTCAGCTGCTATAAGCTGATAAGTTTGTTCTTTTGAGTTCCTTAGGAATGTGACGACCCCCAGGCAGAGAGTCTGTGCTGATGGCCATCATCAGTGACAACTGAAAGATCTGGGTATAGACTGTTGCTCTGGTCTCTGATGCATATCCAGTAAAACAAAAGACTATCAGGAACTGAGACCAGTTGTCTGCCTCCACCTGGAGGTCAGATGGAGGCCCCATGGGATTAGGTCTATTTTTCAGGGAATGCTAGAATTAGGGTTGTCTATACTTCTTATCCTTCTGTTAAGCTGGGAACAAGAGAATATTTCCAAATGAGTGCTATACAGTTTCATTCCTCTAATCCAGATCTATGCCTCAATTCAGCAGGAAGTAGCTAGATCAGTCGTCACCCCAAATCCCTCAAGAATGAGGAATACCAAAGAATAGGAGGAACCGAAACCAGCGAAGAGTTAGCCATTGCTGATTAAGTAGCTGGAACTAGAGATTTTTTCCTTTTTACAATTACTGATTAAAGCTTTTAGCTGTTTAACCCACCCATTGTTAACTGTGCTATTTAGGCAATATGCTATCTGACTCCCACCAGGCTCTTGTAGATAGCATCTTCCTGGAGCCTGGATCACCCTGGTGATGGGTGTGTGAGCTGTTTTTCAGGAAATAGAGCTCCTTGTCCACTTCAGGCCAGTTGAGACCACCAACCCATCAACCGGGCCTGCGCAGATGTCCAATAGTCGACCTTTTGACATCAAGAGGCTAAAAACTCCACCCTCAGATCATGCTAACGCCACCATTTTGTGAACATGGGTCCTATGAAGAGGCATGGGGTCTGATTACGCTTGCACAGATCATCAATTACCTCACCTCTTCTCACCTCCAATCACCTCTCTCCACATTTCAGACCACCTTGCCCCCTACCCCATAAATATCCCTGAGTCCCTATTTTCAGGGAAGTGGATTTGAGGCTCATGCTCTCGCTTCCTCACATGGCTGCCTTGTGAGTAAATTCTCTGCTGCAGTCTTGTCATCTCGGTTTTCAGCTTTCCAGGCAGTGGGCAAAAACGAACCTAGTTTGGTAATACTTAGAGATGAGATATGAAGTCAAGATCCATCCTGAAATTTCTGGCTGTGTTTCAGCATTCCCAGCCACAAGCCCAGCTGACTCTCTGAAGGCACCTTTTTTTTCTTTCACAAAACAACTCAAATCAAAGCTGAGAGCCAGCATTAAGGACATGAGTCTAGAATCAAACTGAGATGCACCACGATGGAATGCCCCCAGCAGTTCTCAGACATAATCCGTGAGCACTCTTTGTTCAGATTTGTTTTTAATTTAGAATTATCTTTACAGTAAACATTTAAAAAGAAAAAATTGTTTAGTCAATGTGATATCAGTGTTCTCATTGACTTGTTCAAAGTGACTCTGGCCATAACTACACACATCTACATAAAACTTCTATATAAACAGTTATTGAAACATTTACTTTTCATCTATATTTTAATGTACCTCTATGAAAAAAATAATCAACTCCAGCTCTAAGATGTTGACCAATAATAATCAAACCACGATCTTAAGCAGTGAGAGCTTGTATCTGTTGACCTTCCATCTTGCATTATGTTCTCTATTTATCCTCCTACACAAATCCTAATTTGCCTAAGGCAGAGGCTTTGCCTAAATTCCACGGGTACAAGGGCCAATTCATAGCTAATAACAATGATGAACTTTCACGGGAGGTGGAGGTAAGTGAACCCTGCCCAGGTGAAGGGTGGGGAAGGAGGTGGGCGGCTAGTTGCTGCTGGATTCCCAGGAGACAATTTGCAAGTTCAATGCAAGCAGGAAAAAAAGCTGCAGCAAAAGATTCTGCCGTGTTTAACACAGGGACACGCCTCTGTGAAGATGAGGGACGACTCAGGGTCACAGGGTTCTGTTTATTGCCTCAGCACAATGGGCGGGCATGGCCAAGCACCCACGGCCTGTCATCAGATGCTCACAGACTGAGCATAGTCTTATAATGCAGTATTTAGCCATATACTTCATTTTGCCTCATCATTCGATCATTTTCCTTAAGCAGAAGCTTCATTTCTATGGCGATGTAAGTGTTACTGCTGAAACCTAGCTTTCCAATAGAGCCAGTTCCCCCCTTCAATAATTTAATAAATACTTATTGAGCACCAAGCATGTGCCAGGAACTGCTCCCCACACTAGGGGTGGCAGTAAACAAGAATGACAAACTGCCTACCCTCATGCTGATGCGGGGTTGGTGAGCCGAGGAGTCGAAAGAAAGATTTCTTGGATTCTTAAGATCTGGCCGTAGTGCTCTTTTATTTAGAGAATAGTGTGGAATAGCATGGGGACAGGACCCATGGGCAGTCAGGGCTCCTGCTGCGTGGGGACAAGACCCACGGGCAGGAGGAGCTGCTGCTGCTGCTGCTTCTGCTGCCAACATGGGTGGAGAGTAGGGCTGAATTTAAGGCATAGGTATGTGAGTTATCTCTTTACAAGACAAAGGAAAGAATATGTAAAAAAGTCAAAATGGTATCAGTGCCAGTAGGGTCTGGCCATTGGGTGGTCCCAAAACTTTCAGATGAGAATCAAACTGGATTGAGTAAATGGTAGAAGTCACCACTCAAATATTATCCTCTGCCAAAGACAAAGGAGGATTTGGGGTGGGGGGGGGCCAGTTACATGAGGTTGCCAGACAGTAAACAACTTAAGTTCTTGCCTCTGGCATTAGTTAAGAGTTTCTAGAGATAAGGCCATCCCCCTTCTTCCTGGCACAGAGAGGGAGGCATCTTTACAGATGGAGGTTTCCCTTACAAATGTAAATGTTTCCTAACAAAGGGCAAGCAAACTCCAGTCCTTGGAGCCTGCTTCTCATCTGCAGTTTTAAAATTAACCAGCCTGAAATCCTCATCAATGCAACTTACATCATGTTTGGGGAAATCAGATATGGGGGATCAGAATTGGCCACCCCAAAGTGTGTCTCTTTGCCTTGATTATTTTTAAGAACGGAAGACTCTGAGAGAAACTTTGACCTTCCCCCTAACTGCCTAAAAGAATTTAAGATAGAAGGCCTGTTCCAGGAAGGGGCTAATACCATAAGATAACTATAGTATGATGTAAAATAGGTGTGATAGAAAGGCACAAACAAGCCCATTTTTATCAAAGTCCTGTCTCTCCAGTCACATTGCCTATAGGTGGCCCAGCAAACACTTGTTTAACAAACATTTGCATTTCCATCTCCATGTAAATTGCCTTCCTCTCCTTTGAAGACCCAACACCCTACCCCCAACAGCCTTCTCCTTTGTCTTTAGCTGAAGATGGTATTTAAGGTGGTGGCTTTGGCCGCTCTGGTGAGTTACTCAGCTTTCCTGGGTTTCTCCCATGTGTACACATTATTAAACTTTGTTCGATTTTCTCCTGTTATTCTGTCTCATGTCAATTTAATTCTCAGACCAGCCAGAAGGACCTAGAGGGGAGAGGATTTGTCTTCTGTGTCTTCTACACAGACAACAAACATAAAAAGAAGTAAACGAATGTGTTACATCAAATAGTAATCACTGTATGAAGAAAATAAAACAGAGATGTGACGGGGAAGAAGGAGAACCACCTTAGAAAGGCTGGTCAGGCAAGACCTCTCTGAGAAAGGAACCCTGAACAAGAGCCCATGATGAGCCAGATGTTTGAAGACCTTGAGCACAGCAGTCAGAGCAGAGGACCAGCCAGGCAAAGGCTGGGCAGGAAATGAGCTCTTGAGGGGGGTGGGGGTGGGGGGGAGGGAGGCTGTGGGATCAGAAATAGGGAGAGGAGTAAAAGGGTGAGAGATGAAGCTGGAGCCAGCTCCTGCAGGCAGGAAGCAGGCATTAGCAACCAGCGTATAACAAAGGCCTCCCTCTTACCACACTACAGGCCAAAATAATCATCTCCCATTGTGAACTCTGTAATTAAATGCACCATTGGCGATTTACAAGCTGGGGATCCATTCCCAGGGAGCCCACCCTTAAAGTTGTTGACAGATTAATTTTATTGGCCCTCTACCGCCATCTTCTGGCATTACTGGTTATGCCTACGCCACGGTGGACACAGAACTGGCTTAATGTGAGCCCTCTGTGTGACTTCACGGTTTCGGGCCCTACCAAAGCCCTCCTAATTCCTATTGGTGTCCTAAACTAGATTCCAATCAAGGCTCACAATGCACTTCACAAGATACACAGAGACGGGCCTTGGAGCAGAAAACTTCCATCTCCCTGATTAGCTGGATTCACTGAGTGCCAGAACAGGCTTTTCAAATATTTAAAAACAAGGCTGGGTCATCTCATAGTGCCTGGGTCGTGCCTGCCCACAATGCTTACTCTGTTAAACTCTCCACCTTTAGGGCATTCTACACCTCAGCAAGATGCTCCGAGACACCCCAGTTGCCTGTTCTTGCCACTAAAAGCCATACTAAGTGCTGATTTGCCCTCCTCCTGCAGATCCCCATACGCCTGTTCCTCCCTCTCCTGCCGCCCTCCAACCCTCCAGTAAAGGATGGTGGATGGACTGAGGGCAGATAATAGGGTAGGAGCCTTTCATTGTCAAGTGCCCCAAGTATGCTGATTTGGACTCCTGATGGATCTTAATTTGCCTAAATTCCACAGATACAAGGTCCAAGTCACAGGTAGCAATACAGGTAAACTTTCACAGGAGGTGGAGGTGAGTGCACCGGCTCAGCAGGCAACATGGTGTGGATAGTGATTAGAGGGCAGAGCAACTTAAAACTGACGCGCACGAGAAATATCGTCAGATAATATGGTCCAGGCCCTCCCCACAAGGTGATGTCACCTCGATCTACACTCCTGCTGACCCATAGGCAACTCCGTTTGCCCCCTGTCCCCTTCCCACACACCTACCACAGTTCAGCCACAATGGTTAACACTACGAAAATGTCAGTGTATGGCCTCTTCGCTACACTTAGCTCTATGGGCCTCATTCAGCTCCTGGCGTGGGTACGGGATGCTCCCAACCCAAATCACCAAATCCACTGGGCCATCCTTCATCCTCACTGCCATCAGGTTTTATTGGGCCAGCCACCCTCTGGAACCAATTCTACCAGGTAGACGGGCTCCTCCCACCCACACTGGAAACCCCGCTGATAATCTGGCAGGCAGGACTGCTCTGGTCTGCCGATGGGAGGGACGCTTCTGGAAAACAAGCTCCATTTGACAAGCCTGACTGAATACGGTTTATCCGAGGTGAATTCCTGTCTCTGCTGTGTTGGGAACTTGGGCTGCTGCAGAACAAGAGAGGAAGGAAGGGCGCCCCAGACATGGTCCAAGGTCTAGGGCATAAGCAGCCCTGGGCCCTGCGGCCCCCAGAAGTTGCCTGAATGCCAGGAGGCACTTGGGGACAAGAGGCCCCTGGTGCGGAGAAGAGGGGGCTTCTCCTCCTCTGCCAGAGGGAGCGTGGTAGGCAGGACAATGCCCCTCAAAGATGTGCACATCCTCATCCCTGGAATGTTGAATGTGCTGTTACGTTGCAAAGGGGAATTGAGGTGGCAGACGAAATTAAGGTTGCTAATCAGCTGCCTTTGATATGGGAGAGTATCCTGGACTGTCCGGTGGGGCCCAATGTAACCACGAGTGTCTTGAAAAGCAGAAGAGGGAGGAAGCAAACAAAACCTAAATCGCCTCAGAGAATACTGAAGTTTCGTTTACGGACTATTCGTAGAAATGTGGTGCTGAAGGTGCTGCTGGTGAGGACTCAGAGGAAATAAGGAACGAGCTATTGGAAACAGGAGGAAAGGGGATCCTTGTAACACAGCAGCTGAGCGGAACTGTGTCCTGCCATGTGGAAAGCAGAACTTGTAAGCGATGAACTTAACACTCAGCTGAGCAGATTTCCAAGGAAAGGTTGAAGGAGATGCCTGGTTTCTTCCTGCTGCCGAAAGTAAAATGTGAGAGAAGAGAGAGAAATTGAGGGAAGAACTATTAACTCAAAGCAACCAGGACCTGATGGTTTGGGGATACTCAAGCCGTCCAAATGGCAAAGGATGCTAACATTGAGATTCGCTGTCAGGCAAACACGCCTTAGAGACAATGCTAAGAGCGTAGCTGTACAGACTTTCGCTAATAAACATCTCAGAAAGATCAAAAGTTCAGAGGACTCAGTCGTACCAAAGGCTCGTTGCAATAAGCCCATGAAAAGATGCTCAACATCATTAGTCAATAGGGAAATGCAAATCAAAACCACAATGAGATAGCACTTCACACCCATTAGGATGGCTATGATTTAAAAAAAAAAAAGAAAAAAGAAAATAGCAAGTGTAGATGAGGATACGGAGACATTGGAATCCTTGTGCAGTGCTTGTGGGAATGGAAAACAGCACAGCCACTGTGGAAAACAGTTCGGTGGTTCCTCAAAAAGTTAAACATAGGATTACCATATAATGCAGCAATTCCATTTCTAGGTATATACGCAAAAGAATTGACAGCAGGGACCAAACAGATACTTGTATACCAATGCTCGTGGCAGCTTTATCCACAATAGCCAAAAGGTAGAAACCACCCAAATGTCGATTAACAGATGAATGGGTAAACAAAATATGGTATATAAATACAGTGGAATATTATTCAACCTTAAAAAGGAAAAAAATTCTGCTATGTGCTACAGCATGAATGAAACAAAAAACATATGCTAAGTGACATAAGCTAGACACAAAAGGAGAACTATTGTATGATTTCACTTATATGAGGAACCTACACCAGGCAAATTCATAGAGACAGAAAGCAGACGTTCCTAAAGGGCTGGGAGGGGGAGGAGGAGGTGGCAGGAGTTATTATTTAATGGGTAGAGAGTTTCTGTTTAGGATGATGAAAAAATTCTCGAAATAGTGGCGACAACTAGGCAACACTGTGTACATTCTTATTGCCACTGAATTGTACACTTAAAATGGTTTAAATGGTAAGTTTTATGTTACGTATAATTTACCGCAATTTTTTAAAGGCTCTTTGAAGAGAATAAGCATGTGACTCATAGACTCCCTTTGCCAGCTGAGCAGAAGTCAAAATAGAGATGGGATTATATAGGAAAGATATATGGAGGTGCCTTTTATCTAATGGAGTGGATTCCTATGACATACACATGAGTCCCACAAGCTTATTGAGGATGTTATATCAGCAGAAACACTGCCAGCTTCAACTCCCAACTTCAAGGGACAGAGAGAGGACAAAATGAAAGGAGGAGGTCAATCCCCAAAATTCTACAGGCTGATGAGACTGCTGAGCTGCAAAAAGGTACTACTACCTGTCATCAAAAAGGAAAGAGCACAGTGAAGCCTTGAGCCCGGCGGGTGGAGCCACAAGCCCAGGGGGATTATTTCCAGGCCTAGAAATTGCTGAATTTTGAAATTGCCTGGGACCAGTGACTTCTTTTTCCTTTCACTTTCTCCTTTTTGAATGGGAAAGTCTATAACTTTTATCGTATGCCCAACCCACCACTGTATTTTGGGAACAGGTAATTCGTTTCTTGAGTTTTACAGGTTCGCAGACAGGAAGGAACTGTGCCCAAGGATGAATTATTCTCAGAGCCTCTCTCTACCTGGTTTAGATGATAAGCTTTGGGACTTCTGAGCTGCTGAGAATTTTTTTTACTTTGAGTTGATGCTATAATGGGATGAGACTCTGGGATGAAGTGAATGTATTTGTCTGTGGGATAGTCATGAATCTTTGGGGGCCAGAGGGCAGACTGTAGTAGGCAGTATAACAGTCCCCTAAAGATGTCCACATCCTTTCCCCAGAATCTGGGGACGTGCTGTTACATGGCAAAGAAGAATTATGATTGTAGATAAAATTCAGATTGCTAATCAGCTGACCTTGAAAAAGGGAGATTAGCCCAGATTATCTCGGTGGGCCCAATGTAATCACAAGAGTCCTTAAAAGTGGAAGATGGGGGCAGACAAGGAGAGCAGAATGATGTGATGTGAGAAGCTGACTCCCTCAGCAACAAGACCGTCCTCACATCCGTGCTGAGCCATCTGATCCTCGATGGTTCCACCCCATGGGGAAAATGGAACAGCGTGGATGTCAGCGCTTTCTCTGCTTTAGCCTCTTCCTTATGCCGTCTCAGCAAGCAACTGAAGATTTGACCGCTACTTTAATTTTGACTTGTCGTAACAGACTATTCTGACACTGGCAGCTCAGCTCTCTGCAGCTCAGCTGAGCTCCTGACAGTATAGTGGGTAAGAGAACCGCCAGGACCACGTAGCAGCTGGTGACTCTGGAAAAATCACTTTACCTCTTCATGCTTTGGCTTCCTTATCTGTAAAATGGAAGTGCTGACAACGTCTACCTCGTAGGGTTGTTCTTGTGAGGATCTAATGAGCTGATATACGTAACGCATAGGGTAAGTTCTGTTTGCTATTATTATGTTCAACGTCGTCAGTTTCTGTTTGGAGGGCCTATGGTTCTGGAGAGCGCCTACTGGCTTAGCCTAAGTCATGTGCTCCACCCCCACCCAGCTCTTCCCCTGCTCCAAGGGTGACACGGGTGACCTAGAGTAAACCATAGGCACGGTCCACCTCCTAAACTGGTTCAAGGTGGGCAGGTGACATAAGCTGGTCCAGTCACAGTGAATCTGAAGACTTTGGCTGCAAATTCTGGGACAGAGACATTCTGTCTTTCCAGCAGGACGTGAAGAAGGAATCACAACACCCCAGCAGATGCTGGCAGCCACACTGGGGCCACACGGCAGGCTGACCTTAGCAAGAGAAAACATCTTGGAGGACCACAGAGAGAAACAGAAACTGGGTTCTTTGTGCCGTCCATGATTTCCGGATAAGGCCTCGCCTCACCTAGAATATTTATTGACCCGAGCCCTTTATTGTTTAAGCCAACTTGAGTTAGGTGCTCTGCAACCTGTAACCAAAAGTCTTCCAACACCCAGAGTGGATCTGTGAGCGATCAGAGGCTCCTGGGAGTGTAGCAGGCTGGGTCCCCAACTCTGAGATGAGTGGAGGGTGCAGGATGTTTATTAGTGAGTGCCCTGGAATCAACAATTGAGGAAGGGAGGAGAAGTGTGCCGGACTAAGCCGCGGCAGAAGTCAAGCTGCAGTGCAGGCCCAAGGACAGCTTCAGCCAACCCTACGGGGAGTGTGGAGCCAGAACAGCCCTTCGGAGGTGCCCCAAGTTAGGCCAAGATGGCAGGGCCTTTGGTACTTGCACACTGAGCAGTCAGCGGATGTGGGAAGGGGCCCGACCTTGGATGAGGTGGCTCTCTGCAGCTGAGGCAAATCCTGAAGGGTCTGACAATGAACGACGCCTGCCCACAGCACTTCCAGTAACCAGAACAAGGCCCTGCTTGAAGGTGGATGCAGGCAGCAAATCTCTAAGTCCAGCACAGAAGAGCATGCAGTGGGGAACTGTGGCTGGCCACACACCTGAGTATCAGAGTGGATTCACGTCCATACGAAGCTGGGGTGGAGACAGTGGACAGACAGATGGTGAGACTAGAAGAGAGATGGCATGAGCCATGAAGGCCCAGCAAGTTCCCAGGTGTATAGAACTAAGGAGTTTCCCCTCTACCCTGGCACTGTCCTCAACAGGTCTGGGTACAAACTGGGAGGGAAACTGGGCTCCCACTACACCAGAGAGGTGGCCCAGAGCCACAAAGCCATGGAAACTCCAGCATTTCTCAATAAGTTTTTTTTTTTTTAAAGATTGGCATCTGTTGCCAATCTTTTTTTTTTTTCCTTCTCCCCAAGGTACCCCCCCCCACCCCAAGTACATAGTTGTATATTCTGGTTGTGAGTGCCTCTGGTTGTGCTACATGGGACCCTGCCTCAGCGTGGCCTTATGAGCAGCTCTATGTCAGCGCCCAGGATTCGAACCAGCAAAACCCTGGGCCGCTGAAGTAGAGTGCGTGAACTTAACCACTCAGCCATGGGACCAGCCCCTTCTCAAGAAGTTCTGAGACCCAGGTGCAGTCAGCACAGCTGCCCTTACATTAAGATAAGGTCCACTCCTACCACATCTTCTACAAGGCCTAGCTGGGAAGCCCCAGCCACTGGCAAAGAGCAAATGCAAATCCAGCTTTATTGGTAAAATGGAACACACAGACTTTCCTCTGGGTGTTCCCACCTGGCCCAAGTAGCAACACCAACCAGAAGAAGGGATGGAGGAAGGGAGGTAGGGAGGGGAGGAGGAAGGAGGAGGGGAGAAGGAAGGAGGGAGGGAGGAAGGAACTGCAGACCAGGGTCTGAATGGGGACGTGGTCTCGGAAGGAGACGACTCAAGGCTCCAGGTGTGGGGAGGAGAGCAGGGAAGCAGGGGCAGCCCAGGACCCCACCGTCTAGAAGGGCAGCAGCTCTTCCACAGGGATGTTGAGGATGACGTCCATATCTGGGGTGCACCTGGTAAGGAAGAGCAAAATGGGGTGTGAGAGGCCAAGCAGGGGCGCCAGAGCTGCGGGTGAGGGAGCATGTCTCCAGGGGAGCCCGGCTCTTCAGAACACTGGGACTCACATTCCAAAACACAGCCTGTGACCTTGCAGCCCAACTGTGCACATGCGCGTGTGCACACACACATCAAAAATGAAAAAGGAATGGGTTTGACAGGACTAAGGTTCCCCTACAGAGGTCCAAGGTCAAGGGGGAGCAGGAGCTCGGCTCCGCAATGCTGAGGCCCCTCAGAATGAGCACTCTCTTTGGAGCCAGGACGACTGGTTTAGAAATTCAGCTCTGTGTCACCTTGAGCATACTACTTCTCCTCTCTGAGCTTCACTCCTTCAGCTGGCACCTATGTAACAAGCACTCACTACGTGACAGACTCAGGCGGCCTCAGTTTCCTCACCTGTCAAAGGGAGTAATAATTCCAACCTCAGTGGTTGGTAGGAGGATTCAGTGAGATCGTGCCAGCGTGTAGCAAGTACTCAGTAAATGACAGGCATTATTCTGTCCACACGAGGAGCAAGAGAGATGGATTCCCATCTGCCAGCCATTTCCCATCTCAGTGAGCATCTCAGCCCCACCACATTTCCGGGGCTGCAGGATGACATCCTCTCTCCTCTCTCACGGTTTCAACAATCTACCCACGCCCTCTGAAGTCTCTAGGCATGAAATATCAGGATGTCTGAATTTACAATTCAGAAAAAAAAAAAAAAAAGGAAGGAATGAAGATGAAGCCAATATGGCAAAAATATAACAACTTCTAAATGTAGATGGGCAACTAGGCATTCATTGTAATATTCTACTTTTCTGTGTATTTGAAATTTTTCATAATAGTAAAAAAAAAAATGCATCTCTATACTGGTAACACCGAAATTTCCATCTCCAGCCAACATCTGTCTTCTGCGGTCTACACTCGCATACTCAATGCCTATCTGACGGCTCCACAGTGAGGTCTCATGTAAATCAAGTTGAACCACTCAACTCTCGACTGGGGGTCCATCTATACACGTCTTTTGTCCTGGGTCCCCAGTCTTCCCTATCTCTGGATTCAGCACCACCACCCACCCTGCTACAAAAGCAGGGAACCTAGGGGTCATTCCCGACACCTCCCTGTCCTGTACCTCCCACATCCAAACCTCCCCAAGTCCTACAGATTTTACCTTCTTATTTCTCCCACCCCTCTATATCCCCACCTCTTCTGCCACCCTCCTTGGCCAAGTCACTCCCACTCTCCCCTTGACAAACTGCCATCACACCCCGCTGGACGCCCAGCACCTACTCTGGCTCCCCTCCAATCCCTTCCCACGCTCTTTTCAAAGCAGCTTTGCTGGAATACAAATCTGCTGTTGACCACTCAGCTTAACAATTCTCTGCTTTTAGGATCAAGTACAAAACTCTTACCTTGACCTACAGGGCACTGCGTGGAGGTCCCTATTACTCCCCGTCACTCTGCATTCCAGCCACACTGGCCTCGTTCGGCTCCACGTAAACCTCAACCTCCCTCCTACCACAGGTCCCTCACGGCCTCAGTGCTCCACACGTGGTCCAGGGACCAGCAGCGTCAGCATCAACCCAGAGCTTCTTAGAAATGCAGAATCTTGAGCCCCACTCCAGACCTATTGATCAGGAATCTGTTTTTTTTTTTTTTCTTTTAACTTTATTTTTTAAAGTTATTTTGTTGAGGTCATAATGGCTTGTAACATTGTGTAATTTCAGGTATATATTATTATATTTCAGTTTCTGTATAGACTGAATCATGTTCACCACCAATAGTCTAATTTTTATCCCCTGTGCCCCTTTCACCCTCCCCCAGCCCCCTTCCCATCTAGTACCCACTGATCTGTTCTCCTCATCCATGTGTTTGTTTATCTTCCACATATGAGTGAAATCATATGGTAGCTGTCTTTCTCTGTCTGGCTTATTTCTCTCAGCATAATACTCTCAAGGTCCATCCGTGTTGTTGCAAACGGCTTTTTAACAAGATCTCCAGGTGATTCCTGCGCATGTTCTGGAGAAGCTCTGTTGGCAGCGTGCCACTCCCACTTTTCAGGAGGCGAAAGTTTCTTCCTCCCCTGGTGTCCCTTCCATGTGGAAGGGCCTCACTGAGCATACTGCTCTGGCCTCTCTTCGCCCCTTTACTCACTCTGCCCCTAGAAAGGGGGCACCACTACCTGAAGGGTGAGTCTCTGAGAAGCCTGAGAGAGGAAAGAGGCACGGGCAGCCCGGTCCTGTCCCCTCTCAACAACGAGCAGCCAGCCAGGACTACACTCTCCTCTGCGCCCAGGCAGCTGCGCAGGGAGCTCAGTTTGCCTAATTCTGGGTTCAGTATTCAGAAGCAACATGCCTGGAGACATAAGCCACATTCTCTAAAATCAGCTTTATCAGAATAAAAGTGGTAATCTGGCCCATGCTGGCCTTACCCCCTCTAGTCTTCTTTCAGTGTGTTCCGAGCTCAGACAGGGACATCCCCAAGACCCCAGCACCACCACCTAGACAGGCCCTTCCTTCAGCTCCCTTTGCCTAGCGAACTTCCACACACTCTTCAGACCTCAGTTCAAATGTCACATTCTCAGGGAAACCTTCCTGGACCACCCCAGACTCCTCACTGTCCAGACATGCTCTCCTGATGCCATGTTCCTCTCCTTCGGCAGCTCTTGGCTCGGCTGCAACTGGACACTCATTTGTGGCCCATTATCGACGAATGTCTGGTCCCCTCCTGACTCCGTGGTGGCAGGGCTAAGTGTTGCTTACACTCACAGTGCCTGGCGCTTCACAGGCGTCAAATCGGTGGCACTTTACATATTTGATAGTAATTTTTAAGGAAAAGAGGAGGAGGTAGAGAAGGAGGAAGCAAAGAGACAAGAGAAGGAGACAGAGACTAAGAAGAAGAAAAATTAAATAACTCGAACACCAGGATCTGTCCCACACGGAGGGCAGTGCCCCAGGGTCCTGTGCCATCACAGAGAGGCTGAGCCCGGCGGGATCCCCAAGCACAGCCAGAGAGGGCCGGACCCCAGGGAGGACAGGCAGAGAACTGGTTTTAGAAGGAAGAAAGCTCTGCCTTTGGAGCCCATAAGTCTGCCAAGCAGGGAAGACATCCTCCTCTCCTTGCAGTGTTATCTTCCAGGCCATTCTTCCCTGGAGCCAACCAACCCACTCAACTCCATCTTCCTGAACAAGCCAGGAGCTGAGGGGTACACCAGCTTGGTCAAAACACATGGGATCTGGAAACTAGAAGGGTCCATAGAGATGACCTGACTCGGCCTGCTGTGCACAGATGGGACACTGAGGGCCAGAGATGGGAGAGGTCACGTCTGCCACATGGTCAGTGGCAGCGCCCAGGCAAAATCCCAGATGCCCCTCCTCCCTGTCCAGGGTTCTGCCTTCGACACAGGCTGCCTTCCCCGAGAACGGAGAGCCTCTTCGAGCCTGCAGCGCAGCTAGTTTAAGAGGCAGCTGCAAAAAGATCACGTACTTGGGTCTCCGAAGCAGAACGTCCGCAAATATGATGTCTCGGGGTTCCTGGAGCTGGACTTGGAGCTGCTGCACCTCAGCCCTTAATATGGGTATTTCCTCCTCAAAGTGCTTGATAAACTGAGGAGAGAGGCACAGCAGGGGAGAGTGAGAAGCCAAAAAAGCCCAACCAAAGGGAGAAAACGGGAAAACAGACAAGGAATAAAGGGCAATAGCCTGGGCCTTGTCACCAGGACTTCCTGGACTCCAGAAAAGGGCCTCTCTGCGCAGGGCAGGGTTGGCTCACAAGTTAGGGACGATGTTTGCTGGTGCTGCAAAAAGTGAGGGATGCTGGAGAATGGAGACAGGTGGCAAAGAGGTGGCAGTGCTTGATAATGAGGAATAATGGGGGCTGTCAGAAATGATGAAGGCCGCTCACACGGATAACTGATGAAGGTGCAAGATAACGAAAATTAATACGAGAGGGTGGGGATGGTGAAGTTCATTAACACCGGCAATGAGCGATGGTCAACGACAAGAACTAAGAGCTGAAGAGAGGGGGTGGCGAACGACAGAAAAATGATGGTTGAGTGGGTGATGCTGGGTGATGGTGCTAAAGGGGCACGAGCAGTGATGTTGGCCAGTGAGGCAAGGGCTAGGCTGGCACTCATCTCCTTCTCGGATGAACGGCCGGTGACGGTAATGGCGCTGGCATGGAGGAAGGCCAACACCAGAGTCAGAGACCTCCTGAGCACCAGATGAGAATAAGCCTGACTCCCACGGGTCCTGGGGACCACTCCCCTTCTGCTCCCTTGCAGAGAGACCACTGCCTTCCTTGCCCACTCACTTCTCTGAACCGGCCCGTGCATTTCAGGATGTCCCGGCTGTCCCGAGTCTTCTGCAGGAGTGCCTCCTCATAGGGAGACTGGGTTTTCTGTGGAGGAAGGACAGGTCTGGCCCCCAAGTCCCTCTTCTTGGGCAGCAGTGCTTGGCAGACTGGTGGGGGTGCCGGGGGCCTGGAGGCAGAGGACAGGGAAGAAAGCAGGGGTGGGGGCAGCACCTGGATACCCACCACAGCGGGCTACTCACCACCACCAGAGACCTCAGAAGTTTTCTTTTCTTCTTCTGAATCTTGTTGGACAAAGACTCCAGGACCTTTCTACGCATCTCATTAAGGTCATCCAACTCATCCTGGGGGTCAGCAGGAGAGTGCTGGCCACCAGCTCTGCCTCCCGCATGCTCCAGTGGGGCAGGGCCAGGGGTTCACCTACCTGCTGGCTGTCCTTCACCTGCTGCAGCTGGCGCGCCAGGCTGGCAATCTGGACGGACCTGACAGGATACTCATGGTCCATGTAAGTGCTCAGGAAGCTCACTTCCTCCTTGGTCTTATGGATCCTGGCATTCAGCTGCTCCACCTGCCGCTCCAGGTCTGGAGAGGTGGGGAGGGACAGGAGGCAGGATCCTCCCTCAGGGACCCCTCTCGGGAGATCCAGGAGGCAAAGCTCTCCTTGGCCGCTGGACCGGGGTCTGGGCTGATGTGAGCCCACACAGGCAGGGAGGTGTGAAAAGTTCAGCCCCTAGAGAGTCTTTCAGCCCCGCAGGCCTTACTGCGCAACCCTCGCCACGCCTGTCACTCTCTGGAGACCTGCGTCTCCTCACACACTCCCAAGGGACAAGCCCAGGGAGATGGGGTGACACTGGCTCCCAAGACACAACTACGGCAGGATGAAGAGAAAGCCTGTCCTGCCATCCTCCATGGAGGGGATCCCCAGAGTCCGAGGCTGCCAGGCACACCACCACTCCCCTCAGAAGGCTTCTAGTCTGCTCAGGGGAAAGAAACCACCGGCTCAGCGGGATGGAAGCCAGGAGACCTGGCACCTGGCCCAGCCAAGGATGCCCAGAGAGACCTCGGCAGGAAATAGAGGCAGGCTGGGCTTGGATTCTGGCTCCTAGCTGTATAACCTTCAGCAGACTACTTCACTTCCCTTAGCCTCAGTTTTCTCATCTGTAAAATGCGATGACAGTCCTGCCTCCCAGGTAGTTGTAAGGACTCAGAGTATGCCCATAAAAATGAAGACACACAGGCCTGGAAGTGCTAAGTGCTGGGTAAGTAGGCCATTAGCTGTGCATCTTAGCAATTCCCTCTGCCTGAGAAGGGAGAAGATGGACCTGATGGCTTCTGAAAGGAACGTGCCAGGTGAATGCCCTGCAGCCGACCTCCCCAAGGGCCGCGGCTCGCCCCAGGGGTTCTTACGCCTCATCTTGGCTTCCTCCTTCTCCTGCCACTCCTGAAGCTCACACTTCATCTGCTGCAGCTTCTTGTTGTTGGAGTACTCCAAGATGTCCATGACGGTCTGTGGGAGTGCTGGGGTCAGCTCGCCCCCAGTCTCGCCGGCGCTGCCAAAGCACGGCTCTCAGGGGACTCAGCATGTCTTCAGGGGAGCCCCCAAAGCCAACCCCACTCCCAGGCCCCAGCCCCTGACCAGAGGCTGGAAAGCAGTCCCCTACTGCCCTACCCCCCCAAACTTCCCCTTTCCCAGCACCCACCTCAGCCGACGGCCCTACCACACACCCAGGCCCACAGGCCCAAACCCAGGCATCAGTCCCCACTCTCCTCTCTCATCCAAAATGTCACCAAGCGACACCAAGAATGGATTTCAAACAGCTCTCACAGCTGTGCCCTTCTCTCCATTTCCACTGCTGCTATCTTACTCAAGTTCTTTTCACCGCCTGTCCAAAATATTGCAACAGCTACTCCTAACTGGTCCTCCTTTGATCGGCTCTCCACAAAGCAGCCAGAATGATCTTCCTTTAAAAAAGCAGCTGCCACATCCCTCTCCTATGTAAAGCCCTCCAGTGGCTCCCCTCTGCCCTGTATATAAGGTCCAAACTCCTCACCTCAGCTGACAAAGCCCTCCTCAGTCTGGCCTGAGCCAATCTCAGCTCTCTCTGGTCCCTTCCTCACACCCTATCATCCAACCACACGAAGCAACATGTGGCTCCTGGAGCCAGCAATGCACCCTCCCATCCCAGGCCTTGTGTGCCCATTTCCTCTGCCTGGAACATGTGCCTGCTCTCTACCAGTTAGGTTTCAACTCACGCATCTCTTCCTCCAGGAAGCCTTCCTGACCCTCCCATGTCTGTGTCAGAAGGCCCCTCTCAGCTTCCCAAGTCCCCCATCCCCATCACAGTACACACAAAAGGCTTTCTACCTGCCTGTGACCCCACTAGAACAAGAGCTTGGTGTGGACGAGGTGTCCCACTGATCACTGTTTCCCAAGGGCCCATAGGAAGAACTCGGGATGAACGAAAAACGTAGAAATAGAGCAATGGAGGAGAATCAGACAACGACTGGTCCAGGTTTGGAGAATATTCTACTAAGTTTCTGGGGCTGAATAATTCTGTATGTCCTTGGTCCGTGTCATACACTGAATGGTGCACCTCCCCAACCTCCCCACGACGTAACTATATTTGGAGAGAGGGTCTTTAGTGAGGTAGTTATGGTTTAACCAGGTCAAAGGGTGGGGCTCCAATCTGAAACGAGTGTCCTTCTACGAAGAGGAAGAGACGTCAGAGATCACTCTCTCTCTCCACGCACGTACGGAGGAAAGGCCGTGTGAGGACACACAAGAAGGTGGCCACCTGCACCCAACGAGAGAGGCCTCCCCAGACACCAAGCCTGCTGGCACCTTGACCTTGGACTTCCCGCTCCAGACTGAAGAAATAAATTTCTGTCATTTAAGCCACCCGGTCAGTGGTATTTTGTTAGGGCAGCTCAAGCAGACCAGTGAAGTTCCCAAGAAGTCTGACGTTTCTCTTCATCTCGCAGGCTCCAGGGGAACCCAGTGCCTCTTCTCCTGGGCAGACTGCAGATGGAGGGACTGACTTCTCCATTACGCCATCTCCTCCCACTCTCCTCCAGCCCACACTCCTGGATCCCCTGTGCTGACTTCCAGCCCTCTGCCCGCAGCTGCACAAGTCTCTCTCAGAGGAGGCGGAGGAGGCTCCCGGCTCTCTGCCAAGTCACTCTTCACCCACAGACCACAAGGGTCACCACTGGGTGAGGGTGGTGATCACAGCACGGTGGAAGGAACACAGATCCTGCCACCAGATGGCATGGGTTCCAATCCCAGCTCTGATCCTTGGTAGCTGGGTGACCTTGAGCAAGTCACTTAGCCTCTCTGTGTTTCCATTTCTTCATATGTAAAATAAAAATACTAATAATGCCCACCCCACAGGGTTGTTGTAAGAATTATATGAATATACACACAGCACTCAGTATTACACCGTGTAAGTATTTGCTAATGTTGATGGTGGGAGCAGCTACTTTCTCTTGCACACCAACTCTGTGCCAAGTACACCCCCACTTTGGGGTAAGTGCTACTGTGCCCCATTTCACAGACCTCAGAGGTTAACGCAAAATTTCCAGCTAATAAGTGCTGGCGTTGGGATGAGGCCCCCATCTGAATCTGATTCCAAAGTCCAGGAAGGTGGGGCAAAGCGTGTAAGAGATGCATCTTCCAGATGGAAGCAGCAGCTTGTGTAACCGGCCGGGAGAGGCCGGGAGAGGGCAGGAGAGGGCGCCCAAGCGCTGAGGAGGGCGGTGCCTGGGCAGGACCGCAGCGCAGAGGGCAGAGGCGGGGCTGCGGGGCACCGCGGGGCCTCACCGCGAAGATGTCCTGCTGCTGCAGCATCGCGCGCACTTTCTGGGCCGCGCTGTCCTCCATGTCCTGGATGTTTCTGACCAGCTCCCCATTGAGCCTGGTGAGGAAGTTCTCGTGGCTGCGGAGCTCCTGGAGCGAAGTGCGCCGGTTCCTGAGCATCATCTGCAGGAGAGAAGGGGGAGCGGGGCGGTGCTGCGCCGGGCGGCCAGAGCCTCCGGGAGCCTGGGGACCGCTTCCCTCCCGCCGCACGCCCGCCCCCTTGTGGCCTCGACTGGTCAATGCGACCCCATTGTCTGCGGGTCAGGGCACCCAGAACTATTTCACTCATTCTGAAACGCCCATTTTCCTCTAATTTTACATCTCTGAGGTGGGGATGCATCTTACTAGTGGTGATGTGTCGCAATCTAATAGACAAATATCTTAGTAGTGGAAAAATAAAATAAAGATGTGCCTTATTATCAACGGCTCCTTAGAATCAATGAAATATAGTAGTGATAATCATAGAAAACACCCCAGGTGGGTAAGAACGTGGCAGAGGTGACCGGCTGTGTCTGGAGGAGAAGGGGGGAGGCAGAGTGGATGATAACCCCTCCCATTTCTCGTCAGGTAGCTCAGTGAGTACCCTCTCATTTTATACAACGCCCCTGCATAAACAATAAGAGTCACAGGGGTTCAGTGACTTATCTAAGGGCACCCTCAGCAGGTACCCCAAATCTACAATAATAGTAACTGTTGAGGGCCTCCCATGTGTCAGGCACGGCACCTCACTGGGCACGTGGCACACACTATCAATTCATTTTCCGACAGCTCTGTGTTTCCTAACTCTATTTTACTGATAGGTGGAAGCTCAGACGGGTTAAGCGATTTGCCCAAAGTCACACAGCCAGGAAGGAGTGGCACCAGAACTGGAAAGGCCAACTTCTGACTCCCCACGTCTTTCTTTCCACTACACTAAGACAAGGAATTGAGTGGGTGTAAAGCTGCAAAGTGTGGCTGAACCTCACAGTGATTAAAACTTCAATGTTAGGCCAAGGACTTGAATCCTTGGTTCAAATACCTGCTCTGCCATTCACCACCTAAGGGAAGCTGGACAAGTTAGTCAGCCTCCCAGAACCCTGCTCTACTCAAAGGTTAAGAAACTACTGCCGGCCTCAGAGAGCTGCTGTGAAAAATAAATGAGATAATACCCACAATTAAGCCACACTGTCTTGAACACTCAGTGTGCCCTCAGTGAATGCAGCTGATGCTACAGTAGTGCCCCCTTATCTGAGGTTCTGCTTTCCATGGTTTCAGTTACCCACGGTCTACCGCAGACGGAAAATATTACATGAAAAATTCCAGAAATACACAGTTCCTAAGTTCTAAATTGAGTGCCATGAGCAGCATGACGAAATCTGGTGCCATCCCCCTTGGTCCCATGGAGGACGTGAACCATCCCTTTGTCCAGCGTGTCCACACTCGATATACCACCACACTGCATGTCACTTAGTAGCTGTCTGGCTTATCAGATCGACTGCGGTGGTATCGCAGTGCTTGTGTTCAAGTAACTCTTATTTTACCTAATAATGGCCCCAGAACACCAGACCAGTGATGCTGGCAATTCAGATACGCCAAACAGAAGCCCTAAACTGCATCCTTTAAGTGAAAAGGTGACAGTTCTCAACAAGGAGAGGAAAAAAAACTGTATGCTGAGGTTGCTAAGATTTATGGTAACTTTTCTAACAGTATATTATTATAATTGTTCTATTTTATTATTAGTTATTGTTATTAATCTCTCACTGTGCCTAATTTATAAATTGTGCTTTATCATAGCTATGTACGTATAGGAAAAAATAGTATAGATAGGGTTTGGGACTATCCATGGTTTCAGGCATCCACTGGGGGTCTTGGAACGCATCCCGCACCGATAAGCGGGGACTCCTATACTCTCAGAGCTCTAGCCCTCCAGCTCTGCCATATCTATGCGCTCTCTTCTTTATTCCTTCTGTCCCTCATCATTTCTCTGTGCTTTGCTAGAAGCTACCCCTTCCTAGCCCTCGGCTCCCATATTCCTCACACAATAGTAAAAGGAATAGTGCAAACATATGGAGTGCTTGTTATGTGCCCGAAACTGTGCTAAGCACTTCACGCGCGCTACCTCGCTCGGCACTCTCATTATAATGCCCCCCTTTACAGAAACACAAACCCGAGGGTCAGAGAGACTCAGTAACTTACCCAAGGTCACTCAGAGCAGAGCTGCTGTCCTTAAAGTCTGGGCTCCTAGCCACTCTGCTATCTTGCCTTCACATCTCCAGACCAAAACATCCCCAAACATGGCCCACAGGGACCAGAAGCATCTTGTGAAAATGCTAGTCTCCAGGTCTCAGGCCCACTGAGCCAGCATCCTGGGATCGGTACTAACACACGCCCCCTGCCAGGTGACTCTGATAGACTGCAGAATTAACGGCCCCTGCCGGAGAAGGGGATCCCCCCTGACTCCCAGATCTGGTGCAGAAACCCTGGTTTGTTTCCTTCCTGACCCGTGCCCCAATTTGCAATCACATAATTACAGGTTGTAATTACGTCTCCCCCTTTCCCAATTTATTTTTCTCCTAGGACTTATTACCACCCAACATAACAAATATTTTTCTTATTATCTTGTTTTTTGTTTGTCCCCCTCACTAGAATGTCACAGCCAGGAGGCAGTGGCATTTCTTGTTCTGTGCCTGGGGCTCCGTGAGTACGAGCTGCAGAAACAGAGGACTCGCTATTCTTTGGGTTTTTTAAGTTCATTTATTATGTGTCTCCCCACTAAAGAGTAAGCTCCATAACACCACAAATTCTGAGTGCCGTGTTCACGGCTATGTCGTCACCACCCAGCATGGTGCCTGGCACACAGGAGGCACTCTCTCAAGAGTTGTAGATTGAATAAATAATTGTCCTGAGGCTAAGGGTCAGTCAGGATCCTATTCCATCTCCAAGAACAAACCAACTGCCTATTTTCTACCCCCTCCTCTGTTTCCCCTTTGTGCCCACAGTTTATTCTCCACACAGCAGCAGGAGCCCAAGGACCCCTAAGTCCAGTCACGTCCCTGCTCCACTTGAATCCTCCTGGGTCTCCTGTCTTACTCAGCATAAAACGCAAAGCCTAATCACAGACTCCAGAGCCGTATCGAGCTATCCCCAGTACCCCCTCCACCCTACTGTCCTTCCTCCCCATCACCTGCTCCAGCCACACCGACCTCACACCAACCTCAGGGCCTTTGCACTTGCAGTTCCTCTGCCTGGAACATTCCTCCCTCAGATGTCACCACCTTAGCGGCCTTCCCTGACCACTCTGCCTAAAACAGTCACAGCCACTCCCTCCTCTGTGCTTCTCTAGCCCCCTAACCTTATCCTAACACTTCTTATGATCACTACACACATTTTATATTTATTTGTCTTGTTTATTGTCCATCTCCCTCAGTAGAATGTGAGCTCCCTAAGGTCAGAGGTCACATCACTGGGGAATCTCCACACTTAGAACAGGGCCTGGCACATAGTAGGTGCTCAAGAAATATGTGTTGACCAACTAAACGAATGAATGATTACAAGACAGTATAAAGAACTGGTTAGGAGCACGGGTTTCAGAGTCAGATTGTCCAAGTTCATGTTTCCTATCAAAGAAAAACACATAAACCCTTCTAAATCAGGATAAAAGTAACATCAGAAATAGTGCCTCCCTTAGGAATGCTGGGCCACCTCTAAACCGTTTTGCAAAAATGAAGGTTAAAGGGGAAAAAAGATTTCAAAGCAAACACATTTTCCCCTATTTCTTTATATAGTAGCCTTTGTTCTCTGAGCTATTGAAAACTTTCTGGAAGAAGTTAAGAATTCCCCCAGAGTATTTTGTAGTATTTTAGTACTTTACTTTCTGCTAGGGACACTAAAGACCCCTCTTCTTTTAGTCATTTCAAATACTTTGAAACATTGTTGAGAAGCCATAAAAAACTGTGGATGGTGAGAAAATTATCTAAAATTCTATCAGTGGATGTGAAAAATTTAACAGCAAGCTTCTGAGCCTTGCTTCAAGGTGCACTGTATTCCATGAAAGGTTCGTTTACTGGAAATTTTTAAATGAACAAGCCACTAGATTGTGTTGCTAACGCAGTGAAATAAAACGTGATTCTGATCGTCTTCCCGAGTCTTCCGCACAACAGCGAACATTGGGCTTCGCCGGCTTTGACCTCTGGGGCTGCCACTTTCTAGCCATGTGACCTGATGCAAGTCATTTACCTCCCTGTATCTCAGTTTCCCCATCTGTAAAGCAGGGCTGATGAGAAGTGTGCCCAGGAGGCTGCTGTGAGGAGGAAACGGACCAGGTGCTCAGCGTGAGTGTGCTGTGGCCCCGCCCCGCCCCACCCCACGCCCCAGTGCCTGTGGGAGGACACTGCTCACACCTTCATCAGCCGGATGCTGGCCTGTGTCTTCCCCGAGTCCACCTTCCCTCCGCGCAGGTCTTGTGGATTCCTCGGCTGGCTCGTCATCAACATGGTGGGCTTGGAATACAGCCCTAGGGCATAGGAAGGGCAGAGAGAGATTGAGGGTACAGGCAGGCCTGGAGCCAGGTCCAGGGAAGGCCCCATCCATGAGAGATGGCCCAGGCCCAGCCCCACCCACTCACGGCCTTAAAAGGTGTGACAGTGAGACAGAGGATGACACTCACATCCATCACTAAGCTCCCAGGCCCCACTCTGGGCCTTGACAGAAGGGACGGAGGAGCCTGGGGACTTGCACAGACCACAGTGACTGTGGGTATGGACACAGGGGAGGAAAGAGGTAGCAAGAGGAGATGGCCAGGCACCCCCAATCCCTCCCACCAACCTGGCCGGTGGCAGGGTCAGATAGGGTAGGGGTAAACAGCAAGAACTAATGAGCCAGACGGTCTGGGTTTGAATCCAGGCTCTCCCTTCTACTAGCTGTGTGACCTTGGGCAGGTCACATGACCTCTCTGTCCCTCAGTTTTCCCATCTGTAAAATAGGAATAATCATCATGCCTAGCTCATAGGGTTGTTATGGAGATTCAATAAGTTACCATACTTTAAAGTGTTTGGGATGGTGCCTGACACACACTCAGCGCTGAATCTACATTACTCATTATTTATTATTACTAATGACCTGAGAATGGGGATCAGGACCACAGCCCCCGACAAAGGCACAGGAGCTATGCAAAACTCCAACTGGCTGTCTCTGAAATACCTATAAAGGCTGTGCTCTGCCCGATAAGGAGGATATGAACATAAACCAGGTTGGAATAAGGCACTTAGAGCACATGTTCTTAGGATCCCCGCTTCCTCTGGGTCCTCCATCAGCATGAGACAAACACCCAAACTGTCACCACCGCTGTGGCTGCAGCCTCAGCGCCACGAACATCCCTGCTCTAGGTGCAACCCGGGGCATTTCAGAAAAATATGGTTTCTTTAATGGGTCAATATCCTTAACCCTGGAAAATCTTAGTATTACGTATTGAAGTGATGAAGTAAATTAAAATAAGTTTGTGTTAAAGTTATGAATTATCCGTATATATCTGGTATTTAATTGTATTGTTTAAGAGATGGAATGATTCACAGATTAATCTTGTGGTTCGAATTTGAAATGTGTAAATGAGAATTTGATTTAGATCTAAGATGACAGGTTTAAGACACTTTTATGAGATGCGTATAATTACCAAAAATTTCACGAGAACATAAGATTACCCATATTTAGAAGTTTATTTATTAGATGTACAAGAATTATTTAAATACCAAATGGTTTTTGTTAATCAGACAAGCGGACTATTTGAAAATGAATACATTAAATTTTAAAATGTGGCTTAAAAGGTTTAGGGGAATTTAATTAACCAAGTTCTGAAATTCCCCGTACAAGCGTTCATAAAAATTAGAAGATTTTTAAACTGAACTTAAATACTTAGGAAGATTTGCAGCCTTAATAATGAGTATTTCTTTTCCATTAGTTGTAGTAGCCCTGATTTATCTTTTTTTAATTAAACTTTTTATTTTGAGATAAGTTCAGGCTACACACAATTTTAAGCAATAATATGGAGAAATCCTATGGACCTTAACTCAAGTTTCTCCCAACGGTAGCATCTCGCAAAACTAAGAACAATACCACAACCAGGATACTGACGTTAAGACGGGCAAGACACGGAACATTTCCATCACCACAGGGATGGCTCATGTTGCCATTTAGAGCCATACCCACTTCCCTCCCCTTACCATCCTCCCCTCACCTCCATCCCTAGCTCCTGGCAATCACTAATCCATTCTCCGTTTCTATAATTTTGTCATCCCCAGAATGTTATCTAAATGGAATCACACAGTATATAACTTCTGGGCTTGGCTTTTTTTCACTCTGTACAATTCTCTGGAGATTCATCCAAGTTATTGAGCATACAGATAGTTCTTTTCTCTTTATTGCTGTATAGTATTCCATGGTGTGGATGTAACATAGTTTGTCTAATATTCACCCATGAAAGGACATCTAGATTGCTCCCATTTTGGGGGTATTATGAGTAAGGCTGCTATGAAACATTCATGCACTGGTTTGTGTGTGACCATAAGTTTTCATTCCTCTGGAATAAATGCCCAAGTGTGCAACTGTTGAATTGTTATGGGAATTGCATGTTTAATTTCATTAGAAACTGCCATACTCTTTTCCAGAGTGGCTGCACCATTTTACCTCCCCATCAGTAACGTATGCACGATCCAGCTTCTCCTCTTTGCCAACATTGGGTGTTGTCACTATTTCTCATTTAGCCATCCTGATAAGTGTGTGGTCGCATCTCATTGTAGTTTAACTAATGGATAATGGTGTTGGATTTCTTTTCATGTGCTTATTTACCATCGATATGTCCTCTTCAGTGAAATGTCTCCTCATGTCTTTTACCCATTTTCTAACTGAATTATCCTTCTGTTGAGTTTTTAAAGTTCTTGATATATTCTACAATGCAGTCCTTCATCAGATGTGCTTTGCAAATATTTCCTCCAAGTCTGTAGCTTGTCTTTTCATCCCTTAACCGAGTCTTAATAGAACAAAAGTTTTTAATTTTGATGAAGTTCAACTTATCCATTTATTTCATTTTTCTTTTACGGATCAAGCTGTTGGTGTAAAATCTAAGAGCTCTTCATTTGGCCATCGATCCCAAATATTTTTCTCTCATGTTTTTTTCTAAAAATTTTAGAAGCAACCTAGGTGCCCATCAAGGGACGAATGGATAAGGAAGATGTAGTATATATACACAATAGAATACTACTTGGCTATAAAAAGGATGAAATCTTGCCATTTGCGACAACATGGATGGACCTGGAGGGTATTATGCTATGCAAAATAAGTCAGAGGGAGAAAGTCAAATACTGTATGATCTCGCTCATAAAAACAACAAACACAGAGAGATAGACATTAGATTGGTGGTTACCAGAGGGAAAGGCAGGAGGGTAAAAGGGGTGATTAGGCACGTGTCTGGTGACGGATTGTAATTAGCCTTTGGGTGGCGAACACGATGTAATCTACAGGGAAATCAAAATATAATGATGTACACCTGAAATTTTTAAAAAATAAAATAAAGTTTAACAGTTTTAGATTTTACATTTAATTTTGATTTCATTTTACATTTACTTTTTGAGTTAATTTTTGTATAAGTTGTGAGACTTAAATCGAGGTTCTTTTTTTTGCCTATGGATGTCCAATTGCTCCAGCACCATTTGTGGAAAGGGCTTTCTTGCCTTCACTGAATTGCTTTTGCACCTTTGTCAAGAATCAGTGGGGCAGGGCTGGCCTGTGGCACAGCGGTTAAGTTCGCATGTTCCACTTCAGCGGCGTGGGGTTCACCTGTTCGGATCCCGGGTGTGGACATGGCACTGCTTGTCCAGCCATGCTGTGGTGGGCGTCCCACATATAAAGTAGAGGAAGATGGGCACCGATGTTAGCTCAGGGCCAGTCTTCCTTAGCAAAAAGAGGAGGACTGGCAGCAGATGTTAGCTCAGGGCTAATCTTCCCCCCCTCCAAAAAAAAGCATCAGTGGGGCATATTTGTGTGGCTCTGTTTCTGGTTTCTCTATGCTGTTCCATTGATCTGCGTGTCTATTTATCTGCCCATAATACACTGCCTTGATTACTACAGCTATACAGTAGCCCTTAATATCAGGTGAAGTGATTCTTTCCACGTTATTCTTCTTTTTCAATATTGTCTTATCCATTCTAGGACCTTGCTTTTCTATAGAAATGACAGAATAAACCTATGTCTACAAAATACCTTGCTGGGCTTTTGATAGGAAGTCCGTTAAACATACAGATCAACTTGGGGAGAGCTGACATCTTTACTATGCTGAGTCTTCCAATCCATGAACATAGTATGGCTGTCCATTTATTTAGGTCTTCTTTGACTTCTTTCATCAGCATTATGTAATTTTCAGCATTCAGATCCTGTACATATCTTAAGTTTATACCTAAATACTTAATTTTCTTTGGAGTGATTGTAAATTTATTGGGGTTTTTTTTATTTTGGTTTCCAGACATTCACAGAAATGTGATTGATTTTTGTGTGTTGTGCTTGTATGCTGAGACCCTGATGAACTCACTTAACAACTCCAGTTTCTGTTAGATTTCGTAGATTCCTTAAGATTTTCTATGTAGATAGTAGTGTCGTCTGTAAGCGAGGACAGTCAAATAATTCTATCTGACTCATCTCAGTGCTGGCGTCTGTCTTTTCTCGTGCGTGTTGTGATTTTCCTTATTCCTGGTATGACAAGTGATTTTGACTGAACCCTCGATGTTTCCGATATTACTCTGGTTCTATTTAATCTTCTTTTCAGAAGACAGTCCCCTGCCGAGATGCAGCAGGAAGGCCAGACGACTGTGCATGCTCCCCTCTGGCAGCCCACCTTCTTCTTTCAGGTTTTCAGCGTCTTCCTACGTTTGTCTGTTGTGTTGTGTGCAGGGTTTTTCAGCTGTAAAAGGGAAGACCACGAAGGAATGGGCTACTCCATCTTGGTGGATTCCGCTGATTTACCTTTTTTAATAGACAAAAGCTGCCCTCAAGGACATGATTTTGCACAAGACGTGTTACCAACCTAAGCTTCAGTTTCCTCATCTGGAAAATGGTGACGACGCCACCTCCCAGGTCATCGCAAGGAATGAATGAGATGATGTCCTCCTTCTATCACAGGTGTATTTAAAGTTTTGCGTAGTTACGTGTTTGAGGTCGGGACCATGAACTCAATGCAGCTAGACACCCAATCTGTCTCCTTCCCCACGAGTCAACAACACTCAGCCCAGTGCCAGGCCCGGGGGGCTCAGCAAATGGTTGCTGCTGAATGAATATACGAACGAACGAACAAATGAAAGAGGCTCTACAGCAGAGCCTGACACAGAATAAGTCCTCAGCAGATGGTAGCTATTTTCATCATTATTATTTACAGAGATTATTTCATCTGCACAAGGCAGAATCTTTGTGCCCATTTCCACAGGGAAGGGAACCGAGTCTGAGACAGGCAGCTTAGATGGAATTGCCAGCAGGAAGGGAAACTGGAACGCCACCTCAGGTCTGTATTTCTCCAGTGCCCACCTCTCCACCTACATGTGGTTAAGACTGTGGGTCCTGGAGCCTAACTGCCGAATGTCACAGTCTGGCGATGCCCCCTCCTACCGTGTGAGACCTTGGGAGTTACACCCGTCTGTGCCTCATCTGCAAGAGGAGGTGAGAGTAACAGCACCCACCTCGCAGGGCTGTTGGGAAGATTAAATGAAGCAACACATGTAAAGTGCTGAGAACAGTATCTGGGACGTAACAAGTGCTTCGTATATGTTAATGCTCTTGTTTTTGTTGTGTCTGTTACATACCTCACTGCCTCCCCAGTGAAAGAAAAGGCCAAGAGTTTCCTTCTAGATGCTGTCTGAATAGGGTCTAGGGCCAAAGACAAAAACTCTGCCACCACCACCAGGCCTTGCTCATCACTTTACAACAATGACTCTCAACAGAGGTGTTTTAGATACATTGGCAGGGGAGATTTGTGGTTCTCACAAATATTGGGGGGCCCTACTGGCATCTGTGGGTGGGGACCAGGGATGCTAGACATCACCCGGAATAGGACAGCCCACAGAACACAGAATTCCCCTGTGTCCTGCATGATTTTCCAAAGTCCTACCAGACGCTAATGTAGGTGAAAACCCTATTTATGATCTGATCCCAGAACCTGACTCTGTTTTACATATAAAGACGAAGAATATTTTTCAGGATTTTACTGTAATGCCAAATTTTCCAAGAAAGCAGCTGCAAGCAAGGGAAGATAAGAGATAGGCACCACTTTGGAAATCATGACTGCAATGAAAAACCCTGCTTGGTACTGGAGCCCCCAGTATCCCACCATGTGTCACTCTGCATTTGCAACCGTTACACTCACTGTGACTCTACATTAATGAGTAAGTTTCTGAGTACTTTATCGTGCCTTCTAGTGGAGTCCACCCTGAGCATTTACATACTGACATGGATGTTATTTAACCATAAATAACTTTCCTTTTATTTTTCCTTTACATTTCAATTATGGCATTACAGTGATTTTTTTTAATAATTATATACATAGGTAGATTATATTATCTACGAAGTTCATTTCAGGATACTAAAGGAGTATTACAAAATATATTTGTTATTAAAAGGAGTGTTGAGGACCAGCCTGATGGTGTAGTAACTGAGTTCGTGTGCTCCACTTTGGAGGCCCAGGGGTCACAGGTTTGAATCCCAAGCACAGACCTACACACTGCTCATCAAGCCATGCTGTGGCTGCATCCCACATACAAAATAGAGGAAGACTGGCAAAGATGTTAGCTCAGGGCCAATCTTCCTCCCACACACACACACACACAAAAAAAAAGGAGTGTTGGGTCTGACAAGGTTCAGCAACAATGCTTTACATAGCTCTCCTCATTTAATTCTCACAACAATACTATGAGGTAAGTATGAGTGTCCTCATTTCACAAATCAGGAAACTAAAGGTCTGAGAAATGAATGACTTTTCGAAGTGAGTAAAAGGCAAAGCCAAGCTATGAACCCATGTCTGCCTAGGCAAGGGCCTCAGAACTCCCCAGGAAGGCATGACAATGAAGTGACAGAGATTATCCTGAGTTTACTAAACTGTTTTCTTTTCCTCCTGGACACACAGCTGGACTACATTTCCCATCTTCCCTGTGGTTAGGGGTGGTCCTATGAGCTATGGTCACTGGAATATGAGTGGAAGTGATATGTGTCACTTCAAGTCTGGGCCTCTGAGAAAAAACTACCCACAAAATCATCCATATTCTTGCTCTCTCTCTCTTCCCTCTCTGCCAGTTGGATGCAGAAGAATCTAGCAGAGGATTTCAAGGCGTTACAAAACCTCAGAGCCACAATGTTGAAGGAGGCTGGATCCCTGAATGGTCATATGGAAAAGATTACCTCCTCCCATCCTCATCTGCAAATGTACTTTGACATAAATGAGAAATAAACTTCTGTTTTCATACTTGAAAGCTGGGAACTGTTTGGTATAGCAGTTAGCCCACCCTAATATAAATGATGTCATCAAGGGCCAAGAGCATCTGCTCTATCCTGTCCCCAACCCCCAGGCCAGCCCCCCAGTATCTGCCCACCTGGCTGGACGCTAGTCAAAGTCTTCATTTTGCTCTTCTTCTGGCCGCTGGTTTGTAGGACTGGAGGCAGAGTAGATGACTTGGTCCTCTGCTTGGACCTCTGCCATGGATCATAATCCTACCGGACATAACTCAGTCAGTCACCAGGCCCGATGTGTTGGAATCCCAGCTTCACCCCTTACAAATACCTGTGACCTTGAGCAAGTGATTTTACCTCTCTGAGCCTCAATTTTCCCATCTGTAAACAGGGTCTAACTACAAAACCTACCTCCATGGGTTGATGCAAGAATTTGGTTAGATGATATTTGTGAAGCATGTGGTAAGTGCTCCAAAAACGTTAGCTATCACTTTTTTATCAGCCAGCCAAAATTTACTAAGCACATCCAGGCTGCGAGGTGCTAAGAATTGTGAGGAACAGAAGGCATGGAAAAGACCCAATAGGAACCCAGAGCAGCGATGAGAGAGAATAATTAAGACAGAAGCATAATATACTCTTGCATTCTGATACAGTGGTGAGAAAACTGACGTTGACATGCTTGTCTCGTGTCCCACAACAAATGTGTGACACAGCTGGACCTGGGGTTCAGGTCTCCGGACTCTGCCACCCGGGACAGTCACCACCGTGATGGTTGAGCGCAGGCAGCTACAGGCCCAGGGTGAGCGAGCCCCCATCTCCACCCCAGCCCTCACGTACTCACCAGAATCTGGAACTTCTGCATCGTGGAGGGAATCCCAGAGTGGTCGGGTCTGCAAAGAGTTGGGGCGGGAAAGAACTTCCATCATTCCCAACTCATGGGGCTGCAAGCACCAAACGTGAAACAGGCGAAACCGCAGTTTCCTAGGGACTCGAGCAGAGCGGGAGCCCGAAGAGCGCGAGGAGAGGCGGGGCTAGGAGATGTGGGCGGGGAGAGGGCGGAGCCAGGAGGCGGCGGGACGAGCGAGGACCAGCCAGGGCAGGGGGGCACGCATGCGCCCTCCGCCACCCCTCAGCGCTTCACTACCTACTTCGCAAAGACCCGCGCCATTGGGGAAAATGGAAGAAGAGTTGTGAGTCCCTGGGGCCCGGATCCCTTGGGATGCCTATTTATTCGGCTTCTCCAGCTTCCTTGTCTCAGCGTGGATCGCGCGGTAACCTTAGCCACTCAAACTTCCCAGCAAGACCGGACGCTTTCTCTCGTCTCCCGTCTCCACGGAGACGGACGCAGACTACCGAGCGCCTAGAGGGACTAATCTCTTAAAGCAAAATGTAGCTCTCCAAATTCTTCTCAATTTGGTTTCAAGTACATGTCAGCTGGCCCCGCCCATCATCTTAAAGAGTTATGTCAGATTTCTCCACTCTTATTAAACCTCCATTGCTTCCTTCTCCATCCTTAGTCTTCCATAATGACTTTGCTTCCTGTTTCACTAAGAAAATCGTGGGGAAATGAGATATCACCTTGCAGTGGTCAGAATCTGTATTATTAAAAAGATAGGAAATAAGTGTTGGGGAGGATGTAGAAAAGGGAACCCTCGTACACTGCTGGTGGGAATGTAAATTGGTGCAGCCACTATGGAAAACAGTATGGAGACTCCTCAAAAACTTAAAAGTAGAAATACGATATGATCAAATATATGCACTCCTGTGTTCATTCCAGCATTGTTCACAATAGCCAAGACTTAGAAACAACCTAAGCGCCCATTGGTTGATGAATGGGTAAAGAATATATGGTATATATATGTATGTATAACGGACTACTACTCAGCCGTTTAAAAAAAAATGAAATCATGCCATTTGCAACAACACAGATGGCCCTTGAGGGTATTATGGTAAGCGAAATAAGTCAGATGGAGAAAGACAAATAATGTAAGATTTCACTCATATGTGGAAGATAAACACAGAGATACAAAGAACTGATTGGTGGTTACCAGAGGGCAAGGTGGGTGTGGGAGGGCAAAAGGGGTAAAGGGGGACATTTGTACGGTGATGGATGGCAACTAGACTTTTGGTGGTGAATTCCATGTAAACTATACAGAAGTTGAAATATAATGGTGCACACCTGAAATTTGTATAATATTCTAAACCAATGTTACCTCAATAAAAAGAATTAATTGGCAATTTAAAAAATAAAAGAAAATCTTGGAGATCAGTACACTCACAAATTCACATCACCTCATTTAGTCACCTGCTTGCCTCCCTCCTGTGACCGTGTATAAACTGCCTACTAAGACCGACTCCTCCAACTGTGCACTGAATCCTGTCCTCTCATTTTCTCTAACATATTGCCCCAGCAGTTCTCCCTGTTTTCTCCATCACCCTCTTCTCTGTATTGTTCCCATCCATATACCAACATATTTTAATTTCTTCTATTAAAAAAAAAGCGACCACTTCCCATCCAGGTATCCTCCCATTTCTGCTTCACTTTACAGTAAGACTCCTGAGGACATTTACCTACTCGTTTCCCACTCCCTTCCGCCTCTTCAAACAGGCTTTCACTCTCCACCTCTCCACTGAAACTGCCCTTGTCAGCGCCACCAGTGACCTCCACTTTGCTAAACCCCACGGTGACTTCTCAGTCCTCATCTTACTTGGCCTATCTGCAGCATTTGAGCGGATCACTCCCTCCTTGACACATTCTAACCTTGGTGTCCAGGAAACCTCTCTGGAGTCGCTTCCTACCTCCTTTTCTTCTCCTTTGATGGTTCCTCCTCTTCTCCCTTTATTATTGGATTGCCCCAGGACTCAGATCCGGCCCTCTCTTTTTCTGTATCCATTCCCACTCCATTCGTGCTCCCTTCCAGTCTTGTGACTTCAGATGCCGTGGCTACCCAGATGCCTCCCAGACTCTCATCTCCAGCCTCTCCCCTGAATGCCAGCCACTAATCCAACTGCCTACTCAGCATCTCCACTTGAGTGCCTAATAGGCGATTATAACAGGCAATCTTTCCCCAGAAACATTTTTTCCTAACTCAAAATGGCAACTCTCTTCCTGGAGTCGTCCTTGACTCATCTCTCATCCCACGTACAAATCTGTCAGCAATACCTTCAAAGTATACCTAGAATCAGACCACTTCCTACTATCACCCACACTCCGCTTTCCTCTCACACCTGGACTACAGTACCAGCTCCCACTCTTGCCCCACTCCAGTTCTTTCTCCACACCTCAGATTTGCTAGATAGAGCATAGATTTATTTTATTTTTAAGATTTTATTTTTCTCCCCAAAGCCCCCCGATACAAAGTTGTGTATTTTTTTAGTTGTGAGTCCTTCTAGTTGTGGCATGTGGGACGCCGCCTCAGCATGGCCTGATGAGCAGTGACACGTCTGCGCCCAAGATTCGAACCGGTGAAACCCTGGGCCACCGAAGCAGAGTGCGTGAACTTAACCACTCGGCCACAGGGCTGGTCCCTAGAGCATAGACTTAAAAGTGCATTCTAGGAGTCGGCCCAGTGGCACAGTGGGTAAGTGCACATGTTCTGCTTCAGCAGCCCAGGGTTCGCCGGTTTGGGATCCCGGGTGCGGGCATGGCACCGCTTGCAAGCCATGCTGAAGTAGGCATCCCATGTATAAAGTAGAGGAAGGTGGGCACGGATGTTAGCTCAGGGCCAGTCTTCCTCAGCGAAAAGAGGAGGATTGGCCCCAGATGTTAGCTCAGGGCTAATCTTCCTCAAAAAAATAAATAAATAAAAGTGCATTCTAGTTTAAAAAATAATTTGGAGGAAGCAAATAATTTTAAATCACCTAAACTTCAAAAGAGGAATGTTGCTGTGGAATACTAAGCCAGAGCTCCCAACCTTCTCCCCCTCTTAAAAATCACAGGAAACTTTTAAAATGCACTGCACACTATGGTAAACAGAAGAGACTATTAGGGTAAAAGCAATCAGCCAGGGTACTCTGGCCATCCAAGACCCTCTTGGCTGCCGCTAGGGCTGATAGAATCATTTCTTGGGGACCCCCATTTGCAGAGCCCACTGCACCACAGCACTCCAGCTGGGAAGCTCTGTACCAAGAAATAGTTAAGAAGTAGGAGGTGGCAATATGTGGCAGACCTGGGGTAGCCACACATCCAACAGCCCTTCCTCCCTTTCATCCTGGCTAAGGGACTCTGATCTTGTTAGGTACACACTAGCTTTAGAGGAGGCAGGCCCCAGCCCCAGTAGTCATGATTGGTCTGAGCTGGGCTTGGTGGGCTCGTTTCCCTTGGCTGTTACAGGTTTAGTCATAGGCATGTGATAAAAGTCTGGCCAAGGAGACAGGATGAGAAGTCTACTCAGAGACTTTCGGGAAAGATTTCCATCGTACTTGGAAAAGAAAACATTCTCTCATCTGCTACTAGATATTGTCATGTCTGGGTGGCATTCCCGGATTTGTGCAAATGTGACGGGAGTTAGCGGAAGAGGAAATACTGGGAATGGAAGAGGGGAAAGTGGAAGAAACCTGTTCTTTGATAGCATTGTTGAACCATTAAATTAACCAATCTTGTAATCTATCCATAAACTACTCAAGATTATGTAACAAATCACTTCACTGAGCAAGCCAATGTGAGTTGAGTTTTTACGTACTTTCAGGCCAAAAACATCCTAATTAAATCCACACGTGGGAGAAGAAGATAGAAGGAATCTGGGCCCCTGACGACCTTACAGGACAGAGAGGCCTCCCGGGCCTGACTGCCTGCCAGATTCTGGGCTGCTTCATCAGAGAGAAATCAACTGCCCATGTGTTCAAAACCCTGTATTTGAGGGGCCCTTTGTTACAGCAGCTGAGCCTATATCTTGACTAATACAAAAAGGGACTTAGCCACTGTCACACAACCTTCCTCATCAGACAGGCTGACCTCGCGTGGACACCCACTGAGAGTTGCCTGCTCCTCACATTTCAGGTGCTCAGTCAGTAATGTTACTACCTCCGGTTTCAAATTTTAAAAATAAATACACTTAAACATTTTCAAAAGTACTGCCATTTTAATCAAGGCCAAACACCCTTGAGGGGCCATTGATGGTCACTCGTTGTCACAATCTAAGCTTTCTTGGACCAGGGATTGAATAAGATGGAGTCCCAGCTGCTCTTCCACCTGTTTGTGTGGCATTTCTGTGTTCCTGAGCCCCTGACGGAACCTCCTGCCCCCTGCATGGCTGGACAGGATGAGGTGACCTTTCCTGCCTGCACAGAGTGATGTGAGCTGATGAGTGTGACAGAAGCCACCCAGCTCCGCTTAGCTCCAAGCTCAGCAACAGCAGCCTGGCCTCTGATCCCTTCAGCACCTTGCTGACTTGGCTGTGCAGGCTGCCATGGGCTTCCACCCAATGTCGTTTGATGTGCTGGCTTTGTGGCAAAGTCACACACCTTCCTAGACCCACAATCCCTACTGTTCTCATTGGGTGAAATGCCACCAATCTTGTGGAGGCACCTGCTACACTTGACACAACAAGGTTCTGGACATTCCTTCTTCTACTCTGTGCAGTGCTCAAGAGCCACGTGCTCTTCCATCCCAAGAGCCCCCGTTGAGTTCACTCCCAGGTCTCAGCTCCATATTGTCTTCTTGCTGCACATGCATGCTGTTCTTCAGTCGTCTTTCTGCCCTCTCCAAATCCTATTGAGTCCTGAGTATGAACATAACTTCCTGGGGTGACTTGGAGCTGACCAGGCCAATCTTGACTTTGCAGACAAACATGGCGTCATGGGGGCTGTGGCAGATAACCTTGCAGTAAGTCAGGTTTTTCATCATCTGAACAAACTGCAGACCCTGGGGCTAACGATCTGTGTCATTGCTCTGCATCCGGGCAGTCAACATACAGTTTGCGCACTGGGCTGAATAGTGTCCTCCAAAAATTCATGTCCCTCCTGGAACCTCAGAATATGACCTTATTTGACCTAATGTTGTTGCAAATGTAATTAGTTAAAATAAGGTCATATTGGAATAAGTTGGGCCCTTAATCTAATGCGACTGATGTCCTTATAAGAAGAGAAGAGACACAAAGACAGACACGGTGAGAATGCTATGTGACAACAGAGGCAGAGGTTGGACTGATGCGTCTACAAGCCAAGGACTGCTGGCAACACCAGAAGCTAAGAGAAGGGCATTAGGCAGATTGTCCCCTAAAGCTTCAGAGAAAGCATGGCCCTGCCAACACCTAGATTGAGGACTCCCAGCCTCCAGAACTGTGAGAGAATACATTTCTGTTGTCTTAAGCCACCCAGTTTGTGACACTTTATTATGGCGGCCCTAGGAAATTAGTATAGGCTGCATAATGCCGTGGGCTCCACCCATGGAGCCCTGTCACCATTCATGGACCATCTTCAGTTCCACCACATCTGCATGAGCCCCTTGCCAATCTGGATGAAGAAATATCATCAGCGCTGGTCTGCAAGACTCTGGGCTCCCTGAACACAGTGAAGATATCGAACAGGATGTCCTCCCGGACCCACCTGGGGGTCAGAGGGCATAGGAGGACAAACTTAGTGAAGTGGTCCCGAAGGGCCAGAATCCATGTGCACAGCCTGACAGGATTTGCTTGCATGCTGATGCGATAGACCTGGCATCTGCAGACCTGAGCATCTCAGAAACCATCAGCCTAGACCCCAAGCCATACTTCACAAGATGCTCCTTTGCTGGCAGGGTCTGCTAAGAGTCAGGCAGAACCTGACGATATCACAGGAGATGCTCTGGTACCTGCATTCCAGCTCCCTCTCTGTGCATGTGCACCCCCATGCCCCATGCCAAGACATATCTCAGAAAAAAAGTCGAAGAGTTTGTCCACATGGACATGATACTAGACTTCTGCTGATGTCCCTTTCATGGACTCTAACAGCTTCTCTTTCCCGTGGATTAAGCGGAGGTTGATTCACCCAGACCCTGATGGTTAAGTGCCTCCTTCCTCCCTTGGCCTCGGCCTCCTTCTCCTGGGTCAGCCTGCTATTCTCCTTCTTGGTGAAGAGATTGCAGTTTGTAGCTTTGTTTTCCAACATCTGCTGCAAATCCTAAAGGAACAACTCACACATGTGGCCCCACTGCACTTTGCCAGTCCACTATCTTCTCCCTCTGGGATGTGATCACAGTGCCAGAGAATAATCACTTGGAAGCAGATTCACAGCCCTGGAGTGTAGACACCCGAGCTAAGAGCATACCACTGAGTGAGAGAAAATAAATGAGAAGCAGCAGAGCTCATAAGAAACAGTTTCACTGGGGAGGGAGCAGAACATGGTGGGGCAAATACGGGTCAGGATTCCAATCCCTGCTTAAGCAAGTTTCTTCATGTCTCTGAGCTTCAGTTTATTCATCAGTAAAAGAGGCACAACAATGCCTATTTCACTGTTTTGTTTGAAGATTAACACCATTGTGGCTAACACTGCTAATGGCCTCCAATAGCCACTCTACCCTTCTTCTGAAGTATTAGAATTTTTACTGGGCACATGGGCTGCCCAATTAAAGACCTCATTTTCCAGCCTTTCTTGCAGCTAAGTGTGGCCATATGATTAGGTTTTGGCAAATGTGAAGCGAGCAGAAGAAATGTTTGCAAGTTTTTGGTCATGCCCTTAAAAGGAAGAGAGCTCATCTTGTGTGCCAAGACAACCATGAATGTAAATTGTCAGTAAATAGCAACCTTGAGGTGGGCATCATTGTCTCCATTTTACAGACACGAGGCAGAAGTACCTAAGTGGCTAAGCATATAAGCTTTGGAGTTGGGTTGATGTGGGTTCAAATTTTGACAGTCACTGAGCTACTACTAGCTTTGTGACATTGGGCAACTCACTTTACCTCTCTGAGCCTAATTTCCTCATCTGCAAATAGGGGTAATAATTCTAATTCCACAGATTTTTTCTCTCTCTGGCTCTCCAAAATCTGCTTCTCTCAAGGTCCGTCTCAAATCAGGCCTCCTCCACGGTCTCCAAATTAGCCTTTACAAAATAGTGCAAATCCTAAAAGTCTGCCAATAAGAACCTGGACTGAGATGCCAAACTGACCAATTCTGATAGCCCTCCGTGACAATAATCTGCCAGAAACAAGTAAAGGCTGCCCTCCTTAGATGGTCTCGGTGCCCATCTGGACTGCTTTGCTCACAGGGTGCCTGCCGAGCCCTGTAGCTCCGGGTTCAGAGATCTCTGCAGTAGACTAATCCCACTGCTGGAAGGCTGCTGAAGAGAATGGCTGACAATATTTAAATAAACTCCCTGAGAAATAAGAACAAATGTCCCATCTTTTTAAATTTTTTAAAATAATTTTATTGAGGGCACATTGGCTTACAATATTGTGTAAATTTCAGGTGTACATCACTATATTTTAGTTTCTGCACAGACGGCATCATGTTCACCACCAACAGTCTAGTTTCTATCCATCACCATACACATGCCCCTTTACCCCTTTCAAACTACCCCTCCCCCTTCTCCTCTGGTAACCACTAATCTGTTTTCCTTATCTATGTGTGTGTTTATCTTGCACATATGACTGAAATCACATAGCATTTGTCTTTCTCTGCCCGACTTAGTTCGCTTAGCATAATACCCTCAAGGTCCATCCATGTTGTGGCAAATGGCACAATTTTGTCTCTTTTTTCTGGCTGATTAGTATTCCATTGTATACATATACCACATCTTTTTTATCCACTCATCTGTTGATGGGCACTTGGGTTGCTTCCACATCCTGGCTATTGTGAGTAATGCTGTGATGAATAAATGTTCAGTCTTTCAACCAATTTTCAGTGAACACTGCTGATAGTGATAATCAACAAGAAACAAAACCACAAAATGACCAAAAGAGAATATAGAAAACTTGGATCTGAAAAATTGACCTGAGAAAAGATGGAATTGATGGAGAGGATGGCCATACATGTACCAACAAAATCTTACAGTAGAAGAAGATATGGTTAGTAAAATTTGAGAGTGAGCCAGGACCCAAAAAAATTATGCAAGACCTTTATGACAAAACTATTAAATGTTATTGAAATTCATAAAATAAGACTTAAGTCAGAAATCTAGTAGGGTCATAGACAGATAGACTTAGTATTATAAAATGGCATAAATGCAATGCAATTCCAATTAAAATCCCAAAAAGTGGTTTCCTGGAACTTAGTAGGCTGACTCTAAAATTTATACGGAGGATCCAAATATAGCGGAGACAACCTTAAAGAAGAAGAAGGAAGGATGTTTCCCAGAAAAAAGAGAAACCAGAGTTCAGATTTCTGTTTAGAAACTGGAAGACGTGGCCACAGTGGGCCCTCACTTACGGAGAACAATTATCAGCTGGCGTTGACTAGCGACTGTCCCTTCAGATAGAATATGTGCTCTCCAGTTCACCCGGCACATTTTTTGACTTAAGGTACCTGGTGTAGATATTTGATTGTGTGATAGTTACCTGGGGTGGGAGGTTAGGGTAAGAGGAATGGAAGAGATTATTTAAAATACATAAGTTCTGTTTGGTTTTGTAAATAACCTCTCCCAAGGAAAGACTTGGCCAGACAAGCAGAAAGAATAAAAGAGAGGAATGTGTGAACCCATGACTTTGATGTTTCTGATAACGACCCGAGTATGATCATGGGATGTGTGGCAAAGAAAGGATGGAGGAAACCATGTCAGAGGTTATAAAGTGGGGGAACTAGAAGGCCCACATGGCGCAACAGTTGGAGATGTTGGCTTCCCAGAGACCAATATGTGGAATTGGAGTGAAGGGAAAGATCTTAAGACAAGAACTCACCGGGACTCCAAAATGCTAAGTAGAAGCGGAAGACCTGGGAGAGAAAGAGGAAAGAGTCCAAGGCAGAAAGGAAGCATAATCATTCCCGGAAACCCATCATGGCCCAAGCTCCACGACATGGGCTATCTCCTTAGATCCCCACATTAGTTCTCTGAGAGTGGATATTAATAACTCTTTGTTACGGAGGAACAAATCTAGGCTACGAAAACTGAGGTCATTGGCCCCATGTGACAAGCCTGAGATTTGAAGCAATCAAACTAGGGTCTCTTGACTCCACAGTCCATCTTTTTTTTTTTTCCCACTAAAGTCAGACAGGTTACTGAAGCACCCTGAAATGCGTACAGGTACGTGTAAAGAAAACAAAGCTGACAAAAACTGATGTTAAACCCATCCCCTCAACCACTCAAATTTTTATCAATGCTTCCAAAGCCCCAGTTGAGACAGATGAGGAACAGATTCTGTCCTGTGCTAACTCTAGCCAGGGACTCTCTGTGTTACAGAGGTTTCCCGGAGAGGCTGATGCAAACAGTCCTTGATCTACAATGTCAGAAGCAAAGCTGTTGCAGAAATATAAGCCACCTACACGTGGGGCCGCCTAACTCGGCCACTTGACGAGCGATTGTCTCCAAGCCTCTGCCTCCTGTAAAATGGGTATAATGACAGCATTGTTTTGGACCGTTCCATGTGATAAAGCTTGCAACGTGCTTAGAACAGTAGCGGGCACTTAAACGCTCAAAATATTTTAACTGTAATCATGAGTATGATGGAAGTCTTTCTAAAAAAAATAATGCAGTATGACTTACTCGGAAATGTACCAAAAAATAAGGACTGATGGATAGACATGTCATGTGATAAGGTAAAGTAAAACTTTAATGATAGAAGGCTAAAGCAGTAAAAAGTTAAAGGTAAAACGTTCACTGTAAAAGCCTTTCAACTTTCTGTATGTTTGAAAATGTTCCTAATCCGCCGTTGGAAAAATAATGCATTGTAGTACGCCTCGGGAGGAAGGAGAGCGAAGTTTTGTTTTGTTTTCAGAGGAAAAGGAGAAAAAAGAAAACAAGAGGGCGAGATCTTCCTCTACTCTGTCCCGCCTTTGGGCTGCGGGCCGTTAGGAACGCTGCCTGAATGAAATCATCGAGCACCGCTTGCGAAAGACCAAATCCTCGAGAGCGAGGCCCGGGCTGCCAAGCCCGCGCGGGGTCAGGCCCGCGCCCCGCGCCCCGGCCCGCCCCGCCGCCGGGAGGTGGGGTTGCAGCGGGCCCGGCCGGAAGCTCGGCCCGGCCGCTCGCTCGCAGGGGGCGCCGGCCGCCGCTGGCCGCTCCGCGCCGCGAGGAAATACCTTTGGCGGGGCGGGGTAGAGAAGAGTCGAATTTCAAGAAAAAAAAAAAAAGCAAGAAAAAAGCCAGAGCCCCACAGCCCGGGCGGGCGCGCGCGATGGGCGCCCCTCGGCCGCGGGGGCGAGAGGAGGATGCTGGGAAGGAGGCAAAATGGCCACCGGCGGCGGCGCGGAGGAGGAGAGGAAGCGGGGGCGGCCGCAGCTCCTGCCCCCCGCGCGCCCGGCGGCCCGCGCCGAGGAGGCTGAGGGCGCCCGCGAGAAGATGGGCTGGGCCCAGGTGGTGAAGAACCTGGCCGAGAAGAAGGGCGAGTTCCGCGAGTCGCGGCAGCCGCGGCGGGAGGAGGAAGGCGGCGGCGGCGCGGGGGGCGGACTCGGGGTCCCCGCGGGCCTGGCGGCGCCGGGCCTCGGCGACTTTCCCCCGGCCGGCCGCGGGGACCCAAAGGGCCGCCGGCGAGACCCGGCCGGCGAGGCGGCAGACCCCCGCAAGAAGAAGGGCGCGGCCGAGGCGGGCCGGAGGAAGAAGGCCGAGGCGGCGGCGGCGGCGGCCATGGCGGTCCCGGCCCGGCCCAGCGCGGCCGAGGACGCGGCCGAGCGGCCCCCTGCGGACGAGCCCGCGGCGGCGGCGGCCCCGGGCAAGGGCCGCTTCCTCGTGCGCATCTGTTTCCAGGGCGACGAGGGCGCCTGCCCGACGCGGGACTTCGTGGTGGGCGCGCTCATCCTGCGCTCCATCGGCATGGACCCGAGCGACATCTACGCGGTCATCCAGATCCCGGGCAGCCGCGAGTTCGACGTGAGCTTCCGCTCGGCGGAGAAGCTGGCCCTGTTCCTGCGCATCTACGAGGAGAAGCGCGAGCAGGAGGACTGCTGGGAGAACTTTGTGGTGCTAGGGCGGAGCAAGTCCAGCTTGAAGACGCTCTTCATCCTCTTCCGGAACGAGACGGTGGACGTGGAGGACATCGTGACCTGGCTCAAGCGCCACTGCGATGTGCTGGCCGTGCCCGTGAAAGTGACCGACAGGTTTGGGATCTGGACCGGGGAGTACAAGTGCGAGATCGAGCTGCGCCAGGGGGAGGGCGGGGTCCGGCACCTGCCGGGGGCCTTCTTCCTGGGCGCCGAGCGGGGCTACAGCTGGTACAAGGGGCAGCCCAAGACGTGCTTTAAATGTGGTTCCCGGACCCACATGAGTGGCAGCTGCACGCAGGACAGGTGCTTCAGGTGCGGGGAGGAGGGGCACCTGAGCCCTTACTGCCGGAAGGGCATCGTGTGCAACCTCTGTGGCAAGCGAGGACACGCCTTTGCCCAGTGTCCCAAAGCGGTTCACAATTCCGTGGCAGCTCAGCTAACCGGCGTGGCCGGGCACTGAACAACCCGCCTGCCCGCCAGGGTGAACACAGAGCCAGCTTACCCCTCTGAAGTGCCAAAACTTTTTTTGAAACCCTTTTTTATCGTTTTTGAAGGAGATCTTTTTAAACCTACAAAGGACATCTCTCTCTGCCTTCTTAAACCGAGTTTACTCCATTTCAGCCTTTTCTCAATTGGTGACTCTGTCATCAATAAGGACTACCAAGAACTGTAGTGTGCAGATATGTCGTCCCTCCTTTTTTAATATTTTGTTTTTGTATTTGGGGTATTTTTTTTTTTTTTTTTTTGGTAATTTTTACTCCCCACGCCTTGTCTTCTCCCCGGATGATCACCCTTTGGGCTGCCTTGCTCGTCGTCATGCCCCAGCGCTAGGTTGGGGCCCAGCACGTGGTAGGCACTCGATCAGTGTTGTTGAATTGAGGATGTTGCTGCCTGTGGCTTCTGTCAGGGTGTCTATCTTTTGCAGCTCTTCCCTTCCCCTTTTAATTTGCTGCTTCTAATCTATGTGGTCTGAGAATTTGTGAAACCAGTGTTGTTAGAAGTGTATGTAATCTGAGTCAATAAGCTCTGAATGGTGGCCAAGGGCCTCTCTTATGGCATTCAAATGCATGGACTTTGTGATAGCTCTTTCAGTGGCTCAGAAGCCATTTTTCAGAGAATCACGGAATTTAGAATTTTCCTGCTGGAAATGACCTAAAAGTTGGTTTAGACCAATCCCCTGGTTTTCCAGCCGATGAAACAGGCCCAGAGAGGTTAAATGACTGGGTCAAAATCACATGGCTGTCTGGTGCCAGAGCTAGCCTAGAGTAGAGTTCCCTGACCCCAAGCCCGGTGCTCATTCCACTACCTCTCACACTTCACAACATACTCCTCAACACTTGAGGGCCCAGAAAGTCTGATCTCTCCAGAATAATGAGCCTAGAGGAATGCCAAGAAGTCATCTGAAGGAGGAAGCAGAAAAAGAAGATTTAGCAGGGGCTTCTGAATACTTGGGAGATAGAGAAGGGACAAAGGAAGGTAATGCAGGGTGCACTTGTTGCTCCCTGGGGTATCGTATGTGGATTGAAGCGTGCCAGCTCCTTTGGGCCCTCCCCTTCCCCTTTCATTGCCACCAGTGAGAAATGGGGGTGCTCCTGAGTAGGGAAACCTACCAGAGGTTTGCATTTGCGCCTTAGCCTCAGTAGCTAGAAACCCCAGAGAAGCAGCTAAGTGGAGCTCATCTGCGATCTCCTACCTCTCCAGAGAAGGCAATTTTAACCCGGAATTATGAGTGAGCTGTTAGCTCTAAAATGTACTTGCGAAATAGGCCAAGCGAGAGGGCATTGGGTCAACTAAGTGTTATCAAGTTAAAGTAGAAAAGACAGTACACTGCTTTTCTTTTAGTTTTTGTCTTTGCTTTATGTTTTGCTATTTCCTTGTGGCTTAGAATGTAAAACCGATTGTTAAAAGTTTTGTTCTGAATAAATATTTATCTTTTGTATTGCTAACACTGCTGTGCTATTTCCTTTCAAAGTGTTAGATGCACGGGTATACAGACCCTAGTTCAATCCATACTTTCTACCCACCACTGTTTACCCTGCAAATACATTTCCAGCCCCTGCAGGCAATACTTAGCACCTGTCGTGTTGTGCCAGGCCCTTTGGACTTGTTACCCAAACCCCGTGCATCACAATCACCTAGTGCACTGTTAAGTTTTAAGTCCTGACTCAGCTCCAAGGAATCAGTCACTGGAGTGAGTGAAAATGTTTTCAGGAAGCATCCCTAAGCAATTCTGACCAGCAGTCAGGTTTGAGACCAGGGTTCTGAAGGGTGCTAAGATGAATGAGAGAGACTGCTGTCGTGAGATGACAACCAATGGGAAAACAGAGGGGGAGATGTCAGCCTCGTCACCCTGCAGTTCTAAGTGCCACAAATTGGATGCAAAGTATTCATGGGCTGTAAAGAAAAAAGTCCATCTCTTCCAGTTATAAAGGAGGAAGAGAGAAGGAGTCCAGCAAACTCCCCAGAGAACTGACTCACTGGTCCAGGCCAGCCCTGGAGACCCCAGACACAGCCCTCTGAAGGATTTCCCAGCTCTGAGATGTTCAGATGGCCTGATCCTAAGAATTAAAGTTCCCAATATACTGATGTTTTGAGAGTGATTTGAGGATATGTCCAGAGCTAATCTGCTGTAACTGAGGCATGGTTGGCTCTTGGGAACCCTGCCTTTTAGAGTGGCTCAGCCCCTCTCTTTCCTGTCTCCCAAAGCAAACAGACCCCTCCGTAATCCCTCATCTCTGTCCGTTCTCTGCCATGGGTGTCCCTTCCTCGCAGGGCTGGAGGCTGGAGGCCAGGGGAGAAAGCCTGCATTCATCACGCTCCCCGCCCCCTTCAAGTGGGCACTGTGCCAAGGAGCCTCCTTGGAAGGAATCTTCCCTCTCTCTGCCCTTCCCCCCAACCCTCCAGGAGGGAGCAGAGGAAGAAACTGTTTCCCTGCCCATCCCCCACAGGATCTGCTTTAGGGCCTCCTGCCTGGCGGTCTGGGGACTGTGCCACGGGCTGGAGCGGAACAAACCTCCCCCAGCTTCCTCTCCTGATCTAGCAGCCCCCAAATTACAATTCCTCACTGCTGATGGGCTCCTGGGGAGTGTACCAAGATCCCCAGACTGAGGCTGGCCGACTAGCTGACGTTCACTCGTGCAGCTTTCAGCAAATACTGAGGGCCGTTAGAGCCAGACCCTGTGCAAGGAGCTCTGTGTACAGCCATGAACAAGACAGTGCACTTGCGGAGGGACAGACAGATAAGGAACAAGCAAGCAATTTTTAAATTAAGTATTTTTAAATATTCAGAAACAAAGAGTATAGAATTGTCTCAAGTACAGGTCTCCTAGAAGAAATGATGATGTCTCCACTGAAACCTGCAATAATAAGAGCCAGATGAAGAAGGAAGAGATATCCAAGCAGAAACAGCCTGTGCAAAGACCTGGAGGTCAGAGCACACAGCATGTTCAGGCTGGCTAGAGAGTCACAGGAAGATGTGGTTGGGAAAAGGCCAAGAGGAGGTGACAAAATTTAAGAGGCTTGATTTTGTCCTAATACCTTCCAGTCTGGCCACCTCCATTCCACTCATTCACTTAACACATGTACATTAAGCACCATCTCTTTCTAGGCAATGGAATACAACAAAATAGGCAAGTCCTGGACTGGCCCCATGGCCTAGTGGTTAAGTTCAGTGTGCTCTGCTTAGGTGGCCCGGGTTCAGTTCCCAGCCACAGACCTACACCACTCAATGGTCATGCTGTGGCAGTGACCCACATACAAAATAGAGGAAGATTGGCACAGGTGTTAGCTCAGAGCAAATCTTCCTCAGCAAAAAAAGAAAAAAAAAAAATAGGTCCTCTAGGGCTCAAATTCTAGACTCACATAAATACATAATTACAAATTGTAACAATGCTTTGTAATAATGCAATTTTTTGTAATAATGCAATATTTTGTATTATGCATTATTTTTGGTAATAATATAATATATTTTTTTGTAATAATGCAATACTACAAAATGTAATAATGTAATAAAGGAGAATGTCTGGTCATAGGGGTCAGGGATAACTTTCTAGAGAAAATGTTTGAACTGAGATTGAAAGGATATGTGAGTTAATTGAGAAGGGGTCGTGGGAGTTAAGGGGTGATGAGGGTAGTTGCCTAGGCAAAAGGCATAAGGTAACAACCCTACAGCAGGAGGAGGGATGGTCAATTCTAGAAACCAAGTGAAGTCCTGTGTATCAGTGCAGGTTTAGAAACAAACCACTCTGGGAAGTGAGGAAAGTGATGGGCCACAGGCTGGGTGTTCGGAGTGACTCCTTGAACACCACAGAACTGACCTGCTGGGGTCAGAAAGCCACTGCCAGTGCTCTTGCCAGGATAGTGAAATGTCTCGTCCTTGAAGCCAGAGACTATACACTCGTGTCTCCATGACCTTACAAACAAAAACAGCCGAAATTTCGACTACTGCCTTACTTCCACCTTCCAGATCTCATGCAAGTGCATCTACTCGCTGGAGCCCTAGCTGCAAGGGAGACAGGAAATGTTTCAGCTTTCCAGCATGTGTAGCCCAGGAAGGCACATAAACAGAGTGGGAATGGATGCTGTCTGCCAACCAACCGTATCTAGCACAGCTGTGGTTACAGTACAGAGAGGGGGAGGGAGATGATGGCACAAAATAAGGCTGCAGATCTTGGGAGTGCTGGTCAGCCGTGTTTAGAATTTGAGTCTAAGAATGAGAAAGCCATTGAAAGATTTTTAAAGGAAGTGACATGATCAGGGTTTTTTTGGATTTTTTTTTTTCGTGAGGAAGATTTGCCCTGAGCTGACATCTGTGCCAATCTTCCTCTATTTTGTACGTGGGACACTGCCACAGCAGGGCTGCTGACGAGTGGAGTAGGCCTATGCCCAGGAACCAAACCCAGGCTGTCAAAGGGGATCACGGCAAACTAAACCACTAAGCCATGGGGCTGGTCCTGGCATTGTACTTTTAAAAGACCATTCAGGATACTTTGTAGAGAATGGGTCAGAAGGGAGCCCAAGTGGAAAGAAGTCCAGTTTACCCAGGTGAGAGGTGAGGGTACCTTGGAGCTGGATGGTGGAAAGAGAAGAGGAAAGCAGGCAGGGTAAAGAGATATTTAGGGATTTAAGTCAACAAGACTTAGACATGGGCTGGGGGAAGGGTAAGTCCCAAGGATGACTCCCAAGTTTCCAGCTTCTGCAAGTGGATAGATGGTGGGGCCCTTCCCCAAGATGCACAACAGAGGAGAAAATCCAAGTCTGAGAGGAAGGGCTTGAGTTGGATTTGGATGTGTTGAGTTTTAAGTCTCCATAGAGGACGTCTAAGGGGAGGTATGGAATAGATGGTTCCGCAGGTCTTAAATTCTAAGGAGAGTTCTGGGCTTGAGAAAGAAACCTAAGAGTCCCTATAGCAATGGCTTTCCAACCCTAACTACATCCCACAGTAAGATACACATTTTACATTGCAGCCATCAGACACATGCATGTGTGTACTTACACATAAAGAAACAAGTTTGTATATATAAAGAAACAATATTAACCTTGTGGGTGGTGTGCCTTAATGTTTTCTATTGTTTTGTTCTTTTATAAGATTCTTATATGACTCATTAAATTGATTTTACAATCTCCTAATGGGTCATGAGAGAAAGCGTAGGGGAGAAAGATTATAGCAAGCCAGATCAGACCTTAAGCAACTCTGACATGTCAGACTTCTCCCTGGTAGAAAAGGACACCGTGAAAAACTGAGAAAGGACAGCCAGAAAGGGAGAAGGAAAACAAGAGGGCAGAGACATAAAAATCAGGGGACAGTAGTTGCGAGCAGCAGGGGTTAACAACTGTGTTGAGTGCTGCGAGAGGTCAAGTAAAATCGGCTTTGAGAAATGTCACGTAAAGTCAGGATCGAAGAGTGCCCGTTGGACTGAGTAATGTGGAGGCCACTGGTGAGGGCCTTTTGGAGGGAGAGTGATGGGAGCAGGAGGCCAATGAAGGAACAAATAATCTTCCTAAAACGCTGATCTAGCACTCTGACCCTTTTACTCCCTCTAGGCCTCCCTGTTGCTCTAGGAGTCAACCTAGCATCCAACTCCTTTCAAAAGAGGATTCTGGGCTTGTCTGAGACCTCATTCTCAGCCAGAGTGCCCATTCTGTCGCTTCCTATCAACTCCAGGTGTGGCCGACAAAGAGCAACTGGAAGGAGTCCAGTACGGCGGAATGCGGAGTGGGACAAGATGAAGCCAAGGGTGAGCAGGGGTCAGATCACACCAGGCGGGAGGAGGAGCTCCATGGGAGTGTCCCGGGCACGTGCGAAGCCAACAGATCCATACTGCACAACTTCCTGGCTTGTCAAAGGGACTAAGAATGTTTAGGGGAGGATGTGTTTCATGAAGATAAACAAAGATACATTATGGAGGAGAACGCAAACTTTTCAGAGTTTTAAAATACAACACGGACTGACATCTTTGGAAAGCAGTTTGGTTGGCACTGTCTATCAAAATTTGAAATTCACATGCTCTTTAACACAGCACTCATTTATAGGAAATTAATCTATAGCTAAACTTAGACATATGCACAAAGATGTATGTACCAGGATATTCACTGAAGCATTACCTGGGGTACCAAGGGCTGGAAACAACCTGCTTGTCCATCCATAGAGAACTAGTTGGACAGGCTCTGGCACATCCAAATAGTGGAACACTATGCAGCTGTTAAAAAGAACAGTTCTGTATGTACTAATATGGAACAATCTCAAAGATATTTTTTCTTTTTTATTTTTTTGCTGAGAAAGATTAGCCCTGAGCTAACATCTGTGCCACTCTGCCTCTATTTTGTACGTGGGGTGCCTCCACAGCATGGCTGACAAGTGGTGTAGGTCTGTGCCCAGAATCTGAACCCGTGAGCCCAGGCCTCGAAGTGGAGCCAAATCTAACATGACATGAGGTCCCGGGGCCGGCCCCTCCAAGACATATTTTAAAGTGAACAAAGCAATATATGGTATGCTACTGTTTACATTTTAATTTTATTTTTTTTCAGCTTTATTGAGGTATAATTGACAAATAAAATTGTAAGCTATTTAAAGTGTACAATGTAATGATTTGATATATGTATTACATTTTTAAATGATGGAATAAATATACACACATGCTTATTTATGTATAGAATAACTCTGGAAGAATATTAATGAAATCGGTAACTGTTATAGCTTCTGAGAAGAACTGGATATACAGGGTTTAGGATGGCAAGAAACTTATTTTCCACAGTATATCCCTGGGGTGTTTTTGTTTTGTTTTGTTTTAACTATTTCATGTATTATCTCCAGCCAAAAAAAACCATTAATAACAAAAATAAATGTAAAACCCAACATAAGACTTCAAAGAAATTCCTAGACTCTGCAGAGACAGGAGTCCATTTCCTCTATCTTTAAAAATAGGAAACGTTGATAGGAAAGTTTAAGACTCGAGAGCAGCCGACTCACTCGTCTTCCTGCTCCAAAGCTTGGTCTCCCTCAATCCAGGAGAATCCTCCCCAAAACGAAATTGGATCCGATTACTCCCCAGCTTAAAGACCTTCAAAGACATTGTCTTCCCTGGGGCCCCCCAGGCCCTGCCTCCTCTGGGCCTCACCCCCTCACCCTGGCCGGGCTCCTGCTAGTCATTCCAGGAATTCCCCCTCCCTGGCCGACCCGGGTTAACCCTCACCTTCCCCGGCGCGCAGCTCTGAGGCCGCTTCCTCACGCAGCCTTCCCTAACCTTCCAGAGCGGACCCTCTCTCTCACGCTCCCCTTCTCCCAGCACGGACTGCAGATACAATGATACGTTTATTTATGCCGCGATTTAATTAATGTCTGCCTCTGCTGAGCTCCTAGAGGGCCGGCAGCGTGACCTTTTGCTCCCGGTTGCAGCTCCAGTAGTTAGCACTGTGCCTGGCACATAGTAAAAGCCCAATGAATATTATTGCATGAATGATCTAGAAATTACTCGGCTGAGGTTACAGATCAGGACATGTGTCTACTTCTTAATGGTACTCAAGGTATCCCTCAGCACACCTGTCACTGCCTCTATACTGAAGAAGTCTTGTTCATTTATCTTTAGAAAGCGAATTCACCCCTTCAGTCTTCTCACCTCCGATAAGGGTTTCCTTCAGCCTGGGGGTCGGGCCCATCCTCCCCTATTTCTCTGGGGCATATTACTGAAACTTAGCCTGCAACTCCCCGGTATTGTGAGGCACAGGGGAGAGCCCCAGGCTGCTGGCTTCTGAAGGCCTGGCTTCAATACTCCCGCCCCCGCAAGAGGAGCCCCGCCCTGAGCCCCAGGACCCCTCCCCAGGGGGCAGGAGGAGGATTCTGTAGGCACAAGGGGAACTGCCCACCCAGAGTCTGCACCCTCTCTTTCTAAAACATTCTCTGAGACCTCAGAATTCCCTTCCAAAATGTCCCTAAGCTTGTTTACAGAGCTTTAGCAGTCCTCCTCCCTGGGTCCATCCCAGCTGAGGGCAAACAGCACCGCCTGAGACACACCCTAGAGGCCTGAGGCTTAGGTCTCAAAGTAGCTGTTTGCAGGAGACAGCCTGGATAGGGGGGCTGGCGTGTCTGCTCATGCATGCTGGGTCCCTCACTGATGGGATGGGAGGTAGCCGGACAACAGCTGGATGCAGGACAGGGGTTAGCCCTCCTTGGGTCAACACATTCTGGCCCAGAACTCCAAAGGTTCTGGAATTCTAACTTGAACCTGGCCTTCTAGGTTGTTACGACAAGGAGAATAGAACACACTAGATTGATGTATAACTTCTAACTGTTTAGAGACATATGGTATATGGGCCTCCAACTGTCCTCCTGTCCTGGGCCCCACAAATGTCCCTGTTGGTTGTGTCATTTCTTAGCTTAAGACAAGCCACATAACCTCTCCCGGCCTGTTTCCTTACCAGAAGAACGGCTTTAATGGCAACTGCCTCATCAGGGCTGGTGAGAAAACGAAATAAAACAATTCATGTCTAGGGCTGGGCAGAGTGCCAGGCCCTCAGTAAACAGTAGCTATCCTGGTTATTTTTCCTTTTTACCCTCTGGCCATCCTCCCCCAGGATTTTCTATATGACATCCAAACTGGTCTCTTTTGTAGGATTTCCACACTGCTCCTCCCTCCGCCCTCCTTACCCACACCCATAATGATAACCTCTCTGTTCTCTCCACTAGTCAAATCCTACCCCTTCTTCAGTTATGATAATAGCTACCGGGGACTGCACGGTTACTATGTTTCAGGCATTGTATTAAGAACTCGACATGCATTATCTCAACTCGATTCCGACACCAACTCAATGAAGTAGAACTGTTTATTACTCCCCAGACACAAAGACACCGGGATCTGGAGAGCCGAAGCACTGGCAGCTGGTAAGTGGCAGCGCCCGCGGCAATGTAAACCCAGGGGGTCTCCCAGACATCCAGATTCAGGATCCTGTTTGCCGCTCCCTCCCTCCTGCCAGTGCACCGGCGACCCCTCTCTCCTTCAAGCCCCTGTGTCCAAGGCTGTCACACCCCGTCAGCTCTAGGGGTCTGTCTGTGGACTTTCAGCCCAATAGGGCGGGCACTTTGTCTCACGCCACGTTGCCCACATCATGGATCCTCCCTCCCTCTCTCCTTCTCTTCCCGCCTCCCTTCCTTTCTTTCCCCCTCCCATTAAGTACTGAGCTCCTGCTCAGTGCCAGGCTTTGTGTCCGTTCACATGCAAAATGTTACCAGTGGAGAGGTCAGGGGAGGATGGAATTATATGTCATTTTTCTCTTCCTTCTTTACGCCTTTCTGTTTGGCTGATTTTTTTCCAGTGAGCACGCAGGCCAGGTTCCTCGACCCCAGTTCAAATGTTGCTTTGCTAGGTTGGCCCTGTCCCCTTAACTCCCAGCCCCCACGCCTCCTCCATAGGCCCTCAAATCCAGGCCGCCCTGCCCCCTCCGGAAGGGGGAGTTGGGGGCGAACGCCGAAATCTGAGTGGTTCTTTCAAGCCTCCGTTGCCGTAGAAACCGGCTGCACAGGCCTTGGCGGTCCATTACACCATCCTCCGGCGGCGCAGCCAATGAGCTCCGAGCTCCATCCCAGGCGCCCCCGCCCCGCAGCTGCCGGGCAGCCCACCAATGGGCAGGTCCCTTGGCTTAGAGCCCTGCCCTCGGCCCAGCGACCCCACCAATGAGCTTCGACCCTGCTCTCCCTCTGGCTTCAATGTAGCAACAGGACTCGATTTTTCAAAAAAGGGAATTCTCCAAATTAGAAGGAACTAGCAGTAACGCCTCTGTCAGTTGCACCCTGAATAATCTTTGGTTGGTATTTTATTTAAGGAGAACAAAACGGTTCCAATTACACAACAATGTATGTCATTCTCTACTAAAAGAATTTTAGGCAAGGAAAATTTAGGCAATGAGGTTGACATCTGCTCTGTGGATTTCTTTCATTATAGGGATTTTCATTTAATTTAAAGTGATCAAGGAACTAGTCATCTTTCCTTGTTTGTATTTCAAATACATACAAATTAAAGATGCTGTTTTTGATGCTGAGTTCATGAGACCTTGACCTAAGTAATTGGTAGCTGACTTTCATTGGACAATTTAACTCCTAGATTCAAAACATATTAAAACTGTAAGATAAACGAATATTTCTCTTTATCCAGTGAAGAAATTCCTTCTTTTTTTTTTAAAGATTGGCACCTGAGCTAACATCTGTTGCCAATATTCTTTTTTTTCTTCTTCTCCCCAAAGCCCCCCAGTACATAGTTGTATATTCTAGTTGTAGGTCCTTCTGGCTCTGCTATGTGGGACACCACCTCAGCATGGCTTGAGGAGTGATGCTACGTCTGCACTCAGGATCCAAACCAGTGAAACACTGGGCCACCAAAGCAGAGTGCACAAACTTCACCACTCGGCCATGGGGCCAGCCCCAGAAATTCCTTTTTTTTTTTTTTAATTGCTTTTTCTCTCCAAATTCCCCCAGTACGTAGTTGTATATTTTAGTTGTGGGTCCTTTTAGTTGTGGCATGTGGGACGCTGCCTCAACATGGCCTGATGAGTGGTGCCATGTCCGCACCCAGGATCTGAACTGGCAAAACCTTGAGCCACCGAAGCAGAGCGCTCAAACCTAACCACTCAGCCACGGGGCTGGCCCCAGAAATTCCATTTTTAAGGCAGGCTGTGTAATGGTTTCAACGCTCTAAAGTCTAAATAAACTAAATGTATTTTTAAAATCTTGTGCCATTTAAAAAAAATAAACTTATTTTTTAGAACAGTTTTAGATTTACAGAAAAATTGCAAAGATAATAAAAAGTTCCTATATCCCCCACCTACCCTGTTTCCTCTATTATTATGACTTTACATTAATATGGTACATTTATTACAATTAAGAAACCAGTGTCGGGGCCAGCCCTGTGGCCGAGTGGTTAAGTCGGTGCGCTCCGATTCAGTGGCCCAGGGTTTCACCGGTTTGGATCCTGGGCACAGACATGGCACCGCTCATCAAGCCATACTGAGGAGGCATCCCACACGCCACAACTAGAAGGACCCACAACTAAAAATACACGACTATGTACCAGGGGGCTTTGGTGAGAAAAAGGAAAAATAAAAAAAATCTTTAAAAAAAAAGAAAGAAATCAATGTTGATACATTATTATTAACTAAAGTTCACAATTTATTCAGATTTCCTTAGTTTTTACCTAATGTCCTTTTTCTATCCGAGGATCCCATCCAGGATGCCACATTGCATTTAGCTCATGTCTCTTTTAGTTGGCTCCTGTGTCCCCTTGACATACCCCCTCTTTCTGTGTCTTTTCTTTTCGTTCTTGTTCTTGAGCACTTTCTTACTTTCCAGCACCATTTGATGCCCCAGGCTCATCTTGTATATTTCCTGCCCCAGTCCTAGCATCAGCTGTTTCACAAAAGCCCTGATTCCTCCTATTGGAGAACGGTATTAGAAACCAAGATCTGGGCATTAAGTGTGCTCATTGCTACTGGCTTGTCATTTCTTTTAAGCCTTCTCAACCAACAGAACAACGAAATATATGTGTCTATGTATACTAACCTGTGTATAAACACAAACCTATAAATTCACCCCTTGAAAGATGACAACATTTCTGTATGTAAGCATCTGTGTATATATTAAGCTAAACTTGAGTTCATATTTATATTTCCATCTCTAATCCATAAGCACATGAATCATTCTAGCCTCCCCCCTTTGTTTATCGGTAAATTCCCATTCCGACAGGGAGAAACCTGGCCTCCACCATGCGTTCACTTACCTGTTCAATTCCGGTATACACGTATAGCAGTACCAGCGCTGTGAACCCACAGCCCCCGTGGTAACTTATCAACTAGTCAGTACTTCTGTGCACTTTCTTCTCCTTTTAGTTTTACAGACTCCACTCACGTCTAAAGTTCCTTAAGTCAGCACCCTTCCCTTCACCCCTTTCACTGAGGTTGTTTCACGCATTCACATTACAGTTTGTTCCCTCACATTCTGCATTCCATCTTGGGATTCTCCAGATGTCCTAAATGATTTTTTTTTCATTGTCATGCTGTGGTGTACAGTTCTGTGGTTTTTGACAAATGCATACTGTCCTGTATCCACCGTTACAGGATCATACAGAAGAGTTTCACCTAAAAAGTCCCTGTGCTTCACCTGTTCACGCCTCTCTTCCCCCAACCTCAGCCTCTCACTGTCTCTGTAGTTTTGCCTTTTTTTCTTTTTTTTTTTTTTAAAAAGAGAAGACACACAATAGGGTATTTTTGTTGTTGCTCTTGTTATAGCTACCACTCATTGAACTTTTACCATGGCCCATGTCTACTCCCATTTTTCAGATGAAGAAACTGAGGCAAATGAGCTGAAGTTACTCCCTAAAGACTCAGAACATTAAACAAAGTTTCCTTCAAATCCTGGGGGCTTTGATTGCTTAAAGCCCCAGTATTTCCATAATTGGCTTCTGAGTCATCTGTGGGAGTCCCCGAGATTTAGCCAATAAGATGAGGATGACTTACTTCCCAGTTTATCCAGGCAGTCTCAGTTTATTTCCGTTGTTCCAGCATAATTACTAATAGTGTCACCTTTCAGGATAAATTATACGGTCATCCCCAAGGAAAAAGTCTAATGAATTTCAGAGTCAGGTTGTGGGGATAAGGATTATACTCCAGGAGACATGGAGATGTACCAATGGGGTGTGATTTCAGAGACACCAGATGGGACCCACTATCCAGATTAAATCCCCTCCCCCATCTAGTCACTTACCCTTCCTTCTCCCAATCTGATTACCCCCCAATTCCATCAGTGCTGCTGGTGCTGCTAAAATGATTCTGACGCAGTCCTCTTCTCCCCGTGAACATGTCCCCAGTGCTGCTCTCTCCTCTCTGCCTTGTCCTTCTGAGTCTCAAACTACATCTCATGGATTGGCAACCCAGCATTCCCTCAAGGTGCTTAAGACATTGGGATTTCATAGAGAGTTAAAAAAAATAATAATCCTCCCTCCCCTAAAAAAAGAACACTTTTTAAAATTTGGGGACCGGCAAAAGATTGCCAACTTTTTACTTTGCCAGGTAAAGACAAGAAAAACCTCTATCTTCTATATTAGTACTATCTATTAGAAATATAATGCAAGCCATAGTGTAATTTTAAATTTTCTAGAAGCCACATTTAAAAAGGTTAAAATAGAAAAGAAACAAATGAAATTAATTTTAACATATTTTCTTTAACTCAATATGTCCAAATATTATAATATCAACATATAATCAATAGAAAACAATATTAATGTGATATTTTCATTTTTTATGCTAAGCCTTTGAAAACTGGTGTGTATTTTTTTTTTGAAGAAGAAGATTAGCCCTGAGCTAACATCTGCTGCCAATCCTCCTCTTTTTGCTGAGGAAGACTGGCCCTGAGCTAACATCCATGCCCATCTTCCTCTACTTTGTATGTGGGATGCCTACCACAGCATGGCTTGCCGAGCAGTGCCATGTCTGCACCCCAGATCCAAACCGGCGAACACCAGGCTGCCGGAGCAGAACGTGCGCACTTAACCGCTGTGCCACCAGGCCGGCCCCTGGTGTGTATTTTTTACAAAACAGCACATTTCAATTTGCACTAGCCATATGTAAGTGCTCAGTGGCCACATGTGAGTTCTATCCTTATTCAGTTAAAGAGCCCTATAATGTGCACACACATACACACACAGAGAGTCATAATCTCTGAATTTTTTAAGGAGGAGAAGTTTAGATGAATCAAAAAATGAAATATCTTGTTCTTACTGTTCTCTCCATTATGAATGTCTCTGAGGACCAGGCCAGTGCACACACAGAGGCTTTGGAGCTAGACACAGTTGGGGAGGGTGGAGTTACACTTAGTGTTTGGGACAGCCACACCCACTCCTGAATTGGCTCTTTCCTCTCTTCCCTGGACAGACACTGCGACTCTACAGAGTGCCAAGCTCTGCTAGGTGCTGTGGATACAACAGGGAGAGTAGAAGTCAGGTGGGTCCTCTGATCTCACGGAGCTTCTGCTCTGCCACTGTGTACCAAGCGGGGCCGTGCAGGCAGTGACAGGGTGTGTTGTCTGCAGAGAATTTAAAAACAATAACAAAACTGATTAAAAGCCGGTCTTCATTTTATTATCGCCACATGCCCACAATTCCAAACCGCATCAGTGATCTTCGCTCCTCGGCGAAGATCAAGCTGTTGGTCTGACTTGAGTCTTAATATATTTGTGAGCTGCGAATAGCATATTTTAATTCCTTAGCCACTCAGAAACATATTCTACAAGGAAGTTCATTCAGAGCACTCCCCGTTATAGTCAGCCCGTAACGCACGCCGAGTGAGGCACAGCTCCACGCGCGAGTTTGGAGAATAAGGTCCCAACAGTCCGGAATTGTTCCAGCTCGCTTCCTGACCACTTGTGTCTCTAGCCCCTGTGGTACAACATATGTCTGTGTTTAAACAATAGTTTCAAAACAAACAATGACAGCACAGTGATTATGAAGCTGAAGAACCAGAACTTGAGTTGCTTCAATTCTGTCATTCTGGGTGACCACTTAAAGCTTTTGTATTTAAAATTTAAAACAGCGAAATGGAGAGCAAATTGCAGAGTGTGGTAACTGCAAATTTTGTTATTTCGTTAAAATGGTATTATTATATTATATTATTATTATTTAGTAAAGTTGTTTTACTGAATTTGAATAATATATGTAATATTGAAATTGATTCTTATTTTTAGTGTTTTACGTATTTTTAAACTGTAATGTAAATAATGTAATGTAACATTATTGCAACAGATCAGTATGTAGATGCATTTTTTCTTTTCTTTTTTTCAAAGACATATATTAATGTAATTGACTAGTATTGATCCAATAGTGTTTTCCTTTTTTTGTACTGTAATATTTATTTTGATTGTCAATTACATATACAAAGTTCCATAAAAGATTATTTTCACCGTCTGCATTTCTTTGCTGCCCATTATCATTAGTATTATTCACTGTATTTCGTGACTGTTGTTGAAAATGATGTTGACATTTAGAGGAAGTGGGTACTTAAAAATTATCTGTTCAGACTGTCAAATGAGCTGGGTAGGCCACAGGTGCACTAAAAAAGAGCTATAAGGAGGCAGACAGAGGTGGGAGTGTTGGAAGGGGCAAGGCAACGGACTTCACACCCTGTGTGCGGAGGCAGCCCGGCTCATCCCACAAACTAAAAGAGGCTGGTGTGGCTGGAAACTGGCTCAAGACAGAGGAAGCAGGAGAGGCGGTCAGATCCATGAGCAGGGGTCAGACCAAGCTTGGCCTCGTCGGCCAGTGAAAGCCTGGTGTTTATCTTAGAGTAATGGAGAAATCACTAAAGCGTTTTAGGAAGGGAAAAGACACAGTCAAATGTGTGACTGGAAAATACTATCACTCTGGCTTTAGGGAGGAGAATAGAATGGAAGGAGACCTGGTGGGTACAGAGACCAGAAAGGAAGCTGAGCAGGTGCCCAGATGAGAGATGACGGTGGCCTGGACTGGTGGGGTAGCAGTGGTCAGCATCTCTCCAAGAACCTCATGGTCTACCTACTGCAGTCTGGGCTGAATGGCTCAGTGGTGAGCCCAGCCGTGACCTCCTGTGGCCTGCAAGGTTTAGACCCTGGGGCATCCATTTGAAAGGACTCATGGTAGTCTGCACTGATAACCACCACATCTCAGTGACAGTCTGGAGTTTTGAGTTGTGTTTTCCAAACTTTTACTTCTTTCTCTGGGCTCCCATAGGAATCTGAGTGCACTCATGATAGAGCACTGACTTTGATTCGCTCAATAAATATTAATTGAGTACCTACTGTGTACCAGGCACTCTCCTAGGGATAGAGCAATAAACAAAACAGACAAAATTCTCTGCCCTCTTGGAGCTGACATTCTAGTGGGGAGGAGATGGGCAAAAAAAACAAGTGAAAAATCAAATAATTCCAGAATGTGGTTAAGTGCTATGAAGAAAAGAGAAAGGGTGATGAAAGAGAATAATGCAGGCAAAAAAATAAGACATCTGACAATATCAAACTTTGGGTAAGATGCAGATAAAAAGGATTTCTTCTACGTTGCTGGTGGAAAAGTAAATTGATACTGGTTGGAAGTTTGGCATCACCTTGTAAAAGTTAGCATTCACCTGTCCCCGGATGTCGCCATCACACTTTCCATCATATACTCAGGGGACCTTCCTGCACTTGAGCACCAGGGACCCATCCGGGATCATTAACAGTAACACTCTGCATAAGAGCAAAGACCTGGCGATTATCCAAACATGGCCAGGACAACAGACAGGAAAAGCGTAGTTCATTCCCACAGTGTGAAAGCAATGAACCCCACACAGGTGCAAGAATTTAGATGAATCTCAGCACTATTATATTGAGTGAGAAAGTAAATGGAATGTTACATACAGCATGATGCCCTTATGATAACGCTAAAGGCAAGAGAACATATTTTTGAGAAAACATATTTTAAAAAGTAAGAGAAAGAAGAAATTGGACCCCTCATACCCTGCTGGTAGGAATGTAAAATGGCACAGCAAATCCGTCAGGACAGAAAGTAGATTAATGGTTGCCTGGAGCCGGGGGTTCCAGCAGAGGTAGAGGAGATGGAGAAGCGACTGTTAATGAGTACAGAGTTTCTTTTCGGGATGACAAAAATATTCTAAAATCGACTGCGGTGATAGTTGCCCAACTCTGTGAAGATATCACTGAATCGTGCACTTTCAAAGTGTGAATAGTAGGGGCTGGCCCCGTGGCTGACTGGTTAAGTTTGCGTGCTCCACTGCAGGCGGCCCAGTGTTTCGTTGGTTCGAATCCTGGGCTCGGACATGGCACTGCTCATCAAACCACGCTGAGGCAGCGTCCCACATGCCACAACTAGAAGGACCCACAACGAAGAATATACAACTATGTACCAGGGGGGCTTTGGGGAGAAAAAGGAAAAAAATAAAATCTTTAAGTGAGTGAATAGTATGGCATGTGAGTTATATCTCAATAAAGCTGTTACCTTTTTTAGGAAGGTATGGGGAGTTCAGGATAGACATCACCTCGGGTGATGGCAGGAGATGGAATGAGAAAGGAGTTCATAGGGGAAGGTCAGTTATTATCAACCTTCTAGTTCTTGGGTTGCTGATTTCATTGGTCATTCTACATATTATTATATATACATATACATATTATGTATACATATATTATTATACATATACCTATAATATATACATATACATATTATTATGTATAAATAAATGCATAGAAACATAATAAAGGACCCAATCATGGACAATGATGAAAATGTGTCACAGCCAAGCGATTCTGTGCACCTGAGATGCAGGGGCACAGGTGAGCAACAGCAGAGAGTGATCAGCGCAGGGCTCTCTGGAGAGTCAGTCAGAGCTGATGCTAAAATGAGATGGGCCAGCCCTGTGGGGATGCGGGGGAGAGTTTTCCAGGCAGAGAAGACAGCGTGTGCAAAGGTCTTGAGGTGGGCCCAAGCCTTCTGTGTTTGAGGAACATCAAGGAGGCCAGTACACTGAAGCAACAATAATAATGATGATAATAATAATAATAATAACAGCAGCTACAGAGCCAGAGTAAGACCTTTGAGAGGCCCCAAGCCCTGAAAACATGGTGGTGCCCATCATACGTCATTTAAAATAAAACAGGGCCAGCCCTGGTGACCTAATGGTTAAGTTCACTGCACTGGGCTTCAGTGGCCAGGGTTCGGTTCCCCAGCTTGGACCTACACCACTCGTCAGTGGCCATACTGTGGCAGCGGCCCACATACAAAATAGAGGAAGACTGGTAACAAATGTTAGCTCAGGGCAAATCTTCCACAGCAAAAAATATTTTAAAGAAAAATTTTAAATAAATATTAAACGGGAAAAGTGTAAAAGTGTTAGAAAATTCAAAAAAGCTTTTACTTTTCCCATGATCACTATTTTGATACCTTTTTTGAAATGTTAAATCCCACCCGGCCAATTTTTTTTATTATGTTGGTGTCTCTATGTTGTTGGTGCCGAGTCCCAGATAACTAATATCTATCAAGCAAGCGTTTACTAGGTGTCAGGGATGTGTTTGGGTACATCAGTTATCCTACTTAATTTATAAAACAACCCTATGAAGGAGAAACTGCTATTTCCCCATTTTAAGGATAAGCAAAAGGGGTCACCGGGATACGAATAGAGGAATTGACTCCATCGAGCACTGAACCGGCCAGGGTGCCATTATGAAGGTTCAGACTCTGGGATCTCAAGATCTCAGCGTTCAAAGTCGGGGGAGGAACCACTTGGTCGGGAGCAGAGCCTTCTTCCCAGCACCCTGTGCCTTTAAGAGTCGCCCCCTCCCGCCGGCGATGCTCCAATTTCCCTCGCGGGCACCCAGAGCATCTCCCCGCCCCCCGCGTCTGCGGAGCCGCACCACAGCCCTTCCCCCGCGCAGCGCACCCTCCGGCCGGGCTCTCAGCCCCCGCCCACACAGTGGTGAGTGAAGTCTACCGGCAGAGACACGTACCCTCCTCCAGCCGGGACAGTGCTCACTACATCCCAGCAGAGTCCCACTTTAGAGACCCTAAGCCCGACCCCTCCCAGCTCCTGATGCCGAGAGACGAGGCTCAGCGCCCCCCCCCCATCGCCCGAGCCCACAGCGCCGTGAAGGTGACCTCCCCCAGGGGCAGCACACGCCCAGCGGTGCCCGAGCCGGCTCACACGTGGTGAGAGGGGAGCGCGCAGCCCCTCCCCGCCACGCGCCGCGAGCATGCGTCGAGGACACGCCCCTCGGCCTGGCTCCACCCCCGTGCCCGCACACGCTTCTCCCGACCCAGAAGGGGCCTCGCGCCCTAGTCCCGCACCCGGCTGGCCGCAGGGTCGGGTGGGACCTGGAAGTGAGGCGCCCACGCATCCTCGAACGTCGCCCCAGGACTGTGAACAGCGGCAAATCCTCCCTACTCTGGACCCTTGGCTGGAAGGCGAGGTGCCCGAGCCCCTGCGTGCGCTGAGCAGGGAGGAGAGCTGGGACCGCCAGCCTAGGATCCGAGCCCTAGTCTGCATGTCCTCGTATCTGGACAGTGCGCGTCATATTCTCTTCTTTCTCAGGACTCTTGTGACGCCTCAAACGAGATAAAAAATATGAAAGGGATTTGTTCTCGCGGTCCAAAAGCATTTGTTGAGCCTTTCTGTTGCTGGACCCTCTGTGTACTAGGCAGGGGCTACATCCATGACACGATGAGTCTGTCCCCTTAAGGAGCTTTCCTGAGACTGGGCCCCCGTCCTGTTCTGTTCTGAGACAGTCCAAAAAGACGCCCCGGAAAGAGGAGAGGGCGGAGGTCCAACCTGGCGGCAGGTGTCACTGAATAAGCTAAAATTTCAAAGGCAACGCGGGGCGGGGACAAGCCTTCGGAGCCAGATGGGAAGCACGTTCGGCGTCCCCCCATCCTCCCTCCAGTCCCCAGCCTAAGAAAAGAAACCGACTTCATCCTACACCCCCAATCCCAGCCGCGAGACCGCCCAGCCCCGCAGCCCGAGCCCCGCCCCGCTCCGGCAGCCAGCGATTGGGAGATGCAAATACCAGGTTCTCTGCCCAGCAACGGGTGACGCGCCGCCCGAGCGCGAGGCGTGGCCCGGCCGCAGCCCAAGCGGGCACCTCGGTGTTTACACGGGGCGGCCCCGCGCGCGCCGCAGCGGCCCGCAGACGGCGAGGGGGAGGGGTGGCGCGCGCGCCGGCGGGGCCGCGCGGGGAGAAAGACACTGGAAGGCGGCGGGGCGGGGAGCGGCGCGCGCGGGCCGCGGCGGAGCAGGAGGCTGCAAGGAGAGCCCGCGGGGGCCCGGGGGTGCGATTCCTCCGCCCCCGCAAAACAATGTGTGGAGTGCAGCGGGGCGCAACTTGCCGGAGGCGGCGGGGGCGCGCTGAGCCCGCTTGAGACCGCGCCGCTGACCTTCTCCCCCCGCCGTCCGTTGGGCCCGAGCGCCCAGCTCCTCGCTCCCCAGCTCGCGGGGGCCGGGCCGAGCTGCGGGGCGGGGCCGCCCCTCTGTCGCTGCTGCCTCCTCCCCCACCTCCAGCCGCGGAGGATGCGGACGGCCCCCGGCGGCGTCTAGCGGCCCCGGGCCCAGGCGCGATGGTGCAGCAGCGGGGCGCGAGGGCCAAGCGGGACGGCGGGCCGCCGCCCCCGGGGCCCGGGCCGGCCGAGGAGGGGGCGCGGGAGCCCGGCTGGTGCAAGACCCCGAGCGGCCACATTAAGAGACCGATGAACGCATTCATGGTGTGGTCGCAGCACGAACGGCGGAAGATCATGGACCAGTGGCCCGACATGCACAACGCCGAGATCTCCAAGCGCCTGGGCCGCCGCTGGCAGCTGCTGCAGGACTCGGAGAAGATCCCTTTCGTGCGGGAGGCGGAGCGGCTGCGCCTCAAGCACATGGCGGATTACCCGGACTACAAGTACCGGCCGCGCAAAAAGAGCAAGGGGGCGCCCGCCAAGGCGCGGCCCCGCCCCCCCGGCGGCGGCGGCGGCAGTGGTGGCAGCCGGCTGAAGCCCGGGCCGCAGCTGCCTGGCCGCGGGGGCCGCCGAGCAGCGGGAGGGCCTCTGGGGGGCAGCGCGGCGGCGCCCGAGGACGACGACGAGGACGACGACGAGGAGCTGCTGGAAGTGCGCCTGGTCGAGACCCCCGGGCGGGAGCTGTGGAGGATGGTCCCGGCGGGGCGGGCCGCCCGGGGACCAGCGGAGCGCGCCCAGGGGCCGTCGGGGGAGGGGGCGGCTGTCAGCGCCGCCTCCCCGACTCCGTCGGAGGACGAAGAGCCGGAGGAAGAGGAGGAGGAGGTGGCGGCGGCGGATGAAGGCGAAGAGGAGACGGTGGCGTCGGGGGAGGAGCCGCTGGGCTTTCTGTCCAGACTGCCCCCCGGCCCCGCCGGCCTGGACTGCAGCGCCCTGGACCGCGACCCGGACCTGCCGCCCCCCTCGGGCACGTCGCACTTCGAGTTCCCGGACTACTGCACCCCCGAGGTTACCGAGATGATCGCGGGGGACTGGCGCCCGTCTAGCATCGCCGACCTGGTTTTCACCTACTGAGCCCACCGTCAGCGGGGCGCGCACGCCCCCAAACCAGCTGTTTACATACAGGAATCAGGTATTGGGGCCCCTCGGAGGCCGAGGCTGGCACCCCATCTCCCGCTCAGCCTCCCCCCTCCTAGACGTGCCCATCCCCCTTCAAATCCAGACATGCCCCTCCCCCGCAGACACACCCCAAGGCAGCCCAACCTCCATTCCTTCCCTGACATCCAAGCCCCTCCCCGTCTTGCCCCCTCCCGCACAGCCACCAGCAGCCAGCCCCCCTCTGATACAGCTCCCGTCCTCTCCTACAGACCTATGCCCCTCCCCCACTTTGCACACGCCCCCCCCCCGCCCCCCTAGTGGCCGGAGGACACGCCCCTGCCCTCGCTCCCGAATCCCTCCGCCTTCGCCTCGCCCGCCTCCCTTCTCCTCCTGTTCAGGGGGGCGCTGCGGCTGGGCGGCCCCGAGCGCTCCTCCCATGCCCCTCCCCTCCCAGGCAGGGGGAGGGGTGCGCTCCTCACTCTCGGGGCGCTGGGGCCCGCCCCCTTCTCGCGCATGCTTACTGCTTCTTGGGAGGAGGGGGCTGGCCCCTGTCGGACCGCAAGCGGCTGTCACCCGCTCCGGGGAGAAGGGGGCGGGTATAGAGCGATCCAGAGAAATCTTTTGATCCCGGAGCCGCGGCTTCCTTTCAACCCGACGGGGCGTCGCTGCCTTAATGGGAGGAGCGCTCGGAATGGGGGGAAAGAGACTAGCTGGCCCGGAAGGGAGGATTTGGAGCTTGGAACTCTCCCAAGTGGCAGAGCCCCTTTTCCCTAACGGAGTCGCCCAGCCCCACGTGTATACCCCCGACACCGACTGCTTGACTGCCTCTACAGCCTATCCTGGTCACCAGAAAACTCCCCTTTTTTTCCCCACCTGGGAATTAGGGGTAGGGTCTTTCTCTGGAAATCCACCACGAGAAGAAGGGGCTGCTCAAGAAAACTCAAACGAGACTCCTCCCAGTCTGTTAGGGGACAGGGGCCCTCTGCTCCCTTCCTTCCCCCTCACCCTCAGAACTGCCCACCTCAGGGCACACTCCCAGCCGGGGCTCCTCCCTAAGCCGACACCCGTTTCTGTCGCTCAAGTCCACCCTCGGTGCCCACAGAGTATTCACTGGGAGAAACTGAGGCACGTTGGTACGAGGGGTTGAAATTGAGGCACGATGGCAGATGGGGTGGCAAGAAGACCCCCACTTTTAAACAGCTTGCGTGAGACTGAGGGGAGGCTCAGAGGAGTGGAGGTGAGCCGTTTTTGCCTCAGTTTTTCCATTTGAAAAATAGGGATAGCGCTGCTGTAAGAGGAAGTTGTGCCCAGGTGGGGGTGCCCCCAGAGACCCCGCCCCTGATGCTGTTACCCGTCTTTCTCTGCTCCTCGCTCAAGCCCCGCCCCTCCGGCCTCCCCACGCCCCCATTGCCCTCACTACCTGTATCTCACCGGCGTGTGTTCACCCTCCCGGGTGTGCACACACTCTCATTCACACACACAAATCTCAGGAACAAACGGTCCCAGAGTCCTCCGGGACCCCTGCCCAGGGTCTCTGTAGGTCTCTGCCCCACGCGTTCCCGTCGCTGACAAAGCCACCAGCTGCCTCCTTTAAGCTTGGTGCTCCGGCTCTGGGCCTTTCTTGCGCTCTTTCTCTCTCTCTCTCTCTCTCTGTCTCTTTCTCTCTCTCTCTCTCTCTTTTTTTTTTTTTTAAGAAAAACGTCAACAAAAAAAGACAATGAAAAAACCCAGAAAACGTCATGTGAGTGAAGAGATGTCACTGTCTGTGGTCTTGGAGAACTAGTCTCGTAGCTGAGGGGAGGGGCCCCTCCAATCTGGGGCACTGGCACCCACAGCAGGACTTCTGCCAGTCTGATGCCAGGACTGAATAAAGTGTATTTGCCCCGACCTCGCCCTGTGGTTCTACATGTCTACATGTCTGTGCCTTTTCTCGCCCCTCTCCAAACAGTTTGCCAGATTCTAGTCCATGTGATTTAGCACGTTGCAGAAAGAGCTGGGGGTCCCAGGGCGAGGCACCTGGCCCCTCCAGGCCTGTCTCAGGACTCCCTGGTCTTCATTAAGGATGGCAGATTCATCCCCACGGGGGCCAGGCAGGTGACATGAATGAATGAGTCTGGGTGGACACTGGCTTTGTGACCCACCTCAAAGGGGGCATCTGCTCACCTCCTGCCGGTTGTGACCCAGTGGGAATGCAGCCCACGGTAGCCAGGTGGCTAGATTTTTCAAGAGAAGGTGGAGATCTGGATGTTTCTATGAACATCTCAGTTTCAAAATGAAAGCTGACTCAAATACTTTTGAATCCTGTGGACTGAGTGTGCAGGCATACCTGGTCCAGGGGGGCCAGTCTGACCCTGCCCTTAATAAGGATTAAAAAGCAGGGTTGAGCCACACTGTCTAGGCTCAAAGTCCTGCTCCACCACTGGGCACCTGTGGGACCTTGAACAAGTTAACTTCCCCCTGACTCTTCTTTCCATATGTGTAACATGGAGATGATCATAGTACCTGCTTCACGGGGTGAAATGAAGGTTAAGGTGTGAAGCATTTAACATGGTGCTCCATACATTGTATTACTCCATTGTCCAGAGGAGGAAACTGAGGGTCAGGGTGGTGAAGCAACTTGTAGGAAGGCCTGCAAGCAGCTACGGTCAGAGACAAGGCCCCAAATGGGTTCTGTCTCCTCGTGAAATGTTACGTCAGGGTGCTCCCTCTGCCTCTCTCTTTGAATCTGCACATGTCAGTAGGCTGTTAGCTCCGAGCCTGGAGTGGTGGGGTTCGTCCCAGTGTGTGGCACATAATTGGCCTGCAGTGTAGGTTTATTGAATGACTAAAAAAGAGCAACAGAGGCCACAATGCCTGTCCTTGAGATTCTTAGCAAGGAAGCGGAGACCAAGGCTTTTCAAAATCTTTTGTCCCCCTGACACCGTCCCCCTATCTTCCTCTCCCAAATCCAGTGAATTCCTAAGATTGGACAAAGCCTGTTTCCCCAGTGAGAACCAAGGTTGAGTGTGCAGACCTGGTTCAGAGAGGGTATTTGGGGACTGGGATTCCCATGGATGCTTTCACAGAGGGCTGTAGCAAATTTGGGAGGGCCGGGGGCCTGCAGAAACGGGAGTCTCAGGGGATGCAGGAATTAATGACTGCTTCCTCTCAGCCTCTGATTGGAATCATGATGGGGAACAAAATCTGATAAGAAAGAGTTGAGAAGGTGTGGAAGACAGAGAGATGTGACTCGCTGCAACCCCCTTCAAGGAAGGACTTCCCAGGCCGTGGGAAGTCTGGTCCGTGGCTAGCCTCCCCCTGCGTGCTCTTTCAGGGTCTGTCTCAGCTGCAGAGAGCCACTCCCCTCAAGGGCACACCCTTCCCAGGGCAGCCTGCATCCGGTGTCTGAGTGAGGCCAGGTGTCACGGCCTGGCCGCTTCAGTTCAGTGTGGGACAGACACTGACAGGCAGTGCTGGCACGCCCGGTCACCTTCCTCTCCCCAGGGCCCCTCCAGGGTGGCCGCGGCTTGTCGGGCCTGCTGCCGTGCAGTTTGGCTTCCTGTACCCGGTCCTGCTTCCTCCCTCTTCTTTTCACAGGTGTTTATCCCTAATAAATATCTTGAACCCCAAACTCAGTCTCAGCGTTTGCTTTTGGAGAACCGAGCCTGCAAAGGAGGGCGCACGGGGCTGGACAGAGGGATCTGGGTCGTGGGCCCAGCGGTGGCAGCTGGGCCCTCGGATGCCCCGCCCGCAGGAGTCGTCTCTTCCCTTCTCCACCAACGCCTCAGCTGCAACCTTGGAGCCTAGAAACTCCAGCCTCAGCCCACAAGCCCCTCCAGAGCCCTCTGCTGATGCCAGCCCCATTCGCAGTCCCCCCACCCTGGTCAGAGCCGGACAGGGGGAGAGTGTCAGTCTGCGCTTGCCCTTCCCAGTGGCCTGGCACAGGGAGAGTAAAATGACTCGCCGGACGTAGTGCCAGGGCGCTGTGGGGTCTCGGGCAAGGCTCTGCCCCTTTACGGGCCTTAGTTTCCCCGGATGTAAAGTGGGGGAAGGGGAATGGGACTAGAGGAGAGACCGTTTATTGTTACTTTAGTTCCTTCCATTTCTGGAGGAAATGGATCCTGCCCTGTGAAAGGTGGGAAAGTCCCGCTTATGTGGGCTCTGGGGACACCTAGTGGCTGGAAGGAGTAGGAAGCATTTGGGGGTGGGGGTCGAGGTGTGTCCTCCGATCTCGCTCCATTCATGCGGTCATTGACTCCCCCCGTCAGGTCTGGACTACTTAAGACATCTTGGTTCCGAGGCTTTAGAAACATTTATAGGCTGATGTGTTGATAATCTGTTTTCTGCAGAACAAATTGCCAGAAATTTAGCGGCTTGAAACAACATGCATTTATTATTTCACAGCCCGCGTGAGGCGGCAGTCCAGGCACGCCTTCGCCGGGGTCTCTGCTCAGGATCTCACGAGGCTGCAGGGAAGGCGGGGCGCGGCTGCCTTCCCTTCCGGAGCTCAGCGTCCTCTTGCACGTTCATGCGGTGGTGGGCAGAAGTCACTTCCCTGTGGTTAAAGGACTGGGTCCCTGTTTTCTTCCTTGCTGTCAGCTGGTGCCAGTCTTGATTCCTAAGAGCAGCTCACAGTTTCTTTCTTCGCAGTCCCTCCCGTGGGTGGCAGCTAATTTTGTCAAGGCTAGCAGGAAAGTCTTTTGGTGGCTTCAAGTCACTTGCCTCAGAGAAGGCTATCTTTTAAAGGGCTTACTTGATTAGGTCAGGCCCACCCAGGAAAATCTCCCTTTTGATTAACTAAAGCTAATTTGGAACCTAATCATATTTGCAAAATCCCTTCACCTTTGCCATATGATGTAGCCCAATCACAAGAGTGACATCCATCACCCTCACTGGTCCCACCCTGAGGGGAGGAGCTTGTGTTGGTCATGCACACGGTGGGTGGGAATCTTGGGGGCCATCTTAGAATTCCCCTTATCGTGGCTGCGGATTCTGAAGTCTGTGTCTCCACTGCAGCCTTGCCAGACTGGTACGTTTAGCAGCCTTCTTGTCATCTCCACGGGGATATCTAATTGGCGTGTCTAAAAAGGAATTCTTGTTTCCACCGTCCTGCAAAGACTGCTCCCCCAGCCCACATCCTCACATCTGTGTTACCAGGAGGTCAGCAACCACTGATCATCCTTGACCCCTCTTTTTCTCGTAGTTTCATATCCCTTATATCCTGTTGGCTCTACCTTCAAAGTGTGTCCTACCACTTTGTAGGGAAAGAAAACAATTCCTCTCCCCTCTTGGTCCTTCTGGCTGGCCTAAGAATTAAATTGACATGAGACAGAATAACAGGAGAAAATCAAACAAAGCTTTAGAATGTGTATACATGGGAGAAACCCAGGAAAGCTGAGAATTCAGCCAGAATGGCTGAAGCCACCACCTTAAATACCATCTTCAGCTAAAGACAAAGGAGGAGGTTGGGGTAGTGGTTTGGGGCTGCAAAGGGGAGGAAGGCAATTCACGTGGAGATGGAAATGCAAATGGGCTAACTATAACCAATGTGACCTGAGAGACACATTTCACATTACACTACAGTTATCTTATGATATTAGCTCCTTCCTGGAACAGGCCTTCTATCTTAAATTCTTTTAGGCAGTTAGGGCAGAAGGTCAAAGTTTCTTTCAGAGTCTTTTTGTCCTTAAAAATAATCAAGGTAAAGAGACATATTTTGGGGTGGCCAATTCTGATCCCCTACAAATTTTCACCATTTCCATGGCCACCTTCCTGGACCCGGCCCCCACCATTTCTTGCCTGGTATCCTGTACCAACCTCCTTCCAGGACTCCTTGCTCTCTCCTTTGCCCCAATCAGAGTGGTCTTGTCCACATAGCAGCCAGAGGGCTCTGATTAAGATCAGACCATGTCCCGCCTCTGCTCGTAACTCCAACGGCCTCCATCTCATTCAGACTAAAAGCCAAAGTCCTCAGCATGGCCTGCGAAGCCCTATGTGATCTGGCCCGCAGCCCACCCTGGGACTCATCTCCTACCTCTTTTTCCTTCTCTCACCATGCTCTAGCCACACTGGCTTTCTTGCTGTTCCTCCAAACTGCCAGGCTTTCCAGACACCAGGAACCACAAGTGGGAGGACCTGGCAAGAGAGGCTGACACGGAGGGAAGTTGGCTGTGGCTGGAGGGGATGCTGGGGAGAGAGGGGATAGACTGGCAGGAGCACGAAGGGCCTTGAAGGCATTTGGACTTTACCCTGAGTCTCCACACTGCAGCCCGAGGGGTCTTTGGAAAACACAAATCTGACACATCTGACCACCAACGAAAACATTTTGGTGGCTGCCTGTGACCCTCAGAATAGTCTGAAGTTCTTGGCCTGGCACTCAGTGCCTTTTGCAGTTGCCTTCTTTGCTGTCTTATAGACTCCAGCTACCAGCTCTACCCTGAAACTCTGCCTCAGTCATGCCAGGCCACTCCCCATGGCAATGACCTCCAATGTCATTTGTCTTTGCTCTTGTTGAGACATTGGAGGAAATTTGGGCTCATTACCCTGCCTTTTGAGGCCTCAGTTTCCCCGTCTGTACAGTTGGGTGGTTGGACTGGAAGTCTTTAAGAGCATATCCAGCCTGGCATTCTAGGAGCCTACGAATAGGAGGGAGAAAGGTGCGTGAAGCCATACCTGCCCATCTAGCTTCTTCTAGGTTGCCTAGCAGTGGATGCCACACCTCTTCCCCATCCTCTGAGGTTTCTTAGCAACCCAATTCCTCACCCCCAGTTGTTTTCAGGGTTTCCTGTTAACTAAATGAATGTCAAGTTCTGCTGTTTCTCCTCCAAAAAAATCTAAGGCCAAGGATCTCTTTGGAGACCTGGATATAAACCCAGAACAGAAAGAGGCCTGGGTTGGAGGTCAGTGGAAGATTTGCTGTGTGACTTAAAGAATTGACCTGACCTCTCTGGCTTTGACTGCAGATTATAAATACTTGACAGAAGCTCCTTAGGGCTTTCCTTTTTCTCTTGTGTGTTTGATTCAACTGCTAAATATATTCACTCTTTCAACAAATCTTTACTGAGTGCCTGCTCTGTGCCAGGCACTGTCTTCAGGATGGGGAATTCATCAATGAGCAAGACAGATAGTTACCACCTTCACGGAGCTTATGTTTTACTGGATGGAAACACACAGTCAATAGACAGATAAATAAACATAATACAGTCACGTGGTAAAGGGGATAATGTGTGAGGAGGGGCTGTTCTCTTAATCAGGTGGTTGTAAAGTCAGTATAAGCTAGGGGAGCTGGAGGAGGAAGGGCAGAAAAACCATGGCTTCTCCCCTTCTCCCACAGCCTCCTGTCCAGAGGCCTGCTGACAAGGGAGGCTGGGAACCGTGGCCTCCAGGGGTTGGCCCCGCAGAGCAGGGAGCAAGGATCGGACTGGAAGGCAACAAGGCCCAGGGCTGCCTCATGATCCTGGGAGGTACACAGATTTTTCAGTCCACTTGCTGCCTATAAACTGTTGGGGATCCTAGGATCTATTTTGTTTTTTAACTGTGGTAACCTATGCATAAAATCAAATTTACCGTCTTAACCATTTTTATTTGTACAGCCCAGTGGCATTAAGTAGTCACATTATTTTGTAAACACCACTACCATCCATCTCCAGAACTCTTTTCATCTTGCAGAACCGAAACTCTCTACCCATTAAACCAATAACTCGTCAGTCTCTACCTACCAGCCCCTGGCAGGCACCATTCTACTCTGCCTCTGAATTTGACTACTCTAGGTACCTCATATAGGTGGAATCATACAGTATTTGTCTGCTTGTCACTGGCCTGCTTCACTTAACTTAATGTCTTGCAGGTTCATCCATGTTGTAGCATGTGTCAGAATGTCCTTCCTTTTTAAGGCTGAATAATATTCCACTGGATGTATATACCATATTTTGTTTATCCATTCATCCACCAATGGACACTTGGGTTGTTTCCACCTTCTGGGCTGTTGTGAATAATGCTGCTATGAACATGGGTGTGCAAATACCTCTTCAAGAGACCCTGCTTTCAATCCTCCTAAGTATATACCCGGAAGTGGAATTACTGGATCATAAAGTAATTCTATTTTTAATTTTTCAAGGAATTGCCGTACTGTTTTCCACAGCAGCTACACCATTTTACATTCTCATCAACACTGCACAACGGTTCCAATTTCTCCACACCCTTGCCAGCACTTATTTTCAGTTTTTGCTTTGATTTTTTTGATAGTAGCCATGCTAATGGGTGAAGGTTCCTAGGATCATTTTCAGCTTCAGTCATGGTTTTTTTTTTATCACAGGCTTGTGATTTCTTTGTCAGAACAGTTCTCTCAAAAACAGAGTTCTTAGCCATTTGACTCCAGTTTGTGCACTAAAACCATATGCACAATATGTTTCAACACACAGTCCTTAGGTTTGCTTGCTTTCTTCGCATTCTTACCTCCAAGAGCTCTCTTCATTTAATGGCGGCCATCAGGAATGGTAGGTGGTAAAGCCACACCTCAAATATGATCTTGGCCCTGAATCATTGTGTCCATCTGAGAAATTTTGCAGAGTATGTTTCATCCAAAGCCTCTTAAAATCCAATCTCTTACTTTAATTGACTCTAGCCCAAGATACTTTAATCAATAGAGACGTTTTTAAAATGAGAGTGAAGACCACACCCCTAACCTAACCTTTGCCCTGAAACATTTTAATGAATTCACAGATTTTACTGTGTTCAGCACTTTTTTAAAGCTCATCTCTTTCTGCTTGGGGTCTGGAAGCATTAGACTTTTCGACTTCTGCAAGGATCTAAGTTTCTGAACTCTATTTCCTTTTATTTTTGTTTGCAAACCAGCCAGTTCTTTCCTGAACTCAGCTCTCTCTTGAATATTTGGACAAACGCAGCCAAAGGCACCCATACAGTCTGCTTCCAAAGTTACCGCAGTAGAAGTTTTACCAAATGTGTTGCTTCTGCATAACAAAGATTGCCAACTTTCCTGCCTGCTGCCCGAACCACTAAGGCACTGCCACATATTTTGGGTTTGGTTCCATAAATACCCTACTTCTGGTACCAATTTCTTTACCAATCAGGATAGGCTGGATTGTGACATAACACACTAACTCTAAAATATCAATGGATTGACACAACAAAGATATATAATATATTTATAAAAATATGTAAATATATTCTGATATTGTGACTCTCGGAGCAGCTGTCCTCCACTCAGGGACTCAACACTCCAGTCAGCTTCCAACTGTTGACTCTACTGTGTCACCACAATAGCCTCCACAAGTGTCCTGTCAGGAGAAAAGATAACCGAGTGGTGATGCACCAGCTCCTAAATGGTCTAGCAGTTCTAAAACATGGCCCCGCAATTATTTGACATTTCTCGTACTGAGAGTTGGGGAGTATGTCTCCTCCCCTTGAATCTGGCCTCTGTGACCAACAGCACAGAGTAGAAGTGACACTATGCCAGTTTCTAGACTCTGGCCTCCAGAAACTTAGAGCTGTCATCACCTCTTTCCTGGGATCCTTAGTCTTGGGAGCCAGCCACCAGGCTGTGAGGAAGCTTGAGAAACTGCGGAGAGTCCCACACAGAGAAGAACTGAGGCTCCTGGCCCTCAGCCCCAGCTGAGCGCCCACCTAACAGCCACGACAGCTTGCCAGCCATGTGAGCAAGCCACCTTGGGAGTGGATCTTTCCAGTCCCCGGTCAATCCTCCCCAGCTGAAGCCAAGTGGAGCAGACTCAATCCTGCCCGCTGAGGCCTGCCCAAATTGCAGATTTGGGAGCAAAATAATGATTGTTGTTGTTTTGAGTCACTAAGTTTGGGGTTGGTTTGTTATGCAGCATAGCAACCAGAACCAAGGCTTTGGCCCAGAAGTGACCTGCATCGCTCTGCTGGTAGCTCATTGGCCCGAACTGATCACGTGGCTTGGACTCATTTCAAGGGGACTGGGAAATATACATGGAGCACATGGAAATTTGGTGAGCAGTCTGCGTCTCTACCACAGTGTTTAAATAAAACCTCTTTGATAAGATGCCATATGAGCAGAGATCTGAATAAAGCAAGAGGCTAGCCATGCAGATATCTGGAGAAAGAGCAATAAAGGCAGAGAAGCACTCACAGGCAAAGGCCCTGAGGCCGTGAGGTAGGAGTTTGCCTAAGGAATGTGGTTCATTCAAGGCCGAGGAAGGAGGCCAGCGTGGCTGGAGGACAGTGAGTGAGGGCATGGAAGAGGATGAGATCAAGGAGGGTGGTAAGGTTGTGGGCGAGGGGGCAATGATAGGCCATAATGAGGACTGGTTTGGGATGTCTATTGCATGTCTCACAACTTAGTAGCTGAAAACAACAGCATTTAATTATCTCTCCAGATTCTGTGGGCCTACAGGATTCAGCGGGATGGTTCTTCTGCTCACGTGATGTCATCTGGGGGCTCCAGTGCGCTAGAACATCCAGGATGACTCACTCCCATGATGCTGTCCGACACGGTGTGGGCTGCAAGTGTGGCTGGGACTGTCAACCGGAGCACCTACATGTGGCCTCTCCATGTGGCTTCTTCAGCATGGGGACTGCCGTCCAAGAGGAGACTTTCCACAAGTGAGTGTTCCAAGAGAGGGGAGGTGGAAGCCAGGCTGTTTGAAAGCTAGGTCCCGAACCGACACAGCATTACCTTCCCCACATGCTGTTGGTTAAAGCAGTCACTGGGCCAACTCAGATTCAAGGGGAGGAGAAATCGACTCCATCTGGAAGGGCAGAGTGACAAAGAGTTGAGTGGCCCTCTTTAATCCACCACAGTCTTCTTTTCACCCTGAGTAAGATGCAACGTCAACAGAGGGTTTTGAGCAGGGGAAGAAAGGAACACTGTGGCTGCAATGTGGCGACGAGACCACTAGGGGCAGAGCAAAAGCAGTGGGTGAATAGGGGTGGCTGAGGGGTCTGAGATGGCAGCAATCCTGCCCACAGTAGGGTCTTGGAAGCAAGGTGTGTCCCACTGACACTTGACTGTCCAATAGGGTGGCCACTAGCCGAGTGTGGCTATTTAAACTTAAATTTAAAGTGGTAATTAAAGTTAAATAAAATTTAGAATTCAGTTCCTCAGTTGCACTAGCTTTATTTCAAATGGTTAACAGCCAAATGTGGCCGGTGGCTCCTGTAAAGGCAACACAGATATAGAACGTTCCATCTTTGCAGAAATTTATATTGGACAGCACTGGCTTAGGCCTTCTCATCGCCTACAAGGTTGTACACCTAAAATCTTTAACTACAGGGTCGCACCCTCTGAGCTCAGACTCACTTCCTTCCCATCCGCCTGTTTTTGGACTTCATTGAGCCCCTCAGTCTGGAATCTCTGCGTCTTCTCCAGATCCATCTGCTCCCCTCCTGGGCTGCCTTAGCATCTTTCCTCACCGAGTCAGCATCCATCCCGAGTTCATCATGGGATCTACTCTTTCCCTTGCTCTCTGCATCCCCATGCGTCCCCTCGTTCTGCCCCACCTGTCCAGGGGACCCTAACCCAGGAGCTGGGATACCAGCAGCCTTCTTCTTCACTCCCACCTTTCCTGACACTGCCAAAGAAAGTCACACTCATGCAGACCACTGACTCCACCGATCATGGCCTCTGAGCTATCAGAGCAAATTCAGATTCTGCCACATCCTGACTGAATGACCCTGGGTAAGTAACTTACCTCCTGAGACCCAGGTTTGTCATCTGCGAAATGGGGGTTATCACAGCTCCTATCTCATAAGGTTATTGAGAAGATAAATGATCCTGGAACAAGTGATATCAATCACCATCATCAGCCCTGAGCTAACATCTGCTGCCAATCCTCCTCTTTTTGCTGAGGAAGACTGGCCCTGAGCTAACATCCATGTCCATCTTCCTCTACTTGCTATGTGGGACGCCTACCACAGCATGGCTTGCCAAGCGGTACCATGTCCGCACCCAGGATCTGAACCGGCAGACCCCGGGTCACCGAAGCAGAACATGCACACTTAACTGCTGCGCCACAGGGCTGGCCCTTCACTACCTTTTTTGAGAAATTGTGGTAAAATACATGTAACATAAAATTTAGTGCATTCACAATGTTGTGCAACCATCACCACTATCTAGTTCTAGAACATTTTCATTACCCCAAAGGAAACCCACTGAGCAGTCATTCCTCATTCCTCCTCCCTTCCCCCAGACCCTAGGAACTACTCATGTTTCCTGTCTCTCTGGATTTTCTGACTCTGGATATTTCATATATATATATGGAATCATACAATATGTCACCGATCATGTCTGCTTCACCACCTTTTTAAGCCTCCTGTTGAGCTAAAACTTTCCTTTTTCTCAGATAATGGCTCTTGTTTTACTCAAGAGCATTCAATTTATCAGGTGTCACGTCACTCAACTTCCTACCCTCACCACCTATAGACTAACGTAGCAATGATGGTGGTAACAAACACAGTGATGTACTGAGTTCTTACTCTGTTTCAGGTGCTTCGCTAAATGTCTTCTATGCACATCTCATTTCACTCTTATAACCCTTTTGAGAGGCAACTACTAATATTATCTTTATTGTACAGTGAGGGAAACTGAGGCTCAGAGCAGTTAAATCATGTGAGCAGCAAGTGGTAGAACCAAGAATAAACCTGGATCTGTTTGCCTCCAGAGTTCAACTCACAACCAACACGCTGCATCTCTTCTCAGTGGCCACCCTCCCCTCCTTCCCTGGGCCTCAGAGGATACCGGATCCTTCCTGTGCTGGCTCAGGGCCAGCCCATCCTCCTGCACATTTGATCTCATCCCTTCCCATGACCTCCAGAACCTCCTCCAGCCCCTCTCCAACACCACTGGAGCTGATCCTGATTTGAAAGGCTGTGGACTGCAATCACCTGGCTGCTTCTTCAATCGCTTGTCTCACGCCTGAGCTGGGATGACACAAAGGCCAAGCTCAGCTGGGACTGTGGCGCCTTCTTGTGGGCTCTCCGTGTGGTTTTGGCTTCCTCACTGCATGGCAGCCTCAAGGTAGACAGACTTCTTGCACGGCACCTCGGATCTCCAAGAGCTAGAGTTCCAGAGGAAGTGCATGTCCTTTACATCCTAGCCTTGGAAGTCAGAGCACCACTTCCACCATTCTCTGTTGGTCGAAGCAGTCATCAGCTCACCCGAGATACAAAGAAAGGGTCCCTAGACCCTGTCTCTCTGTAGGAGAAGTGCTAAAGAATTTGCAGCCATGTTTTAAAACTGCCACAGGTTGTTTCCAATCTTTTGCTATCCGTGTAGTTTATTTTACCCCCTAACATGTCCCAAATCCATTCATTTCTCTGCGAGCCCCGTAGGCCAGGACACCGTCATCTCTGATCTGGAGCATCCTCACTGGCCTCTCTGCGGCCGCTCTTGAGTTTTCCATCCTGTTCTCTTGAGGGAACAGCAGCCAGAGGGATCTTATCAGAGTGCCAACCAGACCACACCCTCTCCCCTCCTTACAACCCTTCCGTGGCTCCCCACTACCCTTGGGCGGAAGTCCAAATTCCTGACCTTGGCTCCCGAGGCCCAGCAGGGTCTCATGAATGCCTGCCTCTCCAGCTTCATCTCCTGTTACCACTCAAGGCCTTTAGGTTTTTTTTGGGGGGGGGGTGAGGAAGATTGACCCTGAGCTAACATCTGTGCCAGTCTTCCTCTATTCTGTATGTGGGACGCTGCCACAGCATGGTTTGATGAGCAGTGCCTGGGTCTGTACCCAGGATCCGAACCCACAAACCCCAGGCAGCTGAAGCAGAGCAAACGAACTTAAGTATTACCCCACCAGGCCGCCCCTAGGCCTTTAGTCTTGAGCTCCAGGCCTTCCTCCCACTCTCCCCCTCACACACACACATGGTTGGATGAGTAAGTAGTACCTATAAACCACTTAGGCAAGCCCTTTGCACGTAACAGGCACCATATATTTGCTATTATTGTCAGTCGGTGTTCAGTAAATATTTATTGAGCTGCCTACTCAATGCCAAGCACTATGCGAGGCTTAGGGAGACAATAGCAAATGAAAAAGATGTGGTCCCATCTTGTGGAGCTCATTTTTGTTTGTGTCCCCAGCCCCTAGCACAAGGAGAGACAGAATGGACGCTCAAGGCATGAAGGCGTGTTTATGCCATGGTCCCTGATGAAGCTTGGAGAGGTGCAGTGACTTTCCCAAGACCACACAGCAAATGTGGACGAAATCAAGGTTGTGGGCACATGACGAAGAATGAAGTAAGCCCAGCTGCCTGGAAGGCCTGCCTCGCTGGGGAGATGGGCCACAGGGCACACACTGCCCAGGGCATAACGAAGGGTAGGTTGGGAGAGAGAAGAAGGAAGGTTGTCTCATTGGCTCCTTCCAGAGGGGAAAGGAAGGAAGGTGTCCCCTCCCAACTCCTCCTCCCCACCGTGACTCCTTCTCCAGATAATGGGGCTGATCCCTAGCAAGGGGTAGGGGCTCAAAGAGGAAAAGGAAATAGAGAGAGGAGGGGAGCCTCAGTCAGGGCTAGGGCTTCAGTAAGAGAGAAGGGGCTCCTGATGCAAGCAGGAGGGGACTTCCTGCTAGGGGCCCAGCGACCCAGCGGTGGGGCTCAGCCACAGGTGGGGGCTCAGAGAGAGAGGTGAGTCTGTGAAGGAGGGGGGGCTCAAGGAGGAGATGAGAGTTTATATACTGGGGAGTGGGTGGGTGGGTCCATGAGGGGGATGGAGACCAGAGAGGGAACTAAGGATACAGTGAGGAAATGAAGGCTCGGTGAGGGCGAGGGGCTTCAGCGAGAGCGGTGGGAGATTGAGGGAGTGATGGGAGGGCCGGTAATGAGTTTGAAGGACTGCATGAGGGGGTGGGGCGCACGGAGAGGGTGGGGTCTCCGTGAGGGACCTGGGGTCTCAGAGAGAGAAAGGAAGTCTGGAAGGGGACAGGGGTTCGCGGTCCCGCAGGGGTCCACAATCTGCAGAGCCAGCCCGTGGGGCGGGCCGGCGCCCCCCTCCCACCCCCGCCTCACCCCCGCCCCCGGCTGCGGCGCAGGCGCCGACCTAACCCGCTTCTGCGGGGCTCGCGCTCTGGCTCCTGCTCGGCGGAGGCAGCAGGCAGAGAGGTGAGCCCAGCCCTGCTCCGCGCGCAGCCCGACCCCCACCCCGCCCTCTCCGGGGTTCCGGAGAACCCCCAGCCCTGCCCGCATCCCCGCCCCGGCTGTGTCCTGCATCCCCGCCCCGGCTGTGTCCTGCCTCGGGCAGGACAGCGGCGCCCAAGCCCTGGCGTGCCTCGGGCTTTGGGGGGTGGGGTCCCAGGGAAGCAGCGGGGGCCAGAGACCTCACCAGACCCATCGCCCCGAGACATCTCAGGGTTGATAGGAGGGACAGAGGCTTCAAAGGACAAGACCTCTACCCACCTCTCTACTAGAAACCCCTTCCCACTCTCCCTGCCTCAGTTTCCCTCTAGGGGAAAGGATGCAGTTAATTTTGACCAGGGAACGGGTAGTCTGGTCAGAAACAGTGGTGCGGTTAGGACAAGGAGAATTGGCCTGATTTCCCTAGGCTCGCCCTGCAGGAGGGCGCCCTGGACGCTGGAGTGGGCGGGTCTGGGGGTCTGGGAAGAACTGAGTGAGGGCTTGCAAAGGCGAGAAATGCTATCCATCTTCAGGCCCTCGCGCCTGTCAGCTTCCTGTCCGCCTCCCTCCGCGCGCCTCCGCCGCAGTCTCCCGCCTCGGATCCTGTAGCCCCCTCCTCTTCCCATTCTCTTCTCACCGAGCTCCTCCCCTCTCCCTCCTAGGGACGTCGCCTCAGCGGTTCCTATGGCAACCCTCACCCCGGGTACCCGCGTCAGGTCCTCAGCATCCTCTCTCTCCCTGCCTCCCCTGTCCCCCTCCCACCCCCCCCCCCACCCCCCGGCCGCTAGACCGCCTCCCCGCAACCCTAAAGTGGGAGGGAGAGGGGCCAGGCCGAGCGGGAGGCAGCGTCAGGGTCACCTTCCTTCTCCTGTGCCCGCAAGATTGAGTGATTCTGTGTTTTTGGGGAGGGGGACGGCGACTTGCAGGGGAGGAGCTAACCCGGGCCGACAATCCCTGAGCCCCCTCCTCGCTCCTCCTCTAGGGTCTTTAATTAAAGGTCGCTGCACTGAGACTCCGACCGCCCCTCCGGCCCCAACTCATTCTCCCGCCGCGGCCTCCGGAGCACCTCGGCCCCGCCCCCCGCGGAGCCCCTCCCCGCCCCCACCCGGGAGGTGCCCGCGCTCTCCAAGCCTCTTACCCTGTTCTTTTTGTCTTTCGCTTTTGGTCTCTGCCTTTTCACATTCTCTCAAAAAACATTTTTTTGTCTTTTTCGTTTTTTTCTCCTGAGTTATGGGTGAGAACTATGGAGAGCTGCGATTTGTAGACAGGCTTTAAGGACAGCACTCCTGTGCGCTTGTGTGACCCGAGGGGGCTCCAGGAATCATCCCCCCAACACACACTGTGGCTGTGTGTCTGCGTGTGTCTCTGTGATGTGTGTCTATGTGTGTCTGTCTGTTTGGTGTGTGTGTGTCTGTGTCTCTGTGCTGTGCGTGTATGTGTCTGGTTTGTGTGTGTCTGTGTCTCTGTGCTGTGTGTGTATGTGTGTCTGTCTGGTTTGTGTGTGTCTGTGTTTCTGTGCTGTGTGTGTATGTGTGTCTGTCTGGTGTGTGTGTGTGTCTGTGTGTACTGGTGAGTCTCTACACAGGGAACTGAGGGCCGCGTCTGACTGGAAATGAGAGGGGGCTACAAATTTGTCTTAGCCTTCAGTGTAATAAGCACCTTGCTTTCTTTTGTTGGAAGCTGTTCAGAAGGGCCGAGGGCCATCATGGGGGTGGGGAGGGAGCCCAGCCCTTCCCCAGCACCGCCCCTATCCCCACTTTGGTTTTAGTGCCATTGTGTGTGGATACACCTGTACCTTCCATTCCTGAGGCCTCAGTGTCTCCATTTGTGGAAAGAGGGGTTCTGAGGTTTCTCTAAAAATCTGACAGCCCCTGAGCCTAAGAGCACTAATCCGAAAAGCCCCTGGCTTTCACCTCCTGTGGAGTCACGATTCCTTGGGATGCAGAGGATGTTCCCTCTTCGGGGCAGCCCCGGGGGGAGGGGGGGGGGGCGTCGGGGAGGGGGGGGGGTTCAGGGCCTTGCAGCTGAGGGAGCGCTGCCCAATGGGATGTGTCAGCAGTGACATCAGCCCCAAGAGCACCCTGAAACCGGGGAGGTTTTGAGAAGAGATGGGGATGAGGATCTCTCACTCCAGACATGGGGCTCCAAAAGCTCAGGATAAAAATAATAATGAAGAAATTATTAGTCACAGTAATAATCATCACAACAGCTATCATTTCTCGGCACCAGGCACAATAGCTGTATGAAGCTGGTGGGGCGTCTAAAACGGGAGAAGTGGATGGGGCCGAAAGATTCGGGGGCCTGGGAGGGTCACCACAGGCAGTGCTCACCGACCCCTCCCTCTGTCCGCTGCACCTTGCCTACCCTACAGGGATCCATGATGCCGAGCTTCGACCGTTCCTGTGTCTGCAGCCGTGGCCCCAACGTGGAAGATGGCAAGTGGTACGGGGTCCGCTCCTATCTGCATCTCTTCTATGAGGACTGTGCAGGTACCGCCCTCAGCGATGACCCCGAGGGGCCTCCTGTCCTGTGCCCCCACCGACCCTGGCCCTCACTGTGTTGGAAGGTAAGGCCGGAGGAGCAGCAACTTCGGTGATTTCCTGTGGCTTCAGGGAAGAGAGGGGATCAGTGGATAGAAAGACAAGGGATAGTGTAGCACTTAGGAGCTGTCACATTCAAGCAACAGAAAACCCAACTCAAATGACTTTAAACAATAAAGGGAAAATATTACTTATTTCATAGAAGAGACCAGAGGTTGGGTGCCTTCAGGCAAAGTTCGATCCAGCAGTTCGAACCATCACACTGAGGACTGAAAATTTCCTTTAGTCTTCAGGTTCCCCCTGGTGCCTCCACCCTTACAGCCCCTGCTAGCATCAGGCTCTCCCTGTATGTTCGCCAAATGGCTACTCCCATGCTGACCCTCAGTCTTTGACTCCACACCATCCAAGGGAAATCAGAATTTCCTCTAGAAAAGAAACAGTGCTTTTCATTTTCAGAAGTCCTGGCCAGCATTGCATTGGCTCTGACTGGGTCTCTTGCCCAGCCCTGAACTAATTACTATGGCGGGGGGATGGTATACATTGACTGGCAGGAAGGCGGCTCATCCCACTTAAGTCTTACTGTGGCTTCACAATGCTATACTGGGGACCGTGGCCAGGACAGTGGAAGATGTGAAGGGACCAGCAGGACCAGTGGTCAGCACCATGTGGGGAGAGATGTGGAGGCCACAGTGAGCCGAGTCTTCATAATGGGTGCAGCTCTTTGCTAAATACTGTAAGGAGATGGAGGCAGAGGGTCCCTCGCCGCTAAGGTGAGGTGCCAACCGAGGCAGAGTGAATGCACCACCAAAGGTCTGCTGTGCGGATGATGCCAGGAGAGGAAAAGCTCTCAGCGCCTGGGATGATCAGGGAAGACTTCCAGGAGAAAGCGAGTATGTATTTTAAAATTTCGAGCATCTTCTTATTGCCAGGCAGTGTGCCAGGCTCTTGGGGACACAGAATGTAAGAAGACATGGTCCCTGTCCTTGAGGAGCTCCTAGCTGTGGTTCATTTAGTCATTCTGCAAACATTCACTCAGCTACTGCTCTGTACCAGCACTGTGCTAGGTATGGAAGCGCATAGTGAGCCGACACAGACACAGGCTCTGCTCTCATGGCTCTCTGGGCTCTCAGTCCAGCGGGGCAGGCAGACATCACTTATAGAGTAACCAAAGGACACGTCCAAGTGTGCACCAAGGTGAGTGCACTGAAGAATAAATGGGCGCAGTGTTTGCATGAGTACAGAGCAGGGGGCCTGACCCAGTCCAGGGGCATCTTGGAAGGCTTCCCTGAGGAGGTGAGGTTTGAGATGAGATCTGAGGGATGTGTAGGGGTTAACACACCAGAGAGATAGAGGGTAGATGGAATAGCGGGATGAGATGGGACCCAAAGAATGATGGAAGTGGACTCAAGGTTGAAAGGAGAAACCCATGGCTAGGTGGGAGCTGGGAAGGAAACTAATCAAGAGGCCTCAAGATTCCAAATAGAACATGACAGTTTGTGCCCCTTGTGAGATTGTAGCAGGTGTGTTCTGTGATTTTCATCTCTTCAGGTTGGACAGAGGGGTTACCTTGAAGTCCAGTTGGGATCCCAGGTGATCCCTCGGCCTCGGGCCCCTGGCTGTCCCTGACTGCCTCCCAATCCGTCTGCCTCTCCCCAGATCAGCCTGTGCTCGGCGACCCTGCTTCTGCTGCTGGGTGTGGCGGCCCTAACCACTGGCTATGCGGTGCCCCCCAAGCTGGAGGGCATCGGAGAGGGGGAGTTCCTGGTGCTGGATCAGCGGGCAGCCGACTACAACCAGGCCCTGAGCACCTGCCGCCTGGCAGGCACGGCACTCTGCGTGGCAGCTGGGGTCCTGCTGGCCATCTGCCTGTTCTGGGCCATGACGGGCTGGCTGAGCCAGGACACCAAGGCAGAACCCTTGGACACCGAAGCTGACAGCCATGTGGAGGTCTTCGGGGATGAGCCAGAGCAGCTGCTGTCCCCCATCTTCCGTGATGCCAGGGGCCAGTCTTGGTTCTCGCCCCCTGCCAGCCCCTTTGGGCAATCCTCTGTGCAGACCATCCAGCCCAAGCGGGACTCTTGAGGGGCCCACATGGCCAGAGGAGACACCAGACCCAGGTTCTGGACGCGCCCTCCTCCCCACTCCCTCTGTCTCCTTCACTTCTCCCTTTCAGCAGGGCCCCTTCCATCTAAATCCCCAGGAGGCCCCACTCCAGGTCAGAAAGCCTGGAAGTCACCTCTCCGTGCCCCTTCCCAGGGGGAGGGCCCCACTCATCCAAGATGCCAGCCTTCCCCACGTCCTCCTAAAACCGCAGCCACCCCTCCTTCCCAAGCCCTTTAGGGGCAGAAAGTGTCTCCCTCCACCCACCCCGGCTCTCCTCTCTGTGACTCTGGGCAAGCCCCTTCCCCTCTGAGACCGCCAGCCCCTGCCTCTGCACTGCGAGGTTTGGACCAGATTCCAGAGTTCCCTGCCTTTCCTGTTCCCCCAAGATAGAAGCATTACCCTCCACAGGCCAAGATGGAGCAGGGGAAGCCGGTCGTTCTCATCCCTGACCCTCCCTCTCTCCACGATGCCTCAGGATGGATCAAAGATGCTCCCTTGGACTTCCCCCCCAGGATGTGTGAAAACGTGTATCCCCTACAGTACATTTGCTACATGCATTTTGGTGTCAGAGGCCCTCCGTGCACCCCATCAAGGGCTGTAGCCCCAGTTTACAGATGATGCTGCTGAGGGAGGCCGGCGGGTGGTCCGCAGGAACTCGGACCCACATCTTCAGTGTCCTCCTGGGCCAGCTCTTTTCAGATGGAGCAGGGCTCTGCACCTTCCTGGTTTACAGGGTCCCCCAGGCGTGGGGGACAGATTCAGTCCAGAGAGACTACCTGGAGGCCTGATGGTCCCTTGTGGCTGGGAAGATATTTTGGACACGCATTTAAATGATCTCTAAGAGCCAGGGGGCAGGCGAACAGGGTGTATTTGCTCCTCAAAGTCCACCCACCTAGAAACTGTCACCCATAGGTCCTGACCTTACGTGTAACAAATGTGCCTCCTGCAGACGCCAGCCCCTCCATCCTGCAGGCTGCCCAGCCCCAGGCATCATCTCCGTTCTCCACCACTAGGGGGAGCTCCAAGACAGCGGGAGAGGCGCCCTTGGACGACCCCCCCCCCCCCCAACCCCCGCGTCAGTGTCACCACCAGCCTGGAGGGGCCTCCTGGGAGGGTCCTCAATCCGCCCCCACCAGGAGGCCCTGCTGCCCTTGTGCACCCCGCCATCCTGCACCCCTTCCATCCCACCTCCCCCTTCAATAAACGCTGGGATGGGCGCTGACTGCTTCTTTCCTCCCGGACTGCAGGGGCACGAGGGGAGGAGCCTGTTATCAGCTCCTACTGTGCGCCGGGCGCTTAAATCCGTCCTTTCTCCTTTGTTCCTCCGGATAACTCTTTGAGAAGGGGACTGCTACCTTCCTGTTACAGATGAGAGAACTAATGGTCAGAGAAGTGAAGCCACTGGCCTAAGGCTGCCCAGGGGTGGACTGAAATGGCAGCCTGATGGGAAGGAAATTTCTGTCATCTTGACAACCTGCCCCTATTCCTGAGGGGGTGGGGGAGACTTGGGGAGGGGGCTGGAGCCAAAGGTGGGGTCTTCTCCTGGGCGCTAATAACAGCTAACCCCTGTTGGCACTTACCAGGGTCCAGGCCCTGTTCTCAGGGCCTTACAGACGTGAATTCATTTAACCCTCACAACAGCCTATGAGGTGGGGCCGTGATTCCACTCCCAGACTCCAGGCTGGTGTTTCCACCTGCGTTCACCTGTGCGTTGAATCTCTGCTCAGCTTATCCTTATCGCCCTTCCCCTCGAGATCTGCCCCTGCTATCCCGCCCACACGTTAGTGAGTGGCAGCTCCAGCTGAAAGCCCGGAGGCACCTTTTTTTTTTTTAAAGATTTTATTTTTTTCCTTTTTCTCCCCAAAGCCCCCCGGTACATAGTTGTATATTCTTCGTTGTGGGTCCTTCTAGTTGTGGCATGTGGGACGCTGCCTCAGCGTGGTTCGATGAGCAGTGCCATGTCCGCGCCCAGGATTCGAACCAACAAACACTGGGCTGCCAGCAGCGGAGTGCGGGAACTTAACCACTCGGCCACGGGGCCGGCCCCCATGGAGGCATCCTTGACCACTCTCTTTCCTCACAGCCTGAATCCAATCCGCCAGTGAGTCCTGTCAACTCAACCTTGGAAGTACATCCCGTACCCAGCCGCTTCCCGCGTCCCCGGCCTGAGCCAGCCACACCTCTGGTCTGGATTACTGCACTGGCTTCTCCCTGGTCTCCCGGCTTCCCACTTCTGCACCCCTCGCCCCACCAAGGCTAATCTTTACAGAGCAGCCAGACAGATCCTGTTATGCTGTCAGTTAGGTCATGTCCCTTCTCTGCTCAGAACCCTCCCATGGCTCCCACCTCACTCAGAGTAAAAGCCAAAATCCGCTCTGTGGCCTGCAAGGCCCACACGACGTGCTGACACCCGCCTCCCACTTTCTCCGCCTGTGACCTCAGCTCCCGCCACTCTCCCCCGTCCTGTCTCCTCTCCAGCCTCCTTGTTGTTCCTCCAACATCAAGCACCGCTCCTGCCTCACGGCCTTTGCCTTGCTGTTCCCTCTGCTGGCATGCTCTTCCCCAGTTCCCCACTTGCCCAATCTCCTCACCTCCTTCAAGTCTTTGTGCAAATGTCACCTTCTCAAGGAGGCCTTCCCTGAGCAGCCTATTTTAAAATGTGACCTTGCCCCCATTCTCCGCTCCCTGTGCACTTTTGATGTGGGCTTTTGCTTTCCTGTAGCATTTATCGCCTTCCAATGTGTGATACAATTTACCCTTTTGTTATACAATTCTTTATTACTGTCCGGCGGAGCCTACAAGAGAGGCAGTTTGGCAACATCCAAATGGAAAGCACACATGCCCTTTGCTCTCTGCCTTCTATGCAGCTGCGCCTGTAGGTTCAATTCTGCAGCTGGAACCCTGCAGCATCTTTTGTAACAGAAAACATTTGGAAACAAAGTGAGTGTTTATTGATGGAGGACTAGTCAATAAATCAGGGTACATTTACATAAGGGAACACCACGTGAAAAAAGGAGAAAGCTCTTTCTGCACTATCCCGGCTGAGCTCTGACTTAGATTGTCAGGTAGAAAGGTGCAAGGTGCAGAACACTATGAACACTTTAAAACCATTTGCATAGAAAGAATAGTTACGGCTTTATGCATAAAATCTCTACTGACTTTTTGCTGCTGTTGTTGCCTTTGGGGAGAAACTGGGACTCGGGGGGGCGGGGGATGGAGGTGGGAAAGAGACTAGCAACACATTCTTTCACCCATTTTGAATTTTGAACCATGAGAATATAGTAGTACATTCTTAAAAATAATATAGAAAACCCAAAAAAATCCATCAAAAAGCTTTTAGAAACGATAAACGAATACAGTAAAGTTGCAGGGTAGAAAATCAACGTACAAAAATCATTTGCATTTCTATACTAACAACGAACTAGCAGAAAGAGAAATGAAGAATACAATTCCATTTATAATTGCAACAAAAAGAAGAAAATACCTAGGAGTAAATTTAACCAGGGAGGCAAAAGACCTATACAGTGAAAACAGTAAGACATTGTTGAAAGAAATCAAAGAAGGCACAAAGAAATGGAAAGAGATTCCATGCTGATGGATTGGAAGAATTAACATAGTTGAAATATCATATTACCTAAAGCAGTCTACAGATTCAATGCAGTCCCTATTGAAAATAACTAACTTTAAAATTTTAGCTTGCATGCTCTGTTTTGGTGGCCCAGGGTTTCACTGGTTCAGATCCTGGGCATGGACATGGCATCGATCATCAAGCCATGCTGAGGCGGGGTCCCACGTACCACAGCTAGAAGGACTGACAGCTAGAATGTACAACTATGTACCGGGGGCTTTGGGAAGAAGCACAAGAAGAAAAAAGAGAGAAATGAAGAAGATTGGCAACAGATGTTAGCTCAGGTCCCAATTTTGAAAAATAAAATAACAATTTAAAAATAATGTAATTGATTGAATGCATTTAATAAATGGAGAAGAGGTAAATCTTCTGTACAGAAAAATGCCAATTAATAAATACAGAAGGATTGAGAGAAATAGAAAAATCGTCCATAGCACACCACAGTAGTAATTGCTGCAGGCAAATCTGCCCTTGAATGCCGAAAGGAATGGGTGAAATTTTAAGGTGAAACAGTATATTTGCATAGTCCAAAGTATCTTCCCGCCACATATTTGTTAATTTCTGTGGGGTGTTAACATGTGTCCGCAAGTTCTTTGATGCTCCGCCCTCCAGGTGGTGAAGCTGAGTTCCCTCCCCTTAAGTATGAGCTGGACTTAGCAACTTGCCTCTAACAAACAGAATGTGGAAAGGAAAAAATAGTGGTTTCACAGTGGAGAAATCTGGCAGGCAAATGATCAGGGTTAGCGTCGCCAGTAACAAGTCTTGTTGATGTCGTGGACCCCTGAAATAACGTGATGAGAGGCCCACTTCACCTGTGTGGTGTTCTTCCCCTCCAATCCATAACTTCAGCCTGACCAGGGAAAAGCCAAATGGAAGGACACGCTGCAAAATATCTGACCGGGGCTGGCCCGGTGGTGCAGCGGTTAGGTGCACATGTTCTGCTTCAGCGGCCCGGGGTTGGCCAGTTCGGATCCCGGGTGCGGACATGGCACCACTTTGCAAAAGCCATGCTGTGGTAGGCATCCCACATATAAAGTAGAGGAAGATGGGCACGGATGTGAGCTCAGGGCCAGTCTTCCTCAGCAAAAAGAGGAGAATTGGCAACAGATGTTAGCTCAGGGCTAATCTTCCTCAAAAAAAATACATATCTGACCAGCACTCTTCAAAAGTGTCAAGGTCATGAAAGACAAGGAAAGGCCAAGAAACTGTCACTGCTTGCAGAGAGTAAGGAGACATGGCTGGAGGGTATGTAGGAACACTTTGTACTGTCTTTGCAACTCTTCTATAAATCTAAAATTATTTCCAAAAAAATAATTTAAAAAAATTGTTCTGGTCAAGATGGAGTAACAAGAATCAAGTTTACCCTCCCACCTGAAAGAATCAAGGAATGCACCAGGGAATAAATGAATGACATGAGCCCTACCATTGCCTCAGCCAACGTCCCTGAGTTTCCAGGCTGTGGCACAGATGTCAATACTCTCTCCCAATAAATGATGGAGCAAGTAGACAGAAAATCAGTGTGGGGCTGGACGATCTGAACAACGCTGTCCCCCAACTTGACCTTCCTGACATTTATAGGGCGCTCTTCCCAACAACAGCAGGAGACACAGGCCGTGGGCCTTGTTGGCTCCTGGAGACCTGAGGGGCACCGCGGGATTAAATAGACACAGAGCCGTCGCTGCCTCCGGGTGCCCTCTGTGTCCTTCAAAGCGGTGGCAGCTCAGCAGTCTGACAGCTCCCCGCCCCTCAGAGGGAAGCTGTGTGTTCCCTCTCCGCTCTGAGGTGGGGAGCCCTGGGGTGGGGAGGGCAGCTGGGGGGTGGGGTCAACTTCTGCTCCACCCTTTTTATCCCAGAGCCTGAGCACCCAACCCCACACACCGCAGATGCTGCCCCTCTCCCCTGCCGAGTCTGGCATGCCCTCCCTCAATCCTGCTGACCCGGGGACGAGGTTATCTCTCAAGTCCACCTCCCCCCTCACCTGGGCCAAAGAAGGGGTGATCTGCAGCTACCTCCTGGTGTCTGGGGGCGCTGTGCCAGGGCAGGGAGCTGGCATGCCCCAGGGTGAGAAAGAGGAACAAGGGGATATTCACACAGGTGGGGCGGGTGTTGGTGGGAGGTGGAGGGAGAGGGGCCAGCTGTGAGGAGTCCAAGAGGCGGACGGTCAATGACATTCGTGCCCCAGGCTTTTCACCCCAAATCTTATGTCGAGAGTGGGCTGAGAGTGAGGCAGTCTGCCAGGGTTCAAGTCACTGTGTGAGCCGGGGCAACTGCTGAACCTCTCTGAGTCTCAGTTTCTTTCTCTAAAATAGGAACAATAAGGATACCAATCTCTTGAGATGGTTTGATGGCCTAATGAGCTTAGCACAGTGCCGGGCACACAGACGCCCCGGTGAATGCCAGCTATTGTTACGAAAGAGGAGAAACCTGAGGCTCAGAACTAGTAGGCAATGCGCGGGTTCTAATTATGGGTGACAGACATGGTCCCGCCCTCCAGGAAATTGCAGTCTAGTGGAAAGGACAGTCCTGTAGACAGACAATGGCCGCATAGTGGAATAAGTACTATAAGTGAAGGAAATGTCATATCACAGAGGCCAGACGCCGGGAGACTCAGAGAGCAACACACAGAACTCGTGTCTGCGCCGGGCTCTGTCCCAGCACTTCACACGAGCCAACTCTTCCGGAAGGTGCTTACCGTGATCTCCACTTCACAGAAAAGGACACTAAGCACAGTGTGCTTGAGCATCCTGCCCAAGGTTGCACAGGTGAGATCTGAACCCAAACACTCCAGGTCCAGAAAGCACCGTAAGTCTGGCATCATAGCTGCAGAAATGGCCAATCCCCACAGAGTCTACCGGCTCAGCACCCTGCTGAGGGTGGGGTGGTATTCATAACCCCGCACAGGGCCACACGGACAAGCATGGGCATGTCCACCCCGATAAACACCAGTTCCTGCCCATGACGAGTGCTCAAGAAGTCCTCTGGAAAACCACCCCAAGAAGGGTGTGCATTCCTGGAAAAAAATAATCAGCTCGAACGACCTCATAGACATGTGCTCCCATATGTAAATGCATGGAGCCAGACTCAAGCTCTTGAGTGAGCATGTTACATACGTGGGTGCGCACACCAACAGGTATGTAAATTATGATGATATGTCTGTAGATATACCGACACACTCAGGGCGTATTTGCACTTACTCTGCTATTGATTTTTTTAGCAGTCACATCTATGGAGCATCTAGTATGCGTAAGTAAGTAAAGATAAGGCTCAGAGAAGTGAAGTGGCTCGCCCAAGGTCACACAGCTAGTAAACAGCTGGGATTCAAACCTTGGTCCGGTTGTAGGAAGCGGAGTCGATCTCTACTGCTGTGCTGTTGTGTTCAGGAGTGAATAGATGTGCACAGCTGGATCCCCACATTGACCTTCCCTGTGACCTTGGACACAGCACATCCTGTTCCACATCCTCACGTGTCTGTTCACAGGTGTGCTCCGTGGGTGTGTGTGGTGACAGGACCAGTGACTCTGGCCCCGCTCTGAGTCTCAGCCTGGGCTGACGTCACCAAGGGCTGTAAGCTTCCTGTCCCAGCCTCGCCAAGCCCCAGAGCACATGAGTCAAAGCCAAGTCCCGGGCACCAGGCCATCAGTGATGGCCTTCCTTCCTGCCAGTGATGGAAGAATTCTTAGAATTTCATAAGCATCTGGCCCGGGACGTGTGGTCAAGGCTGGGAGAAGGAGGAAGGAAGACAGGATGTCCACCGGGGTGTGGACCGGGCAGGGTCCTCGGACTGGATTTGGCAGGGGAAGAGCTGCCAGGACTTGGCATCTGATGGGCACTCAGCAGCTGCAGGCTGGGGGCGGGGCAGGGAGCAGGACTGTGACATTGCCTGATCCTGGAGGCCTTGAGTGAGTAAGTGAAGGAAGGAAGGGGTAATAAACTAATGATGGAGAGAGGAAGGGAGTGAATTTGTCTTCTCCACCGATCTTGAGGGCCTGCTCTGGGCTGGGCACTGTGGACGCTACGTGGATGGGGGGACGCAGCCCTGCCGTTGCAAAGCTGCGAGCTTGAATGACAGCAACCAGGCTGGGGAACCGGGAGGACCCTTCACCTGCAGAATCACTCAGGCAGAGTGAGCCGTCATCAGTGTGTCTGGGAGAGCAAGAGTGTGCAAGAGAGGGGTGTGTGTGCCCATGTGCATGAGCACCCACACAGTCCAGTGTCTGCCAACGCGCGTGTCCCGTGAGCACAGGCACAGCCTCCTTCTCCCCTCTCCCAGGCCAGCACCTGACCCTGTCCTGCCCTACGCCAAAGCTGCTCCTTCCAATTGCAGGACGAAGCCCTCCTCAGTCTGGACCTTGGACCCCAGGGGTAAAGACCTCTCAGCAGAGAGACCCCCACCGTGGCCCTCAGCATCGACTTCTCCGCCAGGACCCCAGAGCTGTGGGGAACACACGTGACCCCAAAGCTACCTCCCCGGTGCCCGTGTGCGTGGGGTGTGCCCAGGCAGGTGCCCCGCATTCCAGGCACCGGCAGGGCCCCAGGGAGGTCCAGATAGATGTGCGAATGACACCTTGGCCACTGAATCCCACTCAGGCCAGGTGCGGGGCTAAGTGCTTTGGAGACACACTGCCCAGCTGGGAGACCTTGGGCGTGTCCACCTTTCTGAGCCTCAATTTCTAATCTGAAAAGCGAGGTGCTAATACCCACTTCCAGTCTTGCCGCGAGGGTAGCTTGGTGTGTCGTGATCCCCGTGCCTCGTGATTCTGTCCCACAGGCCTGTCTTCCAGCTGTTCTGTCTGCTCTTCAACAGCATCCACTGGCTCGCGTATCCCTGTCTCTCCCACGACACTTCATCACACAGGCCTTAAATAAATACTGACTAGAAGAATTGCTGAGCCAAGTTGTTTATTCCTCATAAATAATCATGATGTGACTTATGTAAGAACAATAACCAGCAGTTTCAAGCTTTTATTGTGTCTTAGGCGTTGTGGGGAGCACCTCACATTCCTTCACTCAGCCATTGTTCACTGAACACCTGTAGACGCCAGGCTCTGTGCCAACAGGAGGATGCAATATCCCTGCCCTCAGGGCTCGGACCTTCTAGTGGGGCAGGAGGACCGACAATAGGCAATTTAACAAATAAATGAGATCATTTCAAGTGATCATTGACAAGTGAACAAAATAAGACAGAGTTATGGATTAGAGACAGGCTGCAGGGCCTGGGGTGGGGCACAAGGCCTTCCGAGTGGGCAGGGAGGGCTTCTCAGAGAAGGTGATATTTCACCTGAGACCTGGAGGAAGAAGAGGAGCCTGGAAAGATGTGGGGAAAGTTCCAGGCAGGTGGAACAGCAAGGGCAAAGGCCCTGCGGCGGGAAGAATTTGGTTTGTTCAAGGACTAGCAAAAAGGGAAAGTGGCTGGAGCAGAGGGAGCAAGGTGCGAGTGGGGGGAGGTGACTCAGCCAGGCTGGCAGGGATCGGCTCTGTGACTGTCATTCCAACTTCATAGACTGGAGAACTGATGCTCACAGACGGTGAGGAACTAGCCCAACATCACTCCACTGGCCAGAGGCAAGGCAGGGGTTCAAGCCCAGGTCTGTCCTGGCTCCAGAAGCAGGCAGTTTTTCCTTTACTCTGGCCTGCCACAGAGACACACAGCCATGCAATACACACCAATATATGCACATTGGCACACACACACACACACACACCCTCTCTGCACGCTGACCCACAATGAGCGGGTGTGGGCTGGACTGTCACTAAATGCTAGACCAGCTGAGATGGTTTAAGACTCTAACCTTTTCCCTGGTGTCTTGTGGAGCCAACTAGGGGGGACGGATGTCACTTTAGCCCAGCCTTCCCGAAACTCTGGGCCAAGGAAAGGCTAAATGGCAAGAAGAAGGAAATGGGGGCGGGAACTCTGGGGTGGCCTGTCAGGGTGCAGAGATGCAGGGAGATGATAGAGACGTGACAGCCCACACATCTGGAAGTGACACCTCTGGATGTGACAGCACATCTAGGAAGAGAGGAAGAGCCAAGAAGACAGGACACGGAGGGAGTCGAGATGGTTCTCAAAAGCACAGCCCCTGCCGGGCCAACTGGCTGCTGGCCTCCTCACACCTCCGCTGGGTCACCTCCCAAGATGGGATGCTCACATGGAGGCAGCCTGTGCCGTGCGGACCTTGAGAAGCGCCTCTGCCTCAGCTGCTTTGTGGCTGTACAATGTGAAAAGATTCATCTGGCGGAACGAAAGACACCTATGAAAGCTGCAGGAAGACACGCTCATCCTTCTGGATCCCATTGGCAGAGATCAAAACTTCAACACCACCCCGTGCTGTGGAGGTTGTGGGAAACAGGCGCTCACCAGTTCTGCCAGCAGGAGTGGATGGCAGCATCTCGATGGAGGACCATCCAGAAATTTCCATTAAAAGTGCAAATGCACAAACTTTCGACCTAGCAATTTGGCTTCTAGGAAATTGTCTTGGAGTTTCTCTCCGCTCCCTCATGTCCAAAGACTGTAGCATTGTTTGTTACAGCAAAAGACTGGAAATAATGAAATGTTCATTGACAAGGGATGGTTTCCATAAACCGGTACATCCCTACGATGGAATACTGCAAAAAAAAAAAAAAAAAAAAAAATCAGGAAGATCTTTCTGAGCTGGTTGGAATAATCCCCAAGACAAATTGTTGAATAAGGAAGAAAGAAAGCAATGTGAAGGACTGTGTGTTTGCTCCCATCTGTGTGAAAATGGGAAAACAAATAGTCATAATTTAGGTCTCAAAGGAAACACAAGAAAATTGGTTGCCATATTCCCACACACTCCCTGCCCCCAGCTAAATTCTGCCCCCTGGACAGAACAGCCTGGAATGGAAAAGACCTGTCTGCCTCGCGTGGGAGTTGGTCCCTGCGGGAGCTCCGGACAGCCTTCTTGGCTAATGGATGAGGATGAGGAACGGATGGTTCCTCTATGGGCAGACGCGTGGTGAATGGTGGTGGGACAGGTAGATGGTAGACGGTAGTTGAATAGACGCATGGATGGATGGAAGATGGATGGATCTTTAAGACGACAGTCTTCCCTTGATCCCACAGCCCTCCCCACAGCTACCACCCGTTTTTTGTGCTCCCCTTTGCAGCAAAGGTCTTTGAAAAAATTGTCTATACTCACTGTCTCTAATTCCTCTTCTTTCTTAAATCCATTCCAATGATACCTGCCCACCCAACTCAATCCCCACTGAAACTGCTCTTGTCAAGGTCACCAAGTTGCTAAATCCAATACTTAATTCTCAGTCTTCATCTTCTTGACTGATCAACAGCTTTTGACACAGTTGACTACACTCTGCTCCCTGATATACCTTCTCACGTCACTTGGCGTCCAGGGTCACGCCTTCACTTTTCCTCGCCCATCCCATTGAAATGGTCCAACACTTGGTTCCTGGTGCTCTCCTCCAGCCTCATGCCCACGACTCCGGATCCGTATCTTCAGCCCAGGCCTCTCCCCTGAACTCGAGAACATACATCCAACTGCCTACCTGCTGTCTCCTCCAGGAAGTCTGAAAGACATCTCAAACCCGCCACAACTGAAGCTGGACCTCTGGGCTGCCTCAAGACAGCTCGCCCATCTCACTTGATGGCCGCTCCCTACTTGTAGTGGTTCAGGCCAAGAAACCTTGGCAGCATCCTTGACACCTCCCCTTCCCTCACAGTCCACATCTGCAACATCAGCAATCCTATGGGTTCTGCCTTCAAAATACCCAGAATCCAATCAGATCTCCCCACCTGCACAGCCATTGCCCTGCTCTGAGCCACTGGCATTTCTCAACAGAATTATTGCAACATCTGCTCTCTTCTCCCCAGAGTCCTTTCAAAGGCCTATGAAGTTCCAGAAGGTCTGAATCCCCATTACCTCTCTGACCTCATCTCTGCTCCCCGCTCTCACTTGCTCCACTCCAGCCACACTGACCTCCTATGTTGGTACACCAGTCAAGCATCCCCTTGGCCTTGCATAAGCCAGTCCCTCTGCCTGAACAATTTGCCCTCCAGAGAGTCTCATGGCATCCACTGGACACCCTTACCCACAGCCTGCCCCCACCTCCCCTTGTTGTCTTTACCAGCTCTTCTATGTTTCCACTCTTTTCCTCCAGCACCCTCTAACATACCCTATAATTTAAGCACTTATTATGCTAATTATTTCTTGCATATTTTCTTTCTGCTGGGATGTAAGCACTGTTTTTGTCTGTTATTTTCATTGCAGTATCCCCAGCCTTTAGAATAGTGCCTGGCAAGTAGGAAGTACTCAATAAATACTTACTGAATGAGTGTATAAATGCTTTGCTGCTGGAAAGATGTATAGGTGGGTGGGTGGGTGGGTGGATGGATGGATGGATAGATGGACGAATGATGGTTGAATGGAGGGTAGACGGAAGAACAGAGAGAAGGTAGGAGAAAGTTGAATGGATAGATGGTGGGGAATGGACTACGGGTGAATGGTAAATGGATGGACAAGGGGTGAATAAATAGGTGGGGAGATTTAATCCATTCAGCTACTATTTAGTGAGCATTTGTCTTGTGCCCAGCACTATTCCAGGTGCTGGAGACACACTGGGAGCCAAACTGGCAGGTGCTTACAGTGTAGGGAGGGAGACACACACTAAATAATTAAAAAAAAAAAATGCATTCATAATTCTAAATTATAGTATGTGCTATGAAGGAAAAGAATAGGCTGCTCTGAGAGAGAATAATACGGCTGAGTGATGGGAACGGGCCATGAGTGGGCTGATGGAGGTGGGTAGGACTCGGGCTGGGCCACTGTGCCTTAACGGTCCGGCCCAGCCGCTTGCAGCATCCGTGTCCAGACCCGGGGCCTCTCCACCCCAACCCTCAGCTCTGACCTCAGCGACCCTGTCCTGCTCTCCCTGCACTGACTCAGCACCTGCCCCAGCCCAGCCCCAAGGGACCTGCTGGCTCTACCTCCCTCCCCGCATCCTGCTGAGTCACAGTCTTATGCTAGTCAGGAGGCAGAGCCATGGGGTCACCCGGTCAACCCAGCCCCTGGGTCATCCTCGACCTGGGAGAAGCTAAGAGGACCAGAAGGGAGGCCATCTGGTGCCAAGCTCTTGATGCCTGTGCCTGAGCACTGCTCTCTTGGTTCTCGAGAGAGTGCCTCTGACCAGGCCTGGGGCTAGAGCTGGCTTTATCTGAGGCCTGGGGTGAGGGGTAATAGATTAGAGCTAAGTCTGTCTGCAGGGCTATAACTCAGTCAGGAGCAGGAGCTGGAATTCAAGTCAGGGGTCAGGACAGGAAAAGGTGGGTGCCAGTCTGTGACCAAGTCAGCACTCAGTTTGGGGCCAGGGTCAGGACTGAGCCCTGGCTAGGGGTAGTGATCAGGGCTCAGACGATGTCCAAGGCTTCAGGTCAGAGTTCAGTCAGAGTCCAAAGTCAGGGAATAGGGCTCAGTCTATGACCAGAGTCAAGGATCGGGACTCAGTCAGGGTCAGGGAGGGACTAAGTGGGTGGCTGGGCTCTGGACTCCTTGAGGAGCACCTTCCAGCCTGAAGTTCCACCGTCCAGGCAGAGGAGCAGCATCCGCCCCAAACCCTCCCCTCCATCCTCTCACCCTCCCCAAGTCATTCCCGCGGGGCCAGGCCTGGCTGAGTGTCCCCTACAAGGCCTAAGGTTCTCACTCTGGCACCCCAGGGGGCCGGGGGGTGGTGGGGGTAGGGGCCAGGGCAAGGCTCTGTGCTTGACCCAGGAGGGCCCCTTGCGCAAGGCTTTCTGATGCAACTGGCTGCTAGCTGAACACCTCGGCACCTCCCCACCCTGCACCCTGCAAGCTGTTCTCAGAAAGGGAAGGGCTGGACAGTGCCCTGGATTGAACACACATAATCCCCTTCCTTCCCTGGCCCTGGTGGCTTCAGGGCCTCAGGGAGCAGGCAGGAAGGAAGGCAGGCAGGGCCGGGCTCAGATGACTCAGCAGCTCAGCTGCAACTCCAGTTGGAGGGGGCGGATCCGGGCTCCCTCCGCCTCCCAGCTGGAAGGTAAGGGACGGAGTCAGGATCCCGGGAAGTTCTGGGAGCCCTATCCGACACATACAAAGCAGCAATTATGTGGTTGAGCCCAGAGAGGGACTCGAGAGCCCAAGGTGACCCGACTGTCAGAGGCAAGGTCACAACTGAAACCCAGCGGTCCTCCTGCCATCTCTAGCTCCTTCCACCTCAGGTTGGGGTGAGGACCCCTCCCCCTTGAGGAGGGCGTAGGACTTCCCCAGAACTTTCACCCAAAATGGGCTTTGGAACCACACAGACCTGGGTTCAAACCCCAGACTTGCTGTGTGACCCTGCGTGGGCTACTTCTGCCGTCTGACACCTGGTTTTCTCACCTGTGAAAAGAGCGTAAATTCATCGTCAGCCCACAGGGTTGTGGTCAGGATTACATGAGAAAGAAGATGGACAGCCCAGGTTGCCACATGGGGCACGCTCAGAAGATGTGTCCCCACCTCTCCCTTCACCCTTAGCTCTCAAGAGGAGAGTGTTGGGGGGTAGGGAACAGGGGAGGTAGGGGTCGGGGTAGAGGCGGCAGCCTGGGCTCCGTGGATGTACTGGCCACTTGTCACCGAGTGCTTACTATTGCCAGGAACTCTTGTAAGCGCCTTACCTGTATTAACTCATTTAACGCTCCATTTAATCCAAATAACAGTTCCCAATAACAACAAGCAGTTTGATAACCCCATCAGGAGGATACCACTATCAATTCTACTTCATAGATAAGGGCCCTGGCTCTCGGGGCAGCTACTGACTTGCCCAGTGTCATACAATTAGGACAGGCCAAGGAGGTCCTGTAAGGCAGTGGACAAAGACCACCTGGACTTCGAGCCAGTTAGACAGGCTCCTAATCCTACTGCTCGCCTCACTCCTTAGCCAGTGATGTCACCTCTCTGAGCCCCAGTTTCCTCATCTGTCTCCAGGGACGAGAACAGCAACTTCGTGGGAGGGGTGAGGATGGAGCGGGATGATGTGAGGAAGCACCCACAAGGGCCACGCTGGATCCACGGGCCCGAGAATCACATTCTTCGTGAAGAAAACCCAGGCCCGCAGGGCCGACCTGGTTCACCCAGCAGGGCCGTGGCTGCCCCTGGGCCACCTCTGGGCAGATGCTGTGCCCAGGCACAGGGCTTCCTGCCTTTCCTGCATGAGCCAGATTCAGATGCTGAGGGAGTTCTGCAAAGCCCCTGGGAATCGCTGGTGAACGGGGGGTGCCTGGTGTCCTGATGAGGACTCCCCAAGAGGAGCCTAGGCCTGCAACTCCTGAATCGCCCACTGCCTTTCCCAAATTGCTTGGCCCAAATCCATTTACGCATCTGTATTATTAGTTTCTCAGTGTTTTTCTCTCAATCAGCTCATTTTAAAAAACTTAGGTAAATAAAATTAAAATGGAAAATTTAGATACTGACCTCAAATGGGAAACCACTATCATTTCCCATAAGGAGGAAGTCACCATAAAATGAAATACAAGGAAAGCCAAATAAGATTCTTTGAGCCTAATAAAATCCTGTTTCTTGCTGAAGGCTCTGAGTTGCTCTTTATTCCTGAACAAGTAAGCCGTTAAAGGTGGAGAGGCTGTAAAATGACACTTCCTCCCCTCGGGACTGGAGGAGCTGGAAGAAAATCAGAAGGAGATACGGGTGTCACCGTATGATTCAAAGTTTAATAGAGCCTTGAGATGCTCCAACCCCCTGGCATCCTCCCTCTGCTGGACATGTCATCTCAGAAAACACTGACTCGTCCAACTCTCTCTTCCTACTGTACAGAGAAGAAACTAAGGCCCCAGGAGGGGAAGTGACTTGCCCACCATCTCACAGCGTCAGTGGATTCAGCCAGACCTGGATCTAACCAGAACTCTTTCCAAGGTGTCGTTCTACCTTCGTGGGGAGAATTTACGAAGTCGAAGGTTCTAAGGACACCAGTGGTGGAATTTCAGGCGTTAGGCAGGCACCGGCGAGGGGCTGGAAAGGAAGGAGGCAGGCGTGGCCGCTCACATGGCAGTCCACGGACTCCCACCGCCTCTCCTCCCGTGGAGCTCAGCCCTCCGAGTTCCTCCTCTCAGTGCTGAGGGTCAGCAGAGCTACAGCAAATAGAAACACAGCCTGCTGGGCTCAGGCAGCCTGGTAGAGGGGCTTTCTCAGCCTGGACAGAAGGGAATTCATGAAAGCCAGACTCTCGACCCAGGAAAGTGCACATTTTTGCATTTAGTTTGGAGGAGTTGGTCACCATTTATTTATTTTCTCTCCCTTTAACAAGTGCTTATGTATGCCAGGCTCTTCCCAAATATTAAGTCATTTAATCCTCATGACAAACCAACGAAGGGGGGTGCTATTATCATTCCCATTTTACAGATGAGGAAACTGAGGCACGGAGAGTTTAAGTAAGTTACCCAAAATCTTGCTACTCAGAAATGGTAAGATTTGAATCCACGAAATGTGGTTTAACTGTAACAAGAGGCTGCCTCCATGCATTTAATCCTTAGGACTACAACGCAAAGAGGGTATAATCAATCCCATTCTATAGATGTGGAAACTGAGGCTCAAGGCTCTGTGGCACTTATGTTGTAGACCCCTCAGACTCTCCGCTTCCTTGCTCTGCTCCCTAGACCGTGTGCCAGGAATTCTCACTCTAGGGCTGTGCTACTCGATATGGTAGCCATTTGCTACCTGTGGCTCCTGAGCATTTAAAATGCGGCTGGTTGTGACCGAGGAACTGAACTTTCCATTTTATTGAATTTTAATTGTAAAACAGGTAGCATATTTTTTCCATTAAACCCAACGGAATTGTTTTGGTAAGACAAGAGTTCACTTTAACCACTGACAATTTAGCTTCCACGCTGATTTTGTCCAAATCAAGTGTAAAACACACGTGAGATTTTGAAGACATTAGTATGAAAAAAAATTTAGATTATCTCGTTTATAATTTTTTATCTGTTGAAATGATAATATACTAGATACATTGGACTAAATAGAATATATTGTTAAAATTAACTTCACCTGTTCCTTTTTGTTTTTTAAAGATTGTCCCTGAGCTAACATCTATTGCCAGTCTCTTCTGTTTTTCTTCTTCTCAAAGTGCCCTGCCTCCCCCTGCTACATAGTTGTAAATTCTAGTTGTAGGTCCTTCTGGTTGTGCTGTGTGAGACACCGCCTCAGCATGGTCTGACATTCGGTGCCATGTCGGCGCCCGGGATCCGAACCGGTGAAACCCTGGGCCTCTGAAGGGGAGCACATGGACTTAACCACTCGGCCACGGGGCTGGGCTGGCACCCTCACCTATTTCTTTTTATTCTCCTTTAATGCATGACTGGAAAATTTAAACCACATATGCGGCTTACCTTATGTTCTATTGGAAAGTGTTGGTCTAGAGAATTGGGATTTGACACCCCTATTTGTAACAAGGCTCCCAAACCTGGAGTCTAAGCCTAGGATGCGGTTCCAGTGATGATCCCCACAAGTCTAGGGGGAGGCCACCAGCTTGCAAAAATTGTGAACTGTCCCTGAACAACGTGAGCACTAGAGGTAGCTGCCCCAGGTTTGAATCTCAAATCTGCCTCTTACAACAAGCTGGGTAAGCCCCTCCTCTTGACTTATCTGTAGAATGAAGGTGACAGTGCCCATCTCATGGTTCCTTAAGTGCCTCAGGGCCTTTGCACTTCCTTTTTCTCTGTCTCCCCTCATATCTTTGCACTCCTTCTCTTCCTTAGGATCTTGGTTTAAACATCCCCTTTCCCATTTATTCAAGAAAATACATGACACTTAGGGGCTGGCCCGGTGGCGCAGTGGTTAAGTTCGCATGTTCCGCTTCTCAGCGGCCCCGGGTTCGCTGGTTCAGATCCCGGGTGTGGACATGGCACTGCTTGGCATACCATGCTGTGGTAGGCGTCCCATGTATAAAAGTAGAGGAAGATGGGCACGATGTTAGCTCAGGGCCAGGCTTCCTCAGCAAAAAAGAGGAGGACTGGCAGTAGTTAGTTCCGGGCTAATCTTCCTCAAAAAAAAAAAAAAAAAGGAAAAGAAAATACATGATGCTTACAATCTATTTTAAATGATCTCGGTTATTGATTTTATTTTCTTGATAACGATGTGTCTACCCACTGATTTATAAGACCCCCAAGGGCAGGGATGGGTCTGACTTGTCACTGCAGAGTCCCCAGCATTTAGAACAGGGCCTGGCACAGCATGAAACAAAGTTAGGAACGTGGGAGCAAACCCAGGCAGTGCTGGCTTCACAGAGGTGCACAGAAGACAACCCTACGGCTGGGCTGCGCGGCCTCCCGGTGTGGAAGGTGAGTTCATTCATCCCTCCTGGCAGGAGGGTCACCGGGTTAGATGAGATCCCAGAAGCCCCTGGGGTGCCCTGAGGGCTCTGAGATGCAGGCGAGCTGGTGTCTGGCGCCCTGGAGCCAGGGGAACAAAACCCCACCCGCCTCCCTCCAACCTCTGCCTGGAGGAGTTATTTTTTGACAGCGGTGAATTCAGACATCAAGATCTAAAAGGAATTTCCAAGAAAGGTGCTGGACCCCTGGGGCTGCACAGGGATGTTCCACCAGACAGCAAGTGGCACCAGGGCCTCCGAGGCCTGGGCTGTGAGTCCTGTGACAGGCACCTTCCCCTCTCTGAGCCTCCCTTGTCTCCGCTCTATTTACTGAGCACCTATGATGCGCTACACAGTTTTAAGCGTTTTACATGTATTGACTTATTAATCCAAGCAACAACGTATGAAGTGAGGACTATCATAAGCCCATTTTGCGGAGGAGGAAACTGAGACAGGGTTTTAAGTAGCTTTTCCGAGGTAGCTCAGTGGGTCAGGGCAGAGGTGGGGTGCACTCTTAGGCAGGCTGGTTGCAGGATGCTTGCTCTTCACCACCAGGCTGCACGGCCTCTGTCAAATGAGTGCTGTGAAGCCCACGGGACCTCCAGCCTCCCCAGGGCGCAGCGCTGGTTCTTTTGAGCCCACAGCCGGCTCCTAAGCCTGTGTTCTTTGCAAAACCCCAGGGCTGCTTTCGCATAGCGGGGCCCCTGAGTAGAATGGGGGGAGATGGAGCTTCCTGCCCGCCCTGCGTTCTTCTAAAGGTTTAATAAAGCCACGGTGGGTGGGAAAGTGCTTGACAAACGGGGAAGCACCTGCGAAACTGTCCCGGTTTGCTCTCTCCCCTCAGCATCCTCCTGAGGAGGATGTTCTTCCCATTTCACAGATGGGGAAACTGAGGCTCAGGAAAGCAAAATGCTTTTTCCGAGGTGATAGGAAGGGTCAGAAGCTGGCGTCTGCGCTCAAACTTCGGGCGCGGGGCGGGAGGGGCGGGGGTGGAGACCAGACACCCCTAGAGGGCGCGAAAGGCTAGGGGTGGCGGGCGGCGCGCGGAGCGAGCGAGCGGGCGGGGCCGGGCCGGGGCGCGCTCGGCGGTGACCCCGAGGGGCGGGGCGCGGCGGCTGGTGCAATCTCGGGCCCGAGGGCGTCAGGAGGCGGCTGATTAGCTCAGGTTTACATCACCCGGGCCGGGGCCGGAGCCGGGCGCCCGGCGTCCCCGCGACACTCGCAGCGGAAGCGCCGGCGGCTCCGCACGCGTCCGGCTGCCGCGCAGGGGCTGAGCTCCACCGGATCCCGAGCTCCGGCGCGGCGGACCGGCCCCCGGCCGCCTGGGGGGACCCCGGGGACTCCGAGCTTGGGCGGCGGCAGGACCCCCGCGCACGCGGGAGCGAGGTACCCGGCGGGGGACCGGAGAGAGGACGGAGAGCGGGCGCAGGGGAGCCGGGAGCCGCGGGGCGGCTGCGGGTTGGTGCGTGGGAGACACACACACACACACCTTTTAACAAATCCCGCCGTCCAAGGGCCTACCTGGGCTGAGTGTTCCCATTGGGTCTCAGGTGACACGGCCCTGCAGGGCTTGGAGTCGCCCGAGGGTGGCCGACTCGGGCTGGGGCGAGAGTGCGCCCCCTCGGAGAGTGGCATTTGTGTCCCCGGGGCAGAGGGGGCCGGAGACTGAAGTGTCCGGGTGTCGCCCCGATACGGGTGTGCGATTGTCTGTTTTGTGTGAGTGTGAGGAGGAGGAGTTGTGTGGTTTGGTGCGGGAGGTCTGTGTGCGGGGGGCCTGGTTGGGAGCACTGGGCGACTGCGTGTAGGATCTGTGTCACTGTGGGGGGTGTGTCTGTAGGGATCTGCGGGGGTCCGCGTGAGCCTGTGGGGTCCGAGTGGGGATGGGTTTCGGGGGTCTGTGTCTCCGTGGACCAAGCGAGCTGTGGGAAGGGCTGGACACCTGGTGGCAGGTGTTGGCTGTGCGGGGACACGGTCGGGGCAGGGCTGGGGTGCCCGGGGTGGGGGCTGGGACGGGTGCACGGCAAGTGGGAGCCAGGATGCAGCGCGCCGGATGCGCGACGCCGGCGCGGTGCAGCTCCGGCTTTGCGGGTTGGACGGGGCGCGCGTGCATTCTGTTCCTGCTGACAGTGTGTACCGTACCTGCAGACTCCGGTGCAGGGGGCGAGGGCCCAGGTCCGCCCCTTCTCCCAGCCTGGGGCCCAGCCTCCTGCCCTTTGCCTCACCCCCTCCCAGGCCCCCCTCCCAGCACCCCTCGGTTTCCGCTGAACCTTCTTTCCATGACACGACACCGACACCGCTGCTTCAGCTCGCACCAGAGGAGCCAGGCTGCCGGGGGCGGGGCGAGGCCGCCAACTGCCTTCCGCGGGGTGGGGGTGGGGGGGGGCGTGTCAGACTGTGCGTGTGGCCTCGTTGGTATCAGTCGTGCAGTCGTGAGTGTGATGGAGGGCTGTGTGGTGTGTGCCTGGGCGCTTGCCCTGGAGGGTGAAGTGTATGTCGCTTAATGTGTGTGTCCCTCTCTGCCCGGGATGCTTGGACAAAGTGAGTTTTTGGGGGGGCGTGTGTACACCTGTCTGCCCTGGGTTGTGTGTGTGTTTGGTATGACTCGCTCTCATTCCGTGCTGGGGGGTGTCAGGAAGCAGCAAGAGGTAGATGTTAGGGGCCACCTCCAGCCTGCAGCAGAGATTCCAGTCCTGCAGTGTGGCCTTGCTCATCTCCAGACTCAGTTACCCCATCTGTCCCATGGAGCTTATCCCAGACCAAGCAGGCTCTGCGGCATGGATGGGGCCAAGCAGCCTGAGTGCTGATGTGGGTCCCCCCACCCCCAGAGCCTCTCCAGGGAGTCCCGTGCTACTCAGGGCACAGAGTAGCCACACAGCCAGGGATCATCCTGTGTGACTCTCAGAACAGCCCTGGAGGTGAGGGGCGTCATCCTAGCCTCGCCCCTGGGGAGATTTCTGAGCCTCTCAAGGGTAGCACTTAAGCATCTTCAGCCATGAATGACAATAATAACAGTAACGGACCGCGGTAGTGACCATTTGCTGACGCCTGCCCTGCACCAGGGCCACTCGAATTTATTAGTGTTTTCATTTCATCATCACCAAAATCCTATGGGCTTTGCATCCTGCTCCCACTTTACAGATGAGGGAACTGAGGCTCAGGAAGGTTGAAGAACTTGCCCAGGGCTCCCCAGCCAGGATGGTTCCAGCCAGGATCAGAACCCAGGAGTATCTGACTACAGCTACGCCCACTACATTCTTACCATCAAGGCACATGGGCTTGCCCTCGGGTGGGGGCTCCCTCCTCCCAGGGCAGCCGGGGCAGCTGGGAGCAGCGTGACTGGAGAGGCGGTCCTTGGTGTGCGAAGCGACTCTGAGTGGGTTTCCCTGTTGATCCTGCCTGGGACTGTGGGAAGGTCTCTACCTGGGCGGAAGTCCATCTCCCTCGAACCCCGTCACCTGAGCACCTTGTCCCCCATCTGGAGCCTGAATGGGCAGATGGGTGCTGGAGAGAATTTTTCTACGCTGACTGCCGCTGCCCTCTCCTCCACCCACCACACACGCAGTGATACAGCTGCACCGGGGGTCCCTCCTCCACAGTTGAGTGAAGGAACTTGGGGGCCAGTGACCGACCCCCTGCTCCCCGGGAGAAACTGAGCCGCCTGTGGGACTGACTTCACCGTGGACTCTGATTCAGGTAGCTCCTGGGCCATCCGGCAGTAGTAGATAAAGAAGACATACCCTCTGTCTGTTTTGAAATACTCAAACAATAAATGAAGGCAGAATCCTCATTTTAAAATACTGAAATTGAAAATTCCCTTGCCTCCCTACCAGATCCCTTCCTGCCCTCGCAGCCTCCAGGAAGCCAGGAGCTCCTGTGGCCAGTGTCGTCTGGATCCTTCCAGACCTTTTCCTGTGCATTTACACACCTACATATACACCAATATGGAGATACCTCATTTTATAAGCTGGTGGGGTTTTGTTTTTTGAGGAAGATTGGCCCTGAGCTAACATCCGTGCCCAACTTCCTCTATGTTTTATATGTGAGATGCCGCCACAGCACGGCTTGACAAGCGGTTCATAGGTTTGCACCCGGGATCCAGGCCGGCGAAGCTGGGGCCACCAAGGCAGAACATGCGAACTTAACTGAACTTAACCGCTGCGCCACCAGACTGGCCCCGATGGTGGGGGTTTTACATAAATGAGATCATCTTGGGTGTGTTGTTCAGCAGCCTGATTTGTTCCCTTGATAATATATCCATTCCAGAGCGTTCATTCATATGTACATTCAGGGCTTACCTCATTCATTCATCATCCCTCATTACCCTTCCCTTCCTCCTTGCCTCCCTCCCCCTCATAGCTAACAGCTGCCTACACTACAACACTCAACAGACTGAGTGCAAAGTCTCTCTTCCTCCCTCTCACAACCACCAAGCCCCTCTCTCCACTGTACCTTTTTTTTCTGTTTTCACGTAACGGTTCACTCTGGAGATCTTTCCAACTAGCACATAAAGAGTTTCCTCAATCTTTTGAATGGCTGCAATTGTTTCACGTGTGGATGAAGAATAATTTATTCAACCAGTTCCCTAAGGACGGATGTTAAGTTCTTTCTGTCACATGGGCTGCAGGAATAATTTTGTACTTGCATCATTACATCAGCATGTAGAGAGCATCCTGGCCCTTTTTCAGAGCTGTATAGTATTCCACTGTGTGGCCATACCATGATGTTTAACCAGCTTTCTACTTCTGGACATTTGTGGGTATTTCCTGCCTTTTGCTATTAGATACAGGGTTCTTATGATGAACAACCTTTCACGTATTTAATTTTTTGGCAAGCATTTTAGTTGGAGGATAAATTTCCAGAAGTGGGACATGCAGTCAAGGCTATGTGCGTTTGTTAGTTTAACACACACTGCAAATCACCCTCTGTAACGGCTGGCCAATGTACCCTCCCGCCAGCAGGGGAAGAGAGGACCACCAAACAGCCTCACTTAGTGCCTTTCTCTCCTTCTTTCTAGATGCAAGCTACCCCTCTGGCTGCTCCTGCGGGTGCCCCCTCCAGGAAGAAGCGGTTGGAGTTGGACGATGACCTAGACACCGAGGGTCCCACCCGGAAACAAGCTCAAAGTGGGCCCCAGCCCAGGCTGCCCCCCTGTCCACTGGCCCTGAGCCCACCCCCTGCTCCAGTCCGTGCCCCTGTGGGGACCACTGCCTCCCGGCTTGGGCCCTATGTCCTCTTGGAGCCTGAGGAGGATGGCCGGGCCTACCGGGCCCTGCACTGCCCCACAGGAACCGAGTACACCTGCAAGGTACCTGCCCTCGGGGCCACTCTCCCCTAGTGTCACAGGGGGCCTGGGAGGGGTCTTGGCTCCAGAGGATTGCCAGGGGCAATATAATATAATATATGAGATATAATATAAGGGGTCTTATATTAATTTATTCTTGTGTTTATTGGGGAAGCAGCCCGTGAGCCCCCAGCTCTCGGTCAAGCTCTGGGCTGGGCTGAGACCAGAGAGGTAAAGCACACAGTCCCAGCCCTGGAGTAACTCAGAGCATAGGCCCCACAGTGTGGTAACTGTTGCAGGGGTGGAGCTTAGGGGCCCTGAGAGCACAGTGGCTTCTCCTCTGTTGTATTTGGGGGGCGAGGGGCGGGGGGAGTCAGACAAAGCTGAGTAGGAGTTAGCGGGAGAAGCGGGAGAAGCGAGGTCCGGGCAGCGCCCAGAGGAGAGAGCATGGCGCTCAGAGATGGAGAGGCCTTCCCTCTGGCCAGAGTGGAGAGGGTGTGCAGACGGGCAGGAGAGGAGGCTGGCAGCCGCCGGCGTGAGCGCGTTAGGAAGAAGCTCCCACGGGGCTGTGGGGAACCTTGGAAGACATGTGCACAAGGGAAGGGTGAGATGTGGTGGAGTCAGGTGTCCTGGGCCCCGCAGATCATTGGGCCTACCCTGTGGCCTTTTTACGGATGAGAAGACTGAGGTCAAGAGGGAAGAAGGGCCGTGCAGGAAGCCTGGCTCCCAGGGCAAGGTTCAGGGTTCTTTGTAGAAATCAGGAGATGGGAAGGGTCAAGGTCCCCTGAGCGTCCAGCCACACAGGACACTGGCAGGTCGCAGCCCAAAAGCACAGAGATGAGAGATGAGAAAGGATGATAGGTGTTAACTGTGCGCCAGGTACTGCGTTGATTGCTTAGTGTGCATAATCTTTTCTAATCATCACACAATCTATGAGGCGGTTACTATTATTGGGCCTGATTTATAGATAGAGGACACTGAGGCTCTGAAAGCTGAGGTTACTTGCCACATCACAGAGCCAGGAGGTGTCAGAGCTGAGATTGGGCCCGGGCGGACTGAGCCCAGAGCCGTGCACCTCTTGCTGGAACAAGGGCAGGGGTGAGAAGATAGGGGAGACCCAGGTGCACAAGCGCAGGGGCAGGACGGGGGCTGGGTCCCCTTGGATGCACAGAGAGGCAGGAGGACTTAAGCCTCCGACTGGGGGCAGCAGCTGCTTTCTCAGCTCCTGCTGAGGGGGGGCAGGGGGACAGATGTGGGCATATGGTCCAGCCACCAGCCTTACCTGGGCTCTGGGCTGCCTGAGGCAGGTCCCCAGGGCTTGACCCCAAGTGCTCTCAAGAACCCCTGGCCTCTGGGTCCCCTTCCTGCAGCCTCACAGGTTCTTTCCTGTTCCCACTGGGGAGGGAAGTCCACGCTGAGAGGAATGACAAAGCATGCTTTCACGTGGCCCCAGTTACTCCGCAGCATTTCAGGGAGTCTGCTGGGATGTGCTGGTCCCCACACCAGCGTGAACCGCAAGGGTGACCTGCCAATTCCACATCGCCCAGGGTTTTCTGGTCAGTGTGTAGAGAGAGCAACATCGTGTCTTTGTAGATTATCGCCTTATTCATTAATTCCACCAGCCTTCAGAGAGCACCTGCGTGTGCCATGCCCCGCGCCGTGGTTCAGAAATAGATAAACTTCTGCTCTCATCAAGCTGACGTTCTAGTGGGGGACACGGACAATAAACAAGTGAAGAAGTAAAACATAGCAGGTGATCATAAAGCGGCTGTGCAGAACGAGCTAGAAGCTGGGAGAGAAGGGAAGGGGTTAGGGGTTCAGGCGATTTTAGCTGGGGAGGTCCGGGACCTCTCTGAGGAGGTGACGCTGGAGCAGTGACTCGCATGAATTGAGGGAGCCAGCCCTGTGGCTATCCAGGCAGCAGGAACAGCCAGCGCAAATGCACAGAGGCAGGGATGTGCTTGACCTAACTTTTAAAAAAGTCTCTGTTTTTGAATTATTTCCTCCATGCCACCGCAACTGTTTTTTTTTTTTAAGACATATGCTGACATTTTTTCCCCCATGGATTAAATGTGTCTATGCTTTGTTTATTTTTGTTTTCTTTGTGGCATAGCCAAAATAACATGCAAAAGGTTTAGAGTCAGACTAACCGAAGTGGGTATACGAGCCCTGCCGCTGTGTGGCTTGCAACAAGTCGCTTTCCTTCTCTGAGCATCCTCTCAGGGCTATGGCGAGGTGTCTGTCTAATGACCATAAAGCCTCTAGCACATTTCTCCAGACACCCCTCTAACCACCGCCCCTCTTCCCACCCGACCCAATTCCAGCCATACTGGTATTTGGCTGGGTTTCTAGAGCAGCTCAAGCTCTTTCTTGCCTCAGGGCCTTTGCACTGCCTGTGCCCCCCACCTGAAGGCTTATCCCATGAGGAGCATCTCTGATTCATTCAGCTCACTTCCTCAGAGTCCCTTCTGGACACACTTTCTGAAATAGGTGCCCCCTTCCAAAATATTCTCTATTCTAGCATCTTTCTAAAGGGTTGGTGTGACTTTCTAAGGCCAGCCCCAGGCTCCACGCGGTCCCCACCTCTGCTCACCGCTGTGCTCCACCCACAGGTGTACCCGGTTTGCGATGCCCTGGCGGTGCTGGAGCCCTACTCACGGCTGCCCCGCCACGGGCACGTGGCCCGGCCCACCGAGGTCTTGGCGGGCACGCGCCACCTCTACGCCTTTTTCCCGCGGCCCCACGGGGACATGCACAGCCTGGTGCGCCGCCGCCGCCGCCTCCCGGAGCCCGAGGCCGCCGCGCTCTTCCGCCAGATGGCGGCCACTGTGGCGCACTGCCACCAGCACGGTCTAGTCCTGAGAGATCTCCAGCTGCGTCGCTTTGTCTTCACCGACCGTGAGAGGTAAGTGTGGCCACAGAGACCTCACCCACAGGCACACCGGAGAGTGGGCCATCATGGGGAAACTGAGGTTCGGGAAGGTGGAGGACCTCATGCAAGTTCTGGGAAAAGGTTGACCCTCTCCTATTGGAGCTCCTTGCGGATGGAGGCTTGCCTATGGGGATGAAGAGCAGGGCTACACTGGGCGACATGGCCTGGATCCCTACAAATAGGAGCCAGGCACTGTTATTGTCCCCATGTGGCAGGGGAGGAAACTGAGGCCCAGGGAGGTCAAGTAATGCCCAAGACCCCACAGCTAAACAAAGAGTAGAGCTGGGATTTGACCCCAGATGTGACTCCAGAGCCAAGTCCTAATGCGCTCTGGGAGGCAGGAGGCCGGGGTGGGCTCACTCCTGCTTCCGGGTGCCCGGTGTCTCTGGACCTCAGCTTCCCCATTGGTAGGGGAGAGGGCTGGATTGTCACAATGTCTCCAGGATTTCAAGGTCACAGACAGCAGCCAAAACAGGCCCTGAAGTTCACCGCATTGGAACTTTTTCTGTGAAACTGAGAATCAGTGATTTTTGGAACCCGGGGACAGACAGAGACCCTGCGTCCTGTCCCCTCCCTAGACTCCTGGGATGTGCACGATGTGTCGGGGACGCCCCCAGCCACCAGGTCCACATGATCACCCAGCAGGAGCATCGATTTCATTTCAGGACTTTTGAGGACGGGGAGGAAGGCGACCCCATTGCACTTTTTAAAACTTTTTATTTTGAAATACTTTCAGACTTTCAGGAAAGTTGTAAAAATAGTCCAAAGAATTCCTGTATCTCTTTCACCCAGTTTCCCCAAATGTTAACATCCCACATCACCATGGTACAACCATCCATGCTCAGCAGTTAACCTTGATCTAGTACTGCTAATTAAACCCCAGACTGATTCAGCGTTCACTAGTCTCCCACCAAGGTCCTTCTTCTGGCCAGGATCCCATCCGGCCCCCCGCATCCGACGTCCTGTCTCCGGTCCCAGACAGTTCCTCTGTCTCCCCTCGTCTTCCTTGACCTCGATACTTTTGAAGAGGGCCAGTTGCTTAGTTTGTAGAATGCCCTCCACTGGGTGTTGACTGACATTTTTCTCATGGTTAGACTGAGGTTATACATTTTTGGCAACAACACCCCAGAAATGAGAGGCTCTGTTGGTACATCACAGCAGGAGACCCCTGATGTTGACACCTGTTGCTGTGATGTCAACCTGGATGGATGGTGTGGCTGCCAACGTTCTCCACTGTAAGCTTCCTAATTTACCCTTTGTAATTAACAAGTACCTGGGGTAATACCTTGTAATTAACAAGTCCCTCGAGCTACTTTGAAGTTACGCATATAAATCCTCTGGTTATCCTCAGACTTTCGCCCACTGATTTTAGCAGCCATCCATCTTGCCTGGAGCCGTTATTGCTCTCACGTTTGCCTAAGGGTGATTTTCTATCTACTTCTCTTTCCTTCTACATTTTATACCAAAATGAACATGCCTTTAGGAAGAAGTAGAATGTAAAGTTTATAATGATTTTTAAGCTAATCACAACTTCAAATCATTTTGAGCTTAGGGTGAGGACGAAACCCCAGGCCTCCCCGAGGTGAGAGAATGCTTCCTTCTCTTTTCAAGGCAATAGTTTGAGAAACACTGTGGGTAGAAGGACAGTGGGGTCAGACGGACCTGGGTTCAGATCTTGGCTCTACTTGTTACCTACTCTTTGGCCTTGAACAACTGCTTCACCTGCCTGAGCCTTGACTTCTCCATCTGTAAAATGGGCCGAGAATGCTGACACCTGTCCCCAGACACACACGCCTTTGCTGCGATTCACAGGATCGGTCAGTGTTTGGGAAATGCCAGTAGGCACCCAGGAAGTAGGAATAAGATGAATAGCAGTGGGAAGAGGATGTTTCTTATCAAAGTACCCTGGAGGGCTCCAGGGAGTTGTTTATAGCAGAAGCTGCAAATGGGCTACACACCCTTTTTGTTTTGCTCCACATACATGTTCATTTGTTGTTTTTTTTTTTTTTTTTTTGAGGAAGATTTGCTCTGAGCTGACTACTGCCAATCCTCCCCTTTTTGCTGAGGAAGACTGGCCCTGAGCTAACATCCATGCCCATCTTCCTCTACTTTATATGTGGGACGCCTGCCACAGCACGGCTTGACAAGCGGTGCCATGTCTGCACCCGGGATCTGAACCAGTGAACCCCGGGCTGCAGAGAAGTGGAACGTGCGCACTTAACTGCTGCGCCACTGGGCCGGTCCCAAGTTCATTTGTTTTTAATTGAAATTGGTTGCCAACATTTCCAACACTGGGACTTTTTCATTAAAATATGATTTCTGGCTTCTCTTGGGAAAAAATGGGACCATGGAGCCAGCTCGGGGACCAGGTGAGGGGCTCACAGGGCTGGCTCTGAGCAGGTGAGAGCCAGGGTTCCTGTCCCGTCCCCGCGCCCTGTGGCTGTAGCATGGCTACATGGCTGTAGCCTTCCCCCAGGTTGTGGGAGGGTGGGATGACATGTGTCAGGTAGCGGACCTCACTCGGGTCAGGTACACAGTGGACGGACGCTCCACGAAGGCTGACAGGAATGTTGTCAGTGGTGCCTTGTCAGGCAGGGTTTGTGCTGCGATGTTTGGCACAGTCTCCACTTCCTACTTCTCTTGTTTTATTACCTGCCTGCAGTGTAAGTTCTCATCTGCTTTAAGAGAGGCTTCATGCCCTCAGCGCCCTCGGCCCTCTCCTTGAGGGACTGCTGGGAAATGTGTTCCTCCCAGAGGCCAAGTTCAAATTCAGTGCCTCTGTGACCTTGAGAAATCACTTACCCTCTCTGAGCCTGGGCTTCCTCATCTGTAAAACAGGATCAATCGCCCAGCCTCACAGGACTGGCTCATGTTTGCCCAGTGCGAGCAGGCCCTCGGGAAGTGGGTGCCATTCAGAGGTACAGTGTGGGGTGGTGGCAGGGGTGGTCCTCCTGGAGCTGACCCCTCTGTCTCTCTCCCACCACAGGACGAAGCTGGTGCTGGAGAACCTGGAGGACGCCTGTGTGCTGAGCGGGCCAGACGACTCCTTGTGCGACAAGCACGCGTGCCCGGCTTATGTGGGACCGGAGATCCTCAGCTCGCGGCCATCCTACTCGGGCAAGGCGGCAGATGTCTGGAGCCTGGGTGTGGTGCTCTTCACCATGCTGGCCGGCCACTACCCCTTCCAGGACTCAGAGCCCATCCTGCTCTTTGGCAAGATCCGCCGCGGGGTCTTTGTCCTGCCTGCGGGCCTCTCAGCCCCGGCCCGCTGCCTGATCCGCTGCCTCCTTCGACGGGAGCCAGCCGAGCGGCTCACAGCTGCGGGCATCCTGCTGCACCCCTGGCTGCGGGAGAACCCGACGCCCTCGGTCCCATCCGGATCCCACCTCTGGAGGACTGACCAGGTGGTCCCCAGTGGACCGGGGCTGGAGGAGGGAGAAAGGGAAGCGGGTCTGTATGGTTAGTGCTACCCGACGAGACTCTGAGCTGCACACAGTGGCTTGAGTGTGGGGCGTCTCCAAGCTCTCTCCTGCCGCTTTGAACTGAGCCAAACCTTAAGTGCCTTCTAGGAGGGAGAAAGGAGGAGGCATGTGCAGAGTGTGCACACGCGCTTGTGCATTCAGCAAGTCCTTCTTGGGAGCTCGCTGAGGGCCAGGCCCTGTTTTGGGGGCTGGGAACACAGCTGTGAATACAAGAGACGAAACTCCTGCTCACAGAGCTGACAGCACTTTTCCATGCCCACAGGGCAGTGTCCACCCTGGGCACACTTAGTGCAGGTGTCCACATCCACTCGTGCTGGTGCCCAGGCACCTCTGTCATGGGACGGTCCCTTTTGCAAACAAACCAGCTGCCTTTGTATCTTGCACCTTTCAGAGAAAGGGAAGCATCTCTGTGCCAAAGGCTCCAGGCCTCTCCCCTGCCACTTAGGGCTCCAGAGCCCAGGTCGTGCTGGGAGTGGTGCCCCCAGCAGCTCTGGTCGCTTGGCCAAAGGATTCTCCATCCAGGCCTTAGCCAAGGATTTGAGCTGGAAGATCAAGAGTGTAAACTGAGGCTGTTGCTCACCTAACTCTAGGAATGGTCTGGAATGAGGAGCCAGACCTATCTACTTCTGTGAGCCCTGACCTGAGCACCAGAGTTGGGCAACAGGATTAGGCAGTGTGCCCCCTGGCCTCCCGGAAAGTCCCAAGCCCTGTTCTGGGGATCCTTGGGGTGCAGGACCCCACATCGTTACTACGGGTTTTTGATGCCATGAGTCTATATTTCTACCTTGTGTCTAATAAAGGAGTTGTGAAATACTTTTATTCCTCCTGGACAGTTCTGTCCTCTCCTCCCCATCTCTTAGCAGTTTTCCTGCCTCCGAGACCAGCCCCAGTGAAAGGCAGGAGGCCTGTGTGCCAGCCTCAGCTGAGTGGTCGTGAGAACAGAAGCCCCAGCAGCTCCTCCCACACTCTCGCTGCTCCTTCTGGAAGCAGTGGTGTCTCAGGGTACTTTTTGGCTGCAAGTGACTGAAACTCCAAGTCAAAGTGGCTTGAAAAAGAAAGAAATGTATTGCACACAAAGCAAGAAGTCAGCAGGCGGGGTGGGTTCCAGGGCTGGCCGATTCAGCTCTCAGAGCTGTTAGCAAGGACCCAGGCTCCCTGCGCTCATCCTGTCTCTCTGCTCTGTTGTCCCAGGTGACTGCTGGTGCAATGGCCACAGCAGTCCCCGGTGTCACATTAGAGAGATCGAGGACCAGAGGAAGAAGGAGGGTGGCGTTGTGCTGCTCAAGAACTCGGGACTCTGGAGTCAGGCTGCCTGGAATTGGATCCTGGCTCCAGCACTCGCTAGATGTTTGACGTTTGGCAAGTTTCTTAACCACTCCATGCCTCAGATTCTTCCTCTGTAAAATGAGGGATAATAGTACCTAACTCGTGAGAATTCAATGAGTTATTTTATGTAAAGCACTTAGAATAAATGCCTGGCATCAGAAGCCCTTAGTAAGAGTTAGTTATTGTTCTGTTCCCCATAGCTCTTTCTTGGGATGAGGAGAGCTTTCCTGGAAGCACTCCTAACTTCCTATTGGCCAGAACTGGGTCACGTGCCCTTTCTTGCCCAATCGCCACTGAGGGAAATGCAGTGGCTAATTAATCATGCCCATCCTCCAGCTGTAGGTGGGGGCAGCCTCCCTGAGGCTCATGTCACCTGTGTCAGGAGAGGGGAGTGACACTTGAACAAAATCAGATTCAGAGAGGGAGGAGAGAGTGGGAGAAAGCACGAGGAGGAGAACTGAGATGCTCCGGTCAGTGGCCTGCCAACTGCAGACATGTGAGAGAGGCCATCCCAGATCATCCAGGCACCAGGCGGCCCTCCAGCTGACGGCAAACGCAGAGGTCAGTCAGGCTGGCCCAGACCAGAAGAACCGCCCCACTGACCCACAGAAGGATGAGCTCAATAAAATGATTGTTGTTTTAAGGCACTAAGTTTTGGGGTGTTTTGTTATGCAGCAAACGCTAACTGACATAGACAGGAACTAGTCAGCCTCATCGCTATGCACCCAGCATTGCCTGAAACAGGGCCCAGCTGTGTGTAGGGTCACATGGGGCAGCCCCCAACCTTTCTTCTTCCTCCTTCCAGCTTCCAACAGACCCTGCCCCAGCTCCCTCACAAGCTAGGTCCTTCCCGGCACCTGTAGACCAAGGGAAGCAAACTCATAGAAGATAGGGGCTGCCAAGCGGCATGAACTGTGCCCACCCTGGACCTACATTACACAGAGACTCACTTACTCCTCACAGCAACCCTATGAGGTAGACGCTCTTGTCCTCTTACAGACAAGAGCAATGAAGTTCGGGGAGAGGAGAAGACTCACCCAAGACCACCAACAGAGAAAATGACTCACCTGGTTTTGCCTTGAAGCAGGAACTCTTGACAAGCCACTTGGATGCAGCCACGTGAAAACTGCCACGTCAAAATGCAAAATCCACTCTCGCCCAGCCGTGCAGGTAGCCACACACCTGACTGCAACTGGTGGGGACTTTCCTGTTCTATTTATGTTCATTCAGTGACCATTGTAGGGAAGTTTCACAATGTCAAGTGTAATACGTACATATTACCAGAGGGAGGGACCGTTAGAGATTTAAGTGGGGATTTTCTCTGCAACTGGGAGCTAAACACAAAAGCTCGCATCGTGGCTGGCCCGATGACTCCTTCACTTAGCAACTGGGCAACTATACTGAATGCCGACTGTAGGCCAGGCACCGTGCAAGAGGGACACAGATGCGGTCCCTGCCCCCAAGGACTCAGTCTAACAGAGGAGACAGGTTAAACAGATAACCACACAAATTAAGACGTTACTTACACCTTGTGGCAAAGGTGGGCATCACCAAATATGTCACGTGCTCCCCCATGTGCCCTGGCCTCCCTTACAGTCACATGACTAGCTCCAAGCAATGGTGTGTGCAAAGAAGTGACAAATACGGCAGTCACTTCCAGGCTGAAGCAATTGAGAGTGGGTGGGCCTCCATCCCTGTCTCTCCCTTCCACGACCACCTTGAGGCCAGGCCTTCCCTCAGCTACAAGACAGAGGAGGGCCACCAGCCCCATACTGGATTTTCCTAAGCAAGAAATGCAGCTTCGTGTGCTAAGTCTGCAGTTTGGAGTTAATCTGTCGGACAGGTAGTGTTAATTACCATGACGAAGGGAAATTTGCCAGGAAAATTCTCTCTCCTAGTAACTAGGCTGGATCAGCCTTGGCCGCAGTACAAACCCCAGCGCTCAGCAGTTCACGATTCACTGGTCAGCAGTTCAGGCTGAGCTCAGCCGGGTCCCTCGGGCGGTTGCAGGCAGTGGCTGCCTGGGAGGGGCTGCTGCAGCCCCGCTTCTAGTAGGCAGGCCCTCGGACCCCCGGCTGCCATGGCTCAGCTCTGCTCCGCTCCATGTGGCCTCAGCTTCCAACAGGCTCAGCGCCAACTCCGCGGGGTGGTCTTGGCGTTTCAAAAAGCAACAAGAGAGGACAGATCCCAACGTGCAAGCTGTGTTTGGACCACATCAGCAAACGTCCCTTCAACCAAAGCGTGTCACTAAGCCAGATTCAGGGGGTGGTGAAATAAATGCTCCCTCTTGATGGGAGGAGCTGAAAATAATTTGTGGCCTTTTTTTCTTCAATAGACGACATGAGATACACTTGATCTAATAAGTTGACCAGTGTGTCCCTAAAACCCACCCTGCAGGTCAGGCTGTGCGCTACCCCTCTCACCCCCGCAAATGGCTTGGTGTCTGGGGCCTCAGCCTGTTCCCCTCCTCTCCGTGTGGCTAAGCCCTGCCCATCACTTGAGGCTGGACCTGGAGCCTCTTCTGACCCTTGTCAGAGCAGGGGCTCTCAGCTGCGTTTGCTCATCCCTGCATCAGTCCCCTGCATCAGTCCCCTGGGGTGTGCGTTTAAGACTCAGATCCCCGGCCTCTTCCCACACCTAGTGAGTCACAACCTTCTGCACCTTAACGAGCTCCCTGGATGCTGCTGCTGAGCATCCGACTTGGAGAACCTCTGTATTTGGAGAAATCCTGACTCCTTGGGGCCTCAGAGCTCATTTCAGCTCTTCTCTGGGCCTGTTCAACCCCAGCTCAGGTGTAAATGGGTATAACTTCTACCTGCCTGGGGTGCTAGGATGGGCTCACAGGTGTGAGAGGGCTTTATCCGAGGTCAGAATCTGCGCCACCACGACATTTGTACCAGCTTCCTGGGGAAAGACATGCAGCCCCCCTCCTTCATCACCCTCTCTCCCCTTACCCGGCTTTGTGGTTCTTTACAGCACGCAGCACCGCCTGGCAGGACGTTCTGGATCTGTTTGTGTATGTGAGTTTCCTAAGGCCAGGGACTATGTTTTGTTTACAACTGTCTCCCCAGCTCCCAGAACAGTGCCTAGCACACAGAGAACCCCAGTATTTGTTGAATGACTGAATGACAGTGGTTGCTATGCAGATCCTGCAGGTCGAGGGCAGAGCCGGGACACTTGCTAAGGTTAATGTTTACTGAGCACAGACTACGCGCCAGGCACGGCCCCAAGAGCTTCACACGCATTATCTCATTTGACACATGATAGGCAGCCTCTAAGATGGCCCTCCATGATCCTCAGCGCCTGGTATCCATGCCCTGGCGTAGTTCCCTCCCGCTCTGAGCTGTGCCGACCAGTGTCACTAATTAGGATATCATGAAAATGATGCAGTATGACCTTTAAGGCTAAGTCAAAATATATTATAGTTCCTGCCTTGCTCTCCTGGATTATGTGCTTCGGGGAATGCCAGCTGCCATGTCACTAGGACGCTCAAGCAGCCCTCTGGAGAGGTACAGGGGGCGAGGAGATGGGCATCCTGCAACAAACCACCACCAGCCAGGCATACGAGGAGGGTTTCATGAAAGTCTATCCTCCAGCCCCAGTCAAGCCTTCAGATGACTGACATCCCAGGCAACATCTTAACCGCAGCTCATGAGAGACCTTGAGCCAGAGCCACCTAAGACACTGTTCCTGAATTCCTAACCCACAGAAACTCTGTGAGATCTAGATGTTGATTATTGTTTAAGCTGCTAAGTTTTGGGGCAATCTGTTACGTATCAATAACCAATAGCTGGTAGAGATGCTCACAACAGTCCTATGAGGGAGGGACCATCATGATCACCATTGTACAGAGGGGGAAACTGAGGCCCAGAGAGGGGGAATCTCTTGTCCAGGGTCACACAGAGAGCAAACGGTGGGACTGAACACAGGTTTGAATGACTACAGAGTCTACCCACTGGGATGAAGGATGTCCAAAGTGAATGACAGCTCTGCCCTCGAAGGGCCAAGGCTAAGATTAGAACACTTGGAAGAATATATCTGCCCCAAGTACAGACTTGTGCGGGTGACCTCAGGGCTGAAGGGAACACGACCATCGTGAACCGGCAGGGTCAGCAGGAGAAAGCAAGGCAACAGGAGTGAGAACCAGCAGAAAGAGACACCCAGAGTTCAGATAGTGATATCATCCAACACAGATTATGAAACAGAAATGTTTACTGTGCTTAAATAAATAAATACCAACCTGAAACTATGGCCGAAGTATAGGAAATTATATCACGTGACAAAACTGATTTGGACACTCAGTAGAACTTCTAAAATGAAAAATATCATAACTAAAATAAAAGATTCAAAAGATTTAGATTAGATGCGGCTAAAGAGGGAATTAGTGAGAGAGAGGTCCAACATCAATCACAGATCCAAGAGACTCCATACATTTTCAGACATAGACACATCCTGGTAAAAACGCAAAAGACAAAGACAATGAAAAAAATCTTAAAAAGCACTCAGAGGAAAAAAATCAGAGAGATTACTTTCGAAAGAACAGTGGTGTAACATGGATGAACCTCAAAAACATTATGCTAAGTGAAAGAAGCCAGTCACAAAGGACCACATATTGAAATAATATAAAATGTCCAGAACAGGAAAATCTGTCGAGACTGAAAGTAGATTAGCGCTGGGGTCACGGAGGGTGGGAGATGGGGAGTGTCTGCTAACAGGTCCAGCGTTTCTTTAGGGGTGATAAAAATGTTCCAGAATTAGATTGTGGTCATGGCTGCTCAACTCTGCAAGTGTCCTAAAAACCATTAAACTGCACACTTTAAGTGGGAGGATCTTACGGTATACAAATTTTCTCTCAGTAAAGCTGCTGAAAGGGAGAACAGGAGTTTGACTGACAGACAATGTCTTGACTGCAAGCATGGAAGCTGGAAGGCAAGGAACGCCATCTTCAAAGGGCCGAAATGCAGGCTGGAATTCTATACCCAGCAAAAATGGATATCAACAATGAGGCCTCAATAAAGCCTTTTCAAACAAAAACCGAGAAAGTTTGTCACCAGAAGTCTCTCCCCGTGGGGAGTTCTAAAATAGCCATTCTTAAACTTGGCTTCTCATTACAAACACCAGAAAGCGTTAAAAACTCCTGACACCTGGTCCCACCCCCAGAGACGCTCGATCAATTGGTCTGAGAGTGGCTCGGGCACCAGGATTTTTTAAAAACCCCCAGGTGATTCAAATGTACAGGCCAGGCTGAGAACCTCTGTCTTAAGTGATGCCTTTCAGGCTAAAAGCAAGTGAGGGCAGATGAAAATCTGAGATTTCTTCACTCATTTAACACACAATCCTTGACCACCTGCTATGGGTTAGGAACTGCTGTCGACACCAGAACACAGTGGTGAGCAAAACAGACAAGTCCCTGCCTCTGGAAGAGGGAAACAGACAAACAACAAACACAAAAACAAGATAAGTAAGTAAAATATGCTGTTGGATAATAATATATGCTTTGGAGAAAACATGAAGTCAGGGGGCCAACTGGTGGCGCAGCTCCACGACCCGCTTCGGCAGCCGGGGTTCACCAGCCAGAATCCCGGGTGTGAAGCTATGTACCGCTTGTCCAGCCATGCTGTGGCAGGCGTCCCACATAAAGTAGAGGGAGATGGGCACAGACGTTAGCTCAGGGCCAGTCTTCCTCAGCAAAAGGAGGAGGATAGGCAGCAGATGTTAGCTCAGGGCTAATCTTCCTCAAAAAAAAAAAAAAAAAACCAAAACCAAGAAAACGTGAAGTCAGGAAGTTGGATACGAAATGCTGGATAGATGTGTGTGCGTGAAATTCCAGATCGGATGGCCAGGGAAGATTTTTGAGTAAAGACCAAAATAAAGGGAGAGAGCAAGCCATGAAGATATTTGATGACAAGTGTAAAGGCCCCAAGGCAGGAGTTTGTTTGCCTTGTTCCAGGACCCAGGAGGCCTGCGGGGCTTGAGGGGAGCCAGCTAAGGAGAGAGTAGTCAGAGAGGCAGATGAGGCAGTCGGCAGGCCTTGGGGAGGACCTCGGCTTTGAATGCGATGGGAGCTTTTGGGGGTGTTTTGAGTGGGGGAGTAACATGGTTTGATTTACGGTCTAACAGGACCCTGCGGCAGCTGGGTGGAAAGTGGACTCTAGGGGCCAAAAGGAGAAGCAAGGAGCCCAATGCGGAGGCTGTGCAGGACACCAGAGCAGAAATGGAGGAGGAGCGGGATGCGGCGTGGAGGAGACGAGAGGGGACAGATGCTGGATCTGTTCTGCAGGGGGTGCCTACAGGACCTGCTCATCTCCAGGATGAGGGCGGGAGAAAAATGAAGGCAGGGGGAGCCTGGCGGAGGCGAAGAGCTTCCAGCCTGTGCCGGGCAGGGGGACAGTGACGCCGAGGGGTAGCGCCGGCTGGCTAAGGGCGGTTCCTGAGCCCGCCAGGCCTGGATGCAAACCCGGATTGCTTGGCCTCGGTAGCACAGAAACACAGCCTCCGTTTCCTCTTCTGCGAAGAGCCGGCCCGCCCACCCGCGTGGCGGCGGCCCAAGCCCCGCCCTGCCCCCGCCCCTCCCCCTGCGCCGCGCTGCAGCCGCGGCCCGGCGGGTGAGTGCGGCCCGGAGGGGGTCACTCCCGGAGGTCACCCGGGACCCCGGGCCCGGAGGCGGGGCGGGGGCGGCAGGGACTGCCTGGGGTCTGCCGCCTCCGGGCGGGGGTCTGGACCCCGCGACATCCTCCGCCCCACTTCCGGGGCCGCCACTTTCACTTTCTCTTCCGCCGGCGCCGCTCTCCTGCCCGCCCCCCGACGGCCGGGCCCAGCGAGCGGGGAGCTGAGCTGGGATCCCCGGTGCCGGGGCGCTCCGGGCTCTCCTCCTCCCGGCCAGGCCCGTCCTGTTCCCTCTGTGGCGCGTTGCGGGCTTGCTCGGTCCCGCTGCCCTCGCACCTCCCACGCGGCGTCCCGGCCCGTGCCCCAGCCCAGGCCCGATCCCCGGTCCCCGGGTGGTGGGATGCTGCCCGACTGCCGCCGGGGACGCCGAGGTGCAGGGAGGGCTGAGTTGCTCCTGGTCGCCCGCCCTCTCCCAGGTGACCGGCGGTAGCATTTCCCCGGAGCTGCAGCCCCGCCTGGGGGGATGGGCGCAGCCGCGCCAGATGGACGAGAAGACCAAGAAAGGTGGGCACGTCCTGGTGGCGACTGGAAACTTCGGTGGGGAGGTGGGCCCGGGCAGGACCCGGCCTCCCCTGCCCAGCAGGGCCTGGGAAAGGGGCCTTTGATCTTGTCCTCCCGCTGCCCACTTGCCCCTCACTTTCCTCCCTTGGGGCCTGGTCGCTTCCACAGACATCTTGTCCTTCATTTATTTGAGACCCCTGAGGCCTTCGGTGCTGAGATGGGGTGGGGGACGCCCAGAGGACACAGGGCAGTTGAACTTGGAGACCTCCCAGGCCGGTGGGGGTGACAGACCTCAGCTGACCTGCATACCGGGGTCATTGCCTCCCCTCTTGCCTCGCCTACGCAGCACTGCAGAACACAGGTCAGGTCATGTGCCACCCGCCGCAGACCCTCCTGTGCCCATAAGTTCTTAGATCAAAGCCGGGAGCCCTTGGCTAGCACCCAGGCCCTGGGCTTCTGGCCTCACGGTCTCGCCCCTGTTAGCCACCCCCACGCCCTCTGCCTGAGCCCCTCTGGCTTCTTTCTGTTCTCATCCAACAAGTTCTTGCCCAAGGCCTTCCCCTTGCTCTTCCCTCCGCCTGGAACACTTCCCCACCTGGGTCCTGACCTGTCCAGCTGCTCCTTCAGGTCTCAGCTTCAGTGTCACCTCCTTCTCCGGGCCTTCCCTGATCTCCTTATCCTGGCCGGCATGGATCACAATCTGAATTTTTTTCTCTCTTGTTAAGTTTGTTAATTATCTGTCTCCTAAATCAGCTGGGAGGTCCATGAGGAAAGGGACCCTGTTTATCTTATTCACTGCCAAATCCTAGTTTCTGGGACAGTGGCTGGCACACAGTAGGAGCTTAATAAATGCTTGTTAGATAAATGAATGGAAGTATGGAGGACCCTGGGAGTGGGAAGGGAAAATGAGCCCCAGGGGGTGTGGAATATCAGAGAAGGCCTCCCAGAGAAAGGGACTTTTAAGCTGGGTGCTGAAGGATATGTAGGAGTTCACCAGGAAGACGGAGAGGAAGCAGCATGTAAAATGGGTCACCTTGTCCCTCACCTCCTAACCCTGTGCTAACCTGCTTCCACTGTGCTGGATTTCAGCCGAGGAGATGGCCCTGAGACTCGCCCGGGCAGTTGCGGGCGGGGATGAACAGGTGGCTATGCAGTGTGCCACCTGGCTGGCAGAGGAACGGGTGCCCCTGATTGTGCAGCTGAAGCCTGAAGTCTCCCCAACACAGGACATCAGGTGAGGAGTGCATGGCTGGCCAGAGAGTTAGGGCTTCCTGAACTCCAGTGGGCTGCAATGTATTCTTGCCTATAGAACAGTTATTCTTTTTTTCTTTTCTTTTTTTTTTTTTTGGTGAGGAAGATTGGCCCTGAGCTAACATCTGTTGCCACTATGCCACTGGGCTGGCCCTGGAACAGTTACTCTTAATGACAGGTTCTGGTGTCAGGAGACTTAGCTTTAAAGCCCAGCTCTGTCACTAATTAACTGTGACATCTAGGGCACGTCACTTCACCTCTCAAGTTTCCGTTGTTTTCCTTTTAAAAATGGGGCAATAATAGCAGCTACCTATCTCCTAGGGTTGTTAGGAGGTATATTAGGATGTTAGGCCTCATACAACAGAAAAAAACATGACAACAGTGGCATAAACAAGTTTGATGGCAGGCAGTCCAGATGTGGGGCTCTGCTCCCTGTAGTCCTCAGAGACTCATGCTTCCTCTGTCTTGTTATTCTGCTATTCAAGGCTTCCATTCTGAGGTTCACCTCATGGTCCAAAATGGCTGTTCCCGCTCCAGCCATCATATCCCCATTCTTGTCAGCAGGAAGGAGGAAGGGAAGAAGGGCACCCCCTCCCATACTCCCCTTAAGAGCACAGCTCAAAAAGTTGCACACACTTCTTCCACTTAATTCCTGTGGACCAGAACTTACTCTCACAGCCACACTCAGCCTGAAGGGAGGCTGCGAAATACAGCCAGGAATCCAGATAGAATTCCGGAGGATGGAGAGTGGATACTGTTAGTCCTTGCCCAGGAGAGTAAACTGGATGCTGAACACAGCCCAGTGCCCGGGTCATGTTAGTCACTCAGTGAACATGAGTATTTATCTTTTGTTCCCCTGCTTCTTTCCTGCTGCATGGTAAGACAATAGTCGTAGAGTTTCTGATTTTCAGTTATCCTGGTAGCCCCCATTTGATTTTTTTTACCAGCTTTATGGAGATATAATTGACAGGCCATACAGTTCAACAATTTAAAGTGTAGTCTTTAATTTAACTGTAATTTAAAGTGTAGCCTTTGGTACAGTCAGAGCTGTGCAGCCGTCACCACAGTCAAATTTAGATCATTTTCATCACCCCATAAAGAAAGCCTGAACCCGTTAGCAGTCACGTCTCATGTCCCTACCTTTCCCCAACCCCCCACCTTAGGCAGCAACTAATTTACTTTCTGTCTCTAGGGATTTGCCTAATCTGGGAATTTCATGCGAATGGAATCATACAATAGGTGGCCTTTTGTGTCTGGCTTCTTCCACTGAGCATCATGTTTTCTAGATTCATCCATGTTGCAGCCTGTATCAGAACTTCTTTCCTTTTTATTGCCAAATAATCCATTGTATGGATATACACATTTTCTTTTTTCTTTCTCTTTTTTTTTTTTTTTTTGAGGAAGATTAGCCCTGAGCTAATAGCTGCTGCCAATCCTCCTCTTTTTTGCCGAGGAAGACTGGCCCTGAGCTAACATCCGTGTCCATCTTCCTCCACTTTATAAGTGGGACACCTGCCACAGCATGGCTTGATGAGTGGTGTCTTGGTCCACACCCAGGATCCAAACTGGTGAACACCGGGCCACCAAAGCAAAACGTGCGAACTTAACCACTATGCCACCAGGCCAGCCCATGTTTTCTTTATCTTTTAGTCAGCTGATGGACATTTGGGTTGTTTGTCCTTTTTGGTTAATATGAATAATGCTGTTATGAACATTTGTGTCTGAGTTTTTGTACGGACATGTCTTTTTTTCCAGTTTTATTGAGATATAATTAACATATAACGTTGTATTAGTTTCGAGAGTACAACAGAATGATTTGATGTGTGTATGCATTTTGAAATGATTACCACAGTAAGTTTAGTTGACATCTCTTGCCTCACATGGTTACAGATTTTTCCTTGGGATAAGAACTTTTGAGATCTGCTCTTTTAGCAACTTTCAGATATACAGTACAGCATTGTTAACTGTGTCTCCGTGCTGTACGTCGCATCCCCAGAACTTATTTCTCTTATAACTGGAAGTTTGTACCTGTTGACCACCTTCACCCATTTTCCCCACTCCCTTGCTCCCCACCTCTGGCAACCACCAATCTGTTCTGTTTCTTTGGATTTGGCTTTTTTAGATTCCACATACAAGTGGGATCATACGGTATTTGTCTTTGTCTGTCTGACTTCTTTCACTCAGCATAACACCCTCCAGGCCCATCTGTGTTGTTGCAAATGGCAGGATTTCCTTCTTTTTTGTGGTTGAATAATATTCCATTATAGATTTCATTTCTCATTCTGTGGGTTGTCTTTTTACTTTATTGATGGTGTCATTTGAAGCACAAAAGTGTTTAATTTTGATGAAGTCCAGTTGATCTGTATTTTCTTTTGTTGCCTGTGCTTTTGGTGTCATATCTAAGAAACCACTGCTTCATCCAAGGTCATGAAGATTTATCCCTGCGTTTTCTTCTAAGAGTTCTGTAGCTTTAGCTCTTACATTCAGGTCTTTGGTCCATTTTGAGTTATTTTTTGTATATGGTGTGAGGTAGGGGTCCAGCTTCATTCTTTTGCATGTTGGTATCTAGTTGTCAGCACCATTTTTTGAAAAGGCTATTCTTTCCCCGTTTAATCATCTTGGGACCTTTGTTGAAAATTAATTGACCATAAATAGGAAGTTTATTTCTGGACTCTAATTTCTACCCCATTTATGTATAAGTCTGTCCTGATGCTGGTACCACACAATTTTGATTACTGTAGCTTTGTAGTAAGTTTTGAAATCAGGAAATGTGAGTCCTGCAGCTTTCTTTTTTAAGATTGTTTTGCCTCTTCTGGGTCCCTTGAAGCTCTGGTTGAATTTTAGTATCAGCTGGTCAATTTCTACAAAAAAAAGTCATTTGGGATTTTGATAGGGATTGTGTTGAACCTGTAGATCGATTGGCCATTTGATTTTAAATAAAATACTTACATATCCACTTCTTGATATATTGACTTGAGACAGTACCTGTGCTGTCTCTTTGTTGTGAAAAATGAGGAATTTAAGGTACTCATCTCCCACCTCTCTTCTTCCTGACTTCCTGGTTTTAACTGAGGTGTTAGAGGAGAAGCTGTCCAGGTTGACTCCACTTGATCCCCAGAATTAAATAGCGCTGTAGTTTCTGCTGTGTGTAAAACATACAGCACACAGCTTGTTTATAGCAGCTGTATTTGTTAATGTCATAACATAATTTAATGAGCTGTTAGATCAATCGATGAAACAGGAGTTCGAAAAGAGAATGTTTCTATGAAAACTAAGTTGATTGCTTTAGAAAGACAAATAGAGACGAGTCACCAAAAAGAATTATCACTTTAGGGTGAGACGGTTCTAAAAATATGGTAGAAATCCAGAAGGGTTCTGTACTCAGATGCTTTGCGAGTGTCTGAGTCCTTGCTCCACCCTAAAGAAGATGATTCTGGAAATCATAGACCGTGTATTATGGATATGACTCATACAAAAAAAAATACGGAAACTCCGGTCGCAGATTCACACTCAAAGAAAAGCCATTGGCCCTCCACCTAGAGCTCAGCCAGTGAGTGTGCACTTGTGACTTCTCAGTTAAATTTAAGCGTCCCAGGTTCGCAGCTGTTTTCGCAGTTCTCTGCTTGCGTGAGTTTCCTGATTAACTGAACACCGCTGATCCTGCTGACATTGGATACGTGGGCTCCAGCTGTATTTTCTTGTTGTTAAGGTTAGAGCTTTTAGGTTTCATTTTCTAACTATAATTAAGGCTTCTATTTTTGCCTCTAGGTCGATTCTAAAAACATAAACCCACTAAAATAGCATTTCTAGTATTTTGATCGTGGAAATGCTCTTCGCCGCAGAATCGGTGTGGGGAGTCACTGGTGTTCCCCAACCCCTGTGGCTGGGAGGAGGATGTTTTGAAGGTTGTGATCTAGTCCTTGGTTTAATTTCTTTTTGGTTTTCTTCCATCCTCCTGCCTCAGACTCAGCTAGTCTTGTTTCTTGTCTTTCAAAAACTTTTCCTAAGGAAAAATAGATGGTGGATTTGTACGAGAGTCTTCACGTGTCTAAACATTTCTGTATTTTGTCCTCTCGCTTCATTGATAGTTGGCTGGGCGTTGAAAATCATTATTCTGAGGAATCGTGAAGGTATTTTCCAGAGTATCTTAAAGCAAATCTCAGATATTATTTCATTCATAGATACTTTGACATGATTTCTAAAAAATATGGACTTAAAATAACCTCCATACCATTATCACACCTAAAACATTAACATTAATTCTTTAATATCCCCTAATATTGTTTATATTCAGAGTTCCCTAATTATCTTGTTAATGCTTTTTTTTTTTTAAGATTGGCACCTGAGCTGAGGTCTGTTGCCAATCTTTTGGGGTTTTTTTTCCTCTTTTTCCCCAAAGCCCCCCAGTACATAGCTGTGTATTCTAGTTGTGGGTCCTTCTGGCTCTGCTATGTGGCACGCTGCCTCAGCATGGCTTGATGAGTGGTGCTAGGTCTGTGCCCAGGATCTGAACCAGCAAAACCCTAGGTCCCTGAAATGGAGTGCATGAACTTAACCTCTCGGCCATGGGGCCGGCTCCTCGTTAATGCTTTTGATAGTTGGTTTGTTCCAATCAGGAGCCAAATGAGGTCTACACATAGCTTTTCTTAATGTTGTCTAAGTCTCCTTTATTCTCCTTCTCTATTTTTTTTTTTTTTGGTGAGAAAGATTAGCCCTGAGCTAATGTCCATTGCCAATCTTCCTCTTTTTGCTTGAGGAAGATTGGCCTTGAGGCAACATCTGTTGCAAATCTTCTTCTTTTTGCTTGAGGAAGATTGTCCCTAAGCTAACATCTGTGCCAGTCTTCATCTATTTTGTATGTGGGACGCCACCACAGCATGGCTTGATGAGCAGTGTGTAGGTCTGCACCCAGGATCTGAGTCCCAGGCCACTGAAGCAGAGTACACAAACTTAACCACTATGCCACCAGCTGGCCCCTCTCCTCTCTTTTTATGTCCTTAATTTTTTTAAGAAACCTGGTCTTTCACCTCCAGAATTTTCCCACCTTCTGGATTTCTTAATTGCCTCCTCATGGTGTCATTTACTCTCTCTCACTTTCCTCGTGAACTAAAGGTTAGGTTAGTCAGTAGTCACTTTTAAATGTCCAGGAGCTGTTCCTCATTTTCTGGTTGCTTCTCGCTGGTCTTGCCTACTGGATGCAGTGTTTTCCCAGATCTCTCTGACGGTGCCGAGTAGACTTCACTGTTACTGATCTGCACCCCACTTTATCTCTGTTTCCTCTGGGATCACTTGTGTTTTTTCATCTTTGCCCTTCCTTTTCATTGTTTGGTCTTCCGAAAACATTTGAGGATCCTTGAGAAGGTTGGTGTTGAAATCCACTTTCTCTGGAATCACACCGTTCAGATTGCACTCCTGCCTCTAACGATTAGTGCTTATTTGGCAGAGTCATGGGACTGTCTGTGCCTCATGTTTGTATCTGTAAAATGAGGATGATAACAGTACCTGCCTCGTGGGTTTGTTGAGAGGATTGGGTGAGTTAATACGTGTTAGGTGCTTCGAAGGGCCCTGGCGTAGAGTAAGTAGTAACTGCCGGTGGTTTGGCTAGGGAGCAAGGGAGAGGAGGATAGAAGAGGCTGGCGGGGAGGGGCCGGATCAGGAGGCCCTTGTATGCCTCAGTGAGTGTGGATTTTATGCTCAGAGCAGGGTGGAGCCGCTGGAGGGGCTTAAGCAGTGGCTCCTGATCAAGGAGGAAGCCCAGGGGTGTGGGAATCCAGGAGAGGGCCCAAACCCAGTTGGGGGGTCGTGTGTGTGCACACACGTGCAGGTGCATGCACAGGTGTGCAAAGATGTCTCTGCCTATAGCTGGTGGCTGAGGTCGGACCTGCGGCCAGAGCCCTTGCCCCACCCCCGCTCCTCTCCGCAGGCTGTGGGTGAGCGTGGAGGATGCTCAGATGCACGTGGACACCATCTGGCTCACGGTGCGCGCTGACATGACCGTGGCTTCCCTCAAGGACATGGTGAGTAAAAGGGCTAGAGGGAGACCCGGGGGCGGGCGCTTCTCATTTGCTCCGCCTCTGTCTACCCTGGTGTCCCTTTGTCCCTTCCCGCTCTCCGTCTCTTGGGGACCCCTCAGGTCTTCCTGGACTACGGCTTCCCGCCCACCCTGCAGCAGTGGGTGATTGGGCAGCGGCTGGCCCGGGACCAGGAGACCCTGCACTCCCATGGGGTGCGGCGGAGCGGGGACAGCGCCTACCTCTACCTGCTGTCGGCCCGCAACACCTCGCTCAACCCGCAGGAGCTGCAGCGCGAGCGGCAATTGCGCATGCTGGAGGGTGAGGCTCTGCTCCTGGGCCGCGCGGCCTGGACTCCGGGGCGGGGGGGCGGTGGGGGGCGGTGTGTGTGTGCAGAGCCCTGGACTCCGGGGCGGGGGCGGGGGCGGGGGGGAGAGTGTGTGTGTGTGTGCAGAGCCCTGGACTCCGGGGCGGGGGCGGGGGGGCGGGGAGTGTGTGTGTGTGTGTGTGTGTGCAGAGCCCAGGGGCTCTGGGTCGGGGACTTGCTGCGGGGGGCGGGGGGGGGGGCCCTCATCCCTAGTGAAGAAGACAGGTCCAAGGACACCCCAGGAGGGAGCCCCTTCAGGAACCATTCTGAGTCCAGTCTTGGCTCTCAGGAAAGTCCCTTCCGGTCTCTGCTCCTGTTTTCTAAGTCTGTAAACCAGATACGATGATAATAATAGCTAGTGTTTATTCTAAATTTTTTACTTCTTAAATTTTGAAATTTCAGACCTACAGAAAAGTTGCAAAATTGTACAAAGAATTGTACAACAAATTCCCATGTACCTTTCACATGGAGCCCCCAAATATTACCATTTACTTTGGCTCTATCATTCTCTCTCTAAAATTATTTATAAAAGTTATTTGTATATGCATAAATACTTTTTTTTCTGAGCTGTTTTGAGAGTAAGTTGCAGGCATAGTGTCCTCCCCTAAATAATTGTGTGTATTTCCTTTAAAAAACAAAGGTCATGTTGTACTTTACCACATACAGCTATCAAATTTAGGAAATGAACGCTGATACAGCGCTATTTTCTAATCCGTAGATGGACTTCACTTTGACCAGCTGTCTCACTCGTGTCCTTAGGGCACAAGGCATGGCGTCTGCCGCCTCCCTCAGTCTCTGTCAGTGTCTGTTTTCCTCTCCCCTTGACTCTCCCTGTGCTGAAGCTTGAAGAGTCCAGGCCACTTTGGTTTTTTGTCCCATGTGTCCTCATGCATGGATTCAGATTCAGTATTTTGGCAGAACGCTTCAGAAGTCTCTTTGTCCCTCCGGGTGCATCACTTCAGGAGCACAGGTGTCGGTTTTTAGGCAGGATCTTTAAGCCGGACGACACAGGGGCCTTCACGGTGGAGGAGGGACTCCGACCCTGTGCGAGGTCTGGGCCCCCTGGCAGACCCGAGGTGCAGACTCCTCCAGGGAGGCGGGAGAGGGTAGGAGGAGGGGTCAGTGCAGGGTCCAGGGTTCCTGGCTCGCTTAGGGTGTGGATGAAATGGGCTGCGCGGATCTGCCACCCCCTGAACCCTCCTCCCCAGATCTGGGCTTCAAGGACCTCACGCTGCAGCCGCGGGGCCCCCTGGAGCTGGCCCCCCCGAAGCCCGGGGCGCCGCAGGAGCCAGGGCCAGGGCAGCCGGCCGCCGCGCCCGAGCCCCCGCCGGTAAGCTGCCGCCGCGCGCTCCCCGCCCCCGCTGCCCCGCGCGCGCGCGCGCGCGCTCACGGCCGCTCTGCCCCCAGGTGGGCTGGCAGTGCCCCGGCTGCACCTTCATCAACAAGCCCACGCGGCCCGGCTGCGAGATGTGCTGCCGCGCGCGGCCCGAGGCCTACCAGGTGCCCGCCTCGTACCAGCCCGACGAGGAGGAGCGCGCGCGCCTGGCCGGCGAGGAGGAGGCGCTGCGCCAGTACCAGCAGGTGGGCGCGGAAGTCCCCGGCCAGACACCTGCACACTGGACGGGGGAGGCGTAGGCCAGGAAGGGAGGCACCTCCGCATTGCCGCTCCTCTCCCGTTGCTGCCTTGCCCCTCATGACCACACCACTGGCCGTGACCTTGTACTTGACTGTGACCCGCTCTGTCCTGGAGGTCATCCTGTCGCTGAGACCCTGCTCCCTGGCTGTGACCATATGTCCTGCCCCAACGTGGGCTGTGGCTCCGCCCCTAGCTTTGACATACACAGCAAAATTTTGCACACAAGTGTTCTGGCTGTGACTCCAACACCCAAGCTGTGGTCCTGACCACATCCCCATCTGCCACCCCTCATCTGCCTGTGACCTGGCTCCTGCTCCACTCAGCCATGACCTCACCCTGGACCCTACTACTCCTGACCCCCATCCCTCTGCACCTGTGGCCCACCCTGACTTCCTATGACCCTGGACCTGGCCCCCCCCTCCCCCGCTCCCTGGGGGGTTAACCCTGTCCTCTGCCCCGCCCCATCCCATAGCCCCACCCCCTATCAATGACTCACACTAGTTACACAGATACCTGACCCCGAGTGTTCCCCCATTCTGATCAGATGCCCTCCATGCCACACCTGTATTCCCCTGGGACCCAGTGCTGTCCTTGCCCCACCCAGACCATGACCTCACTCCTGGTCTCATCTACAGTCTTGGCCGGGACCCTGTCCTCTGTACCCTAGCTTTATAACCCCCCACCCCCCATACCCCTGACCTCCTGTGTGACCTTGGCCTGCCTCCGCCCATGCCCCCTGGCCCCCGGGATAACCCTGCTACCCCAGTCTCCTGGATCAGACCCTGGCCCTCTGACTTTCCCTGCCGCCGTCGCTCCCTCGCCTGGCTGGAACCCCGTTGCAGGCCCCACTCGGCCCTGCCTGGCCCGCCCCCTGCCCCTGGCTTCCGGCCTGGCTCCCTGGCCACCCCACCCCGACCCGGGATCCTGAGTCCCCCAGCTTCGCCCGCCCCCTTCCTGGTCTGACCCACCCCGCGGCCCCGCCCCGTGTGCCCAGCGGAAGCAGCAGCAGCAGGAGGGGAACTACCTGCAGCACGTGCAGCTGGATCAGCGGAGCCTGGTGCTGAACACCGAGCCCACCGAGTGCCCCGTGTGCTACTCGGTGCTGGCGCCCGGCGAGGCCGTGGTGCTGCGGGAGTGTCTGCACACCTTCTGCAGGTGCGGCCCCCGCCCCCGCGGCGTGGCTCTAGGGCTCTACCACCAGGTCAGAGGGCTGGAAGGGGGTGGGCCTGTGCTCTTCCATCTTAGTGGACGCCCGAGGAACTTGCGAGGTAGGCGCTCTGTCCCGGTTTTGCAGAGGAGGAATGAGAGGCACATAGAGGCCAGCACCTTGCTCAAGACCACACAGCTCAGGCGTTCTGGCTGTAGAGGCTACGCCCTTCACCGCAACTGGCCCAGGCCGTCGCCCTGGCAGCCTATGCCACCCCGGCCTGCGCCTCGGCGGGGCGGTCTTCCCTCTCTGAGGCTCCTCTGCTGGCCCGTTGGCCCCTGGGCTGTGGAGAGCAGGGCCTCCTCCACAGCAGCAGCGGCAGCCGTGGGGTCTGTGCTGGGCCTGGGGTTCCAGAAGTGGACAAAAGGGCTCAGTGCCTGCTTTCTGCAGCTTACAGCCAGTGGGGAGGCAGAGTAATCAAGTACTCACTGATCTAATTGTAAATTGTGTCAAATGCTAATACCAGTGGCTTTAAGGCAACAGGGGCCCTGGTCCCAGAGGGGTCAGGGAAGCCTGTAGGTGGGTGGCAGTTGAGCAGAGACCAGAGGGTCTGGTGTGGGTGTGTGCCTGGCCTGTTTGTGGCAGCAGAGGGTCAGGGTGACCAGAGCAGAGGGTGGACAGAGAGGGGTTAGGGAGGGCGAGGCACCGGGGCTCTTGGGAGCTGCACTGAGGGGTCGGGTTTGCATTTCGTGGGACAGGCAGGGATGGGAGGCTGCTGGGGAGGATGCGGCCACTGTGTGGAGAGTACGCTCTAGGGGCGAGGAATGAGGAGGCCCCTGCAGTCCTCCAGGCGAGGGGTGTCAGAGACCCGGACCCGAGCAGTGGGGCGGCAGTGGGGTGGACAGAAGTGGAGGCCATGGTGATGGGTTGGCAGGAGGGACAGGGAGGAGGGAGGTATTGAGGAGAAGCCCACCTGGGGTCAGACGTCGCCATGGGAGGGGTGGAGTCCTGGGGGATGGGGCCCAGATGATGCTAACTTCCACCCACCCCCTCCCCCAGGGAGTGTCTGCAGGGCACCATCCTCAACAGCCAGGAGGCTGAGGTCGCCTGCCCCTTCATTGACAACACCTACTCGTGCTCGGGCAAGCTGCTGGAGAGGGAGATCCGGGCGGTAAGGGCCAGGGGCAGGCACACCCTGAGCTGGCCGTGGGGACTGGCTCAGAGAGCCCGTCTCAGACAGGAGACACTAGAGAGCTCTCCCTCCTTATGTGGAATGCTTGGGCCCAAGCAGGAACAGAGCGGGAACTGGAGGAAGCAGCTAGTAAAGAAACCACCTCTACGAAGGGAAGACAGCAGAGGGGTTAAGAGTAGGAGAACTCTGGGCCCAGATGGCCTGGGTGACCTCAAGCCAGAGACTCAGGCTCTCTGTGCCTTGGTTTCTCTTCTTGGTCAGTTAGGGTTGAAGTTAGAGTTGGTTTCTATTTCCAGGGTCGTGAAGATGACAGTAGAGGATCTGTGTAAAGAACTTAGAGTAGTGCCCGACACACGGTAAGCCCTTGTGTCAGTTAGCTTTTGCTGTGTAACAGGTCACTCCAGACTTAGTAGCTTGAAACAGTCACTATTTATTTAGCTCATGAATCTGCCAGTCAGTCCTTTGAGTCGTTTGAGCTGAGCTGAGCCGGATGATTGTTCTGGTCCACACTGGGCCTGGCTGATCTCGTCTGGGCTTCGCTGGTGGCTCAGCCGTCGTGGACTCGTTTATCTGCCACAGCTGGGGTGATTGGGCCTCTCTCCACTTTGGTCTCTCGTCCACCAGCAGGCTGGCCAGGGCCTGCGCACGTGGTGGGGGTCTCAAGGGTCCAGAGCAGCCAGAGGGGAGCCCCAGCGCAAGAGTGCTTTCCCATCTCGTGCTTTTCTCACTTGCTGTTGTCCCATTGGCCAAAGCGGGTCATATGCTCAAGCCCAGAGTCCGTGTGGGGAGGGGACCACCCAAGGGTATGGCATCAGGGAGACATGAATAAATCCAGCAGTCTGTCACAGTGCTGTGACGTCTGCATGTGTGCGTTTGCTGTTGTTACTATTATTAATGTTGTTGTTATCAAGTCTCTCCCTGGCTGCTGTTGATCTTGAGCAAGTCCTCTCCCTTCTCTGGGCCTCTGTTTCCCCACCTGTAAAGTGGACTGCCGGGCCTGATTCGTGGTGTTTAAACTGCTGGGGAATGGCCTTCCCAGAATTGGGCATCGGGCAGACCGCCCCAGGCCCGTACACAGAGCCCTGGTCCTCCCCGTCCCTCCTGCCTCTCTCCCGTGACCGGCTTCTCCTGAGAACGCCCCTGACTTCACTGAGTGTTTCCTGGAGCCCAGAGGGTTCTGCCTTAGGGGAGACAGAAGAGGCGGACGGGCCTGGACCCCGTCACCCCCACCCCTGCACCGAGAGCAGCCTGCATTTACCTGTTGTCTGAGGGGCATCTGAGAAGGGGGGCTCCGGGTGGTCGCCAAGGCCTCCTTGCTCAGGCCTGGAGAGGCCCCAAGACAAGGATCATTCCTTATGGCCCGGCACCCACAGCCATTGCCCAGAGGTTTTCCCTGTGGGGTCCACCCGTGCCAAGGGGCATTGTGGTGGGGCCAGAGTTCATGCCAAGGGGCTGCAGGCCCATGCTTTCCTAGAGGCCCTGGGAGTTGACCTGAGCTCAGAGTGACCTCAGAACGGTCAAGTGTAGCAGAGGAAAGGGCAGGGAGCAGCAGAGTAATGCACTGGAGGTTGTTTTTACCAGAGCAGAAATCAAAGAGAAAAATCACCCATCACCCCCATCCCAGCAAATCCCCAATTGCACTTTCCCGTTTCCTTTGGTGTCTCTGGGTGGATGTGATTTTTTTCTGTTTTAAATCAGCCCTATTAAGGTGTACTTTGCACACGGTAAAGTGCACCCATTGTATGTGTGCAGTTGGATGAGTTTGGACAAATGTAACTAATGTAACTGCCACCTAATCAAGATACAGAACAGAGGCATGATTCCTCCCTCATTGTAACCAGCATAGATGTAATAACTTTTGCTATTTTGCTACAAAATCTTTCTAAAGATTATTATAAATCTCTATGTCATAAATCCTATTCATCCCTCTTATTAATCCGGTTTCTCAGTTTGCAAAGAACGCTTCAAGGAACATCTCTTCCTTCTTATATATTATTTTCTTAGGATAAACTTGTAGAAGTGGAGTAAGTCCCAAAGAGTCAGAAAGGTTTGGGACGGGTGAAACAGTGTTGCCACACCGCTAACGCAGAGTGCACCGTGCCAGGGTACTAGTTCAACCACATCCGCGCCAGCATTGCTGGTTATTGTGTTTGTCCCTTTTTTCTTTCTTTTTTTTATCATGGGAAGGTACACCTAACACCTTACCATTTTTAAGCATACGCTTCTGTGGCATTAAGCACATTCACATTGTTGTGCAGCCGTCACCATCATCCATCTCCAGAACTTTTATCCAGTTTTGAGTGAAGCTTTTAAACACTGAGGGTGACGTGAAGAAAAGCGCATAGGGTTGGACTTGATGGGTTGGGGCTTCCTGGAGGGTGTTTGGTGGCGGGAGGGCCACATAGCAGGTGTTCCGAACCCTGAGCGCCAGGGTGCGGTCTGTTGGCAGCTGCTGAGCCCTGAGGATTACCAGCGATTTCTGGACCTGGGCGTCTCCATCGCTGAGAACCGCAGTGCCTTCAGCTACCACTGCAAGACCCCCGACTGCAAGGGCTGGTGCTTCTTTGAGGATGATGTCAACGAGTTTGAGTGCCCCGTGTGCAAGCAAGTCAACTGCCTGCTCTGCAAGGTGGGGAGGGGACCCACACTGTCTAGTGCCCCTAGTCCTGCCAGGAGCTCACTGCCGTGCAGCTGTGATGCTGGCTTGGTTAGAGCTGCATGTCAGTGACAGGGCCTGGCCTGGGCCCTAAACTGAGCCTCAGCCTGGGACCAAGCCCTGACCCTAGACTGAGCCCCAACCCTGAGTCCCAGACCTGGCACCAGATGGAACCTCAGCCTCGACTGAGCCCTGGCCCACTACTAGTACTAACCCTGGCCTCCGACTGAGCCCTGATCCCAGTCACAGACCAGCCCCAACCCTGGCCCCAGACGGAGTCTCCAGCCCTGTCCTGAACTGAGCCCTGCCCTCATCATCTCAGTGGTTGACCACTAAAGAGACTGGTCGCAGCCTGAGCAGCTCAGTCTGCAGCATTGGGCCCACACCCGCAACACAAGCTAGCCAGGGACGAGGGGCTGCAGCCTAGAGGGGAGACTGTAGGGTTTTCTCTGCCCATCGGGACTTAAAATAATTACATATGTGTTGTTATTATCATATGTGGCGATCCTGGCTTCACCCCCTGGTCTCGGTGTCCTCTTCTGTAAGATGGGTGTGTGGTTTACAAAGCAAGGCCCTGTCCGTGACGTTTAGAGGCCTTAAGTGCTTGTGTGGATGCCTGCTCTGCCCCCCAGCTCTCAGCTTTTTAACGCCCTGGGGAACCCCTCACCTCGCGGCCCTCACCCCACTGCAGGCCATCCATAAGGATATGAACTGCAAGGAGTACCAGGATGACCTGGCCCTGCGGGCTCAGGATGATGTGGCTGCCCGGCAGACAACAGAGATGCTAAGGGTGAGGCTGGGTCAGAGCCGAGGTCCTGGGGATTTGAGTTCTGGGAGCTGTTGGGGCAGGGGCTTCTCGGAAAGGACTGTTGTTCATACAGTCCTGGAGGCTCTGACCTCCTGGTTGTCACCCCATCCAGAGATGGGATTTTGGATGAGTGGTCAGATGGGAGCAGCAGGAAGGGCGTCTGGGTGGACAGAGGAAGCAGCAGAAAGAGAGGAGACGAGGCTGGACACAGCCCGGCCTGGGCGGGGCAGCGGAGGAGAATGACTCCACAACTCCAGAGGGGAGACAGTTTCCCTCCGCGGTGGGGAGGGGGGCCCGGGAGCGGGGCTGGCCACGCAGCTGCCCCAGCCTGGCCCCAAGGTCAGCCCCTGCTCTGCTCCAGTTGATGCTGCAGCAGGGCGAGGCCATGCACTGCCCACAGTGCCAGATCGTGGTGCAGAAGAAGGATGGCTGCGACTGGATCCGCTGCACGGTCTGCCACACCGAGATCTGCTGGGTCACCAAGGGCCCACGCTGGGGCCCCCGGGTGAGTCTTCCGGGAGTCATATGGGGGCTCCCTCGTGGGCCTTGCCTGAGAGAGGGATTGGAGAGCTGTAGCCCCTGGGGCAAACCCAACCTGCCTGTATTGGTACAGCTTGTGAGGGAAGAATGGTGTTACATTTTAAATGGTTGGGAAGGATCAAAAGAAGATGATTTCATGACGTGAAAATTATACGGAATCCAAATTTCGGTGTCCATAAGTAAAGCCTTATGGGAGCGCAGCCAGGCTCACTCAGTTCCACATGGTCCAGGGCTGCTTTTGCGCTACAAAGGCAGAGCCCTGTGGCCCACAAAGCCTGCAAGGTCTGGCTCTTTACAGAAGCAGGTGGCCACTCCGACCCTAGAGAACAGCGATTAAGGGTTCAGTCTGAAGCCAGAGCTGGAGTGGCTGGGTGATGAGGCGGTCACTCCCTTCTCTGAGCCTCGGTTCCTTCATCTGTAAAATGGAGATGACAGCAGGGCCTATCTCAGGCTTGCCGTCAGAATCAAATGAAAAAACGCAAGAGAAGCGCCTAGTAGGGTGCTTGTCACATGTGAGCCCTCCGTGTGTGGCAGCTGTCATCTTTCGGGGTGTGTTCCTGGAATTAGGGTCTCCTTGTTAAAACGGATGGAGGCAGAGAGAGCTGCCCTTTTTTCTGCTGCCAGTGTGCTGACCTCCCAGGATATGCAAAGACCCATCAGATCCTTTCCTTGCCCAGGGTCCAGGGGTGGGCAGACTGAGACCACGTAATGGGGCTGCTGTGGGAGCCCAGAAAGGCCCTAATGGCTGCCTGTCAGGTCACTGAGGCTGAGAAGGCCATTCTCAGCAGGGGGACCTGTGTGAGCAAAGCCCACAGTGGCAGTGTGCAGAGGGAGTAGCGCAGGGGGGCATGGTCTTCACTGCCCTGACCTCCTCTTCTCTCCCCCATCCTCTAGGGCCCAGGAGACACCAGTGGGGGCTGCCGCTGCCGGGTGAATGGGGTCCCTTGCCATCCCAGCTGTCAGAACTGCCACTGAGCTGAGGATGGCCCGGTCCCCACGCTGATCCAGCACCACATTCGCAAGCTGCTGTGGGACAGGGCAGGTGCTTTGGCTCTGATTTACGGCCTGGGAGATGCTTCTGTGTTTGGTGGAGACGGGCCCTGGAGAGGCCAAGGCCCCTGATATGCGTGGACAGGTGTTTGCTGTGGCTGTGGCGGGGCCCCACCTGAGCTGGCTGTTGTCCGGGGCTGCGTCTGCCCCAGTGCATTTGCCCTTCCCCTGGGGCTTGCTGGCTAGACCCCGCATCTTTTCTCTCTGGCACCCACTTCTGCCCGAGCCAGCCTTAAGCACAGCCCTGGCCAGAGACCTTCCTGAATGGAGCCTCGGAGAGCCCCGCGAGTCCACACTCTGCCCGTCCATCGCTGCCGCCTGCTGACCGCTGCGCTCACAGCCTCCCACTTCCTGTCGGCTTCCTGGGGGTGACTTTCCTTTGCCTTTGCTGTTGGAGGCCTGGGGTCTCTGAGAATTGCTGCTAATCGTGTTCAGAGCCAGGAGACCCGGCCGTTTCTAAAGCACAGTCCGTCAGGTGCGGCTTCCGCGTCCCCCTTTGCCGCCAGTGTAAGCTGATTAAAATGTTTTTCCAGGAAGGGCTGAGTGTGATGACCTGAGAGGGAGTGACAGGGCCATGGGCTGGGACTCTGCACACAGGCAGGATCCCACGCTCTCCAGGAATTGCAGCAGGAAGTTGATGTATTGCCTGCTGCCACTGGTGGAACGAGGGTGTGACTGAGCACCAGGATCCTTGCACCAGACTTGGCACCCCTGCGCCCAGTTTGAGGGGCGGGATGCTCTTGGATTAACATTGACCCGAACAGGTGGAGTCTGCAGTGTGTCACAAAGTAGGGTCTGTAGATCAGGGTGGGCTTCAGGGGGAGGGAGGGGCCAAGGCCACAGCTATAGGCTGGCGGCTCCCTTCTGGCTTCTCAGTGGCCATCCTGGTGGAGGAAGAGGCATTTCAGGAACAGGTGAAGCTGCCACAGGTGAGGGGTGAGGCTGTCCATCCTAATTTCAACACCTCAGGCAAGACGGCACAGTATCGGTCCAGCAGTATTTGTTAGTCCCTGCTCTGTGCTGGTCAGAGGTTAATAAAACACGGTTCTGGGTGTTTATCCTGTAAGTTTTTACTGCATTGTCTGACCCACCCCCGTTCCCCTGTTGAGATGTGGTATTTGATGGCCAACACGTCTGAGCCCCGATGTGGATCATCATTACGACAGGTGGAGGGAGTGTCTGCTGTTCAAGGGCCCGGGCTTCAGGCTCCAGAAGTTGGGGCCTCTGGTTTTGCAGGGGAAGGACTTGTTCTAGCCCCTGGAAAGGCACTGCCACCCTGCCCTTGGATACCAAGACTCAAGAGAGTTGAGCCCAGACACTGAGAGCAGAGCTATGAGAGAACACAAGTGCCTTTCTGCTCTGCCAGCATTGGCTCATGGCAGCTGTCACAGCTGATGCAGGGCACGCTCGGCAGCCTCCCTGAAGGGGCCAGGCAGAACCAGACTGGAGGAAACAGAACAAGCCGAGGAGAGCTGGGCTGAGGAGAGTGTGATGGCACCCAGATCTGGCCAGAAGGCTTGCTTTGACCAGCTCCTCCCGCCTCCCTGTCCTGCCAGGGCCCATCTTCGTGTCCCTCAGGAGCCTGGGCACAGGAGGAAAGCAGAGACCATTCTCTTGGTGCAGAAGGTGTAAACTGGTAAGCCACAGGCTGTAACCAGTTCACCCAAAACTGTTTTAGAAATTTGAATTTGTTGCCAGTACTTTTAAATTGACAGACACTAGATTAAAATTAAGATGCCCAGCTTCTCTTGAAAAAGTCGAGGTTGGGTGATCCTGGGTCCTTGTTTCCACGTGGTAGGAATGGTTGAGTCACGTGATTGATGCTGGGTCTTCACAAGGGTTTAGGCTCTCTAGTCATCACAGTCCTTGTCACCCTCAGTACTCACACTGAGGCCTTTCCAGTGCCCTTGCACCGTTCTTTTCCTGATGAGTATTAAGAGGTATTAATGAAGTTTTTTTTTTTAAAGATTGGCCCTGAGCTAACATCTGTTGCCAATCTTTCTTTTCTTCTCCTTCTCCCCAAAGCCCCCCAGTACATAGTTGTATATTCTAGTCATAGGTCCTTCTTGCTCTTCTGTGTGGGATCCTGCCTAAGCATGGCTTGATGAGTGGTGCTATGTCCACGCCCAAGATCCAAACCTGCGAAACCCTGGGCCGCCAAAGCAGAGTGTGTGAACTTAGCCACTCGGCCACGGGGCCAGCCCCTAATGAGGTATTTCTTTACCCATGGCTGTATCAAAAGAGAGGACAAGGCAGGCCAAGGGGGCTGCGTCGGCTGCATCTTTCGCTGGGCCCACTCCTCTCCGCCAGCCTGGGCAGAGTCTGAGTCTGCAGCAGCCAAGGAGAAGGTCAGGAGCACAAATGAAGGCGGGACTGTCCTGTGTGCCGACCTCTAGCACCACAGTGAATGCACCAGCCGGCAGGGGAGGATCTAAGAGGGCAGGCTCACAAGTGCTCCCTATTGCAGAGTTGAGGGGAGGGGCCTCACCACCTAAGGGTCACCGCATGGCACGCCCCAGACCTTGAGAGCCCGGCACCAGCTCTTCAGGACAGACTTGAAACTCAACCGCATGGGCTTTGGACTCAAACCACCCACCTGAGGAAGCAGCAGGAAGTCCCAAATGTACTTTGGTGACACAGTCTTGCTCCCCCGGAGCAGGGGAAGGCGAGCGGAAGCCCACTGCTCAGATAGAGAGCAGCTGTGGCTGGTGTGGGCTGGAGGTGGAGGACGGGTCCCAGAGCCCGGCCAGAGATGACACTGTCTTCCTGTAGTGTCTGGGCTGCCGTGAAAGCCACTCACTGAAAAAGCAGGAAGCTGGAGGCAAGCCCACACCCTGCCAGCTCACAAAGGCTGCTGGGCCAGTTCCACCCATACGTCAGCCTGGAGAAAAGACTCCTAGCAAGTAGAGGGCCTTTGTGAGGACAGGGAAAAAAGGCGGTGGGAGCCCGCAGCGAAAACACAGAGGGGACAGCAGGGCAGAGGAAAGAAGCGAAAGCCAGGCCTCATCATCTCTGGGTTGGATTTGGCGGAAGCGTCTGGCCTATTCTTCCTTTCAGTCACCGCTAATCCCGGGATGAGCATGGGGGGCCCAAGTGCGGGGCATCTTCACAAACGTCACTTCATTAAACCATCCACATGGGATGGGACTGTCCCTATTTTACTGATGTTGACAGTGAGTCTCAAAGACGTTGAGACTTGCACACAGCCAGGAATAACACACTTGCCATCATGCCACCAAGGATTCTCCCTCCAAACCCAGTCTTGGTCACGGCCCATCCTCCCTGGCAAATCACCTAGAGAGAGAGTCCCAATTCCCTCCCACAGTGCTCAAAGCTGTCCCTGGTTGGAACCCGAGTGCCCTTCCACTGACCTTGGACACTCAATCTCTCTACAAAACACCCACACTTTTTACTCAGCCGTTATTTTTACACTGTTCTTCCCTCAGCCTTCCCTGTTGTGTGGCACTTTCTGACAGCATTTCTACAACTCCAGCTGAGTGTCCAACAAGTCTGTTCAATTATGACGCTAGCTACCTGGAGTCGGCACTGGATCCTACAAGTGGAAGGCTCAGTCTCAGACTGCCCGCTTGCACGTCCAGCCACAATTAGGGTACCCAGGGACCCACCCCTCTGCCTGACCAGCTAGAAATTCGGGGGTTTCCACAACTCCACTCAGGCTCAATAATTTGCTAGAAGGGCTCATATAACTCAGGAAAACACTTTACTTACGTTTACTGATTTATTATTATAAAGGCTATACCACAGGAGCAGCCAAATGGCAGAGCTGAGCAGGGCAGGGGACGGGGCGTGCAGAGCTCCCAAAGTGAGTCATCCTCCCAGCACCTGCTCTGTTCACCAACCCAGAAGCGCTCCATCTCTGAATCAAGTTCCTGCAGAGCTCCGTTCTCCAGCCTCTCCACCCGGGTGGGGTTCAAAGTTCCCTTGCTCGAATCACTTGGTCCATCTGGTGACCAGTCCCATCCTGAGGCTCTCTCGGGGCCCCTCATTAGCATAAACTCAGGTGGGAGCAAAAGGGAATCATGAACAACAAAAGGCACTCCTATCACTCAGGAAATTCCAAGGGTTTTAGGAGAACTTGGGACACAAACCAAATATTTCTTATCACACACACCCTTCCTTCAATTTTCCAGTTATCAAAATTCTGCTCTTTATGTTCAACCATCAACTTCTATGACAAATTGTTCCTTGAATGCAACTCTCTGGTGTGAGCTCCCCGAGGCAGGGCAGTGTCCTGGTTGGCCCTGTGTACTCCATGAGTCAGATCAAAGGGTGGCATGGGCAGCTGGCCTATGGTGTGGGACAGGGTCAAGGAGCAGGTGGGTGATGCCAGCTCAGCCTTGGCCCCTCTGACATCTCCCCTCTGGGCCAGGGAAACATGAATAAACATCCCCAACAACATGGATTCTTGCCTCCGTGATTGGCACACCCTCAGGGTGGAGGCACTTGGCACTGCTCTGGGCTCCCACGACCCAACAGCTGGGCATGTTGAGAGGATGTTGGAAGAGCTTACTTAGCAAGAACAGCTCTCAACAGCTCCTTTGTGGATGGAAATTACACGTGGAAGCAAACTTGCTTTCACATCAGGCTCTGGTTGGGTTCCAAAACTGAACATCAGCCTTTAGAGCTGAAGGCACCCCCAGAACAGTGTGTAGAAATAGTCAAGATCACCCCAATCTAATGTCCCACACCACTCATGCTGCTGAACTGTGACCTGTGGCCCTGGGCAGCAGCTGGACTGTGTAGGTCATACTTGCAGGTGAAATAGAAGCAGGACTGCAGGTATTGCCCAAGCTCGCCAGCAAGTCGAGGCCAACCAGGAGTCCACCGACCACGGCACAGTCCCAGGCAGAGGGGGGAGGCACGGGAGCATCGAGGCCAGATGCCTGAGACCAGAGTCCACTCCCAACGAGAAGTGCATAAGGATGGAATGCCAGAAGAGGTTAGTAACCACAATAGGCTATTTATTTCATACAGGGTTCTGTACAAAATATTTACACATACTCTTTACAGAATAGTAAACCATCTAAAGGTAAAAAGATAATGCTTGCTTCTCATTGGCAGGGAGAATCCTGATGTCAGCAAAACTGTAAAACAAATGAACTTTCTCCTTCCTAGGCCACAACAGAAGCAAATGCTACTTGCTCCCTGGGATCCCAAAAGCTGTGGCTCTGGGACCCTGACAACGTGCACCTGCTTGCCCCTCCCCATCAGTTCCTTGAGTGTTTACAGACAGGCCCGAGTGCTTGCAGCAGGAGGGGCCGATTCTGCCCCACTGTACAGATGACCAGAGGACAAACTTGCTGTGGGACACGACTGGGAATATCTGTCACAGCATCCCCTCTGGGTCCTGGAAGAACTGCCTCTGTCTTGATGAATCCACCACTTTCTAGGTTACTCCACCCACATCACACTCACCCCAGGTGGGACTCCCCATATGGAGAATCACACATCATTTTGAGCTTTTTTTGGTTTTAAAGTGCTTAGTGTAACTCAGTGTAGTCTCCTGTGCTAACTGCTCCGGGCTTGCTGGCTGCCTGCGAGCTCAATGCCCTCCACTCTGCACACAGCGCGCCTGTGGGGAGGACCTGGATGTCTGGGTATGGTGGGGGGTAGAGTGCTTCTGGCATGTTCACTTTAAGAAAACACCTGCCAAGAGAGAACGGTGCCCGAGAGAGACCTGGAAAAGCAAAGTACATGGCTGCTTCATACTATACACCCTAATTCTTTAAAGCAGCAAAAGGCACTTTTTTTTCAAGCCAGAGTTAATTTAAAACAAACCCGGCCTTGCTTACAGGAAAAGCAGCCCCAGAAGGAGTGGCTGAGCCGCCTTGGCCCCGAGGCCTGCAGAGCCCTCAGGAAGCAGGGGGCTGTCCCAGGCTCCTCCCACTCTCTCCAGGCTGCAGTCTGTTCCTTTCTGGTGCTGACAAGTTTCCAATGACGTTTCCAACCAGGAAGGAGAGACCAGCAATTGAGGAGATAAACCAAACCAAAAAAGCGAAGCCAGGGTAGTGAGTGGGGGCCTGTTTGGGAGTGGAAGGAGGATGTAAGGACAACAGGAAGAAGGGAAGCTGGACAAGTGGGCACCGTGGAAGTGTGGGGTTGTTTACGAAGAGCAACTCTGGCTAAGTGAAATGTTAAATAATGGAGTGGAAAGGGAACTTCAGGGTCTTAGAACCTCATCCTTCTGATGAGAACTATTTTTTTTCCATGAAGGAACTATTATTTTTAAAGTGAGGTTACTTTACCTGTTGGGCGTATGTAATTCTAAAAATAGTAATAAAAGTGTCTTTTATAAGCAACGTTGTGTGGCTTGTGGAAGGGAACAGGGAACAGAAAAAGGGCAGGCAAAACCAGTCTTTGGGCCCTAAAACTTAACGTTCCTTCCCATCTGACTGGAAATGCCCCAGTGACTTCTAGGCTGAAAATAGGTAGGATCTACCTAGTAACCTAGTTCACATCTGTCTCTCTGCCTTCTGACCAACTAAGGGAGCTGCTCCTAAGAGGGGCAATCCTGTTCCTGGGCTTGCGGCCTTTGCCCCCGCGACTTCACGCCAAGGTCCCACTTCTTTAGCAGCAGCTCCCTCCTTCTTTGTCTGGATGCAGCAGACAGAACAGGAGGAGGCGCGAGGAGGGCATTCAGTGGTCCAGCTTACTTAGTACTCGGTAGCCAAGAGGTTCCCCAGTAACCAGGCCCAGTGGGTCCCAAAAGCAGCTGGGAGCTAAAGAAATCCATTTCCTCCAACACAAGAGGAGGCAGCGGAGAGCCCACTCAGGAGCCCACTGTGAGGGAGGGGAGAGTTCTGTGCCCAGGCACCCAGGTGCCCGGTGTCAGGCAGGCTCTGCTACTGGCCTCTGAAGCAAAGGCAAACCATAGACGGGGCAGGGGGGGATGGCAGGAATAGAAAACCCTTGACAGAAACCCTTTTAATAAAGGAAATTCCACCCTCCCAACCCTTCCACGGAAGGTGAGACCTTAAAGTAACATAGGAGGAAGGGTCCTCTCTGGCATTCACGGAAACAGCTGCAGTTGAAACTTTGGGGCCCACTCCAAGGCACTTTTCACCACAGCCAGAGCGGCCGCTCCAAGTGCCACCGTCAGCCCCATCACTGCCAGTTTCACAAAGCGGTTGGTCCTTGGTTTGGTCAGGACATCTTTTGTTCGATCCTCAGGCCGTAGAAGTCCCCGAAACCGCTGCCGCAGCACCATATCAGGCCTCTGCTGGGCTGACACCAGCTCAAAGTCTTTGAAGGTAGAGGCTGCCGTTCTGCAGAGGGGAAGGAGACAGAGAGGAGATGGTATGAAAGAAGGAGAGAAAAATAGACAAACTAGATGAAATGGGCTGCGGGCAGAGCCATCCATCGCTCAGAAAACTCTTCTTGATAACGACGCATCAAGTCTCCAGTGGGGATTCCACTGGCATAAGCTTAGGTCTCTGGAAACATCTCCCCAGCCCTGTCCCCACCGGACACAACCTTCCATCACTTCTGCTCACTAGCTAAGACCCCTGCTCGACGAGTGCCTTGGCCTCACTCACTTCTCGGCTTGCTGATGGGCAGCTGCCTTCCGAGCAAGTTCAGACGGGGGAAACTGAACAAAGAGGTCTCCAGCTCTGCTGATCAGTGTCTCATAGGGCAGGTCCTGAGGGATCTGGGACAACAGGTGGTGGACCGAGGCCATGTCACAGTCACAGTCCAGGACTTCCTGCTCTCGATACAACACGATCTGTGGGGAGCAAGGCCTTGCATCAGAGACCAGAACATACAGGGCCTTGGCCACTTGCACTTCATTCTCCTTACAGATAAATTTAAACTGGGAACAGACAGAGTTCACCCTAAATGTCTGGCAAACTCCTGTATCCATGGAGGAAGTAATATTGTACATATCTGAGTGCTTTTCCTACTGGGCTGGCCTTCCTCTTAGTGGCAAACTTCCAGCCCGTCATGTGAAAGGCTGACCAATTGAATGGAGGAGATTCTTTCAGGAAGAAAAGGGGAAGGATCACTGGAGATTCCTGGAGCTCCAGCACAGAAGAAACAGCTCAAAACAGCGGAAAGAACAGTCTTGCCTCCTTTACAGAGTAACGAAGATCGCCTGTGAAGCCCCACCTCCGCCCCAGGTGAATCGGGCCCTTCTAATAACTGGACCCCCACCCCCAGAAATTTCTTTTTTTTTTTGTAATCTCAATTTTGTATTGTAATACCACACCTTTTCTTTTCTTAAACCCGGAGTTGGCAGTTTGTGCTAGTTCCAGGAGATGTCAATAGGAACACATAATTCACAATGCACGTGAGAATTGTAAATGTTCAGAAGACTCACAAAGTAAACAAATCTGTTTAACTTTGTTTAACCAGCATGTCCCAAACTTATTTTCATACGAAATATTTTTCCCCCACAACTCTCTCATTAACAGTGCAGAGAACAGTGTCCAGGGACATCAGCCTGGGAAATGCCATGTTTTGCATCTTTCCACAATCACCAGGTTTGCCTTTAGGGAAAATGATCTGGCTGGAACGAACGATGGTGAGCCTAGTCGCTGGCTCCTGGCCTGTACCTACCACAGCTGCAAAGTAAATGGGCATCAGCGGGTGGCAGGCCAGGAAGAAGTCGTACAACCGCACAACATGCCTGAAGTCAGACAGGACGTGCCCAAACCAGGTGATGAGCCAGCTGAGAGCAAAGATGGTCCCCACCTCGGCACTAGGAGCAAGGAAATCCAGATGTTAGGTTCCCTGCCGAGTCATCCCTTCCTTCTCTCTGGGCCTTCTCTGTCATCAGTGCTGTGAGAAGGAAGCACTTGGGAAATATGCTTTCTGGAAAATTCAGTCACCTAGGAATTCAGCATCTTCTTAGAAAATACCAAGTCCTTAAAATGTACCCACCATTGTGACAGTAATACCACGCTAGGGCCTTGGTTGCCTCATCTCACTGGATGCTCTCCTAACGACCAACAAATGTCAATTACAGGAACAAGAAGAAGCTGTTTCCACAGAACTAGCCCACGATTTTCCTTCTGAGAAAGTCACACCTCTTTTGGGTGCACAGGCACACATTCTCAGGCTTGAAAACATAGCCACATTAAATTTTCAGTGAACGTGAGATGACTGAAACACCTTAAGACATAGCCATTATTTTTTAAAAAAGAGACAGAGAGAGAGAAGCATCAGCCAAGGACACATTTCCAGCTAAAGAGAAGAGAAAAAAAAAAATTATATGAAAGAAATATTTCTTCTTCTTGGTACTTGGTGAATAAAACAACCCACAGATGGCCCTGTCTTTCTCGCCTCTGGATCCTACACAACTTTGTAACTCTCTTGTGGCAAGAACCTTGAAGTCTACCTTGGGACACTTACCTTGTCCACCTCTCCCCACTAAATGTAAACTCCTTAAGAGCATGGGCTGTGACATCTCTTATATCCCCAAAGACCACAGCACCCAAAAAGTGCTCCAAGGCTGTGTACAGAACTGCATTATCCAGATCGCTGGTAACTGGAAAGGACAACTCGGAAGAACTTAACACTAATCAACATAAGACGATGACGCAACTGAGCTAGACCTGTGAGGAAGAAACGAAGGCCAGGAGAAGGCTCAAGGGAGGTGTGAGTGTGTGCACGCAGACACATATGTACCTCTGCATGAAGTCATGGAGTTCTGGATTCACCTGGTCAATGATGGGCATCAGATAGTTTAATATATGCTTGGTGTTGTCCATTGTTGGATCCATGAAATCCCTAGAGGGAGAGAATTCAATGAGCTTGGTCAGACCGAACACTTAGATCAGGGGTAGGGGGGTGGAATGGGGCTCAAACCACTGAACGCACTGACTGGAAAACGGGCTCAGGAGTTATCCCCAGGGGGCTTGAGGAGTGTTACCCAGCCTCTTACGTTCCTCTGCACTGGTACCTGACGTGGTGAGTAGACAATTTTTCTACCAGGGATGTTGCCAGCCTCTTGCCTACCACCAGCAGAAACGTGACCACGATGTCATGGTAGCCCTGGTAGTAGTGCAGCTGAGGGTTGCGCTCCAAGACGAGGAGGATGATGTCAATCAGTTCTTCCTGGAGCCCTTCTCTCTGTCCTTCCGGCATGCCTGTCGGGGGCGGGGGGCAGGGAGAGATGCACTTGAACACGGCAAGCAGCCTAGTAACAAGGAGGTGACAGCAACACATTTTCAGAGAAAGTGTTTAATAAAAGAAAATAAATCACGAACACTTTGGTAACATTTATCAAGATCCGCACATCATTGACACCACCTAACACATTGGAAAGAGCCACAGACTAGCAGCCTTACAGTGGGGGGACCCAGGAGACACCGTCTTAACGAAGTCACTACAGTTCACGTTGCCAGCAGTGTGACCATTTGACAGCATGTGCCGCCTGATGAGATGCACTGAGAGCACCTACTAAGAGTGCATAAACCTGAATCTAAAAGCGAGGAAATACCAGACAAACCCAACTCGAGGGAAACTTTATAAAATAACCGGCCTGTCATAAAATGCAAAGGAACTACTCCAGATTAAGGGAAGAAAAGAGAGAGGATGACTGATTGGTAAATGCATGAATTTCTATTTCCTTTTCCTATAAAGGACTTTACTGGGATAAATGGTGAAATCTGAATAAAATCTGTAGATCAGATAACAGTATTTTTCAAAGTTGTTACTGACTTTGATAAGTGTATTGTGATCACGTAACAGTCTTGTTTTGGGGAAATATACCTTGAAACATTTAGGGCTAAAGGGGCATCATGTCTATAATTTATTCTTAAGTAGTTCAGAAACAAATTTGTGTGTATGAAGAAGAACAAAGAGAAAGCAATAATAAAGCAAATACAGTAAAATGTTAACATATAAGGAAATCTGGGTAAAGGTATCTGAGGAATTCTTTATCCTATTTTTGAAACTTTTCTGTAGGTATGAAATTATATAAAAACAAAAAATTTAAGAGTTGCCTGTTTCCCTCTAAATCAAACTAAGTGTCACAGGAATGACTGATCTCCTGGATCCAAAGATGTGGCCTGTCTTGGGAGCTCCTTCCGAGTATGCACTAGTGCCGGCAGTGGTCCGTGCAGCTCCGCAGCTCACCCGGCTTTTAGTACAAAGATGCCAAACCTCAGCCTTGAGCTGCTTTAAAGATTTTCTTGTTCCTTTTTTTCCCAAAGCCCCCCGGTACACAGTTGTATATTTTTAGTTGTGGGTCCTTCTAGTTGTGGCATGTGGGACGGCACCTCAACGTGGCCCGATGAACAGTACCACGTCCGCACCCAGGATCAAAACAGGCGAAACCCTGGGCCGCCAAAGCGGAGCGCGTGAACTTAACCACTCGGCCATGGGGCCGGCTCCTGAGCTGCTTTAGAAGAACGGCACACAGGACAGCTTTCCTATACCATTAGCTTTTCCAGTTAAAAACAGATATTTTGAGCAATAACAGCCAACGTAAGGGCCCAGACTTAACTGATCAGAGGGTTTAAAATGAAAGTAAAGCTCCTTTCTCATCCATATCTACCCCACCCCTTCTCAAAAAGGCATATTCTAAAAGATAAAACAGAAAATGGTGTAAACCAAGTACTACGGATAGGCAAAGTCATCAAAGTAGTGAGAGAAAAAAATTAAACCCTGCTTGGATTCTCAGTAGAAGAGTGGTCAGCTAAGCCCAGAGGAACATGAATGGAGAAAGAATACGAAACCCATGGAAAGTTCAACCCACAGAAAGAATGTCATAGACTGCTGTTACATAAGTGGAAGAGGAATAAGGGGTCCAGAAGGAAAACAGGCTCCCTAGGGGAAAATGGGAGGCATCTGTCCTGTGCAGTTTCATTCAAACCAGCAGGACAGAGAAAAGGAACCTGACCATGGACATATGTTTTTATCAAAACCAAGATGGCAGGCAACCGGCTACACAGGAATCACAAGAGCCTCTCCTGAGAGCAGGGATGTAGGCAAGGGTGAAAGAAGGCCCTTTAACAGACAAAATCCAAGCCGGAGCACGGGCACTGAGAAGGGGAGCAGTGGGTTTGGAAGCTCTTGTTCCCTTTAACACTTCTCCTCTCCACATGGACCTAAAGGTGGAGCTGTCAAAGGATGAGAGATAGATCATAAACATGAGGTTTGCTGCCCAGTTTCCTTCACTGTGGAAACGGAGACAACGGTCTTTCTTCTCATTCTTCCTGGAATGGGGAGGCAATTTTAGGAACAGGCCTTTTAAACATGCAGGGAATGGCCTTCCTTGCAATCCCAGGGACCTGATATATGTAAATGTAAGATATCACTATTTCTAAGTCTAATCAGAGGAGGATATTAATAGTTTTTGTGGGGCTATCCCAGTGGTGTAGTGGTTAAGTTCGTGCACTCCGCTTCAGCAGCAGAGTTCACCAGTTCAGATCCTGGGCATGGACCTACGCACCACTTATCAAGCCATGCTGTGGCAGGCGGCCCACATATGAAGTGGAGGAAGATGGGCATGGATGTGAGCTCAGGGCCAGTCTTCCTCAGCAAAAAGAGGAGGATTGGCAGCAGATGTTAGCTCAGGGCTAATCTTTCTCAAAAAAAAAAAAAAAATAGAGGAAGATTGGCACGGATGTTAGCTCAGGGCTAATCTTCATCAACAACAAAAAAATAGCTCTTGTTAGTGCCCACTTCCAAACCAATCTGCTTTTTTTTTTTTTAAAGCTTTTATTTTTCCTTTTTCTCCCCAAAGCCCCTCAGTACATAGTTGTGTATTTTTTAGTTGTGGGTCCTTCCAGTTGTGGCATGTGGGATGCTGCCTCAGCATAGTTTGATGAGCAGGATGTGAACTGGTGAAACCCTGGGCCGCCAAAGCGGAGCACGAGAACTTAGCCACTCGGCCACGGGACCAGCCCCTCCAATCTGCTCTTTAAGGCCAGACTGATGGGACTAGCAAGCCCGATGAAGTCTCTTCTGCAGCTCTGAAAGGATGGAAAACTCTACTCGCATTCATCACGTCTAGGCCAAGAGAGACTAGTTCTGGCTCAGGCTTTCGCAGTGAGGGTCTGAACACAACCAAGTCAATAAAAGAATGACTCAGCAGACCAGGAATACAAAGGGTCCCTGAGGAGGCCGGGTCCTGCACGTTAGGTCACTGGGGTGGAAACTCCCTGGGACTGGCAAGCACCAATACAAGAAAGTAAGTGCAAGTGGGACAGAAACCCCCAGGTGGCAAGACTGCCAGAGCTCCTCACCAGGAGGGAAGCGCCGTAAGGACCGCCTGACGTCCAGCAGCACCTGTTGGTAGTCCTTGCTCATCTGTCGTAGGTTCTGCTCTGTCAGAGGAAAAGAAACATGTTATTGTAGGAACGTCTGGGAAACCAGGTTAGGAACAAAACATTCTGGTATGACACCAAAGGCATGGAGGACGTACTTCAGCTTTGTCCCGAAGACGACATGACTCATGACTCAACATTTGGAGAGGAATCCCCGATTTAGTTCCAAACATGCTGTTTGATGCAAATCATGATGGCCGTAAGAGGAGGGACACAGACTGCTCAGGGGCAACAGTGAGGTGGAAGTGCAGAGGAGCAGTCTGGAGGCCGGGGCCTGCCGTAGGCTGCCACTGCTCCCCACTGGGCAACTGCTCTGAATTTCAAGGCCACATCTGTAACATGGGACAGTCCCTTCCATATCGACCTCTCAGGTTACTGTTAAGATCAAGTAAGATCATGAGTGTAGAAACCAGAGGCCACTGAAAATACTCTAACATCTGTAAAGTCTAGGGAGCACTGAGCTGTTCAAAAAGGGTACTGAGAAAAATTAATATAAAGAAAAACCTAACTTCTCTTGATGCTGAAATTCTAAAACTAAGATTGCAAATAGGAGATAGTACTTGTGTTCAGTGGATAAGCCCAATACAGTATGAAAGGAGGCAGTCTCTAGCTGTTATATATATATAACAAGTGCATATTTCCTTCACAACCAGAATCAAAGGAAAGCTACCAGAGGAGCCTACGCAACACTCCCCCACATGCAGACTTCATCTTATAAAGATATGAGAAATCTGGAATCTGATAGAAGAGTATCATCTCAGGATTTAGAATGTGAATATGGCAATGGCTTGCGACCGGCCTCATGGTCTAGTGGTTAAGTTTGGCGGGCTCCACTTCGGCAGCCTGGGTTCAGCTCCTGGGTGCAGACCTACACCACCAGTTGGCCACAATGCTGTGGTGGCGACCCACAAAGAAAACAGAAGAAGACTGGCACAGATGGTAGCTCAGGGCGAATCTTCCTCAGTGACTAGCAACAGATGTTAGCTCAAGGTGAATCTTCCTCAGCAAAAAGAGGAAGACTAGCAACAGATACTAGCTTAGGGTGACTCTTCCTCAGCAAAATAATAATAATAATAATAATAATAATAATAATAAGGCAATGCTTTTTCCTTCCAACAAAAAGCTGACTGCTGGGCCAGCCCTGGTGACCTAGTGGTTAAAGCTCAGTATGCTCCACTTCGGCAGCCTGGGTTTAGTTCCCTGGCATGGACCTACACCACTCACCTCTCGGGGCCATGCTGTGATGGCAGTTCACATACAAAAAACAGGAAGACTGGCAGCAGACATTAGCTCAGGGCAAATCTTCCACAGCGAAAAAAAAAAAAAAAGCTGACTGCTCTGAGGCAGTCAGTTTCAAAGATAATAACAAGCGGCAACTTAACATGTATTCAGCTACACCATGACACTGTGAAGTTTTTATCAGAAAAGGCTGTTTTAATCATCTCCAGTACCCGGCCCACAAGAGGAGCACAACTATAATATCTAGCCAAATAATAAATAATAGCCAAATGAATGAGAGAATCCCCAGCACCTGGACTTCGCCATACAAAGCAGGAAAGTAAGAAATGTTTGTTGTGGGGCTGGCCTGATGGCTGAGTGGTTAAGTTCGCGCACTCTGCTTCAGCGGCCCAGGGTTCACTGGTTCAGATCCTGGGTGCAGACCTACGTATTGCTCATCAAGCCATGCTGTGGTAGCATCTCACGTAGAAGAACTAGAGGGACCTACAACCAGGATATACAACCATGTACTGGGGCTTTGGGGAGAAAAAACAAAAAAGAGTGCATTAAAAAAAAAAAAGTTTGGTGAGTGAATGAATGACAAAGTGCATTCACTGTTCTGCAGTACTTTCTTTTGTATTTTGCACTGTATTCCAAGAAACTCCCTTTACTATATGGTCCTTGCAAACTAGTTACGTAACAGCTTTTCATAGAATTACAGAGAATTTTAGAATTTAAAAGGATCTTAGTATTTCCCAATAAAACGTTTTTTTTTTTTTTTAAGGACCTTAAAGGTATCATCTCTCCCCACAGCCTAATGTCTCTCAAAATGCAGTCCATTTTCATGAGAATTAGGTGGCGAGCTTACTAAAATACAAACTCCTACAACGCACCTCTAAGTGAATACAGACCAGAATATGCATTTTTAATAAACTCCCCAACCTACTCAATAAAAGCTAACTACTTACCTAATAAAAGCTCATTTTATTTTTGAATAAAATTCTCCTTATCAGTTTGGCCTTATTTTCAGAGGGGGCCCAAGCATACCCTAAAATGCTGTAGACTGCCTCATCTACTCTTGGGGTAAAGTGGGCATATAAACCTCAGGTCCCAGAATCCTTGTGTCCGTGCCTGCTAGACGAGCCCCCGAACAGCACTGCCCCTCCCCCTTACCTGGCACAGGAGGCGGCTCACTGCTGTTGACATTGAGGAGCTTGGGCCACACTTTACGCCTGATCTCATCAGTCAGGAGCCCTCCTTCACTGATAGCCAGGCGTCTAAGGGCGGCCACATCAGTGGGATCACTGTTCAGAGCCTGGTGTATCTCTGCCACTTTTTTTTTCCTTTTGGCATCAAAGTCTGCAAAATAAATGGGAAAAAGGCATTAGGCACATATTCGGCATGTGTACATTTTCTATTCAGGGCCCAATCTCATTTGGTTTGAGGTACAAGCAGGTATTTGTTTTTGTTTTTGTTTTGCTGAGGGAGATTGGCCCTGAGCTAACATCTATTGCCAATCTTCCTCTTTTTGCTTGAGGAAGACTCACCCTGAGCTAACATCTGTGCCAACCTTCCTCTATTTTGTATGTGGGACACTGCCACAGCACGGCTGCTGATGAGTGGTATAGGTCCATGTCTTGGAACTGAACCTGGGCTGCCTAAGTGGAGTGTGCTGAACTTAGCCACTAGGCCACAGGGCCGGCACCTAGGCAGGTATTTTTAAAGTCAACCTACAGATATTTAATTACCACATGATGTGCAAAATACCAAGGAGATATACTGTGTAGGTAACGACCAAGGAATTACAATTATAATAAATGCTCAGTAAATTCAGGCATATCTAAGTTACTGTTAATGTTTTCCTCATAGAATGCTTGTTCTTTCTTAATATGAAACCTCACAAAGCATACAGATCTCTTAATACAATATTTTTTTTCCTGTTGTTTATAGAGGAAAAATGTCTATGTAAGTCACCAAAATTCAACACTTTTTTTTTTTTTAAGATTGGCACCTGAGCTAACAACTGTTGCCAATCTTTTCTTTTTTCTTTCTGCTTTTTCTCCCCAAATCCCCCCAGTACATAGTTGTATATTTTAGTTGTGGGTCCTTCTAGTTGTGGCATGTGGGATGCCGCCCCAGCGTGGCCCGATGAGTGGTGCCATGTCCGCACCCAGGATCCGAACCAGTGAAATCCTGGGCCACCACAGTGGAGCATGCAAACTTAACCACTCGGCCACGGGGCCAGCCCCCTCAACACATTTTTTAACAAAACCACACATGGAAAAAGTCTCCAGTTACATGTTAACACAACTGGTGAAACATCAGAGTCACATAGAGACATTTTCAAAAGCAGAATGTCACAGGGCATACCTGGGTCTCCAGTGTGGCTGGTGGTAAGAGAGGCACGACACTGCACACAAAGTAACTCTTCCTTAACATCCACATGAATTCCTCGTGTTCAGGTAGGAATGTTTGAAGCATCTTACATGTTATATGGTAATTTGATATTTATACACAAGCATTTTACTGTGTTTAAATTACTTTTTAGGAAACTGGTTGAGTTTGTGGTTGATGTGTATCATATTATAATTTTTCTATTTATAATAATGGGGTAACACATTCTCAGAGCTTTCTTGAAGAATGTCTAATTTTAGGAATGGCAAACACAAGAAAAGTTTAAAAAGACCTCACCGAAGAGATGTCACAAAGCAGTGCACTCTAACTTCCAAACAAAGGTATGTGCAGACTCCAGGAGCTCAGAGACTGCTGTGGGTCGGGTTGATCTGAGAAGGCATCACTCAAAAGTGCAATTTGAAAAGCAAGGGGAGGATTTCAAGAGACTGGGAGGAGGCAGAGAGAACAGAAGAAAGGCCTGGAGACAGGAAACACACGGCCTTTTCATTTACTAGTACACACACTCATTAAAAACACTCATGTAGCACATACTAGGTGCAAGGCCCTGGGCTAACGTAAAGTGGAAGCTAACACTGGAAGCTGGTCAGGCTTTAGGAGGGACTAACACTGGAAGGCAGATTAGGTTTTTGAGGGACACTAAGGAGCTTTCCTCAGTAATTTTCTATTCTGAGACAAAAGTCTACAAATTGTTTCCATGACAAAGCTGCATAGTATTAACACAAATGAAAACTGGTACTAATGGTCCTGGTTACCTACCTCAGAGAGCTGCGACATATAAATCATATAAACAGAGGCACCAACTGGTTGGGAGTCACATGCAAGTGGAGGTGCAGACAGGAAAATAGCACAGGTGACTTTTCACCCAGGTAAACCTGTTTTCCTGGCTAGACGTTATTTCCCTGGTAATCTAGTAGGGTGACCATCTGTTCCAGTTTGTCTGAGACATTCCTGGTTTACGCCTATAATCTTGGCATAATTGTTCAGAGGAAACTCCTCCTGCTATCCGCGCTCTCAAAAATGTCCCAGTTTGGATGCTACATTGGATGGTAACTCTACCTAGAAATCATGAAAAATCAAGTCCCAATTCCCTCTGGCAGCACAGCACCCAACTAGCCACATGTTTGTTTACAAGGTGCTTCAAGCTCTTGGCTTGGGTGTGTCCTTCCAGCCGTCCATCCACCTGTCCATTAGTCTATCCATCAATTATCAGTCCACCATTTAATGAGCATCTACTTGTATTAAGCACTATACTGGGGACAGAAAGATGAACATGACTCCCTGCCAGCCTTAAGAGGCTTACAGTAGGGAGAGACACAAACAATTATTATATATAATGGAATCACGAACAATTATGAAAATCCAGAGGAACGAATGACTACTTCTGAGGCAATCAGGAAAGGCTTCACTAAGAATATATTCTTTTTTTTTCTTTGCAGGGAAAGATTTGCCTTGAGCTAACACCTGTTGCCAATCTTCCTTTTTTCTTTTTTTTCCCCCCAGCCCCAAAGCCCCAGTACATGGCTGTAAATCCTAGTTGTAAGTCAGTCCTTCCTGTTCTTCTATGGGAGCTGCCACCACAGCATGGCTACTGACAGAGGACTGGTGTGGCTCCGTGACCGGGAAGCAAACCCAGGTCGCCAAAGTGGTGCATGCCAAACTTTAACCACTAGGCCATCAGGGCTGGCTCAAGAATATATTCTAGTAGCTTCTTAAAGAAAACTTTGCACATCAAAGAGTGTATTGAAGGGAGAGCATCCCAGGTGGAGGAAAGAGTATCTGGAAAAGACAGAAAAGAAACATCGTGTCCAGAAATAGGAGAAATTCTGCAAGGCTGAACTGTTGGGTCAAGGGGAGAGAAGAGAGGCAGAAAGGGCTGCAGTAAACGTGGCTCACAGAAGAGTCTGGGCCTGATTTACCCTGTTAAGGAGTCTGGGTTTTATCCTGGACCCAAGGGGAAGACAGGGGGGCAGTTTACTTTGGGTGAAGGGCCTTCCTTTGGAAGAGAAGACTGTATGTCTTCAAAAAGGGATCACAGACTCGCAGGAAACAGAGAAGACTTTTTATGTAACAATACAGGTTGAGACAAAATAGCAGCAGGAATTAAGTTAATTTCCAACAAATTAAAAAATCCACCAGATATTTCATTTATTTATTTATTTTTACTTAGAGTGCCCTTGTACTTTCTACACATCACAAATTAAGACACTCAAATGGGACTACTGAATACCAGGTGAGGCAAGCTGACACTGAGAAATCTTGTTAACCTATTTGCTAAGAATGTGGAAAATTTTCCTCAATTTGTTTAGACATATATCTACCTTGCCCCTCTTTCCAAGTAAGTTATTCAGCAATCTGGGGGAAAGGAAAACCACTGGGGAAAATAACACTGTTTGCAATCAGCTGCATTTCCATGAGGTATTGGCAAATAATCTGCAAGAATTTTAACTAATTCTGAACCTAAACCACAGCTCCAATACTTTTTATCTCTCTTAACACTCTGTTTCGATTCTATTTTTAATCCTGCATTTCAAAATTGACTACTATCTTCTCATTTTTGGTGCTCTGTGGTAACTCAATAAACATGTGCAGAATAGAATAATTAATTTAGCTTAGCTATTGTTCCTTTGGAAAAATTTGGCTTTTGGTAAATGACACTATTTCCCCCATAGCCTTAAGAAGATGCTCACTGCACAACTCTAAATAGGCCCGTAGACGCTTTGGCCTCTTTCTAAAGCTGCTGGTACTTCTCAGGGTAGGACGGTGCTCAGCTCTGGGTCTCAGCTGCTGCCCGTTAAGGCCCCACCATTACCTTCCTCAGTCCCACATCAGAGGGACTAACGTTAGCAGCAGGTGAGAAAGGCTTCCCATGTACACCACTCCCAACACATCAAGTTTTGGGGTTTTTTTGAGGAAGATTAGTCCTGAGCTAATATCTGCTGCCGATCCTCCTCTTTTTGCTGAGGAAGACTGGCCCTGAGCTAACATCCATGCCCATCTTCCTCTACTTTGTACGTAGGACGCCTGCCACAACATGGCTTGCCAAGTGGTGCCATGTCTGCACCTGGGATCCGAACCGGTGAACCCTGGGCCGCCGAAGTGGAACTTGCGCACTTAACCGCTGCCCCACCGGGCCGGGCCCCCAACACATCAATATTTATTGCACCTAATACACATGCTCTCACTGTGACATAAAAAAGGAGGAGAAAACAGAAAACTCCAGTAGCTGGAGATGTATAAATTACAGAGTGATAAGTTACAGTGCTAGAGTACAGAATGAGGGAGAAGGGGTTAGCAGTCTCAACTGAACAACTAATTTACACATACCCTCTTCACCTCAGAAAGAGAAAAATCAGAGTTACTCTTGGGATGGTCAGGAAAAGATTAAAGTGAATGTCTACTGCCTATTTTAAGATAAATTTTATATATGGACTTTGGGGTAGGGCGCACATTTCTGGACTTGAGAATGCTGTATTTGGGCTTGGGATAAAAGCTCACATTTCATTTGAAGGTAGCATATATGTAATCCAAATCCCCCTGAAACGCTTTCTTCTCCAGCTTTTTTTTGCCCCACTTATAAGAGAGATGTATTATATATTCCAAAGCTGATAGCTTTCAAATTCCTTTATAGGAGAGGTCTTGGCTATCACAACCACAACAGAATGAAATGACTACCCTACAGCTGGCTGCAAAATATAAGACACTGCTATAGATAAATCCCTGATGCCTGAAAAGTAATTCATTCAACAAAGGAAAAAGCAATGGTCTGGGCACTACGTGGCCTACTCTCCATTAAAGCAATCACTTTAACAAAGGCACTGAAGTGTAGCTCTGAACAGTTCAGATAAAGACGGCTGAGGGGGTCACTGTCTCAAACCTCTCCCAACTCTGTCTATAGAACCCAGGTAAAGATTTCTGCTTCCCCAGAGCAAAAGGTATCTCCAAAAGCATCTGGCTTGGGGAACATACTATACAGGGAAAGGACAGTGGCTAAGGAGGAGCACTGCTATGCTGCTTCTCAAAGTTTTTCCATATCAGCAAAATATGTATTAGTGACTCACATGAGGTGGATGACCCACATACTTAAAAATGGAATCCTATGTGAGAGTGCAAAACTCCAAACTGATTATTTGGTCTAAGCTTGCATATCAAGAAAGCTTTTGGGGCTGGCCCTGTGGCCGAGTGATTAAGTTTGCGTGTTTCGCTTCAGGGAGCCCAGGGTTTCACTGGGTTGGATCCTGGGCACGGACCTAGCACTGCTCATCAAGCCATGCTGAGGCGGTGTCCCACATAGAAGAGCCAGAAAGACCTACAACTAGAATATACAACTATGTACTGGTGGGCTTTGGGGAAAAGAAGAAGAAAAAAAAAAAGACTGGCAAATGTTAGCTCAAGGCCAATCTTAAAAAAAAAAAGAAAGCTTTATAATCTTTAAATAGAGTTAATCTCAAACCAAGCAATGCTGAGCCTTACTCAAAACAATGGAAGAGTCAGTCAGAGAGAGAGCGAGATCCCCTCAGATAGACAGACACCTCCCTACCCCACCTCTTGAACTGATGTTGACACTGGAAATTAACTTAAAAATTTATGTTTGGTATCTTTTTGAATACTATGTCTACTCAGGCAAGGGAAGCAACAGAAAAAATAAACAAATGGGACTTCATCAGACTAAAAAGCTTCTGCACGGCAAAGGAAACCATGAACAAAATGAAAAGACAACCCACCAACTGGGAGAAAATATTTGCAAATCATACATCCAACAAGGAGTTAATTTCCAAAATATATAAGGAACTCACATAACTCAACAACAAAAAAATGAACAACCCAATCAAAAAATGGGCAGAGGATATGAACAGACATTTTTCCAAAAAAGATGTACAGATGGCCAACAGGCACATGAAAAGATGTTCAACATCGCTAATCACCAGGGAAATGCAAATCAAAACTACAATGAGATATCACCTTACACCTGTTAGAATGGCTATATCACCAAGACAAGAAAAAAATAAACGTTGGAGAGTATGTGGAGAAAAGGGGACCCTCATACACTGCGTGGGAATGCAAACTGGTGCAGCCACTACGGAAAACACTATGGAGCTTTCTCAAAAAATTAAATACAGAAATACCATACGATCCACCTGTCCCATTACTGGGTATTTATCCAAAGAACATTAAATCAGCAATTCAAAGAGATTTATGCACCCCTATGTTCACTGCACTATTCACAATAGCCAAAATGTGGAAGCAACCCAAGTGCCCATCAATGGATGAAGAAATACAGATGTGGTGTACATATATATAGACACACACACACAAAAGACTACTACTCAGCCACAAAAAAGGACAAAATTGTGCCATTTGAGACAACATGGATGGACCTTGAGGGTATTATGCTAAGCAAAAGAAGCCAGAGAAAAAGAAACACTGTACAATTTCACTGACATGTGGAAGATAAACTAACACATGGACAAAGAGAACAGATTAGTGGCTACCAGAGGGGAAGGGGGTGGGAGGGACAGGCGAAAGGGGTAAAGGGGGACATACATACGGTGACGAATACAAATCAGACTATTGGTGAACACGATGCAGTCTAAACAGAAACCGATATATAATAATGTACACCTGAAATTCACACAATGTTATAAGCCAACATAACTTCAATAAAATAATTTAAAATATATATATATGCTTAAAGTTCATATCTGTACCAAAGAAAGACAGTGGAAGAGGAAACCTTACCTTATTCTGAGTAAGGTTCCTATTAAAAACAAAATAAAACAACGCAGACTTCGTTTCTGGAGGTACTAATTAGTCTCACCAAAGATTACTCAAATTAGCAGAGATTCATTAACCCCCTGAAACATGGAGACAAGCATGTATTAAGATAGACTGCTTTACCCCAACACGGAGAACAATATTCTAGAGAGTAAACCAATCTGATCACAAACTCTACACAGGGGAGTTTCTAGCGTTAGTAACTTTGCCAATTCTCCAAGATGATTAAAAACAAAAAGGGAAAACAGAAAAGCTCTCATCTCTAAATTCCTCCCATTCGTCCGGAGAAGCAAAATCAAGGAAACTGGCCTCCCAACCTGGGCACAGCTGCACTACAACAGGTCACAAGGTCCATAGCATTTGGGGCACTGACTACTAAGTCATGAGGACAGATGTCACACCAACACCAGCAAAAGGCTACAAGGCCAAAGGGCCCAGAGCAGTAATAGGAGAAGCGAGCTCCATTTCCACTCAGGACCAGAATAGGAGAAAAAGGGGATAACAGGAATAAGCCGAGAGAAACAAGATGTGGATACCAACCAAAGTACGTGGGTTGAATATGTGGTTGGTTCTACTGTGGGCACCACTCATCAGAGGATGCAAAAGTGGGAAAGCTACCTTAGTCTTCCCCAGGGGGAAAAACATTATTTTACTTGGTACAGAGTAAACATCAATAATTTTAACTGTCCTGTATTAAACGTATGTCAAACGTATTTGAAAACATAGTGACAACGAAACCACGATTTCATAGAAATTACCGCTTAGCACAAAACAGTATAAAAAATAGAATGGCTTTGTACACCATTAAATCACATTAAAAGAGGCGGCACAGGACAGAGAAAGTAGATGACAGTGGCGGCCAGGAGCTGCGGAGACTGGGGAACGGAGAGCGGGGGGCTCGCTTTTTGGAATTAGAAATGTGCTGGAATTAGACAGTGGCGAGGGTGGCACAACTTCGTGAGCGGACTAAGAACCGCTGAACTGTACCCTTCAAAGGGGTGCGTCCTGCGGCAACGGAAAGAAGTCGGTGGTCCACGCCCGCCGCAAAAACGCGGACGGCGAGCGATGAATGAAGTTTGGGAAGCCCGCCGCGCCGCTGGGGAGGAGGCGCCCGGAGCCTGCGGACGTGGCCGGACAGCCGGGCGGGCGGGCGGCTCGGCCTCGGTCGTCAGGGAGAGCCACTGCTTCCCCCGGACTCGACGAGGCCGGACGCGGCCCCGCCCTGCCCTTCCCACTGGGGACAGGACTGCGCCCCGGGGACCCCGCGGCGCCCCGATTCCAGGCTCTCCCGCTGCCGACGCGACCCGGCCCTCCAACCCTTTCCTCTCCCGCCGTCCCGACCCCGGCCGCCCCGCGCGCGGTCGCCCAGGTCCCCCTGCCCGGGGCCCTCTCGGGCGCTCCGGCCCGCTCCTGCGACAGCTGTCCCTGCCCCTCGGGCCGCCGCTGCCCCTCAGGCCGTCGTCCCCGCAGGCCTCTCCTCGGCACCCCGGCCGGCTTCCGTACCTGTCTTCCCTGCGCCGCCGTCCCAGCGGCTGGAGGTGTGGCCGTCGCCCTGCGCACTCCGGAGGGCCATGCCCCGGGGGCCCGGGCCCGAGCCCGGGCCCGAGCCCCGGCTGGCGGCGGGGCAGACACAAGACGCGGCTACAGCCGCGGGACCCAGCGCCCGCTGGCCCCGGCAGGCTCGGCTCGGTCAGCCCGCGGCGCGCAGGCGCGCAGGCGGCCCCGCGCGGCCCCGCCCACACGCCGGCACGTGACCGTCCGCTACGCGGGGGGCGGGGGGTGGGCAGGCGGTCGCCGGGGCACGCGCGCAGGCGCCCTGAACAGTGAGAGGCCGCGCGCAGGGAGCGCGGCAGGAGGGTTAGCTCTTTCTGAAGGTTGGAGCGCGGCGCTTTTGACCATATGTGCTCAGGCAGGACCAGATTTTGTCGTTTTTGCTTTTCTTATCTGTAAAGTGATAGTGATGATAATAAAAATACTGAACTCACAGAGTTATTGGGAAAGTGCTTAGAACACTACAAAGCATATAGTAACTACTCCACAATTATGAGCTATTTTGGCGTACCAAGGATTTGACATCTTGTCTCGCCTTCCCACCTGTACTTCTCTCATCATACTTGGTGACTTCAGGGTTTAGGAGAACCATCGCATAAGGCTGAGCAGGTTGTGCACTGCCCAACGCCAGGAGGAGCCATTCACATAGACGATTACTTGAGCAGTGCCTCCTTTGAGTTATACAAAACTGGACCCATCCAAAATGAGCATGTGTTGTCAGGTTTTTGACCTCCTTCTCATCTCTAATGACAGTTCTTTCTCTCCAAACGGCCACCCATTCCCTGGGTCACATCCATATTGTGGCCAGAAACTGCTCCACCTCCCAAACCTCCAATGTTAGGCCCCCATTCTCTGTTCCCATGACTCTGTTGCTGGGTGACGCCTACCATAACAGTTCCTTATTCTCCCGAGAGGTCCAGCCCATGGGACGCGTTACTACTGGCCCCTCTTGGTTTCATTCTATCCAATCCACGTTCCCTGATCCACCATTACATTCTAAGTCCTTTCCAAAAGGTCCTCTGGGTAGCTTTCATGAGCAGAAAAGATTACTCTCCAGTTAATTTTTAAAACTAATATTCAATTTATTAAAATTAGAAATCCCCAAACCTAGCTCTTCCTTAATTTCAACTGACAAATTTTAAAATTCCATTCATGGGACCGGCCCTCAGGCCGAGTGGTTAAGTCTGCGCGCTGGGCTTCTGAGGCCCAGGGTTTCGCTGGGTCGGATCCTGGGCGCGGACATGGCACTGCTCATCAAGCCACGCTGAGGCAGCGTCCCACATGTCACAACTAGAAGGACCCACAACTAAAAAAATATGCAACTATGTACGGGGGGGAGGGCTTTGGGGAGAAAAAGGAAAAATAAAATCTTAAAAAAAATTCCATTCATTACTCTAGTAAATTTTAACAATCACTGCTTTTGTCCTATTAACTTAGTTAATTAAATTCCTTTGAACATTTGAAACTGCATTTATAAGCTTAGTAATTCACTTTCTTTTTTTAAGTATCAAATCTGGCGTGTGTATGTGCGTGTGAGGAAGATTGGCCCTGAGCTAACATCTGTTGCCAATCTTCCTCTTGTTTTGCTTGAGGAATATTGTTGCTCAGCTAACATCCATGCAGATCTTCCTCTGTTTTATGTGGGATGCTGCCACAGCGTGGCTTGATGAGCAGTGCTAGGTTCGCACCCAGGATCGGAACCTGTGAACCCCAGGCCCACAAGTGGAGGGCGTGAACTTAACCGCTTTGCCACTGGGCCACTCCGTAAGTGTCGCAATGTTTTAACAAAGCCTTTTGAGTTCTTACGTGTTTCTTGTAAATGAAATAAATTAAATTTATAAATACATTGAGTCATGAGTTCTTTTAGATCTGTCAATACAAATGGAGTAAGATTTCAACTTAAAATCACAAGTTTAAATCTATTATTCAATATACATTTGTAATTAGTACAAGAATGTGTTAGAATTCTCAAAATTACTTGAAATATTGTAAGAAATACTGTAAGAATTTAAAGTATCACATTTATATAGATCCCTTAATGCAAAAATATTAACACTGGGAGTTTAAAACATTTCTAGTCTTTATTCTAAACCGCAGTTGAGGTTAAAGACGCTTATTGCCCTGAAGAAGGAATTAAGTCATCCCAATTTGGGAGTAACATCCTCAAGCAATTTAGGGTATTTATTCCCTTCTCAGTTACTGTGCTGGCCAGTGAGCCAGCTGGACTTGCCTGTGGTAGTGATGGGACAGTGACCTGCTCCCCTCCCCACTATCACAACTCTAGGGCTAAATAGTGCATGGTCATTGTGAGGCCTGGGCCAGCTGTCATCTGTAAAACAAGGAAGTGTCTGGCTCTCAGGGAAAAGGGAGAGTGAGTCAAGCTACTGTCAAGCGCTCAGCAAGATGAACAAGGAGTCCCCTGGAGAAAACCAGTTCTGTCTCAGCCTGGTACCTCCATCTTCTGGCCAGCACATTGCCTAATTGCAACTAAATGAGCTCTCAATGACAACATGACCAGGAATGCCAGTCATTTTGCCTCATAACTCCGTAAGTCTACTCTCTTTGAAAGGAGCTCTAGGTGGTAGATGATAATTTTAAAAGTCTTCCTGGGCCAACAGCAACCAGCCTATGATTTGAGCATTTGTCATGGGCATGGTCATGCATTGCCCTGTGGCCAGGGCTTGGAGCCTGTAGGTGAGCCACGGCATGCTGGGCTGGCCTGCCATGGGGCCCAGGACACTAGGAAGCATGCATATCTTGGAAGATCCCAAATCACAAACATGGAGATTACGGAACCCATTTGTTTGCTCAACAAATATTCATGGTCCTTACCCACACCAGGCCTGTGCTGGGACCCAATATAACGAAGCTTTATTCTCTGCTCTCCAGGACAGCTCAGGTTGGTAGGGGAGATGGACTCTTCAACTTACAAGAGGTGACAAGTTCTAGGAAAGGTGAAAGAAGCATAGAAGGTATAGAAGCCCAAAGAGGGGCACCAACCACACACAGGGGCAGGAGAGAGTGATGAAGGAACGTTTCCTGCGGTAGTGATTTCTAAGCTTATATAGAGGGATGGGTAGCCGTAGGTCAGGTGATATAGGCAAGGGCATTCTAGGCTGAGAAAATAGCACAGGTGCTGCCATGAAGCTAAGAGAAAGCAAATCATAGTCTAGAAACTGGAAGTGGTTTAGTGTTCTTACAGCACAGCATGAAAGAGAAAGTGGACTTGGACACTAGTGAAGGCAGAGAAGTGTGCGGGGGCAGGCCAGGCAGCACCTCTTAAACCATTCTCAAGAGTTTGGACTGGATGGAGTCAAGAGTGGGACTAAAGAATTTTAGCACTGAATGTGGTCTTTGCTGTCATCTAGATTAATCCTCATTTCCAATATAAGAATCACCTCCACTTAAACATACAACAGTGTTTATGGAGCAACAAACCTGTGCCAGGCTGGGAACTGGGACATAAAGTGACAAATGTTCACTTGCTCAGCTTCTAATGGGGAAGAGAGACAAGCTACCAGGCAATTGTAAAGCCAAGTGTCAGACAGGGGACAACCTAGAATTGTGGGAGAACATGGAAAAATCGCAGAAACCAAGAGGTTCATGATTGAATGTAGAGCCCAGGGGCATCAGTTAGGGCTCTGCGGTAGGTGTGGGCGGGACTTGTGAACGTGATGGGATTTCACTCTTGTGATTAGGTGATGTTATATGACAAAGAGGAAGGGATGCTGCAGATGTAATGAAGGTCCCAAATCAGTCGACTTTGAAGTAGTCAAAAGGGAGATTGGCCTAGGTGGACCTCATCAGGCAGGTCCTTTAAAACAAGGTGCAGGCCTTCCATGAAGGAGAAATTCAAAGTGGCAGAGAGATTTTCCTGTTGGCCTTTAAGAAGGGAACTTACATGCTGTGGAGAGGGCCACAGGGCAGGGAACGGTGGGCAGCCTCTAAGAGCTGAGGGCCTCAGTCCTACACCATAGGGAACCGAATTGGGCCAACAGTATGCTTGGAGGACCCCGAGTCTCAGTGGAGATCACAGCCTTGGCTGAGAACTTGGCGAGACCCTGAACAAAGGACCCAGCTAACCCACACTTGGATGCCTCAACTGCAGAAAGTGAGATAGTAAGTTTGTGGCTTTTTGTTACAGAGCAAGTGACTAACAATCTCACCCAAAAAAAGCTCAGACAGAAGGATTTATTGGTCACATAACTGAAAAGCCCTTGCCCTCCTGCATCCTCTCCAGCTCTCAGCTGCGCACCTCTTCATGCTGACTGCACTCTCCCACGGGCCTTGGGGTCATGACATGACTGTGGCAGCTCCAGGTCTCACACACTTTCTTCATCTGACCCTGAGAAATACAGCCGAGTCATCCTTGTCCCAGCATTTCCAAGGAAAGACTTGGCGCATCTCACTGGCTCTGACTCTGTCACCTGCCTAGGCCTGAGCCAGTCACTGTGGCCACCGTGTGCTGAGTGGTTAGTCCTGAGTCCCATGCTCTGCCACTGAGACAAGGGTCCAAAACCTTGGGGCTGAGAGTGGGGAAGAGGTGGAAAAGAGTAATTTCAGTGATTGCCCTAGGATTTACAATACGCATCTTTAATTAACCAGTTTGCCTTCAAATAACATCCTGCTTCATGTATAGTATAAAGACCTTACGACAGCGGGCTCCCGGTTCCTCCCTTCCGTTCTTCATGCTCTTGTCACACACTTTACTTTCTTCTTGCAGAAGTCCCTTCTTCTGTTCCACTTCTCCTCCCACACCCCTCATCCCCACCCCACACATGCAGATAACCACTTAACTACATTCTCTCACTATAGTTTGCATTTTCTAGAATTTTATATGAATGCAATCATAAATATGTAGTCTTTTGTGTCTGGTTTTGACTCGGTATATTTTAAGATTATTTTAATAAGATTTTAAGATTAATCCATGTTGTTGATTGTATCAAGTTTATTCCTTTTTATTGCTCAATACTACATCATATCGATATACCACAATTCATTTATCCATATTTTTTATTTTTACATATACTATAAATATACAATTCATTGCTAATATGTTTGCTTTAGTTAAGGGGTTAGCAAAGGATGGCCCATCTGCAAGCCAAAACCAGGCCACCACCTGATTTTGTATGGCTCAGGAGCTAAAAATGGCTTTTACAACTTTAAATGATTGCGGAAAAAACAGTAGAATAATTTGTGGCATGTAAAAATCATATGAAATTCAAATCCTAGAGTCCATAAACTTTTATTGAAACACAGCTGTGTTTATTCATCTACCTCCTGTTTAACCGTGCCTTCACGCTACAAAAGTTGAGTGGTTGCAATAGAGATCATATGACCTGCAAAACCTAAAATATTTGCTCCTTTACAGAAAGTCTGCTGACCTCCTACTTTAGATGTCAGTTGTTTTTTTAAGGCAACTAAAAAATAGACTTTTTACTTTCAGTGCTCTCTTTTTCTTTTTGAGGAAGATTAGCCCTGAGCTAACTGCTGCCAATCCTCCTCTTTTTGCTGAGGAAGATGGGCCCTGCCCTGAGCTAACATCTGTGCCCATCTTCCTCTCAGTGCTCTTAATGTCGTTGTGTAGATCCAAGTTTCTGTCTGATGTATTCCTTCTGCCTGAAGAACCTCCTTTAACATTTCCTGCAGAGTCCATCTTCTAGAAGCCAATGTATTCCCTCAATATTTCTGAGAAAGGCTTTATTTCTCCTTCAACATTTTCACTAGGTAGAGGATTCTGGGTTGACAGGTTTTTGTTTTGTTTTTCCTTTTCAGCACTGAAATCACTCCATTGTCTCCTAGCTTGCATGTTTCCTGGCAAATTTTGCATGGTTTCTGAGAATTCTTAGCTTCCCCTGTATATAATGTGTCATTTTTTTCTCTGGGCTGCCCTTAAGATTTTCTCTGTCTTTTGTTTTAGCATTTTGAATATATGCCTAGTTGTGTGTATAAATTTATTCTGCTTGGTGTTCTTTGAGCTTCTTGGATCCGTCTTTTAGTTCTGGAATATTCTCAACCTTTATTTCTTCAAATGTTTCTTTTGCCCTGTTCTCTCTCTTCTCATGGGCATCTAACCACATGTTAGAACACATGATATCATCCCACAACTACTGGATACTGTTTTTTGTTTTTCCCTTCACTCTTTTCCCCCTTCAAGTTTCAGTGTGGGTCCTTTCTGTTGATCTGTCATCAAGTCCACTCCTTCTTTCCTAGGCTGTGTTGAGTCTACTGGTGAGCCCATGGAAGGTATTCTTCACCTCTGTTACTTTCTCATTTTTAGCACTTCCATTAGATTCTCTTATGGTTTCCATCGTTTTGCTGCTATTACACATCTGACCTTGTATGTTGTTCACTTTTTCTGTTAGAGCCTCTACTGTATCATAGTTTTTTTAAAATTTCCTATCAGATAGCCCCAACATCTATGTCATATCTGAGTCTGGTTTTCAAGACTGCTCTGTCTCTTGGGAGTGTGTTGTTCTCTTTTTGGTATGCCTTGTTAAGTTTTGGTGAAAATTGGACATCTTGTGTAGGACAGCAGAGGCCAAGGTAAAGGGTTTTTACACACGGAAATGACCACACCTTTCATCTTTTTTTTTCTTTTGAGGAAGACTGGCCCTGAGCTAACATCCATGCCCATCTTCCTCCACTTTATATGTGGGACACCTGCCTCAACATGGCTTGACAAGTGGTGTGTAGGTCTGCACCTGGGATCCAAACTGGTGAATCCCAGGCCGCCAAAGTGGAATGTGTGAACTTAATCGCTGCGCCACCGGGCTGGCCCTCACGGGCACACTTTCTCTTCTGTGAGGCCTTTAGTGTGGGGGTTTGAGCTAAGCTAGGTTAAGAGTCAGGCTGGGCTTGAGGTTTACTGTTGTTATGGTTACCACCATTGCAAGACAAGTTTTGAATTCCTCTAATGATACCTTGGACTTAGGGTGCAGGCTGGTTTGCCAGAGGGCCCCCCCCCCCAACACAAAGTCTGCTCTGCCCTCAGCTTTAGGTCTTCCCTTCGTGCTGTGCCACAGACAGTCTTTCCATGCCCTTGTCCCTCTCCTAGCAGTATCGTTACTTCTTACTCATTGCTTGTTAGCTTAACTTGGTAGGTGGGGGAGGAGGGCGTTGTCTGTTCTTCTGATTAAGTCTCAGTCTGTCAGGCGCTGTCCCCCTGGGTCTTGGGGGTACGGCCTCCTTAGTGCTTCAGTTCCAGCTGTAGTTCTGGGGGAGTATGTATTCCTGCCCCTGCCCAAGGGTAGTCTTTTTCTTCTGCCCCTATTTTATTCCCGGAGGTGCAAGGGGATTTCACCAGTGCCATCAGGGTGACAGTGTTTGCTGCCTTCCCCTCCGCGGATTACGACTTTTGTTCAGTAGGGGAGACAGGGAAGAAGGGTCTGGTGGAGCATGGTGATCCTTCCACAGCAGCTGCTATTCCCTTTCTACAGATCGTTACCATGACACATTTCATTGAAACTTTCTCCAATCTTTTGTGGGCTCCCAGGTGAAAAACCCTGAAGAGAGTGAAGACTCCTACAATTTGTGGCCCGCTCTCTCACCAGTGCCCACTCTTCTTACTAAAGTGTCCACTTGTGTTTCTGTCAGGTAACCAGTGCTCATCTCTTATCTCTGCCATCTTGTGCCTGTCTCTCTTTAGATTTGGGGCCGTTTGATTGCCCTGTGACCTCAGCTCTCCATAAGACTTCTCCTCATACGCCCATCTCTAAACCAGTGACAATTACCCGAGTCACATTGGGACAGGGTGGACATCCCCCATCCCCCAAATTGGGGCTCTGTCAACAAAGAGGAAAGGGAGGAATGGCTGATGGGACAGAACCAATACTGTCTGCAATCAGGAGTCTTTGAAAAACTTTTAAGCAAGGGACTGAGATGAGAAAATTTACGTTTTTCAAAGACTTCTCTGGCTGCAAGGTATAGGATGAAATCAGTAATCAAAAGAGGGATGGCTAAGAAGGCATTCAGATCAGTTATCTGCTGTGATAACTGAGGCAAGAGGATGGTGGTCTGGATGAGGGATTTGGTAGTTGGATTGGTGGGAACTGGATGCATTCAAGATAAAAATCCATTTATTAAAATTTAGTTTACTTTAAAAAAAACAGAATAATACATAGTTTTAAAAGTAAACAGTGCTATTATGTTAACAATAACAATAAAAAGAGTAGCCTTACCTTTCCAATTTCCCACTCCCAGAACTAACTATGGTAGTTTTACTATTTACCTTCCTATTTGAAAATAACATGCACACAGTACTAACTGTTGATTTTTCCATCTTAGGCACTTTTCACTTTCCATTATAAAAGATGAGCGTTTAGTGCTCTTAAACTACTCATCCCTGTTACTGCACGTCCATACTTCCCATCACTCACCCTTTCACTGCAATTATACTGTAATCTTGGTTAGATCAATAGTGTTTCTATTATGACTATATAAATGCTATTCACAACCGAGCCAGCAGTATATTTAATTTTCCTTCTTTTCACAACTTCTCTTCCCTCTAGAGTTTACAGTTACTTCTTTGGTTTGTTTTAGTTTGCTTAGTTTTTGTTTTACACTTTTAAACATTTGAACTCTAACATACTGAGGAATGCTCCAAACACTAATGTACAGTTTAGCAAACTCTAGAGCAAACACACGTAACCACCACCCAGATAAACAGAACATTATAACATTCTACATTATGTATATATATATGTATGTATATAAAGTAGTAACATTATACATACATACACTGCGCCACATAATTCTGCATAGCTCTCTCAACACAGGAGGGTGCACATTCACTGCTCCATTGATGTTGGGCTTGGCTATGTGACTTGCTTTGGCCAAGGGGATGATAGTACATGTGACACAAGCAGAAGCTTGAAAAGTGCTTGTGTGATTTCATTTGGCCTTTTATGCTCCTCCATGAGAAAAGCATGCCCCGCATACCTGTTGCAGCTTTAGCATGGGATCCAGAAGGAACCACGTGGAACAAACCCAAGTCTAATCAGCATAGGAACCCAGCCCAGCGAAACCTCAACCAGAAGAATTGCTTGGCTGAACCCAGTTTAGATCAGTCAAACTAAAGTTGACTTAGAGATTTGTGTGTTTTTTTGTGTGTGACTTAGATGTTTTTGTTGAAAGGACAAGAGAGCAAAGGCAAGAGAGAGCAAAAGTTGATCTGTACTGACCGGCTAGAAAGCTGGTCAGGGATTCCTGGCAGCACAGCTTTGCAAAGGCAGTCCAGGCAGCACTGAAGAACTGAGCCAGGAGTCATGGGTTCTGCTCCCAGTGTGGGCCCTGGGAGCTCAAACTTGCTAAGGCTGGTCTCTCCCTAGCCAGCTCTGGCATCCCCTCCTCTGGGAAGCCTTCTCTGACCAGTCTCCCTTCCCCAAGAGTTCAGGACTCCTTTCTTGCTATGAGTTTTTCTGTGACATTTATCTTAATCTCACCTCCCAGAGGCAACTACAGCTAATATTTTGTTTTCTTCCAATTTTTTTCCCCAGAGGCAGCCTTTTCAAGTGCCAGGGGATTGTTTCAGTTTTCATCTTGAAGGGCCCTGAGATATCTCCTATTTCCCCTGGGGCATTCAAACCCTATCCCCTAGCCTCTGAGGCCCATCGATGTCCAAGCATGGTGTCATGGGGGCCACTGTGACTTCTATACTTACTTACCTTCAGGATGAATTCTGTCTTCCTTTCTGCCACCTGGGAATCTCCATTTCTTTCTTTGAAATTGGCTATTTATTTGAAAGTAAATTGTGTTAAAATCAGCATTCTCACATATTTGGAGCAGGAGATGGGTACTTACCTGAGTTAGCTCAAGCTATCATGTTGCCTGGCAACCTGCTTTTTTTTCCTGGGAAACGTTTTTTTTTAATAGTTCAAATTATCCCATATACACAATTTTGTTTTCCACTTTTCTGTTTGACAGTAACACATATCCCTGTAGCCTTGTGTCTCATCTCTCAATGCCCAGTGTTTAGCAAAGGGGCAGGCTGTTTGTTGAAGGGCATCTAACATAAATAAATGAACTCTGGAAAGACCAGTCAAGAAGGTGAGTGTGTAAGGAACCCCGGGCTGAGGGGAGGGAGCTGAGTGGCTGAGTGGGGACCAGCATGAGGTAAACATTAGGGTGTGGAGAGCTATGGGTATTCAGGCTTCTGCGTAGGAAGCTCCCTGTGGAGTTCCTGGAACTGTCTGACACACAGACACAAGGCCCTCCCTATCTAGATAAGTGTACAAATGTTTATCTATAGCTGAGACTGAGCCACAGGGTGGGCTAAGGGACCCACTTACCAAGCCGCTGCTGCTGCTTTTCCTTTTTCTCCTTAGAGGAGCCAAAAACGCTCTGTCAGAGCAGCTGACGCAAGAACGAAGCTGAGTGAGAAACACCCAGTCCCCTGAGGAACTTCTCTAAGAAACGGACTGCCATCCTATAAACTCCCATCTGGAGGGACCTGGGGAAGAGTTTCTCACATTGAAGCCACTAAAAATCCCTGGTGGTTATGCCACAGGGAGGCCAATCCAGTTTGTAATTTGCTACAAGGGAAAATTATTTGGCTTTCAGTAGAGAAATTACAAATTCAGAGGCGACAGAGTGCTAGAATCTCAGAGGGGAAGCCTGAGAGGGGTCAGAACAGGGCAACGCTGGCCTTCATGCACACTGACTTGCATCTGTTGAATACCTGTCATATTTAACACATGTATTTTTTCTTCTACAACAAAACTTTACTGCCATCTACTGTAAAACTGTAGGAAAAATACACAAATTGATGGCATCCCTATAGAGGTGGCATCTTTTTTCCGCACATAATCTGTACAACTTAATTCAGAGTGTAAACCAGCATTTAGTCCAACTCTACCACATGCCAGATACTGTGCTGAGCACTTTCCATACATTTATCACATCCAATCTGAACCACCACCCTAAGAAATAGGTATTTATACCCCATTTTACAGATGTAGAAAATATTAGGACCTCTGAGGAAGGAAGGAAGAGAAGAAAATATGATTAGGAAAGGGCAAAAGGGGCTTCATCTGTATCGATAATACAGACTTAACTTGGACGGTTCATGGGTGTATTAGAGCTTCCTGATAACTTGGTATATGTCTAAAATGTTTTACAAGAATAATTTAAATCACTGTGAAGATTCAGAGAGGTTAAGTAACTGATCCAACACTGCACAGCCAGACAGAACTCTGATTAGAACCACATTTGCAGTTCTACTAGGTTGCTTCTCTGATTAAATTTACAGAGAATCACAGTAAGGTTATAAAATCTACAAACTACTTGTCTACATTAAGATTGACCCCAGAACCAGATTATCTTATGACACTCTCTATATTATCTGTTCTATTTGGAGAAAAGTCTGAATTTCATATTTTATACATGTGGTAGAAAGCAGGGATATTCCAGCATCTAATTCTATTAAATTGGTCAAGATCATTGCTTAGCCTTCAGTCACTTAGGATTTCACCAAGGGCTCATTAAATAAATATTTTCTTGTCATGTTAATTCAGTCTGGCCTGTGGCTTATAGTTAGAGCAACAAACCTAAGGGCAAGGTTCTTCTGGTCTTGAAATGCTCTTTAGGCAAGAATACTTCCATTAACTTATGTGTGTGGGGGGGTGGTGGAGGAAGTGGCAGTGGAGGATGGGATTACCATTTACTGAGCAACTATTATGAGCCTCGCATGGTGCTAAGCGCTTTCCTTGTGGTACTCCATTCAATCCTCTTGAATCCTGAGGGATATTGGCCCACTTTTTACAAAAGGTTTTTATGAGGATGCATAGATTAGTAAGACAAGGTCATCAGGGAGTTTACATGCAGGTAGGGAGACAATTTAACAAAACAATAATCAAAGTTCAGGTGTTATGAGGAAAAGGGCAAGGGGCTAGTGATGGCAGTGATGGGAGCAGGGAGAGGTGACTTTAGACAGAGTGGGGCACCAGCCTGACCCACTTTTTGAGGAGGGAACCAAGGATTACTCTACTTCAAAGCCTTTTGATTAACTTTTTCCTCATGCAGAGACCGACCCTGGGAAAATAGCCTCTTCAGCATGCATGTCACAGATGGCCAGCCACAGCCCTGAAGCTGAGGCACAAGCGAGGAGGAAATCACCAGCAGGGAAGTAGGCAAGGACTGCCGATTAAATAACTACTCAAACCCAATTCTTCTCTCGGAAGAGAATCTGCTGGTGGGAATCTGTAGGCAGTGGTGACAAAACGATTTTTCAAGAGTTGCTCAAATGGTCAGTTCCATTTATAAAACCAAACTTGACAACAGGTGAAGCAAGAAGAAATTTAAAGACTGAAAGGAAATCAAAACCCCCAAATCTGTCAACCAATCTCCAATCTGCTCTATTTTAGGACTACAATAATTAGCCATATCCTGAAGATCCAATTTTACAAAATACATACCTGTCTCTAATAGGCCTACCCTAACAATTTAATCTTCCTACCTATCTCATGTATAAAATGGGAATAAATGTTAGAAATCAAAGTTCACATAAGTCAGGCATTTTAGATACAAGATATTACACAATGGTTCCTTTTATCTAAACCGCACTTCTCAATTGTAACATTAATAATACGTGGATACCATAAAATAGTATGCAGTGAACATTTAAAGGAAACCTGAAATAGGGGAAAGCAGCATTTCCTCTGGTTCCATTTTTAAAAATTGTGGTTGAGCAAGAAAGAATAAGTGGCAATTCAAGTGTATTCAAGTGGCAATTCCAGAGTGGCAGCTCTTGTAGAATTTACTCATTTGGCATTGATAAGCAAGTAAACCGTTTCACCTTTTACCACCCTTTTCATAGTTTCTAATTAAGCTGCCAAATATGTTCCCATAAGCTCACCAGCACACCTCATTCCAGGCCCCAAGACTTTTGCAAGTTGCCTCCAAGGCTGACCTTCCACAGGGCTTACTGCCATTCACTCAATACTGGTCTTTTCTGCCAATGAACAAGCTATCTCCATGGGCCTTTTCATTTAAGCACCGCTGAAACTTTCTAAAATCAGCGTCAGAGCTGAACAGGAACTCAGAAGACACCTCACCCAGTCTTCCCCTGACCAGAGATCATACTGTGAATTACTTGCAAAGTCAGGACCAAGGACCAATCCTCCATACTCGGGTGGGGGGGGGGGGGGGCAGGGGAATTAGGTTTATCAAGGGCATAACAGGTGTCCAGATACCTGACATTTACTCTCATTCAATCCCAAGGAAGCAGTGCCCCATTTTATGGATGATGAAACCGATTCAGAAGTTAAGTAACTTGCCAAGAAGCTAAGTACATGACAAGGGCAGGAATGAAACCAATCCTGTTTAGCAACAACATCATGCTCTCTTCACTGTTACTTCGAGGTCAAAAACTCCCAGACTTCAGTGCTTCTCGACCAATCTTAATCCATCCCACTTCACATCTCCACAACCCAATATGAAATTCAAAGCACCTAAGAACTAAGCCATCTGTCACACACGGTGTCGGTTGGAGAAGCATACTGCTCAGGCTGCAGGGACATTTCATTTGTTTAAATGTTTTTATTTAAAAAAAAATTAAAGACCTTCATGGCACAACTTCTTCCCAGCACAGTTATGTTTTAGTTATACCAATTACAATACAATTACAACCAATAAATCGGGGCGGGGGGAGGGGCACTTCTGACTTCAAACTTAAAAAAAGGAGGGCCACTTCAAACAAAGTTAAAAAAATACTTAAAAAACCTTTCAAAGTAATTGCCAACACACTGTCTTATACTGGCATTCCATTTCCGGCCATCTAATCAATGCAGATACAGGTAGTGCTGAGAAAGTGTCCCAATACAAGGTGTACAGATGAGGTAATTTACAACAACGCAGAAGTTGTTACTCTGTAAACCCTGCCCCCCACCCACCCAACTGGGTCTTTTTTTTTTTTCCCATGCTTCTGCAGTGACTCCTTAAGTAGCATTTTAAAAACTTCTGTTTATTTTAAAAGGCTCTTGGGTGGCATTTCAGAGTCCTCTGCATTCACCTTCGGTTTCTAGCAAGGTCTGATGCGTATGAGGAGGTCCAGCTGTGTGCAGCCCCCAACATCAGCCTCAGCTACACCTAGATTCTCTGAGCTACAAGGGTGGGATGCGAAGTCCTGATTTACAACCCTCCTCCCCACCTCAAAGGAAAGAATTCATTAGTCATAAGTGTCCTGGTCAATCACAATCCAGTGCAAACGTAATCACAAATTGCATCTCTGGCACATCCGGTGCTTTTAGCTTCTGCACAAATTCAACATGGTAACCCTCACAGCATTCTAGGGCATAAAAGGGTCAAGAACAATAAATATCCACTGTAAGTGGCCACAAGGAAGAAAATCACCCTGCCACACAGTCAGAATGTTTTCCCTACTGTTGAGAAGCATTATAAAAGGAGGCTTTAGCTTCCTCTGGAGTTTACCATTATATTCACTAAAGCCGCCACCTTGATAAAGTTACTAAAGCCAAGATGGGTTACAAAGTTAGGTAAGTTCATTAAATTCAACTCCTCAAACAATTATGTTTATCTATGACGCCCAGGTGAGAAAGGCCTGTGAATCTATAAAGGTAGGAGAATGGGGAACTAAGACTTTAGGCCTTAAAATATGTTGGAAGAATTTCTCCTAGTCCCCACAAGCAGCTACTGTAATGAATAACAGGAAAAAATACAGAGCTGATGGTTTTGCTATTGTGCTTAAAAAACTAGGCTTCCTCAGTGAAGCACCTGATAAACTTAGGTGGTTGGATTACAGTGGAAAATCCACTTTACACACACACAAACACACAAAAACTGGCGACTTTTTCCATCCCCAATCCCTGCACTGCTGAGACACAAAATGAGTTTTATGGCAAAGGATCCTTAATCCCCAGAGATGCTTTGGCTTGTGGTGCTTTTTTAAGGCCTCTCTGCCCTGCCCAGTACCATGGGTCAAACAAGGGGTGTACAAAAATGGCGGCCTTGGGAAGCCTCCACGGTACAGGGCTGCAGGCCCCTCGGATGTGAACGTGAGACACCCACCCAGCGAGACCTTTACACAGGGAACTTAAATCTAACCTTGATAAATAAAACCAAACGTTTATTTACACCAAAGAATTCCAACACTGGATCTTTCACATATGAAGAACAAAGTATTATATATATACACACAGCAAGGGGTGGCAGGGCTGTAACAAGAGAGTTTAGTTTTCCCACAATTACAGGTCTACCATTTCAGTTTCACTGGAGATAGTGGCTCTGCTCCTACCTCTCAGATACATTTACAAGACTGAAGGGCAGGTCTTCTCACTGGATGGCATGAGAGGGAAGGGGAAGGCAGGAGGAAAAGAAGGTAGAAAGCTTAAAATGAAACTCAGTGTGGCCACATCTCCCATTAGCTCTTAAAGACTTGCTAACATGAAACCTATATATAGACAGTATTTTCTTTTGTGAAAAGCAATAAGTTATGCCCAGTAACTAACTGAATTCAAAATGGCCAAGTCAAAGAAAACTGAAAAAGACTTTGCCTTCCCTCTCCTACCAGCTATAGAACGTGTCAGGAAACGAAAAGGGAGAGAATCAAGGAGAAGAGCTCGGGAGGGAAGGAATTAACATTGCAAACTAAACTGAAACTAAAATTCTAAGTGAGCTGGATTTAGGGTTAGGTCAACAAGACATGATTCATACTGAACATGAGTTTTCAGGACCTGTCTGCACTTTGGGTAGATTTTTTAGCATCTCAATGTAACTAGGACATGTTTCCACTAGATTTACCAGGATAAGCCCACTGAAGCACTTTGGGAGTAAAGTGGTATCAGTGACCAGCAGTATGCTCCTCTTAGAGGTTGGGTACCCCCTTCCTCCTTCCTTCCCTCCTCCCTTGAAGAAGCTATATTTTTGTAATCTCTGGAGAAGAGCATGAGATACAAACCCCCCAAAGTGTGGGATGGTGGGGGAGAAACGGTGGGCATGGGAATAAATCTCCACCCGAATGCAGCAGCCGGGATTGAGGCTGGTTTCTTTGTTCTTTAGTGATGAGGAACTGAATTTGGAAGGGGAGAAAAAAATTTGTCCATGAAATATTCCACCTGCAGGTAATTCTTCAGGGAGTCCCCTGAGTTATGAAAAGTTCGAGTTAAAAAAAAAGAAAGAAAAAAAAGAAAAAAAGAAAATCAGCCTATTATAATTTTTTTTTTTATGACTGAACTACTATAAATCCACAAGCAACGGTTCAGACACGGTGCTTCTGAAGTATTTCACCCCTCCCCGCCAGGCGCAAGCTGCATCAAGGAGAGAGTGGACTCCCCCACCTCTGCTCAGGCATCAGGAGACAGAAGGGGCCATTACTGCTGAGCGCCAGCGGCAGCTGGAACAGGCATCCCAAGGGGGTTGGCAGAAGCAATCACTGGTGAGCCTGCCAGAGGTCCGAGGGGTGAAGGGGTTGGCACTGAAGAAATCCCTGAAAGAAAACAGCCGACAGTGAGCCAGAGACACCAACTGTGGAAATTTTAGTCACTAGTTTTTGATAGCACCCATCTCAAAAGTGACACAATAATAATTCTCTTCTTATTAAAGGCCTTCCTTAGCCAGATCTTTACAAATTAAGTCTAATTTCAAATTAAATCCTCACACATTAAAATAGTAAATTTAAAAGACAGGTAAAGAAATCTAAGCTTGGATAATTTAAGCCGTTTGTCCAAGGCACACTGCTAATAAGCAGCAACTATGCTTGGATTTCAACCCAGGCCTGTCCAGGGCTGCACTGTCCAACCAGACTTTCTGCTCCATAACCTGGGCCAACTTGGTGGCCACTAGCCACACGTGGCTACTGAGAATTTAAAATGGGGCTACTGCAACTAAGGAACTGATTTTAAAAGTGTACTTGATTTTAATTAACTTAAATAGCCCCATGTGGCAGTCACCGCCACACTGAACGGCAGGGCTGGTGCCGAGTTCACGCACTCTTCTCACACCACGCCACCCGCTTGGTTGGCAGCTTTCAAAATTACTAAGTCATTTGCAGTGGGAAAAGGAACATTTTTCACCTCTAAGCTAAAGTAAGTGTTTTAGAATTTATTTCCATTTAGTTTCTTCCACTCATCTGATGACCAGAGTTACTTGTTAGATTGCCCTCAGCCAGCCAGTTCCTTAATTTTCAAAATGTTATATATATATTTTGAACAGGTAATATGTTTACATGCCTCAAAATACAAAAGGTTCAAAAGAGTACTGAAAAAGCTCCCTTGCCCTGTTGCTTGGCCAACTTATGACACCATTTTCGGGGTGTATGCTTCCAGAAATATTTTATGCATATACATGAACATAATTTTATAAGAATATTCATATAAGAATCATATATAAGAATGTGATTATGTATTCTTGCCCACTCCTGGTCTTGGACATGGTTTTGCATCTTGCTTTTTTCATTTCATATTGTGGAGCTAGAAAACAACATGAAACACTCATTCTTTTCTCTGGCTATGTAGCATTCCCATAATGGGTGTCCCATAATTCATTTAACCAGTTCCCTACTGAGAGCTGTTTTCAATGTTTTGCTCTTACAAATAAGGCTACAATGGGTAACCTTGGATATACATCATTTTGCACATAGGCAAGATACTCAAGAGGATAAATTCTAAAAAGCAGCTAGTTCTTTAAAAAAGAATTGGGACACCAGCAATTCTCAGAGGGCGTCTGAGTAAATGCCCTCACTACCACCAGTGCACTCACGTGGATGTTGCATACCTATCTAACTCTTAGGGGATGTGCCTATGGTTTCTTTAGAATAATTGTGTAACTCTGTAAAAAAAACTCGCTCTAAATCGTGATGACTCAACAATTATGAAAAATAATCTCATATAACCCTTTACAATCTACTAGGCACACTGTAGTTGCTCTGGAAAAAATCAGAGAACCACTGTTCTACACATATATACCTATGTACAAATCCCACCTCTACTCCCCCCACCCAATTTCTTAATCTTGTCTCTGAGGATCACGCAACTACTGTCACTCTAATCTGTGAGAGGAAAGGATCTCTTTTTAGTCTTCACGGCTTGTTGGGACTTTCAAGTACCTGAGAAAAATTTTCAGGATTCTGGCCTAGAAGAAACTGTTGATACACTACTCAAGGCAGTGTCACTAAAGTATACCAGGTGTCAAAAACATCCTGAAAGCTGGTGGGGAGAGCCACACGGGCCAATGTGTTACTAAGGCAATCGTTACAGAGATGAGGAGGTCCACAAGAAATCCCCACAAAGAGGGAGAAAAACTAATGATAATAATTGAGGTCAACCACCCCCCTGTTCCCCGCACTTAAAGGTAATTTACCAGTGAACTGACCTGACATCATATTGGCGCTGCTGACAGGCGTACTGCCCCCTGGCATGCTAGAGGAGCCCATTCGAGCCTGGTCCTTCACAACAGAGTCTAGAAAAGCGACAATAAGGGTAGGTTCTGTTATACTTGAAGGATTAACTAACTGTCTAGGGCCTTAAAGCAGTCATTCTCACTCTTTGCACTTTATTTATAGTCCCTATTATTCCTAGAAGAACGTAAGGTGAAAACTGCCTTCACCATGAATTAGACAAGTAATATAAAATAGAATTATCTTTCCTGTAAGACTGGTAAAGGCCAACTCTTAAACTAAATGGTAGGAAGACGAGGTAATTATCCATAGTAGAGCTAATTTAAAACAAAACTGATTCCGTCAGGGTTTAAAGAGACAATACAATCTAACTGGCCTAGGCAGTAATATATTATCAGAGTGAATTGGTTTTACTGCAGTCCACAGCTCACCTGGTTAAGCATGGTGCCAAACAAGCCACAGCAATAGGTTTGTGCAAGTTAGTGCTATGATCACAGACTTCACTCTCCATCTCAATCGGCCTGTCAGTCTGTGATGGCTTCAAGACAAAACCATCCCACCACGCCCCAAGGAACAATCCAATGTGGCAGCTAACATTACAGTGAGGATGTAGTGGGTCTAAGCAGCATTTTCACCCAGGATAGCACAGTTTGCTAAACTTTCAAACCCAGGTCAAGGTGTTCATAAAATTAAGATTTTCAAGCCTCCTTGACTCTCTCCAATGAATGATTACCAGAGACAGGACAGATATAGGGCTGCTTATTCTAATCCAACCGCTTCAGACTAGCCACTGGGGAGTATCACCCACACAGGAAGAAAAGCAGTTTACTTAGGAATGATCATGTGTCAGGTATTCTGTTAGATCAAAACCTTCCCAACAATTCTGCAAGACAGTTGCCATCACTGTCCCCATATGAGGAAGCTGAGGCTCACTGTCAGTGAAGGCAACCTGGGATTTCAGCTGTTCTGTAGGACTCTGGGCCCAGAGCTTTCCTCAGAGTATATAGTCTCCCTGCCTTGTACAGTCTGCTAGGTGGGTCATGCAGGCTCTGTGGACTGGACAGAAGGACTCACAGAAATAGGGGTGCTCCATGGCCTCTCTTGCGGTGAGCCGTGACTGATGGTCATATCGCAGCAGCTTATCAAGGAAATCCAAGGCCTCAGGGCTGACAAGGTGCTGGTTTTCACTGTGGACAAAGCGTTCCCATCGCTTACGGGAGTGCCTGCAGAGCCAAAAGGGGGAATGAAAAATGGAATGAGGAACAGAGAAGCCCAACATTTCACTCCTACATTATTCCTGAGTGGCTAGCAGCCCAGCCAATAGCAAAGAGAGATCAAAACTCAAGAGATTACTCCTATGCCACTCTGCCACTGGGGAGACAACAATGGAAATAGCAGTGTTGCAGAAAAATCTGGGTCCTCACAATTTTATGAAACGTAATTCAGGTTAGTTTATAGGACTGAATGCTCCTGTGCAGCAAGGAGGGTCAGGTGGCTGGGCCAACCGCACCTCTCTCCTATGCCCACATACATTCCTGGCATCTCTGCCACTTGGCCAGCAACAGCCTTTGCATCACGAATGGCTACCTCCTCTTGTTAAGTGGTGAATGAATTAGTATCATGTCTAGTCACTATTTTCAGAGTCCGTTGTCAGCACATCAGTACTGAAGCATGTGTTTTCTATTACTATTTCTTTCTCTTAGAGAGGGTTTGTCATTTGGAGAAGTAAGTTTAATCAAGAGATTCTGATTTCTGACAACCGTAATCCTTCTACCAGAATCTATATTTCACAAGAATTCTCTGACCCTAATCTCCACACTCTGATTCCTATAAGTGAATCTGGAAAAACAGCCATTCAATCCAATGCTTTTATCACATGCCCACCCATGCAGCATCCGGCAGCACTGGAGTACCGACACCTCAGCAGTGTTGGCAAAGAGAACGTAACTATTTTGAGGATTCAAAGTGTAAGCTTACACCCAAAGTGCTTAAGGCACAGATGCATAGATTCTGCTTTATGACTTACCTGCCCAAGATATCATTGAAACGAGGATCTAATTCAATGTTGTATTTGTCAATATAGTCATATAAATCTTCTGTCCCCAGAACCTTGGCTATCCTCACCAACTAGGATTAAAGAAAGATAAAAGCGCACACCACAAGCATATTACAGGGCTGCATTAAAAGAAAGCGATCACCATGGCTATGGGTGTGAATGTTACACTTCGATTTAATTCAGATTTCTGTGCAGGGCAGGAGTGGATTTCCACATAAAATTCACTAAATTATTGCTCAGTGTGAAGGTATCAAAAAGAAAATGCAATTGCTTTGTAACCTGGTTCCTTCCCCTTGAAATGTCACCCTGGTGAAGTCTTATTTTTGTCCCCCCTCACAACCCAGCTGAAGACGTCACATCTTTTGGAAAGCTTCCCTAGTACACTCAGACCACTCACTCCCACAACTGCTGTTTGCACCCTGTCTACATTTCTACCCTGACATTTATGCCTGTGACCTCTGTCATGTTTGGTTCCTGAACTAGATGATTATGAACTATTTGAGAAGAGGGACTATTCTTTTTTTCTGTATTCTTCAATCCTGCGTGGCGGGTGATACAGAGTTGCTGGTTTTAATCGAATTCAGGTGGTATTCTTAGACTCATATTAAAAATGTTCATTGTGGGGCTGGCCCTGTGGCCGAGTGGTTAAGTTTGCACACTCTGCTGCGGCGGCCCAGTGTTTCACGGGTTTGAATCCTGGGCTTGGACATGGCACCGCTCATCAAGCCATGCTGAGGTGGCATCCCACATGCCACAACTAGAAGGACCCACAACTAAGAACATACAACTATGTACCAGGGGGCTTTGGGGAGAAAAAGGAAAAAATAAAATCTTAAAAAGAAAGGGAAAAAAAGGTCATCGTGCTCAAACAAGGCAACAGTACCTTCCACAAGGCCCTAGAATCATTCCAGGTTCTCTTGAATGAAATGGCCCCTTGATCTTCAAGGGGAAGTGGAGCTAGTATAAAAAAAACACCATCTATATTTCTAGTGACATACATCAACTTTAATCCATATAGAGACAAATGGATCATAGAAATACCACATATAAACCAAGAGGTTGGAGAAAACATTCCTAACTCCAATGAAAGCTCACATTAGAAGAGTCTAAGGTAATGTCCTATTTCCTAAACTATTCTTCTTTGAATTGTATATGATGTATTATAAAACATTTTACAGGTATATTTCACAATAAAACAAGCAATGCAAATTAAAAGGACTAGAGGCAAAACTCTGATTTCAAAAGGCTAAACTGGTAGCTCCCAAAACACCAATCTGAGGATCAATGTCAGGTTGGCTGAACAAGGCATGAATTGAACATTATTCTAGGGCCGACTCTCAGAGATTCTGAATAAACAGCTCTCAGGTGGGGGCTGGGCATCTGCATTTTAACAAGATCTACTGCAGTTTCTAACAGGCAGAATCTCGCCATCACTAGGTTAGACCATCAAGTTCCCTAAGGGGAACAACATATATCACCTGATCGTAATTGTCATGTCCGTGGAAAAATGGCTCCTTCCGGAAGATCATACTTGCCAGCATACATCCCAAGCTCCACATATCCAAACTATAATCGTACATCTACATTAAAGTAAAGAAAACATCATTGTTATCATACATGAAATGATAAGAATAAACATCTCGTCATTTCAAAATAAATAACTGCTCTTTATTATTGGGGGGGGGGATCATCCATTGACTCAAAGTCCAAATACCAATAACATCTTCATGTACTTCTTTTCAGTCTTTTTTTCTATGCATTTCCCCCCCAGTTTTAAAACAATCTGTACATATTTTGAATTACTTTTTTCACTTATGTAAGAACACTCCAAATTGTTAACCTAGAGAAACCTAACACGTAGTGTTATTTTATTGCATAAATATTTCAGAATTTAATCTTTAATCTCCCCTATAATAGGACAGTGTTTCATTTTTCACCATTATAAATGTTGTAAAAATATTTTTATGCATAAAATGTTTTTTGAGTGCAGGGTTATAACCCTCAAGATCCCAGAAGAAGAATTTCTAGGACAGAGTTTGACCTCTTAAAGGTGTATCTGATAATAACACCTGGGAGGACTGGACATGAAAGGCACTCGCAGGGATTTTGTTTCTTTGAGGAGAAAAAGGCCTTTTATCTCTTTTGTTAAGGGGAAGGTCTTTATACCTAAAATACAATCTCAGAAAATCATGAGAGAACACTTTTTAGTTTACTCTTAAGGTTGGCCAAACCTAGCTTACAAATTCTCAAACCAGCTCTGGAATTTCTGACCAGGAAAAGTATCTTTAGTGTGCTTTCTCCTCAGTTAGGGTCAAATGCAGATCTGTTCATATTCCACCGACACTATGACAATAGCAACAACTGAAGTCATGGCAGATGAACTGAGGTGATTCATATTTTACGTTCACATAAGAGGGACAGACATGGATGTGCAAAAATGGCCTATTCAAAAGCACGAAATGACATTTTTCTTAAATTATGTGCAAAACAAACACAGGACCAAAATTTTTTCCGCCCTTCTCTTCTCACCTGATAGTCTACAAGTAGCTCAGGACCTTTGAAGTATCGGGAAGCAACTCGAACATTATATTCTTGGCCAGGATGATAAAACTCAGCCAAACCCCAGTCTATTAGCCGTAGCTGAAAGAAAAAAAAAAGGAGAATCAATCATGAGCAATTTTATCTTTCAAGCTCCCCCTCACTGCCATTGGAGTACTCTTTTAAAAACACCAGCCATATCATTCTTTACCGAATCCCCTTCACTGAGTACCTACTGCATTTAGGATGAAAATCAAATCTCTCAGCTTCACATACAGGGTTCTCAAGATCTAGTTCCTGTCTCCACTGAGACTTACACTTCCAGAAAGACACAACTCACTTTGTGCTTCTCCGAATTTCTTAAACTGCTCACCCGACAAGAATGTCTCCACTATCCAACCTAGACTCCTACTGACGAACATCTCTGCATCTTTTGAGATATCTAAGTTAGCCGCTTCTAACTATCCAAGCAGAACCAGTGCCTTTAGCTCCTAACCCTCAGATCTCTTTCTTTAATAGAACTTACAACTCTTCACTGTATGTTTGTTTTCCATCTTTCTTTTTCAATATGGACTTGGAAGCTCCTCGAGGGTAGAGACTGTTTTATTTACTTTTGTAATTTTTAGATTCAACGTAATGCCCAGTACACAGAAGAAAAATAAAAATATTTGCTGAGCAAACAAAATAAAAGAAAGGCCAACAAAATAGCTCTTACCAAAATGTATCCCCAAAGTGGAAAAAGTACTAGCAAGGACAAGAGGCAACCTCATTTGCCCATTGTGCACAGCATGACCATAATCTGAAGTGGGAGCAGCAGGGCCTGGGCAATGCCCGCCTGCTCTGACACTGCCTCTGTAAGTTCACTGTTAATGAGGGACAGTGTCTTCACTGTTTTAGTAGACAAAGTGAAATATAATAAAAGGTATGAAAGAAAGTGTAATTTTTTTATACACACTTGCTCATCAACCCCTTAACATTTGTGCTCCAGAGCTGATCCTGAGCTTCCTTTTTTATCAAGTATTCCCAGATGACCATTTCTTGTCTTGTGGCTTCACATACAGCATCTTAGCCTTTCCCACCTATACTCTCCAGCCCATGCCTCCTACCAGCCGTCTCTCTGTGATCACCTAACAGACATCTCAAAACTAAACCTACTTCCCGAATAGCCTTCTTCTTCTCCTCAGTTAAAGGTAATTCCATTCATCTTGTCATTTAGGCCCCCAATTTTCACCCTGGATTCTTGTTTCCTTTACACCCCACATCTAATCTGTCAACAAATACTGTTGGCTCTACCATCTTCTGACCATTACCATCACCTCCACTGCCACTGCCCTGGGCCATGCCACCACCCTCTCTTGTCTGATTTACTACACCAGCCCCTTCTCCTAACTGGTCTCCCTGCTTTCACTTAAAAAAATTTTTAAAGATTGGCACCTGAGCTAACATCTGTTGCCAATCTTTGTTTTTTGTTTCTTCTTCTCCCCAAAGCCCCCCAGTTAAGTAGTTGTATATTCTAGTTGTAGGTCCTTCTGGTTGTGCTATGTGGGATGCCACCTCAGTGTGGTTTGATGAGCAGTGCCACGTCCACGACTAGGATCCGAATCGGCGAAACCCTGGGCCGCGGAAGTGGAGTGCTCGAACTTAACCACTCGGCCACGGGGTCGCCCCCGCCCCTCACTTTCTAATGCCCTGGCAACCCCTCTGTTAACTCTATGAATTTTTCATTTTGAGAATGTTACATAAATGGAATCATCTGTAACTTTTTGAGACTGCTTTTTTCCACTCAGCATGAAATCCATCCAAGTTGTTGCATTATCAGTAGTTCTTTTTATTTTCTTTCTTTTCCTTTCAGTAATACTACTACATGGTATAGATATACCACAGTTTGATTAACCATTCATGCACTGAAGGACATTAGGTTTTTTCCAATTTTGAACTACTATAAATAAAGCTGCACTCACGTATAGGTTTTTGTGTGGACCTAAGTTTTTGTTTCCCTGGGATGAATGCTACTGTTGGATCATTTGACAAGCACATGTTTAGTTTTTTAATAGTTTGGAACTTTCCAAAATGGCTGTGCTACTTTACATTCCCACCAGCAACATATGAGAGACTGAGTTTCTCTGCATCCTTGCCGGCATTTGGTATGATCACTATTTTTTATTTTAGCTGTTCTAGTAGGTATGTAGTGAACTTTTAAAAATGTGATTGAGAACACACCAACCCTCTGCTCATACCCCGCAAAAGCTCTGCAAATTCAGAGAAAAGGTCTGGCAATCTTTAAGGTTCTACCCGATCTGGTTCTCTTTATCTCTTTGACCTCACCCCCCTCCCCCCTTTCATTCCATCCCTGCTCTATCCTTGCTGCTGTTACAACATGCCAGGCACACTCTTGCCTCAGGGCCTCTGCATCTGCAAGTTCCTCTATCGGGGACATACTTCTTCCCAAGACTGCATGGCTGGTTCCCTTCAAGAATTCTGTAAAATGTCATCTTCTCAATGAAACCTTCCCTTCACCAGCTTGTTTAAAACTGCAACACTTTCCACCATTCCCTACTCCTGATTTATTTTTCTTCCATAATACTTTTACTTTTCTATCCCACCAGCCTCCCCCAAATGCAAGCTCCTTATGGACAAGAATTTTTTGTCTGTTTGTCTCATGCATATATCCCCAGCCTCTTACATACAATTCCTCTTATAATTCCTATTACAAAGTGTGTCTCTAAAAAAATATTAGTTGAATAAACAAATCACCTACATTCCCAAAGCCTACAACAGAGAGCCATCACTGCCTACAAAAGGTGGGCTTGGTCACCTTAAAAAACTGTTATAAAGCATGTGGTAATGCAGCTCTCACTGAAAGCACTTGTAGAGTTCAGGGACCCCATGACACCTGCTAATAAGAAGCACCATTTTCTGAATATTTCGACCATTTCACAACTGTGCACACCTAATTGTCACAATAATCTGTGGCATGCAGGACAAATATTATTATACCTGTTGTACAGGTAAGAAAAAGTAGGCAAATGAGAAGAAAGAAGTTTCCCAAGAAACTGGTTATTTAATAAATAAGACTAGAAGCCAGGTTCCCTGCCCAAAATTAATGTTTTGCCTACTGCACTAATCTGTTTCCTCCTTGATAGTATTCTTAAGAATATGAATGAATAATGGTTTAATCTCTCTGATTTGTTGGTTAATTCATTCACCAAGTATTTATCAAGTTCCTCATAGGTACCAGGCACTGCGACAGATCCTAGGGATAAAATGTTGAAGATGGGCTGTTGACTCTATCACGTTGATAAGACTTATCAGTCTATCACTTTACCTTTCTGTGCTCATGATCAATCATGACATTATGGGGCTTCACATCTCTGTGCATAATTCCCATGCTGTGACAATAATCCAGGGCCTATGGGAGGAACAGGTAAGAAAGGAAAGAGTTAGCTTACATAAGAGTGATTTTTAAAGTCCTTTACTTTTTCCATAGTTTTCCTTCTAGCTGCACAACACCTCTGGGAGTCAGGGTTAGGACAATTACTCCCACAGGTATTCTTCAGAGACTCGTTCAAGATCCCACAACAAGCAAACTCAGGTCTCTGACCTTCAAGTTCTGTTGTTGCACAGCTGTTTCAACAACCTTTCTGTTCAAAAAGACCCAAAGTGTACACTAAATGCATCACTTCCAATTTGTCCCTCTTACCCAAAGCCTGGATTATTTTCACAAACAGATCCCCCTCAAAAGAAAAAATTGGTCTGTACTATAAACCTCTTATTCAAAGAACAACAATTCTTCAGCAGCTAAGAGTCTACAAAAGAGGCTGGCAAACCAGGAGCCGCAGATCAAATATGGCCTACTGCCTGTTTCTGTGAATAAAGTCTTAGAACACAACCATGCCTATTTGTTTGCATACTGTCTGTGGCTGCTTTCTTGCTACAATAACAGAGTTCAGTAGTGTGAGTAAGACCCTATGGCCCACAAAGCCTAAAATTTTACTCTTTGGCGCCTGTAAAGAAGTTTGCCAGCTCCTTATTTATCACAGCAAATCCAATTTGAAAAGTGTGTCTAATCTCAAACTAAGGGGAACTGAGTGGTATAACCTTTGGGGTTATTAATCCAGCCCTTTAAGTCAGCTGATGTCATTGGCCAAGTTCTTGTCCTTCCTGAAGGGCAACTTGGGTTTCCAGGGCTAGGCAACCACGTCCTTAACTTTGTGAAGTCCTGCTCGCCACAAGACCGCATGAGCCAATGGAAAGATCAAATATCTCTGCTGGCATAGTCTCTTCAGTGTACTTCTAAGGTTCAAATGCAGGCTTTGTCAACCCTCATTTAGTAAGAAACTTCAGCCAACTCACAGCAATTTTCTCATCTATAAAACTGATCTTGTGACTACTAGGAGCAAGATATTTGGCGATCCCACTTTAGAAATCAAAGTCCACTCTAAATCAGCAATTTCTAAGCAAATCATTAGGACAAGGACCCTTTGAGGGCTGAGTTAAAGTTTACCGTTTTACTTGTTGAATTTTAAGTGAAATAAAGTACACCAGAGGCCAGCACATCATGAGTTATTTTTACAAGTTTTGAAAATTTAATTGTAACTTTTGTAGGAGCAAGGTGGAGATTACAAATATTTATCAAGGAGTCCCAGCTCTCTTCTAAAATACCCTTTCCGAAGCATTCTAAATTATATTCCTATTAGACCCTATTCCGTAACCCTCACATTAGAATAAGTGTTCTGATGCTATTAACTTATTAAAAACACATGAAGAGGCTGATTCTTTCAACATACTTTACAAAGTTAATTCACTAGTTTTTCTACAGTCAACTGGACTATTTAAGAAAAAGGGAAGATCAATCTACAGATATTTAGTACCCAATATTCCCTTACCTTTAGAATCTCATACATGTAAAATCGAATATCATAGTCTGTTAACGTCTGGTACAATTGCTGTTAAAGACAAATGTAACATTTGAGTCATGAAATAATGCTGATAGGAAGGCAATTTCTCATTCTCATTTGCAGTAATTCAAACCAAGACATGGCTTATTTGCCCTTGTTCCAAGATCTGTCTGTTCACCAGTGTCTACTTCTCCAGTAGATTCACTTTAAAGAGATACTTTGAGTCTTTAACATATTATATATGCAAATGTGAAGATTATTTAAACTCATATTGCTGAAGCTATAATCCACTATTGGAAACATAGCAATTTATATATGCAACATGCACTGATCAACATTTGCAATTTAGTTTGCTTTTCATTTATCTCCAGACCATCTCATAAAAGGCATTTTGGTAAATACACAGCCTCCTTAGCAGGGAACTAACTCATCTCTGGCTCACATAGTTCTAAGTGTTGCAGATCACGAGTAGGTATGCAGACGACTTGCTGCCAAATCTGCTGAGCCAATTTAAAGGAATTATTCCTGTCCCAGTTTGAAAGCAAACTCTGAACAACTGTTAGGTATCCTTTCCAGTTTCCAAAAAGCTGTAGACTTTTGTTTTACATGTACACATCATCAAATGGTTAGTGACGTCCTCTGGCAAAGTTTTCCTTAAAGTTATCATTCTCATACTAAAAGAGTTCTTCCTTGTTTTCCTCCTCTCAGCAAAGAATTCACCTACATTTATTGATACCTAACATTCTTAATATTGGACTGATGCAAAGGCAAGTCAAATACCTTTACAACCTGTAACCCAAGAGAGTGCCCAGTCTTCTGCTGTACTGGAATCAGGAAATGTTTGAAATAAGAAGGCCACTGGACAGGCTGGAAGTCAGAGATATCTGCTGCAGACGTTTGTGTTACAGCAGAATTTACAGCACCTTTCCCCACCCATCCCTTTTCAAGATCCAGAGCCCAGAATTTCTGAGGAATCCTAAGGCATAAGCAGTACTTGCTTTTACATACATAATAACATTCCTTCGTGAACACTGCCATTTTAAAGCGAAATGTCTTAAGGTCAGATCCTGACTGAACATGTGTTGCTGCTGCCTTCATTAGGTTTGAGATCAGTGGAAACTGTCAAATGAACAGTAAAGGTGGTGAGAAGTAAATGTATTGGTCATGAAAAAGAGTACTAAACAAATAAGATAATAAAATACCAAGATGTGGAAAGTGGGCACTGCTTGTACAGATTTTCTATCTTAAAACTTAGACTGCAAGGATAAAAAGCTCTTTTTAAGCAAGCCAGAAGGAAGACAGTTAACATCCCTAAAAGGCTTTCTATGTGGTCTAAAAAACCCAACAGCTTGAATTGGTTGGTTATATATTATACCTTGAAGTCTGTGTTGTTTACGTGTTCAAAAACCAAGGCGGGGGTTCGTGACTAGGGGAAAGAAAAAGAAAACACACATTAGCAACAGCCCTGGCAGCTTTAATGGGCACAATGTTTGTGGATGCTACGTGGTGAATTTGGCAGTCCTCGCCTCAGTTGTAGGAAACCCTCTATTGCTACAAGCCCTCCCCACTCTGATCACCACCACACTTAGGTCATTTCTGGGATGGATTTCAAACAGAAGACATGGAGCTGAAGTCTCACCAGGCTCTAGGCAGCCCGACAATGCGCCCATCGCCCATCGGCATCGGACCTGAGTTTGCAAAATGGATTAACACATTTCAGTTTCCAGTGCTATCAGTCTCTTAGCCTAGAAGAATAAGAAATAGTCTGTGGGTGGAGGTCTCTTTGAAAGAAAGACCCAAGCTAGTTAATTGGTATAACTGATTAAGCACTTTTAAAGCAGGACTTAGGGGAACAGAAAGAGGACAGTTGTGCTCCAGGTCAAACACCACCTCAGCCCTGGTGGGCCTTGCTAGTGCCTAATATACTCACCACAGGATCTTTTACAATGTCTGCCAGTGTGATGATGTTGGGACCGCCTCGCAAATTCTCCAAAATCTTTATTTCACGCTTGATTTTCTTCTTCTTTACTGGCTGAAAAGGTAAAAGATCATCAGTGAAATAAATTATTTCAGAGTACTTCAACAGGTAATATAATACATAAATGGCTTACTTATGAGCTCCTTGAAGAAAGGAAAAGTGTCAAGACTCATCTCTGAATCCCCTTCTCCTAGCCCTATGCCAGGCACTCTGCAGGTAGTTGGTAAATACTGAAGGAAAAAAAGATTTCCACTCCAAAGACCAGACTTCTGCAGAACTAGCATTTAAATCCAATCATCAGCTTTTACTCAGTTTTTTAAAACTATGCAAACTGGGAATATAAATGTTTAGTAACATTAAGGCATATCTTATAAAATCGTTTTATCAAGTAGGATGAAACATGAGCTCTTTCTAATCCTTCCTCTAAGTCCATAAACACTCTACAGAGGTGAAGGAAATCAGGACCAACAGCAAGGGTGGCCAAACCATCTTTGTGCAGCATAACCTTGTGGGTTAAAAGAGGACCTTGGAGACAGACTGCCTAACGGGAATCCTACCTTCATTACCTGCTAACTGTGTGCCTATGGGCAAGTTACATACCTCTCCAAGCCTTTCGTTATGGGTAGAACAATCAACAAGAGTACCTATCTTGTAAGAGTGTTGGTTGTATGAGCCATAAGATATCTGCAAAGATCTCAGTATATGGGTGGGACGCAACACCTAGTATCTGTCTAACGTTATGACCAATATTTCTATAAATGAACTCCTCCCTCTGTTCTAAAAAAGACCACTCTGCCGAGCAGATCTTCCCTATTCCTTTGTCTTCACCTATCAATTTCACATCTGTTTCGGTATAGAAATTCTTTTCGTTTTTCTTAGGAGGGCTTTGGTCCAAATGTTCCTCCTCTACAAAGCCTTCCTTCTAAATAGTCTAAAACAATGCTGGTCCAAAAGAAATATAATGAAAGCCACATGTGTGTATTTTAAATGTTCTAGTACTCACACTAAAAAGTAAAAAACAAAAAACAAAACAAAACCAGACAAAATTAAGTTTAATAATATATTTAACAAAACATCCAAAATCTTGTCACGTCAACATGTAAATCAATATAGAAAATTAGACCATGAGCAATTTTATATTCTTTTTTGAGTAGTAAGCCTTTGAAATCTAGTTATTTTATCCTTACTGCGTATCTTAACCTGGACAACCACATTTCAAATGCTCAATAAGCCATATGCAGCCCATGTCTGCCGAACTGAACCACGCAGGTCTTTCCTAGGGTGTTGGTCACCTCGGACTACTGACCCATGGCACACAATTCTTAGAAATTGTTTTAAGTATGTATATCATCTCTTCATTAACAAGATTGGTAGTTACTAAACTTTGATGATCAACAATCACCTATAATTTTTAATATACAGATTCCCAGGACTCACCTAGACCTGCGGCATCAGAATCTTGAGAATGGAGCCAGAGATCTATTTTTAGATACTTCCCAGGTTGATGGTCCAGGTCTAGAAACTACCAAACAATACTGTACCCTGTCTTAAGTCCTAGAACATGGTACAGCAGAAAGCAAGCAGATCTTGGAAAAAGACCATCCTGGCTTTGTAGCTGTGCAGCTTTGGGAAAAGCACTTACATGTTTCTGAACTTTATTTTTATTCCCTGCTGAAAAGGGACTATAATTGTGTGATGTACATACCACAGTTAGAAGAGGACCCAAGGCAAAGCAGACACTCAATAAATGGAAGCTGTTTTTAGTAACCGTGGCTTCCACATAGTCCACATTTAATTCAATCCACAACTGCTTAGCCTTGCTTCTATTAGAACTCAGTACACTGGCTGGGAAACAAGCTGATCACAAGTCTTCTCTTTTTGCTTCAACTATCAGATCTTTCTAATCTGCTAGAGTATTTGGGAAATCTTTCCACCCTCCAGGGACTAACTCCTCGATATATCTCCTGTTTTCTACTAAATCACGATTTCCCAACTGCTGGTCAATGGCAAAAAGCTACTGGTTTACAAAACTTTTATTCTACAAAATCCTTAAAATCTATCAACTTACAAAGCTGGTTCTTGATAGACCAGGCAGGTGATTTAAACCCTAAATTAATGTGATCAATGCAACTTTTATCTTAATAAATGAGGAGAGATTAAAAATTCTAAATATAGTTTACGAATGAATTTTATACTTGTATCAACCATCTATATAGTAAAATATACAATTAGTACAGTAAGGAAGACTGAGCCGGAAAAAATCTTTCAAACCACCCTTCACTCAAAACCACCAATGGCTCCCAATGACCTAGAGATAAAAATCATGTACCTTTTAAGACTGGAAGGAAATACAGAGATTATCTTTTCCAGGCCATCATCAATTTACTCTCCCTTTCTAAGTTTACTTCCCATGTGTGGTCACACACATCTTCCACAGAAACTTTTCTCTCACTTGTTTCTCTCTCTTCCTCATTTCTTACCTTGCACATTCCAGATTTCTCTCTCTTCCTCATTTCTTACCTTGCACATTCCAGATTTCTCTCTCTTCCTCATTTCTTACCTTGCACATTCCAGATTTCTCTCTCTTCCTCATTTCTTACCTTGCACATTCCAGATGACGTTTCCCTTCCCCACTCCTACCCACACCTATCCAAATCCTCCTTCCATTCAGGGCCTGAAAATAGCTCCAGGGAGCTTTTCCTAACCACCACCCTCTTCTCAACAATAAAAGACCAACCATTTGTGCCTTTCTCTCTCTCTGTCTCTTTTTTTAAAGATTGGCCCTGAGCTAACATCTGTTGCCAATCTTCTTTTTTTCTTCTTCCCACAAAAGCCCCCCAGTACATAGTCGTATATTCTAGTTGCAGGTCCCCATAGCAGGTTCTGCTATGTGGGACGCCGCCTCAGCATGGCTTGATGAGCAGTGCTAGCTCCACGCCCAGGATCCGAATGAGTGAAACCCTGGGCCGCCAAAGCAGAGTACACAAGCTCAGCCACTCGGCCACGGGGATGGCCCTCATTTGTGCCTTTCTTATGACTCTAAATAACATATCACCTCATTCAATCATATACCTTCCCATATGAACATCATCCTACAATTACATAGAACTTCAGTCTCCAAGGTATATTTCTATATACAATTTTGTATTTGATCCTCATAACTCTGACAAAGATAGGTAAAGCAAGATTATCTCATTTCCACAGATGAACAAACAAGTCTTAGTTTAAAAGGACTATGGCTAATTACTTTGAGAGTCTGGATCAGAATCCAAATATTCTGATTTCCAGTTTAGTTCTCTTTCTGTATGTGATAAGACAGAGACAAATACTTAAACTCTCTGGTTCCCAAAAGGTGTGCCAGGAACCACAGCAAATTCACAGGGGTTCTGTGGGATTTTTTAACTTCTGAGAAACACCAATCAGTAGTTGATACCTGCCCGACACTGAGTGCGCTATGAGCCCAATGTAGTTCAGTTTCAATGCTAGACTGCACTACACTCCTTTTGATGGTCTATTTTTGTGAAGCTGGGGTTTTAGCAGTTGCTGTGATAAAAAGCAAGTACTGTGCAAAAATCATTGTGGAAAGGGAAACGAGGCTGCTGGTGTCCAAACTAATCCCAACATTTGAGAAGTTGTGCAGAGACTAATGGGTGTACATATCCCAATAGTAATTAATTATGGTTATATAAGAATAATTTTTTCTTTCAATTTGTGTGTGTAACTTTTCATATGGCTACCAAGTTAGAACAAGTATTTTTTTTAGTTATTTGGACTTAACTTACTTAATATACAGAACCTCTAGGTATTTCTTCTGGCTTAAGGGTACCATGAAAAATTTACTGAGACAATATGTGCGCTATAAATTTAGAAAGTCTGGGAACCTTTGCTTCTCAGTGTCAAATATGGAAAAGTTCCTGTGGAAAGAAATTGTATGCTAAGTTCCTGGTATATGACAGTGCACAGTATACTTGCAACTAAATTACAAGTTGCCTACTGGTAGCCTATTGGCCAAATCTAGCCTGTACAGTGTTTTAAAACACTCTTAACCCAACATTTAAAAATCAGGGGAATTCACATACAAATACAAATTTCTAGTTTCTTTTTGCAAAAGAGTATCAAGCAACACTGGACTTGCACTACTGCAGGGCAATGATCAGCTGGAGCTGGAGCACGTGCTGCAGGGCCAGCACTCACATCCTTTCATCATGGGCACTGACATCAGACTAGCTGCACTGATGCCATCTGCCTGCCCTGTAAAGGTCTGCATTTGTGACGACTCATCCTTACACAGTAAAGGTAACAATTCATTGAAAACAAAAGCAGAGAGTATTACTAAAAATACAGGAAACTGGCATTGCACAAGATCTAGGAGCAGAGGAGACTCCCCTCCTCTGCCACAATCTAGCTGTATGACTTGAGTTAAATCACTTCTCTTGCTTCGGTTCCCTGATCCGTCAAATGAATAAAACCTCTTCTACTGATTTTAGAGGACACAACAAAATCAAGGCATTAAAGCACTCCAATGACCATTTCAAATGCTACTTAAAAAAGGCATCACTATTACTTAAAAAACAAAACAACCATCTAAATTCCAAATAATTCTGAAATTATCATCTCTCTTCTTGCACTCACCTTGAGAATTTTAACAACAACTTTTTCATTATTTGTGATGTTGATGGCTTCAAATACTTCACTGTATTTACCCCGGCCTAATTTTCGAACCAGCTGGTAGTCATCTTGATTTCTGTGAACAAACAAGTCAAAGTCACAATGATTTAAAACGTTCAAATTATTAAGCACCAATGCAACTTACAAAACTCTATAAACAGCAGGAGTAAAAGAAATAAGAGGTATTTCAAATAATTCCTGAATTGGTTTCTTTGTATTTTTTTAATTAGGCCAATTAAAAATGTGTGTTCCAAATCCTAGAATCAGAAAAATTTAAGCCTTTCAATTATTCTTTCAAATCCCAGATGGTTTACATCTCTATTGGCACACCACACATAGCTAGCGTGTATTAGGGTTTGTTATCTACGTTTGTCTCCAACAACAGTTTCCCCTTGGAGAGTAATTTTTATATATTCCTGTGCCCTAGTGCCCGACCCAGTGTTGGCACCTAGTAGGAAGTGAAAACATGTTGTAAGACTATGTCAATTCAGCCACACTTTGGGAGCAGCCAATTTTTAATGGGCCTCTTTGCAGGCAAGTGGTTTTCAAGAACATATGCTTGCCTCCAAAGCAAGCTCTGAGGACAGTCCATGCAATGGAGTTGGCAAACCATGCTACAGATCATGAACCATAGTTTGGGGTCCTTTCCTCTACTTTTATCCATATTCTATGACCGATAAGCAACATCAGAGGTAAAAAAGAGTAAGTGATAGGCCAACATTTTTTCCCTGCCTCTGCTTACAACTTAAGAGGACTTTGCTCTAAATAATGACAAACAAAACATGGTCTTTTAAAATAAGGCCTAAACTCTATCTATTCCTGCTGGAGACAGAGAGAATCCAGTATGTTACAAATCATTCATTTTCCTTAAGCAGCTAAAAAGAACGTGAATGAACAGAGAAAGGCAATGGACAATGTAATAATCACAGCAGGTCAGGGGAGGGAAGCTCTTAGTTCTGGGTGAATTCTCCTCCTGTGGGAGGGCATAGAGAGCAAACGTGAGCAAGCACATGGCACCATGCCAAAAACTTGAAAGGGCTGGTTAGTGCCATTTAAGCAGAACTAAATGCAAAGCATTCAACTTGAAGAGACTGGCTGAAATTTCTGTAGTAAAACACAGGTATTCCTAGAATCCAAAGCCTGTGATATAAGAGGGGAACTGTTACATTATCAATAATGTAACACTTATTGGTGTTATACCACTGGTTCTTGCTGATACCTTTGAAGAACACTTTGCCCCCTTGTGCAGAAGCAATGTACTTACTGTTACGAATCATGGCACAATCAGGATTATAGCACATGGGAGCTGTAGCTTTATGAGTTTTCAAATTGCTTTCTTCTGCATTTGAATGCCAAAATGCTTTTATCATGAAGGTATGACCTGATCAATTAAATACGTACCATGTTGGGACAAGAAATGCAAACGTCCAAACGAGACCATACAAAGAATGAGGATGGCAAACAAAGCCGCTCAAGCGGACTGCAACTGGTCAAGATGGAATTCGGGGTGAATTCCATGTTATACACAGCTGGTCTCAGGATAAGGGCAAGTATTTAAGGGTTTAATTTGGCTTCTCATCAGAAAGAGGACACCTTTCTGGAGAACTGTTTCATCCTTCAGTATCATCATGGGACAACATTCTCTGACCTCAAAAATACTTATGTAAGAGTTTGGTGTTTTCAAAGTCTCTCAAGTATTAATTCTCACCTGCCTGCAAAGCCTTCAGCTGAGGCAATCGGATAGGTAACTCTTTTGTTACCAGCTTTGTATCCAGAATATATAAATCAGAGAAAAGAACAAGAAGAGATTGAAATAATTTTTAAATGGTAAGCACTTCAAAACTGTTAATTTGCCAGAGCGATACCTTGCTGCTTCTTTACTGCAGGAAAAAAAACACAAAATCAGGCTTTGATTTGAGGTTTAGAAATGCAGCTGGGGAGGTTTCATGACATAAATTACTCAACAAATCTCCAAGAATCAGCCCTTTGGGTGAGGGTAGTGAAGCAAACAGAAACAATTACCCCCATTCCACCACATGTGACTCGTAATCCCAGTACTCTCGGGGTCTGTGCGTATTAACATCTGTGTAAACTCTGGCCCTGCTTGGCACGGGTCCCGACATGTCAGACAGGTTGGCGGACAAAGCTGGACTGGATGTTTGGAGATCTGGCAGTCACCGTGTTCACAGGCAGCTGGGGTAAAACCTTGTTTCAGACCTGCTTTCTTCAAACTGCAGAAATAAAATGCACAAAGGTCAAGGAATTCTTTTTTAAAAGTATACAAGAAAAAAAATCACCTTACAATAATGGCCTTAAATATACCTCTGGCTTTCCTACCTATTAACCAAGGAACATATCCCAACTGTGTCAATCACAGTGCTTCCTGTAACGTGGAAAAAACCAAAACCCAAAAAACCCAAGATACATAATTAAACCGCTACTAGTCCTAATTCTGTTCTGCAAAGTAACCTGTTATCTCCTCATGGAAAGTCTGGACACTCTTTATAAGATAGCGTGGAAGGGAAAAATGGCATTGCACATATTTGCATCAGCATCATCACTATTTATAAATGCTACAAGCATTGGCAAGAACAGTACTTTCAGCAGCTTTCTACAGCTCCAGCAGGGATGCTAAAAGGCTCTAGAATGGTGGCAAAGCCGAGAGTACAAACCATCAGTCTGACTCTAATATTTGATGAAACCAGGAAGGGAATAAAGACTTGCTCTCATACATTAAAGTTCAATGTCATTTAATATTAATCCAAATCATTTGGGGAATCTTATGTAATAATCAGTAGACCCCTGATCAGCATTTGAAAGACACACAATTTCATTAAATTTGAATACAGAAAATTAGTAATTTCCTCTTGATTTATTTAATACAGGAACAAGCTTGATAACTGGTAGAAGACAGTACTATATATTGGCTGAACTAATGCAAAATTTGACACTGAGGGAAAATTGGTGAAATTTTAGAAATATGCTTTCTACCCAACAGGTAAACTAAGTCTCCTTTATGATGTCTTCCCTGACCATTCCCAATCTGTTTATCTCAGTTCTCTGAGACTCCCAGAGTATTTGTTCATTTCCTTTACTGTGCATTTAATTACAAATGTATTTAGTCTTCAGATGTCACAATCTGAGGACACATCACCTATGCAGTTTTCCGGTCCAGACTGTGTAACCTCACTCTAATTCCAAGGAAACACTGAACAAACCAAAAACGAAGAAGCTTCTGTTAAAAAAGGAAGGGGGAGGCAATATACTGTGCTCTTCAAAAATGTCAATATTATAAAAGACAAAGAAAGGCTAAAGAGACACGATTACTAAGTACAATGTCCTACCCCAGATTGTATCCTGTACTGGGGCGGGGATGCTGTAAAAAACAATACTATCAGATCAACTGACAAACCTGGAATTTAGATGGTAGACTGGGTGTATGCAAGAGCACACTCACACGTGATAAAGCAAATAGGGTAAAATATTATACTAAGTAAATCTAGGTAAAGGGGATACAAATGTTCTTTAACATTTGTATTTTTTGTTGACACATGTATTTTTTAAAAACATGGTAAAATTTACCAATTTAACTATGTTTAAGTGTACAGTTCAGTGGCATTAAGTACATTCACATTCTTGTGCAACCGTCATCACACCACCCATCACCATCCCAAAGTGAAACTCTGCACCCATTAAACATCAACTCCCTCCTCCCTCCACTTGCTTATAATCACTACTCTATTTCCTTTGTCTCTGAGTTTGACTACTCTCGGTACTTCATAAAACTAGAATCATAGAATATTTGCCCTTTTACATTTGCCTTATTTCACTTAGTAAGTCTTCAAGGTTCATCCATGTTGTAGCATACCAGAACTTCCTTCCTTTTTAAGGCTGAATAATTCCATTGTACGTATGTACCACATTTTGTCCCTTCACTCGTCAATAGACACTTGGGTTATTTCCACCTTTAGGCTATTGTAAATAACGCTGCTATGAACAGTGGTGGACAAAGTTCTTGCTTTCAATTCTTTCAGATATACTCCTCGAAATGGAAGTGCTGGATCATATGGTAACTCTGCGTTTAATTTTTTGAGGAACCATCATACTCTTTTTCCACAGTGGCTGCATCATTTTATATTCCCACCAGCAATGTGCGAAGGTTCTCAACTTCTCTACATCCTTACCAGCATTTATTTTATTTTCTTTAATAGTAGCCATCCTAATGGGTGTAAAGTAGTCCCATTGTGGTTTTCATCTGCATTTCCCTAACGATTAGTGACGTTGACTATTTTTTCATGTGCTTATTGACCTTTTATGTATCTTCTCTGGAGAGAGGACTATTCAAGTCCTCTGTTTTTTCCTTTTTTTTTCTTTGAGGAAGATTAGCCCTGAGCTAACATCTGCCACCAATCGTCCACTTTTTTGCTGAGGAAGACTGGCCCTGAGTTAACATTCATGCCCATCTTCCTCTACTTTATATGTGGGACGCCTGCCACAGCACGGCTTGACAATCGGTGCATAGGTCTGCACCCGGGATCCAAACCAGCAAACCTTGATCTGCCAAAGCAGAACGTGCGAACTTAACTGCTGCACCACCAGGCGGGACCTCTGTCTATTTTTTAATTGGGTATTTTCTGGTTGTTCCACGGCAGGAGTTCTTTATATATTCTAGATATTAATCCCTTATCACATACACGATTTGCAAACACTTTCTCCCATTCTGTGGCTTGCCTTTTTCTTTGATGCACAAAACTTAAATTTTGATGAACTCCAACTTATCTATTTGTCTTTTGTTGTCTGTGCTTTTGTCATCATACTGTACTACTTTTAATTTTTGTCTCACATAAATCTGAAATAACTTTCAAATAAAAAATTTAAAACAATGAGTATAAGATAACTGAGACTCAGAAAGAGGAAAATTTACCCACAATCACATAGCTGCTTAATATCAGAGCAAGACCCAGAAATTAAATTTCTGATTCTTGTGACAGTGATCTCTTTTGCTATGTAATCATAAACTAGTTAGATAAAAACAGCTAACATCTATAAGCATTCACTATGTGCCAAATACGCACATTCATGATGTGCTTTTCTGCGAATTATTTCACTTAATCCTCACCACACAAGGAAGTGCTGAGGAAGTTACCATTGTTCCCATTTTACAGATGAGGAAACAGAAGTAAAGAAAGGTTAATTAACTTGCCAAAGGACACACAGCTAAAAGGAGCTGACATTCAACCTGACCATAAAATAGGGACAACTGTATTTACCTCATAGCCTCGTGGCAAGGATTCAATGAGTTAATAAATGTAAAGTGTTTAGCACTGTGCCTATTTGAGAGCTCTAAGAGACCTGTTCATGTTGCATGTTTTTCCATGTTGTACTTAAGCTGGAGCTCAGCTACCACACCCAATGAAGCCAAGACAGAAGAGAGGTCTCCTTGTGCCCACAGTTTCCATGTCTTAAGGCTTTCAGAGAGAGAGCAAGAGAGACTTGGGATGGGGGTTAATGCTGTACTCAAGAAGTGGGACAGTCACAGCCAGTGATGCTCCCCCAACAAAAGAGGAGACTAAAAGATTCATATGTCTACTTATGAATTCTCCCATCCACAAAACTCCTATAGCTTGACTCTGTTCAACTCTGTTCACGTGGTCCCATGAGTATACAACTTAAGTACCCAGAAAACAACAAAATTGTTTAAAATACTTATTAAACAGTAAATCAAAACTGTCTTTAAAATTATTTCTAAACATTTACTTCTTTCGTTTCCTAAAACACTCTGGGTGATATTAACCTAATTTACCACTACCTAATACTGATTAAGTGTAGAAACACACACCCCCAAAAGAAGCAAAAAAAAAAAAGGAAGAAAGTAGACATTTTTATTGTAACTTTTCTTCTTCCCAAAGAAACAAGGTCTTTTGTGCTGTATGATTACTGACTTGTTACATGACTATTAGGCCTGCACTGACAACAGCAAAAGACACTACGAAGACAGGTAAAGAGAGTGTGTGTGTGTGTGTACGTGTGTGTGCATACGTGTGCACAAATGCAAACAGCCAAAACAGTATAGATAAAAGCAAGAAATCTACAGAATTATTGTCCCCAGGAATTTGTAACTTTTAATGATACTAAACTTTTAAATTCTTAGCTTCCCCTCTGAGACAAACAGTATCTTTCTCTTCAGTCTTATGTTCCTTTATAGGCATTTCATTCTTTTGGTTGATATTTCATACCTATAAGACACCCTTTACTGGTGGATCTCAAAGCCCTTCCCCTACGAACTTAAGAAGTTTGTAAAATCAACATAAATCTAGTAACTGGGACTAGATCAATAGGGTGATGAAACAAGCAGTGGGGTCCTGGGTTCAGATCCCTAATTGGCTACAGGACCTCTACTAGGCTTCTTCCAGCTTTGATTCATGACTTATAACGTCTGCCTAACTGCACTTGCAGACTGAAGGGAAAATCAAGTAAGACGATCTTCCAGAAAGGGCTCAGAAACAGCAAACACACGTAAATTATTATTAAATGATATTATGCCATAGCTCCTTAGTGAAAAGGAGTAAGCGGAAACCTATCTTTAAAAGACAAAAATTATAGAAGCTGTGGTTAACTCTCAGCCTCTGAGGGCCAAATCATGGGTGGACATAATATTGCAAAATCAGACCTCATTTCCCTCTGGAAACCATCTGACTCACATGGAAAATATTCCCCAACTCCCATTTACTAGCCCATGTGTCTATCACACTCTCGTCACCCAGTCTTCCTCTGCTCTTTTAAGGCCTTGGCATTTTCTGTGAAGAGCAGAGCAAGACTATTCACTAACGAAACTCTTGAGATCCTCAAGTACTTGTTTGACTGACCCTTGCAGCCTTGTAGCTCATCAGCTGGGACCTAATTTATGAACTGGTGGATTTGATTCTCCACTGGGAGGACAACTAGCTGTTTTGCAGTACCCCAAAGAGGTGCTTCACTTTACTGTTATGCATACCAAATAATCTGCTTAAGTAAGAGAGTCATTCACACGAATTCCAAATGGTTGGCCTTCATTAATTACATGGAGAGATTAAAACGGGGTTCTTGAACTGTAGCTCAGCAACTTCAGATAAATAAAATAGGGTAAAAAGGGATGAGGGAGGAGGATGGGATGGGGACAAAAAGGGGATGTGAAAAGACAGGAAACAGAAGTTAATCGAAGGAAAGCATTATTTTACTCAGAAATAGTATTTCATTTGCACCTCTGTAAATGTGTATGTATATTCATATGCAGCCTAACAGAAGGACATACATGAACAGTTTAAATTTCTAAATTATTGGTTTGGTTCTTTCATATCGTCTTTCCTTTGATCATCCCTTAAATATATAAGCATCTACTATGAAAAAGTACTATGCTAGGCTGGGAATATAACGAGCAAGGTAGAACAAGGGTGAGAGAAATACGGCTTTAAGATTTTATCTGCAGACTAAGGATACTGGAAATTTACTGAAGAGTTTTAAGCAGAAAACTGACCCATGTGTACATTCTGAAGAAGTTTACTCCAGGTGGGTGTGGGACAAGCAGAGAGATTCAGGGAGATGGAGGGCTGTTAACAGTAGCCTATGTGAGAGAGATGAAAGCTTGACCTACGGGGGTAGCAATGGAGATAAGTGGACTAATTGGAGGAACAAAACTTACGGTGTAAAATTAATAGTTCTGGGTGGAATGAATAATGGGGTAATGAGCGGATGGTGATTTTTAAATTTCTGGCTACATAGATTGTTGATGCCATTCACGGAGAGGGAAAAAATTCTGCAAGAGAACTCACAAGTCAGGTTTTGGACTTAAGGTTAAAATGGCTTTGGGATCTTAAAAAAGATACTGTATAGGGGCTGGCCCCGTGGCCGAGTGGTTAAGTTCGCGTGCTCTGCTGCAGGCGGCCCAGTGTTTCGTTGGTTCGAATCCTGGGCGTGGACATGGCACTGCTCATCAAACCACGCTGAGGCAGCGTCCCACATGCCACAACTAGAAGGACCCACAATGAAGAATATACAACTATGTACTGGGGGGCTTTGGGGAGAAAAAGGAAAAAAATAAAATCTTTAAAAAAAATAAAAATAAAAAAATAAAAAAAAAAGATACTGTATAGGCAATTAGATATTACAAGTCTGAAGCTAAAAGAGTTTCTCAGCTTTAAATATCTAACCCTCCCAACAATTCTTAGGCAGGCATTTCTTTCCCCAACCTACTAATAAGAAAGCAGCCTAAGTAAATTCAGCTTGACCAAGAATATCCAGGAGAGATGGAGTTGGGATTCAAAGCCAAATTGGCTAGCCTCCAAGGTTCAAGTCTTTTTCATTTCTACAGAACTTCCCACTTTCAACCTCATATACAGTAGTCTTTAAACCTTAATTTCCCTATTAGGCCCTTAGTGCCCCAAAGTCAAGATCCACGTCTTATTTATCTTTTTACTTTACAGTACCCAGCTCAAGGCTTTGCATTTTGTAAGACGTCCAGTAAGTACTATTTGTTCATCAAACCAAGATTGGTTTATTTTTAAAAATTGAAAGGTAGGGTGCCCCTCAACACTTCACGTTATCTGGTACACACCTAGAACTGGAAGACCAACTCAAGGGCTCCTGAGTAACGCCCCTTCCCTCTCTCTTCCTGCTAATGTTACAGCTTCTTCTATTAAATAACAGTTCTACAATTAAGACTTGTCCCCCCAGCATACACACACAACTCAGATAAAGGGAATACTAGAGAAACTTTATTTTAGCAATTTTTATAGCAGCTTACTAGGAAGTCGGGAAAAGTGCCTGTGTCCTGGATATCCTGAAGGTCAATTCTCCTATCCACTGTTCATAATACAAGTAAGATACACTTTAAGAAAACCTGACTTACAGAAAAAGCATTACCTTTCCTAATAATTTCCATTTTAAATAACCTTACTTAGTCCTTCCTGTTCCCATGTAATTGCATAAAAGGAGGTGTAACTTTAGCAGCTAACAATTTCAGATCACTACTTCTATCTAAAAAGCCCTCAGACTGAAGACATGGGTAAGTTTTGTTTGCTCAGCGTTTAGCCGAACAGAAGCCAATTCACCGGCTATGAAAAATTATCATTTCAACAAAATTTTCGCTACTGAAGTCAGACCACACCTACAACCAAAGCCAATTACATGGCTCTGCTTGACCTATTCTTTAAGAAAATGTAAGGAAAGGAAAACTGCACTGAACCATGAGGCTAAAATATGCACTGACAAAATTATAAGTTTATTAACATAAACGTAATATAGCAGAACTAATTAGCTTCAGTAAAAACTCCTCTTGCCCTCCTCAGCCAGTCTCTCCCTCCAATCTCTTCTACTCCATGTGATTTCTGTTTTTCAATCTGACAATTAAAAGGAAAATTAGGGGCTTAGTAAATGGTCCAATATCAGAAAACTGTACAAGTCTGATTAGTCATTTGTGCTAATATTTTTTATAGATAAATTTTCTAGTATTAGAACTGGAACTCTAAATTTCAAAAGTTAAACTGTAATATAGTCTTATGAGTTCTTTTAACCATAATGTTTATTAGAGTCTTCATCTTAAAATGAAAACAAAAAAACCCTTCCACCCTTAGATCAAACATAGTGAATGAACAAGATATCCTAATCATCCAGACAGGACAAAGATTTCCACAGAAAAGAATGAGGAATGTGCTCATATTGCACTGACTACATGATTTAGGACTGCCTATTTAGAGGAAAGCAGTTGCATGAGGAAAACACCACCGCTTAAGTAATGCTGGATAATGAACACCTCTCCCTAGCAATAAAGCCACATAAATTGGTAAGAAACAGGATTTGTGGAAGGAATTCAGGAAGAGCATAACAATGTATATGTTCGTGCCTTGTTGCAGAAGCAAAGACAAATGCTTAGTCATACAAACTTGCCTTCTCCCCTTTCAAACGTGGCACTGCTTTGAAGGCCAAATGAACACAAAAAAGCACGAGTACTTAATACAATCTGAATTACTTGTTTCAAACGTCCATAGTTGCCCTTAATTTCCAATTCTCTTCTTCTTTCAAATTGAGAGAACGTTCATTCAGCAAGCATTTACTCAACAGTGACCATGCACTAGGAAATATGTGCCTGTTGCCAGGAAGGGATTCTTTCTCTGGGCCCTGGAGAATAAAGAGAAGGTATCTCTGCCTTCTGACAAAGAAAACAGACCATTACAATCTCAAGTGATCAGTGCTTGAAAGAATTAAGTCAGGGTTCTCTGCAGGCACTGAAGAGAATTTAAGTTGCCCACTAACCTATTATCATTCATTCAACAAATATTTATGGAGTACCTCAATGTTTGGGGAAAAGCTGTCAGGGAAAACATCTAAGCTTATTTTGAAGGGTGCACAAAAACTATTCAAATGAAAAACACTAAAACAAGAAACTGTAAAGCACAGTATTTTAAGCAAGTTAAGAATTTTAAAGATCTATAATGTTGTACACTAAAATGACCAAAGGCTGGCACATCTTGCCATCCCCTTAAGAAGCACATCAGATCAGCAATCCTTTTATATCTGATTTGGAGGATATTAACACACTCCACTCAGCTGTTACTGTGTGTGCCCACCCCCCCCCAAATAGAATTATTGGGGCCAGCCCCATGGCCAAGTGGTTAAAGTTCCACATGCTCCACTGCAGCAGCCCAGGTTCATAGGTTCGGATCCCAGGCACAGATCTACTCCACTCATCAGCCATGCTGTGGAGGCATCCCATATACAAAATAGAGGATGACTGGCACACACGTCAGCTCAGGGCTAATCTTCCTCACCAAAAAAAAAGAGAATTAATAATTCACGACCATTGCAATTCAGATCTCATTCTCTTCCTTTCTCCACTCATACAAATCACTTCTACTGCAGAGGTCACAAAACAAAATGCCTAGAAAGGACAAGTAACTACTGGGTGTAGATGATCCCAAAAATGTGACTACAGCTTCTCAGTTTTCAAAGTAAGAAACCAAGATTTTTGCAGATAATTTCCCTGTTTTCACAAACCGTGGGCTAGGTAATTTGGGTCAACTCTCCCACTGAGAACAACTAAAGAGAATGGATTAAACCCATTCACTCACATTCTCTCTCCTTCTTAAATTAAGACAGATAAGAAATTATAGCCAAAAGTAAACAGAAAATGAGAACCCAGACAAGCAAGCAAGGAAGGAAGGCCAAAGGTCTTTGTTGATCCTTCAAAAACAGAATTTTGTTCTGACAGAAACCAAAACCCAGGACCCTCACAAGGTGAGGAGTCTAACAGGAGACCTTCCCCATAAGAAGCTGAGACTTCAGAGAGTTACAACCTTCGGGAGGAGAGGGAATGGGAAGTGGAAGATCCAGGGAAGAATTATAGCCCCATGGAGGGAATCTCAGATCTGAAGCTTATTTTAAGGTGGTCCCTGGACCAGTAAACTCCAGACACGTGAGCAGGTTCTCTGGAGAAAGCACCTTGCTATGGGCCTCAAGTGATTCCCACAAACAATTTTTCAAATACAACACTCAGCTTGCAATCAAAGACCCTAGGCATTAAAGGAAAAGACTCTAAAGAGTAAGGATTGGCAGAAAAAGAACAGACAACAGAAAAGACCCACTGAGACTTCCGATCTTATCAGACTCAAACTAAGGAACAACTATGTTGACTATGCTTATAGAAATAAGACATAAACTTCAGAATATCTACAGGAATTAGAATACTTTAAAAATAACTGCAGTTTTCAAAAAGTTAAAGAACAAAACAGAACTTTTAGAAATAAAAAATAATTCAAATGAATCCATTTAACAGTAGAGTCAACAAAGCTGAAGAGAAAACTACAGAATTGGAAAATAGGCTAGAAATTATCTACAAAATTGTAGCAGAAAAGTCAAAACTGGAAAACTAAGAGAGGAATAATACCATGAAATGCTTTGAAATACTTTAAATTGATACTAGACGGAGAAAAAAGGACAAGGCAAAGGCAACATTTAAAGAAGTAACAGAATTTCCCAGAAGCAATCAGATACAACCACATTCCAGAAGCCAACAAATTCTAAACAAGATCAACAAAAAGCAATCCACACTAAACATAAAACAATAAAATGGCAGAAAAACCAAAGACAAAGAAAAATCTGAAAAGCAAGCAGAGAAGACAGACTACATTCAAAGAAGCAACATTAGAATACGTGATTTTCCAAAAGCAACAATGAAGCCAATAAAGTTTAATACCAGGGGAAAAAAACCTGTTAAATTAAAATTCTATATCCAGGAAGTATCTCTAAAGAAAAGAAGATAAAGAACAATGATCTCATTTGGAAGCTTTCCGTTAAAAGAGAAAATAAACAGCAAAAAAGGGGAAATTTATGGACAAGTTCAAACATTGACTATTGATCATCAGACTTTGATAAGTTATGGCCTCAAGTGATCATATCTATGATGGTATCTATCTACTTATAGAACAAAAATATCATGTATTTCCAAACTAGAAAGAGGGGGAAAAAACAGAATGATAAAAAGAATCCAGAGGCCAGCCCCGTGGCCAAGTGGTTAAGTTCGTGTGCTCCACTTTGGCAGCCCAGGGTTTTGCTGGTTCAGATCCTGGGCGTGGACTTAGCACCACTCATCAAGCCATGCTGGGGCAGCATCCCACACGGCACAACCAGAAGGACCTACAACTGGAATATACAACTATGTACTGGGGGACTTTGGGAAGAAGAACGAAAAAAAAAGACTGGCAACAGATGTTAGCTCAGGGCCAATCTTTAAAAGAAAAGCAAAAAGAATCCAAAAGAATGGTAAGAAAATAGAAGAAAGAAATGCCAGAACATAAGAAATAGAGAGAGAAAAGTTAAACTGAAATATGACTAATTATATTAAATATATATGAAATAAATTATTCAGGTAAAAGACAAAGACTGTCAGACTGGATTAAAAAAGAAATCCAAATGAACTAGTATAATCAAAACAGTTTTGAAAAAGAAAAATAAGGCTAGAGGAATCACACGAATTTTAAGTTATTTATTACAAAGCTACAGGTATTAAAACAGTGTAGTATTGGCAAAGGGATAAACACAGATCAATGGAACAGAATGGAGAGTATGGACACAGACTCACACAAATATGGCCCATTGATTTTTGACAAAGGTACAAAGGCAGTTCAACGGAGAAAGGATAATCTTTTCTGTAAATGGTTCTTGAACACTTGGACATCCATATGCAAAATAATGATCTTCAATCTAAACCTCACATCTTACATAAAAAATAACTCATAATGGATGGTGGATCTAAATGTAAAATGTAAAATTATCAAACTTTTAGAAGAACATCTTGTGACCTAGGGCTAGGCAGAGTTCTTAGACATGACACCAAAAATATACTTCATAAAAGTAAAAATTGATAAATTGGATTTCATCAACATCAAAATATTTCTGTTCTGTGAAAGACACTGTTAAGAGAATGATAAAACAAGCCACAGATAAGGAGAATATATTTTCAAATCACACAGCTGATAAAGGATTTGTATATATAATATATAAAGAACCTGACAATAAGAAAACCCAATTAATAAAATAACTGGCAACAGATCTGGACACTCCCGAAAAGAAGATATATGCATATGAAAAGATGCACAATATGGTTAAACATCAGAGAAAGTCAAATTAAAATCAAAATGAGATATGCTGCAGGGGCTAGCCTGGTGGCATAGCAGTTAGGTTCATGTGCTCTGCTTTGGCGGCCCAGGGTTTGCTAGTTTGGATCCCAGGTGCAGACCTACACATTGCTCATCAAGCCAAGCTGTGGTGGCGTCCCACATAAAAAATGGAGGAAGATGGGCATGGATGTTAGCTCAGGGCTAATCTTCCTCAAAACGAAAAAAAAAAAGATGGGGCCAGCCCCGCGGCCGAGTGGTTAAGTTCACGCGCTCCACTGCAGGCAGCCCAGTGTTTCGTTGGTTTGAATCCTGGGCACGGACATGGTACTGGTCATCAAGCCACGCTGAGGCGGCGTCCCACATGCCACAACTAGAAGGACCCACAACTAAGAATATACAACTAAGTACTGGGGGGGCTTTGGGGAGAAAAAGGCAAAAAATAAAATCTTTAAAAAAAAAAAAGAGATACGCTACAGATCTACTGAAATGGCTGAAATTAAAAAACAAAAAAAATCAACAATGCCAAAAGCTGATGAGGATGCAGAGTAGGAGAAGCTAATTCCTTCCTGATGGGAATGCAACATGGTGGCGTGATATCAGAAGACAGTTTGGCCAGTTTCTTATACAGTTAAACATGCACTCACTTACCATATAACCCAGCATTCCCAGTCCTAGGTATTTACTCAAGTGAACTGGAAACCTATGTTTGCTCAAAAACCTGTATGTGAATGTTGATAACAGCTTTATTCATAATTGTGAAAAAATACAAACAACCAAGACGTCCAACAGGTGAATGGAAAACCAAATGGTGTTAAAATCACACAATGGAAAACAAACTTAGTTTGTGTGATATCATGGATGACTCTCACATATATTTTAAGTGAAGAAGCCAGATCCAAAGAGCTAATATTTTATGCTTCTTTTTATATGACATTCTGGAAAAGGCAAAACCATAAAGACAGAGAACAGATGACTGACTGCCCCATGGCAACAAAACTGTTCTGTGTTGACAGTGCAGAGGTGGATTTATTACTCTAAGCATTGTCAAAACCCACAGAACTGTACACCAACAAAGAGTGGACATTACTGGAGGCAAATTCCTATCTCTGTCCACTGAGAGCGTCTAGAAGCAGTGTCAATGAATAGCAATAAGAATAACTAGTGCCCAAATCTTGGTTTCTCAATACCTTTCTTCAGAAAAAGGAACGAGGGCTCTTTGGAGAAATGGCTGATTCTCGGATAGGGGCAGGAAAAATACAAGATAGCCTGGGAAGTCTTGTAGTCAAAGGGATATGGGAACCAACCTGAAAGAGCTCCAACTGTCAAAGCTTGAACAATAAAATAATGACAGTATTAGACTGCAACCCCAAAGAGTAAAATAAATATCCAGGAGTTCATCCTAAATAAATGATTAAATAATTAAAAAAATCTTCCTTGAATAAGAATTCCAACTCATACATGTAGAAAGAAATAGAAAACCACCATCACATCGGCACAGTAACTGCTGCAGGCAAGATCCACTGACAGATGCTAAAATTGGTGAGCAAAACTTTTAGGAGAAACAGGATATCTGCATCACCTCTAATTATCTCCTCCAGGATATTCATTAATTATGGTGGTTTTAACATATGTCCACGAATTATTTAATATGCCTCCCTCAAGAAGGTCGAGCTTAACATTCCTCCCCTTGGAGGTGGGGTGGACTTCGGAATGCCTTTCTAATGAATAAGAATGGAAGGGAGAAATAGCAACTCTCCAGTGGAGAAACCTGCCGCACTTCCTAAACATCACCAGAGAGAAGTTACACTGACATCATATACCTTGGATATGGTGTGATGAGAAGGGCACTTCACCTCTGTGGTATTCTTCTCAAAACTCCATAACCACAATCAAATAATCATGAGACAACATCAGTGAATCCTAAATTGAAAGACATTCTACAAATCTCACGAATGTTCTCCAAAAGTGTCAAAGTTTTAAAAACCAAGGAAAAAATGAGAAACTGTCAGAGACTGGAGGAGACTAAGAAGACACGACAACTATATGTAATGTGGCACCCTGGACTGGGTCCTGGAAGGGAAAAAGGACATACTGGCAAAATCCAAATAGAGTCCATAGTTTAGTTAATAGTATTATATCAATGTTAATTTCACGGTTATGAGAAAGGTTAACATTAGGGGAAGCTAGGTGGGTAAAGGATATAGGAGTCTACCTTCACAACTCTTCCGTAAATCCCAAATTATTTCAAAATTGAAAGTTAAATACTGACAATACTAGGAGCTAGAGAGGATGTGGAACAACCGAAACTCTCATACACTGGTGGTGGGAATGCAAAATGGTAAAGCTGTTCTGGAAAAATGGTTTGGCAGTTTCTATATAGTTAAAATTACATTTCTCACATGATCTAGCAATCCCACTCAGAGGTATTTACCCCAGAGAAAAAAAACCTTGTGTTGATATAAGTCTATACACTTACATTTAGAGCAGCTCTATTCATAATCACCAAAGAACAGAAACTAAATGGATAAACAAACTGTGCTCCTTCCACACAATGGAATACCACTGAGCAATAAAAAGAACTAGCCATCAATACAGACAACTTCGATAATCTTGAAAACAATATGCCAAGTAAAAGAAGCCAGTCTCAAAATATTATATATTGTTTGATTCCATTTATATAATATTCTTTAAAGGATAAAACTATAGGGGCCGGCCCCGTGGCCGAGTGGTTAAGTTTGCACGCTCTGCTGCGGCGGCCCAGGGTTTCACTGGTTCAGATCCTGGGCGTGGACATGGCACGGCTCATCAGGCCACGTTCAGGTGGCATCCCACATGCCACAACTAGAGGTACTCACAACTAGAATATACAACTATGTACTGGGGGGATTTGGGAGGGAGAAAGCAGGAAAAAAAAAAAAGGATAAAACTATAGTAACTCAGAAGAGAATAGTGATTGCCAGAGAACAGGGGTGGGAGGTTGGGTTTAACTATCAAGGGTAACATCAGGGAGATGATATAATTGTTCTGTGTCCTGGTTGTGATGGTAGTTACCTGAATCTATGTGTTTGTTAAAATTCATAGAAATGTATACACAAAAAGTAATCAATTTTACTGTGTATTAAAAAATATAAAATTAAAAAAAAATCCTATCATATGCTCTATCCTAAAACACAGGATAACTAAACGTCAGATAACATGAATAACTTTATGCCAGTAAATCTCAAACTCCTAGATGGAAAAAAAACTTACCAAAACTGACGCAAGAAGAAATGAAAACCCTGAGTTCCATAACCAGTTCAATCACTATGGTAACTAGGTATCAGTTCACAATCTCTGTTCTGTTCTAATATCTTTCTCCTGCACAGCTTAACATTTCTAAAACACTTTTAACAAATTAAAAAATATTTAAATGTTAAGCAAATGAGTATTGAATGTGCTTTTCCCCCTTCCCCTCTTGTGCCTTTACAGTTCATGCCCTCCAATACAGTCATGAGTCGCTTAACAATGGGGATATGTTTTGAGAAATGCATCGGTAGTGGTTTCGCCATTGTGCAACCTCCTAGAGAGTACTGACACAAACCTAGATGGTATAGCTTATTGCACACTGGGCTCTATGCTATAGCTTATTGCCCCCAGGCTACAAACCTGTACAGCATGTTGCTGTACTGAATACTGCAGACAACTGTAACACAATGGTAAGTATTTGTGTATCTAAACACATCTAAACACAGAAAAGCTACAGTAAAAACACAGTATAAAAGATAAAAAAGAGGGCACTGATGAATGGAGCTTCCAGGACAAGTTGCTCTGGGTGAGTCAGTGAGTGAATGTGAAAGCCCAGGACATTACTGGACACTAGTGTAGACTTTTATAGACACTGTACACTCAGGCTACACTAAACTTATTAAAAAAATTTTTTCTTTCTTCAGTAGTAAATTAACCTTAGATTACTATAACTTTTTTTACTTTATAAACTTAACTTTTTGACTCTTGTAATAACACTTAGCTTAAAACACACATTGTACAGCTGTACAAAAACTTCCTTTCTTTATATTCTTATTCTATGAGCTTTTTTCTATTTTTAAAATTTTCATTTTTTTTTAACTTTTTAAACTTTATTGTTAAAAACTAAGACACAAACACACACACACATTAGCCTAGGTCTCCACAGGGTCAGGATCATCAATATCATTGTCTTCCACCTTCACATCTTGTCCCACTGGAAGGTCTTCAAGGGAATAACATGCATGGAGCTGTCATCTCCTATGACAACACTGCCTTCTTCTGGAACACCCCCCGAAGGACCTGAAGGTTTGTTACACCAGCATCACCACAAACACGTGAGTAACACGTTGTGCTATGAGGTTAGGGGAGCGATGACATCACCAGGTGACAGGAATTTTCCAGCTCCATTATAATTTTATGGGACCACCATCATATATGTGTCGACCAAACTGCTACATGGCGCATGACTGCACTACTTGCTAGGGGAAATCCTGTTCACCCTTCAAGAATCAGCAAGTTCTATATCCTCGATGAAGCCTTTCCACACCTCTCCAAAATGAGTCAAGTAGTTCCTCTACGGGGCCAAAGCCCCCATATACTCATTACATTAACATATAGAATAAGTTCTATTTATACACTTCTTTATCCTCCTTAGATTATGACTTCAAGGACCTAGACTAAGATTTATTTCTCTTGGTATATGCCCTATATTTATCACAGTGCCTACATGGTAACATGTTTCCCAAATATTTGATGAATTGAATATTAAGACAGTGATAGATAATATTTTGGCAAAAATTAACCTTGCGTGCATGTGGACCTGCTCCTGTTCAAAATTGAGACAAGCAGTTTGGCTGTATGATGAACTTTTGATCTGCAGCTGATTTTAAAGATGCTCTTCAGTCTTACATGTAAATGTTATCACATCCATCACTAACACCAGAGGTAAAATGGTCATACTATCACTTCCCAATGAGATGCGAAACTAGTCACTATGTGTGAGATGTTTCTTTGGAACCCTAAGCTTTTATGAGGCTGTGTGATTTACCCATGTGATGAGCACAGTGCCTGACAATCCCTGATAGAGCTATAAACAGTTTGGTACTCTACTACTGAAAGATATGAACCTTGGGTTTATAAAGTATCATGAGGTTGTAGGAAGAACAGGAACCCTGGAACGACTAAGACCAAATATGACCTTGGATCTGTCACTTAACATATCTGATTACAGTGAGGAAATTGCAGAATATAAGGATTAATACCCTCTCCTACTCCCTCCTTTACTGTCACCGAGATAGGTTACACAGGAGACAACCACGCTCCCTGCAGGTGACCAATAAACAGTAACTAATAGGGTGGGCTGTTCTAGACTTGCCAACGATAGAAAATAGCCTGGAACCGAGGGCAGCAAACGTTGGCTGGCTTTCAATTCTAAAGATATGTGAAGGCCTGTGGTGGGTCAGTCACTGCTTCTTGGGATTTACATTTATCACTTTAAACCTAACCAGCCCAAGATCTAGGTAATATCTTTCCCATTTTTACAGAAGGCAAGTCTGAGTAATTTCTATAATTTCACAGAGGGGTGTTGATTTAAAAATATTGCCTAGATTCACAGCCTATTCGTTCTGTTCTACAGCAAAAAAATATGTCCTATTTGGCTCACATAGTATTTTTTTTCCAATTTTTAAAATTGAGATAAAATCCACATAACATAAAATTCACCATTTTAAAGTATACAATTCAGTGGTTTTTAGTATATTCCAATGTGCAACCATCACAGCGATCTGATTCCAGAACACTTTCGTCACCCCCAAAAGAAACCCAATACCCATAGCAGAGCTCCTAATAACCCTCCCCCCTCAGCTGGAAACCACTGATCTGCTCTCTGTCTCTATGAATTTGCCTATCCTGGACATTTCATATAAATGGAATCATACAGTATGTGACCTTGCACGTCTTGCTTCTTTCATTTAGCAGATTTTCAAGGTTCATCCATGTTGTAGCTTTTACCACAGTAGCTCATTCCTTTTTATGACTAAATCTACTGTATGGATATACCACATTTTGTTCATCCATTCACCAGCTGCTGGACATCTGGGTTGTTTCCACTTTTCAGCAATTATGAGTAACAGTGCTATAAACATTCCTATACAAGTTTTTCACACAGTGTTTTAAAAAAGTGTATCAGCTATTAAATTGAATTATGTGTTTAAAATTTTCATAATAAATATTTTTACATGTGACTTAGTTGTCAACACTAAAAAAATTAACCTTTAGTTTCCCAAAAGCAAGGAGAAAAGACAAGCAGGTCTGTCTGTCCGGTAACAGTGACTCTGCATTCCCACACTGACACAGCCACTATGATCTGCTGGGCTGTGATTATACAACAATGGGCTTCTAAAACCCATCAGCTGGAGATGCCACAGGTACACCTGGACAACTCTATCCATTTATCTTACTGGCATGACTCCTACAGGCATTTGAATTAGCAATCCCTGCTCTGTACTAGATAGACAAATTTATAAATAAATTTTAAACTATTTTTATGAAATGATTTCATAACTCTCATTTTTATATACATATTTAAGAGGTAACTGGGAAAAAATATGGGCAAAGAAAATGTTACACATTATCACATCCAATGGCAAGCACATTTAAGCTCTCAATTTAAGATGACTTACTCCTTGATTTAGTTTCCATTACTAGTCCAATTAGAACTTTAAAAAAACACCTTGGAGTAGTTCACAATATGCCTTTTGCCAATTAAGCTATACAGAACATGGGGGCCAGCCCCATGACGTACTGGTTAAGTTCAGTGCACTATGCTTCACCAGCCCAGGTTCGCAGGCTCGGATCCCAGGCACAGACCTATACCACTCAGCAGCCACGTTGTGGTGGTGACCCACATATAAAGTGGAGAAAGACTGGCATGGATGTTAGCTCAGGGCCAAGCTTCCTCAAGCCAAAAAAAAAGAGGAACATTGGCAACAGATGTTAGCTCAGGGCTAATCTTCCTCAGGAAAAAAAGAAATATAGAACTGACCATGGATTTACAGAAAAATTCTAATGGTCAGTTCACCTCCTCTGTACCCCAACAGCACTCTTGGCTTACCTCTCCCATCTAGCATTGTCATTGTACTTTTTACACCAGCCCTCTCTAGCTAAACAAAGCTCCAAGGACAGAGAACAGCACCTCTGTACTCTCAGGAGTCTAACACAGAAGCTGACATACAGAAGACAGTACAGAAATATTTGTTGAAAGACTGATAATGTAACAAATGATAAATCAGGCAAATGTTACAGTATTAAAAATAATGAGGGGGCCGGCCCCGTGGCCGAGTGGTTAAGTTTGCGCACTCTGCTTCGGTGGCCCAGCGTTTCGCCCGTTTGGATCCTGGGCGTAGACATGGCACTGCTCATCAGGTCATGCTGAGGCGGCGTCCCACATAGCACAACCAGAGATACTCACAACTAGAATATACAACTGTGTACCAGGGGGCTTTGGGGAGAAGAAGAAAAAAGGAAAAAAAAAAAAAAAGATTGGCAACAGATGTTAGCACAGGTGCCAATCTTTAAAAAAAAATAAAATGAGGGGCTGGCCCCGTGGCCGAGTGGTTAAGTTCACGCGCTCCACTGCAGGTGGCCCAGTGTTTCGTTGGTTTGAATCCTGGGCGCAGACATGGCACTGCTCATCAAACCACGCTGAGGCAGCATCCCACATGCCACAACTAGAAGGACCCACAACGAAGAATATACAACTATGTACCGGGGAACTTTGGGGAGAAAAAGGAAAAAAATTTTAAAAACTCTTTAAAAAAATAAATAAATAAATAAAATGAAAAGAGGAAACTATTATTTGGACTATACAAAGTACAGCACTGAAAATAGAATTCATCGATGAGCTCCAAGGTCCACGAACTCCCTGAAAGTATATACAAAGTAGCATGTGCAGGTACATTTTTTGAAGAAAAGGTTTGTAGCTTTTATTAGGCACAGAGGAATCTGTATACCAGCAGAATTAAGAATAGCTGAGTTAGACAAAAGGAAATGTACATTTTTAACATTGTAAAATATCTATTTTAAAAGGTTCACTTGATAATTTACATAAATACCAAACAATTAAATTTCTCAAACTAAGTATATTCCATTCTTTCCCAAGGAAAGAGAGGAAGACAATGTATCCTAGGCTTCAATTTATGTTCCAGCATGAGACCCAAGCTTGATGAATGAATGATTTACAAAATGTCAGCTTCAGAAAAGATACAGTGGCATTCAGAATCGTTCAGGTAAGGACAATCATTTTACACAAGCGAACTTTATTTTTGCTTCATGTTACTGCTTAAAAAAATAAAAACTCAAATTTCTTCACAAGTCTCCAAATTTAAATTGTTTTGAGTCTTACTTTGTGCGTGCGTGTGAGGAAGATTGGCCCTGAGCTAACTATCTGTGCCAATCATCCTCTATTTTGTATGTGGGATGCCTGCCACAGCATGGGATCCAAACCCACGAATCCCTGGCCACCGAAGTGGAGCATTCGAACTTAACCACTGTGCCATCAGGCAGGCCCTGAGTCTTACATTTTTAAGTATATCTCTTGAATCATACGTGCAAACAAAATTACTTAAGGGTCACAGTGATACTTAAAATGGTCTTTTTCAAACTTAAAGCCAAAACTATTTTGAGACTGGTGGCCTCTCTTGAATCTTGTAACTGTTAAGATACCCAATTACTGAACTTTCTAGGTTAGAGCTTACAGCCTTTTTAAAAGTCAAAAGACAAAGAGAAAATATTTGTATGACACAGTAGGATAAATGATCAAGACTGTTCCGGACCTACGCTCACTGGCTTGGATGCCCTGTACCCTGCACAAACGGCCAGAAGGCTGGGAAGACCAGTATTTCAGCACAACTGTACTCCCTCTGATCCAGTACACTGGCTGAAAATTTCTGGTTTAAATAACTTATAGAGATCACGAGTTGAATAGTCAAAATCCATGCAGTAGGTAGAGAAAATGACTTCATAACTCTCCTTATTTTGAGAGATATGCAATAATTTTTTGCAGCTTCCAGGTAGAGTCCAGACATACAACTAATGAGCAACCATTTCTTCTGGGAGATCATCTATTTGGAGGTCACTGGCATAAAAAAAGACAACAAACACAAACTAAACCTCCTAACCCTAACTTGGAAGAATAAGCCAAAAGAAAACAGGCTAATGGTAAAAACGAATGTAAGATTAAATGAGGTTATCTTTTCTCTTCCACTTTACGATTCTCCTTTCCTGCCTCAACTTAAGGTGGTGACAGTGGCCAACAATATTTTCTCTCACCTATCAAACTGATATCAAACAAGTAGTGGTGTTTTGTTGTTTAAATCGGGGGGGAACATACAGATTAAAAAGGTTAACAATTAGCTCCTTGACAGTTCCCCTAACCCACTCTGACTCAAATCCCAAGACTCCAAGAGCACCGCGGAATTCTTTTCTTTTCTTTTTTTTTTAAGACTGGCACCTGAGCTAACATCTATTACCAATCTTCTTCTTCTTCTTCTTTTCTTCCTCTCCTCCAAACTCTCCAGTCCAAAGCTGTATATTCTAGCTGTAGGTCCTTCTGGTTGTGCTATGTGGGACACCGTCTCAGCAGGGCTTGACGAGCGGCACCAGGTCCACATCCAGGATCTGAACCAGTGAAACTGCAGGCCACTGAAGCAGAGCGTGTGAACTTAACCACTTGGCCACAGGGCTGGTCACCCAGGAATTATTTTCCTGAATAAGGAAGAAAACTACCTATTCGAAGCCAACAGCATAAGTTTGTTCTGGTTCTGTTAAAGGTCTGAATTCAGAATACAAATATTCACAATAATACCTGATAACTCATGAAGTTACTGCTTGCATAAATCCACAGGATACTTAAGACATTATAATCCTAACACATCATTGAGCTTTCTGTTTTTATTCCCATCTACAAAATTTACAACATTCTTGTTTTAAAAAGCCATACACTCAAGCATTTCCAAAAAACAAACCAGCAAGTATGGAATAACAAAAAACAGCATTTAGGCACTCTGTGAATTTCATTTCTCCATCCTTAAGCTAGAAAAGGAATCAAAGTGGCAATGTTACACGAATAACACAGCAACAGTGGGAGGTCTTCCAATAAAGGCAAGTATTACAAGAAAACCCAAGCAGTTTGATTTGAATTAACAAAATTCTACCTCAAACACTTGCCAGAAGTTAGAAGTCCAGAATTTTCTCCAATAATACAGAATTTAATAGATGAAGGTCAAAGAAGTCATCATCTGTGTACCTTTTTACCAGGCAACACAAGCAAAAGTCACAATCTGAAACTTTATTCCACTTGCCACAACCCACTGGAACCAAAGAAGAGAAAATTTCATTTGAGAACTAGAATAATTTAAAGTATACAGCATTTATGTATGTAATAACTACTGCTGTCATTTGAATGCCTCTTATAAACCAGGCATGGTATGAGACGTACACTCCTATTTTAGAAATAAGACCTGCCAAAAGTCTCAGGATTACTAAGTGGTGGAGGACAGATTTGAACCTAAGTCTATTTAGGATCCAAAGCCCAAATAGGTTATTTTCACTAATTCAACACTATTTCTCTAACTTTGCAAACTGATTCATGAACAGCCTACCATAAATACTACAATGACATGGGTTGCTTTAAATTTGGAGGCAAAGTGAAGGGTGGAGGGTGAGAGTTTCAATCATGAAGGGTCTTCATTACTCTCTTATCTAAATGGGCTGGCCACCAGGCCACAACTGTATAAACATCAGGTTTTGAAATATGGAAGAACAACTCCAAGGCAGATGGCTATCTGTATTCATTCTACACAGTAATAAATACAGAGAACACTTTAACACTTTAAGGAAAGTACTGATAAAGACAGGTTCCTGCTCTGCCTACGGAGTGTATGATTTAAGAATGCAGAACAAATAAGAAAGCAAGTTAGTGGATTACCCGAGAGAGCAGGACACAGAGAAGATCTTAATGCAGGAACAATTTCTCCTCCAAACATATCCCTAACACACAATACACAAGTAATTCCCAAACTGTGATCAAAGAACCATTGGGAATAAGACCTCCGAGCCAGGTTCACAAGTCTACAGGCAACCAAACCTTGAACTTTCCCCGAGTGTGAGATAGGAAGATTCACTTCTATGTCTAGAAGCAAGAGAACCTTAGATTCACCAAGACTAGATAACCACTCTGGCAATGTACACTGTAACCGAGGCAATCTACACTGGGCGTGGGTTCCACACTGACCCAACCCTAAGCAGCAGCAATTCAGTATCTCATCCACCCAGCAGCAGGCCACACCAGAAACAGGAAGTACAGGTCAAAAGCTTCATTAAAAAATAAGAATCCGTGGCAGCAGAAAACGAAAACAGAGTAAAGAGTAGCAGCTCTTGCAATGAAGAACACAATGTCTTCAGTGATATAGAAAGGAAAGAACTAATATTAGTGAGGTACCAGCATTTTATAAATTATCTCCCTTAATCCTCACAGTAACCCTGAGATAACATCAGCTGGTGCTTTAGTTATCTTCACAAGAACACTCTGTGGTACTACTAATCTCCATTTTACAGATGAAGAAACTGAAGGTTAATAAATAAGTTGCCAAAGGTAGCTGTTATCCCAATTTTAGAGACGACAAAATCCAGGCTTGAGAGAGGTTAACTGACCTTCCCCTAACGTGCTCTGTCTCATTCCAAACCTAGAGCTCCTTCCCACTATCCTGCTGCCTTCCCCTCCCTGTTAGCAATCTCAGTTACAGAATTCCATTAAGAATGAATGAAATTCTCAATCCCCACCCCCCACCCCAAATTTCTGTAGCTGCTTCAGAAACAATACCTAAGATACAAAGTAAACAAGAGTTTTCATAAGAAAACAGCTCAGAAAGCTACTATGTTGTGGAATGATATATGCATTATTAGGAAATGTCACTCACTTGCAAGCTTAACAGGGACAATCTAGAAATCTTAACACAGCACCTACCTGAAATGTACTAGGCACTCAGGGTCTGTTGAATGAGTAACATCTTTTAACTAGTTATAAATTCAACAGCCCAAAATGGCTATTCTGTACTTTCTGATATGACATGATTCATTTTTTTAGGGAAATAATTTATCCATTGATTTTTAACAAGGTTGCTTTCTTAAAATTTATAGGACGTTAACAAGATACGTAAATTGAGAAATGCCCATAGAGCATTAGTCATAACTTCAGAAAAATTTCAAGTGTTCACTTTTCCAAGCAGATTAAAATGTTTCAGCTAATAAAAACCTGTCAGAAAAATCCACAAGACCAGAAAGTGTAAGAAGAAAAGAAAAAAGTAGTCAATATAAAGACATTTAAGATGCTACACATATAAGATTATAAAAGATTATTCTAAGTGTACTCTGGCAATTAACCCTAAACCCTCACTTCAGATAACACAATATTTTCTATGCAAGAAAATACTATCATCTCTAATGCAAAAAAAGCTTGCTCACCATAGGAACTGTTGCTAAGGTTTCTTATATCTAAAGCTGAAAGGCACAGAATTTGTAGAAACCAGTGAAATGCCACTCATAGCACAGATACTGTGAATTCTTTCACCTTAAACTTTTTTTTTTTTTGAGGAAGATTAGCCCTGAGCTAACATCTGCTGCCAAGCCTCCTCTTTTTTGCTGAGGAAGACTGGCCCTGAGCGAACATCCGTGCCCATCTTCCTTTACTTTGTATGTGGGACGCCTGTCACAGCATGGCTTGCCAAGCGGTGCCATGTCCGCACCCAGGACCCGAAGCGGCGAACCCCAAGCCATCGAAGCAGAACGTGTGCACTTAACCACTGTGCCACCAGGCTTGCCCCCACCTTAAACTTTTAAGAAGATTCAATCCTTGATTTCTATAATGTGAAAAAAAAGTATGTCTGGTGAACAACTAGGTTCGCTGAAATCTACCCTGGAGCATATCAAATATTTAAGGAAAACTAGCAGTTGCCTATAACCCAATGTAAATATGTCATGCACTGCTTAAAAGACAGGGATACATTCTGACAAACATGCCATTGAGTGATTCTGTCATTGTGCAAACATCGCAAAGCAAACTTACACAAACCTAGATGGTATAGCCTGCTACACACCTAGGCTATATGGCACGAATCTTACGGGACCACTGTCCTATATGCCATCTATCATTGACTGAAACGCCGCAGGGCATGTGACTGTATAGTCTTTGTTACAATGACAGCCGTTCCTGTTCCTTAACAATCCTAGAGGAATTTCTTCACTTGAAAAGCTGGCTGGCCTAGATTTCTCTCTATTAAGAAACAACTAAATGATACACTACTTTTGAAATTATCCATCTTAAGAGTTGAAAGAAATTTAGGTGTATAAACACACTAATACTCTTGTGAAAAAAACTTGGCCAAGGTCACCCAACAAATTTAGATAGGCCAAGGATCAAATCCAGTTTCTCATTTTAAATCAAGAATCACAAGCATTATTATCACCTTAAAATGTTAAGCCCTTACCTCAGCCAATGCCAAATCATACTGGCTCTCAGTTTCTGAATTTGCACAAATTGTACTGTAATATTTATGCAAAAGTTGTTATAGACAATTATCATAAATGTTACAAGAGTTAACATTTTTGGGGCATTTACTGTGTTAGGTACTGCACTCAATGTGTTACATCCATTATCCCAATCAATCCCCATAATGACCTGACGAGGAAATTGAGGCAGAGAGAGAACTTGTCCAAGATGAAACCTAAAAAAGGGCAAGGCAGGAGTGCACAGGGAATATAGTTCCAAAGCCATGAATCTCCATTGCCTGGACCAGGATTCTGGGCTGAGATACTTGGTTGAACCACTTAACCTTCATGTGACCCACTTTCCTTTACTCTAAACCCAAAGGTCAAACAGATAATCTCAAAAGTCCTTCATCCCTTGAAATGCTCTAATTTTACAGTCATCTTTCTATTCAGGTAACTAACAAGAACAAAGTGTCTCATTTCCTCCTCTTCTGAAGTTCCCCATACGAAGGCTGAGAGTCCATATTTTACGAATCTAATCAACAGGCTACTGTTGAAGAACAAAAACAAACAGGTCTTCTTAAAAGCTAGAACTCCATTTGGCAATTATGATTCCCAAATCTGATTGTTAACATTAAATGACAAGAACAGGGAGAAAAGACTTTACCACTTTGGGTTGGGGTAGGAGATATGAAAGAACAGTGGTCTTTCTATATAGGTGGTTTATCAATTCATAAAAACATATCACCCATTTCCATCTCCCCTAGAAAACAGGAAATAAGACTTTAAAAGGTGTCATATAAACTCATCGCTTTATTCAGCCACTAAAAATTAATGAAGAAATTATGCCATTTATCCAAGACATTTATTATAGGCATGGAAGGATCACCAATTTATAGAAATCCTACCAAAATGGCCTAGAGCTCTAAAATCTACATTTTACCAACCTGGTCATCTAGCTCCTTCAGATTGCATCTAAGGACAGTGACAGGATATTTAAATACCAAGGAAGAATAGGTTCCACTCAACATCATTATTCTGTGAAGTCTTCTAAGACCAAATCACTTTACACAATAATCTTTGTGGCCTTTGTCCTCTAGACAATAAGCCCCCAAAGATTATTAAATAAAATCAGCAAAACTCTATTAGTCTCCTCTTGTTGCCCTAACAAATCACCACAAACATGAAACAACACAAATTTATTATCTCATAGTTTCTATAGGCCAGAAGTCAGGTGGGCTTAGCTGGGTCCTCTGCTTAGGGTCTTGCAAGAAAAATAAAGGGGCCCATAGGGGCTGTATTCCCTGCTGGAAACTCTGAGGGGAAAATCTGCTTCCAAGCTCATTCAGACTGTTGGCTGAACTTAATTCCTTGCGGCTGTAGGACTGAGGTCCCCACTTCCTTGCTGGCTGTCAGCTGAGGCTGCCCGAATTTCCTCTCACGCTTTCCATGTGCCCCCTCCAGCAACAGCAGGTTGAGCCCCTCTCATGCTTCAAATCTCTCTTACTCCTGCTCCATCTCTCTGACTCCAGCTGGAGAAAATTCTCTGCTTTCACATGATTAGATTGAACCTACCCAGAAAATCCAGGATAATGTATTTTAGGATCCCTAAACCATAATTACATCTGCAAAGTCCCCTTTGCCACAAAAAGCTAACATATTCAGATTACAGAGATTAGGGTACAGACATCTTTGGGGGGGGATCATTCTACCTCCCATATCCTACCCTCTGGCCTCCAAAGATTCCCATCTCTCCAAAATGCAAAATACATCCATCCCATCCTAAGGTCTCACTCCATTACAGCATCAACTCAAAGTCCAAAAATCTCATCTAAAGCTCAGCAACTCAAAAGTCCCAAATCATCTCATCTAAATCAGGTGTGAATGAGGCTCTGGATATAACACATCAAGTACAACTCTTGGGGCACAAGTCCTAAAACAAGTTATCTGCTCCCAACATACAACGGTGGGACAGGCACAGGGCAACATTTATGGGTATTCCAGTTCTAACAGAGAAAACGTAAAATAAAACAGATCTATCGGCCCAAAGCAGTTTCAAAATCGGGGCAAACTCCACTCCATTTCAAAACTAGGGAAAAATCCTCTGGCTTTCAGCTCCACCTCTCTGGGCTCTTGGTTCTATCCTCTGAATCACCCTTCTTTTTAATGAAAAGCAGCACATTCACACCTGAGTAGTTCCACCAGCCTGCTTCCTGCCAGGAGAACTGGAGGCGTTCGACAGCCCTCTAACTCCCTACTCTGTCTCTTTCAATCCAAGCTGGCATCGTTTTTGCGAGTATAAAATCCTCAAGAACCTAGTGGGCTTCACAGGAATTTCACAGGGGTTCACTCCATCAGTCAGACTCATATCCACAAATAAACCAGGCTGCAGCTTCAACACTTCACTTGAAATCTCCTCAGCTCAACATCCAAGTTCATCATTTACAGGTTCTCTTTTCCACATAACCACAGGACACAATTCTAAGCTTATCTGCCACTATGTAACAAAGATCATCTTTCCTCCAGTTTCCAATGCATACCTCACTTCCACCTAAGCCCTCACTAACAGAGTCATTAACATTCATATTTCTGCTAATGATCTGTTCTAGGCCTTTTCAAAACATGCTCCTCAAAATTTTTTGGGCCTCCATCCACTGCCACTTGCACATCTTTGGGGAACAGTACCACACTTATGGTACCAAAACCTATACTAGTATTCTATTGCTGCCACAACAAATTACCACAAATGCAGTGGCTTAAAACAAGAGAAATCTATTCTCCCACAGTTCTTGTAGGTCACAAGTTGGGTGGGTTTGGCTAGCCTTCTGCTTTGGGTCTCACAAGGCCAAAATCAGGTGTATTCATTCCTTGCTGGACACTCTGGGGAAGAACCCACTTCCAAGCTCATTCAGGATGTTGGCCAAATTCAGTTCCTTGTGGCTGTAGGACTGAGCTCTCCTTTCCTTGCTGTTAGCCAGTGCTGGTCTCTGCTACTAGAAGCTGCCTGTATTCCTTCTCATGCAGTCCATGTTGCCCCTTCTAGCAACGGTAAATGAAGTCCCTTTCATGATCCCAATCTCTCTGATTTCCTCTTCTGCCCCATCTCTCTAGACTCCCAGCTGGAGAAAGTTCTCTTCTTTTAAGGGCTCACATGATTAGACTGGGCTTACCCAAAAAATCCAGGATAATCTTGCTATTTTAAGATTCTTAACCCTAATTACATCTGCAAAGGCCCTCTAACCATGCAATATATTTACGGATTCTGGGGATTAGAGTGCGGACATCTGGCGGGGGGTGGGGGTCATTCTGCCTAACTACAAACCCAAACCCTTTGTACAGCTTTAAACTCAGTTCCTGAAGAAAATTTCCCCTTTCTCCATGGGTATGTGAAGTAAAGGTGTATGTTGGGAGATAGCGACACTAGTACAAAAATAAAAAAATAAGAACTCACGCTAGAAGACAGTGGCTAGGCAACAGGAGAACTAAAAATATATTGTGGAAAAGAACCTGCCACTTGTTTCATCCCCAAACAGCAAGGCAGCTCACCTATTACGCAGAAACTAACCCACTGCTCCCCCTAAAATTTGTGCTTCTCTTCTTTACTGTATTCCACACAAGAGAACATAACTAGGCATGGTTTATTTTTTTTTTAAACAGAAGTTGCCCCAGGGTGATCTAACTTTGTAATCAGTTGATAAATCAACATAAGCAAACTTCCAATCTTTTCATTCTTTCTTCAAGTCATACACCCTCCCCCAATAGCAAATGAAAGCCAAGTTTTTCAAAGTCACAGAAGGACAAACCTGCCCATGTAAAAATGCAAGTGAACTCTTCAAAATAACACGAGAGAGAACCAGTACCAGTCTTGGTCTTTCAGCCCAAGGTCCACCAAGCCAGTTAAGCCAAGTGACTTACAACAAAGCACCGCAATGACTACAAAGATAATATTCTGAAGCCCTGCCAATGGTCAGATTCCCGACCATAAATTTTACCTGGAATGAAGATACCCCAAATATACCAACTAGTCCTTTTAACAAAGTGACGAGTAAGATCTACCTGCCAGGCATTGAGGTAAGGGTTTGACACAAATTTACCCCTCACCATAGACTTCGGATATTATCATCCCCATTTTACAGACAGGAAAACTGAGGTTTAGAGTGGTTAAGTCACACAGCCAAGTAGTAGTGGCACTGATATTTGAGAGCTCAGACAGTCTGTTTCTTTGCCCCTAGCCTATACTGCCACTCCTTAGATGGCATGGGGTCTCCAACTCTCAGAAAAATCTTTCCTTCCTAGTTTTCTTTCCATTTCCCCTCCACACACCCCCTTTTCTCGGCGAAATTTAGCAGCTGAAAGGCAATCGTCTTCCCAAATTAATTTGCCCCTTCCTTTCCAGAACTCGTTCTTCCCACAATACCAAGAGCCAAGAAGCAACCTCTCCTGACCCTGACTTTGCTTCCCAAAAACAAACTACAGAAGCTCCACCCATCACCTGCCTAGGCTAGAAATGTTCCAACGCTGCAAAAAACAAACAACGACAATAACAACAACGACGAAAACAAAATAAAAGTCCTACTAACACGTACACTCTTAGCCACCCTTCCATCCTACTTACCTCTCCTCTTCCACCCAGGCTCCAACTATCCCTTAAGTCCAACTCCACTCGTTCTGCCCCACTTCACGGTCCCCTCCCCCTGTCTCCCCAGCGACCTCGCCCCGGGCTCCCTCCACCTTGCACCCCAGTCTGCAGGTGGCAAGCCCAGCCTCGCTCAGAGGGACCCTTAGAAGGCCCCCCCTCCAGCTGCTCTGCTCAGCGGGAGGCTTCACCCCACCCTACCCAGCAGGCACCACTTCCCTACACACCCTCCTCCAGCATCCCCCTGCGGCCCCACCCCTCAGGCTCCCTTCCCCCTCTGACGACCCCCTCCTCCAAGTTGCCCCCTAGTCCTCGCGCAGGTCTAGCCCTCCCCTCCGCCATAAGCTGGGCTCCCGAGAGCCAGTTCCCACCCTCGCATCAGCCTCTGCCTCCAAGCCTCGCTCCCCGCCCCGGGGGGTGGCCCCGGGCCTCCCCGATGGGCTGCAGGGGCCTCGGCTGATGTGTGTGTGGAGGGGGGGCAGGGGAAGGCGACGGGCTGCTCGGGAGTCAGCTGCACGCGCAAGAGGCGGCCGCGCCCAGCCGCCCCATCCTGGGCTCTCCCCCGCCCCCCAACGCCCTCGCCCGGCGGCTCCCACGGTACCTGCGGTGGAAGTGGCGGCGGCGGCGGCCGCTCTCCCCTCTCCTCACACAGACAATATGGCGGCGGCGGAGGAGGAGACACACGGCTCGGCCGCCAGCCGCAGGGTCCAGAGCGAGGCTGCAGCCGCCGCTGCCGGAAGCGGAAACCCCCCTCCTGCCCGGGGGCGGGGCGGGACGGCTTCCGACCCCGCCCCCAGCGGCGCTCGCTGAGGGCCGCCATGTTGGGGGGTCCTATTGTAGCCGGGAGGTTCAGTTCCGTACTGGACGCAGAATGGAGGGAGTCCTCAGTGTAAACCATAATAAAGAGCCTTGCAATAATTAGGCGCACTTTATTTCGGTACCTGTACGAACTGACGAGAGAGAGAACATGGTCCCCCCACGAAGCGTACCATTGGTTTGACCCAAACTAAGATGGCGGCCCCTGGGTTTCCCGCACTTCACCGAACCGGCGAGTCACCAGCCCGCGAGGCGGCCCGCCTTTCCTGAAAGAGGCATGCGCGACCTGCAGAGCTGTAGAGCGAAGCATTTTGGGAGTTGGAGTCCCCTGCTCGGGCGCCTCGTTTAGGGTTGGGGTGCCAGCAGCACGTATTTTCTGCTCAAACTTCGAGTTCCGAAACAAGCGAACGAAAGCTGGATCCCGGGAGTAGTGTGGCGCCGGAGTCGAGGAAGTGACGACACTAGCCCTCTAGAGACAGACCCAATTCCTGCCTCTGACAGGAGTCCTATCCAGAGCTGACTATCCTGAATAAAGTGGTTTCCTCCCTTGGATCTGCACCCCCGCCCCGCCCCCAGCCCGGGCAACCTCCCCAAAGCAGCTACACGGCACTTTCTACCGTACAAACCTGATCATGTGCCCTCTTGGTTAAAAATCGCCAAGGCTCTCCTTTGAGCATCAAAGATCGCCCAAGCTCTTCTCGTGACATCCAAGTTCCTATGTAATTTGGACATCCCGCCCCTTTCTAGCCCCCTATTCTGTCCCACCCCTTTCAAATACCTGATGCTCTCGTCCACTAAAACTGCAGATGATTCCTGCAATTTATCTGGGTTGCCTCCTTCCCTTGGCACTGGCGGTTACTTGTTACTATTACCTCCTGGACAGGCTAACTTCTGTAAGTCCATGAAACTAATCCAGAGATCTCTTCCTCTGGGGATCGTCCTTCTCTTGAGCTCCCCCAGACCTAAGCACCATCACTCAGCGGCCTGACTGGTCCCTAGCCTGCCTCCTCCATCAGACTGTGAACCCCCAGTGGACAGGGCTGGGTCTGAGGATCATCCTGTCCCCCGCAGGTTTTGCTAAAACTGGTGTGCGTAAGTGTGACTGAGAGTGTTAGCCTCACCTCTGGTGAGGCAGAGGTGTGAGGGTTGGAATGAGGGTGAGGAGGCTGGGTTATTTTGGTACAAGTTATTATCCCTGAGCTGCCTCTGAATAGCTGCCTGGCCCAGGGATGGGCCTCCCCACCCTCTCCAGCCCTTCTTTCCCAGTTTGTCAGCTGACTGGCACCTCTGCTCCCAATGGCAGCTTCAGACATATGATGATGGCCTCAGGGAGGTGCCCCTTTTCTGGGCCTCTTCTGCCAGACAGAACTGTGGTATTTGACCCAAAGGGCTAGGAGTCCACAGAAATGGCTCTCAGGGTACCCTCAAGCTGGTCATTCCTCCTCTTTGGGTCTTGATTTCCCCACCTGTGGACTGAGGAGGTTAGACAAGATGACGCCAGGGTTTCTGTGAAGCTCTCTTCCAGGAAGTGACTGGCCTTCCTCTTAGCTTTTGGACCATGTCTTTTCAGCTCTCGTGGCTCCTTTTTCCCCACTTTCATTCAGGTTTGTTAAGTTCACAGCTGTTAATCACTTGTCATGAGCCAGACACTGTGTTAGGTGCTGGGAATGTGGTGTGAGCAAGACAAACACCAGTTCCTCATGGAGCTCACCATCTAAAGTGAGAAACAAATAATGCGCAGGTAAACAAATGAATAAACAAAGTAATTTCAGGTAGCAGTAAGTGCTATGAAGGAAAAAGATAAGTAGCTATGAAAAAGAACAAAAGCAGGGAGAACTTTCGCTTGAGCAGTTCAGAAGGTCCCTCTGACAAGGGAGCAGTAAGTACAAAGGTCCCAAGGCAGGAAAGAGCTTGGTGAGTGTGAGGCAGGAGGCCAGGGTGGCGGAAGCACTGTGAGCTAGGGGGAAAGAGCAGGAAATATGATGGAATAGGCAGGCAGGGCATTCAGGTCATGGTAAGGAGTCTGGGATTTCATCTGAGAAGAGTAAGGATATTTCCCAAGGCTTAGCCCCCACCTTTCCTGTGATCTCAGCCCCTCTTACAGTGTCAGTTCTTCATTCTTCCACCCAGTTTCAGCCTCCATCTGTGACCTCATTCCAAGGGCTCACCCGGGCACACCCATAAAACCCTCCCCACTATGCAGGATACAATTGAGACCCAACCCCCGCCATCTCCCAGGCCAGCCCAGTACAGGTCTCTGATCCCAAGAAGCTCCCATTCTCCAATGTTCTCTAGTTATGGAGCCTTCAGAGACCAGTTTAGTTATCTTTAACACTTGCTCTTCCTGACCCCCCACATCACAACTCTCAGGCTAGACTTCCTTTAAACAACAAACACGACAACAACCACAATTAAGATGTTGACAGTACTGTGCCACACACTGAGCGTTCATCATCTCCTTTAATCCTAGCGTCAGCCTGATGAGGTAGGAAGTAAAAGCATCCCATTGTACAGATGAGGAAACTGAGGTTCAGGGGCCTTACGGGACATGCCTGAGGTCACATGCCAGAGATGGACTTTGCCTTCTAACCTGGGTCATACTCACTGCACTAAACCTAAATGTATCGGCTTTCTATTGCTGCTTAACAAATCACCCCAAAACAGAGTGGCTTAACCAGCAACGATTTATGTGCTTACGTTTGTGCGAATTGCCAGTCTGGACATGTCTAAGCTGGGACAGCTCTTTCCTGCTGCGCATGCGCTTGCCTGGGCTCACTCCTGTGTTTGCAGCCAGTTAGCAAGTCAGCAAGCTGGCTGGCCCTATACGGCCTCATGTGCAGGTCTGGCAATTGACTGGGGCTGTTGACTGGAGTGCTGTAGTTCTCCTCCATGTGGCTTCTTCTAGCTCAGGCTTCCTCACTTGGTGGCCTCCAAAAGGAAAAGAAGAAAAGCAGCAGGCCTAGGCTCCGAAGTGCTATAGCATCACTTTCACTGCGCTTTATTGATCGGAGCCATCACATGGCCAGCTCAGGTTCAAGGGCAGTAGAAGTAGACTCTGTTTCTTGATGGGAAAACCATCCAAGTCGTATTGCAAACAGTCGCGTGCACAGGGATGGGCAGAATTGTTGTGACCATCTCTGCAAAAAACATCCCACACTAAGTGACCATATGTATCTAACTGGTTGAATAAATTATAGTACAGGTAACCATGGTGCTATTAACAATGAGGGCTAATATTTTTTGAGCACTTAGTGTGTATCAGATGCTACACAAGATGCCTTACATATGTTAACTCATTTAATCCTCACAACAGCCCTGTGTGGCAGGTACATTTTTACTCCCATTTAGAGATTAAGCCCGCCAAGTCTCAGAGAGGTTAAACGACTTGTACAAGGTCACACAGCTAGCAAGTGGCAAAGCTGCTAAAAAAAATGAGAACAACCGAATGTCCTGGCATGGAAAACTGGCCCTGTCATTCTGTCAAGTGATAACAAGCAAGAGACAAAACAAGTTTGCTCACAACACATTTAAAAAACACATTAAAAATGGGTAGATGTATATGTGTTACGTCATTTTAGATAAAAGTCAGGAAGCATGTACCACAGACTATTAATGAAGCTTATCTCTGAAGGGAGGAAGAGGAGGGAGCTTTCACTTTAAACACTTCTGTCTGCATTGTAAGAATTTTTTCTGTTTGAATTTTTATTTCAACACTCCATAAAGAAAAAACTGTTTTTAAAATGTCCTTCAACTTGTCTTTTATCTGTGGCTTTTTCTATTTGGTTTTTACTTTTACTGTTTTTTTGTTCCTTCCTTTTTTGACACTGTCCCAGCCAGTCCAGCCCCTTATCAATTCTGGCCTGAAGTTCTGTGACTATCTTGGGCACGCCCCCCTGTCCTCTCCCCAAGCACACTTCCTCTGGAGGGAAATTTATTAACCACCATGTTCCTTTCTTACTCAACAGTTTTCAGTGGCATTACACTGCCTTCAGGGAAAGTCCAAACCCTTCAGCCTGGTGTTCACGGTATTTATAAATTTGACCCCCAACTTGGTTGAATTCTGGTTCTGTCATTTACTAGCAGCGTAACCTTGGACAAGTTACTTGACCTCTCTGAGCCTTGGTTTCCTCATCTGTGAGAAAGAAAGAAAGGAAAGAAGGAAGGAAGGAAGAGAGAAGGATACGGCATGACATATCTTGTGGCAAATTAGATTACTGTTCAGTGACTGTCACTCTCTCCTCCAACCAAGGGTGGTGGGTACTTCCCTACTCCATCGATACTAGGCTTGGCTGTGTAATTTGCTTTGGCCAATGGAATGTAGAAGAAAGTGACAATGTGCAAGTTCCAGTCTAGGCCTTAAGAGGTCTCTCATGTTTTCAACTGTGTTTCTTGGAATTTCCACCTCTGCCATAAGCATAGGGCTGTCATGGGTCCATTACATCTTTTGAAACAGAGCCCAAGCAAAGTCGCTGTAGGAAAGTCTGAGCTAAGAATACTTTTGTACTTTGGTATTTAGTTTGTATTAAATTTTAAATTGTTTTTTTTTTTTCAAGAACTCTATGTCTTTTGAATGACGGGAAGCTAAACATGTAGGAGGAGAATGCTCTGTGTCAATTTAGGGAAGCCATGGCTGCTATCCAAATCCTCAGCATCAAACAGGCTGGTCCAGAAAAATGAAAGACAAATGGAGACGACCTGACCTGGAGCCAAGGCCAGCAGGGCCCAGCCGAGATCAGCCAAGCCCCACACGACTGCAGAGGAAACAGGGAGAAATCAACATTTGCTTCTGTAAGCCACAGACTTTTGGGGTGGTTTGTTATGCAACATTGTTATAGTCATAGCTAACTGATACACCCACCTCATAGGGCTCTTGTCAGGATTAAATGAGTGACACAGTAAAGTCCATAAAAATACGCTGGTGCGTAGCAAGGGTCCAATCAATGTGAGTGATTATTATTGGGGATGCAACTGTGAACAGAAGAGTCTCTGTTCTCACGATCTCCTGTTCTGTGGGGAGCGGTATGGTATGTCAGACGGTGGAGAGCACTGTGGAGGAAAATAAAGCAGGGAGCAGGGATGGGGGGCAGGGAGAAGGGAGTGCTGTGTGCAATTTCAAATGGGATAATCAACAGAAACCTGCCTGGGAAGGCAATCCTGGAGCAAATGCCTGGAAGGGGCGAGGCAGGGAGCCACAAGGGTATAGGGGAGAAGATTGTTCCAAGCAGAGAAAACAGGATGGGCAAAGACCATGAAGTGAACTCACGCCTGGGGGGTGTAAGGAACTGCCAGTAGATAGGGTGGCTGAGCTGAGTAAGTGAGCAGGAGATGACGCGGGGGAGATTCCCCGGGTGCTAGATCACATGCAACCTTGTGGGTCCTTGTAAGAACTCTGGCTTCTGCTCTGAGTGAGATGGTGGATATTGGAGAGTTTTGACCAGAGGGAGGGCAGGACTAGCTCTGCCCTGTTACAGGATCTCTCCAGCTGCTGGGCGAAGAAGAAATGGAGTGGGAAGGAGGGCTGAAGCAGGAAGACCAGGTAAAAGGCCACTGGCACAGTCCAGACAAAAGATGGTGATGGTTTGAACCAAAGTCAGACTCGGGGGTTATCTCAAAAGTAAAGACAAAATGACAGGTTGGGTATGGGGTGTTTGAGAAAGAAATGAATTGAGGATGGCTCTAAAGTTTTTGGCCAGAGAAACCCAAAGAAGTCACTAACTGAGACGAGGAAGGCCGTGGGAGGATGACCTTGGGAGAGGGAAAGGAGGGAGAAACTAGCAGTTCCATTTGGGACTTGTTAAATTAGACTTCCAGGGGCAGATGTCTAGTTAGAACCTGTGTGCAGAATCGGAGCCCAGGAGAGAGGTCCAGGCTGCATATATAATTTTGGGAGTTGTCATGGACTGAACTTAGTCGCCCTCACATTCTTATTTTGAAGCCCTAACCCCAGCGTCACTGTGTTTGGAGATAGGGCCTGTGAGGAGGTGATTAAGGTTCAGTGAGATCATATGGGTAGGGTTTTAATCCAGTGGGACTGGTATCCTTATAGGAAGAGGAATGGACATCAGAGGCCCCCCCACCCCCACCCCCCCGCCCAGCATGTGCACAGAGGAAAGGCCATGTGAAGACACAGGGAGAAGGTGGCCAGCCAGAAAGACAGTTCTTACCAGAAACCAACCCTGCTGGCACCTTGATCTTGGACTTTCAGCTTCCAGAACTGTGGGCAATAACAAATAAACTTCTGGTTTTCAGCCCCCCTGTCTGTGGTATCTCGTTCTGGCAGCCTGGCTAGACTAAGACTAGAGTCGTCTGCGTACAAATGGTTTTTACGGATCTCCAAGGGAGCGAGCACAGACAGAGAAGAGGAGAGGACCAAGGGCTGAGCCTCCGGGCTCCCAACAGTAAGAGACAAGGAACCAGCAAAGGAGCAGCCAGTGAGGTGTGTCCTGGGGACCACGCGAGGAAACACATTTTGGGGAGGGTGGGTGTGGAGAGGAGAATTGATGATCTGTGTCAGTTGTTGCTGAGAGTCAAAGGAACATGAGAACTGGGAACTGGTTTAGCAAAGTGGAGGGCATTGCTACTTTGACAGGAAAGAGTTTAGGTAGAATGGTGAGAGCAAAAGCCTGACGGAGTGAGATTAAAAGAGTAGGAGAAGATTTAAATATGTACACAAAGAAAGACAAGAAGACAGAAGGAAAGGGAAAAGAAACTCTTTTTAAGAGTAGAAAGTCTAGGGGCCGGCCCTGTGGCCGAGTGGTTGGGTTCACGTGCTCCCCTTTGGTGGCCCGGGGTTTCACTGGTTCGAATCCTGGGCCATGCTGAGGTGGCATCCCACATGCCACAACTAGAAGGACCCACAACTAAAAATATACAACTACGTACCGGGGGGCTTTGGAGAGAAAAAGGAAAAATAAAATCTTTAAAAAAAAAAAAAAAGACTAGAAAGTGTAATAAATGTAGAGGAACAGGGATTAGAAAATCACCGTTCGCCAACCGCCGTGGTGGGAGTTGTTCTAGGAGAGAACCATTAACGGACGCTGCAATAGCAGATTAAAGTTTGATGAGAAACAGGATATTTGCACAGTCTTAGAGTATCTCCTCACAAGATACTTATTAATTACAAATGGTAAAATAGTAACTTCGCAGCGGAGAAACCCAGCACACACATTGACCAAGCGATCAAAGTGAACATCACCAGGACAGGGGCAGATGACGTCAGATGCCTCCAGATAGGATGCACTGCGAGGGACCCAGCATCCTTTTGGTGGTGTTTGTGTGAAAAATGCACAACTGATTCATGAGGAAACATTACACAAATCCAAATTGAGGAATATTTCTACAAAATAACTGGTCTGTACTCTCGTATAGCAACTCATGTTGAGGTCATGAAAGAGAAAGAAACACTGAGGAGCTCTTCTAGACTAAGGAGACTAAAGAGACGTGAGAATTAAGTGCGATATGAGATCCTGGACCAGGAAAAAATTGTTTTCACTGACGATAAAGGATATCAGTGGGACAAATGGTGAAATTTGAATAAGGTCTGTAGATTAGATAATAGTATTGCCTCGACGTGAAAATTCCTGATTTGGGTTATTGTAACACAATGTCCTTGCTTTTAGGATATACATGCTGTGTTTCAGGGACAAAGGGAAGCACGTCTGCAACTTACTGTAACAGAGTTGGGAGGAGGGGGGAAGGGAGAGAAAGAATGGTGATGCAAAGGTGGTAAAATCTGGGTGAGTGGCATTTGGGGGTTCATTGTCCTATTTTTGCACCTTTTCTGTAATGAGAGGAAAGCAATGGGTACAGACAACTTTTTCAGGAGTTTTGCTGTAGGACTGAGGATGGGTAGGAGGTAGAAAAGTGGGATCAAGAGAAGTTACTCAAAAGTAGAAATATTAGCATGTTTTTATGTTGATGAGAATGATTCAGTAGCTTGAAAATAATTATGATGCAAGGGAGAGAAGCGAGTGGCTAGGATGACATCCCTGATGAGCGAGAAGGATGGATCTGTACACAGGTGGAGGGTTTGACCATGGCTTGGAGCACAGATAGTTGGTCCATGGTCACAGACGAGAAGGCAGAGTATTCATAGATGGGTGCCAAGGAGGGAAGGCGGGTAGCTGTGTAGCGAAGCTTGTGGAAGTATTTTCTGATGGCTACAATTTTCCCTGTGAAGTAGGAAGGAAGGTCCTCAGCTAAGAGTGAGAATGGGGGAGAAGGTGATGGTGGTTTGAGAAGATAGGAAGGAATCGCCTGGGGAGAATGAATGGACCTAGGGAACAGTAGTGTAATCGTCAGGAGTGCTGAAGACCCCATTGAGGCCAGCCATCATGTAGGTGAAGTGACGCCAGTCCACACGGTGGTGTGTTGTTCTCCAGCCACACCCCACTGCAGGGGAACAAGCACAGGGGGACAAAGAGTTGGGTCAAACAGCGGATGTTTAGCAGGGGAGGGGCAGGGCATCTTGGGGGTGTGCAGTGCCTGGGGATAGTGACGCCCCGTGGGCTTTAATCAGGGAGGAGGGAAGTAAGGATGGAGGGAAAAGGTGGCAGGCTCAGTGGCTCACAGGTTCCAGTGGGGCTGAAGGATTGTTGGAGTTGGGGTACTGGAGAGAGTGAGCCGGAAAGATAGGAGGTTATGGTCGTCGAGCTGGCTGCTTGAAGTTGAGATAATAGAGAGGATGCAGGTAAGGAACGTGACAGGTTGGCTGCCCTGGGCCACCATGGTGGAAAGGGCACATGTTGGTGCCCCAGCCAACAAACATCCATTGAACCCTCAGATAACCACAGGCCCAGCCAGCGTCTGATTGCAACAAAGCAAGAACCGCCCAGCCGACCCTTTCCAAGATTCCTGCTTCACACAACAGTGAGGGAAAAAAACGGTTTTAAGCCACTTAAAATATAGCAGTAATTTGTGATGCAGCAATAGTGACCAAACGGAATTGCTGGTTCCACCATGTTTTCAAGGGCATATTAAGTCCTAATGCCCTACAGCATGGGTTTTCTGTAATGAGGTAACTTCTCCACTTTTCCCATTTTGTAGTTGGGGACACTAAGGTTCAGAGAGGTTTAGTGACTTGGCCAAACTTGCACAGCTGGTGAGTAATGAGTTGGGCTCTGAGCCCAGTCGGTGCGGCTCCAAGCTTGTTCTCTCACTAGCTTGATATACATTTGCTGTCCCCAGCACACAGCACCGCATCTGGCACCTGGAGGCTCATGCTGGACAGCAAATTGAATTGTGCCTGGGATTCCCTCTGCCTTCTGTTTTTTCCCCCAGGTTCCTCCTTAAGCTGTCACAGATGTCTTGGTCCCCATGGCGGAGGAGATGGGTCATCCCTCTGCTTTGAGTGGCTGTTCGTGCCTGCAGTCTGCCACTCAGCAGGTTTTCCTGAGCACCTACTCTGGGGCAGACATTTCTAGGTTCTCAGGACAGAGAGGGAGACAAGCCAGTGTCCCTGGCCTGGTGGAGCTCAGTAAAGTGGGGAGGAGACAATCGGACAAATCAATCATTGCAAACTGGGATTACTGCCAGGAGAGACGGGCCGTCTGGCTGTGAGTGTGCAGAAGAGCTGTCCTAGTGGAGGGAGGGAGGAGGAATGTGCCCAGTGAAGGCAAGGAGGGGGCCGTGTACGGACTGACCAAGGAGGAGGAAATGCACGGGCACAGGTCCTAAGATAGGAACATCCCTATCTATATATCTATATATCTTTAGACATCTTTAATGCACCTTTAATGCATCTTTAATGCATAATAGGTGCATTCAAGGCACATGGAGGAGGCCACTGCAGCCTGAACATACGTGGGGAGTGGGGGAGTTTGGAGGGGGCACTGTGGGAAATGAGATGAGAAAGGTGGGCGGGATTCTGTGCAGGATGGAGAGGCCTTTGGCTTAAGAACAACAGGGAGCCATGGAAGGTTTAAGCAAGGAGGTGACTTCATATGATTTTACATTTATAAAAGATCTCCTTCGCTGCTGGGCGGGGATGAGGAGGAGGGGAGCAGGAGGTGGCACACGTGAGAAGTGATGGTGGCGTGGACGGGGGTGGGAGCGGTGGGGGAGATGGAGAGGAATGGATTGATTTGGGATGTTTCAGAGCTGGAGTTGGAAACTAAGGCCCAGCGCTTCCGAGGACGACCCCTCAGCTCTCCCAGCCCATCGGGGGCATTCGGGTCCTTCTGCCCTGTGGGAGTCACATGTGGGCAGTTGGATTGGGGAATGGGTGACTGGGGCAGGTGACCCCTGACCTTTGCCTGGTGACCTATGAGTCTTGAATGGGGCTTTGAAGGAGCCTTGGGGACCTAACTGGGCAATGGAGTGTGTCCTCAGAGGACCACCGCATCGCCTGCCATTTAACACTGGGTGGGTCACTTCCCCTCTATGAGGCATAGTTTCGCTGTTGGTAACATGGTAACGGACAGTACCCACCACACTTTGGTGACATCACCCCCATTTTACAGACGAGACAACTGAGCCTCAGAGAGCGGAAGTGACTGTCCTAAGATCACACATGAGCAAGTGACACAACCAAGATCGGAATCCAGGCCAGACCCTGTGCTCCTGACCTCTTTGCTCCCCCGGGTGCCTCTCCACCTTTTCCTGGGCCTTCAGGCCTGGGGGTGCTCAGCTCACCCAGCATGGTCTGTCCAGGAGGCCCAGCAAATCCAGGGCTGGATGCTGGGTGGTTAGGAGGGTGGGTTTGGATTCGATTTCCAGCCCCACCCAGGGCCTCATTCTGTCTGAACCTCGGTTTCCCCCTCTGTGATATGGGGTAAGACTATACACTGTAGGATCTGGTAGGGGGACTGTGTGGATGTAACCATTCCTACGGGTAAGTCCCTGACCTGGCCTGGTGCCTTTTGGGGGACCAGCACTCCGTCCATGCTGGCTGCCCTGTGAGTGTCGTGCCGTGTAACTGTGGGTTGAAACCCCAGGGGACTCAGTGTTCCTTTCACAACAGTTGTAATGCTTCTTTGCTGTTCTAAAATGAAATTCATAAATAACATAACCTATTGACACACACAATTTTAAACATAAACAATACCCTGATTGTAATATAAAACAAATAAAATGAAAGTAAGATGGAATAAATTCATATGAAATATTCAGGCACAACACCTAGAAAACATCACACAGTGGTCGGAAGGGCATGGCGGTGGAATCATCCAGAATCAACTCAAACAGCATGACCGTGACTGTGATGGTCCCCAGTGTGATGTTCTGGGTAAACTTCTGAACTGAGCACAACCGGGTCTGTTCCCAACTTATGCGGAGGTCACTTTCCTGGCAGATTCATCGTGTATTGAAACCAAGCAAATACACACTGTGCTGGAGAAGGCGAAATTATGGAGACAAGAAGAAGATCGGTGGTTGCCAGGATTTGACGAGAGGGGAGGAGGGGCGAGCGGAGGGAGCACGGAACAGTCGAGGGCAGGGAAACTTCTGTGGGATGCTGTAATGGGCGATACAGGACATGATGCATTTGTCAAAACCCACAGGATGTACAACACAAAATGAGAACCCTAATGTAAACTACGGACTTTAGTTAGTAACCATGCGTCAATATTTGCTCATCAATTGTAACAAATGTATCACACTCACGCAAGGTACTACTAATAGGAGAAACTGTGCATGTCGGGAAGAGGAAGTACCAGGTACTCTGTGTAACTTCTGCACTATTTTTCTGTAAACCTAAATCTGCTCTAGAAAATAAAGTCTATTAAAAATTAACAAAACAAAACAAATGCCCCACACATTGTGTTTGCATGTGACACACAATTTGGTTCCAGGCTCAGATCATTAAAAATGGGGTTTTCACCTACGCTAATTATCAAAGGGAGATTTGAGCACCACTTGGGACTTGGGCTTGGCACAGGATGTCTGTCTGCACCCCTGCTCCCCTCCTGCTGTATGCCCAGGACCCCCCCCCATCACTGGGGACTGCCCAATGCTCTGGGCGGTGCTGCCCCACTGGGGATCCTGGTGCTGGACCCCCGCCCTCTGTCCCTTTACGTTGAAGAACATCCTTCAGGACTCACAACCGCCTGCTTGCTGGTCTTGGACGATGGAGACATGGCAGCCTGATTGAAGAGTCTCTGCAGCCTCAGGAACCCCAAGGTGCCACCGCGGGCACAGCTCATACCTCAGCTTCTGGAACTCCTGCTTCATATCTAGATCCCAGCCACTTCCTCCTTGTCAGAACCTCACATTACGGCTGAGCCTCAGTTTCCTCATTGGTGGAAAAGAGGGTGCTAATACGTGCCTCAGAGAGCATATTCATTCATTCGGTAAATATCTATTGAGCACCTACTGTTTGTACTGGGGATATTACAGTGAACAGGACAGACAAACATACTTGTCTTATTGGAACTCATGGTCTCATAAAGAGGATAGATGAAAATCAAATAAATATATAAGATAATGTCAGGGATGAAGAAACAGAAGCCAAAGCCGTAGACAGAAAGAGAGTAGGGCTAGAGCTCCTTGGTGAGTGTAGTCAGGAAAGGCTTCCCAGAGGAGGTGGCATTTGAACAGAACAGAGATCTGAATAAAGTAAAGTGAGCCCTCCAAGTCTGGGGGGAAGAGCATTCCAGACAGAGGGAACAGCAAATACGAAGACCCTGAGGTGAGGATATGATTGGCGTGTTTGAGAAACAGCAAGGAGGCCAGCGTGGCTGGCAGGAGGTGTGTGAGAGGAGAGAGGAAATGAGGACAGAGGTACAGAGAGCAGACTGTGTAAGGAATCTGGGTTTTATCCCAAGTGCAGCAGGCAGAAAACCTGAAGCTATTCCCTGGGGAAACCCTCCTGTGTTATGTGTCCCTTCATGTGAGAAAAGTAGACAGGCGCAATCCAAAGCCACCGTCCACGGCCAGGCCTGCATCTTTATGGCGGGAAGTGTCCCTCTTCTCCCGGCATCAAAAAGGGCTGGTGGGGAAGGGCAGCCAGGCTGTGGTTCCCATGACAGGCCGCCAGGTGGCGACTCTCTGTTGCGTTTCTAACGTGGATGGTTGACTCCGGAGGGGTGGTTCCCGAACTTGTGCATCCTCAAGGTCCCCCGGAGAGCTTGTTAAAACAGATTGCTGGGCCCTCCTCTCAGAGGGTCTGATCTGTAGGTCTGGGGTGGGGCCCAAGCATCTACGTTTCTAACAAGTTCCAGGTGAGGTCGATACTGCTGGGCCTGGGACCTCATCGCCAAAACCCCAGGTTGGAGCCCTGAGGTAGAAACAGGACCAGCTCCTTCATTTCACAGGTGCCCGAGCAGAGGTGTCTGACCAAAATGCTCCATATCTTGCCATCATGTTTAGGATTAAATCTAGGTTTCTTGCCAACCCTCCTTCCCCTCTACTACCATTCAGGTCCTGCTTTCTTCCCTCATCTCATCTCCGGCCACTCTGTTTCTCTCTGTTCCTTGAAACCTGTTCCTGCACCAGGGCCTTTGCACATGCTGTACCTCCCACCTGGGATGCCTTTCCTGCAACTCTTCCACTGGCTGGTGTCCTCTCATTCCTCGTGCCTCTGCTTGAATGTCACCTCTCCAGAGACGCTTTCCTCTGCTGGCGAGGAAGTTGGTGGCCCGGCTCGTGTTCATCCCTGTTCTTTTCCTTTTTAGTGCTCATGGTGATTTGCAACTATTCAGCCTCTCTCTTGGTTAACTGTCTCCTGTCTAGAGTCTAGGCTCTCGAAGGCAGGGACTGGGTCTGTCTTGTGTTTTGCTTCATCCCAAGAGCCCGGGACAGTAGCAATTAGGCCCTCAGGAAATAGTTGTTGAATAAATGAAACTAAAGACTTGTCTGGGTTCTTCCAGGAGTCAGCGGGTGAGCGGGAACTCCGTGTAAAGGACACTGATGGACTGTGTGACGTTCAGCATCCCCTCACCCTAGTCCAGCCCTGACGTTCAGAGTGCTCTGGAAGGAACTGAAGATGAATTAGATGATGTCTGCAAACAGTGTACAGTCTTTTGCATGTTGTTCACTCACTGTCGGCCTCATTTGGTTGGTGGAGGGGCTGCTGGGAGGGACCCGCTCAGAGTTCTGGGTTTGATGGGCAGAGACACGGCACAAATAATAAGCCAAGAGGCGTTCAGCACTTTAAAAATTTGTAAATCCCTTCGATCTCCATTACTGCATTGCATCCTGAGGGTAAACACACGGTACCCAAAACGTGGAAGAAACGCAAAAGGAGGCCCGTGCGTCCTTTCAGCAGCACGCTGGAGTGTTGTCCAACGGCCGCCCGAGGGTTAGCTAACTCTCGAGGGAAGAGACTTCATTTGACTTGCCAGTTACTTATTCATTAGGGCCTGAACTCAGGGAAGTTACGTGTTCTCTCATAGATTTAAGTTGCAAGATATTGTTGTCCAGTAGAAAAGATCACCCTGAAGGTTATGGTGGTTTTGCCCTGTAGGACATTAGCCAGTGTCGCTTCACATCGTTCAGCATTTTGTCTTTCATGGCCTGTAACCATTTCAGACTCTCTTACTCTTTGAACCAGCTTCACCGTCCTGCTGATGAGTTAAAGGCTAATGAATTACATGTAATTTTGGCACATGGTTACTTTTTATTTGTATGAGAGCTATGTTTTTAACTTTTAAAAAGTTAAGCTTTTTCCAACAAGGGGTTAATTTCCAAAATACGTAAAGAACTTATACAACTCAACAAGACAAAACCCAACAATCTGATCAAAAAATGGGCAGAAGACATGAACAGACATTTTTCCAAAGAAGATACACAGATGGCCAACAGGCACGCGAAAAGATGTTCAATATCACTAATTATCAGGGAAATGCAAATCAAAACCACAATGAGATATCACCTCACACCCTCAGAATGGCTATAATTAACAAGACAAAAAATAATAAGTGTTGGAGAGGATATGGAGAAAAGGGAACCCTCATACACTGCTGGTGGGAGTGCAAACTGGTGTAGCCACTATGGAAAACAGTATGGAGATTCCTCAAAAAACTAAAAACAAAAATACCGTATGACCCAGCTATCCCCCCACTGGCTGTTTATCCAAAAAGCATGAAATCAATAATTCAAAGAGATTTATGCACCCCTATGTTCATTGCAGCATTATTCACAGTAGCCAAGATGTGGAAGCAACCCAAGTGCCCATCAATGGATGAATGGATAAAGAAGCTGTGGTATATATATACAATGGAATACTACTCAGCCATAAAAAAGAGAAGATTGTGTCATTTGCAACAACATGGATGGACCTTGAGGGTATTATGTTAAGTGAAATAAGCCAGACAGAGAAAGACAGGTACTGCCTGATTTCACTCATACGTGGAAGATAAACATGCATGTGGACAAAGAGAATAGATTGGTGGTTACCAGAGGGGAAGGGGGTAGGGGGAAGTTGAAAGGGGTGAAGGGGCACATTTACATGGTGACTGACAAACAAGAATGTACAACTGACATTTCACAGTGTTATAAACCAATATGACATCAATAAAAGAAATTTTTTAGAAATTCAACTTTGGGGACCAGCCCCATCTTTGAGAGGGGCTGACTGTGCCTGTTTTCCACCTGGGTCTGGTGAGGTTCAGAGAAGTAGAGTATTCCTTTCCTTGAGCCAAAGTTGTGAAGCTGGGACCTGATCCTAGGTTGGCCTGACCTCAGAGCCCTCAGTTCTTTGGCAATGCCACACCCACATGCCCAGTGCTGTTCTGGGCACTTTATAAACTCGTTCAGTTTAATCTCACAACTCAACAAATCTATGAAGTGTCACCATCTACATTGTGGAGACGAGGAAACAGAGGAGTGGAGCTGGGAATGAAGTCACCCAATGTAACTGAGCTCTTTGGAGGCTGGCGTCAAGCATTTTGGAGTCAGACGGACCTGAGTTTCAACTCTGGCTCGCGCCATCCCCAGCTATGTGACCTCAGGCAAGGTGCTTTCCTAATTTCTCCGAGTCACATTTTCAGATGGGAATGAGAGCCCTTCCCATGTGGTAGCCGTCAGTAATATTTATGAACAAATCTAGGCCTGGGGGCCCCGAGGCTCTCAGTGGCACCAGCCTCTCTTGTTCTGGAATCAGGAGGGAAAGTGAAGCACATCTGGCATTGGCTGGTCCCTGGCTGGCTAGGATCAGAAGGATCCTGGAAGGATAGGCAAATGCCCAGGAAAAACTTGGGAGAGGACTCACTGGGCAGGAGTGCGGGGAGCTCAAGAGTCCCCAAGGTGTGCAGGGGGCGCAGCTATGGAGGGCTCGGCAGGATTCCAGGCTGGCACCAGGGACACCAATGGAGCATGGGCTTTGGGATCAGGCAGCCCAGAGCTCTCTGGGCTCCAGCTTCTGAATCTGTAAAACGGAATAATAGGACTCTTCCTCCTTATTGTGAGGCCCCTGGGGGCAGTGGGCTTAGCTGGAGGGGTGCTATTCTAGAGTGTTCACTGGGACCTTATCCCTGTCTCGAGATGGGCCCTTGACTGTGGCCTTTCTGAAACCTGAGGATGCTATTGATCATGTGATGATAAGGATAATGACGTAGGTTACATCTGGGATAGATTAGGGGCCACTGGGAGGTTCTCCCTCAGAGTTTGGTTCTTGAGACAAAAACACGGTACAAATACAAGGGTCGTTTAGGGCTTTGCAATTTACAAAGCCCTTCCACATTATTGCATTGTATCCCTGTGTTAGGACAAATTCTGGGGCTGGCTAGTGGTCTAGTGATTAAATTCATGTACTCTGCTTTGGTGGCCTGGGGTTCACGGGTTCGGATCCTGGCAGCGGACGTACGCATGCTGAGGCCACATCCCACATACAAAATAGAGCAAGATTGCCACAGATGTTAGCTCAGGGACAATCTTCCCCAAGCAAAAGGAGGTAGGCTGGCAACAGGTGTTAGCTCAGGGCCAAACTCCCTCACCAAAAAAAATAAATAAAATGGCAAATTCTGAGGCACAGAGAGGTTAAATGACTTGCCTAAGGCTACACAGCTAGCAAAGTCGCAGAGCTGGAACTGGAGCGCAGATGGCCTAGTTCCCCATCTGGCCTCTGAATGGAGACGTGGGTCATACAGCAAGTCGGAGGCTGACAGGCCTGTGGAGGGACCTGAGGCTCTCGTGGCCACTCCTGCCTGGCCCCTGTTCCCTGTCTCTGGTCCCCAGAAGCGTCTGGAGGTGAAGGGAGAGACTGGGATGGGATGTGAGGCTGAGGGGGAGGTTTTAGGGCCCAGGCCAGGAGGGCAGGGTAGGAGAGGATGGAGGGGAGGGGCCTCCTTCGCCCTGGAGCAGCTGAGGGGAAAGATAAAGGCAAGGAGCTGGAGTCAGGGCCCAGATAAGGAGGAAGGGAAGAGGCCGCGGCGGAAGGAGCAGCTGTGAGAGGAGGAAGCAGAGTCCAGAGTCCCAGGGGACAGGGCTAGGGTTGGGGTGGGGGCAGGCCAGGCCCTTGGCCTGGGTTCTGGACCCCGGCCACTGTGGAGCCCTTGGGTGGCAGGACCTGGAGCCAGGCAGAGGTTTTCCCTCCACAGGTGCCCCCGTCACTCCTGTACTAGGTGATAATGAGGCCACTGAGATGAGACCAAGGTCCCGGCCCTGGGTGACTCACACACTTTGAGCTCAGCTGAATGACCAGATGGGCACTGTCCGGGACATGCATTCATTCACTCATTCACTCAACAAATGGAGGACTCACCACGTGCCAGGCTGGACTCTCAGCAGGAAGCAAATTCTCTCTGAAAAGAGCCCAAGTTCCACTTCAAGGAACCTCCAGGCTCCTGGGGAGACGAACACAGAAAACAAGTCAGTGTACAACATCACGCGAGGCCGCATAGCTGGTGAGGGGATGACGAGTAGTCGGGGAAGAACTGCTTTATCAGGGCAGTCTGGGAGGGCCTCTTTGAGGAGGTGACATTTGAGCAAAGACCCGAAGGAGGTGGGGCAGCAGATATGGGAATCTGGTGGAAGGGTGGTCCAGGCAGAGAGAATAGCCAGTGCAAAGGCCCGGGGGCAGGAGAAGGCCTGGCATGGCGGGGGAGGGTGAAAGCCAAGGAGGCCAGTGTGGATGGAGACGGGTGAATGACAGGAGTGATGGGAGGTGAGAGCAGACAGGAGTGGCATCAGGGGGCAGGTCATATGGAGCCTCGAAGGTTGCTGTAGGGATTTGAGCCATTTCTCACATGACATGGGGAGATGTTGGATGGTTTTAAGCAGAGGAGTGCATGACCTGACTCAAGTTTTAACAGGATCCCCTCCCTCTGCGTACCGCCCCCCCCCCCCCACCTCTGGCTGCCACTGGAGGAAACATGGGGAGATGGGGCGGGCAAGGGCTGAGGCAGGGAGCCCTGGAGGAGGCTGGTGCCGCTGGCTGCTCGTCGAGGATGGCAGCTTGGCCAACAATCAGGGGCCCTAAACATCGACGGAAATAAAAATGTATTGCCTGCTGCCTATGGATCAGGCCCTACTCTAAGGGCTTGATATTTTCTGCTTTTTAAAGCCTCATTAGAACTTCTAGGTAGGCAGTTTTTTTCTTAACGTATATGTTCATTTACATCTATATACAGATTATCTCTTTTTTCTTTTTTATTGAGGCAAAATTCACATCACATAGAATTAACCATTTAAAGTGTAGAATTCAGAGGCACTTAGCATATTCACAATGTTTCACAATGTTGTACAACTGCCACCTCTTATCTGGTTCCAGGACATTGTCGCTACCAAGAGAAAACCCTGCACCCATTAACGGTAACTAGTATTTTTATCCTCATTTTACAGATGAGTACACCGAGGCACGGCAGGTGGAGGCGCTCCCCCCCGGGTCACTCAGCCAGGAAATGGGACAAGCTGGCTGCCGGCGTCGAGAGGAAGTCGCTGAAAAGCTCCCTCGGAGGGGTGGGCTTCGGGCACCAAACTGCCGTCTAAGGAAGGCGAGCCTGCACCCCTGCTGGGCGTCTGTTTCGTGGAAGATGGGGCACATTTGAGGTCAGGAAAGAGGGGACGAGTGAGAAGGTGGCTCCAGCACTCTCTGCCACACGGCGCAGTGTGGGGAACCGGGCTCTGGAGGCTGGCTGGGCTCCAATCCGCCGCCCCCTGCCCCCTTCCCCGCCGCCACCTGCCAGCTGTGGTCTTGAGCAGAAGCCCTTTCCCCCTACTTTTTCCCTTTGTTGTGAAGTGGGGATGATAAGGGCACCCTCCTTGCTGGGTGTTCGGGGAAGGGAGTCCCCGAAACAGAGTTCAGCGCTGCCCACCGTCTGTGCTCAGTAAACAGCTGCCTGCTTTCCCTTCGTGCACCGTCCCCTCTGGAAGTAAGTTAAGCAGATACATAAATGCACCCTCAGGGGTGAGCCTTGGGAACTAGCTGGGAGGAGGCGCCCTCTGTTACTGGAAAGAACGCAGGCGGGGAGCAATCATGAGCTCTCAAGGTTGAGAGGATGGTGCCAATTTTAAAAATCATCTGTATCAGATTAACATAAAATCAAAGGTACCCATGTTATCCATTTAAAGTGTATCTTTCCACGAGTTTTGACAAATGTACACCCTATGCAACCACCAATTGGGATGCAGAGCATTTCCATCACCCCCAAAAGCTGCCCTGTGCGCCTCACCCATCAGTCCCATCTTCTGGCCTCAGGCCACCACTAATCTGACTTCTGTTACTGCCCGTTGGTTTTGCGTCTTCTAGAATTTCATATGCTAAGTGGGATCAAACAGCCTGTGCTCTCTCGCACCTGGCTTCTTTCACTCATCTTAATGTGTCTGAAATTTACCCATGTCCGTCACATTCATCAGCATCTGTTTCTTTTTCCTGCTGAGTAATATTCCACCACATATAATTTCAGAATCTCCAGCGGGTCATTTTGCATTCTGTGCAGAGCCTGCCCCCAGGGCACGCCCAGAAATCCTCTGCTTTCCCTCCTCCATCATTGGGCGCAGCTCCATCCCATGTGAAGGAGGACCCAGCCCTGTGTAGGTCCTGGGAGGGTGGGAGAAGCCCTCATTCTTGGGGCGGATCCCCCCAAAACAAGCAAACCTCCCTCTTGCCAGTATTGATTACTCTCTTAGTAAACTCTGCTGTCTTCTCTCCTCTGTGGTCTCCCTCCCAGGTGATGTGATCTGCCCCCGCCCTGAGGACTGGTAAGTGTGGATCTAAGACATGCATCCTGCCTACGCTGCTGCCCGCTGTGGGATCCTCAGCACTGCATCCCTCCTGAGTCTGTCTTCTCCTCCCTATGGTGGGGATGAGTGTGTTCGCCTCACTGGGCAGTCCAGAAGGTCCCAGGAGGTAACTGTCCATGGTGAGGGGAGGAAGTAGGAGTTTCAGTCCACAGGTGTTTTCTGAGCACCTACTATGTGCCAGGCACTGTGCTTGGCTCTGGGGACATGATGGCAGACAAGAATGTCGCTGTCCTTGCTGTCAGAGCTTTAGGTGGTAGGACAGTGGGAGGCAGAGAGGGCGTCCTGGTGGGACAAGACACACAGGAGGGTGGAGGTCGGGTGGAGAGGAGGCCTCGCCCAGAGCTCAGTGTGGTGGCTGGCAGTGCAAGGTGGGGGAGGGGGAGACGCAGCCCCACCCTAAGCCATGGGAGGACACAGGACAGCCTCAGACATCAAATTCAGTCCAGGGCCCCTGCCCAGGCACAGCTGGAACCCCCTTTGTAGTGGAGCAAGGAAGGAGCCCTCGCTGCCAGGCCATCTTCCTGCTCCTGTCACACAGCCCCCACTGACAGTCCCAGGCTAGGACCCTCCCCAGCAGGGTCCCCCATCCCCAAGAGGCCCCAGCAGAGTGTTGGGGTGCTCATGACAGCATTTCCCACCTGGGCCCCCAAATCAATGTCTGCTTGGCCTCTGGGCGAATCTCACCTCACGGATTCCCCTGGGCCCAGCTCTCTGCCTCTGAGGCTGGAGGTGAGGCCATGCCCTGGCCTAGGAGTTAATAAAAGACGTGTGTGTGTGTGTGTGTGTGTGTGTGTGTGTGCATGTGAGAGAGACAGAGACAGAGAATGAGGGTGCGTATTGTGTGAGAGAATGGGTGTCAGTGAATGAGTGTGAGTATGTGACAGAGGTTAAGGTGGGTGTGTGGATGTGTGAGAGAGAATGCCTGTGTGTGTGAGTGTGTGTGTGTGAGCGTAGAGCATGGAAGCCCAGGCAGCTGGACTAATGGTCCGTTTCCCCCTGGTCTGCAGGCCTCCTCCGGGCCACCAGCTGCCCTGATGGGCCAGGTCACCCCCCCCACGGGAGCCCCCAGCCGCTCCCCACTCGGCTTTCCTTGTATTGTGCACCGCCTGGTTCCTCGAGGAAATGGGGCGGCTGCTGGGTGCGGGGGCGGCCACCAGCTGCCCCACCCCCTTCCCCCCATTGTCACTCCTGGCTTTGGCCCCCAGCCCCTGCTGCCGACTCTAAAAATAGTTGTGTTCGCAGGGAGACAGGCCGCACCCCTGAGCGGGCCTCTGGGCTCCGTGTGAGGTCGGGGTTGCCAGGACAAAGCTGTCCCCGGGAAGGACATGCTCCCCCCCAAGTGACCTGGATCAAAGCACATCAGGGCTGTGTGACCTCAGGTGGCCTTCTTCCCCTCTCTGAGCCTCAGGCTCCTTATCTGTAAAATGGGGTAAAGATACCACCTGCTGGGGTTGCTCTTGAGAGTGAATGGAAATGCAGCTGGGTCCCCAGGGCTCTGCTCTGGTCCTGCCCGGGGTTGGTGCTGCCTGAGCATCTGGGAGCTTGAGGAGAGATGGCATAACACACGCCTTCATCCTCACCTTACCTTTAGCGGCTGCCAAAAGCTTTCCCCAAACAGAGGAGCTGTGGGACTCAAGAGCCCGCCTTGGAGTCCAGAACTGTCCTCAGGTTTTCTGCGTGAGGCTCGGCAGGTGCCCTCACTCTGCGCCTCTGACATCGTGTGAGCTCACATGGTGAATTGTGTGGCTGGGCTGGGACTCGAACCCTTGTCTCTAGCCTCTGAGGGCCATATTTTTTCCGCTTCAAGGGGCTGCCTCATGCTGATGACTCCAAGGACTTCCTGGCTGGGATAACCCTGCCTTTTAGTCCAAAAACACATGATTCATCGCGAAGGAAGATGCTGTGCAGTGGGCACCGAGGCCTGAGCTGGGGGCTGGGTAGCTCCCCTGGGGCCAGCGGGTGGACAACTGTCCTCAGACACCACCCCGGGGCCACTGAGCTGGGCCTGTAAAGGACGAATCACCAGCACGTCCGTCTGTCTATCATCTGGGCTCTTTCTCTCTTTCTTTCTTTTTTTCAAACATGGATTGTTTTATACACTTTTAGAGTCTGGAACTCTTAGAATTACTCTTGTCACAGTTGCAATTTTATATGTGTTTATGTGATTACCTGTGTCCCCTGCTACTCCTGGGCCGTGGGGCAGGGACAAACTTTGTTTTTTATTCATGTGCCCCCAAGACAAATACTCACAGGTGTGAGAGCCCCTGCCCCGCCCCCAGACCCTGATTCCAGGTTTGCCTCCACCCGCTTGTATCTTGGACTTTGTGGGGACACCTTTTCACCTGGTTTTGCTGTAAATCTTGCCCATGGGGTTTTGGTTTGCTTGTTGCTTTGCCTGTTTTGATGTGGGGATTTGGGAAGACTCAAAAACTGTGTTTCCCCACGGCCACAGTCATCACCCCAGAATCTTCCCAGAATGTATATGAAAAAAAAAGTCAGTCCTCAAAGTATTGAGGGAAGGGCTCACTCAGACCCTGGAGGTCGCCACTGCTCCAGTCTGGGGCTCCCTGCGCGTACGATATCTGCATCTAGCAAACGGAGCCCGGTTCTCGAAGACCCTGATGTAGCCTGCTTTTTGTATTGTTCTTAGCACTGGGTTTTGACATTGTTCCAGGTCAGCACACAGAATCTTTCCCCCTTTAAAAGTAAAATGGCTCCATACAAAGAAGGGAGTTTTAGCTTTTTGTACCACGGACCCCTTTGGTATCTGGCAACGGGATGGACCCCTACTTCTCATAATCATGCTTTTTAAGTGCGTAAACTAAAGTGCATAGGATCACAAAGGAGACCGATTATACTGAAATGCTGCTACCGCAGTAGTCACAGGGTTTGTCATGCAGTAACAGATGAGCTTCTTCATTAGCACGTTAAATAAAAGATGTGGATGAGGGTCCCAGGTCTCGATGAGGATGAAAAATGTGTGGAGGTGTCTGCAACCACTGTGATGTCAGACCAATGTGTCTTCGACTTCTATTGGGCAAGGTCACTGGTAACCCTGCCGTGGCTGGCGGTCCACACTCGTACTTGAAGGAGATGCTGCACTTCAGTTAGACGTTGTGAATATAAAGCTGTTACTTTTTTCCCATCCGAGTTCACAGAGTCCCTGAGTTCTGGACCTCAGGTTAAGAACTCCTGCTAAAAAGTGTGGCTGTCCCTCACCTTATTGAACCAGCCTCTTATTGAAAAGTCACCCCGCCTCTCAGCATTTCTCTAAACCCTGTCGTGGCCCAGATGGGGAAACTGAGGCCCAGGCTGGCGCATGGACTGGGGTGGCAGAGCCCAGTGTCCTGACCTCTGGCTCAAGCACTTGCTCCTCCCCCGCCAGGCTGGTGGCAGGGAGCCTGGCCGCCGCCGGCCAGGAGCAGGTTGGCAGCTGGTGTCCTGTCCCGAGAGTGACCCGGCCCCGCCTGCACCCTGCACCCGGCCCTGGCCGGCACAGCTGTGGATGTGACAGGAGGCTTGGCTCTGATTCACCCAGGCACATTCCTGGCCGGGCCACTATTTTGTCTTTTTTTTTTGGTAACTCTTTCTCCCACACCCCCCACTCCCACCCCTTTTCCTCAAAAATGCTGTGTCTCTCCCCAGAGGGTCCCTTTGGGCGGTGGCTCCTGGAGGGAAATGCGGCCTGGATTTCCTGGAACACGCGGAGCCGGAGTCCCAGCACTGGGAGGAGGGAAGCTGCTGGCAGCTGAGCAGCATCCCCACCCCCAGCATAAGCGGGTTCTCGGGAGAACCCGGGTGAGCCGGGTCCTCAACATGCCCATCCCCCTGGGCCCTGGGACTGGAGGCCCCCCCTGCAGCAGTGAGTGGGCTCCTGCAGCGTAGGGCGTGGGGAGCACCCCCCTAGGGAATAGTGGCTCTGTGACCCTCGCGGCTCTGTGACCTCGTTCAGGCCACACATTCTCGCTGAGCTCTGGTTTCCTCGCTCCTTACAGAGGGGCCTGTGACCAGGACCTGCCAGGGCTGGCGACAGCCCAGCGAGGCGATGGCTGTGCATGGGCCCTTCCCAAACCCAAAAGCCCGGCCCCCGCAAGTGAGGTGTTGGGAGAAGGTGAGGATGCAGGTTTGGGGGGCGCAGCTGGGGCAGGGGTGGGCCTGGGACCTTGCATCCTTCCTTCATTCTTTTGCGTGACAAATAATTGTTGAGCACTTACCATCGTGCCAGCACTGGGGCTCAGCGGTGAACAGAAGGGACCACGTCATGTTGCCCTTATGGAGCTCACAGATAATAAATAGACAAACAAATGTCTCCTTTGAGGTCAGGCGGAGGTGAGTACTATGGGAGAAAGAAAGCGGGGTCTGAGGGTGTTGGGGGGGCCTCGGCTGGGACGACCTGTGAGTGGAGGCAAGAATGCAGCAGGACAACCGGCTGCAGAGGGAGCAGCAGGTGCCAAAGGCTTGGGAAGGAAAGGCCTGTGCCGAGTGGGGAGATGCAGAGAGAGGCCTGGGGGCTGGGGGCTTGGGGCCGGCCGAGGCAAGGACATCGGCTCCTTTCATGGGAAGCCATCAAGGGCTCTGAGCCTGCAGTGACATGTCTCTGAAGTGACCCCCCTGAGGGTCCTCCAGGAGGTGCATGAGTTCTGAGGCCCACGGGCTTGGAACCCATCGCACCTCCCTCCCCGCTCTGCGGCTCTGCAAGCTTGGGCAGGACACTCCTCCTCAAGCCTCGGTCGGTGGGGCTCACAGCACGTGGATGGCTAAGAGGAAGGACCACAGGGGCGAAGCTACAGTTTTCCATGGTGGGAGATGCTTTTTCTGTGAGCTTCCAAGGAGGGCAGGAGCTGGTAGCAGAGCCAAAGGCTGGCTTTGAACCTGGGGCAGTGGCTGCTCAGCTCTTGGGAACATGTGGGGTCATGACCTGGGATGGCGATATCCCCGAGTTGTCTGCAGGCCTTTTCCCCTTCTGGGTACAGAGCTGGATTTAGGGGGGGCCTCTGAGGCCAGGGAAGGAGAGGGGAGGCCAGGGGTCCTCCTGAGTTTCTCTGCAGTCTCAGGATGCCCTTCCATCCACTCCCCTTCCCAGACTGGGCTGGGATCCATCCGGTGTGCTCATTCCAACTCCCTCTCTCCTCTGCCCTGAGCCTTGGTTTCCTCATCTGTGAGGTGGCCGCAGACCTCAGGTTTCAACCTGGGCAGGTCTGGGGAAGCAGTGGTTTGTTGTGCATGAGGTGCTTGGGCAGGACCCTGGCCTCCAGGAGGAGGGAACCCACCTGCCCGGGCACTGTGCTAAGGGCCTCCGAGCATTGGCTGAAAGCTGATGGGATCGTGTCACTGCACTGGAACCTTCAGCGCCTTCCCTTTGCTCTCCAGATAAAGAACAAACTCCCGTCCCAGGTGTGCAGGCCTCCTGGCTCTTCCTCGTTGATGCCAACTTTGTTCTGCCCTCTGGGCATTTGCATTGCTCCCTGCACCCTTTTCCCCCGCCTAGTCAACTTCCACTCCCTGTCCAGCTCAGTTTAACTGCCTCTTCCTACAGGAAGCCCACCCTGCACTGCAGACTAGCTGGGTCTTGTGTTGCACAGTCCTAATAGTGCTGCCTCCTCTTCTGGTGACACCCGTCACTGGTGAGATTTCATATATCCGTGCAATTGCCTGGTTCTTGACTCTCTCCGTGTTAAGACCGTGTATTCCATGAGGGCTGGGACATGATCTCGTTCCAACTGTATCCCCAGCATCCAGCACATAGCAGCCTCTTGATAAATGCCTGCTGGGAGAATAGAGGCACAGAATCCTCTTGACAATCACAGGAAGGGGGTGGCATTATTCCCCTTTTACCGATAAGAAACCAAAGGCACAGAGACGTTAAGTAACATGCTACAAGGTCACACAGCTAGAATCAGATGGGGATGGTGTCTGTCTGGGGATGTCTCCCTGCCAGCAGGACGCAGAAGGTGGGCAGATGGGGTCATGCAGAGGAACTAGGACCATCTGGACAGGGAAGGAGTGTGGGGGCGAGCCCCACCCATCCGTGTTTTCTCCTTGCGGATGGTGGTTCGTGGCCATTTTCCTCAGGGGCGACTCAGGTGACCTTCAGGTTGGGGCCTGCAGCAGTCCCAGGGGCCGGCTGGGTGGAGGGCCCGGTCTGGCCCGGCTGCTTTTTCGCCCCTTTGCCCGCCTGCTGGCTTCGCACACAGATTACAACTTCCCCTCCTGGGCTGTCTTACGCAGGCCACCTCCGGCTCGCCATTGTCTCATTGTTTGCCGAGGGAAGCTCCAGGAGGAAATTAACCTGCTGCTCACCCCGAGCAGAGAGTTTCACCCCCAGTCCCCGCTGGGAATGCCCGGGGGCCAGGCAGGAGGGGGCGGGGGCAGGTAGCAGACAATACAACAGGCAGCCTTGAAAGGAGTGAGCTCCCAGCCAGGGAAGTATGCAAGCAGAGGCTACGCGCTGGGAAACATTTCTTGGGCCCTCTCATGGGCCAGACTGCGTGTCAGGGAGCTGGAGATACAGACGTGAAACAAAGATCTTCTCCTTAAGTATCGTGTAGCTGATGAGAAGTGCTGGGCAGAAGACTCAAAGTCAAATGCCTCTGGGGCCCAGGCGGGTCCCAGAAATCTGAGGGCATGTGAGCAATGGGGAGTGGTGGGGCGTATGGCAAAATGGAGACAGGATGAGCCTCCTACAGGCCTTTAGATCCCAGTTTCGTTTTAACAAGATGCTGATGAAACAAAATGAATCCGCAGACTGATGCAGCCTGTGGACTCCCAGGCTAGACCTTTACAAAAGGATTCTTGTTCTGGGGTGAAATTGGATTGTTAGTTGTTGCTAGTGTCCCACACCTCTTCCCCTCAGCCCACTGCTGACTTCAGCTGTAGCTGCAGTGGGCACTTCTCAGCAGGCTGACAGCATCCCATTTCAAGCACCTGTCAGTCATTTGGCTTCTCTGAAGCCTTGGGAACTATCTTAACAAGAACCTGGGAGGAACTGATGCACCCAGGGGCACCCCTCAATCACTGGGAGCTGGGAGGTGCCTCAACCTCTTATCCGTTGAAGGCAAGTCCCCTTGGTGCCTCAGAAGCCCTGCAGTGACTTGGGCACTGGCTGCCCATATTGGAAACTGGCCCCAAAGCTCGTCTTTTGTTGCCTTTCCTCCTTCCCTGTCTCGCTCTCCCAGATCCCTCTGGCTTCCTGTGTTCCTGGCATCCAAATCCTTGTCTCAGGGTCTGCTTTCAGGGGAACCCAAACTAAGACAATCACTAATGTTCTTTCTGAATGTAGTTTATGATTCCAACCTTATGTGATTCTAAGATGGAATGACTTTAACTCTCTGTGATTACAAGTTTTCATAAGTTAACCCATCTGTGATTCTAGAATGATGTCATTCTACTGTGGCCAAAACACACCTATCAGCCATGTACTCAGATAGGCGAGAAATGTAACACTCCATTTCTGAAACTGAATCTCGCTTCTCTTGAGCTCCTGTTTTTCCTGATGCCAGAAAATGCAAACTTCAAGTGAATCTAAACAAAAACCAGTCAGATTTCAGATTTGGATGTGAGTGAGTGAGTCAAGCTTTCCCCTTCCTCTCTTTTTTTCCTGGGTTGACTTAAGTCCTGCAGGTGGGGGCGTCTGGATATTGGTTGGGGGGAAGTGGAGGGTCTGTGATTGGTGTTTCTCAGGATGTCCCAGCCCATCTGGCCCTCCACAGACCTACCCCATTGGCGTCTGCTGGGCAAAGCCCTGCCCGTGTTAGTACTTTGACTTCCAGAGTCAAAGAAACATAGTTCCTCCCGGGCCACTGACTGTAAGTAGAATCACGTCCACTCCGTTTTCAGTCCCCTGGGAAAAGATCTGAACATTTTTTGCACCTCACGGGGCCCTGGTACATGAATTCATCATTCAATCAAATATATTTGCTGAGCATCTGCTGTGTGTTGGGCATTGTGCCAGACATTGGAGATATGAAGATGAAAAGACAGACACGGTCCCATCCCTCATGTCGTTCACAAGCCAAATAAAGTGTATATATTTATGGCTTACATATTGTGATGTCCCGTATGAAGGAAACAAACAGGGTGGCAGAGAACACTTGTTTGCGGAGTTGTCATTTAAGCCAAGATGAAGAGTCTAAGGTCGGGGGAAGCCAGCCAAAGACTTAGCAGGACCGGGAGAGCTCTCAGCTGTATCTGTAGCTGCAAAGCCTCGTGTAATGTTAAAGGCGCCTCCTGCATTTCTTCATACACTTTAACTTTCCCCTATTTGCTAGTGGCCTTCAGCACCTTAGGGGATAATGAGGTAGAAATGGAGGAAATTCTTTTCTGACTCTCAAAGGCCAAACTTTTGGTTTGCAAGAGTCCTAAGAATTTAGGCAAAGCCCTGAGTAATTTGAGGATATACAATTTACGCCATAACTATAAGAGCGAGAAGAATAGATGAGTCAAAATTGGTTTTCCTCTTTAGGAAATGAGATAAAGATTATCTGGCGGGGGGAGAAGGGAAGTGTAGCAGAGATATTTAGTCCTCATGCAATGATCTGACTCCTCCTTCTTCTGTGGCTACAGATGGTCACACGGCTGAAGACTACGTTTCCCAGTGTCCCTTGCAGTTAGGTGTGGCCACATGACGAGGTTCTGACAAAGGATATGTGAGCCCAATGGTGTCTGCAATTTCTGGGTCATATATCTAAAGAAAAAGGGGACATTCTCTCACCACTCCTCTTCTTCCATTCCTGCCAGCTAGAATTTGACATGGTGGTGGGAGCTGGAGCAGCCATCTTAGACCACAAGCTGGAAGCCACATGTGAAGGATGTCAGAGCGACAAAATGGAAGGAGCCAGGGTCTCTGACACCGTGGGATTCCAAATCAGCCTGGACCGCCTTCCTTCTACTGGTTAGTGAGAGAGAGACCAACTTTTGTCTTATTTAGGACACAGTTTGGCCTGTGTCACAATAGCTGAATTAGCAACCCAGGTCAGACAAAGGGTCAGTTATAGGAAACGATGGAGCAGGTGGACACTGGTGTGTGACTCTGGAAAAGAATACACTAACCTCAGGTAATTTTGAAGGATCGGAGAGCAGGGCCCAGGGCCTTTCTCCTGAGTTGAACCTAAGGAAGACCTGAACCTAGATACCTTAGCGGGTGTGCAGGCCCCTTGAACCAGGAGCCTGTCTGCACACAAGGAGGTGCAGGAGTAGGTGACCTGAGGTGGGAAAAGTGAAAGAAGACACCTCGAATCAACCAAGATTAAGTTTCTACCACCCAGTGGAATGGAGGCTCTTTATTTTCAGTGTTGGCTAAGAGTTGTACCTGCTTCACAGGTTTTTATTATTATTATTCCTAGAACCCAGAACCCTAGAACACAGCCCAGTATTTCTAGGAGGCTGAGTTTTACCAAAAAATTTTTGCTGAGCACCAAGGCTCAGGTTCAGGTCCCAGCCTAGCCACAACTTGCTGTGTGGCCTTGAGTGTGTTACATCACTTCTCTGAGCCCAGGGATCTCACTGGGAACATAAAGGGGTTGAACTCCAGGATGTCAAAGGTAGTTCTTTCTGCATTGATGTTCTGTGGTTCTTCTCTGAGTCTGACACTGAAGGGAGTTCAGGAAATGTGTGATAAAATATCTCTGTTCCAATCTGTGGAGAGACAAGACAGAAGCACACGGACACACGCAAACAAATAGACATGGATAACTAAACATCACAGTAGCCAAGAGGAAACATAGCATTAAGGTCTAAGATGTAGGCTTTGGAGTGGAACAAACCAGGGTTACACCCCCGTCTTCATCACTAACCAGCGGGTGGCCTTGGGCAAGTCATTTTACTTCTTTGAGTCTTGGCTTCCTCACACTTAAAATGAGGATAATAATACCTACCTTTCGGGCTGTCATGGAAATAAAATGAAATAATATACGTAGAGCAGCAAGCTCAAGGCCAAGCACACTGTGGGCACTCAGTAAATGGTAGCTTTGATGAGGATTGTGAATCATGGTAGGAACCAAGTGAAAGGTAGAGAACGGCAGGGCTGGGAGGCCCTGAGTGTGGACTAGAGAGATCCCTGAGGGTCAGGGCATGGGAGGCTCCTGGAGGAGGTAAGCTGTAAACGGTGCAGCGATGTGTAAAATGGTTAGCAGAGTGGATGAGGTACCACTGGAGGGAGAAGGAGAAAGCAGACACTGAAGCAAGACAGAGCCAGGCTTGAGAAAATCACCTCCTCCTTCTGGGCCTTATGTCTCTTATTTGTAAAGTGAGCATGACAACACCTGCCGTGCAGTGTTGCTGCAGTGGTTACCTGAGATGACATAAGTTGAGAACCCATGAAGGTGCCTGGCTCATGGAAGCTCATCAAATATCAGTTTCATTCCTTTACAAAGACAGGAGACTCACAAAATATCAGGGCTGGAAGGCCCCTCAAAGAATATCTGTGGTAACACACACATCTGTTCATTAACTGTTCACATATCATCCATCAATCTACCAGCCATCATTTATCCATTTTTCATGTACCCATTCAAACACCAACAATTCATTCATCACCCGTTCACCATCCATCTAGCCAAGTGTCCATTCATCCTTCCCCCACTGTCTATTCCTTATCCATCATCATGCATGAACCACCAACTCACTATCCATCTACCTATCATCCATTCTGTATCCGTCCCTCATCAATCTATTTATCATCCAGACATCCATTCAGCCAACCACCCAGCCAGCCGTCGTTATTCCATCTGTCTATCCACTTATCATCCATCCATCATTCATCTGTCCGCCATTCACCAGCCATTAATAGCCACCCATCATCTCTCATGCATTCATCAGTTCCTCATCCACCTATTCGCCATGCATCTATCCATCTAATGTACATTCTCTATTCATTTCTTCATATTTATCCATCATTCACAAGCCAATCATCAACTCATCAATTTGTTCTTCATCCATTCCTCTCCCGTCTGCCATCTGTCCTTCATTCACTGCTTCATTAAATATCTGTTATTTGTCAGCCACGTCTGTCATCCTCTATGAATCTCACATCTATACAACTACATACAAGTCGTCTAATTATTTCATTATCCATCCAGTCATCTGCTCACTTATGTTTTCTTTTCCACATCACCTGCCAGATAATCCACACTAGGGATACAGACAAAATAAACTACAATCTGTCCTCAGGTGGTTCAGAGTCTAGCAGAGAAAGACAGACAGGTCAGGAGGTAGTTATATATAGTGTGATGGCTGCTGGAAGAGAGGAGCGATTGTACCGAGCACCACGGGGCAGAACACAGAGGAGAGAGCCACAAACCCTGTCTGAGGGGATGAAGGAAGGGTTCACAAAGGGGGTGGCAGTTGAACTGGGTCTTGAAGGATGCGTAGAAGTTCAGCCAATGTTTCTGTGGGGAAAAAATTGAATCCTAAAGCAGGAAGTGACTGCACAACCATACTGAGAGTTAGCGATGGGGCAGAGACTTGTAACCAGGCCTCCAGCCTTCTAAACTAGTCATTTCCCAGATTCTGGAAGTGGAAACCCACTTCCCAAGTGAAGAAACCCACCTCAGAGCAGTGGGAGGAGGCTGCTGTCTCAGGATCTGGCTGCAGAGAGGATGGAGAGTTCTTAGACCTCAACTTTCCACTCAGGGAGAGGTGACAGCAGAAGCCCTAGGAACTGGCACGGGTTTGACAAAGGGAAGGGAAGAATGGCCTTGGGAGGAAGGAAGGGAGAGGAGGCTGGGTTGCAGTGAGGAACTTTTAGGGGTTAGCTTCTTAGGTAAAGTTGGATCAGAAAAGAGATCCCTAGTATCTCCTTGTTACCTTTCCAGTTAATCAGTAATAATATTCTTATCACTGTAGCAGCCACATTTTATTGAGTGCAGACTATGTGTTAAACACTGCTGTAAGCTTTCCATGCGTTATCTCATTTTGTTCCCCACCCCTAGAAACCCTAAGAAGTAATTACAACTTTTATCCCCATTTAGGAAATGAAGTCTCTGAGAGGTTAAGCTAGGATTTAAACATAGTCTGTGTGGCTACAAATTCCACGCCTTGTCCACTCCTCTTTGCTGCCTTTCTCTCAGCATTCTTCGGGCACGGTGTATGGTTATGTTTGTCTCCAGGCATGGGGGATGGGTAGGGCTGGAGCAGGGGCAGTAGGGAGAGGAGACACACGTGACTCAGACACAATTAGGCAATTGCTAAAATGCGTGCCCATCATAGTGGAGATTCTCTCTGTATCCCCAGACTTTTAAACAGTGTCTGGCACATAGCAGGCACTCAGAAAAAAAGAAAAAAAATGTGTTCTTCCTTGAATTCTATTGCAAAGATGGATGACCAGTTAGGATATAGAGTATATAGGTTAATCTGTTCTAACACACATCCAAAGTAATAATAGCACAAAGAAGATGAAATTTTATTTCTCTCAGGTCTGCATATAAATAATCCAGGACTAGTTCAATAGAGTTGGGGTCCCAGGCTTCTTCTATCTTGTAGCTGTGCCATCCCCAGGGGATTACTCTGATTCCTATGGTCTCAGGTGGCTCCCCCACATCTACACCACAGCCAGTGGCCAGGGGAAAGGCAAAGGACAGCCATGACTTAGATGATGCTCATATCACTTCTGTTTGCATACCATTGGTCAGAATTTAGTCACATGGCTATAACTAGCCGCAAGGGGAAGGCTGGGAAATGTAGTCTTTATTCTGTGTGGCTCAGCATCCAGCTGAAAGTCAGAGGTTTCATTTCTATAGAAGAAGGGGAGAACAGATATGAGAGGCTGCTAGTGGTCTCTGCCACAGATGAGATGTGTGGGTACCAGCATGCTCCATTGTGTGAGGACTCCGTGGGGACAGATATCATCTCTCCCACTAGACTGCCAGCTTCCTGAGATGGAGGGCTATTTTAGTCACCCTGATGTCCCTGACAGCTTCTAGCTCAGACTTAAGGAAGAGGACTCTCAGACCCTGGATGGAGATTTGATGATTTGATGGAATCAGAGCAAGTAGGTTAGAGGGTTTTTCCTGGTGATGACCAAAGTGGAGGGGACTAAAGGTCAGGCTGGGCGTCTGGGAGGCGGCCAGCAACCGTGGAGAGACACAGGAAGGTGACTTGCAAGAGGGCTGGGTTGGGTGAAGGGGCAGAGAAACGTCTGCAAAGGAGGAGGAACGGGTGACTTAGCAATCACAGCTCTTCCCACAATAGTGCTCAACCGTCCACACAGCATCCCCGCCTCCTTTATCTCCTCGGTGAGGACAGATAGGGCCTGAAGCTGGGCTGGGGATGGAGCATCTTGAGTGCCACCGGCCCATTCCTGTCAGAAAGAACCATCGCTGGTTTCCTTCCTCCCTCCCTCCTGCCTTCCTTTTCATTTTTTTCCTTTCCCCCTTCCCTCCCTCCTCCTTTTCCCCTTTTCCCCCTTCCCCCCTTCCCCCTTCCCTCCCTCCTTCCTTCCTTCTTTCCTCTTCTTTCTTTCTTTCTTTCTTTCTTTCTTTCTTTCTTCCTCTCTCTCTCTCTCTCTCTCTCTCCCTCTCTCTCTGTCTCCGTCTCTCTCCCTCCCTCCCTCCCTCCCTCCCTCCCTCTCTCTCTCTGACTCTCTTTCTTTCCTTTTCTGTCTCTCTTTCTCTCTTTCTTCCTTCTTTCCCCCATCCTCTGTACTAGGAGCTTCAAAGAGGTGTCCGTGTCTGTTCTAAATTGGGCAGCACATAATCCATTGTCTCTCTCTCTAATATATGTGTGTATATAAATATACACACGTGTAGACGTGTATATACACACATCTACACTTGTACACATATGTGCACACATATATATCTATTCATGATCAGCTACTACATGTCAGGAGGCACTACGATAGTCTCTAGGGAGCACAGTGGTGAGCAAGTCAGACAAGGTCCTGGTCCTCATGGAACTTATGGTCAGGAGAGACACATAAGACACAAATAAATGCACAAATAACTCTAATGATTAAATTATTAAACCAGTGCTACAAGAAATACAGGATGCTATGAGAGCATAGTCATCATTCATCACGCAACTATTTAACAAGGAGGACTATATGTGTTAGAAGAGAATTTTTACAAAAGAATAAACTCATGCCTCTCGTTCAAATATAAAGTGAAAACGTGTCAAAGTTTTTATTTAAATAATTAATTTATGAGGGAACCAGTAAAGTGTTAAAAATTAATTCAAAGGAGATTCCAAAGAGAAGATATATACATATATATATACACAGATATCTATATATACACACACACACATATATACATGTATAAAGAAGAATGCTAAAATTAATTTGCTAAAGACGCAAAACTATTTTCTTCCAAGAGGGCTGGGGTGGGGGTATCAATTGTACCTCAAGCAGATAAACTTTATTTGCATCTCTGTGAGCAAGACTTCTTTGCATTACCGTCAGCCTTGTTACAACTTACAGAGACGTACAGTAGATCAAAATAATGAAAGGCATCGACCACCATCGAGTCAGTTAACCTGAAATCAGGTGAAGACAATGCATAGCATTCCATAGGATATCCAGTAATCTTTATGGGTTTTTTGCCGTTTGGAAGTCTTTTACAACTGTCCCTGATATGAGTCAGACCTGTGCTTGGTACTGGTAACACAGGTAGGCCATGCAGACACAGTATCTCCCTCAGGGGAGATACTGTTTCCTTATGTTCTAAGAATGGGGTGGAGGGCTGGGGAACAGACAATTTTTGGAAGCCAAAGTGAGCCTTTGGCATTTTTGTCTAACAGTGAGATTGCAAAAGCCCTTTGTACCCTGAGAAAAACCAGGGATCCTCTGTCCCCAAATGAGCGAAGCCTTGGGGCTTCCTGTGAGTTACTGACTTCCTAACAGAAACAACTTTATTTCTTACTTCTGCAAAACTGTGTCTGAAAATACGTGATTACCTTTGCAGATATAATAATCTGGTGAGAAAACTGCTGTTTTTTTCTACCTTGGACACATTATCCCTTGGTGACTTTTTTCCCTTGAAATAGCTGTTGTATTTTTTGTTTGGTGATTTATGGGTCTAAAACCTGGACCCTCTTGTAAAACTTCTTTTCAGGTAAATTTTTGTTTGATTTCTAAATGCTTTTTGTCTCTGAATTTTCTTTGAGACAACAAACAACTAAACACACACACACACAGCACCCAAGATGATTATAGATTGTTCTAAGTGCTGTGAAACGGATCAGTGTAGTGATACAATAGAGCTGAACTTGGGAAGAGGGGAGGATTGCCTTAGATCAACGATCAGCAAACATTTTCTATAAGGGACCAGATAGTCAATATTTTAGGCTTTGAGGGGCATCCAGTCTCTGTCACAACTCTCAGTGTTGCCATTGTCGTGGGAAAGCAACCACAGACAATATATAAATGAATGAGCATGGCTGTGTTCCAATAAAACTTTATTTACAAAAACAGGTGGTGGGCCAGATTTAGAATATGGGCCATTGTTTCTTGATCCCTGCTTTAAAGAATGAGGTCTTGCAAACCCTTCCTGAGAAGATGATATTTAAGATGAAACCTGAAGAAGGAGAATTTGGCGTTGCAAGCAGAGAGGACAGGACGCACAAAGGCCCTGAGGTAGAAAAGCGTTTGGTGTATCTGAGGAGCAGTAAAGGGGCACAGTGACTGAGCTAGAGCACAGTAGAAGATGAGATCAGTAATGCTGGCAGGGGCTGGGTCACACAACACCTTGTGGGCCACAGTAAGGAGTCTGGATTTTATTATAGGAGCATCAAGAAGCTATTGTAGGGTTTTAAGCTGTGGAATGACGTTATGAGATATTAAGTTTAAAAAGATAATTCTGGCTGCCGTGAATTGGAGGAGGACGAAATATACGAGTGAGAGTAACCAGGATGCTACAGCAGTCATTTGGGCAAGAGATGACAGCACATATGAAAGACCGCACACTGCAAATGGAGAGCATGCAACTTGAGAGGCATTTTGTGGGGGTGGCGGGGACGGTGCGGGATGCCTCTCAGCAGCAAAGACAGCCCCTTCCTCCCATTTCCTGCTGCATGATGCCTGAGCTCCTCTCCCTGGGGACCTGGCCTTCATGATTTGGCCCCCTGGCCTGTGGGGCTTCGTCCTCTCTCCTCCTGCCTTTTGCCTCCCTGCTTCCAGCTCCCGGGAGAATGTGCAAGGTTCTACAGCAAAGCCCCTGCAATCTCTGTTCTCCGGCCTCACACCAGTTGTGTTTGCTGTCTGGACTCCTGCAGGGTCTGTTGGGCCACCCATCTCCCCCTCTAGACCTTGAGCTTCTTGGGGGCAGGAGTTACTGCTGATCCACCCCGACATGAGTGAACAAAGTCGCAGAGTCCTGATAAAGGTTAGTTGACAGAATAAATGAACAAACTCTCGGTGCCTATTGTAGGGCTCGACCCACGGTTTGTGCTAGTGCCCACTGAATCCATTCATTTATAGCAGAGTGAACGCATGAACGAATGAACTCACAGTGCCTAACACCAAGTCTGCTTACATAACAGGTGCTCATAAACATTTGTTTTTATTATTTAAAATTTGAGTAAGTAATATATTCATATTGTTCAAAAAAATACTAAAAGGGATACTGTGAAGAGTCTCATTCCCATTCCATTTCCCATCTGGTTCCCACCACTTTTATTAGTTTCTGATCTTTCCAGAGTTTCTTCATGCAAATTTATGCAAATTAAAAACATATTGTTATTTCCCCCAGGCCATTCTTGGTGAGGGGAGTAGGTGAGTGGGCAGGGACTCATCTGTCCATCCCTTACAGATCCTGAAACATGAGTCAGAGCCCCAAACCTGGGCTCCATCCTGGCTGGGCTCTGACCTCCCCACCTGGCCTGTGTGCAGGGGAGGCACAGCCACTTCACACGCAGCGATGGCCAGGTCCACCGCTTCCTGAGAGTGGACTGAGTACCACAGGTCCCGTCTGAGCTCCTGCCAGGTGGAGCCACACCTGACTAGAGAACAGCAAAGCCCAGAGCGAGAACCTTTCTCCCTTTCCAGTTTTCCTTCAACTTGTTATTAAGAAGAAAGTCTCTGTTGAATGCTGGTGTGTTTTTAACACCTCTCTTAACACTTAGTTTCCGTTTTAATGGAGAGCAGGCCTCCACCTCCGAGCCTGTGACAAGCAGGCAGCTGGATCTGGCAAGAATTTAATGACATTGTTTTGTTTTCATTGTACTTATTTTTATGGTGACCTTCTATTTATGGCACAAGATACTGTTTTCCATTTATGGAGGGATCTACAGCTCCCTTTTGAAATGAATATATTTATGTTTTTAAAAGAGGGTCCATTTAAAGAAAAAATATTATGTAATTGGCAGCACAGGTGGTACCCAGACATGGGAAAAATTATATAGAGGGACGTGATGGGCTAAAAGGAGGAAATGCCTCCCTCAGCCCCCGTTTAACGAAGGGACCACTGAGGATGAGTGAGGGGAGGTGACTTTCTCAAGGTCACGTCAATGACATGGACTGAGAACTGGCCCTCCCAATGCCCCTGTGGTGGAGAGATCCTGTGCCAGAGGGGTAGGGCAGAGGGCAGGGATCATGTGCACTCCCATGAGCCTGGCCACTGCACTGACCAGGGTCAGGGTCCTTCAAAGATGACCAAGTCATTGAGTGCAAAAAGGCCCCGGCTCCTGAGGGAGAGGAGGGAAGCACCTGGAGTTCATCAAGCACAGCCCATGTGCTAGACCCTGCACATGGCGCTGGCCTTTGCCCACAGGGAACTCATGGATTCAGGAGGAAGACATCCTGCAAAAATAACTCAGGTTCCTGGCGGCTGTGTGGCAAACGCTCCAACAGAGGCATCTCCGGGACATCTGAGGCTTTTGCCTGCCCAGTGGCTGTTTCCCCATTTTCTTTTGGGAAACCACCCCTCCCCCACTCTCAGTTTTTGTAGCTCAGGCCAGGCAAACCCCACACCCAGTTCAGAGGTGGGCACGTGACCTGGTCTGACCAATCAGAACGTTTCATCCCTCTGGCCATAGGGATTGACACAGGGTTGGGCACGTGACCAAGGCAGGCCAATGGGGCCTTCTCCAGGACTTTTACTGGAACTATTAGGGAAAAAACCCACTCCAAAGGGGTTTCTCAAAGGACACATTGTGATCCAGAGTTGCTGGCAGCCATCTTTGTCTCCAAAAGAGGAGAGGCTCTCTGAGAATGCAGCTGACATGGAGGAAAGCAGGGATGAGAGACAGAGAGAAAGTTCTAGTGACATCACAAGATCACCGGGATTCAGCCACGAAATCAGTTCCTTGAACTCAGTTCTGGAAGCCAGTAACTTATCTTTTTTTTTTTTTTTTCCATTAGCCACTTTGAGCTGGATTTCTGTCACTTACAACCAAAAGAGACCTGGTCCATTCCAGGCATAAACACAGTGTCATGGGAAAGTTAGAAAAGGAGAGCGGTTGGGGTGATGACGATTTGTCTGGGAATCCTCTCTTGTGGGGGTGGGATTTGAGCAGGAATTTGAAAAATGAAGGGGATGTCGATGCATGAGGCAGAAACAATATGGTAGTCACCCCTTGTCTGCACTTTCGCTTTCTGTGGTTTGAGTGACCCAGGGTCAACTGAGGTCCGAAAATTTTAAATGGAAATTCCCCAAATAAGCAATTCATAAGTTTTAAACGGCGCACTGTTCTGAGTAGCATGATGGACTCTCGTGTCATCTGCTCCGTCCTGCCCAGGACGTGAATCATCCCTTTGTCCAGCGTGTCCATATGCTTTCCGCCCATTAGTTAGGAAAAAGCACAGTCTGTATAGGGTTGTGGACTATCCGAGGTTTCAGGCATCCACTGCGGGTCTTGGAACATAGGCCCCGCGGACAAGGGTGGCCTGCTGTATTTCCAGTGAGAGGAGCAGCTCAGGCAAAGGCTTGGCAGTGGAACAGTGCAGGGAACAGCATAGTCGGTGCAGATGGAGAGAAGGGAACTGGTAGAGAAATAGTGGGAGAGGGGCCAGCAGGCAGGGATGTGCCTGAATTGTGCAGAAATCCAGTCTGTTCCTCTGCCTGCATCCTCCTTCTCTGGAAGAGTTCCCTTCATCAGTTAATTTGTGCACAACCACTTATTCAGCACCTGCTGTATGCCAGGCGCTCTTGAAGGGCTGGTGAGATTGCAATGGACAACAGAGGCAGAGTCCCTCCCTCTTGTAGCTTCCATTCTAGTTGGAGGAGACAGGTGTAAACATGGCAAATAGATAAGTAAGTATCATAGTGTCAGATAGTAACAGCTTATGAAGACAAACTAAGGCAAGCAAAGGGGACACAGGAGAGCTGTTGGGGATCATGAAAAAGTTCTGAAAATGGATGACAGTGATGATTGCACAACACCGTGATTGTCCTTAATGCTGCTGAATTGTACACTTAAAAACGGTTAAAATAGTGAATATGTTCTGTATATTTTACCACAATAAAAACAAAGATTGGCGGAGGGGTGCTATTTTAGCTTGGGGGGTCAGGACGGCCTCCTTGAGGAGGTGACGTTAGAGCAGAGACCTGAATGAAGGGAATTAGCAAGCCCTGAGGACATCTGCGGGGAACAGCATTCCAGGTGGAGGGAACTGCCAAGGCAGAGGCCGTGAGGCCCCAGTGCGCCCGGTGTGTTCTAAGACCTGCAAGGAGGCTGGCACACTGGGAGCCCAGAGAGCAAGGTGGGGAGAGGGAAGGAGATGAGGCTGTTGGGGTGGCAGGAGCTGGCCCACCAGGAGAGAACTTTGGGTTTGGCTGTCAGAGTGATGGGCAGCTGTTGCTGGGTTGGGCAGAGGAGGGGCGTGAATTGGCCCTTTCTGCTCAGCTTGTCCTTTTCTCCCACACTCAGTCGGTCTCTTAATCAGGGCAGTGACCGTCCCCTCCCCTGCGTCCTGAGTCTCTCTCCTGGCCCTCTTCTGTCTACCTTCACGGCTACGACCTAGGTGAGGTCATCATGTTCACATGGACAACCCTAGTGGCCTCCAATGGGCGTTCTTGCTTGCTGCCACCCGGGCCTCCTCCATGGTCACCCGGGCCTCTTTCCCCCTGCACCTCTGAGCAGTCTTCCCTTAGTCAGAGCCGAGGCTCCCCACTCTCCAGTCTGGCCCTGTCCGGCTCTCCAGTCTCTGAGACCCTCAGCCCCCACACCTCAGCCGCCTGAGCCTCCATGAGGTCCCCCTGCTGCCTCGGGCTCTCCCTGTCCTCAAGGCTGGTGAATGTGCTCTCTCCTCCACACAGGCTCCTTCGGCCTGGAGAATCACCCCTTAATCTTTCAAGAGTCACCCCAGCCCCGGTCCTCGGCGAGGCCCTCCTGATCGTCCGCGTCCTGGGCTGCCTCAGCCGCCTCCTCTTCTGTGCTCCTGCAGCCCCTGCATCCTCCACATTCAGAGCTCTGAGCTGCTTGGGGGGGCTTGAGTTTTTGCCAGCCTCTCTGTCTCCTCACCTCCGGCCTGCACCCCCCCCCCCACAGCTGCCTGCCCATAGTATGTTCTCAATAAATATTTGTGGGATAAATGAATGAGTTTGGAATTTGTCTTGCTGAAACCATACTACCACCACCACCACTACAAACAATAGCCAACGTGGGTCAAGGACTTGCTGTGTGCCGAGCTAAACACTTTAGAGTCTGGATCTAATTTATTTGTCATAATCCCAGGAGGAAGCCACTGTAATTAGCCCCAGTTTAAAGATGAGAAAACTGAGGCTTGGTGAGATTAAGCAACTTTCCCAAGGCCCGTAACTCAGAGGCAGTGGAGCTGGCAGGCCAAAGAATCCAGTCCAAAGCCATGGGTGCGCCACACGGCCGGCTGGGTGTCCTGGCATTGTTGCGTCCGTGAGTGGAGTTTCCAGGAGTCCCCGAACCTCACATGCAGCTCTGTTGTCAGTGAGCTTCTTTGGGGAGCAGGTCCATTGCTTCCACCAGAGTCACAGAAGGGTTCTTGATAAGCCCTACATTCAAGATGCCCTTCTGCATGCGGGGAGAAAGGCGAGAACTTTTGAATGTTGGATTGGTGAGGTCCAAGCTGTGCTTTCAGAAGGATCACCTTGGGTATACATTGCAGCATTATTCATAAAAGAAAAGACTGGAAACATCCTTAATGCCTGCCAAGAATGGACACCCTAATTACATTATGGCACATCCTTCCCCAGAAGGGAATGCTATGTAGCCCTAAAGATGGATGGGGAATCTCTTTATGCACCAATATGGAACCATGATGATACTTCTAAGTAAAAAGCAAAGTGCAGACCCGGCTGTATAATAAGCTTCTATCTGTGTTTTTTAAGAAGCGGGGAGGGTAAGATTATAGGTCTAGATTTGCTTCTATATGCATAGGATAGCTTTGGCAATATTCACAAGAAAATAGCCAATGGAAACCCTACCTCATATGTTTTTTATGAAGATTAAATGAGTTAATATCGATAATTGCTTAGCAGAGTGCCTGGCACATAGGAAGCACTAGCGGGGGTTTTGTTGGATAAAATAAAAGAGGGGCTGTCTCAGGGGACCGGATGAGGTGACTGAGGGGCCCAGAAGGGGCTGACATTTCACCTGATGCTCTTTGGTACCTTTTGAATTTGGTACTGCAGGCAAATATATTCAATATTTTTTTTAAAAGTTAAAATTAAATATATCTAGATAGATAAAAGATAATCTCAGGGAGTCAGAGATTGGAAGCAGGTCCCACCCAGAATCCTCGGGAATTAGCTGGAATTGGTCAAAGGCTACATTGTGTGGTGTGAAAATCAGGACGTGAGGGGGGGGGGGACACCAAAACACCCACGCCCCAGGGCCCACTATAAAAAGCACATTTGAAAACACCAGACTGGAAACGTTTTTTTTACTAATATTATTATTTTTTTAAATAGCAGAAGCGCGTCCCCCCGGAGGCGTGTTGCAGCTGCGGCCGGGCAGTTCCCAGGTGATGTCAGTCCTGGCCGGGCGCCAGCCCCGGCCCCTTGGAGACGGTCTTGGTGGGTTCAGCTTGACTGTTTTTCCTTCCTGAGACTTGAGGACACCTTCCTGTCTCAAAGAAAGCAGCCTTTCCAGGGCTTTCTGAGAGCCAGGGGTGGGGGAGGCGGGGGCCTCGGCTGAGAGGGAGGGGAAGGTGGGCGAGGGGTGGAGAGGAGGGGGAGGCCATCGAGGAAAAGAAGGCAGTGAGAGGAGACAAGCCCAGCTCCGGGACTCTTTAGCCGGCCCAGGGGAGCGGGAGGGGGTGTATTCCTTGGGAATTCAAAGCCCGCCTCCCTGACCCCATCCTCGCCCTGCCCTGGCTGCTGCCTGGGGGACAAACTGGGGTGGGGTGGGGCTGGGGGGCAAGAGACGTTCCCACGGAGCTCCCAGCTGGTCAGCGCCTTTTCTGCTCCCAGCTCCGGGCCCATCCCTCTCCCCTCTATGGTTAAAGGCCTGTTGCCAGTATCTTCTGAGCTTCCGGGCAGTGTGGGCTTTCTGCAGACAGGATGAGCCACAGATCTGGGTTCGAGGTCTGCCAGCCCTCCTAGCTGTGTGACCTCAGGCCAGCCGCTGCTCCTTTTGGAGCACCACCTGTGAAACGGGTAAATCAACCTTGCAGGGTGGCATGCGGACTGAGGGACGCAGCATGAGGCCTCTTGGTCCTTCAGCAGCTAAGCATGCGCTAAGTGCCAGTACCGTGCAAGGCACAGGGATGGGGCCGCGTGGTGGCAGCTAGAGGTGGGGCGGGCAGGGGCGCTGGTCCAGCTCCAGGGCCTGGGGAGCGTTGCCTCCTGCCTGAGCACATAGCGCACAGCAGCAGAGGGGGAGGTTGAGAGGGTGGGCTCTGGACCCTGCGTGCCTGTGTCAGAACCCTGGCCTGTCACTCAGGGAACGTGTGACCCTGGGGAGCCACGAGGATGATGAGAGCACTGCAGTGCCTTAGCTGTTACCACTCCCCTTGTCCGCTGGGCTCGCTGTGCTTTGACGACATCACTGAGCTGCTCTGGGCGCTCAGAGGAGACAGGTCAGGGATTATCCAGTTACGTTTGGGGAGACCCCGGGACCCACAGGTGCCGCATCACTCATCTGACTCAAGGGTGGGCTGGACATCTTTGCAGAGCCTTTTACACTGGGCAAAGCCTCCATGAGCCACCATCCCCATGTTTCCTCCGCTCTCTCCCTGTTGCACATCCCCACGTGCCTCGGAAGCACTGTCACATTTTTATTATTGCTCAGAGCCTGCTTCTTTGATAGACTGTGGTCTCTGCGAGGGCAGATCCCACATCTGTCTCATTTCCTGATCAGCCCTAGAGCCTTGCGTGGTCCACAGAGCAGTTCAATGCATGTTAGTTGACTGACTGACTGACAGGCTGAGCCACCCGCCTTAAGTTGGTCTATGATGTTCAACTCTATCCTATGCCTCCTGATAAGTTTTGCCTCCTTGCTGGGGCTCAGGCTGTGGAATCTGAGGACACACCCCCTGGGTTCCCATCACAGCTATGCCCTTGCCTCGCTGGCTGAACTTGGGCTTGGTTTCCTAATCTGTGAAATGAGGGTGATGACAGTACCTACCTACACGGGCTGTTCCCAGATTAAGTGAGGCCATCCGGGTAAGTCCCTCGGAGCTCTGCCTCCGACCAGTGCGTCCCATCCACGTCAGTTACTCTCATGCTTCTTGCTGCTCCGGGAGGCATCACCAGGCAACGAAAACAGTGACTGGGACACATGGAACCTGGTTCTGGCTCATCTCTGACTTTCCGTGTGATGTTGGGCAGCACCTCGCCTGCTCTGAGCCTCAATGTCTCCACTGGTGAGGAGAAGAGCTCCAGAGCCCCTTCCACTTAGACCCTCCAAAGTCTATGTTTGAGCCTCTCCAGTCCTGGGAGTGTCGGCAATGCCAGGGAGCCCATGGGAGGTACAGGCTCCTGGACCCATGCCTAGACTCTAACTCCCTTGGTGCAGGCTGGGCCCTGGGCTCCTCTGGGCTGAGAGGAGGCCCTTTTCTGTCTTGTTCTGGAAGCCCAGGTTTGGTTAGGCCCTTACAGGACTAGGCATATACTTGGTGTGGCCCTGTGGGCCAGTGGTCGAGATCCCAGTGGGGCTCTGCAGCCAGAACACCCGGTTCAAATTCACTCGCTTACTGGCTGCCGTATGACCTTGGGCAAGTTCTTTAATCTCCCTCTACCTCAGTTTTCTTATCTATAAAACGGGGCAAAAATAGTACAAACTCATTGAGTAGGCTATATTAATTAACTTCTGTAAAGTGTGTAGACCAAGGACTGACACAGAGTAGGCCCTCAAAAAAGTCAGGCATTTTTCCAAGCTTAGAGGATCTGGGCATTCAGAAAAAAACGCCTAAATTTTACCAGTCTTCCCTCCTACAAGGCTGGTGTGTCCCAGTTTACAAAGCCCTTCTGGTCCACCATGTGCAGGCTATGCCAAGATGAGGAAAACTAAGGCCCAGAGAGGGGCAGACACCTACCTCCTGTCACACAGGAGGAGTGGCCAAGCTAGACCAGGCCAAGTCTCCTGCCTTCCAGCAAGTTCACCCTCAGCGCCTCCCTGGTTTCCAAGGCCTGCTGGCCTGCCCTCTCACCCCGGCCCCCTGGGAGCCTGATCCCAGGTCCGTGGGGTCTGCAAGTCTGGTCTGGATTAGACACGCTGAGAAGCAAACGCTGGTCCCCCCAGCAGGCCGCCTGGCGGGACCCGTGCTCCCAGCTGCTGAGGCTCACAGGGACATAAATCATGGTGGCAGCAGCTCGGGGGCCAGGACCACCTTAGCCTCCTGGAGAGCACAGAGGCCTGAGCGTCCTGAGCAGGGCGGCCTGGGTCCACCGGCATATTTTCCATCCTCTGTTGGAGTAGCTGAAGCAAGGAAGGGTCAGAGGGGGCCAGGAGACCATTTGGCAGCCCTCACGTCCTCCTGGGCCAAGCTCTCCACTTTGTCTTATCATTTTGCAATCACTTGCAAACACACAGAGAAGGGACAGAACTAGTGCAGAGAACTCCCATATGCTCCGTGCCCAGATGCACCAGCTTTTAACTGTGACACCTGCTTTATCCTTTTCTTGCTCACACGTATTATTTTTTTCTGAACCATCTGAGAGTCGTTCATGATGCCACGTTCATCTACCCTGTGGTACTTCAGGCTGTATTTCTTAAGCACAAGGATATCCTCTTACATAAGTAGACTGTTAGCAAATTCAGAAAATATAACATTGATACAATACTTTTATCTAGTCTATTGTTCTTCTCCGAAGTTTGTCAACTGCCTGATAATGTCCTCTGTAGCATTTCCGGCCTGCAGTCCTGGCTCAGGTCTAGGACCATGTGTGGCACCTTGCTGTCCAGGTCTAGACTTTTATCAGGAGGTAAAACACGTGGGAGCAGGACACACAGACTGGGCTGAAGGAAGATGTTCAAGTTGACATGCATGTCCTGTGAAATGATGTGTTTGTAAATCCTCTAATATTTAATATTCTCAGGATAATGCATCATACTTGTGACTGCGTATGGGAGCCTGAGTTAACTTGCTAAATAGGCCACAGTTTCCAGAATTTCGTTTTGTGGTGTTTTTATTTTTTAATTTAATAGGAGCCTCATGAAATGGAAGTGGCCTGGGCCAGTGACGGAACTTAAGGTGGTGTAGGAGCCCTGGGCTGGAGGAAGGGGCCTTGCAGTCTCAGCCCTGCTCAGCTTCAAATGCTGTGCAATGGTGGCCCATCGCTCTCCCTCTCTGGGCTTTGGTTTCCCCATTGCCATGGGCGACCTGAGGCCTTCCCACTTGCAATTGTGGAATTAGGGAAGAGAGCCCTGAGTGACAAGGAGGGAGACCTGGGTTCCCGGTGGCCCAGCAGGGCTGAGCGCTCGCTGGGGGACCTCAGGCAGGTTACTTCCTCTGTACGGGCTGTCTCCTTATTGTGAAATTCTGGATCATTCTTGTGCTGATGCTCCTCGTGTCTAAGAAGGTTTGGGCGGAGGGTGTGACCAGAAGTGTAAGCCTCCCCTTCAGGGTCCCGGGTGGCCGGGCTGACATTGGTCATTCCACCCTCCTCAGCCCTGGATTTCTTCTCCCTGAGCTCCTTTACTCCTTTGACTCCGAGTTGGCCCTTACTCGGGGAGCCTGGAGAAGCCTGGCTGGGCTGGTCCGTCCTGAAGGCGGAAAGTGCGTGTATGCGGGCAGGGCTGTTAGGCAGATGGCCTCAGAGGTACTGGTCCTCAGCTGTGCCTCTCCCAAGCCACGTGTGTTGGGCTGGCCTTGCAGCTCACCAAGGCTCATAGACATGAACTGTCTATCACCCCGAATGAGGCTCAAGGAAGACAGCAAGCTGCAAAAAGTTAAGAATGGAGAACAGAAAATGCACAACGGAGCACTACACTGCTGTGAAAAAGTTATGAAGCAGCTCTTTGAACGCTGAAGAATCTCTAAGACACATTGTTAAGGGAAGAAAACTCCAGGTGCAGAACTGTGCGTAAGATGCTACCGCTTGTGTGGAAAAACCAGATGCACGTGACTTGCTTGTGTCTGCAAAGACGATCCCTGCAGGAACGCACAAGACCCTGGGTAGCGGAAATGGCCTCTGAGGACTGGGGCTGAGTGGCTGGGAGGGAAGGAGAATTATTGTCAGTGGATTCTCTTTGGTGTCTTTTGAACTGTGAACTCTGTTAAGTGTGTTATCTATTTCAAAGGAAATACAATGGAAAGAACCCCGTCTGGGTGGGATGTGCGCGATGTCCGCAGGATGCTGACAACCACGTTTCTCAATGGGCATGCTGGGTCCACAGGTGAGCTCGGCTTGTGGAAACTTGCTGAGCCGTACACTCAAGGCCGTGTGCTCCTTCCTGAACGGTGTTACACCTCCATCAAAAGTTGTAACTTAGTATCCTGTAAAGATTGTTTAAGTGTATGCTTTGTAAAATCTCCACAGTGTGACAGTGTTCACGTGGTTGTCTTTGGGTGATATTTCTAGGGTCGTGTAGCACTTTAATTTTTTTACAATGAAAACAGAAGCAGAGAAACCTGTAAGTACTCTTTTAGAAACAGTAATCAGTTCAGAGCATTTCTGGAAGGACACACAGGAAACTGCTAAGCAGTTGCCTTTGGGGAGGAGCCTGAGGGAGGTATGTACTTTTCACTGTGTACTATTGGATACAACTTGAGTTCTTACCCCCGCCACACACCGCCCCCCGGCATAAACGGTCTATTAAAAACTATTTAACAAGGCAAAACAAATAATTATCATTCTGTCCCAGCTGTTCTTGTTGGTTAGAGATCAGCCGAAGGAGGCCCAGAGGGGTCAAGCAACTTCTCTGGGGTCACCCAGCAAATCTGGTGGCAGAAGCGGGCCTCCAGCCGAGAGCACCCAAGTGTCTGCTGTGCCCTGACTCCCAGGCTTCCTGCCATTGACGAGGTCACAGTTCTTTTCCTGTGGCTTTGCCAGGGGCTGCCTGGACCCGGACTTGGGTAGGCGCAGAGAGGGCAATGTGCTTTCCTAATTAGCTCCCACAGGGGGAAGCATGCTGCACTGGGACACAGGATAGGCAAGGCCAGCGTCCCTGGACACAGGGGAAGCTCTCCCGGGCAGGACCCGGCTCCTCGGCGCCCTCCTTCCTGAACTTGTCATACTAAACGGGGTCAATGCCGTGGTTTCACGGCCCACTCCAGTCTGGACCAGCAATTCCAGCCACCCCCTCATACTACTGGGGTCTGGTTTTTCGTCTGTGAGGCAGACGGGGTGGGTCTGGCCCACCCCTGTCATGTCTGGCACGGAGCAGGTGCTTGGCAATCTGTCTGTTGATCTGCAAAATGGGCAGCCCCTCCAGCTCAGTCAGAAGGTCAAACTTTGCAGGGGGTGACAGAGCAGAGTGGACACGAGAGTGGACTCTGGAGCCTGGCTTCCATCGGCAAATGCTAATTAAGTGTTTGTTAAATACATAAGTTTTAAAAACAGGCATGGGAGCGCACCCTGAGGGAAGGGCGGCTGCCCGGCTCTGCGGCCTCTCCTGGCCCCTCTCCCTGCGTTCTCCACCTTCCGGCCGCCTGGGCTTCTCTGATCCTGGCCTCACAGGGACAGAGCCCCAGCCGGAGAACCAAGAACTCCTGGCCCTGCTGACGGCTGTGCCCGTCACCATCTCGGCTGAATCTGTGCAAGGGGGACACACCAGCCCCCACCTCCCAGCGCTGCTGGAATAATCGGGGTCACGGGGGCTGGCACCCACTCTGGAGCTTCTCCAGGACAGTGGATGGAGCTCACTTGGGGCTTTCAAGGTGGACAGACCTCACATCGTCACCCTGCCATGCGCCAGCCACACGCCTCTGGGCGTCATCATCCTTCCAAATCATCTCAGCTAAAAGAGGGTCAGAACAGCCCCTTAGCACATACTTGTTTGCACACGTGGAAATCTGCGTGCCTCTAGAGCCCTGTCTGTGAAGACTTGGATAAGGGATGCTTCACCGTCTGGTACATTCACAAAGTCAACAAGCAGCTACGAAAGGACCGTGAGTGAAACCCTTTACCTCGTGTACAGACTCAGGATGACAACCAAGCTGATTAGAAAAAAAAAAAAAAATGCATGGAGCAGAAAGCATGTACAAAGTGCTACCCTTTGTGTAAAGTGGAAGAAAACTTAAATATATATATATTTTTCTTTCTCTGTATTTGCTTGGTTTTCATAAGGAGTGAGGATGTCACAAAAAACCGGTGGCTGAGGCTCCTGCAGGGAGAACTGGTGGCTGAAGGACAGGAGGGAGAAAGACTTTTCATCCTATACCCTCTTGTACCTTTTGAATTTTGAACCATGTGAATGAATATGTTCCTTATTCAAAAATAAATAAAATTAAGATTGCTTTGCCAGCCGCACCAGACGCCTAACAGCTGTTCAGGAAGACTGTGAGCAAAGTTTGGTTATCTCGACTTCTGGAGAGGCGGGTCCTCCTGACCCCACCACCTCCAGGGCACAAGGCAGCACCTGCCACATCTGGGCCTCAGCCAAGGTCCAGGAGAGTGGCTACCTCTGACCTCTGATGTCCCAGGTCCCTCCCTTCTTCAGTTTGGAACATCTTTTATTTAAAAATACCTTTTATTTTAAACCCATCCATTATCTCTCTCACACACACACACACACCTCAACGCACGCACAGACATGCACACATCCTATCACCAACAGTCTTTGTTTTTCCAAAAGTTCTGCCTTGCCTCTGACCAGCCAGGGCTGGGGCTGGCTGGCTGGGTCCTCTCAGCTCTCCAGGGTGGGGTGGAGATGTCCCAGGGGGCGTGCCCAGAGGGTCATGGGCCTAGGCCATTGTCCTCTGGTCCCCACACAAAGAAGGCTTGGGCTTGGATCCTGGGGTCTTCTTTCCTGTCTACCAGTGGCTGGCCTCTGGCCTTCTTCTCCGGGGTCCTGCTTGGAGCAAACGCCACAGGGGTCCTGGCTCATCTCCGAGGCACTCGAAGTGGGGCCACTCCCCTCACCTTCAAGCAGCTACCCCCCAGGTCACGACGGCCACCCTGTAGGAGGTGAGAAAGATGTATTAGGAGGTTCCATCAGGTCACAGTGAAAACGGGAACTAACCTCTGCGTCCAGCAATAGGGGACTTGATAAATAAATCACAGTTAGCTACACAATCAAGTTCTCTGCAGCAGAAGGCAGAAGACACCTGTTATGGATCAACAGGGAACGAGATCAAGATAACATTGTTTGAGGACAACAGCGAGAGCGCAGTGAATGTTCCTGTGTGCTGAGATGGAGAGAAGGGCACATGGGAAAGTGCTAATGGACTTCCTCGCAGAAGAGGAATTTGGTGATGGGGAGACAGGATGGGAGCAAGGCTTTTTCACTCTATATGCTTTTTTACCTTTTTCATTTCTTCCCCCATGTGATTTGTGGCTTAGAAAAAAATCCAACACATTTTAAATCATAATATTTTACACTAAAGGGCAAAACAAACAAAGCCCACAGTGGTCGTCCCCACTACCTGACGGTGCCCAGTTACTCCTCAGCCTGCAAAAGTAGACCATGGATGTCTGGCCTTCCTGCCTTCACTCAGGGTGTTCCCTCTGCCAGGAACATGCTCTCCGGTCCTGGCTCTGTGGGAAGGTTTCTTGATTCCTGTAATTGCCTAGCACTTCCAGGAACATTCCACCAGGATAAAACTCAGGAGGGGAAGACGGGGCTGCTCCTTTGTGTCCCCATCAGGCTGGGAGCTCAGGGGGAGGCAGGGAAAAGTTCACTCTGTGGCCCCAGCTCCAGCCCAGAGTCTGGCATGGAGCAGGTGCCAAGCAATGCAGCCTGAATCAGTGGTGCCCACTGGAAGACAAGATGATGGTGGCAGCCCCTGAAGCCACCTGACCCTCATGCCACAGGGGCAGTCTCCACCTGATATTCTGAGGTCTGACCCATGGGTTTCATCCTCACTGGAAGCCAGAGAGGTCACAGACATGACAGTCCCCCCTTCTTTCAAAGGCCTCCAGCTGTTGAATGACTGGCCCAAAGGCACCCAGCCAGCCGGTGAAGGAGCTGGGCTAGAGATCCATGTCGTCCAACAGTCTGTCCAGCATCCAGGACACGAAGGTGACTGAAGCCCCACTGTAAATGCCCCCCCCCCCACCAAGCCTGGCCAGGAGAGGACAGGACAGGCATCTTTCTCAGCCATCCAGAGAAAGAGCTGACCATCTGGGAGCTCTGGCCCCTGCCCCTCCACCCCTGGGCCCAGGTTGGGGCAGAGCCATCCAGATGCGAGCCCAGCCTCCCTCGAGGCTCTCCGGGCCCAGGGACAGCGTGTTCATTCACAGGCAGGGCTATTTTGAGGGCTGAGGCCACAGTCCCAGCAGAGCCTGGGGCTTGGGGTTCTCAGACAAACTCTGGCAGGAGTGGCTGAGAAGGGGGGAAGGAGGTGGGGGAGGGCGATGGAGAGGTTGGGGGATAGAAAACCAGCCTCCCACCCTTTCACTGGATGTCCTCAGGCACAGGGAGAGCCACCTCCACCCCAAGTCTGGTGGTCACCAGGAGACATCGGTCCCATGAGACTACTGAGACTGTTGACCTCCTGGAACCTCAGTTTCTTCATCTATGAAACGGGGACAAAATGATTCTACTTGCCGCCCCAGGGCGCAGCCCAAGGCAACGCAGCTGTGAAAGAGGCTTGTAAGCTGCCGGAAGCACTAAGAAGAGGGCCTGACTAGGCCCCAGCTTCTTCCGCCCCTAGGAACTCAGCGTCAAGGGCTCTGGGAAGCCCCGTGGTTAGGAGCTGGGCTGGCGTGAGACAGAGCGGGGCTTCAGTCTCTCCTCCGCCATGGACCACCTGTTGGACCTCAGGCAAGTGCCTTCACCTCACTGGGCCTCAGTTTCCCACGTGTAAAGTGGAGTTACTGTGAGGATGACACAGTGAACACGGGTAAAGCATTTAGCACACTGTCAGGAATGTCGAAAGTGTTTAATGAATGTTCACAGCATTATTGTCGGCATCACCTGGTAATGCCGCCTCCTCACCCTGCCATCCCGTACCACTTCTTCTGCTCCCCAGCTGAGGACACCAAGTGGGGACACCTCACAGAACAATCCTACCCAACCCCCAACCCCAGGTGCCAAACGGGAAAACAGGGCAGAGACAAGAATCCCCTTTCCATCTCCCACTTGCTATTTCTACCACTGAGGGCCACACCTAACCTCTCCTTAAACAGAAAGATGCTACAGGGAGCTGTTTCCATGGTGACCTCAACCCCAGATCAACCAGGTGGCTCAGACTGAAGGGCCTTGGAGTTCTCTGGCCCACAAAGCCCTGGGTTCCTGAGACAGCCAGTGTTCTTCCATCGAATCTTCAAGGGGCCAGAGCTGGCCAGGATTGTCCCTTTCGCCTATTCCCAGAGGAGACTGTGGGGGTGAGAGCATGGCTTTTGTAGCCAAATTTGGCTGGATTCTTAGTCCTGCAGACAGGTCTCAGGGAAGCAGCCAGATCCAGACGAGGCCCCGTGATCTGCGGCACAGGTCTGAGACCAGCAGAGAGGCCCCCAGCCTACCAGCCGTGGTGTGCACATGTGACAGACACACCTTCTCCCCCAGGCCTGCAGGCACGGCGCCTCCCATACTTCTTGATCGGCAGGCCTGAGTTCGAATCCTGGCTCCATCACAGGCTGTGTCTCTGAAGCAGCGGCAGCATCTCTAAGCAGGGGGGACCAGAGCAGCTCCTTCCCCCGACGCTGAGGGGTTTTAATGATAACGCGTGAAGAGCGCTCGGCACAAGAGACCAGTGCTCAGTGAGACCGCTGCGATGGCTATCACCGACCAGTCTTGGACTCTGCTCTGAGCTCTGCCACCGTCAGTGTCTTCCCTTTGCCCTCTCTAGGCTGTGTTTTCTGACCCCAGCTCTTGCTGCGCCCGGCTCTGAGAACGCCTGCCCCTACTTCCTCACCTGCCTACCTCCACTCCAAAGCACGGGTCAGGAATTTAGCCCCGGGTCGGGGGCTTCCTCTGGGTTCTGATGGTCCCTTTGTGCCCCCCACCCCCAACATCAGACCTCAGCATCCCTGTCTTCATCTCCTTGCCCTGGTGCCATACTGGGAGTTCCCGACTGTGGTAGGTGGGGACCCATAACCTGCTTCTCTGGGAATGTCCTCAGAGCCAACAAAAGGTGGCTACGGGGTAGCTAAGGTTTGCTGAACTGAATGAATGCGTGACAGGCGGTCAAGGAAGACCACTGAGGGCCCAGTCAACCCTTCACTCCCTACGCTGGACGCCTGTAGGCCCATCTGGCTTCCCAGCCCAGCCTGGAGCACTGACCAGGGCCCAAGCTGGGAGCGGCAGGGACCTCAAGAGAGTCCAGGTCCGAGCCTAAGACTGACTCAGGGAGACTGAGGCAGCTACGGGGGGAGAGGCAGGCTGGGAGTCGGACGAGGCAGAAGGGAGCAGTCTGAGGCCAGGACTCAGAGACTTCCCCAGAACAAACTGAAGCAGGGGACCTAGGGCAGCCGTGAGGACCACAGACTGGGGACTTAAGAGGCCTGACTCCAACCCCCCATGCTCTTTCACTTTCCAAAAGGCTGTGGCCACTCAGGGACCCTCTCAGCCTCAGTTTCCCCAGATGTAAGTGGTAGCTGCTGGAATCCAAGCTGTCACACAGACAAGCTTCCTGGTCTGTAGGAAAGGCCCAGGCCAGAGCGGGAAAGGCTGGGGGTGAAGCAGGCTCGCCAGGGCCTGGGCAGCGGCAGAGCCAGCTTTCAGCCAGGAGAGCCCCCAGCAACCTCCGCTGCTAGCCAGCCCCATCCATCATCCCCTAGCAGCCTGGTTCTCACCCCCACCTAGGACACACCACAGGAGCTAGGCCAGCTCTGCCCAGCTGACTCAACAGTGCCCTCCCCAACCCTCCATCCCTTTTAGGGCTGCGTGCCCTCAGGGACCCCCCTCCTTCACCCCTACTGCTCATCAGCTGGGTACCTCAGGTGTCCCCTTGCCTTTCCAGTCTCCTGCCCATCGGTCAGGTCTTTGGATGGGGCACAATCATTTCACGGTAGGGATAGCCAGGGCCACACGCGCCCAGCAAACCCAGCCCTGCGTTCTGGCTTCCTAGCAGAGTGAATGCGGGAGTGGGGTTACACCTCTCTGAGTTTCAAATCCTCAGCAGTGATAAAACCGGCACAATGAGCTGCCTGGCAGGGCTCTTACGAAGATTAAAAAAAAAAAAAAAAAAGAGGAATACATCCCGCACACAGGAAGAGCTCCGTAAATGACAGCCTTTGTTATTCTTTCCTCACGCCCTCTTCCCAACACCCTTTAGTTGGAAGGGGCGCTCTCGATGAGCGATCTCCATCCTCTAAGTCATGCCCTAGTTCTGGGCTTCCCTGCACCCCTTCTGTCCAGGGGACATTAAGCGAATGATTCTGTTCCACACCAAACCCTGGGCTTGCAGCGCCGCACCCCCGACGATCTCCACGTCGCTCCCTCCTCTCTGCACTGGGGTCTCTGCCTCTCTCCTGCTCCCTAGGAGGCCCCGGCCCCCGTCGCCCCCGGCCTCCGCCTCCGCAGGAGCGAGCTCCGCGCACTCACCCCCTTGCGCTGGTTGCTGAGGCAGAAGGTGCAGATGGAGCGCGGCTGGCGGCCGCCGTCGGGGGCGGCGGGGATCGCGCTCTTGGCACTGCCGGCCGCCCGGAAGCACGGCTGCCCGTCGTCGGCCGCGTCGCCCAGCAGCAGCACGTTGGCCAGGTGCGCGATGTAGCTGGACGCCAGGCGCAGCGTCTCGATCTTGGACAGCTTGCGGTCCACCGGCTCGGTGGGGATGAGCGTGCGCAGCGCCGTGAAGGCCGTGTTCACGCTCTGAGTGCGGTCCCGCTCCCGCGCGTTGGCCGCCTGCCGCTGTCGCACCACCACGACCGGGCCCGCGCCGCCGCCGCCCGCCCGCCGCCCGCCCCCGGGGCCCGGGCCGCGCCGCGCCGCCTCCAGGCCCTCGCAGCAGCCGAACGACTGGTCGGAGGCGTCGCTCTCGCTGCGGTTCTCCTCGTCCTCGCTCAGCAGCCGCACGTCCGGGTACAGCACGTGCGCGCCGACGGGGCGCAGCAGCGCGAACGCCATGGGCGCCCGGCCGCGTCCCTCGGGGCGCCGCGACCCAGCGTTTCCGCGCCCCGCCGTGCGCTCCCGCGCGCTCCCACGGCCCCGCCGGCCGCCGCCTTATAGCCGAGGGAGGGGCCAGTCACTCGGCCGCCCCGGCCGGGGCGGGGGGGCTCCGCGCTGGCCAATCGGGAGGCGCCCGCCGCGTCCCGGCCAATGGCGACGCGCCCGCCGCCCCCGTCCTCCAGGTTGAAAGCGGCCCGCGAGCGGGTGGCCCGCCCTGTAGGCCTGAACGCTCCGGGTCCCCGCGGGCGAGCCGCGCAAATGCCGGGGGTCTGCGGGGGTGGGGTGGGGTGTGCCCAAATCTGGACTCCGGATGCTCAGCCTAGACCCTCTAGGAGACTGCGGCAGGTCCCTTCTCTCTTGGCTTCAATTTCTTCGTCCGGGAAGAGGAACCCGCTTGGGTTTTCTGCCCGCGAATTCTAATACCGTGGTTCTGCAACTCTCGTGTGTGTAGGAATTGCGGGAGGAGGGCTTTTGACTCTGTGGGTTCCCGGATTCCCTCCATTCTAATTCAGCAGGTCTGGAATGGGGCCCAGGAATCTGCATTCTGTACAGGGTGGTGTCCACCGAGAGCACTTGGAGAAACACGATAATCTGTCCAAATAAGGATTCGACGGTGTCACATCCCTGACGACAAACTTGAAAAAACAAAAGCAAAACAAAAACAAAACACAAACGCCGGTAGCTCCATTCACTTATTTATTCATTCAACGAATATTTGTTGGGTCCCTACTATGCGTCAGGCGCGGTTTTAGGTCTGAGGATAGAGACGTGAACAAAAAAAACTCTTTGCCTTCACAGAGTTGACATTTGGGTTGAGGACCTGCTGTGTGCCAGACATGGTACTGAGGACCTTACTGATCTTTACTGCTTCTCCTGAAGTTATGGGCGAGTGCCCCCGATTTACAGAGAAGCGCTCTGGCCCTCTCTCTTACAAGTGGTGAGTGGGGGCACTAGTCCCAGGCTGTATGGCTTCCCATGACCCCTGTCCCCCACATCTTCCCCAGTAAAATCCAGGTTTCTATCCCTCACTCCCCACAATCCCACCTTGGGCTGGCGTGGCCTCCCTGGCTCTGAAGCCACGCCCCTCTGCGCTCTGCTGTTCCGTGTGCTCCAAACGCGCCCCCCACCCCTTCCCGCCCCCGGCTCGTAGAGGCTGTCTTCCCTCGTTGTCTGCCTGCCTTCGGAAACTTCGGATTGTTCAGCCCGACACGGCCTTCTCCTCAGATGCCCTGGGAAGAAATACTGGCTGTTGGGGTCCCCATGTTGCTCATGGCCCCCTCCCAGCTCAATCCTGGGGAATGGACAAGCCTGCAGCCCCTTGGTCTTGAAAATAACTTTGTCTTCAGCCTAAATGGCAACCCATGTGGCAGAGAGACCGCATGGAGTGGAGCTGAAAGGCTCCTAAATGCGTTTTGGCTCCGTCTTCCTTTCTGGGCCTGAGCTGTCTTGAAGACGCCTCCCGGCTCTGCCACGCGCTGCTGTCCTGGCTTTCCTGACGCAGGCCGGAATGGGGGAGGGCGGCTGGAGGGTTTCCCGTGGCTGCTGGGAGAGCAGCCCCTTAAGTCCTCAGGCCCCAGGGTCTGCGGGAAAGTCTGTTCCCACACCTGGCTCCCCCCACCCCCATTTGACCGTGACCCGGGCCAGGCTGGGCTTTGGGGAGGAGGAGAAGGAGCCTGCGCGGCCCCCTCCCCGCAGGGCCGGTCCGCTCGCAGCCCCAGGCCAGGCTGCTGCTTCCTGAGCCGATGAATTATTACCGGGAGATTTCCTTCCCTGTCTGCGCCTCCTCACAGGGGCTCCCGGTTCCCTTCACTTTCGCTTTCTCCCCCTTCTCCCCCTCTCTTCTGCTCTCGACCCTCAGGCGGCTTGAAATTCCTCCGTCCGGCCCCCTCTCCATTCCAGCGCGCCATGGAGAAGCCAAGCAGGGCGTGCACCGGGCCGGGAAGGCAGGGTCCCCGGGAGCCTCATTCATTCATTTGCTCCCCAGGCAGGTTTTGACACAGGGGATCCTGGGAGTAAAATAAAACCATGAATGAGACTGAGACCGGCCTTCTGCAGCCCAGAGGGGAAGGCGAGCTGTAAACAAAGAATTCCAGGACAATGTGGTAGGAGCAAGCCCGGGTCTGGCATCAGAGAGACCCGGTTCCGGCCCCAGGTTAACTGCCTCTTGCAGTCTCAGTTTCCTGCTTGAAAACTGAGGATAATAATAGGACCCAGTCCTAGGGCTGATGATGGATCCCTGAGTTTATGCCAATAAAGCCAGGGCCTGGCACACAGGGAGCGCTCAACACCTGGAAGAGTTTGTGCTAGTGCTGGGGGCTGGCCCCGGGCCTGGGAAGGGACTGAGCTTGAAGGCCTTGTCTCTGGGAGTGGGCGGGGGGGCCACTTTCTCAGCCCGCCCACACAAGGGGCTTCAGCTCCTCCCATCCTCTCTCTCACTCTGCTCCAGCCACACTGGCCGCCTCACTGTCCCTGGAGCCCACCTCTGCCTGGCACTCACTGTCCCCTGCTGTCCACGTAGCTTAGTCCTTTACTGCCTCCAGATCTTTCCTCAAATCTCCTCTCCTCTGGGAGGCCTTCCCTGACCACTGAGACTGGAACAACTGCTGCCCCTCCCGCCCCCAGCACCCCATGGCTCTCCCTCTGCCCCTTACCTGCTGACTTCTCTCCATAGCATTTACCACTGCTTTTACTCATTCATTTATTCGCTCCTCTATAGATGTTAATTGAGCACCCACTGTGTGCCAGGCACAGTTCTGGGTACTGAGAAAACAGTGGTGAACACACTGTCTACCTGCTGTTTCTCTCCACTAGAATATAAGCTTCGTGGGGCAGGGACTTGGTACTTTGCTCATCTCCCTCCCTCCCATCACAACCTTCCAAGGTAGGTATTGTTATTACACCCATTTTACAGATGAAGAAACTGAGGTTCGGAGTGGAGAAAGCGACTCGTCTGAGGTTACCCAGTGGGCGAGTTGGGGAGCTCAGGTCAGTCTTCCCCAGCCACCGGGCCCTGCAACCACTGATCTTTTTATTGTCTCCATAGTTTTGCCTCTTCGAGGATGTCATATAGTTGGAATCATACAGTGTGTAGCCTTTTCGGATTGACTCCATTCACTTAGTAATATGCATTTAAGATTCCTCCAGGTCTTTTCATGGCTTGATAGCTCATTTCTTTTTAGCACTGAATAATATTCCATTGTCTGCATGGACCAGAGTTTATTTATCCATTCACCTACTGAAGGACAGCTTGGTGGTTTCCACGGTTTTGCAGTTATGAGTCAGGCTGCTATAAACATCCCTGGGCAGGTTTTTGTGTGGACGTGGTTTTTAATTCCTCTGGGTGAGTACCAAGGAGTGCGATTGCTGGATAGTATGATCAGAGTATATTAAGTTTTAAAGAAACCAGCAAACTGTCTTCCAAAGTAGTGCGCCATTTTGCATTCCCACCGGCAATAGATGAGAGTTCCTGTTGCTCCACACCGTCACCAGCACTTGGCATTGTCAGATTACGGCCATTCCAATGGGTGTGTAGTGGTATCCCATTGTTCTTTTAATTTGCATCTCCCCAATGGTGTATGATGTGGAGCATCTTTTCATATGCTTATTTGCCATCTGGATATCTTCTTTGGTGAGGTGTCTGTTAAGGTCTTTGGCCTATTTTTTAATCAGGTTATTTTCTTCTTGTTAAGGTTTAAGGGTTCTTTGTTTATTTTGGATAACAGTCTTTTATCACATGTGTCTTTCGCAAATGTTTTCTCCCAGTCTGTGGCTTGTCTTCTCATTGTCTTGACGTTGTCTTTTGCAGAGCAGTTTTTAATTTTAATGAAGTCCAGCTTATCAGTTATTTCTTTCATGGATAGTGTCTTTTGATGTTGTATCTAAAAAGTCATCGCTGTACCCAAGGTCATCTAGATTTTCTCCCATGTTATCTCCTAGGAGTTTTATAGTTTTGTTTTACATTTAGGTCTGGGATCCATTTTGAGTTAGTTTTTGTGAAGGGTGCAGGGTCTGTGTCTAGATTCGTGTTCCTGCATGTGGATGTCTGGTTTTTCCAGTGCTGTTTGTTAAAGAGACTGTCTTTGCTCCGTTGTGTTGCCTTTGCTCCTTTGTCAAAGATGAGTTGACTATATTTCTGGGGGTCTATTTCTGGGCTCTCCACTCTGTTCCATTGATCTATTTGTCTGTTCTTTCACCAATACCACAATGTGTTGATCACTGCAGCTTTATAGTACGTCTTGAGGTCGGGTAGTGTCAGTCCTCCAACTTTGTTCTTCTCCTTCGATATTGTGATGGATATTCTGGGGCCACTGTAATATATATATTTTGGTGAGGAAGATTGGCCGTTAGCTAACATCTGTGCCAATCTTCCTCTATTATGTGTGTAGGTCCACCTCCCGGATCCGAATCTACAAATCCCGGGCTGCCAAAGTGGAGCGTGCGAACTTAACCACTATGCCATTGGGCCAGCCCCCAACTGTAATATTTTTGATGCATATCTTTGAATATGTATGTGTCCTTATCAACTGTATGGTGCTGATTTGTGTGAGTGGGTTATTAATTTGCACAAATGGCAGTTTCTATAGATGTGTTTCTTAGGTTGCTTTGTTTACTCGACACTGTGTTCTGGCCGCTGAGTCTCACAGGAGTCCATTGCTTCTAACTGCTGCTTGGTGTGCATGGTGTGCGTGTGTCCGCCATGCCTCTTTTCTCCATTCCCCGAGTGATGGACACTGTGGCCACATCCAGCTCCTGCCTCCACAAGCAAAGCTTGATGAACTTCCGGTGCGTGACTCTCACAGACTCCTGTGTGTGTGTCTCTGGGATATACACCCCGGGGCAGGATTCCAGAGGTGGAGAGAATACACCCCCTTAGCCTAAGCACTGTCTGATGCACCCTAGGATGGCTGCCGCAGTCCACATGCCCAGCAGTGCGTGAGGGACCGCTTTCCCCCACGTCACCCCTGGTGCTTGGAATTATCTGACTTCCTGTTTTATTCGGCCTTTCTCTGATGACAGAGAAATGGGTTGTTTTCCGTCTCGTTGTGCTTGCCTCTCCCAGTTGACTGTGAGTTCCCCAGGGCAGGAGATACATCCCAGAACCCTAGGCCAGCTTGGCACATGGTGGACAATAATGAATACTTGTTGAATGAATGAATGAATGAAAAGGTTGATGCACAGCCTCCTACACTTTCTTTGTGCCAAATCTTGACCTAGTTGGTGGTGATACATGTGTATATGCTGTGTGTATATGTTGTGTTGGTGGTGATATGTGTGTATATGTGTGTGTAGACAAGGGGACACACGAATGAGGACAAAATCCTATGCCTCAATCTACTTGGAGAAAAAGGCTGATGATAGCATTTATGGAGGGCCTACTTTGTGTCAAGAACACACGGATAGGTTAATCACAACCTTAAGTTCAGTTAGGAAAGATAAAAATGTGTCTGTCCCCAGGGGAGGAGGTGGCGGGTGGGGCTGATCCGACATTCCAGTGTGGTAGCCTGCCTCCAAGATCGCCCTCGATGACCCTTGTCTCGGGGTGGTCTCCCCCTCGTGTACACTCCTCCCACACTGAATCAGATCTGACCAAAGAACAGAGCAGAAGTGGCGGCGCGTGACTTCTGGATCTAGCTGATACAGGTTTTGAGCTTCTGCCTTGTTCTCTTGAATCACTCACTCTGGGGACAGCCGCCCCCACGCCATGAGGTCACTCCACTTGTCCTGTGGGAGGCTCCAGTAAAGTGGAGCCGAGGTCCCCAGCCAACAGCCAGCACCAAATTGCCAACCATGCAAGTGAGTTTCCTTGGCTGTGGATCCTGATTTCCTGACCCACAGGAACTGTGAAAAACTAAGAAAGAAAGAAAGAGAAAGAGAAAAAATAATTATTGGTGTCATAAGCTCCTAAGTTTAGGGCATTTTATTATGTAACATTAGATAACTAAAGCAGATGGTGTTAGGGACCTAGGCTCTGTCTATCTTTTTGGCTCCACCATATGTGGCTTCTACTTCCTAGCTTGTCTCAGGGACCAATATGGCTGCTGGAGCCATTCTGTCTGCATTCCAACTGGCAAAAAGGAGAAGGAGGCAGAAGAAGGAAGGGCACACTTCCCCTTGTCCGGGAGTTACACCTTCACTTCTGCTCACGTCCCATTGGCCCGACCTTGTCATTTGACCTTACTTTACTGAAAAGGAGACTAAGACATGTAGTCTTCATGGCAGACGGCCTCATACCCAGCTGGATACTGGGTTTCTATTAGTACAGAAGCAGGGAAGAATGCATTTCGGAAAACGACTAGTGATGTCTGCCATAGGTGTTACCTCTGGAGATAACATAGTGTCACGTGGTTAAGTTTGCAGGTTCGGCAGCCGGCATGCCTGTGTTCAGCTCTGCCGCTTACCATCCGTGTGATCTTCGAAATTTTACTGAATTTCTCTGTGCCTCAGTTTCCTCACCTGTAAAAGAGCGACCATAATAGAGGCTCCCCATATAGGGTTATTGTGAGGATTAAATGGCTCAAAATCCGTGGCGTTTGTACTTGCTGTGTAAGTGTTAGCTGCTATTATTATTTAACCCTCACAAGGGGTTTTCCCAAGGTCGCACAACCAGTAAGTGATGGAAGCAGAATTTGGCCTGATGGCAATTTTTCCCACTTGCCACATCCCATTGAAATTCTTAGAGAACAAGATCAAGACCCAGTCAGTACCCAGCACGTAATAAGCATCCAGAAATATCTGTTGAATGAGCATGTTAAGCAAACATTTGAACTGTCCTGGCGCAGAGACGCCGGGTTTGGGTTTGTTTTGTTCTGTTCAGGTGAATGAGAGTGCTCTGTTGACCCCATGTGGTTTCTCCAGCGTGGGGCTGGTGGCTTTCAGCCCACCACTAGGGCTCAGTCCCTCTAAGGTCCCTCCAGGCCATCATTTTCAAGAGTGAATTCCTGGGAACTCTTGTCCTGGGACATGCCCAGGTTTCTATGATTAAAAAAAAAGTCTGGGAAGCTGCGTTCTGCATCCCGCTTCTAGAGAGTTGTGGAGCTTTGACGTTAAAGGCTCTGAGAAGTCCTGCAGCAGATAAATGCCTGAGGCTTCATTTCAGGCTGCATTTTCTAGGCTTATTTGACCACAGACTGTCCCCTCCAAACACCCCACTCCACTCCACCCCAGACACCTGATAGAGAATCCAGTTCAGCAGCCATTTCTCCAGGCTGTTAGCAGTGCCGTCCCCCTCGGTGCGAGTGCACATCCTATTCTTTCTTGAGAGCATGTTTGAGAGGAGGAGGGGGGAGCAAGCAGGTAGGCGCTGGTTACCAGGCAGAGCTGGGTTAAGAGGGGGACTTCCAGGCATTTTCCCAGAGCCCCACTAAGAGACACTAAAACATCCCTGGAAATAGAACATGTTGGGTAAAAAATATGTTTCCCGGCACTTCTGTCAGGGGAAGAGCAATGAAAATTGAAATAATACTATTGCTGAGGGATTACTATATGCAGGCACTCTTCTAAGCACTTGTGTGCCTTTTCTTATTTAATCCTCAGAGCAGCCCCATGAGCTAAGTACTATTAATATTCCCATTTAACAGATGAGTAGACTAAGGAACAGAGACGTTAAGTAACTTGCCTAAGGTCACACAGCTAGGGAGTGGACAGGAAATCTCTGAGAAGTTGCTTGTGGTGGGGATGAGGAGGGAACAGTCCCATCCCAGGGTAGTTAATGTAAGTCAGATGCTCACAAAACTCTGCTCCAGGAAGAGTGGGTCTGTTTGCTGCAGTGCTCTGATTTCGTTGAGCAAAGGATGCAAGTTTGGGGCCAGAGTGGAATTGCTCAATAACAGAGAGGAGGCTGATGCTGCCATCCGTGCCCTCCGTCAGCTCCATCTTTCTAAAGAAATGTTGGGCTGATGAAGCATCCGTTAGACTATCAAGTTGAAGGAAGCATTGAGTAATTTAGGCTGCCTAGGTACCCACCTGGCTCAGGTTGGCCCTATACCAGGCCCTATACCAGTGCCAGGTGAGACAGAGCCACCAAGATGATGTGGCAAATCAGGATGATGCTAAATAAAACCACAGTTTAAGGAGTCCTTAAAATTTAAGGAGTCCTGTGGGAAATCCTCAAGGTTGAGCATCAGCTGCTGACTGTGCCCATGGGCACGTCTCCTCCCTCTGCAGGCTAGACAGTGTCGGGGTGCAAGCTGGGGAGTGGGCCCCAGAGAACTCTGACAGTGGCAGATCATACTATCCCTAGTTCCAGGTTTGGTAGCCCAGCCCAGACAATAGGATTTCAGAGAGGAGTGGGATCAGAGCCCTAGAGCAGTCTGGGAAGGCTTCCTGGGGGAGGGGGCCTGGATCAAGCTACGGGGGTCTCAGCTATCTTAAATGAAGGAGCCCCATGATGAAGTTGTGTTTTGGTCTATCCTCAGTGGCCAGTGGTGATGCTGGCACAACAGGCGCATGTGTGGGTTGCTCTCCTGGTTGGCATGCAGACTCTGCTATCTGCCTACACAACAGCCACCCCTCCTATCAACAGAACGCTGATTTGTCCAGGGCAGCAGTGGTCCTACCTACAAATACTCCCTTCTCAACTTTTGTTGCAGCTGGGGTGGCCATGTGGCTCATTGTGCCCAATGAGATGAAGATAGAAACTCCTAGGAGGGGCCTCCTTCCTCAAATGAAATGACAGAGTCTCCTGGGAAGGCTGGCCCTTTACCTTCACCTTCGTCCTGCCTGGAATGGAGATGCAGTTCCCAGAGGTATAGCAGCCGACTTGGGGCCATGAGGACAAAAGTCACATGCTGAGGTCGGCAGAGTGGAAAGCCAGAGGAGCTGGGTCCTCGCCACACTAGTCCCTAACCTCTTGAAATAGAAAAACCTCCTATTTGTTGAAGCCCCTCTATTGGGTTTCTGTTACATGCAGCCAAATGCAAACAACTGTCAATATGTTGAGGTCTCCTAAAGAATAATGTCCATACCATTACCATCAACGGTGTGCTAGGCGCTGAACTGACTGCTTCAGACTCGTTGTCTCATCTCACACTCACCACCCTAGGAGCTGGGGGCTGTAATTGCCATCATGCGGAAACGGAAATTAGGGCTCCAAGGAGTTAAGAAACTTGCCTAAGCTTGCCCAGCTAGGAGAGGGGCAGAGTCAAGATTTGGAGCTGCGTCTCCAATTTTCTCAAGTCTGTGTCGATCGCCATGGTGGTTTTAAACGTGACCCCCGCTCTTCCCATCAAGAGCTGGGGTCTCGGTCCCCTCCCCTTGAGTCTGGCAGACTTGGAGCTGCATTGACCAGTTGAATTTGGCAGAAGTGACCCTCTGTGACTTCTGAAGCTGGGTCACCAAAGGAGACGCGGCTTCTGCCTGGATCACTGGAACCCTCCTGCTTGGAGCTCAGAGTTGCCACGTCACAGGTTCAGATGGGCTGAGTCTCAGGCTGTGAGGAAGCCCAGGCCACAAGGAGAGGCCACAGGAAGGTGCGAATGCATTGGTTGTACGATTCTTCCAGGCCGCCCAGCCCGGGGACAGATGTGTGAGTGAAGATGCCTTCATGCGATTCCAGCCCCAGCCACTGAGTATTCCCAGGCGGAGCCTCAGCCATCGTGAAGCAGCGACGAGCCTGCCCTGCTGTGCCCAGGAGTATGAATCCTGAACTACAGAATCTGTGAGCTTAAGAAAATGGAGGGTTTTTTTTTTTAAGATTGGCACCTGGGCTAACAACTGTTACCAATCTTTTTTTTTTTTTCTGCTTTATCTCCCCAACCCTCCCCAGCCCATACACAGTTGTATATCTTAGTTGCAGGTCCTTCTAGTTGTGGGATGTGGGACGCCGTCTCAACGTGGCCTGACGAGCGGTGCCATGTCCGCGCCCAGGATCCGAACCCTGGGCCACCGCAGCGGAGTGTGCGAACTTAACCACTCGGCCACGGAGCCGGCCCCGGGAGGTTTTAAGACACCGACTTGTGCAGTAATCTGTCCCACAGCAATGCTAACTATGGGCGTGGCGCACCGCAACGCTCCACATAGGACCTTCACACCTGAACGTCCCAAACCCCTGAGAGCTGAGGTGCTTTTTTATTATTCGCTGTAATTATATTCTGTAACGTTACCGCAGACACTGAACTAGCGAACACTGAACCTCTGCTCCCGGGGAAAATACAGGGCTGGGGCCCTGCGAGCCTCTGGGCATGGCATTTTCGTCAACCGATCAATCTGTAACCTTGCTTTCTGTGTGTTTCTATTTAAGGACACCTGATTTAATGTAAACTGTTAACTCATTAACACTGAACCCATGCCCAGTGCACCGTGACTCACGGGTGAACGAAGCTTATCCAACACATGCGTTTTCTCCGTAAGGCACGTCACAGCCTCCTGTGCTCAGGACACCAGACAGCGCTTCAGCACTATGCTGGGGGCCATTTAAACAGTGAAAGCACCAACAAAAAGCACCAAGATGTGCAAAGAATAGCACTAAATAGACCACAAAAAGGACACTTGCTTACCGTAGGAGAGCGGAAATGAGAAGGCAGGGCGTCAGCTCCATCAGCCTCAGCTGGGGATGCGTGTGTCCGCTCGCTCAATCATTTTGTCACTCTGCTCACATCCTGGAACAACCATGAGAGCACCGGCGAGTGTTCGTTTTGGGGTTACAAATACATCTTAGCAAGTGGGCCAGTTCACAAATATGGAATCTGCAAATAACAAGGATTGACTGTATTATTTAATAAATTCAGGGTCTGTAGATCTGATTAATAATCAGAGAAAGTGAGGCGTCGAGTGGGAAAAGGCGGGTCCAAGAGCCTTGCTTTTTCTCCTTTGTAAAATGTGGGTGATGATGCCTCCACTGTCGGGATTGCAGAGGAAAGGGTAGTAAGAATACAACAGCAACTATTATTCACCGAGGGCTGCGTGCTATGAACACTATGCACGTGGGCTCAGTGAATCCTCACAACAATCTTATGACACAGGTCCTGTTACTACGCGCGTTTGACAGATGAGGAAACTCAGATCCAGCAAGATGAAGGGAGTTTGCTCAAGATCTTACAAACTGGAACAGACAAAGCTGGATCTCAAACCCATTTCAGTCTGAGTCCCACGTCCATGTTCTTTCCCACCTCGCTCCAGACTGTCCCTGAGTCCCTGTTTATAAGATGCCTGGCACATAGTCTGCTCACAGCGAGCAGCCGCTTTGATGATGGTCCTAAATCGGGATCTGGGGCCTCTGAGGTAGTTTTGCAAAGAAAGTGGGGAGGCTGAGCCCCGGGGCAGCGTGGGGGCCAGAGCAGGAGGCACTGGGGAAGGAGCGAGGCTGTGCGGTGGGCAGGCAGGGCAAGGGGCTGAGAGGAGCTGCAATCAGACCCCGTGGTCCCTCCCACTGAGGGTTGAAGCAGCCCGGCCTCCTTCCGGCTGAGCGGAAATCAGGTTTTGAGAGCTGAGCAGGCTCCAGAGGGATGTTTTTCTTCTCCGTTTGTCTGCTGTGTCTGGCCCGTAAAACCCACCGGAACTCCATGCTGGACGGAGGAATTCCTGCTGAACGGGGACCTGGAGAAGGCAGGCAGGGGGGAGCCCTTATCAGGGCAGAGACCACCCCCATCTTCGAGGCCCCACCTCTGGGTCAGGTGAGTGAACCTGGTGGTTGAGTGAGAGCAGACAGGGAGGGGCCAGGCTGTGGCAGGTCAGTGGGATGTGATTCAGGTCCTCCCTTCTGTGTTGGGTGGCACTGGGCAAGTGTCTGCCTGTTGGCTTATCTGAGCACCCTGGGAGCCTGAGCAAGATGACCCCAATCTGTAATTTCCTCGTCAGAGCCGACAGTTTGAGGGGCTTTCTATCTAGCAGGCACCTTGCCTGCATTGCCTCTCCTGAAGGCAGTGAATAATTATTGCTCCTGTTTTACAATAAACCGAGGCTCAGAGAGGCAAGGTGGCCTGCCCAATGTCACCCCACTAGAAGGGATAGGGCAGGATTCGAACCCAGATGGTCAGTGCCAGAACCCCCCACACCCCTGGGAGGTGGCTGTTTTGGCAGACCCACTTTGGATTCCTCCCTGTGCCTCCTGCATCAGCCAACACTAGAAACTTTGAATTTGCCTTGAAGATGCTAAGTGCTGTCTCCGAACACGGCCGCATTGAGAGTGGGGTCCACGTCCCTCCCACTTGAGGCTGGGTGAGTTTGTGACTGCTTTAACCAATATAGTGTGGAAGAAGTGATTATGTGACTCCTGAGGCTGGGTCTTGAAGGGCGATGCAGCTCCCGCCTGCTTCCCTGAAACCCCCCGCTTCTTGGAGCCTGGAGCTGCTGTGTCAGAAGTCCGCGCTCTGAGACGGCCATGCTGGGAGGAAGCCCAGGCCGCGTGCAGAGCGCATGTGTGGCTGCTCCTGCTGGCCGTCCTAGTCTCCAGGTCACCCCGGTCCAGGGGCCTCCAGATGACTCCAGGCCTCAGCTGTTGACTCACATCCAGCCTTGGAGCCTTCCCAGCTGAGGGTCAAGACCCCACACAGCAGAGACAAGCCATCCCCACCACGCCAGGTCTGAATTCGTGAGCAGAATAAAATAGTTGCTGCTTTAAGCCACTGAGTTTCAGGGTAGTTAGTTAGGCAACAATAATAACCGGAATAGTGTCACCCCCCGGGCAAGTTGCCTGCATCTCTCACCAGGATTATTGTCACCGTCTCCTCATAGGGCTTCCCGGCTCCCCCCTTTCACCTCTGCAGTGTGCTCTTGACGCAGCACCCAGACATCCTATAATGCACAAATCAGACCGTGTCCCTCCTCTGCTCAAAACCGTCCCTTAGCTCCCAGCTCACTCTGAGCAAAAGCCAAATCCTTACAGTGACCCACAGGCCCTATGCAATTTGCCCCTTTCCTACTCTGTTACCCCCTGCCCTATCTCTTCCCCTCTCCCCTCACTGACTCCTCTCCAGCCACATTGGCCTTGTTGCTACTTCCCATACACCAGACACTCTGCCTCAGGGCCCTTGCACTTGCTGTGGGCAGTGCTCCACTGCTTGGAAGACTCTTCCTTCAGGTGTTGCCTGGTTCACTCCCTCATCCTGTTCACATCTCTGCTTAGATGCCACCTGCTCGGTGAGGGCTACCCTGTCTGCCCTATTTAACACCGCGACCCCCACCCCCCAACTCCCAAACCACTTGCCTTGTTCTATTTTTTATTTGGTCCTTATAACTGACTAACATGCTATACACTTTACTTAGTGTGTTTATTATTTTTTGTCTCTTCCCCACACCAGAATATCAGCACTACAGGGCAAGGATCACTGTTTATTCTTGAATGTATCCTCAGTGCTTAAAATAGTACCTGACACCCAGTGCTGGTTTGCTGAATGAATGAATGAGCTGCAGGAGCCTGGACATGGGGCTGTCTGAGTAGGGAAGCAGATGGGGTCAGGAAAGGGCAGGAGGGGAGAGGCCGGCTTGAGCCAGTGTGGCCAGGCCTGGAGGACGTGGCTTAGAAGTGATGGCGTGCTGCCCCTCTGGGGAGCCAGGAGGATGGGAGAGCACAAGGGAAAGGCTTTGAAGATGCGAATGCCGGGGGGGGCCCCTCCTTCCTGGTCTGGCATGCCTCCGCCCTGCCAGTAAACAGGATTTCTGGGCAAGCGCCTGAGAGCCTTGCCCGGTGCCCCAGAGGCCTTGGCTTGCTCCTTCCTGCACTATAAATCAGGTCCCTTCCAGCCGTGACATCCGGGACGCTGCTGGGGCAGGTGGGGCCGGGCAAAATGTGGCAAAGAGCTGTGAGTGGCCCTGAGCAGGGCACGGCACCTCGATTTTGTTGTCAGCACAATGGGAATGACAGGAGTGCGAACTTCAAGTTGTGACCGTGAAGATGAATGAGATAACGGCATGAAAGTCCTTAATAAACGGAGGCGCTCCATGGACCCCTGCGCGGGTAGAGGCACGGGGACCACATCCCGGCTCTGCCACTGAGCTCAGTCTCTTGGCCTGGAAAATGGGGTTCATGTGAGTCGTTAACCTCCTAGGGTTGTTGAGAAACTCAAAATGCAGAGGGAATTCTTAGCATCCAGGAAACATGCGATAGTGGTTAGCTGTTATTAACGGTAATTATTCTAATAATGGTAGAGCATGAAATGTTACTGAGAAGTCATCTGGGAGCCCAGGAGCCGGGGTTCACATCCTGGAGGGAACCGTGGACTTGACACAGTTTCAGCCCTGTGCCCTTTGTGTACATTTCAGTTCGGTCATAGAGACAAAGTCCCGCGCACAAGGCCACCTCCTGCCTCTGCCTCCCTCAAGGCCCCACCTCAGAGCATCCTCCCTCCGTAAAACGTGCCGCAGGAGGAAACATCTAGCCTTGAAGCCAGCCCAGGAGTCAGGGTGCGGGGGGTTCAAATCCAGGCCCCACAAACTCCCCAGCTGTGGAAACGTAGACGTGTGACTTCATTGCTCTGTGCCTCAGTTTCCTCATCTGAGAAAGGAGAATAATAATATTGTTGACCTCTCACAGTCGCCATGAGGACTGAGTGAGTCAAAATGTGCCCAGTGCCTGGCACCTAGCAAGCATACCACACGGAACAGTGTTATTATCTTCATTCCACCAATGGGTAAAGTGAGGCTCAGCCAGGAGAAAGAACTTGGCGCAAGTTATCAGTTATGAGGTTTATTGGCCCAGGGTTGGGATTAGTTCATTACACCACTAGAAGCCCCAGCCAGCGAACTCATTGTATGTGAGAGATCCCCTTTTATCCCTCAGTGGTTCCTTAGTTAAGTGGGAGTCCATGCCAATAACACTAGAAAAATGGATAAGGGAAAAACTGAACATTGAGAAAATCTCATCCATGAACTTCTTTCCAGAGAGCTGGGGAAACACTTGGTCCTGGCATTAAAAGGTCTTGGGTTCCAGTTTGAGATGTATCAAGCAAGGTAATAGGGAGTCCTTGAAGGTTCTTGAGCAGGGGAAGCATGAACTTAAAGGATACGAATCTGGGAGTGTGTTTGGGTTAATTCAAGTTACTGAGGTCCGTATATTGCTGGTGGGGTGCAAATTGGTACAATCTCTATGGAGGGTGATCGAATTCCACAAATATTCAGGGTGCTTTTGTAGAGTCCCTGCTGAATGCCAGGTGCTATGCAGGTGCTGAGGATTTGCAGTGAACAAATCCAACCAAGTCCCTCTGCCTGGCTCGTACGATCTGGAGAGGACAGGATGCGAATATAGAACCTGGTATACCGCACGCTGGGGAAAATGTTATGAAGAAAGCAAAGCAGGGGGAGAAGGAGAGCCTGAGAGGGGAGGAGTGGTCTTTGGTTTGAGGCACAGACGGAGTCAGGATGAGCCATGGAGACACGTAGGGAGAAAGCATTTCAGGAATTGGGAACGTTACGTGCAAAGGCCCTGAGATGGGAGCAGACTGGTGTGTTCACACTCCTGCCACGAGCCCAGGGTGGGAGTGGGCTGGTGTGTTCACGCTCCTGCCACGAGCCCGGGGTGGGAGCGGGCTGGTGTGTTCACACTCCTGCCACGAGCCCAGGGTGGGAGTAGGCTGGTGTGTTCACACTCTGTGAGGAGAGAAGTGGGGGTGGGCAGAGGAACAAGGTGAGAGAGATCATGGGGTCAGACACATGGGGCTTCAGAGCCATCACGAGGATGTCTTACAGTGAGTAAGTGGAAGGTCATCAGAGGCTTCTGAGCAGAGGAGGGACGGGATCTGACTTAGGCTTTAAGGGCTGCCTGTGGAGAATGGACTGTGGGGCCAGGGTGGAAGATAGGAGCTTGGGGAGGAGGGCGGCTTGTCCCACAGTGGTGCTGGTGGAGGTGGTGAGAAGCACTCAGCTTCTGGATCTGTTGTGAGGAGGCGGAACTCAGGGTTCACTGGAGGGTTGGCGGTGTCTGTCAGAATCACAAGTGTGCACACCCTTTGACCTACCATATCAGATTCTTGGACTTTCCCCTACAGTAGTACTCGCACATGGGGGAAATGACCTGTATGCAGGATGCTTATTGCTGTGTAAAGGCAGGATGGAGTCGAGTGTGGGTAGGGAGGTAGAGACAGCACTGGGGGAGTGGGGACTGGAGCTGCCATCTGGAGACCAAGCTATCACGCTAAGTATACATATAAGATGTGTAAAAGATGGCCACCAAATCTTTGACATTCCTCCACTGAGAGGTGAGGTCTGTGCACCCCCTCTCTGAACCTGGGCTGGCCTGTAACTGCTTTGACAATGGCTATGGCAGAAGTGATGCTCTGTCAGTTTCTAGGCCCAGATCTTAAAAGACTAGCAGCTTCCACGTTCTACTTTCTTGGAATGATCACTTGGGAAGAAGCCAGCTGCCAGAAAAGATGTCCGACCACCCTGAGGTTGGCATGCTGTAAGGGAGTCCAGCTAGCCATGGAGAGGTATCCTCTCGGATGAGATGCCATGAGGCGGAGAGAGAGAGAGAGAGAGAGAGGACAGGCGCAGCAGGCTGCAGACGCAAGTGGAGAAGGTGGCCATCTTGGAAGGGAACCTCCAGCCCCCCTGCCTCAGCTGACACCACATGGCTCAGAGAGAGCTGCTGAGCCCTTCCTGAAGTCCTGACCCACAAAATCACGAACAAGACAGAGTGTTGTTTTAGCCTCCACGTTGAGAGTAATTTATTATGGTGCAAAAGACAAGCAGAATACATATACCCTATAACCCAGCAATGGCATTCCAGACTATTCATCCAGACAAGATTCTCATCCAGCCTGGAGAAAGACATGGTGGTACTGTTGTGGTGGCAGAGACTTCGAGGCCACCCAGAGCCCATTCCTGGGGTGAGAGGGAGGAAAACGTGGTGGATGCCAATCAAGGAGTTCTAGTCAGCAATCAGAAGCCACAGGTCGAGCCACAGCCCAGATCAATATCAAACAGGGAATGAACACTAGAGCAAAAATAAGTTAAAAATGCGTACACAGAAAACAAGCACATCATGCTCTACGAGAAGAATTACACCCCAAAGAACGCACATGGAATCCGTGAGAATGGGTGTACGGAGGCTCAGAGAATGGAAGGGGGACGTGGGATGAAGGGAGATAGAGAGAGAAATACAACAGAGGAAGGGCAGGCGGGGGTCAACGATGATAAGTTCATCTGCCATGAACTGAGGCGTGGGTTTTCTTTTTTAACCTAGCTCCCTACATTTGAAGCTTAAAAAGTAATAATAAAGGTAAACAAAATAAATGTGTATTAATAGGGGGGTTGGCTGAATGCGTTACAGCACATTCTCTTGATGAAGCCATGGAGAAGAATGGACACGACTGCTGTATACCAAGGTGTAGGAACCTCCACGGTATACTGACAAGGGGGAAACATAATGTAGAAGGGTGTGTATAACAGGCTTCCATTTGGGGGAAATCAAAGCGTCTGCATGTGCATAGCTGTTTATAAACAAGCGGTGCCCCTGCTTGACACAGCTTCCGCCCAGATTTCTGTGTCTGTCAATGCTCACTTTTGGAGTCCAGTCACCATGTTGTGATGGCATCGGGGTGACATGGAGAAGCATATGGAGAGGACCTAAGTCCCTCTCCCCTCTCTTCCCATCCGGCCCCCCTTGCTCCCCAGCCAACAACCAGCACCCCCTTGCCAGCCGTGCAAACGAGCCCCTTCGGCAGCAGATTCTCCAGCCCCGTTCAGATGAGCGCAGCTCCAGCTGACGTCCGAATGCGACCTCCCGGGGACCAGAACCACCCAGCTAATCCACTCCCAAATTCCAGACCCTCAAACACCGAGAGCTAGAATCAATGACTGCTGTTGCCTGAGAACAGCGTGCTGTGGGGTGACTTGTCACGCAGGATAGACCCCGAGTGCAGAAGGTCCGGTGTCTCTCCCAGGAACGGTCCCCTCCTCCAGCCAAAGAAACCACTCTCCTGACAGTTACTATTCCCATGAATGTTTTAGCTTTTACTACATACGGATAAATCCTTACACAAGATGTAGGACTGTATTTCATTCTCGAAAGTGTATAGAAATGCCCACGATCATGCACCCATTTGTATTTATAGTACGCAGCCATCTCACTTGCTTTTTCTCCTCCCCTGTCGGCTTCTGAGATCCGTCCGCGCTGAGGCGTCTGCGGCCCCTTTGTGCGGCTGCACAACATCCTGTGATGTTAATCCGCCGCGATATACTAACGGGAGGTCCATGTTGATGGACATTTGGGTGGGTTCTGGGTTGTGCTATTACGAACAATAGCGCTGGTAACAGCCAGGCTTCTGTACTCGTCTTCACGTGGCAATTGCTTGTTCTTCGAAGTCTCAGCTGTCATGTCACCTCACTGGCTACCTCTCCCAGCTGATGGGCTCTCTGTCCCCGGTGGCCTCCAATGCTGGTCTCTCTTGGTGCTCCCTCTATTTCTCCTTCCAGCACCTGCTATGCTTGGTCAGTATTCAGTTGCCTGCTTCTCTCCCTGTGCTAGAAAGTTCCATGAGGACAAGCAGAGCAGTGGGTTCTCTTCCCAGTATCTCCTGACACACCCAGCCCAGGGCCTGGAACACGGTAGGCCCACAACCAAAATGGTTGTATTAGGAGTGGCTGAGAATAGCTTCCTCACTTTGGGCCTCAGTTTCCCCATCTGCAAGGTAAAAAGTTTAGCTCAATTTTGGGGCGACTATAGATTCAGCTTCTGAGAGGGGCCTCAGTGGCCACCGTAAGGTGTAGAGAAGAAGTGCTCATTTACTGAGCACTCACAATGTGACAGGCATGTTATAAGCTGGAATGTGCATTTTCTCATTTCAACCCCTTGTTAACTCTCAGAAGCAGGCACTATTACTATCCTCCTGTTACAGAGGGGTAAACTGAGGCAAAGGGAGGTCAGGTAGCTTGTCACAGGACTAGCAAACAAAGGAGCTAAGATTTGAACCAGAAGAGACTGGCTCCTGAGCCCAACTATCTGACCATTGTACCAGCCTGCCTTAATGGTACCACAGCTTTAAAGGCAGGGAGTCGGGGGGCAGAGGAGAAGAAAGGAGAAGGACAAGGGGAAGACAGGTAAGGGAAGATTGACAGCCATTCTTCTGAAGGCCCTTGTCAGCTAGAGCTTTCTGGTGTCCTCAGTCATGAAGGCTCTGTCACTTGCCCCTGCCCCCTCTCCCAGCCCTGCCTCCCCCCATTTGGCTCCCTGGCCCAGCTCCAGCCCCCAGTGGGGTCCTGCTGCGTTTCAGCAGCCTGTAGCCCTGCCCCGGCATTGCCTTCCAGGCGTCTGGAGACTAAAACGCAGAAGCTGAGGTCCAGGGTCACAGCCCAGCTCCAGCGATGGGACGGGAGGCTCTTTCCCAACCAGCACCTTGTACCTTCCGGGGAACATTGGAGGAGGAGCACACGGTGAGTTCAAGAGGCATCTATCTCTCTGGACTCCTGGGCCCCAGGGCGGGTGGGGAGCTGGGGTATGGGGTCACATCTGCTCCAGGACAGGCAGCCCCTGGATATGGATGGCACATGCTCCCTGGAGGGCAGCGTCCACAGGGACTAGGAGGGAGGTCCTGCATATGGGGCCTGAAGGGCCCTGTGATGTTGGGATTCTGGTCTTCTCTCAGGTGATTGCTGAGCGTATCACCCCAGCTGTCTTCCAGCTCTTCCTCCCTCTAATTCCTTCATTCATTTCCACACTGTACTTGGTCGCAAGCACTGAACTCGACTTTTTATTCATTTAACAAATTCTTATCGAGGGCCTACTGTGTGCCAGGCACTGTTCTAGGCACTGGGGACACAGCAATCAGGAAAACTGACAAAAATCCTGACACCTATGCAGCATGCCTTCTCTCTGTAACAGACAAATAAGAAAAGTAAGGAAATCAGGAGAGAAATTAAGCAGAGGGTGCCAACTTGGGGGGGGCACAGCAGAGAGGCAGGTGCCGCTGTCATGGAGTAAATGAGGGGAAGGCAGGGAGGTGAACAAGGAGAAGAAATTGGAGGAGCAGATCCTGGAGGGCCTGCTGGGCCATTGAAAAGGAGTTGGCAGGGGCTGGCCCGGTGGCGAAGCAGTTAAGTCTGCACGTTCCGCTTCAGCAGCCCGGGGTTCACCGGTTCGGATCCCAGGTGCAGACATGGCACTGCTTGTCAAGCCATGCTGTGGCAGGCGTCCCACATATAAAGTAGAGGAAGATGGGCACAGTTGTTAGCTCAGGGCCAGGCTTCCTCAGCAAAAAGAGGAGGATTGGCAGTAGTTAGCTCAGGGCTAATCTTCCTCAAAAAAAAAAAAAAAAAAGGAGTTGGTGTTTATTCTGGCATTTTTTTCCCAGTAGCACTCACTCATTGGGGGTTTTGAGCAGAGACACACATTTAGTTTCTGAGACAACCCCTTTGGCTGCTGAATGTAGAGAATGGAGCGGAAGCAAGGAGTGAGTGGAGTGGATGCTGCACCAGTCCTGTGGGAGGTGAGGGAGGCTGGGACAGTGACGGCGGGAGGACGGCTGGTTCCCGGATCTATTCTGTAGGTAGATTCAACATAATCTGCTGATAGATCCAATGCCGGATGTGAGAGGAGGCAAACCCAGAATGCCCTCGAGGTCTGATGGGAGGGCAGCAGGCGCGGGTTGGGGAAGGCTGGTGAGGAGCAGGCTGTGGACAGGTTTGGTCTGAGATGCCGATAGACGTCCTAGCGGAAATGTTGAGGCCACAGCTCAGGGGCGAGCCCTGGCTGAAGATACACTTCAAGCGTCATGGGCATATAACTGAAGGTGGGAGGCTGGATGAGCGCTCAGAGAGGGAGCAGAGAAAAACGAAGAGGCTACAGGGTAAGCCCTTTCTACAAGGATATCCAAGCACATCGGCTGTTTGATTGAGATGTAGTTATTCAACTGATACTTATCTTGTTCTAAGTGTTTCTCAAGTAATAACTCATTCAATCTTCATAACTGTCCTGTGATGTAGGTACCATTATTATTATCATCATTTTACAGAGGTTAAGAAACTGAGGCACAGAGAGGTTGAGTGACTTGCCCAAGGTCACATGGCTGGTAAGAGGTGGACCCAGGCTTTGAATCCAGCAGTCCAACATGAGGTTCCTAGTGCTTCAGCAGCGCCACAGCCCACCTTCCCTGTCACGCATCAGTCCCACACAGGCAGGTGCCCACCAGGGTTGGGGGCAGAGGGGAAGAGGAGTGGGGATTGAGGAGAAAAATGGAAAAAAATAAAATGAAGCATGTGATGACAATGAGCTAAGACTGGACAAATGGGATTAACTCAGTTCTCTGCACCTGATACAAAAAAAGGAGGCTGGGAGAGGTAGAAGGAGGAGGCGGAGGAGCAGGAGAAGGGGAGAAGAAAAACGTCTTTAGCTGGTCTCCTGTGACACAATCCTAACGACCCCTACCACCCAAGACCCTTCCCTAGCTGGCCCTGGCTGCTTCTCCAGTCTTATTTCCTGATGTTTCCAGCAGGGCTTCAGTCACCCCAGGCCCAAATGTCTCTTGTTCCTGCCTTTGAGCCTTTGCTTGTGCTGTTTCCTCAGTCAAGAATGCCCTTTCTCCCTTTCTCATTTTTAGGAACTCCTACACATCTATCAAAACCCACTAAGGTCTCTCTCCTCGGTGAAACCTTCTCCAGCCTTCTGCTTCCTTGGACTCCCACAGCCCTTTTCTGGTTGGCGTACCTGCAGGTCTCCTCTGATGGCCAATGAGCTCCTGGAGGGCAGGAACTTGGTCTGGCTCATCTCTTTAGTCCCCATGCTGAACCCAGAGCCTGGCACATGGTGGGTGCTCCACAAGGGCAGGGATCATCCCATTCCACTTGTCTTTATAGCTTCAGTGGTTGGCTGAGAGTGGGTGCTCAATGCATGCAATCGGACAGATGAATGAACGAAGGAATGCTGGATGAAAGGCTGAATAAGGACACCAAGGCTTCTTTTCCAACAGCAGCAAAATCTCAGTCCTGAGAAAATAATTCCCAGCCACAATTCACATCATAGAATTTGGATTCCTAGACCCTTAGTTCATAGAGAATGCTGTTGAAGAAGATTCTCTGGGCATCACTTCTTCCAGCTGTGTGACATAGGGCAAAGTGCTTAACCGCTCTGTGCCGCAGGGTCCTTATCTGCACAAAAGAGGGAATAGTCACCCCTTCCTCGTGAGGTTGTTGTGAGGATGGAATTTGACCAGGGGTGCCAAGCATTTAGCACAGCACCTGGACACCACGCACGCCTCCTACATCTTAGCTATGCCAGTGACCTGTGTTTATACTTGACTTTTTATTTTGAAACAATTCAGACCTGCAGAAAGATTGCAAAAATAGTGTAAAGAATTCCTGTATACCCTTCACTCAGACTCCTCCGGCGGTAGCATTTTACTGCCCCTGTTTTATCATTCTCTCCCTGCAGACATTTTTGTCTGAACTGATGACAGTAAATTGCAGACATGATGGCCCTTTACATCTCAGTTATTCCATGTATATTTTCTAAAAATAAGACCATTCTCTTGCAAAACCACAGAACAGATACAAAAATCAGGACAGTAACGTTGATACAGGCTATTGTCTACATTGGGACCTATTGAAATGCTGCCAGTTCTTCCACTAGTGTCCTTTATAGGAAACACACAAAACACTTTTTTTCCTGAGCCAGTATCAGAGCCAGGCTACGCGTTGCATTTGGTTTTATCTCTTTAGTCTCCTTTTATCCAGAACAGTTCCTCAGTTTTTCTTTGACTTTTATGACCTTGACGTTTTTTGATGTGTATAGGCTAGTTGTTTTGTAGACTGTCCCTCTATTTGGATTTTTCTTATATTTTCTTATGATTAGATCCACATCAGGCGCTTTGGGCGAGCATATCACAGAAGGGATGCTGTGTCCCCCGCAGCACATCCTATCGAGGGGCACGTGATGTCGAGTTGCCCCATTACTGCGGATGTTAACCTTGATCATTTGGTTAAGGTGGTATCTGCCGGCTTTCTCCGCTGTAAAGCTATTATTTTTCTCTTTGTAATTACTAAGTATCTGTGGGGAGATACGTTAAGACTACGTGAATGTTCTGCTTCTCTTTACCTGTCTTACCCACATGCTCCTAGCAGGATGATAGATTTTGCATTAAATGTAATTCCTGGTTGACCAAGGAATGCACGAGTGTGGACCAATAATCCAAGAGCACAACAGAGTGTAAGGCAAGTTTCCCTCCTGGGCTACCCCCAGCCCCCAGCTCGTCTCCCTGAGCCATCCTCTTGTACCGTTTCTTGTGGGCTTCCAGAAGAGTCCTATGCACAGGCGAGCTCACATACACATGCATCCTCTTTTAGGATTATATGCACACAGCGGGTGGCTAAATATACACACTGCTCTGCATCTTGCTTTATTTCACTTAACGTTTTGGAGACCATTTTCTATCTGCACACGTAAAGAGAGCTCTCTTGCTGACTTTAGAACCTTGTGTCCACCTGAGATGCAATCCCTTCAGGTTCATAAATAAGGAAACTGAGGCCCACAGTGGAGCCGGAACAGGTCTCCAAAGTTAGAAGGCGAAGCAGAGCTGGAAACCAGCCTGGGACCCCCGCACCGGGGAGTCAGCCGGTCTCACCACTGGGGCACCCGGCCTTCCAGGGGTCTGCCCCAATGAATTGCCAGACCCAGGTTCATGCCTGTTTCCAGCCTGGCTTCTCCCCGCTGCCCCTCCCTCTCCGGGTCCCCTTCTGAGCTCTCGTTAGGGACTTCCCTCCAGCTCCCTGCTGGGCCGGGCCTTGGGAGCCCCATTGATCCTCTGACAGCCCAAGACAGATCGTGGGGGAGTGTGTATTCAGGTGCAGGCTGTGCACATGGAGGCCAGATGAGAATGGAGGGGGGTGTCAGGGGCCCACTTGGGTGGGGGACAGAGGATTGTGGAAGGCAGGATAGAGGATCCTGCAGACACCTGCCTCCCCTCCCTCCCCCACCATGCCCCCTCCTCTGGGCTTCTGCTCCTCCAGCCACCTCTCACGGGGGCGGGGCTCGCCCACTCCTCTCCTCTCCTCTCCCCCTGGCCTGATGGCCTCCGAGTGAAGCCGAGAGATGTGGGGACATGAAGTGAGCTCTGCTTGGTCTGATCGCAGCTCAGGCCCTGCTGTGAGAGTCGGGCAGACGACAGCTCCTCCCGAGCCTCAGTTTCCCTGGGACGATGAGGAGGGAACATGCTTCACGTGGGCCCAGCAGACAGGGAGGCATGACCGGTAAATGTCTCCATGGCCCTTCACTGGCCTCTTACCACTTCCACTCCTCGGTCCCTCTCTGGTTATGGAAAACCCCAGCCCCCTGGTTATGAAGAGGACCCCAAGGTCCCTCTCTGGTTATGCCTGTTCCCCTAGAAGGAACAAGGCAACAGGGCTCTGGCCTGGAGGGTTCCTGGAATGAGCCACCAGGGCCAGTCACGCACTGGAAGGAGCCAGGCACAGCCGGGACGTCTCTGCCCTGTGCCTTGGGTGATGGGAGGTCACTCCCTTGTGAGGTGACCCTCAACTCTGCTGGTCAGTGAGTTTTCCCTTCTCCTTTGCAGAAGTCTGCCCCCTGTGACTTCTGCAGGGCAGTGTGTCTCCCAGGACTGAGGGATCTGCCTAGAGGCCCTGTGACCCCTGAAAGGCCTTCAAATGGCACATGCATCTCAAAAGGGTACCCCAGCATTGTGTGGCGTGGGGGCGACAGAGGGGAAGGAGATGCAGAGCAGGGGACACAGGCTGGGGTGGAAATGGGCTCAGAGAGAGCGATGGGGGTAGAGGGGTGGGGCTCAGTGAGGGAAGAGGGGTCTCGAAGGGGATGTGGGCAGAGAGAGAGGAACAAGGATTCAGTGAAATAGACAGGGACTTGGTGAGGGTGACAGGGTATCAGAGAGAGGCTGGGGGCACAGAGGGAGCTTGTGGGACAGAGGGAGGGTGGGAATCAGATGGGGGGCGGTAGACTCAGCAGAATGGGAACTGGGGGCGGGGCAAAGGCTCAGATAAGGGCAGGGGGACAGAAGGGAGCGTGAATTTGGGGAGGGGGCACGCACGGGGTCCACTGCAGCTCGGGGAGGAGGCTGTGCCTGCTCAGGGTGGCCCCAGAACGAAGCCCCAGGAGCAGCCCGGCCCGCAGCTCCTTCCCAGTGACAGCTCCTGAGCTAACTGTCATTAAGGAGCAGCTGGGCCAGGGTCCTGGGGTTTGCGTTGGCAGTCACGATTTGCACAGCAGCCCCTCTGCGGAGGGCAGCCGGCCTCGCCTTCAGGGAGCCGAGGTCAGATCGCAGGAAGGGCTTTCCCGCCTCCTGTGGGGCTGGGGAAGGTGTCATTTTGTCTTCCCTGCATATTAGGAGATGGTCGGAGGACAATCTCGAGTGGAGGCAGGGAGCTGACATCCGTTCTCCATCCTAGGCCAGGGCCAGCGGTGCAGGTCCTGGGGGGACAGGGGCTGTAGCCCTCACAAATCCTAGGGTGTTAGGCTTGGGGCCCCTCAGGTGATATGGCTAGCTGCCCAGTGCAGGGAGCAGACCAGAGAGGGGTAGTGTGTTGCTCAAGGTCACTCAGTACAACAGAAACCCTTGCTGAGCATGTCTTTGCCAGAATATCCAAAGCACTTTCCCAAATCCTCGCTCCCGACCCGGTGAGGCGACTACTGTTAACCCCATTTTACGGAAGAGGAGATGGAGGCGCCGAGCGGGCACACGGCCAGGAAGCCCCACAGCTGGGATCTGAACCCAGTCATCCCGGCTGGTCCCTGCTGGGCTGGTAGGGCCGAGGAGCTCTCAGCCCTGGGCTTCCCCGGCCGTGGGGGCTGACAGTGCCTCCCCCGCATGTCCCCCTCTCTGCAGGGACCCCGGTATGTTTGGTGCCCCCGGCAGGGTTGGGAGGTGAGACTTAAGTATAAATAAATAAACAGGGAGCAGATGGTGGTGGGGCTGTGGGGACACGGAGGGACAGGCCAGGGCCTCCCACTTCTCCCTGGGAAAACATTGCTGGGCCGGAGCAAATGGATTCCAGACTCGAGGCCTAGGAGCCCCCTCCCCGGGCCCGCTCTCCTGTCCTGGCCCAGCCCTTGGGAGAAATGGTGGGCTAGGCCCTGAGTCCTAGGTTTTACCCATCTTTCATTTCTCTCTCTTTTTCCTGGATGGCCTTGAGAAAATCACTTTACCTCTCTGTGCCTCCATTTCTCCATCTGTCAAATGAGTAGGGGGAGAATGAGTGGAAGGAGGTGGTCAAGTTTCTCTTCAAGGGCCACCTCCTCAGGGAAGCCTTCCTAGATTGCTCCAGGCAGACTGTTACAGCAACAGCGTAGAGATTAAGGAGGATACGAGTATTTATGTCTTTCATTTCGCAACAACCCATTCAACAGAGACTTGCTCAGCATCTACTATGGGCCAGGCACCATGCCACCCTCAAGGCCGACCCAGTGCCCAGAGTGTAGTTTTTCTCTAGTTCCAGCAGCCAGTTCGGAGTAGCTTCTAATAAACACTTGTCATGTGAATGAATGAATGAGGGCGCAGATGGAGGGAGGAGCTGCCGCGTGGAACCTGCGTCCCTGGGGTGAGGGTGAGGGTGAGGGTGGGCGAGAGGGGGTGGGGGTGAACAGCGGCAAGGTATTAACAACAACAAATCCACAGTGAGAAAATCATTCTTTCTTCAGCATCTCGCAGTCCTTCCAACAGGCCGAGGAGAAGGTCTCCACGGAGCCGGGTGACACCTCTCTAACCCCTGTGCATCTCCTGCTCGCTCCCTTTTTTTTAACCTGGAGGAAGCTGGTCTGGGGCCCAGAGCTTCTGCAGGCAATGGTATCCACCTAGAATCTGAGAATATTGTTTTCTTTCCATTTTTTTTCATTTTGGTCAGTTACTTTTTATTTGTGCTGAGGGATGCTGAAGTTTCCTTTATGTTTGGCTATTGCTGGAGGGAGCGCACGCTGGCCCTGGAGAAACTCTGGAGAAGCGTCGGGCACTTTCTGATAAAGTGATTGCTTGGGTGGCGATGGGGGCCTGCCCGCGCCACCCCCCGTGATGGAAGCGCTCCATGCCTCGCTGAGGTCAGGGTTACGTGGGCATGTCTATTTGTCAAAATGGGTTGCGCTGTGCTCCATAAATGGATGCATTTTCTTGTATGTAAATTAATACCTCCCTAAAGTTGATTTAAAAACACATACGTTTAAATTTAAGTCAGCCTCCCAAGACTGCCTTAAGATACTCTGTACAGAAGATACCTGCACTTACAATAATAAGGATGATGTCCCGCGGGTGTGGCCGAAGTCATGGAGGTTGGCCATCACACAACAACTCTGGAGGAACGTGGAGTCAATGAATAAGTGGATAGATAGGAGACAGAACAAAGGAAGGAATGGGTAAATGAGCAAGTGGGTGAACATCTACCCCATCTGTGATGATGAATCCATTCTACACAGCCCCAACATATGGGGCAGTCCAATCAGGGGTTGTCCTATCTCAGCTTGCATAGCTCCTGTAATGGGGAACTCACTGCCTCATGACATAGCCCTTTCCATTGTCCGAACACTAGGACTATGTGAAACACCTTTCCTCGTATTAAGGTGACCTCCCTGGTGACCCCCCTGCCCTCTGCAGCTCCACAGACACATCTGTTCCCCTACCCAGGGACAACCCAAATGTCCCCTCTCCCAGGCTGCTCTTCTCTGGGGCTTCATGCCAGATGCTTAGCTGCTCTGCCCAAGTTCTACTTGCAGAGCTTACATCAGAGTGGGGCAGCAGGACAAATATACAAAATGAGTAAAGCTATGAAGAAAAAACCAGGGTGAGAATATTGAGGAGACCATGGCAGGGGGGAGGAAACAGGGGAAGCCTCTCGAAGGACTTGACACTTGAGCTGAGTCCTGACGGATGTGAAGGAGCCAGAAGAACCAGAGGAAGGGTATTTCAGGCAGAGGCAAGAGCAAGTGCAAAGGCCCTGAGGTCAGAAAGCAATTGGAGACTGCAAAACGGCCAGCCTGGCTGGAGTGGGATGAGCCGGGGAAGGGCAGATCGTTCAGGGCATTGAGGGTCAGAAGCCTGTTCTGAATTCGATCCTCAAACACTTTTAAGCAAGGGGTGATATGATATGACTTCCATTTTAGTAGACACTCGATAAATGCTAACTGAATTAAAATTAACTGAAGCTCTTTTTGTTCCGATAGTTCAGGACTTCCAAAGTGATAGTTCTGTCTTCAAAGAGACAGAATCATGTCTTGGTCAAGTGAGTGGCCTCCAGAATGAGCCTGACTGGGTTTGAACCTCGGCTCTGCCTCACGCCTGCTGTGTGACTGTGGGCAAGAGAGCTCATCTCTCTGAGCCTCAGTTTCCTTATCTGCAAAACGGAGATAATAAGTGTACCCACCTCACGGGTTTGTTGTGAGGATTAAATGATGCTCTATTTGGGAAGCATTTAAATAGTATCATAAATGCTTTCTGTTTGTTAAATAAAATGAGAAAAGGTGGGGACATGCGGAGCAAGACGATGAATCTGTTTCCAGTCTCTTCCAGCCCTGACTCCTGCGGGGAGAGTCCTGGGTCGGTGGCGTGGGTCTCAAACACCCGCTAACAGGAGAGAGCATCCTCGCAGGTCGGAGGAAGTCAGGAACTGGGTTATGTTTACATCGTTTGTATTGACAGCTACATTCACTCATGTCACGTGATCCCGATTGCTGTTTCATCTGGCTATCTCACGTTTCCTTAAATTTTTAAAAATGTATTTAAGTAAAACAAAAGCAAATAGATTTAACAACTCCAAAACGATGGTCCCTGAAGCTGATACCAAGCCTCCTGTCTCAAGCGGCCCAAACTGTGAAGGAGGCGCCCCATGGGATTTTAAGAAACATGTGTCTAACCTCACCCTGTCCTTGTGCTCCTGGGGAACCCGAGGCCCTACTCTGCGTCCTGCGCTTGGCCGAGGCCCCCAGGGCACCAGTGACAGAGTGGGAGACGCCCTGGGGACTCTGTCTACACTCTGGCCTGGGGTGACGGTTCTGGAAAGGGCTGGTAGACTCCTAAATTTGGGGGTCCCCGGGGTCCTCTCACTCAGATCCAGTTCTATCCACGGGAAAATTCTGGGGCTCCATCTTCAGATGACATCTGGGTTCTGACCTCGCCTCTCTACCCCGGTCCGATCCACCAACATCAGCTGGGGCCCTGGTGACAGCAGCCGCCTCCCCCTCCACCCCTTCCCATCCCTGCTCCACGCAGCAGCCAGAGCCACACCAGCTCCCTCCTCTGCTCAAAGCCTCACATGGCTCCCAGCTCACTTGGGGGAAAAACCAAAGTCCTCACTGCCTATGAGGCCCCTCCAAGCTGACGGTACCCAGCTCCCCCTCCTCTCACTGTCCCAGCCCAGGCCTCGTCCCATCCAGGCTGCCCCCACTGCATGGCCTCCTTGCTGTTTCTGGGACACTCCAAGGAGGCTCCCTCCTCAGGGCTTTTGCACGTGCTGTTCCTTCTGCTTGAAACACACTTCCCTCAGACACGGACAAGGCTTCTTTTCTCTCTGTTTAGGTCAATGTCCGCTCCTCAGAGAGGCCCAACCACCTTAAGGAAATTGCTATTTCCCGTCTCATTCTTCCTCTTCCCCTGCTTTTCCCTCATAGCACTTATCACCACCGAACATTGCATTTTACATTTTATGCATGTTTCATGTGTGTGTTTCTTGCCTGCCCTCCCAAGTGGGCCTCATCAGGACAGGACTTCCCATCTGTTTTGTGCTCTGATGGCCCCAGCACCTGGCACACAGTAGGTATCAATTTGTACAGTGAACGTCCAGGGAGGTGTGTGAAGGGTGGGAGGCAGTCTCTCCCAGCCCTGCCCAGCCCCCTCTGTGGCCCCTTGGTCCCCTCTCCTCCTGCCCTCACCCCCTCAGCCCTCCCGGGCAGGACAGGACAGCTAAGCTCCTCCCTCAGGGGAAAGGCTTCCAGCCCCGGCAGACCCTCCCCCTTCCACCCCTACAAGCTCCACGGGAGCCACACCCTCCCGGAGAGTCCTCAAAAGACAGCGGGCAGGGGGGCCAGACCCATGCTGGGTGTCCCTGGGTGTGCCAGGGACCTGCTCCTGGCTGGCATCCTCATCCTGGGAGAGGCAAGACTGATGAGAGTGGACCGCCCGTGGGGAGTTCCTAAGCTTGTCTCTATTTCACAGACAAGGAAACTGAGGCTCAGAAAGGTGACTTTCTCTCCAGACAGCTGGAGCCACCGTCCCCTCCTCTTCTGTAAAATGAGAATAATAGCTCCTCCCTCCTAAGGTTGTTGGGAGGATTCAACGAGTGAGAAAAAGCCGTTAAGTACTTGGTAGGGTCTGGCACCCAGTAGGTGCTCAAGGAATGTGGGCTCCACTGCTGTGGTTGTGAGATGCGAACTTCCCTCCCAAGGCCCCACAGCCAGTAGGTGGCCAAGCCAAGATTCAAACCCGGGTCTGTCTGAATCTAAAGGGACACAAAATAATAACAGCACTAGTAATGGCAACAACAACGACCACAATAATAGTAACAGCACCACCACCATTTTCCACCCCAGATGGTAGCTCTAAGGGTTAGATAAGCATGAGGGTACCAGGTGGCAGCACCTGCCCCGCACCCACGGCCCGGACCACCGGCGCCCACTCCTCCTGCCCGCTCGCTGCGCCGCAGGGACAGGCTGGCGGCCAGCACAACCTCGCGCGGGGGGCGCCCCTCATCGCGCCGCCCGGGGAGCCCCCCCGGGGCCGCGAGCGCGGCTCGGGCTCTGGAAGGAGCCGCCGGGCCTGGAAGACATTACACGGCTGTCGGCCGGGGGCGTCGCTCGCAGTTCCGGAGGGGGTCCCGGCGGCGGCCGAGCCGGGCGAGGGGACGGCCCGCCACAAAGCGCGCTTTGTTCTGCGCTCCCCCCGGAGCTGGAACCAATGGATTGGCGGCAGCTGAGGTCATCTGTCAGGCAGCGCCGGGGGTCAGGCCCGGGGAAGGGGCCGCGAGGGAGGGCGGTGGGCGGCGGGGTCCGTGTGGGCGGCCCCTGAGCCGGGCTGGGGCAGAGCCTCTGCGGCGGGTCGCGGCTCCGCTTCGGGCCCCCGTTTACCCGTCTGTCCAACACGACGATGATTTCTGCCCTGTCCACCTCTCGGGACCAGGTATCAAGTATGGAAGCGATGGTGATGATGGCGATGCTGATGGTGATGATGATGATGGCCTATCGGTAACGAGCGCTCCCGCCTTCCTGCTCTGGGGAAGTGTGAGCGTCTGAGCGTTGGGACTCTAACCCCAAAGGCTGGGTCGGAGCATGGAAGCAAATGCGGTTTGCGCCACACGGTGCGTGTGTGTGGGAGGCGGCGCGGTGGCCTTGCGGGCAGCCGGCTTCTGGCCCCGGGGCAGTCGGAGCCTCTTCTTGGTCCCCGGCTTCCACCCTGCGTGCCAGACTTGGCCTGTCTTTTGCCACGGCTGACAGGTGGACCCCTTAGAGCTCATCCTCCAGGCCCCTGGTCCAGGATAGAGCAAGTGCTGGACCGTCCATCCCCTCCCTCCTCCACCTCCAGACAGGCTTTATTATTATTTTTTTTTGCTGAAGCAGTTTCACCCTGAGCTAACATCTGTGCCAGTCTTCCTCTATTTTGTATGTGGGACTCCACCACAGTGTGGCTGATGAGTGGTGTGGGTCCACACCCAGAACTGAGCCCAGGCGACGGAAGAGGAGGGTGCCGAACTTAACTACTAGGCCCGCGGCTGGCCCTTCCAGATAGGTATTTTTGTGACTGGAGGCAGATCAGGGTCTGAACACTTTCCTCTAGTCCCATAAAACTAGATCCCACTTATTCATTCATTCACACCCCGTCTGTGTGCGTCTCAGTGCTCCCATCCCTGTGAGACATTTAGGCTTCGAAACACTCCATACGGGGTCCTGTGGGGGGCGAGGTCACCACGTCCAGGGAGCCCTAGAAATTGCCCCAAATATTTGTGTGTGTTTCTGGAGAAAGGGCTCACGGCGGTCTTTGGATTCTCAACCATGTTCACGACCCCAGAAAGATTAAGAAGCACTGGCTGAGTCAGGGTGGGAAAGCAGCTCCCCAAACTCTGCCTGAGGGAAAGGCACATTGAACAGCCACCCCGGAGGGCAATTGGAACCCCCGATGCCCATGAACAGGAGAAAGACTACAAAATGGTTATATTCAGACCCTGGAATGTGCTGCAGCGATGAAAAGAAGGAGCTAGACCTACGTGGAATTATTCATTCCGCAGATATTTATCGAACACTTATCATACATCAGGCACAGTTTTTGGCACTGGGCCGACAGTGATAAACAAGACAGATCAAGTCTTGCCTCAAGACTCATTCTAGTGGGTGAGACAGACATAAACAGACACGGAAGATCATTTCAGAGAGTGTGAGAAATGCCATGAAGAAAATAAAACTCAGTAGGGTGACAGAATGATGGGGGAGGGGGCTGTTTTAGACAGTGTGGTCAGGGAAGGCCCCTCTGACGAAGTGACCTGAATGAGGAGACTCTGGGAGAAGAGGAAAGACACTAATGGGGTTGATGGCCAGGGCACATGCCAGGCAAGAAATGCGATCTGCAAAGTAATGGGAAAAAGAAAAGCATTCTTTACTTCCACACACATACACCGCTACAAAGTTAGAAAAAGGTCTGGAAGGGTATACACCAAATTCATGAAGGTAGTTGCCCCAAGTAGGGAGGGCACAGGGGCAACCAGGACTGGGGCTGCAACTGGACTCTAATATTTTATTTTTTACATATTTAATTATTTAGCATTTTTATATCTTAATGTCTTAAAGGTGAATATACTCCCATATAACTTGTGAAATTAAAAAAGTCTTAAAAACCTGCCTTAGTGAAGGGGGTGGGTTGCAGGGCAGTGAAAGGCCCAAGGGGTCCCTACACACTGCCTCTCATTGCACCCAAGTTCCTGGGGGGCAGTGGTTTGTCTAGGGAGGGGACACACAGTTGGACTGGGGAGCCCAGAAGAGGCATATGGCTCAGCTTAGAGGATCTGGAAGCTTCTTGGAGGAGGTGCTACCTTTGTTGACCCTGGACCATCTGGCCCAGCACCCCCAGTGTAGACTAGACGACAGGCCTGGAGAGGCCGTGACATGTGCAAGGCCACAGAGCAAGAGTGGACAGGATAAGCAGAACCTGAAACTCCAGACTCCCAGCCAGGCCCCTCCTCCCAGACCGCTGCTCTGGGGCTGGAAGTCCAGCCCTGCCCCGCAGGCCGGCGAGCGGCGCCACCTGCTGGCGTCAGCGGGAAACGCAGCTCGCGGGCTCCGCTGAGAGCAGCCGGCAGGTCTCGCCCTTCGAAACCCAGCTCCCAACCCCTTCCGCTGCCTAGCAGGGCCCCCAGCGCTACCTGCTCGCGTCTCATCTGCGAGAACGGAAAGCTCTGTCAGGGAGGGGCGAGCACTCTGTCACCCTAGCCCAGCGGATGCAGCAGGTGATCACTTACGGGAGACGGTGGCACTGCACACACCAGTTTACAAAGCCTGTCCTCGGCTTTCTGACCCTCGCTACAAACCTTGGGGGTAGACAGTCCATTTGACAGCTTGTAAGAAGCCCCCAGGGACGGGTTTGTCCAATGTCACATGATGAATGGCTGCACAAGCCGGTCCCAGAGCACGGATCTCCTGGGACCCAGCCCACCAGGTGTGGAGGGTGTGCCACCACATTCGAAAATAACTGGCGCAGACTAGATCAGGGCTTCTCAGCCTGTGGCCCCTGGACAGCAGCAGCAGCAGCACCTGGGAACTTACTAGAAAAGCCAGTTCTCAGGCTCCACCCCAGACTCACGGAGTCAGCAACTCCGGGGGTGGGGCCCAGCCATCAGAGTTTAAGCAAACCCGTTTGAGAACCTGAACCATTGGTCTAAAAGCAATGACACCCTTCCTTCTATCAAATAAACTTTTATTTGGGAATGATTTTCGATTTACAGAAAAACTGCAAAGATAACACAGGGAGTTCCCATATACTCCGCAGCCAGCCTACCCCAACCTCAGCACTACTCTATGATCATTAACTGAAATCCAGACTTTATTCAGATTTCCAGCTTTTCCACCAATGCTCCTTTTTTCGTTCCAAGACCCAATCCAGGATATCACATTGCATTTGGGACTATACTCCTTTCAAATTCTATTGGTCGCCTCAGTTGTCTCTCCCTGGACACAGAATGGGTGGGAAAGCTGTCGTCTTCCATACTGAGCTGGGACACTGAGACTCGAAAACACAAGTGACCGAGCTCCCCTGGCAGGGCCCACCTCACTCTGCACCCTCGCTCTGCCTCTCCCTTCCCCCCGGACTCTAGGAATTCAGAAGCCCCTTCGGAGTGTCCCACCGGGCCCACCCCTCCCACCAGTGCAGACAATGAGAGATGCTCCTGCTTGAGTGGAGAGAGCCACCGCACGCCCATCACTAACTCTCCTAGACTGGGGGGCCAGGGCAATGGCTGAGAGACCTCAGCCTGGGTGGAGCACAGCCCTGTGTAAAGGAGAGAGAAACGGAGGGGGAAATACTGTTATTTGCCTGTGCAGAATCATGTGTGATAGACGAAAACTGCTACAAATTCGTTGCAGCTTCTCCTGTTAAGAGGTGTAGCCTGTTTCCCCGCCCCTTGAATTGGGGCCGGCCCTACGATTTGCCCTGATGACAAGAATTGCGCAGAAGGGATGCTGTGCCACTTCTGGGCTCAAACGCCAGGGCCTTGCAGCTCCTCCCCTCACTCTCGGAACCCTGAGGCCATCATGTGAATAAGCCCGAGCTGACTCGCTGGACGGGCCACATGAAGGAGAGCGTGTCACCCAGCCAACAGCCCGCCAACGGCCAGACCAGGGAGTAAGGCTATTGGAGGCCACCCAGCTCCAGTGAAGTGAAGCTGACAGCACGCAGCCCCACAATGACCCCAGGCGAGGTCAGCAGAACCATCCAGATGAGCCCAGCCCAAACGGCCAACCCACAGAACTGTGGGCAAGTAAATGACTTGTTTTTCGCTGCTAAGTTTTGGGCTGGTTTGTTACACAGCAAAGCCTGACTAACTAATGCATGATCCCTCATTTCCCTCTTGGCAGTGGCATCCCAATTTTATTTCAGAAGGCTGCGTGCCAGTCCCAGGAGATGGGATGTGACTGGTCTACTCAACTATGACAATTCTGTTCCTGCTGTCTTAGCTTTCCTTGCAGCTAGAGGTGGCAACGGTAGCTGGTTTGGGCCAAGGAAATATGCAGGGAGAGACAGCAGGAAGCAGGCCTCTGAGAAAGGTTTGACTTTATGAGAGAGGTCGACAAGTCCAGCTGGCTTGGCCTTCCTCATCCCCCACTCCTTTCTTCCTTGAAGACAGACATGATTCCTGGAGGTACAGCAGCCATCCTGTGACCATGAGGTAACAAGCCATGAGGGAAAGGCCAAAAGGATAATAGAAATGTGAGCCCTCCTTTACTGAGTTGTTAAATCAACACCATCAGCCACCTGTCTCCAGAATTCATGCTGTGCGGAAACACAACTTCTCTTTGTCTAGCCACTGTAAGCTAGTTTGTCCTTTACTTGCAGCTGAGTGTATTCCATAAAAATAGGATATATGAAGACAAAAATGCAGCAGGATCCTTGTCTTTGGGAATCTGGAGCCAGCAGCATGTGGCTCTCCAAACCCATCTCCTTTCTCGTGTCATCCTCTCAATAATCCCTCAAGGTCGAGGCCATGACCCCATGACCACAGAGGGAACTGAGGCTCCCACACTGTTCGGCTGTGAGTCCAAGAGCTGGCAAACAGGTGCTGAGAGTCAGAGCCTCCCGGAGGCTTGGAGAGAACGCACCCCTCCTGCGCCCGCTGTGTGGCCCGGCCCACCGGAGGCCACCGCGTCTTCTGGGCTCTTGGGAGCGGTGGCAGGTGCCGAGGAGGCTGCTATTGCAAGTCCGGCGTGGAAGCGCCCAGGTACACCCGCAGGTCTGAGAGAGTCGACTGGACAAGCTTGGCTGGGATGGTCTCCCGCTGCAGCTGCTGGTAGGCCGCATAGCGGTGGCAGCCCCCGAAGGAGTAGAAGTAGTCGCCCCCCCGGGCCCCTTTGATCCAGAGGACGTCGATGGGGGGCACGCTGTCCGGGTCCTCCTGGAAAGAAGGGGCACAGGGTGAGCGCGCAGTGAGCAGAGCTGACTTTGCTAACCTCGTTCCCTCCCGCAGGGCGCTCGCCCTGGCCCGCGCTGGCTTGTGAGAGACGCGTTACAGATTCAGGAAGCTTGTGAGCTGGCTGACATCAGCTTGGGACTGTCGCAGTGAGAGTACTGACACCAGGGGAAGAGCCAGCAGAGCAGTGCTTTATCCCCTAGACACCAGCTTGTTAACTATTACCAACACAGCACGTGCATCCTACGTATCTGGCACTGTTCTAGACTCCGGGGTGCGGGACCGCCAGAATGAGGCAGGCACAGCCCCTGCCTTCACAGGGCTTCCGTCTAGAGGGGCCGATGGAATGAAGAAGTGAACGGTAATAAACGCGAGGAAGACAGTCCCACAGGTTGACGCTACAGCGACGGGGTTCCTCAAGGCCTCTCCAGTGTGAGATTGGAGCAGAGGCCTGAGCACAGAGGCCCACGGGGGAGGACGGAGAGGTGGAACACTTTAGAGTAAGAACCTGACTGCCGGGTTCAAATCTCAGCTCTGCTGCCTAACGGCTGTGTGACCTCGGGCCTGAAATCTCTTTGTGTCTCAGCTGTTCCATCTGTCAAATGGGGATGAAGAAAACAGACCCATCTCACAGAGCTGTGGGGTTAAATGAGTTCATATGTGTAAAATGCCTTGACCAATGCTTGGTACGAGGAAAGCGCTCAATAACATACGCTGTGAGGGAAGAGCATTCTAGGCAGAGGAACAGCAAACTCTAAAGGTCTGAGGCCAGAACAACTTCACTGGGTTGGAGGCATGGCAAGGAGGCCAGTATGACCAGAGGGGACTCGCCAGGTTGAGGAGTAGACAAGGTCAGAAAAGTCAGCATGAGCCATGCTCTGCAGGTTTGTTTCTAGGAGCAGTGGGCAGGCCCTGCAGCGTCTTAAACAAGGGAGGGTGACGTGATCTGATGAATATTCTAGAAAGCTGTCATGGGTGAGCAGGCTCAGTGGGGTGGACAAAGCAAGAGAGGGAGGCCAGAGGTGAGCCTCAGCAGAAGATGCTGGCCCAGATGAGGACATGGAGGGGACAAGAGAGGTGGGCAGGTTTGGGACATGTAGGGGGCAATGCCGAGGGGATGGCTGAAGGGGTGAATGCGAGGAGAAGAGAAAGAGGGGAATCCAAGGGGACTTCTGGTTGGGGGCTGGGCAGCGGGTGGAGATGGGTGGTCCTCTTGGTAGGGAAGGCCTGGGGCAGGACGGGTGGGGGCAGCACTCTGGGGAGGCCGCTGAAGTGGGAGCCGCCAAGCAGGCGTCACGCCACTGGCGGGTGGGTTCTCTCCTATTGTGCTGTTTGGATGGATTCATTTGTCCATTCATTCCAGAAAAGATTATGAAGCAGTAAGGCCCAGCAGTTAGGGGCTGGGGCTCTGGAATCCGGCAAACCTGAATTTGAATCTCAGCTCCTCCACAGAGCAGCTGGGGGACCCTGAGCAAGTGGCCTCGCCTCTCTGAGCACTGTTCCTCACCTGTGAAATGGGAACAGATGCTCTATGGGGCTGCTGAGGAGGAGTCAAGGAGCCAATGCAGGTGAGTCACGGACCACAGCATGCCGGGAAGGGAGCACTACAGAGGGGCAGCTGCGCAGGGCGGGCCTTGTGCTGGGCGCTGGGGACATGATGGCAGGTGGGCAGAGCAACAGCCCCCAAAGCTGGCCACACTCTAATGCCTGGAGCACACGGGACTTTGCAGATGGAATTAACTTAAGCATCTTGAGGTGGGGAGATTATCCTGGGTTATCCGGCTGGGTCTAAGGTAATCACCAGGGTCCTTAAAAGCAGAAGAGAAGCAGAACAGGAGGTCTGAGGTTGCTGGCCTTGAAGATGGAGGAGAGAGGCCACGAGCCAAGGAAATGGGTTGGCCTCTAGAAGCCAGAAAGGCAAGGACATGGCTTCTCCTCCAGGGCCTGCAGAGAAGCATGCAGCCCTGCTGACACCTTGGGAGACCCATTTTGGACTTGCGAAGTGTGGAACCGTATGATGATAAATTTGTGTCGTCTTAAGGCACTAAGCTTCTGGTAACTTGTTAGTGGACACAGAAAACTAATACACAAGGTAAGCAAAGAAGAGCCCTGGGTCTTGCCCTCACAGCAGATGGTTCTAGCATGGGAGACAGGCATCGGAGGGGGCCATTAAAATCCGGAGGGAGGGGCCCGCCCGGTGGCCTAGTGGCTCAGTTCAGTGCCCTCTGCTTCAGGGGCCTGGGTTTGCAGGTTTGGATCCCGGGTGTGGACCGACACCCCTCATCAGCCATGCTGTGGCGGTGACCCACATACAAAGGAGAGGAAGACTGGCACAGATGTTAGCTCCCGGTGAATCTTCCTCAGCAAAAACAAACAAAAAAACCCAGCAGGAGCAGAGCTATGCTGGTGGGCATGCAGGTGGCCCTAATCCAGGCCACCAGGGAAGACAATGCTACAAGAAGGAGTTAGAAACAGTAAAGAAGAGATGGGAGAGTTTTCTTGGCAAGGGAAAAGGCCTGTGCAAAGGCCCAGGGGTGGGAGAGGGGACGCAGGGCTAGATCCTCCACAAAAAGCCAGGCCCCAGGCTGGCATTGAGGAAACAGCCAAGATACAGCCAAGTCCCGGCTCTTGTGGAGCTCACATGAGGTGGGAAGACAGACAATAAAACACGAACAAACAAATGACTCAGGTGGAAATAGCTCAGGTCAAGGGCACAGCGAGAGGGGCCAGGGCTCCGTGAGCAAGGGCGGGCAGGGAGGCGGAGCCCTGACCCAGTGAGGGAGCAGGCCCTGTGGCACAAATCCCAGGACAGAAAGACACCTGGGGGCCCTGTAGAGGGGTTTGGTGGGGCCTCTGGGTCTCACATGGTCACCTTCCAAGGGTGTAGGGGAAGGGGGCACGATGCCATGGAGGCCTCCCCTGACACAGCTTCCCCGCTCCCCCAAAGTTCCCGCCAGGATCACAACGACATTCCTGAACACCCACCCTCGTGATGGGGCTCACCCGTCCTCTCCCAGTTCCAGTTCAAACAGGGCCCTCCCAGCACACAGGACATGCCCAGTCCCACTGCCACTGACTGTCCCATTCAGAAGTGACATCACAGCTTATCTCTGGATAGTGTGGTGGCCGTGCAGCTGGGCTCTGGGGCCAGGCTGTGCCCCTTTCTAAGTGTCTGACTTTGGACAAGTTACTTAAATCCTCTTGTGCCTCAGTTTCCTCCTCTGTAAAAGAAGAACAGAAGTGATATCTATCTCATAGGGCTGCCATAAAAAAGCTAAGACACTTACAACAGCTCCTGGGGGGCCGGCCGAGTGGTTAAGTTCCCGCGCTTTGCTTGGGGCGGGGGCGGGGGGGGGGGCGGCCAGGGTTTCACGGTTCGGATCCTGGGCGCCGACATGGCACCGCTCATCAGGCTACGCTGTGGTGGGGTCCCACATGCCACAACTACAATATACAGCTATGTACAGGAGGGCTTTGGAGAGAAGAAGAGGAAGAAGGGAAAAAAGAAGACTGGCAACAGATGTTAGCTCAGATCTATAAAAAAAAAAAAAACCAGCTCCTGGGTCACTCGAAGAGCTATCTTTATGAGTTAGCGATCCGTATTTTAATGATCTCGTCCAATCCCCTCTTTGCTTAAGTGAGGAAACAGAAGCTCAGACAGGCCCAGCCACCGGTCAAGGTCACACAGCAAACGCTGAGCTCCGGAGGAGCCTTCTCCTGGAACCAGTTCCGTCTCGCGGCCAGCGCAACGTCCCTGCCCGGCGCACCACCCCCTCCGGCCGGCCTCCCCGGGGCCTCACCCGGATCGTGTCCACCAGGCTCTGCACCTTGGCCGGGTCCAGCACGGACGGCAGCGGCCGGATGAGCACGCTCAGAGGCACGTTGTGCACCGCGGCGATGCAGCCCGAGTGGATGCTGCCGCCCGGCGCGGGCCCCTCGGGCGCCCCCAGGTCCCCCGCAGCCCTGCCCGACGCTCCGCCCGCTCGCAGCCCCATCGCGCCGCCGCCGCTACCGCGCCGCCGCCCGGCCTTTATCCGCGGCTGGGCCGTACCATCGCGCGGGCGCCGGGGGCCGGCCGGCCGGGGCTGCTGTCCCCGCCCGCAGCGCGCGGGCCGGGCGCGGGCTCGCCTCCCCTCCGCGCGCCGTCCCGAGTGGGAGCGCCCGGGCCGCTGACTCAGGGTGAGTCTGCAGGGCGGGGGCCGCGCCGGTGACTCAGGCCTGCGGGCGGCGGAGGGGGGAGGGGGCGCGGCGGGACCTGCCTGGCCCGGATGAGTCGGCAGAGGCCGCAGTGCTTGGCCGCCGGCGGTCGGAGCCCTCGTGGTATTAGCCCTGGAGGCGTAATCATACCAACAGCAGCGCTCCGCATCCGGTGCTGTGTCAGGCACTTAGCGTGTGTGTTAACTTATTTAAACTGGCAAAGTAGGTGAGATGACTGTTCCCGTTTTACAGACGGGGAAACTGAGGCGCAGCGAGGTGTAAGTGATTTGCCCAAGGTCACCGAGCTGGGAAGTGGCCGACCCAGGGTTAGAGTCCAGGTCGTCTGGCCCTCGAGGGCACCGTGTTCCCCACCGCTGGCTGCCTCGGTTCAGCAAAACTGCCACAAGGAGCCTTCTGGAATCCTGCTGACAGTGTGGGCACCGCCCTAAAGTTCCACGCTGACTGCGTGCTCGCGTCCTCACCAACCGCTGGGAAGCGGATGTGGTTCTTGAACTGCTTGTCCCAGGGAGGGCAGCTGGAATGAAGGTCAGGTCGCCTGAGCCCAGGGCTCGGCCCTCCACCGCCAGCTGCTTACAGCTGTGGACGCCGAGGCTGCAGGGGGCAGCGGCGCCTGCAGACTGCCAGCCCCACCTGGTCCGCTCAGAGCCCTCTGTCCCCTCGGGACCAGGTTCAGCACCCCGTGTCACCTGGGGTCTGGGCCACGTGGGCAGAGGCCCCTGGCTTAATTCTAGGTGTAGATCAGCGTCGATGCCAACATTAGGGCTTCGACACAGATTGGCCTGGCTGTGAGGTCTCAGGCAAGTTGCTTAACCTCTCTGAGGCTCAGCCTTCTCCTCTGTTAAATGGTTGCGGGGAGATTGTGGGGACACTTGGAGAAAAGGGCTGGTGGGGGTCAGAGTGGGGGGTAAATCAGGGCATACATAGTGGTAACCAAGGAAGGTGACTGGTTTTGTCAGGAACACCCATGGTGCTGAAGGAGAGGCCGTGTCAGAGAGCAGCAGGAAAGGCTGCCTGGAGGAGGGGCTTCCACACTGGAAAGTGGCTTGGTCCTGGAGAGGGAGAGGAGAGAAGTGGTGAGGGTTTAGGGTGTAGGCTCCAGAATCACTTGGATGGCATGGATTTGAATCCTGGCTCTCCCAGCTGCATGACAGCGGGATGGGGGTGAACTTCTCCGTGCCTCAGTTTCTTTGGATTGCCAAGGAGAGTAAATGAGGATAATAGGCTAAGTGTTTAGAAAGGTCCCTGGCACATACAGTGCTGAAGAAAAGGTAGACAGCAGGAGCAACTTGAGCAGAAGCAGGAGGCGGGGCGGTCCACACCCATCTGGACACAGGCGTGTCTGGTCCAGTTTCCTCCGCCCCGTGGTTGGCACCTGCCTGGGGAAGGCATATGCACTGCCCAGCCGGAGACACTGGAGAAGGTAGCCCCAGTGTGTGTGGGGACGGCCACACGGCCAGTTACTGATACCTTCTGACCCTCTGCAAACCGGGGTAATGCCGCCCATCACGCGACCGATGTCGTTTCGAGTGTGAATTGAGAGGACGCGCGTGGCAAGTGCCCTGTGAGTTGTGTAACGTCCTAGTGTGCTGTTGGTCATTCGTGTGGCGTTCTTAGTCACTCGAAAACCTTAGGACACTGAGGTGGTGATGAATTGGACCTGAACCTTTCTTTCTGCTGTTCCAAAATATGACCCCTGGGTGCACCTAAATTGTCCTTTGTTTCAGGAAGTAGAGCTGACGCCCCAGAATTATTGAGAATTAGAGTTTCATCAAGGGGGAAGCTTCCCCTTCTAGAGCCACTTCCTCATTCCAGGAAGTAAGAGGAAGCAGGAGAACAGGTTCTGGAATGGGAGAATAGGTATTTGACCTGAATCGCTCATCCAGGTTTGCCTAGGGAGGCCCCCACTCCTGATATCAAATCTGTGTTTTAAAATACCTGTGGTTCAACTTAGCTTAAACACTAAGAATATTTGTTTTTTCACATAATAAGATGTATGGAGGTAGGTATACCCACGCTTGGCAAAGAGGCAGTTGAATTATGTCGTCAAAGACGCACGTTCTTTCCATCTTTCTGTATCATCATCTTCCGTGTTCTGGTTTTTATCCTCAGGCTTGCCCCTCGTGGTGCAAGATGGCTACTGTAGCTCCAAGCATCACATCACTATACAATAACTTTCGAAGGTGGAAGTTAGGACATCTGTTTGTTTCTCTCTTTTTTTTTTTCCTGCTTGAGGAAGATAAGCCATGAGCTAACATCTGTGCCAGTCTTCCTACACTTTATATGTGTGTCACTGCCTCAGCAGGACTGATGTGTGTTCTAGGTCCGCGCCTGGGATCTGAACCCACAAACCCAGGCCACCAAAGCAGAATGTGCTGACCTTACCCACTATGCCACGGGGCCAGCCCCTGTGCCTCTTTTTAAAAGTGAAGAAACCTTTACTAACCATCCCCTCCCCGTTTCCCAGGAGCCTTTTCCTCCCATCTCATTGGCAAGAATTTTATCAGGTGTCCATTCCTGAACCGGTCCCTGGGAAGGGAGTGGGATGGCCGTGATTGGTGTAGCTTAACTGACACTCAGCTCTGGGCTCAGGAGGGTTTATCCTCCCCTGAAGTTCATGGCCCTGATCCCTGAAGAGAACTGGCGAGGCCTGGGAGCTGTGACCCAGTTTTCCTGTGGGGATCCTCCCTCCCCCACTCTCAGGACGTGTGGTCGGTGGGGCGGACCCCATAGTGGGGGGGCCAGGGGGAAGGGGAGCCGGCCGAGCCAACTGTTGCATCATATTGGCCCATCTGCCCCTTGACCAAGGAGACCGAGACTCAAGTCTCTTGGGAGTAAGAGCCGTGCCTTCCACTGGGGCTAACGTAAGCCTGGAACTGGAAGCTGGAGAAGTTCTGGGAGATACACAACTTCTTTTTGTTTAAGTCTGGATTCTTCCAGAAGTGGACCCTGAGACAAGGACTCATGTGCAGGTGGTTGGTCTGGGAGATGTTCTCGTTACCGTTGCTGTAAGACAAACCACTGCAAAATTCAGTCGCATAAAACCGCCATTTTATTATCCTCCCAGGTCCTGTGGCTGAGCAATTCAGACAGGGCACAGTGGGGACCGCTTGTCTCTGTTCTACAGTGTTTGGGTCATCAGCCGGGAGGCGACTCAACGGCTGGGGCTGGAATCATCGAGAGGTGATGTCACTTCCACCTGTGTCGGATGACACTGCCCGTCAGCCAGAGCCCCTCCATGTGGCCTGGGCTTCCTTGTAGCATGGCAGCCGGCTTCCGAGAGCGAGCGTCCCAAGAGAACCTGGCGGAAGCTTCATGGCCTTTTCCAGTCTGGTCTTGGGGGTCATACAGCATCATTTCTGCAGTGTTCTGTCTGCAGGAGCTGTCACAACACCCTCCCCACCAAGGGAAGGGACAGAGGCTCCATCTCACGATGGGAGGAGGAGCGTGGTTCTAAAAGAGCTTGTCCCCACCGGGGAGATACCATTGTGACCATCTTTGGAAGACACCTCTGCAGTAGGAGGTGACCCCAGGAAGTTCTGGGGAATGGAGAAATGCTGATAAAGGGTACACTGCTGAGTCGGTTGACCTGGTGGACAACCGAGGCTCACTCCTGCTGGGGACTCAAGAAGCCATACAGTTCTGATGCGTGAGACCCCATGCATCAGAGTCATGCATCAGAGTTCTCCCTCTAAGGGATGGGGGCTGCATATTTATTCCCTAGTTGAGGGCAGCCTGAGGATGTTAAATCGCTGCCCTTTCTGGGCTGCTCTGGACTCGGACCGAGCGAGCCTCTGAGCACTCGCTGATGACGCTGCCTCCCTGTGGTGACCCCAGAGGGGGCCCAAGGGAATAAGGGGCAAGACGTCAATAAATGCCTTTTCTGTCCAAACCAGCCGGCGTCCGTGTTTGTTGTTCGCAGCTGAAGGCCTTCACCGCCTGCTCTCCCCATCCTGCTCCCCGGGCTCCCTGCTCCTCCCCTTCTCTTTCATTTTTGGCAAAGAATCTGGTGCATCAGGCATTCGAGAATGCGGAGGAGTTTCCTGGCTGCTTGGGGAGACGAAAGGATTACTGTGCCACAGAGGGAACATAAATCTCATCTTCCCTGCCCCTGAAGGCTCTTGTCCCTTTCTACAACTGGCTTGCAGCATTCTGCCATGTTGCCCGGTCCCATTCTCCCTTTGAGTTTTCTCGTCCATCTCCTCTTTCTCCCCTTTACTAATCCTCAAGTTCCTGTTCTTATTTTAGGTAGAAAGTTTGCCTCTTTCTTCTGCAGCTTCTGAACACCTCCTTGGGGTCTTGAGGCAGCTTTGCACTTAAACTGCTTCTCCTCTTAGTCTCAAGATGGCTGCCAGTGCCAACTGGGGTAACCTCCTTTGTGTATGTCCTAGTCAGCTCAGGCGGCTGTAACAAAATGCTGGTGACAGGGTGACTTAAACCACGAGCGTTTATTTCTCTCAGTTCTGCAGGCTGAAAGTCCCAGATCAAGGCACCGGCAGATTCCAAATCTGGTGACAGCCCACTTCCTGGTTCATAGATGGCCATCTTCTCGCTGTGTCCTCACATGGTGAAAGGGGTGAAGAGAGCTCTCTGGGGTCTCTTTTTATAAGGGCACTAATCATGTTCACGAGGGCTCCACCCTCATGACCTACTTACCTCCCCAATGCCCCACCTGCTAACACCAGCACACTGAGGATTAGGTTCCAACGTACCAACTTTAGGGGGACACGAACATTCAGTCCATAGCAGTTCACATCCTGGAGAAGAGAGAGAAAACTTCTCCCCCAGTGATGATGGATTTAAAGCCATGATTGGGCTGGCTTGAGTCACGTGACTACCCGGGATTAATAACATTCTCCAGGGACATGTGTGTGTGCTGAGCGGCTTAAGCCTGGGTGCTGAGACCTGTCACCCCCTCTGGTGACTGTGATTGACTTAGAGGAGACCAATCGACCACACCCCTGGGCTCTGCCTCCTCTGAGCCACCTGGATGGGTTAAGTGATGGGTGGATGTCTGAACGAATGTGAGGTTTGTTGATGAGGAAAGGGTGGAGCGAAGGGCTGGGTGGCAGTGTCACGTCCCCTTGGGCCAGCTTTGATTTCAGCCGAAGCTGTGGTGGCAAGTCCTGTGCGCGCTGGGACTCACCTAGCACGGCCAGCTTCCCAGCCCAAGCTGCCTGTGTCTTCGACATCTCGCATGCCTGCCGGACTCTGCCCACTCGCCGGTACATCCCCGAGGTGTTGGGGGGTTTGCCAGTGGGGACAGGAGCTGGAGAGTAAAAGCCCGTCTTCCGTCATCAGAGGTGGACACTTGCGAGAGGTATTCCAGACCGTTTGGACCTTTCTGGACCCTTCTCAGAGACCAGCAGTCCCAGCCCCATTGCTGCAGCTGCGACCTCACTAACACCCTCTGTCCCATTCTCGCCCCCTCACTCCCGCTTCCTGGGAGCACCTCCCAAATAGCCCACCGCACTTAAGTCTCCGCCTTTGCTATCGGGTACAAAACCAAGGCAGAGGGGCACTTCATGGGTCATCCTCCCTAGTTCTGCACCTTGTCTGGGTTAAAATTACACTCATCTTATTAAATGTGTGACTTTGGGCCAGTCACCTGTCTGTGTCTCAGTTTCCTAACCTGCAAAATGGCCATAACAGTGGCATCAATTGGTAGGGTTGTTGGAAGAATGACAAGAGTCGATGTAGGTAAAGTCCTTAGGACAGTCCCAACACACTGTAGGTGCTCAATAAATGTGAGCCGTTCGATTACATTTCAAATGAACAATAGATCTCGAAGGTCTCTCCATGTTTGCACTTCCAGACTAGTCTTGATGTGTTAGCCAGGATTCCTGTGTGCAATGGAGAAAGCCACCAGGAATTAGCTTAATGAAAATGAGACCTCTTGCTACTCCCTTGACTGTGGGCTGAAGCTGGGCTGCAGGGAAAAGTGAGCTCAGAGGCTTTTTTCTCCGTCTCTCACTTGGCAGAGAGATCACCTCCACGTGACAGGAACGTGGCTGTCAACAGGGATTATGTTTGGCTTTTAGTAAGAGAGGCTGACAAAAGAGGTTTAAAATACTCTAAAGTGTTTCCTCTCATGAAGAAGAATCTGGAAGTAGGAAGTCGGGGGCTGGGGTGGTGACTCCGTGGTCACTAGGGGCACAGGCCCTTTCTCTCTGTCACCTCCATCATTTTAGAGTAAGGTTTTCCTTCTCAGGGTCACCTCCTGGTTCAAGATGGCTGCTGAAGTGCCAGCCTGGAAGAGGGGGCAGAAATGGAAAGGCAAAAGGACAGGACCCCCTCCTTTTTAGGGTGCTGTCTCAGGAGTTACATATAACACTTTCCCTCGCATATCCTTGACCAGAACTTGGTCACACGACCACCCCTGGCTGCAAGGGCAGCTGGGATATGTAGTCTTCAATGAGGCAGTGTGCTTGGCTGAAGGTGGAGTTCTCTTACTGTGGAAGGAGGGAATGGAGGCTGCTAAGTAAGCCGCAGCGCTCAAGTTACAGGTCTTATGACTCAGAGAAAGGGAGAGGAAATTTCCAACTTCTAGTCAGATGCCCACATCTGAACCCATCAGCTATGGCCCTGAGGGACAGAGATGTTTTTAAGGCATATTATGAGTTAAATGTATGTAGTTCATTAAAAAAACACTTACTGGTCATCTGCTTTTGGCTAGGCACTGTACTAGACCTAGAGGATGAGCAAAAAGACACTTCAGTCTCTGTCTCATGAAGCTTATAGTCTAATGGGGGAGACAGACAATGATGAAATAATCACACTGATTGAAGGAAAAGCGTACATTGATGGTAAGTGCTGCATGAACAGCATGTGGCCCCTGAGGAAGGAAGTGACCACCTAGCTGGGAGATGAAGGATGAAAAGGCAATAACTAGTGAAGCGTAGTGGTGATGGCAGTGCAGATGGAGTATGTTACTGGTGGTGAGAACAGCTTATGCAAAGGCCCTGTGGCAGGAGGGAACAAAATTGCTGAAGAGAGGTGGCTGGAACTCAAAGAGGGAAGAGGAACATGGTTGAAGTTTCAGCTGGAGTGATGGAAAGAGCCAGACAAAGTAGGGCTTTGAAAGTCACCCTAAGCAGGTTCTGCTTTTCCCACACACACAGTGGGAAGTCACTGGAATGTTTTAAGCAGAGAAGGGGAATGGAGTGATGTGATCAGATCTGCATTTTTGAAAAGATCCCTGTGGCTGCTGTGGAGAGAGGAAGGGAGGTGGTGGAGGCAGAGTGGATCCAGGGAAACCAGTGAGAAGGGGGTCCGGTTGTCCAGGTAGGAGATGACTGTAGCTATGGACTAGGGTGGAGACTGAGAAGATGGAGAGGAAACATCGACAGAACCTGGTGATGGATTGGGTGGTAGGGTCGAGGAGACAGGTAGCGGACATGACGTCTGGGTTTGACGCCTACAGGACTGGCTGGGTGCTGGTGCCTCTCATGGAAGTGAGAAACCCTGGGGGAGAACCACATCTCGGCTTCAGACTTAGGCTGGTCTATGGTGCTTTGGGGATATCCAAGTGGAGGGCGCCTGCAGGCAGGGGTGGATTTGCAGCTCAGAGAGGAGGTCGGAATGGAAACTGTAAATTTGCAAGTCATCTGCATGTGGGTGGAAACTGAAGCCAGGGGCGTAATGAGACTGCTTCATGAGAGCATGCCGTGAGAAGAGGAGTCAGGGGGAGAACCTTTAGGGACACAAACGTACAAGAAGGAACAGGAAGTGGCTTCCTTCCTGGGGTGCAGGAAGATGAGACTAGCTTGGTGGAGCAGCCAGACAGTAAGAGGAGACCAGAAAGTCGCATCGCGGAGGTCTTCCTCTGAGAGACTTATGGAAAGCAGACTGGATCCACGTGCCAGTTGAGGTGCTCTGGGCTGCAGGGAACAGAGACCCATTCAGCTGACTCAGACAATAAAGCTACTCACGTCACATACTGCAAAGTCCAGAGGCAGCATATGCTGCGGGCTTCAAGGTGTTTTTTCAGTGGCTCCCTGATCTCATCAGGAACGTGGGCTTTTCCCTTCCCTCCGCTCCGCCGCCCAGGGTGTGGGCTTCATGCTAAGGCTGGCTCCCTCCATGGTCACAAGATGACCTGCTCCCTTGTTCATGTTTGGGGGGAAGAGAGACCTTGCTTCCTGTCTCTTAAAAAAGGAAGCAGCAAAGTTTTGAATAAGCTTCCAGCAAAACTCCCCTCAAGTTTCATGGCCAGAATTGAGGCATATACCCATTTCTCAGCCCATGGGGGATGAGATTACTCTTTGACCAGTCAAGACCACCCCCTACGCTGATGTTCAGTCCCCAGATTGCATGGCTGCCAATCAAGGAAGGAGGAATGGGTGGATGATAGACCACTACAGCTGAGCCGGATAGTCACCGGGCACCCAGTATCCACTCCCATCTCCCGCTAGGGTGCATTCTGTATTGCATTTGGAGAGTTAAAAACTGCATTTCTCAGACTTCCTTGCAGCAAGGTTACTGACAGTGGTGTGGGTTCTGCTGGTTGGATGCACTTCTGCTGAATTCGGATGGCAGAAGTGGGTAGGGGCCATTTTCTTATTACCTCGTCACTTTCTACTGGCAAGATGGTCCTGGAGGCACTAAGTTTTTCCGTAACAGCGTTCCATCATCGAGCCACCAGCATAGCGGGAGATGGGAGATGGAGGTAGTGGCAGGGCCCTCCTGGTCCCTGAGTCGCACCTATAGTGCTGTATTCTTGAACTCAGTGGTTCCATGAGCCTCCTGCCTCCCCCGCTCTGGTTGTGGAGGAGCCAGCAACTTAGCTGGTGGGCCAGTTCTGTGAGGATGTTCTGGGGGTCCAGCTGAGGGCTCGCCCCTGAAGTCCTTCTATCAGTTTTGTCAGCAGCCAATTCCCTGTATTAAATTACTTCGTGATGCAAAGGAATTTAATACAGGGAATTAGATGTTTATAAAATGCAGATCTGGAGTGGGTTCTGTTGCCTGGACCTGAAACAAACGTCATCGATGCAACAGCCAGTCAGGAGCATGTGCAGCCACCGAGGACTGGGTGTGGATGGCTAGAGAAGGCATCTGGTGCCTGGGCCCCAAACCCCGATGGAGACTTTGTGATTGTTCCCACACTGCTGTCATCGCTGGAGACACCGAGCACATCGCTCAGGACGCAGCCTCCCGTCCGGAGGTGTGTAGAGGGAAAGGCAGAGGCACTAGGGTGAGTCTGAAAGTTGAGTGCATTGCCTAAAAAAGGAGGAAACCAAACCAGAAAGGTGGCCCCAGGGGTGATGGGGCTCCAGCCTGGAGCCCCCACCCCCCAGCCCGGCATCCAGCCCTCAAAGCACATGGCCCCACCTCTCGGGGAGTCTGTGTTGGGGGTTGGAGTTAAGTGGCATGGGGTTGGTGGTCCCCAGTGAGGTTTCTAGTAAGGTAAGGGCAGCTTTGTATCTTGAAAGATCACCAAGGCAGCTGGCAAGGAGGATGGACTGGTTATCCAACATCGTCCTGGACACTTTTGGCCACAGGGAGCTCACAAGCTCTAGGGGCAGCTCACTGTTTTCAGACAGTTTTGCCTGCTGAGCCAAAGCCAACCTTTTTGCATGCACACACTTGCTGCATGAATGACCAATAGGGCCGGGCAGACTCCCCCAGAACAGCAGGAGATGAAGTGGAGAAGAATACAGGAGTTGTAAACTGGCTGCCACGGGACAAATCTGGTCCACAGTTGTATTTGTTTGGCTGGTGTAGTTAATTTGAATCTCAGTTCTTTAAGGTGAGACATCTCTTTTCTGTTACACAGGCTCCACCATTCCCTAATGTCTTAAGGTAACCTGTTTTACTCTCTTATGTTTTTAATCTGGTTCTTGAACTCTTTGGGTTTGTGACCCCAGTGTTTGAGGAATAGTTAGGATTGAGGATGCCTGGGACCATGTCCATGTCAAGGGACCCCTGGAGCTGTGCGACCCCTTGTGGCTACAGGGAGGGAAATAGAGTAGAAAAAATCGGCTGCCTCAGACGCCCTCCTCTCCCCCTACCCCCCTAGTCCCCACCACAAGGTCCAGAGGCGCTGTTGAGTGGCCAAAGTCCCTTTAATATCCCTGAATTGCGTTACAAGTAATACTGCTGGAGGTGAGGAAGGGCAGGGGATGGGGGGAGAGGGAGGAGGGGAGCGCCAAGCGCTCGTACAAAATATGGCCAAAGGCTTAGCATGCATGGAAAATTATTGCTGTCGGAAATTCCTATTTACAGGGTCAACCCCCTCCGTAATTGCTTCTGCGACCCCTCTGCCTCCCCCATCCCTGCCGCCTCCCGTCCCTGGTGGGCCTGGAGCTGAGAAGCCCTAGGGAAGTTCCCCTGCGCCAGAGGCCCCTCCAGTCTCCACCCTCCTTTGTGGCTTGGAGGAGCGGGGGAGGGTCGGAGAATCCGGGACCCCTGCCCCGAGCTGGGCCCCTAGCGACGGGGCAGAGGCGTGTGCTTAAAGCAGAGGGAACCAGGGCCGGTGAGCGCGGAGGGGTGTGCTTCGGTCCTCGCCCGGGCATGCAAAAGCGCGGCGGGGGAGGTAGTGGCGGCCAACGGGGGTGCCTGGCAGCCCCGGCCCCTCTGCCCGGGAGAGTTGCATAGACGTGGCCGGGAGGGACCGCTCCTCCCGGGGAGCGGAGCGGGCCGGAGGCCCCAGCGGGGTCCGGGGCTCAATCGGTCCCTGGAAGCTGGGGTCCCTCGAGAAGAGGAATAAATCGGAAACAAATCGAGGAGGCGCCTCTCTCCGGTCTCCCTGGAGTGGGAGTGGAAGGCTCTGGAGACGGGGACCTGCCCCACGCCTGGACCTCCTCACGCCCCCATCCCGCCGTCGAGGGTCAGCAAGCTACCCCTCCCGTTCCGGTGCCCCCTTCCCCAGCGAGCTCAGGCTCTGAGGAGGGTGGGGCTTCTCCCTCACTCCAGGCCGGGTGTGTGTGGGGGGAACAGCCCTCGATGGCCTTTGCTGTCCCTCTCCTTGCCTGGCTCCCTGACCTCCCAGTCCAGCTGGGGAAGCCAAACTGTCCCTGGGTGAGGCCAAGAGATTAAATAGAATAATAAATAGATAAATAAATAAATACACAAATAAATAACTGGAGAGGCCCAGCCGGACGGGGGAAAGGGCATTTGTGAGGTGCCCCAGACCTCCCCCCAACAAACAAGGAGGGTACCTGTAGTCCTGGGGGTGGGGGAAAGTGCTCACAATCTGGGGAGAGGGCAGCTCAAGGCTGGCAGCCGAGGGAGGGGCTGTCCTGGGGTGAGACAGGGGCTACATGCGGGGGCAGGGCCTGATGGACCCCTCCAGTCTGCCCCAGGCCGGGTGAACTCAGAGGGGTGAGAGCTGCTCCAGGGATGAGCGCGAGGGGGTCTGGAGAGAGTAAGAGGTGGGAGTGAGAAGGCCCCCAGGACTGACAATGTGTGTGAGCGTGGGGATGGTGGTGGCCGCGGTGTGTGAATGGCTGGACCCTGGAGGGGATCAGGAACAGACTGGGACTCCAAGAGGGGTGAGGAGTAGATCCCTGGATGGGCACGCGCACAGGGAGACTGGACTGGGTCTTGGAGGTCTGGGGTTGGAGTGGGGTCCGGGGGCCGCAGGGTCTGCGTCCTGCTGGGAATGGGGAAACCAAGGCAGGTGTGAGAGGCAAGGATAGGTTTGGGCCTTAGATTGGGGGCTCCGAGAGAGGAATGGTCAGAGAGCGTCAAAAAGGTCTGAAAGTTACAAGGGGAGAGGTACAGGGTCTGGGTGGGCGAAGATTCCAGCTCTGAGGCCTGGGAGAGGTGCGGACCTGGTGCCTGAGTTGGGAGCCTTGGGGGCATGGCCAGGGGGTCAAGGTCCGAGTCTCGGTAGCCGGAAAGGACGAGGGTGGGGCTACACTGAGGAAGACAGTGCCAGAAGGGAGTGACGGGTTTGGGGGCTGGAGAGAAAAGTTCCTGGTTGGGAGGCTGGGGGGGGGTCCCCACGAGGGGCGTGGGAGGGAAACGCAGCTGGAGGGTGGAGAGGGCGCAGAGGGCGCGCGTGGGGGGCCCGGGGGGCGGCAGGGGCTCAGCTGGCGGGCCCGGCGGGAGGCGGCGGGGGCGGCTCGGCGCCCTTGACGCACGCGGCCTCGCAGTGCTTGTGGAGGTAGGACTTGAGCGCGAAGCTCTTGTCGCACTGGCGGCAGCGGTAGTGCTTGAAGGCCGAGTGCGTCTGCATGTGCGCGCGCAGGTTGGAGCGGTCGGCGAAGGCCTTGCCGCAGTGCGCGCAGCCGAACGGCTTCTCGCCCGTGTGCGAGCGCATGTGGCCCTGCAGCAGCCAGGGCCGCGAGAAGGCCTTGCCGCACACGCCGCACTTGTGGCGCAGGTTGTGCGTGAGCACGTGCATGGCGAGCGCGGGCATGGACACGTACGCCTTGCCGCACGTGGGGCACTTGCGCGCCAGCTGGCTGTCCAGGCTGCGGTGCGTCTGCTTGTGGCGGCTCAGGTTCGACGACGTGGCGTACGTTTTGCCGCACTCGGCGCACGCGTGCCGGTGCCCGCCCCCCGCCGGCGCCCCCGCGCGCCCCGCGCGCCCCCCGCCGCCGGCATCCCCCGCGCCCCCCGCGTCCCCGCCGCGCCGCCGCCGCGAGCGGCCGTCCGAGATGAAGAAGGCGTCCATGGAGTAGCTGTCGGTCACGGCCGCCTCCCCGCGGAAGTAGCGCGCCGACAGGCTGGACTGCGGGCTTTCGGGGTCGCTGTACTCCTCGGGCGCCGCCGGCGGGTACGCGGGCTCGGCCGGCGCGAGCTCCAGGCCCGGCTTCTGGTCCGCATCGTAGCTGCTGGGGGGCAGGCAGTGCGGGGCATAACCTGGAGGGGCGAGAGGGGAGCAGGCAGGAAGGTGAGGCCCCGGGTCACCCGCGCGCCCCCCAGCTCGGCCGCCCCGCGGGCGCTCTTGGAAGAGGATGGTTGCTTGTAAGACATTGGTCGCTGTCGTGCGCCTCTGCTCTTGGCGTCAGGCTGCCTGGGTCAGATCCCTCCTCCGTGGACCACAGTGAAAATACCGCCCACCCCATCCTCGTGGAGCGCGGGGCCCTGTGTGCTGGCTTTGTGTTCTCTTAAGTGCTCACAGACACGCAGGGGAGGTCTTATTATTACAGCCGCTTTACAGATAGAGAAACTGAGGCGTATAGTCTAAGCTCACAGCTTGTAAGTGATGGAGCCAGATTCAAGCCTTTGCAGGCTGACGCCGAAGCCCATGCTGTCTTTATTCCAACGACATCCTGCCATTCCAATGCTATAACTTCTCTGAACCTCGGTTTCCTCATCCACAAAATGGAGCTTATAATTGGACACTCCTTCCCAGGGTCTTTGGAAGGACTGAGTGAAGTGATGGAAAGAACCATGTATTAAGCGCTTACCGTGTGCCAGTAAGCACTTGATGCTTCACGCATGTTAGCTCATTTAACCATCACAGACCCCGCCGAGTAGGTACTATTATAATCCCCATTTTACATATAAGGAAATTGAGAAAGAGAGAGGGAGCGCACAGTAATTGCTGTATAAATGTTAGCTATTATAATTATGCTTTTTACTTGCTCGAAAAAGTGACTTCACTGAAGATTATTTAATTGTCTGCCTCCCCCACCAGACTGTGAGCTTCCCGGGGCTGGATCCGTGTGCCCAGCATGTGCCAGGCTCTGGAGAGGGGTACGGTGAATAGATGGTGCCTAAATGGATCTCATGCTGTTAGACCCACCTCGCAGGGCGGCTGGAGGGTTTCAGAGGTCAAGGGTGTGGCGTGGAATAGGTGTTCCAGGAGAGGGACCTCCTTGTCCTTGCTCCCAGGCCTGCCTTGCTCCCTGCTCCACTGGAAGCCTTCTGGAGTGCCCCCTGTGAGGACTCCCCTCCCCGCGCTGCTCCCTTCCCTCTAGAGTTGGACCAGAAATCCTGTCCATCTTGGGTTTGCGTGATTGGTGGGTGGGCTGGCTGTGGCTCTCCTGGGGGATTCCACAGGGGCTCCCCGGGGGCAGGGGCCACCGGATTTGTCTGTGTCTCCCAGTGCCTCGCATGGCCCTAGCACCCTCCTGAGAACCCTGGAGCCTGGGCCCCCTGGAGAGTTCCTGGCAGACATGCACAAACGTATCAACCCGGCACTAAACTAACAAGTGTTTCCATCGCCCTTTGATTCTGGAGGACAGTGGAGGTTAGGGCTCTTTCCGAGGTTTCACAGTGGGGGAGTGGCACAGGGGGCGTTTGGTCCTCTCCTTCGGACCCCTGAGATCTGTGTCGCCCCCCCCCCCCACCCCAGCCTCCCCTACTCAAGTGAGCGGATGGCAGAGGGTTTTTGTAAGCAGGGAGCCAGATTCCGAGCCTGCCTTCCTTCAAACGGCCTGCCTGATTGGGCCTCCGTGCCTCGGCCTCTCTTCTGGCATTTGGGATGGTCACAGGGGGAAGTCTGTGCAAACTGTCCCCCAACCCTGAAGGCCAGGGTGTGCCCTTATTTTTCCCTCTCTCCCTTCAGCTGCCTGCACATGCAGTGATGGGGGCTTGTGGGGGTGCGTGACTCAGCAGGGAGGCACTCTGTGGTCGGATGCAGAGGGCAGTGGCCCTGTCAGTTCTGAAATGGGTGGGGCACTTGCCCAGCCTCTCAGCACCCCGCTCCTCCCTGCTATCTGCCTTTGGTCTGGAGCTTCCCCTACCTCCCATTCCAGGATCAGTCCTGGTACTCAGGCCCCAAAAAGTTCGGGGAGTATTGTTTGAAACTGAGTTAAATACCCATTGGCTACTCCCAGACCCCCTCTTTCTCCTTCTGTCTTTCTTCCCATCGTGATTACTGATGATGATGGCAGCTAATATTTATTGAGCGCTTACTATGTGCCCAGCTCTGTGCTGAGAGCTTCACTCCCATCACCTCACTGGATCATCACAAAAATCCTTGAATTACAGATAAGGAGGCCGAGGTGTAGAATGGTGGTGGTACTTGCTCAAGGGGTGGAGCGAGGGTTGGAAGCCACTGCAGTGCTCCCCCCATTTTCTACTCACTGAGGGTCCCTGAGGAAGGGGCGGTGGCTGGGCTGTTCACCTCCCATCTCTAGGCCCCCAGCTAGTGGGCACTCAATAAGTATTTGTGAAATGGGTAATAAAGATTTGCCAGGCCAGCCTCACCCCCTAGCCCAGCAGGGTCTGCTACAGGCCATTCTCTCTGCTTGTCCCTGGTCTTGGGACAACTTGATTCCCCAACACAGACTGTAGCCGGGTGACCTTGAGCAGGTCATGCATCTTTCTGCACCTCAGCTCCTTTCTCTAGATATGAGGATAGTAAAGAATCCATTTGGAGGGGGTCACCGATCATGTGACCAGGCCCTGGCATGTTCTGTCATTAGAAGAATGGCATATCGTTTAAGAACGCAACTTGAGTGCCACACAGCCTAGACTGAGTTCCGCTTTACTATTCCCAGCTGTGTGATCTTGGACAAACTTCTTGACCTCTCTGTGCTTCTGTTTCCCCAGCTGTAAATGGGGAATCATAAAAGCACATAACACATACAGTTGCAGTGAGGAGCCCATGAGTAAACAAATGTAAGTGAAAAGTGGCCAGATAATAACGAACACTCCTGGGGCACTTGTGTGTCAGACATGATTTAAAGGCCTCACACACAAATGCATTCCAGCCTTATGACTCTTAAGGTTGGTACCGTCTTACAGATGAGGAAACCGAGGCACAAGGTAGTTAAGTAACAAGCCCAGGGTCGCACAGCTAGTAACTTAGAGCCAGAATTCTCACCCAGGGCCTGGCACATTGTAAACCCACAGTACACGTTGGCTGTTATTACTAAGAATAACAATCTCCCCAGGTGAGTTTGTGTGCTGCGGTTTTCTCGGCGTCAGCCCAGACTCCTCTTGCTGCTCCTCTCTGGGCCTCTGTTTACTCCCCCAGCGTGTGTGATTTCTACCTCCTCTCCTGGGCGGCTCCATGAACCAGGTGGTCCTCACCCCAACTGGGCTCCCTGCCCCTGGCGCCCTCTGGTGGCGGCCTGCGGCACTCCAGCACCTACTCCAGTCCCTGCGGGGGCTCTTGACACAGAAATAGGGGCGCCTCAAACAAAGGCTGCTCTCTGCATAGGGAGGGATGCGGAATTGCCTTGGGGGCTGGAATCGTGGGGCCAGGCCTGGTGCAGCTGTGGAGTTTGGCGTGCACTGCCGGCGGGGGATCAGATTAGCAGGAGGTGGTTCTAACTTCCTTTGTGACCTTGGCCGGTTGCTTAACCTCTGGTCCAGGTCTGTCCAGGAAGAAGGTCGGCTGCATACTCTAAAGACCCTTTCTGCCCCGTGGCTGAATAGATGTCTCAGTGATGCCCATTGTCCTGTCCCCGCCCCACAGCCCCCATCACCTCCACCTTGTTCTCCACGACCTCTCCCTAGCTGGGTGACCTTGGGCAAGTTGTTTAACCTTGTGGTGCCACATTTGTGTAAGGGAGCTCATAATAGGACTGAATGAATCATTGCCTGTAAAGTGTACAATTCCTGGCACGCAGCAGCCTCTCAAGCTGTCGTTATTATTGCCATTACTATTATCCCTGCATTTCCTGGTGATAGCCTTCTAATCTGCCAGAGTGAGAGACACACATGGGGGTCCCAGGTTGCCCAAGGTGACCTTGGGTAAACCACCCCACCTCTCTGGGCCTCAACCCTGGAGGCTCCTTTAGGACACCATAGGCCATGCTCTTCTAAGTTTGTGTGTCAAAACCAGATGGATTTGGAGTGCCTTCCTCTGCCCCACAGGTGACTGTGGAAGGCTGAGCTGCCTGTCCCCCAGCTGACAGGGGGAGACAGGGCTCTCTTGCTTAGATCTCGAAAGAGGCAGGGAGGGACCCAGGGAGAAGAGCCAGGTCTCTTCTCCTGGCCCTTTTACTCATACCCTAGCTGTGTGACCTTCGGCAAGTCACACAGCCTCTCTGGACTCAAATCCCACATTTGAGGGCAAGGGACCAGAGCCACTCCTGCCACGTGAGGCTATGGGGAAGGCTCAGAAACAGTTTGGAGATGTGTAGATGTCATGCACGTGTCACCTGAGAATGACTTGGTTTTCCCTGCCCAAGAGTCTTGATGTTTTAGATGGAAGCTGCCAAATCCATTAAAAAAAAATCCTGCACCCAGAGGAGTGGTGGGAAGGGAATTTTATGAGAACGAAGGTGCTGGGCCCTCTGCAGACACTGTCTCACCCACTGACGCCTTGGGGTAAGGTGGGGGCAGGAGGCATCTCCACCAAGTCCTACTGCTGCTTCCCTCCTGAGCCCTCCCCGTGTGCCAGGCACTGCACTAAGCCCAGAGGGCTGGGGATGGGAGAGGATTGGCCAAGGTCACTGAGGACGAGTTAGGCTTGACACCCGCCAACGCCTGTGGTTTTTCCAAAACTCCTGAGCGGCCGTGGAGGTGTGCTGGGGGAGGGAGGATTTCCAGGTGGTGGGGACGAGAGATGGTGGGTTTCTTCAAATCCACCCTCCAGTTGGCCTGTGTCTGATGGGATGATGGGGTGCGGGAGGTGGGGAGAAGCTGTTCTAGAAAGTGCTCCAGCCCCTTGTAAATTTTTGTAAATAATAATAATTAATAAAAGTAATGACTAACACTTATTGAGCACTTACTGTGTACAAGGCACCTGCTCAGTGCTTTATGCATATTTGCTCATGTCTAAGGGAGCACAATGGTCACTTCTTCCCGTGCCCTAGTTCTGCTGAGGCCCAGAGAGGGGCCTTGACCTACCTCAGGTCACAAAGCGACTTCTCATCAAAGCTAGGTTGGCCTCTTGTCTCCCAGTCCAGGGCTCCTTTTCCCTGTCTCTCCCAGATTCCCAGGGTCCCAAACTCCCTCCAGGGAATTTCCAGCCCTGGTCCCACTTCTCTGTCTCTAGATCGGCAGAGAAAGAGAGGGGCCGGTGGGGGGCCAGCTTCCCAGGTGGCCCACTTTCCTGAGGAGGGCCCAGCCGTACTGGGGGGGGGGGGGGCGGTGGCTGAGGGGCTGCTGCATGGGTATATTTAGAGCTGCTTCTTGCTGTGCCAGGGCCTCAGGCCTCAAGAATCAGCTCCAGCCAGCTGAGCAGAAAGCCAGGTCTGTCAGCAGCAAAGTGGGATAAAAATAGTTTCTCCTGTCTGCTCAGAGCTGGGCAAAGGGGCTGGTGCCTCCCCCTCCCCTTATTATAGCATCTTTGTTAGCGGTTCCCTGGGCACTGGACCAGAAATAACACCCACCTCCTCCAAGGGCCTGACAGCTGGTACACCTGCCCACTGGGGAGGGTCTCTGAGTCCACACGAGCAGGGGGCACAGCAAGGTCTGGTCTAGCATGACCAGGGCTGTAGGCGTGGGGCTGATGCCCACTGACCCAGGCCCAGGGAGTGTCTAGAGGATTCCAGGGCCCCTCCCCACCAACCCCACCTCCTGAAATCCCCATATTCTGTTTTTTCCTGACTGTGACCCAATTTCTGTGGCCCACAGGGAGGTCCACAGCTCTGCAGGAATCAATAGGAAAGATTTTCAAGGAGCTGTGGAGATGGGGTGGGTGGCTGAGGGTCTTGAATTTCCCAGCACTGCTTGGGGGAGCGCCTGCTGCTCCCTCAGAGGAATCTCCCCTGGGCCTTTCCTGGGCCTCTTCCAGAGACAGGGTTTCTCGCACGGTGAGCATGGTCTCTCCAGCCCTCCTGCTTTCTGCCCTTCCTCTCTCTGCCCCAGAAGGGTGCAGTCAGAGGACCCGTTCCAACCTCCCTTCCTACGCGAGGGCTGGCCGTGGACACTCCACTCCAGGGGCCACCACAGCCGGGAAGGAGGCCAAGAGTTCTGGGGCCCTCATCTCTCTCAGCGGTGTCTCGCCGTGCCCCCCAGAGGGCCTCCAGGATGTGGGGACCCCTAGAACACGCAGATGAAGCAGCCCCCAGGGAGGTGTGACAAGGTCCACTGTTTATGCCTTTCTGACCTTGGGCAAGTCATGGACCCGCACTGGCCGCGGGTTCGCCTCGGCAGGTTGGGGCTGACCCTCCTCTGCCAGTGCTGCCGTTTGCCCGCAGTGTGTGTGGGGGCAGATTTGGGGATGTTTAAATTGCTGTGCTGACACACGGCCTATATGCACTCTCCTGCCCGCCCTTAGGGACCACAAACACACTGTCTGAAGAGTGGATGCTCAGCTCGGGTCCCTCATGTCCCCGGTGTGACCCCAGGCTTTAGGAGGGACTGTGGGCCCCAGATTCCATATCCCACATGGGCCCTGTTATTCTACACTCCCACTAACTAATTCTTAGGAAAATCAGATTTCTGGGTCCCCAGAAAGAGCTGAAAGAGATCAAGTTCAACTGCTTCATTTCATGAGAGGGAAACTGAGGCTGGAGTTGGGGAAGATTAGACCAAGGCCACAGAGAAAGCTAACAGTGGATCTGAGACTTGAGCCCAGCCAGCCTTGAGAATGGACCTGGACGTGAACTTGGACTAGAAATTGGACCTGGATCTTGATCCTGGACCCTGAACGTTGACCTGGACCTGATCCTGGACATTGAAACTTGAACTTAGACATGGATTATCCTGAATCTCAGATGGAACCTATAACCTCATACATTGACCTTGGATCTAGACCTTGGACCTGGTCCTAGACCTAAGCCTGGGTGTAGACGTTGGACCTGGACCGCAGGTCTGGACATGGATGTTGGGCTGGATGTTGGACCTAGACTCTGAGCCGGGACCTCTGACATGTCTCTAACCTGGGCCTTGGATGTGAGTGAAGACAGATATGCCAGGGGAAGTCGTGGTTAAAGAAGACCCAGATGGGCCTGCTGTGTGTCCTTGGGCACCTCCCCAGCCTTCTCTGGGCTCCTTCTGCCACTGGATTGGGGCAGTCCTTTTGCATCCCTGCTCCCCAGATGGACTTTCCTAGGTGCAGGGTGGTTGGGGACTTTCAGCCGGGCTCCTGGGCCTGGCCTGGAGCGACTCCCTGGCGCCATCAGAGGGCGTGAGCGGAAGCGGGTGCTGGTATAATGTGGTCGACTAAATAAGCCTATGGGTAGAAGCGGGAGCTTCCTCAGCCTGCCGGGGAGGCTTAATGTAGCCGCGGAGGGCGGACACCCGCGTTATTGGATTGGCATTGATCCTCATCTCCCTGGGTTGCATGCACTCTGAAGGAGTATGGGGGCAGGACGGAGCGGGGTGCTGAGGAAGGGGTACCTGGCGCCGGCCGGAGTCCAGAGTTAGGGTGTAAGGGGAGGTAGACACTCCAGGGACAGTGAAGATGTCCTTAGCGGTGGCCCACGGAGACCACAGCCAAGCTCATGGGTGAGCAGCAGCCTTCTCTGGGATGGCTGAGAGTCCACAGCATCCCCCGGGATGGGGCCAGGGCCCGCGAAGGGGTGGGTGGGCTTGGTGGCGCTGGAGGGCGAGGTGGTTCTGCGAGGGTGAGGAGGATGTGAGTTGGCATCTCCCTGAGAGACTGAATCTGTGCTCAGCATCACCCAGGGGAGAGGAGGCGAAGGGCAGGCTGCATGGAGGCAGAGCCCAGTGCAGGAGCAGGGCGAGCCAGCCGGGGGGGGGGTGGGGGGGGGTGGGGGGGGGGGTGGGGGGAGAGGCATTGTACTGGGGACCGGGTGAGGTTCCATCTGGTTTTCCTCCTTTGGGGAGCTCTGCAGAGACACCTGGCACATCCCCCATTTGGGGGGCTTCCCCTTCCCTATTTAGGGGTTCTGTGGGTTCTGGAGCCCAGATGCACCTGCTGCACCCTCTGCCCAGCCCACAGAAGCTGAACAGGAAGGCAGCATGAAGCAAAGAAGAGCATCGCGTGTGTGTGTGCATGTGTGTGTGTGTCTGTGTGTGTAGGAGGAGTCCTCCAGGAATTCTCCAGCAGCCAGCACTCCCAGGCATTCCCCAAGCTGGGGGTACACTTCTTTAATTTAGGGTCCTGCATCTTCGTCAGCTAGGAGCCAGTGGTTCCTCTGACCTCCACATTCACAGGCCCCCTCCCTGTCCCACTGGATTCCCCTCCCACCAGCCCCATCCTGACCCTGCAGCCTTTGCTGCAGGAATGGCTTGTAAGAGGATCTTTCTAATAACTGGAACTATCTCCAGCCCCAGGCCCTCCCTCCTCCCTCCCTCTCTCCTCCCCCCTCCCTCCTTCCCTCCCTCACTCTCCCCCTCCCCCCCCTCCTCTCTTTCTCCTTGTTTACCCAGCACACTTACACACGCTGGGAGAGAAAAACGTCGGCTCAGCAATTTTTCACACTTCCCTCAAACGCTCAGCAAGGTTATTTCCGGCAGAGCAGAGACAACGGGCCACTAGGAGCCAGCAGGCTCTCGAGGACCCCAGGACCCCTACCCACCGGTGGAGTGAGGGAGCCTTCACTGCCCATCTGGCCACACCCCAGGGATAGGAGAGGCCCCTGAAAACAGGACAAGGCAGACCCTGCGTTTCTCAGCCATACCCAGGCTTAAAGGGTCAGCCCAGTCTCTTGCACTAACCGTCTGATGCAGATACTGCCAAGGTGGCCAGGCCAGGGTGCCTGTCCTCACCATGGGGCAGCTTGCAGGGATGGAAGCCAAGAAAAATGCCTGGTCTCAGAAACTCTGCCACCCTTGGCCAGACATCGAATGGTAAATGTACCCCTACAGAAACCCTGAAAATGGCCTCCCTCCAGGCATCTTCAGTGCCTCCCATCTCACACTTGCCCTTCACAGAAGCTGAGCTTGTCAAAGTTAGAGAGATACTTAGCTCATGCCATCCAAATTCTCACTGCTGGGGAGGCAGAGGACCAGAGAAGGGAAGGCACTTGCCCAAGGTCACACAGCAAGTCAGAGATCTAGAGCCCAGCCCTCCCAGAGTTCCAGGCCAGATATTGGCCTATCAGGACAGCCTCAGGATTCCCCAGAGGCCAGGGAGCTGGTCTGGAGCCTTTCGGGGAAATGGCCAAAGACAGGGGCGGTTCTAGAAGATCAAACCTGGTGGAACCTCCCTAAGAACACCCTGCTTATGGCTTTGCCCTGTCCCTGCTTATTCACTCAGGGGCTCTATTCAAAGCTTTTTTGGACTGAATTCAAGGCAAGGCACTCCTCCCTCCTTCCTGAGGAACAGCCTGCAGTTTTGGCTGTGCATGAGAAATTCTCTGGGCTTCTCTGGGTTTCCTCCACTGGCCTGGGGACAGGACCGGGGGGCCTCAGGGGGTGGGAGCCCAGGGCTTTGTGTCAGTTCCCTCAAGGGATCCACATCCTAGTCTTGCAGGAATTTCACTTTCTACCCAGCTCTCCGCACACACACTCCCAGCCCTGGCACGGCCCCAGGTCCACCCTGTGTCCTGCGAGCACACAGCCAAGCCCAGCCATGTCCCTGGGCTTCTGTCCTCGACCCCAAGAGGCCCTGGGGTCAAGAAAAGAGGACAGTAGAATAAGGGACACATGAGCAAAGCAAAGAGGGGTGGTTCTCTTGGGGATCCGGGGGAGACCAGGGGCTGGTGGCTGTGGCTGTATCCCTGATCACTCTCTAATTTCTTTGACCTTGGCGAGGTCACAGAGCCCTTTGCCCAGCGCCCTCTTGCTACCTGGCTTGGCAGAGTGATGGAATGTGGGCGAAGTGCTTGGAAATCCCCGAGGCGGAAGCTCCCAGCCTCCTGGGCTCCTGCCCTTGCCATCTCAGCTCCCCCTCATCCTCAGCCCTTTCTTCTCTCCTTTTTCTCCTCTCCTCTTCCCTCCTCTCTCTCTCTCTCTCTCTCACACACACACACACACACTCCCCAAAGCTGATACCACATGTGATGTCAGATTTCTTACTGCCAAAAGGACGCCTCCTCTCCAGACACTTGCCCTGGTGGGGCCATCAGTGGAGAACTCTTTTGTGATCCACTTGATGGGGGGTGGGGTCCACAGAAGCATCTTTGCTGCTTCTCCACACCCTCCAGAGATCACCCCCTTCTGAGCCTGAATGACCTCTCTTGTCCCCCAAACCCTTGTCCCTGCAGCAACTTGCTCTGAGAAGAGATGGAGTGTGTTGGGGGTGGGGGCTCACTAGGAGCGGCAAAGCTGGCTCTGGAGGGGGTGAGAAGCTGGGAGCCGGGAGGGAGTGCAGCCAGGGGACCAGGAACCACTTTAGGGGAAGCCCTCCTAGAAATCCCTCCTAGAAATCCCCTCTTCCTCACAGTCCCCAGGACTGCCCAGCTTCTGGCAGGCATGTGGCTGAGGGTAACAAAAGAGTTGCTGAGAGAGGGGGCCTGAGAACACTTGTCCGGCATTGCTAGGGGGAGCAGGGTTGAAGGGAAGGAGGGTGCCCCCAGCTACCCCCAGGGAGTGAACCCCAGCTCCTCAGGGACTGGTGGTCCAGGCCTGCTTACCTTGCCCGCCAGGGTAGCCCACTCAGGCAGCCACCCTCCTTCCCTCAACCAGGGACAGGGGACCCTCAGACTGCCTTGTGCATTAGCCCCCCCCCCAGCACTAGCCCTTCATGGGCCCCTCTCTCTCTCCATGTTCTCACCACCCCTCACTCCAGCCCCGTTCTGGGGCCACAACTTTCAAAGTCCGGGCCGGCGCGTGGCTGCGGGATGGGCCCACCCTGCGACTTTCCCTTTGTACGGACCTAGCCTCTGCCCCGCCCGCCTGGCCCTCGGGAAGCCCCGGAGGCGCGCACAGCCCGGGAAATCTCCTCCCGGGGCTCCCTGCCGCGCGCACCCCTCCTCGTGGCCCGAGTTGGGGAGGGCCCGAACTCCCCTCCCCGCTGCTCCCCCCACCGTCGCCATCCCCGCGCAGGGTCCCACTCACCGTTGTCCCCGGGCGGCCCCCGGGCACCAGGCAGCACGTAGGCGGTCTCCAAGGGGTGGTAGGTGGGGGCCGGCACCCCGCTGCACTGAAAGCCGTCCCCTTTGATCTTCTTTACCAGGAAGGAGCGCGGCATGGTGCGACTGGCAGGGGGCTCGGCGGGGGCACTTGCGTGGGGCCCCGGTGGGGGGAGGTGGCCAGCCGGGCGCGATTGGCTGTCTGCGCGGGGTTTCAGCACTGGACAGCTCCCAGCGGGCGGCGGGCCGGCGGCAGCGCGGAGCCGGCCCCGGTGGCGGCGGCCCCGGCTCGGGCTCGGCTCCCGCTCGGGCTTGGCGGCGGCGGCGCGCAGACAGGCGATCGCTGGAGCTGTGCTCAGCACTCCGGCTGCCGGCTTTATATGGGACGCAGGCTGGAGGAGATCAGGTGGTCCCCCAGCAATGGAACTGTTCAGCGCTCTAATCCATCAAATGTCCCCCAGGACAATCGCTCCGCACACGTTCCCCTGAACCGGCGGCGGTGGGGGCAGGCCAGGCGCAGGGAGCAGCGGGCAGGCAGGAGGGGAGAAAGAGAGGACGAGGAAGGCGCAGAGATGTAGAGAGACGGAGAAAGAGGAGTGTGTGTGTGTGTGAGAGAGAGAGAGAGAGGAGAGGAGACACACGGGGGAAGACAGAAAGAGACATACAGAGGAAGAGAGAGACACACTGAAAGAGGTAGAAATAGAAACAGAGAGACCAAGATAAGGACAAAAAGACACAAGAGAGAAACAGAGAGAGAAGAAAGACAGAAATGGAGAGAAGTAGCAACACACACCTACGGGAGGAAAAGAGAGATACAAACATACAAAAAGAAAGCCCCCCAGGGACACGAAGAAAAGAAAAGAAAAGTGCGAGATGGAGGGAGAAGCCAAGGGGAGAGGAGGGAGAGTGATCTGGACAGGGGGAGTTCAGGCACATGGGGACCCAGGGAAGGGGATGCAAAGAAAAGAGTGTGAGCTCGCCAGCGGGAACCCGCCTGCCTCCAGTCCTCTCCTTCGCTCTCAGTTCTGGAGTGGCCAGTGTGGACACTCAGCTTTAATTAGAGGAAGTCGTCCCCCCAACCCAGCTGGGCCTCCCACTGAAGCCCCCTATTGGGTTTGGGGTTCAACTTTCTTCTCCCAGAACTGCTGGGGGGAGCAAGTCCCCCATGCCGATGCTGGCCCACTCAGCCGGTCCTGTTCCGGTGCCTAGCTCAGGCAGGCGCTGCAAGAGGAAGTGAAAATCGTCCAGTAATTAATTTCCCTGCTGCCGGGGGGTGGTGGTTTTGACACATCCGAGGCTGTGTCTTTCCCTGAAGCGGGGAGCAGACAATAGAGACACGTGGACTGGGAAGGGAGAGGGGGAAAGGGAGGGGGAGCGGGGCTCCCGCTGGAACTCTTTGCAGGTCAGCTCCTTTGTCTCTGAGAGGATCTGAGCAGACCCCCCCCACACCCCATCCTGACAAACCTGGGGGAGCTCCCATATCTTGGCAGGACCGAGGAGCAGGAAAACTCAGCCCTCAGCCCAGAGGCTGCTTGGCAAAGTGCCATGGTGGTGGGCTGACCTCGGAGAGGATGGGATGGCCAGTGCACCAGAGTCCCAGAATCAGACTCCAGGAATGCCAAGATCTCGTTGTTCAACAGCATTCTGCTATGAGATGCCAGGCTGATGGAGTGGGCATGTGCTTTCAGGACTAGGTCATCCAATACCAGTTGGGAGACTGAGACCCAGAGAAGGCATGGAGGTGCCTGAGGCCCCACAGTGAGTCAGCAGAAATTTCCGGTGACTCCAGTGGCCTCTGGGCACCACTGAGTCAAGAGCTAAACACAGTCTTTGAATTGTGGGTTAGAAGCCTCAGAATAGAATTGGGCCCCCGATCTTGCCAAGGCCCTGCGTGATCTGGGGGTCCCTGTCCATCTTCCCAGCTGAACTGCCTCATATTTTGCCCTCTGGGACTTTTTTTTACTCTCAGTCACTGAGAGTTGAGGTGACCACACCCTTCACACACGCACTCTGCTGTATTCCCCACTCCAGCTACACAAGCCGTACTTCTAGTCCCTCAGGCTTGCTGCTCTCTTGCTTGTCTGTTGGCCTCCACATTGCTTCCTCCGTTCAGCTTGTCCTTCTCTCCACTTCACCCTAGCTCACCCCTACTTGTCCTCAGGACTTGGCTGAGGCGTCACTTCTTCCAGGAAGTCTTCCTGACTTCCTATATTGTGGAAGGAATTAGCCCCTGAGCTTCATGGGGACAGGGACTCAGTCCCATGTTGGGCTCAGCACTCTCACAGTATGCAGTAGGGTGTCCCAGCTCCCCTACTCACTAGCCATGGGAACTTGGATAAGTTATTCAACGGCTCTGTGCCTCAGTTTCCCCACTTATAAAATGGGAATAACAATTGTTGCTAGCTCAGGGGCTGTAGGGAGCATTACAAGAGTTGCTATATATAGTAAGCTTGGAATGGTGCCAGGCATATTGTAGGTACTCGATCCATGTGAGTCTATGTGGACAGTTGTGCCCGGAGCGCCCAGGACTCACTTATGCCATGTTTGTGGGGTTCTGTGGAATAAGTGGTGACCTGAACAGTCCTAGTCCTTGCTCTCTTGGAGGTGACATTCAAGGGACAGTGGATGGACACTGAACAAGGAAACACTGAAGTCAACAAGATCCTTTCAAATAGTTGTTCAGTGCTGTGAAGATCATGAAACTGGAGCATGCCGGTACCTAGACAGGGTGGCCAGCAAGGGTCTCCTGGAAGTGGTGTCATCTGAGCCAAGACTTGAGTGACGAGATGGAGCCAGTAAGGAGAGGAACTGAGGAAAGATGCTCCAGGCAGAGGCTTCGCAAATTCGAAGGCCCTGAGAGAGCAGCAAGCTCGGGCCGAAGAGGAAGCTATTGATGGTCATTCATGGTGCTTCCGTGGTTTGGGGTCTGCACCGGGTTCTGGGATCTCTGTCCTCTAGGGGCGCCGAGTCCCTGGGGGTAAGTAAGACGAGTGGGTGCCTGTGAGCTCACGTCTGCCCGCTTGGTGGCTCTACTGTTGCAACCTCTTGCAAAGAGACGGGGAAACTGAGCCCAGAGAGCTTTGCAGGACCGTGAGAGTCTGCGGTAACTTAGGGACAGAGCTGGACTGGACTCTCCTCAGGTCTTCTCACTGGGCAGGATGGAGAGGTCATCCACCCTGAACTGACAGACAGAGGCCCCACAGAAGTCACGTGCCCAAGGTCCCGTAGCCCACTAGTGTCAGGGTGGGGATAACATCCCAGGGCTCTGGGAGGGGGCGTGGGCACCTTTAGCAGATAAAGCAGAAACCTTCAGCTCAGATGGTGAGGTTCAAAACTACCTACAGGGGTGGGGAGGCCTTAAGCATGGATGAAACTCACAATGGCTGGTGCGGTTCCATCACTAGGTTGCCAAGAAGGACCCTCTGTCCCCCAGACCTCCCCCAGCACCAGCTTACTGGCTTCAGAAAGTCCACTGTCAGGAATTCACTTCTCCAAGTCACATCAGATAAGGGAAGAATTTTACTCCCAGGAATGCCTGCTGCCGCATCAGAAGCTGGAACAAAAACCCCAGGCTCGAGCAAATGGGGAGGGAGTTGTGAAGAAGACGCCCGCTTGATGGAATATTCTACAGCTGTTAACAATGAACATACAGGGGAAAAGCTCATGGAATTATGTTAAGTGAAGGATGCAGAATCCAGAAATCTCTCACAACATGTTCACAGCTATGAACTAAAATAAAAATAAACATGCACGGACAAGTGAAAGGAGGGTGTTAGGACTGTGGGTTTGTCCTGCTTCTTCTTGTGCTCTTCAAAAAACCCTACCACCTTTCAGTCCAACAAAGATTTATCTTGAGCACTTGCTAACTACTCGTTTCTTTCTAAAGAGAAGAAATGATAAAGTTTCACAAAACGTATCAGGAGGTTTATTCTTCTGACTTTGGGGATGATAGCATTACCGGTGACAAACTTCCCCAATGACAACAGCAATTATTATTGTATCAACAGCAGCATTACTGAGCAGCTCCGTGTGCCTGGCACTGTCCTGAACACTTACCCTTCACAGAGCTGGCCTTGCCAGGGGCTCAGATAGATAGATTTAGGGTCAGCCTGTTTTCAGTTCAAGTCCGTGCTCTGCCATTTCCCAGCTGTGTGATTCTCTGTGCCTCTGTGTCCTCATCTGTGAAATGGGGATGTTAATAGGTTGGGGTGATGATTAGATGATAATTACCTGTAAATGCTTAGAGCAGTGCCTGACACACAGTGGCTTGACTTGATAAAGGTCAACTGTTTTTGTGTGGGGTGGGGGGAAGATTGGCCCTGAGCTAACATCTGTTGCCAATCTTTCTCTTTTTGCTTGAGGAAGATTGTAGCTGAGCTAACATCTGTGCAAATCTTCCTCTGTTTTGTATGTGGGTCACCACTATAGCGTGGCTGATGAGGGGTGTAAATCTGCACCCAGGATCTGAATCCAGGAACCTAGGCTGCTGAAGCAGAGCTCATGAACTTAACCACTATGCCACCGGGCTGGCCCCTAAAGATGGACTGTTTTTATTTACTTGTCTTCACCCATCTAAGCCTCAGCATGGCCTCATGGGAGAAGGCTCTGTTATTGGCCTGTTCTACGAATGAGGGTGAAATGACTGGCTCAAGGCCACATGGTTGCTGCACAGAGGCCCTAGGGAGTGTCCCATATTCTTGTGGCCCACTGCCCGCCTCCCTCAGGAGCCCTAGGCTTGGCATAATGCGTGTAGCTGGTGGAGGCTGCAGACTCAGCCCTCTCTGCCCTTCCTAGACTGCTCGAGTGTCCTCCAGATGTCAACCCTGCCCTGCCCATCACGAAGGAGGGTAGCTACCAGTGTCTTGGTGTGAATCTTGGTGCTATGTGACCCTAGGTGGCTGGCAGGGCTGCCCTGAACCTCCCTCTGCACATTTGTAAAGAGAGGATGGGGCATCATACTTGCAGGATTCACTCCATGGTGTTAGGAAGGAGCACTGCTCTGGGAGTCAGGAGCCTGATTCTAGCCCTGGCTCGGCTCCCTCTGCTCCCCTGCTGGGCTCCAGCTTTCTCATCTGTCAAATGGGCATGGGACAAGATGGTCCCTGAGCTGCTGTCCAGAACCGATAATGGAATTCTGTATGAATTCCAAGGAGGAGAGTGGCTGCAAATGCATCCGGTCCACGCCGATGGGGCTCTTTCTCTGGGAAGCATCACTTACTCTGCCCTGGTTCTCCAGCGTGTTTTATCCAGGCCTCCTTGGAGCCAAAGGAAAGAGAGGAGGAGAAGGATGAAAAGGAAGCCGTTTCACAGCTCTGCCCACCAAGACTCAGAGACGACTTGCCCAGGGGCCTGTGGTGGGTTCCGTGGAGTTTGACAAATGCGGTGCTCTCTACTGGGTCCCTTTGGTCCTCTGGGAAGCACATGTCAAAATGGAGGTGGAAGTGCAAGAGATGCCCTGGGGTTAACACCCATGAAGGAAAGAGGGGTGCATGCAGACCAAGGGCAGGTCTGACACCTGAGAAAGAAGAGGCGGGAGGTGAAGATGTGGTCGGTGGGCGTGGGTCCGTTGTGGGAGAGGAGCCTCCGGCAGGGGTGGGGCTATAACAAAGTCCGGCCAACCCGACAGGGAGCTCCAGCACAAAGATGTCCTGCACAGGAGGCCCATGCCCGCTGTGCCCAGTCCTCAGTCAGATCGTCCTGGAAGAGGCCTCGGCTTCCACACTGTGGCAGCTTGCGAAGGTCCTGCGGCTGGAGGTCTCAGCGATGGCGGTCAGTAGGAAAGCCGAGTGGCAGGCACCTCCCCACAGCCGCCACCGTGTTTTTCTTTCCTTTACTCATTTAGGAAACACTTCCAGCTCTGGGCCACGCGCCAGGCACTGATCTACGCCCTTTACCTATATTCCCGTGGTTAATCCTCACCCTTGCCTTTTGAGGCAGACAGTATTCTTAGCCCCATTTTACAGAGGGAGCAACTGAGCCCAGAGAAGTTAAGCCACTTGTCCAAGGTTTCCCAGCCAGTGGGTGATGAGCCGTGGGGCCAACCCACATGGTGAGCTCCAGAGGCAGTGCTCTGACCACTGCGCTGCCTCCTCTCCAGCTCCACAGGTCCTGGCGGCAATTTCTGAGAACATTTCCATTTCTGTTCCTCATTGGCTCGGGAGCTCAGAGCCTTGGCAGACTTCAGGAAGGGGCCTACTGGGGTGGGTGGGGGTGTGGCAGGGTCCCAGACCCTCCTGAAGCTTCTACCTTGTTCCTTTAAAGCCTCTACCTCAAGGCCTTTGCATATACTCTTCCTGCTGCCCAGAGCACTCTTCCCTCTCCTCTTCACCTAGTTAACCCCTCCTCCCATCGCTCCCCTGCTTGACCCCAGGATCTAGCCCTGGACAGAGAGGCTATGTGGTGAGGAGGAGCATGTTTCAAAGGCCCAGATGATAATAATACTAGCTGACGTTTACGGAGCATTCATTCTGTGCCGGGAGTCCAGTCCAATCCGTATTACCTCATTTGACCATCACAACAAGCTGTGGGGGGGGGGGGCCTAATGCTATCCCCATTTTACAGATGAGGAAACCGAGGCTCGGAGAGGCAAGGTGATGTGCCCAAAGAGACCCAGCTAGGTGTCAGGATTCAAACCAGACTACCTAGCTGCAAAGCCCTGGTCTTAAACCACAGAACCCCTCTCCCTAAACTGGCCGGAGGTGCCAATGCAGGGCCGGGGTGGGGGGACCTCCAGAGGGGGTCTCACTCCCCCTCCCCCTGCCAGGGCTGGATGCTCCTCAGGTGGGGGCCCAGATCTGCTCTATTTCCTGCCACACCCCTTCACATACACAGTGCTGGACACATGACCAGCACTCAGTAAATTCTTGTCTTGAATGCATGGATAAACCAATGAGTGACACACCTCCTTGAGACCCCCACTCACCGTGGTCCCCTCTGGCCTGAGCTTGGGTTTGTCAACCCTCAGTTTGAGCCCCTATCCTGACTATCACAGGCCTTGACATTCCCCCATTAAATTGTCTTTCCTTCCAAGTCAGAGATGTTCCTGAACATGCTAACTCCTGTCCCTGACAAGGTCACACCGTAAGCAGCTCCCTGAACCCCCTAGAAAGGACTGGCTGCAGGAGTCTCGTCACCAGGCTCCCTGCCAGCTCAGGGGACTTGGGACAGGCCCCAGCATGGGTGGGGGGGTGCAGTAGCTAAAAGGTCCCTCCACAAGAATCCCACATTCAAGCCAGTGAGATGGTTCAGAGTTTGGCCCTGGGTCACCCTGAGCCAAGTTTGAATTCTAAGTCTGCCTCTTTAAGCTGTGTTACTTTGGGCAAGTCTCTTTGCCTCTCTGTGCATCTATTTTAACCTCTGTAAACTGAGGCCAAGGCTGTAGGAGGCCTGGGGCTAGTCAGCCCTTGATAAACAGAAACTCCACTTGAACAGCCTTAGGGATATCAGCATCATCCCCTCCCCACCCCCATTTGGCAGCTGGGGAAACTGAGGCACAGGACAGGGAAGTGCCTGCCTGCCAGATCAAGGCTGGCTTCCTAGCCCTGCAGTGGCCTCTCCTGCCTCCCTTGCTTCCCCATCAGCCAAGCCCAGAACCATCCCTGGCAGATGCTGAGATGGCTGTTGGAGCTGCAGAGTTGGCATTTCCGGGCTCCCAGGGCTCTGGCACAGAGGAATCCACCCCTCTCAGCACCCCCAGCTCTGCCTCCTGCTCCCTGCCTCTGCTCGTACACCAGCTGGGACCCATCAGCTTCTGGAGAAAGCCAGGAGGTGGCCCAGGTGTGTGGAGGCAGGGGGCTGTCCATACTGACCTGTGCCTGACCCCAGACTTGGTGGGTAGACAGACTCCTAAGGAGTCAGAGCATCCCATGCCCCCTTGCACACCTTACGAGCCTCCCCTCTGCCTCACTCCAGCTGCAGAGGGGCGGGGGGCCAGGGGGGTTACAAGCATAGATGGCCTGAGTTTAAATTCTACCCCTGCTACTTACTAGCCAGTTATCTACCCTGAGCAAGCGACCTATCCTCTTTGTACCTCAGTTTCTTCAGCTGTCAAATGGGGATGTTGATACTAATGGTACCTACCTCCTGGCGCAGGTGGGAAATGGGTGAGGTGTTTAGGACGCTGGTTTGAACGCAGTCAGTGCTCAGTAACATCAGCCATTGTTAACTCCGAGTCCGCCGTCTTCCAGGGCACCTCTTGGCACTTCCAGCCCCAGGGAGCCTCTCCTCTCTGATTCCCTAACGGTCAAGGTCCTGCAGTGAAACCCCGCTGGCCTGGTGCACGGAAGGGGCTCATTAAAAGGTCCGCTTGGCTGTGATACCGCATGAATTTGTGGAGTCCTCACAACCACATTTGGAGACAGAGTGAAGGATTATGCCCATTTTATAAAGGAGGACACTGGCACAGAGAGGTTAAGAAATTGCCCAAAGGCTTACAGCCAGTAGGTCTGCAGAGACTTCCTGAGCCCCTGCTATGTGCCAGGCACTGTGCTAAGGGCTGAGACCCAACAGGGAGCCAGACCAAGACCTGCCCTCATGCGGCTCACATCCCTCTGTGCCGACAGATCACAGACAAGTAGGAAGATGTGCCAGGTCCTGTCACACAAAGCACTGGGAAGACAAGTGACTCGGGCAAAGGTAGAGGGGTAGGGGCTGTTTGGTCCAGGAAGAGCTCTCTGAGATGGCTTCTGCGCAGAGTCCAGAGAGCAGCAGGTGCTTGGTTGGGAGACGGGGTATCACTTCTAGCATCACTGTGGCAGGTTGGTCTGGAATCCTAGAGGTCCCAGGACCAGTGGCACCTAGAGCTCAGATGCCTGGATCAGCTTCCAAGCACATGGTGAGTCCCCCTGCCCTACCGGGCCCAGCTCTGGGGAGCGGTTAGAAGCTCAGGGCAAACGACTCAGGTCCTCCGAGCCTCCCTTTTCTCATCTGTAAAATGGGGATTGATAAGCACAGCACGCACTCCAGAGAGCTGAGATGATCAACAGACACGGTCCCTGTAAAGTGCTGAGCACAGAGCCGCGTGCTCCAGAAGCCCCTGATCCTTGGTGGCCACAGTGCACAGGGGACTCTCCTTTTAGCTGCCCAGTGCCTTCCAACACCCTTGTCGCATGAGTCCCCCTCCTCCCACTAGCAGAGTCCATACTGGCCCCACTTGCTCTGCAGCCAGGGGTGTTGTGTGGCTAGCCCTGTGCCGTCCTGGCTGGAGTGTGGCAGCCTCTACACGAGTGTCCCAAGGCAGCAGGGACGAAGGTCTGGGTGTCAATGTCCCTCGGTGTCAGCATTGAGCTCTGGCCTTGGGGCCCCACGGTGTGACCAGTGAAGTCTCCCTCAGGCTGGGGCTTTGGCCTAATTTGGGGCTTTTTTTTTTCTGGCTGTGATCCTCAAATCCTGGCTTCTTATCCTCTTGAAGATTCTTCAGCGTGTTTGTGGCCATGGACGCCGGATGATTCCGCAGCCCATGCCATCGTCTGGAGATTCCAGGGGCAATATTTTTCTTGGGCTGAGAGCAAACCCACAGACTCCATCCTTCTGGCCCAGGATGGCCCCTCGGGGATATGCAGACATCCAGTTCTTTCCACTGTCCTTACCCCAAGGACGGGGGCCTGGGGTGGCTCATATTTGTGTTTCCAGCTCCTAGCACGACGTGGCTCAGAGGAAAGTCTCGAAACACAGTCATGGTGCAAACAGATGAGCGGCCAGGATGCGGTTTCCAAACATCTCCCCATCCTGAGTCCCGGTGGCCATGTTTCCTGGTGTCATGGTCCAGGTTTCCAATGTTTTTCTGAAAGTGTAGGGCCCAGAACTGAACACAGAACCCCCAGAAATATAAGAGCAAAGCTGAGCAGAAAGGGGCTGTCACCTTCCTCACTGTAGACATTTGACTTCTAATAACATCACCAGACAGTTCGTAAGCTTTTTGGTGACCTTTTGCCCTGACGACATACATTAGGCTACTGTCAAGTGGTCTGTTTTTATGCTTCTCCCATATTGTTGCTAAACCTCATTTTCCTACCCCTTCTGTAATCCCATTCTCACAGCGACATTGTCCCCTCCTCCAGCCCCCAAGAATCGCAAGTTGAGTACAGCTCAAGAGCCCACTTTGGTTGGTAACAGTTGCCTGGAGCATGGTGTTGAGATGGATTCTGGAACTGAGCTCGGGCTCAGTGGGAAAGACTGCTGTAATTGATTAACGATGTCTGCCAGGATCCAGGAAAGGAAGTGCTCCTGTGTTTGTGATGTTTGTGTACTTGTCATTCCCTATCACAGGTGCCCCTGGCCTGGGTCCACAGAGAAGGAAGAATTCAGGAGGTCCATCGTTAACTCAGAAGGGAAAGGCGCTAGGTCTTTCATTGCACTGGCTTCTATCTGAACGTTATCATCTCTTCAACGTTGAATGCAGGCAGTGGACCACAGAGGTATTAGCAGGACCTGTGGCATTGTCGCTAATAGAAACCACAGATATTTTCTTACTGCATTACAGATGTCCCAGAAACCTTGAAATATCATTTACACTCATCATGGCTTGGAAATTACAACAGTTATTTGCTAAATCTTGTGTTATAATATGTAATAAAGAAGCATGTGTATTACTGTAATGCAAATTTATTTTAAATATTTTGATAACTGTTTCCATATAATTGGTTTCCTTTGTAATGCTATGTATTTTATTTTATTAATTTACAAACATTATTCTGAGAAAGGGTCCATACGCTTCACCAGACATCTAAGGGTTCCATGAATTCTAGCCTATAAGGCTTTAGAACTTCCCACGCCCCCACCCTCCCACCTCAGCCATCTTTCCAAGTGCCCTCCCTTATCGTGCGTCTGGCAGGGGAGCAGGAGTTTGGGATGAAGGCCTGCAGGCCACGAGACGCAACCACACAGCCAGCTCCTGTGCCAGCTGCCCTGAGTTGATGCGGGAGGCGATGGGACCAGCCAAAGACCTTAAGTTGAGGGAGAAGAGGTTGTGCAGGCTACTTCAGGGGCCAAGGCTGGACTATCTCATGACAACAGTGAGAAGTTGGTGTTTCCCAAGGTGATACAAAGGAAGGAGCCTGAGCCCGACCTCCTAGAGATTGGAGGGAACTTTAAGCCCCAGGGAGGTTCCAGATCATGCACCGTTATGAGCTCTGGGGCCCTGGACTACCTATAGCATGGGAAGGAGGAGGCTCATGACACAGGGAAAGGAGGCCCAACCCCCGTCATCCAGCACATCCAGCTTACCGAGCACCACTTCAGTCATTCATTCATCCATTCATTCGCTCTCTCACATTTGCTTAGCGCCTGTTAACTGGCCTAGTAATGCACCAGGACCTGGGCTGCTCACCAGGCAAATGGAGACGTGTGAGACTCAGCGCTTCCTTCAAAAGACACGAGCGAAATGACGACGACAACATAAAGGCTTGCTGCGTTGATGGGAGAAAGTACATGAAGTCCCTCATCCAGCCTGGAGGGATCAGGGAGGGCTCCCCAGAGGAGGTGACCTCTCAATGAGTAGGGGTTAGCCAGGCCCCTGGGTACTTAGGAAGAGCATTCAGGAAGCAGAAACGGCGGCATGGACAAAGGAGCTGGGGAAGAAAGAGGAAGCACACGGGACTTGCAAAGCATTCAGTGTGGAGGCGGAGGTGGTGAGAGATGGCTGGGGGGTCACGCGGAAGCCTGGAAGCCACGCTTGGACAGTCCCCTGGCTGTGGTGGGGGGGCGGGGTGCTGGCCCCTGCTGCCCCATCTGTCAGTGGCACTGAGCTGTGACTTCAGTGGCCTGGGGAAGTTCAAGGTCACCGTCTGGGGCCGAGGAGGTGGAGACCCTCTCACCAGGACTGGCAAAGGTCAACTGGGAAGCCGGGCCGAGGCCTGCCCCTCACAGCCACCGTCACGAGGGTCCTTCTGCTCCGAAGGCCTGAGCGGACCCTGCTCCTTTATTTATGGGCTGTGTGAGCAATTTGCTCCTTGCCGGCCGGCTGGCTGGGTGTATGCTGCGGGGATTACTCACGCCCCAGTTGTGGTGCGGCCTCTGCAGGCTGCGGGGTGATGAGGGAGGTAATTAAGTGTAAAAGACAGGAGCGGGCAGGGGAGGGCCGAGGGGGGCGGGCAGTCACTAGCTCTTTTCAGGAGCAGGGGAGTGAGATAATGTAGCATAATAGCCCAGCCAGGCCCTGCCCAGGCAGCCCGGCCTGTGCCGAGAGGTGCTCCCCAAACAGGCAAGACAATTCAGCCTTTTCAGGGAAAATGGGGGGGCTTGGGCCGGGCCTCGCTCCTGGGGACAGCTGTATGGAAATGACAGTTCCTTTCCTTGGTCCTGCCCTGTGTTGGCTGAGGATGGGGAGCAGGCGCCTTTGGCTGGGGGTGAGGCTGAGGAGTGGATAGGACCTGGAAAGTGTGTGGGGCAAGAAGAGCAGTCCCCTGGGGCTGGAAGACTGAGCTGAGTTCGGGCAGAGAAGAGATGTGTGGAGAGCAGCTGGTGAGGTTGTTAGTGGCTCCAGAGTCTGACTCACTGGGTGGGAACCGTGGCTTGGCCATTGGCTAGCTATGTAATATCAGCCTAGTCATGTTCCCTCTCTGGGCCTCGGGGCCCTCATTTGTAAAGTAGGGCTATCAAAACAGTCCCTGTCTCACAGGGGGAGGATTGGCAAGATGATTCATAGCACCTAGCACATAGCGCCTAGCACTGGTATGAGTGCTCCATACAAGCTTGAGACAGTCAAGTCCAGAATCAGAGAGCACTGATCATTCATTCATTCATTGAACACACACCTATTGAGTGCCTAGCATAATCTTTTTTTTTTTTTTGGAGGAAGATTAGCCCTGAGCTAACATCTGCTGCCAATCCTCCTCTTTTTGCTGAGGAAGACTGGCCCTGAGCTAACATCTGTGCCCATCTTCCTCCACTTTATATGTGGGTCGCCTACCACAGTGTGGCTTGCCAAGCGGTGCCATGTCTGCACCTGGGATCCAAAGTGGCGAACCCTGGGCCGCCGAAGCAGAATGTGTAAACTTAACCACTGAGCCACCGGGCCGGCCCAAGGCCTAGCATATTCTAATGGCTTCTGGTGCTGGGAAAATAGCAGTGAATAGAAGAGAGTCCCTTTCCTCTGGGAGCTGACATTGTAAGAGAGGAGAATCATTTAATGTAGAAACATATAAGGTCACACCAATGACCCTACTTCTGAAAATTTATTCCATGGATGTGTTTGGAGACATGTGAAATGAAGACATTCAAGGTTATTTATTGCAGTCTTGTTTGGCCTAACAAAATCTTAGATGCAATCTATTTGTCTATTATACATGAACTGATTAAGTAAAGTGGACCAGCCAGAGGAATACTATACAGCCACAAAAAGGGTGAGACCACTTTTTATGGTCTGATACAGAAAGGTCTCCAAGATGAATTGGCAAATAAGAAAAGGAATGTGAGGAATACTTTGTGTAAAAGAGGGGGAAATAAAAAGTATTTTTATATTAGCTTGTATATATAACAAACTAAGAATATTTGTTACCTGTGGGGAGGAGCAGGGCTGGATGGAATAAGAGATGGGGGTGGGAGAGGAAGATTTTTCATGGTGTACTTTTCTCCAGTTTTTATCTTTGTATGCGGTGAAGGTTTTTAAAATAAAATGAAAGCATTCAGCTGCCTCTTTCCTCCGTCCTCTTTCCCTTTCTCAGCGTTTATTGGAGGCAGTCAGTGGGGTGTGGGACCAAGCAGGGAAGGCAGCCGAGTGAGGCCATGGCTCAGTGGCTTGGGGATTGAACAAACAAGTACATATATCCAGGCTAATGAGAGCCAGGCTTCTCCCTGTCGGAGAAGGGAATTACAAACATGGGAACGGGAAAGGCCAGAGTGATCCCTGTGGTGTTGGAACAGAGTTGGAGGGATCAGTGTAAACCCATGGCTTCTGACACATGTAGATAAATGGGCATAGATGCAAATGTATGTGTGAGTGTTCTGCGTACATGTATGTCCCAGCTCTGCCCTCACAGGGCGCCCAGGAACACCAGTATCCGTGTAGTAATGAGTACTCCTAGCACCCAGATCTTGGCTTCTGAATACTCTCCTCCACTGAAAGGAATTTAGGGTCTGTGGCTGATTGGGAAAGAGGCTGATCAGAGGGCTGGGGCAGGAAAGGGAGCCTGGGACATCCCCTTGTGCTCTAAAGTGTGGAAGTGCTCAAGTAATGCCGAGGGCACGTCCACAGAGCAGAGGAGCCACCGGCCAAATCTGGGGCAATTTGAGCCTTGAAATAAATAATGACAGTAACAGATTATAATCCAGTGAATAAAAATAGGACTCTATGAATCCACACTGATATCATACACACACACATGTGTGCATACATGGAGGAAGAAAAAGTTCTTCCTTACAGTAGAATGTCCAAGAATAAACGTAGAAGGAAGGATGGAAAAATTATGGTAATAATCGATTCTGGCAAGAGTCATTACTAGATGCTAAAATCAAAACCATTGTGTGAAAATTTGCTGGGGACAGGATATTTACATAGTCTTAGCATATCTCCTCATGAGGTAATGTATTAACTACAAAGGCAAGGAGAGTAACTTCATGGCGGAGAGACAGGGCTGACACTACCTAAATCAAGCCATCAGAGGAAACATCACCTGTTGCGGGACAAACTGGCATGTGCCTCCTGGTAGGACAAACAGAGAAGAGCATGAAGCCACTTCTGCAATCTTCCTGCCAAAGATGAAAACCCTAAATCTAATCCTGAGGAGCCATCGGATAAACTCCAACTGAGGAAACTTCTAGAAAATAACTGGTCTGCCACCTTGGCAAGCGTCAAGACAATGGAAGGTGAGGAAAAACTGAGGGACTGTTCCAGATGAAAGGAGATGAAAGAGATAAGACAACTAAATACCATGAGTGTTTCTGGACGGATCTTTTTGCTTATTATAAAAGACATTATTATTGGGACAACTGACAATATTTGGCTGGAGTTTGAAGATTAGATGGTAGTAATGCATCAATGTCAATGTCCTGAGTTTGACAAATTTATTGTGGTTATGGAGGAGGATTTCCTTGTTTGTAGGAAATACAGACTAAAGTACTGGGGGGTAATGGGCAATCTGGTAGCATCTTACTCTCAAATGGCCCAGACAAAAACTTCTCTCCTTACAAAGAGAGAATGATAAAGCAAACGTGTTCAGATGCCAAGATCTGGGGATTCTGGGTGAAAGATATATGCGAATTCTTTGTTCAATGTTTGCAACTCTTTTGGAAGCTTAAAATCATTTCAAAATAAAAAGTTAAAAAAAAAGTTATTCAGTTGAAACTGAAACCATATAATGTCAGGTAGTGGTAAGTGATACGTAGAAAAATAAAGTGGGCGGGGGAATACAAATGAAGGGGTGGTGCTGTTCTAGATGGTGTGGCTGGGCAGGCTTCTCTGGGAAGGGACATTTGAGCAGAGACCTGGGTAAAGGGAGGGAGCGAGCCCTGTGGACATCTGGAGGGAGAACTTTCTGGGCGGAGGAACCCATTCCATCAGAGAAAAGGCCCAGAGTGGAGGCAACTTGGCATGTGTATTAGTTTCTGTTACCATGTACTGAATGACCACAAACTTAGTGGCTTCAAACAACCCCCATTTAGCTCACAGTTCTGTAAGTCACAAGTCTGGCACAGCCCCCTGTGCCATATGACAACCTAATAACGGGAGAGAATTCCATCATCTTCACACTCCAAAACATGTACACCTGCGGGGGGTGGGGGGCCTGGGAACCTTGGAGGCTATCGTAGAATTCTGCCTGCCATAGTGGGGGGTTTGAAGCACAAGGAAGCCAGTGCGGCTGGAGAAGCATGAGCAAGGGGCCGAGGGGTAGGAGAGCACAGAGGACCTTAGGTGGAGAGACACATACACGCCATAGAGCCAAACGGAAGACAGAGGTCCAGAAAGTGACCTTGTGCATTTTGGCTCTGGAGTAAGGGAAGGTCATGCTAATTCCCCATCACTTGACTTAAAGAGCAACCCTGGGGTAGACCCAACAGAGGATTGAAGTCAAAGGAATGAATACCTAAGAGTAGGCCTTGGGGAATCAGTGGACCACTGGGCATGGGTGATGAACGGGTCTGCTCCAGGCATTTGGCTCGGCTGGCACAATGCAAGAAGCCACAGGCTCTTCAAGGGTCCATGGAAAAGTCTGAAACCTAAAAAAGTTGGCTGGAAACAAACAAAAAACACCTTATCACAGTTGAAAGCAATATGATTTAATTGTCTACAAAGTAGCAGTATGTCAACTGGGGATCAGCAACTGGTTCAACTCTCATAATCGTTACACATGTGTTATATTTAATGACTGCATTTTTCCCCATTTTTTAATTACTGTATCTATTTATTTTTCCATAGTATCACATGCAGGGTGCAGAATAAAAACATACACAAGGGGACGCACTGAAAAGTCTCTCTCCCACCCCTGATCCCCAGCCACCCCTTCCCCTCCCCCAGGGCCAATTCCCTGTGCTCAGAAGCATTTTGCACACACACAAGTGGATATGTGCATGCACACTTTACTCCTCCCCTTTCACCATGGTGGCTGCTCTGCCTGCATTTCCCCCTTGGCAGTGTATCTTGGAGATGCTTCCGATTGGCTCGCACGGAGCAGTTCATTCTTTTGTACTGCGCGGAGCAGTCTATTATTCGGATGATCTGTCGTTTATGAACCAGCCCTCCCCGCAACCCTGCCACCTCCTCTCCTAACACCCTGAGCACTCCTGGCCTCTCCCTGCCCCCCGTGACAGTCACTGAAGCTCTAGCTCCAAAGCCTCAAGGAGTCCTCCTTGTTCCACATAAGTGCTCACATTTGGATTTGTCCAGCTTTTTTAAGTTTTGCCAATCTAGTGGACACGAAATGAGCTTTTAATTTGGATTTCCCTAATTACTAACAGGTTGAGCATCTTTTCGTATGTTTCTTGGCTCTTCATGTTTTCTATTCTCTATGTCAGTTCAAATCTTTAGTCTATTTTTCTTTTGGTTTATCTTTGTCTTATTGATTTGTAGAATCTCTTTACATATTTTGGGTACTAATTTTTATCAGTCAGATTGTTACAAACATTTCCCAGCTTGTGGCTTATCTTTTCACTTTTGATGGTGAACTTTGAACACAGTCTTAATTCTAATTTAGATTGATTTATTAACATTTGCCTTTATGGTTTGGACTTTTTATTTCTTGTTTAAGAAATTCTCTCCAACCCAAATCCATCCAATCTTTCTACAATGCACGTGTATATATATTAAAAATGGGACATATTGTACATTCTATTTTATAGCTACTTTTCTACTTAAAAATATAGCATTAACATTTTTCCATGTCTAAATATTCTACAGTATCATGGGTAAATGGTTGCATAGTTTCCACTGTATGGAATATCCTATTTACTGAATCCCCTATTGATGGACATTTAGGTTGCTTTCAACTTTTACCATTACCAGCAATGCTGCCAGGAACATCCTGCAGCTATTGTGTCCACATTCAGATAAAGTCCTAGGAGAGAAATTGCCCAACCAATGAAAGGTTCCTGATACATTTTACCAAACTTGGCAGTGGTCTCACTTTTGATTCCTTTCCTGGAAAATATGTCGTTGTGTTAAATTGCTCTTCCCAAGAGTCTGGAATCAGCAAAGTAAATGGATGTCACTGGGTCGGGGGTCCTGGTCTGCATTTTAGCGGGACAGTTAGCAGGCATGTTCAGTTGTGGTTGTGTGTGTGGAGATGGTCACGCTGGCCGATAAAGACTCCTCACTCCCTTCCTTCCCACTCCCCCATATTAGGTGGTGTTGAGAGAAAAGAGCCAAGGAGTGCCCAGTGACGCTAGCCTGAGTGATGATTCTCTGTTAATTAACTGAATTTTGAAGGATGTAAGTTGCTGCCTCAACTAGACCCTCTGTGCTGAGGGCTGGAAATGGTGTCTCATACAGCTGCGGCCACCAGGGCTGGGCATGTGTTTCATGAAATGTTTGTCTACTGAAGCAAGGAGTAAAGAAAAGTCCCCCGGAGAACTGTCAGCTTGAGAACTTGAAAACCTCTCATCAGAACTCCCATCTTATTGGGGTATCACACTTTTAATATTTAAGCAATTATTTTAGCAAATATCAACATATATCCTCTTTGTATACTAATCGATACTAATTTTCATTTATGACAGTGGTATAAAGTTTCCCATTAGCATGAATTGGCTTTATTTTTAAAATGAGGCAATTTAAAGAAAAATACTAAGTAAATTGTATGAAATACAGACAGAATGCAAATAGGACGAGAGAGAAGGTGCTATGATTATGTTGAAACTTTGAGAAACTGTCTTAATGGAAACCCCTTCCTCTGAAGAAGCCTGAGACAGTTGAGTTAGGTCAGGGAAAAGCAAGGCCAAGGGCTCTGGAAGGCTCTAGAAGATGTAGATGTCATGAATTCAGAAGCCAGGCAATCAGGAGAGGCATACAGACCTCTTCATGGTATTGAAATCATATTTAGGAACTAAAAGGTGTGTTTCCTTCTTCTTCTTCTTCATTTTTTTTTTTTTTTGATGAAGAAGATTGCCTCTGAGCTAACATCAGGGCCAATTTTCCTCTATTTTGTATGTGGGACACCACCACAGCATGGCTTGATGAGCAGTGCATAGCTCCGTGCCCGGGACCTGAACCTGCAAACCCCAGATCACCCAAAGTGAAGCACATGAACTTAAACACTACACCACCAGGCCAGCCCCATGTGTTTCCTTCTTTATGTCACTTGACACTCATAGTGACTTTGTGAAGTTTCCGGCAATGAGGAGATCATCCTCTCACTTTACAAAAGGAAACTGAGGCACAGAGAGAAGCAGTTTGCCCATGAGTGAATGGAGAAAAGGACTTGACCCCAGTGGTGGGTGTGGAATTTGTGATGTGTGTCAGGACCAGGACCTCTGGGACCAGGACACCCATGGCCCTTTCATGACAACAAAAACAAGCACCACCACCATTAACATTTATTGAGCACTTACTGTGTGCTTCTCTCTGCTAAGCAACGTTGGCTGTCTCGACACCACTTTACACTAACCCTACGGCGGAGGAACCGTCATCCCCTCCCAGAAAGTGTCGAGGGAGGAGCTGTGGACTCACGGTGCTTGCTCTTGCAGAGACGCGAACCAACAAGGGAGGGGGAGACGGAAAAGGACCACGGGTGGTCACGCAGGAATGAGAGAATTTCGCAGAATGATCAATGCCGTGAAGAAACCCCACAGGCCATAGATATGGGCCCTGGAGGGATGGGATGGTCTGCTTCCTATGGGGTCAGCAGGGGAGGCTCCTGTGAGGAGGTGACATTGGAGCTGGAACCGGGAATGTACTGGATTTGAACCCGGGTCCTTTGAGAGCCCTGCTCGTGACCCCACACCGGCCCCACCTGTGTCCCATGTGGGTCTCAGAAGGCTTCGGCCAGAGACACTTTGCCCCTTTGTTAAGAACCCTGGAGTCGTGGCTTATGGCTTGGCATATCTGGGACCTGGGAGTGGAGAGATGATCAGATAGTGGCGCCGGAGTGGCTCTGGCCCATGGGGCTGCCCTGTCCAGTTCTCGGCCTGCATGGATTGTCAATGGTTGAAGATCTCTTCAGGTGACTCTCCCGGCCAGAGGGGAAACCAAGTCCCAAGGAGGAGCTGGACCCTGACAAGAGCTGCGGCTCCCTGCTGTGCAAGTCGTGCTGGGCTCCCGGGTGAGGGGCGGCCCTGCATAGGAAGAAGGGAGACCGTTTCTAACCCACACAAAGGGACGCTGTGGGCTAGTGGCCGCCCTGAGCCCGGCCAAGGATGGCCGTGGAGATTAGCCCCCACATCGCCTGCCCTTTCTCCAGTCTGCTTCCTGCTTTGTCCCCACCAGCCCGGGAGAGCACGAGGGTGGAACATCATCACTATTCGAGGTTTGCGGCAAGGGGGGCCTTTGCAGGCCTATCGCAGGCCGTATGGGGCAGTGGAGAGGGAGGGCTGGGACTCCCTGGGGTCTCTGTGGAGTTGACGGACTGAGGAGTGGGCAGCCGGGGGCGGGGGTGGCCCCGAAGCGCCTTATCTCCTCTGGGCCAGCGTCAGCTCATGTCCCCAGCCTGCAGCACAGGCTGGAGCTGCCAGCCTGAGACTGGGGACCGCAGCAAATTTGCATTTATATTGGAGACTTCTGTTTCCAGGGCCTGGGGGGAGGAGGGTGGCCAACGTGGTCAGCTGAGCGAGATGCGGGAGAGGAGGGGCCTGCAGCCCTGTCCTGCCAGGGGCGCGGGAAGTGGCCGGTGGGCCGGGCCTGTCTGGCCCAGGAACAGAGGCACAGAAGGTTCTCTGGGCACAAGGCCGGCCCTGACAGCCTGCCCGTCCACCCACCCAGCCACTTGCCAACATCAGCTGGGAGCTGGCTCTGCCCCAGGGGCCTGGGAGAAAGGTCAGAGGCCTGTGCCAGCAAAGGACCGGGCAGGACAGAAGCACTCCTGTGACTGAGTGCAACCAGGTGTCGTCCTGACTTACCCTCCTCTCAGCCCGTGAAGTTGTTTCAGCCAAGAAAACTAAGGCTCAGAGGGGCTCAGCAATTAGTCCCAGGTGACCAGCTCATAATCCAGGGCCTCAGGAAGCCCCCCGCACCCCATAAACCTCAGGACACTCCATGCTCCGGGAGACACCCTCTGACGTTTGGGTGGAGAGGAGATGAGACCCCTCTTATACTTGATTTCTGGAGAGTTGAAGGAGGTCACCGCAGGCTGGGGACACGGTTAGGATGCCAGCTTAGGAGTCAGGTCTCATCTCGTGGTGAAGTCCACGGCCATGACCAGGTTCAGGCCAGGTTTCCCCCTGCCTTTGGGGAATGTAGCTTCCCACTATGAGATTTCATAATGGGGAAGCCGTGGAAGGAAGGAAAGGGGGAAGCAGGGAAGCAATGGAAGGAGGCACGGCCGGAGGTAAGGGGGAAGGAAGGGAAAGGGAGCAGTGGGGAAGAGAGGAGAAGTCAAGGCCAGAGGCACCAGGGGAGCCCTCTGGAGCCCCCGCAGGTGCGCTGGTTGCGCTTATGGCCGCAGCGCTCCTGGGAGTCCCCTCGGTCACTCTTCCCGGCCCTTGCATGCAGCGGTGCTCCCCTCCCCGACCTCCTGCTCCTCCCCCTGCAGCTGAGGCCTCCTGACCTCCGTAGCAGGCTGAGCCCTGCTCTGTGGGGGACCAGCGATGGCCTGGTGGGTGCTCCAGGGATCAGAGGTCAGGGCACCGCTTTGATCCTGGGGCTCAGCTCTGATGACCTGGGTTGTACCTTCATCCCTTAGTGCTTCGATGCTTCTGGAGGGGGCTCAGCCCCGCTCTTCGGTTTCTCATCTCTCCCTCCCTCCCCCATCCCTCCAGACGGAGGTCTTGGCCCCATTCCCCAGCCTGTGACTGTGGGCTTGCAGCTGACAAACCTCCTGGTCCTGGCTCTCCGTCCAGCAGTACAAACCCTCCCTGTCTGTCACTGAACAGTCAGCATGGCCTGTTCCACCTGGCGGGCTGGCTAGTGCCCAGCTTAGTCTCGGGAAGCAAAGGCCAGCTTTGGCAACCCACTGCCTGGGTTCAAATTCTGGCCGTGCCTCTTCCTAGCTGTGTGGCCTTGGGCAAGACCCTTTGTCTCTCTGAGCCTCTGGCTCCTCATCAGCAAGTGGGCACAAGAATAGGACGTGCCTCTCGGACGGCTGTGTGCACTACATAAGATCACGCATGGAAAGTGCTTGGCTCAGGGCCTGGCATCGAGCAAGCACTCAAGACATATCAGCTCCTATTAGCCAAGCTCTATCTTTCAGTGCCTTGTCCTGGCTTAGTGGGAGGCCGGCTTCCAGAGACCTGCCCCGTGCCTCCTCCATTAACCCCTTTATGCCTCGTGTCACCTGATATAACTGTCAACACAGATAGAATTGAGCCCTGCTACTTCCAGTGGCGCTACAAATGCCGCTGCCACTTGTAGCTGACGTTTAACGAGCGCTTATGGCGAGCCGGGCATTGTTCAAGCCGTTTTAAAACACAGCTCCAAATTCCTTGACACTCTTCCTATCAAGAGGTGGGGTCTCTGTCCCTGCCTGTGATTGCTTCCAGGAATAAAATGTGGCAGGGGACCCTTTGTGACTTCCGAGGATAGGTCTCAGGGGACACTCACTCTTGTGACCCAGCCGCCATGTGAGGCAGCCCAGGCCCGAGAAGCGGCCTCGTGTGGGTGTTCCGGCCAGAAGCCCCCGCTGAGCCAGCCTTGATGGCCAGACACGTGGAGGAAGACCCTGCGACATGATTCTAGCTCCCAGCCTTCCCCTCTTTCCAGTCGAGGCCCCGGATATTGCAGCACGCTGGACGGCATCTCCAGGGTGCTCGGTCTGAATCCTCGGCCCATAAGAGTCTGTGAGCGTAAGAAACCGTTAACAACACTGTGTTTCCTGGTGGACTGTGATGCGGCGGTGATCGCTGGAACCCCCGCACCGACTCACTGCAGCTTCACAACAACAGGAAGCAGTTGTTCCAGTCCTCTCCGTCTCATGGAGGAGGAAATGAAGACCCAAAGTGCTTCAGGAAGTTGCGGGAAGTCACAGAGCTCATAAGGGGCAGAGCAGGGCCTGGTGCTCAGGAGTCTGACTCGGGTCTGTGCACCAAAGAATCAAACGCCAGCCTACAGAGGCGACTGGACAGCATCTCGAGGGCTGTGGGGGCGGCGGGAGGGCACTGCGGTGGAATGTGTGGGATCAGGAGGGGGCGCTCAGAAGCTCTCTCGGGTGCTGCATGGAGGGTGGGTGAAAAGGCGCTGGAGGCGGCTCATGAGGATGGACGGTACCATCCTGCCATTGTCCACTGTCCTCTCTCTGCCCTGCCTCTCGAAGCCAAGAGGGCAGCAGCAGCCTGGTCTCAGGCCCCCAGGAGCTCTGCACCTGTCAGAGCTTGGTCCAGCCAGGGACACCAGCCAATTCTGTTGGGCTGACCTGGGCTGTGCCCTCAGATGGGCAGAGCTTGGCAGCCAGGGCCAGGAGCTTCAGGGCCAGTGTGAGCAGGAAGTAAAAGGCCCAGGAGAGTCCTCTGCCCCTGTACACCTCCAGGGATGCCACAAAGATCATTGGCACTAACCGGATCTGTTTGTTTTGGAGTTGGCTGTGAGTGGCAGAGAGCCAAAAGAAGAGTGACTTAAAGAAGACAAACACTGATTTCTCTCTCTTATAAACAGTCTGGAGGCAGGCAGTCCCAGGCTACAAGATGGCTCCGTCTTGTAGGAACCCAGGCTCCTTCTATCTTGTTGTTCCACCATCCTCAAGACCTCACAGTCCAAAATGGCTGCTCATTCTCCAGCCATTATGTCCATATTCCAGCCAGAAAGGGAAGGAGGAAGAGGCAAAGAATGCTCCTCCCCACTTTCTAAAGACCTCCCCCAGAAATTGCATGTGGTACACTACTTACCCACCTTGGCCAGGATGGAGACACATGGCCCCGCCTAACTGTGAGAGGCTAGGAAGTGTGGTCTCTATTCTGGGTGTCCGTGTGCCCAGCTATACCCGGGGGTTCTAACACTGAGGAAAAGGGAGGGAATGGACATGGGGAACCACCAGCAGTGCCAGCTGTCCCTGGCAACCCAGCAGCAGAGTGTTCTGAAACTCAGGGCGGATCATTTTACTTCCCTGCTTAAAACCATCCTGTGGCTTCCGCTGCTTCCACCACAAAGCCTAGATCAGGCCTCGGGGCTGCCTGGCCTCACCCTGGCCTCCTCTCCAGCCTCATCCTCCCCAACACTGAACTCAAACCACGCCCACCCCACCCTCTTTCGGGGTCTCCTCTGCGCTCCGATTATGTGGAAAATCCATCATCAGACGAGATCAGCCACAGAGGCTGATCAGTCGTCAGTCAATGACTATAACGGCTGCAATAAAGCCCCTACTATGTGTCCGCTACATACATACTTTTTCTCATTTTAATCTTCACAATGGCCCTGTGAGGTTGGTACTGTTGGGAGCCCCTCCTAGAAATAAAGAAACAGAAATGTGTTGGGTGGATCCAGGTTGCCACCTTGCTGCACGGCCTTGCTGCTGAGCAGTGTCATCAATGGGCACGGTGCTTTACAGTGTGCACAACACTTTCCCGTCCATTGTCTCATGTAGTCTTCAAGGCTACTGTGCCCCTTTTGCAAATGAGGAAATGAAGGTTCGGAGAGGGACAGTGACTCCCCCAAGGTCACACAGCTAGGTGGTAGCCATGTCCCAGTGGGAACCTGGGTTTGCTTGCCCCTTACCTCCTGGCAGCTGCCCCATCTGCCTCCCCTGGAGATGAGTGTGGTTGAGGATGGGCCACACTCAACCCTCCGTGGTCCTGGTGAAGGTGGCAGGGATTCCAAAGGTCAGTTTTCAGATTAGGAATCAAAAGGCCCCAGAGGGAAGGGACTTTCCAGGGTCCTGCACTCCATCAGGGCACTGGGAGGGGACCCAGGGCTCCTGACTCCCAGTGCAGAGACTTTGCACACTTTGCTCATTCATGCAACAAACATTTGTTGAGCACCTACTGTGTGCCAGGCACTGTGCTAGCCTCCGGGATCACAGCCGTGAAAAACCAGGCAGAAATCCTTCTCGCCAGCTGCCATTCTAGGATGGGTGGGGGAGGGGCGACCGGCACCAACCAAATAAATCATCAGCAGCTACAGTCTTCCCTCCGTATTTCTTTCCTTCAACAAATATTTATGGAGAACTGTATTTCTGTAAGACAGACACGGTCCTGACTCTCCTGGAGTGAGAGTCTAGCGGTGGAGAGAGGCGCTGGATGAGGAGACACATAAATAAACAAGATAAACTCAGACTGCGAGAATGGCAGAGAAGAAAACAAGGTTATGAGTTGGGGAAGGAGGGGGCGACAACTCTAGAAAGATGGGCAGGCAGGGCCTCTACGAGGAAGTGCCTCTTGCATTGAGTCCAGGAGGGTGTGAAGGGCCGAGCAGGGTGTTCCAGGTGGAGGAACAGTGGGTGCAAAGGTGCAGAGGCAGGACCAAGCTTGGGATGTGGGAGAAACTAGGAGAAGGCCAGGGTGGCTGGAGCAGGGGGCGAGGGGCCGGTTCAGAGGGGGAGGTTGGCAGCAGGAAGGGGGCTTGAGAAAGGCCAGGGTGCCGTCGAGGGGCACTGAATAGAGAGAAGGGATGCCTAGACCCCCCCACGGGGCACCGCTCAGGGAGGCCCGTCAGCCCTGCATCTGGAGGGTTCCCAGCCAGACGCCCGAGGGGTGGGGGCGGAGCACCTGCCGGCCTGGCACTGCCTGCCTCCGCAGAGATGAAGCTCAAGCCCCTGCGCAGCCGGCACGCCATTGTGCGCTGGCTCTGACGGGCACACCTGGCGCTCTTAACAGCCTGCTGGCTGTCCTGATTTAGGGGCTCGGCCTGGCCGGTTCCAGGGCCTGTTCCCCGGAGTCCACCAGCTGGACTAGGCTGGCCGAGGAGGAGGAAGCAGGTTCTGGTGGTGGCCGTGGACGCAGGCAACCTCACCCTGGCACACCCACTGGACCAAGAGAGAAGCGTCCTGAGCATCTTGGTAACCGCAGAACTCCCTTCTCTGGCCATCCTTCCCCAGTGGCAAAGAGCCTGGGTCTCAGGCAGGAAGCAAGTTTCAAGAGCCAGTTGAACTGCTGTGCTTAGAAATTCTCTCTCCCTCTCTGGGCCTCAGTTTCCCCATCTGTATAATGGATGGGTTGACCTGGCTAAACTCATGATGTGGACTCTAGCACCAGACTGAACCTTCACTCCACCCTGTAATGGCTGTTTGAACCTAGCGAAGTGACTTTCGGTGCCTCAGTTTACCCCTCTATGGCGGTACCTAAGAGCAGCATCTATTTCAAGGGCTGTGTGAAGATTAAGTGAATCATGTGTGTCTGGTACTTAGAACAGTGCTTGTTCCCCGGTAAGTGGTATACATTTCAACTCTGATTGTTGTTACTATTCAAGTCTTTCGAGAATGTTGTGCTGGAAAGACTCGGTGGAGAGAACTGTGTCCATTTGTTTGCAAACTTTTTGGTCTTTGTTTTTAACAGAGAAGCCCTGCATTGCTCAAGAGAAATTTTACTCAGGGCCCCAGCTGTTCCGAGGGGATGGAAGGGGGGGGACGCCTGCCCCACCTGCTCCCCCGTCTCTGTGTCTGCAGCCCCCAAGGGGGATCCGGGAGCATAATTTGAAAACCCCTGCTCAGTTCGTCTCCTTTGGCTCACAGTCAGGGAAACTGAGACCCAGAGACTGGCAGTGACCAGCCCAGGCCCCACAGGGAGTGGCGGTCCAACCTAGCCTAGAACCCAGATCTCCTGGTTTCCTTGATGCAAGAGAAGGGGCAGGGGCTGGGAGAAAAGGGAGGACCAGAAGCAGCTTAGGGAACTGGGTGCATTGTGGCATCAAGTCATTAGCATGCAAATAACATGCAAATGGATGCAAAACAGCATGTTTTATGCTAATTTGCAGATTCGAGAGCGACGACATTTTTGGTAATAGGGCAGCAGTCTTGGTCCCTGGGCATTGCCGAACACGCGTCCCTTTTTTCTTTCTTTCTTTCATTATTATGATCGGGCCCATAAATCTTGGGTTTGGCTGCGATCCTGCCCCTTCTCGCCTGCAAGCCTGGCTCTTGTCACCTTCAGGGGCTCCCTCCCCAGTCCCCAGGTCCTGCCTGGGCCCAGGGACAGACCTGGGCAGTGGGTCAGAGAACCAGGACTCAGGAGCCACCAGGCAGCACCGGGAGGTGACTGGTCCTGGAAGCCGCTTCTTGGGGAGGGGCCCTTGGCAGGATCGGATGGGGCTGGGGACCGGGCAACTGTTCATCTGCGCCAACTGGCCTGTGGGCATCTGGGACATGACCACTAGGCCTCCCCAACGCCATCCCTAACCCCAAGTTTGGCACTTCCCCTGAGCTCTCACGCCTTCCGTGCCATTGTCCATTTAGGGCTGGCCTGCCTCACGGGCTGAGCTGCTCAGGGAGGCCCTGCTCTTCTTCATGTCAGGATGCCCAGGACTTGGGACACAGATATGGGATGTGTTGGGTGTCAGACAACTGAATCCGCACGCTGAGACCTGGCAGCGTCCCTGAGGGTGAGCTCGCAGTCTCTGAAACCACACAGCTTGAATTCAAATCCTGACACCATTACTTTCCGAGAAAATACTAGCATGCACAGCTAACTTTAATCGAGCGCCTACTGTGTTCCAGGTGCTTCACGCTGTGCTTGCTGTCTGTGCTCTCACTGCTAACGGTCTCCTAGAAGGTGGGTATTATTATGGCTCTGTTCTATGGAGGAGAGGTGAAATGACTTGCCCAAGGTCACATCCCCAGAGTTCCGACCAAAGGGGTATTTGTATTACCAAGAATGGGTTCCCAACCGGGCAGTGGCTCCGAGCCACTCAGCAAGCTGCTGTCCCAGGGTCCCAGAGCCTCAACCTGTGCCATCAGCCAACCTCTGACAACGTTAAATCTCCCCAGCTCTGCGCTCCTAGAAAACAGCGATGGGCAAGAAACTCCCCAACCTTGTATCTTCTGAAATCTCTCTACCTTTTCGTGTTCAGGGAAATAGCTTAGTGCCAGCACCCACCTTCCCCATACAACTCAGATAAGACCCTGTCCATCTTTCTCCTGACTCTCATAAAGCCCCACATGATCCCCTTGTTTACCAGTGACCTATGCCCTTTTGTCTGAACTGGCTGACAAGGCCAGACAAAGACCCTCCCCTTCCCATTCTTTGTCTCATGGTTGATTAGCTGAGATTAGAACTGTTTGTCTCATCTGAAACTAGGCAGAGAGATGACCATTTTCTGTTCAGCTAACTGCGGACACTTCCCCTGATGGCAAGACAGCCCCAGCTCTAAGTCCCCCGACCTGTAACCTGTCTACTCCTAGAAAACTCTGAGGCAAACCCACCGGCCCCGGCACTCTGAACAGGGGATCCCCGGGCCTCCGCCTATCGCGAGAGCTTGAATAAAATCATCTCCCCCATTGTCCGGTGTATTTTGTCTTTGACACCTTCTACCGTGCCATTTCCCCCCTAAGGCTCCTGGCCGTGTAAGCACCCTGTGTGTGACCTTGGAGTATTTCCCGAGCATCTCTGTGCCTCCGGCTCCACCGCTGCAAAAGGGGATGCTCGCTGGCCCTACCTCCTCAGGTTGAGACCGAAGGAGATCACGCCAGGAAAGCTTGGCGCCGCGCCCGGCACAGAGCGGGCGCTCCAGAAATGTCAACCATTGTGCGCGCAAGAGAGGGGAGCGACGCTCGGAGGCCGGACGCGACCTGCCGGGGACGCACGGCGGGCGGAGGCGGGGGTCGAACGCACGGAGACCTCCGCCCGTCCCCCGGCGCAGGGTGCGCCCCATGCCCACCCCCAGTTCCACGGCCCCCGGATCCCAAGCTGGGGCGGGGGGCACACTCCTCACTCCTCCCCTCCCCGTCGGCCGCCTTTGATTGTGGCGAGCAGCGAGTCGCGGAGCAAATTAACTTTTTGCACACTTCATTATGCGCCGCCCTGCGTCCCCCGGGGCCGCGGCCCCGCCCCCGCCCCACGCCGGCCCCGCGCCGACAACTTGATTGGGCAATTAATCTTCGCCCCCCCGCACCCCGGGCCTTTGTGCGCCTGATCGCCGGCCGCGGGCGCACACCCGGCCGCCCGGTCTGCTCGCGCTGATAAGGCGCCCCGCGCCCCGGCCCCCGCGCCCCGGCCCCGCCTTTGTCAGGGCGCCGGGAGGCCCGGCCGCCGCGCTGCCGTCTCGCACCCCATCCGCGCGCCCCCGCCCCTCCGGCTCGGTCCATCTGTCTGAGCTTCGCAATCCTCCAGCGGCCGGGGCTGGGGGCGGGCTCTCGCTCTTGGGCAGGGAGCCAGCACCCCCACTCCCCCCCGGCCGCCCCATGTGTGAGGGGTGACCCCCCAGCCGCCGACAGACACACGCGCACACACGCGCGCACACACTCGGGGAGCCCAATTAAGCAGCGCGGCAGTAATTAAGAAGGGGGGCGCGGAGCACAGCAGCGGTGTGAGGGAGGGGGAGGGGGCTTCTCAGCCGTATCCAAAAAAACGAGGAGCCCCTGTCATCCGTCCTGCACCCCAGGTGTGCAGCACCTGGCTCCTGGTTTGGGGGTCGACGGGCTCCAATGGCCCCGGCGGCGGTGGTTGGGGGATATGGAGGGAGAGTCCCCGGGAATTTGCCTGATAAATCGGGCCTCTTTGTGCATTTTCCTGGGGTTTTGCCAGCAGTTGACCCAGCCTTAAAAAGGCTGCCTGTGATTCCAGTCATTTTGAGAGCCGGGGTCCTCAGTGGAGGGTAAATTGGGGCTATTGTAGAGGCCAACAGCAGGGTGTTCGAAAGGGGTTCAGAAAGTGCTCCCCACTCGCTGTGTGAGGTTTGCGTCAGGGAACAGCTCTGTGCCCCGGCTCTGGAGCCATGGGCTGCGACCACGTTGGCGCAGCAGTGGGCACGCAGCATGGACTCGCAAGTGTTGGTTCTTGGTATTTTCTGCGGTTTTCCCTGGACCCAGGGCTGAAAACTGGTAGGTGGAACATGGTGCTGGAAACAGGCCCTCAGTTTTATCCTGCACCTGGGCCAGTGGTGGTAGAAAGTGGTGTCTGGGCACGGGCTCAAAACTTGTGGTCTGTACAGAGCTTGGGGCTGGGGTGTGTGTATGTGTGGGTGTCTTTGGGAAATGTCTGCCCCAGTGTTGGAGGGGTGCGAGTTTGTGTAGAGCATTCGCAGCCTTCACCACTCTCACAAGACGGGCGTGACCCAGTGCGCACAGAATACCTGTGTACAGGGCGGAAAAGCAGCTTCATCCATGCAGTCCACCAGCAACACGTGATACTCTCTCTGAGTGCCCAGCAGCACCGCTAGGTACTGGGTGCAGCATGAGCAAAGCAGAAGCTGTTGGCTGCCCTCATGGACTCACTATCTGGTTGGGGAGATGGATGAGAAATAAGATACATAAGACACTGGGTTCAGTGGGTGGTAATAGCTGTAGATAAAAACAGAGCAGGGCAACTGATTAGGTGTGTGGGCCCCACTTGCTGGACACCCCCACCCCTGCCAGGATGTCCCAAGGCTACATTCCTGGGCCTAGAGACCTAGGGCCACCCTGACCCGGTGCAGCCTATCTCCCCATCTCCCCTCTCCTTGGGACCCGGCCTCCCCAGCCTGTTCTCTGGCTGTAGGGTGGGGTCCCTGGGATGATGGGCAGGCTTTAGGCTGCTGTGGCCTCTCCTCCTTATTTCTGTGGGGGTGGGGGTGGTGCTTTCCTCTGATAATGACAGCCTCCAGTCTTGCATGACCGAAAGGCCTCATGGGCCCACAGTCCAGAAGGGGCCCAGTGAGCAGGAGCTGAATTAAAATGGAAAAATACAGCCTCCCTTTCCCCAATCCCTTCCTCGCTCCCCTCATTCCCACAGCCCCAGAGGCCGTGGGTGAATAGTTTCTCAGTCCCTTTGCTTTGCTCAGCTGAGAGAGTTAGCTGTGTTTACCTCCCTATGGGTCAGGGAACTCCCAGAACCAGCAGGTGGAATAAAACAAGTGCTGTTGGACTCTGAACATCCCCTCCCTGTCCACGCCAGGTTTGGATTCCTCATCACCTCTGGTCCCTGGTTCTGATGATCTGGCACGAAACACCCCAGAATCCCAACATCCTAAGCTTCTGACTTTCTAGAATAGTAACATCCTGCGCATCTTACACGAACATTTTGGATTTCTATGGTTTCTGTCCTTATGTTCTAGAATTCCGGAGCTCCAATACTGATTTTGTCGGGGTCTACCCATTGAAATAACAATAAAGACTGCACGCAGAGTCATATAATACTAGTTATAATAACAGCAATTAACAGTCCTTCAATCATGTTTTTATTCAACAAGTATTTTTTTTGAGAATCTTCTAAGTGCCAGACACTATTCTAGGTGTTATAAAAATAAATAAATTAAAATAAATAAATAAACAAGTAAATATTTTGTTAGAAGGTGATATGTGCAGGAGAGAGGGGTAGGGAGCAAAGAGGTGCAATTAAAACTGATGGTCAAGGCGGCACTAAGAAGGTGACGTCTGATTTTCTTTCTTTCTATTTGTTCTTTCAATCATTTAGGTTTGAAATCTCAATCTGTAATTGTGGATTTATTTCTCCTTGCAGGTCTATCAGTTTTTGCTTCACTTATTTTGAATCTCTGCCATTAGGGGCATAAGCATTTAAAATTGTTATAGCCTCTTGGCTAATTGACATCTTGATCATTATGAAATGACCTTATCCATCCCTGGTAAGATTCTTTGCTCTGAAATAAACTTTGTCTGATACTAAACTAGCCACTCTAGGGCTCTTTTGATTAGTGTTAGTATGGAATATCTTTTCTATTCTTGTGCATTTAACTTGTGTCTTTGTATTTAAAGTGTTTTTTTTTTTTTTTTTTTTTGTAGGTGGCATGTGTTTGGGTCTTTTCTCTTTGTATCCAATCGGACAATCTCTGCTTTTTAATTGTGGGTGTTTAGACCATTTACATTTAATGTGATTATTGATACGGTTACATTTAAGTCTGTCATCTTGCTGTTTGTTTTCATTTGTCCCATCTGCTCTTTGTTTCCTTTTTCTTTTTTTCTGCCTCATTTTTTTTCATTTAGTGAGCATTTGTTATAATTCCTTTTTACCTCCTTTGTTGGTTTATTAGTTATAATTCTTCATTTTGTTATTTCAGTGATTGCATTAGGATTTATAGTTCATATCTCTAACTTATCTCAATCTATCTTCAAGTGGTATTATACCTCTTCGCGTGCAGTATAAGAAACTTACAAGAGTGTGCTTCCATCTCTCTCCTCCTGACTTCAACGCTATTGTCATCATACATTTTACTTACATAGACGCTACAACTCCACAAAATATTATTATTTTTATTTAAGCAGTGAATTATCTTTTAAAAACATATACATGAAAAGAAAAAATCTTATATAATGTTAACATAGTTAACATTTCTGGTGCTCTTTATTCCTTTGTGTAGATCCAGATTGCCATCAGGTATCATTTTCTGTCTGCCTGAAGGACTTCATTTGTCATTTCTGATAGTGCAGATCTGTTGGTGAGGAATTCTTTCAGCTTTTGTAAGTCTCAAAACATCTTTATTTCAACTTCAATTTTGAAAGATATTTTAACTGGGTATATAATTTTATGCTGACACATTTTTTTTTCTTTCAGTAAGTTAAAAGATGTTGCTCCACTGTTTTCTCCCTTACATTGTGTCCTGGAAGAGAGCTGCCATTATTGTTATCTTTGTTCATCTGTACTTAGCAAATCCTTTTTCTTTTAAAAATATTTTCCTTTTTGTCACTGGTTTGGAGCAATTTGATCATGATAGGTAATTTTATTCCTGTTTCTTCTTCACAGGTTTGTTAACCTTCTTGCATTTGTAAGTTTAGAGTCTATATCAGATTTGGAACATTTTCAGCCATTCTTTTTCAAATATTTACTTTCCTTTGGGGATTTTGATTGCACATGTATTAGGCTGCTTAGAGTTGTTTCATAGCTCCTGAAGCTCTTCTTGTTTTTTTGACGTATTTTTTCCCTTTATGTGTTCCATTCTGGATAGTTTCTGTTTGTTATATCTTCAAATTCACTAATCTTTTCTTCTGCTGTGTTTAGTCAGCCATTAATCCCAGCGTATTTTTCATTTTTATAGACATTATAGTTTTCATTTCTAGAAGTTCAATTTGCCTCTTTCATATCTTCCATGTGCCTCTTTAACTTTTGAACATATAGAATACAGTTGGTTTTTTTTTTTTTTTTTTTTTTTTGGTGAGGAAGATTGGCCCTGAGCTAACACCTGTGTGAATCTTCCTCTATTTTGTACGTGGGACACTGCCACACATGGCTTGATGAGAGGTGTGTAGGTCTGCACCCAGGATCCAAACCAGGGAACTCCAGGCCACTGAAGCAGAGCACATGAACTTAACCACTATGCCACCAGGCCAGCCCTAGAATACAGTTTTGGTAATTGTTTTACTATTCTTGTCCACTATGTTTGTGACAGTTCTGGGTCAACTTCTATTGATTCATCGCTTTCCTCATTGTGGGCCATGTTTTCTTGCTTCTTTGGATGCCTGGTAATCTTCGTTCAGATGCCAGACACTGTGAACTTTACCTCTGTTGGATGCTGTATATTCTTGTATTTCTATATATAATCTTGAGTTTTACTCTGAGATTCAATTAGGGCACTTGGAAGCAGTTTGATCCTTTCAAGTCTTGCTTTTCTAATTTGTTGGGTGCATGCAGAGCAGTGCTCTGTTGAGGGCTAATTCTTTACCAACACTAAGAAAAGACCTTCCTGAGTACTCTAACTGTGCCCCATGAATTATGAATTTTTTCTATTTGGCACTGTTTCTGGTGTGACTGCTGGGCACTGTTCTTTAATCTTTTACCATGGTTTTTCCCAGCCCAGAACAGTTTTGTCACACAAAAGTGCCAACCAGTGCTCAGCCTAATCCCCCAGGGAGACTGTCTGCCGAGCTCTGGATGTCCCTCTGTGCAGCTCCCTCCTCTCCGCCTCTGTCCTGCAGACGCTGATCTCCCTGCCCTTCCTGGGCTCTCAGCTGCACTCCCCCAACACAGGGAGTCTGCTGGGCTCCCCCTCCCTGCACTGGGATCTGGAACCTCCTCCAGGCAGCAAACAGGGGCAATCCTGGGGCTCCCCTTGTTTGCTTCCCATCTCTCAGGAATCACTGCCCTTCATTGCCTGGCACTTAGTGTCTTGAAAACTGTCATTTCGTATATTTTGCCTGTTTTTGGGGGGTTGTTTCAAGTGGGAGAGTAGATCCAGGCCCCACTGCTCCACCTTGGGTGGGAGCAGACATCAGAGAGGGACATTTGAACACAGACTTGAAGGAGGTGATGGAGTGAACCTTGAGGACATGGGGCTGGGGGAGGAAGAGGATTCCCGGGAGTGAGAACAGCAAGTACAATGGCCCCGTGAATGTGTGCCTGAGATGGTTGGAGGAACAGAAGGAAGCCAGTGTGGGTGGAGCACGGGATGCCCTGGGGGAAGGGAGTGGGAGAAACAGGGAGAGGCACCTGCTTGTGTAGGATCCTGCAGGCCATGGTAAGAACTTTGGCTTTTATACCAAATGAAATAGGAGCTATGGGAGAATTTTGATCAGAGGAGGGACATCTTTTCACTTACATTTTATAGGATCTCTGAATTGACTGAATTAACTGAAAGGGGCAAGAGCCGGGAACTGGTGCACTGGACCAGGCTGGAGATGACGGTGACTCAGACACATAAGAGGACACACTTGAGGGGGCGATTAACTAGGAGGGGGTTCGAGGGAGGTTTCTGGGGTGCTGTCAGTGTTCTGTGTCTTTATCTGGGTGAGGTTACATCATGGGCTCAGTGTGTGAAGATTCAGTGAGCTGGATGTACCCTTCAGTTGTGTTCTCATCTACATGAATGTAATACCTCAATTTAAAAAAATAGAATAGAGAGATGAGAGTGGCTTGGACCAGGCTGTTATCAGTGGAGGTGGGGAGAAGTGGGTAGATTCTGGATTTCTTTTATAGGTAGATCCAAAAAGATTTGAGGATAGATCTAATGTTACATGTGAAGGAAAGGAAATGGTCCAGGATAATGCCATGGGAGGGTTTGAGAATCTTTTTTTCCATGAACAGTGTGGTTGTGTGATGGATTCTGGAGCTACTGGTGGCCACCTTTGCCTCCATGAAGTTATATCCTCCCTGAGAGTGAAACCAACAATGAAGAAATCAAAGCCAAAATGGAGGGAGAGACAGAGTCCTCACAATAACATGTCAGCAACTGGATCCAGCCATGCCTGAAGCCAGTGCCCAGGGTTGCTCAGTTATATAAATCAATAATTTCTTTTTTTTCTTTCTGTCACTGGTAACAGAATAGTCCAGATTGATACAACTTACTCACATGCTTTTCTCTGTCTATACCATCCATATATATATATATATGGATCCATACTATAGAGGGTCCAGGGGCCCTCTATAGAAGCCACGTCTTCTCTTTACCATTTTCAACATCTGCCCTATACCTTCTTTCCTCTGGACGTTTGCACCTGTGGGTCCCTCTTTCCAGAATGTCCTTCTCTCCCTTGCCTCCTGCCCTCACATCAAAACTGTCCTCTGGTTCAAATCCACCCTAATGTCGTCAGCAGAAAGTTGGAGCTGGCAGGGCCCTTAGACAACCCCCGCCCATTGTATGGATGAGAACACTGAGGTCACCCTGTGAGACATGGGCAGATCTATGGCCAGGACTCCAGTGTCCTGACGCCTTCAGGGGCCTTCCAGGATCCTCCCTGTTCAGCCTTTTCTGTCCCCACTGTCCCTCAGGGCTGAACAGGGCTCTTCACAATTTACGTTCTTGCTCACACTGCTGGCCTTTGCACATGCTGGTTCCTCAGCCTGGGATGCCTTACCCCACCCCGTCCCTCTGGAAAAGTTCGCACCTGAACTTGGAGACGGGACTCAAGGATCAGACTTCTGGAGCCTTCCCTTATTCTGGGGCGGGGCAGTGTCCTGCCAGCTATCCTGCAGCTGCGTCTGGTGCCTCCATGAGCCATTCATCCCTCTGTGTGGCGGTATCTGTTTCCTGTCTGCCTCACCTTTTGGGCAGGGCCCTTGCAGTGGTCGTTCTGGTAAAGGAGGTTCCCAGTCAGTGTTTGCTCATCACAAACGTGGAGTGAGAAGGGGCCCTGTTGGGGGGTTCGGGGGGAGACCAGTGCTGGGCTTGGAGGCAGGAGGCCTGAGCTCTAGTCCAGCCCCCACCCCTGCCCTCTAGCTGTGTGGCCTTAGGCAAGTCGTGTCCTCTATTTGTGCACCAGGTTTTCCAGTTGTGAAAAGGACAGCACATTTTAGTGCCTAAACCTCTGGCAGTCTGAATTTGAATCCTGGCTCTGTGACCTTGGGTGGATTACTTAAACTCTCTGTGTCTCAGTTTCCTCATTTGCAAAGTGGAGATAATAAATGTAGCTGCCTTCGAGGGTATTTGTGAGCATTAAAGGAGTGGATATTTATAAAGATTTTAGAACCATAGTGGCACATCGTATAAGCATCCCGAATTGATAATCATTAGACAAAAGAAACCCTTGCCTTCCTGAGAGACAAGGGCTTGACAAACTGTAAAGTGCTGTGTGAATGAACTGTGATCGCTCTCATTAGGAAAGCTGCCTGGGAACGACTGATTCTCACACTAACCAGCTGTGTGTCCTGGAGGAAATCATGTCGCCTCTCTGGGCCTCAACCTCCCCATCTGTAAAGTGGGGGTTGGTCCACAGTAGTTGGAGGTACGGTTGGAGTAGTTGGAGCCCCTCTGAGCTTCGTGCCCGTGTCTGGGGAGTGGGGCTGACAACTGCACGTCCGCCATGGGCTGCTGGTGAGGATGACATAGGACAGTGTGTGCAGGGCGCGCTCCAGCCATGTCTGCCAGATGCTCCATACGTGTGCCTCTCCTCATCGCCGCTATTACTCTGGCCCTGACAGTCCAGGGCTCCTGGGCGGGGCCGGGCGGGGGATGAGCTGGGCTATCACCCATAAAGCAAGGTGATAACGTGTCACCTAACTGCCAGTTCAGAAAAGTGAAGGCAGCTGTGTGACCGCTGGCCAGTATCCGCCAGTCTCTGAGCCTTATCTGCTAGGCTGTGGCATCAGTGAGAAGGACAAGGATCCCACCCACTGGAGAAAGAAGAATGTGTCACCACCGTGCCACAGGGACGGGCTGTGTCTGCTTTTGTGAGCCCTCGAAGGCCTCGGATCTCCAGAGCCGACAAGGTCCCTGCCACATGTGAACACCTCAAAATTGTCACCTGCCACCTGCTGGGGCCTGGGAGTAGGGGCTAAGGTGGGAAGAGAGCAGGGTCCAAATCCTGGCTGCTCCCCTCTGTTGCTGTGTGACCTCAGGCAAGCCTCTGCGCCTCTCTGTCTCCTGTTTCCTCACGTGTCATGTGGTGAAGCTTTGTGCCCTTTATGGGAGAGTATGTTCTGGGTCAGAAGGGACAATTGTCCCGCCGAGGCCGGAAGCATGAACTGCCTGGCGGGGCCTGTCCTCAGGTTAAGCAAGGAGCAGTGGGAGCAGGGAGGCCTCTCTGTCTCAGGTCCTGAAGGTGGAGCACAGACTGGCTGGCGTGGCCGGGCTAGTCTTGGGCTGGAGACAGATTGGCAGACAAAGGGGAGGCAGGCGGGCGGCTGGGTGCCCCTGGGGAGGGAGAGGAAGGAGTGCGAGGAGCGGGAGGCAAGAAGGCAGGGCTGTGTGCAGCCTGACAGACCCAGGCCTGCGAAGGCAGGAGGTTGGGGCTGACCCTTCCCCTGCGTGGGTGGGGAGGGGGCTCGTTGGTTCACCCCTCTGGATTCTTGGAGTCAATGAGGGAGGGACTTGGGGGGTTGGGAATGGGGGAACTGTGCTAAAACATCTCCCCCAGCCCCACGCGTTCTTGACAACAGCTCTCCCATCTAACAGCGGTTCTCAAAGTCGAGTGAGCCTGCCGGGCCCACCCCCAGGTCCGAGGTGGCGCCTGAGTGTGTGCGTCTTACAGTTCCCGGGGGACGCTGATGTGCTGGTTCTGGGGACACCTGGAGAACCGCAGCTCTGTTGGGCGCTCGCTCGGTCAGTTCCGAGGGGCAGAGGCTGCGGTGGAGCTGGGAGAGTCAGAGGTTTATGGGGGCACAATGCCTGTGACAGACAAAGCGGGACAGCGCAGAGCTGGCAGGGAGAGCTGCAGACTCCTGTATGTCAGCCTGTCAGCCCGGTGGGGAGCTCCAGAGGAGAGTTCACCCATCATAGGAGCCCCGCGGTGGGCGGAAATGGCCAGGCCTTATGTAGTTCCCCTGCTGCTCAGACATTGGCTGGGTCACCTGGGAGAGCGTGGCCTCGGCTCAAAGGAGCTGGAGGCTGCTAGTCTGCTTCTCTCCTTGCGGCTGAAGGACAAGTTCTTTCTGGAAGGGGGACCGAGCGCCTCTTCCACAGCTGCCAAGGGCGTCTACTGGATGCCAGGCTCTGGGCGGAGCATTGACCTGGACGAACGCAGTCTCGGACCCAGAGCGATCTGCCATCTCAGATGTGCTTGTCCCCATTTAAAAGATGGGAAAAGTGAGGCGCTGAGGGGTTAAATCATCTGCCCAGTCGTGAAGCCAGGAGTTGTTCGCCTCTTGTGCCATAGTGCTCACTCCCCTCAGCTTCCCCAGGAGGAGAGGAACTTAGCTGCTTTTCCAGCTGGGGACTCTGAGGTGTGGGAGGTCAGTGGCTGCCTGCCCGGCAAACGAAGTACGGGGAGCCTCTGGGATTTGAACTCTGCTCTGACCCATCTCTTCTGATTCATAGCTGCTGGCTCTTGAATACTCCCAGGGGGACTGGAAGGGGCCTCCCTGGCATTTGACCCCCTGAGGCTCAGGAAGGTAACCAGCCATGTCTCAGGGGCTCCTTGTAATGTGTGGGGTGCATCCACCCATCATTCATGCATTCAACACACAGCGACGGGCAGCTGTGGGTCAGCCCTCCAACCCGGGGCACTTAGGGTGCAGTGGGGAGGCAGACGCGGTACAGGGGAGTCTGTGCAGCCATCGGGGCTGCCCTGGGGATCAGGCGAGGTGACTGACACATTTAGGGGTGCATTCCAGGAAGCTTCCTGGAGGCAGTAGCCTGAGAGAAGTGAGAAGGGCATTCAAGGCAGAGGGAAGAGCAGAAACAAAGGCTTGGAGGTGGGGGAATTCATACTGCTTTCAGGGAATTGATGGGAACCAGCAAGTCTGGAATGCTGAGATAGTCGGGGGAAGGTATGTCCAGAAAGGAAGCGGAGCGTGGGCGTGCGGTCTGGGGAGTGTGGTCCAGCTCTGGACTTGGAACACGACTGCAGCTCTGGGCAGGGCCGGGCTACTCTCTGCAGGAGACCTTGGGTCTCCAGGGCTCTGAATTCTCCCAGTTTTCTTCTCTGACTCCTCTGTGGCCTCTAGCCCCTGAGATGCCCCGGTGATCCTCTCCTCCTGATTTCCACACCCTCGTCGAATTCTAATAAAGCTGACCCGAGTGCCCAGTAGGATTTCGTGGAAATGACGGAGGCATTTCCAAGGCTAGGTTGTAACATGGATTGCACCTTCTGCCTTGGTCTCTGGGCTTGACCACCCTGGGGAAGCCAGCTGCTATGCTGTGAAGTCACTCAAGCAGCCTGTGGAAAGGCCACATGGAAAGGAACTGAAGTCCCGCCTCCCGCTGGTACGGTGTTGTCAGTCATGCAAACCAGCCACTTTGGACGCAGGTCCTCCAGCCCCACTCAAACCTTCGGGTGAGTGCAGCCCCAGAACCTCCCAGCCAAATCACACGCTTCTTAGGCTCATTCTGTTTCTCCAGCTTCCTTCTATAAATTGTCCCCTCATTCATTCACAAATACTTATTGGACCCCTACTATGTGCCAGGCGCTGGAGACACAGGTTGCAACAGCCCCCGCCCGACCTCAGAGCCCCAGGAGTCGGGCCTGCCGCTCCACGGTGATTTCCTAAATTGGGTGCATTAACTCCCAGGCTGTTGGAGCTGAGTGTCTCTGAGCGACTCTTCACCTTCGGGGAGACTTAACCCCTTTGGGGAGTCTGATGAAAACCACACACCGTCTTCCAGAAAAGTTCAGATATGCACAGAATTAAATTGGGGTGTAATTTCAAAGGAACCCCAGGCCCTCCAAAGTGAACCTCAGGCCCCCAGGTTCCCCGAGTCCCCAGCTGGCCCCCAGTGGACACCAGCCTGAGTGAGGAAGGGAGGGCGCCTCCACCGGGCTGGCTGACCACGCCCGCCTCGGCGGCCTGGGCTCTCCCCTCCTCCCCTCTGCGCCCTTGGCAGGCGGCCCTGCGGAGACGCTGGCGGCCGGAGCGGGTAAGTTTAAGAGGAAGAGAGCGAGAGGGCCCATCGGTGGCGAACAGGCCGACTTCAGCCGGGCTGTGCGCTGCTGCTCGGCGAGGGCTCCGCCTCCTCGGGGACAGAGCGGGAGGGCGTGACGGCTGAAAGCGTGGCCTGACCGCTGGCCGGCCCGGCACCCACAGCGCAGCGGCCTGTGACCTGGGGACTGACTTCCTCTTTCCCACTCGGGCTTCTTCAACTTTGAGTTGGAGACAAGTTCCCGCTGAAGGGTGGCCCCGGGGTAGAAAGAGGCCCTCCAGGCCGGGCACGCCGCAGGGGCTCCTCGCCGGGGTTCTTCGCCCTTGACTTCCTCTCTCTGCCTCCGGCCGGCTGCTGGCCCACCAGCCCCTCTCGAGGAAGCCACTGTTTCCGGCCGGCCGGCCTCTCCTGGGGGTGGGGGCGGTCAGGGCTGTGCAGGTAGCAGCTCGGTGCAGGGGGAGGAGAGGCCACAGCGGGACGGGGAGGGCGGGGAGGGGCAGAGGGCAGCTTCCCTCCCCCGCACCCCCCCCCCCCAGGATGGGCCTCCTTCCCTGAAGGTTTCCTTCTCCCTCCTCTTTAACTCTTTCACCTCTCTCCTCTCCCTCCTTCTCTCTTCTTTCCTCTTTGTTTTCCTTTTCTTCCTTTTCTCCTTCCTCTCTTTTCTCTCCCCTTTTCTCCCTCTCTTCACCTTTTTTTTTTGTCTAGTCTTTCTTCTGCCTCTTTTCCACACCTCTTCATCTTCATAATGATTAAGAGCACCGACGCTGGCTGTCTTAGGATCATATCCCAGCTCTACCTTGTGCTGGCTGTGTGACCTCGGGCAGGTTACTCAATCTCTCTGTGCTTTGGTTTCCTGAGCTGTGAAATGGGGTACTAACAGCATCTCTCTTGAAGGCTGTTATAAGGGGGTAGTATAGACCAGGGCTCCGCCCTATGGGTGCTGGCGAGTGTCAGCTACTCACCCTTAATCTGCTTCCCTCCCCTCTTCTCCTCACTGTCTGCGCTGGCTCCCTCCCCGCTCTCTCCAGGCCCCCTGCTCCTGCTCCTACCCCTTCTCCGCCAGGCTTCTTGGGCCCGTCCCCACCCCTGCCCTGGCTGCAGCCCCGTCCTTTCACGGCACAGAGAGGAGGGTGCGGGCTCGGGGCCAGGCTGCCCCTGAGCAGTTGCAGAGCCAGGTGGTTGGAGCGCTTCCCCGGCCCCGCCCACGACGAGCGAGGAGCTGCCTTTGTGCCACCGGGTGGCAGCCTCTCTTGGCACCTCATTTGGCAGAACCGTGCATCTGGCCTGGGTACAGCTGAAATGCTCAGCCGGCGAGGCGGCAGCCGCCGAGGGCAGGGTGCTCTGGGGCTCCCTTGTCGTCCCCCAGCATGACCCTGCATGGAGGGTGTTCCCGGCCCCCAGCTGCCACCCCACAGGGAGCCTGGTGCCCAGCACGGTGCCCACCTCGCAGCAGGGCTTCAGTCCGTGGCGGGGCATGGAGAGTGACATCAGCTAAGGCTTCCCTCCTTGCTCTGTGCCCGTCAGTCACTGCAGTATGCGCATTCCTTCCCGCCTCACAGCAGCCGGCAGGCAGGAGGGCCTCTTCTTGAGCCAGTTTAGAGATGAGCACACGGAGACACAGAGAAGTGATCGCCCAGGCTGAGTGAGAACGACATGACAGCCTCGGGACCGAAGGCATTTCACCAAGCAGGAAACCCAGACGAGTGACCGGCGCGCGGTGGCACAGGCAGTAAGTGGAAAAAAATCAGGACTTGAACCCAGGACTCCAACACAGCCTCTCACCTATCTGTAACCCCTGTCAGGACAGTGGGGCTGTGTTCAGACACGTCTCCCTCCCACCTGGGCCTAGAGCAGAGGTGGCACCACCCTGCTGTGGGCATATAGGCCAGTGTCCCAGTCCTCTCCACAGTTCTTGGGGAGTATTGTCCCTATTTACCAGGCCGGGAGCCTGAGGCCCAGAGAAGGCAAGCAACATGTCGGAGGTCACACAGCTAGTAGCTGTGACTCTGAAGTCCCACTTTCTGTCTTCCAGGGAGCAGGGTGGGAGCACAAAGAAGGAAGGGCGTGCCCCACGCCACCCTCCCTTCTGTTTCTGCTGTCCAGGCTAGATCTTGGTGCCCCTCACCCCTCACCTGCAGAAAGGCCTGTGCACAGGCCTTTTCACTGTTCCTGGCAGCCAGGGCTGGCAGGGCCACTGTGCTCATCTTCCTTCCTACCTTTTTACCAAGATATAAAATTCACACAATAAGTACCTAGAGCACACACATCTAAAGGGTGCAGTTCAATGAGTTTTTACGTAAATACACACTCATGTAACTACCGTCCAGATTGAGATCTAGAACATTTCCACCCCCAGCAGGCTCCCTCCCTCCTGCCCCCCAGGTAACCACTGTTTGGATTTTTATCATGCTAAGTTTTGCTTGTTCTCAAAATTCATATAAATGCAATCATACTCGCTGTGCCCATTGGACACATGCGGAAAGTACAGACCAAAGAGGGGAGGTTGGCCCGCTGGCAGCCCAGAGCCCAGCACGCGTACGCATAGCTCTGAGCAGAGACATGGGCGGTGGGCCCTCCCCAGCCCACCCTACCTTCATTTACTGCATTTGTCTGATCGGGGGAAATGCGACTCCTAGCTCAGTGCCGATAGGACTGCCTATCGCCTGACATTGCTTGTCCAGAGGGTCTCCCGGAATCCTGGGGTTTTTGCAGTCCAGAAAGCCTGGGGCCAGCCGGCCAACTCCCTTCAGGACCACCAGGGAGACGCTTGCTGTCTGTGCTGGGTTGAATAACATCCCCTCTAAAATTCCTGTCCATCAGCACTCTCAGAATGTGGCCTCCCTGTATGTAGAAACAGGGTCTTTGCAGATGTAATCAAGCTGAGATGAGGTCCTATTGGATCAGGGCAGACCCTAATCACTGCCTCGTGTCCTTGTAAGATGGGGGAAATTTGGCCAGACACAGACGTATGGAGAGACGTACAGCGTGATGATGGAGGCAGAGATTGGGGTGATGCAGCTACAGGCCAAGGACTGCCAAGGGCTGTGGGCAGCCCCCAGAAGGCAGGAGAGAGGTAAGGGACAGAGTCTCTCTCGGAGCCCTCAGGGGGAGCAGGGCCATGCTGACACGCTGATTTCAGACTTCCAGCCCCCAGAACCGTGAGACCACACATTTCTGTTGTTCTGAGCCACCCGGGGTGTGGCACTTCACTACAGCAGTCCCAGAGAACTAACACAGTGTCCAAGGCTGAGGTCTCAGCACGGTCCATCGCCGGAAAGAAAACTCTAAACACACAAAGAAGCTGCGGAGGATGCCCGGGGAGAGCCCGGAGCTCAGGCACAAACGCACGGCCTGTTGGGGGTGGAAGGAAGACAAATACCTGTCTTCTCAGGTGCCAGCTCTAAAAGCAAGACCCCAAAAGGTTTCTCAACGGAGGACCCTGACCATGACACGGGCCCATTCGCGCTGTTGGCACAACCACAAAACTCACAGCCGGCGGCCGCCACAGCCTGCCCTCTGCCAGGCAGAGGCTGCTTTCGCCCGGGACAGCTCCTCAGAGTGTTGCTGTTCCCATTTTACGGATGTGGGAGCCGAGGCTCTGAGCCATTAAGTGACTGAGGCAGCAGGAGCGAGAGCCCAGGCTTAGGGACCTTGTGACTGTCGGGACGTTACTGCCCCTCCCCGAGCGTCCTGTTGCTGAACCACAAGTAACGAGATGCTCTCCTGATGGAGTTGCTTTTAAGGCCTCAGCACAACACGTCTTCACACAGCCCTGGGAGGCAGCTACGACCCGCCCCTCCTCACCATCCGAGACCCCGGGGCTCAGGAGGCAAGGGACGCGCACAGGCACATGCACAAAACTGGAAAAACGTGAAAGGGACTCTCCTCGTGCAGTGCAATTCGAGTTGGACAGGAGATGAGAATGTGAATGGGCCAGGTACACAGTAGGTGCTTAATAAAGTCTTGCTTGAGTTCTCACAGCTGGTGAGTGGGGTCACACCCCGTTCCATCTCACTCCAGAGCTGGCCGTCTAAGCCTCTTCTGTGTGAAGCCCTGAGGACGGTGCCTGGCACGGCGTGAGCCTTTGAGAAAGGTTAAGTGGGTCAAAGGATCATTTTCAGGAAGTTGAAACCGTGAATTTCGTACAGATCCGTAGCAAGCACATTACCAGGTGTATTTAACTCAGAGGAAACCAGCAAGGAGGTACAGCTGGTTCTGTGGAGGACGAGACGGCAAAGTTAGGAACAAAACTGCTTCATATCTTCCAGGGCAACAAACCCATGAGCTTATTTAGCATTATTTTTCCTACAGGGCAGAAGTCATTTGCAACTGTGCATCTTTTGTAAGTTAACATGTAACTGCACCAGGTAGAGACTCTGATCGATCATAAATGGCAAAGTCGAACAAAGGTGCATCGTCTAGAGAATCAGGTGAGCCGGCAGGCTGATCAGATGTGCCTCAGGGTGACATTGAAAGGACACAGACCCCCTTTTGTCTTTTTTCTATGTTTTGGATCTTATTTCTTTACAGCTGTTATTACTTATTCCATTTGTCTCTGCTGAAAGGGGCTCATAGCTTCCCGGAAGCCCGGGAACACACAGACCCCACCCGCCCCCATTCACACGTGCAGAGGGCAGAGCCTTGTCCCCAAGTGAACGCAGTCGGGGACACGCACAGGCCAGACAGCGGGTCACACTCAGGCTGGCGGGGTGGGTGGGAGCTGAGAGAGGGGACCTAGGCAGTGCTGTTCTGTAAACAACCGTGCCAGGAAGACATCTCTGCCACCTCGCTTGTCAAGTGAAATAAAGGCAGCCATAGATAATAGGAAGCGCGGGCTTCCATTTGGGTTAATACGTGTGTGAACAGGAGCTACATGTGTGCCTGTGCCTGCAGAGAATGTTCTCTCGAGAAATACCCCCAAACTGACCATCATGGGGAGGGGGCAGGGATGAAGGGGGACCATCCTGTGAGATCCACTGCCTTGTTTAAATAGGTCACCTCCCACTGGTTTCCTGCGTTATCCTATCCTGCCGAAAACACATTCACATATGTACGTATACATGATAGGAGGTTTCTGGAAGGTTTTCTGTGGGGACTAGCAATGGGGGCGTGCTTTTCCACCGGCTCGCTCTGCACTCTGGCGTCTCATCATGGTTGTTATTTCTGCCCACGAACGCCCCTCCTGCGCCGTCCACGGGGACAGACCCAGGCTTGCAGGCGGGGATGCCGCCGGCCGCCCTGGGTCCCGGGGCCGAGCGGAGCGGGGGTGCGGCGTCGCGGGCAGCCTCGCCGGCCTCGGGGCTGGACCGGCCCGCAGCTGACCGCGCGGGCGGGGGCGGGAGCAGATGGACGGGGCCCCGACGGCTCGGGGTCCCCGGTCCCGTCCAGGTGGCTCGGGCCGACTCCGGGCCAGCTGCGGGGCTCGGGGAGGGGCAGGCCGCCCGGATGGGGAGGGGACCCCGTTTTCCATGACAATGCCGAGGCGGAGCGTACAAAGGCGCCGCAATCAGCGTTTTATTGGTTCGAGTTAATTATCTGAGGCGAGGAGGGGGCGGGCGGGGCCGGGCGATTCCCTCGGGGGAGGGGACTGGGGGGGGGGGGGGCGAGGCCCGGAGAGGAGGGGGCGGTGGCAGAGCAGCGCTTCCCAGTCTCGCTGGCAAAGCGCCATCGCCCCCTGGCGGGCACTTCATTCATTCGCTCGCGCACTCATTCATTCGTTCACTCACTCGCCCAGTCACAGCGTCGCTGTGCGAAGCGTTGCAGAAACAGTGCCAGAGCTGAGAACAAGGCCCGGCAAGCGGGTCACCTTGCTTTAATGCCCTGTCCTGGCTGGGCGCCTCGTGGTTCCCCTCCTCACCAGCGAAATGCTCTCAGCCTCGTGCTTCAGGCAGACATGTAAACAGACGATTCTAATGCAGCCGGACAAACGCTAGAGTAAGGGCGGCATCGGGGCATTGGGGTAGGGGAGGGGCAGGGGCGGACCCTCGGGAGAGGAGGGAGTCCCGGAGGGCGTACCGAGGAAGCCCAGTCTGAGAGAAGGCCTGAGAGACAGGTGGAAATTGGCCAACTGAGTGGGCTGAGGAGCACATGAGGACCTTTTGGGAAGGGAGTCCAGCAAGTGCAAAGGGCCTGCGGTAAGAGCAGGTGAGGTGCACACTGGGAACAGCAGCTTGTTGGGTAGGGGTCTGGAACTTACCACGCAAGAGGGTGAAGGTGAGCATGAGGTGGAGAAATGGGCCGCCTGAAAGTGTGGGCTGTGGGTGGGGGGTGATGGGAACACACACCAGATCAGTGTATCATTGTCTCCTTTAGGTTTGGAGAGAGTCTGGCTGCCCCTGCCCCCACCTAAGGCCCTCCCATGAGTTCAGGCCCCATCATTCTCTTCCTTTGACCACTTTGTCTCCCTGTCTCCCTTTATTTTGCTCTTCAATCTACATGCACCTATCTCCCAAAATGACCTTTTTAAGAGCAAAGCTAATTGTAATTCTCAAAATTACAAATGCAAGGTGGCTGCATGTGGCAGAAAACCTGTTGTAATAGCGGTTTAAACAAAGTAGAGGCGTTGCTGTCTCATGTAAATAAAGTCCGGAGACAGATAGTCTCAGGCTGGCATGATGCTCCATAGTTTGGGGACCTAGACTCCTTCTATCTCATTACTCCACCACCCTCAGTACATGGCTTCCACTTCATGATCCCATGTGGCTGCTCAATACCAGCCATCACATCTGCATCCCAGATGGAGAAGCTTCCAGTCATTAGAAAGGAGAAAGGAGTCAAGAAGGGAGGGAAGTGCTTTTAAAGACCCTTTTTGGAAGTCACATATGATCTTTTTACTTATGTTCCATTGGCTAGAACTTGATTACATAGCCACACTAAGCTACAAGAGAGGCTGAGAAATATGGGCTGTGTTCTAGGCACCAGGTGTCCAGATGAAAATTGGAGGTTCTATTTCAAAGGAAGAAGTGGAGCCTGGATGTGGAAGGAAAACCATCAGTCTCTGTCACACTTAGGGGTTCCTCTTCTAGGAGTGTGTCCTACAGGTACACTCACCCTGTGACATGTGACCTATCTACAAGGTTATTCACTGCCGCATTGTTCGTGATTGCAAAAGACTGGAAACCACCTCCCTGGGGGACTGGTCACACGAATTATGGGACATCCATGCCGTGGAGCGCTACACAGCCGTCCACACAAAGGAGCGAGCTCCCCCTGCACTGGTGTGAAATGGCGTTTCAGACAGTCCACTTTGGAAAGCAGTTGGGCAGTTTCTTATAAAGTTGAACATACACCCACCCTGTGGCCCACCAACTTCACCCCCAGGTGTTTGCCCAAAATACATAAAAATATGTGTCCCACAAGGACTTGTACACAAATGTTCATAACGGTTTATTTGTAAGACACCACAACTGGAAACAGCTCAACGTCCATCAGCGAGTGAATGGACACGAACTGGTGAATCTATATCGTGAAATATGACACTGAGTTATACATGTGTGAATTGATGACACATGCAACAACACGGAGGTTAGCTCAGGGCCAGTCTTCCTCAGCAAAAAGAGGAGGATTGGCAGATGTTAGCTCAGGGCTAGTCTTCCTCAAAAAAACCCAAACCAAAACAAACAAACAAACAAAAAAGAAAAATAAACAAACAGAAAAGACCCAGATCGGTGGCCTCCTCTGGGGGTGGGGGTTTGATCGGGAACGGGCAAGAAAGAACTTCTTGGGTGCTGGAAATGTTCTGTATCATGATTGGGTGTTGGTTACACAGATGCATTTCACTGTATGTAAATCATAGCTCAATATTTTTAAAAAGCAAGGTGCAGAACAGTGTGTAAATTGTGCTATCCTTGCTGTGTAAAAGGAAGAGAAATTTGCTTGTACCTGCATAGACTGTCTCTGGAAGAGGCTCGTGACAGTGGGTGCCTGTGCAGAGGAACTGGGTGCCTAGGGCCTGGGGAAGAGGGAGGCTCTTTGCCATATCCTGTTACACTTGTTGACTCTTAAAGAAATAGGTGAATGTTCTACCTAAATAAAAGTTAAAAGCGAAGAGATCGGTTACACGCAGATCTGGCATCAACATGCTGCCCCTGCTTTAAACCCTTCAGTGGCTCCCCATCGTCACGAGGGCAAAGTTCAGAGCTCTTCCTGCCTCATCTGGCCCCATCCAGGCAGCACCCTCTCCAGCCGTCTGCCACCTCCCTGCAGACAGCTCACTGTGCACGCTCTCTCAGTCCTTTGCGCCTATGCTGTTCCCTCAGCCTCTCTGTTCCTTTCCCATAAGACTCAGCTCCTTGTGAAGCTCTAATCAGTCTCCAGTCCGAGCTGGTCCCTCGGCCTCCGTGGTCCTGCTGCACTTGCCCTGCCCTCTTCCTCATCTGACCAGACCACTGTGTTTACTGGTTGTTGCTGTGAGCCGGACCCCAGGGTCCCTGGAGATGGATGGGAGCCCCCTTTAGGGACGAACCTGCTTCTGTGTCTGTTCCCCTCCAGACAGTGGGCTTCTCCTGCCCAGAGAGTCGTACCAGGGCCCAGTTCTTGATAAAATGCGTTCTTTTTAAATTAAGCAATGGCTGCATAGAGAATGCGTCCTGTGACAAGGCCACCAGGTCCCTGCTTTCTTGGAACCTACGGAGAAGACACTCTGTTGTGGGATTGTGTGATATGAAGTCCTGACCCCTGGTCCCTGTGCAAGTGACCTTCTTTGGAAGCAGGCTCTTCCCAGATGTAACTGGGTGTGCGGCCACACTGGTGCCACTAATGGTGTCCTTAGAAGAGGGGCTGTGGACACAGACACAAGAGCGGGGAACGCCACGTGAGGACGGAGGCGAGATTGGAGTGATGCCCCTCAAGCCAAGGATCACCAAGGACTGCTGGCGGCTCCCAGAGCCAGGAAGAAGCAAGGACGCATCTCCCCCTCCCCCCGCCCCCCGGGGACTTCAGAGAGAGCGCGGCCTCGCTGAGACCTAGGATCAGACTTCCAGCCTCCAGAGCCGTGAGAGAGTAACCGTCTGCTGCCTTCAACCACCCAGTTTGTGGTAACTTGTTACTTCAGCTCTAGGAAACAAGTGCACGTATTAAACCACCCAGTACCTAAGACAACTCCAGGCAGTGACAAGTGCTCTGGAGAAACAAAACATGTAAACAGGGCACGTGATAGAGAGTGACTGAGAACAGTCGCATCAGCCGGAGTGGTCAGGGAAGACCTCCCGGAGGAGGTAACATTTCAACGGAGACCTGCAGGAGGAGGAGCCTGCCACGTGAGGATGAGGCAGAGGCGCTGGGGGCAAGGCGACAGCTACTGGATGCAGCCCTGACAAGGGAGGACACCCTGTTGGGGGCTTTGGGGAAGTCCCCAGGAGTGAACGGGGAAGGGACTGGCCTCTCTCCACCTCTGGAGGTCTCGGAAGCTGCCCCGTGGCTGATGCGGGCTGCCTCTCGGCCTGGGCCGGCTGGCAGCCGATGGAGGGGGCCAGCCTCACAGCTGACACTCTGTGCTGTAACTGTGATTGACTACGGGGTCCTCCTCCCTGCTCGGAGCTGAGGCCGAGGGTGTGACAGCTGCAGAGTGAAGCAATGAGGCCAGGAAGGGGTTAATGGGCTGCCCCTCCATCTGAGCCCTTCAGACAATGAGAAGAGGGGGGGAGGCCTCTGGGGGGCTTTGTGGCATCAGCTGGGGTGAGTGAATGGAGGGGACAGAGGCCCTGGCCCTGGGGACAGGGCGTGAGTGCTCTATGGGGCGAAAGGTCAGAACTCTCCCCTCCTTGCTATTATTTTCATCCGTCCGCGTCGTCGCCCACCCCCACCCCCCCAGCCCCGAGCCAGAGCGCCCCAGACAACTGCCCTCTTGGCTCCAGAGAGCCCAGCATCTTCAGCCTCACGGAATTCTGAAGCAGAGTCTGAGAGCCCAGGAATCGTGCCATGTCCCCACTGTGGGGAGCTCACCTATTCCTGTCATTTTCAGACTTTTTTGCTTAATTATTAGCAGTGGAACCCAGAACCTCACCCCACCTCGTTTTCTCCCCAAATAATAAATAGCGCGCTGACTACATTGAGAACAGACTTGTCACCAGCCGGCCTCAGCATCCCCAGATCTGCCACTTACAAATAGGGCACCTCGGGGGAGGCATGACAAACGACAACTGATGGACAGAACGTCTCCGTCACCCGGACGTCGCCTCATGCCTCTTTGCAGTCAGTAGCCTGACCCTCAGCCCCGGGGTAGTAGTTTGAATAATGGCCCCCCCCAAAGATACTGAGTTCTAATTCCTGAATTTTGTAAATATTACCTTATTTGGAAAAAGGGTCTTTCCAGATGTGATTAAATGAAGGATCTTGAGATGAGGAAATTGCTCTGGATTTTCTGGGTGGACCCTAAATGCCATCACACGTGTCCTTATAAGAGAGAGGAGGAGGCGATGTGGCCACAGAAGCAGAGATTGGAGTCATGTGGCCACATCCAAGGAATGCCTGGGGCCACCAGAGGCTGGAAGGGACAAGGAACAGGTTCTCCCCTGGAGCCTTGAGGGCATGCGGCCCTGCCGACACCTTCATTTCAGGCCTCGGCCTAGGAAGGGCGAGAGAATAAATCGCTGTCGTTTGAAACCACTCAGTCGGTGGCTTCACAGCAACAACACAGCTAACAACAGTAGCCCTAGGAAATGAACACAGCTGACAACCAGGACCTCTTGTCTGCAAGCAGAGTGTCGCCTTTGCAAAAATGTTTAGATAAATGGCATCCTGCAGCACGCAGCCTTTTGAGTCTGGCTCTTCACTGAGCATAAAGCTTTTGAGATTCACCCACGTTGTTCTGTTTATCCGAAGTCGGTTCCTTTTTATGGCCGCATCGTATTCCAGTGTGTGGCCACACCACGACTTACTTATGCATTCACCAGCTGAAAGGCATTCGGGGCATCTCCAATTTGGGGGCATTCTAAAGAAAGCTGCCATGAACCTGTGCCTACAGGTCTTCGTGTGGACATAAGTTGTCATTTTCCAGGGTAGATGCCGAGAGCACAACTACAGGGTCGTGTTATACGTGTATTTAAAATTCTGGAAGAAACCGGCAAACTGTTTTCCAACATGACTCTACCATTTTTCATCCCCACCAGCACTGAGCATTGTCAGGTCTGTTTTTAATGTAGCCTTTTTAGTAAGTATGTGGTGACTGTAGGGTCACAGGGTGATCGTGAGGAGTAAGTGAATAGACTGCTAAGAACGATGCTGAGAACGCAGTAGCACGTGGCCCCACTTTGGAGGTGTTGGCTCCTCCTTTCGTTATCATGTGGGGAGGTCAGGACGTAACCAGGGATGAATGCCAGGTGGGCCAGGTGGGCCAAGTGGGCTCGGCAGGGGCCTAGGGGAGCTGGCAAGCACATGCCCTGCTTGAAGGTCAGGGTCCCGGGGAAACAGACCATAAGATGGAGATTTGGGTGCTGCTGGTTTTCTGGGGAGGGCTTCTGGGATCTTCAGGGAGTGAGGGAAACAGAGTCAGACAGTTGCAACAGAGGGCTGGGGCGTCCCGTTGGGAGCTCTGGAGCCGGACAGCCCCTCAGAGACATCACAGTCTGAGGCTGGCAGGTCAGGCGTCTGCACCCCGCACTGGCCGGTCTTTGGAGTGACTGCCCTGGGGGAGACGTAATCTTGGGTAAAGCAGTCCCCTCTCCTCGAGGTATCACAGTGGACCCTGTAGGCAGGTGGGGGCTGGTGCCCAATCCAGGTGACATCTGCCAGGGGGAAAAGCAGGCCCAAGTGGTCAGAGCTTTCAATTTTCCGAGAGTAGCCATAAATCTACATCTTGGTGTTGTTTCCCAATTTTTTGAAATGCTGGAGACTCTTTCAGACTTTTGGAGCCTGCTGTGAGGAGCTGACATGCCAGGCCCAACGGCTGGATGGGGCCGGGGGCTGCCTGCTGATGTCCCCGATAGAAAAGCTGCCCTGTCACCATCTGACATCACGTTGGAGCCTGGGTCCCCATGGAGTGAGCTCCGCAGGGTAGGAACCTTTGGGTTTTGTTCCCCACGGCTTCCCCGCACAGAGGGCAGGGCTCGACAAGGACTGAGGGTGCGTGAAAGAAGGCGGGGCCAAAATGGGGGATTTGCAGGGTGCATATTTACAAAGAAAGGAGAAAACAACAACAACAAATACCAAACAACCCATTGAAAAAATGGGCAAAGGATTTGAAGAGACATTTCTCCAAAGAACATGTACAAATAGGTCAATAGCAAATGAAAAGATGCTCAGCATCACTAATCATTAGAGAAGTGCAAGTCAAGGTCACAATCAATGAGATACCACTTCACCCCCATTAGGATGATTATTATAAAAAAAACCAAAACCCCAAAACAAAAAACAGCAAATGTCGGCAAGGACGTGGGGAAACTGGAGCCCTTGTGCGTTGCTGGTGGGAATGTCAAACGGTGCAGCTGTTGTGGAAACAGGATGGAGCTTCCTCAAAAAATTAAACATAAAATCGCCATAGGATCCAGCAATCCCACCTCTGGGTATATACCTAAAAGGATTGAAAGCAGAAACTCGAACAGATATTTACACACCCACGTTCACAGCAGCATTATTCACAACAGCCAAAAAGGCAGAACCAACTCAAGTGCCCACTGACAGGTGAATATATAAACAAAATGTGGTCTATCCATACAATGGAATACCATTCAGCCTTAAAAAGGAAGGACTTCCTGACATATGCTGCAACATAGACGAACGCTGAATACATTACGCTCAGGGTAATAAGCCACACAAAAGGCCAAATATTATATGACTTCATTTATATGAAGTACCTTGAGTCGTCGAATTCCTAGAGACAGAACGCAGCATAGTGGTGTCAGGGGCTGGGGGAGGGGCCCGGGGCATTACTGCTTAACAGGCACAGAGTCTCAGCTTGGGAAGATGAGTAAGTTCTCGAGATGGAAGCTGGTGATGATTGTACAACTATGTGAATGCACTTACTGCCACTGAACCGTACACTTAAAAATGGTTAAGAGCCAGCCCTGATGGCCTAGTGCTTAAAGTTTGGCGCTCTGCTTCAGCAGCCTGGGTTTGGTTCCTGGGTGTGGAGCCACCCCACTCATCTGTCAGTAGCCGTGCTGTGCCGGCGGCCCACATGGAAGAACTAGAAGGGCCTCCCACTAGAATATACAACTATGTGCTGGGGCTTTGGGGGAAGAAAAAGAAAAAAAGAGGAAGATTGGTAACAGATGTTAGCCTGGGTGAACCTTTCCCCCTCAAAACAAAGATGGCTAAAATGGAAACTTTTATGTTATGTATATTTAACCACAATTTAAAAAATAAAACAAAAAAGAAAGGAGAACATTTTCTCCTTAGGGGGCAGGCAGTGCCAGGGCGGCCCCCAGTGATCCTTGCCTCCTGCCAGTCCTGCCTCAGCAGGTCCCTCCACACGAACGGGGCTGCCTGTGAAACCAAGAAGAGAGTGTAGAAATGAGAGAATGTGACTTCTGAGGCTCGGTCATAAAAGACACTGCAGTTTGTGTCCTCTTTCTGCGTCACTAGCTTGGGGGCAGGCAGCCACTGTGTTAGGAAGACACCCAGCCCATGGAGAGGAACTGAGGCCCTCTGGACACAACCAGGACCCCATGAGTAACCCATCTCATTGGGGACTCCTCCAGCTCCATCATGCCTACAGATGACGCGGCCTCAGGGAAAATTCCAAGCCAGAGCCACCCGGCTGAGCCACTCCTGAATTCCTGACTCACAGAAAGGGTTGGAGATATAAATGCTTATTGTCATCTTAAGCCATGAAGTTTTGAGTCAATTTGTTACACAGCACTTGATAACTAATACCTTACTGCAGAACATATGTAACATATCTTATTACATATAATAACAATTTCTCTCATGCTCACACATCAAATTTATCAAATTCTCTTAGTGCATCCTCCAAAACATATCCAGAATCCAAAGCCTGGCACCTCCAAGGCCCCCTGGGTCCACAGCCACCTCCTCCGCTCAGGGGGCCCCTGCCAGAGCTCCACTCTGGTCTCGCTGCCTCTCTCCTGCCTTCTCCAGCCTGCCGCCCCTGCGCCAGAGGGCCTGCCCTCCCCGCAGTGGTGGGGCAGCAACCGAGGGGCGACCTGTGGCCTCTGGGGCTGCAGGGAGATCCAAGGATGGGGCTCCCATGGGGAAATGGGGGTGTTTAGCAAGATCCTCCCAAAGGACCATTTTCCCCCCACTCCCCACACAGAGGCGTGGCTCCTGAGTGGGCTGGGCAGACAGGGTGGTGTCAAGGCCAGATGTGGCCCTGTTCACTTCCCAGCACCCGGGGGACCTTGTACTTTGTACAGTTTGGAGCTGCCCTGGCTGAGCATATGAGTGTGAGGGGTGTGTCCATGCCTACCTGTGGCCCGCTCCCAGCAGGCCCCCAGCCGGCCGGCCCCCAGCAGGCTAGGGCAGCACAGTGCTTTAGAGCAGAGAGGCTGGAGTTAAAATCCCAGCTCTTGTGCTCTGGCTGTGTGGCCTTGGGCAAGTTGTCTAACCTCTCAGTGCCTCCAATGCCTCCTCTGTAACAGGAGACTAAAAATACCAATAGCTACCTCAGAGGGCTGTTAGAATTTAATGAGTTAGCATGTACAGAAAGGCTTGGGACAGTATTAGTACATGCAGGAATTATGCAAGGATTGGCTGTTAACATTCTTTTTTTTTCTTGTGAGGAAGATTGGCCTTGAGCTAACATCTGTTGCCAATCTTCCTCTTTTTTTCTTCTTCTCCCCAAAGCCCCAGTACATAGCTGTACAACCTGGCTGTAGGTCCTTCCAGTTCTTCTATGTGGGACATGCCTCAGCATAGCTTGATGAGCGGTGCTAGGTCTGCACCCAGGATCTGAACCAGTGAACTCTGGGCCGTCGAAGCAGAGCATGTAAACTTAACCACTTGGCCACCGGGCCGGCCCTCTGTTAATATTCTTATAGGCATAGATCAAATCCCAGCTCTGCCATGGGCTTGCTGTGTGACCTGGTATGGGTCACTTTGCCTCTCTGGGCTCAGTTTCCTCACCTGTAAAATGGGATGGTAGCGGCGCCATCCATAGGCAGCTGTGTGGTTGCAAGGAGATGGCATATGGAAAGGCCTCCTCTGGCGCAAGGTTGGTCCTTGGTTATGCACATATGTGAGCCTCTGGGTGCGTCTGCCTGTGTGGGCATGGGAGGCACTCGTGTGGTCTGGACTTCTCCCTTCCCTCTGAATGCCCCCCTTCCTGGCCTGCAGGACCCCCCCGCTCAACTCTCCAGGCACAGCCCTTTCTTGCGCCCCTTTTTTCTGCTTCTTGGGTTGCAGCGGCACCTGCTGGCCAAAAGCTGCATCGTACCCAGATCCCACCGCCCGCGTGGACGGGACAGAGGGAAGGGAATACGCGCTGAGCCTCAGGAAGGTCACGCTGAGCCAGCTGTGAAGCTGGGGGTGGCGGGGGATTCGAATCTACATTCCCCGCAACCCCCCCCACACCTCAGCTCCAACACTCGCCTAAGGTGAGTTCAAGTTCTGGGGTGGACCGGCCCCTCCGGTCGACTCACAGAGGGTCCAGGAGAGCGTCCCGGTTGTCCCGCGGGGCCCAGACTGCAGAAAAAAAAGCAGCTCCCTCTGGCTGCCGACCAGCAGCTGGAGGACCTTCGGAAAATCCTCACCGGTTTGTGCTAGCACTTATCATCCGAAATAGGGTTACTGTGGGAGAGCATTTAATGTGGGCGCTGGGTTCTAAAGGGAGGAGAAAATTATAAAATTAGACAAAATTTTTAAAACTCCCCCAAATCCTTTCAGTCGCCCATAAGGTACAGGATGGGCAGTTTTCTGAACACAGGCCTGTGCAGTAAGATATGCACTGAGCACACAGAGGGGCGGGAGGAGGCAGCGGAGGCAGGTTTGCACACTGTCGTTTCAGATTCAGCCCTCACACGGGGGTGTGGGGACGTGAGCAGCGGGTCCATGCTCCCTCATCCTGCTCACAGCCGGGCTCACGTCCACGCCGAATCGCCCACACCATGTACATCGTTCTCCTGTCTCCTTCTTTTTCTGGGCGCGCACAGTTGCATTTCTGAAGTTACATAATAAAAACAGCTAACATTTCTTGAGTGTTTATTATGCGCCAGGCACTGTTCTGAGCCCTTTACCTAGATTAATTCATGTAATCCTCCTAACAATGCTATGAGGTAAGTACTATTATTACAGATGGGGAAACTGAGGCACTGAGAGGTTAAGTAACTGGCCCAAAGTCACACAGCCAGTGAGCAGCAGAGCTTGGACTTGAAACCAGGGAATCTGGGACCAGAATCCAGACTCTTAGCCATCACGCTACCCACCAAATGGAGGCCCGTGGGAGCCACGTGTAGGTGTCTGCGTATCTGTTGTCAGCCCACAAGCTCCATGAGGCAGCCTAGAACCCGGTCTGGGTCTTCTTCGCATCCCCAGTACTGGTCCTTTCCATCCAGGGTCTGCTCAGGGTGTATGCTCAGTAATGGCGTGTTGAACCTGTGCTTAAGGCTCACCGAGGCCCAGCTTCTTCATCTGTAGGACGGGGGTGAGAGTCACGCTTCAGATGGCTGGAGGCCCCAAAGAGCTCATCAGTGGGGAAGCTCTGTTTGAGGGCCCTCTGACCTCCCTGGGCCACTTCCTGTTCGCCCCCTCATTGGCCTTCAGGGTGCCCAGTCTGGTGGCCCGCACCCGCTCAGGACAGCTGGCTGTGCACATCTTTTCCCAGCTCTGCACTCAGTAACAGCATGTTTGCAGTTTGAAATCAGCAACAGTGAGAGTATTTACACCACGGAAATTGGCAATGGTACGTAGTTTTTTCCTTTAGAGATACTAAACACTTACCACTATCAGGAGGACATGGATCCTCTGACGACCACGCTCAGGGAGCAGCACAGTGGCGTGATCACGCCTATTGGCTCTGGAGCTGGACCACCTGGGTTCAAGCTCCAGCTCCACCACTTACCGGCTGTGTGACCTAGTTCAGTTACTTAACGTCTCTGAGCCTCATTAGTTTAATTCATAAGACAATTACCTATTTCAGGTGGGATTCGTTCATGTAAATGCTCTCTCAACAAATGTCACTTATTAATATCATAAATCAGCTGAGGAGGTGGGGGAATTCTCTTTTTTCCCCATTCTGGGAAAGCGGGTGACAGGAACAGGACTTGCACTGTCAAAGAGGAACCTTAACAAGAGCAATGCGTAACCCCAGGTGGAGACCTCAATGGAGGGAGTCTCAAGCGCTGGCAGAGCAGATCTTCATGAGCCAGCACGGGCTGTGCGCACGGCGGTTGAGCGATAAGGGGCCTCCTCTGGACCATGGGAGGGAAGGCTGCTCTTAGCTCTGGGGCCTGGATCAGATTTTGGGGGAAGCGCGTGATCTAACCAATGACCCCCTCTGCCCTCCCCTAGCCTCTCTTCTTGCTAGTGAGCACTCCTGAAGGGAGTGTTGTGGGGTTTGTGACAATGAGATGTATTATATACAACGAGAATATTACGTAATGAAAAGGGAGAAGAAATAGAGCTATACAGAAGTAACGTTTCTCCCTCTCCCTGTAAGTAAGTTAGTAGAAATCTGAAGTAGATTCTAAGTGAAGATGCACATGGGAAAATTTAAGCAGTCATTAAAAAAAGTGAAAGAACTATTAAAGAAATTAAAATCTTACACTAAAAAATTACTCATATAATAGAAAAGAAAGCTGTATAGGAAGAACAGAGGAAAAAAACAGACATGAGACATATAGAAAACATACAGTAAAATGGCAGACGTAAACCCAACTCTTCACAATGGGATGAAATGTGAATGGTCCAATCGAAAGGCAGATTTTCTACCTGGATAAAAAACCCACCTCCAACTACATACTGTCTACAGGAGGCACCCTCAAGATTCAAAGGTACAGCGAGGTTGAGGGTTAAAGAATGGAAAAAGATGTATTGTGCAAACAGCAATCACAAGAAAGCTGGACTGGCCATATTAACATCAGAAAAAATAGGCTTTAAAACAATTTATGTTGCAAGAGATAAAGAAGGACATTTTATAATGTTAAAGAGTCAATCCATCAGGATGATATAAAAATTATAAACATATATGCACCTAACAACAGAGCCCCAAAGTATAGGAAGCAAAAGTGGGCAGAACTGAAGGGAGAAATGTACAATTCAGTAACAATAGTCGTAGACTTTAATTCCTCATTTTCAATAATGGATAGAACGACTGTGCAGAAACTCAACAAGGAAACAGGGCTAGAACAACATTGTAAACCAACTAGATCTAAAAGACATCCGTGGAACACCCTACCCGACAACAGCAGAACACGTGTTCTTCTCAAGAGCACGTGGGAAATTCTCCAGGACAGACCACACAGTAGGGAGCACAATGCAGCTCAATAAATTTTAAAACGTTGAAGTCATACAAGTATCTTCTCCAACCACCAATGCTAAGAAGTCTGCAGAAGGTTACATATGAAGATTTAGCTAGAGGATTTCATGCTGGTTGTCTGGAAGCTGGAAGCTTCTAGAAAACTTGCAAGGCATCTGTCTAAGCATTACCCACGTCACCCTGTTAACTTAGTTAACTCATGGAAAGCACTTGGAAAAGTGCCTTGCGTGCAGTAAGCACGGGGTAAATTTTGGTTGTTTGTATTCTCACAATAATTTTATGGGGCAAACTTTGTTATTTTCCCTATATTACAGATAAGAAGACAGAGATTGGGAGAGGCATAGTAAATTACCTGAGGTCACACAGCAAAGAAGCAGGAGAGCCAGATTAGAACCCACGTTCGTTAGACTTCAAAGCCTTGCCCGAGTGTACAGAGAGGCAGGTCTGAGGACTTTCATCACTGTGTTGTTTTCTGTAGTGTAAAATTGGAAACAGTGCAGCTCCTTCAACAGGGGCTGTCCAGTAAACCAGGCGTGCCCAGCCAGCTGGTTACAAGAAACGAGGTCACCCTATACATAGGGACACGGAACCATCTCCAAGACATTTTGTTCTGTAAAAAGAACATCTGAAAAGAAGTTCCCTCACCCACAGGAAACAAAGCCAAAGATTCCATAAAACCTAAGTCTGCGGGTACGTGAGTGAGTGTGGGTGTGTGCCCTACAGAGGCTCATATGAAGCAAACAACGGTGATTTAAACAATAGGATCTATTTAGAGGACCCTTCCTTTCTTTAGACTTTATTTTTGTTGAGTTTTGAAATAACACATGTTCACGGAAAAAATTTAGAGTACAGCAAAGTGTCAAGAAGAGAAAAAAACCGCCGGAAATTCGTCACTCCAGAATTAACTAGGCTAACATTTTGGTATATATCTTTCCAGTCCTCTTGCTGTGTGATTGCGAGTGTGTGACGTGTGTGCATAAACGTACAGACACACCTCATTTTATTGCACTTGGCTTTATTGCGCTTCAGAGACACTGCGTTTTTCACAAGACCCTCCGCCAGCAAAAAGATGACTTGCTGAAGGCTTAGATGATGGTTAGCATTTTTTTTAGCAATAAAGTATTTTTTAATTAAGGTATGTGCACTGTTTTTTAAGACACAATGCTGTTGCACACTCAATAGACTACAGCAGAGTTAAACACAATTTTTACATGCACTGGGAAACCAAAACTTTTGTGTGACTTGCTTTATTTCGATATTCATTCTGTTGAGGGGGTCTGGAGCCAAACCTGCAGTATCTCCAAGATCTGCCTGCACACATACAGAGAGATATACATATACGAATATGAGAATTCTGCTGCCATAACAAAATGTCCCCCACTTTACAGAAGTGCAAACAATGTAGAAGTTTATTTCTCTGTCATGTTAAATCTGGGTCCTAGGCGGAACTCGGCTCCACAATCATCATGGTTTCAGCTCCTTCTATATTCTTCCTGTATTCTTATTCTCAACCTGCAGCTTCCTCCTCATGGTCTAAGGCAGCTGCTCCAGATCCAGCCATCACATCTGCATTTCTGCTAGCAGAAAGGGGGAAATGGGAAGTGAAGATCTTGCCCCTGCTTTTTAAGTATATAACCTAGAAGTTGTACACATTATTATTGGTAACGTTTGTCTGAATATTGTCATTCGCCATTCCTGGCCACAAGGAAGCCTGAGAAAATGTGGCCTTTAGTCTGGGCTACCACGTGCCCAGCCAAAAGTCAGGGGTTCTAGGACCATGAGAGAAACAGGAGAATGGACACTGCATAACGAGCAGTGCTGACAGTTGCCTGTCTTCACTCTCTCGATAATGACATCTTTCCCATCAAGAGAGAAAGTTCTGGCTCTTACATTCTAACCGTTGAACCCTGAGAGAGGACACCGCTCCGGGCCCAGCTGTGACAGAGCAGCGTGTTTTTCTGAAGTCACACCCGGGAGCCAGCTGCGCAGCCAGCAAGTTCCGCAGGAAAGGCAGAGTCCTGGCCACACCAGCCTCGCCATGCGCTCCCCCAGCCTCCACCTCTAGAGGCGCCCTGAAGAGACCCGGGAAGGGCCACCGACTGCAAAACCAGAACCGCAAGGTGAGTGTGTGACAGCTTCCTTGGCGAGTTTCAGCCCCTCGCCAGTCATTCTTAAGTGATGCGATGAGTGGTGCACGTGTCAATCATCCTGCTGCAAAGGCATGAATGTCTCATCCTCCTTTTCACGTCCAGAGGAGTTCGAGCATGCGTGTGTCTGTGTGTGTGTGTTGGGGGGTGAGGGAGCAGAGGCCGTGGGTGTGGTCTGCAGAAGACAATGAGCCAGAGGAAGGGCTGTATGTCTCTGTGGCTCAGTTTCCCCATCTGAAGCCAAGGTTTTCGTGACTGGTTCACAGGCTTTGAGTCTCACATCTCTGACACAGAAAGATCAGGTAACAGGGAGCCTCAGCGGCCTGGGTCCCAGTCCTGGTTCTGCCACTCACTGGCTGTGTGACCTCAGTGAAGATACTTAACTTCTCTGTGCCTCATTTTTTTCATTTGCAAAATAGGACCGATATTAATAGAAGTGTTTCATAGGGCTTCTGAGAGGATTAAATAAGTAAAGGCCCAGGAAGAGCCCAGGCCTGGGGAGGCCCTCAGCAGACGGCCGCAGGAGTGACCCCGTGGCCCCAGCATCTGGCCAGCCAGGAAGGGTGGCAGTGGGAGGGCTCTTTGGAGCCAGAAAGTTCGTGGTCACCGTGGTAGACATCAGTGGGGAAGGACAGGGCAGATGCCCCTTTTTCCAGCATTCCAGTGCTGACCAACCTGGAGGAAGCGTATTGGTGTCATACCCACCGAGTCTCTTTCAGACAACTTTGCGGGTCTCCTCTAAGCAGTCCCAGCCTGATTTACATTTCCAAGGTCCTGGGGCCACCTTCCTCCAGAATAAATCTGAAGTGTGGGACCTCAATACTTATGCCAACAGCTCATTACAAAGAACCCTGGATTCAGAGCAAGGATCTGTGCCCCGACTTTGTGGCCCACTTTCTGGGGGCTCTGCCCAGATCATTCCCCCATCTAGCCTCCTATTTCCACACCTGCAGTGTGATACTGGACTGCAGGGGTTGCTTGTGGCCGTTATAATGCGGGTGGATACACTTTACAAGCTTTAGCGGCTGTAGAACTGGGGAGGGAGCACCATTGTGTCAGTTTTCTGTGGCTGCTGTGACAAATTACCTCGAATGGCAGCTTAAAACAATGCCAATTTATTATCTCACAATCCTGTAGGCCAGGAGGTGGACAGAGGTGTCACGGGGCTAATATCAAGGTGTCCACAGGGCTGTGTCCTCATTGGAGACTTTAGGGAAGAATCAACTTCCACGCTCATCCAGGTCATTGGCGAGATCAAGTTCCTTGCGGGTGCGGGACTGAGATTCCTGCTCCTTGCTGGCTGTCAGCAGGGGCTGCCCTGGGCTCCGAGGGGCCCCTCCTGGTCTTTGCATGTGGGCTCCTCCTGCATCTCAGAGCCAGCAATGCAGGTCAACTCCTTCTCAGCCTCGGAATCTCCCTGACTTCTTCTTCTGCTGCATCTTCCTTCTTCCCTCCCTCCCTCCCTTCCTGCCTTCCATCCCTCCTTCCTTCCATCCTTCCTTCCTTCCCCAGCTTTATTGAGGTATAATTGACATGTGACACTGTGTAAGTTTAAGGCGTACAACCTGATGATTTGATACACGTATATGCTGCAAAATGATCACTACAGTGAGTTAACACATCCATCACTTCACACAGTTACCTTTTGTGTGAGTGTGTGTGGTGAGAGCACTTAAGATCTTCTCTCTTAGCAACTTTCAAATATACAATATTGTTAACTACAGTCGCCATGCTGTACATTAGCTCTCCAGAACCTATTCGTCCTACAGCTGGAAGTTTGTACCCTTTGACCAACATCTCGTCATTTCCCCCACCCTTTAGCCCCGGCAACCATATTCTATTCTGTTTCTATGAGTTCAATGTTTTCAGATTCCACATTTAAGTGACCTCATAGGGCATTTGTTTTTCTCTGTCTGACTTATCTCACTCAGCGTAGTGCTCTCAAGGTCCATCCACGTTGCTGCAATTGGCAAGATTTTCTTCTTTTTTATGGCTGATATATATAAATACAGCCACTCTTATCCATTCATCCATTGACAGACACTTAGGTTGCTTCCATGTCTTGGCTGTTGTGAATAAAGCTGCCGTGAACCTGGGGGTGCAGACCCCTCTTTGGGATAGTTATTTCATTTCCTTCAGCTATATACCTAGAAGCTGGACGGCTGGATCATATGGTAGTTCTATTTTTACTTTTCCAAGGCGTCTCCATCCCGTCTGCTACTGCGGCTGCACCAATTTACATTCCCACCAATAGCGCACAGGGTTCCCTTTTCTCCACATCCTCGCCAACACTTGGTATCTCGTCTTTTTGATGACAGCCATTCTAACAGGGGTGAGGCGATATCTCACTGTGGTTTTCATTCGCATTTCCCTGATGATTAGTGATGCTGAGCACCTTTTCATGAGCCAATTGGCCATTTGTATATCTTCTTTGGAAAAACATTTATTCAGGTCTTCCCCCTTTTTTAATCAGATTGTTTTCTGGCCATTGAGTTGCATCTTTCTTCTTTTCTCTTTTGCTGAATCTCTTCTGATTCTCTGCTTCTGAGGGCTCATGTGATTAGATTGGGCCCAATCGGGTAATGCAGAATAACTTCCTTATTTTAAGGTCTGTAACCTTAATTCCACCAGCAAAGTCCCTTTTGCCTGTAATGTAACGTATTCACGGGTTTTAGGAATTAGGGCATGCACATCTTTGGAGGGGCCATTCTGCCCGCCACTAACTAACAGTGCTGAGGCCTGGGGGGGTCCAGGGGGAACAGTCCAGACTCGGGCCGTCCCTCACGGAGCTTGGAGACTTGAAGAGCGAGGACCACTGCTCGCACGCTGCCCCGTTAGCGGGGTCCAGGACACACACAGAGGCCCACGTGCCACATGTCTAAGGCATTAGAAGACAGAAATCAAACCACGCCCACTGCCCACCCTGCCCTCTGGGGTTTCCCTGGGAGCCATCCAGGACGTCCCCAAGGCAGGGAAGGGCAGGTCAGGGCCGAAGCCGGGCAAGGGCTGGACTCGCCTAGATCTAGGACAGGTCTGACTTCGCCAAGCTCCCCAGGGAGCACCCCCCGTCTGTGGGACCCCTCCCCGGGCCTCAGAGTACACACCCCAGCTGAATGGCGAGAGGGAATGTCTCCTGGGGACCCCACCTCGGGAATGTGGGTGGCCAGCTTTAAAGCAGAGCAGCCCCTCTGGCTCTCGTTTCTTGGGCAGAGGCTGGGACCCCACCCTTCCCCAGGCTCAGATCCCGTCAGCTCCCGTCCACTGGCCTGGGGTGCAGGAAGGGCTGTTCTGTCCTTTTCCTAGGGTCTCTTTGCTCCATCAGTCACCGACCTCCAGAAAAAATTCTTAGGAGACCACAAAGAAGGACAAGTTGCATATTTCAGTCTGTGTGACGTGCTGGCCCTTAGTGCTGCTCTCCCAGGGCAGGGTCCTCTCTGCCCAGGGCGGCCGCAGTAGCTTCCAGCCTCCTGGCATCTGTTGTGGTCCCCTGCGATGTCATCCCACCCCCCACACTCACACAGGCCAACACAACCCTTCACCCCTTCAGAACGCTGCCTCTAAGGCCCCTGCCCTGCGTGCTGCCTCTGGGCTCCCCACCAGCCTCCCTTCAGGGCCTTGAATGCGGCCTGGGCCTCCCACCCCACGGCCTTTGCAAACGTGGTTTCTGCTGCCTACCAGGCACCTTTCTGCTTGTTCTGCCTCCTTCCCTCCTACCGCCTTGAGATACCAACTTGGGGCATCCTCGGGGACGCCCACCGGCTGCCAACCCCAGACTGAGTCCCGAGTCCTGATCTCCGTCTTCAGGGAACTTACTTGGTTGGGCTGTAGAGACATCACATGACTCGGGTCAGCCTCACAACTGGATCTGAGGTCGAGGAGGGCAGGGATGGCACCGGGCATCCTGGGGCTGTGTGGACATTCTCCTGAAGTGGCAGCTGTTTAATGACGTGTACTGAGCACGCCCTGTTTGCAGGGGCAGCACTAAGCACGTCGCACTTATTAGCTCAGTGGATCCTCACATCCGCCTGGGAGAGAGGTGATCTTACTGTCCCCATGGTGCAGAGGGGACTGAGTGGAGCTGACTCATGCACGCTAACCCAAAGGCTGCCATGTCACAAAGACTTCTGAGAACAGTGGGTGGAAGCAAAATCAAAGAGAAGGTCGTCGAACGGAGGTGCCTTTTCCAGATACCAAGTCACTCACCCTCTCACCTCGTCCTTCTCAGAATATATCAGCATGGACAGCACCACGCTCCGCACACTCTTCTGCGTCTACTTTCCATTTGTGTGCGTGTGTGTGTGCAATTAATCTTGGAGCATCTCCCCACGTGAGCACAGAGGTCACCTTCTTGCTCATTATCCACTCCAACATCCTTTCTGGGAGGGAACGATTGGAAACAATGAAATGCCCTTGTAAGGGCAAATGCAGACAAAAAAACGAATTCTCCCTGGTGCGAAAAGGGGAGCGAGACATCCCCTCTCCCTTTTCTTAGAGCATTTGCTTTAGAAAACTTGTCACTTCTTTCTCTGCTGCTTTCAGATATGTGCTGAGTCTTTAGAAAAGCTGAATGAGCCTTGTGCCCATTTTTACCACCCAGGACTGTTTTCCTCAGGGACCTGGGAGTGTCCCTATGGAACGTTAACATCAAGGAAGCCAGCTTGTGCCCCTCTGTGCAGCCTCAGTGGGAGGGTCGGAGCGAACGTCAGTGTTTGGCTTCAAGTTGCAAAACAACCTCCTCTCATAAAGATAGGAGGTTTTCTTTTTTCTTCCTGTAGATAAGGACAATTAGCTGACACAAATAGTAACCCCAGTTACCAGGGGAATTCAGGATGACCTGCGTGACAGACGGGGCAGCCCAGTGCTCTCACTTGAGGACTAGCTGTTGTTTGAGAACACAGATGTAACAGGTTGTATCTGCCGGACGGTGTAAAAGGATGGGCTTTCAATCTCTAGCGGGTTGTCCACGGCGTGCACCACCATCTGGCCGAACGCTTATTCAATAAAACTGTTTTCTTTCTCTTCTACTTTTGTGGAGAGGTTTTCTGGGCTGGTGGGAGATTTTGTTTTAAATTTTGTCTCCGACACCTTCAAATGTCTTCAGATGTTAAACCAAGTTGGCACCTGCACATGTGGGATACTGTGCAGTCCTGACAAAGAACGAGGACACTCCCGCCACATTCCTTGCTGGGTGGAAGTGCGTGGCACACAGTAGTTTACTTCTTCTGTAAAGGGACGCCATGTTTGTATTTGCTTATATTTGCATAAGCTCTGGAAGAGTAAACAAGCAACTAATAAAAGTGCATGTGTGTGTGTGTGAAGAGGAACTGGGCAGATGGGGGCGAGGAGAGCGATGGAATTTTTTTGCTGAACGCCACCTTATATTTTCGGATATTTGAAACATGTGACTAGATTATCTGTTCAAAATAAATTTAAAAGAAGGGGTGGTGGCAAGTAAATAAAACAAACCCCTAAAGAAAAGAAGTACTGGCACCAGACCTCTAAGCACTTGATTCTGGTCACTTCCGAGCTCGGCTTGGACCTTAGAAAACTGATTATATTGATACATTTTTGGGGGCTCATGTTGGACTTTTTCTCAAAAGGCGGATCTTAGTGCACAAGCAAGGAATGTTTATTTAAAAAAAGTGAAAACAAAGTAACCATCATGTGGCTCGTCCCCCTCCCTCCAGTTGAGAGGGAGGGTCCGCAGAATCCGGTTCTCAGCCTTGGCGAGGGGGGAGGGGACCCACTTTCAGAGGCTTGGTGTGGCCCCTCCCCCAGTCATCTCTCTCTGCTTCCCAGGAGGTCACTTACTCTGCAAGGAGCAGGTCTTCAAGAGCCAGGAGAAGTGGCGGGAAGGGGTGTCTGGGTACAGTGTCCCTCCCAACTGGGAATCGGGAGGCCAAGATGCCCAGGTTCCACCATTAGCCATCTGTCCTCTAGAAGCTCCCCCGTGAGGACAGTGGAAAAGGGACATGGGGCGAAGGTCATCGCTCAACCCCGCCGCCACTTCTGGGCTGTGCTGATCAGCACTTTTGTTATAACTGTTGGTGGGGAGGGGCCATCAGGAAAAGGCCCAGGAGGGCTGGCTACATGCTGGGCGCTTCTCCCTTTTGCCCTGTGCTAAACCTATGAGGTAGGTGCTATTTATTAAGACCTGTTTCATGAATGAGGAAACAGAGGCACAGAGAAATCAAGTGACTTCTCCAAGGTCACACAGCTTGTAAGGGCCAGTTCACCCTCGCAGCCGTCGCCTTCTAACACCCTTGAGCCTGCCTCCAGCTGTCTCCTGCAAGTCAGGGTTCTCTCAAGAGTGGAGGAAAGTTCTGAAATGGTGGAACCCCAGGCGCTGTGCCACAGAGTTGGGGCAGGGCTGTGCTTTGCATTTCAGGGTCCCGTGGGAGGCCTGTGGCATCCCGAGCCGTTCCTACGGGGAGTCTGTGTGGATGATTCTAGTACTCAGGCTCTGCCTGCCTGATCCCCACCGCTTGCCCTGTGACCTTGAGCACGCGCCTTGCCTCTCTGGATCCCAGTCTCCAGGGTTCGGACTCGGGGCGGGGCCCTGGGAGGCACCACGGCCCTGCCGCTGGCCTAGGTGGAGCACTCCAGGCTGCAGGAGTCCCCCGACGAGAAGAGCCGCAGCACGTTGACCAGCGGAAACATGAGCAGCGCGCCGAGCAGCGAGCCCAGCTGCACCGCCGCCCCGCACCACAGGAGGGCGCTGCGGCTGCGGTCGCGCAGGATCATGCCCAGCATCACCTTCACGTAGCTGAAGCAGCCGGCGAACAGCACCCACGAGGCCACCTGCGGGGATGGGGCGGGCGGGATGCAGAGTGAAGGCGGCTTCGCGGGAGGGGGGGGGGCGGCGTTGGGGGCCGGGGGGGGGGGGAGCGCCTGGGGCGAAGGGCGCTCGCGGGGTGACCTAACAGGGTTAAGGGAACCCCCTGGAATAACCTCTAAGTTCAAGGAGAGCCTTTGGGGAGTGACCCTGCAGGGCTAAAGGGGCCCCATGAGTTGACCCCCACGCGGGCAAAGGAAAACCCAGTGGCTTCTCTGTCCCCCATGAGCAAGGCAGGGGCATCTGAGAGAAGGCCACTGGTGATGTACACATGGTGGGAAGAGTGTGGCCTTCAGGGGAGAGGCTGGACTGTCACCTTGGACCAGCTACCTCAGCGTCCTAAGCCTCCCCTTTCAAATGAGAGGTACCCCCCCCCCGTCCCCAACCTACCCCTCCCTGGGGCTTCCTGAGCAAGCAACCACAACGATTTGGTCAACAGAAAGGGCTGCACCCGAGGTCTCCCCAGGCCTTGGCTGGGTGGGGGGCGGGATGGGGAGCGGCTGCACAGGCCAGATACTTACGATGAGGACTTCTCCACCCCAGTGGTCCCACAAGAGGGGGCAGGGGCTCATCACGGCCATGGCCATGTTGTAGGCCCCAAATCCAGTCCCGAGCACTGAGAGGACCCCCAGGAATAGCAGAGACCTAGGGCAGAGTGCGGGAGATCAGTGGAGGAGGTGGGAAGCTTGACTTCTGCCCCCTACCCACCTCCCGGAGGCCATGGAATGGTCAGCATCTCCAGGGTTAGAGGTTAGACCCATGTGGAATCTTCCAGGCCACCTGGCCCAAGTGGGTCAGTGAGGCTCTCGAGAGGCAAAGCTGGCCTAAGTCACCCTGAGCATGAATGGCAGAGCCCAGCATCTCAGCAGGAGGAAGAGAATGGATTCTGGTGCTACATGGACCTGGTTCAAATCCCAGCTCCACCGTTTAAGCTGCGAGACTGGCCCCTGAGCCTCAGTTTCCTCCCCTGCGAAATGAGTCTTGTGGGGCTCCAGGAACCTGTGGGAGCAGAGTGAGCAGGGCCTGGCCCTGGCTGTGGGTGCCACCTGGGATCTCATCTGCTGCCACTTCCTCCTATAACACTCCCAACCTCAGCCCGGAAGCTGGCTGACAAGCAAGTGGCTTTGGTCCGGGACTGGCACTGCAGGCTGTGCTGTGCGACCTTGGCTGACCCTTCGCCCGCTGGCCTCGGCCACCCTGTCTACAACGTGAGGTCTGCATGATTGAGGGGCCCTTGTGGCTGGCTCAGATGCACTCTACCGGCGGCCTTCCATTTGGCCCTGGGTCTGACAATGGAGGACACCATCCTTCATGTGAGGTCTTTGTCCCTGGGGTCTCTCTGTCAAAACTCTAGGACACCCAGACTGGTCTGCGCCCCCGGGTGAGAGCGGAGGGTCTGCCCTGGCCTCTAAGGACTCTTTTTGCTCCGAGATTCTTGGATTCTGTGACTCGCAGGGGCTGTATTCCTGACATTCTGGGCATCTTGGATTCTACAGGTCTGGAGCCTCTGGTCCTGCTTCCCCAGAAATCTCCATCCTTCTTCCACAGTGTTTAAGCCCCAAGGGAGAAAATTCAGCTTTCTGGCAAACTGACATTTTCTGTCTAACTCTCCTCATTCTCCCTTCTTCCTGGGCTGGGGGAGGTGGGTGTGAGCAGGTGTGAGAGGCTGGTGAGGACAGGCAGGGCAGAGGGGTGGAGGGGAGGCCGTGGGACCTAAAGTTTCATGACTCCAAGGTAGGTGTTTCTCCTACCGGGGCCCAAGGCCCCTGGATCAGAACCACTTGGCTTGTTTATTAAAGTTTGAAATCCCAGGTCCCAACCTAGGCTGGCTCAGTCTGCATTTCATCCGTTTGCCCAGCCACTCCTCTAGAACTGCAGCTTAGGGGAGCCAGCGTGGGCTGGTGGCTGGAGGGAAGGCCTGAAATCCTGGGAATTAGACGGGGGGAAGCCCTTTCTCTGAGACTCAAGTTTCCATTTGTAAACGGGAGCCCCGGTTCCTGTGTGCTGGCTCCTCCTCATGGCCAAGGGCAGCGCTGGTCAGCACTTCCACTGGACCTGCCTTGCACGCGGCATCACTCTAAAATCTTTACAATAGTAGCTCATCTCAGGCTCCCAGAAACCGTAGGAAGTAGAACTATTTTTATCCCATTTTTCAGATGGGTATCCCGGAGGCACAGAGAGGTGGAGTGGCTGGTGCGATATCACACAGCTGGTAAGTGGCAGAGCCAGGATTTGAAGCCAGGCAGTCAAGCCTCAGAAACCATATTCTCAACCACTACACGTAGAGCCTGATCAGCGGGGTGTGGAATTCTGGGTTCTGAAAGGAAGTGTGCCCCCAGCCAGGGTTTCCCGGGGCTCGACGGGGGTGGACCTGTTAGGCAGGAACATGGAGAGGAAGCAGGCGAGGGGGTTGGCCATGGAGCTGAGAGTGGCCGACAGGTGGTAGGCAACGGGCCCGTAGGACAGGCAGGAGTAGGTCTGCACGGAGGGTAGCACGCCGTTGGTGAGCGCGTTCACAAAGGCCACCAGGATGTAGATGAAGGCCAGGTGCGCCAGGTGGAGGGGGGCCGTTTTCTCCTCCAGATGCCCCTGGCCCCTGCTGCTGTCGGCCAGGCCTGGGGGGCCCGGCTCCTGCTCTTCCCGCAGCCGGATGGAGTGGAGGATGACCTGGGAGGAGAGGAGATCCTCTGTGGAGGATTTCCAGGGCCGGGGTTGACGCTGGAGGAAAAAGAACGCGATGAAGCAGCAGGCCATCATGAAGGAGAGCAGGAGGAAGTAGACCAAAGGCGAGAAGTGGGCGGGGAGGTAGCGGGTTTCCAGTTGGGCCACGGAGGGTGCTGTCCCGGGGAGGGTGGACATCAAAATGCTGTTATCTCCCTGCGGAAGACAAAACAAGGGTCAGTCGGATCCCTGGGTGATGCTGGGACATGGGTAACAACAACGTTAATAAAGATGATATATAATAAGTAATAAATATCATGGGTTATTAATAAGTGATGAATAATAGACACATAACTGCTAGGGTTATGGTGATAATTGCTCGCGCTGACTGATTGCTCGCCAGGCCCAGCACTTTGCAGGCATCAGATCGCTGCTCCTGCTAACAGCCCTGTGCAGGGGAGACCATCATCCCTGGTTTTAGAGGGAATGGGGGTGTCTGGCCAGCTCGTCTTATTGCGGGTCACTGGGAGAACGCGCAGCCAGTCCCCCCGGTTCTTTCTGACTCAGAAGCTACACCATTTCCCACTCTACTGCCCTCCAGGGCTGGCAGCCACAGTGTGTTCAGAGGAGGGGCTGGCTGGAGACCACCCAGGGGGAGAATCCCCCCCAAGGGGCCCTGTTTCCCAGTCCCACCCAATGTCGCCCTGTGGTGAGATGGCCCGGTGTGGCCAGATCTCTTTTCAAAAGATGCCATACATCTAGATTTATATATGTGAAATTTCAGAAAAATTAAATATCATCAACTAATTCAAATACTTAAAAAAAAAATGCTTGCAGGCCACGGCGGCCCGGGGCTCCTAGTTGGCAACCCCTGCTGTCCGCTGTGGTTTAGGGGACACCAGATGTACGTAAATGGTCCAACATCCAGTGGAAAAAAAGTTTGTTGTTTTACCAGCACAAGGTATTGAAGCAATGTCTAAAGTCTGTTATTCCCAGCCCTGGCTGTCGTGAGTGTCACCTAGGGAATTTTTAATAAATACAAGTTCATAATCCTTCATCTGCAATTCTGAAATCTGAAAAGCTCTGAGAGTCAGAATTTTCTCATGATTCAGTTGGCAGCAACACTTGACCCAACATGAGTTTGTTTATGGCCTTAACCTACCGGTGGGGCGTGCACGTCCCCCGGGGTTTCAGGCAGCAGTGTCCCTGTGCTGGATGGCTGAGTCATCAGCACTGTCACAGGCTGGGGCAGGCGTGTTCTAAAATCTGAAACTCCAGACCCCAAAACACACCTGACCCCCCCGACTTCAGAGAAGCCCCACCCCCAGCGGGTTTGTGTAACTGGATACGTGGGGGGCCCACGGAAGTGTTTTGGTAGCACTGCCAGGAGACCTAAAATGGGGCCAGGTCAGGAGCACTGGTCTACCGACATCTAGGAAACTAGCAGTCTGCATGACCTTGCTTGTGACCCAGCCTGGAGCACAGCCGTGCATTTGGGGGAGGCCAGGTACCTGTGTGGTGTTGGTCCCCCTGGTGGTCACAGGGTGCGGGGTGGTGCCAGATGAGTCAGTGACGTTGGAGCAGGTGGTGAGACCCGAGCCCTGGGCAAGGGCCAGCAGGGCAGGCAGGAGCCCGCTGAGTCCTTCGCCCACAAAGAAGGTGGTGACATAGCGGGTGGGCAGCCGGCTCATGAAGGGCAGGAAGGTGACGGAGGAGGTGCAGTCCACCAGGGCCAGGAATAAGGTGAGGACAAGGAAGATGATACTGTAGCTCTTGCCCTGCAGCAAGGAGGTGACATTCCAGAGGAAGGCGAAGAGGAGGCAGGTGACGGTGCCCACACCCAGCAAGGTGAAAATGACAGGCACGTCGGAAAGGCAGCCGGGCCGGAAGCGATGGAGCAGGGTGACCAGGAGGGGGCCGATGTTGGCCAGCTGGATGACCAGCGTCAGGTAGGAGGGCAGGAACCAGCCCTCGGGCAGCTCCATCACCAGCAGGGGCAGCTCTACCCAGAGCCCGTTGATGGCCACCCAGGAGCCCATCGCGAAGGTGCAGACCAGCAGGTGTGTCAGGAGGGCCATGCCGACGTCTGCCCTGAGCTGGAGGAGGCTGCTGCCTCCCCAGACCAGCCTGCAGTGGGGTTGATAGAGAAAAATATCAGGTGAGCAAGGTCAGGTTCACCGTCTAACAAAAGACGGTGCTTCTAGGTCCAGAGTTTTCTCTTATCTTTCCCCTCCCCATGGACAAGTTGGCTTTTTATTAGCAGAAAACATGGGCAAATTCCTTTATAACTAACCTTCCAATGGGGAAGGCCTTCTTAACCATGACTCGTAAGTCCAGAGACCACAAAAGAAAAATTTGATACATTCAACTGCATAAATATGGAAACACACAAAAGCAAACAAATAAACAAACAAAACACTTTCTGCAAACAGTACCAAGAGTAGGATCAAAAGACAGAAGACAACCCGGGGGAAAATATCTGCAATGTCAATCACAGACAAAGGGCTCATCTCCTTAATATATAAAGAGTTTTTAGAAATTAAGAACAAAAAGACCCAATAGAGAAGTGGGCAAAGGATATGAACAGTTCAGAGAAAAAAGTACAAATAAGCCTTAAACATATGAAGAGATGATCACCTTCATTCAGCATGAGAAATGTCAATTAACACCACTCCAAGGTGCCATTTGTCACCATGAGATGGTCCCAAAGCCAAAGGTTGCCTGCCCTGGACAAAATGATGTATGTGTGAGGTGGTTATTCCTTATGGCCTATGTTGGTAAGAGCAAAATTTGGGAAATGACCCAAATGGCTATCAGTAGAGGAGGGGCTGCCGGAAGGGATGTCTAGCTGTTGGAATTGCTCCTGTTAAAGGACCTAGGATGCAGGAGAGGCCACTGGCTGGGAGGGTCAGGTCCTTGAGGCTGTTGGTAAGCGACCAGAATCTAGGTGGGCGGGCAGTGTGCTGCCGTCTGGACACGGTGGGGTGGGGGGAGGATGTGTTCTCTTTGCTTCTATTTGCACAAAGCAGCTCTGGAAGGACACACAGGAACTGCCGGGTGTCTGTGCCCCGTTATGTAGACGTTTTTATATAGTTTTGGTTTGTGAACCATGTGAACATACTACCTATTACAAAAATATGGTCCCCTGATATAAAATTCCAATCTGGCATTTTTCTCCTGAAATTAGAGAACTGCCTAGCTGGACAGGTTCCAAGAGACCACCTCTTGCTAGCCCTCCGGAACATTCTGCCATGTGTTGACCACCTTCCCAATGACCTGTGTCACGCCACCGTGCTGACATTGCCTTCCACCCACCCTCAGTCTGAGCAAAAATACGAGAGAGGCTGGGGGTGAGGCTCTGCTGCCTTCTAGCTGGGTGACCTTAGGCGAGTGCCTTTGCCTCTCTGTGCCTCATTTTCCTCATCTGTGAACACAGAGCAACGATGGTATTGACAAATAGAAATGGCAAGCAATAGGATATATTGGAGTATATGAGGAAGCCCTTTGGAATAAACCTAGTTCAGCCTGGCTTTGGTTTTCCAAAAGGGTCTGACATGGCCGTTGAGCATGCATTGTATGTCTGCTTAAGCATTTGCTATGTCCCAAAGACAAGAACAAAGGCCCATAAGATAAAGATGCAACTTCCCCCATGCTGGCATTTCCTTAAGGATAAACATGTCTCCCCAGGCTAGGAACTGATTGCTGTGCTCACCTGTGACCACTCAGCTCAAGACCACAGATCTGCCACCCTGCTGTGTCCACCGAGACAGCTGACCTACTACTTGCTGTGTCTGTCAATCGCTGTGCCGACAGAGCAGTCTCATGACTATTGTAAAAGGGACATTTCAATCACATATGAAACATCCTCTTTAGGGTATATAACCACTCTGTACACCCCACTTCTTTGGTGCCCTTCCTTCCTTGGGGAAGGAAGGCCCCGGGCTGTGGTCCTCACATTTTGGCTCAGAATAAACTCACCCAAATTTTCATTTATAGATTGGTTATGGATTATTTTCGTTGACAGTATCAAGGAGATGCCGAGATGCAAGTGAGTTTATGCTGTCTCTAACTGCGCCTGGCACACAGTAAGCACTAAGGGTTAGCTATTATCACTATGGGGCAATGCCAGGTTTGGTGACATAGTTTTTTTTTTCTAATTCATGTGAAAATTAACACATGACTATTAAAATTTAAAAAGGAAGAGAATAATTCCCCATGAGGTGCCACATGAAATCACTGGTGGTCACATGTACCATTTTGGAGAGAAATGTCGACTGGGCCAATTACTTCTTTACAGAGGGAAGCGGGGTGGGGTGGGGTGGAGGGACTCCCCTGAAGCTGTGTAGGGGACATGGAGCAGGTCCCTGGGGCACCTGGCTCCCGGACCCCCCCACCCCGCCCATGGTGACCTCTGACCCCTCAGTTCCACTCAGTTCACACAGTCTTTAACTGACACATTCACAAATGAACAAAATCTAGGTAGAGGGAGTACTGCCTCGCTCCTGCCTCTCTTCTTCTAGAACATGCCGGAGCATCCCTTGTGGGGACACCTCACCCAGGGAACTCCCGACACCCCAGTGGCCCTGGCCCAGGCGCCCACACACAGAATTGTCTCTCAAGTCCCGGCCTCTCTTCCTCTTTTTTCCACCAAAGGAATCCGACCCGCCCATCCCAGGGCCCCGGCCCTTCCTCTCTGGGAGCAGCTGGAGCAGAAAGCAGTCTGACCTGCTCTCCGGCTGCTCCCTCACCTTCCAGCCGGCAGGCCGAGGCGAGGCCCTCAAGCTCCCTTCTCTCACTTGTCGAGCTGGCCTGACTACAGCCCGGGACAGCCTGGATCTGGGGCCTGAGAGGACCCCTGGAGCGGGTGGGGAGAGGCTCCAGGCCCCCGCGCAGGCCCTGTGGCTCCCGCCTTCGTCCGTGCTGCGCTCCTGGCCTGGGTCACCACCCACTCCTGTCTGCAGCCAGCTTTCTGCAGGACTGCGTCCCCGGGACACCTCCAGCCGCCCTGCCCTGGGCCCGGGTCCCTCCACCGCAGGTTTCCTGGCGTGCACATCTGGATGTATGTAGACACGTTTCCGGGAGACGAAGCTCTGGGAGGGCAGAGGGCTGCTGTGAAATCTGGCATTTTGAAGGCTGAAGGGCCTTTTCAGATGACCTCACTTAGGATTTGTAAATTGGTAACTCACTGGCCACAGACAGGCAGCAGACGTGCTAATTTGGTTGGCTGCGTGTTTTAAACAGTTACTGAAATCCACAGGTCAGGAGGTGGCATACATGACTTGGGCTGTCTGGTTTCCTGGGAATACTGTGGAAGACCACACCAGACCTCCAGGCCCGCACGGCAACACGCGCTCTGGCCTCCTCTAACTTAGGGTCCCTGCCTGGGCCCCCCAGGCCCACAGGCACTGCGACGACCCCTGATCAAGGCCAGCCCTCAATTCCGAGAGGGAGATGTGGCTTGTCCAGGATTCCTCATTACTGGGGGTAGAGTAGGGGCTGGAATCCAGTCTTGGGCCTCTGTCCCTCCAGGCACCTTACTAGTCTCTCCCGTGGTAGCATCTGGAGCTGGATGTCTGGGTTCAAATCCCAGCTTCACCCCTTCCGAGCTGAGCATATCTGCGCCCAGTTCCTCTCCTGCAGAATGAGGAGGCTCCAGGACCAACCTCAGGACCGTAAGGACCACGGACTTGCAAAATGCTAGCCTGGTGCCTGACACGCAGTAAGAGCTCAATAAACGTGAACCGTCATGATGACTGTTTGAGCAAACATTTTGGTTGCATTTGAAAACGTGTAGTTACCCTGACGCACTTCTGGATACCACACACAAATAATTCCTGACGCCAAAATCCTGTCATCACTTCCTCCCAATCGATCCACAAGGAAGAAGCGCCGACTTTGTGCCCAGGGCTGTGAGGGATGCAAGCAGGACAGCCACGGCGCTGTCCCCAGAGAGAGGAGTGAAGACGAGGGCAGTGGGCTGCAGGCCCCGGGCGCAGTCACAGCCAAGGCAGAAGCGGAGATGGCGAGATGGCGATGGAGAGGAGGGGGAGTGGCTGGGCCTGGACGGGAAGGCGGGGCTTCCCCCCTCCCTTGGCCAAAGTGATGGCTGCAAAACAGGGGCAGTCCCTCCCTGGAGGACGGATGGAGCGGAGGACGGAGAGAACCTTTTTCAAAAGCCAGGAGGTCGGTGCAGCTTCTCAGCTGCCTGCTCCCACCTGAGACCAGAACCCGGTATAAAGTGGGCAGAATCCCACCGGAAAAAACTGCCCGGGTCAACTCAGGCAGCGTGCCGCCTCTGACTAGTGAAACGACATGGAAGGAAACAAAGGGAGAGCATCGTATGCTTTCCAAGGCTGAGGCTGCCAGCTGCTTCCCAGGAGCCACTCTTCCCCTCTTCTTTAGTTGTTAGAGAGGCCAGAGTTTTGGGCGGACAAATGGCCACCGAGCTAAAGGGCTACGTTTCCCAGCCTCCCTTGCAGCTGGGCATGGCCATCCGATCAAGCCCAGGCCAATGAGGTTTTGAGGGACTTTGAGAAGCTTCCTTAAAGATAAGGGAGTGTGTCCTTCCGCTCTTCCTCCATCCTGCTGTCTGGAACTTGCACGTGATGGCGAGAACTCCAGCAGCCATTTTGCACTATGGTGGATGGTGTGGGGGCTGGACAGAGACTAGACTTCCTTGGGACTACGTGGCACAGAGCCGCCATACCAGCCCTGTTCTGCCTGCCACTGAACTACTTTGTTTAATGTTCTTTAAGTTGTCAATAAAGTTCTATCTTGTTTAAGCCACTCTTATTTTATATCCAGCAAAACACTGGCTAAATGTACAGAGATACATATTCAAAGTTATATACTGACCAATTACAGTAACAAAAACTATCAGGTATATTTAGCACCTTTACTATTAACGCCCCGACTCAGAAACTCAGATAGTGCCCCAACTAGGATTCGATCGAAAACCAAAAGCAAACAAAATTAGTTGTTGAGACGCATCTTAAAGAGAAACCAAAATGTGAGGGATAAACTTGAGGCAAAGGCTTTCCAGAGAAATGCAGAGAGAGGGAGAGACGGAGAGAAGCAAAGAGCTCTTGATACGGAATTTGATGCTAAAAGTATCGACTGAGACGCAGCCTCTTTTCACACTGGTAAATACTGTAACCCGTCGTGCAGCCTCAACGGCAGTGACTGGTTACGTTACCAAGGCCATTCCCCCAAAGCTCGGGCGCAGACGGGAGCACAGCCAGGGGTGCGGCACTGGCTCACTTAGCAGCCTTAGCAGAGGAAATGGAGGAGGCGATAATGATACGCCTAATAAAGAGGAATAAGTAAATCATTAAAGGAAGGAGGCCAATTCGCATAAGATGGTTGCCTTTATCATCTGAAAAGCTATTAAACTAATGAGAGAGTTCAGCAACGTGGCCAGTTACACATTTACAAATACGTAGTTTTCCTGCACCGAACCAGGTAGGAAACAAGACTTGTTACTGAGTAGTAATTCGGGAAAAACAAACAAAGCTGGATCTCTTTCTTACTTCTTACTCTCCCCCCAAAATGAATTCCCACTGGATCGAATGCTTAAATATTTTTCAAATTAAAAATACAAAAATACCCAAATGTATGGGCAGAGGGAAGAGCTTCTGCACAGGCGCTGGGGGAGGAAGGAGCCGGGGCCAGGACGGCTGGAGCAGGGCCTGGTGGGGACAGGAGGGCAGACGGGGTGGCGAAGGAGCTTGTGCCAGCCTGCTGTGCAATGGGTGCCCTCCATGCCAGCCTGGGTCCCCCCAGAGCCGGGCTCTCGGGCTTCTGATGGAGCCCCACAGGCTGTAATTCAGCTCTGCGAGTCTCGGCTCCCTTATCTGGAAAACAGTCACAACCCTGGCGTGGCCCGGCATGACCAGCTCGTTTACGGCTCCCTGCCCTGCTTCCTCCTGCCACAGCGAGCGTGCAGTAAACACCAGTTAAACGAATGAACCACAACAGCAAGGTCACTGGAGAAAAAGTAGAAAAGAGAGGTATGCATCTAAAAAAACATCCCCAACATGCCCTGAGCGTTTATTGGGCACTTAACTCTGTGCAGGATGACCAGCTCTGCTCCCGGGAAAGTGTGGAGAGCAGTCAGTGAGCAAAATAGAAACAGATGTATAGAGCAAGTCAGCCAGTGACAAGGGCTGTGGAGGAAAACACAGCTGGGAGGAGCGCGGAGTTGGGCAGGGTGGCCACAACTGTAAATGGGGTTGTCAGAGAGAGCCTGAGGGAAGGGTGCAAGCGAGCCACGTTGGGGGAGTGGGGGAAGCAGAGTCCGGGGGCAACAGCAAGTGCAAAGGCCCTGGGGTGGGCCCTCCCCTGGTGTGTCCCAGAAACAGGTTTCATGTTGGAAGAACAGCCAGGAGGCCAGTGTGGCTGCAGCAGGTCATGTGGGGCCCTGTAGGCAAGAGTCTGGATGTCTTATCTGAGTCCAAACGCCCACTGCTGGGAGGCAGCGGGGCCAGCTCTAATTTAGTCTTTGACAGAGCCGTGCTGGCTGTTTTAAGGAGCATAATGTGGGACCAGGGTGGGAGCTGGAGTGAAACCTGTTAACCCCATTAACCCGCTAGGAAGCTGGTATACTAATCCAGGCAAAAATATAACAATAGTATCAACAACTGAGTCAATAACCACCATTTACTGGCTGCTTATCTTTCTAGGACCCACGCTAAGTACTTTACACACACGATCCATCAAACTCCAATCCTGCCGTAGGCATGAGGATGAGCTCCATTTTACAGACGAGAAGGCTGAGGCTCAGAGAGGGAAAGTAATTTGCCCGAGGTCACACAGCTGGTCCTCTGGCAGCTGAGAGTAGAGCCCAGACTTGGCCTGACTGTCGACTCAGCCCTTTCAACCAGCCTGAGTCGGGCCCTCAGGGTGAGGAGGGGATGAAGGGGCTGTTGGGGCCAAGCTGAGCAGGGCCCCTTTCCACTCATGCTTGGCCTCCCTAGCATGTGGGCTGGAAGAGGAGAAGTTGGATCCAGGCCTGCGAGCACCTGAGACGCTAGGACATCTCTGCGTCCCGGGGTCCCTTCAGCAACTGTGGGAGACCAGAAACCTAAGGTTTTGAAGGAGACACTGGAGATGCTCCCGGGACAGGTGGGTGAAACCAGAGATAAGCCCAAACAGCCCCAGGCAAGGCTCTCTCTCCTTTGCATTCTTGACTCTTGCATCAAGAGGTCAAGAGCTGGGAGGGAATGGGGAGGGAGTGGAAAGCAGTCCAGGGCCTGTGCACCGTCAGCGTCAGCGGGGCCACCTCCTCCCCGCCAGGCAGGAAGGGCCGAGGGCACCTGGACCCTCAGAGCCCAGGCGGCCTCCACCCCGCACTCTCTCCTGTTCTCGGCTTGGCTTTACTCCTTCCCAGGCTTGCTGGGCACCAGCTTGGTTACTGGCGTTTATCTGGGTCTGTCTGCTGAGGGCTGGCCCCTCCCCTTGGAGGAGAAGCTCCATGAGAGCAGGGCCCTGGCCTCTCTTCCAGGGTCCAGGTGGCCGTCTGGTTTGTCCAGGGCTGGGCCACTGCACCGGCCTGCTTCAGCCATGCAGCTTGAGTTGGCCAGGGTGGTCCCGGGCAGAGCCAGCTGGCAGCCTGGGCACCGGCCACACCCCGCTCCTGGACAAGGGTCTGAGTCTATGTTTGTCCCAAGTTCCAGGCTCCTGGAGAACTTGGCCCAGAGTCCTTGGTGAGTCCTGCAGGCCCCCACCTGGGGCTGTCACCTGGCCCTGCCCTAGTAAGGTTAGCATGGTGGGGACAGAGGCAGGCAGGAGCGGGATGGCAGGGAGACGGAGGGTCAGGACCAAAAAAGCTAGAGGGAGAGATGAGGAGACAGAGAGACAGAACCAAAGCCACATGCAGAAGCAAAGAGACAGAGGCAGGGCAAGAGGAGGAGCTGAGGCAAGGACCAGCAGGAGGCAGAGGAGCAGCTGGGCTGCTGGAAGCCCATGGGCTCAGCCTCTGCCCTTGAGGCTCACATCCATGTTTGTCGAGCGGCCTCCACCCACCTCTCCTGACTCCAGCTCCAGCTCGCAGTGTCCCCACACCTCATCCTGACTCAACGCTCCCATCTCACAGACATGGGGAAACCAAGGCCCAGAGAGGAGGCAGTGCTTGCCCCACACCCTGTCCAGCCCTGGTCACCCAGGCCTGTGCTCACTGGCTGTGTGTCCTCAGGCCAGCTGCTCACCCTCTCTGGGCCTCGGTTTCTTCAAAGGCTCTGAGGATGCCCAGCCTTGTTGGGCTTGGCTGCCAGGGAGGAAGCAAGGAGAGAGCGGGACTGTGAATTCCCTTCCTCCTCCTCCTCCCTCCCTGGGCCTGGGAGGGCTTCAAGCCTCCCACGGAGCTGACCTTGGCTGGGTTCCCCTCCCTTCACTGCCCATCCCAACCCCCAGTCCCAGTGCCAGGCGGGTGAGGCTCCAGTCCCGCCTGGCAGGAGCAGCCATCTGGATGTCCCAGTGGAGCGGAGATGCAGGGGCACAGGGCAGTGAGGCTGCCTTTTGGCCTGGGGAGGAGGAGTCTGGGTGCACCCAGCCGGCTCAGGGCGTCCCCACTGCAACCTGATCAGCCGGCCAGCCAGGAGGAGGCCCTTCTTCCCTCCTACCCCTCCGGCCTCCGGACCCAGCACCTTGGAACTAGGGGAAAGGCCACAGGTCCCCCGCTGGGCCCGGCCCCGCGCCCGGGCTCCCTGCCAGCGCCCGGCCCCCCGCGCCCGTCGCGGAGCCCTCACCGCCCGGCCGGCCGCTTACCTGCTGCTCCAGCTGCTGGCGGCGGCTCTGCAGGGGTGGGGCCGCGCAGCCGGGATAGCCTCAGCCCGACCCCGCCCCAGGGGGAAGGCCGGGACGGCGGGCGGGGCTCCCCGCGTCACCAAAAGCCTACTGTGTGCCTGGAACCCGCCCCCGGTCCAATCCTGATGATCCCGAGGATTCAACAGTAAAGATAAAGCGCTCGCGTTATCCAGCGCGCATTGCCAGCCGGATTTTACGAGGATCCACCCGCAGGAGGAAGACCTGCGGCGCAGCTGGCTCTGGCCGCATCCCGGGGCCACCATCTCCCCTCCCACACAGGAATCCGGCCAGAACTCTTGGTTCAAATGCTGGCGCTTAAGCAAGACCCTCGGAAAGTGGGGGTGATAACGGCGCCCTCCTCGGAGGGCAGAAATCCTAACAGCCCGCGGGCGCCGGGCTGACTGTGCCAGGCACAGCGGCGGTATTAATGCATCCATCTTCCCCCAGGCTTTTGGGGAGACACTGCTTTTGCCCCACTTCACAGATGAGGAAATGGAGGCCCAGAGAAGCCAAGAGCCTCGGGACAGTTGGTCTGTGGTGCCCACTGACAAATACTGCTCTGACAAACTGTAATCGTTCGTGTCTGTTGGAATCTCCCCATAGTCCCAGGCAGTAGGCAGGTGTTACCTTTTCTTGTGTGTGTGAGGAAGATTGGCCCTGAGCTAACATCTGTTGCCAATCTTCCTCTTTTTCATATGTGGGCTGCTGCACGGCGTGGCTTGATGAGCGGTCTGTGGGTCTGCACCTGGGATCTGAACCTGCAAACACTGGGCCACCGAAGCCGAGGGCGTGGACTTAACCACTATGCCACCGGCCGGTCGCCCCACAGCGATACTTTTATTCCCTACTTTACAGATGGGGAAACTGAGGCTCAGAGCGGTTAACTGATTTGCTCAAGGTGCTATAGCTGGTAAGTGCAGGGTCAGGATTGGAACCCAGACTCGAACTGGCACCCTCGTGGCATAAAATGGCCCACACGGGGCCTGACCCCTAGCCTAGTAAAGGCCCTCTGCCTGTGACTTCTGCGAGAACAGTTCTGGCCTGCTTTTTGCATAGTTCTCTGAGACATTCGTTCACGTGATCAGCACTCACTCTGCAGGCCAATGCTTGGGCCGAGAGGTGACAGACCCCGGACCCCTCTCAGCTGGCAGGGGCCTGGGAAGGGTTCATACCAAACCCTTAGGGAGCAGATTTGCCCCTGAGACCCCGGAGGCAGCCTGGAGCTCATCCTGCCCCAGGACGCCACCGGGAAGGCGGCTTCTGGCCCAGACCCCTCACTCCCAGCCATGTCCCCTCCCTCCTCCAACAGGAAGTCCTGCTTAGGTGGGACCCACATCCCTGCATTGTGGCCTCACCGCGGGCCATCTCGCAGGTGCCTCTTATGTTATTTTTTAACTTCAAAACATATGTTTATTATCAACCTTCAAAGACTCCCGCATCACTCACCGAACGAAGAGAAGAGATGTGCCTAAGCGTCGCCTTTCTGCGCTTTCTCAGCCGGGACCCCAGATCTTGACAACTTCATCACTTGCTCTTTCTTATAAGGAGCCTTTGCTGCTTACAACTGGAAGCCAAAATCCCCATACTGATCCCCGCATTAGAATACCCTTTCTGCCCCACCTCTTTCTGGTACATTCCTACCCCTATTTCAAAGCCAATTTCAAATCACACCTCCTCTAGAGAAACCTTTCCTGGTGTCTGCCGTACCCAGTCCATGTCGGAAGTTTAATAAATGCTTGTTGCATACACGAATGAGGGAACCCCAGCCAAACTCTTCTCTCCTTCCTTGTCATCTCCAGATGTTTTTATAGCCTTCGTTGCTGTTTAATTAATAGGCTTTATTTGTTATTTATTTATTTAGCAGTTTTAGGTTTACAGGAAAACATCCCACCCACATTCTTTACACCGTGAAGCAGCCCATCCCTGTGGGTCGGAAGCTTGCTTTTTCCACTTGAGATCTCTTAGAGATCTTTCTACATCCCGGACACAGAGACCTTCCTTCACTGGCTTCATGCATTTAACAAGCTTTTATTAACTGCCAGCTGTATGCCAGGCACTGTGAAAGGTCCCTGGAATATAAAATTAAACAAAAATAGACAAAGCCCTTGTCCTCGGAGGGCTGACATTCTAGTGGAGCGAGATGAACGATATACATAATCAATAAGGAAACGATTTAGTACGTTGGAAGATATGCTCTGTAGGAAAAAGAGAGAGAGCAGGGCGAGGGGGACCTGGAGGGGGAGAAGACCGAAAGGGGCCAGGCTGTAGAGTGGGGGGAGCCAGCAGAGCCGCTCCGAGGGGGACGGAGTGCCAGGCCGGGGGGGAGGGCAGGACCTAGAGGTGTTCCACTGTCCCAAAGGACGGGAATTTAGCCGCCCCCAGGGCTGGGCGCATGTCATCGGCCATCAGGAAAAATGCTGCAGCAAACACCCTGGCAATTTATGTTTTTGCCCGCGTCCAAACACCTAGAATCAATTCCTAACAGTGAACTGCAACCTGCTCAAAAGCGATCCCTCGGATGCCCTCAAGGGTGCTGCACTGGGATCCTGAGTTCCCAGGAGGAGACGCCTCGGCGCTCTCAGACCTGTGGGCTCTGCCGGCAGGTCAGAGGGCGCTCCCAGTCCTCCCGGAGTTTCCCGGACAGAGATCAGCCAATCCGCGGCCGGGCCCCCGGGGCAGGCGCCGGAGGTCCACACCTAGGCGGCGGGTGGGCGGCGCTTCCTGAGCCGGCTGGTGGATTAGGGGCGGAGGCGCCGCTGCAGTTACTCAGAGGGGCCACCAGGGGGCGCGGGGAACCGCAAACTCCGGAGGTGAAGCTTTGTCCGGCGACTCCGGACCTTCTCGCAGAGGGTGTGTGGGGGCCAAGTGCCAGGAAGGAGCGGGGGGGAAAGGGAGACGCGGCAGAAGAGGCTTAGAGAGAGGGGCTCCCGAGGTGCCTCCAGGCCGGTGAAGGACTAGTTTGCTCCGCTAAGAGCCGGCAGCATGATGCAGCCCCCATCAGAGCGAATGCGGTCTCAGGTCCGTGAATTGAACTCGAGAGCCCAGAACAGGGTGCAGAAAAAGTCCCAGGATAAATATGTACAGTGTGACTCCATTTGTGTAAAAAAAAAAAAAACAAATGCAACATATTCTTTAGGGCTGTGTGTGTGTGTTTACTGCACATACCTCCAAGGAAAAAATCTGGAAGAATGAATTTCAAATTGACAGCAGTGGTTATCTTTGCAACTGTGTATGCGTGGAGGGGGTCAGGAATGGGAAGGGGGTTGGGGAGTGATCAGAGAGCACTTTAGCCTTAAGGGAAATATTCTAATTTTCTAGGAATCTATAATCCTGTAAGTTGTGTAACCTAAAATTACTCAAAAAAAAAAAAAAAAAAAGAAGAAGAAGAAAAAAAAGATCAAATGCCATCTTGTGTTGCATCAGTAGAGGTCTTACGTGCAGCTCAAGAGAGGTGGCAGCCCCCTCTGCTCTGCTCAGAGCACCTCTGGACCTCCTTTCCTCTCCTTGGCTCCGTCCTGTGTGAACAGCGACAGGTCAGGGCATGCCAAGAGTCGGAGGTGGGGAAATCGTGGTGCCATCCAAATGGGACGCAGATGGGGGAGCGTGCCCTGGATGCTTCCAGACAGACCTCTGCGGGGCCCCGGGGCGGTATCCCAGGAGTGGAGGGTGGCGGGGATTCCGGCGCAGACAGGGTCGAGACTTCCCAGCAGCTCGGCGGGGACGGTGTGGGTTAATCCGGAGATGTGGGGAGTGCCTAGACCTGGAAACGTATGGCCGCCGAGGCAGGAGATGCTTTCTGGGAGTGAAGGAGGGCGGCACGGGCTCTGGAAAACAGTAGCTGGGAGGCCAGAAGGGGCGGCCACTGAGATGGAGATGAGACCTCAAGCCTGGGTGTGGCTCAGTACCTTCGTCTGTAAAGTGGGTGAGGGGTAGAGGGTGCTCTCTGATTTTATCCAGCCCGGGGTCCTCCAGGGTCCGTTCTTGGCTCCTCACGGCCCTCAACCTGAGGACTTGCGGTTCCAAGAATTGGCCACCAGAGGTCGCCTTCGGACAGGCTTGAAGAAGAAAACCCCAGTCTGCAGGGCGCACCGGGGGCGGGGCTGCTTTTCTTCCTCTGCTCCCTCTCTGAGCAACTACAGACCCAGATCAACTCTGCCCCGTGCACTGGGGGTACCGCAAGGAACACGGCCTCTAAAATGGAGCTGCTACCTTCCCTCCCGACTCCTTTATTCCCCTACACTCTGCATGGGATCCCTAAGCACATCCAGAATCGGACTACTCTGTACCCCACCTCTGCCACCACCCCTGTCCAGCCTCCTTTATGTCCTGCCTGGACCATAGCAGTAGTCTCTTCACTGACTATCCTACTCCCGCCCTTCTTCCCCTTCAGCCCATTCTCAGCCCAAGGGATGCTGTTGAAACACAAAATCAGAGCCTGTCCTGCCTCTGCTCTGAACCCTCCCAGCCCTACTCAATCCTCCTCATGGGAACCTACCAGGCCTGGTGTGATCTGGCCCCCACTACACCTGACCACATTTCCCTCCCACGTTCTTTGCACTCTGCACTCCAGCCACACTGGCCTCCGTGCTGTTCTCCCATGTGGCAAACTTGTTCCCTGCCTCAGGGCCTTTGCACTTGCTGTTCCCTCTACCAGGTAGCCCTGTGGCCCCTCCCTCACTTTATTCAGGTGTCTGCTCACTCTCACCCCTCAGAGGTGACCGCCTCATTAAAACAGGCTTGTCGCTGTCACTCTCTACCTCCCTGTACCCCTCTGGTTTTCCTCACTGTGCCCTCAGTAGAGCGTCATGTGTTCACTTAGGCATCTTGTTTGGTGTCTGTCTTCCACCAGCATCAGCTCAACCAGGGGGGGCTGTTTTGTCCATGTGTCTGTTTTGCTCACTGCTGAGGCCCTGGTGCCTGGTTTGTGCCTGGCACATGGAGGGAGCTCAGGAAATATTTGTTGACTGACTGAAGGAAAGGGGAGACCTTGAGGAAGGGCAATAGACTGGACTTGGGGGTGAGTGAGAGGGAGGGGCTGACAGTGACTTCGAGATTCCTTCTTGAGCAACGAGTGGAGGGGACACCTCGCCTCGAACTGGGGAGACTGAGGCTGCACGGATGGAGGGGGCATGACTAAGGAGGGGGGACTCCTCTCCTGCTGGGGCTGGGTCCCAGCCTGCTCTGACTCCCTTGTGTCAGAGACCCCACCCTTCTGGGCTGCTGTCCCCTACCCTCTGACCATGACCCTGACTCGTTGGGGCCAGAGGCCGCTTCTGGTCCTTTCTGTGCCCTGGGCCTTCTCTTCGCCTCTTCCCTCTGTAGGGTTGTGTGTCTTTAGGAAAAGCCCAGGCCCTGGAAACAGGGGACCTGGGTCAGACCTGGGCCTCAGTTTCCCTGACCAGCGAGAGGACAGATGCCTAGGCCCAGGTCCACAAGGGTGGGAGGGCTGATGTGAAGGGACAGTTTCCTTCCGCCCCCTCCCCACTCCAGACGCAGGCAGAGTGGTCCAGCTTCTAGGGACTCAGGGACAGCTAAGCTGGGGACCTCCCGCCTGGCCCCAAACCTGAGAACAGTTGTGCCGGGAAAACGGGGCAGCCAGTGGCCAGGCCCCCGGAGCCGGTCAGAGCCCCAGATGCCAGTGCCGGGGGTTGCGGGGGGAGAATCAAAGCGTCCCGGGGGTAGGGGCCTCAGACAGGGAAGGGATGCTCAGGACCCGCACACCGGACTGGTGTTCCCAGCCCAGAAAATTCTTCCCACCTCACCCGCCTTCCTCCAATCTCATTTCACGTTCACAGTTTTGGCCATACCCAGGGTCTGCCATAAAGATTGTCTCCTAATGTTTTTCTTTGAATCAACTGACTTAGATTGAATTAGAATAATTTTAGACACACAGAAGAATAGAGAATAACGTTGTGAACCATATGCTCAACGCCCAAATTAATGTTACCATTTTCCACATTTTCTTCACCTGCTTCTTTCTGAGGTGTTTTAATATGAATTATAGACATCATGAATTTTCACCCCCAAATGCTTTTTGCGTCTCTAACAAATAAGGCCAGTTCCCTGCATAGCACAGCGCCACTGACTCTCTCCACAATATTCGTATTTCCTGATATCTAATATTTAGTCCACAACTGACTTCTCCAATTGTCCCCAAAATGTGTTGTATGGTTGACAGTGGTTTTACTGTAAAAGGAAACTTGATACATGAAATGGAAAGCAAGTATCTTCTGCCATAAACGGGAGGTTTCTCTGGAAGTGGACGTAGGCTGAGGCCCGCTCTCCGTCTGTGACAAACAACACCCACCCAGCGGTCCTCATCGCTTGCCTTTTTGATGACAGCCGTTCTGACGGGGGTGAGGCGGTATCTGCCTGCGGTTTTGATTTGCATTTCCCTGATGATCAGCGATGCTGAGCACCTTTTCGTGCACCTGTTGGCCATTTTTATGTCTTCTTTGGAAAGGTGTCTGTTCAAGTCATCTGCCCATTTTCTTGTTGGCGTGTTTGTTTTTTCGCTATTGAGTTGTATGAGTTCCCTGTATATTTCGGGTGTTGACCCTTTATCAGATAAGGGCTTTGCAAATATTTTCTCCCATTCCGTAGGTTGCCTTTTTATTTGTTTGATTGTTTCTTTGGCTGTGCAGAAGCTTTTAGTGTGATGTCCCCCTTCTGGTTGATTTTTGCTTTTGTCACCTGTGCTTTTGGTGTCATATCCAAAAAGTCAGCGCCAAGACGTACGTCAAGGAGATTTTTGCCTATGTTTTCTTCTAGGAGTTTTATGGTTTCAGGTCTTAGCTTTAGGTTTTTAATCCATTTTCGGTTAACTGGGTGAGCGGTGTGAGATAGGGGTGCCTGTCCCTGGTTTGCCTTGTGGATAGCTAGTTTTCCCAGCACCACTTGTTGAAGAGACTGTCCTTTCCTCATTGAGCATTCTTGGCTCCTTCGTCAAATATTGGTTGACCATCTCTGCGTGGGTTTATTTCTGGGCTCCCGATCATTTTTATACCAGTACCGCACTGTTTTGATTGCTGTAGCTTCATAAGACTGATTTATGTTTGAAAAGATCTCTCTGGGCTGTAGAGAGGATTGGATGGGGGAGAGAGGACAGGAGTGGGCCAGAGTCTGAACCAGCGTCTGGGCAGAGACGGACTGGGTGAGCCCTAGTGTGAGGAGTCTGAGGGTGTGCGGAGCATGGGCCTGGCACGCGGGCCTGGGCTCGAGGTGTCAGTGGGTGTCTGGGCCGGCAGGTCCGGCCCCCAGGCAGAGAGAAAGGGAGGCGGGGCTCCCGCAGCAGTCGGCTCATTTGCATCTGATTTGCATGTGGAGTGGAGGGGTCAAGTTGAAAGCTGGAAAGGCCTGCGCCAGCCCCTTGGGTGGAGGATCTTGGGTGTTAAGCTTACACAAAGATTCTGTCTCCAGGCCATGACCTTCCAGTTCAGGAGGGACTCTACTCCCCCTGCCCCACTCCGGCCTGGCCCTGCCATCTGGGGTTGGGACGCTAGGAGGACAAAGGCCCCTCACTCAGAACTCCCTTTCCTGCAAAATCCCATCTGTCAGGCCCACCTCTGACCTTGGACAGCTCTGCGGGGTGGGAGTGGGGGTGGGGGGTGCGGGGGGTGCGGGGGAGGGGCGAGCCCCCAGCCCTCAGGGCGCCCAGCTTGTCCTCCCAGCCTCCACCATCTGTCTCAGGGAGCACCGGCATCCTCCTGCTTCGGCCACCTGCTCCAGGTGATCCAGGCCAGTCACCTCCCTTTCTGGGCCTTGGTTTCCCCATGGGTCACAGGCAGAGATGGACTTGAGTGGCTTTTCCAAAGATGAGTGGCTTGTGTCCCACTTTCGTCATTGCTGCCACATCCATGACCCACCTGTTCTATTAGTGACTTCATGTTTTTAAAGTGAATTTACTCTCCTTTGCTTAGACAGATTGAATTGAAAAAGAAGTCTCCTGCTACTTCTATAAGTGAAAATCCAGTATCATTTGCCATAATTAGAAAAATACTGGGAAAAAAATAATGGGATGGGAATAAAACAATGCTATTAAATTCTAGTCTGGCTTCAAGTGAAAGAAGCCAAACGCATTTATATAATATTCTAGAAAAGGCAAAACTATAGAGAAAAGAAAACAGATCAGTGGTTGCCAGCGTGGGGGTGGGAATTGACTGCAAAAGGGCACGAGGGAAGTGTTCTGGGGGTGGAAACTATTTCCTGATTGTGGTGGTGACAGACTGCACACATTTGTCAAAAATCATCGAAGGGCACGCTTGAAGTTGGTGAATTTTGTTGTATTTAAATCTACCTTCACAAGACCCATTTTTAAACAAAAACAAATAAAAATTCCAGTTTAGCCTGAGTCCGAGGTCCCCTCTCTTTGTTAAAATTAGCAAGGACAGGAAGCAGCTAACCAAGGAGACAGGCCAGACACAGCCCTTCTCCTTGAGGAAACCAGAAACAGCTCCGGGGACCGAAGAGGAAGGAGCTAGGCCGTCTGATGCGACAGCCGCCAGCCTTGCGTGCCTGTTCTCATCTAAATTAATTCAGATTCGATAAAATTTAAGTCAGTTCTTCAGTTGTCCTGGTCACATTTCAAGGTCTCAACAGCCACGTGTGGCTTCTGTAGGGGACAAATAGGAACACTCCACCCTCAGAGAAGGTTCCAGGGGCCAGCGCGGCCTGAGATGTATTTGTGCATCTAATTTAAAATAGTCGTCCCTCCTTCCTCCTCCTTCGGGAAACAGTGGGTTTGGTTCCACCCCACTGTGTGCAATCCGCCCTCTTTCCACCCTGACTGCCCCGGGGCGGATGACGTCCTAAGGGCCTGTTCGCTTTTGGTCTAGAAGCCGCGTGTGGGGGTGTCTCGGGGTTTGATCGAGGGGATTCTGAGGACTGGGAGACCCCAGTATTAAAGAATTCTGGGATCTTCAGATTCAAAACTTGTCCCAGCTCCTGGGCCTGAAGGCTTCCGGAGTAGAGAGCTGACGGGGTCGCCGGACCACATCCAGCCCCATCCTCAGGCTCGTCCGCTCCCTCCCCGCTTCGCCCGGCCGCCAGCCTGTCGCTAACCCCCAGGAGATGCGGAGGCCCCCGGTCAGTCATTCTGGTGCCTCTGGGGCAGCAGCGTGTGTGGGCTCTGCCAGGATTTGAGGGCATCTCCGAGGAGCCCAGGTGGCGCTGTCTGATCTGTGACCTCGTCCTCAGCATCACGCATGTTTGTGGAGCCAGGTCCTGTGCTGAGGGCTCTGCTGGCATCATCTTGGGGACTCAAGGTAACACCTTACAACATAAGTGAAACTACTCCTTCCATTAAAGATGAGGGAACTGAAAGTCCAGAGTTTAAGGAACTTCCCCAAGTCGGGCAGCTGGTGGGTGGCAGAGCTTGGATTGGAGCCCAATCCAATCCTGCCTGGCTGACCCCAGAATTCCTGGTCTTGACCTTAAACTGCTGCTTTTTATCTTTATAATCTAAACTCCTCCTTGTGACCTACAGAGTCTCAGCAATTTAACATCAGTCTCTTCCTGTCCCTCCGTTCTGGCCACTGGCCTTTTGGCTCAAATATACCAAGCTCATTCTTGCCCCAGGACCTTTGCACATGCTCTTCGCTGCCAGCCTTCCTCTAGATTTCCACATGGCTGCCTCTTTCTTACCCTTCAAGTCTCACCTTAGAGGAGAGGCCTCTCTGAGGACGCTATACAAAGCAGCCTTTTTTCCATGATGCCCATTCCCTTACTGTGCTTTATTTATTTACTTTTTGGTGAGGAAGACTGGCCCTCAGCTAACATCTGTTGCCAGTCTTCCTCTTTTTGCTGAGGAAGATTAGCCCCGAGCTAACATCCGTGCCCATCTTTTTATATGTGGGATCTATTTTATATGTGGAATGCTGCCACAGCATGGCTTGATGAGCAATGTGTAGGTCCGTGCCTTGGATCTGAACCTGCAAACACTGGGCCGTGGAAGCAGAGTGCACAGATTTAACCACTACACCACTGTTTGGCCCCTGCTTCATTTTTATTTACAACATTTCTCACTTCTTGCCTCCCTTACTGGTCTATTGTTCCGTCTCCGTCACTGGAATGTAACTCCTTGCCTTCCTATCTCTCTTCCTAGTGGTTGGCGCAAACCAGGAACTCAGATCTATCTGTTGAAGGAGTGAACACATCTTGAAACAAGCCGAGAGGAGGCGCAGTGGGGTGGTCGGTGGGGGCAGGTGCAGCAGGCCAGGTCCTCTCTCCAAACCGGAAGCTGCAGTCTCCTAATTGTCCAGACAGAAAGCTGAGGCTCAGAACAATCGAGAGACAGAAGAGCTCTCAGCCCTGGCGGGGAGCTGAGTGATAAGAGCGCCCCCGGAGGGGCCCTGTCTCCACGCTCCCAGGCCCCTTCTCAGATGATGCACCCTGGGCGCGCCCAGGAGGCTGGCTGGGCCCCATCATCGCTGCCATTCGTCTGATAAGAACTCTGCAGCCTGCAAGGTCAGGAGACTTGCCTCGGGGGTGGAATGCTGCCGCGGGAGCACAGGCGGGTCCCAGGTGTCCTGTCTCTGTGCAGGGCGCTGGCTTCCCTCTCACCCTTTGCTGGGGCAGGAGGTTGAAAAAAACAGAATCTGTCCACCCCCGCCTCCGCCGACACCATAGAAAGGGGACAGGACTGACCTGGCCACCAATGGGGCTTTACTCTGATGGGTTCAAACTGGGGTCTTTTTAGGGCAACCAGGTGGGAATTTCACCCTGAGCTGTGTTAACAATAACTATAACAGCAGTAGTGATAGTAATCATAATGTTTGTTGTCACTTCCCACGTGACAAGGTCCGTGCAGAATGCTCGTGCCCATTACCTCCTTTGATTCACCTCACGTCCCTGTGAAGCAGTATTATCATACCTGGTCTGCAGTGGAGGACACGTAGCTCAGAGAGGTAGAGCCACTTTCCCAGGATCACACAGCCGGGAGGGTGTGGAACCAGCATTCGCATCCAGGGCTCCCAGCCTGCCCCACCTCACCTCCTGGAAGCCCCTTGGGAGGGAGAGGCAGGGAGGATGGGGATGAGGGGAGGCGAGCTGTGGGCCCTCTCTCAGTTCTGTTCTCAAGCGTCCATCGAGGGCCTGTTGTGCGCGCTGGGCTGGCCCTGGGGTGTGGCAGGTGGAACGGGCCAATCCCTCCCACCCTGAACGTGCTCACTGTCACCTGTGTCACCCGTGAGGGGAGACCGCGCCTGCAAACGGACACGTGCAACACAACTTGATACCACAGGAGAAACCCAAGAGATGGAGGATCGTGGAAAAGGGTCCCCCAGCTCAGCGGGGAGGGGACAGGAAAGCCTCCAGGGAAGTGACTCCTACGGGGCCTGGTGGAGTGAGCCAGAAGAAAGCGCAGGAAGAGCACTGCAGGCAGTGGCGCCGAGGGGGGTGGCAGGTGGGGGGGGTTGGGGGGGTGGGGGGGGACTGCGCAGAGCAGGGGGGAGAGGAGGCCCCCAGGGCTGGCTCGCAGGGTGCTCCTTCTGAGCCAGGCCCACCCTTGCTGTGTCTCCTGGCTGCACGCTTCGTCCTGGGAGTCCAGGGGGAGGGGGCCCATGACCTCGAGGTGTTGGCAGCCCCATTGCTCTGATCCTGCCTGGCTTAGAATAAAATCCTTTCTAAGGACAAAAACCCAGACCCTCGCTTGGGCTGTGTATTCAGGGCGCTTTCCTGACTCCACTCAAAGTGAGTGTTCCTCCCTCCATCATGTGGATGGAGAAATAGGAGGGGCCTAGCCCAGGGTCACACAGCCTGGCAACTATGGGGTGGCTCACAGTGGGGCTGAGCCTGCGTGGTGTGTCCTTAGACCTGGAATACGACCACGGGCAGCTGGGCTCGACTCTGGCGGGTGGAACTTGGCTGGCTGGCGCACTAGGTGGTATGAGAGGTTCGTGCTGCGGGCGCTGGACATGGAGGACGCCCTGTGTCTGGGTGGTCTGGTCTCGGGGGAGGCAGTCTGTACTGTAAAGGGGGCACCGGCAGAGAAGGAAGTGTTCTTTGTCACGTCCTGGGGACCCGCACTCTGGAGACAGTGTCTTCGCTGCTTCTGTGGGCGGTTCAGTGAGTGTTGCGAGGACACGGGGCCCCAGGCTGCAGTATGTTTGGGAAACGGTGGAGGCAGCAAAGAGAAAGAGGAGCTTCTGCTCCAGGGGCTCGCGGAGCCTTTGCAACTGTGATGGGCCTTGCGACTCTCTCACCTCAGGAAAAGTGGCAAGGGAAGTGTGGACCCTGCCTTCTGGGAGCTCACAATCAGTGGAGACAGACGAGACACAAGCACAGGGACCTGCGAGGTGTCAGGCGGTGAAGCTCTATGAAGCAAAATGTGAATGATGGTGGGGAGGATGAAGGGTTTCCCTGGGAGGATGACATTTGAGCAGAGACTTGAAGGAGGTGAGGAAGGAGGTGAGGGGGCACCTGTGTGACTGTCAGGGGTAAGAGAGGCCCAGGCAGAGGGAATGGCATGTGCAAAGGCCCTGAGGCCTGAGGGTTAAGTTCACACGTTCTGCTTCAGTGGCCTGGGGTTCACCGGTTCAGATCCTAGGTGCAGACATGGCATCACTTGGCACACCATGCTGTGGTAGGTGTCCCACATATAAAGTAGAGGAAGATGGGCATGGATGTTAGCTCAGGTCCAGTCTTCCTCAGCAAAAAGAGGAGGATTGGCAGCAGATGTTAGCTCAGGGCTAATCTTCCTCAAAAAAAAAAAAGAAAAAAATTTCTGGAACAAATTAATGAGTTGAGAGACACAATATCAAAAAATCTTTTCATATCACTTAATATTCTGCAACAGCATCGTTTTTGGTAGCTGTGTGGTTATCCCTTCCAGTCCCATTCACCACTCCCATTGCCCTGGGGCCAGGAAACTAGATTGTAACTGTTTCCTTTCTTTTCGTTGCTATTAATAGCAGTGCTGTAGTAAATATTCTTATTTTGTTAAATTTTTCTGAATCTCCTTCATTATTCAGTTAAGGTTCATTTCTAAAAGTACAGTTGCTAGATCAGAGTACTGGCCTATGGATACAGCACACAGTTTCTCAGATTGTTTTGAGAAGTGTGACTACATTGCCCTCGAGAAAGGACATCTCAATGACCTTCTCACCCTCAGTGTTTGGAGGGGCATACTTGGGCGCAGTTGTCTTTTAATTCACTGCTTTATTTTTTTCTCTCATAGAATATCCTTAAAAGTGTTGTTTATTTTTTAACGTAGATAATACATTCATAAGGTACAAAATCCAAATGGTATAAAAATGTACTTTTCTACAAAGGTCTTCTGCTTCCCCGGTCCCCCAGTCAGGCCAGGAGCCACCATGGGGACCAGCTTCTGGCAGTCCTTGCAGAGAAGTTCAGAGGCAGGCAAATACGTAGAGAGAGAACATGCTTCAAATTAAATGAAACAGACAGAATACAGCCCCGGGGTGCGCAGAGCTGGGGAACTGATATCTGAGGCTGATTGCATCTTGGCTTCGAGCTGCGTGGAGAGAATCCTGCCGGGGTCGCGGTGCTGGGGAGGCCCTGAAGCAGCCAAGGCCTGTCTGCAGGCTGAGAGGCTGCAGTGGCTCACGCGCTGGGTCAGGATAAGGCCATCGGATCCTCCAGCTCCCTCTGATCCGGGCACACTAACGACAGCTTGTCCATCTTCTTGTTCTTGGGGGCTCTCCCTCCTCACCCCCACACGGTGGGGGAGGGGAAGGGCTGGGGTGCTGTCACTCACTCCGACTTGGCATCGGGTGCTCAACAAGTCCTTGAAGGTAGGGGTCATCACCAGTATGCTGCTGGCATGTGACCCTGCTCAGAGTTCTAGAATCTCAGTGTGCCCGGATGATCTCTCTTCGTGTGGCCTCATTTGGGGTCCAGGGGGAGTTCCATCTGCCCTCTGTTGGCCTCACTTTCTTAATCTAGGCTGAGGCTGAGGGGTTTTGTGGTGTTCGTTTTAAGCTCCAGGGAGTGCAGGGCAGAGGCAAGCTCTGAAGATGCAAAGGTCAGCAGGGCCTTTATCCCAGCATCTGAAATACCTCCCAACCCCTGATTAAAGCTGCACATCTCGGAGGAGAATCTGCCCACGACATCATCGCAGTCATTCCTGATTTAATGACAGGGAAGCGGGTCTGGGAGCCACCCCAGCAATGACTTCACATGGTCATATGCTTTAGTAAAATTTTCCAAAGTAAGGTATTTTAACCTCGCTCTGTTAAAACCACCATCTCCTTTCTTTCCAACTTCCCGTTGGGTCAGATGATGCTGGAGCGAGTGCGAGCGTTTTGGGGATCTGGCTAAGAGGACCTTGACATTTAGTTTGGGTTTAGTGGTTTTATTTACGTTGTTTCCAGCCACTTTTGTGAATAGTGCAATTGTTACCAGCTGACCTAGTATAGGAATGGATTCCAGGAGTACGCCTACCTAACACCCCGAGGGACTCAACCAGCACTGCGACAAGGCAATGCAGGGTCAGAGGTCATAGCTCCGTACCTATGGGTGGTCTCACGGTGCCAATACCACCAGGACGTCGTGGTAGAGGAGAGGTCTGAGATGTACACATGGAGCCGGAAGCTTGTTTGTGGAAAGAATTATGGAGGTCTGTCAAATAGATAATAAAAAAAATATGTTCTTTTTCTGGATTTTGTAATGTTTGCAGAATTTGTCATTTGTTGAGGTTTCTTTTATCTTTCTAGCCAAATAATCATTTTATGACCTAATTTTATACTTGTAAGTTTGTAGTCTTTTTCTTAAATAAGTCTCCTCAAATTGTGTAAGCCTCAGGAAGTACAAAGTCTGGATCTGCCCCTGCTCAGTTTTCTTGGGTCTTTTCGGATCACAGGCTCCTCCTTGTCTTTCCTCGCTGCTACAGCCAAACAGGGCAGGCACGCTGACACAGGAATATAACAGAACAGTTGAGAGCACTCCTGCTGGAGCCAGAGAAACCTTGGTTTTCTCATCTGTAAAATGGGAACAATAGAATCTCTTGCCTCAGATGGTAACAAAGTCAAATGAGGAAATGCCCATAAGGCCTGAAGCTCAATCTGTCAGAGGGCGTGGTTCGTGCTGGGTTTTGAGGTTTAGCTGGTCCTCACAGACACCGCCAGACTCCCTGTTACGGCACTATCTGCTCTGATGTGGCTGGTGCCCGTGCCAGAACACACAGTCATTGTTAGCTATTGATATATTACTCGTCCTCCTCCCCTATCTGCCCGAGGCATGTACACAGTAAGCGCTCAGTCATTGACAATGCAGCCCAAGAATGAAAGACACCAGCTGGAACAGAATACAGAGGCTGGTTCCAGACTGAGCAAGGCCCCAGACCCAAACAGCGGCTCACAGCTGTGAAATGTCTTCATCTCGAAGGGCCCTTAGAGTTAATTTATTCTAATCCTCTTACAAATGTATATATTTTTTCTTGACATGCTTAAGTGTTGGAAAATCCACAAAAACACAAAGAAGAAATTAACTGCTGTCATTATAAATGATTATATATATATACATGTGATATTACAATTATGTATTTAATATATATTTATGTTGTACATAGTGTTTTGAAACATACTTTTAAAAAGCTTACTACTTGGTTAGCATTTTCTCCGTACATTAAATATCTAACTACATTAATTTTTTTTTTAAAGATTGGCACCTGCGCTAACATCTGCTGCCAGTCTTTTTTTTTTTTTTTTTACTTTCTTCTTTCTTCTTCTCCCCAAAGCCTCCCGGTACATAGTTGTATATTCTAGTTGTGAGTGTCTCTGGTTGTGCTATGTGGGACGCTGCCTCAACATGACCTGATGAGCGGTGCCACATTCATGCCCAGGATCCGAACCAGCGAAACCCTGGGCCACCGAAGTGGAGCACACAAACTTAACCACTGGGCCACGGGGCTGGCCCCTTAGCCACATCATTTTTAATGGCTGCATAATATTCCTCAGTCCCAGCCCTGGTGGTCTAGTAGTTGAGTCAGTGCTCTCCACTGAGGCCCAGGTTTACTTCCCAGTCAGGGAACCACACCGCCCGTCTGTCAGTTGTCATACTGTGGCAGCTCTTTGTTGCTGTGATGCTGAAAGCTATGCCACCAGTATTTCAAATATCAGCAGGGTCACCCACAGTGGACAGGTTTCAGTGGAGCTTCCAGACCAGACAAACTAGGAAGAAGGACCTGGCCACTTCCAAAAAAATTGGCCATGAAACCCTGTGAATATCAGCGGAGCATTGTCTGATAGAGCACAGGAAGCTGAGAGGATGGTGCAAACAGACCGGGCAGGGTTCCACTCTGTTGTACACAGGGCTGCTAGGAGTCAGAATCCACTCAATAGCACTAACAACAAAATATTCCTCATCAGAAAATGGGTATAATTAAGGGTACCTGTCTCAGAGGGCTACTCCACGAGCACGGCGTAATATCATGTAAAGCTGCCTGGCATGGGAAAAGCTCAATAAACTGGTCTCTACTGCAGGAGAGAGGCATATAACCAATCTCCTTTCGCTGAGCGTTGAAGTCATTTCCATTGTTTTGCTGTGATAAATAACGCTGGGCTATATTAATCTTTGCTCATGTCTGTGGTCATTTCCTTAGTAAATTTCAGGACTGCTGGGTAAGCATATTTCCATATTAACCCACTCATTGTGCAGCTAGGGGAACAGAGAGGGAAAGGGGCTTGCCCGGGCTCACATAGAGTTAGCTGTAACGCGGGGACTAGGAACCAACGGGGGCCCCTAAATGGTGCCTCACCCAGCTGGGAATCAGGGGAAAGTCCCGGCTGAGCAAGGGGAAGAACTAGGCTCCTGAGGCAAAGCGCCGCCAGAACAGCAGGCGGGCGGCGGGGCGCGCGCTCCCGGGGCGGGGCTGCGAGCGGGGGCGCGCTCCCCGGGCCGATGCTGAGCGGTCGCCCGGCAACCCCGGCGGCGCGGCGTTCGAACGGAAGCGAGAAGCCAATCAGGATGTCCGGGGCAAACCATTCCGCTGGCGGCGGGGAGGGCGGCGCGCTCGCTTCCCCTTCCTCTGCGCCGCGGGGACCTTCCCTCCAGTGGGGCCTTGGGACAGGGGTTGCCTGCTCGTCGCAGGTGCGGCGGGCGGCTCCGAAGAGGCGCCTGCGGGTCCTCCCGCGGGGCTGGGGCCTCCCAAGCCGGGTTGGGCGCGCCCACTCCCCGTCCGGGTCCGAGCTGTCAGCCTCTCCAAGACGCGCCCTGGAGGAGCCGGGACTCGCTTAGCGCGGGGTCCAGGTGAGGGCGCGGGTGGTCTGGGGCGCGAGCCCGGGTCTGGGGTGGGGGGACTTCGTTCCCCGAGTGCCTGCTGTGTGCGTCCTCTCCGCGTCGTACCCGCCGGGAGGCGGTGGTACCCCATTTCGTGGATGAGAACGCTGAGGCTCAGAGACGCGAGTGTCCCAGCTTGGCGACGTCTGGCAGAGAATCCAGTTCTGGTCTCTCTGCCCCACCTTGCAGTCTCCAGTCTAGGTAGATCTAGATTTGCCTTGAGAGGCCCAGACGGGCAACTGCTGGTCACTTTCTCAGCCTCTTATCAGCAGGGCCACAGCCCGTGGAGCCCTGGCTGGATCACGCCCCTCCCCCGCGCGTCCTCGGGATGCTCCCTCTGGGCATCTGTCTTCCCTTCTCCAGAACGCCTGAGGTTGGACTCAGGGCTCACTTAGGGCCCTTCTGCCTACGGGATTCTGAAGAATTACAGTGCTGTCCCTCTCAGAGGGCCGCTCTGGGGGGAGTGGGCAGGCCTGACGTTCTGGATTAGGTGCCAGGTGGGCAGCAGATGCTCTGGCGTCGCTGTTGGACTCTTGAGAATCTGCCCCAGGCCGGGGGAAAGGATAGGGCAGCTCCTCAAGCGAAGCCACTAGTCACCGGAGACTTTGGAGTTGGGGGTGGGGCCGAGGACCCCCTCCTGGTGGAGCATCTGACCCAGACCAGGCCCTGCCTCCTGGGGGTGCCCCTTCCCCCACGTTGCTATTGTTGGTTTCCTTCTGTAGGTGGGGAAACTGAGGTTTAAGATAAGCCCCTTGCCCAAAGTCACGCAGTCAGGCTTGACAACTGCTGGAGCTGGCTCCCGGTCCGTCTGGCTTCAATCTTAGAATCCCCGGCACTCAGAATCATGGCCGTGGAGAGTCTTGAATTTCTCCAAAGGGAGTTGCTTATTCTCTCTCTTCTGCACCCTCCTCCTGGCTCTGGGGAGAGGAGCTCTGGGCACTCAGAGAGAAAAGGAGTCTTTCATTCATTCCTTCAACAAATATTTATTGACTTCATATACCCTGCCCTCCCCTGGGTCTATTTCGTTTTCCTCAGTAGCATTTCCCGCATCGGATGTCCTATAATTTCACTTATTAGTAGGTTTATTATCTTCCCTGACTGGGATGTGTCGTAAGGAGGGGCCAGGGTGAGGTGAGCGAGGCACTCGCCTCCAGCACAAAATTGAGGGTGCCCGTAACCTCCGTAACTACATAACTCAAGCTAACGTTTATGGACCATTTGCTGTGTGTTCTGCTGGTGGGAAGATCCACCCGGATGGCCTCCATGGAGCACAGGCCCCCAGCTCTGTCACAATTACTGTGCATCCCTGGACCCAGCAGTCCCACTTCTAGGCAAAATGACATAGATGCGTTGATGCTGGAGTGTGGTTTGTAATCGGGAGAGACTGGACACAGGCTGAGTGGCCATCAGTGGGGGCTGATGAGCTCTTTACGTACTGACGTGGCACAACATATATCATTAAGTATATTAATAACGTTATAATTCATATATTAATAACATTAAGAACAACATCTATTATTGGGTAAAAAGAGCAAGATGAAAACAGTACACACAGCATGTTGCCGTATGTGTAAAAAATAGAATATACGTCCATCATTGCTTGTATGAGCCTAAAATCTCCCTGGAAGGACATAAAACTGTCTGGTCACAGTGGTACCTGCAGGGAGGGGAACTGGGTGACTGGGGACAGGAGTGGGAGGGAATTTTTTCTTCTTCATTCCCTTTATAGCTCTTGAATTTCGAACCATGTGCCTATATTGCCTGAGTGAAAAAAATATACATGTATTCATTATAGGGAATGTATTTAATCATGAGACCACTGTTTTGTCTGTGATCTGTTACTGACTTGCTGTGCGACTTTGGGTAAGTTTCTTCACTTCTCTGGGCCGGGAAAAGCCATGATGGTGAGCTCAGGCCTGGGCAGAGGGCAATCCAGGACGGGAAGTGAGCCTGGCTGTGGGTCTGTCCCAACCCTCACTTTCCCCATCCTGTGTGCTAGGCCCTTCCCTAAGGCTTTGCATGTGGTCTGTCTCTTACTCAGTCTTCACTGCAAGCCCCTTTGTCCCCATTTACAACCTCAGGTGCAAACTGAGGCCCAGAGGATCGAGCTGGAGGAGACGGCCCGTCGGTGTCTGCGCCCACACCCCTCCCTCTTCCTGAGGTTTGTGCGGCCCTGGGCCAGGCTGCCTCTGGACAAGGCTGACTCCAGGCAGGCCAGGGCACAGGCATCTGGGGAGACTCCAGAAATAGCGTGGGGCCTGGTGTGGCCCCGGAGGATGCCCCGCGGGGTGCCTCTGACCCGGACAGCTGGGCTGAAATGGAGCTGAGGGCCGGCACCCTCCCCGCTGCCTGGAGCCTTCCTGATTCTCCTCAGGGCAGGTGAGGGCCTCTCTGTCTCCATCCAAGTTGGGGCCAGGCTTCTGCTGAAAAGAAAGAGAAGCAGGTGGAAGGAAGGGTGGGGTGGGGGGTGCAGAATGTCATAAAAATGATAAATGTCAGAAGCCAGCCCTCTTGAGCACTGACTACGTGCTAAGGACTTTACAATGGTGAACGCAGTTAATTCCCTCAGTTCTGTGACGCATGGTCCTTACTGCTGTTGCCATTTCTACCGTTGGAAGGGAAGCCGAGCGCTGGCGAGGTTTAGCAACTTGCACGAAGTGGCCTCGAGCTGGAATTGGGATCCAGGGAGTCTGGCTCCAGACTCTGCCCCGTCTCTTTTTCTTTTTTGTTTGGTTAAGTGTTTATAAAATAAAATAAAGTTAACCATTTTAACCATTTTTAAGTGTCCACTTCTGTGGCATGAAGCACATTCACATTGTTGTGCAGCCGTCACCACCATTCGTCTCCAGAACTTTTCCTTCATCCCAGATGGAAACTCTGCCCCCATTCCACAATAACCTCCCATCCTCCCGTTCCCCAGCCCCTGGCAACCTCCATTCTACTTTCCATCTCTATGAATTTGACGACTCTAGGTCCCTCCTATAAGTGGAATCGTGCAAGATTTGTCCTCTTGTGACTGGCTTATTTCACTTCGCATGTCTTCAGGGTTCACCCATGTTGGAGCCTGTGTCAGAATGTCCTTCCTTTTCAAGGCTTAATAACATTCCATTTCATGAATGTACCATGTTTTGTTTATCTCTTCATCCATCGATGGGCACTTGGGTTGCTCCCACCTCTTGGCTGTTGTGAATAGTGCTGCTGTGGACATGGGTGCACAAACGTCTGTTCGAGTTCCTGCCTTCACCTCTTTTGGGTAGATACCCAGAAGTAGAACTGCTGGATCCTATGGTCATGCTATTTTAAAATTTTTGCCTGACCGCCATACTGTTTCCACAGCGGCTGCACCATTTTATATTTCCAAGAGTGCACAAGGGTTCTAATTTCTCTGCATCCTCACCGACATTTTCTGGTTGTTTTTTTTTTTGTTTGTTTCATAAGGGCCATCTTAATGGAGGTGACATGATGTCTCATTGTGGTTTTGGTTTGCATTTCCATCATGATTAGAGATGCTGAGCATCTTCTCCTGTGCTCATTGGCCATCTGTACCCCTTCTTGGGAGAAATGTCTCTTCCAGTGACTGCACTCTTAGATCCGTAACCTCTGAGAGAAGCCGCTCAACATTCTGGGCTGACGAAGGCCTCACCCAGGGGCTGGGCACTGGAGCATCTGTTTGGTTGAATAGTTGTCACAGCTCCCATTTGGGTGGTGTTTGTCATGCATAGGCCTCATGCTGGGTGGGAGGCACTGTTAGGAGTCCTGTTTCCCAGTTGGGGAAACTGAGGTATGGAGCAGTTGAGTATGTTACCCAAGGTCTCATGGTGGAGCTGGGATTTGAACCTGGGCAGGCAGGTCCCAGAGTCCATGCTACAGAGGTGGCTGGGGATGGAGCGGAAAAGGGCCCTGCAGACCGTGGACCCGGCGTGCGCAGAGGAAGAAGTAGGCTCAGCTAGAAGTGGCCGGATCCCAGCTTGAATGGGGTGACTAATGGCTGGAAGAGGAGGGGGACAAGTGGTGGAAGGTCTGGGGCACAGTCGGGGGTTGCAAGGAGGCATGGTGCTGAGGGGTCTTGGCCTTTGAGGTGGCCTGAGTTCCAGTCCTGCCACTTGCTCCGTGGTGTCCCGTCTTGTGCTTGGTCCTTGGAGGAAGGAAATATGGAAGAGTGTGATGGAGTTCCCAGCCTAGTGGGAGAGACAGGTAACAAGTGATTGGTAAGTGACTATCTAAGATGACAAGGTGTGATGGATGCTTGGAAGGAAACAAATGGGTGAGAGAGTTGGCAGAAGCCTTAGGGTGGCCAGGGAGGCCTCTCTGAGGAGGTGACATTTGAAGTGAGACCTGCAGGAGGTGAGGGAAGAGGTTCCAGGCAGAGAACAGGTGGTGCAAAGGCCCTGAGGCAGGAAAGACCTTGGTGTGTTCACGAACAGTGTGGAGGGCTGCGTGGCTGGAGCAGGAAAGGTTGGACATGAGGTGGAAGAGGAGGGCAGGGACTGGATCCCAGAGGGCCTGAGGGCTGAGTGGAGAGCTTGGATTTTATCCTAAGGTGGTGGGGGCTGGTGAGGTGTGGGAGGGGGATACTCAGAGCTGTGATGAAGCCTGATTTCTATTGGGAAAGCATTGCCATTATTATAGTCTCCTGGTGAGTGGCCAGAGCCCAACACTGAAGACTGTCTCCACCCCTCCTCCCCAGACCCAGGCCTGGGTTCCAATCTAGGCTCTGCCATTCACCAGCTGTGTGACCTCAGGCAAGTGGCCCCACCTCTCTGTGCCTCCTTTTTCTCAACTGTCAAAGGGCATACTGGTAGTACCTACCTCACAGGGTAAGTGTGAGGATTAAATGAGTTGACATATATAAAGAGCTTAGAACAGTGCCAGGGACAAAGAAAGCACTCAGGCAAGGTCTTAGCTATTTTACGACAATGGTTATTGTTGCTTTGCTTTTACTGCTTTAGTGCCTAACTAGCGCCCGCAACCCCACCCTATTGTCACCTCAGTGGAGGGCCAGGCGGGGACCCAGCAGGCCATGTGGGGAATGAAGGTCTCGTAGCCTCCCTCACCCTCTAAAATCAGGCCCCAGAGCCTGGAGGAGGCCTCAGGGCTGACTCTCCCCCCAGGGGGAGGAGCGCTGCTCCTTGGTCACTTCCTGTCCCCTCCCCTCATGCCCTGCACCCTGATCCTGGCACAGCCCCCACCAGGCACAGACGTGGACTTGGGCCCCCTCTGGTCTTCCCAGGGCTCAGGTCTGAGGCCAGTGGTCACTCCCTTCTCTGGGCCTCAGGACCCCAGAGGAAACCAGCCTAACCAAATGAGCGGCCAGAAGTCACCTCTTAGGGCTTGGGCTGGCAGAGGGGACAGTCACCTCCCTCTCAGGGGTTCCTTCCTGCAGGATGACAGCCTCCTCATCTGTAAAATGGGAGTTCAATACTTCCTCCCTTCCAGGGTGGGTCCAGTGCCCGGCCCTCAGAACTTCTAGTTATTATTATTGTTATTGCTGTTGTTACTAACGTTTACAGCTTGCACCAAACTTCTTCAGGCCCTCAGAACCCACACTGACCTGGCCTAGAAGGCGGGACTCTCCTCGCTTGACAGAGTGGAGGGCCAGAGAGGTCCAGTAACCTGCTCAGGGACACGACACACAGCTAGAAAGGGGGAGGGGCATTAAGTCTCGGTCGGGGGCGGGGAGAGAGACCAGGTTGGACTCCTGGGGTGACTTTGGGCACTGACTCAGCCTGTCCCAGCCTCAGTTTTCCATTAGTCAAATGGGAATAATAACAGAGCTCACCTCGTAGGGGCTGTTGGGAAGATTAAAATGGGTTAATTAACACCAGGAAAAGCGCTTTCTTGTGCCGGGCGCGGTGAACGTTAACTGGGGGTCATTGTGACGGTGGGGGAGGGGGAACTCAGTTTCTGCATCTCCTAAATGGGTGCGCGTGCCGAGTGGGCCCCGGGGGCTCCACGCGGCCGATGTGCAGGTGGGGAAGGGAGCCCAGCTCGCGGAAGGGCTTCCCGGGGCCGGTCGGGGCCGCTGGACCCAGTCCTGGCGCCGCGCCGACTGCCAGCGCGCCCGGGCTCGGTTCTCCGCCGCCTGCCTTCTGTTCTCCCCTTTCGGGTAACACCTGGGTTGGCGGGTTCACCTGCTCGCAGCCGGCCGCCGGAAGTTGCGCAAACGCGTGTTACCTGAGCCCCAGATGGGCTGGGCGCAGGAGCGCAGTGCAGCGGCGCGGGCGCAGCCAGGTACGTGTGGGCCGGGGCCGGGGCCGGGGCCGGGGGCGTCCGGCCCGGGTAGAGGGCTGCCAGGGCACTCCTCCCTCCTCAGAAAGGCTGGGACTCACCTTCTGGCCTGGACGAGACCGCAGGAGCCGTGCCGTCAGTCCCCTCATTTGGGAGCCAGGCAAACCCGGGCGCAGAGAGGGGCGGCTAGCGGCCAGAGTCACACAGCGCGCTGCCAGGCTCGCGGCCACCTCCGCCGCCGGGAGTCCCCAAGATTGCTCCGAAGTGGGGAAGGGCAGAAGCCAGACCAAGGATCCGGGCTCCCCCCGCTGCCCTTCGGCAGCCTCCTGAGGCTGACGCCGGGGAAGCAGGTGGGGAGGGGGCACGGTGGGGCTGCCTGCCCCGGGGATGCCAACGAGAAGGGCCCGGGGCCGGCGCATTGGGGGCCATTTGTGGGTAATATTTGAAATTCATGGGTGGGGCGCTGGGTGGGGAGAGGAGGCCTCAGAGAGGACACTGAGTTCCACCTGGGGACTGGGACCCTGGCCTCAACTCCCAGGAGCCGCCGCACCTCCGCTTGCCGGCCTGTGGAATGGGGCTTGTTGAGGTCAACTCACTGACCTTTGTCCGTGGCCCGGGCTTGGACAGCCCTTGCGGAGCGCGCTTAGAGACCCCTGCGGGGGCGCGGTCTGCGGAGGTGGGTCAAACACGATTAAAATAGGGGGCGCGGTTCCCGGCGCGCCGGGTGCTGCGGAATGCCCTCGACCCGGGTTATCTCTCCATCCTCCCAGTGACCTGGAGGCTCAGCAAGGTCTATTTTTAACTGCATGTCACAGATAAGGAAACCGAGTCTTTAAGAGGCGCAGCTGTTTGCGCAAGACGCACGGCGGGCGGTGGGCGAGCCCCAGCGAGCGGCCCCGAAGCCGGGCCAGGCTCCGAGCGTCTGTCCCCGCCGCTCGCCATCAAGGACCCCTGGGGTTGGCAGGTGGGGCCGGAGGGGGCGCGCGGGGCTTCTGCGCTGGCCCTGCCCGTCCGACCTTCCTCTTCCGCGGATGGTGCCCGGGAGCGAAGCGCCGCCAACGACGGGTTGGACTGGTTTGGGAGGCGGCGGCCCGGGGGTGGGGCAGCGTCTAGCTCCCCGGACACTGCGCAGCAAGGCTGCCTTTCCCGTCAGACCCTTCCCGCCTGAGGCCTCCTGGGGGGGCGGCCCTGAGTGGGGCAGCCTTCCTTTCCCACCTAGGCCGCCCCCTCTGCCTGGGGAGCAGCTCTGGGTCTGGGCCACAGCCCCCGAGGTTCTGTTCTCAACCTGCCATCGCCGCAGAGGTCTCAGACTCGGGGCTGGGGACTAGATGGGGGGGAGGGGGCAGATGTGTTTTCAGACATATTTCGTTTGCCCCGTACATGCAACGTTTTTAAAATTATTGTTATTGAATATGCTAACATTTAAGAATCTAGAGTTTTGAGGCACTTCTGGATTTCCAGCTTCCGAGAACATTCTGCACCTACCACTTTGGACCCATATGCCTGCAGTAGGCTGGGTGTGCCCTTGTCTAGTTTATGCCTGACCTGCCCATTCACATTTGGCCCTCATAGGCATTTCAATTCAATAAAAATTTATTGAATACCTATTATGCGTCAAGAGCAATATCTTGAAACTGAGATCCAGCCAACAAAGCAGACAACGCTCTGGCCTCAGAGAGCTGATACTCGAGGGGAATGGGAGCCTCCAAGAGTGAAACTACCATAAATGTGACAGACGAGTACATTAGGCTCCCTGCGAACTTCTGTCTCCTCTATTGGCTCTGGGACCTGCGTTGGTCACTTCTCTGAGCCTCAGTTTCTCCATCTGTAAAAATGAGGTGACAATGACTCATCTCACACCCTTGTTGGTGGGTTACAGGAGAGGATGGTGTGAAACGTCTGGCCCCACAGTGGAGGTTCCTGCTTCTCCACCCCACTCCGGACTCTCCCCCTGGAATGCCGGCTGTCTTGGTGGGGCTGTCCATACAGCTTTCAGCTCTGGATGGAAATGCGCTTCTCTGTGCTGTCTAGTACAGTGACCACTGGCCACATGTGGCTGCTGAGCCCTTGAAATATGGCTAGTGTGATTCAGGATCTGAATTGTAAGTTTTTATTTAAAGCTAAGGTTGAGTAGCCATATGTGGCCAGTGGCTATTGAATTAGACACACGGGTCTAGATGGCTTGAAATGCAAGTCCCCTTGGGGATCATCCAGACAAAGTCCCTTTTCCCATTTTACAGACGAGAAGGTTCAGGACTTGGTTTATGGGTTTCCTTCTGGCCCATCTCCAGGGGGGCTGAGCAGGCACTTTGTGGGCCCAGCCCTTCCTTGGAAAAAGGGCCAGGGGTGGCCTGATGCCTGGGGCACCAGCCCTAACGCTTAGTGATCATGTGGACACTTGTGCACCCACGTATGGGCCCTCCTGCCTGTGGGTGCCCATCCCACGGCCGCTGGCAGATCCAGAGTCTGCTGGATGCTCCAAGCAGGGCTGTGCCATCTTGGGTATTTCCAGCTTCTCTCGGAGAGCTTAGCTCAGGGCTGACGTTTCCTTGACAGCTATCCGTGGCTCACCGTGGGCCTGGCATTGCAGTCCCATGCTGGAAGCTGATGGGTGTCTGGACTCCACTGGGGCGGGGGTGGGGATTTTCTACACTCCTCCTCCACAAGCTCTGCTGCTGTGCCTGGGGCCTGGCGTGTCTAGGCAGGTGGATGGCACAGGGCAGCTTCCTGCCTGGGTAGGTGAGGGATAGGGGTGGTACCAGGCTCCCTGTGGGCAGTCCAGGTGGGGTGTGGGGTTGGAGCCCTTTCTCTTGGTCACGTAACCCCACGACCCCTGCGCCAGCACTTCCTCGCTTGGAGGCAAGGGGCAGAGCCACTAACGTGCAGAACGGGCTTCAGTTCCCCCTCTGCAAAATGGAGCTGTTAAGAGGACCCATTGAGGCTGAGCCGGCTGGTACCCACCTTGGAGCCCACCTTGCTTCCTTTACATCGTGCCTTGCTCTGTTTTTTTCTGCTCAGGCCTCCCGTGTCTGTCTTCTTTGGCATCTTTTTTTTCCTCTGCCTCAGCTGGGCCGGGTCCTCGGAGAAGGAGGGGGAGGGTTGTGGGCGGAGCCACAGGCCCTTCAGCTCTTGCTCTCTGCCTGCTGATTGGCTCCCTGTGAATCAGGGGCGTGGCCTTCACTTTTAACAGCGAAGGCGTCTGGAGCCCCTTTCAGTCTTTGCTGAGCCTTTGTCTGAGCGCGCTCAGCTCATCTCATCTCTTTCTTTCCTCCCCTGCAGCCGGTGCCGGTGTCCAGCTGCCAACTTTCTGTCTGGATCTGGCTCCTCATTTCTCAGGTCTCCTCGGACCGAAGCCCTCGGAAGGTATGTGACGGCCATGCCTGTGGACACGCTGACTCCCGGAGCCCGGGACGCCCCCGCCCCACCTTTCCGCCTGCGGACCAAGGTTCCCGGCTACCTGCTACGGCGGCCAGCAGACGGTGGAGTCCGGAAACCTAGTGCCGTGGAGCGCCTGGAGGCCGACAAGGCCAAGTATGTCAAGAGCCTGCATGTGGCCAACACGCGTCAGGAACCTGTGCAGCCCCTGCTGTCCAAACAGCCACTCTTCAGCCCCGGGACTCGCCGCACAGTGCTTACACCTAGCCGCCGAGCCCTGCCTGGCCCTGGCCGCCGGCCCCAGCTGGACCTGGACATCCTTAGCAGCCTCATAAACTTGTGTGATAGTCCCGTGTCCCCTGCCGAGGCCAGCCGTACCCCCGGACGGGCAGAGGGGGCCCGCCACGCGCCTGTGGCCACCCCGCCACGTCCGCCGCCCAGTACGGCTGCGGTCCGCCGAGTGGATGTCCGTCCGCTGCCGGCCTCACCTGCCCGGCCCTGCCCATCGCCAGGCACTCCTGCCGCCTCCAGCCCAGCTCGGCCCCCAGGTTTGCAACGCTCCAAGTCGGACCTGAGTGAGCGCTTCTCGAGGGCAGCAGCTGACCTTGAGCGATTTTTTAACTTCTGCGGCCTGGACCCTGAGGAGGCACGGGGGTTGGGTGTGGCCCACCTGGCCCGGGCCAGCTCGGACATCGTGTCCCTGGCCGGGCCCAGCGCTGGGCCGGGCAGCTCCGAGGAGGGCTGCTCCCGCCGCAGCTCCGCCACGGTGGAGGAGCGCGCCCGCGAGCGCGTCCCCTACGGCGTGTCGGTGGTAGAGCGCAACGCCCGCGTGATCAAGTGGCTGTACGGGTTGCGGCAAGCGCGGGAGACCCCAGCGGCTGAGGGCTAGGACTCCGCTGGACGGGCTTTGGCCACAGGACAGATCTTAGAGAGGCCTTGGCTCCTTGACCTCTCCTGCATGCATTACATGCTTTCGGGCAGACCAGAGGCTGCTGCCTTGTGTGAACTGGGATGGAGGTAAAGCTCAGAGGCTGGACCAGCATCCACCTGGCAAGGACTGACCATGGAGAGTTGCCTCTTGCATTTGGACCACCCCCTACCCCTCATGTGTAGGGTTTTTGATGAGTGTACCCCTGCTTGGTCCCTTTCTGGGTTTGGATTTGGGCCACTTAGCCCTCCCCACTGCGAGTGAGGGGCCAAGAGATCTCGCCAGGCCTGTCTGCTCAGCAGTTCTGTTTCCTTCTTCCTTCCTTGGCCTCTGTCCTTTGCTGACTTCCTCTTCCTTACCCAGTGGGCCCTGGTTCCCTGGGAACTCACCCTGTTGTGGGGGCAGGGAGAAGTGGCCTGTCCCCTGTTCTTTTCTGACCTTTGCAGCCTGGCCTAGGTGGGTAGACTTCTGGAGGGACTGGTTAGTAGTCTCTGCTGCTCTGACTTCTCTCCTCTTGGTTAATAAACACAAATGCTTGTTTTTCAAGGGCTGGGCCATCAGACTCTCTGTGTTCACATGGGGAAAGGGTGGGAGAAGTCGGGGCGGGGCCTTCAAAACTCAGGAATTGTCCACCCCAGGGTCTGGTGGGACATGAGGCCATTGGCTGGGCTGGCCTGGGACTTGTCCCATAGGGTTCTCATAACCGCTCTGGGAGGCTGGGAGGCCTCCTTCGTGGAGGAGGAAACTGGGTCTGGCCACAGAGTGAGTCTGGGTGGACCTGGGACTAGGCCTGGGGTCTTTCCCCTACACCAGGAAAGGGACCTCTCCCACCACCTGCCCGGTTCCCAAGGGGGTAGGAAGTTCAGAGAGGGCAAACCCTGAACTTGAGATCACACAGGCCATAGATTGGAGGTTGCAAGTGGGAGTTTTTGGAGAAAGAGGGACTTGGGTGGACGGCACAAAACTGGTGGCCTTGCCTCCCACTCTGGGTGCTCCTGGACAAGCCAGTCTCCCTCTCTGGGCCTCAGTGGGAGAGTGGGACCGCACAGTCCTCTTTGGGTTGGGGAAAGAAGGAGGTGCCTGGCATTGGGCTTTGAGGTCTCAGCTCCTTCCCCTCTCCCTCCAGGTTAGTGACTTGCTGGGAGACTCCCCTTGGCCCGGGGCACAAAGGGTGAAAGCCGGGATGGCCTCTGCCCCGTGGGGTAGGCGTGGGGAGGACTGGTGGTGCTTCCTGTCCCGCAGCCTGCAGGACTGCGAAACAGGAAGCTCTGATGTGGGCCTTGGTGACAGGTTTGATGTAGGTTTTATTTTAAGCATAAAGAGGAGATTTCCGTTGGGCTGTTGACAAACATCCAGGTCAGCCCAGCTGTCTGTCTGTCTGTCTGACAGTCTATAACCAGCCCCCAGGGGATTGAGCTAGGCCTGAGTGGTTCAGGGAAACAAGGGGAAACTGGGTTATAGACAGATGGTGTTCAAGCTCATGAGAATGGAGACCACCCCCTCGTGATACAGATGGGGAGACAGGCACAGGGAGGGTGATGCCCTGCTCACGGGCACCCAGCAGGTTTGACAGTGCAGGATCTGGGCCTCATGGTCCCCATGTTAAAGGAGTAATGGGGTCGGGGGGCTAATCAGGGCAGAGTCTGCAGAGGGGGCGTCCTTTGGGGTGTCAAAGACCAGCCCCTCGGGGCAACTTGGCCAGAATTCTGTACTAAGCATTGCCCCTTGCTGTGACCTGCCAGCCCCCCAGAAACCCAAGTAGGTGGGTGTGTTGGCTGCATTTCACACATGGAGAAATGGAGGTTCCCATCCCAGCACTGCTGGCTGATGTGCCGGGAAACCCCTCGTCTCTGGAGGAGGCTTACGAGCCGGGCTCAGACTTTTCACACTCATCCTGTCTGTGAATCCTAAAGGTGACCTTTCGGGGTCACCTTAGAAGGTCACCTTTTGTCTTAAACCAGGAGGGGTAGTGGCTTGTGGGTTGTCACAGAGCAGGTCTGCAGCTGGGGTCACACCCCGGCCTGCTGGACACCCCACGGTCAGTGGCAGCCTGGCTCCCTGATTCTCTGGAGACGTGCTCACGTCTCCCCCATCCTGGCAGCCTTTCTTCCTTGTCACTTTATTGAGCACCTACTGGGTGCCCAGCTGTGGGTAAGACAGACGTGGGTCTGGCCATGTCTCGGGGTAGGGAGTGGGTAGCGAAGAGCAAGCACCTAAATAGTCAGTCATATAATGTGGAGCAAGTATGGTCCGAGACTTCTGCCCTAAGACGAGAGCTGCTCCCAGGAGCCGGGCCAGGCGGTAGCTGAGAAGGGCACTGGGAGGGGCTGTTGGAAAGACAGTCGAGAGAGACTCTTGCAAGTGGAGAAGGTGCCAGTCTGAGCCTTGACTTCTCAGATCGGGGTTTCCCGGTTCCAGGAGGGCTTCCTCTCTGCCAGGATTCTGGAGCTACCAGCCTCCCTTATGGGGATCTGTGGAGGGAGCAGCTGGGGGCTTCGGCCACTCCCCCCTATGCCCCAGCCTGCCAGCCCTGGAGATCTGGGGAAACAGCCCTCTATTGTTCTGCCTCCAGTTGGAGTGTGAGGGGCAGCGAGTGGCAGCCGCTGTGTTTCAGCCCCTCTGAGGGCCTGCAGCTGCTGCCCCGTCCCCTGTGGCTCCCTGGCCTCCATCGCAGCTCCCCCAGGCCAGACTGGCCCCAGCTGCCTAGCCCCTAATTAGGCAGAGATGAGATCTGCTCCCTGATCGCGTTCCCACGGGCTAATTATATACACGTGGGCTCTGGAGACCGGCAACCTGGCTGCTCCCTTCTGTCAGGAAGGTGTGATGGGCCCCTGGGAAAGGCACCCCTCCCGGCCTGCTGGACCTCAGTTTGCTCTTTGGGCAGAGGATGGGATGTGGCTGGAGAGGTCTGGTCCCGTCCTTGGGGAAATGGTTCTGGTTTTGCTACTGAGGCATTCGAGGGGAGGCCCCATCCTACCTGACGTCCTGTGTCCAGGGAGAGCAGGAAGGGACTGAGGAATCTATAGGTCCCTGACTCTAGGGTCCCAGGGTAGGGTGGGGACATAAGCGAGAGCATAGTGACAGCTGCCCCCCAGACGGACACGCACATAGGACGGCTTAGAGATGTGCGGGCCGATCCAGGCCCCGGACAGAACATCCAGGTTTCTAAAAATTTAATATTTTTCAGGTAATACATTCATGTATTTCCTCCAACACTTTATTAGGAAAATTTTCAAACAAAGAAAAGTGGAAGGAATTATACAGTGAACACTGGTATACTCAGAGGTATACTACTAGAGGCACACTTCTTAATATTTCGCTGGATTTTCTCTATCAGGCCTCTATCTATCCCTCTATCCATCTAGTCAGACAACTTATTTTTTTGAAGCTTTCCAAAGAAAGTTGCAAACATCAGTGGCCTTCTCTTAAAGGCACTTTAGCTGGAGTTCAATATTTGTTTACAGTTCTTTTTTCTCTTTTTTGCAGGGGGCGGGAGGTAAAATTTACATGCAGTGAAAAGCAGAGATCTTAAAGGTACCATTTGTGAGTTGAGACCGTGCATACTGTACCCCACACCCCAGCCGGGATACAGAGCAGCACCCTCGCCGCAGAAAGTTCCCTCGTGTCCCCTCGCTGTCAGTTCCTGTCCCCACCTCATGGATCTATCTGTGCATCTACATAAATTAAAGAGCACTAAGAAAAACACCCCTTTGCTCTGTCCTTCCCATTTCCGGCTCTGCTCCCCAAAACAGCCCACGTCCAACTCTTTTAGCTGTTTCTTCTGGTACTTTCCTCCGTATTTCTAAGGAACATGCTGTTCCTTGCTGTTTTCTTGATTAATTTTAGGCAAGTATTAAAATCTAACTTTTTTTTCCTTTTTTTTTTTTTTAAGATTGGCACCCGAGCTAACATCTCTTGCCAATCTTCTTTTTTTTCTTCTTCCTCCCAAAGCCCCCCAGTACATAGTTGTATATTTTAGTTGTGGGTCCTTCTGGCTCTGCTGTGTGGGACGCTGCCTCAGTGTGGCCTGATGAGCGGTGCCCCGTCCGCGCCCAGGATTTGAACCGGCGAAACCCTGGGCTGCTGAAGCTGAGTGCACGAACTTAACCACTCAGCCACAGGGCGGCCCTTAGGCAAATATTGACTGACTTTCTGGTGTGATGTCTGCTCAGGGTGGCTTTTGTGGCCTGACTGCCTGGGTTTGAATTCCAGCCTTTCCCCTTACTGGCCATATGACCTTGGGCAAGTGACTTAACTGCCTTGTGCCTCAGTTTCCTCATTTGTAAAATTAGGGTGGTAAGAATATTTCAGATTTTGGATTGTTATGAGGATCCAACATGTAAAGTGCCTAGAAGAATGCACATTGCCCAGTAAGTAATTAAAACTGTTTCTTTATATAATTGTTATTATTGAAGAAGATTTAAATTTCTCACCCTCCTCTCCTTTCAATCTGCATTTATCACAGTTTTCCATTAGATGGATATTTAGTGTTATTTATATTGTAACTATACATATGAATATGTTCCTGCCAAGTCAAATTGCATGTGACAGTTACATTTCCTTTCTTGCGAAAGTCTTTGTTTTTCCTGGACTTATTACCTGCTTTGATTTTCATTCCCTTAGTTTCGTCTTAACCCATCCTTAGTTCTTTGACGTCCTCCATTTCCCCATAGTTACGCATAGAAGATAATTTATTGGTTCCAGGTTCCTTCCTGGAACCCTTCGAGGGCTTTTTAACAACCTCCCTACCCCCTACTTTTTAAAAGGACGGTGGAACCAGTTTTGAAATTAGGATCTCAAGCACAAATACTATCTGTAAGAGAGCTGGTGAGCGCTCACTGTGTGTCCCTGCCCACTTGGGTCTGTGAGAGGGGTAAAAACTGGAGCCGTAGCTCCCGCTGCCGGGCCTCGCCGTTTACCCACAGGAACCCCTCAGTGCCGTCTGCTCACCGGTGCAAACTCTGGCTCATTCTGTGCCCCTTGCTTGCTTCATCCATTCATTCAACAAAAGTCTGCTGGGTCAGGAACACAGAGCTTGGGCGTCGTTGACCCACCTATTCCCAGATTGGCGTTTCCATCAACATGTGAGCAGCCAGGAGAATGGTCTGGATGGAGGGGTGTGTGGGGTCGGGTCAAGGCTGAGTGTGTGTGTATGTGACCTGTAAGGGGAGTGTCTGTGTGTGTGCTGACAGATTTTCTATGAAGGCCATTTGTGTACATATGCATGGGTGTACAGGTGTTGTCTGCACAGTGTGTGTTCAGGTTGGTGTATCTGTTAGTCTTTGCTGCATAACAAACCCCCCAAACCCAGTGGCCTGAGACAACAATTTGTTAGCCCTTGATTCTCTGAATTGGTGGAAGGGTCTGGGCTCGGCTGGGTGGTTCTTCTGGTCTAGGCTGGGCTCACTCATGTCCTTGCAGTCAGCCGGGGCTGGGTGGTCTTGGAGCCCCTCCCTCACCTGTCTGGCCGTTGGCAGACTCTTTGCTGGGTGTCTCAGTTCACCGCCATGAGGCTAGCTTAGGCTCATTCACATGATGATCCCAGGGCTCCACGTTGGGCAAGAGAGGACAAGCTCCAATGCACAAGAGCTTTTTAAAGCCTCTGCTTGTATCATGATTACTAATGTCCCATTGGTCAAAGTGACATGGCCAAGTCAGTTTCAAGGGGTGGAGAAACAGACTCCATCTCTTAGTGACCTTACAAAAGGATGTGAGGACAGGCATGGAGGAATTGCTGCAGCCGGTTTCCGATGTACCAAGCCTGTGTTCCCGGTAAAGTATCGGGGAAAGTTCCCAGCTTTGGAAGCAGAAAAACCTTGATTTCTGATGCAATCACTTACTTGCTGTGTGACCTAAGTTAAGTTGCCTCACATCTCTGAGCTTCGTAAGCTGGATAAAATGGAATGAAATGAGACGATCTTCATTAAGTGCCTGTGCTAGTCATTTGCTCATTAATGTAACACATATTTACGAGGACCTACCCTGTGCCAAGCAAAAGCCACAGCCTGGGGGTATCGTGGTGAACAAAATGAACCCAAACACCTGCCCTTGGGAAGCTCAGTCTAGGTTGCAGACACGCATTAATTGATCATCCCAATAATTTTATGGGTCCTGGAAGGAAGGAGGGGCTGCTGACCTGGCCAGGCAGGTCTGGAAGCCTGAGATATTTGAGCTGAGATGGGAAGGGTAGGTAGGAATTAACCAGGAGAAGGGATAGGAGTGGAAAAGGATTCAGATGGAAGGAACAGCGTGTGCAAAGGACCTGTGGTGGGAGGAGTAGGTTCTAGGAACAGGGAGAAGTTGGATGGGGCTGGACCTGGAGCGCAAGGGGAAGATTGTGCGGGGTTGTGGGAGCCTTTGAACAATGTGAGGGTCTATCTTGTCAGGCAGCCTGAAATAAAACCCGGAGGTCTAAGTATCCTCTACGAGGCCCTCATGACCTGGATTCCTGTTACTCCACCCACCTCTGCTTTACCTACTCTGCTATGGCCACGTTACGTCCTTGCCATTCCAGAAACAACCAGACACATTCTTACCTCAGGGCCTTTGCACCTGCTGTTTCCATTGCCAGTGTCTATCCTACCCTAGATATCCACGTGACCCGTTCTCTTACTTCATTCAGGTCTCTGCCCACATGTCACCTCCTCAGAGATGCCTTCTCTGACCCACCATCTCACTATCCTCCCAGCTAAACCATCAACATACAACAGTCAGTAGTTCCCTGCCCTGGTTTATTTTTCTTGCTAGAAAATTACACATAACTCCCTGACTCACAGTCGACAGAGGCCACGTGATCTGTGTCTTGTCTGTGTCTCTCACTGGAGGGCAGCTCCAGGAGGCAGGGACCTTACCTTGCTCTATGCCGTGTCCCTATGCCCTGGGGAGCAGTAGGTGTTCCACAGACACTTGTTGGATGAAGGAATGGGTGAAATGAGTGAGTGGAGGGCACACTGGAAGGAACTGGCTCCTGGAAATTGGGAGGTCTGGGTTCAAGCCCCCGCGGGGGAACCTAGAGAACCTGTTCGCCTCTCTGTTCCTTGGTTCCTCCAGCTGTGCTGTGCGGCATTTGTGGTCTCGAGGTAGGTTCCGGGTTTGGACAGGAAGATTCCAGGCTGCGGAGGGGACAGGGCCTGGGGGAGGAAGGGACTGGGGGCCTCCCCCTGGCCCTCCTGGGGATGAAAATAGCCCAGCTCAGCCCCCAGGGTGGCCCCCCCACCCTCACTGTGGCATCCGGCTGGAGCCAGGGGCCTCTGTGGAACCTGCCAGCCTGGCGCTGGGCTGTGACCGAGGCTGCCTGACAGCTGGGCCAGGCACCATGGGAGGGCCTTAAGGGCAAACTGGGCCTGTTGGTGTCCCCAACCTCCTCCCCCACCCATCCCTCCTCCCTCAGTGTCCACTAGCCGGATAAATCCCTTAATCCTCCATGTGCCTGCAGCGTATCCAGCTTGCAAAGCTCTTTCTCTGTCCGTGTCTAATTTCGCCCCACACAGTGGCTGGTTTCCCGATGGGGACGCTGAGGCTCAGAGAAGTCAGCTGCCTCACTGGAGGTGACACAGCTAAGACATGGTGCAGTTACCGTTAGAACCAAGTCTGGCCAAGCCCTGCCCTGCCAGCGTGTGTGTGTGTGTGTGTGTGTGTGTGTGCACGTGCGCGCGCGCGCGCGCGTGTGTGTGTGTGCCTGTGGGGTGGCATGGCTGCAGTTGAGCCTCACTACCAGCACCTCCCTTCACCGCCGGCCCCCGGGGCTCTGATAGGGTGTGGTGCTTCATGGATCCACAGCCAGGCTGCCTGGGTTCAAATCCCGCCTTTGCTACTTCCTAACGGGAGAGACTGTTGGGACCCCATCGTCCCCCCACCTCAGTGGCTGCCAATAGGACAAATCCCTTAATCTTGGACATTATCAGGACTAACCTTATGCATTGACCGAGTTGAAAAAATTTGTCACCAGTATTTAAGCGTGTAAACCATTGGAAGAATCACATGTACAAACTAACTAATGAGCATCTGTGCGGCCCAAGCACCAACTGTGTGCCCCGCACAGAGCCGAGTGCTCCCAGGGGAGCTCGGTCCTGCAGTAGGGGCCCCTGCAGGGGAGTCCCATTACCATCTCCTCCTACGGAGGCTCAGAAAGGTGAAGCCACATGGCTGAGATCACACAGCCAGGGAGGAAGGTGAGTTTGGGGGTGGCTGAGGCCCAGCCCTCACCTCTCTGGGCTTCTTGAGACCTAGTGGCGTTTATTCAGGCAGATGTGTCACTCCCTGTCTACATCTTGGTGTTGCTCTTGGCAAAACAGGGTGGGGCAGTGGTGAATGGCGAGCTTGCCCCGGCTCAAGGGGTGGAGGGGCCCCGTCCCAGTCCACGGTCACCCCCCAGGAACGTGGGCTCAGTGGGGTCAAAGCTTCTGAGTTCTCATGAGAGTCAGGATCTTAAAAAATGTTGAATATGTTATTGTCTCGCTGTTTAAATGTGGGTAAGTAACTATCTGAATGTAAAAATACCCCACACAAAGGGTATAATGTTTGTTACGCCATTGTTTGTTGCAGCAAACAACTGGAAATATCCATCAGTGGGAAGTGGTTAAATTGATGGGAGCTCAGCACGCAATGGGATCCCACGCAGCCATGGGAGGCGCCCTGCACACGTTTGATTTCGATGGCAAGACACAGGGCGAGATGTGGAACGGCATGCGCACGCGGTGTGCTGCTGTGTGTGGAACCCGGAGCATGTGTGCATACACTCAGGTACAGGCGTAAAACCTCCCTGAAGAGCCACCCGGGAGCCCTGCACAGTTGCTGCCTGCAGGGGAACCGGCTGGCTGGGGCCAGGGCTGGGCACGAGACTCACTCCTTACTTTTTGTACCTTTTGAATTTTGAACCCTGTGAATGCATATCTGTGCAGAAAAAATAAAAATAAATTTAAATAAAGTAGACAGCAAGAAACCTGAAACAGACGGACAGACAGACAAACATCAGGCCTGCAGGCCCAGTCAGGTCCCCCCTCTTCTGGGGCAACCACAGACCACATTCTGGGCTCTGCCCAACTTGGTTTTGTGGCTCTACCCTCTACGGTAATATTTTGGTTTCCCCACGCACAGCACCAGTGGGAAACTCCAGCCAATGGGCATCAGGTTCCAGGCTGGGCCACCTGCCAAGGTTGGTGGTGGGCAGGACACAGCCCCAGAATGGCGTCATCCAGATGCCTGAGTGATGACATAGCCCCGGATGGAATGATGACACTTCCCGCAGTCTCACAGGCCCTGCAGGTCTGCTGTTTGTCTTGCAACCTCCAGGTGGGTGTATGGACACCAAAACAACCAACCGTATTAACTCACTCTGAGCCTTCAGGGACTGAATTCATCTATCCACCCACCCACCCATCCATCCACCCATCCATCCACCCACGCAGCCATCCACCCATCTACCCATCCATCCATCCATCCACCCATCCACCCATCCATCCACCCATCCATCCACCCATCCATCCACCCATCCATCCATCCATCCACCCACCCACCCACCCAACCATCCATCCATCCATCCACCCACCCGTCGATCCAACGATCCATCGATCCATCGATCGATCGATCCATTGATCGATCCATCCATCCATCCATGCATCTATCCACCCACCCATCCATCCACCCATCCATCCATCCACCCACCCATCCATCCATCCACCCGTCCATCCATCCACCCATCCATCCATCCATCCATCCATCTGCCCATCCATCCATCCATCCAATATCCATTCAGCACCTACTATGTACTAAATCCTCTTCTAGGCACTGAAGATACAGCAGAGAACAAAACAAATAAAATTTCCTGTCCTCCAATGGGGAGACAGGCAGTTGTAGCAGAGAGTGGACATGCTGTGGAGAAAGCAGCAGCAGGGGAGGGAGATGGAGGCACTCTACGTTTTTCCCTTTTGTGTTGAGGTGTAATTGGTATGCAATAAAATTGACCCACTTTAGGTGTATGGTTTGGTGAGTTTTAATGGTTGTATACATCTGCGTATCCACAAGTTATAAGACATTTCTACCATCCTGTAAATTTCCTCCATGCCCCTTTGCAGTCGATCCCAACTCCCACACCACTTCACGTCTAGGAAACTGCCGGTCACTCTTCCTTGGCTGAAGATCGGGTTTGTCTTTTCTGGAGTTCACATAAATGGAATCTGGCTTCTTTCATTCAACATGATGCATCTGCAATTCATCCATTTCGTTGAGTGTTCGTTCCTTTTTATTGCTGAGTATTCCATGGTACAAATGTCCCACGTCTTGTTTAATCATCCAGCCTGGTGACAGACACCTGGGTTGTTTCCACTTTCTGGCTGTTATAAATAAAGCTACTGTAAACATTCATGTACCACTCTTTGTGTGCACGTGTATTGTCATTTCTCTTGGGCATGTACCTCGGAGTGGAAATGCTGGGTGTACGTGTATGTTTAACTTTATTAAAAACAGGGATTGTGCTTTTAAATAGGCTGGTGGGGGAGGGCTTCACTGGCCAGGGTACATTCCAGCAGAGAACAGAAGGAGGTGACGGGAGCCTCGTGGACTCCCATGGGAGAAGAGTGTTCCAGGCAGAGGGAACTGGTGGGGGGTGAGGGGCGGTGCTCCTGCTGTGTTTCAGGAACAGCATGGAGGCCAGAGTGGTGGGAGTGGAGCCAGCTGCGGGGAGAGGGCTAGGAGGTGGGGTCAGCTTTCCTCTGAGAACCCCTGGGAGAGCTCTGAGCAGAGGTGGGGTGGGGTCTGACCTGTATTTAACTTTAGGCTGCCAAGGGGAGAGTGGGCTGCAGGGCTGGAGGGAGGGAGCAGGGGGCGAGTGAGGAGGCCCCCCAGGGTCCTGGCAGGAGAAGAAGGAGCTGGACTGGGGTGGAGTGGCAGAATCTGGATCTACTGTGAAGGTGGAGCCAACAAGGGGAGTACTGGATGTGCAAGGCCACGGAAGTAGAGACATGAAGGTGGGCAGGGACCTGAGGTGGCCTCTAGGAGCTGTGTGACCCCCCCAACCAACAGCCAGCAGGGACGTGGACACCTCAGACCAGCAGCCACAAGGAAGTGAACATCGCAGACCCCCTGAATGAGCTTGGAGAAGACCCTGAGCCTCCACGACGGCACGGAGCCCAGCTGACAGCTTGATTTCAGCCCGGGGAGACCCTGAGCAGAGAAGCCAGCTGTGCTGTGCCCGGCCTTCTGATTGATAGACACTCTAAGGTGGTTTTTTCTTTTTTTTTTTTCTTTTGCTGCTTTTTCTCCCCAAATCCCCCCAGTACATAGTTGTATTTTTAGCTGTGGGTCCTTCTAGTTGTGGCATGTGGGACGCCGCCTCAGCATGGCCTGACGAGCAGTCCCATGTCCGCGCCCAGGATTCGAACCAGTGAAACCCTGGGCCGCTGAAGCAGAGCGTGAGAACTTAACCCCTCGGCCACGGGGCTGGCCCCTAAGGTGGTTGTTTTCAGTTACTAAGTGGGTGATGATTTTTACTGGACAATACGTGACTAATACAGGCATCCTAGAATCCTACTATGTCAGAGCTAAATGGGTCCTTAGCAGCCGTTGAATCCAACCTCCTCATGTACAGATGGGGAAACTGTAGCCCCCAATGCAGACAGGACTCGAACCCTGGTTCCTGCGGGGGGGGCAACCTCAGGCAGAAGCTGCCCCAGCCTGTGGGACCCTTCCAGGCCCGCCTCTCATCTCCTAGGAGGCTGCCGCACCAGCCCGTCTGCCAGCACCTCCTCCATCGGGGCGCTGGCCTCCCCAGAGAGCCAGCTTCTGGCCACCCACTGAGTACCCTCATCTCCCGGGCAGCAAGCTCAGGCAGGTCCCCCACTGGGCCCGGCCACGTAACAGGAGCTGGAACCCTCGCCCCCACAGCAGAGCACGGCCCGAGGGTTCAGGAGCCCGGCCAGAGTCTAGGACCCTAGGGGAGAGGAACAAAGCACAGATTCAGGCCTGGGGACCCTGGCCAGCGTCCCAGCTCTGCTCCTCACCAGCTGTCAGGCCCTGGTTGAGGGTTATTCCTTTGCTGAGCTACAGCATCCACATTTGTGAAGCAGGAGCAGGAATGCTTTCGTCCAGAGGGTCAATGAGCTAAGTGAGGTACGTGGAATCTGGGTGGGGGCTCCGTGGAGGCACAAATGCATGTCCCCAACCTCCTCCTCAGCACGGGCCTAAGTTTCCCCATCTGCTAAATGATCTCGCGCCCTAGATGTGCTTTAGCGGCCCTTGTAGCTCTAACAGTTGACTATCTGGGGTTCAAATTCTGGCTCTGCTTCTCACTAGCTGTGTGACCTTGTATAAATCACTGAAGCTCTCTGAGCGCCAGTTTTCTCACCTGTAAAATGGGGCTATTAATAATACCTACCATGATACGAGAGATGCAGGTCAGATAGCTAGTTGAGTGCCTCAAGAAATGTCAGCTAGCTTTATGATCATCATCATTATTATCGTTCTGGGCATGTGAGCTGGGTCATGTCTGCTGGACAGGGCGGCAGGGCAGAGCCTCCCAGGGGGAGGGAAGTTTGGTTTCCTTGGAGACAAATGTTTGTGGGCTGGGCTGGGCCAACAGCACATGTTTCTGGGAAAACAAAACAATGTCATTTTTCTCCCTCTGGCCCTGCACCCATCTAAGACCAGGCCCGGGATCACAGCACGTAAGCGGTAAAAACACAGGCAGGTTTTGGGAAATAAAAATATGCATTTATTTCTGTTCCCAGGTCCAGAAGCTACTTCCTATTTTTCTCTCGAGGGATGGCAATAGCTTGTGCAAACGCCTGGGGGTGTGCATGTGTGTCAGATGCGAGCTGGGTGTGCCTCACTACGACGTCTCCCCTGGTCGTGCTAGGATCGTGCTCCGGTCCCCTGATCACGGCTGATTCGCTAGTGTTGACAGACACCTGACTGCAGGCTGACAAGTCTCTCCTGGGGATGTGAAACTTGAATGGAGGGCACGCAGGCAGGGGGCGGTGGGAAATGCGCCACCCCTGGCCAGCGCCCTAGAGAGGACAGCCACGGGCTCTGCCACTGAACCCCCTGGACATTCCCGAGGAGTCTTCATGTCTGGAGCGTGCTCTTCTGCCATCCTGGGAACAGCTCTCCATAAATCCACCACTGGGCAACTTGGTGAGTCACTTTCTGGTGTTTGTCACCCAGTTCTCTCTGGCCGATGTGGTGATGGGGGGACAGAGCATTGTAGGGGGGCTGAGGGCAGACTGTGGGAGGGAGCAGTGACCCTCTGGTCTGTGCAGGCAGCTGTGGATGCTTCTGTGCAGAAAGAGCACTGGACTTGGAGTCTGGCTCTGTGACTTACCAGCTGTGTGATCTTGAGCAAGTCACTCAGCCTTTCTGTGTGGTCCAGTGGGGTGGAACCAGGGGGGATCCTGAATGAGCAGATGGGGAAACTGAAGACCAGACAGAGGAGGGGCTTTACTTAAAGCCACACAGCAGGTTTAGGACAGACCCCGGAGAGCTGCTGGGTCCGCCAAATGCCAGCCCTGAGCGGGGCGTCTGCTGGAGCAGGAAGCTCGTCTCTGACAGCAGGGCCTGCTTCCCCCAAGGAAACGTCACCGACCACAGATTCCCTTCCCCACCGATTGTTGCGTTTGGTCTGGTGATAGCATCAACGTCATACTCGGGGGCAGAGCAAACTGAGCCCAGGGAGGGGCAGAGACTTGTCCACAGTCACACCGCAAGTTCCTGGCAGAACTGGAGTCTGAGTCAGATCTGAAAAGCCCTGAGATTTTGCTCTAAATCAGTGTTTGTCAAGCTGAAGTCCGGGGATGAGCTGGGGACGGTGAGTAACTAGCTCTCCGTAAGAATTTCGTAAATGGTTTACTTGCATTTTGATGATGACCCTGAGAAAGTAACTCAGACTTACTGTGAATCATTGGTGTGACCGCAGGCGAGTCCTGCCTGAGATCGGATGGACTTGAGGTCACACTGGCATCAAAGAACAACATTTATTGAGAACTGACTATGGGCCAGGCCCCATGCTTTGCATTTTCCATGAATGTATCATGTAGTTAACCCTCACAACAACCCTATAAAATAGGTACTATTATCATCCCCATTTCACAGGTCAGGAGGTTGAGGCACAGAGAAGTTAGGTTACTTGCAACCAGGTCAACAGCGAGTAAGGGGTGCATCCGAGATTTGAAGCCAGGCCGACTCCAGAGCCCGTGGTCTGGACCACTGTGCTTTCCCACTGCCGTCAGCTCTGGGCGATGGGAAAGGGGCAGAGGCGGCCTTGATGCGGAAGGACAAATTCCTGCTAAGGGCAGGCCGAGCGAGGCAGAGGCAGAGAGTGGGAAGGACGTGTCGCTGTGGGTGAAACAGAGCCACCGGGTGGGAGAAGAAAGTCATCAGCTCACGGAGTTGGCTGGAAGGGTGTGACGAACCCGAAAGAAATGGCAGCAGGGCTGGGTGTCCCATGTTCACACTGCCAGTGACAATTCAGGTTTAGCAAAGGCACATTGTCCGTGTCACTAAATTACCGTTGCTGCATTGATGCCATGGCAGCATACCTCACAGCAGCTAGAGCCGCAGGCTTCAGAGTCATGATTCCTGAGTTCAGATCCATCTTCCTCTTCGTCCTCAGACTATGGGCAACTCACTCGGCCTCTCTGAGTCTCAGTTCTTCTCAACTCTGAAATGGAATTATAATAGCATCTGAAAGACTGCTAATTGCCTATGCAGTTCCCTTCTCTCCTTTCACTTTTTTGACCAAACCCTGATGTTATGCCTGGTGGCAACATACCCAGCTAAAACACTACATTCTCAGCCTCTCTTGCAGCTACTGGTGGCCAATGAATGGAAGTTGTTAGGTGAAGATTCTGGGAAATATCTTTAGAAGACACTGATGCAGCTGGGAGGAAAGCCAATTTGCCCTTCCTTCTCCTTCTTCCTACATGGGACTCAGGCATTATGGCTGGAGCCCCAGCAGCCATCTTGGATCAAGAAGTGACCTTGACGATGAAGCCGTATAGTAAGGATGAAGCAACACAAAGCTAGAAGGAACCTATGACGTTGATGACACCGTGAACCAGCCCTGACCTGGACTGATCTTTCCAGACTTCTTTTTTCAAATGAACTTTTTATTTCAGAACAGTTTTGGATTTACAGAATTGTTGCAAATATAGTATGGAGTTCCTATATACCCTATACCCAGTTTCCCCTATTATTAATATTTTACATTAGTATGGTACATTTATCACAATTAACGAACCGATATTGTTACATTATTATTAACTAAAAAGTTCACCCTTCATTTGGATTGCCTCTGTTTTCCTGAATGTCCCTTTTCTGTTCTAGCATTCCATCCAGGGTCCTGCCTGACATTTAGAAGTCATGTCTCCTTAGGCTCCTCTTGGCTGTGACCGTTTCTCAGACTTTCTTTGCTTTTGATGACCTTGATGGTTTTGAGGAGTACTAGTTAGGGATTTTGTAAAATGACCCTCAATTGGGATTTGTCTAGTGATTTTCTTATGGTTAGAGCAGGTAATGTGTTTCGGGGGGAAGACCACAGAGGTAAAGCGGCATTGTCCCCCTATTCCATCCAGAGCAGACACTGTCAACGTGACTTATCAGCGTGGATGTGAGCTCTGGTCACCGGCAGGCTCTCCACTGTAAGATTTCTTTCCCCCTTTTCCATGCTGTGCTCCTTGGAACCGGTCACTGTGCGCAGCCCACACTTAATGAGTGGGGAGTTATCTTCCCCTCCCTAAGGGTGGAGTAGCTGCATAAATTATTTCGAATTCTTCTGCATGGGCAGCTTGTCTCTTCTATTTATTTGTTTACTTGTTTACATCAGTATAGACTCATGGATATTTATTTTATTCTTTGGGTTATAATTGTTACGACTTTTTTTTTTTTTGCTGAAATTGTTCCACCTTTGGCCTCTTTCAGTTAGCTCCCCAGACTTCTTGACGTGACAGAAAAACAAACCGGGGTAGACATTTTGCAACAAGTCTCCAATTCCTCCCGTTTGTGTATGCTCACGCCTTTACAATGTGACTTTGCAGCTTCCCTCATCAGGACCTGAATTGCTCTCTGTCCCTGGAATCTGGGCTGGGCCATGAGACTTGCTTTGGCCAATACGAAAAGGCCAAAGCATGAAAAGAGCTTGTGTGTGGGGCTTGCTGCACCAGGGACCCTGAGACCACCATGCGAGCAAGCCCGGGCGAACCTGCTGGAGGATGAGAGGCCATGTGGCCCGGTTGCCTCCACCGCCCTTGCCTACAGCCAGACCACAGCCATGTGAGGGAGGCCTTTGACCGTAGTTGACTGCAGATGTACGATGAACCCAGAGACCAGCCGTCCCCACTGGGCCCAGTCCGAGCTGCCAGCCTACCGAGTCATGCGCAAACCAACGGTTAGTTTAAGCCACTAGGTGTGAGATAGTTCATTATGCAGCAAAAGCTAACCGCTACACAGCTCTTTTCTGTCATTAGTCTGTGTTATCTGAGTTTTCTGGAACAGGAAGTCAAACCTAGTCCTAAACAGACACAGAATTTATTCAACAGGGAAATTGTGAGAATTTAGTGAGTGAGACAGTACATAGCAGCCCCTGACAGATTACTTATAATAGTAATAATAATGCTTATTATTCCTAGTTTTGTAGTGCGTTAGTATTTAATTTGTAGTCTTGTTTCAGTTTTTTGCTGTTTGAGATCTATCAGCTGGAGCGGAGACCTCATTTATGATTGTGCACAAATAAGTAACCTTCTGGCCATGCCCTCCAGCCTCGGACCACCAGGATCACCCCTGTAGGTAAACAAGTGGGGTTCGTGACTCATTGTGGCAAGAGAGGATACGTGCCGTGGGGAACCCAAGGTGTCCCTGGAAGGGGGGTGAGAGACGGCTTATATGGGATCCGGGCTTGTGTCCGGAGGTTCGGAGGAGAGTTTAAGGAAGTGGGGTTCTTCTCCGGGTTGGATGCTGTCAAGAAGTGGGAGAAACTAGATGGTTGGGATCCTGGTAAATCTTCTCTACAGAGAAGGCAGACGGGAGCCAGGATAACGCTGTCAGGGGAGAAGAGGCAGCCGTCACAGGATAGCCAGCACGGGGGATGTTTGGTCATTTTTGTGCCTTGGAAATGTTTACGTTTCGAGTTCAGACGTGATCACAGAGTGATCTTGCTTTTGTCTTGGTTCATCAGTCACAGAGCGTCTTGTCCGAGGCTGATGTTCTGCGGCATTGTGTTCCACAGGACTCGGCTGTCACCCGAGAGGCTCAGGTGGTTCGGAGCACCACCCAGGCCAAGTGGTCCCGGCCAGCTCCTGGGGGCAGGCTGCCTCCTCTTCCTCCATCTAGCAGACACTGGTGGGTCCCAGAGGATGCCTTCTCCCGCCAGAGGGCCGGCCAGAACTCAGGTTAGAGCACAAGCTCATTGCTGCTCAATTCGGGAGGGCATCTCAGCTTCTTTTCTTCTCCCACAAGTTTTCCTTTGTCATTTACATATTATATCAACAATATCCTAATCATATAGTGATAGTATTAATTACACATGAGTGGATTATATTAAGAATACATTATATTCATAGTCAAGTCCTTACTACGTACCATGTACTGTGCTGAGCATTTTAGATGTATTAATTCGAGGATTCTTAACCTGGGGTCTTACTGGGTCCATGGGTGGAATTTATCTTCACTCACCTCTAATTAAATTCAGCACTTCTTTCAATCGCAAATGTAGGAATCATTAGTGCCTGGAACTTTCTCGCCATAGAAATCATAGTACTTTCACATTCGACCACAGTGGTATTGAGATCTCAGAATATTGCTGACACTCGTCTTGACTTAGCAATTGCAGTACTCATTGAGATCCACCGCTAGGTCTCATGTGTTAGCAAAGAAGCAGACATAAGACTATATCACAACTGTGTTCTTTAAAATATCTTGACGGATCATTTGTGGCCATCACGTGCTAATCCTCACACCTGTGCCTCCTGCATCAGTTATGACAGCTCTGCGATGTTACAAGGAGCCAGGGCAGCATGGAAAAAAAGTGGCAGGAAGTCACTTCATCCCATTTCTTCATTTAAAGGACAGAGACAACTACTTGCGAGTTGTGAGGATTAAATGAGATATTATATTTCCTCCATTCTAAATGGTAGTCTTTACATCTGGTTGATGCTCTGTCTGAGGAAATTTGGGCAGAAAGAGAAAATAATAACTTATACCTTATCTAGTGTCTCATTTGGGAACTGGTTTTTAGATGGCTTTACTGGAGTGACGCTGACACGCAGTAACCTGCACGTTGTTACCGTGAACTATGTGGAAGTTGTCACCCGTGGACACAGCTGTGCAGCCATCAGCACAGTCAAGAGGATGAGCGTGTCCATTGCTGCGCGTATGATTTAGAGGAAGGCGTCGTCTCAGAGCAGGAGCTCTGGGACCTCTTGTTCCTGATTTTCAGAAAAGACGAGAATAGTCGTCCAGTCCGTGTCACTACCTCATGGCTCAGTTTCTAAGCCCAGGAAAGACGACACCAGACACCTGGGCGTCCATCCTCTGCTGCCTTCTGAAACCCCTCACAGCTGAGCTCTTACACCATTTGGGCTTCTTTAGCTTCAAGTGACAGAAAACCAACTCAGAGTTGCCTGGGGCCCGCCCCCTGGCCGAGTGGTTAAGTTTGCACGCCCCGCTTCACTGGCCCAGGGTTTTGCTGGTTTGGATCCTGGGCGCGGACGTAGCAGTGCTCATCAAGCCATGCTGAGGCGGCATCCCAAACAGAACTAAAGAACTTACAACTAGAATATACAACTATGTACTGGGGGACTTAGGGGAGGAGAAGAAGAAGAAGAAGGAAAAAAAGAGGATTGGCAACAGATGTTAGCTCAGGGCCAATCTTAAAAACCAAAAATCGTTGTGTGCGCACACACATACTTAAAATTGCCTGAGCAAAACAGAACTTTTACTGGTTCAAGGAGCTGAAAAGTCCACAGTGATGCTGGCTTCAGGTACGGCTTGATTCAGAACTCCAGACGTCATCTCTGGGCCCTGCTTTTCTCTTTGTCCTCTCACATGGGCAGGCTCTCCTCAGGAAAGCAATGGCAGCAGCAGTCCCAAGCAGTGTGTGAGAAGAGGCTGGAAGGATGAGGGGGCTCAGACCCTCCAGGGCTTTCTTCTTTACTCCTGAGTCAAGTGGCGGTGGGCAGCCATGAAAGGGATTTTAAGCTTGAGAATGACCTAATTAGATTTGCATTCTGAGAGGATCACACCAGCCCTGGGGCACAGCCAGAATGGTAATAAAAAAAAATTCTTTATTTAAAAATCTTTTCCTTTAAAACAATCACAATAGAGTTGGCACTGGGCAGATTCTGGGTTCCTTTCTTGGGATCTCATGTCTTCCCACAAGCCCCTGGGAAAAATGTGTATCACTTAAGATTTTTAATCCCAACAACAGTGGCTTAAACAAGATAAAAGTTTGTATCTCTCTTGTGTAAGTTGGCCCAGGGCTGGTGTGGCAGCTCCACAATCAAAAGAAATCTAAGCTCCTTCTATTGTCCCACCCCGCCAGCCCCGTTTGTGGCTTCAATCCTCAGACTCGCCTCATGGTGCAAGCTGCTGGTGCTCCACCCATCACACCTACATCTCAGGTAAAAGGAAAGGGGAGAACAAAGGGGTCCACCTTCTGGTTGGGTCAGCATTCCCATTTTCCTAACATGACATCTCTTCTTACATATCATTTCCCAGAACATGGTCACATGCCATACCTTAACATCAAGAGAATCTGGGAAATGTGACCTTTATATGGGCACATTATTACCCAGAAGTGGTGTGTGTGTGTGTGGTTTTTTTTAAAAGGCCGTACATTCTTTGACACACAGCGAGAGGTGGGGTCTGTCACCGTCCCCCTGCCTCTACCCGCATTCCGCAAATCGGGGCTGGGGCTCAGAGACCCCTTTGACCAGCAGAACAGGGCAGAGTGATGCTTTTATAAAGTTGTTTACCACACCAGGTCAGAAAAGGCCATGTGGCTTCTTCCAGTTTGGCTCGGAACCAAGACTGGCTTCACGGGCGTGTGACTCACTTAGCTGCACAGGGCCCTGTGCTCAGAGGGTCATTCACTTGTGTCAACGCTCTGCCGCAGTCCTGAAATTCTTAGAGATTTTATCTTTGACCTTGTTTTGTGAGTAAAGTCTGATGGGACAATGGAGCATGCGCAATGCAGAGGACATGGGTGCCCCAGTTCCTTGCCACCCTATCAGTACACGCGTCTGTGATGCTGCTGCACGGCGTCCGTGACACGCTTACCTTGTGTGTGGGCCCTGTGCTCAGAAGGGCTCCTCTCTTGTTTTAATGCTCTGCTGTCACATCTCGAAATTCTTAGCAGTTTTATCTTTGGACTTGTGTGTTGGAAGTGAATTCCGACGGACAATGGAGCGTGCACGTGAGCGGAAGAGATAAACGCAGTCTGGGTGTCCGCCATCCACACAGCGTGTTCACAGCGTCCCACAAGCAGGGAGCTCTGGTGGCCCCACAGTGCAGGGTCATTCAGCGAGACTCCGGTGAGCACAAGGTGAGCATGTGGCGTCTCAGATCGAGTAAGTAGGGGCGCATCCCAGAGGCCACGCTTTCTGTTCGAACCAGGATTTCCTTTGGTCACGGAGACAAAGCCAGTGGTGTTCTAAGAAACACAGACCACCCGGCAACCTTGTCATATCCTTTCTTATCCATGTCACTTCTCTGTATCAGCCAACCGCTTACACTGAAAATGATGAGACACGGGACACAGCACTGTTCCCCTTCCTGTCCTTACTCATCGGTAAGTAGGAAGCCGGGAGTCTTGGCAGAAGGCGTGACTACCAAGAAGTGAGATAAAAACAGTCGTGTCAGTTTGGGGCAGCAGGTCCGCTGTCCTGGCGAGGATGAAATGCACGAGGATGAGCTGTGAAATCCCGGTGGGGTCATTTCAGCGATTCCACATATGAGTTAATGCTCTTCCACTGGCATTTAAAACTGACATTGCACAATAGGACGATGAATAGTAAAATTCATGCTAATCATTTAACATCTTCGTTTTTCTTTACTTAGAATAACATTTAGTAGTAAATTAAAAACACCATGACAAGACGAGACAGGGATTAAAAGAAAGGAGAGACTTTTTATTCCATATCTACACTGGCACTTTTTCCCTACTTTCTGGACAAGGGGCACCGTATTGTGTTGCTGGCCCGGCTTGGAAGCTTGCTGTCAGGACGCTTCGTCTCAGAACCCAGTCGCCATGTGGTGAGGACCCAACCCCCAGGGAAAGGGCGTGTGTGGGTGCCCCGGTCTACAGCCCTACCCAAGCCCAGCCTTTGAGTCACCCCAGCCGAGTGACAGAAATAAACCTCCAGAGGATTCCATTCCCGCCTCTGCCGGCCTTCCCCACACCGCGCCCAAACTTCCAGACGCCTGCGTCGAGCCCAGCCCTCGTGGAGCAGAGATAAGCCATCCCCACTCGGCCCCGTTTGAATTCCTGACCTCCAGAATCGTGCGACTGGGCGAGTGCAATGAGCAGAAATAAACAGGCCGCAGTTTATTCATTTGGGTTGGTTCCAATCTTTTGTGAACACAAATGGAGCTGCAATGACTAACTCTGTGTGTATAATCTGTACGTTCAGAGCAGATTCCTGCAAATGAGGATTACCGTGTCAAAGGGGAAACGCGTACGTAATTTTGTTAGCTGTTGCCGACATCCTCTCTAAACTCTTCTTTTTCCCCATGTAGCTTTCTTTGTGTTTACGGCATATTCGTTCACGTCTAACGCCCGCCCCCCGCAACATACCTGTGTGCAAACAGAGAAACACACACGGAGAAAAATGCGCAAATAAACGGACAGCTTGACAGATTTGCACAAACCAAACATGTGTGTGTAAATCTCACTTGGGTCCAGAAACGAACATTCCTGGCACCCCAAAGCTGCCCTCGCCCCCTTCCCGTGAGGACTCCCTCCCGTGGTGTGCATTTACCACCGGTGATCCATCCCGTCTGGCCTTTCCAGTTGGGGGCTAACGTGTCCCACGCTCTCTGGCTTCTGTTGGGGTCACCAGAACCTGCTGCACAGGAGTCAGGCTCGCTGCACCCTCCCTGACCTTTCTGTTGGGTTGTTGTTCTCAGACTAGGTTCCTGTGGAACCCTGGGGTCCTTCCCCAAACAACAAGAAAAGAACAAATGGATGGCTCGGCCTCTCTAAGTTTACATATTTCCCTCAAACCTTTGGGGTCCACTCCCACTTGTGTGCTACCGAGTTTCCCTGATGACAGATGTTCAAGAAACAGGAGGTGATGGGAAAACCCAGAAATGCTCCATGATGAGAGGCCGCGTTGGGAATAACAGTGGTCACCATGCATGGAGTGGCGTTTGCAGGGGGCTGGGTCTTCCAAATACAGCAGGTAGATTTTCTCTAAAGCCTCGGCAGGACAGGTATGGTGATTCCTGTTTCACTGGGAGTGAAAACTCAGGTTCTGAGAGGGGAATAAGTTGCTCAAGGTTACACACTCACACTGGAGGGTGGGAAAGCCTGCAGCCTCTGGGCTTCCCCATGGCCCTGGCTTCCTGCTGTGTAGACCACATCTTCTTGTGTTCTCTTCTCAGCCCGGCACCCAAGGCCCTGCCTACCTCTGCCCCTACCAGAGCTCTGGCCTCTGCCCCTTCCTGACTCTCCGAAGCTTTTCCCTGGGCCAGCCCCTGGGCCTTTGCACATGCTGTTCCCTCTTTTTCCTCTTCCCCTGACCCCTCCTCGTTATTCAAGGATGCCTTCCCGGCTGGTTGGCGCCCCTGCTCCAGCCGCACCGTACGGCAGCTCTGTCACATTCATTGTACTTTTTGTTTTCTGGTTAACTTCTGCTCCTCCATCCACTGCAGACGGTAAGCACCTTAGGGCAGGGGTCGGTCTGTCTCATTCATGGCCCTGTCCCCAGTGCCTAGCACAGTTGCTGGCACGTAGTAGGTACTCAATAAATGCTTGTTGAGGGAAGGGACATCTTATTTGAGTCTCAGGGCAACCATGTGAAGCAAGCAGGGCTGGGCTGCTCACTCCCAATTTACAGCTGAGGAGAGTGAGGCCCAGACAAGGAAGGGGTCAGTCCAGTCCCCTGGGATTTGCGGACACAGCCAGGCCCGGGTGACAGTGGTCCTGATGCCTCTTCCAGCGCCAGGGGGCAGGTGAAGGCTGAGGGAAGGGGCTCAGCTGGCCGGGGGCCTCCAGGGCTCCCCAGACTAGAATCAGACAGCGTGGCCTGCCCTGCCCCTCCCCTGCCCAGCGCACAGCGGGGAGGCAAAGAAGGATGCTCAGTCCTACTCGGAACAGAGCTGGGGCGGCATGATGGCCCATGTGCTCTGAGGCCAGGGGGTCAGGAAGTCAGAAGCAGGAAGGAAGGTCCCGTCCCTGCCCCAGGAGGGTCCAGTGGGGACACCGGCCTTTATCTTCCTGTGTGACTTTCAAGCACTGGCCAGCTTGAACTCGGCAGTTGCTTATGTATTTATTTATTTTCTTAACTTTAACTTTGGTCACAGGGAACCTAAGATCACGGTGAACACGCTCTGGAAGCAGGTCCAAAGCCACCTCCGTGACCCCTTGCTGTGTGAGTTTGGCCAAGCGACTTTGCTTCTCTGGGCCTTGGCTTCCTCATCCCCATGAAAGGGGGAGCTGGTGAGAGTACCTATCCCACAGGGTCGTGATGGGGCTTCCACGGATGTTCTAAGGGAAGTTCTTCGTGAGGTGCCTGGCATAGAGAAACAGCCGGAGACAACATCGCAGAGAGCTCACGGTGCAGGGGCCCTGTCCCGGGTGCCGTACAAGCCGCTTGGCCGTCGCGGGGATTTTGGAGGCTCTCCTGTCCTCCCTGGAAGGGCAGAAGTGGGACCTGGACCCAGCTCTCTGCAGAACCTGTGGGCTGAACCAATAAACCATGCCCCTTACAGAGAGCTGCCACTGCACGCTGGGCCCTGCGTTCCATGCCACATAAAGGTCAAGTGGACACGGGCACTTCTCCCAGGACAACCGATGGCCCTCTGGGACCCTTTCTCCAGAAGGAATGCTTCAAGTCTGAAGCTTCTCAACCCCAGTTTTAGACACCCTGGAGCAGAGGTGGAGCTGGAGAAGGATTGAGCTAGGTGATGAAGGGCCCTGAGTGCAAGCTGAGTGTTAGACTTTGTGCTCAGGGTACTGGGGAGCCACTGAAGGCTCCAGGCAGGGGAAGTGACATGACTGTAGGCCAAGAGGGTGCAAACCTGGAGATGAAGCCCTCTTGGGAGGCTGCTGGGCTCTTCCAGGCAGATGAGGCCAGGGTGAGGGGGTGGGGGTCGGAGGGGAAGCAGTGCCAGATGCCCTGGTTCCCTTCCTGCCAGCTGGGAAATGGCACCTTTGGGGGCAGCTGCCCTGGCCCCAGAGAGAGAAGCTATGGCTGAGGATGGCAGAGCCGCCCACTAGCCATGGACTCAACTCCAGACTTATACGGAAGAGAAATATTTGACCCACCGAGTTTTGGGGTCTTTTTGTTATAGCAGCTTAGCCTGTACCCCATCACTGTGTGACCTTAGGCGAGGCACTTTACTTCTCTGAGCCTCAGTTTCCACATCTGTAAAGTGGAGGTCATAATAGAACCCACCGGGACTCAGAGATGGTGCACGTGGAAGCAGCACGGGGGAGGCGTGAGGTCAGTGCCCTGGGTTCGCTGGAGTCCCGCTGGCGGACCCCCTGTGGGAGACTCTCCTAACCCCTACTCAGGCTGAGGGCAAGCCCTGATTTCCTCTTCCTCCCTCTGACTCTCCCAGTGGCGCCTGGCTCGGGGCGGTGGACACAACAAGGCCCTTGACGCAGATTTATACAGTCATGGGATCTGGGTGACTCTCAGACAAAGGTGATCCCTCTCCTGTATTTTACAGACTGGGAAACAGGTCTAGAGAGGGGAAGCTCCACACAGAGAGGCGGCTGGGTCCAGTCCTTGGCGGGCCTTGGGGTGGGGATTCCGTCTGTGATGTAGGTGCTCAGAGAGCACATTCTCCAGCACTCTCCCCCACTTGCTGTGCTCCAGCCACTCTGGCCTCCTGGGAGCTCCTTGTGACCACCTCAGGGCCTTTGCACATGCTGCCCCATCTATGGGCCTACTCCTCCCACAGCTCTCCACCTGGCTGCCTCTTTCTCACCTTGTTCATCCTCCATTTAAGTATCACCTCCTCAGAGAGGCTGTCCCTGATCCCCCTAAGGTGGACTCTCTCCAATCTCTTATCTCTACCTCCTGTTTATTTTCTTCATTTACAATATATTGTTAGTTTTTCAAATTTTGAAAAAAATGCGGTTTTGGCCAATCTCTCCCTCTAGCCAGTTAAGCTCTATGAGTACAGCACTGTGGATGTCTGTCTTAGTCACTGCTCCATCCCCATCACCCAGCCAGGCCTTGGTACAGGCAGGTCCTCAATACACACTTGCTATGTGAATGAATGAATGCATGCATAAATGAATAAACGCATGAATGAATGAACCAGGCCTGGATGTCCACCCTCACACTGAACTCACATCACTTCCCCGTGAACTGGATTCCAGTCTCCCCGTTGTGCAGATGCGGAAAGAGGCTCAGAGAGGTCTCACAGGGCAGGGCAGGAATGTGTTGGACGCTAAACGCTGTGTGCCCCACACACGAGAACCTCAGCTACGCAAGCCCATGTTAATGTAACACAAGAAAGTAACGCCCTTATGCTGGATGTGGCCTGGACCAGACTCCATTCCCTGAAGGGCTGCTCCGTCAAAGGATGCTGATGCTGGTGTTGCCAAGGCAACGCTGTTAGCTTTCTGAAGCATCTTTAAATGGGAGAGGCGAAGGCTCACACAGACTCCGAGGGGGAAGAAAATCTGGAGAAAGGGGTTAAATGCTCCAGCCAAAGAGACAAACCCCCCTGATGCTGGCTGCTCCCCCACCCCTTGCCAGGGCCTGCCTTCTACCTCGCCCCTGGATGTCATCCCTGGAGTGTGCACAGGGAGCTCTCTCCCCTGGTGGAAATCGTTTTCGCTGGGAACATGCAGAGATCTTGGGAACAACGTGTTCTGCCCATCTGGCTCCATCAAGACCTTCCAGGTGCCAATGAGAAAGACAGACTGGTCTTTCTCCAGAGAAAGAGAGCTTTCCAGAATGTTCTTCAGCCCTTGATATGGGTGGAGAGGACACCAGCCCAGCATTTCTGTGGTTGGTGCCAAGATGCCTCCAGAGAGCTCTGGATGAGGGAGGCAGCTCATAGATGTAAACGCACTGGAGGAGGTAATTGGCTGTGCTGTCTTGGAGAAAACCCTTTCCCTCTCTGAGCTCTAATTTCTTCATCTCTAGAATGGGGAGAACACTGGTCTGACGTAGAGAGGTGACAAGGATTCTGCAGGAACCAGCAGATGCAGATACCTCAGAAGCCAGTTCTTATGAGCAGCGGCCCCCAGGACACCCTGCCAAGGCCAGGGCCCAGGCCACATGAGCTATGTCCCCACAGGGCCTTGTCCACTGGGGGGCCTCCAGCTGGTCTTGTCTGCAGCCCCTGTGAGTCAGTGTCACTGTCAGTGGGCTTTTAGAGCTGTGCAGTTGCTCCGTCCTTACTGCACAGCTGGGAAACGGAGGCTCCGAGAGAGCCAGGGGCTCTGCCCCAGGGGCAGAGCCAGGACTGTGAACGAGGAACCAGGGTCTCATGTCTCTGGGCAGGACACAGCTGTGCCCCTAATAGTCGGGGGTAACCTGGGGACGAGCCGGAGCCTGGGGCCAGGGAGGGTGTGAGCGGGGGCAGAGATGGAGAGAAGAGAGATGGGAGTCAGAGAGATGGAAGGAGAAAGGGATGACGGTTCTTGTCTGCCCAGCATCACTGCTTCCTGAAAGAGCACCTCAGTTTCCCCACTGCTAGTCGACATGACTTGGGTGGGACTGACCCCAACCCCTGGTTCCAGGCATGATCACGTGACCCAGGTCAGGTCAATGAGAATCACAGTGGTAAGTGCAGGGATGGGCACAGGACCGTCCTGGCTGGAGAGAACCAGGCCTTTGCTAGAGCCACTGGGACAGAGGACCTCTCCGTCTTAGGGATGCTCAGCTGGGAGGACATGAGCCTGGGGCTGGTGGGGCCGTCTTGTCAGGAGAGAACATGACTGAGAATGAAGTCAGCATAGCAGGTGGCGGGGCCGAGAGGGACATCATTTGAGCCCCTGGATCTAACCATGCCTGAATCTGGCCCTAGACCTCCCACTATGTGAGGCAATCCACTCCTTAGGATAGTTTCTATTCCTTGTGCTGGAGAGTCCTGGCGTAGATGGAAAATAAGAAGGAAGGAGGACTATTTAAGAACAGGTGTCTGGGGGTGACCCAAATCAGCTTCTTAGCCTTTTTTAGGAAACTGGAGTGCCATCAGGGATTCGGGCCTTCACCGCATGCAGAGCAGTCTGTCCCTGGGGCTCACAGCTTTGCCCTCACCTCCTCTCCAGCACACAGCCAGCCTATAAACCCTGCTGGGCAAAAATAAGTGCTGGGGATGCAAAAATAAATGCTTACCCACCTGGGCCCAGGAGAAGGGGTGGCATGCACCCCACTCACCTCTCTGGGAACTAACATTTATTAGGCACCTGCTTCACACCAGGCCGTGTTAGGAAGCTGACATATGGGTCTCATTTCCTCCTTGCCACAGCCCAGCGAGGAGGGAGTATCATTATCTCCACTTCACAGATGGGACAACTGAGGCCCTGAGAGGCTGAGCCACTGGCCTCGAGTCCAAGAGCTGGAGCAGGTCTGTCCGGCTGCAAGGCTCCACGTGCCACACTGCACACAGCAGGCGCTACCTAAAGGCCTGCGGCAAACGCTGTATAAGGCCGGGTGAGCCTTCTGGGCCGCAACCCACCCCTATGTACTTTCCCCTCCTGCCTGAGATGCCACCATTAGCAACCACATCCTTCAGTTCTCCCGACGGAAGTCAGCCTTAGTCCGTGCCGGGTTTACTGGGGGCACTGTCTGAGCTGGGACTTGGGGGCAGAGCCAGGTGGGACGAAGGTGCCCTATTCCCACCACCCCAGCCTCACCCGGGAGAAAACCTGCTGAAGACACAGGTGCATCCTAGCGGCAGGGCAGGTCGGTCCTGGCAGGGCCCAGGTGTTGGCTGAAGATGACAGGACCGTGGTGGCCTCATCAGGACAGAGGAGGGTGACACAGTGAAGCCGGGTGGATGGCGGTGGCCCTCTCTGACCTCGTCCTCTGAGAGCAGCTCAGGAGGAGCCCCAGCTGAGGCAGAGGCCCAGTCTCTCCCACACTCCTCCCTCCAGTGGACCCCCAGCTGCAGCATCCCTGCTGGACAGGGCAGGAGGAGGGGCTGGGGGTTCCGGCTGGGAGGCAGGAAGGATCCAGACCGCGAGTGGTGCTCTGCACAAGGCAGAGGGGACAGTCCCCAGTAGTGCCTGAACTCGAGCGAGGGTGAGCTGGGGTTACAGGGAGTGCCAGGGGGCAGCCCCAGGCCCAGAAGGAGCCTAGAAGGACCCCGGTCCACAGCACAGACAGGGAGCTTAGTCCCAGACCCTTCTTCAGGGGCAGCGTGCGTCTGCTCTAACCCAAAGCTCCCTTCCAGTGGTTTTCAGAGGCTGTGAGACCGTAACTGTGGTCCTTGTAGCCAGAGGGGGTGAGTACAGATAGGGGTGAGGAATGGGGCCCTGGGGCTCCTCCTCATGATGCGCAGGGACCAGCTTTTTCCAGGGGCATCCACAGCCCCAAGAGATGCTCTGGGATAAACAGGACCCATTTTTCAAACAAGCACATTTGGAGAAGGCTGCCCACTCTAACTCTTTCACGGGCAGTCACAAGGCACATGGCCACATTAAAGGCTCTGACAAGTTCTGCAGATAAAAATGCCTGTTCACACTGATCTAACCTGGTGTTTCCCTCTCTCACTTGACCCTAAGTGCTTTTAGAGCAGAGCTGGAGTTATTCTCTCTGGAACACGTTCTAGGACATGCTAGGGCTAAAGGAACCCCCTTAGAGCTCCTGCAGCCCCTGAGAGACCAGGTCTGAGCTCCAGATGCCAGGGCCTCAGAGGGGTGGACAGCGTGGGGTGGAAATAATGATTCCACTATGCGGTGGACACAGCCTTTTCAGCCTTGAACAGAGGTTCAAGGACATCTCAAGGCTGAGAAAGCCTGGAGCAGGAGATGGCCTTCCCACCGGCCCCAGGGACGGAATCTGGGCCTCGATCTGGGCCGTTTCCTGCCTGTATATACCTTCGCATCTGAAATCCCACCGTCAGTCAGGTATTCCTTTGAGGAGCCAACTTAAGCCTGTTCTCAGCTCATTCAGGGTACTGTGACCTCAGGAGCAGGCGGCCCCTGCCGGAGACAGGAGGGAAGAGGAAAGAAGGATGCTGCAGAGGCAGGATCCCCCAAAGGCCATCGTTTCATAACTTGAGGGGAACTGGGAGGCGGCGGACTCTTCTGGACTCGGGGGGCGACGAGGGCTGGCTGGGGAGACCCAGGAGGTCCAGGACAAGGCCCCAGCACTGTGGTCTGTGTTTGGGTCCCGCTCGTCCAGGGGACCCCGAGCCACGGCTCCTCCTGCGGTCCAGCCTCCAGGCGCGGCTGCTGGTTAGACGGCCGCGGGACGCAGCATCATGCGCGTGGCGCGCAGCGAGTAGCTGGGGCCCTGGAAGTAGTGCCAGCGGATGCCGTTGAGCTTGCGCGCGTGGTGGCGGGCTGGGTAGTAGACGCCGTTGAGGTTGGAGAGGCCGCAGGCGTCAAACCACCACCCTGTGGAGGGGGAAGAAGAGGCTTTGGGGACGCGGGGGCCCAGTGGGGTGAGGGCAGTCCCCTCCCCCAGAGAATAATCAGGGCTGTTGCCTCCTCCGGGAAGCCAGCTCCTGGAGCCGGGCTGGGTGGGACTGGGCGAGGGGCGAGGAGACTCCCAGACCCTCTGCTGGGTGGGGCCTTGGAGAGCGGCTCTCTGATGGTCCCCGTGCTGCTGCTGCTGTCTGCCTGTGTGTGTGTCTCTCTGTCTCTGTCTCCCTCTTTGATCTCTGTTGCCCTGCCTTTCTGTCTCCTGCATACTGTGTCAGTCTGTCTTTCCCTGGTCTGCATTTCTCTCTCCATCTCTCCCTATATAGCTCTCTGTCTCCACTGCTCTATGTCTCTGGCTCAGTCTTGGTGGCTCTCTCGTCTCCGTCTGTCCCTGTCTCTGTGTCTCAGGAGGTCTTTCCTTCTATCTCTGTGCCCCCAACTCTGTCGCTCTCACTCATCCCCATCTCCCACCCTCTGACCTCTGTCCCCCACAAAGAGCGCTGCCTGAGCCAGAGTTGGTGGGGAGCCTCCCCTCTGCCCCTGCCTGGTCTCCCCATGCTGGGCCTGCTTGGCCTGGGGGGTGCGGGGAATTCTCAGGTCTGGGGTTGGGACTGATGGAGCATCGTGCCTCCTGGGCCCCACACTCAGTGTTCCTCCAGCCTGGTCTCAGGCGAGAACTGGTGGTGCCCCTTTTAGGAGGAGGTGAGACCATGGAGGGGACCTCAAGGACCCGGTGGGGGAAGGTATGGAAGGGGCACAGCCAGGCTGGCCTGTGGGTGGGGGAGGCCCCGACCTGCACCCACCTACTGACAGTACCGGGCCACACAAGGACCCCGGTGGGGAGGGAAGGGAGTGTCCAGCCAGGTGAGCCTGTGGGTGGGTGGGGCTTCACCCCACCTTGCACACACCTCCAGATAGCATCTGGGCGCACTTGCAGAGACAGTTGTCATTGTCGGCGTCGCGGGTGCTGAAGTTGGTGCCTTGCAGGACCAGGCTGCTCTGGCGCCCTGCTGAGCCGCTGTATCCACTCAGAGAAAGCCTGGAGGCCACCCGGAGGTGGTGACAGGAGAGGGGCCCAGAGTCAGGCTGGGGCTGGTGGAGGAAAGGCCTCCCCAGGAGGCTGTGTCCCAGGCTGGGGCTCCCCTCTGGTGGTGCTGGGAGGGGGCCCCCAGCCTGGGGTGCTTAGGCTGTCTCTCCTCCTGGATTGCCCTCTGTGCCTGCCACCTCCCAGGAACGGAGGACCCACTGAGTGCCAGGCCTCTCTTCTCACTGAACTTGAGTCACAGACAGGAGTGAGAAGGTCGTGATAATACCAACGCCGAGGACATTGGCTAACATTTTTTTAAACACCTACTGTGTGCCAGGCATTGTTCAAAGCGCTTCACATGGGGGTTAACTCATTCTCATTTAATCCTCACAACACCCTCTTATTCCCATTTTACAGATGAGGAAACAGAGATCCCAAGGGCCACAGGAGCCTGCCCAGGTCTCAGAGCAAATGCAGGGGAGAGCCGATCCCAGCCCCGTGTGGCCTGACTTGGGAGCTGTTGCATTTTCCTCCCCAGCTGACTGTTCTGCACCCCCAGCCCCGGCACACATACTCACATCCACCCACCTCCTCCAGGAAGCCTTCCCTGACCACACCAGCCCTCATGGATGTGCTCCGGGGCGCCCCCAGCCCTGTGACTTCTACATCTGCTGCCATCTGGGGAGGGTTTATATTTTTCTGCCAGTCTGTGAGGACTTGGCGGGCACGTCCAAGCCTGTGGGGTGACTATGACCACGAACTCTTGGGGTGGGACACCTGGATTCAAATCCCAGCTCTGCCACTTGCCAGCTGCACAGCCTTGGGTAGATGGCTTCGCCTCTGAGCTTCAGTGCCTTCATCTGTTAAAATGGTGAGGATAGTCACACTGACAGTGATGACCTTGTTGGGCTGCTGTGATGGGCTGACCTCAGTGTGCGATGAGTCAGCACAGGGCAGGCCCGTGGTAAACGCTCAGTGCATTTAGTGCTGGTTGTTATTCATCCTCCCTATGTCCCAGCCCCAGGCTTCCACTGAGCCAGGCTGGGGAGTGTCGGGTGCCTGTGGCAGGGGAGGGCAGCCCTGGCAGCTGAGGCGGGGAGCCGGTTTAGGAGCAATTAAGAAGGTCCTACGGGTGGAGGCAAGTGGACAGCAGATGCAGCCGGGGCAGCTCAGGGAGGCTCTGGTTCCCCAGGGCAGGGCCTGGGAGACGCCCCTAGTGGGATCCAGAAGGTGGGGCCTGTGCATGTGGCCTGGCTCAGTCCCTGTGCCTCACACCCATGGGCTCTGCCTGTCTGTGGTGAGGCAGGGGCCTGGCCCAGGGCCCAGAGGGCTGTGGCCAGCTGTGGAGCCCTAACTGTGCCCTTAAACATGCCACTGGGCTCGCATGACTGGTGTTGCAAACCCCCCTGCCAAGAGGCCCGCCGGGCCAGGGGCTCCCTGGGGTGGGGACAGGCAGCTGACCCCCCTGCTCATATGGCCCCGACTTCTTCCTGTGGCCACTGAGGGTCCCTGGAGGTCTCAGTGATGTGAGTTCAAGGCCAGGCTCAGGGCTCAGGCTGAGGTTTGGGGTCACACTCAGTCTGGGGCTGCGTGGAACCAGGGCTGGACAGAGCTCATCAGTCTCACGAGGTCACTCCAGCAGCGCTGGCCCCTCTGCTGTCCCCAGGCCCTCAGCGCAGGCTCTGCATCTCTTCCCCTCCCCTCTGGGAACCAGAAAGGGGATCTGAAACCTCTGAGGGACCCTCAAGTCACGGACCAGGAAACTCCACTTGATCACTGTTCAGATGCACTTCAAACATGCTCACAGCTCAGGCCCAGGGACCCAAACACACAAGTCTCTGGGGAGTCCCCAAGTTAGACACACCAGGTGTGCTTTCCACACGTCCACAGGGCTGTGCATGGGGCTGTGTGTCTGTAGTTGGGAGCATCTGAACATGGTTCTGCATGCCTGTATGTGCCTGTGTGTGTTTGTTTTGAATTTGTGCAGGTCTGAGTGTGTGCTCTGGAATCTGCTCCGTGCCTGGGATTGTGTTTGTTGATTGTCAAGAGCTTCTGCGAGGCACGTCTGCACACGTGTCTGGGTGTGTGTGTGGCTAGGCACTGGTGTGAGTCTGTGTGCTCTGTAGGCCCTGTGTGCACCCCTGGGGTGTGGGGAGCCCTCCATACCTGTACTTGTGCCTGTGTGTGCATCTCTGTGTGCGTCTCGCACTTGGAATCGGGTCGGGGGGTGCAGGCGCCTCTGGGAGGCACGCGCCCAGTGTCCCTATGTGCCTGTGCCTTGTCTGTGAACCCCACCCCTTGCCGTGGGCCGCTTCCTCTGCATGCTTATGCATGCACTCCTGCCGGGCCCCAGAAGGCCCCATTATTGGGTCTGACAAACAAGGGTGCCCCTCCCATCCCTGTGCCCTTGCCCCAGCTGCTGACTGCCCATGTGTCGCTGCCTCTGGGCTTCCCCATGGGGGTCCTCCCCCCTCACCAGCTGCTGACTCTGCAGTGGGGGCACAGGGGCCAGCGTCTGTTCTCTCACTCTCCCCTTGGCCCTTCTCTGGCAGTTTCCAGTCCCCCTGTACTTTCCAGGCTCTCCCCCTTCAGTCTCCCAAGCTTTTCCTGATTGAGCAGATACTCTTCTTCATGATCCCAGCAGCCCTTGAAAGAGTCTCGCTCAGGTTGGGGTATCTGCGGCCAGCTGGAGGTCAGCTCTCTTTCTGCCTTTTTTCAGAACATCCCCACTGCCTGGGATGCCCTTCCTATCCTCTCTTTTTCTGGAGAATGCCCACCCTCTATAGGCATCACCTCCTCCAGGCAGGAAGCCCTCCCTGATTGCACAAGCATCTCTGTGCCCCTGTGCTTTCCCCTTGGGCAGCTCCTGTCTCCCCGGGAGTATGGGATTGCCTGTGGGCCCGTTGCCCTGAGACACACAGGACACACTGGACTGTGAACAACTTGGAGGGGTGGGGCCCAGGTCTGGCTCTTCCTTAAATGACCAGTGCTAGCCCGTGGCTGGTACAAGGCAAGTATTTGATATACTGTTATTATTTGGGGCTCTGCAGAGGGTCAAGTAGATGTGGGCCCTTCAAGGCCTGGGCATCGCAGACTGGAACCAGGGTAGGGAGCGCTCCATGGCTCAGATAAAAAGCCAGAGGCGGCGCATCAGATTCACATACGAGATCGTGGCAAGGAGCACCAAATTTAACATATTTAACATACATGTATGTGTTTTTCTAGATAGACATAAATAACAGAGATGTACACAGAGGCAGAAATACTATATTTCTGTCTGTGAATATATTATTGGTATATCTCCAACATTTCCTTAACAGTTACCATATGCTGGTGTCTTTCCACAGATTATCTCAGCTATGAAATAGATACTGTACTTTACAGATGAGGAAACTAAGGCACAGAAAGGTTAAGTGACTTGTCTGTGGTCAGGGGGCCAGTGAGGGATCCAGTCGGGATTCGTACCCGGGCAGCCTGGCTCCAGGGCTGTGTTCTTGAGTGCAATGAGATACTTCTCTGGATAGTTCTTCCCCGAGAAAAACGGCAGATCCTGGACTTAGAGCCACAGAAGCTGCTGCCCAAGAACCGGGTCAGGTGGATGAGGCTGAAGTGCTACATGTGTGGGAAAGATGTACGAGGCTCCCCCAGCTTCCTGCTCTGCACGGACCACGTACCGGGCACCGGGGATGGGAAGTGAAGCGAACTCACACAAGCAGGCCAGCCAAGTGGGTGAAGCGCTGCTCAGAGACAGCAATTACAACAGTATTTGCGAAGCATTTACTAAGGGCCATTTACTAAGTGCCCTGTGTACAGCATCTCAGTCAAGCCTCTGACACTTTGAATAAGGGAGGGACACGCAGGGCACCCATCCTTACAGATGTGAAGGTGGAGGGACTTGCTCAGGTCACTCAGGGGGAGAGGGATGGAGTCAGGACTTAGGCCTTGGCTTTGGTGGTCAGTGGCTTAAGTAGAGGTCAGCAGGGTGTCGTGGCTACTCACTGGTCAGCTTGAGGAGTGGGAAGCATCCAGCTCAGCCCAGACCCTGGAGATGTTTCATTCAACTCTGAACCTTGCAGTTTAAGGAGGAATATTATCAGATTGAGGTGAGTCCCATAAAGAGGGATGTCAGAACCACCTAGCTGGAGGCACCAGGGGCATTGACCAGAAGAGAGTGGGGTGGAGACCCACCACGGAAAAGCCCCCAGAAGTGGACTTAGGCATAAAGCACAGGGGGATAGACAGTCATCAGAGATTCCTCAGGAGAACGTGACCTCCCCATCAGTGGAGGCATTCCAGCATGGCTGGATGATGACTGATTCTAGCATCATATGAAGAACAAGACGACACGTGAGGTCCTGTGAGTGTGAGCCTGTGAATTCAATTCTGTCCTGGTTCAGAGACAGCCAGGATCCAGGCTTATCTTCAAGATCCTCGAGTTTCTCAGAGAGGCAACATCACGTAGTGGAAACACTGTGAGTTCTGGCAGCAGGAGACCCGAGCTCTCTGCCTCAGTTTCCACATCACTAGAGCAGGTACAGCAATGCTCACCTTGGAGTGTTGTGGGGAGGATTAAATGGAGAAATGTGCCTGGGACACAGTAGGTGTTTGATAAATGCTCATTCCTTTTCCTAAACAGAGCCAAGAGCGAGGCTGAGGGGGTTGGGGAGACCTTGATGATTTACAGTATATTTGTATTTAAGCCCATCCTGCAGTTAGGAAGCAGAGGCACAGAAAAGCCAGAACCTTGACTTGCCCAGGTCCACAAAGCGAGCTGGAGCAGAGCCAGAAGGAGCCCAGGTCCCCCGATTCCCAGCCCAGGCTCTTTCCACTTCACCTCACAGCAGAGGACAGGCTGGGAAAGTCACCTCCCCCCTTGTGGGCTTCTGTAAAATGACTGACTTGGGGTAGCTGACCTTGGAATGCCCCTTCCTGCTCCTGGGATGGCCGCATCATTGACATTCTCTCCACCCCACCCAGTGGCTGGGATGTGTTGAGTGCTAACCAGCCGCCTCCAGATCCAGTGACGTGCGCCCAAATGGGGGACAGATGGTAGAAACAGGAGACGCCCAGGGACTGACCCTTGGTGCAGACTCTGTAGCCACTAGCCTGGGGACCTCAGCCCACCCGCCAGCCTTGGCCCCGAGCCCACCTGTACAGCTGCCCCTCACTGCCCAGCTGGAAGTGGTCATACTGGGCGTAGGCCTCGTTGCCTTCCCAGTCTTGCAGCTCCACGCGCAGAGAGTAGGCTGCCCTGCTGGTGAGCTGGTGCACCACTTCATTTCCCAGCCAGTGCTCCCCAGCCGGGTCACCGAAGCCCTGTGGGGAAGGAAGGATGAGGGTGGGCTGCATCTCGAGGAGGAAGACTACACCCCTGGCTGAGGAGCTGGGCTGGGCCAGGCTCCACGGCCACTTAGCCAAAACCACTCTGCCTAATGATCAAGTTCATAAAGTACAGTGTGGGGAGGCCTAGGGGTGGGAGCTCCCCACCTCCTAGAGCAAAAAGACTACAACTTTTCTAGATGTAAAATCCTGTTAAAAATAATTGAAATCACATTTCTATGAAGTTCAAGAACAGGCAACACTCATCTGTGGTGACAGAAGTCAGAACGGTGACTACCTTTGGGGGAGTATTGACTTGGAGGGGGCAGAAGGAGAACTTCTGGGAATGCTGGAAGTGTGTGTTGTATATCGAGCTTTGAATGGTGGTCACATGGGTAAGTACATAAATAAAAATTCACTGAGTCTTACGTTTAAGTTTTGTGCACTTCACGGCATGTATGTTAAACCTCAATAAAAACTGAAGATTTTAATCAGCTGCATAAACTGTAGAGCAAACTTCGTTCAGTGACATGACAGGCACTGCAAAATTTCAGCAACATAGAAATGGGAAGCTAGGAGCATTTGTTATCACGAGTGTCCCAGGGAGACAAGAAACCAATGCCCGCGGCCAGAACAATAGTTCAGCACCAAGGACAGGGGCACACGTAAGCCCCACTCCCCACTTTAGTCGTGCTATTTGCCTGATTAGCCTAATGGTTAATACCCAGGACTCTTTTTGCATATTTCTGCCTCTGAGCACTCTATTTCTTTCTGCCACTTTAATGATGGTTTAAAACCCAATTGGTTTAAGAACACTCATAGCTTAACTTGGTATTTATTTTTAAGTATTTATCAAATGAACAGCAAGCAGACACAATAATATTGTTGTATTTCTGTGTATCTTTCTCTATTGCTTTTGCTTTTGAAGACTTTAAGAGCTTTAAGTCAGCTTGCCAAAAATTCTTTATTCAAAATTTAATTAAGAAAATTGGAAGATCATCGGGCACTATTTCTCATCTTGTAAAATGCATGGGCTCTTTAAACCAGCAATTCTGTGTTAAAGAATCTGTCTTGCAGGTGTGGTCACATATATGTGCAAAGGCAAGGACATTCATGTAGGCAATGCAGCCAGGAGTGGGTGGGGGAGATTACATTTTTTTTTTTTGGTGAGGAAGATTGGCCCTGAGCTAACATCTGTTGCCAATCTTACTCTTTTTTGCTTGAGGAAGACTGTCACTGAGCTAACATCTGTGCCAATCTTTCTCTATTTTCTATGTGGGACAACACCACAGCATGGCGTGACAAGTAGTATGTAGGTCTGCACCCAGAATCCAAACCCTCGAACCCCAGGCTGCTGAAGTGAAACACACAAACTCAACCACTACACCACCGGGCCAGCCCCGAGATTACTTTTTTCTGTTTCTGCTTTTTTTACAAAAAGTAAAGAATACTTTTTGTATTCTTTAAAAATTTTTAGCAATGTACATGCATCATCTTTCCAAAAATTAAGACAAAAATGAAGCTAAATTTTCATTCTTAGGCTATATATCAGAACTTGCAAAAAGAAGATTCCATTTCCGATGATGGGGTCCCTAACAGTGAATGTGCACTGGGCAAGTCTATTTGAAGGTGGTTGGTTTTAGGTGGGCTGATTTTGTCTGGGAAGGGTTGAGGGCAAACCAGTCCCCTGCCTACCACCCCACTCTGGCCCCAGGCTTTGGGGTTGCAAAGCCCCTCCCCAAGGCAGCGTTACCTGTTTGTAATCCTTCCAGTTCCGCTGGAAATTCACGCTGCCATTCTCGCGGCGCTGGATGAGGGTCCACCCGCCTCCATTAGCCTCCATGTCACAGAACACCTGGAGAGAATTGGGCGAGGGGAGTTGGAAGCCCTTGGAGGTCAGGTCTGGGCTTGCCCAAGTGTAGATTTGACTGACAGAACCTCACAGAGCAATGGGTGAACCTGGTGGCCAGGGGCCTCAGAAAGATCCAAGTTCAAATTCCCCACCCACTGTCATCATTTTTCTAAAGTGGCGGGCAAGCGATGCCCTCTCAGAGTCTTCCTTTCCTCATTTGCCAAAGGAGGATCTTAATACCTTAATCTCGTTGTGCCTCAGTTTCTCATCTGCAAACTGGAGTTGCTGTGAGCATTAAATGAGATGAGTCATCTAGAGAACAGAGGCTGGCACATTCTAGGAACTAAATAAATGGAGGCTTTTCATTCGCTCTTATTGCAAGGCTGCCGTGGGGGTTAAATGCCGAGAGGTGTAAAGCACTTGGCACACAGTGTAGATTCAGGAGACGCTCTTACATTCAGTGGACAAATGTTTTCTGAGCACCTACTATGTGCCAGTCTCCATTCAAAGCACTGAGGATGCCAACATGGATAAGACAAAAAGAGGTCTGTCTCTCAAAGAGCTTCCACGCATCACAATCATATCTTTCAGTCTCAGCTTTGCCACATACTGTTTCTCCAGCCAGTTCAGTACATGCTCAATGGCCAACGAGGACAAACTTGGTGGCCGGCCACGGACTAGATGAATCTGGGATAAATCAACCCTTGGGGCTGGCTTGGCCTGGAGGAGGCTATGATACAGAAGGCAGACTATAGATTATGAGAAGCTATTGGGGCAGCTACAAGGAAAACTCCCAAGAAGGAGTCACTGGGCAACCAGGCTCCCCAGAGGAGGTGGCCCGGGAACAGGGACCTGGATGACGATATGTCTGCCAGGTAGAGATGAGTGGGAATGGCATTTCCAAAGGAGGCAGTAGCAGGAGTAGAGGCTCTGAGATGGTAAAGATGCTCAGGGAGAGAAGACATTGCTATCTGTGTGGGAGTTACAGAGGGGACAGGAAAGGAAACTGAGGCCCAGAGAGGAGAAGAGACTTGTGCAAGGCAAGTGAGTCAGAGGTAAAGCTGAGCTCTGAGCCCAGCTTTCTTGCCTCCCAGGCCAGCTCCTCCCTCTCCATCAGTGTTCCCAAATTCCAGCCGTTCGCACTTTCCCGAATTCCAACATAGCTGAATTACTTAATATCAAATAGAATATTTACCAAAAAAATGGTGTCCTTTTCTTTTTTTTACTTAAATACTCAGATTAAATATATTTTAAAAGGAAATCTTATCCGTATCATAAAGGGAAAACTAGTAACACTTGCCTTTATCCAGATAATTGTAAAAATGAATACAATGAAAACAAAATGCTACAAAATTCCAGCTAGAAATTGAGGGCCTGATCTCTATTTTTTAAAAGGGAGTTAAGCAGGCGTGTGCAAAGTGTTAAAGAAACTCTGGAAACAAATGGAGCCATTCTCCTCGATATATTCAGAAGGGGGGAAAGGGAACCATGAAGTGGGAAGACTGGCTACCTGTTCCCCATACTCTTCCATTTCTGGGCCTGGCCCCCAACCCGCCCTCCTGACACCCCCACTTACCCTCGGCTTCCCTCCCCATCAGAAAACTGCACCTCAAAGCTCGGAGCAGCCTTAGGAGCCGCTCAGTGGAGACAGTGGGCCCCCAGCAGGCTCGTCCCTAATTTCCCGTGTGGGGCAGAGCCCTCACGCCCGCCTTCAACTGGACTATAAGTAAACTAGAAATAAACTTCTTTGTGTTAAGCCCCTGGAATTTCAGGGTTTCTTTGTTACAGCGGCTAGCACTACGTGAACCAACATAGAACTATTTCCTGCTATTCCAACCAAAAGTGCCTGTGGAGAAGATGCAGAAGGATGCACTTCCAGCTCTGGGAACTTCTGCTTTAACCCCATGGTCTGACTGAGTGGGGGCTCCAGAAGGGCCACCCCACCTTCTCTGGTATCTCAGATGTTGGACAAGGCCTGCGCTGATGGGGGGCCTGTGTGGGAGGCCCATGGCTCAGCCCCCAGGGAGCCCCCTAACCTTCCTGGGCTCCGTCACATTGGCCACGTGGATGGTGTAGACGCCACTGGCATTGGCCCCGAAGCGCTGGATCTCTGCACAGTCCTGGAACACCTGCTCGGCTGCCCTCAGGGAGGCTGCAGTGGGACAAAGCACAAGCAACTGGAGGTGAGCTAAGGAGAGAGGCAAGGGGCTAGGTGGGCACTCCTGCTTGCTGTGTGCTAGGTGCTGGGGACAGGGAGGTGAATCAGACCTGGGAAGGCTTCCTAGAGGAGGTGATGGTGAGCTAAGACCTGGATAAGGAGGAGTCACCCAGGCAGAGAGAATGGCATATGCAAAGTCTCCAAGGTGGGAACAGTCCTGGTGTGTGCATGGAACAGAGTGCGGTGAGGGGAACTGACTGAGGCCAGGGAGGGGGAATGGCTCACAGCATGAGGCTGGAGCTGAGGCCAGAGAGCTCCAGCTGTCTGATGAACCTGGGAGGAGTAGGGAGAGGCTGGGACACAGAAGGTGAGCGAGGAAGGAGGCCGGGATCTCAGCAGGGGCCAGGTCAGCCTTGAATGCCAGGCTGAGGAGCCCTGACTGTGCGGAGGAAGAGCATACTGGTCAGAGTGTGGAACAGAGACTGGAGGGGATGAGACTCCAGGCAGAGAGGCCAGAGATGAGGCTGCTAGAGTCTTCTGTGGGAGGGTAACGGGCCAGAACTCCAGTGAGGTACTTCCTCTTTTCATAGACCAGGAAACTGAGGCCCAAGGGAGTAACTCGCTCACGGGCGCCCAGCTTGGGTAGAGCCTGCCCCCTCTCCAGGTCTTACGGGCATTTTGTCTTTGGGGCTCCCTTGGGTGGGAGGCTCAGATCCCCTCCACCTGGATATCCTGGCAGTCTTGGAGGTGGGCCCGCTCATTACACCCTCCCTAGGAGCGGGCCATTGGGCTTAAAGGCCCATGGCTCTCCCTGCTGGAGAACATTAATTTAATGACTGCATCCTACTGGGGCCCTGGGAGCCTCCAGGCCTGGCCTGAAGAATGGGCCTGTTGATGGATAAACTACAGGGGTCTCACATCCCCTCTCTGGCTGCTTTAGTGGGATCCAAATAGAGGTTTGGGCTGTGATTCCAACAGAATCCAATCTCTGGGTAGGTGGGTATCCAAGGAGAGGGCTAAAGTTCCAGATGGATAGGTATCTTCACCAATGAGGAGCCAGAAGGCTACCAAGGGGCAGGACTTCCTATTTTGGCCTCACTCTTGAATCCGAAGGGAGTCCTGGAGCTGGGGCACCTGCTCCAAGGAGGCTGGCCTTCCCACATCTCAAATGCAGTGATTACATCCCTGAATCCATCCCAGCCTGTGCACAAACGTTCCCCCGCAGGGTGTCTACCGCCTCACCTGTCAGCCCCTGGTCTGTGGGGACCTGGAGCCCAGTCGAGCCAGGAGAAGGTGCTGGTCTACAGGGAGCAGGGTCAGGCCCAACTTTAACCTGCCAGGTGAGGGTGGAGCTGGGAGTTGCCCTCAGATTCCAGCCACCCTTCCAAGGCTCTGTCCACTCCTTTTTGCCTTAGTCAACAACATAGCGATAACAACAACAATAACAGTAAAGGTGAAATACCCACCCTGCACTGTAGTGTTTCTTAGTCAGGAACTGCCAGGGGCAGTTTGGGGCCAGGAAAAATATTTTCAGGGAGCATAAGAGTAAGGATGGATGGGTCCTGATATGCATCATAGTTTGGCCCCAGCCTGGGCCCCCTCTGGACCTCTGGGCTGGCAATTTGTACCAGCTCTGCCCCCTTTTGGCCTCAGGCACTGCGCTCAGCTCCTTCACGTGCATGAGCTCATCTGATCCTCTGTGCAAGAACTCTGTGAGACGGGTTCTACTATTATTCCCATTTTGTAGGTGAGGAAAATTGAGGCTCTGAGGCATTAAATGACTATGCAAAGTCCCAGAATTAGTAAGTGAAGGGGCCGGAGCGTGAACTCTGGTCCATCTGACTGCAAAGCCAGTGTCCTTCCTACCACACACCTCCTTGGGTCTCCAGCACTGAGCCTCCGTAAGGCTGGCAACCGGACCACCTTAATGGATTCTGCTCCTGATACTATGCACGGGTTAGGTCTTCTCTCCCTGTGTCCCTGTCCTTCTAACCTTCTGAACCTAAGTTCTCCATCCTTTGCCAGCCTCCACCTGCCTGGGACAAAGCTATGCAGAGACAGGTGCAGGCTTCCTGCTGGGCTTCACAGACGCCTGGGTCCTGCGCTTGTCTCCATCCAGTCCTCTGATCTATGCTTGGTGACTAATCCTCTTTCAGTTCCTCCATCTAGACTAGGGGAGAAACAACACCCGAGTGCCTTTCCCTGGTGACGGTGGGGCAGGAGGACAGGGTGTTCTGGCAAAGGGAGCCCAAGGCGAGGTGCCTGGCACAACCTCCCACCCAGACTGGTGAGCAGACGTTTGCCCACAGCTGGGACTGGGTGAGCAGTGAGCCTGCGGGGCGAGGCATCGGGCCCGGGCCCCACACCGTGGGCTGAGCAATAAGAACCCCACGTGTGGTGCTGATTTAGGCAGCCTCACCACCAGGGCTCTGCACGAGCTGCTGACGGGTCTGGGTCACTCACGCCTCACGGTTTGGGAGGTATCCAGCTCTCCTACCTCAGGCCTCAAACCTCCACCCAGCAGGGCCTGCCCAGCTTAGATGGAGGAGCCGTGGCGCCATCCTGTGTCCCCAGATCACTGCCAGCCACATGGCCTGGGAGCCATCGCTGTTGCTTGAGCCCTTGTGCCTTCCAGCTCCTCCCACGGCCATCTGGCAGCAGTAGGAACGCTTTCCTCCGTCTTTCTCACCAAGCCGCTCTCCACTCCCGGGTTCCAATCGAGCGTCCCAAGACTCAGTCCCACCCTGTTCGACAACCTCCTGCGGCTCTCCACTGCCCGCAGGTTAAAGCCCCTCTCCTCAGTTCAGCTTTTTAGGCCTTCCGTGGTCAGCAAACTTCAGGAACACTGTCAGCAGAGCAGCTGGCACATAGTAGGCACTCAGCAAATATGCATTTCCTCCTCCTTCCCTCAGAGACCCACCGCCAGGGGATGGGGCCCTTCTGCAAGAGACCATGGGGGCCACGACTGTGCTGTTCACGACCATATTCCCAGCACCTGCTCTGGGGCTTGCACACAGTGGGTGCTCAGTAAGTGTTTGTTGACTGAGTGATTGAGGCTGGATCCTGGAATGCCTTGGCCACCCCAAGTGGGTCCCATTAGAAGGAGCCAGTGGGGGCCGGGGTGTGGGCTGGCGTCATTCTCCCTTCTGGAAGGAAGCCAGGGCCAGGGACGCCTCTTCACTTCTGTTCGGCCCTCTCAGGCTTAAGGGGCAGGGGCCTTAGGGTGGGAGAAGTCCTCAGGAAGCATCAAGTCCAACCTCCCCATTCTAAAGGTAGGGAAACTGAGGCCTGGGAAGGGTGGGGTAAGCCCAAGCAAGTGAGGATGAATGGTGGATCCTGGAACCCAAACCCGTCAGTCTGGGCTAGTGGTGTCCTTGTTATCATCATTACCTCCATTAAACAGATGGGGAAACTGAGGCCAAGAGAGGGACAGGGGCATGTCCAAGGTCATACACGGAGTCAGCCAGTAGAGCCCAGATTGGCTCCTCTTAGGACTGTTGTCGTCACCATTGTTATTATTGTTTGTTGTTATTTCGATTTCACAGTTGGTGGGAGAGGGGTGGGGATTTTCCCGCGGTGGCTTCCAGGCCCCTGAGTGACCCGGGACGGGAAGCAGGGTCTCCCTCTGCTGTCCTGCCCTCCTCCCGCACCCGGCGCACCCGCTGGCTCACCCGGGCCCTGGGCCACGACGCGCACCAGGCGCTGCACCGACTCCAGCAGCTGGCGTTGCTGGCGCTGCAGGAGACTGGAGTTGCTGCTGGCGGCGCGCAGGCTGCGCTCGAGGCCGGCGAGGGCGCCGCTCTGGCGGCCCAGCAGGCGCCGCAGCCGCTCCTTCTCGCCGCGGAGGCTGGCCAGCTCCGCCTGCTGCTGCGTCTCCAGGGCCTGCACCCGCGTCTCCAGGGCGCTGCGGGCGGGGGCGCAGAGGTAAGCCCGCCGTCCCCCCACCAGGCAGTCACACGCGCGCGCTTCCCGTGCGTCCCGGGGTGACTTCGCGGTACAGACCGACCCTGAGGCTCAGAGAGGTAGAGCGTCCTGCCCGGGTTACACAGCCTGGAGGTCCGAGCCCACCCACGGCACAGAGTGAGAATGGTAGGAAAGAGAGACGCGGCCCTGGAGTAAGACGGATTTGGGTCCGGTAGAGGAAAAAGGCGGAGGTGGGAGGGACACGCCAGCAATGAGGTAGCCATTGCTAAATCCCAAATACGCTTGCCCTTTGCCCTAGCAGTCCACTCTCAGGAGATGACCTCCAGGGAGCTGGGCTAGAAGGCCCGTTGTGGGATTGTTTGTAACAGGGAAAAACGAAACAGCCTAAATGGCCAACAGCCAGGACTGGCTGAGTGTGCTCTGTTCTGGCGTCCCTGGAAATGCTCTGGAACCGCGAAGAGGAGAGAGGCAGAGGGCGTTTGCCCAGAATCGGAAAGATGCCCAGGACGTGGAGTGAACACCTGGCACTCAACTGCTTCTAGTCGAACCCCACCTGTGGGATGATAAAAAAGAGACAAAGAAGAAAGATTTTCATGTAAACGTAGAGGGATACGGGTGAACTTCTGGGAAAAGGTTTGGAAAGACATGGAAGGACACAGTGGTGCCTGTGCTTGTAGAGAAAGCGAAAGAAAATCCACTAAATTGGCTGCTTCCACAGAGCAGGGTGGAGGGATGATGAAGGAGAGAGAGGAGGAGGGGGAGGGGGCCGGCTTTCCCCTTCATTTTATACGGGTCTCTACTGTCTGATGCTATAATAGGTAGGAGGCATTTTTGTAATACGTTAAAAAAAAAAAAAGAAGAGTTTTAAAAGAGAAAGAAGCTTTTGACGCAGCTCTTCCACTTTTGGCATTTTACCCCACAGATTTGCTCACATGTGAGTGCAATGAACTGTGGGAAGGGTATTCATCGCCTCACTGGTTGGAGTAGCCACAGACTGGAAGCATCCTTAATGCCCTTTCACTGGGGACTGGGGAGATAAATGCCGGGACAGCCGTACAGAGGAGCGTGCTGCAGGTGGAGGAGAGAATGAGCAAGTGTGTCAGGCAGATATTAGAACCATTTCCAGGACAACTGAAAAAAAAACAAAACACAAGGTGCAGAAGAGTGGTATGCTACATTTGGGTTTAGAAAGGCCAAAAAAAGGGACAATCCATATGTATGTATTTACATATTCGTAAGAAACCCCGGACTATCAGCTTATAAATGGCAGTTCCACAAGGACAGGGATTTCTGTCATTCGTTCACTTCTGTAACCCCAGCGTCTATAATAGTGCCTGACACATGGTAAGAGCTCAAAACATAATCGTGGATTGCATGCACGGAAGGACACACAAGAACTAGGAACAGGGTCACCCGTGCTGGGGGGGGGGGGGGTGGGTGGCGGAGGGACAGGGGAGGAGGGAGACGCTTTCCTACGCGTGAGCTTATGCTGACTATTCTCCAGACAAGAAAATGAGTCCAGCCAGGGCAGCAGGAACTTCCCTCGGACCCCACATTATGCCACAGGAAGAGAGAGAATTTGGGCACACTCGGGTTCTAGAATTTTGGCTGTCTCCATGGGCCAAAAGCTTACTGGTGACACCTTCCATCTTCACTGATTTCTAGGCACTTGGTGCCAGTTCAGAGTGATGGAAAGTGTTCCAGCCCTTGCCCTCCCTCACCTTGGGGTGAGGGAATCAGAATAAGAAGGTGGACACGCCATTATTAACTGCACCCAGATCCGAGGGGGCTGGGCGAGCCTTACGGCCTTATCCTGACCCGACACGTGAACAGCAATCGCACCTCGCCCCGTGCACAGGCCCGTGGCTGCTTCCGTTGTGGGTTTGGCCTTCTCCAGCACCCTGATCTTGGCAGATTTTTCTCTACTCAGCTGGAAACCGAGATGAAATCAGCCTCAGATGTCTGTTTGTTTGCCTTATCTGTACCCCATGACTCTTTTTCCCTTTGTAATTTCAAGGGTGTTCCCTTGTGCATATTTGCTTATAGAGGCAGAGAGTCTGCTGGTGCAGACCAGAAACTGATAACTGCGGTTGCTTCTGGGAAGACAAATTGTCGGATGAGGTCAGATTTGCTGATTTACAAATAAGGGCAGCAAATTAAAATTTACAGGGTGAATTGTATGGTATGTAAATTATAGCTTGATAAAGCTGTTAAAACTTATAAAATAAATAAATAAAGGAAGAAAGAAAAGAAAGAGAAGGACAGAAAGAAAGAATGGAGAAAGAATCAGGGTGTCCTGAGCCCCAGGAAAATGCCTGTCCCTTGTCACCGCCCCGTGGAGGGTAGCCAGGCCCTGTGCCTGCCCAGCCCCCAGCCCCAGCCTCAGCCCAGGCCCAGTGGCCGCTTCACTCCTAGCTTCGGTCTGTCTCCTACCCTGGCTTCAGTCCCTACCCCAGCTCTGAGCCAGTCGCAGCTCCTGCTCCAGCCCTGGCCCCCCCAGATCCTCGCTCACTCGCTCCAGCCCTAGCTTGGCCTGTAGCTCTGGCCCCAGGCCCTGTCCCGGGCACTAGCCCAAGTCCAGCTTCCAACCTTGGCCTGGCCGCAGCCCAGCCCTGGCTCTGGTGCTCACTCTGGGTCCCAGACCCACTGAGGTCCCAGCCCAGCTCCCATCCCAGCCCAGTGCCAGAGTAGCAGTGCCCACCTGTTTTGGCCCTGCAGCCGGTGGAGCTCGTGGCCCTGCAGCAGCAGCTGCTTCTCCAGCTTGTTGGTGGACAGTGAGGTCTCCAGCAGCTGGATCTCCATTCGTGATGTCTGGTTCAGGACCTGCCCGGAGAACAGGAGGGGGTGGGGGGTATGTAAGCCTTGCAGGAGTCCTGCCCGGTGGCTGCCCACCTGCCTGTGGGCCCTGCCGTTTCAGAAACTTGCCGACCTACTTCCACCCTCCCAGTAGGTAGTGCCTGTGGTCCTTCATTCATTCACTCACTTACAGGCCCTCACTGAGTTTGTAATCTGCTTTCTAAATTTGCCTTTCCCCATCATTGCACGGTGGTGGTTCCATTCTTCTTTCTGCTCAGACCCCAGGAGGAGTCATCCTTGACCCCACATCCAATCCATCAGCAAGTCCCATCAGCTCTGCCTTCCAGATGGGGACCTAACCACTGCCCTCCCCCTATATGGCCTACCCTCTGGTCCTGGCCTCCAACATCTCCCACCCTGTGTCCTGTGCCAGCCTCCTCACAGGGGTCCCTGTTCCTGCCCTTGTCCCCTACAGGGCAGAAGATAGCCTTTTAAAAGAAGCCTGAGGCAGCCTCTTAAAATGTGGCCTCTCTGCTCAAAATCTTCCTGTGGCTCCCACCTCCCCCAGTGGACAAGCCCCAGTCCTTGCCATGGCCTCCAAGGCCCTGTGAAGCCATCTGCCCCATCGCCTCTCTGACCTCTTGCCCACCACTCTCCCCCTGGTCACTCCAGCCACACTGGCCTCCTTGATGTTCCTGGAGCTTGCCAGCACCATCCCGCCCCTGGGCCTTTGCACATGCTGTTCTTCCTGTCTGGAAGGTTCTCCCAGTAAGCCTGGCTCCAATCCTACTTCTCAGTGGTGCCTTCCCAACCTTGCTGTCTAAACTCACATCTCATCCCACCCACCACTCCCAGCACACACTCCCCATAGCTCTTGTCCACGCTATTTTCTCCTGAGCACTATCACCATCTCACATCTATAAGTTATTCATCCTGTTCGTTTTCCTGGTGCTCGTTAGGAAGGAAGCTCCGTAGGGGAGGGAGGCGTGTCTGTTTTGTTTACTGCCGTAAACTGGACCTGGGCACCTCCAACCGTGCCGGGCACATAGCAGGGGTTCAACAAACTGTGCCCATTTGTTGGTCATCTTTTCATCCATTCACTCCCTCACTGTCCTGTTTATACGCCTGTTCTCGCCCTCCCTCCCTCTACTCCCACTGCCGCCTCTCTCAGCGCTGTGGCGCCCTGGGGTCTAATGACTTGTTTATTACCATCTTACCCTGCAGCTCTGTGGGCCCCCGAAGGAGGGGTGCTGCTACCCCCTCATCCCCGTGCCCAGCACAGACCTGTGCGCTGGAGCCACACAGGCAAAAGATCCAAACCAGGGTCCCCCTCCAGGGCTTGGGGGATGGCAGGGGACGGTTTGTGACAGGGTCATCAGGGAGGGGCCCCAGGGGACTGGAGGTCCAAAGGAGGCCCTGACCTCACCCAGGGACAGAGGTCAAGGTGAGACAACCCAGGCTGTGAGCCAGCCTGGCCGGCCGCAGGCCCCCCCAGTGCCGCCCGCTCACTGTCCGGTACCTGAGCCTCCACGCTGGTCAGCTTGCGGGTCTGGGCGGTGGTCTGGTTGAGGAGGCTGGTGCCCAGCTCCAGCATGGTGGCCGTCTGGTTCTGGACCATGTGCCGCTGGGCCTGCGCCAGCTCCGACCTCAAGCTCATCTGGATGTACCTTTCTAGCTGTGGGGAGACCGTGGGCTGGGGTCAAGGGTAGGGAATGGGGGAAGGCTCCTGTCCCTTCCGTGTGTCCCCATGGAAGGACACAGAGCAACCAGGGGAGGCTTCCCTGCCAGGCCAGGCCACCGTGACCTCTCTCCTGGACTCTTCTAGTAGCTTTCTCCCTGGCCTTTCTGCCTCCGTGCTTGTCCGTTACAAGTCCACCCTCCACTCGGCAGCCAGAGGGATCCTGTTAAACCTAAGTCAAATCGCGTTCCTCCTGAGCTCAGAACCCTCCCCAGGTTCCTATCTTACTCAGAGGAAAAGCCGAGGTCTCCCTATGACTGCAGCTTCCTCCATGACCTGGCCTCCTGCTACCACGCCGATTTCCTCTTCTAGTCCTCTCTCCCTCATTCCACTCCAGATGCACTGGCCTCTATGACATCCCTCCAACATAGCAAGCATGCACCTACCTCAGGGCCTTTGTACATCCTGTGCCCTCTGCCCGGAAGCCCCATCTGCATCGCTCACCCCCTCATATCATTTCAGGTAGCTTCCTACCACTTATCACTCCTCGACTTTATATTACATATTTATCTGTCTGTTGCCTGGTTCACCCTCTGGAATGTCAATTCCACAAAGCCAAGGGCTTGGTCTTGCTCACCACTTTATCTCCATGCTTAGCAAAATGCTTAGCACACAGGGGTGCTCAGTAGACATGTGTTCAATGATTTGATGGAAAAAGAGGATCCGCAAGGGTCAGAGCAGAGCCCCCGGTGTCATGCCGGTTACCCAGCTTCCCAGGGAGCCCAGCCATCAGGGAATGGGAACACATCTTTCCCCATACAAGAATTTTCAGATCCATCGGCCAAGCTGAACTTTCTATTTTCTGGCTCTCTTCATCTGCCAAATGGGGCTGACCCAGCCAGGCACCAAGGGTCCTCCAGCTCGGATGTTCTGGGATCCCATAAGCTAACACTCATTTCTTTGACAGGGTTTCTTTCTTTCCCAGGAGCGGGAGAAGCTGGTCTGGCACGAGACCAGGATCTAGCTGCAAAGGTGAACAGCGCGTTCTCAGGGCTCAGTGCCCACGGGCAGAGTGGGCGCCTTCCTCCACTCGCTCCCCATTCTGCAGGCAGACTGGCCCCTCACCAGCATCCCCACCCCGCGGCCTGGCTCCTTCCCTCACCCTCTTGCTCAGTCTTCCAGGAGGTCTGACAGGGCAGCTCCCAGGGTCCCTGGGAAGACTGGTGCTCCCTAGGGAGAGGTGGTGACCTTGGCTGGGGGTGGGGGGAGGCTCTGGCTGCCCCCTCCTTGGTCTCTTCTCCCCTCTTCCAGCTCAGCGGTCTGCTCCCATCCCTTCCTCCCGCGCATGCTTTTGAAGGAGCACGCTCCTCTGTAATGCAACGTCAAATCCTGAAGGGGGCGCAAGGGGCCGGTGCTGGTATTGACTAGAGCAGTGGTTCTCAAACTGTGGTGCTTGGAGCAGCATCCCTGGGAAACTTGTTAGAAATGCAAATTTCTAGATTCCACCCCAGATCCACTGAATCAGAAATTCTAGGGTGGTACTCAGAGCTCCAGGGGAATCTGATGCTCGCTGAAGTATAAGCACCCGGATATTGAGGTCAGAGGGGACTGAGGACCAGCGAGACAAGCCTATCTGAGCTTCTCAAGCCTTTGTCCCATGGGCCCCCCCTTCCTCCCCACTGTGCCCTGCAACAGAGGAATGTGTCCCAACAGCTCCCATCTAAAAATTCAAGAAAAAATATACCCTTGACCCCACAGTGCCCTCCAGCTGCCTCCAATTTCTCTGCTCCCCTCAAAGACAAAAGTTCTTGGACAAGTTGTGTCTGTTTTCTCACCTCCATCCCCATCCCTAAAAAAAATTAATAATACTATTATGGTGGATGTCACACGTACAAAAAAGGCATAAAGAATAATATGATGAAATCTGTGTATTTACCACACTCAAGAAAAAAATAGAACCCAGACTGTTGAATCCATGCCCCCCCGCCTGTCTTCTGGCCCCGGGGGCCCCTTCACTCTTTAACTCGCCCCGTGGTGACCTTCTTGACAAGGGAGGGCCAAGGGACACTGCCGTGTTCCCCTCTTACTCTCTGGCTCACAGTGGTCAACCCAGATGGCCACTCCCTTTTTCTGGAAGCACTTCCCAGATGCAGCCTCTCCTAGTTTTTCTCTGACCCCTCTCCCGGTAACCCCCCGCTGACTCCTCCTTCGCCAGGTCCCACATGTTGAGGGGATTCTCATGGCCCAGTTCAGGGCCTTAGTCTCTCTGTCACATTCTCTCTCCCTGGGTCAAAGGTCCTTCTTGGAGGACCACAGAGTCAGTGAAGAGAATTCAGGGGGACTATGAACTTGGGTGAGAAAAAAAATTACATCTTTTGTCACTAACCTATAATTAAAATTTGGCATTTCCTTCAATTGTGAGCATAGGCCACAAACCATAGCACTATTAGCCGATCCCATGACTTCGTACCCATAGAAATCATAAATATTTTCATATTGCAACACAGGTGTTATATATATATATCTTAAAATACTGTTTCTGTTTTTAACTCATCATGACTTCAGAATTATGGATGCTCTCAAACCCACCACTGGATAACGCTAGCACATTATAGCACAGATTCAATTTTTAATGTTTTGATTACAATTACAATATTATTGGGTATTCTTATTCTTTTATGCCTTTGGAAGTATTATTCTGAAAAAGGATCTGTAAGCATCACCCAGGACCAGAGAGATGCCGAAGTGTCCAAGGTCCACATGTGAGGGTTCTGCCATGGGTGCTCCAGTTGGTCCTGGGAATTTCACCTCCCTATGTGCCGATGGCGCCATGTCCATCTGCCACCTAGACTTCTCCCCTAAATGTCCCACCAACTCGCCATCTCCACGTGGATTTCCAACAAGCGTCGCAAGCCAAAGCATCCGACGTGGAGCCCTGATTCCTCGGCTCCCACCACCGCTGTCCCTGAAGGCCCACCCTATCTCCCCTCCTCTTTTCATCTCAGTGAATGGCCCCACCGAGTCTTAAGCCCCCAACCCAGACCTCACCCTGGACTCTTCTCTTTTTCTCTCCTGCCACCACTCAATCCGCTAGTGAGTTCTGGCCACTAGGATCCCAGCGTGAGTTTCGAATCTGTTCACTTCCGTCCACCCCTGGCCAGGCTGCCGTCATCCCCACGGGGCAGCTTCTCATGCTCTCTTCACCACACCTCTCAGCCCCCGGGGATTCTAACGTGTGCCTGGCTGGGGAGTACCGGGTGGGTAAGAGTAAGCAGAGCTATTCTGAGGCTGCTCTAGGACTTTCCCGAGAGCCACGAACCTCCTGGAATCTAGTTTAAAATGCAGACTCCCAGGCCCTGAGCTTCTGCAAGTTCATTCCTGCCGTGAGACCTTCTCAGGCATCTCCTCCAAGCTTCTCATCCGCAGATGGACACACTGAGGCCCGGATACTCCCCAAGGTCATCACCTGGTGGGCTAGGTTCCGAGACTCTTTGCCCATGGGCTTCCTGAGGTCTGCAGAGCTGGGCTGGTGCCTCAGGGTAGCTTGAGTTCATCTTGAGTGATAGGAGCTCCTTTAGCACCCTCACTGGTACCCCCGCTTGTCCTGTGGCTGCAAGTGGCTGGTCGGGGCAAAGGCTGCCCACAGCTGGGGCCCATCACCCAATTGGCCTCACCCGCCCACCAGCATGGGCCCTGGGATGGCTAATCTGGGCCACATGGGCCCAGTTTGGCTAGGCTGGGGCTCCGGTGACTAATGTTGGCCTGTGTAGAGGGGGTTGGGTCTGTCCTAGGGCTCAGACACCAGCTGAAGGGTCGGGGGAAGGATCCCAAAGGAGGAAGTGACCCTGGGTGAGGTCTGCTGGAGCACCCAACCCCCAGGATTGGACCCGCCCCTTCTCTGTCACCCTCCTGTTGGCAGATTCTCCAGGCTGAGATAGGAATGGAGGCCTGACCTCCCGCCACCCCTCCAGCCTGCAGAGAGGCTGACCCTTGGCCCTTGGACCACCTCACGCTCCCCTTGGCCTGGGTTTGAGTTCTGGCTCTACCAAGCTCTAGTTGTGGGCCCTTGGGGAAGGAGACACTTCTCTGAGCCTCACTTTACCGATCTGTGACGTGGGGACAGTAAACCCTGCTCCTTGTTGGGGAGAAGGCATTTGGAAAAAGCCTTGAAGGACAGGAAAGGATCTCTGACAGGCCAGGGCTGGAGGAGGCCGGAAGGATGATCGGATAGATGACAGATGAGCGTCTGTGGACGAGCAGTCCCAGTGGCCAAGGAGGTCTGCTCAGGCCTGCCTTCTCCTGCATTTTTTCTAGAAAAAAGACTTCAACTGTGGACAGGTCACTGTGGTCCATCCATCCAATGGACTCTATTCAGCAGTAAGAAGGAAAGAACTGTTGATGCACAAACATGGCTGAAGCTCGGCTGTACCATGCTGAGAGAAATAAGCCAGACTCAAGAGCTACACACTGTAAGATTCCATTTACGTGACTTTCTGGAAAAGTCAGAATCCATAATTGCCAGGGACCAAGGTCTGGGGGTGGGAACTGACTGCAAAGGGACACAGGGGAACCCGCTGGGGTATTGGCGATGTTCGCATGATTATGGTGGTGGTTACATTTGTCGGACTCTTAGAACTGTACATTAAAAGAGTAACTTCACTGTATGCGGACTATCCCTCCATAAAAAGCAAACTCACCAACATAAAGTTCTATAAATATGTTTGTAATAAATACCTTTCCTCAAATTAATCCCTCGCCCTCTGAGTTTCATTTGAGTATCCACTTGGGAATGGTTCTTGAGCACCTACTATGTGCTAGGCCTTGTACTGAGGACTAGGGAATCAGTAATGAACAAAATTAGCAAGTTTTGTGACTCCAGGGCAGTTCTGCTAAATACTTCCATTAGCTTCCCATAGGGATGAGGGCCATGAAGACATAAGACGGTGATGAGTGGGGTCGGGGGCAAGTTTAACCAGAGTGGCAGGGAAAACCCTCAGCAGAGAGGCCATCTGGGCTGAGAGGATGAGCCAGCTGTGGGAGAGTCAGGGGGAGTGGAATTCCAGATGGAGGGAAAGACGAGTGCAAAGGCCCTGGGGTGGGAGAGTGTCTGGTGCATTTGAGGATCGAAGAGAAGGTCAATAGCAATAATACACCCTGCCCATCTCTTTCCTGGAAAATGGTGCATGTCGCTCATATTTGGGAAAAGCATTTTGTCAACTACAGATAAAAGCCAACGCAGAGAGAGTAGTTCCTTGTGTCTGATGAGCCTGGGTTTGAAACACAGCTCTCAGCTTAGTGGCTGTGTGACTTTGGGCGTTTACCTGTCTGGGCTTCTTCTCTGGAATGGGGATAATCATAGTTCCCATCTCTGGGCTGTAGGGAGAATTCCTAAGACAACCCATGTAAAGAGCCTGGTGCGTGGTTACAGGATTGACACATGACAAATTCCAGTATGTCCATGTCACGGACTACTATGCAGCTGTTAAAAAGAATGCACTGATCTGAAAAGATGCCCCAGATGTAGTCTTGAGTGAAAACAGCAAGATGCAGAACATTACCTGTGCTGTGGACCCATTTGTCTGTAAGAAAGATCCAAATAATGTACTTTTCTGTATATATGTATGATGTATTTTTCTATGTATGTATGACGTATTTTGTCTGTATGCCTAGAAGACACAATCTACTCACAGTGGTGATTTACTTCAGGGGAGGGGATGACAATGGGGGTGATGCTGATGGTGTTTTCTTTCTATGTTACATATTTCTAAATGGTTTGGATTTAAAAAATTGAATGAGAATGCATACAGACATAATTAATATAATATTTAAAATCCGGTATATAAACCAAGTGTTCTTAACGGATGTCCCTAGACCCCGAGGGATCTGTGACTGGAGAAACGTTACGTTTTATTTTTTTTCACCAATCTCTAACTGACATGGCTTTTCCTACGGTGATGAATATAGGCCACGAATGGCCTTGGTGGTGGTGGCCAGTGCCCGTGACTTTGTCACCAGTAGAAATCACAGATATTCTCCCGTCTCATCACGGTGGCTGTGGACATCTACAACATATTGCTTACACTCATCATGACCTTGAAACGGTGGAGGGTGCTAGATCTACCACCAGGTCTTGTTACGTAATCAATGTATTAATTTATTATGCAATGAATTTAACATATTAACACAAAGGCGATATATGACTGTATCATGAATCTGTTTAAAAAATATTCTGATATCTATATCTCAAGGCAATTTGTTTCCTTTATAAATCTGTGCATTTAATTTTATGTTTTTAAAAATATTCTTCTGAGACAGGGTCCAGAGCTTTACCAGATTCCAGAGGGGCCCAGGGCCCAGGAAAGGGTCAGCCCTCTGATGGCCCCTCCACACGGGCCTCAGCGCCCAGCGGGCCGCCAGCTCGCAAGCAGGGGCTTTGCCTATCTTTCCTTCTGGTGCCGGGAAGGGTGTCTGGCAATTCATAGGTGCTCCATGGATATTTGTTAAGCTGAATGAATGAATGAGCTGGACTCCCTGGGAAGAACTAACTTTGAAATAAGCCACATCATTTGGCTCTGTGGTGCAGCCACTGGGAAACAGAGCAGCGGGAAAGGAAAGAAATGCATTTACAAAAAATTAAGTCTCGCCCTGAGCTGCCTCATGGCTTGTCACTTCCAGCCTTTGTGCCTCTATTCCCCCACCCACAGATGGGGTGATAACAGACCCAGTTTGTGGGGCTGAAGTGGGGAGTGACACATGTGGAGCTCCTAGGAAAGGGCCCTGCTGGTAGACATGCTTGGAGCCTCTCTGGTCAAGGATGCTGGGGGATGGCATGTCATGCCAGCGGGACAGAGCTGTGCTGGGGCAGGTGGCTTTGGGAGTTGAGGGCATCTCAGCACAGTGTCTGGCTCTAGGTCACTGTTGGTGGGGTCTTATCGGGAGGCCTGATCTGCTCGGGAGGGTGCGGGACTGGCCCTGGGGTGGGAACGGGACTGGAGGAGGATGAGGCCCAACAGCAATTCCTCTGGAGACTGGCAAGACTTCTAGCATTAGAACTCTAGGCTCTGGGTTCGAATCCCAACTTCTCCACTAACTGGCCATGAGGCCTTAGCCAGGCATCTTTGCTCCAAGCCTCAGTTTGCTTATTGGTCAAAAGAGGGACCCTAAGGGGGCTGGCCCCGTGGCTGAGTGGTTGAGGTTCTGTGCGCTCCACTTCAGCGGCCTGGGGTTCACAAGTTCTGATTCCGGGCACAGACCTGCTCCACTCATCAGCCATGCTGTGGAGGCATCCCACATTCAAAATAGAGGAAGATTGGCACAGATGTTAGCTCAGGGCTCATCTTCGTCAAGCAAAAAGGGAAAAAAGAGGAAGATTGGCAATGGCTGTTAGCTCAGGACAAATCTTCCTCACCAAAAAAAAAAAGAGAGAGACTCTAACACCTCTTTCTGGGCTGAGTGTGATGAGGGATAAATGAGGCACCTGGGCAAAGAAGGGTGCCTGGCGCGTAACAGATGCTCAACAAACATTGTTGCTCTCCCTGCCTTCACTCCTTGAGAGGCTCTGGAAACTTCCTTTTGCTTTACCAGTACTTTTTCTGCAGGCCTGGATGGGGCTTCTATTTATATCCAGCCTTGGCTCCTCTTGGCTGTGTGGTCTCTCAGAGCCTCAGTTTCCCCAGCTGTAAAATGGGCACAGTAGTAGGGCCTACCACGGGGTTGTCGTGGGTTAAACGAGGCTGTGAGTGCTCAGTCTGGCATGTGCTGGGTGTGCAGTAACTTTAGCTGTAGTTATTATTATTGTTGTTGTTGCTAAGTGCTCACGCTGCGGCTGCCGCCTGGTCTGCCGCCTCATCGCCATGGGCAGCACAGGCTGGGGACTGGCACACCTTGGAAAGCTGGAGGCTCTGTCCTGGGGTTAGAATATTTGTCCTGACCTCTGGCCCCTCTGTCCTTTGCTGGCGGGACTTTACCAGGAGTGGGAGTGGGGGCAGAGGTCAGGGGCTCTTAGAGGATGCTGGTTGTCCTGGTGACCCTTTACGGCACCCCTACAATGTGCCAGGTATGCTTGGGCACCTTAGAAACAGCCTCTCATTCACTCTTTACCCCCATCCCCCACATGGAGGGTCTGCTAGGGACCCCCTTTTTTAGCTGAGAAAATGGAGGCTCGGACACACGGAGTCACTTCCCCCAGGTCACCCATCAGGTTGGCAGATGCTAGATTCGTACCTGGGTCTGCTGATTTTGGAGGCCGGGAGGTCAGGTCCGGGGGCCACAGGAGGGCCCGGGCAGGGCTAAGCAGGTGGAAGCGGTGCCTCCCTCACCCAGTGCAGGACCCAGGGGTCAGCCCTCCAGCCAGGGAGCCCAGAGGACCGGGCCAGCCCCGCTGCCGGCTTCTGCCTGTTGACTGACTTTCTGGGTCCCCTGCCCAGGTCGTGCCTGAACCAGACCAAAAACGAACCCGGGGTTTCTGAGAGTTGGGTGTGTGTTAAGGTGGAGGAAGGCCAAGGATTCGCCCCACAACATCCCCCATGTAATTGCGGGGAGGCAGTGGGGAGAGGAGATGAAGGCCACTGGATGGGGGGCGTCAGGAGACCCCGGGTTCTGTTCCCAGCTCTGCATCTCTGAGCTCTGTGACTTTGGTCAAATATTTCATCTCAGAGTAAACGCCATCCTTCTAGTTGTTCAGGCCCAAGCCCCCAGAGCCCGCCTTCACGCCCCTCCCTCCCCTGCCCCACATCAAATCTGCGGTCTCTACTCTGAATCACATCCAGAATCTGACCGCTTCCCCCCAGCTCACCACTTCCGCCCGGGTCCCAGCCTCCATCATCTCTGGTGGGGCCTCACAGCCTCCGTGTTGTGCTCTCGGCTTCTGTCCATGCTCCCCGGACCCCAATCTATGCCCCACACAGTAGCCAAAGAGACCCCAGTAAACCCAAGGCAGGTGACAGCACCTTCTGCTCAAAACCCTGCTGTGGCTCCCAGATCGCTTAGAGAGAACCCAGATTCTTCGCAAATTTCTTTCCAGGAGAAAAAGGGTCCTTACTTTGGAAACAGGTAAAACCTCCCCAAGGAGCAGGGTCCAAACGGGGCTGCCCTGGAGGCGGGGTGGGAACCGGGGGGGCAGCCGGACAGGCTGAACCCAGGCACCCCGGCAGAAGGGGGTTAGAGCCCAGCCTGATGACGCAGGGGAAAGGGTCCCAGACAGGGAGGGAAACAGGGAGCAAAGACAGAGAGAGCCTGGAGGACCACACAGCCCAGCCCCATTTCACACACAGGGAAACTGAGGCCACAATGGGGAAAGTAACCTGCAGGGGGCTGCACAGTTGCTAGGGGCTCGGTCTAGCCAGACCCATGAAAATCTGGAAGGTCAGAGCTTCAATTGTTTTGTGGGGGAGTTTCCATTTAAATGTAAATTTTTGTAATTTTAACTTTTTGGAATGGGTGATATAAGCACATGGCTCAAAATTCTGAGGAATGAAAGGATGTGGAGTGAAAACAAATCTCCTCCCACCCCTGCCCCTGCCCATGGTTCCCCTCCCCACAGGCCAGTGAGGGGCTATCCCGGTTTCCGTCCAGAGAAGCTCTCTGCACGGACCAGCGGTGCCGATATCCCCTGCTCTAGTCTATAAAGTGGCCGCTCACCGTTCTGCGCCTGCTCCTTTTTACTTAATGTAATTTGCAGATTGTTCCACATTCATCCAGACAGACTTCCCTCGCTGGTTTAACGCCACACAGCATTCCATCTGTGGGCCACCACGGCTTCCTCACTGGGTCCCCTACAGCTGGGTCGGTAGGTTTCCCAGCTTTTGCCATTGCACCCGCGCTGCTTGTCCCCCTGTCCTTTAGTGCTCCTGCAAGGCTGCGTGGGGATCAATGCCTTGACCCAGAACTGTCGAGTTAAAGGGTGTGTACACTTGTGCCTGGAACAAACTGCCCCTGGAGAGGTCATGTCTGGTTTGCACACCGCGTTTGGAGGAAGGGCCCTGGGGTCTGCAGCAGTGGCTACGGGAGCCTGAGAGTTGCCCACCAGAGTCCCCCGAAACACAGCCACACCCTCTCAGCGTCGGGAGCACCCAGGGCTTCTCTCGTCAGCCTCCTTCTGACTTTCAGGTCAAATGCCCCCTCCTCCGAACACTCTCACCTCCCTGGCCGCCCCATCGAAGGCAAGCACCTGCCCCCTGCCCTACTCCACCCACGAGACCGACTGGTTTCTTCAGGCAAATGAAATTGCCACAGTCACTTGTTATTTGCCTGTTTCCCCCGTGGGAAGATCAGCCCCGGGAGTGCTGGGCTGCCGTGCTCAGGGCCACATCCCCCGTGCCTCGAACAGTGCCAGGCACGAAAGAGATGCTCAGCAGATATTTGTTGAAGAACAAATGGGTCGGTTTTATGCAAGGGTGCCAGGTCTCCACTGACTAACTCTCCGGCTACTAGAAATACGTTTGGGGCCCCCGACCCAGACCAGCTGCTGCTGGCACCCCATGAGAGACGAGGCGAGGCCGCAGAGGCTGGAAGACCAGAGAGCGGAGAGACGACTGCACAGGGCAAGAAGGAAAAGGAAGAGATGCCAACGCGGAGACTGGAGGGTGGGAGGAGGGCTTCCAGGAGGAGCAGGGGGAGGCCCACAGCAAGGGAGGGAGCCAGCCTGGGGGTATCTGCAGGAGGAACATTCCGGAAATGACATGACACAGTCTCAGTGCTCATTTGTCTGTTCAACAGACTCCTTCAGGCGTGCCAGGACCTGTGCTGGGCGCTGGGGAGAGAGCGGGAGCCAGAGCAGGCCACGTTCCTGCTTGAGCGGTGGGCCGGGTGGGTGGGACCCAGCTGCCTGGGTCTCCGGAGGCACACTTGGGGCGCTCACCGCGGCCCTGGAGGCCTGGCAGATAGAGCTCACTTTGTCTTGGCTTCCTCATTGTCCCCATTTTACAGACGAGGAAAAGAAAGCACAGAGACGAGCCCGTTGCCCATGTCATACAGCTTGTGAGTGGCAGAGGCTGGCTTGGAAGGCAAACCCGCAGGCTCCCGAGTCCACACCCTTTGCCTCTCCAGTGGGCTGCTGGTGGCAGCCAGACTCCAAGACGGCCCCAGCGATCCACCCCCCGGTACTCATGCCCATGTGTCCCTCCCTCACCGAGTCAGGACTGGCCCGTGTGAGCAATAGGATATTACAGAATGCTTGGAGTGTGATTTCCACGGCTTCGTCATCACATTTTGGTTTCTGCTTGTCCCCTCTTGTATCACTTGCTCTGAGGGAAGCCTGCCACCGTGTCCTGAGGACCCCCAAGCGGCCCTGTGGTGGGGCCCATCTGGAGAGGAACTAAGGCTTGCCACCATCCAGCACCAACCTACCAGCCTGGTGAGCAGGCCCACTCGGAGGCCGGCCCTCCAGCCCGGGCCCAGCCCTCAGATGACCCCAGCCCCGGCTGAGAGCTGAGTGTAACCACATGAAAATAACCCGAGTGAGAAGTACCTTGTTAAGCTGCTCCTGAATTCCTGACCCTCGGAAGCTGCGAGAGATAATAAATGTTTGTGGTTATTTTAAGCTGCTAAATGTTTTAGAGTAATTGTTATGCCATGATAGATAACTCATGCACTGCTTTTGCAGAGGTCGCAGAGGTCAGACCCTCTGGCTTCCAAGTCCTGCCCCGCGGCTGGGCTGCAACGCTCCCTGCCATCCCAGGTCTCAGTTTCCTCTTTTTACAGTGGGGCTGCCTCTGTGGCCTGGGAGCCCCAGGGCCCAGGGTTGGCTCCTCCTCCCCTGCCCTGCTCCGGCCCCTCCCATCCCCTCCGGCCCACCCAGTCCCTGACCCCCGTGGTTTAACCCAGACCAGGGTTCTTTGTCTTGTTTTTTCTGAGCAGCCAGGCCCTGCCTTCCTCCGCTGTTTTCCTCCCTGCGAGAGATTCCACTGCTTGCCTTCTGGTCTGGGCTCCAAGCGGGAGGAGCGGGCGGGCAGGGAGCCAGGGGTGGAGGGTGTCAGGGCCCAGCGGGCCGTCGAGGAGGGATGGGCTTTTCAACTCAGCTCAACCCACAATTCCCGGCACAGGCTGGCTCCACCCCACTGCCAGCTGCCGCCGAGTCTGTGTGGGCCTAGAGCAGTGCACCGAGTCAGGCCTGGATCCCGTCCCACCCGGCCTTTCCTTTCTGTGCCAGTGATGGAGCTGCTCTGAGGCTCAGTGGCCTCACGGGAAAATGGGGCTCATTGCTTCCCCCTCACAGAGGGGCGGAGGGGGATAAAGGAAATGGGCACTGGATCTGTGGTCCCCGGGAGCTGGGATTCTCTGTCTTGTTCGTGGCTGTAGCGCCAGGCCCAGCTCACTGCCTGGCCCTCAGTAGGAGTGTATCAATATTTGCTGAAGATTTGTGGCTGTCCTGCCTTCTGAGCCTCAGCTCGCGTGAGGTGGGGTAGACCCAGTGTCTGTCCAAAGTAAAGGGGCCACAGAGAGAAGGCAAGGAGGGGAGGAGCAGATCCGGATGTCCGTGGCCACTGCCCATCACAGAGCAATCCTCACTGGGGACAGGGCAGCAAAGTGGCAGCATCAGTTGCCAGCACCCAAGATCCCCGAGAGCAGGGTCCCGCCCAGGGAGGTCTGGTCTGGCCCCTGATGGGCATTCCAGTCTCATCTTGACCACCTTCTTCTGGCACTCTGTGCTCCAGCCACACTGAATGCTTTTCACTTCCTCCAAACCACCTTGCTCCATTCTGCCCCAGGGCCTTTGCACTTGCTATTCCCTGTGCCTGGAATGCTTTTCCCTTCCCTTCTCTGCCCAGGAACTGCCAATCCACCTTTCAGATCTCAGCCCTGTCCTAGTGCCCTCCTCCATCAAGGTCAGGCCTCCCATTATTTACCCCTAGAACTGGTGGGCCTCCCCTTCACAACGTGTATCACTGTCAGTTATTACACGTGAGAAATTACTGGGTTAGTGTCTCTGCTGCTGCTCCCTAAGGGGTAGGACTGAGTCTTCCTCGCTCAGTCCTGGCACTGTAAGCTCTCAGTAAACACCAGGGGCAGGAATGCTTCAGTGAGTGGAGGAATGAACACTCTCACCTCGCAAATGAAGCTCAGATTGCACGTGTGCGTGTGTGCACGTGTGCACACAACCCCAGAACTTAGTAACTGTGAGGACGCGTGGATTTGCCATGAGGTGCATGACATGCTGTGTCTCCTGTCGCCCTGGGGAGGAGACTCAAGATATCCTCAGCCGTGTGTCGGGAACCCCAGGTTCTGGTCCAGCTCCTGCCACTGACCCCGGGATGAATGTGGCTGAGTCACTGCCCTCCTTGGGGTCAGTGTCCTCCCTATAAAATGGAGGCAGAGAGAGGCGGTCTGTGCAGTGGTTCACAGTGGGAGTCTGGAGCCAGCCTGCCGGGGTTCAAACCCACCTCCCCCACTTCCTAGCTGTGTGAACTCTCTGGGCCTCAGTTTCCCCACAATAAATGGGGATCATAACAGTCCCCACCTTTTAGGGTGTCGTGAGGTTTCCTGAGTCAGTGTTTATGAAACATGACAGTGAAAGTCCCATACGTGTATCCGCCACAGCAGCACACTCACCCCGAAGAGAGAAGAAACAGGAACAGCTCGTCCCACATCCCCAAGAGCTGAGGCAGTGCCGGGCCAGTCCCCAGACCTCGATGCGCTCGTCTTTGGGCCTCCTGGCAAACCCAGGCACGCGCTCACCATCGTCCTCAGTTTACAGATGGAAAAACGGCGGCTCAGGCCCTTCCCACGTTTGCAGAGCGGTAAACCTCACAGATGTAAGGTTGAGCGACTAAAAGCAAATTGTAGACAGATATAATACTGTGACATCATTTATACAGGAAACAATATCCACAGGTTCGGGAGGGGGAGACGCAAGTAAGAGGCTGTCTCTGCTGAGTTCACAGTGCATCCCTGGCGGGGAAGGAGGCAGGAGAGCGGCAGGGGCTTGAAGGCATCAGTAAGGTTTCGTTTCTTAAGCTGGGTTGTGGTGAATTTTAGGTGACTTTCCTCTCTACCTTTTCAAACATCTACAACACTTCAGTAAAATTCTGAAACGCACAGAATAAACGGCAAGGAAATTAACCGAGAGATGATCAGGGCATGGGGACGACAAGTGGTTCTCTTTCCTCTGCGACTTTACACACCTCCATGTTTCCTAATTTTTGCACACTCAAAATTAGTCAAAAGCTGAGAAAAGCAACAAGGCTGTAAGGCAAGAGGGAGAGCTGGGACTGGCACCGGGGTCAGTGGACTCTGGAGGGAGAGGTCCAAGCTGCCCATCTGGGGCCCTGTCCAGCTCGTCTCAGCTCCCGGTGGGCCCCTCGGCAGCCCCCCAGGGCTTTCCTATGCGGGTTCTCCTCAGCTGCTGGGAAATCGTCTTCCTTCCTTCAGCCCCACGTGGTGGCCACGCTAGACCAGAGTGTCGGCCTGGTGTCAGGAGCGAAGGCCCACAAGGCTCTGCCAGCCTAAGCTTCCTCTGCCCAAGGGGAGGCGGTTTGGCTTTCAGCTCGAGTCCCCAGTCATCTCCTGGCCCGCAGACCCCACCAGACCTTTGCACACTCTGCCTTCTTTTGTCCTCACTTGAGCTACTTGTTGTCACGATCCCCACTTTGCAGATGAGGAAACTGAGGCCCAGGGAGGAGAAAAAGGGACTTTCCCAAGACCACACAGGGCAGGATGTAGAGAAGGTGGGGTCAGATTCCTGTGCTTCTGACTCCACACGGGTTTGCTCCCTGCGCCGCGCATTCCAGGCGTGTTCTCAGCAGCGGACGCTGCCCGGGCTCCCACTCGATGCCAGGCACTGTACCAGCCCTGCACGTGCATTAATTCACACAACCTCCATGGTAACCTGCAGAGTGGCCCCGTCTCATAGACAGGGAAACTGAGGCACAGAGTGGCAGAGCGACTGAGGACACACAGCTGGCCAGGAGTGGAGCTGCAATGCGGGTTGAGTGAGCGGGGCCCACGGCCCCCGCTCAGGCTCTGTGGGGTTTACCCTAGGCCCCAGGCCAAGGATGGGAGCTGCAACGGTAAGGACACCCAGCTGGAGGTTCTGGGGTCCCCGCAGCTTTCGAGGGCGCCACTGCTGGCTCAGGCACTGCCTGAGTCTTCTGTGCTGAAGACCCTAGAGAGGTTCCTCTTGCCTGAGGGGCTCCTGGGGGAAGGAAGAATCTAGCAGCTATGAGATTCCCCTTTGGTGGCCAGAGCCTCTCTGTTCCCAAGGCCCCAGTTGGGTACCCAGGGACCAGGTCACAATGGCCATGTCTTGTTTATTAGCCAGGAAACTGGCCTAAGTGCTGAGAGCGTGGCTTCTGACATCACACAGTCTGAATGTGACCCTGACCTCACCTTTCCTGGCCGGATGGCCTTGGGCCAGTCAGCCAACCTCTTGGTGCCTCAGTTTCCTCATCTGTTAATGGGCAAACAATCTTACTTCATAGGCTCATTGTGAGAATTAAATGCAATAATTCTCACAAGGCAGGTAGGACAGTGTCTGGCACACAGGAAGTGCTTAATAAATGCTGGCCATAAATTCTGTTCTGTTCTCTTTCCTTCTCCCACACTCTCTCTGGGAGACAGGGCCTGTTTTGAGTTTCTCTTTACAGAGGAACCAATCAAGGCAGGTGGCTTCTCCAGCGCCCCACAGCTGGTCAGTTGCACCACTGGGACGTGACCCCTTGACCTAGTTCAGCCTGCCTCAGACCCCACAGCAGCTCTGGGGTCCATTCCAGACATTTCAGAGCCGGCTCTGCGGTGAAGCAAATGCTCCGAGGCCGGAGTCTGGGCAGAGGGGCAGGCTTAGGGGGCAGACCGGGGGCCTGTTTTCTCACATTTCCTGCCCCAGGAGAGAGAGGAGAGGGTCTGTGTACATCCCAGCCCAGCCGAGCTCTGGGAACACCCCCGTGGGATGGCCTGGCCAAGCCCCTGAACAAATGAACCTGTCCCTGGGGGGAAGCCGTGTGAGGGGCTGCTGCTGCCGCTGCTCCATGGTCATCGCTGGGCCGAGCGCATCTGGGCCAGCCGTTACAACCTCATTCCTCCAAGAAGGGGAGCTGTTCCCCCATCCCAACCCCCACCCCAAACAGAAGGAGCCAGCGGTGAAGTTAGGAAATCAAACCCCAAGACAGTTTGTTCGGCAATCGAGACTCGTTTCTTGTTTGGATAACCGAAGGACGAAAATGCCAAGAATTTACGGGCAGCTTGGGGAGGCCGAGGCAGCTGGGAGTCCTGGGCCAGTTAGGGAGGGTCTTGGGCTGGGCCAGGACCCCACGCTGTGCTCCCGCTGGATGTGGTTTTGACCCACGTCCAGCCAGGCAAGGCCTCGAGTCCGCTGGGCTGAGGGGTCAAGTTATTCTGAGGTTTGACGTCAGGGCCCTGGAGCGAATGGCAGAGGCTGGGGGCAGTGCCAGGCTGGGAGGCTCCTGCCCAGCCCTGAGCCCTCCACGCTTGGCTTTGAGTGTAGAAGGGGAAGAGAAAGAGGCCCCAGCTGGGAAGCCTGGCTGAGGGGTGGGCACTGGGAGTTGGGCAGGTGTGTCCTGGGTCCTCCGGTGTGCACAGAGCATGTGGATGCTGGGGGAGGTAGAGGCAGGAGGGATGCATGGCCTAGGGGTGAGAGGAGGACCTCAGAGAGAGACAGCGAGAGATGCAGGGAGAGATTCAGAGAGATGCCAGCCAGACAGGAGAATCAGAGAGTGACGGAGACACCCATAGAGTCAGAGATCTGAGTCAGCGCCAGCGTGCGAGCTCCAGGAGAGAGACCCACAAGAGGCAGAGAGACACAGAGCTGGAGAGAGGCAGAGACAGACAGCGAGACAGGTGGAAAGGGTCTCGGCACCGGTGCAGGCGAGAAAGTGGAGGGCCCCACAGTTTTGGGGTTCTGCCCTGCCCCTGAGACCCCAGATTCAGAGGGAGCTGTACTGCTCTTGGGTGCTGGGGGGGGTCGGGGGCTGGGGGGCTTGTGTCGGCCCTGGCTTCCGCACTCTCCTCATCCGCAGGACGGGTCCCCGCGGGGGGCACGGAGAAGGCAGAGGATGGCACCTCCTGGCACGGAGACCCGGGGTAGCTGGGGGAACGATGGAACAGGAGGAGCGTTGGTTGAGCCCCTGCTGCGGGCAGATGCTCTCCTGGCTCTGGGAGGAGGTGGCTTCATTCTCCTCGTCACACAGTTGGGGCACTGAGAGCAGGGCCGGCCCTGGCTCACAGAGCTAGTCCTGGGCAGACCCAGGAGGCCGTGTGACTAACCACCGTGCCGCACGGCCCAGCCGCAGGAGCCTGCTCTCCAGCTGGCTGTGTCCTCCCACCCCCTCGGCATTCCTGGCTGCTGCTTTTCTGCTTTTCACCCAGATGAGGGGGTGGAGCGGAGCCAAGAGCTGATGTGCAGCCCACCACAGCGACTCCAGACGTGAGTCACTGGGGCAGAGGCTCTCCAGGAGGAGGAGGGGAAGGAAGAGAGTGGAAGGAGGGGGAGAAGAGTAGAAGGCAGGGAGGGGGAGGGGTGCAGAGGAGGAGAGAGAGGAGGAAGGAGAGGGAGCAGCCGACCCTCCCTGCCATGCACTCGGGGTACTGGCGGGAAGACATCAGCCCATTGCATACTGGGAGAAAGAATGGGCATCGGGGGGTTTGGGAATTTTGAGGCAGAAGGCAACAACCCAGCGTCTCTCAGATCTTGCCTCCCCCACCTCCTTGACACCCTCTAGAGTGAGGAGACAGACCCTGCAGTTTGGAGTGAGGATTCCAGGTTGACTCTCGCTGCCGCGTGACTCTGGCAAGTCCCTTTCCCTCCCTGGCCTCAGTTTCCTTGCCTGGAGAAACAAGGAGAAGGGTTCGGGGCATGGGCTGGGTAGGTGTTGGCTGCTGGGAGCTTGCCACAGCGCCCCTGTGCCCACCCAGAGGAAGAGAATCGTGCCAGGTGCTTGGTCTGGGGAGGCCGGGCACCTCCAGCCATCCCTGGTCACCCCTAGTGGTGACGGTGATGCTACTAGATAAAAATATTTTGAAACTAATTTTTTTTCTCCTTTGGGATATTACAGCAGAAGCCAAAAAGAGGCCTTCAAGTTTCAAAGGCTCTGAGACGTGCCAGACCCAGAGAATGCGCGAGAGGAGAGCCAGAGGAAGGTCGCGGCCACAGAAGGTAGCCAGCATCTCCCTGAGTGGGGCCGGGGAGAGCCAGAGGGAGAGAGACGAGTGTTCACAGGCTGTGTCTTCCTGAGCCAGGGACCACATGTCTCAGCTGCGGGAGGAGCGACCCAAGAATTTCAGGACTCATGTTTCTATTCCCAGGGAACTCTTAATAGAAACAGCCAATGTTTATGAAGAATTTACTACATGCTTGACACCGGGCCAAGGACTTCATGCACATCATCTCATTAAATCCTCATTGAGGCGGGTAATGTTGTCATCCCATCTTACAGGTGAGGAGACTGAGGCTCAGAGAGGTGAAGCAACTTGTGCCAGGTCACACAGCTAGGAAGGGACAGAACGAGTCTCGAATCCCAACAGTTGGGCTCCAGAGTTGGGACTCTCACCTTCCAGGCTATGCTGCTGCCCCAGGAGGTGACAGGACCCAGGGGAAAGTGACTGCCAGGTGTGTTCAGTACGATGGGTCTGATCTTGTGGCAGGCTCCACGGGCACAGGGTGACTTGGTGGTGACCCGACACCAAGGGGCATGAAGGGAGTGCTCAACCCCATGGGCCCCTTACCCAGGAGATGGCGCAACAAACCCCTGCTTGGACCCTCCCAGAGACCAAGCAGAATTGGGGACCCCTCAAGAACACCAAGTTGGATAGTGACAGTCCCAGCCCCGAGGTTGCCTGCCACCCTTGGACTGACCAAGATTGAGCTTCCCCACCCAGGCGTGCAGGGCTCAAAATAGAGATGATGCAGAATCACATAAAAGTCCGTCAATCTACTGTGTTCTTGCCTGGGTGGGCTCCCCGATGTCTTCACGAAGCATGTGCAGCAGCCGGGCGGCAGGCTGAGAGCAGTGAGTGAGCCGTCCCACCACTCTGCCCGCCACCCCCTGACATCCTGTTCTTTTCTCCATTTCGCACATGGGGAAACTGAGAATTGCTCATCCACAGCCACGTGGCAATTAAGTCCAGGGCCGGGATGTGAACTCAGGTCTGCCTGACTCCCACATCAGTGCTCTTTGCTCCATGGTGCTCTATGGTGACCCCTGCCCAGGACTGTTGGGCTAGGGGGACGAACACCTGGAGAGGACATTCCACTGCAGGCTGAAGAGGTGAGCTGGGTGACCTTCTGACCCGAAAGCCATCGATTTCAATCCATCCCTGGGCTCGGCCAATGTTGCCCGAGCACCAGGCACCCAGGGGAGTCAAAGAGGGACGAGAGGGTCAGACTTGGGGTAGAGTAGCCAGGTGGGAGGTGACGAGGCCTGAGCCAGGGCAGCACCCGGGGACAGAGGAGGATGGATGCCAATGAGAGAAGCTGAGGTGATAGGATGGATGAGACCTGCTGCCTGGGCGTGAGGTGGGGTGGAGGGCCCCCTGGGCCGCGGAAGCCCTGCTGGCTGGTGGTAACACCTTAAACAGAGAGAGGTGGGCAGAGGAGGGAAGAGTCGAGTTTCAGGCAGCTTTGGAGTTGAGACCCCATGGGCCCTCAGAAAAGAGATGCCCGGAGGTGGGGCAGGGTCATGGATTTGGGGCTCTGGAGCCCATCAGACGCCAATTTGGTGTCGTCACGGAGCAGGTTGGAGATGGTGCTGCAGGAGTGGCGGGGGCAGTGCCGCGAAGCATGAGAGGAAACAAAGTGTCAAGACTCAGTCCTGGGAAACATCAACATTTCAGGGGAGGAGGAGGAGTAGGAGCCACCTGGGAGATGGGAGGAACATCCAGTGTCCATGCATCTACACACCCACACATCCACACATCCACGCATCCACACATCCATGCATCCATGCACTGATGCATCTACACATCCACACATCCATGCATCCACACATCTACACATCCAAGCATGCACGCATCCACGCATCCACACATCCACGCATGCACGCATCTACACATCTACACACCCATGCGTCCACTCATCCACGCATCTACACAACTACACACCCACATGTCCACACACTCACACATCTGTGCATCCATGCGTCCCCATATCTGTACATCCAAGCATCTACACACCCACACATCCACACAGCCACATATCCACGCATCCATGCATCTATGTATCTGCACACCCACGCATCCATGCATCCATGCATTTGACAGCCATGTATTGAGCACCTACTGTGTACCAGGCACTGTTCTTGGCCATGGGAACCCACTAGCGAACCAGACAGATGCAGTCCCTGGCCCCCTTGGAGCTCACAGACCTAGAGAAATGCTTTTAAGAACAGATGGGAGAAGTGTTAAGAGAGAAAACCAAAGCCGGGTGACAGGACAGAGGGTGACAGGAGGTGGGTGGCTATTTTAAATGGTTGTGGACAGGGAGGGCCTTTCTGAGGTGACATCTGAGCAGAGACCTGAGGGAGGTGAGGCGTGAGCCGTGCGGGTGTCTAGGGGCAGCTGTACTGCAGGCAGGAAGGACTTTCGCTCTTGTTCTGAAGAGACGGGAGTCCTGGGAGTTTCTGAGTAGAAGAGGGCCAAGATCTAACTTAGGTTTCAACGGGATCCCTCTGTCTGCTGAGTGAAGAATGGACTGTGGGGGCCAGGGTGGGAACGGGAGCCCACTGGCTGTGATGACTGTCCGGGTAGGAGCTGGAGGCGGCCGGTCCAGGGTGGGGCCAGGGAGGTAGGGAAAGTGGTCTGAGCAGCTGTGTTTTGTCGATGAGGCCTTGCTGATGGAGATGGCTTCTGGAAGGATGGTGTTGGTCAGCAATGTCAAATCTGTCAAGAGGTCAAGTGAGCTGAAGATTGGGCCGTGGCCATCAGAAGTGGGAAATGGGATGTGGGAGGTGGCCTTAGCGGAAGGAAGAAATGGGAAGTGAAGAGGTGGAGCAGAGTGTGGGGACTTCTGAGAGCCAGGCCGGAATCTGAGGGGCTGTGGCTGGAGAAGAGGCTTGCCCCCACTCTGCTTCCTCCTCTTTTTCTAATGGGAGATATTTGGATGAGACTAAACCCTGAGAGGAAGGACCAGCAGAGAGGGAGGAGTTGTCAGGTACGCAAGAGGGGATGGCTGGTTTGAGGAGGTTGAGGGGCTGAAGGCGATGGGACCTGCAGCCTAGGAGGGAGAACAGCCTTGGCCTGTGGAGGAGCCCCTTCCTTCTGAGCCAGAGAAAGGCTCTGGGAACTGGTGGGTGCATGGGTGAATCTGCAGGTGTGGGGCAGGCAGCTGCAAGGTATCTGTCCCCTCAGCCCCATTTCTCCCTGAAGTAGGAGGCCTGTGGTCTGGTGAGAGGATAAGGGGGCTGAAGATGGAGCCTCAACCAGGAGGTGAGATTTTGAATGACCCTTAAGGGGCGAGAAACAGCTGCCTGAAGAGACACACACAGATTTCAGGGCAGCACGGAGCTCCAGTGTGTGAGGCCAAGAGCTTCCTTGAGGGGGGATTGAGGGTGGGCAGGCTGGACACGCTACAGGGCAGGTGGGCAAGACAGTGAGTGAGGGCTGAGGAGACAGGGGGCAAGGCAGGAGTGAGAGGGGAGGTCAAGTGTGCACGTGCACGAGTGTGTATGCAAGTGTGCACGACACAGGTTGGTTACATAGGTGCAGCCTCTGCATCTCGGGGATGGATCGACCCAGGGTGTGTGCACAAGGCCATTCTTCAGAAAACAGTAGGAAAGTACCAGAACTTCAATTCATATGATTTCCTGTCATCTTTTTAAAGTTCTGTCTTCATTTGTGTCATACCCTGTATGTATTATATTAATAAGGGGTGTGTGCATAAATACTAAATAAATACGCATGCATCCGGGGAGTGAATGTGATGTGAACAATTTGGAAACCACTGCTGAGAAGGGGCGACTCCTTGGAGAGGCACCTGGGGAACACACTTTCCCTTCTGCTCTCACCCCACAGTCTGCAGTTAACACGTTCTTGGCTCCAGGAATCCGTCTGCTCCCACCACCCCACGCCACCACCCAGACCAGCTCCTGTGCCTGGGGCCTGGGGCCCTTGCTCTCCCTCAGTCACTTCTACTTAGGGGCTCCGGTCAGCCCCATCCTGGACCCCGCAGGACGCCTTTCCTGCCCCCATGCCCACCCACGGCCAAGACCACCCACGGCCAAGCCCACCTCCGTCGCCTCTGCACCTCTATGCCTCACCTAGGGCTTGGCACACAGTAGGTGCTCAGAGTCTTTGCTAAAAGAATGAGGACAGAATGTCCTAGAGCAGCCCTGGCCTTGGGCTGAAACGGTGGTGGAGTCCTCAACTCCTAGACCTCTGCCACCCCATATCCAATTCATCAGCGGGGCTGGCCTGTTAACTCACCCTTCAGAATATTCCAGAATCTGATGGGACACACGCCCTCCCCGCCCGTCCTGCTCCAGGCCTCCGTTGTCTCTTGCCTGAGGCCGCAGCAGCTCCTCCTTGGGCTCCCAGCATCCATCCTGCCCTCTATGGCCTCTTCCGTTAAAACTGAAGCTGGTGTGTCTTTCCCAGCTCAAAACCCTGCAGTGTCTCCCAAGTCGCTCAGAGCAAGACCCAGCGTCCTTCCAGTGGCCCCTGAGGCCCGACACGTGCCCTCCCCTCCCCTCCCTTCTCAGCTCTCATCCTCCACCCCTGCCTCCCCCTCCTTCTCTGCTCCAGCCGCCCTGCTGTCCCCCAGGCGCCCCACTGCATCCCACCCCATAGCCTTTGCTCCTGCTGCCCCTGCGCTGGGAAGCCCTCCCCGGGTCCCTGCCTGGGCGGCTCCATCACTTCACTTGTTTTCTGAATTCAAATGTCACCTCCTCTGAGAAGTCCTCCTCAATTATCTGACCTCACATAGCCACGCCAGTCACTCCTTGCCCTCTTCGCTCCTTCATTTTGCTTCACCCTCTGACACAGTAGATATTTATCATTCATCTCTTTCTACCTCTTTCCCCTACTAGTCCAGAAGGGCACCCACTGTTCTGTTTACTGCGTTATCCCAGCATCTAGGACGGGCCAGGCCTGTGGTCAGTGCTCAGCAAGTTTCTATCAGATGAATGAATGAATGGCTGTTAGGGAGCCAGGTTTCCAGTTCTGACTCTGCCCAGTCTTGCTGTGTGGCCTCAGGCTCATCCCTGCCCCTCTCTGGTCCTCATTATCCCAATCCGTACAATTCAGAGACAAGGGTCCCATCAGCCTGGCCCTCTGTGCCCAGGGAAGGCCTCTGGGGTGGCCACTCCCCCTCCGCATTGAGACAGACCCCAGAGCCACCCAGCACCCCCTCTGCAGGCCCAGCTCTTACCTTCTGCAGCCACTGCGTGTTGTTCTCCAGCATCTTCTCCAGCTGCCGCACCCGCTGGGCTGACCAGTCCCCGAGGTTCAGTGTGGCGGCGGCCGGCGAGTCCCTCTGGAGGCTGTTGGAGCCCCCGAAGGCCTCAGGCTCGGACGCGCAGGGCTCAGGCAGCACGAAGGTGTAGCTGCACTGGCCGTGCTGGACGCGGTGCGCCCGCCGGCGCCCGCCCGCCTCCTGCCCTCTCCGCTGGGCTGCAGTCACGGTGGCCACCATAAGGAGGAGGCTGCCCAGCAGCATGGCTGGCCAGGAGGGCATCCAGAGATGTGGCGATGGCGAGGGGTGTCTGGTCAGAGCCCCCAGGGACTCTGCCTGCCAGCGCCCCCTCCGTGCCCGGGATGTGCTGTGTGGCCGAGCGTGGACAGGCCTGCCCGCAGAGCCGCGGCTGCAGACCCTGCTCGGCCGAGCGCCGTGTCCAGGCGGCTATTTATACTTGCTCCAAACTCCACAGCTGCGGCTTCCTCCACCGCCCCCCGCTCCCGCCCCGACACCCCTCACCTCTGTTTCCCTTCCCTTCCTTCCTCCTCTCTTTTGCCCACACACTGCCCTGTCTGTCTGTCCTGCCGTGCACCGGCCTTGCTCTGCCCTCCTCTGAGTCCTTTTATTATCCAGCGGGGGCCTGGCCTCCCTCCGAGAGAGAAGGCAAGAAAACAAGAGACACAGACACGTGCGTGCACACTCACACACATGCATACACAGTGCTGCCTGCCTCAGAAAACCAAAAGCAACAGCAGCCTCTCTTCCTGTCTCTGTCTCTCTGTCTCTCCCCAGCCTCCCCCAGCCAAGGCTGGGATCTCAAGTTTCAGCCCCCCACGCCGCCCCCGTCCCTCCCTCCCTCCACCTTCCCCGCTCAGGGTCCATGTTAGCAGCTCGCTGGGAACACCAGCGAAGTGACCCCCAGGGAGACAAAGGGAGGGGCAGAGGGGTGAGGCTGGGGAGGACGCAGCCAGGCCAGTCTGTTCCTAGAGGCAGAGAAAATCCTTGCCAGGACAGGGAAGTGGGCGCCCCAGCCGGGAGCTGGCTCCCATCCTCCCTTCTCCCTCGGGGCCTGGGGGACGCTGGACTCCAGGGTGGCCCTGGCTTGGTTGCTGTGACAGTAATGAGAGGTTGTCTTGTCCCAGGCCAGCTTGTTCTGGGGCCGCCTTTGGCTAGAGCAGGGAGGTGGGTGCGGGGAGAAGAGCTTGGGGTGCAGTGGTGGCTGGCCAGCCTGGAGTGGCTGGCTCCAAATCCCGCCCCCACTGCTGGCCATGAGACCCTGGGTGGGCAGCTTCGCATCTCTGGGCCTCTACATCTTGGGTAAGCCCCATCTCTTGTGCGAGGAATGTGCTGAGCATGGGGACTCAGGAATTTTTGGTTTACTCGTTGACCCATTTACTGGTAAAAATCCTGGCTCCACCGCTTACCAGCTGTGTGACTTTGGGCAAGTCACTTAACCTCTCTGTGCTTCTGTTTCCTCTTGGGGAACCAAAGGAAATATATCATCCATTTCACAGGGTGTGAAAATTAAGTGAGTCAGAACAGTGCTGGTACAGGGTGAGCACTAAATAAATATTTTTTATTGTGGTTGTCAGCATCACAGTTATAATGTAGCTCCCCTCCCCCAACCCTCAGGAACGTAACACCCACGAGGGCAGGGGTTTGTCCCTGGGGGACATGGTCACTGGGCAGGAGGTGCCCGGGAGCTGGTTGGGCCTCTCCTGGGTGGGCTGCCTTCCGGCTTTCTCTGCTCGTTTTCCCAGCATGGGGGCCAGTCCGTCTGTGTGGTATTGTTTTTTTTTCCCTTTGTTTTCCCCAATGCTGAGGGCAGGCAGGCTGCTTGGGGGGGAGGGAGGGGGAGTGGTCTAGGGCCGCATCCGGGGGACTGAGAACGTCGCCCCAGGTGTGTGGGGCTATGGCAGGAAAAGGAAAGCAGCTGGTTATCAGCCACCGGCGTTCCCGGAGCTTCCTGTGTGCTGGAGCCCTGCGCGCCCACCTGCCGTCACTGTCTCGGCTGTGAACGGGGTCACTGCACCTCCGGCCTTGCGAGGAAGAAGCGCGTTAACGCAGCCACAAGTTTATCACAGCGCGCGGCCCAGACGGCCGGCCCTGGAGAGGGCGGCTGTCATAGGGGTGTGTGGGTTGAGCCGCGTGTAATCCCAGCGAGGCCAGCATTCTTGTTTTCCCCGTGTCACAGGGGAGAAAACCAAACCCCAGAGCAGGGGAGCAGTTTGCCCAAAGTCACACAGCCTGTTGGTATTTGACCCGAACTGACGGTGGGCAGGCTCCACCACCAGGCTGAGCCCAGAGCCCATCCCATGCCTCCCAGTTACCCCCTGGGGCCGTGGGCCAGGACACTCACCCCTCAGCCTCGTTCTCCTCATCTATGCACTGGAGAGGGGTCCTCTGGGGCTCCCAGATGACAAAGGGAAGCTCCTGGTACCGGCAACGCCTTTCATCTTATTGATCGAAAGAGTGAGTGAACGAAGGTAATCTCCTTGCCTGCATAGGCTTAGTTAAATAGACACGGGCCTGGTAATTGCGCCAGTGGCCCTCTGCACAGAAGAGGAAACGGAATTACCTGTCCACAGAAGAAATGTAGGTAGGATCCAGAGAAGAGTTCTGGAAAGCCTGGGGGACAACCCTGCCAACTCTATACCTCCATTTCAGTACCTCCTTCTCACCTCAGGACCTTTGCATATGCTGCTTTCTCTGTCCAGAACACTGTTGTCCACCCACCCTCACCCCCACCTTTCACCACTGTTCCAGTTACTGTGGCTGCCAACAGATTATCCCAATACTTAGTGGCTTAAAACAAAAATAGTCGCTTATTGTCTCTAAGGGTTTCTGTGCATCAGGAATTTGGAGCAGCTCAGCTGGGCAGTCTGCTCGGGTCTCTCACGAGGTTGCAGTCAAAGGGTGGCTGAGCTGGGGTCATCGCAAAGGCTTCTTCCCTCGCCTGTCAGCACCTGGGCGCCCAGGCCCACCATGGTGTCTCCAGCTGGTCTCTCCAGCGTGGCGGCTTCCAGAGAGCAGGCGGGAGTTCCATCGCCTTCCTCTAGGACACCCTTACACCCCATAGGCTGTGACCTGGCCCTGAAGTCCTTCAGTGGACCTTCTACCACATTTTATTGGTGGGGGTTTGCCCAGGTTCAAGGCAGGGAACACAGACCCCGCCCCTCGACGGAAGAGCTCTTGGGCCTGGAGGAGTGTTGCCGCAGCGGGCTCAGGAAATGCTACAGCAGGAGCCCTGACCGTGCTCCCTCGGAGCCCTGTGCCAGTCTTAAGTTGGGAGCTCCCGTCACCTAGTCCTGCCCTCTGTCTCAACCCTTCCCAAGGGGCCGGAAGGCTCATCGCTGGTGCAGTTACTCACCTCTCTGTTTGTCCCCAGCATTGGACCTACAGTGTGTCCTCAGCAAATATCTGCTGAATGAATGAATGAATGAATGAATGAGTGAGGGACTGAGATGCGGAGCCAGGCTCTCCCTGTCTGGCTGACGGGGCACCGCCATGGGGCTGTTCTAATGGGGCAAACCCGGGAGGACGCAGAGCCGGGCGGCCTTGGGCAGATGGCCGGCCTCAGCAGGGGAGCGTGGACAGCCTCGCGGGGGAGCCCTGGGGAAAGTTTGCAAACAGTCAGGATCTTTAAACACAGTGCCCAAGGTCAGCGTCCCAGGTGGCTTGAGCATAAGTCTAGCCCCAAGGTGGCGGGTTGACAAAGTGACCTCCTGGCCCTCAGGGAAACCGGAACCGGCCATTCCCACAAGAGGCAGCAGGTGCCACCGTGGCAGCCGACAGGAGGAGCTGGTGGCAGAACCCAGAGACAGAACTGGGAAGACGCCGTCTGGGGTCAGCTGGCAAGCTCAGGGAGCTTAGGAGCCTGTACCGAAGGCAACACTGATCTTTGGACCCAGAAGGGCCTTTGGTAACCCACGTGCTCTGTGCGTGGACTCGTGGCCCCGACCTCCTCACTTCTGAGCATCAGACCCAGGACCATCTGCCTTCTGGACACGACCTTCGAGGCCTCAAACACAGCTCCCCATTTTCTACTCTCCCACCCCGCCCCAAATGAGCTTCCCCTGGATTCTCCCGTCACTGGAATCGCCAGACCTTGACCAGGCACCTGGGACAGGAACCAGGGAGCAGGGTGTGTGACCTCTGCAGTCACCCAGGGCCCCACGCTTGGTTTAATGCCCTGCTATCACTATCTTGAGATCCTTAGCAAACTCTGCACAAACGGTCCAGCAGTTTCATTCTGCCCTGGGCCCTCAAGTCGGGTAGTTGGTCCTGCCAGGGAGACCTGGGACCCCCTCCTCCCTCACTGGCCCGGCCCTGCCACCCAATGAGACCCGTTCTTCCAAGGTGACCCTTTACATGTTTCTCCCCTCGGCCCCCTCCTCACTGCTCCGGGCATACTGGAGCCAGCCTGTCCGGGTCGGAATTCTGGCTTTCCCGCCTCGACAGGGTCGTTAAAAGGATTGGGAAGCTGATTCCTATAAAGGGGTCAGCACAGAGCCTCGCACACTCTGAGTGCTCCGTAAGTGACAGCCCAGTACCGTCCTCATGCCCCCACTGTCGCTCTCAGCCCGGGGTGCTTCATCCTGGGGATAGAGGGACGAGGCCCCAGAACCGCGCTCCTGTTAGCCCATCTCGGATGCAGCCGGCAGAGTGATCTTCCTAAGACGCAAGTCCAGTTCCCCACTCTTCTGCTTAACACCCTTCGGTTTTAAACTCCAGGCTTCTGACGTGGTTTACAAACCCCTGCGGGATCGGCCTCCTCACTCTTCCCTCCAGCCTTGTGCTTGCAACCTGGAATTGGCTTGACTTCCCACACGCTCTCTGCTCTCCCGGCCTCCAGGTCTTCGCTCTCGCAGTGACGTCTGCTGAGTCAATCCTTCCCACCTTTATTCCCTGGCTTCCTTCCATGGGTCTTTTGGGTCATGTCTCAGGCATCACCTCCTCTGGGAAGTCTCCCCTCATCCGCCCCTCTCCTTTGGTGGGAACAGGCCCTCTGTCTCGGGGAGCCTCGTGGCCCCTGCCTGTGCACCCCTGTGAAAGCACTCACCCTGCGTGGGCCTTTATTCCTCTAGACGGAAAGCTCTTCCGGGGCATCGACCGCACTTTCCATTTCTGTGTCTGTTGCCTGTTCCAAGGTCAGGTTCACAGTAGGCTCTCATGGGTATTTGTTGAATGAATAGTCTCCACCATAGGGTGGGGGCTGGAGCTGCAGTCCCAAAGTGGAAACTAAGGAAGTCATCCTTCTCTCGCCAGGGCAGGGGCAATGGGAAGTTTCTATTTGGGGTATTTCAAGTGTCTTCTCTCCAAATACTGGAAACGACCCCTGTTCCCCCTGGTTTATTTTCCCTTTGCTGGCCTGTTGTTGCCTTGGAGGCAGAGCATGGAGAAAATCCATCTGGAGACTTTGGCTTTTGCTCAACTGGCTTGGGCAGAAAGAGAACTTATTGGCCAATGTAACTGAAAAGCAGAGGGGTGTCTATCTAGCTTCAGGCATAGCTGGATCCAGGTGCTCAAATGATATTAGGAATCTTTTTTTTTTCCTTTTTCTCCAGCTCTAGGCACTTGCTTTCCTCTGTTGGCTTCATCCTCTGACAGTTCTCACGAGTGTCACCTCCACCATTGGTGGCAATAACTCCAATTTATCAACTTAGCAATCCCCAGAAATGGGGTGCTTGTTTCCTGATAGCACTGGGAAAAGTTCTAGCTTGGGTCCCATGGACATTCCTGAACCCATTACTGCAGCCAGAAGGATGGGATGCTCTGGTTGGTCAGTCTTGGCCACGTGTGCACAGACCTGGAGCCCTGGAGTAGGGTCAACCTCATGAGACCCGAAGGGATTGAGGGAGGGTGGGCTGGTTCTCAAGGAAACAAGGGGCAGAGTGACCAGAAGGGAGAGGGATGTCGATGGGTGTGAAACACCTGCCACCTGCTTCCCCATCCTTGCCTCTCACTGTGTGGATCAGCTTCCTCCCCCAGCCAGTGGCACGTTGGCATAACCGGCGATGCCATGGATCCTTACCTTGCATTTAACTACTGAGGAAACTCAGCCAGAGAGGGAGGCGACTTGCACAAAGTCACGCACTGGAATCTATTTTTCCGGAAGAAGCGATCTCCCTGTGCCGGGGAACAAAGGCAGGGAAATGGGACAATTCCTGGAGAGCCGCTTGCTGACTTGGGGCTCCTCGAGTATTTGGATCTGTTGAAAACAAGACAACGGGCCCCAAAGTGGAGTCACTTACTCTAAGCCCCACGTCATCAAACCAAGACTTGATACCTAATTATTTACAGTTCTAACTCTCCCAGGAATGGAATCTTAACCCGGTCAGTCAGGAACCACCTGGTCAGCACAGCGGGGTCATCGGCCTGACAGACCCGTGCCGCCCCCTAACGGAAGGTGACCTTGTCACAATCAACCCCCCTCTGCTGCGTAGCTTCCTTGTCCCGTCCCTTCTGCCTGCGTGTCGTCCGTTTCGCACAGCTCTTCGGAGCTCCTTTCTGTGGGCCGGATGGGGTGCTGCCCGACTCGTGAATCCTTGAGTAAAGGCAGTAAGATGTTTAAAATGTACTCAGTTGAATTTGGCTTTTTAACAGAGCCAAAGAAGAGGATTAAGTCTCGGGTCTGAATCTCCCACTCCTGGCCTAGTGTCTACAATCCCGCACATCCTCCAGCCCCTCCGTTTTCAGCTCCCTGCACTGCAGCACCCAGGGTGATAACTGAGGGTCGCAGGCCGGGCAGCTTACAGTGCACGCAAGCCCCCTGTACTGTGCTGTTCACCTCCCTGAGCACAGGACCTGGACCTCCCCTGGGGACAGGTCCTGGCAGGAAGCCCCAGGATGATCCATCAGTGTCCCCAGGAGGTCCAGGGGTGAATCTTGTGGAACAAGAGTCACAGTGTCCCTGTGAGACTTTGCGCCCAAGACAATAGTCTGTTTGTCCACTATTCCTCGCCTCCACTTTCCTCCACCCCACACCCAGAGCTACAACACAATTGATGGACCCGAAAGGACCCCCGGCTGGGTTTTGAGTCACCCGTGTGGCCCAGGCCTGGCAATTAAGAGCCGCTCGCTCCTGGTGCTGACTCCTGATTCCACTGTGGTAGGTGGGACTCAGTTTCCTCATCTACAAAACAGAGAGGACGGTCCGTCCCTAGCAAGGTGTGGGCACAGCCTTCCAGTTACCAAGGCTGTGGAACAAAGTAGCCTGCACTCAGTGGTTTAAAACAACGGGAACACCTATTTCACTCATAAATGTGCAATTTTGGCCAGGGTCAGCGGGGACGGCTTGACTCTGCTCCACTCAGATCAGCTGGGGCCCAGAATCATCTGAGAGTGCATCCATTCGCACAGCTGAGACATCAGCTGGAAGCATCAGCTGGAACGATGACATACATCCTTTGCGTGTGGCTGGGGCTTCCTTGCAGCCTGGTGGCTGGGTTCGCAGGGCGAGCATCTCAGGAGAGTCAGGCAGAAGGTGCATGACCTTTTATGACCTCGCCTCAGGAATCTTGCAGGGTCAGCTCTTCTCCTTTCTGTTCTCAGAGGCAGTCACAAAGCCCCACCCAAGTTCAAGGGGAGGGGGAGTAGACCACCTCTTGACGGGGAGTGGCAAGCTTCTGGAAGAGCATGCGGGTGGGAGATGTTGTGGCTGTGTTTGGAGAATACAGTCTGTCACAGGAGGGCAGGATGAGAAAATGCCATCTCAGTGTTTAGCATGTAGGTGCTCAAGAGGTGGCAGCTGTTATTATCCCTGCTGTTGGTGGAAAGATCCAGCATCTCTTGGCATAAAAATGTCCTTCTGACCCTCTGATAACAAAAGGTGAAGCAGGAAGTGGAATTATTGCCATCGGGGCTGCCAGAGAAACCGGCCCAGAAAGGCACTGGGATTTGTCCAGTCACCCAGCATATCAGCACCCAGTCCAGTCCCAGCCACATGGGCCTCAGATACAGCTGCCTCTGCTGTTACCAGCACTTGCCTCCCGCCTCGGTATCTACCCTGGCCTCAGTTTCCCCTCTGAACAACGAAAGTGCCCTGGCTCTGCCGGCCCAGAGGCCGAGGGGCCCAGATGGAGGACGCGCACCCTCTTGGCTGTGCCGCTCAGCCTGGGCCACCAACCACGCCGGTCCTTTCTCAGGCCCGGGGTGCGCGGCCGCCTCTGAGCCCGCCTCTGGCACTCACTCCAGGACGTGAAGAACGAGCCTGCCAGGTCGGAGGGCAGGTCTATTTTGGAAGCTGGGACCCCGAGGAGGCCCAGAGGAGCCCGTGACCCAGAGAACCCACAACCCAGGGAACCCACAGGCCCCTCTGTGTTCTGTTTGTTTTTATTAAAGAAGCATGGCATGTGCCTCGTAGAAAAGTCAGAAAATACATATGAGCAGGAGGGAAAAAATAAACGTTGCCTGTGCTTTGCCAGAAGCAAAAACCACAGCTAACGTTTTGGAGTATTTTTCCCCTAATCATTTTCCTCTACATACAGATGTATATACTTTCTGGTGGGTTTTCTAGAAAAAACCCCCAAAACTTAAAGGAACATTCTCTAAACCATTTTTTATTTTATTTTACTTATTTTGGATTCACCTTTTGAAAAAAGAAATCAGAAAGATGCACAGGATAATATAACCCCACTTACCCATCACTGCAAATGGGCACATGTCAACATTTTGCAAATTTGTCTGAGATTTTTTAAGAAATGAACTATTATTACAGGTAAGTTGGTGTCCGTCACATCCGCTTTCCCAGTCTTATTTCCTCTCCCTTCCTGCCCCTTGGTTCATATATATGTATCCATAAATAATGTATACTACTTTTGTATAACGTATAATGTATACTACTTTTGTGTTTTCAAAACTCAAATATGGGGCCGGCCCTGTGGCTGAGTGGTTAAGTTCACAGCTCCACTTTGGTGGCCCAGGGTTCACCAGTTCAGATCCTGGGCACAGACCTACACACCACTCATCAAGCCCTGCTGTGGTGGCATCCCACATAGAAGAACTAGAAGGACTTATAACTAAGATATACAACTATGTATCGGGGTTTTGGGGAGAAAAAAAAAAAAGGAAGATTGGCAACAGATGTTAGCTCAGGGCCAATCTTCCTCACCAACAAAAAAAGAAACACACATAACTCCAATATATGCTATTAAGCTTTGGCAATGTCCTACTTGCCCACTATGTTTTCCAGATCTATCCAAATGACACATATAGATCTTGTGACCCGGTCCTCCTCTTTTCACCACTGTGCAGCATTGCATCATATAATGACACCACTCTTTATTTATCCAGTCCCTGGAGGATAGACATTTGGGTTGATTCAGTCCTTCTGCTATTCCTAACGAGGCTTCTGTGGCTATTTCATATGTGAGCCCTTGTGCCCACGATCCAGGGTTTCTCTAGACTGCTCCTCCTGGGATTTGGGGTCTGTGTATTGCCAGCTTGAGGAGATTGCAAACTGTGCTTCCAGCGGCTGCACTGAGTCGCCTCCGACCAGCAGGGGAGAAGAGCTGTCATTGCTCTCCACTCCCGTCATCCCACGGTATTGCCAGGCTTTACACTATGGCGATGGATGGCTGTGAAGTGGTACACGTATTTTACAGCTGCTTTTCCTACCCGACAATATGTTATGAACTACTTTCCTCAGCAGGAGATGCTTCTATAAGCACAGTCTCATGATGGCATAAGCCTCCCCTGGCCCTGCCAGATTTTCTTAGCTGATTCTCTGTTGCTGCACGCGGCGCTGTGTTTTCGTGGCAGATTGCAAAACTGACCACAGATTGCTCGCTTCCTCTAACCACGCTCCTTTGCAATAGGACTTTGCAGCTCCTCCCACTGAGAGGCGGAGTCTACGTCTTCACCCTTGGATTCTGGGTTTGGCCACGTGACTTGCTTTGGCCAATGGGGTCTTTTCAAATACAGGCTCCAGAGGCTTGAAAGGGGCTCTGCCCTGGGCCTTGCTTTCCCGCTCACCTGAGTCCATGGGACCGCGTGGGAGCGAGCCCGGGCTAGCCTGCTGGGTGATGAGAGACACATGGCCAAGTCGTCTTGTCACCCCATCTAGACATTGAGCCAACCCCAGAGTGTGGCCATCCTAGACCACTCAGCCCTGACCAGAAGAATCGTCCACTCGACCCACAGAAACATGGGGAACGAAAAATGTTTGTCGTTTTAAGCCAGGAAACTTTGGGAATGGCTTGTTAGATAGTCCGAGCTGATACGACTCCAGTCAGCTCTTTCCTTTGCTCAGCTAATTCCTGGTGCTGAACTCTGGGCACGTTGCTGAGTCTGTTTCCTCCTCACTGAAATGGGGGATGATGTCTGTCCTTCAAAGCCATCATGAAGATTCAATGAGACGGCGCACGTCGGCATCACCGGGGAAGACTCCATCCCCGGGGGGTCCTCTCTCACGTCCTGAGGATCTTGGTCTGGTACTCTCGCCTTGGTTCTCCCTAGTGCCCCTCTTTATCCAAAACTTACTCATCCTTCCAGGTTTTCTCGAAGGTGTCAATATTTAAACGTAAATGCACACGTGAGGACGTAAGTATTTAACGGCACTGCGGTAAACATCCCCCGCGGTCTCGTCTCCTTCCAGGACACGCCCCCTTGAAGTTCTGCGTGGCCACGTGACTAGATTTGACCAATGACTGTGAAGGGATGCTTTTAAGACCCGTGTGGGGGGCTTTGAGCTTCTTTCTCTGCAGCAGAGACCCGAAACCTTGTATTGAGAAAGCTGCAGGTAACGTGGCCAAAATTCCCTCAGCCTCTGTCCCTGAAGTTTTCCACGAGCGTAGCTCATGATCCCCATGGGACAAGAGGAATGAGAAAGAAAAAAATCGTTGCTGTATTGGCCTGTTTATTATGGCAGCATACTTTAAGTATTTGAGGTTGAACTCTATCCCCCCAAAGTACATGTTGAAATCCTAACCCCAAGAATGTGCTGTTATTTGGAAAAAGTGTCATTGTAGATGTAATTAGTTAAGATAAGGTCATATGGGATTAGGTGTGCCCTTAATCCAATAAGCCTGGTGTCCTTATAAGAAGACGACGATGTGAAGACAGGAGGGCAGAACGTCTTGGGGGCAGAGACTGGAGCGATGCGGCTGCAGGCCGAGGAACTCCGGGGACTGATCCACCAGCAGAAGCCAGGAAGAGGCGAGGAAGCATTCCACCCAGAGTCTCAGAGGGAACACGGCCGCGCTGACGCCTTGATTTCTAGCCTCCAGAGCTGTGAGAGAATCGATTTCTGTTGTTTTAAGACGCCCGGTCTGCTGTGCTTTGTTCTGGCAGCCCCCGAAACTAAGATGCCAGCTTACCCCGGTTAAGACAGCAGGGGACGAAGGTAACCTCCCACGGCCACCACAGCGGCTGTTTAGTGCGACTTTCTGTGCATCCGGCACAATGCTCAGTGCTCCACATACACTATTCATCATTTTTATTATTTCTTATTTGTTTATTTTATTTAGCGTGTGCCTGCTGTGTGCCCAGCACTTCTCTCTGGGTGGGAGGGAAGCACATGAACAAAACAGCCTCTGCCTCACGGAACTGGTTGACGAGAGGGGTGGACGCTGCTCAGGATGACTAGGTGGTGGGTGTGTGGCTTTTCTGAGGAGGTGGACAGAGATCAGGAGGAGACTCCCCATGTCCAGCCTTGGGGATTTAGAGACCCTCTGCCTGGACCCTCCTCCGCGGGAAAGAGAGCAGGAAACATAGCAAGTTCATGGGCAGCAAAACTAAGGAGCTGATAAGAGTGAGGTTGTAGGGGCCGGCCCCGTGGCCCAGTGGTTAAGTTCCTGTGCTCCCCTTCAGTGGCCCAGGGTTTCGCTGGTTCGGATCCTGGGCGCAGACACGGCACCGCTCATCAGGCCATGCTGAGGCAGAGTCCCACATGCCACAACTAGAAGGACCCACAACTAAAAAAATACACAGCTGTATACTGGGGGGATTTGGGGAGAAAAAGCAGAAAAAAAAAAGTGAGGTTGTAGGAGAGATTCATGACATGTTGTTAAGTTAAAAAAATAACTTCAGCCAAGATTTCTTAGCAAGGACACAAGACGCCTGAATCATAAGAGAAAAGATTGATAAATTGAACTTCATCAAAGTTAACTGCTTTTATTCTTCTAAAGACATGATTAAGATGATGAAAAGGCAGGTCACAGACTAGGAGAAAATATTTACAAAATATACATCTTATTAAGGATTTACATCTAGGATATATAAAGAAATCTCAAAACTCAATAATAAGAAAATAACCAATCCCCCCCCCCCCAAAAATGGGCAAAAGTTTCGAACAAATTCTCAATGAAAGCAGAGACACAAATCGCAAATAAGCACAAGAAAAGGTATTCAGAATCAGTAGTCATTAGGGAAATGCAAGTTAAAAGCACAGTGAGATGCCACTGCATGTTCACCAAATGACCATAATCAAAAAAACTCACAATGTGTGCTGGCGAGGTATGGAGCCACTGTGACTCTCATGCGTTGCTGGTGGGAATGCAAAATGGGAGAGCCATTTGGCAAACAGTTCGGCAGTTTCTTAGAAAGTTAAACATATGCTTACTATACAACTCTGTAGTCCTCCTCCTGGATATTTATCCAAAAGAAATGAAAACATATGTCCACACATATGCCCGCAAATGTTCCTACAAACAGCATTGTTCATAATTGCCCCAAACTGAAAACAACCCAAATGTCCATTAACAGGTGCATGGATAAACAGATTGTGGTGTATCTGCCCAATGGAATATTACTCAGCAGTGAAAAGGAAGGAACTGTAGATACGTAGAACAACATAGATGAATCTCAAAAGCTCTATGCTAAGTAAAAGAAGCCAAAACCACAAAGAAGTTCATACTGAGTGATTCCTTTCATATGAAACTCCAGAAAAGACAAATTAATCTATAGCAACAGAAAGCAGATCAGTGGTTGCCTGGCCTGGGGGCTGAAAGGTAGAGACTGACTGGGAAACGGCACAAAAGAACCTTTTGGGGTGAAGGAAGTGTTCTATACTGGATCAGAGGAGTAGCTACACAGGTGTATAAATTTGATAAAACACAACAAACTGTAAACATAAAATGGGTTTTATTGTATGCAAATGAGTGAAGCTGATTAAAACAATAAGACGTAGTGTCAGTAAGATGGAGGTTGACTCTTGCTGATCAACAAAGTGCTTGACCATTGCCTGCCTGTGAGAGGGCAAGTCACTGCACCTCATCGACAAATGAGAGCCACCAACGTCCTAGTGCGATCCCTCATGGGGATTAGAAATGATGCAGGGAGAGAGCTCAAAAGATCATTGTAAGCGATGGTGACAATTGTTACCTTTAATGCATAAGGATGAGTCAGATTCCTTAAAGAGCCTTAGCATCCTCTCTCCGTCTACTAAGAATTCACCCATCTATGCATCCATTCATATAGCCACTCATCCATGCATCTATGCATCCTTCCATCCATCCATTTATCTACACATGCTCCCACGCATCCAGGCATGCATGCATGCATCCATCAATGCATTCATCCATCCATCTAACCATGCACCCATGCATCCATCCTTCCATCCATCATGCATCCATCCTCCCATCCATCTATGCATCCATCCTTCCATCCATCTATGCATCCATGCATCCATGCATCCATCCATCCATCCAACACATATCTACTGAGCACTTGCTATGTGCCCAGCACTGTGCTCAGCCCTGTGGATTCAGGAACACAGAAGAAATGTTGTCCTTGTTGGTTTACATTTTAGTGCAAGAAAATAATACCAAGCAAAGAGTAGACAGAAAATGAATTCCAGCATTGAAAAATGCTCAGAAGGAGGCTCTAGGGAACCCTGGACTAGTAAAATTGGGTCTTAATCTAGTCAGGGTCAGGAAATACTTCCTTAATAATGGAACCTTTGAGCCAGACCAGAGGGTTGACTAGGAGTTACTCAGGCCTAGGACCCGGAGGCGCCTTCCTGCAGAAGGCACAGCATGGGCAAAGACTCGGCGCAAGGAAGGAGCCGTGTGGAAGGAAGACTTCCCTTATGCATGGGCAGGAAGTTGTGCGCTCCTAATGGGAATATAACAGCCCTCTGTCGCTCCATCTCCCTGCAGGGCTGGGATCTGGCAGGGCAGGCTGGGTGGCTGCTCTCCAGCTTTCTGTCCAAGAGCTCTCCCACCCCCACCTACTTTGGGAGCAGGGGAAGTCAGAGCCAGGAAGGTCTGGGGGGTGTCAGGAGCCGCAGGGGGCAAGGTGGGCGTAGCAGGTGGGCTCAGATCTGGACCAGGTACATAGACTGATGTGGGATGGGGGAGCTGGCGGCAGGACCTTGCCCAGCCTGGATGCCCAGGTAGGGAGGGAGTGGGTCGGCAGGAGAGGCGGGAGTATGGCATGATGCCACAGTTTTGAACTCTGGCTTTTCAAACAGACATGGTTCAAGTTCCACTTCTTCCATTATAATTATGAGACCTTGGGAAAGTCAATTCACCTCTCTGAGCCTCAAATTCCTCCTCTGAAAAAGGGGATGATAAGAACATGGAGAAGTTAGTAATAGGATCTCCCTGGCAGCTCAGAGAGGCAGCAACCCCCCTGTTAGGGGCTGGCCTGTGCTCCCATCACATCTGCACTGCTGACCAGCAGTGTGACCGTAGCCAAGATCCTTAACCTCTCCGTGCCTCGGCATCTTCTATAAGATGATGTCTCAGAGAGTTAGAGACCATGAGTTGTTCCTAATATCTATATCTCTCTTCTTTTTCAGTAATAGAATCCCTGGATTTTAGCTGGGCTCAAAATTTTAGCTGAGAATAAAGAGTGCATTTCCCAGCCTCTTTTGCATAAGTTGTGAACTTGTGATTAAATTCTGACCAATGAGATGTAAGCCAAGGTGTATATAACCTCAGGGATAGGGATGGGACTCATTTTTCTCACTCCCTTTTTCTCTTTCTTGCTGTCTAGAATGCAGATGTGATGGCTGGTTCTGGAGGAGCCACCTTGGACCATGAACTGAACCTGGGAATTGAGGCCACACATGGCAGAGCAACAAGATGGAAGGAGCCTGGGTCCCAGAACAGATTGTCTTCCTCTGGCCTTTAATTGGGATAGAAACAAATTCTCTGTTAAGGCAACTCACTCCAAAGGCTGTAATTTCTACCTCACGGAGGTTTTGTGAAGACTAAATGAATTAATACCTGTGACAAGACAGAGCATGGCTTCACATGGTCCAAGAAAGGGCAGCATTACTGTTGTTACTGATGAGGATTTTAGGCTGGTTAATTTTAAAACTGCAGATGAGAAGTGGGGCTGGCCCCGTGGCCGAGTGGTTAAGTTCGCGCGCTCTGCTGCAGGCGACCCCGTGTTTCGTTGGTTCGAATCCTGGGTGCGGACATGGCACTGCTCATCAGACCACGCTGAGGCAGCGTCCCACATGCCACAACTAGAAGAACCCACAACGAAGAATATGCAACTATGTACCGGGGGGTGTTGGGGAGAAAAAGGAAAAAATAAAATCTTTAAAAAAAAAACTGCAGATGAGAAGCGAACTCCGAGGTCGGGAGTTTGCTTGCCCTTTGTTGGGAAACATTTACATTTGTAAGGGAAATCTCCATCTGCACCAGGAAGAAGGTGGGATGGCCTTATCTCTGGAAACTGTTAATGGGGAAGGCAAGGACTTAAGTTGTTTACTCTCTGGCAACCTCATGTAACTGACCCACCCCCCCCCCCCCCCCCGCCCCCCCGCCACTCACCCAAATCCTCCTTTGTCTTTAGCTGAAGATAATATTTAAGTGGTGGCTTCTGCCATTTACTCACTCCATTTGATTCTTTTTTTTTTTTTAAGATTTTTTTTTTTCTCCTTTTTCTTCCCAAAGCCCCCTGGCACATAGTTGTATAGTCTTTGTTGTGGGTCCTTCTAGTTGTGCCATGTGGGACGCTGCCTCAGTGTGGTTTGATGAGCAGTACCATGTCCACGCCCAGGATTCAAACCAACGAAACACTGGGCTGCCTGCAGCGGAGCACGTGAATTTAACCACTCGGCCATGGGGCCAGCCCCAATCCATTTGATTCTTATCTAAAAGTTGTGGGACCACCCAATGGCCAGACTCTACCTTTTTAACTTTTTTACATATTCTTTGTCTTGTAAAGAGATAACTCACATACCTATGCCTTAAATTTAGCCTTACTCTCCACCCAACTTTGCAGCAGCAGTAGCGGTGGCAGCAGCAGCATCTCTGACTGCCCGTGGGTCCTGTCCCCACGCAGCAGCAACATGCCGGCACCAGCTCTGCCTGCCCATGGGTCCTGTCCCCATGCCAGCAGCACCACCTCTTGCCCGTGGGTCCTGTCCCCATGCTATTCCACACTGTTCTCTAAATAAAGGAGCACTACCACCAGATCTTAAGAGTCCAAGAAATCTTTCTTTCGACTCCTCGGCTCACTGACTCCGCGTCAGTTACCTCTCAGCAATGCTGGGAGGAGTAAGGAGATAGTGACAGCCACGGGCCTAGCACAGTGCCTGGCAAATAGTAAGCCCCACACGGACGATAGCTAGGATTATTATCGTTGCTGATGTTATTTCATTATCGTCACCCAAGTCCTCCAGCCTTTTCATGGGCACGCTTTAACCACTGAATGAATAGGAATATGAATAACAAGCGATATTTATTGTGTTCTCTGTTCCACCCACTGTTCCAAGCGCAAACGCTAACTCATTTATCATACTTTGTCCATGCTAAGTCAGCAAGTGTTTACTTTTTCAAATCCTCCAAATCAGGATATGCTTTACAATTGTTGGCAGCTCAGCTAATAATATTTAATAAAATCACCGCAGGCTTCATGAGGCCCATAATCTTGGGAAGTTCAGGTTGCTCTCCAATGCCCAGAGGGCAAGGCTTCCTCTTTTTGGGGGGTTCCTGCTGTCACATCTCCCTTGACCTGTTGGCTCCAGCTGCCCAGGGTGCCTACAGCCACCTTGGGGGCCCCTGGGCACCCACAAGCCTTCGCCTGCTGGCTTCACTGTCTCTGCCTCCCGGGAGTGAATTTCCCATCCCTTCTTGCCCCTGAGCCCCAGAGGTGGGGATGACAGCAGGGGACCCAGCCTGGACTGGAAACAGCAGGCATTTGGCCATCTCAGCCACTTGGGACACCTACCCTACCTCTTCCTCCTGGGCCCTTGCCTCCCCGCCGTGCCACCCTGCCCCCACACTGTAATCTGAAACTTTTCCCCAGCAACCCACCCAGGCCTTTGAACAGCCCCATCTGAATCTCTTTTGTTTCAAGCCAAAGGGTATTGTTCCTCCTGACATGAGAGCTTCCCACCCCAGCCCAGGTGAATTTGGCAGCTGTTCTGGGCTGGGAACCTGCTTTTCACAGGATTGTTCTCCCTGTGATCTGGCTGGGGGGGGGGGGGGGTGCTGAGGGGACCAAAGGCAGCGGCTGAGCAGAGGGACCTTCCCATCCTGGAGTCCCCATCTTCCGGGAAGTCAGCCCTAAGCCCGCGCTTTGCAGCATCCTCTCTCCTGTTCCTCATCTGGCGTTGAACACACGCTGCCCATCATCGCTGAGGATGTTGCCGCTGATGATAAGCAATCACAGCGTTGACAGGAACAGCAGCATCAGCAGTGAGAGATGGAGAGAGGAAGGAAACAGACTCTGGAGTCAGTTGAACTGGGCCTCTCTGAGCCTCAGTTTCCTCAACTGTAAAATGGGTTTGTTACCGAACCAGGTTCGTTTTTGCCTGCCGCCCAGAAAGCCAAACACCGAAATGAATGACGAGATTGCAGCAGAGAGAGGGTTTGCTCACGAGGAAGCGAGAGCATGAGCCTCAAATCCATCTCCCTGAAAACAGAGACTCAGCAATCTTTATGGGATGGGGGCAAGGCGGTCTGAAATGTGGAGAGAGATGATCTGAGGGGAGGAGAGATGAGGTAATTGACGACCTGCACAAGCACAGTAAGACGTCATGCCTCTTCATAGGACCCGTGTTCACAAAATGGAGGCGTTAGCATGATCTGAGGGTGGAGTTTTTAGCCTCTTGACGTCAAAAGGTTGCCTATCAGACATCTGCGTGGCCCGGCTGATGAGTTGGTGGTCTCCACCGGCCTGAAGTGGACAAGGAGTTCTTATTCCTGAAATACAGCTCTCTCACCCATTACCATGGTGACCCAGGCTCCAGGGAGATGTTATCTATAGGAGCCTAGTGGGAGTCAGATAGCATACTGCAGCACAGTTAACAATGGGTGGGTAAACAGCTCAAAGCTATAATCAGTAATTACAAAAAGGAAAAAACTTTAGTTCCCAGCTACTTAATCATCAGTGGCTAACTCTTTGCTCTTTAATAGAGCAGCTACCTACCTCCTGTGGCTGCTGGAGGATGACACGGGATCAACATATAGCACCCTTAGCACTCAGCAATGAGGGCAATTGTTGTCATTATTGTTGTTGCTACTGCAAGGAACATTTACCGAGGGCTTACCTCAGCCGGGGCCTGTGCCAGCACCTGCGTGATCACCCACAAATAACGAGGTGTTATGATACCCGTTTTCTGGTTAATGAAAACTGAGTTTCAGCAAAGCTAAGGGACGGGCTCAAGGTACCACAGCTGGGGCATGCAAAGCCAGCAGTGCATCGAAGATGTGTGCTACACCAAGGCCTGGGCCCTGACCCAGCAGACTCTGAGCCCTGGGGCGGGGTGGGGGTGGGGGGCCGTCTCAGTCCACACTGCTGCATGCACCTGCCACAGGCGGTGCCAGCCTCACTGGGCTGTGGCCTCAGACATCCTGGGCCCCCTGAGTGATCCTGGGCAAGCCACTTCACCTCCTAGAGCTCAGGGTCGGCTTTGGAGGTGAGATAATAGCCCCCAACTCACAGGGGTTGGGGGGGATTAAGTGAGTAAGTGGATGGGCAGCCGGAGCCCGAGGTCTGGCACCCAGTGGGGCTGAGGGGGGAGGTAGAAGCCAGCAAGCCAGGTCTGGAGATTTGGGGGGTGAACACATTTCCCCAGATGTCACCTCCTTGGCAGAAACGGTTCTCTGAGAATTGGCAGCAAGATGAAGCTCTGTGAGTGACAGAAATTCTCAAATTGGCCTATTTTCTTCAATGGGGCATTTTTTCATTCCACCTTGGGGCAAGAAGACTGCTCTCGGCCGGGAGATGCTGTAACAGGTTCATTCACTTATGCAGACATTTCCCACCATGGGTCACGTGAGGCCAACTTGGGCATCTTTGTGTCTGCTGTGCCCCCAGTGGGGTCTCCTTATCATTCTAGCCCAGGTTCAAGCACCTGCCCTCCAAGAGGCCTTCCCTGGGCGCCTGGGAAACAGACCCTTCATCCCCTCCCTGGGGTTTCTTCGCGGCTCTTGACTCTCTGACGTCGTGTTTTAAGTTGATTTGTCCGTCTCCCGTCTGTCTCCCACACAGGACATGGGCTCCTGAGAGCAGGACTGAATCTGAGGCTCTCGCTTCTGTATCCCCATTGCTACAACGTCCCTGGCAGACAGCAGGTGTCCATAAAGACTGGCTCAATGGCTGAATGAAGTATCGTGCTTTCTCGTTTACAAATTCCCTGAGGCCTCTGGCCTGTGGATACGGAAATAGGTCAGATGCAGTCCTCGGCCTCAAGGAGCACCTGGTCTAAAGGAAAAAGAAATGTCGACAAATGCCAACTATAGCTGGGAAACTCACCTCCACGTCCACAGACTTCACAGAGCTGAGTGGATGGAAGGAAGGAGGCAGGTGCTGTGTGCTGAGGGCCCGCTCGGTGACTGGAAATTTCACACCCCACGTTGGCTCAGTCTTGACAAAAGCCCATTTTACCGATTAAGCATCGGGAATTGGGAGAGGTGAAATGACCTGGCCCCAATCAGACTCATGGCACAACTGGGATGGGAAACAGGGTGGCCGGATTCTGAACTCGGAGCACTCTTCCCTCTACATCTGGCCCAAGAGAAAGAAGTTAAGTCCAGCCTTATATATGCATATATAAAATATATAAATTATACGTTTAATATATTAAAAATATATATTTATATATAAAATACGTAAATATATAATGCCAATTATAAGATATACAAATCATATATTTTTATATATAAAAGTACTTTACAAGGTATTTTATAAAATATATTTTTCGTATTTTAATTTTTATATAAAAGAATTTTTAATAAAATATAATATTTTATTATTATTATTTGGTCATGTAATGGCTACATCCAGAAGTATTAGCCTTCAGGCATGGCTGGATCTAGGGTCTCACACAGCGTCCCCTGAATTGTCTCCATTCTCAGGTGGCCTCTCAAGTCATAGAGGCAAGATGGCTGCCTTCAATGCCAGCCCTCTCATTCCCTCCCCAACTCCCCAAAGAAGCAGGTCCCCAAGGAAAAAGAATGTCTCATTGCAGGCCTTGGGGTTGGCTGATCCAGCGCCCGTTGCCATCAGCCTCCTCCCCGGATAGAGGCTGTGTAGCGGGGCACACGACACTGTCCCGGCCAAGGAGAGTAAGCCAAAGTCAGCCTGGGAGGAGAGGTGTTGTTGCTCTGACAGCAGGGGCGCTGTGGCTGGACCTGCCCCTCCCCACTATATCTTGCCTTGAACACAGGCCTGATGACGGAGCAGGGACCATCTTGTGACCAGGAGGAAAAGGCCAAAAGTCATCCCATTAGCCCTGGCATCGCAAAGCTGCTTACCTCCTACCTTCAGACTTCCTCCTAAGAGAGAAGAATAAACCTCTATTGTTTAAGCTGCTGCATTAAATTCCCTGTTCCTTGCAGTGGAAAGCATTCCCGTTGCTACACCCTCTGCCAAGGCCCCAGACAGTCCCTGGGAAGGCACCACGGGGCTCCCATGGGGTTCTGTTCCCACTGCTGAACTGACAGTGGTACCGAGCAGGGAGGGGAGATGCCAACTGCCCAGCCCAGCTCCGCCCTCGCCACACAGGCCAGGAGCGGCAGGGGTGGTCCCCAGGGAAAAGCGAGGGGCTGTCAGTAGAGGAGGGAAGTGATGGCTGTATTCCCTATGCCCCAGGATCCGTGGAGGAACAGACACCTCGTTCTTGGCCTAAGCCTTCTTCCATTATTTCCTGGAACATGGAGATCCTGGCTCGTTGATCCTCCAGGCTGTTTACTGCGGAGGTGGAGGAGAGGATAATTCAGTGGGACTGTCCGGCAGTCGGGGCGGGGTGGGGGGGGGGGGGAGGTGGGGATCCTTCCAGGAATGAGGACAAGCTGCAAAGACTGCATTAGATGCGGTGTGCATGATGTCGTTTCTTCGCAGCAGGACTGGGCCGTGACCTGTCACATCACAATCCCGCTGCCCTGAAGGATGAGGACGACCCAGCCCAGCCTCCTCTGTCCGCTCCGCTTTCCCCGTAAGACTTCCTGAGCCAGACGGCCTGAGTTCCAACCACCTCCCTCTGGCCTGCAGGGGGGCCGCCTCAGGCTGTCGCCCTCCCTCTCTGCACCTGCGACAGACCACCCTCCCCAGGCAGGACAGCGTGAGAAAGAGGGAACGGGGGCCATATGGCCAGCAGCAGCGCCGAGAGCACGTTCTCTGCAAACCCTTCCCCGACCATCCCAGGATCCCAGGTAGGAAATCCGCTCCCGCCCAGGCAGGACCCGCCAGTGGTGACAGACCCGCTGCCGTCTCCTCCTAGGTGCGAGGCTTGGCCATAGTCCCAGGCCTCCCTCGCGGGTAGGACGGTCATGGGACTGAGTCCCATTTCCCCACACATCTCCCCCTTCCGTGGGCTTGGTGCACACAAACCTGGAGACCTTGGGAGCCACGGTGGGAGACGGCGGGGCCACGAGGTGGAGGAGCTTGGGACCTGGACCTGTTGCTTGGGAGAACTGCTCACTCACTGGGGGCACCCGAGTCGGACTGTCAGGAGTGAGAAGAAGACCCCAATGTCTGAGCATTCCACCTTACAGGCTGATTCACATTGCCCTAACTCACCCCCCGCCCAGGGGGTGGCCTGGAAAGGCTTGTGGGATGGCCGACGGATGGCCGGTCAGGGAGAGGCTCCATGTGGGTGTCAGCAAAGGCAGAGGGTGGGAGGTGGGGGGCCTGAAGAGCCAGCCGTGACCACACTGTCTGGTGCTGAGACCAGACTCTCCTTGAGCCCTCCTCCCTTGACCGTCAGACAGCAACCACGGCGTCAAGCCTGGAGTGGGGGGTTAAGACTAACAATAACAACAACAACAACAGTAATAATAATGGGAGTCATTGCCAATATTCAAGAGCACCTACCACTCCCAGGCCGGGCTGATTGCTCCACAGGCCTGATCTCACTTAATCCTTGTGATGACCCCCAAGGAAGACACTGCAGCGGTCCGTCCCATGTTACAGACGAGACGACAGAGGACCGTAGGGCATCTGAGGACCCTTTCCAAAGGGCAGAACCTGTGCAGGGCAGCATCTCCCTGAGATCAGCTCCCCCACCTAGCGCAGCCTTCCTCGGGGCTCTGCCTTCATCCTACTCTGTGCCAGGCACTATTGATGGCGCTGAGGACACAGTAGTGAACAGACGGATGGAGATCCTGGGCCTTGTGGAGCTGGTGTTCTAGTGGGGAAAACAGGCAGTAAACACACAGACACGTAAGAGGAGTTCAGAAAAGGATGAGTGACATGAGGACAAGTCAGGAAGCTTCCCTGGGCAAGAGGAAGAGGTGGGGCCATGAATTTTGATATGAGAGGAAACCTCCCTGACAGGGAACTGAGGGCAAAAGGAGGGAGCCACATGAAGATCTGGGGAAGGGTGTTCCTGGCAGAGTGAACAGCACTTGCAAAGTTTAAGTGCAAAGGCCCTGAGGCTGGAATGAGCTTGTCATCTTCAGGGAATGGAATTGAGGGCGGTGTGGCTGGTGTGGACCGAGCAGGAGAGGGAGGGGAGTGATGAGGCTGCAGAGGGGGCTGGGATGGGACAAAGGACAAATTTGGGTGGGCAGTGGTGGGAGGGGTAGAGGACTCCCCTGGAAGGACTCTTCCGGGTGTCAGCTTTGGGGGAGAAGCAAGGGGGCATCCAAAGATGGGAAAGAAGACAGGGGTCTCAGCCCAAATTTATCCTCCCCCCTTTGACTTCTCTCTTTCTTTCTCTCTCTTGGCACAAGTGGAGGCTGGATCCCTCGGGAGAGTGAGGCCCAGGCTTGCGTCCACAGGCCCTGGGAATGACAGGGCACACTCTTGCCTTCCTGGAGAGCCTGACTTGGAACAGAGGAGACGGACAGACAGCCCTGAGAGTCAGGGCCCTCATAGCTTCTTCTCTGCTTCTAATTTGCTGTGTGACCTGGGGCTGGTCACTGCCCATCTCTGGGCCTCCCTTTTCTCCTCTGAGGAGGGAGCTGGTCTGGCTCCACTGTTTGCCAGCTATCTGTCCTTGGGCAAGCTATTTAACCTCCTTGTGCCTGTTTCCTCATCTGCACAACAAGGATGGCCCAGTCCCCAGGGTTATGGTGAGGATTAAATGGACAGTGACCGGAGCTCAATAAGTGCCAGGAATTACTGTTATTTTACCATTCTATTGCTATCGTTCTTGTTGCTATCAGCATTAATGCAGATCCTTTCTGAGGCCCCTTCGGGCTTTCAGGTGGGCCGGGAGGTTGCCTACGCTGCCTCTGGGCCAGTGTTGAGGGGCAGGTCCATCTTCCTCACCATGCTCTGCCTGGAGAGGGGTGGGGAGAGGGCTTGACGTCCCCTCCAGGAGATGGGTCCGGTCCCCTTCCTGCGCAAGCCCTGCAGAGACCCCAGCTTTCCTCCCCGCAAAAGATCGGTTCCCCAAGGAGGAGAGTTGGGATCAGAAATCACCCCCCAGGCCTCAGTGACCGGGTGGGGGCGGGGGCGGGGGCGGGCGGGAGTTGTGAGCCTGGAGGAGCAGGCAGGAGCCGGGAGGAAGTGGAGATGACCCCCAAGCCCAGTGGCTACCTCCAGGAGGACCGGCCTTGTCAGCGCCCGGGGCGGGGGGGTCGTCCCCCACATTCTTCGTGCTTCCCTGCCCACCTCCTCTGTCCCAGCCTCCCCCTGCATTCCTCCCCTCTTTCCTGAGGGGGCACCTTCCCTCCCCCGAGTCCCACCCCAGCCCCACTGGGGAGCAGCAGCTTGGGCTGCTCTCTGGATGCCCGCGGATTAAAATGCAGAGGCGCCTCTGTCCAAAAACGGGACGAGCCCTAATCGCTCCCAGCCTTCTTGGCCGAGCGCCCCGGCTGCTGGCTGCCCTCACCCGAGGCTGGAGCGGACTGACGGACGTGGGACAGAGGCCGGAATAGATCACAGGCGGCCTTCAGACTCCTCGTCCAGCGATCAGGCCAGGTGGGCAGGATGGGGTGTGAGTGGAGTGGGGGCGGGCAGCCCATGCGTCACTCGGAGCTTCAGTTTCTTCATCCGCAAAATGGGGGTGATGATGGGAGCGTTCATGCTCAGGAGGGTGCCGGCCCGCTGTGAGCACTCCATGAATCCTCCAGGGGGTCTCAGCCCCCGGACTCTGCTGTCCCCTCCTCTCCGCTTCTCCGCCCCTCTCCCGCCACCAGCAGACACTGAGGCCGCAGTCCAGGGCGCGCCTCACTGTCCTCTTCGCAGCTCAACCCGGCACCCAGCGGTCACCAGGGCCTCAGAGCGCCTTCGGCAATTCGGTTGAGCGCCCTCCCATGCTGGGCACAGCGCCGTGTGCTGCGCTCTTTTCTTACTCTGCTAAAACAGTTATTGATTCAGGGAAAGTTCTAGAAGGATATAGAGCAAAGAGTTACAGTTGTATCCATCCCCCGCCCCGCTCACGGCCCGCTCGCCTCTCTCTGCACAGACAGCTCAGGGCCGCCCTGCGCACGCCCCGCGCCCCCCCTGCCCTTCTGCGCCGTGGGCCCTGGACGCCCCGTCGGTGCAGGAGCCCAGCCGCGGGCTTTTCATCCGCTCACAGTTAGCCGCAGCGTGGCTGGGCCCCCCCTCGGAGCCGGCGCCCCTGATGGACTGTGGGCTGTGGCCTGGCTCCTTCTCTTGCTAACAGGGCTGCGGGGAAGGCCCTCGCTGTGCCTCTGTGCCCACCGCACGGTCTCTCTAAGGCGGATGCTGGCCGTGAGGCTGACGGACGGCACGTGCTGTTTATGTCTGGGGCACCGTCAAATCCCACCTCCCCCGCAGGCTCTTCTAGGCTTGCACACCCTCCGCCCCCAGCCCGTGGGTGAGGGTGCCCGTCGCCCCCGCTCCTCCAGCCTGGCAGTTCCCAGCCTGCTTGCCTCCCTCGTTTTCTCGTTCCCGTTCGAGGTGACTAGAGGGCCGGGCATCTCATGGCTGTGCCGCTGGCACTTGTCAACCACACCAGTTGAAATCAGTGTTGGTGGCTTCTCCGTCTCAGGAGACACTGTCACAGACACCCGAAGGAATCAGGGACCAGTGGGGGAGAGGTTTGGGTCCACAGAGGCAATGTTGGGAGAGCTTTGGAGTGGGGGTTCTGGAGCCAGGTGGTGGTTCGAATCCTGACTATTCCCTTCGCTGGCTGTGTGACTCTGGGCAGGTTACTCAGCGTCTCTGAGCCTCAGCTGGGTCATCAGAAAAGCCGAGCTAGTAGGAGCGTCTAGCCCAGACGGCTGTTGTGCAGTTTGGATGAGTCAGTACAGACTCAGCGTTTCAAGCAGCGCTGGGCACACTAGCTGTTGGTATTATTATTTGGGCACCTACAGTATGGTTACGGGAGCTCATGGGATCTCAGGAGACGGCACCGGCTGCTGTTTACTGAACGCCGCGGCGCCGAGAGCTGTGCGTGAACTGGTTTTTCTAATCCTGACAACTAGGGCAACCCAGAGCTCCGAGAGGGAGAGGGACGTGCCGGCCTGGACCTGGAAACCCGCTGCCCACTGCTCTCGGGCTGTTCCCCCTCCTGCACTCGGGTTCAGGTCCCAGTGGGGAGGCCGGCTGGTGGGAGGGTGGCCGCCGGGCTGGGAGGCAGGATTTCCAGGCTGGTCCGGAGCATGAGCCTAATGAGAAACAGATGCGCGAGTCGGCCCCGCCCAGCCCTCCCCGCAGCCCGGATGCGGGCGGCGATCGCTTCCAGATGGGCTGGGCTTTGAGCTGGTACCTTAAGTGACTCGGTCTGGGGCCCGAGCGTGGGACGGCAGGCCTCTTCCCTGGCCCTCGGCCCCTCTGACCCTGCTAGACACCTGATGAGGTAGCTAGGTTTGGGGCAGGTGACCTCGGAAAGGTCTGCCTTGCTCAGAGCCTCAGTTTCCCCATCTGAGAAACAGGCATTCTCCATCCGGCTGGCCAGGCACGGCTGCTGTGTGCTGGGAAACCCGAGCAGGAACGTGAGAGGGTTTCCCAAACTGTGGAGGGCTGTGCACACTGGATGGAGTCTCCCAGAGCTGGCGCCCCTGGAGAGGTAGGGCTTTTTCATTTGTTTTTTAATTTTCTAGTTGTATTTATTTTTGGAATATATAATATATTTCCGTATTCCAAAATCTCAAAGGTACAAAAGGGCCCATAGTGAAAAGTGAGTCTCTCTCCCGCCCCTGTCCTCCAGACTCCCAGACCCCCTTCCCCGAGGCAACTCCTGTCACCAGTTTCTTGTGAACCTGCCCCAAGATATTTTATGCACATGTAAGGAAATACAGAGGAATTTTTTACCGAATGATGACAAACTTCACATACTCTTCTGCACTGTTCTTTTATTATCTAACAACACACTTTAGAGATCTTTCTACATCGCTCCATAGAGAGCACCTCATTCTTTTTGATGCCTGACCAAGATGATATTCAAAACATCACACAACTGTTCATCGCAGACATTGACCAATCAGAATGGACTCCAGCAGTGTGCAGCCCCTACAGCTGTCCAGGGCTGGTGGCTGGTGCCAGCTCTGTGTCTGCACAGCTCTGTCAATGTGTACTTACCCAGTCTTCAAGTGATGGGCACTTAGGCTGTTCCCAATGTTTTACCTGATTTACTTTGAATCAAGGTGGCAATGAATATCCACTTTCTACATTTGTGGGAGGGTATACATAGGAGAATTTTCTAGAAGCAAAATGGCATTGTACATCCATATGTTAAAAAAAAATTATTTTAACCCATACCTCACACCATACACAAGAATTAACATGAAATGGAGCACAGATCTAAATGTCAAACTTAAACTCGTAAAACATCCAGATGAAAACACAGGAGAAAATCTCTGTGACTTGGGTTAGGCAAAGATTTTTTAGATAAGACACAAAAAGCATGAACCATAAAAGAAAAAAATATGTAAATTTGACAATCAAAATTTAAAACTTCTTCTCTTCTAATGACACTGTTAAGGAAATGAAGACCAGCCACAGACTGGGGGAACATATTTGCAAAAGTCGTATCTGATAAAAGACTTGTGTCCAGAATATATATATTAAGATGCTTTCACATCTTTGTAATAAGAAAACAAATAATCCAATAAAAAATGGGCAAATGATTTAAAAAGATACTTCACCAAATTAGATGTGGACGGCAAACAAGCACCTGAGAAGATGCTCGATATTATCAGTCATCAGTGAAATGCAAATTAAAACCGAAGTAAGACACCACTACACACCTATTAGAACAGCTAAATTAAAAATAACTGGGGGCGGCCCGGTGGCATAGTGGTTAAGTTCACGTGCTCCACTTAGGAGGCTTGGGATTTGTGGGTTCAGATCCTGGGCTCGGACTTAGCACCACTTGTCAAGTCTTGCTGTGGCAGCATCCCACATAAAATAGAGGAAGATGGGCACAGCTGTTAGCTCAGTGACAACCTTCCTTAAGCAAAAAGAGGAAGATTGGCAACAGACGTTAGCTCAGGGCCAATCTTCCTCAGCAAAAAAACCCCACAAAAAACTGATAATACCAAGTGCTGGTGAGGGTACATAGCAACTGGAACTCGGGAAACAATTTGGCCATTTCTTCTAAAATTAAACATATACTTACCATACGACCCAGCAATCCTACTCCCAAGGCATTTCCCCAAGAGAAATGAAAATTGTGTTCACACGACAAACTGCACACATATGTCTATAGCAGCTTTTCTCATTATCACCAAAACCCAGAAATGATGGTCCACCAACAGGTGGATGGATAAACAATAGAATATTACTCGGCAATGAAAAGCAACGAACTACGGATACAAGCAAAAATATAGATGAATCTCCAAGGCCTTGAGGAATGAAAGAAGCCAGACTCAAATGGCTGCGTTCTGTAGGATCCATCTACACGACCTTCTGGAAAACCATGTGGACAGAGAGCAGCCCCATTAGTCTTTGCCAGGGCGGATGGGAGAGGGACGAGATCAACCACCAAGAGGCACAAAGGGACTCTGGGGACTCCCGGAGCTGTTCTCTGTCCTGATGGAGGTGGTGGTTTCATGGCTGTATGTGTTTGTCAGAACGCACTGGACTTTACATCTCAAAGGGGTGAATTTTATTTACTGTAGTAAATTATATTTCAATAAGTCTGATATTTCAGAAACTCACCCATATGTCTGTAGACTTGGTAACTATTTCCAAATGCCCTACACAGACAGAGGTTGTGCCGGCTGAGTTGTCCATCACAGGCTGAGAGCCAGGGCAGGATTCGAGCGGCAAGCAGGGAGTGGCTTTCATGACGGGCCTGGAGGCCGCGTGCGGGGCCTGGGGTACTGGCTGGACACTGATCCGCTGCAGCCTGTGGGTGAGGGCAGCTGCCTGTCAGGAAGCCCCAGGTCTCACTCTTGCCCAAAGCCACTGTGGGCTCATCCATTCATCCATTCAACAGTGACCAGGGCCTATCCTCGTGCCAGGCTGGGCCTGGGCACTGGGACCTGGAGATGTGTGGGACCCCGGCTTTCCCCTCATGGGGCTCCCAGTCTAGGGGGAAGACAGACATGTAGAGTCAGAGACCACTCGGCCATGTGGGCGGGGAGGCAGCGGGAGAGGCACCTGGCCTGCCTGGGGGCTGTCAGGGAGGGCCTCCAGGGGGAGGCGGAGTCAGAGCTGAAACCTGTGGGATGGTGGGAGCCGACCAGGTGAAGAGGAGGCAAGCGCACTGTGTGGAGGAGGCGAGGGTGAGGCAGGGCGGGAGCTGCAGGGGTGGTACCTGCCACCGGCCCTCCCAGAGTGGCCGAGAAGGTTCAAGATGACGGGTGTTCCTGTGCCTGGAACAAAGGGAGCGCTCAGCAGGTGAGTGATCCAGGCCCCACGACGCATCCCTTCCTTCGCTCTTTCATTCACCCCACTGATATTGATTGGGGTCACCGTGCCCCTGGGGCTCTTCTCAGTGCTTGGGATACGGCAGTGCTCAGTCCCTGTGCGTAGTCTGGTGGGGAAGACAAGCACGGTCAGATGAGGAGGCAGACACAAAGAGTCAAGAATTAGATAAACAAGATCATTTTAAATCACGATAAGGGCTATGAGGGAAAAATTTAAAAGGTACTAAGTAGAGAATGATTTAGGGGGAGGGGCATGATATCTAGATAAGTTTATCCAGGAAGAAGGCCTCCCTGAAGAGGTGACATTTGAACGAGACTTACAGGAGGAGAAAGAGCCAGCCATGTGATCTATACAGAGAGCATTCCAGGCAGAGGGCATAGCAAGTGCAAAGGCCCTGAGGCCAGAATGAGGTTGGTGTGTTTGAGGAACAAAGGAGGCCAGTGTGGCTGGAGCAGGCAAGGAGGAGAGGGCAGGCGATGAGGTCAGAGAGCGAGTGGGGGCCGATTAGGTAGGGCCTGTGGCCACCACAAGGAGTATGCATTTTATTCTAGGAGTAGAGAAACATCTAGCTTGCACCAGCCCTGACATAGTGCAAGACACCCTCCAGGGCCTTGTTCCTGGTGGCTCCTGGCCTTCTAATTCCTCCTCCGTGTTTGCCAACGTCAGCGGGCTGGTTGGCCATCCCTGGAGGCTGCTCCCCGTGTCCCGGCCCACCCAGCAGCGAGGCCCACCCTCCCTGAGCCCGCTGTGTGCAGGCTCCCAGGAGATCCTGAGATCACAGAGGAGCCAGCAAAGATTCATTAACGGAGTGGACGACGATACGTTCTTGCTGCTGTCAGAGGCAGCCCGAGGTGAGGGCTCTGCTATTTGGGCAGCTAAGCCTCAATGGCACCCCTGTAAAGTGGGGGCGAATGTAGCCCCCCGTGTGTGATAGATGCCCGTACAACCTCCAAGAAACGTGAGTTAAACAGTGAGGTGGGCCAAGCCCTGTACCTGCCCCCTGGACTGGCTCAAACTGGGAAGTCGGGAACCAGCGAGTGTTAGCGAGGGTGTGAGAGACGGGAGTGCCGGGTTCCGCTGGGCGTTTGGACGGGTGCAGGACCTAGGGCCGGTGAGCAGGGCTCCATCCCATGACCCAGCCACCCTCCTCCCATGTGTGTGGCCCAGAGAGGGTCTCCCACAGGCCCAGGAGGGGCCCTGAGAGGCGACGGTCACTGTCCTTGTGAGGAGGCGTGACATAGGGCGCAGTGGACCATAATCCACTCTAGTGCCAGGGTCCGTCTTCCTCACACGCACACAAAAGTCAAAAGGAACAAAAGGGAAAAGCCAGCCTCTCTCCACCGGCTCCAACCCTGGCCCCACGCACCCTGCGCCCTGTTCTGCAACTTGCCTTTTCCACTTGACCGTGCGCCCCGGCGATGGCTCTGCATCAGGACCTGGGCGGCTTCCTCCGGGTGCTCTCGGCGGCAGGGCGTCCTTGAGTGCTGGAGACCATATCTGAGCCAGAGCTCCCACGGACCTGCAGGATGTGCCAGGTTTCTATGATCACACGCAGGCTGCAGGGGACAGCCGTGTGCCATGGCACTTGTCGTTTCGCACGTGGGTGAGGCTAACCTGAGGATCAATCCCTGGAGTGCTGGGTCAGGAGACATGTCATCGCAATTCTGACAGCTGTCAACTCGCCTTCTGCAGAGGTTGGACCACGCCCCTCCCCCAGGAAGGTAGGAGATCGCCAGCTCATGCACAGCCGGGGCAAAGCCCTAGTGTTGCAAATTTTGTTTTTTTGCCAATCAGATAGGTGAAGAATGGTGGCTCTGTGTGCTTTTATTGTCATTTAATCTGACTGAGGTTGACCATCGTTTCCGGTGTGTGTGTATGTGGAGCTCCTCCTCCAGATGAATTCCAGAGCAACACTGAGCGCAGACAGCAGAGGAGCTCCGGACACGCTGCTCCCACATGATGCTCATCGCCCTGGGCTGACGGGGACAGCCCCGCGGTGCCTGTTCAAGAAGTGGCCACCTGGTGAAGGGCAAGGTTTTGAGTTCCTTTCTGCGACTTACTTTCTGAGGCTCAGATTCCTCATCTGTAAAAAATAAGAATAATAATAAAATCCACTTTAGAGGGCTCTCGGAAAGATGAGTTTAAGTTTTTAATGTTAAGTACCTGGCACAGTTCCTGGCTCAGACCCAGTGCTTAAGAAATGTTTGTTGAGTGAATAAATGAAATATATATGAAACTTTTATTGAGCCCTTACTGTGTATAAAAACCCTTTCTAATGTATCAACTTATTTAAACCTCACAGCAACACCCTGAGGGACACTTTTAATATGTCCTTTTACAGATGGGGAAACTGAGGCACAGAGAGATGTACAAGGTGTTGCCTAAGGACTCACAGTGGGTTGGCGGGGAGACGGGACTTGCGGCCTTGCTGTCTGGTTCTTCCCTACCTTGCTCCTCTGCTCCTCCCCCCGAGGATCAAGGTGCAGCTATTAACCCCGTCCCAGTTGTCTGTCGCTGCAGAGCAGACCTGCCCACCTTGCAGGCATGAAGCAACAGCCACCCTAGGATGCTCGCAGGCTCTGAGGATCAGGAGTGAGGACAGGGCAGAGCGGGACGGCTTATTTCTCTGGGGCCTCCACTGGGAGGACCCTACTGCCAGGGGCTAGGACAGCCAAGGCTAGGGGACCCACTTCCCAGATGGCGTCGCTAGTCGCAGGTCTGGCTGGCTGATCTGCTCCGCCGTGTGGGCGGCAGGCTGAGGGGAAAGGCAGGGCTGCGGCGGGGGCTGCGGGTCGCACAGGGTAGGGTGGGAGCCTGCACACTCCAGGGCTGAGTCCGCACGTCCCAGGGTCTGGCAGCCTGGGAGGCTTGCAAATGCTGGGGTCGGCAGCCCCACGAGTAGCCTCTCCTCCAGCCTTTGCACACGCCGTTCTCTGTGCCTGGGACCCTCCCCACCTGTCTCAGAAACGCCTCCTCTTTCTTCTCAGTTCTCAGCCCGGCTCTCCGGTCCTAGAGGACGAGCTCCGGGAGCCCCGCGGGCTGTGGACGGATCCTCCTCCTGGATCTGACCTCTGAGCAGGGCCTCATCACACCATCGTGACTGAGTTGTCTGCAGGCCGGAGCTCCAGGGACATGCCTGGACCCTTATCACCAGCCCCCAGCATGGCACCAGGCACACAGTGGGCTCTTCACGCATATTTATTGAGTGGATGAGGAGATGAGTGATGAATTTTGAAGGACTTTAACTCGAGCCTCAGTTTCCTCTTCTGTAAGTTAGCTTGCAGGTTGCTGTGGAGGTGGCAGGAGATAAAGGATGTGAAACTGTAGGGCATGGGGAAGTCAGAAAAATGGTAGTTACTGGATCTACATCGAGGAGAGAAAAGCAAAGGAAATGAGATATTGCACCTAAAGCGTTTGCAGTGTCTGGCACATAGTAGTGCTCAACGGACATAAGACACTTTTTTTTCTTGCTGAGGAAGATTGCCCTGAGCTAAGATCCTTGCCAATCTTCCTCTATTTTTTTAGTATGTGGGCCGTCAGCACAGTATGGCTGCTAACAGAACAGTGTAGGTCCCTGCCTGGGGAACGAACCAGGTAGCCCAAGCAGAGCGTGCTCAACTTAACCACTAGGGCACTGGGGCTGGCCGGGACATTCTTATTAATCATTATTATCATTATTACTATTGTTTTTGTTATTATAAGAGTACACGTTTCCTGAATCGGAAGGACCGTATAGGATGGTTTGAAATTTTCCTACAAGTGAAAATGGAGAAGTATAATGCTCCACGAGTCACCAGGAACGCCCCCCCCTCCCCCCCCCGCGGAGTCATGGTGACCGGCTGTGGGACGATGGACTGGTGTCCTCAGAGTCAGTTTCCCCTCTGAGCAAGAAAGGGCCTGAGTCCTGGACCTCCGAGGTCTGACAGTCTCTGCGCTGCTGTGAATGCCACTCCGCGAAGCCACCATCGCAACTGTGGTCGTTCAGCCCGAGGCGGGAGCAGCCTGTCCCTCGCCGTTCCCCCGCCTCTGGTCCCCCCGGGAGAGGACGTCCCCCGACCCCAGAAAAGCGCCCGGGTTCTATGCGGGCTTCTGCGCTGTGCCTGGGTGGGCGGCGCCCTCTAGTGACAGGAGTGGGAACGACGGGCGGGGCCGCGGGGTGGCGTCCGGCAGGGATAGGGACCGAGTGGGCGCAGGCACAGGGATGGGGACCGTGTGGGCGCAGGGCGGGGGCGGTGGGCCTGCGGGGAGGGCCCTGGTGTGGCCCAGCTGGGGTCGGGCGGGAACTCCTCAGCCCGCGCGGGGCCGCGGTTCCCTCCCGCTGAAAGAGCATCCGGAGGTGCCACCGCTGGAACCGCCCTCCGGGCTCTGCCCCGCCGCCTTCTCTCGCTGGGCTCCGCCGGCTTCGGAGCCTGAGTCTGAGCTTCGCCGGCAGGTAGACGGAGGGTCTCCTTCCCACGAAAACGCCTCAGTCCTCGAGGGGGGGCGGGATGTGGGAAAGGCCAGGATTGGAAGGGAGTAGGAGCTGGGGGCAGGAGACGCCTGAGATGCAAAGGTGACAGGAGGGGCTTACGCCATGGGGGAACTTCGTCTCCTAATTTGGAAACGTTTAGCAAAACCTGGTCCACAGCCCTCAGTTGGGGACAGAGCACCAAGCCCCCCGAGGGAAAGAACATGGCCAGGGGACTGTAGGACTGGAACCTTCCATTCCTATCTTGGTCTCTTAGAATTGCAGAATTTAGAACCTTCCACACACTAGACTTTGAGTCTTATCAGAAAACTCTATATAGAGTATATATACACTAAACTCTGTAGAATCAGATCCTTGAGCCCTGAGGTCAGGCAGAATTGCAGCCCCCTCAAATTTAGCTGCCCTGCACTCTGGGGCTGGCGGTCACCAGAGAGCCGCTCACTCCCTAATCTTGTCCTGGAATGAGTATTTGCTCTCAGTCGGCTCCTAAACTTGTTTACAATTAGTAAGTCTGGGGTGGGGCCCTGAAACCTGAATTTTTAAAAAGCTCCTCAGAGGGAGCTGATCGGCCAGCCAGATTGGGGCAATGGATGTAATCCAGTCGTGCCTCCTCTTCATCCATTGCATGGGGAAACTTTCCTCCCAGAAAGATGAAATGACTTGGCCTAGACCCCGCAGATTGCTCATGACAGGCTGGGACTCAAACCTGTGCCTCCCAATGCTGAGACCACTCTCACCAGCAGCCCAGCGTGTTTAGATGGCTCGGTGGGATTGTCACACCTCCTAGATGTCCCTGGCCCCTCAGACATGTCCTCCAGAGCACAGATGGGTTCCTGGGGCCACTTCTGTGATTTATGGGAATGAGAGGCCCTGGGGATGGGGATGCCCAGTGTTGCTCTCTTCTCCCCGTGGCCGAGCCCCCGGCTTGAGAGGGGCCTGAGGGGCGGAGGGCCCCTCCTCTTCTTTTGGCATCATTCCCAAGCTGAGGTCCCCACAGTCCCCGACACACCCTGGCCCTCTCGGCCCTGAGCATTCCAGCGGAAACCACTCCACATGGTTTAGATTCGGCAACTCCAAACTCATAAGCATCATGGTTTTGTAACACCCGCTTGATGCCCACGAAGGATTTGCAAGTTTCATTTTTCTTTTCCCTTTATTTAAAAAAAATGCTGTGGTCTTGAAACAACAACAGAGCATTTCAGAGGCACAAAGTTTTGCAAAGAGAAGCTGGTGGCCTGGCCAGGCGAGGAAGGGCTCTAGCTGTCCTCAGGGAGGCGAGGGGGGAAGTGAGAGTGAGGTTGGCCTTGGGGGTCAGCCCTGCCATGGGTCTGTCGGGAAGCAGTGCTAGGGGATCCCCATGGGCTAGGCAGGGGGTGGGTGTGAGGGTAGGCACTCTCCTGTGGTGGAGGAGTGCCATTTCATTACCTTTAGCCTCTCCTCCATCCTGCGCAGCCCCCTGCCCCAGGCCACCCTGGGCCCCTCGGGTCTCAGACTTCCTGATCCTGGATGCTGAACCCTCTGGTTCAGGCCAGCCGGCAATACCAGCACAGATCAGGAGCACCCCTTTCTGGGGACTTGGGGGAGCCAAGGAGGAGAGGGGCTATGCTGGTGGAATGACAGGCAGTGAAAACAGACTGACTTCTAAGCTGCGTCTAACATGAGCACCCTCCCACCGCCCTTCCGGCTGGCCTGTGCCGTGTCACGGTGAAATACAAATGCTCAGGTGTCAGGGTGGTGTGGGTACATGGGGAATCTTTCCTGCTCCTGACCCAACAACTTCCTTCAGCACCTCCCCAGAGGCCCCCAAAGTTCCCCCTCAGCTGTGGATGTGCTGAGCAGGGCGACCAACAGGTGGAAGGCACAGGAATTGGCTTCCCCATGTGGCGTTCGGCAAATCCCTTCTCAGGCCTCAGTTTCCCCATGGGCACCATGGGCAGGAGGTGCCAGGGTAGGGAATGGAGTGGTCCTGTCAGCTTCTACGGCCTCGTCTAGGATGAGCCTGTGGTTCCCCCAGGGATGACAGCCCCACCTGAGGCAGCGCTTGGGTGCCCAAAGGACGTGGGAGTCCATTAGGCCCTGGAAGCGGGGGCAGGGAACAGTGAGAGGGAGGGCGCTAAGGGAGCACTGGTTGGGGGCTGCAGGCAGCTTCCAGGAGGGCAGACTGGGTGGGCACAGGGCAGGCTGTCCAGCCGTGGCCCTGGGGGGCTCCTCTCCGGCCAGCTGAGGAAGGTATCTGGGCTGGGCTCTTCCAGGGGCTTCCTAGAGGACCTGTGGCCCACACTGTGGAAGTGGCCTCCAGATTAGCCAGAGCAGGAGGTGCTCAGAGCCCGGGGTGCTGGGGTGTCCTCTGGAGCAGACGCAGGGTGCTCAGGACTCACGGCGCTGCCTCTGCGGTGGCCCGGGCCCTGCCCTTGGGAACCCCTGCTCTGCAAAGGTGGGGTCAGGTCGGGGTTAGGGAAAGGCCTAGAAAAAGACGTTTACTCTCTTTAAAGAACAGTGGAGGGAGTGGCTGTGGGGCGGGGCAGGCAGATGGGGTGTGTGTGTGTGAGAGACAGAGAGAGAGAGAGACTGAGAGAGGGGGGAGAGGGAGACAGAGGGAGAGGGAAGGAGAGAGAGAGGACACAATGAAGAACAGGAGGAAAGGGAAAGAAGGGCAGACAGATAAACGGAAACTGAGAAAGAGAGCACAGAGGGGAGGGAGGAAAAGAGAGGTGGACGACACTCAGGAAAAGGGGAAAAGACAGGAAAGGTAGACTGACAGAGGAAAGCGCGAGGAGGTGGCGAGGTGGGATTAAAGACCGGGGGCGGAGGAGGGGGTGCGGGGCCGCGAGGGGTGGTGGCCGGCGCAGGCGCTCAGGCGGGCGGCTGGCTGGCCCTGACGGGCGGCTTGCGGTCGGGGTCGGGCTTGCGGTCCGGCTTCCTGTCCTTGCGCGGCCGCTGCTCCCGCCGGCCCTTCTTCTGCCCCGGGCTTCTCTCTGCAAAGGGAGCACGGACAGGCGCGGCGTCGGAGGCCAGCCAGGCCCGGAGGCGATGAGGGTGCCCTGCCCGCGCCAGGCTGCCGGAACCACCCACCCGCTCCTTGCTGGAGTTGGGCTGCGGGTAACCCATCCCAGCGGACCCCGGACCCCTCTCTCAGTCCTTAGCGGGGGAGGAGGGGCTGACTCGCCGAGGACCCCCAGTCAGGACTCGGGGTGGCCTGGTGGGGGCCCATGACCCTACCACGTGCACTCGCTTCGCGGGTTAGGGGGCAATTCGCTGGAGACCCAGCACCTTCCCGCGGTCCCGCACCAGCTTCCCCACTCACCCCGGGCCCAGCTCTGCCCCCCAAAATGACAGCGACAGCAGCAGCGTTTAGCCGGTGCTCTCAGGCCAGCCACTTCCAAGTGCCTTCTGTACGTACGGTACGTTAAACTCAGGACAGCGCGGGAGGCCGCCGGCCGGGCCCCGCCCCAGAGGACAGGCAGCACAGGCCTGCAGTTCACCCAGTGCCCACTGGGCGGAGTGGATGCAAACCCCAGACCTAACTCGGAACCTTGACCCCGCTGTGACCTCTCCCGCCCCCCCCACCACGCCCCCCCAAAGCGGAGCCAGATGAGCTTCTAACACAAACACCTGATCAGCCCCATTTCTCAGATGAGTTGACTGAAGCACAGAAAGGGGCCTCGCTTGCTCAGCGGCACAGCCTGGGTGGAGCTTCTTAGCATCACTTTCAAGTGACTCCCAGCTCACTTGAAAGAAAAGACCATGTCCTCCCCGTGGCCTGCAGCCCCTCCTACCCCCTCCTCCCCACTCCCCTCAGCCCCTCCTCCTCGCTCACTTTACCCCAGTCACTGGCCTCCTCATTGTCCCTCCAACACAGCCGGTCCAGCCACCTCCACACCTTTGCACAGCTGTGCCCTCCCCCTGGGATGCTCTTCCCAGGTGCCCTTTGTCACTATCATCTACAGGTGAGAAGACCAGGCATGGTTGGGAGCAGAGCTAGCCCTAAATTTCTGGTTTACAAAGTGTCTCCACACCCCAGCTGTTTTCATACATTGTTATCCCAAGGCAGCTGTGTGCCACTTGAACAAAAGAGACCCAGGCTCAGGGAGTCACTTCCCAAGGTCACAGGGCGAGGCAGTTAGAGCTGGGAGCAGGGAGGGGAGGGTGATTTTATCTCTTCAGTGTCAACTGTGTGCCTGTCTCCCCAGGAGTCAGGGCTCCCCCTCTTCAGGGCAGACTTAGGGTCATCCCCTTAGGTCATGCTGCCCACCTCTGGGGCCCCTAGTCCCATCCCTGAGCTCACAGGGGGCACTGAAGCCAGGCTCCCTCTCTAGCTCCAGGGTTGATGGTATTGGCCCTCAGGTGAGAACAGCACTGGGGAGACGGGGCGTGGGTGCTGCCTGAGCAGCCCCTGCCAACTTTGAAGGGGGGAGCATGGGGTGAGTGGCTGTGGGTCCCCATCCCTTCCCTATGCCTGCCTGATATCTGCCCATTTACCCATCCACCCACCCACCCACTTACCCACCTATCCACCCTCCCATCCACCCACCTACCTACCCACCCACTCACTAGCCCACCTATCCATCCTCCCATCCACCCACCTACCCATCCATCCTCCCATCCACCCACCTACCCATCCATCCTCCCATTCACCCACCCATCTACCCATCTACTCACCCATCCATCCTCCCATCCACCCACCTACCTACTCACCCATCTATCCTCCCATGCACCCATCCAACAAGTGTTAACTGAGCACCTTCTATGTGCCAGGCCCTGTTGTAGGCACTAGAGAGGCAGCCATGAACAAGGCAGACAGAGAGCTAGCTCTCCTGGGAGATCACATTCTAGTAAGGCAGACAGACACTAAAGAAGCAGATACAAGAATGAGCGCCATCACATCAGGAAGATGTAAGCGCTATGATGCAATGTGATGGAAAGGGCCTCTTGGTAGGGGAGGCTGGGGGAGGCCTCTCTGAGGAGGAGACGTCTGAGCTGGAACTTGGGTGAGGCAGGGAGCCCACAGGAGGGCTGTTGGGAAGGTTAAAGGAGTCGTAGTCACAAAGCATTTAGCTCCGTGCCCAGCACATGGTGAGCGCTCCGAATGTTTGCTGCTGCTGCTGCTGCTGTTATTATTATTATTATTATTATTATTATCATCTGGGGGAAGAGCTTTCCTCTCTCCATCTCTCCAGAGCCAACCACCACCAGCTCGCAGATGCCGTGAGAGGTGTGGCCACAGCACGAGGGCTGCAGCGGACTGTCTGGCTGCTTCCCTGGGTCTGGGGTCTTGGTTTCTCTGGCCCCATTTCAACCTCACCCTCTGTCCCCAGCTGCCTACTATGATTCCCAGAGGCCCCCCGTATTTGCTATCTGCACTCTCAACCCAGACACAAGGCCTTCTGAAATCAGGTATGTCCCCAGGTTCAAGGCCTGGCTCCCCATATTTGCTATCTGCACTCTCAACCCAGACACAAGGCCTTCTGAAACCAGGGATGTCCCCAGGTTCAAGGCCTGGCTCCGCCGCCTCCCAGCCGTGGGCCCTGGGTGGCCCCTCGCTCTTAAGCAGGACTTTAGATTCCTCTTTGCACACAGACCTACGTTTGAATTCCTGGTCCATACTTCCCTAGCTGTGCAACCCTTGGGCAAGTGACTCAACCTGTCTGGCCTCAATTTCCTCATCTGTAAAACGAGAATGCAGTCATGTGTTGCTTAACGACGGGCATGCGTTCTGAGAAACGTGTCGTCGGGCAATCTTGTCGTGCGAACATCACAGAGTGCACTTACACAAACCTAGACGTGGAGCCCGCTACACACCTAGGCTCTACGGCACTAATCTTATGGGACCACCATTGTATAAGTGGCCTATCATTGATTGAAATGTCATTATGCAGCACACGACTGTAATAATCCCTACCTCATGGTGTCGCTGTGCAGATTAAATGACTTAATGAATGTAGAGAATTAGCACAGTGCCCAGCACACAGCCGGTGCACAGTCAGCATGAGCTACTTCACTCTGTGTGGTGATCTTGGTTGCTACCATGAGGGGGGACCAGTGGCATTCAGTGGACAGGGATCAGAGGCTGCGTGGGACTGTCCCCACAGAGGAGTCCCCATCCCATCCAGTTCTCTAGCGGCCGGCCCCACCCTCACGTGGCTGAGAAACCTGCTTGCTCAGAGCTGAACTCCGTCTTGTGTGTGAATGCCAAGCGCTTCTGAACACTGTCCCATTCGCTGAGCATTCTGGGGCTGCCAGGGTGCTGTCAAGCAAGAGATCAGGCAGTTTCCTTGGACTTTGTTCAGAGTTGGTCGCCACTTGGGAAACTGCATTTCTGATGTCAACGCGGCTACGCATGCAAGGCCTTGACCGCGTCTATCACTCCACTGCGACCCCACTTCACGAAGTTCTCTGGTGAGGGCCTGAGCACTGCCAGAAGCCTCTTTTCTATTACAGTGAGGGTGCTATACAGATTTAAGAAACAAGGGCCTGCGCAAGAGGGCTACGTTATCTGTGAACTCCATTTCAGAGCAGCAAAGAGGGCGTTCCAAGATCCTTGTTATGAAAAGGGAGCTGGTCAGTCTGAAAGGGTGGAGAACTCCTGATGTCAAGGACAAGCTCAGTCCTCCGAATGTATCTGGTACTGACCCCAGCAAAGAAGACCCTCCTTTGAAAGGACAGCGGGGAGGGCAAAGCTTACCCCACAGGAAGGGATGGCGAATGGTGGACTGGCAGGCAGCCTGACAGGTACTATTAGTGGAGGCAGCATCCTGAGGCCGCTCAGAGTCACCCAGGGGCCCTGCCTGCTGCAGCCCCGCGTGCCTAGCTGGTGCTCACCTCCTGGGCAGGGCCGCTGGATGGAGCATTTCCTTGACTCGGACAGCACCTGGCAGGCTGCCGCCTCTTCCTGCCCGGCCCGGCTGGCCTCTCGAACCCGGGTCTCCAGGCCCCAGGCCGAGCCGCAGGTCTTCCCGTGGTACGTGCAGGGGCTCCAGCTGCCCCAGGGGCCCAGCTCACACTCCTCTGTGGGGTGGAGAGGGAAAGAGACAGACAGACAGACGGGGTCAGCTGGCACTGAGTGTCCTTCCGAACCAAGGGCAGGGTCTGAGGTTCAGTTCCCTGAGGACACCATCTCCACATGCAAGGGACTCACAAGCTACTACAAGGGGCAGAGGGGAGACAGTTAGTTCAACAGCCATTTAGGAGGGCCTGGATGCGAGCTCTCTAGTAGTCCGCCCTTATCCATGGTTTCGCTTTCCACAGTTTCAGTTGCCTGTGGTCAACTGCGGTCCAAAATATTAAATAGAAAGTTCCAAAAATAAACAGTTCATAACTTTTAAAGTGCATGCTGTTCTGAGCAGCACGATGAAATCTCGCACCGTCCCGCTCCATCCCACCTGGGACGTGAATCATCCCTTTATCCAGCGTGTCCTCGCTGTGTGTGCCAGCCGCCTGTGGGTCACTTAGCAGCTGACTCCGTTATCAGATCGACTGTGGCAGTGTCACAGTGTTTGTGTTCAAGTCACCTTTATTTTACTGAATAATGGCCCCAGGGCGCAAGAGTAGTGATGGTGGCAATTTGAATATGCCAAAGGGAAGCTGTAAAAAGCTTCCTTTAAGTGAAAAGGTAAACATTCTTGACTTAAAAAGGAAGAAAAAAATCATATGCCCAGGTTGCTAAGCTCTATGGTAAGTTTTACTACTGTATGTTGTTATAATTGCTCTATTTTATTATTAGTTACTGTGGTTAGTCTCCCACTGTGCCTCATTTAGAAATTCATAGGTACGTATGCACAGGAGGAAACATAGTCTATCTAGGGTTCCGTACTATCCGCGGTTTCAGGCATCCACTGGGGGTCTGGGAACATAGCCCCCACGAATAAAGGGGGACCACTGTGCTAAAGCGCGCACAGGCTGCCGGGGCCCAGAAGCCAGAGTGACCAACTGGCCTCAAAGGGGAGGGCTTCCCCGAGGAGGCGACACAGGAGCTAAAGGGAGAGAGGAGTGCATCAGACTGAGATGGAAGGACGCACATCCCAGGCCAGCGCGCAGAGCCTGGGGCCCGGTGAACCGCGATTCGGGGACGGGCAGCTGGAGCGCGGGCGGGGTGGAGGTTCCAGACGGAGGGCCAGGAGGTGAGGCTGGAAGGCCGCACGAGGGTTTTGAACCTGATCATGTGCTTTTGATCAGCCAGAAGGAGGAAGCTACACGGTGCTTTTGTGAGGAAAGCTGAAGTCCTGGACATAAAACTCCTTAGTACGTAATAATTTTAAAATATATATAAGTATATATTTTCTTTCACATTTGATTCTTTTAAGAGTTCCTGAGAGGAAGCCAGAGAATGGGGCAGCTATTAATATCCCTTTTTGCAGATTGGGACACTGAGGCTTAGAGCACGTAGGGGGCCTGCTGGGGGAACATGGGAGGGGCTCTACAATGGAACACAGCACGTGTGAGATCCCGTGGGGCCCAGTAGGCAGGTCTCCAGCCCTTAGAATGGTGGTCCTTCTGCTGGATGCATTCATTTGACAAGTAAAGACTGAGCACCTGCTGCGGGCGAGGTACCGAGGTGGGTGCTGAGATGCAGCAGGGACAACACAGACCTGGGTCTGCCTCCTACAGTCCATCATCCAGAGAAGTCAGGCTGGAAGGGCAGAGTGCTCATGCAGTCATGGGGGCTCAGGTCCCAGCCTGAGGGACCTGGAAGGCTTCCTGGAGGAGGAGCCTCTTGACCTGAGTCTTGAAGTAGGTGCAGGGAGGTTAGCCAGGCTCAGGGAGGGGCAGGAGGGAGCAGTGCTCCAGGAGGAACGAAATAACCCCAGCAAAGTCCCCAGGGTGACTCGGCCCTTGACACTGGCGTAGAACTCAGGAAGTTAGAGCATGGACTCAAATGGGGGAGGCAAAAATGATAGGGGTGGAGAGACCGGCAGCTGGGGACCGGATTGTCCACAGCCTGGGAGGGCTTCAGGGAGGACAATGGGAGTCACTGCAGGACCTCGAGCAGGGGAGACACCTGATCAGACTGTCACTTTGCAATAGTCACTCTTGCTGCTGGGATGAGAGCCAGCGTGTGCTGGAGGAAGTGAGGCCTGAGGCAGGTAGACAGGCGGGAGGCCATCCATAGTCCCAGCGATGGGCAGAGGGTGGGGAGAAAGGGATGTGGGGTGGGGTTGGGAGCTTTATTCTGCTTCATTTCCCCTGCCAAATTTCTGTCTGCCACGTGACACCCGTATTTATTCTTGTGTGTCTCTTCTGTCTTCCCACTAAAATGTCCTGTCCGTGAGGGCAGAGGTTTGTCTGTTCCGTTCACCAGCGTGTCCCCAGCTCCTAGGAAAGTGCCTGGTGCACAGCAGACGCTCCAGTAAATCTCTCTTGAGTGAATGAATGAGGATATTGGATTGGATGTCAGGAGAGGGAGAAGAGGAGTCAACAGTGATGCCCATGTCTCCAGCATGGCCACCCATGGATTGTGGAGCTGGTCATTGACAAAAGCAGCCCAGAGGAAGCACCAGGCCGGGGATGGGGAGGGAGGGGAGGAGGCATCCAGAGGGCGGGGGGGGGGGGATGCGGGCCCGCTGCTGAAGGAGCGATGAGGCTGGGGACAGCGAGTCAGGAGCCATCAGCTCTTGGGATGACCACAAACATGAGCCTAGAGAGAATGTGTGGGCAGAGATAGACAATTCAGGTGAGAACACTGGGACCAGCCTCATGATAGGACAGAGCACCAAAGAGGAGCTCACCCAGGAGTCTGAAAAGGAGCAGCAGGAAGACAGAGCAGTAATAACAACAACAGCTGACATGTAGTGAGCACCTGCTGTGTGCTAGCGACTGTGTCAAGTACTTTCAATTGTATTGACTCGTTTAGTCTCCATAACAACCCCTGCCCCCACGCATAATGAGGTGGGTTCTATGTTCTGTTGTAATCTTTTTTAACATTTGGAGAAACTGAGAGACAGAGAGCTTAAGGGACTTGCTCAGGGTCACTAATGGGTACGTTTTAGAGCTACGAACTGAACGCAGTTCTGTCTTATTCTAAAGTCAATGCTATTCTTCCGTTGTCTGCTGCCTCCCTTGGTAATAATAATGATGCCAATGTCGGGAGTAATAGTAATCATCATAACAGTGCTTCTGATGGTTCCAGGGTATTGAAGGATTCCTCTGTGTACCTGACATGACCACGTGACATTCTACCATTGTTGCTTCCAGGTCTCCTGACACCCCCCGCCAGCCCCCTGCTCCAGAGCGAGGAGGCCCCCACTCACCCTGGCACTCCCGGGTGCTCTGCTGGGCCGTGGTGCCCGGCGGGCAGGTGGGCAGACACTTCCCCTTGTACAGGTAGAACCGCCTTTTGCACTGGATGCAGAAGTCCTGGCTGAAGCAGCTCTCACACGTGGCCCCGCATTCTGTAACAGAGCCAGGGCCACGCCCGGTTAGGGGGGCTGCCCGGGTAGGGCCTCTGAGCAGCCCCAATCTCTGCAACACTGGGGTCAGGACTCAGTGTCTCCTTGAAAGCCCAGGCTTGTCCGAGGTCAACCTGGGCTGCATTCAAGGGCAACTCCGTTTCTCAATGGAACTGAGGCTCAGTGGGGCAGGTGACACATCTAAGGTAACATGGACATATGTGAATTTAACGTATTTGAATTTAAAGGTCAGGATTCTCTTTCCCATTTGAGCTGAGGCTCAGAGAGGGCGAGTGACTTGCCTGAAGTCATATAGCAGGTCTGGGCTGGGAGTGAGGACTCTGTGCTCCATTTCCATTAAGGCTCAGGAGATGATCATGATTTGTCCCAGGTCACAGGGAAAATTAGAGTTAGGACTCCTTTTCCCATTTGAGCTAAGCCCAGAGAGGGTGAGTACCATGCCCAAGGCCACACAGCAAACTAAGGTAGAGGTGAAGGTCCCCTGCCCCATTAGTGCTGAGACCAGAGAGGGCATTGACCTGCCTAGGCTTTCAGAGCCAGCCTGAAACCAAGCAAGTGTCTCAGAGTCTGGGCTCAGGCACACGCCTGCTTCCCCCGTGGCTGTGCTGGGGTGAGAGGTGGGATGTGGGCCAGAGGGGCCCAGGAGAGCAACGCGAGCACAGGACAAGGGGGAGGCACGTACTTTTGCACCTGTTGACCTCCTGGCCGCGGATGCCGAAGTAGCCGGGGGGACAGTCGTGCACACACTTGCCGTACTGACGGATGCCCTCCCGGCGGATGAACAGAAACAGCCTCTGCTGGCAGGTGGAGCAGCCGTTCTCCTCTGAGCAGATGACACAGCCTGTGCAGTTGCCCCCCTGACCAGCTCCCACTGCCAGCCAGACGGGGGTGGGGGGAGGAGAGGGAGAGAGAGATGGTCAAACAGTATGTCAGCAGCTCAGAGCATCTCACTGGGATATTAACTGAGCATGTAGCCAACCATACAAAAGACTACATTTCCCAGTTTCCCTTGCAACTAGATATGGTCATGTGACCAAAATCTGGTCAATAGGGTATAAGATAGAGCAGTGTGTGCAACTTCTGGAAAGCTGCCTTGCAGGGCAGGGGCATGCCCTTTGTCATCCGCTCACCCTTCCTGTTGGGTGGAATGTGAACATGATGCCTGGAGCACCAGCAGCTATTTTGGATTATGAGGTAGCAACTACGTGTTGAGGATGGTGGAGAAATAAGATTTAAAAAGCCTGGGTTCCTGAGGAAGGCGGAACTGCTGTAACAGCCCTGGACTCCCTGTGTGGACTGTTACATGAGAGAGAAATCAATGTCTATCTCATTGAAACCACTGTTATTTGGAGTTCTCCGTCACTAATCTTTACTAAAAAAAGTGTATTTTTGAGTGTGTGTATAGTGCATACGCATGTGGGGGTTGAGGGAGACCCTCACCCTCCTGCTGTGTTTCTGAACAATACTCCGTTCCCTGCTGTCGCCATCATCAAGGGCTCCCAACACCATCATGTACAGCATGTTGAGGGAAGGCACTTTTTGTTGCCCCAGAATTGGCAACCAGGACCGAAAGCTGGGAAGAAAGAGGTGGAAAATACCCTAGACTCTAAAGAGAGCTTCTACATAGCTCACAGGAAGTCTCTGATTAAGCTGACCACTTGGAAAGAGGGACCCGTGGGAGCCGGGAGTTGTCAGCCTGGGGAAGCCATGAGGGAGGAGGGTTGCTGTGGCCTCCCTCTGTTCTTAAACCCTCAAACCAAGTGAGGTGTGATTCAGGGGAACCCCTAACAGAGACAGGGGGTGCCTGCAAGAAGGGGTGACCAGCATCTCACACCCCGCTTGGACACGGGCTTGTGTGGCTGCCCCACAGATCTGCCTGTTCCCTCTGAGCAAAGAACAGAGCCCAGGGGCGGGAAGGGCAGAGCTGAGAGGGGAGGCAGCGGTCCGAGAACCTGCACATCCTTCACGGCAGGCCTGGGGGGCTCCCGGTGGCAAGGCCCCTGGAAGAAGCAGGCTTAAGTGCTGTTGCTGCTGCCTCGCCTAAAAGCCTGGCTGCTGGCATGTGCCCCTGCAGCAGGGTAGACCGCCGGGGGTAGGAGCTGGGGAGAGTCAGAAAGTGACCAAGTGTCCTTAAGGGACAGAAAAGGACCGAGCGGCCTCGTAGAGGCAGCGCTTGGGGAAATGGGAAACTGTTTCATGTTTAGACCCCATCAAGGTCAGACTGGTTAATAAATCGGTTACACACTGGGGCTCCCTTGACCTCATGGCCACCCAGTAGGGGATGTTCTTGGCTCTCTGGCTGCCAGCCCCTCCCCCATTCTTATTGGTGCCCCAGCTTCCTTTTCAGAGGAACTCCCCATTGCAGGAGGCCCTGTTGAAGGGCAAATCCCGGTGCCCGCTCCCTGGAACAGAAACCAAGGAGGAACCACCCTTCTTCGTTTTGACAGTTGGTGAGCGTTGATGGAAACCTGGCCAATCAGACAGACACTCCAGTCACCCCGAGTCCTGGGAGTGGGACACAAAGAGCGAGGGGACACGTGGGGACAAGGTTCATGGTGGAGGCAGAGCTGACTCTGCTTCATCCAGCCTGGGTCCTTTCTGTCTCCCCTTCCTCCCTCCCTCCCGCTCTGGGATGGGTACTGCCGTTTCCCCAAGCCGGATCTCGTGCCACCTGGATTCTGTGAGCCCCTACATCCTGCTGATAACTCCCACTGCTGTTGCTTACACCCGAGAACCCGAGTGGTCCAGCGGCTCATATGGAGGTACACAGTAACTAATTTTTACCCTGGGATCCTGCCCCCAGGCAGCAATCAAGGGTGGCAAGGCCTCATTGCCCCTGGGAAGAGAAACTGGCACAGGAGAGCAGAGTAAAGATTTGTGTGTTTCCAAAGCAGTAGCCCTGGCAGGGACCTGAGCACGGAGAGAAAGCGTGAAATCATAAGAGGGATTCCCAGGGCCAGAGAGAGAGCATCAACTGAGAAGTGAACAGAGCCCTGGCTTCCCAAACGACTGGCGAAAAATTTAAATTCTAATGATATCAAGGGCTGGCAAGGATGAGAGAAAAGTTTCACTTCCAATAGGAGTGTAAACTTTGGAGAAAAATCTAGCAGCATCCAGCAAATTTGAGGATGTGCCTTTTCTAAATGTGGCGATTTGGCTTCTGGTATAAACCCTAGAGCGGCAGTGCTCAAACTCTAGCACGAATCAGCATCTCCTAGGAGACTCATTACAATGCAGGTCGCTGGGCTCCACCCGCGAGTCTGATTCACTGGGTCTGGGGTGGGGCCTAATAATTTGCATTTCTGACAGGTTTCCAGGTGATGCTGATGCTGCCGCTCCAGGACCACACTCTCAGAACCACTGGCTTAGAGAAACTCTTGTGTATGTGCATAAAGAGACAGGTATGAAGATGTTTATTGCAGCATTATTTAATAGCAAACAATTGACAAAACCTAACTGTCTATCAAAAGTATAAACACACAGTAGTCTAGTCACACACCACAGCCATAGTCCGCTTATAGGACCCAGCCGAGCCAAATGGCTGAGGGAACGTTACAGTCGCCATTGTGGATACATTTCAAAGACAACGCTGACAGCAAAAGGCAAACTGCACAATGAATCATATGGTAAGAAGCCATTTATAGCAAGTCTGTAAAACAATATTCTGTAATATTTATGATACATAAATTTGCATGAAGAGTAAAAGACATAAAAGGGACTGATAAACACTGAATTCAGGATGGTGGCACCTCTGAGGTGAGAAGTGGAGAAAGGGATTCAGGAAGAAGTCTGAGGACTTCACTTGTATCTGTGATATTTAATTTCTTAAAGTCTGAAGCAAATAACGGAAACGGCAAGATTTGATAAAGGTGGCTGGCAGGTACACAAATGTTCATTGTATTATCTTTTTATTCTTGCCTGTAGGCTTAAAATATTTCGCAGTAAAAATACTTTTAAAGAAATAGTTGAGCCTCTATTGTGTCCTGGGGGGAGAGCGAGAGGGAGGGGACCTCATTTTTTCCATGCCTTCTCCCTGCAACGCCCAGCCTCAAGCCGAGGTCTTGGGTAGGAGAAGTTGACAGAAATTCTGAGAGCAGTGGAGACCTGCGCCCCTGAGCACTATGCTAGTCATCCCCGTGTCCATTCTCCACCTCCTCCTCCTCCAATTAGTAATGGAACCCTAATTTTTAGCGGAATGCTGGTCCGAAAGTAAAGACTACATTTCCCAGGCTCCTTTGCAACTGAATGTGGTCATGTGTATAAGTTCTGGCCAATGGGCTTTAAGTGGGTGTGTCCTGTGCTACCCCCAAGGAAGCGCCTCTTCCTCCCGCCTGCGGGAGTGCGGGCTGGACAGCTGGAGCCGTGGCAGGTCAGATGGCGGAGGGAACTGGCACAGACACCGTGGCGCGGCCGTGCTAACCCAGGACTGTCTTCCTAGACGGTTTTATAGGAGCGGGAGGAAAGTGTGCCCCGTGTTTAGGCCACCAGGCCGTTCTGACAGATACCGAGGACTACACGATAATGACCGAGGCGGTCGGGTCTTCGGCCGCGCAGGTGAGGTCAGTGGAGACCCGCGTACCCGCGTCAGCGCCTCGGCACTATTAAGCCCACTGGACCTGAGATGCGACCCCCAAAAAAGGGCAAGGGGAGCCTCCCGTGGCTCGAAGTGACCTCTGCCACCTGGCAGAGTAGGAGTTCAAATTAGAAATGATGCTCAGTTACAGAAAAACAAAGTGGTGCAGACTGAGACTCACACCCCAACGTGGGTGTCGTTGCCCGTTTTGCAGCTGAGAAACAGAGGCCCAAAGAGGTGAGATAACATGCCCAGGGTCCTGCAGAATCAGTGGGGGCAGGCACCCACGTCAGCTGGCCCCACACTGCCCTCTTGGAGCATTTGTTCAGGATCTTCTCCGTGTCAGGCACAACAGGGGCCACCGGCGTGAGCCACACACGGTCCCTGCGTTACCGCACCTCACAGCCTGGTGGCAGGGCCAAAGCCCGCAGAAGTGACTGACAGCAACACAAACGGGCACAAAGCAAAACTCTTACTGACCACTGTCTCTCGGAAGAGCCTGACCCCTGCAGTTTCACTGGGGACCCCGAGGCCAGAAGGGGTGGAGCCTGGCCCCAAATCAGGCAGCCAAACAGCAGAGAAGCCCCAATTAGAGCTACAGCACTATTTGTAGAGTGATATTTCCCCGTGCTGAAGACAAAGGAACCCGACGAGGACCTTCCTCTGACCTCGGCAGGTGGTGTGTGTGTGTGTGTGTGTGTGTGTGTGTGTGTGTGTGTGTGTGTGTGCACAGAAGCGCGCGCACAAGAGTGGAATGTCAACTAGCGTCTTTCAACCCCAGGTCTCCGCAGAGAGGCGACTCTGCCTCCCGCATCCTTGGTGCTGACAGTTGCTAGCGCGCCCTCTAGTGCCTCTATGTTGTAATTGCACTTCTTACTTTGAATCCTGATGGTCTCACTCTGGCTTTTCATCACAACATCTCTATAACTCGTTAGAAAGAGCAACGCGATTTCCAACCCCTCCCCAAGGTCACGAGTGTACCACGAGGTCCTGAATGCTAATTTTATGAATAATAAATGATGACAACTAGAGTTTGTACAATCCTGCTTTGCAAAGATCCAAACTTAATGATTCTTAAACTTGGCTGTGCATCAGAATCCCCAGGCAAGCTTGTAAAGTGTCTGGTTTGGGCCCAGGAATGTGCATTTTAACAAGTCCAGCATCAGTGTAATAGGCATATTGGAAGTGTCTCCCCTGCTTACAATTTCCTTTCCCTGAGAACCAGACTCAGACAGCATGCTTGTCCTCCATGACCCTGTCCCCCGGCCAACGGGGGGCAGACTGCACCAGGGGCCGACAGCTCATCCAGGCTGAGCCAATTAGACTGTCTGTCTTGACAATTTTGACTCCAGGCCAACAGAGAATGGTCTGGGCTGGCCTCTTGACCTAAGGACATTTGCAGGCGGGCAGGGTGGTCTGTTCTGGTGCACATGTGTGAGAAGCGAGTGGGAACTGGCATCCGTGGTCCCCCTCTTTGCCAACAGAGGCCCCTCTGCGCTCTCTGACTTTGAGGTTCATGTGGGGCCACCTCCACCCAGAGGCACTCAGCCTGGGCCTGGCCAGTCAGCACCAGGGCCCCTTGACTGCGGGGGCTGGTTCAGACACAGGCACGTGTCTCAACAAGAGCAAGTCTTAGGATTTATGGTGGGGTGGTCAATGGGTGTGTGTGTGTGTGTTTTCTTTTGTGCTTTATTTGGATTTGGAAAGATGTAGACCAGAGCTGCTGGGCACCACATGAGGGAAGAGTGTCCCTAGAATGGAGGCCACACTGGCAGCAGAGCCCAGAGATTGTCTGAGCACCTGGATCCACCCCTGGGGGTGTCCATAAATTCTCTTCTTTTCTCACACCACTTTGTGTTAGGTTTTCCGTCACTTGCAACTGAAGACTCCTGACTAATACAGGAGCAGAGAGAGAAGAAGAAACGGTCAGACGCAGACAGAACAGCAACCAGAAACCCCGTGGGCCCCAAAGGACAGAAGTTCTGACCATCTTCTAATCCAGTCCCCCCAAGGCTTGGCTCACCTCACAGCTCCAAAGAAAGTCACTTTTTCACTTCAGCTGGCTCTCCTCCGGTCAACTTACAATCTAAATGACGTAGCTCACTAGATGGGACACAGATCATGGTGGGGCTCTGCTTCAGCAAGGACGAGGGCCCTGAAGCACCACCCACCCAGCCCGGCCAACGTGGCACCCAAAGGGGCTCTGGGATTCTAGGGAGCACACTTTGAAAACCCCTGGGTCCTTTTACACCTCAACTGGGTCCTGGCCTTCCTCGCTGCCCCCTCCCAGCTCAGATTCTAAATGAAAGCGTTTGAGCTCTAATTGCACCCTCCTCGAGTTTCCTGGGGGCATCAGAGGGGATGGCACCTCATGTGATTCCCCTTAGCAACTGTCTCCCATAATCGAGACCACTCTCGCTAGTCAAAATACCAGTCAGCCCAAAATGTATGGCTTTGCGTTGCTCCAGCAGCTGGGGGAGGGGGCCTTGGAATGACATCACTTCATTTTTCCCCAAGCACCCAGGGGATGAGCTGAGAGCTAGATGTCCATTTTATGGAGAATGACAGTGGAATTTATCACACCAGGCTTGGCAGTTTACAAAGGGATGCAGGCTTAAAACAACTCTGAACGCTTGCATTAGCCCAGGGTTAAGTGATCCATCCATCCATCCATCCATTCATCCATCCATTGAACAGATAGTTACTGAGCCCCTACCCTGTGTCCGATCCAGCACCAGGGGCTTGATGGTTATGAGCTTTTAGGGGGCTGGCTGTGTGATCATGGGAAAAGCACTTGAATTCTCTGAGCCCCAGTCATTCCGGCTGGAAAAGGGGGTAATAAAGCTTATCCTGCAGGGTTGTTGTGTTTAAAGGAGATGGTACATGGTGATCTCTTAGCTTAGAGCCCAAAACACAGCAGATTCCCGAAAAACTGGAGCTGTTGTTATTATACGAAGCAGATGACATGTTTTCTGCTGTCAAAAATCTAAGGACATGTGTTATGGACAGGTACCCAGGTTCAAATCCTGCCCCCACCACTCACTGAGTGAGCTTGGACAAGCACCCTCATCTCTATGGGCCTCAGTTTCCCCATCTGAAAAATTGGGGGAGCAATTCCTACCTCTGTGGGCCTTGTTATGAGGTCTGTGCAGACAAACCAGCAAGTGCCTGGCACATAGTAGGTGCTTCTCCATACACATTCCTTCCTTTCCTGTTCCCTCACCGTCACGAGACACGGTGGCATTGTCAATCCACATTTGGACCCCCCTCCCCTTTCACAGGGGAACACACAGAGGCCAGAGGTGCTAGTGGCCAGCAGGGCCCAGGAGATGGTCTTTCTCCCTCTGGAAGGTGACAAGCTCAGGGCAGAGACGAGGGGACAGCTTGGGTCTCTGGTGAAGGGCAGGTTTATTCTTTCTGCTGGGGTCAGGAAATGACCTGTGCTCAGGGTGACCCCCATCCTGAGAACAGCCCTGAGCCCCTCGTTGTGGCAGGAGTCCATGGCTCAGCGTATGCCCGTGGGCTCTCGCTTTTCTCCATCTGGGGATGTGGAGCGGATGTAGGGTCCTCTCTGCAATATCACGCCTCCTACCACCTTCGCTCTGCAGAGCTTTCCTCGAGGGGGCCAGAGGCACAGGGTGACGACATCTAGGACCCTGAACGTTACACGTCCTCCCAGACAGGTCCCCTCCTCGGCAGCCCACAGCAAGTCTGCCACTGAAACATCCTCAACACCCGATTCAAGAACGTCAGCCCCACACTTAAAGAAAACTAATTTGGATAGATTGCCAACATTTAAAAAGTCAGATTTCACATAAAAAGCTGGAAATTAGGTTTCTCTGGAAAAAGCCATGCTCTCTGCCAACACCGGGTCTGCAATCTTGCAAGGCAATAATTGGTTGGATACAGAGATGGGGCACAGGCTCTCCAGTTTGCTGCAGTCCCCACCACTCCTTAATATTATCCCTGACACTGAGGACAAAGGTCGGCTGTCCTGTACCATCCTTGAGCTGCTGCTTCTCTAACCCCCCTTCACTCACTCACATTAGAAGACAACGTAAAGCGGGGGTTCTCAAACGTGGACATGTGGCAGCGTCACCAGGAGCGCTTGTTAAAGCACAGATGGCTGGGGCCCACCCCAGAGTGGCTGATTCAGTAGGTCTGGGCGGGGCCTGAGAATCTGCATTGCTAACGGGTTCCCAGGGGTTGGGGATGCTGCTGGTCCTGGGACCACACTTTAAGAGTGGAGTCGGGTTAAGAGCCAGACTGCTGGGGTTCAAACCCCGCTCCGCCCCTTACCCTTGCCCATGTGACCTTGAACCAGTACCTTAACCTCTCTGTGCTTCAGTTTTTCCATCTATCAAACAGGAATCATAGAGGCTAACCTCACGGAAGCTCGAGGCCCTGAGCAGGGTCTCAGTAATGTGACTGTCACCATCTGCCATGCCTCCCTGGGCACTTGTGATTTTGGCCTTGCTTTGGCAATTAGTGCAGAACTTTTTATTTTGATGTCAACATTTTTGGGGTAGAGTTTCTTCATAATTGGGGTGTGCCCAGGGAAGTGTGTCTTGCATGAGAACATCGTGTGTCACGGTGGACTAAGGATTTAACACAGCTGTCCTGAAGGACTCCCCGGAGGTGAGAAGGATGGGGAAGGAGAGAAAGAGACCACTGTCCCCTGCTCCAAGGCAGTGCCACCTGAGGTGGGCCAGGCCCTGCCCTGGGCCCTGCTCTGTCCTTGGGAAGGATCCAGAACCATGTAGGAGGGCCGCGTGCAGAGAGCACTCGGCAGTGCCCCCTCGGATCCCTGGCTGGCCGTGGGGAACGCATGTCACCGATGAACAAGGGAAATAAACGACTCTTGGGCTCCCGCCTGCCCGCTGAGGCCACCACATACGGGAGGCAGCCACTGCCACTGGAGGCTGGCTCAGAGGAGCCCAGGGCACATTCCTGCCTGGGGGGGCAGATGGCACCATCCCCAGCAAGGCGGGGGCGCCCTGGAGATGACTCCTGGCTTGGAGACTCCCCAGGGGTGCGGGGCTAGAGGTCTCCATCCCACTGGACCCTTCTCAGTACCCCGGGGGGACCTAGAGGGCTTCACGCGCAGCGGAACATTGAGGTGATCTTGGCTTTCGGGCCTCATGAACTAGCACTCCCTGGCTGGGGGATCTCAGGCAAGTGGCTTCACTACTCTGAATCTCAGTCTCCTCTTCTGCAAAATGGGGACAATGTTTGTAACCACCTCCCAGGCACTTGTGAGGATGACGTGAGCTCATCCATTGAAAGTGCTTCGCACAGCTCACAGCAGATGAACGGGCACATTTTATTACCTGATTCACGGGAGGTGCATGGGAGTCCCCCCGAGGTGCTCCCTTGAGGGCTTGGACCCAGTTTGACTTGTTCTCCTTCAAATTTCTGTCGCCTTGCACATTGTGGGTGCCCACTAACTATTTCTTAAATGAGTGAATGGCTGATGGATTGATAAACGTTCTCAGAACTGTTCCCAGGGAACCTGCAGCCTAGCGGGAGGACCAGGCTCAGACGTTGCAATGAAAGCTGATGATGTCCGCCCAGCGGGGCTCAGAGCCGAGTGAAGGCCCAGGCAGGCGGGCGCTGGGCTCAGAGACGGGAGTCATCAGATGCCGGGGCAGAGCTGGACTAGTTTGTGTGGGAGGAGGAAAGCTCTGTAAGAGATGGGAGGGCAAGGCCGTGCGTGAGTGAGCGGTGGGGAGGGAGCTTGTGCAAGGAGCACAAAGCAAATCTCCGTGAAGGCACCCACGCAGCACCCCCGAGGGGTTCATGGATGAGACCCTCCAAATGCAGTAACAGTCTGCATCCCACATGGACACTGTTCAGCCCGTGCCCTCCAAGCCTGCCTCTCCTGTCGCCTCAGTCCACAGCTGTTCCTCTCACGGCAAAACCCTTGCAGTCACCCTGCCTCTTCCTTTCCCTCATTCCCACCTGCAATCGCTTAGAAACCGATCAGTTCCACCTCTGAAATAAGTCCAGGATCCAACCACTTCACTGTGATGCTGTCACCTGCCCCCTCTAGCCCGCCCCCTCCCATCTACGGCCACCAGCACCCTGCAAAGACCTAGAGGCTCCACGTCCCCCGGCCCTGCTCCTTCACTCACACGTTCTGCCCGCTCCCTCCAATCGCCCTGCTCCAGCCACAATGTCCTGGCCTAGCTGTGCCTCAGACATGCCGAGACCACTGCCACCTCAGGGCCTTTGCACTTGCTCTGCCCTCTGCTGGGAATGCACCCCCCCCCCCATTCCTCCACAAGGCTCACCCCCTCAGACCTCTGCTGGAATGTCCCCTCCCTTGTGAGACCCTCTAACCACCCGACCTGAAGTAGCACCCACTCCCCTGCCCCTCTCACCCCGCTTTGTTCCTCTTCATTTGTCCCCACCTGCTATGTGATATATTTGCTTGTTTGAGGTTTTGGTGTCTCTTTCCCACCATGGAGAGGTGAGCTCCAGGAGGGTGGGAACACACCCCAGCACCCTGCACACACTGCTCAGCACCTGGCTTTGCTCCCTGAAATGATCCTGGTGAGTGTCGCACGTCGCTGCCTCATTCTTTTTATAGCTGCTTACCATTCCATGTAGAGATGCCGCCAAATTCATTTAGGTGCGTCATCACACCCGCTTCAGAGAGGGGGGCGCTGAGGTCGAGGCAGGGGTGCTGCTTGCCCCAGGCCGCCGAGTCAGAGGTGCAGGGGACAGGCAGACCCAGGCCGTGGGACTGCAGAACCTGGAGGCTTCATCCTGAGGCCACACTGCCTCCCAGCTGCCAGCACATCCTAGCCTCCCCTAACCCTCCACCCAGAATACCCGGCCTTGCTATGTTCCCAGCGCTGCGCCAAGGCCCTGCCTCCTTCAATGTCCATTTGGCCCTGACTGAGACAGGAAATTGACCAAACAGTGGCAGTACAGGTTGACACAGGACTGACCCACCCATCTCTCTCTCGGCCCATCTCCCCTCTCCCCCAGCAGACATGCAGTGGATCAGCACGCGCGTTCAGTCCCTGATGAAATGCCCGTGTCCCTGTCCTTCAGGTCCCTCCAGACTCCGCATGAGTGATGCTCTTCCACCCGGCATGGGCTTGGGGAGGTGGGGCCTGGAGGCGGGTGCGGGAGCCAGGGTTCACACCCACACCTGTTGTTTCCCAGCCAGTGGTGACCCTGGGCTTTCAATCCACAGCAGAATCACCAGGTTGCTCACAAACGGCAGAGGGGCTGCCACCTCTCATATACATTGCTGGCTTCACGCTGACAGCGGGGAGCCCAGTGTCGCGTGCAGGAACTCGTGTGATGCCCAAAACGCGCCCTGCCAGGGCTCCTAAACTGTAATGTGCGCACAAAGTGCCCTGGGATCTTGGGTTCGAACATAGATTTTGATCCTAAAAGTCTGATGCCTCAGCCTGAGTTTCTGCCTGTCTCCGAAGCTCCCTGGGGGACGCTGGTGGCACTGGCCCCAGACCTCAATTAAGAAGCACAGAGAGGGGCTGGCCCCATGGTCCAGTGGTTGAGTTCGTGCACTCTGCTTAGGTGGCCTAGAGTTTCGCCGGTTCGAGTCCTGGGTGTGGACATGGCACCGCTCGTCAGACCATGCTGAGGCAGCATTCCATATGCCACAACTAGAAGGACCCACAACTAAAAATACACAACTATGTACCAGGGGGCTTTGGGAGAAAAAGCAGAAAAAAAAAAAGATTGGCAACAGTTGTTAGCTCAGGTGCCAATCTTTAAAAAAAAAAGCTACGAGGTGGTGCTGTCATCACTGCTCATTTTACAGGTGAGGGAACTAAGGCTCGAAGGCTAATGAATGTAAGTGGCAGAGAGTGATAGGGTCCCCAAACTCATGATGCCTGGTGACGGATGAGAGGTGGGGTGACATTAGGAAGGGGCAACGTGATTCCTCTTACCACTCATAGGAGGGGTATTTTCCCAAGTGGCCCAAGTTGGGGACAGTCCCTGCCAAGCTCAGCATGGCAGGAAGGGGAGGGGCTGGGTTCATGTGTGCCTGAGCATGTGTGTGCCTCTGGGACAGTGGGGGGCGGGGGGGTGACAGTCTGGCGGCTGACAGATGAGACCCACATCAAAAGGATCCTAGTGCCTGGAGGGTGAAGCGTGGGGAAGGCCTTGCCCTGTGCTGCCCCTGCCTGGCCTCCTGCTAGGCGGGCAGGGGGACACAGTCCCGAGCAGGCTGCTTGTGCCCAGCATCCCTCCCCAGCCAGCCCAAATCTCTGCCTTCTCCATCCCCTAACCACCCACCCAGACCCACCAGATGCGTCCCGCCCTCCAATAGCTCCTCATTAAGAGCAGACACATTTGTGTTCCCGGTGGGAGCCCTGGGGATGCTGAGCAGCCCAGCGCAGCCACCAGTGACCTTCAGAAAAATCACAGTTTTTTAAAGAAAGGATTGTTACTGGATTCCTCATCATTTGGCAGGCTGCCCCGCCGGAGGAGCAGCCGGCCGAGACCGGGACGAGGGGAGGCAGTCAAACCCTCCCGCCGGCTTCTCCGGGATCCTGCTCCCCAGAGCTCGGCACCCTGTCATCCGTGAACACAGAACTGTCACCAAGCTGCCCCGAGTGTGAAGCCGTCACGAAATCAATGGGCCTGTGGAATTGTCACAAGGCTGTCTTGTGTGTGGAAGTTTCATAAAGTTGTCAAGAATGTGAAATGGCGTAAGAAATCGTCTTCAATCGTCCCATATGGAAAACGGCCAGGAAATCGTCAGGTCTCTGTGGCTGCCACTCTTTTGAGAACACATCCAGAGGACGGTTCCTTTTCTTTTCTGGTTATAGGGACAGGTTTGCTGTGTGTGTGGCCTTCAACGAGCTGCTGAAATACTCTGTGCCTCAGTTTCCTCTTCTGTACCTACCTCAGAGGGCTATTTTGAGGATCAAATGCATTATGCTCAAAACAGTGCCCGGCACACAGTAGGTCCTCAGGAGTTCTCACCACCGCCCTCCCATACACACAACTAGAATGGAATCTCCTGAGGCAGGGCTGATTCTGGCTTGCTCATGGCTATGGCCCCATTACCTGGCAGAGTAAGTGCCTGGTGCACAGTAGCTGCTCAATGAGCACTTGTGGGCTGGGGAGTGGACTCAGGTTCTGGCTCCTTCCAGTTCCAGCACTGTCCCACAGTGGGGAGGTCTGGCTGTGTGACCTTAGGCAGGTCTCTTGCACAGAGAAGGGAAGTAAGTTGTCCAGGACCACACAGCTGGTAAGTGGCAAGTTGGGATTTAAAGCTAGGCAGTCTTAGTAACTAGGAGTTATTAAGTATTGGGGAGAACGTAACCTAGCCCATGTCCACTGGGGCGAGGGGAGAAGGAACGAGAGATGCAGCAGGGGCCGTCAGGCCTGGGGGAGCCTGCACTGCCACTTGGCACTTCTCTGCCCTGGTCAAGGGGACACTGAAGGAGGCACTCAAGCTTGGTCCAAGCTGCAGATTCCCAACCCAAAGGGGCAAGAGGCTGGGGGCCCATGGGGTAGTGAGGGAGCTGGGACGATCAGATGGAGCCCACGCTCCTCCGCAGTAAATCACGCTTGCGCCATAATCAGGGCACCTGCCACACCTGGAGGGAGGGCGTGGAGGGAGGAGGGGGACGTTCAGCCCCACCCCCCTTCCCGCGGCTCACTGGTGACAGGCCCACGTTTTCCCAGCGCTGGGAGTCATGAGGCCACAGCAGCATCAGAGAAGTAAGAGACTGCTGTCCCTGTCCCCATCCCTTCTTCTGCTCCCAACACACAGGGGAAGGAGGGAGAGAGTACGACACATCTCCCCACACGGCAGATCAGTGGAGTCAGGAGCCACGTCGGCAACGTGGAGGGAGAGAGCTTGAATTAGCCCTATGTTTTCACAATGATTTATTAATTGTAAAGAGCATTGGGCTGGTCTCTTGGATACCAGAAAGCTCAGAGATCTGCCCAAAGTTACTAAGGATCGGGTTTCAGAGCTATAACAGAGAAATAGAAGGAAAAAACCACCTGTCATGTTTGTAACCCTCTGCTGCACATGTTCAGTCTGATCACTAAGCCAGTTACACACAAAGCTGGCCAAGGACCGCCATCCTTAATATACTAAGAGCTCCTGAGGAATCAATAAGAAAACCAGGAAGAACCCGAGGCGGGAAAATGGGCAAAGACATTACAGGTAATTCAAAGAAGAAAGACAAATGGCCCTGTAACCACAGGAAGAGCTGTTCCACCTCACCAATAATTCTCAAAATGAAGTTTAAAACAGGAAAGAAATATTCCTTGTGACTAGACAGGCAAACTGTGAAAGACTGACACCCAGAGTTCCACTTTTGAGAAGGGAATTTGGGCAGTGTCTATTGAAATTTAGACTCTGTAGCATGGGGGTAGTGACGTCATTTTAGAGATGATGTCCTGAGGCTCAGAGAGGGGCAGGCACTTGTTCAGAGCCACACAGGGGGTCACTGGAGGGCACGACTGGAACCCCGGGCTCTGGATGGGTGCCTCTGGCTCTTCATCTCTGGCCAGCTGGTCCTCTCCACCTGGCCATGTGCACAGCCTGGGCTCTGGCCCCTGAACGGAGAGGCCAGGGCTGTTCTACCCATTGCTGCACCTGCTCTGGGCTCAGGACGGCTGGGGCCTTGCTGTTCCAAATGACTCGTGTCCTGTCATTGCCCCTTGCCCACCACAGCCAAGGCTTCCCCTCAGTCCTGCTCACCTGGGGTGGAGTGTAGTGGTGGGAACGCAAGGTTAGGGTCAGACAAACCTGCTCTCCATCCCAGATCCACACTTGACTCCCTGGACAGTCCTTTATCCTCAGTTTGCTCACATGTCAGACAGAGACAATCACCCACTCCCTGGAGAGCCTGTTCCTTCCACGGAGACTTATGGAGGGCCTACTATGTGCCAGACCCCGCTCTCGCACTGTGGACACTTCGGCGAATAAGACAGTCCTCCCCCTCAGAAAGTCTGCATCCCGAAGGAGAGAGAGATTGCTTGACATAGAGGCAGGGAATGAATGAAAGCGAACAGTGAGGGGAGGAGGGCCTGGGCCGCCAAGAAAGGCCCGGCTGAGACGTGCAAGCAGGGACCAAGGTCCAGAGGCCGGAAGGAGCTTGATGCGTAGGAGCCCAGTGAGGCCAGAGTGCAGCGACCAAAGGACAGCGGTTGGCGTTGAGGTCAGAAGGATGGACGGGATCAGACCCGCGTGTGCGGGCTCAGAAGGAGTCTGAATGGTGCTGGATTTTCCTGGAAACAAGACGGGGACAGGCCGAGGAGTGTCCCCACTTGGAAGCTCCCTCTGGTGGTCAGGGAAATGGACGGTAGAGGGTGGGAGCGGGAGCCGGGAGCCCAGGTCAAGGCCTGTGCTCATCCAGGTGGTCTGGATGAGGCTGGTGGCTGTGAGCAGCAGGGAGGGAGGATGGACAAGCTTTGCACATGGGTTATTCTGAGAATTAAAAGGCAAACAGCTTAGTCTGCAGTGTAGCATGTGGTTGGTGCTTAGCAGATCTGTTCCTGCCCTCAGCTCTAAAGAGAGCTAACTGGAGAATCCATGACTGTGTCTGCCCCACAGCCTCCCTTGTAAATGCCCCAATGGCTTTTACTTCTCCCGTCATCAGTTCAGGTCCTGCGCCCTTGACCTGCTATTGCTGTTGACTTTCACAGACTGCTGGGATGAGAGACCTGTTCTGGTTGTTTTTTTGTTTTGTTTTGTTTTGGGGTTTTTCTTGGTGAGGAAGATTGGCCTTGAGCAAATATCCATTACCAACCTTCCTCTTTTTACTTGAGGAAGACTGGCCCTGAGCTAACATCTGTGCCCATCTTCCTCTATTTTGTACGTGGGATGCCCCCATAGCGTGGCTTAATGAGTTGTGTGTAGGTCTGCACCTGGGATCCGAACCTGTGAACCCTGGGCCGTCAAAATGGAGCGCGCAAACATAACCACTACACCACTAGGCGTGCCCCCTCTGGTTGTTTTAAGCAGCTTTGCAGTTCAGTTGCGCCCCCTGCATCTGCCGCCCACCCTGCCCCCAAGCTGGGGAGCAACCCGAGGTCCTGACTGGGTGGCTCCCTAAGTCACTCAAAGCTGAGAACAGGTGGTGAGTCACAGTGACATCTGTCCAGGCCAGGCCCCCAGACCAACTGTGCAGCCCCAGGAAATGGGGAGATGGGAGGCCGGGCAGGCGGGAGCCCAGGTCACACAATGGGGTTTGAATCCCAGCGCTGCCACCTTGGCCCTGGGAGACCCTTTGAACTCTCTGAGCCTCATCTGCCAAATAGGAATGATGCTCTCCGAGGGTGCCTGGAGGGCAGAGGGAGGTAGTGACCCACAGGGCACCTGGCTGCGGGCCCGGCTCATATGCCAAGTACTCACCAAGTGGGACCCAGCTGTATCCTATATGCTGCCCTGGGTTTAGCTCGCCAGTTCCTGGCACAGAGAAAAAGACCCGTGGCTTCAGAGCCCCAGCCTGGCTTCCCACCCAGACTCTGAGGGCTGTGGGGACCTGGGCAAGTGACGTCACGCATCTGGGCCCTACTTTCCTCTTCAGTAAAATGGCTCCAGTCTCCTAAGGTTGTGGGGAATGCACACCAAACACCTGGCACATAGTAGGTGCTCAATAAACGGTGTGATGCCAGTGGGAGGAGCTGGATGGAAGACGGGGAGACAGGCACAGTGTGTGGTGGGGGTGGCAGGAGCACAGGGAGGTGGGGGCTTTGGCCATCTCAGCTTGACCTTGGAAACCTCTCGTCGCCCTCGGGCACTGTCGCCACCAAACAGAAATCCAGGTGATCGGAGAGACCTGGGCTCACACGGGCCTGGAAAGTCTGCACCACTGTCAGCGGGTCTCAGTTTCCTCATCTGCAAAATGGGAACCATAATCCTTCTGGCCCAGTTAAAACCAGCCGGAACCGAGCTGAGCAGCTGCAGCGGGAGATGCTGTTCTCTGTGAGTTCTGGCAGATCCCCCGAGGGACCAGGACTGCAAATGGGCAGAACCAGCCTAACGTTGCTGTGTGTCTGCACCTGTAGGACCCTGTGCTACCCGGGTCCTCGTGTTAAATCATTTCAAACCCACCACAGCCCTGCAAAGCTGGGGCTACACCTACCCCATTTTCATGGATGAGAAAACTGAGGCTCAGAGAGGTGAAGTGGTTGACCCAAGAACTCACAGCGAGGAGTCACGTGGGATGCAAACCGGACACCCAGCTCCTAACTGCTGGGGGCCGCACCACCCTGGTGACCTGTCGGCCCCTCCCTGCTGACTCCTGCCTGGTGGCTCTCCAAAATCAAAGAAGTGCCATGGAAAGCTATACATCTCTCGGGGCCCAAGGTCCACCAGAGAGGGGCCCCAGGCTGTTTGCAGGGACAGACAGGAGTCACTCTCTGTGACATCAGTGGGCCAAAGTGGAAGGAGAGAGGCACAGCTCAGCCACCTTCAGCCTGGAACTCTCTGCACTGCAGGAGGGAGCCCTTCAGACTCCCCAGACCTTCACTAAAGTGGGTTTATGCACAAACGTCCTGAGCCCCTGTTTCCTTTTCCTTCTTTTGCGGGGGCGGGGAGGATCCTTGATGCGAGAGAATAAGACGACCCACAAACAAGGGATGCAGCCAAAGCAGCCCTGGGAGAATGGCCGCGGTTGGCTGGGGATGCCCAGCCTGCGCGGAGGACTTCAAGCCTGGCGGGGACCGGTCAAGCCCGCCTCACCTGTCTCCAGGGGCAGGGGTCTCCCGCTGACGGCTCTGACTCTAACATTGAGACCCCCTCTGTTGGCCTGCCGCCTCCATCAGTCTGGGGCCCCCAGGGACAGGGGCCGGCTGACAGCAGGCATTGAACACTTGTGCAGACTGGGACTCGGTGACCCAGGGGACCATCAGGAAGGAGGCGAGCAGAGAAGCGTCCCCCACATTTGTGAGCGCCAGGAGTGACCTCAGGAAGGGTGTGTCGCTGTGTCAGGACTTTGCCCCAAGGAAGAATCTCTCACGGGAAGCCGGGTCCGTCAAGGAAGAGAGAACCAGGGGCTCACACACGACCTTCTGATGAGCCCTTCTTATAAAGACATTTTATCAGATCACAGAGCCCAGACCATCAGGCAGAAGGACCCCCGAAACCCTCAAGGGATGTGACCACGTGAACAGCGTCATAAGTGACGATTTCTATTCTCCAAAGGAAAGAGTTAGCAGATGGGCGTCAGACTGAAGAAAGAGATCTTCAACGTCAAAAGCAACAGGGGTTAATACGTAGGGAATACAAGGAAGTCCTATACATTGCCAAGAAAAATTCAAGAAACCCAATAAATAAGATATAATAAAAAATGCAAAAACTAAAAAGCCAAATAAAAAAATCAAAATAACAGGAATAAAAGTTGAACAAAAATAATTAAAATTAATCACAAATTCAAAATAAAATAGCATTTAAAAACTAAATTAAATGATAAAAATTGAAAATAACTTAGAAAAATAAAATGTAAAATAAAAATACATTTTAAGGTGAATTTAAATAAATTACATTAAGATTAATAAACATAAAATAAAACAATTTTAAGTAAAATTAAATTAAATTAAATGAAAAATGAAAAATTTTGAGTCAAATAAAAAATCAGCAATTTGTAACAGTTTAAAAAAGAAAGAAAGAAAAATAAAATACAACACAAGAGCAGGGTCTTGCAGGACTGATGCTGCTAATGTGCTATGAATTAAGGAGTCTGATGGACCCAGATGTCTGCCAGCGGGGGCAGGGGAGGAGGAAGGAAGAGCATGTCCTCAGGGCAGCATCTGACTGGGGTTTTCCAGCCCGCCGTGGACATCAGCTCCACCACGGTCCTCTCCACAAATAGCCAGCACATCATTTATACATTTATAATGTGCCAGCACCATACACACACACACACACACACACACACACACACACACACACACACACACACCCTTCCAGCCTCACTGGAGTCCTCTGAGGTCCACTCTCATAGAGGAATGAACAGAGGCTTAGAGAGGCTGAGTCACCATGCCACGGTCACACAGCACTCAGGACCACCCCATCCTCTGAACCTGGGCTCCTCAAAGTAACCTTCTGGTCTGCTGGGGACGTTCAAACTGAGGCAGGGGCATGTCCGATATCAGGCTGGAACGTTCTGGACACTAGAAAGAGCCAACCCTCCATGACGCACGACCGTTGTCACCACTGACTAGGCACCTACTGTCTCCCAGGTGGGGTACAGGCATCGTCTTCTCCGGGACAAGCGTATGATGTAGATGCTCTTGTGGTCCCGTCATACTGAGAGATGGCACTCCCCCAGGCACGGCAGTAGCACAGCTGGGAGCTGAGCCCAGGCCTGTCACAGCCCAAACCCCACACACCCTGGCTCTGGACACCTCAACAGTCGCTAACTGAGTGCTCCCTGTGTGCCAGGAATGCGTTTCAGGCCCCATTTTGCAAATTAGCCAACTGAGGCACAGAGGGGAGAGAAGACCTGCCCAAGGTCACTCAGCCAGTGAGCAGCAGAGCTCATGGCCTTCGTGACAGCCTGCCGGCCTCCCGCTGCTCATCGGGGACTTGTGAGGGCCAGCTGTGCCCACTTGCCAACGCCAGAGCAGTCTCTGGAAGGGCAGTCTGACATTCCTTCCCTGTGTGTCTCCGCCCCTGCGGATGTGGGCACCGCTGTCAGGCTTCAGGGAAAGTGGAGGCTTCTGGCGAAAGAGAGTGGTTTGCCCCTGTGATCTGGGTCCCCCAGGCTTGGGAATGCCTTTCTTTTGAGCTGGTGAAACAGAACCACCCCTCCCCTGCCTCCTCCCCACCCCACAACAGTGCAGTGGATTCCCCACCACGGGCCACAGAGCAGCAACCCTATGAATCACGTGGCACCACTACAAGAAACCATCCCAGGGCGGGCGGTGGTGGCCCAGCCCGGCACAGCAGTGCCCGAGAGGAGCCAGCTTCACTCATGTGGAAGTCATGGGAACCGCTGGGAACCAGAACCTGAAGGAAACCCCAAGGCTGGAGCTGAGGGCGTGCGTGTCCTGGATGGTGCTGACTGCCACACAGGGCTAAGAAAGCAGGCTCTGGCCCACGGAGACCTGGGGGCATATCTTGACCTCTCCCCATCCCGGCTGTGTGCCCTTGGTAAGCTGATTGCCCTCTCTGAGCTTCAAGGGCCTCCTCTGTGGAGTAACAGGATCAAAGCACCTCATGGGCTATTACATGGATGAACTGGGAGAAGGCCCAGCATATACCCAAGCTTTGGGACCAATTGCTTGGGTTTAAATCGTGGTTTTGCAAAACTAACTCTGTCAAGCTATCAGATTGAAACATATGAAATTGCTAATATTTTGCTGTTTTCAACCTACAAAAACGGCAATTTCATATACTTCAACTAATGCTCCTCTCTCTTAATTCAGTTTCCTCCTCTGTAAAATATAGATAATAACAGTCCCCTTGCAGGTTGCTGTGAGGATTAAAGAAGGCTGAGAGGCAACTGAGCTCAGTAGTTAGAGCTCGGGCTCTGGGACCAGGCAGGAGTTGAACCTTGGCTGTGTGACCTTGGACAAGTTACTTAACCTCTCTGTGCCTCAGTTTTCTCATCTGTAAAACAGGGATAATAATAGCACCCACCTCACGGGTTTATCAGAAGAATTTAATCCATTCATATGTATAAAGTATTTAGAAGAGCGCCTGACATTGTTAAATAGAGTAAAATAATACAGGTAACATCTGACAGAGGGAATGCTCAACCATAAAGTCAAATCAAAAAGAGACTTTTCTAAACCTTTGATGCTGGTGAAAATTAAGAATTTTTAAAGAAAGAAAGAAACATATATATATATTATCTATATATATATAATCGATACATAGATGAGGAGTGTGCTCCTGGATGTCCACCGAGCCCAGCGCCATTCTGCATCCTGATGGGGGCCACAGCCCGAGGCTCTGAGGAAAGGACTGGCCTCAAGGCCACAGTGGCTCAGTGTCTGGCCCGGGCCTCCACCAGGTCCAGGCTGGAACCACACAGCCCAGCCGCACACCCCACGTGGCCCCAGGGAATCTGGAGGCCTCTGGTTATGCAAACCCTCTGCCGACAGCTTTCAGGCTGAGCGCCCCTCAGCTCCATCCTCTCATCTGAATTCACCCCAGACCCAGAGAGAGGCAAAGCAGGTGGAGCATTACCAAGTCTCACGGGGGAACTGAGGCTCTGAACCAGACTTCCAGGCTCTGCAGCAGGCTGCCTTCGTCCACCTATCCAGAAGCGTCCTCACCCACGACCTCCCCGGCACCCTCACTCCACCCCAGCCGGGGGACCTCGGGTGAGGCACTCCCCTGCTTGAGGCTCCCCTTTTACAGGTGTTGGTCTCAAAGGTCTCAACTGGCTTTTTTGACCCTAAAGTTCCTTTATTCTCCAAGCCCTCTCCAGAACGCTGGAGAGAAGAGGAACGCTGAACTGCTCCGCACAGTGTAAAATGCCGTGCAAACGAGGCGGGGGTTGATGGCAGCACCAGACAGGTTTTCTGGAGAAGAGCACAGTAGTAGGATGTGCTCCTGTGGTTCTGGGCTCAGGAAGACCCGGGTCACACACACATTGGCTATGTGACCTTGCACGAGCCACGTCCCCCTCTGGACCAGCCTTCTTCTTCTGCAAGGGGCGAGGGGACGCTGTATCCACCGGCAGTGCTGGCTGAGGATCAGTGTGAAAGGCCAGGCGGGTCGGTGCTCCCCAGCTGCCCGGGCGGGGGGCGGGGTCTGACACAGGAGGATGTATTAGGGCCCCAGAGGATCATTCCACCTTCCAGGGGCTAAAATCCACATACCTTGGGAAGGACCCAGGTGCCGGATTCAGGGCCATTAGGAAAAAAGCATATGAACTAAGGACCCGCAAAATGTGTTGGGGGCAGCTGCTGCGTATTGAGGCAATTTGGCATCGCGTCTGAGCTCCAGAGCCAGACGCCCTGGGTTCACGTGCCTACTGCTGTGTGACCACTGGGCCTTAGCATCTCCATCTCTAGCATAGGAGTGCTCGGATAGCCGGCCTTGTGGAGATGTCATGAGGCCGGCTTTGGGCTCAGCTGAGACAGCGGCCTCCACGCTGCTTTGACAACAATAATAATTACATTTTCATATCAGTGCACACAGTACACATATGACACACACACTTTCACACATATCCACACCCGTGTGCACACACATCCACACTTGCACACACATCCATATGCACTCTCACCCACTCACAGATTCACATATATGTGTAAACCCTAACACACTTCTCAAAATAACAATTACTCTTAACACTTGCAATGCACTCTGATATCTTCTAAAAAGGAGGCCGGCTGAGTGGCCCATGGGCCAAATCTGGCCTATGGTCTGTTTTTAAATGGGCTATGAGTTAAGAATGGCTTAATATTTTTAAAGGGTTGTAAAAAAAAAAAAAACAAAGCAAAGAAGAGCACGTGACAGATCAAATGTGGCCTGAAAGCCTAAAATATTTACTCTCTGGCGCTTTACCAGAAAGGTTTGCCGACCCCGCTCTATTTTATTCTATTGTTTACTGTTGTGTTCTATTCGTTCCAGTCCACTCCATCTCATTCAAAAATGCTGTCTACACTTACTCAGCTGATGTCCCTGATCTGCTGATGGGTTACAAACCTCAGCTTGAAAAACTGTGAATTAATTCGAGCTTCAATTTGTTCACTAGATGAAAGGATGGAAGGACAGAAGGATGGATGAATAAACAGCAGCCTGATAGACAAGAAGGGGCAGGGGGACAAAATGAGTCAGGTCACCTTATCCATGCGACGCCTCAGCCAAGCGACGCCCCCTCTTTGAGTCTCAGAGTCCTCAGCCACAACTAGGAGCACCTCCGACCTGTCTCTCAAGGCTGTGCCAGGGAGCAGCGGGGTCCTGTCCACGGCAATCTTCCTGGTGGCTCCGTGCCTGGCATGTCAAGGAAACCCTGGGCCCCCCGACGGCAGGGATGGTGAGCACATCTCTGCTGTCCTTGTCAACACCTAGTCCAGGGCCTGGTCCAGAGGACGGGCTCCATAAACGCTGCTTCGTGACGATGGTGATAGGCAGGCGGCATCTGGGGCCCTTCATCTGGGCTCTGGTCCTGTTGGCAATTGGACCACCGCTTCCTCTGGCCACACAGCTCCTCGGACCCCTCCCACCTGGCCAGCCCCTCCCCTCCGCTCCTCTCCTCTCCTGCTCTGCTCCACCTGGGCCTGACAAAACCCCACCCCTCTGATGAAGCTCTTCTCAGAGGCCTCCACCTTGAAGCCCTCGGCAAGTCACTCACAGGATTCATTTCTTTTTCTGTGCCCGGTCTCTGAAGCCTCCAGAACTCTGGGTCCCCAGCCCAGCTCAGCTGTTGGGGGTTCCCAGGCAAGTGGGGCTTTCCTTTCGGAGCCTCATTTCCTTCGTGTGGGAAACGGGTGTAACACCAGGCAGTGTTACAATGAGGAGTCACAACCCATACGCAGAGCTCCGGCACACAGCAGACCCTCTCGAAGGGGCCTCATGGGTCTCCTTTGGTGGCTGGATGGGGGCTGGGAAGTTTCCATCCACGGGAGAGGGAGGTGGGCTCCTCCCAGGGGTGGGGGACGTGTGCGGTGACAACAGCATCCCCTTTGAGCCCAAGCTTGCCTCCAGAACTGGCTGCAGAGGGAGAGGGTGGGCAGGCAGAGCTTGGTTTACTGAGCACCCACCGTGTGCCACCTATTCTGCTTCCCTTCTCTCAACCAGCCCCCACTTTATGCAGAAACCCACGCCCAGAGGGGCAGAAGCACTTGCCCAAGGCAGCATCCTACCGAGGCATGGGGCCACTCCCTGAGCCCTCCACGGGCATCATCAGCCCTCGCTCTGCCCTTTCCGAGGCCGTTTTCCCTTCCAGAACTGCCCTGACATGCAGCTTCACCTGGCTTCACCTGGGTGCCAGAGTTTAGGGGGACACACCTGGTTCTGTGCCCAGCCACGGCCCCTACCTGCAGACAAGAAACCCAAATCCTCCCCCGTCTCTGCCACCGCCTGCACCTCTGGGCACCTGCCTGCCAGGTCTCAGCTTCGCTGTCTGTGCACGGGGACAGTCCCGCCTGCCTGGCCATCCACGGCCGGCTCTGCAGTTTACAGAGAATTATGCTATTCACGCCACACAACAGGCCACTGGAGCGGGCGCTGCCACAGTCCTTTGACAGCTAAAGAAAAAGCAGTTCAGAGAGGAGGGAAGGGCAGAGTTGAGAGCCAACCCATGGGAGACTCTCGTCCCCCGAGTCCAGGGAGCGTCCCGCTCTGCTGTAAAATGGGAGGGGAAGGGGCTGAATTCTCATGCAGCACCTACTGTATGCCTTGGGCACCTTCCCTCTGGGACTGTGGTGGGTCTTCCTGGCCACCAAAGAGGCCAGCGCACCTGTTCCCATTCCACGGATGTGGACCGTGGACTGGAGAAGGCACGTGGCCTGCCCAGGTCACACATCTAGGCCAGGAGAGGGCTCAGGATGTGAACTGGGGCTACGTGAATTCCAGACCTCCGCCCTCTGCCCCATGCTGCCTCAGGTCTAGAAGGATCTACAGGCACCACACGAATGTGGGGCTCTCTCTCCTGCACCGAGCCCCCTCCCCAGGAGGCCTCGCACGTCAGCCACGGCCTGTCTTCTCCTCATCGCCACAATGGGGCTCCAGATCAGCCGGGGAGAAGACCCCTCACTCCGCCTGACTGTCCCACTGCCACGACACCTCAGCATGTTTCAAGAGAAACGTCCGCATCTGGTTCTGATTCATTTGTACTTAATTAATTAAAATGTTCTTTTGTAAGAGACACTTGAGATCCAAGAACCTTTCTCAAGTCTTGTCTTTCATTCTTTCTCGTCTTAGACACAGAAAAATTGGGTTTCATCAAAAAACAGTGACGCCAGAGCCTGAGGATGCGCAGGTCTGCGGGAGCCGGGCCCTGAGGGTGAGACAGCGCAGCCCAGGCAGTGGCTGGGCTCTGCCTGTGGGGCGGGGCGTGGTGGGCAGGTGGGGAAGGCAGGGGAGGGCTCACTCCACACGGGCAGCTCCTCCAGGGTGGGCCCCAGGGCTGTTCCCCTGGGCACCCCACAGTCCCCAACACAGAGCATGGCACAGTGGCTGCCCTGTGACACTTGTTGAATGAACAAGTGAAAGGAAAGAAAGGAAGGAGGAAGGAAGGAAGGGAGGGAGGGAAGAAGGAAGCACGGCTAATACCCAGGTACCTTGAGGACACATTCTCCCGCCAGAGTTAGACCACAACATCAAAGCTGGTAAGATCCTCAAGGATCTTGTGTGGGATTTTCCAAGCAGCTGTCTTATGAAAAATGGTCTCTGATGTGTAAGCAGTTTGGGAAAAGTCCTATTCTCTATCCCCAGCCTCTTTACCATGAAGGCTCTGATAAGTCCTGCAGTCAAGAAATCTGTTAAACTCAGCATTTCCCAAACTTATTTGGTCAGGACTCCTCTAACGACCTTGCACAACATGCTACAGGAAGGGGCTTTTCTACCCCTCACCCCCACTCCAGTGCCAATGGAGAAACCGAGGCTGTGGGCTGGAGCAGGGGTGGAGTCCACGAGCCCAAGGTCACACAGTACCAAGGGTCCACGGTGGGACTGAGATCCAAGGCTGTCTCTGTTGCACCTGACAGATAAAAGGAGCCAAGAGCCTCTCTCTGAAGATGCTGGGCTGGGCGTGCGCGTGTCCCAGATGCAGGAGATCGAGCACCAAACCTGCGCAGTGTCGGGACCAGCCTGCCTAACTCCGCACTGAGCAGTGGGGCAGCTGCCGGGGAGCTGGGGATGGGCAGGGGCTGAAATTTTTCCTTTTCTTTGTTCTTTGCGCACGTGTGTGTCTTTTTAGAACAAAGAAGCATCTTAAAGATCTTCTAAACCAGCTCCTCTTCAGATGGGGAAACTGAGGCTCTGAGAAGCTCAGGGGACATCTTCTCAGCGTCCTGCCAGATGGTTTGGGAGTCGAGCCTGCTTTGTGACTTACCTGCTGTGCAACCTTGGACAAATCAGTTTCCCTTTCTGAAGCACAGTTTCCTCATCCAGAAAATAAGCATCTCCCCCTCCCTCTGTGAGGCTGCTACGAGCGGCCAAAGGACACGATGGACGGGAAATGAGAATGACTAAGGCAAGTGCCCACCAGGAGCCTGTGTACTTGGCAACTCATTAACATACGCCCTAACGCATTCAGTCTCCCCCACATCTGCCCTGTGAGTTGCATACTTAAGATTATTATTCCTATTTTAAAGCGGAGTCAATGAGGAGAAAGTTTTTATTCTTTTGGTCTCTCTTAGAGCTGAGAAAGACCTTAGAGATCTTCTAAAAGACCCTCAGATGGGTAAACCGAGGCTCAGAGAGGCAGAGTGACTTCCCCAAGGTCACTCAGCTGATAACTGGGGAAGGGGGATTTGAACCCAGGCAGGCTGACTCCAGAGCCCAAGCACTTAACCTCTAAGCCAGGGCCATTCACAGAGAAGTGTCCCTAGGAAGTCCAAACTCCCCCAGCTCCCTGAAGCCCACCCACTTCTCCACTTCCTGGGTCCCTCTGCGCAGCCCCCCCAGCGTTGGAGCCCTTCTGGCTACAGTCTCCCTGTCCCACCCAGCCCCACCTCCCAGTTCTCCCATAGCCCCCTCCGCTTCTGCTCCACTGCAGAAGGGACCATGTCCATGCAGGGCTTTTCACGCAAATAGACTAGAAGCCCCCAGAGGCAGACTCTCGTCCTCTTTCCTATGTAACTCTGCTCAGACCTAACACTAGAGCCAGAAGGAAAGAGGACCCTGGGTCTTCCATTCACCTGCTGGACAACTTAGCGAAGTTACTTCACCCGTCTGAGCCTGGACACCCGGCTTTAGAAATGGGATGACCCCTAGGTCATGAGGATGTAGCGGGATTCCATGAGACAGTGCACGGAAAATCTTTGGTGCAGGGGCGGGCGTTTGACTGTTGATTCTCAGACTGGCACCCAGAGGCTGAAGGGCTGCCGGGCTCAGGCAGGAGACTCACTCACCAGCTTGCCCTCCTTAGCCCCACCAGCTCTGCCACCGCCGGCTCTGCAGGAACAGCCTCAAACCCACCTCCTGGGGATGTTCTGACTCTCGCAGTGAGGGGCAGTGGCATAGGACCCTGAGGTGAGGGTGCAAGGGACCCCTGGCTTCATGCCCCAGGTACATTTAAGGTCTGAACCTTGGTTCATCTTCCTAGTGGCCAGACGAGGTCAAGATGGAGAAACTGAGGCTCTTGGAGGGGCTGGACTTCTTCCAGGTCAGAATAAATGGACTTGAACTCAGGTCTCAGGTCTCCGAGAATTCACGGAGCTCACCCAAGGGGGACTGCAAGGATCAGTGACTTCTCGGAGGCGACCTGGTGAGTCCGGGTTGGTAACAAGATTGGGGCATCTGGACTCCCAGTCCATGGCTCCTTGTCACCTCCTGGCTCAGCATGGATGCTTGGGATGGCTTCTAAGCCACTAACTCTGTCCCCTAGTCCCTGTGCCCTCCAGGCTGGCACCTGGGCTTCCTGTCTTTGCACAGAGCCACCCTCCTTCCTCCCAGCAACGCTGCTACCATAGGGAGTGGCATCGGTGAGAAAGCCCTGCCAGCCCCCTTCCTCCTTGGAGAGCCTCCTGGGTCTAGCTCGCTCACTGGGTGCCCTGGGGCCTCAGTGTCCCCATCTGTGGAGTGGGACCGACAGCTCTCTGGAAGAGTCAGTGGCCCCGGCTCTGGGCACCAGGCAGATGCCCCAAGGGCCATCCCCCTTTCTGTCCCGCTGCGCCCGCCCAGCCCCCTGCCCGGCTGCCCCTCGTACCTTGCTTCTTCCTTCGGTTCAAGGGCAGCATGTCCACGGCGTGGGCGACGAGCAGCAGCAGGCACAGTGGCGCCCGCATCTGGGCAGCCTGGTGCGGGGGCGCGCGGGGGTCCCGGCACCCAGGCGGCGCCCACAGGGGTTCCCCGGGAGGCCAGACGGCCGGGCGGCGACCCGGCGGCGGCGCGGCGGGCGCGGGGGATGCTCCGCGCGCATCCGGGGACGCGGGGTCCGTCCCGCCGTCAGGGACTCGCCGTCCGCCCGGGGGCCGGCCGCCAGGTCCAGCGAGGGCGTTGGCGGAGCCGGGACACGGCCCCGCGGGGAGGAGCCGGCGCGGCGGGGGCGGCGCGTTAACCCGCGCGGGCCGGCGCGGCGGGCGGGGGTCCCCGGCCAGGGGCCAGGAGGTCTGCCTGTCCCGCAGTCCGCGGTCTGGCGTCGTCCGCCCCCTGCACTGCCCTGCTCACACTCCCACCGCCAGCCAGCCAGACACAGGTACAGACCCCCCGGCCCCGCCCCCAACACGCAGGTACAGAAGCGGGGACGCCCAGGGACCCCCAATCTTCTGCTCTCAGCACCTCCCTCAGCACCACTCCCCGCCCCCGGGTTTTCTTTCTCCTCCTTTCGCTGTTTCTCGTTTCCCCTGCGCCCTTACGGGCCACTCCATCGCTTCCTCTGCTTCTCTGTCTTTGGGTCTGTCTTCTGTTCCTCCACTCGCGGCCTCTTCCCTCGACCCCCGTCTGGTCTGTTCCCTCTCCGCCCTGTCTGCTTCTTTCAAGAGGGTCCTAAGTCTCTTCTGGCCGCTGACCCTGAATGTTTCCGGCCAAGCCTGGCGGGAGCCCCTAATCTTTGACTCCAAGTGACCAGCACCTCATAAATTCGCTTGTGAAGGGGCCGGGGACCTGGACTGTGTTTCCTCCAACCTCATCTGCAGGACTGGGAGCAGCTGGCTCGGTTTAACCCTTTCAGGGCTAGATCCCTCCTCCTACCCCTCCGACGGCACCTTCCAGCCTCCTGTCGCCTGCCCACTAAAAACAATAACAGTAATAGTAATGCTTGCGATCATTTTGGAGACCTATGCGCTTGGCGTTGTGCTGAGCACTTTACACATAATAGAATCTTCAAAACAACCCAGCAAAGCTCTGTTCTGATTAGCCCCACTTTACTGGGAGGAGAGGGACTCAGAGGCAGAGACTTGCCTAAGGCCACGCAGCTGGTCAGTGGTCTGTCTGGGTCCAGGGCCCGCCCTCTTAGCCACTACTCGAGTCGCAGAGGAACTGACCCTTGACACTCTTGCTGAACAATTGTCCTTCCTTTTTCCTATGTGTGTGGGTTCGATCCAAAAGAAAAGGAAGGTAAATGCTGTATCTCCTTCTCTATCCCCTTCTCCCCATCCTTACTGAGTCCCCCCAGTGCAATGAGGACCTTGGAGGGCATGTCAGGGGGAGTGAGGCAGCCCTGGCCTGGCCGTTCTTCTGTGGCGCTCCGTGAACACTGGCAGACAACATCCTGGGGTCTCTGTGGAGTGTCAGACCCATCCCACCCAAATGGCTCCATTTCACAGATGGGGCCACTGAGGCCTCGGGATTGGGGGTGTGTAGCTCGGGTAGCCCAGCAAGTCTAGGACTGAGGTGGGATGGGCATCCAGGTGTCCCAGCATGGTCCCTCCATCATGGCCTCCAAAGCTGTCTTGTTCTGCCTTCTCTGATCTCAGTCTTCCCCACCACCCTACCCTCACCCCTTTAATCCCACAGATCTCAACTCCTTGCAGTATTTCACAAGCAGCTCCAGGCTGTCGTACTTCTTCGGAGCCTTTCACATGTGGCCTCTCTATGGAATGTTGGCCTACACTCCATCCGCCTTGTCCACTCACTCCTACAGGACCCAGCTCTGGAGGGTTGCCTCCTGGAAATGCGCCTCATCCAGGAGGCCTTCCCTGATTCTCAGGCCGGGTCCAGGGCCTCCTCTGGGCTCCCATAGTCTCTTGATCACAGCGTTGATAAACTATACTAACTATAGATGTGTCTGTCTGTCCCTCCTTCTAAATTGTCAACTCTGAGGCCAGAGATAAGGTCATGTCTGGGTCTCTGGAGCCTAGCACATGGAGCAGGGCGCAGTATGTTTGTAGACTGAATGAAAGAATAAATGATGAGGTCTCCAGGTGCAGGAGTCTCCTGGCTTATACACGGAATTCAGGGACTTGGAGACATAAGGTGACCCCTGAAGATCAAGCTTTAGGAAGCTGGAAAGTCAGCCCCTGCTCCACTGTCCCCAGTCCTGAGGGTTCCCCCAGGTGAGCAGGACGGCCCCCAGGCGAGCAGAGGGGAGCAACATGCCTCGTGAGTCGTGCAGAGGCTGGGGCCACTGACAGCCACCCAGCTCTGCGGACGGCGGCCTCTCTCCTTCTCCCCACCCGCTCCCTCTGCTCCAGCTACTCAGGCCTCCTCCTGTCTCTCAAACTTGTCGGCTGTGCGTCCCCAGCAAGGCTTTTTGCTGTTCCCTCTGCCTGGATGAGTCTTGGTCAGATATCCTCAGGGCCTGTCTCTGCTCGTTACCTCCTCAGAGAGGCCCTCTCTGAGCACTCCAGATAAAATACCACATCCCTTCTCTGTATCCCCTCATCCTGCTGTACCCGCCCTGGTACCAGGCACTGCCTGGCCTGTTCATGTTTGTCACTTGCTTGTCTGTGAGTTCCATGAGGCCAGGAATCTTCTGTTTTCTCCCTAAGGCTGGCACGTAGAGTGCTTAATGAATATTTGTGGAATGAACAAATGAATGAATGAGTGAGCAGCCGCTCACCCTTTGATTCATTGTGGCCTCTCAAGTGTCTCCTGCTCTCGGGGGTCAGTTTCCCCGTTTGTTCAGTGGCACAGAGGGGATTTTGTGTTCTCTGAGAACCCTTCCAGTCCTTTCAGAATCCCATATTTCTAGGGTTCTAAGAGCCAGAATCCCACCCTGCCCTGAGGTGCTCAGAGGGTCTTGGGTTCTCTGTAGCTCCAGGGGGCTGTCTGGGTATCCTAGCCTGCCACCAGTTGCCCTCCCCCAACATAGGTGCCCAGGGAGGACATGGAAGCCGGTGGTGCTGACGGCATCCCCAGGAGGTGTGCACACCAGGGGCATCGGTTAAGGAACCACTGGACACTGTCACAAATAGATGAAGATGGGTATAATGGCTGCAACACGTTATACTCATAGCCCGTTTTCCTGATCAGCAAATCCTTCTCCTGCATAGGAGAGCCAGGACTCAGGTTCCTTCCAACTTGTGCTCTGCTGTCTTCAGTACATGGTTTAAAGCTCCGGGCAGAAGGGTCAAGGCACCCGAGACCACCTATGGGAGGTACAGAGCTTGTCCCCCCCATCCCATTGGCCGGAACTCAGTCGTGTGGCCACACCTACCTGCAAGGGTGGCTGGGTAATGTAGTCTAGCCATGTGCTGGGGGTGTTGAGGGGTAGGGGGTGGACCGAAAAGGTTTGGTGAACTCTGGCCAGTCGGCCACATTGGACCACTCTCATTCTCGCCCCAGTGATGCAGCGGCTCCTGCCTGTGTTGGCCCTGACCCCTACAAGCTCTTCATCCTAAGCAGCCAGTGGACCTGGATTTTCTTCCAGATGAAGACTGAACTCCTCCTCGGAGCCACAGGGCTGCAGGATGGCCCCTGCTGGAGTGACCAATTGTCCCACTTTGAGGGATTGAAGATGCAATTTTCAATCTGGGATGCAATTTTATCTCATGTATGGCTTTGTGTAACCACCACCACATCAAGGCACTTAACTGGACCATCACTGGACTCCCTCGTGCCACCCCTTTATGACTCCACCCACTCCCTCCCCGCCACCCTGACCCCTAACGACAACTAATCTGTCTCCATTTCTATAATTATGTTGCTACACAGATATTCTGTGATGGAATCATGTGTCCTTTTGAGATTGGCTTTCTTTGCTCAGCATACTTTCCTTGAGATTGGTCCAAATTGTTGCATGTATGAATAGTTGCTTTTTACTGCTGAGTAGGATTCCATGGTATGGATGTACTGTAGTTTGTTTAGCCATTCACCCATTGAAAGACATTTGGATAATTTCTAGTTTTTGGTTATTAACAATAAAGCTACTATGGACATTTGTGTACAAGTTTCTGCATAGTGTCTTTGGCAAAATGTCTGCCTGTCTTTTGCACATTTTTAATTGGATATTTTTGTTTTACTGTTGCAGTTTAAAACTTCTTTATTCTACCCAGAAATCCTGTGTTGGATATGTGATTTGCTAATATTTTCTCCTCGTCTGTGATTTGTCCTCTCACCGTCTTCCCAGTGTCGTTACAGAGCAAAGGTTTTCAATTTTGATGAAGTCCACTTTATCAATTTTTTCTTTTTATGGATCATGCTTCTGGTGTCAAGTCTAAAAACATTTCCCTAGTTCCAAGTCTCAAAGATTTTCTTCTATTTTTTTCTACAAGTTATATAGTTCGACATTTGAGTCCATAATCTATTTTGAATTAGTCTTTATAGAAAGGGTGAGGTTTAGGTCAAGGTGTACTTTTTGCTTATGGATGTCCAATTGGTCCAGTATGACTTGTCGAAAAGGCTGTCTTACCTCCATTGAATTGCTTTTGCTCTTTTGTCAAAAATTAATTGGGCATATTTGTGTGGATCTATTTCTGGGTTAACTATTCTGTTCCGTGGACTATGGGTCATTCTATCCACCAATATCATGCTGTCTTGATTATTACAGCTTTATAATAAATCTTGAAACTGGGCAGACTGATCCCACCCACTTTATTTTTTTCAAAATTGTTTTAGCTATTTTAGTGCCTTTGCCTTTCAATATAAATATTATAATAATTTTGTCTCTATCTGCAAAGAATTTTGCTGGGAATTTGATCAGAATTGTATTAAATGTGTATGTATTTTGGGGAGAATTGACATCTTGACTATGTTGAGTCTTCCAATCCATGAAATGGTATGTTTCTCCGTTTATTTAGATCTTCTTGGATTTTTTAAAATCAGTATTTTGTGATTTTCACATATAAGTCTTGTATGTGTTTTATTAGATTTACACTGAAGTATTTCTCTTCTTTTGTTTCAAGCAATTGTGAGTGGTATTGTATTTTTAATTTTGCTGCCCACGTGTTCCTTCCTGGTATATAGAACTACAACTGATTTTTATGTGTTGATCTTGTACCCTACCACCGTGCTAAACTCACTTATTAGTTCTAGGAGTATTTTTGTAGATTTCTGGAGTTTTTCAACATAGACAACCATGTCACCTGCAAATAGAGACAGGTTTCTTTCTTTCTGATTTTTTGAATTTTTTTTTTATTTATTTTTTTGAGGAAGATTAGCCCTGAGCTAACTACTGCCAATCCTCCTCTTTTTGCTGAGGAAGACTGGTCCTGAGCTAACATCTATGCCCATCTTCCTCTACTTTATATGTGGGATGCCTGCCACAGCATGGCTTTTCCAAGTGGTGCCATGTCTGCACCCGGGATCCAAACCGTGAACCCCAGGCTGCCAAGAAGTAGAACGTGTGAACTTAACCACTGCGCCACCAGGCAGGCCCCGCCTTTCTTTCTGATTTATGTGCCTTTTATTTCCTTTTCCTGTCTTATTGCATTGGCTAGAACTTCTAGCATTATGCTGAATAAGAGTGATGAGAGCAGACATCCTTGCCTTCTTCCCAATCTTACTGGGAAAGCATTTAGTCCTTCACCATCAGGTAGAATGTGGGCTGTAGGTTTTTTGCCCTTTATCAAGTTGACAAATTTCCTCTCTATTGCTAGTTTTCTGAGAGTTTTTTAAAAATCACGAATAGATATTGAATTTTGTCATATGCTCTTTTTCTGGCATCTATTGACACAATCATGTGATTTTTCTTCTTTAGCCATTGATATGGTGCATTACATTAGCTGATTTTCAAATATGGAGCCAGCTTGCCCTCCCTGGAATAAGCCCCATTTGGCCATGGTGTATAATTCTTTCCATATATTGTGAATTCTATTTAATAATATTTTGTTAGGGACTTTTGCATCTATATTCATGAAGGATATTGGTCTCTCTCTATATATTTTTTGTACTGTCTTTGTCTAGTTTTGGTACCAGGATAATACTAGCCCCAGTAGAAGCAGAAGAGCAAAGCAGACCAGAATAGAATTGCAAAGGCTCTGGAAAATAAACCGACATCCCAACTACAGCCACCCAAAGTAGTTGAGAACCTACACACCACATCTAAACACTGAGACTGCCTGCTAAGGTAAAAGGTTTGAATAGGACCTGGAGTGTCCTGATATAATAGCCCAATGTCCAGGATACATAGAAAATTACCTGTCATACCAAGAACCAGAAAGCCACAGTTTGAATGAGAAAAGACAATCAACTGATGCTAATACCAAGATGATTCAGAAGTTGGAATTATCTGCCAAGGATTTTAAAGCAGCCGTCATAAAAATGCTTTGACAAGAATTTATAAATTTTCTTGAAACAAATGGAAACATAGAAAATCTCAGCAAAGAAATAGAAGTTTTAAAGAAGAAACAAACAGAAATTATAATACTGAACAATCAAATAATTAAATAAAACAACAACGTGCCGATGGACTCAGTAGGGGAGTGGAGACATCCAATGATGGACAAATGCCCCAACTCCATCCTTCAACAGGTGGGATAGCCTGGGGCGTGTTCTGCCCTGTCTCCCAGAACTCCCCAGCAGGCCTGAGCACCAGCTGCCCGCAGCGGTAACTGTCTTGCTAACCCACCCTTCATGGACTGCCTTCCCATCCTATTTTATTCTTTATTCTCAGCCCTGTTTTTCTCAGGATCCATTCCCAAATAAACTTCCCGAACTCAAATCTTTGTCTCAGGGACTGCTTCTCAGCAACTCCAAACCAAGACAGTATCTTATCAACTCTCGTGATCACGTAGAGGGGGTGCAGGTAAACACGATGCCTAATCTGGAGTGAGTTCTCACTAACAATTTTCATCATCTGTGCGTCAGTTTCGTCATCGATAGAGGGGAGGCAGTGAGCCCCCACCTTCCTCTGCTGGACTTCATCTCCTTCTCCTCTTAAATCACAACCTCTGCGACCCCTGTCTTCCTTCTTCACCTCGCCTGGTTTTTCGCAAGGGAAGGTCAGCAGCCCTGTCCCAGGGATGCTCAGGCAAACAAAGGAGCTGCTTCAAGACAGCCACCCCTCCTTCGCCTGCCCCAGTGGAATCACAGCCTCCATGGTGGGTTGGGTTGTTGTTTTAATACCAGTGTGAAATAAATTGAAACGTTACCCATAAAATACAGGTTTTCAGCAGCTGGCCTGAAATTTCTTTCCATAAACAAACAAGTTTAAAGAGATGCCTTAATGCCACCCGCCAACTCCTCCCTCCGCCTTTTGTGTACCCCTGTGGGAGTGGGGTCTGCTGGGAACCTCAGCCTCCCAGGCGAAGGCAGGCTGCTGGGGACCGTGGGTCATCTCTAGGCCTTTTGCTGACTTGTGCCTCTCACCCTGTCTGTCTGCTCCCTGAAGAATCCCCAGGTTCATCTCCCACCCCAGTTCCTACACTCAGTGTAGACTTGGGAGCCCAGCTGCCTAGGTTTGACTCAGAGATTTTTCTACCTATTAAGTGCGACTTTGAGCAAATTACTTAACCTATCTCTGCCTCAGTTTCCCCCTCTGAAAAGAGGGATAATATCAGTACCTACTTCATAGGGCTGTTTGAGGATTAAATTAAATATGAGGCTCTTAGAAAAGCGCCTGGCATCAGGCCATGCTGTGTAACTGTTAGCTATTATTAGCTTTATAGGCGGAAAAGAAACGAGGGTAGAAGATGGAGCAGGGGGCTCAGTGACATTCGGGCTTTTCCGGAATGAGCCTTCTTTGGGGTTTCCTCTGGGGTGTTTATATAAACATCTGCCCAACACCCTTCAGTTTGCAAAGTTGCTGACATCTGCTATTTCCTTCGGCCTGACGTTTAACTGTGGGAGGAGTCAGCACAGGGGCCGTGATTATCCCCAGCTTCCAGAAGAGGAAACTGAGGCCTAGTCGGTGGACTGACTCACCTGTGGCCTCAGGAAGTAGTAGACTCCATTTCGGTGGTTTGAGGACCCAAATGAATCCTGATCCTGGTCACACACTGAACCCTGACTCTCATCATAGACTGAGTCCTGGTCCTTCATCACATACTGAAACTTGACCCTGATCCTAGACCAAATCATAATCCTGGCCTCAAGTGGGCCTCTGACCCCATTCTTGATCATGGACTGAGCCTCAGACTAAGCCACCAACTTCATTTCAGTCAGAACCCTGCATGTTGTTTCATACTAGGCCCTGACTCCAGCCTCAGACTGAGCCCTGATCTTAGATTGAGCCCTGGCCCTGTGGCACACTGGGCCCTGATCCTTGTTATAGACTGAGCCCTGATCCTTGTTGTAGACTGAGTCATGATCCTGGTTCTATACTGGACCCTAGCTCTGGCCCAGAGCAAGCCCCCAGTGGAACTCTAACCTGGAACTCTGCCTCCAGCCCCATTCTGGATCTGCTGTGTGAACCCAATTGCCCATCTTCCCCAGACTTCAGTCCTTCCCCCAGGAAACAGTGGAAAAGAAACCTTCTCTCAGCATGCTGTGGAGAAGGCCCAGGCATCGGAGGAGGATTTACAGCACATTGTGGGAAGGGAGACTCCATCTCATCTCCTGTGTTTGCAAAGCCCCCGACCTCACCCGGGGCCAGCCTCCAAGCCCCATGTCCTCTGGATGCCAGAATTCTGAGTTCTATTGTTTGGGTGCTTTTCAGTTCTGACTATTTAATGCAGTCGTTTCTGGTTTGACACTCGCAGCCCTGGTGCACTGGGGCAGGGTTTTTCCTCCCCCTGTGGTTGAAGTTGTAACACTCTTTCAAAGAAAGGGAAAAATTTAAAAACAACAGTGAAAATATTTCCAAAACGTATTCATCATCAAGTTGATCTCTCAGTAATTGGCTGGGGGAGCGAAGGAGGAGACAGAGAGAAGTGTTTCATAGCGAGGGGACGCAGGTCTCTGGTGGATAGGGGGGCGGGTGCCAGCCTTGTAGACCTTCTCTGGGTCCACACAAGGGTGGCGACGTGGACAGAGAGATGGAGGAGAGCTGGGTGCAGGACGGCGGAGGAGAAGAGCCAAGCTTCAGGCCCCTGCATGTTCCCACTCCGGAAGGAGCCGAGACCCGGAGCCTCTTACTGGCGATGCGCCCTTGACTTTGAGCCTCTTTGCTCATCTGTGAGATGGAGACAATAACGCCTACCCAAGGAGAACCCTGGAGACCAAAAGACAAAGTGGCTGCAGAGCACCCAGCACAAGGTCCGACCCCGAGAGATGCAAGTAATAATAGTTGCTGCCGTCGTTGTTATTTGTATCCTTTGTCAGTCAGCCGAGAGGCAGTAGAGCCTGGTGGTACATGGAGGCTGGAGTCAAACCACCTGCGTTCCAGTCCCTGTTCTCCTGCTTACTACCTATGTGACCGTGGGCAAGTTGCTGAACCTCTCGGAGCCTCAGTTTCCCCATCTGTAAAATTGGGATGGTATTCAAGTTATTGTGAGGATTAAATCGGTTAATACAAGCAGAGCACTTAGGACTGTGCCTGGCCTATAGCAAGTGCCTGATGAGTGTTTGCTATTATGATCTGTTCAAAAAATATTTCATGCATCCCTACTATGTGCAGCCTGCACGGGTAGAAAGACTACTTCACAGGACATGCAGTGAGGGACACTGGGCCCCCGAGTTTTCTTGCCCCAAGTTCCCCATCTCAATTCCAGCCTTTAGCAGTTGATTAACTGATGGTTTGATTGAGTCATTCATTACCAAGCACCAACTGTGTGCCAGGGAGCAGTGAAAGTTAAAGGCACATGAACTTGGGGTCAAGGCAGTGAAGGGAGGCACCGTGGCTGGAGTGGAGAGAGTGTGGTGGTGGGGGGAAGGGGAGCAGAGCAGAAGCCGGGAGGGGGGTTGGGGAGCAGGGCCTGAGTCTATTCCCAAGGTCATGGGAAGGGGCGGGTGCTCAGAGGGGTGAAGGAGAGGAAGCAGGAGATGCCACCTTCAAGGAGGACAGGGGAGGGACAAGATCAGACGTCAGCATTAGAAAGGCTGGAGTTCTGGGTCCTTCCACACTCTCTCCTTAATTCCCACAAGAACCCATTTCACGGGTGGAGAAATAGAGGTCTCAGAGTCACACTCAGAGGACACGGATCTGGCGCCGCCGGCTCCCAAGCCCTGGCTCCCTGAGCTCCTCCTTGTCTTCTTGGCCTCTGCCTCCCAGCCCTAAGGACCCTCAGGACCCACAGCCTCCCTTGGCCCACCAAGTCCTTCTTTCCAGCCGGCTCAGCCAAAACAGGACTGAGGAGGACGTGATAGGCACCAACCCTCTGGTCTTCCTCAGCCCCTTAATCCCAGGACCAGTCACTACCCGGGGCCTCTGCTGCCCCCTCCAATCCCTCGTGACTTCCAATCAATTCAGCTCCTGAGCCGTCTTGGCAGAGGTGCCCAGTGCATGTCTCCCTCTTGTTATTTCTCCAGCTCCACCAGTGGGTGCCCTGCCCATACCATCTCGGCATTCACCATTCAGGTCCTTGCTGGCCGGAACCCAGGGCTCTAGCTGCCCACAGGGCAGGCTGGGAGTACTGGTGAGTTAACGGCCCCCAGGATGATGCTGGGAGTTGGAGGATAAGCCCCCGCCAGCTCCCTCGCCCCTTGGGTGGGACGACTCTGTCTCCAGAGTCCCCACTGGGATGGAAGGCCAGTTGCCCAACTTGATCCTCACCACTCTTTCTCTTTGCTTCTTTTCCTTTCCCATCTTGCTTTCTGGGACCAGGTCGCAAGTAACCAGTTTGCCCTTGAATTCTTATTTCCAGGTTTGCTAAGATAATCACCATGCCTAGTCAATTTTACCTGCAAAACAGCTTTCGAGCCCAGCCCCTTCTCTCATCTCCCCTGTGACTGCTCGCTAGATCCCAGCCCAGCACCTGCTGCCTGCCTGCATCTCAGGGCCTCCCGAGCTGTCTTCCGGTTTTGCCCCTGCCCCTCCCCCTCAGCCCCACCCAAAATGGAAGCCGACAGGATCTTGACATAAAGAAAACGGGTCATCTCCTTCCCCTGCTTAAAACCTGCCCACAGCTGCCCCTGTTCCTCCCCATCACAGCCTGCGGGATCAGCCCACCAACCTCTCCCCACCTCTCTGCCCCAGGCCACCCTGGTTGCCTTCCTGTTCTTCAAACACACCCAATCGTTACCATCTCGGGGCCTTTGCACTTGCTGTTCCCTCTGCCTGTAACACTCCCCAGGTCTCCCATGGTGAGATCACGCTTGGCTTCCTGGCCTCAGCTCCAACGGCACCTCCTCAGAGAGGTCTTCCCTGACCACGCAATCAACAGCTCTGCGTCCCTCATCACCATGCCCCACACCCCTAGCCTGCTTCATTCCCTTTATACTGTTTCCCATCCTCTAAACTGGCCTTGGTGATTTGTTGTCTTGCTGTTTGTGCCCCTGAAAGGAGGGACCTCATCTGCACATGCTGGCATCTTGCCCCAGGCCCTATGCTGGCCTCGGTGTTTAGCTGTGAATTTGCCGATGTCTCTGCCCCGCTGGAGTTGACGGTCTGGTTGAACAGGGGCTGGGGAAGGAAGGCAGATCATGGACCAATAGTAGACAGTGCCACAAAGGTAAAGAAGTAGGAGAGAAAGTGACCAGCTGCGGGGCAGTGGGAGACCACGCCCACTTGTATGGCCAGATTCTGTGTGAGAAGAGGGAGTCTGGATAAGAACGATTTAGACAAGGGACAGAGTAGCTCTCTCCGTCAGCAGCCCAGATGGGAGCAGCACAGCCTGGTGGGACGTCTCTGTGGGGCAGGACTCTTCCCATCTGGCAGCTCTGTGGCTCCTAGGGGGCTGCCCAAGATAGCCCCCAACACATCCATATTCCCGCGGGGGGATTGGTCAGCCCACAACCACATGGCCACGTCCAGCCGCAAGGGACAGGAAATGTGATATTCCACAGGGCAGCCACGTGCTCAGCAAAAAATCAGGGGAAGTGTTGTTATCCAGGAAAGTGGGAGATTGGGTATGGGGGCTGTCAGGTCGTCCTTGCCTCAGGCTTCAGCGAGAACCACTGGCTCCTGCTGTTTTTTGCATGTCTGGTTCTTGGTCCTTCTTTGTGTGAGGTGGAGGGATAGCCAGAATCCCACCTCTGGGACCCCACACCCTCTGTGAGTTCCCTCCTTCCCGAGGGGTTCCAGCCAGGCTCTCCCCATCCCTACCCTCCTGCCTCTGCCTGCAGTCTGTCCTCTCCATCTCTCTTTTGCTTAGATCTTCGCTCCACATCTGCCCCTCGTCATGAAACGTCTTAGACGTTCTGCCCACACGCGGCGCGGCTGCTTCTCACTCGCTTCTCTCTCCACTCTCCGGGAGGTCTGGCCTCTGCACTCCCTGCTCCGAGGTGTAGCTTGCTCAGCGGGGCCCGGTCCCTCTGTCATGAGATGCACTTTGACTCTCCAACCTCCCTGTGGCCCTCTGCCCTGCTGGCCACCCTTCCTGACGTTCTCCGTGACACTTCAGCACCCATTGGAAACAAAGAAAATGGGCTGTGCCGTCAGGAAGAACCAGAGCGAGGTTGCTTCACCTCTCTGAGCCTCAGTTGCCTCATCTAAAATGGGGCTGAGAACATCCATTAACTAACAAACGAATTTTTATTTGCAGCCACGCCATATCAGGCATTTAAATGAACCCATACAAATGCATCTAAAAGGGGGATAACAGCGCAAAAATACCCCTGCCTGCGGCAGGGTGCGTCGCAGTCCAGCGCGGAGCTCTTTGCGCGCGTGCGCATCAGCTCAGAGACAGCTCCCCACCCCGCCCCGTTCGCACTCTTTTCTCTTTCATTGCTAACTCCTTTTGCTCTTCTCCTTACTGCATTCGTTACTGCATTTCTCAATTGTTTTTCAGCTCTGTTCTCCTCTCTCCATCTCTGCAGCTCGCGCAGATCCTTTTCCCAGGTCTGACTTGGCACATCATCCACCTGGCTGGACAGCTCCGCCTGAGGTCCCGTGGGCATCTCAAACCCGGGGGTGTCTGGAACCAAACTCAGCCTCTTCCCTTTCTGGCTTCAGACCCTGGGAAGGGCCCACCCACCTGTTCACTGGTCTTTGGAGCCAGACCAGGCCCTCAGTCCCCCCTTCTCCACCCCTTGGCTCCAGCCGGGGTCCAGCTTCAGTGTCTGCAGCAGCCACTTCCCTGGTCTCGGGCTCTGACTTCTCCTCACGTCCATACCAGCCCCGCCCCCACAGCTGCTCAGTTACTCTTCCTAACCTACGACTTTGGCTGTGTCACCCCACCCAGAGCACATGCGGTCACTGTCCTGCCTATGTCTCCTTGGCACTCGTCTTTCCAGGTCCAAGGAGCCTTCTGCAAACATCTGTAACTCTGTGGCTGAGGCAGAGATGCTGGAGCATCAAGAGTCCCCAGCCCCGTCCCGCAATGACTGCTGGGAGTTGGTGAGTGAATACCCAGCTCCCCCGCCCTACATTGGGATACCTCTGAGGTGCGTTCTTCACTGTCTCCGAGTCCCCAGTTGAGGTCCCGTTGGGACTGAGCTCTCATGGCCACACCAGCAGCTTGCTTGATTATGCATCATTTTGGCTGCCTTTCCTTCCAGGCCTCCTCTCCCCCTCTTTACAATGTTTCCTGGAATCACCTCCCAAATTAACCATTTGCTTGATTCCTCATCTCAGTGTCTGCTTCTTGGGGAACCCAAACCAAGCCCATCTATGAAGCCCTTTTCCCTCTGCTTGGGAAGCCCTGGTCTCCAGGATGACATTCAAACCCCTTACCTGGCATTCAAGGCCCTTAACATGCTGACCCCACCACCATATGTCTGCCCTTCCACACTTTGCTCATGCTCTTCTTTCTGGTCTGAAATAATTGTCCTTTTGCTTAATGCTCATCTGAGTTGTATCTGCCTTTCAAGATTCAGCTCAAATTCATTTCCCCCAGGAAGCCTTCCAGACCACATCAATCCTTGGAGTGTTCGCACAGCCCCAAGACATCTGCTCCCCACTCGTGGCACAAATAGCATCAAGTTTTACCTGGTTTGTTCCTCCAGCAAATAGTTAGGTTAGCGTTTTCTCTGTGCACAGCTCTGAGAGCTGGAAGAGCCAAGACAGGGAGGTGAGTCAACACAGCCCCTGCCCCGAGGTCTGAGCCATCCAATGGAGAGGCCATCCGGAAGATAGAGTGGGCATTTCAGGCACAGCCATCAACTCCATGAAGAAAGGGACCATTTTTATACACGATAAAAAAATGCACGCATCATTTATGCTAGTGGATTCAAAGAGGAGTTGGCAAACTGCAGACCAGAGACCGAATTCAGCCCGCCACTTGTTTTTACGAATTAAGTTGTATTTGAACACAGCCGCATTTATTTATGCGTTGCCTATGGCTGACTCTGCACTACAGTGGCGGGGTAGTTGCGACAGAGATGACATGGCCCACAAAGACAAGTATTTACTATCTGAAGTCTTACAGAGAAAGTTCACTGACCCCTGGCTTGAAATACCAATATTATTTATTACGTCACACAGTTTCTGAGGGCCATGAGTTTGGGTTTGGCCTGGCTGGCTGGTGCTGGCTCGGGGTCTCTCAGGAGGGTGCAGTCCAGATGTCTGCTGGAACTGCACACACCTGCAGGTTTGGCTCGGATGGAAGATCTGTGTCTAAGCTGGCTCGCTCACATGGCCAGCAAGCTGATGCTGGCTGTTGGCTGGGGGTCTCAGTTCCTCTCCACATGGGCCCCTCCACAGGGCTGCTTGAGTCTCCTAACAACACGGCAGCTGGTTTCCCCAGGGAAGGAGTCCAGGCTAAGCATTTTACACAAAGCCTCATTTAATCCTCACAACATCCTTATGGGACAGAAGTGATTATTATCTACATGTCTCATCTGAGGAAACCAGAGCTCAGAGAGAGGAAGCAGTGTGCCCAAGTCAGAGATAGTGCTAGAACTCAAACTCAAGTCCCTTTGGCTCCAAAGCCCTACTCCTAACTACTGGGCTGCCTCTCCAAATCATCACAGAGTTCCAGCAAATGATCTGTGGCTGGGGATCCAGCATCATTTGGGTTTTATTTAGACCTACCCTTCCTGGGGGCATGGTCCCACTCTCCCTCCAGTTATCAGCTTCACGTGTGGGCTCCACCTCTCTCAGACTCTCTATTAAATGAGTCATTGGTCCTATCCAGCTTTCTTTCCCAATATTTTTGCCATCCACCTCTCCTCTTTTTCAGCCCACTGCTTCGGTCTTCTCTTGGGCCATCTGTTCTTGCCTGGAGACAAAGGCAGAAGAGGCAATGCTTTCGGATGGTGTTCCTTGATCTTACCACTCAGTGCACACTCAGCTCTCCTCTGTCCATCCTCTTGGAAGACAGAGATGCAAAGGATGACCCCATGAAGCAGAATTCCTTTTGCGTATTTTGCAGATGTGGGAACAGAGGGTTAGAGAGCATGAGTAACTCAGCTAAGGTCACATAGGGAGTAGGGAGAGGATAGGGTCAAAATCCCAGATCTATCTGATTCCAAACCTAGTGCTCTTTCCACTCTACCCATTGACCCATCTACCCGTTGACCTGACCCCCATCCTCCTATTCATCCATTGACCCATCCTTTCATCCACCCTATTATCTTCCCATCCATCCTCCCATCCACCCAGTTCTTCCATCCACCCACCCATTATCTTCCCATCCACACATTCATCCTCCCATCCATCCATCCTACCACCCACTCATCTATCTTCACCCATCCATCCTTTCTCTCACCCACCCATCCACCAATCTATAATCATCCATCTTCCTATATATCCATCCTCCCATCCACCCATCCCCCCTTTTATTTAATAGTTCCTGAGAGCCTACCATCCACCAGTCACTATTCCAAGGACTGAGATATGATTCAGAGCTGGACAAAGTCCTGCCCTCATTCTGGTTGTGGGAAGCAGACAACAAACAAATAAATACACGCCGTACATGGGGCATAAGTGCTGTGAAGAAAAATAAAGCAGGGGATCAATGTCGGGAGTAACTAAGGCAAGAAGGTGACATTTGAGCAGAAACCTGAAGGAAGTGAGGGAGAAGCCCTGTGACAACTTGGGAGAACAGCATTCTAGGCAGAGGGAACAGCTATGCAAAGGCCCTGAGGTGGGAACAAGCTTGGTTGGCCTGAGGATCAGCAAGGAGGTCAGTGTGGATGAAGCAGAGTGAGAGAAGGAGACATAGGAAATGAAGAGGCCAGCTAGGGGTAGATGACATCAGGCCTTGCTGGTCACCAGGAGTAACTGGGTTTTATTTCAAGTCAGTTGGCCAACAGTCTACACAATAGTAGGGTGATTTCTCATCTCCCAAGGAGGGAGCTGCAGAGCTCTGGGCACCAGTTCTTCCTGGTCTCTCCTTCTTCAACCACCCAGGCCAGTGGCTTTCACCACTGCAGCTGAAGCTGATGCCAGGGATGGGGGCTGAGGAGGCCAAGATCTGTGCGTCGGCTTCCACGGGGATGAGCGTGTCCCTTGCTGAGTAAAGAATGGGAAGAGTCAGCCAGTACCAAGCACCGTTCACATGAGCCTGTTCGGTCTTCAGCACCCGCTAGAGCTGGCATCATCAGCTCCATTTCACAGAAGAGGAAACCGAGGCTCACAGACGTCATGAGCTTGCTGAGGTCACACGGCCAGGAGGTGGCACCAGATTCGCCCAACTCTCACGTCTCATACTCTACCTTTTCACTCAACTCAATTAAATCTTTCAAAACGTTATTTGTTTGAGTTCCTACCGGGTGCTGGACCCAGAGTGAGAGACTCTTGCAGACTCATGGCCAATTCTGGAGGGAACCTTCACAATCACCTGGCACAACCCGCCATTCTCCCGATGGGAAACAGGCTCTGGAAGTTTCCTCCTTCAGGTCACACAGCTCAGAGAAGATGAAGCCGGGATAGTCCAACTCAGCTTATTTTACTAAAACTCTACACAGTAGGAAAGGGAAAGAGGCCATATTTTTCTCCCCACTTTTAGTGGCTTGACTTGGAGCTTGGCCACACATGTGTCAGACTGTTGGCTGTGGCAGAAACCACCTTTCCCCACTGTGTTTGGGGGGATGGACCCTAGGACTTTGATGTGTACACTCTGGGTCAGTAACTTCCCCAAACAAGGGTATCTGGTAAAAATAGGAATCGATTAATTCATCAGTAGGTTTCCTAACCGATTGATCAGTTGATTTCTAGGTCCCTATTGTACAAAGGATTTGAGGCAGCTCAGGAAGGAAGCGAAGGGTGGAAACTTGTCATCTTCTGTGCTTCGTACATTCCAGTCATCGGAAACATGAAGAAATGCAAAAAGAAAATCCAGCTGCTACATAGCTGGGGAACAAATTCTTAGTATGGAAGTAATTCTACTAAGGCTAGCCTCCTCCGAGTACATTCCAAATGCTTTTCCTATTTTCAAATTTAATTAAGAGACGTTTCTGTTGTATGAGTCATCACTTAATATTGGGAAGTGTTTATTAGGGAGTGGGCAGAATGAGGACAGGACCATTGGCCAATCAGATTTGAGTTCTGCGAGTCACTCACTGGCTGTGTGGTCTTGGGTGAGCCACTTTACCTCTCTGAGCACCAGTTTCCTTGTCTAAAAATTAAGATTTACCTGGCAGGGACTTGGGGAGATCTAAACTAGATCATACATATAAAAAACTTGCCACAGCACATATTTGCTGCCTTCTCTTTCCATTTCTCTTCTCACTTAGTCTCCTAAACAACCTCAGGGACCATGGTTGGAGTGTTGTTTGCATGAACTGTAGCCTTTCAGAAACCATTCAGCCAACCCTCTGAAATGACATTTCTAGTGAAATCTGATGCATTCTCATACACTGGCACAGTGTTGTCTTTCCCCATAGAGCTAAGCACATAGTCATTGCTGTAAAAAACCATCTTTGGATGGGGTGGGAAGTTCAGAAAAGGGAGACCTCTCTGGGTTGGGGTCATCATCAGGGAAGGATTCCTAGAGAAGAACTTGGCTAGGTGGTAAGAAGGGGGCACCAGGAGGTGGACACAGCAGAGGCCAGGGTGTGCAGGCAGGACTGAGCTGAAAGGTGACCGTGGCAGGTGATGGTGGAAGGTTAGCCCCCAGTGCCACTGAGAGCTCAAGAGCAGGAGTGAGAAAGATGAGTTTCCATTAAAGACAGACCAAAGTCACTTGCTGGCTGATTTGTTCTTGGGGAAGCATCTCTCCTCCCCGACAGGGGAGATCTTTGTCTGTCCTGGACAATAGGCTGTGGTCAACACAGATGTCTGCCCACCACACTTTCTTTTCCCCTTTCCTCTGTCTTTTCTTTCAGTTGTGGCTGTTGGGGAGGGTCTCCCTCTTCGGCTGTCAGGATGGAGCCTTGAGGCTGCTGGCGTCATATTTATGCCACATGGAGTGAAGCTGTCTGAGCAGGAAAGGATGATGCTACCAAGCCGAGAGACACAGAAGCCACGCTGAGCCTGGAGAGAGGGCTGCCAGTATTGCCCACAGCCCTGAGTCCAGCCATACCTTCAGCCCATTGGATTTGCCCTTTCCGTGAATCAATAAATTCCCTTTGCTTATTTAACAGGATATCTGTCACAGGTAACTGGAAGAATTATGATTAAGAGAGTCGGAAAATCAGAGACAGGCTTCTTTGAGACAGACAGAGCAGTGAAGGAGCGCAGCAGACGTGGAGGCTGAGTGCGAGTCTGGCCTCAGTTTCGTCATCTGTGAAATGGGCCGCTATGAGCACGAAATAAAGTCATTTATTTATGCCCCACCTTGTTGCAAAACGATTTAAGGCAGCTTACAGGTGTTATAAATCCAGAGGATGGGAAAAGAGATGGATACTGAAATTGTGAGGAGGGAAAAGAATGTGAACTCAAGGATGAGATCAGGTTCCTGAAGGCCAGCTGTGAGGTTCTGGACCATCACTCAGGTGAAGGGAATTTTGATTTTGAGCCTCCTGGCAGCCAAAGCAAGAAAAGAGAAACACAGCTACCTGGATTCAGAGGGGAAAAAACCCAACCCAGTTCCTGAGAAGAAGCCCAACTTCTCCTGGAATAAAAGTCTGAAATAAATTTCCTGTGGGTCTCCATCCTAAGGACTTTGTGAAGCACCATGAGCCGAGATAAAAGACAAGGAACAGGCTGGAGAAAATAGTTGCAACATGCATAAGTCAGAGGATTAAAATCCACCATAAATCAAGAGCTCCTACAAGTCAACAAGAAGACAAAGCATACCAGCAGAAAATGGGCAGAGGGGACTAAGGACGCAACGCCCAATAGAAGTCACAACAAAAGAAGTAGCTATCAAATCAGCAAAAAAAAAAAAAAAAAAAAAATGAGTAACACCAGTGTTGGTGAAGGTGTGGGGAGACAGGCATGCTCAGGCACATTTGTTCTTTCCTAGCACTTCTCATCACTTGACCTATTATACATCTATGTGTTAATTTGTTTGGGGCTGTTTCCCTGACCAGACTGTGAGTTCCGTGAGAGTAAGACTATCTCCTGAGCACTGTGGAGTCCCCAGCGCCTAGAACAGCATGCCTGGCACACAGTAGGTGCTGGGTAAATATTTACCAATCAAGGCCATGAGTGAGTGAATGAAGGATGGACAGCATGTAAACTGGCGTGACATTTTTGGTAGGCATTTTGGCAATATCCATTAGATTTTTAAATGTGCATTCACTGATTCAGAAATTCCTCCTTCGGCAGTCTGCTTAATAGAAACACACCAACTCTGAAAGGAAGGGATAGAAGGATGTTCCTTGCAACGTTGTTTGAACGGCAAAAGTTGGAAATAACCTAAATGCCCAGAGCACTGCACTGATTAAGTGAGATATGGTTTATCCTCCCTGTGGAATACTGTATGTACTTCTTAAAAAGGACAAGAACAGGGGCCGGCTCCGTGGCCGAGTGGTTAAGTTCCCACGCTCCGCTTCGGCGGCCCAGGGTTTCTCTGGTTCAGATTCTGGGTGCAGACATGGCACCGCTCGTCAGGCCACGCTGAGGCAGCATCCCACATGCCACAACTAGAAGGACCCACAACAAAGAATATACAACCATGTGCTGGGGGGCTTTGGGGAGAAAAATAAAAAATAAAATCTTTAAAAAAAAAAGGACAAGAATAGATCTATGATACTGACATGGTCTGATCTCTAAGACATGTTACTAAAAGAAAATAGCCAGTCACAGAACAACAGTATGTAGTATCTATGGGAAAGCAAAAACTTTATCTATCTGTCATCTATCTAGCTATCATGTGTCTATCTATCTGTCTATTTATCTATCTATCCATTTATCCTCCATCAATCTGTCAATATAAACAAATAGAAATATACCTTGGAAGGAATCACTAACCTGTTAACAGTGGTAGCTTCTGAAGAAGGGACTAACATGGGGAGGTATGCAAAGGGCTATTTTTGCTTTACGATTTTATTTAAACATAATATGCATTTTAAAGGTGCACAGATAGGTGTAAAAGTTGGTAAATCTTCACAAATTGTGTACACTCATGTAACTAGCTCTCGGATGAAGAAAGAATATTCCGGCACCTAGCAGCCCTGCTCATCATCCCCTCAGGGAGAGTTTTCACTGTCCTCTGTCCCCTTTATCACCTGAGATTCAATTTGCCAATTTTCCAACTTTATATAAATGGGACCACAAGGTGGATACAATTTTGTGTTTGGCTCTTTTCGTGCAATGTTCTATTTACGTATTTCATTTTTTTACTTTTTTATTGATAGACTTCTGTCCATTTCAACTATTTTCGAAGAGAATGTATCACTTGTCTTCTACCCTTGTGAGTTAGATCATCACAATCTAGTAATCAAAATAAGTCGACCCAGACAGTGTGTGCGCCAAGAGTTTGCCTTCACCGAGAACAGCAGGGGTTTTCCCGCAGTAAGACAAGGGGACAAGGATGGTGGGCAGGCCTCAGGCCGCTGCGTCAGACCCCTCACGCAGAGCGGGCGGCTGGCGTCCTGGAGCCCGTGTTGAGGGGTTCTTCGGCTTTGGCTGAGTCTTCTGCGGGAGCTGGAGGTTTAGCGGACGGTGCTCATTTTCCATGATAACAGCAGCTTCCATGTGGCGAGCCCCCCTTGCCAAGCGTTTGCAGGCATAGCTCATCCTTGCACAGCCTCTTGGGGAGGAGACGTGACCTGGGTGCAGCGGGGGCTGAACTCAGGTCTGTCTGGCTTCAGAGTCTGAACCAGTATTTCCCAGTTCGGTGGTGAAATGGGCAGCCAAGAAAAAGACGAAGACGTGCTAACCAGGACACACGTGGCTGCACAGAAATCCACACCCCAGGAGGTGTGGGTGGGCATGGTGTGGGGACACGATGGGATGGCGGGAGTCCAGGGACACTGATGCAAAATACGGAAGGAAAGCCTGCACGCTGTGGTGGCGGCTGCTTGGGTGGCAGCCGGGCATCAGGAGCCGTGGCTGCTCCTCTGAGTCCCTCCAGGCCGCTCTGTGTCCTCCTCTGGGGCTGAAGGGGCCAAAATCTGTCCCCTCTCGTCTGTCGTCTGTGATTCTTTTCAGTCCTATCCAACAGCGCCCCAGGACAGCAGGTAGGAGCTGACAATAGTTTTTAAAAAGTTTTAAAGAATTTTAAAAATAATTTCCCTTCTTCCTTCCTTCCGTCTTCTCTTCCCCGTCTCTCCTTCCTTCTCCTCCTCCCCTTCTTCTACGTCTTCTCCCTCCTCTTTTTTCTTTCTTCTTTTTTGAATAGGCTGTAACAGACATATGTTGTACAACCACAAACGGTACCAAAGCGGATCCTGGGGAAAGTCATTCTCCCTCCCACCTGTCCCACAGTCGCCCGGTTCCCCTTCCAGGGAGCAGGACTCTTTTCGGCTCCTTTCTTGTGTTTCTGTTCAGAAACAGCTTATGCGTTTCTGAGCGTATGCGCACACACTCGCTCCTCCCCTTTGGTCTTTACCAAACGGTGGCACGGGACGCAGTGTTCTGCCCTTCACTTTTGCAGCACGCCTTGGACATCGTTCTCCCTCAGTGCTCGGAGAGCTGCCTCTTTCTTTTGCACGACTACGTAAATTCCATGGTTTAGACGTGCCCTGGCTTATCTAATTGGTGGCCTACTGATGGGTGTTTAGGTTGTTTTCTGCCGTTTGCTGTTGCCACAAGGCTTGCGATGCCTGTCCTCACGTGGATGTCGTTTTGCAAATATGTACATGTGCAGAATAAACTCCTAGAAGCGGAATCAGTGGGGCCAAGGGCATGGGTGTTTGTAACCAGGTAGATGTTGCCCGATGGCCTGACACTTCACCCAGGATGGCGGAATGCCTGTTCCCCACCTACCAGCCACCTAATCCTTTTCTGTTTTTTTTGGTGAGGAAGATTAGCCCTGAGCTAACATCTGTTGCCAATTCTCCTCTTTTTGCTGAGGAAAATTAGCCCTGAGCTAACGTCTCTGCCCATCTTCCTCTACTTTATATGTGGGAGACTGCCACAGCGTGGCTTGATGAGTGGTATGTAGGTCTGCACCGAGGATCAGAAACTGCGAACCCTGGATTGTGGAAGCAGAGCACACGAACTCAACCACTCCACCCCTGGACCCCAGTACTTTCCATCTAATTTACAGTCTCTATTCTGATTTTGTCAACTGTCCCAACAATGTCCTTTATAGAATTTTTTCCAGTGCAGGATTCAGTCCAGGATCACATATTGCATTAGTTGTTGTGTCTCTTTAGTCTCCCCTCATCTGGAACAGTTCTTGACCTTTCTTTGTCTTTCATGATGCCAACATCTTTGAAGAACATAGACATGGTTTCATAGAATGTCCTGGCCCTCAGTTGGGTGTGTGCAGTGTTTCTTCAAGATTACACTCAGGTTATGTCTTTCTGTCGGGAACACCTTGAACTGACACTCTGTCCTTCTCAGTGCATTGCATCAGGAGGCACGTGAGGTCAGTTTGTCCCTTTCTTGGTGTTAACTTTGATCACTTGTTAAAGTCATGTCCAGTTTCTCCACTATGAAGCCATCACTTTTTCCTTTGTGATTAATTTTTCGGGATGTACTTTAATATCTTTATTAAATATCTGTCCTTGTCAAATCCATTGTACATTTAAAATGTGACTTTCTTGATTTGGAGTAATGGGAAGCATTTGCCCCTGTGTTCAAGAGCCGTTGGGTTTCCTTTTGTACTGAATTTTGATACTTATTTTTTTCTTAAATTTGCAGGTTTACTTTTTTAAGAAACTGAATGGTTTAAGCTTAGCTCTCTAGCTCTTGATCCATGATGATAATAGTGATTTTTTAAAAATCCTCATTTCTCTAGCACTTCCGAGGAGGATTCCTTTCCAAAATTCATCTGGGTCTCAGGCCCGGGGCTGGGCTGGGCCTGCCCTCCCCGACTGCAGCCAGAGGCCCCCTCCGCCACACTCTTCGCTGCAGGAGGGGGCAGATAAATGTCTCCTGCTACTCGTGGGGGGTCCAACTGTCATAGGCTGCAGGTGGGAGGTGGCCCAGGCCAAGGTTACAGGCTTCCCTGAGAGCTAGCCCTAGTCAGACAGGTACCACCCCCTCCCCATTCTCCCATCCCCAGCCCAGGGGAGGCCCCTCTGCCCGTTGCATCCCCTAGATGCTGAACCCCCCATCCCAAGTCATGCTGGCCTGGGGTTCCGAGTGCTGCCCCTTCCATGGCAGACTGTCCCATGCCAGCTTCCCCACCTGGTCCAAACCTACAATCCTGCTGCATGGGGTGGCCCCAGGGGAAGAGAGTTTCCACAGTGTTTCAGCCACAGATCTCTGCTCCAATAAAACCCTACTCAGATCCCCGGTCCATTCAACCTCTCAAGATGGAGTCGAGCACGCTTTGTGGTTCCACTCTTCCCACTGGGCGAGCATTCCCGGGGGTGCACGCCAATTGCCGTGAGTCTAGACAATTGTTAATTAAATAAATTACTCATAGCCAGTATTGTCCAAAGACAAAATTTAAAAACTCTTTCAAATAATTTTACAGCTAAAAATATATTTCATGTGGGTTCATTTTAAAATATTTGATACAATTTGATTTCAATAAAGAATGCCAGAACCCATAATGAGCCACCCTCCCACACCGCCCCAAGGAAATCAGGATCACCTGTTGATCTGTCTCTACACTCTTCCCTTTCGTCTTATTACACTCATTGCGTGTTATTGACGGGACCAATTGTTAAGGTCTCTTTTCCTCTCCACCATCCTCACCCGTCCTCACCGCCTCCCCAGCTCTGAGAGCAGGGCTCTATCAGCAAAGAGAAGCATGGCGGTGAAGGAAAAGGTTGCTACATTGGCCTGCATCAGAATTAAGAGGCTCCTTGAGGTCAGGTGCTCAAAAAACAGCTGTTGGGCAGATGAGGGAAGGACTGAGTGATGAAATGAGTGAGTGACTACATCCAAGTTCCTGGAGAGGGTCAGGGCGGCAAGGCCCCATTTGTGTGGTGATTGCATAGGACTTTCAGGGTTTGGCTTTAGGGTACGGGGTCTGGCTTCTGTCCCCACTTTGCAGACCCTGTTGGTGCTGGGAGCCACTCCCCTGAGACCATGGACAGCCTGGAGCCACCAGTTCCCTCCCTGGAGGATGTTTATTTTGATGTTGTCTGGCAAAGTGACCGGTCACTTCAGTGACTCTGCCGGGCCCCGTGGGACTCTCTCCTGGAGCCCCAAACCTGCAACGTCTCTGAGAGGGCAAGGATGACTCCCAGTTCCAAGGGGCCTGCGCTGGGCCCTGGGGGTGGGGATGGGGGCAGGTTTTCCCCGTGTCCGGCCGGTGTGTAATGGCAAGGTCCTGAGGCCATACTGGGACATCGGCCCCCATCTCCTCTAATGGTGCTCCTGCTGGGGGACACTGCAGAGCCCTGGGACGGGACGAGTCTGCCATGAGGAGACCTGAGCTCTCCTCCCGAGCACTGGGGCAGCCTTGGCCCTGCTGGAGGCGGGCAGCTGGAGGGAAACGGAGCCGAGCTGCAATGCCCAGTCCGGCTCTTGTCAGCCATGTGACCTTGGGCAGATGACAACTCCCCTCTGGCCGGGCCTGAGTGTCCTCCTCCATAAAATAAGGGCAATCCTCCTTGCAGCCCTGCACCCACATAATGCCAGCGTGAAGATCAAATAAGAGAGGGTGTGAAGGGCTTTGTAGGGAGCCCGCACAGGCGGCCGTTCTTAAAGGGGACATAAAACCTTAATAAAATTCGCAGGAATGGTCTGCCCAGCATCTTTAGAAGAAGACCAGGGAGAGGACAGCGCTCATGCCTGGAATAACTTATCCACTCATCCTCTATGCGGTGGACTCCCTGCCTCCCCGAGGAGGCAGGGCCACCCCCAGAAAGTTCTGCCAGATGGCACTGTCTTCTCATTGCAGCCTCACACAGGAGGCACTGCTTCTAGCAGAGCCCTGACGGACGATTGTTTACCTGACCGTCCCCCCCACTGGCCTGGAGTTCCTCTGGGCAGGAACCATGTCTGATTCATCTCAGAATTTCCAGCATTTAACACAGAGCCTGGCGCATTGTAGGCACTCATAAATGTTTTTAACCAGACTGACCGGCTCAAGTAGAGCTAATGGTGGAAATCAGGGGCTGGGGTCTAAAGTTGGGGGATTAATTAAATTGAATGCAGGCCTCTCCACACTCCCTTCCCAGTCCCTTATCTGATGACTCTTGCCGCCCACGTTCGAGACGAGGTCTAGTCTACTCGTCAACTTCAGGCCAAGTGAAGACTCCTTGAGGTAGGGTGACTGACGTGTCTTGGTTTGCCCAGGACTTTCTTGGTTTTAGCTCTGAAGTCCCATCTCCTGGGCAGACCAGGACAATTGGTCCCCATACCTTGAGTCAAGGGCCTGGATCCTGTTTGCCACTGATGCTCTGTGTCAGACATTGTCATTGTTCACTGATCAGACATGACCCTTTCCTGCTCTCCACTTCTCCCATGCTGGCAGAACCCGTCTCTCATGATAGAGGCTGAAAACAGCAGATACTTTCCCAGCTTCCCTTATGGGGTGACCATACTTTTGACCATAGTTTCATGTGACCCAGTTTTGGCCAGTGAAACAAAAGGGAGAGTGGGCTGGGAGCTTCCAGGATGGGGTTTCTTACCTTTATCTACACTTACCTCCCCCTTTCCCCTTCTTCCTTCTTTTGGGTATCGCTATGTGAAGATGTGATGCTTGGAGCTGTGGCAGCCATCTTGTGACCATGAAGGAACATTCTCACCACACAGTCAGGGTGGTAAAGTGAAAGATCAAAGAAGCCCGAGATTTTGGTAATATTGCTGACCCTCTGAACCAACCTTAGGACCACAGGTTTCTTATTATGTGTGATAATAATAAATCCCTTGGGCCTAATGAAACTTTTCTAGAATAAAATATAGGAAAATATTTTAATACTCTGGCTATTGTGAGATATCTTATAAAGAACCCAAAAAGCACAATCACAAAAGAAAAAACTGATAAATTGGACTACCTTAAAATTAAGAATTCCGTTTATCAAAAGACATCATTAAGAGAACAAAAAAGCAACCCACGTACTGGGAGAAGATATTTGAAATACCTGTGTGATAAAGGACTCATAACAATATATCAATGATAGATGAATAACCCAATTTTTAAAAATTTGTGCAAAACTTGAACAGGAACCCCAGAAAAGAGGAGATCCAAATGGCCAAAAGCACATAAAAAGGTGCTTAACATCATTATTCACCAAGGAAACGCAAATTAAAACTACAGTGACATGTGATCTTGTACCCACTAGAATGGCTAAAATTTAAAAGATCGACAATATAAAGTGTTGACGAGGACGTGGAGTAATGGGAACTCTCCTATGCTGGTGGCAGGAGTTAAATTTGTACAATCACTTTGGAAAACTGTTGACTAATTGCTACTAAAACTGAATATAAACTTACCCAATGACCAGACAACTCCACTCCTTGGTATTTACCCAAGAGAAATGAACACGTGTCCTCAAAGATGTGCACATGTAGTTTTATTCATTATAAAGATGTTCACAGTAGTTTTATTCATAATAACAGAACACAAGAAATACCACCAATGGTCATCAATAAGAGAATATGTAGATCAATAAGTTGTGATATAGCCATACCATGGAATATTACATAGCAGTAAAAAAGGATAAACTACTGATACATGCAACAAGAGGGATGGATCCAAAAATCATTATACTGAGCAAAGGAAGCTAGACATAAAAGAGTGTGTACTGCATGACCCCATTTGTATGAAGTTCGAGAGCTGGCAAAGCTAATCTATACTGTTAGAAGTCAGGTTCATGGTTACCCTTTGCTGTGGGGGGACAGGGAGAGGGTTAGCTATGAAAAGGGCATAAGGGAGCTGAACGGGATGTTCTGTATCTTGATCTGGGTGGTGGGTGTATGTGCAAAAATTGTCGAGCTGTAGGGCTCCAGATTTATGCACTTCATTTATACAACAGGCCAATTAAAAAAGTTAAACATAATAACCTGTATAGTTGAAGTCACTTTTAGTCAGATATTCTGTTACCTGCAGCCGAAAGCACTCTGCCGAATACATTTCCTCACACGCCCTGGAGGCTCAGAAGATGCTTGTTGGCGAGCAATGACGACCGTCACTCAGCAGCATTCTCATGAGAACAGAGTGCGGAGCACGTCACATCCATCAACGTCCATCGTCCCCGCCTCAGTTCTACCAGGAAGGGTTTGTAAATTCCACTTAACAGATGCAGAAACCGAGGTGCAGACAACTGCACTGACCTGCCCAAGGTCACACAGTGAGCCTGTGACCAGTCTGGAAATTGGGCCCGAGATTGTTTCATTCCAAACCCACTGTTCTTTCCTCTACACTTCTCTCACCACTGGGCACAACCATAAACAAACATTTATTGAGCTCCTATTGTGTACACTTCAGGGAATCCTATCTGGTCTCCACTTCCGCTGTCCTTACAGTCGAGGAGCAGAGCAAGGATTTTTCTCTAACAGTAATAATTGTATATTTTTTAAGTGTTAGCATTAAACCCACTTCCCCTCATTAAGCACCTACTCTGTCCAAGACCAACAGTTCCTAACGTAGAGGCCAAGTGCTGCAGGGCACACCCCAGTCAGGGGCAGAAAAACAGTTAGTAATTCTGTCTGTATGTTTTTTATCTCATCTTTTTTTAATTTCCATTTTTGCATATATTATATAAGGTAAAGATATATTGGCACATTGCTATAATGTTTTTACTTTATAAATATATAAAATATTTGGGGGGGGTGAATGTTCGCTGATGAGAATGAGAGACCAAGACCTTTGAAGACCCACTGGGTCACCTGACCACACGATCCCATTTAACCCTCATGGACTAGATGAATTATCTCACATTACAGACGAAGAAGCTGAGCCTCAGAGAGGTCAGGGGCTCAAGGCCACACAGCCATGAAAGCAGCAAAGCAGAGACCAGAACTCAAGGCCGCTGGCCCAGCACTCCTGTCAACTGTCGCCACACCAGGGCCTCACTGTCCCCTTGATCAAATCCCTTCTCAGAGCTCCAGTTCCCTTGTGTAAAACTGAGGGGACGATCAGATTCAACTCAGTTTAGAGGGACCCCAAATACAGTGATGAGGATGTCCTTGTCCTCCAGAAAACCCATGTGGGAGCCCAGGAGATGCCCCTAACCCAGCTGAGGGAGGGCAGTCAGGGAAGTTTCTCCCAGCACATGCCCTTCGGGGGGCTCCAGAAGTATGACTGCTACACACGGGGACACAACCAGGAGTCTGGCATCTGTATGGCCCTTGAGTGATGCAGAGAAATTCCGAAATGCATTGTGATATCTTTTAGCTGTGACTTCCATACTTCTACATCTTACAAAACATACAGCTCTCTCTTGACGTATCCATTCTAGAAATTATATGTTGACTTCCTGTTATAAAAGAGGAGGATTTAGTTCAATGACACCATTTCTTCTCTCCCCTTTCCCAATACAATATCCATTTTTTGTTAATTTCACACCAGTGTTTTCATTATTATGGCAAGGCAAATATTGTTTCCTACCAAGTACTGTATTGTAAGGACATTTCCTTTCTCTTAAACTCCCAGCACTTTCCCCTTGAATTAAAGATTGCCTATTTTTATTTATCTAGGAGATTTACCAAATAAAGCCCACAGTCCCCTCCTGGTCTGAGCCCTTGCCCAAGCCCCTCCCACACTGATGCTGGGCTTAGTCACGTGACTTGCTTTGGCCAATAAGATAATTGCAAACACGACACAAGCAGAGGATTGATAAGCACTTGTGCTTGGGGGCTTTGCCCCTTTGCAGCTCTGGGGAACCCTGTGAGCACCACCAGGCTGGTTTGCTGGAGGTGGGAGACCCGTGGTCAGATCACCTCCATTACCCTAGCTGATGTCAACTGACATCAACCACCAGCCACGTGCATGAGGCTGTCATTTTAAAACACGTCCACAAATTCTTTGATATTTGTCTTATCAGGAGATGGGGTTTGTCACACACACACACCCCACCTGAGTCTGGACCAGCCTTAGTAATGCTGCAGAAGTGATGCTACACAATTTCCAAAGCTAGGTCAGAAAAGACCATGCGGTTTCCACCTGGTTCTCTTGGGATGCTCACTCTGGGAGAAACCAACCACCACAAGAGGTCCAACTACTTCTGACCGCCATGCTGGAAAGGCCACAGGTAACCAGTGCAGTCAACAGTGCTAGCTGAGACCGGTCTTCCTGCCATCCCTGCTGAAGGCGACAGACATGAGTGCCACCATCTTGGACCCCCCAGACTAGCCCAACTACCAGCTGAAAACCACTGAGTGACCTCCATCAACACCAGGTGAAGCAGAATAATCCCCCAACCCAGGCCTCCCTGAGTTTCTAACCCACAAAATTAGCCCACTAATTTTGGGGGTAGTTTGCTACACAGCAGTAGATCATCAGAACAGACTCCCATCTCCCGAGGGGCAAACGGACAGGCATTCTGGGACGGAAGAAACTTGTGGCCATTTGTGCAATCCACCACACATTTTTAATTCTACTTTCTTACTCTCTTGGCCTTTTTAATAGCTTCCTGTTCATGTTTCATGGAGGCAATATCTTCATCTCTCAAAGGACATTAATTGCAGGATGTACTTTGAAGTTTTCTCTGTTCTCTGCATTGTCTCTTTCTCTAAGTCCTTTCCCTCCACCTCCTGGTTTGCTTTGACCTCTGCCTTTCATATTGGAAATTCCCTTAACTACGTAGTGATCCTCGGCAGTCCATCCACATTAACAATCTGATTGGAAGCCGTGGGTGGGGATGATGGACTGGTGGGCTTCTGTGTAGGGTGAGTGATGGAGTGGCTGCTAGTTAGCTTTTCTGTGATGCACTCTCCCTTCCCCCAGATTGTCATGTCTGTACGTCTTTGCCTTAGAAGTGGTTCGCCAGATAATACCCTGCCTGGGAGCGGGGGGAGGGCATAAGCCCCCCCCCAACGACGTTCTGAAACTAGACGGACGAATGGAGCGGAGGATCTCATCTTCTCTGGGCCTGTTGTCCCTGATTCTAGAGCTTCTTTGATTCTCCTTCTCTGGATAATAAACCTCCCTCTGCTGGCCTGGATGTGAGAGGGGCTATTGTATTGGTTGGCTGGGCAGGATGGGGGTCAGGGACCCAGGGGTTCAGTGCTCCTTGTACAGACTTCCAAGCCATCCCCCCGCTTTCAGTCCCTGCCTCACTAGCATCTTCTGTGACACCCGGCCTCTCCCATTTTTGAATCTTGCAGGCAAATCAGCTTGTTTCTCTTTGCAGCAATTCACCCACATAGCGACCACCCCCAGCACGCGTTTGGGTTTGACTTATTCCTCTCTGCTAAGTCACTGGCCATTTCTTTATCCACTTCCCTTCTTTGTTTATTGTGGCTCAGGGTTACAATATCTCCCAGTTTTCTCCAAGACAGAGGTTGTGTTTCTGCTCTTGTTTTGGGGAGATTTTTTAACAACAGGAGTAGAAATGCCTTTAGTCCATCATGTTAAAGATACCATTTCATTTGATTTTTAAATGGGATAAACATCATTATCCTGAGCAGAAGCATGTCAGCAATGTGGCTAACTCTCTCACTGGACGGCCTGTGTTATAACCAGACAGCTGTGTGTTCTGCTTTTACAGATACATTTGATACTGTTAATAAAATACCAAATTGTGTATTAAGGACAATACAGAGAGGTCATTGCTGGCCAGTCAGAGGGCAGAGAAAAGGGCAATCCAGGAAGACTTGGCAAAAGACCAGAGGGGGAAAAGTGGAAGGGAGGCGCGAGGCCAGTCTGTCCCAGCTATGGCAGAAGTGCCACTGTCCCCACAGCTCGCCCCTCCCTACCTGCAGGTCTCTGCTCACACGTCACCTCCTCAGAGTGGACTCCTGCCCACTCATCACTTTCTCCCTCCCAACTTTTCTTTATTTGTCCTCACCGACTGCCTGGCAATGGATTATATATTGACTTATTCATCTTTAGTGTCTGTCTTCCCCACTAGAATGCGAGCTCCATGACGGACGGAGCTTTTCTTTCCTACCTCGGTATGCCCGGTGCCCGGGACAGGGCCTGGGACATTAGCAGGTGCTCAATAGTTGTTGAATGAACACGGAATGAATGGTTGAAGGAATGCACAGGTTTCTGAGTAGGCGGGAGCTCTGAGGACCCAGACGGAGGCCCGGGGACAATGAGAGAGACTGGCTGGCCCAGATGGTGGGTCTCGAGCTGCCTGTCATGGTGGCCCCTGCACTTGAGGAACCACAGCTGCTTCCCCTCTAACAACCCCCTCCTTGGAGGCCAGGGGGCTGTGAGAAAGGGAGAGAACACAAAGTGCCTTTATTCGAGGGAGCGGATTCCATCTCGAGACAAATTGTTACCTCCGAGGCCAGCAGCCGCCCAGCCGGCCCATCACCATGGCCTGCCTCTCAAGGATGTGGCCACAGGCCTGGCCAGAGCTGAAATTTCCCTGGAAACTAGTCTCCCTTTAATTAACAGGGAGAGCAACCAAGCCTGCTAACGGGGCAGGGTCAAGTTCATAAAGGCCCCAAAGGATCAAGGCTGCCTTGTTTATTTTCCCAAAAATGTTCCCCTTTACTCAGAACAAGGGGGCGGGCAGCGGGCCCCAGGCAGGGAAAAAGCTTTAACCTCCAGCCTGCTCAGCTCAGCACGTCACAACTTAACTTGCATTTTTCTTAATAATTGCAAACTTAATGAAAAACTAACCTAACCCCAAAACAGCAGGGTCTCATGGTCAGCAGTTGGCGGGAGCCCCTGGCAGCTATGAGGACATGATGCAAAGGGTACAGAGGAACCACTGGAAGACAGGCGATGCTCTTCATCTGGAGACTGCCTCTCTCCAGGGCCAGCCTTGGCTCCCTATTGCCTTTTGCATGATGCCCAACTGTCTCAGCCTCTGCCTTAGAGCGGATTTTCCTCAGGTCCAATGTAGAGGACCTGGGAGCCACAGGGGAAGGGAAGTCGTCAGGTCATGTGTCGTGTGAGGGCTGATGCGGGTGGCGAGGGTGCTTGGCAGTTCTGAGAGAGCTGGAGGGAAGCGAGAATACGTCCTGGCCGCCATCTGAGCCCCCGCTGGGTATGCCCGACTTGCCAAGAAGCTAGCCCTGGGAAGCAGGCACTATGATTGTCCCTTTTTTACATCCCAGGGCTTGAACCCAGGCCTGTCTGACTTTTAACCCTCACATTAAGCGCTCTGAAGGGAGCTGGGGGTAGAAACCAACAAGAAGAACAACAATGGCAGCTTCCATGGGTTTCAGACTTGCTTTGTGCCAGGCACTGGGCCGGGTCCTCCACTGTCACCGTCTCTTTTAAACCTTACAGTAACCCTATGTGGTCGGTGGTGCTATTGGCCCATTTTACAAATGAGGCACCGAGCGTTGGTCAGGGAACGGCCCATGCTGTTAGCCCCTGAGGGTGATGCTCTGCAGGGAGCGGGGCCTGAAAAGAGTTTTGTGAGCTCCCCAAACCAGACACCTTGTCTTCTTCAGTTTTATGTCCCCAGGGTGTAGAACAGAGCTTAGCATATAGCAGAATGTTTAATAAATACTCATGGAGTGAATAAATGCATGGATGAAGGTATATGGACCTAGAGGGAACTTCCAAAGAAATCATCCCAATTCTCCCTTCCCTACTCCAGATGACCTCAACTTACCTTAAAGTGGACAAGGTATAAAGGGGCTTAAAGCCAGGCTGAGAAATAGGACTCGCAGTAGGGAGCCACAGCAGGTTCTTGAGAAAGGGAGTTCTAAGCTATTGGGGTCACTGTCTTCCTGTGTCTCCATGGATTCCAGGAGTTAGTTAAGATCAATGAATGTTTGGCCAGACGGTCAAGTAGGGGCATGTGTGTGTGTTGGGGGCAGAAAAGGATACTTCTCAGAGGTTGTAGGTCCCAAGCTAGCAATACTCTTTGAGTTGGCAGCTGAGAGTGCCAGGATCAGGCCAACCAGCCAGGCTTCTCAGCTTGCCCTTGTAAATCCCCGTCATCCTGGGGTGGAGACACCAAAACACGTATGTCCACAGCTGGCCTCCAGAATCAGCGCATCATCAGATCTTAGAACAATGAGTTCTCTGAAACTTTCAGCCCTGGAGTCTTGGGGACCCAGAAACAGCCATCTCAGACTCTGGGGCTGTAGAAACTTTCCAGTCTAGAATAATGGAAGCGTTGAAACATTTATTGAGTGCTTACTATGCTCCAGGCACTGTTTACAAATATTAACTCATTTGGTCCTCGCAATGACTCCATGAGGTAGTAACCACTGTGTTCCTTACTTTATAGATGTGGAAACTGAGGCACCAGAGGTCATGTAATTTGCCCAAGGTCACCTAGTTAGTGGGGGTGGGGCTGGCAGGAGATGAACCCATGCCGTCTGGCTCCAGAGCCACAGTTCGCTGCCTCAGACGCTTAAAATCATTAAGACTCAGAATTTTAGAATCATCGAAAGTGACATGGGCAGGATCTTAGAGCCGCTGAATCTTAAAATCATGGCACTTTAGAAGCCACTGTCACTGACTTGTCACATTCTGCAGTCGTAAAACCCCAGCACTTTCCAATCCTGGACTTCCAGACTCTTGGGGCCTTTGAGTCAGAGAAGTTTGGATTCTGGGATTTCAGACCGACAGAAAGGACTTTGGGGTGCAGACCCATGTTCAGTCCTCTCATGTGGCCATGGGGAAACTGAGGCCCACAGAGGGGAAGGGAGGTGTCCAGGAGAGGCAGCGCCTGGCGGGCTCGGGGTTGGTGTGCAGAGAAATCCCAGCGTACAAAGGCCGGCCCTGGGCGGGGATCTGTTTGTGATTAGCAGCGGGTTTTAATGCTGCCGAGGAATGTGCCCACGGTCCGTTAGCCCGTCACCCCCGCAGGTTGCTGCCTCCCTTTCTCCCGGTCAGAAGCCCTCCTCGGAGCCTGCCCTCGCCAGCCTCGAGATCCTGTTTATACTGACGACAAATTGAATTTTCAGAAGTTGGCCCCCTGGAAGCCGGCTTGGTACACTGGAGAGTTTCTTTGCCTGCATGCTGTTTCTTGGGGAGAGGCCTGCTCTCCAGGAGCCCGGAGGAAACCCAGAGAGATTTAGAACCCTCAGATCACCAGCCCAGGAGGGAGGAGGAACAGGAACCTCGGGGCAGGTGGCGGGAGCATGGACAGACCCAGGGGCAGGAAGAGAGATGGAGTGTCCCAAGGTCGGAGGTGACCGGCCCACAGGGGCTTGTACTGCTCAGGCCATCCTTGGGGATGTGGATCCTCTTTGGGGGTCCTCAATCTCTCAGACACATCAATCAAATGGGCTTGTCCAGAGGACGGCGGTGTTGGGGGGCGGGTGGGAACCCTCATGCCCTGGGAGGTCATTAACCTGGAGCAGAAGCGGGGGAAGCGTGATTTCTGAAGCTCAGCCTCCTGGCGCTGCCCCTTGAAGGCGGAGGAAGGATTGGGGAGCCCCTGGGGTAGACCCAGCGCTGAAGGGTGGAAACCGCCTGGAGAAGATTTGGGTTCCTTCAAAAGCAAAGGTTCTCAAAGTCAGGTCTGGAATTGCTGGGGCCCAGAGGCCATTCCGGGGAGTCCCAGATCAAAACTATATTCACAACAACCTTGAGCCACGCCTGGCCCTTCTGCTGCTCAGTGGAGTTCTCCGAAGTTGACATGACACGTGACAGCACCATTGCTCTGAAGACGATGAAAAAAATTCACAGATACGCACAAAACTCATGACGAACAAAACATCAAACTTTAAAATAAAGATGAGATCAATATTATTAATATTTCCTTTGGCCTCAGGCTCCAACATGGATTTTTCAAAATAATGCATTAAAATATTTATCTTGATTACTGAGATTTTTGGCACTCCTTAAATTTTACGCTGATTTAACTCATCCTGGCGCCAGCTCTGGATATAATCCACGTGGACAGAAGCTCTTTGGGGTCCTCAATAATTTTTAAGGGTGTAAAGGGGTCCAGAGGAAGAAATGTTTGAGAATCGTTGATCAAAGGGAGCGTGTTCCTGCAGCGCAAAGTACCCAGCAAAGGAAGGGATTGCACTGCAAGGCACTGAGTCCTCAACACGAGCTGTGCGCAGACAGGGATGAAAGAACCAGGCCTGGGGACAGCAAGAGTGTCTAGCATCTCATCTGGATGCCTGCCGCAGCTGCCCTCTGGCCTCCTGTCACCCCGCAGTGCCCCCCACAGCTGAGAGATCTTCCCATTTTCCCACTTGAAACCTCCCACTGGTTTCCCGTCACATTCTGAGCAAAAACCAAACTCTTCTCCATGGCCTAAGGGGCCCTGCGTGCCCGGTCCCCTGCCCCACTCCTAGCCCCCAGCTGGCTCCACTCTCACCATACTGGCCTCTTTCCAGTTCCTTGACATGCCAAATCCTCGCCCACCTCAGGGCTTTTGCACATGATATTCAATCTGCCTGGAGTATCCTTCTTCTCAGGCTGTTCCTTTCATCCTCCTCAGCTTGATTGTTACCTCCTCCAGGGGGCCTTCCCTGACCACCCCAGAGGAAGCAAGATTTCTCTGACATCATCTCTCAACCTCTTGTCTGCTTCCTTCATACACATCATCACCATCTATTTTCTCTTTATTTGTTGGCACGGATGGTTCTCATCCGTTCTCCCCGTGAGACCATGAGCTCCTCCAGGGCAGGAAGCCTGGCCCTCCTGATGCTGGGTCCCACCCCCTGACATAGCACCTGGCGTGGAGAAGCCCCTTGAGAAATGTTTGTTAAGCAAATCAATAAATTCATTATGAATAAATGAATGAACAAGTAAATGAATAAATGATGAAACCAGCTGTGCGCTGATACGCATGGGCTCACCAGGAAGCCCAAGGCCATGCAGGTTGCGGAGACATCAGTAAAGCGCTGGATGGTGTGTGACGAAGCCTTAGGTGTGTTACATGTCTGTCCCACCGCCGTCAGCATTAACTGAGCAGGAGGAGAGAGAGACTGGTCTGGCTGGAGAAATCCGCTAGAACTTGGATGAGCTGGGGCTTGACTATGAACCTCCAGCCTGGCTAGGGCAGCTGCCTGCCTGCAGCGTCCTCCCATCCTTCTCTGACGAGTCAGTCTACCCGCTGTCAGGGCTCAGCTCAAACGGCCCTGCCTCCTAGAGCCCTGCCCAACTCCTCGGGCTGGAGCGACCCATCTTGCTCTGGGTGTTCTTTCATTAGGACAACAGTCCTTGTCTACCATCCTGATTTACAAACATTAGCTTATAGAAATGTCGCGACAGCCTCCAGGCCATTGTCCCATTTTAGAGATGAGAAAAGGAAACGCCCGAGAAGAGCTTGTGTGCTCATGGAGGAGACCCATCCCAGGCTCAATGAACAGATCTCCGTGATGTCAGGGGTGACAGAGCAATGGTGAAAGATAACGCAGGGGAAGGGGCCAAGGGAGGCCTCTCTGAGGGGTCAGGTGGATGTGGGTTCAAATTCCAGCTAATAATATCGGCTAAAATTCAGGTAACTGTTATCCTAACACTTAGTTAGCCATTACTTCCTGGGTGTCTGCCCACTGCTCTGCCCCCCGCCGCTGGAACAGTGCTCAGCTCAGAGCAGATGCCCCGTGGGTGGCGCAGGGTGAACCGGGGGCTGTCTGCACCAGCATGATGAGAACGATGTCTAAGATGCGTATATCTTAGTTCATCTCAGCGGGGGCAGGGCAGCGGTCATCATCATCCCCATTTTATAAAGAAACTGGAGCACAACCAAGTCCAAGACTAAAGACCTTACCCAAGAACACACAGCTGGCAAATGCTGGAGTCACAAGTGGATGCTAATCCAGGCCAGGCTTAGCTACTACCCCACATGGCCTTGCCCTACTTGCTTGCTGTGTGATCAGGGCACATTACTTAACCCCTCTGAGCCTCAGCTTATCTTTTAAAATGGTACCCGTGTCCCAGGGTTACCGTGAAAGTTCAATTCCGGCAGAGCTTGCAGACGCCTGCCTGACACAGGGTGACGCCTCAGTTCGGGTGACCCGTTGTTGGCAATTCTGTCAGCCATCACGAAGCAAAAGGGCACAGAATCAAACTTTCCAAATGGACAAACCCCCTGTGATTTCTGGAAAGCCTTGGGAAACTTGCTCCGTTGTGGAGGCTGCAGAGAAGGCGGCCTTGGGGGTGAAACGTATGCCGTCCCTGCCCACGCGGGTGGGTTTGCAGACAGCTTCCTCTCCCTTAGGAGGGAGCGTTATGGCCCCGGGACCTCAGGCACCCTGCAAGAGCTCTGCCGCACCCTCATTGATTCTTCCTGCCCCATTATACAGTTGGCACCACTGAGGCCCAAGGGGGTCAAGGGACTTACGCTGGGCCCCACAACGGGTCAGAAACAGAGTTGGGACTCAAACTCAAGGGAGGGTCCCAAAGCCAGCACCCCAGCCACTGTGACCAGTCAGCAAGGAGGGCCATGAAGACAAGGGCAGAAGAAGGCTGGAATGGCAAGCAGCCCATATTCCCATCAGCTGAAATGGGTGCTTGAGGGGATCCCAGCAGAGCCCCAGCATCCAGTCCACCTGCCCATCATTATCTGACCACCGTGACCACGACTATAGCAGCTCCCACTGATGGAGCACCGTCCACCTCTCAGGCACCTCGTGATGTGTAGGTGGATTCCCTTATTTCATCCTGCGACAACCACGAGGAGGAGCGCTGTTATCCCCACTTCACAGATGCAGAAACTGAGGCTCAGTGAGAAGAAGGGCTTCCCCAGAGCTACATGCCTGCAGAATGCTGTAGCTGGGAATCGAACCCGAGCAGTGGGACCTCAGGATCCTACCATTGTGCCTTATAAGAACCCCTTCCTTTAATCCAACTCAGCACTAGGTCCCTGGAGTCAAACCTCTGGCCCTCAAGGAGCTTACAGGCCAGTGGGGGAGTCGAGACATCAAACGTCTTGAGGTAGTGTTGTGATGAAATACGACCTCGGGGGAAAGGGGGGTGCATCATGCCCAAGGAGCCAGGAAGGGAGGCAAGTTTGGCCAAGGGGAGAGGCTCCAGCCACAGGGCCCTACATGACACAGCCCGCCCCTCCAGGAATATTTGCTGAATGGATGCATGAATGAATGAATGGTTGGATGGATGGATGGCTGCTGGCAGAGCGTGGGTTGGAAGATCCAGACAGGAGGCAGGGAGACCAAGGAGTCATCGAGAGCCACTGTCCAGGGGAGGGAGAGCGGGTCCTAACCCTGCAGGGAACATGGGGATGGAGCCATCAGAGAGAGCTGGGAGGTGGACCCTCCCAGAGTTCAGCGACCTAGAGCCTCTATGGGCACCATCTCTCAGAATCCCAACCCCGCTCCCACCTCTCCGTGCTCTGTGCTGCATCCCCTGCCCGGGGCCCTTTCCTTCCCCCTCTGTATCTCCAGGCCTTGCCCATTTTCCCCTGCTGGCCCAGCTCTGCTTCCCCTGGGAAGTCTTACTGACAACACCTCTCTCCCTTCCTTCCCCTGCGAGGTCACTTCCCATGCCCCTCAGTGGAACCTTCCATTTGGAGAGGCCAGGGTTCAAATCCCAGCTCTGCAACCCTTGAATGCCGGGTGAGTTGAACACCCCTGAGCAGGGGTACGATGGGATGACCATGGAGCTGCATACCCCGCACAGGTGGCATCTCTCTGCCCCCATAGCGCCCACTCATTAGCCTCTGAAGGCAGCATCTGGTAGAAATCAGAGCTTGGAGTTCGGATAATTGGAAACAGGAATGGCATCTCTGGGGACGGTCCCTAAATTCTCCTGGAGCAGACAGCACAACTCTTCACAGAGGGGCTGCAAAGCCCTGAATTAAAGGCACCCTCAGAGCAAAAGCTCTCCAAAGCAAAAGAGTTGGACCCCATCAGAGCCCTGAATCCAGGGAACCAGGCCTTCCTGAGTGCCACACAGAAACAAACGAAGCCTGAGGAAGAGAAGGCTCCATCCTTGACTTGCTGCCCATGGGAGGGACACGCCATCCCACACTGACTGCACCAATTGTCTCCTTTGGTTGTGGGCAAACTGGCTGATGCAAAAAGGAGGCTTCCTGGACTGAAAAGCCCAGGCTGGAGCTCCAGGTACGGCTGGTCTAAGGGCACCAATGATGTCATTGGGGGGGTGTGGTTCTCTCCATTTTTCTGCTCAGCATGCTTCACAGTTGGTTTCATTCCCAGGGTCCCTCTGGAGGCAAGATGGTGGCATCAGGACCATGTGCTTGGATCAGTGTGGTCGCACACCCACCCTGAACCAATCTTGGTGGCCAAGGAGTGCAACACCCTGCTTGGCTAAGGGCTGGGGTGTACACCCAGATTACACTGACTGAAGAACAGGGTGAGGTTCCCCAAACAGAAGCTGGAAGAAGGGGGAATGGATTCTGGAGAAGTCAGCACCCACTGTTTACCTGTGTAAGCTAGGGAGCTGTCGTTTGCTTTGCCAGTTTACCGATGAGGAACCAGTCAGAGGCGAAGCCATGCTCACGGGTAGGAGGCGGCAAAGGCAGCCTTTGAACCCGGCTCCATCGGGCCCCAGAGCCGGAACTCTGAGGGGCTCCAGCATCCTGCTTCCCAGGCAGCGTCTGCTAGAAGCTGGACTTGGTGCAGGGTAATTAGGGGGAGGATGGCATTCCCAGGAGGCCTTCCCGGACACCCTCTCAGACAGCCTGACACCGGCATCTTTGGCTTTCGTGAAAAGCACACCCAGAGCAAACCCATCCGGGACTATTTGAGGGGACAGAAGGGCTGGGAGGCAGCAGCCGCGGTCTGTGTGGCAGACCTCAGACCAGCCGGGCCTGGAGGGAGAAAAGACTCCTTCCCCACAGGGTCCGTGGGCTATTCTGAATAGTGGCAAGTAACATTGATGAAGCACTTTCTTTATGGCCGGCACGCTTCTAGGTCCTCTGTGTGTCTTCTTTAATCTTTTCAGCGGCTCTGTGAAGCTGGTGCCATTATTAATCCCCATTGTTGAGTTGTGGAAACTGGGGCAGCATGTGGCCTCGGCTCAGAAGCAGCGCTCAGTAAGGGCCGCTGTTTATCGTTATCATCAGAGGGTCTCTAAGCCTTGGATTCTGTGGGTCTCTCCAGGACTCAGTTTCCCCATCCACAGCTCTCGTGGTCTCTACCACATCACGGAACCAGCATGTTGTAATCCCTTTCCTCTCTCCTTTCCCCATTCCTCTCAAAGAAACAAAGGCCAGAGTTTGGAAAAGAGTCACCCTGACTTAGACTCATGGGATCACACCCCAGTGACCAGGGGAAAAGTCCACTTAGGTGTCAAGGGACAGCAGTGTTCTAGAAAGATTGCTGACTCTGAAGGCAGCCAGATCTGAATTCCGATTCTGATACTGATGCCACAGGCTGTGATGCAAAAGATGCCTCCAGGAGTCATGCAGTGCGCAACCTTCACAACCTTGGGCGGGGGCCCAGCAAAATTCCATGTGTGTAAAATGAGAAGAATGGGTGCTATCTCAAAGAGCTGCTGAAAGAATTGAAGAAGCCAACATTTACAAAGTGTTTATCATGAGGCCTGCTATAGTCGGTGCTCACAAATAAAGATAATTATAATATTGGCACCAAATGGTTTAATAAAGACAGAGCTTAAATTCAAACCCAAGTCTGATAGCCAGCAAAGCAATACTTTTTATTGTATACGTTTCATCACAGGACATAATATAAAGGCTGAAGGAAATGGAATGATTTATTTATCTGTATTAGTCCAAGGCAAAAAATTGGTGCCAGATTGCCCTGTGTTGGAAGGACAGATAGACGGGTGTGTATGGATGAAAGGATGGACAGATAGATGGAGGGAGGGATGGATGGATGGAGGGGCATGTGGACAGGGGAGTGGATGGATGGGGCATAGATGGGTGGGCAGAAGGATGGATGTGGATTATTCGCTGGGTGGAAGAGTAAGTTGGTAGACAGTTAGGTGGAAGGATGGACGTGTGGCTATGTGGGCAGACACTTGCATGCTTGGGTGGGTAAATGAACAGGTAAGTGGAAGGGCAGACAGAAGGGTGAGTAGGCAGCTAGATGAGAGGACAGATAGAATAATGCTGACAGAAGCACTGGCGAGCGTCTCTGGCCTCCTGGCTACCTCCTCCCAGCCGCCTCTTCCAGTGGAAAATTAAAAATCATGGGCCCTGGGAAGACATTTCCCTGTGTGGTCTGTTAATAGAGGCCCAGAAAGGCCAGCAGAGGCTGGAAGCTCGCCCCCCGCCAGGACCCTGTTATTAGCCATGCTCTCCCACCCTGCCCTTGGGTAGAAGAATGAGCTGGTGGCCACTGAGGGGCTGGGCCCACCCAGGCCCCTCATTAAGCCTTATTAAACCCACAAAGTGGGAGGAAGGAAGGGAGGGAGCCTTCCTCCCAAAGGTCAGCAGTTGGAAAAAGACGGTACAGATGCATTCTGCGGTGGTCGTCCATTCTCGGGCCACAAGGAATGTCAAAGTTTGTCTGGCCCGACCTGCTCCACCCCCATCTTGCAGGCTGGGAAACTGAGACCCATGTGGGAGAGGAGAGGGGCACACACAGAAGTCAAGACAGAGCCAGACTCAACCCAGGCCTCCCGACCCACGGACGGCAGCCTAGCCCACCCCTGAAGTCCACAGCCTCAAGACGGATCTGGAGAGGGAAAGGCTCAGCGTGAACGGGCCTCTACACATGCCAAGCCTGTGGGCCAAGCATTTTCTGTGCATGAAGCCATTGGTCTCCTTTGTGTTTCCACCAGTAAAATGGAAATTATTTGTTGGTCCTTTCAATGATTCAACAAGTATTTATTAAACATCTACTATGGGCCAAGTGCCGATCTAGGAGCTAGGAGTATGGCGTTAACCAGCTAAGCAGGATTTCCACCATCACAGAGCTTACCTTCTAGAAAGGGACAGACACAATAAACAAGTATATCAATAAAATATACTATGAAGAAAATCAAATAGGGATATGTGATATAGAGCGATGGAAGGAACGCTCTTTGCATGGGATGGTCAGGAAGGCACTCTCTGAGAAGGTGACCAAGGCCAAAGTAGTCAATTGTCCATCAAACCCATGCTTCCCTTGGCTAGTATATGGTTGGAGCTGACAAGTGGCTGCCCAGGCAGGGGCAACATGCCCCAGCCCTCTCCACATCCAGGCTTAGCCATGGGCCCAGCTCTTGCCAACGGGATGGGAGCAGAAGAGATGAGTGCCACTTCCAAAGCTAGGCTTTCAGAAGTCGGGGAGCTTCCCCCGTGCTCTCTTTCCTTTTCCCCTGGCTGAATGCAAGGGACAGCAAGGTGCCAGGATGCAAGAGCCTGGATCCCTGCATCACCACATGGAGGAGAGCCATCCATTGTGCTGGCACATCCATTACGTGAGAAATAAACTTCTAGCGCACTGGAGCTATTGCACATTTCAGGATCTCTTTGTCACAGCACTTGAGCCTAACCTAACGCATACCACGGTGTTTGAACTGTGACCTGAGGACCTGCAATGAACTAGGTGAGGGCATCACAGGCAGACAAAATGGCAAATGCAAAACCCTCAAGGCGGGGCTGAGTTTGGCATCCTGGAGGGACAGAAAGGATACCACTGTGGCCAGAATGAATGGCGCCAGAGGTGAGGCACACCGGCAGAGGCCTCAGTCAGGAGTCTAGATTTTAGGGGCACCCACGGCGGGTGGGGCTATAAGCAGGGGAGAAGTACTGTCTGGTTCACATTTTGAAATGATCCCTCTGGCTGTCGTGCAGAGATGAGCTGGCGGGAGGCAGGGGTGGACATGGCACCAGAGCGGGGTGGGTACAGTCATCCTGGGAGGTGACCGCGGTGGCCTGGATGAGGCTGGGGGCAACAGAGGGAAGTGAATCAATTCCGGCTATAGTTTGGAGGGCTTGCCGATGGGTTGGTTGTGGAGGGAGAGAGAAACTAAATAATCCACAAACCGTCGAACAAAATCTAACGCAGGAGCCAACATACATTACTAGACGCTTTGGACATATCTTTCCAGCTCACTGCTTCTCCCCTGGGAGCCTCCCAGCCGGTGGGAATCTTGCTTCTCATAACCTGGCACCTCCCCTGTTGCTGATTGGCTAGAGATGGGCCCCTGACTGGGGCTCAGCCAATCAGATCATCCTGGCTATCAGAGGTGTGGCTGGGGTGGGAATGGGGCCAGGCCCCTGGGTTCTCTCCTTGATAGAGACCCCAGGGGAATGGCCTCTCCAAGGGCCCTCTACCCACCCCAAAGGAGAGGTTGCCTAGCTGCAAATGGAGTCAACTCCCTCTCAGTCACAGCTGGAACCGCCACCAGCCAAGGGTGGAGATACTCGCCTTTGCAGAGCCCTGGCCTGGCCAGCAGGGCAGGAGTGGGGCTCCCAGGGCAGAGGATGGGAGGGGCCGGCCAGACTTCAAGGTCCCCTGCTGGGCAGCCTGACCACTGCATTCTGTCCTTTGTGGATCTAGACAAGTCACTCCCCTGGGAAGGGGGAAGGAGCTTCAGTTCCCCCATCTGTCAGGTGGCTGAGTGTGGAAGATTGTGTTTTCAAAACATGCCACAAGGATATTTCCGCTCCCACATGCTCTTCAAGAACCTTGCCTCTCTCCTCCACCAGGAGGGGCGTGGCTATTTCGCTTCCCCTGCAATCTGGGCAGGACTTGTGACCGACAATGAATAGAAAGCAGCAGAGGTGACACTGTGTGGCTTCCAAGGCTGCATTAGAAAAGATGACACAGCTTCCCCTGGCTCTTTGTCTTGGAACCCAGTCGCCATGTTGCAAGGAAACCCAGGCCCCGTGGAGAAGCCAGAAGTCGATGGTCAGGCTGACAGCCCAGCCGACGTTAAATGTGCAGGGCCTGGAGCCTGCCTGGGTTCAAATCATGACCCTCCATGAGTTCTTTCACCTCGATTTCTTTATAACACGAAGATGGCAATTATAGAGCCTCCCTCCTACTGTTTTGTCAGGATGACACGAGGTAATCCATTTAAGCACTTAGAACAATGCCCGGCACATGGCGAGTGGTCAGTAAATGTGAGCTAGCATTAAGGCAGGAGCAAGAGCTGCAGAGTCCTCAACCAGGGCGTGGGCTTGGCACACAGTAGGTACGCAGTAAGCGGTCAGAATCCTTCCTCACTTTCTCGTACTCAATGTAACAAGTACCACCACCCACATGATGTTTACCTGCTCACATGATTATTACCCCTTTCCTCCACCAGAATGTGAGAGCCGTGAGGGCAGGGATTCTGTTTTACTCTCTGCTTTATTCCCATTGCCTGGAAGTGCCCAGCACATAGTAGGTGCTATGTACCAACAATGAATATTTGTTGAATGAGTGCATTTCTAATTTTTATTTCCATGCTTGGGCACACAGCAAGTGCTCAATAAATGCCAGTCCTCCTCACCCCTACCAGCCTCTCCATCCTGCCAGCCCCATCCCCACCTGCTCTAAGGAGCCCTGGGGCACCCACTCGCAGCCTCCACTGACAGCCCAGGCCAAGTTCTCCGCTGACCTCTCAGCCCACCTCTCACCCTCTTCATCCTTCCTGCTGAGCAAACACCTTGTTCCCCAGCCCTCCCACCTTGCATGTGTGTCATGCAGGACTTGGGGAGTAGAACCAGCCCAGAGAAGAACCCCTACTTTCCTGCCCACCCCCAGGCCAGGCGCACTCTTGTGCCTGGACAGACCATGGAGATTTTCCATGTTGCTGAGAGCCCGGCGGTCAGATGCTGCCAGATGCTCCCCTGTCCCACCCCTTTTGGCTACAGGGGCTGCAGTCCCACCGGGGCCAGAGCCATCCCCTGTTCGTGATTCCGACATCTGTAATACTTTCCCCTCTCCTCACAGACCTCCGCCTCCAAATTCCTTCTGTTTCATTATTAGTATATATAAAAAATTAAGCTGTCTTAATCATTTTCCATATTAGCTGACAGCCGGCTCCCATATGCCTGGGAGTGAGACCATTTCTCCTGTGCCCCCCTCTCCTTTTCCAAAATAGCTAACCCTAAACAAAGCCCAGTTGTCAAAAATCCTCAGTCTTGGAACCTCCACAACCCTGTCTCCTTGGGGTTCCATCTGGCCGGTATGGCCTGAGTCAGAAGCAAAGGATGGAGGTTCTCTTATGTCCCCAAACAGCACAAACCTCAGGGCTGGGCTGATCACAATTTGAATGTCCATGTTATCACTCACAAACTGGAAGTCTCCATTTTTGCTTTGACTGTCTTGTCCTGCCCAGGAAAGGACATGAATTCTGGAGCACACACATCTGAGTTCAAACTCCAGCTCTGCCATTTACAAGCTGTGCAACCTTGGGCAAGCCGCTTAACCTCTCTGACCCTCAGTTTCCTCATCTGTAAAATGGCAGAAACAATAGCACCAACTTCTCAGGGTTGCAACGAAGAGTCGAGAAGACTTTGATAACAACAGTTAACATTCAGTGCACCCTGCTGTATGTCAGGCCCTGCACCAGGCCCCTACCTGCATCCTGTCATTTAATCTGCACAACAACCCTCTTTACAGACAGGGAACAGAGGGCCTGAGAGGTTGGGAATCTCCTCTGAGGACAAGCAGCCAGGAGGTGGAGAAGCTTGTATTCTAACCCAGGTGTCCTGGCCCCAAGCCCTACATCTTCAGGACCCCTCCTGGTGCCGGCCTTCTGCAGGTACTCCATAAGAACTCAGCCCCTTCTCACCCAGCTTCATCTTGGTCTTTCCCTCTCTCTTGGCCTTGAAACCTGGGCCCCAGGGACTAGCAGCTCTGCTGTGTCCTGCCCCCACTACCATCCCCCTGCTAGGCTGTGGACACCAGGAGGGTAGGTAGGGGCTCACGGCCCATGTGTGGCAGACTCAGGTGGGCCCAGCTCCTTTCTGGCTGCCATCAGGATCACCTGGGAGCACTTAACAGTGTAGACACCCATGGCCTTCCCTGAGGTTGGAGAGAGAGAAGCTCTGTGTTGAACTTGAACTGAATGAGGAGTCCCAAGTCAGAAGGAGATAGACTATTCTGCTAGCCCTCAAACGTGAAGACTATTTTTGTTTTTGCTTAACTGTGAACCAAACTGATATGTTTTTCTTTATTAAAAAAAATGAGTGAGACTGTTCATAATAGAAGCCTCCAATATATCTCCTAGAATTTAACCAAAATATCCCAAACAGAACTTAGCTAAAATAGCCGCACCTTCTTAAAATATTGATATTGACACGTCACTACGACTTCTAATATTTCCTCTACATCCTTGATCCATACCCCGATGGTTCTGGTTTCTCTATATTCTGTATTCTTTCTGGGCCAGACACTTTGCGTGAATAATTTCTCATCCTTTCTGCAGCCCTTTGTGGGGCATACCACTGATCTCCATTTTACAGATGAGGAAATTGAGGCTTAAAGTGGTTAAATGATCTGTAAGAACAAAGAAAGGGATTTGGACCCAAGTCCCAGCTGCAGAGCTGCGTTTTTGCTATCGCAGCCTCTGCATGGTTCCCAGGGAGGCCCCGTCCCGCAGTCCTGACCCAGGATCCATGGACCCTCCCTCCTCGGACCATGCTGGTCTCTGCCCTGAGAGGCAGCGTCGTGTCCAGCCAGCTGGGTTCAAATCCCGGCTCAGCCACTCGCTAACCACGACCCTCGGGCCGGGCCACCGCCTCAACTTCTGTGTCTTCTGTCCGGTAGAAGTACCTTCCCCCACCTTTTAGGGCTGTTGTGTGAATGAAGCCATCGTGGACCTAAAGTGTCAGCACAGAGTGGCTAGAACTCTTATTTTCCTTCTAAGTCCCCCAGCCCAGTGTTGAGTGGGGTGTAGAGAATAGGTGCTCAAGAATTGCTCACTGCTAGTAAAAGAGGACTTGGAAGAACAAAGACAAGAGGCTGGAAAGAATATTAGACTGTTGGCAGTAGATCCCTCTGGGGATGAGATTATGGGTGATTTTGTCGTCTTGTGATTTTTTCCCCAAACTCTCGGCTTGGCAGTATATTGTACTGTGTGTCCCAATTCTATGATGCTATGAACCGTGAGATGCACCATCAACTTAGATTTTTTCAGAGGAAAGAAGGAAACCATATCCCATGGACTTGTAAGACTTCAGATTTTAGGAAAGTTAAACTCTGTTGGGGAAGGTGTCAGAATCGAGGAAATACATTTGTAATCGCGTAATCGAGGGGGTGGTCTGCAGGGGAGGGGAGGGGGGGAGGAGGAGAATCTTTAAAAGGAAGAACAGGATCCAGTGAAAGTTCCATCGCTTTCCAGAACCCAGGAAATCAGCTTAATCCTGCTGGCACACACCTGAGCGACGTGGGTCCTTGAAAATAAGTACGGATACCCCAGCTCTGTCCGGGTCCTGATGACCCAGTGTGTCTGGACTGGGACCTGGGGGCTGGGGCCTGTGTTTTAAGCTGAGAGGGCAGGTCCTGGGCACTGTGTTGGAAGCAAATCTCCTCCTCCGCCTTCTGTCTCCATCATACAGATGAGAAATCTGAGGTCCACGGGGGAGGGTCTTTAGGACCCTCCAGCTTGAGTCTGAGCAACTGATCTCCTCCTTCACCCAAAGGGTCTTTCTCACCCCGCCCCTGCCCTTCTCTCCCTCCTTGCTCTGTCTGCCTAGAGCTCTTTCTTCCTCCCTCCCTAGGGGAGTGTCCCTGTTCTTCATTAAGGAGACTCGGGGTATTTTTGTCTCTTTGAGTACTGTATTCTATTGCCAGCAAATAACTTTAAATAGAAAAAACATGCCCAAAATTAAACGGGAAAACAGAAAATAAATAGGAAGGGGTGGGTTGAGTGTCAGCCTGCTCTCCTAGGGAAGAAGGTGAGCTCCCAGGCTGCTTTCCCACCTCTCTGAAACGGAGGTCACAGCCCCACCCCTGGGTGTGGGAGGATGAGACAGGAACCGCACGCACCCAGCACAGTCCGCATGAGCCTCTACTCACTGTGACCTCTGAGGTCACCAGGCACACTCGCTGCTTTGGCTTTTGAGATAATCGTGTAGAGAAAGTATCAAGGGACCCAAAGCCCACCAGCTGACATTTCCCAACCAAGAGCAAGTCTAGAACATGCCATCAGGTGTCATTTTTCAATAGGTGCAACTTTAACAACATCCCTCCGCTCCTGCACTGATCCAGCTGTTCACAGCTAGTGACCTTCCAAACACCTAACGCCATGTGATCCTTCGGCTCCAGAACTTTCCAAAGCTCCCCAAATGGGACGTCCACTTCCTTTTTTCCTCTAATTGGAAGTCAGGTGCAGAGAGTCGGGTTGGTCATACGCCTGAGCTCCGGCCTCACTTTTGTTACTGGTCCGTGAGACCCCTCCCTTGCTCTGTTATTTGTCCCTTTCATGCCCATCCCTCCTCTCGTCTTTCCTCCACCTCGGCACCTTCTCTAACATGTCTGGTATGTGTCTTTAAATGTGCACATGCCCGTGGGGACCATGCAGTGATGTTTTCTGCATGCATGTTTTTAATTTACATAAATGCTATTAATATCACTGTTTCTTGCCTTTTTCACTCAACACTTAAAGATCTAGCCCCCGTGTGTGTGCACCCATCGCTTCTAACTCCCGAAAAGTCTGCAAAGGTGGACATCCTGCAGGCTTTACCTGCCTGCTCCCCTGGAGCTGGAGGCAAAGGTTGTCTCTAACTACCCACCATAAACCTCTGGACCACTTGTCATGCAAGAGGACTTCACAGCTTCTGCCTGTTGCATAAGCCAGGCATGGTTTAGTGACAAGTGGCAGATGCCTAACTCAAGCTGGTTTAAACATGAGGGACAAACAGCGTAGATTTAGATGTTCACTAGCAGTCACTGCTCATTAAGTGTCGCCATCTCCTTCCAGCCTGAGCAACTCCACGCTCCCAGCACCCTCCCCCCCCCCCCGACCTTTCACAACAGGCAGGGGAAGAAAAGTGCCCACAGCAGCTGCCGGTGACTGCGGGAACCACGGCCTGGCCTGAGTCCTTGATGGCGGGGCCCTGGTTTTGTCCTGTGTTTCAGAGGAGGTGGGCTCCAGGCTCAGGGGGTGAACCTGGTCTGAGGCACTGTTTCTCAACCTTTTGTCATTATTGTCCCCTTAGGAGCCGTTTTAGACATTCTCCTAGTTGTGCCCCCATGAAATTTTAATACCACAGATATACCGTATATCTGTTTATATACTACGACCCTTTGGAGGGCCACAAACTAATGTTATATCTAAGATTTTTTTACCTCCCTCACCAAACACATTTTCACCCCCTTGAGGCAGATACTGCCCCCATCGAGAATGCATCGACTGAGGCAATTTCCCTGGCCAGTAATTGGTTAGAACGTGGGCAGGTGAGGCCAATGTAGATGACAGATATGAGAGCCACAAAGGAGGAAATAGTCCCTTTTCCACCTTTGGTCTTTATCATGGTTGGGTGTGATGCCCGGATCTGCAGCAGCCATCTTGTGACTGTAAGGACAAGGTTGATGTGCTTCAGTGGTCACAAAGGAGACAGAGCCGAAGCCATTGATCACATTGTTGAACCACCAAAGTAACCATCCTTGAAGGTGCCCCAGCCAGGAATTCTCCATTATGTGAAATAGCGCATTTTTTTTTGCGTAAGCCTGTCCAGCTGTTTTGTTGTTTTGTAATTGGAGCTGAGGGCGTTCTAACAGATTCTGTTCTCCTTCCCATAAGTTCTAGCAAATGTCCTGAGGCAGAGGCTCAATGGTGTTGATGAGCCTGGCTAGGTCCAGAACCCATCGCCAAACCAACCATGAGGCAGGCTTGAGTCCTGTGCCCACCCACCCCAGTGGCTTAGGGGTAAGAAGGGGTCAACCCCACTGGACAGAGTGGGGGCTGTTCCTCAGAAGGAGACCAGGGAGGTATTTCTAAAAGGGGTCATGAATGCTGGGAGGGCAGAAACAGCAGCTGAGTTCCCCACTCACATTGTCCCTTCGGCATGAACACCTGGCCCCCAGCCCTACACACTCACGTTACTGCAGCCCACAGCTTCCTCCGCCGGAAGCTCTTCCCACAGCTGAGGTCATCCCTTCCACCCTGGTGGTGCCCGCAGGGCACTGAGAGTCTACTTCCGCCCTTGAATGGCCAGTCTTCGTGGCATGCGACCATCCGTCCAGCCAGCAATCATTAACTAGCGCTTTCTGTGGCCATCCCCAGGCCTTGGGGCACCAAGAGTAAGACCTGATTCCTTTCGAGTACTTCACAGTCTGAGGGAGGAAGCAAGACTCACAGGCATTCATTCAATGCACATTCATTGGAGCCTTCTCTTAGCTGGTTCCTGGGGTGCAGAGGTGTGTGAGATACTCCTTGTCTTCAGGGAAAGAGGAAACTCCCCAGCTGGGGGAACAGGCAGACTGAGAACCAATAAGTAAGATGCATAACGAGGTGACAAGCCACCACCCATGGCTCTGACTAGGAAGAAACGACAAGATGCCTTAGACAATCTTGGCCCCGGGGCGGTGGAGGGTGTGGGAGGCGGGCTGGCAGTGCACTGGCTGTGTAGGTGCCACCTTGCCTGGCCACCTTTTCCTGGGGGTCTGGTGCAGCGGATGCCGTTGTGGCCTGCCCGAGGCCACCCTTCAGCTCACTCCTGGGTTTGCTGAGCTCGTGCCCGGGGGATCTGCTTGTGGAAGGAGACCTGGATCTGACGGGAAGGAGATGGAGGTGCCAACACCAGGCATCCAGGAACAGAGCTAATGCTGCAGGTGGGGTCTGTGCAGCAGACACTAAGAGTTTGGGGCAGAGGGGGTTTATTAGGGATCCACGTCTGTGGAAGGCAGGGGAAGGAAGCAGGACTGAGCAGCAGGCCCAATAGAGCCTTGGCTGATGCAGCGAGGAAGCCAGAAGCAAGCATTGCCCTTCAGAGTGTCCCCGAAGAGGCCTAATTGTCAGGACCTTTATCCCCACCCCACTCATCCACCAGAAGCAGGCCATGCCAGGAAGGCCCGACCTCCATCCTCCGTCAGAGCGGCCTGAAGTGTCCCTGCCTTCAGCCACCGAGTCCTCCAGGGTCCCCCCCAGCTCTGAGCACCACTTTATGGGGGGTCACTTCTTTAAAAGGGGTTCTGGGCAGCATACCACAGTGACCACCACAATTAGGGAGACGTGCCCTGGGGGATCAGGGTAGCCCAAACTAAAGTCTAGAGGAAAGGAACCCCTGAAAAAGCCAAGTTGTTTTGCATGGTTCGTTTTTGGAAATGGGAAGCTAAATCTTTGAGACTGCCCGAGCAACCTCTGATAGAATCCTTCATCCAGCAAGCAGAACAGAGAGGGAGCACAGGACGATTGCTGATCCAGTTAAAAAGAACGGGGCAGGGGCCGGCCCCACGGCCGAGTGGTTAAGTTCACAGTCTCCGCTTCTGCAGCCTGGGCTTCCCTGGCTCAGATCCTGGGCACAGATCTAGGACCACTCGTCAGGCCATGCTGAGGCGGCATCCCACATAGCAGAGCCAGAGGGATCTACAACTAGAATACACAGCTATGTGCTGGGGCTTTGGGGAGAAGAAGAAAAAAAGATTGACAACCGATGTTAGCTCAGGTGCCAATCTTAAAAAAAAAAAAAGGGACAGAACTACCCTTGCAGACCTGAATGGCTCCCTCGTCTTTTGTCCCATGGCAAAGGGCAGGGGTACAGGACCAGGTGAGAAACTAGAAACTATCACATAATCTACCATGACACAGATGTTTCCTGGTGAAGCCCACCCCTCCAGCTTCATCCCACAGCCCTTCCTCACTGGCCCAGCATGCTCAAGGTCAAGTCCTCTGACCTTCAGTCCTTGGCAGCCTCTCAGTCTTTTGGAGACACTATACTTTTGCCTGAAATAGTCCTTCTCCACCCCCACTCAGACCTCAGTGGAAACGTCGCTTCCTCAAAGAGCCTTTGGGTCTGTGCAAAGAGATATGCATGGATGCGGGCCTTGCCTCCATCCCATTATCCAGGAGACAGTGACCCCAGGAACAAGCACGGGTGGGTGAGCCAGGAGCCCAATCTAACATTAGCCCCGCCTGTTACTGATGAGACCCTAGGAAATCTCGTCTCCTTTCTGTTTCTCCGTTTTCCCTTCTGCGAAAGCAAATCAGAACACTCTCCTATATCAGTTAGGAAAGATTACAGCTGCAAATAGCAGAAACCTCAACTCATAGTTGCTTAAAGAATATCTCACAAACAAGAAGCCTGGAAGCAGGAAGCTCCAGGGCTGGTTTACTGGCAGAGTGATGCTATTGAGGACCCAAGCGCTCACTCGCACACTCTCTCCCCCTCTTCATCCCCTTCCCATTCTATTTCTACTCTACTGGCTACTAACCATTTGCCTTTTGTCCACAGGCTTGGTGCCTCATGGTCGCAAGATGACTGCCACAGCTCCAAGCATCACATTCATGTTCAAAGCTAGAAGAAGCTTTGAAAGGAGGGGTGGCATCTATGAACTCCGCTCACGTGTCTGTTTTATCAGGAAACAAAATATCTTTCCCAGAATCCTCCCAGGAGCTTCCCCTTACATCCCACTGGACAGACACGGGCCACATGGCCACTCGAGTAAGGAAGGAACGTGGTAATGCTAGATGGAGCTTTTCTCTTTGGCTTCCTTCATGGGAGGCAGCCAAGGAGAAGCGGGTAGGAACTGGCTCCTGGGTAATCAACCACGGCATCTGCTTTCCACCTCACAGGTTCTTGTGAGCATCTGGATTTGCTAGGAGCACCCCGAAGGGCCAAGAGCATCATAGGACAACCTGCCTTTCTTGTTGTTCATGATCTTTTAAGAGAAGTCAGTGTTGGAAGAGAACAATAATACTTAGCACTTGTTTAACACCAGACTTTTCAAGGTGGAGAGAAAAGGAAATACTGACCAAGCACAGTCCTAGTCCCGAGACCACGCCACAGGCCTCACTGCAAGCCCCCTGCCTCCCCGGTGCCCCCTCCCATCCATCGGGCTGAAACAGCCTCTGCCGGGCCTCCCAGGATCTCCACGCTGCCTGAGCCTGTGCGCGTTTGCCTGGTCGTATATTTATTTGAACTCCCCTCAGCACTCGTGTTATTTCCTTTGACGGGTCAACTGTCCTCTCCTTGGTGCCCGAGCCTGTTTGGGCTTTTGTAGTCGCGCAGCCCAGGCTGCTCCTTCTCAGTCTCATCTGCTGGCTGCTCCTCCCTGACCTGGTTTCTAAGCACAGACTGACTCAGGACTCACCTGAACTGCCCTCCTCTCGTCCCAGCCCCCCGCCCCACCTGTCTCAGTGCTTCTCAAATCTCAACATGGTCAGCACCACCTGGAGGGCTTGTTAACCCAGAGACCTCCGGGTCTCACCCCCATTGGGTCTGATTCTGCAGGTCTGGGATGAAACCTGAGCGCTTCTGACAAGTTCCAGGTGATGGTGATGCTGCTGGTCCAGAGACCACACCTGGAGAGCCACTCACTGTCCACGGCCTCGGTTCTCAGCCTTGGCTGCATGTTGGAATCAGCTGGGGAGCCTTAGCATCCCAACGCCTGGGTCCCATCCCCCAGAGATCCTGCGTTTAATGGTCTGCATTATAGCCTGGGCACCTGGCATTTATAAACCTCCCCAGATGATTCCACCGTGCACTCAAAGTTGCGAGCCGCTGGTTAGGATGCTACCTACCTGCTGATGACTCCTCAGTTTATTTCCCTCTCCTAGACTTGTCCCCTGAGTTACAGCCCAGAGCACCCAGTCACTCATCAGCATCTCCACCTGGGTGACTTGCAAGCGTCTCAGCGTTAACACATCCAAAGGGGAGCATGCTCTGCTCTGTCTTCCCCAGGTCCCATGTGCAGTCCTCCAGCATGTCCTGTCAGTTCAACCTCCAGAACACGTCCCCCAGTTCTCCGCTCCCCTCCGCCTGCACTGCTAACACCGTCCACTCTTTACTCCCTCACCAATGCACCCTCCACACAGTGGCCAGGTAGTCTCTGACAATCAAACCAGACCATGGCACACCCCTATTTAAGGGCCTGCAAAATTTCTCCTCACCCTTGGCACAAAATCTCAGCTCCTGCCCCCTTCTCACCTTCATCTGTTCCACTCCCTCCCCGGCTGAGGGGTTCCGACCACGCCAGCCTTCCTCCTGTCCCTCAAAAGCATCCAGTTATTTGGTTACTTGCATTTGCTGTTCCATCCACCTGCACGTCTGTTTCCCTGGGTCTCTGCTTGGTTAGCGACTCCTCATCTTTCAGGTCTGTTCATGTGTCGCCTCCCCAGAAAGAACAACTCTGACCCACCTACTATTCTTTCTCATCACGCTCTATATTCTTCCCAGCACCTGTGAGCCTGTGGTTATTTGATTCATAAACTTGCTGGTTCCTTGTCTTTCCCACTAGACTGTAAGCCCCTCGAGGGCAGAAACCTTGTCTGTCTTGTTCGCAGCTCGAGCCTCCGTGCCCAGAAGAGGGAATGAGGCATATTGGGAGCTCAAAAAATATTTAGGGGAGGAGGAAAGGAGGGGAAAAGAGGGAGGGAGGAGAGAGAGAAAGAGAAGGAAGGAGAATGGAAGGTTCTGGCAATACTCAGAGCCCAGGATCTAGCCACCACACCCTGCTCGCTCCCACCCAAGAAATGCTTCAGATCAGAGACAAGATCTCAAGTCTCCTGCCTGATCATTCAGAACTGCTGCTTCTAGAGAGACGGAACATTCAACCAGCAGAACCGAAAGGTGAAAACGCCTGTGAGCTCCCTGAGAGCAGCGGCCACGATTTGTTTTCTCTTTTAACCTTGACGCGTGCACGACCCTGGCCCCAAGTGGGTGTTCAGTATGGTTCATGAATGATTTGCATGGCATTTACCCCATGGAAACCTAAGATAGTCTCGTCTTGGTTTCCCTGTTAGATGGGGCAAGTAGTTCTGACGTCCCCTCCCACAGGCTGCTGCCAACCTGAGGAACCCATCTTGGAAGAGAGGACTGGCGGCCACCTCCACTTGATGGGGTCGCCCCGCTGCCCTCGCTGCAGCTGCAGCCCTGAACTCCCCGGGTGACCCCGGTGGGCCAGCCTGTCCGGGCAGCAGGAGCATACCCTCAGTTATGAGCACTCCGCAGGAGGATGTCTAACCGCCTTCACTAGCACATAGCTAATCCCCCAGGGGGCTTCTTCTCATTAAAACTCAAACCGCAATTATAGCTGTGCCAAAGCATACGCACATGGTGCCACTTAAAAGGGACAGATTTACAAGGTGTTAACAACTCCAGAGGCAGCCCTGCCCCAGCACCAGGTGCTGCAAATCATCAAAATTGGAACCAAATGGGTCGCTGGGGCTGGAGATACAATATCCAGTGGGGCCTGCTGGGTGGTTCTGAGAAACTTATGAAGATTATTTGAAACACACTAAATATGCTCCTGCCACAGGGCCTTTGCACCTATGATTTACACTTAAATCTATGAGATACATAAATCATAGATTTGTAATGACTCATGATGATAATATAAATCATAGATTTAAGTATAGTTTATCATTTTCAATCCTAAGTTTTGGCATTTTTATCCTAATTGTCACTCAAACTGTCTCATCTTTGGCCAGTACGAACCTCTTCAAGTTTGCCCCGAGTCCTTTTGACATATTTCCGTTAGTCTTTATATCTAGTAAAATCTATGTAGCAGTACATATGACAAAATATTCCAGGCTTTTCTTGACCTCATTTCCTGCCTCGGACCCAGAACAGCCATTTCTCCAAGGAGTCCTGGTTCCTTTTAATAGGAAATGGTATTTCAGGATGCTAATCTGGATGCTAGGGATGCTCATTGCTACTGGGCTTGTCATTACTTCTAGACCCTGTCAGTGGACAGAGCTATAATATATGTCTATAAAATAACTCATGGGTTCATATCGGTACTTTCCATTCGAACTCAGAACTCAGGCTGCTTATTTAACTTCTTTACAACATATTGGTATCTTTTTTCTTACACACTGAGAACTCTAGTTATTAATCTCACAGGGGATGATAGCAATAGTCCATAATTAGTCATTTGCTTGATCCCATGCTACACACACAACAGTCTTAGATTAATAATACAAATATTATCACCATTAATGATAATGACGGAGAACAGATTTAAAGTTTTTTGTGTGTGCTATCCCGTCCCCTTTCCCATTTTTAAGTTTATGTGATCAGATGGAAAGCCTTTAATGCTATATTCTCTTCCTTTCAACTATCACCTGGTCTTAGTTCTCTAAGTCAGTCCAGATCAATGCTCACCACCAGTCTTTATTCTGACATCTCTCAATTAATTTTTGTTGTCTGAAGCTCATTTTCTAGTCGAAAGGCTCATGGATACAAAATTCCCCCGGTTCTTGTATGTTGACAATAGTTTGTGCCCTTTATATTTGAAGTGAGTTTTGATGGATACAAAATCCTTCATCATTTTCTCGAAGATATTAAATATGCTGCTCTATTTTCCTCTACCATAAAGTGTTGCTTTAAAAAAAAAAATCTGATGGCATTCTAATGTCCTTTCTTTGTGTACAAACTCTTTTTGACTAGTTACCCAACTTTTCTATATTTTTCTTTAAAGTCTAGTAATTTGAGTGGAATATGTCTTGGTCAGCCAAGGTCATTATTGTCAGGTGTGTAGTGTTTTCTTTCAATATATAATTTCAAATTTGTTTTTTGCTTCAAAAAATTTTCCCGAATTGTAGTGTTTGGTGTTTATTCTGTTTGGTTTATTTCCTTTCAGTTCCTCTTTTAAGTATTCCTATCATCCATACGGTGTATCTTCTTTGCTTCCCAATATGTGCCCCTTTCTTGGAATCTTTTTAATGTTTTTCTTCATTACTTTTTGATTGTTTAAGAACTTTCCTCCTTTTTCACCTTCTCTTTCTCCTAAGGTTTTATTTATCATGTTGATTCACTCCGTTCCTTCTAGTTTAGATTTTATTTTTTAATGGTGTTTCTTTTATTTCTAAATATAACTTCTGAGTTTTCCCTAATGTCTTTTAGTTCAGTTGGAAACAGCACACTGTCCCTGTCTACTTTATGAATATGATTCTCTTCAATGCTTTCATATCTGCAGGGATGTTACTGTCCATATTCTTTTTTTTTTTGTAATAACTTTGTACAGGATTTGACCTTGATACTTTCTAAGGTTCATGTTTATGTCAAATCAGTTTACCTGAACAATTGGAAGGAAGCCACTTAGAATAAACCCACAGTTCAGGGGAGCTTTTCTAAATTCTCCAAGCTTCCTCTTTTGCTGTCTTTGTATAATGTCGAAAAATATGGTGGCTTGCTTTCTGAGATATGCTGGTTTTCTTCCTCTCCCCGCTTTAGGCAGGATTTTCTTTTTCCTTCATCTCTGTCCTGCGCAATTTTGAGTGCCTGGTGCTATTTGGGGTTTAGCCTGCCTTCGGGTCTGTCCACACAGGGCACACACCTCAGGCTCTCCCAGCACAGACCCCACAGCCCACACGTCTCGTGAGCGTTGGGGTTTCCCCACGGTGCGCTCATAGGTGGAGTTAAAGGGAACACTTCCGGACGTGGCTTAGCCAGAAATGTTGCCCGTGGGTTTGGCTCGCTCTGTGTCTGCTGTTTTCGTGTGGGGTTTAGGAAGATCCAAACGCTAGGCTTCTATCATTGCTGCCATCTTCCCAGAATTTTCCAAGAAATTTTAAATTTGGATTGGATCAAATTCAAACCTGGGTCTTTAATGCTGGGCTGGAAGGTAGACATCAAAACAGGCTGTGGTTCCTGTTGTTTTTGACACAGAATTTTCAATATTTTCGATTAATTGTCGCCTTTTAACAACAGCAAGATTTGGAGTACAAGTTCAGATTTCTGAGTTCTCTGGGAAAACAGAGAAGTTCTGGATACCCTGGGCCCACCTTTCCACGTGGCAGCGGTGGGCGGGACCACACAGCACTGACCCGTCCAGCGGGGTCTGCTCTCGGGTTCGCACAGCCCCTCCTAGCAGGCCTCCCTTATTTATGTGACCTGCTTGGCCTCTTAGGATTTGAGTTTACGATCCCTGAGCTATGGGGACTCTGGGTGTACTAATTTCCCATGGCTGCTGTTACTAATTACCATGAACTGGGCAGCTTAGAACAACAGAGATTTACTGGTTCACAGTTCTAGAGGCCAGAAGTCCGAGAGCAAGGTGTCAGTGAGGTCATGCTGCCTTCGAGGGTGCCAGGGGAGGCTCCGTCCCAGGCCTCGCTCCTCAATTCTGGCCCTTCCTTGGCCTGTGGCAGCAAACTCCAGCCTTGACATGGTGTTCTACCTGTGTGCATGTCTGTGTCAAGCTGCCCCTTTTCCAAAGGATATTGGTCATCTTGGATTAGAGGCCCACCCGCGCCAGTTTGACTCATCCTAACTTGACCAGTTACATCTGCAATAAACCTACTTCCAAAGAGGTCCCATGCTAAGGTCCTTGGGGTTAGGATTTCCACGTATGAATTTGGAGGGGACACAACTCAACTCCCAACACTGGGTTTCTCCAGTTTCTCTTTGGGAGAGAGTCCATAAGCCCCAAAGTCCCTTGAGGCCCCAGAAAAACCTCAAACCCAAGCCCGCTTCTCTCCGAGCGTTTGAAAGGGAGACACACTCCCATTGAGAGTGGTACCACATCATCGGTGTTTCTCAGAGGTGGTTTTGAGGGTCCCTCCTCAGCCTGCTGCTGACCCAGACGGGGAGAAATCTCCAGATGAACCCGATAAGGAGGCGGAGCAGGCAGACAGGAGCAACCTTCTCTTCCGATGAAGTCTGAGCCCGCACCAGCCCATGCTGCAAATTAGTCTCTCTTCACTTAGTGTTCTTAGATACCGCGAATGGCCCGCTGAGTCAAATCCAGAAAGGGCAAGGGATCCAGCCAAGGTCACACAGAGAGATGGGGAACCGGACCCACCTGGATCCAAATCACAGTCCGGAGTCATCACATAATATGAATCAGCCTCAAAGTATGGATTCTAGAAGGGAGCTTGGGCAGACCCGTGACCTTGGCGATGTTTGTTTCACAGGATCCCCACTCCCCCAAGTTCAACACCCAGCTGAACTGCCCGCTGTGCCCTCTGCCGCAGTGGGACGAAGTCACCGTGACAGAGTTGTGGCCGGATCCACCAACATCTGTGCTTTTATTGACTCCTTATTTTTCTTTAGATTCCTTTTTTTCTCTATGTAAATAAAATCTTAAAATATATTTAAATAGATGTACTTAAAATTTTTCAACTCACAGCACAACTATACATGGGAAAGCAGTACCTATTCCTTGTTAAGACTAGAAGGTATCTGTAAGAGTAAATAACTCTCAAAACTAAATATTGTTAATGGCTTGCTAGATGCTGTTGCCTACCTGAAAAATTTGAACCTGAGGCACGTTCTCTCTTTCTTAAAAAAAGATTAGCAAGTGTTGTGGATACGTTGAAATAGCTGAGACTTTCTGCTTGGCGTTATCAGAAGGACTGAAGAAGAACTGGAAATGGAGTAACAGTGCCCCTGTGTGATTCAGAGCTTTTCAGGGTCCCGTCTGAGTCCTGCCCAGGTCGCCGTGGGTGCACCCGTGGCGCTCCATCCACGCTTGAGGAAACACTGACACAATGAAAAGAGAACCAGAGAAAGACTCATTGGTGCCTTAAATCACTTCCCCGTGTCAGTCAGCAGTCAGTGTGCAACAGCCACCCCGGGGCTCAGCGCCTTGACCCGTTTACTGTGGTAGCTCCTGTATCATGGGTCAGCCAGAGCTCCGCTGACCTAGGCTGCGCTTGATCACGTGACTGTGGGTTGGATGGGGCTTTGCTCAGGCTGGGATTTCCCGGGGTGTGTTACCTGGGGTGGCTCTGCTCCACGTTTCTTGCTTTTCTCCTGTGGGAGCCCAGACACATTTTTCTCAGGGTGACAGCAAAAACACAAGATGGCAGATGGAAGCATGAGAGACCCGGGAGGCCAGGCTCAGCATGGTGCTCTGTCACTTCCGCCTCGCGTTATCGACCCAAACACGTCACAAGGCTGAGCGCAGAGTCACCTCTTCTGTGGGAGGAATTGCAAAGGGTATGGAAAACGTGCGAGGAGAGGAATTGTGGCCAATAATGCAACCTCCCACAGTGATGCCACCTCTTGGACAGGGGGCTATGTCAGAGCTTTCCAGCCCTCCACCTTGAGGGACTCACTCTTCCCATTTTTCTTCCACAAGTTCCAAATTCTGGAATGTTTTTACATCTTAAATACACTGCATTTACTAAGGTACAATTTCTCTTAGGCTTTTTGAAATAGTACTCTCTTGTGAGACCTCAATTTCAAAGCCACGGGATTAAGTACCCTTTAAGTATCTCACATCCATATTTCCAAGATTCTACGAATCTACTAAGCAATTATGCTAAGATTTTATGCTTTTAAACTACTCAAGATTCTAGTATTTTTTGTTGTATACTTCTAAGACTCAACAACTAGTCACTGAAACTACCTTTCCGAAGGATCTGTGTTTATATTTCTAAGATTCTCTGGATTTGTTTCGAAGATTCAAAGACTGCATGTGCTGGAACATCTTGAGATATTAACTGAAGGCTTTTTCTCTTGCATTTTTTATACCCTTTGTCCTTCATGCACGATAAAAGTCTATTTTAGTGAATGTTTTATGTACAATTGAAAAGAGCATGTATTATGTTGTTTTGGGGTGAAGTATTCTATAAATGTCAATTAGACACCATTGTTTGACGGTGTTATTCAGTTCTATATCCTTACTGAGTTTGTGTCTGCTGATTCTATTGGTTACTGACAGTCTATTGATTATTGACAGTCTTGATTATTGACAGGTATTAAAGTCTTCAACCATAATTGTGGATTTGTCTATTTCACCTTCCAGTCTGTCAGTTCTTGCTTCCTATATATTAAAGTTCTCTTGTTAGGTGCATACACACTTTAGGATTGTTTTGTCTCCTTAGTGAATAGGCACATTTATCATTATTTAATGTTTCTCTTTATCCCTAGTAATTTTCTGTCTCTGAAGTCCATCACATCCACATACATTGAAATTTCCATCAGACAATGTTCAGAAAATTTTCACATTTAGCCATCAAATATATTTTAAAGAACTGAAGAGAAAGAGAATAGTTCATTATTTTTACTCAGATATTTACCATTTTATGACCTATTATTGCCTCTATCTTGCTCTTCCTTCATTCCTCATCTTTCAAGTTCCCTCCTGTTCCCTTCTGTTGAAGAACTTCCTTTAGCAGTTCTCTCAGAGCAGGTTTTCTGGCTACGAATTCTCCTAGTTTTCTTTCACCAAAAATGTCTTTATTTCGCCTTCATTGCCAAAGGTTATTTTTGCTAGGTATAGAATTCCGAGTCGGCAGTTCTTTTCTTTCAGGACCTGAAACACGTTGTTCTGCTTCCTTCTCACCTCCCCAGCTTCTTACATAAAATCTGCAGTCAAAAATGTAGGGAAAAATTATTATAGGGGGTGTCAGATGGTTAATAAAAATACTGTTATTTTTCTGGATTTTTTTATTGCCTGTGGTATTTATCAGCTTTTTGAAATCTGTGATTTATTTTCATTTTCTTCTCTCATTTTAAATACATACTCACCTTCATACTTAAATGTATATTCATCATTTTCTTTTCTTTTTCTTAAAGATAGTCACCCAATGTGGTATAAGGCCCTCACAGAAACTAGGTTGAGCCTCACTTCCACCCTCACCTTAGCTTTGCATCCCTTCAAGGAGATGTCAGGGTGAAGAGAGATGGGTACTGGCTGAGTCCCAGCTGGATCCCCCCATCTTGGCACAGTACAGGAGCTGAAAATTCTGCAGAGGGTGCCTTGGCAGACTGTAGCCCCCAACAGATCCCACAGGTCAGAGAGTCGAGGTGAGCCAGGCGCCTGAAGACGGCACAGGTGAGGCATCGAAAGCCAACAGTCCCGACTGAAAATCAGGAGGACGGCATGGCAGGAGCAGCCAGCATGACAGCAGGACTACATGCAGGACATGTAGGACCAGAAGCTCCCCCCCACCCTGGGATTATGTGAGCCCCTCAGGATTTACACATAACCCAGGAGGGAAGAAGAATATTAAACGGACAGATTTCAACCTCCATCTCTACTCCTCCTCCTGTCTCCCACTTCCACCCAGCCATCCAGGTCTTCCCGCTGTTTCTCCCTCGACAGGTCAAGCACACTTCATCCAGCCTCAGGGCCCTTGCACCTCCCGTTCCCTCACCCAGATGGACTCTTCTGTCCTGGGTCCTCATGGGCCTCACTCCCTCACATCTTCCAGGTCTCTGCATGAAAGTCGCCTCGTTGAGACACATTCTCTGGCCACTTGTATAAAATAACACCCCTTCTCCCTCACCTACCCTCCCCTTGCTTGATTTTTCTTTGGAGCACTTATCACCGCTTATGACATTCTCTCCTATATTTATTTGTTTGTCATCTGTCTCTTCCACTGGAATGCAAATTAAACTCCATTGAGGCAGAGATTGTTATCTAACATCTCATATTCCTACCCCCTAAAAAAAAGAAAGTACCTCGTATACAGAGGCCCTTGGCCAACACTTGTTCAATGCATTTAATGAACTAATGCTATGCTGCCTGTACGAATGGAAGCTAATAAATTAAGTTTGTATAAGGAAAAGTAAAGTTATGTTTACTGGAATTTCTACCTGGCTCATCTATGCTTGGTGCTAAGATAGATTGACTTTTGAAAGTCTTGCTGTGTGTAAGATTCTATAACCTGCCCTGTATTTGTTTCTAAGTTTCCATAATACTGTGATTCTCTGTGTCTATGTCAAGGATCCTGGAAATCCCGGCCTTGGTGACTCTGGACAGCTCACCCTGAAATATAGAGCTGGGTCTTAATGACTCCAAGCTGTACAGGATAAGCCAAGGGCACCCAGCTTGATTTCACACAGCAGTTTCAGCTTGGAGGGATAATTGCAAAGATTATCACTAGGAAATTGTTTACAGGACAAGCAAGCTCCAGACAGAGCCATCACCACCCCCAGTCCCCGCCTGGCTTTTATTTCACATAAGTGGTTTTCTGAGCAAAGGGTAGAACCCTGCCTAGTTTGGTGGGTTTATGTAATGCCAGGAACAAAAAAGGGGCACCCACCGAGGTCAAGGATGCCCTGGCCATCATGAGAGGGGAAAAGGTGCTGACACCTTGAGCACCTCGTGAGGCCATAGGATGGTTCTGGTCCAGGGCCAGCACACCCACATGCCCACGGGGACCAGGCAGGTGAGCTAAACAAGAAAAGATGGCCAGATGAGGCCCAAGGCCGACAGACTATCCATATCCCTTCTCAAGGGGGCAGCTCTGACCAATTTCTGCCAAACAGCAATGCCAGATATTCTGATTTCTCATTAAAAGCCAGAAATTCAAATTTGTACGTGAAATCTTCCCATTTTAAATGTTGGCAACAGAATAAAAAATTTTTAAAGCACTACTTTCTAGTTAATATTTCCATGTAACAAACCACTCCAAATTTAATGACGTACAGCAACCCTTTTATGATGTCCATGTATTCTCGGTGTTAGCAGTCTGGACAGGGCACAGTGGGGACGTCTTGACTCTGCTCCACGTTGTCTGGGACTTCAGCTGGGAAGACTCAACCGGCTGGGGTTAGGACCATCAGGAGGCTTCTCCGCTCACAAATCTGGTGCCTGGGCTGGGATGACTCAAAGGCTGGGCACAGCTGGGACTGTCCACTGGGCGCCTACACGTGGCTTCTCCATGTGGCCTGGGCTTCCCACAGCGTGCGGCTGGTTTCCAGACAGAAAGCACTGCAGATCCAGAGACCAGGTGGACGCTGCGTGGCCTTTTAGGATCTAGCCTCTAGTCTCACAGCGTCACTTCCCCCGTACTCTGCCTGTCAAAGCAGCCACGGATCCAGGTGGATTCAAAGGAAGGGGTACGCAGACACCACCTCTTGATGGGAGGAGCGTCAAGGAATTTGCAGCCATTTAGAAAAACACCAGGCACCGTGTGGTCATGCCAACTGGGTCTGCAGGCTGGATTTGGCCAGAACGTTGCCAGCAGCATGTCTGAAGGGCAGAAGTGAACAAAGATGCCGCTCGCACAGTGAAATGAGAATTAGCAGTGACAGCCCCAGAGCACAGATATCAGTGCGGAGCCAAGAGCAGAGGGGTGCCTGCCTGGGTGGGCTTACCCTGCAACACACAGCCACGTGGGACCTCTGGCCCAGACCCCAATCTACGCACCATCTCAGTGCCTGCTCACGGCCATCCTTTCTCCTGTCCTCAGGCTTGGGCCCAGCCATAGCCACAGCCTGACCCCAGAACGGCATGGCTGAGGTGTTCATTTCCTCACAGACCCAGAGCCCCATCCACTTCCCTTCCTCTTCCTCTCTAGGAGGATCTTTCTGTAGGTCCTTAGATAGAGAAGGCTGACCCCACCCTTTTTCTAGGCAACCTGACATAAGTGCCTCTGGGGGCCCAAATGCTCCCAAGGTGGAAATACCTTCCTTCCTGATCCCCTGGGGACCGCACGGGAACAGGTGTGCAAGGCAGGAGCAAGCGTGGACTTCCTGCCCAGCCTGTGCTGGCCTCTTTACATCCGTTCTTTCATGTAATCCTCACAACGACCTTGAGAAGCAATTGCTCCCATTTAGGAGATGAGCAAACTGAGTTTCACAGAAAGGACATAACTCACCCAGGGTCATGCAGGCAGGTGGGTGGGTTCACACCAGGTGGACCATGCTGTTGACTCTGAAGGCAGGTGTGCAGGACAAGAGAAGACCAGCCTGCTTAGCTTGGAAGAGGTGGGTTAGGGAGGAATGAGATGGGCCAGGTGGGGCCCGACTATGAAGAACCTTGCAAGCCCCCCAAAGAATCCTGAACTTGACGAGTCAGGTGGTCGGGAGCCATCCAAGGTTCTTGAGTTAAGGGGTGACTCTACTAATTAAGGCCAGGGATAAGGCACGTAATTCCTGACAGAGTGTTTTCTTTTGCCAATCTTCGTTTCCATGCATTTCCTCATTTGATTCCCACCCATGTGGTTGGGCTCTCCATTTGCCATATAAGCAAAGTAAGAGTCTCAGAAATTATCATAGACCAAAAGTACTAGTGGCAAAACCAAAATCGGAATTCAGGCCTCCTGACTCACACCCTAGTCAGTGAGGGGCAGTGGGGACAGCACTGTACAGTGGACATCAGCCGTTCTGGCCACCTACCATCACTCCCCTTTATCCTCTTTTCCTTTGGGGATTTTTCCCTCTCACCTCTGACTCCAAGTGAGTCTAGCGGGGCTGTCAATCATGTGATCCTATAGGGGTGGGCACAAAAGCAAGCTGACCAATCAGAATCCTTCTCAGGGATCAACATGGATGCTAGGGGAGAAACTCTCAGTGTTTTCTTTAGGGCTGCCACCAGTAAGGATCATATAGGCCTGGGGCCTCTGGCAACCATCTTTACTGTCATCTGGAGAATGCCTGCTTGAGAAGGAAGCCAACAGGGAGGACAGCTGGGTGGAGAGGTAGAGGGAGGGAGGCTGCCCCCATGACACCAGGGACAGCCCCCAGATCCAGCCATGCCTTGGCCTCCGTTGTGAGAGCCACTCTGACCTGGTTTTCTGACACTTGCACCTGACGCAGCCCTGACCCACAGATTGAGGAGCAAGACAGACTTGAGTTCTCTCTGAACCTCAAATTCTTCCTTTGTAAAATGGGGATAATTAAGATACTAAACCTACAGAATTTCTGGAGAATTAAATGTGCTTCGTAAATTATAAGGTGGCAAAAAATGAAAGGAAAAAGGAAAGAAAGGTATAATGGGAAGGAATAAAAATACTGCTATTTGCAAATAATGCAATAATCCTCATAGAAATTTCAAGCAACAGACATAATATTAGAACTCAAGAGAATTCAGTGAAGTTGCTGGATAGATGATTAATGTTCACAAATCAATAGTGTTTCTATATACCAGCAACGACAAATTTTAAAATCTAACTTTTTTTTCTTTTAAAGATTGGCACCTGAGCTGACATCTGTTGCCAATCTTTTTTTTTTATTTTTTATTCTTCTCCCCAAAGCCCCCCAGGACATAGTCGTATATTCTAGTTGTGGGTCCTTCTAGTTGTGGCCTGTGGGACGCCGCCTCAGTGTGACCTGACTACTGGTGCCATGTCTGCGCCCAAGATCCAAACTGGGGAAACCCCGGGCCCAAAGTGGAGCACCTGAACTTAACCACTCGGCCACGGGGTGGCCCCAAATCTAAATTTTTTAAAAGACTCCATTCATTCTAGCCACAAAATCTATGAGATCCCCAGGAATAAATCTAACAGAAATAAATCAAATAGAAATGGGCAAAACCTCTCTGGAGAAACTTATAAATCTGTGTTGAAGGACATGAAAGAAAGCCTAAATAACTGGTGAAATGTACCAAATTCACCGCTGGGAAGGCTCACGGTTCTAACTGTGGCAATTGTTCCCCCGATTTAGTTTATAAATACAATGCAATTTTATTCAGAATCTCAACAGGGTTTTTCACTGAACTTGATGATTTGATCCTAAAATTTATGCTGGAGAATAAATGACCAGAAATACCAAGCCTAAAAAGGGAGAGCTCATCCCACGAGACATCGAGATCTGCTCACTCCCGAGGCTGTACTAACAAAGCCATGAAATGCGCCCCACTGTGCAGAGATGCCTTTCTGGATTGGGGAACAATGCAAATTCGGCAGGATTTTAAAACGGGGCAGCTACTGTCCAAATGACAGAGTGCACATAACTTCTGCTCACACAGCTCCCTCTCCCTGTAGTAGGATCATACTTCCCGCGCCGCTAACGTGAGGCCTGACCGTGTGACTTACTCGGCCAACGGTAGGTGAGCTTGAGTGACGCCCCGCCTCTTCTGAGCAGAGGCTCAAGCACGTCTCCACCGTGTTTCCCCCGCTTCCACCAGAGCGGTGTGTCCCAAATAGGTCTGCTGGGTCCCAGAAGGAATCAGCTGGGTCCAGTGAAGGAAGACGATGTGGCCAGAGCTGCAGCCACTCCTCGGTGCAGGATGAGCAAGAAATAAACTTCATTGTAGTGGACCAGTGAGATTTGACATTTGTCTGTTACCTCGGCATAACTTAGAGAAGCTGATACAGAAATATAACCTAACGAACAGATAAAATGCTGCAATTGCTACCCTTCGTTAGGGGATAAATGGTGACTTTTTCTAATTAGTACATTTATGCTTTACACTGGTTTCTCATTGTTCTGCTCAACAGGAGCATTGTCCCAAAATATTTACAGGGATTTATATTTTTAAACAAGTTTGGGGAAATGCTGCAGGTCATGTCTTCCTCGATGAGATCCATCCGTCCTCGTATCAGCGTGTTAAAGACGGCACAGCCCTGCAGAAAACTCCATTGCTCGGTGTTTCCCTAGATCACTTGGTGATAGAACCCTTAGCCTGCCTATTAACATATCATGAGAGTCTGGGACACAGGTTTTCTCAAAATGATTTTTTTCTCTTTGCTATTGCATAGCCAACGCTAGGTGCCTTACATGCATTATAGCGTTTAAATCTATAACAATCTCTGTGAGGGGGCATCATTATTCCCATTCTGCAGCTGAGGAAACGAATGCTTAGAGAGAGAAATTACTCAGAGAAACCACAGCAAAAAAATGGTGGAGCCAGGGCTTAATCCACGTGTGGCAACAAGGACTGAGCTCTTATGCTGCCTAACTTGCCTCCGATATCGCCTCCTGGCTTCTGGAGCTAACGGTTGATGCTGCAGTGCTCACCAAACCCAGTCCTCCCCATTTTACTTCTGACCACACCTCCTCGTGCCCCTCAATCCTCCTGCCTGACCACTCCTCTCTCAGGGCTTCCTTTCTGCTATCATCCTTATACCTCTTCTCCATCCTTATGTCTTCTTTAAGGCTTAGCTCGTGACTCCTCCTCCAAGAAGCCTTCCTTGACTACCTCTCTCCCCAGTGAACTGTCTCTGACTTTATACGAAGAGATAGTGAAGCAGAACACGTCCCTAGGATGCAGCTTCTCAGATATCCCCTCAGACGTACTGAATCAAAAACTCAGGGGACAGGGTTTTAACAAGCCCTCCCAGTGAGGTACCGATGCCCTCAAGTTTGAGAACCACCAGTCTAAGCCGACGACTTGGTTCCTTCCCCTGGCCAGCAATTAGCTTTGGAAGAGACATTGGACAAAATTCTGGAGACTTGAGGCAAATCTGCAGGGAGGGGGCGTCTGGGAAATTTCCTCATTCCTAACAAGAGACAAAGGATGAAAGTACCCATTAAGATGCCTTGGGTTTCAAGCCATAGAGAATTCAGCTAACAGGGGCTTCAATAAATAGGGATTTTATTCTCACTTTCAGAAGATCTAGGGCTAAGCAGTGACCAGAATTGGCTTGATGACTCAGCAATGCCTGTGATTCTATTGGCCCTGCCCTCTGAGCACAGGATGGCTGCCACAGAGCAGGTGTCACATCATATTCCAGGCAAGAGGAAGGAGTGGGGAAGGCTGCTGTAAGCTATGTCCGTCTCTCTTATTGGGGAAGTAGAGGCTTCCCAGAAGCCCCCACGAGGCTTCCACGTGTGTCTCTTTGGCCAGAATTGGCCACAAGGGCACCTCTGGCAGCAAGGGATGCTGGGGAAGTGGGGATTTGGTCTTTCCAACCTCTGTAGTGAAGGCAGGCAAGGAGGGGTTGGGGAGGCTGTGGGGGGAGCAGACCGCAGCGTCTTCCTCGCTGAGCTGAGTTCCAGCTACTCACCACTGGAGAGCTTCCTGACGGGAGGTGTTCCAGCTTCTTCCTCAGTCGTTGGAGGGATTAATAAGATGGTGCAGAAGTCAGTTCTGGGTCCGCTCACAATGAGGCTCCAACACGGAGGGCATGGATTTCTCCAACGTGTCTTTCCACTTCTCTTCTCTTACTGTCTTTGTTTTCCACAGAATTATTTCTCCTGGAATGTCAAAGGGATGGGCCCTCAGAATTTACCAAAAGATGCAAACAAGGTGGGGCAGTTCAGCTTCTGAAGTGGGAGAGACCCAGGACTAACTTCTGGTCTGTCATTTCCATGCTGTGTGACCTTGGGCAAATGGCTCCACCTCTCTGAGCCTCAGTTTCTTCATCTGTGAAATAGAGTTAATGGGATCCCCTATCTCCCCACGGGGGAGGCAGGAGGATGAAATGAGATCAACCACATAAAGCAAGCAGCTCAGTGCTTAGTGCTAAGGTAGGTGCTTGGTGAACTGGTACCTATTATTGTCATTGTTATCAATTATTTTAGCACAAGCCTGTTGTTGTGGAGTTGAGGAGGCTGTTGTCCAGACGCCAGGCCATGGAAAATCAGTGGGCAGGTTTCTTATTATACCTCTCCAGAGGGCAACCTTAATGAAATGCAAAACGAAATTCTGGGGAGCAGTCAGTCAATCATTGTCCTTTCCATTTCCATGTAAATGAGGGTCCCCGAGAAAGTAGTACCTTGAGCGCAGGGGGAGAAGATGCCTGCGCCCTTAGCTCCTTTATCAGAAGCTCAAGCCTAGTGGGGGAGGGGAGGTCGGTGCCTGTCCCCCCAGGACAGACAGAGGTGGCCGGGATTCCAAGCTGCCCTCCACACTTCCTGGCTTCTGCGGTTTAATCGAGCCCCATTAGTCCCTGCCAGTCTCAGAGCGCAGCGCAGGAACCGCAGACTCCCACGGCCTCTGCCGGGAACCGTGTGGCTAAGCCAAGGGGAAGTCTTTGAAAGGTAATTAGTGTCCTTTGAATCCAGGGCCCTTTGATTTTGCTTCCTGACTCTAAACGGTCACAGGAGATTTTGCAGCAAGAGGGAAAGACCAAAGGCGGCAGGAAAAGCCCCTTCCCCTGGGCCTCCTGCCGCGTCTCAGGCCGAGCCACGGCTGGAGGACCCCTGAGTGGTGGCAGAGGGTGGAGGGGTCACTGAGTGGTACCAGGGGCCACACGTTCAGGCCTTCATCCCGGCTCACTCACTCTGGACCAGGCACCCTGCTAAGCAGCGGGTGGACAGTTTCCATTGATCATTCATTGAACCGTTTACTAACACATTTACTAACATCTCTGTGTCAGACACCAAGCTGGGCCCCAGGGCTGTAAGCTCTAAGCGTATCGTTTAGTGGGACAGGCAGACAGCAAACAAGAAAATAAATAAAAATAATTGCTGCTGTGAATCAAGTACCAAGAGCTAAATAAACCGGATATTCAATCAGAGAAGAGCAGAGGCATCGTCTTTACCATTGGCAGTTAGGAAAGGCCACTCAGAGCAGGGAACAGTATCAGAGGGCGCCACAATGCACAGAAGCCAGTTATTTAATGCAGGGCAGTAGGGGGTAATGTATTGAGAGAGGCGTGTACTGGTTGCCATGGCAACCCGTGGGCCGAGACCAGCTCTGTTTGGGAGGATTAAGGAGAGAGCCGATGCGAGTCAGTATAGGGTAGGTCGTGCTATTGTTAACAGTCCTACAGTCTTCAACCACAAGGTGGGTTTGTTGCTCCACTTCTCTAACATGGCCCGTCTGTGGCTCTGCTAGCATCAATGTCAGCCTTGTTCCAGGGCCCAGTGGCCGTGGCAAAGGGAAGACAGAATTCTGGAGAATCTTGAACCTGCTGTTAAATGTTCTAGCCTGGAAGACACGTGTTACTCGTACACACAGCTCATTGGCCAGATCTTGTCACAAGGCCCCAACCCAACCACAAGGGGACCAAGAAGTACCGTCCCACGTCACGCCCAAGAGAACCAGGCATGTCTGGTGAACAGCGTTAGACAACCTTGGTGGGGAACTGTGGACTAAGCCTTGCAGGAGAGAAGCAGGGCATATGAATTGCAGACAGAGGAAGCAGAATGTGCAAAGGCACAGAGGCCTAAAATAGTCTGGAGAGTACAGGTAGCTAGAGTGCTGGCAGGCCTAGAAATAGAGCTGGAAAGGTAGTCACAAAACCCTATGTGATGAGTACTTTTATCATCTTCATTTTTGAGATGAGAAAATTGAAGACACAACTGGTGACTGGTAGGGCTGGTATTTGAACCCATGTGGTCTGATCCCAGAGTCTGAACTCTTAATCTCTATGCCATATTGTCATTAAGGTAGGGAGGGACCAGATTACAAAAAATCTTCAATGCCAAGCCAAGGAGGTTGGCCTCCATAGTCCAGGCAGTATCATTTATAAACTACAGTGGTTATGGTTGTTTAAAATACATACACTTTATAAGCATGTTAAATATCCAGGAATATTCTTCTCTCCTAATAAGAAATATGATCCCCCTGGTTTTTCTTAAAGTGGGGGTACCTTTTGGTCTGTCTTTTCTTTGTCCTCTTTTAATATAGATGAGTTTGCAGAGAAGTACTTCTCTGCAGTAAGGAAACAGCCCAAGGATAATTAATGATCACTAAAATCTGTTTCCCTATCAAGGATCCATAAGGAATGGTGGGAACTGTGGTAAACTAGAAGGAATCATGCCCCCTGCAAAGAGGGACAGCTGTTGTTCACCTCCGTCCTGTTGTTATATGTGGAAATGTGGGATAATTTAAATATTTTAGATATTTTGTGAAATCTCCCCATTTAAAATATTGGCTTAAAGCATGGTGCAAACCTAGGAAACAACATCTGTAGATCAAAGTGCCCACGGGAGCATGAGTTTGCATCCTCCATCCACGTGGTGCCCAGCCTCTAAGATGGCCCCAGTGATGCCACCTCCAGGTGCTTATTCTCTTGTGTCATCTTTTCTTACGCAGAATCGGTGCTGGCCTGTGTGATCAGTGGAAGATGGCAGAAGCGCCAGTGTATGGCTTCTGAATCTGGCTCTTAAAGGCATCGAGATGCCATCTGTTCTCTTAAATCACTCACTCTGCGGACAGCAGCCACCATGCCATGAGGACACTCAAGCTATCCTGTATTGTGGCCCATGTCAAGAGGAACTGAGGCCCCCAGCCTACAGCCAGCACCAGCTGGCCAGCCATGCGAGTGAGCCTTCTTGATAAGAAGCCTTCAGATGAATGCAGCCCCAGCCAACACCTAACTGGAACCTCATGAAAGGTCCTGCGCCAGAACCACCCAGCCGAGCTGCTCCCGAATTCCGGAGCCATAGAAACCATAAGAGAATAAATTATTATTGTTGGGTTAAGCCCGAGGTTGACAAGCTTTTTCTGTATAGGGCCAGATAGTAAATATTTAGTCTTTTGTGGATCATATAGTCTCGTTAGAACTATGCAACTCTGCAAAAGCAGCCATAGACTATACATAAATGAATGGGTGTGGCTGTGTTCCAATAAAACTTTATTTACACACACAAGCTGCAGGCCACATTTGGCCTGAAGACTACGGTTTGCCCATCTCTATTTTAAGCCACGGTTCTGTGATTTGGTGTGCAGGAATGTAGAAGTTATCCACTCCCTGAATTTGTGAGCTGAGCTGAATGCCTCACATTTCCAACAAAGCCCCCTGTCGGTGATTTGGAGGCTGGAGGAGAAGCTGCTTGCAGGGCGGGCATCAAAAGGTGACGGTCCCAGCAGGGAATGATGAACCCAGGCTTGGACGTGGTAATGTGTGGATCCAGGTGCTTCCTGCCGATCAGCATCACAAGAATGATGTTAAAGTGGTGATGGAGATGATTCCCTTTCAATCTCCCTGCACTGTCTGGTGCTGACCTTGAACTGTTGTGATAATGAGCAAGTGGGGCAGACAGCCAGGAAGTCTTTTCCCCCACGGTGCTGTGAAGAGCTGGCCTGGGATAAGCCCCTAAGCTGGTAACAAAGCTGCTGACGCCAACTGAGCCAGGAGCCCAGAGTAAAGAAACTCCCCGTGGAGGGTTCTAGGAACACTGCCTGTCACCCGGTCTCTCTGCCCCTTCCATGTGCCCTCTGCAGCCTGTGCCTTACAGCCCCGCTGAGGACCCCATTCCCACCCCTGCTGGGGTCAAGGCTGCAGCTGGGCCAGGGCACGATGCAGGACAGACCTGAGCCTGAAACATCTGCAGATGTGATGGGGAAGGCAGCAGAGGGGGCAAGATGCTCTGGGGCTGGGGGAGGTGGGTGGGAGACGAGAGAGGCATGAGAGGCAGAGGAAGGAGAAATTAAGGAGAGGAGGAGAAACAGGAGGGAGGAGAGGGAAGAGAACATCAAGTAGTCCAGGAGAGGCTGGATGCAAGGTTCAAACAGGGTCATCAGAATCTGGCTCTCTCTTGATCCATCGGTGTGGATCCCGTTCCCAGCTGCCGCTTTGGGGTTCCAGAGCCGCTCAGAGCAGTGACAATCTCCCAGCAAGCCCAGCAGCAGCTTTGCGATTCGCTCTAGTGGGCTCTCAGCTCACATGCCTGGAGCCCAGACCAATCACTGGCCAGGGAATACCTGAGTCAGGTTGGCTTGAGTCCCGTGCTCCACCCCCAGCCCTCCTGGACCGAAGGAAGTGGGGCTGGATCCCCCAAAGGAAACCAGGGCATTTGCCAGAAGAAAGGGGAGCATTTAAAGTTAGGGCAGGGTGGAGTCATGAACCATAAACACCCCCTTTTTGGTTTACTGGCTGATCAAAAATTTCCTTTCCAATCCCTTCCTTGTACAAAAGGGAAGATCGGGCTCAGAGACGGAGAGGATGTGCGTGTCACCACACAGCTTGTCAGTGGTGCTATGGACTAAATGTTTGTGTCTCCCAGAAATTCACGTGTTGAAGCCTAACCCCCAGTGTGATGGTACTGGGGGGGCAGGCCTTTGGGAGGTGATTACATTTAGATGAGTCATGAGGGTGCAGCCCCCACGGGGGGATTAGTGTCCTTGTAAGAAGAGGAAGAGACCAGAGTCCTCTGTCTGGGCTGAGTGACGATACAGCAAGACGGCGGCCATCTGCAAACCCAGAAGAGGGTCCTCAGCAGACAGTGAACCTGCCAGCACCTTGATCTTGGACTCCCCAGCTTTCAGAACTGTGAGAAATAACCGTTTGTTGTTTAAGCTCCCAGTCTGGGGTCTTTTGTTCCAGCAGCCAAGTGGGCTGAGACGGTGACAAAGCCCAGGCCCGATTCTGGGCCTTCTCCACAGCTGCCTCCTCAGGGGAAAGACACGTGAGCCAGGCCCCAAGGGAGCCGGTGGGCTTCTGAGGCCACCAGGGAAGATCTGCAGGGCGGGGGGCGCGGTGTAGAGGGCTTCGAGCAGGGGCTTGAAGGGGGGGCAGAGTTTGCGTGGACAGCAGAGAGGAGGACAGGGCTTCCCTCAAAGGGAGTTCTCTCTCTGGCTGGCTCTTCCTCTGTGGACCCAACAGTCTGGTGCGGGGGACGGACGGACAGATGGACAGGCAGTAGCCACAGAGTGTGGCCAGGGCGTTACAGGAGAAGCATTATAGAAGGGGATAGGGGCCCTTGCCCAGCTTGGGGAGGTCAAGGAGGCATCCTGGTGGCAGTGACGCTTGAGCCAAATTTTGAAAGATGAGCACCAGTTAGCTAGGAAAAGAGGAAAGGCCTTTCCAGGGATGGAAACATCATGTGCCAAAGCACAGAAGCCCAGTAGTTCATGACACGCTTGGAGAAGAGTAAATAGCTCTGCGTAACTGGATGCGCCAGAGAAAGGTAAGTGATGAGGCCGGGGATGTCAGCAGGCCAGGGGCACACAGCCCTGTGTCTGAAGCTGACCAGAGCCCCGAGGACTCCCCCAGCTCTGGGGGAACAGGGGAGGGCAGGGGAGGATGGTAATCTGGGCAGTGACCACTTGTAAATGTGCAGGTGGCTTTGATCTTGGGAGGGCTGGGGCCCGTGAACCAGGACTGCTGGTCGGGGGGGCCGAAGCCCACCAACTCAAATCACCTTGGCCCAAAGCGCAGTCGGGAAGGATCCTGGCGTGACTCGTGTTATCAATCCAAGTTAAGTGAAACGTCTGTGGGGATGCGACTGCAACTCGGTACTTTCTTTCTGGAAGACAGCTGTGCAGCATGAGCTAAAGCCGAGAACATATATATTCTTCAACCTGGAAATTCCACCTCCAGGAGCTCTCCCAAGAAAATTAATAAAGATGAGGGCAAAGATTCAGCTTCGATGATGCTCATTGCAACACTGTTTATATAGAAATAACTGGAAATGGTCTGAATGTCCAACAGCAGGAGGCCAGTCCACCTAATGACTGGAAGTCTGGTGACGGACTGTCCTTCAGTCATTTGATGTGCTGCTGTGGTAAAGAATGACAATTCCCAGACATTTGTCCACAGGCCAAGGCTGTTCTGTGACAAAGTTGTCCCCCGTCTATGGCAAAATCAGAAAAATAGAGACAACAAGAAGATGTTCACAAGACTTTTTTTCTGTGACATTATCTTCGCTCCACTTCTTTGGCTTGACGATGATGATGGTTGTTAACTTTTTTCTTCTTTCCAAGCTGCAAATAACAAAAAGTCCAATTAACAGTGGCATAAACAAATAGGGGCTCATTTTTCACATAAAAAGGAGTCTGGAGATAGCCACTGCTGAGGAAGTTTCAGTGCTCACCAATGCAGGGCGGGCAGGGGTCTGTGTGATTCTTTTGTCCTTTCCCTCGTGGTCCCAAGAGGGCTACCACTGCTCTTGGCGTGGTATTCATGTTCAAGGTAGGAAGAAGGGGGATGAGATAGTGCCAATGACATTTTCCCTTTTGCAGGAAGGTGAAAGCTTTCCCAGAAGTCCCGGCAGACTGCCTCTTAGGTCTCATTAGCTAAATTAGGTCACAGGGCCATGCTTAGCTGCAAAGGAGTCTAGGAAATCAAGAATCTGGCAAACGGAAATGGGATCACCATGTTGGGTTTAGTAATGATGACTAATTGCCTGGGACAGGGTACACTGTCCCCTCAAATAAAACCAAGAACAAAGCGGGGAGAGTAGTAAGAAGTGAGAGGGCAGCCAGCCATGCCTGCCACACCTGATGGGAAGAAGGCTGGCACCCCTAGGTCAGCCCCCTGAAGTTTTAGAAGGTGGAATTTACTGGTCCATGAACTGCTGAAGACTAAGAACCACTGGAATAGATGACCAGTTTTTAAACCAGATTCCTAGTGGCCCCGAGTTACATAGCGGCTGCTGTTAGGGTGAGAAGGTAGGGGGAAGGGGGAAGTCCCAGCCCCCAATCTTCCCCAACCTAAGCACTTCCTCTTTTATCGGAATATCTCATTGAGCATCCACATAAAATTATGCTCGATGTATTTGTAGGTATGTGTGTTGATTTGTATATATGTGTGTGTATACATGTGTGTATATCTTTATATATACATATTCATACATATACATATATATGTATTTTGCATAGATTAGAGAGAGGGAGAGACTTAGAAAGATACACAGCAGAGGTTTTAAACTGGTGAGCCCTGGAGCCTAAGCCAGTATTTAAAATCTCTGACTTTTCAGTGTCTTTATACTGGCTGCATACTCTCTGTTAATCAACAGATTCAAACATTCCTGATATTTTTGAATATCACAAGTCGCATATTTATATTAATTTTCATATAAATTAATTCACCCTACTCACACATTTATGTTAATTTTAGTACCATCCAATTCACATTTACATTAACCGCCTGGCGTTTAGTTTGTGTTTAGTTTGTGACCCCCGAATACACCAGGGCGTTAACAATGGCTCCCTCTGGGTCATGGGTCGTTTTTAATTTTTTCTTTTTCCTGGTCTGGCCTGTCTAATTTTGCTAAAATAAACAGACGTGGCTTTTGTAATAAGGGGAAAAGACGCCATTTTAATTAAAAAGTAATAACAATGTGGCCTAGGATCCTGTGGGCTGTTTGGGCCACGCTCCATCGGCCCCCACGGAGCCTGGCTCTTCTGGGCTGCTGCCCCCGCCTCCCCATCCTGCCTCAAATGTGTCGCCAACCGAGTGACTGGGATCCCGGCCTTGGCCTGGGCGGGAGGCTCTCCCCAGAGGTATGAGTGGGAGGTGGGGGCTGGACAACCTCTGAAGAACGGGCCCTGCCTGGAGGAGTTTGGAAGCCTGGTCGGGGTCTGAGGCCCTTTCAAATGCTGAACTCAAGCGTGGGGAACACGGTTCCTGCAGATGCCCGCTGCTTCACTCTGGCGGGGCTGTTGATAGATATGTTGCTTCAAGCGAATGTGGTATCATCACAACACAGTCCCACCCGGCTACTGCAAGTCACAGGACAGCATCTGGTTTGAATCTTTTCTCCTTATGCTCTACAAAAATAAAAGCTGAAATCTAAGCCACCCGTGGAACGCTCTGTATCTCTTCCCTCTTTGTTCTTCTCCCTTGCTTTTCTTCCTTCTCTTTCTCTTTTTCTCTTGCACTCCAGAAACTTCAAACCAGGTGTAAGAGTTTAGAAATCGCCCAGCCTAAGGGCCCTTCTGCCCATGTTACAGATGGGGACACTGGGGCTGCAGAAAGAGCAGCGGCTATATCACAAACCTTCCTACTGACCTGCTAAGTCACCTGCAGCAAGCTGCTCGAGCCCCTTGGTTTCCTGACCTCTAAGGCAGGATGGTGCTGACACCCCCTTGCCACCTCTGAGGGACTCCTGCAAGGAGCAGACAGGAGAGTGGGCAGGAAGCATCAGGCGATCAGCAAGACTATTGCTACTCAAGAGTTTCTGGTTAATTGGTGGCAGAATTTGGTCTTTCTGGAACTTGAATCCCCCTGATTTCTAATTGTAGCATCCTCTACAATTTATTTGGGAGGAAGGACTGGGCCGATGATAACAGTAATGTCTTCTAACATAGGACATGCAGTGCTTCGGGAACAGTGCCACGTCCTAGATAAGAGCATCGTTCTGCAGTCAAGCTATGACCTCGAGCAAGCACATCGCTCTCTCAGTCTCAGGTTCCATGTGTGAAAAATAGGGATGAGGATAGTGCCTCCCTGGGAAGCTTGTTATGAGGAGGAAATGAGAGCGTGCGTATGGGGCTAGAACTTACCATGGCGAGCAGATGCGCACAAACACTGCAGTCTCTGCTTTCTCCAGGTGATCCTGATCTCTTTGTCTCTCTGGACACGTGACAGCAGCCCACTTGCAGTACACAAGTGTGTGTGTGTGTGCGTGTGTGTGTGTGTGTAAAGGAAGCTCCCAGCGATCCTGCTTCCTCTCTCTACCTCTTATTCCCTGACTTCTCTCTCTCTTCCCTGATCTTCTTTCCTAGGCAGACAGGACATCGTTAACAACTTATCCAACTTATCTCAGATATTTTTTCTACCTGTGGCTTATGGTCAAGATCCATCTTCCTGTCCCCCAGGCCAGGCTCTTCCTGTACTGATGGAACCCTAGGAATTGAGAAAATTTGTTTCTCCCTAAATAACACAGGCTTTCAAGACCATTTCCTGACGAGGGACTCAAAATTGCGATTTTAAGAGTCAAAGGCTGAACAACAACTTCTTCCTTTGAGCTTCTGCTGTAACAATCCTGATCCCCCAGAAGGCAAGGGATACCTCATTATACCCATGTTTAAAAATATTATACCCATTATACTCAAATTTAAAAAATGGTTTCCTTGAGCCATTTCACTCAAGTATAACGTATACAGAAAGATGCACTAACCCTAAGCGTGCATCTTACTATCACAAAGTGAACACACAGTGGAACTGTCATGCCCCGCACTCCCTCCCAGCCATTCCCCCTCCCTCCTCCAAAAAGCAGCCCCCATCATAACTTCCAAAACCATGGATTAGCTTTGCCTTGGTTTTAAGCTTGATGTACATGGAATCATACAGCATGTGTCTACTGTGTCTGGCTTCTTTCATTCAAAATTATGCTTGTGGGATTCATCCATCTTGTCACATGAATTAGGAACTCGCTTATTTTTATTGTTCTTTAGTTTTCTGTTGTACGAATATACCACAATTTATTCATTCATCCCACTGGCGATGGACGTTTGAACTGTTCCCAGTTTGGGGCTATGACAGATAATAATTCTATGAACACTTTGTATATATCTTCTGGCCCTCATGCGGACTAATTTCTATTGGGTATAACCCTAGGAGTGGAATTGCTGGCCATACGGTGTGCATACATTTGGCTTTACTAGACACTGTCAGTTTTCCAAAGTATCTGTACCAATTTAAGCCAAGATGCCTAGAAGGTTCAGTTGCTCCATATCCTTGTCTGCATGTGGTATTGTCAGACTTTCTCTTTTTAGCCATTTTAGCGAGTATGTGAAGTTATCTCATTGAGGCTGACGTCTTCATTTTCCTGATGACCAGTGAGGTTGGGCATCTTTTCACGTGCTCTATTGGTCATTTGGGTATTCTCTTTTGTGAAATGTTTGTCTGTGTGTGTTGTCTCTTTTGAAATCGATTTGTCTTTTTCTTAGTGAATGGACTCTTTATTTGAGAGATTCTTTATATATAACTCTTTATATGAGAGACTCTTTATAATGAGGCTCTCGTTGTATGTTCTGGTTAACAAATCTTTTGCAGGTTGTTCATACAGCAAGTATCTTTTCTTGCTCTGTGGCTTACCTTTTCGTTGTCTTAGTAGTGTCTTTGGATAAACAGATATTCCTAATTTTAATAAAGTCCAATTTGTCAATCTTTTCCTTTATGGTTCGTGTTTTTCTGAACTGTTTAAGGAATATTTGTCTAACCTGAAGTCATGAAGAGATTGACCATTATTCTATTTATCATTTTAACATTCACATTTAATTTTTTATTTTCACAAACCACTTGGAATTTTTTGGTATGGTGTGAGGTAGGGAAGCAAGATTCATTTTTTTCTCCCAACTTGATATTCACTTGGTCTACCATTATTTATTAAAAAGTTTATCCTTTGCTCAGTGCACCACACTGTCAGTTTTGTCCTCAATCAAGCATCGCATACGTGTTCCAGCCTCTCTACATTCCATTGGCCTCTTTCTGCCAATACTACATGATCTTAATTACTGGTTTTATAATACATTCTGATATCTGCTAGAGTAAATTTTCCTAACTTTCTTCTTCAAGATTTTATCAGTTATTCTTGGCTGTTTAGATATTCACGTAAATTTTAGAATGAGCTTGACATTTTTCACCAAGAAAAAAAAACCAAAAGAAAAATTTGTTGCGTTTTGATTGAGATTGCCTTGAATTTGTAGATCAGATCGGGGAGAACTGACCTCATTGCAGCACTGCCCAAACATGAGCGTGGATTGTGCCCATTTTAGAGAGGAGAAAATTGTGTTTCAGTTCAGTAATGGAGAAGCGTGACCCAGTCGTCTCTGAAACAAGAGGATCACATGCACCTGAGGGGACACACTGTCGGGAATAACTCTTTGGGGGTCACGGAGGGGCTGAGGACTTGGCAAGAGTCGTCCTACACTCTGTCAGTTTGGGAAGAGAAACAGCCCTGAGGGCAGAGGGAGGTGGACTTACCACATACCTAAACCTGCACAGAGCAGGAGTGCCTTAGGCTCATCACCGGCCTCGCTGAGCCTCAGTTTCCTAACTCTGCGGAGCTAATGAACCTGGTCTAACCTCACAGCGTTAGTTTGCAGTTCAAGCGAGATCACAGGGGTGTTCATCCATTCATTCTTCCATTCGTGCAACAAATAGACATATTGAGCACCTGCTGGATGCCAAAAGTGCCAGGTGAATTAGACCAAGTATCTGCTCACCTACAGAGGGAAAGAGACAAAATAATGAGGTGAATAAATAACCATGGTCATGATCAAGGGTCATAACTGCCTTGTGGTGGATGGGGCGGCTTCTCTAGAAAAACGTTCAAGAATGCTTTGTAAATTAAAAGGGCTGTGCACACTTGAGAGTCATTCTTATTGTGCTTCTTTTTTCCCTGCTTTTTCTTCTCTAGTAAATAAAGGTCAGCATAGGACAAATGGTAGTTCATTTATTCCCCCACCCTAGTAAGCCTAGTCAAATAAATAACTAACTAACAACAGCTAATGTTTGATGAGCTTGTCCTGTGTCTGGCACTGTTCTAAATCTTTTTTTATTAAGAGATAATTCACATACCATAAAATTCACCCTTTTTGAAGTGCACAACTCAGTGGTCTGTGCAAGCATTTTCACTATCTAATCCCGGAACATTTTTATCACCCTAAAAAGAAACCCTTCACCAAGAGTCAACCCTAATGTAAACTGTGACCTTTGGGTGATAACGATGTGTCAGTGTAGGTTCATTGATTGTAACAAATGTACCACTCTGGCGTGGGGTTTTGATAGTGGGAGAGCCTGTGCATTTGTGGGGGCATGGGGCATGTGGGAAATCGCTGTACCTTCTGCTCAATTCTGCTGTGGACCTAATACTGCTCCAAAAAATAAAGTCTATTTTTAAAAGGGAAAAAGAAAGAAACCTTATGTTCATTAACAGTCACTCCCTATTCCCTCTTTTTCTAGTCCCTGGCAACCACTAATCTACTTTCTGTTTCTAAAGATATGACTATTCTTGACATTTCATGTAAATAGAATCATATGATATGTGGCCGTTTCCGTCTGGCTTCTTTCACTTAGCATAATATTTTTAAAGCTTACCCATGGTGTAGCATGTGCCAGTACTTCACTCTTTTTTAGGGCTGAATAATATTCTATAGTATGGATATAACACTTTTTTATCCACTTATCAGTTGATGGACATTTGGGTTGTTTCCACTTTTTGGTAATTATGCATAATGCCGCTATGGACATTCACATACAAGTTTTAGTGTGAATATGTTTTCAGTTCTTTTGAGTGTATGCGTAGGATCGGAATTCATGGGTTATGTGACCCTACATTTAACTCTTGAAGAACTGCCAAATCACTTTCCAAAGGGGCTGCATCATTCTACATTTCCACCAGCAATATAGGAGAGTTCCAATTTCTCCACACTTTTGCCAACAATTGCTACCCTCCGTCTTTTTTATTTTACCCATCCTAGTGGGTGTGAAGTGCTATCTCATTGTAGTTTTGATTTGTATTGTCCTCATGACTAATGATGTTGAATATCTTTTCATGTGCTTATCGGCCATTTGTATATCTTCTTTGGAAAAATGTCTATGTAAATCCTTTGCCCATTTTTAAATTGAGCTATTTGGGTTTTTTATTGTTGAGTTATAAGAGTCCTATATATGTTCTGGATATTATACCCTCATCAGATAAATGATTTGCAAATATTTTCTCCCATTTTGTGAGTTGTCTTTTCACTTTCTTGACGGTGTTCTTTGAATTACAAAAGTTTTCAATTTTTCCTTTGGTTGCTTGTGCTCTAGGTGTCACATCTGAGAAAGCATTGCCTAATCCAACTTACTTCTAAATCTTAGCCTAAGAGTTTTATAGTGCTAGCTCTTAGATTTAAGTCTTTGATCCATGTTTAATTAATTTATATATATGGATCGAGATAGAGGTCCACCTTCATTCTTTTGCATGTGGATATCCTGTTATTCCAGTACCATTTGTTGAAAAAACTGTTCTTTCCCTATTGCGTTATCTTGGCACTTTTGTCAAAAATCGATTTCCTGTAAATGTACGGATTTGTTTCTGGACCATCAGTTCTATTCCAGTGATCTACATGTCTATCCTTATGCCAGTACCACATAGTCTTGATTGTTATAGCACTGTAGTAGATTTTGAAATAGGGAAGTGTAGGTCTTCCAATACTGTCCTTCTTTTTAAGATTGTTTTAACTATTCTGGGTCTCTTGCATTTCCATTTGAATTTTAGGATCATCTTCTCAAGATCTTCAATATCTTCAGCTAGGATTTTGATAGGGATTTCAATGTATCTGTAGACCAATTTGGGGGATGTTGCCAATATTATATCTTCTAATCTATGAACACAGCCTGTCTTTCCATTTGCTTAGGTCTTCTTTAATTTCGTTCAATGATGTCTTATAGTTTTCAATGTATAAGTATTTCTTGAAGGGCAGGTTTGCTAACAACAAACTGTCTGAGTTTTTGAGTACTGGGAATGTCTTAGTTTCTCTTTCACTTTTTAAGGAGAGCTGGATGTAGAATTCTTGGTTGGCGGTCTTTTTCTTTGAGCGCTTTGAATACGTCAGCTCCCTGTCTTCTGGCCTCCATGGTTTCTAAGGAGAAATCAGCTGTTAATCTTATCGAGGATGCCTTGCACCTGACGAGTCACTTCCCTCTTGCTGTTTTCAAGACTCTTTCTTTGTCTTGGACTTTCAGCAGTTTGATTACGATGTGTCTAGGTGTGGCTCTCTGAGTTCATCCTACCTGCAGTTTGTTGAACAGCTTGGATGCGTAAAGTTTTGCATCAAATAATTTCTTCAAATATTTTGACTCTTTTCCTTCTTGGATTCTCGTTATGCATACAACGTTATACTTGATGATGTCCCACAAATTCTTGAGCTCTGTTTATTCCACTTTATCCTTTTTTTCTTCCTATTCTTCAGACTGGATAGTGTCAATTGACCTAAGCCCAAGTCCACCAATTCTGTTTCTACCTGCTACTATTTCTTTTTGAGGAAGATTAGCCCTGAGCTAACATCTGCCGCCAATCCTCCTCTTTTTGCTGAGGAAGACTGGCCCTCACCTAACATCCATGCCCATCTTCCTCTACTTTATATGTGGGATGCCTACCACAGCAAGGCTTGCCAAGCAGTGCCATGTCTGCACCCGGGATCTGAACCGGTGAACCCTAGGCTGCTGAAGCAGAACATATGAACTTAACTGCTGCGCCACCAGGCCAGCCCCTCTGCCTGCCACTATTTGCTGAGCCCTCTAGTGAATTTTTCATTTTTGTTACTGTACTTTTCAACTCCAAAATTTCCATTGGTTCTTTTCATATAATTTCTATCTCTATTGTAATTCTCTATTTGGTGAGACATCATTCTCACTTTACTTCATGAGACGTACTTTCCTTTAGTTCTTTGAATGCATTTAAAAGAGCATATTTAAAGTCTTTGTCTAGTAAGCCTAACGTCTGGGCTTCCTCAGGGACAGTTTCTTTTCTTTTTTTTTTTTAAAGATTGGCACCTGGGCTGACAACTGTTGCCAATCTTCCTTTTTATTTTAAGGATTGGCACCTGGGCTAACAACTGTTGCCAATCTTTTTTTTTTTTCTGCTTTATCTCCCCAAACCCTCCTTGTACACAGTTGTATATCTTCGTTGCAGGTCCTTCTAGTTGTGGGATGTGGGACACTGCCTCAATGTGGCCTGACGAGCAGTGCCATGTCTGCACCCACGATCCAAACCCTGGACCATTGCAGTGGAGCTTGCGAACTTAACCACTCGGCCACAGAGCCTGCCTGCCAAGGGACAGTTTCTATTGATTGCTTTTCTCCTGTGTAGGGACAATAGTTTCTGATTTCTTTTCATGTCCCATCATTTTTTTGTTGAAAAATAGACATTTTGCATAATATAGTGTGGGGACTCTGGAAATCAGATTTACCCCCATCCCCAGGGTTTGTTATTGTTGCTGTTTGCTGTTGTTATTTGTTTTAGTGACTTTTCTGCAGTAATTCTGTAAAGTCTGTGTTCTTGTGTGTGTGGCACTGAAATTTCTGTTCAGTTACCTAGTGGTCAGGTAGCAGCTGGGCAGAGATTTCCTTAAGTGCCTGGGGTAATGTCTCCCAGTCTTTGCTGAGGGGCTCTCTGTGCGTGTTGGGGCACACGCTGAACACTCAGCCCAGCAGTTGATAACTCTGCTATAGCCTTCACTTTCTGTTTGTGCAGAGCCCTAAGGTTAGCCAGAGGTGAGGGCTTAGCACCTTCTCAGACCTTTCCTGCACATTTGCACAGCCCTGGGCATGCATACAGCCCTACACACGCACATGGCCTTCTAGATCCCCAGGAGTCTGTCAGAGATTTTCATGGCCCCTATGCACACCTCATTCTCCAGCTATTCATTCTAAGTCTATTGTTTTCCTCAAATGTTATCCACCACCTCAGGCAGCCCCAAAGTTAAACAATTGCCTCTGAATGTTTTTGACAAATATCCCCAGGGAAAGGCTTTTTGCACTGGGTGAGCTCCTAGTCAGGACAAATAAAGACACCTTGCAACTGGGTCTTCCAGGGAACCACCAGACATGCCAGATAATGACAAATCCCCTCTGGGGATGAGGCTTTGAAGGAAATTCAGCCTATTTTGTCCCCTCTGGTGGCTTCTGGGTAGCTGGATGTCAAGTCTACAATGGAGCTGAGGGTGGGGGTGGGAAGAGAGCAAGTTAAAATGCCACAAAGGCCACTATTTTTAATAAGATTTAGCCCTTTTCTTGAATAAATGCTCCCTTTATTGCTGCAAGCCTTTGATTAACTTCAAGAATTCTAAAAATGTTGATTCTGACCATTATATTGCCCATGTTGTCATTGCTTTTATAGAAGAGAGAATTTTCAGAAGTCCTATCCTACCATCTTCTCTTTTCTAAACCTTTTATACATGTCACCCTATCGAATTTTTGCCATCAGCTTGCAAGGCAGGTTTTGTTCTTATCATTACCTCTGTCCTACAGATAAGGCATCTGAGGCACAAAGAGGTGAAGTGACTTGCTCAAAGTCACACGACAACAACTGGTGGAGCCTGGATTCAAACGTGGAGGTTAAAGCTAGGACTTGTGTGCTCTTTGAGCTCCTTTGTCTCCCCAGGATTGAGAAACGAGCATTGACTTTGGAGTCAGGGAGTCTGAATTCAAGTCTCAGCTTTGCTGCTACCCGACCGTGTGACCCTGGGTGCACCGGTTCTTCGCTCTCTGCCTCAGTTTCCCCATATGTAAAACGAAGCATTTGGCTGATATCTCCTATTCTCTCTGGCTTCCCGAGAGCCAAGAGTGCCCACTAGACACTCTCCCACAAAGTTATGGAACCTGGATGGGGGCCAGGCCTGGGTACTCCTGCTACAGAGAGTGCCCTGTGCACCCGGAGCTGTCACAGACTACTCTGGTCCAGCCTGGTTGCCTGGGCGGTTAGGTGACTCCAGAGGAAGCTTTTGCCTGCCGGGGCTGTTACTGATGACAGGATCCCTTATCAGCGGTGCTATGGAGCCCAGGCCACAAATTCCCCTTCCAGCTCCTTGTCTGGGCCTCCCAAGGCCAAGGAGGGCCAGGCTGGGAAGGGGTGGTCTTGCTTCATTTCCCTCTCTCCTCATTTCTCCTCCCACCCTATTCCCCCTCCTCGCCAAAGCCCGCAGGAACCTGACTCTTCTGTTAGGCCATGGGATAAAGAGCTTTTTAAAAATAACTTTCTAAGTCTTTTCCTAATATTTGGCTTTAGGTGAGCTCTCTGATCTCATCTCCCAACTCTCCCTTCCCTCCTTGGGCTCTGGACACATATGCCAGGCGCACTCCCACCTCAGGGCCTTTGCACTTGCTGTTCCATCTGTCTAGGACATCCACCTGGCTCACTGGCTTACCTCTTTCAGGTCTTTTCTCTCGTGTCCCTTGTCAGTGAGACCCTCCCTGTCCTCCCTAGTTAAAATATGCCCACCTCACTCCTACCCCTCTTTCCTCTCCCATTTCACTTTTTTCCTTAGGACAGACTATTTTGTTACATAAGTGAATAAATTGCGCTTTTTTTTGCCCCAACTAGTTTGAATTGAGTTTTCCCTCCTTTGTAAACCAAGCATTCCTAAGCGTTACAGCCCTTGATGAAGACTTGACAACCGACCCCCCTGAAGACAAAGGCCCCTCCTTTAGCCCCGCCAAATGACTTGGCACAGAGCTCGGTGCTTCGGAGACCCTGACCTAGAGGACACCCTGCCTTGTGGCTGCAGTCAGTACAGGGGTGCTCTAAGATGACGGCTGTGTGCAGGATGACAGATGGGCCACGGGTAAGGCAGAGGGAAAACAACTGATTCAGACAGAGCTGGCCTGTGCCCGCTCTTTCCCATTCGTGCCAGCCTGGGGTTTGACCCAGCAATTGGGAAACTCCCTTTCCTTTTTCCTTGTTAAAGTCCAGCTGGGGCCGGCCCTTTCCAGCAGGCCATGTGAGCGAGGTGGAAAGAATGGCAGTTCTGGATGGGCTGAGGTTTGCACGCCAAGGCTGGACCTCATCCCTGCCACGTCCCTGGCAGCCAGTCTGCTTGACCTGCCACTCCCATGCCACCTGCCCACCAGGCCATTCCCAGAGTTGCTCTGGCCTGGCCAGCTGGGTAGCTGTGGAGCACCCCACAGAGTGGACGGGATGAGAGACGTCATTCAGAGGTCGGCCGATCCAGCCCTCCTGGAGAGATGGGCAGACAGAGGCCAGCCCAAGGTCACACAGGCGCTCAACAAAATCACACAGTCTGCGAGACCAGACCGACTGGGTTTTAACTCAGTTTGCGCTTATTTTCAGAGTGGCTTTGGGCAAGTGCCACCATCTTTGTGAGCCTCAATTCTCTAGTCAAAGGCAATAACAGTCTCTCCTGTATGGGGTTGTGAGGAGGATGAAATGAGACAAGGCACACAAACAACAAGGGCCTGACCCACACGGTCCCTCAGCACGGGTGACTCCCCTGAGAACAGTTCTGGAACAACAGAGATAACAGCTTGCTCTCTGCAAGGCCCCATTCTAAGCGCTCCACTCTACCAGCTCATTTCCTCCTCACAATAACCCTGGGAGAGGATACAATTAGTAACCCCATTTTACAGATGAAGAAACTGAAACCCAGGAAAGCTGAGAAGACGAGAAGCACTTCTCCAAGACGAGAAGCCTGGCATCTCGGGGCCAGAATGGGCTGCAGAGAAAACTACAGCGTACCCTTCTGCTGTCTGATTCTAGCCCTGTCCCCCGTCTTTGAGCTATTTTGCATCTTTTTTAGGTAACTGATTGATATGCAAACTCTGTCTTGTCTGGTAGAATTGACTTCCATCCGCTTCATAGAAAAACTAGTTCTGCTTCCATTTATAGTTCAGTTTCTTTACTCCATACAAATTTGTGCTTTTTATACTTTTCCTTTGAACCAGTTATAATATCGGTCTGATTTCCTCACTGTTCAACAAGTAAAACAAAATCTTTAACACATATTCATTTTTAGATTTATATGAGAATCATGAATTTACGTTTTTCTGTCTTTTAACAGGACCTTAGAAGTCAATGCCTGATCCTTACGGCAGTTGTCCTGCAAACCAATGCTCCTGTTGCCCCTTGCTTACCTCCAGTGCTGGGACTCAGCCCTTCCATGTGCATTTTCTGGAAAATCCTCATACAGAATACTACTTATCACCCTTCAGTTTACAAGTGAGGATTAGGGCTCAGAGAGGCAAAGCAACTTAGCCAAGGTTACACAGCTAAAGCCCACACTTTTTCCTTCTGGAGCTCTGTGTGTATGTGTATGTGTGTGTCCTACCTCCTTGACTAGAGTGTGTTTCCAGGTCACATGTAGTCCAAAGAATACATTTGAGAACAGTCTGGTGCCTGATGGGGGACCAGGTTAAAGGGCAGACTCCAGAGGCCTCGGCAGGTGGCTCAATTTCAAGGGAATGAGGCTGCAGCATTACAGTTTGTTGTGTCTTTGACCCCTCTAAATCCTAAAGAACAGGACAGCCCTGTGTGGCAGTCCACCTCTGTCCTGCCTACATCTTCCCACTGGGAAACCTGCCCAAGGCCCAACTGCTTGCAAGTGATGGAGCCAGGACTCGACCCCAGGAAGTCTGACCTTGCGTGCTATCGTCTTCAAGACCTGGACTTAAACCCAAGTCTGTTCTTCTCAAGTGTGTGAACCTGGGCAAGTAAGTGATCTAACCTCGCTGAGCTGCTTAACCTCTCATGAAGTAGTTAAGACAATTGAATTAGCTAATGTAAGCCAAGTGCCAGACACACAGTAAATCTTCAATAAAGAGCCACTGCTTTCCAAGGCCTCATTATCTCAAATAATGAGCCACACATAGGAGCCCCTGCCATGTGCCAGACACTGTGGGAGGCACTTTGGTGACATCATCTCCAGCAATCCTCCCAATCACCCTTGGGGAGATGCCATTATAATCCCTATTTGACAATTCGATAATCCATTTGCTGAAGTTGCACAGAGAGTAAGCAATGAGGCCAAGATGTAAACCAGGTTGCTTGACTCCATGACCTAGACACTGTTCTATGCATTCCTTAATTTATTCAATTCAGCAAATATTTACTGGGCATCTTCTATATATGCCAGGCACTGTTCTAGGAGCTAGAGGCACAGCAGTGAGCCAAACAGACACAAATCCCTCACGAAACTGATGTTCTAGTTAGGGGAGCATCAGACAAAGCTTCTGGCCTTTCCTGGTGAGGCTGGTCACCCACCCTACCTGCCTGACAAAGGTGGGGCAAGTGCCTGATGGGGCTTTCGGGCTGAAGCTGGACATGGCTGGGAGAGAGGGCAGTGGAAGGGACGAATGGCCTTTCAAGGCCGAGTCAATGAAACGATGGAGATGAAGATGTCTGCTGACATCTGAGGGAAGTGGGGGATGCGGGAAGGAAAATGGCCTCAGAAATGAGCACAGCAGACCCTCTGTGCCCCGTGGGACTTGGGTTCTCTGACAACTGTCTCTCTCTCAGGTCAACAACACCCGGAGCTAAAAGCAGGCATGTCCACGTGTGACGACTCCGGCTGCACTGTGGACACAATCTGCTGTGGGGCCCCCAGTCGAGGGCTCCCCTCATCCTCCTGGTAGAAAAAGTCAAGATAAAGGAAACAGGCACCTCATCCTGCATGGCCGCCCTCCGTGGGCATTTGGGTGGGCCCTGGCGCCCTCTTGTGGTTTCCCTTGTCTCTGCAGGGACCCTCCATGCCTCACTGGGGTTGAACGTGCTGCCCATATCTAGGCTATTTCTCTGTCCCCAGACTGGACCCTTTTCCCTGTTCCCAGCCTTTCCTGCCTCCAGCTGAGGCCTGAAAATCTCAGTCACATCTCTCTCACCTTTTCCTACGTAGACCTTGGAACAGAAAGCCCGGGTGCCTGCAAGCCCTTCTGATGCTCTCAGGGGGCACAGCCATGCCATCGTGTAGCATGCAGATGTACCATCTGGTTCAAATCCTGACTGTGTCACTTAGGGGCAGTTGTATGGCCTTGCTGTGCCTTAGTTTTCTCGTTTTAAATATGAGGGTCATGGAGCTGGCCCGGTGGCGTAGTGGTTAAGTTTGCACTACGCTTTGGCAGCCCAGGGTTCCCAGGTTTGGATCCTGGGTGCAGATATAGCACCATTTACCAAGCCAAGCTGTGGTGGCATCTCACATAAAATAGAGGAAGACTGGCAACAGATGTTAGCTCAGGACCAATCTTCCTTACAAAAATAAAAATAAAAAGGAGAGTTATAATAGTTACTACCTTAAAGAGTTATGGGAATTAAATGAGATAATACTCATTGGCCAATTTGTCTGTTAAAGCCTCAACACCATCCCTGACCTTCACCCCTCTACACACACATCTTCTCTGCCCCTCCCCTGTAATGCAGGGGGCTGAGGCTTGACATTTTCTAGAATGACTTGCCAGCAGAGTACTTAGTTAGAATCAGCCAATGGGAGCAACAAAGGCACGTTATTCCTCCTCCGACAGCAGTGGATCCAGTTTCAGAGTTCAGTTTAGCAGCCGCCTCTGCAGGTTTTTCTACTGAACGCTGCCTCAGATCATTGCTGGCACTTTCCTGCAGTTCCTGAAACTCCCAGACTCGCTGAAAGCTGGTGGCAGCTTTCCGTAATCTTTCTATTCCAACCCATTCAATGGTGTGTAAACACCAAATTTTTCATATTAAATCCATTTCTGCTGGATGTGGAGCAACCAGGGCTTTCATTCATCGTTCATGGGAGTATAAAGTGATACAACCACTTTGGAAATCCCTGTGGCAGTTTCTTATAAACACACACTACAACCATATGACCCAGCAGTCCTGTTCTAGGAATTTATCCAACACTGGTGAAAACATATGTCCAAACCAAGCCCTATACATGAATCTTATAGTAGCATCATTCGTAATCACCTCAACCTGGAAATGACCCAAATGTCCATCAGTCAGGGAAGGGAAAAACTGTGGTACATCCATACAATGGAATATTACTCAGAAATTAAAAGGAAGGAACTGATACACACAATAACATGGATGAACCTCAGACACGATGATGAATGAAAAAAAAACAGGTACAACAGAGTATACACTTTGATGCCAGCCATGGAGGGAGGCCAGTCTCTCCTCAAGAAAGAAACTGCCAATCAGCTGTGAGGAGGGAAGGTTGTCAACAGCCCCCAGCTGTAGCTCCTTTGGGATAATGCTGAGGCTGTGCTCTTCACGGCAGCCCACCCAGTGACGGGCACAGAGGGAGTACAGAGGGACACCTGGTCATTTCTGCCCAACATGGGGCTCTATGGGAATCTTTGTTCTAGGGCTCCATGTTGGCTGGCTGAGATCTTCTCAGAACTTCACTGAAGCCTCAGGCTCTTCCCGTCTAATCCTCATTCCTTGTCCCCTTCCTTCACAGGTGTCAGACCTGCATCATGGTGTGAAGGTTCTCCCTGCCGACTCCTGTTTCTGCTCCCCTTTTTCTTTCACAAGCCTTATCTGAAATAAGTCTCTAGCACTGCTAACTCCATTCTGACATCTGCTTCCTGGGGCCCCCAACTGACATATAGATTTCATTTTTATGAAATTTTAAGAGAGGCCAAATGAATCTACAGAGACAGAAAACACATCAGTGGTTGCCTGGGCCAGACGTTGGGAAGATTGACTGCAGAGGGGAATGAGGACATTTTTCTGAGTGATGTAAATGCTCTCTGTCTTGACTGTCATGGTGGTTACACTGGTTTATACATTTGTCAAAACTCACTACAGTGTACAATTAAAATGAGTGATTTTATTATACGTAAATTATACTTCAATAAAGATGATTTTTTAAAAATCTCTGCCTTCTGGAAATATCCAGATCATCTGGTGGTTACAGGACTGTGTATATTTGGTGAAACACAGAATTGTACACTAAAAAGGAAGATGTGTACTATGTATAAGTTATACCTTCATGAAAAAAGAATAAATCAGGAAAATAGTTTATACCGATTATCACATGGCTGTTACTTAAAATAATTTTGTCATACAGATGGGGCAATGCTCCATTAGAGGACTCACACTTCCTGGTTTCAAAACTTACTAAAAAGCTACAATAGTTAAAAGAGCATAGCACTGGAATAAAGACAGACACATAGACCAGCAGGACAGAATAGAGAGCACAGAAATAAACTCTCACATATATGGTCAAATGATTTGAAACAAGGATGCCAAGACCATTCTTGGGGAAAGGACAGTCTTTACAATAAATAGTGCTGGGAAACTATTTATCCACATGCAAAAGAAAAAAGGTTGGACCCCCTACCTCACACCATACACAAAAGTTAACTCAAAATGGATCAAGGTCCTAAACATAAGACCTAAAACTATAAAATTCTTTGAAAAAAACAGACAGTAAAACTTCCCGACATTGGATTTGGCAATGATTTCCTGGGTCTGTCATCAAAAGCACAGGAAACAAAAGGAAAAAAAAACAAATTGGGCCTCATGAAAATTAAAAACTTTTATACTTCCAAAGACATTGTCAACAGAGTAAAAAGGCAGCCCTCAGAATGAGAGAAAATATTTGCAAATCATATATCTGATAAGGGATTAATATACACAATATATGGAGAACTCTTAAAACTCAACCAAAAAAAACCTCAATTCAATATCTATATAAGGAAAACTCTATATGAGGAAAACTATAAAACTCTGGTGAAAGAAATCAAACAAGAACTAACTAAATAGAGAGATATTCCATGTTCATGGATAGAAAGACTCAATATTGTTAAAATGTCTGGTCTTCCAAACTTGATCTATAGATTCAATGCAATCCTAAACAAAATCCCAATAAGTTATTTCGTAGATATTGACAAACTTATTCTAAAGTTTATGTGGAGAGGCAACGGACTCAGAATAGTGAACACTACATTGAATGAGAATAAAGTTGGAGAACTAACATTGCCTGACTTCAAGACTTAATATAAAGCTACAGTAATCAAAACAGTGTGGTATTGGTGAAAGGATAGGCAAACCGATCAATGGAACAGAAAAGAGAGATTAGAAATAGATCCAAATAAATACAGTTAACGTATCTTTCACAAAGGAGCAAAGGCAATATCATGGAAAAATGATAGTCTTTTCAGGAAATGGTGCTGGAACAGATAGACATCCATATGCAAACAAAAACAAAAACAAAAACAAAAACAGAACCTAGACACAGACCTTACATCCTTCACAAAAATTAACACAAAATGAATTACAGACCTAAATGTAAAATTCAAAACTATAAAACTCCCGGAAGACAACACAGGAGAAAATCTAGATGACCTAGGGGTTGGCAATGACTTTTTAGATACAACACCAAAGGCACAATCCATGAAAGAAAAAATCAATCAGCTAGACTTCATTAAAATTAAAAATTCTGCTCTGTGAAAGACACTGCCAACAGAACAAAATGAGAAGCCAGCGACCGAGAGAAAATATTTGCAAAAGACATATCTGATAAAGGACTTTACTCCAAAATATACAAAGAATTCTTAACAACAATAAGAGTTGTTCAACAATAAGAAAACAAACAAACCAATTAAAAATTGGGCCAGAGAACTGAACAGACAGCTCATCAAAGGAGATACACAGACGGCAAATAAGCATATGAAAAGATGCTCCACATCATACAGCATCAGGGAAATGCAAACTAAACCAACAGTGAGATACCACTACACACCTATTAGAATGGCCAAAATCCACAACACTGGTGCAGCAACACCAAATGCTGGTGAGAATGTCGTGCACCAGGAACTCTCACCCATTGCTGGTGAGAATGAAAAGTGGTACTGCCACTTTGGAAGACATTTGGCAATTTCTTATAAAATTAAACATATCTTACCACACAGTCCAACAGTTGCGCTCCTTGGTATTTACCCAAAGGAGTTGAAAACTTATGTTCACACAAAACCCTGCACATATATGTTTATAGCAGCTTTTTCATAACTGTGAAAACTTGGAAGAAGCTGAGATGTCCTTCAGGAGGTGAGTAGACAAACTGTGGCACATCCAGACAATGAAATGTAATTCAGCACCAAAAAAATGAGCCATCAAGCCATGAAAACACATGGAAGAATCTTAAATGCATATTACTAACTGAAAGAAGCCAGTCTGAAAATACTACATACTGTACAATTCCAACTATATGATATTCTGGAAAAGGCAAAACTGTGGAGATGGTGAAAAGATTGGTGGCTGGTAGGGGTTGGGGGGAGGAAGGGATGAATAGTTGGGGCATAGGGGATTTTTAGGGCAGTGAAATCACTCTGTATGCAACTATAATGGTGTAAACATGTCATTATTCATGTCCAAACCCATAGATTGTACAACACCAAGAATAGACCCTAGTGTAAACTATGAACTGTGGTGATAAAGATGTGTCAATGTAGGTTCATCAGTTGTAACAAATGTACCACTCTGTGGGGGAATGTTGATAAAGGCAGAGGCTGTGCACATGTTGGGGCAGGGGGTATAAGGGAAAACTCTCTACCTTCTGCTTAGTTTTGCTGTGAACCTGAAACTGCTCTGAAAAATAATGTCTACAAAACCCTCTCCAAAAATGGGCAAAGGACTTGAATCAACATTTAATCAAAGGAGAAATACAAATGGCCAATAAGCCCATCAATAGATGCTCAACACTGATATCATTAGGGAAATGCAAAGCAAAACCACAATGAGATACCACCTCATACCCATTAGGACGGCCACTGTCAAAAAACCAGAAAATAAACCAGTGTGGGTGAGGATGCAGAGAAATTGGAACCCTTGTGTGCTGTTGGTGGGAATGTAAAATGGTACAGCTGCTATGGAAAACAGTATGGCAATTCCTCAAAAAATTAACAATAGAATTATCACTGATCAGCAATTATATTTCTGTGTATATATCCAAAAAAATTGAAATTAGGGTCTTGAATAAATATTTATACATCCACATTTATAGCAGCATTATTCACAGTAGCCAAAAGGTGGAAACAACCCAAGTGTCCATCTACAGATGAGTGGATGAGCAAAATGTGATATAGATATAGACATTCTATTGTGTATATATATGGATGAGTATGGATAGAGATATAAATAGAGATAGAGATATACACAATGGAACATTATTTTTTTAATGAGATTCACAATAGTTTACATCATTGTGAAATTTCAGTTGTACATTATTTCTTGTCTGTCACCACATAAGTGCTCCCCTTCACCCCCTGTGGCAACCCCCCACCCCCCTTCCCCTGGTGACCACTGAACTATTTTCTTTGTTCATGTGTTGGTTTATATTCCACATATAAGTGAACTCGTATGGTGTTTGTCTTTCTCAGTTTGGCTTATTTCACTTAGCGTAGTATCCTCCAGGTCTATCCATGTTGCTGCAAATGGATGATTTTGTCTATTTTTATGGCTGAGTAGTACTCCATTGTGTATATATATATACCACATCTTCTTTATCCAATCATCAGTCACTGGGCACTTGGATAGTTTCCGTGTCTTGGCTATTGTGAATAGTGCTGCGATGAACATAGGGGTGCATATGTTACTTTGGATTGTTGATTTCAAGTTGTTTGGGTAGATACCCAGTAGTGGGATAGCTGGGTCATAAGGTATTTCTATTTTTAGCTTTTTGAGGAATCTCCATACTGTTTTTCACAGTGGCTGCACCAGTTTGCATTCCCACCAGCAATGTATGAGCATTCCCTTTTCTCCACACCCTCTCCAACATTTGTTGGTTTTGGTCTTGGTAATTACAGCCATTCTGACTGGTGTAAGGTGATATCTCATTGTAGCTTTGATTTGCATTACAATGGAATATTATTAAGGCTTTAAAAGGAAAGAAATTCTGACACATGCTACAACATAGACGAACCTTGAGGACATTATGCTGTGAAATAAGCTAGTCACAAAATGACAAATACTGTGTGATTCCACTTAAATGAGGTGCCTAGAGTAGTCAGATTGCTAAGAGACAGAAAGTAGAATGGGAGTTTCCAGGGACTGGGAGGAGCGGGGAATGGGGAGTTATTATTTAATGGGTACAGAGTTTCAGTTTTGCAAAATGAAGAGTTCTGAAGATGAGAAGATTGAACAACAATGTGCATGTACTTAATACCACTGAATTGTACACTTTAAAATGGTGAAGAGGGCTAAATTTTGTGTTACGTGTATTTTGCCACAATAAAAAAAAATCTTTCAAAAAACTAATAGAGCTATATTAAAATTATAGTATTCTTTTAAAAAAAGAGTTCTCTCCTCCAAGTGTCAAATATGCCGGGCACCCCAGTGACAAGGGGAATGGGAAGTCTTGGGTTCGGGTAGTAATGAACACTATTAGTCACAGAGGACTTCCTGGAGGAAGTGAGGTGGTTGGAGGTGATGCTAGGCTAAAAGAGCAGAAGGACTCCAGTGGCTAATGATTCCACCTCAGCGCCTATCTGGGCTCTGCCTCTCAGCTCACATCTTCACAGTTTCCAGGGAGACAGTCTCCAGGGAGCTTGGAATGCCCACATTGCTGTCACTTGGCAACCAGGACCTGGCGGCTGCACCTGCCTACCGTGTTCTTTCCACCATCCTGGGCCCTCATCTCTGGCATGGGCTCTGAGCTGCCCAGCCAGTGGGGGCCCAGCTAGGGAGGCATCTTCCATCTGCTTCCCTCCTCAGCCACTCACAGGCCTCACAAGGACAACTGAACTCTTGTTGATGGAGGTAAGTCCACAGAAAGTGCTAGATGGAGTAGGGGCAGGACACAGACAACTTCCAGCCCCAGGGGACTTTCCCATTTGGCCCCATCTATGGAGGACCCTGGGGCCCAGGGCGCATGGAACACTGTCCTGCTCTCAGGGGACTTACAACCTAGTGCAAGAGACAGAGCTCACCTTGTTCTTTCAATATACAGATGCTGGTGCCTACTCCATGCTGGCTCTCAGCCACAGACTTGCAAAGGAGTGACAGTGTAGTGCCCCACTCACTCCTCAGCAGTCACCTCTAAGCACCAAAGGCTACTTTCTCTAAACTCTGCAGTTCTCTGCCTGAGGGCTTTTCATGCCTCCAGAAGCAGCCCTCAACCAGAGAGTGAGTGAAAGAACACCCTCAACTGGGACAGCTCTCAGACATGTGTCTCCCAGAGTTGCCAGACAAACCCGAGCTCCAGGTGCCCAGAAGTAACTGGTTTGATCACATACCAACTCTTGCCTGCCTTCCCTTCCCAGTCACACTCCCCCACTCCCTTGCTGCCATTTCCTGGAATCGGCTCCCAAATAAACCGCTCAAATCCTTGTCTCACGTTGACTGCTGAGGGAACCCAAGCTAACACAGGGAGGATGCTGTATAACAGCACGGTGTATAAATGGTATAATAGGGAGCCAATGTTCTGTGAGATTCTGGCCATAAGTGATTGCATGAAAAGCAATGGCTGAACCAAAGGGGTGGGGATGGGGGAGCTGTCAGCCCAGGTGCAGGCAATGAGGGGTGCATTGTGGGTAAAAAACTTGAAAGTGATACCGAACCTGAAGTGAGTTCACTCACCCGTTGCGCAGCAAGCCAATCTCTGACACTGAGTGTGGTGGAAGAAAGTAGGAATTTTATTTTTGCACAGCGCTGAGCAAGGAGAGAGGGCAGCTAACGCTGAAATCCCAAACTCCCCGAAAAGCTAAGAGGAAGGGTTTTTATTTGGGGTTTTAGGTAGGGGATGGGGAGCATATGGCCTTGCTGGTCAGCAGCTTTCCCACCAGCCTGTATCTCTTTTCCGGGAGGAGAGAATCCGGGTGCTTGTCCTTGGCAGTGTCTGTCTCCATGGAGGATAGTGGACTCTGGAGCCAGGAAGCCGGAGAGTAAGCAGGGAATGAGTGTTTTGGTTTTAACCCCATATATGCTGGGTTTAATGTGGGGAAACTGATATCAGGGTCGGGATTAAAAGCACAACTAAAACTGACCAACAGCCAGTCTTCTTTTTATTATCACCATGAACCAGCCATTTTAATTGTCTTCAATGGTAACATTCTCCTCTGCACTGAGGCTGATAGCTCTTGCTGCTGCATGCCCACCCCTTGGCTCCCCACTAACACCAACTGCACTCCATGGAGGAGAGAATAATTGCTTGTGAGCAGAGGAAATGGGGGAAAGCCTCAGGAGGTGGCAGGAAGTAGTCAGATTCAGAATATATTTTGAGGGTAAAGTTGACTAGTTTTGCTGTTGGATTAGACATGGGTGTGAGAGAAGAGAGGAGTCAAGATTATTGCAGTCAAGAGTGCTGGGGCTGAAGGGAGAGTTGGAGGAGATGATGTCAGAGAAAGGTGAGGGGTGGGGGAAGGCGGGCACAGACCTTATGCAGACTACAGGGAGGACTTGACTCTTCCTTTGAGTGTGATGGGAGCCCGGGGAGGGTTTCGAGCAGAGGAGGGATGTGATATGGCATGCGTTCTAACAGAATCTCCAGTTGCAGAGTATGGAACAGACTTTAGGAGACAGAGATGCAGTAGAGCAGTTCAGAGCCTGGTGCAGACATGCAAGTGAGAGAGGGATAAGGGTGGCTTGTGTGTGTGTGTGGGCGGCGGGGGGGGGGGGGTTGACTGGGATGGGAAAACTAAATTTGAGTAAAAACAATAAGTGGATTTCAAAAAAACTTGTTGAAGAAACAATAGGTGGCAAAAATCATGAAGGAGACAGGCAAATAAATGCTTGAAATTTGGTAGTGGATCAGGAGCTCCAACTCTGTGGACAGCAGCTGTGCCTTCTTGATGGAAGTAGCTTCAGTTCTCTGAGCCAGTTTTGTCACCTGCAAAATGAGGATGAAAATGGAACGTAACTCACAGAGTTGTTGACAGGGTGATGTAAAGATTTTGGCACAGGATCTAACACACAATAAACATTTAATAAATGTTATCCTAGGAGCCATACTGCTGGGTTCCAGTATCATCTCTGCCATTCACTGGCTGACTGTCATTTTGGTCAAATCTACCCCGTCCCTCTGTTTGCCCATCTGAAAAATGGGGCTATCATTAGTACCAACTTCACAGGGTCAGGTCGTGAGAATTAAATAAATGACTACACTATAGCATTTAGAACAACGTGACACGTAGCAAGCACTGCATAAGTCCCAACTATTATGATCAATATGCTTTAGCCATATTTCATAACCAGCATAAGCCCATTCCAGTCTGCAAACGGCAAGTCTGTGGCTCAGAACAAGGTGGCCTCGTCTCGAAGACGCAACAACCTGCGCGCAGCAGTCCTCCTATCTCCTGGGGAAAATGTGCGATTCCGGCTTTGAACGGCCGCGTCCCTCCACTCCCTTGCGCTGCCTGTCGGAACCTTTAAGCGCGGTGCTCGGGTTTCCGGCCGGGCGCGCTCCTCAGCTGCGCCACCGCTTGGAATTACTTCCGGCGACCGCGCCCCCACCCCTGGGCGTCTCCATTTTGGCGGCTGGTGGAGGCGCGGCCAGGACGAGTTGGGTAGCTGAGCGGAGGCTTCAGTACGCTGAAGGCCGATCGGCTCACTGCCGTCTCTCCCTTCCTTCCTCCGCCCGCAGAGGCCGGGGGCGCGCATGGCGGGCTTGGAGGTGCTGTTCGCGTCGGCGGCGCCGGCCATCACCTGCGCGCAGGACGCGCTCGTCTGCTTCCTGCACTGGGAGGTGGTGACGCACGGCTACTACGGCTTGGGAGCCGGCGACCAGGTACGCCTCGGAGCCGGGCCTGGGCGGGGGGCGAGGTGTCAGCTGCGCAAACCCAGGCCCGTTCCAGGCGCCTGGCCTTCCTTCCACGTCCAGGCCCCGGGGCTTCTGACCCCGTTGGGTCTGTGGGTCTGGGGGGTGCCCTACTGCCCCAGCCCAGCGCCCCCGCAGCTCGGCGGACGCAACACGATGGGAAAGCCCAAGGACCGAAACTCGCCCCAACACAGCCTGGGGGCCGCCCCGGCCAGCATCGTGCGGACCGGGCACTCCTCACCTAGCTGAAAGTCCACACGGCGGGGGTGGGCTGGGCTCCGTACTGCCCTCGAGCCTCCCCCGGCTGTCAGGATCCAAGCACGGGGGTGAACTTTGACTCTAGCGCCAGCCCAGGTCCTTTCTGCGCTCCTCAGCCTGAGCCCGGAGAGCTCACGCACCCTTTACCGAATGCGTGCACCCGTGCAGACCACTCGCCGCTGTCATCCCCGCCTCGGGCTCTGGGAAACCGCCGCCTCCCAGACGTACACATACACCCTGGGTGTGAGGGCCGGGTAAGGGTTCCTCCCCAGCAGCTGTCCCTACAGGGCTAGCCCCTCGTGCTCTCCCATCCTCACGCTCTGCCTCTTACAGCTGGAGGTCTTGTTGTCATCCCCACAGAGCCCCAGGACTGCCGAGCCCGGCCCACCTCACTGATTCTTTGCTGTAGCATTCTCCCATCTTCCCTACCCCTACCCTGTGACTATCACCCTACATGTGAGCTTCCTGGGAGAACTGGGCTTGGCCCCTTACTGCCCCTTCATTTGCCTTCTCCTCCATCGGAGAAAATATCCTCCCAGCCGCGCTCACCGCATACACACACTCGGCACTCCAGGCTGCCGCTCACGGTGACTCTCAGAACCTAGACCAGCTCTGGGAAACAGGGCACCTCACCCCTCGCATCTTACAGTGAGTTTTAACCTTCCTCTCATTTCGAATTGCTTCAGTTCTCGAATGCCATGATCCTTTTTCAGTTTCTCAGATATGTATCCAGAGTCTTAACTTTTCCTGTCTTGACAGAGAGCTTTAGGATCCCTCCTCAAACATCCTGAGCCCTTAGAACTAGGTAATCCTCCCACCCCCGGCTGCCCCACTCCTCTGTCCCTGAGAACTACTGATCAAGACCACTACACCTCTCACGCTTTGCCCCCACCAGCAGGAGTCAAGACAGGAACTGTCACGGGTCTCTGGTTCATTTATTTTCTAGACCTCAAGTATCTCCCTGGGACCGCAGATACACACTTAGCATCCCCTCCAGGCTCACCATACTTTATCCCTCCTGTGGACTCTAGGACTGGAGATAAGGCTGGGAAAGAAGGGCCAGCCTTTCGCACACACCTGGAAGCAGGAACTGTTTCTTCCCCACAGATGCTTCTGTTACTGGCCCCCCTCTTCAGCCCACACTTGGTTCCACTTCCCTTGCCTTTCAGGACTTCAGACCTTCGCACCAGGTGGACTGAGCTCCACTCACAAGTGTCCAGCTTCCCCTTTCAGAGCAGAGTCTCTGCAGTGGAGGCCTTGCGTCTCCTCACTTGCCCACTGCAGCTTTCCAGTCTTTAACAGCTCTTTGACTTGCCCCAGTCATTTCATTTCAACTCTTCCTTGGAATTTCTCCCAGGAAGCTGAGGTGTCGGATGGTGTTTGGTGGGGGTGGGGGGATGGGGTTGGAGAGGCGAGTAAGACCTGGTCCTGACCTTGGGGCTCCCCCATCGGCCCTCAGCTCCCCCGCCCCTTGCCCTGTCCTTCAGCTCTGTCCTGTTTCCTGTCCCTCTTCATGTACCTCAACTTATTTACTCCCAGCTAGCCAGTTCTGCTCTGACATCCTGTCAGAACCTTTCCCCTAGAACAGGAGCTTGTTAGAGGGGGCCTGTGTGACTCCCTTCTCTTCTTCCCATTCCGTTAATACGTGTCAACACTGCAGATGTGCTCCCACTGCTTCCCTCACACATCCTTTCGGCAGCTCCGTCTGAGTCAGTTTGACAGCTTAGGGACATCAGTTCATATAGGTCCTTGCCTCCTTCCAGCTGGCATCATCCCCTTGCCATATACTCCTGACCCCAAAATTTTCAGGTGAAATGTGCAGAAAGAATATGATCTCATTTTAATACTGGTTTAAACAAATAAAGAAAAGATCCGTGGCTGATTTCCAAAGGTCCGTCTAACTCCACTCTGTTCGTGGTGCCATGTGTTGAGTTGATGCAGGCCAGAAAAAGAAGCTGGCTCCAGGGGAGGCCGAGGAGAGTGGGATGAGGGTTTTGAAAGGCGTTGCGCCCTGTCCGTCTGTCCACCCCAGTGCTAAATCATGGTGCCTCTGAGGGGATGGGGTTGGTATTGTACCCCGGAGTGTAGTTTTCCTTCTCTCTGTCCTTTCTCTTAAGTGCGGTGGGAGCTCAGGTTGCACTTGTCCTCCTCTCACTTCTGCTGGGTCTCCTTTCATTCAGAGTAGAAGCTGTTTGGCGAGGCATCTTTCCTGTTAGTTTATTTAAGAGAGGGTTTAATTTCCTAGTCTGAAACCAATAGTGTCGCCCAGATCAGAGGGTGTTTATGTTGCCCCTCCAGCCACCTCCTGCTCCCCACCCTTTTGGGGTGATAAGAGAGAGAGGAAGGTCCCGAAAGTGTGTACTTGATCATATAATATATTGACAGTTAAACGGAAAGCTAAGTTGTCTGCTTTTCTCTTTGGTGTTGTCTCCTCTGGTACAAGGGAGTTGTGTACATAAACGTTGATCAGGAGAGCAGTGCAGCCATCGGCTTCTATAAAAACCCAGTATTTGAATTTGGATTTCTTTTTTGAAGTCAGCACCACTCCACATAAGAGCTTTACAGCTGTGTCAAGTGATTTAGGTGGCAAGGGGATACAGATGACCATAGACTTAAGTTAGAGAATTTTGTTTTGTGTTCTAGGAATCTTCAGGATTATGCTGAAAGAGAGAAAATGTCCCAGATGATCCTCTTGAGTTTCTTTGAATGTCTCTCTAGCTGAGAGACGCTGGAGTGGACTCTCGGCCACTAGAGAATGTTTCCAGCCCCAAGATTTTGCCTAAGAGGACAACTGTCTTTACTTTCTTGGGACCAGTCTGGTGGATGTGGCTGGGAAAAATCTCCAGCCATAGCCAAAGCCTCTAGAAGCTTTGAATGTCAAACCCAGCTCTTCACCTGACTTACTGTGACCGTGGGCGATTCTCAGCCCCCCGCAGCCCCTCTCAGCCCCTTGATTGTGCATCCGAGGGAGTTAAACTTCACAGCCATGCGCTTTGGCTACTTTCCAGCTGTGGCTTTCTGGGTGGCCTGATGTTGGATGTCAGGGCCTAGAGGCAGTCAAGTGTTGTGTTTGGCCTGATATCACCCGGGCCAGTCCCTCTCAGTTCCACCTGTTTTCCCCATATCAGGGCAGCCCTTGGGCAGGGGAACCTCGGTTCCACCACAGTGAGCGGCGCCAGCCTCCCCTCACCCCAGGATTCTCTCATACTCTGTAAGCCAGAGGTTATGTGATAGTGAGCGGACCAAATTATCTATATTCCAGGAAAGAATTCTAGTGGATTGAATACTATACATGAAGGATATAAGTATAAATTCAGAGGCCCTTGCCAGAACAACGACAAGGCATGTTATCCAATTTTGGCTTCCGAAGTAAACCCTAAATCCACAACACTAAACCCATTACAGGAAATTTACCCAATTAAGGGTGATGGGATAGTTTCTTTCTCACTCAGCAGAGTGGTTTGATAAGTTTCACTTTTGTTTTTTGCCACTCTCATTTCTCTGCTTCAGGCCTGTGAGTTTCCTTGTCATCCAGTCGGTTTTAAGCCATGTGGTTGCACATCTTGAAATGTATTTGAGACTGCTTCCCGCATTGGATTCCTGAGCACCAGGGGCGACCAAAGAGGAGAGGCCCGTGGTTCTCCCCACTCCTGGCCTCCCGTTCTGCTTGGTGTGAGGAGGCTCTGTGGTGCTGGGCCTTTGTCTTGGCCGTTGTCCTTCACCTGTGGTCCTACTCCCTCCCCTGTGTTCTCGTGAATACCGATCCTCCCAGTCCGCTTGCTCTGTGTTTAGCTATATAAATCTGCATCCATGAAAAAAAATACAGGTTTTTTGTGTTTTAAGAATTTTTTACATAAATAGTATCCAGCTATAAATCTCATTTTTTCTTAACTTTCAAGTCATATTTTTTATATTTATCAGTAATACTACAATTAGATCTAGTTTATTCCTTCGAACTGCTATACAGTATTCCTCTGTGATTATATTTTGCATTTTACCTCCACTTTGGTGCCCCCAACAAGGTTGTGATGAAGATTCCTTGTCACGTCCCCTGTGTCTCTGTGCACAGGGTTTCTTCCAGGAGTGGAGGTTTTGGGTCCTGGGGTATCAGATCACCTAATTATACTAAGTACTGCCAGATTGCTCTCCAAAGAAGTTGTATGAGTGCAAATGGCAGCCAGCAGTGCCTGGAGGTTCCCATTCTCCGCATACTCACACAAACATCTGGCAAAAAAATAGAAAAACAGATAAAACTGGTCCAATAGGTGTGACCTATTATCTCGTTATTTCAGCCTGGGCTTCTTTGAGTGCTAGTAAAGTTGAACAGCCCTTTATACTCTGTTAGCTGCTGTTATCTTTTGCTTGTTTATATCCCCTGCCAGTTTTTTGAGTGGGTTCCCAATTTTGTTATTTATTTACCAAGCATTCCCTTTATTTGCTAGTTATTAACTCTTTTCACTTGCAACCATGGCAAATATCTCGTCCTAGCCTGTGATGCCTGTTAACTTTGTGGTGTCTTGTTGAGCAGAAGCTTTAAATTATGAACAGTCTCAAAGACAGCACTGTGTTTCTTTTGTGGATCTTATTTAAGACATCTTTCTCCACCTGGAAATAACTATATTAGTTTTTACTGTAGAAATAGTTTGAGAACTATTTCTCAAACTTCAGTGTGTAAAGAAAAATCCTAAGATCATTTAAAAAGAAAAGAAAGGAAGATAACACAACTCATAGTGATGCATTTTACTAGGTTGGCAAAAATTTAAAAATTGGGCCGTGGCAATGTTGCTGACCACACGGAACAAGAACTCTGATGCATTGCTCATGGGAGTGTAAATCAGTACCTCTTTGGAAAACAATTTGACTTTATCGTATAAATTAAAAGATTTTCCCCTAGACATAGTCTATAGAAATTTATCCACATGTGTACTAGGAGATGGGTACAAGTAAAAGCATTGTTTAGAATGGGAAAACAAATAAACTGGAAACACTCCACATATCCATCAAGTGAATGTGCAGCTTGCAGCATATTCGTACAATGGTACGCTTTGTGGCTGTGAACTGTAAAGCAATGCAGTGCTGTGTAGTGAATCAACTACAGTTAAATGCAGTCACATGGATAAATTTCAAAAAACTGTCAACTGAAAAAGGCAAGTGATAAAAGTGATGCCATTTATAAAAAATTGAAAAACATTTGAAACAATATATTTTTAGGGTTGTGTATAACTGTAAGGAAAAGTAAAGAAATTTTAGAAAATACAGAGTAGTAATTACCCCTGAGGGGGAAGAAGGGATATTCATTGGCAGTACGCTACCTAAGGCTTTAGCAGTATTGGCAATGTTCTCTTTCTTCAGGTGGTGGTACATACATCGGTGTCTATTTTATCATTCTTTTGTATCTTGTACATATGCTACATTTTGTGTGTGTGTGAAAATTGTTCATAATTTTTGTTAAACCACTGCGGTGGTCTGGAGAGGGATATATTAGAATCTGTATTTTCAGTCAACACTTTGGCGATCCTATTGCAGATGGCCCAAGTGCCAACTTTGAAAAACACTGCCTTAATATTTCGCAGTATCCCTTGAGATGATTGGCCCTATTCTTGGCAGGGGGATGGAGAGGGGATTATTATTGAAGCAAGGCTGCAGATTCTTGGCAGGTTCCAGGGCTGTGCCGTAAAGGCAGTCAGACATGAGGCAGGGAGCACTGGAGCAGGAGTCCAGAGACCTGAATCCAAGGCCTCTAACTTGCTGCATGCCCTTGCTCATTTTATTTCTCTCGGCCTCCCTGTCCTCATCTGTCAAGTGGGGGAGTGGGATTAGATTATTGGTAAGGTCTTTTATAGCTCTGTGTTCTGAGGTCATAGTCTTCCTCCTCTCAACCCTGGTGTCTTCTCAGCCGGGTCCCAATGATAAGAAATCAGAACTACTGCCAGCCGAATGGAACAGCAATAAAGACCTGTACGTCCTCCGGTATGAGTCTAAGGATGGGTCCAGAAAGCTCCTCGTGAAGGCCGTCACTGTGGAGAACAGCATGATCATCAATGTGCTGGTGAGTTTCTGGGACCCATAGGGGTTCACTGATGGGAGTGGACATTGGGATCGCTTTTTTGAAACCCATTTAACAGTATGGATCAGGAGCCCTAAATGTTTATGAACCTTTACCCAGTGATCCTACTTCTGGAACTTTATCCTGAGGCAAGAACCCTAAATATAGAAAAGCTTTGTGCTCAGAGATGCGCAGCTCCCTGGTATTGTTAAAGGGGGACTTTCCATTACGGAGGAATGGTTAAGTAGATCAAGGTAAATGCGTTTAGTGACAACATGGCAGAAAAAAGCTTATTGTCGTTCCAGGGGGCTACTTTGGGTAAGCCTGGCTCTCTGCTGCCTTGGAGCCTTTACACTTCTTGTTTCCTGTGCTGGGAAGCGCTTACCCCCAACTGTGGACCTCCTCGCATACATACACACCCTCCACTCTTTAGCCTGGCTAGCTCCCTCTCATTGTCACTTCCTCTGGAAGTTTAGTCCTGACTACCTACTCGCGCCTGCGAGAAAAATCTAAATTATGCCTTTCTACTTCATCATTTTATTTTCCTGCCTGGAACTACCCAACTTGTAATTATGTACTTATTTATGTTTTCATTTAATGTTTTCATTCTGCCACTGGACTGTAAGCACCACGGGAGCAGTGACCTCCTTTTTGTTAAGTTTTATGCTGGTTGTCTGTGTGTGTGCAGATGAAAGCTTTTTTCACTCAGTATGTTTTGGAGGTCTTTGTGTGGGAATGTATATAGATATACCTTATTCATTTTAACTACTCTATAGTATTCCATAATACGATAATTTATTTATCCCTTTTCCTTTTGATGGACATTTAGATCTTGTATCAAACGGGGTTCTTATAAACAACAAAGTCCCCTCAGTTTAGTTTAAACAGATTGGGTTTATTAAAAGAACTGGGATGGCTCACTGAATTGTTGGAAGGGCTGGAAAAACAGGTTCAAGGCTGGGCTTCCAGGATAGTGCCCCAAACCAAGCCATGGAAACCACTGCTGCTGCCACCAACCCCAGGACATTAGGTCCTGGCCAATACTGCCAGCCCTAGTGCCCCCTTTCATGAGCCACTTATGTTGTGACCCCTGCTGCCTCCCTTATTAGCAAGATGTGTCTCCCCCTTGCTGGGCCTGCTTTTCCATGTTGCCCCGCTCCAAATTGAAGTTGTGCATCCATTTGGCACCTCAGTTACATGCCTGTGCCCAAGTTGCAAAGAGCCTGGGGGTAGGTTTTCTGGGCTCTGCCTCAGAAAGTCAGTATTCCCAAATCAGAGAAGTCCCCATGCATTGGAATGGCATTCCCTACATTACAGACAGTCCTTATATATGTCTCCTTGTGCATATATGTATTCCTTTAGGTTGAATATTTAATTTTCTCCCCCTACCCACCCATGCATTAACTAGGAATATCCCTAGTCTCTCATGTTCTGTTTTCATTTTTCTAGGAATATGGCTCACAGCAAGTGTCAGACTTGACCCTGAATTTGGATGATTATATTGATTCAGAACACCTGGTTGACTTCCACAGGTACTTCTAAGTGATGGCTTTCCTCTGGGAAAAAGAAGAGAGAACTAGTGGCCAGATATGAGGAATGGGGTAGAGGTGACCAGAGAATGGAGGAAGGCTAATGGAGGGATCTTTCACCCCTGGGTACAGTCACTTCTCAGTTTTCTTTGCTGTTTGTAATTTATTTGAGGAGAAGACTCACATGGGAAATGCCATGTGAAATAAAATGATGCAATCAAGAGTCCACAAGGGCGGCAGTGGCTACAGAATAGAGTTGGGGCCAGGTGAATGGGGTCAGGCGGGGTAGGCTCCTGGGAAAAAGTGTGCCTGATCAGGTTTCCACTCCACCCCCAACTTTTCTTTTTCCAATGGACTTTCTTTTTAGATCAGTTTTAGGTTCACAGCAAAATTGAGGAGCACGTGCAGAAAGTTCCCGTGTCCGTCCTGCCCCACCTGACGCACACTCTCCTTCTCTCTCAGCGTGCTGCCCCAGAGTGGGGCCTATTTTAGGATGGATGAACCTACACTGACACACGTTGTCACCCGAAGTCCATAGTTTACATCAGAGTTCACTCTTGGTGGTGTCGGAGTATGTTTAGTTTTGTAAGAAACTGCCAACCTGTCTTCCAAAGTGGCCGTACGGTTTTGCCTCCCCACCAGCAGTGAATGAGAGTTCCTGTCGCTCAGCATTGTCAGCATTTAGTGGTGCTAGTGTTTCAGATTTTGGCTCTTCTAATAGGTATGCACTGGTATCTTGTCGTTTTAATTTGCAGTTCCCTGATGATATCTGTTACTGAGTGTCTTATGCTTATTTACCATCTGTATATTTCCTTTTGTGGGGTGTATGTACAGGTCTTTGCTCTATTTTTAATTGAGTTGTTTTCTTATTGTTAAGTTTTAGGAGTTCTTTGTATATTTTGGCTAACAGACCTTTATCATATATGTGTTTTGCAAATATTTTCTCCTAGTCTGGCTTGTCTTCTCATTCTCTTGACTTTATTTTTTCTTTTTGAACCATCTGAGAACTATTTCCACACTTTCTGAACCTTAACCCCTAGATATTTCAGCATGTGTCTCCCTGTTCCTACAAGGGTATCCTCCTGTATAAGCTTAATACAATTATCACACTCAGGAAATGTAGCACTGATACATTAATATCATTTATACACGGTCCAAGCTCAGATTTCTCAGTCATCCCAGGAATATCCTTTTTAGCTAGTCTTGGTTTTTGGTTTGAGGTTTTTTTTCTTATCCAACCAAAGATCACACGTTGCATTTATTTTCATGTCTCTTTACCTTTAATCTGGAATGGTTTCCTAGACTGTTTTTCATGGCACTGGTATTTTTGAAGACTTGAGGTCAGTTACTGTGTGGGATGTTCAGATTGTTTCCTCATCATTTGATTCAGGCTGAACATTTTCGACAAGAGCACTGCATGGGCGAGGCTGTGTTCTCGTCAGTGTTGCACATCAGGCATGTGACGTCTGTCTCCTCGTTGGTTTCGTTCAGTTTGATCACTTGGTTATGACGGTATCTGCCAGTTCCTCTATAGTAAGGGCGTGTGTTTCCCTTTGTGTTTAGTAAGTGATCTGTGGGATTATACTAGCAGACTGGATATTCTGCTTCCTAAAGGGCTTTCACCCCGTGGTTTTAGCATCTATTGATTCTTGCCTGAATCAATTATTACTGTGATGATTACAAAACAGTAATTTTCTATGTTCATCATTCTTTCTACACTCACTAATTAGTATTTTTTAAATAAAAAAGTTTCCTTTTTAATTTTAATAAAATGGATTCCATTTTATTCAGTTTTAGTCCATTTCTGTTATTCTTTGCACAAGTTGTTCAGAGTTGACCCATGGGAACCCCTTCAAGCTGCCTCCTTTGTCCTTTTGACACGTCCTCATCATTCTTTGAGTGTTTTCATACTTTCTGGTACAATAAGATGTTCTAGCCTCGCCTTGTACTTTACTTGCTCTTGCCTTGAAATCAGCCATTTATCTAAGGGACTGTGATTTCTGTTGGTGGGGAATAGTATTTAAAAACCAAAATCTGGGCCCTGAGTGTGCTTATTAATACTAAGGATGTTATTGCTTCCAGGCCTTTTCAGAGAGTAGAGCTAGGAAACTTTTTCCTTAAAGTTTTTTTTCTTAAAGTTTAAACTGATACTTTTATTTTTAATCTAACACCATAGGATTCTTGTTCTCTTATTCCATACTTGTATCTCTCTTCTGTGGTGAGAACCCTGATGCCCAGCGGCATCAATATATGTACTCATTTGTTTGATTTTAAAATAACACACACATAGTTTCTAAACTGCTGCATCAGTACCTACCAGTAACAAATCTAAGTAAAGTTCCAAATACGATTTATTTCCAGTTCTTTTTGTCCTTTGACCTTATCCCACTGAGGACATATATAGTCAGAGTATTGTGTTCAAAAGGTACTTAAATTAATGCTTGTTTTTCCATCAATGTAATGAAATTCTCTCTTTGATATACAGTTAGGCCCATTTATTTCCACTTTAGGGACTTTTCCCCCATCCTCATTGACCTTCTCAGGTTTTGGATGAAGCTTGACATTACTATAAATTCAGTCATCAGAACTGCCTAGAAAACCCTGTTGCATTTAATTGCATTTAATCAGCAATAACCATTTTGAACAAGCTCAATTCCTCTCAAACTTTCAAACCACCTGCCTCCATCATTCTGGCCACCCATCTTTGTCTCTTTCCCTTTTCCATGCAACCTTTGTGTGAAGCGGTCCCAACTTCCACTTCTGCTCGTTACCCTCCAGTCAGTTTCCCACACAGCAGTTGGACCAGCCTTTTTAAAACAGGTCAGATTGTGGGTAAAACCCTTGCTTGAAATCCTTCGGTGATCCTACCTCACACACACTAGGGTGGCTACTATGAAAAGAAAACAAATGTTGGCAAGGATGTGGAGAAGTTGGAACCTTTGTACACTGTTAGTGGAAATGTCAAATGGAGCGGCCACTATGGAAAACAGTATGATGGTTCCTCAAAAAATTAAATTACCATATGATCCAGCAGTTCAGCTTCTGGGTATAGACCCAGTAGAATTGAAAACAGGGTCTCAGCAATATCTGTACACCTGTGTTCGTGGACGCATTATTCACAGTAGCCAAAAGGTGGAAGCAACGTAGATGTCCATGAATACCTAGGACAGATGACTGGATAAATAAAATGTGGTATATACAGTCTGCCTGTGTCTGAGCGTTTCTCTTCCACAGATTCAACCAGCCTCAGAGGGCTGATAAGAGACTTGAGCATCCGAGGATTTTGATATCCTTGGGGGGTCACGGAACCAGTCCCCTGCCAGTACCGAGGGACAGCTGTACTTACAATGGAGTGTTATTCAGCTTTAAAAAGGAAGGAAATGCTGACACATGCTTCAGCAGGGATAAACCTCGAGGACATTATGCTAAGCAAAATAAACTGGTTACAAGCAGGCAAATACTGCATGATTCCACTTAAATGAGGTTCCTAGACTAGTCAGATTTATAGAGACAAGGTAAAATAGTGGTTGCCAGGGGCTAGGAGAGGGGAGAATAGGGGATTGCTGTTTAATGGGTACGGAGTTTCAGTTTTGCAAGATGGAAAGAGTTCTGAAGATGGTGGTGATTGTGCCACAGTGTGGATGTACTTGATACTACTGAACTGTACGCTTAAAACTGTTGGTAAATTTTATGTATATTTTACAATTAAAAGTTTTTCAACTCTAAGAAACAAAACAAAACCCTTAGTGAATGTTCATTGCTCTTAAGATAAAGAACAAAATCTTTGATGAGGCCTGAAGTCTAGCACCCAGCCCCTCCAACGTCATCCTCTACCACTTCCCCCTAGTTCCTGTGCCTCAGCCACGGTGCCCTGCTGCCCCCGACATCAGGCCCTGTCCTTCCCTCTTCAGAGCCGGCCCTCTGCCTGGAGTGCTCTCCCCGACCTCACACAGCCAACTCCTTCTTTCTTCAATTCCCATTCAAATGTCCGTTCCTCAGAGAAGCCGCCCCTGGCAGCCTGTGTTGGATGTTTCGAAACCACCTTTTAAGACGTTGATAAGTAGGTATCTTATGATTGACTTCTTGGAGTTGGTCTCCCCCAGTAGCCTGCGATCTCCCTGGGGCAGGGCCTGGGGCTGTTTTCTGTATAGTGGACAGGGGAATGAAGGAGTGAAGTGAGAGGCCAGCCCTGGCCTTGGCAGAGCTGTGCACACCATTCCCCCACACCCCTTAAAGGGCTTGAGGGAAGGACACGGGGAGTGTGGCTTCTGCTTCTTCTGGAATGCCAGTGGGAGAGAAATTGACAAAACCTGTGGAAGAACCCAGGCGCTGAACTAAGCTTTCATGCTCCTTAGAGCAGTAGTCCCCCTCGGCAATACTGAGAGAAAATGGTGGTGTCTCCATTTATTTTTTTAAAAAATACATTTGCTGTTGGGATTTTGTGGGGGGAGGTGTTTTGTTTTTCGATTACTGTGAAATGAGGAAACTGAGAACAAAATGAGATGTCAGCAGAGAGTGCTTAGTGCTGGGCCCAGCTCTTCGTACAGACGCACAGGGAAAAAATGTGATACCAGGAATCATCTCCATGGAAACTGAGGCCCTGAGAGCTGGGGTGTGTCTGCCTCCGGATCGGAAGCCCCTCCCTCTCCTCGGCCTTGCTGCCAGCAGCCTGAGCTGCCTGCTTCGAGTCCCCTTCCCCTGTTAGGTCGTCACGGCGTGTCTTGCCTGTCCTAGGTGGGGATTTGTGCCCCTTGGTGAGCCACCTGGTCTGCTAAAGAGCGTAACCCTGCTCCGCCCCGCTCCTTCTGCGTTAGACGGGGCGGCAGGCTGTCTTTTGCTGCTACCAAAGTGGCAGTTCTACTCAGACTTAGAAATTCTGCAAGAACTTCTCCTTCGGGACTTGGCAGTTTTGAATGGGACCTGAGTTCTGCAGGTGAACATCTTCCATGGGGAGATCAGAGGCCTTCGACTGTATCACACAGCGCATCTGACTGGAGGAAAGAGGAGTTAGATTTATCCCCTCCACCCAGCTTGGACGGGGAAGCAGCAAGCTCCCTGAAGGTCTGTGTTCTAAGTAGGAACCTGATCTTTGTAGGGATGTCTGGACCGCAGGCCCCCAGATCTTCTAAGCCATTGCAGATGTTACACTTTTTAACCCTGGAACTCTTTCTTTAAGCATAGTGTTTTAGGATTGGCATATTAAGCCAGTTCAAGTAGACTTGCTATGGTGGAAAGGACGGGGGCGGGAAGTGGAGGTCCCCGTGCTTCACATACTTGGCTTTCTCTGTTGCCCTCCCTGAGTCCCCTTGTAGGGAGAGAAAACCCATTAATTCAAGTCTAATATTCTCAGTTTATCTTATGGTTATATAATAAATGTATTTTTTAATTAAACTTTTGATTTTGAGGTATTTGTAGTCTTAAATACAGTTGTAAGAAATAATACAGAGAGACTTTGTATTGATAAAAATAGCATCATACAGATAATATCATACTAGATATTACAGCCAGGATATTGACGTTGAGACAATGATACAAAGCATTTCCGTCACCACAAGGATCCCTCCTGATGCCCTTTTCTAGCCACACCCACTCCCACTCCCTACCACTGACCCCACTGGCAGCCACCATTTATTCTCCATTTCTAAAATGTTGTCATTTCAAAAATATTACATAGATGGAATCATACAGTATGGAAGCTGTTAGGTTTGGCCTTTCTCATTCAGTGTAATATCATTGTGGCCCCTCTGAGTAGTTGCATGCCTCAGTAGTTTGTTCCTTTGTATTGCTGAGCAGTATTTCATGGTGTGTATGTACCACAGTTTGTTGAACCATTCACTTGTTGAAGGACATGTGAGTTGTTTTCAGTTTTTTGCTGTTTACAAGTAAAGGTGCTGTGAACATTCATGTACAGACTTTTGTATGGACATAATTTTCATTTTTCTGTAATAAATGCCCAAGAGTGATTACAATCCAATGGTAATTGCACATTTAGTTTTTTAAAAAACTGCCAAATGATTTTCCAGAGTGTCTGTACCGTTTTACATATCTACCACCAGTGTATGAGTGATAAAGTTTCTCTGCATCTTCACCAGCATTTGGTGTTGTCACTCTTTTTCATTTTAGTTATTCTGATAGATGTGTAGTAATATCTCGTTGTGGTTTTAATTTGCGTTTCTCTAATGGTTAATGATGTTGAGCATCTTTTCATCTGTGTACTTGCCATCTTTGGCAAAATGTCTGTTCATGTCTTTTGCCCATTTTCTAATTAAGATTGTTCGGTTTTTTAATTGTTGTATTTTTGAGAGTTCCTTATGTATTTCAGATGCAAGTCCTTCGTTAGATGTTGGTTTATAAACGTTTTCTTCCAGCCTTTAGGTTTTAAAAAATTTTCCTGTCTGGGTCTCTTGCAAAGCAAAAGTTTTTAATTTTGATAATACCTATTTTGCTTTTATGGATCAAGCATTTGGTGTCAAGTGTAAGAACTCTTCGCCTGGCTTTAGGGCCCAAAGATTTTCTCCTATGTTGTTTCCTAAACATTTTACAGTTTTATGTTTTCCCATTTAAGTCTGTGGTCTGTTGTAAGTTAACTTTGTGTAAAATGTGAGGTTTAGACGGAAGTTAATTCTCTTGCCTGTGGATGTCCAGTTGCTCCAACACCATTTGTTCTTCCTTCATTGAATTGCTTTTGCAACTTTGTCAAAAATAAGTTGTCTCTTCTTGTGTGGGTCTGTTTCTGGGTTCTCTGCTTTTCTCCACTGATCTTTGTGTGTCTCTCTCTGCCAGTATCACACTGTATTGATTATTGTTGCTATATAGTAGACCATAATGTTGAGTAAAATGATTCCCCCCACTTACTTCTTCTTTGTTAAGATAGTTTTAGCTATTCTAGGGTCTGTGCCTTTGTGTATAAACTTTAGAATAAGCTGGTCTATGTCTATAAAAATCCTTGCTAGGATTTTAATAGGAGTTGCATTAAACCTATAGATCATTAAACCTGTAGTGGGGAAAATTGCTGTTTTTACTACGAACACGGTATGTCTCTCCTTTTATTTAGGTCTTACTTTGATTTCTTTCATCATCATTTTGTAATTTTCAGTATATATACTGAACATGTTTTTGTTATTTCTTTTGCAGGGGTTGATTATAAATGGTGGTGTTCTTAGTTTTCATTTTCAGATGTTCATTGTTAGTATATAGAAAGGCAATTAATGTGTGTTAATATGTGTTGGTCTTGTATCCTGTCACCTTGCTGAACTCACAGTGTTGGAAGGTTTTTTGGGATTCCTTGGGAATTTTAAGGTAGACTATTATTTCGTCTACACATGGGGGCAGTTTTATTCTTGCTTTCTAATTTGTATCCTTTTTCCTTTTTCTTGCCTTATTGCAATGGCTGGAACTTCCAGTATTGTTAATATTGTTAATGTGTGTTAATTAAGAGTGTTGAGAGAGAAAATCCTTGCCTTATTCCCAGTCTTAGTGGCAAAGTATTCAATCTTTCACTATTAAGTGTATTGTTAGCTGTAGGTTTTTTGTAGATGCTCTTTATCAAGTTGAAGAAGAGCCCCTGTCTTCCTAGCTTGTTGAGTTTTTATCATGAGTGGATTTATCATGTTGGATTTTATCAAATGCTTTTTCTGCCTCAATTGTTAGGATCGTATGATTTTTCTTAGCTTATTGATATGGTAGGGATTTGTGAATATTGAACCAGCTTTGCATACCTACAATAAATCCTATGGTATCATTCTTTCTATATATTTTTTAATTCAATTTGCTCATTTTTTTGTTCATAGGAAATAGCTGGTCTGTAGTTCTCTCTTTTTTTGTACTGTCTGGTTTTGATATCAGGTAATACTGGCCTCATAAAATGAGTTGGGAAATATTCCCTTCTCCTTTGTTTTCTGAAAGTGACCACAAGTTGGTGTTAATTCTTCTTTAAATGTTTGATAGAATTTTCTCCTGAAATCATCTGGACCTAGAGATTTCTTTTTTTGAGTGCTTAAGTATGAATCTAGTTACATTAATAGAACTATCCAGATTACGTGTTTCATTTTGGCTGAGTTGTTACAGTTTGTGGTGTTTGAAGAATTGGCCTAAGTTGTTGAATTAAATTGTTTTCAGTATTCTCTTATTATCCTTTCAATGGCAGCAAGAGTGTTGTAATATCTGCTCTTTCATTCTTGATACTCGTGATTTGTGTCTTCTCTTTATGTTTGCCAATCTTGCTAGAAGTTTATCAGTTTTATTCATCTTTTGGAAGAACCACTTTTTTATTTTATTAATTTTCTCTATCGTTTTCCTGTTTTCCCTTTTATTGATTTCTATTCTTTATTATTTCCTTACTTCTGCTTCCTTTGGGTTGAATTTGCTCTTCTTTTTCTAGGTTCTTGAGGTCAGAATTGTGATTATTGATTTCTTTCCTCTTTTCCCATGTAAGTGTTTAGTACTGTAAAGTTTCCTCTCAGCACTGGTTTAGCTATATCCCATATATTGTAATATGTTGTATTTTTATTTTTATTTAGTGCTTTGTACTTTTTTTAAAAGACTTCCTCTTATCCATGGATTATCTAAAATTGTGTTGCTTAATCAGAGACCTCCTCTCTGTTTTGATGTTTAGTATGATTCTATGTGGTCAGAGAACATACTCTCTATGATTTCAGTTCTTTTTAATTTGTGAGGTTTGCTTTTTGACTCAGGATGTGGCTCTTTTTAAAACACCAGATTTTTAGGAACTCTAGAATCCTGCCCACTCTGACCTCAGTCTGCCTCAGCACCTCAGCTAGTGCTCACATTGCTTATTTCTCTCAGGTAGAGAAAAGAAGCCCAGAGCAGCCTTCTGAGGGCCCCCGAGTTAGTGACAAAACTGGGCCTGAGCCCCCAGAACCCTGCCTATCTGAACCAGGAACCTGATTCATCCTCCCCACAGAGCCTTGGCCTTCCATGACCCTTCCCATGACATGTGATGAACACACAATGAGGCTAAGGGTGGGGTGGGTGTGGGTGGGGCTGATACAGAGGAGTGGCCAGTGCAGGCCCTGTGCCCCTATACCCTCACTTCTTTCTAATGGGGTGGTGAATGAGGAGGGGCAACTCAGATGCCTAAGAAGCTTAGGCCCAAATCTCGGAGACAACCCCGGGCTGTTGCCCCCCTCACGCAGGTCCGCCGGGCGGCCCATTCCCACCCTTGCAAACCTCCCAAGCGCAACGGCAAGAGCGGTCAGAGTCGCCGCCGCCAAAATACCGTAAACACAGTTGCCAGCCAGCTGCAAGCAGTTGACGCCTCGTCTGCTTCCTGCAGGACCTACAAGAACAGTGAGGATCTTCGGTCTCGAATTGTGTCTGGAATCATCACACCTATCCATGAACACTGGGAAAAGGCTAGTGTAAGCAGTGCCCACCGGGAGTTTCCCCCTGCCACTGCCAGAGAGGTGGACCCACTGCAGATTCACCCACAGCACCCACACACCAGCCGGCAGCCTCCCTGGTGAGTACAGAGGCCCAGCTGGGCAACCTATGCTTCTGCCGGAGGATTGCAGTCATGACCATCCTGCCTCTTGACCTCCTCTCTCGCCCCCAAGATTATTGGCTTTTTAAGTGTGTATCCCCTCTTCTCCCCTTTGCCCTACTTTTTCACATCTTGTGTCTGCTGGACCTGTGCCTTGCAAGTTTTTGACGAGTTTTCTCTTCAGCACTGTTTCCCTGTCGGTTCAGGGATTCTTAGGGCTTGGCGCCCACTCTTGAGGCACGCACTGTCCCTTTAGCATGGGAGACAGGTGAGTGAATAAGAGTGGTAACTGCCGGTACAGAGGTTAGTGCAGAGATCCTTCCTGGGTAGCCTGGGAGAGCTTCTTGGAGGAGGAGCTGCGTCTTCACGGGGAAGAGGAGAAGTATTCCTTGAGCTCCTTTTCACATGTCTGAATTATTTCTTAACATTTCTTTCAGGGGGAAGGTTGTTCCAGGCTGAGAGAGCAACAGGCCAGAGGCATCAAGGTCTGAAAGCCTGGGACTGTTCCTGAAGTTAGGCTAGAGAAAGAATTCATGTCTGGGCTCGTAGGATGTAACAGCTGTGGAGGATGGGACTAGACTTTCAAAAGCCCCTCATACGAAGTACATGCATCTCTCCCTGGGTAGCTGGAAACCACTGAAGGATTCTGATGAGGGCAGTAGTGCCTTTGACTAAAGAGCCCGGTGGGTTGGGGGGCAGAAGGCAGAAGGGACAGAGCCTTGTCACTCTTGCATCCCATGTCAAGGAGAGAGCAGTTAGGATCACAGGTGTCCGAGGTTGATCAGCTGGGTTCACACCCTAACCTTGTAGCTTTACGTCTCATTGAGCACATTTAACCTCTCAGAGCCTCGGTTTCCTCATCTGCACCTTGGGAATTATAATGTCTGTCTCAGAGATTTCTTAGGGTTGACTGTGATGATGGATGTCACGTGTTGAGTTTATTTCTCAGAATATAGTAGATGTTAAGTAAACATTCAGCAGATCCCATTCAGGTAGTAGGCATAGATGAAAACAAGACTGAAGGTAGAGGGTCTCCCAAAAGAGAGAACCTTGTTTTATTTTTTTAAATACGTAGCCTTTTCCCTCCAGGAGAGGATTTAGTGTGGTAGAGCTGCTTAGGTGTGAGAATATCAACCCAGAGGGTGTGTTGGGCGACTGTCTTTAGGCCCAGGCCCTTTATGGACATCGTTTGCGTTATCAACATTGGCCTCATTTATCGAGAATAGGAGTAACTGCCTTTTCTTGGCTGTCCACCATGTGTTGATCCCTGAACAAGATGCTTTCATTTATGGTTGCTCATCTTCCAGACAGCCCTACAAGATGATCAGTGGCATCTCTACAGGGGGAGGAAATAGTGGATAGGGAGGTAGCGTAACTTCCCAGAGTTATCTCTCTGGGAGGGTGAAGACTGGGGTTTACCCCTGTCCAGGTCTGATCAGAAGCTTATGCTTTCCCCAATGCACCCTTCAGTTTTAGCTCAAGTAATAATCAATTTGTGTACAAGCTCAGTGTAGTGAGTACACACTGATAATGGAGAAAAATCCATCTGCTGTTCACCTCTCAGTTAGGTCTTTCTCAAGCAAGCCTCTCTCCCAGGACTAGGACATGAACGGGATGAGATGGTTGGCAGAGGAGGTGGAATGTTTAGCAGGCCTTTGTCAGCCACTAGCGAGCTGACAGCCTGTCAGGTCTTCCCTCTGTAGTCACCTCGCCTCCCTCCACCCCCACTCCTTGCAAGCCCCCTTCCTGTGTCAGCACAGATGTCTAAAACAACACCAATTCCTTTAGCCCCCACTACCGCCATGTTGCTGGGCAACGAGGCACTCACACTTCCACCTTTTCGTTTTTCCCTCAATGCTTGATTTGGGGGTGAGGCTGTAGGGCAGGAAGAAGGGAAAGAGCAGCACAGCAATGGGCCCATCTGGCTGCTGGGGCGTTAATTACCCCAACCCTGAGCTTAGCTTGTGCTGGAGTAGTAAGGAGCAGCCTCTGCCCCTTCCCACAAGACACAGTCCTGCGTCTCACCCCTTGCCTTCCACACCCCCATCTTGCCTGTCCCACACCTGGAAACCTCCAGATGCAAACCGAAGTTGGGATGTGCGCCTCAGTGCATAAAGAGATTTGCTTTCCTAAGCGTGTGGTGACGTGTGTCCAGAGCTTATTCAGAGTACTGGGTCTGCTGATTTGATACTGGATGCTTCTAGGTTTTGGGTATAGATGGAGAGGGTATTCCATTGTGATGGAGAATTGAGGGTGAAAAGTAGGTCTGTCCTACTCCTGAGATCTCTAGGGAAGAATTAACTGAAAACAGCCCATCTGTAAGGGAAGTTTTTTTCATCTAAGCCTGACTTTTTTTTGTGGTTGTCATTACAATTCTAACCCATTTCCCTTTCCTCCATCTGTCCTCAGTCAGGAGACTGTATGCCCCAAATCCTGTTCCTTGTTTTGCAAAACCAGTTTTTCCTATGCTTAACCAGCTTTGCTAAAAATAAATCCTCGGATATAAAGCTCTTATTTATGTCATTCAAAATTCATTTTCAATCCCAATCAGTCTGGATGTGTATTTTTTAAATGCTATCAATATTTTGTGATTTACATTTTCTTTTTGAAATTTAACCATTCATTTACTAAAGTGCTGAACATATGTTTTTTAATGTCTGATATTTTATTTTACTGATATGCCTAACCTCCATGGCGTATTTCAAGCCTGTCCAGTTTTTCATTTTAAATAGTACACTATGAACAATCTATATAAATTTTTCTTTTACTTCCTTGAGTTATATTTCCTATGGTGACAGATCTCAAACTTTTTGGTCTCAGGAACCCTCTTGCACTCTCAAAAATTAATGAGGAACTCAAAGAGCTCTTGTTTGTTTGGGTTATATCTATCAATATTTATCGTGTTAGAAATTACAGCTGAAAAATTTTTTAAATGCACATTTATTCATATGTTTAAAAATAGCAGTAAACTCATGTGTTAACATAGATAACAAATTTTATGAAAGTAACTATATTGTCAAAGCAAAAAACTTAGTGAAAAGAGCGATATTGTTGTATGTTGCTGCAAATCTCTCTAATATCTGGCATACAAGACAGCTGGATTCTTGTTTCTGCTTCTGCATTTAGTCTCCAGGTGATAATGTTGTTTTTGTTGAAGCCTTAACACAAGTAGGTTGTTGGAAAAGAGAGGGGTAGTTTAATAATCTTTTCAAATAATCATGGATATTCTGCGTTATAGTAGTCCCTCCTTATCTGCAATTTCCCTTTCCGTGGTTTCAGTTACCTGTGGTCAACCTCAGTCCGAAAATGTTAAATGGAAAATTCCAAAATAAACAATTCATTAGTTTTAAAATGTACACCATTCTGAGAAGCATGATAAAATTTCGGCCATCCCACGCCATCCTGCCCAGGACATGAATCATCCCTTTATCCAGCATGTCCACGCTGGGTGTTCCACCCGCCTGTTAGTCACTTAGTAGTCATCTCTGTTATCAGATTGTGGCAGTATCACAGTGCTTGTGTTCAAGTAACCTTTATTTTACTTAATAATGTCCGCAGAGCATAAGAGTAGTGATGCTGGCAATTTGGGTATGCCAAAGAGAAGCCCTAAACTGCTTCCTTTAAGTGAAAAGGCAAAAAGTTCTTGACTTAATAAGGAAAGGAAAAAAAATCACATTCTGAGGTTACTAGGAGCTTCAATAACTTTTATTACAATATGTGGTCATATTGTTCTATTTTATTATTAGTTGTTAATCTGTTACTGTGCCTCGTTTATAAATTAAACTTTATTGTAGGTATGTACATATAGGAAAAAACATAGTATATATATGGTTTGGCACTGTCTGTGTTTTCAGGATCCGCTAGGGCTCCTGGAAGGTATCCCCTGTGGATAAGGGGGGACCTCTGTATACCAAAATTTGACAGGTGATGGTTTCTTTAAGGGTTAGTGGCAATGTAGAATCTGAATCCGTATCAGTGCATTATTACGTTAAAACCAACTGGTCTATCATGCCTTTGAATGGGTCATTTTTTACCCATGCATGATATTGGAAAATCATGTCTTGGTCATTTGGAAAATATTCACTGAGGTGTACAGATGTGCCTAACATTGACACATTTTCTTACACAATATCAAAAAATCACAGTCATTGGTATCACGGATCTCATCAGCATTAGCACTGAGAAGCCATCAAGCTAGCGGTAAACACAAATTTCCAAATTGCTAATTTTCATTTGAAAGCTTGAATTTTATCATTGGCAACATATACTGTCAGTTGTTTTCCTTGAAGTAACAGGCTCACATTGTTTTTGAGAAAATGTCTACTGTGTAACCAAGTCTGAATAACCATGGTTTGTCTGTCAGTCATTCTTTCAAATAAAAATGTTTTTCATGAAAAAATGGCTACTGCAGCTAGCAATTTAAACAACTGCAGAAGAGCTTTTCTTTCAGACAGCCATTGTATTTCTGTATGCAAAGGAAATGTTTTATGCTATTTTCCATTGCATCACACAGAACATTAAAAGAAGTGGACTCAATTGCTATTTTAGAACACTTGGTAATTTTTGCTACTTCATCAGGACATTCTAAAGCAAACTGGATGTGTGTGGGGGGGTTGGCGAGGGAGGAGACAGGTCCTGCTGGTTTAGTGCCACCACTTTGATTCCTGCCAAGGCGTCAGCAGTTCCACTCACCATTGGTTCTGCACCATCAGTGAAAATAGCAGTCAGCACTGTGAAAAAAGCAGATAGCTTCCAACGTGAAATAGTTTTGACCTCCTGGACCCCCTGAAATGAGTGTCTCAGGGGTCCCCAAGGGCTCCATGGACCACATTTTGAATCTTCTTTTTTTTCATGTCTACAAGCCATTTGGATTTCCTCTTTTGTGAAGAGTCTGTTCAAGTCTCTTGCTCATTTTTCTATTGGGTTATCTTGTCTTTTTATGATTTGTAGGCATTGCTTATATATTGTGGATTTAACTCCTTTGTCGGACATACGTACTATAAATATCTTCCCTCTGTAGCTTGCCTTTTCACTCTGTTAATGATGGGGTTTTTTAATTAACATCTTCTTAATATTTTATGTAATCTAGCTTATCAATGCTTTCCCTTTATGTTTGGTGCTTTTTTGATCTGTTTGAGAAATCTTTGCCCTACCCCGAGATCATGGAGAATTTCTCATGTATTTTTTTCTAGAAGCTTTGTTGTTTTACCTTTTATTTAGTTATACAATCCATTTGAAATTAATTTGTATGTGTAGTGTGAGATATATTCATATTTTACCATTTTGATAGCCAGTTGATCCAGCACCATATTTTGAAAAGAATTATCCTCTACCTGTGCCACCTTAGTAATTAAATTTTTGTTTTTCATCACTTGTGAAACTGTTATTTCCTATTAAAATTTGCCCTCATTCTTTTCTTGGAGCCAAATAATCTTAATCTGTTTGATTTTTTTTTACCGTGGAGGCATGGTTAGTTCAATAATATTTATATACTGTTTATTGAGTGCCAAGTATTTCAGACAACATGCTAGGCATTTCATCCACATGCTCTTATTAAATCCTCTCCACCCCGTGAGATCAGGAAGAGCTATCCCCGTTTTACAAGTAAGGAAACTGCGGTTCATGTATAATAATGAACGTGATGATAAACCAGTAAGAAGCAGAACTTGTGTTATAATACTAGAATACTGGATACCACTTGTTGAATTCTTTATCATGTACCAGGTGTTACGCTTTTATAAACATTCTCATTTAATCTGTCTAACAACCCTGAGAAACAGGTACTATTGTCTGTATACAGGAGAGAAAGCTAGGGCTTAGAGGTTTCGTGACTTGCCCAGCTCACACAGCTGTTAAATGGGAAAGCCGGAATTTGAATGTGGGTCTTACTCTGAAGCCTTTGCTTTTATCCTGTGTGCAGTTTCTTATCCCCAAGCGGTCTGTTTAAGTGTCCATTATGTGTGAAGCACTGCACTCGGCACTGGGAGTAGATGATGAGGTGTCGTCCCAACCTTCACGGAGTTCACAGTCGATTAGGGCTGATTGCCCTTTTCATTCCAGGTCCTAAGTGTTTTTAAAGCAACGGCAGAAGTATGTCTGAGGTCTGCTGAAGCACAGAGAAGGGTGGTTCTTCTGAAGGCTCACGTGGGACAGGGTAGAAGGAAAGGCTTCACAGAGATAATGCCTGATGAGCTAAATTTTAAAGGACTGATACAAATTCAGTGGTTTTGGGGGTAATTGGCATTTATGACAAGGAACAGTGGGTCCAAATGGGGTTATGAAGTCATCTCGTGTGGTGGAGAGCAGGGGGGTTATGTTTCACTTGTGCTGGCCTCTGAGGGGAGAACAGGTGAATGTGAGCACCACGTCACAAGGGGCCTTATGTACAAGGAGCTGGATTTGATTCTGGGGTGATAGGAGCCGTCAAAATGTTTTGGGTATAAAGTGATCTGGTTGGGACCCCTTTAGCCACTGACTTTTTTCTCTCCATGAATCCCAGTTAGATTGTGATAACTAACATGGTTAATAGTTGTTGAGCCCTTACTGTGTGCCAAGCACTTACATTAAGTGTGTAATCTCTTAATCCTCATAACAAGAGAAGAAAGTAGGTGCTACTGTTATCCCCATTTTATAGAAAAGAAAACTGAGGCACAGAGAGGTTAATTAACTTGCCCAAAGCAGCATGGCTTATAAATATTGGAATAGGATTCAGCCTTTAGTATTTCCTCCTTTTGACACATTTATCAGCAATTGCTTCAAAAGAAACTGTGTTGGCTTAGATTGTTCCAAGAACAAAGAGGAAGCTGGTGTGGGTGGAGCACAGTAAACCGGTGGGGTAGAGATAGGAGGTGACCCTGTAGGGGTAAGCACGGACCAGTTCATCTAGAGCCTTGGGGTCAAGATCAGGAGCAGTGGGAAGCCACTGGGTGTGTTTAACAACAGAGGGGCTTCATGTTGTTTACATTTTTTAATCCCTCTGGCTCCTTTGTAGAGAGTGGAGTCTAGAGGGACAGGAACGGAAACAGAAGACCACGTAAGGGTCTGACACAGGCACTCAGGCAAGCAGTAATGGTGGTAGGTGCTGACAGACTGGGGAGATGATCTGCGGCGTATTGGGAAGTATACCTGACAGGACTTGCTGATGGGTTGGCTTAAAGGAGGGAAGAAAAATCAAGGATGATGCAAGGGTTTTTTTAGCCTAAGTCATTTCTAATTTTGGGCTACCATCGCTAACGCGTCAGGGAATGTTTTATGCAACTTAGAGCACATCTCTGAATATTTCCTTAGCATGCATTCCTGAGTATAGAGTTACTACATTAAGGACTAAGCCTCTTTTTAAAGATTTTGATACATATTTCCCAGTTCCCCTCCTAGACAGTTGTATTAGTTGGCATTCCCACTCTATTTTGATGTCATTTCCCTTGCCATTGCTGGAGTTAGTTTCCTTTTTCTTTTAAATTGTTTAGAAAAGCATCATCCCCATAACATTGTAAGTTAACTGAACCCAAATTCAGTGCCTTGTTGTTATAAGGCTGAGGTCCCCAGTCCTCACTGGCCGTTGGCTGGGGGCCTCTCTCTTAGCTCCTCCTGCCTTTCTTCTCACATGGCCTTCTCCATCTTCAAAGCTAGCAGCAGTGTCAGGTCCTCAAGTCCTTCCTGTGCTTCCAGTCTTCCCTTTTGCCTTCTCTTCTGCCTCCAACCAGAGAAACTTCTCAGCTTTTAAGGGCTGTGTGGTTAGCCCACCCAGATGATCTCCCCCTTTCAAAGTCAGTCGTGCCATAGAACATGCAACAATCACAGGAGTGATTTCCCATCATTTATGGGTTCTGGGGATTTAGGGGTTTGGAATATTGAAAGGGGGCCATTTCTAGAAGGTTTCCCTACCTCACAGTCTACCCTCTCGCCTCCCAAATGCAATATACATGCCCCCTTCCCCAAGATTCACAGGAGTCTCATGCCATTACTGCATCAGCTCAGTCTAAAATCTTACCGAAATCTCATCAGCTTGAAGGACCCAAATTTCACCCTCTAAATAGCACGATTCAGTGAGCACAACTCCTTTCTATCTATTGACCAGAGAAACAGGTTGTATGTTCCCATCATACAGTGGTGGGACAGGCAGAAGATAGCAGTTATTGATTTCTAGCATAGAAGAAACTGTGTGCACAAAAGTTATTAATTACAGCAGCAGTTATAGTTATCCACACCAGAAGCAATACCAGTACCTACAGTAGAAGATTAAGTAAATTTTAAAAATTTTCTTCACTTGAATGAATATTACTTGGCTATTAAAAAATTTAATATCAAAGGCCAACAACTTGGGAAATATGGGACATAGTGGAGGAAAACACTGGGATCTAAAATTATACTTGTAATGTTACAATTATATGAAAACATGCTGATAAAAGAGGACTAGGAAAGACCAGGACAAATCATTGTTAAAATAAGGTTATGGTCACATTTTTCTTAGAATTTTTTAGTGTAATTTATGCATATCTTTTCTCTTTTTCTCTCTTTTAAAAATCTGTTCACTTAGTCAAAATGCAGTATTTCCCAACCATTCTCAGTCCCTGATTCACCTTTGAATTCATAGAACATCCTCGGGGTGGGAAGAGGGAAGGTTTGGTGCTCTGCTTGTTCTGAGCACTCTAACTGGTGCTGTACATGTACGTGTACCCACACTTCTTGTCTACACTCAGCAGCATCTCCAATTCCCCAGTCCTGGATTTCCACACTTGGCAGAACAAGGTAAATAAACCCAGATCACAAAAGTTCACCAGCTTGAACTTGTACCCTGACCAGGAAGTAGCCTAACTCTTTGTGCTTCCCAGACTAGCAAAGTCAGATCACCTGGGAGATCGTGGAAAATGCACAATCTCAGATTCCACCCTTGATCTTTTGAGTTGGAACCTGCATTTTAGCAAGATCCCCTCCCAATTCATGTGCACATTACAGTTTGAGCAGAACTGACCTAGATGGTTCAGACAACACTGTGAAAACCCACTCAGGGATTAGGGTCTGGAAATCTTCAGGTCATTGCTGCTTGGTGCTCTGTGAAACCACAGCGGGCACCCCTAGAGAAGTTTGATGTGCAGATTAAAAGCTTCATGTTCACAGCCGGCAGTCACCTCTGGGTGCAGACCAGCAGTTATGTTAAAGGCAGCCATATTAATGTTCTGCCTTGGATCAGAGCCTGGGTTTAGAAGGTTCTGGTTCTGGAGTAAACACACTCCATCCTGACTTTTCCACTGACTGCAGCTGCACAGAATGCATGGAGTGGCTATTTGAGGACTCTGAAAAGTAGTAGCAGGTAGATTGGGGAGGAAGACCAGAGTTTGAAGTACCACCAAAGTGGCAGTGAATTCACCATTGTCCCCGTTCAGTATCCTCTAGTCTAAACTCAAAGCCCAGGATGAGGCAGTGGACGTCAGCATGAACAGAGAGCACTCCAGGAGAGCCCTCCCATTCTGACTGGAGAGGGAGAAAGGAGTCTACTAATGCACGTCCCCGTTCAGTATCCTCTAGTCTAAACTCAAACCCCAGGATGAGACAGTGGACGTCAGCATGAACAGAGAGCACTCCAGGAGAGCCCTCCCATTCTGACTGGAGAGGCGGGAAGGGGTCTACTAACGCCCAGGGGGACCAGAAAAATTTCCTGTGTCTCTTCTTCCTCTTCTCCACTTTTTTTGCTCCCCAGCCTGTGGCAGTCCACAAACACCTAAAACTGGGGGAGAAGAACCTTCCTTTCCAGTAAGAAGACTTGTCTCAAGAGTATAGGGTGAACCATTCTTGTGTTTTTTCCTCTTTGTCCTCCCATCACTTTACACAGGCATGTGGACACAGGCATAGTCAGGGGAAGTGCATGGCAGAGCACGATAAATAAAGCCCCAGCTTTCTGGCCAGAGGACCAAATAAGGAACCCCAAGGAACTGAAAAGTACCAAGGAGGTCACAGAAAGGGAGAATCTCAGAAAGCAACTCCATAAAGTTGTTTATGGACTCCTGGCCTTACCTGCAAACTATACGTAAGTGGATCTGATCCTAGACAGCATACCAAAGACTTTGAGAACAGAACTACGAGATAAAATAGCCTACTCCTGGGTCTCAGAGTGACCACTGGGTAGCACGTACATGGTACAGCACTGAATAACACTGCAAAAACTTTGAAAACAGTACTGACATTGAAACTAGAACTTGGAGCCCAAACCCAGCTGGGTTGACTGCCTGCTAAAAGAAAAATATTGGGATTCTCCCAAAGCCTCATAACAAAATTTTCAAAATGTCTGGAATACAATCCAAGATTACTAGGCATACAAAGAATGAAGAAAATTTCAACTCAGAAAAAGACAGTCCATAGATAGAATACTAAGATGACAGAGATGTTGGAATTGTCTGACAAAGACATAAAGCAGCTATAACAAAAATGCTCCAAGAAGTGAGGGCAAACAGTCTTGAAATTAATGGAATGATAGAAAGTCTCGGCAAAGAAATAGAAGATATAAAAAAGAACCAAATGGAAATTTTAGAACTGAAAAATACAATGATCAAAATAACCTCACTGAATGAATGAGTATCAGAATGGAGATAACAGAAGAAAGAGTTAATGAACTTGAAGATAGATAATAGAAATTATCCTGTCTGAACAACAGAGAGAAAAAAGATTTAAAAATAAACAGTTTCAGGGACCTGTGGGACAATTATAAAAGGTCTAACATTGGGGCCATCAGAGTCTTAGGAGAGAAGAAAGAGTGCAGTACAGAAAAATTACTTGAAGAAAATAGCCAAAAGCTTCTCAGATTTGGCAAAAGACATAAACCCACAGATTCAAAAAGCAAATCATAAATAGGATAAACCCAAAGAGGTTCATGCCCAGATGTATAATCAAACTGCTGAAAACTAAAAATGAAGAAAAAAATGATGAAAGCAGCTAGAGATAAACAACACATTGCTTATAGAGGAATAAGAATTTGGACGATTGTGTATTTCCCATCAGACACTGTGGAGACCAGGAAGAAGTAGACCAAGGTTCTTAACATATGGAGAAAAAAGAATTGTCAACCCAGAATTCTATATCCAGTGAATATTTCACCTTTCTTTTCAAAGCATATTAAGATATTCTTAGTGAAAGGAAACTAAGGGAATTCATAGTCAACAGATCTTCTCAAAAGGAATTGCTAAAGGAAGTTCATCGGACAGAAGGGAAACGAGACCAGATGGAAAATTAGAGCATCAGGAAGAGCATTAGAAATGACAAATACCTGAATGAATATAATAGACTGTTTTTCTCTTGAATTTTCTAAAATATGTTTTACAACTGAAAGCAAAAATTATAACATCTCAATGTATGTAGATGTAATATGTGACAAGTGTGACGTCAAGGGAGGATAATAAGACCTATGTATGCTGCTGAGGTTTCTACCTTCCCCTTTAAATGGCAACATACTTTTTCCAAGTAGACTGAAAAGGTAAGTGTGTATATTGTAATTCCTCGAGCAACCACTGAAAAAAGCACAAAGAGGTCTATTGAAAAACACTAATTCAAACTGAATTTTCAGAAAAGAGGAAACAAATGGAAAACAGAAGGAACAATTGGAAAAACAATAATAAAATGGTAGATCTAAATCTCAACGTATCATATTAAATCACATTAAATATAAATGGCCTCAACACACCAATAAAAAGAGCATGGGTTTTGAAGTTGGGCAGACCTGGTCTGAAATCTCTCTTGGCCACTTACTGCCTATGTGGCCTTGTGCAAGAAACCTTGCTTCTTGAACCTCAGTTTCCTCATCTATCTTTAAAATAGGAATAAAAATCATACATACTCAGAGGGCTGCTGCAAAGATGAAATAAGATAATATATGTAAGGAGCTCAGCACATCCATCTGTTAAGAAAGTAAGGGAGATATGTGTTTGCTCATATGTGCAGTGTATTGGAAGGACGTTCAAGAAATGGTGCTGTTAGTTGTCTGTGGGAAGACCTGGTAGGCTTGGAGACAGCGGTGAGAGGGAGATTTTTTTTACTTTTACAGGTCCACCGTCTCCTATCTACAATTCTGAAATCAGAAGAGCTCTGAAAACGAAGTTTCTTTTCATAAGAATGGTGCCAAGCCTTATTTGGTAGCAAAACCTGACCTAAAGTGGCATGAAGCTCCTTATATGTTCATTTATCTCACTTACTTGTGAATACTCATTCATTTTGCAGAAGTATTAGGGTATTGGTTACAGAGTGCTGCTTGGGAGTGTCAGTGTATGTTAGGTGTACCCTTCTGACCTTTCTAAAATATGAAAAAGTCTGAATTCTAAAACACATCTAGCCTGAGATTATAGACCTGTATATCCTTTTTTATCCTTTAATTTTGAAACTGGTGAATGCATTACCTTATTTAGTAAATAAAATTTTAGAAATTAATCTTTTAAAAACTAAATTTAGCACAGGCCTGACACCAAGCAAGCTGTTGGTAAATGGTGGCTGCTTTTATTCCATTCTTCGAGCCTTTCTTGTCAACAAATCTGTTCATGTCCGCACTACATTTTACCATCATGGCAGACCCTGTGAGTGTTACAACTTAGATTTACATCTTAAAAGACTGAGGTTCAGAGGTTTCTGACAGACCTCTGCCAGCCAGCTAAGCTAATCGCCATCCAGAGTCCGAGGCCCATCTTCTGACTCCCAGTCCTGAGGCCTTTCCAGTGCACCAGACCTCGGCCATTAGAATGGCATTGGCTGGATTTGTGTGCCCAAGAGAGGCTTGTTTTTATGGAAGAGGAGAGGGGAACCCCTGAGGAGGAAGTTGTGTGTGGTCAGGATCACCCTCAAATCCCTTTTGGAGTTGGGACATACTGTCCAGTGGGCCCAGCCTGGCCATTTTGCCTACAGGGTTAGTTACAGCTCTCTTTCCTTCACTTGATTACCAGCGGAAGTTGTAGGGGCTTGATTTTGGAGACCACGTACAAAAATTAGCATTATTTTTAATCCCCAGGACCTCAGCACATCCGGGACTGAGGCTGTTTTAAAATGGATTCTGAGCATGTACATATTGAGTTCACAGAAGTGTGCCTGTGTTACAGTGCAACTGTGTTGAGTGTGAGCCTAAAGGATATGCTGTGACACTTTCAAGTACACAAACTGTTGGGGCCGGCCTCCCAGCTGCCTTTCTAGCCTCCATTGTTCTCCATTTCTTCTCCCCTCCCCACCCTCTGTGGCCCAGGAGAGAAAAATAGAGACAGCCACGTGGTCCAGGAGCCATCCAGGCTCTGTTCTCGCAGGCGTTTTTATAGCCTCTAGAATCCCCTTCTCTTTGCTGCTCTGTGGGGATAGGTAAGATGCTCACTGCCCTCTGGCACCATCTGGTCTGTCCAGTGAGGCAGAATGTTGGAGGCCACTGGAAACTTTGAGTACCAGCTCCATGGACCGTGTCTTGGGAACACTAACCTAGGTCAGGAAAAATTTTTTCCCTTGGAAACCTAGCCACGTCCACCTAAATCACAATATCCTTTCCAGCCCGTTAGGTAGAACTGACCGGAGAAGCACCTACTTTTGGATTTTTTCCCAGTTCTTTAATGAATGGCTTCTTACCTGTAAGCTTAGGTTAGCTGCTGTTTACAAGGCTGTCCTGAAGTCTGGCAGGAACTCGCGGTGCCCCCGAACTGGCAGGTTTGTACTGCGCGCTGGGGCTCCAAGCAGATGCCAAAGCGCACTTTTTCAAATACTCAGTCTTGTTTTATTATATCCATATCCATGTGCTTTATAGAGAAAGCCGGGAGACTATAAAGAAGAAACTCACCACCCAGGAAAAACTGTCACTGTTTATATTTTCAGTATGCTGCTGTCTAATTTTATTTATGCATACACGCCCACACACACATTTTTCACAGCTGATTTCCTAGGCTATTGATAATCCCCTTTTCCCCTACAGTTAACACTAGAGCATAAGCATTTTTCCACATTATTTTAAAGCATTCTAAGAACATTGTTTCCATGTCTGCATTTAGGGATGTACCATAATGTGTCTAACTGGTCCCCATTTAGGCCAGTCCAGTTCCCTTGATTCAAGTCTTTATGGTGATATTTTAATTTGAATTCTGTATTCTTTCCTTAAAATAGAAACGTTAAGTTATTGAATCTAAGGAATATAAAGATATATAAGACTCTTGGCAAGATAGACATAGTTTGTGTATATATATTAGATAATATAAAATTGCTCTCCAGAAAGCATAGTCATTTATGGTCCTAGCACATGCATTCTCAATGAAGACAGAAATTGGTCCTTGGTGGGTGGTGAAAAGAATCTTAGAGATTATAATGGTTTGTGACCCTCCAGTGGGCTCTGGTGCATACACAGGGACACAGTAGCTGTGGTATTAAAGTCCCATTTAGGGGCCATAATGAATGGAAGGTTGAGAAACACTGTTCTGGCTGCGTGAGCACCCGTCTCATTCCACCCTTGGACGCTTTTAAATCAGCTTTTGATTTTGGGTTTTAGAATAATTTTTTTTTAACTTTTTTCTTTTGCTGAGGAAGATTAACATCCACTGCCAATCTTCCTCTTTGTAAGTAAGCCACTGCCACAGCATGGCTACTGACAGACAAGTGGTGTATGTCCATGCCCGGGAACTGAACCTGGGCCACTGAAGCTGAGCGCTACCAATCTTTACCACTAGGCCATCAGAGCTGGCCCTAGAATAATATTTTTCTGATCTAAAAGTTCTTGGTTCTTTATACAAAGTTTAGGAACTTGAAAAAGGTGTAAATAAAATAAATTTCATCTGGAGGTTACCACTGTTAATATTTTATCTTTCTACAGATAAAATTTGTACAGAGATTGGGATTTTCCATGTTTTTAACTTTGTGTTTAGCTCTGTTCACGTAATTGCCATTGTAATGTTATTAGTGTTAGTGTGTGCTAAGGACCACTCTGAAATAGCCCTTGGGTTATGGTCTCATGCAGAGATTTCCCCTGTCCCCATCCCTGGGAGCCCAGGCGCCCGGCTGCTCTGGGACTGTCGGTAATTGTCCCTTGTTTGTTTCAGGTGTGATCCCCTGGGCCCGTTTGCTGTCGGGGGAGAGGACCTAGACCCCTTTGGGTGAGTATTGCTGGGGCAGTGGCAGCAACGTAACTTGCTCTTGTGGCTTTCAGCCCCAGCTCATCGTCTAATTTTAGAGCTTTTCGTCAGTCTTCCTTTGGGTTGAAGGAGGCAGTTGTTGCTGAGCAGCTTAGAAAGAATTGCCACTTCTGCTCTGCCTTGCCCAGGGCAGCGCAGGAGAGTTCTCAGTGTTGGAGAGGGGCTGAGCAAGCCCAGCGGGTAACTCGTCTGTCGTTTTCTGGCCCCCTTTACCCTGCTGGAGGACAGTAGCCCTCCCTTGGATGGAAGGATACCGTGGGGTTTATCAGGTGCAGACTGCAGTGCACTCATTGGGCTACACACTTCAGGGCAGTTCAGGGCTATGAAGAGGTCACCTCTCTTGATAAGAGGAGTCTCTGATCTCCATTAGACACTGTGTGACTCTTGTCATGCACCCAACAAAGTTATTGCAGCCTCCGCTGTACACTGTCTTCTCTGAATGATTCAGAATAGAGTTCAACCTCTGTTGCAAGGTGACTCCAAGTTAAGCATCTCATTTTTAGGCAGTGGGCAATTCACCGAAGCCTGCAGTTAAGCTTGAACAGAAACCTCAAAGTTTGGGGAGCATCAGCTCATTCATCCTAGTTTGAGCCGTGAGGTCAGGTCTGTGGAACTCCATGAGGGACAGATGCTGTCAGGAGCCAGACTTGGGCAGGCCACAGGCAGTCATAGATTGCCCCGGGGTCCTTTAAGAAAGTAAAGCAAAGAAGCGAGCAGTATGAATTGTCTGACTGCTGTTAGTTGTTAGATCTAAAGTAGTGCCCTGCAGAGCCATGTGGTGGTTCTGCGTTGACCTTGACAAGTTCTGGCACCTGTTCTCGATTAGCTGTCCCCTGTGGGTGTGGGTCATGGCAGAGATCTCAGTTTTACAGTCTCAGGGAGCATGTAGAGCTGAAAGTGCAGGGCATGTGTGCCAAGAAAGGTACTCTTTGTGTTCTTGCCCTTGCCCACTTCCTGCTGGCACTCAGGCACCCAACCACACGTGTCTGCTTGATTCACCCAGAGTAGATATCTTAGTCATTCTTAGTCCATTCTTGCCTCCTTCACCTCTTCAGCAGCTCCTTGCAACACCTGCTTACCCATCGTTCCTTCTTGCCTCAGGTGTCGGAGAGGTGGCATGATTGTGGATCCCCTGAGATCCGGCTTCCCAAGAGCGATTATCGACCCCTCGTCGGGGCTCCCAAACCGGCTTCCTCCAGGCGCTGTGCCCCCAGGAGCACGCTTTGACCCCTTTGGACCCATTGGGACCAGCCCGTCTGGGTAGGTGTTCACGCAGGGCTGCTGAGAAGTAGGACCTGCTGGCAGCTCAGCTCAGTGTCACAGAAACGAAGATGTCTGACACTAGGTGCAGAGTTGGCACTAGCTCCATCCCCTGCTGCCAGGAGAGCGGAGCCTCCTCCAGGCCCCTGCCTGATGCCTCTCCGGAGCCTTCCAGGAGCACCCCCTTCCTCAGTGCCTCCCTCCCCCCAGCTCCCCTCAGGGAGGACTCAGGGGAGGAGTTGCTGCTCACACTGCTCACTGGAGTTTTAGTGTGTGTCGGGAATTCATTGGATCCTACATCAACACTCGTGGGTAGATATTACTATCCACATTTAACAGATGCAGAAATCGAGGCCCTGAAAGGTGAAGTAACTTATCCAAGATGGAGGATCAGGATGCAAGCCCAGGCGGTCTGGCTCTAGAGCACACGCTCTTAAACTCATGAACCACCATGTGATTCTGGAGGCAGGCTCCCTCAGCTCAGGCCCAGTCTGCCTGTGTGCCCCCGGCCTCACATCGCTCCAACTCACCAACCCCTCTTTCCATTCCAGACCTAACCCAGACCATCTCCCCCCGCCGGGCTACGATGACATGTACCTGTGAAGGCCTCAAGAATGTAACATCCCAGCCTTCCCTCCACTCTCCTGGAGCTGCCACCACTGGTCCCATCAGCAACCGTGTTCTTGTGGGCCGGGGGCAAGGGACTCTGCCCATGTGTTTGCAGGCCATCTGGGATTGCCTCCCCACCCCCTCTCAGAGCCAAGACGCCTGCTGCAGCTCTCCACCTGGCTGTATATAGGTCCCAAAGAGAAATCAGTGTGTCTCTTTTGCCACCAGCTCCTCCCCACTTCCCAAGGGAGACTCCGGCAACATATGCCCTCGGCCCGATGCAGTCCCACCTGCAGCGCTATAAGAACAGAACGCATTTTGGATGTTATTATTGAGAACCAAATGTCAATACAAAAATCATGTTGCCGGTCTCCCACTCTTCTTTACTGCACAGCTCCTTCCAGTTATGAGACTTGAGAGTTTGAGTCTTTGTGGGGTTAAATGACTCTTTTCCTCCCCAGGGTTCAATCTTGCCTCTCGAGCACCTTCCCTTCATAAATTGCCCTTGCTCCTGACATCGCTAAGATGGGTCCCAGTCCGGCTGTGTGGATGAAAATGAGTGACTGGAAACTCCATAGCCACAAGGATGATTTTCGCAAGAGCAGGCACATTGCAGAAAGACTGCATCATTCTGAAAAGGGCAGAATCCTCCAGTTCTGCCTGTCTCAGCCAGTCCTCTGGGTCTGTCTGTGCCTGGGCAATGGCAGCCTATAAACAGGAGTAAACAGAACAGACCTGAGGGCTAATCTCATTTTGGCCACTAACTTACTGAGTGACCCTAAGTCCTGTCCCCTCCCCGGGCCTTTGTGCCCTGCTGTGAAATCTGAGGTGCCTTTCCTACCTAGAATTCTGACGTCTGCTTCTGTGTATGGTGACCCCTAGGAACTGGTGCAAAAGGAAGACAATGAAGGTTCAAGGCTTTGTGTGGTGCTTACCAACAAAGTCTGTAACTCTCTGCCTCTCATCCCCTTTGGGGCCCAGACAGGAGTATAGGAGCATGGGCTCCATCTGAGTTTGGTGCTGAACTTCAGGAGGAGCAGGGAGCCCAGCCTCTGGAAGCCAGTGACTGGGGTAGATGGAGGAGCTAGTGAAGCAAGAAACAACCCAGGAAGGCCTTTCACCCCCAGGGAGCCCCGCCTCTGGAAGCCTGTGCCCTCCACTCAGGCCCACCTGACTTTAGTGTTCTCCGGATCCTTTTCAGCCCGAGGCCTGACAGACATGGTCAGTGATGAAGCCCTGTGTTGGAGTGGAAAGAACACCGTAGAGCACCAGGCTCAGAGGCAAGAGATCAAGGCACTAGTCACTTTCGTTCCACAAGTAGCATTTCAGCCATGGGTGCGTCCTTTCACTTCGTAGTTCCTTGGGTTCCTTCCCCCAAACTAGGACATTTGTCTGTGTGCAGAGGGCCACTAGAGCCTTCCTGAGATGTCTGCTAATCCTCTGTAGCCTGGGATTGCCTGTCTGCCCTGCCTGAGAGTGGGTTAGTGGTAAGCTAAACTGGCACCTGTGCCCAGGGTCAATCCAGGGTCGGGGCTGTGCCTGGGTGGGGAGGCCAGCATGAGCGAGCCCCCTGGGCATTTCTGGCAGACCCCACCTCAAGCAGTGATTAGTAAAAGACCACGTTGAAGCCTTTAGAACATCTCCGCTCTGGGGAAAGACCCAGAGGTCAGGCAGAGCTACAAATGCAACCATTAATCGTGGTCTTCTTCCTTAAGGGCTGGCAAGTGGGCGGAACGTTTGTGTTTTGAAATCGGACCATATCTGCTACCAAAAGGACTTGGGGCAATTTGCTCATGAAAGCATCCTTTACTGTAAGAGGAAGCATTTAAAGGAACATCAGACCAGAGACCACTAGACAATCAGGGAAGGGAGATAACTTTTAGGACCCTGAGTCAAGGAAAAGACAAGACTGAAACAATAAATTTGCCACTTAGATTTTCTAGTAGCAAAGATTGAAAGGATAGTCACAGACATAATTTTGTCTTCTGAAAACAGAAACTCTAGTGATTCATCTGCAGAATCAGCCATTTTCTGAGTAGGTCTCCTTGCATCCAGGACAGTGAGCAACACAGACAGTGTCTTAGGTGTTCTGTGGGGGGAAGGGAATGAGGCCGTTAGGAACTTCCAAGTCAGGCTGTCGTGCTTGTGGTCTGGGCCGCCTCCCTCCTTCCAGCCATCACCAAGTAATCACCAGCGGCAAATGGGAATAGTTCAGGTTTTGTGGAACCTGAAAAGTTGGAGCCTTAACAATAAATATCAGCACTTAATAACCTGTTCCTATTTTTTTTTTTTTATAAAGATTTTATTTTTTTCCTTTTTCTCCCCAAAGCCCCCCGGTACATAGTTGTATATTCTTTGTTGTGGGTCCTTCTAGTTGTGGCATGTGGGATGCTGCCTCAGCGTGGTTTGATGAGCAGTGTCATGTCCCCGCCCAGGATTCGAACCAACGAAACACTGGGCTGCCTGCAGCGGAGCGCGCGAACTTAACCGCTCGGCCACGGGGCCAGCCCCAAACCTGTTCCTATTTTTGTAAATAACAGCTTTATTGAGATATACTTCACAGAATCATAAAAGTCATCCTTTTTAAAGTGTGCAATTCAGTGGTTTTTAGTATATTCACAGTGTCGTGCGTCCATCACCATATCTAATTCCTGAACATTCTTACCGCCCCAAAAGGAAACCTCATACCCATTGACAGTCGCTCCCCATTCCCCCCCATCCTATCCCCAGGCAACCACTAGTCTATTTTCTATCTAAATATTTGCCTATTCTGGACAATTCTCATAAGTGGAATCACACAATATGTGGCTTTTTGTGTCTGGCCTCTTTCATTTAAGGTTTTCAAGGTTCATCTGTATTGGAGTATGTGTCAGTACCTTATTCCTTTTTATGACTGAATAATGATCCATTGTATGGATATATACCACGTTTTCTTTAACCATTTATCAGTTGAGGGACAGTTAGGTTGTTTCTACTTTTTGGCTATTATGAATAATGCTGCTGTGAACATTTGTGTACAAGTTTTTGTGTGGACATATGTTTTAGTTCTCTTAGGTATGCACCTTGGAGTGGAATTGCTGGATCATACGGTAATTGTGTTTAACTTTTTGAGGAACTGCCAGACTGTTTTCCAACGTGGTGGTACCGTGTTACATTCCCACCAGCAGGGTATGAGGGTTCCAATTTCTCCACATTATTGCCAATACGTGGTAGTGTTCTTACAGATAGCCATCTTAATAGGTGTGAAGTGGCATCTCACTGTGGTTTTGTCCTCTGTTTTTTTAAAAAAAAAAGAATTTTGACCTAGGCCAAGCAAGGCATAGACCAAAGACAGTCACCCCTGGGGAGCAGACCATGGCTTTGGATGAGCATGGCTGGGGAGCCACAGAGGAGCTGGGTTTGACCTTGGGGGAAGGTCCTGGGCTGGATATGGTGTAGAGCAGGTCCTGTCTATAGGGAGGTTCCCATGACCTTTCCAGGTCTAGTGAGATTCATGGCATCACTTTTGCCTGGCTTGAAATTTCTTTGTTCATCCAGTGCCTTACAAGTAAAATAAAGGTCTGGTTCCAAATCCTTGTCCTTTGGTGAAGTGCCGTAAACCACTTGTACCATCTCTGGCAGCTCCTACATCCCCACCTTCTCCTTGCCTTATCTCCTTCCCAATTCTTAGAGCTGGCTGTGTTTTTCATTGCATCTGTCTACTCAGTCTGTCAGCCTCCATAGTGAAGTCATGAGTCTCTTGAGACCCCGAGTCCAAGAATGTATTATGGTCAGGTCAGTACCTGTTGACATGTAGTTAGAAAACGAGTGGCAAGCCCACACAGCCTCACTCTTAAGAACCCAGCTTCCCTCTCGGCCTGTCTTCCTAGTGTCATTAATGACATTGTTAGTGATCCATGCCTCTTCACACAGAGAAAACTAGAGTCTGTGGAACAGGTAATATTCTCTATCACCTTCCAATCTTGTCTACTTTGGTGCAGTTCCAATAAGACAGGTCCACCACCAAGGAGAGGAAAGATCCCACACACACGTATCCTCAGCTTTCTCTTGTACACCTTGCATGCTTGTGGGCCACTATTGACTGTTTGCACTAAAGGACAGATTCAAAGGCAGGCATCCAAGTTCACAGCCCTTGTTTGTCCTTGGGATACCACAAGGCCCGCCTCAAGCCACTGCCGCTGTGCTTGGCCCTGAATCTGACCCGGAGAGTGGGTCAGAAGGCAGGAGTGGCAGGCAGTGAGGATGGTGGGCAGTGAGGGTTGGCAAGACCCAGGTGACTAAGGACAGACCCTAGAATGCAGGGAGCAGCAATGACCAAAGGACCAGGTGGGAGATATAGAGTTGAAGGTCCAGCATCTGCTTAGGCTAATGGTGCAGTCTAATAGAGAAGATTGAATGACCCCAGAAACGGCTGTGTTCCATTTGAGCCACATAAGGTGAGTGTTGTGAGAGTGACAGTGTACAGGTTTAGAGGGAGGAGGGGGTGGGGGGATCCTGCGGAAGTCTTAGTCCTGGGGTTCAGTTCTAGTAAACAGAAGCTACTTTAGCCTTTTTAAACAAAAAGGTTTAGATACAGAGATCAACAAGATCCATCATCATCGCCATGATCTGGGGATCAGGAAACTAGAGCCACACAACAACTGCCTGGATCTGTACGAGAAAGTGAATGCACCGCTCAGCTCACTTCCAAGTTCAAGGCTCAGTTGAATGCATCTGATGGTTGGAAGCTACAGCACCTCGCAGACCACAGCTGCAAGGGAACTTGGGAAAATGCCTTTGTTCCCTTTTCCCACCTCTCCTTCAGGAAGGCGCACTGGGGACAGAGGTCTGGGGAGCCAGTCTCCTGTGTCTGTCTACGCCATGGGCCATGATAACAGATGTGGACCACAGCCATGCTTCCCCAGCTTGCCTGAGCCTACCAGTCTCCTGAGATGCTTGCTCAGAGTACACAGTATATCCTGGGCCCCAACCCAGACCTGGATCCAGTTCACTAGGGAAGGGCCTTTAATCCGTTTTTATGAGTTCCTCATGTGACTCACGTGATCAAGCAAGTTGAGGACTCCTGAGAAGGGAAGGGAAAACTTTCCACATCCTTGCCACTCAAACCAACAGCCTCACCTGGAAACTTGTTAGAAATGCGGGATCTCAGGCCCTGCCCCAGACTTATCAAGTGCGAACCTGCCTTGTAAACAGTTCCCTGGTGATTCGTGTGCACATTAGAGTTTGAGATGCTGTAGTGTACAAACTTTATATCTTCCTCCTTCACCTGGATATCAGGTAGAATCGAGTCAGTCTTGGTTCGTAGCACACTATGATGCGTGCAAGAACCTGCTCATTTTAAGGTTTTCCAGGTTTACCCTGTGTTCTCTCCTCCCCTTGCTCCTTGTAGGTCACTCAAATATGTTTCATGTATGTTTTTAAATATGTATGTACCCTTGTAAAATAGTGCACATTATATCTTCAAATCATAACAAGCATAATGAGATAACTATCCCCGTTTTCTAGACCAGAAAAATGGTTTGGAAAGGTCAAGTAATCTGCTCAAAGCCAAGTAGGAGTCTCAGAATCAGGTAGGCATGGGTGTGACTCCCAGCCCTCCCTCTGCTGGTGTGCGGCCTTATCTGCAAAATGAGCATCACCTCTACCTTCAGAATTCTTGCAGAGTTCAGCCAAATAATGTGTCTTACAAACAGATAGTTGGAGCTGTCATTAGTACTGAGGCCATGTGGGTAGATAGGCTACGGGCACATGAAGAAGACAAAGGGAACTTGAGGCTGCCCTCCAGTGCAGAGCACAGGCATGTATCTGGTACCCCCAGCATGCTAGGCTTCTCCTAGGCTCTTGTAGTACTCCTGGCCACCCCAAGGGAAACGCTTAGCTGCTTTAGTAGAGGCACTGGGCTTGCCCTTCTACATGTGGCAGAACCATGATGAGAACCTGGGACAGCCTGGTTCTAAAGCCAGTGCTCTTAGTAAAACTGCCGTACCCAGACCCCACCCTGTTCAGGTGAGGAGCATGGATCCCTGGCCATAGCCATTCCTGAAGCGGGAAAACCAAGTCTGGACTTGTGTGAGAAAGGAACAATGTTGCATAATCCCCAGTATGCTCTCAGACTCCCAAATCAGTCCCAATTTCGAAGTGTATCTCATGTTTCGGAGCACTTCCACCTACACCCACAGCATCCAGAGCACCCAGGTTAGGAGCAGCAGAAACCACCTGGCACGACCGCCACTCCACAGAGGAGGAAACAGGCCACGGAGCCTCTGAGGGTGAGCTCCTGAGAGCCTTACTGGGCCCCAGAGATGGACCTGGGCTGCGTGGGGCTGTCACTAGCTCCAGATGATCTCACCTCAGCCTTCCGAGTGTGGTAGGATGAGAGCTACTCTCCCCATTGAACAGATAAAAAGCGGGTCCAGAGCAGTCGAATGGCCTTCCCCAGGACACAAAGACCACAGAAATCCTAGCTCCAAAACTTTCCCACTAAACACTGCCCAAAACAGTCATGTTGGTTCCTGAGTGACAAAAATTTGAGAATCCCCTTCCTTCTCACTTCCCTTTCTAACGTCAGCTAGCCTGTGTGTTAAGAGGAAGGCGCTGTACAGGTTCAGCACCCTGGTCAGCGCCCACCTTATGCGCGCCGGCCAGAGGCAGCCTTTTGGCCAGGATAGGCCAGTGCCTGCTGCTCCCGCTCAGGGTGGCCGACCCCAGGGGACAGGCAGGCATCCCTAAGAGAAGGGAACCTGGACCTAGGTGTCCTGCCTCCAGGAAAGAGACACCTCTCCTCCTCTCCTTGAGATTAGAACTGCAGGAGCACAGTTTCATCCTTGGTTCACAGGAGATAAATTCACATGAGAAGCCTGTGAAGAGGAGAGGGACAGGCAGGGGCCCTGAGCCGTAGTGACCCTGAGCAGGGCCTGCCCCCTTTAGTTTTCCCTACCTGTAAAATGGAGATAAAGGTGGGCCGACTGTCTCCAAGATTCTCCCCATCTGTGAGAGTCTGTGATTCTAAGTGGGTTCTACTCCCCCACCTGCCCTCCTCCTCCCCCACAGAGCTTCCCTATTCTCATTCACACCATGGGCCTCAAAGTGGCAGCCCACAGCCCAGATATGTCCACAAACATGCTCTGACGGGCCTGCATATTATTAAATTTGAGTCTTGATTCTGCTATTTGCCAGCTGTCTGACTTTGGGCAAGTCACTCAACCTGCCTGTGCCTCATCTTCCTCATCTGTAAAATGGAAGTAACTCTCAAAGGTTGTTATGAGGGTTAAATGAGCTGGTAGATGTAAAAACTTAGAAGAGTGCCTGGCACAGAAAGAACACTATATTTCATTAAAAAAAGTGATGATCTAATGTGTATAATGCATAACTGGTTCATCGACATGTACAAACATGAAATGTTTTCTTGTATCCAACTGTCTCAAATCCCCCTTTCTCATCTCAGCATTTGGGGCCCAACCAATAACTAACTGGTCACTTTGATTTTCAAACTCAGTCCAGTCCAGTTTAAAGCTTTCCAACTCACACCCAGTTCCAAGGGGTCTCTTCTGACATCTTTTGGACTGTTGCTTCTCCACTACGGTGGGGTGGGGAAGAGGAAGAGAGAAAATGAAGTGCCCCTTCACTGGCCGTGATGGTGGGGGTGTGGGGGGAGGTGTGCTTACTCTAATTCATACTGGATTTTGGTTTTAGTTTTTGGGGGGGTTGGATTCTGGGGTCTCCAGTAGACAACACGCATAATTTGGGGGATGATGAGAGCTTCATCCTGGACTCTGAGGGGAGTGAGGGTCTCTGTCTAGTCCACCAGAGGCTCACAGCCCATCTGCTCCTTGAGGTGGTGTGCTGGGCTGCATAGCCACTGTGCCACCCCATAGCTCCAGCCTCCTCTCACCTCCCTGTGTCGACACTTGGAGCCCTAGAACACTGAGGTCATTCACCTCCCTTCAAGGGCCTCAGCACACTGGGAGGGGATGCAGGGCTGCCCTTCTTTCTTCCTGATCCCCAATACGACTATCCCTTCAAGCGTTTGCTGTTCTCCTGGGCCTCCCACATCAGAAATTCTCCAGGTGAGAAACAGACCTGTCCTCCACATTCACAATCACCGCTGAGCCCCAGAAGATACATTTCAGGCCCTCTCAAGAATACTCTCCTTTCACCTGTTGGGTGCTAAACTTCCAAAACCTAGCACGGAATTGGTGCTCAAATCTTTGTTGAAAGAATGAATAAAGGATTTTGGATGGACAACACTCAAGTGGTTTACAGGCCTTGCAGTTCCGCAAGCCTCCAGCTGGAGGCAGAGGCTAGTCCACTTCTTGAGGGCGCCCCCATCTCTGAGTGACTTAGTAAGCCCTGGGCCAGCGGAGGGGCGGATGTCTGGCCCTAGCAGGTGGCATCTCACTGGATACTCCCTTGTCCTCAATTTTGGCCCGACAGAGTTCTCAGGCAGTAGGATAATCGCTTTCAGCATCCTTTTACCCACATGAAGGTCTAGATGTCCAGCTGCTCTTGAAAAGTCAGGCGTTCCAGCAGCCCTGAGCCCATCCACCATAGGGCAGCAGCCAGCCAGAGCTGGAACTGAACCCTTTAATCCTGCCTCTGCTGCCCACAGCCACCTGCTTCATTCGTGACTGTCACCTGCTGAGCCCTACAGGCATTTGCACTTGGGCCCCGGCTTTCATCTTTGATGGGGAAAGATGGAGACTTTCAGAAGGAGAGTCAGATGGCTAGCAGATGAGTCAGCCATAGTGACAACTCACCTGTGGGTGCCTCACCCCCAGGAGTGGCTTCACTGAAAAGATATGTGAACACAGAGAGAGAAATCAAAAAGAAAAGGAGGATAGGGAAAGATTGGAGGAAGAGACAAACTGGGATAGGGAGAGACATGGCCTTTCCTGAATGCCCTTAACCCTAAGTCAGTATTGGTTCAGATGCTCTGCCACCTGGGAAGAGGTTGGCATGGCAGCTGCCTTCTTCCCCTGCCCTCCATGTTCCCCTGGGGCCAGTTTTCCTGTGGGAGATCCTTCCACTGACTAACCTTCTCCCAGGCCTAGGAGAGCAGCAGCTGCCACCTTGACCTTGGCAGCTCAGAGGCCAAGAAGGGACGGGTTGCCGATATGGAGACCTGGAGTTTGAGGTCATCTTCCCTGGCTGCCGCTGGAAACCCACAGTCCCATGGACTAGCCTCCACAGTGCCAACGTCACCCCTACAATGCACCTGCCATTAGAAGATTCTTCCTGCCACACACATCTGCAAGCAATCATAATGGCTGACAGCGAGCTCTCATCACGTACCAGGCCCCCTGCTAAGTGCTGTACCAGTATGAACTCAGAGTCCTCATAACAACACCAAGAGTTAAGGACTGTGGTCGCTCCCATTCGATAGGTGATGAAATGCAAGGCCCCACGATGATGCCCCTGCCCTTCCGCATGCCTCATCTCAACATGCCAGCCCAGAACCTGCAGACCTCCCTCCCCCCCCCCGCCCCTCCCCAGTACACACAGGCTATTTATGCCTCTGAGCCTCTGCTCATGCTGTTCCTCTCTGCCTAGGCTGCCTTTCCTGCTCCCCTATCTCATCCCACAGCAGATACTGCCTCTTGTTTAAGACTCCTATTAGACATTATTCCTTCCAGGAAAGGCTTTTCTGATGCCAACTCAACCAGATGCCTCCTCTGCACCCCATCCCCCCTAAATACACACACAGCCTGCTGTGTACCGTCCTGTTTCCCCAGATAGTCTGTGACCGACTCAAGGGCAGGGCCCGGGTGTCCCCGCAGGGCTTCACCCAGGGAAGAATGCACATTAGGTGTGAATGAACGAATGAACATAAACAGCTAACATTGCTGAGCGATGATGAAGTGCCAGGCGCTGTGCTAAGTGCTTTACAGGTGTCATCTCCTCTACTGCTCACCAGGCTTACAGGGAAGGTGTTCTTAGCACCCCCATTTCACAGATGAGGAAACAGAGGCTCAGGGGCATTAGGCATCCTCCAAGCATCCAGGCAGACAGACTCTGGAGCCAGTGCCCTTCTACTTCTATCTGATGGGTGACCCTCAGTGGACCCCCTGCATAAGGGGCTCTGCCCTCGGTCCCTCAGATCTGAGTAGGGAGAAAGCTCAGAAGCACTCGGCCATCTGGTAAGAGGAAGGCAGTAATTCTGCCGCCCTCTGCACCAGTCAGATATGGCGGGCATGCCCATCTGCTCAAGGACAACCTGACCCAGGAAGAGGACTGATCTGGGGAAGAGGGTGTTTGGGCAAAAGGCAAGAAGATACCGCAGGGCCAGGGTGCTACTGGCTTTAGCCAGGCTCTGGCCACTGGGCCATTGGGTCTCCTTCAAGGAGGGGGGTTGGAAGTCTGGGGAGCCTCTTGACCAAATCCTACCCAACTCCACTAGGCTCCATCCCTGGAGATAATCAACACCTGACTGGTAAGAGCTAACATACCTCCACTGACAAGGAGCTCCCTACCACTCCAACCCAGGCAAGATCTCAGCAAGCTTCTCCTTCCCTTAGCTGAAATGCACTTCTTCGGGGACATCAAGGGGAGTCCACTCTCTCTGGGAGAAACCAACAGTCTCAGCTGGAGGACATCTTGATGTTGTCAGTGCCACCAGCACCCCGCTTTCCTCCCAGACAGAACGCTTAGACAGAAAGCCACCTCCTGTGGCTTCTTCATAATGCCTCCATTCCTGCCCCCTCCTCTTGCCTCTCCCAAGCTCCCCAGACACAGGGGCCCATGCTCTTCACTGTGGAAGCCCTCTGCTGCTGTTTCCTGATCCCCTCAGTGCCTGGGAAGGCAAGGTGGGAAGGTTTCCAATCTTACTCTGGAGGACCAGAGAGGTGGAGTGATTTGCCCAAAGACCCAGAGGGGAGGGGTGACCTGCAGGACCTGGCTCACCTGGTTCCCGGCCCAGGACCACACAGAGGGGGAGCAGAAAGGATACAGAGACACCAGCCTAACCTGGAGAGGGAAGCTTGACTGTTGCTGTGAGGTTAGCTTCCTGGGAACTGCAAGGCCCATGGCTTCTGGAGAAAGAGAAAAAGTTATCAATAATCAGGGGTTGCCCAGCTTGGAGCTGCTTCAAAAGAGTATGTGTCCTTGGCTTCTGAGCTAGGTCAGACAAGAGAAAGCCCTGTGTGTGTGTGTGTGTGTGTGTGTGTGTGTGCGCGCGCGCGCGCATGCACAAGGTATGTGCATGCGAGTGTGTGTATGCATGCACAGGTGTGTGCTCCTGCATGTGAGCATGTGTGTGTACAGTCCTGCGCTGCAGAATGACGTTTTGGTCAATGGTGGACTGCATGCATGATGGTGGTCCCATAAGATTAGTACCATACAGCCCAGGTGTGTAGTAGGCTACCCCATCTAGGTTTGTGTAAGCGCACTCATGATGTTCACACAACGATGAAATCGCCTAATGACGCGTTCCTCAGGACGTACCCGCCAGTAAGCGATGCATGACTATACACATAGGTGTGTACGTGCAAGGAGGAGGACCTTTTAAAGAGAATCCCAGGGAAGGTACTGCTTACTCCCAAGGAAGGGAAGAATAGTGTTGGGATCTCAGGCAGCAGGCCTTTTTGGCAGGGAGCCTGATAGGATGCAGAGGTAAGCGGGCAGCTGTGCCTGTGGATACTGGGGTCCCAAAGCCAGGCCTGGGGGAGCGTCAGGCTGGTGTCTCTCACAGGCTCCTCAACTCCCAGCAAACATCCCCCAAGACCAGCTGGACCCTCGCTGTCTCCCGACAAGGCTAGGGGAGTGGGTCGTCCTCCCTCCACCTCGCACACATAAAGCAGCGCCAAGGCCCTAAGAGAGGAAGGCAGGTGGGCCCCCAAGCTCCAGCATCAGGGCCCAGTGACACAATAAGCTTTCAGTACTTCCAGGCACGTGATCTACAGGATTGCTCTCACCCAAGGGGCTCCGGAGGGGGTGGCAGGGACCGTGGGTCTCCAGGCCCTGCACACGGCCCTGCCTCGCTGCAGCAGGCGGAGGAAACTTCTATGTGTCACTGTTCTAGCACCAGGAGTACAGCAGGAGCCAGTTAGACCCAAATGCCAGCCCGCATGGAGCTTGCAACCCAGTGGAGAATGTGGTGAGAGAGACAGACAGTAAATAAGTACAAGACACAGCCTGCTGGGTGGTGACGAGTGCTCGGAGGAAAATAAAGCAGGGAAGGAAGAGAGGGATGAGATTGGAGGGAGGGGAGCGCCCTTTAAATAGGTGGTCAGCAAAGGCCTCACGGAGAAGGTGATATTTGGCCCTAAGGAGGTGAGGGAGTGGGCTTTGAAGATATGAAGCAGAAGCACCTTCCAGGCAGGAACAGCAAGTGCAAAGGCCCTGAGGCGGGAGTGTGCCCAGCAAGGTTGAGGAATGGCCAGGAGGCGAGTGTGGCTGGAGTGGAATGAGCAAAGAGGCAAGGCGGGGGGGAAAGGTCAGAGAGGCATAGGGCCTGACTGCCTTGGGTTTTATAGGCCACTGTGAGGGTCAGACTCAGGTTTGTGGGGACCTGAATTCTATGCAGTGTAAGGGGCCATCCTTAAAATCAGTCAAAATTACCAATAAAAATTTGACTCAGAGCCCGTGCAAGTGAGGTACCTGGATGGCAAATCTGCCTCTGGCTGTGGTGAGAATTTTGGCTTTTGCTGGGAGGGAGAGGGAGCCATAGGAGGGTTTGGAGCAGAGGAGTGACCTAACCCAATTAACCTTTTAACAGGATCATCTGGGGATGAACTTGAGTGGAGGGCAGGCAGGAGAGAAGTTAGGATGCCAGTGAGCAATTGGACCAGGTAATCATGGCTGAGGGGTGGGCAGTGGTCAGATTTCAAAGGCAGGATGAGATCTGCTGATGGGTAGAATGAGAGGTGTAGGTGTGAGAGAAGAAAGGCAGAAGGGTTGACCCTGAGGGTGGAGGACTTTTTTTTTTTTTTTTTGGTGAGAAAGATTGGCCCTGAGCTAACATCTGTGCCAATCTTCCTCTATTTTGTAAGTGAGACGCTGCGGCGGTGTGGCTTGATGAGCAGTATGTAGGTCCACACCTGGGATCTGAACCCGCGACCCCCAGCCACTGAAGCGGAGCATACAAACTTAACCGCGGTGCCACTGGGTAATCGAGTTATCCCAACTGAGAGGGGGAGGAGAGTGATCATTGTGACTGGACCCCAGACCACGCAGGTCTCTATCTTATCTCTATCTTATCTCTGATCGGCACCACCTCCCTGAGGCCGAGCATTCATTCATCCTACTTCACAGATAAAGAAATTGATACAGAGAGGTCGAGTAACTTACCCAAGGTCACACAGCCAGTAAATGGCAGAGCCTGGATTCAAACCCAGGTCTTACCAACTCCAAAATCAATACCTGTTCTGATACACCAGAAAAAGCAAGGTTTGGGGACCCCAGTAGGATGCTGGGTGGGAGAAGCAGTTCCTGGAGGTGAGGCACGTTCCAGCGACCACAGAGTCCCCGGGACCACCCCACACCTACCCCCAAAAAACCTGCAAAGACAGTTCTCAGCATCCTACTCCACACCCGACTCCTTCCTAACTCCGTTTCCGATCCACCGGCTGGGAGATGTCAGCTGCGATCTTGGGGAAATGTTTTCGCATCTCTCCAGTTCTCTTAATTCACTGACGAGGTAATGACTGCCTCCAGCCATTACACACATTTTCTCAGGGAGCTTCTGCATTAGGATGCAAAGCAGGCTTCTCTGGCTTGGAGAAAACCTGAGATTCCTGGGATTTAATCTTCTAACAGATTTAGCCCCTAAATACAGTTCATTGCCTTTAGACGGATATGAATTGATGGTCCCAGATGCATCCACTCAACAGGTCTGGTCTCCAGACGGATCCCCCATTGTCACAGTAATCCATATGGCTTGGACTGATATTTTTATTATCATCATTACGGACTGGAAAGGCCTTAGCCCATCATTTGGGATGTTTAGTTCTATTGTAGTTTACCTGGAACAGCTCATGCCACTTTCTGCATCCTCTCCTCGCCTGGAGCTCGGGAGAGACTGACACATCAGCGGAAGCCCTGGGACTTGTGAATCTTTCTCCATCTCGAGGCTTTGTTCTTCTCAAACCACACCCCTTCAACACCAGGAACAGAACCTGGCAGGCTGAGCTGAATAGCCCTTGTCCCCAGCCCTCTGCTCCTGGCAAAACCTGCCAGCAGGAGCAGATATTTGATCTGCCATGGAAGCTGTGATGTTCCACTGCCCAGATGTTCAACTCCCGGGATTGAAGGCTCGGGTTACAGCTACTCAGAGCTGCTCCGGCCTCCAGCCCCCATGCTCACCCCACCTCCCACCCCAAGAGACAGTTAAGATCCTTGCCCACATGGCCAGCGGAGACAGAGTAAGTAAGCCCTGCACGCGGCCTGGGGGCTCACTGAAACGACCCCTTCAGAGTCTTCACGCCAGTGGCCTAGAGGGCATGTACTCTCCAAGCCCTCTAGGACATTCAGACTGGACGACGCCTCCCCCAGTTCTCAAACACCTGCCTCCCTGCCTCTCAGGGCCCACTTGCTTTCCTTGCCAGTAGTTTAAAAAAGAGTCTGGAGAGATCCGGGAAACATTCCATAGGAGAAACAGAATGAATGGTCATCAGTGTGGCTGGCGTTTCCAAGCCACCAGAATGTGCCTGATTTCTCCCCAAATAAACTGGGGCTGCACTTTACTGCTAAGGGGGAGGTTACAAATTCAGCATTACAAAAACTTTTTTCCTGCTACCACAATAAGGTCAGGCCCAAGAGACACACTATTGAGGAGGGGGAGGTGAAGAAGGCCCCATCGTGTCCAAATACAGCAGAGCCTTCACCCCTGCTGGTATAAAAGACCCCTCTTGTCCAGGGAGTTGTGAGCACTGTGCACTTGACTTTGTAAAATGTGTGCTAAGATCTAGTCACTGTGGGTAATGTGATCCCAAGACCAGAACTAGACTGGAGCAGACTCTGGATTTAATCCAGCCTACCCAGGGGACCCAGGGGCTCCCTAGCAGGACCATGTGAGCTGCTGGCTGGCTGACACTGGCGGCCACCAAGGCCAGGCCAGAAAGTGGCATGGAGAATGGTCAGCCTGCTGGAGCACCTCGTCCTCTGAAGGAGGGGCTGGAGCAGATCCTGGCTCCAATTCCCAGGGCGAACTGGAGGGGCCCCAGGGATCATCCAGGCCAACCCCCTCCCTTCACAGTCACAGAGATGAGGCCTGGAGAGGGGAGGGTCACCCAGGGCTGACTTCTCTCCTCATAGTGAAGTCACCTCCCACCTTAGATGGTCAGGGCTGAAAGGGGTCCCTCCAAGGTCGCGCAACACCCACACTCTGCTGATGAGGACAGCAGAGATCCTGGAATTCCCCAAGGCATGAGGACCAGGATGGGCAGCCTTTCAAACAGCTCTCAATCCTCGGAAATGCCAAGAAACCTCATCCTCCAAGGACAGCAGTTTCCAAACTTTTGTATTTTTAGCAGCAGAAGCCATCCTTTCAAACAAAACCTTATGCAAAACCTCAGGCTATAAAACAGGTCAGGGGGCCGCTCTCCCAAGTGGAGCCTGGGCCAGGCCCCGGGCTCCCCTCCAGCACCCAAGACTCCTTCCACAGGGCCCTCTGTGGAGCTCAGTCTGAAACCCCAGGCCTTCGGGGCCTTGTAGCCCTGGAGCTAAAGCAGCCAGATAGGGTGGCTCTTACTTAAGACCCTTGGAGGCTGTGGCTGGTCTCTGAGACCTGGACAACTTCGTTCTCCACCAGGGCCTGGCCCCCGTCCCCATTGAGCTGTCTCATGCGCAGGTTAATGGAGCCGTATGTCTTCCTGGAGCCCCTGCCAGGGACGAAGGTGGGCCGGCGGTACAGCTCGCCCTTGCACAGGGAGACCATCAGCAGCACTGACAGGAGCATGCCGCCCACCGTGAGCAGCCCCAGGCCCGCGATGATGCACTTGTCCAGGTGGGAGCCCAGGCGGGCGTAGTACATCTCCAGTCGTTCCATCTCCCGCGCTGTCACTGTGTCCGGGTTGACGCGGGCCTCGCGGGGGATGGCGTATGCTGTCACCACCAGGAGGATCCCACTCACCAGGAAAACCAAAGCGGAAACAAAGCCGTAATCCACCGGGCGGCTCACGGGCTCCACGCCCGGCCCCTCTTCTGAACGCAGGGACACATCGTCCTGCTGGGATCGGGGCTGTGCGGGGACAGCCCCAGGGGGGCTGGGGGAGCTGCTGAGTCTGGTATCCCCAGGGTTCTGGAAATGGGTCTCATGCTCCTCTGAGGAGAAGCAGGCATTCTCGACACCCTCCCTGGGTGGGGCCACCGGGCCCAGAGGAGCTGGTCTCCTTGGGAACTTGGGGCCATTGCTCAGTGTCTTCAATTCCAGACCAGGGGGAGATGCCATTGAGAAGGAGGGCCCCAGCTCATCCCTTGGCCCCTTGGCAGCTAGAAGAGAAAACAGAAAGTCAGTTGAATTTAGCAAACCTCTACCAAGAGCCGCTGGTGCCAGGATCACACTTGGCCCCCAGTGATCAGGTGAGTCAGGCACAAGTCCACCTTGGGGAGCCCGCGGACAGAAGGGGCAGCGAGGAATAAGATAACGACCGAGCAGTGCGGTCCAAACCTGCTAGGATCCCTCTTACCACTGGCTGGCATGTGGCACTGGGCCATTCCCTTAGCCTCTCTGGGCCTCAGTTTCCCCATCTATAAAATGACACTAATACTACTATTCCCTACGTAATGGGGCTGATGTAGGGACTGAGATAGTCCACATAAAGTACTCAGAACAGTAAGTGCTCAGGAAATACCAGCGATGAGCTATTATGGTAGAGGGAATTCAGATACAGCAGATATCAGGTTCAAACCCCAGCTTCACCACTTGAACTTGGGCACACGATGGGACTCTCCAGACCCAGTTTTCGCATCTGTTAAATGGAAATAAGCAAAACACCTCCCCTACAGGTTGAGGGGAGGATTTCATAATATAATGCAATAAGGCCCCAGCCACCTCAATTAATGGACACTGCTGTGATGAGGTGAGGATGACTGGGGCAGGGGAGGGGGCAGAAATGAGGAAGGTGGCGTAGGAACAAAGAGGAGAAAGTCAGGGAAGCTTCTAGGCATTGGTGGCACTTGAGCCAGACCTCAGAGGATGAGCAGGAAATCCCCCAGCAGTGGGAGGGGATGAAGGCATTCTGGAGAAGGGCTGGGGGGCCTCCGAGGTCAGCTGGGACCAGCTCTCAAAGGCCTCTGACAGCCAGGCCCAGGAGCCAGGGAGGCGAGGTGCTGTGGCAGGGAGCGCTGACACCTGCCTAGGTTTCAGACAGCTCTCTCCGGCTGCTGCGTGGAGGACTGACGGGACAGGAAGGAGCAGAGTGGAGGGCAGGGGTCCAGGGAGGAAGCCAGCTTGGTCGGGGGGGCACCGTGGTGGCTGACAGGGCAGAGCGGAAGGAGCATACTTGAGAGCCATGACTGAGGTCAAAGCCAAATGCCTGTTTGTAAGCAGAAGTTGGGGGGGGAGGGGCGGGGTGTGCTGGATGAGACCATGGGAGGGGAGCCAGGTGGGGGGGGCACTCTGCTCAAAGAGGAGATACCCCACCCAAGTACCTCACACACACCTGTAGAGACAGACAGACAGCACATGTGCATTCCTGCCAAAGGATACCAGCTTACAGCCCAGAGGCTGTATTTGGCTTATAAAAGTTTTGCTTGCTTTTCATTTCTGGCCTGTTCATTTGTTTTTGTTGCTTCAGTTGCCAATATATAAAAAGCAAAAGATTTTACATTTTAAACTTTGGATTCCTGGCTTCTCTTGCAAAATGGAAGGATCTGACCCCCCTAGGCCCCATTCCTCCCAACGACACTCCACGGGAGTTGGTGATAGAGGCCCCCCTTCAGTAGGTCCAGGGCTGTCCCCCACAGGGCCCCCTCCGTCCCTTCTCCACCTACACGGAGAATTCCTGAGCCACAGCAGAACTGCAGCAGTCCCTGTACACACCGATGTCCTGGGGCTGTCACACCCAGGGCCCCAGGCACACAGACCCGAGTCCCCACACTGGACAGAGACCCCCAGGTGCAGAGTGGCTCACGTGCTCCAGTGTGTCTACACATACACATGATTCTAGAGGTTTCTCTGCACTCCTATGCCTGAGTTTATTCTCCAGTGCTCTGTGGTACTGTGTGTGTGTGTGTGAGGGAGAGAGAGAGACAGAGAGAGAGGGAGAGAATATGAGCAAATGAATGAAGTGAAAATGAATGAATGAATGAATGAAACTCAAAGAGCCTCAGTGCAGGCAGGCACGTTTTTCCCTTTTTCTGATCTTCCTTCCAACACGGACCTGCCTCAGACACCTCCTCTTAGCACACAGGGCCTTTCATCTGAGTACAAAGCCTGTTTCCACTTACAACCCATTTCTATCACCACCTCCCTCTTTCCTGAGTTCCAATTTAATAAATGTTTACTGAGCACCCACACCCCGTTGGGCCCTATAGCAGGCACTTCACTCAGGAGTATCTTGTGTAGCCCTCACCAGCCCCTCGAGCAGGAATTACTATCTTCGTTTTACAAAGCGTGGCCAAGATCCCATGGCATGCCTGTGGGGGCTAGGAGCTGAATGCAGGGTCCCTAAGAATTGTTATCACCTACAAACCCCACCCTGTACCAGTGCCATCACTCCTCCCTCCCTGGCTGGCTCTTCCAGCCCTGGCTCGGTGACTCTCTATCCCACTGTTGAACAGCAGTGGGGAGCTGCTTGAGGGCAGGGATATGTCTGGATTCTGACTGGGTCCCCAGCCGCCTGCACAGGGCTTGGAACACAGCCAGCCCTCAAGAAGAGCTGGGCAACCACCCAGGCAGGCAATCTCCCTTCCCCTTCCCCCACCCCCCACACCCCGCGTGGGGCCAGGCTGCACCCAAACTGCTCTCACTTTCCAGTAAACCGAGAGGAGAGGGGTGTTGGTTGGCTTTTTCTCTCTTCACACCAAAAGCATTTTCCTGAGTGGCCAGCCACAAACAGGGACTGGCAGTGACCACTCTTGCCCAGTGGGGGTCCTGATGTGTTGTGTCCATGTCCCCCCCTCCCTCGGTCTTCAGCACCCTCCACAGAGCTCAGCTCCTGGAGTGGTCCAGGAAGGAATCCCCTTCCCAGACGGGCACACTGATGCCTCCACATCCCAGAGGAAACCCAGGGCGCCTGAATTCTGGAAGCAGGGCTCTCCTGCACCCAGCAGGAGCCCGAAACTTTTTCTTAGAATGTCAGAGTTAGGAAGAGGGCGAGGAAAAAAGGAGGCTCCCTCTCACCCAGAGTTGCGACGTCCCTCACACACAGGCTCAAGAGAACCCACCAGTTACACAAGGGCATGTCCAGTCAATTACCCAAAACAGAAGCAGAGACAGACAAACTGACAAAGATGCCGGTGTCCACTGCTCGCAACCGCAACTGTGCCAGTTACACTCCGGTTTCATCTGCGGTCCAACAGGACCTGAAGGGCACATCCCAGTTCCACACTCACACTCCCAGGGGCCTTGTCCACATGCAGCACCCACAGACATGGGAAGCCACACAGTGAGACCCACAGGTCCACAGACCCCACTGGTACCCACACCCCGGGAAGGGGTAGAGCTGGTCACACACAGACATACACACACACACACACCACACACACACAGTTAACTACCCCCAGGACTGCTAAGATCTAAGCCAGACCCACCAAGGCCCGCCTGGGCCCAGCACCCCACCCTCCGGCGCGCACTAACACGCGGGGAGACAGACGCACAGCGGGCGTGGGTGAAGCTTCACAAAACCCAATCGACAGACACACGCACGAGTTGTACACAAAGCCTCGGGGCGCGCACATACGCACACGCAGGTCCACGCTGTCATACCCAAAGTTCCGCGCAGAAAGCCTCGGCACCCCGGCGGCCCGCTGCACCCCGCGCCCTCCTGCCCGCAGCTCACACCCCTTGCTCCTGCCCTTGACCACAAACGCAGCCGGGCCGGGCCAGGCCGGACCGGGGCGGGCGGCGCCGGTAGCAGGGCGGCCAGGCGGCCCAGGGAGGCCGGGCTCCGCGCGGACCGGCGTGCGCCCGGGGCCCCTGGCCGCGTGTCCTTCGGCCGGGCCGCGAGGTCAGGCTGGCTCTCCTTCGCCGCCCCTCCCCGCCTCGGGCCCGCCGCCTCCTGCCGCCCCCCGCAGTTGCCTCTCCGCGCGCGTACCTGTGCCGGGCCTCCCTCCCTGCCTCCCCGCGCGGGAGGCGAGGGCGCCGGGCGGCCGGCGGGCCAGGGCGAGGGCGCGTCCTCCCCGGCGCCCACCCGCCTCCCTGCAGCCGGCGTCCGCCGGCCGGTGTCTCCGCTGCGGCGCAGCCCGGGAGGGCGCGGGCCCGGCCGCCACCGCCTCGCCCTCGCCGGCTCCCGCCCCCTTCCCGGCCCGGCCCGGCCCGGAGCCGCTGCCGAGGCGCACGTACCTGCTCGCGCCGCGCGGGGCTGTACGGCGGCGGCCGCGGCCGCCGGGGGCTCCGGGGAGGGAGGGACAGGGGAAGGGGCGGGAGCCGGGGATCGCAGAGCGCAGCGGATCGAGCTCCGCCCGCGGCCGGCGAGGGCGCCCGGAGAGTTAGCGCGGGGAGGGAGGGGGAGGCGGGTAAGAGACTGGGGTAAGGGTTGGGGGACGCAGCCCCATCCTCCTCCCCCTCCCCCTAGGGCATATCTGTTTCGCCCGCGCCTGGGTTTGGGGAACTGGAGCCTTGAGCCCGCCGAGCCAGGGCGCAGGGGCGGGGCGCGGGGGTGGGTACCTAAGGAGACCCCCTCCCCCCGCCGCCTGCCTCTCCCGGACGCTGGGGAGCCCCTGCTGCGCCAAGCCCAGACGCTTCCTCCGCACCCTCCCCCCACCCCCCACACCCAGCCCCCAGGTGGGACCCAGGGTCCTCTCCGAGGTCCTCAGATCGGGGTGGTCTTCTCGGGCGCGTGCGGCTCCGTGGCTCAAGGGCGCCACCTGAAGGCTGAAAGGAAGCCTCTGACGGGCCCCCTCCAACCCCGCCTTTTTCCCTGCTTTTCTTTCTCTGTGGGACAGTGGCTGCAGAGCCCGAGAGGGGTGTTTCCTTGGGGCATTGCCAATGGCCACACACACTCTCGCCCTCCAAGGCCCAGCTGCTGTGCCTCCTCCCCTGGGAAGCCTACCTGGCTCCCCCCGACACTCGCTCCTCCCAGGAGCCCCTCCAGCTGGGCCCTCCCTTTGCCTGCATTGCTGTCATGTCCGGGAGTTGTGTCTTTCTGTAAGTGCCAGCCTGCTTCGTGAGACCGGCAGCTCCTGGAGGACAGGCCCGGCGCGGAGGGTGTGGGTGAACAGGTGGCAAGCAGGAGTGACTTGCACTGTTTCTTTCCCTTGCAGGGCCCAGATTAAGGTGAGCCAAGGAGGGTGCGTAGAGCGCAAAGTTAAGGAGATGCTCCTTTTTGGGGGCCCAAGCCAAACCCAGAGAGGAGTTTGGTCTGGAGACTGGGGGATTTCCGGGAAGACTCTGTGGCCAGCTCACTCATGTGGCCTCAGATAAGCCCTCACCTCTCTGAGCCTCCGTGTTGGCCATTGCTGATGGGATCATGAAAATGCAGGCTCGGGCTTTGAGAGGGCCAGCAGAGTCAGCCATCTGGAAGGACAGCAGATGAGGATACCTTGTCCTGGCTCCTCAGCCACGCTGTGGGAGAGCCTGCCCCGCCCTGCTCCTAAGTCCTGTGCAGCCCTCCACACCAGGAGAGAGGAGGCCACCCGGGAGCCAGGTGCCTGGGCCTTTGAGGCGGGTGTGGCAGACTCGGATGGGACCTCCAGGACAGGAAGGCTTCAGTCTCTTCCTGCCTTCAGAGGCCTGCATCTTGTTAGGGACTTCGAGGGGAAGCTGGCTGTGGCACCAGACTCCAGCTCCACCACTCACGGCTGTGTGGCCTTGTGCCAAAGGCTCCCCTCGCCAAGCTCAGTTCCTCATCTGTGAAACAGACTTCGGAGGGGTGACAGGGGTCTGCTGAGATGCTCCTTGTGAAGCGCTCACGGTTCCCTCCCTCAGTCATGCACGGCCCCGCCTCAGAGCCTTTGCCTTTGCTGTTCCTTCTGCCTGGCACACTCTTCCTGATATCCCAGAGCTCCCTGTCTTACTTCCTTCAAGTCTTTGCTCAAATGTCACCTTCTCAGAGACACCTTCCCAGACCACGCTTTTCAACCATCAGGGCCCCAGCATCCTTGACTCCTTCACTCTGAATTTTTCTGCATAGCATTGATCAACCCCTGACAGCAACTTCCTTCTTTGTTTATTGTTCCTACCTTCCCACTAAAAAATAAGTGCTGAGAGGCAGAAGCTTTGCCTGTTTCCCTCCCTGCTGTATCCCCATAGACCAGAAAAGGGGCTGACACACAGGAGGCCCTTGATAAATATTTGTTGAATAAAGAATGAAGAAAACAAGCAAATCTTTATCGAGCACCTTTATGTACTGGTTTACTGAGTAGACCACATCCCTACCCTCAAGATGCTCATATTCTGGCAGGAGAAAAAGAGAAATAAACGTAACTCTCCTACTGTAGTAAGAGCTACAAAGCCAAGGTACACAGTGCTGTGCAAGCTTGAAGCAAGGTGCTGACCCTGTCTGGGAGATGGGATGGCCCCCTGCAGAAGCTGGGATGGAGCTGAGATACGAAGGATGGACAGGAGGCAACCAGGTAAAGAGAGCAAGGAGAGAAGCACAGCAGAGGAACCGGTGCGGGCAGAGGCTGCGGGAGAGAAGGGAGTATGGTGCTGTGAGTTTTGATGGATGGAGACCAGGGTGGTTGCCATGGAGGGACGTGGGAGGAGATGAGGCTGGACCGTCAGCAAGCCAGGCCACTGCAGAGCCTTGCAGGCCACAGAGTTTGTACCTTATCCCCAGAGCAATGGGGAGCCACTGATCACTGTAAGTAAGGGGTCAACAAAGCCTTTTCCTCTTTTGCCTGAGAATTTGACCTTTGGTTAACTGTCTAGCCCTGTTTCCTTGGAAACAGATAAACAGATGTCCACTGTGTTACTAGGCAACATTGCTATGATAAAAATGACCCCTGAGGAGGAGGATAGAATGATCCATGTGGTTATGGATTAGAATCAGAGATATCAGTATGAACCCATGTTACCTTCATATCGATGCAGGTGATTAAATATAGAAATAGGTATAGATGCATGTCTACACACAGGTTAGGATACACACATACATTCCCTTTCTCTGTCAGCTGAGAGGCCCTAGAAGCAATGATACAGTATAGCAACGAGCACACCCGGCGCCCAGATCTTGGTTTCTAATACCATTCTCCAATAAAAGGAACCAGGGAGAAATGGCTGATGCTAGGACTGGAGCAGGAAATATACAGGATAAGCCCGGAGCATCTTATACTGCCAGGAACAAACAAAACACAACACACACAATGATGGGGGCATGTCAGAGGACATGGGGGCCAACTGAAAGAGCTCCCAATGGCCAAAGCTGGAAAAATTTAATCAATAAAATAAATAAAGTAATATTGGATTGTAACCTAAAGTATGATAAATGAAAAAAAAAATGGGGAGAAATGATGACTTTCCCATGCAGAATTCCAAATATGTAGATAGCCCATCCTCAAGGAGCGGAAGCATAACTCCCCGATTCTTAAGTGTGGGCTGAGCACAGCAACTTTCAGAGAGACCGTATGAAAGGCGGGAAAGAGTAACTTTACATGGAGAAACTTGATTACCTCAGCCAGATGATCAAGGTCAACATCAAAGGTCAAACTATGTTCATAGTGTGGACCCTTAGTACAATGGCATGAGAGGGGCACTTTACCTCTTTGGTCTTCCTCCCAAAACCCATGACCCCAGTCTAACCATGAGATAAACATCAGACAGATCCCAACTGTGGGACATTCTATAACATCCCTGACAATGCGCCTCAAAGCTGTCAAGGTCATCAAGAACAAGGAAAGTCTGAGACACTGTTACAGCAAGAGGAGCCCAAAGAGACATACGACTAAATGTAGTCTTGTATCCTCGGAACAGAAAAGGAACATGAGGTAAACACTAAGGAAATCCGAATAACATACGGACTTTAGCTAATAATAATGTATCATATTGGTTCGTCAATTGTAACAAACGTACCGCACTAACGTAAGATGTTGATAATAGGGCAAGCGGGGTGTGAAGACTACAGAAACTCTCTGTACCGTCTTCCCAATTTTTCTGTAAATCTAAAACTGCTCTAAAACGTAAAGTTATTAAAGAAAAAAAAAAGACTCCTGATTGGTAAATTGCATCTGGGCTGGGAGGAACTATAAATACCTGGTGGGAAATCATACTTTGGGCTGCCCAGGCACTCATGTAACTGGACAGGTCCAAAGACATCGGCTCCCGTGGGACGTGAAGCTTGTAAACCAGTAAGGGGAGCGCCTGGTGCCAGCATCAAGGGCCACGCCAGCAAGCTGAGGTTCCCGTCGTGTATCCTTCAGCGGAGGTCAATACCAAGTGTGGCTGATGATCATCCATTGAGTCTGAATTTGTAGTTGAACCCAGGAAGACCCCTTGTGGATGTTGCAGTGGGTGATAAGCAGGAGAGGGACGTGATCAGATTTGCATTTTGAGAAATTCTCCTTCTGGCTGCTCCCAGGTACATAGGGACAAGAGAGAAAACAGAGACCTCTGGGAGGTTATTGTGGTCACGTTGGCGTAAGACAAGTCTTCAATCCATTCCCTGCAGTTATGAGGCTGTGAGACGTGTGGGTCTATCAGAGAGAGAACAGGGACCTCTTGTAAAACATTAGAACATCACTTAATTCAGAATTTTCCAAAAGGTAGTGGTACATAACATGATTTTAGCTGTTATACAGATAAATGCGTTTGGGTTATCTGGTGCTGCATAAGAAACCACCCCCAAACTTAGCAGCTTAAAAGAAAATCATCATTGATTTGCTCAGTTTTGTAGTTTGGGCTGGGCTTGGTGGGGACAGCTCAGTTCTGCTCTGCGTGGTGTCAGCTGGAGTGGTAGAAGCAGCTGCGAGCTGGCTGGAAAAGCTCAGCCTGGGCTGTGTATCCGGGGACTTGGTTCTCACCGCCAGTGTCAGCCGGGTTTTTCTGTTCTCACCACACGATCTGTCCAGGGGGTGAGCTTGGGCTTCCTCCCACAATGGTGGTCTTGAGGTAGTCAGAGTTGTCCTATGGCACTCAACTTCCCAAGGGTACAAAAGAAAAAGCTATTGGAGCTTCTCAAAGCTGTGGGTTGGCACAGGCACCGTGTAACTTCTGCTGCATTCTGTTGCTTTAGTGCAGGTCACAGGCCAGCCCAGACTCAAGGGGAGGGGTCCACAGAAGGGTGTCAATGCCGAGAGGAAGGGGTCACGGGGTCAGTAACAGTCTCCCACCGACTACACTACATCTGGACCTGTGCACACGCACCCATGTGTATATGTGTGTTCATTTTAGTGCCCAGGTATTTAGTTTAGTATATTTTAGAACAATATATAACTAGCTCATGAAACCAGAGATATCATGGAAAATAATGCTTGGAGTGAGGGAGAAAAAAATATGAATCTATATAAACTTGGGGCAACATAATCTGCTGGTTTCCTCTAATATCACTCTCCCTTTCCCCCACTGGGATAGAATCCTTGATCAGTAGCTGGCACAGCGCACAGCCGTGATGGCCTAGTGGTTAAAGTTTGGCACTCATGGCTTCGGCAGCCCAGGTTCTATTCCCAGGCATGGAACCACACCACTCATCTGTCAGTGGCCATGCCGTGGTGGCAGCTCACGTAGAAGAACTAGAAGGACCTACACCTAGAATATACAACTAGGTACTGGGGCTTTGGGGAGGGAAAAAAAAAGAGAGGAAGATTGGCAACAGATGTTAGCTCAGGGTGAGTCTTTCCCAGGGGGGGAAAAACTGAGAGGAAAAAGAAAGCACTTAAAAAAAAAAAAAAAAAAAAGCTGGCACAGTGCACTCAGAGTAAGAATTCCATTTCTCAGACTCCCTTGCAGTTATGTGTGACCAAGTGGATAGTAAGCCCTTAGAATATCAGAGAAGGTGGTATGGGCAAAATGTATTAACTGTTCTTAAAGGAAGGGGCTACGCTCTCCTTCTCTCCTTTTTGTCCTTCCTGCTGCCAGGATGCAGACCTGATGCCTGGAGCTTGAGCAACTATCTTGGACCATGAGGTAGAAATAAGTTAGTATGGGAGACAACAAAATTGAAGGACTCTCGATCCCAGATGACCAAGGAAACACCAGCCTGGGATAGTTTCCCGTACTTTTATTTGTAAGAGAAATAAACTCCTGTCTTGTATAAGATACTATTATTTGGGATATTCTATCACTCAGAAGAGCTATTCCTATCTAATATGGTCATTTTAAAGACAAATACAAGTAAATCAAAGTAGAGGTGGTAGGTGAAAATTGAGCAAGAGATATGTGAGTGGCTGAAGTTTGGAAAATACAGATCCAACCCAACCCACTGTGTCCCAGGTGAAAAACCTCTGAAAACAGCCTGCAGGGTGTCCAGGAGGGTGACATGAAAGAATAACCTGGTAAGATTGAGGTTTCACGAGGTGAAGGAGCGGGGAGAAAGGAAAAGTGTTCCTGGAAGAGGGAACAACACTTAACAGACCGAGAGACAAAGTAATAGTAATGAATTGCTTGTGTGTTTATTTTATTTGACAAACACTTAGCCCAGCCCTCCCCATATGCCAGGCCTTGTTCTAAGTGCTTTACAAGCATTAACTCACTTATTCATCTTAACCACCTTATCACATAGGTGCCACCATTATCCCCATTTTAAGGTGAGGAAATGGAGACACAGAGTGGTTAATAACTTGCCCAAAGTCACAGAGCAGGTATGCCACAGATCTGGTATTCAAATGCAGACTCCAGCTCAGTGCTCGTAACCCACTACTCTGGGTTCCATCATAATTTTCAGAGCATATGCAGAATTCCTGAGTTGTTAATGTTAGCCCCATTTTTACCTTTGGGAAAATTGAGTGCCAGAGAAAAGAGATGGTCCTATGGCCACACTGAGGGTCAGTAGAAGTGCAACCAGGACAGAAGGCCTCTGACTTCCAGATGGACTTTGGGACCTCAGACAGACCCACAGTCCCGGGGCTGCAGCCACGTGCCTGCTCTCCCGGCCCCATTCAGTCTCATCTGTCTCTGAGCGTCTTGCTCAGTTCTGGTGTTTGGGTGTCCTCCTCGCTTTACATCTGCCCTCTGGCACCCGCCTGCCTCATCTGGTCTTCCTGGAGCTGTGATGCTGTCATGGAGCCGCTCTGATACCCCGGTAATGGGACATGGTTCAGGGATTGGAGGAAATGAATTGGTGGCCACTCTCCAGGCCCTGGAGGGAGTGTCCACACACATGCCCACGCACACGCGCATCCTCAGCCAGCCCGCTGGCACTCCCCTCCTCTCCACTGGCCTGTCTGAAGCTCCCAGCCTCGGGGAATGAAAAACCTGGGTGCTGAGACCTCTCCCTGCCTGAAAAGAGGAAGGAGGGGAGTTGAGACCCACATTCCAGTCTCTGCCAGAGCCCGCACCGCTGCAGGGCAGCTCAGCTCCGCGAGGGCAGAGCCCTGTCTTCTCGCACTCGCGTGCCCTTCTCCCTGGGCCAGCACAGGCCTGGGACACTGGAGGTGCTGGGTTAGCTGGGAGAGGATGGGCCCCGGAAGAGAGGGGCGGGGAGCCTTGATGGAGCTCCCGCTGTGTGCGTGTCCCTGAGCAGGGCTTCTTGTAGGCTATCTCAACTGCGCAACAGCTTGATAACTTGGAGCTCATTCACCAGGGGCGGGAACTGGGGCTCTGATCAATCAGGCAACTTGCCTCAGAGTCACACCGACGGCTGGCTGGGGCCAAGCGACACGCTTCCCACTGTCCCATTCTGCTTCACCAGAGTCTCCACCACCCCATCGGAGTCAGGAGCTGCACTCCCCTCGCACAGGACGTGGGACTGTGTACTGGATGCCGGGGTGTCAGGCGGGTGTGTGTAGGACACACGTTCATGGGGCCTGCCTGAGACATGGACAGAGTAGTTCTCATCTCTTGGCTGGGGCAAGTGGGCTCCTTTAGCTCTGCTCCTGGGTCCGACTCCTAGTCAAGGGCTCCATCCACCCTTGGGGCTGCCCCCTCTCCTACCCTGGGCACCTGAGCCCTCACCCCCACTTCGTAAAATCCAAAGGAGGGGTATAGAGCAGAAGGGCCGGAACACCCGTGTACAGGACACTCACGTCCAGTCATGATGTGACTCAGGTGTACAGGGCACGCATGGATGGGACAAGTTGTAGGTTCAGTTCCCTCAGAAGTAAAGCCAAGACAGGAATTTGAGGGCGAGCGGTTTCTCTGGGAGGTGGTCCCAGGAAGCACGATAGAGGAATAGGGAGGTGAGACCCGGAAGCGAGGGCTTCCAACGCACCGCGGCCGTGCCGGTAAGCACACGACTGCCCTGAGCAACTGGGGCTCAGTCCCGCTGGACTGCGGGTTGTCCCACCTGAGAGCTGAGGGAGTGGAGGTATTTATCCGCCAACACCTGTTTGTCATGGTTGAGGGCTGCTCCCAGCGCTTCCAGCCTGTCCTCTGACAGCTCGAGCGTGTTAACTAAGCAGAGTCAGGTGTGCTTTGCGGTAGGGAGCCTTAGACACGCGGAGAAGGTAGGTGTTGAGGGGATGCGGATGGGGCCCTGGCAGCATTTGCTATAGGACACAGGGCACAGGGCATGTGTTCAGGACCCAGGAGGACACAGATAGAGGGCACAGGTGGAAGACAAATGAGTGGATTATTGGCCTTGATCGTCTAGGCCAAAGGGAGGGCCCACTGGAAGGGGATAAACAGCCACAGGAGGAGAGGTGGCGCTGGGACCCCCACGCCTACATCATGGAGGATGCACTCCATCCTCATGCTCCCTCTGGCTGGGTGACTGCAGGTGCTGGCGTGGTAGGACGGGAAGGTGGGCAGCTTCTCTCTGCTAAACTTCCACCTCATCTGCATTTTACAAAGTGGGGATGAGGGCTAAGGTGCCCAGGATAGGAGAGGGGACAGCCCCAAGGATGGCTAGAGCCCTAGACTAGGAGTCAGACACAGGAGCAGAGCTAAATGAGCCCACTTGCCCCATCCGAGAGATGAGGATGACTGTCCATGCGTCTCAGGACAGGTCACCTACTACTCTTGCATCTCAGGGTCCTGTCTGCCCAGTGAGCTTTGTGGAAGTCCTCTCTGCTGTGGACTTCACAGAGCTGTTGTGAGGAGTAGATCAGGTCACGAATGAGAAAACACTTGGGAGAGAATAAAACACTTAAATATGTAGATGGGGATTCTGGAAATGGCCTCAGTGGGGAAATCACAAGACCTGGCTTCTACTGCTATTATTTTTAGGACATTGGTTTGACTCCTGTAATAAAGAGACCCAAAATAATAACGTCTTCAATAAAACAGAACTTATTTATCTCTCATGTAAAAATATACTTGGCAGTTAAGGCTGACATGGTGGCTTCACCAATCGCAAGAGACCCAGGTTCCTTCTAGCTCGTTGCTCTGCCATCCTCCGCCTTTTGTTCCAAAATGGCTGCTCCAGCTCCAGCCCTTAGGACTACATTCCAGTCAGCAGAAAGAAGTTGAGGGGAAGGGGCGGGAACCCTCCTCCTTCCTTTTAAGGGCACAACCCAGAAACTGTATACATCACTTCCATTCACATCCCATCGGCCAAGATTTAATAACTTGGCTACACTTACCTGCCATGTAAGGGAGTCTGGGAATGCAGTCTTTTGCTACATGTGAATGGGAGACGGGATATTGAGGGGCAACCTGCAGCTTTTGCCACAGCTGCTGACTTGCTTGGGCAACTCACATCTCCATCTGAGCCATAGTTTCTTCAATTGCAGATTCCTTTTTCATTCATTCATGCTACATATATATGAGCCAGACTTGTGGCACAAAGTACAGTTTTTGAACCACTTGATTGCCAATGCATCTTCTAAGTAGCTAGACCATAAGTCCCGTGAGGTAGGTGTGAGGTCTTTCTTGCTCACTGCCGTACTCCCAGCATGCAGTGCAGGGTCTGGCACTTGGAATCCATATTATTAGCTGCCCATGGATGGCCATTGTGGCTTTTGTATTCAGTGAGAACGTTTTTCCTTACTCAGGAACTGAAGTTCTTTCTCTTTCCAGGCCTCCACCACCCCCCCATCCCCATATGCCAAGCCTTTCTAAGTCTGTGGAGTAAAACGTGCTCTGAGCCAGAATCCTAAGAGTGGGATTAAAAATAAAGGAAGGTGCCTCAAAATAAGTTAACCACGAGAAATGGCTTCCCAAGCTGGTTAGACGTCAGTGCTGAGGGCCAAGGACAAGGCACCAGGCGCCTGAAGATCTGAAGCCTGACGCAGACCATCTCAGCCAGCCCACAAGCTCAACAGCAAGAGTGGACAGTGGTTTGAAGGTATGGAGTTTTGGAGAGGTTCGTTACACAGTGTCCTTGTGACAATCCAACCTCGCTGTTGGGGGCAAATTCTAATTCTCCGAGAGAAGCTCTGGGTGGATCACCACCCAGATCACAGCTCCTTGCACACCAGTCACCCACAAACCGATCACCTCCCTCCTGCCCAGTCTGGAGGTGGCTGCCTCTGGCTGGGGCACCCATCTCTGATCCAGGCAGTTGTCCCATAGTTACAGGGTCATGTGACACAAAGCCCGGTGACCTGCCTAGAAGAAATCATTTCTGGCCTTTGTGTTCAGAAGGGGTGTGAACATGGCAGGTGAGTTTCTCAGATCTTCTTTGGTTCTAAAGAGTGACAACTAAACTAGGAGAAATTGCACATAAAATTTTCTATGCATCTGGCAGAATGCATCTCAGGCTGGAAACCCCAGGGTATGAAAAATGTGATGTTTCTTACAACTCATTTTAGTAACTATTTTGAGCTTCATTGTGCCTAAGATGGAAAGGATGAGGCCCAAGTTCACAAAGAAAGTTTGGTAGAGCTGGAGTTAGAACCCAGTTGTTCTGGCTCCCTATACAGTGCCCCTTTCCTGCCCGGTCGGTCTCACACTTGGAAGGAGCCCCAGGCGCCCCTCTGAGCCACTGGAGCCCCTTGTCCAGCCTCCCTGGTCATCTGGGCTGTCCTTCCACACTCCACTGACTGCGTGCCCACTGCTTGGAAGAAAAATCAGCACACTTTCCTCCTACTGAGACCCAATCAGCTTCCCTGTGTCTCGTACCCTCTGCCCTACTCTATCTTCTGGAGCTACACTACATATATACTCCTTTTTCTTTAATTTATAAATACTTGCTATAATTTTTACTTCTATAAATTCCATTTAGTTCTTTTTCAAACCTGCCTTTTTAAAATAGTGTCTTTTTTCTGATGTTTTTTATTCCTTCTTGTATGACTTTAATTCTTCTCAAAATACTTTTTTGTTGTCTTCCTCTGAAGTTCTTGGGGTGAGGGTCTGATCCTGCTGTTGATGGCATCTGCTGCCTCTCACTCGCGGTGCACGATTTCCCCGTGTGCTTCGTAATTTTGGATTGTGAGCTCATCTTCAGGGGAGCTGGATCTGTGCACGGCTTGTGTGGCCTGGATGGAGGGCAAGTCCCTCCAAAACGAGTTGTGTTTGTTTTGCTGGTCACTTCAGCTCCTTCTCTGGAATCACTTTGTATAGAAAAAATTTTTTTAAAAAACCTATGTGAGCATAGACGCTATTTATTTTCATCATAATACTAGTTTGATTATGGTTTGTTTCCATCCATGATGATGTCAGCTCCAGGGAAGCACAGCGTTTGCCTCTCTGACTTTGGGCTGTGTCCCCAGTGCCTAGAGCAGAACTTGGCACACAGTAGGCACTCGATAAGTGTTTGTTGAAAGAGAGAGTTAAAGAATACCACCCACTTCATAGTGTGTTGTGAAGAATAAATGGTGTGTCAGTTAGGCTGAGTTCACCCAGTTAAACAGTGGGCTTATCGTCTCAGCTAACAGGCAGGCTCTGTTAGTGATTCTGTGACTCCGTGATTTCAAATGCCTCTGCAACTTTTCTCGGCTTTTGTCTTACGGTTGCAAGATGGTTACTGCAGCTCCAGACATCACATCTACATTCAAGGTATAAGGAAAGGGAAAAAAGGGGGAGTAAAGGGTGAGCATCATCGACATTTTTCCTTTTATCAGGTAGGTAAAAGTTTTCCTAGAAATCTAACTGCAGATTTCTATTTAGACTGCATTTACTAGAAATGGGTCATCCCAGAAACAAGGGGACTTGGAGAATGAGCATTTCCCTTTCTCTAGACTACGGATAGGCGAGGAAGGGAGGAAGGGGACTGGGGACATAAACGCAGCATCTGCCTCAAGTGAGATTTTATATGTATACACGCACACATGTATCTACACGCACACACATATATGCAAAGCTCGTAGAGCAAAACAAGCCTCGGAAAGGGGCCTCTGTTCTCATAATAACTGTTATTGTTGTCATTTAAAGCTTTGCAGTCTCTGTGATGCTGTTGGCATCAGGTTTCAGATTCTAGAACCCACAGGCACTGAGGCGCCCATGTCCCAGCGGTCTCCCTCCTGCCCTCCCTCCTTGTTCTGTTCAGAGCACTGAAGCCCTTTAAAAAAAAAACCCTACATTTTCCAACGTGAGCCACTTTGGTGCTCTCATTAACTCCATCCTCAGCGACTTGGCCAGATCCCGCTCCCAGCCTGAAGCAGGTGGGAGCCTATACAAGTCGAAGGTCCCTCAGGCCCAACACCAGGTCAGCGTCAAGCTCTCTCCCAAGGACACAGAAATGAAAACAGCAGAGAAGCCAACCTTGAATCTTGGGCAGACTCTGGAGTGGCTGAGAAAGGAGCTGGTAAGGCTTTACATTTCTTTTTACCTGACGCCTCTACCCCATATCTTCCAAGGTTCCCTGGTCCCCTCTCCCAGGTGCCCCTTTGGCTGAGGCAGAGGCCACAGGCTGGGGTGTAGGCCCCGTAGGCATCCCTCTGGGACCAGGCAAGAAGTGCACAGTTCCCATGTCAGGTGCCGGGATAAGTAGGTCGTGGCCTACATAGGAGGCTCTGGGTGCAGTGCTTGCCAGACTGGTTTCAGAATGACACCGAGTCCTGGGTATGTGCCCAGCTCTGCTGCTGTGTGGCCTCTAGCAAGTGGCTTTACCTCTTTGAACCTGTTTCCTTATCGTAACATGGGGATAGCGATACTACCAACATCGCAGGGCATATTGTAAGAATTCGGTGAAGAGATGGTGTAATTCACTTAGCGTCTCCTTGGCACATCTGTGTTGGCTGTTACAATCCTGACCCAGGGGGACACAAAGAACACCCACTGTCTTAGCCTGGATCCTCTAGAAAGAATAGGCTTGCACAAAGACTGGGCTGCTTACACTTTGTTTGGAGGTGGAAGCCCAGGGTAGTGAGAGTGAGGGAAACAGGGACTGGAGGCAAAGGCCAGGGCTTTGTGAGGTGGGGCATTGTGTCCCCAAGCTGGGGCTACTTCAGAAGGAGCCCAAAAGAGGGCCAGCGGCTCCCTCAGCAGCTGGTTTACCTGGCCGCCGGATTTCCCTGCAGGGGTGGAAGGAGTATCTGCTCCTTGGAGGAGAGAGAAGGAAGAGGAAGTTTATCTGCCCCGCTCACTCCTGTCTCTGTTTCCTGTTGGTACAGGCCCAGCCAATGGGGCCTGAACTCTCCTGAACTTATGAGTTACGTTAGTTGGTCCCTCGGTGGCTGCTCGGGGAGCCAGGCCTTATACCTCTCCTTGCAGTGCTTTCTCCAAGTCCAAAGTAGAGGGGTGCCCCAGAGTGCGGGGACACCGGCCAAGAGAGAGAAGGTGGTGGCTCGGGGAAGCTCAGAAGGCACCCAAGGTCTGTGTCCCAACATGCCAGCTTCTTCTGGGGAGGGACAGACAGGATTGTCCAGAAATGATCTTTCTGGGTTGCCAGGCAACAGACCAGCTGGGCCCCAACCCTGTCGTCACCCCGGGGGAGGGGCTGACCCAGCAGGGCTTCTGGGCCCAGGGGACTCCAGCAGGAGCTGCAGCTTGCTACGGTCCTCAGGCATCTGGAGGCGGGGCCGTGGGCCTTCCCATGCTCCCCTAGGCGCGGGCTGCTCACACTGAGACTACTTGGTGCCTGAGCCCAAAGTGCCAATTTCTACCTGATAAAGCACCTCTCCCCCCTCAAAGAGGGGGCACAAGGTGAGGGCGTGGGGGGGTCTACCTGAGGCACAGCCTCGCAGACCTGAGCACCTCCCTCCACGTGATGCCAAGAGATGGGAGCCTGAGCCTCTTCCTGCTCATCCTTGACTCGGAACTTCCCAGTCAGCCCATTCTTCACTCTGACACGTGGAATTTACAGGACTCCGTAAGGGACCCTCTGGAGCACAGCCAAGAAGCTCCACTTGACCATCAGGAAAGGACTAGCCCTGGACAGTCACCTCATGCAGCAGATGAAACAAATTAGTGACAATAATGAGTGCCCGCTACAGACCGAAGTCCGCGCTCTCCCTCCTCTCCTGGGGTCCTGTAAGCCCCAAAGTCCTGGTGGGATCTGAGAGGGGAGAGAGAGCTCCAGCCGTCTGGTGACGAGGCAAACCAGGCTGATGGGGCGGTGGCAGTCACTCCGTAGGAGGACAGAGCTACACAGTTGGAGACAGCACACCTCCCTACCTTGGAAGCCACTTTGCTCAGGGTTTCCAGCCCTCACAGCCAAGGCACCGAGTCCCCTACCGCCCCTCACGCTGGCCGCCTCACTGTGCTGTCCTCAGAGCACCTACCCAGAGCTGGCACCAAAGGCTGGACGGAAAAAAAGGTGGGAGGGAAACCCCAAAATTGAGAAAACCCAGACTTACCGTTTTCCCAGGAATTAGGAAGAGATGGCCCTGGGGTCCTCGAGGTGCAGCCTGAGGCATCCCAGTGTGCTCCGAGGGGAGAGGTCCAGCTCCCACCTTCAGCCTTCTCTGCAGCTCTCTTCTCTCGGCAGCATGACCACTGCTGGAGGGGGCGAGGGGGCTTCATCTTCTATTCCGCAAAGCAGTTTGTCATGCAAATAAAAAAAAAAACTTTTAATGGAGAAATCATCTTAGTAATTATCTCTTGGAGAGAGCAACAGACAGACAGACAGACAGAGGGAAAACGCACGTACGTCTTTGGCTGTGCCTCAGGCGGCTTCCGAAGGGAAAACTGCTCTTCCCAGGGGCCGCCTCTGGGGGGTGACTGAGCTGTGGCCTGGAGAGGGAGGAGGTGGGGGCGGCTTCACTATACGCCCTTTTGTAGCTTTTAAGTTTTGTATCATGTGTAAGAATTACCTAGTCAGAAAAATAAAATCTTAGCATTTCAAAAGAGAAAGCGAAAGAGAGAAAATGTATGGGAATAAAAGTCCGCAGGGAAAAATAGGAGAAGGAGCGGAGATGAGTGAGTGAGAAGAGTGAGTGGAGGGTTCTCAAAGTTTTGGTCTTAGGACCTCTTTACATTCCTAAAAATTACTAAGGACACCAAAAAGCTCTTGTTTATGTGAGTTATAGCTATCAATATTGACTGAATTAAAAGCCAAAACCCAGAAATTTTTAGTACTTATTTATTAAGGCATTTAAAAAAATAATAAATTCATTACATGTTAATAATATTTTATTTAGAATAACTATATTTTTCGAAGAAAATATTTAATGAGCAGAGGGGCACTGTTTTACATTGTTGCAAATCTCTTTATCGTCCCCTTTAATAGAAAACGACTCGGGGAGCCGGCCCCGTGGCCGAGTGGTTAAGTTTGTACGCTCTGCTCCAGCAGCCCAGGGTTTCATCGGTTCAGATCCGGGGCACGGACCTAGCACTGCTCATTGGGCCATTCTGAGGCAGCGTCCCACCTAGCATAGCCAGAGGACCTACAACTAGAATCTACAACTGTATACTAGGGGGCTTTGGGGAGAAGGAGAAAAAATAGATTGGCAACAGATGTTAGCTCAGGTGCCAATCTTTAAAAAAAAAAGAAGAAGAAAAGAAAATGACTGGATTCTCATCTTCTGCATTCGATCTGATGCCATATCACATGTCTCATAGCTTCTGGAAAACTCCACTGTCCGCTCATAAGAAGATGAAAGCGAAAAGGACAGATAACATCTTAGTATTCTAATGAAAGCAGTTTTGACCTCGCTGACCCCTGAAAGGGTTTTTGGGACCCGAGAGTTTCCCAGACTGATGCTGAGCACAGTGTTCTAAGGGCTCCTTAATACCTATGAAAGGATTTGTGTGCTATAGTGAGGATTAAAGCAGATAGTGGGGTGGTAAGTAAGAATGGTAATATTTAATAACGATGATGATGAAGATCATCACTCACCTGGGTAGTAGAGCACGTCGTATTCTAGAGGGTGGGCCAATTCCTTCAGTCCTCATAAGAGCCGTGAAAGGGAGGTGATTCGCCTTCCACTGTGCAGATGAAGAAACAGGCTGTGGTGGACACGGCTTCTGCACGGTTGTGCGCTTGTCCCCGATGAGACAGTGACGAGAACTTTCTGGGGAAGGTCCAGCCCCCTCACAGACTTGTTCTCTCTCCTAGGCTGAGATGCAGGTCCAAGACCAGAGACTCCTGCTCACGCTGAGACACCTTCACAGTGTCCTGGAGGAGCTGCGGGCAGAGAGTGCCCACTGGGAGGATGCCAGGTCCAGCGGAGGGGCATCCCCCATTAGAGCTCGTGCAGGCTCTGAAGGCAGGAGCCGCCGGCCCAGCTCCTCCAGGGAGCTGGCCCAGCTCCTTGGAGGGGTAGACAGCAGACGAAGCTCCCTCCCTTAACTGGCCAGAGGTGACCCTGGGCTTGAGCCCTCCCACCCCTAATCTAAACTTTGTGGTGATGTTGGGGGAGAGCACTGGAATGGGAGTCAGGAAGCCAGGGCTCTGGGTTCTCCTCTGCCCTCATCCGCTGTGTGTCCCTGGATCCATCACTCAACTTCTCTGTGTCACTGATTCCTTTCCTGTCACTTATCAGGTTTTTGGTGAGGCGCAAATAAGTTATTAGATGTGAAAGTGCTTTGAAAACACAAACTTGTCCCATGGCTTCTGGCAAGCACTCAGACGGTAATCCTATCCTTGTGATAGGATAGTGAATTTCTCACTAAGTGATTAGTAAAACAGAAAGAGCTCAGTGTGCAAAGATGTTCATCTAGTGTGGCCATGGTAGAAAACAGACACCCTCCTCACTCTGCCCCCTGCGAGTAGTGACTTGATAATTGTTTTCTGTCTTCCTAGAAGGCTTTCTCAATCCTCTTTATCTGAAAGCAGCAGGCCCTGTCACCACCTGGTCGTAGGGATGGGCATGTGACCAGGCCTGGCCAATTATAATTCCTGGTCACTCTAACAACATGATTGACCCAGTGGGTGGGCATGTGACTCAGCAGGGCCCATGACAGCCCTTCCCAGGGGTTGCTATCTGGACGCTCTTTCTACCACAGTTGCTAAGCTCGGGCTACCAGAGGCCATGATCCCTGTCAGGTGAAGAAGACCTGTCTGCAGTAGGAAAGAAAGGGGCTGCTCTTCAAAGAGAAGGAGAGAGAAAGCCGCACGAGAGATGGGCAGAGAGGAATAGTGCTGGCTCTTCTTCATCCGTGGTTTTAGGCCCCAGTTCTGTGAGTTTCCACTGCATTCTTTCCAGCCACTGAAACCAGTAAATTCCATCACTACCCACCACCATACACACCAATTTGTTTTTGCGTAAGCTGATTTGAGTAGGGTTTCCCTCATTTGCAACCGAAACGGTCTTGAGGAATACAATCCAGATGTTCAAAAGAGCAAAGAAGAGAAATGATGAAGAAAACGGCATTTCACTCACTCAGGGTTGGCAATAACAGCCCTGTGACAGCAGGCAAGGGGGTTAATGAGGGGAAGAACACTCAGTTGTGTGGGGACTGGAGTCACAACTTCGAGAAATTACATCTGCCTGTAGAAAGACTTCACAATGGAGCAGGTGAAAATAAACATGTCCTGGGGTCACCACGGTCCGATTATCGGTAGACCTTTTTATTTTTGAACATCCACTTGCATGTTGTTAGAATACCATTTTTAATAGCCTTGAAAAAGTGAACCCATTGAATACAGAGGCAAAGGGCAGGGGGTGCATTATCTGTACAATGTTTATAGTCAGACTAACCTGGGATTTTTATGTCATATTTGATAACATTGAAAAAACACTTTTCTGTTTATCGATGGCCGAATGGATAAACAAAATGTGGTATGTACATATGATGTAACATCATTCAGCCTTAAAAAGAAAGAAATTCTGGCACATGCTACAGCATGGATGAACTTTGAAGACATTATGCTAAATGAAATAAGCCAGTCACGAAAGGACAAATAGTGTTTGGTTCCACTTACGTGAGATACCTAGCGTAGTCAAATTCGTAGAGACAGAAAGTAGAATGGAGGTTGCCAGGAGCTTGGGGGAGTGGGGAATTATTGTTTAATAGGTACAGAGTTTCAGTTGTGCAAAATGACAAAAGTTCCATGCATAAATGGTGGTGATGGTAGCATAACAATGTGAATGTACTTGATGCCACCGAACTGTATGCTTAAAATGGTGAAATTTATGTGATGTCGTATTTTACCACAATGGAGACTAAATAAATACTTTAAAAAAAAAATACCTGCTCTGTGGTGCTGGGGCTGGAGACCCACACATGTCTGTGTTACCAGCTGCTCAGGGTTAGGCTTTGCTAGGCTTTGCCAATAAGCAAGTCGGGGCTGGAGAGACAGTGCAGGCCTGGAGGCCGGCGAAAGGACTTGCATCTTCATCATTGTTCTTTGTAGCCTCCTGTTCCTAGGAGCACCACCTAGCAACGCTTCCTCACCTCACAGCAGCAATTCCTCCCTGAGGCACCAGCCAGCACCGCTTCTCAGGGCTCTAGGTCCCAGCCCCGTGGGGCCCTTCCCCCGAGCTCAGAGACACCAGCTCAGAAGGCCCAGCACCTCCTCCCCTGAAGTCTGAGCTCCTGCCTTGCTTGGTCCTTCCCTGTGCTCCGAGACACGAGCCCCCGCTGAGCAGAGCTCCCTTCTCAGATCTGTGACGCTTAGCCCCGCAGGGTCCTCCTCTACGTTTTTTGGTTTTAATAATTTCAGCCTCTTCTCTTTGTTCCCTCAGCCCTGGGGGTGGTAGGTGCTTCATGCGAGCACCGCCTTCGTTATATCTTAGAGTTCTTTTTATAACCTTTCGGACCCCCAGTTAACTTTATACCTAGTTAGCAATTCTTTATGTTCAATTCTCTCTGTTAAAATAACTGGGGGGATTTCTGTCTCCTGTCTGTCTCTAACTGACCCAGTTTTTAGATATTATTACCAATGCTGCTGTAATCATTTTTGTTCCTGACACCCCTGCCCCCGTCACCTCCTCCCCCACCCTGTACAAGTGCAGTCATGCGTTGCTTGACAACAGGGATGCAATCCGAGAAATGCGTTGTTAGGTGATTTCGTCGTCATGTGAACATCACAGAGTGCACTCACACAAACCTAGATGGTATAGCCCAATGCACACCTAGGCTCTGTGGTACTGATCTTATGGGACCACCATGGTATATGCAGTCTGTCGTTAACCGAAATGTCGTTATGCGGCACATGACCGTACAAGAGTTTCTCTAGTGTACGTAGTAAAGAGTTGTATTGGAGGTGTGTAAATGCTTTGGTTTACAAGAAACATGTTTTCCAAAGTGAGCCATTCACTTACACTCCCACATGCAATGTCTGAGAATTCCTGTTGCTCCATGTTCTCGTTAATACTTGGGATTATCAATCTTATTAATTTTTGCCAATATAATGGGTGCATAATGGTATCACATTACATCTTAACTTTCACGTTCCAGATTACAAATCCGGTTGTTAACCTAAATTCTAATTCCAGCTCCATCATGTACTTACTTTTTGATCTTAGATATGAGGAAATTGATAAAAGAAACCTTAACTAAATTGGAGTCTGGAAGGCCTGTTGGAGGAGCTGTCATGCCCTGACATCCATCACCAATTACACCAAACAGTAGGAAAAGGACACTTGTATCTTGGACAGGAAGTAAAACTACTTTGTTACTGAGGAAAGATTTCTCTCATTGACAAGCAATGGCCTGTCAGTGAGAAAGACCGCAGCTCAGCCAACGAGAAGCTCTCGCCGCCCTGAACTTTTATTTTCCTCCAATGGGTTTTCATCTAGAACAGCTCCTTCCTACTCTCCCTTTTTTTTCTATAAAACAGCTCCCTTTTTTTGTTTTCTGGATTTGCCTATGGTTTGCCATAGCATGCACCTCCAGAATTTCAATTCTTTTGGCTATTCCCAAATAAACTCATTTTGAGATAAAATAATTAGCAAATTTGCTTTTTAAGTTAACTTGTAAGTTCCTCAACTTCTCTGAGCCTCAGTTACCGCTTCTGTAAAAAAAAAAAATGAAAAAGAAGAAAAAGGGATAATAGTATCTTGCTCACAAGATTTTTGTACAGATTAAATGAGATTATGCATATACATCGCTTTACACAGCACTTGGCATTGCAAAGGCTACTAAATGGCAGCTTGCCGTTATTGCTGTGCGATTATATACTGATTTGTGAAACTATGACTTACAAATAGACAAGCTTGTTAGCAACCATCATCAAGAGAGATATCTGCCTGGCCATGCAAAGTGGAAATGACATTGGTTTCCCATGCCCAGTGCCAACCACTAGCACCCTCTGCCTCTCCCAGCTTCCCACAGCTGGGCCCCCAGACCAAAAATCCCTGCCAACATCCTGTCTACCAGTCTGGGAAGACAGATCTGGAGCCCTGAGCCTGCCCCTCTGCTGGGGCAATTGTTGTTCTCCAAGACCCCACATCTGGAGTAGCAGGTTGGAGTGAAAATGACATCCTCAGTGTGGGTTCCTAGAGGGCTGGGCTGGAAATCATGTCCATCCAGACAGTCAGCGAGCACCAGAGGGAACATGTGGATCGTGGGCTTAGGGAGGAAAATCCAGAGTTTTCTCTGCTAATGCAGCAAAAACAGGACTCTACACCCAGGCTTACATCCAAGGGTGAGGAAAGGAGGGAACACAGATGGGAAAGGAGTGATGAGGTCAGAAGCTAAAAAATTAGGAGCAGGAAGAACAGTTCAAGATGTGACACCTAGAGAGGGTCAGGGCAGGCAGTTCAGGACTTACGCTGTGACTAAGAGAAATGATCAGACGATCTTTACGCAGTGCCTGCCTCCAGTCCTGGGCCAGGCGCAACACCTGATGGATCCTGTGTGTTCTGGCTGTATCCTGGTATGTAAGAAACTGCCCCCAAACTTAGAGCAATGGTCACTTCCCTATTGCAACAACCATTCCTTAGCGTAGTAGATCGTATTTCCCAAGGCTCTGGGGTTACCTGGGCTCGGCTGGTGGTTCTTGCTAGCTCTCTCAAGTGGTTGCACTTAGATGGTGCCTGTGGCTTGATCAATCTCAAAGGCTCATTCACACGTCTGGCAGTGGACATTGGCTCTTGCCTGGGACCTTAGCTGAGGCTGTCAGCTGGAACACCTATGCGTGACCCCTCCCTGCGGCCTAGGCTTCCTCATGGCATAGTGGCTGGGTGCCAAGAACAAGCATCCAAAGAGGGCCAAGAAGAAGCTGTATAGGCTTTATGACCTAGCCTTGGAAGTCACACAGTGTCACATCCACTGCATTCTATGCAGTAAATGCCAGGTACTAAGGCCAGCTCATATTCAAGGGGAAGGGAATCAGACTCCACCTCTCAATGGGAGGGGTGTCAAAGGATTTACACACATGTTTTAAAGCTACCACACCATGTAAAGCTAGACATGTTTCTAGTGTGGTGCACCGGCTGCAAGGAACAGGCACCAACTCAGGTGGGGCTAATTGTAAAAACGGAGGTAGAGTGATAAGAGAAGCAGAATCTCATCAAAATGCAAGAGCAGGAACTCTTGGAGGTGAAAGGTAGGTCTGGACCTACAAGAGTTCTGTCTGTTGCCCCAGTATCGCGGTGTTTCAGTGTGTGACTGAGAGGCGGGCTCGGCTCTGCTGCTGTCACAGACAGACCTTGAGACCTCAGTGCCTCCACACCACCAAAGTCACTTCCTTGCTCACACTACATGTCTTACGCATGGGGTGGTCAGGGAATGTGCTCCTGCTCAGAGATCCAGCCACCATTCACAACGTCACCAGATGCCACAGCAGGGAAGATACATTTGGAAGATACATTTGGAGTCACTGGCTCTTTGACATTTTAGCCAGGAAGTGCTATATATCCCTTCTGCCTATAGCCCATTGGCTAGAATTAGTCATGTGGTCTGTGCCGGCAGGGGCTGGGAAACGTGGGGAGCAGAGGGAGAGTGTGTTGAGTCCCACCACGTCAGCCACAGGCTCCGTTCTCTCTCAGCAGACCAGCTTCCTCGTCCTGTGAGAGCAGGGTCCTCATTGGTCTCTACCACGGCCTCAGAAGCTCCTCAGATGCGCATTAGAAATGCCAACCCCTGGGCCCCACCCAGGCCCACGGAATCAGAGCTTCTGTCCACAGTCTGCATACCCCCACTGCCCCAGAGAAGTCTGAGAACCAGGGCCGGAGGGTGATCTGCATAGACTGTCCTACCTAGTCTGTCCTACCTCGTGGCTTCAGCTTCCTTTAATGCTACCTGGGCTTTACTTTCTGGTCTTCTTTCTGCATCTTTCCAGTTTCCACTCCCACCGCTAAAGATTTTGCTCTCCTGCTATTTCTCTACAGTGTCAGTGTCTATAGAAAGGGATCTGATTGATCAACTCAACTTTGACACCTGGACACATCACAGGTTGTTAGCATAAGGTGGGTTCACTTTCTCCTCCTCCTCCCTATCTTGCCCCTCCTCCTCCTCCTTCTTTTTCTCCATCACCATCATCGCTACATAGGTCATATAATGTAGTGATTAGGAGTGGAGGCTTTGACACCAGGCTGCGTGGATTTGAATCCCAGGTCTGCTACTTATTAGCTCTGTGACCTTAGCCATAACAACTTTTCCTGCTTCAGTTTGCTCCTCTATAAAGTACGGATAATAACAGAAATTACCTCATAGGGCTAATGAGCACAGGCAATGAGTCAACGTATTCCTAGCACAGAAATTTTCACTATTGTAATTAATGATAACAGTACCATTTTTGAAGTCAGGAGAACATAGCGGTTATAAGTACAACCCGGAGCCTCATTGCCTATGTTCAAATCCCAGCTCTGCCATTTACTAATTACGTGCCCTCGGGCAAGTCATTAAACTCTCTGTGTCTCAGTTTCATCATCTCTAGAACAGGAATAATAGTATTTCCTGTCTCCTGGGGTGGTTGTGAGGAACAAGTGAGTTAATGCACGTAAAACATTTACGACAGTGCCTGTCATCTAACAGAGGCTGCGTGTGAGCCACGTAAGCTATTCATTAGCATTGTCGGTCATCCACCCCAACCACTGGCACAGTATGAAACACTGAACTCAACAGCTCTGCAAGGGTGATATTATATCTCCATTTTATGGAGGAAGGAATTGATGTTTAGTGGAGCTCAGTTGCCGAAAATAACGCAACAGGTAAATGGCTGTGGTGGCACTAAATCTTAGATGTAACTTCTGCCTAAGCAGAGCTCTTACCCACAATATGGTGTTCCTCCTTGGGCAGCAACAGCTGGGGGAGGAGTGCCATGGGAGGGAGGAGGCGGGGGTAATCAGGCTCACATGCCCCTCCCCCTCCTCCTGGCGGGGTCTGGGGCAAGGTGGTCTCCGTGTGGTCCCTGTGCCTCTGAAGGGAACTCAAAGACATTTCCAGAACAACACCCTCTGGAATCATGGTTAGTAAGCAGACTCAGAATCTGGGTGTCCCCGGTAGTGTACCCCCTTGCCTGCTCCCAGTATATCTTGAGCCCCAGTTCATGGATGGGGTTTCTGCCCTGCCTCCACCTGTCCTGTCTCTGCCCCCCCGGGGCCACAGCTCTGCTCCTCTTTCACTGGGCCAAAGTCAAGGTGTAGGCCAGACTGCACTTCCTCAGGGGGCTCCAGGGGAGAATGCGTTCCTGGCCTCTTCTAGCTTCTGGTGGCTGCTGGCAATCCTTGATTTGAGACCCCATCACTCCCATCTCTGCCTCTGTCTCTACATAGCCTTCTCTCTGAGTGTGTAAAATCTTCCTCTCACTGAGAATACGTGTGATTGCACGTAGGGCCCATCCGGATAATCCAGGATAATCTCCCCATCCCAAGATCTTCATCACATCTGCAAAGACACGCTCCCCGACTTTTCCCCACTTAAAGTAACATTCACAAATTCCGAGGATTAGGATGTGGGGGTCATTTCTCAGCCTGCCACAGTAGGTGATCCACAAAATGGAATTTCTCTCTTGTTCCTTCTGGAAATCATTCTCTGGCCAATGGACAGGGCTAAGAATTTCGTATAGCTGGAGATTGCCTTGGGCCCTGTCAGAAGAAGGAGAAACATGCTTGTTGAACATGTAGTATGCACAGGCCCCAAAACATATCACCTGGCTAGGATGTATGCATTAATATTCCCATTTGACAGAGGAGAAAACTGAGGCCCTTTGAGATAATAGAAAATGTCTATTGGTCTTTGCCCCTGGTTCCTGGCACAGGGCTCCTGAAACTCTTGTAGATTCCTAAGTGATAAGAGCACCGGAAGCATCTTTCGTTCTAACGTTCTATTGACTCTGGTGGGATCCTGGAGGGCTCCTGGGAAGGGGCTGGTCACCAGAAAGACTAAGCTGTGATTAGAAGCTTGGAATTCTCAGCACACCCCCATCCTCCAGAGAGGGGAGCAGGGCTGGAAGTGGAGTTTTTAATTGATCATGTGAGAAAGCCTCCTTAAAAATCCCAATAGTAAGGGGTTTGGAGAGCATCCAGGTTGGTGAACACACCCACATACCAGTGGGGTGACAAACTCCAACTCCACAGGAACAGAAGCTCCTGTGCTTGGGACCCTCCCAGACCTTGCCCTATATGCCTCTTCATCTGGTTGTTCATAAGTAGCCTTTACCATATCCTTCAATAAATGGATAAACGTTAAGTGTTTCCCAGAGTTCTTTGAGCCGCTCTAGGAAATTAATTGAACCCAAGGAGAGGGGAGTGAGAACCTCTGATTTGTAGCCAAACTGGCCTGAAGTTGTAGGTAACCTGGGGACCACTACTTGCGATTGGCATCTGAAGTGGGGTGGGAGTAGTCCTGTGGGACTGAGCCCTTACTCTGTGGGATCTGACACTATCTCCAGGTAGACAGTGTCAGAACTGAATCAAATTGTAGGACACACCGCTGGTGTTGTGGAGAACTGCTTGGTGTAGGGAAAAAACCCCACACATTTGGTGACTAGAAGCGTCAGAGGTAAAGTGTTCTGTGTAAAAGTAGAGACACACACAGGAGGTGGAGAACTGGGTTTTTCCCTACTCAGGAGGGAGAGACTAGGTTTTTCTATTCAGGCCCAAAGAGCAATGGCCAAGGAAGCAAAAGCAGGATAGTTGAGAGCAAATTAAGCTGGCGGTTTGAAGCTCCGTCTTTGACAAACGTTTTTGCGATCCTTACTGAGTGCTGTCAGAGGAGGGTAACTACTCTGTGGGTGGGCGCCACCTGGCGTCCATGCAGAGTAATTCTTCCGGGAATCGGCCTGCACTGGGCTGCAGGACCGGCTCCTCCACCGTCTGCTCTTCTATTATGGGACAGCTTTTTGGGAGGGCCGTGGAGGATGAGGCTTTTGGACCCTTGAGATCTGGGTTTGAATTTTTAGCTCTGCCACTGACTGAGAGACCTGTGGCAAATCACTTCTTCTCCTCTGATCCTCCATTTAATCTTAACTCTAAAATGAAAATGACACCCCTCAGAGGTGTGGAGAGGATCTTGGGAGAGGGCTTTATAAACTGGGCATAACTGGAGGCAATGGAAAGAAGCACTGTCTGCGCTCGAACAGGTCTGGATTCATTTTGAAAAACACAATCATGTGCCTGCTGTATGCCAGGTAGTATTCTGGATGTGAGACTATAGCAATGAATAAAAGACAAAATTCACGTCGTTAACATGCTAGCATTCCAGTTTCTGAGTCACTCATTCATTCATCTACAAATATTTTTCTAATACAACTATGAGCCAGGCACTTTCCTAAGCAGTGGGCGTAGAGGGAATGCAATATGGCCAGAGCACAGGGGAGCCACGGGATAGGGTTGGGCAGGAGCGGACCAGGTTTTGTGGGGCCTGAAGCTTATCAAATTTAGGGTATGCTGCTCTTAGAGAAAAAGAATACAAATTCACAAATACAGAACTATATTCTTCTTTTTTTTAGAATGACAAAAAGAAATAAAAAATTACAAAACTTTTAAAGCTGACCAATATCATAAACATCACACAATCTAGAAACATCATATTTTTATTAACTGCATGATACGGCTCTATAAGAATTTTTCTCTACATTTTTTGCTGTGTATTCTTTGATCATCTAATCATCAGACAATGATTGTGTTGTCTTTCCATAAAGAAGATTATTTGGTCTCTACAAGATTGATTAACTTTTTGTGGATAGTTTAAATAATTTTCTTTACGTTGTAAAGCTTAATGCTATGTAAATTTTTAGGATTATTGTCCAATTTGGGAAAACCTCTAAGTTTCTTTTGTATATGAGCTGTAAGTCTTCTCATATAGTGACATTTTAAGTACTCTTTGAGGTGACAGCACATTAACCAGTTTGTTGTCAGTCTCCCCCCAAAAATCTTCATCCATGTCAGTATTTCACGTCAAAGTCTTTTCCCAATGTATTTATATAATTCACTCCTTTTAATTAGTTACTATCAAACAACCCAAGTCTATTCATTACTTTAATTTGAAATGTAACTATTCCTCTTAATGAATTATTACTTTTGTTACCATCTGCAGGCCATTTCATGTGTAAGCACCAGACATCGCTAGGGCAGAAATGTTAAGTAAGACATGACCCCATACGATGAGATCAAAAGACACACAACTTCCCACGTGAACATACTAGCTGTTTATAGTACTGCCACGTGTTCGCCACATGGCCGACAAACACAGGACTCTGATATCTCTAGTTTGTGCAAGTCCTACTAGAAAGGAAGAAAAAAATGTGCCAGGCATTTATAATTGTATATGGTGCACTGCCAAATATATTTCTGACTGGGAAGAACCTCTGCTGTAATTAGGCTTTGCTGAGAATTAAATCCTCTGCTTATAGTTTACTATGTCTGGTGATTGGGAGAATTTTCTTCTGGCTCTGTATGTTTCAAATCTTGTTTCCCACCCACTATGTACACACTCCTAATGCTGGGCACTAATCACCGTAGGCCCTGCCCCTTCATGTCACAGCGCAGGAGTATTCCTGGAAGCCATTCCTAGACTAAGATGGACAGCAATGACATCACTATAGATGAGAGTGACTGTGAACCATATAAATGGATCCGGCTGTCTTAGTCTTTTGGGGGCTGCTCTAACAAACCACCATAGACTGAGTGATTAAACAACAGACACTTGTTTCTCATAGTTCTGGAGGCTGGACGTCCAAGATCAAGAGGCTAGCATATTCGGTTTCTGCTGAGAATCTGCCTCCTGGTCCATAGACAGCTGTCTTCTCACTGTGTCCTCACTCAGCAGAAGGGGCAAGAGAGCTCTCTGGGGTCTCTTTTACAAGGGCACTAACCCCATTCATGAGGCCTTCACCCTCATGACCTAATCACCTTCCAAAGGCCCATCTCCTAATACCAACACATTGGGGCTTAGGATTTCAACAGATTAATTTTGGGGAGACAGAAACATTCAGTCCAAAACACCTCTGAACCTGAATTAAACATACACCTAACTCAACCCTGCCTTAGCTGCATCCTTCAGGGACTCCATTGCCACCAACCTAGTGTGATAGAGGAAGAGTTGGAGTGGAAAAAGATGTCAGTCTTAAAGGATTACAGTTAAATATGCTACCTTTGCAACATTTACAAAAACATATGCCCTGGTGAACATTTGTTATGTTTCTCCCTGGGCCTTGGAGGGGCCCTTGCTGGCATGGGCCCTGAAACTGAAGATTCATGATTGTCCAGATAAATCCAGCCATGTGAAATGAAGCTGGAATAATAAGTGGGAGACCATGCAGGACCCTGCAGTTGTTAGTAGGGAGTTTGGGTTTTATTCTGAGAACAACAGGAAGACTTAGAGGGCTTTAAAGGGGGGAGGGCAGGGGGTAATGTGATGTGATTTATATTTTCCAAAGACTCCTCTTGGCTTCAGTGTGGACAATGAGCTTAAGGGAGGCAAGTGACACGAGGGAGACTGCTGAGGATGCTGTTGGGCCTTTCCCAGCGGAAGGGTGGAGCGGGTAGAGATAGTAGGAAGTGGATAGATTAAAGTCGTATTTGAAGGTGGAGGGATGGGCTTGCTGATGGACAGACATTAAGGTAGAGGTGAGGTTGGCATCAAGGATGTCTCCCAGATAGCTGCTTGAGTGGTCGCCGTGACACCATTCCTTGAGGTAAAAAAATGGGAGCTAAGCCTGAGTTTATATCCTGTCTCTACCCTTCCCCCTAGGTGACCCTGGACAGGTCGCTTTTCCTCTCATGGCCATTTCCTCATTGCAAAAGGGAGAGGACTGGTAACTACCTTGTGAGGTTGCTTGAAGAGTAAACGAGATAACCTATCAACAAGGAGACTGGAATGTTATCAATAGCTATGTACTAGATGCCATTTCTGTTCCAAGATTTATTAGGATTTACTATGAATCTCATAGGAGGAAACCAGCCTTGGATCCTCATGCCGTACTATGACTTTTCTTAGATTCTAACAGTTGGCTTTGACTATTGAAAGCTGCCAGGCAGGAAAATATTTGCTGTCCTCATACGGTGGGTCAATGTGAATGATCTTTTTAACAACGACAGTAATTATAACTAATATTTATTGAGTACTTATTGTTGCTAGCTCTTTACATGCTCCATCTCATTTATCTCTTACAACACCTATGGCACAGGTACTTTTATTATCATGATTTTGTGGAAATTAATAAAAGAATCCTTAACTAAATTGGAGGCAGGGAGGCCTGTAGGGGGAGCTCTCACGCCTTATCACCATCATCAATTACTTCAACCGGGAAGAGAAGCACTCTCCCATCTTCACAGCAAGTAAAACTACTGAACTACAGAAGGAAGATTTCTCTCTCCACCCAGCAACAGCCCAGCCAATGAGAAATGCCTCAGCTCAGCCAATGAGGAGCCGGTTGCCACCCCCAACCGTTACTTTCCCTCGATGGACTTTCTTTTAGAAGAGACCCTCTCTACTCCCCTGTTTCTCTATAAAAGCAAGTTTCCCTGTTTTCCACCATAGCATGCACAACCTGAATTGCAATTCTTTTGGCTATTCCCGAATAAACTCATTTCGAGGGTAAAATAGACGAATTTGCTTTGAAGTTGACAATTTGCGCTTTACGGATGAGAAAAACTGAAGTTCAAGGGATTAACTTCTCCAGGGACCTATTAGCTAGTAAGTGGAAGGGACAGGACTCCATCCTAGGGATGTTCAGAAACCAGGCAGAAGCATCAGACATTACCACCTTTCACAGTTATTCTGTAGGGCACAAGCCCGCCCCTGTCACCCCACTGCGCAGGCGAGGTCCAAGGTTGGAGGTCCTAGAGAGCAAGCACCACGCCTGGAGACCCTGCTAAGAACTGGAGCGCCCAGCCCCTCCCCCGGCCCCCATCCCCTGTCGCCCCGCCCCATCCCCTACTCACGGCCACGCCACGCCCCTCCCCCAGGCCTTGGACCGCCCTGCCGCCTGCCGCTCCGCCCCGCCCCTCTCCCCGCCGCATCCCCTGCTTGCCCCGCCCATCCCTTGTCGCCGCGCCCCTCGCCCCGCCCTGCCACCGGCTCACGGCCCCGCCCCGCCCCTCTCCCCGCCGCATCCCCAGCTTGCCCCGCCCACCGCTGTCGCCCCGCCCCCTCACCCCGCCCCACCCGTCGTCCCGCCGTGCGCTCCCCGACGGCGAGCGGCTCAGGGCGGGCAGCGCCTCAGACCTCCGCGCGGCTCCTCCTCCGGCCACCGCCCCGGCGCGCCTCTCCTCAGACCCGACGCTGAAAGTAGGGTGCACCCCGAGGGGCCGGGCGGGACCCGGCGGCCGAAGGCGGGCTGAGCGATGAGAGCCGCGGCCACGCGCCACCCAGCGCGCGCCCCCCGGGCCCCTCACGGGCGCGAGCCCCGTGGACCTCGCCTGAGGGAGAACGCCGCAGCCCACGGCCCGGGCTGGAGGCGTGACCCAGGCGCTCCTCCCCGACGGAGGGACCCCCTCTGGCCCCGGTTCCCGGGCCTACCGTCCCTGCGCCCCGCCTCCGCGCCCCGGGGCGGCCGGACTCCGCGGGCGCGCCGTCGGTCTAGCGAACCCACACGGCGGGGGCGGCTTGGGCCGCATTTTGGGGGGAGGGGGCAGGGAGAGGTGCTCAGGAAAGTCAATGTCTCAGGAATGTGAAATTCACTGGGTGGTTTTTTTCTTAAGGTATATTAATAATCCTACACCTGGGAGCAATTTAAAGAGATCAATGGAGACTTTTCTCAGATAGCAGACGCGGACTAGAAAGGAAGGGATGGAGCCAAGGCGTCCGTCTCTGGCGCGCCGCCGGGGGATGCGGTTTCTGGGATGCGGTTTCTAGCCTGCGTAGCCCGCTGCCAGGGCCCCGTGACCGGATTCCTGGGGTGGAAAGGGGCGCCGATCTCGGTTCACCTGGACTTTTAATTCTGTGGCTGGTTTAGTTTCTGTATTCATTTTGGCTCAATTTCTCTTTCATCAGAACTTGAAGTAGAAAAGAAGCGAGAAGAAGCTTTTCTAGTGGCAGCTTAAGAATTCTGTGTAAGCAATAGTTTGATTCTTCTCCAGAAGTCAGCCCAAGTGTTAGAACGTCCCTTAATAACGGAGCCTCTGGTGGTGTTGAGGATAGTACGATTTGCAGGAAAATTCTTTAAGTGGAGGTTTTCTTTTACCACTCTCGTTGCAAAATAATTTGATTCTGGTTTCCTTTCTGCCCTTCTTCTGATTCTTTCCCTAAGGTTTCTTACAGTTTCTTATTTTCTTAATTTTTCCACGTTATGGTCTTTTGGAGTTCCATTGTTCTAACGTCCGTGTGTTTAGTATATTATTGAATAAACCGTAGTGTCTTAAAGAGAACAAAGAAATTCAACACCTGGGTATAAATCAGTGATCCAACACTTCTCAAAATCCTTAAGTTTTAGAAAAGTGCTGACCTGTGTTCACTTTTCTTAGCTTTGCCCACCTTTTCCTATTCTAGAGTGTTTTCCCTGTTTCCATCTATTTTTTCCAGCCTTCCTCCTCTATTTATTGGACCCTGTTAATAAGAGAACTCAGATCTTTGTAGGGTGAGACAAGGCAAATGGAAGACGAGATCAGTTATCAGAATACCCTTATCCCAGGTGTTTCTTTACAACAAAAGACTTGGAATTGAATAATACATTGAATTAGAGGATCATCTGAGTGTTATTTTATAGAATTGATGAAAAATGTTTTTGCTTGCCGTCAAAGAGCGCTGAAAGGTTTTCCTAATCAAATTTCAAATATCTTTTAATGTTCTCTCCAGTTCGTTAGATACAACCGAGGAGTTCCGGGGACATGTTCTACACGCATGTGCTTATGAGTAAGCGAGGGCCCTTGGCCAAAATATGGCTGGCAGCTCACTGGGAGAAGAAACTCACGAAGGCCCACGTGTTTGAGTGTAATCTAGAGATAACCATTGAAAAAATTCTTTCCCCTAAGGTATGCTGTTGATTCAAATTGTAGTGTGTATGTGCCATGACTCGTGGAAAGGAAAGGAATTAAAATGCATTTGTGTCATGGAATACATTTCCGGGGAAGTTTTACTTCTCAAATGGTTTCTCTTTTAATTCCTATCGTGTTTATTATCAAAATATAAACATATATGTTGGCAATTAACTGTTTCATAGGTTTATCATAAATAGATTGGACCCTGAAGGAGAAAGGCCACAATTTATACGTATTTCGTGATCTTTTCTTATTCCCTAATAAAATACTGTATCCATAGTAGGGACCAAATAAGTGTTTCTTAGAAAAATAATGAGTGAATGAATGGAGAGAGTAGAACGAAAGAAGGAAGATTGAGTGTAAATCAAACTATATATGAAAACACTTCATAAGCAATAAAGTACTGTGTTCATTATAAAACACTATAACGAGCTTTAGAATTTGCATTAAAATATTTTAACGTTTTCATAGGTTGAGTATTTTTCTGCTTGGGAGAAGGAAGAATTCTAATTGAAAACCTACCACGTGTCAGGCACTGGGCTAGACTCTGTTCATTAGTTTATTTAATCTTCACAACAACTCCCCGAGATGGGCTTTGAGCATCAGTGAGGTGTGGTGGTTAAGAGCGTGAACTTTCAGAGTTGGTCAAATTTAAATTTAGTTTCTGCTCCATCACTTAATAGTTATGTTACTTTGGGCATATTACTTAACATATCTGAGTCTCAGTTTTTTCTTCTGAAAATAGAGGTTGTCGTCAAAATTAAATTAAGGTATGAAAAGCTTTAGGACAATTCCTGGCACAAGATAAGCAGATAATAAACTGTAGCCATTATTAATAAATTGAAATTCAGGAAGGTTAAGTGACTCAGCCTCAGCAGCTGATCCAAGGCTTGAACCCAAGTCAGCCCGACTGCAGAGCTCACATTCTTCCCATAAAACCAGTAATAGCATCCTTCGCTCAAAGGCCACATTAAATTATTTTCATTAAATAAGAAAAGAAGGTAATCATTTTACAAGGTGAGGTAAAAGTTAAGTGATTCACTTTAACTAAGAATACAGAATGTCTGCTTTTAAAGAGAAGAAATTCTTATGATTTTGTAATTTTCAGACAACAGGGTTTATGAGTCTAATTTTTAATATTCTAATACTTTAAAAATTATTGAAAGGTGAAAATTGCACTTCGAACGTCAGGACACCTTCTTTTGGGAGTGGTTCGAATCTATAATAGGAAGGCAAAGTATCTTTTGGCAGATTGCAGTGAAGCATTGCTTAAAATGAAGATGACATTTCGCCCAGGTATCCGTGCAGTATTGATTTGTGTCGCTCGTCTTGGTTCCCTTGTGCGTTTTTAGTGAATGTAATCTTCCTTTTGATTGAATGGTTTCCATGGTTAAGGACAAATTGTATTCTTTCCCTTGCTTTTTTCTTGTATTTGCAGGAAAAGCTTACGCTTTCAAAAACTTGTAATGTTCGTGCGTATTTACATAAGAAATATTTTTAAAGCTGCCACACTTGTGTAAGAAACTCTGATGTTCAGTTTTAATGGGTCACTTCGTTTGCCGTAGCTGTTTGTGCCTTTATGAGATAAATTGGAAATAGTGTGATTGACAAAACCTAGATATCGATAATTGTCCTTGTTTTCAGAATTACCAAGACTCTACGTAATTCTTATATAATTATAATTATATAAAATTTTATATATATATAATTATAATTTATTAAAAAATAAATATAAATGCTATTTGTAACATATTATAGAAAAATCTCTAGGCTTTCCAAAGTGCTAGGGATTTACATGTGTCATATAACACCTTCGAAATTTAATTTAATTTTAATTTCAGACATTCATCACTTTCCACCTGATATTACGGTTACTCAGGTGCAGGTCTCAGCTCTCACGATAGTCTGCAAGCTGCTTGAAGGCAACATCTGTGTCGTATTTATTTTCCGAGTCCCTTATAGTTCTGGTCTCAGTGTCTTGCACATGCTATTCCCGTAATATTTATTGAATTGAGATTGAGAAGGGTTTTTTTATTTAAAATATTTGTAGAATCTCTAGATGGATTTGTAATCATACCAAATATGGTTCATTTGTTCATTATTTCATTTGTATATTCCACAAATATTTATTGATCCCATATTTATGTGAAACACTATGTTAGGCTCTGGGATACAAGGACAAACAAGACAAACAAGGTCCCTTTTGGTCTGGTGAGGAAATCAGATAATGAAAAAGGTTTTTTAAATTATTACAATAATTATAGATTGTGATTGTGCTATGAAGGAGTATAAAAAGAGTACTACAACAGAAAAATAACAGACAAATCTATTTTAGTTAGACTAGTCAGGAAAAACCTTTCTGAGAGGACAGAATTTAAGCTCCGACTTGAAGAATGAGAAGTACCCAGCCAGGTAAAAAGTCCCCCAGGGAATAGCATTCTGGGCAGAGGGAACTGCAAGAGCAAGGTCTTGAGGTAGAAAGTGCTTGACTTGTTCAGGGAACAAACAGGCCAGTCTGGCTGGAGTATAGTGAGTGAGGGAAAGAGTGTGGTTAGGTGATGCCAGTAGGTTTTGTAGGGCTGCAGAGACCCTGATCAGAAATTTGATTTTATTTAAATGCACTGGGGAAGTCACTGAAGCACTTTAAGCATGGGAGTGATGAGATCTGATTGCGTGTTTAAAATATCTCTCTGGCTGCTTTGTAGAGAATGGACTGAAGAGGGGTGGGAGTGGATACAGGGAAACCGCTTAGGAGACTAAGCAGAGTGGTCCAGAGAGAGAAAGAAAGGATTTAGGTGGGAGTTTCTTATTTTGTAAAGCGTCATTGCTTATTGAATGTGGGTTCTGATTCTTTTCAGGACTGGTTGACCTTCCAAAAGAGAATTTTGAAGCAGCTTACAGTGCTATCACATTGCCAGAAGAATTTCATGATTTTGACACCCAGAATGTGAAGTAAATTATTTTACTTGTTTTCCTTCAGTTTGATTTTCTTGATATTTTATTGTTTCCGTCTTCAGATTTCATGAACATAAATGGAATGTAGTTAACAACTGAAGTACAGATGCAGTTGACAAAGACAAACTTAGTGTGAAATTTTGAAGTACAACACCAAAAATGTGTCATCATGGTTTCGGAACATAGTTTGCAATATTGGCAGTATATCCATCCATTCATTCAGTAACCCTTTATTGGATGCCTTCCATATGGCGGGCACTGAGGAGATAGCAATGAAGAAAATACAGCTCCTGGCTGCATGAATCTACATTTTAGTTGGGGTAGACAGACAATAAACAAATAAATAAATAAATATACAATATGCCAGGAGATGATCAGCCTTATGTAGAGAAATAGAAAATAAAATAAAATGAATAATAGAATGGTCAGGAAAGGTTTTTGTAATAAGGTCAGAACAGAATCCTGAAAGAGGTGAAGGAACAAATCACTCCATGATGTGGGGAAGAATGTTCCAGGCAGATAAGAGGAAAGGCCCTGAGGCAGAGCACATTGGACGTTTTCAAGGAACAGCAAGGAGGCAAGTGAGACTGGGGAGTGGAGGACACGAGAGTCCAGGCGGTAGGAATGAGGTCAGAGAGGTAGCTGGGGATGCGGCGATGCTGGGTGTTGGAGGCTACAGTTAGTACTTTTATTTTACTCAATAGGGAGCACAGGCCGGTTTTGAATAGGAGAGTGAGTGGATCCGCCTTGATTTCAACATGCTCCCTCTGACTACTTAGTATAAGGAGGAGAGGGAGGAAGCAGAGAGCCCGTGAGAAGATTAGTACAGTGAGAAGTCCAGGTGAGAGGTGACAGTGTCCATGGTCAGTTCTCAGTCTTCATTTTAGCAAGATGGTAGCAGTCAAATTATGGATCTGTTTTGAAGGCCGAGCCAACAGGATTTGCTGATTGGACATGGCTTTAAGAGAAGGAGAGAAGTGAAGGATGACTATGCGAATTTTGGCATGAGAATGGAGTTACCGCTTAATGATATTGGGAGAACCAGGGAATGGCAAGTTTAAGGGGGGCGGGGTGAAGGAAGTAATTAGGTTTTGGACATCAGTTTTGAGATGACTGTTACACATCCAAGGGGAGTAGGTAGGCTGTTGAATATCTGGGTCTGAAATTCAGGAAAGAGGTTTGGATGGACTATTTAAATTTGGGAGTTGTGAGTTTATAGATGGAACTTCAACCATGAGTCATAAGAGATCTCCAAGGGAATGAGTGTAGATTTTAAAAAAAGAGAGCGATCTGAAGACTGAGTGTTGGGTCATTCTTAATAGCTAATAGTCTGGGAGATGAGAAAGAACTAATAAAGGAGATGGAAAAGGAGCAGCTAATGAAGTAGGAAGGAAATCAGGAGAGAGCAGTATCCCAGAAGCCAAGAGGAGAACGTATTCTGTGAGGAAGAGAGTGAGCATCTATTTCAAATACTGTTGGTTAGGGTACAGAAGACAAGGATGAGAACTGACCGCTGGGTTTGGTAACCTGGAGATCATTTGTATATATGCACATATAATAAACTAGTGTTTATAAATAATACTATTGAGAAAATGAAAATCTCTTATTTTTGTAATAAAACCTATTTTTTGTTTTAGGAATTTTTTTTTTGCTGTAAACAGCAAAATCATTGTGTTCTGTTCACATGTTTTCCTCAATCTTGTATTTCTCCACAGTGCTCTTGATGTTTCAAAATACTTTACTCAGAACCAGAGCAGACCAGAAGAAATCACACTTAGAGAAGATTATGGCAGTGATCTACTTTTCCAAGCTGGGAACTTTGGTGAGAATATTTGAGAAATTAAAATTACAAGTCATAATCAATTAAATTAGCATTTTTATATTAAAACGATGCCAATAGAAATAGCTATTTCTATGCCAATAGAAATATCTTTAGAATGAATCTTTTGATATATAAACATAACCCCCAATAAGTTTGTCCTTGCCTTTTTCTAGTATAGGAGAGAAAAGCATATTCTTAGTAGACCTACAGACCTAGGTTTGAAACTAACCTTTCTCTATCGACTTGCTATGTGATATTGGGCAAATTACCTAGCTTCTCTGAGCCTTAGTGCCCTATATGTAAAATTGAGATACTACTAGCAACATCACAGAGTTATTTCCCTTATTCCCTCCTTCAGTCCTTTCCACCAATAAGTGATATTTCTCTCCTTCAAAAACTAGCTCAGACCTAACGTCCTCTAAGAAACGTTTAATCTTAATCCATCCCTTTCTGGATTACAATATAAGATTGAAGTCAATGATTATTTCTTTAACCTTTTCGAGTAATCTCAGGTTCTCGTGATGCTCAGAGCTCAGAATATAGTGTCTGTACCTAAATGCTATTATCTTACTGACCAAGGCTGATTTTTCTTTTGGGAGCTATCAAGCTACACCTGGAAGATGTGAACATATTTTTAGTTCTTTTTGAAAAAGTCTTTTCTATTGAGCAAATCTTTAGTCCAGCACAGTGAAGGTTGCCTTTTTCAACTCTCCCTTTCTAGAAGTTGTAGGCCTATAGAAGAATTTTCGGTATAAGCGATACTTCATGACTTTCTGTACTGAGTAGCACTGATGTGGGTTGTTGGAGGGAGGGAGAAGACCAACCTCTCACGTCTGGAGTTTCAGACTCCTGGACCCATAGATTCAAACTTGAGGAAGGGAAAGAATATGCCTGCACTAATGGCCAATCTGGAAGCCGGTCAGTTTGAAGCAGGGGTCATTTTACCTGCCGCTGTCAGTGTCTTCAGAGTTTTGAAGTCTCATAAGGCTCCATTTTGAAATTATTTTACCAGTCGGAATGCTAACACTGATACTATCACTGTCTCTGCTAGGTTCAGATCCCAGCTCTGTCATATATTAGGGTGTGACTGTGTGCAGGTTACAAAGCCTTTCTGCGGATGTGTTTCCTTGCCTGTGCAATGAGGATTCTAGTGGTATCTTCTAATATATAAAATAATGCACATAATAAGCACTCAGTTAATGTTAGCTGACTGGTTTTTGTCTTTTTTACCACTGTATGTCCAACCCCTAGCATATTGCCTAATACCCAGTCATGCAGTAAATATTTATTGAATGAATGTTGTAAGCCTATTCTTTAATATTTGCCCACCTTTCCTTTCCTAAGGAGGCAGATATGCTCCTTATTTTCTAAACCACATTATGGATAAACAACACAAGGAAGTGTCCTCGAAATAATACAAAGTAGTACTTGAACAAGCATAACATGACCTACCTAAAGTAGAAGAAATCATTCTACTGCCAACAATAACCTGGGAAATTATTAAAATGTACTGCCACTAAGAACTCTGTCCTGATGTTTTGGCTTTTTTTCCTATTGTGTTGGAAAAAATATTATAGTAGAAACCCAGTCTCCACTGATTACCTGGGTGACTTCAGATGTATAATTCCAATAAGCTTTTGAGCTCTCATTCTCCTTGTCTGTAAAATGAGGGGGAGCTATACAAGATGATATCTGAATTTCCTTCTAACCCTAAAATTCTGTGTTTCTATGATTAACTCAGTAGTAATGATATACATTTATTTAGAGGAGGAACCTGAAATTCTCAGAAGACATAGCTTCTTTGATGACAGCGTATTGCTGAGTTCCAGTGGTCCTTTAGTTGAACATAGTTCTGGAAGCCTCATTGGAGAAAAATCTCTGTTCTATGACAGTGGAGATGGATTTGGAGATGAAGGCGCTGCAGGAGAAATGATTGGTATGCTGTCTAGTTCTGTAGAAATTGAATATTTATTTCAATCAAATTACTGTAATATATTAGTAGATCTATTAGATCAAACTAAAATTTCAGATATGCTTTTATGTCATATAAATCAACACTTTTTTACGTAAGTCTTCAAAATTTATGGTATATTTAAACATTTAGGCGAGGTCTAAATAAATAGCCATTTGTTTAAACATGTTTTCCAGATAGGTTATGAAATACTGCTTGTTTTTACTTTTACAAAATTTTAATTTTTAGAGAGGAAAGAGTGATAGTATATTCTTCACAAAATATACTGGATCATATACTGAAAAAAAATTGTTTAACAGAAATTGTGGGACACCTATTCTAAAGGATCTGTCCAGCATTTTATATTACTTTATTTTTATATTATGATATTAAAAGTAGTTGTAGAAATAGCATAGACAGAAACTGAAAAATCCAAATGCACATATTTTAAAGATATTGACTGTTACACATCAGATCTTTTAAAATTCTCTAGTTTACCTTAAAAGGTTGGTTATGACAAACTTTTGGAAATTTGAAAATTATGAAAAAAACAATGACTCCACCTTAGATCTCTACTAAAGGAGTTTTGACACTTTTACTTTTTTTATTCTTTGCTGAGGAAGATTCGCCCTGAGCTAACATCTGTGCCAATCTTCCTCTATTTTGTATGTGCATGGCTGCTGACAAGTGGTGTTGGTCCACGCCTGGGAACTGAACCAGGCCGGTGAAGTGGAGCATGCCAAACTTAACCACTAGGCCACAGGCCCAGCCCCTGAACATTTTTACTTCTTGATTTGAAATCTTAACATGGCTTTGTAACACAGCTGCTATCTTGGTATTAGTCTAGTAAATATTTCCTGAAAATAAACATCTAAAAACAGATTTTAATAAAGTAAAGGAAGTTAAATATATAAAATTCTGTGTTATCCTCCATGAAATGTGATAGTCTATGTAACCAATCAGATCTAATTAAGTAGGGTTCATTCATTTTTGTATCCATTCATGATTCCTTGCATCTAATAATGCCAATAAATGTTTAGTGAACAAATGACAGATTCAACTCTGTATGACTAAAGTATTTATTGTGTTTTTCAAGACAATCTGTTACAAGATGATCAGAATATCCTGTCAGAAGACATGCATTTGAACAGAGAAATTTCCCTGCCTCCTGAGCCTCCTGCTACTCTAGTGGGTATGTTGAAACTTTCCTTTGTGTAGAAACTGAACAGATGCTAATATTCAAATTAAACCTCAGAACTTCTGAGTTTAAGTAGCAGTATAGTATAGTGAAAGATAATAAAGAACATTGTCCCTCAAACTCTCCTAGTCTGACTCTAAACAGTAGAAAATAGGAAACTGGGTTCTGAGAAAGGTGCAGTGATGCTTATTTAACCAGGATTGGGTTTATTTGGTATGAGAGCACATTTAAATACTCTGCGAAAATATTGTGCTTTTGAATCATTAAAATTATATATATTTCATGGTAAAAACATCATTAATGTTTGACATTAATATGATTATTAAATATTAATATTAATACCATATTGATGTGATTTGACAAACTATACAATTTGAGGGAAATTACAAATGTGTGGATATTTTCTACTTGAAATTTATATGATGGTACTTCAAATGACTTGAGGTCTTTTAGTCTGATTTTTCTTAAGAATTAAAAGTACAATCAGGAAGATAAATGAACATACAAATACTATAAAATACGGCAGACTAAAAGGATTGGAAGAGAAGAGACAATATCCCTCTCGTGTTTAACCTCAAGCATGTTTTTAGGAATAAATAATAAATATGAATCTAATATATAACTAGACCTTTTAAGAACATGCTGGCCCATTAGACCATTTTGGTTCTTCATTCTTTTTCTGTTATATTTGCTTCCGAACACAATAGTAGAAATTTAAAATGTAGAAAGAAATAGGCAATAAATATTTAGTTATGGTTCTTTATGAGTCAATTAATAATTAAATGACTTAACAGAATGGAAGATGTTAGCAAATATATAATCAAATTTATGTCAGTCATTTGTTCTGGCTGGTACCACTGTTTTCACTTCCACAGTGACTATAGTCTGAGATGAGTCCAGCCTTAGATGTCACATGTGCGAAAGAAGGTGACGATACTTGACTCACCTAGACACTGTGGGTCCCAGGCCATATAATCTCTGAGCCTCTTCAGCTCTATTAAATATATGATTCTAAAAGAATTCAGACGTGGCTCTAGTTAGCAATATAAATCTTCAATTAGTTTATCTTTCACTTTAATTCCCATATAGTCCTCTAGCTTGTAACATAACCATTATTTTTTTGTAATTCCTTTCATGGTGATGTGGACTAGTAGAGACAGATAATCCAGAGTATGTGTGTCTATCTAAAACTGAGAACATGGATGAAACCACATTATCACATGAAGAGGAAGGATTTACCCTTGACCCAATTGATGCTTCAGGTCAGAGTCATTCATGCTTTTATTTTTGATACACTACTATCTTATTTACTGTGATATATTTGAATGATCTATGAAATATTATAGGAGGTGGTCAATCTAGTAATGACGTTTGTAATACAGTAGGGTAAGAGCATGGAGGAAATTTGAGATGATCTTTTCATTATATTCAGTCCTGGTCAAACCATATTTCCAATTTGGAAAACTGGAAAATTTAAAGCTGAGTTCAGTTCCAGTAGTTATTGAGCCATTACTCTGTTTGGGGTACGGAAATGAAGAAGACATAGTTCCTGCTTTTAACAAGCTTACAATCTGATCAGGAAGATTAATAAACATACAAATATTAAAAAATACGGCAGACTGAAAGGATTGGAAGAGGCAATATCCCTTCTAATGTTTAACCTCGAGCATGTTTTTAGGAATAAATAATAAATATGAATCTAATAGATGTAGACCTTTTAAAGAACGTGCTAGTTTTAAGTAGTATAATTGATATGGATTTCAGTTTATAAACTCAGGCATGCAAAGGATAAAGCATTCCAATTTTCTTCTTTACTAAATTCAACTCTGAGCCTCTAGCCAACTGGGCTTGCAAGAATTTCAGTCTTCATAGCTCCCCTATCTGCCCTAAGCCATAGAGTATCAAAATTTGGGAGAGGGGTGTGGCAGGTGGAAGGGAAACTCTGGTCATCAGCTCACCAGCTTGTGGTGCCCACTGACCCAGTTTACATAGCCTCTGGGCCATCACGCAGCCAGCCCCTCTGGGATCTTGTTATGTTCCTAGGATTTTACTGAGGCACCTTAGCAAGCAGCTTCCTCTTCCTTCTGGCTCCATCTGATTTCAGATCTTCACCCATTCTGGGAAATCTAACCCTCCCTCCCCTTTTGCATCTTTACTGTAGAAAAGTTTGACTTCTGTTTTCTACCTGATGAAATTACTTATGGGAGCAAAATCCCATGGGCCTGGCTACCTACTTGGAATTTGTGTATGGGTTTCAGTGGGGAAGGGAAAAATACACTGGAAAATACAAATTAATGTTTCAAAAAGTTATCCTATAATGTAGATATTTTTAAGGAACCTCAAAATCGAGTGACTTCCCTCTCAATATACCCTCTGCTCCAGGTTTCCTCAGTTGTCCACTTAGTAGGTCAACATAGTCCCTCCTAAGTACCTTCAAGCAACACCATGCAAAATCCATCAACTCTTGGCTGCTCAGACACTCTAGCTGTGTAAAAACCTCGTAAATTTAACATAATTTTCAGTAGAGAGAAGGAGATTTTCTTCCCAATGCAACTCTGTATGTTGTATTGTGGTAGACATTTCTTAGATATGCAGTGCCTACAATATCATTTTACAAAGCTGTACAACCAATCACATTTGTGCCTGTTTCTTATATTTAGACATTGCTGAGAAAAGGAAAGTCAAAAAGAGGAAATTGCTCATAGATCCAGTCAAGGAGATCAGTAGCAAAATTATGCATAAACAGCTTACTTCCTTTACTGACACCCTCATGGTCTTGGAGCTTGCACCTCCCACCCAAAGACTGATGATGTGGAAGAAGAGGGGAGGGGTAGATACGCTTCTGTCAACTGCTGCCCAGGACTTGACTCATATTCAACTGCAAATGGTAATAGTTTCCATCCTTTTACATGGGTGTGATGTTTGGTTATAAATAAATAAATGCATATTTACATCCATATGTACAACAGAATTTAAACTTGTGAAAAAATACCTCCTTACTTTTGAATTAATTTGCTGGATGTGTGTGCATGAATTATAGTTTTTACTTTTTAGCATATGTGCTTGTATTTTATTGAATTGCTTTACTTGTGCAGAAATGAGAAACAAAAATTTATATTTTTACAGTTGTTTACAAAATGCCTGGTGTCCTCCGGCTTTAAACTTGGAAGAAAATTGATACAAAAGGAGTCAGTAAAGGAAGCAGTGGAAAGCGACAACATAGTAGGTGAGACATCCTAATTGTGTTGGTGTTTAGGGGAATGTTGTAGAAATAAAAGTTTCATGTTGCATTTCAAAATGAAGATGGGGTCCAATCCCATATTCCCAAATATAAATGCTGTCTCTAGCAGAGTATTTGAATTTAGAAGAAATTGTTACATCAGCATTATATTTTTCTGCTTTGCAGATTAATTTTTGTCCAAAAAGCTACATTAAAAAGATGAAGTAAATATACTATGTGGACTATTCTTAATCTCACTCTTTCCCACCTTCCCACCCCCAAAGACAGTATTCACAAACCCTCATCAAAGGAAATTTTTGTATCTACTAGGATAATGTTTCACTTTAAGACCACTAACATGAAAAGTCACCTAGTGACAAGAATAGCATTTAAACAATACAATTAACCTGAGACATAGCTATTTCCGTCCACCCAGAGGATACGTGGAGTATTAACAGTTGCTGATTATTATTGTGATTATTATAGAGGAATAGTAATACCAACTTATGCGGTGAGTGAACTTCTGCTTCCGGATCACCCTTTCTGAAGGCATTAAAATCTGCTGAACAGTATCCCAAGATGAGCTTGAACCATCCATGTTGTGAGTGAATGTGTGGGAGTGAGTGCAGCGAAGAGAGTTAATGGAGGTTGGGGAGTGGAGGTGATAAAGAGGCAGATGAGGGAAAAAGAAGATAAATGTATGAGACTTAGGGAGCCATAAAAAAGTTTGTTCACCTTTTGTTTAAATTCTGAGATTCTGGTGTCAGAAGTTTTCTTTAGTAACAACCATATCCCAGTTTAAGTTTGAAAGATATTTTGGTGAAATCTTCTTTACTTCCTTAATAATTCAGAGACCTCCATTATGGAAGAGCCAAATTCCCAGCAAGAGTTAAGTCAAACCAAAACCTCAAAGGATGTGATCGATGGATCTAAATGTAGCTCTCATGAGGGTAGCAATAAAAATATTAACTCTGAGGTAAGTTAACCAAAGAGGATCATAAAAATATTATTATTTTGCTGCCACAGATATAGTGAAGGGATGTTGAGACTCTGGTATAACTTCTTATATTAATAGTTTATATTTCATCTTATATTATTCTGTAATTTCTTTAGTGAGTAGCAGTACTACAGAATAAAACATGATTTTCATCTGCAGAGCAGTATTTTCTAGAAGTTTAGCATAGTAAATCACAAGATAAGTAATTTCATACTGAAATAGTGTTTTGCATGGTATGTTAAATAAATGATTGTACTTGAAACTGGTTGTATGCTGAGAATCCTAAGAGGCCCCACATTCAGTATGTCATGGAATCTTTTAGGACTCTAGACGATATACCTATGTTTTGTTTCTGATCATAAATTCACCCTTCCCACCTTTAAGAATAATATGTTTTAGACCCACTACTTACCTTAGCTTTGAATCTGAAAGATTATATAAAGATCCATGACCAAACAAAATTAAAAACAAATTTTATTTGAAGACATAATTTTTATTTGGAAAATGTAGTTATTTGAAAACATACTTGGAAACAATGTGCTTTAAAATATTTTCCCACTTGTCACTTTATTGATTGTATAAATGTAAATATTATAGCCATACCAGATAAAAATAAACCAGTGCTTTTCTGGTCTGTTCTGTCATCACTGTATTTTGATAACCGCTCAGGGAATTCGAAGTCAACCCCCATTGAAACTGAATGCTCTTGGAAGGAAAGACTATTCATGGTGCATTAAAAGAGAATGTGTTTTACTAAATATTTGATAATAAACTGGATATTGAGACCCTGGATTGCCAATACTATTCTCCTCCTTATTTGGGCTCAGGCATTTGTTAGAGCACACCTACTGAAAATTAGGCAAGCTTGTTTAGTTTATGACTTTTTAAACATAGTCACAAAATAGATTTCCCCCAGTATGTGAAATGAAGGAAAGAGATTGTTGCACTAGTTCTTTTGAATCTTATTCCTTTACCCTACACTTATGCTTTAACCTTCAATTCTGTTCTTATTCTGCTTCCAAAAATGGTGAACAGATGTGAAATACAGTTAGGAATGGGAGCACAGTCAGGTTGAAGGGACAGGAAAATATTGATTCCGATTAATCATTTTCAAATCTCCATAAAAGAAAATTTTTATGTAAAGTAACTGCAAAATTGAGAGTATTTAAAATGTAGAATATTCATAGAAATTAAGAGAAAAAACACAATATGTATATTAAAGAATAAAATGCACCTCCTTATATTCACTAAAATTTTATAAGCTCAAGAGAAAAATCAAGTAAACTATGTTGTAGGAAGCTCCTAACTTAAGATCACAGGTTACAGCTCGGGAGTGAAGCTTGGAGACAGGTTGAAGATGAAAAAACTGGCGGACAGCTTCTATAGCAATGAAGAAGAGAGATGATGGGGAATAGAGAATTTCTGGCTCTCTCTTTTTCCTTCTTTTATGTCTTCATACCATTTTCAGAGGATACAGGGTTTTTAAAAAACTTATTTTATTGAGGTCATACCAGCTTATAACATTGTGTAATTTCAGGTGTAGACTGCTCGTGTTCACCACCAATAGTCTAGTTTTTTATCTGTCACCATGCACGTGTGCCCATTTACCCCTTTGTTTTTCTTCCCTTTTGCCAGTGACTGCCCCAGCAGTGGTGGCAAGAGCCTTGTCATGGCCTTGGTAGGGATGTTAATAACCCTGCTCTCATTCTCACTCCCTCTGCTTGCAGATCTCCTTCCTCTGCCACCTGGTACTGACGTGAGAAGAGAGGTGGGGGACAGAGGCTAGATAAAATGCTTCAGAGGAAATCGGTCTCAGCCGCACAGCAGCAGAGATTTTTGATATGAAGTCTGCCGTGGGGAGGGAAAGAGGAAGGCGAAGATAGGAAGGCAGGAGGGAAGGGGCATGCAAGTTCTTCGTCTGTAGGAGGCGTATGAAAAACAGGAATATTTAAGTCAGGGGCTGCCTACCTGGGATATTTGAGAAGTAACATTTTGAGAATGCGGGGAGTATTTTAAGTTAGTTTTAGAAATGAGCATTCATGTGATTAAAGCGTTTAACAAAATGAGATTGTTCCTATGATGACTACTACTACTGGGATGACTTACCTGTCCTTTCCTCATTTGCTTTAGCAGGATATTATGGAAATGATTTCTTCAGCTGCTGAGGAATCTTCTTTAATGAATGCCATCTTGGCAAAAGAAATTGAAAATTGTCCAGTTGAATTGGTAAATATTTGTATAGTCTTGTGAATGTTTTTAAAAACTTTGTCCCTAAGGGGCTGGCCCCGTGGCCGAGTGGTTAAGTTCACACGCTCCGCTGCAGGCGGCCCAGTGTTTCGTCGGTTCGAGTCCTGGGCGCGGACATGGCACTGCTCATCGAACCACGCTGAGGCGGCGTCCCATGTGCCACAACTGGAGGGACCCACAACTAAGAAGATGCAACTATGTACCGGGGGGCTTTGGGGAGAAAAAGGAAAAAAAAAAAAAAACTTTGTCCCTAAATATTTAACATCTTATTTACCTAAAAACTGGTTTTAGAGCTGTCATGTTACTTTCTAAAGTTGTAATTTAAATTAGTGATCTCAACGAAGATGTGTGTGAGTAGTTTGATGAAACATTTTTATGCTTTGACATTTTTCGTCTTTAATTTATTTTGAAACTGAATAATTTTAAAGGAAGGTGGGAAATTTTATGCTTATCAAAGGTAGTCTCAGGTTAAAAATATTGAGAATCACTGTTTTAAGTAACTTTTATAACACCTTTAGAGAAACAGAACTATTAGGGGTATGGCCTAGGGCATTTTAAATTTTATTTTATTTCCCAAAAAATGCATGGGCATTTTCTTCCAAAACATTGTGTGGCTCAAGGCCTATATCTGTAGAAGACTTCTAGAGATCATAAAAAGAAAATAGTCTGCTCGAAGGGCCACAAATCAATAGCAAAGCCAGAAGAAACAGTTGGCTTACCTGACTCCATTTCTGTCGCTGTCGTATTTCTCTAGCCCTTGTCCCAGGGTACTGAAGGCGTTTTTAAGATCGTGATGAATTTTAGCAAAAGTTTCTTAGTAAATAATATCAAAACTCATATTAATGGCTGATGTTAATTTTATTTTTAAATAATCTTTATAATAAGTTCCACGACAATTAGATTGTTTTTTCATATGTGGGAAACAGACTGAATTCTCTGGATAATCTAGGACAGAATAAATACCTGAACTTTTTACTTGAGACATCCAAACAGCCAACTAGAAGTAGGTTGATTCATTTTTGCCTTTCTCTTTGCTTCTATAGACACAGGTTATTTTCATACGTGGTCAGGCAAACCACAACACAGCACAAGTTCAGCTATTTTAATAATCCACTGGGCTTGCCACACAATGGATCCAGCTGTAGGGTGTCCAGATAGATGAAGTGGGCGGGCTTCAGCAAAGCACACAGACTGTTTTTCTGAGCCTTTTCCTGGTTAGTTTAGTTGTGAATGTAGGTGAAGCTGTGGTCTCACAGATCTTTAACAAAGAGTTGGACAATTACTTTTTATATTTGAAAAATAGCATTTGTGTATTTAACAATAAAATAAACCTTAGTAATTGGATGAGCTCATTTATCCCAGAACAGACCAGAAAGGAATAAACGTAAATTGTAGCTGGAGGGATTTGGAAAACTCTTCAGAATAAGGTGACCGTATTTTCAAATCATCTCTGGAATGTAAGAAAGGATACAGCATAGGCAGGACCAGGAAGCCGGTATAGCTGGTGGGCATGGGAACTCAGCAGTCCCCTTAGCCTCAAATGATGTCAAATGTCCTACAGAATATTCTAGAGCTTCCTGAAATCATCTTGGAGTTCATGAAATTGAAAGCACTTTTAGAAGTGTCTGGGCTCCAGGGGTATACCTGAAGACTTGACTGTGGACCTGCGATAAGGGTGACACAGAGGCTGCTGGGTGTCTTGGTGAGAGCTAGCCTAGGAAAAATTACAGAGTAGGTCAGGTTTGTACACTTTCCTTCCCCAGCCCTTTGTAGTCTTTTTTATCAGACTCCTCAGCACCTCTCCTATGCCCAGTTTCCATTCTCAGCTCATAAGGTGTTAGTTGGTAAGGGTGTAGAGTGAGTTCCTGCGAAGGGATTTCAACTTTACGATTTTTAAATATTGAATGGTTTCTGAAGGTGGCTAAATTTTAAAGACCGAAAAGAATGAATCTTTTCAGATAACATGACAGGCAGTGGGTTGATCTTTTTTGGATAAGGAAGGCATCCTCAAAATCCGAAAGGTTTCTAACCCAACTGCACACAAACTGCTAAACATCATTTATTATTAGCTGTATCACTAGGTGAGTTCAGATAAAGGCCTTTACAAGGCAGTTTTTCTATAGCTCTCCATTTACTCCTGTTGATTGAGTTCAGATTGACCAGAGCTGGGACACTCCAAGCCAAAAGTGGTCGTTTTGGATGACTTTACTTTTGAAAGTAAGGGCACCCTGCCCTGGGATGCATTACCAATATAGACTGCCCTTTATCAGAAGATACCTGGGGAGCATAGATATAATCCTGCAAAAATGATCTGTATTTGTGTATTAGTCTTATTCTCTCTATTATCAGACCATAAGCTCCTTATTTTGCAGGGCCCAGGCCCAGTGTTATAGTTGTGTTTCTTCTAGCGGCTAACACTGTACTTGGCAAATAGTAAACACTCAGTAAAGTTTGCTTAAATGAAATATTTTATCACTCATTCAAACAGGAGTCATTGGAGAATGAACAAAATATTGAGGCGGAGAAGTGGAATCGAAGAATACTTCGGATGTTAAATAGTTTGCGGGTAAGATGGTAGGGTTTATCAGTACTATTTTTATTTTTAAAAATAAATGAAATGTTGGCTTCAATCTTCTAGATAGTAATAAAAACGAAAGCATTTTCGTTATGTTTTTGTTGATGCTAAATTCCACCAGAGTGAAATGCTTTGAGCAGTATACCCAGGGCTAAATATGGGAGTTTGTTTTTGGTGCCTGCATGTTCTAATCAACTTCTTACCCCTACTCATGCCTCTGGATATCCATTCTGTGTCCCATTCTTGTGGTTAGGAGGCTATCAACTAATTCTCAGTATGGAGCTACGTTTATAACAATTTAAGAGTGAAACAGATCATTTTAAAATTTAACGTATTTTTTATCAAAATAATACACGTATATAATTTTGAAAGTTCAATAGTGCTATGCTGGAGGCCTGAAAAGGAAACGCAGAGGTCCTTTGTCATACCGCTCCTTATCCCTAAGTCCTGCTCATCAGAGGCAACTATATTAAGCTGTTTCTTTTAGTATTTATATCTATATTTCTAATTGCGTGTTCTTACTGCTGTTTCTTGATATTTCAGCTTTAAATTTTATCTGTTGACGTCTTTCAACAGAAAATGAAAATTTAGCTCAGTTATCTCTCCCCCACCCCAGTTTATTTTTAGCACAGTATTCAGTGTTTACAATGTTGTAATTGTAATAGTTATGATACAGGTTTGATTGTGACAGAGAATTGAAATATCAGTGGCTTAAAAAGATAGAAGTTTGTTTCTCTCTCAGGTAAAGTACAATCTGGTATGGCAGCTACGCTCACAAATGGTTCCCTTTATCTCATTTTCCTTATTCTCAAGATCTAAAATGGCTAACTACCCACCATGTCTGCATTCCAATCAGCAGCAAAGTTTCCTGTAAGGGTCCATCCAGAAAATGTGTGGCTCACTTTTCGCATTTCATTGACCAGCACTTAGTTACCTTGCCACATCTAGCTGGGAAATGTAGGCCTTATCTGGCAACCTTGGGACCAGCTAATAATTCTATTACTATAGAAGAAGAGGAGAGTGGGTATTAAGGGACAACAGCAGTCACTGCCACAAAGACTACGTAAAAATTAGTTTACATTGAAGTTTCAAAATGTAAATACATTTCTTGTCAACTTTATGGATTTTTTTTGGAGTTAATTATTACCCCATTTTTCCCATTTGCTTTGTGTCTATATACCCATCCTTAATTCTTTTTCTAAATTCTCTGACAATATAATAGACCCCTTTTAGTATGGTCAAATATATCAATTGATTCATCCGTTCCATTTTTTTATTGAAGATATCCTTCCTGGAGCTCCTCATCCTCTTCTTCTAATCCAGACTAGTTGCTCTCTGATCTGCTCCACAGTTTTTGTCTTGGAACGTTCCTTTACCGTAACATGGAAATTCCTTTGTCTCTTTCCTATATTAGTTCCTCTATTTCTTGGTGTCTTGATCTTCTTTTATCTTGAAGTTTTTGGTGGTTCACATCCTCTGTTATTTTCTGAGATAAAGAATGCATAAGAGGGGCTGGCCCCACGGCCTAGTGGTTGAGTTTGGTGTGCTCCACTTTGGCAGGGTTCACGGGGTTCAGATCCCAGGTACAGACATAGACCACTTGACAGCCATGCTGTGGTGGTGACCCACATATGAAGTAGAGGAAGGCTGGTACAGATGTTAGCTCAGGGCTAATCTTCCTCAAGGAAAAAAAGAGGAAGATTGGCAATGGATGTTAGCTCCAGGCCAATCTTCCTTAGGAGAATTAAAAAAAAGAAAAGAATGCTTTAAAAGAAAAAGAGTGCCAGGGCCGGCCCGGTGGCACAGTGGTTAAATGTGCACGTTCCACTTCTCAGCAGCCTGGGTTTTGCCGGTTTGGATCCCAGGTGCAGACATGGCACTGCTTGGCACGCCATGCTGTGGTAGGCATCCCACATATAAAGTAGAGGAAGATGGGCACAGATGTTAGCTCAGGGCCAGGCTTCCTCAGCAAAAAGAGGAGGACTGGCAGTAGTTAGCTCAGGGCTAATCTTCCTCAAAGAAAAAAAAAAGAAAAGAAAAAGAGTGCTTAGGAGATAGACACTACGTACGAGTCCAAAAATTTCTTTATTTTACCTTTAACTTGATTGATTGTCTCTAAACATAGTTTGAAAATACTATCTCTTAGATGTGGAAGGCTTTGTAACATTTCTAGGCTTCTTGTGTTATTATTGTGAAGCCAGATGCTGCTTGATTGGTGATCCTTTGTAGGTGACCTTTACGTTCTCTCTGGAAGCTTTTAGATCTTTTCTTTATCCCTAGTGGTCTGAAATTTTATGATGATGTACTTTGGTATGGGTCTTTTTTCATTTATTGTGCTGAGCATATAGTGGGTTCTTTATTCTGAAAGTTCATTTCCTTGAGTTCTAGGAAATTTTTTTGTATTTTTTTGTATTTCCCTCCTTGTTATTAATCTGTTCTTTCTTTGTGGACTGCCTGTGGGTCAGATGTTGGATCTCCTGAATTGTGCCTTTAATTTTTAAAAAATCTTTATCCTCTATATTAACTTCCTTTGTCTTTTTATTTTTCTACTCTCTAGAAGATTTATTCAACTTTATCTTCTAGTCTTTATTGAATTTTATTTCTGCTTTCACCTTTTTTGTTTTCCAGTTTTTTCTTAGTTATTAATTTTTCTTTTGTTTTATAGCATCCTAATCTTTTTATTTATTTAGTCATTTTTTTAACAGTTTTGTTGAGGTATGATTAACATACAATAAACCATACCCATTTAAAATATATAGTGACATACAGCTGTCCCTTGTATCAGCGGGGCATTGGTTCCAGGATCTCTCCCAGGTACCAAAATCCTCAGATGCTCAAGTCCCTTAGTCCATCCTCCGTATCAGCAGGTTCTGCATCCATGGATATGGAGGGCCATCTGTATGTGTATAACTGTGAAACCATCCCCACAATCAAGATAGTGAACAGGTCTACAACCCCAAAAACTTTCCTTGTGTTAATTATTCCATTTCTCCCACTGGTCTCCCTCGCCCATCCCCAAGCAACTGCTGATCTGCTTTCTCTCAGTCTCATCCTAATCTAATCACTTTTTACAGATGCAGTGTCTTCTCTATAGTTTTCTTCTGCTCCCTGCCTTGTCTCTGTTTTCTTAGTGATTCTCTTGAATGCATTCTTTTTTGCTCTTGAATGTTAAAAATTTTACTCAATTGTCTGGTAGATCTTTGGTTATCTATTTTTATTCAAGAGTGAGACACCAAAAAGCTGATTAGAAGTGATGTAAGCGTGGGTGGGGATTGCAGACCAGCGTGATCTTTATAGTGAGGTAATTGGGTGGTACTCCTCGCCTCCCCCAAACGCAGATGCTGTTATCTGTAGGATGTTTTTCCTTGGAATAGTCAGTTTTCCCAGCTTAATCTTCAAATATCCTGCCTAGGAGATACAGGCATGATGCTCCTGGTTCAGGAACCAAAAAGGGGTAATGGAGAGGCTGGCTGTCTCACTGTTCAGAGTATAGAATTTCACTTGAAACCCCAGTTTGTGGTATGACACTTCTCCACCATCCACAGGGCCTGGCATCCCAAATCTAGAGCTTCAGTGGTTGGTATCTCCAGAGTGGCAACTTCCTGCCTCCTGCTGGCGTATGGGAGTAGGGTCTGCTGGCTCAGTGAGCTGGTGGAGTGGACCTGAGTGTCTACCTGCTCCCAAGCAGACTTTCAACAAATTCTCATGTTTTCGGCTTCACCCCTCATCTCCAGCTTATGACAATACTGTTGCCTCCAATTCCTGAGCTTTTCCACCTTTCTGTAGCTCAAACTGGCTTGCTTTTTGCTGGCTTTCCTCCCCACTGGCACTTAGGTTTCACCTTTCTTTACTCTGCTAAGTCAGTTAGTCTTCCACTTTCTTTGTCTTTATCTACTTCCTTTGTCACCTTTACTTTCTTTTTAGAGAGGTTTCTGGAGGGAACAGAATAAGCACATATGTTCAGTCTTGGATATTTGTCCCCTCAGAGTGTTTTTCAGAAGGATTCTTGAAATTGAAAAGGCTGTCCCGCTCTCTCCCAGGAGAAAAAGCTACCCAATCCACATCTCGTCTCCTCAGGAGAGGGAATAATTAAGGCTTTGGCATGCCATCTCTGAGAAGTTGCTGACACTGGGCTGCTCCTTCGGTTGAGATAAAGTATTTAACATTAATTTGTTAAATGTTATGGACTGGTAAAGAAACCTTGTCTATGGTATTTCTAAAAATGCTTCACAGCTGCCCAAGGAATACAGTGCTCACGAGGATGCTGCCAGTATTCACCACAGTATTTCTAACCAAAAACTGTGCTTCCAGTCTAGGAATCGGATTCCAAGTCTTCATAAAAGGAGCTATCTTCATCCATAATTAAATACTTTATTGTACCTCAGTTTTTTCTAGTAGTTTCACAGGTGCCCTAGGTGAATCCAACGTCTTTTTAATCTGTGCAAAGAAACTGGGAGATGTTTGTATAGTCATATTCCCCTGCCACTGAGATGTACAAATATACTTCTGCATTTGCACCAGAGTTGTTTGTAATCACCCACCCTAGTACCTTTAAAGAAAAGAAGCCTGATAGGCTAATTTTCATTGTATTTAAAGCTTCCCAAAGTCCTGTGGATTTTTTTCTCCTTGCAAGTCTAAACTAATTGCACTTTCCAGAGGAGCCATTTATGTTAACATCAATTTTTTAAAAGCTAACATTTGCATAACACATTAGAAATTTGTATAACACTTTAGAGTTCTTTTGCATGCATTTTCTCAATGAACCAAGCTTGTGCTCAATGACCTATGATGGTTTTTGAGTTTACTAATGGGTCATTTGCATTTCTCCATTTAAGGATTTTACAGTCACTTATCAAAAATATCAATACTTTGTTGCTCATTATGCATCCACGGCCTGCTCTACTTTTAATGATCTTGTTTCCGTTTCCTTTCCTCTTTTCTACCTATTTTCCCAGGAATCCAACAAGATGGGAATGCAGTACTTTAGTCTGATGAAGCTCTGCAGAAACAGTGACCGAAAACAAACTGCGGCCAAATTTTATAGCTTTCTTGTCCTAAAAAAACAGCGGGCTATTGAGCTGAGCCAGAGTGCTCCCTATGCAGATATTATAGCAACAGTAGGACCAATGTTCCATAAAATGTGAAGGAAATCCAGAACATGCAGATTTATGTCATCATTGGAATTTTTGTATAGATTGTTCGATTTAATGAAGAAGCTGTCTGGAAGCAGCTGAGTTCTGACCAGTTTCATAGATAGGCCAACCTCCTCTTTCCTCTTTGTAAGTTCAGAATAATATAGCCAGAATTGGAAACCTATATGCTTACAGAAATACTTAATTATAGCTAAGTAATATTTTTAACTTAGCTGACTTGAATGTATAGTGTTTACCATTTCCCTGACTTGAATGTTGCATTTAAAGAACATTTTTTAAACACTATATGCCTTCAAGAAACATTCAAGGATGTGTTTTAAAAGGCTATTTTATATTGGATTATTTACTTAAATTTTATGGGGTTACTTAATAATTAACACTTTATTTCCCCACAGACAATAATTTATTTGATTCTAATGCATTCTAATGTCATGGTTTTTAATCTAATATCTTAATTGAAGAGTTATAAAATTCATCTTTGTTTTAAATTGTCTTAGTGGCTTTTAGTCTATTTATAGTTCATTTCACCTTTTTATTTACTATTTAATGATTATTATAACCACCATTCATGTGTCAGCAAAACTAACTCTGCTTCTTATGTTAAAAAAAATTAACAGACAGTTATTCAGCATTTTGTCTACAGCTACAATTCAAGTAAAAGTCATGAAAATGTTCTTTTATGTGGTGTTTAGTGAGCATTTTTTACATTAAAACTGCTGTTTTTCTTTTTCTTAGTTGAAGTTTTAGTTAGGAAATTTTCATAGAATGCCTTGTGAACTCCATAGTATACTGTAAAATGAAGCCTATGGTACTCTCTAAAATACTGTTGTATCTGGAATTATGCTATAAAATAAATTCTAAATGGCCTCTTTGAATGTATTAACCATATGATTTAAATATCAAAATTGCCTTTTTAAAAATTTCTTTTATTTTTTAAATTAACATACAGACAATTTGACTTTTTTATTTTGGTGCACAGTTCTCTGAATTTTAACACACATATAGATTTCTGTAACCACCACCACACTCAGGACATCAACAGTAACATCACCCAAAAAAACTCCCTGTGTCACACCCTTCTCCCACTCTAACTCCTGGCAACCCCTCTCTTCTGCATGACTCTAGTTTTGTCTTTCTAAGAATGTCATATAAATGGAATCATATACTATGTAAGCTTTTTGAGACTGGCTTCTTTCACTCGGTATAATGTCTTTGAGATTTGTCCCAAGTTATTCCCTGTATCAGTGGTTTGATCCTTTATATTGCTGAGTAGTATTCTGTTGTCTGGATATACCAAGTTTATTTATCCATTTACCCCCAGAAGAATATTCAGTTGGTTTCCAATTTTGACAATTATAAGTAGAGCTGCTTCATACCCTTATGTACAGTTTTTGTGTGAATAAAAGTTGTTATTACTTTAGGGTAAACATCTAGGAGTAACGTTGCTGGCTTATATGGCAAGCGCATGTTTAACTTTATAAGAAATTACCAAACTATTTTCCAGAGTGAATGTACCTTTTTGCACTCCCATTGGCAGGGTATAAGACTTCCAGTTGACTTTTTGTTTTGCGATAATTCTAGGTTCACATGCAGTTGTAAGAAATAATACAGAGAGATCTTATATATCCCTGCACCCAGTTTCCCCAGTCTTGCATAATTGTAGTACAATCACAGCAAGTTGACGCTGGTACAGTCTACTCACCTTATTCGTGTTTCACCAGGTTCACACGCACTCATTTTTGTGTGTGGATTTAGTTCTATGCAGTTTTCCTACATATGTAGCTTCGTGTGACTACGTCCACAGTCAAGAAACACAGCAGTTCCATCACAAGGACAGTTGTGCTGCCCTTTTGTAGCCACGGCCACCTCCCTCTCTACCCTACTCCCGGGCCCCTGACAACCACTAATCTGTTCTCCATCTCTATACTTTTGCCATTAATACAATTAACTTTGTATCCCGCGACCTTGCTAAACTCACAAATTAGTTCTAGGAGTTCGTTTTTTTGTAGATTCCTTGGGATTTTCCTATGCAATCTTGTTGTCTACAAATAGGGACAGTTTCATTTCTTTGCAATCTGTTCCCAATTCGAGGAGGGAAGCATTCATTGTTTCACCGTTGAGTATGACGTTAGCCATAGTTGGTTTTGTATATGTGTGTGAGTGTGCATGTATCTGTGTGTGTAGGTAATTTTTATCTGCGGATATTCCTTTCTATTCCTAGTTTGCTAAGAGTTTTCTTTTAAAATCATGAATGGATGTTAAATTTTGTTAAATGCTTTTTCTGCATTGATTGATTGGACCATGAGATTTTTCTTTAGATTATTAATATGGTGAATTACACCAACTGATCTTTGAATTTTTAACCAGCTTTGCATTTCCAGAATAAACTTTACTTGGTCATGATGTATTATTCCTTTTATGTATTGCTGGATTCAATTTGCTAATATATTTTAACAGCTTTATTGAGACATAACTCACATACCATAAAATTCACCCTTTTAAAAGTGTTCAATTCATGATTTTTAGTATATTCATAGTGTCATGCAACCATCACCATTATCTAATTTTTAAAACATTTTCATCACCCAAAAAGAAACCCCATACTCATTAGCAGTCACTCCCCATTCCTTCCTTCCCCACAACTCTTGGCAACCACTAATCCACTTTCTGTCTCTCATACAATATATGGCCTTCTGTGTCTGGCTTTTTTCACTTAGCATAATGTTTTCAAGTTTATCCATGTTGTAACATGTATCTGTACTCGATTCCTTTTAATGGCCAAATTAATATTCCATTATATGGATATACATTTTTGTCCATTCATCAGTTGTTAGACATGTAGGTTTTTTCTGCTTTTTGACTATTTGAATAATGCTGCTGTGAACGTAGGTGTATACATTTTTGTGTATACATGTCTTCATCTTTCTTGGATATATACCTAGGAGTAGAATTGCTCGGTCATATGATAACTCTATGTTTAACTTTTTGAGGAACTGTCAAGCTGTTTGCCAAAGTAGCTGTACTATTTTACATTTCCACCAGCAATATGAGAGTTCCAATTTCTCAACATGCTTGCCAACACTTATTGTCCCTTTTTGACTATCGCTATCCTACTGAGTCTGAAGTGATATCTCCTGGTTTTGATTTACATTCCCTAATAACTAATGATGTTGAGCATCTCTTCACATGGATTTGCTTATATTTTGTTTAGGATTTTTGCATCTGCGTTCATGAGGAATATTGGTCTGTATTTGTCTTCTCTTGTACTGTCTTTTTCTGGTTTTGGTATCAGGGTAATAATGGCCTCATAAAATAACTTGGAAAGTGTTTCTTCCTATTTTATTTTTCTGGAAGAGACTGTGTAAACTGGTGTTATTTCTTTTTTAAATGTTTGGTAGAATTCACCCATGAAACCCTCTGGATCTGGAGATTTATATTTCGGAAGGTTTTAAACCATGAATTCAATTTTTAAAATAGTTGTAGGGCTATTCAGTTATCTATTTCATTTTGGGTGAGTTTTTGTAGTTTGTGGTCTTCAAAGAATTGTTCCATTTCATCTAAATTGGTGATTATGTGTGTGGAGTTGTTTGGAGTATTCTCCTATTATCCTTCTGATGTCTGTGGGGTCCATAGTAATAACCCCTTTCATTCCAAATACTGTTAATTTGTGTCTTCTCTCTTTTTTTCTTTTCAGTTGTACTAGAGGATAATTAATTTCATCGATCTTTTCAAGGAACCTGCTTTTGGTTTCATTGATTTTCTCCTTTGTTTTTCTCTTTTCAATTTCATTGATTCTCCTCTGATATTTATTTCCTTTCTTCGGCTTGTTTTGAGTTTATTTTGCTCTTATTTTTCTAGTTTTATTAAGGTGGAAGCTTAATTGATTTGAGACCTTCCTTCTTTTCTAATATAAATTCTCAATAGTATATTTTTCCCTCCAAGCACTGCTTTAGCTGCATTGCACAAATTTTGATATGTTGTATTTTCACTTTTGTTCAGTTCAAAATATTTTCTAATTTCCCTTAAGACTTCCTCTTTGATCTGTAGATTATTTAGAAGTATGTTGTTCATTTCCAAGGGAGATTTTCCTGTTATCTTTCTGTAATCCATTTCTAGTCTAATTCGTTGTGATCAGAGAACAAACTTTAAATGATCTTGGATCTTTTACATTTTTTAAGATTTGTTTTATGACCTAGCGTAGGGTCTGTCTTGGTGGATGTTCCAGGGCGCTTGACTCTATCATGCAGCTGTTAGGTGGGGTGTTCTATAAATGTCAGCTGGACCTAGTTGGTTGAGAGTGTTCAGTTTTTCTGTATCCTTGCTTATTTTCTGTCTGCTACTTCTACTGATTACTGAGAGGGGAGTGTTCATGGCTGCAGCTATAACTGTGAATCTGTCTCTCTCTCCTTTCAGTTCTGAGAGTTGTTGCTGCGTGTGTTTTGAATCTCTTTTATTAGATGCATACATTTACAATTACTATGTCTTCCTGGTGAAGTGACCCTTTTATTATTGTAGAATGATTCTCTTTATTCCTGGTAATTTTCTTTGCTCTGAAGTCTACTTTTTCTCACATTAAGCCATTCCAGCTTTCCTTTGATTAGTATTTACATGGTATATCTTTTTCCATCTTTTACTTTTAGCCTACTTATATCATTATATTTAAAGTGAGTTTCCTGTAGATAGCATCTAATTCACTTTTTAATCCATTCTGATAATCTGTTTTAATTTATGTATTTAAACCATTTACATTTAATGTAAATATTGATATATTTGGATTTAGATCTACCATTTTATTATTTGTTTCTTGTTTGTTCCTTCTTTTTTTCATTCCTCTGTTTCCCTCTTTCTTGTCTTCTTTTGGAATATTTGAATTTTTTTAGAATTCCATTTTAATTTATCTATTAGGGTTTTTTTTTTTACTATATCTTTTGTTATAGATATTTTTAAATGGTTGCTTTAAGAATACAAAATACACACAACTCTATTTTTTTCTTTTAAGATTGGCACCTGAGCTAACAACGTTGCCAATCTTTTTTTTTTTCTGCTTTTTTCTCCTCAAATCCCCCCAGTATATAATTGTATATTTTATTTAGCTGTGAGTCCTTCCAGTTGTGGCATGTGGGACGCTGCCTCAACTTGGCCTGACGAGCGGTGCCATGTCTGCACCCAGGATTCCAACCGGCAAAACCCTGGGCCACTGAAGCAGAACTGCAAACTTAATCACTGGGTCACCGGGCCAGCCCCCCATACTTAACTCTTTATACTCCACTTAGAATCAATATTTTACCACTTGAAGTGGATGTGGAAACTTTGTACCATGTAAGTCCCTTCACACCCCTCCTTTATGTTGTAATTGTCCTATGCCTTACACCTACAAACATTGAAACCCCATCAGACAACGTGACAACTTTTGCTTTCAACTGTCAAACATATTTTGAAGAATTTAAGAGGACAAGAATAGTCTTAAATCACCCAGATATTTACCATTTTTATTGCCCTTCCTTCCTTCCTCATGTTCCAAATTTCCTTCTAATTTAATTTCCTTTCTGTCTGAAGAATTTTCTTTAGCAGTTCTTTCAGAGCGGGTCTGCGGGCAATGAATTGTCTTAGTTTCCTTTATCTGAGAAAGTATTAATATAACTTTCGTTCCTGAAGGATGTTTTCACTGGGTACAGAATCTGCTTCCCTGCTCTTTTCTTTTAGCTGTTTAAAAATTTTGTTCCATTTTTCTCCTCCTCTCCATGGTTTCGGTTGAGAAATCCACAGTTATTAAAATCATTCCTGTATAATTAACACACCATTTTTCTCTGATTGCTTTCACGATGTTTTCTTTGTTTTTAGTTTTCAATAGTAACTGAAAATTATTACTTTTCTATTATTATCATTATTGTTATTTGGTTTATCCTCTTTGGGTTTCACCAGAAAGCTGGAGCTTGGAGCTCTGTTTGCTCTGTTTGGCTGCCTTCTTCCCACAGTCGCACCTGCACCTGGAGTCAAATGGTGGGAGGACAGAAAGAGACAAAAAACAGCAGAGGCTCGCCCTCTCAGGATGACAGTTACTCTGATTGGAGAAGTTGTTCCTCCCTTAGAGTTTTAGGCACCTGGAGGTCCCTGCTGTCACAGCCACCACTGCAGGACTGCCTGGGGGCTGAGTCATGAGCTGATGCAGAAAAGGTTAACAAAGAAAAGAAAAATATTTCCCCCACTCACTCTGAGCATTAGGGATCTCCCTTCCTGATTCAGAACTAGGGAGATTCCTTGGGCGCTCTCTCTGTGTCAATTCCCCCAGTCCAGATTTTGGGCCGCCTTGAGACCAGACCAGGGGATACCAGGAGAAACAAAAGTGGTAAAGTCAGTTCAGGGGTACGTCAAATGCTGGCCTCTTCCCCAGTTTGCCTGCTAGCCCCCAAGTAGTTGCTGCACGCATGTCGTTCAGGTTTTATCAGTGCATTCACTGGCAGGAGTGTGCTGACCCACAACAGGAACCCAAATTGCTTTTGAAACTACGCAAATCTAAGTATTTCCCAATTAGTACAAAACAAAACTACAAATTTCTTTAGAATAATTTTGTTTTATGCTTAAAATCCTCATTTGTTGCCATTTACATTATAACTAAACACTGGCTCTGTTCTCCATCACATGCTTTATGATGCTGAGGAGAGAATTCTTCACTAGCTAACACCATTCCAGATGGAAGTAATGTGGGTGGAGGTGCTCTCTTGTTTGGGAGAAATACCTTGTGGAGATTTCTGGGAAATGTAGTCTTCTCAGTGCCAAGCAAATAACATGGGGGACAGAAAACCAGGTTTTTTAAATGAGGATCTCAGCAATTATCTCCTGATAAACAGGAATTACATGGTTTCCTTCGCTTTTGCTTTAAGTGTAAAGAAGTCACTTATGTAGTTTAAGTGGGCCTTAGGGCAGATAAAACATTTCATCAATTAACTTGCTAATACAGCATTAGTTTTTTCTGTACAGCAGGCCTCATTTCATATGGCTTTTTCAACTATAGTTTCCTTTTCCTGTTACAATTACTCTGCCATGTTTTTCCGCAAAGCATAATATAATGATGGACATCGGATAGGAGAATTCAAATTAATTGAATAGAGGGAAAAATATAACCAATGCCAAAAAATTCTATGGGCATTTGTTGCAAAATTACAGGCATTGTTATAGGGTGATGGATTTGCCACAAATCAAAGCTACAGAGGGGCCGGCCTGGTGGTGCAGCGGTTAAGTTCAAACGTTCAGCTTCTCCATGGCCTGGGGTTCGCCGGTTCAGATCCCGGGTGCGGACATGGCACCGCTTGGCACGCCATGCTGTGGTAGGCATCCCATATATAAAGTAGAGGAAGATGGGCACGGATGTTAGCTCAGGGCCAGCCTTCCTCAGCAAAAAGAGGAGGATTGGCAGCAGTTAGCTCAGGGCTAATCCTCCTCAAAAAAAAAAAAAAAAGCTACAGAAAAAGATTTAACTTTGAAAAGCAACAGTAACTTTAAAATAATTGTTTTTTCATGTATTATAAATGTTATAAATATTAACTATTTCTTACCAGGCCAGTACTGCAGCATCATAATATAAAGTCGGTGAAGTTAGTTCACAAATTCTCCTTCAGCTTAGGGTGAAGAGTAGACGGCACCAAGTTCAGCCTTGTCGAGAGCAGACAGAGACTTAAGGACTTAAGAGTCTTAAGAACAGGATGGCATCTGGCTGAGTGTTTTTACAGAAGACTAGCGCAATGCGTGCTTGCTCTCTCATTCACTCAGTCAACGTTTATTGAGCACCTAATACGTGTTAGGTGCTATTTGAGACACTGGGGATACAGTGGGGGACAAAACAAAGTTCCTGCCCTCGTGGAGTGTACATTCTAGTGGGGGTGACAATGACAAACAGGAACTGTACAATATGTCGGCTGTGAGTGACATAAAGCAGAACCAGGGCAGAGGGGGAAGGGGAGGAGGGAATTACCATTTTAGGGAGGGTGGTCAAGGCAGGCCTCCCGGAGACCGTGACATCTGAGCAGAGATCTGGAAGGAGTGAGAGATGGCTTTGAGCAGAGGAATGACTGATCAGAGAGTTAGGGCTTGTTCAGGAGGAGGGAGCCCTTCCCGCTGAGCCCCACTTCTCACAGCCGGAGCAGATAAGAAACCAGGCCCAGAGAGTGAATTAACTCACCTGAAGTTGCATGGCTAGAAGTGGGAGGGCTAGGCAGAGAATCCAGTTTTCTGGGTCTTGGCTTCCCCTGTGATAGCAGGTGGAAGACAGAAGGAAAAGGTGTATAGCAAACACTTTAGGTTCTGACTAGTTTTCCATCTTTCCAAAGACTCACCATCTTTTTTTTTTTTTTTTTTTTTTTTGCTTTTTCTCCCCAAATCCCCCCACTACATAGTTGCATATTTTAGTTGTGGGTCCTTCCCGTTGTAGCATGTGGGACGCCGCCTCAGCATGGCCTGAATAGCAAGCGGTGCCCTGTCCGGGCCCAGGATCCAAACCGGCGGAACCCTGGGCCGCCCAAGCCGAGCGCGGGAACTTAACCACTCGGCCACGAGGCCAGTCCCAAGACTCACCATCGTAATACTTCAAAGACAAAGATTTTCGTTTTCAGATATTTAAGACTCTTGCCATCATCTTTCTTGGTAGTCCAAGTGCTGTTCGCATTACATAACCCTGGTACTCAGAGATACATGGTTTGGGGTGTGAAAAATGTCCCTAAAGAAATTCAGATAAAATTATTATTTAACATAAGCCGACTGTGTGCCAGGAAGTGTGGGTATCATCATCCCCTGTTACAGGTGAGAAAGCTGAGGCCCAGAGAGATGAAGGGACTTGCTCAGGATCACACAGCGTGCCAGTGGACCAGGGCGCTTTCCGCCAGACGCCACAGCCGGGCTCCAAGTACAGGCTGGTGTGTGGGTGGGAAGGGACTCCATTCCGTGCGTGCTCGCGTCTCCGCTCCCGCGCCCTCTGGAGCAAGATGCCAACTATCTCTTTAAGAAGGAAAGTGAAGACGGGCCGCTTACGCAGCCGCCGGCGAGCCGCGGACTGGCTGGTCCTTTCCATCCACCTCGCCCTCCCCTCGCTCCCTCCCTCCCTCCCGGCAGCCCCAGCCCCGGCGAGCGCCCGGCCAGCCGCCTCCAGCAGGGGCTCCGGAGAGCAGTTCGGCGGCCCGGGCAGGGCAGCCGAGGCCATGGGAGCCTCCGCAGGTGATGACAGGGACCCCGGGGCCTCCGGGGCCGCCGCCCGGCTGCGCTCGCCGCCGCCCCGAGGGCCGAGGGCGGGGTGGGGGGAGGGGAGGCGCGGGCCGCGGAGGAGCCGCCGGAGCGCCCGGCCCGAGCCTGCCCTGCGGGCTTCTGGCTGCGGCGGCCCAGCTGTCAGCGGTCTGGGGCTCGGTGCCCGCTGTCCCCGCCCGCGTTCACCCGCCCCTGTCTGTCTGCTTTTCCCCACCGCCGCAGGTTGCTGATCCGGGCCAGACAGCTGCAGCAGCGACTGCAGAGGCGCTGCGCCAGGCGGCCGGAGTGGTGCGAGCCGGCGGGGCTGCGGAGGGCCAGAGGACTCAGGTGAGGAGGCCGCGGCCGAGCGGGAGGGGGCCCTGCCTGCGCCGCGGCGGGAGGGCGGGCGGGGGCAGCTTGCGACCGCTCGCTGCGGTAGGATCCCTCCGGGGGCACCGGCCGAAGAGGGGTTAACTGTGACTCATTCTTACCTTCCCTTCATTCCCCTACATGCCTCTGAGCGCCCCCCCTCCCCCCCACTCCTGTGAAATTCACTAATTGGAGGATGCTGAATGCAGCAGGGGAGATGCCCAAGGAGGGCGATTAGGAGGGTTTTAAGGACCACCCAGTCCTATTTATCTTCCTCTTCGGGCATTTGGCAAACATTTAAACCGCTTTCCTTCTTGGAGGTGGAGCAAGAGTACCTAGGGGTGGGAGAAGGATGGAACCCTACACCCAACCCAAGGTCAAGTGCCAATGACTGCCTGGTTCCCATATTCCCCCGAGTAGCATCAGAGCCCTGCGGTAGATCCGGAAGACTTGCCCATGACCCCTCGAGTGGGAGATCTGAGCCTCAGTCTCCCTGGAGCCCCCGTGGGATGTGATGCGTTCTCCTTGTGCTCCTCAGCAGGGAGCTGGGTAGCCCCATATCCCGTCCCCGACCCTGCAGACTGAGGAGAGGCCTGGTCTACCTGTTTCCTCTGACCTTCTGGTGGTGTGGGGTGGGCTGGAGGGGCTTCCCAGAAGCAGATGATCTCCGCAGGCAGCGGGGTGGAGGGGAAGTGCCAGCAATTGGAGTTCTAGTCCCTTAGCTTGCTAGTAGGCCACAAGTAGCCATCTTAACATTCTTTAGGCGTGGGTGTCTGTTTGCTCATCTGTTAAATGCAGGAGTTGGATTAGACGGTCTGTAAGATTTTAATATGCCCCTCAAGTAGCTCTTACATGTCAGGGGGATCCCTCTACTGAAGCAACCCAGAATTTAAATAATTGGGGTTTCCTTAATTGATCTCTTTTAGCTCTGGACTTCTCAAGTGAAACGTTGACCTTGTGGGCCTCCTGGAACGGGAGGCATCAGACAGCCCTATATTGGCATCCCTGCCCCATCACCGGGGTACCGTTGTCAAGTTACTTCCCACCTCCAAGCTTCAGTTTCCTCATCTGTAAATCTGGGAAGTACGTGCCTCGAAGGGTTGATGTGAGGATTAAATGAGATGTACATGGAAGCACCTAAAATAGTGCCCGGCATGTAGTAGGTTTGCAGGGACACAGGACTCGGGAGACAGACTGGGGGGAGAGAGGAGGGGTGGCTGCTTCCAGTCCTTTGCTCTCCCCCTCCCCCACCAGTCTCTTCCACATCCCTGGGGATGCTGTGCCTGCCAGGGGACAATGAATGCTGGAGTGTGCTGGGCTGCTGGGCTGAGGACCTAGGAAGCAGCCAAGAGGTACAGCCATTTCCATTGCAAAGGCTGTGACATCATCCTAGCAAATGATGGTCCCAAGGAGGCGTCTATAGCCCAGCACGGGGTTTGGAAAATCTTGGCATCTGAGGGCAGAGACCCTAAGGGAACAGAAGCATCAGAATCTTGTGTGCGGGCAGGGGGTAGGGACCACGGCTTCCTGCTTTCATCTGGGTCCACTACTGCTCCCTCGCCCTCCCTGGAGTCTCTCACTAGAATCTCCCAGAGACATGCAGTCGGGTTTTTGGTGCCCACGTTTTCGATTCTTTATCTTCCCTCCTGCTGTCGTTGTCAATCAGCATTCACCTTCTTGCTCCAGTTTATTCCACAGATGCACTCTGCTTCTTGACAGCATAATAAAGAATGCTCCCCATAGGGTGGGGCGGGGCATTTGGGCCAAAAGAAATTATGTCCCCACCTCCCGTAAATCCCCATTAGATTGTGAGCCCCTCCCAGCAGAGGCCCTGTCTTTTTCCTCTCTGTGTCTCCAGTGTCTAGCCCATGGCTAGCACACAGGAGGTCCTCAGTGAGTGTTGAATCGAATAAGTTTGAGAAAATTATGTCCCTAAGCCAATTAGATTAGGGAGAAACTGTGGGACTGTGTTGACGGTGGAGGTGAAAGCCCTTTTAAGTATAGGGCCCTGTGCAGGTTGTTGGTTGTTCTTACTATTGCTGTTACTAATACTATTATTATTGTTATTGCTAATATTGTCATTATTGCCATTGCCAGTGGCCCACAGTTGTTTCTCTCCTCTAGCGAGGCTTGAAGGGGCTAGATGGGCCTGGCAGAGTGCTGACATTGGCAAACAGATGGCGCTGGCTGGTATAAGATGAACGTGAGGAGGATGGGATGAGAGTGATTCCAGCCGTTCGTTCGCTGTGTTTGGGGGAGGGCGCAGATGAGGAGAACCAAGTGGCTGGAATGGACATGCAGCAGTACTGTCAGTATCATTTCTGGACTCCCAGCCCATGACCTGGCTCAGGTAGTCCTCATAGCACATTATACCTATTTGAAAGATGAGGAGACTGAGGCTGAGAGAGATTGACGTGCCTACGATTGCACAACTACAGGTGGCAGAACTGTAATCTGACACCAGCTCCACCTGACTTGAAAGAGTGTGCTCTTCCAAAGGTTCCCTGCCCCCCGTCCGTCCCTTGCTGTTGTGTGTTGGAGCTGTGTGTACACTTGCACGCATGCATGGGGAGAAGGGAAAGCGGTGAAGGAGTCATGACAGGAAGTCAGGCGTTTCCGAAGCGATGGCTGCAGGGGACCCGCTGGGCTGAAGAGTGTGTGAGTCAGTGCTGGGAAGTCTTCCTTTCACCGTGAGCTCCGCTTTGCTGGTGGGCGGTGCCCCTCGTCAAGGAGAATGGCTGGGAATGAATGACAGTCATGACAGACGCCCTCTCTGAGCGCTTCCTGTGCGCTGTGGTCTGTTTTACCCAGGTTCGCTTATTGACTCCTCAGACAATCCCAGTATGTAGAGCTATAATTTTACCCATTTTACAGGTGAGAAAGCCGAGGCAGGGAGGCAAAGGGTCTTGCCCAGAGTTACACGGCTGATGTCTTGTGGAACCTGAGGAAGTTAGGCTGGAGGTGCGCTGTGCTGGGAGTCGAAGGGCTGCTTTTAGTCTGAGCCCTCTCACTGAGTAACTGGGTGAGCCGGATTCCCCCCAAATGTCGGGGTTCCCATCGCGCAGGTGGACCCCATGCATCTCCTGGCTCTAAAAGGCCTAAATGCCACCTTGTGCCAGAATAGGAGTGGAGGGGACTCCTTGTCTGGCTAACATTGACAGCATTTATTTATTATTAATTAGCCAGGCCCTGGACTACGTGCACGGGGTACAGGAAGGGGTAAGAGGTGATCCTCGGTTTCAAGAAGCTCACAGCTGACAGAGGGAGACAAATATCTCGACCTGTAGTGATGATAAACCATCTAGGCGCTGTGATAACACTGACACAGGGCGGAATGGGACGGGGGAAGGGATGGTCTTTCCCACTCAGTGGGTCAGGAAGGCTTCAGCGCGATGATGCCATCGTCATCTCTTTATTTTCCGCATTGAGTTTGTGAAACAGTAATAATAATAAAATATTCTACCCAGTTTAGGACATTTCCAAACAGCTCTAAAGACTCATTGGCATTTGACCCAGCAATCCAAAAGGTGGCCACAGATTCTGGGGGACCACTCAGGCTTGCTCTGTAGCACGGGTCCGATGGAGCTATCCATTTGTCCCTGGTGGGCCAGAGCCTTTCCTGTCCTTGGAGGCTTCTAGAGGCAGGACTCAAATTCCTCCTGGGAAGCCTGTCTAGTGCCTATACCCGTCCAATAGGCTTGGGGAATGGCCCCTCATCTCTCCTCTCAGCATTCCACCTGTCTGGAGCACCTAACACCTGGAGAGGTGAAGGCATTTACCCAAGATTACTCAGCAAGGCTGGGATCATAACTCTGACCTAATGGGGATTGCATTTCTGAGCCATATGGGACCTTTCTACATCCAGGTCACCAAGGGCCTGAGGGCCGTTTCTCCACTTGATGGGCAGCTCGCACCGGGTGAAGATCTGATGAGGGCCATTTGAAGCTTGAGCTGGGGGCCGTTGGAGAGAGGGAAGCCTGTGTTCCCTGGGCTGCTTTGCACCTCTTAATGGACAGATATTTATGAAGTGTTTGTCACATGCTCAGCACTCTCCTCTGAACTGAGGTGCTGAGCCAACCAAAAGGGAGCGTCTGGGAAGCAGCCTGGCACAGTGGAAAGAACTAGTGCCGGGGAGACAGGAGACGCACCTCGGCTCTGCCATCGGCTCTCTGGGTGCCTGAGGAGGGGCCTTTGGTTTTCCACACCTGCAGAATGAGAGCCAGCGGTGGTGTCTCTGGGGACTCCTCAGGCTGAGACGGGCTAACAATTCAGCACCTCTTCTGTCCTTCTGTAATCACTTTGGGGGTACAAGAGTGGCTTGGCTCCAGATCGCTGTAACTTGAGGAAGAATGAGATAAATATAACAAGAGGCGTGAACAAATGCTCTGTGGGTTTACTGGAGGGAGGGGGCTGGGGAAAGGCTCCGTTTAAAAGCCACCTCTTCGAAGCTGGGGTGAGACGCACATCGAGGTGGGGTGTGCTTTTGAACCCGGAGCAGAGCAGCAGAAGCATGCTGCCGTTCTGGGGCAGGAAGGCTGTATAGCAGAAGAGTGATCCTCAGACTCAGGTTTCAAAGATCGCGACATTTGGGAATCTATCCTGGGCTGGCCAACCTTACATTTTGCCAGCTAAGGATATTCAAGTGACAGTTAGAGTTCTGTTTACTGTCACCATCATATGGTGAGAGAACCAGCATTTAAACACCTCTGTCCCCAAAGTAAGAAGGCTCTATAGTATTGGAACAAAAGGTACTCCTTCAACGTGAGTGCATTTTGCGTTATTAAAAACTCACTGCATCATCCGTATTTTGCTCATTTTGCCGCAGACCAGTGTTCTTGTGTCTGACGCTGAGTCAGGCTGCTTGGGTTCAAATCCTGGCCAAGTTACTTTTTCTGTGAGAGCCTCTCTTTGCTCATCTGTAAAGTGGGGACATGATAATACCTACCTCATAAGGCCATGTAGGAGGTCTCCAGGTAGTTCTTACATGTACGGAAATATGGAAAGCAAGGGGCCTCCAACCCAGCGGTCTACAGAGCAAAACAGGTCGGTTGGGCTGTTTGGGGCTTATAGCGAATTGCACAGAGCATCCCTGAAAGGGGTGGCTGCTGGCCTCCCCCCACCCTTCTTGCCACGCACGAATGTGGGCCCAGTGCAGTTAGAGCTTCTCATCCATCAGACAGAAATCCGGATGTTTGTTGGTGACATTTCTTGATTTTTTTTAACTGTGGCCAACTAGACAACATTTTTAAGTGCACATATTAAAATATATCTTTGACAGGCCATCAGTCTCTGTCCTCTGGTGCCATGTTCTAGATGCCGGACACGTAGCACTCAGTAGTTGTCAGCTGAGGCTCAGGGCGGAGAAGGGGAACAGGCTGGAAGGGCCAGTGAGGGCCAGGGCACACCTTGTCTGCAAGGCTAGGTGACGCGTTCCTGTGGCAGCCTGTGATCCTCTGCGGCTGGGTCCCCAGTGTCAAAGGCCCTGTTTGTGCCCCTTCCCTTTCAGCAGCACTGTCACGATTGAGTCTCTAGGGACTGAGATCTCCAGACACTTCTGTGTCCCCTTGAAGCTGGCACTAGCCCGGCCTCCCTACCACAGGGTCCCTGGAAGCTTGGTCGACAGCCTCCAAAGAGGGAATTTGGCTGATGGCCTGTGAAGCTGGCACAGAAGCCGCCCTCCAGAGGCAGGCGTGAGAAGAGGCACTGACGGCTCCTGATCTTTGGAAGCTGGGCTGGCCTCGTGGCTGAGGTTCTGCCGCCTTCTGCTTGGGGTGTGAAGAGGTCTGGGCAGCAGGCCCTCTCTGTAGACAGCCCCGCCACATGGCCACCACAGAGGAGAAGGTGGGATCTGACTGGGGAGGAAACCCAGAGCCTTCTCAGAGAGGGACCTCAGAGCAGTTCCTAACTAGCAGGAGGAACCCCACTGACATGGTTGCAGGACATTCTGGGATTCAGAATAAAGCCACTGATGACGGTTTACATTTTTGTGGCTCCAGTTAATCAAATATGCATCAAGACCCACCGTGGTAAGGCCTTATCTTGGCCACGGTGGGGGAGTGCAAAGAAGTATTTACATCCATTCCTTCTGCCACTATGTACGCAGTGTTTGTTCCATGGGCAGCCACCCAGGTGTGGTCCCTACCCTCTGGCTTGGTGGCCTGATGATAAAGATATATGGACGGTGCACGGGGCCTTGCTCGTAGAAACGTTAATAACAGCTGCCATTTGATCGTGTGCCTTCTGAGTGTTAGGTGCTGGCCACATAGCTCCTGTTTTAGAGGGTGGATATGGGGGTTGAATGGACTCTTCCTCTGAAGCCCCCAGCACTGTGCCTGCCACACAGTGACACTCGATGAAAGGGGAGCTGCGTCGTTCTTGACCTGGACAGCTGGGCAGATGCAGGAGAAACGCCAAGACACAGATGGTCAGAGAAACCAAGATGAGGCAAAACAATTCAGGCCCCCTTAGCCTGTTATCCTCATCTTATAGACGAGGACACCGAGGCTCAGAGAGGGGAAGTAGTTTGTTCGAAGTTACACAGCTGCTGTGTAGCAGGGCCAACGCTTAAATGCTGGTTCGTTTGGCATGGAAGCTGTTCTTTCTTCTAAGCCATATTGCCTCTAAATAAGTGATTCATGAACAAAGTAATGAAACTACCACGTAGGACAGGTGTGGCCCAGTGCTGCCTGGTGAGGTAGGGAGCTTTGTAGTTGAGGAAACTGAGATGACTAGAGAGAGGAAACAGGCCAGAGTCACACAACCTTGAACCTGGGGTCAGGACTCCAGCCCAGGTGTTGGGCGTGGCTTCCCACACTGTCAGGACAGATGTAGGCTTCAGCGGTAAAGATCGTCGTCTGCAGATGCTCAAAGTACAGTCATGGGAGAGAGCCCGGTCTTCCACATGCCCTGAGGGGCAGACCCCAGACCAGCCCTTACAAGTGCCAGCCAGGGAGGCAAATTTTGGCTCAGTTCAAGGAAGGACATTCTAAAATGGAAAACTATCTAGCAATGGAATGGTGTATTTTGCGAGCTAGTTCATCATCGCTAGCCTGTGCGCATAGGTCTGGATGTTCTAGAAGGAATTCTTGCCATGGGACGGAGTTTGGAGTGGCTGAGCCTGACAGTCTTTTGACCCAGAGGATCTGGAATTCTAGTGTAGGACTGGTCACAGATGATGCAAGCTGTGTGTGCCACTGGTGTTCCCATGAGAAAGAGTAGCTGTAGGGCTATCTGGGAAGGCTTCCTGGAGGAAGAAGAAGAATTAGAGCAGGAGTGAAAGGGAGAGGAGTAGGACTGTGTAAGATGAGTGAGTCCTGGGGCAGTAAGCCCACCAGTCTGGCTGGGTTACGGGGCTGGTGCCCTTCAGCAAATGGCATTCCCCTGTTCTCTTTGGCCTCTTAAATGGTGGAAACAGAGGCACAGCAAATCCTGGGTCTTTCCTACAGCCTCATTAGGAGGCTGGTCTGGCACCACTTCCCGTCTTACCTCCCAGCCACCCCCTCCTCTCTTCATTGCACCCCTCATCTCCCTTCCATCCTCCCTTTCAGAAGTGGCCAACTTTGGACATCTGAGCCCAATGAGGAGAATGGCACACCAAGCATTGCCTCTGCAGAGAGGCGGAGCCTATGGCGTCCCACGGAGGCCACTTTCCTCACATTTGGGGCACAGAGCCAGAGTCAGGCGAGCCTCGGCTCCTTCCCCCAAAGCAGCCCTGGGCCTCCTAGGAGCTCCTCGCTGCTCAGGGTGACCTCCTGCTTCAGAGGCAGGCCTGGCTCTTCTCCAGTTCTGCTACTGGTTAGCCTGGGACCTGGGACAAATTGTCTTCCCCTGGGGCCATGTTCCCATCTACCAAAGAGGGCTCGATCGTTCCTGCCTGGAAGGAGAAGGCATGATCTGCCGAGATCCTCTGTGTGAAATGGACACAGCAGCCATCCCCACAAATACCACTGCTCCCTACGGCCGCAGCTGCTTCTCTGCCCCTCTGAGTCCCACCAGGTTAATGAAGACAGCTACACCACACACCGGGCAGGGGTCTGTGACCTTCCAGCTTCCTCCTACAGCTCTGTTGAGGAAAGTAGTTTTGCAAAAGAGGAAACTGAGTCTCAGGAAATTTAATCAGCTCGTCCAAGGTCCCACAGCTATTACATGTGGCCGAGTGACCAAATACCTGATACTAGAGCCAGAGAAGGGCATTTTGATGCTTTGTTACCCCAGAAATGTCCCTGAGGCACCCTCAGGTGCTCCACCTTGGGCCGGCTGTGTCCCCCCGTGGCCGTTCCCTTCCACATGTGACTTTTTCTCACCCCTCTTCGCTCTGCCTGATGTTGTCTTCCTGCCACTGCTGTCTCCCGGGTTCCGATCTGTGTCCAGGCCCACTCCGATGCCATCTTCCAGGACTCCCTCTTCTGACTCCCACAGCTCCTTCACAGAGCCCAGGCTCTTGGTCACCATGCCAAGCACCATGCTCCGAGGATGGCGAGTACCTGACCCCTCCCCACCCTCCCGTTCACTGCCCTGCAGAGACTAGCCCATGCTGGGTGGAACCCAGGGCCCAGCCTGGAGCGTAGGACAGCTTGAATCAACTCCCTGTTTTGTGGTTTCCTTCTGGAGAGCCCCTCTCCACCCCGACAGGAGGGGGCTCCTCACTCTGGGGCCTCTGTGCCTGGGAGAGGATGGGCCTTACAGTTTGTTAGGGCCAGCAGGAGGTTGCTGTGGTAAGGAATCCCGGGGCCAGCATCCAGATGAAGGAGACCAGGCCAAGAGCCTAGACAGCATCAGACCCCTCACCCTGCCCTCCGAGTGGTCCAGAACAGAGAGCATGGACTTTGGACTTGGCCTGGACTGCCAATTCCGTCTCTGCCATGGATTGACTTTGTGACCATGGGCAAGTCACTTAATTTCTTTGACCCTTTGAATCCTCCATAGTAAAAATGGGCATCATGATCATAATTGCAGCCTCATAGGAGCAAAGCTGGTGTGAGAATTAAACTAGATTAGAAATTCCATATGTGTGAGGCCCCTAACACAGGGTTTGGCACACAGTAAGTGCTTAATAAATGCCAGTACTCTTCCATCCATGGTTAGAAAGAAAGAACTGTATAACTTCCCTCATTTTCCAGAAGTCTGATACATCTTCAGTTGGTAGTGAGCTCCCCTCTCACTAGAGGTGTTCAAACTGGGTGTGGGTGACTGCAGAACAGCAATGTTATTTAGAGAAATGGAGCTTCAATCAGATGGATGTTGGGCTTTGAAACCTGCAGATTCTTTGCTGCCCTGAATTTCTGTGATTCTGTGAAGTCTTGACTCAGATCTCGTTAGTCAGTTATTAGAAATCAGTTGAGGTTTGGCGTGGATGTCTGTTTAGCACGGATAAAAGGGAATTCTGCTGGAGCTGTGAGCTAGTTGGAGGCTTTCTCCCGAGAGGAGGCAAGACTGGAAACAAAATCAGGTCCAAGAAGAAGAGCTGGAATACATCCTGTGGAGGGACCCTGGCTGGGCTGTTTGGGGCTTGTGGCTAAATGTTTAGTCTGAATTTTGGGAAGGCTCCACCATGGCTGATAGAAGGCAGGGACTGTGTTTGATGGACCTCTGAATCCCCAGTGCCCGGCACAAGCCAGGCACACAGGAAGAACTCTAGAAAAATAATGAGCAAATGACAGGTAGCCTTGGTGTCTCTTTCCAATGGAATCCCAGGTTGAGAGATTGTCAGGGCTGCCCTAGAGGCCGTGTGGCAGTTTCATGCTCAATGTGTGTGCGTGTATCTCTGTGTGTTGTCCATGTGCGTGTGCCCGGCTTGCTGCGAAGGACTCCTCCAGCTTGCTCCTGCTCCTCCTTCTCTTCCCCTTGCCCCTCCCTCCCTTCCCCATGTACCCACTGATCTGCTTCCTATCACTATAGATTACTTTGCATTGTCTAGAATTTTATATAAATGGAATCCTACAGTATGTACTTTTTTCGTCTGACTTCTTTCACTCAGCATAATTATTTTGAGATTCGTGTTTTTGTGTATATCCATAGTTTATTCCTTTTTACTGCTGAGTAATTCCATTGTATGGAAGGGTAAACCACGATTTGTTTATCCCTTCATCTGTTGATGGACATGTGGGCTTTTTCCAGTTTTTTGCTGTTATAAGTAAAGCAGCTATGAACATTTGTGTCTAAGTCTTTGTATGGATGTACACCCCATTTCTTTTGGGTAAATACCTAGGAGTGAAGTGGAGTGACTGGATCATTTGGTGAATATATATTTGACTTTTTAAGAAACTGCCAGAGTGTTTCCAAAGTGGTTGTACCGTTTTACATTCCCTGCAGCAATGTGGGAGTTCCGGTTTCTCCACATCCTCACCAACACTGGGTATGGTCAGTCTTTTTAATTTTAACCATTCTGATAGCTATGCAGTGGTATCTCCTTATGACTTTAATTTGCGTTTTCCTAATGACTAATGATGTTGAGCATCTTTTTATGTGCTTATTTCTCATGCATATATCTTCTTGGTGAAGTATCTGTTCAAATATTTTGCCTACTTTTAAATCTTTAACCATTTGGTTATTGACCGTCTTATTTTTTAGTTGTAAAAGTTCTTATACATTCTGGATACAAGTTCTTTGTTAACTATATATTTTGCTATTTTCTCCCTGTCTGTGTCTTGCCCTAGAAGAACCCTGTGGGAGGTTCAGACTCTGTGTGCTTGTGTGTTTGTATGTGCGTGTGTGGGTGAGAGAGAGAGACTGGCTTCTGCAGAGACTCCTGCTTCTGAATTCGTGTCTTCTCTCCTACCATCTAATCACAGAAGGACAGCACCCAGAGGTACTTAAAGTTCTCACATCTCAACAGCTTTGTTTTGTGGACAGGGAGCCTGAGTCCCTGAGACCCCACGGATGTAGTGTCAGAGCCCACACAGACCCCTGATGCATGGAGGAAGAGGGCGCATGGTGGGGCACCTTGATGCCTTTTACTCCTGTGACCCTTTCTGAGCCTCCCTCCCCTTGTCTGTAACATGGGCACAGCAGTGCCTTCCTATGGGTGAGAGGCTGGAGCAGAGCCATCTAGCCGACCATCCTAGCTCCAAAGCCGAGGATCTGTGTTGGCACTCTCTCTCACCCTCACATGGCCTTGAGGGGCAGAGGAGGAGGACCCATGTATTCATTAGGGAGGGTTTGTTGAGTGCCTGCTGGCCGGGTTTAGGGATGGGCCACTGGAGCAGTGCTGGGCACACTTTTCTGCTTTGCTCTGGGCTGTGTGGAACCTGGGTGAGGGCCTCATCACCTCTTCTGCCAGAGCCCTTTCACAGCTCACCAGCAGCACACATGCTGCCTAAGCCCAATACCTCTGTGTGTGTGTGTGTGTGTGTGTGTGTGTGTGTGTGTGTAGGCTTAGAAACCCTCAAAAGATGGAATAATGTGGTCCGCAGGTGGAGATGTGTGTGAACAGCCTGTGTCCCATTGGTGTAAGAAGTGCTCCAAAAGGAGGTTGCACAGTGGGGCCACCAAGGAGGGAGCCGTGAACTGTCTCCTATGAAGCTACGCACAAGCGTCCATGCTTGAATTGAGCTTGGAAGATAAGTAGTAGGTGGAAGAAGCTTGGAAGGAAGATAAGTAGGTAGAAGCAGCTTGGGAGGAAGATAAGTAGGTGGAAGCAGCTTGGGAGGGCTTTCTAGGCAGAGGGCACTGCATAGGCAAAAGCATGGAGAATCCACAAGGTGAGCTCTGTCAGGATGGTTGGGAAGAAGATGGGATGGGAGATGAGGCTGACAAGGAAGGCAGAGGTCAGGTTGTTACAACAGCTCTATGAGAGGGGGAGGTGTTATCTCCATTTTCTAGATGGGGAAACAGGTACCAAGAGGTCAGGAGAGGTGTGCCCTTAGGCCTGTGAGTCAGCGGCAGAGCCGAGTGTCCTGGCTGCCAACACTGTGCTCTCTCTACTGCGCCAGGCTGTGTCCCGGGAGAGATGGAGGGTGCAGCTCTCTCGGGGCCCCTTTTCCAGGTACCTGGATAGACTGCGTGGATCCAGGACTCCCGCATCGTGTTTGGCTGCCTGACTCTCTTCAGCAGGTGTTTGCTAGGCCTTGATTCCGGATCCAGCCCTGTTCCTGGGAAGACCCCCAGCCACCGAAGGCATGATGCCCTCTTCGCTTTTGGCCTAGGGTGTCGCCGCTCGCAGCACACAGGCCAGAACTGCCACTGCCACTCTGGATACTTATGTGTTTTAAGCTGGGTCTGTTGGCACCCCTGAACAAAAATGGGGTTCTGTTATTAAGGGAGAAGTGGGTGCTGAACGTCAGGTAGCCAGTGATGAGTATCCATCACGCCCAACCTGCCCAGAAGCCTGGGCATCGTCACAGTTCTGCCCGTTCCCTGGCTCCCCACAGCCCGTCTCTTCTGGGCCCTCAGGAGTCTCCCCCCCAATTTCTCTTGAAGCCCTCTTTGCTTCTGTCACTTCCTCTCCTCATCTCTTCCCCGTCCATTCTCGGCAGAGCTGGCACAGGGTTATCTTCTGTAATGTGGACCCCACCCTGTCATTCCTCTGCTCAGAATTTTTTTCTGTAGGCTCAAGAGGCACTCCCCCAGCGCCCAGCCTTCCTCTCTCCTCCTCCTCCGCCCCTGCACTGCTGGTCCAGCAGTACCCATGCCTCTGTGGTGTTAACTCCTCGCCCTGAGCTCTGGAACGCTCCTCCACAGGCAGCTCGGCATCCATCCTTCAGAACCCTGCTCAAGGGTGCCTGCTCCTGAGTTCTGCAGGGGGACTCGCTCCCTCCTCTGCCCAGCCCCTCCCTGACATGCCTGCCCCTCCCTGACATGCGCTCGATTACTGGGACTATCCGAGGCCCACCCAGCACAGTAAACACTTGGTAAATGTTGACGGAAACAGCCCTGCCGGAGCTGCCACACAGATGGGAAGTGCTGTAATTAGGAGGGGGAGAAGCTCTGGGGGACTCGCTTCAATCTTGGAGCTAGGCCGCTTTTAGCCGGGTCTCTCCAGGAGGCCTCAGTTGCCCCCTTGCCGCATGGGGGTAAAGATACTTGCCACAAGGCCGAAGAGACACAGGAGGTTCATCTTGGATAATTCCTGTGTTTGAGCTTGAACTCCTTGCCTTCCAGGAGGCGAGGCTGAGTGCCAGTGGTTCTGGCAAGCGGAAAACACAGCTGATGTGCGTATGTCAGGGGTGGGGGATCAAATGGGAGCTCAACCCTTGAGGGAAGCAGTTTGGTGGCACATTCATGCTTTTTGACCTGATAAATCTACTTCTGGGGCTTCATCCTGAGGAAATAGTTCTAAATACAGAAAAATAATTATCCACAAAGATAACTATTGTAGCATTCTTTTTGATGTGAGAAAGTGTACATTTTCAACAGAGGGAGGAGGTTAACTGTGATAGACCCATGAAATGGAATATTAAGCAGCCCATAAAATACTTTTTATAAAGAATATGCTATATTCTGGGCAATTCTTAAACCATGTTAAATTTTTGAAAGATACAAAGTTGCATGTATGCTCTGGTTATAACTATGTAAAAATAACAACCCCCTCAAAAAAAAGGGTTTTTCTGTGCTTAGGAAAAAAAACCTAGAAGGGACAGCAAATTAATCAATGGTTTATCTTTGAGTAGCAAAACTGGAGGATTTTTTTTAAAAGTATGTGCTACTTTTAGAACTATAGTAACCGCTTTCATAACTGTAACTATATTTAACATTTATAAATTGCCCACTTGGAGCTAAGGGAGCCTGTTTTAATTCTGTGACCTTCCTGGGATGAATTATTCACTTGTCTCCGGGCCTTGGTTTATAAAATAGGGGAAATAGTGTGCGTTGGGCTGTGTGTGCCAGGCTCTTCAGGGGCGTTAGCTAATTCAGTCTTCACGAGTGAAACCTCATTGTGCAGATGAGGAAACTCATCTTGTGGTCAGTCCTCTGCTAAGAACTAGGTTTCCAGCCGGGTTCTGCCCTGGGACCAAGCCCCTGCTCTGCACGCTGCCCCCCCACACCCCCCCACACACCCCAGGCCCCTGTGATTATGAGGATCTCTGATGCTCAGGGGACAAGGCAAGTGAGAGGGACACCTGAGAGCACGGTGTCAGCAGAGCCCTGCAGGAGTTCGTCTCACTGCCGGCAGGTGGGAAGAAGGGAGCTTTTGGCTGACTGCAGTCTGAGCTGGTGTGCTCTGCTGTACCTCTCCCGCGCCAGTGTCCTTTTCCTGAACAGGATTTCCCCCTCAGCTCAAGTCCCCCGTTCTGTGTTCCAGCCTCCTCAGCCCAGCACCCTGGATTCCGAGCTGCCAGCCTAGGGTTCGAGTCTGGCCTCCACCCCTGATTTACCTGGGGACTTGGGCCGCCCCCAGCCCAACATCAGATCCTCTGCCTTTAAAATGGGACTGGACGAGACGAGAGATTCCAAATGCCACTACTAGGCGGCTGACACACAAAGCCACTCAGGTGTGAGAGCAAGAATGCTGGCAAAAAGGAGCCACGCCTTGGCTCAGCCCATCCCTGCCAGGCGGGAATGCAGGCACAGGGCTGCAGGATCTTTGAGTTTGTTTAAGATGAGCCAGGAATCTGGATTTTTTTTAAACATGAAATCTCTCTGTATATAAATGCCAGCTCAAATTAAAACGCATACACATCAGGTCAAAGGAGAGTGGTCTACATGAGTGATGCGGCTCTGGGCTGCCAGTTCGGGGCCTCTGGAGTGCCTGCCTCTGAGCACTTCTGGCTTGGCCCTCTGGTTCCTGGACTCCTGGTCTGCACACACTGCTGCAAACGGTGCTGGGCAGCCTGAGGCCCAGGCCTGTGAGAGCAAGAAAGACAGTCTGCTCAGGAGGAGGAGGAGGGGCCTAAGTGTGGCTCTGCTGGGCCCCCACACACGCCCTAGGCAAACACACAGGCCCTGTCCTGCTGCCTGCCGGAAACTCTGTCCCAGCTGTGGCTTGCTCTGTGCGAGGCACTGCTGTTGGCAACTTGACCCACACAACCTCTTTATCATCAAGACAATGATTAATCGCAAGGACTTATAGGGAAACTGGCCCTCAGAGGACTGACCTAAGGGCACACGACTCCAACTGGGCTGGGATTTGAATCCAGAAGTGCCCAGTTGACTCTACCACCTGAGCTCTCGCATGTTGACATCACGCCCCTCAGAGGGCACCTGCTGGCGCGGGTGGCCGTGTTTAGTACACAGAGCTGAGCACATACTGAGTGTGACTATGTGTGCACACTGGTGCATAAACACAAATGGACCTATGGTGTCTAACTCTGTACTGGATGGCTGTGCATAGTACAATTGATTCCTGCTATTTGCACTTGTTACATTCTGTAAAGCCGCCGCGAGCCCTGAAGTGGTGAATACCGAACGTTGCTCCTAGGGAAAACACAGGGCTGGGCTCCTGTGAGCCTCTCCTCCCAGGATTGTCATCAGTCGATCAATACCTGACCTTGTTTAGTGTGTGTTCTGAAGACACCTTCTTTAATGTGTGTTGTTGATTCATTCACTCATGCCAACAGCACTATAACTTGCACCTGAACGAGGCTTATCTGACACACATGTTTTCTCCATAAGGCGTGTCACAGCCTCCTGTGCATAGGACACTAGACAGCGCTTTCAGGACTATGCTTGGGGCCATTTTAAACAGTGAAACCCCAACAAAAAGCACCAAACTGTTAAAACCATGGCGCTAAATAGACCGCGAAAGGGACGCTTGTTTAGAGCATGGGAAGTGAAACAAGAAGGTTGCCCTGTCCCGCCTCAGTGGGGACGTGCGCATCAGGCAACTCAATGCTCCACTGCTCTGCGCCTGTCCGCGGGTGACCGCGAGAGAACTGGAGTGTTGTTTAGGGGTCACATGTAAATCTTAGTGAGTAGGTGGCTGCGTGGACACAGAATCCATAGATAATGAGGATCCACTGCAATTTTGTGTCTCATCTTTCTCTGGGGGCTGTGGTCAGGAGCCGAGGTTGTTGCCACACTGACTGGGTTTTCTGAGTGCAGCGATGTCATTTGGAGGGGCAGCTGGGACCAATGCTGGTTCCACTGTGGGTGTTACGCACCCTCGTGACAGTTCACTGGTCTCTGGAGCCTGAACGTCCTCAGTGGTAACATGGAGAGGACACCTGCTGACCTGTGGGGGATGGGAGGGTGAGCCATCCAGGAATAAGTGTGGGGCACCAAGCACAGTGCATGGTGAGGTCCTGACTGAATGGCAGCTTGCTACTGTGCTCCTCTCATCTTTTCCCTTAAGATGCAATTATTCGGAGTTTTGCTCTCCAGTCCCTGCTGGACACTGAGGAACCGGCGATGAATACAACCCTTGGGGCTCATCATCTAGTCGAAGGGACAAGCCCACCTACATGGGACACCATGTGTAAAAGGACTATAATGATGTAAACATAGCACCACAAAGCCTTTTTTTGCCCCTTTGACTTGCTAAGAAGCCCGTGCTTACTTGGGTGGTGACATCAACCCAGGTGAGTGCAGACCCACTGACTCACTCAGCAAATATTTATCCGGGGCCCATGGTGTATTAGGCACCGGTCCAGGTGCTGGGAACTAACTGAAGAACAAAATGGGCAAATATCCTTACCTGCCCAGAGCTTCTAGAGACAATAAAGAAAATAAACTCATGACTATATCAGCTGTTGCTAAGGACTGTGGAGGAAATAAAGCCTGGGGAGAAAGAGGAGGGTGCGGGGGCAGAGGGGTTTATTTTAAATAAAGTGGTCAGGAAGGTCCACCGAGGAGGTGACACTGGAGCAAAGACCTGAAAGGAGAGAGAATACGCTGGGCAGGGATCTGGGAAAAGTACATTCCAGGCAGAAGGCACAGCATGTGCAAAGGCCCTGAATGGGAGTATGCGAGGAGGGAGTGTGGCTAGAGCAGAGTGAATGGGGGGGGGGGGTTGAGGTCAGAGAGACAAGGGAGGGGGACAGGAGGTACAGGGCCTTACGTCAGCCAAAATAAGGGCTTTGGCTTCCAAGCCAAGGTGGGAGCCATTGGAGGGGTTCTGAGCGGAGGAGCAACATGATCTGATTCACATTCTACAAGGATCCCTCTGGCTACTGTAGAGGTTGTAGGGGTGACACTGTCACAGCATCCAGGAGAAAGATGGTGTCTTAGACCAGGGAGGGAGCAGAGAGGTGCCGAGAGGCGTCACATTCAGACCAGGAGTTTGTATTCTGGACATGTTCATTTGAAGATGCTCTGTCAGATCAAAGTGGCAAAAATGTCCTGAAATTTTGTTGTTTGGTAGACAGTGATTGGTTTGTATTTTTTTCCTTTTTTTTTTCTAATAGACCTAGGTAGGTATAAGTGATTCCGTAGTCAGTGACCCCTGAGATACAAACTCTTTTATAGTATTTCAGATTAAGATTTTGGACTGGATCAAGATGTAATGTATATGAATGGGAAGAATATACTCAGGTGAATAAGTAATTACTACCATTTGTGGTGTGCTTTCCCTCTGCCGGGTCCTTGCTGGGTCTTTAGCGTGTGGTATTGCTCTCATCGTGACCATACTCATGCACAACTATAATTAGCCCCATTTTACAGATAGGGATACTGAGGCACAGAGAAATAAAGTGGCATTCCCACTGTCATAAAGATGGCAGATGGCGGAGTTTGAATTCTAATTGGAACCCAAAGCTGTGGTTCATTGGTCTCTAAGCAAAGGGGAAAAACTCATTCTAAGACAGAGAGCTTTTAAAATAGGACCTAGATGTTTACAGAATCTCTCTCTTAAAACATTTTTTAAATCCTCACTTTAGCTAAATTCAGGGGTAGGGCAGTTTCTCTAGAGAGGGAAGACTTCTTGGGAGAAGGGTTTATGAATTACCTTCTTCCAGCAAGTGTGAGCCGTGCTGGGCCCTGTCAGAGGCCCTGGATCTTAGTTAAGGCAAAGAATTCAGCTTGACGTCGGCAGTGCCATTGGAAATCAGCCTGATAGGAATCAGCTGCAGTGGATGGCGGGGAAGCTGGCAGCTGGAGAAAGAAAGAGGATCTGGGAGGAGAGACGAAGGATGCTGAGTGGGGTGGGCATGGCTCCTGGGCTGAAACAGGAACGGTTGGGTGAGCTGAGAGCTGGTATGTCTGCACTGAGCCCCCAGGAGCCTCGAGGAGGTAGATGAGACTTGGCTTCCAACAGGAGCCGTATGCCAGAGTGGTTGGTAGGATGAGAATCAGCTGGCCCACCTTCAGCCTCATGTCCCCTGCTCCTAGAGCTCACATGTGGCTTTTGGCCAAGTCTTTGGTTTTCTGTTTAGAAAATGTGGCAGTTGGACTAGATTGTCGTGAAATGCCAGGAGAGAGAGCGCGAGAGACAGCATGAGTTTTTGTGGTTTCCTGTTAGGGATTCCCGGGAAGACACAAGCTGTCTGATCTCAGATTGGGTGGGGGGCTCTCTCCATGGAAAGGGGCTGGCGTCCCCGGCAGATCAGATGACATCTCCACCTCCACTTAGCCCTTTGGTCCTTGTGTTCCGCGGGTCCTCTGATCTCACATTGGCAAAGCACAGCACACACAGGGCGGCTAAGGTGAGCTTCCAGGGCGCCTCTTTCCTCCATCCTAGGACCTTCCTTGCAGGTTCCCAGAGGACAGGCCTCCCCGCTACAGCAAATCCCATGCGATGATGTGTCTTTTAGTGTCCATTTTAGGGGATCTTTATTTCTCCTGGGGATCTAGTCTGCTTCCTGCTCTCCCTTAACCATTAGAACAAGAAGACTGGGCATAACTTCTCTTTTTGCATCCGTGGCCAGGAAGCTCAAAGTGAAATCTGGACCTCATTGTTGCCGTCGTGGTTGTGTTCGTGGTCAGGCTGTGATACTCCCTTCTTCCATGGGCCTCAGTTTCACTACATGTCATTTGCAAGCTGCCTTAAAGTTGGTGGGACTTCTCCTGCTTTACCCTTAGGCTGTCCTGCCATGACTTCTTTACTCAAAAAGCTACCCTGTGTTCTTATTTTGCTAACCTTTTGCCTGGATTCAAATGGGGGTGAGAGGTGGGGGCTGCTCCCAGAACCCTCATCACTGGAGTCAGGGGTCAAGTCGCAGCCCAGGCTCTGTCCTGTGCTTACTGGGCAACCTCAGGCAAATCACATACTCTCTCTGGGTTTCGGTTTCTTTCTGTAAAATAATGGGCTGTGACAAAGTCTACCCAAGATCCTTCCCATTCTAGAATTCTGAGAGTCTGTTAGCCCCTGTTGGTAGCTGGGATAAATGTGGGGAGAGTACTGATCAGGGATCCTAAGAACCAAGGCAGAGATCTGAAAAAAGGAGGATCTGATGGGATGGAGGCCTATCATCTTCCCTTTATTGATGCTTTAGAGCGGGAACCTCGGGAGCAGGGGGTGGGAGAGGACTGGCTGAGGCTGACAGCTCTATCAGCCAGAAGCCCAGGGAAGCATATGCTGCAGCCAAGGTCACTGAAGGGCCTCCATCTGCCAGGAGCTACTTGCCAGGCAGCCGCTGAGCTGGGGGCAGCACTACAGCCCCTCGGTTCCCCACACCTCCTCCTGGGTGACTGCAGGGGCAGCCCTGGAGCAGCTGGACAGTGGAGGGGTGGAAACCAGTGTTCCCGCTGCCGCCCCTGCCCCATGGAGGAGGCCTGCTGGGCATTGCCCTGGAGAGTCATCCAGGGCACTTGGCTGGGCAGAGGGTGCCAGTAATTTGAGGGTTGCCCCCTGGGCCTGCTCTGACTTCATCTGAGGTGGTAAAACAGGAGGTGACCCCTTCCAGAAGTAGTGGTAGTAATAGCAAGAAAAGTTCAGTCGTCTAATTGTCCAGGGACTTTCCAAATCCCTCCGTTCATTACCTTGGTGGGATCCTGAAGAGACGGGCGGGGTCAGGAGGGTGGTTCCCACTGAATGCATGAGGTAGCTGAGACTCCAAGAGGTCAAGGGCCCAGGGTCACAGAGAGGGACCATGTGATGTGGCTCGCAGGAGCCGAGGGTCTCTCCGCGGTGGGCTCTCTCAGCACCTGGGTTGCTGGGTGGGGTGCAGCAGCTGTTAGAAGAGTTGAGGACAGTGGTCCTCACAGTGAGGGCTTCTCCTTTGCCCACAAGGCTGATTGCTAGAGGAACAGAGAGAGACTGACGCTGGTTAGGGAGGAGCATGTGAAGAATTTCTTTAACGATCTTCCTTGCTCTGCTCACCTCCTGTTTCTGTGGCGTCCTGCCTTTATGGAAGCACGCGGAGACTCTGATCTCCACCATGGTATTTTGGAGTCTCCCGGGAAAGCGCATTTTTTCTCTTTTATGCAGCGTAATGATATGCGTCCCAGGTCTGTCGTATTATGATGCAGCAGCCCACGACCTTGGGTGACTCGAAGCCTCTGCGGCTTCAGCTTTCCCATGTGTCTGATGGAACAGTTTCCGCCTGGCCTCCCGCCACAGGGGATTTCTGAGGATCAGATGGGGTTGTGGATATGCAAAACCTTCAGAAGGGGCAGCCTCAGTCGACACTAGGCAGCGCCTGGCCCAGCCGCCTGAGGTCGGGGAAGGGCTGGTTCCAGCTCCTGTTCTGTCACAACTTGCTGAGCCATCCTAGGCAATTCCCTTCCCCTTTCTGGACCAGGCCTGTCCTTTTACAACTGTTCATTCACAATATATATTATATAGATTTTTTAAAATTGTTTTTTAGGGGCCGGCCCAGTGGCGCAGTGGTTAAGTTTGCACGTTCCGCTTCGGCGGCCCAGGGTTCACCAGTTCAGATCCTGGGTGCAGACATGGCACCGCTTGGCAAGCCATGCTATGGTAGGCGTCCCACATATAAGTTAAAGGAAGATGGGCACAGATGTTAGCTCAGGGCCAGTCTTCCTCAGCGAAAAGAGGAGGATTGGCAGCAGTTAGCTCAGGGCTGATCTTCCTCAAAGAAACAAACAACAACAAATAGAACTGCTAGGTCATATGGTAATTCTGTTTAACTTTTTGAGGAATTGCCAAACTGTTTTCCACAGAGGCTGCACCATTTTACATTCCCACCAGCAATACACAAGGGTTCCAGTTTCTCCACGTCCTCGCCTGTACTTGTTAATTGTCCGTCTTTCCGATTACAGCCATCCTAGTGGATGTGAAGTAGTATCTCACTGTGGAAAATGTGTATGACAGAGATTTTTAACCTGCAAAACCCTTTATAAGAAGTGGTTTTACTTCAGACCTTCCGTGTGCAGAAGAGAGCCAAGAGGAGCCCTTCAGGTGAAATGGGAAAGGGGGCCGGAGCCTACCCCTCAGCAGGTCCCAGAGGCAAGGTCTCTGGGTAGTTTGAAGACCACTGGGCTCGAGGTCCTCCAAGCTCTGGAATCCAAGTCTAACCACCAGAGGCTTCCTGAGGAGTGGCCGCCTCAGCCCTCCATGCCATCGCAGTTGCTCTGGGAAGCCCTCAGATCATTTGGCTAAGCTGTGGGGCTGCCCTACGACTGTGCTGGGGTTGCCACAGGGATGAGAGGGAGTCCGATGGCTCCCATCTGTGGTTCCAGCTCTGAAGGCAACTTGCGCAGGCACAGGAAGCGAGCTGGAGAAATGCCACCGCTGCCTCCGTTCCCAAGTCCAGGAAGAACGGTCCTGGGGTTTGCTGACAGTGTGGAGAAGCGCTGCGGCTTCACAATGTTGTCGTGAAGCCAGTGGAATCGCCCTCCCAGCGCTAATGCCCTGGGAGCCAGAGTACGGCTGCTGGCACGCTCCCAGGCTGGTCCGCCATCTCCCACTTCTCTCTCTGCGTTAGCATTCTAGCAGCATCAGGCACTCTGCTGTTTGACGGGCAGAATGTTCTGCATTCTCACGTTGCCTTGGCAGAGGGAGGACCCCTCCCAAGTTCTGTTCTTTTGGTTGCGAGGCTCTGCTGTCCACAGCTGTCAGAGGCTTGAGTCATCAGACACAGATTGTTCTGTTCCCTTGGGTTTAGGTTAGCTTTCTTCTTTTATTGATGGCTGATGCTTTGCAAATAGACGGTTTACAGTACATACAGCGACTTTCACTTAGCTAGAATATTAGATTAACCGGCTTTCTCCCCCCTTAACTTGTTGATTGAGTAAAATGCCACAGTGTCTCTTTGAAGAATGCAGCTTCCTACTTTTACAGATGTGAAAACTGAAGCCCGGGACTTCTAGTAATTGGAGTCAGGGAGGAAAGCGTCAATTGGAAGTCCATCATTTCATTAACGGCCGTAGAGTCACAGAATGTTGGATCCAGAAGCACCTTAGAGACCGTCTAATCCAACCCCTTGGTCTATCAAACATGCCTGTTTAAACCATTGTGTTACTAACAGTTGTGTGTTGATTGTGTTTCTTTCTGTGAAGTTCCCCAGAGGGTGGTGTTCCATGAGCATCAGCCCAGGGCATGGCATGCTAAGTGGGCAAGACAGTAAGTGACCCGAGACGTCCCAGGAGGAAAGGGCTGCAGGGCTGAGCCCGACAGAAAGCGTGTGATGTCTGCATGAGGACGGGCAGGGACGGTGCTGCAGGCTGGGCAGGCAGCCTGTGCAGATGTGGGAGCCACTGACAGGGCTTTCCCAGGGGGTCAGCACGCAGCTGAGAGCAGGTCGGAAAGGGTACAAGTGAGAGGGCCTTGAATGCTAGGATCAAGAGTTTTGTCCTAATTTTTACTTCCCTGGGGGCATCTGATGAATTTTGAGGAGTTTCCAGGCCCTCTTCTCCGTTGCTCCTTCTGTCGCCCCGACCCAGGCCCTTCTAACGGGTCTCCCTGACTCTCTTCTTGTCCCTTCCTGGCCATAGTCCTTGAAGTCCCCCTCCCAGAGGCTTTCTAAAATTCAAATCTGATTGTGTCTCTCCCCATTTTAAGGTCCTTCCACGGCTACCTGTTGCTCACAGGACAAGATCCTGGCTTGTGTGGCTGTGTGGCCTGGAGCCCCCTCCTTCTGCATCCTCACCCCCACCATGCCTCCACCTTCACCAGGTGCCCTGGTTTACTGAGCAGCCTTTTTGCCCAGGCTGCTCCTTCCTTCCCACTCACTTTCTCTGCCTGGTGAACTCCTATTCATCCTTCAAGACCCGGTGTAAATTTCTTTTTGGAGAAGCTTTCCCTGACCCGCCTGAGGCCAACATCATGCCTTGAAGGTGTTTCTGCTTTGAAGCTCACATTGTGTTGTAATTCTCTACTTCCAAAATACTGGGTAGCTCCCATTTGTGAGTGTTTGCTGTGTGGTGGGCCCTGGGCTAAGCCCCATGCAGGCATTACCCCATGTTATTCTCACAGTAACCATATGAGATGCGTTCTATCTTAGCTCCACTTACAGATGAGGAAGGTAAGGCTCAGAGGAGTGGTGTGACTTGCCCGAGGCAGGCAGCTGGAGGGTGACAGAGCTGGGATTTGAGCCCAAATCTGTCTGACTCTATCTCCACGTCCTTCCATCTCCTGCTCCCTGGATCCTGCTGTATCCCCTCGACCCCTGTGAAATGCCCTCAGGAGATGCTGGGCGCGTGAGGGAGTGGAAGCAGTGGGTTGCCATGGTGCAGCAGGTTGGGGAAATGGAGGGAGGCTGGAGAGAAGGGGCTGGGTTTACTCTGGGTCCAGGTGGTGAGAGACCATCAGCCCAGCCCCCCACGGCTAAGCGTTTCTTATCCACCTTCTGTTCCAAGTGGCAGCTTCTGGCCACCTGGGGCCAGGCCTGGGGAACTCCAGGCCGAGCAGGCACGCCATGGCAACCTGCCTCCTCTCTGGGGCCTAGAAGGGAGGGAGGACTGGAGAGAGTACAGGGTGTACACTGAGGCTTCTGAGCAGGATTCTGGAGAGGCAGGTCGCTGAGGGCCTGGGTGGCTTCTGCCCTCCCATGAGGGACCCCAGCCTGCAAGTTCTCGTCCCAGCAGGGGAAATGTCACTTCCACCTCTGTCCCGGATGAATGGCTGGCTCTGGCCTCCCAGGAGACTATCAGCTCCATCCAGGTATAAATGCTGTCCCCTTCTCACCCCCGGGCTAGAGAGGAAGGAAGAGACAGCTCAAAGGAGTGGGGGCTGGAGTTGCCAAACGAGGTAGGAGCTGGGACAGCCAGGACAAAGCCCTCATTGTCCCAGGGCCATAGGCAGCTCCCTGGCCAACCGGGCGTCTTGCCTGCCTCCCAGGACCCTCCCTAGAGCTCCACCTGGACTTTCCTAGCTCCTCAGCAACACTCGCCCAAGCTGATGTGGAAAAGCGAGGCCTGTCCTCCCATCTGAGCCCTGCCTCCACTGAGAAGTCCTGCTGAAGGCACAGCCTCCTCTTTGCATCCTCCCAAAAGCCAGGAGGGAGGGAGCGGGGGTGGGAAGACGGCTGTGGAAGCCAGGCTGACTGGGGCTAGAACCCAGGGTCTGCTGGGCCTGCGGCTTTGTGACCTTAGGCCCAAATGTGCCAGCAAACCCTGCCTTGAGGACAGCTGTTTGATATAATGGGCCGAGGCTCACAAAAGTGTTCGTTGTGGTTGCCTGGCCACAGAAGGGTTCATCAGTGGCAGGTGATCCTTGAAGCCCTGGCCTACACAGGAGGAAGGACGGTCACCCCTGCCCCCCACACCCCACCTGCTCCTTGTCAAGGCCCTGCTGGGCCCAGGAGGCAGTGAGACGTTGGTGGCTCTCCTGACAAGTGTAGGGGTGCACCATTGTCCCCCCGCCCCTGTCCCGTGCTTCCTCCTCCAGGGGCCAGCCCTGCAGTCCAGGAGACCCTGCCTCGGCAATTGGGCATGGGCGTGGGACGCGTCACCAAGCTGGGGCGAGTAGCTCGAGTGACAGGAGTGGTGTCGGCAGCTCCTGCACCCGACACCTCCAGGCAGACAATGCTGGCTGTGTCTGGGCCCTCTGGGGGAACAGGCCACACTCTGTGTCACAGCCAGGAAACAGGCCACCTGAGCAGCGCCTTTCTTGGCTCAGGAGGCAGCCCCGCCGCTGGTCAGGATGACCAGGCTCCCCGGAGGCCCTGACGCGGGAAGGGGTGGTGTCCCGGGCTGGGGACTCAGGGTTTGAGATCCAGCCCCTCAGCATCTGGTGTTGGCCTGGTTCAGGGTTGGCCCTGCCACACATGGGGGTGTGACTTGGGCAAGTCCCCTCCCTCTCGGATTCCTCATCTGAAAAGGAACGATCGCAACGCTTCCTCATAGGCTTGTTGGGAGGAGTCGATGGCGTAATGTACGTAAAGCGCTTGGCTGGGGGCCTGGCGCAGAGCGGGGCTCAGTGAGTGCTTCTCTCCCAGCATGAGGGAGGGTCCAGGGCACAGTGTCCTGGGCTGACCTGTCACCCAGGCTGCTGTCCTTAGTCCCTGCTCTGAGCATGCCAGGAGGGGACTGGAGTCTCTGGAGCTGGCACAGGACTAGCATGTTGGCTGCAAAGAGCCCAGGCCCCTCCGCCTTGGACTCCAGGAGCTGATGCCCAGTGTGGGCCTCTTCCCCACAACGGCCAACACCCAGCCCAACACGGGGCCTCTCTCCTCCTTAAACTCCCATAGGGCTGCGCTTGGAGCCCAAGGCCTCACCCAGGAAAGGGGCCTAGGGACTCCTGGGCAAGAGCCAGAGGGCCCGAGTCCCCCTACCCACCTGTCAAGAGGGCTGATGATGGGTCTCTGTAATCATGGTCACTTCCTACTGGGTCCAGCCCACCAAGATACCCCAGGGGAGGGCTTCTGCTCCCATCCTCATCCGCTTTGAGCCTATGCCCTGAGTTCCTGGTGCATGTCAGAACCAGCACACGTATTTGCATGGATGGGTGTGGGCATGGCTGTGGGCAGCATGTGTGCTGGAGGGCCTGGCTGCATGTCCTGCATTGTGGGCAGCCCCCTGAGCACATTCACTAAGACTTGTGTGACACAGCTCGGAATGGCAGAGACATGGTCCTTTTGTGTTCATGTGTATCCATATGTCTTTCTACACGTGTGTGGTATGTCGGTCTGTCTTGTCTCCCCTGTAGACGGGAAGCCCCGAGCCACGCATCAACGGGCACTCTGGGAAGGTGACGTCGAGACTAGCCCAGACCAATTTGGGGTTCCTGGTTTTGCTCCAGGAGTCCTCCAGCCTGCAGCCCCTGCTGAGGAGGGAGGATTGACCAGCACAGGGGTGGGGGTCCAAGTGTCAGGGACCCTGGGGGTGCCTGGCTTGTAGCGTGGAGGACTCATTGCTGCGCTGGTGGTCAGGAGGCCCCGCCCTGATGCCCCTGTGACCTCGGGCAAAGCCTTTGCTCTGTCTGGGGCCATTCGCTCATCTGGAGAACGTGGGGTTGGACCAGTGAGTTCTGGCCACCCCTGAGGCTCCGACCATCGTGATTTTAAGTCGGGTGGCGGGAGCCTGCTAAATTCGTTGGTGGAGGCGGCTGTGGCCAGAGCCCGGCCTGCCAGACCCTCTCTCGGTCCCGGGCTGTCCTGCTGAAGGGCGAGAGGAGAAGCCATGCCGGGCAGCGGCCCCAGCGAGAGGATGACGTGGCCCGGTCCGGCCCTCCCCGCGGCCCCCCCAACGCGCCCTCTCTCCTCAGCCCCGGGGACACCACCCATCCCGTCCCTCACCCGGACCCGCAGCCTCATGGCCATGTCCCTGCCGGGCAGTAGACGGGCCTCTGCTGGATCCCGCAGGTGAGTCTACCCCTTCTCAGAACCTTGGCCTCAGAGGGCGGGAGGAGAGGGGGTCTCTGTCCCCACTCTGCCACCGACTTGCCGTACGTCTTTGGACAAACCTTTTCCCATCTTTAAAATGGGCTTGCTAATACTCGCCTGCTCCTGGAACTCTTTGAGGGCTCACATGACACAGTGGATATAAATATTCTTGGAAGAATTAAGCTGTTGGATGCCCACCATCCTCAATGTTGCTGTGTGGTCTTCACAGTTACTGGAGGGGTGTCCCGCAATCTCCCGCTCAGGCTCATTCGGCCTCCCTTGACTTCAACCCCCGTGTGCCCCTCCTCCTGCCTGCCCCTTTCCTTTCCACGTCTGTCTCAGTCCCTGCAGGGACCTCCCCCTCTGGGCTTGGGGACCCTAGAAGTCAAGGACCCTTGGTAAGGGCAGGTGGGGCCCCGCCCTCGGCCCGCAGCCCTGCCCAGCGTCCTTTCTTGTCCTGGGGAGCCAGGAGGACCAACCTCCTTCTGGTTTTCCATCTTGATTTGCACTGTCTGTTCTGTCACCCCTGTCTGTGCGTCCCCCCTCCCCTCTGCTTCTCTCCCCGGCGGTGACCCCAAAGTGGGGGCCCTTTGGGCCGCAGCGGCCTGGCGGTGTTCGCGCAGTGTCCGCAGCTGCCTGCCAGCCAGAACGAGCACCTGCCTCTTCTTCCCGCCTCCAGGCGCACCTCTCCGCCCGTGAGCGTGCGGGATGCCTATGGCACCTCTTCTCTCAGCAGCAGCAGCAACTCGGGCTCCTACAAGGGCAGTGACAGCAGCCCCACGCCCAGGTAACCAGCCCCTCCCCTCCACCTGGCCAGCCCCGCTGGCTGGGAACCTGGGTGCCCTGGGGGTGGGGAGAAGGTGGGTGTTCTAAATGTCTCGACTCCAGCACACTCCCTGGCTGTGCGACCTTGAGCAGGTCACTTCTCTCCAAGCCTCAGTTCCTATCTTTAAGATGGATGTGATAATACCCAGCTGCACATGACCTGATATAGTGGCTTAGACACACTAGGGGTGACGCTTTCAGAGCAAGGGGCCAGAGGCAGGCAGCTCCCGCAAGTGTAAGGGACGCTGCCTCCTGTCTTCCTGCTCCACCATCCTTGGTGTACAGCTTCTGTCCTCATTGTTACAAGATGGCTCCTGCACCTCCAGGCATCAGGTTGGCATCCAGGAAGGAAGAAGGCAGAAAGGCCAGGGCCCTCCCCACTCCCTAGAGGCTGGTGTTTCTCAGAAGGGACACCCTCCCCAGGGAACTCTGTCTACCCCTTGCTGGCTGGAACTGGGGGACGTGACTGACCGGCTGCTCCTGTTCTCCCCGGTGCAGTGCCACCGCAGACAAAGCTGGAGTTCTGTTGGGAAAAAGGCAAGAATGAATGTCGGAAGGCAACTTTCGAGTCTGCCATCTTGCTCTTCTCAGGGCGGGGCACTGAGGGTGGGAGAGGTGGGGTTGGTTTAGAAAGCACAGTGTGTCTCGAATGCAGCCTGTGTTAAGTGGTACTCTCAGGAAAGGTGCCCGAGACTGAAGATGAGAAGCAGGATCTGGGTTGGGGAGACAGGCACAGGGGAGCTGTGGGTCCTCGAAGACCGGGAAGGAACAGCTGTGATGGCCACGCCCCATCCCGTTTTCCTTTTGAAATACAAGGGGAGGTGGGGCACGTGGGCGTGGGATGCAGTCACTTCCTGTCTCTGAGTCTGCATTGCCTTATCTGTAAAGTGGAGTGAACAACCCCGGAGGCTTCAGCGAGTTCTGCACCTGCCGTACACTGCCAGGGGCCCGTAGCGTAACCGCATCATTAGGAGGCACAAGAAGGCCAGGAGACTGGCTTCAGCTCCCCTCGCCGGAGCACCGCCCAGGATGGCTTGTCTTGCCTCTTCCAACAGAGACCGTGTCGTGTGTGTGAAGTGATGTCTGGATCCTGCTGAGGCAGCAGCTCTCAGAATTTTCCATCATGACACCGTGATGGGTGACACATGTATGCAGGAGCATACCCCAGCTTCTTGGCCATAACCCCCACCCCCCAGAACGTGGGGGGCATGAGTGAGGCTGATGCCTTCCCTGACACTTTGAAAAGTATACAGTTGGCAACTTTAATACTTCTTCATTAGTAGCAGATTTTTGTAATGCATGTCATAACTGCCCTCGGGGGCAGTCCCAACCCTGAGGCTGAGAACTGTGCCATGCAAGGGTCTTCTTGCCCCCCATGAGAGGCACTGCTGCTGGGGGCATCAGGCCCTCGCTGTGGCCTCACAGTAAATAGCCAGGCATCCCAAGGCGTGAAGAGCCAAGAAACGTGAGTGATAGTGTAGTTTTCTTGTTATTTATATGTCCGTATTATTTTCCCCACAAAGATAGAGCTAGTGACTAAAAATGTATGAATGTTAAGTGTTATATTGGGAAAAAACACCCATAAAAGCTAGTGGAAAAAGTTAAAATCGTTCCTTCCTCTCTAATCCTCTCCTCTTCCTGGTTTATCCAGTCCTGGCCCCTCCACCCCTGGGCTTGGGGGAACACCCTTCTTACTCGCCGCAGACCTGCGCCCCTCTGCCGAAGTCCTGGCAGGGTCCCGGCTGTCTGCAGGACTAGTGCTGGGCTGTCTGAGGTCCACACCCTTGCTGGCTGGCTTCTCTTTTAGAAGGAGATTTCATAGGAATCCCTTAGCTCCCAGCCCACACCACTCCTCTGCCCCTCGTTGCATGGAAAACCGGCCTGCATGGAGCTTGAATTTGAATGTAGGGACCATGAGGCGAGTAAGTAGAAGAGAATCATTTCTCATTCTCTCCACTTCCGTCGCCACTTTCTCTTCGACAGTTTACCATGTACAAATACGTTCTCCTCAATAAACGTTAGACAGCGTCCACAACACTTTTGAAACTGCCTCCAACTTGGCTGCTTCAGCAAATGGGCCTCCCCAGGGCCTGTCTTTTCCAGGCCCATAAAATGTCATTGCCCCTCCCTAGTCCTGGGGGTCCCCATCCCCTAAAGGAGCAGAGCTGGGTGACAACAAGGCCTCTGCCAAGTTGTGTGAGAATGTGCCCAGGTTTTTAAGCCCAGATCCCAAGGGGTTTCTTTGTGAGCAGAACAACCCACAGGCAGGAAGCTGGGAGTCTAGGAGGCCAGGCCACAGTCTGTGGGTGGAACTGGGTGCTCCCCTTCCCTGGGTGAAAGCCTTGGCATCCACCCCTCCTCTACTGGGTGGAGGTTCCTCCTCCTCGCACTGGGGGGACCAGGGTGTGCTCACTACATGCACGCCTGTGCCGCCTGGTGCTGGGGAGCATGTGGCTGCGGGCAGCAGTGAGTGTACAACCTGCTGCCACCTCAGGGCACAGCTGTTAATGAGTGGATGCCCAGAGCCAGCAGGCGGTCACACATGTGCTTGAGTGTGCCCCTCCAGTGCACATGTGTACATGCAGATGGAAAGGGTCTGCATGCATTTGTGTGAAGGCGTGCATGGGCTGGTGTCCTAGTATTTGCGACTGCCCATGAGGACGGCAGCAAGATGGTGGGTACGCGCTGGCACAGGTGTGTGCACACGAATGTGGGCATGCAGGCACAAATGGACCGAGAATCAATGTACTCAGATGTGCACTCCAAGTAAGTGTGCGTGTGCATGTAGTGCAAGCCCACGTGTATGTGAGGACAGGCGAGGAGGGCATCAGAGTGTGATGGAGACAGCTGTGCCTGCACACACCCGTCTGCCCTCCCTGTCCCCGTCCTGGTCCTGCAGACCAGGCTGTGAGGGCTCTCAGCTCTGGGAGATGTTTCCTCCTGCACAAGGGAGAGTCCTTGTCATCATGCAGACCCCCCACGCGGGCCCTGGGAGACTTACGGGGAGAGGGTGGCCTCTCCCACCCCAGCCTCCAGCCCCCAAACTCGTCCTCTGGGTTGGGAGACTGGACACCTGAGCTCTGGAATGCACCACTGGGACTGGATTGACAGAGATGGTGTTGGTAGAGTGCCCGGCATGGTGCCAGGCTTGTGCACATGCTCTGTAATCTGTTTCCCCTCCAGCTAGAGGAGCCCTGAGCCCCCTACCCTGACGCCGTGGTCCTCACTCAGAAGAACTACAGTAAAACCCGCCTTCCAGAAGGGCTGGTGCTCTCCTGCCCACACGGGCCCTGTGGGGGAGGCCTGGCCTGGAGCCCGCTGGTGGCCAGGGAGCCTGGATGGTTAGGCTGGCGTCCCCTTGCTCCCTGGAGGCACAGGGCCTGTGCCTGGCCAAGCTCTTCCTCCCTGCCCACTGACAAGCCTCCCCTTGCAGGCGCTCCATGAAGTACACACTGTGCAGCGACAACCATGGCATCAAGCCGCCCACCCCGGAGCAGTACCTGACCCCCCTGCAGCAGAAGGAGGTGTGCATCCGGCACCTGAAGGCCCGGCTGAAGGACACGCAGGACCGGCTCCAGGACCGGTGAGCGGGCAGCCCCAGGGCAGCCTGGGACACATCACAGCTCCACATCAGAGGAACCAGGGCCCTGGGGCCTCTCTGGGAAAAATGAGTGGCTGGGGCCTCCTTCCCAGCAAAGCCCCGTTGGAGCCCATTTCTTGAGCCCCAGCCCATCCCTGTCTTCCCCTCAACTCTCCTTGACTGTACGGGATTGCTGCTTGGGGCCAGGCTGGGAGCATGTCCCCGTGAGGGCCTTCGGACCGCCCCCCAGCAGTGCTCTCCCCGTTTTAGCCTGGCAGCCCCTTGGGGCCACTTCTTAGCCTGTGGCTCCTTTTGTCCTGGGGGTAGGAGCGCAGGGCGTTTCTCCTGGCTTACCTGCCCTGTGGGGACAATCTTTGGCTCTCCTTTACTTCCTCCCAGCGAGTCACTGGGGGCTCTTGGCCCACCAGCTCAGGCCCCAGAAGCCTTCCTTCTCATCTGCTTACGGGTGTACGATCATGAGGAATCTTTCTCTGAGCTCCTGCCCCGCCCAGGGGTCTGTCAGGAGCCTGCGCAGGCTCATCGGAGTGCATTCTCCAGACCTGAAGGCCAATCCTAACCCCCCAGCCTCTGCCTCTCCAGGCTGGCAGCTTCGTCTTGATGGTGGAAGCTTCAGGGCTGCCGTCTGATCTCTTCTTCATCTTAACCACCCTTCCCAGACTCTGTCAATTGAGATACACAGCCAAATGCGAGCTGGACGAGGCGCTGTGCAGGGCACTGGAGGTCAGGGCAGGCCACCCCAGCCACGTCTTCCTATCTTTTCTTTTTATATATATATAACAGTTTTATTGAGATGTAACTCACATACCATCCAATTTTTTCTTCTTCTTCTTCTTCTCCCCAAAGCCCCCCAATACATAGTTGCATATTCTAGTTGTAGGTCCTCTGGCTCTGCTATGTGGGACGCTGCCTCAGCATGACCTGATGAGCAGTACTAGGTCCGTGCTGAGGATCCAAACAGGTGAAACCCAGGGCCACTGAAGTGGAGCGCACCAACTTAACCACTCAGCCACGGGGCCGGCCCCCACATAACATACAATTTGATGGTTTTTATTATATTCATAAAATTGAGCAACCATCGCCAGTATCTGATTCTAGAACATTTTCATCACCCTGAAAGAAACCTCATTCCCAGTAGCATTCATGCCCCAACCACCCGAGTCCCTGGCAGCCACTAACCTTTCTGTCTCTCTGGATTTGTCTGTTCTGGACATTGTGTATAAATGGAAGCATTCAGTATGCATGGCCACATTATCCTTGACCAGAGGTCTGCCAAATGGCCAGTCCAGTTTGGATTTGTTGTGGTTTTGGAGTGCAGAGGTTCCAAGTGGCATTCTGTGGGCCTCCTAGTCTGTAGAGCTGGGATTTCTACTTTTATTTCCCATCGTCTTCTCAGTGATATCCTGGGTCAGCTTGGCCATTTGCACTAATGTCCTCAGGAAGCAGACAGCCCATCTCCCAGCTTCCTTTCGAGGGCTGCCCTGGCGGCTCAGAGCTGACCATCTGCCTGCATGGTTTGGGCGGATGCCCTGTCATGGACACGCCTTGCACCTCAGCCCCCTGGCCGCTCTCTGCCTGCTACACCCACAGTTCTTTCCTGGCTATGTGTCACTCTCCGCACACTCTCTGGATGTTGCATTTGATCCCTGTCATCCCCACAGGGAAGGAGCCTGCCTGCTCCTCAGAGATGCGTCTACACTCTGTGCCTTCACAGAAGGGTCTCCACTTCCTGAGACGCCCTCTCCCCCATCTTGCTGCCTTGGCAAACATCCTTCAAGACCCAGTTCAAATGCAGTGTCCTGCAGCCCACTGAGACCTGGACAGGGCAGGGAAGCCATAGGTCCCTGGGGTCCTACTGGCTCCAAGGAGATGGCATGAGAGCAGCTGAACTGAGCATGCCCAGCTCCTCCTTCCTTGGCATCAGTGAGGAGGGGGAGAGAGACGGGAGGTTACCCTGGAGTGAGCCCCTACCCCGAGGCAGGAGGAGTGAAGAACAGGCATCCTGCATACCTGTTGGCATGTCTCTTATTGCCACTCTGAGCAGCTCTGGTCCCCGCAGCCATCCCACTGCCAACCCTGAGCTGTATCAGGTTCAGCAGTCCGTCCCCTTCCAGACCATGCCATGTCCGACCTTCATGGCCACTGCAGCCCCTCAGTCCCAGTCGCTTCAGCGAATTGTTGCATGAGGTTCCTGGGGCATCTCCTGAACAGAATTTCCCACCTGACTGAAAAGTACGTGGTGCTTGATCTGGGTTGGTCACTCTGCCAGGTCTGCAAGCCCCAAAGTGACAGTCGTGCCTTTTGTGGGTTGTATTTACAAGAACGTAGGGTTGGGCTGAGCGGCTGCGTGTGGGCTGGGTTACTAAGAAATGTGCAGGACGAGGGCCACGGGGCAGGATTTCCTCTCTTGAGTGATTTTCCTCCTCTCTCGCTGCCTTTAGTCCATCTTGTCCAGTCTTGCCCTGGGTTTACCTCTGGACTCGATGGCATGTTTTTCTAACTTGTCTCCCTCCCCTGTGCCCCTGGATGCATCTATGACTCAGGGATTTAAAAGCCTGAGTGTTTCTGCATGAGTCTTCCGACTCTCTGCTCTGCCACAGCTCACCCCTCCTCTCAGGAGCAGCTCTGTGCCTTTCCTGTCCATCTTTTCACCCCATCCTCTTTGCAGTGGATACGAAGAGGAGATGTCCAGCATGGATAGAAGAGAGACAGGCTGTTTTCATCATTCTCCTCTGATTCATGCCCCCACTGGAGGGAAGACGTAAAATTACCAGCTTCCCCCCTACATTGAAGGCCGTAATTTCTCTCATAAAAACAAAGTGGTCCACCGCCCTCTCCCCAGGGCTCTCTGGCCAAATAGCCCTTCATTTCAAATTTCCACAACCAGCTGGAGTAAGAGGCCACATCCCTTTCTGTAGAGCAGAGATTTTAGCTTTAGTTTTTATTGTTTTATGCTAAGATATATTAGGTTTTTATAGCAGTAGCATTTTTAAATTGAGAACTGTTACTGACTAGTCTCTTCCTCAGGTCATAGATTTCCATGTGGACGGTCATGTGCATTTCGGCCCCTAAGGGTGGGAATGCGGTGGGGTCTCCTGTCACCATTTCTTCCCCCCATCCTGGAGGCCTCTCCTGTCTTGACCCTTGGCCCCCTCTCCTGCCCCCTCTCAGAAGAAGGGAGGAACGTTGAGCCCTTCCTTTTGTTTTTAGCTCTGAGCGGCCGCAGCACAGGCCCTCTCTCCTTGGTGACAGCCCCCTCCTTGCCTGTCCTTGGTGATGGTGACAGGCCAGGCAGTGAGCGTGGGTGTCTCCTCTGCTCACAGGGACACAGAGATCGATGACCTGAAGACGCAGCTGTCGCGCATGCAGGAGGACTGGATCGAGGAGGAGTGCCACCGGGTGGAAGCCCAGCTGGCCTTGAAGGAGGCCCGCAAGGAGATCAAGCAGCTCAAACAGGTCATCGACACGGTCAAGAACAACCTGATCGACAAGGACAAGGGGCTGCAGAAGTACTTCGTGGACATCAACATCCAGAACAAGAAGCTGGAGACGCTGCTGCACAGCATGGAGGTGGCTCAGAACGGCATAGCCAAGGAGGACGGTGCCGGGGAGTCGGCTGGTGGGTCCCCCGCCCGCTCCCTCACCCGCAGCTCCACCTACACCAAGCTGAGTGACCCAGCCGTCTGCGGTGACCGTCCCCCTGGTGACCACCCTGGCACCTCCACCGAGGATGGGGCTGACAGTGGCTTCGCAGCAACCGATGACACACTGAGCCGGACGGACGCGCTGGAGGGCAGCAGCCTGCTGTCATCTGGGGTGGACTGTGGCCCTGAGGAGACCTCGCTGCACAACTCCTTCAGCCTGGGCCCCCGCTTCCCCGCCAGCAACACCTACGAGAAGCTGCTGTGTGGCATGGAGGCCGGCGTGCAGGCCAGCTGCATGCAGGAGCGTGCCATCCAGACAGACTTCGTGCAGTACCAGCCTGACCTGGACACCATCCTAGAGAAAGTGACCAAGGCCCAGGTCTGTGGGACAGTCCCTGAGTCAGGGGACAGGTGTCTGGAGTTGGATCCCCACCCCCCGGGGCCAAGAGACCCCAGCTCAGCAGTGGTGGTGACGGTGGGTGACGAGCTTGAGGCCCCGGAGCCCATCACCCGAGGGCCGACTCCACACCGGCCTGGTGCCAACCCCAACCCGTCGGTGAGCGTGACATGCCCCATGGAAGAGGAGGAGGAGGCGGCCGCAGCCGAGAAGGAGCCCAAGAGCTACTGGAGCCGCCACTACATCGTGGATCTGCTGGCCGTGGTGGTGCCGGCCGTGCCCACCGTGGCCTGGCTCTGCCGCTCCCAGCGGCGCCAGGGCCAGCCCATTTACAACATCAGCTCCCTGCTGCGGGGCTGCTGCACTGTGGCCTTGCACTCCATCCGCAGGATCAGCTGCCGCTCGCTGAGCCCGAGCGAGGCCGGTGGCGGCTCCCAGCTCTGAGGGGGCCCCATCCCGGCCAGCGGCCCCGGCGGCCTGACCACTGATTGTAGGGGTGCCGTCCTCCCTCTCGCACATTCCTGTGGGGCATCATCTTATTTATTTAGTTTTCGGTTTGGAAGTGTTTTTTTTTTGGGATGTTAACAGTGTTGGGGGCTGGGAGGAGGGGTTGAGGGAAGGCACCCCAAAACTTTGATGGGACAGAAGGGAAGAGAGACCAAGGGCAGGGAGGCCAGCTGACTGGACAAATGGCAGAGAGAAGCTGGCGAGTCCCCCAGCCCGGCCCCTGTCCACCTGGCCCTTCACACAGGGCAGCCCCTGCTCAGGAAGTCTCGGGGGGGAGGCTGGGCTGAGTTGCCCTTCAGCGCTCCCCCAGCCCCACGTCCTGTCCAGTTCTCTGCTCACTCCAGGCCTTCTCTCCCAAGCCACCCCTTGCCCTCGGCCCAGCCTTCTGGCCAGGTACCATCTCCTCAGATGGAGGCAGCTACAGCCCAAAGTATAGGCACCTGGGACTCTGAACAGGGTCTGGAGCCACTGGGCCTGGGCTGGAGCTCCAGCCTCCTCAGGTACTGCCCTCTCTGGGATTCTGAAGCGCAGTCAAGGCCACGGGCTAGAGGAAAGACAATGACGGGCAAGAGGTGGCAGAGGGCAGCGTGGCTTCTGTGTCTGTCTGTTCGTCCAGACCTTCCTCACGATCCACTTTCCTCTTGGCGTTTCTGGGTGCGTCTGATAATTCTTCCTGTGAGAGCCAAACCAGACGGGCTCGGTGCTGGGGTAGAGCACTGGCCTGGGCCCCAGCTCGCCTCTGGAGACTCTGCCAGCACAAGAGGAGCAGGCAGGGGCTGGCAGCTTGGGGGCGGGGCTCCTCCAGCCTTCTGAGATGAGGCCCTGTCGTCTGGGAGTCAGGGCTGGACTCACAATCTTCAGCTGGTTCGAAAAGCCAGAGGCTGTGACTGCCTCCGAGAGCTTCCCCTGAGCTGCTCTGGGGGTCGCAGGCCCACTCCTGCTTTGCACTACGTTCACTTTGGAGCTTGGTTCTCTGTACCCCAGGGTCTCCTGTGAGGGGGCTGCTTGCTTTCTAAGGGTGAGGGATCCTAAAGCTTAGACCTCCCAGCCTCGGGGGGGAATTCTGACAGGATGAATGGCAAGATGGGGTACGGAAGCCATGATGTTTGTCCAGGCCAAAGCGGGGTGCCCTGGGGTGTTTCCTGGCTGGGGTGGGGCGGACGGGAGCCCTGCAGCCTCCTGCTCCCAGCCCAAGCCCTGGTGGCCTGGGAAGGCCCACTGTGGCCCCTCCTTCCTCAGGACCACATCTGGGACCCCAGCAAAGCTGCTGACATTTTATCCCCATGATTAGTTTACAGAGTAAAGCCACCCCTCGTCCCCACAGGGCACACATGTCCACCTGGTCACCCGCTCTGCAGAGTTGGGCCCCACAGTGGAGGGCTGGGTACGACCTGTGTCTTACTCCCTCTCTGGCCCAGGGGCCACTCTGGTTCTCTGCCAAGGTTGCTTGCCCACTCCCGCTACTCCCACAGCTGCTGCCTGACTCGTGGGCTCCACCCTTCCTCTCTGTGCCCTCCACTCCAGGGGGGACACCGCATGCACTGGGAGTGGGCAGCCAGCCCCACCATCAGCGACAGCCCTCCCTGCCACACGCTTTGTGCCTCCAAAGCTCCCCCCGCCTCGGTCGGGGCCTCAGACCAGCCATCCTTTGTGGAGCATTTGTGGCCCCAGCTGAACCAAACCCAGACTCCTGGGGCCTGGCTGGGCTGCCCCAGAGAACACTAAGGTGGCGACATGGAGGGCCAGTGGACAAACCCACTCCAAAGCCAAGCCGGGACTGGCCACGGACCCAGCCTCCTGTGCCATGTACTCACGGAGCTGCGTAGTGTCTCCTTAGAAATAGTCAAAGCTTTGCTGAGAAAATAAATGTATGACTATATTTGACAACATAAAAATCTATATATTTTTCACCACTGGAATTTAGCCAAGCTGCGTACCCCTCTGCTCCTGTCCGTGTCTTGCTGTCTGTGGCCTTCCTGTTGTGTCTTGTGTTTTGGTGGATGTGGTCAGGGCTGGGGCCATTGTCCACTCTGTCCTTGCTGCTGGAGAAGCCAGTCCCAAAGGGCTAGACGGGGCTGGACCCGAGGCCTATGGATGAGGCGGGTGGGACTGGCTGCCGCCCTCTGCCGCTGCTCCTGTTGGAGACCTGCCCATCTGGGTTAGAGGGCCCAGCCCAGTGTTCAGGGTCTGCTTTCTGGGGAGTCTGATGGGGCCTTTGACGGGCTTCTCTTCTCCTTGTCAGTGGAGGAGGCAGCTCACGGCCCCAGCCCTGGGACAGCCCGGGACGGTGGTGGCCGGTGGCCCCTGCCCGGCTCCTGGGTGTGTTTGTGTGCGTGCTTGGTATCCGCATCTATGCAAAGGTGCAGCGCGGCTGGGGCGGCTCCACGCGGCAGAGGTGTGCAGCCTGCGGGCTCGGGCACCAGGCCCTGGCTCTGAGGGGCTGCTGCGCGAGGCCAGGGCCAGGGCGCCCGCTGAGAGCTCATCCTCTAAAGCTTGGCCCTTTACCTTCCCGCTTACCACCCCCTCCTGTTGGGCTGTGACCTTCCCTCCTGCCCTCGGCTTCTGGAACAGAAGTCTTCGGGGCCTCCCCTCTGCCCAGCCTCCAGCAGGAGCTGATCAGGACCCAAGGACAACATTGCCAGGAACCACCTTCTGGAGCTGCTTGTCCCTTGGAGCCCAGCAGCTGGAAGCAGCTTTTCCTTAGTTGCAGGGCCTGGGCCAGGCGGCCCTGCTGCGCCTCTGGTCCAGGCTCAGGCAGGAATCCAAGTTGGGGGCTGGGACTCTGCACAGAGAGCTGGCCTCGAGTGGAGTTTAGTCCAAATATCTCCCAAGGGGATAACTTAGCTTTTTACCGAACACCCTTCCCAGTCGCCAATAGCATGGGGCTATCTGACAGCACCTTGGGGCGGAGTGGACAAATGACCAGGTTCTGGGGCTGAGGCCGACTGAGGGGCCTCTGCCCCGTGAATCATGACCCCTCTCTGACCCAGGGGGACAGTGCACACGAGTCATGGTGCACACACATTCGGCCATCCCCTTCATGGAGAATCCAGGGGATGCAGGAAGGGGGGAGGTGGGGCGGGGTCTTCACTTTCGTCTCCTTTGTCCTTTTGTTCATGCAGAGTTGTACCTGCAGCAGACAGCTCTGAATTAAAGCATGAAAACACAGCAAGACCTTGGCCTGGCTTCTTTATATTGTGTCTTTTTTCTCAGGGGGCGAAGGGGGCTCACTCTGTCCCCGCCAGCCTGGGAGTCAGAATGTGCGCGTTGGAAGAAGCTGCGGGCAGAGATCTTGTCCGAGGTGGAGGGAACCAGAGAGCTGTGTGCTGGTTCAGCTCTGCCACGCATCTGCTGTGGGCAGCTGGCAGTCACTCCATCCTGGGGCTCAGGCAAAGGACCTAGAAGCACCTCCTTGCTACCACCAACCCCCCCTCCTCCCCCCACCAAGTGTCAGACCCGCTGGGCCCTGTCAGTGCGTCCTTCTGTCCTTGGCCGTACCCTGGGGCAGTTCTCATTCTCATTCTGCAGATGCAGAAGCAGGCCACGGTCGCTGAGCAGAGGCTGCTCCCGAGCCAGCGCCCCTCTTCCAGAGTCCCACGCTGTCCCCACTCGGACTGGCAGAGAGCACGTGACAGTGGCACAGCCAAGTTGCTGTTCTCAGAGGCAATGCGCAGAGAGGCCTGGGTCTCACCACTGCTTAAATGAAAACCAGCCCTGGCGTGTCATGGGACCGAGGGCTCTGGAATTTTCAATGACTTTTGAGGAAGGGATTTTATTTGAAATCAAATCTTTATTCAAAAGAAGTGAAGGGTTATAACTATATACGGTTTGTGACAAAGAGCAAGTAAAGGAAAAAGAAACAATTTTCACAAAGATTGTATTTCTGTTCTTTCAAAACATGGAACTATTTTTCTGGTAGAGGCAAAATCTTGAAAGGGACCCGCTGCAACTTTTAGAAGTGTTTAGCGGGCTGGCTACGTGCCCAGCATTTAAACTGGCGCAAAAACTCGGCTGCCTGGGGGCCCTGCCCAGCCCAGCCGTGTGTTCAGAGTCTGAGGCTCCAGGAGGCCTGGGGATGAATGAGACCCACGTGATCCAACGTTGCCCCAACTGGAACACGCCCCCAGGCAGCAGGCCTCCACAAGGTCGTCTGAGGACTCTGCCCTTTCCTGCGGGAGGGTGGGAGGGCTGAGCTGCCCCCGTGTGGCTTTAGATGTCTGGGATGGAGTGGTCCATGGTGTGGTGAAGCAGGGTCAGGGACAACCTAGACGCAGCAACGACGACAGTGGCCACAACTGGCAGCCCCTTCTCCCCCCCCCCCCCCCCCCCCCCCCCCGAGCCTGTGCATCCCATGTGGGCCTTCACTTCCATTTCTAAGCCTTTCAAATCACCAAAAGCCACCAGCCACCCTGAAGGGAGGAGGGGAGGGCAAGTTGGTCTGTGCCCCACATAAGCCTGGAGGGAGCTGAGGTGGCCGGGCAGCGGGGAGGGGAGGGGCGGGCAGGAGGGGGCAGCCTTACCTTTTGACCATGTGCTCGTAGATCACCGTGGGGATGATGGTCAGGGTGACGACATTCCCGGCCATGGCCAGAATCTCCGTGACCTCTTTGTCCTGGAGAGAAGGGGAGGGAGCAGTCACCCTGGGGACCCGGGCAGCTCTTCGGACACCTCTGTCCAGGGGCTAGGCACGGCCCCTGTGAGAGGACACCACTGATGCCTGGCTGCCTGTGGGTGAGGGGCTCAGGCAGACGCCCAGGTGAGGCCTTGCTCGAGCAAGAACGTGGGCCTCCCAGCTGAGGATCTCCTCGGTAAAATGAGCACCCCACTCCCACCTCACCCTGGGGGCCAGTCGAGTGGGCCTGACGTGTAACAGGGCCTTCTAAACTCTGCTCTCCTTCCCTTCCCCACAGCCCATGTCTTCTGTCCCATCTCCCTGGCCCCAGTCACACTCTGGTTCCGGCCCCAAAGCACAAAGAGGATAACCATGCAGTGGGGACAGGAGGCCCACCCACCCACCCGCTGGGCTCTGTCAGCCAGCCAGCCTGAGCCAAGTCCACAGGGACCTTGGAGCTCTCACGTCTTGTTGACCAGTAAAAAGAGAAAGGCCTGCAGACGCCACTCAGGTCATGGGGAGAACCAGCAACGAAACGTCTCTAAGCGAAGTGTGCCAAACAGTTCAATGCAACAGTGATGGCCATTGGAAGAGGCGCGGGTCCTCCCTCAGAGACCAGGGGCCTTTACTTCACACACATCTTAACTCGGCTGTGCATTTTCTGAGTTGTTCCGGATAGATGGGAGAAGCTGTGCTAGGAGGACTAGTGATGGGCACAGCGTGGAAACACACAAACTGAAAAGATAAATGATCTCAAGACACATAGCTGTCCCGAGCCATTCAGAAAGGGGACAAAGCCAGTCCCAGGAGCCTCCAGCACCATGGTGGCAGGATAACTGAAATGTTCATAATGAAGCCTTGAGCCGTCAGGGAGGACGAGAGAAAGTCAGCACATTTAGAAGGACTGCTCTCCAGAATAGCTAAGACCAAAAAACTGTAATGCTTTGAAAGAAGTGAACTCACTCACCGAAAGAGCCAGCTAGTAAGCATTGGTATTAGTGTAGTCAACTTTCCAGGTATCATGGGTTCCCTTTGGATTGTCGGGTCTGATTCCAGACGGAGGAGAGAGATGCAGCAGGAGGGACTTTAGACAGACATTAGGAGAACTTCCTGATCGCAATGCCATGAGCTGTCAGAGCAAGCCTCCAAGGAAGGTGGGGAGACTATCAAGCACAGGGAAGCAGCTATGTGACAGGAATGGCTTGGTGATGGCCCTTGTGAGGGTGGAAAGGTGGCATAAAACACTGTGCCAGCTGCGACATGAGATGCCACCACCCAGGCCACTTGTGCTGGGGGAGCCCTGCCATGTGAGTCTCCAAGCCCAGGCTGCAGGAGGGGAACGGACCCTCACTCTACATCACAACCGGGATTAAGAACCACTCTCGGTCCACGTGGCATCACATCAGGATAGAACCGCTTTCACTTGTTCTGGGACCAAAAGCCACGTGACTCATCATCCTCCACGGTCTGTTCCCCAAGGCAGCCACCCCTCAGTCCACATCCACAGCGCTGACCCTGAACCACGTGCTCCTTCTTCTTTTTTAAAGATAAAACTCGCCATACCCACCCCCTCCAAAAATGGACGGAGGGCAGAAACAGCTTTCTGAATAGCAATTTTCTAAACTATTCCTACTACTGAATGTGACCCAGTGTGCAAACAGAAATGCCACACAGAGTAGGGAGGTATCCGTGCAGCCAGCAGCCACCTGGGTGCCTGTGTCCTTACACGTGCCATCTGTCACAGCTCTGGCCTCCACGTGTTAGTAACAATAGCTAATATTTATTGAGCACCTACTGTGTGCTAGCACCGTGCTCGGAGCTCTGTGTACCTTGTCTTAGTGACTCCTCACAGCAACCTTAGGATGGGGAAATTGAGGCTCGGGGGGAATGCAGCTGCCCAGAGACACGAGCCTTCCCACCACCCAGCAGAGTCTCCGAGCTCCTGAAGGTCCTGAGGCGGAGCGTGGCACGGCCTACCTTCAGCCCGATGACATTCTGTCCATTCACCTCGCACACGGAGTGGTTGGTGAGGAGCCCGTTGCGGGCCGCAGAACTCCCTTTGACCACAGAGATGACCTTCCCCTTCTTGATGACAAAGCCAACGTGGCCCATGCTGTCCTTGTGCAAGGTGATGTTCCGCTGGAACGGCCTGGCGGGGAGGGACAGTGAGCTGGGCCTGGGGCGTGGCTGGGGGTGGATAGAGAAGCTCCTGGGGCTGGCTACTCACCTGTCTCGAACGACCATGACGATCTTCTCCGCCGATGCCTTCTTCACCACCCGGTGGGCTTTGTCTGTGCTCCACCCGGCACAGTCACGCCCGTCAATCTGCAGGATCTGGTCCCCAAAGCGCAGCCCCACGAGGGACGCGGGCGTGTTGGCCTGGACCAACTGCACAAAGATTCCCTGGGGGAGGCAGGGCCCACGGTCAGCGCCCCTGGCCGGCCCAGCCCAGGGCTCTCCTCCAAGCTGTGGTTTTGCTCCTGATCCTGTGGGAGCTGACAGGTTACCTACCAGGACGAGAGCTCTGCCTGGCAGGTACAACGGTTACCCTACTTTCCTGGAGAGGAAATGCTCCAGGCCACATAACTAGGAAGCAGCTGAATCAGGATTTCAACCCTGGCTGGAGGCTCACCCCGACTCCCACCCACAATGGGATGGCACCCTGGCTTCCACTGTCGACAGACAGCAGCCTGGCAGCGAGATTCCTGTGAGCTGGGGGGCTGGGGGGTGGGAGTGGTGAGGGAGGCTCTGAGCCACAGGAGCCCACGGAGGGGCAGGCGGAGGGTCCCTGCTGAAACCCAGCGCCAGCCCTGGGGCCTTGGGGCAGGTGGATTGACAGGAAGAGCCTGGGCCTGGGCGGGCCTCGGCTCCCATGCCCACTCGGCACCTTCCCTGCTGTGGACGGGCCCCTGCGCTGCCCGCTCTCGGGCTGGTGGCTGATGTGGCCGAAGTCCCATGGCGCGTGGGGGAGCGCGGGCAGCTCGGGCTGCGGGGGTATAGGGGGGCGTCCAGCAGGCGCGCTCGCCCTCCGGGGACCCCTCCTCTCCCACCGGTCCCCAGCCCCACCTGGTCGATGGCCCGAAACCGCAGCCCGGTCTTGCCGCGCTCGTCCTTGCACAGGTGGATCTCGCGCACCCCGGGCTTGATCTCCGCACGCCGCGCGCCCAGGCTGTTCCCGGACACCGGCGCCACCACTAGGCCCGCCGACGGGCCCGAGACCGCCATCTGCAGACACCAGGGGAGCAGGGGCTCAGTTTCGTCGGGATAGGGAAAGGAGGATCGAGAGGTCCCTGGGCCCCACCCTACCCCCAGACCACAAACTTCTCTGCAGGGGGCGAAAGAGGGCATGGCTCCATGAGGCCACTAGGGGGCGACAAAGCCCACACCCCTGAAAGACAGCCAGGAAAATGGGGAAAGACGAGACGGGTCTATAGAGAGGGGGCCCTCCTTTTCCAAGGCAAATTGGTATCAGAAGACCTCTTTAAAATCCACTTAAAAAGAAAAGAAAAATTTCGCAGCAAATACTGAGCAACGAGGGAAAGGGGCTCAGTTTGATTTTTGCCTTGAAAGAAATTAAGCTAAAAGTATAAAAATGAATGTAAGCTTTCCCCCTAAGATGAGGAATAAGGCACTCTCACCACTACTATGAAATACAGTACTGGAAGAACTCGCCAGAGCAATAAGGCAAGAAAAGGAAACAAAAGGCATGGATTGGAAAAGAAGAAATAAAATGGTCCCTATTCCAGATGACACGATGGTCGACTAGAAAATCCCAAGGAATCTACAAACGAACTAGAACTAACGAGTGAGTTCAGCAAGGTCACAGGATACAAGATCATACAAAGATCAATCGTACTTCTATATGTGAACAATGAACATGTGGAAAGTGAAATTAAAAGTACAATACCACTTACAATCACTCAAAAAAAAAGTAATACTTAGGTGTAAATCTAACAAAATATGTATAGAAATCATATGCTGAAAACCACAAGACATGAATAAAAGATACGGAGGAAGATCTAAATAAATGGAGAGATATTCTCTATTCAGGGATCGGAAGAACAGAGGAAAGCTGTCAACTGTCCCCAAATTGACAGCTTTAAAGTGTTTTCTGTCAAAATCTTTGCAGGGGGGCTGGCCCAGTGGTGTAGTGGTTAAGTTCAGTGCTCCACTTCAGTGGCCTGGGGTTCGTAGGTTCAGATCCTGGAGCACAGACCTAGCACCACTCGTCAACCCACGCTGGAGCAGCATCCCACATAAAATAGAGGCAGACTGGCACAAATATTAAGCTCAGTGACAATCTTCCTCAAGCAAAAAGAGGAAGATTGGCAACAGATGTTAGCTCAGGGCCAATCTTCCTCACCAAAAAATGTTTTAAAAATAAATTTAAAAAGATCTTTGCAGGATGTTTTGTAGATATAAACAAGGTTAATCTAAACTTTATATGAAAACACAAAAGAACTAGAATAGCTAAAACTATTCTGACAAAAAGAATCAAGCAAGAGGAATCACTATGCCAAATTTCAAGACTTATTCTGCAGCTATAGTAATCAAGACAGTGTGATACCAGTGGAGGGACGGACACAGAAATCAATGGGACAGCAGAGAGAATCCAGGAATGCCCTCACACAGTAGGGCCAACTGCTTTTAACAGAGGTGCAAGAGCATTCAGCACAGAAAGAATAGTCCTTCCAACAGATTGTGCAGGAGCAATTGAACAACCATGGGCAAAAATATGAACCTTGACCTAAACCTCACACCTTTGACAAAAATGAACTCAAATTCAATCATAAGTTGAAATGTAAAACAGAAAACTGTAACAGTTTTAGAAGAAAATAAAAGAGAAAATCTTCAGGACCTAGGGCTTGATGAAAATTTCTTAGGACACCAAAGGATGATGCACGCACACACACACAAAATCAGTAAACTGGATCTCATCAAAATTGAAAACTTTTGCTCTGCAAAAGACCCTTTTAATTAGGAGAAAAGAGTAGCTACACACTGAGAGAAAATATTTACAAACCACATACCTGTGAAAGGACTCTAGAATAAAGAATTCTCAAAACTTGACTTAAAAAAGACAGTCCACTTAGAAAATGAGCAAAAGATTTAAAGAAACACTTTACTGAAAAGGATTTACAGCTGGTAAATAAGCACATGAAAAGCTGTTCAACATCACTAGCCATCAGGGAAATGCAAATTAATGATGAGACATCATTGTTCACCTATCATAATGGCTAAAATTAAAAATAGTGACAACACCAAATGCTGGCGAGGACGTGAAGAAACTGGAGCACTCATGCATTGCTGGCAGGAAAATAAAAGGGTACGGCCACTCTGGAAATAGTTTGGCAGCTTCTTAAAAATATATAAACACACATTTATCATAAAACCTAGCAATTGCACTCTGGGCATTTATCCCAGAGAAATGAAAACTTATGTCTGTACAAAAAGCTGTACACAAACACTCATAACAGCTTAGTGTGTAATGGCCAAAACCTGGAAACAACTAAAATTTCCCTCAATGGCTTAACAATCCCGGGTACATCCATACCGTGGAATACTACTCAGCAGTGAAAAGGAACGAGCTACTGATACACGCAGCAACTTGGAAGAATCTCCAGGGCATCATGCTGAGTGAAAAAAGCCCATCTGAAAGGTCACACGCTAAGTGATTCCACTTATGTAACATTCTGAAACAACAAAATTATAGAGACGGAAGACAGACAGTGTGGTTGTCAGTGGGAAGGGATGGTGAGGGGCAAGAGTGGGCATGATTACGAAGTGGTGGCACGAGGGAGACCTTTGTGGTGACAGAATTGTTCTGTGTCTTGACTGTGGTGGTGGTTACATGAGTCCACACAGCTGATAAAATGACAGAGAACTACAGACACACATAGTCAGAGTGAAATGCCTGCTTTTGGCCCTATACTACAGCACATAAAATGCAGCCACTGGGAAAGCCAGGGCAAGGGCACCCTCTTCTGCACCCTTTTCTGTGCCACCTTTGCAACTTCCTGTAAATCTATGATTATTTAAAAATAAAAAGTTAAAAATAAAGACAATTAAAATTTTGTGTGTGTGAGGAAGAGTGGCCCTGAGCTAACGTCTGTGCCCATCTTCCTCTATCATGTATGTAGGATGTGCCACAGCAGGGCTTGATGAGCGGTGTGTAGGTCCGTGCCCGGGATCCAAACCCATGAACCCTGGGCTGCCACAGCAGAGCTCATGAACTTAACCACTACACCTCTGGGCCGGCCCCTAAAATTTTTTAGTTATAAAAACACATTTGTCTGTCATATTTTATCAAAATTTAGGTTGAATATATTTATGTCCTAATAATTGGAGCAAAGAGGAATCAAGTCAATGGACTAAAACTGAACTATAGAAACATGTCCTTCTTTGCTTGTGTTTGTCCTTCACAGCGTGGCTATCAAGGGAGTCATTTCAGAGAAACACCACAGGGTGTCACCAGTTCTTCTCAGGGCCCCACATGTCCTCATCCTTGCCGCTTTTCTCCTGTGAGATCCTCAGGTCACTGGCTTTATATGTGGCTGTGGCAGTCCATCGTCACTTCCGTCAACTTCATGAATTGCTTTGGCCTTAGCCAGATTTGCAGTTGCACTTTGCAATTGATTTTCACTAGTTCAGGGGGAGGTTGGCCGACAAGGACACTGACCAATGGCCCACAGGGATGCTGGAGCTCATTGGAGTTGGGACTGACTGGGTCTATGGGTGAACCCGTTTTCAGGAGTGAATATTTCTGTGCCATGATTTCTTTTGCTCCCTGAAGCCATGGAGAGCAGGAATCAAGCATTCGCGGTTAATCTGGGGACCAGAGCTGATTGACAAGCTCTGCCTGTCCATGCAGCTGCTCTCAAGTCGCAGGCAGCCCTTCATTAGAAGCCCCAAGCTCAGCCTGGGTTTAATGTCCTTCCTTCTCACCCAGCAGGCTCAGGCCGGCAGACTGAAGCCAGAGGTCAAAGGATAGACTGTGGCCCAGAATGCTGGGGAAGCAAGAGATTCAAGTTTGTTTAAATGGAAAGATCAAGAAGGAGGGAGAGTTGGAACATTCTGTGCCCACATTAGGCAAGAAACAAATACCTACGCTGGCATCTTCCGGAATCTGCAGCAGGTTCTGCTGGACTTCTTGGCTGGAGAGGGAAAGACCCATATAATTTTCCAATTCTGCCAGGTTTGGGTACAAAACTGACGGGAAGGAAAGGAAGGGAGAAGAAAGATGTTACTCAAGGGCCGGGCTTAGCCACACCTGCTGGCTCCCCTGTGGTCACTCATTTTTAAGGACCAGGACCTGGGAATGCTATGTATTCCCAAGAATGCAGTATACCCCTAAGAATGCCATGTGTCCTCAGGAACGTGGGAGCTGTGGGAGAGGAAGGCAGGGACACTCGCTGGTGATGGGGTCCTCTCCTCTGAGGAGCAGGGAGCTGCCTTTCTCCAGGAGCAGCCTGGGACACCGAGTCCCTCATGTACCACTTTGGTGTTCACCTCAACTGACTTTACTTGGCATGAGGCCAGACACCCAACATGAAGCACAGGGCTGGTCCCAGGGCCCTGAGGCCCGCTCTCAGGAAGTCCCCCAGCTGCGGGAGGCCAGGGCAGCTCCAGGGGAACAGTGCCTGTGATGAGGGGGAGGAGTTGAGCCCAAGGTCCTTCCCACCACCAGTCTTGTTTGCTCAAGACTGTGCAACCCACTCTAGGGTTCATCTGGTCTCTTCATGCCACCTTCTGTGGTGGCCCCAGTCAGGGAAGGTAGTGCCCTCATGAAGCCCGGGCTTCTCGTTGACCCACTAGGGTCCCAGTGAAGGTGAAATGTGCATCAGCCCACTGCACAGTGGCAGGCAGGAGGCAAGCACCTGGAAGCCACCAGAAGAGGCCACTCTCAGTCAGGAGAACCCCAACCCCCACTCGCTCACCTGAAGGCTGGGAGATGGCTGTCTCCTGGACCGGCAGGGCGGGCATCCTGGACACGGCTCTGGCCTGGGCCTGGGGAGGGGCAGGGAGTGCTGGTCAGCTGTGGCTGGGACCGCTGCAACCCTTGGAGCCTGGGGCTCCCTGAAGCTGGGGGTCAGGGCATTAGGCATGTCACTGGGCCTGAGGGGGGCTGTCCATGAACCTTCGAGATTGTGTGTCAATGTGGCCTCTGCAGATGTCCGTGTGTCTCGGGGGAGGTTCTCCCAGGAGCCCACGACCCACCAGATGTCATGACCTGTTTACCACCTGAGGCCGCCAGTACTTTGAGACCCACCTCCCAACCAAATTCGCAGTTGAAAAGTCCCAAATTCTCAAAACCCACTGGGACCACAGGTGGGATGGCAGGCGAAGGGGCTTATGGGGGCTAAGCAGGACAAACGCCGTGCTCACAGGGTTTACTTTGGAAGCCTGCCCTACAGCTTGTGGGGTCTCCCCAAACCCTGACAGAGGAAGCAGCGGGACAAAGCAGGCCCGAGAGAGGCCTGTCTGCAGCTGCTCTGTCTTTTCCATTCCTGTTGTCACTCCCCCGCCTCAGCCTCTGGACACCTGCTCAGCCCAGCAGGCCCTGCAGTGGTGAGCTGCGTGCCCAGGGGCCTCAACACCCAACCCCTTCCAAGACAAGCCTCCTTTAGTTACTCCGGGGTAATCTCGAAGGCTCCCTCAGGGGGCCCAGGCCAACGCGGGCCTGGCGGTTTACCTGAACGGCCTGGTCCACCTTCAGGTCCTCCAGAGATGGGTACAGGGTGGTCATGGCTGCTCCTTGGAACACCCTGCAGGGCGCAGAGGGAGAGGAGAGGTGAAGGGCGAAAGGAGGCCTGGACGTCCACCTCCTGCTCCTGTGCCACTCAGCACTCTCAGGATGAGACAGAGACCAGGAAGGTTTTACTGTCCCCATTTTGGAGATGGGGAAGCAGGATTTGAACTCAAGCCTGTTTGTTTCCCAAGCCCCTGGTCTCCATCCTAACAAAATTCCATCCCACCACATGCAACTGACTCTGGGCTTTAGAACCCAGGCCCAAGGGACCACCCAGGTCATGCTGGCCAGGAAAAGCAGGACTAGGGGCCACACCCTTCCTGCCATGTTTCAAACGGGCTAATGAGGTCTGATCACCCAAGACCGAAGTTCAGTCCAGCAGGTTCCTAGTGAGCACCTGCTGCATACCCAGCCTAGATTAGGGGTCTGCACAGCATCGTCCCACAGCCGCACGGGATTCAGTCCAGTGTCAAGTGTGTTGAGGGAGGTGGTACTTAATATCACAACAGAAAGGCAGCAGGGCACACTCCCCTACATCCCTCTTCATCTCTGGGTATTTGAGCTCCTACTGTTTACCACCCATTTCCAGCCTCCATCTTGGCCACAATGAAGCAAGACCAATGGATATTCTTCAAAACAGACACACAAACTGCAGCAGAATTTAAACATTCATTGCTCCAAAGGGAGGGGGGAATGGGGGCTTGGGGGAACACCATGAACATTTACTAAATACCTTCTAGCTGTCAATCAGCAGGACCCCAGAGAAAGGTACCTGAAGAAATTCAAAGGAATCACCTCACAAAATACGCTTAATCGCCTTCCTCGGTGAAAAGTGAGGAAGGAGCAGTCTGTCTTCTGGGTTCTTCTCCGTTTACCCACTGACCCATTGGCTCTGTCACATCTCCAGGCCTTTGCTGGGCCAGTCCATTCCAGCTGGATGCCCTGCCTCACCCCTTGTCACCCTCGGTTCCTGCTGGACAGGCCTCCTCTGGCTCCCTAGGCAACGAGGTCACTGCTCCTGCCACCCAGGGCCCTGCCCTCTGGGAGAGACTCTGCGCCAGCCTCTGGCCTCATCAATTATCCTCAGTCTGTCTTCCCAGCTTAACTGCCATTCCTTGGGGTCAAAGTGTGTTCCATTCACCCCACTGGGCCTACTGTCCCTGGTACAAAGGGATGGCTGAGTTGTCACATGGAATTGAGTGGGCTGTGCCAGGGGTGGCGTGACTCCAGCCCCACCCAGGTACAGATCCTCTGGGCATCTCCCCTGAGTAACGCCAGTGGCCAAGGTCATCTTCATCCATCACTGCTCCTGCTCCTTCTTCTGCACCTGCTGCCTGACCCTTGCATCAACCCTGACTCCCCACATACACACCATCCCTTCTAATCTGCCACCAAATCCCATCTGTCCCATGTCCCATCCCTAATCCCCATGCTGTTGTGCAGACCTCCATCATCCGCACCCCCGACCCCCGCCAAGGGGCCACAACATCCTCCAATGGGTCCTGCCTCCTCTCTCACTGTTCTCCAGATGGCAGCCAACAAGACCTTTCTGCATGAGCCTGGGATGTCATGCTCCTGCTTAAGCCCCCGAGTGGCTCCCCACCGCTCTCAGAATCTAGCCCACGTTCCCTAAAGTGGCCCACAAGGCCTTCACGATTCCTTGGAACTGGTGGCTCACAGGCCAGATGCAAACACATTATTTTTCACCTTGCAGAGTACTTCATACATTCCAATTAGCCGCCTAAATGCAAAACTCAAGACACGGCATTTAATAATCTAATTTTGCTGCTCCTGAATAACAGGAAACTTTGGCAACTCTGGACTGCAGCCAAGGAGCTATAGCTGAGTAGCAGCAGACTCTAGGGTGCCCCAGGCTCCACCATTCTCTATTGTCTCTTACATCTAGACCACTTTGCTCGCTGGCGCTGAGTCCCAACAGACAGCTGTCTGCAACTCATGCCTGACTCTCGGCTTCATTTCTTGCCATGTGTCCTTCTCCCAACTCCCACTCTCAGCTCCAGCCTCAGTGAGCTACTTTCAGATCCTTGAATTAACCAAAGGTTCTCAGCTCTCCAGGCCTTGGCCTGTGTTATTTCCTCTATCTGGAATACCTTCCACCGCCTCCACCCCCTGGCTAACTCCTAATCATTTTGGAGTCCCAGACCAGACTAGAGGACTCTTCTTTCAGGAAGCTTGCCTTGATTGGCGACAACCCCCCCCTCCCCCCGCCCCCAACCATCCCATGTCCTTATGCCTGTGGATTGTTCACTACACCTGTAGTCGCCTCTTTACTTCTCCACCTACCTTGTTAGACTGGGAGTTCCAAAAGGGCAGGAACTGGGCCTCCTCATTTGCTGTGTAACCCCTAGCCCCTAGCATGGACACTAACTCAATAATATTGCCAGAGGCAATGCCTTCTGCCTGGGCTTCCATTCTTCTCCTTGGAAAGTAACGTTCTGATGTCCTCAGGACACCCACCTTCCTAGGATGGAAACAAGGACCAGGGGTCCCAAACATGTTTCATTTACCTCTCACAGTCTTGGTTTTTGTTTCTTACATTTGAATGAGCACCAACATTTTAAAATCTGGAAATATAAAATTCTTCACTTTTAACTGTATTGAAAAACAATCAATCTATTTGGCAATGCAAGAGCAGGAATCCTGCCCGGCAACACTCAGCCAGGCTGAGCCGCAGCCCACTTCTTAGATGGAGCTCTGTGTGCTTTCTTGTTTCCCAAAGGACCCACCCAGCCGACTGACGCTGCCTGCCCAGCTCCTGGAGGCAGGCAGTTCAAGATCCTTGCCTCAACCTGGCCTTGGGGGAAGAAATGATCATCTCAAGAGGAGAGGCATTGTCCTAGGGGAGAGGGAACTGGCTCTGACCTCCTTTAGACCTGCTAGTGGAGAGACCCCTTTGCCTGTGGCCTCCCCAGTGTACACACCCTGGGAGACTTTTACCTTGGGACACTCCTCAGGAGGTACCATCTGCCATAACCGTGCCCTGCCACCAGGATCATGCATGAACAGCAGATGTGCAAACAAGACGCCACTCTGCCCTGCTTGTTCTGAACTGAAGCAGCAGAGTGGTTATATTTTTAGCAGCTGCCCTCTGGGAGAGCACAATCAGAGATCCACTTCCTGGATACCATACCTCAGCCAGGACCGCACAACCCTTTCTCTGTGTCTGGCACCCTTTCACCACTGCCACCTTCTCTGGGTCCCAACTCAGTTTTGGCGTTCTAGGCAGGATCAGGAAGCAGGTATTCCTCTGCCTTGTAGCAGTTCATGATACAGTGGGGAATGGCTCCCTGCCAGCAAATATGCTGTGTCTCATTCAATCATCCATTTATTCAGTCACAACATTTGAGTGTCTGCTGTGTGCCAGGGACCCTGGGCCTGTTTTAGTCATGCTGTTCCCTCTGCTTGGCACACTACCCTTCCCTGTGTCGTGCTCTTTCAAGGCTCAGTTCCAATACTGCTTCTCTGGTCGGCTTTTCTAGGCCATGGGATCCCCTTCTGGTGGGCTGGGTCTTCTCGTGTGTTCCTACCCCTAACTTGTACTGCTTCTATTGTCAAGCTATTTATCATATGATATGATTAATATCTGGGTACTTTCTTATACTGGAACCCACCTCAGAAGGGCAGGGGCTGTGTCTCATTCACCACACTATACCTCCCCCCAAAACGGTGCCCAGCACATGTACACTGGCAAAAATTATTTGACTGAATAAATCAGTGGTTTTCCAAGGAACAGACTGGACATTTGTGTGGGCATTTTTGGGTGTCACAAGACTGAGGGGACACTGCTGGCATTTAGGAAGCTGGGAGCAGAGACCTCTTGTAATGCAACTGGCCTCTGTCCTGCACAACTTTCCAACATCCTGCCGAACCTTCATGTAGGCAAAACTCCTGTCTATAACCTGTTTTATATACAAGCACAATGAGATTTTTTTCCCTGGTTTTAATATACATTATCCAGAAGTGCATATATATACCAGGTTAATCAAGGGAAATTATACTTTGTTTTGTTCACCATTTTGTAAAAATCAGTCAATCCTTCTCACGACAGGTGAGTCACCAGAACACGCCCATGTGTCTGCACTGTAGCCGTTCCCGTGACTCCACGCCCGTATACAAAGACATTTAGCCCTTGACTGAAGATGTCAAACAAACTGTTGGCAAAATTCAGTTGGATATTGTCTTCCATTAAATCCAAACTTACTCATTTTGTGTTAGGTACAACCATGACTGGGTGTAACCCAGTCTGAGATTTTACACAGTGAAATGCATATTTTTTATTATAAATTACTTTCCTTGCCCTCGTTTTTCTCTTATAATAAAGATAGGGCATCATATTGATTTTTCACCCAGGGAGAACGGCGGCTCGGCACGAACACGCCCCCTTCCCCAGCCTCAATTTCCCGCTTCCTGAAATGGGAACAGACGCCACGCACCGGGGCACCAAAGAAATCCCCAACGGTCCCAGGACCTGTTCTTCACCCGAGGCCTCAGTTTCCCAAATTGTCACACTGCTCAAAGATCCCCAATCAACTCCTGCTGAGACCCACACGTTACTACCAATCCCGCGGAAGCAACGTTTTCTGGTTGCTATGGGATACGGCGCCTGCGCAGAGACCTCGCCAGGCCGCTAGGGCGCGCTGCGGCATCTAAAGCGCGTGCGTCTCGCCCACGCTGGCCGGCGCGCGGCTACGGGCGGCTCCCAGGATGCCCCGCGGCTGCAGGGGGCGCAGTATGGCGGCTTTCTTGCCGCGTGGGTTGTTGGTCGCGGTTTCCTGGAGTCCACCTGGCTTCTCGCTTTCTCCAGGCGCCTGTGGCTGGCGCGGGTTTCCAGAAAAAGAGATCAGGTAAAGCAGTAGACTACGGGATGGGAAGCCTCGGTCGGGCTCCGCGTCCTCTCTTTACCGGGCCGAGCGAGCTTTAAAGGGGCGAGTGTCCCTTCTCCTCCCCACGCGCCTGGCCCCTGAAGGCCCTTCACGGCTCCGAAGAAGGGAGGGTGCGGTGGAACCGCCCGCTGCTGACCGATAGGATTCTGTACTGAGGCAGCTGGGGGAGGGGGAAGGGCAGCGTTCCCCGCCGGCGCTCCCCGCTGCCTGTTGCTCGAACTGAAAAGGACCCCCTCGCTCTTGAAAGTTTCGGAAGCGCTTTCAGTCCCTGTGGTTCCTACTCGTTGTGATCTCACCGTCCCTCCCACTCGTTCCTTCCTTGGTTTCTGGCCTGGCCCCGACTCCTGACCTGGTGCGGAGCTGCAAGTGCCCCGCCCCACTCCACGCAGATTCACCCCGGGATCCTACCCAAGAGTGACTGAGTGATGGAGCTCCTGCAGCCCAGAGGAGAGGGATCTTGTGCTTTGGTGGGCAGATGTCTTCCCACAGCAAAATTGGACCGCTTGCTCGTTATAAGGGACCCAGGCAGCTGAGTCTGTGGGGTGCAGAACAGAAAGCTGGGGCACTCAGGAAGCCCTCCTGGTGTAAGGAAGGAGGTCTCAGGAGGGTAGGAGCGGAGAGTGCTACTCCCGGGATAGGGAGGCCCAGGCCCAGGAGTCCAGCTGCCTTCCAGATCTTTACTACCTCCTGCAGGTTATTCAAACTGAATTCATTTTTCCCAGTTTTGCTGCCCCTCTACAACTGCCCCACCCAATCCACCCCGTGGTCTGAGCCAGAAATCTGGGGTTTATCCTCAGTTCCTGCCTTGAAGGCATACCCAGCTCTTGACCTCAGGATAAACCTCGAACTTCAACGTGGTGCTTAGATTATCCCTGTGACCTGACTCCTGGTACCATCTCCAGTCTCACCTTCTCACCCTTCCACACTCACCCTGCGTTTCGTTCATTCCAGACTGCTTGCTGATCCTAAAACTCACCCTGCTAGTTCATGCCTCCGTGCTTTTGCAGGTGGTGTTCCCTCTATCTTGAATGCCTTCTCTCTCCCCCTTGTTCATCTGGTGGATGCCTCTTCCTTCAGTTCTGGGTTTTGCCTCAAACCCCCACGTCCACACACAGATAGTTAGGCAGGCCTCCCTTCTCTAGGCTACACAGTCTCGTATTCACCTATTCATTCCACTAATGTTTATTAAGCAACTACAGTGAGCAAGGCCCTCTGCATTTCCTGGGTTGGATTTCCACTGTGCTGTGTTTGTTGCCTGTCTCCCTCTCCGGTCAGGAATGTTGCTCATTTCTGAATCCCCAGTGCTTGGCACACAGCGGGCGTCCAGTTATTGTTTCTTAAAGCAGTGGAAAAGCAGACCCAGAGATAAGAGAAAGCCCAAAAAAGTCCTCTGAAGAAAAACTCTGGGCCTAGAAAGAGAAAAAACACTGCTCTAATGAGGTAGATTGAAAGGCTGGCTCCTACAATCTCTTGATGGAAGAGCTTGCTCAATTCGGTGCTGTTGGCCTCCAGCAATTAATTACCTCCTCTGAAAGGAAAAGAAGCTGTCTAACCCATCTCTCCCAGAGGAATTTTCCTCTCCCACTGCACTTTGCAGAATTTCCATCCCTGAGCTTCTGTACTTTTTGCTGTAAGCAATAACAACACCCACAAGGACAGCAGTCAGGTCCTCAGAGATCGGGGCCATCAGCCCCCATCTTTGGACTTTGGAATGAGAACACTTCTTTGGAACGCTTGGTTCCAAAGAGCTGAAACTCCAGGACTCCCACTTGTTCCTGTGGACACCTCATTCATCCTTCAGAAGACAGTGTGTGGGAGGGAGGGAGGCCTGGGTTAGAGTGTCAGAGGAGTAGCTCCTGGAAGGCCTGATTAGCCCCCGGGGTATGGAGGGGCAGGAAGGAAGTGGCTGTTGCTAGGCCACCAGCATGCACCCCCCCCCCCCCCCCGCCCCCCCATCGCCTTCTTCAAGGAATGCAGATGCTCCCAGTCCAGGCCCAAGAGCAGCCATGGCAGGAGAAAGGACCTTGGAGGCAGGCAGGGCTGCATTCAGACTGCTGCCTCTGACTTGGGAGAGCAAGCATGGACAAGTCCCTTTCTTCCTTGTGATATGGATAACAATACTTGCATCCCAGACTTACTGGGGAGTTAAAAGATTCTTAAAAAGAGATGAGATGTGTTTGGGAAGCACCAAGGGCAGCACCTGGCATGTGAAAGCCTGCAGTAATCGTTAGCTCTTGTTCATTCATTCAGTACATTTACTGAGTGCCCAAGTCCCTGTACTGTTTTAGGTACCAGTAATAAGGCAGTGAACAAAAGGGAAATCTGTCCTTGAGGAGCGTCACTTTCTGGCTGGATAAATAAGTGCGTATGCTCTTAGGTGGGGGGAAGTGATGGGGAGAAAGAGCAGGATGGGGGATGGTGTCAGGAGGTCCAGAAGAGTCTCGCTCTTGTGGGATAGAGGGTGGCGAGTGACTTTTGAGTAAAGGCTTAAAGCGCTAGGGAAGAGCATTTGGGCTAGGGCGCAGCCACTGCGGCAGCCCTGCGGTGGGAGTGCCTCTTGTGACCAGTGAGACTGAAGTCAATGGTTCAGAGGGGGAATGGCTGGAGAGGAGGTGGGGGAAGGGTGAGGGGCCTGAGCCTGTGTGGCCTGTGCAGCATGGCGAGGACTTGGCATTACTCTGGCGAGGTGCGAGCTGCTGGGGAATTTTGAGCAGCAGAGTGACGTGGTCCAGCTTTTATTTTAACAGGCCCCCTCTGCTGATGTTTGGAGAACAGACTAGAGGGGCAAGGGTGGACGCAGGGAGCCGAGGTGAGAAGCGACGGTGGTGGTAGAGTTGTTACTAGTTAGGGCCACTGTGTGGAAAGCAGCCAGGGTGGTGCCTGCCCAGCACACGCAGCCTCATTTTAAGCACCATTTTCTGAGACCATTTTCTGAGTATGTGGAGCACACGTACTGGCCCCTATTTCCATTATCTCATTCAGTTCTCCAGACTGTATGGGAATATTTCCAGTATGCAAATGAGGAAACCAGTTCTCAGAGAGGTCAAGCCACCAGCCCAGTTCCCCTGTAGGTTTCCCTTGCTGTGGTAGGTGGTCATTGATAGAAACAGCTTCAGGCAAAGAAGTGAGTAACGGAAGCTGAGGCCTCCACTCTCAGTTCCTTGTAGAAATCAGGTCTTTGCCTCGCCTTCCAAGGGCCTACTTCAGGGAGCAAAGTGGGGGTCCCAGCTCCGTGAGCACTGTCACAGGCAGTCAGAAGGAGCCGGGGCCCTCGTGATGTTTGGATAAAAGTCATTCAGCCCTCAAACCTAGCCCAGGGCTGGGGTCAGAAGAGGAGACCCCAGTCACACTTCGTCCCCAGAGTGATGCATCGTGAGAGCAAAGGCCTGGGAAGTCCCAGAAGGGGCGGGCCAGGGAGGGAAGGTGGCAGGTGAGCACAAGTCTCGCTTCTCCCCGTCCCAGCCAGGACAGGCCCGGCCCAGCTCTTACCTGCAGGCCAGCTGCTGCTGCACGTCCTTCTCCAGCCGCTGCCCAGAGAGTCTCTTCGCCTCCCTGGAAGGTGGCCCTTGTGCTAGCTGGGTTCTTGCTCTGGGGAGGGTGGCGCCTGCTCCCTGGTCAGCTGACTCACCCAGGACTGGGATGGGCCAGGTAAACAAGGCAGGTGGCCGGGCCGGAGGAGGACTTCGGTCTTACTCCAGCAGTGGAGGTGGGTTGGGGCACACATAGCTGCCGCCGGGAGGGTGTGAACCGACTTCTTGGTCTTGAGGAAAGTGGGTTTGGATGGGACCCCCAGTCCTGCTGAACATGAGGGGAGTTGGACGGGTTTCCAGGGTCTTCAAAAACGGCCAAACCTTGTGACCCAGCATTTCTGCTTCTAGGAATTTGTTACAAGAAAATAAGTAGGCAGTGAGGTCCCAGGGCCCAGCACCTTGTGGCTTATAAGAGGGGAATCTAGAAATCCCAAATGCCCATCACTAGAGGCTGGTTCAGTAAGCCAGTATCTGTGGAAGTTCACAGAGCCGTTCAAGGTGCTTAAGGAAAGAGACCATGAGGAAGCGTTCCTGAGACGCTGGCAGGGCGCTGAAAAATCAATATTGCAGCCTGGGCTTCCGTTGGTTTTCCTTTTTTGAAAAGTGGATGTGCACTGAAAACAGTCTGGAAGGACGTCTAAAGTGTGGGACCTCTGTGCTGTGGTGGGACTAGGAGGGGCTTTTGGTTTGTACTTTTGTGTGGGTTCCAAGGCGGTGGGGTTTTGTTTTGTTTGTTTTGAAGTTAGTTTTTGCCTTGGATGCTTACGATTTTTGTAAGGGAGGAGGAGCAAATTAAGTTTAATTGTTTTAAACAGGAATTGAGATTGGTTGTCTCCAGAAAGGGGAACCAAGGGGGCTGCGTGGTGGTGAGAGGGGATTTTTTTATAGCACGCTTTTTGGTGCCTTTTAAATTTTGAAAAATTTGAATGTATTACTTATCCCAAAAAGAATCCTATAAAATTAAACAGAAAAGGAGGAGGAATTTAGTTTGGGTTGTGGTGGGTTTGGTTGGACAGAGGTGCTTGTCGTACTTGGTGCCTGGGGAGGCCCATGAGGAATGACGCAGGGCTGCCGCCCAGGGCGGGGCTGCTCACCAGGCCAGGCAGGCCCACGTCACAGTGCCCGTGACTAGCTGGGCAGAGTTGCACTAAGTGCCTTATGTGTCAGATCCTGACCAAGGGCCCAGCTGGTGCTCAGCCCCATGGAGGAGACACAGCCAGCCTCTGAGGAGTTTACAGCCGAGGGTCCCACACAGGAGCCCTCACAGAACAATAGCAAGACAGGCAGTTGCCGCTAATGGAGCGCTTCCGCCTGCCTGCATGGGAGGTGCTGCCTGTTCCCCCTGGGCACCTCAGAGGCATCGTCTCCATGGCTCGTATCATCCCTGGGAGGTAGATGTGACAGGCAAAGTCCATCTCTCACAGTACACAGCGGAAGTGGCTCCACGGTCATGTTTTCTCTTTTGTGAGACCGATCGGTGCCTCTTGAAGCTGAGGCCTGGACACACCCTGTGGCTGAGCCCATGAGCCTGAAGCATGAAGTAAACATGGGTGGACCCACCTTAGGCCGGGTCTTCGAGGCCAAAGAAGAGTAGGAAATAGAGACCCTAACTGAACCAAGGGACGCCCCCTGATACACACACAGACACCTCAGTTCACTCGGTCATGGTCTGAAAGGGCCTTTAAGAGAAGATGGAGAAGGAAACTAGCCCAGAAGGAGAAGAAACTATGTGCCTGTGGTCACATAGCACATCAGCATAGACCTGGGACTGGGACCCAGGTCCCCTAACCCCCACCTGCATGCAGGGGCTCCCTTTCCGTAGTGTTATAGCCACTTCCCATTTCTAACTTCTCCCCTCACTCCAGGCACCAAGAAATATCTCATTGGGATGCCCTTGCTCAGGGTCTTCACTGGCTCCCTAATGAAGGGTGGGAGGTGGGATGGGGAGGGTCAGGCCTGACACTGAGGCCTCCATGGTCCGCCCCCTGTTAGTACCCTTTAGCGTTGTCCTCCCAACACCTTACCCCAGCCAGGCCAGAATCCTCTCTACTTCTGCCCCCACCTCACAACCACCTCACCCGTCCATACCTTTGCCTGTGTTGCTGCTTTCTCCTCAAGTGCCCTCCCCCTGTCCCTGCTCCATCTAGCCAAGTCCATGGAGCTCCTCTTCCAGGACGCCTCCCTCGTCATCCCCATCCGTGTGGCCTGCCCCAGCTCTGAGCTCTGCATCAGACTGTCTATTCTGTGTACCTTAGGCTACCAGTTAGACCCTAAGTTCTTTGAGGGCAGGGCCTAGTGATCAGATCTACACTGGTTATTTTCAAAATGAAAATCGGAACCTGTGCTCTGACTAGGATATATTTCTCTTTGTTAGACATTTGTATGAGCAATCTTCAAAAGTCCCAAACATGAGTATCCAGTATGCAGCATACACCCAGAAACTCCCTAACAGCACCCTTGGCAGACCTGAGTGATCAGCCACTACACCCCTTCCTGCCATGGTGGCTCAGAATCCTCTCATGATAATGTCACAGACAGCTGCTACCACCTGCATTTGGCCTGTGAGGTGAAACCTCTGTCATCTGGAATGGGCACGCCATGAGGGCAGGGGCTTGTCAGTGGGGGTCTTATCCACAGGGCCTAGCTCTGTACCTAGCACACAATAGGCTCTCAATAAATATTTATTGAATGAATGAGTGAATAAATGCCCCTCCAAGAAAAGCCAATCATGGTTATAAACTGAACGGCCCACTCTTATTTGAAAGATGGGCTGGGCTAGGGTATCAGATCTGAGTACCACATCTGTGACGTTGCACAAGTTGCTAAACCTCTCTGAGCTACAGTTTCCACATCTACAGATGGGACTATTGGGACGTGCTTTACCAGCTTGTCCTGAGGATTAAATGAATGAATCATGCACAGTGCCTGGGACACTGCTGGCACTCAGTAAATGTAAGTTTCTAACTTCTTGGAGTCAGTCCAGCTACAAGTTACAGAAACAGAAGTCAGCTGTTCGAGTGAAAATAGAGATGCTCTTACAGATTCAGTGCTATCCCAAACAGAATCCCAAGAACATTCTTCACAGAAATTGAACAAAGAATCCTAAAATTCATATGGGGCAACAAAAGACCATGAATTGCTAAAGCAATCCTGAGCAAGAAAAACAAAGCCGGCGGAATCACAATCCCCGATTTCAAAACATGCTACAAAGCTACAGTAATCAAAACAGCATGGTACTGGTACAAAAACAGGTCCACAGATCAATGGAACAGAATTGAAAGCCCAGAGATAAAACCACACATCTATGGACAGCTAATCTTCGACAAAGGAGCAGAGGGCCTACAATGGAGAAAAGAAAGTCTCTTCAACAAATGGTGCTGGGAAAACTGGACAGCCACATGCAAAAGATTGAAAATTGACCATTCTTTTTCACTATTCGCCAAAATAAACTCAAAATGGATCAAAGGCCTAAAGATTAGGCCTGAAACAATAAGTCTTCTAGAAGAGAATATAGGCAGTACACTCTTTGACATCAGTTTCAAAAGAATCTTTTCGGACACTATAACTCCTCAGTTGAGGGAAACAATAAACAAATGGGACTTCATTAGACTAAAGAGCTTCTTCAAGGCAAGGGAAAACAGGATTGAAACAAAAAAACAGCTCACTAATTGGGAAAAAATATTTACAAGCCACTTATCCGACAAAGGGTTAATCTCCCTAATATACAAAGAACTCACACGGCTTAACAACAAAAAAACAAACAACCCGATCAAAAAATGGGCAGAGGACATGAACAGACATTTCTCAAAAGAAGATATAAATATGGCCAATAGACACATGAAAAGATGTTCATCATCGCTAATCATCAGGGAAATGCAAATCAAAACTACACTAAGATATCACCTTACACCCGTTAGATTGGCAAAAACATCCAAAACCAAGAGCGACAAATGTTGGAGAGGTTGTGGAGAAAAAGGAACCCTCATACACTGTTGGTGGGAATGCAAACTGGTACAGCCACTATGGAAAACAGTATGGAGATTTCTCAAAAAGTTAAAAATAGAAATACCCTATGACCCAGCCATCCCATTACTGGGTATCTATCCTAAGAACCTGAAATCAGAAATCCCAAGAGTCCCTTGCACCCCTATGTTCATCGCAGCATTATTTACAATAGCCAAGACGTGGAACCAACCTACATGCCCAGAAACTGATGATTGGATAAAGAAGATATGGTATATATACACAATGGAATACTACTCAGCCATAAAAAAAGACAAAATTGGCCCATTCACAGCAACGTGGATGGACCTCGAGGGTATTATGTTAAGCGAAATAAGCCAGTCAGAGAAAGACGAACTCTATATGACTCCACTCATAGGTGGAAGTTAACATATTGACAAGGAGATCTGATCGGTGGTTACCAGAGAAAAGGGGGGGTGGGGGGAGGGCACAAAGGGGGAAGTGGTGTACCCACAACATGACTAACAATAATGTACAACTGAAATCTCACAAGGTTGTAATCTATCATAACATTAATAAAAAAAAAAAAAATTGAGATGCTCTTACCGAAGGAAGAGAAATGGTTGCTGGGCAGGGAGAAGCACCAGCTGTGCACGCCTCCCCTCTGCATGGGATCTAGATGGCTACGTCACCATGGCGGCATCCGCGCCACTGAATGATGACACTAGGAAGAGCTCTGTTGAGCTCCTCCGTGCTGGGCGCGCTGCTGGGCTGGGGCATAACCCCATCTCCGCTGTTGTGCACAGCACAGTTCAGAGAGTGAAGACCTTGCCCAAGGCCACACAGCTGAGTGGTAAGGCCAGGCCTGTGCTGTGAACTGGATGCAGCTGCCTGGGCTCCAGGATTCTCCCACCCCCACGCAGCTGAACCATAGATTGTCCACGTGGCAGCCAGGGGCCCTAGTGAGTCAGGCACCCAGTGGGCTGGTGTCCCATGCTTCCTCACACTTCCCACGCAGCACCTCAGCCCTTTGTCTGGAGGCATGGACACCTGCTGGAGACGCTGACCTGTAACATCCTCAATACCCCAAAGTGATGTCCTTAAGGAGGCCCAGCTTATTGCATGGGCTGTGGGGTCCAGCCTGCCTGCACTCAGATCCCTCCTTCTAGCCCATGTGACCTTGGGCAAGCGACTTTACCTCTCTGGGCCTCAGTTTCCTCACCTGTGACATGGGGACAATGACTTCACTTTGTGTTTACTAGCATAATGCCTGGCTCATGAGAAGTGCTAACTAAATCTGAACTATTTTTCTTTTCCTTTTTTTTTGAGGAAGATTAGCCCTGAGCTAACTACTGCCAATCATCCTCTTTTAACTGAGGAAGCCTGGCCCTCAGCTAACATCTATGCCCATCTTCCTCTACTTTATATGTGGGATGTCTACCACAGCATGGCTTTTGCCAAGTGGTGCCATGTCTGCACCCGGGATTGGAACTGGCAAACCCCAGGCTGCTAAGAAGCGGAATGTGTGAACTTAACTGCTGCGCCACCGGGCTGGCCCCGAAATCTGAACTATTTTAATATCCACGTTACTGAATCATTGCATTATCCAAGTGAGAAAGATGTATCTATTACTGTTCTAAATGCGACTGAAGATCAGACATACAGAAAATGACCTGCATCCTTTCTGGAATGTAAGTCCAGGTTGAACTCTCCCGAAATGGTTAGTCTAGGAGCTTCTAATGAGAGAGAAGCTAGTGTCCTGAGAGACCCCACTCCTTCCCCTCGGATCCTCTATTTCTCCACGTGCGGTGGCCCCAGCTCCCTGCAGCAGAGACCTCTGGGCAGGGGACACTTGTTAAAAACACAGATCCCAGGGGCCCGCCAGCTTTGCTGCATCTGCCTCGGGGAGTGGGTCCGGGAATCTGCATTTGACTTACCTCTCCAGGTGCTTCTGATGCAAATTACAACGTGAGAACCACTGCCTTGCTCCTCCTTCCTGACTCAGTTTCTTAAATCCACTGCCTACAATGTGCCAGGCAAGGGGCTTTCCGTCCCTCACCTTTAAACCCCAAAACACACAAAGTGACATAGGAAACTGAGAGGTATGCTGTGGGCCCTAGATCACATATGTGGTAAATCGTCGAACTGGACTCAAACCCAGAGCCTGCCCGCTTTCCCCTTGTAAATGTGTACTCTCCCACATTGCAGCTTGTGCCACTCTCATTAGTCTGGGCCTGGGTCTGATTTTGTACTTCCCTGGCAGGAGCTGGTCATTCCAGCCAGGCTCCTTGGCCAGAGGCACAGGAGGAGCATCTGAACACACTGGGACAACTTGGGGTAGGGGGTGGTCAGCAGTTCAGAGACAGCCTTAAAAGGGAGTGTCAGCCTTCAGGCCTAGAGACGGGAGTCAACGGGGTTTGTGGTCACCGTCAGCAGAAACTGGCTGTGGTTACTTAAACAGGAAAGGAACTTATTAAAGGCCGCTGGAGTGCCAACAGTCTGGGAGGGAGAGCCAGAGCTCAGAGGTCTCATGGCCCAGATCACCCCTCAGCCTGCCCCGACCCCCCCCCCCCCCGCCACCCACCATGGGGTACCGACATGGCAGTCCATCCTGCTGACATCCAGGCTTGGTCAGACCCTGCAGTTCCTCTGTCCCTAATGACCCTAGACACTGCATGTAGGCACCACCAGAATAGGTCTGAGTGCCCCTGCCTCCTTGGGTCATAGATTCCCCCATGGGAAAGGGCTAGGAGTCTCTTTGGTGGAGCCCGAGTCATATGCCCAGGCTCTCACTGCAAAGCATGCTGGTAAGTTGGGGCTCCTCTACAGGACGCATCATTAGGTGAAGGATGCACCAGACAAGGGAAGAGGGTTCAAAAACAGGACAGCCAACGAGAATGCAGAAGTCCACTAAGACCGGGAATGGGTGGTGGAAGACCCACCAGTTCTTGGGGGCCTACTGCGAGCCAGGCACTGCACCAGGTGGCTCACATCCATTAGCGTCAATCCCTGTCTACAGGAATAGATTTACAGAGGAGAAAACTCAGGCCCAGGACCACAAGGCATGTGAGTGGTGAGTCACCCGGTTGAACCCAAGTCCGTAAGACACCTGAGCCAGCACTCATAATCGCCAGAAAATACATTATTGCTTTAGCCTCCTGTGACTGGGACCGGCCCACACGGCCAGGCTGCACACCACCTAGCTCAGAGCAGAACGACCCTCTGCACCCCTGGGAGGGAGGCAGGCAAGTGTTACTACCCCATTTTATAGACGGGGAGCCTGAGTCCTGGGGGTGGGGCTTGGGGAGACTTGTCTGACTCACGGAGCAATCAGTGCAGGTCTGGGGGCTCTTCCCACTGGGCTTCTCTCACTCTGCCCCAAATCTTGGGGAGTCCTGGCCACCCTTCTGAAGGCTGCTTGGAGAGCCAGGTGGGAAAACCTCTCCCTCTTCCTTCCTTTGCCTGGCAGAGAACTGGCGTCTGAGCCCAGGTGGGACTTGAGCAAGAGGAGGAAGGCGAAGAGAGCTCTAGAATGTGAGTTCAAAGCCCCACATCTGCAGTCGTCTGACACATTGCCCAAGAGTTGTCCTCTTCCAAGGCTAGAGAAAATGTCCCCAGTCCCTTGAAGCCCAACCAGAGGTGTCTTCAGGCCCATTCTGTGACTGACTTGATATAGTAGGGCTTCCCTAACGGTACAAAACCATGGGAGACTTGTGGCACATCTTCCTGGAGAGTCGATTTTTATAGGAGATTTTATGAAGCATTCATTGTATACTAAAATGTCTTTCCAGTCTTAGTCTCACACCCACGGTGTGCTACCTGCGCCACTCCAGATGGCTGCTGGTACTGCACGCATGACAACGACATTCCAGGTAGCAGGAAGGAGGAAGCAGAACAAAAAGTATACCTCCAGCTGAGTCGGCTTCCTATAGGAAGTCCACCAGGAAGTCCAGGTAGACGTCAACTTAATCAGGTGGCAAGGATTTAGTCACGTGGCCACACAGCTACATGGGAGGCTGGAAAATGGAGTCTGCTGGCGGGGCACATTGCCCAGAATTTGGGGGTTCTGTTAGAAAAAGGGGATATTCTCCCCTTTTTCTACGAGGATGTTAGGTAGGCAAAGAGCAGTCTCAGCCACTCGTGCAAGATGTGCTGAGATCCAACAAAGGGCCGTCTCGGCATCACGCCAGTGCATGCTGGGCTCCAGACACCACAGGTAGCCAGTGTGGGCATTTGGTGTCTACATCCAGAGCCAGACCTCCATCAGGCCCGTGCACCCCAGGGGGCGATAGTCCTCTCCTTAAATCACCCCAGGGCCTGCTACCAGGCAAGTAGAGACCAGCCCTGTAGCCCAGAGCCCACCAACATTATTCAGACTTGCCAGTACTAAACTGGTCGCCCTGCCTTGCCTTGCCTGTCCCACGGAACCCCCAAAAAAGGCCATGGGCCAAGCATTCCCTCCCCCGCACCTGTCTTCTGCTGCCTGACCACTTGTGGTTTTCCACGCATCCCTGCATGGCGTGCATGCTTCCTGTCTGTGGGACCTGTGAGAAAGAAACTTTGTTTTCCTGAGCCTCTCCTGTGTCCCCTCTCTGGCCACGCTTGACCATCTCAGAACACAAAAGAAGTCTCCAGAGACAACGTCCTCCACTCCGTTTTCAGCTCCATCTTGGTTTTGCTTCCTGGAGATCTGGAGACCCTGATAGGCTGGGTCATGCTGCAGTAACACAACCCCAATCTTAGTGGCTCCTAACATGGAGTTACCGTGCTCACTGCATGTCCATCGAGGGTTAACAGGGCTCCCCACAGCTCACTCCGGGGCCCAGGGCAATGGAGCAGTCACCCTCGAAGAGGCTTCAGCAGCCATGGCAGAGGGAAAGAGGGTCTCCACCTGGCAATTAAATGCTCCAATCTGAGATGACAAATGCCACTTCTACTTGCACCTCACTGGCCAGGGCTAGTCACATGACCCCACCCAATCACGGGGGCAGGAACGTGCCATCCCACCACATGCCTGGAGGGCAGAGTACAGGAAATAACATGGAGAACGACAGTAAGGACGACCTCAGCAGCTGTGATCTCCCCTGTGGGGCTGCACTGAGACCAGCTGGGACCTCCCTGGGGCGAGAGGGGGCTGAAGAGAAGACAGACAGACATCTGATATTCCAGAGCCTGGGGCGGTGACGCCAGACAGTGCTACCTTCCAGTCCAGCCGGGAGCCTCAGCTTCCACTTCTGTCAAACCCAGACAGCACTTCCTGACCCACAGAATTTCAGTGAGCATTAACTGAACTGTAGCAGTAACGTGGGGAAACGTGCCTCCGTACTCCCAGCACTCTTCCATGGAAGGAGATACTTTTTGGTTGAAGGCTCTGCCTCACTGAGCCCTTTGGTGCGTTTGGGTGGGCAAATTTGAGAGCAGGAGCTTGGGGGAGGCAGGTTGGAGGGGGCTTATTTTAAGACGGTGTGCTTACAAAAGCACAGTATATTCCTAAGATGTCTTTGGGGGTGACTTTATTTGGGATGGTTTGGGGGGAGCTGATGGAGATTATGGGGGCATCCAAGACCCCCACGGCCATCCCCATCGAAACTGGGAACAGATCAATTGTTCTGTACAACAGAGAAGACTTCGGGGTTCCTGCAGCAGTCCACAGGTGGAGCGAAAGGAGAGGGGAGCAAGAGAAGGAAGGCAGCCTGATGGACAGAGTGGGTGGGTGCGCTGACCTCCAGGGGAAGTCCCCTGGGAGCAGGAGCACACACGGTGGTACTCTGAGGACAGCTTAGGCTTTGAGTCTGCTGTCTTGCTGGGCTGTAGGCCCCCGATCCTTCCCACTCCTCAAATCTTGAGTAAACTCCCTCCGCTGACAGGAGGTTCTCCCCTGCAGGATGCGCATTTCACATGCTGCCCCACGTCATGTGTGTGTGTCAAAGCCAACATGAGGACACAGAGGCCCTCTCTGCTTCCCTGGGACGGGTGTGGGGGTGGGGTGAAAGCAAGTCACATGCCCAGTCCTGGTCCTGGCGTGAGAGACGTGCTGCCAAGGCTTGGATTTTACTGTTCAGAAGCCCCAAAAAGCCAGCCCCAGGCTGGTGGGACAGTGCCTCTTCTGAGCAGAGAAATGGGGGAGAGGGCAGCAGAACGACGAGAAAGACACCCTGAGATCAGGAGTTCTCGTTAATGTATGTGGGCATACCATTTTGCAGCTAAGACAGCCCTGGAGGGGTCAAACAACCTTCCCATAGTAACCCTCCCAGCCAGAGGTACAGCCAGGGTGAGGAGTCACTCCTGCCTTCCTATGCCATTAGGAGCAGGAAACAGGGGCACAGAGAGGAGGAAGGCTTTGCCCAAAGTCACACAGCAGTTCAGTAGCAGAGCCAGGGTGCAAGGACTCCAGAGCCTGGTCTCTTGTGGCTGCCAGCCTGGGAAAGCTGCCCAGCTCTTTCACCCACTATTGCCTTGTGCTGGAGGGGAGGCTGCATGATCTGGTAAGTCCACTCAGGCCCAGACACGGGCTGAACCGGTCCCCCTTGCACCCTGGCTGGAAGCAGCATTGAGAAAACGGACCCGATGGAGACAGTACCTCTGGGGACAGACGTGCTCCTGGGGAGAAGCCAGGCACGGTGCCGGGCCTCGTGTGCGCCTGCTCTGCTTAACCCGCAGGCGGCCCTGTGAGCTAGGCATCTCCGCGGTCTTCTATCTTTCCAGAGGGGAAACTGAGGAGAGTAGGACCGAGGCTCAGGACTCACAGTCCAGTGCTCGCTACCCCTTGGCGGGCGCTGGAGGCGGAAGGACCTGGCGAGCGCCCAGAGCTGGGGTGTAAGGGAGGGCGCCCGGGCCGACGCCTTCCGGGCCGGGCTGGAGCCGCTCCCGCCGATTCCCGGAGCGGAGCCGAGCAGGAAGGCGGGAACAATGGGCAGCCGGCAGCGCCGGAGCGCGGGTTCCGGAGCGGGGGTGGGGCCGGCTCGGGCCTGGCCACCCCCAGCGGCGTGGGAACGAGGTCCCTGCGCGGGAGACTCAAGGTTAACGACCAACATCGTGTGAGCGCCTGCTGTTGCCAGGACCTGTGTTGCACGCTTTAGATGGATTATCTCGTGGAATCTTCCAGTACCCCTATTATTAGCCTATTAACCTATTATATATTAACTATTAACCTATTCATTCTACGGATGAAGAAATTGAGGCACGGTTTAAGTAAAATGCCCAAAGTAAGAGTTGAAAGGGGGATTTGAATCCAGGCAGTCTGGGTCCAGACCCTCTGCTCTTAACCACCGTAAGTTTTATACACACGTATTCATGCTACACATACCGTCTCATAATTTTCCTTATTCACTTGTATCATCGACAGCCTTTGGTGTCATAAATCTAGTCCTCAGTTATCATCCTTGTTTAAAGTCCTAACGTGCTGGGAAGATGTTGTCCGGGCGCTCTGCCCCTCCCCTGACGTCTTTGCCACCGGCTGTGGCCTGGATTTCCACCACTCGTGCCCGGCCTTGAGTGAAGGTGTGGTTCCCCAATCTAAGTTGGTGATAGCAATGGTGGCACCAAGGGGCGGGCTGGAGAGTGCTTAAGCCCCTTCCCAATTTCCATCAGAAGCCCCTCTGCCACCCAAATAGAGGCACCCTCCAGATAAAATGGCAGGTTTATCATGCACGCGAACATTTAAGACGGCCCGTCCCACGTCCACCAGATGCTCCCCCCGCGCCCCTCCCACAGGCTTTCCCGAGACAGCCCGGCTGCCGGTTTAAGGCTTGAGCCTTCCGGCTTTGAACACAAGCAGAGGAAACAAGGCAGGTTTCTTAGGATCCAGCCAGGGCGGGGATCTAGAGCCCAGGCCGCGGAAGGCACTGCAGGACCCAGCCTGGCTGGGCGGTGGTGGCTCCAGAATCGCCAGAAGGCTAGCGGCAGCTGGAGCTGGTGGAGGCGCTGGCCTGGGGCTGGGCCAACTGCGTCTTAGGTCAGATCAAAGCCTCAGATTGGCTCAGCAATGACTGGGAAGGCCTGTGGGAATCTAGGGCACCGCTTGTCTTTCTTCCTTCCATCTGAGACAGACGGAGTCCCTAGTACAGTGGGGGCAGGGACGGGGGAGACGTTGAAGGCGTCCCACTCCTGCAGCTGAGAGAGCCCTTTCTCCAGTAGAGGCTGGTGGGGCTTCTCCCACAGCGATGAACCAGCTAGAGGACCCCCTTCCCCTGCCCACTTTGGCCCTCACAAGGCCAGCTGGAGCACTGGATGGGGGACCAAGATACCTGAGATGTGTGTTCTGGTTTCATCCCCACCGGTGGGCTGCTGTATGGCCTTGGAACAGTCATTGTCCCTCTCTGAACCTGCAGCTTCCATTCCTACCACACCAGGGACCTCCAAGGGCTCTTCCCACTCTGACGGGTGGTCTGACAATGATGCTTTTCCTTTCTGGGGTCACCTGAGCTGCCAGGTAGATGATCTGGTAGAAGTTACCTCTCTGAACCTTCCTTTCACCACCAATTGTTATCTTCCAAGGATGGCTGTTATTTGAGGGTCACCCAGCATCCATTTCCCCTTCTTATGGTAGCAGGCCCCAAGTTTCCTCGGGGGAGTCTCCTTCCTCCAGCTCGGCCACGTGCAGTGGGAGGAGATGACTCCACCACTGACTGCAAGGTGAGGAGGGTGACCAGGTGGGCAAATGGCTGCACTCCACTCCCTGAGCCTCTCATGGAGCTGTCCGGGGGATGGTCATTTGACCCAATGCCAGCCAACAGCAGTCAGGTTTAGGACTTGTCCCAAACATGGAGAAGTCTGGAAGCATCAAACCTGGCTGGGCTGGAGGCTGGAGTTTTGGCAGCCATCTGCCTCCACTGGGAATGGAACCCTTGCGGAGAATGCAGGGCTGGGGGCCCAGAGACCAGGGCCCGCTGCTGTACCTTAATCTCTCCAGTCCAGCCAAGCCAACTGCCGGCTCTTAGGCTTTTCAGGTGCAAGAGCCAATACAATGCCTCTTTCATTTAAGTGAGTTCGAAGTGGGTCTTCTGTTGCTCACGACCAGAAGATTCTTGACTGTCTTGTTGGATTGACTTGATTCTATGACACCATCAATTGTAAGATGATTTTTTTAAAGAAAACTATTATATCTATTTAGTAACAGCTTTTTGGTGAAAAAAGAAGCATATCAGCTGTGCCCTTTAAAAAACTGACAAGAGGGGCTGGCCCCGTGGCTGAGTGGTTAAGTTCATGCGCTCCGCTGCAGGCGGCCCAGTGTTTCGTTGGTTCAAATCCTGGGCGTGGACATGGCACTGCTCATCAAACCACGCTGAGGCAACGTCCCACATGCCACAACTAGAAGGACCCACAACGAAGAATATACAACTATGTACCGGGGGGCTTTGGAGAGAAAAAATAAAATCTTTAAAAATAAAAATATTTAAAAAATTTAAAAACTGACAAGAGGGGCCGGCCCCATAGCCGAGTGGTTAAGTTCGCCCGCTCGGCTTCGGCAGCCTGGGGTTTCGCCAGTTTGGATCCTGGGTGCAGACATGGCACCGCTCATCAGGCCATGCTGAGGCGGCGTCCCACATAGCAGAGCCAGAGACACTCACAACTAGAATCCACAACTATGTACTGGGGGGCTTTGGGAGGAAGAATGAAAAAAAAAAAGACTGGCAACAGTTGTTAGCTTAGGTGCCAATCTTTAAAAAAACAAAAAAGTGACAAGGGTATGTTTTTATTTATAAAATTGCACATCACAGTTTCCTTTGGTGATTTGATCAAAGTTCTTCACATTTCAAGTCTAAACTTTCTTTGGATGAACTTGGCAATTTTTACGACTAATTGTGTGGCCTAGCAGGTGATAGCCTTCTGTATACTTGATAACCTTTTCTTTCCATGTGACATTCTTTTAGAAGTCATTTTAAGTGATAATTAGGGATCCAGTCTGGTAAAATTCCATCAGGCTTCATAGCAGCCACCCCAACAACTGGACAGCAGACAGTGACCACACCTGACTCACCCTCTGCCTGCTGGCTGGCATGTTCCTTAGACGTCAGTTGTGGGGCACATCCTCATTCCAGAAACATGTGTGTGTGGGGCCAGTGTGTCAGAACTGGTTATGATCATAGTTACCATTTCCTGTGAGACAGGCATTGAGCTAAGCAGGACAGAAGTATGACCTTGGGCAAGAAACATAACTGCTCTGTTTCTCAATTGCCACATTGTCTATAAACAGGAATCATAGCTTCACAGAGTTAAGATTTAGTGAGAAAAGTCAATGTAAAACACTCAGAACGGTGTTGGCACATAAGGATTGCCCAATAAATATCAGCTATTATTGGGTTATTTTGTTTAATTCTCACAGCTACCCTTTGAGGTTAATGTGATGATGCTACTTTATGGTTTAGGACACTGAGGTCAGGGACAAGAAGTGGCATGTCCAAGGTCACTCATCTGGGGAGGAGGTGGTGGATTCGGGACTCAAAGCCAGGCCTGTCCAGTATCCAGGCTTTTGTTCTTAACCAGAATGCCGTCTGGACTTCCAGCCAGGGGCTGGGCTCCTGGCCCCAGAGGTGGAGGGCAGAGTCGGCCAAGGGGTCTTGGGGGTCCGGTTCTCAGACATAGGGCAGGGAGATGTTCTGCTCATTCACCAGCCAGGCTCACTGCCCAGACCACTGTCTTAGCGATTCGTGGAATCCTGGGCCTTTGAAAACTCCGGAGAGGGAACACCAAGGCCCAGGGAGGGAAGGGACTTGACCCGGGCCACATAGCCAGGGAGTGACAGGGCTCGGGCTGGAACCCCCGTTCACTAACTCTTCACGTGGTCTTCACGTTCCCCTGCCCGCCCCGTGGACGTCCCTCCCAGCCCCGCATCCTCCAAGAAGCCCCCCTCAACCCCCAGCCCGCAGTCCTGTGCCGTGCTCTGGTGGGGTCTCAACACTCGCTGGCATTTCAGATGTGGACTTGGGAGTCAGGCCGACCTTGGGGCCGAACCCTCCTGCTGCTTATCGCTTATCAACAGTGTAATCCTGGGTTCATTTTTCCCCCTCCCTGAGCCTCAGTTTCCTCAGCTGTAAAATGGGCTACAAAAGCCCATCTCACGCGGTCGATGCGAAGTTTCTGGCGAGTCAGGGCTGAGCACAGCCCGGCACAGAGTTGACCTCCAGGCAGCAGCCGTTTTCTCCCTCCTCCCTCCTCTGTGCAACGTAATTATTGTCATTAATAATCACGAAATAAAATGAGTAAGAACAATGGCCAGAAAAGAAATGCAGATAGTGAAAATTTTCTTTTATTGGACTTTGCATATATATAATTGTGGCAGTGAAAATAACGAACTAAACAAATGCAATATTAGAGTACAGAGAAGGAAAACAGTAAGGAGTTGGTACTTTTAAGTCACATTAATGTCTTTTTTTTTTAAAGATTGGCACCTGAGCTAGCAACTGTTGCCAATCTTCTTCTTCTTTTTTTTTTTCTGCTTTTTCTCCCCAAATCCCCCCAGTACATAGTTATATATTTTAGTTATGGGTCCTTCTAGTTGTGGCATGTGGGACCACTGCCTCAGCGTGGCCTGATGAGCAGTGCCATGTCCACGCCCAGGATCCGAACTAGCGAAACCCTGGGCCACCGAAGTGGAGCGAGCGAACTTAAGCACTCGGCCACGGGGCCAGCCCCAAATATCTTTTTTTGCAAAAAGGAAAAACACATTAAGAAACATTTGCAAAAGAGTGAATCCATGAGGTTCAGAGTGTGATTTGCACACGGAGTGAGAGCGTGAGGCCACTCAGGCTCTGTGTCTGCTTCTCACAGTCACTTCTGTCACTGCTGAGTTCATAGTTGCTGTTTCAATGCAGGGCTACGTGGAACAGTGGATGGAGCACCAGCTGTGTCTGCGGTTGAATTGAACCGTTCCAAATTGTTAACAAACTTGAAACAAATGCCTGTAGCTGAGTCTGGGTGTGTTGGGAGCCAAGTGTATAATGAAGTTGTCTAGATTAACTTCCACGTAGAACACAGTGTTTATTACAGGAAAAGTCGTTTTAAAATGTGCTAATGTCGTCTTATTAAAACTTAACAGTAACCACAGTGATTGTTTAGAACTTAGATGGACAAAAGATTTTGACCCGGAGGAGTAATTTAATCACCGACTTCAGTTAGGATTGCCAGTGCAGAGTGATAATAAAAAGCAGTCTGACTTTTAGTGGTTTTGTTATTGCTTTTAAACTCTACAGACAATGCCCCCCTCATTGCCTGTGCTGGGTGGACCTACCTCCTTCTGTCCACCCTCAGTACTCCACTGTGCTCATTGCATGGGAAGTGTGGTTTTTTGTTTGTTTGTTTTGAGGAAGATTAGCCCTGAACTAACCTCTGCCACCAGTCCTCCTCTTTTTGCTGAGGAAGACTGGCCCCAAGCTAACATCCGTGCCCATCTTCCTCTACTTTATATGTGGGACATATAAAGCCACAGCATGGCGTGCCAAGTGGTGCCATGTCCGCACCCGGGATCTGAATCGACGAACCCCAGGCCACCGAAGCAGAACGTGCGCATTTAACCACTGTGCCACGGGGCCCACCCCAAGGTAAATGTCGTTTTGATGATCATAACAAGATGTCACCATTGGGCATCCCCAGAAAGAGGTGAATGAGCGGGTGAGGAAGGGAGCCCAGAACAGGGAGCCACTGCTTCTGAGTCCTAGGACTAACTCAGTTATCACATGCTGTGTCTTTAGGGAAGGCACACCCTCTCTGTGCTTCAGATGCAATGGGGCCTCCTTTGCCTGCCTTACTCAGCCTGGACAATGGAGATGTCAGGCCTAGGGGCAGAAGCAAGTGACAAATGCATGCCTGCTCCAAGCCCTGGGCACCTCTCTAGGAGTCAAACCCATGCTGGTCCTGGCTGGGCCTGGCCTGCCTCACCTGCCGCCCCTCCTGCTCCAGCTGCCTGGCTGTCCGGAGACCTTTAAGGCTCTGCAGGCCATCATGTGAAGGGGCTGACCTCCGACGCTCTGGACGCCCCCAGCTCCCAAGGACTCTGCCATTGGAGTTGCCCCATGGCTGCCACTGTGCCACCTCCTTTCCCAGTCTGTACAGAAATGCCTTCCCAGCGTCCAGCTGTTGCAGAGGCTCCACAGCCCTAGGCTGGGTCCCCAAATGATGACATCTTTCAGTCCTGTCACTCAGCCCTCTCCTTTCCTGCGGGCTGTGCTGCAGCTGAGGCTGGTGAAAAGGCAGCCTCATTCCCTGCCGACAACCTCTGCTCCCTTCCCACTTTTAATCTGACAGCTGTCGGATCCACTGCAGGGCTGTGGGGACACCAGATTGCCTGGAAGAGAACACACACGCTCAGATGTACACCCTGTTTCACACTGATTTAGCCACGGGTGCAGATGAATTGGAGGCGAGGCGGGCACAGGGCAAGAGCAGATGCCGCAGCTCCTGGCCTGCTTCTCCCTTTCTATGGGACCTCGCGGTTGTTGCCACCTTCTCTGAGCAGGCAGGATCCTTCCGGAGCAGAGAAAAAGGCTGAGTTTCTGCTATGACGCAAAGTCTTTTATTCATTTATTTATTTATTTTAAATTGAGATATAATTGACGTTATATTATTTCTGGTGTACAACATGATTCTATATTTGTATATATTGAGAAACGATCACCACGATAAGTCTAGTTAACATCCATCGCCATACGTAGTTACAAAAATTTTTTTTATTGTGATGAGAACTTTTAGGATCTATTGTCACAGCAACTTTCAAATATGCAGCACAGTGTCATCAGCTGGAGTCACCGTGCTGCACATTCCATCCCCAGGACTTACTTTATAGTTGGAAGTTTGTATTCTTTAACCTTCATCACCTGTTTTGCTCCCTCTTCCCCCGCCTCTGGAGACCACCAGTCTGTTCTCTGTATCCATGAACTCAGTTTTTGTGTGTGTTTTTTGGGTTTTCTTTGACTCCACATGCAAGTGAGATCACACGGTATTTATCTTTCTGTGTCTGACGTATTTCACGTAGCATAATGCCCTCAAGGCCATCTATGTTCTTGCAAATGGCAAGATTTCACTCTTTTTTATGACTGAATAATATTCCATTGTATATATACGCCACGTTTTCTTTATCCATTCATCCATCGATGGACACTTAGGTTGATTCCCTATCTTGGCTATTGTAAATAATGCTGCAATGAACATGGGGGTGCATATATCTTTTCAAGTTAATGTTTTCATTTTCTTCACATAAATACCCAGAAGTGGAATTGCTGGATGATATGAGAGTTCTAGTTTTAGTTTTTTGAGGAACCACCATACTGTTTTCCATAGTGGCTGCACCAATTTACATTCCCACCAACAGTGCACAAGGGTTTCCTTTTCTCTATGTCCCTGCCAACACTTATTAGCTCTTGTCTTCTGCATGACAGCCATTCTAACAGGTGTGAGGTGACATCTCATTGTGGTTTCGATTTGCATTTCCCTGATGACTTGTGATGTTGTTTCAAGCCATGGCTTGCAAGCCCCACTTACCCAAAACAAAAAATAATTCCACTGTTAGTGTTGCCATTTTTACTTGGAAACTGGTGATTTCCAATTATTTTAATGTTTTATCTCAGTGTTTTACAAACTGTGATCTTTTCATGCACCTGTTGGCCTTCCGTATGTCTTCTTTAGAAAAATGTCTATTCAGATCCTCTGCCCATTTTTTAATAGGATTTTGTTTTTTTGCTATTTAGTTGTATGAGTTCTTTACATATTTTAGTTATTAACTCCTTATCAGATACATGATTGGCAAATATTTTCTCCCATTCGGTAGGTTGCCTTTTCATTTTGTTGATGATTTCCTTTGCTGTGCAGAAGCTTTTTAGTTTGATGTATCCTACTTATTTATTTTTGCTTTTGTTGCCTTTGCTTTTGAGTCAAATTAAAAAAATCATCTCCAAGACTGATGTCAAGGAGCTTACAACTTATGTTTTCTTCTAGGAGTTTTATGGTTTTAGGTCTTCTGTTGAAATCTTTAATCCATTTTGAGTTAATTTTTGTGCATGATGTAAGAGTTTGTGTATGGTCCAGTTTCATTCTTTTGCATGTGGCTGTCCAGTTTCCCCAACACCATTTATTAAATAAACTGTCCTTTCCCCACCGTATATCCTTGGCTCCTTTGTCTTCTTTTCTGATACATGTATTTAATGCTATAAATTTCCCTCTAAGCACTGCTTTTGCTACATCCCACAAATTTTGATAAGTTGTATTTTCATTTTTGTTTAGCTCGTAATATTTTTGAGGGGCTGGCCTGGTGGTACAGCAGTTAAGTTTTCACATTCCACTTTGGCGGCCTGGGGTTCGCAGGTTCGGATCCCGGGTGTGGACCTATGCACCACTTGTCAGGCCGTGCTGTGGCAGGCGTCCCACATGAGGAAGATGGGCATGGATGTTAGCTTAGGGCCAGTCTTCCTCAGCAAAAGGAGGAGGATTGGCAGCAGATGTTAGCTCAGGGCTAACCTTCCTAAAAAAAAAGAATTTTTTTTTAAATTACTCTTGAGACTCCTTTGTGTTGTTTAATCTCCAAGTATTTTGAGATTTTCCAGCTATGTTTCGGTTATTGATTTCTAATTTAATTCTATTATGGTTTAAGAGCAAACTTCGTGTGATTTCTATTCTTTCAAATTTGTTCAGGTGTTTTATGGCCCAGAATGTGGTCTATCTTGGTGAATGTTCCATGTGAGCTTGAGCAGAATGTGTATTCTGCTGTTGTTAAGTATTCTATAAATGTCAATTAGATCTAGTTGATCATGGTTCTATTCAGTTCAACTACATGCTTGCTGATTTTCTGCCTGCTGGATCTGTCCATTACTGATTGAGAGGTGTTAATGTCTCCATCTGTAAGAGTAGATTCATCTATTTCTCCTTACAGTCCTACTAGTTTTCTCCTCACGTACTTTGTCACTCTGTTGTTCAGTGCACACAAATTAAGGATTTTGTCTTTCCTTGTAGAGGGACCTCTGTCATTTTGTAGTGTCCCTTGTTATCACTGATAATTTTCCCTGAAATCAATATAGCTTCTCCAGCTTTCCTGTAAAGGTACATCCCTTTACTTTTTATCTATCTCTGTCTTTATGGTTAGGTGGGTTTCTTGTAGATAACATATCTACTCTGACAATTGATTTGAATTGGTCTTTTAAAGATTTTATTTTTTCCTTTTTCTCCCCAAAGCCCCCCGGTACATAGTTGTATATTCTTCCTTGTGGGTCCTTCTAGTTGTGGCATGTGGGACGCCGCCTCAGCGTGGTTTGATGAGCAGTGCCATGTCTGCGCCCAGGATTCGAACCAACAAAACACTGGGCCGCCTGCAGTGGAGCATGCGAACTTAACCACTCGCCATGGGGCCAGCCCCTGAATTGGTCTTTTAATTCGTATATTTAGGCCATTCACATTTGAAGTAAATATTGATAGTTGGATTAATATATACCATGTTTGTAACTTTTTTGTATTCATTCCACTTTTTCTTTGTTCTTTAACTTTTTTTTATCTCCCCCTCTTTTTCTGACTTCTCTGGTTTTAATTTTAGGATTCCATTTTCTCTTCTCTCAGTGTATCAATAACTTCTTTAAAAAAATTATTAGTGGTTTCTCTAGAGTGTGCAATCTATATTTACCACTAATCTAACTCTACTTTCAAACACCACCACACCACTTCCTGGGCGGTGCAGGTGCCTCCCAACAGTGTTCCCAGTTCCTCCCTCCCATCCCTCACAACACTGCTGCATTGGTGTCACTTAGTCATGTGCTAGAATCAACCAGTTCATTGTTGCTATTATTACTTTGAACAAAGAATTCATTGTTGCTCTAATGACCTTGAACAAAGTTCTCCATAAGATTGGGTAGATTTTACTTTACCTTCCTGTCTTCCTCCTCGGATGCTCTTCATCATGTAGATCTGAGTTTCCAACCTATTTCATTCTTCTTCTCTCGAAGAATTTAACATCTCTTGCAAGGCAGGTCTACTGGCCACAAATTCCTTCAGTTTCTGTTTGTGTGAGAGACACTTTCTTTCTCCTTTTTCGAATGGTAATTCTGCTGGATACAAAAGTCTAGGCTTCTTTCAACTCTACATATTTCACTCCACTCTCTTTCTGCTTGCATGGTTTCCGATGAGAAGTCTGATGGAATTTTCATCCTTGTTCCTCTCCAGAAAAGGTGGGGTTTTTCCTTTGGCTTCTTTCAAGATTTTCTTTGTCTTTGGTTTCCCGCAGTTTGAATATGATATGCTTAGGTGTAGATTTTTTGGTATTTATCCTGTTTGATATTTTCTGAATTTCCTAGACTTGTGGTCTGGTGTCTATCACTAATTTTGGAAAACTGTCAGCCATTATGACTTCAAATATTTCGTCTGCTTCTTTCTCTCTTTCTTCTCCTTCTGGTTTTCTCATTATGTGTATGTTACACCTTTTGTAAGTGTCTCCCAGTTCCTAGATATATTCTGTTCTAGTTTTTTCATTATTTTTTCACTTTGCATTTTATTTTTTTCCCCCAGCTTTATTGGGATATAATTGACATATAACACTGTGTAAGTTTAAGGTATACAATGTGATGATTTGATACACTTATATATTGCAAAATGATTACCACAACAGGGTTAGTTAACACCTCCATACTTTCACCGTTCCTTTTTTGTGGTGAGAACATTTAAGATTTGCTCTCTTAGCAACTTTCAAATACATAATACAGTATTGTTAACTATAGTCACCATGTTGTACATTAGATCCCCAAAATTTATTCATCTTATGACTGGAAGTTTGTACCCTTTGACCAAAACCTCCCCATTTCCTCCACCCCCAGCCCCTGGGAACCACCATTCTACTCTCTGTCTCTGTGAGTTGGCCTTTCGGCACACACTATTTTAGGATTGTTGTATCTTCTGGCTTTGAGGTTCACTCAGCTTCTTAAGTCTGTAGGTTTATGTCTTTTGCCAAATTTGGGATGTTTTCAGCTATTATTTCTTTGAGTATATTTTCTGCCCTGTACTCTTTCTCCTCCCTGGGCCTCTAATGACATAAGTGTATTTTGGTGGTGTCCCACAGGCCCCTGAAGTTCTGTTCATTTTTTCCGTCCATTGCTTCTCTGTAAAGGTTGTATTTTTTTTTTTTTTTTGAGGAAGATTAGCCCTGAGCTAACATCTACTGCCAGTCCTCCTCTTTTTTGCTGAGGAAGCCTGGCCCTGAGCTAACATCCATGCCCATCTTCCCCTACTTTGTATGTGAGATGCCTACCACAGCATGGCGTGCCAAGCGGTGCCATGTCTGCACCTGGGATCCGAACCAGCAAACCCAGGCCGCCGAGAAGCGGAACGTGCACACTTAACCACTGCGCCACTGGGCTGGCCCCAGGTTGTATGATTTTTATTGGTCTATCTTCAGTTTCACTGCTTCTTTCCTCTGTCCTCTCCATTCTGCCACTGTGCCCATCCAGTAAGTTTGTTATTTCTGTTATTGTATTTTTCAGTTCTAAAATTTCCATTTGGTTTTTCTTATATCTTCTGTTTCTTTGCTGAAACTTTATTTTTGTTTCAAGAGTGTTCACAGTTGCTTGTTGAAGCTTTTCTTTTCTTTTATTATGATAGCTGCTTTAAAATCCTTGTTGGATAATCCCAACATCTGTGTCATCTTGATGTTGACATCTGTTGATTGCCCTTTCTCATTTCAGTTGAGATTTTTTTCTGGCTTTTGATATGACAAGTAATATATGATTTATCCTGGCCTTTTTGGGTGTTATGTTATGAGACTCTGGTTCCTTTTTAAATCTTCTATTTTAGCGTGCATTCAAAGTGTTTTAAGTTCAGAATGCCCACCATGGCTCACTTTTGTGGTCTGTGAGTTTGAATGTCAATTTAGTTTCAAATTCAGTGCTATTTTGGTCTGCCCTGCTTGAGTGCTGTCCAGAGGCCAATCTGAAACTGTGCAGTATTCCACATCAGAGTCCAGTTCTCAGAGTTTTTGCTAGGTTGATTCTGGTGGGTTTCACACAAGGTCACTTGGGGGTGTGTCCTGGACTTTATACACAAATTTAGAGTCTCTTTCTGCCGCTCCCTCTTCTCTGTAACCCTCCCCACACTCCAGCTGAGGGTGAGTGGGGCTGCCTCTTTACGTTACCTTTGCTTAGAGCAGGGCAAGGATAGTGACAGGGTTCCACCCCTCAGTCTCCACAGCCCTCCACGGCAGGGGGTGGGTGGGGGGGGTATCCCCTCTGATTGCATTAGTGCCCAGTGGGGCTGATGGACAGAGCTCCACATCACGGTCATCACTGGTGAGGAGGGAGGGCTGCCCACACTCTAGTGCGTGGCAAGGGGCATCGACAGGCTCCTTGCCACAGTCTCTGCAGAGCCTGCTGGGAGACGGAGGGCTGTGGCTACTTTGCTGGTGTTCGCCTGGGCAAGAGCAAGTATTGTCAAAAGGTCTGTCCTCCACTGCTGTCTTCTTCGAGTCCTTTGCCCCAAGAAAGCAGGCTTTCCTTGGGACTTTGTGCTCGGTGGCGGTTTTGGGTTGTGGCTTCCTCTAGTGCCCAGGAAGTAGTAAAGCCCCTGGGGACCTCCTGCTGGGTTGTCCCTGGAGACCCAAGTTGCCCAGCCAGTCCACCTTCTTTTTGCACCCTCAGAGTATTCTGAGAGTTGTTTTATGTATTTTGTCAAATTTTCAGTTGTAATAAATGAAAAGAATAGGGTAGAATCCACTTACTCCATCTTGACTGGAAATGGAAGCCCCATATTTTTTAAAAAATCAACTTTTTGAGGTAGAATTTACACACAATAAAATGTGTCCCTTTAGAATGCACATTTCCATGAGTTTTGACAAATATATACACTCACGTAATCACAGTCACGTTAAAGAACATTTCCACCACCCCAAAACGTTCCAGGTGCCCCTTCCCAGCCAATTCCCCCCATCACAGGCCTCAGACAAGCCCTGATCTGGTTTCTGTCCCTGCGGACTGGACTTGTCTTTTCTAGAGTTTCAGATAAAGAAAACCACGCCGAGCGCGCTCCTCAGCAACAGCAGGCCTTCTTTCACTCGTGTGTCACCTGTGAGATCCCTCGTATCGCTGGGCCTGTCCGCAGCTCCTTCCTTCCATGGCTGAGCGGTACTCTGTTCCACTGTTGTCTGTGTTTTCATCTGGACTGCCACCATCTTCTACTCTTGCCTGACAGACACCAAGGGCCAATGGACCACAGTTGCTCCTGCCACCACCACTGCTGTGTTTCTGCTCTCGAAGTTCTTACTCTTTGATCCAGGGGAGGAAACGTTTAATGCATCACTTAGCACTTATTTCCAGGCAACGGTAGGGTAGGTAGGGTAAGATTTCAGAGTAACAGGATGGTTTCTTTTGGATTTATCTGAATTGGTCTGCTGTGTCATATACTTACTAATCACAAGCTCAGACCAAAATACATGAAAAACAGTCATTCTCTTGCCAGGGAGTTTTGAGGGTTTGTAACCTTGGCCCTCTATTGCCGTCTGTGTCCCATGTTAGGAACAGGAGTATGGACGCGTTCTTCACCACGCGCGAGAACAACCAGCAGACTGCAGTCCCGGCTGCCTATCGCGGCTCGTGTGAGCTGAGGACCTCACTGATCTTATCCACTGATCTGATCTTACCAGGTTCTCCAAGGGTTGTCCAACCCACGCGCTCAGATCCCTGGTGGAAGCAGTTTGCTATTCAGGGCATCACTTCATGATGGCAACTGTTGGACTAGCTGGGGGGTCATCTGATCTTGTAGAGTCTCTCTTGGCTGGTTATATTTACAAAGTGGACACATGATTTCTCTGACTGCTCTCTTCACAAAATTCTACATTCAGACTTACAAATGAAGTGCTAAGTGGCTTTCATACAGGGAAACAAAGCCAGCTTTGTCTTCTACCAATGCAAGGTTGGACAGTTTTTTCAAAAAAGATGACTGAATATTTCCCATTTAGCGAAATCCTAAGGTAAATAGATGGTTGCCAGGTTTCTAGTTATATTGGTTTCTGCACTGTCTGTTCAGACACAAGCCTCTTTTAAAATGTGCCTAGTTGGAATTTCTTCATATACTTCAACCAAAACAACATATTGCAACAGATGGAATGCAGAAGTAGTTGTGAGAATTCAGCTGTCTTCTATTTAGCCACGTATTAAAGAGATTTGCAAAAAAGTGAAATAATGCCACTCTTCTAATATGTTTTGTGGAAAAATATATTTGTGGAAAATATAGCTATCAAAGAAATAATATGAGAAGAGCTTCCAAACTGAAGGACATATGTTTCCAGATTAAAATGACCTTCCCAATGCCTAGGAGAGTAAATGAAAACAGGAGGAGGAGGAGATCAAAGAAAAAAAGAAGACCAAACAGGCCATATTATGAAACTTTACCATACTGCAGATAAGCAGAAGATCCCCAAGCTTTCAGAAAGGAGTAAGAGAGATCACATTTAAAGGAACAGAAATTAAGATGCCATCACCTGGGGGCCAGCCCCATGACTGAGTGGTTAAGTTCCCTCGCTCTGCTTTGGTGGCCCAGGGTTCCCCAGGTTCGGATCCTGGGTGTGGTCATAGCACCGCTCATCAAGCCATGCTGAGGTGGCATCCCACACAGCACAGCCAGAAGGACCTACAGCTAGAATATACAACTATGTACTAGGGGGGTTTTGGGGAGAAGAGGAAGAAGAAGAAAAAAGATTGGCAACAGATGTTAGCTCAGATGCCAATAAAAAAAAAACAAAAACAAAAAGATGGCATCAGCCTTCAACACTGGAAACTACAAGACAATGCAGCAATGCCTTCATTCTTAGGGAAAATAATTGCCAATCTAGAATAATAGTCCCAGCCAAGCTGTCACCCAGTTGTGAGGGTAGAAATGTCAGTCATCGTGTGGTGCAGTGTCACAGTGTCCCCAGTGAATCACACCTCCCTGTAGCCACACCTCTTTGTGATGTGCCTTTGCTGACCCTTCCAGTGAGAAGGGGAGTCTATTCCTTCATCCGCTGGAATCTGCGCTGGCCTTGCGATTTGTTTTGACCAGCAGAATGTGGCAGAAGTGACACTGTGCGTTCTGCAGCCGAGGCTTTAAAGAGGCCTTGAGGCCTCTCCTCTCATCCTCTCAGACCCGAGGCCACCGCTGTGAAGAAGCCTGGGCGTGGCTACTGGAGGGCGAGGCCACCTGAGAAGATGGCTAAAAATGACACATCAAGACGCAGCAACACGTGGAAAGTTCTTAGTGCCAGTTAATGTTATTTTCCATGAAATTTTTCTCTTTCTTTAGAAGTGTTTATATATTTAGGGTCTAAGAATTTTGTTATATTTTTGCAAAAAATACTTTGCAAATATTTTCCTCTCCATTCCAGCTCAGCTTTTAACTTTGCTTATGGTATTTTTACAGTAAAGTAGTTTTGTTTTTTCATTTTTTGGTGATCACATCTATTAATAATTTCCTTTATGTCTTTGAGGTGTTGTTTCTTGATTAAGAAGACTCTCTTGGGGCCAGCCTGGTGGCGCAGTGGTTAAGTTTGCATGTTCTGCTTCGGTGGCCCGGGGTTCCCCAGTTTGGATCCCGGGTGCAGACATGGCACTGCTTGGCAAGCCATGTTGTGGTAGGCGTCCCACATATAAAGTGGAGGAAGATGGGCATGGATGTTAGCTCAGGGCCAGTCTTCCTCAGCAAAAGAAGGAGGATTGGTGGCAGATGTTAGCTTGGGGCTAATCTTCCTCCAAAAAAAAGACTCTTGCCACTCAAAGATTTACTTTAATCTTATTTTCTTCCTTAAAAAAAAGTGTATGCAATTGGTGCAATATGGTGGTAACTGTCAGAAGAGAGAGCAAGAGTTTAAAATCGTCATCTCAACGGAGGGGCTGGAGGGGGGCGAGCCGGGCAGGGAAGTGCTGCTTTCCTCATCTTCCCCTCACAGTCCAGCCTGAAAGTTGCACTGACAAAGTTACGCTGCATCTGATCACTTCTCCCCTTGCTTCCACCAGTCTGGCCAAGGCCGCCAGCATCTCTGGCCGAAACGACCCCAACAGCCGGCTTCCTGGTGTCCTGCGTCCACCCTCGCCCGTTTCAGTTATCCATTGCTGTGAAATAAACCACTTCAAAACCAAGTATTAAATCTCACAGTTCTGTGGTTTTCCTGGGCTCGGTGAGGTGGTTCCCCTGTTCATGTGATGTTGCTGGGGCCAGGGACTCTGTGGGCTCAACTGGGCAGGATGTCCAGGCGGCTCACTCAGCCTGGCCAGCGGCTCACTCAGCCTGGCCGGCAGCTGTTGCAGGCAGTTGGCTGCATCCTCAGCTGGGGCTGAGAGCTGCGGGCCTCGGTTCTCCTCCGTGTGGCCTACGTGCTGGCCCGAGAGCCAGTGTTTCAGAGGAAGGAAGTGTCAGCTGGCAGGCCTCTTAAGGCCTGAGCTCGAAGTCCCAGAACATCCCTACCACTGCCTTCTAATGGTCAAAGCAGTCACGAGGCCAACCCAGCCTCAAGAGGAGTGGAGGAATCACTAGGGGCCATCTTTGGAGACTAGCTCCCATGATCCCCTTCAGTCAGTTCTCCAGTTTCCAGAGACATCTTTTTAACACACATAGACATCACTCTCCTGCTGAAGTCCACCAATGGCATCCTCTCATGCTCACTCTACCCGTGAGGCAACGCCCTGCCTTCCCTGGCCCCTGCCCAACTCTTTCCCTCGCATGGCTGCTCTCCCCACCCTGGCCTCACCATTTCCCAGCACCCCTCAGAGCCCTCGCACTTGCTGTTCCACTAGCCTGGAACAGTTTCCTCCGGCTGCTTCACTCTCCTCACTGCTGTCGCCCTGGATACCTGACATTATTTGTTCATGTTTTGGGTTTCCACTAGAATGTGAGGACCCAGCAGGCAGCGCCTTTCTCTGACCCCTCTGGGATTCACTCCCAGCACCGAGAGCAGCACTGATCACGGGGGTGGCATACCATAAATACACTCTGTGGTTAACTGAATTTATTTCCCTACATCTTGGGCATGTACTGCTTTGGGAAATATAGGAATTAATTCTAAAATAGGAAAAACTACGGTGGTAATGAACAGACAGATCCAATAATATTCTGGTCCTACGTACCCACTGGCAAATATTTCTACCTTCCTAATAAAGGCTGACAGCTGTTCTCCAGTGCGCCCTGTGGGGCAGCTGCCGCAGCAAGTCCAGCCTCTGAAGGGTCCGTAATCAATCTGCCCCACGCACGCATGGAACTCGGGGAACTCGGAGCGACTTGGAGGAACTCATCAGACGCCTCCGGGTAGAAGCCAGGGGAACACTGCCCGGGGCAGTTTTATTTTAATCCGTTTTTGGTGTCAGCTGTCCCTCACTGATTCATTGAATTTAACTAGAGGGCTGAACGAGAGTCCCTAAACTACAACTTCTCAACGGTTCCTGAAAAGCCAGTGAGTCCAAGGTTGTCAACCGAAGTGAACCCCCACTTACCCAGGAAGTAGGTGTGTGTTAAGGGCAGAATTCTTACAGACACATCCCACATGTGTCCAAAGACAGAAATCTAAGCCTAAGACAAAATTAACAAAGACTGTTTTTTCATACACTTGCAGCACGGGAACTCTCCTGCCATCACTTTTGTTTCAGTAGGAGTTCAGCGGTGTCAGGGAGTATGCTGTATTGAGTAAAAAGAAATACTGTGGGGGCTGGCCCCGTGGCCGAGTGGTTAAGTTCGCGCGCTCCGCTGCAGGCGGCCCAGTGTTTCGTCGCTTCGAATCCTGGGCGCGGACATGGCACTGCTCGTCAGACCACGCTGAGGCAGCGTCCCACATGCCACAACTAGAGGAACCCACAACGAAGAATACACAACTATGTACCGGGGGGCTTTGGGGAGAAAAAGGAAAAAATAAAATCTTTAAAAAAAAAAGAAAAAAAAAAAGAAATACTGTGGGGGCCGGCCCAGTAGCATAGTGGTTAGGTTCCTGTGCTCTGCTTTGGCGGCCCAGAGTTCTTGGGTTCAGATCCTGGGTGCGGACCTACACATTGCTCATCAAGCCATGCTGTGGTGGTGTCCCACATATAAAATAGAGGAAGACTGGTACAGATTTTAGCTCAGGGCCAATCTTCCTCACCAAATAAAAAAAAGAAATACTGTGTCTCATTGGAAAACATTCTATTAGGGTAGGATTTGTGGAGTGAGGGAGAGACTCACTGGCATCAAGTTCATTTGGCCATCCTCAGCTGCAAGGGGGCAAGCAAGCAGTTTGGGGACATTTCAAAAGAGGAAGCGGTGGAGGGTTTTCTGCGGCCAGCCATTTCCTGGAACAAGTAGGGGTCGATGGATGCTTTTTCGTAGTCAAACTGTCGTCATGGTTATTCAGTGTCTAAGCCATAGCAAAGGTCAGACGCAGGATTAGAAAGTTTTCCTGAATCCTAGGACTGTGAATATAACCATCACACTTCTCAAAAATAAAAGGAAAAGAAAAAAATTAAAACATGGTCAGTAGCAACATACACCAGTTCTGGCTGGGCCCAGCAGTGCCCCTGCTGCTTTGAGAACAGAACCCTGACTCTGTTTTGGGGCTCGGGGTCTCTGGGCTTCCGGGGAGCCTGAGCCTTCTCCAGCACTGGAGGGTGGGGGTGTGTGTGTCTCTCTCAGCTGGTCCAGATCAGTCAACTCTCCACAGCTTTAACTCTGGCCAACGAACACGAGGGAAAAATGGGTTGGTGGGAGGGCGTCTGAAAAACTTGTGTTTTTTTAGGAGATCATGGAAGTGACAGCCCATTTCCTGCCACGGGACATGAGTGGGGCTTGTTTTCGGTGTGTGGGAAAAAAGTCTACACAACTTGGCAATGTGAACTTAAAGTCACAAAAGTCTCTTTTACCCTACAGTCCCCCTTCTAGTATCTTATGTGTAGCATCGAGGTATTTAGGAAAGAAAAAAATTACTCGTTCAAAGATGTATTGGCTTTTTGTTTAAAAAAAAAACAAAGAATTGGAAATACCCCAAGTATCCAACAATAGGGTGTCAGGAAACATTGTGAAAGCCTGTGAAATAGGTCCCCCCACCCCCAATTCCGGGTGTTCCATCTGGCCCACCTTTCTGGGTTGTCTCCACCTTTCACTCTTTAAAATGATGTAAATGGAGGGAAACTGATAATGCAGACGATTCTTGTCCACAGAAATGCCAATTGCGTCCAGTGGAATGTAACGGATTACTGCTCTGTGGATATTGCCCAATTTTGCCAGTTTTCTACCTATTAAGCAAATTCATTTCTACGTTCCTACTGGACATATGTTTATTTGCCCTTTGGATTCTACTTTGAACCAATTAAAACATCCTACTGGTTCTCTCATTAATCAACGAGTTAAATAATAATATCCTTAACATGTTCATTTTGTATTTGAGTCATGATTTTACTTTCTAAAATAATTTATCCTTTAACAAGGTTAACCACTTATTGGAGATTGTTTAAAAATCCTGATTTGTTATTCTGTTCTCTGTTACACATTAAAACTAAAAGAAACAAAGGCCCTGTATTAGTTTCCTTTTGTCGCTGTATTGAATTATCAGACTTAGTAGCTTAAAATGACACAAATTTATCATCTTACAGTTCTGGAGGTCAGAAATCCACGATGGGTCTCGCCAGGCTAAAACCGAAGTGTTGGCAGGGCTGGTTCCTTCCGGAGGCCCTCGGGGAGCATTTGTTTCTGGCCTTTTCCAGCTTCTAGAGGCTGCCGGCATTCCTTGCCTTGTAGTCTCTTCCTCCATCTTCAAAGCCAGCAGCTGGCATCTTCAGATGTCTTTCCATCCTCACATCTCTGACTCATTGAAGGACCCTTGTGATCACACCGGCCCCGCCCACATAATCCAGGATCGCCTCCCCACCTCAGAGTCCTTAACTAATCACATCTGCACAATCCCTTTGCCCTGCAAGGGAACATGCTCAACAGCCTCTGGGAATCAGGATGCGGGCATCTTTGGGGGCCATGGTTCTGCCTGTCACAGACCCCCGTGCCCAATCCAGAGGATTTCGCCGAACTTTAAGTTCAATGAGAACTCACAGCTTCCCTGTGTGTCTGAGTGAAGATTCCACGCTGAGTGCGAGAGGACATAGTGTAGGATCCCATTAAATTCTGTAACAGGCTACATACACACTATCATACGGAAGATTAAACCACTGTTGCCTCGGGTTGGGGTGGGGACTGACTGGGAAAGCACATAAGGCAAGCTTCCGAGAGGACGGCCATATTCTGTGTCTTGATAGGGTTTTAGGGTACAAAAGTATAACAAGTACTGAATTCTAATGAAATGTATTTAGAGGGCATTGTAGTGATGTCTGCCATTTAGTCTGAAATGTGACATGGAAAAATGTGTGATAAGTAAGTATAGTAACGTGTTTATGGTAGAATCTAGATGGTGAGTATACTGTAAAAATCTTTCGTTTGTTGTTTGACAATTTTTATAAAATAACTTTGGGGAAAATAAGGTATGACTCTGAAATATTACCCAGTGACTTACATTTACAAAGGGATAGATTTGGAAAAGTCATTAAGCAAGTTCTTCAGCTTCTCTATCTGAAATCAAAGGCTCTCAGCCAGGGCCTCTGGGGAGGTGGCTAAGGGTGTGGGAGCGTTTCTGACCCCTCGTCAGCAGGGAGGCGGGGAGCAGCACCAGACTGTACAGGGCGGGGCCAGGGAACCTACTGCAGCCAGCCAGCCTGTCCGCTCGACCAAGGCTCTCCTCACCAAGTGTCAGAGGACGCCGATTTCAAACCAGCCTTCCCCTCATCCCTATTCCTCAGTTTGCTGGCGGCCTGTCTCCAACTGGGTGCGATCCATTTCCTGAGAGCTGCTTGCATCTCCCACTTCCTGGTCACCCCGAGAACCCGCAGGGTGCTCTAGCCAGAGCACGGATTTAATGATCATCTGATGATGGGCGAGGGGGTGCTCCCTGAGGACCTGCCCAACCTCCAGGCAGTGGCCTCCTCGGGCGAAGACGCAAATCTACTGCCCCCCACACCCGACTCTAGCCAGAAAGGCCAACAGGGAAGGGTGCTCCTGCAACTCTTCTCTGACACCACAGCCCACTGTCACACCCCACCCCCACCCCCTCGCGCCGAAGGGCAAGCGGAGGCACCTGAGAGTAACCACCATCACACCGAGCTGAGAAAAGCCAGCATAAAGCACTTTTATTGCAATAATAAAACTTGAAACTCATATGTAGTGCGGAGGGATGGGGTGAGGGTGGGCAGGCAGCACTAACTCCTCTCACCACATCACTACACAGGACCGCAAGGGGCGAGAGGGGAGGGAAAAGCCAGGAGACTCGGAGATCAGCAGGGGGAGCGGAGCGTCAAAAAACCGGAGATGCTGAAGCTGCGATGACCAGCATCATTTTCTTAAGACAACACTCAAGGATTTGTCATGATGGCTGGGCTTTCACTGGGTGTTAAGTGTCTACAAACAGCACCTTCAATTTAAACTTTCGATTAAAGTTCTTAAAATTTAGGAAGTGGAGCTTGGATAGCTATGAGATTACAAAAGTCCTGAATATCCATTAGAAAAACCACAGGATGAAAAGAAAAAAAGCCAGGCCACGAAGAAGGCTTCAGAGGTCCCTGCTGGCCCGGGGACAGATACCTGCAGCGTCCAACATCGCAGTGAAAACGATCTGCTTTCAAAAGGCAGAGGGCTTCGGGGAGGTGGTGTGGGCAGCGGAGGCAACGGCTCTCCCTCCCACTTCAGTCTCAGGTTAGGGCGTTTAATTCAACCAAAGCGCATCTCTCAACTGGGAGAATGATTCGGCCCCCACAGCGCCTCGAATCTGCTATGGCTTTGCAGCGCAGCAGCAAGAACGTTTAATATATAATAGATAAAAATTTCATCCAAAAAATAAAATAAAATAAAGATTCTTGCATCCCCCCTCAACACCAATTCCTATTCTAGAGTTAACCCATTATTTGTGCTGTTAATACTTGACTAATGCTTAACTGGGAGCCTAGATCCAGAAGACTGAAACTGAATCCTCCCTCCAAAATGGAACAAAGTAAGGAGAGTAACTTGAGGTTTACGGCATGTCATTTAGGTCAACACACACACAGGAGACGGGGAGAGCAAAGCCGGGTGACAGGACACATTCAGTCAGGGTGGATGCTTATACAGAGTGTGGTGGACATCAGGAGAAGCTCCGTACGGACTTGCGTGTGCACGTCTGGAGGCGCCAGATCCCTCTGCGGCACATCTGTTGGGGACAGAGAATCTGTGAGTTCCAGCAACTCAGTGCCCTGGGTGTGTGGTGGGGAGAAGGCCGCCTGCCACACCAAGTCCCTTCCCCACGGCTGCAGGTTTCACCTGGACCAAGCCTCTTCTGCTCCAGGGGGCAGAGCCAGCTGGGCTCAGGCTGGACATACAGGTGAGCAACCTCCTTCCTGCTTAAACTGGTCGTGTGTTTTTGTTCTTTGGTGAGGAAGATTGTCGCTGAGCTAACATCTATGCCAACCTTCCTCTATTTTGTAGGTGGGACACCACCACAGCACGGCTTGATGAGCCATGTGTAGGTCCACGCCCAGGATCTGAACCTGCGAACCTTGGGCCACCAAAGTGGAGTGTGTGAAGCTAACCACTACACCACTGGGCCGGCCCCGGTGTGTGTTTTTTTTAAACCTAAGGTTAAGTTTACCTTGCTGAGGACAGCAGGAGGAGCAGTCCACCAAAGCCGCTGACGATACAGTTCCCCTTTATCACTGGGTCTCCAACTTGGTTACATGCAGGAACTGCCTGGGAGCTTTAAAAAAGTCTTAATGCTTGGAGCCCACTCCCAGTGACTGTGGTTAACTGGTCTGGGCATCAGGAGTCTTAAAAGCTTCCCTGGTGACTTTAATGTGCACAGCCCTAAGCTGGCATTCCTCAAGATGAACAGAAGTAGAAAATGTCTGCACTCTCCATTCATTCATGCAAACCTCTAACTTTCCGGGTTTGGCCCTGGGCTTTCCCTCAAGACCCCTGCGAGCAGCTGGGAGGCGTTCTCTGGCAGTGTGGGGAGGCTTAGGCCAGGTGACTTGCAGCCCCTCCTCCCTCTCTCCCTTCCTGGCCCTGCCTCCATCCTACCAGATTTACAGAAAGCCTGCTCTGAAATCAAGACAACTTCAAGCCTCCCCTAAGGACATTTATGTTCAAAGGATTCGGCTCTCAAAGAACCAGAAAGAGGGTCTGGGCCAGGGGTAGACCTTTGGGCAGACAGAGGCTCGGAAAACTGTCAGCGTTTCCCTCCTGATAGAAACGACAAGTGGAGACGCCAGAGTCATCAAACCTGACCAGGCCTGGATGACCCTGGCGTGTAGGGCTCAAACCACTGAGAGAGAAAACAGCTAATAATAAAAAAAGCTCTTCTACTCAAAGAAGTCCACAACAGCACAAGGCCACACCCTAACAGACAGGCTGGCAGCCACTTATTGCAGCTTTCAAACAAAAACGTTCTCACCCAGCCCCTGGCTGTGGCCCTGTGCTTCCGGGGGCAGGAGGGGAGCAGATGTAGAGGCCTAGGGCCAAAGGGGAAGAAGACGACGCAGTTATGTGTTCCAGGATTGTCAGACCTACATGGAAAGTTATGGGCCAGTCACATATTGAGTTTGGTTTCCTAGAAATGAGGGGAGAGGAAAGAAAAAAGCCCAGGAAGGGGAAGCAGGAAAGGGCTTCTGGTTGCAGTCTGCGACTGCCTGATGTGGCCTTGAGTATGGCCTTGCTCTCTGGGCCTGTTTCCTCACCTGCTGCATAGGAGGGTGACTCAGGTCCCTAAGACCCCGTCCTAGGACTGTCTGAGAGCATCCTTTATACTTCACAAGCATCCTCTGGCCTCGCCTGTCAACCCACTGGTAACAAGCTGTCTGAGGGCCGGCTTGGTGGCACAGTGGTTAAGTTTACACGTTCCACTTCTCGGCAGCCCGCGTTCGCCGGTTCGGATCCCAGGTACGGACATGGCACCACTTGGCAAAAGCCATGCTATGGCAGGCGTCCCACATATATAGTAGAGGAAGATGGGCACGGATGTTAGCTCGGGGCCAGTCTTCCTCAGCAAAAAGAGGAGGATTGGCAGTAGTTAGCTCAGGGCTAATCTTCCTCAAAAAAACAAAAAAAACAAGCTGAGCTGCTGTCAAGTGTCCTAGGCTTGCTCCCCGAGGCAGGTGGCCCAGGTGGTAAAGCCTCTCTCATACCATCTACCAGGCAGCGATCACAAACTCCATGAATGAGGCAGCTGCACAGACTAGGACAGGGCAGGCAAAGTCTCCAACAGGCTTACTTCTAAAGAACTAAATGGCGGCACCAGAAATTTGGCCTATATTTCCAGCTCCCAGTTCAGTTTTAGTTTACAAACCACTTATAAAAATACTTAATTTAAATAACCGTCAGCTGCACCATCCCCATGACTTCGTTTGAGAGCATATGCCATCCCTTCCTATAGGATGGTCAACTTTTACATTCAAGGTAGACACTAATAACTAAACTGAAAGGCTACCTGACAGGGGAAGACCACAGAGGAGAAAAACACCCCATGGCATTCCTGGTTCTCTGTGCCCGCCTCAAACACCGGGCATTACACGGAGGAGCAAAGGTGGTTACAGACCCTTGAGCTTTAAGGTTCCTTACCCAAGAACAGGGAGCACAGGGAGGAAGCCACTCCTGTCATTCCAGTTTTAGAAGCTCCACATCAAAGACAAGGGTGGCGTTTGGCGGGATGATGCCCGGGTGCCCAGTGGCACCGTAGGCGTAGTCTGGGGAGATCGTCAGTTTGGCTCTCTGACCCACACTCATCTGTGAAAAGAACGAGGAGGAAAGAATCAGCTGGACGCACTCCCCAATTGTCTTGGCAAGCAGCAGACCTGTTTACCAGGGTATCCCTTGGCCAGGATGGTATGACTAGGACATCCCAGTGACTGCATGGCTGCCTGCGTGCTGGGCACCCCCATGTCAGGTCGTGGAGGTTGGCAGTCAGGCTGAATGATCCCTGCGCCCGGCTCCAAGGGGCTCAATGGCAGATAAAAATCCTCTTGATTCCCGGAATGGTCAGCTTCTCAACCTTTCTGCCCAAGTCTTACTGATCTAACTCTGGGCAGCTAACACTCTGAAAGTGTCACCACTTAGTCCTTCAGTGGCCTGTCACTCAAAGGACAAGTTAAGTGGTATGTATGCTCTTAAAAAAGGAATAATTTCTTCAAGACTTTGCTTTAAAAGAAAACCCAAAGAAAGTAATATTTGGGGTAATCTCCTTTTCTGTACTTTCTATATTTATACTCATACTCAGAAATATAGAAAGACTTTTAAAAAGATAGTATGATTTTCTGGGATACCAAGTAGCATGTACAGTATGCTTCCATTTGTGTGAAAAAGAGGAAAATATTATAATTTGTACTCACCCATATAGACAGAAAACATCTTTGGAAGGACACAATACCAGTGTTTTTCAAAGGAGAGAACAGAGTACAGTGGCCAGGTCAGAGGGAAAATTTTCACTTTTTAAAATGTATTTGTACTTTTCTTATTTTCTAATCACTACACCAATAAATTTAAACACCTATTTTCTGAACAGTGAGCAGATTCCCTGCTCTATTTCCATCCTTTTACCCGTCTCTCTAAGTCTCCATGTGCACATTCCTGGCTCTCTGACTCAACCCAAGAGATGGTGTAAAGGGGACGCCACAGGTTGTAAGGAACTTTCTAACGCAACGCAGAAGTCTCGCTTCCCACAGCTGTCTTCAGAACCTGCGACATGCTGGACCAAGGTGGCAAGGACAGTTAAAGCTTATGCTTTAGCTAATAAAATTCAAAACGATCGTATCCTTTTATCCAGCTATTCCACTTCCAGAATCTTCTGTTGACAACCCAAATGCCCATTATAAGGCACATCTGCACCATGGGTGAGCCACTAGAAAGAATATAGTGACCTTAAATGTACTAACACAGAAAGACGCCCAAGATACACTGTTAGATGAGAAAAGCAAGCTGAAAATAGTACTTGTGACAGGACTGCATACCTGTAAACACAAACCAAACCAACAAAATTATCAAAAGAAAAGGAAAAGGGACACAAGATGAGCCCTCTCTTCTCGTGCTTCTAACTCACTTGCCGAAGAAATGTTCTGTGGAGTTTAAAGAAGACGCTGTGTGGGTGTCAGAGCGCTCAGACTCCTCACAAGTGGCAGAGCCGTGACTGACCCCAGAGCACGGGGCCCAGGGGAGACTGGGCATCGCCCCAACATCCTGTCATGCTCGCCAGGCCTGGGATGTAACACAGGCTGATAACGCTATCTCAGGGCAGCTACGGTTCTTGGAAACACAACACAATTATTGTTCCAGCGCCGGGACAGCCAGAAAAGATGAGCTGCGCTGTGCACAATGGCGGGTATGGGAGACGGGGGACGGGCCACAGACCCAAGAGCCGGCCAGACGTGGGAGGTGGGGACAGGATGGGACAGAAAGGAACGGTTGGCAAGGTTTCCAAAGGGAAGTAACCCACAAAGATCCTCTCCTTCTAGTCCTGCCAACCCTCTGCTCTGCAAGAACAGAAATCCAGACACCTGGGAGAGGGAGGGGTTAAAATTCTGAAAGTTAAACAGTTTATTTGGAGATAAATCAGTGACATTTTACAGAGGAAGCAGAGCAATGTGTGTTCAGGAAAAGAAAAAGATAAAAATCTTTCTCTCCACTTTGGTTAAATCCCCCATTTTCTTTGGTGAGAGAGGTAATTAACAGACTAATTACCCACCACACAGGGCCTAATTATAAAGCCCGCTGGGTTTCAGGCCACTGAACACCCCTTTACCTGGTTACTGCCAAAGAGAAAAACTCCTGGGCTGAACGGAAGGATTGGTTCCAAGTGAAATCTGGCAACCCTGGGTCCCTACTGTCTACAGGGAATTTCGGAGAATTGGCAGGACAAAAGCTGTTTACACAAATGGAGACGGGAGAGGTGACGAAACAGACTCAAGACAGACGAAATGACTTTCTACACGAGTACGACCTCTCAGAAGTGGTCTGACACAACATGGTCAATAATAAGACAAACACAGATTACAACTACACCGAGATACCATTTTTCACTCCTTATATTGTCCTGAAGTCAAAAGCTTAACAACACACTGTGCTGGTGGGACTCAGACGAGACAGGCAGCTTCATAACCTGCTGGTGGCAGTTCACAGGGTAACCCCTACGGAGGGCACCTTGGCAATATGTCAAAAGACAAAGCCACTGAATCCCTCACTCCACTTCTGAGGATGTGCTTATGGCGACATTTGCACAAATGTAAAATAAAGTCCAAAGAAGATTAGTGACTGCAGTATTGTGACAATACTGGAAATGACCCAAATGGCCATCAGTGGGTGCTGGTCAAATACATTAGAGTACACTCCTGTAAAAGGGTGTCCTCCTCTTTCATGTCCTGGTATATAAGGGGTCAAAATAGATTAAGTGAAAAAGCCATGTGCTGAAGAATGTGTGTGCCTAAAAGGAAAAAAAAAGCCATGTTTTGTATGCTTAAAGAAACTCTACAAGAAACATTAATAACAGGAGTTACTCGGGGGGCAGGGGGCACTGGAAAGATAGGGTGAGGTGGCAGAAAAACTTCTCACTTATACTTTTTTTGATTTTTGAACCATATGAATGTCCTACCCAGAAACATAACTTAAAAGGTAGACACTAGGAAACAACACAAAACAAACGAGAGCATACCTGGGCAACCCCTTCTTCCCAGCCTCGGATCACCTCCTGCTTGCCCAGCATAAACTTAAAGGGCTTGTTTCTGTCCCGGGAGGAATCAAATTTCTTTCCATCTTCAAGCATCCCTGTGAAAAAGGGCAGTTGTAACATGAGCAACAAGGAGTAATGACACGAGGCAAGTCAGAAGCCAGCAGCAGAAGGCCCATCCCAGACGCCAGCACTCAAGGGCCTGGCAGGGTGTCCGAGGCCCGAGGAGGAACTGCGGCGTCCAGGGAGGATTTCCTGTGTCCCCACTGGGCCTCTAAGGAGCTAGGGGAGTCCCTCCACTCCAGACTCGTGAACACTCTTCCCTCACTCCAAGCAGGAAGCTGATGACCAGAGGCAGGCAGTACCCTACCTTGGTCTGGAAAATGGCGAAGTGCACACACTCCTGGCACGAATTTCCAGCACCCTGTGGATTTCCTCCCAGACTAAGAATCACTGTGAGCTCTTTACACACAGACAATGGCCGAAAGTCACATACAGTGCAAGAAGCAATATTCCTTTCTCAACTCAGCCGTCATCTTTTACAGAAACGTGGGTAGTGTCAGAACTGAACTGCACTGTAGGTTACTTGTTGCGGGAGAATCAGTCATGGCGTTGCAAAGACACTGAAAACCTCTCACCAGCAGACAGCTAATGACTCCAGCGGACCTGCGGGCAGTGCTTTCACTCCGAGCCAGGGACTGGGCTAGAGCCTCTCCACACATGCACTTACTCAGTCCTTCCCACAGCACTGTCCCCATTTCACAGATGAGGACGTGAGGCAGAGAGAAGAGGAGTGCTGAAGCAGTAAAGCTAGGCCCTAAATCCCCAAACCATGTTCATTCTACTATTTCAGGTTCCCAGAAGCCAAACCACTATGGCACCCTCCGTGAAGCGGGACTTCCAGAGACGAGATGCCAGAGGGTGAGCGCCACGAGGAAAGAGGAATAGACGCCTGCAACTCCCCACCAAAACAACCACAGCACTGGCTTCTCAGGAAGCTAGTGTCAGCCAACTGTGAGAGCTGTCACTGACATCCTGAAAACTCACACCAGAATCCCAAAACGGGAGGGGCAGCCAGCTGTTGTCACATAATTAACACAAAGCTGATTTTATTGGAGGCTCAGGGTGAGCACCCACATGGTTCTAAGCATCACTCAGAAGACCCAGCAAAACACAGAATTTTGTTGTGTGTCTATGTTTTAGAGAAGGAGGGAAATCCCAACAAAATCACAACATAAAAAAGTGTCAACGCTTCTAAGTGGGATGGGGAAGCAGGGATCAATTGAGAGCTTTATCACAGCCACCAGACTATCTGTACTTTGACAAAATAGGAAACAGGGAGTGTGGGGGACAGAAACTGCTGTCCTAACAGAGCTGGAGGAGAGACAGACGTCCTGGGGCAGAGGGGGTGCTGATACTGCCTGGAGCTGGGAGCTGCGGACTGAGAGGGAGACAGGAGGATGGAGGCCCACCCCTGCCAAGTCAGTGCAGAGCCAGGACGGGGCAACCCCCCCAAGTAGCAACTTGGGGTGTACACGCAGCTCATCTTTTCACCAGAACACAATCACTACCTGATAAAAGAAATGCCAATGGTGGGACTTGAGTAGTTTTCTACAAATGAGTAACTGGGATAGAAGAGGTCTCCACTCTCCACAACACTCACTGGAGACGTTCCTTTCAGCCATTTCAAGCTCTACTTCATACACTGACCCCAACCCAACTGAACTCGGCGTTAAGGGCGAGAGCAGGCAACGAACCTAGAGCTAAGATTCCCAGAATCCCGTCTCTGGCCAGGCAGGGAGCCTTTCCAGCCGCCCGCCTGAGACGGCTTGTTTCAGAAATAAGGAAACCAGCTGGAAGGCTCAGTAACCCGGCCGAGGTCAGGGCCAGGGAGCAGTGGGCCAGGCTCTAGCAAGAGGCTTGAATTAGACCAACGGGGACCAAGCTGCAAAGAAGACTGAAGACCAGAAATAGCCCCTTCCCGGTCGGTGCCCTTCAGAGCAGACCTTGAGGAGAGCCCCAGGGATTCCTGAGCAACCACGGTGGACAAGTCACTAGGTGAGGAAGCCACCCGGGGAAGAGCCAAGGATGGGAGGGTGGTCCCTGGCCCCTGAGCCCTGACTGTCTGCAAAGACTGGCTGAACAAAACCCACAGGGGAAAACCTGCCCAGAGAGGCAGCTGGAACCCAGGCTGGGGCACATTCCAGACCCTTGGGAAATCCAGACCCAGCACTCCCACCTCCTTTTCCAGGTGAAAATCAACTTTCCAGGAAGCAGCAACAGCCTGGCCCAGATGAACTGGAGCCAACTAAGCCTTCGTCCTATGTCAGGGTTGATGTGGGTAGGGCATATGGGCCAGCATGGGCACTCGGACCCACTGTGAAGTCCACTGGAATCTTGCAGGAAGGACTTGTCTCACTGGTAAAGAAGAAACGCACTCGGGAAGAAAGCTCCTCTCTTCCATCCCAGCTGAAGACCCTCCTGTGAGGATGTGATGTCTGGAGCCATGGTGGCCACCTTGTAACCACGAGAAGGTCAGGAGCACCACAGAGCAGTTGTCCCATTGCTCTGAACCACCCTCCTCAAGACTTGTGTTCTGAGGTGACTAAAAGTCAGCTTTGCCTTAAGTCAGGTTTTCAGTTACTTGCAGCGGAGAGTAACCTGTTATGAGGTGAATCTTTACCTGACATTTACTTAACACACTAGAGCTTACACCGGGCGGGGATCAGTGCCTGTTCCCACGAGCCAGACTGGAGAAAGTCGTGGTTCACCAGGCACTGGGTAAGACACCTCAGAAGAGCTTGCCTTAGTGCAGACTCATGAGCCCTAACTAAACACTGCTCCAGATCCACCTAATAAGTCAGAAAAGCAAGACGCGGCGCGATCAAACTGCTTCCCAGTGCAAAGGTCAAGGAGATCTACAGGAATAAAAATATCCAGCACCCCAAAAGGTAAAATTCCCAACGTCTAGCAGCAAGAGATCACTAAGCATCACCACGCAGAGAGGCATGAAGACAGGACCCACAACAAGGAGACTAATCAACCAATTGGAACCAACCCAGAACTGACACAGATGTTAGAATTAGTAGAGAAGACAGTAAGATTCAAATTAAACTTCCAGAGATGAAAACCACAATGCCTGAGGTGAAATGTACATTGGGCTGGAACAACTGGATATCCACAAGCAAAAAGTAAAAACCTGAGTCTATGCTTCACATCCTAATCAAACATCATCTCAAAATGGATAGCAAACCTAAACACTAGATCTATAAACTTTCAGAAGAAAACAGAGGGAAAGCATCTTTGTGACGGTGGGTTAGGCAAGATTTCTTAGATATGAGGCCAAAAAGCACAATCCACAAAACGATAAATTGAACTTCATCAAAATTAAAAACTTCTGCACTTTAAAAGATACTTTAAAGAGAATGAAATGTCAAGCCACAGACTGGGAGAAAATCTTTGCAAAGAATGTATCTGATAACGGACTTGTGTCCAGAATGTATAAAGAGCTCTCAAAACTCAACAGTAAGAAAAGAACTGGATTAAAAGAGGGCAAAAGATTTGAATAGATCCTTCACTGAAAAAGAAATACAGATGACAAGCACATGAAAAGATGCTGAACATTACGTCCTTACAAAAATGCAACTTAAAACTACTAGGAGATACGACTACTACCTATCAGAATGAGTACAACTAAACCGTATTGGTGAGGATGTGGAGGAAGAGGAATTCTCATACACCGTTAGTAGAAACATAAAAAGGAACTACCCTAGAAAACAGCTTGGCAGTTTAAGTTAAACATACACCACCCATACGACCCAGCTGTTCTACTCCCGGACATTCATCCAAGAGAAATGACAGTCTATGCCCACACAAAAAGACTTCTATACAAACGTTCATAGCAGACTTACTTGTAATAGCAAAAAACTGGAACAACTCAAACATCTGCCAACTGGGAAATGGATAAACAAGTATACCCATACAATGGAAAACTATTCAGCAATAAAAAGGAATGAACTATTGGGACATGAAACATATTAATCTCGGGGCTGGCCCTGTGGCCGAGTGGTTAAGTTCGCGCGCTCCGCTGCAGGCGGCTCAGTGTTTCGTTGGTTCGAATCCTGGGCGCGGACATGGCACTGCTCATCAGGCCACGCTGAGGCAGCGTCCCACATGCCACAACTAGAAGGACCCACAACGAAGAATAAACAACTATGTACCGGGGGGTTTTGGGGAGAAAAAGGAAAAAAATAAAATCTTTAAAAACAAAAAACAAACAAAAACACATATTAATCTCAAAATAATTATGCCAAGTGAAAGCAGCCAGACAAAGGAGTACACACTGTATGATTTCATTTATATGAAATCTTAGAAAATGCAAACTCATCTATGTTGACAGAAAAAGTGTATCAGTGATTAGTCATGCTAGGAACGGGGAGGTTTCCAAGGGTACAAAGAAACACATCAAAACTAATGAAACTGTACACGCTAAATATGACAGTTTATTGGATGTCGATTATGCCTCTATAAAACTGCTTTTGAAAGAAAGGGAAAAAAAGAGAAAAAAGTGAGATTTACTAAAAGCCTACATGTTTCCCTCCTATACCCAACCTGGCAGCGGATGGCAAGGTGCTTCCTCTGCCGGGGGAAGGAGCAGGCAAAGCAGGCAGCAAGGCAAGACTCAGCAGTTGCTCCCATTTAACTCTGGGCATCTCCGTGCCAGGACCTGGAGCCCTTGACCAGTGAAGCCACTTGCCAAGTCAGTGCCATAATTTCCTAGAGAAAGCATGCTCTGCTGAGAGAAGGCAACTGAGGTTATGGTTCAGACATGACAGCTGACACTCTTTAAGCTCCGAAGGCCACTCGTAGCAAAAACCATCACCAGTACAACCTCCTTTCTGCACAACTGACCAATTTCATTTCTAACTACACACAAACCTATACCTCATGACCCAGAAACTGCCTGGGATAGCTCCGTACTCTTGATTTCAAGAACTACTTCTCGTTTCCTGTCTGAACACAGCTCGAGGTCGCAGACGGCGACCTGGAGGCTCCATGTCCCTGTGGCACTCAGCTCAACTCCACCAGGCACGCAGGAGTACTTTAGGATTTGCTTCACTTGCACGATTTTTAAGAACCAGCACGACAAACACGAGACTTCCACATTCAGACCTCTTCCCTATACAGGAGGAAGAATCTGAGGGGTCATCCCAGAACGGCAGTTTTTACTTTTGGCACCTTTAAATTACTAATCAGTGAGAAAAATGTGAAAATTTTGGGGTCTCCAGTTAAAAGCACAAAACCATGAAAGGTGCGAAAGCTATGGTTGCCTGAGAGACTGTGAAAGCGGCTTCTGGCTGCAAGGCAGCCGATGTCACCTCCGCCTGGGTCTCCTCCCAAACTGTTCAGCTGTTCTTTTGGGGGAAGAACTCAAATCCTTGGAGAGGGAGCAGGAGGGCTTAAAATTTTTAAAAAGGGAGTGGGGAAGTCTGGAGTTCCCTCCGCCACGCAGCCTGCTCCTGCTGCTGCTCATCTGCCTGAGAGCGCTCCTGCTGAGGGACCCAGCAGCTGCTGACACAGTGCCCCTGGGCCGTGTCACAGAAGCAGTGGTTAAGACCCACGTCAGGATTTGGAGATTCAAGAGGACCAGTGGTGATTATTTCACTGATAATCCAACAGAAACAGAGCCACTTCCAGTGTGCTCTGCTTCACGGGAAGACAGTGTCCACAGACGCTCTGCTAAGAAAGGGAAGACGAGTGGAGAAGGCACCTGCAGAGCTCAGGCTTCAGCACCTGCTGCAGTTAAAGCTCATGACTCAGTGTGGTTTTCAACTGCGGACGAATCTTTGCAGGTGGTTTTCACGGGCAGCATTTAACAGGGTCCAAAATATGGAAAGTTTTAAGATCAAAAAACGAAACGCCCAAACCTAAATCAAATGATAACAACACAACAAAACAGAACACCCTAAACCCTCAACTTCCAAAACAAAATAAAGTTCTTGCCCTTCACGGCTGGGAGAAGGAGAAAGGATTTCTACTTTCAACTCAATAGGGAGCTTCCAAAGTATAAAAAGAACGGTTTTATGGAGGAGGGGGAACCAATTCAAAGTCGCCAGTTTTTCTGCAGATTTGCATTGGAAGCCACTTGAACATTCCCAAATAAACATACTAACCTAGGTACAAACGGGTATAGTGACCTAGGCTTACCTACTTCCCTTCTTTCTTCTCATTATATACAGAAGCTCTCTCAACCACCTTTTACGTCACTGCCTAACCAGAGACTCTTACAACAAGCACAGCCTGCACAGCCCCAGCAGGGTGAAAGCATCTTCTTGCCCCAGCCTCCAGCTCATCCTCCCTTTCTTTCCCATGTGAGTTTTATGCTCACCAAAGATCAGTTAGCTGTGTTTATTCTCAAATCCATTTATGTGAGCTATACTTACTGAGTATAGATAATAAATAGCATGTAAAATAAATGAAATATGAGTGTGAATAAGTGGTCCTAGCTGACTGCTTGGAAAGACTCAATAAAGGCAAGTCACTAAAAAATACTGCTAGTGAATAACTGTGTATGGGTGAGACCAATGCATGTTTGGAGGAAGAAAAATCTTAAAAATCTAGAAAGGTTTGACATTTAGATGACCTCACAAGAGTCCTTGCTCTACTTTAAAAGAAGCCAAAATTAGTTTTTGCAAGAAATTTGATGGGAAACTCCACGAGAAGAGCCACCCTCAAAGAAACACATGGCCCTTTAGTAAATGATTTCTGTTTGGATTTGAAATAAAATGTTTAGAACTACAATGGGTACCACAGAAATACAAAAGATTATAAGACAATACTATGAAAAGCCATACATCAACAAATTGGATAATCTAGAAAAAATCGATAAACTCTTAGGATTATAAAACCTTCCAAAGCTGAGTCAAGACAAAATAGAGAATCTGAATAGACCGATCACTAGTAAGGAGACTGAAACAGTCATCAAAAACTTCCCAGGAAACCAAAGTCCAGGACCAGATGACCACAAAACATTCAAACATTTAACAACTATCCTTCTCAAACTCTTTCCAAAAAACTGAAGAAAAGAGGAAGGACACTTCCTAAGTCTTTCTACGAGGCCAACATTACCCTGATACCAAAGAGAGAGAAGGACGACACAAAAAAGGAAAATTACAGGCCAATATCACTGACGAACATAGATGCAAAAATCCTCAACTAGATATTAGCAAATCTAATACAACAATATATTGAAAAGATTGTACACCATGATCCAGTGGGATTTATTCCAGGGATGCAAAGATGGTTCAACATCTGCAAATCAATCAATGTTAATACACAACATTAACAAAAGGAAGAATAAAAATCAGATGATCGGGGCCAGCCCAGTGGTGTAGTGGTTAAGTTCACGTGCACCCACTTCAGAGGCCCAGGTTTCATGGGTTTGGATCCTGGGTGGAGACCACCCATCAAGCTATGCTATGGCGGTGTCCCACTTACAAAATGGAGGAGGACTGGCATAGATGTTAGCTCAGAGACAATCTTCCTCAACAAAAATAAAACAAACAAGTAAAAATCACATGATCATCTCAATAGATGCATAGAAAGCATTGGACAAGACACAGCATCCATTTATGATAAAAATTCTGAACAAAACAGGAATAGAAGGAAAGTACTCAATGCAATAAAGGCCATATATGACAAACCCTCAGCTAACATCATATTCAGTGGTGAAAAACTGAAAGCTACTCCTCTGAGAACAGGAACCAGACAAGGATGCCCACTTTTGCCACTCTTATTTAACATAGCATTGGAAGTCCTAGCCAGAACAATCAGCCAAGAAAAAGAAATAAAAGGGATCCAAATTGGAAAGGAAGAAGTGAAACTGTCACTATTTGCAGATGACATGATTTTATATATAAAAAGCCCTAAAGAACCCACCAAAAAACTATTGTAAATAATAAACAAGTACAGTCAAGTTTCACGGTACAAAATCAACATACAAAAATCAGTGGCATTTCTGTACACTAACAATGAAATAGCAGAAAAAGAAATCAAGAAAACAACCCCATTCACAATTGCAACAAAAAGAGTAAAATGCCTAAGAATAAAATTTAACTGAGAAGGTGAAAGATCTCTAGATTGAAAACTATAAAACATTGCAGAAAGAAATGAAAGACACAAAGAAATGGAAATACGCTCCATGCTCATGGACTGAAAGAACTGACCTAGTTAAAATGTCCATATTACCTAAAGCAATCTACAGATTCAATGCAAGCCCTATCAAAGTCCCAACAACATTTTTCACGGAAATAGAACACAGAATCCTAAAATTTATATTCAACAACAAAAGATTTTGAATAGCCAAAGGAATCCTGAGGAAAAAGAACAAACCTGGAGGTATCATGCCCCAATTTAAAATATACTACAAAGCTATAGCGATCAAAACAGCATGATACTGGCAGAAAAAGAGAGACACAGATCAATGGAAGACAAATGTGAGCCCAGAAATAAAGCCACATGTCTAAGGACAGCTAATTTTTGACAAAGGAGCCAAGAACATACACTGGAGAAAGGGAAATCTCTTCAATAAATGGTGTTGGGAAAACTGGACAACGACATGCAAAGGAATGAGAATAGACCTTTATCTTACACTATATACAAAAATAACTCAAAATGGATTAAAGATTTGAATCTAAGTCCTGAAACCATAACCAGATAGACAGATGGCCAACAGGCACATAAAAGACGTTAACATCACTAATTATTATGGAAAAGCAAATACAATGAGCTATCACCTCATAGCCATCAGAATGGCTATTATTAAATAGACAGGAAATAAGTGTTGGAGAGGATGTGGAGAAAAGGGAACCCTCAGACACTGCTGGTGGGAGTGCAAACCAGTGCAGCCACTGTGGAAAACAGTATGGAGATTCCTCAAAAAATTAAAAATAGAACTACCATGATCCAGCTATTCCACGTATGGGTATTTATCCAAAGAACATGAGAACACCAATTGGAAAAAAGATCTATGCACCCCTATGTTCACTGCAGCATTACTCACAACAGCCAAGACTTGGAAACAACCTAAGTGCCCATCAACAGATGAATGGATAAAGAAGATGTGGTATATACAATAATGGAATATTACGCAGCCATAAGAAAGATGAAATCTTGCCATCTGCAACAACATGGAGGGTATTATGCTAAGCAAATTAAGTCAGAGGGAAAAAGCCAAGTACCATATGATTTCACTCATGTGGAAGACAGAGAAACAACACACACACACATACAGAGAATAGACTGGTGGTTACCGGGGGGAAGGAAGCTGGGGGCAAGGAAGCTGGGGGGAAGGCAAAAGGGCAAAGGGGTGCAAGTGTACAGTGACAGATGGCAGCTAGACTTTTGGTGGTGAACACCATGTAGTCTATATAGAAGCCGAAATAAAACGATGCACAACCAAAATTTATACAGTGTTATAAGCCCACGTTACCTCAATAAAAAAAAATTAATTAAAAAAGAAGGTAGGGGCCAGCCCCGTGGTCGAGTGGTTAAGTTCACACGCTCCGCTGCGGCAGCCCAGGGTTTCACCAGTTCGGATCCTGGGCGCGGACATGGCACCGCTCATCAGGCCATGCTGAGGTGGTGTCCTACATGCCACAACTAGAAGGACCTACAACTAAAAATATGTAACTATGTAGTGGGGGGAACTTGGGGAGAAAAATCAGAAAGGAAAAAAAAGGTTAGAGAAGCCCTGTCACTTTTATGACTGACACATCAACTACCCAGTTGTCCCAATCATGATGGGTGAAAAGGGATTCTCCACTGAGCCAGGTGAACAGCATTAAGCTCAAAGCTTATGTGTCTGCCCCGTTTCTGGGCCTCTGTGGTTGCATTCCCAGGACAACCTTCCCGACTCAGCGATCTGAGAACCCCAGGTGCATGGCGGGATCAAAGGTCGAGCACCTGTGCAAAGAGGGCACCACCTTCTTCTCCTCAGCACACAGGTGAGAGCAGGACTACCTTCCATCTCTCGTCTAGAAATGCTTCTAACCTTTGCTAAGCCCCTGTAGTCTACGACCAACAGTGTTTACAAAGGCGGGCTCACGGTGGGAAAAACAGGCAGGTCCCCAGGACTCAGACCAGAATGCACGTCCTTGTGGGCACGCCTTTCTATTTTCTATTTCATCACATAAATACGAGGACTGCTACATTATGTCTCAAACGGGCGCGGGGAGATGCACACAAGGCAACACAGTGGCTATCTAGAAATGGTAGAAATGTGCATGATCGTTACCTTTCTCTTCTCTGTTTTCCAGAAAACAGAAGTGGGAAGCTACAGGTAGAGGGTACAGCGGTTAGAGGCATGAGTTCTGGAGCTGGGCCCCAGATTATTACAGTGATTCCCTCCCTGCTCTCTCCGCATCAGCCCTTGCTCTCCTACAATCCAAACTTGCCACGGCAGCCAGAGGGACGTTCTCTTAAAATACAAGTCAGACCCTATTACTCCTCTGCTCAAAACCCTCCCGTGGCTCCCCACCTCACTCAGAAGAGAAGCCAAAGCCCTTAAGTCCTGAAAAGTCAAGGCCCTGTAAGAGCTGCCACCCCACGCCGCCATCTCTCTGACTTCATCTCTGATTACTCTCACACTTCTCCACTCCGAGAACATTGCTTCCTTATGTTCTGTGTACACACCAAGGATACTTCCACCCCAGGGCCTTTGCCCTCACTGTTCCCTCTGCCTAAAATGCCCTTAGCCAGGCAGTCACATGGATTATTCCCTCACCTCCTTCAGGTCTTTATTCAAATATCGCTTTCACATTGAGGCCTTCACTGGTCTAAAATCTCAACCCTCTCCTGTCCCCTCCTTAGCACTTACTGACTAACGTACAATATATTTTTACTTATTAATCATTATTTGTTACCTGTCTTTCCCAGTGTAAGATCTCCAAGGGCAGGGACTGTGTCTTCTTCGCTCCTGTATTCTTGCTACCCAGAACAGTGCCTTGCACATAATACATGGTAAGTACTTGTAGAAAAATTAACGGCACCTTTCCCCTTCCAGACCTTTGCACACACTTGGCAAGCCCCTTCCTTGTGCCTGAGCCAGCCACACACATCAAAGACCGTGTGGCACTTGTAGCCCCAGGTGCAGGGTGCTCAAGGCACTTCCCCTGTAATGGACCACTCCCTGCAAGGCAAGCACCTCGCAGGCAAGGCAGGGCTTTCCCCAGCTCCTAACACATCTGTTCAGTGAGTGAGGGAAAGGTTTGGTGTGTTGATCTGTGTGTGCAGTAGGTGTGACCGGAAGGCGTGGTCACAATTTTACTAATCCACAGGGATTGAACAAAGTCCAAGATGTTGTGAATATGTTCTGTCTTACTCTAACCTAAAGGAAATAGAAATATTATACCCATCATAACAAGAATGTGGGCTTTCCCCACTCCAGCGAGTCTAATGCAGGTCCTAACTGCCTGCGCACTCCGTCACTGAGGACCTACTCCATGCCAGGTACCAAGGGGGAGAGACCACCACCAGTGAACACCACCAGTGGGGGCCTGGCCTCCTGGAACTTGCAGTCTGCCAGGTAAAGAGCAGATGTAAGACACACAGCCCAGACTCAAGAGGAAATGGGCGGGTGCCTTGTTGGAGAGTTGGAGGCGTGTGTGCATAGGCAAAAACCACTGTAGCCAAGGACCTGTGGAGACCCACTAACGGGTGTCATTTAAACTGTGATAGAGCCTGCTTTGTGGTGGCACCTAAGCATAGGGCAGAGCCCTTCATACAGGGAAAGGTTGGTGTGTCTGAGGAACCCAACGCAGGCCAGGGTGGTCTGAGCTCCGGGCAGGGGAAGAGTAAAATAAAGGCGGTGAGAGAGACAGCAGCATCCAGGAGCTGATTATTTCTCCCTCTCCCTCCTGTTCCTCCTCCTACTTTTTGCACTGCTGGAGCTAACCTGGCCAAAATTAAAGGGGGCTGGGGGAAGGAATGCAAGGACTCAGGTGAGTTCCCCAGTAGGTAACAAAACAGGCAAGAGAAAAAACAAATAAAAATAAGCAAACTCCACTGTGAGCGCCAAAGGGAGAGGGGGATAGTACACATCTAAGTTATCCATAATACCCTTGGCCTTTTCCACGGGAAACAGCAGCTGACAATACTATTTTTAGAGAAAATCCCAAGGCAGATAAATGACCCCCAGTTTACAGATATAATGAACCGATTAGCACTTGACAAAAATCAGTTTTCAATCACCAAAAATGTTCAAGTTAAAAAGCCTATGGGGGGGGCCAGCCCTGGTGGCCTAGTGGTTAAGTTTGGTGCTTTGGCGGCCTGGGTTCGGTTCCCAGGCGTGGACCTACAGTGCTCTGTTAGCAGACATGATGTGCTGGCAGCCTACAACTAAAAAACAGAGGAAGAGTGACACAGGTGTTAGCTCAGGGAAAATCTTCCTCAGGGAAAAAAAAAAAGCCTATAGGTAAATGAGTGAATTTTATTGTACATAAATTATATTTAACAAAGCTGTTAATGAAAAAAAAAGTCACTGAGATCCACTGAAAGGAACCAGAGCTCTTTGAAGACATGACTGAGACCAGGACCAGGGCAGTGAAATCAAGGAAGTGATTAAGGAACAGTGGCATGAGCTTGAAGGGGCTCTTACGGGCTGAATTTGGGACAATATGAGTAGCAAAAAGAATAATGAATGTCAAAGATTTTAAGGCTCTGAGTTCACAGTATACTAAAAAACGGGGAAAAAGTCACTTGCCACCACTGGGGATGACTATAAAACCAATTCCTCACTTTAAAAATTGGTGATTAAAGGGAAAGAATTAAGTTTTACCCTATTTTATAGAGGAATGGCAGCTAATAAATGTAGAAGGTATGAAAGAATTTTTAAATCGCCACTTTGCAAATGCCAGCGAGATCCTTTCTTCAGGCGATAACTATCACTAGCTGTAAATCCCGACAGGCAAAGGGCTGACGAGGAGCAGGCCTCTGAGCACGTCCAAGGGCTCCACAGACAGCCTGCCAGCTGCACGGGAAACGCACCTTCACGAGACCAAACTGAGCATCACAAACAGCGATGTTCCCCTCGGCGTGCCGAGTATGAAGCACACAGCATCACGTATGAAGTCTGCACGCTAAAAGGTTTCACCAGAAACTATTCAGACATTTAAAACTCAACTTCCAGTTTACAGGAAATCCAGGCAGTGGAAGGAGTTAAGATAACACCGGGAGAAAACAATGAGACAGACGTGGGGTATTCTGTAAGATAACCAGCCTGCTCTCTTTGAAAAACCAGGGTTGGTAAGAAAAAAATCAGCGTGAGACTGACAATATCCGACTGCAGTGAGTGAACCTCAACTGAATTCTGGTTTTAAAAAAACAGACTTAAAAAACACTTTGGGGGCCGGCCCCGCAGCTGAGTGGTTAAGGTCACGCACTTCACCTCGGTGGCCCAGGTTTCTTGGGTTCAGATCCTGGGTGCGGACACGGCACCGCTCATCAGGCCATGCTGAGGGCGCATCCCACATGCCACAACTAGAGGGACCCACAACTAAAAAATACAACTATATACTGGGGGAATTTGGGGAGAAAAAAGTAGGAAAAAAAAAAGATTGGCAACAGTTGTTAGCTCAGGTGCCAATCTTTAAAAAAAAGAAAAAACACTTTGAGGACAACTGAGGTAGTTTCAACATGAATTTGGTTTTAGATGCTACGGAATCATTTTAAATTTTTTTGGAGGCTAAGGAGAACATCCTCATTCTTTGAGCATGCGCAAGCATTCAGAGGTAAAGGGTCACGAGGTCTGCAAGTTAAATGGCTCAGCAAAAAAATAGGTGATAGCTCAATACACGTATTCTGTAAGTAGACAAAAATGGCATACACGACAAAATGTCAGCCATCATGGAATCTACGTGGTGGGCACACAGGTATTTATCATTCTACCGATCCTAAATTGCACGTAAGTTTGGGGCCGGAGTGCTGAGACCAGGACTCTGTCTTTCTCCCACTTTAGACATCACAGGGGGTGCTGGCAGGACCAAGGACCAGGGGGCATACGTCACTCAGTGCCTGGGACACACGGAGCCTTAATGACACAATAACGGCATCACTGTCACTGCCTCTCCCAAAACGCACTCACCCCCAGCTCTAACACTCCAGCAGGTCCTCACAGGAGGCGCTGTTACTGGCATTTTACAGATGGCATGTGGAAGCTGAGAAAAGTGGTACAATTTGCCCAAGCTCTCACAACATGTTAAACGGCAGAGGCAAGATCTGAACCCAGTCAAGGACCTACATCGTCTTTGGGGATCACTGTCCACCTGGCACCACCTGTGCCCACCTGCCCAGGCTGGCACTCTACACATCCAGGATATAACCTGGGCCCCATTGCTGCCCTCGCCCCCAACAGTTCAATGTCCACACAGCAGCCGGAAGGTGGGGGGGGGGGGGGGGGTCCTGTTAAAATCCAAGCCAGCTCATGACCTTTTAACGGCTTCTACCTCACTCAGAGAGAAAGTCTCATAATAACCTACAGGGCTCCACCACCACCTCATCTCGCACCACCTCCCCCCTCACACAACCCATTCCAGCCGCACAGGCGCTCCTGCTCCTCTGACACACCAAGCACGCCCCAGCCTCGGGGTCTGCACCACTCTTCCCTCTGCCTAGACAGGCACACTGCTCCAACTTCCTTTGGGTGATATTAAAATGTCATTTTGTCAGAGGCCCCTTCCAACCACCCTCACTTAGCGCAGCAAACTCCCTCCCCACGCCCTCCCGCTCTAACCCCCCACAGCGCTCCTCAGCACCCGGCGGCGTGTCACACCTTCGCGCTATTAGTCTTATCCACTACATCAGTCTTCGTTTAGTTCACTGACCATGTCCCTAGTGCGTGGCTTGCTGCTGCTCAGTGAACATCTGCTGCAGGCAGGCAAGGGTCCTGCTGCAGCCCTGCCCAGTTACAGCCTCTCCACCTGAAGATGGCACGGGGGCCCTCCGAGGAGTCTGCTGGTGGTGAGCCTTCCTCCAGACATCAGATCATCGGCCAAGAAACACCCAGCAGGGAAATGAGTGCAATAAAGCAGAGAAGGGAGGCTCCAGAGAAGCAGGGGGCGGAGAGGGGGTTGCAGGAAGGTGGCTACACCTGCCCTGGGAGCCTCAGCATCCCTCCAAGTGGGCCTTCGAAGGAGACGCGGCTGGGGGACCCTTGGTTTTTCTCAGAAGCCAGACTACTAACAACTTAAACCCGACCCAAGGACAAGATGTCAACTGGCTTTTAAGAGGATAAAAAAAGAATTCCTTCAATCCACTTGAGACTGCCCTGACAATGGCAGGCACGTGGCCTGCTGCTGTGAGTAAAAGCGACATAAGCCTAGCTGTGTGTCAGGACAAGCTCAACAATAAAGATGACCAAACTACCGGAGGCAAGGAGGGAGCTATGAGAAGCCACTTGATCCTCAAGGCACATACTTGGCAGGTTACCTTTCCACCTCCTCCCTCCCACTTCAACGCCTGTCATGCTACTAGGAGGTGCCTGGCTGGTGACAGCAAAGTTTTCATTTTCCCTTCTGGCATCACAAAAATGTGGCACAGCCTTTCTGAGGCCATGCTCATACTGTGCTCTGCTAGAGGCCACCGAAGGCACCAGAGGGAGCCTTGAGAGTGGCATCAAGGCTACTAGTGGCAGCTACTGGCAGCATTTAAAACGCCCACATGGTAAAAGTCTGTGCTATGCAAATCTCCAGTGGCTGAGGGGATTTTGGCTACCTTACTCCCACTGCCCCTAAATCAGCAGTAGTGGGCAGCTAGCCAGAGGGGACTGTATCAGGAGTGTTCTGACCCAAACCTGAGTCAATCAGAGTCTCTCTTCTAGGAACTGTAATCATTGGAGTCACAAAGCCAAGCAATCTGAGCTAGATAGTCAAAAGGAGACAGAGAAACTGGGCACGGGGGTGGGAGGAGGGGTCAGCACTGGGGACTTCCACCATCCACCACTTGGGAGAGGCAGAAAAGGAGAAATCTGTAACAAGAGACTACTGAGGCAGCCAGGTAGAGAGAAACAGAGATGAAAAGTAGGGGCATCATGAGAACTTCTCCCTTCTTGAGGCCCAGTGGGGCTCCTGCCATGGAAGACCCTTAAATCTTTATCATTATTCTCCCCCCTGCCACATCATGTTGCCTCAAGATGGATTCTGTTCCCAGGGGTGTAAAAGCCTTAACTGCTACAGATGAAATCTCAAAGCACCTACCTATTCCTCTCACGCCCCCACAGGTTTCAAACAGGTTCTTCCTGGGAGGCTGGTGGCAAAGGCCCGCAGGAACAAAGCCGCCCGCCCAAGAACAGCCTATTCTGTGAGCATGAGGCAAAGCTGGCTCCTCACTAAGGCGTCTTTGTAGGGCTTATCAAAAATGAAATAAAAAAGCAAGCTTTTGTCCTAAGGCACGCCAGGGTCCTGCTGCTGTTCTGGGCACGTGTGGGTGGGTGCCACCCTCAAAGAAAACACAGACTTGGAGAAGAGGCACCAGGAGCCCTGATGATGTTCTGGGTCCCACGACCATCTGTTCTCTTAGAAAGAGGCTCCAGACATGCTGTGTGGGGACATTTCACCAAGAAGCAAAGTGAAATGTGGTACTGCCTACATGCTGGTGTCCAGTCCTGCCATGAGCCCTAGGAAGTAGCTAAGCCAAGGACGAGGGGTACAGCCTTGGGAGTGAGACAGATGTAGTCAATTATCCTGGTGTGGACAAATTGCGGGGGAGAGGGAGCAGAAGTCACCTCATCACCTCTGAGGCCCAGTCTGTGTCTCAGTTGCTGTGGGAACTAACAAACTGCTCGCTCACCCCAGCGCTGTAAACAGGCAATGGTTACTCTTCTCACCTCATTGATCAAAAAACAACCAGAGTGACCAGCTTTCCTCCACGAGACCTCCTAGACTCAGGTGCTGACCATGGCCTACAAAGACAGCCATTTAAAACGCCAAAACCGCTTTCCAGTTTTGTTCACAGGCATGAGACTGTTCCCCACAAAGAAGGGTTTCAACACCTCCTCCTTTGGTGGCCTTTTAAAAGGTTCAGCCCTTAACCCTCTCCATCCCCTGCCCTCATTCCTTCCCATGGAGAAGGGCCAGAGAAATAACACAGCCAGAGAAATAAAAGGGAGAGGGGATGTTAGCTGCTGTTTTTTTCCTTCCCAATGAAAGTCATTTCCCTCAATAGAGAGCTCCCCCCACGATCCGGTAGAGAAGGGCAGAGCCAGTCCCTGAGCAGCAGGGTCAGAACTGCCTACAGCCTACTACCCAGGAGAGGAGGAGGAGGAGGAAAAGGGAGGGAAGGAGAAGAAACAGAGGAAGGAGGAGGAGGAACAGAGGAAAGGGTGGGAAGGAGGAGAAAGGGGAAGGGGGGGAGGGGAAGGGAAGGTTATTCACATCAACAACTGCGCTGCAGCAACCCCCCCCCACCCAGCCACGGAATCTCCGCCTGCTCAGCCGCCCCCCTCCTCCCCAATACAACCCAGGAGGACCTTGTAAGGGCATGGAGTAAAAGATGGTCCCAAGGCACATGACTCTGAGGTCTGCATTCTGGCTGAGGGTCTACAATCTCCTTTGGCTTACATTACTGTTTCTTACCCTAACTGGGCTTCAGCCTCCTTATCTTCAAAATGGGGAGGAGAAAAGCCTCTACTCCTAGAACCCGAGGAGGGGTGGGGGCTAAATTACATGTTCTGTCAGCCTGGGCCATCACTGCCACTGAGGCTTGGATTTCTAAGTGGCTCAAAAGTAAGAAGAGGAAAGCGACCGCGCAGATCTCGTTCCTCCGAGGCCAGGCTGAGCCAAAGCAAAGACTTAGTTAGCGGGACGTTTCCCCACCCGCAGCGGAGGGCAAATCCTCAGTCCCCCGGGGGGAAGAGGCAGCTCCGCAGACTGGGAGTTACCTCGCCCGTCTCATCGCCATCCAGACAGGGCCGGAAGCGGGGTAGGGTGTCAACCGGGACACAGAAGCGGTGCAAATCCTTTCTGATGGTCCCTGGCCAGGGCTCTGCCCATTCCTGAGCGTGTGACCTTGGGCAAGGGACTTCGCCTCCCCAAGCCTCAGTTTCCCCGTCTGCGCAGTGGGCATAAGGGCAGCATTCGAGGCACGAAACTGCTTTAGAAGCGCGAGATAACGCCCGGCCCGCAGTCGGCGCTCACAAGTGCCGGCTCAGACCTTCCCGGGCTCGGCAGGCCCGAGGCTGCCCCTCGGGGGCGCTGCCGCCGCCCAGGCCTCGGCCTCGGGCCACGCGGGCCCCGTCGTCGCCACGCCCCGGGCCTCTGCCCCCAGGCCTCGGGGCGGCCACAGGCGGGCCGGGCCCCCCCTCCGTGGGCCCGCGACTCACCCGTGTAGTGCACCACGCAGGTCTGGCCGCGCTTCGGGAAGGTGCGCCCTGGGGAGACAGACAGACAACCAGACGGGCGCGGTGAGCGGATGCGCGCGGCGGCGGGGGGCTCCCGGGGGCCGCCGGGGGCGCCTACTCACCGTCTCCGGGGGAGATGGTCTCCACCTGCACTCCCATGGCTGCGGCGGCGGGCGCGGGGCGGGCGGCGCGGCGGGCGGCGTGGACCACGAACCGACCTGGCTGCGACTCCGCGGCTCTGCCTCGTCCCTCCGCGCGACGCCTGCGCACGCGCGCGCCCCCGCACGCCCCGCCCTGCGTGCGCGCTCCATGCGGCGCGCGCGCCCCCGAAGCCCGGGCCGCGGGGCAGGGGCACCGGAAGCCGGGAAGCCCCGAGGCCTCCGGATGCAGCCTTTTGAGCGGCCGTCGGCTCCCCCCACCCTTCCTGTCGCTGGGCTTCCAGCCTGGCGGGCATCTCCTTAGCCGAGTTTCCGCAGCTGGGAAAGGGGAGTAAGCACGGGGGGTCCGCCAGTTTCTGACTCCGTGACTGAGCCGGTTCACATGGCTAAGTGCACAGTTACCCTGCAAAGGATGGGTGTGGGAGGTCAGCGCAAAAGTGCATTCATGTTAGGTAAATTCATGTCGATAAATAGTTGGAGATTCTGAGCTCCGCTTTTCTGCGCTGGAGGAGGAGCCAGAATTTACACTCACCTGCATGATCCTGTCCTCTCCGGTCGGGATTCATTCATTCATTCATAGCTTACATACGTACATTCTTATTGAGCACCTACTGTGTGCCATGCACTGTGCTAGGTGCTGGGGAAACAGCAATGAAGGAGACACTCAGTCCCTTACATCACAGAACTTAGAGCCTGGTGAGGGAGAGACCACCAAATAACCACACAGATAAACGTAAAGTTTCACATCTACAAGTACTGCGAGAGAGTGACACATGGCGTTATGCTATGAGAGACATACAACAGAGCTGCCTGACTTAGCCTGGAGTGTGGTGAAATGCTTCCCTGCGGTAGCCAGGCTTAGCCAAGGTCTGAAGGAGTTGACCAGCTGTGTGTGTGTTGGGATGGGAGAGGCAGACGGAACAGTCAGAGGCGTTGTGACCTGAAAGAGCGGTGACACAGTCTACGGCCTGAGGGAGGCAGGTGGACTAATCCTTCTCTGCGTCTTCCTCCGTGTGCTCCTGAGGTGTCTCAAACATGACCTCCAAGTTCTTTGACACTCTTTCCATCATCAATATCCCCTTCCTCAGAATCTCAGGGAGTTTGTGACTGCTTCGGCAATTTTCATTGTTATTTAGGATACAGGCTGTAACAGAAACCAAATTAACAGTGGCTGAAATGAGGCAGAAGTTGCTGTCTTTCATAACACTCCAGGGGCGGGTGCGGCAGCTCGGCTTCATAGGCTGTTCCGGGATGCATGCTCCTTCTACTGTGCCTCCCCATCCTTAGGATACTGCCCTCTTATGCGTGGTCCAACCTGGCTCTCCAACATGTTGGCTTTCCAACCAGTGGAAAGGGGGAACATGAGGACATATCCCCCTTCCTTTAAGTGCACCACCTAGAAGTTGCATACATCTCTTCCCCTCACACCTCATTGGCTACAACCGATTGTATGGCCAAAGCATGGGAGGCTGGGAAATATAGTCTTCATTCTGGGTGGCCATGTACCCAACTAAAAATAGGGATTCTGTGCCTATAGAAGAAGGGAAGAATGGATATTAAGAGAGAATTTAAAAAGGAGAGCCCAGCAGTTGCCAGGACTCTACTCCCCACCACCACCACCTAGAGAAAGTCACACTGCATAGAGTTCCTGGGTCCAGTTTTCCCTGAAGTCCAGCAGCGTGTGGCTTCCCTCACTTTCATTCCGTGATCTCTTGGTTCTCTTCATGGCTCTGGATTGGGCATCTGTTCAAAATATAGAGCTGCCTTTGAGACGGTGTCCGTCCCAATCCACAGATATAAGACTTTGTTTACCTTTTCCTCTGGGGATTCTCCAAGAACCTCATGTTTGCACCGCCTTTTCTTCACTGCTTTGAGGAAAGGAAAGAAAATGTATGGCTACCATTTCAGCCTCCAGCGGTGCTATGCAGGCCTGAGGTAGGACTGATGTGTGCTGTGCATCGACACAAGGGACACATTAAATGTTTGTAAGATTTTTTAAATAAGTAGGAGAGTTCCTTTCCAAGTGGGTTTTGATTCTATGTTCATTTCCAGCCTAGTTATTAATTATGATTTTTTCTTAGAGACTTGATTTATTATTTTAAGCCTAGTTATTAATAAAAACGTTAAGTAGTCAAATCTTTTAAAATCACGCTTTAGCAACTTGAAGAACTTAAAATAGAAATAGTGAGTGACTCTAAGAGGTGGGACTGGGAAAAAGGAAAGGAGATTCTGACTTTTTATATAATATTCTGAGCTGACAGAATTTGTTTTTACTCTCTGAGTGTATTACTTTTGTGATTTATAAAGGAGACAGAGTAGTTTGAATCTCAAGGTGTAAGCATCTCTGATGACAGGCGAAGTGATCCCTTCCTAGCAGCTCTGAAATCTGAAAAATGGGGCTAAGCTTTCTTTGGGTTTACCTGTTTGTGGTTCATTCAGGTTCTTCAACATGTAGGTTCATGTCTTTAACCAAATATGGGAAGTTTTCAGCCATTATTTCTTCGTATATTTTTTTCTGCACCACTCTATTTCTCCTGTTCTTCTCAGATTCTTATGACACAAACATTAGCGCTTTTGAAATTGTCCCACAGTTCCCTGAAGTTCTGGTCATTTTTCCCCCAATCTTTTTTCTCTCTGTTGTTCAGAATGGATAATATCTAATTTTCTCTCTTCAAGATCACTGATTTGTTTCTCTGCCATCTCCATTCTGCTATGTACTCATCCAAGGAATTTTACAATTTTGGGTTATTTTATTTTTCAGTTCTAAGATTCCCATTTTGTTCTGTATGTGTTCTATTTATTTGCTTACACTTTCTAACTTTCCATGTTTCTATGTTTCTAGGTGATTTGCCCTTACTTGTTGAAGCATTTTTATAGTAGCTGCTTTAAAGACTGTAAGATAATTCCAACAGCCATGTCATCTCAGCATTGGCATCTATTGATTTTCTTTTCCTATGTGAGTTGAGATTTTCATGTTTCTTCATATGTCAAGTAATTTTGGAATATATCCAGACATTTTGAGTCTCATGTTATAATCCCCAGGGTCTTTTCAAAATCCTGTAGAGAATGTTGTTATTTTGTTTTAGCAGGTAATTGACCAGACTGGGCTCAGGCTGTGAGTTCCAACCAACCTTCTATGGATTGTGATTCCAGCGACATTTCTATTTTCAAAGCCTTTCCAATGCCTTGTGGATCTGTCCTGTGTGTGCACCAATCAGTGCTCTGTCTGGAACCTGGGTGGTAGTCTATCCTGTAGTAAATTCTCAAAGTCTCTGTGAGCTGTTTAGTGTTCACACATGCCGAAAGGGGGAGGAGCCCAGAAGTTCATTAACAACTTTATTAGGTTGCTTTCCCTCTCTGTGATCGCCTCAATAAAGTTTTGTTCACTGGGACTCCTCTTTTTGGTCCTCCACCTAGAAATCTGGGACCTTATTTACCCTACTATGTCAGTGATTACCCAAGACTGCAACTGGATTTGGGACCAAGCAGTGAGTGAACAGAGAGAAAGAAAAAGCAACAGGAGTTTGCCCACCTTCTTGGGACCATAGCTCCTCCGATTGGAGAGGAGGTTCCCGCCTCTCAGAGTTTTCGGCTCCTGCAGGTGCAGCTCATCACTGCTGTTGCTTTTGCTGCCACTCTCGTACTGGGATTTCTTGGGGGCTGGGGTACAAGTGAATGGAAAAAAAAAAAAAAACGCTGGGAGATTTCTCCTACTCTGAGCATTAGGAAACCTTTTCCTGCTCCTCACATCACAGTTAGAGGGCTTCACCTGGAGCTTTGTCTGCCCTGGGGTGCACTTCCAGGTTGCAAGTGGCAGTGAGACCAGGTTGGGAAACACTGGAGGGAAAAAATGGTAAACTCACTGTTGGCTTGGTGGTACTTCAAATTCTGGTCTTGTTCCTCAGTCTATCTGCTACTGTTTATTTTTCAGAGTTCTTAAATAGCTAGCCATGCATTTTGTCCAGGTGTTATAGCTGTTTGCACTGGGAACAACAAAGTGCAGTGTGCTTACTCCATCTTACCTGAGCCAGACCCAGTCCTCTTTGATTTTAAAAAGATCTCTTTCCGGAGACAGAGAGGGAGAAAGATAAAGCAAGTGTGAAATGTTAACAGTTGGGGAATGTGGATGAAGGCTATAATGGGAAGTCTTCATATCAATTTTGCAACTTTTTTGTAAGTTTGAAATTATTTCCCCCCAAATATTTTTAAACTCTGGGGAGAACAAATGTGGCTGGTATGGAAAGTCCTTATAAAAAAATAAAAACAACAACAACAAAATCCTTTTCATTTAAAACAATCTCTCTGTGAGAGTCAATATTGAGACAATTCCTCAGAGCTGTTGCTTGTCTCCTTATCTACCTCCCCTGGTGGCTTCTGGGAAGGTAAAGGCTTAAGATCCTCTTGGAGTTGGGGGTTGAGGATGCTGCCATGGGTGCTCACATGTGGTACCCATGGAGAGGTTGCCAGTCTGATATTCTTTTAGGAATGTGTGGCTAAACGTATTTCTGGTTATCTATTGCCCTAAATGTAGTGCCAACATTTATTTTGCTCATAAGTTTTCAATTTGAACAAAACTTGGTGGGGAAAGCTAGCCTGTGTTCCACGCAGTGTCATTAGGGGTTGCCTTTTTGCTGTATCCTTCTGTGGCAGAGAAGAGGCTCATATGGCAGAGAGAAGCCATATCCTCATATGGCAGAGAGAGGAAGCTCCATAGCTTCTTCTTATAAGGGATTAGTGCCTCTTCTTATAAGGGCACTAATCCCGTCTTGGGGGCTTCCCCCTCATGACCTCATCTAAACTTAGTTCCCTCCCAAAGGACTCACCTCCTAATACCATCACATTGAGGGTTAGGGCTTCAACATAGGAATTTGCGGGAGGACACAAACGTTCTGACTGTAACAGCCAGAATACCTATCTGTGGCCTTTCCATGTGGCTGTTCGGCTTCCTTACAGTATGGTAGCTGGGTTCCAATAGGCAGTGTCCCAAGAGAACCAGGTGGGAACTGTATTGCATTTTATGACCTAATCTTGGAGGTCACATCACATTACTTACCCCATATTTAACCCTTTTCTCCAGATTAAAGGAAAGGGAACTTGGACCCCATTTCTCAGTGAGAGGAGCATCAAAGTCACATCATTAAGAAGAGCATGTGGGATGGGAGGTCTTGTTATGGCCATTTCTGGGACATATAATCTGCCACAAGATCTCAATGATTATTAAAATACTGAAATACCTCCAAATCAGTTACTATACATCAGCGCCCCCAGACCCCTATTGCCTTTCTCCCTACTCTTCCCAGGGACACCCCCTTCTCAGAACTCTCTATGATCCAGCAACTGAAGAGCTGATAACCTGGCACAGCAGGGACCCCCAGGAACCTGCTCCAGCCCAGGGCCACTCGTATGATTGGCACTGCCCTGCTAGTTAAATCTTTTTTGAGTATGACCCCTGGCATTGGGGTGTCCCGCTCTGGCAGGCTCCCCAGCCTGACCTAGAGGTATAGGGAACTTCAGGAAACCTTGTATGCCTCACCTAAGATGTGTGGCTTCACCTCCTGGTGTGACCTTTTCCGGTGCTTTTGACCTTCTCCTCCTAGCTAATCCTGCCTTCTCCAGGACTTGTGCGCTCAGTGAGGAAGCCAGGACACATAGACCTCTACCCTTCTGCCCCCGACCCTTGGTGACCCTGACTCTTCTCCCCTGGTGGAATCTTTTTTCCCATCTAACAAGGCAACAGGCAGCCAACAGAACTGCAGGGGATGCAGCGGTAGGTGTTTTGCATACAGTACTGTACATAATCCTCACCCCAACATCACTGTCATTAAACCCCTCTTACAGAAGGGAATGCTGAGGCTTAGTGACAGTGGGTAAGTTGCCTATGGCTACATGTGGTAGCCTGAAAAATGGCCTCCCAAAGAAATCAGGTCCTAATTCTCGGAACCCATAAAAGTTACCTTACACGGAAACAGGACCTTTGCAGACGGGGTTAAGTTAAGGATTCTGAGACGGGGAGATTATCCTAAACTATCAGGGGGGACCCTCAATGCAGCCGCATGTATCTAAGAGGGAAGCAGAGGGAGATCTGACACACACAGAAAAGAAGGTGATGTGACGACGGAACTGAGCGATTTCAAGATGCTGGCCCTGAAAACTGGAACGATGTGGCCACAAGCCATGGGATAACAGTCACCAGAAGCTGGAAGATTCAGGAAACAGATTCTCCCCTGGAGCCTCCAGAGGGAGCGTGGCCCCGGCAGCACCTTACTGTTGTCTCAGGGATACTGCTTTTGGACTTCCAGGCTCCAGAACTGTGAGAGAACAAGTTTCTTTCAGTTTAGGCCACCCAGTCTGTGGTCGTTCACTACAACAGCCCCAGATGATGAATGCACCCCATAAAGCCAGAAACGTGCCCAGGTCTGTCTGGCTCCAGCAGCTCCGCTGCTTCCTCTGCACCATGAGCCACGGTCTGCACGCATGGAGTGCAGTGGGCATGGAGAACCCACACGGGCCCATTATTTGGCTTGAGGAGCATGGTGGACTTTAAAAAAATTATGATGATGAAGATTAACGTTGCTACATGTGGTCGTCTGAAAAATGCTTCCTGGTTCAGGCTCCTGAGTAAAGTGAGTGGCTGGATCCTGAGGACGGGTTGTGGGCAGGGACAACCCATGATGAGGGATGCACCACAGGTGCTCCTCAGAGAGGACAGTCATGCTGATGTGAAAGTAATATCGTCAGACAGGCTAACAGACCCCACGTATCAGAAGCTGCTAGGTTAGCGTGCCAGTCTGCCATAGCTTTAGCAGGGGGGCACACATCAAGCCCAAATGGATTGAGACCGTTTATTATTTACATAGATGGCAAAAGCAAGATGAGCAATGGGGTCAGCTCCCCATGTCGCTCGTCCACAGGGTGACACTGAAACAAAAGGGGCCGGATGATATGCAACAGGAGTGATGGGGAGCCGATTCCCTGTGGCAGCTGAGCAGTTTTACAGCCTGCAGTTGGACCCTGCTGGGAGGAGGGTAGTGGGAAGCCCCCACCTCATCAGAACCAGGGAGGCAGATGAGAAACAGCCTGAGTCAGCCTCCCTGAAGATAGAAATGGCCTTGTGGCAGCTCCTCACACGACCACCTGGCTTCCCATGTTCCAGGAGGGTCCCAGAGTGTTCCCTTAGGCCTAGGGTAGCTGTGGTTAAGCCTTGCCTACGTGGCCTAGGTGGATATGTGCAAGGTTGACAGGGACAGTGTGGAGCCGTTCCCCTGCAAGTACGAGCCCTTCACAGAGAAGAGGAAACACGAGGGACCCTATGAAAGTTTCCAGGGAGATGTGGGTGGTATAGTGGGAAGAGCCATGGGCAGGGAGGCACGAGTCCTCCACGTGCCTGACACTGTTCCTGGCTCGGGGATGGCACAGTGATTGGAGAAGGCGTGGTCCCTGCCTCCATGGAGCTTCTGGAGAGAGACCGAAAAGAAACGCACATATACATGTTGTGTTAATTCTAGGAAGAAGAAGGCAGGGTAAAGGAAAAGCATGGCATGAAGGGTGGTCACTGAAGGCCTCTTGGGGAGATGACATTTGAGCAGCGACCTGAATGAAGTTGAGGGGGGCGGCCATGCACTGATCCCGTGGAAAACCATTGGTGGCAGAGGGAACAGCAGATGCAGATGCCCTGGGCTGTGAGCTTGCTGGGTTCATTCAAGGGGCAGCCAGAGGACCAGTGTGGCCGGAGAGCAGGGACCTGGGGTAGGGAAGGTGGCTGAGGTATTGCAGTGTGGCCTTTGGTTTTAATTTGAATGTGATGGGAGCCATTGGAGGGTTTTGAGCCAGAGAAAGCCAAGATTGCTGTCTTTTTAGAGCTTTCCTTCTCTCACATTTTAACAGAACTTACAGGCTATCCAGCCTGTTAAAAACATGGATTTTCTGAAGGATGAGAATTATCGTTTCCATTTTATAGGGGAGGAAATTGAAGCCCAAAGAGGGGCAGTGGCTGGCCCAGCGGGACCAGCTTAGCCAGGACCAGACCCGAGTCTCCAGGCTCTCCTGCGGCAGTGCCTGTTCTCACAGGTGCCTGGATCTGCCCCGCATCCCCTACCCCAAGGGCTGGTGGCCGTGATCACCAGTGACATGCAGGAGTCCCACACTTGGGGACTTGAGTCCACACGGTGGCCTGGAGTCTGAAGCATTCTAACACAGGCAACAGAGGTCTGGAAGAGGCAGAAGCAGGGGCACAAGGCAGAGCATGGCGCCAGGGGTGGGATACGGATGCCTGGCTCCCGGTGTCCCCTCTGGACTGATTCTTCAATCTCTGGCCTAGCTCCCCTCCCACTCCCAGTTCCCCCAGAGCGTGAACTCCCGGTCTGCTCTCCGGGCCAGGATGTGACCTTTCTGGAGCTCTGGGGAATGGTGCTGAGCGTGGGGGCAGCAGGTGTGGGTGTCAGGGGAAGAACACAAGATTTGGGCAGGACTCTCATTGCCAATGTGCTCCTGTGTGACGCTGGGCAGGTGACCTCACTCTGAGTGTCAGTTTCCTCCTGTGTAAAATGAGAACAATAGGTACTCTCATGCATCGTTTCTGGGAATACATATTAGAATGGCCTTTCAAGAAACCCGTTTGGTGGCATAGTGGTTAGGTTCACACACTCCACTTCAGCGGCCTGGGGTTCACGGGTTCGGATCCCAGGTGCAAACCTACACATCGCTCATCAAGCCACACTGTGGCAGCATCCCACATACAAAATAGAGGAAGATGGGCATAGATGTTAGCACAGAGAAATCTTCCTCAAGCAAAAAGAGGAAGATTGGCAACAGACATTAGCTCAGGGCCAATCTTCCTCACCAAAAAAACAAAAAAGAGAGAGTAGTTTGGCAATACAAATAAATAGCCTTAAAAATGTGCCTACTGGACTTCAGGTCAGATAGGTTGACACAGACACATTTCTTCCCGCTCCTCCCTGTTGAGCACAATGATAAGGCAAGAGGTACCCAAAGGAGCATGCGCAAAGGTAGTAGAGGAAGGTGACCTGGTTTGGAGCCCAGACCTGGGGGAAGAACACAGACGTGGGGTGTTATACGTCCCCCCACAGCAGAAGAAGGCAAACCACACCTGCCGTTTCCTGACCCCCAACCTAGCATCAGGAGGCAGCCCAGGTAGGCAGCCCCGCATTGAAGGGGAGGCCCTCTGCCAACATCAGGTAGCCCAACATCACTGGCAAGAGGGATTGATGGGGAGTCCTGCCAAGAATAAGCCTGTAGGGAAGCACTCTCCTTCTCCACGGGGAGACACGGGGGCGAGCAGGTGGACAGGTGAGAGGGGCCCCACCACAACAGGCAACCACAGCAGGTCTGACAGCTCCCTCCACACCGAGAGGCGCACACTGGCCAGGCCTGGGGAGGCTCCTCCCACTCGCTGGGCAGCATGAGCAGAGGCCAGCGGGAGACGCAGTAACACCAGCTAAAGCAAGCCGACCAAAGTAATACCGAAAAGCCTCTGAAAACTAAACTGTCATTGGAACCACAGTCCACAGAACCAGTCCAGAACCCGCATGTTAAACCAGAACAGGGTGACTGCCTGATGAAATAAAGGATTTAAACAGGACCCAGAGTTTCCGAACATAATAGACAAGATGCCAAGGATACAACTGAAAATCACTCATCATAATAAGAACCAAGAAAATCACAACTTGAATAAGAAAAACAATCAACTGACTCCAACACTGAGATAAATCAGATGTTAGAATTATCTGACAAAGATTTGAAAGCAGCCATCATAAAAATGCTTCATGATCTTGATACAAGTTGTCTTGAAACAAAAGGGAAAAAATAGAAAATCTCAGCAATGAAAGAGGCATTATAAAAAAGAGCCTGCAGCAGTAACTCATGTTTAATTTAATACAGATACAGATGATTACATATAGAAATATTTATAAATGTGTGTATAGTATGGGTTAGTATACACACACATTTCTTTGCTCTGTTAGCGGAGATGGCCTAAATGAAAGACCCTGAAGAGCAATGAGCACACCCAGCGCCCAGATCTTGTGTCTAACATCACTAAACCAGGGCTCCTTGGAGAAATGGCTGATTCTAGGCCTGGGGTAGGAAATATACAAGATGAGCCGGGAGCATCTTGTAGTGATAGAAAGTAAAAAAGTGCTTAAAAAAAAAAAAAAAACCCGAGGATCTGGCAAAGGAAGCTGGGAGAGGGTCGTGAATGAGAGTGGGGCATCCTAGAAGCCCCCAGGGGCCAGTGGACCCTACGTGGAGGCTGCCAGGAGGACAAGGGACCATAGTAGTGGCCATTGGACTTGGCGGTATGGAGGTGTTGGTGACCCTGACAGAGCAGAAAGGTGGGAGAAAAGCTAGCCTCTCACCCGGGCTGCTCCATCCACACCAGGGCAAGGCAGCTCTGGGCAGGCTGGCCTCTGCTCTGCCACACTCCTGGGGCTCCACCAAGTTCAGGGATGGACTGAGCCTCATTTAGTGCTGTGGTGACATTTTCCCTCTGGATGTCCCCACAGCCTCATGCTCACAGTCCCCAGGGCATGAGGTCATCTGACCCTTGTAGACCCATCAGCCCCCTCATTCCCTTATCTGGCTATTCCTTCACGCCCAGAACCAGCACCAGGCAGCAGAGGGCACCCAGCCATCATGTACGTCCTCCGCCTTGGAACAAGGAGGAGGAGGAAGCACACTTAGGCCCCTGTGCTCAGTCCGACCTCCGCACCTCTGTTTGTGCAGTGACTCCAGTCTGGGGTCCATCTCTCCCCATCTCCCACCGCTCCAGATCCCACCCCTTCTTTGAGTCCTGGCTCTAGGCTTGCTTTCTCTCTAATGCCTTCTCTGCCCCCATTGATCTCTCTGTCTGCTCTGCAAAACTTTGAGGCCACAGGGTCTTCTCCTACATGTCATTCTGCCTTCCTAGCTCATCTACCACCTCCCCGAGGGCGGAGATAGTGACTACTTCTTCCCCCTCCCTCCAGAGCCTAACAACAATAACCACCATAATAATAATTGCTAACGGTTATTAAACAGTTGCTATTCTACTAGCTCAATTCATCCTTGTGACAGCCCTCCAAGGTGGGCTCTATGATTAGCCCCACTTTACAGATGAGAGGACTGAGGCTCAGAAAGGTTCAGGAGCTGCCCAGGTCACACAGCTCATAAATGGAAGCAAGAGATAGGTCAGCTGTTAGGAGTCAATGGAATAACGTGCACAAGGCCCTTAGAACAGTGCCTAGGGTATAGAAAGTGCTCAACTATCAGAAAGCATTTATTGAGCGCCTACTATGTGCCAGACACTGTGCTGGGTGTTGTGGATTCAGCTGTGAGCAAAACAAAGCCGCTGCTCTCCTAGTGCTCATAAGCTGTTCCTGCCTAAGCCTTCCCATTGCTGTTACCCGGACTGGAAATGTTCTTCCCCTGGGTACCTGCATGGCTTGCTCCCTTGCCTCCTTTAACTCTGCTCAAATGTCACCTTATCAGTAAGTCTTCCCCTGAACTCACCACCTAAAACTGCAACTCGCTCTCCCCTCCCTGCTTTCCCACAGCACACACGGCCCGACGCCCCTCGTGCGCTGTGTGTGCTACTCGCTCGTGTGTAATGTCCGGCTCCCCCGCGGATGGACGCCAGTTCTGTAGGGTGGAGACTGGGTCTGTCCTTCCCTGCTGCAGCCCCCGTGCACAGAACAGGGAGTTCTGGCACACAGTAGGGGCTCAATTAATATGTGCTGAATGGGTGAATGAATATGGCAGGTGGTGAAAATTGTCATGAGGCAACACAAAGCTGGTGGACGAGGTGGGGGTCCCCGGAGGCCTCTTCCAGGAGGTGGCATTTGATCAGAGACTTGAACATAGTGTATGTTTGTGTGTAAGGGAAACAGGCCATGTAATGCTCTGGGAGACGTGTGCTCCAGGCAGAGAGAACAGCGTGCCCAAAGGCTGTGCAGTGGGAGCATGCCAGCATGTCTGAGGAACAGCAGGGAGGCCCGGACTGGGGAGAAGGGCGGGAGGTGAGGGAGAGGGGCAACTCGGTTTACCTCCCTGTGCCTCAGTTTCTCCACCTGTAAAAAAGAGAACACAGTGGCACACATCTCGTCAGGTTGTTGTGAAAATCAAATTTATATTCTGTTGTGGAAAATTTTCATCTGAAGCACTCAGAATAGCATTGGGCAGGAAGCAAGCACTCAGTGAATATTAGCTCTCATGGCGGAAAGGTCAGGAAGGACTTATCTTGGATGGTGGTAGTGGATTACGGAGGACAGTAACTTTGTGTTGTTTTACAAGTTTCAAATGATCAGGTATAATCAGAAAAAAATAACTATTAATATATTTCCTTTTTAAAAGAAATTTCCTTTTTTAAAAAAAATTTTTCCCTGTGCAGTGTGGGTATCCTCAGATAGCTTGAGTTCGGAAGAAATAAGGGTGAAGGTGGCAGAGATGGAGGTGGAGGAGGGGGGAGGGCAGAGGAGATGGTGAAGAAGCCAGTGCTACTGGTGATGGTGGTGGTGGGAAAGCTGTTGGTGGAGATGATGATGGTGCAGGTGGAGGCGCAGGCGGTGGCAGTAAAGATGATGGTAGAGGTGGTGGAGATGGTGACGGTGGTCATGGAGGAGGAGGAGGTGGAGGTACAGGCCACTGTGGGGATGGTGGTAAAGGTGATAGTGGAGGAGTGGATGCTGGGGAGTAGGAAGTGGAAGATGGTGTAGATGGTCCGGGAGGAGGTGGTGCAGGCAGTTTTGCATGTGGTTAGGTACATTTCATCCTGTGACCACCTGGTTATAGATACTTGTTATGGGATCCTCAGACCCTCTCTAAGAAAGGGGCATATTTGAGGTTCTGTAGTAAGACTACATTCACCTTCTTAGTGAAACATCAGTTTCCTTGTGTCCACTCCCTTGATTGTGGTACAGACAGGCACCAGTGGCCCTCACTGGAACCACCCGGCAGGGGTCAGCTGCGTTCCTGTAACTCGGCCCTTCCTCTGACTCCTCCTAAAGCCAAGGGCTCAGGCCCCGGGGAACATCTACTCCACTCTTCTCATGCACTGACCTTCCTGAGCACCCAGCCCCAGAACCCTGGCCCCCAACAAAGGCAGGTTCTTTTTCCCTCCCCCACAACCAGCCAGACCTGCCAGGCTCCATCAAGCCAATCGGGCTCCAGGGACAATGCTCAGAGGGAAAAGGCTGTGTTTTTTCTGACCTGATAGATTTTTAGTGAGTAGGATTTCTCCTGGATTGGGCTCCAGGTTGGACTTTGTAAAAGCATAGGTTCCAGATCTTTTTTACGAACTCAGACCCATCTAACCGTTTCTCTGTATGACGTCTTTCCTGAACATCCCACAGGCACTGCACTCTCGCCCTGTCCAAAGCTGGGCTCCTATGCTCCCCCAGGCTGTGCCTCCTGCCAACTTCTTCATGTCTCTGGACAGCACCACCATAAGCAGCAGCCAGAAGCTGGGTGCCCTTCCGGCTTTGCACCCCAGCTCACCAACAGAGAAAATCCTACCCCCTCATCACTCCTCAAGTGGCCCACCTCTCTCCACCCCACTGCCAGCTCCCCAGGCCAGCGTCCATCGGCTGTCTCATCTCTCACCTCAACAGTTGCAAACACCTCCTGGCTCCTCCCTTTCTCATTTTCAAGCCTTTTATTCATTTGGAACACACATATAGATAACTGCAAAATCAAAAGTGTGCATTTCGATGAATTTTCACAAACTGAGCACACTTGAGGAACCATCACTCAAACCAAGAAATAGCATATGAATAACCCCTGTGAAGTCGCCTTGGGCCCTTCCATTAGCTGCTTTTCTCTTTCCGAGGGTACCCTTGATCCTGACTTCTGACACCACAGATTCGTTTTTTATAAATGGAATCATGTGGTATGTGTTCTTTTGTGTCTGGATTATTTTGATTAACTTTATGTTTGTGAAATTCATTGGTATGTTTGCATGTAGCAGTCGTCGGTTCATTTGCATGGCTGTATAATATTCCATGACATAAATACAGCACATCTATTTATGCTATTGTGAATGGGAGCTTACATTGTTTCCAGGTTGGAGATGTTGAAATGCCTTTTTTGGACATGTGCACTCATTTCTCTTGGGTATACACCTAGGAGAATTCTTTTTCCAAGGTGGTCCTAACAATTTACACTCTCATACACAGTGTATGTTACCAATCCATTCTCTTCCTCCAGCCAGCATGATTCTTAATAGGCATTAAAACTGCATGGTGCAAAATTCTAAAGTAAAAAAAAAAATAGGCAGTGTAAAATAAGTCTCCCTCCCACTCCGTCCCTCAGCCACCCAGGGGACCCCCTCTCCCCACAACCACGATTACCATTTGGTGTGTCTTTCCAGAGTAGAGGGTGTATATAAATACAAGCAAATACATATTTATAAACATTTTATTTTATAGGGCTGGAAGTGAAGGAAACCAAAATATGTCATTCCAAAATATGCCTCTTTGACAAAAAAATCATTTTGAGCTGAAGTCAATTAAGAAGCAGCAAACCTACAAAAAGCTCCCCTTTTTTGCCTAAAGGCAGGATATGAATTCTTTTACTGCAGACGGACTTATCAGCCCAGACGACACAAGGGGTATTTGCAAGCAAACCTTGTTCCATTCCTTCCCTCCCATGTGTTTACCTTCCCACCCTTGGAAGCCTAACCTGCTTTCCTGTGTCCTGTCATTTCTTTACCAATTCATTGCTCTTTGTCGAATATGCCATATAAGCTGGAATTCTAAGCTGCCATTTTGAGTTACTTTTCGTTAGGTCTCTTCCTCGTGACGTGTGCTGCGTGTATTAATAAACGGTTTTTCTCTTGTTCATCTAACATTTTGTTAAAGTCCCAGCTGAAAACCTAAGTTGGGTAAAGGTAAAGTTTTGCGTCTCCTCCAGAATTAAACTACACATTCTGAGGGAGGGAGGGAAACTGGTCCAGCACAGGTTCTGGAACCAGGTCTCAAGTTCACATCTTGCCTCCTCTGCCTACTGGCTGCACGTGACCTTGGGCAAGCAACCCACACCCCATGTTTCCCTTTCCTTTCTCCCTCACGGGGCTGGTGTGAGGATCATGAAGTGGGTATTTATAAAGTGCTTAGAAGAGTGCCTGGCACACAGTAAGCCCGACTCCTGGAAATGACTTATCAGGTATCTTGGAGAACATCCATCTTCATTCATCGAGAACTCGTTCTTTATAAATGACTGCATTGTATCCAGTATGTGAATTACCATAATGTACTTAACCATCTGGATTGATGGACATTTAAATTTGTTTAGAATCTTCTTATATTACAAAGACTGATTCAAAGCTATTCATTCATGTCTGCCCGCCTGCCTCACTCAGCTCCCAGAATGCACCACACTCTCTCTGGCTTCCTGACCTTTGCCCTTTCCACTCCCTCCTCCTGGAACATTCTTCACCTGCTCTCTGACCTCTTGGCTGATTCTTGCACAACATCCAGTTCTTGGCTCTGAAGTCCTGCTTCGAGGAAGGCTCCCTGGGTCCCTGACAGGCCGTGTCCACCTGTGAGAAGCTCGCAGAGTCCATCTTGCCCCTTGCCACCTTCAAGTTACTGACCTTCTTCCTTGCAGACTGAACACAGGTGCGACCCTGGATAAGCCTGGTGGCTCACCATGGACCCTTGGGCCTGACACTGAGCAGGTGCTCACCAACCCTTGTTGACTGATGGATACCACAGATTATGTTCCTCTCACTTGTTTTAATATTCTAAATCCACAAGAGACACAGATTTTAGAAAATGCATTTCCTTGTGCTCAAGGTCACAGCTGGCCCTGGCAAAGCCGAGGGCTGTTAGCAAGCTCATTGGTCTGAGTTCACAGCCTATCTGCTTCCTGCCCTGATCAAGTAACAACAACTAACGCCGAACACTCAAGTGCGAGCCTTTATGGATTATTGGACTTAATTCTCCCAGTAACCCTCTGAGGCAGATACAATGACTGTCTTCCTTTAGAAATGAGGACATTAAGGCTCAGAGAGGGGAGCAGCTGGACCAAGGACACACAGCCAGTAAGGGGTGGGGTGAGCATCAAATCCAGGTCCAGCTCAGGGCCCTGGGCACTTGTTTCTTGGTTCCTTCTGCCGGTGTTCTTGGAGCTCCAAGGACTTGGTTTAGATAATTGTAGGCCTTTGTGATAACTCTCACTCCCGGGGACTTCCCCCACTCCACTTCAGATCTGTCATGTGGCTGGGGAGCTCAGTGTTCAGATGGCCAGTCTCCTTGCAATTCTGGCCACCACTGGGGATCTGGGGACCTGTCTGGCCTGGCTGCAGGGGAAGCAGTCCCATCTCCCTGCAGTCGAGGGATCATTGATAAACCTGATAAGAGCCTTCTGTGTCTCAGGTGACTGGAGCCTCGACCTCCAGGTTCCTGGCTGAAAATCATCCAACATTTGGGGAAGAAAATAGGGAGAGAGGGTGCAAGGGTCACCCAAGCTGACCTGCCACTTACCAGTCTGAAGCCTCCTGATGAACCCCATCACCTGCAGGGAGCTCAGGTGTCCCAAATCCACCTGGGGGCTGCAGTGTGGTCGTCAACCTACAGTACTGCTGATCTGGGGATGCAGGGACTCAGAGGCTTGGGAAACTGTTACTGACAACACAGGTCACTGGGCTAAGAGCATGATGTGTGCTGATTCCTCTAATCCTGCTCAGAACCCATTTTACGAGGTGGGAAAACCGCAGAGCAGAGAGAGAGGTGAGTCGAGGGGCAAGGGCTTGAACACAGGCCATCTCTGGGGTCCGTTCTTGGTTTCATCAGTCTACTCCAGTCCCACAAGTCTGAGGGGGCTTTTTGTCTTTCAGTAGGGGACAAGATGCTGTCCCGGGCACTGGCTCCCTCTCAGAGCCCAGAGATTCTGTGACTTGTCCAAGGTCATACCTGGTAAAAAAACAGAACCTAAGTTCAAAGTGGGATCCGCCTGCCCCACACCTTCACACATCCTTTGGGTTCGTCTATTGAGGAAGGAAAAACCTTCTGCCTCTCTGTCAAAGAACCAACCCCTGATCATCCTTCACAACCCAGCTCAACGGTGCCTTCTTCTGAGAAGTCCTCCCTGATTTCCTTTACCCCACTCCCCACCTGTCCTGGTCATCCCTCTTGCCTGTCCTTGGGCCTGCCTTTTTCACAGCATTTGAGACTGGTGGTCAAGGGCCGTGGCCTTGGAGCCAGGCAGTCAGGGATTCGAGTCTCGGTTCTGCCTCTTACTTGGTGTGTGACTTCAGGTAAGTCCCTTTACCATGGTAAGCCTCAGTGTCCTCCTCCTCACATAAAATGGGCTAACCATGGTACCTTTGGGTTGAGGTCCAACTACATTAGGTAAGGTACGTACATGGCCTGGCACAAAGTTAGTGCTCAAATAACTGCTGCTGTTATCATCAGTAGTAGCTAAAGACCTGGTCCTGGCACTGAGGGTCTCAGGTGCTCAACAGGGAGGGTAATTGGCCCTTAATAAGCTTCCTAGTCCAGCCCAGGCCGGGCAGGGACAGTGCTGGGAGGCATTCCCTTCACACCCTGCTCCCCCTCCCCATATACACTCCTGTTTTCAGCTCTACCTTCTTAGCAACTTTGCTGGAAGAGCCTGGAATCCCTTGCTGGAACCTACAGGTGCCCTTTAGAACGATGCCCCCCTGTGGCTGAATGAGAACCTGCTTTGGGAGGAGGAGAGGGACCAGGTATCTAAGCACCTACCACATGGGGCGCTTTCAGCATCACAGTCTTCATCCTTTAGATAGGGAGGCTTTATCCCCATTTCATCCAGGCACTTATTTGTTGGGGACCTATTATGTGTCGGGCACTATGACCGGAGCTCAGGATGTAAGAGTGAAGAACACAAAAACCCCTGCCTTCTTGGAGTTTATAATCTAGTGGAGGGATGAGGGAAACAAACACACAGGGACAGCGAGTGTACAGTGCATCAGATGGAGACAGGATGATAAGGAAAATAAAGCAGGACAAAGGGACAGGGAGTGATGGGCAGGGGCCAGGTCCTGCAGGCCTCTTTAGGCCTCAGTGAGAAGTCTCCAGGGGTAATGAGCAGCTCCTGAGGGCTCTAAAGGAAGGAGTGATGGATGTGGTGATTGCATGTGAACAGACTGTTGGGGCAAGGGCAGAAGCAGGGGACCGACAAGGAGGTCACTGCAGCTGTCGATGTGAGAGCTGATGGAGGCTGGGCCCGGGAGATGGCAGGGGAGGGATGACAAGCGGCTGGATTTGGGATGCATTTGTGGCGGAGCCTAGAGTTCTTGCTGATGGACTACTGCACGTGAGGTGAGGCGTGAGGTCACTGAAGAGAGAGGCAGTCACACGGCACAGAAGCCTGCTCAGTGCAGGACCCAGGACAAACACTACAAGGCAACGATGTGGTTTCTGCTCTGCTTCTCTGTCCCGGCCTGAGTAGAGTGGACATGGAAGAGGGGTAAGGGAGGCCACAGCTCCAGCCTGTGACACAGGAGGAAAGCCCATTTTAAATAACGAAGACGTCCTTTTATTTGGCCCTGGGAGGGAGAAGTCCCGACAGCAGTTCCCTCTGAAAATGCCAGTGGTTAGGATAGAGGGAGCAGCAGGCACCGGCTGCTTCCCTGCCATGAGCTCAAAGTCAGCTTTGAGGCGTTCCTGGAGGGAACAGGCACTCTGGACTGTTGGTGGGCAGGGAAAGGGCGCTGCCGCTCTAGAGGGCACTCTGGCAATGCCATCCAAAGCGATAAAGTCGTGCCCAGCTCTCACCCCACATGCCGGCTTCCTCCCATGGCCATCTCCTGAGCAAGCAACCAGATGTGCCCCAAACTACCTCCAAGGTTGTTTGGCACAGTGTGGTTCACAAGACCAAACAGAATCAGTACACATGTCCCACAGCAGAGACTAGTTAAAACTGAATTCGTCAAAGAGGGCATCATAACAACAGCTAACTTGCGACGAATTTTGGATATCTTTCCATCAGGACACGTCCCATGTGTTGCAATATATCCTTGGCCCGGCCCATTTAATGCAAGAAGGTTCTCTTACTCGCCAACCAATTTTTGGGATGACCCAGTGCCCTTAAAGATGAGTAACATCCTCAGTTGAGAACAACTGCCCTGACTTCAGAAGACCCAGGACAAATGGCTGTTGAGTAACCTTTTTTTTTTTTTTTGGTTAAAAAAACAAACCTGTGAAAGCCTATCTGGGTGGACAGACCTTTCTAGCTGGGCCCCCCAGAACAGAAAACTAGAGCTGAAACATCTTTATCCAGCCTGGATCCAGACCAGTGTGATCCCTGGTTCTGTGGCTGGGAATCCCTCTGATCTTGGGCCAGACACCCGGCTAGTCCCTGGGGGCTGCAAGTTAGATCAGCTGCCTCACTCCCTCCCAGGGCTGGGTGGGAATCCAGAGGCCTTGCAGACTCTTCCAGATGATGCAGGCTGTCAGTGGCATTTGTATCTCTCTTCTGGTGTGTACTAAGGGACCTAAGCAGGAACCCTGGAGGAGGGTGAGGGGCTTAGGGATGGAGTATATACGCGGGATGCTGGTTAACAGCACCAGCTTTGGAAGCAGACGGTACCTCCCACTTACCAGTTATATGAGCTGGGCTTCAGGTTTTGCCTGTAAAATGGGACCCTTGTGAGGCACTGAAGTACTTACAATGGCTGCTGTGATTTCTTCAAAGCAATCCATTAGAAAGTACAAAACTCCATTGTCCTCATTCTGGTTTTTAATGGTCAAGGTGACAATTTACAAAGTTCCCCCACCCTGCACTTAGTTTCCATAGTTTACCTCCACCTGCTGGAGGGCAAGCTGTGGCAGATGCTGCAGCCCGGCAGGCCCTCACCAGTGTGGGGTTGCAAACACCAAGCCAAGTGCCTTTCTCAGGATGGGTCTGGGTTGAAACCCCAGCTCTTGGTAGCAGTAGTGTTGGTTCCTGGCTTGTCGCAAGGTGTGAAGCAGGAAAGAGAGAGTGATTGGTGACGACTGCTTGAGAAAAGGATTGAGGCACGTTATGATTCAAAACCAGGAGATTCTGAGTCAGTGTTGATTCTAAGCCTGTGGTTCATTTAATAGGGAGGTGTAAAGGCTTCCATCCAAGGCCCCGGTGATCCTCCTCTCCCACTTGCACAGGAAGCACACTCAGGGGGGAGGGTCTTTACCTGGCTGGGACTACTGTCCAAGTTACTGCCAGTCATAACTCAGCAGGGCAGAGGACAACTGTGAAACGAACCTGCACATGAAAGCTACACACTGACACTACATTCGCTCTCCAAATCTGCTCAGCAGAAGCCTCCTGCAAATGCTAACAGAGGAAAAGGTGCTGGCAGCACGGGGAACCCATCCCTTCTTCAACAGTTGGTTTGCCACGCAGCATCAGTGAAGAGCTCAGTGACATTTTGACTCTGTTTCTCTTTTAGGCCAAGATACCTTGACTCTGAACTCGTTTGGGTGGGCACGAACTGTTTCCCAATAAGATATCCCCTCTATGTCCTGGGTACAGATTTCTGCACGTGGAGTAAGGAAAGCAATGACAGAGTGGCTAAGAATCACCAGGGTGGGAGCAGCCTGGATGAGGGAGGAAAGTGCTGGGCAGGCAGGTGTAGTTAGACTCTCAACTGGCCAAGGGCTGGGAGCTTGAATTGCCCAGGGTTTGAGTGAAAGGAGCACAGGGAAGTTTCATTTTCACCTGAAGGGGTCGTGTGCATCTAGATCTGACCTCACACTACAGGGACCTCTTGCTACTGCCCAGTTTTATCCTGGCACGAGATCTGCTCTTGTGGGAGGAAGTGGCTACAAAGCCTCCTTCTACAAGTCCTCCTGCTTCCTTTCCTATAAAGGGGGCAATCCTCCACCAGTCATCTGAGGGGTGGCTGGTGGACACATGAGTGGATGGGAGCTGTGTGCCACAAGAAACTTTTACGCAGAAAGGATGGAAGGCAGGCTCCTCCCGACACGCCCGGGAGGTAAATGTGATTTTAAAGCGATCAGAATTTGCTTCAGTGGGAGAGGTTCTGTGCAACATGCTGGTGATATCCCTTCAATTTTTTTGGTTGTTTTTATTTTTTTCTTTAAAGTCCATTGATCGTCACAAAAACCCAGGAAATGCAACTAAGGAGAAAACAAATGTCCAACCGAGATCTAAGAACCCAGAGCTACGGAGAAGACGTGGCACTGGACTGCTGGGTGTGCAGGAGAGGGTGGGGGGGGGGGGCGGTCCCCATGGGGCAGCTGGCCACGGGAGACAGAGGGAGGCACGGCCGGGCCAGATGGTTATGTTAACCGCTGCACGATGACGGCGTTGAGCAGGTTGGCTTCCTTCAGGGTCTGGCTTTCGTCAGCCAGCTCTTTGTTTGGGAAGGTGGTCATGAGGACAAAGCTGGTGGCAGCCATGGCTGGCCGGGCATCCACGATGAAGAGTCGGATGTCGCTGATCCTGGTGGAGTGGGGGTGAGTGGGGAGGTGGGTGAGCAGTGCCCTTCTATGCTGTCCACAAACCCCACCTGTGGAAGGCTGCACCACACCCCCCAAGGCCCTCCCTGGTCCCATCCTTCCCCACAGAGCCGTGAAGCTCTCAGTTGGAAGCCCATCGGATCATGTCACTCTTGCTAAAAACTCTTCATGGCTGCTCCCATTTTCTTTGGGAGAAACACCAACCTCCTTACTGTGGTCCCAAGGCCTAACTTTATACCACCCTCCTTCTGTTGTTCTCTGTCTCCCTCCTTTTAGTTCATCATGCCATGCTCCCTGCCTACTTTGGGTCCCTCTTCCTAAGGGGTCCTCTGCCTGATCCTTTTCCTATAATCCTGATCAAACTTCACGCCTCACCTCGAATGCCGCTTCCTCAGGGCATCCTTCCCCAAACTCTTGGTCTCTGTGCCCTGATCTTGCTTCCATGGTACTGATTAGTAGGTTTGTAACCAAACAATTGTGGGATGATTTGATTAATGTCTGTCTCCTCTTTAGACCATGAATTCCACAAAGGCAGAAAATATTATGTCTCTTTTGTACATCACAGGAGGCACTCAAACTATTAGCGAGAAGAATTAATGGAGGTCAGCAACTTTTACGTGCCAGGAATCCCCTCTCCAGGCACTGCTTGTATCCTGAACCTGACGATCATACAAGAGTGGAGCCACCTGGAAACAGACAGCCTTTTCCACTAGAGCATTTAAATAGAAGTTGTTTTCCATCATCAACCCTTAAAATCCACAATTTGGCACATTTAAGGGTTGGACACCCAAGACGCAGCCCGAGACTTTGAGCAAACAGCCCTCTCTTACCCAGCTGGTGAGCACTTGGGATGGGCTGTCCACCCTGGGGGGAGGGTGCGGGGGAGTGGGGCGGCAGTCACGCTGAAAGGCTGGAGTTAATGAGTGAAATGAAACTGAGGTGAAGAACTCAGATCAGTGAAAGGGGTTAATCCCCTTAAGCACCAAGCACCTGAAGTGCAGGGCAGTGTTCCTAATGAATGAGAAACGTTTGCACAAAGCCTCCTTGTGCTCCCAGGGCTGGTTGTACAACTTACCCTGCATGTGAACCCTGTCAACACTCAAGGATTGTCAAGTCATTCACTGGGCCCCACATGTGGGTTCTGGTCTAGTTGGCCTATGACTGATGACATTTAGACACTGCTATTTACAAAAAGGAGTTGCCAAATATTTTTACTGTTAACAGTCCTTCCCCACTAACGTCTTCATCACTCTGTGCCTCAGTTTCTCCTTCTTTAAAATAGGGGAGGCACAGTTTGCTTTGATCCAGCCAAGTGATCTGAGATAGAGCAGGTTTTCTAGAACTCTCAAAGGTCAGATCTAGAAGAGATCTTAAGAGCCTGGTGGTTTTCAGAGGTCCCTTGTGGGGAGGGAGGTGGAGGAAACCCTGCATGGGATGCTAGCACTGCATCCCCTCTCCCCTCCATCAACCACAGCCATTCAAATTTTATCTGTTCTACATTTGGGCTGCATGAGACTCCCTTTGAACAAAGAGTTTGCCGGCTAAAAACCCCGAGGAATCCAAACCTTAATTTTACAGATGAGGAATGAGGCCCACAGGATGGGAAGTGAGGAGCCACTGGCCACATTTACTGGAAGAGTGGGGATGAGAACCGAAGGCTTCAGACTTACACACCTTCCATGGCACTGCCTCCTTTAGGGGAAGCATAGAGCACCAGCGCCTGCTGGTGTTCAGGAGGAAGAATAGCTCTCTGCTTGCCACCTACTTGTGGGAGTGTCTGGGACCCTCCTAGAATCAGCTAGGCCAGACAACGCAAGGTACCTGTGGCTGTGGTTAAACTTCTGCACCAGCCTCCCGCCGTCAGCAAGCCGTATTTGGATGTTTGTGGTAGGCTGTGCCTCATCGATTGAGATGGAGGAGCTGGCTTTGGCTTCGTTTTCTGCCTGTTGGGCTGGAGAGCTGGTATTCAACACTTGGGGGGCAGTGCTGAGGAGAGAGGATCGTGTCAGGACACAAACAGAAACAAGGCCCCCAGTAGGAGGGGCATCCTGTCTCAGGTTTTTACTGAGCATTTGCTGCACCTGGTGCTGCTGACACAAGACGTGACCAAGAATCTCTGCCCTCATGGAACTTAGAGGTCTAGCAGAATTCACCTCAAACCCTGAAATTACTGGTAGCTCCCTCCCTCCTAAGTAACCTTGGGCAAGTTACTCAAGCCCTTTCTTCCTTGGTGTCCTCACCTGCACAAGGGCTTGAAGGGAGGAAAGCAGTATGCACAAAAGCCTGGGGTGGGAGATGGGGACCTGAGGCTGGCAGACCTCACAGACCAGAGTGGGTTTTAGCCTCAATAAGAGGCTAAGGGCAGAAGAGGGAGGGGGCACCCCAAATCTGCAGTGGAGGCAGGCTTGACACAGCCCGGCAGTGGCTGATGAAATGTAAGGGATGAGTCCAGACTCTTTCCCTGTGATGGAATTTTCAAGCCTGCATTCCTTGGTGCAACCTCACTTGTGTGTATTTCATACTCATGTGTCAACTATCAGAAGGGGGCCAAGATGTCCTGAAGGCCAACTAAGTGCCCAGCACCAGAGGGACTAAGTATACAATATGAATAGGACATGGTGTCTGCTGCTGTGTTCAGATCTTAGAATCACATGACCCAGGGTTTGATTTACCCACTAGCTATGTGGCATTGGGCAAGTTACTTAAGCTTCCTTAGTTTCAACAAGGGTACTAACAAGATCTTTAATAAGGGTTACGGCTACCTGCCTTGCTCAGTTTTTGTGGGGATTAAAGGGGAGAATTACATAAAGCACTCAGGGTGCTGACAAACACAAAATGCACACACAACTCTCAATTCTCCACCACCATTTGGAGCCTTCGTCTCTCTCCTGTAAACCACCTATGCATCTTACTGCCAGCCTTTCTCTGAGGAGATGCCCTGGCCTAGACCTTTGCAGAGGAGAGAGGCCATTAGATGAGAGCTTGCTTGCTTCCTCCCCAAGCCTCTGATTAGATCAGCACCTACAGCTTCCCTCTGATCTTTAAACCTAAAAAGGTACTCCTAGCAAATTCAACTGAAAGTGCTTTCCCTGGGACCCTAGTCCCTTGAGATACCTCTGGGAAGGTTTTGGAAATGGCACATATTAGACCAGCAACATCACAGGCCACTAGCATATTAAAGCTCTTGAGAGACCATGCAGTTAAGGCAAACTTATTTGACTACCATGTCCTTTTCTCACGTTACACTTACTAACCTCCTGCAGAGTATTTCATGGAACACAGTTTTTGAAACATTGCCCCAGAACATTTAACTAGCAAAGAAAAAATGAAAAGTGAACTTATCCTTTTCTGTAAATGGGAAAAATATGGGCTTAGAGAATTATAAAGTGGGGCTCAGAAGAGAATGCTGGCCACACTTACTAGATGTAAGAGGAGCTTCTTCTATGCATTGGTCTCACAGCACGTGGGACTTAAATGTGGGCTGGGACACAGATAAATTACAATACCACAGGCCTCAAGAGATGCTTGGAAATAGTGAAAAGTTAAATGTTACACATGTAAATGCCTAAGATCTACTCTGTTTTGTTCATTAGTTTTATGGGCGCTAGGTCAACTCTCTAAGACTGTAGGCAGCCTGTCCCTCAACTGTTTGTAATTCCAAAGACAAGACATTGAAGCTACTGCTTGCCAGAAAGGGAACTCTTACATTTTCAGTCAGGCCTAAAATGAGAAAGATGTTGTTATTCCAAAATAGCTGATATGAGGGATTCATCATGTCTACTTTACAGTGCAGGCAAGGGTAGGGGTGGGAGGAAGAGAAAACACGAATGACATTTACAGCTACTTTGTGCATGCACTGTCTAGGGGGGGAGTTTTATATCCATGGCCTCATTGACTCATCACAACCATCCTTTAAAATGGGTATTATCTCCATCTTATAGATAAGAAAACAGAAGCACATGTTGTAAAGCAGGTTTAAATTTTTCAAAACTTATGCAATGAACAAGCTTTCTTCCTCTATATTCTGTGTATTCTGATCAGTCAGGACTTTGTAAAGCTTTACTTTCTATGGTTTACTTTAGGAAAATAATATTTATTTTGAAAATGCTTTCTCAAACTTCTCCCCCGCTCCCAGAGAATCTGATATACCCCTCTTATGAGCTGTACGACCCTTAGCAAGTTACTGAACACCTTGGTTTCTCAATTTCCTTTTCTGTAGAATGGAAATACTATCCCATCACCTCCATACCTTTTAGGGTAGGCAGTCCACCAAATGGCAGCCATTATCATTAAGGAGAGTCAATGTGATGCTAGAGAACAGCACAAGACCTGCCACCTGGACCCAGGTCTACTACTATACTAAACAAGAGGTGTGGCCTTGAGCAAGTTATTCAGATTCCTAGGGCTTCAGTGGCTCCATGTGTAACACAAGCAACTCTTCTGCTGTGAGGGTCAGATGAGATAATCTGCACAGAAGGTCCAACAGAGGTCAGACATTTAGGAAGTCCTCCACACAAGGCAAGTGATGTTTTTGCTTTTCTCCTCAGCATAGCCTCTTGCACAGAGCTGGTGCTCATCATTTGAAGGTCAAGGAATGCATGATGCATGGAATTGGCTGTGTTGCTTCTGATTGTTTCTCTTACACACCCTAAAAATAAGGTGAGCGCAGGAGGCAGGATGAAAATTGTGTCTATTTATGAAGCAGCCATGACTGACCTGGGCCCTATGCTGAGTACGTTACATTTATGACTTCACTCAATCCTCACAACAGCCTGTGAGGTAGGGATTCACCACCTCTACTTCACAGATGAAGAACCTGAGGCACAGTGGGGTTAAGCAACTTGCCCAAGGTCTCAGTGTTCTTTTGAGGTGAAGCCAGGACACAATCCAAGCTGTCTGGCTCTAGGTCCTGTGCTCTTAACACCTGCCACACTCCCCGGCCAGGCCTTGGAGTCTGGCAGACCTAGACCTAGAGTTCAGGAATATTACTCTAAGAAAGTTTACTCATCAATACAATGAGAGTTAAATAAAATGTCCCATGGTTGAGATAATAGCTAAAAACAACACACCGTACCCAGCAAATACTAGAAGCACAAACGTCTATGCAGCTATGGAAGAACATCCAGGATGCAATGTAGCATGGCAGGTAAGAGCAGAGACTAGAGGGAACCCAGCTCTACAGTGACCAGCAGTGTGGCCTTGGATGCAACTTGACCTCTTTAAGGCTTGTGTGCAGAAGAGTCAGAGTCTTTGTTTGTAGAATGGGGATCAAAACTGGATTAAAGGCTATAACACATGTGAAATGCTTAGTACAGTATTTAGCTAACAGTAGAAAAACACTCAAATAGCTGATTACTATCATTCTTCAAGGTCCTGCCACACTTATATTTACTAAATTCTGGACCCAAATCACTTGGAGATGCTACTGTCTATCTGTGGGCTATAAGTTGAAGGTCACCTGAGAGGCACTCCCAGCCTATGCTGTCCTCAAGGAGGCTGTAGCGATTAGAGTAGGAGGAACCTCAATACCAGGCATCCTGATTTGTATTTGGAGCAAGACAATCAAAGAGCATCAGGCCCAAATTGCTCTAATCATCATAGGACAGCCACACGCATCTGCTTAGGGGGAACCAGCCTCTGTCTGGTGCTTTCTGAGAACTGCTAACACCTGAGCCATTCCTCTCAAGGAGCAGTGGGGCCATCTGTAGTAGTGAGGGCACTTCACTCAGGGGTGGGAATGGTCAGATCAGACATCTCTGAAAAGGTAAGTTACTTTACTGTCTCCCTGCAAATATCATATAACGAGTCACAGGAAAACTGAGTCTCATTTAGATGAGAGCCTGAATCACTGACGGCTCATTTCCTTTGTAGTGGGAATAAACTGCACACTAAGGTGCTTTGTTGCCACAACTTAAGTCTTGGCCCTGCTATCTCCTTTACAAAAATGAACACTGCAAAAAGCATGGTGAGCAGCCAGAACTGGCAGCAGAGACCCTGCCCAGTGCACTCCTGGTGTTTGCTACTCAAAATCAAATAAACGCAGTCTTTTCCAAATCTTCAGATTAGTTCCCATCCACACAAACATGCAAAACCTAAAACAACAAAAAAAGTTTAATATGACTGTAAGAATATTCTCATTTTTGAACTGACAACAATCTACTCATTTAATTTATTTTTCCAGATAACAGGAGGAAAAAAACCCAGGACTGACTGAATTTCGAGGCAAACTCAAAAAAAGGTTCTTACATTTTTGGCTCCTGATCATTGTAGTTGACAAGATGACAACGGAAAACACAGCAGAATTTATGGAAAAAACCAAAAAAGCTGTCTAACTGGTTTAGACTGAAAAGCTAAAATCTTATTTCACTTAGTTGTATAAGACTTTTTTTAGCTGATTTTCCATAAAAAGCCAGAATTGAAATAAAAGTGGAACTGGAAATGAACAACTATTTAGCTGACAAACATCATACCTGATTATCAAACTCTATCTCAACTTTTTGGGTTCATCTTCCGCACTAATAAACTATTTATTCCCATCCTGCTAAAACAGACTTCTTTAAAAATAATTTTTTGAGATAGATGGTCTTGCACACATAATACAGTTAGACTCCCCAATAGCAGAAGCATTTCCTGTTAGTATCATGAAACCAAACAAACCCAAACTGCACAATGTTCTGAGTTCTAGGCCCTTGTAATTGCTGGTGGGTAAAAAACTGATACAACATTTTGGTGGGCAATTTGACAACATCTTAAAAATATGAAGACCTTTTGAGCCAGAAATTTTACTTCTGGCCCAAGATTAAGGAGACAAAGATTTAATTAGAGATATTCACTGCAATGTTGTTCTTACTACTAGCAGCTGCCTAAATATTTAATAGCAGGGACTGGTTAAACTACAGCACACAACGCAGGATTGAAAATGTTAGCATTAGAAATAATATTATAGAAATAACTTTACTGATATGGAATGACAGCTACATTGATTACGCAAAACAGGTGATAAAATAGCGTTTACAAACACACATACCCACACACACCCAACATACACATAAGACTAGAAGGACACTTCCCAGATGCTAACTGGATATATCTGGGTATTAAGTTTAGGAATGCTTTTAACTCTCTATCTGCATTTTCTGTTTTAAAGATGAACACATTTTAATTATAACGATAAAAAAAATTATCTGGTGCTCTACAAAGCTTACCACAGCTGACAAAGAAGCCACAGATGGACCACTGAAAATAGCTGTCCTGGTCTAACCCTCAGGCTGCAATGTGGTAGATGAAATGATGAGAGACAGTGGACTTAACTATTTTGGTCCTGATAAAATCACAATCTATCAGTCTCTACTGTCCTGAGGTGTGACTCATGCTCCTGATGAGGCACTAATGGCCGACAGGGGGCTAGGGTATTCCAGGAGAGGGCCAGCCAGAAGCTCAAAGAGCACAGCTGCTGGCAGACCATGCCCTGATCCCTGCACATGGTGACGAGGTGAGCAAGGTCAGTGCCTAGCTCAAGAGCTGCCAGATCTAGGTCAGAAAGGGTGTTTTGCGAGTGTGGGAAGGAATGCCAATCAGAAGGTATGGGTTCCAGTCTTGGCTCCACCACATACCAGTCATGCACCCAATGGGAACCCTTAGAGTCCTACAGCATCAGCTTTCCTTCTGTAAAGTAAGGATTGTACTGGTGGGGAGGGTTACAATGCTCTGAGTGCCTCTCATGTGCACAGTTCCCTCTGAGCAATACTGACCAAGTGACCTCACGGCCATGGTTAAAGCTGAGTGGGCCCCTGAGAGACGGCAGCTTGCCTATGGGTTGGCCAAGGGTCTGGTGGGAGAATGCTGCCTATCAGAGGTAACAGTGACTATCAACCAACCAGATCCTATCAGGGGGTTTGAAGGCAAGATGGAGGCAGCGGCAGAGGACACAAGAGAAAAAGTCAGAGGAAGTGACTGAGTGTCAAGCAGGGCCAAAGTAGAAATAAGAGCTGCCGTAACAGTGCAGCAGCAGCCTTCACAGGGCAACAATGTCCTTGAGCTTCCTTGAATCCTGAACAGTGCCATTGCAAGGCTGGCTGGGTGGGAGGGAGAGTCTGGGATTCCTTATTCCCTCTGAATCCCCATTTCAGGTGACCCAAATATGTGTATCAGCTTTAAGCCATGAAGGATGTCATTCTTGCCCTGAACACCCTAGATTACTCAGTAAAAGCAGCAATGTGTTCCCTTCCTGCTGACACTGACTGATCCCTGGGGCAGCACTCTATGCGCTCCACCCAATAATCGAGGTGGTAAGGACTCTCATTAGTCCCACTTTATAGTTGAGCAAACTGAGGCTCTACGGTTCAAGATCACATGGCTAGAAAGTGAAGGAGAAGAGATTTATAATCAGGTCTGTTAATGTCAAAGCTCACGTTCTCCATACTCCTCCTCCCCCCACAAAAATAAAATTTGAAGTACTTCGTAAAAAGGAAAGAGCTAGAAAAAGTGAGCGATGCATAGGGTCTGCTGGGCCTGGTGGGAGTGACCGACACAATCATGCTCCTGCCCGTGCTGCTCCTTACCTGCCCAGTTTCTGGCCCTCGCCAGTGAAGGCTTTGAAGGCTCCCTTGGGCTTCACAAAATCCTCGTCCCGATGGTCCTCCATGTCCAAATTCACCTGTCCACCGTGCGCTAACCTCCGCAGCTCTGCTGGCACCTCCCTGCAGGAGAAAAGGCAACGCTGGGGTCCACACAGAGCAGGATGGCAATTGGTGATGGGTGCGAGAGGAGAAGTAACTTTAGTTCCAGTTGTGAAAATTGCTGGGCCTTCAGAGGGAGCTGGTTACTTTAGTGGCTGCCTGCCTCCCCCTTCTCTCTTGCCTGCTCAAAATCATAGCAGAGACCTGTATCTTATTTGGTCACTTGGCTCTGCCCCAGGATTGAAGGAGAAACACGGACAAACAAGGTTTTGGAGTAGATCTGTGAATCTGTGTCTCAACTGTGCCAAATCTGCTTAAATAGATTTTACTTCTTAAACAATAACCATTTGGATCAGCCTCCTCCCTCCCATCTGCCATCTCCCTCGCTGACACGGAACCCAGAGGAGGCCTTTCTGCTCACCCTCTGCGTATAGACTCCAGAAACTGGGCATTGGATGGGTCTTGGTAGCTTCTGAGTTCACCATTGTCCAGGCTGAATCCGCTCTTCCAGAGCTTCAACACTACATGAACCTGTGACAACATGAGGTAAGCAGTCCATACACTGCCAGGAATCTGGCAAGCACACCCATGCAAACCTGCAAATTGGCAGGTTTTTTACTATTTTACTGTGTCACTATTAAAACAGACAGACACACACATGCATGCACAAGGAAACCAATCAACAACTGACCATGTAAGTATCAGCCTACAATAAGAAGGTAACGTGGCAGAGGTTAAGAGCACGGACTTTGACTGAAGACGACCCGGGTCTGGGCTTGATTCTGCCACTCACTATTTAAGTGGCTCTGAGCAGGTCGAAGCTGTGGCTTATCTGCAGGGGTGCCAGTGTGCTTGGCACACAGCTCATACTTAACTAAACTATCACAGCAAATTTACTCATGGACTGTTTTGCAGCCATTAAAAATTTTACCTACAACTTCTGTTAACAACTTCCTATACATATTCAGAAGATAGGGTCTAGGAGGCTACAAACCAACATATTAGCAGCTGCTACCTATCAGGTGATAGGATTTTTATTTTCTCCTTGACTTTATTTTGAAATATAACCCAAAATGATTAAAAATGAATACATTATAGAAACTAATGGTCACATGGCTATATGAAAATGTTTATGGCGTAATATTAAAACAAAAGTGTTTATATAGTATGATTACACTTATTGGAGGAGGAACCCCTATGCACAGGGAAAAAAGGACTGGACAACAGTAAGGAAAATTTTTAGAAAATTGTGTTTTAGGCCTCCCTGGGTGGTCTGAAGACCAAGTTCTTTAGCTATGTCCACACTACCAGAGAACCTCGGAATCACTAGTTCTCTGCCTGAGATCCATGGAATGCTCAGCAAACTCCTTCATTTGTCCCCTCTCTCTGCCCACTCCTTCTCACAAGCCCCCTCGCCCAACCAGATGAGCACTGCCTTTGATTCTAAGGTAAGCCTCTCCCTTCACAGACCACAGTGAGGGCACTCCCTCTTCTCTTCCACAGGCTGCTTGTTCACACACAACATGTGACCAATCCCTTCTGAAAAACAGCAGAACAGTCCACGAGCTTCCCTCAGGAAGGTAGATGCACACTCACATCTTGGCTGGAATGCCGCCTCCTTTCTCCTGCCACGTAGGCAGACTCTTCCTCTGGTGCTGCCCCAAGGCGGTAGCCGCCCCCTGCAAACGGCTATAAAAGACAAGTTCATAAACACCTGAGAAGTGGGTCAACAGTGATGGGGTTACTCAGGTACAATGATGTTATCTCAAGCTTGTTAACAACTAGGGGCACTTTCTCTGGTATCAAACTCAGAGCTACAGGGCCAGGCAGTATGGTAAATGAATTAAGTGGCCAGGATTGGGCTGAGAACTGGAACAGCGCATGCAGAGGGACTAGCTCTGCTACTAAGCTCTAGTTAATCACAGCCATGTAGGAATCTAGGTGCAGGATAACACCAAAGACTTCCAATCCAGGTCATAGGCCACAGGTTTGAAAACTTTGCCTCAAATCTTGATTTCATGTTAAAGGGTGAGAGAAACTGCACTGTTCTTCTCTATACAAGAGCAAGTGAGCAAATGAAAAACAAAACAAATCCAGTCCCTACTGGGGTGAGGTGAGGAAGCCTCCTTCCCCCACTCTGGAACCCAAGTCCTGTGCTCACTCTCGGTTTACTGGTCTCTCCAGGGCTCTTGGTCACTCGTTCCACAGCTACAGCTCCATGCTCCTTGGCACCTTTAAAGAGATCATCTACCAGCTCGTTGGGACTTTTCTTCCTGGGAGGGCCAACAATCTGCTGTCCACTTCTCTCTGAGCCCCCGGCATAAAACCTGTGCAGAAAACACAAATCTAACACCAAACGCACCTGGAAAACATGAATAGAGCACGTGCCAGGCTCTGGGCTAGGTGCTGGACACACTGAGGCGAAGGGTACAATGCCCATCTTTAAGGAACTTACTGTCTAGTTGGGGACACATGTAAGGAGGCAGGCAGGCACAATGCAGTGTGAGCAGCAACAGAGGTCAGTAAGGGGTGATGTGGGAAACACTGAACTGGGAAGGACAGTCAAGGCTTCACAAGGGTATCTTCTGGGCTGAGTCTTGAGGATGAGGATGAGGATGAATTTAGCAGGTGAAGAAAACAGGGAAGGATATTCTAGGCATGCACGACAGCATGTCAGTTCCAGAGTCCCAAACTGGGAATTAGCCATCCAGTGGCCAGCACCTCTCCAGGAGGTAGCAACTATGGTCACTAGCAGCTCTGGGTTAATGGTGGCAGCGGTGTGGTTAGTACAAACAGCTAGGCTCCAGTGTTGGCTCTGCCACTGTGTGACCCTGGGCAAGCCAGTGCATTGCCTTGTATCTCACTTTCCTTGTCTTTGAAAAGGGAGGGAAAGACCACATGCCCTACCTACCTGCTCCTTAAGTCAGGGCCGTGAGGTTCAAATCAGCGGATGTATGCAAAAGAATAAGCACAGAGTAATGCACACATGTAAGGTGGCGTGACAGAGCACTGAGAGCTCACCTAAACCTCAGCTCGCTATTCTTGTGACATAGACCGGGGCACTGAGGAGAGGGTACTGGAGAAGGTCGAATACAAGCCCCAAGATACCCACACCAGGCTTTGCAATGGGCCAAGCACAGCTTAAGATTAAGTTAGCACTTTTTTACTGGGTCTGAAAACCAGTGGTCACATAGCCTAGCTAGCTGCCTCCTATTCACAGCTAAGCCAATAGCATGTCTCCGAGTAGGGAGAACTGAGAAGCTATAAAAATTAGTCTCAGCCTTCTATTTCCTAACCATTCCCTATCTCAGGGAATGCAAAGCAAAGCTATGAGCCCTGGCAAGGACAACAGCACCAGCGTCATCAGGTCTGAAATGCTGAGGGATCAAGGAAGTAAGTGGGATGTGAAATGCAGCAAGGTCATTGCCTGGACAATGTGACAGGATGGAGGAAGGAGGAGGAGGTCATTTAGGAGTTGGGTATTCACATACTTGATGACATTGTCTTTCACCCAAGGAGAGTAAAACCCTGAAATTAACATTTATTCCTGAACCGTGAAGGTATCTAAAAAGAAGGCTCTGAGGCAGAGTAAAGGTCACTATATAGATAAAAACAGAGAACAGAGCACATGTAATTTCTCAGGCCACTTCCCAAAGACTGACCATGATGAAGTAATTGCATTTCCATAATGATTATTATACAGTGTTCCTTAGGAATGTTTGACAGACCGAGGCAGATCCCTTGGAGAACCAAAACCCGTGAAATGAGGCTATAGCCAGTTCACTCTTGCTCATTCCAGGTAGATGCAGTTCTGCTCAACGGACTGTAAGGTCTTTATTAAGGGATCTCAAAGTTTTGACTTACGAATGGAACCTGTGAAGTGCCTTAAAAATATTCATGCTCTTGACCTGGCATTTTCATTTCTAGAAACTTTTCTTAGGAAAAAATCTGAAACGTAGTCAAAGATTAATACAGAGATGTTCACAGCACTGATATTTACAGTAGTAAAAACTGCTAACAATCTGAATGTTGGACATCCCCCACGAAGGACTATTATTATAGTCACTGAAAACACTTATGAAGAATCTTAATGACACGAGAAGTGTTTAAGATACAGCATTAATCCAACGAAAGCAAGAAACAAAATTATCTGACCTTCACCATGTAAAATACAATATAAAATAAAGTATATTTATACAGAGAGCCAAGAGTGAATGAATGAAAATATGTCAAAATATTAACCATAGTTACCAAAGGGTGGTTGAGTGTTATATTTTTTCATTACACTATCTTGTATTTTCCACAATGGACACTAATTTTATTATAACATTTCTAAAGGTTAAAAACAAACGAACAAACAGTACGTATGTTTGTGTATACTGGGAGACATATATTTATAAATCTTTTATTCTGTTGATTATGTGATATATTGCTTTTTCAATGAAAAAGAAAAAGCTGGAAAGAAATACACCAAAAATATTGATACCTGGTTACCTCTGGGTTGAGGTATTATGAATGACTTTTTTCCTTCTTATTGACTTGTTTCCCTTCCCGTAAAGTTCTTCAATAATTATGTATTATTTTAATAATTAAAAAAAGAACAAAAACAAACCAAAAATAGTCCAAAAGAAAAAAATAGTAACAAAGGACAGGGATCACTTGTAAGCTCCAGGGAGCGGGAGACAGTTTCTAGGACACAGCCCACAGTAGCAACGGCTACCGAGAACCAAGCACGTTTATCCTTCTAGGTCGTTCTAGATGATTTACACGTTACCACATTTTATGTTAACATGGACCTGCCTGTGGATCATCACCCTCGAAACAAAGACTCACCTCTGGCCCTCCTCCTCCTCCTCCTCCTCGTCTTGGTCATGAATGAGGTCTCTGAAGGACGTCACCCTATTATCACTGGAGACACAGAAAGGAGCAAAAATGACCTTAGGGGAGGTAAACTCCCATCACCAGCTGCTATGGAGTTGAGGACATGGGCTATATTTTTAGGGGGGGCAGGAAGAGGATCTATGTGGAAGAGGGTTAACCTCTCTGAGTTTATATGCAAAATAATGTGGCATTTATTTCTTCAAGGTCACAGAGGACTGAGAATAAACGAGAAAGCACTATCGTGAAGTAAAATGGAATCCAATTTAAGCTCTCCTGGGCAGAGTGAAGGAATAGGATGGGGTCTGTACTACTATAAAAACTTACTACTGGATAGCTATTTTCATAATTTAATTTTTAAATACAGAGGGACTGCCTGTGTGCCAGGCACTGAACTGGATGCTAGGTCTATAAAGCTCATCAGACACAGTTCTCACCCTTGAGTTGTTTACAGGCTAGTGGCACTGTGGCCAGGAAACCATCCATTAATACTGTGCAATAGGGGCTGTGACAGAGGTGGGAACAGAGCCTCTTGTTCTGAGTGAGGGGTGGGGACGGGGGAACATCAAGAAAGGCTTCCCAGAAAAACGCAACATCTGGACTGAGTGCCAGGGAACTGGTAGACAGCCAGTCAGTTGGATAAAGGATGGTGGGGCTGGCGGGGAAAGGGGACCAGCAGGGCATTACAGGAAGGCAGCATATGCACATACAGAGAGACCAGCAAGAGTAACACATTAAAGGAAGGACAAGTTGTCAAGAAATAAAAATGAAATGAATACGCGGGTGAGAAGGCCTCTGTGTACTTCTGCTGTAGGCTACTCAAGAAAAAGTTTTTATTAGTGTTTAGGAAAAAAGCAGAGTTATATGGGTATGGTGGAGAGGGCACACTAAAAATGGGTGTGAGAAAGGTTAACTCCCTCCTCTGACGCTGTCTTACACTGCCACTTTTTTTTTTGGTGAGGAAAATTGGCCCTGAGCTAACATCTGTTGCCAATCTTCCTCTTTTTGGTTGAGGAAAATTGTCGCTGAGCTAACATCTGTGCCATTCTTCCTCTATTTTGTATGTGGGACACTGCCACAGGATGGCTTGATGAGCAGTGTGTAAGTCTGTGCCCAGGATCCAAACCCATGAACCCTGGGCTGCCGAAGTGCACTGCTACTTTTTCCTAGTTTAGACTTGTCCTCAAGGAATAATCTTAGTTTCTTAAGGATTATGAGACATGCAATTTATAAAAACATTTTCTGTATTTCTTAGGGGAAAAAGTAGCTTCTCTCTAACAAGGGGGAAAAGGGTAATACAGGTTTAGTGAGGCTAGACAGAGGAGGAGGAGCTGTTTTCTAGGAAGAAAGCTCCAGTTCAGTCTTGAATACAGATTTATTTCAAGGAGACAATCAGAGGACAGATCAGGCTTTGAGGTTCCATCAACTAGAAATGAGAGGACAAAGACCAATCGCTCTAGCAAATACACTCCCTGTTTGAGTTAGCTGGGAGCAACCTCCTGGGCATTCCTTGATACTCTAAGACATGTAGTGCCCTCAAAGGCTAATCCCACTCATTAATCTTCCCAGGGGGAGTTTTCCACAGATGCTCAGCCTAGCATCTATGGAAAAGAGTCCTCTCTCTGTTGTTAAACACGTTCAGACACACAGACGCACGCTTATTTGAAGAAACTACCTGCTCTGATTACGGGCTTGATTCTTTCTCCAAAGGTTCTTACACCCACTTTGACAGTATGTGAGACAGACTCTGGTGTCCACATACCTGGTTCCGATTTCAATTTAGCCTCCCACCTGGGGATCCTGGGCATGCTAATGAAGTTCTCTAAGCCTTCACCTTCTCATGTGAAAATGGAGACAATTACAGCACCAACCCCATGGGCTTTCCGTGAACAGCTGGGGCACCAATGTGTGGTGGACCACATTTCAAGTACTACTCTTGAGCAGTGGTTCTCAAAGTGTTGCTTCTTGGACTGCAAGCATCAGCATTACCTGTGAAACTGTGAGCAACGCAACTCCTGAGGCCCTGCCTGAGACCTCCAGAATCAGAAACAATGTAAGGAGTGCCCAGCAATCTGGTTTTAAGGAGCCCTTCAAATAATTCTGATGCATGCTCAAGTCTGAGAAGGACTGCAATGCTCTGAGAGTTACCTTACGGCATGGATGTCCCGGGCACATCAACACTTTCAGAATACTTTGTCCCATGTCTTCCACAAATTGGCAAATTGTCTCAGAACTTTCATTTTTTCAGCATCAAAACTCTATCTCTCAGGTACCCTGGCACTTTGAAGTGGCACAAAAACCCTTTGCCACATCACATTTTCTGTGGTGATGGAAATGCTGTAGTTGCACAGTCTAACATGGAAACTAGTAGTCACATGTGGCTACTGAGCATTTGAAATGCGGTTAGCGTGAATGAATAACTGACTGTTTGTTTAATTTTAACTAATTTAAACAGCCATATGAGGCTAGTGGCTACCATACTGGATGGTATAGTTTTAGACAATCAGACAATGGCAGTCACTGAAATTCTAAGAAAGTATAGTTTTGGTGGATGAAGGAAAAAAAATGGTGAAACCACTCCCTTTAGCTCAACCCTGCGCTAGGTACGGGGCGGGAGGTGCTGGACAGGGAGGCAGGATGCAGCAGCAGCAGCAGCTCTGGATTTAGACAGACTTGGGCTTGTATCTGCCATAACAGCAGCTCTGAGCTACTCACCCTTTCTAAGACTCAGTATCCTGACCTGTGAAATGGTGAGCACCCTAGCTACTTCCAAAGTTGTTGAAGTATAAGAAGAGAACAGAGGTGAGACTATTTGGCAGAGCTGGACAGATGGTGGGCGCTCCTGAAATACTAGCCTCCCACTTACAGTTTACTTAAGGAGAAAAACTTAAGCTAAATATCAAGAGAAGAGTTCAAGACCATACAGGAGAGACGTCACCAAGTAGGACGTAGATGTGTGTTAAAGAAGTGAATGACTCACAGTTGTAGCTGGAGTTCTGAAGAAGAGAAGTGTGGTGTGCTGCCAGAGGTTGGGGATAACATGCTCAAAAGAAAAGGTTGCAAGGGAGCTAAATGTTGAAGGACGCATGGGGTTTGGACAGGCAGGAAACAAGAGGGGGCATATCTAGTCAGGTGAGAGGACAAAGAAAAGCAGAACAAAAATAAGGCAGAATTGAGATACCAAAGAATCAGTCTGGTTGGAACACAGATTTAAGAAATGAGGAAAAGATGGTAAGATTAGGATGGCAGGTTCAGGGCAAACTCTGGAAGACCCTGAAGGTCCTCAAGGCAAAGCAGTACATCATTCTGGCTGAGAGCTGAATGCAGAAGCAGAAACCAGTCTGCACGTAAATCCTTGTTTCACTAGCTGTGTGATCTTGGGATGATGCCCAGCTCACTGTCTTCATCTGTAATACGAGGACAGCAAGAGTACCCACCTCACAGGGTTGTAGTGAGGACGAAAGAGAGGCATATGTAAAGGCTTAAGCCCTTGCCTGGCACCGGGTAAGTGCTCAATAAATGACAGCTATCATCATGGAGGAGTTTAGACTCTCTCCTACAGCAATGGTTAACCATTTTATGTTCCATAGCCCTTTGAGAATTTAGTAAAAGCTATGGATTTTCTTGCCAGAAAAGATATAACACACACAAAATTCTGTCTACAATTTCAGGTAACTTATGGACATTTTCACACCCAGTCCATAGATTCCTCCTAGGGGTTCAGGGCCTCCACATTAACAACTTCTGTTCTAGAGTCAAAGGAACTCACTAACTGAGTGTTGTTCCATGGCAGCAGTGATGACATGAAAGGACATCTGAGAAGACGACAGTGGGGGATGGGCAGAGCCCAGCAGCAGGATAAGTGTCCTGCAACAGTCAGGTCAAACTGGGGTGAAGGAAGGCCCCACAGAAAACTCTGGAGGTGCTAGCAAAAGCTTGGCTTCTCCTGAGAATGTAGTCAGCCTTTTCCTTCTGGACAAAGACAACGATGTAGCAAACTGTGCCCTCAATCTCCCTTTTGTTCTGCTTCACCTAAACCCAGTACTAAGTCTGAGGCTGAACCAAAGCAACAAAGCAAGGCCTTTAGGCCTGAATGTGTGTTCAGTCTTTTACTCCCCTTGGTCTTAACATTAAACTCTCCTATTTCCTTGATTCTTTTACTATTTTATTTTTTTTGTGCTGTGGAAGATTAGCCCTGAACTAACATCTGTGCCAATCTTCCTCCACTTTCTACGTGGGATGCTGCCACAGCATGGCTGACAAGTGGTGTTATGTTCAAGCCCAGGATCCAAACCTGTGAACCCGGGCTGTCGAAGTGGAGTGCGTGGAACCCAACCACTATGCCACAGGGTCGGCCCTTCTATTTTTTTAAATAAATGTACTTGTTGTGGAATGAGACAGGAAATACATAAGAATGAAGAAGATGAGAATGGATGCTAATAATGATAGTAAAATGACAGTAACAGCAGCTAACAATGTACTGTGTTCTAAATGCTTTTTAAGTATGAACTCATTTAACGACAGGTGAGGAAAACTGAGGGACTGAGATGTTGAGTAACCAGCCCAAGGTCACAAAGCTCCAAAGTGCAAAGCTGGGATTTGAATGTGGAAAATTAGGCTCCTAGGCCTATACTCTAATAAATCACTGCCTTGATAGGACTTTGGGACTACTAGAGAAGAGAGGTGTGAATATGTGACTGACATTAGAGGCTAAGTTTCAATTTCTCTCTCCTGGTATTTCTGACACGCCGACACTGATAGTAACCTGGGTTGGCTGTGAAAGACTCATACCCCAGGAAATCAGCTGTCTCTAGCAGCAGCTGCAAGAAGAGTCCTCACCCTGACAACCATGTTGCAGGCAGTAACATCCTGACGTGCTACCACCGATACCTCGCAGGTTAGCAACTGTGAATAATGAGAAGATCACTTGCCTACTATCTCTCTTCTCTGGCAATGGGAGGTAGGGAAAAAAGTTACGGAACCAACAGATCTGGCGTTAGTGTTCCTTCTTCAAAGGGAGGAAATGTAATTTAAAGCTCAGATGCCCTTAGAGAGAAACACAATTTACCACCTCACTGGCAAAGAAACACTTTATCTGTAGTCTGGGGTTGAATAAAAAACTAAGTAAGTTTTTCAAGTGAAAACATACATAAGAGTAGAAGTAAATCAGGCAAAAGCAGGCAGGGGAGTTGTAGTTCAAACACCTTTTTAGGAAAAGGCCTGGCCTGTCTCCTGGAAGACCAGCACTGTCCCACTCTGCAGACCAGAGCAGTGATCTGCTGTGGGAACCACGGAGCCAGGGGGACTGGAACTGGGGATTCAAATGGATCACAAAGGTTAACACTGTTTCACCTAATAAGATAAGGGCTCTAGAATCAATTTGGCAAAGGGTGGGTTACACAGGTATAATTTCTCTAAGACTTCTTAATAGGGTAAGAGCCATCCTCAAATATCAAAAGAGCATTTCTAAAGTCACCTGGCCTAATCCTTTACATCTACAGCACCCCTGACAGGAAGTCCTCTGGTTTCTACTTAAAAACTTCCAGAGAAAGAGTCTACTCCTCCCATTTCATAAATAAAAGACCCTCAAACATCTAAAAAGTAGGTTCTGTGGCTTCCCCCAGGATTGGACCACAAACCACACTCAGGTAAGGGCCTCTGTCTGAGTGTGTCAAGCATATCTCTACAGGAAAGGAACAAATCTTGGAAGGAGCTACTATCCACCAGTCAGTCTAGCTTTCTCACTCACATCCACTGGTCCGCATGCCCGGGCCTAACTGTCAAGTCAGGAAATAGCTCCTCATGTGCTGGTAGCACACCCATGTAGCAATAATTGAAGCTGGCCCTTACCTGGGGGCTGTGCCTCTGGATACCGAACTGGGGGTTGCCTGTGAAATGGTCACAATGTCTTCGTCCCCTCCATCCTCATAAAAGCTGGCTAGGGCGATCTGAAACAGAGAGGTAGTAACTTGGGATCCTTAAACAGGCGTTCATCTAACACAAATCTCCTTTGACCACAAAGGAGTAAAGACTGAAAGATATGGCCCAGACTTACAAGGTGGTCTGGACCTGAGGGCCACAGAAAATCAGACGAAGGTAACAGTCCAACTATGAGCCTTCTATCACCTGAAACAAATTTCGCCTACTAAGGGGAAAAGAAGGCAAGAAGGAAGGTTGAGATAGAGACACTCTTCATTCTCATTTTTATTAAGAAATGTGGTCTAGTAAAAGCAGTGTATATATATATTGAGCATTTACTTAGGCGCCACATTGTTCTGAGTGTAACTCTACATGTGTTAACTCATTTAATCCTTAAAGAACTAGGTAATTAGTACTATAAGTTTCTTATTTTTTAGCTGACATAGAAGCGCTGAGAAGTTAAGAAAACTGCCCAAGGTTACACAGTCGGTAAGGAGTAGAGCCAGGTTCCTTCCCAGACAGTCTGCTCAGGCCCTTACTCAGCTCTTATGTGACAGCCAGGAGTCAGGAACTGTGAGGTCAGTCCAGATCACTACTTTTACTTGCTCTCTGAGGCCCAGTTTCCTAATCTGTGCAATGGGGACACCCGTCCCACTCAACCCTGCACAATGGGATGGGAGGATCCAGTAACATTTACACACAGTCACGGTCTAGCTCTACATACAGAAGGAACATGGGAGTTTTCTGGCCAACTTGTGATTGTTTCTCTCACCGACTCAATGGATAGGTATTTAGTAATCACTTAAGAAACAAGAAAGAGCACTGAGGTCTACAGAGATGAAAAAGACATGGCTCCTGTCCTCAAGGTGACCAGCCTCAGAGACAGAGAGCTGTTGCAGGACATGCACTGAACTGGCACTTGAGGGGGGCGCCTACATTCAAGCCCTGGCCCTGCCAGGCAAGTCATGTCGCATGCCTCAGTTTCCCCACCTACAGCATGAAGAGACTGGGACTGATGACCTGCCAACCGTAACACTGTGAGCTTCTAGGTCTTTCAGGCAGACGCTGCTTTTTGTATGTCAGCCTGGCAAGGGGCTTCACACTGTGTGTCTGGACAGGTGTGATGCTCTACCTAACTCTTTTACTTCTGGGAAGCAAATTAAGTGATGGAGTCAGCAGACCCACTTCAAATCCCAACCTCATTACTGACTGGCTATGTGACCTTGGGCATAACTTGCCCTCTGAGTTTCCAATTCCTCAGCTACACACAATGGGGCTAGTCCTCTTCACCTCATAGTGTTGCTAGGATTAAATTAATCATCATATAAAGGGCCTGGCACGTGGCGCCTAAGAGCTTGGGCTCTGGAATCAGACAGAACTCAGTTCTCATGCTCTCTCTTCCACCGGTAGCTGCTGAGGCCTTGAGGGAGTTACTTAACCTCCCCAAGCCTCAGCTGCAAAATGCAAAGGTTAAATGACTTGAGACATAAGGCGGTCAGAACAGCACCAGGTGGCACACGGGCAGGTTCAGCACATCTTCACGATCATCATTTACTTAAGACGCAGGCTGGCCAAGAACATTTACGCAATTCTTTCTACCATTGATTACTGAGGCCCCATTATGTGCCAAGCGTTGTTCTGGGCATGGGGAAATCAACAGTTTGCAAAAACCCCTGCCTCGTGTAGCTCATCTTAATGCTCTCTAAATTAATTAACAAGTATTTAATCGATACCTAATACGTACCAGGAAACTGGACGAGAAAGGCCCCGACCCTCCCATTTTACAGATGAGTTGACTAAGAAAGACGATAGCTCCCCCGCCGGAGGGAGTTTCTCCCGCAATCAGGCAGGAGGAGGGGGCGCGGGCCAACCCCGGGCCCGGCTTCTCCCCGACCTGCGGCGCCGCTGCGGCAATGGGCACGAACCACGGCCTCGTCCCCAGCGCCGCTCCGCCCCGGAGCCGGTCACTCCCGGCGCGGCCGCCACGCCCCCAGGCTGCCCTGCCCACGCGGGCTGCGGTACCCGAAGTCTGGCTGACCCCGCGAACGGGCCAGGCAGAAGGGGAAACTGAGGCCCGGAAGCGCAGGTCGGGGCCAGGGGTGACCCGCGTGCTCCCTCGCCCAGGCCCGGCGGGCGACCGGCAAGCGGCCCCGGGACCGAGGCCTGAGTCGGCCGCGGCCCGGCGGGATGACTGTGCGCTTCAGCCGCTCGGGCTAGTCGCGCCGGGCGCCCGCGCCCCGCAGCCCCGGCCCGCCCGACGCGGCCCGCCTCGCGGCGCTACCTGGAGGTCCCAGCCGGCCGACTCGAGGAAGAAGCGGGCCCGGTCCTCCTCGGCGCCCGTCACCGCCACGAACTCCCTCAGCGCCTCCTGTCGCTCCGCCGCCATCTTCGCCCCGTGCGCCGCCCAAACCGCTCCGGCCGCCGCCGCACCGCCTCAGCCCGGCGGCCGCGTTCCGCCCGCGGGTCGACCCGACCAAGGCGAGCGGCGCCCGCCCGCAGGCCCCGCCCCACGCGGTGCCTCACGCAAAGCCCTCCGTGCGGGAAACTCCGCCGCTCCGCGCCCTCTGGCGGCTGCGGCGCGGACCTGCAGCCTGACGGCGGGGGAGGGAGCCGGGCGGAGGATGAGAGGCGGGGCGGGTCTTCCACAGACCAGTGGAATGAAGGATCCTGAGAGGGGCCAGATTCACAGTTATTCATTGACTCATTCCCTCATTTCATTAATTTACTCATTCGTTCATTCACTTGCTTGTTCAAATATTTGTTGAGTGTTATCAATGGCCCGGTTCTCTTCCAGGGCTGGGGATCAGCAGCGAGCAAAACAAAGTGCCTGCCCACTTGTCGCTCACATTCTAGGGAAGAAATCCCAGACCTTGAACAACAGGTTACTTCTCTCTCCCAACCCCGCTGTGACTCCCCATCTCTCTCTGCGTAAGAGACAGTCTCATGGCCTGCGAGACCCCCGTGAAACGCGCCAGCCCCTCCATCTCTTCTCCTAGGCCTTTTGCTGGCTTCCTCTGCTGCAGGTACACTGCCCTTCTTGCTGTTCCTGGAGTGTGCCAGGCATGCATTTGCATCAAAGCCTCAGCATTCGTGACTCCCTTTGCCTGGAACACCTTCCCTCGCCGGGGGCAAGATGCTGCCTCACTTTCGGAGACCTCTGCTCAAAGGGGACCTTCTCAGACACAGCCCTGTCTTTGAGGTCCTCAGCTTCTTTGCCCTCTTGCCTCCTGCCACCCTCCCTGGGATGCATTTCTCTTCATCTTCCCTTTCTCAGCTACTGCTCATCCTTCGGCTCAGTTTAGGTGTCCCCTCCACAAGGAGGCCTCTCTATGTCCCCAGGTGCCATCAGACAGTCTCCGTGCATGCTCTGTGACTCCATGTTGTGTCCACCTTCCCCAAGGGCCATGATCCCTGTGACGGCAGGAGCTGTGGCTGTCTCCAGCGCAATATGGCTTAAGACTACATGCTCTGGACTCAGACAGTCTGTGGTTGAAGCCCAGATATTACCGCTTGTGGGATCTTGGGCAGCTTCTCTCTCTAAGCTTCGGTTTCCTGATGGGTGAAATGGAGCTCCTAGCAGGACCTACTTCAGAGGAGCGTGTGAGGGTTCAGTCTGAACTGAGAGCAATGCTTGACATTTAGTGAGCCCTCAGCACAGATTAGCAGTCACTTTATCTCCTGTGAATTGCCGTCTTTGGCATTAGATAGCCATTTAATGACTCTTTGCTGAATTAATGAAGGAGTGAATGAACAAAACCCAGGGTATCTGCAGATCCAGGTGAGAAATGCAGGGGTCAGAATCCGAGGACAAGGATGCAGGGCACGTACCCGGACCCCTGAGGAGTGTCGAGCTGACTATGGGGTGATCTAATTTCAATAAATAAAAAATTTCATTTTCCGTAAAACAGACGCCTTTGTGGTGAGGAGAAACGGCTTGGACCCTCAGAACCACAAACACAGAGTCCCAAAGCTGACGTGGCTGCAAAGCCACTGCCCTCAGTGTTCATTGTGGTTGCCGGCTAGGCTCTTCTCTGACAAGCTGGGTGACGTGGGCAGGCCTCTTGCCCTCTCTGGGCCTCAGGGCCTACACTTGAACAAGGTGTGTGTGTGTGTGTGTGGGGGGGGGTGGGAAGTGGGCCAGCAAGTGTTCACAGCCTGCTCAGGCCCACATTCACCTGTTCATAACAAACATTTTGTATCACCCTTTACTGCCTTAGATGGAATTCAGAGATAATAAAACTGACCTACACATATTGAAAAAATCGACATCATGCTCTAACTGGAGAAATGAAGGGAAAGTAATTTGGGATAGAATGATCTGTATTTCAATCCTCAGGTATAAGCACAAAACAGGACAAAATGAAGCAGTTAGATGCTTACCTCTATGTACTTGGCTGTTTTATGAGTGATCGAAATACTCTAAGTGTGTTGCTGTGGGTAATACAATTTTTCAAAATGATAAAAAAAAGCCTCAATAAAGTTAAGAACAAGACAAATTTCAGTCTTCCCTTGATTGACACAGTAATTGCGTTCCTGGGAAATCTGGTGTACATTAAAACTGGGCAAAAAAATGCTTCAAGTTTATACTACATCAAATGCATTAGGGTCTAGGTTCAGGTTATTATGAGCAGGTTTCTAGCAAGTAGTGGGAAGCCGTGTGGGAGGAGGGACCATTCTTCATGGTTTGAGATTCTGCTTTCTGTTGCAAGGGCACCCAGCACCAGGCCTGGTCCCAGTCCCTGCTCTCTTTGCTGCTGTGTCAACCCCAAATGCCCCCAACTTCCCAGAAAGTCCGGAGGCCTGGAGTCTCGCTCTAGACCATGTCCACGCTAGGCGGCTAGCAAGGTCTTTCCAGCCTGGAAACTGACAACTTGCTTCAGCTTAAAGATTGGTGGGTGATGGGGTTCCCAAGATCCAGCTTCTCGGCTGGTATTCGAGTCCCTGAACCCAGATGCCACTCCCTCTTCACTTTTGTGCCACTGAGGAAAGCCCTTTCTTAGGTGAGAGGATCCTTGACCCCTCTTCCTGAGGCCTCAGGGCGTCCTTCCTCTGTAACACTACATGGCAGCTCATGTTTATTGAGCATTTACTATGCCCCAGACACTCTTAAAAGAGCTTTAAATACACTAACTCATTCATCCTCTCAACAGCTCGATGAAGTGAGTTCTATTATCACCATTTCTGTTTTATGGAGAGGGAATCCTAGGCTCCTAAATGAGCATGGACCCAGGCATCAGGGCTCCAAGCCTGTGTTCCTAGCTGCTACATGAGGCTGTCTCTCCGTGTCTTGTAGGACTATGTTGGACCATTCCTGTGTCTGGCTCCAGATGATCTGACTGGAGGTGTTTACGGCAGCAATTTGATTAGAAGGGCATGTGAGGGTGTGAAGTTGAAACTACGTTTTCATAACATGTATCTAAATGTCCTTAATAAAATTGGGTGTAGGGAGGGTGCTGAATGCCCAATGCCAGTCCCCCGCTTCCTACCTCCAGCCCCACCCCCACCCCCATCCCAAGTCCTACCACCACTGCCACCTCCAGCTTCACCTCTCCCTTGAAGACCCACCACTACCACCTGCTGGTGCACCCAGCCCCACTGTCACCGCTAATCTCACCCCCAGTATTACATGCACCCCACTTCCCCATCCTCCATCCAGTCTCATCCCCATCTTGGTTGTCACCCTAGCCTCACCCCAGTCCCACCCTTTAGTCCCACCCTCCACCACCTCCCTACCTTCCTTTGGCATCCCCTCAGCTGTCCCCCCACTAGTGGTGATGTCATTGTGGGTGGGGATTATGCACCCCCAGGGCATGTGTCTCCACTGATCTGTCTAGGCCCCCAAGCACTAGACCCTCTATAGCTTAGTGGCTCAGGGAGAGCTGCCAGGTGGAGGATCCTATTGATTTCTCAACTGATACTCAAATCTTCCAGAGGCTTCTATACATAGAGGCACCTCTCCCCTCTCCCTACCATCACTGCCTCAGCAAAGTCGGGACTATTTCTCTCTCTTTTCATGACTTCCCCAAACCAACTAATGATAGTAATAATAATATAACAATACTGCCACCCTGTGTATGGAAAGATGCTTGGCTGCACTAGTTGGCAGTGAGACCCAAGCAAAACTATGACAACATGCCCTTTAGCCCCAGCCAACCAGCAAAACAGTGTACAAGTCCGATGATATGAAGTAGTGGTGTGGATGTCAGGCAACAGGAATCGTCCCATGTCTGGTGGGAGTGAATGTGGGCTCAAAGGCATTGGAACACAATTTGGCAAATCTAGTTGAAGAAGCCCAAAATCTATATAACTAGCTCTACTTGTGCGCATATATCCTAGGCAAATGCTTGCATGCGTGCTCAGGAGACACATTGAAACTGTCTGTGGTGACAGTGAGAAACTGGAACAACTTAAGTCTCCAACCATCAATAGAAATCACAACTAGAATATAGTGAAACAATGGAATACTATACAGCTGTGAAGATGAACGAATCAGAGCTATAGGTAACCAATCTGGCTAAATCTCAAATGTTGAGCTGAAAAAGCAAGGTTGGGATGATATGTGTAGTGAAGTGCCATTATATAGTGCCATTTAGTTAGAGTTTAGAAATGTGTAAGACCATGCTCGACTAGGCCCGGCACCCCCTCACCCCCAGCCCAAAGCTATACAGCTGCCCTCTGAGCTGTGCGAGTGTGTGTCTTGTGCATGGTGGTGGAGCACACCTGACCAGGCCTGGCGTCCCTTCTCACCCCAGCCCAACACTGAACCCTCAGGGCTGCCGTCCTCCGTGCTCCAGATGCCAGGATACAGGAGTTCCCTGTGGAGCAGTGTCTGTCCCTCCTCTTTCTCCAGCTCTGGGCCTTCTCTGCAGGAGGAAGTGAGAGGCCCTCACGGCCTGAGGAGAGCGACGTGAATAGACCCGTCTCTCTCACAAGGAGCTGCCATGCAGACTGGGCCCTGGGCAGCCTTGACTCCTTGGGGTCAAGGGTCTCCTTAGGGCAGGACGAGGAGAGGGGCAAGAACCATGGGAAGGGAAGAAAAGAGAGAGAAGAGCGCAGGAAAGGAGAGAACAGAAGAAGAGGAGGGAGAGAAACAGACGCTCCGATGCAGGGAGGCCTGGAGTATGGGCACTGACCTCCTGCCTCAGATCCCGAGACCCAAGCAGGATGAGCCGCCAGCGGCCTGTTGGCCCTGATGGGAGCTTCGGCCACCCCATGGCCTGCCCCCTTCTCTGTCTTTGATCTGTCATCTTGCCTGTGCAGCGCCCCAGGCCCCAAAGCAGGGCAGGGGCTGGACTGCGAACTTTGACTCCAGTTCATTTCCTGCTCTTTCCATCTGTCAGGACCAGGTTTTCCCCGAGGGCCCTGAATTATCCACCATGTGTTTTATTTGCCAGCACCCTCTCCACTTCTTTTGGGGCCTGGACCCCCCTGCCCTGCCGTGTCCCTATAAGTCACGTCAGTGTCTTTCCCTAGGATTTTCCAATGAAATCTGAGGAGGGTGGCTGACGTCACAAGATGAGGGACTCAGGCACCGTGGGCTGCCCTGCTCCCTGCCATGTGAAGGACGTTGACTGCAGTTTATTCCATCAACACATTGTGACAATTATTTGGTGCCTCCCAGGTGCCAGGCAGAGATAACATGCATTCATGCATTTTAGCCTCAAAACTGCCTCAGAAGAGAGGTGCTAATGCCATTAGCAATTTACAGATAAGGAAACCAAGCCACACTGAGAGAAATAAAGTCACCCAAGAGATGAACAGGAGAACTGGAATTTGAACCTGAGCAGTCAGGTTCCCAAGATCACGAACTTCGCCTCTCCCCTGAATTCCCCTCAGATGTTTACAGGGGTCTAACAAGTGCCAAACGTTCTGCTTGCTGCCTGTGCCATGTCAAGCACACTCCTCCCTCAGGGCCTCTGCACTTGCTGTTCCTTGTGCCTATTAAGCTCTTCCCCCAGATATCTGCAAGATTCTCTCCCTCACTTCCTTCAGGTCTCTGCTCAAATATCTCTTGATCAGCCCCCTTCTGACCACCCTAAATAAAATAGCATCACCTCCTCCTATCTCTGGCAACTTCCACCCCGACCACTGTTTTATTATTCCCTCAGCACTCACAACCGTGTGACGTACGACTTATCTATGTTTAGTCACCCATTGTCTGTCTCGCTGCAGTAGGAAGTGAGCTCTGAGAGCTGACTTTTCTGCTTTATTCTCGGCATGCTGATTAGTGCCTGGGCTATCGTCTGCCTTCAACCACTTTTTATGACTGGACGAAAGAGGCTACAACGGTGAAAAGTTAGGTTCCTGCCCTCAGTGAGCTCAAATTCTAGCGGGGACAACTAGCAGCCATCAAGCAACTGCGTGTGCGCGCGCACACACACACACGCGCACACACACATACATTTATTTCAAGCGGCAGCAGTAAGTGCTGTGAGGGAACTGTAAGCGGCCTGAGGGAACTGAGAGGGATGAAGATGTCATGGTGGATACGACGGGCTGGGGAGGCCTCTTGAAAGAAACGGGTGGGCGGAGACTTGGGTGAACTAGAGAACTTGGCGCCGTCAAGGCTCAGGTGGGCGTTGGAGGGGGGTCAGTTTAAGGGGTGGTGATGGGAGATGAGATTGGGGGTGACAAGGACCAGCTCATCAGGGCCTTGCCATATGAGGCGGTTTTCCGGGGCCGAGCAGGGAACCACCTCCAGTTCTTTCGGAGGTCCATTTCCGGGCTTCCCTGCTACTAGTTTCCTGCGGCTGCTGTAAGAAATCAACCACAAACCTGGTGGATTGACACAGTGGAAATTTATTCTGTCATAGTTCTGGAGGCCAGAAGCCTGACATTAGCATCACTGGGCTGAAATCAAGGCGTCAGCGGCCATACTCCCTCCAGAGGCTCTGGGGAGACTCTGTTCCTGCTGCCTCCAGCTTCTCGTGGCTGCCAGCATCCTTCAACTTGAGGCCGCATCACTCCCATCTCTGCCTTTGAGGTCACACTGCTGTCTCCTCTTCTGTGTCAATCTCCCTCTGTCTCTCCCTCATCAGGACACTTGCGACTGCATTTAGAGCCCCCCCCTCGGAGCTGACCCAGGATAACCTCCCCATCTCAAGATCCTTAGCCACATCTGCGAAGTCCTTTTGTGTGGTATAAAGTAACATTCACAGGTTTGGCGGTTAGAATGTGGGTATCTTTTGCGGGGGAGACGTTATTGAGTTTACCATATCTGCCCTTTCTTCCGATGTCTGGTAATTCAATGATCTATTCACTTCTCGGCCTAAATTAATGTCCCGTTTGGCTTAGGTTTGTTCAAGCTGTTTTTCTGTTTATTATAACAAAATCATCCAGAGGAATCCACTTCCCCGCATAGTAGGTGCTAGTAAATGTGCGCATGGAAAGGGAGTTCACGTGATCTGAGGGTACACAGAGCACACAGCACATGGTAAGCCCTCAGTAAACGACCTGAATTGGTTCTCATACAATGCAGGGAAGTCCATGTTACCATCATCGATGTTCCGAGGGGTGAAGTGACTGATTGGTCACTAAGGCCACACGGGGAGGGAGGCGGGGCTTCAGGGTTAGAAGTCAGGCGTGTCTGACCCCGGGGAACGCACGCTTTCCCTGCATCAGGGCTTCTGCTGATGCTTTGGGCCAGACAACTCTATGTTGGTGGGGGCATCATATGATGTTTAGCAGCATCGGTGACCTCTCCCCACTAGATGGCGATAGCACCCCCCAAGTTGTGACAACGGAAAATGTCTCTGGACTTTGCCAAATGTCCCCTGTGGGGGCAAAATCTCCCCTTCTTGAGAACTACCACCCTCCCTTACGCAGCCCTAGTGGAGCTGGTGGTACAAAGAGGGGTCGTTTCAGATGGGAATCGAACTCTGGTGTCACGCAGAGGAAGTAAGAGGCTGCCTCAATGCCCCTGAGGTGGAGATTATTGATTATCTACACATATCTGCCCACCGGTTCTCTAGTGACAAATTTCACCTGGGCACGTTGTGGTCAGAATAAAGACTACATTTCCCTGCCTTCCTTGCAGCTAGGTGTGACCGTGTGACCACATTCCAGCCAATTAGAGGTGATGTGGGTGATTCCTAGCTGTGCCCTTGAAGGGGAGGGTCATGCTCCCTTTCACTGCCTTCTTCCCTGGTCTTGAGGCCTAGAATGTGGACCTCATAGCGCCAAGACCTGGGAATCCTGGATCTCAAAACCAGGGAGTCCCCATATTGCCTGGCCTGCTTGTGCTTAGATATTACCAGAGAAATCAATTTTTTTTGTGGTTTAAGCCACTGTTATTTAAAAGTTTTGTTCAAGTTGCCAAACCTGCATTCTGACTATTACAGACACCTAGACCAGCCACGGTGGGGAAGGAGGGAAGCAGGAAAGGGGGACAGAGGACACAAATGGAGGGGCACAGGGTGTCTGGCTGGGCGAGCTTAGAGACGCTCAGGGAAACCTTCCAGGAAGGACTCTAGTTGGAGCTTGAAGGGGAAGAAAATGTGGGGAGGTGGAGAAAGGGGGCAGGCATTCCAGAAGAGGCTTGAGCAGGAGCAAGGGCCTTGAGGAGAGACCCAGGCAAGGCCTTGAAGGACAAGGAAAGGGAGACACATTGGAGGGGAGCGCTGTGCCAAGTGGGGAATTTCACCAGGTGAACCAAAACCACGTGTAGGGATCCTGGAGTTCATCATGAGGCCTGGGGGTATCTGGAGGCTGGGATTGGAGGCAGAGAAATGACTGGGGAGCCCAGCCCCTCTCCTACTCAGAGAACCCACTCAGGGGCTGACCCTTCACCCACGCCCCATGCCCCACGCCGCATGCTAAAATGAGCACAGCTCTGCTGGGCCTGGGGTCCTGCAGTCTTCTTGCCGAGGGTTCCTCCGGCGGACAGCCAGGGCCAGCAGGAAGGCAGCCAAGGTCACTGCCTTCAGCCCCAGGACCACAAGTGTGAGCACAGACAGGAGGCCTAGGGGACACAGGGGAGAGCTCAGGGAGGACCCCCGGGTGAATCCCCCACAGCCCACACCTCAGTGCCCCCGTGGTGAGGTTGGGCCCAACTGCTGTATAACCTCTGGGGCCACATCCTTTCTACGTTGTGGGGAGTCAAAGACCTCCCCTCCCTCTGTCCTGGGCTGAAGAGGCTTTGCCCAATATCTTATCTGTACCTTTAATCATCTTGACAGCATCCCTGACCTCTGATAATAATAGAAAACTGCTTATATCTATTGGCTGCTCTGCTCTCTGCCCCAGACGCTGAGCTAAGCAGTCCTAATTGCCTAATATAATCCTCAAACTAATCTTGCGAAGTAGGATAACCATGCAGTTTGCTTAGATGAGGAGACAGACTCAGAGTGGGGAAGTGACTTGCTCAGGGCCCCATGTGTCAAAGAAATGATGAGACCAGGTGGTCTGGCTCCCAGGAATGGCAGGAACAGGGTGAGCATCGGGGGGCTAACCTGGCCGCCTGTATCCCTCCCCCCATTACCGAGCACCCCCGAGTGTAACAGGTGATGTGGCAGGCACAGTTCTGGGTTCTCAGTGGATCTGCATACAACCCCATGAGGGAGGCTCTTGGATTCTTATCCTCCCTCCCCCAAGTTCTTAAAGGAGGACACCAGAGATTCAAGGAGCGAGGCAACCTGCCCACAATCACACAGCTAGAAAGGGGCTAATCCAGGAGGCTGGCTACAAAGGCTTGTTCTTCAGCACTGTTAGGCACAGCTTCACCGTATCCTTGCACTGAATCACAGGGAGCTCACTACCTCTCAAGCAAGACCACTCACTGAACAGTTAGCACTGGCTGTTAGAAAGTCCTTTCCTTCCTTCTTTCTTTTTTTTTGAGGAAGATTAGACTTGAGCTAACATCTGCCACCAATCCTTCTCTTTTTGCTGAGGAAGACTGGCCCTGAGCTAACATCCGTGCCCATCTTCCTCTACTTTATATGTGGGACGCCCGCCACAGCATCATTTGACAAGTGGTGCATATGTCCGTACCTGGGATCCAGGCTGGTGAACCCTGGCTACCGAAGTGGAACGTGGGAACTTAACCGCTGAGCTACCGGGCCGGCCCCCAAGAAAGTCTTTTCTTTGTTTGAGCTTTAACGTGGTTCTCGGGTTCCTGGTTCTGTAGTTGAGATGGAGTCCTGGGAACTTTCTTGGTGGCATATGGGCCCTAAAAGTCCGGCACTGCTCCCTTTCCACGGACCAGCCATTTCTGGCCCCCTTTGCCTGGGGAGGACTGGTTAACTCCTCTGGAGGTAGGTGTACTCACCTGATGGAAATATCCTGGCTACACGCTCATTGATGAACTCTGTCTCTTGGGGAGCACTGGGCTTTGCTGCAAGGGAGAGAGGTGGTCTTGCATTCCCCCTTTCTGTCTGTCCTGCCAGTTCCTGAGCCCTGTGCTAGGAGCTGGGGTTACTGAGACGAGTCTTCCAGTTTCTACCTGGAATGGGGGCTAGAATTCAAACCCTATAACTATGAAGGACTAGTTAGACCTGCTTGAGCATCTCTGGGGTAGGGTCAATGTCTGATTCATTGCTGTGTTGCAGTACCTAGTACAGTGCAGGGTAGGCAGTAGGCAATAGATGTTTGTTGAATCATTAAAGGTCTACAAAAAGTTCTGTGGAGCCCAGAAGGGGGAGCCCGGAAGAGGAAGAAATTAACTGCCTGGGAGAAGGAGAAGGTTTTACAGGGGAGGGCTATGTGTGCTGGGCCTTGAAGGATGAGTAGGAGTTCTCCAGAGAAAAGGAGAATGCATTCCAGGCAGAGGGAACGGCAATATGTAAAGGTATGGAGGCTGAGAAGAGCTGGCTTTTTTTGGGACATGGTGAAAAGGTCCTTATGGACCACCTCCCCCTCTCTCCCAACACCTCCTAGACTACCCGTCTCACCTTTCACTCTCAGCCTGGTGCCCTGTCCAGACAGGTATTGCCTGTTGAGTTTCCTCTGAAACTTTACGCAGTAGTAAGTGCCTGCATACTCAGTGGAGACGCCGTGTAGAAGAATGCTGAAATCGCTCTTGGAGGCCCGGACCGCTGTCACGTTGGGGTGGGAGAGGCCTTCAAAGTTGTAAATGGCCTCCCGGCTCAGACCAGACCCCCGAAACCACCTGATGGGTCCGGGGGGACCATTTCCAAGCACTGTGCAGTTCAGGAGGACAGTGTCTCCAGTGGTCGACGACACCAGCTCCTGGGGCTGCATGATCCAGAGGTCTGGCTCTGAGTCCCCAGCTCCTGAAGCCAAAGAGAGGTTCTTGTTGAGTGCCCTCTCTTCCTCCATCGCCCATGCATTTCCTTCCCCCGTATCTTCCCTCCCTTCCCCCTGACTTCCTCACTCAGCCCCTCCCTTCCGCATTCCCTCATTACTCACTAGCTGATTCAGTCAGTAAAGAGGTTCTTAGTGCCTACTGTGTGCTGATGCTAGGACTGGGGAAAATGAAACTCAGCAAGGCACAGAGATGTCCTGCCCTGAGAAAGCTCCCAGTCTGGTGGTGGAGATGGTCCAGAAAATCCCCCTGAGGTTGGAAACCCAGAGGACTGCAGGACCACGGAGAAGACACCTGTCACAGCTCGGAAGGAGTCAGAGAAGCTGTCCTGAAATGCTTGCATCAAGTTAAAATGAACCCCCACCCCCAGATACTCTCCTTGTCAACAGTTTATGGGGGTATTTTCATAAACATCCATTCTTCCATTTCATCACCTGAATGGCCCTTGAAGAGGGAATTATGTTACCTATTTTACAAGTTAAGCATTTGAATTATATAGAGCTGGAGTGACCAATTTAAGAACACACTCCTGTTGAGAGAGACCCAGGATTTGGCATCCAGGTCACTGTTGGCGGACTTACAGACGGTATGACTGATTACTCGGGGAGTGTGGTAGATTAAATTATCAGCCCCAGTTCTTGACTCTCCTCTGGTATCATGGCACATGCATATGCTTGCCGTGACCTCATGGTGGCAGGGACACTTCCTTGTCTCTTGATTTGGAGCTTAGCCGTGTGACTTGCTTTGGTCAATGGGCTGTTAGCAGACATTATGCGAGTAGAAGCTTGAAATGTGCTTGGGGCTTTGGGACTTGCCCTCTTGTGCATCTGCCAGCTTCATGAGAAAAACGCACTCCAGCCAGTCTGGGCCCTGGAATGACCCATGAGGGATAGAGCCCCCCCAGCTGCCTGTAAATGTGTGAGTGAGATATACCAACTGTATTCCCCTGATGTTTTGTGTGTACTGCGTGACTGTGGATAAAGGTGACTGATGCAGGGAGACAGGGCCGAGCAGAATGCTGGCACCCAAAGGGCTGATACTCACCCTTCACGAGCACTGAGGTGCCCTCATCCAGCTTCTTTTCTGGGTGCTCACTTAAGCCATCAAATCTCACACAGTGGTAGGTTCCAGCATGCTCCCTGGTGACAATGTGGATATAGATGGAATAGTCGCAATTAAGTGGCTCCAATGTCCTCTGGATCATGGGTGTCACCCCGGGGAAGATGCCGTGTTTGAAGTTATAAATTTCCTGCTGGTCCTGATTGCTCACCTTGACCCATTTTATCATGTCATCAAGGCAGGAGCCAACGAATGTACACCTCAGTAGGAGAGTCTCACCTTCTGCCACCAGCATGGGGCCCTCCGGCTGCTGCACCTGCCACTCATTCCCATCGCTCTGCTCAGAGGCTCCTACAACAGAGGAAGAAGCGCCTTGGGCTGGGCAGGAAGAACTTGGAGCCCTAAGAGGCAAGCTAGAGGCCAAGAACAATTGCTCAGGACACTCGAAGGGTGTTGTTGGAGAGGGAAGTGAAAGAGGACATGAGGCAGCTGGCTGGAGAGAGAGAACACAGTTATCAAATGGAGAACTTACAAATAATAGATGGCACTTGAATGCTCCCCACATGCAGGCACTGCATGTATTATCTCACTTATTCCTCTCAACACTCCTACGAGGTGGGCAGCCTCATCTTCATTTTACAACAGAAGACACTGAGAGCCCAGAAAGATTACATACCTTTCATTGGGCTGAATTGTGGCCACACATCCCCCATTTGTATCTTGAAGTCTTAATCCCCAGGACCTCAGACTGCCACTACATTTGGAGACAGGGTCTTTAAACAGGTAATTAAGATAAAATGAGGTCACATGGGTGGGTCCTAATCCAACATGACTGGTGTCCTTGTGAGAAGAGGAGATCAGGACACAGACACACAGGAGGAAGACCACGTGAAGACACAGGGAGAAGATGGCCATCTCCAAGCCAAGGAGAGAGGCCTCGGGAGAAACCAACCCTGCTCACACCTTTGTCTTAGACTTCTGGCCTCCAGAATTGTGAGAAAATTAGTTTCTCTGCTTCAGCCAGCAGCCTGTGGTGCTTTGTTATGGCAGCCCAAGCAAACTAATGCCTTACCCAAAAAGAATGTGACAGAGCCTCAATTCAAGCCCTTGCAGCCTGATTTTGGAGTCTCTGCTCTTAACCCTCCAATGTGTCACACAAAGCTTGTGTGCTGTGGTGTTCACATACCCTCCCTGCCTCCCATGACTCTGCGGGTCAACTCTGTGGATGGGTTGGAGTGCTGAGTTTGGCCTAGGACTGGGAGCAGAGAAAGAGCACTGGGGCCTCCCATGGCAGTCCCTGCATACCTGGGTTACGAACGTGGTCACAAGCACTCCCTCCAAGAGCTCCACGTGGTGGATGCTATTACCACCTCCATTTTTGAAATGAGAAGACTAATGCTCAGAGAGGTGAATAAGCCTGAGGTGAACCACGCATTCAGTAGGTGCCATGGCTGGGAAATGAACTCAGATCAGGTGACATAAGGTTCTGCTCAACACAAGGGCATCAGCTTTGTGACCTGAGTTTCGCTTGGTTTGTGCTCCCTTTAGGTCTTGTGAATAACTCGGTCGTACTCCAAGACTTATATTGTGGTGCTTCTCAGTTGCCAGTGAGCTGAGGGAGTAGGGAGGTGAAGCAAACCTTCCCTTCTAGGAGGGTCTGGGGAAGGGTTGTGGAATTCTAAATTCTTTTCCTGCTCGTCTTCAGCCAGGCATGTGCTATGAGCCACTAAGAACAGCTTCATGTTTGTGACCAAGTGATACCCCACGTTCAATTCTGTGGATTCCTTTTGTCCTTGGTGTCTTCAGTTCTGAGAAGTTCATCACCTCCCACTCCCACACACTGTTATTTGAGTCAGTTGAGTCTCTTCTCTCTAATCCCTTGTGGTGTTTCTTTCCCTGACCTCAGGTAGTTTCCTTACACACGCACTGAACAGTGCCCGTCACTCAGCATGGGCCTGAGAATAGCACCTGCTCCCACCTGCCTACCTGGAAAACCTCATGATCCACAGGGCAATGGGTAGACCACCCGGAAGAGACACTCTACCCACAGACAAGTGCTCTGGTCCCACCTAACCAATCTGGAACACAAGGCCCCAAAATGATAAAAAATAATAGCATTCTATTGTGAGGCTTATAATATATGTATAAGTAAAGTTCAGACAACAACAGAATACAGGCTGGGAGGGGGGAAATGTTGTAAGGTTCTTATACTACATGGGAAATTATAGATATCACTTAAAGGTAGACTGTGATAAATTAAAGGTGTATGCAGTTGTTTCTTAGTATCCTTGGGGGATTGGTTCCAGGACCTCCTGCAGATACCAAAATCTGAGGACGCTCAAGCCCCTTATATAAAATGGGGCAGTATTTGCATATAACCTGCACACATTCTCTTGAATACTTTAAATCATCTTTAGATTACTTATAATACCTAATACAATGTAAATAGTTGTTATATTACATCATTTAGGGAATAATGACAAGAAAAAAAAATCTGTACATGTTCAGTACAGACACAACCATCATAGGCCTTTCATCCACAGTTGGTTGAATCCTTGGATGCAGAATCCACACATAGGGAGGGCTGAGTGTACTACAAACCCGAAAACAACCACTAAACTACAAAATAAAGAGTTATAGCTAATAAGTCAATAGCAGGATAAAATAGCATTATAAAAATATTTAATTACCAAAAGAAGATGGAAAAAGGAAATAAAGAAAAAATAGGAGGGTGACAGATTTAAATCTAATCATGTTAAAAATTACTTTAAATGTAAATGATCAAAATATCCTAAGTAAAATTTAGAGGTTGTAAGATTGAATAAAAGAGTAAGACCCAAGGATATGTTGCCTACAAGAAATGCACTTTAAATATAAAAGTGCAAATACGTTAAAAGGAAAATGACGGAAAAATATATAGCATACTAACATTAATCAAAAGAAAGCTAGAGTGGCTATATAATATCAGACAAAATAGATTTCAGAGCAAAGAATATCTCCAGGAATAAAGCAAGTCGTTTCATGATGATAAAGGCGTAAATTCATCAAGAACACATACAAATCCCAAACATTTATGGACCTAATAACAGAACTTCAAAATACATGAATCAAAACCCAATAGAACTATAGGGAGAAACGGATAAATCCAGAGTTACAGTTTGAGGTTTCAATATCCTTCTTTCAGTAGTTGATAGAACAAGTAATCAGAAAATCAGAAAGAATATAGGTGGCTTGAAAAATTCTAGGAATGAACTCAGCCTAACTGACATTTATAGAGCACTGGACGCCCAAATAGCAGGATCTACAGTTCTTTTCAAGTGCAAGAGAAACGTTTACCAAGACAGACCGTATTCTGAGTCATTTAGTCTCAATAAGTTTAAAAGAATTCAAGTCATGAAAAGCATAGTCCTTGACCACAATGGAATTAAACTGGAATCAATAGCAGATAGGTACCCAGAAAACCCCTGGATATTTGAAAATGAAATAACACACTTCTAAGTGACACCTGAGTCAAAGACAAAATAAAAGGGAGATTAGAAAGTATTTTGACCTGAATGAAAATGCAAACACAACATTAAAATTTGTGGGATGCCATTAAAGCAGGGGGAAATTTATAGCTAAATGCTTGTACTAGGAAAGAAGAAAGGACTTAAGTGACCTGAGTTTTCACCTTAAGAAACTAGAAAAAAGAGCAAATTAAACCCAAAGTAAGTAAAAGAAAGGAAACCACAAAGTCTGAGTGAAAATCAATGAAGTAGGAAAGAAAAAATAATAAAGAAGATCAATAAGAATAAAATCTTGAGAAAATCATTAAAATTGATAAACCTCTAGCCATACTGAATGGGGGGGTGGGTGGGGCGGGGAGAGAGAGAGAGACAGACAGAGAGAGAGAGACGGAGAGACAGAGAGAGAGCGCACATTTAGATTACTAAAATCAGGAATGAGGGAGGTGACATCAGTGTATTGAAAGGATAATAAGGGAATATTACGAACAAGTTCATGGCTATATATCTTTGACAACATGTACAAATTCCTTGAAAAACACAAACTACCAAAAAGTTACCTCAAGAAGAAATAGACAACCTGAATAGCCTTATTATCTATTTAAAACACCTAATTTGTATTAAAAACCTTCCTACAAAGAAAACTCCAAGCCCAGATGGCTTCACTAGTGAATTCTACCTTACGTTTAGACATGTCATCAAAATCATGATCCATAAAAGAACAATTTGATAAACTGCACTTCATAAAAATTAAGAACTTGTTCTGTTCAAAAGGCACTGGTAAAAGAATGAAAAGACAACCCACAGAGTAGGAGAAAATGTTTTCAAAGCATATATCTGATAAAAGGTTTGTAACCAGAATATATAAAGAATTCTCAAAACTCAATAATAAAAAACATGATTTAAAAATAGGAGTTGAACAGTCACTTCACCGAAAAGGACACATGTGAAAGACGTTCAACATCATTACACATCAGGGAAATGCAAATTAAAACCGCAATGAGATCTTACTACACATCTATTAGAATGAGTAAAATTAAAAAGATTGGGGGCTGGCCCCCATGGCCAAGTGGTTAAGTTTGTGCACTCTACTTCGGGGGCCCAGGGTTTTGCTGGTTCAGATCCTGGGCGCAGACATGGCATTGCTCATTGGGCTACACTGAGGCGGTGTCCGGCATGCCACAGCTAGGAGGACCCACAACTAAAAAATTTACAACTATTTACTGGGGGGATTGGTGGAGAAAAAGCAGAAAAAAAGAAAGATTGATCATACCAAGTGTCAGTGAGGATGTGGAGGAAATGTCATCCTCATATATTGCTGATGAAAATGTAAAATGGTACCACCATTCTGGAAAAACCATTTGGTAGTGTCTTAAAAAGTTAAACATACACTTACCATACAATCCAGTCCTTTTATTCTTAGGCGTTTTCCAAAGAGGAAGGAAAGCATATGTCCACACACAAACTTGTACACAAATGTTCCTAGAAGCTTTATTTGTCATAGCCTCAAATGCAAACAACCCAAGTGTCTGTCAATAGGTGAATGGAAAAACAAACTGGTTTATCCAGACGATGGACAGAAAGGAAAACAAATGAACTATTGATATGTGCAGCAACATGAATGAATCTTGAAATAATCGTGTGGAGTAAAAGAAGCCAGACAAAAAGGAGGACATACTGTATGATTTTTGTTTATAAAGTTCTAGAAAATGCAAACTCCTCTATAGTGACAGAAAGCAGCTAAGTTGCTGCCTGGGGAGGAGGAGGAGTGGCGAAAAGGAATCACAAGGACATTTTTGTGTGTGTTGTAAATGTTCATTATCTTGAATTTGGCGTTGAGCTCACAAGTGTGAAACATATCCAATTTCCTATAAAACATATCAAATTGTACATGTTAAATGTATATAATTTATTGTATGTCAACCCTACCTCAATAAAGCTGTTATAAAAAAGAAAAAAAATTTATGAAGATGAAGCCTGCATGTGTGTGATGAGAAAGGGAAAACTAATGGAGAAGAGGTAGTGGGAGGACGTGAGGCCTCAGAAAGCACCAGCTAGGGGTGAGTTTGGGAAAGTGAAACAGCAGGAAGGAAAGTGGAGCCTAGAATGAGGCCCCGCGCCCCACACCCCTACTCCTCCCCTCTCCTTCTTGGTTCTTCTTCCATGTTGTCTCATGGACTTTGGGAAATGTCCTGGGTACCTTGTCTGTGGAACTCGACCAGCCCCTTCCCTACCGCTCTGGGATTCCTTTCCATCTATTTCTATCTGCGTCCCCTGTCTTTCATAATCTTTGTTGAGGGGCTCCCTTTCGGAAGTCTGGCAGACAATCAATATTTTTCAAAACTATTTCATCCTGGGTAGTTTAGATATATGATTTTCTAGCTTAGTGCCTAACACGTAGTGGGCGCTCAAAAGTATCTGTGGAATGAATGACTAGGAATTTCGATTCACATTTTACAGTCGAAGAAGCCAGCTCGGAGAAGTGAAGCGGTGCTCCAAGTCACAGCCAGTGAGCGAAGGAGCATCCAGGTCTGACCCCACACCTGGGTCCCGCGAAGGCCTCTCCTGGGGGTGACCAACCTGGAGGACCCAAGGTGTGATGAACAGAATCTGGCTCTCAGAAGGGCCTGGTGCAGGGAGGGACTCAGATGGGCAGGGAATGGAATGAGCCAACTAAGAGCCAAGCATCTTGCCTGGTGGATTAGAGAGTTCTGGGCTCAGAGGCTGAGCTGTACCCAGGAGCCCAAAGACTCAGGAGTTAAATCAGCCTGACAATGACTTAGAGGAGACCTGGGTATGACAATAATAATTGCCAACAGTTATTAAATCTTTACATCGTGCCAGGTGCTTATAGGTATTACCTTATTGAATCTCTAAACAAAGTCGTGAGGTGGGTCCTGCAATGAGCCCCATTCCGCAGAGGTGGAGGCACAGAGGTTTGAAGAGCAGTTATTTAAAGTAATCAGTGGTGAGTTTTGAGCCCGGCTTTGTCTCAGGCTGAGCCAGGGCTGCTCCAGGGTGTGCGATTTGTATGGTCGCACAGGGCCCTGTGCTTAGAGAGTCCCCACGCTCGCGCGAATGCTCTGCTATTGCTGGCTTAAAATCCTTAATACGTTTTGCACCAAGGGCCTGCGTTTTCATTTTGCATTGGGCCCCCGTAAGTTATGTAGCGGTCCTGGGCTGAGCCTCACCATTTTTGTGTTGAATACTCATGGCACCCCTAAGGAAAGGTCCTATTAGCAGGCCTGTCTTGCAGGAGACTGACAAGCCAGGGCAGCTGACAGGGGCACACAAGTGTCCCAGCTGGAACCCCAGAGCCTGGCAGCTTAACTTCACTGTGCTGCCTCCCAAGAAGTCCTGCTTCTCGGGACACTGGGTCTGGGCTCTGCTGGGGACAGGAATGTTCTCAGCTCCCCTCTCCGGCTCTATCTGGGTGCGGTCCAGCCCCTCCAGGCATGCCAGAGCATGTGGCGCCCCTCTCTGGGACAAGCCGGGGGTGGATCCTGTTCTGTCCCGGACCCCACTCACCTGAGAGGACAAGGAGCAGCACGAGCAGTCGGGAGCAGGGGTGGGTGGAGGTGCGCATCGCAAGGGGCACACGCGCCTTCTGTGCTTCCTAAGACTGATCGCTGGTCTGCTCTCTGATGGGTGCTGGTGTCTGAAGTGGGGCCCGTGATCAAGGCTGTTTCTGCTTCTTGTTGCCAAGGCTCCTTGGGGAAGTGTTTTCAGTACAGCAAGACAAGGCTGCTGGTGCAAGAGGAAGGAGCTGGGTGGAGGGGTTTCCGGCTTCCACATCTTGGCAGTAGTTCCTATAATCACTCTGTCAAAATCTTAATGACCTCTTGCCCTAGGCCCTGTCCTGGGCACCCTGGCAGAGAGAAGGACACGGCTGTCACAGCGTCTGTTCGAGTCAGCCAGACTTTCCGTCAAGTATTGAGTCTGTCTCTTCCTGGCTGTGTGACCTTTCAAACTCACTTGCCGTCTCTGTGACCTTGTTTCCTCATCTGCAAATCACAAACTGTTGCAATCCCCTCCTCAGAAAGGTGTTTGAGGATTATACGAGATACATGTGTGGGGGCTCAGCACAAGGTAAATGCTAAACATATTGGCCATCATTATTCATGAAGGGTAGGAAATAGATGAGGTGACATTTGCTTAAGAAGGATTTATTATAAAGCAAGCCCCATGGAGTCCTCTTTTTGGCAGCACACGGAGGGCACAGATGCCACTCCTAAATGTATCATCGTGGACAACTCTCTAAATCTCCGTTTCCTGGAGTCCAAATGTAAGACACTCAGATTGTACAAAAATTTGTGTTTGTGGCATCTTAATTTTCTGTAACTGATCTAAACTTCCTCAGGAGCCCCCATCACACTGGCTATCAGGAAGGCAAAGCTGAAGTTTGCCTACTAAGCAATGCCAGGCTCTTCTATGTTCTGACAGCCTCTTTAGCAGCACTGTTGGGGTTCAAATCTTGGCTTTACCCAATCATTACAATCATTTGAGCACTTGGTGCCTCAGTTTCCTGGTCTGTAAAACAGGAACGAAAACATGGTTGGACGTACGGGTGGAGTAAGCACTGGATAAGCCACTGTCATTCTCTTTTAGGTTAACTTAGTATTTTCCAGGAAAAAAAGGGAAGCTGAGGCTTTCAGCGCTTCCTTCTCTCAGTCCTACTCCAGCTGGTCCTGGGTGCAGAGGAAGCTGGAGTTTCTCTCTGGGGCAGGAGGCCGGGCCTTGGGTCTGAGCACTGTCTGGGGTCTGGTGTCTGCCAGGAGGAGGTTGGTGCACCTGGTCCCTGACCACTGTGCACTGGGTCTGCCGAGGTGGCTGGTCCCGTCTGGTTGCTTGGGGCCTTGCATTGGGACTGCTGCTAAATCCCATTGCTCCTTCTATTTCGTCTCCTGTTGAGGAGACCCATATGTTGGAGCCTCTTTTAACTGACCACAGGCCTCGAAAATTCCAACAGACCCTCAGCACCATCCTCCCAGGGGAACTTCTGAATCACCTGCCCACCTGTGCGGATCCCTTTTTCAGCTGTGTCGTTTCTTCTCAAGTTTTGCTTCAAGTTAATTTTATTTATTTTAATAGGAAAGGCATTGCAGTGGTTAACTATTGCTGTGTACAAGCCACCCCAAAAGGCTGTGGCTTAAAACAAGCACACATTTAATTCGTGCTTCGGTATGTATGTTGATGATTTTGTCTGGGCTCCGCTCTCCAGTTCTCATCTCAGCTGGTTTTGACTGGGATCGCTCATGCACTTGAGCTTAGCGGCAGGTTGGCTAGGTAACTCTGCTACTGGGGCTGGCTGACTGTCACCTGGGCCACCTCAGCTCTCCGCCATGGGTCTCTCATTCTCCAGGAGGCTAGCCTGGGCTTGTTTACTTGAGATGGGCAGTTTTGAGAGAGAGCAGAAGTTGCAGGATGCAACGTCACTTCTCCCACATTCTTTTGGACAAAGCAAGTCACAAGACCAGAGCAGATTCAAGGCATGGAAAATAGACTTCAGCTCTTGATAGGAGGAGCAGCAAAATCAGATTGCAAAGGGCATGGATACACGGAGTGGGTGAGGAACTACAATCTGTCTACCATGGGCATCTACAGGGCTCAGAATCCACAGGATTCAAAGTCTCCTTTCTTTATAGGACTTCCAGATATTACCTTCCTTAGGGTTATCCATAGGCACCAATTTCTGGAGATATTTAATTCCTCCACTATTTCTGATCTATTGCTCAGAAGCCTGGTTGGACATGGCCCCTTGCTGAGGTGGGTGGCCTCCTGGATACCCTAGGAAGACAGGCCATGGTCCCTTCTGCTCTAGGAGTCTCTAAACATACCTGAGAGTTCTATACTCCATTCTTACCCCACCCCAGTTTTGACCCCAGGGTCTGTCATCTCAACTCCTGCCCTTCTCCCCCCTTTTCTTGCCACCCTCACCAAGTCATAAGGGGAGGCGTTCCCTTCTTTCCTTCTGCAGGGACTTTCCTAACCTCAGCCCTCTTCTGAGCAGATAGTCTCCTCTGTTCTGGCTGGAATCTCTCCAGCCACCTCCTCGAGGCAGCAAGTTGCAGGCTCCAGCTTTGAAGGAAACAGAGCTGCGCTGGAGGGAACTGGACTCCCAGGAGAGGGACATGAACGTGGAAGTGCTTAAAAAATATCAGGCCTGTCCTGCTCATCTGTAAAATACATGCCATGTGACACTGTGGCGGGGGGGCACTGGCTCCCAGCAAGGGCTCGGTGACAAGGAACAGCAATTTCCCTTGTCAGGGGGCTTGGTCTTTGCAGGAACAGCAGTGACTGTCACTATGTTGAGAAGTCAGCCTAAATTGTTTTCAACAGGGGCACCTCAGGTACAAATAAAACACAAGTCTTCATTTGCATGAGCTGTTTACTCCCTACAGAAATGGAACTTTGTTAAAACAACAATTTCTTCCTTCTTTACCACAAAATGGAAAACACAGTAAGTCTAGGGAAAACATTCAACCTCATTAGCGATCAAATAAACACCAATTAAAAAAAGAGCGATACAGATGTTTTTGCAATCGGCATTCATCTCCATTCCTTTCGCTGCTCTTCTCTTTATTGGAAGGGCTGAAAGCCTGGGAACTGTATTTTCCGGGAACTCCTTGCCAGATTTAGTCTGGATTTGGTTCTGCTGAGGAGAGAAGCTTGCATTAGACTTGGAAGGTGAATGAGGAGAGGCGTGATTGCTCCTCTAGACATGGAGAGGGGCAGGTGTGTGTGCGTCAGCGGATGCAAACGTGGGGTCTTGCAGTGGTCCCCACGCTGTTCTGTAGATTACCTGCAAATCACAGGCAGCTGTGATCGCTGGTGGCGGGTTTCTGCGAGTCTTGCAGATTCCTGATTCTCCGAGGGCTAGCAGTGAACTGGGCAGCTGAAGCCGTGGGGGATTTCCAGTGCTCTGTAAGCACCAAATCCCACATCTTCCACCAGAACAGAGCAGGAGTGCAGGGCTTTACGACCTAACCTCGGAATTCATCTGGCATCCTTTCTGCCACTCTCTTCATTTAGGGGGAAGCATTTGGTGTTTCATTGAAGCCTCTAAAGTCCTGGAACCTGACTTTCTACTATTTGCAACTTGTCCTGTCCTGCGGCTTGCTTTGCCTTTCTTGACCCCTTTTGATATTTTGCGTCAAATCCCATGACCTGCTTTTTGGTGTTGTTTTAAATTCTTATTGAAAAACAGAATTTAAATTTTATTTTCATTTAAATTTTAAATAATTGAGCATTATACATACTACTGTAGGTAAGTGCACCAATATTATGAGTGGCTCACTGAAGTTTTAGGCTTTACATGTCTGTATACACCCGTGTAACCACAACCCCAAGACATAGAAGCTTCCTTCTTACTCCTTCCCATTCAATCTCTGGCCCCATTAGCAATCACCAATCTCATTTCTATCACCATAGATTGGTTTTACTGGTTCTTGAATTTCATATAGAGTCATGCAATGAGTGGTGTCTGGATTAATTCATTCATCTTAAGGTGGTTTTTTATTTGTGGGTTCTTTTTTCTTTATTGTGGTAAAAAAAACCCCACAACATTAAATTTACCATCATAACCAGTTTTAAGCATACAATCCTATAGTGTTAGGTCTATTTACATGGCTGTGCAGTAGATCACTAGAACTTTTTCCATCTTGCAAAACTGAATCTCTGTACCCACTAAACACTAATTTCCCCTCTCCCTAGCCCTTGGAACCCACCTTTCTACTTTCTGTTTTTATGATTTTGACTACTTTAGATAGTTAATATGAGCAGAATCATACAGTATTTGTCCTTTTGTGGCTGGCTTATTTTGCTTAGCATAATGTCCTCGAGGTTCATCCATGTCATAGCATGTGACAGGATTTCCTTCTTTTTTAAGGCTGAATAATATTTCGTTTTGTGGATATGCTACATTTTCTCTACCCAGTGATCTGTTGACGGACATTTGAGTTGTTTCCATCTCTTGGCTATTGGGAATAATGCTGTGATGACCGTGAGTGTGCACGCATCTCTTCAAGATCCTGCTTTGAATTCTCTCGGATGTATACATTGGAATTGCTGACTCATATCATAGCTTTAAGTTTTTGAGAAACTTCATACTGTTTTCCATTTTCCATTCTCAGCCACAGTGCACGTGGTTCCAATTTCTTCACATCCTGGCCAGCACCTGTTATTTTCTGTTCTTTTCATAGTGGCCATTCTACTGGGTGTGAGGTGATATCCTATTGCAGTTTTGATCTGCATTTCTCTTGTGCTTAGTGATGTTGAGCATCTCTTCATATGCTTGTTGGCCATTTGTATATCTTCTTAGGAGATTTGTTTATTCAAGTCCTTTGCCCACTTCTGATCAGGTTATTGATGTTGTTGCTGTTGAGTTATAGAAGTTTCTTATATATTCTAGCTATTAATCCTTATTAGATTTATGATTTGCAAATCTTTTCTCCCCTTCCATAGGTTGCTTTTTCACCCTGTTGATTGTTTTCTTGATGTGCAGAAGTTTTAAGTTTTGATATAGTCCCATTTGTCTGTTTCTGCTTTTGTTGCTTTGGCTTTTGGTGTTTATCCAAAAAAATCATTGCTAAATTAAATGTCATGAAGCATTTCCCATATGTTTTCTTCTAGGAGTTTTATAGTTTAGGCCTTTAATCCATTTTTAGTTAATTTTTGTATGTGGTATAAGGTAAGGGTCCAACTTATTCTTTTGTATGTGCGTATCCAGTTTCCCCAACATCATTGGTTCCAGAGACTGTCCTTTCCCCATTGAGTGGTCTTGGCACTGTTGTCAAAAGACACTATATATGGAAGGGTCTATTTCTGGGCTTCCTATTCTGTTACATTGGTCTATATATCTGTCTTTATGCCAGTACCACACCGTCTTGATTTCTTTGTGGTATGTTCTGAGATCAGGAAGTGTGAGGTCTCCAACTTTGCTCTTTTTCAAGATTGTTTTGGTTATTCAGGGTCCCTGGGGATTCCATATCAATTTTAAGATTTTTTTTTCTATTTCTTCAAAAATGCCATTGAGATTTTGATAGGAATTGCACCGAATCTGCAGATTGCTTTGGGTAATATGGACATTAAACAATACAAAGTCTTTCAACACATGAGCATGGAATGTCTTTCCATTTATTTGTATCTTCTTTGATTTCTTTTAGCAATGTTCTGTAGTTTTCACTGTAGAAGTCTTTCACCTCCTTGCTTAAGTTTATTCCTAAGTATTTTATTCTTTGTGATGGTATAGTAAACAGGATTTAAAAAAAATTTCTGTTTTTGTCTGGTCATTGTTAGTTTATAGAAATGCAACTGATTATCATGTGTTGATTTTGTATCCTGCAACTTTGCTGAACTAATTTATTAGTTGTAAACTGTGTGCATGCGTGTGTGTGTGTAATCTTCAGGGCTTTCTACATACAAGATCAAGACATCTGAGAATAGAGATAATTTCACTTCTTTTCCAATACGGATACCTTTTATGTCCTTATCTTGTCTAACTGATTTTCCAGTATTGTGTTAAACAGTAGTGGCTTGAGTGGGCATCCTTGCTTTGTTCCTGATCTTAGAGGAAAAGCTGTCAGTCTTTCACCATTGAGTATGACATTAGTTGTTGGCTTTTCATATATGGCTTTTACTATGTTGAAGGAGTTTCCTTCTAGTCCTAGTTTTTTGAGTGTTTTATAATGAAAGGAATTTGAATTTTGCCAAGTGCTTTGTCTGCCTCTAATGAAATGATCATGTGGTTTTTGCCCTTCATTTTGTTAATGTGGTGTATTACTTTGACTGATTTTCGTATGTTGAACCATCTTTGCATTCCAGGTTTAAATCCAACTTGGTCATGATGTATAATCCTTTTAGTATGCTGTTGAATCTGGTTTGCTGGTATTTTGTTAAGGAGTTTTGCATCAATATCCATCAGGGATATTGGTCTGTAGTTCTTTTCTGGTGTCTTTTCCTGGTTTGGTATCAGAGTAATGCTGGCCTCATAGAATGAGTTCGGAAGTGTTCCCTCCTCTTCAATTTTTTGGAGGTAGGGTTGGTGGTAATTCTTCTTTAAATGTTTGGTAGAATTCTCCAATGATGACACGTGTTTCTGGGCTTTTCTTTCTTGGGAGGTTTTTGATTACTGCTTCAGTCTCCTTACTTATTATTGGTTGGTTCGGATGTTTTATTTCTTCATGATTCAGTCTTGGTATGCTGTATGTTTTTATGAATTTATCCATTTCTTCTAGGTTATCCAATTTGTTGGTGTATAATTGTTCATAGTAGTCTTTCATAATCATTTCTATTTCTGTAACATTAGTTATAACGTTCCCTTTCATTTCTAATTTTAGTTATTTGAGCCTTTTATCTTTTTTCTTAGTTAATCTAGCTAAGCAGATGTTGATTTTGTTGATCTTTTCAAAAAATTAAGTCTTAGTCTTGTTGATTTTTTGTATTGGTTTTCTATTCTCTATTGCATTTATCTTTGCTCTAATCTTTGTTATTTCCTTCCATCTGCTAATTTGGGGTTGGGTTTGTTCTTCTTTTCTAGTACCTTGAAGTACAAAGCTAGGTTGTTGATTTGAGATCTTTCTTTTTTTTTTTTTAATGTAAGTGTTGACCATATAATCTTACCAGTTAGTATTGCTTTTGCTGCATCCCATAAGTTTGGTATGTTGTGTTTTTGTTTTCATTTGTCTCCACATATTTTCAAATTCTCCTGTCATTTCTTCTTTGACCCATCGTTTGTTTAAGGATGAGTTAATTTCCACATATTTGTGGATTTTCCTGTTTTCTTTCTGCTGTTAATTTCTAGTTTCATCTTGCTTTGGTCAGAGAAGATACTTTGTATGATTTTAATCTTCTTAAATTTGTTAAGATTCATTTGTGGCCTAAGATGGGGTCTGACTTGGAGAATGTTCCATGTGTGATTGAGAAGATTGTGTGTTAGACTGCTGTTGGGTGGAGGGTTCTGTATATGTTTCTTAGGTCCAACAGGTCTACAGTGTTGATCAAGTCCTCTGATCTTCTGTCTGGTTGTTCTATCCCTAACTGAAAGTGGGGTATTGAAGGCTCCTATGATTACTATGTTTCTGTCTATTTATCCCTCCAGTTCTTCAATGTTTGCTTCATATATTTGGGATCTCAAATGTTAGGTGCATATGTATTTATAATTGTTATATCTCCCTAGTGTATTGACCCTTTCATCACTACATAACATCCTTCTTTGTCTCTTGTGACATTTTTTGTCTTAAAGTCTATTTTGTCTAATTATGGCCACCTCTACTCTCTTTAGGTTCCCATTTGTGTGGAATATCTTTTTCCATCCTTTCACTTTTAGCCTATGTATGTCCTTAGATCTAAAGTGAGGCTCTTGTAGACAGCATATAGTTGGATCTTATTTTTTAATCCATTTGGCCAATCTATATCTTTTAATTGGGGTGTTATATCCATTTACATTTAAAGTAATTACTGATATGGAGGGACTTACTACTACTATTAAAATTTTTTTCTGTATGTCTTGTAGCTTTTTGGACTTATCTTTCCTTCCCATGCTGCCTTCTTTTGTGCTTTTGCTGATTTTTGAAGTTATACATTTTGATTCTCTTCTCATTTCCCTTTGGGTATATTTTATATACATTTTCTTTGCAGTTACCATTGCAACTACACAAAAGATCTCAAAGTTAAAATAATCTATTTTAAACTGACAACAACTGAACTTTTAATTTAATTTGTTTTAATTTTAATTTAACAATTGCATATAAAAACTCGAGTTCTTTACATCTCTGACCCCCCATTTTATGTTATTGATGACTCGCATTACCTCTTTTTATATTGCATACTATTAACATGTAGATTTATATTTATTTTATGCTTTTCTTTTAAAAATTCTACACCAGATTTAAAAGTGACTTACACACTACAAGACTCTATTTGCCTGTATATTTTACCTTTATCAGGGAGTTATGTCACTGTTTATCATCCTTTTGCTTCAACCTGAAGGATTTTCTTCAGCATTTCTTGTAGAGCAGGTCTAACGGTGATGAACTACCTCAGTTCTCATTTATCTGCGAAAGTCTTAATTTTGCCTTCATTTTTGAAGGACAGTTTTGCTGGGTATAGTCTTGGTTGGTAGGTTTTTTCCCCCAGCTCTTTGAATATGTCATTCTACTCCCTTCTAGCCTGCAAATTTTCTGCTGAGAAATTAGCTGATCCTCTAACAGATCTCCTTGTACATAACGAGTTGCTTTTTCTCTTGCTGCTTTCAAGATTCTCTGTTTTTGTGTGACTTTTGACAGTTTAATCATGATGTCTCAGTACAGGTCTTTTTAGATTTATCCTAGTTGGAGTCTCTTGAGATTCTTGAATTTGTATGTCCATTTTTCTCCTCAGATTAGGGAAGTTTTGGGCCACGAATTCTTCATATATGCTCTCTGCCCCTTTCTCTCTTTCTTATTCTGAGACTCACATAATCTGTATGTTGTTCCTCTTGATGGTGTCTCGTAAGTCCCTTAGGCTCTTTTCACTTTTCTTAACTCTTTTTTCTTTTTGCTCCCCTGTCTTGGTAATTTCAAAAGTCTTGTCTTTGTGTTCACGGATTCTTTATTCTGCCTGGTCAAATTGGCTGTGGAGTCCTTCTAGAGAACTTTTCAATTCAGTTACCATATTCTTCAGTTCTACAATTTCTGTTCATTTCCTCTTTATAGTTTCTCTCTCTTTGTTGTTATTCTCACTTCATTCATCATTTTCCTGACTTCATTTTGTTGTCTATTTGTGCTCTTTGAATTCATTGAGCATCTTTATGATGGTTATTTTGAATTCTTTGTGTGATAATTCATATATCTATGTTTCTTTAGGGTCAATGTCTGAAGATTTATTTGTTTGAATAGGCCATGTTTCCTGGTTTCCTTGCATGTCTTGTCTTCCATGGCACTTTGGAATTTGAAAACTCAGCTACCTCTCCGTCTTTGTAGTCTGGTGCTTCTGGAGCTTCGGAGACGTCCCAAGCCTTTTCTGGGGATGTGTCCTCTCTGGGTTTGTACTTATCTCCTAAACGAAGAGGTTTTTGCGTTTCTACCCAGGAGCTCCCCCTGCGTCTGTCTGCAGTACTGCAGCCTCGCTCCTGTTGTAGTAAGCCACAGTGCTGGAGCGCCACCTAATGTATATCTGTGGTCCCGCAAACTCTGGTGCTAGACCAAGCCGTGTTGATTGCTCTTGTTCTCAACAGCCCCCAGCTTTGCGTCCCATTCTTGTCAGTATTTAGGCAAGACAGAAACCAGCCCCTCTGGCAGCACCCAGAAAAGTCAGAATGTTGATTCGCTCCACTCCTCTCCCTCTCCAGGGAAAGGTTGGGAGTTCAGGGTTTCCTCCCAATAACGCTGCCCTATGCCAGGAGGAGGGGTTGTGATGCATGAACGTCAGGAATATTCCTCTCCTGCTTCAGTGGTTGGCTTATAGCTCGCCTGAGGTACAGGAACCTCTTAACTGGTTTCTGGATTTCTCACAAAGGCAATCAGTCCCTGTATTCTTGTCAGATCTGTATCTTTGTGAGAAGGATGGTCTGAGGTTTCCTATTTCACTATCTTACTGGCATCACCCCTTCTCATCAGAAAGCTTTTTTTTGTATGCTAATATTCATACTTATTGAACACATGTGCCTATGCAGATTTATTATCTATACTGTATATAATTATAAATAAAATCCAGCTAAACTCCATGTGTGTGGTGCTAAGTCATAATCTGTTTCTCTTCAGAACCTCCATCTATGTACAAATATATCTTTTTATTGCTTTGTTGGGGTCATATTGGCTTACAACATTGTGTAAAGTTCAGGTGTATATCACTATATTTCAGTTTCTGTATAGACAGTATTGTGTTCACCACCAGCAGTCCAATTTTTATCCATCACCATACATATGTGCCCCTTTACCTCTTTTGCCCTCCTCCCACACCCTTCTCTTCTAGAAACCACCAATCTATTCTCCTTATCTATGTGTTGGTTTAGCCTCCACATATTAGTGAAATCATATGATATTTGTCTTTCCCTGTCTGACTTATTTCACTCAGCATAATATCCTCAAGGTCCATCCATGTTGTTGCAGATGGGACAATTTTGTCTTTTTTATGGATGAGTAGTATTCCATTGTGTGTGTGTGTGTATATATATATATATATACACACACACACACTGGATCTTCCTTATACATTCGTCTGTTGATGGGCATTTGGGTTGCTTCCACATCTTGGCTATTGTGAATAATGCTGCAATGAACATAGGGGTGCATATATCTTTTTGAATTGTTGACTTTATGTTCTTTGGATAAATACACAGAAGTGGAATGCCTGGATCATATGATGGTTCTGTTTTTAATTTTTTGAGAAATCTCCCCACTGTTTTCCATAATGGCTGAAGCAGTTTGCATTCCCACCAGCAGTGTATGAGGGTTTCCTTTTCTCCACATCTTTTCCAACACTTGTCATTTCTTGTCCTGTTAATTATAGTCATTCTGATGGATGTGAGGTGATATCTGATTGTAGTTTTGATTTACATTTCCCTAATAATTAGTGATGTTGAACATTTTTTCATGTGCTTGTTGGCCATCTGTAAATCTCCTCTGGAAAAATATCTTCATATCCTCTGCCTCTATGTCCCCTTATGAGGATAAAATGACATAACAAAGTGCCTGGCACAGCATCAATACTAAATGCAGTTTTACAACAGGAAGCTCATGAGACTCTATCACTGAGGCCCCAAAGCTGAGAAAAAGTGATGTCAGGCATCTCTGCAAATGGAGGAGCCGGCCCATCTACACAGGATTAGCAAAAGGGATGGCCAAAGACTACCTCTGCTGGTGATACCCCGATGCCTACCCTGACAGTATATAAGGGGAGGCTGGGCTATTAATCATGAGAGACATTAGAATGGGATTTCTTTAGAGCATGGATTACAGACATGCTTGGGGGAGAGAAGAGAGCTTAACCCCACCTCAGGCTGACTGAGGGCTTTAAGAGGACCCTCAGCAAGCTTGACATGTGTATCCTGGAATTTTCAGTGTTTCACACCCAGACAATGTAGAGTGAGGGGCTGGCTACCTGCTCAGAAAGCAGCTTGGAGTTCCCTGGGGGACATGCCCAAGAACTCACAAAAGTGTCGCTTGTAAGAACTATATTTGGACTTCTCTACCACCAGTTGGTTACTAAGGTCTCACTGAAGGGGGAAGAAAGAAATGAAAGTGGGTAGAGAACTCCCTCGTTCTCTTCCCTTCATCTTTCTCAATCATGGGGAAGCCAGAGGCAGCAGTGGGCGGGAGAATGAATGGAAAACCAAGGTGGGAAATGGCCAAGAAGCCCATCCACCACTCAGCCCCACACAGGTTTCCCAACCTGAGGTTGGTCCCCCCAGGGGAGAGGAACCTACTGAAAGAGAGATTGCAATTTCTATTACCTGAATAACAGGTACCATTATTACCTAGAAGGAGGGATGATTTAAGCTTATTTGAAAGGCGGTGTGAGGAAGAACGAAGCAACTTTCACCTTGAACCTTTCGGAGTCCAGTACGTCCAACAAACTGGCTACAAGAACAGGAACACAAAGGGAGTCTTTTCAAGGGGGTTGGGTGAACTTCACCTGGACAGAGGTCGGGGAACGTTGTGGTCTTTTGAGTAGACACACTCTCTCTCACTCTTCTCTTAGTCTGCAACGTGAGGGGCCTCTGGATTCAGTTCCCTGGTACTCCTGTTCTGTCCCTTATCCTACTCTCAGGAGGGTCCTGTGAGTAGTGTCACCAGCGGAGATGACCAGAGGCATTGGCATGGGTGGGCTGGATGTGGCCTGTCATAGGGCTTAGGGAGTCATGCTCTGATAACCAGATCTACTCTAAGAAGGAAGGGGCAGGGACAGGAGAGTGTCTGGGTCCAGAGAGGAGATATGAAGGATTTCAGCCCTACCCCTCAGAGAAGATGAAGTAAAGAGCTACTTTTTCCCTGTCTTCCCTCCCAGAACCTGGTGATGGCAGGTGACAATGTCCCACATCAGAGAATGTGTCTTTGAGTAGCCAGAGGAATGGCAGACATTGATGAGCCCTGCATCTGAGCTCAGAACTACCTCACAAATCCTCTTCATTGCTTAGTACTCATGGCTGCTTTTCCAAAAGAATGATTTGCCTAAATATTGTGGTCTCCTAGAAACTTCTAGTCACAGATCACGGGATAAGCTTTTGGAGCTGGCAGGATCAGGGAATATTTTCTGCAGCCCTAGACCATAGGATGCCCCTTTCTTTTCCTCCCTTTCTGCCTCCTGCCCTCCATTTATCCTTCTCTTCATTTCTTCTCTCACCTATTCAGCACGAGAGATTGTATAGTGCAGTCATTCATTCACTCAACAACTATTGAGTACCCACTATGTACCAGGTACTGTTCTTGGTGCTTAGGAGACATCAGTGAAGAGGACAGACACAACTCGCTGCCCTTTGGAGTTACATTCCAAGGGGTGGGAGGAAGACAGCAATACAGAATAAATAACGAATAAAGCAAATAAGTAAATGATGCAGTATGTCAGAAAGTGGTAAGTCCTATGGAGAAAGCATAGAGCGAGGAAGCAGGGGTGAGGCGTGTTGGTGGTGAGGGACCATGGGACTGAGGAAAGGACTCTGGCTGTTACTCAGTGATGTGAGCAGCTATTGCAAGGTTTGAAGTAGAAGAGGGCCAGGATGTGACTCTCGTTTTTAAAGGATCCCCTGCTGGCCGTATTGAGAAGGATGAGAGAGGCAAGGGCAGAAGCAGGAGACCAGTGAGGAGCTAATTGCAGCAACTAGAGAAAGAGGACGGTGGGTGAATCCAGGCCGTGGAGATGGAGACAAGCGGTCGGATTCTGGAGACCTTTTGAGGTCAAGTTTACACAATTTCCTGATAGAAAGGATGTGAGACAAGAGAGGAGAGGAGACAAGGATGCCTCCTAGATTTTTGTCTCAGACTCCTGGAGGAATGGAGCTCCCATCAACTGAAATGGGGCAGTGTGTGGGTGGAGGAGGTTTGGGAGGATGAGAAGGTCATTTTTTGAAATGTCGCTTTTGAAATGTTATTGGGCATCCAAGTGGAATTACTGAGTAGGCAGGTAGAGATAATATTCCAGAAAGAGTCCCCAGCTGCAGAAATAAATTTGGGAGTCCTTGGGCTATCAATGGTACTTAAGGTCACTGGGCTGGACAAGAGCATCAAAGGACATCTTGTGGTGGTTAAGTGTTGGGGAGCTTGAGGCAGACTGCTTGGGTTCAAACTCAGCCAGCCACTTACCGGCTGTGTGCCTTAGTTTCCTCATTTCTGAAATGTGGATGATTATAGGCCATACCTTATCTGGTTGTTGTGAGTTCGTTCATGTAAAGTACTCAGAATAGTCTAGCACTCAGTAAGCTTTCAGCACACGCTAGCTGGTTATTCTTTTTGCAACAGATATGAATTTCTCCATGACACCAGAATGTCACCAAACTTTTGGAAAATTGGAAATAATTTCAACCTTAAAATCTGCAAGTAGAGGACAAATATATTTTTTTCAGAAACATCTGTGAATAAATTGCTGACATGTTCCCTTATTAACCTAAATATTTGTGTACATTTCCTCCAAATAAGTACAGTCTCCTACATGACCATGATACCATTCAAATAAAGAAATTAACATTGACACATTATTATTATCTCATCTTCGGATGGCATCGAAGTTTTTAAAATTGTTCCCAAAATGTCTTTTATACAAAAAGGTTCTGGCTTCATTTAATTGTCATGTCTTGTTAGTTTCCTTTAATATGGAACAATTCCTCTTTGTTTTACTTTATGATCCTGACATGTTTGAAAACACAGGCAGTTCTTTTGTAGAATGTCTATCATTTTGAATTTTTCTGATACTTCCTGATGATCAGAGTCAGGCTCTGCATCTTTGGCAGAAATGTCCAGAAGTGATGCTGTGTTCTTCTCATTGCATGCAATCAGGAAGCACACGATTTCAATTTGTCTCATCGCTGGTGATGTTCACTTTGATTGCTTGGTTAAGATGGTGTCTGCCAGGCATTAACACTGTCGTTACTCTTTTTTCTTCTTTATAATGAGTAAATACGTCACTTACAGTTTTTTTCTAATTCCGATTAAATCCAGTCTGAGTACTTCCCCCACCAAGGTTGGAGAGAGGGAATAGTAGATATTTTCCTTGGCTTCTCACCCCGCCATTGGGCTGTAGTATAAGAGCTGTGGTTCTTGGAGCCAAATTTTCTCTGGCATGCACTTGGCAGCCTGCCCCCAGGTCCAACACTTCTGGAGTGCTGCATCTTCCCAGGGTGCAATTTTCCACTGCTCACTCTTTCACCACCCACTCTGTGGAACCGCCCTTGTTTGTGTATGCTCCGCAGCCGTATCCCCTTCCGGCCTTGCTAACAGAACTCCCTAATTCCACCGGCAATGAGTTTCGGCAGTACCTAGGCCCTTCCCCAGTCCCAGGGGATGGATCTTCATTGGTCCACAATAATTTATAAGCAGCCTCACCCCCTGGCCAGTGATTGATTGAGTGATTGGTTGAGGCTGGGACACGTGTTGAGATTCTGGCCAATCAGATTTGAAAGGAAGTCGGCAGGCGGCTTCAGGCCAAAAAAATTCCACTAGCTGCCTGCCTCTGTGCACAGACAGTGGATTTGGTAAGAAACCTTCTATGTGGCGAGTCTAATATTACCTTTACTACAGCATCATAGAAACGGAAGATGCAGAGCTTCAGGTCTGAGAACCAGGTAATATATCCCACTGTCTGAACTTGCCCTCTACATGACTTTCCTGCTTCTTCCCAGGATCCTGAGATCGGTTCCATCAGGGAATCTGGGAAAAAAATGAAAGTCCAATGGTTTTCAGGAGACTCATTATTTTCTCTCTTCCTGCCCATTAATAACGGAGAATTTAAAAAATTTGTAGGAATAAGGTACATAGGGAATTGATGTTTTGTATGGTTGGATGTGTTACATTTTTTCCCCCAAAGTCAAATTGGTGTTTATTTAAAAAAAAAAAGAAAATAAACCTAAATAACTTTATACAATATCCACATGTTGTTGTAACTTCATCTTTTTTCTTTTATAGTTTTATTGAGATATAATTCACCTAGCATAAAAGTCACCCATGTAAAGTGCACAATTCAATGATTTTGAGTGTGTTCCTAGGGTTGGGATGTGCTGGATTTTAGTGTATGTACTTCTGACATGTAGCTGTATAACGTGCCTGTTGGTGTCACTGCAGGACTCTGCTGTCCAGTTTTCACAGCTGCCTTCCTCTCAGTGTTGTGTTTTCTTGTGACCAAATTAGGCAGCAGTTAAATGTAATGCGTCTGTCTCAAGGGAGACTGCCATTGCAGAAATGGGGGATAAATGCACCTTTGAGTTTCACAAGCTGAGAGCCGGATGAAAGACGCAAAAGTTTGGGAAAACACAGGCTCCTGTAGAGGCAGCCCCTCCGTTTCCACCTCCCTCCCCCACACTCCAGTTACCTTTTGAGAGTAGACAACACTTTGGGATATGTGGGAGAGAGAGGGGAACTGGAGGGAACCAACACTGGTGGGGTCCTGAGAAGGGTCCTCAAACCTCAGGTCCAATTTGCATTGGAGAGTCAGGAGGACTTCTGCCTTTGTTCCTGGTGACGTGGCTTGTGGAGTTCCTGTCTACAGCCTGGCCTGGCAACAGAAGAGCAGAATGGTATGGGTGCTCTTACTAAGTGGAGAGGACCTGAGATCACCTTGCAGCCTTTCCAGAGGTCCCAGGTAGCCAGATTTTCCCATGCGCTTGAGAGGATTGTGAGCAGAGCTGAAAGTGAGTGGATGCCGGGAATCCCTGAGATGAGGAAGATGATGATGCTAGGGGCACCTGTATGGATCTGTAGTCAAGGGCAGTAGAAGGTGATGGACCTTTCAGCAGCTGCCTGCATGGACTGATGTCACAAAGACATCTTAGACACCACTGGGGATGGAGAGGGTGGGGGTGGGGGGATGACACTGATTTGATTGAGGAGATCTTGAATTGACCAAGATTAAGTCCATGGAAAGGGTGCTTAAAGTAGAACTTATGTTAAATTATGGAAAAAATTTAAAATGTAATGTTTTTTTCACACCTGGGATGGTGGCTTTAGAGTTGCGTTTTTAAAATCTTGATCATGACACCTATTTCTCCAAAATACAGCTTCCCCATGTGTAAACTAGGGTTGAGGAGGATGAGTTGGACTAGGTGGTATCAAGAGCTTTTCCAGCTCAGATTGATCATGATGCTAAAGTCTTGGAATCTCCGATGTTTCACTGCCCACCTGTGAAAGTTTTCCCCATAAGACACTCTCTTTGCAGTCCTTTCCCCAGTCTCCAGTCTCCTGAAAATCTCCAGGATAGCTCAAGGTGACAGGGACAAGGGGGATGTTCCCAGCTCTCTCAGAGATCATATGAAAATGCAAGAGAATAATATATGTACAATCATGCCATCAGGGCAAATGGAAACATTTTGGCTTTCTGCTTCTCCTTCCAGTCCATGCTTACATAAGTACCACTTCTGTACCAGATCCTGGAGACCGCATTGTACCCAAGGGCTTTTGAGAGGCGAGAAGGATGGAAAAGGAACAATGGCTATTTTAGTTCTGCTGATTGGCTGCCCTGGCAACCGGCTTTACAGACTCAGCGAGTCTAAAATATCTTTGCAGCTCTGACCCCTCTCCTGAACTCCAGATGTGTATGTCCATCTACCTACTCAACATCTGCACTTAGATGACCAACAAACATTCTATTTAACGTTTTTGAAACTGAAACCTTAGTTCCCACCAGAAAACCTATTCTTCCACCTGTTTTCCGCATCTCATCCATGGCTCAGCCTAGCCAGGAAGCCATACCCAATTCCACCCCATTCATTACTTTCACATTCAGTCCCCAAACACGTCCCCTCATTTCAACCCATAAATACACCTCCCCATTAGTCATTTTCTCTCCCTCTCCACTGGCACCATCATAGCTCAAGGCACCTTCATGACCCCTGGTTTGCTGCAGTAGCTTCACATCTGAATTTTCTGATTACTTGCTTTCCTCTAATCTACTTACCTCACAGAAATCATGATGATTTCAAAGAATATAAATCAGATCTTATCATTTACGCTGTGGATTAAAACTCTCCAATGTCTTTCCATTTTTCTCTAAATAACATCCCAACTCCCTCCTTGGCTGATAGCCCTGTCTGATTTGTCTCCTCTCCATCTCTTCGCCTTTGTTCCATGTCCCATCACTCTCATATTCCATCCCCACTGGCCCCCTTCCTCTTCCTTGAACATCCCAAACCCCTTCATACCTTGGGGTTTGGGCCAGTGGGTTCCCTGTGACAAGAGTGTGTTTCCCCAGGCTCTTGTGACTTTCAGATATGAGCTCAAATATTCTGTTTTCAGAAATGCTTTCTCTACTATTCTTTCTAGATAGCAGCCACTTAATTCCTAATGCTTGTGGAGATCTCTGTCATTACAATCTACATTATTTTCTGCACCTTTTTATTTTCTTCAGGATACTCATCACGTTCTCTTTCTTTCTTCCTATCTCTCTCCCTCCCTCCTGCTCTGTCTCCATCGTTTCTTTTCTGTTTGTATTCATCAGACTGTAAACTCCACAATGGTAGGGACTGTTTATACCAATGTTCAAAATATTTTCTCTGTGTCTAACATAGTGCCTGTTACATAGTTTAAAGCTCAGTAATATTTGTGGAATAAATAAAGACAAAACCTCCTCTTCAATGAGCAATTATTTGTGTGGAAGCTCTGGACTGGGCTTGCTTGGGACGTGAGCTATTACCTTAAAGGGGTGAGGAATCTTCATGTCCAAGCTGGGACTCTGCTGGCTGATTCATCATTTTTTTTTCTGGTTTCAAGGTATGGGACACCTGGGACATTCCCTATCACTTTCTTGAGGTATAATTTAGGGAATGAATAACTATCTAAAGTTTTTGAGGAAAGTTAAATAAAAATTATTCTCACGTGTGTTTAGCGTATGGATTTGGAGACTCCAGAGGGAGACTTGTGAGGAGGAAGTTGGAACGATCTAGGTAAGTGCCAGTGAGGGTTGGAGCAACCATGAAGATAAATGGGAGGGAACAGAATTCATGGGACTTGGAGACCAAGGGCATCTAGGACTCAAAATGTGAGGTGTTGAGGTTGTACAAGTGCCGATGCTGTCCTTGTAAACCCTAATAAAGAATCTTTTCAAATTTTGCTCCCTGAACACTTTGCTTGCCTCATTCTTGTCCTGGTCCTGCTTCCAGGACAGAGGTGAAGGAGAAGGAGGCCAGCACATCCCCAAGGCTCCCCGTATTGGAGGTCAGGTTTGGAGATGTTAAGGCTGAAGCTGCTCTGCTTTGAATAGAAAATGTTGAAGAGGAGATTCATGTCTGAGGGGTGATGGAAGTGGGCTCAGTGCCTCCATCTCTGTGACTACAGAGGTTCAAGGCCACAGTGAATCAAATACAGTAAGATGCCTATTTCCCTGGGCTTATCTGTCCTTTTATAGAGATCCTTTCTCCAGAACTAGGACTACACTGCTTCCCCCAGATCTTCACCAGGGCCGTGCTGGGGCTCAGGACTAATCCTAAATCTACTCCAGGACCACCTGTCAAACCTGGAAGTACAAGCATTCTTTCCTTCTCCCCACCCGGAGACATGGAGTGGGCTTGAGTGCAGAACAGCAGGCCTGAGAGGTCAGGAAGCTGTAGGATGAGGATGCGTCAGGATCTCCCCATCTGGCCCTAGAACCATAGACAGCGAGGCTCCTTGGAAAACACTGAGCAGAGTTGGGTTTGAACCCGGGTTTCTTTTTCCACTCCTTGTTATCTGAGTAACACTGAGAAAATTGGGGAAGAGTGTCCACCTTGTGGGATTGATATGAGGATGAAATAAGATAAAGCATGTGAAGTTCCAGACCCATGGTGCACCTATTAACCGTGTTTTCCTCCTTATGTAGAATTGCCGATTGTCATAATAAGAAGGAAACTTGGGGCTTTCTAGGTAACACCCTTCCATTTATTCTTTTCCTTTGGATCTTAAGTACATAGAACTGTACATATCATAAATCTTGTTTCATAAAACACTCATCATTGATACTTGCATGATCCTCTTTTATTAATCCACTTAGCTACTCATCCATCCATTTATCCAACTATCCATCCATCCATTCTTGCTGTCTCCTTTTTTCTCTCCCTTTCTTTCTCCATTTCTCCCTTCCAATATTCCATCCATCTCTCTATCTACCTCCTTACATACCTATTTATCAATGTTATATTGTCGTTCTGTCTATTTTTTTCTTTGTAGTGATATAAACATTCATGAAGCCTCCACCCAGTATGGAAGCTAGAATCTTGATATTAACTTCCGTCTACCTAGATGTACCCACCCTTCTCATCCCTCTCCCTCCCCAACCTAAGACAACTACTATTTTAAATCTTGGGTTCATTGTTCCTTTTTTGAAGAAAATATGGCTTTATCATATTTATGTGTATTCACAAAGGTCACTTGTTAGATGTTTTTAGCTTTATAAAAGAATATCATGCTGCATGAAATCTTTTGGGGCTTACTCACCCCTAATATTTTTTTGCCCAGATTTATCCATATTATTGTGTGTAGCTGTAGTTCATTCATTTTTACTGCTGTACAACATTCCATACTGTGATTGTACTCAATTATTTGCCCATTGTCCTCTAAATGGATATTTGGGCTGCTCTCAGGTTTTCCTAATTTTAAGCCATGCTACCATGTATGTACTTGTACGTATCTCCTGTGCACGTGTACAAGAGTTTCTCTTGGGTGTAACCCAAGAGTGGAAATGCCTGGTTATGGGGTATGTGAATGTTCAACTTACAACTTTCCAGACTGTTTTCTGAAGCAGCTGTGCCACTTTACATGTCCATCAGCAAGGTAAAAAAGAGCCTGGTGCTTCTTCACTTTTGCTGTTTGAATAGGGACAAAATGGCGTCTCAGTGTGGTTTGGCTTTGGCTTTTCATGACTGGTGATGAGATTGGATACCTCTTCACATGTTTATTGGCCACAAGTGTTTCCTTTAACCCCATTTGAACGACGGGGCCATAAAGTTTATGTGGCAGATCTTGGGTGCCCACAGTGTGCTTTCCTTGAGGAGCCAGGCAGGGGCTTTCAGAACGGCAAGTGTGTGTCTCCCCCTGGGCAGGAGCCTGTCCTGCCTCTGCTGGTTTCTTGCTCAGTGTCATGGACTTCATGCCCTGAATCTTGAGAGAAACTTCTTTCCTGCATAGGATGTGAGAGCCCACCTCTCACTACTGACCTTCCTGGTCCAAGGCTGTCACCTGCTCTGGGGGCTGCAGGAGACAGGGAGGGGAAGCCAGTGATGGACAGGTCTCAGAAGGCTGATGAAGCAGGAGAAGCTGGCATAGCAGTACTGGCGTCATAGCAAATATCCCTCCTGGGTCAGTCCTCCTGAAAAGGTTGGGAGGGAGCTCTGGGTCCTATGTTGCTGAGGAGGGGATTGCAGTGCCTTAACCTGCAGAGGAATCAGGGAGCTGGGTGAACTCTTGTTCTTCTCAGACCTCTGCTCAGAGGCCACCTCAAGAGTGCTCCCTTCATACTGGCTCCAATCTGTCTCCCTCCTTAAATGCCCCCCCCGCCCCCCGCCCCGCCTGCACCAGGGAGCCTGCATGTTTGTTTATCCTCAGACTGGAGCTGTGAGAGGCAGAGGGGAAGGAGGAAGATTTGGGGCTGCAACTCTCAGGAACCCTCTGGATTCAACATGCGTTCAGGTGGAGATGAAATTGGAGTGCCTTAAGCCTTCTCCTCACAATGCCCCCTACTCGCCTGGAGTCCCACCTCTGGGAGTCCAACTCCTACCTGGGGTCCCCCTTACCTGGAAAGGAGGCTCCTCCTGAGGACATAGATGATGGAAAGTGCAGTCAGGGCAAACAACTTCCAGCCAAGCAGGAGGAGGGTCCCAAAGAGGGAGCTGCATTCTCTGGCGCCTGTGACTGAAGATAGCAGGATGAGCTTGCTTCCTGCTTCCATTGATCAGCCCCCAGGCAGGCTCAGCCCCACCCCAGATTCAGGTACCAAGACTGTACCTTGGTCTTGGAGAGAGTCACCTCACCTTTCAGAACCTCATTTTCCTAACCTTTAAAAGGGGAATTGTAACATGTACTTTATAATATTTTTGTATCAAATGGGAGCACCCAAGGAAAGTATCTAATAGATGCTCAGTAACTGAATATGAACGGCTTTGGGGAGGATGGGTGGGAATTGGGGAAAGATGTTTCATATTATCTTAGTTATTCACAGCAATATCTGACAGAATGGGTGCATGTTCAGGATGCAGCTGTGTGATGAGAGCAGCACTCACTGTTATTGGTACCTAAGGCATCACTCTCTGAAGAGGTTGCTATAATTGTTGTCCCATTTTCTAGATGAAGAAACTGAGTTTCAGAAAGGTGAAGTGACTTTCCCAAGGTCACACATGAGGAACACACAGAGCCAGCATTTGAACCCGGCCTGTCTCTCTGCAGGTCCAAACCTTGAACTGCTTGGTTTTTCCAGCCCTACTCACCCAAACTTGCTTGAATTTCTCTAAATTCGCTAAGCTGCACGCTGGCCTGGACCAGTGTCTGAGCCTCAAGTTCCACTTGGCAGGTGAATAGGCTTTGGTCTTCTGAGGCATTCAGCAGGATATGACAGTCTTGGCTGAGTGTGCCATCTGGGTTCTTGGTGGGGGCGAAGGACTCACAGGTTCTGGACCATCTGTTCCTCTGCAGCCAGGTGATTTGTATGCCATCAGGGTAAAACCTTTGCACGTGGCAGATGAGGATGACCGCCTGGAGACTTGGGACATGGTGTGTCGATATGTTCACTGTGGGTACAACTGAAATAATAGCCCTTCCTTTGTTACTTTCTTCCTTCACACGAAAGATGCTCAAGGAGCATCTCACATTTCTAGGCATTACACTCGTTTCTTGGGATACAGCAGTGAACAAAACAGACACAGGCCCTGCGTCATGGAGCTCCTGCTCTGGGGGGAATAACGTTGAGGAAAAAAGCAGTTGCACAACCCCATAAGGGGTCTGAGAGCCTACACAGGGGCACCTGACCTGGTCTGGAGGTGGGGCAGGTTAGGGGGAGTGTCTGGAAAAAGTGAACTTTGAGCAGAAATATGAAGGATGAAGAGGAATTAACTACATGTGGCAGATTGTATTTTCCAAAAATGGCCACAGCGAGCCCCGCAATGTCTTCCAGACCTTGCCACTCCCTAGCAGAGGCGACACTCTGTGACTTCTGAGGCTGGGTCAGATATGTTGATGTGGCTTCCACCTCGGATTCTTGGGACACTCACCTTTGGAACCAGCCACCAAGCTATGAGGAAGCCCAACCTAGCCCATGTGGAAAGTTGATAAGGAGAGACCCATGTCAAGAAGAACTGACGTCCCAAACTGAGAGCCAGCACCGATGGCCAGACATGTTAGTGAAGGAGCCTTCAGATGATTCCAGCCTGTGAATCATCCAGCTGAGGTCCCAGAGTCGTGGAGCAGAGACAAGCCGTCCCCGCTAGGCCCTATCCAAATTCCTGACCTATAGAATATGTGGTTATGATAATTTTGGGGATTTGGAGTAAGTTTAGAATATTGGAATAAAGTTTGGGGATAATTTGTTATGCAGTCCTGGTAACTGGAGCTTTAGGCAAAGGGGCTGGGGGAGCGTCAGTGGCCAGAGGGCACTGGAAAAGGTGGACTGTGGGGAAGTGAATCTCAGGCAGAGGGAAGGGCCTGGGCAGAGGCCCTGAGGTGAAGCCTAGGATGTTCCAAGGGCAGAAAGATGACCAAAGTGAGTGAGGGGAAGCGTGGGCGAGATGAAGCCACACTCATAGCCAGTTTGAAGCCTGTCTGCACTTACTGGTGCTGCACATACCCCTGGGGGGACACAAGGACATCCTAAGGAGATATACCTTGATGATTTAATACAACTAATTTCCAGATGCCGAACCCTCATATGACTCTTTCCTGAAGTTGATCTGGTTGAGAATGAACACTGAGGTTGGTTCCTTCTCCTGCTTGCTGTTACTCAATTCTCCTTCTCCCATTGTTACAAAAGAAAGGCCTTCCTGCACAGATCCCGAATCTAGCTGTGGTACATTGTCCTTGGTGTAAAGACTTTGGGACACAAAATAAAAGGGCAGTTCAAAATACCACTGGCCAGAAAGCCAGCTTTAATCAAAGCATCATAAGCTTCCCCATCTATCTCACTGAATTTCTGTCAACATTTTAAGGATTATTTTAATAATGATTTATCAAAATTTATCATATATTTAGATTTTTTGATCCATTGTGTAATTCAATCCAAAAGAATCTGTTTTAACACTTAGATCCTTATGGTTATAAGAAAAAACTTTAAGAAATTCACTTTGTATATTTTTTTGTGCTAGTTACCTGTGTTCTCATAGCCCTCTATGATTGGATGATGTTGTGGTCGATAAAAGACTTTCAAATATAAAATATGCTACACTGGGATAAAGTTCTCCCTGGAGTTAGAATGCAAATGCAAATTTAGGATGAAAATGGAATGATATAAAATTTCTGATTTATAAAGAAGAGCTAGTTTACATGCGTTGAAATGAATTATGGTGGAAATCAAATCTGTATGATGTTATTTTTCCATTGAGTATTTTCAGAATGATGTAACATTTGTAATACCCCAGGAGTTATGTGCTCTGCAACTATTTAAGCATACGATGAACAATTTAGATGATAACTTTAAAATATATGATGAGCCACATAGTTCTTCACAATTTTTTTAGGGGTAAATGAACAAAAATGGGTGAAGATCACTGTTGAACATTCTGGTAAGGATTTTGTTTCTTTCTTGTAAGAGCAGTGGTGAAACACTGAAAGGTTTTAAACAAAGGAGGGACACAACCTGACTTCCTTGATAAAATGCCCTCGGCTGCTATGGGGTTGGGGGATGGACTGTGGAGGGTCATGGTGGATATGAGTGTGGGGCTGTTGGATACAGGTAAGAGGTGATGTTGGCTTGACCTTGGGTATTAACCTGGGTAGTGGTAGTAGATAGCAAGTAGATAGTAGGTTGAGAGGAGATTTTGGAAGGAAATCTGATAGAACTTGGAGATGAATTGGCTAAGAACTGGTATCTGGCTTGGCTGACTGGGTTGATGGAGAGTCTCTTCATTGACATGGGGAAACAGGAGGAGCCAAGGGTTTAGAGAAAGTGGAGAGAGCAGCACAATGCCCATCTCTGGGCTGATCATGACTGAACCATCCCTCTTGGGGAAGGGGACCCTGCCCTTCTCTGGGAGCTCTGCCTGGGGAGTTCTTACAGGAGGGAGGTCAGAGATGGTCTTCTGAAGAGGTGTGTTACTGGATTCGAATTAAAGCTCACTAATAAAGAGCCATGTGACCTTGGACAAGTCCCTTCTCTTGTCTAGGCCTTGATTCGTCATCTGCATGAAGCAGGGACACACAGTCTCTTTGGGATGTTCGAGGTGGAGGCTAGAATTCCATTTCCAGGCTGCAGCTCTCACGTGGTGTCTTTAGGTTAAGCAAAGCCCAACTCCTACTTTGGGCTGGAGGAATTTGGTTAAGAAGGAGTTAAAGTCTTCTTTACAATCATACCACATACTGTCTGCAATGAGGAGGGGGTGTTGTGTTATGATATTATTAATGGGTGCTCTTTGGTTGTCTCTGCTGGAGCTGGAGAGAAGGAGAGTTGGGTCTCTGGACCCCTGGAAGGAATTCATCATCTGCAGGAGATAAGTGGGACTCTGCCATGCTGAGGTTATTGAGGGGAGGTGCTGTGGCTAAGAGTACAGACCCCTTAGGAAATTCCTTGTGAAGGCCTGGGCAGATGGACTTACCCAGGAGTGAGGTTCATTTCCTTTGCCTGTTGTTTCATATTTCTGCAAAGTCTTATTCAACACAACAGTAAAGGGCTTTGGCTTTATGGGGTCAGAGTAAGAAAGGTGGAGGCTTAGTCTTGTCTGCATTGTTCCCTCCCCTGATGCCAAGGTGGGTTTAAGAAGCTTGTTTCAAAGGCAGTGACTGACAGCAAAGCAGTGGTGGTGTGGTGGTTTGGACAATCGTGTTAAGAGTCCATATGAAGAGTCCAAGTGGCAGAAACGTCCTTGCTGTGACCTGGAAGCCCTGTATGATCTGGTCCCTACTCGTTTCTGTCTAGCCTCTTCCCTTCCATGCACCTTCTTCACACTAACCCACTTGAGCTTTATCCCTGAGCTTCAAACATGACTTGCTCTCCACCACTCCCCATCCTCTGCCTGCAACATTCTATTTTTCTCTTGGCTGACTCCTTTTTGTCTTTCATGTCTTGGCTCAAACATCACTTCTTCAAAGAGGCATTTCCTGAGTTAATTAGATATCTCCTGTTTTTTTTTTTTTAAAGATTTTATTATTTACTTTTTCTCCCCAAAGCCCCCCCGGTACATAGTTGCGTATTCTTCGTTGTGGGTTCTTCTAGTTGTGGCATGTGGGACGCTGCCTCAGCGTGGTCTGATGAGCAGTGCCATGTCCGCGCCCAGGATTCGAACCAACGAAACACTGGGCTGCCTGCAGCGGAGCACGCGAACTTAACCACTCGGCCACGGGGCCAGCCCCTAGATTTCTCCTGTTTTTATCTATTGATTCAGTACTCTGTTCTTTCCCCTCTCAACAAATGTTAGAAGTCATAACCATATAATTGTTTGCATCTTGGTTGATGGGGTTTACAGGACTGTGGACTTAGTGAGGCAGAACCATGTGTATTCTGTTTCTCATGGATTCCTCAACACCTAGAGTAAAGCTGCCAGACAGCAGATGCTCAAGAAAGACTTGTTGAATGAATGATTTAACTTCCACTTCTCAAATACACTAGAGGGAAGGGAGCTCTGAAAAAGAAGGACCTGATCAAGGCATTGTGTGAGCAGAGGATGGTCATATAAGATGGAGAACCTCATACCACCTCATGTAGGGCTTATTGAAGAGTGAAGAGTGAAAAGGGGGACGCAGGGGAAGTGCTTCAAGCAGGGACATGGGGTGGTCACCTAGGGTTGGCCTTCTGGGTGAGTGGGAGATCCTTACCTTGGAGGAATTTGGAGATGTTCACATGGCTACTGAGGGGGCTCTGCAATTCACTGTGAGCCACTTGACAGGTGACCTGGGAGTGGAGTGAGGAGAAGGCAAGAGTCACCAGGGTGGTGCTGACGACGGTGTAAGAGAAAGCGTCTCCAGGTGGGAAGATGTCAGTCTGAAGGGCTGGAAGCTCCACTCCATTTTCAAACCATTTCAGATATATGTTTTTGGGAAAGAAGCCAGTTGATTTGCAGGTTAGATTCACTCCTTGGCCTGGGCTGGCCCTGTTGGAAGGGCCAGAGACCTCGGGAAGAGAGGGCTTAGCTTTGATCAAGGCAAGGAGGAGAGAAGAGAGAAACGAAGACGGTAAGTTACTCTCTAGTACAATTCCTGCCCTTATCGTTCAGCCAGCTGGACTTACCCCAATCTCTCATGTCTTCTTTCTTTTCTTCATAACTTTTCAATGACTCTTCTTATCATAACAGCTTGCCAACTGGCCTCACTGACTTTGCTTCTCAACCTTCCCGCCCACACTCAGAAACCAGGCCATGGTGATCGTGCTGAAATGAAGATCTGACCTTGTCATTCTCCTCCCCTTCCTTCCCAAAATACATTGTATAAAAGTCATATAAGGTATATAATGAAGAACATCAGACTTCTATCTTCCTCTCCTTGCAAAAATGACAGATCAACCACTTTTAACTATTTTGCCTGATTCTTGGGACATTTCTCTCTGTGTTTCTAAATAACTTGCTTATACCGGTGTTTCTCTGTTTTTCAGTTTTATGTGTTACTGATAGACCTACTACTAGGGGAGATGATTTTTAGCTCTCTTCCATCTCCCTCCACCTGCCAATCACACTTCCCTCTTCAGAGCCTCCTATCATAGACACAGCAAAATCTTTTATTTTGTCAGAATTCAACATTTATATTATTATGACCAAAGGACCATCGTTCATAACTGGGCCATGCAATACATCATGATTACATTTCCTTTCTGTTAACAGCTTTTTGTTTTCTCAGGAGAATTTTTAGTGGTCTCATGTTTATATTTCTTTTAATGGAAAATTAGTATATAACATTATATAAGTTTCATGCATACATCATTATAATTTGATGTTCGTATACTCTAGAAATTGATCACCACCATAAGTATAGTTACCATCCATCACCATACAATTCAGCCCCTTCACTCATTCCATCCACCCTCCAACCTCCTTTCCCTCTCGTATCAACTAATCTGTTCTTTGTATCTATGAGTTTGTTTTGTTTTGTTTGCTCATTTGTTTTGTTTTTTAGATTCTACATATACGTGAAATCATATAGTATTTTTCTTTCTCCCTCTGTCTTATTTTGCTTAGCATAATACCCTCAGGATCCATCCATGTTGTCACAAATGGCAAGATTTCATTCTTTTTTCATGGCTGAGTAGTATTCCATTGTGTGTGTGTGTGTGTGTGTGTGTGTGTATATATATATATATATATATATATATATATATACACCACATATTCTTTATCCATGCATTCATCAATGGGCACTTGGGTTGTTTCCAAGTCTTGGTATTATAAATAATGCTGCAATGAGCATAGGGGTGCATATATCTTTTCAGATTAATGTTTTCATATTCTTTGTAAATTTTGGATATTAACCCCTTATCAGATATCTGATTTGGAAATATCTTCTCCCATTCAGTAGGTTGACTTTTCTCTTTGTTGATGATTTCTTTCGCTGTGCAGGAGCTTTTTAGCTTGAAGTAGACCCATTTGTTTATTTTTGCTTTTGTTTCCCTTTCCTTTAGAGTCAGATCCAAAAGGTATTGCTAAAATATCTCTCCCTGATGTCCAGGAGCTTATCACCTATTTTTCTTCTAGGAATTTTATGGTCTCAGGACTTACATTCAAGTCTTTAACCCATTTTGAGTTAATTTTTGTGTATGGTATAAGCTAGTGATCTAGTTTTATTCTTTTGCGTGTTGCCGCCCAGTTTTCACAGCACCACTTATTGAAGAGACTGTCCTTTCCCCTTGTATGTTTTTGGCTCCTTTATAGTAAATTAATTGTCCATATATATGTATATGAGAGCTTATTTCAGGGCTCTTTTTCCTATTCCATTGATTTATGTGTCTGTTTTTATGCCAATACCATATTGTTTTGATTGCTATAGCTTTGTAGTTTAGTTTGAAATCAGGGAGTAGATACCTCCAGCTTTGTCTTCTTTGTCAAGATTGCTTTGGCTATGTGGGATCTTTTGTGGTTCCATACATATTTTAGAATTATTTGTTCTAGTTCTGTGAAAATGCCATTGATATTTTGATGTGGATTGCACTGAATCTGTAGATTGCTTTGTTAAATAGGCATTTTAACATTATTAATTCTTCCAGTCCATGAACACGGAGTATCTTTCCATTTATTTGTGTTTTCTTCTATTTCTTTCATCAGTGTCTTATAGTTTTCGATGTACAGGTATTTCACCTCCTTTGTTAAATTTGTTCCTAGGTATTTAATTCTTTTTGATGCAATTGTAAATGAAACTGTTTTCTTAATTTCTTTTTATGATGGCTTATTAGTATATAGAAAGGCCACAGATTTCTGTATTTTGATTTTGTATCCTACAACTTTACTGAATTCATCTGTTAGTTCTAACAGTTTTTTGGTGGAGTGTTTAGGGTTTTCTATATATAGTACATGTCATCTGCAAATAGTGACAGTGTTATGCCTTCCTTTTTGATTTGGATGCCTTTTATTACTTTTTCTTGCCTGATTGCTCTGGCAGGACTTCCAATACTATGTTGAATACAAGTGGCGAGAGGGGGCATCCTTGTCTTGTTCCTGATCTTAAAGGAAGAGATTTCATCTTTTCACTGTGATGTATGATCTTGGCTGTGGGTTTATCATATATGGCCTTTATTATGTTGAGTTATGTTCCCTTTATACCCACACTGTTGAGAATTTTTATCATAAGTGGGTGTTGTTATTTTCAAATGCTTTTACTGCATCTATTGTGATGATCATATGATTTTTATCCTTCATTTTGTTAATGTGGTGTATCATGTTACATGATTTGTGGGTGTTGAACCATGCTTGCATCCCTGGAATAAATCCCACTTGGTCATGGGGTATGATACTTTTAATGTATTGTTGAATTCTGTTTGCTAATATTTTGTTGAGGATTTTTGCGTCTATGTTCATCATGAATATTAGCCCATAATTGTATTTTTTATGGTATCCTTGTCCAGTTTTGGTATCAGGGTAATGCTGGCTTCTTAAAATGAATTTTGAAATGTTTTCTCTTCTTCAATTTTTGGAAGAGTTTGAGAAGGATAGGTATTACAGCTTCTTTGAATGTTTAGTAGAATTCACCAGTGAAGTCGTCTGGTCCTGCTCTTTTGTTTGTTGGGAAGTTTTTTTTTGTTACTAATTCAATCACCTTACTAGCAATCGGTATATTCAGATTTTCTATTTCTTCATGATTCAGTCTCGGAAGATAGTATATTTCTAGAAATTTATCCATTTATTCTAGATTGTCCAACTTTTGGCATATAATTGTTCATAATAGTGTCTTATGATATTTTGTATTTCCTTGGTATCAGGTGGAACTTCTCTTTCATTTCTGATTTTATTTATTTGAGCCCTCTTTCTTTTTTTCTTGGTGAGTCTAGACAAAGATTTGTCAATTTAGTTTATCTTTTCAAAGAACCAACTCTTAGTTTCACTGGTCTTTTCTGTTGTTTTTTCAGTCACTATTTCATTTATTTCCACTCTGATCTTTATTATTTCCTTACTTCTACTAACTTTTGGTTTTGTTTTTCCTTTTCTAGTTCTTTTGGGTGTATGGTCTTGTTTTTTCCATTTGCTTGGTTTCCTAGGAATCTATGATAAATTCATCCCTAAACTTTCTGCCAGATATGTATAACTCCTCCCAGTATGTATGAAACTGCTAAGTATTGTAGTGGACTTCAGTTTAGGGTATCTGTGTACCTGGGACTGCATAAAGACTTCTTGGGAAGATATACAGGCTTGGAATAAAATAGAAAACCTTTTATTCTGGTAATTTGTAAATGCATAAGAATAGAAAGTACTCATCATGGGACTTTAACAGTCTTCAACAAATGGCCAATCTTGTTTCATCTATACTTCTCCTACCATCACTGGTTTATTCTAAAGTAAATACAGACACTCTATCATTTCATTCACAACTACCTCCACATGTATACCTAAGAGTTAAGAATTTTTAAAAACATAATCCAAATGCCATTTTCACACTTAAAAATTTAATAATAATTAATAATAATTCCTAATTGCTTATTATTATATGTATTGCCTGTAGTTGGATCTGGAGGATCTAGTTGATTAAACCAGGTTCATAATTTTGGCAAGACTACTTCATAGGCGGTGCTGACAACTTTTTATTGCATTATATTAAGAGATGTAATATCTGGCCGTCTCTCTTTTTATGGTGTTCAGATTGATTAATGGCTTTGGGTGCTGTGAGGTTGATCCACCTGTTATAAAGTTCCCCATTCAACCTTTAGCCCAATGTCTTTAACAACTATAGATAATTATTGTCTAGCTCCATCCTTTCATTGGGGGTTTCACAGTGGTGATAGCCTAATATTACTATTCCTCTGTCTTCATTAGTTGCAATTATTCTTTCCCTCATCAACTATTTTTGGTTACTCTGACATACAGTTCATTGGGGAAAGGCAGGAAAATGCCTTTGTTTACCATCTTTTGAGTTTCAGAACAATGTGTTGGTGCCTTAGCACCTCCAAAGTTGACCAATGAAGTTTCTTCTATTTTTGTATTATTATGAAATCATGGATTTTAACATATTTGGTGAATTTCAATCTATTGTAATCTTTATCCTTTTTAATGCTCAAATTTAACCATCTTGGTGGGATTCTCCTATATGTTACTTCCTGAGTCTTTTTGAAATGACTTTGGTAGACATTGGTAACTTCCTTGCTTTCTGGTACAACAAAATATTCCAGACTCATTTTTCACATTTCTTCTTCAAGATCTGAAACCAGTCATTTCCCTAAGGAGCCCTGATTCTTTTTAGAGACCTGCTACTTGGAGACCAGACTCTGTGTACGAGTAGTGCTCATTACTATTGGGTTGTCATTGCTTCCAGGTCTTTTTGGTGAACAGGGTATGAAGTAAGGATTTTCTAGTAGAAAGACAATTAAATGGGTTAATACTGGTAGTTCTAATTCAAATTTAATGCAGCTGTTTAACCTAACTTCTTTGATTCTGTTCTGTTATGTCTCTTATACTGAAAATTCCAGTTCCCAAGGACATCAACACAATCACTTATTTGCTTTGTATTACAATATACATATAATACTTATAACCACCAAGAGCAATATTATTTCCAAACAGTATAAATATTGAACAGAGTTTGAGATTTCTTTGTGTTTATTGTTGTCCTTAGCTTTGTTTCACTGGAGATACAGATGCACATTATTATGTGTAGCATACAATCTCCAAGGTCCACCCCAATTCCTTGCCTTTCACAACTCCAGTGCACTCAGGTCTACTTGCAAATGTCACTATTTGCATGTTTTTGCTTGAAAACTTTTTTGGAAGTTTGTTTTTATGGAAGATTGCCTGTGCACATGGCACATTAGAAGTACTGGGCATCTAAGACCCTCTGGGAGCAGCTCTCAATCAGTGAGTGAGAAGGAGTTGGTATATAATTACCCCAAATTCCTTTCCTCTCGAGAGGAATAAATCGGAGACTGATGTTCTGTATCTGTATCATCCCCAGCATTTCCCAACTGCATTACGCTCCAGTCGCTCACGGTGGTGGTGGGCATGAGGACACCCTTTATTGACTGTCTGACTTCACCACTTTCCTATTGTTGGTCCTTCACTCAAATACTTGTCTTGGGGTCTGCTGCTTGGTGAATCCAAGGTAAAATTCTATGTTTTAAAGTCTCTTGAAATGATTTGTCTTTGTCTGATGAAGCCGTCAATTTATAGGTAGCTAAATGAGTTTCATTGTTGATTTAATAACTTAGATATTTAGGAGTACTTTTTTCATTTTGAATTTTGTTTATTAAGTATTTAAAATGTTCATATGTTTAAAAAGTCAAAACCTAAATCAAGGACAGTCAGAAAATCTCTGTTTCATTCCTATCCCATGTATCCTTTTCCTTTCCTCCCCATAGGTAAATTTTTAAAATTAGATTTTGGTTTATTCTTTTTTTTAAAAAAATATCAACCAATATGTATATGCTTGTCATTCCTATTCTCCTTAAAATAACAGGTGCTGTGCACCACACACCATTCTACATGTTGCTCTCTTGTTTGATGATATCCATGGGTCCCTCTAAAGCAGTGTGCTAAGTTCTTCCTTTAAAACTTTCTTTTAAAGTTGCAAAGTGCCCCATTATGTGGCTGTACCACAATTTATTTAGCAGCTCATCTTTTGTTCTTAAAAATAGTGTTGTAATGAAAAGCCTAAGCATAAGTCATTCTGCACTTATGTTAGTACATCTTTGGGATAAATTTCTACAGGTGGGATTGTTGGGTATTGGGTAACGTGTAATTTTAACATGTGGTATGCGTAATGTGTTATTTTTTTAGTATGCATATGTAATATGCAATTTTGCTAGATATTGCCAAATTCACCACCTTATGAATTATATGAATTTGCATTTCTGCCCACAAAATAGGAAGTAGCTGTTTCCCCATAGCATCCCCAAAACAATATGCTGTTAAACTTTTGGATTTTTGCCAATGCAGATAGGTGAGAAATGGTGTCTCAGTGTAGTTTTAATATATATTTCTTTTTATACAAAGGTGGTTGAACACATTTTTATACGTTTGAGACACTCGTATTTCATTTGCTATGAATTGTCTTTTTCCATTTATTGCCCATAATTCTATAAAGTTGTTTATCTTTTTCTTTTAAAAATTTAGAAGCTCTCTCTATATTAGGGGTGATTCTTTGTCTACATGTTATTTTGCAAAATATTATACACACACCTCCATACACAAGTTTCTTTTTGACAATATGGTCAAATTTATCATTTTTTTCTCTTTTGTTTCTGCATTTTGAATTATAGTTGGGGATGTTGTACCCGCTTCCAGATTATAAAAAAAGTCACACACAGTTTCTTCTAATACTTGCACAGTGTCACTCTTTACATTTAAATCTCTGATCCATGTGGAATTTACTTTTGTGTATGGTGAGAGGAACTATATACAGTTCTGGATTTTTTACTCTTTTCCATTGGTCTGCCTTCTAATGCTCCAGCTCATCTGGCACCCTTGTTGAAGAGACTCCCTTTACCCACTAAATTATCTTTACGCTTTTTAAAAAAATTCGATTCACCACTGTATGGGTTTGTTTCTGGAATCTCTGTTCTGTTCCATCGATCTACTTGTCTGCCTTGATGCCAATACTACACTGTATGGTTATTGTAGCTTTGTAATAATTCCATGTCCATGAGGGATATTGCTCTGCAGTTTTCTTCACCTGCTTTGATATCACAGTAATGGTGGTCTAACAGATTGATTGAGGAGTTTCACTTCTTCAGTTTTCTGGAAGAATTTCTGAGGAATTGTTAGTATGTCTTCCTTATATGTTTGGTAGAATTGCCCAGTGAAGTCATCTGGGCCTGGACTACCATTTGTGGTAGGCTTTTTAAACTCAAATTCCATTTCTCTAATAAATGTGGAGATAATCAGGCCATTTATTTCCTCTTGAGTGAACTTTGGTAGTCTGCGTCTTCAAAGAGTTTGTCTACTTCATCTAGGTTGTGGAGTTTATTGGTGTAAAGCTTTTCATGAAGTTCCCTGATAATCTTTTTAATATCAGTGGAGTCTGCAGTGATGTCACCTCTTTCCTTCCGATACTGGTAGTTTGTGTCCTCTCTCTCTTTTTTTCCTAATTGACTGTGTGGCTAGGAGTTTATCGATTTTATTGATTTTCTCAAAGAAACAGCTTTGATTTCGTTGATTTTTCTCTGTAGTTTTCCATTTCTTATTTCTGATTTCTGCTTTGTTATTTCCTTTCTTCTACTTGCCTAGGGTTTCACTCATTCTTCTTTTTCTAATTTTTAAGATGACTGAGTCAAACTTTTCTTCTGTTCTAATGAAGGCATTTAGTGCTATAAATTCCTGCTGAGTGCTGTCTTGGCTGCATCCCACACATTTTGTATGTTGTGCTTTCATGTTCATTCAGTTTAAAATACTCACTAATTTTCCTTTTATTTCTTCTTTTATAACACGTTATTCAGAAGTGTGTCATTTCATTTCCAAGTGTTTTGGGATTTTCCAGAAATCTTCTTGTTATTAATCTAATTACAGTGGTCAGAGAACACGGGTTGTATGACTTGACATTTTAAACTTACTGAGACTTAATTTATGTCCCATAACACTGTGCATCTTGGTAAATGTTCCCTTTGCACTTGGGAAGTACATGTATTCTGCTGTTTGGGGTGGAGTGTTCTAGAAATGTCAGCTCAAATATGTTTATAGTGCTGATCAAGTCTTCGAGATCCTTTTTGATTTTCTGTCTGCTTGTTTTGCCAGTTATTGAAAGAGGAGTGTTGAAATCTCAGACTACAATTTTAGATGTGTCTGTTTATCCTTGCATTTCTATGAGTTTTTCTGTCATGTGTTTTGAAGCTCTTTTATTAGGTGCATAAATATTTAGGACCGTTATATATTTTTTCAATGTTTTAAAAGTGTTTCTCCACTGTCTTCCGTCTTGCATCATTTTTGATGAGAAATCTGCTGTCATATTTATCTTAGTTCCTTTGTAGCTAATATTTCGTCTTTCCTCTGGCTGTTTTAATGATCTTTTCTTTATTACTGATTTTATACAATTTGATTATGATGCATCTTGGTGTAGTTTTCTTCATGTTTCTTGTGCTGGGGGTTCATTGAGCTTTTTGGATCCGTGGTTCGTAGTTCATAGTTTGGTTCATAGTTTTCATCATACCTGGAAATGTACAACCGTTAGTTCTTCAAATAGTCTTTCTGTCCTCTTCTTCCTTTGGAGCCTGCAATACATACTTATTAGGTCACTCGCAGTTTCCCCACTGCTCATTGATACTCTGTTTACCTTTTCTCAGTCTTTTATCTCTCCGTGTGTAATTTTGGATAGTTTCTGTTGCTGTGTCTTTAAGTTCACTAATATTTTTTCTTCAATTTCTTATCTGCCTATTGATCCCATCCAGTCTATTTTTATCATAGATGTGTCAGTTTCACCTCTAAAAGTTCAATATGGATCTTTAAAAAATATTTTCCCTGCCTCTACTTCACGTACTCTATCTTTCCTGTAGCCTCTTGAACATACAGGGTGTACTTATAATAGCTTAAATGCCCTTGCGCTTTAACTCTATCATCTGTCTTTTCTAGTTGGGTTTCAGATGATTGATTTTTCTCATTATAAATTGTATTTTTCTGCTTCTTACATGCTTGGTCATTTTTTATTGCATGCCAGATGTTGTGAATTTCATTTTGTTGGGTGTTGCATATTTTGTTTTTCTATAAATATGCTCGAGCTCGTTTTGGGACATGGCTAAATTACCTGGAAACAGTTTGCTGTCTTCATATGTTGTATTTAAGCTTTGTGAGGCAGGACCACAGCATCATTTGGTCTAGGGCTAATTCTTTTAAGTCTACTGATGCAGAAGCCTCTGCGTACTTTCCCTGATGTTCCATGAATTATGAAGTTTTTCACTCAGCTTGGTGGGATAAGGCTGTATTCTTGGCCTTCGGTACACTCCAGGGATTTTTTTTTCCCTGAGGCCATGTACCTACTCTCATGTATATGTATGTCCTCATGTACATACACTCTTCAGTACTCAACTGAATACTCAAGATCTTTGGAGTTCTCTCCGTGTGAAGCTCTGTCCTCTTTATTTCTCTACTCAGAAGATTTTAGCCACCTTGCCCTCCTTGGACATCCAGCTCCTTCTTATCAACTTAGGGAGATCTCCAGGCTCCGCCTCAGTTCTCTCTTCCTGCATGGAGGCCTGGAATCTTTCTCAGAGAGTAAGCTAGAGGCAGTCTTGGGTCTCACCTCACTTGTTTCTCATCTCTCAGAGATCGCTGTCATTTGTTGCCTGATATCCAATGTCTTGTCAAACATTGTTCCATATAGTTTGCCCAGACTTTTAGTGCACATTAAATCCAATCCTTATCACTGTTTTGGTAGAAATTGTCCTAAGTGTTTAATTTCATTTAAATTTTCTATTGTCTATGTGGTCATCCTTTCCCTTATATCTTTTAACTAGTTTTTATTTGTATATATGAAAGTTATTGATTTCTGTTTGCTGATTTTATAACATGCTACATACTAAATTATCTTATTGTTTGTAAAGCTTAATGTTGATTCTGTTAAGTTTTGCAGATACCATATCATCTACAAAGAGAAATAGTTTTCCCATTTCCTTTATAATTCTTATGCTTTGCATTGCTTTCTCCTTTCTAATAGCATTGGCTAATACTTCAATGCAATGTTAAATAGTGTTAGAAATGGTGGGCATGAGTTTGAAGACTATTTAATATTCTAGCAATTCTATCTTTTTGAGATGTCCCTGTGAAATTGCTCAGTCCTCCCATTTTGGAATGGCCCAGTGACTATTCCTATGCCTCTTGCATGGCTGTTATCTTGGGGTCTCCAATTCCCTATTTCTGGTTCCAAGTCTTACTTTTTCTTTGTTAACCCCTATTTTGGTAAAGCAAAAAGTGTGCATGAAAGGTAGTTCTTAGTGATCTTGCAAACTTGGCAAACAGGGTATAGAATTTTAGATTGGAAATAATTTTCCCTAAGAATTTTGAAGGCACTACTCCTTGTCTTCTAGCATCCAATTTCGTCCTTAGAGATCTCATGCTGATTACATTCAAATGGTTCATGTACAACTTGCCTTTTATTTTCAGTTCTTGAAAATCATATGACCTTCTCTTTGTCCCCAAAGGCTGCCTATCATTCTCTTTGTTTCTCCATTGCCCTGACATGCTAAAATTTTACAGATTCAGAAATTATGCTGATGTATGTTTCTATGATTCTGTTAGAGTAAGTTATCATGCTCATCTTTTACAGAAAAAACATTACAATCATTACTTCATCAACACAAACAGGCCTGAGCTAACTGCTCTGCTTCCCAGGCTTCCCTTTGTGGATGCTCTTTAGAGTCTTGCAGGCTTTGTCTTCAGTATTACTCTATCAGCCAGGACCACATCCAAGAATAGATAGGACTAGTAGAAATAAGGACAAAATTTAGGAAATGTAAGGATTACATATTGCACATTAAAAGTGTGATTTTTATAATTTTCTGCCTCAATAATTCTATCATTCTTTGTTTCTTTGAATCTATGGTTCCAAGTTTTTTAAATTATGTTTTTAAGTCAGATTGTTTCTGATACCTGAATGCTAACAATATTCACTAATATAATAATTGTAATGTTACAGGCACTCTTCTAAATGTTTTACATTTGTAAATTTATTTAGATTTTAATTCTCACAACAAATGTACTAGGTGAGTAATATTATTATCCCTATCTTACAGATAAGGAAACTGAGGCAAGAGAGTTTTAGAATCTCACACAGGTCACATAACTTGCAAATGGCAGAGTTTGAAGTTGAACCCAGGCCATTTGGCCCCTGGAGTCTGTGCGTTCATCTGCTCTGCTGTCCAGCCCATTTTGTGGCCTTTGAAAATTGTGAAGTTCGAAAGGGTTAGGATTCTATTTATATATGGCCCTGGGCTTACATTTCTCTCTGCTCCTTCACTATGATTTCTTGCTATCCTTGTCTTCTGTACTCAGTCTTTTTTTGTTGTTGGGAAAGATTTGCCCTGAGCTAATGCCTGTTCCCAATCTTCCTTTTTTTCCACCCCACCAAAAACGTATATTCTAGTTGTAAGTCCTTCTAGTTCTTTCATGTGAGCTGCTGCCACAGCATGGCTACTGACAGATGAGTGGTGTGGTTCCATACTCAGGAACCAATCCTGGGCCACTGATGTGGAACATGCTGAACTTTAACCACTTGGCCATCAGAACTGGCTCTTCTATCATCAGTCTTGACACACGTGCTAATGATAGGGGAGCCTTGCGCTGAGGACGTTGGCCTTGTGATTTGTCTTAGAACAGTGGGCTGGATATTCAGGGATCTGGACTTACCACGCACAAATATCCTGGTGCCACCAACAAACAACCTGGTGCCTTGTCCAGACTTAACCTCCACATCAGGGCTCCCTTTCCGGAACTTCACACAGTAGTAGATATCAGCGTCTGCTAGAGTGATGTTACTGATGTGGATAGAAAAGTCCATGTTGTTTCTCTCTGTGTTGTCTGAAACATTTGTGACTCGGGGGAAGTGGCCTCCTTTGAAACTGTAGATTAACTCCCGGCCTGGCCCTGTGCCCCTGAACCACTGGACGGGCCCCACGAGGTTCAGGGAGGTCAGTGTGCAGCGCAGAGTGGCCGTCTCTCCAGCTGCCACCAATAGTGACTTCTCAGGCTGAATCACCTGCAGCTGCTCACCTGCTGCTCCTGGAAGGAAATACAGGTCAGCTCCAAGTCCCCTGCCTGGCCCAGGGGACTTCTCTTCTGGTTTTGTTGTCAGACTGAAACTGAAAACCTTTGAAAAACATCTAGGACTGTGCCTGAATGACCTTCTTCCCTCTCAGTCCAATGGGAGGTTCCTGGCCTGGGCACCAGGCTGACATGGGCTCGGGCCCGGCTCCAGCGCTGAGAAGCCTGGTGATTCTGGGAAGGCCACTCCCACTCCCCTCCTCTGCTTTCAGTTTCCTCTTCTGTCAAGCGTGGGGGTCATTGCATTTTTCCATGACTGCTGTGAATTTTAAATGAGGACACGGGCATTGTAGGGGCACAGAGGGAGTGTTGTAATGGCCAGAATCAGCGAGACCATTTTTATATGTTTGTATTTGCATTTACTAAACCCTGGAAGGATATAACAGCCAGACTTTCCATAGAAGCTTCTGTGTAACACAAATCACTCTAAACACTTAAATATATTAATAACTCGATTAAATTTCATGACAACCCTATTTGAAAGCATTGCTATTTATCCCCATTTTAAAGACAAGAAAATGGAGGCACAGAGAAGTTTAGCAACTTGTCCAAAGTCAAACAGGCCATAAGTGATGAAACTTGGATGTCAACCCTGGCAGGTTTGTTTCTAGAAATATCTGTGGTTTTATCCACTTTACTAGATGTCCTCTCAACCGAAATGTTAATACCACTGGGAGGAGGAGGGTGCCTCGCCTCTCTGTCCAGTTCTGGGGAGAAGGGAGAGGACAGGCAGGAGAAACTGCCACATCAAGAATATAATCCTAGGATTCTGAGATTCTGGATACTTAATAGTCTAAACAGAACCAGTTAATTTTTTTTTTTCACTAGTTCCGTATTGCGTATATAGGACTTGTGACTTATCTATCTATCCATCTCCATCTTTACTAAGGCAGCCCTGCCTCCCAGGTCTGTGTCTTCAGCAGGACAGAGGAGTCAGATGCTGCACCTCCATCTCCTCCCTCAGGATGGCCCCCAGTCCTGCAGATCAGGCCCCAGGGGGTCAGGGAGCCTCACAGGGTGTCAGGGGTGTGGAAGGCGAGGAGGGGCTGGGAATCCCCTGTCAGTGAGAAATATCTTGGTAGGATAAATGCTGTCTGGACCTGGGTGGGAGAGGAAAGGACCCTCCAAGTAATTAGAATTTGGGGCGGATTTGTTTGAGAGGTCGTTCTTGTAAAAGAAACCATTCAGAGAAAAGTCTTGAGGGGGAGGGGGGCAGCAAAGAAAGAGGCCCTGGAACAGAGATCCATCCACCCACTGCCAATGGGGAAACAGCACCGCTGCGGAAGTCAGGTGAGCCTCCCTGCACAGTGGTGCCCGAGGGCGTGGTGCTTACCTGTGAGTCCCAGCAGCAGAGGCAGCAGCAGGGATGGCAGAGGCAGGCAGGGCGGGGAGGCAGGGACGGGCATCGTGATGACCACTGGAGCCTGCTCTGTCTGAATGTTGTTCTGGAGAAACCCAGGATTCTGTGCTCTGGGATGAGAGGGGAAGCCTTAACCCCCTGATATAAGAGGAAGTGTCTATAATGGGGGAAAAGTGCTGTTGTGGGCTTTTGACAGTTCCTGCTTCTAGATTGTGAAATAGAAATCAGACACAAGCTAAGAAGTTACTGATATAAGGGTCCCAGGATGCTTGGAGAGGCCCTGGCGGACCCCCTTACTGCCTAGGCTCTGTCCCCTGGGCCCCACTCCATCTCAGAGGTGCTGGGGGCCCTTCCTCACCCCAGAGCCCCAGGAGCATAGTTTGCTGTACTGGAGGGTATGTTCAGTCTTCTGTAACAGTCCAAAAACTGGGCTCTGATGAAGTGTGCTCCTGTTCAGGGGGAGAACCCCTGGGAGTGGGGCCGCAAGTGAATGGGGTCCTTTTCTCCCCACTCCCAAGATGTCAGTGGTAAATGAGCTGTGTCTTATGAGCACCTCTGACTTTGAGAGCACACTTGTGGGGGAAGTGGCTTAAGGTGAGCAAGGAGTTACGTCTTTGGAGGGGGAGGATGGCTTCTGTTTTAGAAAATGGAGGAGGCCTGTAGAGGGGAGGGGCCTTAGCACACTCATCTTACAGGGACAGCAGCCCACCCAGAATCACAGCCAGGAGGAGGGGTGGGGCCTCTTCTGTGTGCCCCAGTCTGGGTCCAGCTCAGAGCAGAGGGGAGTGGATGAGCAGGAGAAACTCCCATATCAGGAAGGCACCTCCTTTTTTCTTCTGAGCAGTGATAGCCAGCACACAAGATTGTATCCAGAGCCTCTCAGCCATGAGCCCTTTCCTTCTGTGAGATCCATGCCAGATACTGCCTTCTGTGACTCAGTTTCCCTGCTGCTCCCAACCCTAGCCTCCTTCCCAGCTGCTGACTGTGCATTGGTAATGAGAAGGGGCAGAACCAAAGAGGAAGTGAGAGACAAGATTACATTGTTCTGTCACATGACAAGCTCCTTCTTCCTTTGAGTTTCCACGTGGGGCCCTTGAGGAGGAACTGGCTGGTGCTCCCTTTAGCATCCATCATCCCAACCCGCTCTTTCTCTTCAATGGTGACAGATTGTATTTTCCAGAGCTGACTGCAGAAATATCCCCTTGTGCTCTTTGACACTCCTCCCATGGAGAAGTAGGTAAATGTTCCCTCTTCCCTGAATATAGGCAGGCTTGTGACTACAACAGATGATAGGATGACTTCTGAGGCTAGACCGTAAAAATTCCATGTACTTCCTCTTTGCTCTCTTGGGATGCTCATTTCTATAATCTTGCCATCATGCTATGAGGAAGCCCAAACCAGCACACACACAGAGACCTCATGGCAAGGACACAAGGAAGAGTTCTAGCTGAAAGCCTGGCTAAGGAGCCAGCTAATAGCATCAATTGTTAGACATATAAATGAAGAAGCTTCTAGATGATTTCAGTGCATAGAAGTTGCCCCCCAAACTGAGTCTTCCCAACTGAGACCCCAGACAACAAACAGCAGAGACAAGCCATTCTTGTGACCTGTCTAAATTTCTGACTCACAGCATCACTGATCATAATGAAATGGTTGTTTATTGCCCCTGAGTTTTGGAGTGCTTTGTTATGTAGCAATAGTAACCAGAACACCACCCTTGATGACTTTGTTCCCAATCCTCGCTTATTAGTATCTTTCTCCTTCACTGGGCTTGGTTCTCCTTGCTGGCGGGGACCACTGAACATAACCTTAAGAGACAGGCTTTGGGGCCCAGAGGACCTCTGTTGGAAGCCTGGACCCACCTGATACGTGCATGACAGTGGGCAAGTCATCTACTTGTCTAATCCTACAGTCTACTTAGCATCTACAAACTTTTCTTATCACTCACCTCTCCCATCAGGGTCTTGGTCCTGTGTCCCTATTTCGGTGTCTGACAGCCACATCCACCCCGGTAGTCAAACCAGGAAACCTTGGTGTCATTTTTGACAACTCCCTCACTGCCCCTATCCTTTCATGTCAATACGTCTTAATCCTCCTGTGTTTCTCTCTCCTCTATCATCTCTGGCTTGGACAGTCTATCAATTTGCCTTGCTCAATCTCTCCTTATTTCAGTCTCTCCTCCTGCTGTAGCCAGGGTGGTACTTTGAACAGAGAGATCTGATTATGTCACTCCAAGTGGCTCTTCACTACTTTTAAGTTGAAACATTCTTCTCATGTGCCTGACTGATCTGGCCCAAATGCTTTGCCAGCCTCAGCTAGGTAGCCCTTTCACTCACATTTGGGCTCAGCTACAGCGGCTACAGTTACTGAGAGAGCTATTGTGGTAGGCAGCCTTTAAGATGGTCTCCAATGACCGCCACCTTCTGGTCATCACACCATTCTATAATTCCCCAGGTCTGGTGACTTATTTCTAACGAATAGAAGAGCAGAAATGATGGAATGCCACCTCTGAGACTAGGTTATAAAGAGATAACCTTTGTCTTCTTGTCCTACTATCTTCCTCACTCTCTCTCTCTCTTGTTCCTTGAGAAAACCCAGCTGCCATGTTGTGAGCTGCCCTAAGGTCACATGGAAGGTAAATGATGTCTTCAGCTAGTATCCAGCAAGGACCTGAGGCCTGACAACAGCCATGGGAGTGAGCTGGGAAGTGAATTCTTTTCTAGTTGAGCCCTTGGATGACTGCGTTCCTGGCTGACTCCTTGACTGCAGCCTTGTGAGAGACCCTAAGCCAAAGCCACCCCACTGAGTGGTGCCTAGATTCCTGACCCACAGATACTGTGAGATAATAACTGTTCGTTGCTTTAAACCACTAAGTTTTGGGGTTATTTGTTATGCAGCATAGATGCTAAGACAGATTTGTCAATATCCTGCTACTATGATTGTGAATTTCTTTATTCTTTCATTCCTGTCATTTTGCCTATTTTGAGGCTATCTTATTAAATGCATATGCATTTAGGATGGTTACAACTTCCTGGTGAGTTGAACCTTTTATCATTATGAAATGTCACATTTTACAGTAATTTTTTCTGTAAAATCTATGTTGCCTGGTGTGAATATAACAACATGAGCTTTCTTTTGGTTTGCGGGACATACTTTTCTCTGTTATTTTCTGGTCAGTCTTCCTGTGTTGCTATATTATCACATTTCTTGCAAGTAGTTGGATTGTGCATGGCTGGATTGTGTTTTCATTTTATCTAGTCTGACAATCTTCATCATTTAATTAGAACATTCTTCCCACTTACATTTAATATAAATACAAAGATATTTAGGCTTAAATCTGTTATATTTGCATTTGGTTTCTATTTTCACAGTCTATTCTTTGTCCCTCTTTTTCTCCTTTCTTGCCATATAGTTATTTTTAAATTACTTCATTTCTTTCTCTCTCTATTGGCTTATAGTTATACATTTATTTAGTGATTACCTAGTGATCACAAAAGGCACTTTAACTTATCAAAGAATAATTTAAATTAGCATCTATCTCTTCCTAGATAGGACAAGGAGCAAAGGGTACTTTGGCTTCCTCAATTATGTCCTATTATTGTTGTATACTTAAGTTCTATAAACATTTTAATTTCTACAAATGATATGTTATAATATTATTATAGTCACTTTTATAGTAATTATTTATATTTACTCAATATTTACTCTTTTAGTTGTTCTTAATTCCTTTTCACATTTCTCTATTTATGCTTCGGGTTATTTTTCTCTTGTCTGAAGAAGTTTCTTGAGTATTTCTTTTATTGAAAGTCATCAAACCTAAATTATCTGTTTTTTTTCCTGAATGAAAATATTGTAATGTCATCTCTATTTCTGAAAGCTACTTATGTTGTTTATAGAATCATAGGGCATAGTTGTCTCCTTTCTGCACTTGAAAAATATCATTTCATTGTCTTCTGGCTTCCATTTTTCTGTTGAAGAGTCAACCATCAGGGTTTGTTATTGTTATTTTTTAAGTAATGTCTTTATCCTTTAACAGCTTTAAGATTTTCTGTTTGTCTTTGGTTTCCAGAGTTTTGTTCAGTTTTGGACAATTTGACCATTACTTTTGAGATTATTGCTTCTGCTTTCTTCTTTTTCTGCTACTTTTTGAGGAATGAGTTCCATTTTGTTACACTTTTATTTTGTCCTAAATATCTTACACTTTTTTCCTCTAGTATCTATCCTTTTCTCTTTCTGTGCTTCAGTTTAGTATCTTCTGATCTCTCACTCAGTTCATTAATTCTCTCTTTAGCTGTTTCCGATCTGCTTTTAAACATATTGATTAAGTTCTTAATTTTTGTTATTGCTCTTTTTCATCCTAAAAGGCCTTTATCAGATATGTTTGGGGAAGGGGGGAGGGGGGAGGGCAAAAGGGGTGATTAGGGTCACATGTGAGGGGATGCACTATAATTAGTGTTCGGGTGGTGAACATGATGTAACGTATCCAGAATTTGAAATATGATGTACATCCAAAAAAATAAAAATTAAAAAAAAACCAACAAAAAAACCCAACAAATATTTCCTCCTAATCTGTGGCTTGTCGTCTCAGTCTCTTGACATTTTGTTTCACAGGGCAGAACATTTAAAATTTTAAATGTTAAAATTTTAAATCTTTAAGTGTAAAATTTTAAAATTTTAATGAAGTCCAGTTTATCAATTATTTTTTCACAGATCGTCCCTTTGAGATTGTATCTAAAAAGGCATCATCATACCCAAGGACATCTAGGTTTTCTCCTATGTGTTATCTTCTAGGAGTTTTATAGTTTTGTGTTTTACATTTAAGTTTATAATCCATTTTTAATTAATTTTGTGAGGGTCTGTGTATAGATTCATTTTTTTTTGAATGTGCATGTGTTCCAGCACTATTTGTTGAAGAGACTCTCTTTGCTCCATTGTGTTGCCTTTGCTCCCTTGTCAAAGATCAGTTGACTATACTCATGGGGGTCTATTTCTGAGCTCTCTATTCTGCTCCATTGATCTATTTGTTTACTGTTTTGCCAATACTACACTGTATTGATTATTGTGCTTTATAAAAAGGCTTGAAGTTGGATAGTATCAGTCCTCCAACTTTGTTTTTTGTCAGTTACGCCAACCACAGGATACTAATACATAGCTCAGTATCTTTAAAAAAAAGTATGTATTTTTAAATTTGTTATATAGAAATGGCATTGAATTCTCTCACAATATTCCTACTCTAAACAACTTTCATAAACTCCCACACTTCCACTCTAACTAGAATGTCATTAGGAAGGAGGCAAAGCCAAAAACCCAAAGAATTCTGGGAATAGGTGATGTGGGTCCAGTATTCATAGCCTGTGTAACTTTAGGCAAGTCCAATCTCTGGTTCTCAACTTCCTCATGTTAAGTGAAGGGATTGGAATTTGTAGTGGATATATATCGTTTTCAGTCTGTTTAGCATTTGTTTCCTTGGGTTGATGGGTTCCTTACCACAGCACCTCCTCTGTAGCAACAATGATTAAATGACATGTTGGGAAAATGACACAGGGAAGGCTAATTTGAATAGTTCCCTGGAACTCATCTATGGAGGCTTGGAAGAAGAAGCTCTCTTTCCGTCCTGGTTGCAAAGCTGGGGGAATGAATGCTAACATTTTCTTCATTTGTCTTCCCCATAAAATGGAGAAGATCCATGTGCATCAGGTGAGAATGAAACCAGGCAGAGATGAAAAGAGATGAGAGAATTTTAGAGAATAAGAATCTTGGAGTCACTGAGCCCTAAGTCCAGAGCTTTAGTCCTTGATTCCTAAAGCTCTGCCTAGGGTGCTGTGACAAAGCTAGAATTCTCCTCAGCTACAGGAACACTCAACTCCTATTTTTGGCTTAAATTAATGTGTTGAGTTCTTATCCCTTGTAAGAAAAGGTTCTTCACTAACATAGAGCCTACTGGACAGAGCCCAGAATAACCTCACCTCTTTGTCCTACTGTCTGTACTCCTGAATCTCCTTGAGTCTTAGTTTCCCCATCTGTACAATGAGGACAAACATTCCTATACTCACTTTGCTATGTGAGTAAATACGATAATGTAGGAAAAGTGCGTAGGATATAGTAGATGCTCAATAAACAGTGTTAGAGTATCATGAATTTAATCATTTCCTAGGTTGGTATTGCTCAGAGTTCAGAGGTCATTACAAGTAGCAAAACTAAGAAAAATTAATGCTTTGGGAGCAAAAAAAAATTTGCAATTGTGTTTCAACACTTTTTGAATGTGGGATCTTTATCACCTGGCATCTCTTAAGACAGTGCTGACATTACACAAACTGGCTTAACAAAAAATGTTTTCTCTCTCTTAATTGGGAGTCTGGAGGTGGAGTTGAAACCAGGACAATATGGCCATGCCGTGTCGTCAACCCACATTCTCTACATCTCTGCTTTCATCTAGAGCAGATTTTTCAACTGATTCCTTTCATGATGAGATGATGTCTGTCTGGGGCATATGAGCAACACAATTGCTTGTTCCATCCAATAGGAAAGAGGATCGATCAGTTTCCAAGATTTCTCTGCAGGGTTGTCCTTTTCTCTTCTAGAAACAAATTGGCTTAAGCCAGTCCCATATTTGAGTCAACTAATTGTAAGGGACATGAAGTTATCTTAATTGTTTTAGTCTAGCTGTTGGGAGTAGGTTGAATGTTAAGAAATCGATAAAAATATTCTTCATCACTCCATTAACTTTTCTGAGTCTGTTTCCCTTCCTGTAAAATACTCAACTGACAAGCTGCTGAGAGAACTAAACGAGATCAAATATACATAGTAGTCTCAATAATATTCGGCATATTGCAATTATTCAATGAATGGAGAACGTTATTACTGAGATGATATCACACACCAAGGGGTAGAGGAGACATCCTCACCAATAACAGGCACCTGAGTGTCCCAAGCTGACTACTACTCCCTATCAGGTTTCCCTTGAGCTTCACGCAGAAGTAGGTGCTGGCATCTGCAAGAGAGATCTCATTGATATAGATAGAAAAGTCTGTGTTGTCAGATTTGGTGTTGTTTCCAATTTCTTTTATTCTGGGAGAAAGACCTCCTTCGAAATTGTAGATTAATTCCTGGTTTGGCCCAGTCCCCTTGAACCATAAGACAGGTCCATTTGGGAGTGAATCTGGTACACTGCAACTCAAGGTGATTGTCTCCCCAGTTGATGCAGTCTGTGACATCTTATTGCACCTGGAATATGTCATCTATGGTTCCAGGAAAGAAACTCAAAATCAAATCCCATTTCCCATGCTCTGGCCTAGGCAGGACTGAGGAACATGGATCTAGATCATGCTCGAGCCTCATCCATTAGTTCTTTTAATGACATATATGAGCAGCCACACACAGAGTTTTGAGAGGCCTCTGCAAGTGGAGGCAGCTCCTACTCTGAGTGCTGTCAGAGGGGAGTCAGTCCAGAGGATGCTTCGCCTCCCTAGTTACATTTCCCAGCCTCTAACTAAGGAAAGAGGAGGATATGGAGTGAGAGGGCTAGTATTATGAATGGGCATTGTTCATAGAGAGAGACTAGTTCTTCCTCCATCTAACTGCCAAAAATCACTGAACACATTTGGAGATGTATTGAGTGACTACTACATCAAAACTCTCTGCCCATCGCACACCCCCAGGGAGTTTGGGATTGACCTTCATCTCTCCTACTGAATTTGTGGAAAAATTAGTGCTGAGAGATGTGGAGAAAGGGGAAATCAGGATATGGGAAACCTAAAGAATCAGGTGTGCATATGGGACTACTATGTCCATGAAGGTAGAGTATGGTTCCTCTGCTTATCTCCTCAAGAGGGAAGAGAGGGACAGTTTATTCTCTAAATAAAGAGAGAGTAGAACTTCAAGGAACTGATCCATTTTGGAAGGTCCACCACTTGTCCCCAACCCCCACTACCACCAACATCATTACCCCAAACTGTGTCAGGTCCTGGTAATAATCTCTCCTTTCAGGTTGGCAAATCATCAGAATCACAGATGGTTTAAGATGCAGATTAGGAAGACAATGGAACTCTTGGCTGATGAGGCCAGGAGAGAATGGCAGGTAAGCCACCTACGCTCACATTTTTCAGTTTGAGAGAAATGTGTAAATTTTCCACAGCCACTTGGACACAGTAGAATGTGGCTGGACTGGAGGAAAACGTTACTGAGATAGACCAGTTTTTCTGGCAGAACAGAGAGACTCCCTAATCTCACTGTGTTTTGTGAAATTAATTCAGGGAGGGGTAAGGAGGAGGAGACACTGGTTGTCCTCAGAGAATAAGAGACAGCAGAGCTGGGAGTAGAACTCTCAGGGCAGACCAGGGGAAGCTCAAGTTTCAGGAGAGTGACTCATCCCCGCCAAGAGGGCTTTTCCAAACAAGACTTGGGAGTTAGGGACTCACAGGGCCCCTCCTTCTGGTCTCACCATTTCCCAGAAGAGAATCCTGGCCATCATGGGAGAGCAGACACACTCATTGACTTCCTGTGTGGTGAACGAGGTTCCTGACTGGATTGTGGAGACCTCTCAGATACCTGCCACCAGGATGTGGCCACATTCTAGTTGGAAACGGGTGAGTGGAATCATGCAGACTAGTAGAGATTCTGCCTGCCTGAGGATCCCTTTGTTTTGGATCGGGAGATATTGGGCATTTGGGCGGAAGACTTCATCCATGTTGAGGTTCCATCCTGAATCCAGAAGCTAAGACGTGGCTGTGAGCATCTGTGATTGATGTCCAGGGTCAGGAATCTCCAGCAATCTTCACACCTTCCATCGGACTCTAACCTCTCAGAGTGTAGGAATTTTAGTGCCTTGATGTTCAAGAACACTGACTTTGGAACTAGATGCAATCTAGGTTCAAGTCCTGAATCTATTTCCTTGTATCTGAGTAGCCTTGAGCCCATGATGCAGACCTATATATCCTTTGACCTTGAAATCTTCATTTGTCTACCTCAAATATTCAAAGCTCAGTTCGTAATCTGCACTCAGACATTCTCTTCTCCCACCCCACCCTGTTCAGTATGTGGCACATCATCTACCCATTAGGTAAAACCAAGAAGGGACCCATGTTCTACACCCTCACTTGTCCGTTTGTATCTATTTCCTACCAGATCCTGTTAGTTTTACCTCTGAAATATATCTTGAATCTGTTTCTCCATCTCCATCATCATCTCTTGCCTGAATGAAAACAACTACCTCTTAACTAGGCTACCCCCATCTTCTTTTGCCTCCCCCCCAATAATCTCTTTCTCCTACTTCAGCCAGAGGGGTCTTTTACAACACAGATCTGATTACACCCCTCTCGTGCATAAACACTTGTGTGGATTCTCATTGCTCTTGGTATAGTAAGACTACATGGCATATGAAATAAGGTGGCGTAAACAATTTCTCCTTCCATCACTGTGTGGCCCCTAGAGTCGAAGGGGTACCCAATTTGTCTGGTACTCAACACAGCCTACTTGTCCCAGGTTTGGTTCCCTGGGAAACAGACTCTGAGATGAGGATTAACAAATAGACCGTTTTTCAGGGATTACATTTAGGATCAATATCTGTGGAAGGGAGGAGAAGGAAGCTGGATTGTATAGAAGGAGAAGCTGACCTGCAATGAACTCCCAGTGAAGACCTCAGCTGGCCTCCCATTGAGCTCTGGTGCTAGGATGCTCCTTAAGAGTTGACCTGAGCTGGAGAGGGCTGGGCCTTTATATCACTATGTTGATGAGTCATTGGATGTGGCATGTTACCAGGCATGACCTTGGGCAAGGTGGCTCTTCTCAGCTGAGGCAATTCCAAATTAACTCTCCCAGAGTTAGGTCTTTATGTGACCTCACCATAACCAGGTAACCCAAAGTTCTCTGACCTCATTTAGTCTGACCTGGGCTTTACTAACTGGAGAAGTTCAAGATGAATATCATGGGAGATTGAGAAGCAGCTTCCTCTGGGATCTCTGAGTGCCTGGCTCTGGGGTGAGCGCTGGCAGAGGACAGAGGAAGGAAGAGAAGGAACCTCAGACCCGTGAAGTGAGATAAAACTTGCATGTATTAACACAGAATTCTCCCTGCCACACATTTCCTTGTGTTGTTCCCCTGGAGGGAGCAAGAAGCAGAGATCCAGCTGAGGACAAGATTTTGAATTTTTAAAATAGATTTATTCTTTTTAATAATTTTAGATTTTACAGAAAAATTGGGAAGATAATACAGAGAGTTCCTATACACTGCTGCACATAGTTTCTCTTGTTATTAACATCTCATATTAGCATGGTACATTTGTTACAATCGATGAACTGATATTGGTACATTATTATAAACCAAAGTCCATAGTTTATTTAGATTTTGGCTTAGCTGGCGCTGCTATAACAAAACACCATAGACTGGATGGCTATAAACAACAGAAATTTATTTCTCACAGTTTTGGAGGCTGGAAGTTGAGATCAGAGTTCCAGCAAGGATGGGTGAGGCCCCTCTTCCAGAAAACAGGTTTTTCATTGTATCCTCACATAGTGGAAGGGTTTAGGAATCTCTGTGGGGTCTCTTTTATAGGAGCACTAATCCTCTTCATGAGGATGGAGCCCTCATAATGTAATCACCTTCCAAAGGTCCCATCTTCTAACACCATCACGTTGGGCATTAGGATTATAATATGTCAGTTTCATGGGGAAAAGAACATTCATACCACAGAATAATCAAATACTTAATTGATTTTCTTGCTCAAATTGTTCCAGCTTTGGCCTTTGGGAGCTCTTTCAGTTGGTTTGTGCACTCGTTTGACATACTCCAATCAATGGGTGGTTTTTTTTTTTTGGTGGCGGGTTCTTTTTTTTTTTTTTGGCACTTATTTGTTTTTTGGATGTGTTGAATTTTTGATGGGATTTTTCAAATGCAAAGAGGTGAGATTAGTCTTTAACAAAAGGGCTTTAAAAGACAAGTGTCAGGTGATTGAATGAAGAAACATTTTATTTTGACACCCAACATTTAGTAGAAACTAATGTTCTCAATGAAGTATTCATTCATTTATTTTTTCAAAAATGTGATGATAACACTATGCGGCAGTCACCGTTGTGGCAACTGAGGATACAAGTAGTCCCTTCTCTGTTAGAACTGACATCCTATTTGAAGAAGAGACATGCACACAAGCAGATCTCACTTTGCATGGTGCTGATATGCATGAATTTCAGCTACTACAGTTTAGTTAAATAGCATCAGTCCCCCTCACATGGTTCAAATTCCAGTTACCACAGTAAATTTACCATGAGCAGTTGCACAAGTAGAAACTTCGCTGCTAGCTGTTCTCCAGTCCACAAATCACTATGTAACGAACAGGTGCTCATCATGGTCAGTGACACATCACATGACTTCTTTCAAAGTCTGTAGTAATTGGTCACTGTGATTCTGTAACTCAGTTAATGTACAGACAGCAAAGCATGTAGTTGTGTTGTCTTCTTGTCTCCCAGTGATGAACCCAATGAGATTCTGCATAAATCAATTATTGCCAAAGAGAATGGGAAACAGATGAAAATGCAGTGGAGGAATGAAAAGTTGTAATACTGGAAGTGAAATTCAAATAAAATGTACATGGAGTTATAGAAGAAACGGCTGCCTGTGGGGATGTTGACACTGATGCTGTTAGAAAGATTCCAGATGTGCAGCCAAAGGAACTCAGTGAAGGCACACTTACCACATAAATGAGGAAAGTGATGGTGAGGAAAAGGGTGAAAATGTCCCAGAGGCAGTGACACCAGCGAATACTTCAAATTAAAGGAACTTTTGTAAAGATTTCAGGACATTGAAAGCACAAGGGACAAAATGTTGGAAGCTGATGCAAACTTAGAAAGGAGTGTGATGATTCACCAAGGCGCAGAAAAGATGCTCGCTCTATATCATAAATTACACAACACGAAGAAGGCAAACACTGTTCAAACTGCTCTGGATAAGTTTTTACAAAGAAATAAAACACTTTAATTCTCAACGTTTCTCATGTTTCAAATGACAGTATATAAATAAATACTAGTTTTTCTATTTTTTCATTTCCCTCTACATTTAAAACTGACAGTAAGAGAATTTCTAATGTTTTGGAAAAACCGTTAAAGGTCACAGCACAATCATTATTAATCCCACCGTTTATGGAGATCACTTCCCATGGTTTCAGTTTGCGTGGTCATTTTTATGGTCCTGCACTACTGTGCAAAGTCTACTGCGTATCTTTAGTATGTCAGATGGTAATAAGTGCTAAGGAAACAAATTAACCAGGTTAGGAGGAATCGGAATCCCAGGTGAGAGAGAGGAATTGATATTTCACATACGGTGGCTTATGGAAAGTTTATAGAGTGACATTTGAGCAGAGACTTGAAAGAAGGGAATGAGTGAACCATGCAGACATATTGGGAGAAGCAGCAGAGGAGTGACATGATTTGATTTATATTTCCAAAGAATCACTGGTTGAAACAAAAGCCAGTTAGAGACATAGCGATGGTGCAGGAAGAGATGATGGTGGCTGGGACCAGGGAGTAGTGGTGGGTGAGACGTGTGCAGATTAGGGCTATAACTCAGTGGTGTGCAGGGGAAGGCTTGGACAGCCTCATGCAAGCCGATTGTTACATTTTCAGGAATTTTGCAAGCTGATTGTTAAACTGTTGATAGCTTGAAATACCACGGAAATTGGCAAGCACTACAAATCAGTTTTTTAAAAAATTTCTTTCGGAGAATCAATTTTTAAACATTTGCCATCTCACCACTGGACATAAGCATGTTGAAGGCAGAATTGAATATTGGGTAGAAGAGAAAGAGAAATCAAAGATGACTCCAAGGCTTTTAGACTGACAGCATGTGTACGATGAGCAACAGGGTTGGGAAGGATGCAGGATGATAGAAGAATCACTGTTTTCATCAGAGAGAGAGGAGGGAAATGTTCTTTCTGGGTTTGAGGAGTAGGACATTTAGGCAAAGGGAAAGGAGAATAAATTTTATTTTAAAACTAGGATGAGGGTTCCTTTGACCTCAAGAGGCGATAGGAAACCTCAACAAGGCTGGGGAGTTGGGGCCACACAGGAATCCAGAAGACAGAAGAACTCTTGAGAGCATGGCCATGAGTGTGTAGTTCGTGGCCAAGTCCCAAGATGATGGATGAGAGCCATCCTGATATGTGTAGATTTGACTTGTTTCTCACCTTCTGGGGAGATGTCTTGAGTCAGTCCCCAGAGCTAGTTCCCATGGCTCCTGTTCAGGACCGTATTTGAAGACCCAGCTCTGGGGGCATCAAGGACTGAGAGAAGGAACAGCAGGAGTGTGTGAACAGGCAGGTCTTTGCGGATGGGGGGCATTAGGAGCAGAGTCGTGAAAACTTCCTGTAGGCTCCTTCTCTTAAGCTAGACCCCTCAGGGAAGGAAGAAGGCAACAGAGACTGAGGGTGGTATGTAGCAGGAGAGGAAAGAAGGAGCTGTGGGAAACATGTCCACATTTCATTGTCTGCTCATCGTTACAGAAATCTTCCCTGAGTGCCTCCTATGTCTCTGGTGCTGTTCTCCTGCTGGGAAACTTGTAGTGAGAAGACAGGCAGCCACTGAGAAGGACTCTGCCACCTCAGCCTTCCTCCCCACATCCTGGTCCCCCTTCCCCATCCCTTCTACTATGTCACTCAGAGGGTCAGAGTGGGAAAAACTGTCAGAGCTGCAGATCTGAGACTTCTCAACACTAACGTAAAGTGTGGATTCCTCTTGCCTCTTGGAGCCCCAGCATTAGAATAATCTAGAGATGGTCTCCAAGGGAACCATCCCATTAGCTGCCCCTCATTCAGCCCGCTTCTGCCCACTTCCTGCATAGAACCCCCGGAACTCTTTGGATGCCCTCTAAAAACCCTTATTCCAGCCCACCTTCTGCAGGACTCCACACGGTTCCTGGCATTGAGAACCTCTTAGAGGATCCACGATACTCCTGAGGGTATTGAGAGAGATGTGTGACCTTCTCCTTACTCCACATGGGTCCTGACCCTGTGTGACCTGTGGGCTGGCCCCTCTTGCTGATTTGCCCTTTCTGGGACAGACCTTATCCTGCTGTCCCGGCCCCGCACTTACAGTCAGGCCCTCCACTTCCTGTGGACATAGATGGCAAACACGCCGATGGCCAGCAGCACCTTTGGGCCTAGGAAGAGGACAGCCAGAAGTGGAGAAGACATCTCTTGGCCTAGAAATCAAGGAACATGAGGAGCCATTAGAGGGGCCACACAAGAGTTGTTCCCAGGGCTACACTGAGTCCATCTGAGGCTACCTGGGCCATCAACATTCTGAAGATTTTGAACCTGCATCCTGCCCTGCACTCAGGCTTGAGGCAGAAATCAGGGTTCAGAGGTTCCTCATTCTCACTCACCCCCTTCTCAGGCTGCCAGGGCTGTCCTCCTGAGGGAAGTGTGGAGAGAATGTGTCCTCAGTGACTCATAATTGTGGCACCTGGTTTACTTACTTGATCCTCCCACCTCTACGGAGCAGGTACCATTATCCTCATTCTGATGAGGAAACTGAGGCTCAGAGAGTCACAAGATTAGTGAGATTCAAACCTAGGGAAATCCATCATTGTTGTCCTGTAGAATGACCCAGAGACCTCGCCTTTTGGACCAAGACAAGTCCAGCGTCTCAGGGTCATAGGAATGAATGTCCACACAGCATGCAAGTGGAGAGAGGACAGGTTTCACGGTGGGTGAGAGAGTTGCAAGGGTGCCCCCTTTCAGACTGGGGTGAGGCTGGATGACCCCATGTTCTCAGGAGCCGAGGGAGCCCTCAGGGTGGGCTGATCTCCTGAGACCAGGCAGGAGAACACTCTGGTGAGTCTAGGAAGAGATCTCATGCTTGGGAGGGGCTTCAGACACCATCCGGCCCACCAGGAGCCCAGTGCCCATGTCAGCTGAAATCCTTCTGTTTGACCTGGAAAGTAGTCATCTGAGGAAGCACTGTTTGGGTTCTTTGCATTTTTACAACAATCAGTTTTTGCTTTTAAAATTAAATAAATAAAGGTATTAAAATAATTTTTTGTAAGTAAAATAATCCTTAAGGACGGAGAGGACACCTCACCCTTTTGTGTTCCTGGGGGTGTTGCAGGATGACAGTTCTCACTGAGCACCTCTTTGAGACTTTCTCTCAGATGAAGGCAGCGGTGTTGCCCAAGTTTTCACCTCCTTTTGGAGGGCAGCTTGCATCCAAGGGCTGGCTGAACTGGAGTCAACAGGCTCAGCCCGCTCCCCTCCATTGAGAACAGTTCAGAAAGACCCCCTGGCTGTACAGCTCTGTGAGAGGGGTCGAGTCTTTGTTGTGCCTGCTTTCTGGTCAACAGCTCCCTTTCCCAGTCCCGTTCCTTCACACAGGCATGTTGATCCGGGCAGCACGCCACAGTAAGCTGCCGCATTCTCATCTCCATTTCAGAGTCTGCTTCCCAGTGTAACCGACCTATGGGAGTTCGTTTGGAAGTGGTCTGGAAAGCAAACTCTAAATGCAAATATGGAACTGGATCACTGGACTGGCTGACCAAGAGGACCCCGGCACTGGTGGGAAGTGGAGCAGAGGTAGGCCTGGCCTCCCCTTGTAGTGCAAGTGTTCAGACTTCACCAGTGGTGAACTGGGAGGGTGTAACCAGAGGAAGGGAATACCTTGGCATCAGGCATTTGAAATTGAGCTGAAAAATTGTAATTATAAGCACTATGGAATTGGATGGCTGTTGCTGGGGCATCAATCCTTTGGAGAAAGATAATGAAAAGTTTAGAGAGATTAATCACAGGGGAAAGGTCAAGTCTGAGGGCCAGAGGACTACCTGGCAGCACTGCAGAGTCTTATCTCCTAGAGCCAGAGGGTGGAAGAAGTGAGGATGGGCCCAGGACACAATTACATTAGCAGAGCTACAGAGGAGGTTGAATTCTCAGCTTTAGTGGCCTGCTCTGCCAGAATTGGGCCCTGATGGGGAAGGATGGACCCTGAGATGTGGGACAGGGACATATGGGACGAAGCACTCAGGAATCTTCAGTGACTTCTGGGTGCTGAGAACAATGGCAGCAGCACAACTCCTTATCTCCAAAAATGGCCTCTCAAACCACAAGAAAACACAAAGAGGGGAAAGTAAATTCTACTCAAAGTGGCTCTCAGTATTAGTTGAAGAGAAAAATGCTAAGACTTCAAAATAACTGAGTCAATAAAAAAAATCACCAAACCATAGTGCAGAATCTGTCACTAGGCTGCCATCCCAGTCTCACCCAGCCGCCAGGAAAAGTGACAGGACAGCTAGCAAAGGAGCCTGAGAGTTATTTGGAAATCCCACCACCAATAGTAAATCCACCATAAATTTGAAAATGTTGGAAAAGTGTCCTGCACATGAGAACATAGACCATAGGAAGGCGTTTCAAATTGTGTCCAATTGAAAAAGGTTGTCACAGAATCCTCAGAATCTGTGAATCTGTTACTTACATGGTAAAAGGCACTGGCCTTGGTGATTAAGTTAAGGATCTCGAGATGGGGACACCATCTTGGGTTATCTGAGTGGAGCCAGTGTGATCACAAAGATCCTTATAAGTGAAAGAGGGGGGCAGGAGATTCGGAGAAGATGTGAAGACAGAATCAGAGGTCAGAGTGAGGGGGGCCCTTACTGAGGAATGGGGGCAGCCTCTAGGAGCTAGAAAAGGCAAGGACACGGATTCTCCCCTGGAGCCTCCAGAAGGAGTGCAGCCCTGGCCCGTTGTAGACTCCTGACCTCTAGAACTGTAAGGTCATAAATTTGTGCTCTTTAAAGCCACTAAAACTGTGGTGATTTGTTACAGCAGCAATAGGACCCTAATACAAGGAGGCTGGGACATTTTAAAGGACAGATGTGACTAAAGGGACAGGCTCAATTTAAAGTGCATAACTTGTGGGGCAAAAAGGCTAAAAATAAGGAAGAAGTAGTGTTTGGCAATTTCACGGTGAAGAGAAAAAGGAAATCAAGGGGAGGGTTATGTAAGGTCTAAAAAGACAAAGAGAACCAAAAAACTCAGAGGTCTCAGAACCTTTCTCCCACTGTCAAAACCAACCAACACAAACTCCATTAACATACCTGGATTGTGCTGTACTGAGAGAAGAGAGGAACGTTCAACTAGTAATATGGTAAAACATCCCAATACCATAAAAACAAACATAAAGATGTGCATCTTCATGCTAAAACCATTGCACCCAATACTGCAGTGGCTGGAACCATCAGATGCCCAGGGCAGGCTGGGCATCCCTCTGCAGCAGGATCTCAAATGCATCTTGCACTTTGCTCCTGCCTGCCAACCAGGACAACCCAAAAACCATGTCCAGCCTCATTACGCTAGTGAGCGTTTTCGGTCAGGCACACTGAGAGCACCCAGAAGTAACAGTCATGTTCCGAGCCCCACAGGAGATAGAGACTAAGGAGCAAAACCAGGCTGGTTCAGACAGGACAGCATAGACCCAACTCTCTTTGCTCTCTCTGTTCAGTACAACTCTGACCCTTAGAAACAACATGAGGTACAAGTACAGGAGGACTCTGGAAGGAGGATGAAGAAGCAGACTGGCTGGCTCCTGAGGACTGGAGGGAGAACCCAGCAGCTGGGGGTCTAGATTCCACTCTCCCAACTGCCCAGCACAGGAGGAGACCAGACAAATGAGAAGTGTAACGTCAGCCATCTCAGTTCCTGCCTCAAGAAATGAGAAAAGGAGGAGCAAAGTAAACATAGCAAAAGGAAGGACACAGTAAAGAAAAGAGGAGAAAAATCAATGAAATTGAAAACAGAGAAGCAATAGAGAAAACCTCTAAAGCAAAAAACAGGTTGTTTGAAAAGATCAATAATATTGAAAACTTGTAGCAAGATTGACGATGAAGAAAGGAGAAATGACACATTCCAGTATCAGGAATGAAAGAGGGGACATCACCACAGACCCTGCAGACATCACAAAGATAATATGGGGAGATTGTGAACAACCCTACAGGCAGATTTGACAACCATAGAAAATGGACCAAATTCCTCAAAAAGCACAGCCTACCACAATTCACTCAATATGAATGTATAATTTGAATAGACCTAAACTATTGAGAGAACTGAATTGATAATTTAAAAATCCATGAAAAAAACCTCTCAAGACCCTGATGGTTTCACAGGAATATTCTACCAAGCACTTATAGATGAATTAATACAAATTTTGGTTCAAATAGACAGCTATAAAAGATATTTCGGAAAATGTGAGCATATAATGCATTTTAGATGATATTGTTAATTTTATTAAGTGTGTGATGGTATTGGTTTTGTAGAAAAGCCAACGTCGTTAATCACATGACCACACAGTAGTGGACTCCACTTGCATCTAGATGTGCACACATGACAAGTTATTAGTGGACACAATTATGTAACTTCTGTATGTCTCCTTTTTTGAGGGGAATTAGACAATTTACTATCTTTATTATTCCAGCAGGCAGGGCCATGGACATTCGGTGTCCCAGGGCTGACTCAGCAGATCAGGACAACACCATCGGGCATGTGGGAAGGGATATGGCCCTTTGAAGGGTTTTCTGGAGTAAAGACGCCTGGAAACCTGACTCGATTCTCTTCTGATGTTACCTGAGAGAGAAATAAGACATATTTTTTTCCTAGAAACGAGGACTCTGTAGGTCCTTGGACAATGCCCAGCTGAGGGGTAAGGTGTCTCTAATTAGCACATATTTCCTGTACAGGCTGGTGGTCCCTGTCCTCAGGGACTCAGATTTACCTGACTAGTGTAGCCCAATCACCTGGTCTAATGGCAAGATGTCTTCAACAACATCCCGCCCCCCCCACCCATTGCTCCCTGAGTCTCTTCTGTAAAACTCCAAACTCACAGGTGGTTGAAGCAGGAAAGGAGATCACAGATGAACTGGAATTTGCGCGTAGTAAATGTGTAGTGAGAGGTTCTTATTATTGTTGGTGCATTGTCAGAAATCAGGGAACAAAGGAGGCGAGCTGTGGCCACTCAGGGTTGACTAGGTGCCTGGTCCAGGCTCAAACCCCACACCTCAGGGGTCCCCTTCCAGAATTCCACAGAGTACTAGGTGCAGGCATCTGCTGGGGTGACATTACTGATGTGAATGGAAAAGTCCAGGGTAGAATAGGGACTAGGCAGAGGTTAGAATGAGCAAGGGGGAAGGAGGTGGGCTGACGTGGATGGTGACGTAATCATGGCCAGGTGAAGAAAGCAGGAGGCAGGATGCTCTGAACAAGATGATTTCCATCCTTCCCTTCTTTCTTTAATGTGTATTTAGGTCAAAAGATCTGTAAAGATATGTCTGAAACTCTTACCAGTGGTGACTCTTGGAGTGTGGGATTTGGCAGATGGGAGATCACTTCCAAGTTCTACTTTATATTTATAGACTTCTAGATTATTCTATAACAAGTTTAACTACTACTTTTTTTTTTTTTTAAGGAAGATTAGCCCTGAGCTAACTGCTGCCAATACTCCTCTTTTTGCTGAGGAAGACTGGCCCTGAGCTAACATCCGTGCCCATCTTCCTCTACTTTTTTATATGTGGGACACCTACCACAGGATGGCATGCCAAGTGGTGCCATGTCCACACCTGGGATCCGAACCAGTGAACCTGGGCTGCTGAAGCGGAACATGTGAACTTAACCACTGCGCCACCAGGCCGGCCCCATAACTGCTACTTTTAGCATTTAAAAAAAGGATAAAATTTAAAAAGAGCCACATGAGTTGGAGTGGAGGGCTCACCAGGGGTTCCACCTGTGTCCTGCTCCTTCTGGTGGGCAGAAGCCTCCAAGGTATGGTGTTTGGTGACCACTGGCTGCCCGTCATGCTCCACCTGGCAGGTGAGCCGCGCATCCTCCCTGTGGGCAGATGAGTTCACTACGAGCCAGCTCGTCCAGTTAAACGTCCCATCCTTGTTCTCTATGAGGGTTGAGGCTGTTTCTGTTCGGGTCACATTTTCGTTCTCCAACCAGGTCAGCTTTAGGTGCCGGGGGAGAACTTGTTCACCTGGCAGGTGACGTTCGCCAGGTTCCCTGCCATGGAGTGTTGGGAAACCTCCAAGGTGGGCGGAACTGAAACAGCACAGGGCAGAAGCTCTGACCTTATGGAACAGACAGATCACAGAGGAGGGCTCCATAACTTAGCTCCCACCACAGATGGGACTCACCCAGGACAGTGCCAGGCATGCTGCAGGGGCTCAAACAGTGAAGGTACTCTCTGCATATGAATGAATCACTAAGCACAGTGCCAGGCACACAGTAGGTGCTCAGGGACTGGTAGCTCCTATTAGGGTCACAATGAGTGAAATCAACCAGCACAGCCCCTGGCACACAGTGGGAAGATAATAACTGTAGTGAAATAAACGAAATCACCAAGCACAGAGGGGCTGGGCTTCGAGTAGGTGCTCAGTAATTGGAGCTGCTACTGGTAAGTAGGTGACACTACCTAGCACAGAGCTTGGCATGTGATGGGTGTTCACCTCACAGCTACCACTGAAACTGGAGTGAGTGACCAGCACATCCAGGAGCCTGGTGATTGGGAAGGACTGTCAGGAATTGGGTTCAGGGAAATTCAAGGCCTGGAGGAAACAGCAGGGGGAGGAGCTGGCTTGGGAGCTTGGGTGCAGGTGCGGGCTTGGGCTGGGGGTGAAGGGCGTCTACCTCGGATGGTCTCAGACAAGTTGGCCGTCCCACGAAGAGGAGGGCTCCCCTTCAGGGTGACGTGGGCCACCTCGCAGATGACCTGAGAGCGAACATCCCCCGGGGCCAGCAGCACCTGGGCTGTGCTGGAGACGCTGTAGGACACGCTGTCTCCTTCTGGGTCCACGTTGGTCTGGGAGGCTGACAGCTCATTGCCATTTTTGAACCATTTCAGGGTGATGTTTCTGGGGGAGAAGCCGTGGGACTCGCAGGTGAAGCTCACTGTCTGCTCAGGCGGGGCCCTCGCCGTGGGGCCCGATACCATGGGGGGAGAGGGTTTGGCTACAAAAGGAGCATTTATGAACAATAAACATGACTGTGACTATATCACTGATCATAAGCGTGTGACACTAAGAGCCTTCACATACATTATTTTTTAATCCTTCTATTAGTGCTGGGAGGGCGGGTCATCACTCTCATCCTACAGAGGAGGACAACAGGCTCCAGAGGTGAACTCTGAGTAGGGGGCAGGGTTCTGGGGAGACTCTGTTGCTACCACATCTAGGAAGGAAATTAGGTAAAAATCCAACAAATTAGAATACACATACCCACTGACCTAGCAGTGCCACTTCCAGTGGGCATCTCCCACTTGAGTAGAGTGGTGAGTGCTGGTTCTTTTTTTTTGGGGGGGGGGGAAAGATTAGCCCTGAGCTAACTACTGCCAGTCCTCCTCTTTTTGCTGAGGAAGCCTGGCCCTGAGCTAACATCCGTGCCCATTTTCCTCTACTTTATATGTGGGACGCCTACCACAGCATGGCGTGCCAAGTGGTGCCATGTCCATACCAGGGATCCAAACTGGCGAACCCCGGGCCACCAAGAAGTGGAACGTGCGCACTTAACTGCTGCGCCACTGGGCTGGCCCCACTGCAGTGCTGTTTTAATATCTCAAGGTTGAGAACAACTTTGCATCCATCAATAGATGACTGTAAAATGAGGGATTCTGTCTCCATACGATGGAGTGTTAGGCAGCTGTGGAAACAATGGCAGCTCTCAGGGTTGATATGGAATGCTTGATTGGGGATGATGTGCTTGAAAATTGGGAGAAGTTCCCAGTCACCTTGGGCCTTAGGGGCTGAATGTGATGGGCATTCTGAACCTTTGGGAAACTGATGAAAAGGAAATACGCTGGCTCCCTGTTCAATGGTTTGGTTTAACAAGTTTTCATTCAGTGCTTCCTATGGGCCAAGCTCTTCCATGGAAAGAGTGTCCAATGCCAGGGCAAGGAGTCTTCCCAGAATGAGATCAGGTTCCGGAACAATCCCCTCACTCACTGGCCATGTGACTGAGGGCCAGTCCCCCAACACCTCTTGGCCTCAGTCTCCCCATCTGTACACAGTGGCTTGGACTAGGTGGGTTTAAATGTCCATTGTGAAGTTTTAGGATTCAGGATTCTGGGCCTCTGGCAGGAAACCCCGAATGAGCAACGTTGTTGCCTCAATGGAGAAGCCCTAAATCACCCACATAGGGAGCTTCTTCCCTGGGTGAGGGACATTCTGAGATCTCCCAGCTCTGCCCAGAGCCTTCAGTGACTATGTGAGTTGGTTCCTGAATCACACGAGGGTTTTCTGGACAGACACAGAGCAAACACCCAACCTCTGTGCATCTCCTCAGAGTAAACAGTGATTCTGTGCCTCTTAGGGTTTTCCTCTCAATGTGATGTTTCTGAAGGTGAAGTGTTGAAACACACATTCTCCTCTCCTTGCCCTGCATGGATTACTTTTCTCACAGGAAGGCAAGAGAATGTGAGCTTCCTGGGAGAAGAGCCTTGGCCTACTGTGTCCACTGCTGCTTCCACAGAACCCAGAGCACAGCCTGGCACATAGTAGGTGCTTAGTAACTGCTGAGTAAAGGAAGCCTCCTTCATATTGAGGGGCACTCTCTGGAGGCAGGGGCAAGGTCTGGCCTTGTGACTCTGTGAGTCACTCAGACTTTCAGTTCCCTCATCCCTGGAACCAAAATGATGGACAGGATTGGAAAAGGCAAGGGCTGTGGATCCAGGCAGATGGGGGTTCAGACTTTTCCCTCCCTTTACCAACTGTGGGGCCTTAAGCAACTAGGACGACTTCTCCAGGCTCAACTTCCCTGATCTGTGGAAGGGGGTGACATCAGATCATGAATAAGCACCCACTGCTACATCTGATTCTTGTTGTTACTCAAAGAATGGAAGGCGTTATTACTGATTTGTTGTCACACACGAGGGGACAAAGGAGGCCCACTCTGTACTCACCACTCACGGTGAGCTGGGTGCCTGGTCCAGGCTTAAACTCCACGTCAGGACTCCCCTTCCGGAACTTCACACAGTAGTAGACACCAGTGTCTGCTGGGGTGATACTACTGATGCGGTTGGAAAAATCCACGTTGTTTCTCTTTGTGTTGTCTGAAACATGTGTTACTCGGGAGAAGTGTCCTCCTTTGAAACTGTAGATTAACTCTCTGCCTGTCCCTGTCCCTCTGAACCACTCGACGGGCCCCACAGGGATCAAGGAGGTCAGGGTGCAATGCAGAGTGGCCGTCTCTCCAGCTGCGATGGACACTGACTTCTCAGGCTGAATCACCTGCAGCTCTTCCTCACCTGCCGCTGCTGGAGGAAAACAGACTGATTATTCATCCTTATGTGATCCTGTAGGTTTTCTCCAGTGTTTATCAACAATAGCTCTCATTGACTGAGTACACATCATGAGTGGGCCTTGAGCTGAGTACATTGCATGTATCATTGCACATAATCTTCACAATGAGCCTGTAATGTGAGACCCGATTACAAATGAGGAAACTGATGTGCAGAGAGGTTAACTGATGTGACAGAGAGCCACACTGAGTGTCTCTCTGGGAATTTTATGATTCATCAAATATTTCTGGCTGTTCACTCTCTGGCCTCCTGGTGTGTTCCTGGACCTTTGCATTGGGTGGGACCATGAGACTTCTTTAGACCATTGACTTATGGGCAGAAGTGATGGAAGTACTTTTGGGATTTGCATTTAACTTCAAGAACCTCTGCACATCAATTTCCCAATTCCAATTCCCTCTTCCACACGCTCATGATGGGATCTGCTCCATCAGCCTGGATACTTGAGTGAGAGTGATGGGCAGAGCTTCCAATGCACAAGGAGCATATAGTTTAAATAAGAAGTCAGACATTGTTTCCAGTTCCTGGGGTTTGTGTCCATAGCATAATCATGTTATATTAGTTTCCTAATCCTGCTGTAACAGATTACCAGAAATCTAGTAGCTTAAAACAACAGAAATTTATTATCTTATAGTTCTGGAGGTCAGGAGCCCCAAAATGGTGTTTCTGGGCTAAAATAAAGGTGGCAGCCAAGCTGCATTTCTTCTGGAGGCTCTCTTCCTTGTCTTTCCAAATTCTAGAGGCTGCCCACATGCCTTTTCTAAGGGTTCCCATCTTCCTATCCCTCCAACCTCTTGCTTCCATTGTCACTTATTCTTCTCTACCTTTGATGTTTCTGCCTCCTTCTTATAAGGACCCATGTGATTACATTGGGCCCACCTTGGTAATCTAGGATAATCTCCCCATGTCAAGAGTCTTAACTTAATCACTTCTGCAAAATCTCTTTTGCCATATAAAGTAAAATTCACAGATTCTGCGTATTAGGACATGGACCTCTTTGAGGGGCCATTTTTCTGTCTACCACACACGTCTCTCACTGTTACAGAAACCAATTGCTTATCAAAAACCTATGTATATGGCACTGTCACACAGATTGAATGACAGAGCAACTTATCGGAATCTGAAAGAAGCACTATTCAAGCAGTGCACTGGTGAAACAGTTTGTAAGATAAAACTAGAAATCAATAATAGAAGGAGAAATGGAATGTTCATAAATACAAAGAAGTCAAATAACACACTCTTAAAAAAATCACTAGGTCAGAAAAGAAATCACAAGAGAAATTAGAGAATACCTTGGGACAAATGAAAACAAAAACACAATATACCAAACTTATGAGATGCAGCAAAAGCAGGGCAAATAGGAAATTTATAGCTGTAAATGCATACATTTAAAAAGAGAAAGGTCATAAATCAATAACTTTACTATATACCTCTTCACAAATTAGAAAATGAGAAAAATAAACCCAAAACCCAAAGTGAGCAGAAGGAAGGGAATAATGAGGATTAGTTCAGAGATAAATAAAACTCGAATGGAAAAACAACAGAGAAAATCAACAAAACCTAGAGAGACTCTTCAAAAAGATCAACAGAATTGACAAAGCTTTAGTTAGACTGACTGAGAAAAACAGAGGGAAGACTCAAATAACTAAAACCAGAATTGAAAGGACACTACTAAAATTTTACAGAGATTAAAAGAATCACAAAAGAGTGCTATGAGCTATTGTACACCAATAAATTGGATATCCTAGATAAAATGGATGAATTCCTAGAAACATGCAGCTTACCAAGACTACATCATGAAGAAATAGGAAATCTGGATAGACCTATAACTAGGAAGGAGATTTGAAATAATAATCAAAAATCTCCCAACATAGAAAGGCTCAGGAGCACTAGAATACACTGGTGAATTCTACGAAATGTTTAAAGAACTAACACTAATTTTCCTCAAACTCTTTCAAAAACTTAAAGAGGATAGCCAGCCCTGATGGCCTAGTGGTTAAAATTTGGCATGCTCTGCTTTGACAGCCCGGATTCCATTCCCAGGTGCAGAACCACACCACTCATCTGTCAGCAGCCGTACTGTGGTGGCAGCTCACATAGAAGAACTAGAAGGACCTACACCTAGAGTATACAACTGGGTACTGGGGCTTTGGGGAGGGGGAAAAATTGAAGAGGAAGGAAGTCTTCCTATCTCATTCAGAGTCATTCTGAGACTCATTTGTAGGCCAGCATTATCCCAATACCAAAGCCAGGCAAATGCACTATAAGAAAACTACAGACCAATACCTCTTATGAAAATTGATGCAACAACCCACAACAAAATATTAGCAAACCAAATTCAACAGAACGTTAAAAGAATTTTACCCCATGACCAACCGGTATTTATTCCTGGAATGCAGGAATGGTTCAACATATAAAAATCAAACAATGTAATAAACCACATTAATAGAATGAAAAGAAAAATAAACAGATGATCATCTCATTTGAGGCAGAAAAAACATTTGATAAAAGTCAACATTTTTCATGACAAAACAACCAATAAGTTGGGAATAGATGGAAATTTCCTCAAAATGGTAAGGTCGTATGAAAAACCCACAGCTAACATCATACTCAAGAGAGGAAGTCTGAAAGTTTTTTCCCCTAAGATTGGGAACATGACAAAGATGCCCACTTGCTCCAATTCTATTCAACACAACACTGTAAGTTCCAGAAAAAGCAATTAGGCAAGAAAAATAAATAAAAGACATTCAAACTGGAAAGGAAGAAGTAAAACTATTCCTATTTTCACATGATATGATTTTATATGTAGCCATTCTAGAGGTTACACACACACACACACACACACACAAACACAGAGTTAATAAATAAATTCACTAAATTTTCAGGAAAAAAAATCAACAGACAAAAATCAGTTGCATTTCTATACACTAGTGATGAACAATCCAAAAAGGAAATTAAGCAAACAATTCCATTTATGATAACATCAAAAAGTATAAATACTTAGGTATAAATTTAACCATAGAGATGAAAGACTTGTACACTGAAAGGTACAAAACATTGCTGAAAGAAATTAAGGAAGACACAAGTAATGGAAAAACATCCCATGTTCATGGATTGGAAGACTTCCTATTGTTAAGATGAGTATTGAATACTACCTAAAGCAACCTACAGATTCAATACAATTCCTCTCAAAATCACAATGATATTCTTTGCAGACAGAAAAGCCTATTTGAAAATTCATATGAAATCTCAAGGGACCCCAAATAACCAAATGATCTTGAAAAAGAACATAGTTGGAGGACTCACACGTCCTAATTTAAAAACTTGCTACAAAGCTACAGTAATCAAAATGTGGCACTGGCATCAGAACAGATATAGAGACCAATGGAATAAAGAGCCTAGAAATAAACCCTCACACATGTGGTCAAGTGATTTTTAACAAGGATGGCAAGACCATTCGATGGGGAAAGGATGATCTTTTCAAATGATGGTGGGGAAACTGGATATCCACACACAAAAGAATGAATTTGGGTCTTTACCTTATGCTATGGACAAAAATGAATTCAAAATGGATCAAAGACCTAAATATGAGAGCTAAAACTATAAAATTCTTAAGAAAAACCATAGGAAAAACTCTCCATGACATTGGATTTGGCAATGATTTTTTTGAATATGACACTAAAAGCACAGACAACAAAAGAAAAATATGTAAATTAGACTTCATAAAAATTAAAAACTTTTGTGCATCAGAGGACACTATCAAGACAGTGAAAAGGCAACTCACAGAATGGAAGAAAATATTCGCAAGCGTATATCTCATGAGGGATTAATATCCAGAATATATAAAGAACTCTTATAATTCAATGACAAAATAACAAATAACCCAATTAAAAGATGGATAAAGGATTTAAATAAATATTTCTCCAAAGAAGATATACAAATGGTCAGTAAGCACATGAAAAGATGCTCAACACTACTAGTCATTAGAAAAATGCAAATCAAAACCCCTATGAGATAAGTCCTTCATATCCTTTTGGATGGCTATTATCAAAAACAAAATAAAAACAGAAAATAAGTGTTTGCCAAGAGGTAGAGATATTGAAACGCTTGTGCGCTGTTGGTAGGAATATAAAATAGTGCAGCTGCTGTGGAAAACGGTGGTGGTTTCTTAAAAAGTTAAATATAGAATTTGCCATATGATCACAACAATTCTACTCCTAGGTATATACTCCAAAATGTTAAAAGCTGGGACTCAGACAGACACTTGTACATCAGTGTTTCAGTGTTCATAGCATCATTTTTCATAATAGCCAACAAGTAGTAGAAAGAATCCAAATTTCCATCAAGAGATGTATGGATAAACAAAATGTGGTCATATACATACAATGGAATGTTATTCAGCCCTCAAAAACAATGCTATTCTGATATATCTTATAAGATGGATGAACCTTGAAAATATTATGCTAAGTCAAAGAAGCCACATTCAAAAGGACAAATAACTGATTCCACTGATTCCTCCTATATGACATACCTAGAATAGGCACATTCATAGTAACAAAAAAGCAGAGGTTACTAGGAGCTGAGGAGAAGGAAGAATGGGAACTTGCTGTTTAATGGGAACAGAGTTTCTACTTAGGATGTTGAAAATGTTCTGGAAATGTATACTAGTGATGCTTTCACAACATTGTGAATATACTTGATGCCACTGAATTGTATCCTTAAAAATGGCTAAAATGGTAAGTTTTATGTTATATATATTTTACCACAATTAAAAATATGTACTAAGACAAGCTAATCCCCCCATGTAGAGCCTTTGAATTGGACTAAATGGCTCAAGGAAAAAGATAAAACGTGTGGTTCTAAAGGCTGATAGATTTCAGAAACGTGCACTTGGATGGAGAGATAAGACCATGGGAGGAAGCAAGGAAACCACAGACTTCAAAATTGTGTTTTGAAGAGAATTGTGGGTGGTTGACTGTGCTTGGAGAATGAGTTATTATCTGAAGGGACGCGAGTCACCTTTGGGCCAATCACTGAAGCACAGGTGCAAGACTCTCCAGTTCCACGTCACTGCCTCAGTGACTAGCCAGTATCTGGACTCAGAGAGAGATACAAAAAGATTCCTCCTTATTTGAAGTGTTCTCAAAAACAGGTGGATTCTGGTGGCAGGAATATAAATCAGAGGCGCAGGGTGTTGTGGGACCACAAATGAATTCTGTGTTCTTTTCTATTTCTTAGCGACTCCTCAGGAGAAAATTTGTGTTCACCTTTGGAGTTTGTGAGCTGGTGAAACGCACCCACTTAGCACTGTTTGTACCCAAACCTGCCTCCTAAGGAGGGCACGTGCTACTACAGGGCAGGTCCTGGTGTGCCCAGAACATCAGGTGGTTTGGGTTTTTAAGTTTGGAGGAGAAGATTGGAAACTCAGACAAAAATTGGGAGAAACATGGATGAATCTTGGAGGAGAAATGGAGGGAATAGAGGATGGAGGAGAGAAGAGGGACCAGAGGGTCGAGACCCATCTGCCAGCTGTGTGTCTATAATTCTCATATTTCCATCTCTGGTCCAAGCTTTTCCCCTGAACTCTGGACTTGTATGTCAGCCTCACACTGACCTTGTTCCTTGGATGGAAATAAACATCTACAGTTAACGTGTCCCAAACCGAACTCCCGAATTTCCCCACAGCCCTCTGTGTCTCAGCTGAGGCACCTCTATTCTTCCAGATGCTCAGGTCACAAAGGCTTGGACTCTTTCTCTCCCACCCCCAATCCTCTGCATCAGGAAATCCTGTTGGCTCGACTCCAGCAGGCATCCAAAATCGGCCTCTTTCCCCATCTCTACTAGCTACTGCCCTGGTACAAGCCACTTTTTCTTGTTTGCGTGAAGGCAATGACCTCTTACCTGCTCTAGTTGCTTCTGTCTACGTCCTGTTTAGTCTCTTCTCAATCAAATGCTGGAATAATTTAAAGCTCATGGCAGGTCACATCTATTCTCTCTTCAAATCCTTGCAGTGGCCCCTAAGTCGCTCAGAGCAAAAGCCCAAATCCTTGAACACAGCATGAAGATCCTACTCACAGGGCCTTTGCACGTGCTGTTCATAGTCAGGAAGGCTCTTCCTCATAGCACTACAAGGCTCACTTCTGCACCTTCTTTTTCTCTTTACTCAAATTTCCTCTTTTTAGTGATGCCCATGCAGACTATCATACTAAGCATATCCCACCCTGTAGTGTCTCCCAGTTCTGTTTCTACCTCTTATGGGGGAGGAAGACAATTCCTCCACCCATTCTAGGTCTTTCTGGCTGGTCTATGAATTAAAATTGACATGAAACAGAATAACAGGAGAAAATCAAACAAAGCTTTATAACATGTATACATGGGAGAAACCCAGGAAAACTGAGTAACTCTCCGGAATGGCCAAAGCTGTCACATTAGGTAGCATCTTCAGCTAAAGACAAAGGAGAATGTTGAGGATAGTGGTTTGGGACTTCAAAGGGAAGGAAGGAAATTTACGTGGAGATGGAAAATCCAAATGTTTGGTAGACAGAACTTTGCTAAGAATGGGCTTAGCAAGGACCCTCACAGTCTGTCTACAGATACCCAGAGTTATCTATGGTGATGGCCCGTCCTGGGGACAGGTCTTCTATCTTAAATTATTTTAGGCAGTTATGGGGAAGATCAAAGTTCCTTTCAGAGTCTTTTGTTCTTAAAAATAATCAAGGCAAGAGACACATTTTTGGGTTGGCCAAGTCTGATCCCCCACACTATAATTTAATTTTCTCCTTAGCACATCATTTTCTGATGCACTATATTATTTACTTATTTGCTATGTCTATTGTAACTGTCATTTCCCCACTAGGATATAAGCTCTATGAGGGCAACTACTTTGTCTCTTTTATAGATCAATGCACCCTAAGTTCCTATATCAGCTCCTGGCACATAGTTGGTATCTAAAAATTGTTTGGATGATGTGTGAATTGCCCCATGTGACTCCTCTCTGGGACCCTGAAGTCAATTTTAATTGGATAATCTCTGTGGAAGTTATGTCAAAACCTGAGTTTCCCATATAGATGACTTTGTGAAAAACAAAAGCAAATTGCACATATGCAGGAAGCAGAAGAGCCCAGGAGAAGAAAACCACAAACCCGCTTCCCCACACCCCACCCTTCCCCATAGCCAGTGGCAGCAGCTGCAGAAATCTCATGTTATGGAGGTGGGGTAATGGTTAAACCCATGAGTTCTAGAATCAGACTGCTTGAGTTCAAATCACAGCTCTACCGTTTACCTCTGAGTGACCCTGAAGCTCTCTGTGCTCCCGTTTTCTTATCTGTAATGTAGAGGTGACAAGAGTAGCTACCTTGGATGTGATGAATTTATGAGATAGCAGCTGTTGGTATTTCCAACAGTGTCTGGACATGGTGAGTGTTCAAGAAATTAAAGTTATTACTCATTAGCTTCTTGAGGTATGGAGGCTTCAGCTGACATTAGATGACATAGATACAGATATGGATATGGATATAATTATAGACACAGATCATACAGGCAGGAGTCTCTGTATCTTTATCCTCTTCTCTTCCCCTCACTTCTATCCAGTATGGAAGAGGGACTCCATGACAGTACTGCACAAACAGAGAAGTTTGCTTCTCTGAAGAGCTTGGGGGAGTGTAAAGGGGGTAAATTTAGAGAAGTAGGAAGGATGCTGGATGAGAGAAAGGGAAAGTTAAGCATCTGTTCAATGTGTATTTCATGTAGACTGAAAATCATTTGAAGAGAGCAATAAGGAAAGTCTTTTCAAAAATCCTGTGCATGTGTGCATAATTCCTCACACCCCCTCACACACATATACACACATAAATACATGCATTCACAAATAGATATAAAAGTGTGGCCTGGCATGCTAGTATACAAGGTTGTTTTGATGGTTAAATGAAGATATAATACATATTAAAAGCTCAGTAAAAATATGTTGCATAGGAACCGCCCAACGCATCACTAACACAGGTCTGCGAGCGCACACAGCAGAACTGAACTCTGCTGACCTCTCGGCGCCATGATGCTGACGACTATTCTTGTTTGCTTTTCTGTACTTTCTAGTTTTTCTGCAATTAGCCTCCTCTGAGAAGCTGAGCAACATAACGTGGTTAAAGGGATGAACTCTGGAGCTGGTCGCCCAGGGTTTGAATCTGGGCTACTCCACTGCCTTATGCAAGTGATATTGGGCAAGTTATGCTCTCTGCCTCAGTTTCCCCAGCTGAAAATCAGTGATAAAGTCGCAGCTATCACACAGAGTTGTTGTGAGGATTAGATGAGTTAACATGCACAAAGTTCTCCTTGTTGCTGTTTGAAGCATCATCTGTTTCGAGGCCTCTGGCAACCAGCTGAAGGTGATGGATCCACAGAGAAAACGCTCAGATCCCTGATTTCATGCTGTCAGATAGTGCCCAGTCCTGGGCCTTCTGTGATAGCACTGGGTGGTGTACCTGTGTTTACCTGGAGGCCCTAAAAGTCCAGGGTCAGGGAGAAGGAATTCTAACCCAAGGAATGCTCACCTGTGAGTCCCAGCAGTAGAGTCAGCAGCAGGCAAGGAGGAGGGCGGTGGGGCCAGGAGGCAGGAACGGGCATACTGGAGGCCTGAGGAGCTGCTCTGTCCAAGTGTGTGTGCTGGGGAGAACCCTGACGCCCCTGCTCTGTGGAGGGGAGAGAAGGCCTGCCTTCTGTGACATAAGAGGAAGTGCCTATGATGGGGTGATGTGGCTGTGACAGCAACCTGCTTGTAGATTCTAGACAGTTCCTGCTTCTAGATTGTGAAATAGGAATCAGGCATAGGTGGCTACGCTTGAGGAGTTACTCATCTTACGTTTTCAGAAAGTCATGGACAGGCCTAGCAGAAATAAGGCTTCCTCCCTGTCAACAAAAGAAATCATTTCCTGACTTCTTTCAGGAGAGGAAGTGGGTTATATGACCCCGCAATTTCACTCCCAGGCGTTTATCTCAGAGAAATGAAAACTGATGTCCACACAAAAACCCATGCATGAATGTTTATAGTAGCTTTCTTTCTAATAGCAAAACACAAGAAATATCCAAAATGTTCATAATAAGTGAACAGTTAAACAACTTTGGTGCATCCATACAAGGAAATTGTACTCAGCAATAAGAAGGAATGAATTATTTATGTGTGCAACAACTTGTAAGTTTCTCCAAGTCAGTTTGTTGAGTGAACAGAATCAATCTCAAAATGTCACATAGTGTATGATTCTGCTTATATAACATTCTAGAAATTGCAGAGATAGAGAACAGATAGGCATTTATCAGAGATCTGGTGTGGTGGGGATGGGTGTCACTCAAAAGGGCCTGTACAAGGAGGACCTTTGCGGTCATGCAATGGCTCTGCATTGTGATAATGGTGGTGGTTACACAAACACACACATAAGAGCACCAATATTTGCAAAAGCTGGGAATGTTACAAGATTCAGCTATAAATAACACTCTCATGGTCGCTATAACATAGACGCTGACTAGAAGTTAGCCAAAATTGTATAATTATATCAAGGTGATGGAAAATAGAAAGTATGCTTGTGTGGCATGAGGTCGGGAGTAACAGAACATTATATCTCCATCTTCCATAGTGGGAAGTCAATAAAAAATGCTGAAGAGGGGTCAGGCCAGTGGTGTAGTGGTTAAGACCAGCATGCTCCACTTCAGCGGCCTGGCTCGTGGGTTTGGATCCCTAGTGCAGATCTACACCACTCGTCAAGCCATGGTGTGGCAGCAACCCACATGCAAAGTGACAGAAGATTGGCACATATGTTAGCTCAGGGCTAATCTTCCTCACACATACACACACAAAAAGACTAAGAGTAAGAAATCAAGAAATAGGAATATAACCATGGTGTATGCAATATGGCAGTATAATCTAAAATAATCAGTCAAAAGAGTTGAAAATGGTTGCCTCTGGGAGGTGGAAAATGATGAGAGTTTAGGGAGACTCTAGTTTTCATATATAGAACTATTTGACTCTTAAACCATGTGTGTATGTAGCTTTGATAAAATTGAAGCTAATTTTAGGTAATTTAATTAATGTTATCAGAGTTACACATGAAAATAATGTCCACATTATTAACACTAGTAAGAGAGTTTTATAAGCTTGCTGGATATAAGAGTGATGTTTAAAGCTCAGTTACAATCCCGTACGATAGTCAAAAACCAGTGAAAACAGTAATAATAATTTTTAAAGATTGCATAAACTAGAAAGTATTAAAGATAGCTCTAACTAGGGACACTTAAGACCGTTAATTGGAAAAACAACTCCCTGTACAACTGTGAATTGAAAGTCATAAAAGAAAACCTATATAAATAGAGGTATAGCACGTCCGTGAATGGGAAAACTCAGTATTGGAAAGACATCAGTTTGCCTGAATAAATATATGCATTCAATGCAATCAAGTTATAATTTTAAAAGTGTTTTTCATGAAACTTGACAAAGTGGTTCAAAAATGCATTTGGGCCAAGAACAGTCGCAACAGTTTTGAACAACCAGAAGAGGTGGGAAGATTTGCCCAAAAAGAGGTATCGAAACTTATCATGAGGCCATTCTAATTAAGAGTGTAGTTTTGACAGAGAGATAGACAAGAAGCTTAATGGAACAAAGACCTCATAAAGACAACCACGAATTTATGGAAACTTGCTACATGGCAAGGGTGGTAGGCAGGTCAGTAAGTGCTGGATAATTTATCATATGCAGGAAAAAAACAAGACCCTTACCAGCTCTAATATACAGACACACACTCACACTCACACACACACACAGCAGAAAAGTCTAGCTAGATGAAAGGCATAAATGGAAAAGGCAGAAGTTGATCAAAAGTTAAAAACTTTTTATTCTGTGACAAAAACTCCCAAATGATAACAACACCTGCTTTGGGGTCCACACTAGAGCAACAAGAGGGACTCTCTCATATGTGCCCAAGGAAACAAAGATAAGAAAGTTTATTGCAAAGTTGTACAAATGAAACATTAGATGAAGCTTCAATATCCATCATGATACAAATTGATATTGTGGCATAATCTCACAATAGAAAACTATAGAGCAGTGGAAAATCAATAAAATGGAGTGACATATACCAACCTGAATAAATCCCACAAACTGTGTTAAGTATAAAAATTAAAACAATGTTCCAGAATGCTGCATATGGTGTAACAGCAATTATATAAAATTTAACACTTGCAAAGCAATATTAAATATTGCTTAATGATTTATATCTGTGTTGTAAAAGTTAAAATCACGCTTGAGAATGATAAACACCAAATTCAGGACAGTGTTTTTCAAAGGAACAGAAGAACATAATGGCAAAATGTTAATATTTTTCAAAGATAGGATGGCAAGTCCATGGATATTTTTTATATTATTCTTTATATACTTCGGAATAGAAAAATGCTCGTTCAACTCAGTGATTTCAAAATACGTATGTGTTCAAATGAAATTATGCTTCAAACTCTGGATAAAAGTAAAAACTGCTCTGAAAATTAAAGGTTGTGTATCATCAGGGGCAGGATGGAAACCCCTTTTCTTGATCTGCTTGATTCTCCTTTGGGTGAAGGAATAGCTGGTTTGAAGCTCGACGCATCACAGTCCAGATCTCCCCGAGCCCTTCCTTGGTTCAGCTGCAAACATCAGAGAGAAGGAACACCAGGAGGGTGTGTGGAAGGGCGCATGTCCATGGTGGAGGTGGGGGTGGCAGAGTGAAGGGCAGGGGTCTTGGGTACATACAGGTCCCTGCAGCTTCTTCTCCCCACTTGAGCCCCTTGGAGAGGACAGGAGGCAATGTGTCACAGGGCACGCAGGAGCTGTAGGGAAAAACAGGCATTCATTCATTCATGTATTCATTCCACAAATATTTGTTGAGCAGCTACTATGTGGCAGGCACTCTACTTGGCCTGGGCTTGCGGTGCAGATCAGAAATGAAGACCCTACTCACTACACCCCAACACCTCTCTCTGAGCTCTCTCCCATACCCACATTCATCTTTGCCGCTAGTCAGCACCTCCAAATCACTCAGGTTCTAGTAGTTGATTTTAGTAATAGTTTCTTTATTCAATCCAAAGATATATCATATGAAAACAATTTATGAGGGGATTCTTTGAAGTGTGGGTCTCAAATCTTTGACCTTCATCCAACCTCCACTCCTTGGATCTCACCTCCAGCGTCCCAAAGAACTTCACTTGAAAACCTTCAAACTTCATGGCACTACACAATGCATAAGAGTTGGAAGGCTCTGAGAATTTCAAGAAACATTTGGAGAAAAATGAGTGTTCACAACCTTTTCTTGAGGCTGGGTCACCTTTGTTGGCACCAAGTGACTTTGTGGGCTCACTCTGGACTCCTCTTGCCAGCCCATGATGGTGGCCCTGACCTCCCTCACTAAGGAATAAGACCTGCTCCCAACTTACCTGTTATAGGTTCTGCCACCTGCAGAAGTAGGTGACTGAAACTCATCACCAGCAGCACCTTAAGGCCCAGGAGGAAGAGACAATATAAAGGCAGGCATCTTTGGACCTACATACCAATGGGCAGAAGGACACACCAAATGGGGCTCTGTGAGTTTAAATAGCTCACTCCACTCTGGAGACAGAGGTGAACCAGCTGCTCACAGGAGTAGAGGTGAGCTTTTCTGGGCTCCCAGTGGGCTTGTATGTGGTGTAGGACAGTATAAGATTGGCCCAGATGGGTATCTGTGCCTCATGCTGCACCTTACAGGTGAGTACCCACTCAGACACCTGCACTGATGCATTCACCAACTGCAAGCTTTCCAGGGCATAGGTCCCATCGCTATTCTGCTTGGATGTGTGTTGCTCAGCTCCCTTGAACTTATGGCAGTTCGCCATCCAGGTGAGATGCACACTCTGTGGATAGAATCTCTGTATGTAGTGGGTAGTAGCCACTGTGTCCGAGAAGGGTGAAGACTGGGACACTGTCACTGCAGGGGGCACTGACACAGCCCAGAGATAGCAGACAATTAGTGTGGGAAGTCCACTGTGGGAGCCTGGGAGCTCCTTGAGGATATGGTCAGCTGCCCAGGGCCTGCCACAGAAGAGGATTTAGGTATCAGTTAACAGTTGCATAAGTAAGTGTATGATTGAATGAGAGTGTGAATGCGTGAGTGAATGCATTCTTGGATGGACGGATGGGTGGATGGATGGACAGATGGATGGACGGACGGACGGACAGATGGATGGATGGATGGGCGGAAGACAGATGGATGGGTGGATGGGTGGGATTGATAAGGCCATATTAATCTTTTGTTTTCTACTTTGACCATTATAGATGAAAAGGTACACTTTGAATTCCATATAAGAACATAAGAATTAGTCAACTCACTCTAAGAAATGATGAAGATTCGTAGACTCTAATCTTTATGACTTCAAAACACTGATATTTTTACATGGAAGGAACTTGGATTTAGAGAGGTAGGTAGTTTGCTCATGGTCACAAGTAGCAAAGCTGGGATTATGCTAGAGATTGTATGGTTTACCAATATGCTATTCTGACACCGAAAACAAAGGCTATAAGTATTTATGATTCCAGGTGTCTGAAATCATGGTCTAATGACTTCTACAATTTTTTCAACCAGACTTTCAGCCATGCAATAGAATGTATTCATAAGGAGGAAAATTGGGAGACATTTAAATACTTTAAAACATTAAATATTTCAACAGAATTCATATGAACACACCGTGGTGCCATACTAACACTAAACCAAGGGCTGGGAGATCCAGATTCTGGTCCCTGCACTGACGCCAGAACCAACTGTGAGAGCTTGTCAAACTCAGTTTCCCTCTGTTTCCAAGACTCTTAAATTATGAGATTGTCTAAAGTTGGATCAGCTCTCACAGTCTACTTAAGACAGACTTCAGCTCTTTGTCTACTGAAGAGAAACTAACTCCTTATATAGTGCTATTTAAAGGACCTAGGGACATCTGACCCCAAAATCCTTTCTCCATACTCAACCCACCATAACCTATAAAATTCTATTGATGCTGCTGCTAATGGGTGGGACAACCAGGGCAAAACATTGTCCCCAGAAGGTCACTCTCTGTACTCAGTCTTTCCCCCTCAGCACTCAGGCAGGTATTCATACCAAGCAAAGAGCAGGACCCTGAGAAGGAAGGACCCCAGATGATGAAGGCCTGGTAACTAGGGTGGTTCCCATGGAGAACAGGCCTGGGTCAGGTACCACCAAGCAGGTGTCCTGGGCTCTAGAGGGCGGCAAGGACCAATAGAAGGATGGAGAGGCTTAGATTGCCCATCCCAAGCACCAGTGAGCTCTCCTGGCTGTATGGTGTCCAGGGCAGTGTCTCCAGGGCAGTGTCATGGTGTCGGGAAGCGGGAGACCCAGGCACAGCTGATGATAACTGCTTCCATGCCCTGAATGTGGTGTTTGAGGCAACGTGCACGTGTTATCTCATTTAATCCTTACAAAACCAAATGAAGAAAACACAGACAGCAACTCTATCAGAAAACAGCAACAAGAAAAAGCCACTTCGAGGGAACCTAACAAGATCAGGTGTCAATTTCAATAAAATTGTCAGAAATAAATTTCTTGAAACTCCATCTTGAAAAACCTTTCAATAACAAAAATAATTTCATTTAATTTATGTTTTAATTAAATATGGAATATAGTCACAAAATACACCAACTCTCAGAAGGAACAAATGTTGGGAGTATACGGAAGTTGCTGTAATTTTTCCATAAACTTATACTATGGTACCAACAATTCCTTATTTTCAAAGTTCACATTCTCAGCACAATTATTACAAGGTAATTTTGAAAAATTTTTTGAAATAATTTGACTCTTCCCACAATTTTCACAGGGCCTTCCTTAAACCAAAGTGTTCGCTTTTGAAGTGCTCAAGTATCATTAGGATCATAGATTGTTTTCTTCCCCTTCCATCTTCAACCACTCAGAGGCTCCATCTATGAGCCCAGCAATTCCCAGCATCATTTGCATCAATTCTTGAAATACAACTTTTCCCAGATCTCTGAGTCCACTTTGCAGGGGGTGTGGGTTCCATTTGTACTGTGTGGTCTCACGTTGCTACACTTCAATCAAGGCAAGACCCGCCTCCTAGAGCAGAGGTCTCTGGGCTCCACACCACCTGCCCCAGGTGTGTGATCTCAGGGGGTGGTGCTGGGCGGTGCCACATCCCACCTCAAATTCCCAAACACTTGCCCGATGCTCTGCCTCGGGATTTCTCCATAACCTTAAAATGTCACCAGCCCATGCGGGCACATCCCAGCCTCCCTCGTTCATGGGACAATCCTGAGGAATTGTCTATGTGGTTCCTCAGAAAGTCCCCTGTGACGTTGAGCTCAGTCGTCCACAGGGGCACCCAGTTCAATAACTCATCGTTTCTTGGGTGTCCGTCTTCTGTCTCACCCTCCCCATCCCTTCTCCCAGCCTCTCTGGATCATCTCCCATCCACCTGCACCCAAGTCCTAGGTTCAGGCTCTGCTTTCAGAGGAAACCAAATACAGGCGCCCACAAAGACGTTTCTGTGACTGGAGACCCAACTGAGATGCCTGCAGTGTAGACCAGGGAGGGGTTCGGAGTGGGGGCTAATTTTATAAGAAATCAGTTCTTGTGTGAATGTTTCTATTTTCTACGATTTTTGCTTCTCTACACAATTGTCCTAACTCCAAGGGAATTACATAAAAAATACTGAGATAAAAGGGATCCCCTGAATTATCATTTTCCTATTTCACGGTCAAAGGTACAAAGGCTGAGAGAACTTAAGTAACTAGCAGGAGATCCCACAGCTGGTAAATGGCAGAGTCAGAAGCCTGAATTCACGTCAAAGTCTCTCAGTCGCCAGCTTTACAACCTCGGGCAGCCCTCCATCATTGAACCTCAGGTTCCTTCTGTAAACCACGAATGGGGGAAACAGCAGAGGGCAGCAGTGCACAGTAACTGAGTCAACCCACACGACCGTACTTCACTGACCGTGTGCTGGGCTCGGTAGAGACATTAACATGAGACATTAGCATATAGTTATTGATGTAAAATAATGTGTTTACTTCCATGATATAGGTACAAAAGTGAAGAAGAAATTTTTCACACTTTGAAGTCCTATATACATTTAAGGAATTAATTTTATGCCTGTGTAAGCTTGGATGACTCACTTGCCTTCTTTGAGCTTTTTAGTTGTCATAAACAATGGGACGATCACTAAGATTCCTTTTGGGAATGATAGATCCCAACCTCACTGAATTTACAGGCCTGCCAAGCATCGGTCCAGGCCAGAAAAATCAACAACAGCAAAAAAAGAGATGAGAAATTAGGCCGTGACCCAGGTATGTGTAAGGATCAAAAGACATCATAGTCCCTAAAATTTGTGTTTCAAAGACTTTAACATCCTCTTCATAATGAAATAATAATAATAAAATTAAATTCTGGAAAGACATTTCGTCGCCATTTTAAAGTTGAGATAACTGAGTTCTGAGAGGTGATGTGAATAGAAATGATAATAAATAACAACAACAATTGCCACTTCTGAGTGGTTAGCGTGAGCAAGTCATGTGTTCAGTCCTTTACAGGAATCATTGCATTGAATCTTTGCCACAACCAAGTGAGAGATGTGCCATTTTTCAGATGAGGAAACTGAGGCTCAGAGATGTCCACAGCCAACTATGCACTAACCGTGTTGAGCAAAGAGAAAGTCCTTTCCATGGAGTTACTGGTCCAGGTTGATGGTTTTCTGGAAAACCAGGGTCGACCTGTGCTCCACATGGCAGAGGAGGAACAGCACATAGTCAGCCTGCAGTGGTACAAGCACACTACTGGTCACATTGCGGGGTCTCCACTAGGGTGGGAGCTGGTCTGGGGCTTTGACAGCTTGTGGTTGTTTCTAAGCCAGGTCACAGGAGCCTGACGTGTGGGGCATCTGGAGAAGTTGTCCCTCAGTTGGTTGCTTGCGCCCGGCTCGGATCACTGAAGGGGCCTTGCAAGGTGTAAGAGTGGCCACTCCTGCCTGCAAGGAGAGACCCCTCCTGTGAGAGGGAAAGGAACTGCCTCAATCCCCGTGAACAAATCCTCGGTGTCTCTGTCGAGAAGCCCCAGTGCCTCATCTTCCACAGGGTTTAAAGGTTACGTCTGATAGGAGTTTGATTCTCAAGCTGATATCAGAGGCCAGACAGTGAACTACAGGGACACAGCAGTTTGTAAGGGGCTGGCTCCCACCCTCACCTCACGGCAAACACCCATATCCCAGGCCGCTGCTGTGGGCTCTGCCTGACTCATTGAGTTCTCACAGCAGCCCTAGGAGGGGGAGCTATTACCATCTCATTTCACAGATGAGGAAACTAAGGCCCAGATAAGCTCGGTAAATTGTCCAAGGTCCACACTAGTCAGTGGCAGAGCTGGTTTTTAGCCCGACAGTCTGGCCCCAGGGTCTGTGCTCATGACCACTGCTCAGCTCTGCCCTCAGTTCCTGGAAAGAGACGAGCCCCTCACTGCAGACAGCCTGGGTCACATGAAAGCTGGTGGCACAGAGAAGAGGTCAGGAGCTCAGGCTTTGGGGGTCACACTCAGCCTGTTTTCATCCCCAGCCCCTCCACTGGGCGAGCCTGAGCAACTCAAATCTCTACGCCTCAGTTTCCTCCTCTGTAAAATGGGGAAAATTCTTAATTCTCAGAGTTAATGCGTAAGTTAGTAAAGTAACTAGTGCAGAATATGAGGCACAGAGTGATGACTCTATTAATGGTAACTATCAGCATCATATACTCACAATAACCATCTGAGGAATTGTTATTAATCATATTTCTAATGTTAACAGAGAAAGAACAGAACTAGAAAGGGTTAGTGACTCACCCAAGGGCCTCACAGTGAACAGAACCCACATTCCAACCCAGCACTTCTGATCCAAGTCAAGGCTCTTTCTGTTCCATCACAGCTGTCTTGACTTCTCCACAGTTGGCCCCATAATAACCAGTGAAATTCAGCATTTTCCTACTCTGAGCCCAACCCAGGCTGGGCACCACGTAGACTACATCTGTCATCACAGAGCACCAACTGTGTGCCCATTGTCCAGATGTCAAGCGGGCATCAAGGAGGATTCTCAGCAGGTCCCCATGAGGTGGGCATAGCAGTTTTCATTGCACAGATGAGGACACTGGGCTCAGAAAGGGAAGTGTTTGCCTGAGGTCACAGATGGCCTATTGCAGCTCTGCCATGTGACACTGATCTGTTTGACTCCAAAGTTTGGCCACCTCCAGACATAAGAGCCAGTGTCTGCTTCGAGGGTGTGAGGGTCTCCTCATGGAGGAGACGCAGAAACAGGATGAAACCCCTAGTCGAGGGCTTGCAGAAAGTCCCATAAGTTAAGTGGCAATTGTGAGAACTGAAAGATGTGGACAGATATGACCGTTCAGGAAGAAATAAACATCAGAAATGGAGTATTTAAGGGTGAAATTTGAAAGGAGACTTGAGATAACACTGAGGTGTGTATTCTCAGGCAGGATGGAAGAGAATAGCACAAAATAGCACATTGAATTTGTGAACACACAGCACTGCCTTCTAATCCCAGCTCTGAGACCTCTGAGACCTTGGTTCCTCTTTTGCCTTTCCTGGCTGTCGTATGTCAGATAACACAGGTGAGGATGCCTGGGACACAGGACGGTTTACAGGTGTCAGCGAAACATAAGCAGAGGCACAGAGGTGGAAGCACATGAGGAAAGGGGTCTGAAGGAGGGTTTTATGGGCCAGATTGGGACATGGAGCTGCAAAGGTAGGTTAACACCAAACAGAAGGGGGCCTGAAGGTCAGGCAGGGAAGTTGCCCTTCCCAGGTGCAGAGCACAGGGCGCCTGGAAGAGCTGCATAGGAGAGGTGGAATCAAAGTGATGTGCTCACAGGGTTATCCTTGCAGCAGTGGGCCAGATATTCTGTATGCAGGCGAAGAGAAAAATGAGACAGAGAGGAGAAAACTCAGGGAGTCAATGTAGCTTGCTTCTCATGAGAAAGGACCAGTTTGGATGTTTTCTCACAGATTTGCATATCCCGCTGGATGAAGGTTTTTCTTATTTCTGCAGGTTAACAAAAAAAGGGTTCAGAGAAATTCAATGGTGAGTGGGATCATCCCCTGGGAATTCTTACAGCAGGCAGGCAAAGGCCAGTTCTGTCAGGGAAGACAGAATGCAGGTCACAGCCCTGTTGTGAAGGCGTGTTGTTTTGAGAGCCTGGATTCCATGCTCGTCTGGGTCTGAACTGCTAGAAAGCACCACCTCCTAGTGGAGAAAGTCATCTGAGGACACAAAGGGTGAGACAGAGGGAGGAGAAGAAAGAGGATTAGATGGGCAGAAGAGGGAAGGAGGAGAAAGAGGAGGAGGAGGAGAGAGAAAAAGGCAGAGAAAGGAGAGAGAGAGAGGTAGAGAATATGAAAACCCTGCACCTGCACCCAGCCTGTTTCCAGCTCAGTCAAGAATTCTTCTCTCTCAGGGCTGGCCCCATGGCTGAGTGGCTAAGTTCACGTGCTCCGCTTTGGCAGCCCAGGTTTCACTGGTCCAGATCCTGGGCACGGACTTGGCACTGCTCATCAGGTCATGTTGAGGTGTCATCCCATAGAGCACAGCACAACCAGAAGCACTCACAACTAGAATATACAACTATGTACCGGGGTGGGGGGAGGAGGGGCACTTTGGGGAGGAGGAGAAGAAGAAGAAGAAGAAGAAGAAGAAGAAGATTGGCAACAGATGTGAGTGCTGGTGCCAATCGTTTAAAAAAAGGTTTAAAGAAAAAGAAAAAAGAATCCTGTGCTTTCTTTAAAATTGACACCCAGAAACTTCCAGCTGAACCAGTCTTAAATAATAGCCTTCCTAGGAGGGACTTTGGCTCCCAGCAGTCCCTAATCTCTGCCATTTCCTGCAGTCAAGTGTTAAGGCTGAGATATTTCAGCCTGAAGATTGTATGGAATTGGGGAAGGGAAGCACCACCCCTTCTTCTTGGTGGAGCTGTAGAGGAGTGAAGGAGGAATAGAATCTAGGGGTGAATGCCTGGGAGCTTTATTGCTAGCACTCTCTGCAGGCAGGAGATAAGGTCTGTCCTTGTGACTGGATGAGTCACTCAGATATTCAGTTCCCTCATCCCTGGACCCAAAGGGCTGGATAGGATTAGAAAAGGCAAGGGCTGTGGAGCCAGGCAACTGGGGTTCCAGACTTTTTGCACACAAGAATGCTGCTAGAGTCCTAGTCCTGATCCCTGCATATATCTAAAAATGAAAGCTCCTGGATTTGCAGCCTTGATTCCAAAAGGAATCTGAAAGTCAAAGAATACCTCCTGAGTGACATCAGCATCATTATGGAATGAGTTGTACCCTTAGTCTTTCCCCTATAAGCTACAACCAGGAGGACATTAGCCGACCAACAAAGGACTCCATGCACAGCACATGAGGACACCTGACAGATCTATCTATCTATACATCTGAAGGTGGGTGGACTGGACTCCAGGAAGCAGTGGAACAAGGGGAGCAGCCCCCTTCCATTCCCCTGGCTCTGGTAATACAAAACATGGATACCTCTGTCAGTGGTAGTGGTACTCTGACCTGAGATTTCAAAAAGTGCCCAGGTGCCAAAGACCAGAGGCTGGAGGAGCATCTACAGCACTCGTGGATTAGCACCTGCTCCTCCTGGAGCGGCAGGGGGGCACGAACACCTGATGCTTCAGGAAAAACAGCAGTGCTGGTGACCTAGACCCTGACCTCTCCCCTACTAGTGGGGAATCTGAATATTAAGGGCAGCCAGAGAAGAGAAAATAACTTACAAAGGAACCCCAGCCAGAATATCAGCAGATTTCTCAGCAGAAACTCTACAGGCTAGGAGAGAATGGGATGAAATATTCAAAGTATTGACTGATGAAAACTATCAGCCAAGAATACTCTATCCAGCAAAGTTATCGTTCAGATATGAAGGAGAAATAAAAGCTTTGATTGACACTAGACCTGCCCTACCAGAAATGTGGATTGGAACCCTCCTAACTGGAACAAAAAGGCAAAGGTTTACAAAGCTTTGAGCACAATGATAAATAGACAGACACAATCAGAATATTGCAATTCTATATCAGTATAGGTTAGTAAACAATTATAACATAAAGGCTAAAAGGAAAGAAAGAATCAAAAATAACAATAACCACTTCAATATGGTAACAAACTCACAATACAAAAATGGATAATTTGTGACAACAAAAACAGGAGGGGAAGAAGAAAAGTACAGAACCTGCATGGGCTAATGGAGATAAGATGCTATCAAAGGAAAAAGGCCTGTCTCATCTATGAGATCTTTACCACAAACCTCAAGGTAACCACAAAACAAAAAGTCAGTGCAGAGTCAAAAAATATTAAAAAAGAGGAAACTGAGAAACACATCACAGAAAACCACCAAATTGAAATGGCAGACAGAAATACAAAGAAATTGAAACAATGATAATATAGAGCAACCAGAAAAAAAAAGAAAAAATGCTATATTAAGCCCCCACAGATGAACAATCACTCTAAATGTAAATGGATTGACCTTATCATTCAAAAGACACAGTGTCTGGATGGATTAAAAAACAAGACCCAAGAATATGCTGCCTCCAGGAGACCCATCATAGCTCTAAGGACAAACACAGGCACAGAGTGAAGGAATGGAAGGTGATACTACAAGTAAATGGAAACCAAAAGAAAGTGGGTGTAGCTGTACTTATATCAGACAAAATAGACTTCAAGCCAAAAAAAGATAACAAGAGACAAAGCTGGACATTATATAATGATAAAAGAGACATTCCACTAAGAAGATATAACACTTAATAATATAAATGCACCTAAAATAGGAGCACCAAAATATATGTAAAGCAAGTATTAAGAGGCTTAAAGGGAGAAATGGACAGCAACATAATGATAGTAGGTGAATTTAACACCCCACTTACATCAATGGATAGATCATCCAGACAGAAATCAACAAGGACACATTGGTCTTAAATGAAGCACTAGACCAGATGGACTTAATACATATGTTTAGAACATTCCATCCCAAAGCAGCAGAATACACCTCTTTCTCAAGTGCACATAGAACATTCTCAAAGATAGATCGTACACTGGGAAACAAAAAAACCTCAACAAATTTAAGAAGATTGAAATCATATCAAGCATCTTGTCCAACCACAATGGTATGAAACTAGAAATCAACTATAGGAAAAAAGCTAGAAAAGTCATAAATATGTGGAGATTAAACAACATGTTACTGAACAACTACTGGATCAATGGAGGAATCAAAGGAGAAATAAAAAAATACCTGGACACAAAATGAAAACACAACCCACCAAACCCTTCTGGGATGCAGCAAAACTGGTACTAAGAGGGAAGTATATAGCAATGCAGGCTTACCTCCAAAAAGAAGAAATATCTCAAGTAAACAATCCAACACTATACCTAAAAGAACTAGAAAAAGAAGGCAAGTGAAGCCCAAAGTCAGTAGAAGGAAGAAAATAATAAAAATCAGAGCAGAAATAAATGAAATAGAGACTAAAAAGACAAAAGAGAGGACAGCCTGATGGCGCAGCAGTTAAGTTCATACATTCCACTTCAGCAGCCCAGCGTTCATCAGTTTTGATCCTGGGTGTGGATCTACACACCTCTTGTCAAGCCATGCTGTAGTAGGCATCCCGTATATAAAGTAGAGGAAGATGGGCATGGATGTTAGCTCAGGATCAGTCTTTCTTAGCAAAAAGAGGAGGATTGGCAGCAGATGTTAGCTCAGGGCTAATATTCCTCAAAAAAGAAAAAGACAAAAGAAAGGATAAATGAAAGTAGGAGCTCGTTCTTTGAAAAGACAAAAAAAATTGACAAATCCTTAGCTAGACTCACTAAAAGAAAAAGAGAGAAGGCTCAAATAAATAAAAGCAGAATGGAAAGAGGAGAAATTACAATGGATACCACAGAAATAAAAAGGATTATAAGAGAGGACTATGAAAAGCTACACACCAACAAGTTGGATAAGCTAGGAGAAATGGATAAATTATTAGAATCACACAACCTCCTAAGACCGAGTCAAGAAGAAATAAGAACCTGAATAGACCAATTAAAAGTAAAAAGATTGAAACAATATCAAAAACTTCCCAAGAAACAAAGTCCAGGCCCAGAAGTCTTCTCTGGGGAATTCTACCAAATATTCAAAGAAGATTTGGTACCTATCCTTCTCAAACGCTCCCAAAAGATTGAAGAGGACAGGATGCTTCCTACCTCATATTACAAGGCCAATATTACCCTGACACCAAAACCAGGCAAGGACAACACAAAAGAGAAAAATTACAGGCCAATGTTGCTGATGAACATAGAAATAAAAATCCTCAACAAACTATAAGCAAATTGAATACAACAAAACACTGAAAGAATCATACACTATGATCAATTGGGACTTATTTCAGGGATGCAGGGATGGTTCAACATCTGCAAATCTCTCAATGTGATGCACCACCTTAACAAAATGAGGAATAGAAATCACAGGATCATCTCAGTGGACACAGAGAAAGCATTTGATGAGATTCAACATCCATTTATGTAAAAGCCTCTCAATAAAATGGGTATAGAAGGAAATTACCTCAACAAATTAAGGCCATGTATGACAATCCCACAGCCAACATCATACTCAATAGTGAAAAACTGAAAGTTATTCCTCTAAGAACAGAAACAAGACAAGGATGCCCGCTGTCACTACTCATATTCAACATAATATTGGAAGTCCTAGCCAGAGAAATTAGGCAAGAAAAACGAATAAAAGGGATCCAAATTGGAAAGCAAAAAGTAAAACTGTCATTATTGGTGAGTGATATGATTGTATATACAGAAAACCCTGAAGAATCCACAAAAAACTATTAGAAATAATTAATGACTACAGTAAAGTTGTGGGGTACAAAATCAACATAAAAAATCAGTCACATTTCTGTATACTAACAATGAACTAGCAGAAAGAGAAATCAAGAATACAATCCCATTCACAATCACAACTGAAAGAATAAAATACCTAGGAATAAATTTAACCAAGGAGCTGAAAGACTATACACTGAAAACTGTAAGACATTATTGAAAGAAATTGAAGAAGACATAAAGAAATAGAAATACATTCCATGCTCATGGGTTGGAGGAATAAGTATAGTTAAAATATTGATATTACTTAAAACAATCTACAGATCCAACGTAATCCCAATCATAATCCTAATGACATTTTTCACAGAAATAGGATAAAGAATCCTAAAATTTATACGGAACAAGAAAAGCCCATGAATAGCCAAAGAAATCCTGAGAGAAAAGAAGAAAGCTGGAGGTATCACACTCCCTGATTTCAAAATGTACTGCAAAGCTATGTTAATCAAAACAGCGTGATACTGGCAGAAAAACAGACACACAGATCAATGGAACAGAATCGAGAGCCCAGAAATAAATCCACACATCTATGGAGAGTTAAAATTTGACAGAGGAGCCAGAACATTGATGGTGTTCCTCTTCAATCAATGGTGTTGTGTAAACTGGACAGCCATGTGCAAAAAATGAAAGTAGTCCATTATCTTATACCTAATATGCAAACAATTAACTCAAAATGGATTAAAGACTTGAATGTAAGACGAAATAACAAAATTCCTAGAAGAAAGCATAGGTAGCATGCTCTTTGATCTGGATCTTAGCAGCATCTTTTTGAATATCACTTATCCTCAAGCAAGGGAAACAAAAGAAAAAATAAACAAATGAGACTACATCAAACTAAAAAGCTTCAATAGCAAGAAAATGAAAAGACAACCCACCAAGTGGGAAAAAAATATTTGCAAATCATATATCCAATAAGGGATTAATATCCAAAATATGTAAAGAACTCATACAGCTCAACAACAAAAATATGAACTACCTGATCAAAAGATGGACAGAGGATATGAACAAACATTTGTCCAAAGAAGATATACAGATGGCCAACAGGCGCATGAAAAGATGTTCAACATCACTAATTATTAGGGAAATGCAAATCAAAACTACAGTGAGATACCACCTCACACCTGTCAGAACGGATATTATTAAAAAGATGAGAAATAGCAAGTATTGGAGAGGATGTGGGAAAAAAGGAACGTTCACACACTGTTGGTTGGAATGTAAATTGGTGCAGACACTGTGGAACACAGTATGGAGATTTCTCAAAAGATTAAAAATAGAAATACCATACGATCCAGCTGTCCCACCCCTGGGTATTTATCCAGAGAACTTGAATTCAATGATCCAAAGAGATTTATGCACCCCTATGTTCATTGCACCATTATTCACAACAGCCAAGATGTGGAAGCAACCCAAGTGCCTTCTACGGATGGATGGATAAAGAAGATGTGGTGTATATACATACAATGAATACTACTCAGCCATAAAAAAGACAGAATTGTCCCAATTTCAGCAACATGGATGGACCTTGAGGGTATGATGTTAAGCAAAATAAGCCAGACAGAGAAAGGCAAATACTACATGATTTCACTCATATGTGGAAGATAACAAATACAGGATAAAGAGAACAGATTAGTGATTACCAGAGGGGAAAGGGGTTGGAAGGTGGGTGAAAGGGATAAAGGGGCACATGTTTATGGTTATGGATAAAAATTAGACTTCTGGGGGTGAGCACAATGTATATTCAGAAATTCAGTGTATTCAGAAATTGATAAATAATAATGTACACCTGAAATTACACAATGTTATAAACCATTATGATCTCAAAAAAATTACTTGAAGAAAGAAAAGCCTAAAAAATCAGTGATCTTAGGTATTATATCAAGAATTTAGAAAAAGAACAGCAAATTAATCTAAATTAAGGTAGAAGGAGGGAAATAATAATGACTGGCTACTAATGAGGACAACAAAAAAATAAAGATCAATAAAGCCAAAATAGTTCATTCTTGAAAACGTTAGTCAAACTTATAAAACCTAGTCAAAGTGAGCAAGAAAAAAAGAGAGAAGGCACAAATTTCAAGTACAAGGAATTAAATTGCAGACAGCACTACAAATCCTATAGACTTTAAAAAGATAGTAAGAGAACATTAAAAACAATTTGATGCTAATATATCAGAAATGTAGATAAAATGGACATCTTCAAATGCACAAATTACTAAACATACATAAGAATAAATAAAAAATATGTATACTCTTATGTATACATTACATACATTGACTCTGTAAGTTTTTCGTTGACTGGGCTGTTGCTGGGTGGAGAGAGAAATCCTCCTTCAGTAGTAAAGTAGTTTTACTTTCTGTGTAAGATGCAAGGGTAAGTCTTTTCCTGTTTGGAGTAATTAACGATGTCTGATAGGACCTGAGAGCTCCCCGTACAGGCCTTCACTGCTCCAATTTAGCTGAGGTTTGTTGTATCAATTTCCACACTTTTCTTCCTTCCTCCCTCCTTCCCTCCCCTCCTTTATTCCTTCTTCCCTTCCTTCGTTCTTTCACAATTAAGTATAATGATAGCTGTAGGTTCTTCTGTAGATGTTCTTTATCAAGTTGAGGAAGTTCCCTACTATTTCTACTTTGCTGAGAGTTTTAATCATGAATGGGCGTTAGATTTTGTCAAATGCTTTTTCTGCATCAGTTGCTATATCACGCAATTTTTCTTCTTTAACCTGTGGATGTGATAGATTACAATGATTGATTTTCAGAAACAGTTTTGTATGCCTGGGATAAATCTGACTTGGTCATAGTGTATAACTTTACGCATTGTTAAATTCTATTTGCCAATATTTTGTTGAGGATTTTGGTATCTAAGTTCATGAGAGATATTGGTCTCTAGTTTTTTGTTTGTTTGTTTGTTTTGTTTTTTTGATACAGTCTTCATTTGGTTTTGCTATCAAAGGAATAATGGCCTTATAAAATGAATACGGAAGTGTTCTCTCCCAATCTATGTACTGGAAGAGATTGTATAAAATTGGTGTTAATTCTTTTTTAAGTGTTTGCTAAAATTCTCCAGCGGGCCTGGATGTCTCAGATTTTTTATTTTCTCCTCGAACATCCACACCTTCCTTCTCCGTCCTCAAGCTCAGACAACGGTCCTCCTTCCTCTGTCATCTGGCCTGAACCCCTCAAACCATCTGGTCCAACATGGACCAGTGGCCTTGGGGAGTGGACTCCACATACCTGTTCAGCTTTTTCAGCAAGTAGAGACAGAATTGTGCAATTCTGTCGGGGACCCTACGGGGCTCAGCTTCCATCACTGACCCAAAGAGACCTCTAGCGACCACTGCTGGCCAGTGTTCCATGAGCACTCAAACCTCTGCAAAATGTTAACAGTGATTCTCTCTGGAGGGAGGCATTGTGCATTCTTTTCTTTCTTTATAATTTCATGTTTCCAACATGTCTTTCTCCACTGAGCAGGGAGCATTTGTGTGGTGGTAATAAATTTGAAAGACAGAATCTTGGTCCCCAGGGGTTTGGGGATGAGATCTGTGATGTGTGTGCTTGCTCAGCCCTGTGACCATGGAGGTGAGTCCATTCTCTGCACAGAGGGTGTGGGACAGACATGGCCACTGGGAGATTTTGTGAGCTGGGGGCCATCCAGGTCTAGTTCTCCAACTTCTGCCTGTTCTGGGATGGGAGGGGAAACCCTCCCAAAAGAAATTCTAGAGGAACAGGTGGGGAGAACGCAGTAAACAGGCAGAGGGAGTCTCCACCAAGCACACCTGAGGTCCCACTCACCTCGCGTCCCACCAGCAGAGGCAGCAGCAGGGAGTGCAGAGATGGGTGGAGTAGGAATGCAGGGACAGGCATCCTTGTGGCCCTTGGAGCCTGCTCTGTCGGAACGTGGTCCTGGAGATGCCCTGGATTCTGCTCTGAGGAGAGAGGACAGTTCCCACCAGCATGATGTCAGAGGAAGGGGATTGTGATGAGAGGAAAGGCCATGGGACTCTGACAGTTTTTCTCTACAATCATAAATTGCACAGAGAAGGTTGCTACAAGCTGAGAAGTTGCTGCGGGAAATGTGTGGGGTTTCCAGAGTGGAGGAGTGCAACTCCTGCAGGCTTTTGCTTCTTCTCGAGACTTGTTCCATCTAAGATTCTCCCCAACCCCATAGTCCTTGCCTATCTAGGAGCCCCAGAGACATGGTCTGGGCCAGGGGCTTCTGGGACCTCCTAATGGGCAGATGTGGTCTAGCTTCTGCATGAGCCCGATGTCTGGGCCTCACTGAGCTGCACAGCTGCAGGGAAGATCTCTGGCATCTCTGCGGCCTCAGTCTCTGGCAGTAGAGTTGAACTTTACAGGAGACCCCTTCCCCCGACTCCAGAGCTGTCAGAGGCAAAAATCATCCCTAATGCGATGTCTGCTGTGGGCTTCTGGCTTTGCTATGGATCCCTGCATACAATACTGGAAGCCGCCTCCTTCTCCTTCCTGCAGAGGAATTATGTTTGTGGAAGAGGTTAGAGCTTTGGAAATGATGATGATTTGTGCTTTAGAGGATGGAGGGTTCCTACAGGGAAGGTGAGACTGGGAGAACACTCTCTGAGAGGGAAAGCAACACACCTAGAAATATACCTGGGAAGGTGATGGCTGCCTCTCCTGTCTGTGCTGGGTCTGGGGCCAGCTTTGGAGGAAGGGAGAGAAGGGAAGGAGAAACACTCTCAGAAAGAGAGAGGAACCAGAATGTTGGCCTCCTTCTTTTTCATCTCCTTCTCTTCACCTCTGAAAAGGACTCTACCCAAGCACTCAGCTGGAGACCCTTTAATGTCCAAGCCTCCACAGCCAGGCACAAGCTGCTACGGCTGTTTCTCCATTGCTTCCTTGAGACCCCTGCCTCTTCCTCAGACGCTGACCAGATGTCAAGATGCAAACTGCGTTCAAAATCTGAATCTACTTCCTAGTATCTGAATAACCTTGAGCCCATCATCCAGACCTATATATCCTTTGACCTTGAAATCATTTGTATACCTCAAATATTCAAAACTGAGTTCAAAATCTGCATTCAGTGATTCTCTTCTCCCACCCCACCCTGTTCAGTATGTGGCACATCATCTAACCATTGGGTAAAACCAAGAAGGGATCAAAGTTCTACACCCTCGCTCATCCACTTGTGTCTATCTCCTACCAGACCCTGTTCATTTTACCTCCTAAATCTATTTCTCCATCTCCATCATCATTTATTGCCTGAATGAAAACAATTACCTCTTAACTAGGCTACCTCCATCTTCTCCCCCCGCCCCCATAATCTCTTCCTCCTGCTTCAGCCAGAGTGACCTTTTACAACACAGATCTAATTACACCCGTCTCTTGCATAAACACTTATGTGGATTCTGATTGCTCTGGGTAGAGTAAGAATATATGGTCTATGGTGTGTAGTAGTATAAACAATCCCTCCTTCCATCGCAGTCTGGCCACTAGAGACAAAGCGATAACCACAACTTCCAGAACTCAGCCTCTTTGTCCCTGGTCGGGTTCCCTGGGAAACAGACTCTGAGTTGAAGATTAACAAGCAGATCATTTTTGGGGAGTATATTTAGGATCAACATCCATGAAAGGGAGGAGAAGGAAGCGGATTGGATAGAAGGAGTTGAGCTGCAATGAAGTCCCAGTGAAGACCTCAGCTGACCCCCATGGAGCTCTGGTGCTAGGATGCTCCTTCAGAGTGTCCTGAGCTGGAGTCAGAGGGCGGGGCCTTTACATGACCATGTGGATGAGTCATTGGATGTGGCGTGTTACCAGCCATGACCTTGGGCAAGGTGGTTCTCCTCAGCTGAGGCAATTCCAAAGAGGGCTGACAGCTGAGGGCCATCTTTTCCAGCCTCCTGTGTCACAACATCCATCAGGCTTTTCAGAAAATCTTCCATCTGGGAATCATTGGCATCAGGACAGGTAGTAATTCACCCACAGTTAGGTCCTCAAAGCTACCTCACCTTACCCAGGTAACCCAAAGTTCTCTGACCCCACTTGGTCTGACCTGGGCTTTACTAATTGGAGAAATTTAGGCTGAGTATCATGGGTGACTGAGAAGCAGCTTCCTCTGGGATCTCTGAGTGCCTGGGTCTGGGTCTAGCAGAGGACAGAGGAAGCAGGAGAAGGAAGCTCAGATTTATGGAGTGAGATAAAACTTGGATATATTAACACGGAAGTCTCCCCAACACACATTCCTTGTGTTGCTCCCCTAGAGGGTGCAAGAAGCAGAGATCCAGTTGAGCAAAAGATGTTGAATTTTTAAAATAGATTTATTCTTTTTAACAATTTTAGATTTACATAAAAACTGAGATGATAATACAGAGAGTTCCATGCACTGCTGTGCACAGTTTCCCCTGTTATTAACATCTTATATTAGTGTGGTACATTTATTTCAACTAATGAACCTATATTAACACATTATTATTAACCAAAGTCCACAGTTTATTTAGATTTTGTCTTAGCTGGGGCTGCAATAACAAAATACCATAGTCTGGATGGCTATAAACAACAGAAATTTATTTCTCACAGTTCGGGGGGCTGGAAGTCTGAGAGCAGGGTGCCAGCATGGTTGGGTGGGGCCCTCTTCCGGTCACAGATTTCTCATTGTATGCTCACATGGTGGAAAGAGTTAGGAATCTCTTGGGGGCAGGGCTAGGGGGCGTCTCTTTTATAAGAGCACTAATTCCATTGATGAGGATGGAGCTCTCATGGCCTAATCCCCTTCCAAAAGCCTCATCTTCTAACATCATCACATTGGGCCTTAGGGTTCTAACACATGAATTTCAGGGGGACACAAACATTCAGACAATACAAGAATGCAATTTTATTTTCTTGCTCAAATTATTCCAGCTTTGGCCTCTGGGAGCTTTTTCAGTTGGTTCTGCACCCTTTTGACATACTCCAATCAATGAAGTTTTTTTTTTTTTTTTTTGGCACATCCTTATTTTCTAGAGGATGTTGACTTTTTGTTTTTTTTTTAAAGACTGGTCCTGGGCTAACATCTGTTGCCAATCTTCTTTTCTTCTTCATCTTCTCCCCAAAGTCCGCCAGGACATAGTCGTATATTCCAGTTGTAGGTCCTTCTAGTTCTGCTATGTGGGATGCTTCCTCAGCACGGCTTGATGAGCGGTGCTAGGTCCACATCCAGGATCTGGACAGGTGAAACCCCAGGCTGCCGAAGTGGAGTGCGCGAACTGAGCTGCTAAGCCACGGGGCCGGCCTCAATGTTGAATGTTTGATGGCACTTTAGAAACACAAAGAAGAGTAGTCTTTAACAAAAGGACTTCAGAAGACAAGAATCAGGTGGTTGAATGAAGACAAATTTTATTTTGAAACCCAACATCTAGTAGAAACTAGTGTCCTCAGTGAAGTAGTCATTAATTTATCTAAAAAAAAAATGTGAGGATCTACTGTGTGGCAGTCAACACTGAGGCTGCTGAGGACACAGGTAGCCCCTTTTCTGTTAGGACTGACATGCTGTTGGGGAAGAGACACACACCCAGGCAGATCTCACTTTGCCTGGTGCTGATAAGCATGAATTTCAGTTACCATAACCTCAGTTAAACAATGAGTCCCCAACACACGGTTCAAATTCCATTTACCACAATATATTTATGGTGAGCAATTGCATAAGTACAGACTTGCTGCCAGCTGTTCTTCAGTCCACAAATCACTGTGTAACAAACAGATGCTTATCAGGATCAGTAACCAATCACATGACTTCCTCCCATTCTAGTGATTCATTATTACGACTGTTACTCAGTTTATGTACAGGCTGCAAAGCGAGTAGTTGTGTTACCTCCTTGTCACCACGTGATGACTCCAAATGACGTTTTACAAAAACGAATTATTGTAAAAGAAAGTGGGCAAGAGAGATGAAAATGCAATGGAGACATGAAAAGTGATAATGCTGGAAGTGAAATTCAAATAGAAGGTAAGCGGAGTTATAGAAGAAACAGCTGGCCGTGGGGATGTTGACACTGATGCTGTTAGAAAGATTCTAGGTGTGCAGCCAGAGGAATTCAGTGAAGGCAAACTTACCACATAAATGAGGAAAGTGGTGGTGAGAAAAAGGGTGAAAATGTCCCAGAGGCACTGAAACCAGCAAATACTTCAAATTAAAGGAACTTTGTAAAGATTTCACAACAGTGAGGGCACAAGGGATGAAATATTGGAAGCTGATGGAAACTTAGAAAGGAGTGTGATGATGTCACCAAGGCGCAGAAAAGATGCTCGCTCTGTATCGTAAATTACACAACAAGAAGGCAAACACTGTTCAAACTGCTCTTGAAAAGTTTAAACAAATTAACAAAACCCTTTAATTCTCAATATTTCTCATGTTTCAAATGACAGTATATAAACAAATATTAGTTTTTCTATTTTTTAATTTCCCTCTATATTTAAAACTGACAGTAAGAGAGTTTCTAATATTTGGAAGAAACGTTAAAGGTCATAGCACAATCATTATTAATTCCATTGAGTATTGAGGTCACTTTCCATGGTTTCAGTTTGCAGGGTCATTTTTACGGTCCTGCACTCCCATGCAAAGTGAGCACTGCCCGTGTTTAGTATGTCAGATGGTAGCAAGTGCTAAGGAACAAAATCAATCAGGTCAAGAGGAATTGGAATGCCAGATGAGAGAGAGGAATTGATATTCTATATAGGGTGGTTTACGGAAGGTGCCTTTAATGGAGTGACATTTGAGCCGAGGCTTGAAAGAAGGGAGAGAGTGAACTCTGCAGGTATGTTGGGGGAGAAGCAGAGGAGTGACAGGATCTGACTTACGTTTCCAAAGACTCTCTGTGGTTGAAACATGAAAGCCAGTTAGAGACATAGCGATGGTGCAGGAAGAGATGATGGAGGCTGGGACCAGGGAGCAGTGGTGGGCGAGAAGTGTGCAGATTATGGATATAACTCAGTGGCGTGCAGGGGAAGGCCTGGACAGGCTCAAAAGAGCCGATAGTTATATTTTCAGGAATTTTGCAAACTGGTTGGTAAACTGTTGGCAGCTTGAAATTGGCCATCCTGGGAGGGTTTACACCACAGAAATGATCAAACGCTACAAATCAGGCTTTTCTTTCTCTTTTGGAGACTCAATGGTTAAACATTTGCCATTTCATCACTAGATATAAACATGTCGAAGGTAGAATTGAGTATGGGATATAAAAGAAAGAGAAATCAAAGATGTCTCCAAGCTGTTTGGACTGACAGCATGTGTACCATGAGCAACAGGGTTGTGAAGGATGCAAGACGATAGCATTAATGTTTTCACCACAGAGAGAAGGGGAAACTTCTTTCTGGGTTTGAGGAGTAGGATATTTGGGCAAAGAGGAAAGAGAATACATTTTCCTCTTAAAATCAGGATGGGGGTTCATTTGTACTCAGGAGGCAATAGAGAACCTCAACAAGGCTGGGGAGTCGAAGGTAGGCAGGAATGCAGAAGACAGAATAACTCTTGAGAGCATGGACATGAGTGTGTAATTCATGGCCGAGACTCAAGGCAATGGATGAGAGACATCTTGATATGTGTGGGTTTGACTTGTTTCTTATATTCTAGGGAGATAGAGTCCCCAGAGCTAGTACCCATGGCTCTGGCTCAGGACCATGGGTCTCAGGACCCAGCTCTGGAGACATGAAGGACTATAAGAAGGAGCAGGAGGAGCATGTGAGCAGGCAGGTCTCCAGGGAGGGGAGGCATTTGGAGCAGAGTCGTGGAAGGTTCTAGTCAGTCCCTTCTCATAGGCTGGGCACTTCAGGAAGGAAGGGAAGCAGCAGAGACTGAGGCCGGCAGGTAGCAGGAAAGGAAGGTTGGAGCTGTGGGAAACATGTGCTCATTGAATTATCTGCTCAGCATTCAAAAAATGTTCCCTGCGTGCCTCCTTTGTCCCTGGTGTCTCCTGGGACACCTGTTATGAGAAGACAGACAGCCCCTGAGATAGGATCCTGCCGCCTCAGCCTTCCTTCCCAAGACCTGGTCCCCTTCCCCAGCCCTGCCACTCTGTCACTCAGAGGGTCAGAGTGGGAACAGCCCTCAGAGCAGCAGATCCGAGACTTCTCAGCCTTGTTCTAAAATGTGGAGTCCTTTTGCCCCATGGAGCCACAGTGTTCTAATAATCTAGAGATGGTCTCCAAGGGAGCCACCCACGCAGGTGCCCCTCATTTGGCCCCCTTCTGCCCACTTCCTCCACAGAACCCCTAGGACTCTGGGGACACCCTTTGAAAACTCTTGATCCAGCCGACCCCCTGCAGGACCCCACATGGTTCCTGGGATTGAGAACCTCTTAGAGGGACCCATGATACTCCTGAGTGTTGAGGGAGGAGTATCACTGTCTCTTAACTCCATGTGGGCCCTGACCGTGTGTGACCTGTGGGCTGAGCCGTTTATTTACCTTGCCCTTTATGGAATAGGCCTTGTCCTGCCCTCCCTGCCCCACAACTTACAGTCAGGCCCTCCGCTTCCTGTGGACATAGATGGTAGAGACCCCGATGGCCAGCAGCACCTTTGTGCCTAGGAGGAGGACAACCAGAGGTGCAGTGGACAGCTCTTGGCCTGGAAATCAAGCAACAGGGGGAGCCATTAGAGGGGCCACACAGGAGTCATTCCCAGGTCTCCACTGACAACATCTGAGGCTAGCTGGGCCATCAGCATTCTGAAGCTTTTGAACCTGCGTCCTGCCCTGTGCTCAGGCTCGAGGCAGAAATCAGGGTTCAGAGGTTCCTCACTCTCACCAACCTCCTTCTCAGGCTGCCAGGAAGGCTTGAGGGAAGGGCAGAGAATGTGTCCTCAGTGACCTGTAAGTGTGTACTTGATCCTCGTACATCTATGGAACAGGTACTATTATCCTCATTCTGATGAGGAAACTGAGGCTCAGAGAGTTTAGGGAGGGTCACGATATTAGAGGGATTCAAACCCAGAGAAATTCATCATTGTTGTCCTGTAGAATGACCCAGAGACTTTGCCATTTGGACCAAGACAAGTTCAGTCTCTTACGGCCATAGGAATGAATGTCCACACAGCATGCAAGTGGAGTGAGGACAGGTTTCACGGTGGGTGAGAGAGCTACAAGGCTGCCCTCGTTTGTACCAGGGGTGAGGCTGGGTGGTCCCAAGTTCTCAGGAGCTGAGGGAGCCCTCAGGGTGAGCTGACCTCATGAGGCCTGGCTGGAGAACACCCAGGTGAGTCTAGAAAATGGGGTCTCACACTGGGGAGGGTCTTCCAATACCATCCAGCCCTCTTTGATCCCAGCAAAGATGGCAGGTGAAATCTTTCTGTTGGACCCAGAAAATTGTATCTGGGGAAGCACACTTTTGGGTTCTTTGTATTTACTATGAGCAGCTTTGCTTTTGAAATTAAATAAATAAATATATTAAAATAAATTTTTATAAATAAAATTCTCCTAAAGGAAGGAGAGGAGACTTCACCCTTTTTGCTCCTTTGGCTGTTGCAGGATGACAGTGCTTACTGACCGGCTCTCTGGGATTTTCTCTCAGGTGAAGAGAGCTGCATTGCCCAGGTTTGCACCTCCTTCTGGAGGGCAGCTCCCATCAAAGGACTGGCTGAACTGGAGTATAGAGGCTCAGCCCTCTCCCCTCTTTTGAGAACAGCGCTGAAAGGCCACCTGACTCTACAGCTCTGTGATAGCAGCCCAGCCTTTGTTGTGCCTGCTTTGAAGGTGAACAGCTCCCTTTCCCAGTCCCGCTCCTTCACTCCCACAGGCATGTTGATCCTGGCAGCACTCCACAATAAGCTTCTACATTCTTATATCTATTTCAGAGTCTGCTTCCCAGAGTACTGACCTAAGGGAGTTCCTCTGGGAGTGCTCTGGAAAGCAAACTCTAAATGCAAATATGGAACTGGATAACTCATCATCTGGCTGGCCAAGAGGACCCCAGCACTGGTGGGAAGTGGAGACAGGTTAGGCCCTGGCCTCCCCTCGTGGTGCAAATGTTCATACTTCACCAGTGTTGAACTGGGAAGGTGTAACCAGAGGAAGGGAATACCTTGGCATCAGGCATTTGAAATTGAGCTGAAAAATTGTAATTATAAGCACTGTGGAGTTGGATGGCTGTTGCTGGGGCATCAATCCTTCGGAGAAAGATAATGAAAAGTAAGAGCAATTAATCACAAGTTGAAGGTCAAGTCTGAGGGCCAGAGGACTACCTGGCAGCCTTATCTCCTAGAGTCTTATCTCCTAGAGCCAGAGGGCAGAAGAAGTGAGGATGGGCCTAGGACATCATTACATTAGCAGAGCTGCAGAGGAGGTTGAATTCTCAGCTTCAGTGGCCTGCTCTGCCAGAATTGGGCCCTAATGGGGAAGCATGGACCCTGAGATGTGGGACAGGGTCATATGGGACAAAGCACTCAGGAATCTTCAGTTGAGCTCCGGGCACTGAGGACAAAGAGCAGCACAGCTCCTTGTTTCCAAAAACGGCGTCTCCAAACCAGAAGAAAGAACAAAAAGGGGAAGTTAAATTCTACACAAAACTGGCTCTCAGTATTAGTTGAAGAGAAAATGCTAAAACTTCAAAATAACTGTGAGTCAAAAGAGAAGAATCACCAAACCCCCGTGCACAATTGGTCACTAGGCTGTCATCTCAGCCTCACCCAGCCACCAGGAAAAACGACAGGGCTGCTAGCAAAGGAGCCTGAGAGTTATTTGGAAATCCCACCACCAAGAGTAAATCCACCCTAAATTTGAAAAGTTGGAAAAGTGTCCTGCAGAGCAGAGCACAGATCACAGGAAGGAGTTTCAAGTCCACCCGATTGAAAAAAGTTGGCACAGACTCCTCAGAATCTGTGAATCTGTTACTTACATGGTAAAAGGCATAGTCTTGGTGATTAAGGATCTCGAGATGGGGACACCATCTTGGGTTATCTGAGTGGAGCAAGTGTGATCGCAAAGATCGTCATAAGAGAAAGAGGGAGGCAGGAGAGTCGGAGAAGGAGATGTGAAGACAGAGTCAGAGGTCAGAGTGAGGGGGGCCCTTACCGAGGAAGGTGGGCAGCCTCTAGGAGCTGGAAAAGGCAAGGACACGGATTTTCCCCTGGAGCCTCCAGAAGGAGCACAGCCCTGAGCCCATTGTAGACCCCTGACCTCTAGAACCGTAAGGTCATAAATTTGTGTTGTTTTAAATAACTAAAAGAGTGGCAATTCTTTATGGTGGCAATAAGAACCTAACCAAGGAGGCTGTGGTATTTTAAAAGAACAAATAGATGTTGCTGAAAGAATAGGCTCAATTGTTTTCCCTGCTTTTTTCTCCCCAAGTCCCCCCAGTACATAGTTGTATATTTTTAGTTGTGGGTCCTTCTAGTTGTGGCATGTGGGACACTGCCTCAACAAGGCCTAATGAGAGGTGCTATGTCCGCACCCGGGATCCCAACCCTGGGCTGTCAAAGTGGAGTGCACAAACTTAACCACTCAGTACGGGGCGGCCCTGAATAGGCTCAATTTAAAGTGCATAACTTCTTGGTTGAAAAGCCATAAGAGAAGGAAGAAGTGTTGTTTGGCAATTGAGTAGTGATGGGAAAAAGGAAAAAGAGAAGAGGGAAATTTAAGGTTCTGAAAGAAAAAGAGAACTGAAGAGCTTAGAGTTCTCAGAACCCTTCTCCCATTGTCAAAACCGACTCACCCAAACTCCATGAACATATCTGGGTTATGCTATACCTAGAGAAGAGAGGTCTATTAAGCTAGAAATATTGTAAAACACCCCAACACCATGGAAATGAACACAAAAATATGCATCCTAACACCAGACCCATTGGACCCAGGACTGCAGTGGCTGAAGCCCTCAGACGCCAGGGCAGGCTGGGCATCCCGCTGCAGCAGGGTCACATATGCATCTGGCACTTTGCTCCAGCCTGACAATCATGACAACCCAAAACCATTTCCGGCCTTGGTAAACTAGTGTACATGCTTAGTCACGCACACTGAGAGCACCCAGAACTAACAACCCTGGTCAGAGCCTCAGTGGGAGATGGAGACAAAGGAGCAAACCCAGGCTGGTCCAGACAGGATGGCATAGACCTGTCTCTCCCTGCTCTCCTCATTTAGTACAACTCCGACCCCTAGAAACATGAGGTACAAGCACAGAGGGCCTCTGAAAGAGCACGAGGAAGCAGATTGGCTGGCACTTGAGGACTGGAGGGGAAACACAGTGGCTGGGGGTCTAGATTCCACACTCCGGACTGCCCGCCAGAGGAGGAGACCAGGATGGCACTAGACAAAGGAGAAGTGTAAAATCAGTCATCACATTCCTGCCTCAAGAAATGAGAAAAGGAGGAGTAAAATATACACACAGCAGAAGGAAGGAAATAGTAAAGAAAAAAGGAGAAAAATCAATGAAACTGAAAACAGAGAAGTAATAGAGAAAATCCCATTTGTTTGAAAAGGTCAATAAAAAAGCAGATTCCTTGAATAGAGCAATAAAATTGAAGAAACTTCTAGCAAGACTAACGATGAAAAAAGGAGAAATGACACATTTCAGATATCCAGAATGGATAAGGGGACATCACTACGGACCCTGCAGACATCAGAAGGATAATACAGGGAGATTGTGAACAACCCTACAGGCATCCTTGACAACCTAGAGAAAATGGACCAAATTCCTCAAAAAACACAACCAACCACAATTCACCCAATATGACATGAATAATTTGAATAGCCCTAATCTATTAAGGAAACTGAGTTCATAATTTAAAACAAATGAAAAAGAATTCTTGAGACCCTGATGGTTTCACAGGAATATTGTACCAAACATTTACAGATGAGTTAAAAGCAATTTTGGTGCAAAAAAACACCTATAAAAGAAATTTGGGAAAATGTGAACATATACTCCATTTTAGGCCATATGAAGGAATTATCGTTATTTTTATTATGTGTGTAATAGCATTGGCTTTGTAGAAAAACCAATGTGTGGTCAAATGACCACAAAATAGTGGACTCCAGTTGCATTTGGATGCACATACATGACTAGGATATTAGTGGACACAATTATGCAACTTCGGTAGTCTTTTGTTTTGAGGAAGATTGTCTTCATTTTCCTATATTTCCTCTTCCAGCAGGCAGGGACATGGACAGTTGGTGTCCCAGGGTTGTCCCATCAGATGAGGCAACACAATTGGCAGATGGAAGGAACGTTGGCCTTTGAAAGGACTTCTGGAGTAAAGATTCTTAGAAACCTGACTCAACTCCCTCTGATGTTACATGAGAGAGAAACAACACATATTTTGTTCATAGAAAAGGGGACTCTGTAGGTCCTTGAGACAATGTCCAGCTGAGGGGGAAGGTATCTTTAATTAGCACATATTCCTTGTACATGCTTGTGGTCCCTGTCCTTGGGGACTCAGATTTGCCCGACTAGTTTAGCCCAATCACCTGGTCTAATGGCAAGATGTCTTCAACAACATCCCGCCATTGCTCCCCGAGTCTCATCTGTAAAACTCCAGACTCACAGGGTGGTTGAAGCAGGAAAGGAGATCACAGGTGAACTGGAATTGCATATAGTAAATGTGCTGTGAACGGTTGTGATTATTTTTGGTCCATTGTCAGAAGTCAGGGGACAAAGGAGGCCTGTGTGTGATCCTTCAGGATCACCTGCATGTCTGGTCCAGACTCAAACCCCTTGTACTCAGGGCTCCGTTTCCAGAATTTCACAGAGTAGTAGGTGTAGGCATCTGCTGGGGTGACATTACTGATGTGGATGGAAAAGTCTAGTATGGAATAGAGACTGGCGGAGGTTAGAAAGAGCAAGGAGGTGGGAGGTGGGCTGACATGGATGGTGACGTAATCATAGTCAGGTGAAGAAAGTAAGAGGCAGGATGCTGTGAACAAGTGAGCTCCCTCCCTCCCTTCTTCTTCCTTTAATGTGCATTTATGTCCAAACATCTGTAAAGATATGCACCACTCTTACTAGTGCTGACTCTTGGAGGGTGGGATTTGGTGGAGGAGAGCTCACTTCTAAATTCTACTTTATATTTATAGACTTCTACATTATCCTATAATAAGCATTAATTGCTACTTTTAACATTTAAAAAAAGGTAAAATTTAGAAAGCACCAGGTCAGTTGGAGTGGAGGCCTTACCAGTGGTTCCACCTGTGTCCTGCACCTTCTGGTGGGCAGAGGCCTCCAGAGTAAGGTGTTTGGTGACCGCCGGCTGCCCATCATGCTCCACCTGGCAGGTGAGCACCACATCGTCCTTGTGGTCAGATGAGTTCATCAGGAGCCAGCTCATCTGAATAAAGGTCCCATCCTTGTTCTCTATGAGGGTTGAGGCTGTTTCTTGTCGGGACATGTTTCTGTTCTCCAACCAGGTCAGCTTTAGGTGCCGGGGGTAGAACTTGTTCGCCTGGCAGGTGACCATGTTCACCAGGTTCCCTGCCATGGGGTGCTGGGAAACCTCCAAGGTGGGCGGAACTGAAACAGCACAGGGCAGAAGCTCTGACCTTATGGAACAGACAGATCACAGAGGAGGGCTCCATAGCTTAGCTCCCACCACCACAGATGGGACTCACCCAGGACAGTGCCAGGCATGCAGCAGGTGCTCAAACACTGAGGCTATCTTTGCATATGAATGAAATCATGAGCACAGGGCCAGGCACACAGTAGGTGCTCAGGGACTGGTAGCTCCTATTAGGGTCATAATAAGTGAAATCAACAAGCACAGCCCTTGGCATACACTGGGAGCATAATAATTGTAGCAAAGTAAATGAAATCACCAAGCAGACAGGGACTAGGCTTAGAGTAGGTGCTCAGTGACTGGAGCTGCTATTGCTAAGTAGATGACACTACCTAGCACAGAGCTTGGCACATAGTAGGTGTTCACTTGGCAGCCACCACTAAAACAGGAGTGAATGACCAGCACATCCAGGAGCCTGGTGATTGGGAAGGACTGTCAGGAATTGGGTTCCAGGCAATTCAGGCCTGGAGGAAACAGCAGGGGGAGGAGCTGGCTTGGGGGCTTGGGGGCAGGTGCGGGCTTGGGCTGGGGGTGAGAGGCGTCTACCTCGGATGGTCTCAGACAAGTTGGCCGTCCCACGAAGAGGAGGGACCCCCTTCAGGGTGACGTGGGCCACCTCGCAGATGACCTGGGAGCGAACATCCCCCGGGGCCAGCAGCACCTGGGCTGTGCTGGAGACGCTGTAGGACACGCTGTCTCCCTCTGGGTCCACGTTGGTCTGGGAGGCTGGGAGCTCATTGCCATTTTTGAACCATTTCAGGGTGATGTTTCTGGGGGAGAAGCCATGGGACTCGCAGGTGAAGCTCACTGTCTGCTCGGGCAGGGCCCTCGCCGTGAGGCCTGATACCACGGGGGGAGAGGGTTTGGCTACAAAAGGAGCATTTATAAACAATAAACATGATGTGATTACATCACTGATCATAAGTGGGTAACACTGTTAAGAAATTTCACATATATTAGTTTTACTCCTTCTAATGGTGCTGGGAGGGTGGGTCATTATCCTCGTCTTATGGAAGAGGATGCACAGGTTCCAGAGGTGAACTCTGAGTAAGGGGCAGTGCTGTGGGGAGACTCAGTTGCTACCGCGTCTAGGTGAGAAATTTGGCAACATCCACACAAATTGAAATACACACACCCAGTGACCTAGCAGTGCCACTTCCAGTGGGCATCTCCTTCTTCAGTAGAGTGGTGCAGCACTGGTTTAATATCCCAAAGTTGGGAACAGCTTATATCCATGGACAGAAGATTGTAAAATGAAGGATGCTGTCTCCATACGATGGATTTTATGCAGCTGTGGAAACAATGCCAGCTCTAGGTGCTGATATGGAATGCCTGCTTGGGGATGATGTGCCTGACGATGAGGCAAGGTTTCTCAATCACCTGGGGCCTCAGGGTCTGAATGAGGGGCATTCTGAACCTTTAGGAAACCGCCAAAAAGGAGAAATGCTGGCTCCCTGTTCAGTGGTTTGCTGTAACAAGTTTTTGTTCAGCAATTGCTGTGGGCCAAGTTCTTCTAGGAAAGAATGTCCAATGCCAGGGTAGGAAGGAGCCTGCCTGGAATCAGATCTGGGTTCTGGAAAGATCCCCTCACTGCCTGGCCATGTGACTGTGGGCAAGGCACCTGTCATCTCCTGGCCTCAGGTTCCACGTGTATACATGGAAGTTTGGCATGGATGGGTCTAAATGTCCATTGTGCACTGACATTTCAGGATTCAGAATCCTGGGCCTCTGGCAGAAAACCCTAAATGAGCATCTTTGCTGCCTCAACGGGGAAACCCTAAGTCATTCACGTGAGGAACCTCTTCGCTGGGTGAGGGACATTCTGAGATGACCCGGCTCAGCCCTGAGCCTTCGGTGGCTGTGTGATTCCATCCCTGAATCACCTAAGGGTTTTCTGGACAGACACAAAGCAAACACCCAACCTGTGCATCTCCTCCAGCCGGGCTGTCAGAGTAAACAGAGAGTCTGTGGCTCTCATGGATTCTTCTCAGTTTGATGTTTTGAAGATGAAATGAAGAAACACACGTTCTCCCCTCCCCTTCCTGCCCTGCATGGATTTCCCTCACAGGGAGGGAAGAGAATGTGAGCTTCCAGGGAGAAGATCCTTTGCCTGTTGTGTCCACTGTGGCTTCCACAGCACCCAGAGCAGAGCCTGACACACAGTAGGTGCTCAGTAAATGCTGAGTAAAGGGAGACTCAGCCAAATTGAGGGGCACTCTCTGCAGGCAGAGTGAAGTCTGGCCTTGTGACCAGGCAAGTTACTCAGACTTTCAGTTCCCTCGTCCCTGACTCCAAAGGGCTGGATGGGATTGGAAGAGGCAGGGGCTGTGGAGCCAGGCAGATGGTGGTTCCAGACTTCCCCTCATTTAACAGCCGTGGGGCCTTGAGAAACAAGCATGACCTCTGTAGGCCTCAACTTCCCTGATCTATAGAAGGGGGTGAAATCAGATCATGAGTATAAGCACTCACTGCCACATGTGATTCTTGTTGTTGCTCAAAGAATGGAGGGTATTATCATTGACTTGCTGTCACACACCAGGGGACAAAGGAGGCCCACGCTGTACTCACCACTCACGCTGAGCTGGGTGCCTGGTCCGGACTTAACTTCCACATCATCAGGGCTCCCTTTCCGGAACTTCACGCAGTAGTAGGTACCAGTGTCTGCTGGGGTCATGCTACTGATATGGATGGAAAAGTCCATGTTGTTTCTCTCTGTGTTGTCTGAAACATTTGTTACTTGGGGGAAGTGGCCTCCTTTGAAATTGTAGATTAATTCCCAGTCTAGCCCTGTCCCCCTGAACCACAGGACAGGCCCCACGGGGTACAGGGAGGTCATGGTGCAGCGCAGAGTGGCCGTCTCTCCAGCTGTGAAGGACACTGACTTCTCAGGCTGAATCACCTGAAGCTCCTCACCTGCCGCTCCTGGAGGGAAACAAATCCATTATTTATCCATCCTTATGTGATCCTGTAGGTTTTCTCAATTATTTGTCAATAACAGCTTTCACTGACTGAGTGCACGTCATGAGCTGGCCTAGAGCTCTGCACACTGCATGCATCATTTCATGCAACCCTCACAACAAGCCTGTAATGTGAGATCCTAGTACAGGTGAGGAAACTGAGGCACAGTGAGGATAAATGATGTGGCAGAGAGCTGCTTTGCGTGCCTGAGCCCTCTCTGGGGGTTTCATGCTTCACCAGATATTTCTGGCTGTCCACATTCTGGCCAGACGATGTGTTGCATTTCCTGACCTTTGCATTGAGTGGGACCATGAGACTTTTTTAGACCAGTGAGTTGCATGTAGAAGTGAAGAAGGAATTTTGTGGGATATGCATTTATCTGCAAGATCCTCTGTGCATCAATTCCCTCATATGCAGAGATCCACATGTTCATGATGGGCTCTTCTCCATCAGCCTGGATACTTGAGAGACAGTGATGAGCAGAGCTCACAAAACATAATAAACTTGTAGTTTAAATAAGATTTAAAACATTGTTTCAAGTTCCTGGGATTTTTTTATCCATAGCATAATTTTGTTATATTATTTTCCTAATCTTGCTGTAACAAATTACCAAAAACTTAGTGGTTTAAAACAACAGAAATTTATTATATAATTCTGGAGGTCAGAAGTCCACAACTGGTGTTTCTGGGCTAACATCAAGGCGTCAGCCGAGCTGCATTTCTTCTGGAAGCTCTCTTCCTGGCCTTCCCAAATTCTAGAGGCTGCCCACACTCCTTTCCTCATGGTTCCCATCTTCTTATCATTCCAAGCTCTTCCTTCTGTTGTCACTTGTTTTCCTCTACCTTTAACTTTCCTGCCTCCTTCTTATAAGGACCCTTGTGATCAAATTGGGCCCACATTGACAATCTAGGAATAATCTCACCATATCAAGAGTCTTAATCACTCGTGCAAAATCTCCTTTGTGATATAAAGCAAAATATTCACATTTTCTAGGTATTAGGAAATTGACCATTTTGAGGGGCCATTATTGTGTCTACCACATAGATCTCTTCTGACCGTTTCAGAAACCAGTTTCCACAACAAAAACCTATGTATATGGCCTTGACACAGATTGAACGACAAGGCAACGTATTGGAATCTAAAAAAAGGGCTATTCAAGCAGTTCCCTGGTGAAACAGTAAAATAAAACTAGAAATCACTAAGAGAAGGAGGGACGGAATACTCACAAACACAAGGTAATCAAACAACACACTCTTAAAAAATCCATAGCCAAAGAAGAAATCACAAGGGACATTAGAGAATACCCCAGGAAATATGAAAACAAAAACACGACATGCCCAAACTTATGAGATGCATTGAAAGCAGTGCTAGAGGGAAATTGATAGCTGTAAATGCATACGTTTAAAGAGAGAAAGATCGTAAATCAATAACTTAACTATATAACTTAAGAAATTAGAAAAAGGAGAGCAAAATAAACTCAGAGCTAGTAAAAGGAAGGAAATAATAATGATTAGTGCAGAGATGAATAAAATATGAATAAAAACAAGAGAAAATTAATAAAACCAAGAGTGGTTCCTCCAAAAGATCACGACAGCTGAAAAAACTTTATCTAGACTGATTAAGAAAAAAAGAGAGAAGATCCAAATAACTAAAATGAGAAACAAAAGAAGGATATTACTAATGATCTTACAGAAATGAAAGCGATCATAAAAGAATACTGTGAACAATGGTACACCAATAAATTAGATAATCTAGATAAAATGAACAAATTCCTAGAAAAACACAACTTACCAAGACCAAATCATGAAGAAATAGGAAATCTGAATAGATCCACAACTAGGAAGGAGATTGATTCAATCATCAAACCTCCCAACAAAGAAAGGCCCAGGACCACGTGGCTTCTACCAACATTTAGAGAAGAACTAACACTAATCTTCCTCAGACTCTTTCAAAAAAAATTTAAAGAGGAAGGAAGAATTCCTAACTTATTTAGAGTTATTCTGAGACTCATTCTCAGGCGAGCATTATCCTGAGACCAAAGCCAGACAAAGGTACTACGATAAAACTACATACACATATCTCTTACAAATACTGATGCAACAAATCCAAAACAAAATATTTGCAAAAAAAATTCAACAACATGTGAAAATAATTATGTACCATGACCAAGTGGGATTTATTCCTGGAATGTAAGAATGGTTCAATATATGAAAATCAAAGAATGTAATGTACTACATTATTAGAAAGATGAGAAAAACAGACACATGATCATCTAATTTGATAAAATAAAAGCATTTGACAAAAGTCAGCATTTTTCATGATAAAAACAATCAGTAAATTAGGGATAGATGGAAATTTCCTCACAATGATAAAATCATATCTAAGAAACACACAGCTAATATCATATTCAGTGGAGAAAGTCTGAAAGTTTTCCCCCCAAGATCAAGAATAAGACATGGATTCCCACTTTCACCACTTCTATTCAACACAATACTGGACGTTACAGCAAAAGCAATTAGACTTTTGTTCATATTATTTATGTTCAATTGTTAGAGTTCTTTTTTTAATATATTCTAGATATTAATCCCTTATGAGATGTATGCTTTCCAAAAATCTTCTCCACTCTGTGAGTTGTCTTTTCACTCTCTTGATAGTATCCTCTGATGCAGAAAAGTTTTTAATTTTGAGGAAGTCCAATTTACATATGTTTTCCGTTGTTGCCTATACTTTTGGTGTCATATCCAAAAAATCATTGCTAATTCCAAAGTCATGAAGAGTTTCACCTATGGTTTTTTCTCAGAATTTTATTGTTTTAGCTCTTACATGTAGGCCTCTAGCCATTTTGAGTTCATTTGTCTATACGGTGTAAAGGTCCAACTTCATTCTTTTGAATATGGATATCCAGGTTTCCCAGTGTCCTTTGTTGAAAAGATTATCCTTTCCCCATGGAATGATCTTGGCATCCTTGTTGAGAATCACTTGACCATATATATGAGGATATATTTCAAATCTCTCTTATTCTAGTCCATTGGTGTCTATAAATATATCTGTTCTAATGTCATACCAAACTATTTTGATTATTGTAGCCTTGTAGGAAGTTTTCAAATCAGGAAGTGTGAGTCCCTTAACTGTGTTCTTCTTTTTCAAGATTGATTATTTGGGGTCTCTTGAAATTTCATATGAATTTTAGAAAGTGTCTTTCCATTTCCTCAAAAAATATTTCTGCCATTGGAATTTTGACAGGGATTGTATTGAATCTGTAGATTGCTTTAAGTAGTATTCAACACTCATCTTAACAATATGAAGGCTTCCAACCCATGAACATGAGAAGTTTTTCCGTTTATTTATGACTTCTTCAATTTCTTTCAATGTCTTATACTTTTCAATGTCCAAGTCTTTCATTTCCATGGTTAAATTTACTCTTAAGTATTTTATACTTTTTGATGCTATTGTAAATGGAATTGTTTGCCTGATTTCTATATTAGGCTGTTTATCACTAGTATATAGAAATGCCACTGAGTTTTGTGTGTTGATTTTGTATCCTGCAAATTTGCTGAATTCATTTATTAGCTTTAATAATGTGTGTGTTTCTGTGTCTAATCTTTAGAGCTGCTACGTATAAAATCATGTCATGTGCAAACAGAGATAGTTTTACTTCTTCCTTTCCATTTTGAATGCCTTTTATTTATTTATGCTATTAGAATATAGAATATAGAACTCTATATTAAATCTAAATATCTAGAATATATTAAAAAAAGATATATATATCTCAGAGGATACTATCAAGAGAGTGAAAAGACAAACTCACAGAGTGGAGAAGATATTTGGAAAGCATATATCTCATAAGGGATTAATATCTAGAATATATTGAAAAAAAGAACTCTAACAATTGCACAGCAAAATAACCAACCAATAACAGCCCAATTAAAAAATGGACAAAGGACTTGAAAAGACATTTCTCCAGGAAAGATATCCAAATGGTCAGTAAGCACCAGAAAAGATGCTCAACATCACTAGTCATTAGAAAGATGCAAACCAAAACCATTATAAGATACTCCCTCACGTCTCTTAGGATGGCTATTATCAAAAACAAAATAAAAAACAGAAAATAAATGTTGGCAAAAATATGGAGAAATTGCAACTCTTGTGCATTGTTGGTAGGAGTATAAAATGGTGTGATCGCTGAGGAAAACAGCAGCAGTTTCTTAAAAAGTTAAACATAGAATTTACCATAGGATCACAACAATTCCACTCTTAGTATATACCCCCAAAATATTAAAAGCTGGGACTCAGACACATGTTCAAGCAGCATTATTCACAATAGCCAAAACGTAGTAGAAACAACCAAAATTTCCATCAAGAGATGAAGATAACCAAAATGCAGTATACACACACACACACACACACACACACACACACACATGCAATAGAATGCTATTCAGCCCTAAAAAGCAATGATATTTTGATACATCCTATAACATGGATGGACCTTGAAAATATTATGCTAAGTGAAATAAACCACATACAAAAGAACAAATACATGATTCCATTCATGTGAAGTACCTGGCATAGGCATATGCATAGATACAAAAAGTAGAACAGAAGTTACCAGGGGCTGGAGGGAAGGAGGAAAAGGGACTTACTGTTTAATGGAAATAGTTTCTGCTCAAGATGCTGACAGAGCTCTGGAAATGTCTGGTGGTGATTGTTTCACAACATCGTGAATGTACTTGATATGGAATTGTATCCTTAAAAATGGTAAATTTTATGTTATGTGTATTTTATCACAATCAAAAATATGTACTAACACAAATTGGTGATTCATGTAGAGCCTCTGAATTGAACTAAATGGCTCGAGGAAAAAGAGAAAATGTTGATTCCAAAGACTGATGGATTTGAGAAACTGGCGCTTGAATGGGAAGATAGAACCATGGGAGCAAGCAAGGAAACAGCAGACTTCAAACTTGTGCTTTGAAAAGAATTGTGGGTGGTTGACTGTGTTTGGACAATGAGTTGTGAGTTGAAGAGACACAAGTCACCTTTGGGCCAATCACTGAACTGCAGGTGCAAGAATTCCCACCTCGATTTCACTGCCTCGGTGACTAATCAGTTCATGGACACATAGAGAAATACAAAAACATTCCTTCTTATTTGAAGTGTCTTAAAAATCAGGAAGGGGTTCTCATGGCAGGGACATAAATCAGAGGTGCAGGCTTTTGTGGCACCACAAATGAATCCTTTGTTCTTTTCTACTTCTTAGCTTCTCCTCAGAAGAAATTTATGGTTCACCTTTGCAGAGTGTGAGCTGGTGAAACCCACCCACTTAGCACTGTTTGTACCCAAACCTGCCTCCTCAGGAGGGCACGCGCTACTAGAGACAGGTCCTTTGGTGTGCCCAGAACATCAGGTGGTTTGGGTTTTTAAGTTTAGAGAAGAAGATTGGAAGCTAAGGCAAAAATGGGAAGAAATACGGATGAATCCTGGAGGGAGAAATGGAGGGAATGGAGGAGATGAGACAGAATACGGATGAGGTCAAGATCCATCTGTCATCTGTGTATCTATAATTCTCATATTTACATCTTTGGCCCAGGCTTTTCTCTGAACTCTGGACTTGTATGTCAACCGCCTACTGGATATATTCCTTGGATAGAAGTAAACATCTACAGTTAACATGTCCCAAACTGAGCTCCTGAATTTCCCCACAGCCCTGTGTGTCCCAGCTGAGGCACCTTTATTCTTCCAGATGCTCAGGGCCCAAACCCTTGGAGTCTTTCTCTTCCACCCCCAATTCTGCACATCAGGAAATTGTATTGCCTCGACTCCAGCATACATCCAAAATCTGGCCTCTTTCCCCTATCCCTACTAGCTACTGTCCTATTGAAAGCCACTTTTTCTTGTTTGCATGAAGGCAATGACCTCTTAAATGTTCTAGTTGCTTTATGTCCTGTTTAGTCTATTTTCAAACAAATGCTAGAATAATTTAAAACTCATGTCAGATCACGTCACTTCTCTCTTCAAAACTTTGCAATTACAGCCATGTCACTCAGAGCAAAAGCCCAAATCCTTGAACACAACAGGAAGATCTTACTCTCAGAGCCTTTGCACATGCTGTTCCCTGTCAGGAAGGCTCGTCCCCCAGATCACCACATGGCTCACGTCTGTCCCTTACTTTTTTCTTTGCTTAAATTCCTCTTCTTGGTGATGCCCACCAAGACTACTCCATTTAAAATACACCCCAACCTACAGATTCTCCCAATTCTTTATCTAGTAATAATTTAATTCTTTCCTTAACACATCACTTTCTAATACACTATATTCTTTACTTATTTATTATGTCTATTCTTTGTTAGCATTTCCCCACTAGGATATAAGCTCCATGAGGGCAATTACTTTGTTTCTTTCTTTCTCCACTACACCCCAAGTTCCTATAGCAGCTCCTGGCACATAGTAGGTATACAATAAATGTTTGTATGATGTGTGAATTACCCAGTATGACACCTCCCTGAGACCCTGAAGGTGATTTTAAATGGGTGACCTTTATGGAAATTCTGTCAGAAATTGAGTTTCCCGTGTAGATGACTTTATGAGAAACAAGAGCAAATTGTGCATATGCAGGAAGCAGTGGAGCCAGGAGAAGAAAACCCCAAACCTGCTTCCCCACACCCTCCTTCCCCACAGCCAGTGGCAGCAGCTGCAGAAATCTCACGGGATGGAGGTGGGGTAATGGTTAAACCCATGAGCTCTAGACTCAACTGCCTGAGTTCAAATCATGGCTCCTCCATTGGCCATTGAGTGAAACTCTCTGTGCTCCCGTTTTCTCACCTGTAAGGTAGAGGGGACAAGAGAATCTACCTTGGATATGATGATCATGTGAGATAACAGCTGGTGGTATTTCCAACAGTGTATGGACACGGGGAATGTTCAAGAAATTAAAGTTATTACTCATTAGATCCTGAGGTATGGGGGCTTCAGCTGACATTAGATGATATAGATATGGACACAGATATGGATATAATTATAGATACAGATCATATAGGCAGGAGTCTCTGTATGTTTTATCCCCTTCTCTTCACTTCACCTTTGTCCAACATGGAAGAAGGACTCCAAGATAGTAATGCATGAAAGAGAGAAGTTTGCTTCTCTTAAGAGTTTGAGGAGGGTAGGGTGTAAATTTAGAGAAGAAGGAGGGATGTCAGCTGAGAGACAAAAACATTTAAACATCTGTTCAGTGTGCATTTCAGGTAGATTGAAAATGATTTGAAGAAAATCATTTCAAAAATGATTTCAAAAATCTCATGTGAGTCTGTGTGTGTACACTTCCTCACACACACCTGTACACACACACACACAATACATGCATTCACAAATAGATATGAAAGCATGGCCTAGTGCTAGTATACAAGGTTGTTTTCAGAATTAAATTAAATTATAATACATATTAAGAAATCAGTAATAAATTTGGCACACTGGAACCACCCCAGGCATCACTAACACAGGTCTGTGAGCGCACACAGCAGAACTGGACTCTGCTGACCGCTCAGTGCCAGGATGCTGATGGCTATTCTTCTGTTTGCTTCTCTGTGCTTTCTGGTTTTTCTACAATTATGCTCCTCTGAGAAGCTGAGCAGTATAACGTGGTTAAAGGAATGAAGTCTGGAGCTGGTCGGCCTGGAATCAAATCCCAGCTGCTTCACGGCCTCATGCAAGTGATATTGGGCAAGTTACTCTCTCTGCCTCAGTTTCCCCACCTACAAATCAGTGATAAAGTCTCAGCTATCGCACAGCGTTTTTGTGAGGATTAGGCAAGTTAATATGCACAAAGTTCTCCTTGCTGCTGTTTGAAGCATCATCTATTTTGACGCCTCTGGTAACCAGCTGCAGGTGATGGATCCACAGAGAAAACACACTCAGATCCCTGATTTCCTGCTCTCAGACTATGCCCAGTCCTGGGCCTTCCGTGGTAGCTCTGGGTGGTGTACCCGTGTTTACCTGGAGGCCCTAAAAGTCCAGGGGCAGAGGGAGGGGATTCTACCCCAAGGAGTGCTCACCTGTGAGTCCCAGCAGCAGAGTCAGCAGCAGGCAAGGAGGAGGTGGATGGGGCAAGGAGGCAGGGACGGGCATCCTGGAGGCCTGAGGAGCTGCTCTGTCCAAGTGTGTGCTGGGGAGAACACTGACCTCTGTGCTCTGTGGAGGGGAAGGAAGCCCCACATCCCATGACATAAGATGAAGTGCCTATGGTGGGGTGACATGGCTGTGATAGCAGTCTGCTTCTAGATTCCAGACAGTTCCTGCTTCTAGGTTGTAAAATAGGAGTCAGGCAGAGAAGGTGGTTACAACTGAGGAGTTACTCATCTTAAGTTTACTGAGAGATGTGGACAGGCCTAGCAGAAATAATGCTTCCTCCCCGTCAACAAAAGGAATCATTTCCTGACTTCTTTCAGGAGAGGAAGTGGGTTATCTGACCCAGCAATTACACTCCCAGGCATTTATCTCAGAGAATTAAAAACTTATATCTACACAAAACCCATGCATGAATGTTTATAGCAGCTTTCTTAGTAATGTCAAAAAACTAGAAAGAGCCAAATTGTTCAGTAATGAGGGAATGGTTAAACAAACTGTGCTGCATCCATTACAAGTAAGTACCACTCAACAATAAGAAGGAATGAATTATTTATATGTGCAACAATTTGTAGGTTTCTTGAAGACATTATGTTGAGTGAATAGAATCAATCTCAAAATGTCACATACTGTATGATTCTGCTTGTAGAACGTTCTTTAAATTATAGAGCAGAGAACAGATTGGCATTTATCAGAGATCTGCTATGGTGGGGATGGGTGTCATTCTAAATGGCTAGCACCACGGAGACCTTGTGGTCACAGAATTGTGCATCCTGATTAGAGTGGTGGTTACACAGACACACACATGAGAGGACCACTGTAACTAAAAGGTGGGAATGTTACAATATTCAGGTATAAATAATTCTCCCAGAGTCATTATAACATAGATGCTGACTATTAAGTTATCCAAAACTATGCTATAATTATATTAGGGTGATGGGAAATAGAAAGTGTGCATGTGTGGCGTGAGGTCAGGAGTAACAGAACATTATATCCGCACCTTACATGGTGGGAAGTCAGTAAATAATGCCTAAGACTGAGTAATCAAGAAGAAGCAATATAAGCATGCTGTGTGCAATATGGCAGTAAAATCTAAAATAATCAGTTAAAGGAGTTGAAAATGGTTGCCTCTGGGAGGTGGAAAATGATAAGAATTTAGGGAGACTCTAGTTTTCATATATAGAACTATTTGATTCTTAAACCATGTGTATATGTAGCTTTGATAAAATTGAAGCTGATTTTAGGTAATTTAATTAATGTTATCAGAGTTACACATGAAAATAATGTCCATACTATTAGTTTTAGTAAGAGAGTTTTATAAGCTTGCTGGATATAAGATTGATATTCAAAACGCAACTACAATCCTATACAGTAGTCACAAACTACTGAAAACAATAATAATTTTTAAAGATTCTATAAACTAGAAAGTATTCAAGATAGCTCTAACTAGGGATGCATATGACCATTATAGGGAGGGAAAGCCTGTAAAACTGTGAATTGAAAGTCAAAAAATAAAACTTAAATAAATAGAGGTATATCATGTCCATGAATGAGAAAACTCAATACTGGAAAGACGTCAATTTGCCAGAATTAATATATAAATTCAATGCAATAAAAAATTGGGTCTTTCATGAAACTTGACAAAGTAATTGAAAAATGCATTTGGGCAAAGAATAGCCACAACATTTTGAATAACCAGAAGAGATTTGTCCAAAAGAGATATCAAAACTTATCATAAGGCTATGGTAATTGAGAGTACAGTTTTGACAGGGAGATAGACAAGAAGCTCAATGGAAGAGAAACCTCATAAAGAGGAGCACAAATTTATGGGAACTTGATGTATGGCAAAAGTGGCAGTGCAGATCAGTGATGCTGGATAATTTATCATTGTGGAAGAAAAGAAATAAGACTATTACCATCTATAATACACAGGCACACACACAGCAGAAAAATACAGCTAGATAAAAGGCATAATTGGGAAGAACAAAACTTGATGAAAAAATTGAAAACTTCTCTTCTGTAACAAAAACTCCCAAATGATACCAATATTGCTGCTTTTGGGGACCACTTTAGAGGAACAAGAGGGACTCTCCCCTGTGTGCCCAAGGAAACAAAGATAAGAATGTTTGCTGCAAAGTTGTTCTAGCAAAACATCAGATAAAGCCTCAATATCCATCATGAGAATAACTGATAAACTGTGGGATATTCTCACAAAAGAAACCTATAGGGTGGTGGAAAATTAATAAAATGGAGCTACATATATCAACCCGAATAAATCTCACAAACTGTGTTAGGCAAAAAAATAAAGTTCCAGAATGCTGAATACAGTAGAACTGCAATTATATAAAATTCAAAACATGCAAAGTAATATTAAATATTCATTAAGGATTCCTACACATGTTGTAAAAGTATAAAATCATACTTGAGAATGATAAACAGCTAATTGAAGACAGTGTTTTTCAAAGGACCGGAAGAACAAAGTGGAAAAATGTTAGTATTTTGCAAAGATAGATTGGTAGGTCCGTGGATATTTTTTATATTATTCTTTATATATTTCAGAATAGAAAATTGCTTATTCGACTTAGTGATTTCAAAATACGTATGTGTTCAAATGAAATTATGCTTCAAAAGCTCTGGACAAAAGTAAAAACTGCTCTGAAAATTAAGGGTTCCTCATGGTCGGGGGCAGGATGGAAACCTATTTTCTTCATCTACTTGCCTATCTTTTGGGTGGAGGTAGGGTCAGTTTGAAAGCTCAATGCATCAGGGTCTAGACATCCCAGAGTCTCCATGACCAAAGTCCATCCTTGACTCATCTCTGAATATCAGAGAGAAGGAACATGAAGAGGGTGTGTGGAAGGGAGCACGTCCGTGGTGGAGGTGGGGGTGGCAGAGTGAAGGTCAGGGGTCTTGTTTACCTACAGGTCCCTGCAGCTTCTTCTCGCTTGAGCCCCTTGGAGAGGGCAGGAAGCAATGGATCACAGGGCATGCAGGAGTTATAGGGAAAAATAGTCATTCATTCATTCATTTATGCAAACAATAATTCCACAAACATTTATTGAGTACCTACTATGTGGCAGGCATTTTTGTTTGTCTTAGGTTAATGGCATGGATCAGAAATGAAGACCCTGCTCATTATACTCCAACACGTCTGTCTCACTTCTGAACTCTCTCCCATACTCACATTCATCTTTGCTGCTAGACAGCACCTCCACGTTCCTTAGATTAGTTCTAGTCATTGATGTTAGTAATAGTTTCTTTATTCATTCCAAAGACATATCATATAAAAACTGAAATACTTAACAGTTTATAGGTGTACTACGGAGTGTGGCTCTCAAAGCTTTGACTTTCATCCCACCTCTACACTTTGGACCCCCAGGTTCAGGGTCCCAAGGAACTTCATTTGAAACCCTTCAAATTTCAGGGAACTACCAATGCATGAGAGTTGGAAGGCTCTGAGAATTCTAAGAGACATTTGGAGAAAATAAGAATGTTTACAACTTTTTCTTGAGGCTGGATCGCCTTTGTAGGTACCATGTGACTCTGTGGGCTCCCTCTTTACTCCTCTTGCCAGCCCATGATGGGATGACCTCCCTCACTAAGGAATAAGGCTTGCCCCAATGCACCTGTTACAGCTTCAGCCCCCAGTGGATGTAGGTGACTAAAAACTCATCACCAGAAGCACCTTGAAGCCCTGGAGGAAAGCCACAAAAATAAGGGCAGGCATCTTTGGACCTAAAAACCAATGGGCAGAAGGAGACAGCAAATGGTGCTCTGTGAGTTTAAATACCTGACTCTACTCAGGGGACAGAGGTGAACCAACTGCTCATGAGAATAGAGGTGCGCTTGCCTGAGCTCCCAGTGGGCTTGTATGTGTGTAGGCTGCTGCGGACACTATGAGATTGGCCCAGATTAGTGTCTGTGCCTCATGCTGTACTTTACACATGAGCACTCACTCAGACCCCTGCACCAACCCACTGAGCAACTGCAAACTTTCCAGGGTGTAGGTCACATCGCTATTCTGCTTGTGTGTGGCCTGCTCAGCTCTGTTGAACATATGACGGTTCTCCAGTCTGGTGAGATGCACATTCTGTGGATAGAACCTCTGCACGCGGCAGGTTATAGCCACCAAATCTGAGGAGAGTGAAAACTGGGACACTCTCACTGCAGGGCGCACTGACACAACCCAGAGAAAGCAATTACTGTGGGACATCCACTATGGGACGTTTACATTCACAGTACAATTATTACAAGGTAATTTTGAAAAATGGTTTGAAAAAATTTGAGTGTTTCCACAATTTTCACAGGGGTTTCCTTTAATCCAAGTGTTCCCTTTTGAAGTGCCCACAGAATCATTAGGCTCAGAGATCGTTTTCTTCTTCTTCCATCTTCAACCACTCGGAGTCTCCACCTGTGATTCCAGCAATTCCCCAACATCATTTGCATTGATTCTCTAAAAGCAACTTTTGCCAGATCTCTGATTTTGCTTTGCAGGGGGTGTGGGTTCCATTTGCACTGTGTGGCCTGATGTTGCCACACTTCAATCAAAGCAAGACCCACTCCTAGAGCAGAGGTTTCTGGGCTCCACACCACCTGCCCCAGGTGCGAGATCTCAGGGGGTGGTGCTGGGTGGTGCCACATCTCACCTCAAATTCCCAAACACTTGCCCGATGCTCTGCTTCAGGATTTCCCCATAACCTTAAAATGTCACCAGCCGATGCAGGAACATCCGAGCCTTCCTCCAGCCTGGGACAATCCTGAGGAATTGTCTATGTAGTTCCTCAGAGGGTCCCCCAGAGTGTTGAGCCTCAGTCATTCACAGGGGCATCTAGTTCAATAACTCACCGGTTCTTGGGTGTCCCACCTTTCCTGTCTCATCCTCCCCATCCCTTCTCCCAGCTTCTCTGAATCATCTCCCAACAACCCGCACCCAAGTCCTAGGTTCAGACTCTGGTTTCAGAGGAATCCAAATACAGATGCCCACAAAGATGTTTCTGTGACTGGAGACCCAACTGAGATGCCTGCAGTGTAGACCAGGGAGGGGTTCTGAGTGGGGGCTAATTTTATTAGTAAGCAATTCATTTGTGAATATTTGTATTTTCTATAATTTTTGCTTCTCTACAAAATTGTCCTAATTCCGAGGGAATTACATAAAAAATACTGAGATAAAATGGACCCCCTGAATTATCATTTTCCTATTTTATGGTCAAATGTACAAAGGCTGAGAGAACTTCAGCAACTAGCAGGAGATCCCACAGCTGGTAAATGGCAGAGTCAGAAGCCTGAATTCATGTCAGTCTCTAGTCGCCAGCTTTACAACCTCGGGCAGCCCTCCATCATTGAATCCCAGGTTCCTTCTGTAAACCACGAATGGGGGAAACAGCAGAGGGCAGCGGTGCACAGTAACTGAGTCAACCCACACAACCGTGCTTCACTGACCATGTGCTGGGCTCGTTAGAGACATTAACATCAATATTTTATCCATGTAAAATAATGTGTTTACTTCCATGATATACACACAGCAAATTACGAGGAAAACATTTTGTACACTTTAAAGTCCCATATACACTTCAGGAACTAATTTTACTGCTGTCTAACCTTGGGCCACTCACTTGCCTTCTCTGACTTCAGAGTTGTCATAAACAATGGGACGATCACTAGGATTCCTTTGGACATGATACGTCACGACCTCACTGAGTTGACAGACCTGCTACTCATTGGTCCAGGCCAGGAAAATCAACAACAAAAAAAGAGATGAGAAATTAGGCTCTGACCCAGGTATGAGTAAGGATCAAAAGACATCTTATTCTCTAAAATTTATGTTTCAAAGACCTTTACAACCTCTTTGTATAAAATAATAATAATAATAATAATGATGATGATGATGATGATAATAATAAAATTAAATCCCAGGTAGATATTTTGTCATCATTTTAAAGTTGAGATAACTGAGTTCTGAGAGGTGATGTTAATGGTAATAATAATGAATAGTAACAACAACAGTTGCCACTTCTGAGTGGTTAGCGTGAGCAAGTCATGTGTTAAGTCCTTTACAGGAATCATGGCATTGAATCTTTGCCACAAAAGGGATGGCTATGCATTTTTCAGACAAGGAAACTGAGGCTCAGAGATGTCCACAGCCAACTGTGCACTAACCGTGTTGAGCAAAGCGAAAGTCCTTTCCCTGGAGGTACTGGTCCAGGCCGATGCTTTTCTGGAAAATCTGTGTTGACCTGTGCTCGACCTGGCAGAGGAGGAGACAGAGCACGTAGCCAGCCTGCAGCAGGACGAGCATGATGCTGGTCACATCACAGGTGTCTCCACTAGGGTGACGCTGGTCTGGGGCTTTGTCAGCTTGTGGTTGTTTCTAAGCCAGGTCACAGGAGCCTGAGGTGTGGGGCGTCTTGAAGATGTGTCCCTCAGTTTGATGCTTGTGCCCGGCTCAGATCACTGAAGGGGCCTTGCAAGTTGTAAGAGTGGCCATTCCTGCCTGCAAGGAGCTACCCCTCCCGTGAGAGGGCAAGGAACTGCCCCAATCCCTGTGAACAAATTCTCAGTGTCTCTGTCGAGAAGCCCCAGTGCCTCCTCTTCCACAGGGTTTAAGGGTTATGTCTGATAGGAGTTTGATTCTGAAGCTGATATCAGAGTCCAGACAGTGAGCTACAGGGACTACTGCAGTTTGTAAGGGGCTGATTCCCACCCTCAGCTCACGACAAACACCCATATCCCAGAACGCAGCTGTGGGCTCTGCCTGACTCACCGAGTTCTCACAGAAGCCCTAGGAGGGGGAGCTATTACCATCCCGTTTCACAGAGGTGGAAACTGAGGCCCAAGCAGGATTGGTAAACGGTCCAATGTCCACACTAGTCAGTGGCAGAACTGGGGTTCTTAGCCAGACAGTCTGGCCCCAGGGTTTGTGCCTGTGACCACTGCTCAGCTCTGCCCTCAGTCCCTGAAAAGGGACAAGCCCCTCACTGCTGGCAGCCTGGGTCACGTGAAAGCAGATGGAACAGAGAAGAGGTCAGGAGCTTAGCCTTGGGGTCACACTCAGCCCAAGATTGCATCGCCAGCAGCAGTGGGCCAGGTATACTGTATAGAGGCCAGGAGAAAAATGAGACAGAGAGGAAAAAAATCAGAGTGAGTCAGTGAAGAAATAATGTTATTTGTTTCCCATCAGAAGGACCAGTCTGGAGTTTTTCACTCAGATCCACACATCCACCAGAGTGAATGTTTTTCATATTTCTGTTGGACAACAAAAAAGGGGCACAGATAAATTGAGTAGGGAGTGGGATCATCCCCTGAAAATTCTTACAGCAGGCAGGTGAAGGCCAGTTCTGTGAGGGAGAGACAGAATGCAGGTCACGGTGCTGTTGTGAAGATGCATTATTTCTCCAGTCTGGCATCCTGCCCACCCTTTCACTGGTAGTGGCATGGGCTATGAAACACGCAGGCAGGCACAGAGGCTCACATTCCTGTGGGAGGTTGTCCTTGCCTACTTCACGTGGTTCTGGAGAGCTGTAAGTCCACACCCTGCTTACCCCTGGCTCACCCAGGCCTGGCCAATCCTAATCCTTGCTTCTCCCCTCCCTGCCCCTAATCTCCTCGCAGCCAGTCATTCATTTTCCAAAGTTGATCCAGCTGGACCAAGAAAAGCAACACTCTCCACTGGGTCTGAACTGTTAGAGAGCAGCTCTCACTAGTGGAGAAAGTCATCTGAGGAAACAAAGGGTGAGATGGAGGGAGGAGAAGAAAGAGGATTAGGATGAGGGGAAGGAAAAGAGGCAAAAGAAGAGGAGGATGAAAAGGAGAGAGAAAAAAAGAGGCAGAGAAAGGAGAGAGAGAGAGAGAGAGAGAGAGAGAGAGAGAATTGAGTAGTAGAGAGAATAAGAATCCTGCAGCTGGATCCAACCTGTTCCCAGCTCAGCCAATAGTTCTGGTCTCTCTTTAAAACTGACTTCTGGAAATTTCAGCTGAATCTGTCTTGATTAATAGCCTTCCTAGATGGGACTTTGGATCCCAGCAGACCCTAATCTCTGCCATTTCCTGCAGTCAAGTGTTAAGGCAGAGATCTTTCAACCTGAAGATTGTATGGCATTTGGGAAGGGAAGTCCCACTCCTTCTTCTTGGTAGGGGAGTGGAGGAGGGAGGAGGAGTGGAATTTGAGGGTGAATGCCTGAGAGTTTTATCACCAACAATCTCTGGAGGCTGTAGTCAGGTCTGTCCTTGTGACTGGGTGAGTCACTCAGACTTTCAGTTCCCTCTTTCCTGGAACCAAAGGTATGGATGGGATTGGAAAAGGCAATGGCTGTGGTATCAGGCCAACTGGGTCTCCAGACCTTTCCCACCCAAGAAAGTTTCCAGTCCTAGTTATGATCCAGACAGGTTCTAAAAACAAAAGAAAGTTGCTGGATTCCCAGCTCTGATTTCAAAAAGAAAATCAAAGCCAAAGAAAAACTGGCTGACATCAGCATCATGGTGGAGAGACTTGTCACCTTTGTCTTTCTCCTCTGAGCTACAACCAGAGGGGCATCCATTGACCAACAAAGGACTCCATGCATGGTAACCAGAATGCCTGAAAGATCCATACATTTACACATCTGAAGGTGGCTGGACTGTACCACTGGGAAGCAGTGGAACCAGGGAAGCAACCCCCTCCCAGTCCCTGAACAGTGGTGATCCAGAAGACAGGTACCATGAGCACTGGCAGTGGTGCCCTGATCTGGGGTTTCAAAAGGTGCACAGGTGCCAAAGACTAGAAGCTATAGGAGCAGTAATGGCACTCGTGCCATAGCATACCCCTCATTCAACAGTGGTGGGTGGTGATTACACCTGATGCTTCAAGAAACACAGCATTGGTGGTGACCCAGCCCCTGCCCCTTCCCCTGGCAGTGGTGACTCTGAATATTAAGGGTGGCCAGAGAGAATAAAAGAACTTACAAAGGAACCCCCACAGGCTATCATTGGATTTCTCAGCAGAAACTCTATGGGCCAGGAGAAAGTGGAATGATATATGCAAAATATTAAACACAAAAACTATCAGCCAAGAATAGTCTGTCCAAAAAAGTTTTCCTTCAGATATGACAGGGAAATAAAAGCTTTCCCAGACAAACAAAACTGAAGGAGTTCATTGGCATGAGACCTACCTTATAAGAAACGTTGAAAGGAGCCCTCCTACCTGAAGCAAAAAGGCAAAGGTATACAAACCTTTGTGCATGGTGATAAATAGACAGAATCAGAAAATTGCAATTTTACATCATAATAGGTTAGTAAACAATTATAACATACAGTCTAAAGGGAAGAAAGCATCAAAAATAACTATACCCACTTCAACAATGTAACAAACTCAAAATACAGAAAAGGATAATTTGTGACAACAAAAGCATAAAAAGGGAAGATGAAAAGGACAGAAGCTGTATAGGTAATGGAGATAAGATGCTACCAACAGAAAAAAGACTTATCTCATCTGTGAGATCTTTTATGGAAACCTCATGGTAACCACAAAACAAAAAATCAGTGCAGAGTCAAAAATATATAAAAAGAGGAAACTGAGAAACACATCACAGAAAACCACCAACGTGAAATGGAAGTCAGACATATGAGGAAAAAGTAACAATGTTAATATAGAACAACCAGAAAACAAAAGAAAAAATTGCAGTATTAAGCCCTCATATATCAATAATCACTCTAAATGTAAATGGATCGAATTCACCATTCAAAAGACACAGAATAGCTGAATGGATTGAAAAAACAAGACCCAACAACATGCGGTCTCCAGGAGACCCATCTCAGTTCTAAAGACAAACATAGGCTCAGAGTGAAGGGATGAAAGGTGATACTCCAGGCAAATGACAACCAAAAGAAAGCAGTTGTTGCCCTACTTTTATTGGACAAAATAGACTTCAAGCCAAAGAACATAACAAAAAGATGGACATTATATAATCATAAAATGGACGTTTCATCAATAAGACATAAGACTTATTAATATGTATACACCTAACATAGGAGCACTAAAGTATATAAAGCAACTATTGACAGACCTAAAGAGAGGAATACACAGAAACACAGTAATAGTAGGGGACTTTAACCCCCCTTACATCAATGGAGAGATCATCCAACAGAAAGTCAAGATGGACACATTGACCTTAAATGAAACACTAGACTAGATACACTTAACAGAAATATAGAGAACATTCCATCCAAAAGCAGCAGAATACACATCTTTCTCAAGTGCACATGGAACATTCTCAAAGACAGACCATACATTGGGAAACAAAAAAAGTCTCAATAAATTTAAGAACATTGAAATGGTATTAAACATCTTTTCCAACCACAATGGCACAAAACTAGAGATCAACTACAAGAAGAAAACAGGAAAAGTCACAACTACGTGGAGGCTAAACAACATGCTAGTGAACAACCACTGGATCAATGATGAAATAAAAAGAGAAATAAAAAAATATCTGAAGAAAAAGGAAAATGATAATACAAGATACCAAAACTTATGGGATGCAGCAAAAGTGGTACTAAGAGGGAAGTGCAGAGCAATGCAGGACCACCTGAAAAAACAAGAAATATCTCAAACAAACAATATAACACTATGCCTAAAAAGACCAGAAAAAGAAGAACTAATCAAGCCCAAAGTCAGAAGAAGGAAGGAAATAATAAAAATCAGAGCATAAATAAATGGAATAGAGTTGTAAAAGGCCATAGGAAGGATAAATGAAGTTAAGAGCTGGTTCTTTGAGAAGATAAACAAAGTTGACAAACAATTAGCTAGACTCACTAATAAAAAGAGAGAGAAGGATCAAATAAATAAAATCAGAATGGAAAGAGGAGAAATTATAAAGGATACCACAAAAATACAAAGGATTATGAGACAAAACTATGAAAAGCTATATGCCAACAAGTTGGATAACCTTGAAAATTGGATAAATTCTTAGAATCATGCAACCCATAAAAACTGAATCAAGAAGAAATAGAGAACCTGAATAGACCAGTTGTAAGTAAAGAGATGGAAACAGTAATCAAAAACCAAAAACGGAGGCCCAGATGGTTTCTCTGGTGAATTCTATAAAGCATTCAAAGAAGATATAATTCCTATGATTCTCAAACTCTTACAAAAAATTAAAGAGGACAGGTAGCATCCTAACTCATTTTACAAGGCCAAAATTACCCTGATACCAAAACCATACAAGGACACCACAAAAAAGAAAAATTACAGTCCAACATCATGAAAGAACATAGGAAAAAAAAATCCTCAAATGCATCTATACTTTAAAAGAACCATACATCACAATCAAGTGGGATTTATTCCAGGGATGCAGGGATGGTTCAACATCTGCAAATCAATCAATGTGATGCACTAACGGAAGAAAAAAATGACACAATTATCTCAATAGATACAGAGAAAGCATTCAACAAGATTCAACATCCATTTATGATAAAAACTCTCAATAAAATGGGTATAGAAGGAAAGTACCTCAACATAATAAAGGCCATATATGACAAACCCACAGCCAATATCATACTCAATGATGAAAAAGGCATTCCTCTACGAAGAGGAGTAAGAAAAGGATCCCCACTCTCACCACACTTATTCAACATAGTATTGGAAATCCTCGCCAAGACAATTACACAAGAAAAAGAAATGAAATGTATCCAAATTGCAATGCAAGAAGTAAAACTGTCACTATTTGCTGATGACATGATTCTATATAGAGAAAACCATAAAGAATTCATCAAAAAGCTATTAGAAATAACTTATGACGAGTAAAGTTGCAGGGTGCAAAATAAACATACAAAAATCAGTTGCATTTCTATACACTAAAAATGAACTAGCAGAAAGAGAAATCAGGAATACAATCTCATTTACAACCACAAGCAAAATACTTACATATCTAGGAATAAATTTAACCAAGGAGATGAAAAACTATACACAGAAAACTATAAGAAAGTATTGAAAGAAATTAAAGAAGACACAAAGAAATGGAAAGATATTCTGGGCTCATGGATTGGAATGATAAACATAGTTAAAAAGTCCTTAAAAGCTGAAATAATCTACAGATTCAATGCAATCCAAATCAGAAACCGAATGACGTTTTTCACAGAAATAGAACAAAGAATCCTAAAATTCCTATGGAACAACAAAGGACCCTGAACAGCCAAGGCAATCTTGATAAAAAAGAATGAAGATGGAGTTATCACACTCCCTGACTTCAAAATATACTACAAAGCTACAGTAATCAAAACAGCATAGTACTGGCATAAAAACAGACATATAGATCAATGGAACAGAATTGAAAGCCCAGAAATAAACCCAAACATCTATGAACAACTAATTTTTGACAAAAGAGCCAAGAACATTCAACGGAGAAAGGAAAGTCTCTTCAATAAGTGGTTTTGGGAAAAGTGGACAACCACATGCAAAAGAATGAAAGTAGACCAATATCTTACACCATACACAAAAATTAACTCAAAATAGATTAAAGACTTGAAGGTAAGTCCTGAAACCACAAAAGTGCTAGAAGAAAACATAGACAGTATGCTCTTTGACGTTGTCTTAGAAGTATCTTTTCAAATACTATGTCTCCTCAGACAAAGGAAACAAAAGAAAAAAATAAACAAACGGGATTACATCAGACAAAAAAGCTTCTTTATGGCAAAGGAAACCATCAGCGAAATGAAAAGACAACCCACCAACTGGGAGAAAATATTTGCAAATCATATATCTGACAAAGGGTTAATATCTATAATATATAAAGAACTCACAGAACTCAAAACAAAAAATGAGTAACTCTATTAAAAAAATGGTCAGAGGATATGAACAGACATTTTTCCACAGAAGATATACAGATGGCCAACAGGCATGTGAAAAGATGTTCAACATCACTAGTTATTAGGGAAATGCAAATCAAAACTACAATAAAATATCATCTCACACCCATTATAATGGCTATTATTTAAAAAATGAGAAATAGCAAGTGTTGGAGAGGATGTGGAGAAAAAGGAACCCTCATACACAAGGACTGGAATGTAAACTGATGTGGTCACTATGGAAAACTGTATGGAGAGCTCTTTAAAAATTATACACACACACACACACACACACACACACACACACACACACACACAATGGAATACTATTTAGCCATAAAAAAGATGAAATCATGACATTCCTGACAACATGAATGGACCTTTAGGATATTATGCTAGTGAAGTAAGTCAGATGGAGAAAGACAATTACTGTGTACCTTCATATGTGGGAGATATACAAACAAATGCATAGATAATGGAGAACAGATTGGTTGTTACTACAGGGAAAAGAGGTGGAGTGAGGGTAAAAGGGGTAAGGGGCACATATGTATGGTGATGGATGGAAACTAGACTCTTGGTGGTGGATAGGATACAGTCTATACAGAAGTCAAAATATAATAATGTACACATGAAATTTATATAGTGTTATAAACCAACGTAACCTCAATAAAATAAATTTTTTTTTAAAAAAAAGAGAAACTCCTGGAGTTTTAACAAGGCAGAGCCCCAAAAGGACTGTGCCACCTTCAGAAAATAACAGAGTACTCACTAAGGATGATGCCCTGAACCCAAGAACATAACCTTGAACTGGGAGAACAAAGTCTCTCCAGATCCCGAATAAAGCCTGAGAGTTCAAAATGTAAGGAGAGAGGAGCTCAGAATCCCCTAGGAGACTCACCAAACCGAAAAGAGGCAGCAAGTCACAGAAGGGATGAGCACAAGGGACTCGGTGTGGGTACCTTGCTCTATTCTGAGGATTTCCCTCTCTCCAGGATTGCCTTCTTTGGATCTCACTTTTCTGACACTATATTTGTCAACTGAAAAACAAATTCACCTGTTATTTTACCCTCAAAATGAGTTTATTTGGGAATAGCCAAAAGAAATGCAACTTTGGATGTGCATGCTATGGCAAATCATGGGCAAATCCAGAAAACAAGGAAGGGAACTTGCTTTTATAGGAAAAAAGGGGGAGTAGGAAAGGGGCTGTTTAAATGAAAGTCCATTGGAGGAAAGTAACAGCTCAGAGCGGCAACGGCTTGTCATTGACTCTCATCAGGTGGGATGTTGCCGACTGGGGAGATAAATCTTCCTTCAGTAGTAAAGTAGTTTTAGGGTGAGTGTCTTCCGATTAAAGTAATTGACTATGCGTGATAGGATGTGAGAGCTCTCCCCATAATCCTTCTTGACTCCAATTTAGTTAAGGTGTCTTTTATTAATTTCCACTCTTTCCTTCCTTCCTCCATCCTTCTCTTTCTCCCTTCTTTCCACCTTTCCATTCTTCCTTCCTTCCTTTCTTCCATTTTACTTCCTTCCTTCCTTCCCTCCGTCTCTCTCTTCCTCTCTCTCTCCCATGACTTCAGTACCATATTGAATAAGAGCTGAGGATGGACATCCTTACCTTGTTGTTATATTAGGGAGAAAATGTTCAGTCTTTCACCATTAAGTATGAAGACAGCTGTAGGTTTTTCTGTAGACGTTCTTTATCAAATTTAGGAAGTTCCCCACTATTTCTAGCTTGCTGAGAGTTTTCAGTATGGATGAGTATTGGATTTTGTCAAATGCTTTTTCTGCATCAATTGACATATCATGCCATTTTTCTTCTTTAACCTGTGGATGTGATAGATTACAATGATTGATTTTCAGATGTTGAAACAGCTTTGCATGCCTGGAGTAAATCTGAATAAGTCATGGTAAATAATATAGACATTGTTAAATTCTATCTGCCAATATTTTTGTAGATGATTTTTGCATTTAACTTCATGAAAGATATTAGACTGTAATTTTGGTGTTTTTTTTTGGTACAGTCTTTACCTGATTTTGGTATCAAGGTAACAACGGCCTCATAAAATGAGTAGGGAAGTGTTCCTCTTCTATTTTCTGGAAGAGATTGTATAAAATTGGTTTTGATTTCTCTTTAAATGTTTGCTAAAATGCTCCAGTGGGCCTACCTATCTCATATATTTTATTCTCTCCTTCAACATCCACTCCTTCACTCCTTCCTCCTTCAACCTGCTCAGATAAAGGTCCCCCTTTCTCTTTCATCTGGTCTGAGTCCTGTAAACCACCTGCAATTGGGACTCAAACCATCTGGTCCAACATGGACCAATGGCCTTGGGGAGTGGACTGCACATGCCACCTCAGCTTTTTCAGCAAGTAGAGGCAGAATTCTACAGTTCTGTTGGCGAGCCTGCAAGGCTGAGCTTCCATCACTGACCCAAGGAGACCTCTGGTGACCACTTCTGACCAATGTTCTGTGAGCACTCAAACCTCTGCAAAATTTTAGCAGTGATTATCTCCGGATGGAGGCATTGTGGATTCTTTTCTCGCTTTATAATTTCGTGTTTTCTGACATGCTTTTCTCCATTGAGCAGATAGCATTTGTGTGGTGTAATAAGTTTAAAAGACAGATCCTCTGTTCCCAGGGGCGGGGGGATGAGAGCTGTGACGTGTGCTGTGCTCAGCCCTGTGACCGTGGAGGTGAGTCCATTACCTGCACAGAAGGTGTGGAACAGACACAGCCCCTGGGAGATTTTGTGCGCTGGGGGCCATCCCAGTCTAGTGCTCTAAATTCTGCCTGTTCTGGGCTGGGACAAAGAAAACCCTCCCAAAAGAAATTCTAGAGGAACAGGTGAGGAGAACACAGTAAAGAGGCAGAGGGAGTCCGCATCACACACACTTGAGGTCCCACTCACCTGTGAGTCAGAGCAGTAGGGAGTGCAGAAGTGGGTGGGGTGGGGATGCACAGACAAGCATTCTGGGGACCCTTGGAGCTTGTTCTGTCTGAATGTGGTCCTGGAGATGCACTGGATTCTGCTCTGAGGAGAGAGGACAGTTCCTGCCTCTATGATGTCAGAGGAAGGGGATTGTGATGAGAGGAAAGGCCGTGGGACTCTGATAGTTTTTCTCTGCAATAATTAATTGGTTGGATAGGTTGCTACATGCTGACAAGTGCTGCTGGAAATGTGTAGGGTTTCCAGAGTGAAGGGCACACCTCCTGCAGGCTTGTGCTCTTTCCTGAGCCTCATACCATCTTAGGTTCTCCCCAACTCCATAGTTCTTGCCTTTATAGGAGCCTCTGGTACATGATCTGGGCCAGGGGCTTCTGGAAACTCATGATGGGCAGGTGTGGTCCACCTTCTGCATGAGCCCAATATCTGGGCCTCCCCGAGCTGCACAGCTGTAGGGAGGAGGCTGGATGTTAAAGGGAAATGGAGGTACTACGGACAATCAGACTGGAGCACCTTCTGGGCAGATGTGACAGCATGCCTGCTGCAGGCAGTGCACGGGCCAACCATGTATGTAAACACCTTATGTAACCTGCATAATGTAAACATTGTATGTCATCTACTGGCTGTGTGCCACTTTTGTCTAGTAGTCATATAAAAGCAGCCACAGGGGAGCTGCTGCACTCCCACCATCTGGGGCCAGAGTGAATAAAGAGCGTCTGCCTTGCAATCGGCTGCTTGCGCCTTTTTTCAATTCCGTGAGCCCTGTGGTCCAGTCCTCGGCTGTTTCTCTCCTGCATACACTTGGCGTAGTCGGCGGGATTCCGAGGTGAGTGGACCTACGGCTCCTGAGGTTGATGGGACAGACATGTGGCCACCCACTAGTATGTGGTTCCCAGTGGGGGAGGTCCTATGGAATTGGGCCCCTGCGGAAGGATCAGAGTCTGTGGATGGTACCCTGGTCAGCATTGAGAAGGCTCTGCCTAAGTAGCCTAGGGGAGCAGGTGCCAGAGAAGGCTTGAACCACCATGGGTGGGCGGGCTGGCTGTTTTTGACAGCCTTATGCCATAACACGGATTCTGCCCTGCAGGATGCAGCCCGCATATTGGAACTCCAAGCCCTGGAGGCGTGGGTGTGGCAGTTGTAACAGGAGCTGCACATGGTGCCTTGCAGCAAGACAGTGGATGACGCTGAGGGCTGGGACATGGAGGAAGCATGCCCTCTTCATGCTTGGCCAGTAATCCAGCAAAAGGTAAAGCATGAGCATCCGTTGTGTCCAGGAGGTGTCACCCAAAGAGCCCGGATCATGAGAGAGTTCACGGCGTATACCGCCTATATGCCAATGGAACTGTGGGACCTGTGTAAGCAGCGCAGACTGGGTGAGCCCATACCAGCCTGGCTCCTGTGGCTGTGGGATGAGGGGGCGGATAGTATAATCTGTGCCTCTGATGAGATGGATAAGCTAGCCTCCATCACGTTGCACCCCTCCCTTTGGCAGCTGCTCCAGAACAGCTGCCGGCTATGCCAAGGGCAGGGAAATTACTCCATGATGGAGTGGGTGACGGCTGCTACCCAGACTGCGTGGGATAATGCCAGGGAGCTCCCGGAGACTGTGAGCTGATGGCAGACTTATGTCGAACTGGTTCCAGTTATCCGCGAATTGGGAATGCGGCAAGCCATTTTTAACCTTCATACCCGGGGGCCCAATGATGAGTGCTTTACGTCCAGGATGAAGGATCTGGTCCTTAACTTGGCCTGTCTAATGCTTTTGGGTCCTTGGTGGTGATTCTGGCACCCTATGTGGGGCACCGGATCCATGAGGTAACCACTGCAATGGCCACTTTGGGCGACGTCAAAGGCTGACAGAAGGAGAAAACTATGCATGTCGCACGGTTGGTGGTGCTCAAGCTGAGAGTAGGCTCTGTGGAGAAAGGGCCCAAGCGAATTACCCATATGCAAATGTGGATAGACCTGCTACCTGCAGGCCTTGATCAGACGAAAATAGTCCGGCAACCGAATGCTGTCTTGGTGGCGCTGTGGCACCAGTTAAAGCCTGAGCAGCAGTTCCAAAAGACTGTGGAAACGAGAAAGAATCCCAGCAAGAGTAGGCAAGTGAGCCTCCAGGACTTCATGCAGCTCTCAGGAGGAGAGCCCTCGTACCTCTTTGACTAGGGGGAAGGCCGAGGTGCCCGGCTTGGGGGATCCCCGGACCACCGGAGGCCACATGTGGAACTTGCGATTTACTGGTCCCCCACCAATGCACAGCGTGTGCTGGCGTTGGTGATACTGGAGCTGATTGCAGTCTGATTTACGGCAACCCGGATACGTTTCCAGGGAAGCCGGCATATATTGACGGCTATGGAGGCCGTACCGTGAAATTGAAGCCATTGTCTCTGTCCCTTGGCATTGGTCATTTGCCACCCTGAGTGTACACAGTGTGTGTGTCTCCTATCCCTGAGTGTGTTCCAGGGGTGGACTTCTTGCAAGGACATGGCCAGATGACCATGGACAAATTCCGCCTACGGGTGTGTGTGGTTAAGACTGTTGTCTGGGGGCATACACACCATCTGCCACAAGTGTTACTGGTGCCACGACATGTGGTAACCACCTGACAGTATTGCCTCCTGGATGGACATGAGGAGATCACACAGACTTTTGTAAAGTTGAAAGAGATTGGGATCGTGCGATCCACCCACAGCCCTTATACTTCCCCGGTTTGGCTCATGAGGAAGACTGATGGCACGTGGCCTATGACTGTGAACTACTGGGAATTAAATAAAGTGAGCCCTCCATTGCTTGCCGCTGTGCCCTCGGTGCATGACATAATGGATCAACTGACAGTCCGATTGGGACAGTACTATGTCGTGGACCTTGCTAATGCCTTCTTTTCCATTGATATTGCGGCTGAGAGTCGAGATCAGTTTGCCTTCGCCTGGGATGGCAGACAATGGACTTTTTGTGTGTTGCCGCAAGGATACCTGCATAGCCCCACTATTTGTTATGGGCTCATAGCTCAGGGTTTAGCTGCTTGGGCTCACAGTGATACAGTGCTTGTATTTCACTATATTGATGATGTTATGTTAACCTCTGACTCTCTTGCAGATCTAGAGCAGGCTGTTGATTCCCTGAAGAAGTATCTGGCAACATGTGGTTGGGCGGCCAATGACCCCAAAATCCAGGGACTGGTTTATCTGTCAGATTCTTGGGGGTTGTCTGATTAAGTAAGACAAGGGTGTTACCTGAGGCAATCATTGACAAAACATAGGCATATGCCCTGCCAACAACTGTAGCCCAATTGCAAACCTTTCCTGGCCTGTTGGGGTACTGGCAAGTGTTTATCCCTCATTTAGCCCACGTGGTGAGGCCCCTATATGCTTTGGTAAAGAAGGGAGTCCTATGGAACTGGACAGATGCTGCAGACCAAGTGTTCAAGGCAACCAAACGTGCTGTGTAGCAGGCACAGGCGTTACAGCTGGCTGATCCAGGACAGCCGTATGAATTGTTTCTTGTTATCTTTTTGTCCTGAATTCTCCTTTGTCTGATATAACTATGGCTACATGTGCTTTCTTTTGTTTGCCATTTGCCTGGACTATCATCTTCCATCCCTTCACTCTGAGCATATGTTTGTCTTTAAAGCTGAGATGTGTTTTCTGGAGGCAGCATATTGTTGGGTCTTGTTTTTCAATCCATCCAGCCATTCTCTTTCTTTTGATTGGTGAATTCAATCCATTTACACTTAGGGTGGTTACTGACGTCTAAGGGCTTAGTACTGCTGTTTTGTCTTTTGTTTTCTGGTTGTTCTATATTCTCGTTGTTTCTTTTTCCTTGTATTTATGATTGCCATTTCAGTTTCTTGGTTTTCTGTGATGTTTTTATCAGTTTTTTCTTTATGATTTGTGACGCTCTGATTCTTTGTTTCATGGTTATCACGAAGTTTGTATAAAAGATTTCATAGATGGGATATTCCTTTTTCCAATAAAGCTCCATCCGTCTAAGCTCCATTATCCTATGCAAGTTCTGTCCTTTTCCTCTTCCCCTTCTGTTTTTTTGTTTTCACAAACTATTCTTTTTTGTATTGTGAGTTTGTGACCAAGTTAACAGTTATTGTTATTTTTTATGGCTTCTTTCCCTTTATCTTGTATGCTATAATTAAGTGTTTACTAACCCATTCTGATACAAAGCTCCTATTTTCTGATTCTGGCTGTCTATTTATCTCCTTGCTGTTAGATTTGTAAACCTTCCCTTTTTTGTTTCAGGTAGGAGAGCTCCCTTCATCACTTCTTGTAAGGCAGGTCAAGTGGTGATGAACTCCCTCACCATTGTTTATCTGGGAAAGCCCTTTATTTCTCTGTCATATCTGAAAGATAATTTTGCTAGATAGAGTATTCTTGACTGATCATTTTTGTCTTTCACTATTTTGAATATATCATTTCACTCTCTCCTGACCTGTAGGGTTTTGCTGAGAAACCTGCTGAAAGCCTGACAGGGGTTCCTTTTTAGGTCATTTTCTTCTGAGTGCCCTTAATAGTCTTTCTTTGTGATTGACATTTGATAGTTTTTATATTATATGCTTTGAAGAAGGTCTTTTTGCACTGATGAAATTAGGAGTTCTGTTATCTTCATGTACTTGTATGTCCAGTTTCTTTGCCAGTTTGGGAAGTTTGCAGCTGTTATCTCTTTAAATAACAATTCCTTTCTCTTTCTCTTCTCCTTCTTGGCTACCTATAATCCTTATGTTACTTTTCCTACCTGAGTAGGATATTTCTTGAAGAATTTCTTCATTTTAAAAAACATCTTAATTCTCTCACCTCCTCCACCTCAGTCATTTGTAGATTTCTTCTTTCAAAGTCTCTGATTCTCTCTACCTTATGGTTTTCTCTATTTTTAATGCTTTCTGCTTTATTTTTCATCTCTTTGTGTTCTTCATCTTCAGTATTTGTATTTGATTTCTTTTTAGAGGTTCAATCTCTTTGGTGAGGTCCTCCTGTTCATTAAGTTTATTCCTGAGCTCATCGTACTGTCTTTCTGAGTTTTCTTGTAACTCGTTGAGTTTCTTCACGACAGCTATTTTGAATTCTGTGTTAGTTATATTGTAGTCATCTGTGACTTCAAGTTTGGTTTCTGGAGTGTTATCATTCTCTTTCTGTTCTGCAGTCTGTGGTGCTTCATGCTACTTGATGATTTTATCCTCTACAGGCACATTTATGGTAGTAACCACCTTTCTCATTTGGGCAAGGATTTTGTTCCTTTGTTTCTGAGCTGCTTCTGGTTCTATTTGAGAGCCTGCCCTTTCCACTCTCCACTGCCTCTGCTAGAGGTGTCATTAGTGCCTTCCTTGGGCCACCTGTGCCTCTGAGTTTGCTGATGCCTTGCTGCTTGGGATGTCACTGCAGTCTCAGTGTCAACACCAGGTTCAGCAGGCTGCAAGCACTTCTGCTGCTGTCAGGGTGACCTGAGTCTTGTGTTCCCCTGCTGGCTCCTCATGGGCCCTGCACAGGCTTCAGTGCTGCATCCCCATGCGTTGCCCGTGCTGCTGCTCCTGGGTTATCTGGGAATGTTGGCAGCATTGCTGCTAAGGGTGCTGGGTTCACAGGTGTTGCTGTCATTACTAGAGGCCTGGAATCTTGTATGCAGCCCCTGCTCCAGGTAGAGCTGGTGTTGGGGGTACCACCCCTGGCAGCTGCATCATGAGTTCTGCTGTGGTTCCTGAAGCCTCAGGTAGCAGATGCCACTGGGCACTGCTGGGGGAGGGGCAAGGGCTGAGCCAGAGGTGTTGCTGCTGGTCCTGCATCTTCTGGTCACTGGCACATGCCAATATCCTTTTTGAGAGCTTGGGTCAGGGCACCCTGCTCCTACCAGGGAGGTCTGCATTTTGGTTGCTGTCCCCATGTTGGAATGACTGGTGCCACTGCCAGGGGAGCATGAGGGGGCTATGATGCTAGCACTGCTCTGTGTCCTGAAGCCTCAGGATGTGTGTGCCACCCAACACGACTGCTGCAGGGAGCAGAAGTCATGGCCTCTTGTTGCCAGCACTGGAGTGTGCTGGTGTGCTCTGAAACCACAGGTCACAGCAGCCTGTCCCCATTGCAGAAATTCATTTTTGGATGCTGTCCCCACTGCTGGAAAGATCAGTGCTCTTGCTGGGGGAGGGAGCTGGGTCTCTGGCTCTACTCTGTTTCCTGAAGCCTCAAGACATGTGTGTCACTCACTACCACTGGAAAGGACAGAGGGCAAGCCAAGAGTGAGTGTTGCCACTGGTTGTGGAGCCTTTGGTCACTAGCGCTTGGCAGACTGCTTTGAAAACTCCAGTCAGGGCATCCAGCCGCCACCAGGGAAATACATACCTTGGAGGTTGTCCACACTATGGAAAGACGTGTGCCACTGTGTGAAGAAGGAGAGGGAACTGGGTCACTATCTGTGTTCCATGTCCTGAACCCTCAGGATGTGTCCAGGAACCCCCACTGCTGGGGTTGGGAGGACAGGGTACAAGCTGCAAATGCTAAGTTTAACCTTACAGCCTGTGGTCACTGGAGTGGTTGCTGCTGTGAGGATCCACGTTATGGATTTCCACCACTAGGGGAGGGGGAGGGGGCTGCTTCCATAGTTCCACTGCCTCCCAGAGGTCCAGTCCAACTATCTTCAAATGTATAGATGCCTGGATCACTTAGGCATTCTGGTGTGCTGTGCAGGGAGTCCTCTGTTGGTCAATGGATGCCTGATGGGTTGCACCTTAGAGGGGAAAGACAAAGGGGAACAATTCATGCTGTCATGATGTTGACATCACTCCTCCTGCCTCCCTCTTGTAAGAACCCTTATGAATATATTGGGGCCACTTTGCTAATCTAGGATAATCTTCCCATATCAAGAATCTTAACTTAATCACTTCTGCAAAATTTCTTTTGCTAGTTGAAGTAAAATATTCTCAGGTTCTGGATATTAGCACATAGACCTCTTTGAGGGCGCCATTGTTCTGTCTGACACACACATCTCTCTTGACTTTCAGAAACCAGGTCCCATAACAGAAACCTATGTATGTAGCATTGTCACACAGGTTGAATGACAAGGAAGCTTACTGAATTCTGGAAGAAGTGCTATTCAAGCAGTGCACTGGTTAAAGAGTTTGAAAAATAAAGCTAGAATAACAAAAGGAGAAATGCAATATTCACAAATACATACAAATCAAACAACACACTCTTTAAAAATCAATAGGTCAAAGAAAAAATCACAAGGGAAATTAGAGAATACCTTGAGGCAAATGAAAACAAAAACACAGTGTACCAGAACTTATGAGATACAGTGAAAGCAGTGCTACAGGGAAATCTATAGCTTACGTTTAAAAAGCGGAAAAATCATAAGTCAATAACTTAACTATACACCTTCAGAAATTAGAAAAAGGACAACAAAATTAAGCCAAAACTCAAAGCTAGCAGAGGGAAGGAAATAATAAAGATTAGTACAGAGATAAATAAAATTTAAATAGAAAAACAACAGAGAAAATCAACAAAACCAAGAGTGGTTCTTCAAAAATGTCAGCATAATTGACAAAACGTTAGATATATTGTTTAAAAAACAAACAGAGAGAAGACCCAAATGCTGAAATAAAGAAAAAAGAACACTACTAAAATTTTGTAGAGATAAGAATTATAAAAGAGTACTATGAAGAATTGTACACCAATAAATTGGACAACTTAGATAAAATGAACAAATTTCTAGAATCACACACCTTACCAAGGCTACATCATGAAGAAATAGGAAATCTGAATAGACCTATAACTAGCAAGGAGATTGAATCAATAATAACAATCTCCCAACTAAAAAAAGCCCCAGACCACTAGAATACACTGGTGAGTTCTACCAAACATTTAAAGAAGAACTAACAGTAATCTTCTTCAAACACTTCTGAAAACTTGAAGAGTAAGGAAGTCTTCCCAACTTATTCAGAGTCATTCTGAGACTCATTGCAGGCCAGCCTTATTCTAATACCAAATCCAGATAATGTACTGTAAGAAAACTACAGAAAAATCTCTCTTAAGAAAACTGGTGCAACAATCCTCAAGAAAATGTTAGCAAACTAAATTAAACAGCATATTAAAAGAGTTTTACACCATGACCAAGTGAGATTTATTCCTGGAATGCAAGGATGATTCAACATATGAAAATCAAACAACATAATATACTACATTAATAGAATGAAGAGAAAGAAAATGCCACATGATAATCTTATTTGGTGCAGAAAAAGCATTTGATGAAAGTCAACATTTTTCGTGATAAAAACAATCAATAAACTAGGAATACATGGAAATTATATTTCCCCTAAGATCAGGAAGAAGACAATGATGGCCACTTTCTTAACTTCTATGTGACACAATCCTGGAAGTTCCAGCAAAATAATTAGGCAAGAAAAACAAATAAAGAACATTCAAATTGGAAAGAAAGAAGTAAAACTACCTCCGTTTGTACACAACATGATTTTATATGTAGAAAATCTAAGGATTACATACACACACCCACACACATACACACTAATAGAGCTAATAAATGAATTCAGTAAATTTTCAAGATACATAATCAACAGGAAAAAATCAGTTGCATTTCTATACACTAGTGATGAAAAATCCAAAAGGGAAATCAAGCAAACAATTCCATTTACAATAGTATCAAAAAGTATAAAATACTTAGGAGTAAATTTAACCATGGAGATGAAAGACTTATATACTGAAAGGTACAAAACATTGCTGAAAGAAATCAAAGAAGACATAAATAAGTGGAAAAACATCCCATGTTCATGGATTGGAAGACTCATATTGTTAAGATGAATATTGAATACTACCTAAAGCAATCTACAGATTCACTATAACCCCTGTCAAAATCATGGTTGCAGAAATGTTTTTATTTTTTTGCAGAAATAGAAAACACATTATAAAATTCATATGAAAACTCAAAGGACCCCCAAATAACCAATCCTTAAAAGGAAGAATATAGTTGGAGGACTCACACTTCCTGATTTAAAATCTTACTTTAAAGCTCCAATAAGGAATGTAGTGTGGTACTGGCATTAGAATAGATTTAGAGACCAATGCAATAGAATAGAGAGCCTAGAAATAAACCCTCACATATATGGTCAAATGATTTTCAATGAGGATTCCAAGACCATTCAACAGGGAAAGGACAGTGTTTTCAAAATATGATGCTGGGAAAACTGGATATCCACATGCAAAAGAATGAAGTTGGACATCTACCTTACACCATACACACAAAGGAACTCAAATACCTAAATCTAAGAGCTAAAAGTATAAAATTATGAGAAAAAAGCCAGAGATTAAAATCTTCATGATATTGGGTTTGATATAATATAATATATATTTATATAAGTATAATTAGATAAATTATAAATAATTAGGATAAATATAATATCATTACATTTAGGATATGACACCAAAAGTACAGGCAACAACAGGAAAAATATGTAAATTGGACTTCATCAAAATTAAAAACTTTTGTGCATTGGAGGATGCTTATTAAGAGGGCAAAAAGATAACTCACAGACTGGGAGAAAATATTTCCAAATTATAAGGGATTAACATCCAGAATATAAAAAGAACTCCTACAATTTAACAACAAAATAACAGACAAACCAATTAAGGTTTAAAAGGGCTTGAATAAGCTTTAAAAGGACTTCTTCTCCAAAGAAGATATAGAAATTGTCACTAAGTGTATGAAAAGATGCTCCACATCACTAGTCATTAGAAAAATGCAGATCAAAACTGCTATGAGATAATTCCTTCACATCCCTAAGGATGGTTATTATCAAAAACAAAACAAAGCAAAGCAAAATAAAAAAAATAATTGATGGTAGAAATGTGGAGAAATTGAAACCCTTGTGCACTGCTGATAGGAATATAAAATGGTGCAGCCACTGTGGAAAACAGTGGTGGTTTCTTAAAAAGTTAAGCATAGAATTTACAACAATTCAACTCTTAGGTATGTACTGCAAAATATGAAAAGCTGTTACTCAAATAGACACATGTACATCAATGTTCATAGCAGCATTTTTCACAATAACCAAAAGGGAGTAGAAACAACCCAAATTTCATTCAAGAGATGAAGATAAAAGGTGGTACATATATAAAATGGAATGTCATTCTGCCTTGATAAACAATGACATTCAGAGATGTCCTATAATGTGGATGAAAATTGAAAATATTATGCTATGTGAAATAAGCCAGATACAAAAGGATAAGTCTTTGATTCCATTCATGTGAAGTACCTAGAACAGGGAAATGAATAGCTACAAAAGGAGAGCAGAGGTTACTGGGGCTGGCGGTGGAAAGAGGCACGGGGACTTACTGTTTAATGGGAACAGTTTCTGCTTAGGATGTTGAAGAAGTTCTGGAAATGTATGGTGGTGATTGTTCACAACACTGTGAATGTACCTAATGCCATTAATTGTGTCCTTAAAAATGGTTAAAAAGGTAAATTTTATGTTACGTATATTTTACCACAATAAAAAACGTGTATTAATACAAGGTGATCTCCCCCGTAGAGTTTTTTTTAAAATTTAATTTTTATTGAGATTATGATAGTTTACAACCTTGTGAAATTTCAGTTGTACATTACTGTTTGTCATTCGTGTTGTAGGTGCACCCCTTCACCCTTTGTGCCCACTCCCAAACCCCCTTTCCTCTGGTAGCCACTAATCTGTTCTCTTTGTCTACATTTTTAAATTCCTCATACGAGTGGAGTCACACAGAGATTGTCCTTCTCTACCTGGCTTATTTCACCTAACATAATTCCCTCAAGGTCCATCCATGTTGTTGCAAATGGGATGATTTTGTTCTTTTTTATGGCTGAGTAGTATTCCATTGTGTATATATACCACATCTTCTTTATCCATTCATCTGTTGATGGGCACTTAGGTTGCTTCCACGTCTTGACTATTGTAAACAATGCTGCAATGAACATAGAGGTTCATGGGACTTTTGGAATTGCTGACTTTAAGCTCTTTGGATAGATACCCAGTAGTGGGATAGCTGGATCGTATGGTAGTTCTATTTTTCATTTTTTGAGGAATCTCCATACTGTTTTCCATAGTGGCTGCACCAGTTTGCATTCCCACCAGCAGTGTATGAGGGTTCCTTTTTCTCCACAACCTCTCCAACATTTGTTACCATTTGTTTGGTTATTTTTGTCATTCTAATGGGTGTAAGGTGATATCTTAGTGTAGTTTTGATTTGCATTTCCCTGATGATCAGCGATGATGAACATCTTTTCATGTGCCTATTGGCCATCCGTATATCTTTTTTGGAGAAATGTCTGTTCATGTCTCCTGCCCATTTTTTGATCAGGTTGTTTTATTTTTTGTTGTTGAGTTGTGTGAGTTCTTTATATATTATGGAGATTAACCCTTTGTCGGATGTAGACTTGCAAATATTTTCTTCCCAGTTGGTGTTTTTTTTTTGTTTCAATCCTGTCTTCCTTTGCCTTGAAGAAGCTCTTCAGTCTGAAGTCCCATGTGTTTATTCTATTGTTTCCCTTCTCTGAGAAGACATGGTGTCCAAAAAGTTCCTTTTAATACTGATGTCAAAGAGTGTACTGCCTACATTTTCTTCTAGAAGCCTTATGGTTTCAGGTCTCACCTTTAGGTCTTTGATCCATTTTGAGTTTATTTTGGTGAATAGTGAAAAAGAATGGTCAATTTTCATTCTTTTACATGTGGCTTTCCAGTTTTCCCAGCACCATTTGTTGAAGAGACTTTCTTTTCTCCATTGTAGGCCCTCAGCTCCTTTCTCGAAGATTAGCTGTCCATAGATGTGTGGTTTTATTTCTGGGCTTTCAATTCTGTTCCATTGATCTGTGCACCTGTTTTTGTACAAGTACCCTGCTGTTTTGATTACTGTAGCTTTGTAGTACGTTTTGCAGTTGGGGATTGTGATGCCTCCAGCTTTGTTTTCTCAGGATTGCTTTAGCAATTCGGGGTCTTTTGTTGCCCCATATGAATTTTAGGATTCTTTGTTCTATTTCTGTAAAGAATGTCATTGGGATTCTGATTGGGATTGCATTGAATCTGTAGATTGCTTTAGGTATAATGGACATTTTAACTATGTTTATTCTTCCAATCCATGTACATGGAATGTCTTTCCAACTCTTCATGTCATCATCCATTTCTTTCTGAAAAACCTTGTAGTTTTTGTTGTATAGGTCTTTCACTTCCTTAGTTAAATTCACCCCAAGGTATTTTATTCTTTTTGTTACAATTGTGAATGGTATTGTGTTCTAGAGGTCTTTTTCTGTTCATTTGTTACTAGAGTATATAAATGCTACTGATTTTTGTAAATTGATTTTATACCCTGCAACTTTGCTGTAGTTGTTGATTACTTCTAAAAGTTTTCCAGTGGATTCTTTGGGGTTTTCTATATATAAGATCATGTCGTCTGCAAACAGTGAGAGTTTCACTTCTTCCCTCCCTATTTGGATTCCTTTTATTCCTTTTTCTTGCCTAATTGCTCTGGCCAAAACCTCCAGTACTATGTTAAATAAGAGTGGTGATAGAGGGCATCTTTGTCTCATTCCTGTTTTCAGAGGGATGGCGCTCAGTTTTTGCCCATTGAGTATGATGTTGGCTGTGGGTTTGTCATATATGGCCTTTATTATATTGAGGTAGTTCCCTTCTATCCCCATTTTGTTCAGAGTTTTTATCATAAATAGCTGTCTGATCTTGTCAAATGCTTTCTTTGCATCTATTGAGATGATCATGTGGTTTTTATTCCTCAATTTGTTGATGTGGTGTATCATGTTGATTGATTTTCGGATGTTGAACCATCCCTGTGTCCCTGGTATGAATCCCACTTGATCATGATGTGTGATCCTTTTGATGAATTGCTGAATTCGGGTTGCCAAAATTTTGTTGAGAATTTTTGCATCTATGTTCATCGGCAATATTGGCCTGTAGTTCTCCTTTCTCATGGCGTCCTTGTCAGGCTTTGGTATCAGCGTGATGTTGACCTCGTAGAATGTGTTAGGAAGTTTTCCATCCTCCCTAATTTTTTGAAATAGCTTGAAAAGGATAGGTATTAAATCCTCTCTGAAAGTTTGGTAGAATTCCCCAGGAAAGCCATCTGGTCCTGGGGTTTTATTCTTTGGGATATTTTTGATTGCTGTTTCAATCTCTTTCCTTGTGATTGGCCTGTTCAAATTTTCTGCTTCTTCTTGAGTGAGCTTTGGGAGATTGTAGGAGTCCAAGAATTTATCCATTTCCTCTAGGTTATCCATTTTGTTGGCATATAGTTTTTTGTAGTATTCTCTTATAATCCATTGTATTTCTGCGGAGCCTGTTGTTATTTCTCCTCTCTCATTTCTGATTTTGTTTATTTGAGCTTTCTCTCTCTTTTTCTTTGTAAGTCTGGCTAGGAGTTTGTCAGTTTTATTTATCTTCTAAAGAACCAGCTCTTTGTTTCATTGATCCTTTCTACTGCCTTTTTTGTTTCAATAGCATTTATTTCTGCTCTGATTTTTTATTATTTCTCTCCTTCTGCTGACTTTGGGCTTTGTTTGTTCTTCTTCCTCTAATTCAGTTAGGTGTAGTTTAAGATTGTTTATTTGGGATTTTTCTTGTTTGTTAAGATGTGCCTGTATTGCGATGAATTTTCCTCTTAATACAGCTTTTGCTGTATCCCATATGAGTTGGTATGGCATGTTATCATTTTTATTTGTCTCCAGGTATTTTTTGATTTCTCCTTTAATTTCTTCAATGATCCATTGCTTGTTCAATAGCATATTGTTTAGTCTCCACATCTTTGTGCCTTTCTCAGCTTTTTTCTTGTAATTAATTTCTAGCTTTATAGCATTATGATCGGAGAAGATGCTTGTTATTATTTCAATTTTTTTTAATTTATAGAGGCTTGCCTTGTTTCCCAACATATGGTCTATCCTTGAGAATGTTCCATGAGCGCTTGAGAAGAATGCGTATTCTGCTGTTTTGGGATGAAGTGTGCTATATATGTCTATTAAGTCCAACTGTTTTAGCTTTTTGTTTAGCTCCACTGTTTCCTTGTTGATTTTCTGTCTGGATGATCTGTCCATTGATATGAATGGGGTGTTGAGGTCCCCTGCTACTATTGTGTTATTTTTGATATCTTCTTTTAAGTTTGTTAATAGTTGCTTTATGAACTTTGGTGCTCCTGTGTTGGGTGCATAGATATTTATGAGCATTATTTCTTCTTGATTAAGTGTCCCTTTGATCATTATGTATTGGCCCTCTATGTCTCTCTTTACCTGCCTTATCCTGAAATCTGTTTTGTCTGATATAAGTATTGTGACACCTGCTTTCTTTTGTTTGCTATTAGCTTGGAGTATTGTCTTCCACCCCTTCACTCTGAGCCTGTGTTTGTCATTGGAGCTGAGATGTGTTTTCTGGAGGCAACAAATTGTTGGATCTTGTTCTTTAATCCATCTTGCCACTCTGTGTCTTTTTATTGGAGAGTTCAATCCGTTTACATTGAGGGTGATTATTGATGCATGAGGGCTTAATGCTGTCATTCTGTCGCTCATTTTCCAGTTTGCCTGTGTTTCCTTTGTTTCTCCCTGTGTAGAGTTTTTTAACTGGACTAAATGGCTCAAGGAAAAAGGTAAAATGTGTGTTCCCAAAGGCTGATAGATTAGAGAAACCTGCACTTGAATGGGGAGATAAGACCATGGGAGCAAGCAAGGAAACAGCAGACTTCAAACTTGTGTTTGAAAAGAATTGTGAGCGGTTGGCTGTCTTTGAACAATGAGTCATTGTTTGGAGGAACGAGTCACCTTTCGGCCAATTTTTGAACTGCAGGTGCAAGACTTTCCAGGTCCATTTCACTGGCTCAGTGACTAGCTAGTTTCTAGACACATAGAGAAATACAGAAACTTTCCTTCTTATTTGAGGTTTCCTAAAAGACTGGCATGGGATCTGGTGGCAGGGATATAAGTCAGAGGAACAGGCTGATCTGGCACCACAAATAAATCCTGTTCTTTTCTATTTCTTAGTTACTCCTTAATAGAAAATTTGTGTTCACCTTTGCAGGGTGTGAGCTGGTGAAACCCACCCACTTAGCACTGTTTGTACCCAAAGCTGCCTCTAAGGAGGGCACATGGCACTACAGGATGTTCTTTGCTGTGTCCAGAATAGCAGCTGGTTTGGATTTTTAAGTCTGGAGAAGAAGATTTTGAAGTCTCTGCCACCAGAGAAGATGAACTGCTAAGACAAAAATGGGGAGAAATATGGATGGATCTGGGAGGAGAAATGGAAGGAACAGAGGAGGGAGGACAGAAGAGGGACCAGAGGGTCGAGATCCATCTGCCAGCTGCGTGTCTATAATTCGCACATTTACATCTCTGGTCCAGGCCTTTCCCCTGAACTCTGAACTTGTATGTCAACCTCCCACTGGACTTGTTCCTTGGATGGAAATAAACATCTACGGTTAACATGTCCCAAACTGAACTCCTGAATTTCCCCACAGCCCTCTGTGTCTCAGCTGAGACATCCTTATTCTTCCAGGTGCTCAGGTCCCAAACCTTGGATCCTTCTCTCTCATGCCAGTCCTATGAGTCAGGAAATCCTGTTGGCTCCACTCCAACAGGCATCTGAAATCGGGCCTCTTTCCCCTATCTTTACTAGCTACTGTCCTGGTGCAAGCCACTTCTTGTTTGCATAAAGACAGTGATCTTTAAATGTTCTAGTTCCTTCTATCTAATCCCTGTTGTATTCTATTATCAACTAAATGCTAGAATAATTTCAAACTCATGTCAGATCATGTCACTTCTCTCTTCAAAACCTTGAAGTGACAGCATGTCACTCAGAGCAAAAGCCCAAATCCTTAAATACAGCAGGAATACCCTACTCTCAGGGCCTTTGCAAATACTGTTCCCTGTCAGAAGGGATACCCCCACAGATCTCCACGTGGCTCACTTCTGCAACTTCTTTTTCCCTTTGCTTAAATTTCCTCTTCTCAGTGGTCCACACCCAGGCTACCCTGTTTAAATACTTCCCACATACAGAGTCTCCCAATGCTATTATCCAGTAGTACTCAATTTCTCCCTTAACACTTATCACTTTCTAATACTCTCTGTTCTTTACTTACTTATCGTGTTTACTTTTACTATCATTTCCCCCACTAGGATATTCGCTTTATGAGGGCAACTTCTTTGTCTCTTTTATTCACCAATGCACCCCAAGACCCTATATCACCTCCTGGCACATAGTAGTTATCCAATTAATATTTGTACCATGTGTGAATTGCCCAGCGTGACACCTTTCTGAAAACCTGAAGCCTATTTTAAGTGGTTAATCTCCATGGATATTATGTCAGATTCTGAGTTCCCCATGAAGATGACTTGGTGAAAAACAAAAGCAAATTGCATATACTCAAGAAGCAGAAGAGCCCAGGAGAAGAAAAACACAAACCCTCTTACCCATACCACTCTTCCCAACATCCATTGGCAGAAGCTGCAGAAATCTCATGGAATGGAGGTGGGATAATGGTTAAACCCATGAGCTCTAGAATCAACTGCCTGAGTTCAAATCATGGCTCTCCTATTGACCATTGAAGGCCCTTGAACCTTTCTGTGCTTCCGTTTTCTTATCTGTAAGGTAGATGTGACAAGGGAATCTATCTTGGATATAATGATTACATGAGGTAACAGCCATAGGCATTTCCAACAGTGTCTGGCATGTGGGGAGTGTTTAAGAAATTGAAAAGTTATTGCTCATTAGATTCCCTGAGGGAGGGAAACTTCAGCTGAATTACATGTTATGGATACAGATATGGATATGGATATAGATATAACTATAGATACAAATCATATAGGCAGGAGTCTCTGCATCTTTTATCCTCTTCACCTCTATCCAGCATGGAAGATGGACTCTAAGATAGTAACGCACAAAGAGAAAAGTTTCCTTCTTCTAAGAGTTCGGGGAGGGTAAGGGGTAAATTTGGAGAAGTAGGAGGGATGTTGGCTGAGAGACGGGGAAAGTTAAACATCTCTCCAATGTGCATTTCATGTAGACTGGAAATAACTTGAAGAAAACAATACGAAAATCCTTTCCAAAAATTCCTTATGTGTATGTGTACACTTCCTCACACCCGCTCATACACACACACACAAATTGATGTACAAGTGTGGCATAGCATGGTAATATACAAGCTTGTTTTGAAGATTAAATGAAAATATAATACATATTAAAATCTCAGTAAAAAATTAGCACATAGGAACCACCCAACATATCACTAACACAGGTCTGCGAGTGCACACAGCAGAACTGGACTCTGCTGACCTCTCAGCGCCATGATGCTGATGACTATTCAATTTCTTCTATTTGCTTCTCTGTGCTTTCAGGTTTTTCTGCAATTAGCCTCCACTGAGAAGCCAAGCAGCATAATGTGGTTAAAGGACTGAACTCTGGAGCTGGTCCACCTGGACATGAATCCTGGCTGCTCCACTGCATTAGGTAGGTGACATTGAGCAAGTTACTCTCTCTGCCTCAGTTTCCCCATCTGTAAATCAGGGATAATAGTCATAGCTATCACACACATTTGTTGTGAAGTCAACCAAGTTAACACACACAAAGTTCTTCCTGTTTGCTGTTGAAGCATCATCTGTTTCGATGCCTTTGGTGACCAACTGAAGGTGATGGATCCACAGAGAAAACGCTCAGATCCATGACTTCATGCTCTCAGATAATGCCAAGTCCTGGGCCTTCTGTTGTAGCTCTGGGTGGTGTACCCATGTTTATCTGGAGGCCCTAAAACTCCGTGGGCAAAGGGAGGGGATTCTACCCCAAGGAATGCTCACCTGTGAGTCCCAGCAGTAGAATCAGCAGCAGGCAAGGAGGAGGTGGATGGGGCTGGGAGGCAGAGATGGACATCATGGAGGCCTGAGGAGCTGCTCTGTCCAAGTGGGTGTGCTTGGGAGAACCCTGACCTCTGTGCTCTGTGGAAGGGAAGGAAGCCCCACATCCCATGACATAAGATGAAGTGCCTATTGTGGGGTGACATGGCTGTGATAGCAGTCTGCTTCTAGATTCCAGACAGTTCCTGCTTCTAGGTTGTAAAATAGGAGTCAGGCAGAGAAGGTGGTTACAACTGAGGAGTTACTCATCTTAAGTTTACTGAGAGATGTGGACAGGCCTAGCAGAAATAATGCTTCCTCCATACCTGGAGCTCTGCTCTCTCCACTGGGCCCCTCAACCTATCTTGAGGTCTTCATGGTGATTACCTATCTGAGGGCTCTAGGCCAAGAATGATCTGTGGTTGTGGGCTGTGCCCCAAACTCCCAAGCCCAGGATCCTAAGATGTGGCCGGTTGTGGCCTCACTCTGCACCAGCCTCGACAAAGAGCTACTCAGCTGGAGGAAGGAGGAGGGTTTGCCAGGGCCTGCTCTACTTTGGGATGAAATCAGTTCTGTTCCTGAAATGACTCCCTGTTCCAACCCTTTATTGATGTAACTGGTGAAACTTAGCCCAAATGCACTGTTCAATGTGGACCTCAGAACTTGTATGTGCCTGCATCCAATAAAGGGAGTCCTTTCCTGAATTCTTTCAGGAGAGGAAGTGGATTATATGACCCAGCAATTAATCTTTTAGGCATTTATCTTAGAGAAATGAAAACTCATTGTCCACACAAAAACCCATGCCTGAATGTTTAAAGTAGCTTTCTCTGTAATAGAAAAGAAACAAGGAAAATGTTAAATAATACAGGAAAAGTTAACCTAACTGAGTTGCCTCCATTACAAGGAAATACTACTCAACAATAAAAGGGAGTAATTATGAATATGTGCAACAACTTGCAAGTTTCTTGAAGGCATTATGTTGAGTCAACAAAGTCAATCTCAAAAGGTGTGTTGCTGTCTATTTCTCCTTTTGTGTCTGTAAATAATTGCTGTATATGTTTAGGTGCTCCTATGTTGGGTGCATAGATATTTAGAAGTGTTATATCCTCTTGTTGGATTGTTCCCTTTATCATTATGTAATGGCCTTCTTTGTCTCTTGTTGCAGATTTATTTTAAAGTCTATTTTGTCTGATGTAAGTATTGCTACCTCAGCTGTCTTTTCATTGCCCTTAGCATGGAGTATCTTTTCCCATCCCTTCACTTTCAGTTTGTGAGTGTCTTTAGGTCTTAAGTGTGTCTCTTGTATGCAGCATATATATGGGTCTTGTTTTTTTTATCCAGTCAGCCACCCTATGCTTTTAATTGGAGCATTTATTCCATTGACATTTAAAGTAGCTATTAATAACAGTATACTTATTCCCACTTTGTTACGTTTTTTCTGGGTGTTTTAGTAGTTCTTCTCTGTTCTTTTCTTCTTCTCTTGCTGTCTTCCCTTGTGGCTTAGCGACTTTTTTTAGTTTTATGTTTGGGTTCCTTTCTCTTAATTTTTTTGTGCATTTATTATAGATTTCTGATTTTTGATTACCTTGAGGTTCATATATAATAACCTACCTAAATAGCAATCTATTTTAAGCTGATAGTCTCTTCAGTTTGAGCTCTTGCTAAAAGCTCTACTCTTTTACTCCCCTCCTCCCATTTTATGTTTTTCATGTCATATCTAACCTCTTTGTGTGTGTGTGTATGTGTATCTGTTACTCTCTTATCATGGAGACAGATAATTTTAGTACTTTTGTCTTTTGACCTTGATATTAGCTTCATAGGTGGTTGATCTGCTACCTTTATTGTATATATGCCTTACATGTGATTTCACAGCTTTTTAAAATAATTTTCTTCTTCCTATTTGTGGTCTTCTCTTTTCCACTTAAATAAGTCCCTTTAGCATTTCCTGTAAAGCTGGTTCCTTGTTGATAAACTCCTTTAGTTTTTGCCTGTCTGGGAAACTCTTTATCTTCCCTTCCATTCTGAATGATAACCTTGCTGGGTAGAGTATTCCTGGCTGTAGGTTTTTTCCTTTCAGCACTTTAGAATATCATTCCACTCCCTTCTAGCTGGTAAGGTTCTTGCTGAGAAATCAGCTGACAGCCTTATTGGGTTTCCTTTGTATGTAACTTGTTGCTTTTCTCTTGCGGCATTCAGGAATCTCTCTTTATCTTTAATTCTTGACATTTTAATTATAATATGTCTTAGTGTGGGCCTTTTTGGGTTTATCTTATTTGGTGTTCTCTGCTTCCTGTATCTGGAAGTCTGTTTCCTTCCTTAGGTTAGGACATTTTTCAGCTATTATTTCATCAGATAGATTCTCTGCCCGTTTGTCTCTCTCGTCTCCTTCTGGGACACGTACAATATGAATGTTAGTGCACTTGATGTTGTCCTAGGCATCCCTTAGACTGTCCTCATTGTTTTGAAATCTTTTTTCTTTTATCTGTTCAGCTTGGGTGATTTTCTCTTGTCTTTCATCCAGCTCACTGATCCATTCTTCTGTATCATTTACTCTTCTCTTGAGACGATCTAGTAAATTTTTCATTTCCATTATTGTCTTCTTCATTTCTGGTTGGTTCTTTTTTATATTTTCCAATTCTTTGCTGAAGTTCTCACTGAATCTATCCATTCTTCACCCGTGATCATAAGTATCCTTATGACTGTTTGAACTCCTTGGTAAGTAGATCGTTTATGCTCATTTCGTTTTTTTCTGCTTTTTTGTCCCGTTCCCTTACTTGGAACCTACTCCTTTGTCTCCTCATTTTTCCTCTTTATCTGTGCTTATATCTATGTATTAGGTTGGTCAGCTACGTCTCTCGATCTTGGAGAGGTGGCCTTATGTAAGTGATGTCTTATGAGGCCCAGCAGTGTGCTTCCCTCTCTTTAGCACTTCCAAATGTTCCAGGAGTGTCCCCTGTGTGGGCTGTGTGCATCCTTCTGTTGCGGCAGGGTTGCTCTTCCTGCAGGTGCCTGGGGAAGCTAGGCTGTCCCCCTGGATTTCTGGTTGTAATGCTCAGCTGTGTGGCTGCAGTGGTCCTCTCAGTCACTTTCTCAGGTGTGAGGAGCCCTAGCACATTTGGCTTCAAGGTCGAATAACACATTCCTGTTGCATTTTTCTGTTAAGTGAGTAGGCTCCCAGTGTGGCTGGTTTCTAGGCTCAAGGGCTTACAATTGCTGCAGGCCTCTGGCTTGTAAGGCAGTTGCCAACTCTCTCAAGGTTGCAGCTGAGTGGGGCCGGCACCAGGCATGGGACCACTCAATTGTTTCAGGATTTGAAAATTGTTTCAGGAGGCCATACTCCTATGTTGCTGCTGCTCACAGGCCCCACCACCCACAGGGAAACATAGGCCTGATCAACAAAGTCCTGCCCTGTATGCACACCTAGACCCACTGAACAAGACTCAGTTGCCCCACTGCCAAGGCCCCACATACTTCACCAAGACAGGCATACCCCTTGCACACTCCATGCCTCACAGAGGCAGAAGTGCTTACCCAGTTACTGAGGCTCCAGGCACTCAACTTATGCAGGCTCACAAGTTCCTTGAGGGCTTGCAGTTGGGTGGGGTGAGTCCTTAGGGTGTGCTGCCTGCCCTGGCTGAACTGGATTACATCAATGCTCTAGTGAGTTTGGCAGACCCCTGAGCTAACAGGCCAGGTGAATAACTCCATTGGTGTCTACCAGTGTCTCTGTCAGCACACATGTACTAGGTGACAGTAATGGCTGCAGCCAATGTCTCAGTCCCTGGAGAGGTCTTCACCTCTCATCAAGATGCACCCAGAGCCTATCAGGTGAGTCTTTCTTCACCAAAGGACTGTGCACCTTTCTTCCTGGTGATTTTAGCTTGTTTCTGAAACAGGTGAATTTTTGCATAGGTTCTTTAAGAGCAGGCTTTCTTTTTTCCCCTTATGTCTCATAGCTTTTCTGGTGTATTCCCCATTTGTAGTTAATAGCCAGCAAAGTCAGATATTATGACACTCATCTCAGTTGTGCTGAGTCCAAAGATGCTTATTGTGGTAATGCTCCCCAGCTCAGATCCCCCACTCCTCCTGGGAAGGCTTCATACCTTAATGTTTCCCCCAGCCAGCCATGAAGTGCCATGGGTAGAAGATGGCTTTTTTTCTCTCCAGAAACGAATTTCTGCCTCTTCCACCTCAATCAGTACCATCCCTTGTTGTGAGGGTTCATTTATCCGGTTCTCAGTTCCCTCTTAGGGGTAATTGTTCCAAGAGTAGTTATAAATTCATTGTGTTCATGTGATGAGGTGAGTTCAGAGTCTGCCTATGCCACCATCTTGACAACATCTCTAAGAACATATTATTTGAGAAGACCCAGGGTCCATCGGAAATTCTCAAAGTTACTTTCAGGTCAAAAGAAAGCCTTTATTTAGAATTTGAACTTTTGGAGAAGTTTTTCAAAAATATGAAAAAGTTTCAAAGCACTTGTCAAATAGGAAACAATGTTCTCTGTGAAACAATGGTTAGTTATCCATTTAACCAAAGTGACAACAGATGTTAAAGGCAACCATACTGAGTTGAAAAGTTAACTAAAACCTTAATAGAGACCTCAGCTTTTTGAACATAGGAAATTATTTTGACAAAACATAGATTTTCTGTCTTTTAAATAGTCTTACCCAAAAATAACAAAAAATCTTTTATAATCTCTTTATCAATAGCAGACTAAAAGTTCAAGAATATTATACTATTAAAAGAGAGAAAAAATTCTAATTCCACCAACTTATTTCTGATATTAAAACTTATTTACTTAATTACATTTATTTTATCTTAGCCAACTTGACCATGCACAAAATTCTTTTATCAGGGTTCCTCTTCCACAAACCTTTATAACTTTCCTTTTTACATTCAGAATTTGTCCCATGCCTTCTTTCCTTCCTTGTAATTTATCATAGTACAAATTTATCTTTCTTAACAAAACAAAACAAAAATTATCTCCATTCCTTAAATCTTCTCTACTGAAAATATACATCTTGTTTTCCTTAATTTTTGTATTGGAATCCTGTGGATTGACAGATCCACAAATACTGTCTAGAAATATGTGCTTTCTCATAGAAAAATTCTTAGCATGGTACAAAACGTTTATCAATAAATCCAAGTATTTCTCCAGTTTCTATGTAATATGAAGCCAAAGGTAGATAAATCTATGGTTAATAATTGGTGTCCAATATTATATATTTTGTGGAAATGACCTAGATGCTCAACTTCTATCATTTAACTTAATTTAGCAGAACTGTAAGGTTGTAAGTTACCAAAACCATTTTGAAGTTAAGTACATATGCCATGACACATAATTATGAATTTCCCCCAACACTTTTATCTTTTTATATCTATTTAGTTTACCTGTTCCAAACAATTATTTAGATTGCTTATAAGAGATAATATTCAAAAGAGAGGTCCCAGCTGGAGAAATAAATTTATGAGTCATTGGGCTATCAATGTTATTAAGTCACTGGACTGGACAAGAGCATCAAAGGAGATTCTGTGGTGGTCAAGTGCAAGAGAGCTTGAAGCAGACTGCCTGGGTTCAAGTCCCAACCACCCACTTACCAGGTGAGTGACCCCAGCCAAGTTACTGAACCTTTCTGTGCCTCAGTTTCCTCCTTTACAAAATGAAGATAATTAAATGTTATACCTCATCTGGTTGTCGTGTGTTCATACATGTAAATTACACAGAACAGAGTCTGGTACACAGTAAGCTGTTAGTACGTGTCAGCTGGTTATTCTTTTTGCAACAGAAATAAATTCATCCATGACACCAGAATCTAACAAACTTTTTAAAAAATTGGGAGTAATTTCAATCTTAAAGAAAATGTGCAAGTATAGGGAAAAGAAATTTTTTCCAGAAACATCTGTGAATAAATTGCTGACACATTGCCTTATCAGTCCCAAATATTCGTGTGTATTTCCTACAAAAAATAACATTCTCCTACATGGCCACAATATTATCCAAATGAGGAAATTAACATTGAAACATTGCTATCAAATTATCTTCTGACCCTCTACAAGTTTTCCCAGTTGTCCCCAAAATGTCTTTTATAGAAAAGGGATCCAGTTTTATTTAGTTGTCATGTCTGTTTAGTTTCCTCTAATATGGAACAATTCCTCTTTCTTTCCTTTATGACCCTGACACTTTTGAAAGGCATAGGTGAGTTTTTTGTAGAATGTCTCTCATTTCGGATTTTTCTAACATTTCCTCATGATTAGAGTCAGATTCTGTATCTTTTCCAGAAGTGAAGCTGTGTTCTCACTGCATACAATCAGGAAGCATACAATTTCAATTTGTCTTATTACTGATGATATTCATTTTGACATTTGGTAAAGATGTCTGCCAAGCATTTCCACTGTAAAGTTATTTTTTTCCTTTGTAATTAATAAAAATCATATTTTTTTCTAACTCCAGTTAAATCCAGTCTGAGCACTTGTCTCTACCAAGGATGGAGAAAGTGAATAGTAGCTATTTTCCATGGCTCTCCACCCCACCCTTGGGCTGTAGTATAATGGCTGTGGTTCTCGGAGTCAAATCTCTGACATGCACTAGACACCCTGGCCCCAGGTCCCAACACCTCTGGAGTGTTGCATCCTCTTAGGATACAGCTTTCCACAATTCACTGGATTCACCATCCACTCTGTAGAAGACGCCCTTCTTTGAGCCTTTCCACAGCCATATCCCCTACTGCCTTGCTAGTGGAACCCCCAAATTCTATCCAGTAATGAGTTTCAGCAGAGCCTAGGCCCTTCCCCAGCCCCAGGAGATGGATCTTCATTGGACCACAGCAGTATATGAGCAGCCCCACCCTCTGGGCAGTGATTGGCTAATGCTGGGACACACATTGAGATTCTGACCAATCAGATGTGAAGGGAAGTCAGCTGGAGGCTTCTGGAACAAAAATTGCGGTAGTTGAGTGCCTCTATGCACAGAGAGTGGATTTAGTAAGAAACCTTCTTCTATACGGAGGAGTCTAATACTTTTACTACCGCATCTTAGAAACTATCAGCAAGAGATTGACAGCTTTAGGTTCTGAGAATCAGGTAATATATCCTGCTGTCTGAACTTTCCCTCTACGAAGATGTTGCTTCTTCACACCAAGCTTGAGGTCAGTTCATCAGGGAATTTGGGAAAAATGAGGGTCCCAAATAGTTTTCATAAGATTCATTCTTTTCTCCCTTCCTGAATTTTAATAATGAAAGAATCTTAAAAACTTTTGGGGATAAAGTACATAGAGAGTTGCTATTTTGTATGGTTGGATGCATTAGATTTTTTTCCCTCAAAGTCAAATAGGTGTTTATTTTTTTTTAAAAGAAACTAAATAACTTTATACAAGATCTTCATGTTGTAACTTCATCTTTTTTCTTTTGTAGCTTTATTGAGATATAATTCACCTATCATGAAATTCACCTATATAAATGTACACTTCAGTGGTTTTGAGTACAGAGATCTAGTCAAGATGACGGCAGACTCTGAACTCATCTCCTCCCATGAACACAACCAGGTTACACTATTTTTGGAAAAATTACCCTGGATAGAAACTGAAAACTGGATAAAAAGAAACCCCACAACAAGGGACAGTCCTGACTAAGGCAGAAGAGGCAGAAATTTCTTCTGGAGAGAAAAAAGCCACCTTCAGGAGCAGCGGAGTTTCTAACCCAGCCAGGCAGGAGTCGCCCTAAGGTATGCAGCCCTCCCTGGATTAGTGAGGTCCTGAGTTGGGCCCCGATCTGCTATAAGCATCCTCAGACTCAGCACAACTGAGATGAGGGTCTTACTATCTGACTTTGCTGGCTATTAACTGCAGTGGGGAATACCCCCAGAAAAGCTATCGGATGAAAGCCAAAAAGACCCGGGTCTTAAAGGGCCCATGCACAAACTCACCTGTCTCAGCAACCTAAAATCACCAAAAAGAAGGCTGACAGTCCTTTGGTGAAAAGAGACTTAGCTGGTAGGCTCTGGGTACATCTCGGTGAGAGGAGAGACCTCTCTGGAGACTGAGACATTGGTGGTGGCCATTATTGTCACCTAGTCCAGGCATGCTGACACAGACAGGCAGCCGCCATTGAAGTTCTTCCCCTGGCCTGTTAGCCCAGGGGTCTGCCACATCCACTAGAGTGCAGATTTAATCTAGTTCAGCCAGGGCAGGCACCCACCCTAGGGACAAGCCATGCCCAACAGCAAGCCCTCAGGTTACTTGTCAGCCTGCATTGACTGGGTGCCTTGATCTTCTACATGCAGGTGAGTGTGTCTGCCTCTGTTGGGGGCAGGGCCTGTGTGAGGACCAGGTGAACTGTGGGGGCATTGGTGGAGATGTGGGGGCCTCTGCAATGGGGCATCAGGGTATGTTCCAGGGAGCTGGGAAGTGTACACAAGCCAGGACTGTGTTGACGGTGTGTGTGGTCCTGTAGGGGGTGAGGCTTATCAGAAGTCCTGTGTTTCACAAATAGCCATAAAAAGGATCAGCCCCACATTCCAAAGCCTGAAACAATTGAGCACTCCCTGCCCAGGGTCAGCCCCACTCAGCTGCACTCCTAAAAGAACTGACAACAGCCTTGTAGGCCTGAGGCCTATAGCAACTGCAAGCCCCTGAGCCTAGCAACCAGCTACACTGGGTACCAACCCAATTAACAGGAAAACTTAACAGGAGTGTGCTGTTAGACCCTGTACCCAACAGTGCTGAGGCTCCCCAAACCAGATTTACAAACAGCTGGCCAGGGAAGGAAAGAATAGACTCCCTGGGTACCTGCATTAAGAGCAACTCTGCCACAGCAGAAGGACACAACTAGCCCACAAAGGGGTCAGTCCTGGATATCTGGACCAGTGGTGGGAGGGAAGCACACTGCTGGGCCTCAAAAGGCATCTCATACATAAGGCCACTTTTCCAAGATCAGGAGACATAGCCGACTCACCTAATACATAGATATAAGCACAGAGAAAGAGGCATAATGAGGAGACAAAGGAATACATTCTGAACAAGGGAATAGGACAAAACCCCAGAAAAAGGACAAAATGAAACAGAAATAAGCAACTTACCCAACAAAGAGTGTAAACAAAATCTCATAATGATGCTCACAGATATTGGGAGAAGACTGGATGAACACAGTGAGCTCATCAACAAAGAACTGGAAAATATAAAAAAGAACCAATCAGAAATGAAGAATACAGTGCTGGAAATGAAAAATTCACTAGAGGAACTCAATAGCAGAGTAGATGATACAGAAGCATGAATCAGCAAGCTAGATGAAAGACTAGGGGAAATCACCCAAGCTGAACAGAAAAAAGAATTAGACAGAATGAGAACAGTCTAAGGGAACTCTGGGACGATATCAAGCATGCTAACATTTGTATTATAGGTGTCCCAGAAGGAAAAGAGAGAGACAAGGGGGCAGAAAATCTATTTGAAGAAAGAATAGCTGAAAATTTTCCTAACCTAAGGAAGTAAACAGACATCCAAGTACAGGAAGCACAGAGAGCTCCAAACAAGATAACCCCAAAGAGGCCCACACCAAGACACATTATAATTAAAATGTCCAAAATTAAGATAAAGGGAGAATCCTAAAAGCAGCAGGAGAAAGGCAACAAGTGACATACAAAGGAAAGCCCATGAGGCTATCAGCAGACTTCTCAGCTGAAACCCTACAGGCAAGAAGAGAATAGCATGACATATTTAAAGTACTAAAAGGAAAAAACCTATGGCCAAGAATATTCTATCCATCAAAGTTGTCATTCAGAATGGAAGGAGAGATAAAGAGCTCCCCAGATAAGCAAAAATTAAAGGAGTTTATCACCAAGAAACCAGTTTTACAAGAAATGCTAAAGGGACTTATTTAAGTGGGAAAGCGATGACCACAAATAGGGATTAAAAAATTATCAAGAACCACCCCCCCCCCCCAAAAACCAGGCAATAAAATCACTGGTAAAGGTAAAAATATAGTAAAGGTAGCAGGTCAGCCACCTGTGAAGATAATATGAAGGTTGAAAGACAAAAGTACCAAAATTATCTATTTCAATGATAAGAGGGTAATTGATAGACACACACAAAACAAGAGATTAGATATGATTTCAAAAACATAAAATGTGGGAGGAGGGGAGTGAAAAAGTAGAGCTTTTAGAAAGAGGTCAAGATAAAGAGTCTATCAACTCGATATAGACTGTTATATACATAGAATATTATATAGAATCCTCATGGTAATCACAAATCAGAAACCTATAATAAGTAAGTAAATCAGAAAGACAAAAGAAATCAAACATATTACTAAATAAAGCCATCAAACCACAAGGGAAGAGAGCAAGAGAAAAAGAACGGAACAGAGAAGAACTAGTAAATCACGCAGGAAAAAAAAAGGAATAAAATGGCAATAAATTCATTTTTATCAATAGCTACTTTAAATGTCAATGGACTAAATGCTTCAATTAAAAGGCATAGGGTGGCCAACTGGATTAAAAAAACAAGACCCGTATATGTGCTGCATACAAGAGACACACTTCAGGCCTAAAGACACTCACAAACTGAAAGTGAAGGGATGGAAAAAGATATTCCATGCAAACGGCAAAGAAAAGAAAAGAAAGCAGGGGTAGCAATACTTATATCAGACAAAATAGACTTTGAAACAAAAACTGTAACAAGAGACAAAGAGGGACACTACATAATGATAAAGGGAAGAATCCAACAAAAAGATATAACACCTGTAAATATCTATGCACCCAATGTAGGAGCACCTAAATATATAAAGCAATGGTTTTGAGTATATCCACAGAGTAGGGATGCACCAGATTTTACAGTGTATAGGCTTCTGATAAGTAATTACAAAACATGCCTGTTGGCGTCACTGCAGAGCTCTGTGGTCCAGTTTTCACTGATGACTTCCCCTCAGTGTTGTGTTTTATTGTGACCCAATTAGGGAGCATATAAATGTAATGCATCTGTCTCAAGGAAGACTGTCATTGCAGAAATAGGGGATAAATGCAACTTTGAGTTTCAGAAGCTGAGATCCAGATGAAAGATGCAAAAGTTTGGGAAAACACAGGTGAAGAGGCACCCCCTCCCTATCCACCTCCCTCCCCCCCGCCCCACATCCAGTTACCTTTTGAGAGTAGACAACACTTTGGGATATGTGGGAGAGAGAGGGGAACTGGAGGGAATGAACACTGGTAGGGTCCTGAGAAGGGTCCTCAAACCCCAGGTCCAATTTGAATTGGAGAGTCAGGAGGACTTCTGTCTTTTTTCCTGGTGACGTGGCTTGTGGAGTTCCTGTCTACAGCCTGGCCTGGCAACAGAAGAGCAGAATGGTATGGGTGCTCTTACTAAGTGGAGAGGACCTGAGATCACCTTGCAGCCTTTCCAGAGGTCCCAGGTAGCCAGATTTTCCAATGTGCTTGAGAGGATTGTGAGCAGAGCTGAAAGTGAGTGGATGCTGGGAATCCCTGAGATCAGGAAGATGATAACGATAGGGGCAGCTGTGTGGCTCTGTAGTCAAGGGCAGTATAGGGTGATGGATCTCTTCGCATATGCCTGCATGGACGGATGTCATAAAGGCACCTTACACACCACTGGGGGTGGAGAGGGCAGGGAGACATTGATTTGATTGAGGAGATCCTGAATTGACCAAGATTAAGTCCATGGAAAGGGTGCTTAAAATAGAAATTATGGAAAAAATTTAAAATGTAATGCTTTTTTCACATTTGGAATGGTAGGTTTAGAGTTGCATTTTTAAAAATCTTGATCGTGACGCCTATTTCTCCAAAATACAGCTTCTCCATGTGTAAACTAGGGGTGGGGAGGATGGGTTGGACTAGGTGGTATCAAGAGCTTTTCCAGCTCAGATTGACCATAACGCTATAGTCTTGGAATCTCCGATGTTTCACTTGCCCACCTGTGAAAGTTTTCCCCATAAGACACTCTCTTTGCAGTCCTTTCCCCAGTCTCCAGTCTCCTGAAAATCTCCAGGATAGCTCAAGGTGACAGGGGACAAAAGGGACATTCCTAATTCCTGCAGAGATCATATGAAAATGTAAAAGAAAAATATATCTACAATCATGCCACCATGGCAAATGGAAACATTTTGTCTTTCTGCTTCTCCTTCCAGTCCATGCCTACATAAGTACCCCTTCTATACCAGAGCCTGGAGACTGTGTCGTATCCAAAGGCTTTGGGGAGGCGAGAAGGATGGAAAAGGAACATTGGCTATTTTAGCTGATTGGATGCCCTACAACCTGCTTTCCAGACTCAGTGACTCTAAAAGTATCTCTCCAGCTCTGACTCCTCTCCTGAACTCTAGATGTGTATGTCTGTCTGCGTACTCCACATCTGCACTTGGAAGACCAACAAACAAATCTATTTAACATGTTCGAAACTGAACCCTTAGTTCCCACGACCACAGCTATTCTTCCACCTGTCTTCCCCATCTCATTGCTCAGCCTAGCCAGGAAGCCATCCCCAATTCCTCCCTCTTCATTACTTTCACATTCAGTCCCCAAACATGTCCCCTCATTTCCACCCATAAATACACCTCCCATTAGTCAATTTCTCTCCAACTCTGCTGTCACCGTCATAGCTCAAGGCACTCATCACATTTGTTTTGTGGAATAAAGACAGAGCCTTCTTTGCAATGAGCAATTATTTGTGTGGAAGCTCTGGACTGGGCTTGCTTGGGACATGAGCTATTTCCTTAAAGGGATGAAGAATCTTCATGTCCAAGCTGGGACACTTCTGGATGCTTCATTTTATTTTTTTTTGTTTCAAAGTATGTAACACCTTGGCCATTCCCTATCACCTCTTGAGGTATGATTTAGGGAATTGGGAACTATCTAAAGACTTTGAGAAAAATTTTAAAAGCTTATTCTGATGTCTGTGTGGTGTATGGATTGGAGACTCCAGAGGCAGACTTGTGAGGAGGAAGTTGGAACGATCTAGGTAAGTGCCAATGAGGGTCTGAACAACCATGAAGATTAATGGGAGGGAGAAGAATTCATGGGAATGGAGACCAAGGGCATCTAGGACTCGAAATGTGAGGTGTTGAGGTTGTACAAGTGCTGACACTGTCCTTGCTCAACGCTAATAAACAGTCTCTTTAAATTTTGCTCCCTCAACACTTTGCTTGCCTCATTCTTGTCCTGGGCCTGCTTCCAGGACAGAGGTGAAGGAGAAGGAGGCCAGCACATCCCCGAGGCTCCCCGTATTGGAGGTCAGGTTTGGGGATGTTGAGGCTGAAGCTTTTCTGCTTTGAGTAGAAAATGTTGAAGAGGAGATTCATGTCTGAGGGGTGATGGAGGTGGGCTCAGTGCCTCCATCTCTGTGACTACAGAGGTTCAAGGCCACAGTGAATCAAATACAGCAGGATGCTTATTTCCCTGGGTATATTTATCTTTTTTCAGAGATCCTTTCTCCAGCACTTGGACCTCACTGCCTCCCCCAGATCTTCACCAGGGTCACATAGGGGCTCAGGCATAACCCTAAATCTACTCCAGGACCACCTGTCAAACCTGGAAGGTATAAATAAGTGTTCTTTCCTTCTCTCCGCCCAGAGGCACAGAGTGGGCTTGAGTGCAGAACAGCAGGCCTGAGAGGTCAGGAAGCTGTAGGATGAGGATGCGTCAGGACCTCCCCACCTGTCCCTAGAACCATATACAGCGAGGCTCCTTGGAAAACACTGAGCAGAGTTGGGTTTGAACCCGGGTTTCTTTTTCCACCCCTTGTTATCTGAGTGACACTGAGTAGGTTGCTTTAAATCCCTCACCTGAAAATTGGGGAAGAGTGTCCACCTTGTGGGATTGAAATGAGGATGAAATAAGATAAAGCATGTGAAGTTCCAGACCCATGGTGCACCTATTAACTGTGTTTTGCTCCTTATGTAGAATCGCCAATTGACATAATAGGAAGGGATCTTGGGGTTCTCTAGGTAATGTCCTTTCATTTATTTTTTTCCTTTGGATCTTAAGTACATAGAACTTTACCTATCATAAATCTTGCTGCATGAAACCCTCATCATTGATACGTGAATGACCCTCTTTTATTACTCTAATTACCTATCCATCCATCCATCCATCCATCAATCCATCCATCCTCCCTGCCTCTTTTTTCTCTCCCTTTCTTTCTCCATTTATCCCTTCCAATCTTCCATCCGTCTCCCTACCTACCTACTTACATACCTATTTATCAATCTTATATTGTTATTCTATCTTTTTTGTTTATAATGATATAAACATTCGTGAGGCCACCACCCAGCAATGAAGCTAGAATCCTGATATTAACTTCCATCTACCTAGATGTACCCACGCTTTTCATCCTTCTCGCTCTCCCACCTCAGGCAACTACTCTTTTAAATCTTGAGTTCATTGTTCTTTTATGAAAAAATATGGTTTTAGCATATTTATGTGTATTCCCAAAGGCCACTTGTTAGCTGTTTTTTAGGTTTATAAAAGAATATCATGCTGCATGAAACCCTTGGGACTTACTCACCGCTAATATTTTTTTGCTCAGATTTATCCATATTATTGTGTGTAGCTGTAGTTCATTCATTTTTATTGCTGTACAACATTCCATCCTGTGATTGTACTAAATCGTTTGCCCATCATCCTCTAGATGCACATTTGGATTTCTCTCAGGTTTTTCTAATTTTAAACCATGCTACCATGTAGGTACTTGTACGTATCTCCTGTGCACATGTGCAAGAGTTTCTTTTGGGTATAACCCAAGAGTGGAAATGCCAGGTTATGGGGTATGTGATTGTTCAACTTAAAATTTTCCAGACTGTTTTCTGAAGCAGCTGTGACACTTTACACACCCATCAGCAAGGTAAGAAAGAGCCGGGTGCTTTTTTATTTTTGCTGTTTGAATAGGGACAAAATGGCGTCTCAGCGTGGTTTGGCTTTGGCTTTTCCTGATTGCTGATGAGATTGGATTCCTCTTCACATGTTTATTGGCCACAAGTGATTCCTTTAACCAAGTTTGAATGATGGGGCTGTAAAGGTTTTGTGCCCACAGTGGGCTTTCCTTGAGGAGCTGGGCAGGGGCTTTCAGAATGGCAGGTGTGTGTCTCCCCCTGGGCAGGAGCCTGTCCTGCCTCTGCTGGTTTCTTGCTCAGAGTCTTGACTTCGTGCCCTGAATCTTGAGAGAAGCTTCTTTCTTGCAGGGGATGTGAGAGCCCACCTCTCACTACTGACCTTCCTGGTCCTGGCTGTCACCTACTCTGGGGGCTACAGGAGACAGGGAGGGGCTGTCAGTGATGGACAGGTCTCAGAAGGCTTACGAAGCAGAAGAAGCTGGGGTAGCAGATACTGGCATCATGGCAAGTGTCCCTCCTGGGTCAGTCCTCCTGAAAAAGATAGGAGGAGACTGGGGGTCCTATGTCACTGAGGAGGGCCTTGTAGTGCCCGTGACCCACAGAGGAAGCAGGGAGCTGGGGCGAGGGCTTGTTCCTCTCAGACCTCCGCTCAGAAACCACCTCAAGAGCACTCTCTCCACACTAGCTCCCTCCTTCTCTCCCTCCTTGAATGCTCCCCCTTTATCCTCAAACTGGAGCTGTGAAAGGCAGAGGGGAAGGTTGAAGATTTGGTGCTGCAACTCTCAGGAACTCTCTGGATTCAACATGCGTTCAGGTAGAGATGAAATTGGAGCATCCTGTGGCTTCACCTCACAGTGCCTCCTGCTGGCCTGAAGTTCTACCCCTGGGAGTCCAACTCCTATCTGGGGTCCCCCTTACTTGGAAAGGAGGCTCCTCCTGAGGACATAGATGATGGAAAGTGCAGTCAAGGGAAACAACTTCCAGCCAAGCAGGAGGAGGGTCCCAAAGAGGGGGCTGGATGCTCTGGCACCTGTGACACAAGATATGAGGATGAGCTTGCTTCCTGCTTCCATCACTCAACCCCCAGGCAGGCTCAGCCCCATTGCAGACTCAGGTATTAAGACTGCACCTTGGTCTTGGCAAGAGTCACCTCACCTTTCAGAACCTCATTTTCCTAACCTTTAAAAGGGGAATTATAATACGAACTTTGTCATGTTTTTGTATCAAATGGGAGCACCCGAGGAAAGTATCTAATAGATGCTCAGTAATTGAAACTGAATGGCTTTTGGGAGGATGGGTGAGACTTGGGGAAAGATATTTTGTATTATCTTAGTTATTCATGGCCATATCTGGTAAATGGTGTCATCAGGATGCAGCTGTGTGATGACAGCAGCGCTCACTGCTGTTTGGTACCTAAGGCATCACTCTCTGAAGAACTTGCTATAAATGCCATCCCATTTCCTAGATGAAGAAATTGAGTTTCAGAAAGGTGAAGTGACTTTCCCAAGGTCACACATGAGGAAGATGCAGAGCCAGCATTTGAACCCAGCCTGTCTGTCTCCAGGTCTGAGCCTTGAACTGCTTGGTTTTTCCAGCCTTACTCACCCAAACTTGCTTGAACTTCTCTAAATTCGCTCAGCTGCCCGCTGGCCTGGACCAGTGTCTGAGCCTCAAGTTCCACTTGGCAGGTGAACAGGTTTTTGTGCTCTGAGGCGTTGACCAGGATATAACTGTCTTGGCTGAATGTGCCATCTGGGTTCTTGGTGGGGGAGAAGGACTCACAGGTTCTGGAGCATCTGTTCCTCTGCAGCCAGGTGATTTGTATGCCATCGGGGTAAAACCTTTGCACGTGGCAGATGAGGATGACCGCCTGGAGACTTGGGACGTGGTATGTCGATACATTCACTGTGGGTACAACTGAAACAACAGCCCTTCCTTTGTTACTTTCTTCCTTCACACGAAAGATGCTCAAGGAGCATCTCACATTTCTAGGCATTAGACTTGGCTCTCAGGATACAGCAGCGAGCAAAACAGACACAGGCCCTGCTTCATGGAGCTCCCACTCTGTGGGGGAATAACGTGGAGGAAAAAAGCAGTCACACGACCCCATAGGGGTTCTGAGAGCCTACACAGGGGCATCTGACCTGGTCTTGAGGTGGGGCAGGTTAGGGGGAGTGTCTGGAAAAAGTGAACTTTGAGCAGAAATATGAAGGATGAAGAGGAATTAACTACATGTGGCAGATTGTATTTTCCAAAAATGGCCACAGCAAGCCCCGCAATGTCTTCCAGAATCTTGCCACTCCCTAGCAGAGGGGGAGTCTTCTTCTAGAAGGTGAGCAGGACTTTGTGACCACCTGATGAACAGAGTGTAGCAGAGGCGACACTCTGTGACTTCTGAGGCTGGGTCAGATATGTTGATGTAGCTTCCACCTTGGATTCTTGAGACACTCACCTTTGGAACCAGCCACCAAGCTACGAGGAAGCCCAACCTAGCCCACATGGAAAGATGATAAGGAGAGACCCATGTCAAGAAGAACTGATGTCCCAAACTGAAAGCCAGCACCGATGGCCAGACATGTTAGTGAAGGAGCCTTCAGATGATTCCAGCCTGTGAATCATCCAGCTTAGGTCCCAGAGTCATGGAGCAGAAGGAAGCCATCCCCGCTAGGCCATGTCCAAATTCCTGACCTACAAAATATGTGAATATAATAATTTGGGGGATTTGGGTTAAGTTTAGAATGTTGGAATAAGTTTGGGGATAATTTGTTATGCAGTCCTGGTAACTGGAGCATTAGGCAAAGGGGCTGGGGGAGCGTCAGTAGCCGGAGGGCACTGGGAGAGGTTGGCTGTGGGGAAGTGCATCTCAGGCAGAGGGAAGGGCCTGGGCAGAAGCTCTGAGGTGAAGCCTCGCATGTTCCAAGGGTAGAAAGATGACCAAAGTGAGTGAGGGGAAGCGTGAGCGAGATGAAGCCACACTCATAGCCAGTTTGAAGCCTGTCTGCACTTACTGGTGCTGCACGTACTGATGCGGGGACTTAAGGACATCCTAAGGAGACATACCTTGATAGTTTAATACAACTAATTTCCAGATGCCGAACTCTCATATGACTCTTTCCTGAAGTTGATCTGCTTGAGAATGAACACTGAGGTTGCTTCCTTCTCCTCCTCGCTATTTCTCATTTCTCCTTCTCCCATGTTACAAAAGAAAGGCCTTCCTGCACACATCCGAATCAGCTATGGTGCATTGCCCTTGGTGTAAAGACTTCGGGACTCGAAATAAAAGGACAGTTCAAAATATCACTGGCCGGAAAGCCAGCTTTAATCAAAGCATCATAATCTCCCCCATCTATCGCACTGCATTTCTGTTAACACTTTAATGGTTACTTTAATAATGATTTATCAAAATTTGTCAAATATTTGGGTTCTTTTGATCAATATTGTGATTCAATCCAAAAGAATTTTTTTTTAGCACTTAGAGCCTTATGGTCTTGAGAAAAAACTTTAAGAAATTCACCTTACATGTATATATTTTTTGTGCTAGTTCTCTGTGTTCTCATAGTCCTCTATGACTGGATGATGTTGTGGTCAGTAAAAGACTTTCAAATATAAAATATGCTACACTGGGACAAAGTTCTCCCTGGAATTAGCATGGGAATACAAATTTGGGAAGAAAATGGAATGACGTAAAATTTCTGATTTATAAAGAAGAGCTAGTTTATGTACGTTGAAGTGGATGATGGTGGAAGTCAAATCAGTATGATGTTATTTTTCCATTGAGTATTTTCAGAATGATGTAACATTTGTAATATCCCACGAGTTATGTGCTCTGCAGCTATTTAAGCATACGATGAACAATTTTAGATGTTAACTTTAAAATATACTATGAGCCACATGGTTCTTCACAATTATTTTAGGGTTAAATGAACAAAAATGGGTGAAGATCACTGTTGAACATTCCAGTAAGGATTTTGTTTCCTTTTTGTAAGAGCAGTGGTGAGATGTGGAAGGGTTTTAAACAAAGGAGGAACACGACCTGGCTTCCTTGATAAAATGCCCTTGGCTGGTGTGAGGTTGGGTGATGGACTGTGGATGGTCATGGTGGCTATGAGAGAGGGGGCTGTTGCATCCAGGTAAGAGTAATGATGGCTTGCCCTTGGGTATTAACCTGGGTAGTGGCAGTAGAGAGAAATGTATGAGCTGAGAAGAGATTTTGGAAGGAAATTTGATAGAACTTGGTGATGGACTGGGCGAAAACAGGTATCTGGCTTGGCTGACTGGGTTTATGGAGTCTCTTCATTTATATGGGAGGGAGGAGGAGCCAAGGGTTTGGAGAAAGTGGAAAGAGCAGCACAATGCCCATCTCTGGGCAGATCATGACTGAACCACCCCTCTTGGGGAAGGGGACCCTGTCCTTCTCTGGTATCTCTGCTTGGGGAGTTCTTACAGGAGGGAGGTCATAGATGGTCTTCTGAAGAGGTATGTTACTGGATTCAAATTAAAGCTCACTAATAAAGAGTCATGTACCTTGGACAAGGCCCTTCTCTTGTCTAGACCTTGATTTCCTCATCTTGATGAAGCAGGGGCAAACAGCTTCTTTGGGATGCTCGAGGTGGAGGCTAGAATTCCATTTCCAGGCTGCAGCTCTCACGTGGTGTCTTTAGGTTACACAAAGCCCAACTCCCACTTTGGGCTGGAGGAATTTGGTTAAGGAGGAGCTAAAGTCTTCTTTACAATCGTACCACATATTGTCTGCAATGAGGCGGGGGTGGGTTGTGTGGAGATTATGATGCTATTAATGGGTGCTCTTTGGTTGTCTCTGGCTGGAGCTGGAGAGAACGAGAGTTGGGGCTCTGGACCCCTGGGAGGAATCCACCATCTGCAGGAAGTAAGTGGGATTCTGCCATGCTGATGTCATTGGTGGGGGAGGAGGGATGCTGTGGCTAAGGAGAGTACAGATCCCTTAGCAAATTCCTTGTGAAGGCCTGGGCGGATGGACTTACACAGGAGTGAGGTTCGTTTCCTTTGCCTGTCATTCCATATTTCTGCAAAGTCTGATTCAACACAACAGTAAAGGGCTTTGGCTTTATGTGTCAGAGCAAGAAAGGTGAAGGCTTAGGTTTGTCTGCATTGTTCCCTCCCCTGATGCCAAGGTGGGTTTAAGAAGCTTGTTTCAAAGGCAGTGACTGACAGCAAAGCAGTCGTGGCATGGTGGTTTGGACAATTGTGTTGAGAGTCCGTGTGGAGAGTCCAAGTGGCAGAAATGTCCTTGCTGTGGCCTGGCAGCCCTGTATGGTCTGATCCCTACTCCTTTCTCTCCAGCCTCTTCCTTTCCACGCACCTTCTTCACACTAACCCACTCGAGCCTTATCCCTGCTCTTCAAACATGCCTCGCTCTCCACAAATCCCCATTCTCTGCCAGCAACGTTCTACGTTTTGCTTGGCTGACTCTTTCTCATCTTTCATATCTTGGCTCAAACATCACTTCTTCAATGAGGCAATTCCTGAGTTAACTAGATTTCTCCTGTTTTCATCTGTTCATTCAGTACTCTGTTCTTTCCTCTCATAGCAAATGTCAGAAGTCATAACCATATAGTTGTTTGCATCTTGGATGATGGAGTTTACATGACTGTGAACTCAGCAAGGCAGAACCACACATGTTCTGTTTATCATGGATTCCCCAACACCTAGAATAAAGCTGCCACACAACAGATGCTCAAGAAAGACTTGTTGAATGAATGATTGAGCTTCTACCTCTCAAATACACTAGAGGGAAGGGAGCTCTGAAAAAGAAGGACCCGATCAAGGCATTGTGTGAGCAGAGGATGGTCATATAAGATAGAGAACCTCATACCACCTCATGTAGGGCTTATTGAAGAGTGAAGAGTGAAAAGGGGGACGCAGGGGAAGTGCTTCAAGCAGGGACATGGGGTGGTCACCTAGGGTTGGCCTTCTGGGTGAGTGGGAGATCCTTACCTTGGAGGAATTTGGAGATGTTCACATGGCTACTGAGGGGGCTCTGCAATTCACTGTGAGCCACTTGACAGGTGACCTGGGAGTGGAGTGAGGAGAAGGCAAGAGTCACCAGGGTGGTGCTGACGACGGTGTAAGAGAAAGCGTCTCCAGGTGGGAAGATGTCAGTCTGAAGGGCTGGAAGCTCCACTCCATTTTCAAACCATTTCAGATATATGTTTTTGGGAAAGAAGCCAGTTGATTTGCAGGTTAGAGTCACTCCTTGTCCTGGGCTGGCCCTGTTGGAGGGGCCAGAGACCTCGGGAAGAGAGGGCTTAGCTTTGATCAAGGCAAGGAAGAGAGAGAGATAAATGAAGACGGTAAATTACTCTCTAGTACAATTCCTGCCCTTATGGTTCAGCCAGCTGGACTTACCCCAATCTCTCATCTCTTCTTTCTTTTCTTCATAATTTTTTAATGACTCTTCTTATCATAACAGCTTGCCAACTGGCCTCACTGACTTTGCTTCTCAACCTTCCCGCCCACACTCAGAAACCAGACCATGGTGATCGTGCTGAAATGCAGATCCAACCTTGTCATTGTCTTTACCCTCCTTCCCAAGATACATTGTATAAAAGTCATATAAGGTATATAATGAAAAACATTATACCCCTAGCTTCCTCTCCTTGCAAAAATGACAGATCAATCTCTTTTAAGTATTTTACCTGATTCTTTGGACATTTCTCTCCATGTTTCTAAATACCATGCTTGTACTGTTATTTCTCTATTTTTCAGTTTTATGTATTATAGGCAGACCTACTTCTAGGGAAGATGATGACTTAACTCTCTTACAAATCCCTCTACCTGCCATTCACACTTCCCCTCCTCACATCCTCCTATCATAGACACTTCAAAATCTTTTATTTTATCAGAGTTAAACATTTATATTATTATCACCAAAGGAGCATTGTTCACAACTGAGCCATGTAATACATTATGATTATATTTCCTTTGTTGCACAGCTTTTTGTTTTCTCAGGAGAGTTTCTAACGGTCTCATCATTTTTTTTTTTTTTGAGGTAAAACTGGTATATAACATTACATAAGTTTCACACATACAATATTATAATTTGATGATTGTATACTGTACAAAGTGATCACCACCATAAGTATAGTTACCATCCATCACCATACAATTGACCCCCTTCCCTTGTTTCATCCACCCTCCAACCTCCTTTCCTTCTGGTAACCACCAATCTGTTCTTTGTATCTATTAGTTTGTTTTATTTTGTTTGTTTGTTTTGTTTTTTAGATTCCACATATAAGTGAAATCATACAGTATTTGTTTTTCTCTATTTGACTTATTTTGCTTAGCCTAATGCCCTCAAGATTCATCCATGTTGTCACAAATGGCAAGATCTCATTCTTTTTTGTGACTGAGTAGTATTCTATTGTACATATATACCACATCTTTATCCATTCACCGGTCAATGGGCACTTGGGTTGTTTCCAAGTCTTGGTATTATAAATAATGCTGTAATGAACATACGGGTACATATATCTCTTCGAATTGGTGTTTTCATATTCTTTGTGTAAATACCCAGAAGTGGAATAGGTGGATTGTGTGGTAGTTCTATTTTTAAACTTTTGAGGAATCTCCATACTGTTTTCCACAGTGATTACACTAATTTACATTCTTACTAACAGTGTATGAGGGTTCTCTTTTCTCCACTTCCTCACCCATGCTTATTTTTTGTTTTTGATAATAGCTCTTCTGGTGAGCCTAAGGTGATATCTCATCATGGTTTTGATTTGCATTTCCTTGATTATTAGTGATGTTTATACATCTTTTCATGTGCCTTTTGGCCATCTATGTCTTCTTTGGAAAAAAAGTCTGTTCAGATACTTCTTCCCATTTTTAAATCATGTTGTTTGTTTTCTCATTGTTGAGTTGTATGAATTATTCATAAATTTTGAATATTAACCCCCATAAGATATATGATTTGGAAATATCTTCTCCCATTTAGTAAGTTGACTTTTCACTTTATCAATGATTTCCTTTACTTTGCAGAAGATTTTTAGCTTGAAGTAGTCCCATTTGTTTATTTTTGCTTTTATTTCCCTTGCCTTTGGAATCAGATGCAAAAAAATATTGCTAAAATATCGCTCTGTGATATCCAGGAACTTGCCACCTATGTTTTCTTCTAGGAATTTTATGGTTTCAGGACTTACATTCAAGTCTTTAATCCATTTTGAGTTAATTTTTGTGTATGGTGTAAGCTAGTGGTCTAGATTTATTCTTTTGCATGTTGCTGCCCAGTTTTTGCAGCACCACTTGTTGAAGAAACTGTCCTTTCCCCATTGTATATTCTTGGCTCCTTTCCAGTAATTAATTGTCCATGTATATGTATTTGAGAGTTTATTTCCAACCTCTTTTTCCAGTTCCACTGATCTGTCTTTCTGTTTTTATGCCAATGCTGTACTCTCTTGATTGCTATAGCTTTGTAGTTTAGTTGGAAATCAGGGAGTGGATGCCTCTAGCTTTGTTCTTTGTCCATATTCCTTTGGTTATGCGAGATTTTTTGTGGTTCCATACAAATCTTAGAATTGTATGTTCTAGTTCTGTGAAAAATGCATGGAATTATCATAGGGATTGCACTGAATCTGTAGATTGCTTTGACAATATGGACATTTTAACAATATTAATTCTTCAAATCCATAAACATGGAATATCTTTCCGTTTATTTGTGTCTTCTTCTGTTTTTTTCCATCAGCATCTTATAGTTTTCAGTGTACAAGTCTTTCACCTCCTTTGTTAAATTTATTCCTAGATATTTTATTCTTTTTGATGCAATTGTAAATGGAACTGTTTTCTTAATTTCTTTTTCCAATGGTTTATTAGTGTATAAAAAGGCCACAGATTTCTGAATTCATTTGTTAGTTCTAACAGTTTTTTTGGTTGGGTCTTTAAGATTTTCTATATATAGTACATGTCATCTACAAATAGTGACAATTTTACTTCTTCCTTTTTGATTTGGATGCATTTTATTTCTTTTTCTTGCTTAATTGCTGTGGCAGGACTTCCAGTACTATGTTGAATAAAGGTAGTGAGGGGGGCATCCTTGTCTTGTTCCTGATCTTAGAGGAAAAGCTTTCAGCTTTTAACTGTTGAGCGGGATGTTGGCTGCATGTTTGTCATATATGGCCTTTATTATGTTGAGATATGTTCCCTCTATACCCACACTGTTGACAGTTTTTATTATGAATGGATGTTGTTTTTTTCAAATGCTTTTTCTGCATCTATCGTGATGATCATGATTTTTATCCTTCATTTTGTTAATGTGGTCTATCATGTTGAATGATTTGTGGATGTTGAACCATGCTTGCCCCCTGGAATAAATCCCACTTGATTGTATTATATGATATATTTAATGTATTGTTGAATTCTATTTGCTAATATTTTGTTGAGGATTTTTGTGTCTATGTCCATCAGCAATATTGGGCCATAATTGTATTTTTTATGGTATCCTTATCTTATTTTGGTGTCAGGGTAATTCTGGCTTCCTGAAATGAGTTTTGAAGTGTTTTCTCTTCTTCAATTTTTGGAAGAGTTTGAGAAGGATAGGTATTACACCTTCTTTGAATGTTTAGTAGAATTCACCAGTGAAGTCGTCCGGTCCTGGTCTTTTGTTTGTTGGGAAGTTTTTGTTTGTTACTAATTCAATCACCTTACTAGCAATCAGTATATTCAGATTTTCTATTTCTTCATGATTCAGTCTTGGAAGATAGTATATTTCTAGAAATTTATCCATTTATTCTAGATTGTCCAACTTTTGGCATATAATTGTTCATAATAGTGTCTTATGATATTTTGTATTTCCTTGGTATCAGGTGGAACTTCTCTTTCATTTCTGATTTTATTTATTTGAGCCCTTTTTCTTTTTTTCTTGGTGAGCCTAGACAGAGATTTGTCAATTTAGCTTATCTTTTCAAAGAACCAGCTCTTAGTTTCATTGATCTTTTCTATTTTTTTTTTTTAGTCTCTATTTCATTTATTTCTATGCTGGTCTTTATTATTTCCTTCCTGCTACTACTTTTGGCTTTTGTTTTTCTTTTTCTAATTCTTTTAGGTGTGTGGTTTCATTCTTTTCATTTGCTTAGTTTTCTAGAAATCTATGATAAATTCACCACCAAACTTTCTGCCAGATATGTATAACTCCTCCCAGTACGTATGAAACTGCTAAGTATTGTAGTGGACTTCAGTTTAGGGAAACTGTATACCTTGGAGTGTGGAAAGACTTCTCAGGAGGGTACACAGGCTTGGAATGAAATAAAAAACCTTGTATAATGGTAATTTTTAAACATATAAAAATAGAAAGTACTCATCGTGGGACTTTAACAGTCATCAACAAATGGGCAATCTTGTTTCATCTATACTTCTATCATCACTGGGTTATTCTAAAGCAAATACCAGACACTATATCAGTTCATTCACAACTACCTCCACATGTATACCTAAGAGTTAAGAATTTCTAAAAACATGATCAAAATGACATTATCACACAAAAATTTAATAATAATTAATAATAATTTCTAATTGCTTATTATTATATGTATTGCCTGTAGTTGGAAATGGAGGATCTAGTTGATTAGAACAGGTTCATAATTTTTGCAAGACTACTTCATAGAAGGTGCTCACAACTTTTTATTGCATTACATTGAGACATGTAATATCTGGCAGTCTCCCTTTTTATGGTGTTCAGATTGATTAATGGCTTTGGGTGCTGTCAGCTTGATCCACTTGTTATAAAGTTCCCCATTCAGCCTTTAGCCCAATGTCTTTAACAACTATAGATAATTATTGTCTAGATCTATCATTTCATTGGGAGTTTCACACTGATGATTGTCTAATGCTACCATTCCTTCTGTCTTCATTAACTGAAATTATTCTTTCCCTCATCAACTATTTTTGGTTACCCTGACATATGGTTCATTGGGGAAAGGCAGAAAAATGCCTTTGCTTACCATCTTTTGGATTTCAGAACAATGAGTTGGTGACTTAGCACCTCCAAAGGTGACCAATGAAATTTCTTCTATTTTCATAATATTATGAAATCATGGATTTTAACACATATAGTGAATGTCAATCTATTGTAGTCTTTATTCTTTTTAATGCTCAAATCGATCCATCTTGGTGGGATTCTCCTTTATGTTATTTGCTGAGTCTTTTTGATATGACTTTGGTAGACATTGGTAGCTTCCTTGATTTCTGGTACAACAGAATATTCCAGGCTCATTTTGCACATTTCCTCTTCAAGATCTGAAATCAGTCATTTCCCAAAGGAGCCCTGGTTCCTTTTAGACACCTGCTATTTAGAAACCATAATTGGTGTCCTAGCAGTGCTCATTAGTATTGGGTTGTCTTTGTTTCCAAGTCTTTTTGGTGAACAGAGTATAAAGTAAGTATTTTTTAGTAGAAAAACAATTAAATGGGTTAATACCAATAGTTCTAATTCAAATTTAATGCAGCTGTTTAACCTAACTTCTTTGACTCTATTCTGTATCTGTCCCTCATACCGAGTTCCCAATTCCCAATTCCAGTTCCCAAGGACATCAACACAACTTATTTGCTTTGTCCTACAATATATATATAATATTCATGAACACCAACAGCAATATTATTTCCAAGCAATATAAATATTGAAGAGAGTTTGAGAGTTCTTTTCGTCCTTAGGTTTGTTTCACTGGAGATATAGATGCACATTATTATGTGTAGCATACAATCTCCAAGGCCCACTCAAATTCCTTGAGTTTTACAATTCCAGTGCACTCAAGTCTACTTGAAAATGCCACTATTTGCATGTTTTTACCTGAAAACCTTTTTAGAAGTTTGCTTTTATGGAAGATTGCCTGTGCACATGGCACACTAGAAGTACTGGGCATCTAAGACCCTCTGGGAGCAGCTCTCAATCAGTGAGTGAGCGGGAGTTGGTATATAATTATCCCAAACTCCTTTCATCTTGAAATGGACAAATCAGAGACTGATGTTCTGTATCTGTATCATTCCCAGCATTTCCCAAATGCATTACGCTCCAGTTGCTCACAGTGGTAGTGGGCTTGAGGACACCTTTTATTGACTGTCTGACTTCACCACTTTCGTATTGGTGGTCTTTCACTCAAATACTTGTCTTGGGGTCTGCTTTTTGGTGAATCCAAGGTAAAATTCTATGTTTTAAAGTCCCTTGAAATGATTTGTCTTTGTCTGGTGAAGCCGTCAATTTATAGATAGCTAAATGAGTTTCATTGTTGATTTAATAATTTAGATATTTAGAGATACTTTTTTCATTTTGAATTTTGTTTATTAATTATTTAAAATGTTCACGTGTTTACTAAGTCAAAACCTAAATCAAGGTACAGTCAGAAAAGTCTATGTTTCATTCCTATCCCTTGTAATCTCTTCCTACCTTCCCCTGTAGGTAAATTTTTTAAATTAGATTTTGGTTTATTCCTCTTTTTAAAAAAGTGTGAACTGACATGCATATGCTTGTTCTTCCTACTCTTCTTAGAATAAAAAGTAGTGTACACAACACACCATTCTACACATTGCTTTCTTGTTTGATGGTATCCATGGGTTCCTCTAAAGCCGTGTGCTAAGTTCTTCCTTTAAAACTTCCTTTTAAAGTTGCAAAGCACCCCATTGTGTGGCTGTACCATAATTTATTTAGCAGCTCATCTTTTGTTCTTACAAACAGTGTTGTAATGAAAAGTCTAAGCATAAGTCATTCTGCATTTATGTTAGTACATCTTTGGGACAAATTTCTAGAAGTGGGATTGTTGGGTCATGGGTAATGTGTCAATTTAATATGTAGTACGGGTAATGTGTAGTTTTGTAATATGTATACGTAATATGCAACTTTGCTAGATGTTGCTAAATTCACCACCTTATGAGTTATATGATTTTGCATTTCTACCCACAAAATAGGAAGTATCTGTTTCCCCATAGCTCCCTCAAAAGAGTATGCTGTTAAACTTTTGGATTTTTGCCCAAGCAGATAGGTGAGAAATGGTGTCCCAGTGTTGTTTTCATTTGTATTTCTTTTATACAAAGGTGGCTGAACACATTTTTATATGTTTGAGACATTCATATTTCATTTTCTATGAGTTGTATTTTTCTATTTATTGCCCATAATTCTATAAAGTTATCTTTTTCTTTTAAAAATTTAGAAGCTCTCTCTATGTTAGGAGTGATTTTTTTTCTATATTATATTTTGCAAAATATTATACACACATCCATACGCAAGTTTCTTTTTGACAATATGGTCAAGTTATCTTTTTTTTTCCCCTTTTTGTTTCCATATTTTGAATTATAGTTGGGGATGTTTTACCCACTTGCAGATTATAAAAAAAGTCACACACAGTTTCTTCTAATACTTGCACAGTTTCACTTTTTATCTTTAAATCTCTGATCCATGTGGAATTTATTTTTATGTACAGGGGGAGGAACTGTATACAGTTCTGGATTTTTTATTCTGTTCATTGGTCTGCCTCCTAATGTTCCAGTTGATCTGGCACCATTGTTGAAGAGACTCTCCTTTCTTCACTAAATTATCTTTACACATTTTTCTAAATAGGTAGACCACTGTATGCGTTTTTTTCTGGAATCTCTATTCTGTTCCACTGTTCTACTTGTCTGCATTGATGCCAATAATACACTGTATGGTTATTGTAGCTTTATAATGATTCTATGTTCATGAGGGATATTGGTCCACAGTTTTCTTCATTTGCTTTTAGTGTCACGGTTATGGTGGCCTTAAAGATTAATTGGGGAGCTTAACTTCCTCTTCAATTTTATGGAAGTATTTGTGTAGAATTGTTAGTATGTCTTCCTTAAATGTTTGGTAGAATTCCTCAGTGAAGTCATCTGGGCCTGGACTATTGTTTGTGGGAGGATTTTTAAACTACAAATTCTGTTTCTTTAATAAATATAGAGATAATCAGCCTATTTATTTCTTCTTGAATAAGCTTTGGTATTTGTGTCTTTCAAAGAGTTTGCCCATTTCATCTACGTTCTTTTTTTTTTTTTTTTTTTGAGGAAGATTAGCCCTGAGCTAACATCTGCTGCCAATCCTCCTCTTTTTGCTGAGGAAGACTGTCCTTGAGCTAACATCCATGCCCACCTTCCTCTACTTTATACGTGGGATGCCTGCCACAGCATGGCTTGACAAGAGGTGCCATGTCCGCACCTGGGATCCAAACTGGCAAACCACGGAACGTGCGAACTTAACCGCAGCACTGCCGGGCCAGCCCCTCATCTAAGTTCTTGACTTTATTGGTGTACAGTTTTTCATGAAGTTCCATGATAATCTTTTTAATATCTGTGGCATCTGCAGTGATGTCACCTTCCTTCTGATACTGGTAGCTTGTGTCCTCTCTCTCTTTTTTCCCTAATTGACTGTGTGGCTAGGAGTTTATGAATTTTATTGATTTTCTCAAAGAAATAGCTTTTGATTTCACTGATTTTTCCCTGTAGTTTTTCATTTCTTATTTCTGATTTCTGTTTTGTTATTTATTATTTCCTTTCTTCTACTTACTTGGGGTTTCACTCACTCTTCTTTCTCTAAATTTTAAGATGACTGAGTTGAAACTTTTCTTCTATCCTAATGTCAGCATTTAGTGCCATAAATTCCCACTAAGTACTGCATCCCACAAATTTTGTATGCTGTGCTTTTGTGTTCATTCAGTTTAAAATACTCACTAATTTTCCTTTTATTTCTTCTTTTATAACACATTATTCACATCTGTATGATTTCATTTCCAAGTGTTCTGGGATTTTCCAGAAATCTTTTTGTTATTGTTAGTCTAATTCCAGTGGTCAGAGAACACATTTGTGTAACTTAACTCAAACTTACAGAGACTTAATTTGTGTCCCACATTACAATGCATCTTGGTAAATGGTCCCTTTGCACTTGGAAAGTGTGTATATTCTGTTGTTTTGGGGTGGAGTGTGCTATAAATATCAGTTAGCTCAAATATGTGGATAGTGCTGGTCAAGTCTTCTAGACCCTTTTTTACTTTCTCCCTAGTTAGTTTGCCAATTATTGAAAGAGGAGGGTTGAAATCTCAGACCACAATGTTGGATGTGTCTATCCTTGCATTTGTATAAGTTTCTCTGTCACATGTTTTGAAGCTCTTTTATCAAGTGCATAAATATTTAAGATTGCTATATTTTCTTTTTTTTTTAGCGCCTTAAAGATGTTTCTCCACTGTCTTCTGCCTTGCATCATTTTCAATGAGAAATCTGCTGTCATAGTTATCTTAGTTCCTGTGTAGCTAATATTTCCTCTTTCCTCTGGCTGCTGTTATGATCTTTTCTTTATTATTGATTTTATGCAATTTGATTGTGATGTACCTTGGTGTAGTTTTCTGCTTGTTTCTTGTGCTGGGGGTTCATTCAGCTTTTTGGATCCATGGGTTCATAGTTTGCATCATACCTGGAAACATACAACTGTTATTTCTTCAAATATTTCTTTCTGTTCCCTCCTTCCTTTGGAATCTTTAATACATATTTATTAGGCTACTTGCAGTTTCCCTGCTGCTGACGATGCTCTGTTTATCTTTTCTCAGTCTTTTATCTCTCTGTGTGTCATTTTGGATAGTTTCTGTTGCTGTGTCTTTAAGTTTACTAGTTTCTTTTCTTCAATTTCTTATCTGCCGTTGGTCCCATCCAGTCTGTTTTTCATCCTAAACATTGCAGTTTCACCTCTAAAAGTTCAATATGGATGTTTAAAAAATATTTTCTATGCCTCTACTTCACATATTCTATCTTTCCTGTAGCCTCTTGAACATACAGGGTGTACTTATAATAGCTTAAATGCCCTTGCACTTTAACTCTGTCATCTGTCTTTTCTAGTTGGGTTTCAAATGATTGATTTTTCTCATTATAAATTTTATTTTTCTGCTTCTTGCATGCTTGGTCATTTTTTATTGCATTCCAGATGTTGTGAGTTTCATTTTGCTGAGTATTGGATATTTTGTTTTTCTATAAATATGCTTGAGCTCGTTTTGGGACATGGCTAAATTACCTGGAAACGGTTTGGTGTCTTCACGTGTTGTATTTAAGCTTTGTGAGGCAGGACCACAGTATCATTTGGTCTAGGGCTAATTCTTTTACGTCTTTTGATGCAGAAGCCTCTGCGTACTCTACCAGATGCCCCATGAATTATGAAGCTTTTCATTCAGGTTGTTTGGAGCAGGCTGTATTCTTGGCCTTCGGTACTCTCCAGGGATTTTTCCTCTGAGGCCATGTACCTACTCTCATGTATATGTATGTCCTCATGTACGTACACTCTTCAGTACTCAGCTGAATACTCAACCTCTCTGGAGTTCTCTCTCATGAAGCTCTGTCGTGTTTGGTACCCTACATGGAAAATTCTGGCCACCTTCCTCTCTTTGGACAACCAGCTCCTTCTTATCAACTCAGGGAGATCTCCAGGCTCTGCCTCAGTTCTCTCTTCCTGCATGGAGGCCTGGAATCTTTCTCAGAGAGTAAACTAGAGGCAATCTTGGGTCTCACCTCACTTGTTTCTCATCTCTCAGAAATCACTGTCATTTGTCGCCTGATATCGAATGTCTTGTCAAACATTGTTTCATATAGTTTGCCTAGATTTTTAGTGGGGATTAAATCCAATCCTTATCACTGTTTTGGTAGAAATTGGGCTATGCATTTAATTTAATTTAAATTTTCTATTGTATATGTGGTCATCCTTTCCATTATATCTTCTGGGTTTTTTTGGTATATATGAAGGTTATTGATTTCTGTTTGCTGGTTTTATAACATGCTACATTACTAAATTATCTTATTGTTTGTAAAGCTTAATGTTAATTCTGTTGTTTTCCAGATACCATATGATCTACAAAGAGAAATAGTTTTCCCATTTCCTTTATAATTCTTATACTTTGTATCTCTTTCTCCTTTCTAATAGCATTGGCTAATACTTCAATGCAATGTTAAATAGTGTTAGAAATGGTGAGCATGAGTTTGAAGACTATTTAGTATTCTAGCAATTCTATCTTTTTGAGATGCCCCTCTGAAAGTGCTCAGTCCTCCTATTTTGGAATGGCCCAGTGACCATTCCTATGCCTCTTGCATGGCTGTTATCTTGGAGTCTCCAATTCCCTATTCCTGGTTCCCAGGCTTACTTTTTCTTTCTTCAACCCCTACTTTGGTAAAGTAAAAAGTGTGCATGGGGGCCAGCCCAGTGGCACAGCAGTTAAGAGTGCACATTCTACTTCGGTGGCCTGGGTTTTGCCAGTTCAGATCCTGGGTATGGACTTGGCACCACTTAGCAAGCCATGCTGTGGTAGGCATCCCACATATAAAGTAGAGGAAGATGGGCATGGATGTTGGCTCAGGGCCAGTCTTCCTCAGCAAAAAGAGGAGGATTGGCAGCAGATGTTAGCTCAGGGCTAATCTTCCTTAAAAAAAAAAAACGTGTTCATGAAAGGTAGTCTTGGAGATCTTGAAAACTTGGCACACTGTCTGGGTATAGAATTTTAGGTTGGGAATAATTTTCCTTAAGAATTTGAAGGCACTACTCCTTGTCTTCTAGTATCCAACATTGCCCTTAATCATCTCATGCTGATCACATTCAAATGGTTCACATACAACTTGCTTTTTATGTCCAGTTCTTGAAAATCGTATGACTTCTCTTTGTCTCCAAATACTGCCTATCATTCTCTTTGTTTCTCTATTGCCCTGACATGCTAAAATTTTAAAGATTCAAAATTTCTGCTGATGTATGTTTCTATGGCTCCGTTAGAGTAAGTGATCATGCTCAATTTTTACAGGAAAAACATTACAATCATTACTTCATCAATACAAACAGACCTGAGCTAACTGCTCAGCTTCCCAGGCTCCCCTTTGTGAATGCTCTTTAGAGACTTGCAGGCTATGTCTTCAGCTATTATTCTATCAGCCAGAACGACATCCAAGAATACACAGGACTAGTAGAAATAAGGACAAAATTTAGGAAATATAAGGATTACATATTTCACATCAAAAATGTGATTTTTAGGGGTGGATCCCATGGCATACTGGTTGAGTTTGGCACACTCCACTTTGGCAGCCCGGGTTTGCAGTTTTGGATCCCAGGCTCAGACCTACACCTCTCATTAGCCATGCTGTGGCTGTGACCCTCGTACAAAGTAGAGGATGACTGACACAGATGTTAGCTCAGGGCTAACTTTCCTCAAGCAGAAAAAAAAAAAAGAGGAAGACTGGCAACAGTGGTTAGCTCAGGGCAAATGTCCCTCAGCCAAAAAAAAAGTGTTTTCAATGATTTTCTGCCTCAATAATTCTATCATTCTTTTTCCTGTGAATCTATGGTTCCATGCTTTTTGGATTGTATTTTAAAGTCTGATTAGTTTTAATATCCTGAATACTGATAATATTCACAAATATAATGATTATTGTGTTGCAGGCACTCTTCTAAATGTTTTACATTTTTAATCCTCCTAATAAATTCATGATGCAAGTACTAGTGTTATCGCTATCTTATAGAAGAGGAAACTGAAGCAAAAGAATTTAAGAAACTCACTAATGTCATACAGCTTGTAAATGGCAGAGTTAGAAGTTGAACTCACGCACTTTGGCCCTGGAGTCTGCTCTCCAGCTCATTTTATGGCCTTTGACATTTGTAAAGTTCTAACAGGTTAGGATTCTGTTGATGTATGGCCCTGGGATTACATTTCTGTCTGCTCCTTCACCATGACTTCTCACTTCCCCACCTTCTATCCTCAGTCTTGACCCAGGAGCTAACAAGGTGGGAGCCTTGACTTGTGATTTGTCTTAGAGCAGTGGGCTGTATTTTCAGGGATCTGGACTTACCACGCACAAACAACCTGGTGCCTGGTCCAGACTTAACCTCTGCATCAGGGCTCCCTTTCCGGAACTTCACGCAGTAGTAGATACCAGCGTCTGCTAGGGTGATGCTACTGATGTGGATGGAAAAGTCCATGTTGTTTCTCTCTGTGTTGTCTGAAACATTTGTGACTCGGGGGAAGTGGCCTCCTTTGAAACTGTAGATTAACTCCCGGCCTGGCCCTGTCCCCCTGAACCACTGGATGGGCCCCACGGGGTACAGGGAGGTCAGTGTGCAGCACAGAGTGGCCGTCTCTCCAGCTGCCACCAATACTGACTTCTCAGGCTGAATCACCTGCAGCTCCTCACCTGCTGCTCCTGGAAGGAAATACAGGTCAGCTCCAAGTCCCCTGCCTGGCCCAGGGGACTTCTCTTACAGTTTTGTTGTCAGACTGAAACTGAAAACCTTTGAAAAACATCTAGGACTGTGCCTGAATGACCTTCTTCCCTCTCAGTCCAATGGGAGGTTCCTGGCCTGGGCACCAGGCTGACATGGGCTCGGGCCCGGCTCCAGCGCTGAGAAGCCTGGTGATTCTGGGAAGGCCGCTCCCCTCCTCTGCTTTCAGTTTCCTCTTCTGTCAAGCGTGGGGGGTCATTGCCTTTTCCCATGACTGCTGTGAGTTAAATGAGGACACGGGCTTGGTACGGGCACAGAGTGGGTGCTGCAATGGCCAGAATTAGTGAGACCATTTTTATATGCTTGTATTTGCATTTACTAAACCCTGGAAGGATATAATAGCCAGACTCTCCACAGAAGCTTCTGTGTAACACAAATCACTCTAAACACTTACATATATTAACAACTTGATTAAATTTCACCACAACCCTATTCGAAGGCGTTATTATTTATCCCCATTTTACAGACAAGAAAACGGAGTCACAGAGAAGTTTAGTAACTTGTCCCAAGTGAAACAGGTCACAAGTGATGGAACTTGGATGTCAACCCTGGCAGGTTTGTTTCTAGAAATATCTGTGGTTTTATCCACTTTACTAGATGTCCTCTCAACTGAAATGTTAATACCACTGGGAGGAGGAGGGTGCCTCGCCTCTCTGTCCAGGTCTGCGGTCAGTTCTGGGGAGAAGGGAGAGGACAGGCAGGAGAAACTGCCACATCAAGAACATAATCCTAGGATTCTGAGATTCTGGATACTTAATAGTCTAAACAGAACCAGTTAAATTTTTTTCACTAGTTCCTTATTGCGTGTGTAGGACTTGTGACTTATCTATCTATCCATCTCCATCTTTACTAAGGCAGCCCTGCCTCCCAGGTCTGTGTCTTGAGCAGGACAGAGGAGTCAGATGCTGCACCTCCACCTCCTCCCTCAGGATGGCCCCAGTCCTGCAGATCAGGCCCCAGGGGGTCGTGGAGCCTTCACAAGGTGTCAGGGGTGTGGGAGGTGAGGAGGGCTGGGAATCCCCTGTCACTAAGAAATGCCTGGGTGGAAGAAATCCTGTCTGGACCTGGATGGGAGAGGACAGGACCCTCCAAATAATACGAATTCTGGGGGGATTTCTTTGGGAGATCCTATTATAAAAGAAACCATTCAGAGAAATGTCTTAAAGAGGAAGAGGCAACAAAGAAAGAGGCCCTGGAACAGAGATCCATCCATCTAGTGCCTATGGGGAAATGGTACCACTGCCAAACTCAGGTGAGCATCCCTGCACAGTGGTGCCCGAGGGCGTGGTGCTTACCTGTGAGTCCCAGCAGCAGAGGCAGCAGCAGGGATGGCAGAGGCAGGCGGGGCGGGGAGGCAGGGACTGGCATTGTGGTGGCCACTGGAGCTTGCTCTGTCTGAATGCTGTTCTGGAGAGACCCAGGACTCTGTGCTCTGCGATGAGAGGGGAAGCCTTTTCTCCCTGATATAAGAGGAAGTGACTATTATGGGAGGAAAGGGCTGTGGGATTTTGACAGTTCCTGCTTCTAGATTGTGAAACAGGAATCAGACACAAGCTAAGAAGTTACTGTTATAAGGGTCCAAAGATGCTTGGAGAGGCCCTGGCGGACCCCCTTACTGCCTAGGGTCTTTCCGTTGGGCCCCCCACTCCATCTCAGAGGTGCTGGGGGCCCTTCCTCATCCAAGATTCCCAGGGATGCAGTTTTGCTGCAGTGGAGGATGCGCTCAGTCTTCTGCAACGTTTCAACAACTGGGCTCTGATGAACTGCGCAGATGTGCAGGAGGAGAGCTCCTGGGAGTGGGGCCTCACGGGAACGGGGCCCTGCCTTCCCCACTCCAGAAATGTCAGTGTTAGAATGAGCTGTGTCTGATGAGCACTCCTGAGTTTGAGAGCACCCCTGTGGGGGAAGTGGCTTAGGGTGAGCAAGGAGCTTTGGAGGGGGAGGATGGCTTCAGTTTTAGAGAATTGAGGAGGCTTGTGTGTGTGTGTGTGTGTGTGTGTGTGTGTGTGTGTGTGTGTGCATGTGTGGGCTTGGCATGTTCATCTTGCAGGGAAAACAGCACACCCAGAATCGCAGCCAGAAGGAGGGGGTGGTACCTCGTCTGTGTGCCCTGGTCTGGGTCCTGGTCAGGGCAGAGAAGAGTGGATGAGCAGGAGAAACTCCCACATCAGGAATGCACCTCCTCTTTTCTTCTGAGCAGCGGCTGCCAGCACACAAGATTGCGTCCAGAGCTTCTCAGTCGTGAGCCCTTTCTTTCTGTGGACCCCATGCCAGACACTGCCTTCTGTGGCTCAGCTTCCCAGCTGCTCCTGACCCTTGCCTCCTTCCCAGCTGCTGACTGTAAGTTGGTGACGAGAAAGGGCAGAACCAAAGAGGCAGTGAGAGACAGGATTAGGTTGTTCTGTCACATAATGAGTTCCCACTTCCTTTGAGATTCTACATTAGGCCCCTGATGGGGAACTGGCTGGTGCTCCCTTCAGCATCCGTCATCCCAACCCACTCTCTCTTTTCAATGGCAATGGTTTGTATTTTCCAGAGCTGACTGCAGCAATGTCCCCTCATGCTCTTTGACACTCCTCCTATGGAGAAGTGGGTAAATGTTCCCTCTTTCCTGAGCATAGGTGGGCTTGTGAATACAACACAGGTGATGTGATGTGACTTCTGGCTGGAACATAAAAATTCCCTGTATTCTACTTTGCTCTCTTGGGATGCTCGTTTTTGGAATCTTGTCATCACGCTATGAGGAAGCCTAAACTAGCACACAGAGTCTGCATGGCAAGGACACATGGAAGAGTTCTAGCTGAAAGCCCAGCTAAGGAGCCAGCTAATACCATCGTTAGACATATAAATGAAGAAGCTTCTAGATGATTTCAGTCCCCCAAAATTGTCACCCCTACCCGAGTCTTCCCAGCTGAGACCCCAGACAACAAATAGCAGAGATAAGCCATTCTTGTGACCTGTCTGAATTGCTGACCCACAGCATCACTGATCATAATGAAATGATTGTTTATTGTCCCTAAGTTTTGGGATGTTTTGTTATGCAGCAGTAGTAACTAGAACACCACCCTTGGCAACCTTGTTTCCCATCCCCACTCACTAGAGTCTCTATCCTTAACTGGTCTTGGTTCTCCTCGCTGGCAGGGACCATTGAGCATGGCATCAGGAGATAGGCTTTGGGACCCAGAGGACCTTGGTTGGAAGCCTGGACCCACCTGATACGTGCATGACAGTGGGCAAGTCACCTGCATGCCTAATCCTACTGTCTACTTAGCATCTACAAACTCTTCTCATCACTCACCTCTCCCATCAGGCTCTTGGTGCTGTGTCCCCATTTCAGTGTCTGACACCCCCATCCATCCAGGTAGTCAAGCCAGAAAACCTTGATGTTGCTTTTGATAACTCCATTCACTCCCCCACATCCTTTCAACTAAGTGCATCTTAATCCTCCTATGTTTCTTTCTCCACTGTTGTCTTTGGCTTGAATAATCCATCAGTTGGTGTCACCTTACTCTCTCCTTATTTCAGTCTCTCCTCATGCTATGGCCAGGGTGTATTTTGAAAAGAGAGATCTGATTATATCACTCCCGTTAAGTGGCTCTTCACTGCTTTTAAGTTAAAAGATTCTTCTCATGTGCCTGACTGATCTGGCCCAAATGCTTTGCCAGCCTCAGCTAGGTAGCCCTTTCACTCGCATTTGGGCTCAGCTACAGCGGCTACAGTTACTGAGAGAGCTATTGTGGTAGGCAGCCTTTAAGATGGTCCCCAATGACCCCCACCTCCTGGTTACCACACCCTTGTATAATCACCTGCCTGAATCTTATGACTCATTTCTAATGAATAGAAGAGCAGAAATTATGGAATGTCACTTCTGAGGTTAGGTTATAAAGAGATAACCTTTGTCTTCTTGTCCTGCTATCTTCCTCACCCTCTCTCTCCTGCTCCTTGAGAAAATCCAGCTGCCATGTTGTGAGCTGCCCTAAGGTCACATGGAAGGTAAATGATGTCTTCAGCCAGTATCCAGCAAGGACCTGAGGCCTGACAACAGCCATGGGAGTGAGCTGGGAAGCGAATTCTTTTCTAGTTGAGCTGGATGACAACTAGATGACTAGTTCCCGGCTGACACCTTGACTGCAGCCTTGTGAGAGACCCTAAGCCAAAGCCACCCCACTGAGTGGTGCCTAGATTTCTGACCCACAGATACTGTGAGATAATAACTGTTCGTTGCTTTAAACCACTAAGTTTTGGGGTTATTTGTTATGCAGCATAGATACTAAGACAGATTTGTCAATATCCTGCTACTATGATTGTGAATTTCTTTATTCTTTCATTCCTGTCATTTTGCCTATTTTGAGGCTATCTTATTACATGGATGTGCATGCAGGCTGGTTACAACTTCCTGGTGAGTTGAACCTTTTATCATTATGAAATGTCACATTTTATAGTAATTTTTTCTCTAAAGTCCATGTTGCCTGGTGTGAATATAACAACATGAGTTTTCTTTTGGTTTGTGGGACATACTTTTCTCCGTTATTTTCCGGTCAGTTTTCCTGTGTTGCTATATTATCACGTTTCTTGCAAGTAGTTGGATTGTGCATGGCTGGATTGTGTTTTCATTTTATCTAGTCTGACAATCTTCATCATTTAATTACAGCATTCTTCCCACTTACATTTAATATAAATACAAAGATGCTTAGGCTTAAATCTGCTATATTTGCATTTGGTTTCTATTTCTACAGACTATTCTTTGTCCCTCTTTTTCTCCTTTCTTGCTTTCTGATTATTTTTAAATTACTTCATTTCTTTCTCTCTCTATTGGCTTATAGTTATACACTTATTTAGTGATTACATAGTGATCTCAAAATGCACTTTAACTTATTAAAGAATAGTTTAAATTAGCATCTATCTCTTTCCAGATAGGACAAGGAGCTAAGGATACTTTGGCTCCGTTTATCTCCCTCAATTATGTACTATTATTGTGTGTACTTTCATTCTGTACATATTTTAATCCTCACAAATGATCTTATATTATAATATTATCAAAGTCATTTCTATAGTAATTATTTATACTTACCCAATATTTACTCTTTTAGTTGTTCTTCATTCCTTTTCACATTTCTGTATTTCTGCTTTGGATTATTTTTCTTTTGTCTGAAGAACTTTCTTGAGTATTTCTTTTATTGAAGGTCATCAAACCCAAATTATCTGTTTTTTTTCCTGAATAAAAACACTGTAGTTTCATCTTTACTTTTGAAAGCTATTTGTGTTGTTTATAGAATCATAGAGGCATAATTGTCTCCTTTCTGCACTAGAAAAATAGCATTGCATTGTTTTCTGGCTTCCATTTCTCTGTTGAACAGTCAACCATATGGGTTGTTGTTATTTTTTAAGTAATATCTTTACCTTTTAACAGTTTTTAAGAATTTTCTGTTTGTCTTTCGTTTCCAGAGTTTTGTTCAGTTTTGGAAAATTTGCCAATTATTTTTTAAATTATTTTTTCTGCTTTCCTTTTTTTCTGCTCCTATTTGGGGACTTGAGTTCCATTTTGTTACACTTTTATTACGTCCTAAATGTCTCACATATTTTTCTCTAGTATCTATCCTTTTCTCTTTTTGTGCTTCATTTTAGTATCTTCTCCTGATCTCTCACCCAGTTTGCTAATTCTCTCTTTACCTGTTTCCAATCTGCATTTAAACATATTGATTAAATTCTTAATCTTTGTTATTGCATTTTTTCATCCTAAAAAACCTTTATCATATACGTCTTTTACAAACATTATTTTCCCAGTCTGTGGCTTGTCTTCTCATTCTCTTGACATTTTGTTTCACAGAGAAAAATTTTAAAATTTTAATCAAGTTCAGTTTATTAATTATTTTTTCACAGATCATGCCTTTGGCACTGTATCTAAAAGGGTATCACCATACCCAACGTCATCTAGGTTTTCTCCTATGTGTTATCTTCTAGGAGTTTTATAGTTTTGTGTTTTACATTTAGGTTTATAATCCACTTTGAGTTAATTGTTGCAAAGCCTGTACGGTCTGTATCTAGATTCATGTTTTTTGCATGTGGATGTCCTACTATTGGTTGAAAAGACTATCTTTGCTCCACTGTGTTGCCTTTGCTCCCTTGTCAAAGATCAATTGACTATATTTATGGGGGTCTATTTCTGAGCTCTCTATTCTGTTCCATTGATCCATTTGTCTATTCTTTTGCCAGTACCACGCCGTCTTGACTATTGTGCTTTATTGCAAGGCTTGACGTTGGATAGTATTGGTCCTCCAACTTTGTTTTTTGTTATAACTTTTAATTTTTGTTAATTAGTTATACCAACCACAAGATACTAATACATAGCTCAGTATCTTTTTAAAAAGTTAAAAGTTAAAGTTAAAGTGCCACCAGCTATTGGTGGCAGTTTGAATGTTAAGAAGTCAATTAAAATATTCTTCATCACTCCATTAACTTTTCTGAGTCTCAGTTTCCATTCTTGTAAAATGCTGAACTCACAGGTCACTGTATACTTTAAAATTTGTTATGTGGAAATGGCTTTGAATTCATTCACAACATTCCCACTCCAAACAACTTTCATAAACTCCCACACTGCCACTCTAACTAGAATGTTATTAGGAAAGAGGCAAAGCCACAAACCCAAAGGATTCTGGGAGTGGGTAATCTAGGTCCAGTGTCCTTCGCTTGTCTAACTTTAAGCAAGTCCAATCTCTGGTTTGCAACTTTCTCATATGTTAAATGAAGAGATTGGAATTACAGTGGACACATGTCGTTTTCAGTCTGTTTAGCATTTGTTTCCTTGGGTTGGCGGGTTCCTTACCACAGCACCTCCTCTCTGGCAACAATGATTAAATGACGTGTTGGGAAAATGATGCAGGGAAGGCTAATTTGAATAGTTCCCTGGAACTCATTTGTGGAGGCTGGGAGGAAGAAGCTCTCTTTCTGTCCTTGTTGCAAAGCTGCAGGAATGAATGCTAATATTTTCTTCATTTATCTTCCCCATAAAATGGAGAAGATCCATGTGCACCAGGTGAGAACAAAGCCAGGCAGAGATGAACAGAGATGAGAGAATTTCAGAGAATAAGAATCTTAGTCCTTGATTCCTAAAGCTCTGCCTAGGATGCTGTGAGGAAGCTAGAATCCTCCTTAGCTACAGGATCACTCAACTCCTATTTTTGGCTTAAACTAATGTGTTGGGTTCTTATCCCTTGTAAGAAAGTGTTCTTCACTAATATAGAGCCTACTGGACAGAGCCCCGACCAACCTCACCTCTTTGTCCTACTGTCTGTACTCCTGAATCTCCTTGAGTCTCAGTTTCCTCATCTGTACAATGAGGACAAACATTCCTATACTCACTTTGACATGCAAGTAAATACAATAATGTGGGGAAAGTGCTTGGGATAAAGTAGATGCCCAATAAATGGTGGTGTTATAATATCACCAACTTAATCAATTCTTAGATTGGTATTGCTGAGTTAAGAGGACATCACAAGCACAAAAACTAAGAAAAATTAAAATTTTGAGAGCAAAAAAAATTAATTTGCAGTTGTATTTCAACACTCTGTGAATATGGGACCTTCATCATGTGGCATCCCTTAAGACAGTGCTGTCATTAAGTAAACTGGCTTAACAAAAGTTTTCTCTCCCATGACTGGGAGTCCAGAGGTGGAGTTGAAACCAGGACAATATGGCCATGCCATGTCGTCAACCCACATTCTCCACATCTCTGCTTTCATCTGGAGCAGATTTTTCAACTGAATCCTTTCATGATTAGATGATGTCTGTCTGGGGCAAATGGGCAGCTAAACAGCTTGTTCCCATCCAATAGTAAAGAGAATTCATCAGCTTCCCAGATTTTCTCTGCAGGGCTGTCCTTTTCCCTTCTAGAACCAAATTGGCTTAAGTCAGTCCCATATTTGAGTCAACTAATGGTAGGGGATGTGAAATTACCTTAATTGGTTTGATCCAGCTATTGGTGGCAGTATGAATGTTAAGAAGTCAATTAAAATATTCTTCATCACTCCATTAACTTTTCTGAGTCTCAGTTTCCCTTCTTGTAAAATGCTGAACTCACAGGTCACTGAGAGAATGAAACAAGACGAGACGTATATAGTAGTTGCAATAATATTTGGCATATTGCAATTATTCAATGAATGGAGGATATTATTACTGAGATGAAATCACTCACCAAGGGGTAGAAGGGACATCATCACTAATAACAGGCACCTGGGTGTCCCGAACTGACTGATACTCCCTGTCAGTTTCCTTGAACTTCACGCAGTAGTAGGTGCTGGCATCTGCAAGAGAGATCTCATTGATGTGGATGGGAAAGTCTGTGTTGTCAGATTTGGTGTTGTTTGAAATTTCTTTTACTCTGGGATAAAGACCTCCTTTGAAGTTCTAGATTGATTCCTGGTTTGGCCCAGTCCCCTCGAACCATAAGATGAGTCCATTTGGGAGTGAATCTGGTACACTGCAACTCAAGGTCATTGTCTCCCCAGTAATACAGTTTGTGACATCTTAGCTTGTTGCACCTGCAACATGTCATCTGTGGTTCCTGGAAAGAAACTCAAAATCATCTCCCATTTCCCATGCTCTGTTCTAGGCAGGACTGAGGAACATGGATCCAGATCAAGGTTGAGCCTCATTCATTAATTCTTTGTTGACATGTATGAGCACCCACCCACTGAGTTTTGAGAAGCCTCTGCAAGTGGAGGCTACTACTGAGTGCCGTCAGAGGGGAATCAGTTCAGATTCACCTCCCCAGTTCCACTTCTCACTCCCAAACTAAGGAAAGAAGAGGACGTGGAAGGAGAGGGCTGGAATTATGAATGGGCAGTGTTCATAGAGAGGGACTAGTCCTTCTTCCACCACACAATACATTTGGAGAAGGGCTCAAACCCCTCTGCTCCACCCCACTCCTCCAGGGAGTTTGAGATTGCCCTTCATCTCTCCTCTGAATATTGATCTGCTACTGAATTTGTGGAAAGATTAGTGCTGAGAGGTGTGAAGAAAGGAGAAATCAAGACATAGAAAACCTGGGGCTGGCCTGGTGGCGCAGCGGTTAAGTTTGCACTTTCCGCTTCTCAGCAGCCCAGGGTTTGCCAGTTCGGATCCCAGGTGTGGGCATGGCACCGCTTGGCACGCCATGCTGTGGTAGGTGTCCCACATATAAAAAAAAAGTAGAGGAAGATGGGCATGGATGTTAGCTCAGGGCCAGGCTTCCTCAGCAAAAAAGAGGAGGACTGGCAGTAGTTAGCTCAGGGCTAGTCTTCCTCAAAAAAAAAAAAAAAGAGATAGAAAACCTAAAGAATCGTGTGTGCATATGGGACTACTATGACCATGAAGGTAGAGTATGGCTCCTCTGCTTATCTCCTTAAGAGGGAAGAGAAGAACAGTTTATCCTCTAAATAAAAAGAGAGTAGAGCTTCAAGGGACTGGTCCATTTTGGAAGGTCCACCACCGATCCTGAACCCCTACTACCACCAACATCACGACCCCACACTGTGTCAGGTCTTGGTAATAATCTCTCCTTTCAGGTTGGCAAACCGTCAAAACCACAGATGGCCTAAGGTGCAGATTAGGAAGACAAGGGAACTCTTGGCTGGTGAGGCCAGGAGAGAACAGCAGGTAAACTGCATATGCTCACATTTTTCAGCTTGAGAGAAATGTGTGAATTTTCCAAGGCTGGTGGGTGCCATGAAATGTGGCTGGACTTGAGGAAAACGTTACTGGGGAAGACCAGATTTTGTGGTAGAACAGAGGGACTCCCTAATCTCACTGTATTTCATGAAATTAATTCAGAGAATGTCAAGAAGGAGACACCGGTTGTCCTCAGAGAATAAGAGACAGCAGAGCTGGGAGTAGAACTCTCAGGGCAGACCAGGGGAAGCTCAAGTTTCAGGAGAGTGACTCATCCCCTCCAAGAGGGCTTTCCAAACATGACTTGGGAGTGACTGACACACAGGATCACTCCTTCTCGTCTCGTGATTCCCCAGAAGCGACTCTCAGTGGTGGTAGGAGAGCAAATGCACTCATTGACTTCCTGTGTGAGGAACAAGGTCCCTGTCTGGATTGTGGTGACCCCTCAGGTACCTGCCACCAGCCCCCTTTCACATTCAAGTTGTAAAAGGGGGAGCGGAATCATGCAAGCTAGAGATTGCCTGCCTGGGGGTCCCTTTGATTTGGCTCAGAAGATAATGGGGATTGGGGGGGCAGACTTCACCAATGGGAGGTTCCATCCTGAATCCAGAAGCTAAGACTTTGCTCCGAGAGTCTGTGACTGATGTTCAGCTTCAGGAATATCCAGAAATCTCCACAACTTCCGTGGGATTCTAACCTATTCAGAGGGTGGATTTTTTAGTACCTTGATGTTCAAGAGCACTGGCTCTGGAACCAGATACAATCAAGGTTCAAATCCTGAATCTACCTCCTAGTAGGTGAGTAACCTTGAGCCCATGATGCAGACCTATATACCCTATATATACTTTGGCCTTGAAATCTTCTTTTGTGTACCTCAAATATTCAAAACTGAGCTCGTAATCTGCACTCAGACATTCTTTTCTCCAACCCCACCTGGTTCAGTATGTGGGACGTCATCTACCCATTGGGTGAAACCAAGAAGGGACCTATGTTCTACACCCTCAGTTGTCCACTCATATCTGTCTCCTGCAAGACCCTGCTAGTTTTACCTCTGAAATACTTCTTGAACCTATTTACCCATCTCCATCATCATCTCTACCTGAATGAGGATGATTACTTCTTAACTAGCCTACCCCCATTGTCTTTTGCCCCTTGTAATCTCTTCCTCCTACTTCAGCCAGAGTGGTCTTTTACAACACAGATCTGATTACAACCCTCTCATGCATAATCACTTTTGTGCATTCTCATTGCTCTTGGTATAGTAAGACTGTGTGGTATATGATATGTCGTAGTATCCTTCCATGACTGCTTGGCCCCTAGAGACAAAGGGATACCCACATTTCCTGGTGATCAACATGATCTCTTTGTCCCAGGTTGGGTTCCCGAGATGAAGATTAACAACGAGATCATTTTTCAGGGATTACATTTAGGATCAATATCGCTGAAAGGGAGGAGAAGGAAGCAGGATTGGATAGAAGGAGAAGCTGAGCTGCATTGAAGTCCCAGTGAAGACCTCAGCTGACCTCCTATAGAGCTTTGGTGGTAGGATGCCCCTTCAGAGTGCCCTGAGCTGGAGTGACAGAGCTGGGCCTTTATATCATCATGTGGATGAGTTATTGGATGTGGCATGTTACCAGGCATGACCTTGGGCAAGGTGGCTCTTCTCAACTAAGGCAATTCCAAAGAGGACGGACAGCTGAGGGCCACCTTCTGCAGACTGGTGCATCAGAGTATCCACCAGGCTCTTCAGGATGTCTTTGACCTGGGAATCCTTTGACTCAGAACAAGTATTAACTCCCCCACAGTTAGGTCCTCAAAGCTACCTCACCTTGCCCAGGTAAGCGAAAGTTCTCCAACCTCTCTTGGTCTGACCTGGCTTTACCAATTGGAGAAATTTAGGATGAATACCATGGAAGACTGAGAAGCAGCTTCCTCTGGGCTCTCTGAGTACCTGGGTCTTGGGTGAGCGCTGGCAGAGGACAGAAGAAGGACAAGAAGGAACCTCAGACCTGTGAAAAGTGATAAAACTTGGGTATATTAACACAGAAGTCTCCCCGCCACGCATTCCTTGTGTTGTTCTCCTAAGAGGTACAAGAAGCAGAGACCAGCTGAGGACAAGATTTTGAAGTTTTTTAAATGGATTCTTTTATCAATTTTTTAGATTCACAGAAAAATTGAGATGATAATACAGAGTGTTCACACATACCACTGCACAATTTCTCCTATTATTAACATCTTATATTAGCCTGGTACATTTGTTACAATTAATGATGTGATTTTGCTACGTTATTATTAACCAGAGTCAATAGTTTATTTAGATTTTGTCAGCTGGGGCTGCTATAACGAGACACCATAGACTGGATGGCTGTAAACAACAGACATTTATTTATCACGGCTCTGGAGGCTGGAAGTCCAAGATCAGGGTGCCAACATGGTTGGGTGGGAGACCTCTTCGGGGTCACAGATTTCGCGTTGTATCCTCTTATGCTGGAAGGAGCTAGGGAGCTCTGTTGAGTCTCTTTTATAAGAGCACTAATCTCATTCATGAGGATGGAGCCCTCAATCTAATCACCTTCCAAAGGCCTCACCTTCTACCACCATCACATTGGGCATTAGGACTCTAACATGAATTTCAGGGGGACATGAACATTCAGACCACAGCATAATCCAATGCTCTATTTATTTTGTTCCCCAAATTATTCCAGCTTTCTGCTTTGGGAGCTCTTTCAGTTGATTCTTGCACCCCTTTGACCTCAATCCAATCAATGAGGTTTTTCTTTAATTTGGTGGTGTTTTTTTGGGCACTTTATTTTCTAAAGGTATTGAATTTTTGATGGAATTTTTTTTAAAAGATTTTATTTTTTTCCCTTTTTCTCCCCAAAGCCCCCTGGTACATAGTTGTACATTCTTCGTTGTGGGTCCTTCTAGTTGTGGCATGTGGGACGCTGCCCCAGTGCGGCCCGATGAGCAGTGCCCTGTCCGCGCCCAGGATTCGAACCAACGAAACACTGGGCGACCTGCAGCGGAGCGCACGAACTTAACCCCTCGGCCACGGGGCCAGCCCCTTGATGGAATTTCTTAAACACAAAGAAGAGAAAGTAGTCTTTAACAAAAGGGCTTCAGAAAACAAGAGTCAGATGACTGAACAAAGGAAAATTTTATTTTGAAACCCAACATCTAGTAGAAACCAATGTCCTCAATGAAGTATTCATTCACTTATTTAAAAAAAAATGTGATGATCTACCATATGGCAGTCACTGTTCTGGCACTGAGGATACAGATAGTCCCTTCTTGTTAGAGTGACATCCTGTTTGAGGAAGAGATGCACACAAGCAGATCTCACTTGGCATGGTGCTGATCTGCATGAATTTCAGTTACCACGGCTCAGTTAAATACCATCAGTCCCTCAACACACTGTTCAAATTCCAGCTACCACAGTAAGTTTGATGAGAGCAATTGCATAAGTACAAACTTGGCTGCTGGCTTTTCTTCAGTTCACAAACCACTATGTAACTAACAGATGCTCTTTATGATCAGTAATTAATTACATGACTTCTTTCAAAGTCTATAGTGATTGATCACTGGGACTCTGTTACTCAGTGTACGCACGGACTGCAAAGCATGTAGCTGTGTTTTCTCCTTGTCTCCCAGTGATATACCCAAATGGCAGTTTATAAAAAAGAATTATCGCCAAAGGGAATGGACAACAGAGATGAAAGTGCAATGGAGAAATGAAAAGTGATGAGGCTGGAAGTGAAAGGCAAATACAATGTAAGTGGAGTTACAGAAGAAACAGCTGACCGTGGGGATGTTGACACTGATACTGTTAGATTCTGGGTATGCAGCAGGAGGAACTTAATGAAAGCAAACTTACCACATAAATGAGGGAAGTGGTGGTGAGGAAAAGGGTGAAAATGTCCCAGAGGCAGTGACACCAGCAAATACTTCAACTTAAAGGAACTTTGTAAAGATTTCACAACAGTGAGAGCACAAGGGAGGCTGATACAAACTTAGAAAAGAGTCTGATGATTCACACAGGCAGAGGAAAGATGCTCGCTCTATATTGTAAATTACGCAACAAGAAGAAGGTAAACACTGTTCAAACTGCTCTTGATACGTTTTCACAAATAAATAAAATACTTTCATTCTCAATGTTTCTCATGATTCAAGTGAAAGTACACTAAATCAATATTAGTTTTTCTATTTTTTAATTTTCCTCTACATTTAAAACTGACACTAAGAGAGTTTCTAATGTTTGGGAAAAAATTTTAAAGGTCACACACAGCACAATCATTATTAGTTCCATTGAGTATTGAGGTCATTTTCCATGGTTTCAGTTTGCAGGGTCATTCTTACGGTCCTGCACTACCGTGCAAAGTGAGCACTGCCGTGTTTAGTATGTCAGATGGTAGTAAGTGCTAAGGAACCAGACCAATCAGGTCAAGAGGAATTGGAATGGCAGGTGAGAGAGAGGAACTGATATTTCAATTAAGGTGGTTTATGGAAGTTGACTTTACTGAAGTAACTTTTGAGCAGAATCTTGAAAGAAGCAGAGAGTGAACCAAGAGGGGATGTTGGCAGAAAGCAGAGGAGTGACATTCGCAAACAATTTCTGTGGTTGAAACAGGAAATCCAGTTAGAGACTATAGCGATGGTGCAGGAAGAGATGATGGTGGCTGGGACCAGGGAGTAGCGGTGGGTGAGACATGTGCAGATTATGGATCTATCTCAGTGGTGTGCAGGGGAAGGCTTGGACAGGCTCATGGGGACTGATGGTTACATCTTTAGGACTTTCACAAACTGTTTGTTAAACTGCTGGCAGCTTCAATTGGCCTCATTGGCAGTGTTTACACCACAGAAATTGGCAAGCACTAGAAATCAAGACTTTTTTTCTTTTGGAGAATCAATCGTTTAACATTTGCCATCTCACCACTACACATAAGCATGTTGAAGGTAGAATTGAAGATGGGATGTGGATAAAGAGAAATCAAAGATGACTCCATGGCATTTGGACTGACAGCATGTGGACCATGAGCAACAGGGCTGGGAAGGATGCAAGAGGATGGAAGAATTTAGAGTTTACATCACAGAGAGACGAGGGAAATGTTCTTTCTGGATTTGAGGAGTAGGATGTTTAGGCAACAGGGAAGGAAAATAGTTTTTCTTCTCAAAGTCAGGATCTGGTAGGGGGCTGGCCAGGTTGCACAGTGGTTAAATTCTCACACTCCACTTCGGGGACCTGGGGTTCACAGGTTCGGATCCTGGGCTTGGACCTATCCACTGCTCATCAGCGATCCACATACAAATAAAGGAAGATGGGCACAGATGATAGCTCAGGGACAAACTACCTCAGGAAAAAAAGAATCAAGAAGGATGTTCATTTGACCTCAAGAGACAGTAGAAAACCTCAACAAGGCTGGAGAATGAGGGGTAGGCAGGGATCTAGAAGATAGAATAACTCTTGATGCACGGACATGAGTGTGTAGTTCATGGCCAAGTCCCAAGGCGAGGGATGAGAGACATCCTGCTATGTGTAGATTTGACTTGTTTCTCACATTCCAGGAAGATGAGGAGTCAGTCCACAGAGCTAGTTGCCATGGCCCACGCTCAGGACCATATATGAAGACCCAACTCTGGGGGCATCTAGGACTGTGAGAACAAGCAGCAGGAGAGTGTGAGCAGGCAGGTCTCCAGGGAGGGGAGGCATCTGGAGCAGTCTTGGAAGGTTCTAGTCATCTTCTTTTCTTAGGCTGGGCTCTTCAGGGAAGAAAAGAAGCAACAGAGATTGAAGGCGGCAGGTATCACCAAAGGAAGGTAGGAGCTGTGGGAGAATGGCTACATTTAGTTATCTGCTCGATATTCAGTAAATGCTCTCTGTGTGCCTCCTATGTCCCCGGGGCTGTTCTCCTACTGGGATGCCTGTTGTGACAGGACAGGCCATGAGACATGATTCTGCCACCTCAGCTTTCCTCCCCAAGTCCTGGTCTCCCTTCCCTGTCCCTTCCACTCTGTCACTCAGAGGGTGACAGAGTGTTTTACAAGGGAACCGCCCACTCAGCTGCCTGTCATGCACACTTCATCTGCCCACTTCCTCCACAGAACCCCAAGACTCTGGGGAGACCCTTTGAAAACCCTAATCCAGCCCACCTCTTGCAGGACCCCACAAGGTTCCTGGGATTGAGAAACTCTTAGAGGATCCACGATAATCCTGAGTGTTGAGGGAGAGGTGTCCCCTGACCCTGTGTGACCTGTGGGCTGGCCCCTCTTGCTGACCTTCCCCTTTATGGAACAGACCTTGTCCTGCCCTCCCTGCCCCACAACTTACAGTCAGGCCCTCCGCTTCCTGTGGATGTAGATGGCAGAGACCACGATGGCCAGCAGCACCGTTATGCCTAGGAGGAGGACAACCAGAGGGCCAGTAGACAGCTCTAGGCCTGGAAAGCAAGGGACAAGAGGGGCAATTAGAGGAGCCACACAGGAGTCATTCCCAGGCCTCCACTGACTCCATCTGGGGACACCTAAGCCATCAGCATTCTGAAGCTTTTGAACCTGTGTCCTGCCCTGCAGAAATCAGGGTTCAGAGGTTCCTGATTCTCACTCACCCCCTTCTCAGGTTGCCTGGGTTGTTCCTTTTAAGGCAAGGGTGGAGAGAACTTGTCCTCAGTGACTCGTTAATTGTGGCACCTGGTTTACTTACTTGATCTTCATACTTCTATGGAGCAGGTATTATCTTCATTCTGATGAGGAAACTGAGGCTCAGAGAGTTTAGGAAGGGTCACAAGATTAGTGGGATTCACACCTAGGGAAATCCACTAGTGTTGTCCTATAGAATGACCCAGACAACTCATCTTTTGGACCAAGACAAGTCCAGTCTCTCAGGGTTATAAGAATGAATGTCTACACAGAATGTGAGTAGAGGGAGGACAGATTTCACAGTGGGTGAGAGAGCTACAAGGCTGCCCTCGTTCATACCAGGGCGAGGGTGGATGACCCCATGTTCTCAGGAGCTGAGGGAGCCCTCAGGTCTAGGAAATGGGGTCTCATGGTTGGGAGGGGCTTCAAACACCATACAGCCCTCTTTGACCCCACTGAGCACGGCAGCTGAAATTTTTCTGTTAGACACGGAATCTGGGGAAGCAAATTTTTGAGTTCTTGTATTTACAATGAGCAGTTTTACTTTGAAATAAGAAAGGTATTAAAATAATTTTTTCAAATAAAATTCTGCTTAAGGAAGGAGAGGAGACGTCACCCTCTTTTGCTCCTGGGGCTGTTGGAGGATGACAGTGCTTACTGACCGGCTCTCTGGGATGTTCTCTCAGGTGAAGGGAGCTGCACTGCCCAAGTTTGCACCTCCTTCTGGAGGGCAGCTCGCATCAGAAAGACTGGCTGAACTGGAGTATAGAGGCTCGGCCCTCTTCTCTCCATTGAGAACAGCTCTGAAAGACCCCCTGGCTGTACAGCTCTGTGAGACCGCTGAGTCTTTGTTGTGCCTGCTTTGTGGGTCAACAGCTCCCTCTCCCAGGCCTGCTCCTTCGCAAATGCATGTTGATCCTGGCAGCACTCCACAATAAGCTTCTACATTCTCATCTCCTTTTCAGAGTCCGCTTCCCAGAGGACTGACCTAGGGGAGTTAATCTGGGAGTGCTCTGGAAAGTAAACTCTAGACGCAGATTTGGAGCTGGATCACTGGGCTGGCCAAGAGGACCCCAGCACTGTCAGGAAATGGAGCAGAGGGAGGCCTGGGCTTCCCCTCATGGTGCAAGTGTTCAAAGTTCACCAGTTGTGAACTGGGTGGGTATGACCAGAGGTAGGGAATACTTTGGGTCAAGCATTTGAAATTCAGTTGGGAAATGGTCATTATAAGGACTGTAGAATTGCATGGCTGTTGCTGGGGCATCAGTCCTTTGGAGAAAGACAAGGAAAATTAGAGAGATTAATCCCCTGTTAAAGGTTAAGTGTGAGAGCCAGAGGACTTCCTGGCAGCACTGCAGAGTCTTATCTCCTAGAGCCAGAGGGCAGAGGAAGAGGAGGATTGGGCCCAGGACATGATTATATTAGCAGAGCTGCAGAGGAGGTTGAATTCTCAACTTCACTGGGACTGCTCTGCCAGAATAGGGCCCTGATGGGAAAGGACAGACCCTGAGATGTGGGACAGGCACATATTGGACAAAGCACTCAGGAATCTTAGGTGACTTCTGCGCGCAGAGGACAATGCCCGCAGCACAGCTCCTTGTCTCCAAAACAGCCTCTCCAACCACAGGAAAACATAGAGGGAAAAGTACATTCTACATAAAACTGGATCTCAGTATCACTTGAAGAGAAAATCCTAGAACTACAAAATAACTGTGAGTTAATGAGAAATATCACCAAACCCTAGTGCACAATTGCTCAGTAGGCTGCCATCCCAGCCTCACCCAGCCACCAGGAAAAGCGACAGGGCAGCTAGCAGAGGAGCCTCAGAGTTATTGGGAAATCCCACCGCCAATATTAAATCTACCTTAAATTTGAAAATGTTGGAAATGTGTCCTCCAGGTTAGAGCACAGATCATAGGAAATGGTTTCAAAGTTTACCTGATTGAAGGGTTCTTTCTCACAGAATCCTCAGAATCTGTGAATATGTTACTTACATGATAAAAGGCATAGTCTTGGTGATTAAGTCAAGGATCTCAAGATGGAGACACCATCCTGGGTTATCGAGTGGAGCCAGTGTGATCACAAACATCCTCATAAGAGAAAGAGGGAGGCAGGAGAGTCGGAGAAGGAGATGTGAAGACAGAGTCAGAGGTCAGAGTGAGGGGTGCCCTTACCGAGGAATGTCGGCCTCCTTTAGGAGCTGGAAAAGGGGAGGACAGTGAGTCTCCCCTGGAGCCTCCAGAAGGAGCGCAGCCGTGAGCCCATTTTAGACTCCTGACCTCTGGAACCGTAAGGTCGTAAATTCATGCTCTTTAAAGCCACTAAAACTGTGGTGATTTGTTACAGCAGCAATAGGATCCTAATACAAGGAGGCTGGGACATATAAAGGACAGATGTGACTAAAGGGCTAGGCTCAATTTAAAGTGCATAACTTCTAGGGCAAAAAGGCAAAAAGAGAAGGGAAAAGTACTGTTTGGGAGTTGAGTAGCAAAGAAAAGAAGGAAATGGGGGGAGGGAAATTTAAGGTTCTGAAAGAGAAAGAGAACCAGAAAACCTCAGAGGTCTCAGAACCTTTCTCCCACTGTCAAAACCAACCAACCCAAACTCCATTGACACACCTGGGTTATGCTGTGCTGAGAGAAGAGAGAGCCATTAAGCTAGAAATATTGTAAAACACCCAAATACCATAAAAATGGACACAAAGATGTGCATCCTCACATCAGACCCATTGCACCCAGGACTGCAGTGGCTGGAGCCCTCAGACACCTGGGGAAGCCTGGGCATCCTGCAGCAGCAGGGTCACAGGAGAATCTTGCACTTTGCTCCAGCCCCCAACCTAGACAATCCAAAAACCATGTCCAGCCTCAGTACACTAGCAAGCCTTTCGTTCAGGCACACTGACAGCATCTGGAAGTAACAGCCCTTGTCTGAGCCCTTGCGAAGATGAACACTAAGGAGCAAACCCAGCTGGTCCAGACAGGATGGTGAAGACCCATCTCTCCCTGATCTCCCTGCTGACCCCACAAACGACATGAGGTACCAGCACAGGAGGACTCTGGAAGGGGGACGAGGAAGCAGACTGGATGGGCCCCTGAGGACTGGAGGGAGAACACAGTCCCTGGGGGTCTAATCCCCACTCCCAACTGCCCAGCACAGGAGGAGACCAGGATGGCATTAGACAAAGGAGGAGTGTAAAATCAGTCATCACATTCCTGCCTCAAGAAATGAGAAAAGGAGGAACAAAATGAACCCAAAGCAGGAGGAAGCAAATAGCAAAGAGAAGAGAAGAAAAATCAATGAAATTGAAAACAGAGAAGCAGTAGAAAAAATTCCTGAAATGAAAAGCAGCTTCTTTGAAAGTATCTATAAAATTGAAAAACTTTTAGCAGGACTGATGATAAAAAAAAAAAAGGAAAAGTGACACATTTCCAGCATCAGGAATGAAAGAGGAGGCATCGCTACGGACCCCGCAGACATCAGAAGGATAATGAGGGGAGACTGTGAGCAAGCCTACAGGCAGATGTGACAACCAGAGAAAACGGACCAAGTTCCTCAAAGAGCACAGCCTACCACAATGCACTCAACATGAAGTGAATAATTTGAATCGCCCTAAACATCAAGGAAACTAAATTCATAAATTAAAAACTCATGAAAAAGAATTCTCAAGACCCTGACAATTTCACAGGAATATTCTACCAAGCATTTATAGATGAAATGCTTTCATTAAACTTATAGATGAAATTAAACCAAGTTTGGTGCAAAAAAAACAGCTATAAAAGATATTTGGGAAAATGTGAGCATATGCTCCATCTTAGATGATATTAGGGAATTATTGTCAATTTTATGAAGTGTGTGACGGTATTTGTTTTGTAGAAAAACCAGTCTCCTTAATGATATGACCACACAATAGTGGGTCCACTTGCACGCAGTTGTGCATAAATGACAAGTTATTAGTGGACACAGTTATGCAACTCTGTCGTCTTTTGTGTTAAGGGAGATTGTCTTCCTTTCCCTATCTTTACTCTTCTTTCAGGCAGGGTCATGGACACTCGGTGCCCCAGAGTTGACCCAGCAGATGAGGACAACACCCTAGAGCAGATGGAAGGAATGTGGCCCATTGAAAGGGCTTCTGGAGTAAAGACTCCTGGAAACCTGACCTGACTCCCTCTTGACATTACCTGAGACAGAAATAGGACATAGTCTGTTCATAGAAAGGGGAACTCTGTAGGTCTTTGGACAATGCCCAGCTGAGGGCATTGGTCTCTTATTAGCACATATTTCCTGCACAGGCTGGTGGTCCCTGTTCTCAGGGACTCAGATTTACCTTGATTAGGTTAGCCCAATCTCCTGGTTTAACAGCAAAAAGTCTTCAACATCATCCCCCACCTTGGTCCCTGAGCCTCTTCTGTAAAACTCCAGATGCCCAGGGTGGTTGAAGCGGGAAAAGAGATCACAGATGAACTGGCATCTGCATATAGTAAACGTGCAGTGAGTGGTTGTGATTATTACTGGTACATTATCAGAAATCAGGGGACAATGGAGGCCGGTGGTGTGACCAGTCAGGGTCGACCAGATGCCTGGTACAGACTCAAACCTCATGTCCTCAAGACTCTGCTTTCCAGAATTTCACAGAGTAGTAAGTGCAGAAAGCTGCTGGGGGGATATTACTAATGTGGATGGAAAAATTTAGGATGGAATAAAGACTAGGCAGAAGTTAGAAAGAAGAAGGAGGAGGGAGGCAGGCTGACATGGATGGTGACGTCATCATTGTCAGGTGAAGAAAGCAGGAGGCAGGATGCTATGAACAGGATAAGCTCCCTCCCTCCCTTCTTTCTTTACTGTGTGTTTATGTCAAACATCTATAAAAATATGCACCAAAGTCTTACCAGTGCTGACTCTTGGAGGGTGGTATTTAGGGGAGGGGAGCTCAGTTCCAAATGGGACTTTATATTTATAGACTTCTAGATTATTCTATAATAAGCAATAATTGCTACTTTTAACATTTAAAGAAACCCAAAATTTAAAAAGAGCCACGTCAGTTGGAGTGGAGGGCTCACCAGGGGTTCCACCTGTGTCCTGCTCCTTTTGGTGGGCAGAGGCCTTCAGCGTATGCTGTTTGCTGATCGCCGGCTGTCCGTCACGCTCCACCTGGCAGGTGAGCACCACATCCTCCCTGTGGGTAGATGAGTTCACCAGCAGCCAGCTTGTCCAGTTAAACGTCCCATCCTTGTTCTCTATGAGGGTTGAGGCTGTTTCTGTTCGGGTCACGTTTCCATTCTCCAACCAGGTCAGCTTTAGGCGCGGAGGGTAGAACTTGTTCGCCTGGCAGGTGACGTTCACCAGGTTCCCTGCCATGGGGTGTTGGGAAACCTCCAAGGTGGGCGGAACTGAAACAGCACAGGGCAGAAGCTCTGACCTTATGTAACAGACAGATCACAGAGGAGGGTTCCATAACTGACCTGCCAGTACAGATGGGAATCACACAGGACAGTGCCAGGCATGCAGCAGGTGCTCAAACGGTGAAGGTACACTCTGCATATGAATGAATCACTAAGCACAGTGCCAGGCACACAGTAGGTGCTCAGGGGCTAGTAGCTCCCGTTAGGGTTACAATGAGTGAAATCAATAAGCACAGCCCTTGGCATGCAGTAGGAGATTATAACGGTAGCGAAACATATAAAATCACCAAGCACATAGGGGCTGGGCTTAGAGTAGGTGCTCAGTAATTGCAGATGTTATTGGGAAAGTAGATGACATCACCTAGCACAGAGCTTGGCACACGGCAGGGGTCCACCTGGCAGACACCACTAATACATGAGTGAGTGACCAGCATATCCAGGTGCCTGGTGACTGGGAAGGACTGTCAGGAATTGGAATCAAGGCAATTCAGGCCTGGAGGAAACAGCAGCGGGAGGAGCTGGCTTGGGGGCGTGGGGGCAGGTGCGGGCTTGGGCTGGGAGTGAGAGGCGTCTACCTCGGATGGTCTCAGACAAGTTGGCCATCCCACGAAGAGGAGGGACCCCCTGCAGGGTGACGTGGGCCACCTCACAAATGACCTAGGAGCAAACATCCCCCAGGGCCAGCAGCACGTGTGCTGTGCTGGAGATGCTGCAGGACACGCTGTCTCCTTCTGGGTCCACATTGGTCTGGGAGATTGGGAGCTCATTGCCATTTTTGAACCATTTCAGGGTGATGTTTCTGGGGGAGAAGCCGTGGGACTCGCAGGTGAAGCTCCCTGTCTGCTTGGGTGGGGCCCTCGCCGTGGGGCCTGAAAGCACGGTGGGGGGAGTGAGGGGAAGGTGGGTAGAGCATTTGGCTACAAAAGGAGCATTTGTAAACAATAAACATAACTGTGACTGTATCACTGATCATAAGTGTGTGACACTGGTAAGAAACTTCACAGGCATTACTTTTCACTCCTCCTATTAGTGCTGGGAGGGCGGGTCATCCTCATCTTACAGAGGAGGAAAATAGGCTCCAGAGGTGGACTCTGATTAAGGGGCAGGGGCATGGAATTCCAGGCCTGAGTTCATGGTCCACCTCTTGCTGTGCCAGGTGGATTCCCACCAATCTGGGCACAGGAACACAATTACTAGTGGGTCTCACTCTGTATTAACTGTTGCTGGCTGGCCTCCCCTGGAAACCTTACTCACTTCAGAGAAAGCGTTTACAGGAGTAAATGCATGTGAGCAGTGGCACAGCGGGACCACCATGAAACCTGGAACCAGGCTGGCAGGTGGATGAGAGGAGTGGCTGGGGCACATCCCAGCTCCTCCTCTGTGAGATGGGGCAGCTGGCATTTCTCCTTGCCGGCTTACAGTGAGGGTTAAATCAGGCAGTGGAAGCATTTTTGCTTTCAGTAAAACAGAAGATGCTTCACAAAAATAAACAAACATAGATGTATCTTTAACCTAGACTTAATTCATATCCAGAGCTCTCCCTGCAGGTTTTTATGAATTTACTCCATAGTTTTCTTTCTTTCTACAATTGATCCAGCAGGGTCCAACTGTGCCAATGCCTAAATTTGAAAGAGTAGGGGTGAAAGGATGTTTTTCTGAATCTGGATTCTCCTTTCGTGACAGTTTTGGGTTGATAACAAAGATCACCAAAGCTGAGAAAGCCAAAGGCGGTTAATCTCTTAATTGTTGTTAAGTCAGAAGAGACACAGACACAGGCCTATGGAGCAGTGTCCTGAAACACACACAATTCAGTGAGACAAAAGTGAGGGCAGCCTCTCCCTGTAAACGGGTCCTATAGAGTGTCTCCAAACTGTCAATTATTACCCAACACCTTCTGCAAGAGTCACAAATATTTGCCTTTGTGAAGAATAAACTTGCTCCCTAAAACTTGTTAAACATTTTGAGGACATATTAAGGAGCTGTCACTTGAATAAGTCAAATCATAAAAACACCGGCAACCCTGATGCCCCAAGACAGATGAGATGCTGTGATCCATCACCTTTTGTGGAGAGCATCTTGGGAGGCTGAGCCTGCCTGATCCCTCTGGGCCCCTCAGCTCCTTAATCCACTCGCCAGCCCCTTGAGGGAGGCCCGACTATGGTCCCATTTATGGGATGACGCTCAGAGAGGAACAGGGCTGGCCGAGGGCGCACAGCAGGTAAAGGGCAGAGCGCATCTCACCACACACACGGCTGATTCATTTTAGCGTCTCTGTTTTTCATCCTGAGCCTCAGTGTCTGTTTCTCTACAAAGTGGATCAAAACACCACCCTAGAGATGGGGGAGGATGTGTGTAAAACCCAGAGCCTGGTATATAGTAGGTGCTTAATAAATAGCACCTGTGATTGTTATCATACGATGTGGTCATGTCTGGTTCTGAAATAACCTACTAGTTTTAGGTAAAACAAAAGCTTTGCGAAAACACCAAGAAAAGTCTTGCACCCTGCTCGTGCAGCTGCCATAAAAAGCTCAGTAGAAACCCCCGATATATGATTCTCTCCCTCTTTCTTTAGTGATCCCCTCAGGAAACAAATTTGGCGAACTGGCTTTCAAAACACACAGGCAATCACAGGCGTTTCCTGCAGATCAGCTCTTTACAGAAAACTGAGCATCTGAAAGGCTGGAGGACCGATTTCCGCAGGGCCGTCTTGGTGGGTGGAGGCAGGGGACGCTGCGAACTGAGCAGGAGTGTTTGCAGGGATCCCAGCCTGTGAGACACGTGTGTTTAGAGATGGGAAGGTTTCCCCAGCGATGAAGATCGGATTTGAACGGGGTGTCTGGGCTGCCCGTCCTCGGGGTGGAGAGGGCAGGAAGCTGCTCTCAGCCCCAGGAGCGCCTGGGAGGGGTCCTGACACTCCACTCGGCCTTATGTTCTTGGGCTCCGAAGAGCTGTCAGGGGCACCTGCTATTCTGAGGCACCCACAGCCCAGAAGCTGCTCTCGCAGCCCCTGCGGCAGGGGGAGCCACTGTTGTCAGGGGAAGAAATACAGCTTTTCCTCTGTGACCTCAGAGAACATCTAGCTCAGGGCTTCTCTGCCCTGGCTGTGCGTCGGAAAACTCTGAACTAGTTACAAACTTCAGCTGCCCAGGCCCATGTCTGATCAACTAAGGCAGAATTTTCAGGGTGGAGCAGGAGCTGGGGATGTTTGTCAACATTTCCCAGGTTTTTCTAATGAGCAGCCAAGGTTGAAAGGCACCCAACCCCAACCCCCAAACCCTGTTTGTTCTTGAGACCTAGAGAGGAAAGTGATCCTCCAAGGTCCCACGGCTTCACACATCACAGGTCACACTGATGGAACATTACTACACACCAGGCACTGCTCTGAGCACCATGAGTATTCCTCCTTCAGCCTGGCTGCTCTGTCAGGTCGGTACCATCAGTGACAGATGAGGACACTCAGGCCCAATATGGGGAGTGATACGTCAGAGGTCACAGAGCTGGGAACTGGCAGAGCTGAGATGTGAGCCCAAGCAGTGAACTCTGCCCACGCTCTCAAGCATTGCACACTGATGCTCAGTGACACCCGACACCACCACATCGCGGGCTTTCTAGAAGTCTTCTCCAAAGCTCACAGACCCCTGGATGGTGGCTGTGATTACCCCACTTCACAGCTGGGGAGACTGAGGACTCAGGGAAGCTCACTCGTCCAAGAACACACAGTTTTTGGGTGAGAACACCCATCGCTCACTGAGGGTCTGGTTTCTCTCCAGGCTCCTGTATCACTCATCGCATCCTGCAGAGGCTGTGTGATCATCCACCTTCTACAGGGGAGGACACTGAGGCCCAGCAGAGGGCACTAGGTCCCAACCTTGACGTCATGCCTCTATTTGGGGGTGATGCTCTGTGCTGGCTGATTTACACAGAGCGCCTCAGATCCTTTCAACTCTCCTAACAGGAATCCAGGATTATCCCCATTTTACAGTTGGGGAAACTGAGGCTGAGAGAAATGAAGGGACTGTCTCCTCCCCCTACTGCATCCCAGGGGGAATCTCCTGTGAACCCCAAGTTTTCATGTCCATCACAGGGCAAGTGCCCACCTCCCTGAGCCCCCATGCTGACCCTCCCTCTCCCTCTGGGATTCCTGACTTCAAGCATTTACAGGGAGGAGTCCCTTCAGAATGCCCAGGCCGGTGACCCTGCAGCAATAAAGGGAGGACATGGGCTCCTGACAGCTGGTCTAGATCATGAACTCTTGCTCTCGCAGGGCCCCCGCACCCCTAGGAACTGCCTCCTCCTCGTCCTCAGTCTGCAGAGTCAGGAACGGGCTGCACAGTGTTGCTGGGAGTGCGGGCCCCTCTCTGCTTGTCCACACTGCCCTTCCCAGAGCTGCTCCTGCAGGCTGCTCAGTGAAGGAGCAACATCACCACACTGGGGGAGACTCCTGAATGCTGTGACACCTGCTGAGCCCGGTGTTTTAGGAACAGGCTCAGCCCATCATGAGACACCTGCAGGATCTGTCTGACCTGGGGTTGGAAAGCTAACCCGCCTCCCCAACAGGGCTTTAAAAAAAAAATGTGTACAGCTGAAGAACAGAGCAATGCGAGATTTTGAGGAGAGGGTTGGAGCTTTCTCCACACTGTGACAAGCACAACGGGGTGCTGCAGAGCAGGGCTGTGAGTCAGGCTGCTGGGAGTTCAGCCTTGGCTCCCCTGCCTGCCCAGGTCAGGTCCCCTCTCTGAGCCTCAGTGTCCTCCTCTGTTAAAGAGCTACAGCTGGCCCCTCCCTCACAGCACTGGTTGTAAGAGTAAGTGCTGTGATGGAGACACAGGTGTGGCCCACTGCTGCTCCCTGTCCCCTCTGCCTCCCTCCTTTCTCATCCAGGGCATCATCAGGGCAGCGGCTTGGGGAAGAGGAGTGAGCCCTCTACTAGGAGGCAGCAGGTCTGAGTGGCGGTGCAGCCACTTACTAGCTGGGATCATCTAGGGAAGGGAGACAGCTTTGGGAACTTCAGCAATATCTGCAACGTCAGGATAAAGCCAACTTCCCTGTCTATATCTGGGGTTTTGGGAATAGGAGGGAAATTTTTCAAGACCCAAACAAATTAAAATACACCCTCTGACCTACAATTCCCCCTCCAGTGGCATCTCCTACCTGAATAGGTGGTGCATGGACAAGGTTATCCCCTGCAGGGCTGTTTTAATAGCCAAGGTTGGGAACAACTTATATCCATGGACAGAAGACTAAAACACAATGGATGCGATCTCCACACAAGGGAGTGTTATGCAGCTGTTGAAACACTGGGCAGCTCTGGGTGCTGGTATGGAATGCTTGACCGGGGATGCCGTGGCTGAAGTTTCAGAGAGGTTCCTAATTAACTCGGGCCTCAGGTCTGAATGAGGGGCGTTCTGAACCTTTGTGAAACTGATGGAAAGGAGAAGACTGGCTCCCTGTTCTGCTGTTTGCTACAAGGACTTTTTATTCACGCCTACTACGCACCAGGCTCTTTGAAGGAAAGAGTGTCCAGCGATGGGCAAGATGGAAAGATGGAGTCTGCCTGAATCAGATCAGCTTCTGGAAAGATCCTTTCATTCACTGGAAATGTGACCATGGGCTAAGTCCTCCATCACCTCTTGGCCTGAGGCTCCCCATCTCTACATGGAGGTTGGGCTGGATGGGTCTAAACGCCCTTCCTGCACTGACATTCTGGAATTCAGGATCCTGGGCCTCTGGCAGAAACCCTAGATGAGCATCTTTGCTGCCTCAGCAAGGAAGCCCTAAGTCACTCACATGGGGAACCTGTTCCCTGGGTGAGGGACATTCTGAGACGACCCAGCTCTGCCCAGAGCCTTCAGTGACTGTGTGAGTTGGTCCCTGAATCATGAGTGTTTTATGGACAGACACACAGCAGACACCCAACGTGTGCATCTCCTCCAGCCAGGCTGTCAGAATAAAGAGTGAGTCTGTGCCTCTTAGGGATTCTTAGTGTGATATTTCTGAAGATGAAATGAAGAATCATACGTTCTCCCCTCCGTGCCCTGCGAGGATTTCTCCTCACAGAAAGGGAAGAGAACGTGAGCTTCTTGGGCAAAAAGTCTCCACTTGCTGTGTCCGCTGCTGCTTCCCCAGCACCCAGAGCACAGCCTGGCACACAGTAGGTGCTCAGTAAGTGCTGAGTAAAGGGAGACTCAGCCACACTGAGGGGCACTCTCTGGAGCCAGGGCGAGGTCTGTTCTTGTGACTGGGCGGTTCACTCAGACTTTCAGTTCCCTAGTCCCTGGATCCAAAGGGCTGGACAGGATTGGAAAAGGCAAGAGCTGTGGAGCCAGGCAGATGGTGGTTCCAGACTCTTCCTGCATTTACCAGCTTTGGGGCCTTGAGCAACTCGCACGACCTCTCCAGGCCTCAAGTTCCCTGATCTATAGAAGAGGGTGAAATCAGATCATGAGTATAGACACCCACTGCCACGCCTGATTCTTGTTGTTACTCAAAGAATGGAGGGCGTTGTTTTTGACATGTTGTCACACACCAGGGGACAAAGGAGGCCCACTCTGTACTCACCACTCACGGTGAGCTGGGTGCCTGGTCCAGACTTAAAATCCTTGTCAAGTTTCCCCTTCTGGAACTTCACACAATAGTAGATACCAGTGTCTGCTGGGGTGATGTTTCTGATGCGGATGGAAAAGTTCCTGTTGTTTTTCTTTGTGTGGTCTGAAACAGTTGTCACTCGGGGGAAGGGGCCTCCTTTGAAATTGTAGATTAACTTCCGGCCTGGCCCTTTCCCCCTGAACCACTGGACGGGCCCCTCGGGGTTCAGGGAGGTCATAGTGCAGCGCAGAGTGGCCGTCTCTCCAGCTGCGACCGACACTGACTTGTCAGGCTGATTCACCTGCAGCTCCTCACCTGCTGCTCCTGGGGGGAAACAAACATTATTTATTCATCCTTTCGTGATCCTGCAGTTTTCTCAAGTGTTTTTCATTAACAGCTCTCCCTGACTGAGTGCACACCGTGAGCCAGCCTTGAGCTCAGCACATTGCATGGACACCACGTGTAACCCTCATAACAAGGCTAGAGGTGAGACTACCACAAATGAGTAACCAAGGCACAGAGAGGTTAAGTAACATGGTAGAGAGTGGGTGTGAGTGCCTGAGCCCTCTCTGGGGCTCTCAAGCTTCACCAAATACTTTCGGCTGTCCACATTCTTTTTCTTTTAAGATTTTATTTTTCCTTTTTCTCCCAAAGCCCCCCGGTACATAGTGGTGTAGTTATAGCCGTGGGTCCTTCTAGTTATGGCATGTGTGATGCTGCACTAGCGTGGCCTGATGAGCCGTGCCATGTCTGCGCCCAGGATTTGGACCAGCGAAACCCTGGGCCGCTGAAGCAGAGCGTGCAAGCCCAACCAGTTGGCCACAGGGCCGGTCTGTCTATTTTTTTTTAAAGATTTAACAGGCTGTCCACTTTTTTGCCTCACAGCATGTTGCATTTCTGGGCCTTTGCATTGAGTGGGATCATGAGACTTTCTAACTAATTAATTAATTATATTTTATTTTTAATTAATTTTTTTTGAGGAATATTAGCCCAGAGCTATCATCCGCCGCCAATCCTCCTCTTTTTGCTGAGGAAGATTGGCCCTAGCTGACATCTGTGCTCATCTTCCTCTGCTTTATGTGTGGGACACCTGTCATAGAATGGCTTGATGAGCGGTGCAAGGTCCATACCCAGGATCCGAACTGCTGAATCTCAGGCTGATGAAGCGGAGCATGTGAATTTAATAACGCCACCGGGCCAGTCCCTCATGAGACTATTTTAGACCATTGAATTACAAGCAAAAGTGATGAAGAAATTTTGTGGGATAAGCATTCAACTGCAAGAACCTCTTTGCATCAACTTCCCTCTTATGCAGAGGTCCACATGCTCATGATGCCTCTGCTCCATCAGCCTGGATCATTGATTGAGTGATGAGCAGAGCTCCCAACACACAATGAACAGGTGGTTTAATTAAGAAGTAAAACATTGTTTCAAGTTCCTGGGATTTTTTAATCCATAACATAATCATTTTATATTAGTTCCCTAATCCTGCTGTGTAACCAATTACCCAAAACTTAGTAGCTTAAAACAACAGAAATTTATCATCTTATACTTTTGGAGGTCGAAGTCCACAAATTGGGGTTACAGGGCTGAAATCAAGGTGTCAGCCAAACTGCATCTCTTCTGGAGCTTCTCTTCCTTGTGCTTCCAAATTCTAGAGGCTGCCCACGTTCCATGCATCATGGTTCCCATCTTCCTGCCACTCCAGCCTCTTCCTTCCATTGTCACTTGTTCTTCTCTACCTTTGACTTTCCTCCCTCCTTCTTATGAGAACCCTTGTGATCCAATTGGGCCAACTTTGAAAATCTAGGATAATCTCCCCATATCAAGAGTCTTAACTTAATCACTTCTGCAAAATGCCACACAAAGTAAAAATATTCACAGATTCTGGGTATTATGAAATGGAGCACTTTGGGGGGCCACTGTTTTGTCCACCACACAGATTTCTGCTGACTATTTCAGAAAACAGTTTCCATAACAAAAACCTATGTAAATGGCATTGACACACAGGTTGAATGACAAGGCAACATATTGGAATCTGATAGAAGGGTAATTCAAGCAGTGCACTGATGAAACAGTAACTAAAATAAAACTAGAAATCAATAAGAGAAGGAGAACTGGAATATTCACAAATACGAAGAAATCAAACAACCCACTCTTAAAGAAAATCCATAGCCAAAGAAGAAATCACAAGGAAAGTAGAGAATACCTTGGGACAGATGAAAACAAAACCACAACGTGCCAAAACTTATGAGATGCATTGAAAGCAGTGCTAGAGGGAAACTGATAGCTGTAGAGGATACATTAAAGAAGAAGAAAGACCATAAATCAATAGTTCAACTATATAGCTTAAGAAATTAGAAAAAGACGAGCAAAATCAACTCAGAGCTAGTGAAAGGAAGGAAAAAACAAGGGTTAGTGCAGAGCCTGATAAAATATGAATAACAGCAGAGAAAATTAATTCACCAATGCACTACAGGCTCCTAGATCAGCTCCTGGCACATAGTAGGGACCCAGGAAATGTTTGTATGATGTGTGAACTGCCCAATGTGACACCTGCCTCAAACCCTGAAGTCTATCTTAAGTGGGTGATCTCTATGGAAACTTTGTCAGATTCTGAGTTTCCCATGGGGGTGACTTCATGAAAAACAGAAGGAAATTGCATATACGCAAGACGCAGAAAGGCCAGGGGGAGAAAACGACAAACCCGCTTTCCCACAGCACCTTTCCCCACAGCCAGTGGCAGAAGCTGCAGAAATCTCATGGGATGGAGGTGGGGTAATGGTTAAATCTGCGAGCTCTGGATCAGTTGCCTGAGTTCAGATCATGGCTCCACCATTGACCCTTGAGCGACCCTGAACTCTCTGTGCTCCTGTTTTCTCATCTGTAAGGTAGAGGGGACCATAGAATCTACCTTGGATATAATGATCTCATGAGGTAACAGCTGTAGGCGTTTCCAACAGCGTCTGGACATGGGGAGAGTACAGGAAACTGAAAAGTGATTACTCATTAGATTCCTGAGGGATGGAGTCTTCAGCTGACATTAGATGATATGGATATGGACATGGATATAATTTAGACACAGATCAGATAGGCAGGAGTCTCTGTATCTCTGTCCTCCTCTCTCCCCCTCCCCTCTCTCCAGCATGGAATAGAGACTCCAAGATAGTAACGCATGAGTTTGCTTCTCTGAGGAGTTTGGGGAGCATAAGGATAAATTTAGAGAAGCAGGTGGGATGTTGGCTGAGACAGAAAGTTAAATGTCTGTTCAATGTGCATTGCATGTAGACTGAAAATGATATGAAGAAAGCAATAAGGAAAGTCTTCTCGAAAATCCCGTGTGTGTGTACAATTCCTCACACTCACTCATATACACACAGACACACATGAATACATGCGTTCACAAATAGACACAAAAGTGTGGCCTAGCATGCTGGCAGAGAAGATTGTTTTGAGGATTAAATTAACTTATAATTCATATCAAAAGCTCGGTAAAAACAATTGGCACAGAGGAATCACCCAACACATGATTAACACAGGGCTGTGAGCACACACAGCACAACTGGACTCTGCTGACCTCACAGTGCCATGATGCTGATGACTATGATTCTGTTAGCTCCTCTGTGCTTTCTGATTTCTCTACAGTTAGCGTGGTCTGAGAAGCTGAGCAACATAACAGGGTTAAAGGAAAGAACTGTGGACCCGGTTGACCCGTCCTTGAATCCGGGCTGCTCCACGGCCTTAACGCACACAGTTCTCCTTGCTGCTGTTTGAAGCATCATCTGTTTTGACGCCTCTGGCAACCAGCTGCAGCTGATGGATCCACAGAGAAAACACTCAGATCCCTGATTTCCTGCTCTCAGATGACGCCCAGTCCTGGTCCTCCCGTGGTAGCTCTGGGTGGTGTATCCGGGTTTACCTGGAGGCCCTAAAAGCCCAGGGGCAGAGGGAGGGGATTCTACCCCAAGGAATGCTCACCTGTGAGTCCCAGCAGCAGAGTCAGCAGCAGGCAAGGAGGAGGGCGGTGGATCCGGGAGGCAGGGCCGGGCATCTTGGAGGCCTGAGGAGCTGCTCTGTCACAGTGTGTGTGCTGGGGAGAACCCTGACTTCTGTGCTCTGTGGAGGTGAGAGATGGCCCACCTCCCGTGACATGAGAGGAAGTGCCTATGATGGCGTGACATGATTGTGGCAGTAACTCACTCTTAGATTCTACACAGTTCCTGCTTCTGGAGTGTGAGATAGGAGTCAGGCAGAGAAGGCGGCTAAAAGATGAGGAGTCACTCATCTTACATTTTCAGAGAGACTAGGACAGGCCTAGAAGAAATAATGCATCCTTCCTTCCTGGGCCTCTCCTCTCTCCACTGGGCCCTTCAACCCATCTTGAGGTCTTCAAGGAGATTCCCCATTTGCGAGTCCCAGGCTAGGAAGGATCTATGGTTACAGGCTGTGTCCCAAACTCCCAAGCCCAAGATCCTAGGATGGGGCCGGTTGTGGGCTCTTTCTGCACCAGCCTCAACTGAGAGCTACTCGGCTGGAGGAAGGAAGAAGGTTTGCCATTTTCTGCTCAGCTTTGGGATGGAACCAGGTCTGTTCCTGAAATGACTCCCTGTTCCAACCCTTTATTGGTGTAACTGGTGAAAGTTAGCCCAAATGCACGGTGCAGTGTGGACCTCAGAACTTGCATGTGCCTGCAGCCAACAGAGGGAGTCCTTTCCTGACTTCTTGCAGGAGAGCAAGTGGGTCACATGACCCAGCAATTAATCTTTCAGGCATTTATCTCAAAGAAATGAAAACTCATGTCCACACAAAAAGCTGTGCACAAATGTTTATAGCAGCTTCTTTGTAATAGAAAACTAGGATCAACTCAAATGTTCAATAATAAGTGAGTAGTTAAATGAACTGTCTTGCATCCGTTACAAAGAAACACGACTCAAAAATAAAAAGGAGTAAATTATTTATATGTGCAACAACTCGTAAGTTTCTCAAAGGCATTATGTTGAGTGAACAAAGTCAATCTCAAAATGTCACATACTGTAAGATTCTACTTATTTAACATTCTTGAAATTATAGAGATAGAGAACAGATTGGCATTTTCCAGAGATCTGGTACGGCGGGGATGGGTGTCACTCTAAAGGGCCAGCACAAGGAGGACCTTGTGGTCATGGAATTGCTCTGCATCCTGAGATGGTGGTGGTCACACAAACACACACATGAGAGGCCCAACCTAAGCAAAAGCTGGGAATGTTACAAGATTCAGCCACAAATAACAATCTCATAGTCATTGTAACATAGACATTGATGAGTAAGTAATCCAAAATTGTAGTATAATTAGATTCGAGTGATGGGGAATAGAAAGTGTGCATGTGTGGTTTGAGGTCAGGAGTAACAGAACATTGTATCCCCACCTTCTATAGTGTGAAGTCAGTAAATAACATCTAAGAGTGAGAAATCAAGAAGTAGCGATATAAGCAGGCTGTATGCAATATGGCAGTAAAATCTAGAATAAACAGTTAAAAGAGTCGAGAATAGTTGCCTCTGGGAGGTGGAAAATGATGGGAGGTCAGGGAGACTCCAGTTTACATATGTAGAACTCATAGAATATTTAACTCTTTTAAACCATGTGCATATGTAACTTTGATAAAGGGAGAAACTAATTTTAGATAATTAGATTAGTGTTCTCAGAGGTTCACAGAAAAAGAATGCTCATACTATTAGAATTAGTAAGAGAGTTTTATAAGATTGATGCTTAAAACTCAATTACAATCCTATACAGTATTCAAAATCCGATGAAAACAGTATAAACACTTTTAAAGATTCCACAAACTAGAAAGCATTATAGATAGCTCTAAGTAGGGACGCATGAGGGGAAACCTGTAAACCTGTGAATCAAAGGTCATAAAGGAGAACCTAAATAAATAGAAGTGTCTGTGAATGGGAATCCTCAATATTAGAAAGATGTCAGTTTGCCTGAATATATATATAAACTCAATGCAATCAAATAGTAATTATGAAAGGGTTTCAGGAAACTTGAGAAAGTGATTAAAAAATGCGTTTGAGTCAAGAATAGCCACAATTGTTTTGAAACCAGAAAAGGTGGGAAGATTTTCCCAAAAGAGGTATCAAAACTTATCACAGGGACCGTCCTGGTGGTATAGTGATTAAGGTCGAAAGCTCCAGTTGCACAGCCCGGGGTTTGCAGGTCCAGATCCTGAGGGCAGACCTACACACCGCTCATCAAGCCACACTCTGGCGGCATCCCACATATAAAATACAGGAAGACCGGTGCAGACGTTAGCTCAGGGACCATCTTTCTCAAGCAAAAAGGGGAAGATTTGCAACAAATGTTATCTCAGTTCCAATATTCCTCACTGAAAGAAAAAAACTTATCATAAAGCTGTTCTAATTATGAGAGTGTAGTTTTGACAGAAAGATAGACAAGAAGCTCAATGGAACAAAGACCTCATAAAGAGAACCACAAATTTATGGAAACTTGATACATGGCAAAGGTGGCCGCGCAGATCACTGATGCTGGGTGATTTACCATTGCGGAGGGAAAAATCACATCCTTACCTCTTATAATCCACAGAGATGCACACACACACAGCTGGAAAGTCTAGCTAGATGCAAGGTATAAATGGAAAGAGCAAACTTGATCAAAAAGTAAAAACTTTTTTTCTCTAACAGAAACTCCCAAATGTTACCAACACTGCTTCTCTGGGGACTACATTAGAGGAACAAGAGGGACTGTCCATTATGTGTCCGAGGAAACAAAGATAAGAACGTTGATTGGAAAGTTGTCCTAGAAAACCCAGAGAGAGCAGACAATTACTGTGGGAAGTCCATGTGGGAACCTGAGAGCTCACTGAGGATCTGGTCATCTGCCCAGGGCCCGCCGCAGAGGAGGATTTAGGTATAAGTTAACAGATGCATGAGTAAGTGTATGATTGAACGAGAGTTTAAATGCATGAGGGAATGTATGCTTGGATGGATGGACAGATGGATGGACGGACTGAAAGATGGACGGGCGGATGGATGGGACTGATAAAAGCCATCCTAATTTTTCCTTTCTTATCTACTTTGGCCATGAGAGATAAAAAGATAAACTTTGTTTTCCATGTAAGAACCTATGAATCAGTTGACTCACCCTATGACTTGATGAAGTTTCATAGGCTCTAATCTGATGAGTCCAAGATACTGATATTTTACAAAGGGAGGAACCTGGGTTTAAACAGGGTGGGTCACTTGCTCAAGGTCACGGGGGCAAAGCTAAGATAATGCTGGAGACAGTATGGTTTACAAAATGTGCTATTCTGGACCCAAACCCAAAGGCTACAAGAATTTATGATTCCTGGTTTCTTAAATTATGACCTGGCAAGATCATAATTTTTTCAACCAGATTTTCAACTGTGCAATAGAATGGATTCATAGTGAGGAAAACTAGGGGGATTTTTAAATACTATAAATATTAATTATTTCAATAGAATTCATATGAACATGCATGGTGCAGTTCTAACACTTGAACCGAGGGCTGGGAGATCCAAATTCTGGTCCCTGAGCAGACACCATAGACAACCGCAAGACCTTGTGCAAGCCACTTCCCCTCTGTTATCAAGACAATTAAGAAATTGTCTAAAGTCCCGTCAGCTCTCGTGGTCTAGTTAAGACAGACTTCAGTTCCTAGTCTAGGGGAGAGAGAGTAACTCCTTATGTAGTGCGATGTGAAGGGCCTATCGGCATCTGACCCTAAAATGCTTTCTCCATACTCCACCTGCCCAGGCCTACAAAATTCCAACAGTGATGCTGCTAATGGGTGGGACAGGCAGGGAAGACGTCATCCCCAGAAGGTGACTCTCTTTGCTCAGTCTTTCCTCCTCAGCACTTAGGCAAGGGTTCATACCTAGCAAAGCGCAGGACCCCGAGAAGGGGAAGCCAGGATGGTGAAGGCCTCGTAACTAGGGCGGTGCCCGTGGAGAACAGGCCAGATTACCAGGTGTCAGGGGCTCTAGAGGGTGACAAGCACTAATAAAAGGATGGAGAGGCTCAGATGTCCCATTCCAGCCACCAGTGAGTTCTCCTGGCTGTATGGTGTCCAGGGCAGCGTCATTGTGTCAGGAAGAGAGAGACTCAGGCACAGCTGATGCTAACTGCTTCCACGCTCTGAATGGCAGTGTTAGAGGCAGGGTGCACGTGTTATCTCATTTAATCCTCAAAAAACCGAATGCTGTAAAGACAGACAGCTACTAGGTATCAGAAAATGACAACAAAAGCCACTTAGAAGGAACCTACCAGTATCAGGCTCCAATTTCAATGAAGTTGTCAAAAACAACTTGCTTGAAACTAAATCTTGAAAAATATTTCAATTGTAAAAACAATTTTATCTAATTTATATGTCAATTAAATATGGAATATAATCACAAAATGTACCAAGGGTTGGGAATGTAGGGAAGTTGGTATAATTTTTCCCAAAAACTTATACTATGGTACCAACAATTCCTCCTTTCAAATTTCACAAACACAGCACAATCATTACAAGCTAATTATAAAAATTTATTTGAAATAATTTGAGTGTTCTCAGCATTTTCACAGGGGTTTTCTTTAACCCAAGTGTTCCGTTTGAAGTGCCCACAGAATCATTAGGATCATAGATTGTTTTCTTCTTCTTCCATCTTCAACCACTCAGAGACTCCACCTGTGATCCCAGCAACTCCCCAGCATCATTTGCATCAATTCTTGAAATAAACAATTTTTGATCTCTGAGTCCACTTTGCAGGGGTGTGGATTCCATTTGCACTGTATGGTCTGACGTTGCCACACTTCCATCAAGGCAAGACCCGCCTCCTAGAGCAGAGGTCTCTGGGCTCCACACCACCTGCCCCAGGTGCCTGATCTCGGGAATGGTGCTGGGCGGTGCCACATCCCACCTCAAATCCCAAACACTTCCCCGATGCTCTGCCTCAGGATTTCTCCATAACCTTAAAATGTCACCAGCCCGTGCGGGCACATCCCAGCCTCCCTCCTTCATGGGACAATCCTGAGGAATTGTCTATGTGGTTCCTCAGAAAGTCCCCAGTGATGTTGAGCTCAGTCATCCACAGGGGCATCCAGTTCAATAACTCATCCTTTCTTGGGCGTCCCGCCTTCCCTGTCTCACCCGCCCCATCCCTTCTCCCAGCCTCTCTGGATCATCTCCCAACAACCCACACCCAAGTCCTAGGTTCAGGTTCTGATTCAGAGGAACCCAAATACAGATGCCCACAAAGACGTTTCTGTGACTGGAGACCCAACTGAGATGCCTGCCGTGTAGACCAGGGTGGGGTTCTGCATGGGGGCTAATTTTATTAGTAATCAATTCACTTGTGAATATTTGTATTTTCTATGATTTTTGCTTCTCTACGCAACTGTCCCTACTCCAAGGGAATCATATCATAAATACTCAGAGAAGGAGGATCCCTGAATTATCATTTTCCTATTTCATGGTCAAAGGTACAAATGCTGAGAGAACTTAAGTAACCAGCAGGAGACCCCACAGCTGGTAAATGGCAGAGTCAGAAGCCTGAATTCATGTCAAAGTCTCTCAGTCGCCAGCTTTACAACCTCGGGCAGCCCTCCATCATGGAACCCCAGGTTCCTTCTGTAAACCACGAATGGGGGAAACAGCAGAGGCTAGCTGTGCACAGCAACTGAGTCAACCCACACGCCTGTGCTTCACTGACCGTGTGCTGGGCTCAGTAGAGACATTAACATGAGACATTAGCATATATTTATTGATGTACAATAATATGTTTACTTCCATGAAAATTGGCACAAAAAATGAAGAGGAAAACATTCTGTACACAGCCCAACGTGGCACTGACCCGGCTGAGCAAAAAGAAAGTCCTTTCCATGGAGGTACTGAGCCAGACCAATGGTTTTCTGGAAAACCAGTGTCACCTGTTCCCCACATGGCAGAGGAGGAGGGACAGCACACCATCAGCCTGCAGCGGGACAAGCACACTGCTGGTCACACCGTAGAAGTCTCCACTAGGGTGGACGCTGGTCTGGGGCTTTGGTAGCTTGTGGTCATTTCTAAGCCAGGTGACAGGATTCTGACGTCTGGGGCTCTGGAGGATGTGTCCTTCAGTTGGATGCTTGTGCCCGGATCTGGGGGTGCCTTGCAATGTGTGAGAGTGGCTGCTCCTGCCTGCAAGGAGAGAACGCCCCATGAGAGGGCAACCAGGGGCCCAAACCCCAGTGGGAACAAATCCTCAGCATCTCTGTTGAGAAGCGCCAGTGCCTCATCTTTCACAGGGTTTGAAGGTTACGTTCCTGCAGGAGTTCGATTCTGAAGCTGATATCAGAGTCCAGACAGCGGACTACAGGAACAGTTTATAAGCAGTTTGTAAGGGGCTGACTCCCACCCTGCCTCCCGGCAAACACCCATATCCCAGGGCACTGCTGTGGGCTCTGCCTGACTCACTAGGATCTCACAGAGCCCTAGGAAGGGGAGCTATTACCATCCCATTTCACAGATGAGGAAACTGAGGCCCAGACAGGCTCAGTAAATTGTCCAACGTGCACACTAGTCAGTGGCAGAGCCGGGGATCCTAGCCAGGCAGTCTGGCCCCAGGGTCTACGTGGATGACCACTGCTCAGCTCTGCCCTCAGTCCCTGGAAAGAGACGAGCCCCTCAGTGCTGACACGCCGGGTCACATGGAAGCAAGTGGCACAGAGAAGAGGTCAGGTGCTCAGGCTTTCGGGGTCACACTCAGCCCAAGTCTGCATCCCCAGCCCCACCACTGGGTGAGCCTGAGCAACTCAACTCTCCATGCCTCAGTTTCCTCCTCTGCAAAATGGGGAAGAATCTTAATTCTCAGAATTAATTAATAAGTTAAGTGACCAGTGCAGAAAATGAGGCACAGAGGAGTCACTCTACACACGGAAACTATCAGCATCATCATATACTCACAACAACCACCTGAGGAATGCTACTAATCATAATTCTAATGTTAACAGAGAAAGAAAAGAATCAGAGAGGGTTAGTGACTCACCCAGGGGCCTCACAGCGAACAGAACCCACATTCCACCCCAGGACTTCTGATCCAAGTGGAGTGTCTGCCTTTTCCATCACAGCTGCCTCAACTTCTCCACAGTTGGCCCCATAATAACCAATTTTCAGTGGTTCATAATATCATGACTTAATATTTTCCGACTTTGAGCCCAGCCCTGACTGGGCACCATGGGGACTGCTCAGTCATCACAGAGCACCCACTGTGTGCCTCATTGTCCAGATGCCAAGCAGGGGTCAAGAAGGAATCCCAACAGGTCCCCATGAGGTGGGCAGAGCAGATGTCATTGCACAGATGAGGACACTGGGCTCAGAAAGGGCAGTGCTTTGCCTGAGGTCACAGATGACCGGTGACAGCTCTACCATGTGACACTGATCCATTTGACTCCAAAGTTTTGCCATGTCCATGCATAAAAGCCGGTATCTACTTTAAGGGTGTGAGAGCCTCATCATAGAGGAGAGGCGGAAACAGGACGAAACCCCTGGTCTGGGACTTGTAGAAAGCCCCGTACGTTAAGCGACAATTGTGAGAACTGAAGGATGTGGACAGATATGCCGTTAAGAAAGAAAGAAACATCAGAAACTGAGAATTTAAGGTTGAGATTTGAGAAGAGATGAGATAACACTGAGGTTTGTATTCTCAGGCAGGATGGAAGAGAATAGCACAAAATAGCACATTGAATTTGTGAACACGCTGCGCTGCCTTTTAATCTCAGCTCTGAGACCTCTGATACCTGGGTCCCTCTGCTGCCTTTCCCAGCTGTCGTATGTCAGATAACACACGTGAGGATGCCTGGGACACAGTAAGGTCTAGAGGTGTCAGCAAGACATAGACAGAGGCACAGAGGTGGGAGTGCATGAGGGGAGGGTGCTGAGGGAGGGTTTTATGGGCCAGATTGGGAGGTGTAGCTGCAAAGGTAGGTTAACACCCAACAGAAGGGGCCCTGACTGCCAGGGAGGGAGTTGGCCCTTCCCAGGTGCAGAGCACAGGGCGCCTGGAAGAGCTGCATGGGAGAGGTGGAATCAAATTGATGTGCTCAGGGGCTTAGCCTTGCAGCAGTGGGCCAGGAATACTCTGTGCAGGTGAAGAGAAAAATGAGACACAGAGCAGAAAACTTGGAGTCAGTCTGGAAGAAATGACAGAACTTCTTCCCATCAGAAAGGACCAGTGTGGAGTTTTTCACTCAGATCTGCACATCCACTAGGATGAATGTTTTTCTTATTCCTGCTGGACAACAATGAAAAAGGGTATGGAGAAATTGAACAGGGAGTGGGATCATCTCCTGAGAATTCTTGCAGCAGGCAGGTGAAGGCCTGTTCTGTCAGGCAGAGAGGGAATGCAGGTCACAGCCCTGTTGTGAAGATGTGTTGTTTCGCCAGTCTGGCATCCCACCCACCCCTTCACTGGTAGTGGCATGGGCTATAAAACAGGCAGGCACAGGGGCTCACATTCCTGTGGGAGCTTTCCTTGCCGACTTCACATGGTTCTGGAGAGCTGTCAGTCCACACCCTGCTTACCCCTGGCTCACCCAAGCCAAGACAACCCTAATCCTCCCTTCTCTCCACCCTGCCCCTAATCTCCTCCCAGCCAGTCCTTCATTTTCCAGAGCTGATGCAGCTGGACCAAGAAAAGCAACACACTCTGCTGGGTCTGAACTACTAGAGAGCAGCTCCTCCTAGTGGAGAAAGTCATCTGAGGACACCACAGATGAGATGGAGGGAGGAGAAGAAAGAGAATTAGGATGAGTAGTACAGGGAAGTCGGAGAAAAAGGAAGAAGAGGAGGAGAGAGAAGGAAAAAGGCAGAGAAAAGAGAGAGAGAGAGCACTGAGTAGTAGAAAGGATGAGAACCCTGCACCTGCACCCACTCTATTTCCCAGCTGAGTCAAGAATTTGAGCCTCACTTTAAAATTGACATCCAGAAACTTCCAGCTGAACCATCCTCAATTAATGGTCTTTCTAGAAGGGACTTTGGCACCAAGCAGTCTGTAGTCTCTGCCATTTCCTGCAGTCCAGTCTTAAGGCAGAGATCTTTCAACCAGAAGAGCGCATGGAATTGGAGAAGGGAAGTCCCTTCCTGGTGGAGGTGTGGAGGAGGAAAGGGAATTGGAATTTAGGGGAGAATAACAGAATTTTCTCAGCAGCACTGTCTGGAGGCAGGAGTGTGGTCTGGCCTTGTGACTGGGCAAGTCTCTCAGGCTTTCAGTTCCCTCATCCCTGGAACCAAGTGCTGGATGGGATTGGTTCAGACAAGGGCTGTGGAGCCAGGTAGATGAGGATTCTCGATTTTCCCACCCAAGAAAGTTGCTAGGGTCCTAGCCCTGATCCTTGAAGGAATCTAAAAATAAAACAAAGTTGCTGGATTCCCAGCCCTGATTCCAAAAGGGATCTGAAATCCAAAGAAAAACTCCTGAGTGATATCAGCATCACAGTGGAGTGAGTTGTCCACTTTCTCCCTCCTCTCTAAGCTACAACCTAGAGGATACCCATGGACCAGCAAAGGACTGCATGCCCAGCACACCAGAATGCCTGAGAGATCCATACATCAATCCATCTGAAGATGGGTGGACTGGACATCCAGGAGGTAGAAAGCTAGGGGAGCAGCCTCCTTCCCTGACGCTGGCAACGCCAATCCAAAACATGGATACACCTGGCAGTGGCAGTGGTGCCCTGGCCTGAGGTTTCAAAAAGCACACTGGCACCAGATCTAGAGGCTGCAGGAGCCACAGCAATACCGTGAACCTAGCCTCCACTTGGCACCCTGGACACCTGCCCTACCAGCAGAGGGGCTGCATACAAAACCCCACGTCACTGGCATCAACGGCAACACCTGTGAACCCAGTGTCCCTGGTAGCAGTGCTGCCTTGCACCCCCAGATAACCCAGGAGCAGCTGCACAGGTGGTGCATGTGGCAGCAGCACTTGAGCCTGTGGAGAGCCTGTGGGGGAATGTGAGACCCAGGTGACTCCGGAAGTAGCAGAGGTGCTTGCAGCCAGTGACCATGGTGATGGTACCCACGCCTGAAGTGACCTTGGAAGCAGCAAGGAACCAGCAACGTGGAGGCACAAACCAAACCAGGAGGGCACTGAAGATGCCTCTAGCTGAGGCAGTGGAGGGCGGGAAGTGCCAGCTCTCAAATTAACCAGAAGCAGCTCAGAACCAAAGTAACCAAAGGCTTAAGCAAAGCAGAAAGATGTTTACTACCACAAATGCGCCAGCAGAGGAACAACTCATGAAGCACCAGGAGCAACTACTGTGACACACCAGAACAGAAAGAAAACGACTTCTCTCCAGAACCAAAAGTCACGGGAGATTATGACCTAACTGACAGAGAATTCAAAGTAGCCATCATGAGGAAACTCAACGAGTTCCAAGAAAACCCAGGAAGATAGTTCGATGCACTTAAGAACAAAATTAATGAAAAGAAGGAGTGCTTCACAAAAGAGATCGAACCTCTAAAAAAAAAATAAAACAAAATTCTACAGATGAAGAACACAATTAATGAGAGAAAAAAATAAAGTAAAAGCATTGAAAACAGAGCACACCATATGGAAGAAAGAGAACTAGTGAGCAGGAACATAGAAATCTAGAGATGATTAAGCTGGAAGTGGAGGGGCTGTCCCCATGGCCAAGTGGTTGAGTTCGCATGCTCCGCTTTGAGGGCCCAGGGTTCACCGGTTCAGATCCTGGACGCGGACTTACACACCACAGCCATGCTGTGGTGGCATGTCACATAGAAGAACTAGAATGACTTGCAAGTAGGATATGCAACTCTGTACTGGGGCTTGGGGAGAAAAAAAAAGAGGAAGAGTGGCAACAGAAGTTAGCTCAGGGCCAATCTTCCTCACCAAAAAGCATAACTTAATAAAACGGTGGAATTGGAGAGAGAACTAAGATTTTTAAAAAATGAAGAAATCTTGCAAAAAATATCTGACTCAATTAGGAAAAGCAATATAAGGATATTGGGCATCCCAGAAGGAGAAGAGAAGGAGAAAGGATCAGAGAGATTATGTAAAAAACTCATAGCTGAGGGGCTAACCCAGTGGCATACGGTTCAGTTCACATGCTAGGCTTCAGTGGCCAGGGGGTTGTGGGTTCACATCCCAGTTGTGGACCTACACAATGCTCATCAAGCCATGCTGTCACAGCATCCCACATACAAAATAGAAGAAGATTGGCATGGATATTGGCTCAGGGACAATATACCTCAAGCAAAAAGAAGAACATTGGCAACAGATGTTAGATCAGGATCAATCTTCCTCACCAAAAAAAAGAAAAAAAACCGAGTGAAGAAACTGTATATACAAGTACATGAAGCTAATAGAAATATTTATTATCTCAATACAAAAAAACCTCTAGGTGCCTTGTATTAAAACTGTCAAAAGCCAATTGCAGAGAAAGAATACCAAGAACAGGCAGAGAGAAAAAAATAATTTACAAAGCAACTCTCATAAGGCTGTCAGCGGACTTCTCAGAAGAAACCCTACAGTCTAGGAGAGAGTGGGATGATATATTTAAAATATTGAAAGACAAAAACTACCAGCCAAGAATACTCTATCCAGCAAAGCTATCCTTGAGATATGAAGGAGAAATACAGGCTTTCCCAGAAAAACAAAAGCTGAAGGAGCTCATCACCATAGACTTGACTTTGAAGAAATGTTGAAAGGAGCCCTCATACCTGAAACAAAAAGGCAAAGTTATACAAAGCTTTGAGCAAAAGCGGTACACTTATGGATCTTGGTCTTAGCACCATCCTTTTGAATATCATGTCTCATCAGGCAAGGGAAACAAAAGACAAACGGGACTACATCAAACTAAAAAGCTTCCTCACAGAAAAGGAAACTATCAACAAAACAAAAAGACAATCCACCAAGTGGAAGAAAATATTTGCAAATTATATATCCAATAAGGGATTAATATCCAAAATATATAAAACACTCATACAATTCAACAACAACAATAACAAAAATAACTCAGGCAAAAAATAGGCAGAGGATATGAACAGACATTTTTTCCAAAGAGGATATACAGATGGCCAACAGACACATGAAAGGATAGTCAACATCACTAAACTTTGGGGAAATGCAAATCAAAACTACAGTGAGATATCACCTCACACCCATGACAGAGGTTATTATTAAATAGACGAGAAATAACAAGTGTTGGAAAGGATGTGGAGAAAATGGAAGCCTCATGCACTGATGGTGTGAATGTAACTTGGTGCAGCCACTATGGAAAACAGAAAGGAAATTTCTCAAAAACTTAAAAAGAGAAATATCATAAGATTCAGCTATTCCACTTCTGGGTACTTATCCAAAAAACACAAAAACAGTAATGTGAAAAGATATATGCACCCTTATGTTCATTGCAGTGTTATTCACATATCCAAGACTTGGAAGCAACCTATTGGAAGCAACCTAAGTCCCCATCAATGGATGAATGGATAAGAAGTTGTGGCATATATATATACATATATATATACAATGGAATATTACTCAGCCACAAAAAAGATGAAAGTGTGCCATTTGCGACCACTTGGTTGCACCATGAGAGTATTATGCTAAACGTAATAAGTCAGATGGTGAAAGACAATTACCATATGATTTCACTCATATTTGGAAGGTAAACAAAATAAACAAACACATAGATAAGGAGAACAGATTGGTGGTTACTAGAGGGGAAAGGGGTGGAGGGAGGATGAAAGGGACAGAGCGGCACGTATGTATGGTGATGGATGGAACCTAGGCTCTTGGTGGTGAACACAATACAGTCTACACAGAAGTCGAAATGTAACGATGCATACCTGTAATTTATAGAGTGCTAGAAACCAATGTAGCCTCAATAAAATAAACTGTAAAAAAGAAAAAGAAGGGGTATGTCAGCATTATGGTGGAGTGAACTTGCCCAGGACTCTCTCCCCTGCAATATACAACAAAAAGGAGCAACCATACTCCAACAGAAAATATCCTAACAACACAAAAACATTGGAGAGACACGCAGCCACACAACGGAGGGCAGAGAGTCTGGAGACCCTCTCAGAGGAGAATGGAACAGGGTAAGAGAGAACTTCGCTCCCTCCCCTAAAGACTGTGGTCACAGCGGCAGGACACTCCATGAGGGAAGGAGCAGGGGAGGGGTTGCGTGTCTGCGGGATCACCCAGGACTCCCTAGGGCCCTTGCAGCCTAGAGGGAAGCCCTCTAACGGGGCAAAATCTTTCATGCAGGGTGACCTCATCAAGCCAAGATCCCAGGAGACCAGGTAGCGAGAGCTGATCCAGAAACCCTCACTGCACGCAGGCGAAAGCACCCCTCCCCCGACCTGCACCATCTCTGCTGAAGGTGGAGGGCTCAGACTATGCAGCTCCAGACCCCCACCCACTGGTGATAGGCTGTAACTGCAAACAAATAATATCAGAATGAGGAAGAGCCAACCTTCCGACATCAGGCACTACATCAAGTCTCCAGACCAGAGGGAAAATGACAAGCACCCAGAACTCAGTCCTGGGGACACAGAAATGTGTAAGCTAAACGGCAATGACTTCAAAATAGCTGTCATCAAAAAGCTCAATGAGGTAAAAGAGAATATAGAGAAACAATTCAATGAGTTCAGGAGCTACTTCACAAAAGAGATTAAAACTATAAAGAAGAATCAATCAGAAATGTTAGAGATGAAAGGCACAGTGGAAGAGAAAAAACAAAATACGGGTTTCCTGAACGCTTGAGTGGACATCATAGAGGAGCTTATCACCACAATCTAAGACAGACATGTTGAAATGCTCCAGACAGAGGAGGAAAGAGAACTAAGACTGAAAAAAAATGAAGAAAGTCTCCGAGAAATATCCAACTCAATGAGGAAATGCAACATAAGAATTATAGGTATTCAAGAAGGTGAAGATAAGGAGAATGGAGCAGAAAGCTTGTTCAAAGAAATGGTAGCAGAGAACTTCCCAAATCTAGGGAATGAGAGGGAAATATGTTTGGAGGAAGCTTCTAGATCTCCTAGATTTGTCTATGTAAAAAGACCTATTGCAGGCATATAGTAGTAAAACTGGCAAAAAGAAAGAATACTCAGGGCAGCAAGGCAGAAGAAAATAACCTACAAAGGAACCCCTATCAGGCTTTCAGCAGATTTTTCTGGAGAAACCTTACAAGCTAGGAGAGAATGGAATAACATATTCATAACTTTCAAAGATAAAAATCTTCAGCCAAGAATACTCTATCCAACGAAAATATCCATCAGATATGAGGGAGAAATTAAATCTTTCCCAGACAAACAAAAGCTAAGGGACTTCATAACCATGAGACTCCCCCCCTCCCCCCACGTAATCCTCAAGAAGGCCCTCATACCTGAAAAAAGAAAAAAGAGAGAAAGGGTCACAAAACACAGAGTAAGGAGATAATAGGTAGGCAGAATCAGAATAGGATAGCAAATACTCAAGTATAGCATTAGGCTAAAGGGAAAGAAAACACAAAAGACAAAGACAGTCTTGTCACTTTAACCACAAACTCACAACACAAGTTGGAATAAGATATGAGACAAACCACTTAGGAGGGGAGGAGGAAAGGGACTGAATCAGTTTAGACTAAGGAAATAAGAGGCCATCAGAAAATGGACTATGTTATCCACAAGATTCTGAATACAACCTTCAGGGTAGCCACTAAGCTAAAAAGCAGAACAGAGACACAAAAAATAAACAAGGAAAAAACTAAGAAGCACAGCATAAAAAAAATTCATAATTCAATGGGTAGACCCCAACACACAGGATGAGAAACAGAGGAAATGCAGGAAAACCAGAAAATGAGTGATATAATGACAGTAGTAAGCCCTCATATATCAATAATCACCCTCAATGTAACGGGATTGAATTCTCCAATAAAAAGACACAGAGTAGCAAGATGGATTAAAGAACAACATCCAACAATTTGTTGCCTCCAGGAAACACACCTCAGCTCCAATGACAAACACAGGCTCAGAGTGAGGGGATGGAAGATGATACTCCAAGCTAATGGCAAACAAACGAAAGCAGGTGTCACAATACTTACATCAAAGTAGACTTCAAGATAAGGCAGGTAAAGAGAGACAAAGAGGGGCAATATATAATGATCAAAGAGACACTCCACCAACAAGAAATAACGCTTATAAATATCTATGCACCCAGCAGAGGAGCACCAAAGTTAGTACAGAAACTATTAACAAACCTGAAAGAAGATATTAAAAATAACACAATAATAGCAGGGGACCTCAACACCCAACTCACATCAATGGATAGATCATCCAGACAGAAAATCAACAAGGAAACAGTGGAATTAAATGAAAAGCTAAACCAGTTGGACTTTATAGACATATATAGAACACTCCATCCAAAAACAGCAGAATACACATTCTTCTCAAGCACGCAGGAAACATTCTCAAGGATAGACCATATGTTGGTAAACAAGGCAAGCCTCTATAAATTTTAAAAAATTGAAATAAAAACAAGCATCTTTTTCTATCATAATGCTATAAAGGTAGAAATTAATTACAAGAAAAAAGCTGAGACGGGGCGAAGATGTGGAGACTAAGCAATATGCTATTGAACAAGCAATGGATCATTCAAGAAATTAAAGGAGAAATCAAAAAATATCTGGAGACAAATGAAAATGATAACAGACCATAGCAACTCATAGGGGATGCAGCAAAAGCTGTATTAAGAGGGAAATTCATCACAATACAGGCACACCTTAACAAACAAGAAAAATCCCAAATAAGCAATCTCAAATTACACCTAACTGAATTAGAAAAAGAAAAACAAAGCCCAAAGTCAGCAGAGGGAGAGAAATAATAAAAATCAGAGCAGAAATAAAAGCTATTGAAACAGAAAAGCTAGTAGAAAGGATCAATGAAACAAAAAGCTGGTTCTTTGAGAAGATAAATAAAATTGACAAACCCCTAGGCAGACTTCACAAAGAAAAAAAGAGAGAAAGCTCAAATAAACAAAATCAGAAATGAAAGAGGAGAAATAACAGCAGACTACACAGAAATACAATGGATTATAAGAGAATACTATGAAAAACTATATGCCAACAAAATGGAGAACCTAGAGGAAATGGATAAATTCTTAGACTCGTACAACCTCCCAAAGCTGAGTCAAGAAGAAACAGACAATCTGAACAGACCAATCACAAGGAAAGATTTTGAAACAGCAATCAAAAACATCCCAAAGAATAAAACCCCAGGACCAGACGGCTTTCCTGGGGAATTCTACCAAACTTTCACAGATGATTTAACACCTATCCTTTTCAAGCTATTCCCAAAAATTAGACACAATGGAACACTTCCTGACACATTCTATGAGGCCAACACCGCTCTAATAGCAAAGCCTGACAAAGACAGCATGAAAAAGGAGAACTACAGGACAATATCGCTGATGAACATAGATGCAAAAATTCTCAACAAAATTTTGGCAACCCGAATTCAGCAATTCATCAAAAGGATCATGCATCACGATCAAGTGGGATTCATACCAGGGACACAGGGATGGTTCAAATATCCGCAAATCAATCAACATGATACGGCACATCAACAAATTGAAGAGTAAAAACCACATGACCATCTCAATAGATGCAGAGAAAGCATTTGACAAGATCCAACACCATTTATGATAAAAACTCTGAACAAAATGGGGATAGAAGGAAAATTCCTCAACATAATAAAGGCCATATATGTATGACAAACTCACAGCCAACACCATACTCAATGGGCAAAAACTGAGTGCCATCCCCCTCAGAACAGGAATAAGACAAGGATACCTTCTATCACCACTCTTGTTCAACGTAGTTCTGGAGGTTTTGGCCAGAGCAATTAGTCAAGAGAAAGGAATAAAAGGAATCCAAATAAGGAGTGAAGTGAAAGTCTCGCTCTTTGCAGATGACGATATTATATATAGAAACCCCAAAAATATCCATCGGAAAACTAATAGAAATAATGAACAACTACAGTAATGTTGCAGAGTACAGAATCAACTTACAAAAACCAGTTGCTTTTCTACACTCCAATAATGAACTTACAGAAAGAGAACTCAAGAATACAATTCCATTTGCAATTGCAACTAAAAGAATAAAGTACTTAGGAATAAATTTAACCAAGGAGGTAAAGGACTTATACAATGAAAACTAAGACATTTATGAGAGAAATTGATGATGACTTAAAGAGATGGAAAGAGGTTCCTTGCTCATGGATTGGAAGAATAAACATAGTGAAAATGTCCATACTACCCAAAGCAATCTACACATTCAGTGATATCTCAATCGGAATCCCAATGACACTCTTCACGGAAATAGAGCAAAGAATCCTAAAATTCATATGGGGCAATCAAAGACCCCGAATTGCTAAGGCAATCCTGAGAAAAAAGAACAAAGCTGGAGATATCACAACCCCTGATTTCAAAATCTACTACAAAGCCATAGTGACCAAAATGGCATGGTACTGGTACAAAAACAGGCACACAGATCAATGGAACAGAACTGAAAGCCCAGAAATAAAACCGCACATCTATGGACAGCTAATCTCTGACAATGGTGCCAAGAACACAGAACGGAGAAAAGATAGTTTCTTCAATAAATGGTCTTGGGAAAACTGGAGAGCCACATGCAAAAGAATGAAGGTAGACCATTATCTCACGCCATACACAAAAATAAACTCAAAATGGATCAAAGACTTGAAGATACGTCCTGAAACTATAAAACTCCTGGAAGATAATATCGGTGGCACACTCTTTGACGTCGAACTAAAAAGGATCTTTTCAAATACCATGGCCTGTCAGACAAGGGAAACAAAAGAAAAAATAAACAAGTGGGAGTTCATCAGACTAAAGAGCTTCTGCAAGGCAAAAGAAACTAGGATCAAAATGAAGAGATGACCCACCAATTGGGAGAAAATATTTGCAAATCATATATCTAACAAGGGGTTAGTCTCCATAATATATAAGGAACTCACACAACTGAACAATAAGAAAGCAAACAACCCGATCAAATAGTGGGCAGAGGAGATGAACAGACATTTCTCCAAAGATGATATATAGATGGCCAATAAACACATGAAAAGATGTTCAACATCACTAATCATCAGTGAAATGCAAATCAAAACTACACTAAGATACCACCTTATGCCTGTTAAAATGGCTATAATCACTAAGACTAAAAATAGCAAATGTTGGAGAGGGTGCAGCGAGAAGGGAACCCTCATACACTGCTGGTGGGAATAAAAACTGGTGCAGCCACTATGGAAAACAGTATGGAGACTCCTCAAAAAACTGAAAATAGAACTACCATACTACCCAGCTATCTCACTACTGTGTATCCGCCCAAACAACTTAAAACCAACAATCCAAAGTAACATATGCACCCCTATGTTCATTTCAGCACTATTGACAGTAGCCAAGACATGGAAGCAAGCCAAGTGCCCATCGACCGATGATTGGATAAAGAAGATGTGGTATATATATACAATGGAATACTACTCAGCCAGAAAAAAAGACAAATTCATCCCATTTGCAATAACTTGGAAGGACCTAGAGGGAATTATGCGAAGCAAAATAAGCCAGTCTGAGAAAGATAAACACCAGATGATTTCACTCCTATGTGGAATATAAACAGGTACTTGGACAAAGAAAACAGCTCAGTGGTTACCAGGGAAAGGGGGGTGAGGGGTGGGCACAGGGGGTGAAGGGGAGCACTTATGTGGTGACAGTCAAGAAATATTGTACAACTGAAAGAAAAAGAAAAACTCCTGGATTTTAGCAATCCTGAGCCCCAAAAGGAACTGAGCCACCTTAAGAAAATAGTGGAGTACTCACCAAGGACAATGCCTTGAACCCCCGGGGACAGGGCCTTGAACCAGGTGAACAAAGTCCCTACTTGGAGAGAGCAAAGCCTCTCTCGATCCTGAATAAAGTCTGAGAGCTCAAAACGCAAGGAGAGCTGAGCTCAGAATCCGAGAGGAGACTCACCGAACCAAAAGGAGGCGCGACTAACAGAAGCGATGAGCTCAAGCGGTTCATTGGGGTACCTCGCTCTATTCTGGGGGTGACTGCTTCTCCAAATCGCCTCCTTTGGATCCTACTTTTCTGACACCATATATGTCAACTTAAAAAGAAACTCACCTGTTATTTTACCCTCAAAATAAGTTTACTTCAGAATAGCCAAAAGAATTGCAATTTTGGATGTGCATGTTCGATGAATCATACGCAAATCCAGAAAACAAAGAAGGGGAGCTGCTTTCATAGAGAAAATGGAAAGTGGGGAGGGGCTGTTCTAAACGCAAGTCCATGCGGGAAAGTAACGGTTCAGGGTGACAACGCTCGTCATTGGCTGAGCTGCGGAGTTTCTCATTGGCTGAGCTGTTGCTGGGTGGGGAGAGAAATCCTCCTTAACTAGTAAAGTAGTTTTACTTCCTTCCAGGATGCGAGGGTCTATTGCTGTCCTGAGTAATTGACTATGTGTGACAGGGTGTGAGAGCTCCCTCTGCAGGCCCTCTCGACTCCTATTTAGTTAAGGTTTCTTTTAGTAATTTCCACACTTTCCTCCCTTCCTTCCTTCCTCCCTTCTTTCCTTTTCTTCCTTCCCTTACTCCTCTCTCTTTCTCTCTCTCTCTCCTACAACTTCCAGAACTATCTTGACTCAGAGTTGAGAATGGACATCCTTGCCTTGTTCTTTATCTTAGGGAGAAAACCTTCAGTCTTTCACCATTAATTATAATTATAGCTGTATGTTTTCCTGTAGACATTCTTTAGCAAAGTGGGAAGTTTGCCACTATTTCTAATTGGCTGAAAGTTTTCACCATGTATGGATGGGGGATTTTGTCAAATCATTTTTCTGCATCAATTGGTGTATCATGAAACTTTTCTTCTTTAGCCTGTAGAGGTGATAAACTACAATGATTGATTTTCAGATGTTGAAACAGTTCTGCTTACCTGGAGTAAATCTGACTGAGTCACGGTATATAACTTTACACGTTGTGCAGTTCTATTTGCCAACGTTTTGTTGAGGATATTTGCATCTAAGTTCATGAGAGAGATTGGTCTCTAGGTTTTTTTTGCTTTGTTTTTGGTACCATCTTTACCTGGTTTTGCTGTCAAGGTAATAATGGCCTCAAAAAATGAGGAAGGAATGTTCCCTCCCCTTCTATTTTCTGGAAGTGATTGTATAAAATTGGCGTTAATTCTTCATTAAGCGTTTGCTAAAATTCTCCAGTGGGCCTGAGTGTCTCATACATTTCATCCTCTCTTCAAACATCCACACCTTCCTCTTGCTCGGATAATGGTCCTCATTCCTCTGTCATCTAGTTTGAAAGCCTCAGGCTGTCTGGTCCAACATGGACCAATGGCCTTGGGGAGTGGACTCCACATACCTGTTCAGCTTCTTCAGCAAGTAGAGGCAGAGCCGCGCAGTTCTGTTGGGGCACCTGCACGGCTCGGCTTCCATCACTGACCCAAAGGGACCTCTAGTGACCACTGCTGGCCTGTGTTCCATGAGCACAGAAATCTCTGCATAACTTTAGCAGTGATTATCTCTGGATGGAGGCATTGTGGATTCTTTTCTTGCTTCATAATTTGATGTTTTCCGACACGTTTTCCTCAGTTGAGCAGGTAGCATTTGTATGTTGGTAATATGTGTAAAAGACAGATGCTCGGTTCCCAGGGGCGGGGGGATGAGAGCTGTGATGTGTGCTGTGCTCAGCCCTGTGACCATGGAGGTGAGTCCATTACCTGCACAGAAGGTATGGAACAGACACAGCCCCTGGGAGATTTTGTGAGCTGGGGACCATCCCATTCTAGTGCTCCAAATTCTGCCTGAATACCCTGCCAAAAGAAATTCTTGAAGAATAGTTGTAGGGAACACAGCAAACAGGCAGAAGGAGTCCCCGTCACACGCACCTGAGGGCCCACTCACCTGTGAGTCCCAGCAGCAGAGAGTGCAGAGGTGGATGGGCTGGGAGGCAGGGACAGGCACCCTTGTGGCCCTTGCAGCCTGCTCTGTCTGAAAGTGGTCCTGGAGAGGTTCTGGGCTTTGCTCTGAGGAGAGAGCACAGTTCCTTCCTCCATGATGTCAGTGGAAGGGGATCGTCACGAGAGGAAAGGCCATGGGACTCTGACAGTTTTTCTCTACAATTATAAATTTCACTGACAAGGTTGCTACAAGCCAAGAAGTTGCTGCTGGAAATGTCCATGGTTTCCAGAGTGGAGGACGCAAACTCTGCAGGATTGTGCTCCTTCCTAAGCCTTGGTTCATCTGAGGTTCTCCCCAACCCCATAGACCTTGACTATCTAGGAGCCCCTGGGATGTGATGTGGGCCAGGGGATTCTGGAACCTCGTGATGGGCAGGTGTGGTCCGCCTTCTGCATGAGCCCAACATCTGGGCCTCACTGAGCTGCACAGCTACAGGGAGGAGCCTGGATCTCTATGGCCTCACTCTCTGGCAGTAGAGTTGAACTTTACAGGAGACCCCTTCCCTCACTCCAGAGCTGTCAGAGGTAAAAATGAGCACTGATGCAATGTCTTCTGTGGGCTCCTGGTTTTGCTATGGATCCCTGCATACAATCCAGGAAGTTGTCTCCTTCTCTTTCCTGCAGAGGAATTGTGTTTGACTAGGAAAGAGGTGAGAGCTTTGGAGATTGTGATGATTTGTGCTTTAGACAGTGGAAGAGCCTTCAGGGAAGGTGAGGCTGGGGGGAAATTCTCCAAGAGGGAAAGCAACACACCTATAAACACACTTGGAAAGGTGAGGGCTGTCTCTCCACTTTGTGCTGTGTCTGGGGCCACCTCCTGAGAAAGGAAGTGGAGGACAGGAGAAACAGTCTCAAAAAGAGAAAGGAAACAGCATGTTGGCCTCCTTCTTCTTCACCTCTGGGATGGTCTCTATCCAAGCACAAAGCTTGTGTCCAGGAATATGTTGGCCAACACTCAGCTGGTGACCCTTTAATGTCCAAGCATCCATAGTCAAGCACTGACTGCTATGGCTGTTCCCCATTGCTTCCTTTTGACCCCTGCCTCCTCCTCAGGGACTGACTGGATGTCAAGGCCAGGAGAGGTGTTAGAACAAGAGGAGAATGCAGAGCAGGCCCAATCATCCTCTATGAGGTGGCAAGACTCCTCCTCCCCTTGTGAGGTCTCCATCCTATCCTGTTGTTCTGAAATGATGAATTCCATTCTGGGAGGCCCATCCATGGCCCCTGCTGAGAACCAGACAAACCCTTTGCTTCAGCCTCCATCATATTACCCTTCCTCACAACTCCAGCAATCTTCCCACCTTCCATCAGACTCTAACCTCTTTGGAGGGTAGGGTTTTTAGTACCTTGATGGTCAAGAGCATTGGATTTGGAGCCAGGTACAATGTAGGTTCCCTATCCTGAATCCACCCCCCAGTAGCTGAATAATCTTGAGTCTGTCATCCAGATATATGTATCCTTTGATTTTTAAATCTTCATTTGTATATCTCAAATATTTAAAACCGAGTTCATAATCTGCACTCAGATATTCTCTTCTCCCATCCCACCCCGTGCAGTATGTGGAACGTTATCTGTGCATTTGGCAAAACCGAGAAGGGACAGATGATCTACACCCTCGCTCGTGCACTCACATCTGTCTCCTCCCAGACCCGGTTAGTTCTACCTCCTAAATCCCTCCTGATCATCTCTTACCTGAATGAAAACGATTACCTCTTAGCCAGGCTACCTCCATCTTCTTTCGTCCCCTGTAATCTCTTGCTCCTAATTTATCCAGAGTGGTCTTGTATAACACAAATCTGACTACTCCCCTCTCTGGCCTAAACACTTCTGTGGATTCTCATTGCTCTTAGTATAGTAAGACTATATGCTCTATGGTATATGGTAGTATAAACAATCCCACCTTCCATCACTTCTTGGCCCTTAGAGACAAAGGAGTACCCACTTTTTCTGGTACTCAACTCAGCCTCTTTCTCCCAGGTCGGATACCTTGGGAAATAGACTCTGAGATGAAGATTAACAAGCAGTTCATTTTTCAGGAGGATCTTTAGCATCAATATCTGTGAAAGGAAGGAGAAGAAAGCAGAATTGGGAGAAGGAGAAGTCGAGATGCCATGAACTCCCAATGAAGACCTCAGCTGCCTCCCATGGAGCTCTAGTGCTGGGATGCTCCTTCAGAGTGTCCTGAGCTGGAGTGAGAGCTCTGGGCCTTCATATAACCATGTGGATGAGTCATTGTTTGTGGCATGTTACCAGGCATGACCTTTTGCAAGCTAGCTCTCCTCACCTGAGGCAATTCCAAAGAGGGCTGACAGCTGAGGGCCGTCTTCTCCAGACTGGTGCATCACAACATCCACCAGGCTCTTCAGAATGTCTTCCACCTGGGAATCCTTGGACTTAGGACAGGTAGTAATTCCCCCACTGAGAGATCCTCAAACAACCTCACCTCACCCGGGTGAGACAAAGTTCTCGGGGCCCACTTGTTCTGACCTGGGCTTTACCAATTGGAGAAATTTAGGATGAATATTATGGAGGACTGAGGAGCAGCTTCCTCTGGGATCTCTGAGTGCCTGGGTCTGGAGTGAACTCTGGCAGAGGACAGAAGAAGGAGGAGAAGGAAGCTCAGACTTGTGGAGCAAGATAGAACTTGGGTATATTAACACAGAAGTCTCCCACATTTCCTTGTGTTGTTCCCCTAGAAGGTGCAAGTAGCAGAGATCCAACTGAGGACAAAATGGTGAATTTTATTTAATAGATTTTTTGAAACAATTTTAGATTTACAGGAAAATTGAGACTATAATAGGGAGTTCATATACCGCTGCATACAGTTTCCCCTATTATTAACATCTTTTTAAAGTATGGTACATTAGTTTCAATTAATGAACCAGTACTGGTACACTATTGTTAACCAAGTTCATCGTTTATTTAGATTTTGTCTCAGCTGGGGCTGCTATAACAAAACACCATAGTCTGGATGGCTTATAAACAACAGAAACTTATTTCTCACACTTCTGGGGGCTGAAAGTTCAACGTCACAGTGCCAGCATGGTTGCGAGAGGCCCCTCTTCCAGAATACAGATTTCTCATTGTATCCTCACATGGTGGAGGGGGTTAAGGAGCTCTGTGGGGTCACTTTTATAAAAGCACTAATTCCATTGATGAGGATGGAGACCTCATGATCTAAGCACCTTGCAGAGGCCTCACCTGCTACCACCATCACACTGGGCATCAGGATTCTAACATATGGAATTTCAGGGGGACAGAAACATTCAGATCATAGCATAATCCAATACTTTATTTATTTTTTGCTCAAATTCTTCCAGCTTTGGCCTTTGGGAGCTCTTTCACTTGGTTCCCATATCCCTTTGACACATTCAAATCAATGAGGTTGTTTTCGTGGTGGTGGTTTTTTTTTTCACTTCCTTCTTTTCTAGAGGATGTTGAATTTTTCATGGGATTTGTTTGATGCTGAGGAAGATTCACCCTGAGCTAACATGTGTTGCCAATCTTCCTCTTTTTTTGCTTGAGGAAAATTAGCCCTGAGCTAAGATCTGTGCCAGACCCCTCTGTTTTGTACGTGGGGCACCACCACAGCATGTCTGACTAATAGTGTAGGTCCACCTCTGGGATCCCAACCCACAAACCCAGGCCACCGAAGAGGGGCACGCCTAACTTAGCCTCTACGCCATGGAGCTGGCCCCACATGCAACTTTTTAAACACAAAGAAGAGAACGTAGTCTTTAAAGAAAGGGCTTTAGAAGACAAAAGTCAGGTGATGGAATGAAGGAAAGTTTTATTTTGAAACCCAACATCAAGTAGAAACTAACGTCCTTGATAGAGTAGTCATTCAAATATTTTTTTAGAATGTGCTGCTCTGCTATATGACAGTCACTGTTCTGGCAACTGAGGATGCAGATAGTCCCTTCCTGGTTAGACTGACATCTATTTGAGGAAGAGACACACACACAGGCAGATCTCACTTTGCACGGCGCTGATATGCATGAAATTCAGATGCCACAGCTGAGTTAAATAACATCAGACTCTCAACACACGATTCAAATTCCAGTTACCACAGTAAGTTTACTGTGAGCAATTCCATACATGCAAACTTTGCCTCCAGCTCTTCTTCAGTCCACAAATCACTGTGTAACTAACAGATGCTCATCACGATCAGTGACCCACCACGTGACTTCTTTCACAGTCTGCAGTGACCGATCACTGTGACTGTTACTCAGTTAATGCACAGACTGCAAGACACATTTTTGTATTGTCTCCTTATCTCCCTGTGTTTTCTAAAACATGTGTTTTAGAAAAGTGAATTATTGCCAAAGGAAATGGGTAACAGAGATGAAAGTGCAGCTGGGAAACAAAAAGTGATAATGCTGGAAGTGAAATGCAAATAGAATGTAAGTGGAGTTATAGAAGAAACAGCTGGCCGTGGGGATGCTGACACTGATCCTGCTAGAAAGAAAGATTTCAGATGTGCAGCCTGAGGAACTCAGTGACAACAAAACTACCACATAAAGGAGGGAAGCTGTGGTGAGGAAAAGGGTGAAAATGTCCCAGAGGCAGTGACACCACAAATTACAGGAACTTTCGTAAACATTTCACAACAGTGAGAGCACAAAGGATAAAATGTTAGAAGCTGAGGCAAACTTAGAAAGGAGTGTGACGATTCGCCAAGGCGCGGGAAAGACGCTCGCTCTGTATCCTAAGTTATAAAACACGAAGAAGGCAAACACTATTCAAACTGCTCTGGATACATTTTTACAAAGAGATAAAACACTTTAATTTTCCATGTTTTTCACGTTTCAAATGACAGCAATATTAGTTTTTCTATTTCTTCATTTTCCTCTACATATAAAACTCACAGTAAGAGAGTTTCTAATGTTTGAAAAAAAATTTGAAGTCGCAGCACAATCATTATTAGTCCCATTGAGTATTGAGGTCACTTTCCATGGTTTCAGTTTGCAGGGTCATTCTTACGGTCCTGCACTACCATGCAAAGTGAGCACTGCCGTGTTTAGTATGTCAGATGGTAGTAAGTGCTAAGGAACCAGACCAATCAGGTCAAGAGGAATTGGAATGGCAGGTGAGAGAGAGGAATTGATATTCTATATAGGGTGGTTTATGAAAGGTTCCTTTACTAAAGTGACATTTGAGCAGAGTCTTTAAAGAAGGGAGAGAGTGAACCATGCAGGTATGTTGGGGGAGAAGCAGAGCAGTGATAGGATCTAACTTACATTTCCAAAGACTCTCTGTGGTTGAAACAGGAAAGCCAGTTAGAGACTATAGTGATGGTGCAGGAAGACATGATGGTGGCTGGGACCAGGGAATAGTGGTGGGTTAGACGTGTGCAGATTATGGATATAACTCAGGGGTGTGGAGGGGAAGGCTTGGACAGGCTCATGAAAGCCGACTGTTACATTTTCAGGAATTTTTGAAGGTGGTTATTAAACGGTTGTTATGTTGAAATTGTGCACACTGGGAGTGTTTTACACCACAGAAATCGCCAAGCACTACAAATCAGGTTTCTCTTTTCTTCTTTTGTAGAATCAGTTGTTAAACATTTGCCATCTCACCACTGGACATAAGCATGTTGAAGGAGGAAGTGAATAGGAGAAAAAAGATAAAGAGAAATCAAAGATGACTCCAAGGCTTTGGACTGACAGCACGTTACCGTGAGCAACAGGATTAGGAAGGATGCAAGATGATAGAAGAATTTAAGAGTTCACATCACAGAGAGAGGAGGGAAAACTTCTTTTTGGGTTTGAGGAAAGGACATTTAGGGAAAGAAGAAAGAGAATAAATTCTTATTCTTCAAATCAGGATGGGGGTTCGCTTGACCTCAAGAGGCGATGGAGAACCTCAATAAGGTTGTGAAGTCGAGGATAGACCGGAGCCCAGAAGACAGAAGAACTCTGGATGCATGGAATAAGGTGCTTCATGCGCAAGTCCCAAGGCGATGGATGAGAGCTATCCTGATATGGGTAGATTGGACTTGTTTCTCACATTCTAGGGAGATGAGGAGCCAGTCCCCAGAGCTAGTTCCCATGGCCACTGCTCAGGACCATGTATGAAGACCCAGCTCTGGGGGCATCGCGGACTGTGGGAAGGAACAGCAGGAGAGTGTGAGCAGGCAGGTCTCCAGGGAGGGGAGCCATGTGGAGCAGAGTCGTGGAAGCTTCTAGTCGGCTCCTTCTACTAGGCTGGGCCCCTCAGGGAAGGAAGGAGGCAACAGAGACTGAGGGTGGCATGTAGCAGGAGAGGAAAGAAGGAGCTGTGGGAAACATGTCCACATTTCACTGTCTGCTCATCATTACAGAAGTCTTCCCTGTGAGCCTCCTCTGTCCCCGGTGCTGTTCTCCTGGGATGCCTGTTATGAGAGGACAGGCAGCCATTGAAAAGGACTCTGCCACCTCAGCCTTCCTCCCCAAGGCCTGGTACCCTTCCCCATCCCTTCCACTCTGTCACTCAGAAGGTCAGAGCAGGAACAGCTCTCAGAGCAGCAGATCCGGAACTTGTCAACATTGCTCTAAAATGTGGATTCTTTGCCCCTGGAGCCCCAATGTTCTAATAACCTAGAGATGGTCTCCACAGGAGCCACCCACTCAGCTGCCCCTCATTCAGCCTCTCCCTTCCCACTTCTACCACAAAACCTCTAGGACTCTGTGGACACTCTGAAAACTCTTGATCCAGCCCACCTCCTACAGGACCGCACACAGTTCCTGGGATTGAGAACCTCTTAGAGGATCCACGATACTCCTGAGGGTATTGAGGGAGATGTATCCCCTTCTCCTCATTCCACGTGGGCCCTGACTCTGTGTGACCTGTGAGCTGGCCCCTCTTACTGATTTTCCCCTTTATGGGACACACCTTGTCCTGCCCTCTGTGCCCCACAACTTACAGTCAGGCCCTCCGCTTCCTGTGGACATAGAAGGCAAAGAGACTGATGGCCAGCAGCACCTTTGTGCCTAGGAGGAGGACAACCAGAGGGATAGTAAACAGCTCTCGGTCTGGAAAGCAAGGGACAGGAGGAGCCATTAGAGGGGCCACACAGGAGTCATTCCCAGGCCTCCACTGACTCCATCTGAGGCCACCTGGGCCATCAGCATTCTGAAGAATTTGAACCTGCAGCCTGCCCTGCATTCAGGCTCGAGGCAGAAATCAGGGTTCAGAGGTTCCTCATTCTCACTCACCCCCTTCTCAGGCTTCCAGGGCTCATACCTCTATGGAACAGATATTATTATCCTCATTCTCATGAGGAAACCGAGGCTCAGAGAGTTTGTGGTGGGGGGCGAGGGGCCACAAGATTAGTGTGATTCAAACCTAGGGAAACCCATCACTTTTGTCCTGTAGAATGACCCAGAGACCTTCCCTTTTGGACCAAGACAAGTCCAGTGTCTCAAGGTCGTAGGAATGAATGTGCTCACTGCGTGCAAGTGGAGTGAGGACAGGTTTCACAGTGGGTGAGAGAGCTACAAGTCTACCCTTGTTCATACTAGGGGTGAGGCTGGATGACCAAATATTCCAAGGAGCTGAGGAAGGCCTCAGGTAAGCTGACCTCATGAGACCTGCTGTCTGGAGAACACTTGGTGAGTCTGGGAAATGGGATCTCACGCAGGGGAGGGACTCCAACACCATCCAGCCCACTTTGAACCCTGTGAGGATGGCAGCTGAAATCTTTCTGTTGGAACTGGAAAACTGTATCTGGAGAAGCACACTGTGGGGTTCTTTTTATTTACAATGAGCAGTTTTGCTTTTAAAATTAAATAAACATATTAACATAATTTTTAATAAATCAAATCATCCTTAAGGAAGGAGAGGAGACCTCACCCTCTTTTGCTCCTGGAGGTGTTGCAGGATGACAGTTCTCATTGAGCGGCTCTCTGGGACTTTCTCTCAGGTGAAGGGAGCTGCATTGCCTGAGTTTGCACCTCCTTCTGGAGGGCAGCTCGCATCAGAAAGACTGGCTGAACTGGAGTATAGAGGTTCAGCCCTCTCCCCTCTTTGAGAACAGCTCTGAAAGACCCCCAGGCTCTACAGCTCTGTGAGACCGCTGAGTCTTTGTTGTGCCTGCTTTGTAGGTCAACAGCTCCCTCTCCCAGGCCTGCTCCTTCGCAAATGCATGTTGATCCTGGCAGCACTCCACAATAAGCTTCTACATTCTCACCTCCTTTTCAGAGTCCGCTTCCCAGAGGACTGACCTAGGGGAGTTCATCTGGGAGTGCTCTGGAAAGTAAATTCTAAATGCAGATTTGGAGCTGGATCACTGGGCTGGCCAAGAGGACCCCAGCACTGTCGGGAAGTGGAGCAGAGGGAGGCCTGGGCTTCCCCTCGTGGTGCAAGTGTTCAAAGTTCACCAGTTGTGAACTGGGTGGGTATGACCAGAGGTAGGGAATACTTTGGGTCAAGCATTTGAAATTCAGTTGGGAAATGGTCATTATAAGGACTGTAGAATTGCATGGCTGTTGCTGGGGCATCAGTCCTTTGGAGAAAGACAAGGAAAATTAGAGAGATTAATCCCCTGTTAAAGGTTAAGTGTGAGAGCCAGAGGACTTCCTGGCAGCACTGCAGAGTCTTATCTCCTAGAACCAGAGGGCAGAGGAAGAGGAGGATTGGGCCCAGGACATGATTATATTAGCAGAGCTGCAGAGGAGATTGAATTCTCAACTTCACTGGGACTGCTCTGCCATAATAGGGCCCTGATGGGAAAGGACAGACCCTGAGATGTGGGACAGGCACATATTGGACAAAGCACTCAGGAATCTTAGGTGACTTCTGCGCGCTGAGGACAATACCAGCAGCACAGCTCCTTGTCTCCAAAAACAGCCTCTCCAACCACAGGAAAACATAGAGGGAAAAGTAAATTCTACATAAAACTGGATCTCAGTATCACTTGAAGAGAAAATCCTAGAACTACAAAATAACTGTGAGTTAATGAGAAATATCACCAAACCCTAGTGCACAATCGGTCACTAGGCTGCCATCCCAGCCTCACCCAGCCCCCAGGAAAAGCAACAGGGCAGCTAGCAGAGGAGCCTCAGAGTTATTGGGAAATCCCACCGCCAATATTAAATCTACCTTAAATTTGAAAATGTTGGAAATGTGTCCTCCAGGTTAGAGCACAGATCATAGGAGATGGTTTAAAAGTCCACCTGACTGAAGGGTTCCTTCTTACAGAATCCTCAGAATCTGTGAATATGTTACTTACATGGTAAAAGGCATAGTCTTGGTGATTAAGTCAAGGATCTCGAGATGGGGACACCATCCTGGGTTATCGAGTGGAGCCAGTGTGATTACAAAGATCCTCATAAGAGAAAGAGGGAGACAGGAGAGTCGAAGAAGGAGATGTGAAGACAGAGTCAGAGGTCAGAGTGAGGGGGGGCCCTTACTGACAAATGTGGGCAGCCTCTAGGAGCTGGAAAAGGCGAGGACACAGCTTCTCCCCTGGTGCCTCCAGAAGTAGCGCAGGCCTGGCGCATTGTACACTCCTGACCTCTGGAACCGTAAGGTCGTAAATTCATGCTCTTCAAAGCCCCTAAAACTGTGGTGATTTGTTACAGCTGTAATAGGACCCTAATACAAAGAGGCTGGGACATATAAAGGACAGATGTGACTAAAGGGATAGGATCAATTTAAAGTGCATAACTTCTAGGGCAAAAAGGCAAAAAGAGAAGGGAAAAGTACTGTTTGGGAGTTGAGTAGCAAAGAAAAGAAGGAAATGAGGGGAGGGAAATTTAAGGTTCTGAAAGAGAAAGAGAACCAAAAAACCTCAGAGGCCTCAGAACCTTTCTCCCACTGTCAAAACCAACCAACCCAAACTCCACTGACACACCTGGGTTATGCTGTATTGAAAGAAGAGAGAGCCATTAAGCTAGAAATATTGTAAAACACCCAAATACCATAAAAATGGACACGAAGATGTGCATCCTCACATCAGACTTATTGCACCCAGGACTACAGTGGCTGGAGCCCTCAGACACCCGGGGAAGCCTGGGCATGCTGCTGCAGCAGGGTCACAGGGGCATCGTGCACTTTGCTCCAGCCCCCGACCTAGACAATCCAAAAACCATGTCCAGCCTCAGTACACTAGCAAGCCTTTCGTTCAGGCACACTGAGAGCACCTGGAAGTAACAGCCCTTGTCTGAGCCCTTGCGAAGATGAACACTAAGGAGCAAACCCGGCTGGTCCAGACAGGATGGCGAAGACCCATCTCTCCCTGATCTCCCTGCTGACCCCACAAACGACATGAGGTACCAGCACAGGAGGACTCTGGAAGGGGGACGAGGAAGCAGACTGGATGGGCCCCTGAGGACTGGAGGGAGAACACAGTCCCTGGGGGTCTAATCCCCCCTCCCAACTGCCCAGCACAGGAGGAGACCAGGATGGCATTAGACAAAGGAGGAGTGTAAAATCAGTCATCACATTCCTGCCTCAAGAAATGAGAAAAGGAGGAACAAAAGAAACCCAAAGCAGGAGGAAGCAAATAGCAAAGAGAAGAAAAATCAATGAAATTGAAAACAGAGAAGCAGTAGAAAAAATTCCTGAAATGAAAAGCAGCTTCTTTGAAAGTATCTATAAAATTGAAAAACTTTTAGCAGGACTGATGATATAAAAAAAAAAGGAAAAGTGACACATTTCCAGTCTCAGGAATGAAAGGGGAGGCATCGCTACGGACCCCGCAGACGTCAGAAGGATAATGAGGGGAGACTGTGAGCAAGCCTGCAGGCAGATGTGACAACCAGAGAAAACGGACCAAGTTCCTCAAAGAGCACAGCCTACCACAATGCACTCAACATGAAGTGAATAATTTGAATAGCCCTAAACATAAAGGAAACTAAATTCATAAACTAAAACTAATGAAAAAGAATCCTCAAGACCCTGACAATTTCACAGGAATATTCTACCAAGCATTTATAGATGAAATGCTTTCATTAAGTTTATAGATGAAATTAAACCAAGTTTGGTGCAAAAAAAACAGCTATAAAAGATATTTGGGAAAATGTGAGCATATGCTCCATCTTAGATGATATTAGAGAATTACTGTCAATTTTATGAAGTGTGTGACGGTATTTGTTTTGTAGAAAAACCAGTCTCCTTAATGATATGACCACACAATAGTGGGTCCACTTGCATGCAGTTGTGCATAAATGACAAGTTATTAGTGGACACAGTTATGCAACTCTGTCGTCTTTGGGGTTAAGGGAAATTGTCTTCCTTTCCCTATCTTTACTCTTCTTTCAGGCAGGGTCATGGACACTCGGTGCCCCAGAGTTGACCCAGCAGATGAGGACAACACCCTAGAGCAGATGGAAGGAATGTGGCCCATTGAAAGGTCTTCTGGAGTAAAGACTCCTGGAAACCTGACCTGACTCCCTCTTGACATTACCTGAGACGGAAATAGGACATATTCTGTTCATAGAAAGGGGAACTCTGTAGGTCCTTGGACAATGCCCAGCTGAGGGCATTGGTCTCTTATTAGCACCTATTTCCTGCACAGGCTGGTGGTCCCTGTTCTCAGGGACTCAGATTTACCTTGATTAGGTTAGCCCAATCTACTGGTTTAACAGCAAAAAGTCTTCAACATCATCCCCTATCTTGGTCCCTGAGCCTCTTCTGTAAAACTCCAGATCCCCAGGGTGGTTGAAGCGGGAAAAGAGATCACAGATGAACTGGCATCTGCATATAGTAAATGTGCAGTGAGTGGTTGTGATTATTACTGGTACATTATCAGAAATCAGGGGACAAAGGAGGCCGGTGGTGTGACCAGTCAGGGTCGACCAGATGCCTGGTACAGACTCAAACCTCATGTCCTCAAGACTCTGCTTTCCAGAATTTCACAGAGTAGTAAGTGCAGAAAGCTGCTGGGGGGATATTACTAATGTGGATGGAAAAATTTAGGATGGAATAGAGACTAGGCAGAAGGTAGAAAGAAGAAGGAGGAGGGAGGCAGGCTGACATGGGTGGTGACGTCATCATTGTCAGGTGAAGAAAGCAGGAGGCAGGATGCTGTGAACAGGATGAGCTCCCTCCCTCCCTTCTTTCTTTACTGTGTGTTTATGTCAAGCATCTATAAAGATATGCACCAAACTCTTACCAGCACTGACTCTTGGAGGGTGGATTTAGGGGAGGGGAGCTCAGTTCCAAACGGGACTTTATATTTATAGACTTCTAGATTATTCTATAATAAGCAATAATTGCTACTTTTAACATTTAAAGAAACCCAAAATTTAAAAAGAGCCACGTCAGTTGGAGTGGAGGGCACCAGGGGTTCTACCTGTGTCCTGCTCCTTCTGGTGGGCAGAGGCCTTCAGCGTATGCTGTTTGCTGATCGCCGGCTGTCCGTCACGCTCCACCTGGCAGGTGAGCACCACATCCTCCCTGTGGGTAGATGAGTTCACCAGCAGCCAGCTTGTCCAGTTAAACGTCCCATCCTTGTTCTCTATGAGGGTTGAGGCTGTTTCTGTTCGGGTCACGTTTCCATTCTCCAACCAGGTCAGCTTTAGGCGCGGAGGGTAGAACTTGTTCGCCTGGCAGGTGACGTTCACCAGGTTCCCTGCCATGGGATGTTGGGAAACCTCCAAGGTGGGCGGAACTGAAACAGCACAGGGCAGAAGCTCTGACCTTATGGAACAGACAGATCACAGAGGAGGGCTCCCTAACTGACCTGCCACTACAGATGGGAATCACCCGGGACAGTGCCAGGCATGCAGCAGGTGCTCAAACGGTGAAGGTACTCTCTGCATATGAATGCATCACTAAGCACACTGCCAGGCACACAGTAGGTGCTCACGGGCTAGTAGCTCCCGTTAGGGTTACAATGAGTGAAATCAATAAGCACAGCCCTTGGCATGCAGTAGGAGATTAATAACGGTAGCGAAATATATAAAATCACCAAGCACATAGGGGCTGGGCTTAGAGTAGGTGCTCAGTAATTGCAGATGTTATTGGGAAAGTAGATGACATCACCTAGTACAGAGCTTGGCACATGGCAGGGGTCCACCTGGCAGCCATCACTAAAACATGAGTGAGTGACCAGCATATCCAGGTGCCTGGTGATTGGGAAGGACTGTCAGGAATTGGAATCAAGGCAATTCAGGCCTGGAGGAACCGGCAGGGGGAGGAGCTGGCTTGGGGGCAGGTGCGGGCTTGGTCTGGGGGTGAGAGGCATCTACCTCGGATGGTCTCAGACAAGTTGGCCGTCCCACGAAGAGGAGGGGCCCCCTGCAGGGTGATGTGGGCCACCTCCCAGATGACCTAGGAGCAAACATCCCCCAGGGCCAGCACCACCTGGGCTGTGCTGGAGACGCTGTAGGACACACTGTCTCCTTTTGGGTCTACATTGGTCTGGGAGGCTGGGAGCTCATTGCCATTTTTGAACCATTTCAGGGTGATGTTTCTGGGGGAGAAGCCGTGGGACTCGCAGGTGAAGCTCCCTGTCTGCTTGGGCAGGGCCCTCTCCGTGGGGCCTGAAAGCACGGTGGGGGGGTGGGGGGAAGGTGGGTAGAGCATTTGGCTACAAAAGGAGCATTTGTAAACAATAAACATAACTGTGACTATATCACTGATCATAAGTGTGTGACACTGTTAAGAAACTTCACAGGCATTACTTTTCACTCCTCCTATTAGTGCTGGGAGGGCGGGTCATCCTCATCTTACAGAGGAGAACAACAGGCTCCAGAGGTGGACTCTGACTAAGGGGCAGGGGCATGGAATTTCAGGCCTGAGTTCATGGTCCACCTCTTGCTGTGCCAGGTAGATTCCCACCAATCTGGGCACAGGAACACAATTACTAGTGGGTCTCACTCTGTATTAACTGTTCCTGGCTGGCCTCTCCTGGAAACCTTACTCACTTCAGAGAAAGCGTTTACAGGAGTGAACGCATGTGAGCAGTGGCACAGCGGGACCACCATGAAACCTGGAACCAGGCTGGCAGGTGGATGAGAGGAGTGGCTGGGGCACATCCCAGCTCCTCCTCTGTGAGATGGGGCAGCTGGCATTTCTCCTTGCCGGGTTACAGTGAGGGTTAAATCAGGCAGTGGAAGCATTTTTGCTTTCAGTAAAACAGAAGATGCTTCACAAAAATAAACAAACATAGATGTATCTTTAACCTAGACTTAATTCATATCCAGAGCTCTCCCTGCAGGTTTTTATGAATTTACTCCATAGTTTTCTTTCTTTCTACAAATGATCCAGCAGGGTCTAACTGTGCCAATGCCTAAATTTGAAAGAGTGGGGGTGACAGGATGTTTTTCTGAATCTGGATTCTTCTTCCGTGTCAGTTTTGGGTTGATAACAAAGATCACCGAAGCTGAGAAAGCCAAAGGCGGTTAATCTCTTAATTGTTGTTAAGTCAGAAGAGACACAGACACAGGCCTATGGAGCAGTGACCTGAAACACACAATATTCAGTGAGTCTAAATGAGGGCAGCCTCTCCCTGTAAACGGGTCCTATAGAGTGTCTCCAAACTGTCAATTATTACCCAACACCTTCTGCAAGAGTCACAAATATTTGCCTTTGTGAATAATAAACTTGCTCCCTAAAACTTGTTAAACATTTTGAGGACATATTAAGGAGCTGTCACTTGAATAAGTCAAATCATAAAAACACCAGCAGCTCTGATGCCCCAAGACAGATGAGATGCTGTGATCCATCACCTTTTGTGGAGAGCATCTTGGGAGGCTGAGCCTGCCTGTTCCCTCTGGGCCCCTCAGCTCCTTAATCCACCCGCCAGTCCCTTGAGGGAGGCCCGACTATGGTCCCATTTATGGGATGACGCTCAGAGAGGAACAGGGCTGGCCGAGGGCGCACAGCAGGTAAAGGGCAGAGCGCATCTCACCACACACACGGCTGATTCATTTTAGCGTCTCTGTTTTTCATCCTGAGCCTCAGTGTCTGTTTCTCTACAAAGTGGATCAAGACACCACCCTAGAGATGGGGGAGGATGTGTGTAAAACCCAGAGCCTGGTGTATAGTAGGTGCTTAATAAATAACACGTGATTGTTATCATACGATGTGGTCATGTCTGGTTCTGAAATAACCTACTAGTTCTAGGTAAAACAAAAGCTTTGCAGAAACACCAAGAAAAGTCTTGCACCCTGCTCGTGAAGCTGCCATGAAAAGCTCAGTAGAAACCCCTGATATATGATTCTCTCCCTCTTTTTTTAGTGATCCCCTCAGGAAACAAATTTGGCGAACTGGCTTTCAAAACACACAGGCGATCACAGGCGTTTCCTGCAGATCAGCTCTTTACAGAAAACTGAGCATCTGAAAGGCTGGAGGACCGATTTCCGCAGGGCCGTCTTGGTGGGTGGAGGCAGGGGACGCTGCGAACTGAGCAGGAGTGTTTGCAGGGATCCCAGCCTGTGAGACACGTGTGTTTAGAGATGGGAAGGTTTCCCCAGCGATGAAGATCGGATTTGAACGGGGTGTCTGGGCTGCCCGTCCTCGGGGTGGAGAGGGCAGGAAGCTGCTCTCAGCCCCAGGAGCGCCTGGGAGGGGTCCTGACACTCCACTCGGCCTTATGTTCTTGGGCTCCGAAGAGCTGTCAGGGGCACCTGCTATTCTGAGGCACCCACAGCCCAGAAGCTGCTCTCGCAGCCCCAGCGGCAGGTGGAGCCACCGTTGTCAGGGGAAGAAATACAGCTTTTCCTCTGTGACCTCAGAGAACATCTAGCTCAGGGCTTCTCTGTCCTGGCTGTGCGTCCGAAAACTCTGGACTAGTTACAAACTTCAGCTGCCCAGGCCCATGTCTGATCAACGAAGGCAGAATTTTCAGGGTGGAGCAGGAGCTGGGGATGTTTGTCAACATTTCCCAGGTTTTTCTAATGAGCAGCCAAGGTTGAAAGGCACCCAACCCCAACCCCCAAACCCTGTTTGTTCTTGAGACCTAGAGAGGAAAGTGATCCTCCAAGGTCCCACGGCTTCACACATCACAGGTCACACTGATGGAACATTACTACACACCAGGCACTGCTCTGAGCACCGTGAGTATTCCTCCTTCAGCCTGGCTGCTCTGTCAGGTCGGTACCATCACTGACAGATGAGGACACTCAGGCCCAATATGGGGAGTGATCTGTCAGAGGTCACAGAGCTGGGAACTGGCAGAGCTGAGATGTGAGCCCAGGCAGACAACCCGGCCCATGCTCTCAACCATCGCACACTGATGCTCTGTGACACCCAACACCACCACATGGCGGCCTTTCTAGAAGTCTTCTCCAAACTTCACAGACCCCTCGTTGGTGGCTGTGATTACCCCACTTCACAGATTGGAGACTGAGGACTCAGGGAAGCTGACTCGTCCAAGAACACACAGTTCTGGGGTGACAACACCCATTGCTCACCAAGGGTCTGTCTACTCTCCAGGCTCCTGTATCACTCATCGCATCCTGCAGAGGCTGTGTGATCATCCGCCTTCTACAGGGGAGGACACTGAGGCCCAGCAGAGGGCACTGGGTCCCAGCCTTGACGTCACGCCTCTATTTGGGGGTGATGCTCTGTGCTGGCTGATTTACACAGAGCGCCTCAGATCCTTTCAACTCTCCTAACAGGAATCCAGGATTATCCCCATTTTACAGTTGGGGAAACTGAGGCTGAGAGAAATGAAGGGACTGTCTCCTCCCCCAACTGCATCCCAGGGGGAATCCTCTGTGAACCCCAAGGTTTCATGTCCATCACAGGGCAAGTGCCCACCTCCCTGAGCCCCCATGCTGACCCTCCCTCTCCCTCTGGGATTCCTGACTTCAAGCATTCACACGGAAGAGTCCCTTCAGAGTGCCCAGGCCAGTGACCCTGCAGCAATAAAGGGAGGACACGGGCTCCTGACAGCTGGTCTACAATGTGACCTTGCTCTCGCAGGGCCCCCGCACCCCTAGGAACTGCCTCCTCCTCGTCCTCAGTCTGCAGAGTCAGGAACGGGCTGCACAGTGTTGCTGGGAGTGCGGGCCCCTCTCTGCTCGTCCACACGGCCCTTCCCAGAGCTGCTCCTGCAGGCTGCTCAGTGAAGGAGCAACATCACCACACTGGGGGAGACTCCTGAGTGCTGTGACACCTGCTGAGCCCGGTGTTTTAGGAACAGGCTCAGCCCATCATGAGACGCCTGCAGGATCTGTCTGACCTGGGGGTGGAAAGCTAACCCTACTTCCCACATAGGACTTTAAAAAAAAACCGTGTATAGCTGAAGAACAGAGCAATGCGAGATTTTGAGGAGAGGGTTGGAGCTTTCTCCACACTGCGACAAGCACAACGGGGTGCTGCAGAGCAGGGCTGTGAGTCAGGCTGCTGGGAGTTCAGCCTTGGCTCCCCTGCCTGCCCAGGTCAGGTCCCCTCTCTGAGCCTCAGTGTCCTCCTCTGTTAAAGAGCTACAGCTGGCCCCTCCCTCACAGCACTGGTTCTAAGAGTAAGTGCTGTGATGGAGACACAGGTGTGGCCCACTGCTGCTGCCTGTCCCCTCTGCCTCCCTCCTTTCTCATCCAGGGCATCATCAGGGCAGCGGCTTGGGGAAGAGGAGTGAGCCCTCTACTAGGAGGCAGCAGGTCTGAGTGGCGGTGCAGCCACTTACTAGCTGGGATCATCTAGGGAAGGGAGACACCTTTGGGAACTTCAGCAATATCTGCAAAATCAGGATAAAGCCAGCTTCCCTGTCTATATCTGGGGTGTTGGGAATACGAGGGAAATCTTTCAATACACGCACAAATTAAAATACACCCTCTGACCTACAATTCCCCCTCCAGTGGCATCTCCTACCTGAATAGGTGGTGCATGGACAAGGTTATCCCCTGCAGGGCTGTTTTAATAGCCAAGGTTGGGAACAACTTATATCCATGGACAGAAGACTAAAACACAAAGGATGCGATCTCCACACAAGGGAGCGTTATGCAGCTGTTGAAACACTGGGCAGCTCTGGGTGCTGGTATGGAATGCTTGACCGGGGATGCCGTGGCTGAAGTTTCAGAGAGGTTCCTAATTAACTCGGGCCTCAGGTCTGAATGAGGGGCGTTCTGAACCTTTGTGAAACTGATGGAAAGGAGAAGACTGGCTCCCTGTTCTGCTGTTTGCTGCAAGGACTTTTTATTCACGCCTACTACGCACCAGGCACTTTGAAAGAAAGAGTGTCCAGCGATGGGCAAGATGGAAAGATGGAGTCTGCCTGAATCAGATCAGCTTCTGGAAAGATCCTTTCATTCACTGGAAATGTGACCATGGGCTAAGTCCTCCATCACCTCTTGGCCTGAGGCTCCCCATCTCTACATGGAGGTTGGGCTGGATGGGTCTAAACGCCCTTCCTGCACTGACATTCTGGAATTCAGGATCCTGGGCCTCTGGCAGAAACCCTAGATGAGCATCTTTGCTGCCTCAGCAAGGAAGCCCTAAGTCACTCACATGGGAAACCTGTTCCCTGGGTGAGGGACATTCTGAGACGACCCAGCTCTGCCCAGAGCCTTCAGTGACTGTGTGAGTTGGTCCCTGAATCATGAGTGTTTTATGGACAGACACACAGCAGACACCCAACGTGTGCATCTCCTCCAGCCAGGCTGTCAGAATAAAGAGTGAGTCTGTGCCTCTTAGGGATTCTTAGTGTGATATTTCTGAAGATGAAATGAAGAATCATACGTTCTCCCCTCCGTGCCCTGCGAGGATTTCTCCTCACAGAAAGGGAAGAGAACGTGAGCTTCTTGGGCAAAAAGTCTTCACCTGCTGTGTCCGCTGCTGCTTCCCCAGCACTGATAGCACAGCCTGGCACACAGTAGGTGCTCAGCAAGTGCTGAGTAAAGGGAGACTCAGCCACAGTGAGGGGCACTCTCTGGAGCCAGGGCGAGGTTCTTGTGACTGGGCGGTTCACTCAGACTTTCAGTTCCCTCGTCCCTGGATCCAAAGGGCTGGACGGGATTGGAAAAGGCAAGAGCTGTGGAGCCAGGCAGATGGTGGTTCCAGACTCTTCCCACATTTACCAGCTTTGGGGCCTTGAGCAACTGGCATGCCCTCTCCAGGCCTCAAGTTCCCTGATCTATAGAAGAGGGTGAAATCAGATCATGAGTATAGACACCCACTGCCGTGCCTGATTCCTGTTGTTACTCAAAGAATGGAGGGCGTTGTTTTTGACATGTTGTCACACACCAGGGGACAAAGGAGGCCCACTCTGTACTCACCACTCACGGTGAGCTGGGTGCCTGGTCCAGACTTAAAATCCTTGTCAAGTTTCCCTTTCTGGAACTTCACACAGTAGTAGATACCAGTGTCTGCTGGGGTGATGTTTCTGATGCGGATGGAAAAGTTCCTGTTGTTTTTCTTTGTGTGGTCTGAAACAGTTGTCACTCGGGGGAAGTGGCCTCCTTTGAAATTGTAGATTAACTTCCGGCCTGGCCCTTTCCCCCTGAACCACTTGACGGGCCCCTCGGGGTTCAGGGAGGTCATAGTGCAGCGCAGAGTGGCCGTCTCTCCAGCTGCGACCGACACTGACTTGTCAGGCTGATTCACCTGCAGCTCCTCACCTGCTGCTCCTGGGGGGAAACAAACATTATTTATTCATCCTTCCGTGATCCTGCAGTTTTCTCAAGTGTTTTTCATTAACAGCTCTCCCCGACTGAGTGCACACCGTGAGCCAGCCTTGAGCTCAGCACATTGCATGGACACCACGTGTAACCCTCATAACAAGGCTGGAGGTGAGACTACCACAAATGAGAAACCGAGGCACAGAGAGGTTAAGTAATGTGGCAGAGAGTGGGTGTGAGTGCCTGAGCCCTCTCTGGGGGTTTCAAGCTTCACCAAATACTTTTGGCTGTCCACTTTCTTTTTCTTTAAGATTTTATTTTTCCTTTTTCTCCCAAAGCCCCCCGGTACATAGTGGTGTAGTTATAGCCGTCGGTCCTTCTAGTTATGGCATGTGTGATGCTGCACTAGCGTGGCCTGATGAGCCGTGCCATGTGTTCGCCGAGGATTTGGACCAGCGAAACCCTGGGCCGCTGAAGCAGAGCGTGCAAACCCAACCACTTGGCCACAGGGCCGGTCTGTCTATTTTTTTTTTTAAAGATTTTATTGGCTGTCCACTTTTTGGCCTCACAGCATGTTGCATTTCTGACCGTTGCATTGAGTGGGATCATGAGACTTTTTAACTAATTAATTAATTATATTTTATTTTTAATTAATTTGTTTTGAGGAATATTAGCCCAGAGCTATCATCCGCCGCCAATCCTCCTCTTTTTGCTGAGGAAGATTGGCCCTAGCTGACATCTGTGCTCATCTTCCTCTGCCTTATATGTGGGACACCTGTCATAGCATGGCTTGATGAGCGGTGCAAGGTCCATGCCCAGGATCCGAACTGCTGAATACCGGGCTGATGAAGCAGAGCATGTGAATTTAACTACGCCACCGGGCCAGTCCCACATGAGACTATTTTAGACCATTGAGTTACAAGCAGAAGTGATGAAGAAATTTTGTGGGATAAGCATTTAACTGCAAGAACCTCTATGCATCAAGTTCCCTCTTATGCAGAGATCCACATGCTCATGATGCCTCTGCTCCACCAGCCTGGATCCTTGATTGAGTGATGAGCGGAGCTCCCAACACACAAATGAACAGGTGGTTTAATTAAGAAGTAAAACATTGTTTCAAGTTCCTGGGATTTTTTATCCATAACATAATCATTTTATATTACTTCCCTAATCCTGCTGAGTAACCAATTACCCAAAACTTAGTAGCTTAAAACAACAGAAATTTATCATCTTATACTTTTGGAGGTCGAAGTCCACAAATTGGGGTTACAGGGCTGAAATCAAGGTGTCAGCCAAACTTCATCTCTCCTGGAGCTTCTCTTCCTTGTGCTTCCAAATTCTAGAGGCTGTCCACGTTCCAGCCATCATGGTTCCCATCTTCCTGCCACTCCAGCCTCTTCCTTCCATTGTCACTTGTTCTTCTCTACCTTTGACTTTCTTCCCTCCTTCTTAGGAGAACCCTTGTGATCCAATTGGGCCAACTTTGAAAATCTAGGATAATCTCCCCATATCAAGAGTCTTAACTTAATCACTTCTGCAAAATGCCACACAAAGTAAAAATATTCACAGGTTCTGGGTATTATGAAATGGACCGCTTTGGGGGGCCACTGTTCTGTCCACCACACAGATTTCTGCTGACTATTTCGGAAACCAGTTTCCATAACAAAAACCTATGTAAATGGCATTGACACACAGGTTGAATGACAAGGCAACATATTGGAATCTGATAGAAGGGCAATTCAAGCAGTGCACTGATGAAACAGTAACTAAAATAAAACTAGAAATCAATAAGAGAAGGAGAACTGGAATATTCACAAATACGAAGAAATCAAACAACCCACTCTTAAAGAAAATCCATAGCCAAAGAAGAAATCACAAGGAAAGTAGAGAATACCTTGGGACAGATGAAAACAAAACCACAACGTGCCAAAACTTATGAGATGCATTGAAAGCAGTGCTAGAGGGAAATTGATAGCTGTAGCGGATACATTAAACAAGAAGAAAGACCATAAATCAATAGTTCAACTATATAGCTTAAGAAATTAGAAAAAGACGAGCAAAATCAACTCAGAGCTAGTGAAAGGAAGGAAAAAACAAGGGTTAGTGCAGAGCCTGATAAAATATGAATAACAGCAGAGAAAATTAATTCACCAATGCACTACAGGCTCCTAGATCAGCTCCTGGCACATAGTAGGGACCCAGGAAATGTTTGTATGATGTGTGAACTGCCCAGTGTGACACCTGCCTAAAAACCTGAAGTCTATCTTAAGTGGGTGATCTCTATGGAAACTTTGTCAGATTCTGAGTTTCCCATGGGGGTGACTTCATGAAAAACAGGAGGAAATTGCATATACACAAGACGCAGAAAGGCCACTGGGAGAAAACGACAAACCCGCTTTCCCACAGCACCTTTCCCCACAGCCAGTGGCAGAAGCTGCAGAAATCTCATGGGATGGAGGTGGGGTAATGGTTAAATCTGCGAGCTCTGGATCAGTTGCCTGAGTTCAGATCATGGCTCCACCATTGACCCTTGAGCGACCCTGAACTCTCTGTGCTCCTGTTTTCTCATCTGTAAGGTAGAGGGGACCATAGAATCTACCTTGGATATAATGATCTCATGAGGTAACAGCTGTAGGCGTTTCCAACAGCGTCTGGACATGGGGAGAGTTCACGAAACTGAAGTGATTACTCATTAGATTCCTGAGGGATGGAGTCTTCAGCTGACATTAGATGATATGGATATGGACATGGATATAATTTAGACACAGATCAGATAGGCAGGAGTCTCTGTATCTCTGTCCTCCTCTCTCCCCCTCCCCTCTCTCCAGCATGGAATAGAGACTCCAAGATAGTAACGCATGAGTTTGCTTCTCTGAGGAGTGTGGGGAGCATAAGGATAAATTTAGAGAAGCAGGTGGGATGTTGGCTGAGACAGAAAGTTAAACGTCTGTTCAATGTGCATTGCATGTAGACTGAAAATGATATGAAGAAAGCAATAAGGAAAGTCTTTTCGAAAATCCCGTGTGTGTGTACAATTCCTCACACTCACTCATATAGACACAGACACACATGAATACATGCGTTCACAAATAGACACAAAAGTGTGGCCTAGCATGCTGGCAGAGAAGATTGTTTTGAGGATTAAATTAACTTATAATTCATATCAAAAGCTCGGTAAAAACAATTGGCACAGAGGAATCACCCAACACATGATTAACACAGGGCTGTGAGCACACACAGCACAACTGGACTCTGCTGACCTCACAGTGCCATGATGCTGATGACTATGATTCTGTTAGCTCCTCTGTGCTTTCTGATTTCTCTACAGTTAGCGTGGTCTGAGAAGCTGAGCAACATAACAGGGTTAAAGGAAAGAACTCTGGACCCGGTTGACCCGGCCTTGAATCCGGGCTGCTCCACGGCCTTAACACACACAGTTCTCCTTGCCGCTGTTTGAAGCATCATCTGTTTTGACGCCTCTGGCAACCAGCTGCAGCTGATGGATCCACAGAGAAAACACTCAGATCCCTGATTTCCTGCTCTCAGATGACGCCCAGTCCTGGTCCTCCCGTGGTAGCTCTGGGTGGTGTACCCGGGTTTACCTGGAGGCCCTAAAAGCCCAGCGGCAGAGGGAGGGGATTCTACCCCAAGGAATGCTCACCTGTGAGTCCCAGCAGCAGAGTCAGCAGCAGGCAAGGAGGAGGGCGGTGGATCCGGGAGGCAGGGCCGGGCATCTTGGAGGCCTGAGGAGCTGCTCTGTCACAGTGTGTGTGCTGGGGAGAACCCTGACTTCTGTGCTCTGTGGAGGTGAGAGATGGCCCACCTCCCGTGACATGAGAGGAAGTGCCTATGATGGCGTGACATGATTGTGGCAGTAACTCACTCTTAGATTCTACACAGTTCCTGCTTCTGGAGTGTGAGATAGGAGTCAGGCAGAGAAGGCGGCTAAAAGATGAGGAGTCACTCATCTTACATTTTCAGAGAGACTAGGACAGGCCTAGAAGAAATAATGCATCCTTCCTTCCTGGGCCTCTTTTCTCTCCACTGGGCCCTTCAACCCATCTTGAGGTCTTCAAGGAGATTCCCCATTTGCGAGTCCCAGGCCAGGAAGGATCTATGGTTACGGGCTGTGTCCCAAACTCCCAAGCCCAAGATCCTAGGATGTGGCCGGTTGTGGGCTCTTTCTGCACCAGCCTCAACTGAGAGCTACTCAGCTGGAGGAAGGAAGAAGGTTTGCCATTTTCTGCTCAGCTTTGGGATGGAACCAGGTCTATTCCTGAAATGACTCCCTGTTCCAACCCTTTATTGGTGTAACTGGTGAAACTTAGCCCAAATGCGCGGTGCAGTGTGGACCTCAGAACGTGCATGTGCCTGCAGCCAACAAAGGGAGTCCTTTCCTGACTTCTTGCAGGAGAGCAAGTGGGTCACATGACCCAGCAATTAATATTTCAGGCATTTATCTCAAAGAAATGAAAACTCATGTCCACACAAAAACCCGTGCACAAATGTTTATAACAGCTTTCTTTGTAATAGAAAACTAGGATCAACTCAAATGTTCAATAATAAGTGAGTAGTTAAATGAACTGTCTTGCATCCGTTACAAAGAAACACGACTCAAAAATAAAAAGGAGTAAATTATTTATATGTGCAACAACTCGTAAGTTTCTCAAAGGCATTATGTTGAGTGAACAAAGTCAATCTCAAAATGTCACATACTGTAAGATTCTACTTATTTAACATTCTTGAAATTATAGAGATAGAGAACAGATTGGCATTTTCCAGAGATCTGGTATGGCGGGGATGGGTGTCACTCTAAAGGGCCAGCACAAGGAGGACCTTGTGGTCATGGAATTGCTCTGCATCCTGAGATGGTGGTGGTCACACAAACACACACATGAGAGGCCCAACCTAAGCAAAAGCTGGGAATGTTACAAGATTCAGCCACAAATAACAATCTCATAGTCATTGTAACATAGACATTGATTAGTAAGTTATCCAAGATTGTAGTATAATTAGATTCGAATGATGGGGAATAGAAAGTGTGCATGTGTGGTTTGAGGTCAGGAGTAACAGAACATTGTATCCCCACCTTCTATAGTGTGAAGTCAGTAAATAACATCTAAGAGTGAGAAATCAAGAAGTAGCGATATAAGCAGGCTGTATGCAATATGGTAGTAAAATCTAGAATAAACAGTTAAAAGAGTCGAGAATAGTTGCCTCTGGGAGGTGGATAATGATGGGAGGTTAGGGAGACTCCAGTTTCCATGTGTAGAACTAGTAGAATATTTAACTCTTTTAAACCATGTGCATATGTAACTTTGATAAAGGGGGAAACTAATTTTAGATAATTAGATTAGTGTTCTCAGAGGTACACAGAAAAAGAATGCTCATACTATTAGAATTAGTAAGAGAGTTTTATAAGATTGATGCTTAAAACTCAATGACAATCCTATACAGTATTCAAAATCCGATGAAAACAGTATAAACACTTTTAAAGATTCCACAAACTAGAAAGCATTATAGATAGCTCTAAGTAGGGACGCATGAGGGGAAACCTGTAAACCTGTGAATCAAAGGTCATAAAGGAGAACCTAAATAAATAGAAGTGTCCGTGAATGGGAATCCTCAATATTAGAAAGATGTCAGTTTGCCTGAATATATATATAAACTCAATGCAATCAAATAGTAACTATAAAAGGGTTTCAGGAAACTTGAGAAAGTGATTAAAAAATGCGTTTGGGTCAAGAATAGCCACAATAGTTTTAAAACCAGAAAATGTGGGAAGATTTTCCCAAAAGAGGTATCAAAACTTATCACAGGGACCGTCCTGGTGGTGTAGTGATTAAGGTCGAAAGCTCCACTTGCACAGCCCGGGGTTTGCAGGTCCAGATCCTGAGGGCAGACCTACACACCGCTCATCAAGCCACACTCTGGTGGCATCGCACATATAATATAGAGGACAACTGGTGCAGATGTTAGCTCAGGGACCATCTTTCTCAAGCAAAAAGGGGAAGATTTGCAACAAATGTTATCTCAGTTCCAATATTCCTCACTAAAAGAAAAAAACTTATCATAAAGCTGTTCTAATTATGAGAGTGTAGTTTTGACAGAAAGATAGACAAGAAGCTCAATGGAACAAAGACCTCATAAAGAGAACCACAAATTTATGGAAACTTGATACATGGCAAAGGTGGCCGCGCAGATCACTGATGCTGGGTGATTTACCATTGTGGAGGAAAAAAAGTAAGATCCTTACCTCTTATAATACACAGAGACACACACACACACAGCTGGAAAGTCTAGCTAGATGCAAGGTATAAATGGAAAGAGCAAAACTTGATCAAAAAGTAAAAACTTTTTTCCTGTAACAAAAACTCCCAAATGTTACCAACACTGCTGCTCTGGGGACTACATTAGAGGATCAAGAGGGACTGTCCCCTATGTGTCCGAGGAAACAAAGATAAGAACGTTGATCGGAAAGTTGTCCTAGAAAACCCAGAGAGAGCAGACAATTACTGTGGGAAGTCCACGTGGGAACCCGGGAGCTCACTGAGGATCTGGTCATCTGCCCAGGGCCCGCCGCAGAGGAGGATTTAGGTATGAGTTAACAGATGCATGAGTAAGTATATGATTGAACGAGAGTTTAAATGCATGAGGGAACGTATGCTTTGATGGATGGACAGATGGATGGATGGACGGAAAGATGGACGGGCGGATGGATGGATGGATGGATGGATGAGAGTGATAAAAGCCATCCTAATTTTTCCTTTCTTATCTACTTTGGCCATGAGAGATAAAAAGATAAACTTTGTGTTCCCTATAAGAACCTATGAATCAGTTGACTCACCCTATGACTTGATGAAGTTTCATAGGCTCTAATCTTATGAGTCCAAGATACTGATATTTTACATAGGGAAGAACCTGGGTTTAAACAGGGTAGGTAACTTGCTCAAGGTCACGGGGGCAAAGCTAAGATAATGCTGGAGACAGTATGGTTTACAAAATTTGCTATTCTGGACCCAAACCCAAAGGCTATAAGAATTTATGATTCCTGGTTTCTTAAATTATGACCTGGCAAGATCATAATTTTTTCAACCAGATTTTCAACTGTGCAATAGAATGGATTCATAATGAGGAAAACTAGGGGGATTTTTAAATACTATAAATATTAATTATTTCAATAGAATTCATATGAACATGCATGGTGCGGTTCTAACACTTGAACCGAGGGCTGGGAGATCCAAATTCTGGTCCCTGCACTGACACCATAGACAACCGCAAGACCTTGTGCAAACCACTTCCCCTCTGTTATCAAGACAATTAAGAAATTGTCTAAAGTCCCATCAGCTCTCGTGGTCTAGTTAAGACAGACTGCAGTTCCTAGTGTAGGGGAGAGAGAGTAACTCCTTATGTAGTGCGATGTGAAGGGCCTATCGGCATCTGACCCTAAAATACTTTCTCCATACTCCACCTGCCCAGGCCTACAAAATTCCATCAGTGATGCTGCTAATGGGTGGGACAGGCAGGGAAGACATCATCCCCAGAAGGTGACTCTCTTTGCTCAGTCTTGCCTCCTCAGCACTTAGGCAAGGGTTCATACCTAGCAAAGCGCAGGACCCCGAGAAGGGGAAGCCAGGATGGCGAAGGCCTCGTAACTAGGGTGGTGCCCATGGAGAACAGGCCAGGTTGCCAGGTGTCATGGGCTATAGAGTGCGACAAGCACTAATAAAAGGATGGAGAGGCTCAGATGTCCCATTCCAGCCACCAGTGAGTTCTCCTGGCTGTATGGTGTCCAGGGCAGCGTCATTGTGTCAGGAAGAGAGAGATCCAGGCAGAGCTGATGCTAAATGCTCCCACGCACTGAATGGCAGTGTTAGAGGCAGGGTGCACGTGTTATCTCATTTAATCCTCAAAAAACCAAATGCTGTAAAGACAGACAGCTACTAGGTATCAGAAAATGATAACAAAAGCCACTTAGAAGGAACCTAACAGTATCAGGCCCCAATTTTAATGAAGTTGTCAAAAATAAGTTGCTTGAAACTAAATCTTGAAAAACATTTCAATTGTAAAAACAATTTTATTTAATTTATATTTCAATTAAATATGGAATATAATCACAAAATGCACCAAGGTTTGGGAATGTAGGGAAGTTGGTATAATTTTTCCCAAAAACTTATACTATGGTACCAACAATTCCTCCTTTCAAATTTCACAAACACAGCACAATCATTACAAGCTAATTATAAAAATTTATTTGAAATAATTTGAGTGTTCTCAACAATTTCACAGGGGTTTTCTTTAATCCAAGTGTTCCTCTTTGAAGTGCCCACAGAATCATTAGGATCATAGATTGTTTTCTTCTTCTTCCATCTTCAACCACTCAGAGACTCCACCTGTGAACCCAGCAACTCCCCAACATAATTTGCATCAATTCTTGAAATAAACTTTTGCCAGATCTCTGAGTCCACTTTGCAGGGGGTGTGGGTTCCATTTGCACTGTGTGGCCTGACGTTGCAACACTTCAATCAAGGCAAGACCCACCTCCTAGAGCAGAGGGTTTCTGGGCTCCACACCACCTGCCCCAGGTGCGAGATCTCAGGGGGTGGTGCTGGGCGGTGCCACATCTCACCTCAAATTTCCAAACAGTTGCCCGATGCTCTGCTTCAGGATTTCCCCATAACCTTAAAATGTCACCAGCCCGTGCGGGCACATCCCAGCCTCCCTCCTTCATGGGACAATCCTGAGGAAATGTCTATGTGGTTCCTCAGAAAGTCCCCAGTGACGTTGAGCTCAGTCGTCCACAGGGGCATCCAGTTCAATAACTCATCCTTTCTTGGGCGTCCCGCCTTCCCTGTCTCACCCGCCCCACCCCTTCTCCCAGCCTCTCTGGATCATCTCCCAACAACCCACACCCAAGTCCTAGGTTCATGTTCCGATTCAGAGGAACCCAAATACAGATCCCCACAAAGACATTTCTGTGACTGGAGACCCAACTGAGATGCCTGCCGTGTAGACCAGGGTGGGGTTCTGCATGGGGGCTAATTTTATTAGTAATCAATTCACTTGTGAATATTTGTATTTTCTATAATTTTTGCATTCTACGCAACTGTCCCTACTCCAAGGGAATCATATCATAAATACTCAGATAAGGAGGATCCCTGAATTATCATTTTCCTATTTCACGGTCAAAGGTACAAAGGCTGAGAGAACTTAAGTAAGTAGCAGGAGATCCCACAGCTGGTAAATGGCAGAGTCAGAAACCTGAATTCACGTCAAAGTCTCTCAGCCGCCAGCTGTACAACCTCGGGCAGCCCTCCATCATGGAACCCCAGGTTCCTTCTGTAAACCCCGAATGGGGGAAACTGAGTCAACCCACACGCCTGTGCTTCACTGACCGTGTGCTGGGCTCGGTAGAGACATTAACATGAGACATTAGCATATAGTTATTGATGTAAAATAATGTGTTTACTTCCATGAAAATAGGCACAAAAAAATGAAGAGGAAAACATTCTGTACACAGCCTAACTTGGCACTGACCCGGCTGAGCAAAAAGAAAGTCCTTTCCATGGAGGTACTGAGCCAGACCAATGGTTTTCTGGAAAACCAGTGTCACCTGTTCTCCACATGGCAGAGGAGGAGGGACAGCACACCATCAGCCTGCAGCGGGACAAGCACACTCCTGGTCACACCGTAGAAGTCTCCACTAGGGTGGACGCTGGTCTGGGGCTTTGGTAGCTTGTGGTCATTTCTAAGCCAGGTGACAGGATTCTGACGTCTGGGGCTCTGGAGGATGTGTCCTTCAGTTGGATGCTTGTGCCCGGATCGGAAGGTGCCCTTGCCAGGTGTGAGAGTGGCTGCTCCTGCCTGCAAGGAGAGAACCCCCCCATGAGAGGGCAACCAGGGGCCCAAACCCCAGTGGGAACAAATCCTCAGCATCTCTGTTGAGAAGCACCAGTGCCTCATCTTTCACAGGGTTTGAAGGTTACGTTCCTGCAGGAGTTCGATTCTGAAGCTGATATCAGAGTCCAGACAGCGAACTACAGGAACAGTTTATAAGCAGTTTGTAAGGGGCTGACTCCCACCCTACCTCCCGGCAAACACCCATATCCCAGGACGCTGCTGTGGGCTCTGCCTGACTCACTAGGATCTCACAGAGCCCTAGGAAGGGGAGCTATTACCATCCCATTTCACAGATGAGGAAACTGAGGCCCAGACAGGCTCAGTAAATTGTCCAACATGCACACTAGTCAGTGGCAGAGCTGGGGATCTTAGCCAGGCAGTCTGGCCCCAGGGTCTAGGTGTATGACCACTGCTCAGCTCTGCCCTCAGTTCCTGGAAAGAGACGAGCCCCTCACTGATGACAGGCTGGGTCACAGGAAAGCGGGCGGCACAGTGAAGAGGTCAGGAGCTCCGGCTTGGGGGTCACACTCAGCCCAAGTCTGCATCCCCAGCCCCTCCACTGGGCTAGCCTGAGCAACTCAACTCACTATGCCTCAGTTTCCTCCTCTGCAAAATGGGGAAGAATCTTAATTCTCAGAATTAATGAATAAGTTAAGTGACCAGTGTAGAATATGAGGCACAGAGGAGTCACCCTATAAACGGAAACTTCATCATCATCATATAGTCACAACAACAACCCTAGGAATTGCTGCTAATCATATTTCTAATGTTAACAGAGAAAGAAAAGAATCAGAGAGGGTTAGTGACTCACCCAGGGGCCTCACAGCGAACGGAACCCACATTCCACCCCAGGACTTCTGATCCAAGTGAAGTCTCTGCTTTTTCCATCACAGCTGCCTCAACTTCTCCACAGTTAGCCCCATAATAATTAATTTTCAGTGGTTCATAATATCATAAGTTAATATTTTCCGACTTTGAGCCCAGCCCTGACTGGGCACCATGGGGACTGCTCAGTCATCACAGAGCACCCACTGTGCGCCCCATTGTCCAGATGCCAAGCAGGGGTCAAGAAGGAATCCCAACAGGTCCCCATGAGGTGGGCAGAGAAGATATTGCACAGATGAGGACACTGGGCTCAGAAAGGGCAGTGCTTTGCCTGAGGTCACAGATGACCGGTGACAGCTCTATCATGTGACACTGATCCTTTTAACTCCAAAGTTTTGCCACGTCCATGCATAAAAGCCGGTATCTACTGTAAGAGTGTGAGAGTCTCATCATAGAGGAGAGGCGGAAACAGGACGAAACCGTGGTCAGGGACTTGTAGAAAGTCCCTTAGGTTAAGTGACAATTGTGAGATCTGAAGGATGTGGACAGATATGCCATTAAGAAAGATAGAAACATCAGAAACTGAGAATTTAAGGTTGAGATTTGAGAAGAGACATGCGATAACACTGAGGTTTGTATTCTCAGGCAGGATGGAAGAGAATAGCACAAAATAGCACATTGAATTTGTGAACACGCTGCGCTGCCTTTTAATCTCAGCTCTGAGACCTCTGATACCTGGGTCCCTCTGCTGCCTTTCCCAGCTGTCGTATGTCAGATAACACACGTGAGGATGCCTGGGACACAGTAAGGTCTAGAGGTGTCAGCAAGACATAGACAGAGGCACAGAGGTGGGAGTGCCTGAGGGGAGAGTGCTGAGGGAGGGTTTTATGGGCCAGATTGGGAGGTGTAGCTGCAAAGGTAGGTTAACACCCAACAGAAGGGGCCCTGACTGCCAGGGAGGGAGATGGCCCTTCTCAGGTGCAGAGCACAGGGCGCCTGGAAGAGCTACATGGGAGAGGTGGAATCAAATTGATGTGCTCAGGGGCTTAGCCTTGCAACAGTGGGCCAGGAATACTGTGTGGAGGTGAAGAGAAGAATGAGACACAGAGGAGAAAACTTGGAGTGAGTCTTGAAGAAATGATAGAACTTCTTCCCATCGGAAAGGACCAGTGTAGAGTTTTTCACTCAGATCTGCACATCCACCAGGGTGAATGTTTTTCTGATTCCTGCTGGACAACAATGAAAAAGGGTATGGAGAAATTGAACAGGGAGTGGGATCATCTCCTGAGAATTCTTGCCCCAGGCAGGTGAAGGCCAGTTCTGTCAGGCAGAGAGGGAATGCAGGTCACAGCCCTGTTGTGAAGATGTGCTGTTTTGCCAGTCTGGCATCCCACCCACCCCTTCACTGGTAGTGGCATGGGCTATAAAACAGGCAGGCACAGGGGCTCACATTCCTGTGGGAGCTGTCCTTGCCCACTTCACGTGGTTCTGGAGAGCTGTCAGTCCACACCCTGCTTACCCCTGGTTCACCCAAGCCAAGACAACCCTAATCCTCCCTGCTCTCCGCCCTGCCCCTAATCTCCTCCCAGCCAGTCCTTCATTCTCCAGAGCTGATGCAGCTGGACCAAGAAAAGCAACACACTCTGCTGGGTCTGAACTACTGGAGAGCAGCTCCTTCTAGTGGATAAAGTAATCTGAGGACACCACAGGTGTGAGGGAGGGAGGAGAAGAAAGAGAATTAGGATGAGGAGTACAGGGAAGTCGGAGAAAAAGGAAGAAGAGGATGAGAGAGAAGGAAAAAGGCAGAGAAAAGAGAGAGAGAGAGAGAGAGAGAGAGAGAGAGAGAGAGCACTGAGTAGTAGAAAGGATGAGAACCCTGTACCTGCACCCACTCTATTTCCCAGCTGAGTCAAGAATTTGAGCCTCACTTTAAAATTGACATCCGGAAACTTCCAGCTGAACCAGCCTCAATTAATGGTCTTTCTAGATGGGACTTTGGCACCAAGCAGTCTGTAGTCTCTGCCATTTCCTGCAGTCCAGTCTTAAGGCAGAGATCTTTCAACCAGAAGAGCGCATGGAATTGGAGAAGGGAAGTCCCTTCTTGGTGGAGGTGTGGAGGAGGAAAGGGAATTGGAATTTAGGGGAGAATAACAGAATTTTCTCAGCAGCACTGTCTGGAGGCAGGAGTGTGGTCTGGCCTTGTGACTGGGCAAGTCTCTCAGGCTTTCAGTTCCCTCATCCCTGGAACCAAGTGCTGGATGGGATTGGTTCAGACAAGGGCTGTGGAGCCAAGTAGATGAGGATTCTGGATTTTCCCACCCAAGGAAGTTGCTAGGGTCCTAGCCCTGATCCTTGAAGGAATCTAAAAATAAAACAAAGTTGCTGGATTCCCAGCCCTGATTCCAAAAGGGATCTGAAATGCAAAGAAAAACTCCTGAGTGATATCGGCATCATAGTGGAGTGAGTAGTCCACTTTCTCCCTCCTCTCTAAGCTACAACCTAGAGGATACCCATGGACCAGCAAAGGACTGCATGCCCAGCACACCAGAATGCCTGAGAGAGCCATACATCAATCCATCTGAAGATGGGTGGACTGGACATCCAGGAGGTAGAAAGCTAGGGGAGCAGCCTCCTTCCCTGACGCTGGCAACGCCAATCCAAAACATGGATACACCTGGCAGTGGCAGTGGTGTCCTGGGCTGAGGTTTCAAAAAGCACACTGGCACCAGATATAGAGGCTGCAGGAGCCACAGCAATACCGTGAACCTAGCCTCCAGTGTGGCACCCTGGACACCTGCCCTACTAGCAGAGGGGCTGCATACAAAACCCCAAGTCCCTGGCATCAACAGCAACACCTGTGAACCCAGTGTCCCTGGTAGCAGTGCTGCCTTGCACCCCCAGAGAACCCAGAAGCAGCTGCACAGGTGGTGCATGTGGCAGCAGCACTTGAGCCTGTGGAGAGCCTGTGGGGGAATGTGAGACCCAGGTGACTCCGGAAGTAGCAGAGGTGCTTGCAGCCAGTGACCATGGTGATGGTACCCACGACTGAAGTGACCTTGGAAGCAGCAAGGAACCAGCAACGTGGAGGCACAAACCAAACTAGGAGGGCACTGACGATGCCTCTAGCTGAGGCAGTGGAGGGCGGGAAGTGCCAGCTCTCAAATTAACCAGAAGCAGCTCAGAACCAAAGTAACCAAAGGCTTAACCAAGGCAGAAAGATGTTTACTACCACAAATGCGCCAGCAGAGGAACAACTCATCAAGCAGCAGGAGGAACTACTGTGACACACCAGAACAGAAAGAAAACGACTTCTCTCCAGACCCAAACTTGAAGTCACGGGAGATTATGACCTAACTGACAGAGAATTCAAAGTAGCCATCATGAGGAAACTCAACGAGTTCCAAGAAAACCCAGGAAGATAGTTCAATGCACTCAAGAACAAAATTAATGCAAAGAAGGAGTACTTCACAAAAGAGATCGAACCTCTAAAAAAAAATAAAACAAAATTCTACAGATGAAGAAGACAATTAATGAGATAAAAAATAAAGTAAAAGCATTGAAAACAGAGCAGACCATATGGAAGAAAGAGAAATAGTGAGCTGGAAGATAGAAATCTAGAGACGATTAAGCTGGAAGTGGAGGGGCTGTCCCCATGGCCAAGTGGCTGAGTTCGCATGCTCCGCTTTGAGGGCCCAGGGTTCACCGGTTCAGATCCTGGACACGGACTTACACATCACAGCCATGCTGTGGCGGCATGTTACATAGAAGAACTAGAATGACTTACAAGTAGGATATGCAACTCTGTACTGGGGCTTGGGGAGAAAAAAAAAGAGGAAGACTGACAACAGAAGTTAGCTCAGGGCCAATCTTCCTCACCAAAAAGCATAACTTAAAAAAAAAGGTGGAAGTGGAGAGAGAACTAAGATTTTCAAAAATGAAGAAATCTTGCAAAAAATATCTGACTCAATTAGGAAAAGCAATATAAGGATATTGCGCATCCCAGAAGGAGAAGAGAAGGAGAAAGGATCAGAGAGATTATGTAAAAAACTCATAGCTGAGGGGCTAACCCAGTGGCATACGGTTCAGTTCTCATGCTAGGCTTCAGTGGCCAGGGGGTTGCAGGTTCACATCCCAGTTGTGGACCTACACAATGCTCATCAAGCCATGCTGTGACAGCATCCCACATACAAAATAGAAGAAGATTGGCATGGATATTGGCTCAGGGACAGTTTTCCTCAAGCAAGAAGAGGAACATTGGCAACAGATGTTAGCTCAGGGCCAATCTTCATCACCAAAAAAAAGAAAAGAAAAAAGAACAAGTGAAGAAATTGTATATACAAGTACATGAAGCTAATAGAAATATTTGTTATCTCAATACAAAAAAAGCTCTAGGTGCATTATATTAAAACTGTCAAAAGCCCATTGCAAAGAAAGAATATTAAGAACAGGCAGAGAGAAAAAAATAATTTACAAAGCAACTCCCATAAGGCTATCAGTGGACTTCTCAGAAGAAACTCTGCAGGCTAGGAGAGAGTGGGATGATATATTTAAAATATTGAAAGACAAAAACTACCAGCCAAGAATACTCTATCCAGCAAAGTTATCCTTGAGATATGAAGGAGAAATACAGGCTTTCCCAGAAAAACAAAAGCTGAAGGAGCTCATCACCATAGACTTGACTTTGAAGAAATGTTGAAAGGAGCACTCCTACCTGAAACAAAAAGGCAAAGTTATACAAAGCTTTGAGCAAAAGTGGTACACTTATCGATCTTGGTCTTAGCACCATCCTTTTGAATATCATGTCTCATCAGGCAAGGGAAACAAAAGACAAATGGGACTACATCAAACCAAAATGCTTCCTCACAGAAAAGGAAACTATCAACAAAACACAAAGACAATCCACCAAGTGGAAGAAAATATTTGCAAATTATATATCCAATAAGGGATTAATATCCAAAATATATAAAATACTCATACAATTCAACAACAACAATAACAAAAATAACTCAGGCAAAAAATAGGCAGAGGATATGAACAGACATTTTTTCCAAAGAGGATCTACAGATGGCCAACAGACACATGAAAGGATGGTCAACATCACTAAACATTGGGGAGATGCAAACCAAAACTACAATGAGATATCACCTCACCCATGACAGAGGTTATTATTAAATACACGAGAAATAACAAGTGTTGGAAAGGATGTGGAGAAAATGGAACCCTCATGCACTGATGGTGTGAATGTAACTTGGTGCAGCCACTATGGAAAACAGAAAGGAAATTTCTCAAAAACTTAAAAAGAGAAATATCATAAGATTCAGCTATTCCACTTCTGGGTACTTATCCAAAGAACACAAAAACAGTAATGTGAAAAGATATATGCACCCTTATGTTCATTGCAGCGTTATTCCCATATCCAAGACTTGGAAGCAACCTAAGTCCCCATCAATGAATTAATGGATAAGAAGTTGTGGCATACACACACACACACACACACACACACACACACACACACACTGGAATATTACTGAACCACAAAAAAGATGAAATTGTGCCATTTGCAACAACTTGGTTGGACCACGAGAGTATTATGCTAAACGTAATAAGTCAGATGGTGAAAGACAATTACGATATGATTTCACTCATATTTGGAAGGTAAACAAAATAAACAAACACATAGATAAGGAGAACAGATTGGTGGTTACTAGAGGGGAAAGGGGTGGAGGGAGCATGAAAGGGACAGAGGGGCACGTATGTATGGTGATGGACGGAAACTAGGTTCTTGATGGTGAACACAATACAGTCTCCACAGAAGTCGAAATGTAACGATGCATACCTGTAATTTATAGAGTGCTAGAAACCAATGTAGCCTCAGTAAAATAAATTTTAAAAAAGCAAAAGGAAGGGTATGTCAGCATCATGGCAGAGTGAACTTGCCCAGGACTCTCTCCCCTCCAATATACAACTAAAAGGAGCAACCATACTCCAACAGAAAATATCCTAACAACACAAAAACATTGGAGAGACACGCAGACACACAACGGAGGGAAGAGAGGCTGGAGACCCCTCGGAGGAGAATGGAACAGGGTAAGAGAGAACTTCGCTCCCTCCCCTAAAGACTGTGGTCACAGCGGCAGGACACTCCATGAGGGAAGGAGCAGGGGAGGGATCGCGTGTCTGCGGGATCACCCAGGACTCCCTAGGGCCCTTGCAGCCTAGAGGGAAGCCCTCTAACGGGGCAAAATCTTTCATGCAGGGTGACCTCATCAAGCCAAGATCCCAGGAGACCAGGTAGCGAGAGCTGATCCAGAAACCCTCACTGCACGCAGGAGAAAGCACCCCTCCCCTGACCTGCACCATCTCCGCTGAAGGTGGAGGGTTCAGACTATGCCGCTCCAGACCCCCACCCAGTGGTGATAGGCTGTAACTGCAACCAAATAATATCAGAATGAGGAAGAGCCAACCTTCCAACATCAGGCGCTGCATCAAATCTCCAGACCAGAGGGAAAATGACAAGCACCCAGAACTCAGTCCTGGGGACACAGAAATGTGTAAGCTAAACGGCAATGACTTCAAAATAGCTGTCATCAAAAAGCTCAATGAGGTAAAAGAGAATATAGAGAAACAATTCAATGAGTTCAGGAACTACTTCACAAAAGAGATTAAAACTATAAAGAAGAATCAATCAGAAATGTTAGAGATGAAAGGCACAGTGGAAGAGAAAAAACAAAATACGGGTTTCCTGAACACTTGAGTGGACGTCCTAGAGGAGCTTATCACCACAATCTAAGACAGACATGTTGAAATGCTCCAGACAGAGGAGGAAAGAGAACTAAGACTGAAAAAAAATGAAGAAAGTCTCTGAGAAATATCCAACTCAGTGAGGAAATGCAACATAAGAATTACAGGTATTCAAGAATGTGAAGATAAGGAGGATGGAGCAGAAAGCTTGTTCAAAGAAATGATAGCAGAGAACTTCCCAAATCTAGGGAATGAGAGGGAAATATGTTTGGAGGAAGCTTCTAGATCTCCTAGATTTGTCTATGTAAAAAGACCTATTGCAGGTGTATAGTAGTAAAACTGGCAAAAATGAATGACAAAGAAAGAATACTCAGGGCAGCAAGGCAGAAGAAAATAACCTACAAAGGAACCCCTATCAGGCTTTCAGCAGATTTTTCTGGAGAAACCTTACAAGGTAGGAGAGAATTGAATAACATATTCATAAATTTCAAAGATAAAAATCTTCAGCCAAGAATACTCTATCCAACGAAAATATCCATCAGACATGAGGGAGAAATTAAATCTTTCCCAGACAAACAAAAGCTAAGGGACTTCATAACCATGAGACTCCCCCCCCCCCCCCCCCGCACCCACCAAGAAATCCTCAAGAAGGCCCTCATACCTGAAAAAAGAAAAAAGAGAGAAAGGGTCACAAAACACAGAGTAAGGAGATAAATAGGTAGGCAGAATCAGAATAGGATAGCAAATACTCAAGTATAGCATTAGGCTAAAGGGAAGGAAAACACAAAAAACAAAGACAATCTCGTCACTTGAACCACAAACTCACAACACAAGTTGGAATAAGATATGAGACAAACCACTTAGGAAGGGAGGAGGAAAGGGACTGAATCAGTTTAGACTAAGGAAATAACAGGCCATCAGGAAATGGACTATCTCATCCACGAGATTCTGAATACAAGCACAAGGTAGCCACTAAACTAAAAAGCAGAACAGAGACACAAAAAATAAATAAGGAAAAAACTAAGAAGCACAGCATAAAAAAACTTCATAATTCAATGGGTAGACCCCAACACACAGGATGAGAAACAAAGGAAATGCAGGAAAACCAGAAAATGAGTGATATAATGACAGTAGTAAGCCCTCATATATCAATAATCACCCTCAATGTAACGGGATTGAATTCTCCAATAAAAAGACACAGAGTAGCAAGATGGATTAAAGAACAACATCCAACAATTTGTTGCCTCCAGGAAACACACCTCAGCTCCAATTACAAACACAGGCTCAGAGTGAGGGGATGGAAGATGATACTCCAAGCTAATGGCAAACAAAAGAAAGCAGGTGTCGTAATACTTACATCAAAGTAGACTTCAAGATAAGGCAGGTAAAGAGAGACAAAGAGGGGCAATATATAATGATCAAAGAGACACTCCACCAACAAGAAATAACGCTTATAAATATCTATCCACCCAACAGAGGAGCACCAAAGTTAATAAAGAAACTATTAACAAACCTAAAAGAAGATATTAAAAATAACACAATAATAGCAGGGGAGCTCAACACCCCACTCACATCAATGGATAGATCATCCAGACAGAAAATCAACAAGGAAACAGTGGAATTAAATGAAAAGCTAAACCAGTTGGACTTTATAGACATATATAGAACACTCCATCCAAAAACAGCAGAATACACATTCTTCTCAAGTGCGCAGGGAACAGTCTCAAGGACAGACCATATGTTGGTAAACAAGGCAAGCCTCTATAAATTTTAAAAAATTGAAATAAAAACAAGCATCTTTTTCTATCATAATGCTATATAGCTAGAAATTAATTACAAGAAAAAAGCTGAGAAAGGGGCAAAGATGTGGAGACTAAGCAATATGCTATTGAACAAGCAATGGCTCATTGAAGAAATTAAAGGAGAAATAAAAAAATATCTGGAGACAAATAAAAATGATAACATACCATACCAACTCATATGGGATGCAGCAAAAGCTGTATTAAGAGGGAAATTCATCACAATACAGGCACGCCTTAACAAACAAGAAAAATCCCAAATAAGCAATCTCAAATTACACCTAACTGAATTAGAAAAAGAAAAACAAAGCCCAAAGTCAGCAGAAGGAGAGAAATAATAAAAATCAGAGCAGAAATAAAAGCCATTGAAACAAAAAAGTTAGTAGAAAGGATCAATGAAACAAAAAGCTGGTTCTTTGAGAAGATAAATAAAATTGACAAACCCCTAGCCAGACTTCACAAAGAAAAAAGAGAGAAAGCTCAAATAAACAAAACCAGAAATGAAAGAGGAGAAATAACAGCGGACTACACAGAAATACAATGGATTATAAGAGAATACTACGAAAAACTATATGCCAACAAAATGGAGAACCTAGAGGAAATGGATAAATTCTTAGACTCGTACAACCTCCAAAAGCTGAGTCAAGAAGAAACAGACAATCTGAACAGACCAATCACAAGGAAAGATTTTGAAACAGCAATCAAAAGCATCCCAAAGAATAAAACCCCAGGACCAGACGGCTTTCCTGGGGAATTCTACCAAACTTTCACAGACGATTCAACACCTATGCTTTTCAAGCTATTCCCAAAAATTAGACACAATGGAACACTTCCTGACACATTCTATGAGGCCAACATTGCTCTAATAGCAAAGCCTGACAAGGACAGCATGAAAAAGGAGAACTACAGGACAATATCGCTGATGAACATAGATGCAAAAATTCTCAACAAAATTTTGGCAACCCGAATTCAGCAATTCATCAAAAGGATCATGCATCACGATCAAGTGGGATTCACACCAGGGACACAGGGATGGTTCAAATATCCGCAAATCAATCAACATGATACACCACATCAACAAATTGAGGAGTAAAAACCACATGAACATCTCAATAGATGCAGAGAAAGCATTTGACAAGATCCAACACCATTTATGATAAAAACTCTGAACAAAATGGGGATAGAAGGAAAATTCCTCAACATAATAAAGGCCATATATGTATGACAAACTCACAGCCAACACCATACTCAATGGGCAAAAACTGAGTGCCATCCCCCTCAGAACAGGAATAAGACAAGGATACCTTCTATCACCACTCTTGCTCAACGTAGTTCTGGAGGTTTTGGCCAGAGCAATTAGGCAAGAGAAAGGAATAAAAGGAATCCAAATAAGGAGTGAAGTGAAACTCTCGCTCTTTGCAGATGACGATATTATATATAGAAAACCCAAAAATATCCATCGGAAAACTAATAGAAATAATTAACAACTACAGTAAAGTTGCAGGGCACAAATCAACTTACAAAGATCAGTTGCTTTTCTATACTCCAATAATCAACTTACATAAAGAGAACTCAGGAATACAATTCCATTTGCAATTGCAACTAAAAGAATAAAGTACCCAGGAATAAATTTAACCAAGGAGGTAAAGGACTTATACAATGAAAACTAAAACATTTCTGAGAGAAATTGATGATGACTTAAAGAGATGGAAAGAGGTTCCTTGCTCATGGATTCGAAGAATAAACATAGTGAAAATGTCCATACTACCCAAAGCAATCTACAGATTCAATGATATCTCAAAGAGAATCCCAATGACACTCTTCACGGAAATAGAGCAAAGAATACTAAAATTCATATGGGGCAATCAAAGACCCCAAATTGCTAAGGCAATCCTGAGAAAAAAGAACAAAGCTGGAGGTATCATAACCCCTGACTTCAAAATGTACTACAAAGCCATAGTGACCAAAATGGCATGGTACTGGTACAAAAACAGGCACACAGATCAATGGAACAGAACTGAAAGCCCAGAAATAAAACCACACATCTATGGACAGCTAATCTCTGGCAACGGTGCCAAGAACACAGAACGGAGAAAAGATAGTCTCTTCAATAAATGGTCTTGGGAAAACTGGAGAGCCACATGCAAAAGAATGAAGGTAGACCACTATCTCACGCCATACACAAAAATAAACTCAAAATGGATCAAAGACTTGAAGATACGTCCTGAAACTATAAAACTCCTGGAAGATAATATCGGTGGCACACTCTTTGACGTCGAACTAAAAAGGATCTTTTCAAATACCATGGCCTCTCAGAGAAGGGAAACAAAAGAAAAAATAAACAAGTGGGAGTTCATCAGACTAAAGAGCTTCTGCAAGGCAAAAGAAACTAGGATCAAAATGAAGAGATGACCCACCAATTGGGAGAAGATATTTGCAAATCATATATCTGACAAGGGGTTAATCTCCATAATATATAAGGAACTCACACAACGGAACAATAAGAAAGCAAACAACCCGATCAAATAGTGGGCAGAGGAGATGAACAGACATTTCTCCAAAGAAGATATACAGATGGCCAATAAACACATGAAAAGATGTTCAACATCACTAATCATCAGGGAAATGCAAATCAAAGCTACACGAAGATACCACCTTACACCTGTTAAAATGGCTATAATCACTAAGACTAAAAATAGGAAATGTTGGAGAGGGTGTGGAGAGAAGGGAACCCTCACACACTGCAGGTGGGAATAAAAACTGGTGCAGTCACTGTGGAAAACAGTATGGAGACTCCTCAAAAAACTGAAAATAGAACTACCATACTACCCAGCTATCCCACTACTGGGTATCTACCCAAACAATTTAAAATCAACGATCCAAAGTAACATATGCACCCCTGTGTTCATTGCAGCACTATTCACAGTAGCCAAGACATGGAAGCAACCCAAGTGCCCATCGACCGATGATTGGATAAAGAAGTGTTGTATATATATACAATGGAATACTACTCAGCCAGAAAAAAAGACAAATTCATCCCATTTGCAATAACATGGAAGGACCTAGAAGGAATTATGCGAAGCAAAATAAGCCAGTCTGAGAAAGATAAACACCAGATGATTTCACTCCTATGTGGAATATAAACAGGTACTTGGACAAAGAAAACAGCTCAGTGGTTACCAGGGAAAGGGGGTTGGGGGGTGGGCACAGGGGGTGAAGGGGAGCACTTATGTGGTGACAGTCAAGAAATATTGTACAACTGAAAGATAAAGAAAAACTCCTGGATTTTAGCAAGCCTGAGCCCCAAAAGGAACTGTGGAGTACTCACCAAGGACGGCACCTTGAACCCCCGGGGACAGAGCCTTGAACCAGGTGAACAAAGTCCCTACTTGGAGAGAGCAAAGCCCCTCCTCTCGATCCTGAATAAAGTCTGAGAGCTCAAAATGCAAGGAGAGCTGAGCTCGGAATCTGAGAGGAGACTGACTGAACCCAAAGCAGGCGCAACTAGCAGAAGCGATGAGCTCAAGTGGTTCATTGGGGAACCTCGCTCCATTCTGGGGCTCACGCTTCTCCAAATCGCCTCCTTTGGATCCTACTTTTCTGACACCATATATGTCAACTTAAAAAGAAACTCACCTGTTATTTTACCCTCAAAATAAGTTTACTTCAGAATAGCCAAAAGAATTGCAATTTTGGATGTGCATGTTCGATGAATCATACGCAAATCCAGAAAACAAAGAAGGGGAGCTGCTTTCATAGAGAAAATGGAAAGTGGGGAGGGGCTGTTCTAAACGCAAGTCCATGCGGGAAAGTAACGGTTCAGGGTGACAACGCTCGTCATTGGCTGAGCTGCGGAGTTTCTCATTGGCTGAGCTGTTGCTGGGTGGGGAGAGAAATCCTCCTTAACTAGTAAAGTAGTTTTACTTCCTTCCAGGATGCGAGGGTCTATTGCTGTCCTGAGTAATTGACTATGTGTGACAGGGTGTGAGAGCTCCCTCTGCAGGCCCTCTCGACTCCTATTTAGTTAAGGTTTCTTTTAGTAATTTCCACACTTTCCTCCCTTCCTTCCTTCCTTCCTTCCTCCCTTCCTTCCTCCCTTCTTTCCTCTCTTCCTTCCCTTACTCCTCTCTCTTTCTCTCTCTCTCTCCTACAACTTCCAGAACTATCTTGACTCAGAGTTGAGAATGGACATCCTTGCCTTGTTCTTTATCTTAGGGAGAAAACCTTCAGTCTTTCACCATTAATTATAATTATGGCTGTATGTTTTCCTGTAGACATTCTTTAGCAAAGTGGGAAGTTTGCCACTATTTCTAATTGGCTGAAAGTTTTCATCATGTATGGATGGGGGATTTTGTCAAATCATTTTTCTGCATCAATTGGTGTATCATGAAACTTTTCTTCTTTAGCCTGTAGAGGTGATAAACTACAATGATTGATTTTCAGATGTTGAAACAGTTCTGCTTACCTGGAGTAAATCTGACTGAGTCACGGTATATAACTTTACACGTTGTTCAATTCTATTTGCCAATGTTTTGTTGAGGATATTTCCATCTAATTTTGTGAGAGAGATTGGTCTCTAGGTTTTTTTTTGCTTTGTTTTTGGTACCATCTTTACCTGGTTTTGCTGTCAAGGTAATAATGGCCTCAAAAATGAGGAAGGAATGTTCCCTCCCCTTCTATTTTTCTGGAAGTGATTGTAGAAAATTGGTATTAATTCTTCATTAAGCGTTTGCTAAAATTCTCCAGTGGGCCTGAGTGTCTCATACATTTCATCCTCTCTTCAAACATCCACACCTTCCTCTTCCTTGGATAATGGTCCTCATTCCTCTGTCATCTAGTTTGAAAGCCTCAGGCTGTCTGGTCCAACATGGACCAATGGCCTTGGGGAGTGGACTCCACATACCTGTTCAACTTTTTCAGCAAGTAGAGGCAGAGCCGTGCAGTTCTGTTGGGGCACCTGCACGGCTCAGCTTCCATCACTGACCCAAAGGGACCTCTAGTGACCACTGCTGGCCTGTGTTCCGTGAACACACAAATCTCTGCATAACTTTAGCAGTGATTATCTCTGGATGGAGGCATTGTGGATTCTTTTCTTGCTTCATAATTTGATGTTTTCCGACACATTTTCCTCAGTTGAGCAGGTAGCATTTGTACATTGGTAATATGTTTAAAAGACAGATCCTCGGTTCCCAGGGGCGGGGGCATGAGAGCTGTGATGTGTGCTGTGCTCAGCCCTGTGACCGTGGAGGTGAGTCCATTACCTGCACAGAAGGTATGGAACAGACACAGCCACTGGGAGATTTTGTGCGCTGGGGACCATCCCATTCTAATGCTCCAAATTCTGCCTGAATACCCTGCCAAAAGAAATTCTTGAAGAATAGTTGGAGGGAACACAGTAAACAGGCAGAAGGAGTCCCCATTACACACACCTGAGGGGCCACTCACCTGTGAGTCCCAGCAGCAGAGAGTGCAGAGGTGGGTGGGCTGGGAGGCAGGGACAGGCACCCTTGTGGCCCTTGGAGCCTGCTCTGTCTGAAAGTGGTCCTGGAGACGTCTTGGGCTTTGCTCTGAGGAGAGAGCACAGTTCCTTTCTCCACCATGTCAGTGGAAGGGGATCATGATGAGAGGAAAGGCCACGGGACTCTGACAGTTTTTCTCTACAATTATAAATTTCAATGACAAGGCTGCTACAAGCTGAGAAGTTGCTGCTGGAAATGTCCATGGTTTCCAGAGTGGAGGACGCAAACTCTGCAGGATTGTGCTCCTTCCTAAGCCTTGTTTCATCTGAGGTTCTCCCCAACCCCATAGATCTTGACTATCTAGGAGCCCCTGGGACGTGGTGTGGGCCAGGGGCTTCTGGAACCTCGTGATGGGCAGGTGTGGTCCGCCTTCTGCATGAGCCCAACTTCTGGGCCTCACTGAGCTGCACAGCTACAGGGAGGAGCCTGGATCTCCATGGCCTCGCTCTCTGGCAGTAGAGTTGAACTTTACAGGAGACCCCTTCCCTCACTCCAGAGCTGTCAGAGGTAAAAATGAGCACTGATGCAATGTCTTCTGTGGGCTGCTGGTTTTGCTATGGATCCCTGCATACAATCCAGGAAGTTGTCTCCTTCTCTTTCCTGCAGAGGAATTGTGTTTGACTAGGAAAGAGGTGAGAGCTTTGGAGATTGTGATGATTTGTGCTTTAGACGGTGGAAGAGCCTTCATGGAAGGTGAGGCTGGGGGGAAATTCTCCAAGAGGGAAAGCAACACACCTATAAACACACTTGGAAAGGTGAGGGCTGTCTCTCCACTTTGTGCTGTGTCTGGGGCCACCTCCTGAGAAAGGAAGTGGAGGACAGGAGAAACAGTCTCAAAAAGAGAAAGGAAACAGCATGTTGGCCTCCTTCTTTTTCACCTCTGGGATGGTCTCTACCCAAGCACAAAGCTTGTGTCCAGGGATATGTTGGCCAACACTCAGCTGGTGACCCTTTAATGTCCAAGCATCCATAGTCAAGCACTGACTGCTATGGCTGTTCCCCATTGCTTCCTTTTGACCCCTGCCTCCTCCTCAGGGACTGACTGGTTGTCAAGGCCAGGAGAGGTGTTAGAACAAGAGGAGAATGCAGAGCAGGCCCAATCATCCTCTATGAGGTGGCAAGACTCCTCCTCCCCTTGTGAGGTCTCCATCCTATCCTGTTGTTCTGAAATGATGAATTCCATTCTGGGAGGCCCATCCATGACCCCTGCTGAGAACCAGACAAACCCTTTGCTTCAGCCTCCATCATATTACCCTTCCTCACAACTCCAGCAATCTTCACACCTTCCACCAGACTCTAACCTCTTTGGAGGGTGGGGTTTTTAGTGCCTTGATGGTCAAGAGCATTGGATTTGGAGCCAGGCACAATGTAGGTTCCAATCCTGAATGCACCCCCCAGTAGCTGAGTAATCTTGAGTCTGTCATCCAGATGTATGTATCCTTTGACTCTGAAATCTTCATTGCTATATCTCAAATATTTGAAACCGAGTTCATAATAATCTGCACTCAGATATTCTCTTCTCCCGTCCCACCCCGTGCAGTATGTGGAGCATTATCTGTGCATTTGGCAAAACCGAGAAGGGACAGATGATCTACACCCTCGCTCGTGCACTCATATCTGTCTCCTCCCAGACCCTGTTAGTTCTACTCCTAAACCCCTCTTGATCATCTCTTACCTGAATGAAAACGATTACCTCTTAACCAGGCTACCTCCATCTTCTTTCGTCCCCTGTAATCTCTTGCTCCTAATTTATCCAGAGTGGTCTTTTATAACACAAATCTGACTACTCCCCTCTCTGGCCTAAACACTTCTGTGGATTCTCATTGCTCTTAGTATAGTAAGACTATATGGTCTATGGTATATGGTAGTATAAACAATCCCATCTTCCATCACTTCTTGGCCCTTAGAGACAAAGGAGTACCCACTTTTTCTGGTACTCAACTCAGCCTCTTTCTCCCAGGTCGGATACCTTGGGAAATAGACTCTGAGATGAAGATTAACAAGCAGTTCATTTTTCAGGAGGATCTTTAGCATCAATATCTGTGAAAGGAAGGAGAAGAAAGCAGAATTGGGAGAAGGAGAAGTTGAGATGCCATGAACTCCCAATGAAGACCCCAGCTGCCTCCCATGGAGCTCTAGTGCTGGGATGCTCCTTCAGAGTGTCCTGAGCTGGAGTGAGAGCTCTGGGCCTTCATATAACCATGTGGATGAGTCATGGTTTGTGGCATGTTACCAGGCATGACCTTTTGCAAGCTATCTCTCCTCACCTGAGGCAATTCCAAAGAGGGCTGACAGCTGAGGGCCGTCTTCTCCAGACTGGTGCATCACAACATCCACCAGGCTCTTCAGAATGTCTTCCACCTGGGAATCCTTGGACTTAGGACAGGTAGTAATTCCCCCACTGTGAGATCCTCAAACAACCTCATCTCACCCGGGTAACCCAAAGTTCTCGGGGCCCACTTGTTCTGACCTGGGCTTTACCAATTGGAGAAATTTAGGATGAATATTATGGAGGACTGAGGAGCAGCTTCCTCTGGGATCTCTGAGTGCCTGGGTCTGGAGTGAACTCTGGCAGAGGACAGAAGAATGAGGACAAGGAAGCTCAGACTTGTGGAGCAAGATAGAACTTGGGTATATTAACACAGAAGTCTCCCACATTTCCTTGTGTTGTTCCTCTAGAAGGTGCAAGAAGCAGAGATCCAACTGAGGACAAAATGGTGAATTTTCTTTAATAGATTTTTTTAAAACTTTAGATTTACAGAAAAATGGGGCTATAATAGGGAGTTCCTATATACCGCTGCATACAGTTTCCCCTATTATTAACATCTTTTTTAAGTATGGTACATTAGTTTCAATTAATGAACCAGTACTGGTACATTATTGTTAACCAAGTTCATTGTTTATTTAGATTTCGTCTTAGCTGGGGCTGCTATAACAAAACACCATAGTCTGGATGGCTTATAAACAACAGAAACTTATTTCTCACACTTCTGGGGGCTGAAAGTTCAACGTCATGGTGCCAGCGTGGTTGCAAGAGGCCCCTCTTCCAGAATACAGATTTCTCATTGTATCCTCACATGGTGGAGGGGGTTAAGGAGCTCTGTGGGGTCACTTTTATAGGAGCACTAATTCCATTGATGAGGATGGAGCCCTCGTGATCTAATCACCTGGCAGAGGCCTCACCTGCTACCACCATCACACTGGGCATCAGGATTCTAACATATGGAATTTCAGGGGGACAGAAACATTCAGATCATAGCATAATCCAACACTGTATTTATTTTTTGCTCAAATTCTTCCAGCTTTGGCCTTTGGGAGCTCTTTCACTTGGTTCCCATATCCCTTTGACACATTCAAATCAATGAGGTTGTTTTCGTGGTGGTGGTTTTTTTTTTTTCACTTCCTTCTTTTCTAGACGATGTTGAATTTTTCATGGGATTTGTTTGATGCTGAGGAAGATTCACCCTGAGCTAACATCTGTTGCCAATCTTCCTCTTTTTTTGCTTGAGGAAAATTAGCCCTGAGCTAAGATCTGTGCCAGACCCCTCTGTTTTGTACGTGGGGTACCACCACAGCATGTCTGACTAGTAGTGTAGGTCCACTCCTGGGATCCCAACCCACAAACCCAGGCCACCGAAGAGGGGCACGCCTAACTTAGCCTCTACGCCATGGGGCTGGCCCCACATGCAACTTTTTAAACACAAAGAAGAGAAAGTAGTCTTTAAAGAAAGGGCTTTAGAAGACAAAAGTCAGGTGATGGAATGAAGGAAAGTTTTATTTTGAAACCCAACATCAAGTAGAAACTAACGTCCTTGATAGAGTAGTCATTCAAATATTTTTTTAGAATGTGCTGCTCTGCTATATGACAGTCACTGTTCTGGCAACTGAGGATGCAGATAGTCCCTTCCTGGTTAGACTGACATCTATTTGAGGAAGAGACACACACACAGGCAGATCTCACTTTGCACGGCGCTGATGTGCATGAAATTCAGACGCCACAGCTGAGTTAAATAACATCAGACTCTCAACACACGATTCAAATTCCAGTTACCACAGTAAGTTTACTGTGAGCAATTCCATACATGCAAACTTTGCCTCCAGCTCTTCTTCAGTCCACAAATCACTGTGTAACTAACAGATGCTCATCACGATCAGTGACCCACCACGTGACTTCTTTCACAGTCTGCAGTGACCGATCACTGTGACTCTGTTACTCAGTTTATGCACAGACTGCAAGACACATTTTTGTATTGTCTCCTTGTCTCCCAATGTTTTCTAAAACATGTGTTTTAGAAAAGTGAATTATTGCCAAAGGAAATGGGCAACAGAGGTGAAAGTGCAGCAGAGAAACAAAAAGTGATAATGCTGGAAGTGAAATGCAAATAGAATGTAAGTGGAGTTATAGAAGAAACAGCTAGCCGTGGGGATGCTGACACTGATCCTGCTAGAAAGAAAGATTTCAGATGTGCAGCCTGAGGAACTCAGTGACTACAAAACTACCACATAAAGGAGGGAAGCTGTGGTGAGGAAAAGGGTGAAAATGTCCCAGAGGCAGTGACACCACAAATTACAGGAACTTTCGTAAACATTTCACAATAGTGAGAGCACAAAGGATCAAATGATAGAAGCTGATGCAAACTTAGAAAGGACTGTGATGGTTCACCAAGGTGCAGAAAAGACGCTCGCTCTGTATCCTAAGTTATACAACACGAAGAAGGCAAACACTGTTCAAACTGCTCTCGATACATTTTTATAAAGAGATAAAACACTTTAATTTTCCATGTTTTTCATGTTTCACATGACAGCAATATTAGTTTTTCTATTTCTTCATTTTCCTCTATATGTAAAACTGACAGTAAGAGAGTTTCTAATGTTTCAAAAAAATTTTGAAGTCACAGCACAATCATTATTAGTCCCATTGAGTATTGAGGTCACTTTCCATGGTTTCAGTTTGCAGGTCATTCTTACGGTCCTGCACTACCGTGCAAAGTCAGCACTGCCGTGTTTAGTGTGTCAGATGGTAGTAAGTGCTAAGGAACCAGACCAATCAGATCAAGAGGAATTGGAATGCCAGGTGAGAGAAGAATTGATATTCTATATAGGGTGGTTTACAGAAGGGGCCTTTAATGGCGTGACATTTGAGCAGAGTCTTTAAAGAAGGGAGAGAGTGAACCATGCAGGTGTGTTGGGGGAGAAGCAGAGCAGTGATAGGATCTGACTTACATTTCCAAAGACTCTCTGTGGTTGAAACAGGAAAGCCAGTTAGAGACATAGCGATGGTGCAGGAAGAGATGATGGTGGCTGGGACCAGGGATTGGTGGTGGGCGAGAAGTGTGCAGATTATGGATATAACTCAGGGGTGTGGAGGGGAAGGCTTGGACAGGCTCATGAAAGCCGACTGTTACATTTTCAGGATTTTTTTAAGGTGGTTATTAAATGGTTGTTAGGTTGAAATTGTGCACACTGGGAGTGTTTTACACGACAGAAATCGTCAAGCACTACAAATCAGGTTTGTCTCTTTTTCTTTTGTAGAATCAGTTGTTAAACATTTGCCATCTCACCGCTGGACATAAGCATGTTGAAGGAGGAATTGAATAGGAGAAAAAAGATAAAGAGAAATCAAAGATGACTCCAAGGCTTTAAACTGACAGCACGTTACCATGAGCAACAGGATTGGGAAGGATGCAAGATGATAGAAGAATTTAAGAGTTCACATCACAGAGAGAGGAGGGAAAACTTCTTTTTGGGTTTGAGGAAAAGGACATTTAGGGAAAGAAGAAAGAGAATAAATTCTTATTCTTAAAATCAGGATGGGGGTTCGCTTGACCTCAAGAGGCGATAGAGAACCTCAATAAGGTTGTGAAGTCGAGGATAGACCGGAGCCCAGAAGACAGAAGAACTCTGGATGCATGGAATAAGGTGCTTCATGCGCAAGTCCCAAGGCGATGGATGAGAGCTATCCTGATATGGGTAGATTGGACTTGTTTCTCACATTGTAGGGAGATGAGGAGCCAGTCCCCAGAGCTAGTTCCCATGGCCACTGCTCAGGACCATGTATGAAGACTCAGCTCTGGGAGCATCGCGGACTGTGGGAAGGAACAGCAGGAGAGTGTGAGCAGGCAGGTTTCCAGGGAGGGGAGGCATGTGGAGCAGAGTCGTGGAAGCTTCTAGTTGGCTCCTTCTACTAGGCTGGGCCCCTCAGGGAAGGAAGGAGGCAACAGAGACTGAGGGTGGCATGTAGCAGGAGAGGAAAGAAGGAGCTGTGGGAAACATGTCCACATTTCATTATCTGCTCATCATTACGGAAGTCTTCCCTGCGTGCCTCCTCTGTCCCCGGTGCTGTTCTCCTGGGATGCCTGTTATGAGAGGACAGGCAGCCATTGAAAAGGACTCTGCCACTTCAACCTTCCTCCCCAAAGCCTGGTACCCTTCCCCATCCCTTCCACTCTGTCACTCAGAAGGTCAGAGCAGGAACAGCTCTCGGAGCAGCAGATCCGGGACTTGTCAACATTGCTCTAAAATGTGGATTCTTTGCCCCTGGAGCCCCAGTGTTCTAATAACCTAGAGATGGTCTCCACAGGAGCCACCCACTCAGCTGCCCCTCATTCAGCCTCTCCCTTCCCACTTCTACCACAAAACCTCTAGGACTCTGTAGACACTCTGAAAACTCTTGATCCAGCCCACCTCCTACAGGACCGCACACAGTTCCTGGGATTGAGAACCTCTTAGAGGATCCACGATACTCCTGAGGGTATTGAGGGAGATGTATCCCCTTCTCCTCATTCCACGTGGGCCCTGACTCTGTGTGACCTGTGACCTGGCCCCTCTTTCTGATTTTCCCCTTTATGGGACACACCTTGTCCTGCCCTCTGTGCCCCACCACTTACAGTCAGGCCCTCCACTTCCTGTGGACATAGAAGGCAGAGACACCGATGGCCAGCAGCACCTTTGTGCCTAGGAGGAAGACAACCAGAGGGGTAGTAGACAGCTCTCGGCCTGGAAAGCAAGGGACAGGAGGAGCCATTAGAGGGGCCACACAGGAGTCATTCCCAGGCCTCCACTGACTCCATCTGAGGCCACCTGGGCCATCAGCCTTCTGAAGCTTTTGAACCTGCGTCCTGCCCTGCACTCAGGCTAGAGGCAGAAAACAGGGTTCAGAGGTTCCTCATTCTCACTCACCCCCTTCTCAGGCTGCCAGGGCTTGTACTTCTATGGAACACATATTATTATCCTCATTCTGATGAGGAAAGTGAGGCTCAGAGAGTTTGGGGGGGGGGGGTGGTCACAAGATTAGTGGGATTCAAACCTAGGGAAACCCATCACTTTTGTCCTGTAGAATGACCCAGAGACCTTCCCTTTTGGACCAAGACAAGTCCAGTGTCTCAAGGTCGTAGGAATGAATGTGCTCACTGCGTGCAAGTGGAGTGAGGACAGGTTTCACAGTGGGTGAGAGAGCTACAAGTCTACCCTTGTTCATACTAGGGGTGAGGCTGGATGACCAAATATTCCAAGGAGCTGAGGAAGGCCTCAGGTAAGCTGACCTCATGAGACCTGCTGTCTGGAGAACACTTGGTGAGTCTAGGAAATGGGATCTCACGCTGGGGAGGGGCTCCAACACCATCCAGCCCACTTTGAGCCCAGCGAGGATGGCAGCTGAAATCTTTCTGTTTGCCCTGGAAAACTATCTGGAGAAGCACACTGTGGGGTTCTTTTTATTTACAATGAGCAGTTTTGCTTTTAAAATTAAATAAACATATTAACATAATTTTTAATAAATCAAATCATCCTTAAGGAAGGAGAGGAGACCTCACCCTCTTTTGCTCCTGGGGGTGTTGCAGGATGACAGTTCTCATTGAGCGGCTCTCTGGGACTTTCTCTCAGGTGAAGGGAGCTGCATTGCCTGAGTTTGCACCTCCTTCTGGAGGGCAGCTCACATCAGAAAGACTGGCTGAACTGGAGTATAGAGGCTCAGCCCTCTTCTCTCCATTGAGAACAGCTCTGAAGACCCCCAGGCTGTACAGCTCTGTGAGACCGCTGAGTCTTTGTTGTGCCTGCTTTGTGGGTCAACAGCTCCCTCTCCCAGGCCTGCTCCTTCGCAAATGCATGTTGATCCTGGCAGCACTCCGCAATAAGCTTCTACATTCTCATCTCCTTTTCAGAGTCCGCTTCCCAGAGGACTGACCTAGGGGAGTTAATCTGGGAGTGCTCTGGAAAGTAAACTCTAGACGCAGATTTGGAGCTGGATCACTGGGCTGGCCAAGAGGACCCCAGCACTGTCGGGAAGTGGAGCAGAGGGAGGCCTGGGCTTCCCCTCATGGTGCAAGTGTTCAAAGTTCACCAGTTGTGAACTGGGTGGGTATGACCAGAGGTAGGGAATACTTTGGGTCAAGCATTTGAAATTCAGTTGGGAAATGGTCATTATAAGGACTATAGAATTGCATGGCTGTTGCTGGGGCATCAGTCCTTTGGAGAAAGACAAGGAAAATTAGAGAGATTAATCCCCTGTTAAAGGTTAAGTGTGAGAGCCAGAGGACTTCCTGGCAGCACTGCAGAGTCTTATCTCCTAGAGCCAGAGGGCAGAGGAAGAGGAGGATTGGGCCCAGGACATGATTATATTAACAGAGCTGCAGAGGAGGTTGAATTCTCAACTTCACTGGGCCTGCTCTGCCATAATAGGGCCCTGATGGGAAAGGACAGACCCTGAGATGTGGGACAGGCACATATTGGACAAAGCACTCAGGAATCTTAGGTGACTTCTGTGCGCTGAGGACAATGCCCGCAGCACAGCTCCTTGTCTCCAAAAACAGCCTCTCCAACCACAGGAAAACATAGAGGGAAAAGCAAGTTCTACATAAAACTGGATCTCAGTATCACTTGAAGAGAAAATCCTAGAACTACAAAATTACTGTGAGTTAATGAGAAATATCACCAAACCCTAGTGCACAATCGGTCACTAGGCTGCCATCCCAGCCTCACCCAGCCCCCAGGAAAAGCAACAGGGCAGCTAGCAGAGGAGCCTCAGAGTTATTCGGAAATCTCACCGCCAATATTAAATCTACCTTAAATTTGAAAATGTTGGAAATGTGTCCTCCAGGTTAGAGCACAGATCAGAGGAAACGGTTTCAAAGTCCACCTGATTGATGAGTTCTTTCTCACAGAATCCTCAGAATCTGTGAATATGTTACTTACATGCTAAAAGGCATAGTCATGGTGATTAAGTCAAGGATCTCGAGATGGGGACACCATCCTGGGTTATCGAGTAGAGCCAGTGTGATCACAAAGATCCTCATAAGAGAAAGAGGGAGACAGGAGAGTCGGAGAAGGACATGTGAAGACAGAGTCAGAGGTCAGAGTGAGGGGGGCCCTTAGTGAGGAATGTGGGCAGCCTCTAGGAGCTGGAAAAGGCAAGGACACAGCTTCTCCCCTGGTGCCTCCGGAAGGAGCGCAGTCCTGGTGCATTGTAGACTCCTGACCTCTGGAACCGTAAGGTCGTAAATTCATGCTCTTCAAAGCCACTAAAACTGTGGTGATTTGTTACAGCAGCAATAGGATCCTAATACAAGGAGGCTGGGACATATAAAGGACAGATGTGTCTAAAGGCATAGGCTCAATTTAAAGTGCATAACTTCTAGGGCAAAAAGGCAAAAAGAGAATGGAAAAGTACTGTTTGGGAGTTGAGTAGCAAAGAAAAGAAGGAAATGGGGGGAGGGAAATTTAAGGCTCTCAAAGGGAAAGAAAACCAAAAACCTCAGAGGCCTCAGAACCTTTCTCCCACTGTCAAAACCAACCAACCCAAACTCCATTGACACACCTGGGTTATGCTGTATTGAAAGAAGAGAGAGCCATTAAGCTAGAAATATTGTAAAATATGCCAATACCATAAAAATGGACACAAAGATGTGCATCCTCACATCAGACCCATTGCACCCAGGACTGCAGTGGCTGGAGCCCTCAGACACCCGGGGAAGCCTGGGCATGCTGCTGCAGCAGGGTCACAGGGGCATCGTGCACTTTGCTCCAGCCCCCAACCTAGACAATCCAAAAACCAAGTCCAGCCTCAGTACACTAGCAAGCCTTTCGTTCAGGCACACTGAGAGCATCTGGAAGTAACAGCCCTTGTCTGAGCCCTTGCAAAGATGAACACTAAGGAGCAAACCCGGCTGGTCCAGACAGGATGGCGAAGACCCATCTCTCCCTGATCTCCCTGCTGACCCCACAAACGACATGAGGTACCAGCACAGGAGGACTCTGGAAGGGGGACGAGGAAGCAGACTGGATGGGCCCCTGAGGACTGGAGGGAGAACACAGTCCCTGGGGGTCTAATCCCCCCTCCCAACTGCCCAGCACAGGAGGAGACCAGGATGGCATTAGACAAAGGAGGAGTGTAAAATCAGTCATCACATTCCTGCCTCAAGAAATGAGAAAAGGAGGAACAAAAGAAACCCAAAGCAGGAGGAAGCAAATAGCAAAGAGAAGAAAAATCAATGAAATTGAAAACAGAGAAGCAGTAGAAAAAATTCCTGAAATGAAAAGCAGCTTCTTTGAAAGTATCTATAAAATTGAAAAACTTTTAGCAGGACTGATGATATAAAAAAAAAAGGAAAAGTGACACATTTCCAGTCTCAGGAATGAAAGGGGAGGCATCGCTACGGACCCCGCAGATGTCAGAAGGATAATGAGGGGAGACTGTGAGCAAGCCTGCAGGCAGATGTGACAACCAGAGAAAACGGACCAAGTTCCTCAAAGAGCACAGCCTACCACAATGCACTCAACATGAAGTGAATAATTTGAATCGCCCTAAACATCAAGGAAACTAAATTCATAAATTAAAACTCATGAAAAAGAATTCTCAAGACCCTGACAATTTCACAGGAATATTCTACCAAGCATTTATAGATGAAATGCTTTCATTAAGTTTATAGATGAAATTAAACCAATCTTGGTGCACAAAAAAACAGTTATAAAAGATATTTGGGAAAATGTGAGCATATGCTCCATCTTAGATGATATTAGAGAATTACTGTCAATTTTATGAAGTGTGTGACGGTATTTGTTTTGTAGAAAAACCAGTCTCCTTAATGATATGACCACACAATAGTGGGTCCACTTGCACGCAGTTGTGCATAAATGACAAGTTATTAGTGGACACAGTTATGCAACTCTGTCGTCTTTGGGGTTAAGGGAAATTGTCTTCCTTTCCCTATCTTTACTCTTCTTTCAGGCAGGGTCATGGACACTCGGTGCCCCAGAGTTGACCCAGCAGATGAGGACAACACCCTAGAGCAGATGGAAGGAATGTGGCCCATTGAAAGGTCTTCTGGAGTAAAGACTCCTGGAAACCTGACCTGACTCCCTCTTGACATTACCTGAGAGAGAAATAGGACATATTCTGTTCATAGAAAGGGGAACTCTGTAGGTCCTTGGACAATGCCCAGCTGAGGCCATTGTGTCTCTTATTAGCACCTATTTCCTGCACAGGCTGGTGGTCCCTGTTCTCAGGGACTCATATTTACCTTGACTAGGTTAGCCAAGTCTCCTGGTTTAACAGCAAAAAGTCTTCAACATCATCCCCTACCTTGGTCCCTGAGCCTCTTCTGTAAAACTCCAGATCCCCAGGGTGGTTGAAGCAGGAAAAGAGATCACAGATGAACTGGCATCTGCATATAGTAAACGTGCAGTGAGTGGTTGTGATTATTACTGGTACATTGTCAGAAATCAGGGGACAATGGAGGCCGGTGGTGTGACCAGTCAGGGTCGACCAGATGCCTGGTACAGACTCAAACCTCATGTCCTCAAGACTCTGCTTTCCAGAATTTCACAGAGTAGTAAGTGCAGAAAGCTGCTGGGGGGATATTACTAATGTGGATGGAAAAATTTAGGATGGAATAGAGACTAGGCAGAAGTTAGAAAGAAGAAGGAGGAGGGAGACAGGCTGACATGGATGGTGACGTCATCATTGTCAGGTGAAGAAAGCAGGAGGCAGGACGCTGTGAACAGGATGAGCTCCCTCCCTCCCTTCTTTCTTTACTGTGTGTTTATGTCAAACATCTATAAAGATATGCACCAAACTCTTGCCAGCGCTGACTCTTGGAGGGTGGGATTTAGGGGAGGGGAGCTCAGTTCCAAATGCGACTTTATATTTATAGACTTCTAGATTATTCTATAATAAGCAATAATTGCTACTTTTAACCTTTAAAAAACCCCAAAATTTAAAAAGAGCCATGTCAGTTGGAGTGGAGGGCTCACCAGGGGTTCCACCTGTGTCCTGCTCCTTCTGGTGGGCAGAGGCCTTCAGTGTATGCTGTTTGCTGATCGCAGGCTGTCCATCATGCTCCACCTGGCAGGTGAGCACCACATCCTCCCTGTGGGCAGATGAGTTCACCAGGAGCCAGCTTGTCCAGTTAAACGTCCCATCCTTGTTCTCTATGAGGGTTGAGGCTGTTTCTGTTCGGGTCACTTCTCCGTTCTCTAACCAGGTCAGCTTTAGGCGCTGAGGGTAGAACTTGTTCGCCTGGCAGGTGACGTTCACCATGTTCCCTGCCATGGGGTGTTGGGAAACCTCCAAGGTGGGCGGAACTGAAACAGCACAGGGCAGAAGCTCTGACCTTATGGAACAGACAGATCACAGAGGAGGGCGCCATAACTGACCTGCCACTACAGATGGGAATCACCCGGGACAGTGCCAGGCATGCAGCAGGTGCTCAAACGGTGGAGGTACTCTCTGCATATGAATGAATCACTAAGCACAGTGCCAGGCACACAGTAGGTGTTCAGGGACTAGTAGCTCCCATTAGGGTCACAATGAGTGAAATCAACCAGCACAGCCCCTGGCATGCAGTGGGAAGATAATAACTGTAGTGAAATAAATGAAATCACCAAGCACCTGGGGGCTGGGCTTAGAGTAAGTGCTCAGTAATTGGAACCATTATTGGTAAAGTAGACAACACTAACTAGCACAGAGCTTGGCACCTGGCAGGTGTCCACTAAAAGTGGAGTGAGTGACCAGCACATCCAGGAGCCTGGTGATTGGGAAGGACTGTCAGGAATTGGATTCAAGGCAATTCACACCTGGAGCAAACGGCGTGGGGAGGGGCCCAATTGGGGACTTGGGGGCAGGTGCGGGCTTGGGCTGGGGGTGAGAGGCGTCTACCTCGGATGGTCTCAGACAAGTTGGCCGTCCCACGAAGAGGAGGGGCTCCCTGCAGGGTGACGTGGGCCACCTCGCAGATGACCTGGGAGTGAACGTCCCCCGGGGCCAGCACCACCTGGGCTGTGCTGGAGACGCTGTAGGACACGCTGTTTCCCTCTGGATCCACGCTGGTCTGGGAAGCTGAGAGCTCATTCCCATTTTTGAACCACTTCAGGGTGATGTTTCTGGGGGAGAAGCCGTGGGACTCGCAGGTGAAGCTCACTGTCTGCTCGGGCAGGGCCCTCGCCGTGGGGCCCGATACCACAGGGGGAGAGGGTTTGGCTATAAAAGGAGCATTTACAAACAATAAACATGCTGTGATTGTCATCACTAACCACAAGCGTGTGACACTGTTAAGAACCTTCTCATATATTATTTTTTGCTTCTTCTATTAGTGCTGGGAGGGCGGGTCATCATCCTCATCTTACAGAGGAGGACAACAGGCTCCAGAGGTGGACTCTGAGACAGGCACATGGCTGTGGGAAGACTCAACTGCTACCATGTGTAGGTGAGAAACTTGGCAATATCCATCAAAATCAAAATACACATACCCACAGGCCTAGCAACACCACTTCCAGTGGGCATCTCCCACTCGAGTAGAGCGGTGCAGGGCTGTTTTCATATCCCAAGGTTGGGAACAACTTTGTATCTGTCAACGGAAGACTGTCAAATTAATGATGCGATCTTCATATGACAGAGTGTTATGCAGCTGTTGAAACAGTGGGCAGCTCTAGGTGATGGTGTGGGATGCTTGACTGGGGATGATGTGGCTGAAGGGGAAGAGAGGCTTCCAAATCACCTTAGGCCTGAGGGTTTGAATGGGAGGGGCATTCTGAACCTTGGGAAACCAGGAAACCGAAAAAAAGGAGAAATGCTGGCCCTCTGTTCAGTGCTTTAGTGTAACAAGCTTTTATTCAGCACTTACAATGGGCCAGGCTCTTCCAGGGAAAGAGTGTCCAATGCTGGGCAGGAAGCAGCCTGCCTGGAATCAGACCTGGGTTCTGGAATGGTCCTCTCACTCAGAGGCCATGTGACTGTGGATAAGTCCCCGATCATCTCTTGCCCTCAGGCTCCCCATCTGTACATGGGACGTTGGGCTGGATGGGTCTAAAGGTCCTTCCTGTGCTGAGATTCCAGGATTCAGGACCCAGCCCTCTGGCAGAAAACGCTGAATGAGCCTCTTTGCTGCCTCAGTGGGGAACCCCTAAATCGTCCACATGGGTGAAGGACGTTCTGAGATCACCCGGCTCTGGCCCCAGTCTTCAGAGACTGTGTGAGTCGGTCCCTGAATCACACAAGGGTTTTCTGAACAGCCACACAGCAAACACCCAGCCTCTGTGCATCTCCTCCAGCCAGGCTGTCAGAGTAAACAGTGATTCTGTGCCTCCAGGGATGTCCTCTCAGTGTGATGTTTCTGAAGATGAAATGAAGAAACACACATCTTCCCCTCCCCTCCCTGCCCTGCGTGGATTTCCCTCACAGGGAGGGAAGAGAACGTGAGCTTCCTGAGAGAAGAGCCTTTGCCTGCTGTGTCCGCTGCTACTTCCCCAGCACCCAGGGCACAGCCTGGCATACAGTAGGTGCTCAGTAAGTGCTGAGTAAAGGGAGACTCGGCCACACTGAGGGGCACTCTCTGGAGGCAGGGCGTGGTCTGGCCTTGTGACTGGGCACGTCACTCAGACTTTCAGTTCCCTCGTCCCAGGATCCAAAGGGCTGGACAGGATCGGAAAAGGCAAGAGCTGTGGAGCCAGGCAGATGGTGGTTCCACTTCCCCCATTTACAAGTCGTGGGGCCTTGAGCAACTAGCACGACCTCTCTAGGCCTCAACTTCCCAGATCTATAGAAGGGGGTGAAATCAGATCATGAGTATAGACACCCACTGCCACATCTGATTCTTGTTGTTACTCAAAGAAGGGAGGGCGTTGTTTTCGACATGTTGTCACACACCATGGGACAAAGGAGGCCCACGCTGTACTCACCACTCACGGTGAGCTGGGTGCCTGGTCCAGACTTAACCTCCACGTCAGGGCTCCCTTTCCGGAACTTCACGCAGTAGTAGGTACCAGTGTCTGCTGGGGTGATGTTACTGACCCGGACGGAAAAGTCCATGGTGTTTGTCTCTGTGTTGTCTGAAACATTTGTCACTCGGGGGAAGGGGCCTCCTTTGAAACTGTAGATTAACTCCCGGCCTGGCCCTGTCCCCCTGAACCACTGGACGGGCCCCACAGGGTACAGGGAGGTCAGTGTGCAGCGCAGAGTGGCCGTCTCTCCAGCTGCGACGGACACTGACTTGTCAGGCTGATTCACCTGCAGCTCCTCACCTGCCGCTCCTGGGGGGAAAGCAAAACCACCTTTTATTCATCTTTCTGTGATCCTGTAGGTTTTCTCAAATGTTTATCAACAACAGATCTCACTGACTGAGTGCACACTGTGAGCCGGCCTTGAGCTCAGCATAGTCGGTGGACGCTGCATGTAACCCTCACAACAAGCCTGTAAGGTGAAACTGTGTCACAAATGAAAAACTGAGGCACAGACAAGTTAAGTGATGTGGCAAAGAGTGGGTTTGAGTGCCTGAGCCCTCTCTGGGAGTTTCACGCTTCACCAAATATTTCTGGCTGTCCACTTTCTGGCCTCATGGAGTGTTGCACTTCTGGACATTTTCATTGTGTGGGACCATGAGACTTTTTTAGACCACTGAGTCGCAGGTAGATGTAATGAAGGAATTTTTGGGGATATGCAATTAACTGCAAGATCCTCTATGCTTCAACTTCCCTCATATGCAGAGATCCACATGCTCATGATGGCTCTGTTCCACCAGACTGGGTACTTGAGCGACAGTGATGAGCAGAGCTCCCAACACACAATGAACATGTAGTTTAAATAAGAAGCAAAACATTGTTTCAAGTTCCTGGGAATTTTTTTTTTCTGTAGCATAATCACGTTATATTAGTTTCCTCATCCTGCTGAACAAATTGTCAAAACCTTATTGGCTTAAAACTATAGAGATTTATTATCTCATAGTTCTGGAGGTCAAAGTCCACAATTGGTGTTTCTGGGCTAAAATCAAGGCGTCAGCCGAGCTGAATTTATTCTGGAGACTCTCTTCCTGGCCTTCCCAAATTCTAGAGGCTGCCCACGTTCCTTTCCTCGTGGTTCCCATCTTCCTATCACTCCATCCTCTTGCTTCCATTGTCACTTGTTCTTCTCTACCTCTACTTTCCTGCCTCCTTTTCTCCCTCGTTTTTAAAATTATTTATTGAGGTCATATTGGCTTATAACATTGTGTAATTTGAGGTGTACATTATTGTATTTCAGTTTCTATATAGACTGCGTTGTGTTCCCCACCAATAGTCTAGTTTTTATCCATCACTCTACACACGTGCCCCTTTACCCCTTTCGCCACCCCCAGCCCTCTTCCCCTCTGGTACCCACTAATCTGTTCTCCTTATCCATGTGTTTGTTTATCTTCCACATGTTTGTCTTTCTCCATCTGACTTGTTTCACTTAGAATAATACCCTCGAGGTCCGTCCATGTTGTTGCAAATGGGATGATTTTATCTTTTTTTATGGCTGAGTTGTATTCTGTGGTATATATGTATGTATGTATATATGTATGTGTGTGGTATATATATACACATATTTACCACATCTTCTTTTTCCATTCATCTGTTGATGGGCACTTGGGTTGCTTCCACATCTTGACTATTGTGAATAACGCTGAGATGAACATAGGGGTGCATAAGTCTTTTTGAATTATTGATTTCATGCTATTTGGATAAATACCCAGTAGTGGAATAGCTGGATCATATGGTAGTTCTGTTTTTATTTTTTGAGACTCATACTGCTTTCTATAGTGACTGTACCAGTGTGCATTCCCACTAACAGTGTATGAGGGTTCCCTTTTCTCCACATCTTCTCCAACACTTGTTATTTCTTGTCTTGTTAATTATAGCCGTTCTGACAGGTGTAAGGTAATATCTCATTGTAGTTTTGATTTGCAGTTCCCTAAAATTTTTCAAGTTGAACCTCTTTTCTTGTGCCTGTTGGCCATCTGTATATCTTCGTGGAAAAATGTCTGTTCATTTCCTCTGCCCACTTTTGGATCAGGTTGTTTGTCTTTTTGTTGTTGAGTTGTATGAGTTCTTTACATATTTTGGAACTTAACCCCTTGTCGGATATACGATTTGCAAATATCTTCTTCCACTTGGTGTGTTGTCTTTTCATTTTGTTGATTGTTTCCTTTGCCATGCAGAAGCTTTTTATTTGATATAGTCCCATTTTTTAATTTTTTCTTTTGCTTCCATTGCGTCAGGAGACGTGGTGTTCAAAAAGACTCTGAAAAGACTGATGTCAAAGAGTGTACTGCCTGTATTTTCTTCTAGGAGTTTTATGGTTTCAGGTCTTCCACTCACGTCTTTAAGCCACTTGAGTTCATCGTTGTGTATGGTATAACAGCTCACTTTCATTCTTTTGTATGTGGCTGTCCAGTTTCCCCAACACTATGTATTGAAGAGACTTTCCTTTCTCCGTTGTATGTTTTTGGCTCTTTTGTCAAAGATTAGCTGTCCATAGATGTTTGAGTTTATTTCTGGGCTCTCAGTTCTGTCCCATTGATCTGTGTGTCTGTCTTTCTGCCAGTACCCTGTGATTTTGATTACTATAGCTTTTATTATATTACTATATTATATACTTTTAGTATATTTTTAATTCAGGGAGTGTGATACCTCCAACTTTGGTCTTTTTTCACAGGATTGCTTTGACAATTCGGGGTCTTTTGTTGTTCCATGTAAACTTTATGATCACTGTGGCAGGCGTCCCACATATAAAGTAGAGAAAGATGGGCATAGATGTTACCTCAGGGCTGATCTTCCTCAAAAATAAAAATTTATTCCTAGGTATCTGTTTCTTTTGCTGTGATTGTAAATGGGATTGTATTCTTTATTTCTATTTCTGCTAGTTTGTTATTAGTGTATAGAAATGCAACTGATTTTTGTATGTTGTTTTTGTACCCTGCAACTTTACTGTATTTGTTGATTATTTCTAATAGTTTTTTGGTGGATTCTTTAAGGTTTTATACATGTAGGCCCATGCCTTACACAAATAGTGACAGTTTTATTTCCTCCTTTCCAGTTTGGATCCCTTTTATTTCTTTTTCTTGCCTAATTGCTGTGGCTAGACCTCCAGTATTATGTTGAATAAGAGTGGAGAGAGTGGGCATCCTTGTCTCATTCTTGTTCTCAGAAGAATAGCTTTCAGTTTTTCCCCTATGAGTATGATGTTGGCTGTGGGTTTTTCATGTAGGGTCTTTATTATGTTGAGGTACATTCCTTCCGTGTCCATTTTATTGAGAGTTTTTATCATAAAGAGATGTTGGATGTTGTAAGATGCTTTCTCTGCATCTATTGAGATGATCATGTGATTTTTTTTTGTTATTCATTTTGTTAACGTGGTGTATCACATTGATTGGTTTGTGGATGTTAAACTATCCATGCATCCCTGGAATAACTCCCACTTGATCATGGTGTATGCTCAATGTATTGTGGTATTCAATTTGCTAATATTTTGTTGAGGAATTTTGTTTCTATGTTCATCAGCAATATTGCCCTATAATTTCCTTTTTTGTGTTGTCTGTGTCTGGTTTTAGTATCAGGTTAATGTTGGCCTCATAAAGTGAGTTAGGAAGCTTCCCATCCTCTTCAATTTTTCAGAAGAGTTTGAGAAGGATAGGTATTAAATCTTGGTAGAATTCACCAGACAAGCTGATTGGTCTTTGGGTTTTGTTTTTTGGGAGGTTTTTGATTACTGTTTCAATCTCTTTACTAGTGATTGGTCTATTCAGATTCTCCATTTCTCTTGATTCAGTTTTGGGAGGTTGTACGAGTCTAAGAATTTATCTATTTCTTCTAGGTTATCCAACTTGGTGTATAGCTTTGCATAGTATTCTCTTATCCTCCTTTGTATTTCTGTGGTATCCGTTGAAATTTCCCCTCTTTCATTTCTGATTTTCTTTATTTGAGGCTTCTTTTTTTCTTAGTGAGTCTAGCTGTTTGTCAATTTTATTTCTCTTGTCAAAGAACCAGCTCTTAGTTTCATTGATCCTTTCTAGTGAGTTTTTAGTCTCTATTCTGTTTATTTCTGCTATGATTTTAATTGTTTCCTTCCTTCTGCTGACTTTGGGCTTCGTTTGTTCTTCTTTTTTCTAGTTCTGTTAGGTAGAGTGTAAGGTTGTTCATTTGAGATTTTCCTGTTTCTTGAGGTAGGCCGGTGTTGCTATAAACTTCCCCTTAGGATTGCTTTTGCTGCATTCCATAAGTTTTGGTATGTTGTGTTTTCATTTTCTTTTGTCCCCGGGTATTTTTTTATTTCTCTTTTGATTTCTTCATTCATCCAATGGTTTTTCAGCAGCATGTTGTTTAGTCTCCACATATTTGTGACTTTTCCAGCTATTTTTCTGTAGTTGATCTCTAGTTTCATAGCTGTAGTCAGAAAAGATGCTTGATATGATTTCTGTCTTCTTAAATTTATTGAGACTTGTTCCCAACATATGGTCTATCTTTGAGAATGTTTCATGTGAACTTGAGAAGAATGTGCATTCTGCTGCTTTAGGATGGAATGTTCTATATATCTCTGTTAAGTCCATCTGGTCTAGGGTTTCATTTAAGTCCACGGTTTCCTTGCTGACTTTCTGTCTGGATGATCTATCCATTGAAGTAAGTAGAATGTTATAATCCCCTGCTATTTTTGTGTTGTTGTCAATGTCTCTCTTTAGGTCTGTTAATAGTTGCTTTATAGACTTTGGTGCTACTGTGTTTGGTGCATATGTATTAAGTTGCATATATGTTAATAAGTGTTATGTCTTCTTGGTGGAATGTCTCTTTTATCATTATACAATGTCTGTTTTTGTCCTTGTTATCTTTTTTGTCTTAAAGTCTGTTTTGTCTGATATAAGTATAGGTATGTCCACTTTCTTTTGTTTCCCTGTTGCTTGGAGTATCATCTTTTATCCTTTCACTCTGAGCCTATGTTTGTCTATATTGCTGAGATGAGTCTCCCAGAGGCAACATATTATTGGGTCTTGTTTTTTAACCCATCCATCCACTGTGTGTCCTTTGATTGGTAAATTCAATCCATTTCCATTTAAAGTGATTATTGATGTATGAGCACTTAATACTGCCATTTAATCTTTTGTTTTCTGGTTGTTCTATATTTCCCTTGGTCTTTTTACTTGTTTTTCTCACTGCCATTTCAATTTATTGATTTTCTGTGTCTTTTTTTCACTTTTCTCTTTATTTATCATTCATGACTCTGCCCTGATTTTTTGTTTTGTCCTTACCATGAGGTTTGTATAAAAGATCTCATAGATTAGATAGTCTTTTTTCTGATAACCTCTTAACTTCATTACCTTATGCAGTTTCTGTCCTTTTCCTCTTCCCCTTCTATGTTTTTGTTGTCACAAAATATTCTTCTTTGTTTTGTGAGTTTGTGACCAAATTGTTGTGGTTCCTGTTGTTTTTGATGCCTCCTTCTCTTTATCTTTTTTGTTGTAATTAAGTGTTTGCTAACTTATTCTTATATAGAGTTGCAACTTTCTGATTCTGTCTATTTATCTCCTTGTTCAAAGCTTTGTAAACCTTTGCCTTTTTATTTCAGGTAGGGGGGCTCCTCTCAACATTTCTTGTAGTGGCAGGTTTTGTGGTGATGAACTCTCTAGCTTTTGTTTATCTGGGAAAGCTTTTATTTCACCATCATATCTGAGGGATAATTTTGCTGGATAGAATATGCTTGGCTGATACTTTTTCTCTTTCAGTATTTTCAATATGTTATTCCATTATCTCCTAGCCTGTAGTGTTTCTGCTGACAAATCCACTGAAAGCCTGATGGGGATTCTTTGGAGGTTATTGTCTTCTCTCTGGTTGCCCTTAATATTTTTCTTTTCATTGACTTTTGCCAGTTTTAATAGATGCCTTGAAGAAGGTCTTTTTGCACTGATAAAATTAGAACTCCTAATTACCTTTATGTCCTTGCATGTCCAGTTCCACCCCTAGGTTTGGGAAGTTCTCAGCTGTTATTTCTTTGAATAAGCTCTCTTCTCCTACTGGAATACCTATTATCCTTATGTTGCTTTCTTAATTGAGTCCTATGTTTCTCATAGAATTTCTTCATTTTTAAAAAATCTTTGTTCTGTCACTCTATCTCAATCATTTCTAGACTTCTATCTTTGAGCTCACTAATCACCTCTTCTATATGGTCTGCTCTAATTTTTAATGCTTTCTACTTGACTTTTCATCTCACTAACTGTGTTCTTTATCTCCTCTATTACTGTTTGGCTTTTTTTTTAGAGTTTCAATCTCTTTGGTGAAGTACACTTTCTATTCATTAATTTTGTTCCTGAGCTCATTGAACTGTCTTTCTTAGGTTTCTTGTAACTCATGAGTTTCTTCGTGATAGCTACTTTGAATTTTCTGTCAGTTAAATTGTAATCTTTTTTGACTTCAAGTTTGGTTTCTGGAGAGTTAACATTCTCTTTCTGTTCTGCTGTGTTACTGTAATGTTTCATGGTACTTGATGACTTGATCCTCTGCTGGTGCATTTGTGATAGAAACCACCTTTCTTATTTTGGAACGACTTTGGTTTCTTTGTTTCTGAACTGCTTCTGGTTGCATTGGAGAGTCTGCACTTTACACCCTTCGTTACCTGTGCAAGAGGCATCATTAGTGCCCTCCTTGTGCTGCTTGTGCCCCTGAAGTTGCTGGTGCCTTGCTGCTCATGATGTTGCTGCAGTCTCAGGTGTCACCACTGGGGTTGCCAGGCTGCAGGCTCTCCTGCTGTGTCTGGGGTGGCCTGGGTCTGGTGTTCCCCACTGGCTCTCCACAGCCTCTCCCCAGGCTCAGGGCTCAGGTGCTGCTACACTCTGCACCACCTGCACTGCTGCTCCTGGGTTATCTGGAGATGCTGGCAGCACCACTGCAAGGTGCACTGGGTTCACAAGTGTGGCTGTTATTACCAGGGGTCTGGGTTCTTATATGCAACCTGTGTTGCTGATAGAGACAGTGTTGGGGATGCTGCCATTGGGGCCTGAGTCTTGAATTCTGCTGTGGTTCCTGAAACCTCAGGTCACAGGTGCCACTTGCCACTGCAGGGAGAGGGGCAGGGGCTAAGCTGAAAGTGTTATTGCTGGTCTTGCAGCCTCTGGTCACTGGTGCCTGCAGGTTGATTTTTGAGACCTCAGGTCAGGGCACCCTGCTCCTGCCAGGGAAGTCCACTTTCTGATTGCTGTCTGCACTGCTGGAAAGACTAGCTCCCCTGGTAGGAGTGGGAGATGGGACTGACTCACCAGCTCTTCTCTGTGTCCTGAAGCCAAAGGATATGCATCACCCACCATCACTTGGAGTGGGGAGCAGCATGGGCCAAGCCACTAATGAGTGTCACTGCTATTCATGCAGACTCTGGTTGCTGGTGCACACTGGTGTGCTTTGAAACCTCTGGTCATGGCAACCTGTCCCTACTGGGGAAATTCACACTTTGGATGTTGTCCCCACTGCCAGATAGACTGGACCCCTGCCAAGGGAGGAGGTAGGGGCTGGGTAACCTGCTCCACTCTGCGTCCTGAATCCTCAGGATGTGTGAGTGACCCAACAACACTAGGGGTGGGCAGAGGCCAAGCCACGAATGCCATGTTTGCCCTTGCAGCATGTGGTCATTGGCGTGTGTGCTGGTGCAAGCATCTAGGTTTTGGATCGCCACTGATGGTGGAGGGGAAAAAGCTTCTTCGCTTGTTCCACTGCCTCCAAGAGGGCCAGTCCACCCACCTTCAGATGTATAGATGCTTGAATGGCTCAGGCATTCTGGTGTTCTGTGCAGGGAGTCCTTTGTTGGTCAACGGATGTCTGACTGGTTGCAACTTAGTGGAAGGGACAAAGGGAACAACTCACTCTGTCATAATGCTGACATCACTCCTCCTGCCTCTTTCTTGTAAGAATCCTTGGGATTATATTTGGCCTGCTTTGCTAGTCTAGGATAACCTCCCCATGTCAAGATTCTGAAATTAATTCCTTTGGCAAAATCACTTTTGCCTTGTAAAATAAAATATTCACAGGTTCTCAGTATTAGGACATGGATCTCTTTGAGGGACCATTGTTCTGTCTACCACACACATCTTCCTGACTGTTACAGAAACAAGTTGCCATAACCAAAATCTATGTATGTGTCATTGTCACATGGGCTGAATGACAAGGAAACTTATTAGAATCTGGAAGAAGAACTATTGAATCAGTGTACCGGTGAAACAGATTGAAAAATAAAACTACAAATCAATAACATAAGGAGAAATGGAATATTCACAAATACATAGAAACCAAACACAGTCTTAAAAAATAGATAGATCAAAGAAGAAATCACAAGGGAAATTACAGAATACCTTGAGACAAATGAAAACAAAAATGCAACATACCAAAACTCATGAGATGCAGTGAAAGCAGTGCTAGAGGGAAATTTATAGCTGTAAATGCATAAATTTAAGAAGAGGAAAGATCATAAATCGATAACTTAACTATACAACTTCAGAAATTATAAAGAGAAAAGCTAAATAAAACCAAAACTCAAAGCTAGCAGAAGGAAGGAAATAATAAAAATTAGTGTAGAGATAAACAAAATGTGAATAGGAAAACCAATGAGAAAATCAAGAAAAGCAAGAGAGCTTCTTCAAAGAGATCAACACAATTGGCAAAACTTTAGCTAGACTGACTAAGAAAAAACAGAGAGAAGACTTGAATAACTAAAAGCAGAAATTAAAAGACACTACTTAAAATTTTACAGAGATAAAAGAAATTATAAAGGAGTACTATGAACAACTGTACAGCAATAAATTGGATATCCTAGATAACATGAACACGCAATTTACCAAGACTGTAGCATGAAGAAACAGAAAATCTGAATAGACCCATAACTTGTAAGAAGATTGAATCAATATGCAAGAATCTCCCAAGAAAGAAAAATCTAGGACCCCTAAGCTTCACTGGCGAATTCCACTAAATATTTAAAGAACTGACACTAATTGTCTTCAAACTCTTCCAAAAAATTAAAGAAAAGGAAGAACTCCCAACTACTCAGAGTCATTCTGAGACTCATTTGCAGGCCAGCATTATCCTGATACCAAAGCCCAAGAAATGCACCATGAGAAAACACAGGCCAATATCTCTTATGAATATTGATGCAAGAATCCTCAACAAAATATTAGCAAACCAAATTCAACAGCATATGAAAAGAATTTTATACCATGATGAAGTGGGATTTTAATCACAGTCTTTGTATTCCAGGAATAAATCCCATGTTTATGGATAGGAAGACTTAATGTTGTTCAGATGTCAATACTACCTAAAGCGATCTAGAGATTCAATACAATCCCTGTCAAAATCCCAATGGCATTTTTTGCAGAAATAGAAAAGCCTGTTCCAAAATTCATATGAACTCTCAAGGGCCCCCATATTATTACACAATCTTGAAAAACAAGGACACAGTTGGAGGACTCACACTTCTTCATTTAAAAACTTACTCCAAAGCTACCACAATGAAGGAGTACGCTACTGGCATTAGAACAGGTATAGAGACCAATGGAATAGAATAGAGAGCCTGAAAATAAACACTGACATATACAGCCACGTGGTTTACAACAAGGGTGCCAAGACCATTCAATGGGGAAAAGGCAGTCTTTTCAACATATAACGCTGGGAAAACTGGATATCCACACACGAAAGAATGAAGTTGAACCGATACCTTACACAATATGCAAAAATGAGCTCAAAATAGATCAAAGACCTAAATGTAAACTGAAAGTATAAAATTCTGAGAAAAAACAATAAGTGAAACTCTTCATGACATTGGATTTCACAGTGCTTTTTTGGATATGACAGTAAAAGCATTAGACAACAAAAGAAAAAATTGGACTTTATCAAAATTAAAACTTTTGTGCATCAGAGGACACTATCAAAAAGTGAAAAGAAAACTCACAGAGTGGGAGAAAATATTTGCAAAACATATATCTCATAAGGGATTAATATCCAGAATACATAAAGAGCTCCTACGTTTAAACACAAAATAACAAACAACCTAATTAAAAAATTGACAAAGAACTTGAATAAACGTTTCTCCGAAGAAGATATACAAGTGGTCAGTGAGCACATGAGAAGATGCTCAACACCACTACTCACTAGAAAAAGCAAATTAAAACCACTATGTGATATTCCTATACATCCCTTAGGATGGCTATTGTCACAAACAGAATAAACAGAAACATCTTGGCAAAGATGTGGAGAAATTGAAACCTGTGTGCATTGCTGGCAGGAATATAAAATGGTGCAGCCACTGTGGAAAACAGCGGTTGTTTCTTAAAAAGTTAAACATTGAATTTACCGCGTGATCCAACAATTCTACTCTTAGGTATATACCCCAAAATATCAATAGCTGGGATCCAAACGGATAATTATACATCAATATAAATAGCCGTATTATTCACAATAGCCAAAAGGTAGCAGAAACAACCCAAACTTCCATCAAGAGATGAACGGATAAAGAAACTGTGGTGTATGTGTATTCTCAATGGAATGTTACTCAACACAAAAAGTAATGACATTCTGCTGTGACCTATAACACAGATGAACCTTGAAAATATCATCCTACATGAAGTTAACCAGATACAGAAGGACAAATACATGATTCCACTTGTAGGAAGACCCTAGAAAAGGGAAATGCGTAGATACAGAAAGTAGAACACAGGTTCCCAGGGGCTGGAGGGAAGGGAAAATGGGGACTTACGTTTGATGGGAACAGAGTTTCTGCTTAGGATGTTGAAAATGTTCTGGAAATGTATGGTGGTGATGGTTTTACAACATTATGAATGTACGTAACGCCATTGAATTGTATCTTTAAAATGGTTAGAATGGTAAGTTTTACATTATGCGTATTTTACCACAATCAAAAATATGTACTAACAAAGGTGATAGCCCCATGTAGAATTTTGGAACTGGACTAAAGGGCTCAAGGAAAAAGATAGAATGTGCAGTTCCACAGGCTGATAGATTTGAGAAACCTGCAGTGGAATGAGGAGGTAGAACCATGGAAGCGAGCAAGGAAACAGCAGACTTCAAACGTGTTTTGAAAGGAGTTGTGGGTGGTTGACTGTGTTTGGAGAGTGAGTGATGAGTTGGAGGGTCATGAGTCACCTTTGGGCCAATCACTGAAGTGCAGGTGCAAGACTCTCCAGGTCCACGTCACCGCCTCAGTGACTAGCTGGTTTCTGGACACAGAGAGAAACACAAAAACATTCCTTCTCATTTGAGGTGTCCTAAAACATAGGCATGGAGTTTGGCGGCAGGAGTATAAATCAGGGGAGCCGGCTGTTGTGGCGCCACAAATGAATCCTGTGTTCTTTTCTATTTCTTAGCGACTCCTCAGGAGAAAATGTGTTCAGCTTTGCAGGGTGTGAACTGGTGAAACCCACCCACTTAGCACTGTTTGTGACTAAACCCCCCTCCTCAGGAGGGCACGCGCTACGGCAGGGCAGGTCCTTTGGTGTGCCCAGAACATCAGGTGGTTTGGGTTTTTAAGTCTAGAGAAGAAGATTGGAAGCTCAGACAAAAATGGGGAGAAAGATGAGTGAATCTTGGAGGAGAAATGGAGGAAATAGAGGATGGAGGAGAGAAGAGGGACCAGAGGGTCGAGACCCATCTGCCAGCTGTGTGTCTATAATTCTCATATTTCCATCTCTGGTCCAGGCCTTTCCCCTGAACTCTGGACTTGTATGTCAGCCTCACACAGGACATGCTCCTTGGATGGAAAGAAACATCTACAGTTAACGTGTCCCAAACTGAACTCCTGAATTTCCCCACAGCCCTCTGTGTCCCAGCTGATGCACCTTTATTCTTCCAGATGCTCAGGGCCCAACGCCTTGGACTCTTTCTCTTCCACCCCCAATCCTATGCATCAGGAAAGCCTGTTGGCTCCACTCCAGCGAGCATGCAGAATCTGACCTCTTTCCCCATCTCTACTAGCTACTGTCCTGGTGCAAACGAGTTGTTCTTGTTTGCATGAAGGCAGTGACCTCTTAAATGCTCTAGTTGTTTCTATTTATGTCCCGTTTAGTCTATTCTCAACCAAATGCTAGAATAATTGAAAACTTATGTCAGATCATGTCACTTCTCTCTTCAAAACCTTGCAATGTCAGACATGTCACTCAGAGAAAAAGCCTAACTCCTGAACACAACAGGAAGATCTTACTCTCAGGGCCTTTGCACATGCTGTTCCCTGTCAGGAAGGCTCTTCCCCCAGATCACCACGTAGCTCACTTCTGCACCTTCTTTTTCTCTTTGCTCAGATTTCCCTTCTCAGTGATGCCCACCCAGACCAACCTGTTTAAAATACATCCTACCCTACAGAGTCTTCCAATTCTGTTATCCAGCTATGCTTTAATTTTTTCCTTAACACATCACTTTCTGATGCATTATGTTATTTATTTATTTGCTATGTCTATTGTTACTGTCATCTCTCCACTAGGATATGAGCTCCAGGAGAGCAACTACTCTGCCTCTGTTATTTGCCAGTGCACCCCAAGTTCCTATGTCAGCCGCTGGCACATGGTAGGTATGCAATATAGGTTCATATGATGTGTGAATTGCCCCATGTGACTCCTCCCTGAGACCCTGAAGAGGATTTTAAGTGGGTGATGTCTATGGAAATTATGTCAGGTTCTGAGTCTCCATGTAGATGACTTGGTGAAAGACAGAAGGAAATTGCGCACATGCAGGAAGCAGAAGAGCCAGGAGAAGAAAACCACAACTCACTTCCCCCACACCCCACCCTTCCCCACAGCCAGTGGCAGCAGCTGCAGAAAGCTCATGGGATGGAGGTGGGGTAATGGTTAAATCTGTGAGCTCTAGAATCAGCTGCCTCAGTTCAAATCATGGCTCCACCATTGACCCTGAACCTCTCTGTGCTCCCGTTTTCTCATCTGCAAGATAGAGGTGACAAGAGAATCTACCTTGGGTATAATGATCACATGAGGTAACAGCCATAGGCGTTTCCAACAGCGTCTGGACAAGGGGAGAGTTCAGGAAATTGAAGTGATTACTCATTAGATTCCTGAGGGATGGAGTCTGCAGCTGACATTAGATGATATAGACATGGATATGGATATGGATATAATTATAGACACAGATCAGATAGCCTGGAGTCTCTGTATGTTTTGTCCTCTTTTAACCCCCTCACCTCTATCCAGCATGGAAGAGGGACTCCAAGATAGTAACACACAAAAGAGAGAAGTTTGCTTCTCTTCAGACTTTTGGGAGAATAAAGGGAAATTTAGAGAAGTAGGAGAGATGTTGGCTGAGAGACAAAGAAGATTAAACATCTGTTCAATGTGCATTTCATGCAGACTGAAAATGATTTAAGAAAATAATAAGGAAAGACTTTTCAAAAATCCCATATGTGTATGCGTACACTTCCTCAACCCACTCATACACACACACACACATAAACACATGCATTCACAAATAAACATAAAAGTGTGGCCTTGCACTAATATACAAGGTTGTTTTGTGGATTAACTGAAATTATAATACATATTAAGAAATCAGTAATAAAATTGGCACACTGGAACCACCCAAAACATCAGTAAAACAGGTCTGCAAGCACATGGCAGAACTGGACCTCCCAGCTCCGTGATGCTGACGACTATTCTTCTCTCTGCTTCGCTGTACTTTCTGGTTGTTCTGCAATTAGCCTCCTCTGAGAAGCCGAGCAGCATAACGGGGTTAAAGGAATGAACTCTGGAGCTGGTCGGCTTGGACTTGAATCTGGGCTACTCCACTGCCTTATGCAAGTGATACTGGGCAAGTTACTCTCTCTGCCTCAGTTTCCCCACCTGCAAATCAGTGATAGGGTCACAGCTATCACACAAGGTTGTGCATTAGACAAGTTAACTTGCACAAAGTTCTCCTTGTTGCTGCTTGAAGCATCACCTGTTTCGATGCCTCTGGTAACCAGCTGCAGGTGATGGATCCACAGAGAAAAGGCTCAGATCCCTGATTTCCTGCTCTCAGACTATGCCCAGTCCTGGGCCTCCCGTGGTAGCTCTGGGTGGTGTATCCATGTTTACTTGGAGGCCCTAAAAGCCCAGGGGCAGAGGGAGGGGATTCTACCCCAAGGAATGCTCACCTGTGAGTCCCAGCAGCAGAGTCAGCAGCAGGCAAAGAGGAGGGCGGTGGGGCCAGGAGGCAGGGCCGGGCATCCTGGAGGCCTGAGGAGCTGCTCTGTCCAAGTGTGTGCTGGGGAGAACCCTGACTTCCGCGCTCTGTGGAGGTGAGGGAAGGCCCACTTCCCGTGACATAAGAGGAAGCACCTATGACGGGGTGACATGGCTGTGACAGCAACCAGCTTCTAGACCTCAGACAGTTCCCACTTCTAGAATGTGAAATAGGAATCAGCAGAGAAGGCAACTACAAGTGAGGACTCACTCGGCTCACACTCTCAGGGAGACTTGGACAGGCCTAGCAGATACAGGGCTTCTTCTCTATCTGAGGCCTCTGCTCTCTCCACTGGACCCCTCACCCCATCTTAGCTCTTCATGGTGATTCCCTATTTGGGAACCCCACGTCAAGAATGATCTGTCGTTGTGGGCAGTGTCCCAAACTCCCATGCCCAGGATCCTAGGATGTGGCTGGTTGTCGTCTCACTCTGCACCAGCCTCAACCGAGAGCCACTCAGCTGGAGGAAGGAAGAGGGTTTGCCAGGGCCTGCTCTACTTTGGGATGAAACCAGGTCTGTTCCTGAAATGACTCCCTGTTCCAACCCTTTATTGATGAAACTGGTGAAACTTAGCCCAAATGCACTGTGCGATGTGGACCTCAGAACTTGCATGTGCCTGCATCCAACAAAGGGAGTCCCTTCCTGAATTCTCTCAGGAGAGCAAGTGGCTTATATGACCCAGCAATTAATCTTTCAGGCATTTATCTCAAAGAAATGAAAACTCATGTCCAAGCACCTAACCATGCATGAAGGTTTAAAGTAACTTTCTTTACAGTAGGAAAACTGGAAAAAACCAAAGTGTTCAATAGTAAGTGAGTAGTTAAACGAACTGTGTTGCATCCATTACAAAGAAATACAACTCAAGAATAAAAAGGAATAAATTACTTATATGTGTAACAACATGTAAGTTTCTTGAAGGCATTATGTTGAGTTAACAAAGTTTATCTCAAAATGTCACATGCTGTATGATTCCACTTGTAGAACATCTTGAAATTATAGAGATAGAGAACAGGTGGCATTTGCCAGAGATGTGGTACAGTGGGATGGGTGTCATTCTAAGGAGCCAGCACAAGGAGGACCTTTGTGGTTATGGAATTGTTTTGATCCTGAGATGGTGGTGGTTACACAAACACACACATGAGAGGACCAACACTTGCAAAAGCTGGGGATGTTACAAGATTCAGCATGAATAATCTCACAGTCATAATCATATAGACACTGACTAGTAAGTTATCCCAAATGATACTATAGTTATATTAGGGTGATGGGGCATAGAAGTGTGCATGTGGCATGAAGTCAGGGGTAACAGAACATTATATGATCACCTTTCATAATGGGAAGTCAATAAATAACGCCTAAGAGTCAGAAATCAAGAAGTAGCAATATGAGCATGCTGCATGCAATATGGCAGTAAAATCTAAAATACTCAGTTGAAAGAGTTGAAAATGGTTGCCTCTGGGAGGTGCAAATAAGAGGTTAGGGAGATTCCAGTTTACATCTGTATAACTTGTAGAATATTTGACTCTTAAACTGTGCGCATGTGTAACTTTGATAAAGGGAGAAACTAATTTTAGATAATTACACTAATGTTATCAGAGTTATACATAAAAAGAATGTCCATACCATTAGCATTAGTAAGAGAGTTTTATAAGCTTGTTGGATATAAGACTGATGTTCAAACCTCAATTACAATCCTACACAATAGTCAAAAACTACTGAAAACAGTAATCATAATTTTTGAAGATTCCATAAATAGAAAACATTAAAGATAGCTCTAACTAGGCATGCATAAGACAATTATGAGGGGGAAAAAACTGCAAACTCATGAGTTAAACATGATAAAAGAAAACCTAAATAAATAGAGATAGATCATGTCCATGAATGGGAAACCTCAACACTGGAAAGATGTCAGTTTGCCTGAATTATATATAAATTCAATGCAATCAAGTAATAATTCTAAAGGTTTTTGTGAAACTTGACAAAGTGATTCAAAAACGCATTTGGGCCAAGAAGAGCCACAACAATTTTGAACAAGAAAAGATGGGAAGATTTTCCCAAAAGAGGTGTCAAAACTTGTCACAAATCTATGATAATTAAGAGAGTGTAGTTTTGACAGAGAGATAGACAAGAAGCTCAATGGAACAAAGACCACATAAAAAGAACCACCAATTTATGGAAACTTGATACATGGCAAAGGTGGCAGGGCAGGTCAGTGAGTCAAAATTTATCATTGTGGAGGAAAGAAATAAGACCTTACCACTTGTAATACACACACAGACACACACACACACAGCTGAAAAATATAACTAGATCGAAGGTATAAATGGAAAGAACAAAACTCAATCAAAAATTAAAACCTTTTTTACCATAACAAAAGTTCCCAGATGATGCCAACAGTGCTGCTTTGGGGTCCACACTAGAGGAACAAGAGCTACTGTCCCATGTGTGCCCAAGGAAACAAGGATAAGAATGTTCATTGCAAAGTTGTCCCACCAAAACATTGGGTAAAGCTTCAATATCCATCATGAGAAGAGTAGATAAATCATGGCATATTCTTACACTAGAAATCTACAGAGCAGGGGAAAATCAACAACATGGAGCTACATATAATGACCTGAATAAATCCCACAAACTATTAAGCATAAAATTAAAATAAGTTCCAGGATGCTGTATACAGTATATGCAATTACACAAAATTTAAAACATGCAAAGTGATATTAAATATTGCTTGAGGATTTATACATATGTTATAAAAGTATAAAATCACGCTTAAGAAGGATAAACACTAAATTCAGGACAGTATTTTTCAAAGGAACAGAAGAACATAATGGCAAAACGTTAATATTTTACGAAGATAGGATGGCAGGTCCGTGGATATTTTTTATATTATTCTTTAAATACTTTGGAATAGAAAAATGCTTCCTCAACTTCGTGATTTCAAAACACATACATGTTAAAAGGAAATCATACTTCAAAGCTCTGGATAAAAGTAACAACTGTTCTGGAATTTAAAGGTTGTTCCTGATCAGGGGCAATGGAAACGGATTTTCTTGATCTGCTTGATTCTCTGTTGGGTGGAGGCAGGGCCAGTCGGAAGCTCAGCACATCAGGGTCCAGACATCCCCAAGCCTCATGACCAAGGTCCATCCTTGACTCAGCTGCAAACATCAGAGAGAAGCAACACCAGGAGGCGTGTGGAAGGGAGCACATCCGTGGTGGAGGTGGGGATGGCAGAGTGAAGGGCAGGGGTCTTGGGGACCTACAGGTCCCTGCAGCTTCTTCTCCCACTAGAGCCCCTTGGAGAGGGCAGGAGGCAATGTGTCACAGGGCATGCAGGAGCTCTAGGGAGAACAGGCATTCATTCATTCACTCCTGCATGCATTAATTCCACAAATATTTATTGAACACCTACTATGTGGCAAGCACTCTGCTTGGCCTGGGTTCATGGCGCAGATCAGAAATGAAGACCCTACTCATTACACTCCAACACCTCTTTCTGAGTCCTGAACTCTCTCATATCCACATTCATCTTGCCACCAGTCAGCGCCTCCAAGTCCCTCAGACAGGTTCTAGTGGTTGATTTTCGTCATACTTCCTTATTCATTCCAAAGATATATCATATGAAACCTGAAATACAGAACAGTTTATGGGGGGAAACTGAAGTTTGGTTCTCAAAGCTTTGACCTTCATCTCACCTCCACACCTTGGACCCCACCTTCAGAGTCCCAAGGAACTTCATTTGAAAACCTTCAAACTTCAGGGAACTGCCCAATGTGTGAGAGTTGGAAGGCTCTGAGAATTCCACGAGACATCTGGAGAAAATGAGTGTTCACAACCTTTCCTTGAGGCTGGAGCACCCTTGTAGGTACCATGTGACTCTGTGGGCTTGCTTGTTACTCCTCTTGTCGGCCCATGATGGTGGCCCTGACCTCCCTCACTAAGGAACAAAGCTTGCCCCAACTCACCTGTCACAGGATCCACCACCTGTGGATGTAGGTGACTATGAAACTCACCGCCAGCAGCACCTTGAGGCCTGGAGGGAAGCCACAAAAATAAGGACAGGCATCTCTGGATCTAAATACCAATGGGCAGAAGGAGACGTCAAATGGGGCTCTGTGAGTTTAAATACCTCACTCCACTCAGGAGACAGAAGTGAACCAGCTTCTCATGGAAGTAGAGGTGAGCTTACCTGGGCTCCTTATGGGCTCGTATGTGATGTAGGACGGCACAGGGAGATTGGCCCGGATGGGAGTCTGTGCCTCATGCTGCACCTTACAGATGAGCACCCGCTCAGACCCCTGCACCGACCCATCCACCAACTGCAAGCTTTCCAGCATGCAGGTCCATCACCACTCTGCTTGGACATGAGCTGCTCAGCTCCCTGGAACATATGGCCATTCTTCATCCAGGTGAGATGCATACTCTGTGGAGAGAACCTCTGCATGTGGCAGGTCATAGCCACCAAATCTGAGGAGGGTGAAGACTGAGACACTGTCACTACAGAAATAATGTAGCTTTCTTCCCATCAGAAAGAACCAATTTGGAGGTTTTCCCCCAGAGCTGCATATCCCACTGGGTGAACATTTTTCTTATTTCTACTGGACAACAATAAAAGGGCACGGAGAAACTGAATGGTGAGTGGGATCGTCCCCTGAGAATTCTTACAGCAGGAGGGTGAAGGCCAGTTCCGTCAGGGAGAGACACAATGCAGGGTCACAGCCCTGTTGTGAAGATGTGTTGTTTCGCCAGCCCAGCATCCCGCCCACCCTTTCTGGTCGTGGCACGGGCTATAAAACACACAGGCAGGCGCAGAAGCTCCCATTCCTTTCTGGGGCTGTCCTTTCCCACTTCACACAGTTCTGGAGAGCTGTCAGTCCACAGTCTGCTTACTCCTGGCTCACCCGGGCCTGGCCAATCCTCATGATCCCTTCTCCCACTCTCCTCCCAGCCAGTCATTCAAGCTCAGAAGCTGATCCAGCCGGACCAAGAAAAGCAGTGCTTCTCGGGGTCTCAACTGCTAGTGGGCAGCTCCCCCTAGTGGAGACAGCCATCACGCAAAGAGTGAGATGGAAGGAGGAGCAGAAAGAGGATTAGGAAGCCGGGAAGGGAAGGAGGAGACAGAATGGGAGGATGAGGAGAGAGAAGGCACACTGAGTAGCAGAGAAAATGAGATCCCCGCACCTGCACCCCTGTTTCCCAGCTGAGTCAAGAATTCGGGTCTCTCTTTAAAATTTACTTCCAGAAACTTCCAGCTGAACCAGTCTTGATTAACAGCCTTTCTAGATGGAACTTTGCAGCTCAGCAGTCCTTAATCCCTGCCATTTCCTGCAGTCAAGCATTAAGGCAGAGATCTTTCAACCTGCAGAGTGCGTGGAATTGAGGAAGGAAAGTCCCAATCCCTCTTCCGGGAGCGGGTGTGGGGGAGGGAGGAAGGAATGGAACTTAGGGGTGAATGCCTGAGAGTTTTATCACCAGCCTAGGGCGTCCCCGCTTCCTTCACCTTCATCCAGTGCTGCCCTGTGTCCCTGACTTACTGCTGTCTGCATTCCAGGCAGAAGGCAGGGTTTTCACCCTGACCCTCCCAGCTGTGCTGCCTTGGGGGTCTGGGTGAGGGACCACACCCACCTTTCCCCAGCATGGTGCCTGAGCAGGGTGATGTTGGCCTGGACTGGGGGCTACTCATCCTGGACCACCCAGAAGGCAAACTCGCTCCCCTCCAGCATGGCCTCTGCCTGGCATATGTGCTCCAGAGAGCAGGTCTCACCTGGGTTTCTCGTGACCTGGGGACACTCCACGGTCTGGACCTTGTGCCTGTTCTCCATCCAGGTGAGGTGCAGGGAGGGGGGACAGGAGTGGCTCATGTGGCCCGTGAGATTCACTCTCTGATGCACCTGGACATGTGTCCCAGCGGGCCTGGTGATCTTCAGGGTGGGAAGAACTAGACAGAGCGACAGAAAGGACCGTCTGCTGAAATTACCCCTGCCCACCTGCCCCCTAAATTCCCCTCTCCCAGCAACCAGCACACGATCGCTCACTCTCTCATCAGTTACCTTTTTTCGAAAAAAGAAACAACTTTTTCTTGTATCCTCAAAACAAGGCAAATAGAGCTAAATGTTGACATTCATTAATATGGGTACAGGTGCATGGGTGTCTGGTGTTTTATTTTCTGTATGTTTGAAATATTTCATATCATGAAATATAATTTTAAGAATTACTAAAATATGATGCCCATGAGGACAGGGCATCAATTCTAGTCAATGCTGTATCCCCGGCACCTAGAACAGTGCCTGGCACATAGCAGAGATTCATTGTATGTTGAATAACTGATAAATATTTAAAATTAAAAACTAATAACAATGATATTATAGCATAAAGATGCTTGGAATGAAAGGCTGGGGCCATATAATAATAAGAATAAGATCAAACATTCATAAACAACTCACTGTGTGCCGGGCAGCAGTCTAGGTGCTTTATAAGGAATAACTCATTTCATCCTCACATGAAACCCACGAGGTAGGTCTTAATTTTATTCCCATTCTAAGAGGAAATTGAGGCACAAAGAGACTAAGTAACTTCCCTGAGATCACGCAAGTTTTCCAGTGGTACGGCCAGGATTAAACCTGGGTGGTCGGCCTCTGGAACCCGTGCCTTCCACGGCTGTACCATGGGATCAGCCATGGCAATGAGGAATTCCGGTTTCCCATTTGTGAGAGAGGCTTCGGGGGAAAGTCGCTGAAAGCCAATGCTGCTGGGGAGACGATGCCCCCCACCCCAACCTACTGCCCACTCACCTTGGAGCACTTGGGAGGGGCTCTGCCAGTCCCCTGTGGGTGACTTCGCAGGTGAGACATCGTGTCGGGCTAGTGTCCCCCACACCCTACTGGGGAAGTGACGGAGTAATTGATTTTGTTGTCAGTCACCAGGTGCTGAGTTGAGTCTGGATGCTCATCTCTGTCCTTCATCCAGGTGACATTGAAATCCCAGGAGCTGAAGGGGCCAGTGGTGCAGCTGAAATGCACCAAATTTCCAGGGGTTGTCCTCTGAGCCGTGATCATCAGAGAGAGGAAGGGCTGCCCATCTACGAAAGAGGGCACTTGTGACTGCACAGAGTGGGAGGCATCCAACACCGACAGCCTGTAAGAGGCACCCGTGGCGGGTCAGGCCCTGTGCACTTACTGTGCACCATGCATGGCTCCAGCCTTGGGGAGCATATTAAGAGATGATAATGAGAAAATGAGCAAATATATCATTACAACTGGATCTCAAAGACTTCAGGGAAACCCAGAGTGCAGAGATAGAAAATGCCAGGAGGACTTATTCTAGAAAGGCAGGGAAAGGATTCCTGGAGGAAGTGACATTTTGAGCTGAAGCCGAGGAATGGACAGGAGCCAGCCATGGGAAGAGGCAGGGGAAGAACATTCTAGAAAGTGGGAGCAGCAGGTGAGAATACCTTGAGCAGGAAGAGGCGGTGGACTTGTGAACCTGAGAGGTCTGTAGGACGCCAGCATCGTGGGCAGAGGTCCAGATTGGGAAGAGCCTTGTGGGGCAGGGTGACACTCTTGACTCTGCTCTGAGTGTGCTGAGAAGCCACTGGAGGTTTTAAACAGAGAGGCAAGGGGGTCTCATTGACATGGTTTAGAAGATAACTGGGGTTGCCATGTAAAGAGTGGAAATGAGGGTGGCACAGACCTCCAGGTGTGAGGCGATGGTGCCTGGACTCAGGTGGTGAGAAATGGAGGGACCCGAGATACATTTGGAAGATACAGCCAACAGGCCTTGGTGATGGACAGGGTGTGGGATGGGGACAGAATGAATAAGGGATAAACAATTCTTAGGTTTTCCCCTTGAGCATCTGGGTGAACAGTGGTTCCAGTATTTGAGATGGGGAAAACTGGACCCAGTTGGGGTGGGAGAGGTGTGGCGAGGAATCAAGATTTCCATTTTGGACATAAGTCAAGAATGACCGCAGGCCCAGATAGTTGGTCCTCCAAATCAGGTCCTTCCCATCAACGTCTCATTGGGCATCCATCCTCTGCTTGCTCACCTCCAGCAACAGGAAGCTCTCTCCACCTGAGGCAGCTTCCTCCATCCTCACAAAGGTGGGACCGTGACAAGGTACTTCTGCTGCTCACCTAGGGTCTGTCTCCTGGAGTCGTCGCAGGACGACTGCAGGACTAGACTCTTCCCTCCCCGTCAGGGCAGCCTGCAGAGGTCTGACAGCAGGCATGTCTCCAAGTCTTCACTGTGTCTCCTGGGCACCTGCTCTGAGCCAGTATGGGAGCTGGGTGCTGGAGAGATAGAGATGTGTCACACGGGACCCCTGCCCTCGAGGAGCATCTGGTCACACGTGTGTGTATGAGTGTGTGTGGGGGAAATAAACCAGCATTGACAACAGGGTGACGGGTGATGGAGGGCAGCTCTGGAGGCCATGGGGGCATGTCCTCTTAGCACACAGTCCTGGTACCTTCTGCCTCATGCTCTCCTGTCCTCTGATAATCATCACCCCACCTGCACGGAGCACCCTGTGGTTTATAAAATGCTTTCAGGTGTGTATGCACATTTTCATCTGCATCCCAGCCATGGAAGGCTGGTATTATTGTCCCCACTTTCCAGAAGAAGAAACAGAGACTCAGAGAGGCTTAGTGACTTGCACAAGGTCACACAGTGACCTGTCAGTGGATAAGAAGGGATGTTAAGCGGGTCTACCTGACTTCAGGTCATCACTCAGGGAGTTCCTCTCTCCCTCCATCTTTCCCAACCTCACACCATTTCTGACCTAGATCTGGTGGCCACCCAGACCAGAGCTGATGTCAGGGAGGCTGGGTGGGAGGAGGGCTCCTCTTTCAACCCCTGGCCCCTTGCCATGGTGTCACATTGTTCTCATCCTGACCCCAAGCTCCCATCATCTCCATCTCTCACAAGGTCCACACTGGAGAAAAGATGCAGAACAGCCCCCTGGCAGGCAGGTACACAGCTCGGCCAGGTCCTCTGGGCTCTGGGCCTCGGTCTCCTGCCTGCACACAAGGTGGCTGGATCGGTAATCCCTGAGGGTCTCCTGCCTGCTCTGAGTGTCTCTGTGGTCAAGACTCAGACTCACCTGCAAGTCCCAGGAGAAGGGCGGGCAGGAGGGCGCCCAGGGCCTGCCCAGGTGTGGCAGTCACAGCAGAAGTCTCACAGAGTCTCTGGTGCATGCTAGGTACCAACCCTAGGATGAGGCTCTACATGAGCCCGGAAGCCACTGCCTGGTCTCCTGACAGCCTGGGGCAGGCCACATGCTTTCTGGCCACCCACCCACCCCCAGGCCTGGAGCAGTGGTTTGAGCCACAGTGAGAGAAGTGGTTGCTATGGCCTAGGCCTCCTTCCAAACCCCAAACCTGCAGGCCTGAGCTCTCCAGCCGGGGAGGCGTCTGCTGCCTTTGGCTTGGGTGCTGACTATCTGACGCCCCTCGAGCCAGAGTGGGAGGGGCTGGGTTCCACTGCGAGCTGCGAGCCACAGAGCTCCCTCTGAGGTGTTGGGCCTCCTCCAGGCTGAACAGACACGGGATGGCTTCTGGAACAACAGAGTGGATGGGATGTGGTCCAGCAAACGTTGGTGAAGTGGACCTGGATGTATACGACCAAATAAAAGAAAATGCACAGTCTGAGAAACCCAGTCCCTGCCTCACCACTTTACTAGGCTCACACAACATCGTCCTGGGCTCCTCCTGTGGCCCAGAATTGTCTATTAGGCTCCCAGTTAGGAGAAGATAAATGTTAAACACAGCAGCCGTTGCCCTGGCCTCTCCCCTTGGTCCCTCTCTATCCCCTTACTCTGCTCTATTTGGCTTCCCGATGGCCAGCCCTGCCATATACACTTAGTTGTTTTTCTCTGTTTCCCCGTGAAAAACGATTGGCTGTGAGGATTGCTGTCTTTCACTCATGGCTGTAATCAGCACCCAGCACCGTGCTGGGCACAGAGTAGGTACTAAGTAATAATGAATGAACCTTTGGGGCCAGGTATGTTCTCAAGGCTGATAAAAAGCAGCAAAATCCCACCTGTGCCCCCAGCCATCCCATCTCCCCTGTGCTCTGTACACTCAGATAACTGTGGGGGGACTGGTCAGCCTGGGGGAGACTGCTGTGGAATCTCTCCCTTCGCAACCCCATCAGCACTTCAGCCAAGCAAGGCCTCCCGAGAAGATAACTCCTAGAGACGGGAATGCCTGCAGGGAGAGGAGGCCGGCTCCTCCTCCCATAGGTGTCTTCTGAGGCAGACAGTGGAATTGCTGCGCTGAGCAGGAGAAAAAGGAACTGAAAAGAGACAGCAGGGGAGCAGCCTGAACTTCCCCTATGCAGAGTGGCAGCGGGCAAGGTCCTCGGAGAGCCCCCCAGGGCGGAAGGTGGCGGAGCTCAGAGCATCCTGTCTACAGCCCATTCAAGATGGTCCCAGAAGCAAGAGATGGCAACATAGGCTCGAGGGGCAGGAGCTGTGGAGCTGGATCAGACCAGGCACCCCCTACAACACACACAGCACGTACACACACACACCTGCATGCACACAGGGCCCGCCAAAGGATGCACGCCTGGGACCCGATTCAGGGAAGGGAGGGGGAACAGAAGAAGGCTTCTCCTCCACCCCTTCCAGATCCCTCGGCAGAGACCTGGGGGCAGCCTGGCTGTGCGGAGGGAAGGAGGGTGCGATGCTGATGTTTGGAACCAGCCTCGTTTAGACTGCTCTTTAAACAGGGCCTGACCCAGAACAGCTTCTTCATAAAAGTTTCATATGATTCATCCATGGTCCCCTTCTGCATGTTTCCAGAAACGTGGGCTCTGCCTAAGAGGCCAGAGAGAGGCAGGAAGGAGAAATTTGACAGAGCTGAGGTGAAAGCAGTGCTCAGAGATCAAGAAAGCCAGTTCAGGCTGGGCCCCTGCAAAGCGCAGACTTCAAGGAAGCGGTCACAGCAGCCACCGGACCTCGGTCGAGGCTGAGCCTCAGTCTCCTCATCTGTCACAACAGGCTGGTGACGTCTCTCTGTGACTGAGTCTGATGCAGGTGAAGTCTAAAGTCCTAAGCATAAAACAGGAGCTAAATAAATGTGAGTTTCTATCCTAAGAAATGGATCCAGCCCTGCATGCTCTTCTCGCTTCCTCCACCTGCCAACTCCTCCCACATGCCTTTCTGCTCTTAGCTCAGCTCCATCCAAAGAAACAGTGCGAGTCACGAAGGGAGTTGTAGATTTTCTAGTATCCACGCTGAAAAAGTAAGAAGAAACAGGTGAAATTAATTTTAACTAATACATTTTATTTAACCCAATATCTGAAATCCTATCATTTCAACATGCAAGCAATATAAAAAACACTGTGATATTTTACATTACTTTTTCGTTTAGTCTTGGAAATTTTCAACAAAGTGAAACGTAGTCCTACCAAAATGATAAAGTTGTGTTTAACTGAATATATACCTATATTACTCTGCTTCCACTTTTTTAACTTAAATTTCAATTAATTGAGATTAAATACAATTAAAAATTTCCTTCCTGCGTGGCACCAGTCACATTTGAAGTGCTCAAGAGCCACACGTAGCCAGTGGCTGTGATATTGGACAGCACGGTCTTGGGGGAAACTTCCTTCCTCAGGAAAGGCTTCTCTACTCTGACGCCCCCATAGGTTTTGGGACTCCTTGTGTATAGCATTTATCACAGCTGTATTTAATTTTTAATTTGCAATTACTGTCACGTGTCACTTGATGGCGACAGGTTCTGAGAAATGTGTAGTTAGGGGATTTCATTATCAAAACATGGACTTACACATACCTAGATGGTATAGTCTACTACACGCCTAGGCTCTATGGTCCCGCCTATTGCTCATGGCTACAAACTTATACAGCATGTTACTGTTCTGAATACTGCAGGCAACAGTAACACAATGGTAAGTGTTTGTGTATCTAAACATATCTAAACGTAGAAAAGATACAATAAAAGTATAGTATAAAAGATAAAAAATGGTACACAGGTGTATGGCGCTTACCATGAATGGAGCCTGCAGGACGGAAGTTGCTCTGGGTGGGTCAGTGAGTGAGTGGGGAGTGAATGTGAGGGCCTAGGACATTACTGGACACCACTGGAGACTTTATAAACACTTAGGCTACACTAAGTTTATAAAAAATATTTTTCTTTCTTCAATAATTAACCTTAGCTTACTGTATCTTTTTTACTTTATAAAATTTTTAATTGTTTTTAACTTTTTGACTCATTTGTATCAACACAGCTTAAAACAAACACATTGTACAGCCATATAAAAATATTTTCTTTCTTTATATCCTTATTCTACAAGTTTTTTCCTATCTTTAAAATTTTTTGCTTTTTTACTTTTTAAAATTTTTTATTAAAACGAAGACACACACACATTAGCCTAGGCCTACATAAGGTCAGGATCGTCAATATCATTGTCTCCACCTCCACATCTTGTCCCACTGGAAGGTCTTCAGGGGCAATAACAGGCACGAAATTGTCATCTCCTATGATAAAAGGGCCACCTTCTGGAACACTCCCTGAAGGACCTGCCTGAGGCTTTCCTTGAGGAGGTGTCACTCTTTTCAGAAATATGTCCGTGGTGGTTTGCTTGGTTTCTTTCTTTTTTCATCATAGATTTGCTTTAAAGCTGATAATACAACATGAACATTCCTCTCTATTAATGAAAACCTTTCGGTGTTGGGGTCCATGTTTTCAAATTTTTTAAGGAGCTTGTTGAGGTCTGAAAAAGCTTCTGCTAAACCTTCACTGTGAGTTTTCTTGGGAGTGCTTCTTTTTCTTCTCCTGCAGTTTCCTTTTCTCTTGCCTCTCCCACATCTCTGAGTTCCTGTTCCAGTACCAACTCTGCATTAGTCACTTCCTCAGGAACCACCTCTAGGAGCTCCTCAGCGTCATCCTCAGCCACACCCTGGTTAAAGTTGTTTGCCATCTCAGCCACAGCCTTGTTGATTTTCACAACCTCCTCATCTTTGGAAAATCCCTTGAAATCATGGACAAACCTTTTGAGTGTCTTCTTTTAGGTGCCATTCATACCTCCTCGGCGACATCACCCCAAGCCCAAGCAAGGTTCTTGATGCAGTCACAGATGTTGTAATCCTTCCAGAACTGCGTCAGTGTCTTCTCAGTGTCTTCCTCCGTCGCAGCAATAGCCTGGGCAAAGGTCCTCCACAGGCAGTAGGCCTTAAAAGCTGCTATAAGTCCTTGATCCATTGGTTGGATCAAAGAGATCATGTTTGGAGGGAGAAACACCGTTTTGATATTGGGATGAAGATCACCAATAAAAGGAGGAGGTCCAGGGGCATTGGCAACAGTAAGCAAAATCTTGAAAGGTACGTTATTCTCCAAACAGTACTTCTCCATTTCATGGACAGCAATTCAGGAGGGCATCTTGGAAGAGGAGCTGGGTCATCCATGACTTCTCATTGCTCCTGTAGTACACTGGCACTGTGTGTTTACTGATATGCTTGAAGGCCCTGGGGTTCTCGCTGTGCCAGATCGCAAGGGGTTTCAATTTGTAACCTGCAACTCTGCCCCAAGCAAGACTGTTATCCTCTCCTTAAAAGCTTTGAAAGCTGGCACTGACTTGGCCTCCTTATGGATGAAAGTCCTTTTAGGCATCCCTTCCCAGAATAGGGAAGTTTCATCCATATTGAATATTTGCTCTGGCAAGAGATTTTCCTCAACAGTCAGGCTTGTCTAGAATTTTCCAAAATTCTTCAGCTGCCTTCACACCAGCTCTCGCAGACTCTCCCTCACTTTCACATTATGTGATGAGTAATCATTCTCGAATTGTTTAAACCACTGAGAGTTGGCAGTAAATTCAACACTGTAGTCGGGTCCAGCGTTTTCGTTCAACATCACAAACAAGCTTTTGCTTTGGCTGTGATTGTCATTGTGCTGAGAGGGACACGCTTCTGTGTCCGGTCTTCAATCCAGGTCACTAGAAGTTTCTCCATGTCTGATATAGGCCCTTCTCAAATTTTGGGTAGTCTCATTGCCTTCACAGAAGCAGATCCTGTAACAGCTTCCATCACTTTCTTCCTGTTCTTCAACATCGTAGCTATAGTGGAGGGGACGTGCCTGACTGGAGAGCAATAGCCATCACTGATTTTCCACTTTTGTTGTCCTTAATCACTTTTAATTTTGTTTCCAGGTCAATCACTCAACATGGCCTCTTCCTGGCAACAATAGCAGTAGATTTTAGGGGCCATATGAACAAAATAACCTGAGATTAAATCAAGCACAAGAGGAAACAATGCCATCAAGAGATTCAGTAAACAAGAGATGTATGAGGCTCCTGGCAGCATAAGATGGCACATTGTTTAACTTTTTTTTTTATTTTTTGGTGAGGAAGATTGGCCCTGAGGTAACATATGTTGCCACTCTTCCTCTTTTTGCTTGTGGAAGATTGTCACTGAGCTAACACCTGTGTCCACCTTCCTCTATTTTGTATGTGCAATGCTGCCATAACATGGCTTGATGAGTGGTATGTAGGTCCATGCCCGGGATCTGAACCTGTGAATCCTGGGCCACCAAAGCAGAGCGCATGAACTTAACCACTATGCCACCAGGCCAGCCCCTGTTTCACTTTTTACGATAAAAAGTATAGTATAGTAAATACATAAACCAGTAACCTAGTCGTTTATTATCATTATCAAGTATTATGTACTGTACATAAATGTATGTGCTATACTTGTGTGTGACTGGCAGAGTGGTGTTTGTTTACACCAGCATCACCACAAACATGTGAGTTATGTGCTGCACTACGATGCGACTATGGCTATGACATCAGCAGGCGATAGGAATTTTTCAGCTGCATTATAATCTTATGGGACCACCATCGTATATGTGGTCCATGGTTAATGGAAACCCCGTTAGGCAGTGCATGACTGTGGTTGCAATGTGACTCTTTCCCTCATTAGACTGTAAGGTCTGTGAGTGCAGGGACCATGTTCTCCATCTCTACTGTGAGTTAGTGCCAGGCGCATAGTAGGTGTTCAATGAATGTTTGTTGACTGGATGGATGGATACTTGGATAAATAAACAAGAGAGGGTGTGTGCTATGGAGGTAAGGAAAGGAAGGAAGCAACACCAATGAAAAGGCACAAAAGGCTTCCTGGAGGCAGTGACTTTGCCTTCAAGGGCCCTTGCATCAGCCCTTTGGCTTCAGTCACCCCATCTGCAGCGAAGGAGGACACTGGCCACACCAGGGCAGGGCTACAGGGGCTGGGTAGCCATGGGCGGCCTGTCCCCTGAGGCTGGAAGGCTCAGGGAGAAGTGGGGAGACTGGAGTCCTCTGAGGGGTGGTCTGACTTCCAAGGTGCCCGCCGGGGTCCCCCAGGCTGGGCCCCGTGCCCACCAGGCGAGGCTTGGTTTCCTCTGGCAGAGGCAAGCCGGTCTTCTTCCCCATCCCAGTGCCAGCAGGAAGCGGATCTCACCCAGTCCGCAAGCTCAGCCTCTTGTGGGGTCTGGGGCCCCAAGAGCCCTCATCATGAGTGTGGGCTTCAGCCCGGGCCTCATGGGCTGCAGGCACAGAGAGGGACAGAGAGGCCCCAACTCCTCAGAAAACGGACATCGACAGTGCCTAAAATCCAGGCCCTTGCTGCAGGGGCCCATTATCTTTCACCCTGACCCCTCGTCTCAGACGGGCTCACACTCAGCTCAGACAGGCGCCTCCTGTCACTCTGCTGCTCCCCAAAGATCCATCTCTCCCCAAGATGGTGACCCGACTCCTTGAGGGGAGGGACCCTTCATGTCCTTTTGCTCCATGTCTGAGTCCTCAGGACTCAGCACTGCCCTTGACTCGGAGTAGCCTCTGAACGCATGTTTGCTAAGCGAATTCATTTCTTTATCGGTTTATTCACGCCTACAACAGCTCTTGGAAGAGCGTCAATTATGCGCCAGGCACTCTTCGAGCTGCTGAGCAACTGAGCAGTGAGCAAGACAGGCCTCCACCCTCAAGGCAGCCACGTTCTAGGGGGGAGGCTGAAAATAAAGGAACAAATGTGCAATGGAACTTCAGGGGGGTTAACTGGTATCGAGGAAAATAAAGAAGGCAGGAGAGAGGGAGAGCTGGGGTGTGTTTGGGACAGCGCGCACAGGAAGACCTCAAGAGGAGGGGCTCGTGAGCGGAGCTCTGAAGGAAGGGAGGAGGGAGCCACGGGCAGAACTGGGGGAAAAGCCTTCCAGAGAAGGAAGGCGGCATGCAGGGCAGGCATGAGCTGGGGCGTCTGAGCACCTGCAAGGTCACCGTGTGGGAGCAGAGGGGAGGGGGCAGACGATCATGCGAGAAGCCGCAGGGCCTGATCTCGCCGCCCGCCCGTAGTAACGAGGTTGAATTGTAATCTGTGTGCAATGCATCAGTGGGCTGAGAGCAGAGGCGTGGCAGGGTCCGATTTGTAAATTAATAAGTCACACTCTGGCGGCTGGTGGGGAATGGAAGGGAGGAGGGTCAGGGAGGAAGCGGGGGGAGGAGAGGAAGCAGGAGGCCCCTGTAGCTGTGGACAGCTGGACACAGGAGCAGGGAGCTTGAGGAGAGAGATGGATAGTGGGTAGGGGGTACAGACATTTGCAAACTGTCAGCATGTGAACGGTTTCTAAAGACACGCATAGGATGAGAACAACTCCAGAAAGAATGGAGAGGAAAGAGAGGGAGGGTCCCAAGGCTGCCATCTGGCTCTGCCACCAATTTGCAGGGTGACCTTGGGCCATTTCTCTGGGTCTCTATAGTCAGATTCTATAACTGGACATGAGGGGCTGGGGCCTGGGGATCTCTAAGGACCTTCTTCCCTGAATATTCATGGGCCTCGGTTTCATTTCCTGCCCTCTGGGGTCCCAGGCCTCACTTAGACATGGCTCCTGAGCCTGCCTCTGGGCCAAATGCCAGGGTCACGGGGTGGGTGTCTGACCCTGCAGCCGCAAGGGCCCGCACTCAGAGGGCGCACGCTTGATTAACTGCTCTGCCCTCACTGTCTTGAAACACTTCATGATTTTTGAACAAGGGCCCAGCATTCTCAGTTTGCACGAGGGTCTGCTAATTATGTGGCCTGTGCTGCCCCTGCCCTTGGCCTTCTGAGGGGAGGGGAGGCAAAGTAGCCCAGAGGGAGCAGGCATGATGAAGCGGGTAAGAGGTTGCTGTGTGCCAGGACCGAGGACACTTGCGGGGCCCCTGCGCGGCATCCGCGTCTCTGACATCACCAGCACCACCCTCCCTCCACCCCTCAGACTCTTTGATATTCCACAGCCCCAACACACTTCTCTGCTCCAGGAGCTGAAGACTCCAGCCTCTACGGATGGACTGACTCCAGTGACCCCGGAGTCCAAAGACGGGAGAGGACCGGTGAAGACCAAGGCCTTAACCCCAAAGATTGGTTTGATGGTGGACTTTTAGGCGCAATGCACTTAGGCAGGGCGCATGTGTGGGAGCAGGGGGGAGACAGTGAGCCCAGCCAGATGAAGTGACTTCCCTAGGAAGATACAGCCGGAGAGACCAGCAAGCCAGCCGGGGCCAACGGGGAAGTTACAGGGAGGTTCGTTTTGACTTAAGAGATAGGACTTTCTAACAACCACTGCTGTCCAGCAATGAAACTCTCAACTTCTGACGGGGAACTTCCCCTCCAGGAGTGAGCAAGTACAGGCCTCCCGTCAGGGATGCTGGAGGCAGATTCAGGCTGAGATGCTGGACCAGAGAAGTGTTTTTCTAACCACAGGCCACAACGCAGTCACAGGTTATGAATCAATTTAGTGGACCTAAAGCAGCGTTTTTTAAAAATGGGAAAGATAGGAGAGGAAAGAAGAAGTGAGAAGAGAAGAGAAGAGGAAATAAAGATCTGAGTTTATCCCACACAGTAAGGGAAAGTCCTGCTTCTTGAAACTTCCAGCGTGTGAGTGTGTATGCGCGCGTGTGTGTGTGCGTTTGCACAGGATGGCAACATAAAGCGCGTTACTCACTGTGGGTGGTAGGCAAAAAGACTGACATCCACGGGAAGCTGGGTTCTGAGATCCTTCCAACTTTGCAGTTATGTGAGGCAAGGCTCTTAGATTTTATGTATGAAATTATGAGAACAGCATTCTAAGATTCATTTATTCCTTTTTCATTCATTTACTTCACATTTATTTAATGCCTCTTCTAAGCCATGATGGGTGCTAGGGGCACAGAGATAAATCGGAATCCGTTCCTGCCCTCAAGTCCCTGATGGAGACAGACGTTGGAACAGACAATTACAGCGCGGGGGGCACGTGCCTCAGTCAGCACTGGGCTAAGATTGGTGCACGTTTCGCCCAACCCTGTCTGGGGTGCCCCATCTCTGGATGCACCTGACTCCCCAGATTTTGGAGTGGCTGTTTGCCTTGCAAACTCAGCTCTCTGATGGATTCAAGAAAAGTCATTGGGTTTTCAGCTTCTCCAACTTTTTTGTGTTGTAAAAACAGGAGCGATGACCTTCAAGCTCTTTACATGTTGGAGTTGAAACCAGAAGTCCCTATTGTGGCCATTTTTTATAGCAATCTAACTAGAGCAAGTAAGAAATATTAAGGGTCACAAAATCAAAGGACTATAATCTTGGAATCATAAAGACTTTGACACATAGACTCAGAGTTTTGCAACTGGGGAATCGTAAATGCTAAGAATAAAAATTTCCCAGAGTGAAAATCTCCATGGGCTTTCCCCTGCTTACAGGATGACGTGACAGAAAATGTTTTTCATTGTCTGGCCCATTCTATGTCTCCAGCCTCGTTTCTCATCACTTATGACACCACCCACCCAAATCCTGTCCCTGATGCCACTCCTCCTAGAAAGCAGACTCGGTGTCACACGCAGGGTTCCAGCTGTGCCCTAAACTAATTGAGATTCCCTGACATACCTTGAGCACTGCTGAGAATGCGCCAAACCTCCATGGTCATTTGTTAGTCTTATTAATGACTAAAATTATAACACTTTTATCACAGCGTGTAGCACATAGAAGTATTAATACCGGCCTATCTCTATTGTGCACCTGATTTGTGCCTGATATTCTTCTAAGCACTTCACATGTATTGATTTATTTTATTTTCCTAACCTTATGTGGTAGGTACTATTATTGTTCCCATTTTAAAGATGAGGAAACTGTAGCAATGCCATAAATCGGGGGGACACTTAAGGAGTGATTCTGCTGAGCTGCTGAAGGGTGAGTGTGGGCTGAGGTAAGAGTGAGAAGCTGCTGGGGACCCAGTCATTGGGGGGGGGGGTGGGGGAAGACCTCATACTTTCGTAGATTTTTCCTCCAGGAACCTCACCTGTTCCAATGGGGAGGATCTGAGAGTGCTCCCCATGCGGCTCTGGCAGGCGGAGGCAGAGCAGCCCCGGTGAAGCCCTCCCAGACCCTCCTCCCTAATCTCCAGTGGAAAGGATGTTTTGTCAGAGGGCAATTCCAAGACCTTATCCCAGCCAAGACAAAAGGAACTCGGCACCACTCCAGCCCTCTCCAGACTTCCAGTCTCACCTAAGGAAAAAAAATATATAAAAGCCATAGATGGTAAAGGAAATAGGCTGGGATGCTATACCTGGGGAAGGGACCAGAAGTGGGGAAGGGGAGGGGCTCCACCCCTGGAAGGGGAACAGAAATACTTCCAAAGGCCACACCTCTGAGAAGAGAAGGAAGACCAGGAAAAAGACTTAATTAGAAGATTAGAGGGCTGGCCTGGTGGCGCAGTGGTTAAATGCGCATGTTCTGCTTCAGTGGCCCAGGATTTGCTGGTCTGGATCCTGGGTGCGGACATGGCACCGCTTGGCACGCCAATGCCAATGCTGTGGTAGGCGTCCCACATATAAAGTAGAGAAAGATGGTCACAGATGTTAGCTCAGGGCCAGTCTTCCTCAGCAAAAAGAGTTAGCTCAGGGATAATCTTCCTCAAAAAAAAAAAAAAAAAGAAGATTAGAGAATGCCCTCCCTCTGCCCCACTCCACCACCACATAAGGCTCCGTTATAATAGCGGATTACAGCTGCAAGAGCTCAAGATACAGACTCTCTCCAAGGAGCTGTACAAAGGGAAGCTCCAGAGCTGAAAGGGAAGAGAAAACAAGGACACAGAGGACCCGAAAGCCCCCGGTGATTAGAGCTACCACAAGCCTTAAATGCAGCCCAATGCCTAGCAAGATTAACATCAATTCTCATACTTACAGTCTATTTACCTCCGTATTTATCATCCTGTACAATGTGTCCAGCTTTCAACAAAAATTTATAAGCATGCTGTATTAGTTTCCCAAGGCTGCTGTAACACATTGAAGGAGCCTGGTGGCTTAAAACAATAGGAATTTATTCTCTTACTGTTCTGGAGGCCAGAAATCCAAAATCAGTATCCTCAGGCTGCAATCAAAATGTCGGGAGGGCTGCCCTCCCTTTAGGGTTCTGGGGAGCATCCCTTTCTCGCCTCCTCTAGCTCCTGGTAGCTGCTGGCATTCCTTGGCCTACAGTTAAATCACTCTATTCTCTGTCTTCACAGTCACACCACCTTCTCTTCTGTGTGTCAGTCGCCCCTGCCTCCCTCTTCTAAGAAGATATGTGGTTGTATTGTATTTAGAGCCTACATGGATAATCCAGGCTAATCTTCTCATCCCAAGGTCCATTATTCAGCCAAAAGGCAAGAAGAACTATAGACTGAAGAGACAAAACAATCATCAGAAGCAGACTCAGATATAATACTGATGTTGGAATTATCAGACAGGGCATTTAAAATAACTATCACTAATATGTTAAAGATTCTAATGTTAACACATTCTCCAGGATACTATATATTAGGACAGGAAACAAGACAATAAAGTTTGAAAGATTAAAATTATATGGAGAAAAGACAGTCTTTAAACAACTAGTGGTGGAAAAATTAGATGTCCACACACAAAAAAGAAAAAGAAAAAGATTCTCGACAGAGACCTTACATCATACATGAAAAGTAACTAAACGGAACTCAAAATAGAGCATAGACCTAAAAGTAAGGCACAAAACAATACAACTCTCAAAGGAAACACAGGAGAAAAATCTGCTTGACTTTGGTTTGGTGATGAGTTTTTAGACACAATACCAAAAACGTAATCCATGAAAGACAAAATCAATAAGTCGGACTTTATTAAAATTTTGCTCTGTAAAAGACAGGGTTAAAAGAATGAAAAAAGAGGCCACAGAATGGGAGTAAACATCTGCAAATCATACATCTGATAAAAGATCTTATCCAGAATATGCAAAAAACTTTTAAAACTCAACAATAAGAAAATGAAAAACCCAATTTAAAATCGGGGAAAAGATATGAACAGACACCTCACCAAAGAAGATATCCAGGTGGCAAATAAGCATATGAAAAGATTCTCAGCACCATTTGTCATTAAGGAAACGTAAATTAAAATAAAATGCAAATTAAAACACTACCACATGCCTATTCAAATAGGCACATTCTGAAAACCTGTCAATACCAGGAGCTGGTGAAGATGCAGAGGAGTGGGGACTCTCATTCATTGCCGGCGGGAAGGAAAAAGGTACAGTTACTCTGGAAGACCGTTTGGCAGTTTCTTATAAAGCTAATCATAGATTTCTCATATGACCCAGCAGTTGTGCTCCTAGGCATTTATCAAACTGATTAGAAATATGTGCACACAAAAGCTTGCACACAAATATTTATATCAGCCTTATGTGCCTAATAAAGGTGGAAGCAACAAAGATGTCCTTTAATAGCTGAACGGATAAACAGTGGTACATCCATACTACAGAATACTATTCGGCAATCAAAAGGAGCAAGCTGTTAACCCACACAACAGTGGGGATGAATCTTACAGCATATTGCTAAGTGAAAGAAGCCAGTCTCAAAAGGGTACATACCATATGATTCCATTTATGCGATTAAGAAAAGGTAAAACTACAGAGATGGAAAACAGATCAGTGGCTGTCAGGGGTTCGGAAAGAGGGCAATGGTTGACTAGGTGAAGCACTGTGAATATTTTAGAACCAAGAAACGATTCTGCATGGCATTATCGTAGTGGATGCGTGACCATCCATTTGTCAAAACTCATAGAACTTTACAGCACAAAGAGTGAATTCTACTGAACGCAGATTTTATAAAAGAATCTGACTATATTACAAATGTAGCACATAATCTCACTGAAGAGTGTACGGAACAGACATGCTGACCTAAAGAACTTTAGGAATAACTGGAAACAACACTAAAGACCAAAAGAACTGTCCGTGAGCACTGTACTCTAGCTGGGAAAGTTCCGTCTCAAGGGAGTATGGAAACTCCCATAACACGTGTACTAGAATTTAACAATAAGTAAACGGATGGCAGATGGTGGGAGGCAGGCTGCTCACCGTTGAAGTGATGGCTTATAGACAAGCAAGGAGAAAAGGATAGAATGAACCATGTGAATGGATTCGAGTTGGAGACATTAGCATGAACTTGTGTTTAGTTTAATATAGATACTAATGGATAGACATAGACATAATTATAGTTATGCATATGCACAGGCTAGTGTACAGACAAATATTTCCTAGCTCCACCCACTGAGAGTGGCCCCCAGTAGCAACAAGCACATGTCTTGGTTTCTAATACTATTCTCCCATAAAAGCAGCCGGGATCCTTAGAGAAGTGGTTGATTCCAGGGCTGGAGTGCAAAATACCCTGGATGAGCGTGCAGGCTCTAATAGAGCCAGAAAGCAAGGAAATGCTCAAAAAAAGGAAATTATGAAGGTATGTCAAAAGGACACAGGAGCCAACATGTGTCCCAATAGCCAAAACTAGAACAATCTGAACAAGAAAATATACACCATAGTGTTAGATGATGATGCAAAGTATAAAATAAATATACTCATGAGTCTATATTGATAAATGATGGAATAAGAAAATAACAGAAGAATTACAAATAACTCATATAGATACTGCCTCCTCAAGGAGGTGGAGAATAACTCTCCATCTCTTAAGTGTGGGCTATGCATAGTAGTGTTCCTTTTCCAGAGAACAGCATGGAAAGGGGGAAGGAAAGACGAACATTCCAGTCGAGAAGCCTGGCAGACAGTTAGGTGATTAAGGTTAAGACCATTAATGTTAAGCGATGTTGATGGCACGTTAACTTGATATAATGTGTTGAGAATGACACAGTCATTCTCAAGAGAAAAACAGTTTAATCATGAGAAAAACACCCGTCAAATTCAAATTGAGGGACATTCTACAGAAAACCTGACCATTTGAGGAGTGCTGGTCATCTGTCAAGGTCATCAAAAACAAGGAAAGTGAGAAGCTGTCACAGCCTAAAGGAGCCTAAGGAGCTCTGAGGATTACATGTAATATGGGTTCTGGAGGGGATCCAGGAACGGAAAAAAGACATTAAGGAAAAACTAATGAAATCTGAATAAAGGGTGGAGTTTAGCTAATCGTATGTGTCACTATTGGCTCTTTAGTTGTGACAAATGCACCACAGTGACACAAGATGTTAACAATAGGGAAACTGGATGCAGGGGCACATAGCAACTGTCTTTGCAACTTTTCTGTAAATCTAACTATTATAAAATAAAAACATTATTTAAATATATTTTTTCATGACCACAATAGTTACGTCCCCTGCATCATACCCTTTGCGATGTGACTTTGCCGCCCCTCCTGAGGAGAGGTGGTCTCCATTTCCCCACCTCTTAACTCTGGGCTAGTCTGTGATTTGCTTGGACCAATAGGATGTGATGGAATGCGATGCCAGTCATGGAGACCCCAGAGGTCTTGGATGTGGAGACACATGGCCCAGGCATTCCTTCTCACCCCAGTGGATAGCCAGCCAACTGTCAGACATGTGATTGAACCCATCTTTCCTAGACAAGCCAGCCCCCAGCAGACCAGCCCTCTGATCCTGGACACAATGAACCAAGGCAAAATTGGCCCAGCCTGGCCCAGATCAGCAGAGCCATCAATGATCCACATGAGCGTTAACAAAAGCTTTCTGTTTAAAGCCTTTTGTTTGTTTTATGGCAATAGCTAACTGATTCACTCCTACCCTGGCATATGCACAAGATTATTTGCTGTAACATTGTGATTACAATTACAATGTTACAATGTTAAAGCCTCATCAATAGAAGACTGATCAAATAATTATAGGCAATCCATAAAAGGGAATATTACGCAGCTGTTTAAAAGCATGAGGCAGCTGTGTGTGAATCAATACGGAATAAAGTCCATGATACATTTTTAAGTGAAGCAGCAAGATGCAAAAGAGTATAAAGAGGAAGCCACTGGTCCTATAAAATATTTACATTTGCATAGACTTTTTGCTGGAGGATGCACAAATAGCATATGACAGTGGCTACGGCTAGGAAGGGGAACTGGGTGGCTGGGAAATAGAGTAGAAGAGAGACTTCCTTTTCACGTTGTCTTTTTTTATCTTTTGAATCATGTAAATGTGTTATCTATTCAAAAATAAAAAGCAGAATGAAAAAAACCTCTTGTGCCTTTCAAATTCAGTCTATTCTCTATTCCCAGGATTCCTGTGATCCATCCTGACCGCACAGAGCAGCGGGGAAACCGGGCTGTATTTTCTGCCCCCTCTTCCAGACAACCTCCATCCACCACGCGCCAGGTGAAGCTTGTTTCTCTGCGCCCCCGTTTGTCAGCTTCCCGGGAGCCACACAACCTCGCCCGCCACTGGAGGGCAGCATGAGGCTTCCTTCCGGGCTGGGAAGTATGGAGAGATTCCGGTGGGCCCCGAAGAACAGGCTGGCTCGCACAGAAAGGACTGGGGCTTTCCCGTATTTAAAAATAAACAATAAGAAATAAATTAATTAATTAATTAATTAATTAATTAATTAATAAACGGTTTCAACTTGGGAGAAAAACTCATCCCAGAACCCCATTCCAGGCACCGGAGCAGCCGGCCATACCCTTCCGTTCCCAGGGGAAGCCTGTGCATCTTCTGGGCGTTGGGAGGGCACTAGGAAGCATTGGGGAAGGGGAGAGAGGTGACCCGCAGCTCCTTGCCTGTCATCTCTACTCGGCTCTATAGAATCATTTGGGGAAGACTAACAATCCAAACTCAGGAGACCTGGAGGGTTTGCCAGTGACCCCCCCCCCCCCCCACCACCACCACTACCACCATGCGACCTTGAAAAAGCCCCTTCCCTGCTTTGAACCTACTCCACATCTGTAAACTGAAGTGGCGACTGTAAGGTTGATTAGGCACTTGATTTGTGACGTTGACTGAACTAAGCACCTTATAGACTTTCGGTCCCATTTTACAGATGAGAAAGCTGAGGCCTTAAGAAGCAGAGCTGGTAACAGAGCTGGCAAGGAGCAGAGCAGGATTTGAATCCACGTTTCCCTTGCTCCTGAGCGCCTGCTGTCGACACATCCTGTGCCTCCAAGGCCTGCGGGGGGGGGGGGGGGGGGGGGGAGGGGTGCGGGGGGGATTTCAAGAGAGATGGCTGAGAAAAGCGTTGGAAAGGGGCAACGGAGCCCTTTCTGCGTGCCAGGCGCGCACCCCTCAAGGAAGCTGCTTCCCCCTGGAGATGGCCTTGTGACATTCTTGCGCCCGGGTCGGACAGGTGAGGAGCGGGCTGGGACCCGGGGCCTGGAGCCGCCGCTGCCCGGCTCCTCCCGCGCCGCGCGGCGGGTGTCCGAGGCCGGGGTGCCCGGGTGGCTGCGCCCTGCTCCCGCGCTTCCGTAAACAGTCCAGAGGAGTCGGCAGAAGCGCGCGCGGCCCAGATGGCCGTTTCTGCCGGCCAGGGAGGGGGCGGTCTGCAGGCTCGGTGGGCAGCGCCCCCGCCCCACCGGCCGATCCCCCACCCCGCTCCCTTCCCTGCCCGAGGAGCGGCGCACAGCTGCGGGGCGCGGGAGCGCATGGCTGCACCCCCAAACGGGTCCTTCCAGCAGACGGAGTTCCTGTTTTCATGCAAATGCCTTTGTTCGCGCATTGGGGACCGACAGGACGGAACCGCAGCTGACGCGGACTGCGGGCCGCTTTTCCACCGCCGCTTCTGTGGGGCCTTGAAAGACGAATGCGCTGGGGACAAAAACGCCGGCGCCGCGGAAACCGGCGGGAGCGGCGCTCCGATCGCGTCTCTGAGCCCGCCTGGGAGAGCGCCCTGCGCCGCGGGGCGGGGCTGGTCCCTGAAGGCCCTCGCTCCTGGCCACTCCACCCCTGCCTCAGTTTCCCCATCTGCACAGGGAGGTGTTGTATATAAGAGCTCAGCGCAGTGCTAGGTCCTTGTTGGAATTCGTTTATCCAAGCACTGTGGGAGGCAGCGGGGAGCAGGGCAGGCAAGGAGACCGCTGTGGGAAGTTTGCATTTGAGAGAGAGAAGGAAGACAATAAACAGTAAGGAAATAGACAAGATAATTTCAAATAACAACAAGTGTTAATATAATAGCAAGCAGAAATATACTGCTTGTGCCAGGCTCTGTTCTAAATGCTATAAATATGTGTGTTAGCTCCTCTAATCTCACAACAAACCTACGAGATAGATAAATTATCACCCCCTTCACAAAAGGGAAAATGGAGGTTGAATCATCAATTCAAGGAAAATGAGAAGTTGAATAATATATTCAGGGAAATACAGGTTGAACAATTTACTCAAGCGTCCAGTAGATGGTGGAGACCAAATTTGGACTCAAACAGTTGGCCTCTTTATTTTTTTCTTTCAGATTGGTCCTGAGCTAACATCTGTTGCCAATCTTCTTTTATTTCTTCTTCTCCCCAAGGCCCCCCAGTACATAGTTGTATATTCTAGTTGTAGGTCCTTCTGGCTCTACTGTGTGGGACACCACCTGCCTCAGCATGGCCTGATGAGCTGTGCATAGCTTGAAACCCAGGATTCGAATGGGCGAAACACTGGGCCAAGGGGCCAGCCAGACAGTTGGCCTCTCAGTCACTCCATTCTACCACTTTCGGCTGTGCTAGGAAGGAGGTAAAATGGTGACATTGTAAAGAGAGCAGTGGGGCTAGAGGACAGCTGTTTTCAAAAGGGTGTCAGGGAGCATCTCTATGTCACGGGGCCCTCTAAGCTGAGGCCCGAATGAGGAGAGGATCCAGCCATGCAAAGAGCTGAGAGCTCCAGGCAGAGGGACAGTAGGGGCAAGGGCCCTGGGGTGAGGTGAAAGGAATAGACTCTGTTTTTCATAAACATAAGGAAGGGCAAGGGGGCTGGAGCTGAGTGAGCAACAGCAGGCAGTGGGAAAGGAGATGGCAGATGGCCAGAGGCCGGTGGAACGGGCTTGGCAGGCGTTGGAAAGGAGCTGGGATTTTATTCCAGGTGTGATGAGAAGTCATGGTGCTGTAATGGCCACAGAAGGTGTTGCGTGGGTGAACAGGTTGGACTAGATGGCGGAGGCCCTTCCTGCTCTGCCAGGCGTGGGTTGGAGGAGGAAGTGGATCACTCAGGTCTGAAACACGCCCCCTCCCACCTGATCTCCTGGCCTCTAGGAGATTCAGGCCGACATTCACCAAGTCCCCAGACCTTGGTACCCAGCACAAACTTGGAGATGTCAGATCAGCTCAGCCCTCATCTTACAGACAGGGGTGAGACTGAGGCTCAGACGGAAGGAATGGGTCCCCGCGTTTCAGGGGTCAGGGATGGCGTCTGCTTCATTCACTGATGTACGCCCCACTCAAACCCAGGCAAGGGGGGCCCTACTCTGGTCCTCGTGTTTTAAAGGGCCTCCCTCTGGCCCTCCTCCAGCTGTACATTTCAGGGCCGAGGTAACATACCCACCCAAGCCTGTGCCCCCTTTCTAGACATACTCCCGTCTCCCAGGATCCCTGAGATCCCTGCCCCCAGGTCCCAATGGACCCTGGCCCTGTGCAGGCCTCTTTCCAGTTTGTTCTCTGGAGGCAGAACACTAGGCCCAGGGTTTAGCCAAAGGGCAGTGCGGAGCATGGGGCGGGGAAGGGAGCATGGACCGGCAGCCTGGGGTGTCTACACACCTGCATGTGAGGTCTGCACAGTGTGAGGTGGAGATGGCATGAGAAGGGAGGGGAGCAGGCTGGAGGGCCAGGGGATGGGGCCAGCTCCCCCCTGCCCTCTGCGTTTCAGTGCAGATGTCTGACGAGCATCCGATTTCCAAGTTGAACGCGGCCTTCCAGGTCGTTATGAAGTTATATTCATGGAGGGGAAGGATAGGGCATTTTTAAAACAGTGTATCACCTTGATATATAACGTTTACATACTTAGATTTTGAGGGTGAGTGGGGCCCAGCCTCCAGCAGTATCAGGAGTGGGTCTAGCCTAGCACACCAAAGATACTCACTATTTATCAAAGAGATGGATTAATCTCATTTAACTTAATCCTCACACAGATTGTACAAGGGAAATAGCATCGTCTGCGTTTTATTGATGAGGAAACTAAGGCTTGGAGAGATTTCGTGACTGGCCCAATTCATCACGTTAGAAAGTAGCAGAGCTGAGCCTCCAGCCCTGATACGTCTGACTCCAAAATCCATTGCAATTGGCTCAGGAGAAGCTCACACCCATCGCGAATACGTCAAATCTACTCTGACTGCCGGAGCGTGTCACTCGTTGGTCTAAAGCATGTTTATATTACATGAAAAATGCCTTCTCTTCCTGGTTCTTCCTTTGTCCTCTCAGGCCCTTTAGGAGGTCACAGGGCAGGAGCTAATGCTCCACTTAACAATTATGGGGAAACTGAGGCCGTGAGCAGTAGCCTGAGGCATCATCAAGGCTTAAACACACAGGGTTTCCTTTTCTTGGGTAATACGAAATCTGGAGCTGGCCAGACCAGGGCTGGTGTAGCTGTTGCACCATACTCAGCAAACAGCTTCTGCTTTATGGTCTGTCCGGGTTATTTATTGCTGCTTAACAAACTACCCCAAAACACCATTTCATTATTTTCTACAGTTTTGTGGGTCAGAAATTTGGGCAGGGCTCAGCTGGGTGATCCTTCTGATCCATGGGCATCAGCCAGTCACTTGGTCGTATTCAGTTGATGGTTGGGCTCGTCTGGAGGGTCAAGATGGTTTTACCAGGATTCCTGGGGCTTTGGTGGGGAAACCTGAAATGCTGAGCTAGCTGGGTTCCTCCCCCTTTCCATGTGGTCTCAGGGCCTCTCCAGGTGGTCTCTCCAGCAGAGTGGTTTGACATTTTTCCATGGCAGCTCATGAATCCAAGAGGCCACGGCAGAAGCTACCAGTGCTCTTAAGGGCTGGGCCTTGAATTGGCAGAGTATCATTTCCGCTATACTCTGTTGACCCGAGAAGTCACAGGCCAGCCCAAATTCAGATTCCCAAATAGCCTCTTCCTCTCGAAGGAAGGACAGCCAAAGAATCAGCAGCTATCTTTAATTCACCACACGGTCCAAGATGGCTGCTTGAGATCCAGTCATCACATCTCAAATTCCCCCTGGCAAAGAAGAAGAGAAGAATAAGATGTATACCCTCTCTTTTAAGACATTTTCTAGAAGTCTCACAAAACATTTCTCATTGGCAAGAACTCACATGGCCATACTGAGGATGTGGAAGGGAAGCTGGGAACCGTAATCCTCATTCCAGGCTGCCATATGCCGAACTGAAAATTATGGATTCTATTGACTAAGAAAGAAAGAGAGAGTGGATATTGAGGAACAGCTAGAAATCTGTTCCACTGTTGAATTTTTTGCTTCCAACAGCCAAACACATTCCTAATGGACATTTCGTTTGCAATCTTGCCCCTCCTAATACATCCTCCACACTGTCACCAAAATAATCTTTCCTTCTTAATTATTCTTTTATGTTCCTAAAAGGTAAGTCTTTTCTTCATTCCCATGCCAACAGCAAGTGTCTGCAGTTTTTTGTGCGGAGGCCATGGGATTTGAATGCCTGAAACAATAATAGCATCCGCCACACACCAGGCACTGCGCCAAGCGCTATACGGACATGTCTTACTCAAGCCTCACAGTAACCCCATGAGATAGGATCACGCATGAGGAAACAGCAGCTCAGAGAAGTTAAGTGACTTACCCCAGGCCACACAGTGAGTAGGGGCAAGGTGGAGATTCAAATCCTTATCTGTCAGATTCCAGGCATGTGCTGAGGCACCCACACATGTGAAGCCCAGGGACCACTGACTGGTAACCACCCTGGAGCATGGGCAAGGCTCCTGCTTGGAGTGGGAGTGTCAGCAGAGGCAAATGAGAGCCCCGAGCCTGCAGACGCCCCTCGTCCCCGCGGTCCTCTGGCCAGGCAGCCCGCACCAAGCCCAGCCTCAGGCAGGCCTGGTTCAAGAAATCAAACTGGCACCAGGGCTTCACATCATTCTGTTCCCTTTACGCCCTGAAGGAGCCCCAGCCCATGAGCAGGAGACTCCACAGAACTGGCTGCAGGGCCAAGCGGCAGTCAGGGAACAGGCTGAGTTGAATGAAGCGCCTCCCAGCTCTGAGGTTCTGACCCCAGCTTCTTCTTGCCTTGACTTCACCCCGTTGGAGAACATACCGTGGCTCCCAGATCCCCTCGGGTTCAGTTTTACCCTGCCAAGGGGCTAGACGAGGGAAAGGGACAGCAAACCTGGGTTCACATCCTGGTCCCATCCTTTTGGTGAGTCTCCGTTCCCGCATCTGTCAAATGCGAGGAATACCCCTGCTCTGCTAGCTTATCCGGGTGTCGGGTGTCGAGGACCACACAGGACAAGGGGGAGGAACGGGCTTTGCAGACCAGGGCTGGTGCAGCATGCAGAACCCACTTCAGCAGACTGCCTGTAGGGACTAGGCATTCATCCCCTCGGAGGGCAGGGAGAGCTGGAGGGGCGGGGGACGGAGGGGCTGCACCTGCCGGGGGCTCCTGCCAACAGCCTCACGGAGGAAGTGGCCCAGAGCGGGCATTTACACATAGGCGCCTGTCGGGGGCACAGTGATTCAGAGCCATGGTTCTGGAGCCAGACAGACATGTGTTTGAATCCCGGCTCCACTCCTTACTAGCTGAGGGGCCCTTGGACAAGTCATGTAACTTCTCTGTACCTCTGTTTCACATCTATAAGAGGGACTGAAAAGGGAACCCATCTCATTGGGATTTTGTGAAGAATTGAATGAGAGCGTGCCTTTAAAGCACCAAGCTTAGCGCAGATGAACTGTCCAACCGGTGATAATGACAACAGTAATTAACTTTTTTTGAGCTCTAATTAAATACTGTGCTATAAGCGTTTCATTGATCGGATTACATGCTCCTCACCCCAACCCGAGATGTAGTTGACAGATTGTTCTCCACTTATAGATGTAGAGATGGAGGTACAGTTAGGTTGAATAAGCTGCCCGAGGCTACAGTAAGTGGTGGAGGCTGGTTTTGAACCCAAACCCAAGCTGTCTGACCCAGAGTCCACCTTAATCAATATTCCATGCTGTTATAATTACTGTTGCCACTACTGTTGTGGACCTTATACTCTGGACCCATAGCACCTCCACCGCTGCCTCAACAGCTGATTGGAGCAGAAGTCACCTGACCCAAAGGCTGCCCACAGCAGGTGATAGAGCCTGATGCAAAGCTCCACCCAGCAGGGCTGAGCGCAATTAGCTAAACCAATCAGCACCAATCCGGGCTCCCATTTGTCTTGAATTGCAGGGAGAGTTGGGACAATGCATAAAAGCTGAAAGACCCAACAAGATCAGATAATGCAAAGACAGTGTTGCAGTGCAGGGGCAATGAGTGAGCCAAAACCTCAGGAGAGAAAGGGGAGCAGAGAGGAAGAGGTGGTGCTGCCGAGGGGCCGTGAACTAGCTCAGTTCCTGGAGCACTGGGTCCTGGATGAGTCCTCAGGGGCTAAACCACATCCTGTGAGGCGTGGTCGAGACTCCAGCCTTCCAATCCCCGCAAGTTGCTTTACAACAACTCCCATGGCTCAGGTTAACCTGAGAGTTTCCGCTCTTTCAACCAAACTGAGGCTAGCTCAGCCTTCACCTTTAACCTCCGGGTACATGCTAAGAATCGGAAGAGGCGAATGGAGAGGACGAGTATGGACATCCCTCCATGAACCCCCAGGCCTGACGCTGGCCCAAGGAGGCCCCGAGAAAGAGCCCGGCCCAGTTCCTGCTACACCAGAACCCCAGGTCAGTCCTTGGTCCAATTCTCCACCTACGATCGTGCCCTTATGTTCAGCACTCCAGACTCCTATGTCCAGCAGATGACTCGACATCTGCATTCTGTGTTGTCCAGGCATCTCAGATCTAACTTGTCCAAAACAGAACTCCCAACCACCCCTCCAAAACACACCCCTCCCGCGGGATTTCCATTTCAGGAAATGCCAACCCCACAATTCTATTGCTGAGATCAAACACCTTGGCGTCATCCCTGTTCTCCCTGTCTCATACGCCAACATTCTTTCATCAGCAAATCCCGTTGCCTCCACCTTCCAACCGTATCCGTAAACTGACCGCTCCTGACCCTGCCTGGTCTGAGCTGCCATCCTCTGTCACCTGGGATGACTGCACCACACTTCTGTTCTGTCCTTGCCTTCTACGAGTGCTCTGTGCTCAGCAGCCAGGGAGCTCCCATTAAAACGCAAGCCAGATCTTTTGATCTTCTTGTTAAGAACCCACCGATTGTTCCTCTTCTCACTCAGGAAGGCAAAGGTCTTTACAAAGGCCTTCATGGTCTTCCATGTCTAGACTCACCAGTTTCCCCTACAGACCCTCCTCCCTGACCTCACCTGCCAGCCCTGTCCCCCACTCTCCTCTGCTCCTGTCACACGAGATGCTTGCTGTTCCTGGAGGGAGCACTCCCACCCCCGGGCCTTTGCATGTACTGTTCCCTCTGCCTGGGGTGCTCCTCCCACATGACTCCTCCCTCACCTTCTTGGCTCACCTCAGCAGAGAGGCCTCCTCTGGGCACCTTATTAACAATTGCTGCCCACGCTAGTCTTACTTCCCCAGCTTCATTTTCCTCTGTAGCCCTTGATGTGCTCTGACCTGCTCTGCATCTTGCTTGCTCTTTACTGTCCGGCCCCTGCACTGGAGCTCAGCTGCATGGGGGGAAGCATCTTCAGCCGTGGTATTACCTCTGTGTCCCCATGGCCTGGAACACAATGTCCAGCACGGAGTAGGTACTCAGTGAATCTCTGCCAGATGGACAAAGAAGCACCCATAAGAGGACTTCCCGGAGACATCCCAGCCCAGCTACCACCCTCGGGGGGATCCTAGCCTGGTCCCCCCACTTCCTTGACCCTTTTAGGGGTCAGCCCTAAGGCCCTGTCCCCAAATATGAGAACCGAGGAGGAATTTGTCCAAATAGGTGGGGATTTCTTTTTAAATATAACTTTTTTCCCCTTAACACAAAAGTCCTTGTGTCGCAGTGTTGGCTCTTCTGTCAAAGCCTGTCCCAGCCTGAGAGCTTGGCACTGGGCTCTGTGTTCCCGCCAAGGAGCCGCTGTCACAGAATCACTGTGAGCAGGGCCAGCTTGACAGGAGGTTCCAGGAAGCTGGGGCGCATCACCTCCCTGGGCACACACCTCAAACCCTCCCCACAGGAAGGACTCAGTGGATAACTGGTGAGGCTGCTAATAGATAATGGGGCATTGCGCTGTTCTCTCCACTTTTCTGTGTTCTGAAAATTTTCTTTAAAAAACAAAGAGGATGTTTTTTCTCTGAAGTTCCTTCTCTGCCACACACCCCCAGAGGACTTCCTAGTGCCCTCCCACCACCACCCATCCCACAACTTCTCTCTCCCGTCCGCTCTGGTTTGAGGAGAGAGCAGTTCAGCTCTGCTTACCAGCTGCCTCTTGCCACACTAGAGTCATCTGGGGACACTTAAAAACCTTTGATGCCCAGCTGGCCCCCCTACTCCCCAAGATGTGGAACCAAATGGTCTGGTGTAGGGGTGCCAGGCACTGACTGCTGATAAAGGCTCCCCAGGTAACTCTGGCACTTTCCAGAGTTGAGCAACCGTCTTGTCATCCCTCATTCTCTGCCGCACCCAGAGGCCTCCTATTCACAGGGTGTCCTTGGAAGGCGGGATAGCAACAGCTTTTGTTACCTGAGCCCCATCCTTGGGGTCCCGCCACAACTGCCTAAGGAACTTGAAGAGTTCCTTCCTCCAAACCCAGACAGCTGCCTCCTTCCCCACGGGGTGCCTGGTGGACAACATTCTTTCCCGCACCTTAAGACATGTGAGTTCCCTGTCACCATTTGGAAAGTGCAGAGAAGCTGACCCCAGCCCCACTTCAGGCCCGGGACCAGGAATTCATGAACAGAAAGGATCCATTGTCTCAGAATCACTTGAAGGGAACAGCTAAAAGATACATTCAAAGGGCCCTGATGATAATGAGTATGCTAATGTGATTTCCATTGGGTGCCCGTGCTACCTCCAAAAGCGATGTCTGACCTTCCTCATGGATTCAAAGCTCCCATTGAAGTCAACGGGGGATTTGGGTTAAAATAACATCAAAGTTGTCACTTAAATGGATGAAACTGGGGAGTTGTGAAAGAAGGGGGAGTTTCACACTGGCCCTGACACTGCTGACCTTGAGGGGGAGACGCAGGCCCTGGTGGGCTGTGAGTGGAGCTTCTGGCCAAGCAGCTGGTGCCTTTGGGTGCACTGAGCCAGCAAGTGTCAACTGGGGGTCTCTTTTACATGATGCATGAGCTCTGGAGGCCTGGGTTCAAATCCCAGCTCCCCACTCACTAGCCAGATGACCTTGGCGAGACAAATCCTTTATCTGATTGAGCCTCAGTTTCCTCATCTGTAAGATGGCATGGATGAGACCTACCTTGCAGAGTTGCCTCCTGGGTTAAAGAAGCATGTACGTGGGAGGAGCCAGGAGCTCTCCACCCTCCCACTGGGATCTGAGGCACAGCTGGGTGGAGAGCCCCAGGTTCCCATCTCCCAGCCCTACCCCCCTCCACTCGGCATATACTCGTGAAGTGCTTCCTGGGTGCCAGGAGCTGTTTGGGTGCTGAGGATTTGGCTGTGAGCAAAACAGCTGAAATCTGCTCCCAGTGGAGCTGCCATTCTAGTCGGGGAGACAGACAGCAAACACACGAACAGACAAACCGTCCGTAAATGGTGTAAGTGCGGTGGAGAAGGAAAAGAAGTCCTTGATGAAAGGGGTGGAGCTTTAGACTCAGACAGACTCGAATTCAAATCCCAGGCACCCCTCACCGGCTGGGTAACCCCTGGGAAAGTGATTTTATCTCCCTGACACTCTTCTCCTACATTCAATGGAATCCATTGATCATTCATCCGCCCATTGAACAAATATTTATAGAGTTCTGTCTTGTGTCAAGCATTCTTTTGAGCGCTGGGGAGGCCGCAATGAATAAACAGACAAAAGTCCTTGCCCTTGGGAGCCTGAACTCTAGTGGAGAGAGACAAATGCTCAACAAATATACACGTATCGAGGGATGAAGGAAAATAAAGCCAGGCGAGGGGTAGAGAATGATGGAGAAAGGTGCTATTCATAAGGTGATCGGTGGAGGCCTCTCTGAGGAGGTGACACAATGGGAGCCCTGAAGACGTGGGGAGTTAGCCTTGTGGGCATCTGGAGGAAGGGTATTTCCAGGCAGAGGAGAAAGCAAGAGCAAAGGCCCTGAGGTCAGCCTGTGCATGGCTGTTGGGAGGTTTAGAGAACCAGAGACAAGGTACGGGATGCACCTGGCATGGCACCTGGCTCAATAGACAGTAGTTATTATCTGTACCCCTTTCATGAAAAAATGGGGGCATGCGTCATTTTCCACTATCACAAAAGCTCTTGAGGGCTCTGTGGATTGACAACTTTTTTATTCCCTTTTCTTGTTTTCTGAGTGAGAACCAGCAAGTCAAACTCCCCAGCCCACCTGCCAGCCTGCCCTCTCTGTCTCCAGTCCGAAACCAACAGGAATGTTTGACGTGTGGCAGTGGCCCTGGGGGCAGGGGGGTGTGTAATGAATGATGGTCATTAAATAATAATGGCAGCATCTTGAATTTCTTTCCTCTCCACAGCCTCACAAATTAGATGCCCTGGAAACGCTGTGCCTGTCACCAAGATGCACCTCCATCTGGGGTGGAAGGCAACATCTGCTAAACAGCTGTATCTAGTTTAAGAGCCGCTACTTAATGAAATTACTCAGCTCTGGTTGGGGCGGGCAGGGCTGAACAGGAAGGGGCAGGCCCAGTTGCAAGCATATATTCCACCTCTCCCCAAGTCGACCCCAACTCCTCTCCCTCAGTGTCACTCCACATGCCTGTTGATCCCGCCAACCTGGACATCTACGCATTTCCAGGCTCTGCCGTGCTCGCCCATGCTACCTTCTTGCCTTTGCTCAAGCTGTCCCCCTGCCAAGAACATTCTCCTCCTGGCCGTCCAACTCCTCTGTGTCCTTCAAAAGGCCCAACTCAAACATCAACACCTCCTCCGGGGGCCTTCTCCAGCTCCCCAGGCTCAGTGAACTACCCCCACGAGCTCTCGCAGTACATTGTGCATTCCTTGACTGGAACATTCAGACCATTACATGGCAATGTCATGTACCCTGCCATTTTGTGAGCTCCTTATGGTTGGTTGCTGTGTTTAATTCATCTTTGTAATCCCAGAATTGTGCCAGAGTCCCAATAGACACTTAATAAGTGTGTGGTTAGTCACGGGTGGGTAGATGCATGGATGAAGGGATGGAAGGATAGAAGGAAGGCGGGCGGGGGGTGGGGGGGAGAAAGAAAGGACAGATGAACAAATGGATCCATTGCCACCATCTAAATCCAAGCCCCCATCATTTCTCACTGGGACAAATACCACAGTCCCTTACTGGTCTTCCAGCTTCCACTCTTTCCTCCAGTAGTCCATTCTACTCAGAGAACTCAGGAATCCTCTACATAAGGAATTACATTCTATTACTCCTCTGTTTAAAACCAGAAGCTTCCACATTCTTAACCTTAGCCTACAGATCTCTATAGGATGCAGCCCCTTCCTGTCCTTCTTACCTCATCTCATTTTCCTACACTCCAGCTGCTTAGGGAACCAGCCAAGCTCGCTCTCTCACCTCAGGACCTTTGAATCTTCTGTTCCCCCTGCCTGGGACTCGCTTCCCCTGGCTGTCTGTGAAGCTGTCATCTTCTTCATCTTCAGGTCCAGCTCCAATGCCACCTCCTCAGAGAGGCCTTTCTTTATCCTTCCAGTTCAAATATCCACCATCTTGATGTCCGAAGGCAAAGAGAGTCTGATCCAGCCAGCTAGGGCTTTGGCTGCTGAAATCCAGCCGGCTCCCCAGAGCATCAGCCTCACCTGGTAAAGACTTCCCCCAAGGGCTAGCCACAAGCCGCCCCTTCCCCGGAGGGGGGCTCACTCCTCCTTCCCGTCAACTGAAGATCCTTCGTGAATGGGCTTGTCTGGAACTGCTGCAATTAAACCATCAGAGCAACACTGGACCATTTGTTTACTATGGCGCTTAGAGCTGGAATGGCTTGTTGTTTTGACAGTTTCTATTTTCAGCTCCATTTCCTAGGGGTAGCAGGGAGAGGGTAGGCAATGAATCCTGGTCTATTCAAGTAAAAAGATGCTTCAGTGAATCCTAGAATTTCAGAGTTACTGAATTCTGGAATCATTGTCTTGGAATGTGAGAGCAGTAAAAATATGCAATTTTAGTTATGGGTTCCTAGATTCATGGGAGCCTAGAATCTTACACAACAGAAAATAGAATCTTAGTGTCAAACGAGTTTAGGCTCAAAGTTTTAGACTGATAGAACCTTAAGAGATTCTCTCACTTGGTTGAGTTCTCTGCTCCAATACCACCTTCTCGAGAAACCGTCTCTGATGACCTTATCTACCATGTCCCCCACACCCACCCCCACATGCTGTCATTTTCTACTGTTTTATTCTGGTTCATTTTTCTTCGGAGCCCTGATCACCACCTGACATCTGATATATTTCTCTGCTTATTTGCTTGTTATGTGTCTCCCCCACACAGTGGGTTGAGGTCAGCAACTCCGTTTTGTTCACTGCTTAAAAAGTGCTTATAACAATGCCTGGCATGTCATAAAGACTTTTTAAAAATGTCCATTCATCCAACACATATTTATTGAGTACCCACTTCGCGTTGGCTTGTCTGAGGATGGGAGGTAGGTCTCGTTTTGTACGGCAAGTCCAGTCGGTAGTAAACACCCAGAGGCTGTGCTGAGAAGGATTCTCTGGGCTCATCCAAGCTCTGTGGGGGAGGGCGATCGATTAGCAATGTCTGGCATGGGCCCAGCAATGCCGAGAGGTAGGCATCTGCTCCGGTCTCTGATCTGACTTAACTAAGCTGAGGTCCAGAGCGGGAGGGGAGAACCCCAGGGTGGCCAGCCTGGGGGTGCTGTAGCCAGGATCAGAACCCTCTGCTGTCTGTGTCTCTGCTCTCCAGCCTCCCCTCCCAGCACTGGCTCCTGAGCCTGAGTCCCTCTCTCGGGCACAGGTTTAATGTCTTCCCCCACCCCCAGCCTTTCAGCTTTCCCTCCTCCCAGGCCTTCCCAGGAGTAAGTGGCTGCTGGAGTCCCTGGCCCTGAACCCCAGCCTGGGAACCCAATTCTGGAACACGGCCTGAACGCACAAACCAGTTATTTTTAAAAATCCAAAAAGAAAAGGAAGAAAGAGAAAACTCACTGCCTGGGTCTGTGCACCAGCCTGGCTCAGAGAATAGAGACTTGAAAGGAACAAAGGGTTTCCTCAAACACGGCAGATCAAGGGCTTGGCTTGTGTGGAAACCAGTAACCGACCACCGCGCTTTGTGACAGATCCCTCAGAAGGCAGCGGCCTCTGTTCCTGCCGCAGTTTGGTTGGGGGGAGTACGGGGGGGGCGGGGGGGCAGGGGACACCCTCCCCACCCCCACCGCCAGTCAGGCTGCTTACAATCATAGACTGTTAGACCTCCGAGGCCCTAACAGAGCCTGCAGTCTGATACCCTCTCCATCAGAGGGGCAGGCAGAGCCCTGGAGGGCTCAGGGTCACTCAAGGAGCCACAGGCCAGTGGACTTCCCTCTTGACCAGGTCCCCTTACTCCTGGGGTGGAGACGGGTTAGGTCCACCCTTACCCCTTGTGCCCACCACAGCTGCCTGAGAAAGCCTTCTCGGGAACTCTCCCAGCCATAAGAACTTCCTGTTCCCTTCCTCCTTCAAATTTCCCCTTTCAAGGTGCCTGTAGGGTGTGGGTTTTACACCCAGATCTCCAGGGTCAGCGCTGATCAGTTCTGAGATCACAGGATTGTCGTTGAGCCCTATACTCCAGGATGGACGAAGTCAATTGATTCATGTGAGGTGGAGCAGATCCCATCCCCAGGCGCTGTGCCAGGCCCCTCACAGGTGGCGCCTCATTCTGGCAGCGTAACGACCCTATGATGTAGGTCTCATTATGCCCCTTTTTCAGATGAGAAAACCAAGGATGCAAAGGCTGAATAACGTGCCTAAAACGCACGGCAGTGATTGGCAGAACTGACGCTTGAACTCGGGTCCACCTGATGCCTAAGCCAGGCTCCTGTTAACCTCTCCCCTCTGCCCCCCACCTCTCCCCTATGTGTCAAAGGTCAGCCATGCTTAACCTGAGTCGTGAGACTGGGGCAGGAGCCCGAGGGGCCAGGCTGGGAAACAGGAGCTTCCCTCCCTTGGACACCATCCTGCACACGAGTCACACATTGGTCCCTAGCACAAGTCAGCCTTCAGCCCGATGGTGGCAGGGACCCCTCCGGTCACCCAGAGTGTCACTGTCTCGCTGTATCTCTCTCCCATGGCTCTTTGCTACCCCACCTGTCAGTCTGTTGTCGGCATGGTTTTCCACCTCTGGCTCCCTGTGGCCTCCTCTCACCCTCCCCATTTCGCCATTCCCGTCTTCCCTTCCTCTCTCACCATCTCTGTGCTACCTTCTCTGTCCATGCTCTAAGTCGCCTTTAATCCTCGAGCTCTAGCTGTGTCTCTCTTTCTCCCCAGCACGTCTCTGTGTTTCTGTACATCTGACTCTTTCTCCCCAGAGCTGTTTCTCTCTTGCTCTAACTCACTCTTCTCTCCGTCTCTGCTGTCTCTCACACTCCCTGTCTCTCCTGCTGCCTCTCCCTCCCCCTACTTCTCTCCGTCTCTCTGTCTCTCTCTCTCCAGCCTTCCTCACCTTCCCTCTCCCCGCCCCTCCTGAGCTTGCTCCTTCTCTCTCACAGCCCCACAATGACACATAATATTCCAGCAAATCCCAGCTTAGCTGTGGGGGGCCAGGAGGGACTGGTCAGGGCTGCTCCAAAAGGCGGATTTGGGGAGGTGGGGGTGCCATGTTAAAGAGAATGAGCCAGCCTCCTCCTCGTCTTCCTCGGAAATCACTGGTCGCTTTCCTGGGAGGCAGATGAGAAAGTCCCTGAATAGGGATTTAAAGCTCTAAGCTCTGATTCCTTCTTTTTAATATTTATAAAGAGAGAAAGGGGATAATTTCAGGAAGATCATTCCAAGGCGAAAACCCACATATTTTCAATAGAATTATTCCAAAAGCCCCTTTCCGGCTCATTGGAGTGTATGATTTCCTAAGTTACAGACGCGAGGTCTGGTTTCCAAGTTCCCTAAAATGACGCAGCTGAGTGAGGGCCAGAAAGGAAGTGTGAGATGAGAAGCCACGGACGGCAACAAAGAGAAGACTGGGCCACATGGGGGCCAAGGGGATAGCTGTGGCCAGCGGCCGTGCCCCGTCCTCCTCTCTTCTGCCTGTGTGCCTCAACAAACCAGCCGAACTCGGGCCATAACCACTGTCAAATACCCGCCCCCCCCATCCTGAGACCCCGAAGTCCAGACCTACAGAGCCAGCTGCCCATGCAGAGGGCTCACAGGCTGCTCAAACATGGGGTGTCCAGAGCTGCCGACCCCATCTTCCGCCCCAAACCTCTTCCATCCTTGGCCTTCGTCTCAGCCATCAGGTTGCCCGAGCTGGCAATCTGGGAGTTGACCTTGGGTCTTCCCTCACCCCTGCCACTTCTAGAAGATTCTACCACCTCATCTGCAGTCTCTCTCCCTCCACACTCTCATGGCCCAAGATTGGGCCTCAGCATCGCTGGCCTAGATCCCTCCCAGCAGGGACTGGGGCCTCTGGCCTCTGGCGCACAAAGCTCAGCTCTAACGATGGTCCTCCCTTCCTCAGAAACAGTCACAGCTCTGCATCACTTCCAGGTGAGGACCAGACCCCTCTAGCCCAGCATCCGTAACCTAGCAACTGTATGTCCTTGTACTCGTCTGCCCATCACAAACACTCCACTGTGGCCAAAATGAGCCACTCTCTTTGCTGCCTACCCAAAAGGAAAGAAAAACAGTTTTCTACCTCTGAACCCTGGCCGAGGCTCCGCCCTTCTCCTGGGATGCCACCCTGCCATCTTGGCATGCACAGCTCCAACCCTACCTCAAGGTCCAGCTCAGATGCCTCCTATCTGTGAGGCATGGACGTAATTGCTCATTGTCCTTCTTTCCATAGGTTCTTTCCCTCTCTCTGACCCATGACATTTCACTAGAACATGAGATGGGCTGCAGGGCCTGAGAGCACCTGAGCTCTGTGGCTAAGACAGAGGGAACAAGAAAAAGGGATCACATCCTCTGACATTCTCCCAAACTGGACCAAGCTGGATTCTGTGGTTCTGCTGGGTGTGTAAAATTGTTAGCAGGATCCCCTGCTAATCATTGCAGTCATCACAGTAATTAGCAAAGCCGTTGCAAAGACCAGTTATTGAGCACTTACTATGAGCCGGGCACCTGCTAAGTGCTTTGCACACATTATCTCACATAGTTCACCATAATCCAACCTTGAGGGGACTGTTATCACCATAGTGGTATAGATGAGGAAACTGAGGCTCAGAGAGAGGTGGCGGCCCACGCACTATCACACTGTGCGTCAGAAGGCCAGGACTCTGGCCAGGCCAGCCCGACTCTGGAATCTTAGTGTCTAACCTCAGACACACTGAGAATGCTGACACCATGCTATCAGCAGGAACTGAGCGACACGCTCCCTGACTCATCCTCACTGAAGGGGACTGACTCACTGTGAGGCCATGGTCACGTCCCCTCTCTTGGGCTCCAGCTTCCCCATCTTCTCAGTGGTCCAGTTCCCTTTTAAAAAATATGGACCTTTCAGATGCCAGTTTTGCAAACCCCAGGGGCACAGTTTTTGTCTTCTTTTCCCCGGAGAAGGGCACAGCTGGGAGAGACAGAGCACAGATCTTCAAAAGAAGTCCACGGGGGCAAAAGCACACCCCCATTTCCCTGGCCCCAGACTTGGCTTGACTTGGCCTGGGCTATCCCCAGGTCCACTTCTGAAAGCCCTCAGGGCTGCTGCCAGGCTGTTCCCACAAAACTCTCAGCCTCACTGTGATTCCTGCCAATTAGCCTCTAATTCCCAGACTCTGGCTTCCTCTCTCACCAGGGCATCTACACCGGCCTCCTCACTGGTCTCCACTCTAGGCCTTATCTGCACAGCAGCCTTGTCATTTCAAACAAAAATCACAGGGTCTCTTTAGTTCTTAAAAGCCTCCATGGGTTCTCATCACAGTCAGAATAAAGCCCAAACAGCTCGTCCTGGCCTCCGGATCCTGTTTGCTCCGGTCCCCAGGCCTCCCCAGTCTCCAGCCACATCAGCCTTCCAACAAGGCCAAGGACAAACCAGGTTCTTTTCCACCTTGGGGCCTTTGTTCTTGCTCTTTTCTCAGTTCCTTTCCTGGCGTCTTTCTTCTCCTCCTTCAGTTCAAACATCGTCCCTTTCCCAAGTCCTTTCCCAATCCTGATTATCCATAGTTGCTTCTGCCCTGCGCTCATTGTGCAGTTAGACATCGACTATTTCTTTGTGTTGTCCATCAGAGGAAGCAAAATGGCAGATTAGGAAAGCCCAAGTTCTTATTCCTTCCACAGAAGCATCAAAAAACAAACAAACAAAAAATCCCCAAATCCAAGGAATGGGCTGAACTATTTTAGCAGCTCTGCAAAACAGTCAAGAGTTTACAGCAACCAAGTGAGCACCCAGTCGAGAAAAGGCCACCTTCAAAACAGTAGGAAAAGTTTTGTGGCAATTTTACTGGCCCCTTTCCCATCTTCTTCCTGGCACAGCAGTTGTCTTAGTGGAGGAGGCAGCAGTCCATTCCCAGGTCCCTCCCTCCAATTAGAGGTTCCAAGCAGACCTTACTTGCATCATTCTAACCTGTCTGAGGGCTGCCTGAAGGACTGCCCCCTGTTTCACCTAAGTTGGATCTCAGGTGGGGAGAAGCAGCAGGCACCGTTCATGACAGCTGAAAGGAGACCATAGACCCATAGATACGTGGGGCAAAATACCATGGGTGGACACATACAATAGGCTGTCTATGGTCCCAAGGAGAATCTGGGGTGCTGGGATGACACTCTTAAGGAAATTAAGGCATTCAAAAGCGGCTGTGTATATGGGGGGAATTGAGAAAGCCACAAGCAGCGTCAACCAAGATGTGTGCTCAGAAAAGACCTGAGAAGACCTTAAGCTTTCACCTTGATGGAGGACCATTCCAGGAGAAAGCCAGTCTGCAAAGACAGGGAAAGATGGCTGTTTATTCAAAGGTTCAATTTTCAACAAATAAATCACAAGAAAGAAACAGAAAACATGGCTTATTCAAAGGAACAAAATTAATTGACAGAAATGACCCCTGAGGAAACCCAGACATTGGATTTATTGCATGAAAACTTTAAAACAACTGTCTTAAATATGCTCAAAGAGCTGAAGGAAAACACAAACAAAGAACTAAAGGAAACTAGGGAAATGATATATAAACAAAATGAGAATATCAACAAAGAGATAGAAATTATAAAAAGGAAACAAACAGAAATTCTGGAACTAAAAAAATAGAATAACAGAAACGAAAAATTCACTAGAGAGGCTCAATAACAGGCTAGAGCAGACTGAAGAAAGAATCAGTGAACTTGAAGACAGGACAATTGAAATTACAGAGTCTGAAGAGCAGAGAGAAATAAAGAATGAAGAAAAGCAAATAGAGCCTAAAGGACTTGTGGGGAAGTATCAAAAGGAGTCCCATATGTATTTTGGGAGTCCCAGAAGAGAGGAAAGAGAGAAAGGGGCAGAGAGATTACTTGAAGAAATAATAGCTAAAACTACCCAAATTTGATGAAATACATATATTTACAAATTTAAGAAGCTGAATGAACTCCAAGTAAGATAAACTCCAACTGACCCACACTGAGTTGCATTATAATCAAACTATCAAAAGCCAAAGAGAGAATCTTGAAAGCAGCAAGAGAGAAGCAACTCATCATGTACAAGGGATCCTCAAATGATTATTAGCCAAGAAAGAAAAAAGAATTTCAACCAAAACTTCTCTATCCAGAAAAACTATCCTTCAAAAATGAAGGAGAAATTAAGACAATTCAAGATAAACAACAGTTGAGGGAGTTCATGACCACTAGTCCTGCCCTATAAGAAATGCTAAAAGAAGTCCTTTAGGTTGAAACAAAAAGATGCTAGATGGTAACTCAAAAACTATATGAAGAAATAAAGATCTCTGGTACAGGCAAATACACGGCAAATATAAAGTTAAAGGTTATTGTAATTTTGGTTAGTAATTCTACTTTTTATTTTTTATAAGATTTAAAAGACAAATGAATAAAAAACTATAAATCTATGTTAGTAGGTACACAATGCATAAAGACATAATTTGCGACATCAATAACATAAAGTGGGAGAAGGGGTAGAGATATATAAGAGTAGAATTTCACCTCAAATGCAACTGTTATAACTTTATGATATTATATAATTCCCATAATAACCATTAAACTCTATATTTTTATAGATATTTTTAATTACCTATAGAACATATTTCTATCGATGTCCTAAATATCTATAGAATATACACAAAAGGAAATGAGAAGGGAATCAAAACATGTCACTATGAAAAAGCAACTAAACACAAAAGATGGCAGTAATGGAGGAAATGAGGGACAAAAATACCATAAGACAAACAGAAAACAAATCATAAAATGGAAAAAGTAAGTTCTTCCTTATCAGTAATTTCTTTAAATGTAAATAGATTAACCTCTCCAATTAAAAAGCACAAACTGACAGATTGGATTAAAAAAACCATATCCAACTATATGCTGTCTACAAAAGACTCATTTTAGCTCCAAAGACACAAATAGGTTGAAAGTGGAAGGATAGAAAAAGATATTCTACGCAAATAGTAACCAAAAGAGATGGGGTGAATATACTCATATCAGACAAAATAGACTTTAAACCAAACACTGTTACAAGAGACAAAGAAGGACTTTGTATACTGATAAAAGTGTCAATTAATAAAATTTAACAATAATAAACATATATGCACAAAACGGCAGAGCTCTAATGCATTGTCCATCCTACTCCCTTGAATGTTAGCTCCACGGGAGCAAGAACTGGATCTGTCTTGCTCGCTGCTTTGCTCCAGTGCCAGGCTCTGTGCATACCTCACATTTGCTCAGTTCCCACTGTCCTCAGAGGTGACCACGTGGAATACAGACAGGTAAGATCTGGGAATTGTCACGAAGCCTCAGGCAGGGGCACTGGTCACTGACCATCCTCAGCTCTCCCAACTGCCCCCCTCCAGGAGTTTGGGATCCTTTCTTTACCATCCCTGAGCCAATCATGAAGATGGGAATGAAGGTGCTTAGGAACTGTGGGTAACTCAAGTCTCTCCAGCCAAACACGCCCAGGAGCCAAGGGCTTGTGGCTGCGCATCAGGGAATCCAAGGGCCCAAGGGAGGCTGCGTCACAGGAGGTCATCTGGTCTGACTGGCTTGTGTTATTTATGAGGACACGGAGGCCCAGAGAGGGCAGGGAGCAGCCAAAGGTCATACAGCAAGTTAATGGCAGAGCTGGCATTCAGACTCAGTTCTGGTGACTGCACGTCACATGCTCTTCTGTAAGTTTTCCCAGGGAGTGCCCATCACGGGCAATTCCTCTAAGTTATCCCCTCCCGTTTCACTTTCCCTTCCAGTTTTTCTTTTCCTCTCCACTTCCGCATGATGCTCTTTGCTCTCCACACAAGGCCGCTTATGGCCTTTTCTGGCTTTAAGAGTTATATCATCTTATTTGACCCTCACAATGGCGCTGTGAAAAAGTACCTTTTTAAGCCACATTTGACTGCTAAGATAACAGAAGCCCTGAGATAGGAAGAGGTCAGCCGGTGAAGCAATGTGGGGTAGAAGCTTGCCCAGCCTCTTTACCCCAGCTCTCAAGGCCCCGTCTGCCTTATCAGATGCTCTTGCAGGTATTAAGAGATTTGTTTTGGTAAAAAGCATCATGCTCACTGCCAGTTTCCTTGGAAGGCCTCTTCTAAGCACAGGGACTCCTGGCTCCCTTTCTTCTATGGATTTCCTCTTTCATCTCAGGATGCCCATGGGGTATGGATGTTCTTCTCCAAACTGGAGCGTGCAGGGGGGCTGCGGCCCAGACCAGGGTGGAGTTACAGGCAAGGGTGTGGGGTGTGCCCAGGTCTGTGCAACCTCAACCCCGACAAGCTCAGTGCACTTGCCCTTGATGGTTGATGAGCTAAATGCTTTGCAGATATTATCTCAAGTTTATGCCCACCATGCCCAATAAGGTCAAAACCTCGCCCTATTTTGCAGTTAAGGACACAGGTTCAGAAGGGGAAGTGGCTTGCGCAGGAGTTCTTGTGGTCATTAGCTGGTCTATGGGACCGTGCTCGTAACCCCTTCACTGTCTTAGATCGTGGACCACTGGGGTCTGTGGCTAGGGGTGCGTGAAAACCCTCAAGATGTGCGGAGCAATCAGAGCATGAGTGAGCATGGGGATTTTCCCAGGTCAACTTGGCATCACTTGTTTTTTCTTCACGGGAGTAAGGAGCAGTGAGGGTTGGGGTTGACGAGGCCCGGGATATTTTTGCTCAAACCGCCTGTTCGAGGCCCACATCAGAAAGGGCCTGATCCACATGGGGAAGGGGGCAGAACTTTGAGATGGTGGGGGTCTGACCAGGACCCAGGATTGCGGAGGAGGGCTCAGAACTCGGTAGGCCCCGCTTCAGTCCGCGGTGGGGATCCCAGGACTGTTGTCACCCATGGGGGTTGGAGAAGGCTGGGGGGATATGGGGGAGCAAGGAGTGTTCCTGGGGATTGGCATGGGTCCCTGGTTCCTCACCAGTTTGGGGAAGGGGCCCTCGTGCCTTTTGGGAGGCAATGAGCAGTTGTCTAGAGTTTCTCTCACCCTGGCTGGTCACTTGTTTCTCTTACTTTTCCTGTCAGTAAGGAAGCTGTTTACTCCCAGAAAGTCATTCATTCGCGATAAGATCAACCTCATTGTTAACGAGCATCCTCACTTCCTGCCTGGGAGGAGGCAAAGGGCGAGATTCCAGCGCTCAGAGCCCCATAAACAGCCAGCGTGAGAGAGGCTCTGGAGACCACAAGGGCCAACAGCCCTTGTCGTAAATGAGGAAACTGAGGCTCCAGGAGAGGAAGAGTTGGGCAGAGAGTCAGAACCCAAATCCAGCCCTCCCCAGATTCCCGGGCCAAGAGTCGCTCTGCACCCCATCAAAGCACCCCGCAATTCCATGAGCTAGCTTTTGATTTTAAGATTCAACATGCCATCCTAAGAAAACATGCTAACGGAACATTCCAACTCAATATTTTAATGCAATACTCTGATATACTGTTATAACATTCGAATGCGAATACATACACCATTCTGACACAGTGTTATAGTTAATATTCTAATGCAACATTTTAGCACAGTTCAACCCACGCTCTAACACTCTAAAGCAACATACTATTCTAACACATAACATTACATAACGTCTTGCTGCAATATTATAAGACATTGTAGCACAACATTTCTAATCTAAGCTACTGAGACCGTATGATATTTCTGTATTATCTGGACACAATCCTAACGCAACACTCTGATGTAACTTGCTAAGTTATTACTCTAATACTTAGGACTTTGATTTCTAAGCCTCTAAATTCCGCTGTTCAAGGTGACACTGAGAGCCCCAGTCATGCTGACCAGCGCTCGTGGCCTAGTTACAGACCAGGCCACCTCCCCCCACATCTGGCCATGCCCAGCCTGTTTCTTGTCGGGGAAGCCAGAGCACATCCCAGCTCGGGGGACCCCGGGGCCTAGGTCAGACAGACTCAGCTGCCCAGCCTCGTCGGGGTACATCTTCCGCAAGGCTCGGGGCGGGGCTCCGTCATCTCTGATGGCTGCCCCTCCCTCCCCTTCTCCTCCACGCCTCGAGCTTCTATGGGCTGGGGTGGGATGGGGGGTGACGAGGGGGAAAGAGGAAGAGGCTGGTCCTGAGGTTCCGATCCCATTTTGAGCACACCAGGACAGCTGAGGACAATCCCAATATTTGGATCAGGCTTTTCTTGCCACCTCCTACATGGGTAACTAGGGCCAGGGCAAAGAGGATCTGCCAGGAAGATAGAGCCTGGAAGGAGGAAGAGAGTCGGGACCTCGAAGCAGCATTAACGGCTTCAGGCCTGGGGGAACCAGGCTGCTGGAGCTTAAGGACCCACGAGAGCAATAGTTTCAGGACTTCTCTTGGCCAAAGAGCCATCTGTTCATCTAGAATCTTACCCCGGCTGCTCCCCACGCCCGCACCCACCCTAGCTTTCCCATGATTCATTCCCTCACTTTCTTTGGGTCCCTTCTGCTCCAATGTCACCGCTCTGAGCAGCCCTTCTGACCAAGCTGTCTTCGACAGCACCCCCATCTCGCGAGGCCTCTTTCCTGCGAAGCTCTCCTTCACAGTATGTACTGTACACATTTGAGAGATTTGTTCATTCTTCTCCCCTGTCAAATCTGGGGTTCTCCAAGCAGCCCTGTGCAGTAGGCTCACCTGGGGAGCTGTTTAAAGTCCCGATACCCAGCTGCAGCCCAGTTGAATCAGGATCCCGCGGCGGGGCCCACGGATCAGGAATTTTTAAAGCTCACCAAGTGATTTCAATGCGCAGCCGAAGGCTGAGAGCCCCTGAGCTAGAACATCAGCCCCGGGGAGCCAGGATCTCTTCTGTCTTGTTTAATGTTGTCTGAGGAATAGTAGGTACTCAATAAATATTTGTTGAATGAATAAACACATTCAAGAAAATATTTACATTAAAAATTTTTCCACATAGCAAAAAACTGTAACAGTACAAAAAGTTTCCTAATGAAACTTGAATTTCCTCCTTCCCTAGGCTGAATTAGTCTTAACAGGCAAGGCAGCATTAACCCACCAAAAGAAAAAAAAGGAAAGCAAAGGGCACAGCATGTGCAAAGGCCCTGAGGTTTGACTCAGCACTAGTCTCTGGCTCTCTCAATATTTCTGCCTTGGAGATTATTTTACCATCTCAGGATCTACCAGCCCCTGCCACTCAGAACTCTGCCAGTGCCCTTCTAGAATGCCTCAACTCCCCAGTAGTTCAGATTCTCCAAATTTCCTTTAAACCTCAGTTTCTTCTTCAGCCAATGGGGATGACTATTCTGCCTCCTGGAAGTGAGAGGTGTTCTGAGCATACAATGAGATAATAGATGTAAAGTGATATATAAACTCTAAAGTGCTGTGCATCCTAATGACTGAGCGCCCTCTCTGTGCCAGGCATGTGCCTTGTTTTTCCGAGATGCCATCTCATTGAATCTACACAACAGCTGGAGGTGAACTCTTATTGTGCCATTTTGCAGATGAGGAAGCAGAAGCTCAGAGAGGTGGGGTGACTTGCCCAAGGGGCCAAACCCAGGAAGTCTTTTCATCTCCAGAGGCTGCGGAAGCCCCAAGGCCTCTGGACCCCATGAGCCCCAGGTCTGCAGGATTCGAGAATTCCTGCTCCATGAGTACAGGTGGCCAGGACAGGGCAGACAGTCTGGTTTCATGATTTATTTCACTTCCACCCAATTGTTTGTCAAAGGGCGGGGTGGGGGCGGCTGGTGGCTAGGAGCCTGGCTGCCCGGTCACGGGGTGGACTTGTCTGACCGCCAGCCAATCCGGGCTGCTGGAGCTGGCGTTGGAAAGGCCCTGGCCCCATCTTGCCAGGACATTCTATCTTTGTCCCCGGATACAAAAGAGGCCTTGTCCTGATGGAGCAGCGCTTACTCCACATGCTCCCGACCGCCCCAGCCCCTCTGCCTCGAGAAAGGCCCACTTTGTCGAGTCAAAAGACTAACTTGTTTCTTTTTTATCAAAACGTGTTGACTGACCTGGTTGATTTATCTTGGGAAAGTGGTGGGCGAGGGAGGGGAGTGAGGTGACAGAAACCAACAGAATCCAGAAGGCTGTGTCGTCCAGCCTGACTCAGAGGTAGGCACCCAGCCCTTGTCTGAGACAGAGGGATAGCTGCACACCAAATGGGATCTCAGGCAGTCAGGACAGTCCCCCAACCTCACTAGTGGCAGAGATTCCACCGTTAGCTATTCATTTCTTTGGCTTCAACCTTTTGTGGCAGCTAAAAATAAAAGCTTCTTTGAATGGGAGTGCTCTGTGATCACACCTGAGTGTGAATTCGTTTTCCTGAGAATAGGGGTGAGTCAGTAGCAAGAGAGAGCACACAGCAGAAAGGGAGCCTCTAGGAGCCCAGAGGGAGGCCAATGAGAAAAGAGGAGGGTACCACTTACAGATAAAATGGGATTAAGTGAGTGAGGAAACATAGACTTTTTCTTTGTTAATTTTCCCCCAAGATCGGTTCTTCTCTTTCCACATCCACCCACTCCATTACTCAGTCTTTTTTTTTTCATTCATCCATTCAAGAAATATTTGTTGAGCACCTACTCTGTGCCAGAGAGTCTTCTAGTGGAGTCTAAAATCACAGAGGAGTCACAGCGGAGGATGAAATCCCTGCCTCCAGGAAGCATCCACTCTCGTGGGGGCTGCAGCTGATAAACAAGTAAGCAGATGAGCTAATGCAATAATCTTTTTTTTTTTTTTTTTTTAAGGAAGATTAGCCCTGAGCTAACTGCTGCCAATCCTCCTCTTTTTGCTGAGGAAGCCTGGCCCTGAGCTAACACCCGTGCCCATCTTCCTCTACTTTATATGTGGGATGCCTGCCACAGCATGGCTTGCCAAGTGGTGCCATGTCCACCCCTGGGATCCGAACCGGCGAACCCCAAGCCACCGAAGCGGAACATGCGCACTTAACTGCTGGGCTACCGGGCTGGCCCCCTAACTCGATAAGCTTGACGGAGCTGTGAGCCATGAGGAGACAGGGCAGGGTGGCGGGGCTGAGCAGCTGCGGGTGGAGGAGCTGCTCCGGCCAGGCTCCCGGGGGAGGGATGTATCTGCTGAGACAGGAAGGAGGGAAGGAATCAGCCATGGGGATGCTGGGGACAAGTGTTCCAGCCAGAGGGAACAGCACACAGGAAGGCCTAGAGGTGGGACCAACATGGAATCTTCCAGGTACACTGAGGAGGCTCATGTGATGAGAACCAAGTACGTGCGAGGGAGAGCCGTAAGAGGAAAGATCCAGAAACCAGATCCGTAGGCCCGGTGGCTCCTCGGTTACGCCCTTGAATTTTTACTCTGAGTGAGCTGGCAAGCTGTTGGAGCATGCAAGGGGGTAACATGATCTAACTTTGATTTTTGAAAAGCCCCCCCTCGCTGCTGTGTGAAAAATGATTGAATAGAGGCTGCTGCAGCCATCGGGGGAGAGTTATCAGTGGCTTGGCCTCCCGGGGTGACAGTGGAAGGGGGAAGAGTGGGCAGAACAGAAAGAAAATTTTTAGTGGTAAGACACAGAATATAAATGAATGAATGAATGAATAAACAAACCCTGGAAGTGGGAGCCAGGAAATGTGGATTCTAGTCCCTATTCTGCCACTGAGTTCCAGTGTAACCCTGGGTAAATCCCCTCCCTTCTCGGGACCTCAATTTCCCCATCAATGGCGTAAGGCCCAAGGAGGTTGGGACAGCTGACGCCAAGGTCTCCCGCCGCAGGGACACCAGCCTGGAGATCCTGAGCTCCTGACGACCTCAAAGGCGGGGCCTGTGATCTAGTGACTAATGCAGCCAGGCTTTGTCGGCCCCAGGGCAGCTGTGGAAAGCTGGTGCCGATGCCGTGACTCAGGCTTGGTCCCTCTGCAGTCAGCAGAAACTGGGACAGCCAGGGGCCTGAGATTCACCCGCAGGCTCAGAAAGGCTGGCGGGATGCCACCACACAGCTGGGGGAAGGGAGCAGGCTGCCAGCCCTGGGCTTCCTGAGCCCCTCTGGGGACCAATGTTCCAGCCACTGCAGCCACCACACCTTTCTCTCTGCCCAGGCTCGGCCCCACCTCCGTGGGCTAACAGGAGGCCAGGACTCGCTGTGCACACATTCCATCTTCTCCCTGCCAGGCGCTTGATGAGGCAGACCTGACTGCCCCCATTTTATTGATGAGGAAACTGAGGCCCAGAAAGTTGTGGGTGGTAGAGCCAGAGGTCTTACTGGATTTGACTAGTTCCTTGCACTGCTCTGCTCTGCCTGCTAAGTATAGAAAGAACGGGAGTGAAAGACAAAGAAAAGAAGCTAAATATGTTTTTAATAAATATAGAAACTCAAACTCACACCCTCATGTTTATCCAGGGCTGAGGACTTTCAAACAAAAGCTGCTTCTTTTTATAGCCTAAGTACAGCCCTTTTGCAATGTCGATAAGTCACTTGGCCATTGTTCACAGCTCTTTTGCTGCTCATTTATTCATTTGCACTTTCAGCAAATATTTATTGAGAGCCTTTCACATGCCAGGACTCTGCGAGGCTCTGAGGAGGGGAATATCACGATTAACAAAAAGTGCCTCAGCATCTGTACTCACTGGCTTACATAGGATTGAGGGGGAGACAGACGTGAACAAGAAATTTTGAAGATTCTACAGTCGTTTTGTAATTCTGGCTTTGAGTCAGTTATTTCCCTCTCCGGGCTTCAGTTTCCTTGTAAAATGGGTTGGTTAGAGTTCCTCCCTCATGAGGTTATAGTAGGGATTAGATAAAATGTTGCCTGGCCCACAATACGGGCTCACTAAACGTGAGTTGTTACTGTTATCATTTGCTGTGAGTAGCGGAACTTCAACAGCCTACCAGTTGGTAACTGTGTCAGCCGGGTCCACTGAGAAGCAGACGCGGACAGGGAAGAGGTTTTGAGAGAGGGAACGGGAGAGGACAGGGAGAGCCTACAGACTGTAACAATGCGCCTCTGACCACTGGGGCTGCGTGGTGGAGAGAAGGCAGATGGGGTAGGAAGTCTCGGACTATAGCACGTTTCCAAGAAAGACTCAGCCAGGCCAGTGGGGAGTCCTTGAGCCAAAGTCCCTTATGGGAGGAGTTCTGCATCTCTCCAGAATGGGCCTGCATTGGGACCCACATCCTGCATAGTCATTGGCTGAGAGCAGCCCCCAGGAAGCGGGGGCTCACCGTGAACAAGGCGGTGTGCATCCCAAGGGGCAGCAGCTGGGACTGTCAGTCAAACACGCTCCCCGCAGCTGATCGCAGTGCTGCATCTTCACGGCTGCCACCAAACCCAGACTTGGCCCTGGAGCCAGTGTCCCCAAACCCTGTACCCGTCCATCTAAATGAGTTCATGCAGCATGCTGTGCCCTCAGCGTGATCAGTTCACTGGCTAGGGGAACAACAAGGCTTGGCCAATGTCAGGAGACACATGGCCTGGACAAGCCTCGGATTGTGCAAGGTGGGAAGTGTCACAGAAACCAGACCAAACGAGGGTCCGATTGGACCAGACACTGCCGACTTCGGGAAGGGGAAGTTGGGAGCACTCTTGCAATAGTAAGGGGAGATCCAAAAATACACCAAGGAGACAGCTGCTGAGAGCCCTTGTTGTTCAGGGGAAATGAACTCCGGGGAGGGGTGCCGTCGCCACCGAGGAAAGGTTGCTGAGGCACTTGGGATCCCACCCTGTCGGAAGGTCTGGGATTTCTAAGGAAACTTCCCGGCTCAGTGTGGGACGGGGCCTTTTCACTCATCTGGTCCAGCCCTGTCGTTACACAGCTGGGGAAATTGGGACCTGAATGGGGACAAGAGTTGCACAATCCCCTAAGAGTCACAGGCTGCTGAAGAGAGTCCTGAGCCAGGATTCCTGTCTCCCAGGGCAGGGCTGAGTGCCTGGTGGGCAACTCTGCCAGCATTTGCCAAGGGTCTGCTATGGGGAGGGGAGACGGGGGCAGAGAGGAGGCAGACGCCCAGAGAGGGAGACAGAGCTCAGAGAGGGAACAGGATGCCATCCAGAGAATGATGGAGACTCAGCAGGGAGCTGAGATTCAGAGAGGGATCTGAGAACTTAAAAGTGGGGTGGGGAGTCAGAAGGGCATGGGGCTCAGAAGACAGGAGCCCTGACAGAGAGACAGTGGCTCAGAGGTGCATGTCCAGTGGCTGGGTTCGGGCTCCGGAGACTTACAGGGGCCCAGGCATCCTGGCAGCTCCTGGAGGCACAGCCTCCTCTCCCCCACCTCACACCCCTGTTCTCCGGGGAGCCTGAGCTGCCACCCAGAGCAGGAGGGACTGACACTCTTGGGCATTAGTCAGCTCGTGGTAGTTAAAAAAAGAAACCTTGGTGGCACTTGTGAGGAGCACATCTCCAGCTTCAGATGCCAAGGGGCTGTCGCCTCCTCCTGCGCCCAGCAGTCGGGCTCCAGCACTGGGCGGGGGTGGGGCGATCGGGCACAGAGGAGGAGGGACCCCTACTCTGGGGAGGCCTTCCTCCCACCTCGCAGGTTTGAAATAATAGTAAGGACAGGGATATCATGAGTAGTATTGTTTGTGACATCATTCTTCTTGCCACTGGCCCACGTATGTCAGGAGGTCTCTGATCCCCACCCTGCCCGGGGCACATTCACATCCAGATGCCCCCTCTCGTGGGCCCTGCAGAGGGCATGGCGCGTGTGGGCCTGGCTGGGAGGGTGGCCTAGGTGCGGGTGCAAGCTGTAAGGGACCTCCGAGGTCCCCCACTTCAGCCCCCGCCTCCCACCTCACAGATGGCAGAGGCGAGGCTCTGGGAGGGCAGTGACTGTCTAATGTCACCCGGCAAGCTGCCCAGGTCACCTGTCCCCATGCCAGGGGTAATTCCAGCAAATGCCCTGTGCTCGCAGAGCCTGCCCCCGGCAGAGGCGTGAAGAGCGATCGCTGCCGCTCATCAGCGCTGGCTCCGAGCCAGGTGCGAGTTGCGATTCCTGCCGTCCTCAGCAGTTCCCGGAGGCACGTGTTACTTTGAACCCCATCTTCTCCACTAGGAAGGTTAAACGAGGGGCCAAGGGCCGCAGCCTGCAAGTGCCAGAAACAGGAGCTGAGAGCCTGCGGGCAGGCTCCAGGGCCCAGGCCGTTAGCCACCAGGCTCCCTGCCTCTTGTGAAGCTGGTGAAGACAAAGCTCAGGTAATGATAACGATTGTTGACTTGAAGCGACCCTTCACCAGCACTGACTCACAATGGCAGGTGCTGTGCTAAGTGCTCTACGCAAAGGCGTTCATTCTCTCCTCCAGCAAACACTGAGCATCTACTCTGCGTCAGACACTGGGCATCCAGCCGTCAGAAAGCAAGCAGGGACGCCTTTCTTCCCAGAGCTTGTGTTCTCATCCTCACGTGAGGTCGGTATTTTTATCCCCATTTTCAGATGAGGCGCAGAGAAGTGGTGTCGCTTGCCCAAGGTCACACAGCAAGGAGTAGCAAAGCCCACAGCTGAGCCTGGGCCTGGCTGAGGCCATGTCCTCTGCTTTTAGGGACCCTTTTCCAGCAACATCCCCAGAGGGGACTGAAGCAGACATGACTGCACTGGCATCTGTCCAGGGTGCAGATCCCTCCAGAACCCCCGAACACGCCATCCCACCCAGCCGTAGCCTGGGTTCCCGACGAGCTAATAGGCTAACAGCCCCGCTCTCCTCAGTCTGTTCTGAGGCTTCCTCCTCCCTCCCCTCCTTCCTCGCGCTAATTATGATGCCTCCTGACATTGTACAGACAGCACACAGTTTATGAAACCCCTCCTCCTCTTCTGGAGGTTATTTTTGCTCCATTTCGCCAAAGAAAAACCCCAGTGGGCTCAGAAAGATGAAATGATTCACCCAAGGCAGCGACCTCCTCAGAAGTGGAGCCCGGACATGTGTACCTCAAAGTGGTCCCGGTCGGGGTCCGGGCAGGAGCAGATGGCGCTGTCCAGTTGGGTCGTTTGATTCGAGTTTAATGAAGGGATTATTTACAAGGGGATGGGCAGGGTGGAGGAACCCACAAAAGATAAGGCAGGACCCCAGGGCTGGTGTAAGAGGAGCTGTTCTCAGCCAGAAGGGGGAGGGGAGAGAGAAGCTGCAGAGATCAGGGACAGACAGAGCCTGCTGACAGCAGCTGCGGCTGCGGGTGGGGGGCACAGCGAGTCTGAGATGACCGTGCAGGGAGGGAGCTGGAGAGTAAACACCCCAACCTCACCGTCCTGCCAGGGCTCCCCGTGGGCCAGATAGAACTAGAGGTCAGAGGACAAGGAGGTCATTGCCATGGTCCCTGCAGGCCAACCTCCCAGCACAGGGAGCAGGGAGAAGGGTGAGAAGAGGATCGTGGAGGAAAACCACCAGATCTCCCGCCACAGTCAGGTGCACGTCCCCGCGAACTCCCCTGCACTCGCATGGATGCAGCAGGCTCTGTTGCAAGGTCACTAACGAATGCATAGTAGTCAGGATGGCTAGGTCACGACACAGAAACAAACAACCCCCAATTCTCAAGGCTTCAAACGGAGTGGAGAATTTATAGCCTGCGAGCTGGCCACTCGTTTTTGGAAATAAAGTTTCATCAGAACATAGTCATAAGCACTCACTCACACGTGGTCCCTGGCTGCTTCCTTGCTCCAAAGGCAGAGTTGAGCGGCCACGACAAGCCTGAAATATTCATTTTCTGGCCAAGGAAGTTTGTCAACCCCTGGCTTAAAAAGACAAAGATTTGTTTCCTGCTCATGTAACACGTCCATCTCCTGTTGGTAGGCTCTGCCCCATGTCATCCTCAGTCAGGAATCCAGGCCGGGGAGCGCCCCCCATAAAGAACCCACCAGTCTCCCTGGCGGGGGGTGAGGGAGGAAACAGCAATGCTCACCAGCTCTTAAGGCTTCACCAGGAAGGGGCCTGCCTCCCTTCTGCGCACAGATCTTCCGCTAAATCAAGTCTTGTGGCCACACCTGACTTCAAGTGGCAGGAAAGTACCATCCCTCCATGTGCCTTACGTGAGGAGAAGCAGAAACAGACTCTGGACAGCACCCCGACAACCGCAGGACGTGGACATGGTGAATAACGGTGAGACGAAGGAAGGTGGACGCTGTGCTGTGCAGCAAATCTCACCAGATTCCTACCCAGTGGAGGGCTCAGCGAAGCCAGGCAGGGCACGCCCAGGGGTGAGAAACTGGAGAGAACAGACATGGCACTCAGCCTTGTGCCCCTAGCCCCGTATTGTGGCATCTTTGAAAACAGAAGGTTCTCAACAACCTTGAGACCAGAGGGTCCCTGGGGCCCTTCCCTAGGCCTCAGCCTTCAGGGTGTGTGTGTTTGGGGCACAGGGGTCTTGGGCATAGACTCCCAGAGGCTCCCTTCTCCCCCCATCAGGGACCAGCAGCTGGCCAAGGACCCCAGAGGCCTCGGCTCAGTTGCTGGCTTTATGACTGGTCCCCTTGCAGCCATGGGGACCCGGCAGCTCACTTCACCTCTCCGAGCCTCCGTTTTCTCGGCTCTAACCATCATGTCGTCCTGTGGTTCCAAGGTGAGGTCCTGAGAGGGGAAGCATCTGCGCTGCCAGTGAACTGATTAGAAATGCAAATTCTCAGCCGACCCACATCCAGCGAATGGAAACTCTGGCCTTGGGGCCCCAGCATTCAGGTTTTAACAAGTCTCTCAGGTGACTTCGGTGCTTGCTCAAGCGTGAGAAACGCTGGTATAACTCTAGGTGTAATGCATTGAGATGTGCGGAGCCTGTGCACAGAAGTGCTTTCCCTGCAGCCTCCCCCACCTCCGTAAAGGATAACTCCATTCTTGCTCAGGCCAAAAGGCCTGGAGTCAGGCCGGATCAGGGCTCTCCTACCCCAAGGCTGTGGCTGAACCTTTAACAGGTATCCAAAGGTGCCCCTTCCTCAGCTCCTCCTCCACCCACAGCTGGAGCCACCGTCATCTGACACCTCCACCAGGCAATCACTCTCCAGTCCGTTTCCGCCATCGCTCCCCGCAGCGCCTCCTCACCCCAGCAGCCAGAAGGATCTGCTTCAAAACTGAATCAGATTCTTCCACTCCTCCGCTCAGAACCTCCAGTGATTCCCGTCTCACTCAAAGGAGATCCTTCCAGGCCCTGCTAGGTCCAACGCCCACTGACCCCTCCACCTCCTCCCGCCAACACGGCCCCTCGCTCTTGCTGCGCTGGCCTCGTGGACCTGCCCTCTGCTCCTCCCGCATGCCAGACACGTTCCCACCCTGCCAGGCCGTGGCTCCAGCTGCTTCCTCTGCCAAAAACCCTTCCCTGGATGTCCCCACATGGCTTGCACCCTCACCTCCTTCAGATTGCCTTTCAAATGTCACCACCTCTGGGAAGCCTTCTCTGACCCGGCCATCACGCGCTGGCCCCTCCTCTTGATTTGTTTTTCTCCATAGCGCTTATCGCCACCTGACGCACATCTTCACTGTCTCTCTGTTTATTGTCTGCCTCTCCTGGCTCGGACACGAGGTCCGTGAGGCCAGGGACGGCCTGTTTTGTTCACGGCTGCATCCCCGATGCCTGGAATATTGCCTGCACACAATAGGCCCTTAGTAAATAGCGGTCAAGCGAATGAAGGAATACATAAGTGAATTTTTTTTAAATGCAACACGCAGGTAAATGCTGGTTCTCCTCCCTGCTCCTGTGGTCCATGACTCCACCCAGGGCCCTTGCTGTGGCAGCTCAGGCCACGCCCGTGGGCACTCCCAAGAGTCACACTGCAGAAGGATCCCAGGATGGAGGGCACTGCTCTGGAATCGGCAGGGCTGGGTCACATCTCGGCTTCGCCCTTCTCTAGTTCTGTGACCTGGGGCAAATTGCATCACCTCTCTGATCCTCAATTTTCCTCATCTCTAAAATGGGGATGATGCTACCATGCACACCTTGTACCTTGTACCTTATAGGGCTGCTGCAAGGACTGAATAAGGTGCCTGTGATGGGCTCAGCACCACACCTGGTACCTCTAAGACTCAATGCTCAGGAATTACTATTGCAAACATTGCTATTGTTTTGCCTCCTTCTGCCCAAATACCCAATGGCCTGGGGTATTCGGGCAGCAGGAGGGTTTATTAAGAATATCACTGGCTTCAGGGAAAGGTGACCTGGGTTTGCATTCTAGCAGCTGCCATCTTGCTATGTGACTTTGCACAAATCACTAGCCCTCTCTGGGCCTCCATTTCTCCATCTGAGTGATGGGAGAAGGGGGTGTTGAAGGAGATAGTCTTCCACGGTCCTTGCAGCTTGGCTCCCCAGGTCCTTCCGGAGGACCAAGCGCATGCTCGCTGAGCCCTCTACGTGGCCCACACCGTGCAGGTCCCGGGCTGAGCAGTCCAGTTGAGCCGCATGCTGCCTTTTCCTACCATCTTCACTGGCTCCGCAGCCAAGGCAGAGAGGAGCCCTGATCAGGGCAAGGGGCAATATCAAGTTGTGGCTGAAAGCACCCGACTTCCAGATCTAAACCGGAGGTCTACTTCCGGGAGCCGTGTGACTTGAGGAGAGTCACTTAACCTCTTGTACCTTGGTGTCCTCGTCTGTAAAATGGGAATACTTGTAACTTGTGAGGATGAAATAAATTACCATGCACCAAGCATTTACATAAGTGGCTGGCACAGAATAACCACTATTTTTACTAACAGCCACAGCTAGTCTTTGGATCAGGCACCATGCTAAGTGTTTTACAAACTTTTATTTAAGTCTCACAAAAACGCTGTGACATGTTTGTCTCCATTTGAGAGGTGAACAAGTTTGGCTCAGAGACTTAAGCCACTTGCCCAAGGTCACACAGCTTGCAAATAGAGGTGGGCTTGAATCCAGCGCTCTCTCAGGCTGGGTTCTTTCCACTCACTGCGCTGTTTCCCCTTAGCTCTCTGTTTACTGATAGGGAAACTGAGGCTCAGAGGGCTCCACCCAGGCTCAAGTCCTGCTGGGCCTGAATCCAGGCAATGTGGTACCCGGATGCGTGCTGTAGGGCCGTTACTCTCATTCATGGAGAAGGAAACTGAGGCTCAGTAGACAAAGGAGCTCTTCCAAGGCCACTCAGCTTGGGGGCAGGGACAGGACCGGGTCTGGCTGCCCACTAGGTAGATGGTGAAGCCTCTGAGGGAAGAGGCCCCAGCACCCACCCCGGGCAGTGGGCCCCCCCTCAGCCCCGCAGCCCCGACTGCTCCTCCCATTCCCTCTGCTTTATGACCTGTTTTATGAGCACAGCCTGGCGGCTTCCATGTTGCCATGGGAACCACCCTTTGCAGGCTCCTGGTAGCTTGATCTAGGATTGGCAATTTTAAGTCGGGAGCCAATCCTGGGGGGCAGTGGGGTCCGAGGGTTGGGGGTCTAGGGGGCCCCAAGGACGCGTGGGACCTACCTGCCCCTCTGCTCTGCCCAGCTCCCAGAGGCCAAGGGGCTCAGTGAGATCATGGCTGGGAGATTGTGGGGCTGCGGGAACCCAGAAGGGGTCTGGAGCCCTCAGGGAAATGAGATGGGCCACTGAGTGTGGGCACGGAGAGCCAACCGAGCCAGAGGGGTGGACACACACACTCAGGGACACACAGCAACACAAGGAGAGCCAACATAAAGGTCCTCACAATGGAATACATAGACACACACAGACTCACACATGCAGAATCAGAGAGATGCACACAGCGCTTGTGGGGAAAGAGACACAGACACGCAGAATCCAGAGGGATGCGTGAGTACCCGGAGACACACACAGACACACACAGACTTCCAGAGACACACACAGGCATCCAGAGAGACACACCGACACACACAGACATGCAGAGACACACACAGAGGATATCTGGGCACCCAAAGACACAACGCAGATGCACACAGACACACAAAGGGGCACACAGACATGCACCCTCATCAGCTGTGTGACCCAGCCATACAGCCTGACCTCTCTGAGACGCAGTCTTGTCATCTGTCAAATGGGCATCACAATCCCCAGCTTGTGAGGACAGGGGAGGAGTAACGGGGGACACACCCACAAGTGCTTAGAGGCCGTCATTCGTCCACTCAAACATCAACATCAAGCACCTCCTGTGCGCCAGGATCTCCCCTGAGCTGCAAGGAGCGAGCTAACGAGGGCTTGCCCTCAGGAACCTCACAGTCTAGTTGGGGAGATAATAAAACAAACACAAACAAAACAATTTTGAATTATGAGACTTGCCATGGAGATAATATAACAAAATAAGAGTGACTTGGTGGAGAAATATGTTAGGCTAGTCAAGGACAATGTAGGGGAGGGAGGGAGGACCACGTAGGGAGGAGAGAGGGGGAGCGGGAGGGAGAGAGGGAGGAAGGGAAGGGAAGGAGGGGCCGAATGGTTAGAGAGAGCAAGGCACCTATTGTTTAGTGGGTACCTGGGTACCTACTAGAGGGAGGGAAGCCAGTGGGGGAGGGCAAGAGCTCCAGGGCAGGCCTGGCTACTGTCTCCGTTTGCCCAGGGAGCCCTGGCCCATGGAAGCAGAATTTCCTCCTTTCATCCCCTAAACTTTCATCTGCCAAAAAGTTAATAAAAATACGGGGAGGAGGGGAAAATGTCCCCAGGAAAGGAAGGCCACTGATGCTGTGCCCTCACTCGGGACAGACTCTTCCAGCGGCTCTGTCAGAACTCCCGCTGCCCTCAGGGTGCAAAGGGGAGGTCGTGGTAACAGAGCTTAGAGTCAGAAGACCTGCTGGGACCCTGCCTTTATCACTTTCCCACCTGTGACTTGGGCAATTCCCCCGCAGTGCATTTGCTGGTGGCCTGACCATAAGCTCCTCCCTGGGTGTCAGGATGGAGTGGGCGGTGTTCACCAAGGACCTGACCAGGAGCAATGGATGCTGGTTGCCCTCCTTCATTTTCCTGAGCAGATATGCAAGGTGGACTGGCTGGGAGTGTGTCCTCCCACTGACTGGTCTGACGAGGCCTCGGAAGGCACAGGAAGGCATGCATGGCCACCAGTGACTGGTCTCAGGGCTGCTAACCTTGCCCAGAGACACCCCAGCCTTGATGCAGCTCAGCAGGTTGTCCCCAGGGGTAAGCCCCTAAGCTGCAAATGAGCAGAATGGATTTCCTGGGCCGCAGGCAGGCAATGAAGGTGCTGCCACCCACCGCTCTCCAGGTCCCAGGATGCTCCCAGCTGGATTTCAGGCTCCTTGGTGTCTTGGCACAGACTGGCAGTGCCTCTCTGGCTGTGAGCCCTCCAGCCGCCCAGCCCTGCCTGACAGGACTGGGGAACTGGAGGAGGACTGGCCGTGCCATGGTCCACCCCCCAAGTCAGCTCCAGAGTCAAGGCAGCTGGCTGAGAAGCCTGCCCTCTCTGAGCTTCATCCTATCTGTCCAAAGGGGATCTGAAGCCTTGTGCCACCTGACTCCCAGAGCAGGGGAGAGGTGACTTCAAGGATGGAAGTGACAGGGCCGTGAATCGTTGGAGACACGGGGCCCTCTGTGGGCCTCCGCAGACGGATTCTACGCAGGATGGTGTGAGTGTGGTCAAGTGCCCGTGGGGCAGCCTGCCACACGCTGGTCTCCCCGCTTCTGCCCTTCCCTGGACCCCTCTCCCCCAGCAGCCCTGGGATTCTGTTATGTAAAATGCGAGGTCAGAGAATGACCATAGGATCCAGCGATTCCACTCCAGGGTATAAATCTGAAAGAGCTGAAAGAAAGGACTTGAACAGACGTTTGTACATCATGTTCACAGCAGCGATATTCACAAGAGCAGAGGCGGAGGCACCCCCAGCGCCCACCGATGGATGAACAGATAAACGACGTATGGGACTCACATACAATGGAATATTATTCAGCCTTGAAAAGAAAGGAAACTCTGACACATGCCACAACATGGAGGAACCTTGAGGACATTATACTCAGTGAATAAGCCCGCCACAAAAAGACACATACTGCATGATTCCGCTTTGATGAGGTATCTAGAGTCGTCAAATCCATAGTAACAGAAAATAGAACATTGGTTTCCAGAGGCTTGAAGAGGGGAGGATGGAGAGTTATTGTTCAAGGGGTACAGAGTTTCAGGTTTTCAAGATGACAAGAGTTGTGGAGATGGACGGTGGTGATGGTTGCACAACAACATGAGTGTATTTGAGGCCACCGACCTTTCCCTTAACAATGGTTACAATGACCCCGGTGACGGATGGTAATTAGTCTTTGGGTGGTGAACGTATCGTCTACACAGAGACTGAAATATAATGATGTACACTTGAAGTTTGGATAATGTTATAAACCAATGTTACTGCGATAAAAACTAAACAACAAAAAAAAGAATACAATTGTAGATGCTGGAAAAAAAAGAAAACAAAAGAAAAAAAGAGTGGTCCAATCTTTCAGTTATGCTCTAGGTTCTTAAAATCTATTCTGTTGATGAATCATTTGGATACTAGTTAAAAATTCAGACTTCAGGGCACCAACTCACCAAACTCGGATTCAATAAAACTGGATTTTTAAAACCAGGAAAAAATGATTAAAATGATAAATTTTATGTTTACATATATTTTATCACAATAAGAAAATGGCACACACCACACACACAAAATCCACGGCAGACCGAGCCTCTCTTCTGCTCCGCATCTTCCCGTGGCTCCACCACACATCCCTGTGGCCCCCAGAGCCGCGTGCACTCTGCACCCCCGACCTCTCTGACCCCATCTGCCACCCCTCCCCTCGCTCCAGACCCACTGGCCTCCTTGCTCTTTTTCCAACCCGCTAACTTCACGCCAGCCTCAGGGCCTTGGCACCTGCTGTCCCCTCTGCCAGGAAGGCTCTGCCCCAGATCTCTACAGGGCTCCAACTCTCTCATCCTCCAACTCTCAGGTCAAGTGTCCCCTCCTCAGAGGTGCTCTCTGACCACCCGGACTGACAACCCACGTCCCACTCCTATCATCCTTTGTCCCTTTGCCTGAATTTATGTCTCTTCACAGCATCAATCACCACCCGGAACAATACTTTATGCTTGTCTGCTTGTCCCCTCTGGCAGAATGTCGACTGCAGAGGGCGGAATCTCATGTTCGGAGGCCCTAGACAATACCTGGCACGTAGTAGGTGCTCAAAAGCAGCCACTGGACGAATGGAGGATGACCCCACTGTTGGACAATGTGTGCCTATGACACCCACGTCTGGTTATAGCCGCACAGGTGTAAGTACATAGGAAAGCCAGGAAGGATGCCTGCCGGGCCCACAGTGGTGAACCAAGAGGGCCAGCGAGCAAAAGGGGCACGGGCAGGGGCTGGCAAAGACCCTTCATGGTTTACCCCATCCACCCAGGTGTCGCCTGAAACCTACAATGGAGAATGGTCATGTGGTACCTACGCACTTTCCACAAAGAGCTCTGAGATGGTGATGCCGTGTCCCATGTAGGCAGTGTCCATGTGTGATTTTCTCACTAGCCTTCCCAACAACCCCTGGGGGACTGTTACGACCACCCCATTTCACAGCGAATCTCATTCTCCTTTCCCCAGAGAGTCACTGAGCTGCTCCCCGCCAGGCACAGCTCTGGGCTCAGGAGCCGCCAGAGTGGAGAAACCATCCCACCTGCCTGGACCTTACCCTTTAGTCAGGGAGACAAGCAATTAACAAGTAAGTGACACTTGTCTGTGAGGGAAGAAGGCTATGGATAGTTGTAAAAGAGGGACGGTGTGGGAGTGGGGCAAGCAGAAGAGGCGAGTGGAGGAGGGGTTGCAACTGAAGTAGAGAAACCAAACCCTCACTGGGAAGGTGACATTTGAGCAAAGACCTGAAAGACGTGAGTGAGAGAGTGATCCATGTGGATGCATGCAGGCAAAGGCAGGTGCAAAGGCCCTGAGGCAGGAGCATCCTTGGCATGCTGAAGCAGGAGCCGGGAGGCCACTGTGGCTGGGGGCCATGCTTTCGGGGAGGGAGGCTCAGAAAGACGAAGTCACTTGCCTCACAAGTAGGAAGGAAACCAAGAGCAATATCTTGGGCCTGCCTGACTGTGAAGTCCGGGCTCTTAACCGCAAAGGGCCTGGCACTTGTCCTAGCGAGGGAAGCCATGGGGGTTGAGCATGGGTTAGGTGCCAGGCACTGCACAAGGCACACTGGGGGATCCTGTGGGTGAAGACCCACCCTCCTGGGCCTGCGGCTCCAGGGGAGAGAGGAGAGGAGCCTGTGAGAGAAGTCAGCTGAGAGCAAGGCAGATTTCCACAGGAATCCACGTGATGGCTGTTTCCATTTCTGTGTGTGCTGACAGGGGCACGTGTGCACACGCGTGCTCCAGAGCGTGTGTCTGTGTGAGTGCAGAGCTCCCAGGTGGCCGGTGGGGGTCTCGAGCTAAGCCGTGGTTTATTCAGCCCTCCACATCTGGGTGAGTGTGAGTGAGTGAGGGCTGCCTTGCTAGTCCTTGTGACTGTCCGTGCATCCCAGGAGGGCTCCCTGTCCCTCGGGGGTACGTCTCTGTATCTGCACATCTAAACTCGAAAGCATGTCCTTGCATGTGTGTGTCCGGGCTTGTGCAATGGCTGAGTTCTGCCTCTGTAGCGTGACCTCCTGGGTTGGAATCTAGGTTCTGCCACTGACTTGGAGTGACGTTGGGCAAATGACCTCACCTTTCCCTGCCTCACTTTCCCCATCAGTAAAATGGGGCTGTTAATAAGGCACACCTCATGAGGTTGTTGTGAGGATGGAATAAATCAATATGTGGGAAATGCTTGGATCAGCGTCTGGCACCTGCTCAGAGCCATGTGTGAGCTGTTACGTTAGGGCTCAGTCTGCACGTGTGTCTGTCTGTCTGCATATGCGTCCTGTCCGTATATCTGTGTACTGCTTCGTCTCCTCTCTGGCCAATGAGAGAGAATGTTCCAGCTGGGGTGGGGGCCGGGGTAAGGACCAGCAGGAGGGGCCTCCACCACGGCCTGGCCAGCTGGACTTTTCACAGTCCAGTGACTTTGCCCTCTGAGCGGCCGAGTGGCTGGACAGGTGGGCACAGAGGGTCCCCTCCTCTGGGCGGCCCCGGGCCTATACTGTAGCCGCCTTGGCCCGATCACAGGGCCTGGGTCTACTGTCTGACGCCCCTCGGGACTAGGAGAGCTCAGAGGGTACAGTCACAGCTGAGCCACCTCTGTGTCCCCACGTCACAGCATTCACTCAGTGACAGCTGACAGGCACTGAGAGCTGGCTGAGTGTCATGGTACCTGGTCGGAACCATACACGGCCCCGCTTGCCGAATCCTCACATCGGTTTTCTGAGATAGGGCCTCCCATTATCCCCACTTTACAGATGGGGAAACTGAGGCACAGATTAAATCTCACAGCAGGTAAGTAGAAAGATCAGAATTTGGACCTGGTTGTCAGGCTCCAGAAGCTACAATCTTCTATCATACCTCTTTTACTGAGCTCAATATACTGAATGAAATTTACTGATTAAATGAACGTTAAATGAGTGAATCAATGAACCAGAGAGACAAGAGAACGAGGTTCAGGGTGGGGTGAGGAGGCTGAGAAAAAGGTGGCGAGTGATTCTGGCAGAGGAGGGGACCAGCTTGGCGCCCTGCTGGGAAGCCCTGGGGATGGGAGGGGACGGTGGATGGCGCCAGATGGTTGGGGTCTGGAAGGCCCCGCAGAGGGGCCTGAATCTGAGCTGGCTCCACTCTTGAGAGACCTGGCCGCACTGAGGTGCCCTGGGGACAGACCACCTGCATCCTTCTTCGTGGATAAATTGGTGAGCTGAGGCCAGGTCTCTGGGAGGGCTTGTGGCTGAAGGTGGACTAACAGAGTCAGAACAAAGCTCTGCAGCCAGTCGGGTTGGAGCCCTGGTGCCCTTGCTGCTGGCCAGGCGACCACGGGGCAAGTCACCTCCTGCTATTGAGTCTCAAGTTTCTCATCTGAATCAACTTGTTGAAAAGATGAAAGTCATTAGCCTCATGCCCAACAAGAGTCCTCAGTAAATGATCATCCACCGTCAAACAAGGGCTTTATAATAACCACAATAAATCAGTTAGAGGATGGAGTGGAAAAGGTGGAGAACATGCACAAACAGATAGGGAATTTAGGAAGCAAGAAGGACACTATATTAAAAAAAAAAAAAACAGCTGACTGGAAATGTTAGAACCATGCTAGAAAAGAAAAACATGGTATCGGAGAGGAAAAATTGTTTTGATAAGATTATCGGCAGATTGGAGTCAGGAGAGGAAAGTGAACTTGACGATGGGTCAAGAGAAATTCTCCAAACTGAAAAGAGAAAATGAGTATAAAAATTTATAGTGCAGGCTTCCCAGATTTGTTAAGATGGCTGAAGCCGAGTGCCAGACACACAAAGCTCAATGGTATCATTCCTTCCTTCATTTAACAAATACGTATTGAGCTCCTAGTGTGTGCCCAGGCAGTGTTCTCGGTACTGGGGTCTCAACAGTCAAAAGGACAAAGGCCCCAGCCCTGAGGGAGCACACACCTAAGGGGAGAGACAGACTCACAAATAAGTAAAACGTATAGTACGTTAGGTGGCAATGTGTCCTGTGGATAGCAAGCACCCCCCACACAGGAGGGGGTCAGGAAGAGGAGAGGTGGGAGAGGCAGTCTTAGGGTGCTCAGGGAGGCCTCAGTGACAAGGTGACATTTGAGCAAAGACCTAAAGGAGGTAATGGAGGGAGTAGGTGATTTTCTGGAGGAGTATTCCAAGCAGAACGGACAGCTGGTGCAAAGGTCCTGGGGCACGAGTGCTCACGGGCAGCTAGTAGAAGAGACAGAAGGCCAGGGTGACCAGAGCTGAGTGATCGAGAATGATGGGAAATAAGGTCAGAGAGGTAAATGGGAGGTAGGGGCTACCAGGAGGGAAGCAGATGATCCTGTAGGGACTTTTACCTCAACTGTGAATGAAATGAGATCCACTGGAGGATTTCCATCAGTGACATGACCTGACTTCTATTTTAACAGGGTCCCTGGGGCTGCTATGTGGAGAGCGGACTGGAGGGGGCCAGGTGACAGCAGGGAGGCTGAGGGGGGCATCTGCAGTGATGACCCAGGTGGGACTGTGGCACCTGGAAGGAAGGTGACAGCAGTGGAGACAGTGACAGGTTCTGGATTCAGGGTGTGTTTTGAAGGTTGGGCTGATGGTGGGAGGGTTGTAGTTGTCCTTGTTGCATCGTTGGGGCTGACCAGCTCCCCCAGCTTCTGCAGAGAGTGCCACCCAGACACGCAGGAGGAGCTGCCCACCTGGCCCCTCCTGCCACAGAATCTCACTGACCTTGTGGGGTGGCCAGATGCCCGGGAGCTGGGCGGGGCAGGCTCCTGGCCCCCGGGCAGCACAGGCTGCGGGGTGGTGGGATCCCGTCTGCCCCGCCCAGCCCCAGCTCCGCGGCTGCCAGGCTCAGCTGTTTGCTTACTCAGAATTAGCAACGGTCCACAGCAGGTTCATTGGAGAAGCTGGTCCCCAGCGCCAGGCAGACCCCTCTCCCCCTGAAGCCTCATGGAGAAGGAGGCAACCTCCCCAAGACACCCCGATTCGTGCTCTGTTCCCGGGCCCTCCTCTCCTTCTCCACAGCCCTGCCCAGTCTGGCCCCTGGCTGGCTGTCCCCGGCTCCTCACTGGTGGCTCTGCATCCACCCTGCCCTCTTCCATCCACCCCACTCAGAGCAGGAAAATATGACAATACAACAGTAGTGTGGAATCCTCTCCCCACCTTCCTCTACCTGGCAAACCCCAGTTCATCCATCACGCCCAACGTCAACGCCCCCTTCTCCAGAAGGTTTTCCCCACCACCGCCAGGCTGGGTTCTCCTTCTGGCTCCCACTGCCCCCCGTGCTCAGTCCTCCTTATTCCACGCACATTGTATTACAGGGATGAGACAAATACTGCAGGCGTGCCCCCCAGCCCCCACTGTCCATGGCAGACATCACTAAACGATCGGGCGCTCTTCCCAACGAACCTGGATACGGCTCAGGATCACAGCTCTCTAGGACTAAGAGTGATTGCAAAGAGGTGAACAGAGAGGTTAAAATGTATTTTTTCATTCCCAGCTGCCTGTTAATTATACGCAGTCCCCCCCCCGACACACACACACACACACACACACACACACACACACACACACACGCCTTTAACCATGGCCTCCTGGAGGGCAGAGTAAAGCGGCTTCTTCATCACTCTTCCCCTAGAGGAGGGGAAGGGGGCCTGGCACTGAGGAAGCGCTCACGCTCGTGGAGGCTCATCCTACTCCCAGCCCTGAGAGACCCTCCTTGACCGCCTGGCCCTGTCCCCCACCTTCAGAGGAGACAACTGTCTTCCAGAAGAAGGCGTCCGCCCAAAGCCGCAGGGAAAGACCAGCGGTGCCACCCAGGACGGGAAGAGCCCCCTCGCTCCCCCTCCCCACAGCTGAGCCTCTCCAGGTACACCCCGCTTCCTGGAACTTTCTCTGTACCCAATTCCACTTAGCATTTGCATCTGCCCTCTTTGACATTGGGCCTCCCGCAGGAGGAAACTCACAGACCTTTTGGGGGGGGAAAATTTGGGGAACCGAAACCTTCGCTCTTTGTCAACTCCCCTCCCAGCTCTGTGTACATGAGCTGTGCTGGCCCATCTCAGCCTAAATGCCAAAGCGTAGAGGGGAGGGGGGAGCCTCCACAGAGTTTCCCAATGATGTCGTATGTCCCGTGATAAAAGGATTCTGGGGACAATATGTTCTGGAAATGCTGTGAGGTCTCCCCCTCAGGAAGCTTCACATTACATTTTATTATGCAAAAGAATCTACTCAAGCAAAAAGAATGGTTGTCAAACTTTGCTTAATCTTCAAACTTAATAACCACACAACCCTTTTTTTCCAAGTTCCTGTTTGCGTTGCTATCAGTTACCATTCTTTTAGTTGCATCAGAAACCTCAGTTGAGCTAGTTTATACAACAAGGAGTGTATGTTGGCTTTTGTGACAGGAAAGTCTAGAAGTCAAGCAGCCCTCAGGTATAGTTAGATCAAGGCCTTGGCTCCATTTCTTGGGAATTCCCCTTGGATCACTGTTCTCTCCCCTGTGCATTTGTCAGCCTCATCCTCGGTCTGGTTTCCCTCACAGCAACAAAATGGCTGCAGCAGTGCTGGGCATCACATCTGAGTAACCCATTGCACAGAGGAGCCTTCTCTTCTCCCTATATGGACTGGATGTCCTGGCCTCATTTAGCCAAGTGCTCATCCCTGAATCAATCACTGGACAAGAGGAATGGGCTTCAGCCAATGAGAGCCCACCCCGGGGATGGAATCAGAATGTCTTCCCCAAAACCTGTGGCAATGTCCTCTCCCTAGTAACACTCGTCCCACCTACCCCCACCCCATTTTTCCCTGCTAAGAAAACTTTGATGTGTCCCTATGGCACTGGTGATCCACTGATCTTCGGGAGGGTAGGGCCCTACCTGAGCCCTGGGGGTGACTCTTGATTGGTGGAAAGGCCATGTGACCTTATTCCTCGTCACTAACAATTGCTTCAGGAATGGCTGTATGACTTGGTTCTGGCTAATGAGATGCAAGTAAAGAATCTGCTGGGTCGGGCTTCTAGAAGAGCTTTGCTTTTCTCATATAAAGAACAGACCTGGCTGGCATGTCCCTTTGCCCCATTTCTTCTTTAAACCTAGGAGAAGGACTTGATACCTGGAGGTGTGGTAGCCATCTTGGGGCCATGAGGCAACAACTGTGAAAACAAATGCCACCGTGCCAGAGAGGGCAGAACAGAAAGCTGAAGCCTGAAGCCTAGACAGCACTGTTGGGCAGCTGAGCATGCCCTGGACTGCTGGATTAAGTAAAAAATTAGAAGTTCATTCTTGTTTAAGCCAAAGGCATTCCTAACTGACGCAAAGCCAAGTCATTTTTTGCAAACTAGCACTTGTGAGAACGGGAGACACAGCCTTGGAGACGCCGCTCGAGTTTCACTGAATCTTAGACACTTCCTCAAACACGTTCTGCCCCAGGAATGTCTGCGAGAACGCGGATCAGACAAGCCTGTGCATCCCCTCCAGCAAAGGGTTGCGTGTTCCCTGCATTGAGCAGCACTCCGGGAGCCGTGGAGCAGCAGGCCGCAGGGACGGCCGTCACCTCCCCTACCCCATCACAGCGCAGCCGGGCTTGGTTGGAGCTGATTTCAGAGGCTTTGGCGATGCCAACACAAAAGAACGTTCTTGAATCCAGAGACCGTTGGGGTTCAGCAAAATCTATCCCGAGCCTTAAACTCATCTCCCCTTCCATCCCAATCACCTCACTTCTGGGATCTCTCTTGAGAAAATAACCCAAGATAAGAAGAGAAAAAGTGAAGAAGATGAACATTTTCGTCACAGCCACATATCCAATACCCAAAAAACTAGACAAATCTAAACGTCCTACACCAGGGGAGGGATTAAGAAACCGTTTGATGGAATATTACATGGATGTGAAAAATTACGTTTACAAAGTCTGCGACAGTGAAGAGAAATAGTCATGATATTCGTTAATGAGAAAGCCAGCTACAACATTTATATACATGGTATGATCTCAATTATATAAAAATTGCAGGGCAAAAAATAAACCAGGGAAGAAATACACTGATATGTTCGCTGAGATTGTGCCTGCTTGGGGTTATTATGGGGACTTGTTGGGAAAATTTTCCTGCTGTTCTATATTTTCCCCTTTTGCCTATATGTTCTACTTTTGGAAGCAGAAGGAACAAAATTGACTTCTTTTTAAAGCTACCAGGACCCTCCACTGTGTGAGATCATTGCTGTTGTCTCCCCTCCAGTAAAGCGGATAATCAAGGGCTTCCTAGAACAGGGGACCCCCTTCTGCACCGGGCCAAAATAAAAACAGCTTCCAGACCCGGCGTGTTTGATTAATAGCTTGAAATTCTTTCAACAGGCAAACAGAGCGGTGGGAAAGGGGGAAAATCAACACCCTATTTTTAAATGGTGACGTGAGCTCACAGGAACTTAAGGCAAGAAGAGGTACACGCCATTCCAGGCCTTATGCAAATGTATGCAAATGAGACACTCCCTGGCTAAGCGAGAATTCTGGGTCGGAGCTCCCACCTGGATTCCAGGGTCTCCTGAGCTGAGCAGGGAAGGCAGAAGGGAGAGGAGGGAATAGTGGTGACCCCCATTCATGGAACACCTACTAAGTGTCCAGCTTGCAAAGCATTTCCACAGCCTGGAGCCCTTCTGACCCTCACCACACGCTGAGGTGTAGATAAGATGATCCGCCCCACTTTGCAGGTGAAGGGGAGCTGAGAAAGGGAAGTGCCCTGTGCAAGGTCCCAGAGGGAGGGGCAGATCAACTCCATAAGCCAGTGGTGCCTGGGACCAGGATAGACAGCCTTGGGATCCAAGACCATGGTACCTCTGATGGGGAAGAAGGAAGGAGGTAAGAGCTGCAGGCTGCCAGGAGCCCACGAAGCGCAAAGCTCTAGAAGCCCTCAGTGCAGTGCTATGACACATCCGGTGGGGCTCAGGAGCAGAACCTAGTCCTCGCCAGGTCCTTGCACACGCTGTACCTCTACCTGGAACACCCTCCATGCAGAGACCTATCGGCTCGCTGTAACTGCCCAGTCAGCTTCTGCTCCAAGGTGACCTTATCAGAGGGGCCTCAGCTGACCACCATCCCCAGAAGCACATCACCTGGCCAACCCAACCCCAGCATCTGCCCTGCTTGGTTTCTCTTCATGGCACTATCACCCTTCTGACTTTTGATATGAGTATTTGCTTATGACAAGAAAGTGCACTCCGTGAGAGTGTGGCTTTTGGGTCCCCTCTGTGTTTCCAACACCTGGTACATACTTGGTGCTCAAGACACAAGTGTTGAAGGAATTAATGAACAAATCAATGGATCTCAAGTCCCTCAGGATCTAGTTACGCAATCTTGGACAATAAACCAACAACAACAATAATAACACAATTATTGATGGGACATTGTTATTATAAGCAACATTTCTGAGCACATATTTTTACATTCCTTCCCTCATTTAACCCTCAGATCAACCATGTGAGTGAGGCAGGACATGGAATTATTCCCATTTGACAGCTGTGGAGACTGAGGCTCTAAAAGGTTAGGTAAGCCGCCCAGAAGCAGAGAGCGTAACCAGCCGTCAGATCTTGAATCAAGTCTGTCTGACGCGAGAACCTGCTTCCTTACCCGCCACGTGATGCTCCAGGTGGATTCCACCCATGAGGGCGCAGGTTCTGCATCTGCCTTATTCACCCTGGACTCCCCGTGCCTGGCACTGAGAAGCTCACCCTGCATAAGTATTAGTTAAATAAATCAGTGGTTCTCAAAGTGTAGTCCCTGGACCAGCCACAGCAGCATCACCTGGAACGTGTTAGAAATGTGGATTCCCAGGTCCCCCTGCAGACATGCTAGATCACACCAATGTGTGACAGCCGTGTGAGAACCACGGAGATAAACAAATGGATGCCCCCGGATCCGTTGCTCCATCCCTGAAGCAGGGCTGACGGACCAGGGAGGGTCATAGTGAGGGTAGAATGAGACTCTCACCCGGCTGGACCAACAGGAATTTAAGCTCTCCGCATTTCCTCCCGCAAGTGATTGGAAGAAAAGTTTTCGGCTCCAATTTCAGGCCTTTGATTTCAGCCTCAGCTGGCCCAGAAGATGCCAGCTTGTCAGAGGGAGTGGGGAGTTGAGAGTGATGGAGCTGGAGCAGGAGGATCTATTATTAATTACCATGTATCATTGATTAAGAGCCCACAGGGCACCGCAGCTGCAGGAGCTGGGGAGAGCCTCCGCTCCTGCCTGGAGTGGAAAATGATTAGCCACATTATGAAAGGAAATATTCATCCTGTAGCAGCCCTGAGCAAACACCTGGGGGCGGGGGTTTGGGGGTTGGGGGGGTTCTCCTTTCCTGGGGATCCCTCCTTCTGGAGCTGGGCAGCTGCCTCCCTCCACGGCCTGGGGCAGGAGGATGGACCAGCTGACCCTACCTGGCATGGGGCATAGGGTGGATTGGCAGATCAGAGAGCACACGGTCCTCCACTTAGTACTCGGGGCTCAGAGATGTCCAGCTTGGCCTCTTGAGAAAGCGGTTCAAGGTGGCTGCATCTTTCTGATTTTTCGAGAGAGAGAGGCACACGGGATTTAGATGTCAAATCTCCTCTTTTTTAAATATGGCTAAGACAAATTCTGGGTCGGCAAATTTTCTAGCTTCTCAGCTGCCATTGTCACATTTAATCCTTTCAACAACCCCATCTCCATCTTCCAGATGAAGAAACTGAGGCTCAGAGTGGTTGCTCACACAGCAAGTGGGTGGAGTAGCTGGGAGTCAAGCCCACGTGTGCTTCCTGAGTCTTCACTTTCTCTACTGGATCTCTCGGGTATCCCACCTCATGTGTCCCCACACCGCCTAAAAATAGTCCAGAAAGTCTCCAGTCGCTGCCCAGTCCAGGCTACACCCCTCCACACTGTGTCTCACATCCAGAAATAGCACAGAAACCCCCAGGCCGACAACACATCTAGGTGCTTGGGTTTGAACGCCTGGCCACCCCGCTGTGCTGTGTTCCCTGTTCCTCCCAGAACCAAGTGCCCGTGAGCCACCTCCAGTCTCCGGGGGCCACTTCTGACCTTTGACCTCACATTTCCCAGAGAGTCAAGTGGGCCTGACCAACCCCCTCTCTCTTTGGGACCATGAGAGCACCATGGAACTCTCTTTTTTTCTGCTGCTGACCAGCCTCAAGCTTTGAGCAGGACACCACCCTTCCCTGGGACTCAATTTCTTCTACACGCCAAAGAGGACTGTTTGCACCCCAGAATCCAGCTCCCAACCTCAGTGATTCTATGATCAAGCCATCGATCCAGCCACTTCTAAAGATGAGTGAGGAGATGGACTTTGCAGGTGGCGATGGTGATACCAAAACACTAGCTAACATTGCTTTAAAGCTGTCATGCACCAGACACTTATTTTGTAGATTATTTTGTTTAATCCCCATAGGGCCAACCCTATGAAGACGGTGCTATTGTAAGTGCCATTTTGCCGAGTTGAGACTAAGGCCCAGGGAGGGAAATTGCTCCAGAGCGCATGCTCTGAGCCGCCACTGTGACAGCCACGCTAAGTCCTCTCCCATGGCACCAAAACATGAGGCTTGTTGGCTCCTTCTAAATTTCTCCATCTGTAATCCGGACCACACCAGGCCCCTGGGGGCTGAGCAAGCTGCTCTGTTTCCCAGGAAACCATTTGGAGCCCTGAGGACTTATTAAGGAGTTCACAAACTTGGGGGAGAGTTTTCAAACTGGTACAGGTGACCACAGATCCCCAGGGAGACAGTAAGCTCCCCATTCCTGCAGGCGTGCAAGCTGAGACCGGGCAATGAATCTGGGGGCATGCTGTGGCAGCGATTCCAAGGCCAGACAAGGAGGCAGAGAGGATGAGCTAAGTCAGGGACTCTCTGGGAGAAAACAGTAGCGAAGGGCCAGACCGCCTAGGTTCTAATCCCACTTGCCGTGTGACCTCGGGCAAGGTACCAAACTTCTCTTTGCTCAATGTCCTTGCTTTTGAAACGGAACCAGTAATAGGACCTATCTCATTGTATTGCTCTAAGATCACACAAATTAATGCGTATGAAACATTTAGCAGTGCCTGGCACATGGTAAGTCTATAAAGCCTTAGCTATTACTTTCAAACTTTTCATTTTAACTTTGGAGTCCTATCTTCCAGTCAAAACTGGAGTGGATGCCAATACAAGAAAGAGACAAAGAGAAGCTGCCCACCTGAGGAGGTGCGGGCCAGGGCACGGGGGCCCTGTCAAGTCCGCCCCCTTCCCACAGCAGTCTCAACACCACTTCAAGGGTCTGTGGGGCCCAAGTGCCGACCACAGCCGAGGCCACCGCAGGCCCTCCGGCTCAGAGGCTCTGAAATGCTGCCTGCCGTCAAAATCCAGTCTGCTCGGGCCTCTCCAAACTATGGCATTCAGCTGCCACATTTCACAGATGGGGAAACTGAGGCCCGGAGAGGCGTGGGAGCTCACTAAGGTCACCAGCCAGTTGAGGGACAAGTTCCCCTGGGAGAGCAGAGTGCTTCTCAGTCCCCTTCTCCGAAAAAAACACACACGGGGGCCCAGAGGGGCCCAGGGAGCCTCCTCGGTGCCCCCGCCCAACATAGGGCCTCCCCCTGCGAGGAGATGGCTTCAGAGGACGGCTGTTGACTGTGGGGAATCCGCAAGAGGAAGTAAGATTTAGAGAAGGAAAGAAGAGTGACAGGAGCAAGAGTGAGTGATGCAAGAGGAGAGGAGGTTGAGGCTGGGCCGGAGGAGCAGGGGGCCGGGGCAGCTCAGGCCTCCCGGAGACGGGAAGGCTCCACCGGGCCGCTGCCTGGGGGGGGAGGGGGGCCTGGACTCAGCAAACCTGGGAGAGCCCCCAGATTTGCCAACATTTCCCTCCCCAGGCCACTGCTGCCCTCCATAAGACGACCCACCCCAGGGACGGCGTGATCCCAGGCTGCCTGAGGTGTGGCGTCGGATAGGATTCTGTCTGAGTCCCATCAGGCGAGGCCTGTAGAGACCAGAGGGTCCCAGACCCTCAATGTACAGAGGGGACACCAGCCCAGAGAGGGGCAGCAGCTCATCCAAAGTTACACAGCTGGTCGGGCAGAGCTGGGACCAGCCCCCTCAGACCTTTGGGGCCGTATTGTTTTCACTGGCATCAAAGCCTAAGCCTAGAAACCACAGTCATAATAATAATAACAACAACAATAACTTAAGAGCTACCTTTTTTGAAAGCCTACTGTACAGCAGGCACAATCCTAATTTCATCCTCATAAAGCAAGCCCACGGGGAAGGTCCATGATCTCCATTTTACAGATGAGGAAACTGAGGCACGTCAACATTGCAGAACCAGCCTGAGGCCGCACAGTTGGCACCTGGTGGGGGGAGGACGAGGGCCCGGCAGTCTGGCTGTACAGCCCACATCTTGATCGCTACTCTGTTGGCAGGGAGAGGACCCTCTTTGCAGAAGTTCGACATCAGTGAGGGGGTGAAGGGAACTTCAGGGTTTGGGGAACCACTCTAAGGCTGTTGAAACTGCGTGTGGGCAGCTGCCTTCCACAAGGCCAACAGCTCCTGTCATACTAGCTACAAAAAACCCAGAAAACTAATCATCCCAGCTTCCTTTTTGGCTAGGGGTAGCATGTGACACTGGTCTGGCTGATGAGATTTAGGTAGAAGTTTGAGAAACAGCGTTTCTCCACAGTTAGAAAGCCCTTTCCTTTGCACTTATCCCCTCCCCTTCTTCCCATATGGAACAAAGATGCAATGCCTGAGACCTAGCAATCATCTTGCAACCATGAGGCAACAGTGATGAGGACAAAGGGCTGCTGGCTAAAGATGTCCAAGGCACTGGCAGGTAGAGCTTGGGTCCCCAGTGGCATCAGTGAGAGCCATATTTGTCCCATTGGCCTACCCTGAACTTCCTGCCATATAGGACAATAAGCACCAACCAGGTAGGCCTTGATAGTAGGGTTTCTGTTATATGTAGCTGAATGCATTCCTAACTTTCCTAATAGTGGAAACAAGATGGGACCCAAGGACTGCCTGACCCCAAGCCCACGCTCACTCTGTGGAATCATGCTGCCTCCCAGGGGTCACATTTTCTCCCTTCCCATCTCTCCCAGAATCCACTGGCATTAGGCCTCTCCTGGATCAGGGATCAGAAAAGGCCCCCTGAGCAATTGCCCCTCAGGCCCCAGTGTCACCAGCCCACAGACCGCCAGTGTGGACCACTCGAGACTGTGAGGAACGGAGTGAGGGTCTAGCCCTGAGCCCACATACCATGAAATTTCCAGGCTTCCGAAGGGAACCTCCAGGCACCAGTCTGGGTTTGGCCCCCAATGACCAAATGCACCCATCACTCATTCGACTATGAAACGCATATTTATTGAGGGCAGGCCGAGTTCCAGGTGCTCACAGGTGAGGAAAGCCAGCAAAGTCCCTGCTGTCAGAGCTCACAGCCTAGGAGGGAGGCAGACAATAAGCAAGTAAGCAGATGTGTTCTTCTTGACACCAGCCTCGCCTTTACAAGGCACTTTACAGTTCACGTAACCTAACTCCATCTGCTCAATGACCCTGCAAAGTAGGGGCCATTTCCCCATTTTACAGAAGAAACAAAGGCCCCGAATGGGACCTAAGAAGAGACTCCCAAGGTCACCCCGCCACGTCCAGGAGACAACAGGCTTTGCCCCCAGGTTGGCCTGGCTGCAACCGCCCGCCCCAGGGGACGCCCTCCGTCCACCAGGACAATCAAACCAGGCCCCTCTGCCAGCGGGATCTGTGGCTCCAGGCACCACCGAAACAGCCATCAGAAACAACGGCCTCAACCCAAAAACAGAATCTGGCTGGGACACAGTTTTGCCAGCTACACAACAACCCCCTCGTCAAGCTGTTGGCGCCTGATGGTTCTTCAATTATTCATCCTCGCTGAACACGCGCGCCTAGGGCTTCAGCCATGCTTTCTGGAGCTCGCCCATGGGGGGAGCCCGGGTATTGAGTCCAGACCTGTCAAGAAGTTTGGAATCTGTCTGCCCACAAAATGTTTCCTGGTCCTCCCACACCGGCCCCGTCAGGCACAGCGGAGGATGATAACAAGCCAGGATGCTTCAGAGACACCAGGGCGAGCCTAGGTTTGCAAACTTGATGACTAAAACCTCTTGGCCTTTTCACTCCATCCAGCCCAAGGTCTTTCAGACTTTGAGCTAAGCAGAGTGTTAGGCAAGCTGTGAGGGTTCATGAGGGGTGACAGTAGGGGAGAGTCATTTCTTCAGGGGCATGGGTGGCAGGCAGTGACTCAAAGAAGCCACCAGATAGGAAGATCTCCTTTTTCAACATGGACAGAGCCAAACAGACCTGGGTTAAATTGTAGCTCTGTCACTTTCCAGCTGTGTGTCCTTGGACAAGTCACTCACCCTTTCTGATCAGGCACCTTAAATATAAAAAGGAGATTCATTCATCCCATAAATGTGTGTTAGGCCCCTAATATGCACAGGCGCGGGGGATACAGCAGTGAAGATAGTGGACAAGATTCTGCTCTCACAGTGGGGCTTTGCAAGGATCAGAGTTCCTGGACCTAAAGCATTGTGTCCCATATTAATAAGGACTCAATACGTGGTCATTATGATTACTTTTGTTATTATAAGAGAATTTACACTTTAAATATACGATTATTTTCTATCACCTCCCCTGTAAGATGATTTTTACCATAGCAGAGAAGAATCCCCCTGTGCCACCCACGCACACACACTTACCCACACACATACACACGCACACACATACACACACGCACACATACCTACCCACACACATGCATGCATGCACGCACATACACGCATGCACACACACCCACACACATACATGCATGCACACATATGCACACACACTTACACACATACATGCAAGCACACACGTGCCAACGGTTTTGAGGGAATTTATTTCCCCTTCAAAGTTAACTTTGATATTTATCTCCTCTAGCCTGTGAGGTTTCCGTCTGATCCATTTCCCCTGAGTCCTAGCCTATCCTGACTTACCCCGGCCCAGCCTGGCATTTAGCAGGGACTGATAAATCTTTCTTCACCCACTCACTCGTTCGTTCGTTTGGTCCTACGCTGTGCCAGGCCCGCTGTGACTGACACAGATGAAGTCCCTACCCTCGTGGAGTTTACCTCCTAGAAGGGCAGACAGACGACAGAAGGACAGACAGAAAGCACACTGTCCCCCAGTTCTGACGGCTGCTGCAGGAGAGAGGGGCAGGAGGGCCATTTTGGATCAGCTGGTGAGGGAAGGCCTTGCTGGGGAGGGGACGTCTGAGCAGAGACCTGGGAGGGGTGTTGGGGGGAGCCTGGTGAACTTCTGGGGAAAGAGAGCTCCAGGCAGAGGGCAGAGAAGGTGCAGAGGTCTGAGGCAGGAAGAAAGTTGGGAAGGAAGGGAGCCCACAGGGTCTCCTGCCCTGGATTCCCAGGCTGCCGAGGGCAACAGCCAGACAGAAGCACAAAAACAGGCACCACTGATGCCTGGTAACTCCCCAGACTCACTTAGACTCCTAGAATAGGGGCCCGAGAGGTAATCCCAGACTCCCACCCCTCCCTGAAGAATTGGGAGAACATGGACCAGAGAGGGAAGGGGGTTTCCCAAGGTCACACAGCCAGCAACGGCTGGGCTTGACCCAGATCCCACAGCTCCTAACTCCAGCCAGTGTTGTCGCCACGAAACCACTCGTTGCCTTTCTGGGTGTCACATTAAGGGCTCCAGGAAGATCCCAGGAGACACGTGGGGTCACACAGTTTCAGAGACAGACCAGAGAAAGAGAAACTCACAGTCACCCTCCACCCCCCGCCATGCTTGTCCCCGTGCTCAGAGAACCACAGGAACGCAGAGAGAGCAGCCCTGCTCCTGGCTGTGCATCTGGGAACCATGGTTACGGCTGCCTCTTGATTGGCAGGGGTCCGGAACGCCTTCGAACCACCCCCTGGCTCCTGGAGGTTGTGTCCAAAGCAGGAACGAGGGCCAGGGTACAAGCTGGGGTCACCAGCAGCCCCAGGACACCACTCGCTTCTCCTTCCCCTCCCAGGCCGTTCATCCGGGCACCTCGCACCGCCACGAAATCCTTTTTAGAGCTCTGAATTAAAAATAAATTTGCAAGCACATAACCAGATGTTACATGGGGAAAAGATAAATAACTCAGCCTGTCAAGGAACTGCCTCATCTCAGTCAACCCTCTCTCTTTCACAAGGTTTTAATTTTTAATTTCACAGCGGTAACTATAGCAACCTGCAAAAATAATGTATTCCAAAGCAAAACAACTTTCTTGGCTCTGGCTTGGCATCTCCGTGTCCCTCCTTCCCTCCCCTCTACTGACTTCACGCAGGTCTGTGCCCAGAGTTGATGCACGTTCCCGGCTTTGAACTCCCTTATTCATTTCGTAATTAATTCATTCACACACAAGCATCTGTTGCCGCCCAAATCCATGCCACTCCTGAGCGCAGACTACAGGATGGTGGACACAGGTTCAGGATCACGAGGGAGGCCACGTTATCCTAACCCATTTGGTTCTTAGTTTGGAGTGTAGCAGAGCAAGAGTTTGGCTAGCAAGGGACTCCTGTATTCGCTGGAGCCTAGTTTGTCCCAGGGACAGGGCTGGGCACTGGGGAGAGGGAGCCGAGGAGGACCAAGCTTGCCTTCAAGGAGTCCACAGTCTGTGGGGGAGGCAGACCTATAAACAGATAATTGCAATAAGTGAGGCCAGTCTGGGATAAAAAGGGCGAATAACACACAAATGGGGCACAAAAGAAAGGAGGGGTTGTCAATAGCTAGGGAGGCCTAGGGAGGCTTCAGAGAGGAGGTGGCTTCTGAGATGGGTCGTGCTGGATGAGTAGAAGTTTTCTGAATGACCAAGATAGAAAGGGTATGCCAGGCAGGTGGAACAGCAAGGGCAAAGGCAGAGACACGAGAGACAGGTGAGCAGGATCCAAGCACAGGGTGAGGGCTGTCATTCTAGAGGCTGCTGGAGAGGTCGATGGAGGGGAAATGCACCAAGCCTGGAACGCTATGCTGAGGACCTCACTTGGAGACGAGAGGACATCAGCACGGTAGTGGGGGTGGACAAAACATGGTTTTAAAAAGTGACTTTGGGGACAAGTGTGCGGAATGATTGGAGTGGAGAGAGCCTGTGGGGAATGTGGGTGGGAGCGGCCTGCAGTGGGTGGTGGCTGAAGGGAAGAAGAGATGGGGAGGTCTCGGTTTGGGTTCCCTGAGAAGCAGACGCTGAGCCCAGGATTCAAGTTTACATGGGAGGCCATCCCAGGAAGCACTGATGGGCCTGGGGAAGTGAGACAGAGGAGGGAAGGAGGCCAAGGAGAGCTTATTATCAAGTGGCTGGGGCTGAGCCCTGCTGGGGAGGTCTGGGACCCAGCGCCAGGGCTCAGAGTTGCGCCTCCTGAGGGTGAGGAAGCTGCAGGATGTCAATGCCAGTTCCTGTATTCATGCCTGTAGTAACTGGCTGGGAACCGCTCCCAGGAGCATCCATTCCTGGCACTTCTGACCTGCCGTGCAGGCTTGGGAGCAGAGCTGGCTCGAGTGCCCAGCACACAGACTCACGTGCTGGCAGCTGGACGCAGGGCCAGTGCCCTGAAACAGGAAGGAAAGGCCAAAGGGATGTGGGAGGGGCATTCACAGCATCTGCCCCTTGGAATTCTAGAAGATAGTAAGTGGGTATAAGGGCAGACCCTGACGTCTGGGACGGTGGGCAGACACACCAGCACATGCAGCCTGGTACAGGGGCTGGGGCAACATGTCCCAGGTTAGGACAGACTCAAGGCCATCCTGCATCCAGGCCAGCTAAGGCTGGATAAGTGGGGACTGACCAAATGCTGGGCAGCAGGCCCCAGTGCAGCCTTTGGGGCCCTGCTTAGGGTGGGCCAGACCTTCTTTCCAAATGGAGGGTCCTGTCTCAGGGAAGCAGAGCTGTCCCCTAGGTCCCTGAGTAGAAGTGGAATGTGGCAAGAAAATGTGTCTATCGGGGAAAATGCATGTGTGGGGATGAGTTCAGGCAGAGATGTAGCGAGGACGTGTGACCTTGGGAGAGTGACTTCACCTCTCCTGGCCTCCGTTTCCTCATCTGTAATAAGATCTGGTTCATAAAAGAACCTACTGCTTAGGCTCGTGGTGAAGATGCAATTAGATGACACATTGTGATGCCCAGAAGTCACCTAGTAAATATGACCTGTTAGTATTGTTATTTTCGATGGTATTTTTTGAGCACGATTCTTGCTAGGCCCTAGGGACACATCGGTCCACAAGCACCTCGGTTCCAGCCCTGACCTCACACTGCCTACAGCTTCATGGACATGCTGAAAGGCTTTATATAGAATGTTAAAGAAAGCAGGATAGGAAATTATGCAGAAAGCATGATTCTAATTTTGTTTAAACACACATACTCACAAAGGCCCGAGGGACAGACACCAACATGTAACAACAGTTAACACTTGATGGTGGAATGGAAGGTGGCTTGCATTTTTATAATTCTCTTCTGCTTTGTCTTTTTCTTTTAAAATTTCACAGTGGATTATATTATACGAATAGCCATTTTCCAAAAAGAAAGGAAAACAGACAAGCCTCTCTTTCTGACTCCCTGCCCCTCACAAAATCCACCTGCTTCCTCGGGAAGCAGGAGCTCCCCTACTCTGGGGATGCTCGCTGGTCCTCCCAGGGTCTCAGGCCTGGCCTCACCGCCCCCATCACTCCCAACCCTGCACGGTTGGGAAGGGGCGGGGCCTTCACCATGGAGGACAATTCTGGGCTGACTGGTCGGTGAGTAGAGAGGAGGAGCCCAGCTTCCTGCCAGCCTTCCTGTGAAGACGACGCGCTCTGCCCCGGGGTCCGAGGACAGTGGTCTGTGCTTGTCCATCTGCCTGTGACGGGAGAGGCGAGGCTGTCCAGTTCTGAGGGTCCATGCCAGCAGCTCTTCCACCTGCATGCCCAAGCCACGTTCTCTAAACGTCTTTGTCCATAAGCTGACATTCGTTCTTCGTCTCTAGACTCCTTGGTCTTCTGAACTTAAGTGGGGGAAAAAGAAAAGCTATGTGTATACCATAAAATCATGTGGTCCACACCTGGCTCCTAGAAATTGACTATTAATAAAGATATTAATTAGCCACCGATTTTTCTCAAGTTTCCTGTCCCCTTTGATGTCTAGGACTGTGTGATAGGCCCAACGCTCTTGGAAAGTTCTAGTAAGGTCCCTTGTAGTGGACTTGATAGTATTATCTGTCTGAGTTCCATTTGGGGAAAATGGCCCCTCCCCAATACAATATGGGCTTCACGGGGCCTCCATCAAGGCCAGTCAAACAAGGGTCCCACGCAGAACCAAAGTGGATTTCCGGGATTGGTATATGGACATACACACGAAGGTGTGACAGACAGGAGACAGAAACTCTCCGCACGCAATCTTGGGGCATGTGATTATGGGTCCACCTGTTAGTGGCCATCTTCCTGCCACATGCTGAGAGCCTGCTTCTAGGATAAAGACAAGCAGAGAAGACGACTCTGTTGGGTCCCTCTGTCCAGCCACCCCTAAAACTGCCTTCCCTGACCAGAACCAATTCATGCTCTTTTTGTCTTAAGTGAGTTCAAGCTGGGTTTTTGTCAATTGAAACTGAGAAGATCCTGACTAGCAGGCTGGAGTAGGCATCTATTGGTTAGAAGTCCTGGCCACTCAAATTCATGCCTCCTTCCTAAGCATCCTCATTGTTCAGGAAAACTGTCTCTCCCCCATTGAAAATGCCTGGAGGGATTTCCGGGTGCTGACACCCCTCCCACCTGCGCTCCTAGGTCACTACCTGCATCCCCAAACAGACCAGGTGAGCTGGCCATGAGTCCCTTCCAAGGCTTTCCATAAACCTCCTACACAGTCCTCCACACCCTGCCCTTTTCTCTTCTCCGCTGGGGGATTCAGAAGATCCAGAAAAGAACTCCAGACCCCAAAGGATGTCGGGACCACTGGATGGCAGGGCCTGGCTCTCTGAATGACTGTGAGGAGCTGACCCACACAGGACTGCGATATGAGTGAGAAATCAACATTATTGTGTGGAACCACTGAGATTTGTTACATCAGCTGGCCTAGCCTGATTAATACGGTAGGGTGGCACTTCGGGGAGCGACCCAAGAGCTATGATTCTGTGAGAGTCTCAGAGGCTTTCATTCAACCACAAATATTTGCTGAGTTCCCTATTCTGTGTTTGCATAGCCCCTGCGTTTCTCTCTATCCTGCTTTGCCCACAGTTGCCTCTGTCCTTGGCTGTCTGTCTGCTCCCCCTGGACCCTAAGCTCCCAACAGCCACGTCCTTATCCGTCTTCTTCCTCTCTGCTGTGTCCCTGGTATCTAGTTTAGTGCCAGGCACATAGTAAGTGCCCAGTAAATATTAATTTATTGGCTTTGCAAAATGACCAGATGCACAAAATCATCATAAGGCTTGGTAAGATTTTGACTATGATGCTACATGGCCCACAGTAGGTCCTCAGCAAATACCCACCGAGTGAAAGGGACTAAACAAAGACAGCTGTGGGCTGGGGAGGGCTTCCAGAGGGAGGGCAGACGTCAGCCAGGACTTGTCCCTCCCAAACCCTCTGGAGTCAGCTCTCTCTGGTCCCTGGGGGCCCCAGACTCCACGTGGGAGGCGGAGCACGGGCAGAGCAGGGCAGGGGAGGGGACCCACTGCTCCTCTCCGGGAGCCCCAGCCCAGAGGGTGTGGGCTGCGGGAGGGGTGAGGCAACACTTCGGGAAGCAGCCTTCTGAAGCCTTCTGCTGTGCGAGCAGACTCCTCACCCCCAGTGGGTGTGGAGGTGAGTACGGGATGCAGAGATGCTTCTGCGGGAAAGCTTCCCGCTCGCAGTTTGAAGTCTTGTCTCAAGAAAGGTTAACTCCTTGCACCTGGTCCTACCTGCTGGAGACAGGTTAGCCCCAGGCTCCTAGAATAACGTCCACACTGCTCACCCGGGCTGGGGTTGGGGCGGGCTGTCCAAGCAGTGTAAGTAGTAGTTAATAACTGGAGCTCTGCAGCCAGAATGCCTGGCTTCAAATCCTGGCTCTGGCTACTTATTAGCTAAGAGACTTTGGGCTACTTAGCTTATCTGAGCCTCCGTGTCTTCATCTATAAAGTGGGATAATAATAACAGTAACCACACTAGAGGGTTGCTGGGAAGATTAAATGAGTTCATACAAGTCAGGGGCATGACACGCTATGACCAGTGGGCCTTTGTCCGGTGGTGGCGGACAGTGTGAGTTTCACGTATTCTTGCGACAGTGCAGGCCAGTTGAAAGCTCTGGTGCTCATTAACCTGTGGTTACACTCTGCTGCGTTTTACATAGTGGATCTTTGGGATTCCACTAACTACATCCAAGCAGCTGGGCAGTAAGTCCTTCCTTCCTGTGAGGGAGCTGGGCACCCACCATGCCCCCTTACTCACTGTGTGAACTTAGGTAAGCCCCTTACCTTCTCTGAGCCTCACTTTCCTCACTGGCAAAATAGAGAAAATGAATTGTGGAGGGGTGAGGATGATGATGATGATGACATGAGATCATTGTTGCTATTTGTATTCAGGCAACAGTTGCACTTATTGAGCACCTACTACATACCAGGCATTGTGGTTGGCTCTGGGGATACAGTAGTGAATAAAACAGACAAGACCCCAGTCCTGATGGAGCTGACATTTTCACAGGGGCTGCCAGACACTAAGCAAATAAGTAACATACATAGCCTATCAGATGGTGATAAGTGCTGGGGAAGAGCCATAATTAGACCAGAAACAGGAATAGGAATAGGGAGAAATAGTGGGAGGGGTGCAATTTTAAATAAGATGGTCAGGGGAGGCCTCTCTAGAAAAGGATTGAGCCAGGTGAGGAGGTCACGTGGATGCCTCAGAGAAGAGTGTTGCAGACAGAAGGGCCACAAGTGGCCTGGCCTGTTCCGGGGAGGAGTGGCTGGAGTCGTGTGACCAAGGGATGACTGGCCGGAGCTGAGGTCAGGGGAGCAGCAGAGGTCAGCAGGGCAGGGCCTTGCAGGCCATATAAGGACTCAGCTTTTGTCTGCACACAACAGGGAGCAAGCGGCAGAAGCTCTCCGAGCAGAGGAGGGCGTGACCTCACTTCATTTTACTGAGAGAGCGTAACCTGGGTGACAAGATGGGCTTGTGGGCCGCCTCTGCCCTACTCCGCTGGAGGACACGTGGCTCTCGGCTCACTCGGCTCAGCCCGCCAGCCCTACTCAGCCCACCAGCAAACCCCATGCTGGCACTCCACACGCCATGCCCGGGGCTCTCTCCCCCTCCCTCCCTCCAGTTCTGTCTGACTCCTGCTCATCTTCCCATCTGGTCTATATCTTACCTCCTCCAGGAAGCCGGATCAGGGGACAGGTCTTGGTACCCAAGTACCAGAATCAAATCCTCCCAACTTAGAATCCCTGTACCTCAGTGTTCTTCATCTGTGAAATGGGGGCGCTGACCAGCAGACCATTAAACACCCACCCTCACGTAGTAAGTGGAGTCCCAGAGATCCGATCGTGTAACACGCAGCAGAGTGCAATCGCAGGGTAATGGACATCAGAGCTTCTAGCGGGTTGTCACGGGAGCAAAGACACGAAAAACACACTGCCTACCACCATCGGAGGAGGCCCAGTGGTCGCAAGGCTTGTTTCCTAACCTCCCCACCCCGATTCTCACTCAACCCAAGACCACCCACATTTCAGAAGAGGGGCTGGAGCAGGGATGGGTGCTCCTCTCCACCTGAGTTTTGCTCCCCGCCTGTGGAGAGGGGGATGAGTCCGTATGTGGAACGTCCTTGGGCATGTGCCTGGCGTGTTCAGTGAGTGTCACCTGGTGCTGCAGCACCCGTCACACCACAGCAGAGGGACCACCTTCCTCCCCTGCTCATCCCCAGCCTGTCAGAGGGATGCAGGTAATGACCACGCTCACATGTATCACCAATGCCTGGTATGCAGCAGAGGCTCAATAAATGCTCATTGGAGGCGACCTGAGCACACCTAGAGATGGATGTGTATCCTGCTTGTACATTTCCCAGGTGTGTGGCCTGAGGCAAGTCACGTTACTCCTCTAAGCCTGTTTCCTTGTCTGTAAAATGGGAGGACTCCTTCCTCCTGCCAGGTGATGGGGGCAACCCCAGGGCTCCCATGGCCCAGCTGGGTCCCTCCGAGCTGCCCAGAGGATACCTGGGAGGGGCCCCATGGACATGGGGATGCCCATCAGAGCCACGGCAGGTCGAGGGCTCCTGATAAGACCTGGTGGGGGGCCCGTAGCAGCAGGTGGGATGAGAGTGGAGTCATTGTTTCTGCTCCATCAGTGGTTCTGCGCTTGGTAGGTTTACCCTGGGCTCAGAGATGAGCAGGACTCACTGGGAGCCTCTCCCCATCCCTTGCCCCAGTTCAGGCAAAGAGATGGGTCTTATTAGTATCTCCAATTTGCAGGTAAGGAAACTGAGGCACGGAAAGGCTAAGTAGCTTGCTGAGGGTCACACAGGTAGGAAGCAGTGGAGCCAAGATTTGAACCCAGGTCTGGGCCTCTGCTCTGTCCACCTGGTGAGGGAGTGAAAGCAGGAAGGCCACCAGCCTGGCGGTCCCAGTGGCCTTGGCCTCAGCCCACTCACAGCTGGCCCAGACTCCAGACTGGGGCAGTCAGGGTCAACTCTGGGGATGGCAGGGAGCTCTGCTGCTTCTTGGAGCTGAAGCCCGACTCTCAGTCTGGCTTCTCCTCTCTCGAAAGAAGCTTCCCACTTAAGAGGCAGCCTAGCCTGGTGGTTAGAGCCATGACCTCTTCCCAAGCCAGGACCTGGGTTCAAAGCATGGCTCATGCCTCAGTTTCCTCATCCAGGAAATGGGAGTGATAGGACCTGCCTCATTGGGTTGTGTGAGGATCAAGTGTGGGCTATGTTTAGAGAGGCAGACAGTCCATAGTCACAAGGCTCGCCCTGGGCCCACCAGATTGCTCCCTCTCTTAGTTCTGGGGACTTCTCCCTGGGTGTCTCTTTTTGCCTGTTTCTCTCTCTTGCTTTCTGCCTTCTCTTCGGAGGTATATCTGTCTTGCTTTGAAAAGCTTCTCTTTGTCACTTTCCCTCTTCCTTGCTCCCTTCTGGGTCCTAAATCCTAGCTGTGTGTTTACATGCTGCATAAACTTAAAACCGAATGCACGACGGCCATCCTGACAATGGATACTTTACTCTCTAGAAAATTCTCCTGGGGAGCTCCCTCGTGCAGATTCCCAGCTCCACTCAGAGATCTGGTTCCACAGGTCCAGGGTCGGGTCAGGGAATCTGCATCTTACCCAGTACCCTTGCCCCCAATCCAGGTGAGACAGGTTGGCTCTTGGACTGTCCTTTGAGAAACGCTGCATATGCCCTCAGTTTCCTCATCTGTAAAACGGGAATAAACAGAACTCACCTCCCGAGATTGGAAAGATGAAATGAAATTTGTCTGGAAAACAGTGTGTGCTTCACCATTTTTTCTCTGTCTTGGCTTTTGTATAATTTCTTTTCTGGTATAATTTTCTTTTGTGTAATTTCTGTGTCTGGTGTTTTCATACTTCTTTGTGTCTCCTCCTTCCCCACCCTCTGCCTGGAAGTGAATCCAACCCCAGAGCCAAAATGGCAGCAGTGACACAGAGCAGCCCTTCTGTAAGGGCTGGAGGCCCCAAGGCCATCACAATGGCCTGGCCTGCCCCTCCCCGCCGCACACCCTCCTGTCCCCCAAGACAGAGCATCTCCCACCCCTGCAGCCTCCACAGCAGCCAAGCCCAGGGAAGATGGGGAGATGCTTTGTGCAGGAATGGCCCTGCTGCTATGGAAACCAGCACTTAGGAAACACTCAGAGATGATCCATTCCGGGGAGCAGCCCGGCTTTGGGGGATGGGGAGAGGCCAAACTCTGCACTTTGTACTCTGCCCTCCCATTCCCGCGGTGTGACGCTGGGCAAGTCACTTAACCTCTCTGAGCCCTCCCTCCCTCACCGGCCTGGGAGCAGCAGCCCCATTAGCGGCGAGTGATAACGGCCGCCAGTGACTGAATGCCGTGCAGCGGCTCTCAAGCCTGAAGACACGCCAAATTGCCGTTTGCTTTCATTACCGCGAGCTCAAAATATTCTAGTGCCAGCTTGCCGTGCGACCCCGTGCCATCCCAGGGCCCCCAAACGATTTCCATGATAGAATTCCCTCTCACAAAGGCGCGGGGTCCTCTCTGAGTCACCCTCGAACACACACATGCAAGCACACACACACACACACACACATGTGCAGGCACACACACACAACCAGCCACCAAGCTAAGCTGCCCAACCTCTGACCCCAGTTGAGAAACACAGGGCTGGGTTCCTGTGCGTGGAAGGGAAGGAGAAGTGAGTGGCACGAGGGCGACGATTGCTCCACAGTGCCAGGAGCCGGGGAACAAACGTCCCTGCCTCTCCGACCGGTGCATTTCCCCTCCTTGAGGCCTCTCTGGGCTCCTTGGGCCTCCAGGCCTAACTCTGGGTTGCTCAGCCTGATCTTCGAGGCCCCCAGCACTGGCCCGAAGGGCTCCCCAGAGAGGCCTGCCCTGTGCCCTACTCCATAGCACTGCCCCCCAGACTTGGTCCCCACAAGGGGGTGGAGACTGCCTCCCACCCTCCCTCTGAGCTGCATCAAGCGAAGACTGCACCTTCTCTGTGCCTTAGCTCCCTCTGACTCTGAGACACGCACCACACTCATGTACACTCCCAAACACACACACGCACACTGAGACACACAGCACACTTTTCACAGTAGCACAGCTGCACACCACAGTGTAGGACAGCACCGGTGCCCCAGATGTCTGGCGTCCCCTGAACAAGCCACACTCTGTGCCCCCTTGTCTTTGCTCACGCAGTTCCCTCTCCCTAGAACCTGTTCCCAGGTGTGCCTCTAGAACTCTCCAGGCTCCTCTGCATCCTCCCCCTCCTCACTGATCAGTCTAATTTTCCAGAGGACACTGTGACTGGCCCAAGGACACACGAGAAGAGTGTGGCTGCACAGCCAGGGTGAGAACCCAGGCCTCGGGGGGACACTGAGTCCAGCTGCTCCGGAGACCATCCCTGTACTCATTCAGCAGCCGGCGCCTGTTTGCTTGTTTTCCCAACAAACATTTATTACGCCCCAGGCAGGCTGCTCGGTGCCAGGGACCCAGCCATGAACAAGGCCAGCCGAGAAGGAGCACACAGCCCAGAGAGGCAGACAGATGCTAAACAAGTAATTACAAGCATGATGGATGCCACGAAGGACAAGCAAAGCGCGCCCTGGGAGGAGACAGGAGGGGGCCGCCACGTCTCCCATTGGTACCAGGGTTTACAGCAGCTTTGCCCCAGGGTGGTCCTCCAGTCCCCTGCTTCAGAATCCCCTGGGAAGGCTGTTTAAGGAGCACAGCCTTAGAGGCCTGGAGGGGTAGGAGTAAGTGTTTTCTAAACACGCCCCCATGACCTGAGCTCATCTGCCCCCTGCCAGGCCTCTGAGGGGGAAGAATCAGGCCCAGTTTACAGGTAAGCAAGCCAAGGCCCAAAAAAGCCCAAGGACTAGTGAGCACAGAGTTGGCCTGTCAGACTCCAGGTCTCCAGGGAGGTCCTGAGAGATGGCCCAGCTCCTGGGTGCCCAGCACACAGCCCCACCGAATGTAAAAGGGGAAACGAACCAGCCCCCAGGGAACCCAGGGTCACTGGTTACAAGGTGCCCCCGTACTTTATAATCAAGCATCTTAGTAACGCGGCGATAAGAGACTGTGCGTCAGAATGGGTGGGTGTGAATCCAGGTGCCTCTGTTTACCAGCTGTGCGGCCTCAGGCAAGTTGTCTAACCTCTCTGAGCTCAGCCTCCTCATCTGTAAGATGCAGATGATGGTGGGACCACTGACCAGGAGGTTGTGAGGTGTTTCACCCTCTGGCCTCACCGACTTCCCTCTCTCTCTCCATCCTCCACTCCAGCCACACTGGCCTCCAGACTCTTCTCAAACATGCCAGGTCCTCTCCCTGCTTAGCAGCTTTGCACATGCTCTTCCCTCTGCCTGAACACTTTTCCTCCAGTGATCCACAAGTCTCTCTCTCTCCCACACCCTTCAGTTCTCAGCGCAAATATCACCTTTTCAGAGAGGCCATCGGCCTGGTAGAAATAGCCCCTGCACCGTCACTCTGTGTCCCCTCATCCTGCTTTATTTTTCTCCCCTGCACTGTCTCCAGCTTTGACTCCCATCTCTGTGTACAAGAATGTAGGTTGTACGAGGGCAGACTCTGTTCTGTTCACTCAAAGCACGTCACTAGGGTCACCCAGCACACAGGCCGTCTGCATCCTCGTGGCCTGTGCAGACCCGGGCAGCCCAGTGGCGGCGTCTGGGGCTGGGGGGTCTGGTTCTAAGTTCTCTGCTTTCAGCCTGGCAGACAGCAAGGCCCCGGCAGAGCACATCTGCCGCTCTGCAAACCTGCTCAGGCCTCCTCCTGGACCACAGCTAAGGCTCTGGAGCCAGGGGCAATGCCTCTCCCTGGGCCCCTCCCCGAGTGCCCGGGAACTGGCAGGCAGTGGAAAACCAGGCCCGGGCTTGGCAGGGGCTCGAAAGGGGCTCAGTGCCGAGGGGCAAGGCCCTGCCAACCTCACTCCCCCAAACAGCGTCCGATTGTCCCAGCAGCTCCCAAGTCCCCTGAAGACCTCCCAGCAGCCACCGTCTCACAGAGACAGCCGCTGTCAAAGGGGCCGGCAGCCTGGCTGCTTCCGGCCACCACAGGGCATGGTGGTCCCAGCCTCGCAGGAGGCCCTGGGACTTCCGGGCCCGCTGGGAACCCACAGCCTGGGGCTTGGCAGAGAGCAGGCGAGGACAGATCCCGGGCCGCCCGTCCTCTCGGCATTGGTATGCAGGTGCAGGCCTGGAACATGAGCTGGAATCCATCAGCAGAAATAAAACACTCAGAGAGAGCAGGCCTCCGAAGACAAACGGCTGCAGGGCGGGCAAAGGTACCAGCCGCCCTTGCTTGCTGAGCACCCCAAGTCTCACTCTGGGGATGTCTCTGGATGGGGACGCCTGCAAGCCTCACCATAGGGAGGTGGGAACTTGCAAGTTCTCCATTTCTCAGGAGGAGAATGGGGCACAGAGAGGGGAAGCCACTTGCCCAGATGAGGGGAGCCAGGAGTTGAACCCAGGCCTCCTGGCCCCAGAGGCAGGGCCTTGACTGCTCTGCCACATCCTAAGCCTTCCTTGCTGGGGCAGCGGATGGCGGGAGGAGGGGCTGGTCACTGGAGTCCTGTGGCCATGGCAAAGCCCTCCTTTACCGTCTCCCAGAGCAGAGGGTCTGAGTCTGGCCTCGGACCACCTGCATCGGAATGGGACGCAGGGAGCTTGCTAGACACCTCATTCTGGCCCATCCTGGAGCTGCCGGGGCTGCTAACCTGCCTTTTTCACATGATCCTGGTTGATTCTGATGCTCACCCGAGTTTGAGAACCACTGGCTCAGAGACAGTTCTGACCTAGACAGAACTAGCTTTTTACTTGTTCGGTGAATAGACCTTCAGAAGAGCTGCCCGTGTGGGATCCGGAGGGGAGGGTGAGAACGACGGTTTAATGAGCATCCACTATGTGCTAGGGCCTCTTCCACGTGCTTTGTGCTCATTTCATCCTCAAAGCAACCCCACGGAGGAGGTATTAAGATTATTTTGCCCATTTTACAGGTGGGAAAACTGAGGCACAGGCAGCTTAAGTTCCCTTGTACAAGGTTGCACAGCCAGAGAGTGGCAGAGCAGGATTGGAACCCAGGTCCACTGAGGTGGAGGCTCCAGAGCCCCCGTTCTTCCTGCTAAGCTAAGGTCAGTGTCCTGTCCCCAACTGCCCACCCCTCCCCGCCAGGCCGGGCCTGGAGCCCACCGGCTGTAGGAAAGGAAGAAGCAGGCACAGTTCGCAAACATCATGGCGACGTTCACCAGGGGAGGGGCACACACGGGCTGGGGAAGCACAGGAGAGTAACCCCTCAACCACAGGGGGAGCTTGTTGGAAAAGCCTTCTCAGAGGAGGCTCTCGAGAGTTGGGCTCTGACAGATGGGCAGGAGTTTGCTGGGCAGAGGTGGCGAGAACGGTGCTCTTATACAAACACCCGGAGGCATGTTCAAAGAAATGCCATGTGACTCAGGAAGGCCTTGAAGTCCCGGCTAAGGAGTTGGACTACAGCCTGAGGATGGCAGAGGTGCCACTGAAGGGTGGAGGACACAGCCAGCACTCAGAAAGCCAGACCTGTGGCATGGGCAGGCCGGAATGAAGACGGAGAGACTGCAGGCAGGGAGACCTGTGGCTGGCAGGGCAGGTGCGGCTGAGCTGGGCAGCGACAGTGAGCGTGGGGCAGATGTGAGGTACACCAGACAGGACTGGGGCCGGGCTGCTGTGGAGACAGAGGGAGAGGGAGGCAGGCAACTGGGTGTGAGAAAATTCTGGAAACTGGGAGGACAAGGGCACCCAGGAGGAGGAGAGCAGGTAGGGGAGGCGGTGATCTCCTCTACGGGCACTTTGAGTCTGAAGGCCAGTGGGCACCTGGGAGGGCTGTCCAGGAAGAAGCTGGAGATACTGGGTGGGAGTCACAGGGTGGGCGCAGCTTCAAGGCTGAGGACAGGTGGGGTCACCCACCGAGAGCTGAAGTGACGAGGGGAGGACCCTCGCATTCTAGCCTCCCAGCCTTTGCCTGCACCAGGTGTCCCACCTCCTTGACCAGACCTCTCCCTGTGCACTGTCACACCCATCTCTCCTCCCCACATCCTCAGCGGGGAGGGGAGGGGGAGATGGGTGGGAGGAGAGACGGGTGGGAGGGGGAGGTGCTGCTTGTCCTGCTGTCCGTCCTCGGAGATTCACACGATCATTTGGAGAAGAGCCGTCTTCTGTCCCAGTGACGCCAACACCTTCCAGGTTCCCTGTGCACGCATGAGGCACTAAATAAGAACTAGGCCAGGCGGGTTTTGGCAGGGTAGGGTCACGGGATGGAAGCTTCCAAGGGGTCAAGCTTTGGGAGCTATCCTACCCCCCACTGCACCCCTACACTCACATGTCCAACTTCCTGGCTCCCTAGCAAGAGCATAGAGTCCCAATAGTGTGGCTGTGAGCAAGTCACCTCCTCCTCTTCATCTGTAAAGAGAGATGCTAGTATGTGACTAATAGAGACAGGGTTTGAGGGATCAGAAGGATAAAGTCCTAAGGAATGAGTGGGGGATGGGGTCAAGCCCTGGGGTACATGTCCAGACCCCAACTGTACCATGCCCCGTTTGACAGCAACGCAGACTTCCGTCTCCAAGTCTACACAATGGGGGGCAGAACTGCACATAATTATGTGAAGATTAAGTATGTGAAAGGCCTGCACACAGCGGGCTTCGCTGGAAGGTAGCTGGAAGGAGGGCTGATGCCTCCTGACCCCCTCCTGGCTGGGATTCTAGGGGGTTCCCCCTGGCCTGGCGGGGGCCTGGAGCAGGAGGCCCAGGGGCTAGGCCACGGGGAGATCAGAGCTGTAAAGCTGGTGCTGGCAACAAAAGATATTTGCATCAGATAATGGGTAAAGTGTCTTGTTATTCCATTAACTTGTGTAGCAATGCCTGCCGAGCCACTGCGGCAGAGGGAAGGAACGTGGGAAACCCACAGGGTCGGGGGGGGCTGAGATCACTGACCAGCAACCTGCCTGGGGGCCTCCTAGGGGCTCAGCAGCCCAGACAGGAACTGCAGGGGGTGGCCTTTGGGCAGAGGGGTGTGGGTGAAGGTGGGCTTCATCCTAGATGCTCAGCCCCCAGCCTCAAGGCAGGAGACCCAGCTGGGGGCAAAATCAAGGAGTGCATCCCTGGCACCTCCAGTTGCCAGCAGTCATGAGAAGGACTGAGGAAGAGGGGACAGCAGGCACAGAGGCCCGGGTTAGACCTGACCGGCACGTCGAGGACAGCCAAGGAGGCTAGTGTGGCTGAAGCAGAGTGGGCGGCGAGCATGGTACAACCTCAGGATGGAGAGGATGGAGGAACTGGGTATATAAAGCAGTGTCGGCTGTAGCATTTGGGTTTTATTTTAAACACCACGGCAGCCCCTGGAGGTTCAAAAGCAGGGGAGGAACAGGATCCAATGTAGATTGTTCCAAGGCCTCCCGGCTGCTGGTTGGGGATGGACTGCAGGGGCCAGGACGGGAGCAGGAGAGCTGAGAGGAGGCTGGTGCAGCTGCAGGTGGGAGCAGATGGCCATTGGTGAGGGTGGCACTGGGGGAGGTGGGCAGGAGCAAACGACTGGAACTAGGTTTAAAGATGCTGTACATAGGCCCAGTGGATGGATAAGGAGGTGAGGGAAGGAGAGGGGACAGGGATGACAGGGATTAAGTGAGATTAGGTGTGTCAGTGAAGGATTTATTTCGCATGGCATCTTGCACATAGGAAGTGCTGGATAAATAGCGCCCGTCATAAAAGCAGAGCGTTCTGCACCGAGCCCGACCTTGTAAAGGGACCCGCCCTGCAGACCACACCCTGGCATTTCTGCTCTCCGTTTCCTGAGTTGCATCAGATGACTGCTCAGGCAAGAAGGGAAGACTCTCCACGCTGGAAGGGGTCAGAGCATCATGCTATCCAATGTGTGCAGTGACAACGTGAACACCAGGCAGGGACTTGCCCGGTGTCACTGGGTTTGTTACAGGCAGAGCGAGACCCAGAAATGGAGTCTCCTGACCCTGGAAAATCCCCTCTGGGATCTGAAACGCCTGCAAGATTCCCCGGCATGGATTCCATCAGCACCTTCCCAGCATCCGCTGAGAAACGGACTCCGAGGGCCATTTCCTGACCCTCCCCGTGGCTTCAGTGGTGCCGACAGTCCAAACTCAGAACCTTTCCACTTGCTGTTCCTGCCCCAGCAAGCCCGCAGAGGTTGGCCTGCAGAGGGGGACCCCGGCCTCCCCAGGCCGGCAGGATTTCCCAGAGCTGGGCGGCAGCTTGGGCGATCCCCAGGGTCAGGTCATCAGCACTGCCACATCTCCTTCCAAAGCCAACTTGGAAGGAGTCCCCAGCCCTAAGCCAGGAGAGGCCAGCGTGGCTGCCAGCCCCCATTCCGTGGCACCATGGGCTCCCACATGAACAGGCGAGCCACACAGCATAGATCCACAGCCCTGGCGGAATCCCCCTTTCTCCCTCCTCTCGTAGCTCGGATGTGAGTCAAGGAAGATCCCATTGACATTTTTCCTGCCTCCTCCTCCACAGCCCACGAGGGGACGAGGAGGCACAGCCTTATGTGGTGGGGAGGAGAGGTGGAGCCAGCTGGAGCCAATGCCCAACCCACCTTCTCTGGTGAGGTCATCCAGGAGCCTCAAGCCATCGGGCATTTTTCCCTCCTGTCCCTCAGGCTCCAGCCTCCTGCTGGCCCCAGACTCAGGATTCGGGCTTTATACTTAACCCCAGTGTGGTCCCTGCCTCACCCAGGGCCAGGTTCAGACAAGAGGCAATCAAGGGCTTAAGTGGCTGCCAGAGAAGGCCAGCCGCCCGGTTATTAAATATTAAGTGGCAAGAGCCGGGGAACGTATAATTGCAAACGAGACTTTGAAGCAGATGCTGCCAACAGCTTGGACCAGTGCTCACAGTTGGGACCAACAGGGGATTTCAAGTCACCAAGCTGGACTGCTGGCAACTGCTCTGCATTTCCTGGGCACCTGCTGGGTGCCAGGCTCTGGACTGGATGCTGCAGGTAGAAGGATTGACTAGATATGGTCCCAGCTTCAAGGAGTTTCCCGTCTAGTAAAGAGGACTAAGTAAGCAAAGATTCACGGTGTAGTGTCGTGAAGTTCTGGGCTGCAGGTAATCCTAGGGGTGGTGCCGGTCCCAGGGAAACACGTGTCATAGAGCCTTCAGAGGGGAAATAAGCTGATTTTGAAGGATACGTTCAAGTAGTTGGTCATTCAACAGACATTTATTGAATACCTACTGCGTGCCAAACATTGTTGTAGATTCTGGGAAATAAAGTATTAATTAAGTCAAACTCTTTCTCTCCTGGCACTTACAATTGAGCAGGAGCCTGCACTCCATGGATGAATGAGTTTGCACCATGAAGGAGAAGCTGAAAGGAAAAAGCCTACACAAAGATTCGGAGGTGTGAAGAAGTAAAATAGATTCAAGCTAAGCAAGGAGTTCAGTGTGCCTGGACACGTGTGGGAGGGAGGGATGGAATGGCTAGTAGTCAGGGCCTGAACAGCTGCCACGCTGAGGAGTTTGCATAAGTCATAAGGAATTCAAAGTACAGTGGAGTGACCTCCTTCTGGGACAGTCCGTGGCTCCCAGCATCCCTGGGATAAGACCTAGTCTGGCCTTTTAAGCTGCCATCCTGAGAAGCAATGAGGGGCAGGAGATACCCCAGTGGATGTTCTGGGGGATGTGGCCGCCTGGTTAGCCGCCCGCCCCACCCGGGGCTGGGTTCCTGAGCCTGCAGGCTGAGGACCTCAGAGGAGCCCCGCCCCTTGGCTCTCCTCACACCTGCAGCCTGCTGTGCCAGCTCCTGAACGGCTGAAAACATGCCCTGGGAACACAGGCGCCTTTGTGTTTGAGGGGAACGCAGTCTAGGCAGGCAGAAGGTGGCGGGGGTAACCAGAGAACCCAGACCACTCAGGAGACAAGTCCTTGGCAAGGGCAGAATCCAGTCTGATATCCCCAAGAATGTCCCCACTGACATTCTCTCCACTGCCCTGCCCGGAACGCCCCCCCCGCCGGGCGGCTGGGGGCAGGGGGTGTGGACTGGATGAATTTTCAAGGTCATTCCTGAGCAATGATTCGGTACCAAGAAAGCCAAGAGAAGGGGAGGAAGAGAACACGTTTGAGTGTGCTCGGATCCCAGGAAGATTAGAATCCTTGACTATGGTTCTAAGAGTCTAGAGTTGCATGAGGCTGAGATTCTAGAATTCTATAGATCCAGAAGCCTGAGATTCTAGAATTCTATAGATCCAGAAGCCTAAGATTCTAGAATCCTGTGATTCTAAGACTCTAGCTCCATTAGAGGAAGGAAAACATCACGGCCATCACGTGCTCGTAATAAAATCCATGCCTCTGGAGAGAACGCCGCACCCCTAACTCCACAGCCAAGCAGGCTGGTTTTCCCGTTCTGCCTTTAGATTGTCTTCTCGTTCCTCGGTGTCTGCTGCTCTGCACACCCCTCCGCGGGCCCTCCTCCAAGCCTGGCAGCCGCACATTTGCCATCTGCATGTAACCCAGTGATTAGCACAGCCGAGCGGGAGAGGAGGGTGTGAAACCCTCGCTGCCTGCCACTCAGACGGCCTTAAGTCGACCAGGCTGCAGAGAGTCAGCCGGCTCCCTGAGCAGGGGCTGGGCAGCGGCAGGGAGACTCACATGTACACTCGGACACACGTGCACTGTGAAACACACAAAGAAAGGCCCCAGGCACCCAGACACACAAAGACACAGAGAGAGACATGCACAGCACACATGGATATTTGCAGTGCAACGCACATACACACACGCATCCAGAGACAAAGCCGTGCAGAGAAGTACACGCACACATGCAAACAAGCCCAGACAGACAGATGTATATTGCCTATAATGACACACTCCCAGGGGGACACAGCGCCAAGTTGTTAGGGCACCCTCCAGATGAGAATTGGTGGGAAAGTCACCCTCCTCATTCTGTTCTCATCCCCCTCCCACCCCGACTCATTCACGGGATATTATTGAAGGCCTACTATGCACACAGCCTGGCTTTGGGCCCTTGGGAGAGCCCAGAGCTGTGACAGTGGAGCAGGAGGGGGCAGTTCAGTTAGGCTGTGGGGGCTCAGGAGCAGCTGGAGGTCATGTGAGCATTGAGTTCAGGAAACTGTTCCCAGAACCGTACAGTATAGAATGCCCAGAAAGGTAGCGAGCTCCCCATTGTTAGAGGCAATCTAGTATAACAGAGAGGTTTGTGTATCAGGTGGGAGAGGGAGTGCTGGGGGAACTGAAGGCCTTTAAAATCTCCTCCAGCTCTAATATTCTCTATTTCTGTCAATTCCACTGGGATTCAAAACAGTGGTCTTCAAAATTATTTTTATCATATTCCCTATCAGGAAGAACATTTTAAACATGCACCCAGAACGTATGTTTATTTATAAACTATTATATACTTTTTGGGCTAATATGTACTTCACAGAACATACACAAAAATAGAAAAACTTGAAAAAATGAGATGAAAATACATAGATCACTATCTTAAAGGACAAGTGGAATTGGAGGGAGAGTGACATAACTCCTTTTGATATATATTATTTCTTTGAATCTTCAAAACAACCCTGTAAAAAAGGCTATCATGTTTTTCCCCTTTTACAGATAAGAAACGGAAGCACGGAGGGCAAAGTCTTCCCAAAGTCATGACCCCTGCAGCAGGCGGCTCCGGGCCCATTGCTGCACCCTGACAAGCCCACGTCAGGCCCGGAAGGGGGGCTCGTGCGGAGCGGGTGCAGCTGAGGAGAAAGACCCATCCTGGTCCTGTAGGCAACAGGTGCAAGGTTCAGGCCCTCAGCCGAGCGGGAGGGGCTACAGAATTTGTCAAGAGCCTCAAACAGATCCCGAAAGGATTTAGGCTTGAAATGGAGCAGCAGGCAGGACACGGCACCCTGCTCCTCAAAGTGTGGTCCTTGGACCAGCAGCTTCAGCTGCACCTGAGAGTTTGTTTGAAATGCAAAATCTCAGGCCCCACCCCGGACCCACTGAGTCAGAATCTACATTAAACAAGGTTAAAGTTTGAGAAGCCCTGCATTATGTTCAATTCAGCTGCTCTGTGATCCTATCCCATTGGGAGGATGGGAAGCAAGCCCAACCCTGGTCATTCTGGGGGTTCCCTCCTCTCCAGAGCTGGCTCAGTTCCAGAGTCTTAAATGAGTCCCGGAAAATCTGAGTGGCTTCCAGGGATCTGTCTATGCTGCTTTCCCTGTAGCTCCTGGGCCCCATCTTGCTCTAAGTAAAAGCCAAAGGCCTTTCCTGTGAGGCTGTGAGGACCGGGCTCTGCTTCCTCTCCAGCCTTGTCTCCCCCTACACTCCTCTCACTCACTCAGCTCTGGTCTCCCAGCTACCCATGTCCTTGAACACCCCACCCCAGGGCCTTTGCACTGGCTATTCCTTTTGTCAATATTCCTATGGCTCTCCCTCTTACTTCCTTTAGGAAATTCCATTCCCTGAGCAAGAGCCTCCCCGCCACCCTGCATAGATTAGCAGCCCGCCTCGCCACCATCAGTCTCTGTGCCTCACCCTGCTTCATTTTTGTCACCAGCCGTCATTGCCTACGGAGTATACAGTGTATTTCATACCTCGTGTGTTCATTTTTCCATCTCTCCCACTAGAAGGCGAATGCCTCCATCACCCAGCTGGCCCATAGTAGGTGTTCCATCAATATCTGTTGACTGAATGAAGGCCATGCCCATTGTACCACCCCGCGGGGCCCAGCTGCCTCAGCAGCACTGTGAGGCTATGGGGCCTGTGGGGACACAGAGGCCGTGGAACCCAGGTCCAGCTCCCGGGCCACTGTGAGGCCTGCCCCAGAGGCCCTGCCCCGACCCACCAGTCCTGCAGAGGGACGGGCAGCACCTTCCGCCCATCTGGGACCCTCAGCTTCTCCATAGCCTTCTTCTCTCCTCCAGCCTGTCCCAATTCTCTCTGGTCATTTCTTCAGTTTTAGACTTTACTGAAAACTAAGCGGGCCTTACTAGGCGCACCCTTCAGCCAAAATCCCTCAGTACCGATTTACTAAGCCCAGTTATTTGCTGGAAATGAGAAGAAACACCAGGAGGACGAATGCAGACTAACCTTTTCTGCTTCGGCCCGCCATGCTTCTAGGCGGTGAGACTTGGCCAGCCCGCGTCCGTCTCTGCGCCTCCGTCTCCTCACCTATCACATGGGACAGTCGCTGCTTTCTCTCTGGACAGGGAACGAGACTCAGGGAGGGAGGGGACGCTGGTGGTGAATTTCAGGGATGAGGCGACCCAGTGCCCAGGGACTGGGGGGCCGGGGAGGGGGATTGGGGATAAGGATGCGGAGTGGGATTTAGTATCAAAAGACCTTGTTTGCCACTGACCCAGGAAGGCTCTGCCCCTCACGCAGCCTCTGTCTGCTCGTCTGCACAATGCGGAGAAGCGAGAAGAACGGACTCCAGCCAGGTGAGGCTGATCCACGCCCCGCCGCATGCAGCAAGGCTGCGAGGCTCCCATGAGGCAACAGGCCAAAGAGCCGTGCGGGGCTTCCCAGCCCACCTTCCTCCTTGCTCCAGTGGCAGTGGCCGAGTGGAGGCCGGCGTGGCCATCCGCTGCCCCAAGGTCATCCGAAGCTAGGAGCAGAGAAAGTGCTGTGTGTGACTTTCCCTGGGAGCCAGGCCGCTTCCTGCCTGGGGATGGATACTTCCTCTCGGGAACAGGAATGAGGCCAACTGGAGTCCTGGCGTCTCTGCCTGGGAAGGGAACCCAGTTCAATGAGGACATCTGTTCCTCGAGGAAGCCCAGGCCAAGCTGGGCCACTGGGGCAGAGCAGCCTGCACCCCTCGGCCTCATGGGCAGAGCTGCTCGCTGCCCGACTCCACCTTTTGCTGGCAGCAGCTGTCTGTGGAGGCCCTGAGGCCCTCTCCGTGTAGGCACAGCTCCTGGTGCTGGAGAAGAAACACAAAGACCCTGCGGGGGGCTCAAACTTGAGTTGGGGAAAGCCATAGCAAACAAGAAGTAGATAATGTTTACATGCTATCAAGAAAAATAAAGTGGGGTAAGGGGATAAGAAATGATGGGACACTTTTAGATAGAGCGGTGGGGACAGGCTTCTCCGAGGAGGGGACATTTGAGCAGAGACCCAAAGGAAGAGACAGAGCAAACCAGGCAGTTAGCTGGGAAGAGAGGGCTCTGGGAGCAGCAAGTGCAAAGGGCCTGAGGTGAGTGCCTGCTGGGCATGTTCAGGGTATACAGAGAAGAAGAGTATGGCTGGAGTGGAGGGAGCAAGGGGGAGGGAGGGGGTGGTCGCTGGGATCACATGGGGCCTTGTGGGCCACATTGAGAGCTTTGGGGGGTTTTGATTGAAGGAGGGACAAGATGGGGACTCCAGTCAGGAAGGAGGAAACCAGTGAGGAGGTGACTGCATTAATCCAGCCCAGAGATGGAGGTGGGTGGGGCCAGAGGGTGATACAGGGGTAAGCAGTGGTCAGATTCCGGGTCTGTTTTGAAGGTAGAGCCAAGAGGATGGGCCAGCAGGACTGAGAGGGGAGGAAGAGAAAGAGAGGTCTCAAGGAGGACGCCAAGGTGTTTTGCCTGAGCAAGAGTGGAACCGAGATGCAGAGGATGGGACAGAGGCAGGGGCCAGACACAGGTCTCGGCTGGCAGTGCTGATTCTGCCTGTCTGTCTGTCTGTCTCTCTCTCTCACCAGCCCCCTCCTTTCTATCCATCAATCCTGCTCTCAACCTGTTTTCAGATGAGGACACGAAGGCTGAGACCCGCCCCCCAAGATCACCCAGCTGGGGAGGGGCAGAGCCTGGATGACTGCACATCTCTCAGCCGCTGGGCTGTGTTGTCCCATCACAGCTGGGGAGAGACGGACTCCTGTGTCCATTCCTTATTTCAGTCACCAGATACCTGCCTGTCTACATCGCATCAACAGGCCCAGTGCTGGGCACCACAGAGGGCCTGGAAATCGTCAAGCCAGCCCCTCGGTGGTGAGGGATACCCAGAGAGGGCACTGCGGGGTCCCCTGGCTCGTTTCAAAGTAGAAGTCAGAATGGGCAGAGGTTGGGAGTAGGGGCTGGAGAATGAGAACTCCCAGATTCAGAGCCTAACTCTGCAGCTTACAAGCTGTGTGCTTTTGCACAAGCTCCTTAACCTCTCTGTGCCTCAGTTTTCTCATCTGCGAAATGGGGGTAAGAATTGTGTCCACGTAAGAGAGGGAGCGAGGAGTGGGAGGAATCCGCTGAAATCCTTCAGGCCTGGGCTTAGCACGCACCCCTACATCTTGGCTACGATCAGCGTCCTAATGGGGCAGAGTCAGCACTTGAACTCAGGTCTCCGGTGGACGCTGGGGCGTCAGCTCTGTGTCCTGATGCCAGCCCTTGCATCACCCCCCTGCAGGGGACCCCCACCCAGACGTGTGGGGGAGGCTCGGCTCCGCGCAGCTGGGCTCGGCTCCGGGTAGAGCCAGATCCCCAGAGCCTGAGAACAGTGTTTAGGGCCTGACAGCGCCGTCCCACCCCTGACGAGCTCAGGCGGGCTGCCTGCCGGCCTGCCAAGTTGCTTAGTCGCTGACTTCCCCGCAAAGCTCTAATTACAGCATGGCTCCCCCAGGCCCTGGCTCCGTGATCTGTCACAGTCTCTCAGCTCCGGGGCACTGGCTGCAGCCGCTGAGCGGGGGCTGTTGCCCCCTTTGCTTTCTCCTGGGTGGGGAAACACAGGGATAGACAGAACACTGACAGACCAACAGGAAAGCTGGGACGGGGCCCATGAAACATTCCCACCAGTGTATTCAGCGGTTCTCAAAGCATGGTCCCCAACCTGCAGCCTCAGCATCACCCGGGGACCTTGTGAGAAATGCAAATTCTCAGACGTCCCCTGAGACCTACTGAATCAGACACTCTGGGGGTGGGGCCCTGGGATCCGTGTTTAACCATCCCTCCAGGTGATGCTCACGCCTGCTCAGCTGGAGAACCACAGCCCTGCTTCCCAAGCAGCCGTGGGGGAAAGATGGGAGGCTGTGCAGAGGTGATTATAAGCGGGATGCATTGACATGCAGGCTCGCAGAGACCCGCCTTCAAATCCAGGCTCTGCCGATTTCTTACTGCGGGATCTCGGGCAGGTCACTGGTTTAATTGAATACATATTTATTGACAACCTACTGTTTACTGTTGAAGGCCCTGGGGCCACCATGCCGGGAGAAAACAATGGCAATAGCCAACATCTTTTCCTGCATTAACACATTTAACCCTTACAAGAAACTTTTTAAGGTGTGGTTCTATCAATCCCCAAATCTAGGCAACTGAGGCACAGATGAGAAAGTAACTTGCTCCATGGCTAGTCTGAGGCTGCGCTGGGGTTTGTGCCAGAGGATGTGCTTCCAGAGCCCGGCACTGGGCCCCTGGGCTGGACTGACCAATGGAGGAATTATTAGCACCCCCTCCCAGGTGTGGTATGAATGTCACAAGAACGTGCCTGTAAAGCATGGCAGATGCTGAACAAATGGGAACTGTTGTTACTACTCGGAGAACTGAGTTCAAATTCTCACTGGCTGGGCCGCTCGCCAGCTGTGTGTCCCGGGCAAGTCACTCCATCCCTCTGAACTTCAGCTTCCGCGGCTATAAAATGGCTGCCGTGAGCCTTGGGGACAATCCACTACGGGTCAGAGAACAGAGCAGGGGCGCAGTAAGGACACCCCCAGCTCCTGCCCCCCACCCGCTTTCTCTCCAGCCCGTCAGCAGCTCCTCTCTGGGGCAGTTCGTTCCCCGGTCCAGGAATCCTTACTGTTTTTATTTTTATTGTTCTGGCTCCACAGCTGAGGCCTCTAACTCCAAATGGCTCCTCTTGCCCAGAAAAATAGGTCGTTGGCAGCTCTAGCCTCCTGACAGGCCCCACACAAAGGCGGCCTGGCGGGCCTGTGGGCTGACGCCAGCCCAGGGCTATGGGAAGCGAGGAGCGGAGCCCGGGCAGGGCCGGCGCCAGGCAGAGCTGGGTCCCTGCAGGTTCCAGCAGGCCCAGGCCGAGTCACCCTGGTCCAGTCTCTGGTTTCCTCACCTTGGGGACCATAGTGGGATTCCTGAGGCTTCAATGAGGTGACCCACATGGAAGGGCCCGGTACACACGGGGCGCCAGGACCCCACCTGCAGAGGCAGACTCCAGAGACACTCCCTCCACAGTTGGTTGGTTTCACATCTATGTCACTGCCGACCCCTCCTATCACGGTGGACCTGCTTATTCCTATTTCACAGATGAAGAGACTGAGGCTCGTAAAGTCAATTCATAAGTCAAATTGACAGAGTCTTGCCTTTGAAGCCCCTTTGCGCTCTTTCCAGTCTCCTCTCCAGCCCACCCTGGACAACAGGAGAGGGATGTGATCTGACTTCTACGAAAGGATCCCTCTGGCTGCTGAGCGGAGAATGGATGGGGTAGAGGGGCACCAGGGTGGAAAGATGGTGCCCGGGTGGGAGACGGTGGAGGTGCAGCCAGGGCGGCAGCAGCAGCAGAGGCACTGAGAAGTGGTTTGCTTCTAGACGCGAGGAAGGTGGAGCCCGCGGGATGTGCCGGCAGACTGCACTGGCAATGCAAGGATGGAGCCACTGAGGGCTTTCCATGGCCTTCGCTCAGGTCTTTGCTCAAATATCACCTCCTCTGAGGCCTCTCTGAGCCCCTCCTCTCCCCTCTCATTGGCCCTGGGCACCTTCCCTGCTTTATTTCCCCCTGTAAACTTATCCGCATCGGGAAGACTAAATATTTTACAAACCTATTTGTTTGCCCCACTAGAGTGTCAGCTCCTCCTCAGGGGGCCAGAGTTTTTGTCTCTTGTTTCCCATCTGCTGCATCCCCAGTGCCTAGCACGGAGCCTGGCCCCTAGTAGATGCTTAATAAATATCGTGAGTGAGAGCGTGAATGAATGGTACATGTATAAGGCAGATCGATTTTCATCCAGGGCAGCCCAGGACGGCTCCCATGGAGGTGGGTGACTCACCTCAGTTATCTGCCGTAATCTTTCTGTGTGACCTCAGATACCCAGCTGCCCAATGGTCTCAATGACCTCCCAGCCTTGACGGTCAGTCAAGGGTGATTTTCATGTGGATGCTGGATCAGGAGACAAGGGCCCAGGTCCCCTCCTGAGGCAGAAGTTGAAGCCTGAGGATGAAACTGGCCCCCATGCTGGGCAGCCCTCCTGGACGCCTTTGCCAAAAGTGCTGTATATAAATAGCAGGTGATGCAATGATTAGCCTGGCCTAATCCGCAGCATCCTAATCCAGGGCAGGGGTGTGTGTGTGTGTGTGTGTCCTGGGGAACAGTGAATGGCAGAGCCTTCTGGAAGCCCAGGCCAGGAGTCCACTTCATCTCTGACCTTCAGCAGCAGCCCCTGACCCCACTCCCACCCCAGACGGATTTGGGTGATGGATTTTCCCAGGAGCCTCAGCTGGTCACATCAGCTTGGTGGGATGTCGCCTGAAGAGTTGGAGACTCCCTCCCCGGACCCCAGATACTAAGAGGACCCCAGAACAAACTCCTCACTGGTGCCCTGATTCCATGCTCCCTTCCCTCAAGCCCACCCTCCACTCTCAGCCAGAGTGGCCTTTTAGACACACAAACCAGACCAAGGGGCTCCCCTGCTTAAACCCCCCCAAAGATTTCCTATCTGCAGAATAAATGCAGGCTCTTTACCAAGGTCTGCAAGGCCACCCTGCTGGATCAAGCTCCCCCATCCTTCGCTCATTTCCCTCCAGCCAAGCTGGCCCCAGGGCCTTTGTATGTGCTGCTCCCTCTTCCTGGAACAGTGAATCCCCAAATCCTCACCTTGCTGGCCCTTCTTGTGATTCAGCTTCCAGCTTCTCAGGAAGGCCTTACCCTTATTTTAATCGACACAGCTTTCTCACTCTCTAAGCTCCATCTTCTGTTGTTCATTAATTATTTCTACTAGTCTACACATCTGTCTCCCCACTAAAATGTAAATTCCTCATGGACGGGGACCTTGTGTGGGTCATTGTATCTCCCATAACCAAAGAAAAGAAAACCCCTTGCCCTTCAAACACTGCCCAGGGCCCTGTGGGTTCTGAGGACTGTTGTCAAACACGTTGCTTATTTATCAAATGCTTATGTGGCACCTGGTCCATGCTAGGCACTTTTTAAAGTGTTGTACAAATATTAAGTCATCTAATCCGCACACACCAGCCTTTTTAGGTTGATACTCATGTTGGCCTCATTTCAGATGAGAAAGCTGAGGCACCGAAATGTTATTTTCTCAAGTCTACGCAGCCCTTCAGAGGTGGCTGGCAGGATTTGAACCAGGGAGTCTGCTCCATGCTCTCAACGCTGGCACCCTGCCCCCTTCCCTGTCTTAGCCCAACACCTGGACCAGGCATTTCGCGGGGGTGGGGGGGGGGCGGCGGGTCACTTTGCAAAGGTCTTTAAAATCAGGAATCAAATCTTGTTTCTATCCCAGGCCTTGCTGTGCGGCCTTAGGCAAGTTCAGTCCCTCTCTGGGCCGGGACTCCTCCATTTACAGGGCTGGCCCTTCTCCCACCTTGCTTCATTCACATCCTCTTACTGACCATGTGAAGCAAAATTGGTTACTGCTTACTTCCGAGCCCCAAACCTTCCAGTTGGCAGAGGGTCTTGGACCCCTTCCCTTCCCATAGTGGGGAGCCTTCTTTTGCCAGGTGACCAGCATGCCCACTCCCTGACAGGGACCTGGCTGCTGTTGGGAACACAGCCTACCCTGTGGGGAAAGAGGGAGAGAAAGGAGCACATGGTTGCTTTTTCACAGGAGCCTCTGTGCTCGCCTCCAGGCCCCTGCTCTACTCTTTCTCCCTGACCTTCCTCACTGTCTGTCATCTCCCTGGAGCCCAGGCCTTGTGTCCCCTCTCCCCCCCACACCCCTGCCTGGGCCTTCCCCACCCCTCAGTGGGCCATCCGCGACAGAGAGGCACCTGCCCTGCCCGAGAGGGCCCACCTGCCCAGGGAGGCCCGGACCGGACACTTCCCCTCTGGTTTCCCCGCCGCAGCCCCCCTCTCGCTGCCTCTCCCCCTGCGCCTCTTTTCCAGGCAGCAGCGAAGTCCTTCCTACACACACGCTATTTTTGTACCATCACTCTCTCCTTCCTCTCCCCCTTCCCCCTACATTCACTTACTTCCTGCTTTTCCTCCACCTCGGGCCCAGCTCTCAAAGACTTGGGCCCCTCCGGCCGGCGCCCACCCCAAAGAGGGGCCTTCAGCTGTGGGGCACAGGCCGCTTGGCAAGGGGCAAAAGGCAGACCCCCCGCCCCCGTGTCCCCCTCCACTCCCCCACGCCTTCCCCGCCTCCAGCCGCTCCCCAGCGGGAAGCAGGGACCAACCGCGGCGAGAGTCCGAGGCCAGGGGGGTCGGCCACAACTTCCCCAGTCCACCTTAAGAGGACGATGTCGCCAGCTCGCGGCGCTGACCTTAGGAAAACAAGTTTGCGCTAAGTGGCGCGGGGGCCCGGCCCCTGGGCAGCCCCCGGCGGCGCTCCCCCCGCCTTCCAGCCCTCGAGGGCGGCGCAGGTCCGAGCCCGGCGGGCGGCGGGAGGGGCACAGGCGAGGGGGACGGCGCGGGGCCGGGGCAGCGGCGCGGCTTCGCAACTGGCACATTGTTGGAGCCCGAGGCTCGTCCAGTCCGGAGCCGGGCGGGCGGCGGGGGCGCGGGGCCGCCGGTGCCCTCGCTCCCTCCCCGGGCGGGCGCCAGGCGACAAGGTGCCGGCGCGGCCGAGCCCGCAGCCTCCCGGGCGGGCAGGGGGAGGAGGCGGGAGGAGGCGGGAGGGGGCCGGGCTGCCGGGAGGGCGGGCGCAGCGGCCGGACTGTGGGCCGGAGCGAGCCGAGCCGCCGGCGCCGCGAGGAGCCCGGGCGGGGCAGGTGGGCGGCGGGGGTGGGGGGACCCGGCCGGGCCGCCCCTCGGCCGCCGGTGGTGCCCCTCGGCCGCGCGGTGCGTCTCGGGCTGCGCGCGCCTGGCTCGCTCGCGCTCCCCCCTCTCCCCGCTCGCTCTCCGCGCCCCTGGCTCTCCGCCTGGCTCCCCCGGGTCTGTTTCTCTCTCCGGCCGTCCTGGCTTTATTGCGCGCGCGCTCGGGGTCTCTCCCCCTCCTGTCTCTCGGTCTCTCCCGGGAAGGGGGAGCTCTCCGAAAATCGTGGCGGTGACGGCAGCTCCTAAGCCGCTCCGGGCGCCCGTTCCGGGGAGGGGGGGGGAAGCCCGGCCGGGAGGGGAGGTGGGGGGGAGAGGGGGGAGTCTTAGTCATTTCCCCGCTCCAGCCTGCGCCCGCCCGAGCGCGCACTCACGGCCGCTCTCCCTCCTCGCTCCGCAGCCGCGGCCCATGGAGCCCGCCGGCCCGGCCCCCGGCCGCCTCGGGCCGCTGCTCTGCCTGCTGCTCGCCGCGTCCTGCGCCTGGACAGGTAAGCACCCCCTACGCTCCACCGCTGCCGTCCCCAAACTGCGGGCTCAGGCCTCTCAGACCGCCACTGGGAGCCACTGGGATCCTCTCGGCTAATGTCGAGCAGTAATAGGGGGAGAAATGCCTGTAGCCAGGGTTACAGATGCGGAAACTGAGGCCCAGAGAGGGCCAGCGACTTGCCCAAGGTCACACAGCCAAGGATAGAAGCTGGTCTCTCTGCACTCTGAGTGTGCGGCACTGTGCCAGGCCCTGGGACATACCCAGATGAGTTGGTTCACCGGGCCCCTGCCCAATCTGACGGGAGGGGCAGGCTGTCAGCCGCTTTCAGAGCAAGGAGCCCTGTCTTCTCTAGAAGCTCTTTCTCAGGACCTGTTTTCCACACGTTTGACTTTAGGCTCCGAGAGAGGGAGTGGGGGCAGAGGTCCTCCGATACTGCCTGGGATGGAACAGAAACAGGCTGGTGCAATTAGGGAAGAGTGAGCTCTCCCTCTGGTGCACGGAGTAAAACAGCGTTAGCCTGTGTTTGGTGGAGAGAGGGGAAAGGAGGCCCGGTAACCCTAGGGTGAGCTGCTGTGAGCAACAGATCCCGATGTGAAAACACCGTCGCTTGTTCAGTGGTTGCCAAAGCCCCTGGTTGGATGGTCTTGCCTCTTGCTTCTCTCCCAGCCGGCCCCCCACTTCCTCCTGCCTTCCCCAGGCTTTCCAGGCGGCTGCCTGCGGTTCAGGTGGTCCATGGGGCTGTACCTGTGGCTCTGAGCAAGCCTTTCTGTTGGCCTGCATCAAACGCCTGCTGTCTCCAGCAGTGGGCTCTGAAGGCTGCCCTGCCGTGTGTTCGCCAAGGGGTGAGGTCACCATTCAGGAGTCCTGCTTTTTAAAGGGGTTTTGCAAAACCACGGTCTCCTGGGAGGGCGTGGGGGCAGAGAAACGGCATTCAAGAGTTGGGGTGGGGGAGAAGAATGGGACTTGTTTTTTGAAGCTGTGTTGCCAGCAAAGGGGTCTCTGCACCTCCCTCCCTTGAGGAAGGAGGTAAAGATGAGCTCAGTATCCACCACCCCCCCTTCTGCATTTGCCTGGAGACGGGCAACCATCTGATAGCACCGAGAAAGGGAGAGCTAGCAAAGAGTGGGTGGAGGGAGAGGTGGGGGTGGACAACAGCTTCTCTCTGCCCTGCAGTTTCCCCTGAGCCCCGGGAATCCACATAGGCATCCTCCTACCGCACCCCGGAGCTTTCAGTTACAGTTGGGTCCTTGCTGGGCAGAAGGAAGCACTGATACATTTCGTGTCTCTCTGGCGAGTGGCATCTCCGATCTGCTCCTTCCTGCCTGAGCCAGCCATTTACACCCTGCACAAGTCCAGGGCCTGCCCTGCCATCCTTCCTGGCCTGCAAATGCATGAGCGGCTTTCAGAAGTGCTTCATTTTCCTGAAGCGGGGAACTGGACCCAAGTTAATTTCTAAATGTCTATTCCAGACCCTTCTCCACCCAGGACCCTGTGATTCAGGCCCTGGCAAATGAGCTGTGACGCTGATTAACAAGTGTTCGGATGGGCAGCCTGCCTCTCCTGGGCCCTGGCTGGGAACACCAACACCCTTCTTGTGAGCAAATCTCCCCCTTTTGCCTATAAAAACAATCTGTAAAACGGTAAAGATTAGGCCATAAAACTTCCGTTCCAATCCATTCAGCATCAATAGCCTGAAAAAGTGGGAGCAGCAGAGGGGCCAAGATTAACTTTGAAATAAATAAATCTTAGAAGGTGAGAATAAATTTCTTGGTTGAGGGTGGTGGGGAAGGGATGAGGTGTCCCCGTCATAGCTCAAACCTCCCAGCATCCTTCGCTCTGTGTTCTACGGGGGGGGGGGGGGGTCCTGGTCACACGCCAGGCCCTGGCATGGAGTTCCCTGGTTTGGCTGAAGGATGGGGCTTCAGGCCCCTCCCTCGGTTGCTCCAGGCGTGAAATTTATGACAAAGCAGAAGAGAGGCAGGACAGAAGGGCAGAGAGGTAGAAGGAGGCATTTGTCCAATTTTCTAAGAAAATGGATTTGTTCGAGTGAGAAACTCAAATGTCAGCTTTGGAAGGCAGCTTGGGATTGAATGACGACTGGTGTCTCAGCAGAGCTGTCAGCCCGGGAGGCGTCACATGATCGCTGTGGCTTCACATGATCGCCGTCTGGAGGGGGCTGGTCGTGTAAATTATCTTGGTTGGGGAGGCAGGGCAAGAAGTTTCTCAAGATTGGTTTCAGCACTAATGCTGCCAAAGGGAAATTCTAAAAAGATGCCAGTAAAGTCACCAACCTATGTTCTTGGAGCCAAACAACAGGTCTGTTTCGTAAAACAACTTTACTGAGGGAGATTCTGAGACTGGGAGAAGGGCAAGGGTCCGGGGCTTGGGGATACCTGGGCAGCCTGATTCTGCAGCAGCTGCAGTGCCTGCCACTGACCCTGCAGGCTTCTTGCTTGGTTTCCGGCTTTGGGGGGACAGCTAGGCCCTCTGGTGAGCGCCTGGCCCTTTGGCAAAGGGTGACATGCTGGTGGCTGTCTGTACTTTCCCAAGTGGTGAAGTTCCTCTCACTTCCTCTTTCACAAGAACAGGTAGTGGGGTGCTTTGGCTCCAATGGGCTCTGCCTGTTAGAAGGTCCTTTCGAGCCTGGCGTGCTCTGGGTGCTTTCTGGCATTAATTATTCCTTTAGCAACCCCGTGGAGAGGAGACTCGCACTGTGATTCATTCCCGTCCTTGCAGTCATTCAGCACGTAGGACGTCCCAAAGTGAACCATATGTTGGGAGAAGTGGGGAGGACCGATGATGGTTGAGTGTTGCTTGCGTTCCAGGCTGCACGCACAGCGTCTTTCTGTGTGATCTCATCAGGCAGCGAAGCAGAGCACAGTGGGCTGTTATTTCCCCATTTTGCAGAAGAGGAAAATAGAGTCCAAAACGGAGGAGGTGACTTGTCCAGGAGTGAGTGAGTTTTGTATCCCAGCCTCCTGGCTGGGTGGCCTCTGAGGGACGAAGTTCCCTGACTTAATAACAATTCCTTAGGCCAAGCTGGAGACGGCGGGAGGGGCCCCTTCAGGCTCAGGAGCTGGTTTGTGGAAGGGTTCCTTCTGGGGCAGAAGGTTCTAACTGAGTCACAACGCTTCTCTGAGAGCGCGCTGAGGATGGAGACCCTGGCAGCCCCTTGGCCCTCACAGTAACGACTCATGGGAGCCAGCGATGCTGCTCCTGTCAGAACCCCCCCACCTGGGCCGCCGAGCTCTGGAGCCCCCAGAGCTGGAATATTCCTCCTTGCCTCTTCCTGGTGCCCTTTGCGACAGATGGAGAGGGGGTGAGTGAGAGGAAGGAGTCTAAAACTGTTGTGCGGATCCCACACGCGCGCGCAAGGCTTCCAATGGCTCTGTGCGACAGGTTATTTTCTTATTTGTAGTCTTGGACTGATGGCAGGCTCCCCCCCCCCATTTCAAATGTGCTCAGATTTCTGGCCTGTCAACACAATCCAGAGCATGTCACTCCCCTGCTCAAAACTGTTGAGTGGGTCCAAGTTTTCTTTAAAAAAAACCCAAACTGTAACGGGGCCTGGGTTTCCTCCCTGACAGGCCTTATTTCTCAGCCCTGGTCTTTTCCAAAGAGCTGGCCTGTTGAGATGCTGCAAGGTCCCCAGGCCGCCTCCCCACAGGCCAAGCTTTCCTGGCTACTCAAGCCCGTTAGCATCTAAAAGACCCTGAGGAGGCCTGCGGTTTTGGAATCCCAAGTTGGAACCTGTTTACTCCAATGTTCCCCAAACATATGAATAAGAGGCGTTTGGTTTGTGTAACACCCATTAACATGCGGCCTCACCCAGTTTGGGAAATGCTTTTGTACAAACCCATGCCCTCAGCTAAACTCTCACATCTCTGTGCCTTTGCCTATGCCGTTCCTGTCATCGGAGATGTCCTTCCCTGTATCTCCTTATCTTCCGATGTCCAAATGCTCCTCATCCTTCGTGGTCCAATTTGTGCTGCCCTGTGTTCCAAGGGGCCTCTTCCTCCCGAGCCCTCCCCTCAGGACTTTACCTGCCCTGCTGAGGCTGCCTGTTGCTTTCTCCCTGTTTGATAGCCACAGGCATACACCTTTGACTCTCACACCTGGTTGGCATGGTGATTCTGCAACCTTAGTGATCATTAAGCCTCTCTGTGGAGACGGCACAGCCGAGCGCCGAGTCGCAGGCTTGAAGCCAGGCCCCCTCCGTGTGAATCCCAGCTCCCCCTCCTCCTCGGACAGTGTCCTGCACTTGTGCCTCAGTTTTCTCATCTGTAAGACAGAGATGACATCAACAACTCTGTTTCCAGGATGAAGTCAGTTCCTGCCTGTAGAATGAGTGAAGCCAGGCCAGGCATGTGGCCGATGCTCGGTACCTATCACCCAATGTTGTCATCATCATTGCTTTGTTCTGCCTGGATCTCCTTGTCCATGGAAGGGGACTGACTTCTGTCAAGCGCCCAGCACAGCTCCCTGCACATAGTGGGTCCTCACAAAATGACAGAAGTTCTCGAGGGAGCGAAGGTCGTCCTGTCTGATGTTTTCCTGTAGCTTTTGTGCCGCTGGGGGATGGACAGGTTCAGCGGAAGCCGGCGAGTGAGATTGAATTGTTGAATTGTCTGTTACCAGGACTGCACGCTGTGGGCACAGCCTGCCTCTAGGTGTCTCTGTCCTGATCCACAGGTCTGGAATCTTGGATTCCCAGACCCGGGAAGCTGGAGGGGGCCTGAGAGAGCTGGCAGTCCAGCGCCTCGTTGTGAAAACTGCAGCCCCACGGCAGGCAGGAACTCGCACACAGATCCGTGGCAAGGCCTGGGTGAGACGCCCAGCCCCCGTCGTCCGGGCCAAGGCTTTTACCCCCTGGGCTGGACTGTAAGTTTCTATCGCTAAAGCTGAACATCTGGGGCCGGCCCAGTGGTGCAGAGGTTAAGTTCGCATGTTCCACTTCAGCAGCCCGGGGTTCACCAATTCGGATCCCGGGTGCAGACATGGCACTGCTTGACAAGCCATGCTGTGGCAGGTGTCCCACATATAAAGTAGAGGAAGATGGGCACAGATGTTAGCTTAGGGCCAGTCTTCCTCAAAAAAAAAAAGCTGAACATCTGACAGGACCTGTATTCCGTGGGAAAATGCTGAAGTAATGATAACGAGAACCATCATTTCCGGCCACTTAGTGGGCTCAGCACCTGTTGTGTGTCTCCCAGTGATTCTCACAGTTACCCTGGGCAATGTGGACAATTATTATCAGATCCGTTTGACCAGTGAGGAAACGAGGCTCAGAGAGGCGGAGCAACTAGCCCAAGGCCACACAGTAAGTGGCAGAGTCGGAACGATGACCCAGATCAGCTTGACCACAGAGCCCCTGTGGTTAACTAGACATTGCTTAACCTTGTTTAACAGGTAGGGAAACTGAGCCCAGGGGTGCTGGCATCTTGGTGCTCTTCTCATATTTCTCTCCATCGGTGTCTTCTTCCTGGAGGTGGACAGAGGTGGCGGGTGTTCCCAAGATGTGTTTCCATCCCGTGCTGGAGGAGGAAGCCTCTATTTTCACAGCTGAAATGTTTTCCCGATGACCCTGGGCGTTCCTGGGACAGCTCTTCCGAGGGAGCCGTCTGCAGGATGCACTCTCCCTGCCAGGGGTCTGCCAGTCCCTCAGTCCAGAGAGATGCAGCAGAGCGAGGGGGAAGTCGGAAAGGATGCAGAATTGGTTCTTTGTGTCTGTAGGATTTCCTGGCACATCCATTTGGGGGCGCAGGGTGTCCGATGGCTGCAGATGAGTGCCAGGAGCCAGAGATCAGGTGCATGGATCAGGAGGGAGAGGGGAAGAGGGAGTGAGCGAGGAGCCTGCAGCCCGGAGGGCCGGCCTGCGCCGGGAGGGGGCGACGATGCCAGGGCCGCCTCTTTTGCCCCCATTCTTCAAAGCTGACAGTGTCCTGCAGAAACGGAAGCCCGTGGCGGAAGGAAATAGGCACTGTGCTGGGCGCTAGCTGAGCCTTCCATCCCTGCTGTCTCTTCCTTGTCTTTTTATTTTGGAAAATTTCAGACATATGCAAAATGAGAAGGAGTGGCGGGGCAAACCCAGCTTCAACACTGACCTTTGTTCCTGTCGCACCCGCCCCTCAGCGTGCTGGGGTGGGGGCCAGGGTAGGATGGGAAAGCAAGTGTCGGATCTCAGGATCACTTCATTCCTCAGTACCTTGATGTGCTTCTCCGACATGCACTGCCGTCTAATCCTTGCAGTGAGCCAAAAAGTGGGGAGTCCTGCACCCCCATTTTACAGATGAGGAAACCAGGCTCCCCAAAGCCAAGCTGGGCTCCTCCCAAGGCCACATGGCCAGTGAGAGTTAAAGCTGGATCCAAGCCTCAGTTTACTCTTAAAACCACTTTGCTGTCCTTATTATGGTCATTTATAAATATTCATTCAACAAATATTTTTGAGCATCTCCTGTGTGCCAGGCGTGACTGTACATGCTGGGGATACGACTGTGAGCCAGACAGACAAATATACCTGCTCTCACAGACCTGATGCTTTAGTGAGGAAGATAAGACAGACCCAAGTAAACATTACATCAGGTGGAGACAAGTGCCCCTGACAAGTGCCGTGAATAAAACTAAAGCAGGATGAGGGGGTAGAAGGTAGAATGGGGACAGAGTGAGGGCCTCTCTCAGGAGCAGAGGCCTGGATAAAATTGAGGGAGCAGCTGTGGGAATATTGGGGGAAGAGCACACCATGCTGAGAAATAGTAAGTGCAAAGGCCCTGAGGCTGGAATGAGCTTGCTATGTTCCAGGAATAGCAAGGAGGCCAGTGCAGGGAGAGAAGGGAGATGGGGTGGGGGAGTTAGGAGAGGTCGAAGCCAGACCAAGTAGGATCTGGTTCCTTGAGCACCTGACACTGAACATGTCGGGCCATGTGGTAGGATCATAACTCTGTACATCATCTCATTTGGTTCTCACCACAGTTCTGTGAGATGGGAAATGTTATTATCCCCATTGGACAGGTGAAGAGACTGAGACTCAGAGAGGTGAAGTGACTTGCCCAAGGTCACACAGCTTGTAAGTGGAGAGCTAGGATGGGCGCCCAGGCCCATCAGTGCTGTAGCATCCTTACTACTTTCCTGCTCCCCCTTCTGCCCCTTTCTGGCTCTTCACCCACAGCAGCTGGAGTGAATCCAGTCCTCTTTGGTCCTGCTCCAAACTTCTCAGTGGTTCCCACACCCCGTGGAATAAAATCAGAGTCCTTACCATGGTCCATGAGGTATGGCATCTTCTGGACCATGTCTCTCTCCAGCCTCATCCTATACCACACTCACCTTCCTCCCTGGGCTTCGGCCACCACTGCCTTCTCTCTGGCCCTATATGCGCCAGCTTCCTTCCCACCTCAGGGCCTTTGCACTTGCTGTCCTCTCCTACAGGGACACCTTCCCTGGCCTTTACTTCATGTGGGTTGCAGCTGCAATCTCACCTCCTCGGAGATGCCTTTCCCAACCACTCCATTCTAAAAGAGGGTCCCCCTTGTTAGTCTCTATCATGGGGCCAGATTTGTTTGTTTCCCAGCCCTCATGGCCATCTCTATATTGGTTTCATTATTTCAGGCCTGTCTCCCCCACTAGGATGGAAGCTACATGAGAGTGGGGCCTACATCTGTCTTATTCACTGCTGGGCCTGGCACAAGGGCCTGGCAACAGCACTCAGCTCATACCTGTTGGCTGACTGAAGGAGCAGCCGGGCACTGAGACGCCCATTTGAGGAGGAGGCTCAGAGCCGTGACGCCACACAGGCAGTAACGCTGGGCCCAGAGCAGAGCTGCGCCCTAACCACTGCACAGTCCCGCCACTGTGGCCAGGGCCATGACCGTACCACAGTCCTGCCCGTCCTGCTGTCACAGGGAGCCCTAAAATATCAGGAAACACAAAAGTATCAGTACCAGCCGGGGTCGGGGGAAGCGGCCAGGACACCCCCGCATTTATACATAACATTCTGGCTCCACGAAACTGCTTGCCCTGGTGTAGACACCAAGATGGGCAGGCAAACCCTGAAACATGACGTAGTTAATGGGGCTCAGTTTGGAGGGCCCAACTGAGGGTCAGTCTCCCCCGAAGGGTCCTTCACTGCACAGGCCGCCTGGTGCGATGGGTGAGGACGTGGGTGGAGTCAGGTCACTCCGCAGCCCCGTGGGCTTGGCCAGGTGGCCGTACCTCCCTGAGCCTCAGTCTTGTCCTGTGAAGGGGGGTGTTGACAGCCCTCCCCTGCTGGGTCCCTGCAGAGGTTTGGTGAGGCCTGTGATGTTCCTGGTAATGTCGGTGCTCAATGCTTGTTAGCCGTCGTTACTGTTACTGCTATTGTTGTGTGGTCATCATTTTATGGTTTGGCCTCTAAAGAGCAGGTGGAGCTCCATCACTTACCAGGGGGGAGACCTAAAACCCACTATGCCCCACTCTGGGCCTCAGTTTCCCCTTCTGTGAAGTGGAGGCTCAGCTTGGCTGCTCTCCTGCAGGTCCCTTGCAGCTCTGATGCTCCAGCCTGAATGCCCAGTTGGCCCTTCGTCTTGATGACACCCCAGGCCCCTCTCGAGCAGGGGAGGCGGTGGAGGGGCACCCACTGTGGAGCACATTCCTGAGTTTGAATCCAGGATGTGCCGCTTACTCGCTGTGTGCTCTGGAGCAAGTGTCTTTTCCTGCTCTGAGCCTCAGTTTCCCCATCTGCAAAATGGGAACACTACCGCTGTTTCCTCCCACACGGGGACTATTGAGGGTTAAGAGAATGAAGAGCTGTGGAAAGGGCTCTTGCGAGCTGCAAAAGCGCTATAAAAGGCATCGGTGAGTAGTGTCAGCTTGGGGAGAAATCGCATTGGAGACTGTCTGCTTGTCGGCAGCAGCGTAAGCTGAAGCCTCGGCAAACGTGGTTTAATAAATGCACATCACTTTTAAGGGGCCCTTTATCTCCACTGGGAAAATGTGCACGTCCTTGGCAGCCCGAGATCCAACAGCCGGAGCTGGAGGGGACCCCGTCAGGGGAAGCGATCACACACGTGCTCCCACGGCAGACGTCTGTGTTTGAGCCCTGCCTCCCGGGGTCTCAGCTGCCTCACCTGTAGGAGGGGCTGGTGACAGTAGCGCTTGCCTCCCCTGGCTGTCGAGACGGCTGAATCAGGGCCTCCGGTTACCTGGCCTCATCCGCACGTGGTACCCACAAGAGCAAGGCGGGCAGCACCAGGCCTGTCCTAGAGGGACGGTTGGTGCCCAGAGGTTGGAAGGACACCACTGGGTTCTCAGCCTCTCCAGGACTCACTTCCAGGCCTCAGTTTCTCACCCTGCAAAATGGGAAGGGGAGAAGAAGGCCCTTAGGTTGTCGAGGCACCAAGGGCAGTGGATGGGGACTTTGGTGCCCCTGCATGGTCTCCTGGCCTCGTCTGGTCCCCCAGGCCTGGGAAATATGAAGGGTGTTTACCGCACACACATCCTGATGGGTCTTCCCTGCTGCTTTGCAAGCATTTCTTCATCCCCTCCAGGCCTGGTGTACACCCAGCGAACGCTCACCCTGGCCTCTGGCCCTCCAGGCCTCCATGCCGACAGTGTGCTCAGCCCGCTCGTGGGTCCGGCCCCGGGTGGTCACGTTGGGGGAGAGCTGGTTCTGCCTCAGAGAGAAGCCTTAGCTTCCCAAGCTTAGTCTGTGGCCATCTGTCACCCCTCATCCCTCAGCATCCGCTGCAGGTGACGGCTGCCCTGCCCTGAGTGCTCCCTGTGCCCAGGCCGGCGCTGACTCTTCACACGCCTTAGCCCGGGTCATCCTAGAACAACCCTAATGTTATTATTATTATCATCATCCCCATTCTGCAGATAAGAAACCAGAGGTCCAGAGGGGTTAAGACTTTTCCTAGGGCCTCGTGAATGGCAGAGTTGGAACCCAAACCAGAGCGTACATTAACCAATGCCAGGCACTGGTGTAAACCTGGAGGGTACTTCAGGGAACAAGACTAAGTCCCTGCTCTCAAAGTTTTGTAAGTGAGTCTCAGATAGGGAGATGGATGCTAAGGAAATTGACAAGTACCTACATAATGTGTTGTGTGGTGGGTGATACATAGAAGAATAAAGCAGACCCAGGGGCCTTGAAGAGGGTAGTGGTTTGTACATGTGGCCAAGGAAGGCCTCTGAGATAGGCCTGAAGGGGGTGGGGGAACCATAGTGTGGATACCTAGGGGATGAGAGTGCTAGGTAGAGGCAATGGCAAGTGCAAAGGCCCTGAGGTGAGTGGAGAATCTGGGCTGATTGAGAGAAAGGCTGCAGGGCCCTGGGGCCACCAGCAGATCTCTGGGTTTCCTGCTGAGTGTGTGGGGCCTGCAGGAGGGTTTTAAGAAAAGGAAGGGTGTTACCTGGCTTCGGTTTTAGAGGGTCCTCTGGGTGCAGGGGCAGTGCGTGTTGTAGAGAGGGGAGGTGGAGGCGGGGAGGCCAGTTTGGAAGCTGAGACGAGGATGCAGGTGAGGGACGGTGGTGCAGTAGAGGTGGCAAGGAGAGACCGGAGTCTGGCCATGTCTTGGATGTTGAGCCGGCAGATGCCGCTGATGGATCGTGGGACATGGGGAGAGGGAGCCGAGGAAGGAGCAGTTCCCAGTCCAGCTCTTCTGCCCTCTGAACGGCTGACTGTGGGGGAAAGATGGCGGCACCCCCTTGTTTCAGGGAGAAAGTGGAGGCTTGGAGAAAAGTGACTTTGTCAAGTCACCCCACTAGGGACAAGACATACAGTCTTCTGGCTCCGGAACCCGACTTTAGACTGTCTCAGCACCTTAGGAGTTTACCTGCTACCTGGAGGGGCCACCAGGGTCTGCCCTCTCCCTGCAAGGCTATGGCACAGTGTCCAGTTCCCAGAGCTGCCTAAAGCGGGGCAGAGGAGAGAGTACCCCAGGCTGCTGGGCCGCCCCCACCTTATTTGCAAGGCCACACGTGTCCCCTCTTTTGCTGGCTCCAGTGCAGGTGGTAGTTTCTACGGCAGCACCCGGGGCGTCCCCACCCAATGCCTTTATCCCCAGTAGACTGCTCCTGTGATGGCCTGCTGTTCAGACGGCCAATGACTGAAGCCATCCTTTAAGTTACCAGCTTAGCCCAGTTCCAGGCTAGCCGTATCCCAGCTTGCTCACAGCCAACCAGCATGTCCCAAGGACTCTGCCCTCATCCCTGGCCTGTGCAGAGCCCTTTTCTCCCCTCTGCTCCTTTGCTCGTGTGGGTCCCCCCTCCTGGAATGCCTTCCCTTTTCCTCAGCCTCTGTCAGCCTTCAAGACCCAGCTCAGGGACCACCGCCTCCAGGACGTCTTCCCAGATCCCACCCCTCTTCTAAGACTCCACCCCCAAGCTTCTTCTTCCTTACTGATTACCCTGCAAGTGGGTCATCGCCCATGTCCAGGACTCTGCCCCACATGACCAGGGACCCATCCTACTCAGCTCTGTGTCCTGTGGCATCTAGGACAGAACCTGGCAGCAGAGTGAGGTTTGAGAGGGCGTGAATGAATCAGCCCGACTCCAGAGGAAACTCAGTGCCTGCCTGTGGCTGTCGGAGCCCTGGTACACCTGCACCGGTGCCCTGTGCTTCCCCCTTGGGAGCTGCAGGGTCCACATCACCATCTGCCTGTGCAAACCCCCATGAATCCAGCCCAGGGATGCTGCCTCCCGCCCAGGGTCAGCTCCAGCAGGGCGGTTCTGGGCTGGCTGCCTCACCGCTGTGCCCTGGGGCTCACTCACAGTAAGCAGGTGCTCAGAAGCTGAGCCTCCGGTCAGGGGCAGCACCCTGGGCCAGGGGCCACGCGGGACCGCGCCCACTGGCAGCAGATGTTGGACCTGAGGGAAGCGTCTCTGCCGCCTCCTTCTCTCAGCGTCCTTGTGTGTGCGTGGAAGCTCATACGTGCCGGGCACGTTCACAGCTGGGCACAGACACAGACACGGGTGTACAGACACAGAGCGGGGCACACAGTCGGTGCTCCCCAGCACCTATGTCAGCACACGTCACACTCACACTCGTGCACACACCACTCCCATCACACACACGCCCTCCCTGCACACACACCCTCTGCACATGCTCTCCCTACACACAGACACACACACACACTCATGTACACATCCCACTCATGTGCTCACCACTCCTGTACTCCCTTTCCCACACGCATGTTCACATGCACCCCCGTGTTCACACCCCTCCCAGACATCTGTTCACACCCTCGGGCACAGACACACCCTTTCATGCCACTGACACGCTCGCACACACCCAGGCCGCCCATGATTCAGATGCTTTCCTGTGCACAGTTCACACTCCCTTGTGCCCCTGTTCACTGGCCCCCATTCACACTCCTGAGCCACACTGTTGCACATCCCCACACACACGCATCATCTCGTGCACACGTTCACATGCGCCCATGCCCCCTTGCATGGTCCACCCATGCATGAGTGTGTGTGAATGCTTACACTCAGCACACTCATGTGTGTGTACACATGCCCGCATCTGCTCTCCTTCGCTCCTGTGTGTGTGCTCTTTCATCCACACTCCTGCACTACGCTCTCACAGACAGCCACCAAATCATAACCTGGAAGATGCCAAAAGCGGTGCCTGATGAGGTGCTGCTGTGAGTGTGGGTGATAGACCAGCGGCCCCCGAGGATGGCCAGGAGTGATGTGCTCAGGGCAGGGGTTGCTGAGCTGCCTTCCTGTGGGGGCCGGGGTGTCATTCGAGCCGTCTTGGGGTCCTGAGCCCCAGATACTGGCAGAGCTCTGGCCATGGTCTCCCAGGCCCCAGGCTCCTTGAGTTTGTGGAAGCCTGAGGGGTGGCCTCCAGCCCATCCCCAAGGGCCCTGCCCTGGTGGCCGACTGCTTCCAGGGGACAGGCAGGCTCCCGAGCGAGTGGCAGTGAGCACCCAGCTGGGCAAGGCTGGCTCCTGTGAAATGTACGTTTCAGCTGTGCCTCTGCACCCAGAGGAGGCAGGCCCTGGCGGAGTCACACCCGGGCATCACAGCGGTCTGTTTCCCTCCCAGCAAGTTTCACTTCTAAGTTGATTTGTTTTTTCCATTAGAGAAGCATCCATGCTTATTTTTTCGCTTCTGATGCAAGGCGTTTTCTTCTTTTTTCATCTCAAAAGCCACATGTGAATGTTGTAAAAAAAAATCAAGTATGTTTTTCCAAGCCCGCTGGTCAGTTCTCAGCCCCATCTTACTGCGTCTCTCACCCCTCCTTGGCCTGTTCTTGGAAGACAGAGGAGATGGGGTGGTGGGAGCAGCGGTCCCTGGGAGGGGGTGGGAGATGGGGTCAGAGATGCCAGGGGGAGTCACTCGGCTAAGGGGTTGGGGTTCATTCCAAATGTCATCATCAGAGTTATTTCTTTAAAGTCTGTCTTCTCCGCTCGTGTGCAAGCTCCATGAGGCCAGGGACACAGCCGCTCCGCAGCCCTCAGCTCAGGGCCTGGTGCTGGTGGCATTACTGGTAGATTCCAGGAATTCATCGCTGACTGCCCCTGTGCTGTGGCCCCCCTCATCCTGTGCACACTGGGTTCCTCTTGCAACAAATGCACGGGGCCCTTCCACCCACTGTGCTTACTTCCCCCATTAGAAAACTTACTCGAAAGTTTTATTTCATTACTTTTTTTCCAAAAGCAATAATTGTTCACTGCAAAAAAAAAAAAAAACAGAGAGAGAGAGAGACTTCAATATATTGTTTACTATAAAGTATAAGACACACCTAGGGGCCGGCTTGATGGCGCAGTGGTTAAGTGCGCATGTTCTGCTTTGGTGGCCTGGGGTTCACCAGTTCCAATTCCGGGTGCGGACATGGCACCACTTGGCAAGCCATGCTCTGGCAGGCGTCCTACATGTAAAGTAGAGGAAGATGGGCACGGATGTTAGCTCAGGGCCAGCCTTCCCCAGCAAAAAGAGGAAGATTGGCAGCAGATGCTAGCTCAGGGCTAATCTTCCTCAAAAAAAAACACACACACACACACACACATATCCACTCCTGTGCCCACCCCCACCCCAGGTCCCATTTCCCAGATGTAACACACCTCAGCATCATGGAGGTGATCATTCTAGACCTTTTCTCTAGACATTCAATCTGTTAGTCAGTCTGCAAGTATCTATTGAGCATCACTGTGTGCCAGCACTGTCAGGAGCCAGGAAATTAGCAGTGAACAAAACGGGCAAAATTCCTAGAGGGCAGGTTCACTCAAACAATAAATGCATATGGAATATGCATATTACACGTATAGCTTTTTCTTACTACAAAATGGGATCCCCTAAATATTCTTTAATATTCATCCAGTTTAGAAAAATCAGAAAAACACCCAAAGTAGAGGGGAAAAAAAAAACAACCTAAGTTTTAGATTCATGATCCAAAGAGAGTCGCGTTTCATAGCTTCGTTTAACACCTTGCAGTTTTTATTTAGGCATAATTTTGTTTTATTTTGCAAAGTCATGATCATACTGAAAGCATAGTTTTTCCTTCTTTTTTATGGCACAAGTAATGAAAACAGAAAATGTAAAATTCCTTGTAAATCTACTACTCACAATTAATCACTGCTAATCCTTAATATGATATATACATTTGTTCCAGAACTAGAACTTTGGGGTCACACTGAATCCATCACTCAGTAACTGACTCTGATCTCATAGTATATTTCTGCGACAGTAATTATGCTTCTATACCGTTTTTTCATGGCTGTAGACTTGGTCATCGTGTGAGTTCGCCATCATGGGATCAACCAGCCTCCTTTTCTTGGACCTTAGGATATTTCCAATTTTTTCTTTTTATCAGAACACCTAAATGAATGAAGCAAAGTGTTTGCACATATCTTTAGGTATCTGAGTATGATTTTGCATTGTTTTTATTCACTCGTATTTTAACTACATCAAAATGTTGATTGCAGTTAGCTTTGATGGTATTCTATGAGATTATTATTTTGTGTTTATACTTTTTTGTCTTCTCTAAATGCTTTGCAGAGAACAGGTTTTACCTGCATAATCACGATATCGTTTAAAATTATGCCATGCAGAAATTTCCAGATTACCACAGTTTTCATGGTGATGGCTTTTTATGGCTGCCTGTAATTCCATCTAGGCCATAACTCACTTGACTATCCCCTATCCTTGGCCGTTTGGGTTTTTTCCCAACTTTTTCAAGATCGTGATGCAGGAACCCCGCTCCGTATTTGGGGTTATGTCCTCATGGAACAGCCCAGCAAAGGCTGGCAAACAGCTTTCACACCTGTGGGACTTCCTGCCAAACTGCTCTCCCAAAAGGATGTTCCAGTTTCCACTCCCACCAGCAGCGTGTGGGAATGGCCGCCCAGCTGCCCTCCTCTCCTGGAGGCGGTTCAGGCCCCTGGACGTCGCTCTGTCTGCCAGGCGGGCGAGAGAGAACAGGGAATGGTTTTGTCGGCGATGCGAGTGTGATGACCCCAGGCCCGGAACTGCAGGAGTGAGTTTTAACAAGCCCAGTTCCCAGAACAGAACCTGCAAAGTAAAAGAAAAGCAAGCAAGCGAGGAAAAACTCTGCTGGAAAAAACACACACATACACGGATTAAAATAATATTTGGCACTTACGTCGCACTTTTAAAATTCTTCAAACGCTTTATAAACACTAGCTAATTAATTGAGCCTCCTAAATCTGGTTGCAGTTGGTGGAGAGAGCTCAAGAGGAGCTAAAAAAAAAAAAGTGGGGGGGAGCCAGGCCTGCACATCTCCAGATTCTGGCGTCGCCTCCCGGGGTGTGATTGCAGGCCTCCGGCTGCACCACGAGAATAGCCGGCTCCGACAACGCCCGCCCGATTCCGCAGCCTCCTCTCCTGCTCGCGAAGATCCTCTCACCGACCGACCGCTGACTCACAGCCCTGTGTGGTGTTATTGATAAGATAATAATAACTGCCATTTGTTACACGCATCTGTGGGCCAGGCGCGGTCCCAGGCTCCAGGTCTCCTAGATATGCCTATAGCAGCTCCATCTACAGATGAGCAAAGAGGCTCAGAGAGGGGATTTGCCCAGGAGCCAGAAAAATCCCTCCCTCCTTCCTTCATTCATGGATGTGTTCATCTGACATGTATTTATTGAGGCCCAGTGTGTGCCAGACAGTGTTCCAGGCAGGGGGTGGGGAGCAGGTCCTTGTGGACCCTGCGTCCTTGCTGGGGGGACTATGATAATCCTGAGAAAATCAAGTATGTAAATAATGTATCTGTAATAAGTGGGGACAGAAACTGCAATTTAACCTGCACCAATGTGGCAGGTGCTTATGTCCAACTGTGTCATTGTCCTCATGACTGTCCTGGGGGCAGGGGGGTGGGTGCTTGTACCCCCTGTTTATGGAAGATGGACTGGAGGCCCAGGGAGGGCGGGTGCTGAGCTGGCTGCAGGGGAACCCTGCTCTCTCAGGCCTGCGGGCCCAGTGCCTGTGCTTCCTCCAAGCGGCATTTCCAGTTTGCCCAGTCCCGATGCTGGAATGCAGACCCCCTGGGAGTGTTCCTGGCTCGATGCTGTTGGCAGCTGCTGGTGCTGCCTCTCATGTCTCTGGGTCGCTGTCTGCCTCTTTGGGTCCTCCATGTGTCTCTCACACACCTGGCCACCAGCTCCACCCCAGCCTCTGCCCTCTGTGGACTCTGGTTCCTTCCCCTGCTCCATGCGGGTGATCCCTGGCGTGGGAGTCAGGGCTGGGACAATAGGCAGGTGGATGAGAGGCCTGTCCTGAGGCTCTGGGCTTGCCCATAGTGAGGGCAGACCGGAGTCCGTGGGCCTCCCTTTCCTTGGGTGCCTGGCCCCTGCCAGGAGGGTGGTGCCAGGCCATGAGCTGGTGGGTAGATTCACAGGGTCTCAGCCAGCACCAGAGGGGGCTGCTCAGGGCATTGGCTGTATCCCTGCAAGGCACAAGTGGCCTAGGTCAGGACAGGGCAAGGTCACATCGTGGGTCAGTGGAATGCCCAGGCGGAGACCAGATGGCCCCTCTGCACCTACACCAGGCTGCCGCCTCTCTGTGTCTCTGTCTTTCTTGTTCTCTTTTCCCTGACTCCGTCTCACTCTCTCACTTTGTCTCTGTCTGTCTGCCTCTCCCTCTGCCCATCTCTGTGTGTCTCTCCCTCTCTGTTTCTCCCGGGTCTTCATCATCTGTCCTTTCTCCCTGCCTTGTTCAGAATCAGGGCCCTCACCGTGCCCTGCTCTGAGCACCTGTGGCACGTCTCACAGCAACTGCACCTGCCCATTCATCTTCCTGGCTGTGTCCTGCTCTCCTCCCCCATCTCCTCTCTCTGGAGCCCCTGTCTCACCTGCCCCAGTGCTCTAACAGGGGGCTCAGTCCCCTACCTGCCACTGACCTCCAGGACTCTTTCCAGCTGCCCAGCCCAAAGCCCTTGAGGCCTGACCTGGGCCCACCTCCTGTGAGTCCCCAGCATCTAGCAGGGGTCTGGTCTGCAGGAGCATCAGCGAGGGTGGGTGAGAGTCAAGTTTGAGCAACAGACCCTCCCTCATTTATTCATTGTGTAAGACAGTAGCTTCCCCGTGCCCAGCTTGGTGCTGAGTGACTTCTGCCTGTCATCTTTTCAGAACCATTTTGTAGATAAGCAACTGAGACTCAAAACTGATGGGTAAACTAGGTCACGTGTGAATAAAAGTCAAGTGAGATTTCAAACCAGGAGAGACGACTCCAAAGACCAGATACTGCTTTTTGCGCTGTCCTGGCCCAGGCCTGTGGTTTGGTCCTACCAGAGATCCATCGAGATGGGGTCATAGAACTGACGGATGAGGAGACTAAGGCTCCGGGGCAGGAAAGGGACCTGCCCAGACTAAGGGCAGCACTCCTGTTCATGTGGTGCTTGGCAGTGCTCAGCACACGCACAGGATCTTCTCAGTGACGCGAGTGATGGCCAAGGTCACGCAGCAGTAAGCCCTGAGCCAGGATTTGAACCCAAGTCCTCCTACCTCACTGCTCCAGAGCCTGGACAAGCCTCGACTGCTGAGTACAGCTTCCCTGCTCGCATCCTGCTTCCTGGGCTGGGCCCAAAACACAATCTAAACTCCTTGTAGAGCCCCCAGCACACCCTGCTGCCACCCACCTCTCAGCCTTTGCCCAGCCTGTTCCGTCTGTCAGGAACACTGTGCCCTTTCTTCCTGGGGAATTCAGATTTGAATTCAGAGGCCACCTCAGGCATGATTCTTCCAGAGAGGGCTCAGGAGCTCAAACCTACTCTCTGCCACACCACTTAACCTCTCTGTGCCTCAGTTCCTCATTTCTGATATCTCACATTACAGGCTCATTGTGAGGGTTACATGCAATGTCCATGCAGTGTGCTGAGCTCAAGGCCCAGCTCATGGTGTGCACTCAGTCAGTGAAAGTGGTTGTTGATAGACACTTGAGGAAAAGCATACAGGATCACTTAAAGATGAATAAACAACTGTTTTGTGTTTCCCTCCAGGCGCGGCAGGTGAGGACCTGCAGGTGATTCAGCCTGACAAGTCAGTGTCCGTCGCAGCTGGAGAGACGGCCACTCTGCGCTGCACACTGACCTCCCTGTACCCTGTGGGGCCCATCCAGTGGTTCAGGGGGACAGGACCAGGCCGGGAGTTAATCTACAGTTTCAAAGGAGGCCACTTCCCCCGAGTCACAAATGTTTCAGACAACACAGAGAGAAACAACATGGACTTTTCCATCCGCGTCAGTAACATCACCCCAGCAGACACTGGTACCTACTACTGCGTGAAGTTCCGGAAAGGGAGCCCTGATGCAGAGGTTAAGTCTGGACCAGGCACCCAGCTCACTGTGAGTGGTGAGTACAGCGTGGGCCTCCTTTGTCCCCTGGTGTGGGACAACAAGTCAAAAATAACACCCTCCATTCTTTGAGTAACAACAAGAATCAGGCACGGCAGTGGGTGTCTATACTCATGATCTGATTTCACCCCCTTCTATAGATCAGGGAACTTGAGGCCTAGAGAGGTCGTGCGAGTTGCTTGAGGCCCCAAGGCTGGTAAATGTGGGAAGAGTCTGGAACCACCATCTGCCTGGCTCCACAGCCCCTGCCTTTTCCAATCCCGTCCAGCCCTTTGGATCCAGGGACGAGGGAACCAAAAGTCTGAGTGACCCGCCCAGTCACAAGGCCAGACGTCACCCTGCCTCCAGAGAGTGCCCCTCAGTGTGACTGAGTCTCCCTTTACTCAGCAGTTACTGAGCACCTACTGTGTGCCAGGCTGTGCCCTGGGTGCTGGGGAAGCCGCAGTGGACACAGCAGGCAAAGGCTCTTCTCCCAGGAAGCTCACGTTCTCTTCCCTTCCTGTGAGGGAAATCCACTCAGGGCAGGGAGGGGAGGGGAGGACGTGTGTTTCTTCGTTTCATCTTCAGGACATCACACTGAGAGGACAGCCCTGGGAGGCACAGAATCACTGTTTACTCTGACAACCTGGCTGGAGGAGATGCACAGAGGTTTGGTGTTTGCTGTGTATCTGTCCAGAAAACCCTCGTGTGATTCAGGGACCGACTCACATAGTCACTGAAAGCTCCAGACAGAGCTGAGGCATCTCAGAATGTCCTTCACCCAGGGAAGAGGTGCCCCATGTGGGTGACGTAGGGCTTCCTCACTGAGGCAGCAAAGATTTCTACCAGAAAGGTTTTTCTACCAGAGGTCAGGGTTTTCTACCAGAGGCCAGGGTCCTGAATCTTGGAATGTCAGTATAGAATGGACCTTGGACTCATCTGGCCCAACCCCACATATAGAGACGGGGAGCCTGAGGCCAAGAGAAGATGGACACTTGCCCACGGTCACATTTCCAGTGAGTGAGGGGATCTTTCCAGAACCTGATCTGATTCCAGGCAGGCTCCTTCCTGCCTGGCATTGGACACTCTTTCCATGGAAGAGCCTGGTGCATAGTAAGGATGAATAAAAACTCCTTACACCAAACCATTCAACGGGAAGCCAGCATTTCTCCTTTGGTCAGTTTCCCCACAGTTCAGAATGCCCCTCTTTCAGAGCCTTAGGCCCAAGTTACTTGGGAGCCTCTCCCCACCTTCAGCCACATCAACCCCAGTCAAGCCTTCCATACCAGCACCCAGAGCTGCCCATTGTCTCAACAGCTGCATAAAATCCGTCGAATGGAGATCGCCTCCTTCATTTTCCAGCCTTCCGTCTATGGATATAACTTGTTCCCAACCTTGGGATATTAAAACAGCCCTGCAGGGACCAATCCAGTGGTGCAGTGGTTAAGTGAGCACATTCCGCTTTGGTGACCTGGGGTTTGCCGGTTCAGATCTCAGGTGCGGACATGGCAGCGCTTGGCAAGCCATGCTGTGACAGGCGTCCCACATATAAAGTAGAGGAAGATGGGCATGGATGTTAGCTCAGGGCCAGTCTTCCTCAAAATGAAAAAAAAAAGATTACAAAACACAAACTTATAAAACAGCCGTGCAGGCGATAACCTTGTCCATGCACCATCTACTCAAGTGGGAGATGCCCTGGAGGTGGCTTTGCTAGGTCAGAGGGTGTGTGTATTTTATTTGTGTGGATATTGACAAATTTCCCTCCAAGACATGGGAGCAGTTGAGTTTCACAACCCCAAGACATAGGCAGGAAAGGTGGCTTTATCCTGATTTTGCAGCTATTGCTGAAGTTCCCAAAGATGTCTCCCTTCCCTAGATGATCCCAGCTAGTAAGTGGCTGCACCGGCACTCAGACCTGCTGCCTCCTAGTAGAGGGCTCACTCCGCTTCCCCAAGCCGCTGCCCTGATGATGCCCTGGATGAGAAAGGAGGGAGGCAGAGGGGACAGGGAGCAGCAGTGGGCCACACCTGTGTCTCCATCCCAGCACTTACTCTTAGAACCAGTGCTGTGAGGGAGGGGCCAGCTGTAGCTCTTTAACAGAGGAGGACACTGAGGCTCAGAGAGGGGACCTGACCTGAGCAGGCAGGGGAGCCAAGGTTGAACCCCCAGCAGCCTGACTCACAGCCCTGCTCTGCAGCACCCCGCTGTGCTTGTCACAGTGTGGGGAAAAGCTCCGACCCTCTTCCCTTTAAAATCTTATATTGCTCTGTTCTTCAGCAATAAGCATTTTTTTAAAAAAGACCTGTTGGGAAGTAGGGTCAGCTTTCCAACCCCAGGTCAGACAGATCCTGCAGGCGTCTCATGATGGGCTGAGCCTGTTCCTAAAACACCGGGCTCAGCATGCGTCACAGCACTCAGGAGTCTCCCCCAGTGTGGTGATGTTGCTCCTTCACCGAGCAGCCTGCGGGAGCAGCTCTGGGAAGGGCAGTGTGGACGAGCAGAGAGAGGCCCGCACTCCCAGCAACACCGTGCAGCCCGTTCCTGACTCTGCAGACTGAGGACGAGGAGGGGAGGCATTGCCTAGGGGTGCTGGGGCCCTGCGAGAGCAAGAGTTCAAATTGTAGACGAATCATCAGGAACAGAGCCCATGTCCTCCCTTTATTGCTGCAGGATCACCAGCCTGGGCACTCCAAGGGGACTCCTCCCTATAAATGCTTGAAGTCAGGAATCCCAGAGGGAGAGGGAGGGTGGTGGTCAGCATGGGGGCTCAGGGAGGTGGGCACTTGCCCTGTGATGGACATGAAAGCTTGGGTGCCATGGGAGATTCCCACTGGGATGCAGTGGGGGGGAGGAGACAGTCCCTTCATTTCTCTCAGCCTCAGTTTCCCCATCTGTAAAATGGGGATGATCACAGACTCCTGTTAGGACAGTAGAAAGGATCTGAGGCGCTCTGTGTAAATCACCCAGCACAGAGCAGCACCCCCAAATCCAGGTGTTACTTCAAGGTTGGGACCCAGTTCCCTTTGCTGGGCCTCAGTGCCCTCACTAGTAGAAAGTGGATGATCATGCAACCTCTCCAGGATGTGTGAGGAATACAAGAGCCTGGTGATTTTTCCCCTGACAAGGGTGGCTCCTTGTGCTGCTAGGGCTGCGAGAAGAGCATTTGGGGTGTGGGTGCCTCAAAATAGCAGGTGCCCGTGACAGGTCTTTGGAGCTCAAGATCACACGCCCGAGTGGAGTGTCAGGACCCCTCCCAGGAGCTCCTGGGGCTGAGAGCAGCTTCCTGCACTCTCCACCCCAAAGATGGGCAGTCCAGACGCCCCATTCAGATCCGAGCTTCATCGCTGGGGAAACCTTCCCATCTCTAAACACGTGTGTCTCACAGGCTGGATCCCTGCAAACACTCCTGCTCAGCCCCCAGCACCCACTGCCTCCACCCACCAAGACAGCCCTGAGGAAATCAGTCCTTCGTCCTTTCAGACACTCAGCTTTCTGTAAAGAGCTGATCTGCAGCAAACGCCTGTGATCACCTGTGTGTTTTGAAAGCCAATTCACCAAACTTGTTTCCTGAGGGCATTATTAAAAAAAAGAGGGAAAGAATCATATATTGGGGGTTTCTACTGAGTTTTTCATGGCAGCTGCATGAACAGGATTCAAGACTTTTCTTGGTGTTTCTGCAAAGCTTTTGTTTTACCTAAAACCAGTGGGTAGTTTCAGGACTAGGAATGACCACATCGTATGATAACAGTCACAGGTGTTATTTATTAAGCACCTACTATATACCAGGCTCTGGGTTTTACACACATCTTCACCCATCTCCCAGGGTGGTGTCTTGATCCACTTTATACAGAAACAGATACTGAGGCTCAGGATAAAGAACAGAGATGCTAAAATGAATCAGTCGTGTGTGTGGTGAGATGTGCTCTGCCCTTTACCCGCTGTGCACTCTCGGCCAGCCCTGTTCCTCTCTGAGCCTCATTCCATAAATGGGACCACACTCAGGCCTCCCTCACAGGGCTGGTGGGAGGATTAAGGAGCTGAGGGGCCCAGAGGGATCAGACAGGGTCAGCCTCCCAAAAAGTTCAGTTAAATGGTGACTGATCACAGCATCTTGTCCATCTAGGGGCATCGGGGCTGCTGGTGTTTTATGACTTGACTTATTCAAGTGACCCTCTGTTCTGAAAATATTTAACGACTTTTAGGGAGCAAGTTTATTATTCACAAAGGCAAATATTTGGTGACTGTAGCAGAAGGTGTTGGGTAATAATTGACAATTTGGAGACACTCTATAGGACCCATCTACAGGGAGAGACTGCCCTCACTTTTGACTCACTGAATTGTGTATGTTTCAGGACACTGCTCCCTAGGCCTGTGTCTGTGTCTCTTCTGACTTAACAACAATTAAGAGATTAACCGCCTTTGGCTTTCTCAGCTTCGGTGATCTTTGTTTTCAACCCAAAACTGACACGAGAGAAGAATCCAGATTCAGAAAAACTTCCTTTCACCCCCACTCTTTCGAATTTAGGCATTGGCACAGTTAGACCTGCTGGATAATTTGTAGAAGGAAGAAAACTATGGAGTAAATTCATAAAAACCTGCAGGGAGAGCTCTGGATATGAATTAAGTCTAGGTTAAAGATGGATCTGTGTTTATTTATTTATTTATTTATTTTTTTTTTTATTAATGTTATGATAGATTACAAGCTTGTGAGATTTCAGTTGTACATTTTTGTTAGTCATGTTGTGGGTACACCACTTCCCCCTTCGTACCCTCCCCCCACCCCCCCTTTTCCCTGGTAACCACCGATCAGATCTCCTTGTCAATATACTAATTTCCACCTATGAGTGGAGTCATATAGAGTTCGTCTTTCTCTGACTGGCTTATTTCACTTAACATAATGCCCTCGAGGTCCATCCACGTTGTTGTGAATGGGCCAATTTCGTCTTTTTTTTATGGCTGAGTAGTATTCCATTGTGTATATATACCACATCTTCTTTATCCAGTCATCAGTTTCTGGGCATGTAGGCTGGTTCCACGTCTTGGCTATTGTAAATAATGCTGCGATGAACATAGGGGTGCAACGGACTCTTGAGATATCTGATATCAGGTTCTTAGGATAGATACCCAGTAATGGGATGGCTGGGTCATAGGGTATTTCTATTTTTAACTTTTTGAGAAATCTCCATACTGTTTTCCATAGTGGCTGTACCAGTTTGCATTCCCACCAACAGTGTATGAGGGTTCCTCTTTCTCCACAACCTCTCCAACATTTGTCGTTCTTGGTTTTGGATGTTTTTGCCAATCTAACGGGGGTAAGGTGATATCTTAGTGTAGTTTTGATTTGCATTTCCCTGATGATTAGCGATGATGAACATCTTTTCATGTGTCTATTGGCCATATTCATATCTTCTTTTGAGAAATGTCTGTTCATGTCCTCTGCCCATTTTTTGATCGGGTTGTTTGTTTTTTTGTTGTTAAGCAGTGTGAGTTCTTTGTATATTATGGAGATTAACCCTTTGTCGGATAAGTGGCTTGTAAATATTTTTTCCCAATTAGTGAGCTGTTTTTTTGTTTCAATTCTGTTTTCCCTTGCCTTGAAGAAGCTCTTTAGTCTGATGAAGTCCCATTTGTTTATTCTTTCTATTGTTTCCCTCAACTGAGGAGTTACAGTGTCCGAAAAGATTCTTTTGAAACGGATGTCAAAGAGTGTACTGCCTATATTCTCTTCCAAAAGACTTATTGTCTCAGGCCTAATCTTTAGGTCTTTGATCCATTTTGAGTTTATTTTGGTGTGTGGTGAAAAAGAATGGTCAATTTTCAATCTTTTGCATGTGGCTGTCCAGTTTTCCCAGCACCATTTGTTGAAGAGACTTTCTTTTCTCCATTGTAGGCCCTCTGCTCCTTTGTCGAAGATTAGCTGTCCATAGATGTGTGGTTTTATCTCTGGGCTTTCAATTCTGTTCCATTGATCTGTGGACCTGTTTTTGTACCAGTACCATGCTGTTTTGATCACTGTAGCTTTGTAGTATGTTTTGAAATCGGGGATTGTGATTCCGCCGGCTTTGTTTTTCTTGCTCAGGATTGCTTTAGCAATTCGCGGTCTTTTGTTCCCCCATATGAATTTTAGGATTGTTTGTTCAATTTCTGTGAAGAATGTTCTTGGGATTCTGATTGGGATAGCATTGAATCTGTATATTGCTTTAGGTAGTATGGACATTTTAACTATGTTTATTCTTCCAATCCATGTACAACGAATGTTTTTCCATCTCTTTATGTCATCGCCTATTTCTTTCAAGAAAGTCTTGTAGTTTTCATTGTATAGATCCTTCACTTCCTTGGTTAAGTTTATCCCAAGGTATTTTATTCTTTTCGTTGCGATTGTGAATGGGATAGAGTTCTTGAGTTCTTTTTCTGTTAGTTTATTGTTAGTGTATAGAAATGCTACTGATTTATGCACGTTAATTTTATACCCTGCTACTTTGCTGTAGTTGTTGATTATTTCTAATAGTTTTTCTGTGGATTCTTTGGGGTTTTCTATGTATAAGATCATGTCGTCTGCAAACAACGAGAGTTTTACTTCTTCGTTACCTATTTGGATTCCTTTTATTTCTTTTTCCTGCCGAATTGCTCTGGCTGTGTTTATTTTTGTGAAGCATCTTTTGTTTTACTCAAAGCAAAAATGCTTCCACTGCCTGATTTAACCCTCAGTGCAACCCGGGAAGGAGAAATGCTGGCCGCCCATCTCACAGAGGAGGAGCTGGGATGTGCCCCAGCCACTCCTCTCATCGGCCGGCCAGCCTGGTTCCAGCTTTCATGGCGGGCCTGCTGTGCCACTGCTCTCATGCGTTTACTCCTGTAAATGCTTTCTCTGAAGTGGGTAAGGTTTCCAGGGGAGGCCAGCCAGGAACAGTTAATACAGAGTGAGACCCACTAGTAATTGTGTTCCTGTGCCCAGATTGGTGGGAAATCAGCTGGCAGAGCAAGGAAGCTGGACCTTGAACTCAGGCCTGGAATTCCATGCCCCTGCCCCTTACTCAGAGTCTACCTCTGGAGCCTGTTGTCCTCCTCTGTAAGATGAGGATCACCCGCCCTCCCAGCACTAATAGGAGGAGTGAAAAATAATATATGTGAAGCTTCTTAACAGTGTCACACACTTATGATCAGTGATATAGTCACAGTCATGTTTATTGTTTGTAAATGCTCCTTTTGTAGCCAAACCCTCTCCCCCCGTGGTATCGGGCCCCACGGCGAGGGCCCCGCCCGAGCAGACAGTGAGCTTCACCTGCGAGTCCCACGGCTTCTCCCCCAGAAACATCACCCTGAAATGGTTCAAAAATGGCAATGAGCTCCCAGCCTCCCAGACCAACGTGGACCCAGAAGGAGACAGCGTGTCCTACAGCGTCTCCAGCACAGCCCAGGTGGTGCTGGCCCCGGGGGATGTTCGCTCCCAGGTCATCTGTGAGGTGGCCCACGTCACCCTGCAGGGGGCCCCTCCTCTTCGTGGGACGGCCAACTTGTCTGAGACCATTCGAGGTAGACGCCCTTCACCCCCAGCCCAAGCCCGCACCTGCCCCCAAGCTCCCAAGCCAGCTCCTCCCCCTGCTGTTTCCTCCAGGCCTGAATTTCCCGGAACCCAATTTCTGACAGTCCTTCCCAATCACCAGGCTCCTGGATGTGCTGCTCATTCACTCCTGTTTTAGTGGTGGCCGCCAAGTGAACACCTACTATGTGCCAAGCTCTGTGCTAGATAGTGTCATCTACTTACCAAGAGCAGCTCCAGTCACTGAGCACCTACTCTAAGCCCAGCCCCTGTATGCTTGGTGATTTCATTTATTTTGCTACAGTTATGCTCCCAGTGTATGCCAAGGGCTATGCTTGTTGATTTCACTTATTATGACCCTAATAGGAGCTACCAGTCCCTGAGCACCTACTGTGCGCCCAGCACTGTGGTTTGTGATTCATTCATATGCAAACAGTAGCCTCAGTGTTTGAGCACCTGCTGCATGCCTGGCACTGTCCCGGGTGATTCCCATCTGTAGTGGCAGGTCAGATATGGAGCCCTCCTCTGTGATCTGTCTGTTCCATAAGGTCAGAGCTTCTGCCCTGTGCTGTTTCAGTTCCGCCCACCTTGGAGGTTTCCCAACACTCCATGGCAGGGAACCAAGAGAATATCACCTGCCAGGCGAACAAGTTCTACCCTCAGCGCCTAAAGCTGACCTGGTTGGAGAACGGAAATGTGACCCGAACAGAAACGGCCTCAACCCTCATAGAGAACAAGGATGGGACGTTTAGCTGGACGAGCTGGCTCCTGGTGAACTCATCTGCCCACAGGGAGGATGCGCGGCTCACCTGCCAGGTGGAGCATGACGGGCAGCCAGCAGTCACCAAACAGCATACGCTGAAGGCCTCTGCCCACCAGAAGGAGCAGGACACAGGTGGAACCCCTGGTGAGCCCTCCACTCCAACTGACATGGCTCCTTTTAAACTTTATCTTTTTTTAAAAAGTAGCAATTAATGCTATTATAGAGTAATCTAGAAGTCTATAAATATAAGGTAGAACTTAGAAGTGCGCTCCCCTCCCCCAAATCCCACCCTCCAAGAGTCAGTGCTGGTAAGAGTTTGGTGCGTGTCTTTATAGATTTTGACATAAATACACGTTAAAGAAAGAAGGGATGGAGGGAGCTTATCCTGTTCACAGCATCCTGCCTCTTGCTTTCTTCACCTGACAATGATGACGTCACCATCCATGTCAGCCACCCCCCTCCTCCTTGCTCTTTCTAACCCTTGCCTAGTCCCCCTGGCTGCCATTGCAAGCTTGTCCCCCTGGGCATGGGGGCAGGGAGCCTCAGGATGTTTGTGGCTTATCTCACTGTAATCTCAGCTGCAGTAAATGTCCGTGTGCATCTTCTGTTCCATGTGCAGCTCTTTCTGTGGGACAGTTTCCCAAAGAGCATTTCTAGGCCAAGAGCATGCCCAATGGGACAGTGATACCACTGCCACTCTCCTGGGAGAGTAAAGGGTGCAGGGTGACATTTTCTCAGCCCCCTTCCAACATGTTGTTGATGGATCTCTCTTTTTTCTTCAAAATGGCAGTACCTAGTTGGCATTTCGGTGCCACTGTGGAATGTTCCATCACCTGTCATTAGCATGGCTATGCCTTTCACATAGCAGACTCTTGGAATGGATTAGAATGGAGACCATTTTTTTCCTTCGTGCATCCTTCAAGGGAACGAGGAGCTCTAAAGAAGGCGTAGGGCCCTGTCAGGATGTCCCTTTGATGTCACCGGTTCCTGGTTTTCATAGGATGAGTACTGCCCTGGGAGAGAGGATGTGAGGGTTTCTACTCAGGCTCTGTCACAGACTTGCTGGGTGACCTTGGACAAGTCATTGCCTCTCTCTGGGCCTCTGTGCTTGCTCTTGGCAGTGTTGAAAGATGAGCTTCGTGACTCCTCAGCTTTGAGTCTCAGCTGCTGGGGACCATGGCTGTCTCACTCAGCATGGTGGCTTCAGGACCTGGCACAGCCTGGCACATAGTAGACACTCAAGAAGTACTTTTGAAAGGATAAAAGAGTGAGTTAGCTGTTTGATTGGTTAGTTAGCTCTCCAATGAGGTAGAGATGATTTGGGTCTCAGTAACACCAGAAGAAGCCAGCGTGTGGAGATTTAAATGACTTGCTCAAGGTCACACAACTAGGGGCATTCATTTGAACCCATGTTTTTGTGGCTCAGAGCCCTGCTCCTGACTACCTAGGATGCTCTAGTGTAGGATCCCCTGCCTGTGCAGTGGGGCCAGCCAAGTCCCTGTCGCCATTTCAAGTGTGTAGTTTCAGAGCTCGTATACTGGCGCCGAAGCAGCCCAGGTCCCAGGCTGAGATCAGTGGACAGCCCCTGAGAGCTTGCAGAGTCCCATAGCCCAGCTAGATGTCTGCCCTTCCTCACTGTGCCTTCCCCCCAGCTGCTGTGGGACACCCCAGTGGTGAGTCAGTTTCAGATGGACCTGTGCTGCCTTGGTGGCTATTCTGTGGTCCACGCAGATGATGGGGAACATGTTTCCATTCCTTGGGAGTGAGGTTTCTGCCCACATCCTGCAGCTGGGCTTCCTCCAGGGCTGGCAGCCACAAGCATTTTCCCTCCTGGCACCTCAGCGTGGTTTTTCACTGCCCGTGGGTGAGCCGCGTGGGGAAGTGTGTGCAGACGTGTGAACGTGCCTGTGTGGCTTGAAATATCTGAGAAGGCCCAGCCAGATGTTCTCGGTTGATGACGCCTGCCTGGTGGTGAAAAGGGGCGGTGGGTTTAATTTTCGCGTTTTTCGTTTGTGTCCATGAAGCCTCTGTTCCCTCTGATCCCCAGACAAGCCTTCCAGCTGGAACGGAATCTTTATTGCAGTGGGCGTGGTGTGTGCCTTGCTGGTGGCCCTGCTGATCGCCGCCCTCTACCTCCTCCGAATCAGACAGAAGAAAGGTGAGTGGATTCCTCTCTTCACCTGCAAGAGTTTGCCCCTGGGCTGTCCTTCCAGAGGGAGAGGCAATGAGAGTGCTTTGGGCTACATGTAGCTTAAGCCGTGAAGACGTCCAGTCCCTTCCGGTTACAGGAAGTCCAGAGGGAGCAGTGCCATGGCTGGTGCAGCACCTGCGCCAGGCTGGCCTCTGGGTGGGGCCCTCCTACGGCCTTCCCGTCGTGGGTGCAAGACGCCCATCCCTGCTCCTGGCCTCATATCCTCAGGGGACCACTACCGAGGTGGGAAGCATGGAGCTGCCAAAGGGGCAAGAGGGTCTCGGGGGGTGGTAATATTTCCCAGGAGCCCCCCCAGCAGACATCTCTTCACCTTCCCTGTCCAGGTTATGTGACCAGCCCTGGGCAGGAGGCCCAAAGGGAGGGGGATAGTACCACCAAGGCTGTGGGGAGGACTAAATGGGAGACGACAAGTAAAATGTGAGGGAAGTGCGTGGCACGCAGCAAGTGCCCAATAAATGTTGGCTCCTGTCGTCAGTGTTGCGTGTGAGCCCAGAACCACGAGCCACCTCTCTGGACAGCTCTCCTCACAGTGGCAAGGTGTGTGGCCTTGGACTCCACAGCTGGAGGGTACAAGTCCAGATCCAAGACGTGGTCCCCTGGCTCGTGTGCCTTTGTGTGTGTGTGTGTGTGTGTGTGTGGTGGGGATTGGTGCTGTAGCAAGGCCTCTGACTTTGGAATCAGACAAACCAGGGTTCCAGACCCTTGTGATATACTCTAAACAGTCAGTGTGGCCTCCCCGAGCCTCGGTTTCCTCATCTGTAAAATGGGAATGTATAGTGATACCTACCTGGGAGGAGAGTTATGAGACACAGATAAGCTCCTGTGAAATAACAGCTCTGACATGTCCTCAGGCCTCAAATCATGCTGTTCTCTTTCCCACCCTTGGAGGAGACAGTTTTAAGCCAGTGTTTCTGAAACATTTTTTACTACATGTGATAGAAGTGCATACATTTCATGTCTCAACTCAACACACACACACTCCTATAGATGAAATTGGAACTCTATTTTCCTTTTTGTCTTACTCTGTACTAAATTCTCTTAAAAGTGCTGGTTGTGACCCGCTGTGTGCCACAGCCTGTGAAGTGCACCTTGCCGTCCTGAGCTGCCTTTCTGTGCCCAGGCCACAGGCTGAGCTCGGATGGGCACGTTGTGTATCGGTCACACATCCCTTCTGCACCCCCTCACCTCTGCCCCCCAAGTTTCCCTCTGACGTGGGCTGGCTAGAAGGACTCAGCTCTAAGTACCAGCCGAGCCTCAAGCTCCCCATCCTGGAGAGCTGAGTCAGGCCCACCTTTCTGGAATCTGGAAAGAGGTTCCACCAGGAGATCCATGCAGGGGTTCTAAAGTTCCTGGAAAGCCCCACACAGGAAGGACTCCTCCTTGGGTGGGGAAGCGGGGCGACTCGCCCACCAAGGGTGACAGGCCAGCCCATCAGATGGCCTTCACGGCAGCCACGCTTAGTAAAATCCTAGCCCCACTTTGAGGCCCATCCCTGGGCACCATGCCAGGCTCCCAGCACACATGAGCTCATTCCTGTGGGCTTAGGCATCAGTGACCGGGTGTCCAGAGGAGGAATGGGCGTTTGGAGAGCTGCAGACCCTGGTGGGTCTGTTTGTGTGCAGAGCCCAGCTCTCAAGCATAGTCTCCAGTGACAGTGACAACTAGCACTCACTCAGCTCTTCTGATGTGCCAGGCACTGTTCTCATCACAGACCCCAGCAGTGGTTTTACTAAACCCATTTTACAGATGAGGAAACTGTGGCATGGGAACGCTATAAAACTTACTTGAGGCCTCACAACTGGTAAGTGATGGGGCCAGGATTCACCTGGGCAGCGGGTCTGCAGGGACCACATTTGAGACCCTGCACATCCTCCCCACTAATGAGACACCCCTTCATTGGTCCCTGAAGGGGTCTGCCCATCCCCTACCTCAGTACTCACAGTGAAATGTCCTGATTTCAACTCCACCACTTACCAGCCGTGGGACCCTAAGGAGTCACCCAGTCTCTTTGGTGTAAATGGGGTGATCAGTGTCCCATCAGTGGACTCCCTGAGACGACTCGTGTCCCAGCGCTTTGCAACCCATCATCCTCCCTCCACCCATCCTTCCTCCATCCAGACATTAGATGCTAAGCTGCAGCCTTCCTAGCTGGTGCCTGCTCACCTAAACATGCAACACCTCCCGGGCACCAAGCGTGAACCTGGCCGTGAGAATTCTTGCCTCGCGGCAGCCTCCAGCCTGTTAAAATGCCGTGCGGAGCACATTTGAGTGTGCGTGTTGCTTTTTAATTACACTTTTACAGTGAAATGGGAGTCAGATGCTGGCTGAACCCTGGGGACTGCTCTGTGGGATGCCCTGTATCACAGATTTAGAATCTCTGAACCAGATGGACCCTTTTTGCCTCAAGATCCTTTTTCAGAAAGTGGTGACATTTAAAATAAATGGATGTCCAGCCCAACCCTGTGAGTTAAAGCACTGAAATCTAAGCTCAGAGAGGGAAAATGACCCACCCAGGGTAACACAGCAAGTGAGTTGGTGGCAGAAGTGGGATTCACACCTGCTCCCCCAACTCCCAGCCCTGCTAGAAGCTGTTCTTCGGCAGTGAAAGGCCTTGATTGGGACCCAGGTTTGTCGCAGGGTCTTGGGGAAGGTGTGTGGTGAAGGGAGGTGAGGCCCAGACAGAGTACGGCATTTGGCCCCTCCCAGCCTGGAGGCTGCTTTTGGATCTGACCTTTGGCAACTCCCAGAGGTAGGAAAGCAGGAAGACTCAGCTCCCTGGTCTTTCTGGATGGAAGATAATAGACACCCCACTGGGCTGGGTGTGGGAGTTTCCTGTGGTTTGAAGGAAATGATTTCAGCAATTCCTCCCAACCTCCCAACGTCCCTGGAGGTGACCTTTGCCAAAAAAAAAAAAAAATGTTACATAAGAAAAGTGTATTTCTAGGTTAAATAACCAGCTTTTGTTTCTTTTCTCTTTCAGCCAAGGGCTCCACTTCTTCTACAAGGTAAGTGCATGCTGGGTAGGATGCTTTGGCAGTTGTGGTTTGGTTGACTGACCGCCCCCAACACCGCAGAGCACAGCCACACCCACTGACCCTCACTCCCATGCCATCAACCTTTCTACTTCTTTCCTTTGTAAGCTCCTCGCACCAGGTCTGTTTTTAATTTTTGTCTCAAATGAGGGGATGTCAGCACGCGGAGGCACTGACTTCTTGCGTGCTGTCCACAGACAGCGAGACCCTTATCAAATCCCATTTGGGCTGTGGCAGAAGCCTCCACACATCCTGCACGCGCCACCCCCAGATCCAAGTTGTGTACTTTGCTCTTTCCTTCATTCAGTAAATATTTACTGACTACCTTGGCGCGGGTGGCCCTGGGAATGCCGGGGTGAGGAGGACAGAAAGCTTGTGTGCCCTCCTGAAGCCCGTGGCCTGGTCCCAGGCTCAGGCGATGACGTTACATCACAGACAGTACATTAGTTTGTTGATTCATGTCTTCAGTGATTTTTGCTAACTCCCTACTGTGCGTCCGCTCAGTGCTGGGTGCTGGGGGTGCAGCAGTGAGCAAGAGTCATGGGGCTCAGATGCTGATGAGAGAACCAGACAGTAGGTGTGGAGGCGAAATGATATGTCATGTCACATCAGGTGGTGACAAACACAGCAAGGGGATGGAGATTAACGGTGGGGGCTATCTTAGGCCGCCGGCAAGGGGGCCTCTTCTAAAGAGGAGATGTGAGCAGCGAGCTACGAAGGGGTGGTGCCTGCTGGGCGACAGGGCAGGTGTGGCAAAGGCCGGAGGTGGGATATGCCGGGAGGACCGGAGGAGGCCTCTACGGTTGGAGCAGAAGGGACGAGGGGAAGGGCAGGAGATGAGGTCAGGGGGATGCAGGTCCACAGTCTCTTAGCTGAAGCCCTTGCAGCCAGACGTGTTACTAATCCAGACTTTCTCAGCCTTCAGGAAGGCCCCTGCTGTCACCCCCAGAGTAGACGCAGCTCCCCATAATCTGCCACGTGATGTGCCTGCACGGAAACACGCAAACATCCGTACTAAGGACAATAACAAAAGCCATAAATAGCTTCACGTTCGTTCAGGCCAGGTTTTGCCACCACGCAGGTTTTGCAGCTCTTTTGGTTTTTTAGGGCTTTGTGGATTTCAGAATTGCAGGGCAGGAACTGAGGATTTGGAGTGGAGGCCAGTGGTCCAGGACATGTGGCCGTTAGGACTCAGGTTTTACTCCCAGTGGGTTGAGGAGCCATCGGAGAGAGATGATCTGACTGTTGTTTTAAGAGTATCGCCCTGGCCACCGTGTGTTGAGCAGTCCCCAGGAGGTGAGGGTGGAGGCAGAAAGGCTGGGGCGGAGGCTGCTGCAAGGATCCAAACAGATGATGGTGGCCTGGACCAGGGTGGTGGGATGGACTGAGAAATGTCAGATTCTGGATATATTTTAGAGGGAGAGCCAAGAGGACTTGCTGGTGATAGACGTAGAGTCAAGGACAGTCCCACGGTTGGGGGCAATGGAAGTGCTGTGTGTGTACAGCAAGTCTGCTCATTTCCAAGGGCAAGACTCGGCTCCCATCCTGTGCCTTAAAACCTTCACTGGCTCCCCATGGCCCTCAGGATAGCCCAGATGCCTTGCTGGGGCCCTCGAGCCCCTCGTGGTCCGGCCCCACTGACTTGGACAGTTCCACTGCCCGCCACCCCCCAGTCCTCGCAGTCTGCGGCTCAGTCACGCTGCACTCCTTCGCGTCCTCCCACACGCTGCATCCTCGTCTTCCTCCTAGGCCTTGTGCACCGGCCTCTCTCCATGAGGTGTGCCCTCCACCCCTGCTCGTGTACCACCCAGGGTCTCCACCTCTCCAAGGGACAGCAGTCACAGTGGGCTCTGTGCACGGCGCCCCCTGGAGTTGTGTGACATGGACGCTAGAGTGGGCACCTCTCCTTTCAGCTGTGTGCCTCCTGCTCTTCCTTCTGGGCTCAGAGAGGATATCAGCACCCCCAGGGACAGGGGCCCCTCCTGTGAGCTCGACTGATGCCCCTGCATTGACACCCTGGTGTGTTCAAGGTGTCTCTGCACTTGTCCCTATATTATAACCCACCCCTCTTGAGGGCAGGGACCATTTCCCTCATGTTCACTGCTGAAAGCCACTAAACTTGGCACCATGCCTAGAATGGAATAGGTGCTCATTAAAGGTTTGTTGAATGAATGAATGAGTGCCATCCCAGACCACTGCAGCATCCCCAGTCTCTTCCTGCTCCCAACTCCTAAAGCTCTCCCTCTCGGTGGCTTCACGGCCCCAAATATGGAAGGATCTCTCTTTTTTGTTTTATTTTTATTGTTGTCATTATTTGTTACTTGTCTTATCTCCCCAGTTAGACACTAAATTTCTGGAAGAAAAGGGCAGTGTCAATAATAATGACAACAGCGTCAGCAGCTAACGTTTATCAAGTGTGCGTGGTCTTCCAGGCCTGGATCTGTGCTTTTACCTAGATTAGTCCATTGGTGATTTTAATTATCGCAAAAACCCTGTGATTTACGATTATCCCAATTTAATTGCACGGTGGGTCTCACACTTGAGTGTGGAGCAGAGTCCCCTGGAGGGCTTGTTAAAACACAGATTTCTGGGCCCTGCCCCCTGAGTTTCGGATACAGAACTTGTATTTCTAACAAGTTCTCAGGGTGGTGCTGATGCGGCTGTTCCCAAGCTGGACTTTGAGAACCCCTGTTCTAGAAGGTTATTACTATCCCTATGCGTGGTTGAGGAAACTGAGGCTCAGAGAAGTGGTGTCACATCCCCGAGGTCCCACAGCCAGTAAGTGTTGGGCCTATGCCTCCAGCCCCGATTTCTCTGACCCTGAAGCCAAGGCTCTTCCCCACTCTCTGATGCCTCCTGCTGCCTATTTCTTCTTCCCCAGAAAAGCCAACCATTTTCTGCCTGTTTTTAATTTTTCCAGCAGGAGCCTACCAGGGGAGCCGCGAGATCACTTGCTCCCTTTCATCTCTCTAAACCAAAGCAATAGCTTGTGAGCGGTAATGGTGGTTTCCTACACAGCGGCCGGCTTCAGCTCGGCTGGCTGGGATCACAGGCTTGCTTTCCAGAGGATGTTGGCGTAGGTCGCAGCCGAGCCCCTCAGGGAGGGCGCAAGGGGATGCTGCCGCTTTGAGCTCAAAGGGCCCTTCAGGTTGCAGGGCTGGTGCAGGGACTGGTTCCTTCTAACTCCCTGGGTTGGGAATGCACAAGCAGAACACTGTCTATAATCTTTCCTGCCTCAGACAAGAGAAAAATATGTCTCCGCTCCCTTAATTGGGCACTGGGGTTCATTCGGTTGCTATTTGCTCACTTGTCAGACATTCCCTGCCTTTATACTTGGAATATTTAGAGTTTCCCCGATTCTTTCATTTATTCATCTGGATTGAGCCCAGCTCAGTGCCAGGCCTTAAGCTGGGGGATTGCAAAGGGAAGAGAAAAAGACACAGGCCCTGGTCTCATGGCGCTTTTGATCTGATGGGAGAAATGTTCATTCATTCGTTCGTTCATTCCACAAGATTTGTGGTGTGCTAACATGGCACCAGCCCGTTGCTAGGTGTCGGCTCTGGTGGTGAATGAGAAGAACCAAGTCCCTGGCCTGCCTCCCCATGAGCTCATGGTCCATTGGTGGGGCAGGTTAGCAAACAAACGGGGAGGTTAATACACGATGTGATGCAGATGCTGACTAAATAAAATAAAGCCGGGCATGGAGCAGAGCTGGGGGGTGGGTGCAGTGGGCCATCAGCGAAGGCTGGTCTGAGGAGGGGTCATTTAGAAGATAGCTGAAGGACGAGAGGGCTCCAGCCGTGGGAATATCTGGCGGAGGGAATGGCCAGTGCCAAGACCCTGAGGCAGGAGCAGCTGGATGTGTTCGTGGAACGTGGAGGAGGCCAGGACAGGGAGTGGAGTGAGCAAGGGAGAGCGAGGTGGAAGACGCGAGCGTCCGAGGGGCCGATCGTGCCGACCCCGCCGGTTAGGACACGGAGATAGAGTTCACTGTGCGAGGAGGGGCTGAGAGTTTTGAGCAGAAAAATGGTGTGACATCAGTTACGCCTTTTACATGTGGAGGAGGGACCCCAGAGGGGCAGAAATAGACGCAAGGAGAGAGGAAGGAGGCCCCTTGGAATCCAGGGAGCTGGGATGGTGGAGATGACGGAACGGTTGGGTCGGATATGTGTTTTGGAGGCAGTCAACCAGCCTTGTGGTGGATTAGACATGGGCTGGAAGGAGGAGAGAGGAGAACCCAGGATTGCTCCCACTTCCGCAGCCTGAGCACAGGGGCATGCTGTGTGGACAGTGCCGTTCTCTGAGATAAGAAAGACCAGGGAGAGACAGACATGAAGAAACGGATAATTGCTTCCAGTCTGTAACATGGCTCTGAAAGAGAGGAACCCAGTGTTCTGAGAATGGAGTTCGGGGGTTCAGTGAAGGTTTCCCCAAGAAAAGGCTGTTTGAAACAGGATCTGAGGGAAGAGGAGGAGGGAAGCAGATGAAGAGGCAAGAAGAAATGAGTGTGCAAAGGCCCTGGGGCAGTCTGACTGGCATTCATTCCAAGTCACTTTTGAGCTCCTGGACCTAGTGGTGAGGAAGTATAGCAGGCGGACAGACAGACAGATGGACACAGAAACCAGATATGAAAATACACAGGGAGGTTTGAAATTGTCACAGAAGGGCAGCCCAGCCAGCCCAGCACTGTCAGAGAAGCCTTCCCAGGGAGGTGACCCCAGAGTCATGTCTTGAAGGATACACAGAAGTTAACAGGAGAAAAAGTGGCCAAGGGGTTCATTGAAGGCTGCTGTTGACACGTGAAGTAGCCCTCTTGACATATTCAGTGGGTGAAGAAGTGGGTAAATGAGGGCAGGGGAGCAAATGAGATGGACTTGACCCAGTAGGGAGCCCCAGAGGTTTGGAAGCAGGAGGGGTGTAGCTAGATCTGCATGATCTCTCTCCCCAGACGGTGCCCCTGGTCCTGGAGGTTCCGTTTCTCTGGCCACGTGGGGCCTGTCATGCCCCAGAACCACTTCCTGAGCCAAGCAGTCATGCCAAACCCATTAATAACCCCGCTGCCAAGCCCCATTGCTCATTTCTGACATTATCCAGGCTAACATCCCCAGAGTTGCCGGCTCGAGAATTTACACAGCTCCTGCAGATGGCTCGCCCTCCACCTTGACCATGACCCTGCCGTGAGCCAAGCCACCGCCTCCAATTACAGAATCAAATGCATGAACAGCTTCTCTGATTAACCCGGAGATGTGGTCCTTCTCTTTTCTTTTTCTTGAATTATAACACCTAGATGCGTATAATATAGAACACTTGGAGAATATGGGAAACTAAAAAGCAGGAACAAATACCACCCAAAGACCACTGCTGGGAGCATTTTACTGTGATTCCTTCCAGAGTTGCCCACACATTTTTCATAATTGAGATCATTCCACAGAGAATGTTGCTTTTTCACTTACCATTTTAATGTAATCATTTGTAATAAAAAAAAAACCTCATCAACCTTTTAAATCTTTACGAATCTATCCTAATTTCCAGTTGGCAGAGCTGTCAGGTGTAAACCTCCCTCCCCCGTCCCCCTCTGTGACAAGTGCCCCAAAAATGTGTAATTATGAGTCAAAAGATGAGGACACCTTCCAAGCTCTTGATTTTGCCAAGCTGCTTCCCAGAAGGGTGGTGCCAGTTCGCTGCTCCTGGCCACGTGGGACCGTCCCAGTTTCCCCATACCTTGCCCAGCACGAAGGATTATAATTCCTAAAGAGCCTTGCTGATAGAGTAGGTTACAAAATAAAAATAGTGCATAGCTTGAAATTCCTCTTTAGTGAGGTCGACCCTCTTCTCCAGACTTTTAATAAACAGTTGTATTTCTGTCGTGAATCACGCATCCACATCCTCCGCCCATATAGGAAGTGGAACCTAAATGTTATTCTTATCAGTTTGCATGAGCACTTCAGATAGCGAGGATATTTTTATCTGTCTCTTTCCTTTTTAGGTTGCATGAGCCCGAGAAGAACGCCAGAGAAATAACCCAGGTACAGTCCTTGGTGAGGTGCCCTTCCCGGGAAACCCGATGGTGTGATTTTCTTACATCAACCGGAGTTGCAGATCCTGTTCTAAATTAAGACTCCTTCCCCAGGGCGGGAGGCTGGGGAGGGTGGAGGATCCTTGCATTCCTAATTTCCCCCATCCTCTGCTCCAGCCAGGAGGGTCCGTCCCAGCCTCCTTGACTCAGTGCCACCATCGCACCACTCCAGGGGGCCCCCTTCACAATGGGTTCTATGTAAATGGTGCCTCTGGAGTCAGGCTGCAGCCTCCCTTGCTGTGGATCCTGAGTCCTGCCTCCATGCATTTGCCCAGGCTGGTCCCTCCACCAGGAGCACCCGTCCCGGCTCGCTCCCCTCTCCTCCTGCAGCCCTTGACGGAAAGACCCTGTGTCCTTCATTACCTCACGCAAGGGCATACTCCCCGGAGCTGGCCGCCTCCCCCCACATTGCTGAGGGATTTCACAGGCAACACGGTTGGCCTGTTTCCGAGAAACCTAGCCCTGCTGCTCACCGCTGACACTGTGAGACCTTGGAGGCACAGGGCTCCTCACGTCTTGTAAGCAGTCAGGCCCTGCCCTGCACCCAGAAGGAGAGCACGCCGGCTGTCCTTGACATTTCCCCCGCAGTTGTCATCCTTTTAGATGTAATCTGTTGAAAAGAGTCGGCTTGGTAAAAGGCACAGCATTTGTAGGTCAAAACGATGTGGCCTGCTCTCCTGACCCCACACAGCCCCCAGCGGCCCTGGGCAGGAACTCGTGTGGTAATTAGAAAAACGAGACAATTTCCAGGCATGGGAGGGGGACCTTCTCCCTAGTCGTTTTACCTCCGGACTTCTTTCTGGAACTTCCAGGGAAAGGACGATGTTGAGAAGAGCTGGTCATTGAAACCTGTGCAAAATTCTCAGTCAGCCAAGACTTACTGAGCAAGCTACAATGTGCCAGGCCCTGGGCAGGGAGCAGGGCAGGCGCAGCCCAGTGCTTGGAGCTTGCAGCCTGCGTCTAGGATTCCCAGTGCCCTGGGCCAGCCCTCCAGGGAGGGGACTTAATGCTCTTGGCTGGGGTTCCCAGGGAAGAAGGAGTGGGCAGGGGCAGAGGAGCTGTGTGGTGAGACCACAGCTGCAGAGTCCAACAGACTTTGACTCTTTTCCAGCTGTGTGACTTTGACCAAATTATTTAACTTCCCTGGGTCTCAGCTTCTTCACCTGTAAAATGGGGTAAATAACTCCTACCAAGCAGAGTTGTGACAGGGCCTAAGTAAGTTGACCCATGTCATCGCCTGGGGCTTGGAAGCCATCGGGAACTGCCAACTAGGAGTCATGGTTGTCAGCAGCTCCCCTCTTCTTTTACAGCGTAGGTGCCAGGCACAGAGGGAGCCAAGTTTATAAGTCATGATGGGTAATTTTAAGGCTGCAGTTGTGGGTGATAAGATTGGAGAGAGATGCAGGTTTGCCAGGCGGTGGGTGATTGCTAACATTTATTCAGTGTAAGTGCTCACTACATACGTGCCAGGCTCCGTTCTGAGAGCTTTACCTGGCTGACTTCATCCAATCCTCACAGTGACCCTGGCCACAGACACTATTATCATCCCTACTTTACAGATGGGGAAACTGAGGCCCAGAGAGGCTAAGTAAACTGCCCAAAGCCCCTCAGCTGGAGAGAGCAGAACCAGGACTCAAACTCCGGGTTTTGACTGCAGAACCTGTACCACCTGCTAACTGGCACCCATCGATACCCAGTCTGGATGCTTCTGACTCCTCTTGGCTCCCTCTCGCTGAGCCCTAATTTGCCACCCCATCCTCTCTGGGGCTTGGGGCTCCGAGATGACCTTCTCTCCCTCTCATTTAGATCCAGGACAGCAATGACTCACACACCCCTATCCTCCGTCTCCCAGTCCCCAGCTTCACCCTGAACAGGGCTGAAATTGTTGCTACCCGTCCATCCACTCATTCATTCATCCATTCATTCATTCATTACTGATGGGGCTTTTTCTGTGCCACCTTTGGTTTCTGCATCCTAACAAATGCCTAGTGAATATCTGTTGAATTAACGAGTAAATAAATGAATGTCCCCTCCCAGGGTGGGGATCAGCATCTCCTCAGATCCCCAAACAGACACAGTCCTAGGTGGCAGGTGCTGTAATGGAGAAACATGGCTGAGGAAGCACAGAGAAGGAGCCCTGGACCCAGCCGAAGGGGTTCTCAGGATGAAGCGGTGCTCTCGAGCTGAAATGCACAGGGCAGATTGGGTTTCCTTACAAAGAAAAGGAGAGGGGCAGATACTCTAAGCAGAGGGAAGAGCATTGAAAAGGGGGGACAGACTGCTGGAGGAGATGACATTGAGACAGGGCTGTGAGATGGCCACTGGCGCTCAGGAAGGTCCCTCAGGCTGTGTGAGGAGGTGGATTGGAAGGCGAGGGCTGGAGGCTGGTAACCTTGGCCAGAGAAGATGGGGCTGCGAATTAGGGCTGAGCGGTGGGAGCCAAGAGGAGACAGAAGCATCCAGACTGGGTATCCATGGGTGGATGAGTGGCTGGGGGCTCCGGGATGACCTTCTCTCCATCTCATTTAGATCCAGGACAACAATGACATCACGTATGCTGACCTGAACCTGCCCAAGGGGAAGAAACCTGCCCCCTCGGCTGCCGAGCCCAACAACCACACGGAGTACGCCAGCATTCAGGCGCGCCCGCCGCCAGGGACCGAGGACACCCTCACGTACGCAGACCTGGACATGGTCCACCTCAACCGGGCCCCCAAGCAGTCAGCCCCGAAGCCGGAGCCATCCTACTCGGAGTATGCCAGCGTCCAGGTCCAGAGGAAGTGAACAGGACCGCAGTATCTCTAGGGCCTGTCCCCACGAGCCTTCCTGTCCCACATGGGGCAGCCGTGATGAGGACAGCCAGCCCGGTTCCCAGAGGGCTGAGGTGGCGCAGGCCCTGAGACCCAAGAATGAGGCTGGCTCTTGTCTCCCCAACTCAGGTGGCTCTCCAGCATTTCCAGGGTGGCCACGGCCCCCTGTCTTGCCACACACATGGAGGCTGATGTTGCCAGACCAGCCAGGGAACCGACCTGGGAACTGGCCAGAGCCACCGGGGGTCCAAGGACTCTCATGCCTCTCTCCCTCAACGTGTGGGTCTTGGTCATGGTCTTAGAGACCCCTGGCTGCCTCCTTGATGCTCTGCAGCCTGATCTTCCAGGATGAGGAGGGAGAAAACCCCACCCCTTCCTCCCACCACCACCACCCAGCTGGGGCTTTGGGAAAAGTTTTCCCTTTAGATCCAACTGCCCCATCCATGGAGAAGCTGGAGAAAGAACCTCTGGGACCCGCATCCCGAGACTTGGGGAGGTTGCTGCCAACAGTCCTGATCTTCCCATCCCCGGACTGATGAGCCACAAGCCCTGGGGGAGGAGAGGACCCTCCGAGGAACCATCACCACCACCACCAAGGAGCGAGTGAAAAAACCCACCTCCTCCTCACCCTCCACGACTCCTTGAGGACCCATCATCCCAACCGTGACCCTCCATGTGGACCCAACTCTCCTTTCTAGACCTGAGCTTGCTTCCTCCAGCTAGCACTAATTCAGCAACATCTCGCTGTGGACGCCTGTAAATTATTGAGAAATGTGAAACGTGCAATCTTGAAACTGAGGTGTTAGAAAATTTGATCTGTGGTGTTTTGTTTTGTTTTTTTCTTAAAACGACAGCAGCGTTCTCTTGGCTCTTTGTCGTGTGTTGAAGTGCGTGGTGGTTCTTGTGCAGTCTAAGGTTTAACAGCCGGCTGTCCCGGAGGGCTTCTCGGACAGCAGACCCGGAGTTCCTCCAGAGCCCTGAGGATAGCGAAGAAGGTTCCAGTTTGGCTACTCCATGGAGATGCTTCGCTTTCTCTCCAGGACTAAATTGGCCATGTTCTCAGCTGAGCCACATGGCTGGTACTGATGCCTTCCGTGCCCCCAGTGTGGTCCGAACCCGCCCAGTGCTCCTGCAGGCTGCCTCCTTCCTGGGGCAGTCCTGCCGAGACCTAAGGCCTCGGTCTACTCACCCACACAGAGGGGAGAGGAAAGAGGCCCTCCCTCCCCTCCATCTCACAAGCACTTTAGGGCCATGTAGGGTAGGAAGCTGTGCCTGGCTGTTCTCCCCACCCCTTTAGCAACCTTCCCCCATCCCAGCTCTCTGAGCTGGTCCTTACAGGAGGAATCTTCCATCTCTGCTCTCAAACCCTATTGGGATCAAACTGGAATAAATCCAAAACAGACAGGAGGACTGGGCAGCTGTGAAGCCAGGACTCACCTGCCTTCTGTCCCTCTGTCTCAGGAGCTTGGGCAGAGGCTGTGACCTCGTTACCCTCTGACCCCCCCACCCTTCCAGTTCAGTGTGGGAGCCCGGCTGGGCCCAGGGCAAGCAGACGTTGCAGGCCCTGTTTATGTGGTCTTCACGTGCAACTGATCAACTCTTAGAGCTAAGACACTCATCTTCACTGCCCCCTGGGTCCAGCCGTTTGATGCCCAGGGGATTCCTGGCTCAGGCTGTCAGAGCTAGAAGCTGAGCTGTCCTGCCCCTCAGCAGGTCGTCCCGGTGGAAGTCCGGATGCTCAGCGCACCCAGCCCTCTGGGGGACAAAGATTTGGTGTTTTACATGACAGCATCCAGGAATTAGCTGAGCCAACAGCCATGCAGGCAGCTTTGGCCCGACGAGCCAGAGTTTCTCTGTGGCATCTGGGAGCACAGTGGCCCAGCCACCTGGCTCGGGCTATTTCCAAATTCCAGAAGGTTGGCTTGTAAACCTTAGTCTCCCTCTCTTCTGCCCAGAGTGAGCACGTGTGAGAACACACACACACACACACACACACACACACACACACACAATTTTAAAAGAATGTTTTCTTGGTGCCATTTTAATTTAATTTAAGTTTGACTTTTGGAAGGGGAGTAAGAGAATGAGGCCAAGGAAGTCGTGTAGCTTAGCTTCAGCCTGGCAGCCTGGAGAGTCCCATACCTTGTGTATGAACCCCAGGAAAAGGAAGAAGTCGAAACAACAGTGCGGAAGGAGCGTGTTTTCAGGAGTTTATTTTAAGACCGCTGGGAAGGAAACAGGCCCCATTTTGTATATAGTTGCAACTTAAACTTTTTGGCTTGCAAAATATTTTTGTAATAAAGATTTCTGGGTAACAACGACCCTTTGGGTGTCAAGTGTCCATGTCTCTGGGAGTGTGTCCCCCGACCCCAGGAGCCTGGGAGAGGATCGCCTGTGGCCCCAGGGCTTGGAACCATCACAGGGTTTGGGCCTCTCGCTTTGGTTTTATAGACACAAAGACTGTTCCCTGGCTCAGAGGGAGCCGGTGTACGCAGAATTCCAACAGACAACCAAGTTCGGTTCCCAGTTCTGCCGCTTCGTAGCTGCGAGAATTCAAGCAGCTCGCCTCTCTGAGACTCGGGCTGTCATGGGAACAATGGGGACCACACTACCTTCTGCCAGGGTTAGTGTGAAGATGACGGGGTCGTGGGGCACCGAGCCCCAGGCTTGGCACATAGGAAGCCTTTGCTAAGCGTTGGGTCGTTCCTTCCCACCCTAAACATTGCACGGGGGGTTCTGGTTGCCCCTCACGACCCAGGGCATCTTGGACAAGCGGGCCACCCTCTCGGAGCCTCACTTTCCTCCTCTACCAAATGCAGGAAACCTACTGCTTGTCCTAGAGTGTCCTTGCCAGATGACTCATGTCAAGTGCTAGTATACAGTAGGTGCTCAATAAACGTCACTTTCCTTACCTCCTCTCCATCTGAATATTAATCATATTAGTGACAATTAGATAATAATGTTAATATAATATTAATAATACTTAGTGTTTACTGTGTGTCAGCACTTTGCATCGATTAACTCCTTTAAACCTCCCACTCGAGGTAGGAAACATTATTGACCTCATTTATAGACAAGGCACAGAAAGGTGGTGTAACTTATACAGGGTCACACAGCAAATGAGTGGTGTTACTGAGACCCAAACTCTAGCTGTCTGACTTCAGTGCTCAACTTCTAACCACAAGTTAATAATCAATGCATAGTGTATTGGCACAGACTGTGCAAATTTATTAGCAGTAATAATAGCTAATGCCTGCTACGGTAAGAAATACACCAAGTGCTTTACAGTATTGTGAGGTAGGAATTCTCATTACCCTGTTTTACAGGTGAGTAAACTGAGGCACAGAGAAGGTAAGTCATTTCCCCAGTGTCCCATGGCAGAACAGGGTTTGAACCCAAGGAGTCTGGCTCTCCCCCACCACACTGTACTGCCTCGTTTCATTCCGCCCATTTTGCAGAGTAGGAAAGTTGAGGCTGAGGAAGCACGCATGACCTGGCCCATCTCACACAGTGAACTCTGGTGGAGCTGGGCCTGGGAGCACCCCCAAGCCCTGGGCCTGCTCCATGTGATCACGGACCACGGCAGGCAAGGAGCCTCCCAAGACTCAGAGGTCGCCTGCTCACAGGCCAGGCCCTCGGCTGAGACACAGAACCCGGCTCCCGGCCTCCCTCAGGGCTGAGCCTGGGAACTGTGTGCCGCTTGCTGGGATGAGGGGATCAGGGCACAAATCCAGGCCAAGAAGACAGGGAGATGCCTTCCGTTTTCTGGGAAGGTGGGGGATGACGGACGGCGGGTCCAGGCAAGGAACCTCGGGGGATGTATTTTATGCAGCGCCTGGGCCTCACTCCTCCACCGCCCAGACCTCCAGGGCTGCGAGTTGGCAGGCGGAATGCAAGCTGATGGGAGCCAAGCGACCCTCTTCCTGCCCACCAGGGAATCACTCAAGCATTTGGCATTTATCGGGCAGCTCCTCCGGGCTCCATGTCATCTAAAGGAGAACAGTAGGACCCCGCTCCCTGAGGACCCAGAAGCCATCCACAGCCCCCACCCACTTTACATGATAATCAGGAAAATCTCTGCCCCCTCCTCAAGATGCTAATGCCCAGCTGTAAAAGCCCCTGCGTCTTCTAGCATATTCCCACCAGCCAAGGTTTCATCAAGGCTTATTTATTTCATTTCATTGTTACATAAACGTTTACTACGTATCAGACAGTCTCCTGAACTCGGTCCAAATATTAATATTAATTCACTCCATCCTCTTAACAAACCTATGAGGTAGGAACTATGATTATCCCCCGATTAATAAAGAAATTGAAGCACAGAGGGATTACCCATCTTGTTCAAGGGCCGCCAGCCAGGAAGCGGTGCTGCCGTGGCTGTGGGTGGGCCCTGGATGGCTGATGGAGGCTAGATGTCCCTGGAGAGAGGGTGGGCGCCACAGACTGTTCAGGTGCACTGGGCTCCATCAGGAGCCAGGAAATGCCACACGCTCTCACCCTCGAAGCATCAGAGCATCAGAGTGGTCCCAGTCACCTGCCTGGTCACCAGCCAGCTGACACACCCTTGGGCCTCCCCAGGGCTCAGCCTGCCACCGCTGAGGTCCCCACTGTCCCCCTCATCCCCTTTAACCATGGCCCTGTGCTTGACCAGGGTCTCCGTTTTTTTTCTGAATACAGAATTATGAAATTGAAAATGCTTTCCAAAAAGACTTGTGCCCCAGATATTCAAAACCAGGGAAAAACCTTGGTGACAGAGGTCAGAAGGAGCCTATCCTTGGAAGGAGGCAGTGATGGGGAGGAGACGGAGGGGGCCTCCGTGGCGACGAGATGTTCTGTATCTCCATCTGAGTGGTGGTTACATGGGATCCCTTAAAAATCCATCAAGTGCACACTTAAAGTGTCTGCAATCCCTGTGAATAACTTACACAATTTAAGAAGACTAGTGCCCTGTCTCCCTGGGGACTCAACCCACCCCAACTTTGAGGCCTGCCCCAACCTGACATTTTCTTAAAGATAGTGTCAATGCCACATCTTTGGTCTCGGTGCCCAGCCCGGCGCCTGGCCCAGGTGAGGGGCTCGGGGAGCGTTGCTGAGTTCATATGAAAGATAGCATCCAAGGGACCAAAATAGCACACAAAATGGTGAAAGAAAAAGTGCCGAACTGGGCAGCGAGGCCAAGGCCGAAGACAAGGATGAACCATTTATCTGTCATCGCCACGTCTACTGAGATTCCCTTGACTCCTCTCCCCTCCCCACTCACCCTCCGCCCACGCCCCTCCTCCCTCCACCCAGGGCACGGGAGCCAGCGCGGACTGAGTCCTCACCCTGTGACCTTGGGCAAAGGACTCCACCTCTGAGCCTCGGTGGTCACCTGTGAAACGCCATAGTACAAGTCTTCCCCTTGGGGACCGAGGGAAGGTTAAATAGGAACAGCTCTGAGGACGTCTGCAATGGTGTGGGGCAGACCGCAGTGAACCCGCACACATATTCACACACACTCACATCCACCCCCCATATTCACACACATTTACACAATCACACTCACGCATTCACACCTACTCACTCGCACACACCATTCACACGCACACACTAAGGCCAGGTTCTCAGAGGAGCTCAACAATGGCGGGTCTCCTCTCCTGGCTGAAATACTTTTATCAAGTCCCTCCCTCCCTCATCAGCCTGGGGTGGCTCCCAGTTACCCACTCTGGGGACTCCAGCACCCCAGCCTGGTTTCCAGGGTCCTCTTCCTTACACCCCAGCTGACCCATCAACGCCCCTTCCTTACACCCCACCTCTTCCTGCTCCTCCCCAGCCTGGACTCAACTCTGGCCAGGCTGGTCTTCCTGTCCCACCAAATACCAGGCAGGGCCGCCTTTGCCCGCCGGTCCCACAGCGAATCACCCTCCGCCCCAGTGACGTGGTTCCTCCCCACGCCGTGACCCTGAGCTCCCCAACACCAGAATTTCATTTCCCATCTTTGGGATCCAGCCCCTGGAAGGAGCGGGCCTGAAGCCCACCAGGGGCCAGACAGGATCCCGAGCATTTGCATTCTTTATTTCCCTGAACCGTCACTGCCTCTGGAGATGGGAGCTGTGATGTCCACTTCGCAGATAAGAAAATTGAGGCTCGGAGAGGAGAAGAGATAAGCTTAAGATCACCCATTCAGCCAGTAATTATTCCTCAAGCTTCTCTTGTGAACCTGGCCCTGTGCAAAATTCTGAGGATACAATGTTGACAAAAGATGAATCACAACCTGATGAGCTCATGGGGTGTGAGGGAGCCAGAACCTCTGGAAGTCCCAACATGTGGACAACTGCCACTGGGATGAGGGGGCGTCAATGTGTAATTTTCGGAAGTTATAAAACATGATATATACAAATACAGAGTAGAAAGTCAAGCTCAAGTATACCCCCCATAGAATTAATCATCCTTTAGTGGGCCTTTTAAACAATGCACCAGTGTGGCAACAAAAGGAAGTGCCACCTTCTTTGCCTTCTTTCCAAGTTTCGGATATTTTTCTTATTAGGGGAAAGTTCACAGGCCTCACTCAGCCTGCATGGGACAGAAAAGGCTCCCTGCAGAGAAAATTCCAGAGCTGAGACCTAAGAGATGAGTAAGAATTAGCCAGATAAAGAGGGTGCGGAGGAGCCAGCACCAGGCAGACGCAAGCCTTTCCCATGTGGGCTGGCCCTGGGCAAGCTCTGCAACCCCATCTTATATTACTCTCCCCATCACCCCCTGCACTGGCAACACCAGCCTCCTAATAGTTCCCGGAATGAGCCACAGGGCCTTTGCACACACTGCTCCCTCTGCCTGGAACACTTGCTGGGTCTTTCCTGCTTGTCCTCCCATCCAAAGACTGAGTCAAGTTTCTTTGTTAAACACCACCATAACAACCCTGTCCAGAACTTCCCTTTTGTAGCCCTTGTCACAATTTGTAATTACACATTTACCTCGTGATTACTTGATGAACATCTCTCTCTCCCACTGCCCTGGGAGCTGCCTCAGGGTAAGGAGGGTCTTGGCTTGCTCACCAGTGTTACTCCTGTGCTCAGCCATAGATGCATCAAATAAATGTTTGTTGGATGGATGGGAGGAGGGGTGGAGGGATGGGAGGATGGAGGATGAGTGGATGGGAAGATGGGAAGATGGGAAGATGAATGAATGGATGGGAAGGAGGGGGGGAAGATGGATGGATGGGTGGATGGATAGATGCATGGGAGGATGGATGTGTGGCTGGGGAGGAAGGAAGGAAAGAAGGAGGGACGAAGGGAGGGCCAGAGGGGGTGAGGGAGGAAGGAAGAAAAGGTGAGGAAAGAAGAGCATGAAGAGCATGTAGAAAAGCCCAGCAGCAGGAGACGGCGGCATCTTAGCAGAACTGAAAGTGCCCCAGCTGGCAGGTTTGCAACTAGGACTCAAACCCCGCTCCGTCTGACTTTTCCCACTGAGTCCCTTTGCCTTTCATCGTGATCCTGGGTTCAGAGCAATCACTTCATAAAAAATTGATGCATGCTCCCCAACAGGCAAGGAGCCAGTGACCCTTGTCTGAGTCTTTGATGCCTCGTCTGGGGAAACTGGGCCTATACTTAGAAAACAGGATGAGAGATTGCAAAGATCCTTCTCCATCCTGCAATTGCACAACCCTGGCACGGCTGGTGGATGGCCCAACGTCGAGAGCAGGCCGGGCGCTGCAATCGTGTCCTCCTGGCCCCACTTCAAGGACAACAGGCCGAGCCCTCTGGTGGAAGGTGCCGTTCCCAGGCGCCCGAGCCTTCTGCCCCCGCAGGCCTGCCCTGGGCAGGATCAGCTGGCGCGGCAGCCGGTCTCGTGGATCTGGGCCACAGCCTGTCTCCAGAATGAGGCCGGGTGAGAGTTTAATGGGGAGAAGCCTGTGGCCTGACTGCGGCTGTCGGCTCCGTCCTGCCCCGGCTCCCCCAGTGCCAGTAAATGGACTCGGCGCACACGTAGATGAACGCATTACCGCTAATATCGTGCGCGGGATGCAAAGGAGCCCGGGCAGCTGGCTGGGAGCTGCCGTTACGGCAGGACCTTTTGCTGGAAAATTTTTCTTGGGGCAATTAAATCTTCTGCTGTCTCTTTGCAGGGAGTGCCAGCCTGCATTTTAATTATCCTCAAAAGAGGGAAGTAGGGGAAAGGACACCAGGCAGAGAATTAAAAAATAACAATCTGCTTTATAAACACGGCCGTCATCGCGCGGCTGTGCATCCATTCGGAAGGTTCCTCTCCGTCGGCTCCACGGCGCCCGTGACCTCTGGGCTCCAGGCTCCCTGGAAGGTTGGGAGTGGCCCTCTCGGCGACGGGGACGAAGGGAGAGGGGCTAGGAGCGGACGCTGCTTGAGTGTGGGATGCGGGTCCTCTGTGGGGAGATCCCCAAGGCCTCAGCATCTCTCACAGTCCTGTTTGTTCTTCACCACATTCCGTGAAGTGGAAATTATTGACCTCAATTTACCGACGAGGAAACAGAGACTGAGAAAATAATGGGTAATAACATGAGTTAGAACAATAAAAAGGAGCAAACTCCTGATACACAGGACAGCGTGGATGAATCTCAGAAAAACAGCATGCTGAGCCAAATAAGCCAGATGCTCAAGAATGCACGCTGTGTGATTCCACTGATGTCAAGTCCAGAACCAGGACAACGAATCCATCAGGACAGGACACAGAGCAGTGGGGGCGGGGCGGGGGAGCGGCTTGACCCAAGGGGCACAGGGAACTTTTGGGGAGATGGCGGCGTCCTTTGTGTCCATCGAGGTGGCGCTTTGCATGGGTGTATATCGTTATCAACACGCAGCGAAGTGCATACTGAAAATGAGTGCATTTTATTGTTTGTAAGTTATAGGTTAATAAAGGTGATTTGATAATAATAATTAAAAAAATACGAGTTCATATGTGTCTAGACCCTACTCTGTGCCAGTCCTTATTGGAAATGCTTTCCATGTCTGTGACGTGGGCACTGTGGGGACCCCATTTTCAAGATGAGGAAACTGAGGCACAGAGAAGTTAAGAAACTTCCCCCAAGGTGAGTGGTTGGTGAGAGGCAGAGCCTGGGTTCAAATCCAGACCCACTGACTCCGGAGGGAGCCTTACAGCCTTGGAAAGAAAGTTCAGTTACCCAACTAATGCGTGCTAGACGCAGGATGAAGCCCCAGGGCCTTTTCAGTATGACGAAACTGGTGGAAGGGGAAAATTCGATCATTCCAGAAGTATTTACCCAGCATGCTCGACAGGTCACCCCGGGGACACGTAGGGTGCAGCAGAAAGTCCCTGGTTCTTGGGGGATGAGGAGACACATGAGAGAGGGTCACCAAATCACAAAATAAATGTGAAGCTGCAGTCAGGGATGGGTGCCCAGAGGAGGGGTTTGCAGGGGCCCCAAGTGCACAGTCCCAAGCAGAGTTTGCCCAAGACCACGCCCTCCTCCTGTATCTGTGAGGAATGAGCGCCGCCCGGGCGCCCACGGAATTCCCGGGCCACCTGCTTCTCACTTTCTTGCCCTTCAGAGCCGTGTGTTCCGCTGATGCAGGACAGGTTTTAAAGTCTCATCTTTCAAGAGATGCAGCAAAGGCCCCTTGAAATCGCCCTCCCTGCTCTTGACACCTTGCGTGGAGCTCAGCTATTTCAAGAATGACCCCTGCGCATTCCCCTGGCCAGGGGCCCAGGGAGTCGCATTCCAGCGCAGTGGGAGCAGCAGTGGGCAACAGCTGGGAGGAGCGTTTGGGCCCTAAGGGAAGATCCTTGTCCTGAGCCAAGGCCCTGTGGAGACCCGGTGTGGCCTTGGCTCCAAGAAACAGAACACGGTTTTCAGGCAGAGAAGGCTGGTTCCCCGAACATTTATAAACTTTGCTAAGAGCTACCGTGTGTTGAGGGCCTGTGCTGGACCCTTTGGGTGCACTATCCAATTTATTCCTCTCAGTAGCTCTGGACCACCACCCTGGATTCCTAGTTGAGCACAGAAAAGGGAAGTGACTTGCCCAAGTTCACACAGTGCTGTAAGAACAACATTGGAAGCCGGACCCCTCCCCTGACATCCCGGGGCCTCCCGGATCTCACCTCAGCCCCTCTCCACTCCCTAAGATAACCACTCTACACCATTTAGTGAATATATTTTTGGAAGTCAGACTCTCTGGATTCATTTTCTGGCTCCTTACTTTCCAGCTGTGTGAACTTAGGCAAGTTTCTTAACCTCTCTGTGTCGATTTCATCCTCTGCAGAATGGTGCCTAAAACTGTACCTACCCCAAAGGGTTGCTGTGAAGATCAAATGAGACAAGACAATCAAGGTAAACGTGGTTGGAACTGGGCCTGGATGGCAGTGAGCCCTCAAAAAACTGGTAGCTTTCCTATTGTATAGACTTCTGTCCTACATCCATGGGCTCATATCCAACTTCTTTATATATTTGAGGCACCTTTCCAAGGATGACTTAGAGACCTACCTCGTTCTTTCAGATGGCTTCATAGTATTCTCATTTCATTCATTCATTTGTAAGTGGCGACTTCAATGCACCAGGCCAGGGCACACAACACATTGAGTCCTTGCTCTCAGTTCTAGTGGGAAAGACGATTAAGAAGCACACAAATAACTAACTGAGGTCATTTCACCTTATGCTGAGTGCTAGGAAGGAAACAAGATGAAGGAGAAAAGTGATGGCGAGATCCTGGACAGAGGAGAGACAACTATTTACATACAGAGTCCTAACTCCCCCCAGGACATGGCCTTCCTACTGCCACCAGCAGAAAGAGGGGGGAAGGCAAGGGAAGAACCTGGGCTAGAATATTCCAGGCGGAGGGAACAGCCGGAGCAAAGGCCGTGAGGCTGGACTGAGCTCCGTGTGGTTTGGCTAGAGGTAGAGAAAGAGCACTGTTGAAATGCTGGTGGAGAGGTGGGCTGGGGCTGGTGACACAGGACCTGTGAGCCATGGTGGGGAGCTGGGCTTTTATCCTGAGAGAAGCAGGAAGCCGCTGGAGCAGAGGAGCAGACTGCTCTAATATGCATCTTTTTTTTTTTTCTTTTGAGGAAGATTAGCCCCGAGCTAACATCTGCTGCCAATCCGCCTCTTTTTGCTGAGGAAGACTGGTCCTGAGCTAACATCCATGCCCATCTTCCTCTACTTTATATGTGGGACGCCTACCACAGCAAGGTGTGCCATGCGGTGTCATGTCCACACCCGGGATCCAAACCAGCAAACCCTGGGCTGCTGAAGCAGAATGTGCGAACTTAACCGCTGCGCCACTGGGCCAGCCCCTCTAATATGCATCTTTACAAACCACTCTGGCTGCTGGGTAGGGATGGACCGGAGGGGCACTAATGGAGGAACGAAGAAGGTCATGAATTCCCCATTGATGGAGGTTTGGCTGTTTCTATCTTTTCCCTGCTTGCAAACAATTTTACCGTAAGCATCATTGCCCAGAAATTCCTAGAAGTGGGATGGTCGGATTTAACACAAAAACATTTTTTTCCACATCCAGATTGCCACATTGCCTTTCATTGCACTGCCGTTATCCACGCTGGAGTTGCAGTGCCCTCTCTGAACGTCCTCCGCCTGCTTTGCTCCTGTGACCGCTCTCCCCCACCTCTCCAGCCCTGGCACCAACCCACAAGTCTTGAATGCGTTCCTATTTCTTGTTGCAGTCTGGAATTACCAGTCGTTTAGAAGACAATCTCAGAATCAGGCTAAGTGCTCAAAAGACTGCCCAGCGGTTGCCTTTTCCAGTGGGAGTCAGAGAGAAGCCTCCAACACTCCACAGAGTGCCAATTTACCCCATTCTTCCAACCACCGAGAGAGAAGTTGCTTCTTTTTTTTCTGTTTGGCTGTGAAAATAAGGCACGGCACTGAGACAGCAGAGAAAACAGGTCCTGGGGTCACAAATGACGAAGGGCCAGACGGAACACCCTTCTCCCTACCACTCTGAGCACTAGGAATGGAGAGGGCCACTGTCCTCTGAGCCCTCTGCCCCCCATCCTTCCAGGGCCCACCTGGCTTTGTCAGTGTCCCATGGTGGTGGCCACCACCCACTGGCCGGCCTCCTGGCTTCCACTCCATACCTGCCGCACTGCCAGACTTTCCTTTTCATAAGCGGCCTTGTTAAGGAAAGCATTTTCTTTTAATCAGCAGCCACAAGATCTGCAGCAGTGTTGAAGCATAATTTTAGTATTTTCTCATCACTTAGGGCTTATTTGTGTTATTTATTTTGGGGAAGGGAAAAGGCTGCTAAGACCTCAGAGATTCATAACTAGTGTGCGTGTGGTGTCTGTTTTTAATCTTGGCCTGTGGAGAAGCTTTTGAAGATGGTTTATGTTATCTTTCCAAGACTAACCTGGTGAGTTACTTAATTGCGAGAGGATTTTGCAAGAGTCTGCTTCTTAACATTTCATCTTTGAAGACAAGTGACTTTTTCTTTCCAGAGCAAAATAGATGGAGAGCAAACTCTTGATGCAGATAGTAATTATTATTCATTAGCTGCTTATGAGGGGTCAGCTGCCAGATTGGACCCGTCGCCTCATTTTATCTTCTCAGCAACTCTGCAAGGGAGGTGTGCATTTTGTGCACGTTTTACAGGTGAGGAAACTGAGGCACAGAAAAGTAAACTTACGCCAGGCTGCAGAGCTGCTCAAGAGCAGAGCCGGGACGCAGCCCCGTAGCCCCAGGACCGTTCCTTGTAATCATGGTTTTCACCAGCTGCAGGGCCTTGAACTGTGTCAACCTGGCTAAGCTGGAGCTGCATGTCCCAGAATTCCTTTCCTGCATGGTTCTGGGTTGACACTGGCCACGTGCGCCATTTTGCTCAAGATTTCAAAGGCACAAGTGAAGGAGCCACCATCGTTTTACGCCCTGAAGGTCTGTGCAGGGCGCCAAGCAGAGAGGCGGCCCACTCAGGTTGTTGCTGACCTGCTGTTCATCTCGTGGGCGAGGGGCGCAGAGCTCGGACTGGCAGATCCTGCAGCTCCCCTCAGGTCTCCTCCAGCTTCTGAGTCCTCCTGCAGGTCACTGTGGCATCGAGGTTGGGGGGGTGACACATAGACATAGAAGCCGAGGAGACAACCTGCACAGATAGCCCCGCCACCGCGCACCCTGCAGGAGGTCCCACCCTGTGGCGTACCCTTCCTTCTGGATCACTCATGAAGGTTCTGCTCCCTGGGGACCGTGACGGAGGCACAGGGGGTTGAGTTGTATTTGGAAAGTGGCCTGCTCCCCTCCACCTAGATTTGACAGATTGAGCAAATAGAAGTACAGAAAAACCAATTAAATTGGAATTTCACACAAAGAATGAATACTTTTTTGGTAAATATATGTCACGCAATATTTGGGACATACTTATACTAAAAAATCACTTGTCGTTTATCTGAAATTCAAATTTACCTGGGCGTGCGCATGCTGGGTTTTATCTGGCCACCCTACCTCCAACCCCCAAGAGACGCCCTTCCAGGGGGACCCACGGAACTGAGCCTCTTCATTTGCCAGACGTGATGAGAAGAACATTCGAGGAGGCGTTCAGTCAGCATGGCAGAGCCTTGGGGAATGGAGTAGGGAAGGCTGAGGTTGGTCCTTGCAGGGCCTCAGTTTCCCCTCATGGGCTACAGTGTGAAGCTGGGAAGTCCCCAGGGAACCCCAAGTCCAAACACTGATCATCACCACCTTTAGGATAAAGTCCCAGTTCCTTAGTGAGGCATTTAGGGCCCGGCCTGCCCCTCGACCTTGCCTCCTGCCTGGCTCACACAACCACCTACAAGGACTTGATAGCCCTCAAAGACAGTCTCTCCTTACTTGCAGGGTTTTACCTTCACTCTTCTCCTTGCCTGGAATGTCTCTCCCTCCCTTGAATGCCATTTAAACTCCTATTCACCCTTTATACCTTTAATGCCACCTCTTCCCAGAAGCCTTCCCTGACCACTGCAGGTAGAGAGGCACCTGCCTTCACTTCGCAGTCCCTTTGGCCTTCTTTTACACTTAGATTACAATAGAATCACAGATTGTGCATGTTTAATATGCTCTGAGGACAAAGAGAAAAGAAAGGTGAAAAACTAAATAGAGCACCAGTGGCCCACTGAGCACATGCACGCCCTGAGTGGATGTCAGATACAGGTGGGAGTCTGCTCTCGGGGGCTCAGTCCCCCAGGGCCTCTTGTCCTACAACTACTTGAAGGTAAGTTTAGACTTTGACGTTTGTTTTTTTTTAAAGATTGGCACCTGAGCTAACCTCTGTTGCCAATCTTCTTTTGTTTTTCTTCTTCTCCGCCCCAAAGCCCCCCAGTACATAGTTGTATGCTCTAGTTGTGGGTCCTTCTAGTTGTGGCATGTGGGACGCCTCTTCAACATGGCCTGATGAGCAGTGCCATGTCCGCGCCCAGGATCTGAACCAGCAAAACCCTGGGCCACCGAAGCAGAGCGCATGAATTCAACCACTCGGCCACAGGGCCGGCCCCGATAATTTTTTTAATCTAGCAGTCTAGGATTCAAGAATGAGGGGTTTGGCAGACCAGACTTGCCTAAGTGCAGATTCCAGCTCTGCCACTTACTAGCTGTGTGACCTTGAGCAAGTTGCTAACCCCCCCGGGCCTCAGGCTCCTCATCTGTAAAATGGGTGTAAGGAGAGTACCAGCTTCATAAGGTTGCTGAGAGGATGAAATCAGCTTGCAACATGTAAGGTGCTCACAGCAGCACCTAATACCCACTGACATCACAATCTAAGATTTCACCAGGCCCATGAGCCCCAGGGAAGGGAGAGCAGCATGTCCAGTGCCCCGAGAAGCCTGGCTGCGCTGGACTCGCTCAGAGACAGCATGGCAGTCTCCAACCCTGTGTCTCCTGGGGCTGTGGCAAGCGTAATTTGCATTATACTTGATTTTTGCTTTCCAAGCTGACTCCACTGAATAGCACCTCAGAGGAACATAACCAGCAGATTTGTTGTTAGTGCCGTCCAGTCAGTTCCAATTCCTGGTGACCCTGTGGACACCAGAACAGAACCCCACCCTCTGGCCATCCTCTCACCTTCCAGCACTGTATCAGACGATGCTCCACTCCTGTTCACAGGGTTTTCATGGCCAATTTTTTCGGAAGTGGGTGGCCAGGTCCTTCTTCCTAGTCTGTCTTAGTCTGGAAGCTCTACTGAAAACTGTCTACCATGGGTGACCCTACTGGTATTTGAAATACCAGTGGCATGACTTTTAGCATCACAGGAACACACAGCCCCCAGAGTATGACAACCACAGACGGGTGGTGTGGTTCCCTGACTGGAAATGAACCGGGGCTGCAGAGGTGAGAGGGCCAAATCTTGACCACTAGACCACCAGGGCTGGCTAACCAGCAGACAGTCCCCGGCTACAGTCGCCATCCTGCCATCTCTAGTTGTGTGACCTTGAGCGAGTTGCTTCAGACTTACTCATCTCACCCGTCAAATGGAGATGATGATACTCACCCTGCAGGGCCATGAGGAGTTAACCTGTGCTAACCAAGACTCAAGGAGGCACCCACATATGTGGAAGGAAGGATGGGAGGAAAGAAGGGAGGGAGAGAGCGAGGAAGGAAGGAAGGTGGGTAGGAAGAAGGGAAGGATGGAGGGAGGGGAGAAAAGGAGAGAAGGAAGGAAGGATTGTCCCCTTTTCTCCTTTGGCCACCCACTTGTGTGACAACAAGGTTCTGATCACGGTAATGGATCAACAGCCCCCGTTCATTCTCATATCTCTTTCTGGAATCACAACGTAGGTTTGCACTGTCTAATTTATTATTATATGGTGCAGTGCAGGGTAATTATACGCTGTGGTATAATTTGTTATAACTTGGGCTGAGGCCTATAACTGTATAATTTATTATTATACAGTACAGCACTGAATAATACGAAGAGTATATAATTTACTTCAGGCTTACGAGCCTAACCTGTAATCCAAATGCAGTGCGCAGCCCCTGCGGATGAGTTAATGTTTCTACGGAAACCTCAACTTAGACATTTCTTCATTTCCAACTCTTCTCCTTGGGCTTCTCAGAGTACCACTTGGTCACAAGGTGCCAAGTCCCTGGGACTCTCTGAGCAAGGCCGAAATCTCAGGCAGCCCTGGTCCAGCCGAGCGGGACTTCCACACTGGGTCATAGCCAAGGAGGGCCCAGCGCTGTCGCCCTGTCCATGAACTTTGGGAGGCCACAGCTTGCCCAGGAGGATGCCGGCAGCAGGTGCAGAACCGTGACCAAAACCCAGTTTCCTGGGTCCCCAGCAGGACCCCTGGCTTGCGGTGCCTCCACGCGTTTCTCTGATAACTCTTCTTTGTTCTGATCTCAGCACCAGGAGTATATCATTGAACCAGCAAGGTTTCCCCTCGTGGAGCCTTCATTCTGGGAGTGGAGAGCTTACATCTCTCTGCTCCCTTGTTTCTCAAGTGTGGCCTCTGGGCCTGCATCCCCTGGGAGCTGGTTGGAAATCCAGCCCCTCATCACCTCGAGCTGTTGAAGCAGAGTCTGGCTTTTAACCAGACCCCCGGTGATTCACACGCATGCGGGAAGCACTGCCTGAGCTACAAGCTTCAGAACTATTTCCTTCTGCACATCCCCTACGCTGCAGACGTACGCCCTCGCCCAGCTTTAGACCAAAGGTCCCTTCTCCCTGGGGAACCTCTTTTTCTTTTTTTTTAGGAACACTTTTCTTTTTTTCTGTTCTCAAATGTTCACTGTGTCACTTTTGGAAATGAGAAAAAAAACACAAAGAAGAAAATCAGAATCGCCCGAAATCCCACCATCCAGAGATGATGCTGTCGATATTTTAGCGACTGTCACTGAACGTTTTTCATACATATACTTTTTTTTTTTTTAAAGATTGGCACCTGAGCTAACAACTGTTGCCAATCTTCTTTTTCTTTTTTTTTTATTCTTCTCCCCAAAGCCCCCCAGTACATAGTTGTAGATTCTAGTTGTGAGTGCCTCTGGTTGTGGCATGTGGGATGCCGCCTCAGCGTGGCCTGACAAGCAGTGCTGTGTCCGTGCCCGGGATCCGAACCAGCGAACCCCCAGGCCGCTGAAGTGGAGTGCGCAAACTTAACCACTCAGCCAAGGGGCCAGCCCCCATGTACATGTTTTTAAACAAAACTTCAAGCAAAGGTGGAATGGTGTAGAGCAGGGGTTCTCCAAATCCAGCACACATCCACTCAGAAAGCTTGCTCAAACACACGTTGCTGGACCCCACCCCCAGAGCTTCTGGTCAGAAGGCCTGGGGTTGGGCCTGGGAACAAGCATTTCTAGCAAATTCCAGGTGAGGCAGAGCTCCTGGTCCAGGGACCACATTTTGGGTGTAGAGGTTAAGGTCCTGGACTCAGGGTCTAAGCATCAGGGTTGCAATTCTGGCCCTGCCACTTGCCTGCGGGAAAGTCAGCCAGCTTCTTCATGCTCCAGATTCTACATCCGCAAGGACAGTACCTGCCTCATAAGATTATCTTAAAGAGTAAATGAGTTAATTAAATCAGCAGAGCACATAGGAAGTATTAATTACGATGAAAATGCATATAATTTTATAATTGAGTTTTTTTAACTCAACAATTGTTCATAAACATTTTTCATGTCATTATTCTTCTGCATATTTATTTTTAAAGGCTGCAGGGTTGTCTTCTGAATTGATGCATTTATCTGGTCCCCAGTTTTCAACTAATATAAACAGTGCTTCAATGAGCATTCTCATGGATAAATCATGGTGCACCTGTCTGACTATTTCCTTAGGATAGAATGTTCTAGATGTGAAATTGCTGAGTCAAATGGGATGAACATATTTAAGGCTTTTGACAAGCTTTGCTAACTGGCCTTCCAGAAAAATAATACTGATTTATAAAGCCATCAGCAGCATCCAAGAGCATCTTTTCCCCATATTTTCATCAACACCGGTGTTGTTGTTTTCTTTAACTATGCTAATATTTTGTTTGCTTGCTAATTTGCATTTTTTGATGACTACTGAAGTTGAATATCCACCCTCTAAAATCTTAGGACTTTAAATTTCTTTTAAAAATCCCTCAAAGCTTGTGTTTACATGATGTCAAACAGCTCTTCTCCTCTCTAATGAACCGACCCTGTCTTGGCATCACTCCCCACTCCCGCCTTCTGTGGTGGCACAGGCGTCATCTCTCAGGTAACAGCTGCCTGATTTAAATCCCACCTGTGCTGCTGGTAACATACCTCCCACTTAATAGACAGGTGTGGGCTAGGGAAGCCGTAAAGCATTAAGAGGGCAAACAGAAGGAGAGAAGTCATTTGTTCAACAAAAATTCCCTCATCATCTCCTACGGGTCAGGCCCTCTGCTCAACACACGGGGGTGGGAACGCAAAGACGAGAAAGTCTCAAAGCCCTCGGGAGGGGGAAGAAGCCCGCAGTCAAGACACACAAAACAATGTGAAGTGTATCCACGCAGATGAAGACAAAGGGGGCGGAATTTCACGTAGGAAAACGGCGCTGGCTTTCAAGTCAGAGAGACCTAGATTCGAATCCTTTCTCTTCCAGTTCCTGACTCCGGGGAGTTTGCCTAATTTCTCTGGGTCTTAATTTTTGAGCCTGTGAAATGTGAAGACTATCTATTTTGAGGCTTAAACAAGTTAAAATAACAAGCAAAAAATGTCTGGAAATAGTTAAGGTATGGATCTCAAAATGGTGAGCCAAGGATCAAACATAGCCTATAGAAGGTCATTGGTCCACCCAGTGTTTTTAAAAAAACATTTAAAGGGGAATTAGGATGGCTTAGATCAATAGTTCTCCAGCCTAGTTGCCCAATAGAAACATCAGGAGATATATGGGTTCTTTAAGAAGAGATCTGGGCTCATTCCTTGACTTTTCTTCTGGTCAAGATGGAGTAATAGGGAATGAGTTTATCCTCTCACCTGAAACAAAAAACTGGGCAAGATATACAAAACAACTGTTTTCAAGACACTGTACATCAGACAACAAAGGCAGTGATGCCTGAGAGAGAGAAAACAAAAGAGGGGAGCCCACAGTTCACCCCAGCTTACTATCCAGAGAGAGTTTTCAGGACATGGTGCAGGAGGGGGACCTGGCTGGAGTCCGGTGGTCTCCCTGAGTTGAGGAGATGCAGCTGGGAGGCCAAGGTGGCCAGAGTTCACAGGGCAGAGTGTTCCTGAAGAGACAGCTGTACAGAAAGAGAGAAAGGGAGAGGAAGGGATCGCGAGAGAGAGAGAGCAAGCGTGAGAGAGAATGAGCATGAGCAAACTCTGGAGATCGATCTGCAGAGCACCCCTCGAGTCTTCTGACCACCGATGAGCACATCTGTATTAGCCTGGGTTTCCAGGGAAACAGAACCAATAGGCTATATAGAGATAGATAAGATGAGAGGAGATTTATTGTAGGACTTGGCTCATGCAGTTATGAAGACCAGGAAGTCCCACAATCTGCTGTCTGCACGCTGGAGACCCAGGAAAGCCGGTGGTGTTTTTCAGTCTGAGTCCAAAGGCCTGAGAACAAGGGGAGCCAATGGTCTGTGTTCCAATCCAAGCCTGCAAGCCCGGGAACCAGGAGCACCGAGGGCGGGAGAAGATGGATGTCCCGGCTCAAGCCAAGAACAACTTTGCCCTTCTTCCACCTTTTTGTTCTATCAGGCCCTGAAGGGGTTGGATGCTGCCCTCCCACACTGATGAGGCCAGGTCTTCTTTATTCAGTCAGCTGGTTCAAATGCTAATCTCTTCCAGAAACACCCTCGCAGACACACCAGAGGTAATGGTCTACCAGCTTTCTGGGCGTCCCTTAGCCTAATAAGGTCGACGCACAAAATTAACCATCACATGCACGAGTGGAAACTATTCCAGGTCATGACCCTCCCAAGTCCACCCCTTGTCAATCTGGCACACACACATATCTCCTTACACCACACTTAATTTCCAAATAACGACAATAAGAGGCCATAATTCCATCGAACATGATGAAAATTACCCTGTGTACAACCAAAAATGCACTAACCCGTTCCCCAGAAGAGGAGATAGAGTCCTTGAGTGATGTTTCCTCTTCTCCTGATATCCCGTAGATTAAACACTGTGATGTAAAATTAACAATACTTAAACACTGACATGAAGTCAGTACATCTTATGTTACATGCTAAGGTAACAAGAGAAGAAGAAAACAAAGACATTTACTTAACATTTGTTTATATACACGCAAATATATTCATAATAAAATAAAGAGGAAATACTCGTGACACTACAGCCCTCGTCTCTGTAACTGGATCTGCTGGACCAGGTGGCCCCAGAGGCGGAGCCGCGTGGGCAGCAGCCTGGACCTGCGGCAGAGCCTTCTCTTGTTCTGGGCCCCACTCGAAACTAGCAGCTTCTCAGGCCACTCAGTAAATAGGCTGAAGTAACACACCCAATATGTTGCCCCCCAAATCCACAGAGGCCCACTTGGCACAAGCCTCTCTTTTGGTTGTAGGAGAGGCCAGAAGCGACAACTTATCCTTCACCTTAGAAGAGATGTCTCAACATGCCCCACACGCCTGGACCCCTGGAAATTTCACCGAGGTAAAAGGCCCCTGAGTTTTTCTCGGATTTATTTCCCACCCTCTAACATACAAATGTCTTACCACTAAGTTTAGAGTAGTTGCTGCTTCCTGCTCACTAGGTCCAGTCAGCATAATGTCATCGATGGAATGGACCAGTGTGATGTCTTGTGGAAGGGAAGGGCAATCAAAATCCCTGTGAACTAAATTACGACATGAGCTAAATGATAAATTCGGGCTGCAGAGAGTTGACATGGCCCTGAGGTAGGACAGTGAAAGTGTATTGATAGTCTTGCCAACAGAAAGCAAAGTGCTCCTGGTGGGCCTTATAGACGTGTATGAATAAAAAGGCGTTTGCCAGACCAAGAGCTGCATGCCAGGTACCAGGGGATGTGTTAATTTGCTCAAGGAATGAAACCACATCTGGTATGGCAGCTGCAATTGGGGTCACCATCTGGTTAAGCTTATGATAATGCGCTGCCATTCTCCAAGATCCATCTGTCTTCTGCACAGGCCAAACAGAGCTGAATGGAGATGTGGTGGGAATCACCACTCCTGTATCTTTCATGTCCTTCATGGTGGCGCTAATTTTTGCAGTCCCTCCAGGAGTACAGTACTGCTTTTGGGTTACTATTTTCCTAAGTAGAGACGGTTCTACTGGCATCTGCTTTGCCTTTCCCACAATAATAACCCTCACTCCACTGGTCAGGGGACCAATGTGGAGACCTGCCAGCTGCTAAGTATGTCTATTCCAATGATGCATTCCAGAACTGGGGAAATAACCACAGTCTGGGTTCAGGGACCCGCTGTAAGACAGAGCTGAGCTAAAACTCCTTGGATCACCCGACCTCCACAAGCCCCTGCGCTGACTGGTGGGCCGTGGCGACATTTTGGGTCTCCTGGAATTAGTGTCATTTAGAACCAGTGTCCAGTAGTCCCAAAAATGTCTGATTATTTCCTTTTCCCTAATGTATAGTTGCCCTGGTAAAAGGCTATATGTCCCTGTGGGGGAAGGTTAGAAGAAAGATTAACGGTATAAATTTTTGGTAGTGTCTCGGGGTCCGTGCTGCAGGGGACTCAGCATTCCGTTTATTCGAGGGGTTGAGTCTATAAACTGACTCAAGTCTGGGAATTAATTGAGGGGCCATGACTCTGTTTTTTTTATGATTCAAGTTAGCTTGTTCATTTGACCTAGAACTCCCCTGCTTGTATAGATCAACAAGAATTTAGCAGACTTCCTATCTATTTCACTTCTAGGAGCCCCGCGATTAACTAGCCAATGCCATAGGTCCATGCAGTCAGACTATCCTGAGTGCTTTGGCTCTGCTGCCCATTATGGTAATCATGCCCACCTTGCCTTCGGTAATGAGGGCCACCACTGGGCCCCTGCCACCCTAGGATCCAATTACTCCCATTACATTTAGGTTTTCCGATTGAGCGGCTTCAGTGCCCATTGTGAGGTCTGGCCCACAGAGAAGAGTGATCACAGAGCTCTTCAAGGATGCTGGGGCTCCTCTCACAAATTTATTTCTCACAGCGGTGGTGAATGGTATGTCTTCTGGGCCCTCCCGGTGTGGGCGAGCAGGTCTTAAATGACAAATGCACTCTAACATTCTAATCTCCCTCAGCCTCCGGATCCCTTCCTCTACGTTAAATCAAGGGAGGTCAAGCATTTCCAATTTACTCACAGTGGGCCACCTTTTGGTCCATGTTTCAGCCAACCAACCAAACAAACCGTTAGCGCCCTTCCTAACTCCCAGGCTGCAACATTAAACGCAGAATCTCTGCTCAGTGAGCCCAAGTCAATAAATTCGCCCTGATTCAATTTTATGTTCCTTCCACCATTATCCCATACCCAAACATCCTTTCCCAGAAATGTTCCTAGGATGTTGTCTGTACGAATTAGAAGAGTCAAGTAGTTCTTTGGGAGGGTAGCTCACCTTGTACCTCACATTTAGGGGCTGGGATTCGAGTCTAGTTATAGGTCTAGAAGCAAAGAGTGGAGGTGGCGGTGGATCCTAAGGAGCATTGAAGCGGGGTACCTGAGGGTTACTGTAAATCTTCAGTGAGAACATGATTACCCTTTGACCTTGTTCCCAACACAGACACAGATGAAAAGAAGCTAATCTTGTTAATTTGCTGTTTCCTTGTTTAACTGGAGGGGTGACTCAGGGTCACAAGGATTTATGAGCTTGTTTTGCAAATGAAAAATAATGCCTTTGAGGAAGCCACAGCCACCAGATAACCAGCTCCCAGCTTCCGGAAGTCTGATTGCCCAAGGGCTTATCCAGAGTGAAAGAAACAGGGATTTCCCATTTGTTTCTCTGAAACTCCTCCTTCCAATCCCCTTAGCTCTATAAAACCCCCTGCTGTCTCCTTTTGTTAAGGTGGATTTGAGTGAACCTATCATCCCACCTTCTCATTCTGGCCGACTCTAATAAAGCTTTCTCCATCTAGAAGCACCACGTCTCAGTGATTGGTTTACTGCCCACGGCACACGGCACACGAATGTGAGATTAAGAGGTTGGGTATCAGTATCAGCATGGTTTTGCTGGCAACTGCCTCAGGGGAGGCCATTACAGTTTCTTCAGGCAAGGCGGGGTTAATTCCCTGAGCCTGCAGGTGGAAAGGCTGAGGTTGGGGAGGCCACCTTTGTTGGAGGCAGAGGGGTCAATTCTACTGGGGGGGTGGTGGCCACTTCCACTGAGGGTGTGGAGACGTCTTCCACTGGCAAAGAAGACTCATCAAAATATAGGGGTTTGGTATCCCCAGCTTCGCCAGAATCTTTCTACATGTCCCCTTCTCACCTCCTAGGACCTCATTCCTTCCCAATCAATGCCCTCACTTTAACTGCTGACACCTTGCAAGACCGAGAGTTCAGCTTACACAGTAATGCAGCCAATCAAAGGATAATGCTCTGCATTTGATTTTCAGCAATTCCAACCTTGCGGCTGCAGGAGGTACGGCTCTCCTTCAGGGCACACGGAGAACTCGTAGGTCATTTATGCAGCACTTGAGCTGGGAATTGGAATCCCTGAGCTCATCCTTTTCCTTCTCCACTTTGTCCAGAGACATTAGGAACAACCAACCAACGTCATTATATTCCTGAGTTTTCCAAAAATGTTTGAAAGTATCATATATAGAGTCACCCAGCTCCTAGCTTCTTATTGATTAGATTGATGAGGAGTATCCAATGCAGATATTGTGCGTGTCTCTATAAACAGTTCTTTTTTTTTAAAGATTGGCACCTGAGCTAACAACTGTTGCCAATCTTCTTCTTTTTTTTTCTGCTTTTTCTCCCCAAATCCCCCCAGTACATAGTTGTGTATTTTTAGTTATGGGTCCTTCTAGTTGTGGCATGTGGGATGCCGCCTCAACGTGGCCTGATGCGTGGTGTCATGTCCATGCCCAGGATTCGAACCAGCGAAACCCTGGCCCACCAAAGCAAAGAGTGCGAACTTAACCACTCATCCACAGGGCTGGCCCGAGGAGATTTATTATAGGAATTGGTTCACGTGATTATGGAGGCCAAGAAGTCTCACTAGGAAAGCAGCTGGTGTAATTTAGTCTGAGTCCAAAGGCCCAAGAATTAGGGGGAGAGGGGCAGACGGTATAAGTCCTGATTCAAGTCCAAAAGCCGAGAACCAGGAGCACCAACGTTGACGGCAAGGGAAGATGGAAGTCCCAGCTCAAGCAAAGGGCAATTTTGCCCTTCCTCCAAATTTTTGTTCTAATCAGGCCCCCAATGAATTGGATGAGGCCACTCACATTGATGACAGTGATCTTCTTTACTCAACCTACAGATTCGAATGCTCATCTCTTTCAGAAACACCCTCACAGACACACCCAAAAATAATGTTTTCCCTGCTATCTAGGCATCCCTTAGCCCAATCAAGTTGACACATAAAATTAGCCATCACAACATGTGTGTGTGGAAACTACCTGAGACCAGCAAAGAAGCACTTGAAAAGATTAGAGGAAACAATCCCAAGAGCCCACGTAGGGCTGGGAATAGTTCCTATTCCTGGGAGGCCGAGTGAAAAATCTCATAATTCACAAGGCGCTAGGTAGAGTACTCACGAAGCTTATGCCTGAGCGTGTGTGTTACATGCCGTCAAGTCAGCTGACTTCCGGCGACCCTACGAATATGAGTGATGTCCGCAGTGTCCTGTCCTCGACAGCTCCTGCAGACTCAGGCCTATGGCTTCCTTTATGGAGTCAATCCATCTCACATTTGGTCTTCCTCTTTTCCTGCTGCCTTCTACTTTTCCCAGCATTATTGTCTTTCCCGAAGAATCCTGCCTTCTCATGACGTGCCCAGAGTAGGAGAGCCTCAGTTTTATCATTTTTGCCTCCAGTGCTAATTCAGGTTTAATTTGCTGTAGGACCCCCTTGTCTTTCTGGCATTCCAGGGTATCTGCAGCGCTCTTCTCCAACACTGTATTTCAAATGAATCCATTTTTTTTCCTGTCGGCCTTCTTCACTGTCCAGTTTTCACACTAGTACATCGTAATTGGGAATACGAGGGTATGGATACTCTTGGCCTTGGTCTCTAATGACACTTCCTTACACTGATGATCTTTCCTAATTCTTTCACTGCTGCCCTTCCAAGGCTCAGTCTTCTCTCGATTTCTTGGCTGAAGTCAATGATGACTGAACCCAGGTAAACAAAATCTTTAACAATTTTAAAGTGTTCGCTGGCTATATTAAAGTTGTGTAGCTCTTCTGTAGTTGTGTTGGCTTCTTGATCTTCAAATGCGGTCCTGCTTTTTCACTTTCATCAGAAGTTGTTTCAAGTCATTGCCGTTTTCTGCCATAAAGATGGTGTCATCTGCACGTCTCAGATTGTTGATATTTCTCCCACCAATTTTCGCTTTTCCTTCCTCTGAGTCCAGGCCAATTTTCCGTATGATACATTCTGCGTACAGATTAAATAGATAGGGAGATAAAATGAACCCTTGTCTGACACCTTCGCCAATAGGAAACCACTCTTTCTCTCCATATTCTGTCCTGACAGTGGCTTCTTGTCCACAGTACAGGTTACACACAAGGAGAATCAAGCACTGAGCACGCCCAGTTCTTTCAGGGCAGCCCATGGCTTTTCTTGATCCACACAGTCAAAGGCTTTAGTGTCGTCTATAAAACATAGAATAACCTTTTTCGGAAATTCTTTGGAGCACTCCAGTAGTCAACGACTGATCACAGTTAGATCTCATGTGCCTCTCCCTTTTCGAAATCCAGTTTGGACATCAGGCATAAGGTAAAAGCCTTTGTTGCAGCACCTCGAGCATCACTTTACTCACATGAGGAATCAGAGCAGTGGTCCTATGGCTACTGCACTCCTTGGCATCTCCTTTCTTGGGGATTGGGATGTATGTTGAGCATTTCCAGTCTGTAGGCCATTGTTTTGTTTTCCATGTTTGTTGGCGTATTCTTGTTAGGATTTCAACAGATTCAGTCTGTGTGGCTTGAAATAATTCTATTCATATCCCTTCTACCCCTGGTGACTTATTTCTTCCCAGTACTGTCAGGGCAGCTTTCCCTTGGCTTTCTGGAATTACGGGCTCTTCCTCAGAGGAACCTTCTTCAAAGGCGTCTGTCGTCCTTTCGCCTCTTCTGTACAGATCTTCCGCGGACTGTTTCCACCTTCCCTTTATTTTCTCCTAATCAGACAGTGCTTCCTTGCTGGTCATTCAGCATTCCTAGTCTTGGTTTAAGTTTCCCTTTGATTTCTTGAATCTTCTGGAAAAGACTTCTTGTTCTTCCTTTTTGTGGTTTTCTTCTGTTTCTTTGCATTGGCCATTAGAGAGGTTCTCTTTATCTCTACGTGGCAGTCGCTGAAAAGCTGCATTCAGGATTCTAACCCTGCTTTTATCACCTTTTACTTTTGCTTCTTGCTTTTCCTTAACAATTTTTGGTGTCTCTTCTGTCATCTCGATGTTTCGTTTCTTTTTACTTCAGGTATTATCTTTCCACGTTCTTCCTTAATACTGTTTCTGAGTTCGGTTCTTAGTTCTTCTGGTTGTCAGTCTATTAAGTTTGACGAAGCCAGTCTGTCTTGTATGTTGACTGTAAACTCATCGGGAATGCTGTTCATGTTACAGCTGGCACCATGCTTCTTCTAGTGCTCTTCTTCAGCTTTACTGTGATGTTTGATATGAGCAGCTCGTGGGAAGGACCGTAATCTGCTCCTGGTCTTGTTTTGCACGAGAGAATACAGCTTCTCCTGCTCCTGCTTCAGTTACATTGTCAGTTTGATCTCTGTCTCAGCGTCTGATGACGTCCATGTAGACAGTCGTCCGTTCGGTTGCTTGGAGCACGTATTTGCAATGGACAGATTGTTGGCTTCTCAGAAATCCCCGAGCCGGTCTCCCGCTTCGTTTCTGACCCCTAGTCTGAATTTTCCAATGACATTTGATTCCGTTTTATTTCCTGTTTTGCGTTCCAGTCACCTATAATTAACACCACATCTTTTTTTGGCATATGATCAATTTCTTCTTGGAAACTTGCATAAGAACTTTCCATTTCATCTCCTTCAGCGTCTGCAGTTGGAGCACAGACCCGGATGAGGTTGTGTTAGCAGGTTTTCCCAGAAGTCTGGTTGATATTATTTGATCAATCCCTGAATAGAGCCCTCACTGCCTGTGCCACATCCTGCCTCAGGATTAGAGCCACTCTGTTTGTTCTGAATTTGTCATTTCCAGAATAGAACGTTTCATAGTTGTCTGACTGGAAGTGTCCCATTCCATCCATTTTCGTTCACTAACGCCAAGCCCCGCGATGTTTAAACGTTCTGTTTCTTGCTCTACAATGCCCAGTTCACCTTGGCTCCTGCTTCCCACACCCTGTGTTCCAACTGTGTGTGCGGTACAGCGTCGGACATTCCTTGCCCCTCTGTGCACTTTATACCCTAGCTGTCTCCCGGCTTTGGTCTCGTCGCAGCATTAGCAGCAGTGCTATTCGCCCTTGTTCTTTGCTCTCCCAGCACTATCTCATATTTCACTTTGGACCATCTCATCATAGGGCTTTCAAGGTAAAAAAGTTTTTTTAAAAAACATGGAAAAGACAGCAGTGGTTTACCATTGTCTTCTGCTGCACGGGGTGTGGGTCCAATCACATGTGCTTGGGTCTGTGGTGTCACGGTCACCAAATGCCAATGAGAGGTAGGCACCCCAGCGATATTATGCCTCAGTAGTGGGACAAAATAAGCCCTAAACCAAACATTGCTCGGGGCCCATCTTAAACTGTAAACCAAGTAACTTAACTGCAGCCCCCGAGAAAGCTCAAAAATGTTCACAGAAATACAAACAAACAAACAAAAAACTAGCTTCCAACAACGTAAAACCCACAATGTCTGGTGTCCAATTAAACCATTCCCAGGCATGCAGAGAAGCGGGGAAATTCAGCGTATTAATAAGGATAAAATTCAATCATTTTGAAATTGACTCAGAAAAGACATAGGTGATAAAATTGATGGACAAAGACGTTAAAACTGTGATTACAGCTGGATTTCATACGTTCAGGAAGTTAGAGGAAATATTGAACATGTTAAATTGTGACGTGGAAGTTATTAAAAGGACCCAAATCAAAAATATTAGTGAACTTAAAGATGTAGAAACTATCCAAAATGAAACACAGACGTAAAAAAAGACTGAAGGAAGAAATGAACAGATTATCAGTGAGCTGTGGGATGACTTCAAGCTGAACTAAATAGATAGACGATTGATAGATAGATTATAGATAAATAGATAAATAGATAGATGCCAGATAGCTAGAGAGAGAGAGAGAGAGAGATTTGGAGTCCCTGAAAGGGAAATAATGGTTGAAAATTTTCCAAATTTGATAAAAACTATAAACCCACGGATCCAAGAAGCTCCATGAACCCAGGCAACATTAGCTTATCACAGCCTGCCTCCTGCTCCAAGTGATACTATGCTACTTCACATACAGTATGAGAACTTTACAACCTTATCCTCGAGATCTTATAACATTATACTCCTATTTTCCCCCTCCTAGCCTTAAAGAAGCATTATGAAAATAACACCAAGGCCTATGATAATCAAATTGCTCAAAACTACATATAAAGAAAACTCCTAAAAGCAGCCAAGAGAGGAAAACATATTACATACAGAGGAACAAATGTAAGGATGGCATCAGATTTCTCAAAAGAAACAGGACAAATGAGAAGAGTAGCATCTTTAAAGTGCTGAAGGAAAAACAAAGTCAATTTGGAGTTCCACATCCAGCAAAAATATCTTTTTTAGTCTTTTAATCAAAGAAAATAAAAGCAAACTAAAGATATTTTCAGATTTACAAAAGCTGAAAGAAGTCACGACCAGCAAACCTGTTCTACATAGAGGAGTCCTTCACCGCGTAGAAAGAAAATGACACCAGGTGGAGTCTGGATCCACACAGAGGAATGAAGAGTGCTGGGAATGGTAACTATTTGGGTAAATAAAAATCCTTTCTTTCCCTTATTTTTAAAATCTCTTTAAAATAAGTTGACTGTTTAAAGCAAAAATAATAACGTATATACACATAATATATGTAGCAATACTATAAATAACAACAGAAGAAGAGGAGACATGGGAGCGTAATATTGTAGGGTTCTCCTATGAGAACTGGTATAATGTCACTTGAAGGCAGACTGTGATACATTAAAGATGTATATTACAAACTCCAAACAAACCCTAAAATAACTCAACAAAGACTTATAGCAACAACTCATTTTAAAAATGGGCCCAAGCAGGTTCACATGTTCAGATCCGGGGTGCGGACCTGCTCCACTCAGCACCGTGCTGTGGAGGCATCCCACATACAAAGTGGAGGAAGACTGGCACAGATATTAGCTCAGAGCTAGGCTTCCTCAAGCAAAAAAACCCAGGAGGATTGGCAACGAATGTTAGCTCAGGGTGAATCTTCCTCACTGAAAAAAAAAACGGCCAAAGACCTCAACAGACACCTCAGCAAAGAATATATACAGATGGAAAACAAGCATATGAAAACATGCTTCACATCATACCTCATCAGGGAAACGCAAATTAAAACAACAATGAGATACCGCTACACACCTATTAGAACAGCGGGAATCCAGAACACTGACAACACGAAATGCTGGTGAGGATGTGGAGCGAAAGGAACTCTCATCCACTGCTGGTGGGGATGCAAAACGGTGCAGCCACTCTGGGAGACAGTTTGGCAGTTTCTTCCAAAACTAAACATACTCTTCCCATATGACCCAGCAGTCATGCTCCCTGGTACTTACCCAAAGGAGCTGAAAATTCAAGTTCACACGAAAACCTGCACATGGATGTTCATAGCAGTTTTACTCATAATTGCCAAAATTTGGAAGCACCCAAGACATCCTTCAGTAAGTGAATGGATAAGTAAATTGGTACATCCTTAGAAGGGAATATTGTCAGCACTAAAAAGAAATGAGCTAACAAGCCATAAAAAGATGTGGACGAACCTTAAATACATATTGATAAGTGAAAGAAGCCAGTGTGAAAAGGCTATATACATGGTATGATTCCAACTATATGACATCTTGGAAAAGGTAGAACTATGGAGATAGTAAAAAAAGATCAGTGGTTGCCAGGGGTTGAGGTGGGGTCGGATGAATAGGCAGAGAACAGAGGATTTTTAGGGCAGTGAAAATACTCTGTACAACACTGTAATGATGGATTTATGTCATTATACATTTGTCCAAATACATAGGAAGTACAACACCAAGAATGAACCCTAATGTGAACTATGTACTTTGGGTGATTATGACATGTCCATGTAGGTTCAACAGTTGTAACAAATGTACCCCTCTGTGGGGAATATTGATAATGAGGGAAGCTTCACATGTGTGGGGGCAGAGAGCAGTCTCTGTACCTTCCTCTCAATTTTCTTGTGAACCTAAAACTGCTCTAAAAAAATAAAGACTTTTAATATGAAATAAAAAGTTTGAGCTAATAAGCCAACAAAGGAGATAAAATGGAATCATAAGAAATATTCAATCCAAAAGAAAGCAGAATAAAAGGAAACAAACAACAAATGGGACAAATAGAAAACAAATAGCAAGATGGTGAATTTAAACCCAACCCTATCAATTATCACATTAAATGTAAATGGTCTAAACACCCCCAATTAAAGGGGCACAAATTGTTAGATTGGATTAAAAATCAAGACCCCAAAATACCCTTGGCCCCTTTAGGTTCTTGAGTTTGCTGCCTTTGTAGTAATGGCTCAGGAAGTGATAACAGCTAACTCTTACTGGACAATTCCTGCATGCCTGATAGGGTTTCAAGGGCTTGAGATGTATTGTTTCATCTAATCCTCTCAACAACCCCATGAGGTAGGGACTAATGTCACCCCCACATTAAGGCCCCAAGAAGTGAAGGAAGGTGTCAAGGTCACCTCCTAGTCAGAGATGGAGCCAGGCGGCGCCAGCAGCTGTGCTCTAACGTCCTCTCTGCTGCCTCTTAGATGTGAGGCCAAAGCGGAAGGCAGGGCCATCTGTGCCTGGGACTAAGAATGGGGAGGACTTCCCAGCGTGTGCTGCAGGAATGTGAGCACAGAGTAGCAATGAGTCAGCCTCGGGAAGCAGCTGCTAGCACCTCTGAGTGAATCTTCATCTGCCACCGCATTCTTTCCCAGGGCCTTGGCTCTGATTCCAGAGCTCAGCTGACCCACAGCCCAGCAGCTGGATGATCTCTGGGCGGCCCATCCCACCCTCAAGATGTTGTTCTGCCCATCAGCATTAGAGACAGGATCTCTCTGGGAAGACAAGCCCATGGAAACCAGTCCCAAATGCCAAGCAATAAAATGGTCCTAGCATCCTCAGGCGATGAGACATGGGCCTTTGTCAATGGTCTTCTGCCTCCCAGGGACTCACAGTCTAGTGGAGGGAGACAGACAGATGGAAAATAAGTCCTTGCAATAAAGCAAGAGGACTGGTGAAATAAGAGTCATGACAAGGAATAATGGACACATCCTGCCATGTTTTGAAGGATGAGCAGGAGTCTTTTGGGGAGACAGGGCAGGGAGGCCATCGTAGGCAGAGGACCTGCAGAGGCAGAGGTGGGTAGGAGCGGGTGTGTTGAGGGGCTTCTGGGGCTTGGGTCAGCATGAGGGCACGTGTGAGGAGGTGAAGCCAGGCAAGCTGGAGAAACAGAATGAAAGGACCTTGAACAGCTGTCCAGCGAGTTTGGACTTGACCCCCTACCCTGGAAAAAGGTGCCCTTTCAGGGTTTTATGCAAGTAGATTACATGAGAATATTGGTGTTTCAGAAAGGCCACTCTGGATGCAGAGGAATGGCCATGTGGGGCTGAAGGAAGCTGCTAGAGGCAGAGAGATGAGAGGGGGGCTGGTAGGGAGATGCTGGCAAGAGATAACAGGGCTCTGATTTGGGTAAACGTCAGTGCGGCTGACAAGGAGGAGGTGGATGGAGTGAAGAGGTGGAATGGTCAGGGCCTGGAGACCTATCATATGTGGGGGAGCGAGCGGCAGCTGGGGAGGGCGGTGCTGGAGTTGATCTAGAAGATATTTCTGTGGAGGCGCCATGGTCCAGACTATGACCACAGACAGAGGAGGGGGCTGAGGGGAACTCCTTACCACGGCTCTGCCAGTGATCAGGAGAGGTGGGCTCTGTCACCAAGGTCACCGTGGGGAGACTGGATCTCTTGCAGCCCTGCAGGGCTGTTCTCTCAGCGCTGCTGGAGGCTAGAAGGGGATTTAGGCAGACAGAATGCCTAACACAGCTGCCCTCACAGTGCCCAAAGCTAAAAATCTTAAGAGTCAATACCTGGGAGAGTAATTAGTGTGATCCCAGGCGGTCAGCCCCACCCCTACTGCCTCCCTACCCATCCCTGTTTGTTTCTAAGTCCCAGCCACACTTGGAGGTCCGTAATCACTCTGTGCCTGCTCTGCCTCCCAGCCTATTTACGTGTTATTACCTCTGCCTGAAATTCCTGCTGCCTCCATCCTGCTCCATTTGGCCAGTTCTTCCCTTAGGACTTGGCCTCGATCGCCTCCAGGATTTCCCATCCCCCAGAAGACAGAGGATCCCTCTGTGCTCTGCCAGCCCTTTGTCATGGTTCTAATCACAAGGAAGTGATGGTCTTTCTTCTTATTCACCACCATTTGATGATGAGCAACTTGGGGGTTGGAACTGGGTTTTATCCACTTCTTGATTTTCGAGGTCAACATGAGGGCTGAAAAGGTGGATAGGCAGATGGAGGCATGGATGAATAGAGGGAGGGATTGATGGAGGACTGGATGGAGGAATCAATGAATGAAAGGCTGGATGGCTGGGTGGATGGAGATATCGATGGAGAGAGGGATAGATGGATATGTGAGGGATAGGTGGAGCGATGGAAGGATAGACGGATGGAGAGACGTACAGATAAGGGAGTATATGGATTAGTGAAGAGATGAGTAAACGAGTGAATGATGGTTGGAGTAAGAGAAAGAGCAAATAATGAACAGGCAAATAAATAAACAAATGAATAAGTAAATGATCATCAAGTATGAATAAGCAAGTGAATTGATGAATGAGTGGGGTAAGTGAATAAGTAAATGAAGAAATAAATGACTGAGAGAATAAATAATAAATAAGTAAACTCTTTGCATGAATAAAATCAGAACAATTAGATGGGTGAACGAGTCAAGGAATAAAGTTGGTGAATGAGAGAATGCCATGGGTAATCTGGGCCACCCAAACAATCATAGCTTGGAACTTGGTCTGGTGTATAGTAGGTACTCAATAAACATCTGTTGAATAAGTGAATGACCGAATGAATGTTGGTAGACCAGTTGACCCAGTGCTGTGGCAAACACTGGGACTGATATTAAGAGACTTGGATTCTAATCCCAGTCCTTCACTTTTCAGTTATGTCCCTTTGAGTTCATCCTTTTCCTTCTCTGAGCCACTTCTGTAAAATGGGACGATTGTCCTTATTTGTCAAGACTACTGAAAGACGCAGTAATAAGAGCTACGAGACAATAACAGAGGCTCAGCAGAGGTTGGTTCCTTCCAGTCCCCCACTCTTTTTGTACTATTTGAAATACCTTCTGGATATATGTTTTCAATATTACAAAGCCCCACTGTGTCTCCCCTCTCACAGAAGCGCACTGTCGTTTATACATCCAAGCAGCTGAATTTAACCCGTGGCACCTCCTGGATTCTGGTCTGTACTCATGAAATGCTCTTCCACTCAGGCGTTTCAATCTTAGTTGAGGGCCCTCAGCATTTATTGTTCATTACTGTTGCTCTTATTGTCATCATTATTATTTAAAATTTCCCCCAGAGCTTCAGGTAGGGCCAGGTGAGAAAGTAAGTTGAGCCTGTTTTTTTCTCCATTTTAAATTTTTGAGCGGAGAAAAGATAGAATGAGTGGAGAAAGAAAAGCGCTTTGTTCTCGAGTGAGGATTAAATTTCTGGAAGCCAGTAGCCCAAGCTCACTCTCCACTGGTTCAGGTAAGAGCTATGGCAGGCCTTACTGCCTCGTCTTTCCAGTGAGGAAATTGCTTAATCATTTGCAGCCAAGTAGAAAAGACAGCGCTGAAGAACAGCCTATTTTAATAGGAAGTACAGAGAAGACTTCTCATCTTAGTGCTAACGACCGCCCACTTATATTGTATAGGCCCCTGAGCTCCCGCCTTAAATTCTCATTTTCTTTCTGTCTCCTGAAGTTGGAACCACGAGACCACCTGGATGGTGGGAACACCTCCCTTGACGTGTATTGCTCTGTCTCGCCACAAGGGGGCGCTCCCTGATCAGACACAGGTGTCTGCAGGCCACCTGTCTCGCTGCTGCCACCTCCTGTGGATGCAGCGTCTTTGCAGACTTACCCAGGAGAGCTGGACCAGGTGGCTCCTACCTTCTTAAGATCTCCACGAAGACCAGATGCAGGCCTGAAGACTGGAGCGAGGTCACTGTAGAGGAACAGGATGTTTCTTGAGGCTTCCCTGGATCACTACAAAAGAGACTGGGCCTCTGGGGAGGCAATGAGAAGTAAATGGAGGCCCTACTATGTGCCAGGGATTTACATAACTTAAGTCATTCCCTCCACAAGCACCAAGGGTCTTTGGTGGTGGCTCTCAGGATGGGAGGAAACTTGACCCTCAGATGAGTTTGACTGGCGGCCAGCACTGCTTCCCACAACACGTTGCTAAGCAAGAAAGTGCTCTGGGCTGCAGACTAGCTGCAGCGCCATCCCAACTCAGCTCTGGAGCGTGAACTGCACCAACACGAGGTGAGAGTCTGCTCTCTTGTCCCCAGGTCTGGGACGGGGAAGCGTAGACTCCCCAGGCAGAGGGCAGGATTCTGGAGAAGAGGGTAGCGGTGGTGAGCACCTGGACTCAAAGCACGGAGAAGGGGCGCACAGGCCGGAAACGGGGATCTGGGTGTGGCTCCCACTGCAACGATTGTTCCTGGATTATTATTACACCCAGGATGGTCCATTCCAGGCAGAGTGCAGAGATGGTTCTAGGACACACCCTTGCTTCCAGGGCTCTTCTGTCCTCCTCTCATGAGTGTCTCCAGGTACGTCCTTCCTCTCTCCAAAGGAAAGTCTCACTGAAGATCAACGTGTAACCTTGGAAGGTGGGGATGAGTGGGATGGGGCGGTGCGGACTCTCCCAGGGGCTCCTGCAGCCCGCCCGGGCAATCTGAGCACACACCGTGCTGACCTGTGGACTGTTCATCCTTGATGCCTTTTCTCTTGCCCTCCCCCATCCAGGCAGGAGCCACATCCTGCCAATTCCATCCCCGTCCCATTCCCCACCTGGGCTGGCAGCCGCTGTGTGACCAGGGGCCAAGCTGGAGCGTTGGAGTCACCCAAAACCCAACTTAGCTCCTGAGTGAGCTTGGGAATGTCAGTGTCGGGAGAATTTTTCTGTACAGAAAAGGTTCCTTGCAAGTACTTGTTATTTAATTAATATTCCATGTATTACAGTAGCTTTTTAAAGAAAAAAACCCTACTCATTCTTAAGCTTTTAAGTTTCATTTACAAACCATTATTCCATTTCTATGAGACACTTTTAAGAGGCTTTCGATTAATGGTCAGTCCGCTCATACTCAGTTCAATGATCCATCCCATTAGCAAACCTGGTTAATTAATTTATCTTCAACATTTTACACAGGATTTACTAATTTAACACACTCAATTTCCTTTTTCAAACACTCCCATTGCCTGACCTGACAACCAAAACTTTCCAAAGTACTTCAACTATTTTGGAAAATCTAATTCAAAAACTTATACATACAATTAATCTCAAGATCTCATATATTCTGGGATCATTTATAAATTTAGTATAAGAAGATTCACATGCTTCTTGACAGCAGGATCACAAGTCTAAAATCAATTACATGTTCTAAATTGGAGTCACAAGGCTAATTTGTTCCTACTCTAACATGCCCAAAAAAGTCCCTTCAATGTTTTGAATACTTTTAAGTACTAAATACACAATGATATGGGTTTGACTTCTAAACCTTTGCAGAGTTACAGGTATTTGCCTAGTAAGGGGACAATTCTCCATCCTAAGGGCATTGGGGTGATGTCCTTCAGTACATTGTGCCATCTCAAGGGCAAAAGTTTCATATGGTGGCAGAAACCACTGGGTCCCAATATCCATGCTCCCCCTCTTCCTTAGAACCAGAACCTCAGGTTCTGACTGGGCGCTTGCCACTTGGAATAAAGACAGTATTTCCCAGCCTCCCTTGCAGCTAAGTGTGTCCCTATAACTAAGATCTGGCCAGTGAGATACAAACAGAAATATTTTGTGGCAAATCCCAGAAATCTTTCTGAAAAGACAAACGGGGTGTGTGTCTTTTCCCCCTGTTTTTTGTCTATTCCCCCATCTGGCCACCTGAACCATGGGTGTGATGGTTGGTGTCCTTTACGCTCTTGGACCTGGAGGACCAGGGCCCCACTCTGGGGAGGGAGAAGGTGAGACGGAAGGGTCCTGGGATTCAGATGACTTCACGGAGCAGAGCATCCGTTTCAGCTGGTGAGAGATGGTTTGGAAGGATCCCTCCCACCCCAATACCTCTTGGCAATGTGACTTTGCCCTCTTTCCTTCAAGAAATGAAGTCTACACCCCTCTCCCAAATCTGCACTGGTCCTGAGACTTGCTTGGATCGGGACTATGCAGCAGAATCAGTGTTGGGTGGTTTCTGAGGCCATCGGGGCCGTGCAGTCTCCACCTTGGCCCTCTTGCTGTGCTGACCTGAGACCCCACATGAGGAAGCCAGTCTAGCTGACCACAGGATGAGAGGCCCAGCCAGGAGCACCAGCTGCCAGGCATGCATGTGAGGCCCTGTGGGAACTCCCAGCCCAGGGAGCCCTCCAGCTGATGGCAGCTGCATGAGGCAGCCCGGGTGAAGCCTACCGGGGAGGTGCCAGCATCACACAGAATAGGAGAAATAAATTGTCATCCTTTTCAGCCACTAAGTTTTAAGGCAGTTTGTTAACACAGCCAAAGCTAAATAAAACAGCCGTAGGCTGCCCACCTCTGACATTTTCCTGAGAAAGAGACTTTGATCTTGTTTGAACCGTCATCGTTGTGGATCCTGAGTGACGCACCGGCCGACCAGAGATTCGTGCGGGGACGTGGTACCTCAGTGTCCAGGGCGATTCTCTCTTGCTGCTGACAGACATACTGAGCCCTTTCTTAGTTGGTTGCCATGACAACAAGGGACTCCATTTCCTCTAAAGAGATTGGTCTCCTGGGCAATTAGATTCTGACCATACCCATTACCTAATTCTTCTGTCTGATTTGAAACTGTAACCTCCCCACCCTCCTGCCTTGCCCACTCCTGCCCGGGAGGTCAAAGCCCTTCCTTCGCTAATCTCCTTACAGCCTAATTGAATTCTAAAGCCGTTTCTTACCCTCGCTGTCTGCCCAGGCTGCAAGTCAGATAGCTATTCAGAGGCTTCCTTTTGGCTTCCGCATCTGTCTTTTTCCATGCTCTGTGCTACAGCGTCCCTGACGCTGAGTTAGACAGCGACTGTGAGCCTTCTCCAGCTCTGAGCCTCAGTTTTCTGATCTGCAGATGGAGACTGTTTCAGCCTCATGGGGCTGCTGGGAGATCCCTGAGATGATGTCTGTGCGCACCTTGGGGTTCTCAGCTCCTTTGCTCTGGGCTTTAAGGCCCCAAATGACTTCCCAGGGGACTGGCGATAAAGTCTCAGATGCTCACTGGGGCCTGGAGGCCTGCCTCACTCTCCGCCTCCTCCACTCCATACCGGCCACGCTGGCCTCGTGCTGTTCCTCATGCCCCTCTGTGTCCCCACCCCGGGGCCTTTGCCCTTGCGTTCCCTGTAGGTGATGCTCCTCCCTCTCTTCTTCCACTGCTGGCTCCTGCCCCACCTTTCAGGTCTTATTTCAAAAGTCATCTTCCCTGACAGTATGGTTGAAAGAGCCAGCCTATCCCATCTTACCTCCACCTGTCGGAGGAAATAAAAATAACTTTCATAATGAAATTGTAACTTTAACAAAAAGTACAGCTCTTAGTTGAAAACCTAATGCCCACACAAACACCTGCACACAGATGTTTGTAGCAGCTTTCTTCATAATTGCCAAAACTTGGAAGCAACCAAGGTGTCCTTCAGTAGGAGAATGGATAAATAAACTGCGGTACGTCCAGACAAGGGAATATTATTCAGCACTAAAAAGCAATGAGCTATCAAACTGTGAAAAGACATGGAGGAAACTTAAATGCACATTGATACGTGAAAGAAGCCAGTCTAAAAAGACTACGCTCTGTGTGATGCCAGCTATACAACATTCTGGAAAAGGCAAAACTATGGAGACGGTAAAGATGAGTAGGGGCCAAGGGTTGGGGAAGGGAGGGATGGAGGGGTGAATAGGTGGGGCACAGGGCATTTTTAGGGCAGCGAAACTATTATTGTATAGTCATGCACCGCATAATGACATTTCTGTCAATGACGGATGGCATATACACTGTGGTCCCATAAGAATAGCACGGTAGAGCCTAGGTGTGCAGTAGGCTACACCATCTAGGGTTATGTAAGTGCCCTCTAGGATGTTCGCACAACGATGAAATCACCTAATGATGCATTTCTCAGAACGTGTCCCTGTCGTTAAGCCACATGACTGTATATGATACTGTATTGGTGAATACATGTCATTATACATTTGTAAAAAGCCATAGAATGTACAGCACAAAGAGTGAACTCAAATAACAGTGTATCAATATTGGCTCATCAGTCGTAACAAATGTATTGTGCTAATGCAAGATGTTAATAGTGGGGGAAACTGTATGTGTTGGGGGAGGAGAAGGGGTACATGGGAACTCTGTACTTTTGCTCAATTTTTCGGTAAACCTAAAATTAAAAAAGACAGTCTATTAATTTTGTAAAAATTAAAGCTCTTATGGCACTTAACTTACGTAAAGTGAAAATGGGGTTTTGTTTGTTTATCGCTATCTCATCCTCTGGAGCGTGAACGCCAGGAGAACAGGAAGCCGGCGTGTAAGTCCCTGTGATGAATGAATGAGTGATTTAGGGAGTCACCTGACAGCCCAGGGCTCGGCATAGAGCAGCATTCGTTCCATGGAAACGGGGAGCAGGCAGGCTTTCACTGTACTTCACTTTACTGTGCTTCACAGATAGTTCCATTTTTTCTAAGACCATCCACCAGCCAACAGATTACGACTCACTGAAGGCTCAGGTGATAGCTGGCATTTTTTAGCAAATTAAAGTATTTTTTAATTAAGGTACGCGCATTGTTTTTTAAGACATAAAGCTATTGCACGCAGTAGACTACAGTTTAGGGTAAACGTAACTTTTATAGTCACTGAGAAGCCAAAAAGTTCGCGTGACTCCTTTGTTGCGATGTGTGCTTTTTGCAGTGGTCTGGAACGGAATGCGCCGTGTCTCCGAGGTACGTCTGTATAACCACAGCACCCTCAGGCTTACAGCCTCGGAGGAAATTCCAAACTCCTCACCATGGTGCACAAAGCTCGACCTTAGGCAGCGTCAGCCCTCAATGAACACAACTCCCTCAGGTGACGCAGGGCCGGCTTTCCCACCTGCGACCCCAGAGGAGAATATATATAATGCTCTTTGAAACCTTCCAATTGTACTAAAGAGAAAGGCTCCCCTGTTGCTTTACCATCCTTCTGATGCTCGCAAAGCTTCCTTCTCTTCTGTCTCCGGCAGGCTCCGGCCCAGAGCTGGTCCCTCCTAATATTGTTCCTGGAATTCATTGTAAACGCCATTTCTATTAATAGAATATAATACTGGCTTTCCACTCAAGGTGGTAACATAAAATCTCCTTCCTTAATCAACTCATTCACAGAAGTTTTAAAAAGTAAATCGAATTGAAGAAGAACATTCAGTGCAGGGCAGTGTGGGGAGGGCGTGGCTGGGGCGGGTGGCATGTGCATTCCGGAAGTTTGAGAAACACAACGGGGTGAATTCTGAGGGTCCTTTTAGCAAAGGCTGGTTGCAATTATGTGGTTTGTTTAAGCTGATTGGCTGAAATATATTCATGACAGGACTGTTTACAAACAGCAATGACAATAATATTAATAATAACATAAGCAACTCAAATGTTTATCCCCTAGGAAGGGTGACCGTATAATTTTTCCTCCAGGACTCTTTTAAAAGTGAAATAAATGCTTTTAGTCATGATACCAGAGGAAAGACACAATCTCAAGGATGTCCCTGGCAAACAGGGACATTCAGTCCTTCTCCCACTGGAAGATGCTTGAGTAAATTATGGTATATCCAATTTGTGAACTATTATGATTGCAGATTTATAAATGGCACTTATGAAAAACATGCAAGAAATGCTTAAGGCATATAATGTTAAAAGAGAAAAGTATGTCCTCCAGTGTTCAGAGACAAGCAGAGAAATCACCCAGGGAGGAGCTATGCTACAACATTAATCGCAGCTCTCTCTTAGAGGTGGGATCAAAGGAGGTGTTTTTGTTGCTGTAGCTTTATATATAAATATTTATGCCTCACCTTGTTCCAGAAAACTCAGATTCAGCACATCTGACCATGTCACTTCTTTGCTTGAAATCCTCCAGTTGCTTCCCTTCTTCTTGAAATAAAGCCCAGCCATCACAACATGGCCTACAGGTCTTGTGTGATCAAGCTCCCTCTCCATGCCTTGGCTTTCCTCTAGACTCTTATACACACAGTGCTGCTTCTACCTCGGGACCTCTGCCCATGCTGGTCCTTCTACTAAAAACCCTCCTAGCGCTCACCCGCACTCACACGGGGCTAATTCCTGCTCCTCCTTCAGACCTCGGCTTCAAAGTCCCATCTTCCCAAAGACTTCTCAGCACCCCATGAGGCCAGGCTCCTGCTCCCCACACTGGCAGCTCCCTTTGTTGCACTCTCCTCCCCAGAAGAACTCTTCATTTATTTTCCCCGGTTCCTTGCTCTAGGAGGGCTTCTCTATTGAACTGTGGACTCCTCAAGGGCAAAGGTTATGCGTGTGTTGGTCCCCACTGTGCCTCGGCCCAGGACAGGGGCCCAGGAAGCATCTGCTATCTGAACCCTGTTGATCCCTTTCACATGAGCCTTCTTGATGCTTTTCTGAGTTTCTCCAGCTGCTCTTAAATGGTTGAGAGACACCGTTGTAATCTGAAAATCAATAAGGGAATTGAATAGCATTATTCCCAAGTGCATTAAAATACAATTCAATTTGCAAAAATTTGATTTATACACTTTCCAATGGTGCATCTTTTATGCAAAGAAAACCCCAATTCAGGGACTTTTCTCCCCAAAAGCTCAAAGCTCAAACCACCGAGGCTACATTTTTCAAGGCCAAGATGGGGCTGGGGGTGGGAGTGGGGGATGGTGAGCTCGCTGCTGCCTGACCGTCCTGATGCCCATCGCTGCCTCTTAAGGGGAGAACATTGTGCTGGGGCCTTGATCTCAAGAAAGGAAATCTCCAGCATCATTCCTGGTACCCTGAATCTCTCACGTTCACTTCGGAGGATGCCATTTGCTGGCAGGACCACAGAATGTTCTCTCATGCCCCTTGCAGCCTGCTCCCCACACAGCAGCCAGCCTGGTCTCTCTAAATCTGTGTCAGATAACGTCCCTCCTGTGCTTAAAACCCTCCAGTGCTCCCATCTCAGGCAGAGCAAAGGTCAAGGTCCTTTCCATGGCCCACAAGTTGGGCAAGAATAGGATATATTATCCAGACCAGGGCACTCTGGGAGTAAAGGAGGCTCTAGTAATCCCACGGGATACCAGTGTGACCCGGGACAGCGCTCTGGTCCCAGAGGCCATGTGCCATCTGGTCCCTGTCTGCTTCTGCAGCCTGCTCCCTGCCCTCTGCCCTCACTTGTCCCATAGCTCCCTTACTCTTCTTTACACAACCCTCCTCTGGGCCTTTGCACCTGCTGTTCCCTCTGCCTGGAGTGCTGCCTCCCCCACCTCTACCCAGACACCCACAGGCTCCCCTCCCACCTCCTACACATCTCCAGTCAAATGTCCCCCCTCAGAGAGGCCTTTGTGACCCTCTGACACCTCCCACCCACCATCACTGACATTCCCCAACCCTTGTCTTTTCCTGCCCAGCATTCATACGCACCCGGAACACTGACCCCTGCATTCATTTATAGGGGATTGTCTCCCACACTAGAAACTGAGCCACATGAAGCGGGGACTCTGCTTAATCACCACTGAATCCCCTGCCCCCACCCCATGCAGGGTATACAACAGGTGCTTAATAAATAGTCATCAGGTGAGGAGATGAATTCGGGGGGGGAGGGGGCGGCGTTAGCACTGATACGGCAGCAACCCTGGGCCAGGACGGTCCCTGTGTCTCCTGTGACCTCCCACCTCCCACCGGAGTGGAAACCATCACCCTTATTTTCAGATGAGGAAACTGGGGGTCCATTGCTCTGTTCATCATTCATTGACTCAGTGCCTGATGCAGGGTGGGTATTTATTACCGTCAGCTTTCAAAAGGACAAAAGCCCTTACAATATTATCCACATCATTTTACAGAAGAAAAACCTGTGTCCTGAAGAATTCAAAGCCCATCTCTCACAGGCAGTTAGTGACCTGGGACCACACTCAGGCTTCCAGGTCCCCAGACTCTCAGCCCAGTGCTCCTTCTCCAAGTCCAAATCCCGTGTGGATCCCACCAGTGACGGGAAAGCCCTCCCGAATCTCCCCAACACCAGGGTGGGTCCTTGAGGAGCCACGTGGCTGTAGTGGGGGTTTGAGAGTGAGGCAGATGGCATTTTCAGATGGCAAACGTCATGTCAAAGGTGATTAAGAATGAGGGGAGCCCTGGGGACAAAGAATAATGGGGCTTGGCTTAAATTAGGCAAGAGACAAGATAAGTAATGCGGGATGGCAACTTATGTACAAATTTACATATGAGAAGAGTAATTATAAATCTTTGTTATAAATTTCCACTGTTATAACGGGAGGCGACACAGACCCAGTGCATGAATCAAGGATGCCAGAATGACATCTATTAGGGAACCATTGTTCCTGACACTGTCTTGGGGATTTTTGTGTTCACTTTGGGGCCTTTAATTAATAGACAAGCCCATCGCTGGGCTCAATTGTGTGAAGGGCTTGGAGTTGGGGGTGGGGGAGGGGCGATCCAAATCTGAGGGATCATTATGATTGTCATGATCATTATCACAAGACTTGCCTCGCCGGCGTTGTCGTGGAAACCACACGTGTATTAGTAATGCGCTCTTTTAAGGTCACCGGGATGCTGGCATCCCTTAACGGATGCCTGCTCTGTGATTGCTGCCCAGTGGCCTTGGTGACATGGACAAAGAATCAGTACTCCGCAAGGCCTGTGATGTTTTTGTTCCAATTCTTCCTCTAGCTCATTCTCCATCCCCACAAATAGCTCATAAAAAATGATCACCCCTCTGGGGGCCCTGGAAGTGTTTTGTATTGCGATCTGAGTGCTGGTCACACGGGTGGATACATATGTACGACTCCATGGACCTGCACGCAAGATTAAGAACATTTTACAGCACATACGTTATAGCTGGATACATTTTTATTTTTTAATTTCATCCTTTTCTTACCACCAGGAGAATTTTGTCCTTTCAAAAGGCAAGGGCCTGCCTCACTCAGGTGACATTGGAATACTGTAATCAGAAGCACTACCCTTGAGGGGACAGCAACTCGTACCACATACTTTGTGTGTCAGGCACATCACAGACTTCATGTCCCTGCATCCTCGCCTCCATCCAGGGAAGTCAGTATTCTTCTCCCTATTTGATGGATTGGACACTGAGGCTCAGCAAAGCGCAGTGGCTTGCCCAGAGCCACCCAGGGAAGTGGGATCTGAGCCCAGGTCTCCGTGACCCCTAGCCATGCTCTTTCCGCCTCATGTGGGCATGCCCCCTTGACCAAGTGAACTGTGTCCGGAAAGGAGAATCCAGAGCAACAGCATTCTGGAATTCGTAGTATATGGGGAAAATTTAAAAACAACAAAAAAAGTTTTTCTCACTAAAAAAAACAGGTCACAGAACAGTGGTAAGAAAGTGATGTCTCATCCCAAACATATTGTTCTTCCCGCTCAGTACTTTTTAAAAAAACTACTTGCCTACCTTGAAAAAAAATGCAAATCTAGATTTCTGCAGTCTTCTAAAAATCAAATCTGGCTGCTCCGGGTCCGCAGTCCCCATGGCATCATGTTCCACTTTGCCCCAGTCTCCACCCAGCCACCTTCACTTACTAGGGGGTGACCATCTACTGTCTGGTGGGCTGACATTTATTCGCTGTCCTCCTGGGACCCATGCTCCAATTTTCCTCTCTAGAACCACCCCCTTACCCATTCCTAGTCCAGCTAGTTTGAGTTGGATTGAATCCATCCCTGGCTCTGGTGGTAGTGTCCATGTGGTTCAGTCCTGATCAATCAGAGCATCACATTACTCTGTCCACAATGATTGGCATCCGCTCAGGCTGATTGGCAATCAGAGCCAATGAGGTACAAGGAAACCTATTGGGATTTGCTGGGAAAATAGCATGCAAGACTTGAACCTGCGTGGGATAGCCTGGAGCTGCTGTCAGCCATCTTTAAAGCATATGGAGTCTTAGAATAAATCCAACACAGGAGAAAAGAGCCTAGCGATGGAGAGGTCCTGGTGTCCTTATTGAGTCCCTTGATCAAGCTCTACCTGAAGCTAAATATCCTGTATTCTTCATTGATGTGAGCCAATAAATTACCTGGTTTTTGTTTGTTTCTTCAACCGATTTGAGAGAGTTAGGAGCCGTTTGTTTGTAAATAACAGAAAATTCTTCCCTAGAGAAGCTCCTGGGCTAGCAGACAGCAGGATAAGGACCCAGTAGGTAAAAGTAACAGAAACCTAAATTTCACCCCAATGTAAGGTGGAACTTTCCAAGACTGAATCATTAAGGAATAGCAATATGTTGTGGAATCCAGTCAATGAAAGTATTCAAGTAGATTTAAATTTGTTATGAATGTGTCACTTTGACACAGGGTAGGTGGTTGGAGGAGGTAATCCCAACCTTAGGTTCCTTCCAACTTGGTGATCCTATGAATGTCAAGACTAGAATATTCCTCAAGAAAGATTTCCTGAATACCCTGGGAAAATTCCTCCCCTACCCCTATTATCCATTATTACTAAATCCCAATTGTTGCCTTCACAACAATTACCAATATTTTAAATTTTATTTAACTTCTAATTTACTTAATTTTATTTCCAGTTTTAGGTTCATATTTTTGTTTACTTGTTTATTTCTGTCTCCCCCACAAGACTAAGTTCGATAAGAGCTGAGACTTTGTCCGTTTTATTTTCCTGTACCTCCAGCACCTGGCCAAAGGCGTACACACAGTAGGCCTTCAATTAGTACTTTGTTGAATGCATGAGAGAAAGAGTGAGGCTTCCCTGGACGTGTGTTTTCTACGGAGTCACTCAGAAAGCCAGAGTCCAAAGAGAACCCCTGAGATCTGGAGCCACTCGGTGTCTTTCACACCAACCCTATGTAGAGACATCTCATCTATGCCATTTAGTGAAGGATGTCACTTTAGTAAAGGACACTATGGCACCTGTTCTCTAGAGTGTTCTCCATCCGGAGCACACTCACCCTTGTCTAGAACATTTCTCCCTCCCACCCTGTCATCCAGCCCAGGAGACAGCCCCTGGGAGTTCCCTGTGACTCAGACTCCCTCTGCAGCCCCTCCCAGCTCTCCCCACTGTGTTGCTGGAGGCTTGAGCTTTCCCACTGTCCCTTAAGACAATGTAGGAAGGGAAACTCATTTACTGAGTGCCTGCTATATACTAGGAGCTTTGCATCTATGAGTGCACCTAATTCCTCACAGCCACCTTACAAAGTTGGCACCATTAGTCTTTATTTTAAAGAGGAGGGAACTAAGGCTTAGAGAGGTCAGATGACTCACTCAAGGGCACACAGATCTCAATTGTAGGGAGATGACACTCTAAAGTTTGTGCTATTTCTGCTATCCTATATTTAGCTTTCTAATCTGAATATGTGTGTGTGTGTGTGTGTGCGCATGCACGTGTGTGTATGCGTATATGTTTTTTTCATTCCCCAGCACTCTTTTCTGCAAATGGTCTTTTCACTCTCTGGGGACTGAGGCACACACACACACACACACACACCCCAAGTCATCAGCTTCTTTCTTTTATTTATTATACTGGAGGAGTAGGAAATAATACAGGCCTATTGAGGACTAAGCAAATTCCAAGTAATTTGCGTAAGTGGAATTTTTAAAAGCACACAAAACAACCCTAAAACAACTTATACATTTCAAAACATCATGAGAGATCTGGGGTTTGTGCAGGAAGAGGTGTGCTTGGTAGCATCTCGTACAAATTAACCAAAGCCAAGGGTATTTTCTCTCTTATCCAGCCCAGGCTTCTGGATCCACAAACCAAACCGTAGTTCCTAGGGACGAGTCAGCAAGAGAGACAGAGACAGAGATACGGGGGGCAGGGGGAGGGGGCTTTGATTGAAACCAAGGCATCGGGAGGTCTCTGCCTCTGATTCTGGGTTATTTGAATCAAGGGAACTCATTCAGCCTCAAGCACTTAATCATTTCATTCCTCTTTCTGGTTTTATTTTGAGATATTAAGAGGAAAGAATCATGCTGGGGGTTGAAGAGCATCTTTTTCTCTTTCTAGCTGTTGCTTCTGGATTCCCTTACCCAATGCCCACTGCATATGTTTGACCAGATGGCTTGGACTCTTGGCGGCCAATTCAGCTGCTCAAGAACATGGTTGTGCTTAACCTCATCAACTTGACTTAGCTTCAGTTCATCCTGGGGTAGGAGAGTGATACCCATCAGTTTAATTAGCTTAATGAGGGCTGAGGGAACTGGTCCACATTTTGAGTTTGTTGCACAGAGAAAATTGGTTTGCCTTGCTCCCTCCTTGATCGTTCCAGCATTCACAGGGAGAACTGCTCTCATTAACCATTTAGGAGAGGCATTTTCACGCCCTTCTCTCCGGTGAGGAGTTGGGCGCTGTCCAGGGTACCAACATGAACTGGAGTCCAGGAACTCCGCTCTTCAAGACATGTGTTTCTACGCTATGAGAAGTCAGACCACAGTAACTGACCATTCAACCCACTAGAAGACTAGTAGGAATTCCTGCTCCAATAAAAGGCAACGTTTGAGCTTTTTACCTAAAGCATGGTCTCCAAAGTGGGGTGCACAAAGAGATCCTTTGAGGTTTAGGAATAAAATGTTAGGATTCCTATTCATTTATCTGTCTTGGGTTTAACTTTCTACCATTTGTATGTATAATGATATATGTATATGCTATCTAGATGAATATACCTGCACAGCAGGGGATATGCTCATTTTCCTTCTGAGAGGGGCACGTGATCAGTAAAGTTTGGCGATCACAGATCCAGAGGGATGAAGAACAAGTCAGTCCAAATTTCTGGAATTGGGGAGTCATATGCATGGGGTGGAGGATTGATATCAAAAGCTGCTGCTGGTGGTAGTTTTAGAGGTCTGGGGTCTGAGCCAAGCACTAAGTCTACTGGACTCCATCCTTCCCCCTCACTGACCTCACACAAACACTGCACCCCAAGCAGGCTGGGTTTGGATGTTGCGTAGACAATGCTGAACTGTGCATGGAGCCGGGGGACACAGGGGAAGATGAATGAGTGCACTCCAGTCTGGAAGGGTTGAGGGGAAGCTCCTGACTCAACTCCACGATGGGGAGGGATTTATGCATCAAAAATCTCTCCGGAGTAGGCATTGGGGTCTTCCTGAGACCGAGTAACCACCTTGAACTGGCGCCGGAGAAAACCACCATAGCGCTTCTGGTTGTCCCACTTGAGCTTGGGACGGATGCGCCTCAAGAAGCCCCCATAGCGTTTATACAGGTCCTCATGGCCCACCCTATCGGCATCCACATCCCCCTCGCCAGCCACCTCTGAGCTCCTCTTGGGATATTTACGCAAAAATCCCCCATAGCGTTTGACCTGCTCCTTGGGCTCCTCCTCATCAGAATCCAGTGCTCCAGCCTCCATGGCACCATCGTTTGGCTGGGCATCTCCCATCAGCTCAGACTCCACACCCTCCCCCAGCTTGCCAGAGAGACCCCTGAGTTTCTCCACCAGGCTCCTGCTCAGAGCATTCTCCTCCGCTGGGGTGCTGAGGAGGAGTCTGTTTTCCTCCAGCTTCTTCAAGAAGGGCCCCATGCGCTTGGCCAGCTCACGATAGGGCTCTTCCAAAGTTGGCCAGCTCTCCAAATCTTCCTTGCCACTGAGCCCGAGGGTGAAGGGGCTGGGAAAAGACAGAAGGCCCTGGCATCTCTCCCACTCCTCAGCTGGCAGCAGGGTGGCCTGGCATTCCAAGGAGCAAATCTGCAAGAGATCCAAAAATACCACAGTGGTAATGTCACCCCATCAAACTGTCAAAGCACATGCACTCCCCTGCGCCAGAGAGCCCCCTGTCCAATGTCTGAGAAAAGCAAAAGTAGCTGCCATTACTAAGCCCCGGGCTGCCCACTTTAATGCTCCCAATGGTGCATACAAGTAGGTGACTTTGTGCTCGAGTGGAAGGTGAGGAAACAGGCGTGGAGAAGTAAAACAACTTTTCCAAGGAAACATGGCTACAAGTGGCAAGGCCAAAATTGGAATTAAGATCTTCCCGTAGTGCTCTGCTGTGCTCACCCTTCCTCTTCCACTTCTGACTCCAGAGGGAGTAGTTGGTTCTCCCAACCTTTCCTGAGTGTGAAGGATGCTGCAAACACTTTACAGAGAGGGACGGAAGCAATGCAGAATGGTGGAAATAACTCATGCAAGGGGACGTTGGAGGGTTCATCAAAACTGGGGGGACAATACTATCTCCTTCATAAGAGCGTTGGGTGATTTCAAACATGACGATGATGACGATGATCATGATGATGACCATGATGACAATTTTGTACAATACTGGACTTGGACCCAGGCAGTCCAATGCCACGAGTCCTCGTGCTTAATCACTGTGCTCTTCTGAGACCACGTTTGGGCAGCTCCTGGCACCCTGTGTGCATCTCTATGAAGAGTGGCTAGAATTGTATACTCATATTTTGCATCGTCATCTCACGGAATCTCATTTTGTGGATGAAGAAACTGAGAGGGGGTTCCAGGGTCATGGAACTAGAAAGTGGCTTAACCAAAGCCTGTGTTCTGTCCACGAAACCCTTGGTACCTCTACTCCAGCCTATCTGTTGTCACAGGAGAGGCACATGGGGGAGTGTGACACAAAGCAAAGCCAACAAGGCTGGACCAAGAGATGCCAAGACCTAGGAGAGGGGTCAAGGCTTGGATCCTGTCAACCAGATCAGGGGTGGTGGAAAGAGCTCCATCCATGGGAGCGATTAGATTTGCAGGTGCCATCAGCCTGGTGGTGAGAAGCCCTGAGGAGCTATTCCAGGGCTGCCGACTCCCAAAGTCAGCACCACCTGATGGATAATGCTCTTTGTTGCCAGGCATCAGGCTCCCTGGAAACCAGAGTGTCTGTCCCAGATTGGAGTGAGCCCGTGGTGGTGAGGTCTGGGGTGGGGATGGGAGTAGCAAAACAGCAGCCCCTGGTGCCCAGGCTGACCACAGGGCAGGACATGACCTGCCCAGGTGGGACAAGTCTACAGGACAGGCACACAGCTCCTTTCCCTCTCTGGGCTCCTCACACAGATGGTGCTGTTCATACACAGGTCCCAGGACCTGGGCATCTAGAAGCTTGCCTGAAACCTACCAGGGGGTTGATGGGTTTGGGTCCATGTTGGGTCTTCACAGCACACAAAGAGCAGCCGGACAGGCAGTCCGCTGTGGCGGAGGGGAGCACGAGGAGGCAAGCAGCCAGCACCAGCCCCTGCCACGCCATTCTGTCTCAGCTCTTCCTGCCGGGAAGGGAGAAAGAGAAGACAATGAAATCTGTGAGCACCTACTCTGTGGGGGTATCCTGAGCCTGCAGCGTCATCTCAGCAGCTTCTGCCAGCAGCACCACAAGGCAAACATGCTCGTTCCCATTCTGCAGTCGAGAAAACAGAGGTCCCGAGAGGTGCCATGGGTGCCCAAGGCTAAGGGTCAAGGAAGAGAATTAACACATGCTGAGCACCTACTCTGTGCTAGGAGCTTCCCCACAGCATTCACGTTCAGTCTGCAGAACAGCTCTTAGGGTGGGTTGTGCTATTTTCATTGGGCAGGTGGGGAAGTTGAGGCTCAGAGAGGGGAAGTGACTGCCCGCACAGCTAGGCAGTGGACAAGCCAGAACTTGACCTGTGGCTGACAGGCTTCAAAACCCACCTTAACCACCCACCAAGCTGAAGACATTTGGCCATCTGCTTTTCTGAGTTCTCTGAGGCTTCTGTCACCTGCCTTTGTCCCCTACTCCCCAGGCTGTCCCCAAGCCCATCCTTTCTGCTGTGAGAGGACTCTGGAATTTGTCTTTTCCACCCCAGCACTCCTCCTGACCCTGGCTATAGCTCCACCTTCACCTTCAGTTCCTTCTCTCCTGCCCTCCCTGAAATGTCCTTCTCGGTATACCAGTTCTGTGATCAGACCCACTGGACTGAGTCAGGCCTGGCCCTTCTCCTAAATGACAGGGACACCCTCAATCCCATCCCTATACCCTAATGCTTCAGCTCTGGGTTCCAACCAAATCCAGCTACTTGCAATTCCCCTAAAGAATGTATCAGGCCTGGTTCTACCTCTGGGCCTTTGCACATGCTGTTCCCTCTGCTTGGAAAACCCTCCTTCTCCTCTTCTGTTACCTGTCATTTAGGTCCTAGCTAAGACATCGCCTCCTCCAGGCATCTTTCCCTGATCTCCTAGGCTGGATGGGCTGCTCCTCCTTTCTATTCTCCCAGAAACTTGTGCCTCCTCCATCAAAATATCCCACTAATTGGTAATTCTCTACGTGAGTCTTCAGACTTTGGCTCCATGAAGGCAGGAGCTGTGCCTTGTTTCCATTTCTGAAATACTCTCTGTTCCTCAAGCATGCCAAGCCTGCTCCTGCCTCAGAGCCTTTGCCCTTTCTCCTCCTCCCGCTGCACTGCTCTGACCTCAGATTTTCACATGGCTCGCTCCTTCTTGTAATCAAATGAATTAAATGTCACATCCCCAGGGAGGCGTCTGCTGACCGCTGTGTTCACAGCAGCCTCCTGCGTCTCTCTGGCTTTGCGCTGCTATGTGGCACAGAGCGCTCACCGCCTCGTGCAGTCCTGTTTACCTGATGTTTGCTGGTGTTGTTTGTTATCATCGCCCCCACCAGAAAGCTAGCTCCTTAAGGGCACAGGCCCTACCTGTGTCTCCTCCTGTGTCCTCACACCCAGAATCCTGACTGGCATACAGCAGGCACTCAGTAAGCACTAATGCTCACAAATAGCCTGTTAAAAGCTGTCCCTTTCACAGTCAACTTCTTATAAACCAATTATCAAGACTCAAAGCTGTTCAAACGGGGGGGAGTGCATTCTCCCAACTGGACATGGGGAGACCCCCTGAGACACCCCGGCCTGGGCAGGGGCCCCATGCTCTTCCCAGGCTGGTCCTTAGAGCGGACGCCTCTAACGCAGCCCTCGGGGATGGCTGTCCTTCCCCCTCCAATGCCCCTTCCTGCTAACTGCCCTGTTTGCTCAGGTGTTCAGGGGGCTGAGAAGACTCTGCTCCAAGACCCCAGAGCCCCACACCATACCTCAGAGCTTGGTCTCCCTCCTCAAAGCACGCAGCAGGTTCCCCACCAAAGCATGCCTAACAGTGATCCCAGCCGGCGTTTATGGAGCCCCCGCTGCATTTCAGGCCTTGAGCTAAGCTCCTAAGTCCATCATCTCATTTACTCCTCCCCAGCGAGGCAGGCACTTCCAGTCCAGTGGATTACCCACGCCCTACAGCAAGCGGTGATATTGGGGCTCTGTTATTGGTGCTATTGGGCAAGGCTGTTCTGTTTGACTCCCCACGTGTGCCCTCAATGACTGCCATTTCTAGAATAACTTTGATTCATTAATAGCTGAACCCTCCCTGAGGCCCAGAGACCCCCATGCACAGGGTCTTGGACTTGCATATTGTTCTCAGTCCAATCGCCAACTCTCAGAGGTGGGCATCATTAGCCCCACTTTATAGATGAGAAAACTGGTGCTCAGAGAGGCTTGGCAAACCTCCTGAGGTCACACAACGATTAAAGGTGAGCACTCAGGCCCACCTGCCTCTCTTGAGGCTGGGCAGGGTCAGCCGCCTTAAGCAGGGAGGTTCAGAGCAGGAAACACAGGGAAGTGGACCTGTGTCCATCCCACGTCTCTGCCCTGCCCTCGGGTTTCTCTCATGCTCTATCGGCTGCTGAGCGGATTTGGGTTCCAGGCGAGTGAGCTGTGCCACTTCTGTGCAGATAAGAGGCAGGCAGCTCATGTTTTCTCTGATATCAGCGATGGCTGGGCTGGCCTGTTACAAGATTAGCAGTGAATTAACCTCTGGGGCGGGGGAGCCTACCACCCTCTAACTCCTGGCCGGAGGCCTCGCGCACAGCTTGGCTGCTAAGGTAGGAAGCCCGACCTGAGATCTGTGTCCCAGACGAAGACAGTTTTAGCATCCTTCCCCTTCCTCCATTAACTTTGTCTTTAATAAGAACAGCTGACCTGATGGTTGTTAAGGACTTGAGATGTTCTGAGCGATTCTCATGGATGAACTCGTTTATCCTCACAGCAACTCTGTGGGGTGGGTGCTGTTGTCATGCCCACTTTACAGACAAGGAAACTGAACTAAGACACCTGCCAGGACGCCAGAGCTGGTAAGTGGCAAAGCTGGGATTGGTACCCCGGCAGGCCGGCTCTGGAGCCCTTCTCTTACCGCTGTGTACTGACCCCGCCCCTTCAATCCACCGCTCCCCGGCCTCCAGCTCTGCCCTTCAGGGGTCCGTATCTGCCTCCTCCAATCTCACCTCTGAGATGCTCTCCAACAGCAGCCAGAGGAGTCTCCCAGGCTCCCCGTGCCTTTGAGAGGAAGCCGCCCCTCAGCCACGTGCTCACGGGTTCTCCATGATGGGATGGGGCCAGCTGACATTTACTAGGGGTCACCCTGGTCTGAGCATCTTAATGTGAGGGATCCTCCTAACAACCCTGTAAGCTTGATGGTCTCCTCATTCTGCAAATGAGAAGATGGAGGCAGAGAGAGATTACGTCGCCTGTTCAAGGTATCCCCACGCATGGGCAGCACCCAGCCTGGGCGTGAGCACCTGACCTGGGCCTGACCAAACCACCTGCAAGTCCAAAATGAAGGCCCACTGCCCCAGCTTCCAAGCTTTAGTACAAGGGGTTTCCTCTGCCTGAAACACATTTCTCACCCCCCCCCCCCATCCACTCCCATCTCCCTTTGACCTGGCTAACTCTTATTTGTTCAAAACTCAGCCTTGGTTGCCTCCCTCAGGAAGTCTGTCTGGATTAGGCCCCTCTGCTGAGCTTTCAGAATCCCCTTGCCAGCTCTATCACATAATCGCCTCTTACTTCCTGAGTCCCCTGCCAGGTGGTAGTTTGCAAGTGCAAAGTCCCTGAGGTGAGTGTGTTGTGTATTTGAGGGTGACAGGGAGCCCAGGGTGGATGAAGATAATGAAGGGAGGAGACTGGGGTAGAAAAAGCAGAACGGTGGACAGTGGCTGGATAGCGTGGGCCTCCCAGGCTGAGGTTAAAGAGTTTGCATTTCATTCTAAGGTGATGGGGAGACTGAGGAAGGTTGAGTGATGTGTGAATGAATGAATGAAAGAATGGTGTCCCTGCTCTGAATACAGGGCTGGAATGAGAGCAGGAGCTCCACACAAGTTTGTCCAGTGAACAACAGGCAACCCCTTGACCTCTTGGAAACCCAGTCTACACTTTTCTGCATGACACCTTTATGCCCCCAGAGAAACCTCAAGGTCTGCAGGTTGTCTAACACCAACACCTGCTACAGGAATTTCAGCAAATGTCAATGAAGCCAGGAGAGGGGTGAGAGGAGGGGAGAGGAAGTAAGAGAAGAGGGGAGGCAGCAGGAATTGGGGGGATATGAGCGGGGGGAAACTGAGGCAGAGAAAGAGAGCAGAGTGACCTGGGAGGGGGAAGGGGGAGAAGGAGGAAGTGAGAAACAGTCCGAAGGGAGATGGAGGGAGAGAAGGAAGGGGGAAAGGAGGGAGAAAGACTAAAGCGGAAAGATGGAGAGACAGAAGGAGGGATAGAGACAACGAGGGGGAGACACAGAAGGAAGAAAGCCTGAGGGCAGAGGGAGAGGCAGAAGGAAAGGACCAGCCGTCACTTGCTGAATATTAGAGACTGTATGCTGAGGCTTTAACCTTTTTTCTGGCTTGCTACAGGTGGTGCTCACGAGCTATGGCTCCTTGACACGATAAGGGCTCAGCCCTGAATCACCATCTTCAGGCACAGTGACTTCAGCCTCTCACCCCCACACCCCTGCCCCCCTCTGCGCCCTGGCCTTAGGGGGTCCACCAGGAAGGAGGGCCAGGACGCGGACTCTGAGGGGATGGGGCCCACAGCAGGGGGCAGCCCAGTGAGGCCCTTCTGAGGACAGGGACAGAGCGGTGCAGGCAAGCGGGACCCAGGCCTCTGGCTCCCTCCTCCGCCGCCCTGCACACGGCGAATGTCCGTCCAGAGGTTGCAAACTGTTCGCCTGCAGGACTAGCTGAGCAGGTGGGCACAAGCGTTTGGACTTGCACAAAGATTTTTTAAAAATTTTGTTGCCAATATTTTAAAACTGAGAGATTTTTACATTTAAAAAAGTCTCAATTTCCCACTTGTCTCCAAAAGATCAAAGGCCTTGAAAACATCAGGCTTGCATTCGAATTGGCAATAGTCACAGAGAGATGCCTGTGGCCTTGTCACCACTGTCCCCACCAGCAGCTTCTCTCATGTCCGTCCATGCCGAGCGCCTGACAGACATTTGAGTTTGCGACATCTGAATGGCCTCCTCCATCACTGGGGAGCGCAGCAGGGGGTGGGAGGGGTACAGCATGTGACAGAGGAGAGGTGAGACCTCCAATCCCCTCCTGACCCAGAAGCAGGATCACCAAGTGGTTAGTGATGTGGATTCAAATGCCAGCCACCACTTATCACTGGTTTGGGAAAATTATTTAACTTTGCCGTGTCTCGTTTTCTTAGTTCTAAAATGGGGCTGATAATAAGGCTTCAGAGGGTTGGTGTAGGAATTAAATAAGACCACGTATAGAGCACGTGGCACGGTGCCTGGCACACAGTAGGTGCTTTAAATAGTAGAGTAGGAAGGCTCCATTCCAATCTTACATGGGCTCTGGGAGATGGGAAAAGAAAAGGGCAAAAAGGAACGACAACATAGGGCCTGGAACACAGGGGGAACCCAAAAAGAGTTGTCAAATGAATTAACTGCCTTATGTGGAGGGCCTACTGTGTGTCAGGCGGGGCTGAGTGCTCCTCATTCACGGTCCCATCAATCCAACGAGAGCCACCACCCCTCAAGAGCCTACTGGATGCCAGGCTGTGCTCACACCTGTCATTCTAATCCTCTCAACAACCCAGTGGTGAGGGTGTGTATACCCGCTGCACAGAGGACAAGCTGAGGCTGGTTCAGGAGAAGCTGCTTACCAAGTTCACGTGGCTCGCAAATGGGAGGGTCAGGTTTCCGACCAGATCTCTCTGGGTTAAAAGGTGACTCTAATAGAGACACATCAGCCCTGAGATTTCCTTAAGCAATCCTGTTTCCTTCCTTTTGTAAGATAAATAAATTACTGAGCCATGTCAGATGGGTCCCAGGGGGAGCATCTCCGCCTTTGCTACTGGGATTTGCTTGGAAGCCGCACATCAGAGATAGCTCTGCCTGCTCCTCATCTCTGATTTGGGACGAGCTGAGGAGAAAAGGAACTCGGCCGTTCACGGGTGTGGGAAGTGGAAATAGAGCCCACTTGGTGAGTTCGAGGGGCAGCCCCAGGCACAGCCGCCCCAGTGGAGGGCTTGTGAGGTCTGTGATGGGGAGGGGCCTCTTTCACACACCTGGTGGGCCAGGGGGCCTCCTGCGGGCCCTCCCAGAGAAAACCCTCCGCACTTGCAAGCTTATGAAGCACTTCCTCAGCCCCCACCTCCTGGCGCTTTGAGACAGCCCAGTGAGGGCGGCTCCGCCGGCGGCTGGGGGCGTGATTCCCCTCAGACTCCATCATCACGGGATCCAGTTCCTTACGCTAAAGCTCTTTCTCCATAGGCACACATCCTGCCATTTCTGTTTCTCTGGAGAACCCTGACGGATACGACACGTGTCCCGTCTGTTTACACTAAGTCTATGCAACAGAAACGCAATTGAGTGTTGACACAGGGACTGTATGGGCCAGAATGCCAAAAAGATTGACTATCTGACCCTTCACAGAGAAAGTTCGCTGACCTCTGCCTTCATCATTTTTATAACCATTTTCTAATTCTAATTATTCTAATCATTTTGAAGCTCATTTTCTTGGGACAATCAGAGGGGAATCACCCCCAGCTCCAAGCCTCCTTCTTCCCATCTGTAAATGGGCTCAGCATCCTTTAAAGGCCAGCGCATAGTGGGTCCTTTTTCATCCAGGGCCCAGAGTTCCTTGAAAGGGAAGGGACTGCTTGCCCTCTTACCTCCTCTTGATGATATTTCTATATTATAGTCGGAGGGCTCGCAGAAGCAGCAAGCACTTTTATTTAAAAAGCCAGCATGGAATAATAATGGCTTGATTTAACATCGCAATTATCTCTCAGAGCATTTTATCGCATGTGATTATTCCTATTTGACAGAAGAGGAAATGGGAAAAGGTAGGAATGAAGTCACTTGTTTAAGGTCACATCATGAGTCAGGAGGGAAATGGAGACAGAGCTGGGGCCTCCCACACGTGGGCGGTGACCATGACTCGCACTGAGGAGATGGCGTCCTCAATGACCTTCCAACGACACACTCACACAGCCAACAGCACTGCCCCACTGCTCTGGGCCAGGCCTGGGGCCTCCCGTAGGCCCTGTGGGGCAGGCACTATTATCACAGGCTCAGCTTCCAGGTCAGAAGAGTGCGGACTGAGTGACAGAGCAGCCCCAAGGTCCCAAGCACGCGCACAGCGGAGCTGGGATCCTCTGAGCCCACAGCATCCCCTGTGTAAGGCACAGCCACGGGGCCAAGCTCACTGCTCTGCATTTAATCTCAGTTATTGCGTTTTCACCCTCTGGAGAACCCAGTAGCCTGGGCACTATTAGCTCTATTTTCTAGATAGGGAAACAGAGGCTCAGAGAAACAAAATGACTGAGTCAAGGCCAAGAGGCAAGGACACAGCAGAAGCAGGCCTAAAAGTCAGTCTGAGCCTCCGCCCCACAAACCATGCCTGGGGTTCAGCCATGCGTTAAACGCCCAGTGGACACCCCCTCCCCAACTCTCGCATTCATGAAGATGAGCCTATTTCAGGAGTTCTATTGCACTTGAAAATACATCAAGTTCATCTCTGTGGGTCTCCGGTGGGCTGGCAAATGGAGACTCTGAAAACTGGAGAAACTATGTCCTTGTCAGGCCTTTAGCATCATTAACAAAGAATGGATCATCAACTGGGGGGGGGGGGGGGCGGGGGGCTCGGGTTCTGAATGGAAAGTGAACCCACCATTTAGTCCAGCAAGAATTGAAACACAGAACACAGGATGAGGGCCCACGGGGAGGGCGGCCACTTCTCTCAGGCCGTTCGTTGTGCGGACACCAGAGGAGAGACAGCCCTTCCATGACCGTCACAGTAGGTCATTAAGTGTGGGGTTAAAAGAATGTTTTTCAAGAGCAGGATTCACATGGAATCCCCACTCTTTGTCATTTGTTGTAATTAAGGGATGGGGAGAAAGGCGGAGGAGGGTGGAACAGAGAGAGATGGAAATGAAGAGATACAGAAAAAGACAGACAGACGGCGGGGCGGGGGGGGGGGTGTGCAAAAAGAGCAGCAGAGATGTGACTTGCATACACAGAGCAAGAGATAAAGACACCTAGAAAAGCACCGAGTGAGATGACGGCCCCTGTGGGAAAAGAAAATAAAGATGAGAACTAGAGATGGAGTGACGGCGAATGAGAATGAAGGGGAGAGAGTATAAGAAAGAGGAAGAGGAGGCGAGGAGAGGGAAAAAGAGGGGGGAAGGGACCAAAATGAGAGAGAGAAGGCAGGAGAGAGAGTGGGCTTGGATGCAGGAGGCTGACCTCCTGTGAGTCACAAACACCAATTCTCTGCTCCTGCCAGGGGACCAGAGACCCCACCACATAGTAACTGTTCAGTAAACCCTTGTCAGGTTAAATTGAACTGTCCAGTAATAGATCAAGGGACCAAATGATGACAGACAAATTGCCTCCTGGTGAATATGCCTGCAGCGACCGCTCTGGCACATGGGACAGCTGGATGGCCTCAGGGAGAAGCCTCCTGAGCCAGGGGATGGCGACCATGGATCTGGGCCATTGACCGTCCCGCCAGGAGCATCAATCTGAACCCAGGCTGGGAGAGATTAACAAGGTCCAACTTCAGAGGACCCAGGGCCACCTCTCCATCTCCAGGGCCTGATCCTGGGCTTGCCTGGTTGTCTCCAGCAACGTCTACTGCCCGCCACAATGGCCAGCTCTGTCCCAGTGAAATCGTTTTGGCCGTTTGTCAGACTCAGTGAGATTAACCAACATTTACGGGCTGAGATGAGGGAAACAGGGAGAGGAATCAGCTAGCTGACCGCATTTTCTCAGACATGCGTTGAAATCAAACCACCAACTATTGATCCTGCTTAGAATGATGGAAGACATCTAATAAATATAGCAGGTGTGCAAGAATGAACCAAGGAGGGGAGTTAGGGAGGATCGATCGAGAAGAGACTTCATGGTCCCGGGGCGGCAGATGAAGAAATAAAGTCTTCTGTTGGTGTGGAGAGAATGGGACGGGGAGGGGAGAGGAGTGGCAGCCCCACAAACAGAAACAGTAGATGTTCGATCCTATTTCCTGGACATTGCGCACAGCATGATGGAGCAGGACATCAAGGACTTTATAATAGATTGGGGGGAGAGGGAGGGGCCCAACTCTGCCACCTCGAACTTGAACAGTCATACTAGCATTTACTGAGTACCTACTAAAAGCCAAGCACATTACAGTATCCCATAGGAGTCTCAAATAACATCAGGAGGCGAATATTATTATTATCCTTATTGTACAGGTGAGGATATTAATGCTCAGAGAAGGACAGCTGCTGTCCCAAAATCACACAGCAAATGAGTGGTGGGATCGGTGATTTGAACCCAGCACCATCTCGGGTGTTGTGAGACACACATTCAGATGATATACAGAAAACTCCTGGCTCCCAGGAGTTACCTCAGCACCCTAATCTCTTTCCATATGCTTTAAGGGGATTGCATTTCTCAAACAGCCCTGGTGCCGGTCCCTTTGACTGCTCTGCTAAAAGGTGCTGGATTCCACGTGCTGGGTTCCTCAGGAGCCGCTGCTGGAACATCCCACTCCAAGCTGCCAGCGGAGACACAGGATTCTCCTGACACCCATCACACCTCTAGCTCCTCTGGGGCAAAGCAGTGGGCTTGAGATCCCGTCAGCAAATGCAAACCTCCCCCGGGCAGCATAACTCACCGGCTTGGGCTGCTGCAACAGCTCCCCTACGCAGATCTCAAAGCCCGGAGATAAACGACCTGCAAAAATAGAACAAAAGGCTAGGTGGGGTGGGCTCGGGGGAGAAGGTGAGGGGAAAAGAGAAGCCAGAGGCAGCCGCAGGAGGGGACGGTGGGCGCAGAAAATGAAGAGAAGAGGGCTGACATTCTGAAACATGTTGCAATAGATCCTGACGGAATGCCTGTCAAATTAGAGAAGGCTTGTGTATTTTCCCAACCCTTGGAAGAGAGATGGTAATGAAGACTTTCTGTCTGTGGGAGGGGAGTTGAAATCAGATCCGATAAGCTGAAGACCTCGTTTCCCCTGGGAAGCTTGGAGGCTTAATTAAGGAATGTTTATAAAGCTTGGAGAGCTATTCCAGATAAAAGATACCCAGGGAAAAGGACGAGGTCGCAGAATTTACTATTCAACCTCGGAGTCATCGGCAGGTTTTTTTCTGAAGCTCACCGGCTTTTTTGCTAGAGTCAAACTTCGAGAGTCTATAATACTTTCTGTGACCGTGGATGTCTTTATATAACGGCTGCCCCCTCTGAGCCTCTCCCCTGCGGAACTTAGACTCCTCTGGAATTTACACGAAAGCAACAAGTCCTTTCAAAGTAACACTGACAAGAAAAATCCTGCTCAGCCTGGGTCTCCTGGCCTGTTGTCACTCTCTTTCGCCATTCCCTCCCAAAAAAACCACCCCAAACTTCATTTCTGTGTAAAATTGCGTCAAAGGAAGCCACTCCAACCAGCACCCTGTCAGCAATTAAACACGACCCAAAAAGAATGAAAAGGCTGAACTTGGTCGTCTGTTGATGTGCATGGCGCGTGGGGAAAGCCCGAGCCCTGAATCTCGTTAATGTCCCCAAGCCTGTGCTCTAAGTCCAGTGAGAATCAGGACCTTTTAAATCACACTGATCAACTCAACCTCTCACTTCTTCCACCCAGTCGTCCCATTCCCGCACGGGAACCACTACGTGGCAGGTGGCAAGGGGAAGAAGACCCCGGAGCTGACACCGAGGGGTGGTCCTCTGGGGAGACAGCCACCCACCTGTGTAAGCCAGGGCTGCGGGGAGAGGCAAATTCCAAAGAGCAGTCCATCTCCCACTGACCTGGCTTTTGTAAACCAGCCTCCTGGCTGTAACTACTTCTCCCGGATAATCAGACTCAGACCTGAAACCTCTCCAGCCCGAGCTCTATCGCCTCCAGGTCCGGAGGACCAGGAAGAACAAACAGAGCCCAGAGAGAGGATGCCGGTGCCCCTCTGGTTTTTACCTGCGTTCTTCTTTCTCCCTGGGCAGCTTCTGGCCGAGCAGGTCGGATGGTGGTGGCAGGAGGCCGGTCCAAGACTCAGGGGCCTCACTGACTCCGGCTCAGAAGGAGGTGCCCGAGAGGCAGCTGTGAGCACCACCAAAGCCCCTTCGAATGGCAGTTCTGGTGCCTCACCCCCCTTTTATGGACGAGAGCCTCCCCCTGTCGCTCAGCCCCTGCTGAGCACAGGCTGCTCGGAGCCAATGGGGAAGGAGCACCGAGCAGTCTGAGGCGCAGACCCCCGGGCCCTTCAACTTGAACTCCCTGGGCCCGACACAATAGGCTTCGTGACAGGGGATGTGGAGGAGGAAGGCAGCCCTGCCGGGAGGGGGGTGGATCCTGGGTGCAGAGCTGTTTGTCACTTGAAATCCGGCCACTTCAGTTTTCGATGCGTTCCCTGAAGAGTGTCACAGAAAAAAAGAGAGAGAGGTAGGGAAGGACAGAGACGGAAAGAGTGAGAGAGAGACAGACAGACAGATACAGAGACAGATGGAGACAGGCAGAGAGAGAGACAGAGACAGAGATAGAAGGAATGTGTTAGACCAATAGAGAGACAGATGGAGACAGGCAGAGAGATAGAGAGTCAGACAGATACGGAGACAGAGAGGCAAACAGATAGAGACAGATGGAAATAGAGAGAGAGAAGAGACAGAGAGACAGCCAAACAGAAAGATTCAGAGAGGATCAGAAACAAAGACAATGCCAGAAAGCTAGGGAGGGATCCAGACAATGGAGGGGAGAGGGAATCAGAACAGCAGAGAGACACAAAGAGGGTGCCAAGAGTGTCAGAGACGAGGAGACCCAAAGAGACACAGAGAAACAGAGAGAGTCAGAGGAAGAAAGATAAGGAAACCCAAAAAGAAGGCAGTTAGACTCTAACCCACGCAGACAGAGACAAACAGACATGACCCTGGGTCGTGTGCCTGGCAGTCTGTGTGTGGCTGCTGTGCGCACGTGCTGGGATGTTTTTGTGCGTACACTTGCCTGCACCAACAGTCGGCTCTGGTACATGCCTGAGCCGGTGCCAGGCACAAGCAGTGCTGGCAGAAGCACAGCCTTCCCCGGCAGCCAGGAGCTGCCGTTTACTTTTCTCTGGCGGCAATACAAAAGGAATATCATGAAATCCCCCTCAAAGCATAGGCTGCGATGTGCCTTTGCACACGCTCTGGGTGGGGGCATACCCGCCTCATGTGTCCCTTGGGCTATGCCAGCAGCAGCTTGAAGGCTGCACTGTTCATGGCTACAAATACCTTCCAGAACGTGGGGGTCTCTGAGTTTGGGAGAGAACATGCTTCTCTCCTCAGTCACCAGCAGGCGAGCAGCGGACGGTGGGAGGCCCGGCTGTGTCAGAAGTCTGGCAGGGGCTGCCCACATCCTGGGCACCTATGCTGCACCGGGCCATCAGCCAGGGTTGTCGGGTTTAATCTTCGTGGCCTGGCCCGGTAGTGAACATCATCCCCATCTTGCAGATGAGGAACAAGAGGCTGGAGACCTGAGAAACCTGCCCAAGACATGCAGCACGTCCACCATCGAGCTAGGATCCAAACCCAGGTTCTCTGACTTGAACTCCTGCTCCTCCCTCACCCGTCCTTGGGCACGAAGCCTCGAATCTGCCCACATGAGGGGAGGGGGCTGGGAGCCTCCTTCTCCAGGACCGTCTCTCCACCTGTACGGGGTAGGAGAGGGCTGTGCCTAACTGTCTAAGATGTGGCTTTGAGTCCCAGCTCTGCCACTCGCCAGTGGAGACACCCTTGACTTGCTCCCAGCTTCAGCCTCGGTTCGCTCATCTGTAAAATGGGGATAACAGCATCCAGCTCACTGGTCTCTTGTGAGGGTGAAACAAGAGGATGTGGGCAGCAGCACTCCATGCAGCCAGCACTTAGTAAGTGCTCTACGTCATCTGTCCTTGTGATTAATCTCGTCATTCCCGCTCAGACGCACCAGGGTTCTCTGGGCATCACCATCTCCTGCACCTGGTTCTTTACAAGGAGGAAGATGGCAGGGGCCATTTGCCGAGAGCCTGCTGTTTCAGACACTTGCTCCTGTTTCACTGTATCCTCGCAACAAGCAAACGGGTGGCGTGGCTATCACAGCGCACCCTCAAACCCATAAGGCAACTGAAGCTAGGGGAGCCCCAGCCACTCCAGGAGGAGGGAGCTGCTGAACCCAGTCCGTCGGGCCCCAAAGCTCAGCTGCCACGTCTTCCCTTCCAGCCTTGAGATGAGGTCCCCCTGCTCCCTTCCACAGAGGACTCCGGGATCCGAGCCTTGCTTGCTTGCTCTCTCCTCCTTGTCCCTGTTCCCAGGTAGCACGCTGGGTCTGACAGGAAGATGCAGACGACTTCAGGTGCCTGGGTGGGAGCCCCCGGGCCCAGTTCTGATGGCCATGGGCCTGGGTCACCCCTCAGGCTGGCTTCCTGCCTGGTGACCCAGAGGACTTGGGTGGGGTCTGTCCATTGCCACCCTGGGAATCTGGGAGCCCGGGGCTGGACTTTGTCTCCACTCCCAAGGCCAAATCCTCACCCCGGTTGCTCTCTATCCTCCTTATTCTTCACCTCCTCCTCCTCCTCACCTCTACCTCTGTAAGCTCTTGGTAATAACCTTGGAATAGACAAAGGCTCCAGGAGATGGGGTATCTATTTGTGGAAGTCAGCAGGCACTAAAAGAAGAGAGGAGTTGGGGCCTCTCTGGGCTGTTGTTCATCATGGAAAGAAGGAAGGACAGCGAGGGTGGGGATGCTGCGGAGAATGTGGCTTTAAGCCATTAATGTTTAACATCCTTCACCCCCGGTCTACGGTCAGCCTCAAGAGCAAATGGTTCATTCTTTTACTTTTTCTTTCCTTCTACAACAGCCTTTACACACACATGCAGGAAGGCCAGGAATAGCATTCTCCCTTAGTCCTGGAGAAGCTTGTCCCGGAGCTCACCCCTCTCCTGTGCTCGGGGTTGTTCATCACATCGTGGCCCCATGGGCAGCAGCACGTGGGCTGGGAAGACGTGGACGCGGTGCAGACTCACCGGGGCTCGAAACTCGATGCTCCTGCTTACTCACTGTGTGGCAACCAGCGGACACTTCACCTCCCTGAGCTCCTGAGTCACCTGAAGACAGGAGGACAACACCAGCTCCATGCAGGTGTCAGGACTCACCCCGGAGCTTTATGCTGCTCCCTTTCTGCATGACGAGTCTCTAATCCAGATCGTGGAGCGGGCAAAAAGCAAAGACTAAAGAGAAGGAAATGTTGAAAACAAACAGCCCTCAAATCATGCTGTTAGGGAGGAATAAGGAAGAACTTGGCAGAAGACAGAAAAGTAAAAAAAGAAAACCAGCGTTTCTTAAGGCCTTCCGACATGCCAGGCCCTGTTGTCAACTGTTTCTTCCGGTTATTAACACACTTGATTTTCCCAACAGCCCTGCAGTTAGATGCAAGTCGTCCCCCACTTTGCAGACAAAGAAGAGGCTGGGAGAATGTAAGTCACTTGCACAGAGTCAGGCAGCTGGAAAATGGCAGAGCACAGCCTGAAACCAGGCCGCGGGACTCCAGGCTTGTGATCCAACCCAGAGCTGTGTCATGCCCCAGCTTCTCTCTGCCCTGTGTCCGTCTCATTCACATCTGTGTATTCTCTCTGTTCATTTGTAGCACCTGTAGGAAGGTAGGAGCAGGTGACACGGATCACTCAGGAGGATGTCAGTGGAACAGAGTCCCCCCTCTCTTGCTCAGCTTCCAGTCTCCTGGACCCCTGGTCATGCCGCAGTGAGCCCGGCAGGAATCTCAGGGGACCCACACCAGTTGCTGGTCGCTGGAGCCATGTCTGTGTGTGGCTGCCACAGGAACAGAGACAAGGAAGTCAGAGGCTGTGCGTAAGGTGTAGCAACGCTCAATCTCTCTCTTTCATACTTTTATGGAAATGTCGCAATGTGCCACTCTGTGCTTGGCCCTCAGAGTGAAACGCGCCACACACAATTTTGCCTCCTTTGTGCGGATGGTCCAGGTTGGGGGGCAGGTGTAGAAATGAGCGAGCTCAGCGGATGATGAGTACTGGGTTACAAGGAGACCTGGGACACTGTAGGAAGACAGAAGAGGGGCTCCCCACACAGCCTGGTGGGGGGTGGGGGGAGGAGCAGAGTCAGGAGAGGTTCCTGGAGAAAGTGAGAGCCAAGCAAGAGCTGATGCCCAAGTAGAAGTCGTCCAGGCAGAGGAGACAGTTTAGGCAAAGACCTAGAGGCAAGGAGAGCTGAGAAGGATGGCAGCCTTGAGAGGAGGCATCCTCGACTCCCCTCTCTCTCGCCCCACATCCAGTTCATCAGCCGTCTTCACGGTGCTTGGCTCCATCGCCCTGGGACGGCCACCCCCTACTTCTCTCCTAGATGCCTGGACCAGCACTGCTGCCTCCTGCTTCCACGCTTACCTACTGTTGGCCCCTTGGTGGCGAGAGAGATTCTTTGAAAACTTTAACTCAGATTGTACTACACCCCTGCTGAAGACCCTCCAGAGGTGTTCATCCCACTCAGAATAAGATCCATACTCCTTACCTGCAGGACCTGCTCTCTGCCGACCTCCTGCTTCCTGCTTCCTGCTTGCTCGCTGCTCTGCAGGCTCCCCGGCTCCCTGCAGCTCCTCAAACACACCATACACGTTCCTGCTTCAGAGACTTTGCATATGCTGTGCCTTCTATCTGGAACACACCCTTCCCTCCTGTTCACTCCATCACTTTGTCTGGGTTTTGGCTTAAATGTCACTTCCTCAAACAGGTCCCTCCTGCCCACGCTGTGCCCCTTCACTCCTGATCCCTCACCCAGAGACTCTGTTTATCTTCACAGCGTTGTCTGATTTCTGTCTGTTTCCCCTGGTGGAGGGTAAACTACAAAGGCGGGCACTTTGTTTTGCTCACTGCTGCGTCCCTGGCACCTGAAACAGTGCCTGGCAGATAGTAGGCACTCAGTAAACAACGGTTGAGTTAGTGACTATGAGAACTACAAGCAGCTCAGAGTGGTTGGAGCCCACAGCAAAAGGTAGGAGTGGGGAGAGCAGAGGACAGAGACCGTGCAGGACGCCCACGCCAGGTTAAGGTCCAGCATTTTACCTAAAGAGCATCTGGAGGCCAGGATGGGGTTCAACTGGTTCTGTGTGTGGATGACGAGCCCAAAGATCTAAGAAGCAAGTTATTCGATCATTTCTGTTTAGTTCATGAGCATTTCCTGATGCTCTGGGGCTGGTGATTCAGACTCAGATCCGACATGATTCCTGCCCTCAGTAAGGTCACAGCCCCGTGGGGGACACACGTAGACGCAAAAAGTTACAGAGTAGATGCAAAAGCATACAATGCAAGACCCAGATGCGGCAGTGATTAACTTTGGGAATGTTCAGGAAGGTAACATCAGAGGCGGGTTTTAAGGGATGAATAGGAGTTTTGCAAGTAAAGAAAGAAGGGTTGCCTAATGCTCCTACAAGAGCCAATGTCAAGGACATGGAGAAATAGGGGCCCCGTGCTTTGTGGTAGGGATGTGAAACGGTGCAGCCACTGTGGAAAAAATTTTGGTGGTTCTTCAAAATGGTGGTTCTTTTTCCTCTCCTAGATATATACTCAGAGGAATTGAAAATCGGGACTCAAACAAATACTTGTACACCAGTGTTCATAGCAGCAGCATCCACAACAGCCAAAAGGTAAAAGCAAACCAGTGTCTATCAACAGATGAACAGATAAACAAAGTGCAGGATGTTCGTACAACAGAATAGTGTTCAACCAGACAAAAGAATGAAGTTCTGATGCACACTACAACACGGGCAATATGCTAAGTGAAATAAGCCAACAGAAAAGGACAAATATTGTGTGATTCCCCTTCTGTGAGGTTCTAGATTAGGCAAATTCACGGAGACAGAAAGTAGAATAGAGGTTACTAAGGGCCGGGAGGAGGGGGAAATGGAGAGTTATTGATGAAAGGGTACAGAATTTTTGCTTAGGATGATGAGAAAGTTCTGGAAATAGTGGTGATGGTTGCACAATGTTATGAACGTACTTAATATCTCTGAATTGTACATTTAAAAATGGTTAAAATAGAGAGGCCAGAGAAGATCGGAAAGACGGTGTCTGTTTTCCTCATTGGGGAGAGCTCTCCAGCAGCAATGAGAACGCAGGCGAAAAGCAGTTGTGGTCTTCTCCTAGCCAAGAGATGCAGACAGATGCCAACGGCCAAGTTGATGGACTGGAATTGGAGAGCATTCCCATTCCCAGGAGCCAAAACTTCCCCTCTCTCCCAGTCTGCCTCAGCTGGCAGCAGGACTTTATTGCTCCAGATAATAGTTATTGTACATCTTCTTGACGCCCGTCACCGCTGAGTCATCTCCATGTATTACCTCATTTAATCCTCATAGCAAATCCCCAAAGTAGGCGTTGTTTTTGCCTTCCTCTCTCAGAAGAAGAAACTGAACTCAGGGAGGCAGTGGCTTGGCTGAGGTCACACAGCTTGTCGGTGGAATAGAGCCCAAGTGGATCTGAGTCCAAAGCCCATGCGGTGAGCTGCTCCCTCACAGAGGCAAGCTGATGCCTCAGAGCCTCAAATGCCTAAATGCCGCTCGTCACTGAGAGTTGCCCTGTGCCAGGCCCAAGGCCAGGAACAAATAGACACGATCTTCAGTCAGCTCTCAGCAACCCTGTGAGGGAAACGCTGTAAGTCCCACTTTGCAGATGGAGAAACTAAGGCCCAGGGAGGTGAAATGACTTCCAGATAGCACAGCGGGTCAGTGCTGGAGCCGGGACTCGCAACAGGTCTGTCTGCTGCAGAGCGCGAGCCCCTTTCTGCCGTGGCGCCTCTGCCCCCGAGGCCCCTCTTGCTTTCCCAGCCAGCTGGAACAGGTCCTGAACGAGAATCTGACCAGCGCGGGGCAAGAAGGGACACCTGTGCCCTGAGCACCTCCTGTGTTCAGGGTCCTGAACTTCACACTCATGACCACACATCTGGAGGCCGCTCTTGTCCTCTGCCGCCAGTGGAACAGGAGGTCAGTGGTGGGAAATGTTTTTGCCCAAATGAAAAAGGGAAAAATCTGAAACCTCAAATCACTGAAATCTTACCACAGCCACCACGGATCAAGTCCCTGCCGGGTGCTAGGTGCTTCTCCTAAACCAGCCCATTTATGCCTCACAACAATCCTATGACATAGAATCAGTACCTCAGTTTTGCTGATGAGGAAACTGAGCTCAGAGCAGTGCAGTTACTTACCTGAGGTCACGCAGCCAGTAAATGGTAAAGCCAGGACATAAACCCCAGTCTCTCTGCCTTGAAAGCCAGGACTCATTTTACTCATCACACTGCCTCTCAAAAGTCACCAGTCCTCAAATTCCTCAGGAGCAGCCTGGGCATCAGCAAGAGGACAGATCCACAAGGGATCTCAGATATTTGATCTGAAATGAGACCCTTAATCTGAGAACTGCTCCTCGTCCCATGAGCTCCATGAGGTACATCGCTCCTAATAATAGCTCTTAATAAGAAGTGAGCTTCTTTTTGCCAAAGGGGGAGATTAAATTGCTTTTTTCTCACTCTGTGCATCTTACAGTTTTTCCTAAATCCTATTGAACAGGCAAGTTGCTACCTTTTCTGCATTCATTCCACAAAATGCTACCAGAATGCCTGCCAGAGGCCCGGTTCTCTGCTAAACACTTACATGCACAGCTGAGAAGACAAAGTTCCTGCCCTCTGGAGACCCCAGTCTGGTGGGGCTGATAGAAAGTAAGCAGTTAATTTCAGTACCATGTGGAAAAGTCTGAGATAAGGGCAACTGTGGAATCACAAAGGAGAGGTACCCATCAACCTGGCTGATAAGGGAAGTCACCCCTGGAGCCTGAGGCTGGGTTTTGAAGGCTGAGTAGGAGAGCGCCATGGTGATCAGGCAAGATTCAGTGCAGAAGAAAGAAACCATCCCAGGCTTTTATTAGCAAAAAGAGAGTTAATGGAGGGAATTAGGAAATTTAACAATGTGTTGTGTGTATGGGGGGCGTCTGCTGGAGGAGCAGCCTGAGCCTCCAGGAATGACTCCCAGAACACTGTGCGACCACCAGCCACACAATCAGAAAGTCGCCAAACAGGAGGCCGTCCCTGTAGAGAGTGACTTCGAGAACTTGCCATGACTTTTTTTTTTTTTGAGAAAGATTAGCCCTGAGCTAACATCTACTGCCAATCCTCCTCTTTTTGCTGAGGAAGACTGGCCCTGAGCTAATATCCGTGCCCATCTTCCTCTACTTTATATGTGTGATGCCTGCCACAGCATGGCTTGACAAGTGGTGCCGTGCCCTCACCTGGGATGCAAACTTGTGAACCCCAGGCCGCTGAAGCAGAACATGTGAACTTAACCACTGCACCACCGAGCTGAGCCCCATGACATTTTGATCCAGGCATCTGGAACCTGGGACCAGGGAACCACCACACTGCCATCACAACAGCCTCTCAACACCCATGGGGGTGGTCATGGTCTCTAAAATGTTGCTGCAGAAACATCCACACTGTCATGACTGCTCTTGCTAGAGGAAACAGCCTAAGCAGTACAAAGACGGCCTCCATCTCATTTCCATCGTCTAAATCTCACACAAGTCCAGCTAAGTGGCAGAATTTAATTTGCATCCAGAACCCTAGCTGCAAGGGAGTCTGGGAAAATAGTTTTCATCTCTGCAGTCCAGGAAGGCAGATGAGACAGAAGTGGGGGAAGGAGGTGGGAATACGTGCTGAGGGCAAACAGGCACATCCACTGCATATGGAAAGGAAAGAGAAGAGTGTCCAAGGCCAGTGGACACACACATTGAGTTGCTTCTTCTGCCCCCACACAGAGCCCTATTTCCAGGTCAACACTCCCCAGTGGTCAGGGGGCCACCTACAAAGCCCCCTGCCCTGTGGGCCAAACAGTCAGAGTGGGAGGCATCTGTCAAATGACTGAACCCAAACCGTCATTTGAGTGATGAGGAAACTGAAGTCCAGAGAGGAGGTGCTTCTGTCCTAAGGTCACACAGCCACTGCATGGCCAGCAGGTTGTAGAACTTAGTTGTTCCCATTGGATCGCTCTGTATTGCTCTCCCTCTTCACATTCTGGGGCTCACCTCGCCAGCACTGAGGCCTGGCTGGAGCCGGGGGTGGTGGCTGGAGCAGGTGAAGGACAGCAGTCCAGAGGAGCGGGAAAAGTTCATCCTCTGGAGTCAGACAGACCTGAGTTCTCTTCCTGGTTCTGCTCCTCTTAGCTGTGTGGCTTTGGGCAAGTTACTTTACCTCTCTGAGTCTCAGGTGACTCCTCTGTGAAATGGACAATGGTAGCACAGCGTTGTAATGAAAACGCAGCTAATGTATGTAAAAGGGCATACAGTAGGTACTCGCTAAGTGGGAGTTAGTATGATTAGTTCTACAATATTATTGTTAATTTATAAACTGCTATTATTATTAATAGCTAACCTTCCCCGGTTCACGATGAAAAATCTTTAAAGGTTTTACAGCAGTTTAATTTGCATTTCTTTTTCTTCTCCTACATCCCAGCAGCATCAAAAGACCTGCCCTGCAACTGCTTCCATCACCCTAGCCTGCCCACACTTGTCAATTTCTAACTAAACATCTTAGATGTCCTCGGAAATATACACCCAGGGACCCGCAAGTACCCTGAGGCCCACACACAGATTCACATCAAACACACACTGATACACACAGGCACAGATATAAACAAACACACACACACATCCTCAAGTACACAGACCCTCACCAGCACTCCAAGCCTCACACACAAACTCACAGAAACACAACCACACTCACACACACACACACACACACAGCAGAAGCACACATGCAAACACATCTTCCGACATGTGCACCTCATGCTCTCCCAGTTCCGTGATGCATTTGCAAAGATTAAAAGTTGCAGGTGATGGACGCTGGGGAGCCCTGTTTCTGACTTCCCTTTGAATAACCAGTCAGTGACTACGCAGGACTCCTCCCGGCCCGCGCGGAAAGGCGTTTATCAGTCTAATTTGAGTCTCCAGCCTGGGTCCCATCTCTGATAAAGTAATTAATTTCCCATTTTAGCTTCCTCCTCTCTGAGTCATCCTTACCAGTCCCTGGAATAATGGCACTTAAGGAGGGTACTTTCTCCACACCCCAGATCCCTACAGAAACGTTCGGCTTCCTTGATGAGGCATTTACGTGCTGCGGAGGGTGCACGGAGCGACATGCTTTCCATAGTTGAGAAAAGTAAGTGGGAGGGAAAAATCAGACAATGCACGGTGCAGAGCATCATTTAACTGAAAACCCCACGGGGCTCCGCGGCAGCGTTAAATCACTCTGTGCCTCTGTGGAGGTGTCACAGAACAGGTTCTCGCCTCTACTTTCCCATTGAGAAAGGCAGTGTGGAGCAGAGGAAATATCCTGGGGTTTGATCGCTGGTTGGAGTCTAAGCGGTCATTTCTGGACCATGTGTAAGTGGGCAAGTTGCTTCCCTCTCTGCGTAACAGCTGCTTTATCAACAGAGTTCAGTGATGAAGAGCAAGGGCTCCAGAGTCAGACTACCTGGCTCTGCCCCTAACTAGCTGTGATCTTTGGCAAGTAACTTAACCTCTCTGGGCTTCAACTTTCTTATCTGTGAAATGGGAATAATAATGGCACTTACTTCATAGGTTTGTTGCAAGTATGAAATTAATATATGTAAGATGCTGAGGACAGTGCCGACTACATACTGAGCGCTTGATGAATGCTAGCTATTATTATTCTCATCACTGCTACCTTCCAAAACTGTTGGGAAGCTTAAGAGAGATTAAGAAGGAGCCTGTGCCATGGAAGGAGCAGAGACGTCAGGCGCTACCATTATCGAAGTTGGCTCTGCATATCCAGGAGATTAGTCGTTTTTTTAAAAAGCCAATTACAAAACTCCATGCTTGAGATCTAAGAAAAAAATAGGACTGCAAATGACTTGGGGTCAGACAGACTTGGGACTGAGTTCTATTTCATCTCTTAAGCACTCTGTGACCCTGGACAAGTCGCTTAGCTTTTCCAAGCTTCAGTTTCTCATTTGTCAAGTGAATAAATGTTACTCTGCCAACATCTCAAAGATGCTGAGGATCCTGTAGCAAAAAGTCACAGTGTGTAAAATTCCTTTGCAACCTAGGACCACCGAGGGAGGGACTCTCCTTGTTTGGCAGGATTTTGTTCAGGGATTTGGGAGTTTCCTTATCATCCCCACTAGGATGATAAGGAGTAAAGTCCCCATGCTGCTTTCCTCTGGGGACTGAACCTCATTGGCCGCAGCTTCTAAAGCACCTGTTTCTAAGTGTAGCCCATTCTAGACCACTGCTGTTCCTATCTCTCTAGAGCCCCTGTTGGAGAGCAGATAAGAGTCAGAGGGAAGCAGTTTTGCCTCAGCTTTTGCTGTCTGGAGCTTCTTACTTGCCTTTAGACATTCTTGTTCCATCCAGTGACTCATTCCTTCTTTTCCTCGGCTCCTAGATCTGAGACTTGCATTAGACAATGGTGTTTGGGTAGGTAGTAGGTACTCAGAAAATGCTGGCTGAATAAATAGTACATTGCTAACCCCTGCTGGCCTCCATTTATTAGATCTTTAGACACGGTGAGATTTACAGAGGCAGGAGCTCTAACTATCCGTGTATTTCTGAAGGCCTCCAATGCTATGGCTTATCCATGGCAGGTGCAGTGGTAACTGTCATTTTTTAAGTGTTTCTTCTATTCTGAGTATCTTGCTTTGTCCTCCTCAAGACACAGGATCTGGTTTCTGTGTATTTACCCAACGCTTTCTGATGGCCCTTTGATAACTCTGCTCCACTCACACTCCACTCATGCCTCTTTGCTGTTCCTCAGACATGCCATCTTGTTTCCATGTCAGAACCTTTGCTTTTGTTGCTCTCTCTGCCTGGAACACTGCCCTTCTTCAACATTGACATATCTGATTCTTTCAATTAATTCACATCTATGCTCAAATGTCACCTCCTCAAAGAAGCCTCCCACGATCATCTTATCTAAAAGAGCATTCTCCACCATTATCTATCCTCTTTCCTGGAATATACTACACATTCACTTGTATATACATTTATTGTTTGTCTCCTCCACTGGAATGTAAGTTCCAGGAAGCCAGAGACCTTTCTTATAGTTTCTTTCTTTCTTATACTTGACTGTTTCTGGAGCTCCTATGACAGTGCCAGGTCATGGTAGGCACTCAATAAATATTTATAGAATGAATGAATGAACAAACACATTGTCACATGAAATACTGGTCAAGATGAATCCCTAGCCAGTTGGAACACTCACCCAGCTACAGACTGTCAGTATCAGGGCCTACCTCTCTCTGGCTTCCTCATAGCCAGTTCTGACTCAGAGCTGCACACATTCTTGGGTGACGGACATGCATGAAATTAGCTCGGGGAAGGTAGCTATGACTGCTGCCTTTTCCTTGCCCAGGAAGAGGTTGGGGAAAGGGTCCAACAATTTTAAAGAACTGTTTCAAATAGGGCCTTATAGGGCTATGGGCTCCCAGTACCTCCTCCATTGTAGAGATTATCATCCTGTGTAGTTATTAAGAAGGACACCTATCTGCCCAGTGTTTCCAGTTAGCAAGAAATGCCAAGTGGGGACTGCTGGAAAAAGAAATATCAGCTTTGGATTGCTAGATATGGCAAAATGAAGATGTCACTAATAGCAGTGAAAAGTTGGCTCATTTTCCCCCTCTCTGCTCCCTTCCCCTGGGCTCCATTTTCTGCCTCAGCACCTGCGCTGCCTCATGCCGAGTAGCAGAAATGTGCTTTTCAGCACCACGGACAGCAGTCGGCTGGCATCCGGCAAGGCAGAGGGAGCCAGAACTTGGCGCACCCATGCAGCCAAATAAATATTTACTGAGCACATCCCGGGGCCAGGCACACTGGAGAATACAAAGATGTATATGTCCTGACCTTCAAATAACTTAATCTCTTCAAATTGTCAACACTCCTAAGCCAATACAGCCTGGGCAAGACCCCATGAGTCCTGATACTTGAAAAGGGGGGAGAGTCAAAGGAAAATGTTTTCTTCTCCAACAAGTGTTGAACTTCTGCTGTGTGTTCGCATGTGTCATCTAATTTTCTCACTAGACTGCCACCCTTAAGAAGAACAGGTTCTGCAACGTTCTGTGGATTGGTATATTCCAAGTACCCAGCACACTGCCTGGCACATGGTAGATACTCAGTAGTTTTTGAATGCATGTATAATGAAGGAATTCTTACACAACCCTGTTTTACTCCTTTTTTTTAAAGATTGGCACCTGTGCTAACAACTGTTGTCAATCTTCTTTTTTTTAATTTTTTATTGTTCTCCCCAAAGCCCCCCAGTACATAGTTGTAGATTCTAGTTGTGAGTGCCTCTGGTTGTGCTATGTGAGACGCCTCCTCAGCCTGACTTGATGAGTGGTACCATGTCCGCGCCCAGGATCCGAACTGGTGAAACCCGGGGCTGCCGAAGCAGAGCATGCAAACTTAACCATTCAGCCACGGGGCCGGCCACTACTCCTTTCTTTTTTTTTTTTAAGATTTTATTTTTTCCCCTTTTTCTCCCCAAAGCCCCCAGTACATAGTTGTATATTCTTTGTTGTGGGTCCTTTTAGTTGTGGCATGTGGGACGCTGCCTCAGCGTGGTCTGATGAGCAGTGCCATGTCCGCGCCCAGGATTCGAACCAACGAAACACTGGGCCGCCTGCAGCGGAGTGCGCGAACTTAACCACTCGGCCACAGGGCCAGCCCCCCTACTCCTTTCTTTTTACTCTGACTTTACAGATGAGAAATCTGAGGCTCATGACAGCTGTTAAGTGGCAGATCTTGGATCTGAAGCCAAGACCTCTTGATTTCATGCCATGCTGCCAATCAGAGCCACTTATTATGTGCTGGGCACTCCTGGGACCTAGAAAAGTGCTACCCACAGACAGCCTTGTTCTAACCTTAATATGGACTTAGTAAATTATTACCTTGAGTAAATCACATTCTTCTTTCTGGCTTCAGTTCCCCTGTGTGTAAAATGAGGAAAGGAGGTTTGTATGGCCAAGGGCTCCCTCCCCCTGCACCTGGCTTGTAGGGCACCCACCTCCCCAAGTTGGATTATGCATCTGTTGTAGTTGGGTAAGGAGACCAGCAGGGGGTGCTATGAAATGAATTTTAAAAATCCTCCCCCAGCCTCTGCAGGGTGTCAAATGAGAAGTATATTGATATCCCCACAGACCTCGGGCTCCTTTTTCATCTTCCTGCTACAGCCAGAACTTGTGTGCAAGCAGCCCAGGCTCTCTTCTTTTTAGACTGCAACAAATGAACTTCAATCCCTCTCGAGAAGTGAGTAAAGAGGCAGCCCCAGGACACAGAGACAGTAGAGAGAGGCTGCAGTGACTTATCGCCCAGGAACCCACTGGTTGAGTAACTTTGGACAAAGCCCCGAGCAAAGATAACTGTTTAAATAGCTGCAGCAGCGGAAAAATCAGTTTGGTTGATTGATGTCTTGGGTTTCTAGTTAGTGGGTGGCTTCCAGCCATGGCTCTGCCTCAGCTCTCGGAATTACTCCAATAAGTGATTAGCTCATCCCTAACTCTTCCCAGGAGGCAGAGGAAGGGGGCTGAATCAGCTCGCTCCAAGCCTGATTGGGATCTAATGGGGGCCAGTGGGTGTTTGTGCTCTGGGGTCAGGGTGGGGAGAGGAGGAACAGATCTGGCAGGCTTGGCAGAAGTATCTGGCTCCTGCCTGAGGGTGTGGGGGGGAAAATCAAATCAAGAAAGAGCTGATTGCAGAGTGAATGTCTTTCAAATATTTGAAAAGAAGGTGAAGCAAATGTTTCATAAAGACTGTTTGTCTGACCACATCTTAGTCATTGAAATCCAGATGGGCCGAGGAGGGTCTCCAGATTGAAGAGCAGTATGGGGGGCTTGGGTGATTTTGTCCAGGAGCCTGACTCCGTAGGAGGCACTTAGGGTAATTGGAAGAGAGCAAGCTCAGCAATTAGCTGGACCTCGGTTCAGTTCTTGGCTCTGCCATCAACTACCTATGGGACCCAGATTAAGTTTCTTAATCTTTCTGAAACTCAGTTTCCTCACCTGTAAAATAATTATAATAATGCTTATTCCTCCAACTGTCTATTCCTGCATAAGAAACCATTAGTACTTTGTGGCATAACAAAATAACCATTTTATGTTGCTCACAGATTCTTAGGTCTGGAATTCAGACAGGGCATAACAGGTGTGGCCTGACTCTGCTACGTGAAGTCTGGAGCCTCAAATGAGAAAACCCACATAGCTGGGGATTGAAATAATCTGAAGGTTTCTTCACTCACATAGTGCCAGCGTGGGCTGACTCAAAGGCTGGGTTCATCTGGAAAAGGACTAGAGAATTTACCTGTGGCCTCTCCAATGTGGCAGCCTCTGGGTGGTGTCTCAGGACTCCAAGAGCTAGTGAACAGACTGAAGTTTTCATGACCTTTTATGTCCTAGCAACTTCTTGGAAGTCACATGGTATCACTTCCTTTGTACTCTATTGGTCAAAGCCACCACAAACCCACCCAGATTAAGGAGAGGGGATACAGACCCTACCGCCTAAATGAGAAGGGTGTCCATTTGCAACCAAGTCTTAAAACCACTCCTACCATGCATGGATGTTATAACAATTAAATGCCTGCCAAGTACTTGACACCAGCTGCTCCTGGTCCCTCAGAAGATTGAATAGTTCATTGTGAGATTTTTTTCATTATTCTTAGTGGAAAATCTGTAAATCCTTACCATGGTCTACAAAGACCTTAACGGTCTGGACCTGATTTCTTCCACAGCCCCATTTTGCCCATCTCTCCTCTCAAACGCCTTGCCAGTTGTCTTCCTTCAGCAACTAAAAGGCATCATACCTCCTCCCATCTTCTAAGTCTTTTGGCTCTGCTACTTCCTCTGCCCAGAATGCTCTTTGCTCACTTCATTTGCCTAGGAAAAAAGATGTATACCTTAGGCCACTGCTTCAGGGAAACTCTCCTGATTCTTGAGACCTACATCAGGTCCTGTCTTTATATGCTGTCAGAGCACCCAATACTTTCCTTCAAGCACTAATCACAATCACCCCGTAATTATTTAATTAACAGCCATCCCTTTTCCATGCTTAACCTGACCACCATCTTGTTAACTAATGGACAGGGACCCTGTCTGTCTTGTGCCCTCACATCTAACACAAGCACTGGCACGAGCAGGAGCTCAATAAATATTTGCTGAATGAATGAATAAATGGGTGATTGGATCTTCAAGGCTCTAGATTTGGGCTCAAATCACATTTACTAATAGTCATTAGCTCATGCTAACCAGAAGCTCTCATTGGCTTTGATGTCATCATGAGTTTTCCAAGTATTCAGGGGAGAGGTTTCCAATGTTGAAAATAATCATTCCTAGGTAGACTTTTGAAGGTTGGTCTCTTGAAGAGGCCCTAATGGTCCCAATCTCAGGTGTTACCTCTAGCCAGGAGAGGAGACAGGAGACAGGAGAGGAGACCAGAGGGGATGTCCGGCTGGATTCTATAAGGTGCAGTAAGAATGTTTCAACATTAACTCATCTGAGCTCAGCTTCTTTTCAGCCAAATGATGCCAACAACCCCATAAGCACTAAACAAATAATTAAGCCATAGAGTTGTACACACTTAACATGCACTGTGTGAGGGGCACTGTGCCAGGCAATAAGCACACAGTGATAGGGAGGTCAGACGTGTTCCCTGTTCTCATGGACCTTAAAGTCAAACAGGGGAGAAATATTCCAAAACGGGTAACTAGAGAATAGTGAAAGTTCTCTAACAGAGGAGTCCCCAGGGCCCATGAGAGAACACGGGCTGCCCCAATCCTGTCTGTGGTGGGAGCAGTTAGGGAAGGCTTTCTTGAGGAGGTGATATCCAAAGAAAGAACTCATAGGTATTAAGGAAGGGAAGAGGGAGTTGATGCAAAACAGTTCCAAAAAGGGAAGTGGCATGTAGTGACAAAGACTCAAAGAGAAGAATAGCATGGATTCTTCAAGGAAGCGGAAGACAAGAGTGAGAAAGGGAGGCACAAGATGAGGCTAATGAGCAGGCAGAAGCCCAGGATTAAGGGCAAACTCCAGGCCATGTTAAGGAGCCTGTACTTTTTCCTGAGGGCAATGGAAAGTCACTGAAGAATGTTGAGCATGGCACTGATAAGGCTTCAGTGTGGAGAGCAGATTATATTGGAAGACACTGGAAGTAGAAAACCACTTGGGAGACTGATTATTGTCCAGGTAGGAGGTAATGGTGGCCTCTCCTTGGATATGATGGTGGAATAATGAGAAGCTGACAAGTCCCAGGGACACCTGGGAGGAATAATGGTGATTCATAAGAATGGGGAGTGGGGGAGAGAGAAGAGTCAAGGAAACCTCAGGGTTCTTTCCTGAGCACCTGAATGTAAGGGAAGTCAGAATCTCAAGAGTAAAAGCAGGGTTTAGCAGAAGAAGGTGATGAGTTCAACTTTTGGTCTATTGAGATTGTGAAGCCTATGAACATGCATGTGGAAATGTTATGCTGGTCCTGGAATTCCCTCAGGATCTGGCTTTATGTAGGGAGTGGATGGAGTCATGAGGACAGGGATCCAACTCAGCCAAAAGGTTCCTTAAAACTCAAAATCTGACTTAGTGTTCTGAGTTCCCCAAATCCAACCAGCTTTCCTAGGGATCAACTCAGGATGCATACAATCTCTTGGCATGTGCCTGCTCTGTGGTGTAAAGAGAACACGGTGTAGGAAGTAGGAAACCAGGGTTCTCATTAGACCTGGGAAGTATGCCATGAGCTCTTTCTCAGCAGTCACATTTAAGCACAGGCTTCAGAGAGATGTTGTATAAGAGACTCAAGTATTGGATAAGTAATTGAATCAGGTGAACTTTAAAGACCCTTAGGGCCTTGATCTTTGTTTATTGTAATCTTGTATCCACGAAAAAAAAAATCTAAGTATCTCATTGCCTCAATTTCCTCATCTGCAGAAGAGGATAGCGTAATGATTTCAGAGAATCCTTCTAGCTTGGTAACCACAACTGTCTTGTCAACAGCCTCCTTGTGATAGATCCAAAGGACCCTTCTCAGCCCTTATCTTGACTCATCCCCCAAAAGTAGTTTACACTGATAATTACTCTCTATTTCTTGTCTCATTCTCTTTGTAGGGTTTCCAAGTCAAAGAACCCTCCTTCTGTCTCTCTGAGCACTCATCTCATGCTCCTTCAGGGGCTCCTTTTCCTCTACTGATCCCTTAAATGGGGCTCCCTCTTTTCTTCTCTCTTGACACACTCTTACTCTACACTCTCATTCACCACCACGGTTCCATACCCACCAGATGCTTATGCACCAGTCAGAGCTCTTTCACTCGAAACGTATAGAAAGCCTGGTGAAACATAATTTAGGAAACAGGGAAAGTATTAGCTCATACAATTGAAAAGTCCAGAGACTGAGCACAGATCAGCCAGGGGCTCAAACAATATTCCCCGGACCTAGTCCTTCCTAGCATCCCTCAGCTCTGCTTCATCCCTTGCTGACATATTTTCAGATGGCTCTCCCTTCAGGGAAGAAAGATGGCAGCAGCATCTTCAGATCTTACTTCCTATCAGATTAAGTCCAACTAGAAACATTGTGCGTCTCCCCGAGATGATGGGATGGAAGGACTGGACCTCATTCTCATTGGCCAAATTCAGTTACAGGTCTAAACCTGAACCAGTCCCTGTGGCCAGGAAGAATGGGATATGGCAACTAGCTGAGTCCGCTCGAGGCCCACTTCTAGAGTTGAGAGTGGATTAGTCCCTCTTGTGCGGCCAAGAGTTGGGGATGGGCTTCCAGAGACACAGAAATGTTGGGTAGCAAAAACAACAGATGCCAACTGCAACTGAGGACTTCCAAGTCTACCCCTAAGCCCAGGATCTTTCTCTCAACTTCAGACACATGTGATAAACTGCTTTCTGACATCTCCCCTTGAACGTTCCACAAGTATCACAAACTCTGCCTGTTCCAAACAAAGCTCATTTCCCCTAGATCTACTCCTCCACTTAAATTCACCCTGGCAGCGAACGACATCACCTTGTACCCAGTTACCTGATACAGAAGCTTCAGCATCGTACTTGACTCCTTCCTTTTCCCATCTCCACGTTGACTCAGTCACGACATCCTCTTGATTCTAGTAAACCGTTAAAAAGCCAAGTATGTACATTTTAATCCTTAAAGCAACCGCTAAGAACTTTATACAAAGAGATCTAGCAAAATAAAGACATTTAAATAGAATACTAAAAAATACTCAAAAAATACAAAAGAAGTCAGGAAAGGGAAAACAAAGCAGAGAAAAACAGACGGCAAAAATAAAAAATAGCAATAAAATAGGAGACCTAAATTCAAACTTATCAATAATTACATTAAATGAAAATAGTCTAAACATACCAGTTAAAGACAGAGATTGTCAGGTTTGGATTTTAAAAAAGACTCAACTATAAGCTGTTTACAAGAATCTCATTTCAAATTAATGACAGGTAGGTTAAAAGTAAAAGGATGAAAAATAATATACCATGCAAATACTAACAAAGAGAAAACTGGAGTGGCTCCATGAACACCAGACAAAGCACACCTCACAGAAAAGAAAATTACCAGGGATAAAGAAGGCACTAAATAATGATGAAAGGGTCGAGTCGCAAAAAAGACAACATTCTTAAATGTGTATTTAAATAACAAAAAGTACCTGAAAAATCCTCCAAATACTTCTTAAAAGTTTTTAAAAACTTCTAAATAATCCACGGGTCAAAGAGGAAGGCTTAAGAGAAACTATGAACTTTTGAACCAAAGGAAAGTGAAAATATATTTCAAAATGTGTGGAATATAGCTAAAGCAATGTTTAGCGGGAAAATGTATATCATTAAATACGCGTATGAGAAAAGAAAAAAGGTGTCAAATCAACAATCTAATATTCCACCTTAAGAGACTAGGGGAAAAAAGGAGCAAAATAAACCCAATGTAATCATAAGGAAATAACAAAGATAGATATAAAAATAAAGAATAATGAAAATAATAAAGATAGGGGCTGGCCCCGTGGCCGAGTGGTTAAGTTTGCACGCTCCGCTGTGGTGGCCCAGGATTTCGCCAGTTTGGATCCTGGGCGTGGACATGGCACCACTCGAGGCTTTGGGGAGGGGAAAAAAAAACTGATTTAAAAACTTTTATCTGGAAATAATTTTAGAATTACAGAAAAGTTGAAAAAATAATAGAATTTGATATGCCCTCATCGGTGTCCCCTAATGTTAACATTTTACATGCCATAGTACAATTCCAAAAACCAGGAAGTCAACATTGACAATAAGACTACTAACAAAACTTCAGACTTTCCTAAATATTGCCAATTTTCCCACTGATGTCCTTTTTGCTGCGCAGCATCCAATCCAGGACCCCACATTGCATCGAGCAGTCATATGTCCTTAGGAACTCCCTTAGAGTGATCTGTTAAGAAATAATATCCCTCAGGTGAAGAAAAAAATTATTTGAAAATCAGCAATTACTTCAGTTTCACTTCCATTTCTTTTTTTATCTTAAAATTCAGGTAAAGTTAAATTTAATGCTTTTATTTAAAATATTATTGCAATAACACCCATATAACACGAGTTGAAGGAGCGATTAATCTCTCAATATTCATCAGAAAAAAGAATCTGATCAAGGTGCTGAAATGCTCTCTGAAAACTCTTATTTAGCCAGAAAATAACACCATGCCCAGGGACTACTGGAGGTGATGGGAAACCTTTGAAAAGTTTTCAGCACAGGAGTGATCAGATTTGTATATTTCAAAACACATCTGTGGCTGCTATGCAGAGGATGAATTAGAGGGCTAAACCTGGAGGAGGCAAGTTATAATAAAGGCTGTTATAATAAAACAGGTAGACCATTTAGGAACCCATTCAGCTCTAAGTAACAGAAAACCCAAATAATAGTGGCTTATACAAAAGAGGTGTTTGTTCTTCTCAAAAGAAATTCAGAGATCAGCAGTTACTAGGGTTGTCAGCTATTTCACCAAGGATCCAGGCTTTTTCTTTTTTTCTGTCTTTCTGCTCCATCATATTGGCTTTCATCCTCATGGTTGTCACTTCATGGTTCTAAGATGGCCGCCACAGCTCCAGACATCACATCCACGTTCAAAGAAAGAAAAATTCCAGACAGGTATAAGGCTCTATATATACCCCTTTTACCTCCAGGAGACTTTTGCTTCCATCTCCTTGGTCAGAACCGTCACTTCTAAGTGCAAAAGAGGCTGGAAAAGTGAGTATTTAGCCTAAGATTATGCACAATATAGGTGCAAAAAAAAATCATGATGCTTTTAGTATGGAAGAAAGAGGCAATGTCTACTTTGGGTAAACAGCAGTATCTGTCAGACAGGTATGAGATTAAGAACCCCAAACTATGCCAGTGAATAGGGGCTGGAGCTGAGCAGATACAGCTGAGATATTTACAAGATAGGAAGGGCAGAACTTGGTGACTGACTGGCCATCAGGTATGAGGAAGAGAGAGGAAAGAAGATGCCTCTCGGGTTTCTGAGTTGGTAGAATAGGTGAATGGGGGTGCTAGGACTAAGGGGAAAATGCTACCTGCTGTTTCCTTGGGGCTTCCAGTATATTGGGCAACATTAGGAAAATGTTCCTTGATTACTTTTTTAAATGATAACGAAAACATCCACCATCTAACAAACACAAACAATGGACCAGGCATGGTACCAAATGTCTTATATTCACTGTCTCATCTAATTTTATAACAACTCAGTGAGTTTGGTCTTTTGGTCATTGGAATATCACCAGTGTCCAGAAAAAACCTGACCCATAGTAGATGCTCTATAAATAGTAAACAATGGAAGAAAGGAAAGCAGAGTTATCATTATTTTATAGGTGAAAAATCTGAGGCTCAGAGAAGTTGAACGGCTCGCCTAACTAAGGCCATCCATCTGCAGAATGGTAGAGCCAACAGTTCAGCTTAGCACTCTGCTTTTCCACCATGCTTTCCCATCTTCCTGTTAAACAAAGCTATGAAACTCTCACTTCAGAGAAAATGGAACCACTGGGAAAATGGAACCTTTCCAGACACCAAATCCTTCCATACCTTCAAAGCCCTGGGCGATCTGGCTCCCCGATCCAGTCTCCTGTCACTCTCCCCTCTTTACTGAGCTCAGGTCACTTCGCTCCTTGCTCACCCAGAGGTCTTCCAACCTCAAAGCTGTCCTCAGGCTCTTCTCTCTGCCCCCAAAGCTCCGTTCAGCTCCCAGGCAAACAGGTGGCTCCTTCTCATCCATCAACTCTCAGAAGCTTTCCCTGACTCCAAGACTAGATCAAGTTCCCCAGGTACAAGATCTCTTAACACCACCTACCCCTTTTCTATAGCACTTCTTGAAGCCTATAATGAAAAAGGCATTGGCAGGATTATCTGTTTATTGTCTGAACTTGTGCTAGAATGGAGTTCTGTGAAGGCAAAATATCTGACTTGTTCACTACTCCCTCAATGTCCAGCACAGGGTCTGGCACATAGTAGGTGTTCAGTATGTATCTTATACTTGAAGGGATAGATAAATGAATGTGATGGATGGGTGGATATCATGGATGGATGGATGTAATGAATGGATGAATGAATAAACAGATGGATACAGGGATGGATGAACACATGGACAGAAAGATGCTATAGATGAATAGACACTGTGTACGGATAGCTGAATGAATGAATGAGTGGATGGATGGATGGATGGATGGAGGGAGGGAGGGATGGATAGATGGATGGATGGATAGATGGTTGGATGGATGGATGGATGGATGGACGGATGGATGGACGGATGGATGGGTGGATGGATAGACGGATGGATGGATGGAGGGATGGATGGAGGGATGGATGGATGGATGGATGGATGGATGGATGGATGGTTGGGTGGATGGATGGGTAGATGGATGGATAGATAGATGGATGGATGGATGGGTGGATGAAAGGCTTTCTCTTGACTACCTATCCCACAGGGTTCTCCACCTCATATTCCCAGGTTTCCCGGCAGGTTGTCTCCTGCTGCAGCTTTGATTATTCCTCCTTCCTTTGCTGACAAAGACTGCCTGGTTGGATTTCACCTGGGCCCACACTGCTGGGAAAGTAGCCAAGGGACTCCAGGTCTGACTTGGGTGTGCAGCAGCAAGAGATTGTGGGTTGCTGTGGAAATATCCTCTCCCTGAGGAGAAGGTGGGCCCATGGCATTATACAGCAGAAAGCATTCTTTAAACTTGTCTTGCACAAACAATTTAGAGTTAAATTTGACCTGAGCCATGAATCACACTGCTGTCAGTCTCTCAGTCAACCACATCACTGAGCCAGCAACCTTTGTGAGAGCTACTATTTATATAGATACAAATGCATGTATTTATACAGACACGGGTATAGGTGCAACTCTGATTAATTGTATCCTTGGGGAGAAAGACTTTTTCATCTCTCCTCCAGTTGTATTTAGTAAAAGCTGGTTCAAGGATGTAGAGATGGAGGTCCTTGAAGCACCGGCTGTGCCAGGAGTGGGAGGAGAGATCAACGATTCATTCAGCAAACACTTCCTGATGCCTACTCTGGGAGTAGGGAGTGGGGTGGTGGAGGGTATGAAAATTAATAAGACAGAGTTTTTGCCTCCATGTTATTCAAAGTCTGGTGTGGCTGCTGACTGACAGGAGGAAGGATAGTGGGTGGTTTAGGATTTAGACTCAAATCAAATAGATGGAGATTCAAATCCTATCTTCACCACGTCCTTGCTGTGTGACCTTGGCTAGTTATTTAAAGTCTCTGAGCCCAAGCTCTCACTTCACCTCTTTTGGTAAACATGTATATATATAGATATTTTTTTTTCCTGCCTCCTGAAGTTTGTGTGAGTCTGGAATAAGACAATAAATATAAAGCCTGGCACAGAGTACACACTCAAGAATCATCATCATTATCACCAGCATCGTCATCATATAGCCAATACTTTTTCAGAGTTCAGTATGTGCCAGGAACAAGAAGCACTTACATGTATTAACTCACTTAATCCTCACAATGACCCTAGGAGAGAGATATTATTATTTTTCCCCATTTTTCAGATGAAAAAAGTGTGACACAAGAGGTTAAGTGACTTGCCCAAGGTCATACTCCTACTAACCGATGGAGCCAAGCCTTGAACTCAGAATACAAACCCAGATCCAGAGGGTCACATATCCACCCCAGGATTTCTTTAGCATCCTCTGGCACCCTTTCCTTTTCTTTTCTTTTTTTTCTTTGGTAAGAAAGATTGGCTCTGAGCTAACATCTTTTACCAATCTTCCTCTTCTCGCTTGAGGAAGATTGTCCCTGAGCTAAGATCTGCGCCAATCTTCCTCTAATTTGGATGTGGGATGCTGCCACAGCGTGGTTTGATGAGCCATGTGTAGGTCCATGCCCGAAATCCGAACCTGCAAGCCCCAGGTCTCTGAGGCAGAGTGCACAAATTTAACCACTACGCCAGTGGGCCAGCCCCTCTAGCACCCGTTTCTTAACTGTGATGATCCTCCTGGCCCAGCCCAATAACAGAGGGGAAATTGCTTCTTTGATCATTAATTATTGTTAAATGCCCAGTATCTTATATAGGAGAAGGAGTAACATGTCGTGTTTCTGGTTCAAATCCATGCTCTTCTCTCAAGTTAAAGAAAAGATTCATAATAATAGTAATCAGATGAACAATCTACCCTGAAAGGCACAGTACGGAGAGAGGCTTTCACCCAGGTCAGGATCCGATGTCACCGACCTGCCATATGATTTGGGGCAAGTCAGTTCCCCTCCAGTGCCCTGTCAGTTACAATCAAATACTTTCTTATTTAACACACACTTCTTTAGTGATTGTTCTAACATTTTACAAATATTAATCTTCACAATAATCCTATGAAGTAGGAATTATTTATCCCCATTCTAGGGATGGGAAATCTGAGGCACATGTGTGAAAAGAGGTCAGATAACTTGCCTACAGTCAGACAGCTGGTAAAGGAGCCAGGATTCAAACCAGGCAGCCGGGCTCCGTGGTCAGTCCTCCTGAGCATGACGCCCTCTTGCTTCATTCGCCTTATCACACTGCACCCTCCCAACGACCCAGAGCGGGTAAATATCACCATCCGCATTTCACAGATGAGGACACCGGGGCTCAGCGAGGTAAAACCACTTACCCAAGTACTCCGGCTTGTAATGGCAGTGCCCCAAGACACAGGCTAGGTCTACCATAGGCAAGGAGTTCACACAGAAGCACCAGGACCTTTCTGCAGGACAAATCTGATGAGGCCACTTTTCCCGTTAGATCCACTTATTGGCTCCTCATATCCCTCAGGATAAAGTCCAAGTGCTTGAACCCGGCTTATCTGACCATCTGACCAGCGCCCTCTCTGCCCTGTTGTCCGCCACTGCCTCCCACACCACTGAGTCAAATGAGTAACACGAAGCTCCCAGAGTCCCAGCTAAACCAGCATCCTGCCCTGATGCCTCGAAGAGCCCAGAAACCCCCACTCCACAGCCTGAGGAACAGAACTCCCCCCAACCAAGTTCCTCTGGCTTCCATGGAGCTTTGCCTGGTCCCCTCTGTTGACTGTATCTGGGGCCATTGTCTCTCACATCTCTGCATCTTCCCAAACCCCCTATGCAGCCCCCTCAGTGGGCTCCCCCAGCACTCCAATCACAGCAAGCTTTAAACAAACCCCGGGGTGAGTTACGGGGAGGTGTCCTGAAGGACTGGATGGTGGCTGGGACCCCGACCCTTGACCCACCCTCGTAGGCATGCCACAGGGAGGGAGCAAGGGGTGGGGTGGAGGGAGGGAGGGCCCACAAACACTGGTAGCACCCCACCCCATCACCATTCCTAATTCATTTCAGAACCAGAGCACACTCCTCTCCTTGTCTCAGTTTCCACATTACAGCAATCACTTCTTGACAGCTAAGCAATGATCTTGAAGATCTCATAATCCATCCATCCCAAGGAGCTTATCAATTTATTTCTTTTAAAAACTGATGGGGTTCTTCTAAGACAAACCATGCCTGGGTCCCACCCTGGGTCAACAGAAACCAAATCTGTTGGAGTAGGACCCAGGTATTTGGATTTATTTAATTCCACGCTTCCCCCACAACCCCACTACCCTTAACCATTTCCACTCCCCCTGTGTGGTTAACTCTCACTGGCCTTTTCAGTGTCACTTCCTCCAGGAAGCCTTCCTACTGTCATTCACCAACCCACACTGGGTGCTCATCCTCAGCTCCCACAGTGCACTGTACGTCTACTGTTTTCACACTTAACACCTTGGTGAAAGCGCGCGTTTACTTTCTGTTTCCCTCTGAACCTCGTGTTACAGATTGTGTCTTATGACTTACGCGTCCCCAGAGTCCAGCACAAATCCCTTCCCCATTGTAAAAGAGCTTAATAACTGCAATAAATGGGCAAATTTAACACCGAGGATGCTTCCAGCCTTTTACTCTTGTAAACAACAGTGCACATCTTCATAAATAAACCTTTTCTTGTGTTTTAGAATATTTCCCCAGAAGTAGGGCTATGGGGACGGGACATAAAGATTCATGTGTCTCTTGCTATCGTATATGTGTCTGACTCCATACTTTTCCCTTCCCCCTTCCCAATGCAAAATCAACAACCACAGTTTATAACGGAGTTGGGAGGGCTTCCCCCTTCTGCCCTACTTCCTCTTCCTGACGGGCAGGCGCTCAGCCAATGACAGATTGTCACAACTCAGCCAATGAGAAGCCGCCACGCATAGACCTCTCAATTCTTCCAATGGACTCTTTGTTTACAATAGCCCTCCCAACTTCCTCTTCCTCTCTACAAGAGTTTCTCCTTCTGTTGCTTCCAACTTGCATGTGTCGCTCTGTGTTTGCTCATTCCAAGATGCTATTGTTTGTTGATCCCAAATAAACCCATCTTTGCTGGAGAAATAAGTGTTTGTTTGTTAAAGGTCAACACTAACAAGCCCTGGAATGGGTCACTCATAGAATTTCGATAGAATTGACCCAACTCTCAATGTTTTGAGTAAATCTCTGGTTTAATCCGGTCAGGATATCCTTTCACTCACCATACCCAGCCACCACAGGCGCCCTGATGGTTTTAGGGATGACCACATGATCAAAGCCAGGCCCATCAAGGGCCAACCAGTCTCAGAGTCAATACCTTTTTTTCCCACTATCAGGAAAATGTACTCTTCTGACCAGAGCCAGAAAGCATGTAACCTGTTGATGAGACAAATTTTGTGGCCATAAGGGGAAACATCATTGTTTTCTGAGGATTAGAGTACATACCCCTGCTTCCTACAAGGAATCAGAGGAGTGAAATTCGGAAAAAGAAACTGATCATGGTCACATTGCTCCTGGATTAAGCCACACCTGAAATTCAACTCACCTCTCAGCTTTTTACTTGTGTGAGTCAATACATTCCCTTTCTTGTTTAAGCTACTTTAAGTTGCATTTTTGTCTTTACTTTCAAACATAAGCATCCTAACTCATGTACTACAGGCTGCCAAATTGTTTTTCAAAGAGTCGTCAACATTTGCAATTAGGCAGAAATTGTTTTAACCTCTTAGATAAGACAGCTGCTTCTGAGAATTCAATAATTCAGGATATCAGGGGTCACAAAGACTCTAGGATGTTGACTCACTTATATTGCCCCCCTCTCCAGTGAGCAGTAGAATATAAGGTCAAGTGGTATCCATCACCCCTGACCTGGGGGACCAGGTAGTTTGGAGACAAATTTCTGTTCGCAGATAGTGCTGTGAATTTTTATGTGTGTATCTGCAAATTTTAAGAGCCATTTTTTGTTTTCTGTTTTTAAATATAAAACAACCCTTGCTCATTACAGAAAAATCAGAAAATATCTGTTTCAACTATCTATTGCTATGTAACAAACCACTCCAAACTTTAGCAGCTTAAGATAACAATTTTATTATGCTCCCACATGCTATCAGTCAAGAATTTGGAAAGGGCACAGTGGGGATGGCAGGTATTTCCCCACCGTGGGGCCTCAAGTGGGAAGACCAATGGCTGGGATTGACTTGATTGCTGGGCTCAGAATCGTCTGGAGGTGGCTTCACTCACACGTCTGGCCACTGATGCTGGCTGTCAGCTGGGACCTCAGCTGGGCTGTTGGCTGGAACACCTACATGTGACCTTTTCCTGTGGCCTGGACTTCCTTATAGCATGGCTGCCTCAGACTTCTGATAAGGAAGCTCCAGGCTCTAAGGCTTGTGTCTCAAAAGAAGTAGATGCAAGCTTCATGGCCTCTTATGACCTAGCATTGGGAGTCACACAGTATCACTTCCACCACTTTCAGTCACTAAGTTCACTCCAGATTCAGTGGGAGAGGACACAGACCTCATCATTTGCTAGCAGGGTTATCAAAACATTTGTGGAAATACTTTAAAACTACCACAATATTCATGTGAAAAGAAGGCAATAAGCAACAACACAACCCTGCCCACCCAGAGAAAATCACAATCAACATCTTGGTGTCTACTTTTATGGATACTTTTTTTGTTATTGATCTTTATAAAACTGGATTAGTTTTAGTCAAGACTCTTTTACGTGAACATGAGAGAAATCCATTGCAAACTAAGGTAAGCAATAAAAGAAATGTATTGGTTCATAGAGTTGAAGATCTGACTTCAGGAGCAAGCGGATCCAGGGGCTAGAAGAATGTCATTAGGATCTGTCTTACTCCACCTGTTGGTTCTACTTTCCCTTGGTTGGTGTCATCCCAGGCAGGCTCTCCCACATGGTGGCAAAAAGGGGACACTACAGCTATTGGCATGCATGGTCCTCAGTCCTTGTGCCTGTAGAAAGTTGCTTTTCCCCTGAGAGGTTTATCCTCATCCTGGAATGGCCTTCATTGGCCCAGCTTGAGTCATGAGCCCAGGAGGTCCTCTGCTGATGTGGTCTGCTAAGAATATCCCAGGGAGATGAAAAGCTCGTGTCCGCCACAGGGATCGTACCACACACCCCATCCTGTTCCCTGCGTTTTTCTGATTAACTTTATTCCATGCCAATGAATGCTCTTCCAACAACATCATGCAGAATGACTGCTTTGTAGCCCAAGAGTGGATGCACCATTATTTATTTAAGTTCCCTGTTATTGAACATTTAGATATTTCCAGCTTTTCACTGCAATAGTCAGCACGGTATGCCTCTTAACTAAATCATTGCAAACATCCACTGAATGTTATTTCTAGATGTGGAATTGTTAAGTCAAAGGACCTGCGTGCTTTTAATGCTCTGGATGCTTTTTTGTCAAATTGTCATCACGAAATGTTGTAACAACTTATCCTCCCACCTACATGATTTAAGATTGCTGATTTCCCTCCGCCTATATCCATACTGGATATCAACACTTTAAAAACAAAATCTTTGCCAAACAGACAAAGTGACATTTTGTGGTTTTCATTTGCATTTCTTTTATTGCTAGCGAGGCTCAACGAATTTCAATTCCTCCTGTAGAAACTGCATTTGCTGGTGGAGAAGTGAAATGCCTGTAAGAGGGAACCAGCTCAAGACCCGCAGCCCCCAGTGCTTGAGAAGCAGCAGAGAGTAACAAGAGCACTAGGTGTAATAATAATTTAAGTAAGTCGTAACTACCATTAAAGAGCATTGCCTATGATCAAGCGTTGTGCCCAGCACTCTCCATTCACCACGGTGTTTAACCCCCCAGACGTCATAGGTAACGCCCTCCCTTAGGGCCCCTCTTGTAGACCCTGTAAACTGAGAGATTTGCTCAGACCCCAGTTTGATGGCTGTGAAGTCCTCCCTCAAAATTTCTGCAGAGGGGGTTTCTTTACTGCGCCCTCTGCAGGAATGTCTGTTTCACGCCCTGTCGGCTCCGCCTCTTCACTTGCTTGTCCAAGAACTGTACTCACACAGAGCATTTTGTAAGTTTTGTCAACTTGAATAAAGACTTGGGAACCGCAGGAAGCAGGCAAGTGACTTACTGAGCGCTGTCCGGCCAGCTTCAGCGCCTGATGTTTGCTCTCCCCCTCGCAGGAGCAAAATACATCCCTCTGGCTGTCTGTACAGCAGCGTAGGAATCGCTTCCACGCTTTAGACGTGCCCTGGGAAGGGGGACTCCGTGTCCCTCGTCCTCCACAGGCTTATCAAAGTTTGTCTCCAAACAAATAACAGGGAAAAGTGGAAAGTAAAAATGCTCTCTTGGGCTTTTAACATCTATAAGGTAGGGGGCTAAAGCTGCCCCATTTTATAAATGAGAAAACTAAGGCTTAAAAAACATGATTGTCTGAGGTCCTGCACATATGCAGCCTACGACACCCTAAGGGATGCCACCCTCGCAGCAACGACCTCCTTGCCCTGAACTTGCGGCGCATCTCCTTGCCCCCATGCCTTCCCTCCTGCTGTTTCCTGTGCTTCTCACCGACTGGACCACATTCTCCCGTTATCCTAGTGTCTGCTGTACAAATAGACCCTCTGCCCATCCTTCAACCTGCAAAACAGGGCTCAGCCCCTAAAAGCTGGAGAGAGAAGTCACAGACGCCCGCACATGACGGCGTGGAAGGGAGGACGGTTGGGAGCCCGCCCCCAGCACCCCCAGTGCTGAGCCTTGAGAACAAGGAGACCTGGAGCAGCCGTGGAGTGGGGCACAGCACCCCGGGGCACGCGGAGAGACCAGCCTGCACCGAGCCTGACGACTGACTCATTCACCCAGGTACCTTCCCATTTTCTCAGCTCAGGCGGTTCCTGACGCAAAGCTGAAAATTCTCCTCTGCCTCATTGTGTGCCTGTTCCCGGGAGCGGGGGCTCCGGGTAGGTTTCTGAAAAGCAATTATGCTTATTACTGGTTAGGATTTCAGAAAGCTGCTCTGTTTGCCGAGTGCGTTCCGTTTCAGCCGTCTCCATCACTCATCCTTCCTGACAGCCCCATTTTGCAGGTGGAAAAATGTGCAGAGGGAGAGCAGAAAGACTGCAACAAAACACGAAAGATGGAAAAGAGAGATGCAAGGATGGAAAGAGAGATTCCTGGTGACATTATTGGTGTCCGTGGAGTTCCCAAACCTTCATCCTGGATGTCTCCCTTATAGGAGCCAATAAACTCCCCTCTTTGCTTAAACCAGTATGAGGCGATTTCCTCTCACTTACAATCAGAAGGCTTCTGACTATCATGCCTCTTATATGTACTTTTTAAAAAGTACATATATTATACTTATATTAAAACAAACAATGTTAATATTATATATACAGTCACGTGTTGCTTAACTATGGGGATACGTTCTGAGAAATGTGTCGTTAGGCAATCTCATCTTTGTGCAAACATCACAGAGAGCACTTACACAAACCTAGAGGATATATCCCACTACACACCTCGGCTCTATGGTACTAATCTTATAGGACCACCGTCCTGGATGTGGTCTGTCATTGACTGAAATGTCATTGTGCCACACATGACTCAATAACATTTTAGTTTGTTTTACAAAATAGGGCTCATTTAAAAAACTGAAACAGGGGCTGGCCCCATGGCCTAGTGATGAAGTTCAGCGTGGTCCACTTCGGTGGCCTGGGTTTGGTTCCTGGGCACACTTACACCACTCATCAGTGGTCATGCTATAACAGCAACCCACATACAAAATAGAGTAAGATTGGCAACGGTTGTTAGCTCAGGCAAGTCTTCCTCAGCAAAAAAAAAAAAAAACAAAAAAAAACGCCTGAAACCATCCAAAACTCTAAAAGATATAAATCTGGGGTTAAGCGTAAACAATGAAGTATATGGGCTTACCTCTGCACCCTTCCAAATTCCCACCACAACTAAAATAAAAAGATCAAAGAGGTGACCCATGAGGGGGAAGAGAACAAGAGAGAAGACAACAGCAATGAAACACTGAAGCTATGCAGCAAGTGGACACATGGTACCTGACTTAGCAGATCTAAGAAAGCTGAGACCTATGCAAGACAGTGGAGAGCAGAAAAGCCATCTGATTTATCTATGGATTCCCCAAAGGCTCAGGAATTGGAGGTGTCATGTGCCTCTTAAAATAGGATACAGATAGGGCAGGAAATCGCAGATTTGTTAAAAGTCTGTAAAGGAGCAGTTAGGCCCCTGGGTGAGGACCCCCTCAGCCAGGCAGAAGATTAGCGAGTGTCTTTCTGGACTGAAGCAAGAGACACTGGCCCTAGGACTTCCATCCGGAAATGAGGAAGGGCTGAGTTAAGTGAGAGGGATGATTTAAAGGCTGAGGCCTCGTTCTCCTCTCTGCTCTGACAGTCAGGCTTCTACTCCACCAGGCAGGCAGCTAGAGGATTCTGCTCTGAGAAAAATGAGCAGCCCAAGAGAAAAGGCCACAGGTACTCACAGCTGAGGCTCTCCCAAATAAACAGCCCAGCCAGTCCAGCCTTTCCGCATCAACACCTGTCTCCAATGCATTTATTTGCATGTGTAATTGCTTACTAGGGAGAGAAGGTTGTGATTACCCACACTGCTCTGCCACTGCGTTTTAACTTAATGTTGTCCTAGGGACACATCCATGTCTGCACGTGTAAGTCTCCATCATGAGGTAGACTGATATGTATGAAGAACAGGATATTCACACAGTCTCCGAGTATCACCCCACGGGTTTCTTAAGTACAGAGGGAGAAGGGGCCTTTCCAGTGAGAAAGCTGATGAACACTGCTTTAACCAAAGGATCAAATTTGGCATCACCAATGAGGAACACACTGATACCACATGCCTTCTTCCAGGATGCACTAACAAGGACACAACATTATTTCCAAAGCATCCCACTAAAAATGCACATCCTGAATCCAACTGGGAGGAAACAGACGAATCCAGAATGTGAGATAGTGTCCTAGACTGTTCAAAAATATCAGCATTATGGGAGAGGGGGGAAAAGCTGGGAAATGTTCTAGAATGAAGGCAACTAAAGAAATATGACAACAAAATGTAGTGGAATCCTAGATTGGAAAGAAAGTAGCTAAAAAGGACATTTTGGGGACAATTGGAGAAAGCTGAATGTAGAATATAAATTTGAATATAGAATGTATAAAATGTATTAATTAATGTATCAATGTTGAATTTCCTGAGTATGGCACAAATATGGCAAAACATTAATGATCGGTGAAATTCTGTGAAGGATATACGGTGTTCATTGTACAATCCTTGCAAGCTGTCTGTAGGCTTGAGATTTTTCAAAATAAAAAGGGGAGGATAAGGGAGTTGGCCTCTGGAGTCTGATCTTCATGATCCATGTGGGAAGGTGACTCAGCTTCTCCAAGTGCCATTGCCTCCCCTGTCAAGGGTGATAATAACAGAACCTACCTCATGAGGCTGTTGAATTAAATGAGATAATACCTGCAAAGTGCGTATCATAGCTCCTGACATAGTAAATGTTAGCTGTCATTATCATCTGCCTCGTTCTCTTTAATGAATGCATAATTCCATTGTCTTGAGTTTCTCTTGATTTGGCAGGAAAGTCATCACCCAGCTAATGAGCTCTGCTATTTTCTTGTCAGTGCCAGAGAAGGTGGTCACAGTTTGTGATGTCTGCTATGGATTGGAGCAGAAAGACTTGCTCCGACTGTTGAATTTGGATGGCTGACCAGTGGACACCTGTCGTTTAGAGCCCCTCTTCCTAACTCCTTTGGGTAAGAGCCCCCTTTTGAGAAGGGAAGCCCCACAATGTGGTGTGAGCTGGGTTAGCGCTGTTTCCTCAACTGCTCCCAGGGCAGCCACCCACCCAGTCCTGGATGAAGTTCTCTCCTCCTGACAGCAGTGGTTACTTTCAAGATAAGCATCATCTCACACAGGGTCCTCCCTAGGAGATCTTTACCAACACGTTCTGGAATACCTACGATGAACCAGAAATACCGAAGTGGATAAAGCCCAGCCGTGGACACAGGCACTCCTTGGGTCTAGAAAGGGAGACAGACAATATGCACATCCGGCTCCCTACCATCCCAAATCCCGAAAAGATCAATATTGGTCGTTTCTCTATCATTCCTTCAAATGAGGCACCAAGATTGAACTTCTCAGAAAACTGCTGTATCTGCAAGGCAGAGATTTAAAGTTCTCTCCGAAAGACCTGTAAGGAGCAATTTCCTCCCAATTACCACTCGTCTCTCGTCAACACTATTCCCCTGGGAGGCATCAATAGAGGGAGATGATACTGGAAGATAATGTCAGGGAACTTGCACTATTAAATAACTTCTGGAAATCCCAAAGGCTTAATGATAACGCTTTTCCTCTGAACTCCTAACTCCTTTTTTTTTTAAAAGCACTCTTTAGCTATTTCATTTTATTATGTTCAAACCATCCTTTGACGCAAGTGGGACAAAGATAGTTATATCCGTCCCTCTGATAGCAGAGGGGGCGGTGCAGTGTCACGGGGAAGAGCTCAGGCTCTGGCGTCACACTGCCTGCATTCATCCTGGGCTCTGTCGATTAGCAGCTCTGTAAACTTGGGTCAGTGACACTGCTGCTTTGAGCCTCAGTTCCCTTATCTATAAAATGGGGTTTAAAAAGTACTTGATTGGTGGTAAGGCTGAAATGAAATAATGAATGCAATGGCAAAACCTGGCATGTAGTAAGTGCTCAATAAATCTTACCTATTATTATCATTGTTGTTACAGACAATCCAGGGATGACAAACAGAGACAAGCAATCCTGGAGAGCTGCCAGGCAGAATCAGGGTCTTAGACATGGAGGCAGATGCAAAGGGCCAAGAAAACGGTCCCTGCTCTCAAGGATCTCACAACTCTGTTGGGGAAAAGGGATAAAATGCAGGGGCAAGTCAAACAATAATGCACACGATTAGCAAGGAGTCCCCTATAAAAGATGTTTCAAGGTGGCACAGATGCTGAGACACACAGTATGGGCACTGGAGTGAGCTCCAATGGAACTCCACTTCCAAGGATGGGAACTAGCTCATCTCTGGCTGGATTCCAGCATAGAATCAAGCCAGAAGAGATGCTCAGGTGAACATGTATATAAATGTTCAAAATGAGAACATCTGTTACAGACAGATGTAGTTTGAGAAGCATATTGCCAGATTCTCACAAGAAAGTAATGTAGGGGTCACAAAGTTGGCCTGGTCTAGAATTCAGGTCAACCTATTGCCACAGCTCCTGATCTTCCTGTGACGTCTCACTGCCTTCATTGATTTCTCTCAACTTCTCCACAGGAGCTGAAGCATAGTAGATGCTTGTTCCGTATTGATGGAGAGGATGGAAGGATGGGTAGATGGTGTACGATGGGTGGACTGTAGAGAGATGGATGGATGGTGCATGAATGGTAAGTGAGGGGTGGATAGATGGATGGATGGATGGATGGTGCTAGATAGACGCATAGTGGATGGATGGGTAGATGGTGTATGATAGGTGGACTGTAGAGAGATGGACAGATGGTGCATGAATGGTAAGTGAGGGGTGGATAGATGGATGGATGGATGGATGGATGGTGCTAGATAGACGCATAGTGGATGGATGGGTAGATGGTGTACGATGGGTGGACTGTAGAGAGATGGATGGATGGTGCATGAATGGTAAGTGAGGGGTGGGTAGATGAATGGATGGATGGATGGTGCTAGATAGACGCATAGTGGATGGATGGGTAGATAGTGGCTGGAAGAATGGTAGGTGAACGGATGAGAGATGAGTGGATGACGGGAGGATAGATGGATGGTGGGTAGATGGACAGAGGCACAGACTTGCTTTATACTTAAAAGCTCATGATATATAACCTATAGATTAGGCATTAGCCTCGGGTAAAGTGGGGATGAAGAAGCAGCCAAGAATAGTTAGGTACTTAAGAGCCCAGTTACTCCTTGCTAAAATAACAGCTACTTACTGGTAGTTAATAAGTATTGTAATTCAGTACCTACTATGTGCCAAAGCCTGTGCTAAGCTCTTTACAGAGGTCATCTCACGAAAATCCTGAGGGCATTGTTACTATACCCATAAGAGAGCTGGAGCTTGGAGAGGCACATCTCTAAGTTACACAGTGCGTACTTGGCAAAATCAGGACTCGGATTCAGGCTGCTGAAAACTCCAAGCTCCTGGTCTTGACCTCTGTGGTCAGTTTCTGTGACTGACCTTTTTCTTCACAGAAGAAGCTCATAACACCAACGAGGAGTCAGGAGACATTTCACAGGGGAGGAGACACCTGAGCTGAGTCTTAAAGGCTGGAAGAAAGGACTGTCCAGGCAGGAAGAACAGAGAGCCTAGCGCCAAGGAGATGTATCGAGTCCTTCTTACATGTGAGAGCAAAGCAGGAAAAAAGACAAGACTGGAGAGGTGGGCTGGGACCATGTCATCGAGGGCTTTGAATGCCATATATAGAACAATTAAAAGCCATAGCACTGAACCATCTGAGTCAAGCATTCTGCTAAGTACTTTTACTTGTTTGACTTGATCCAATCCTCTCAAATAAGTGAGGCAAGTTGCTATTGTTAGTCCAATTTGCAGCTGAGCATATGAAAGATTCAGTAACTTCCTGAAGGTCACACAGCTCATATACGGCAAAGTGAAGACTTGAACCCAGGTCTGTCTGACTCCAGGGTCCGTGCTGTTAACCATGTGAGCTTGCACTTTCTCCCTTCCACAAGGGCTCGGACTTCATCCGGTCTCATGGGAAGCCATTAAAGGCTTTTAAACAAGGGAATAACCCGATAAAATGTGTGTATTAGAAAAATCCCCTCTGATGACTATGCAAGTTGGACAGAGTAAGACAAAACTGGTCTCTTCTGCAAGCCCACCTTTGACCGGCCTTTTCTGTGTGCCAACCTTCACCGAGACAACCTGCATCTCACCTCCCGGGTCCCTGAGCCCGTTCACTGGATGCGAAGCCAAGACAACTGCTTTGCTGTGTGACATTAAGCAGGACCTGACCCTCGCTGGGCCTCCGATTCCTTGCACAAAGGGACTGGCTCACAGGTCCTTAAGAATCTCTCCGTCTCTGACATTTTACTTCCCTCTGATGTTCTCTGAGACCAGCTAAATGTGCCACTTTTAGCCACTTAAAAAAGCCCGAGGAAAGTTGACATCTGCATTTTTTTTTCACACTACCGTGAAGTTCCAAAGCCTCTTCCTCCCAATACAAAAGAGTTATTTTTGGCCACTGTTCAATATAAAGCTTTGTTCTCCCGGCCCCCGGGTGTCATCGCCAGCTTGTCTCTACAGAATCCTCTTCAAGACACCTTTGCCTTCCACAGCCACACACTCCAAGAGGGAAGCTATTTATAAGCCTCTGACAGCGTATAATTGTTGATTGCATCTAGCTGAGGAGTTGTCAACAAGTAGCATTATGCCAGAGATTGGCTCCTGAAAGGCCAGCAGAGGTGTCAACTGTCACTCAGTTGAAACAGAGAAAGGTTTGCATTCCACTTAAATGTAGTCTAGGATCTAAACTAGGGGCGAAGAGGGGAGGGTAGTTGTGAACCACATGGGCAACATGGCCGCTGGCCCACGCCCTGGAGTGTTCAGGCAGGACTGGCCCCTCGGTCTTGGTGGAAGGACGGATACTGATGAGCAGTGGGCACTAGAGCGCGGTGCTTACGGATGACGGCTCTAGAGCCAGACTGCCTGGGCTCACAGCCCAGCTCCAGTTCTTATGGGTGATACCACTTTGAGCAAGTCACCCAACATCACTGTATCTCAGTTTCCCCGTGTGGAAAATGGGGATATTGTGGGTTTAAGCAAGTCGTTGTGTGTGAAGTCATAAGAACAGTATCAAGCACATAGTATCTGCTCAAGAAAATGTTGTATACTATTATTATTAGGGTCTCAGGGGCAGTGAGAGGCCCCACTGGCCTGAAGAAGTAAGCTGACTGTAAGGCAGCGATCTTCAAGGTGTGGCCCCCAGCTTTACCAGGGAACTTGTTGGAAATGCAAATTTTCAGACCCCACCCAGACCCACTGAATCAGACTCTCTGGCAGGGGGCCATAAATCTGGGTTTTACCAAACCTCTGGGTGACGTTGATGCAGGGTGATGCCTGAGAACCACCGCCATAGGCATCCTTCCAGTCCTCCTAGAACCCTCCTAATTGGTTACTGTCCTACAGTGGATAAAAATGGCAGCAGTGTGACTTAGGGTAAGCCTTTTCCTTCGTCTGGGCCCCACTTTTCTCCACTGTGAAATGGGTGAAAATAAGAGTAGTTGTGAGGAGCCAATGAAATTAGGTATATGACAAGTCTGAATGGCCCATCCCTCCTCTGTTTTGTCTTCCCAGAAGACCTTAGGAAAAAGTCCCTGGGACAAAAGGCAGGCCCCAGCTGATTTGGTTCACTGGCTCCAGAAATATGCAGACCTTTACAGCGAAGAGAAAACCAACAGAGAGGGAAGTCCCTGGGTGCCTCTCAGAGGGCGGCTTCCTCCTCTCCAGGCTCCAGTTTCTTGCCGCCACTTGTAAACCTGGGAGCAGAGGGCTTCCTGACCAGATGATGAGGGAAGAGGAACAGCTTCAGAATGACCAGGACTCAAATCCGGGCTCCAGCTGAGTGACGTGGGCGATTATTGCACCTCTCTGAGCCTCCCTGAAAAACGAAAATAATCATACCCCCGTTCGAGGTTGTTGAAACAATTAAATGAGGTCTCTTCCCCAAGAGATCCTTCTGACGCACCTACTATGTGCAGGCTCTGCCTGTCCCTGCAGATCCAGCTGTGAACAAGACAAATGTGTTCCTCCCGTTGTGGAGCCGATGTTCTAATGAAGGAGACAGATATTCAACATCTAGTTAGAAAGTCAATCATCTTATTACAGTTGTGAGAGATACACAATGACATGAGAGGGACGCGCTCTGACGTGTGCCGTTAAGCACAGGTGAGGAAGTAATGTTTGGTCTGAGAGCTCTGGAATTCGGTGGGCAAAACTGCAGAATTTTGAAGGCCACCTTGAGAATTATGAGCAATAAGAAGCAATCAAAGATTTTCAGTAGGGGAGTGAAGGGGTCAAATATGAATTTTTAAAAAGAAGCCTTTATTAAAAAAAAGAAATAGACCATACCAAGTGCTGGTAAGGATGTGGAGCAACGGGAACTCTCATACGTTGCTGGTGGGCGTATAAAATGGTTCAACTATTTTGAAAAACATTATATTGCACACCTGAAACTAAAATAATGTTGTATGTTAATTATACCTCAATGAAAATTTAAAAATAAGTAAGAAAAACAGTTTGGCAGTTTTGTACAAAGTTAAAAATACTTTCTATCCAGCCCAGCAATCCCACCCCTAGGTCTTTACCCAGGTGAAATTAAACATGTGTTCACACACACACAGAAACAAGAGGCGAATATCTGTAGCAGCTTTATATACAATCACCAAAAACTGGAAACAATCCATTGACCATTGACTGGTCAAGGGATCCACCCCTTCAACGGAGTCCTGCTCAGCAGCCAAAAGTAACAGATTACTGATCCTCACAACAACATGGATGAATCGCATAAGAATTATGATGAGTGAAAGAAGACAAGCTCAAAAGAGTACCTAGGGGCCGGCCCCGTGGCCGAGAGGTTAAGTTCACGTGCTCTGCCTTGGCAGCCCAGGGTTCCATCAGTTCAGATCCCGGGCACGGACATGGCACCGCTCATTAGGCCATGTTGAGGTGGCATCCCACATGCCACAACTGGAAGGACCCATAACTAGAATATACAGCTATGTACTTGGGGGATTTGGGGACAAAAAGCAGAAAAGGGAAAAGAAAAATAAAAGAAGATTGGCAACAGTTGTTAGCTCGCGTGCCAATCGTTAAAAAAAAGAGTATCTACTATGTTATTCTGTTTATATGATATTTCAGAAAAGTCAAAACTATGTGGAGAGACAACACATCAGTGGTTGCCAGGGAGTAGGGGGAGAGGGAGGGACACAAGGGAACACTTGAGGGTGACAGAACTGTTTGATATCTTGATTATGATGGTCGATGACGTGTTTGTCAAAATTCACAGAACTTTGATGCTTTTTAGTGTTCAGTGAATTTTATTACATATAAATTATACCTTTAAAAAAAACAATACGTTTGCTACAGAGAGGAGACTAGATTGGGCCAGAGGACAATTAGAAGTCCTCTGCAGATAAGACACAAGAGATGACCGCATCTGTGCCGGCGGGTGGCAGTGAGGATGGAGAAGCAGGCAGATTCGAGAGCTAGTTAGGAGGTGAGTATGGACACCAAGGGCCACACAGCATGAGGCTGACACCTTGCAGGCTCGCTCTCAGTTGCTCTCTCTGTGTCACTTATATGAGCCACAAGTATCCGTAGACAACTTGCAAATCTATGTCTGCAATTCCTGCCAATTAGAGCAGGCTGTGGCCTCGCAGGGTCGCAAGGGGATGGAGACAGGGACGGCCGTCAGGGGAGTGGGCAGGGGCATTACTGGGGACCCAGGGCATCAGAAATTCACAGGAGGACAGCAGGACGGGCTGGAATCAAGACACACCTCAGGTATGAACGGGGTCCCGAGAGATGGCTGCAAAAGAACGACCAGCCCCCATCCATGAATAAGGAGACTAATCTGAGGGTGACAAGCAAACCCGACAAGTCTGTCGTGGGCTGCCATGACCCCTCCCTGTACCTGCTTGTATTTCTCTTCTCATCTGTGCCTTTGAGCCTTGGAGGGGGACCATGAGTCATGGGTTAAATGTCAGGTCTAATTATCTCCTGGGGTGACATTACCCTGCCTCTCAAACCCTGGACACAGAGAGCGAATCCTGTGCACCAAGACCTGGAATGGGAGTCCTAGCAACTGAGTCACCATCTCACTTCTGACTCCCTGACTTTCCGTGACTTACTTTCACTCCCCGAGCTTTGATGCCCACATTTGGAAGATGAGCTGGATGATCTCTAAGGACTTATCCAGCTTTAAAAAATAAGTAAATTCTACTTACAAGGTCTTTATTTTACCCATCCTAACTCCAAAATGTATGTTTAAAAAGTTTACCAAAAGGAATAGAGCAAATACCAAAATAAAATAGAGCAAATAGGATAAAACAAATAGATTAGGATATTGGGATGAAGGAGACCAGGGATAAGAATATGGGCCTGTACTTTGCTAGAGATTGACCTTATCCTTGACCCTGGAGACTGAATTTATCTCCAAGCTTTCTAGAGGCCAAAGCAAAGAGGCAGTCAGGATTCACGGGATCAGCCCTGTTTGATAGAAATTTCTGTGATGATGGAAATGTTCTGTATCTGCACCATTCTAATATAGTAGCCACTGGTCACATGCAGCTATTGAGGACTTGAAATGTGGCTAGTGTGACTGAGGACTGGAATTTTACATTTTTACTTAGCTTTAATTAATATAAACTGGAATAGCCACACGCAGCAAGTGGCTATTGTGTTGGACAGCGTGGCATTAGACAATTCACAGTTTTCCAGGTGTGTAAATTATAAATATACTGCTCCTCAGTTCCAAATTCACCCCTCATTGCCTGCTCTGGGATAATGAAGGGCCTTGTAAGTATTTCTCCTTTGCCAGCCAGCCCAATGTTAAGTTTTGTCAGTGGAGGCAAAGGAGAGACATTGAAGGAGGAAGGAGGTTTCTCTTCCTGTTTTCACTCCACTGCTCTGTGCAGGCTTCCACAGCTCTGCATAGTTTATGCATCACCAGGCGCTGGCAGTGCATGCAGCTTCTGCAGTTCCCAGCTCCAGCAGCACCCACGGCTGCTCCTGCAGTGCGCGTGGCTTCTCCAGCACCTGGCTCCAGTTACACGAGCTGCTCTCCAACACTCAGCTCCTGAAGAGCAGCACCGCCTCCCGCAGTGTGCCGCAGCCAGCAGTGCCCAGGGCGAGCACCTTTCCCCAGAATCTCTGCAGGTGGCTTCAGAGTGGAATGCTAGGGCTGGAGCACTTCCCTGTGACAGCCTCCTCTAGCACCCCCTTGGGCAGTTTGATGGCAAATTCTAAGGCATGGCATCTCCATGTGGATGGCTCTGCACTGGAACCTCAGCGGGCAGATTTCCAGTAAATCCTGCTGGTGCAGTACTGCAGAGACTTACCCACTCTCCAATGAACCACAACCACGCCCTCTCTGACAAGGTCTGACACGCCCCGGGGCTGGGGGCCCTTCCTTAGGCACTCTATCTCAGTCCTAAGGGAAAGACCACCCTCATAGCCTTATATCCACTATTCCTGTACTCTTTCGAGTTCTTTGCTTCTTACTAGCTGACACTTTGTTATGCCAATCCTCTCTATAATTACTGATTTTTAAGTTAAACTTTCTCTGTTCAAATTACAGTGTAGTTTTTAGCTCCTGACTGGACCCTGTCTGATACAGAGTAGGCTCAGGAGACAGACCTATAAAAATGGGATTTTGGCATTGGTTTAGTCATGCCCTTGGGCTTTAGTGCAGTAACGAGCTCCTTACTGATGGGAAATGGGATGCTAGTCATCCATGGCATGCAGTGCCAATTAAATAAGCTATCACCTGTGGTCGATTGTGATGAAGAGCCAAGTGAAACCAGTGGCTAGGGAGCCCAATTAGATCCTTCACTTGACTGTTACAGGAATGCAGGAATGATTACTTTAATGATCATAGTGTGGGATATATTGTTTTGAGCAGACTTGAATGCTAAGAGAGAGAAAATGCCAAACTCAGTTCAAACCATGGTCTGAGAACCACAGAGGTTAAAAGACTGTTTTATTTGTTATACACACAAAGCTGATATTGCTAAAAATCTAACATAAAACTTAATTGTGTGAGTTGCTGAATTACGATGTCAATTGAATTCACAGCCTCATCAAGTTGTTCATGTGAAGCTTGATTGGGAAAGAATGGGATCATAAAAATTGAAATGTGGACATTGGATTGGACTCAGAGGAACCTGACAATCTTGAACCCCCAAGTCATTCTGAGCCTTCCTTATCAGTGGCAGTAGCTTGCCCTCTGTGGTAATAGGATATTAGCATTTCTTTGCTTGAAAACCCTGTGATAACCTCATCTGAGGCTAATGCCTGAAAGGGTATGCTCATTCTCCTCAATACTCACCACGACCACCCCTTGTTGCCACTAAATCCATAACTAGGATCAAATATCAGTATGCTCCATGGAGATAGGTACACATTATGACCTTGGAGGAAATAGCTGAAATACTAAAAGAAATATATCATCAGAAACCTGGGAATATGTGCGAGTGTGGATTTGAAGGGTATTAGACCAAGATGGTGTACTATAACACAAGAATGAACAAATTCATTGATATGGGTAAATTTACTAGGGACTCTAGATTTAATGTGTTCTCTCATGCCCCTGGAGGTGTCTCTAACTACTTACTTGGTGATTGAGCAAAGCTTGGACTGAACAATGACCTACATTTAATGGGATTGAGATGCCAAAGCCTGGATTTATGTGACTAGAATTTTATGGGGGAAGAAATTCAGAGGCCTAAGGAGATCAGAAAGTGTGACTGGATTTACCACATACAACCTGCACACCCATTCACCAACTGTGTTTCATGAGAAGGTCCAGAAGACACTCCCTTCACTATGGCATGGAGAAATACATTAAGGAGGAGAGCACCCGCATCCTTGAAAGCTCTGTGGTTACTCTCTTTGAATGATAGGTTCAACTATAGGGAATGCCACAATTGATATGGGCTCCCTGATTTCAGTGAAAATGATGGGATCCTGAAGGAGCAGAGAACAAATGGCAGTACTTAACTGCCAAAGACCAAGTGGGCACATCTATCTCAAAGGGCAGCAGGGATGTACCAGTAATTAGAATGTCTTGGTCCACAGAGATCTTTGGTAATGGTTAAGTGATCACAGAGTCATAAGAATGAAATAGATGAGCAGCCTAGTAGAACACTGTTTCATTTCTGTAACAGGAAAAATTCTAGGTCTGGTAGCCCAAAATCTGACCTGAGTCTCCACAGTGAAGAGTCATGGCTGTCACCCAATCTCTAAGCCTAAGTCAATTCACACACCAAGAGCCCTTGATTGAAGGGGAAGCAGTGTATCCTTGAAGAATGGCCCTGCACCATTGCCTCAAGTACACACTAAATCTTCCTCTAGGAATTCCCCAAAGGGACCTGCAGCAATTTGCTAGAGTGAGTATGTTAGGAGGAAAAAGAAATACCCAGGCCTTTCAGAGATTACTAGACACTGGTTCTAAACTGATGGGGACCCAGAATGCCACTGCAGCCCAAAGTAGGGCTTGTAGTAGACAGGAGATAGAGTCTCAGTTGAAGTCAGACTCACAGTAGGCCCAGTTCATCCACAAATGCATGCTGTGGGTTATTTTCCCAGTTTCTAAATTTATGATTTAAATAGACATACTTGACAACTTGAACAATCCCCACTTTGGTTCTCTGACCAATAGGATTAGGACCATTATTGTAGGAGAAACTAAGTGGGAGCCCTTGGAATTTCCCCTCCTTACAAAGAAAGTAAGCCAGAAGCAATACGACATCACTGGGGAAATTGCAAAGATTAATGCCACTTTCAAAGACTTGAACAAAGTAGGGATAGTGATACTTATCATATTCGCCATTTAGCTCACTAGTTTCATCTATGCAAAAGTCAGATGAACTTAATCAGGTGGTAATTCCCATTAAAGTTGCTGTTCCAGATGTATTATCTTTACTGGAACAAACCAACATGGCCCCTGGCATTTAGCATGCAGCTATTGAACTTCCTAATGCCTTCCCCCTCTCCTCCATACCAATTCATAAGGACAGTTAGAAGCAGTTTGCTTTTGCCGAGCAGGGATAACAGTCTACCTTCGAGTGTTGTCTCAAGAATACATCGATTCTTCTGTTCTCTGCCATAATACAGTCCACAGAGACCTTGGTTATATTGACGTTCCACAAAACAACACACTGGTCTACTACATCGATGACATTTTGCTGATTGGATCTAATGAGCAGGAAGTAGCAAGCACATGAGATGCCTTAGAAAGACATATGTGAACAAAAGATGGGAGATAAAGTGTAAGGGATTCAATGGTCTGGAGCATGTCAGGATAGCTCCTGCAAGGAGAAAGACAGGTTGATATACCGTGCACCACCTGCAATAAAAATAGGCACCATGTTTAGAAGGTCTTTTTTGGATTTTGGAGGCAATGTGTATTACATTTAAGCATGCACTTTGATCCATCTAGACAGTTGTCTGTAAGTCGGTTTCAAGTGAAACCAGAGTAAGAGAAGTCTTTACAGCAAGTTTGAACTACAGTGCAAGCAGCCTTTGGTCTTATGAGCTGGCATGTTAAATGATACTTGAAGTGTCTGTGGCAAATAGGGAGGCTCTGAGGAGCCTCTGGAAAGCACCAGTAGGAGAATCACAGTACAGACCACTCGGATTTTGGAGCAAATCTATAAGCTCTTCTGCAGATAACTATGCTCCTTTTTAGAAACAGCTTCTGACTTGCTACTGGGCCTGACTAGAGACTAAACACCTAATCATGGGACATGTAGCCCTGAGCTTCTCATACATGAACTGCGTGTTGTCTGACTCATGTAAACACAAGGTGAGTGATGTACAATATAAATCTATCATAAAATGGAAATGGTCTTATAAGAGACCAAGCTTGGATGGATCCAGAAGGCACAAGTAAGGTGCATGAGCTGATAGCTCAGACTCCTTTGACATCAACTCCTATTGCATCACCTCCTCTCTCTTAATCAATGCCTTTGGCCTCCTAGGGTGTTCCTTACAGCCAGTTGACTGAGGAAGAAAAAACTTGAATCTGTTTTACATATGAGTATGCACAAAATTTTGTTACCATCTGAATGTGGACAGCTTTAGTACTACATACAGCCCTACTCAGAAGTGACCCTGAAGGGCAATAGTAAAAGAAAATCTGCCCATTGGACAAAACTGCATTATACATTTGGTTGTCCACTATGTCTGGAGTGAGAGAAAGCCAGTGGTATAGATCTGTGTTGATCCAGGGGTAGCTGCTAATGGTTTGGCTAGATGGTCAGGGACCTGGAAGGAACACAATTGGAAGACTGGTGACAAAGAAGTCTGGAGAAGATGCATATGGACGGACCTTTCAGAATGGCACACACTATAAAGATATTTGTGCCCCATATGAATACCTCCGCAAAGGGTATCCACTGCAGAGGAAGTTCTTAATAATCAGGTAGACCAAATGATGCATTCAGTGAATGTCAGACATCCCCTTTCCCCAGCCACCCCAGTGCATGCTGAATGGGCCCAGGAACAAAGGTGCCATGGAGGTAGAGATGGAGGCTATGCCTGAGATCGACAACACAGATTTCTCCTTAAGGTCGACCTGGCTAAGGCTACTGTTGAGTGCCTAATCTGTCAAGAAAATAGATCAACACTGAGTTCCAAAGACGCCATTCCCGAGAGGAATTAGCCAGCCCCCTGGTAGCAGGTTGACTACACTGGACCTTTTCCATCACGGAGGGGGCAGAGATCCATCCTCACTGGAAAAGATACATATTCTGCATATGGATTTGCCTTTTCTGCCCATAGTGCTTCTGCCAGAATCATCATCCGTGGACTCACAGAATGCCTTATCCACCATCATGGTATTCCTTGTAGTACTAATTCTGATCAAGGAATTCATTTCACAGCAAAGGAAGTGCAGAAATGGAATCATGCCTATCGAATTAATTGTTCTTGCCACACACTCATCATCTGGAAGCTGGACTGGACTGACTGGAAGATGGAATAGCTTGCTGAAGACTTGGTTATCGCACCAGTGATGAGACAACATTCTGAAAGGACTAGGTTCTGCCTTACAGGATACAGTATGTACTTTGAATTAGAGACCACTGATTCTGTTTAGGAGAAACCACAGCCGGACTAAATACATGGGTCCAGGAATAAAGGGTAGAAGTGGAAGTGTTTCCTCCCACTATTATACCCAATAACCTACTCACAGAATTTTTGCTTCCCCTCTCAGGAAACTTGAACTCTGCTGGTTTGGAGGTCTTAGTCCCAAGTTGGGAATACTTCAACCAGAGGACACAAGAATGGTTCCATTGAATTGGAAGCTAAGACTGTCTTATAGATGTGGCTGTTTAAAGCTCCTTATGCCACTGAACCAGGAAGCAGAAAAGGAGGTTATTCTATAGGATGGATATAATGATTGATTTTGATTACCAAGAGGAAATTGGATTGCTACTAGAAAATGAGGACAAGAAGAACTATGTCTGCAATGCAGTGGATTCTCTGTGTCACCTCTTAGTGTGTCCATGCCCAACAGTAAATGTTAAGGTAAAACTATAGAAACAAACAAACAAAAAAAGTAGAATAATTGAGGACTCAGATCCTTCGAGAAGGAAAGTTTGGGTCACTCCATCAAATAAAGAATCTTAATTAGCTGAGGTTCTGTCTGAGAGCAAGGGAAATACAGAATGAGTAGTGGAAGAAGGAAGCCACAGATAGCAGCTATGACCTCAGGACCAACTACAGAATCAAGGACTATAGCAGCTCTGCATATGTTCTGTTTGCGTGTTCTATGTATGTGCTTATTTTTGATTGGAGAGTTCAATCCATTTACTTTTAGAGTGATTATTGAAACGTTGGGGCCTACTGTTGCCATTTTATCACTTGTTTTCCGGTTCTTTTGCATTTTGTCCTGTTGGAGAGCTGTTACTTTGTGTTATGGTCCTTCTGCTTATCTCCTTTGTTCTGGATTTTGTAGCCCCTTTCCTTTTTTTGATTTTTCAGGAATGAGGTTCTTCCTGAGCATTTCTTGAAGAGGAGGTTTTGTGGCGATGAACTCCCTTAACTTTTGTTTATCTCGGAAAGTTTTTATTTCTCCATCGTATTTGAAGGATATTTTCGCTGGGTAGAGTATTCTTGCCTGCAGGTTTTTGTCCTTCAGAGTTTTGAATATTTCACTCCAATCTCTTCTAGCCTGTAAGGTCTCTCCTGAGAAATCTGCTGATAGCCTTATGGGGTTTCCTTTGTAAGTTATCTTCTTCTGCCTGGCTGCCCTTAGTATTTTCTCTTTGTCGTTGACTTTTGCTAGTTTCACTGCTATATGCCTTAGGGTTGGTCTTCTTGCGTTAATAAAGTTTGGAGATGTATTGGCTTCTGTCACATGAAGTTCCATCTCTCTTCCCAAGTTTGGAAAGTTCTCAGCTATTATTTCTTTGAACAGGCCTTCTGCTCCCTTCTCCTTCTCTTCTGCCTCTGGTATACCTATTATCCTTGTGTTGCATCTCCTAATTGAGTCGGATAATTCTCGGAGAGTTTCTTCATTTCTTTTTAGTCTTTGTTCTCTCTCCTCCTCTGTCTGCAGCATTTCTATATTCCTATCCTCCAAATTGCTAATTCTGTCCTCCATATTATCGACCCCACTGTTCAGAGAGTCCAGATTTTTCTTAATCTCCTCCACTGTGTTCTTCATCTCCAGTATTTCTAACTGGTTCTTCTTTATAGTGTCAAGCTCTTTTGTGACATAGCTCCTGAACTCATTGAGTTGTCTATCTGAATTCTCTTTTAACTCGTTGAGTTTTTTAATAATGGCAGTTTTGAAATCATCGTGATTTAGGTTATAGATTTCATTGTCTTTGGGATTGTGTATGTGCTTATTTTTATATGCTATTTTCTTCTCCTTACTTTTGCTTTATATCCAAATTTGTGAAGCTTAATTTTACAATTTCATCTTTAGATAACAGAATATTCAGTGGGACTGTGACAAAATTGAGGAATAATTAACATAGCCGGCAGTGGATACAATGACTGTTGGGATGGTGCGTCTCCTCATCTTGAGGAAAAGGTGAGAAGTTCTTCACTTTTAGTAAGGATAGCCATATCTTATTAGATGGAAATTTTAATCTCACTGGGGATTTCTGGGAGACAGTGCAGAACCCATGCCCTGGGGTTATCCCCCCGAGGGTCAAAGGAGGCAGTGTATTTATGCACAAACCCCCACGATTCAGTGGTGGAAAGCTGCTGGAGAGGGAGTTGTTGATGCTCCAGTACTTCCGGCTGCCAGGCCAACAGCAACAGGAAATCCTTGGACAGAGAAACACAGGTGCAGCTGTTGGAAGTCACTGAGGCCATACGGCAATGTGAGTGAGGCTCCAGAAGTGTCTGCTCCGCTGCGGTTTCCTTCTCTCTAAAATGGGCAGGAGAATTCCTACCTCACATGGCTGCCACTGTGCTGCTGAGACGCAAACTCCAGGGGTTACTGTTCATAATGTGGAGGGCCCGAGTTGCTGTGAAAACTGGAGGAGATGATGTAAGGAAAGAACCTGACATACAGTAGGTCCTCGGTATGGGTCCATTCCCTTTCCCTTTTCATTTTAATAATTGCTCCACCATATTGAGGACTTACTCCGGGCCAGGCACTGTATTGGTGCTACCCACACCTGTGATACAGGTATTACCATCTTATACAGAAGAGGAGATAGAGGCAGAGGGTTTAAGTCACTGCCTCCAGGTCACTGAGCACATAAGAACCGTGACTGACTCCAGAGCTCTTGCATAGAGCTGCCAAGGGCTGATTTCTGACATGCTGCCCAGTTGTGCTGAGTTCAGAGAGCAGTTGCCAGATGCTTCAATCAGCGTCTTCCCTCGTCAGACATGACCCAGATCAGCTCTGGGAGGAGCTGCTGCCAGGAACTGGCATGTCTTCTGCTGCTTCTCTTCCTTGTTAATTGGTGTCCCACCAAGACAGCTCAGGTGGGTAGGAGCAAGTCTTCTCTCTACCTGCCTCTGGCTTTAGCCTCTTCTGCCCACGCGTGTCCCAGAGGCACCACATAGCATCACCTTTTGAACGCCTCCTTGGGGGAATTATTTTTGAGCCTAGGCCTCTGGGCTTGCAGAAACAAGTGGCATGGGAAGGCTCTTTGTTCTGTCAGAATAGTTCCTCTGAGCACAAAAGAAACAGACATCCTGCCTACTTTCTATCTTTCCGCCTTGGAAGGCTCCAGCTGCAGCTGCTAAGCTTTTCCTCATCGGGTTCTTAGTCTAGTGGCAGCAGACTGAGCATACACTTAGGGGACCAGCAAAACAGGGCACCAAAAAGTGACAGTTGATAAGTGCAAACCAACACAATAAACAGAAAAAGTGGTTCCTATATTTGGGGCGTGTCTCTGACATCATGGCTTAGCTCACTCAACTCCCTCCCACCCTTTACTGCCTTCTAGAAGTTGGCAAACCCAAGTATACAGACTGGGTCCTTGAGTTACCTATTTTCCAAAAAATGGATGCACTTCTTGGAAGCTAGAAGTGAGGCGGGGAAGGTATTCCCACTCTCAGCCCCAGCAAGCACGTTCTGGGAGCCTTTGTTTTTTCTTGCAGCCGTGACAGCAGAGATCCGGCGACTGGTGCCCAGCTTTGTTTTGCTGAGAGGAAGGTCGTGGGACATCTGTTTGTTGCCATCCATCGAGGCAGAGGCAGTGTGGCCCTGGAACCCACAGTGGCAGCACAGTTTCCTGATCTATGCATCTCGGCTGAGGTACCTAGTCCTAGAGCCAGCAGTTGGAACAAGGACTTCCTGCATCTGCATCTTCCTGACCCTGGAGGCTCTAGAAGCTCCCTGGGTGGGCCAATCCTGTTGATACATTTTGGGAGACATTCCTGGGAGTTCTACCTGGAACCTGCTCCTCCAGCACATCCAACAATCCTGCAAGCACCTAATCCCCTGTATTAAATCTCTTTCGACTTAACCTGGTCTGAGTGGTTTCTGTTATCTGCAACGGAACCTAATGTACACAGGGTGCTTACGTGCACCACGACTTGTGCTAAGTTCTTTATGTTTAATCTTCACAATGGCCTTCTGAATTCAATATTGTCAGGTACTTGGTAGCAAGCAACAGAAGGGACCTTGACCAATTTAAGCAGAAAATGAACTTATTGAAAAGATAGTTAACCCAGTGAATCACTGGGAGGGGGAAGCCTGGAGAACCAGGCTTGGAAATTCTGCAATGGAAAACACAGCCTAAACTGTGCCACCGAACTAGTCTAAGGAGAACACTGCTTCCATGGAATACTGGACCCTGTAGCTTATACCACTGTCCCCAACAGAACTGGTCACAGGACACTACTGCAGGCTTGGTATGCACTCCTGCTCACCAGAAATAGAGTACCATAGTTATTGCTGCCTCTATAACCACAATAAGTTCTCCACCCCTCCATCATCTTTATGTTACTAGCCCCTGATTGGAGGGTAGGACACATCCTATTGGCTGAGCCAGGTGACTTGTTCAAACTTAGCTGACATAAAGCCTAAGATTCAGACACTGGACTTTTCAGCTTCCATTGAGTGAGGCAGTCTCTGCTTCCCTCAAGGTGGGCCCTGCTCCCCTCCCCTCTCTTCCGCTCAACCACACCTCTTCCACCTTCATCCAGTGAGGCCTGTTGGTCCCCATGTGGGTTAAGCATTGCCCTCGCCCATTGGTTCTTTAGAAATAAAATATGCTAGATTTCCTGTTAGCAACTCAGCACCATCCTCACCGTCTCATGCTCCTCCCATAGCAAGGACCAGCAGCCTGGAAGACACATTCCTGAGAATTCCTTCCCAGGTTTCTAGGTTGGATCTGCCAATGAAAGGCACTCAGAGAAGATCTGGGAGGCAGAAGGCAGGATTTGCTCCTCTGCACTGGTGGACAGACACGTGGGCTTCAGCAGACAGCCACAAAGGCTTCTGCAGCAGCCTCTAGACAATCCCCACAACCATGGGAGCTCCAGGCCACTGTGGAGCTCCAGGCAACAAGTCCTACTCTAGGAAACACGTACATTGCCTCATTTAATCCTCACAACAACCCTATGAGGAAGAGGCTATTCATAAGCCCATTTTACAGATGAGTAAGTAGGATTCAGAGAAGTTAAAAATTTTTCCTAGGTCACAAGTCTGTGTGACGATAGAGCTCATGTTCACTTTCTCTCACCCCTGGCATCCTGCCCTGCTCACCGCCCCCCTCGTTTATAGAGCAGACAGGGCAGAGGTCAGGAGAGAGGAGAGACCATCAGGAAAGGCTCAAAGTACAAACTATCCTTGGAATGTCAGAAAGTTCTTTTGGAAAATCCTTCCGAGCCTGAGGCACATTCTTCTAAAGAACTTTCTTGATTGGAAAAAGCCCATGCTTTGAGAACAGCCAAAGGTCACTGGGTGCTCCAGCTGCAGAGGAAGGAAGCAGATCAGGTTAGGGGACGCCATCAGAGATCAAGAGCCAGCCGTGGCTCACACAGAGATGAGCCCAAGAGAGCAGTCAATGCTGTCAGGGCCATGGCAGCTTCAGTGGAGGAACCCAGAGGATAAGTGGTCCAAAGTCACTCATTAGCTATGCAACCTTGGGGAAGTCACTTCACCTCTCTGAGACTCAGTCTTCTCATCAACCCTCTCAGGCAGAAAATTATAGTGTGTAGGATTGCTGGCTTTGAAACTAGATACCTGAGTCCCTGGCTCTGCCAGTTTCTGCATGGTTTGGGGCAAGTTCTCCGATTTCTCCATGCCTGTCTCCACATTTGTAAAATGAGGATAGTAGTATCTTTGAATCAAGGTTGTTGGGTGTAGGGCCTGAGCCCTGCTTGCTAAGCAGAAACCCCCAGGCCCATTGCAACCATGTGTCCTTCTAGCTCCCTTCTGGGCAGGCAGCCCAGCTACTGGGATTTGTAGTGATCTGGGCCTGGCCAGCCCGGATCCTCCCTTATCCCACGAGAAGAACATTGCGTCTTACGGGTACACAGAGCCCCTCCATGTGAGCTACTTTTCCTGAGAATGCTGGTCATACCAAGGACAGCCCTTTGGCAAGCATGCAGCCTTCATTCCTCTGCCTACTTAAGCAAGCTTCTTTTAGGGGGCGGTTGCGGGTGTATGCATACTTCCATCCAGCTAGCCGCCACTGGACACTCTCCTGTAAGTAGGACCCAATAAACCCATATGTCTCGTTCGCAGTCTCCAGGTCATTTCTTTGCTCTCTCAGCACGATATCCCACCGCCATAGCCCAGCTGGGCTTGTGGCAGAACATTGGGACAATTAAATGAATTGGCACAGGAAAAGGATTTCAAACTGCACCGAGTATATAGCAAGCACTCAATAACCGTGAGCTACTGTTTTTCTTACCTTAGAGGGAAGAATGAGGATTAAAGGAGACAGTATGTGTGAAAGGATTCACATAAAATTTGCCTTAGATCAGCTCAGAAAATAGTGGTATTTTGGTTATCTAATAATGCATAACAAATCATTCCAAAACATAGCGGCTTAAAATAAAAACAATCAATTACTTCCCTCACAAATCTGCAATTTGAGCAGGGCTTAGCAGGGTTGGCTCATCTCTGCTCCGTGCAGCATCAGCTGGGGAGGTTTGAGTAGGGCTGGAGGATTCACATCCATGGGGCTCACTCCCATGGGTAGCAAGTTGGTGTTAGCTGATGGCTAAGAGTTCGGCCAGGGCTATGGACCAGTGGTCGCCATTATATCTACATGGCCTCTCCATAGGGCTGCTTGGGCTTCCTCACAGCCTGGTGCTGGGTTCTAAGAGCAAGTGTTCCAAGAGACAGAATGTGGAGATTCAAGTCTCTTAAGGTCTCGGCTGACAATGGGCACAACTTCATTTCCACTGTATTCTATTAGTCAAGCAGTCACTGAGCCTGCCCAGACTCAAGGGGAGGAACACAGATCCCTCCTCTTGAATGGAAAGAATGTCAGGGATGTGCAACCATCTTTAATCTACTACAGGTAGTTTGCGTTTTCACTCCAGGTACTGGCTCCAGGTACACATACACAGACATAGATGGGTAAGCTCTTCTTCTCCAAACCATGCCCCGACCAAGTAGTAGATGATCAAAGGAGGGAAAAGCGACCCCTTCCAAAATGGATAAATCTTACTCATTATTTAAGACTCAGTAGAAGACAATCTGTGACTCTCTCATCTCCCAAGATCTCTGGGTCAAGTGCCTACTCCATGTCCCCAGTATCTCTGCTCCCCTGTCCCCAGAGCTGGTCAGACAGCCAGAGTTGTCCTAGGGGCTGTAAGACAGAATGGTGACGTACGCAGGCTGTGGAAACTTAAGGCGGCTTCCTGAGCTCCCTCAGCCTCAGGTCTCTCATCTGGAAAGTGGGCATGATAAGCTTACATCATAAAGTCATTCTGAGGATTAATTGAGGTCACAAGTGGGTCGGGTGGAAGCAAATTAACAAGCAACAAATCAGACTCATTTTTTTTTTAACGTGGCATACTTTTCATACTTTTCACAGATTTCCTCTTGCTCTCCAGCTCCCCACCCTGGTAGGTCGCGGTAAGTGGGCAGGGGTGAGGAGACTTTTAGTAACCAATTAGAAGGGTGCCTTTCTAAGACACGAAACTGTATATAGATATTATTATCTCAACTATGTAAAAAGATAGAGACTAGAAGGAAATACGCCAAATGTTAACAGTGGTTGATCCTGGAGGATGGGATTATACGTGATTTTTTTCCCCGCTGCTCTTTATAACTTTTGTTGTGGGTGTCCCCACGTCTTATCAGTTTACGTGTTACTTTTACAATAAAGAACTATATAAAATGAATAAATATGTGTTCGCACCCTTCCCGCCCACCCCATACACAGACTCCCACACAAGTGTGACTTTCTGTGGAGTAGGCTGTCCACAACACGATGCTGTGGGCGCTTTGGGCCAGACAATTCTTCCTTGAGCTGAAGGAAACCATGCATTTAGCATCCCTGCCCCTCGCCCACGTAACTGCCAGTAGCCCTCCCCAGTGTCAACGGAGAACGCCCCCGCATTATGCAGAAAAAACGTCATTTTTGAGAGATGCATTTGGGGTGAAGTGTCAGGATGTTTGTAATTTACTTTAAACTACGTCAGAAAAAAATAGATAAAACCATTATGGCAAAAAAACATAACTGAGAGATCTAAGTGATGGATATATGTATATTTGTTCAATTATTCTTTTTATTTTTCTGTTTCAAAATTTTCATAATAAAAAAGTAAGGGGAACTGCCCCACTCATTTCCAAATACCCGCTATTGGGTGGTAATACCCCTGGCTGAAAACCTATGCTTTCATTTTGTATCAGCCTCTTTTTCATAAGTGTTGAGTCTGGTTAGCAATTAGAAACCCCTACAGGGGCTGCTTTTTTTTCTTCAAATATTTCCTCCTCAGCTTTCTTTTCCTCAAGATGACATGTGGATATAGGGGAAACGTCCTTCTGGAAACGGGGAGAGGTGGACCTTGTCCTCTTCTTGGGTCCTTGCTGGTTTCACAAGGTAGCCCATGCCTTGCCCGGTCAGTGGTGTCCTGACGGCATGAGCTGCTAAACTCCACAGCCACTGAAACTGGTGATCTGTTCTCGCTGGCATTAACTCAATGCCACCACCTCTCTCCTGGGCACCTGAGCACCTCTGAGTCTCAGCTGCATCCCGCACCCAGCCCAGCCTCAGCTGGTTGCCCTACGGCTCCGCAGGCTTACTGTTTCATGCCTCTCAGCAACCTCCCCCATTCCTCACTGGGCACACTAGGGACTTGCGGATCTCCCGCACGCCATGTGCATCCTGAGATGATTCCTAATACAGGTGACAAAACTGAGGTGGCATAAGATGCAGTAATGGGGCAGCCCAACCATTCACCCATACCTTACACGTACACGGCATTTTACAGACCTCAGGTTCTCTCCTTTCGATAACAAACCTCTTCTGAGTGCCTACTCTGTGCCAGGCACTGTGCTGATGGTCTGGGCCCCCCACCCCACTACATACAGACGCCAAGTGTCTGTTGATATGTGACAGGGCAAATATGCATGATGCATCTATACAAGTGAATATCAAACAGATGTTAAAAAGATAAAATGAATTGATGTGGCTGATAAGGAAAGATATCCAAGTGTGTTGTTCAATGAAAAGGCAAGTTTCAGTATCACAGGTGAGGCAGGCTATGAGCCCTTTTCCACAAAAAAGATTTATAATAAGGAGAACTGAAAGCAACATACTTTTCTGTCCCTGTGTTAAATAATTACTGGGACCACGGAATAATTTAGCCGCTTGCTCCGGGAAACACCTGCTCTTGGAAGATAAGACAGAATCAACTAAACACTTTACTTATCAGAACAGAAAACTTGCTCGCTAGACTCTCTTCCAGGCCCTCGCCTCTCTGGGCCACCAATCCAAAGCTCTCATGTCATAAATTCTGCCCAGTCCCCACCAGTTACCTGACTTCTACGACCCACCTTAAAACCAGCCAGTGCAGCCTTTAACAGCCTCGAAGTATCCTTCCTCAATGTCTTCACTTTGAGATACTGCCACGTGTTGCTTAAGGATGGGATACGTTCTGAGAAATTTGTTGTTAGGCGATTTCGTCACGTGCAAACATCCTGGAGTGTACTGACACAAACCTAGATGGTATAGCCTGCTGCACACTGGGCTCCATGCTATAGCTTATTGCCCCTACGCTACACACCTGTACAGCATGTGACTGTACTGAATACGCAGACAACTGTAACACAATGGTAACTATTTGTGTATCTAAACATAGAAAAGGCACCGTAAAAATATAGAACAGATACAAAATGGCACACCTGTATGGGGCACTTACCATGAATAGAGTTTGCGGGACTGGAAGTCGCTCTGCGTGAGTCAGTGAGTGAGTGGTGAGTGAACATGAAGACCTAGGACATTAGTGGACGCCGCTGTAGACTTTATAGACGCTGTACACTAGGCTACACTAAATATCTTTAAAAATATTTTTCTTCCTTCAATAATCAATTAACTTTAGCTTACTGTAACTTTTCTACTTCACAAACTCTTTAATCTTCTTTTAACTTTTTGACTCTGTCATAATAACACAGCTTAAAACACAGGTACATTGTACAGCTATACAAAAATAATTTCTTTCTTTATATCCTTATTCTATAAGCTTTTTTCTATTTTTAATTTTTTAAATTTTTGTTACTTTTTAAACTTTCTTATTAAAAACTAAGACACAAACACATACAGATTAGCCTAGGCCTCCACAGGGTCAGGACCGTCAATGTCACTGTCTTCCACCGCCACATCTTGTCCCACTGGAAGGTCTTCAGGGCAATAACATACATGGAGCTGTCATCTCCTATGATAACACTGCCTTCTCCAGGAACACCCCCTAGGGACCTGAAGGTTTGTTACACCAGCATCACTACAAACACATGAGAAATGCATTGCACTGTGACATTATAACGGCTACCACGTCACTAGTTGGCAGAAACTTTTCAGCTCCATGATAAACTTATGGGACCGCCATTGTATACACGGTCCTCTGTTGACTGAAATGTCATTATGTGGTGCATGACTATACTACTAAGGCTTTTTCAAGGTGTTCTCCCTTTCTGCAGCAAGTTTAATGCACTTAGCTTTGTTTGACAAACAAACTTTCCTATAGGTCTTTTAGGGAATCAATGATCAATAATTACGATCATTTAATATGTGCTGGGAACTGAGCTGATTGGTTTATACACTAATCCTTCTCTGTGAGATTTTTAATATCAGTGTTCCCATTTTACAGAAGAAGAAACTGAGGATTAGGATTTGAACAACTTGCCAAATATTACACAGGAAATGTGGCAGAGACCACATTCAAACCCAAGAAGTCTGGTTCCAGAGCCTGAGAGTATAACCCTCTAATATTGCCTCTGTTCTGGTTGTTATGACTATATAATAAATTACTCAAAATCCCAGTGGCTCAAAAAAAGCCACATTTATTTTGCTCACAAATCTTCACTGTGGGCAGGGCTTGGTGGACATAAGGGACTCCGCTCAGGGCAGCATCAGCTGAGGTGGCTCCAACTCTGGAAGCTGGAATCATCCAGAGGCTCATGCTTTCACTTACCTGGCAATTAATGCTGACCATCAGCTGGAACCTCAGCTGGCAATCAGCCGGAACACGTGCACGCGGCTCCTTCATGTGACCTGGGCTTCCTTATAAACTGGTGGCTGGGTTCCCAGGATAAATCCCAAGAAAAAGAGATTTCCAAGTGAAGCCGTAATGCCTTTTATGACCTAGCCTGGGAAGTCACGCAGCATCACTTCTGTCACGTTCTGTCTGTCAAGGCCATCACAAAGCCCTTCCCAGTTTCCGGGGAGGGGAAATACGTTCACCTCATGATGGCGAGTGAAAACGTCAGGGAGATCATGGAAGACCAGTAATTTTGCTGGGGTCATTTTCAGAAATACAATCTTCCACAGGCCCACATATTCAATGTGCATGTATATAAAATCTGAAATATTATATAACAAATAGCTATGGCTATTTTTCGGGGCCAATAGGGGTTAATCATATTTTCTATGATGTTTGGATTTTTGTAACAGGTGTGTAAAACACTATGGCAACATTCTTTTTCAAGGACTTAGTGTCCATTCTCAAGAAGTTTATGTTGAAGGTAAGTCTGTGACCATTGTCTATTTCTTCTCCTATATCCATTTTCTGTCTCTTGCTTCCCTACTTTGCGCTCCAGAAGACTGATCTCTACAAACTGTATCAGCAAGACTCCTTTGCCCTCTGACTTCTGGTAGGTTGATCCAATGGGAGCTGAAGGAAATTAGAGGGTGAGAGAAGAGAGAGGGTGGAGGATCTATTCTCCTCTCCCCATATACCCTTGGTTCTCATAATGGCTATGTTCCCTTATAACCCATTGCATCTGCTGGGCAGCCCCTCCTCCACAGCTACAGGTCTCACTGGGTTCCAGTAACACTTCCTTCATCTCAACTCTTCAGACCCAAGAGTGGTAATGGCTTGCCTCTGTGGCTAGTCCCTGGGGTGCCTCATCATCCCTTATGGGTTCCCTTAATCCCATCTATTCCTCTGTAATTGTCTCATCATTAAACTCTCTTCAATTAAGCCCTTCAAGTGTGCCTTCTGTTCCCTACCAAGTCCCTAACTGATCCTGCAAGGCACTGATGGAGACAAGCATGCAAATAATGACATTACAGTGTGCTGATCACTTTGAGAGGCAAGTATAGAAAAAGAATATCTAGATTTTACTGGAAGAGCCCCGAAGGCTTTCCAAAGAAAGTGAAACTTAAATTGAGACAAAAAAGATGAGTCAATGCTCACCAGTTTGTGAAAAAGAGAACTTTCTAAGCTTATGAGGTTTCCACGGTCAAGGAAATAGACCCAGAAAGGTTAGGTGACTTACCCATGGCCACACAGAGAGTAGCATAGATTTAAGCCTTCTGCTTAATCCATCACACTACAGGGCAAGTTCGTTATATCAGTTGAGATGTTTTTGGCTGCAGTTAACAAGAAAAAAATGACTTTAAGCAGTAAGGAAAGTGTATTATATGATACATTTTATAATCTTGTTATATAACAACAAAAAGACCAAGGTAAGGTAACTCCAGGGTTGCTTAAATTAATTCAGATGTTCCATAAAGTCATCAAGAAGGAGATCCAAATAAATGGAGAAATATACCATGGACTCAACATTGTTGTCAATCCTCTTCCAATTGACTTATAGATTTAATACAATCACAATCAAATTCACATGAAGTTTATGCATGGAAATTATCAAGCTAATTCGAAAATTTATATGGCAATACAAAGGATCTAGAGCAACCTGGGCAACCTTGAAGAAGAACTACACTACCAGATGTCAGTGCTCAAAATATGGCTACAGTAATTAAGCCAGGGTGGTACTGATACAAGGATAGACAAATAGACTGATGGAACAGAATTGAGAGTCCAGAAATGAACTGAAACATGTATGTTCATTTGATTTACAAGGGTGCCACTGCAATTCATTGGGCTGGAAAAATTGGATATCGATACAGAAAATCATCTGTAGGAAAAAAATGAATCTTTGCCCCACAACATACATAAAAATTAATGTGATGTGGATCACAGACCTAAGCGCAAAGTTTCAAAGAATCAGTCTTTCAAGGAAAACACAGGAAATATCTTCATGATCTTGGGGATAAGTAAATATCTCTGAAACTGAGTGCCAAAACCACCATAACAAAAGATTGATAATTTGGACTTCATTAACTATAAGAACTTATGCCCCTCAAAAGACATTATCAAGCAAGTGAAGAAACAATCTACAGACTCAGAGAAGATATTTGCATTTCATATATCTGACAAATGACCTATGTCCAGAACATAAACTTCAATAAATCAGTAAATAAAAGACAAAACTCACTTTTAAAAAGGGAAAAAGACTTGAACAGGCATCTCTTAGAAGAGGAAATGACCAAAAAGCACTTGAAAATGTCATCAGAGAAATGCAAACTAAAACTACCATAGGATACCACTACGCCTCTCACCAGAATGAACACAATTTAAAAGACTGACAATACCAAGTGTTGGTACGAATGTAGAACAGCTGAAAATCTCGCCCACTTTGGGTGGGAGTGAAAATTGGTGCAACCACTTTAGAAAACCGTTTGGCAGAATCTACTAAAGCTAAATAAATATCTATTTATCCCATGATCTAGGAACTTCACTCCTAGGTACACACACAAGAGAAATGAGGACACATATCCACCCAAAGACAGGTACAAGAATGTCCATAGAAGGTTTTTTCCCATAATAGCCCAAAACTGGAAATAACCCAAATGTCCATCAATAGAAAATGGATAAATAAATTGTGGTACCAATGGAACACTACACAGTGATTTTTTTAAAAGATAAACTATTGATAGATATAAAAATATGAATGAATCTAAAAAAAAAATATGCTCCTCAAAAGAAGCCAAACACAAAAGAGCATGTACCATATGAATCCATTTATATGAAGCTCAAGAACACGTAAAACAATGTATGGAGATAGGAAGTAGAACAGTGGGTACTGGATACTGACTAGGAAGGGGCATGAGAGAGCCCTCTGGAGTGCTAGAAATGTGCTACATCTTGATCTAGTAGTGGCTACATGAGTGCGTACGTACATAAACATTTGTCAAGCTGTATACTTAAGATCTGTGCACTTTATTGTATGGAAGTTACACTTCCAGTTTAAAAATGTGCTACCAAGGGGGCCGGCCCTGTGGCCGAGTGGTTAAGATCGTGTGCTCCGCTGCAGGTGCCCCAGTGTTTCATCGGTTCGAATCCTGGGCACAGACACGGTATGGCTCATCAAGCCACGCTGAGGCGGTGTCCCATATGCCACAACTAGAAGGACCCACAACTAAGAATACACAACTAGGTACCAGGGGGCTTTGGGGAGAAAAAGGAAAAAAATAAAATCTTAAAAAAAAAATGTGCTACCAAGGATTTTCATTCTGCCATCATCAGTGTGTGGACTTTGCCACCTATAATCACAAGATGGTGGCTGCAATATCTAGGCATCACATATAGTCAAGAATGTGTCTAGGGCAAGAGGAGACTCTCTTGTCCTGCGCTTCTTCGAAAAGTAAAGAAACATTTCACAGAAATACACACCACACCCCCAGCAGATGCCTCCTCACATCTTATTGGTCACAATTACATCGCATGTCCCAGGCTAAACCAATTACTGGCAAAGGAAATGGGGCTGTCCTGATCAGAGTTTACCTTTCTCCTGGTCATGTGGGAAAGAGAGGAACCCTTGCGGGATCAACAATAAATTCTAAGCTCACAGCAAGGAGTTCCGAACAATGAACTGGGCTCACCCCACAGAGGTTACCCCACAGGGATAAAGCAGCATTTCATCCCTTACAACTTCTTTTTTCTTTTTTTTAAATCTTTTTTTCCAAAATGTATGTGTCCTCATTGTTTTTCTGATTCTGTGATTCATGTTCATTGTAAAAGTTCAACTATCAACTGTGATAAGCACTAGTAAAAGTTTGATCTATAGTCTTCGGAATATATGTCATTTTATGTATTTATATATGTTTATATAGTTTTTTAACCTAAAGAAATAGGAGCACACCATATATGCCAAACACTATCATTTGCCTACACAACAAAACTTCCCATCATTTTCTCTTCGAATGGCCCTACCGTTCCTCAGGCCAAGAGCTTCAGAGAAAATTGCCCCTTCCTTAGCCCCAGGCGATGAGTTATGATTAGTGTGAAAGAGCAATTCCGACCCCTGCTACCCATCAAAAATACCTAGGCAATTAAAAATATACACACAGCCCCAGCCCGCCTCCCCCACAGAGATGCTGCACCAGAAACTGTTGGTGTGTTGTGGGCTCACGCATCGAGACTTTGCAGGTATTGCTTGTATGCAACTGGGGTTGAGACCTACTGATCTCAACTCTTGGTGATATTCTCATTTCCCCTGCCACTGATGCATATAACCAGTTCTTGCCATGAACAACGAAGGGAAAGCCAGAGGAGGTTCTGGGAAAGTTTTCCTCAGTCTCAATGAGGGACCTGCTTACAGTCTCTTCTGCCTCTATACATTGTCAGCAGTGTGCCACTCCTGGGACAATGGCAGTCATCTTGAGACCATGAGGGGAATGAGATCAAGAGCATGAGCCAATGACCTAGAGATGGCAGAGCAGAAATATGGAAAGAACTTGAGTCTTGATGATGTCATCGTGCCATCGAATCAGCCATCTCAAAATACTCTATTTCTGAACTTCTTAAGTGAAATAATAAGATTTCATTAATATTTTCACCATTTTGAATTCAATACAGCCAAAGTCCTGCTAACCAGTACAGTATAAAAGTTGTTCATAACCTGCTTTTTTAACTCAGTTCAGACATCTCCCACATAATGTCCCTAATCAGTTCCTATAAAACAGATGTTCTTAATGAAAATGCCAAAAGGAAACCTATTCCCATTATGTCAAATAGGAAAAACTGTGTATACATTAGCTCAAAACCCTCAACCAATTTCCTGAAATTTTACTAAAACTCAGTAAAATGTCTATATATAACAAGTTTTTTAAAACTACCATCTTAGGCATATCAGAGTACCATCAGCATCATGGTGGACTGAGCTGTTCCCTCAGTCTCTCCCCTTTAAGCTAGAACTAAAAGGACATTCATTAACCAGCAGAGGATTCCCTGCACAGCACAATAGGACATCTGAGAGATCCACACAACTATACATCTGAAGGTGGGTGGACTGGATCTCTGGGAAGCAGTGGAACTAAGTAAGTACACCCTTCCCCCTCCCTGGCAGCAGTAAGCCAGTTTGAAGATTCTCACACAGCCGCCTTGTGCAACTATAAGAAGAGGTGGGGACAGCCGGCCTGCGCGAACACTTTCAGAGTTGCAGCCCAGCTGTGAGACCACCCAACATGCTGTGGTGGCCTTGCCCATGGGAACACCCTACACAGAGTGGCAGTGGCTCAGGTACTGCATAGGTGCCCCTCCTCTCTAGCACAGTGCAGATGAGAAGGCACACTGCCCACTCAGAAGGTGCCCCTGCCTGCATCGCATAGCAGCCCATGAGACCCACCAAATGGTAGGTCAGCCTCTGGGTAGATGCCCTCCCACCTAGTGGGCAGCAGCTCAGCTGGTCCCCTGCTGAGCACAGAAGCTCCGCCTATGGTGCCTGACACACGGCCCACTGCAGAGGCCCTGCCCACACGAGCACAACCTGCAGAGTGGCTGTGGCCAGCCTGGGAAAACACAGAGTAGCCCTGCTCACACAACTTCCAGCAGACAGGGCAGGATCAGAAAACACAGCTCCTGCTCCCCACAGTGGTGGCATATGGACTCTGTGAACTGATACTACCAAAAATGCACCAGCAATGGATCACTTCATCAAACACCATGAAGACCTATATTAACACTTCAGAGCAGAGGGAAAATCACAAGTCTCTGGAAACCAATCCTGAAGTCACAGAAATTTACAATCTAAATGAGAGAGAATTCAAATTACTTATCATAAAGAAACTCAACAAGTTACAAGAAGACTCATAAAGACAGTTCAAAGAGCTGAGGAATAAAATTAGCAAGCAGAAGGAATGCTTCACCAGAAAAAAAACAACGAACAGAAATTCTGGATATGAAGAACACAATGAAATACAAAATAATCCAGAAACCATAAAAAATAGAGCTGACATTATGGAGGACAGAATTAGTGACTTGGAGGATAGAAATATAGAAATGCTTCAGGTGCAGGAGGAGAGAGAACTAAGGTTTTTAAAAAGTGAAGAAATTCTTCAAGAAATATCCAACTCCATTAGGAAAAGCAACATAAGGATTATAGATATTCCAGAGGGAGAAGAGTGGGAGAAAGGAGCAGAGAGCTTGTTCAAAGAAATAATAGCTGAGAACTTCCCAAACCTGGGGAAGAAACTGGACTTAGAAGTACATGAAAGCAATAGAACTCCTAATTACATCAATGCAAAAAGACTTTCTCCCAGGCATATAACAGTAAAACTGGCAAAAGTCAATGACCAAGAAATAACATTAAATGCAGCAAGGCAGAAGACAATAACCTACAAAGGAATCCCCATCAGACTTTCAGTGGATTTCTTTGCAGAAACCTTACAGGCTAGGAGAGAATGGAATGATTTGATCAAAATACTGAAGGACAAAAACTTTCAGCCAAGAATACTCTATCCAGCAAAACTGTCTTTCAGATACAATGGAGAAATAAAAGCTTTCCCAGATTAACAAAAACTGAGGGAGTTCATTGCCACTAGGCCTGCCCTACAAGAACTGCTGAAAGGAGCCCTCGCATCTGAAACTAAAAAGCAAAGGTTTACAAAACCTTGAGCAAGGAGATAAATACACAAATGGAATCAGGAAAGTGCAGCTCTATACCAGAATAGGTCAGTAAACACTTAATTATAACATAAAAGACAAAGGGAAGGAAAGCATCAAAAATAACTATAAACACTTCAAATTAGTCACAAACTCACAACACAGAAAAGAACAATTTGTGAGAATAACTAAGAAGGTGAAGAGGAAGGATGGAACCTCCTTAGGCTAATAGAGATAACAGGCTATCAGAAAGTGGACTAACTCATCTATGAGATCTTTTTTTTTTTGAGGAAGATTAGTCCTGAGTTAACTGCTGCCAATCCTCCTCTTTTTCCTTAGGAAGACTGGCCCTGAGCTAACAACCATGCCCATCTTCCTCTACTTTACATGTGGGACGCCTACCACAGTGTGGCTTGCCAAGCAGTGCCATGTCCATACCCGGGATCCGAACCGGCGAACCCCGGGCTGCTGAAGAGGAATGTGCACACTTTGCTGCACCACTGGGCTGGCCCCTATGAGATCTTTTATACAAACCCCATGGTAACCACAAAACAAAAAATCAGAGCAGAGACACAAATAATAAGTAAAGGGAAAACTTAGAAAACCATCACAAAAAACCACCAAACTGAAATGGCAGTCAGAAATACAAGGGAAAAGAAACAATGGAATGTAGAACTACTGGAAAACAGGAGATAAAATGGCAGCAGTAAGCCCTCATATATCAACAATCACTCCAAATGCAAATGGATAGAATTCTCCAATCAAAAGACACAGAGTGGCTGGATACATTAAAAAACAAGACCCAACAATATGCTGCCTCCAGGAAACACATCTCAGCTCTAAAGACAAACACAGGCTCAGAGTGAAGCGATGGAAGATGATAACTTCCAGCAAATGGCAAACAAAAGAAAGCAGATGTTACTGTACTTATATCAGACAAAGCAGGCTTCAAGATAAAAAAGACAATGAGAAACAAAGAAGGGCAGTATACAATGATAAAAGGGACATTCCACCAGGAGGACATAACACTTAATATTTATGCAGCTAACACAGAAGCTCCAAAGTATATAAAGCAGACCTAAAGGGAGACTATTGACAGCAACACAGTAACAGTAGGGGACCTCAACACCCCACTTACATCAGCGGATAGATCATCCAGACAGAAACTCAACAAGGAAACGGTGGCCTTAAACAAAATACTAAACTAGATGGACTTAATAGGTATGTATAGAACATTCCATCCAAAAGCAGCAGAACACACATTCTTCTCAAGTGCACATGGACATTCTCAAAGAGAGACCATATGCTGGAAAACAAGGCAAGCCTCAATAAATTTAAGAAGATTAAAATCAAATCAAGCATCTTTTCTGCCCACAATGCTATGAAACTAGAAGTCAACTACAAGAAAAAGGCTAGGAAAGTCACAAGTATGTGGTGACTAAAGAACATGCTACTGAACAACCATTGGATCAATGAAAAAATCAAAAGATACCTGGAGACAAATGAAAATGAAAACACAACATACCAACTCTTACGGGATGCAGAAAAATGCAGTTGTAAAAGGGAAATTTATAGCAATACAGGCCCACCTCAACAAAAAGGAAAAATCTCAGATAAGTAATCTTAAACTACACCTAAGAGAACTAGAAAAAGAAGAAAAAACAAAGCCCAAAACCACCAGAAGGAGAGAAATAATAAAACTTAGAGCAGAAATAAATGAAATAGAGACTAAAAAACAATAGACAGGATCAGTGAAACTAAGAGCTGGTTCTTTGAGAAGATAAACAAAATTGGCAAACCCTTAGCCAGATTCACTAATTAAAAAAAGAGAGAAGTCTCAAATAAAATAAAATTAGAAGTGGAAGAGGAGAAATTACAATGGATACCACAGAAATACAAAGGATTACAAGAGAATACTATGAAATACTATATGCCAATAAACTGGATAACCTAGAAGAAATGGATAAATTCTTAGAATCATACAACCTCCCAAAACTAAATCAAGAAGAAATAGAGAATCTGAATAGACCAATCATAAGCAAAGAGATTGAAACAGTAATCAAAAACCTCCCAAACAACAAAAGTCCAGGACCAGATGGCTTCTATGGGAAATTCTACCAAACATTCAAAGATTTAATACCTATCCTTCTCAAACTATTCCAGAAACTTGAAGAAGATTGAACACTGCCTAACTCATTCTACGAGGCCAATATCACCCTGGTACCAAAACCAGACAAGGACAACACAAAGAAGGAAAATTACAGGCCAATATTGCTGATGAACATAGATGCAAAAACCCTCAATAAAATATTGGCAAATTGAATACAGCAATACATTAAAAGGTTCATATACCATGATCAAGTGGGATTCATACCAGGGACACAGGGATGGTTCAACATCTGCAAATCAATCAATGTGATACACCACATTAACAAAATGAGGACTAAAAATCACATGGTCATCTCAATAGATGCAGATAAAACATTTGACAAGATCCAGCATCGATTTATGAGAAAAACTCTCAATAAAATGGGTATAGAAGGAAAGTACCTCAACATAATAAAGGCCATATTTGATAAACCCACAGCCAACATCATGCTTAATGGTGAAAAACTGAAAGCCATCCCTCTGAGAACAGGAACAAGGATGCCCACTCTTTCCACTTCTATTCAACATAGTACTGGAGGTTTTGGCCAGAAGAATTAGGCAAGAAAAAGAAATAAAAGGCATCCAAACTGGAAAGGAAGAAACAAAACCCTTGCTGTTTGAAGGTGACAGGATTCTATATAGAAACCCTGAAGAATCCACCAGAAAGCTATTAGAAATAATCAACAGCTACAACAAAGTTGCAGAGTTACAAAATAAACTTACAAAAATCAGTTGCATTTCTATACACTAACAATGAACTAGAAGAAAGAGAAGTCAAGAATACAATCCCATTTATAATCACAACAAAAAGAATAAAAATCTAGGAACAAATTTAACCAAGGTGAAAGACCTATACACTGAAAACTATAAGACATTATTGAAAGAAACTGAAGAAGACATAAAGAAATGGAAAGATATTCCATGCTCATGGATTGGAAGAATAAAAATAGTTAAAATTTCCATATTACTTAAAGCAATCTATAGATTCAATGCAATCCCAATCAGAATCCCAATGACATTCTTCACAGAAATAGAACAAAGAATCCTAAAATTTCTATGGAACAATAAATGACTCCAAACAGTCAGAGCACTCCTGAGAAAAAGGAACAAAGCTGGAGGCATCACAATCCCTGACTTCAAAACATATTACAACATAGTAATCAAAACAGCATGGTCCTGGCTCAAAAGCAGACACTCAGATCAATGAAACAGAACTGAAAGCCCAGAAATAAAACCACACATCTATGGACAGCTAATCTGTAACAAAGGAGCCGTGAACATACAATGGAAGAAGGAAAGTTTCTCCAATAAATAGTGTTGCGAAAACTGGACAGCCACATGCCAAAGAAAGAAAGCAGACCACTATCTTACACCATACACAAAAATGAACTGAAAACGGATTAAAGACTTGAATGTAAGACCTGAAACCATAAAACTCCTAGAAGAAAATATAGGCAGTACACTCTTTGACATGGGTCTCAGCAGCATGATTTTGAATACCATGTCTACCAGGCAAGGGAAACAAAAGAAAAAACAAACAAATGGGACTACACCAGACTAAAGAGCTTCTGCAAGGCAAAGGAAATAATAAACAAAGTGAAAAGACAACCCCACCAACTGGGAGAAAATATTTACAAGTCACATATCCAACAAGGGGTTAATCTCCAAAATATATAAAGAACTCACACAACTTAACAACAACCCAATCAAAAAATGGGCAGAGGATATGAACAGACATTTTTCCAAAGAAGATATACAGATGGCCAACAGGCACAAGAAAAGATGTTCAACATCACTAATTATTAGGGAAATGCAAATCAAAACCACAATGAGATATCACCTTACATCCATCAGAATGGCTATTATTAACAATAATACAAAGCGATCTATGCACCGTTATGTCATTGCAGCTTTATTCACAATAACCAAGATGTGGAAGCAACTCAAGTGCCCATCAACTGATGAATGGATAAAGAAGACATGGTGTATATATACAATGCAGTATTAGCCGTGAAAAAAGACAAAATCGTCCCATTTGCAACAACGTGGATGGAGCTTGAGGATATCACGTTAAGTGAAATAAGCCAAATAGAGAAAGACAAACACCATATAATTTCACTCATATGTGGAAGATAAACACAAGGATAAAGAGAACAGATTAGTGGTTACCAGAGGGGAAGAGGGGGTAGGCAAAAGGGGTAAAGGGGCACATATGTATGGTGATGGATGAAAACAACTATTAAAAATAAATAAATAAAATAAAACTACCATGTTAGGATGTAAGAGGCTTAGCATTACTTCCAGATCATCAACAATTAAATTGATTGTTATAGACATGCTTCGTGTACAAAACAGCCTCTCCTACTGCTCGCAACAGCCAATGTGTATAACCTCTTTGTTATCACTTAGTTGATTTTTTGGTATCTTCTTTTTATTTGATTCACCCAGGTACGCTTATCAGTACATGATATATTTTTATCATTTGGTTTTAGAAAGGGAAAATGAAAACACAACTGTATCAGGATTGTGTTTGGATGGAGTCTGCTCCTTCTGTGAAAGCTTTCCTGGAAGTCTCACCGAGTGACTTCTACCGCACTCATCGGCCAGAACCCCTTGGTACTGGAGGGTCTGGGTCACACGTTGATTTTTCAATGCTTCTACATGTAATTTTGCTCTATCCATTCTATTTTGGATAGAATGCGAAACTTTGTTCCCCCAAGTAATTTTGTTCCAAATGTTCTATTAAGTTTTAGGGATATAAATATAAATGTTTTCCTCTGTAAACATTTGCCCAAAAAGGCATTGCTACTGAGAGATACATATATCCTATCAAGTTTAGGTATTATAAACCAACAGTTAATATTTTCTACTGGGAAAATATTAACCAGAGCAAGATTCTGCAGGATATGCCTGAATACTGTGGGGTTTTTCCTTCCATGTGGCTCTATCTCATCTTTGGTAACATTGCATAGTAAGAGTGCCATTGTGTGGATGTCCCATAATTGATGTAAACTGTCTCCTCTGTCAGACATTTAGAATGTTTCCAATTTTTCACAATTATAACCAAAGCTGCACTGAACATCTTTGTACAAACATCGTTACCCATTTGTTCTATTACTTCTTTGAGATAAATCCTTGAAATTAAATTGCTGGTCTGAAGGTTCTCCAAATTTAAAATTTTGATACATATTGCCAAATCGCCCTCCAGAAAGGTTGTACCAACTCCACTACTTCATCTCTGGAGCAATGAACATGCATCACCGTGGCACGCCGGCCCACCTAGACGGAGACGACGATGGATGGCTCCGTTAACGTAGCCCTTGGAAGCAGAGAGCTTCATAATTCAGGCACCAATTACATTTGGAAATGAGATTAGCACATAGAATCTTCCCATTCATCTCTCTGGGAGTTTCAAGGTTCCATGCCTGAGCAGATGAAACAATAAAACAAAACCGGTGAAATGAAGTCAATGCGGACCCAGGATACTTACCTTGATAAATGTTTCCACTTAGGACAAACTTTCAGGGGAGCTTGCTTAGCTCCGACTAGAAGGAGCTTCTACACCACATTCAGTCTCCAGTTTTTCCTCATTCATGACGCTTCTTCCCAGAAACACACACCTTGGTCCCACCAGCCTCCTTCTTAAAACATGTCACGATGCCCCACCCCAAACACGTTCTTCAGAATGATGCCCAATGTCTTAGTAGAACAGTTGCAGTTGTTCACTACGTAATAATAATGCAGCATCAACAATGATATAAAAGTTAGCAGCTACATCATGAGGAGTTATTGTTTAACGGGTACAGAGTTTCAGTTTGGGAATGATGAGAAAGTTCCGAAGATATGGTGGGGATGTCGCACAACAACGTGAATGTACTTACTGACACTGACTTGGACATCTAAGGATGGTTAAAATGATAAATTTTGAGCCAGCCCTGATGGCCTAATGGTTAAAGTTTAGCACGCTCCGCTTTGGTGGCCCGTGTTCAGTTCCCAGGGCTGAACCACACCAGTGGTCTGTCAGTAGTCATCCTGTAGTGGCGGCTCACACAGAAGAACTAGAAGGACTTACAACTAGAATATGCAACTAACTTCTGGGGATTTGGGGAGGAAAGAAAAAAAAAGAGGAAGATGGGCAACAGATGTTAGCTCAGGGCAACTCTTTCTCAGCAAAAGCAAAAAGATAAATTATATGTTAGGTATATTTTACTACAATGAAAAAAAGATGTAAAAAAAAAAATCAACACCTTCTGATTTCCAGTCTGGCATGTCAGAAACTTGGAAGTTGTCACTCTTTCTTAACAACAAGTAAAAAGCTGAACAAACTGAAATATCAACAACTCTTCTTAGACCTGTCAGAGAAGTGAGGTCACGGCAAAAAACTACCCCCAAAATTGAAGACAGGCAGATACAGAGAATCACAATTTATCAGAGCAGAAACCTCCACAGGAACCAGTGTGGGGGTAGGAAAATCCGAACTGTAATGTATGAATGCTGGAAACTCAGTATGGAAAAGACTTAGAGATAAAAACTCTAAGGGAACCCACTCATCGGGAGCCCCCATACTTTGTGAGTTTCACGTCCAGGAGCTCAGACAGGTTCTCACAGTGAATATTGCAATTTCAGTGAATATGGGAGAAAAATCCCTTCATCCTGGGGGGAGAGGAAATATATCACATTTTGAAATATGCCAAAGCACTGCGTTCTTCTTAACGTGGCCTGCCCTCAGGTGAAACTGTTTAACCAGAACCTAACCTATTGGGGTTTTATCAGAACCTAACTGACCTGCAGGAAGAGAAATATCCAACTCTAGCCCTCTCTAGCCATCCTGTCCCATCTAAGGGAGGGAAAAACTCAAAAGCACTTGTGAAGGTCGCAGTCCAGGGGCACAGGCTCACTGAAAGATTGAGACCCGATCACGAGACATAGAAAGCTTCCGCTCCCCCTACACCTCCCCACCACATCACTGACGGCCTCTTTACCAGAGAAACTTTCATCCAGTCTGACTTTTAACAAAAAATTACAGGGCACACTAAAAGGCAAAAACACTATTTGAAGAGACAGTGAAAACATCAGAACCAGACTCAGATAGAGCAGGGATGTTGGAATTATCAGACTGAGAATTTAAAATAACTATGATTCATATGCTAACAGCTCTAACGGAAAAAGTAGACAACATGCAAGAATAGATGGGTAATGCCAGCGAGAGATGGAAATTCTAAGAAGGAATGAAAAAGAAATATTCGAGTTTAAAAACCCCGTAACAGAAAGGAAATGGTCTCTGTCTCCCATGATGATTCATAACATGAAGAATTCTCCAAATATAGCAAAAGGGCTCAGATGCATGGTGCCCCCCAATAATAATGCCTATTAATGTTAACAATTACGTCTATTCCACATATCATGTGTGTTAGGGTTGGACCGACTTAGGCACTTCACACCCTTGTCCTGACAGATGCTGTAGCATCTGGTGCTGAATCACGGGGTCAAGGTGTTGCCTTGACCTCAACTTCCCTTTACCAAGTTCAAATTCAAGTTGATAATATTCAGAGGAGCCTCAGTAAGTACAGCCCTACTAGGTAACCTAAGGACAGAGGCAGAGTCTTAATAATTGCCCTGTCTTTCCCTTTTTTTTCCCAGTCAGCTCACTCTGCCTTCTGCTGAGCTCTGAAGAATAATTCAAAGGCCTGGGCTGATTTACTCCCGAGCACCTATTCAGTCCAGCTCTCAGCCCAATTAACAAGCACTTTATCCTGAGACCGGGCAAGCAGGTGCTGCCGGGATGTTATTACTCAGCTCTCCAGCCAGGCTGTTGGGAGAAGAGGGGCTTTTGCATTGAGACGGCAGACATATCCCTCCAAAGGAGATGAGGAAGGTGTGCAGAGGTCTGGGGAAGCACCACGGGGTCACCCCACCCAGAGGGGAGGTTGGGACTGGGGGAAGACTTCCTGGAAAACCCGATATTTCAGATGAGTCTGGAAGGAAGAGTAGGAATGAACTCTACCGAAAAGGAAAAGGTGCTCCAGTCACAGCACCTGTGTGTGCAGAGTCCCAGAGGGGTGGGAAGGCAAAACATACTCAGGGAATAAGCCCAGGGAGAAAGCTTAGGAATCCAGTCAGTAAGTGGCTCGTCACTTAGTGCATCTCAGACTCCCCCTCCCCTGGAGACTCTGATGGCTTCTACCCCATACTTGAGCCCATATGGACACAGACACAGAAACTGGCACCCCACCACAGGGTGTAGGGATCCCAGGTTAGGAATCCTTTACATAAATCAATCCTTCATTTGCAGATGCCCAAAGAGGCCCAGAGAAGGCCAGAGTGGCCGTCACAGCAAAGCATTGCCTCTGCAGCAAATCTTCTTTGGTCTCTCTCGCTCAGGCTGGAAACTTACCTTGAGGGACTAATGATCTTTATTTCAAAGTGAGGCCAGTAAAGGGTGACTGACAGCTTTGCAAGCACGGAGAGGGCTTGATAAGTGATGTGTTTCACTGTAGGGCTACCGAGAGTCCAGCCAGATTTTCCACCAGAAGCCCAAATGTCATGATAGCGGGTCTTTTCTCTGGCGCAGTGGGTTTCTTCAAAAAGGAAACTCCAATCCACTGCTTGGGGCTGAAGTGTGGAGGTGGGCAGGAGACATTGCTTAATGAGCCTAGATGTTAATATTCGGAGCTCAGCTGGGAAGGAACTGGGGGTGTCATCATTCAGCATGCAGCTTTTTAGTCAACCCCTATGTCTAGTTCAGCCCCCCACCTCGCCCCACCTTTCCCCTGTGCTGGGATGGTGGTCACGAAATCTGCAACCTCCCTGGTCAATTTTTCCAGAGATTAGACCCCCATATCCTCTGAGGGCAGAAGGGCCTGACTTCATGGGGTCAGAATGCCCAGTGACACAGACTTCCAGTCAATCCTCCTGTGTTGGGGACCCTCCTTCACCTCTACCTCCTGCAATATCGGCTTCTGCCAATTCCTGAGCCTTCTGGGATTCTGGGTAACTTAGCTGTTCCTCAATATAAGCCACTTCTCAGGCAGGATGGTTGACCCTCCTCCACTCTGCCAGATCTTTTGCCACTCCCCAACCCTGTTCCTGTCTTCATTTATTGTGTTCCTACTTAGAGATGTCTCCTGGGCTCATCAAAGGGGGACAGGGCATTCGTGTGTCCTCCTTATCATCTGGAGTAGATTTAATGAGAAGGCAACAGGATGGAACCAAAAGTCAGCCATCCTTGAATATACTTAACCCTCCTGAACTGTACACTTAAGAGGGTTCAGAGGGTAAATTTAACGTGATGTATTTTTTTACCGCAATTAAAAACAAAACTCAGCTATCTTAAAACCAGAAGTCTCCTCACTGAGTTTTCTGTGAATGTTGAAAACCAAACACAACAAGCCATTTCCTTGAAAATCGATTTGCATGTAGAACATGAATATTTTGATTCCTTCTGTACAATTTGTTGAGACAATTACCGGGACTATCTAGAGCGGTGCTTCTCAAAGTGTGGCCTCCAGTCCAGCAGCATCCCCTGGAAATTGGTTAGCAATGCAAATTCTTGAGTCCTGCCCCAGACCCACTGAACCAGAAGTTCTGCAATCTGCTTTAAGAAGCCCTCCAGGACTAAATATCGAGTATCAGCTTTGTGATGGTTGATGCAGAATTAGAGTTTGAGAACCACGCTTGCCTAGAGCACTATGGGGACAAAAAGAATGAAATCAAGTCTAAGCTGAAAACCAGAGGGAGAGTCTAACTCTGCAACATGGAGAAAAGGTAAAGGAAATCACAAAAGGGGGAGAGAAGATAATTCACTGAGTGCCTACCACGTGCCAGGCACCACACTTACCAGTTTACACTTATTTAATCCTCACAGTGTCCTTGAAAAGAAAGAATATTTCCCCCATTTTACAGATAAGAAAAGTGAGGCTTAGGGAAGGAAAGCAATTCAGCTAGTTACTTACTAGCTAGTTATCCTGAAAGAAGAATTTCAACCAAGGTCCGCCTGACCCCTTATTCCTTCTCTTTATTTTCCACACCTCCCTCTTTTAAAATTATCCTCATCACTGAGACTATCGCTGGTGATGGAAGACAAAGAAAAGAAACCAAGATTTCTCCTCTGCTTGGTAAAATCCTAGTCATCCTCCAAAGCAGGACTCAAAAGTCATCTCTGGGAAGTCTTTCAGAACTGCCTTGCTCAAAGCAAACCTCCCCACAGCCCCTTGCACAGACCTTTCTTGGAGTTCCTCATACACCCTATTGTAGAAGTCCTCCATCTTTGGCCCCATTATCCCTCAGAAATTACTGACATTCATAGGCAAATGAACAACATTCGTAGGCAAATGAACCTTGGCCTAAACCTCAAACCTATGCAAAAATTAACTCAAAACGAATTAAGATTAGATGTAAAATGTGACACTATAAAACTTTTAGAAAAAAAATAGAAGAAAATTTTCAGGACCAGGGCTGGGCGAAGAGTACTTAGACTTGACACCAAACATATAATCCATAAAAGAAAAAAAAATGACAAATTAGATCATTCAAAATGAAAGACTTTTGCTCTGAGAAAGACCCTGTGAAGAGGACAAAAACACTAGGAGAAAATAATTGTAAACCACATATCTGACAAAGGACTGGTACCAACTGTATATAAAGAACCCTCAAAACTCAAGAGTGAAAACAAACAATCCAACTAGGAAATGGGCAAAAGAGATGAACAGACATCGCAGTGAAAAGGATACACAGTTGGAAACGTGGGGACCTGGAATTGGCCACCCCAAGATATGTCTCTTTGGTATCAGGATTATTTGAGGTTGATTGCTTTTGATAAACTGGGACAGGGAAGGAGGCTCTGAGGAATGGAACTTGCCCTTTCTTAGGACACATTTACGTTTGTAAGGTAAATCTCTATCTGTAAAAGGTGCCTCCCTCTCTGTACCAGGAAGAAGAAAGGAGATGACCTTCTCTCCAAAAACTCTTAATCAATACCAAAGGCAAGGACTAAATCTGCATTTTATTGTGCTAGTCTGGTAACCTCCTGTAACTGACTTCCCTCCCCCTCCCAACTTTGGCATTTCTTTAAGGATTAAGCATCTTTCTTTAGGCTAGGAACTGATTGCTGAGCTCACCTGTGACCGCCCAGCTCCAGACAATCGACTTGCCTCCGGCTATGCCCTCTGAGACAGCAGACCACTACCTGCTGTGTCCATCAAGCACTGTGCCGACAGGGCAGTCTTGTGACTATTGTGGGAGGGACATTCCAATCACATGTGAAACACCCCGTTTGGGGGTATATAACCACTCTGGCACCCCACTTCTTCGGTGCCCTTTCTTCCTTCGGGAAGAAAGGCCTCGGGCCATGGTTCCTCATAAAGCTTTGTTTGATTTTCTCTTGCTAGTCTGTCTCATGTGAATTTAATTCGTTCTCCGGCCAGACGAACCTCCATTTGGGGAGAGGAAATGTCTTTCTCCCCTACAGAAATAAGCACATGGAAATATTTTCAACATCATTAGCCATCAGGAAATGCAAATTAAAATCACAACAAGATATCACTATACAACTATCAGAATGGCTAAAATAAAAAACAATGATAACATCAAATGCTGGTGAGGATACTGAGAAACTAGATCACTCATAAATTGCTAGTAGGAATGTAAAATGGTACAGCCACTCAGGAAAAGATACGGTGACTTCCTACAAAATTAAACATGTGGTTACCAGATGACCCAGCAACTGTCCTTTGGGCATTTATCCCAGAGAAGTGAAAACTTCTGTTCACACAAGAACCTGCAGAGGAATGATCACAGCAACTTTATTCATAATAGCCAGAAACCAGAAACAATCCAAATGTCAGCTTCCCCAGGGCAACTGAGGGGAATCCATACCGTGGAACACTACCGGCCACAGAAAGGAACGCACTACTGAGACATAACAATACACAACAACTTGGTGGATCTCAAGGAATCATGCTGATGAGAAAGCCATCCTCAAAAGGTCGCATAATGTATTATTCCACTTATATAACATTTTTGAAATGACAAAATTATAGAGAGGGAGAACAGGCGTTAGGGAGGGGAGAGAGAAGGTGGTCGCTGTGGCTGTGAAAGGGTAGCATGAGGAATCCCTGGGATGGACTCGCTGTGTATCTTGACTGTGGTGGTAGTCACACAAATCTACACATGTGATAAAAGTTGCATAGAATTAAACATGCACGCACACACACAAGTGCATGTAAAACTGGTGAGATCTGGATAAGATGGGTGATCATATCATTGCCGATTTCCTGGTTGGGATACTGCACGAAAGTTATGCAAGATGTTACCACTGGGGGAAAATTGGGTGAAGGGTATACAGGACTTCTATTACTTCTTACAACTGCATGTGAACTTACAATAATCTCAGGATGAACCGTTTAAAAAAAGCACTGAGGACCACAAAGAGATTTTGTTGATGTGGGCTATATCAGTGGGTATTTACTATATTTGAAATTAAAATGGAGACATTTTTAAAGTATTTACTTATTAACCTATTTTTAAAACAATAATAAACCCATTACATGTTCATATAAACAAAACATTTTTATGAAAAACAAGCATATTTTCCAAAAAGTAGTGAGAAGAGTGACAATGTCTTACAAGCTTACAAATCTCTTTAATGTCTGGCTTCACAGACAACCGGATGCTCATATCTGCTTCTGCATTAGAATATGCTGTGATATCACAAATCGTGCAGCTTCTGGATAAGTCCACTGTACACACAAGAAAAACAGAGGATGAAAGAGGAAAATAATGTCTTGGTGTTAGTATGAAAATAATGCAGATTCCCTCAAATGGTCTCAGGGACCCCCAGGCGTCCCAGGACCCCCCTTTGGAAACTCCCACACTATTGTGATCATTTGTCCACACATCTGCTCTTACACTTAGTGAGGACAGGAGTATCTTTTTCATCTTTGTATTCCAAGCACCTTGTACGGTGCCTGACATAAAGCTGATGCCCAATAAATATTTGATGAACCACTGGAATATTAATGACTTGTTAGCCCTGAGAAACAGACAGAGACCGAGAGAGCGGTCACCCATCTGGCTGACAGTGTACTGCTTCAGACCTTTAGACTTTTAGTTCTGAGTCAGAATAAAGGTCAGAGTGTTCTGGGATAGCTCGGTGCCATGGAACAAACATTGTTCTGAGAGACCAGGAGGCTCCCGGGGCATGAAACATGGGTCTGCAATGACTGAGTGGCCTTTTGAGAAAGGTCTCGCTGTGTCACAATTTCTCACAAGTCTTGACCTTGAGGCCTCTCCACACCATTCAGACCAAGGCTGGGGAGAAAGGGGCTTAGTGGGTTGTGCCGAGACATAATAAATTCTTTTCTCCTGATTTATTATCCTTGTTCTCCTAACTCCCTATGTCATCCTCGAGGCTCTCATTAGCTGCCTGCCTCAGTCCACTTGGTCCACAGCTGCTCTGAGAAAACAGTTTCTAGCCACCATTCCAGATTATGAATTGGTTCTCAGTTCTCATCCAAGATATTCATCAAAGCACAATTTAGTGGGGAGAATAGAAAAATGCAGAGACTGACTTAAAATTGCTACTGAAAAATGTTTGTCGGTATCCACTCTGTCTGACACTGAGCCAGACCTGTGGAATATTCCAAGAGGACGATGCTCAGTCCCCACCTAAGGAGCGCCTGGGCTAGTGAGAAAGCGACCTGACTCCGTGCTGGCCGACAAGGACTGTGAAGTGGAAGGAGCACCCTGTGAGGAGAAATCGTCTCTTCTAGGATCAGGGAGAGGAGATGCATTTGATTTTGTCCTTAAAGGAAGGAGACGGCCATTGCCAGGCAGGTGGAGGAACAACCCACCCAAAGGTATCATACTAGGGAAACTGAGAGTCCACTGCGTTCACACAGACCTCAGGTAACAGTGGGCTCAATAAAATGGAAGTTGCTTTCTGTTATCACAGTCCAGGCTTAAGTGGTCTATGGGTCCTATGGTGACTCCAGCGTCGGGGACTAAGGCCTCTTCCCTCCTGATGCTCCACCACACCCGAGGCCTGACCCTCATCTGTTTGCATGGTCCAAACCATCACATCCGCATCCCAGCCAGTGGAACTGAGCGAGCAGAGGGGTCGGCACACGCCTTCCTTCTGAGAGCACACTTCAGAAGTTGCACATTTCACTTCTGCTCACGTCCTATTGGCCAGAACATAGTTGCAAGGGAAGCTGGGAAGTGCAATTTAAAAATGAGAGTTTCTATTGCTCTGTAAGAAACTGGGGGACAACTCAAGGTTTCTGCCCCAAGCACAGAGGTGAGAAGTGGAGGGAGGTTTGAGCGGAAGCCCGTAGCAAGGTTTGTCTAGAAGCGGTGGGAGGGCGAAGAACATAGCAGGAAAGGCGGGTTGGGGACACGTAGTGAAAAGGGGCCCCTTCTCAAACTGGAGTGCACATCAGCATCACCGAGGGCTTGTCGAAGTCTGATTGCTGAGCCTCACCTCCATAGTGTTTGATTCAGGAGGTCTGGGAGGGGCCCCAAAATGCACATTTCCAACAGTTCCAGGTGCTGCCGGTGCTGCTGGTCCAGGAACTTTGAGAAATGTGGAGCCACAGAAAGTTTTAAAGAGAAGAGTGAGATGACAAGGTCTGTACTTCAGGAAGCTGATTCTGTTACAGCGAGAGGGAACGAGCCATACTGAAGCTTCCAGAGCAGTAGAGCTTCTCACCCTCTTGATTCTTAATGTTCCTGAGAAATTCCACTCAAGAAAAACAGGGATGATAAAGAGCTTACAGGGGCCGGCCCGGTGGCGCTGAGCTTAAGTTCGCACGTTCCACTTCAGCAGCCCGGGGTTTGCCGGTTCGGATCCCGGGTGCAGACATGGCACCACTTGGCACCCATGCTGTGGTAGGCATCCCACATATAAAGTAGAGGAAGATGGTCACGGATGTGAGCTCAGGGCCAGTCTTCCTCAGCAAAAAGAGGAGGATTGGCAGTAGTTAGTTCAGGGCTAATCTTCCTCAAAAAAAAAAAAGAAAAAAAAGGAGCCTGCAAAGCAGAGTTCATGGAAGTCCAGTGCTCAAGGGTCACTCCTCACTTCCTGACTGGGCTCATGGTGTCAATCTCAACCTGGACCCACCAGTTCTTTGCCTTGTGTACAGAAGCCTGGATATGGATGGTGGTGGGCAAGTCCCCTTCCTCCCTGGACCTGGGTTCCTCCGTCAATTACAATAAAGATGACCATTTACCTATCAGGGGTGCCGAGGACTATCAGATGGCACAGACCAAAAAGTTGGACAATATCCCAAGGATCTGGGGACTCACGCACTTGCCTGCACCTCATGGAGAGAAAATTAGCGCAACCCCTGGAAGGCAATTTGACAATCAAACCAGAATTTAAAATGCCCATACCCTTCAACCTAATAGTTCCATTTCCAGATTTGAGCCTACAGACACACTCATGTTTATGTGCAAAAGACAGGTTATTCAGGGGCTGGCCTGGTGGCACAGCGGTTAAGTGCACACATTCCACTCTGGCTGCCCAGGGTTCACCGGTTCGGATCCCGGGTGTGGACATGGCACTGCTCGGCAAGCCATGCTGTGGCAGGCGTCCCACATATAAAGTAGAGGAAGATGGGCATGGATGTTAGCTCAGGGCCAGTCTTCCTCAGCAAAAAGAGGAGGATTTGTAGCAGTTAGCTCAGGGTTAATCTTCCTAAAAAAAATAAAAATGAAAATAAAGACAGGTTATTCAATGTCCATTGATTGTACTGGCAAAAGATGGGAAACATCCTAAATATCATGCACAGAAGGCTACTTAAAGAAACAATGATGCATCCAAAAATGGAATAATGCGAAGCCCTTAAAAGTAACAAGTTAGGGGGCTGGCCCCGTGGCCAAGTGGTTAAGTTCGCACGCTCCGCTGCAGGCGGCCCAGTGTTTTATTGGTTCGAATCCTGGGCGAGGACATGGCACTGCTCTTCAAACCACGCTGAGGCAGCGTCCCACATGCCACAACTAGAAGGACCCACAACGAAGAATATACAACTATGTACCAGGGGGCTTTGGGGAGAAAAAGGGAAGAAATAAAATCTTAAAAAAAAAAAAAATAACAAGTTAGATCTATATGAACCAGCTCAGAATAATCATAGATAAATAGATAGCAGAGAGACAGATAGAGACAGAGAATGAGAGGTAAATGTATGTGTGTGTATCTCTCTCTCTCACATATATACATAGCAAGGGGTGGAACACTGTTGTGATACGCTGCCATTTAAAAAGTAGACATATGTATACATGTATACATGCTTATATATGCAGAGCACATCTCTGGAAGGAGTCAGAGAAACAGGCTGCCTTTCAGGACAGGAACTGGAATGGAGGTACAGGTTGAGAAGGCAGCTTATTTTTCACTGTAACATTTTTTGTTTCTTTGATTTTTTTAACCCTGCATGCGCATTACTTATTTAAGTAAATAAACATAGAAGCAGAGCTATGTGCTTTATATGCTTTACTTCACTAAATCTTCAGAATAACCTAGAAGGGACATACTCTTACTATTCACAAGGCACAGGGAGGTTAAGTCATTTCGGGGGAGGGCTTGGGGATGGAAGGTGCCGTCGTTTGTAGGGTTTGCCGATTTCTGCGGTGTAAATACTCCCACTATGGCTGGTTTCAAGCTACGGATGTGACGTCACTGAGCAGAGTTGGGGAGAGAGACGTACAATGAGCTCTCATGAGCTGGAGGAACCAGCTCCAGCACACCCCTGCAAGGGACCTCACTCCCAAGGAAGGCACCATTCACACTTCCCACTTCACACCTGAAAAGGTTGCTTTTCAAGAACAAAACAAATGTAAGCAAACACAACCAATTTAGGACCTGAGAACAGCTTCCAGGGATCTCTACAGAGAGATGCCGGGGAGTTTATGTTGTAAACAACCTGTCTTGTTTTACAACGGGTTTGAAACAGAAACCCAGAAATTAAAATTAAGCATCTGGGTTTTATATTTGCAAATTGCTTTGCCATTCTCTTTATGAAATATTACACACAGCTATACAAGCATAAGGCAATAAAAGGATAATAAATTAATCAGTGTTAGCATTCTGTCAACGCAGCCCTGCATTCTTCCCAGGGCCAGCAATCTAAATTAGGATTGTGGGCTAGAAACTTTCCAGTGCTTTAATGGGGTGGGGGTGGGGGGGGGGGGAGAGGTTCAGACAGGCTTGGATTCTGGCTGTGTTCCAGCTCTGCCACTTGCTGGGGACCTTGGGCAAGTCACCTCCCCTTCTGAGTCTCAACTTACTCATGTATTAAGTGAGGATAGTGCCCACCACACAGATTTGTGCAGGCAGGCTTGCTGTGTTTAATAGAGGAGGTTAACGTGTGGTATATACCTGGATACAAGACAGGATGTTTTTCCCAAAAAATATCCCTCAGAAGAAAATGAGAGTTGCCTTATATTTAAGTTCTTACAAAGGCTTGCAAAATCTTTCTCAACTACTTCATTTTAAACAACAAAGCACTGTTTGCAGAAGGCCAATTTATAGAAGTCACCTGAAGGAAGTGGTTAAAAAAAGGCAAACAATTTTTGACACAGATGTAGTCACTATACTGGGGGTTGACTTCATACCCCTTATAAAGATGCAAGCCTTATAAAGAGGACTTTCAAAAGTATTACATGAAACATTAGGAGGTTGGGATTGCAAATACAAACCAATAGGACAAATGGAAAAACAATATGGTCCTAAAATTGAGTCAACTGGGACTTCGAGGATAAAATATTTTAGTGACAGCATCATATAAAGGCTCAAAAAGTGCAGGATCACAATTTAGACAGGAGTGAAATTTATGTGATCTAGAAAGTGAGTTGGGCGATTCAGAAATCACCTCCAGTGATGAAAAAGGTACTGAGGTCAAAGCTGCACAGGAAGAGATGCAACAAGACCATTCTGTAAAATATGAGAGTGGAGAAACCCAATATTTCTAAATTAATATCTTATTTATTAATATACGTTTAAATAACATTAATCTTGAAAGTATGTGATACCTAAAATAACAAATTAAACGTTATACATAGATATTTGATCATTTCATCTGCAGCCTTAAGAACTTATATATTCAAGTTGGTCCCCCAAATATTTTCCGTTTTGCAATCTTCTCATTGTGAAAAATGGGAGGGTCATTTTATATTTGGGACCGCCTAATATTGAGACAAGAATGTGCTAGCACTTAAAACTCATAGAGCTCTGTGATTTGTGATGGGTATGGTTATGATTGTAATTCTATTTTTATTATGATTGTTGTACCCCAGGCTGGGCCTTTGATGGTGTTCTCCTAAGCACTTACCTGGATTGGAATTCCCTGATCTTTACAGTACAGAATTACAGTTCTTGGGCAAGTTGTCTAACTTCTCTGTGCCTCAGTTTCCTCATCCGTAAAATAGAGATAACCATAGTATCTCCCAGGGTTAAGAATTCAATAAATTAGTATATGTAAGAAGTGTTTGGACCAGTGTCTGGGAAGGGCTTCTTAAATGTTAGTTATGATTTTCATCAACAGGAGAACTGTAACTATTTATAACCATGGCAGTTTTCCTCACAGTACCAGATTTTGCCAGCAGGGAACTTGTCTTATTCATCCGGGGATCCTCAACTCACACACAGGGCCTAATGCCCAGTAAATGTTGGTTGAACCACTAGTAGAGAAAGAAGGGCCATGTATAACGTTCAGGGCCCAGCCAAGCAAGTGGTTCCCATTGACTGAAAGAGGCAACACTTGGAGGGTTGATACCTACGGCACAGCCTCATTTCTCACTGGCCATCCAAAATCTAAAGTCAAATCAGAGTGCAATAGGGCCAGAAAAGACCGCAAACTGGATATTTCTTTCTCATGTCTTCATCAGACCATGAGTTCCTCCACAATAGGAACTGGGTTTTATTCATCTCTATCCCCAATCCAGCAAACAGGAGGAGCTTAATCACTACTCAGAGCAAATGAGCAATGAGGTGCAACCTACATTATTGCACATTATTTTTTAACCGAATTTTATTGTTTTTTCATATCTACAAAATAGCACTCAAAAATTAATACCAAAAATACATACGTAAAGAGTTCAAACCTGGAGCCGGCCTGGTGGTGCAGCGGTTGAGTTCACACATTTTGCTTCGGCAGCCCGGGGTTCGCTGGTTCGGATCCCGGGTGTGGACATGGCACCACTTGGCAAGCCATGCTGTGGCAGGCATCCCACATATAAAGTAGAAGAAGATGGGCACAGATATTAGCTCAAGGCCAGTCTTCCTCAGCAAAAAAAGAGGAGGATTGGCAGCAGATGTTAGCTCACGGCTAATCTTCCTCAAAGAAATTTAAAAAATTAAAAAGTTCAAACTTTACAAAAATGTGGAGAGTGAAAGAATTCATCTTGGCATCTAGAGTATTACGTATTCAAAACTTTCCTTTATGTATGCATAAACTGACACATAAGTACAGAGTATCATGCAATGATTAAAGACCGCATGAGCTTTGGAATCAGCGATGTTTGAAACCAAACTCCACCTTCTTAGCGGCATGGCCTTGAGAAAGTCACATAAGCTCTCTGTGCCTCAGTTTCTATAGAAATCGGAGATAACAATGAAACCTATGCTCCAGGCTTATTGGAATAATAAATTAATTGGTGCGTACAGAGCACTTAGGACAGTCCCAAATACAACGAAACAACTGATGAAGCTTAGCAATTATGAATACAAATTTAAACAAAATATGAGGTCAGACTATAGATCCTAGTTTACACTTGCTTTTTTTATGTAACGATATATGTAAGTATTTGTTCTGTGGTAGTACATACAGAGCTGATTCATTACATTCCAGTGTGTGGCTGTATGTAACTAATGCCTTGCCTCTGGCGCTTGAGTATTTCTAATATTTCACTATTACAAATGACCGCAATAAAAATCTTTGTTGCACATATATTGTTCCACATGTGAATAAGTATTTCTACGGGATAAATCCTAGAAATGGAATTGCTGGTTTAAAGCATATGAATTTTTAAACATGTTAACAAACAATGAGTTATCAAATTACCTTCCTAAAAGGCTGGATAGCTTTACACTGATCAATGAGTGTATTTTGTTGCCTTGTGGTTGTGTACATTTAACCAGATTCCCCAACAATTTATTCTGAACGTCCCAGTAGTCACAGAATTAAAGGCTTTGCCCTGCCAGTTCTGCATTACAGTCCTTCATCTTTCCAAAAATCACAAACAATTCCTAAGAACCTAGCAACCAATTTTCTGCAGCAAATATTCAGATACGTAGCCTGACTAAGAATTTGTATACCATTCCCAGATGGGAGAGGGAGAAGCGTTGGAACTTCTGAGCCTTTTCAGGGGCCGATTGGAAGAACATTTGAAATCAGAACAATTCCTTACGTTTGGGAGACAGGGGGGCTGAACCTGCCTCCATCTTTGTTTTCTGTGGCTCAGACTTTCGTTAAATAGACAAGAGGCCCTCTCTGTGGAGTCTTACCGGGTGCGATGTCTCTTGTGCAGTGCCCCCGGGGTGTGATTTGGGTATTTATTACTTACAGCCCTCAGGTGCTTTTACGTAATACAAGGACAACAGGTGAACATTAAGGCCGGAAGCTGAACAGCGCCACCAAGCTGATAGGCGCTTCACTGACAGCTAAAGACCACACCCACTTTCATTAATTTTAATTTTAATCGAAGTAACAAATATACATAATGTTTAAGAGTTAGTTATGGGCCTGGCCCGGTGGCGCAGCGGGTAAGATCGCATGTTCCGCCTCTCGGCCACCCGGGGTTCGCTGGTTCGGATCCTGGGTGTGGACATGGCACTGCTTGGCAAGCCATGCTGCGGTAGGCGTCCCACATATAAAGTAGAGGAAGATGGGCATGGATGTTATCTCAGGGCCAGGCTTCCTCAGCAAAAAGAGGAGGACTGGCAGTAGTTAGCTCAGGGCTAATCTTCCTCGGGAAAAAAAAAAAAAAGTTAGTTACTACTACAAGCTATATACTACTACAAGACTGATAACAAAATCCCCTGTTCCACCCCCAAGTCCTCTCTCACGAGGCAGTAACTGATTCTGTGGTTACCTCGTCAGACCTGATTCCAGTGCCACCTCAAGATTTTTAAATGTTAGACCTTTTCTATTAACTTACAGATACGGAAGATAAGGATTTCGTTTTCCTCTTTTTCTGTCCTCTCTCTACATACACACACACACATCCTCTCCAATTTTCCCAAAATAATTATATCATAATTTTTGGTTCAATCAATGTGCTGTTTTTACATTATAATGACAATGTAATATTACTTCCAGCTGAGCCTTGTAGTTTATGATAATTACAATGTTTTTCTTATAAATTGCTTTTGTTTTCTTGCCTTTAATAAACACTTCATGTCTTATTTGCTTAGTTTTCTATGTAATAGCTCCAATCCATCCCCAAATTTGTCGCCAGAACTTCAGTTCTCAACAATTGCCTGGGGTTTGTGTTAGTCTAGTGGCAATATAGTGTCATGCAGTGGTTCTCAAAGTGTGGTCCCTGGACCAGCAACAGCAACATCAGCATCACCCGGGACCTTGTTAGAAATGCAAATTATCAAGCCCCACCCAAGACTTACTGATTAGCCACTTGGGGTGGGGGGGACCGTCCAACAGTGTGGGCTTTTACCAGCCGTCCAGGGGATGTTGATAGGCACTCAAGCCTGAGAACACTGGTTTAAAGGTTAAGAGCGTGAGGACCAAAACCTGAGGCTGCCTAGATTCAAGTCCCAGTTATTCCACTTGTTTCTGATGTAACAGCTGAGTCTCACTGGGTACGATGTCTCTCGTGCAGTGTCTTCCCATTCACAAAATGGGGACAAACTGTCTCTCTCACAGTTACCGTGAGCTGCATGGTGGGAGTCAGCATGACAAGCTGCAGTTTTTCTTGGAGACAGAAATCCAGCTCCATTATGGGAGGGGAGTTCAACCAGCTGCATAGCCCTCCCCCAGCCCTTCCCAGTGTCTCCGGCTCAGGGTGTCTGCCCCACTGAGACACCCACTTCAAGCTTTTGTCCTTCAGCACCTCCACAGCCCTCTGAAGTCCTCCTGCTACACCCATGTGTCAGCCTCTCTTCCCTTAACTCCCTCCCACCCTCAGCCCCCCACCCCCCAGCTACAACCATCGTCCCACGTGATTCTCTGCTATAGTCCCCAACGAACAGCCCGCACCCTCCCTCCTCATTCCCCACTGTCTCACGCAGCCCACTAGAACAGTCTCAGCCAGTCTCAGGACCCCCTCCCAGCTTCCATCCCTTCCACGCTCCTCCAGTCCACCCAGCCTTCCCCTCCAGGCCAGAACCCCATTATCCCGTGGAATCAGCCCCAAAGCTGGCTGTCCCTTGGATGTTCTCAGCCCCTGAAGTATGGGGACGGAAAGGAGATCACCATTCTGCCTTCTTGCTCTGGGGCAGCTCTGAGAATAGCAACCGACCTGAGGCTCAGCTCTCTCCAGCTACATCGCTTACCATGGTGCTTGGTATATTGTACATGCTCAGTAAATCCGAAGTCCTCACCATGGCCCCACGGCATCTCTCTCCTCATTTCCCCTCTCTTCCCTCATTCACTTTGCTCCAGCCACAGCGGCCTCCTGGCATGCTCGCGTCTCAGAGCCTGTGCACCATTCTTCCCTCTGACATGGAACGTTCTTCCAATAGACAAGCATATGGCTGATTCTTTTTTACTTCAATCAGGTCTCTGCTAAATGGTCAACTCCTTAGTAAGGTCTTCCCAAACCACCCATTCTAAAATAGCACCTACCCTATCCCTTGCTGTCTCTTTATCTGCTTTATTGTCCTTTGTAAGGACTAATGTTATTTGGAATCACAGAATTCCATTATGTCTCATTTTCTACGCCAGTCCCGCAAAGGCAGGCGCCTGCTGGAAGGCGCCTAACCCTAAAACCCCAATGCTGCCCTTCCCATTTCCCTTCATTTCTTCTGTCACTAAATATTGAGCTCCAGTCATGTGTCCAGCGCTGTCTGAAGCTGCATGGAAAGGAAGGTAGAGGTGTTTGTCATAAATGTTCACATAAATGCTTACCTTGGGAAGGGCTGAGGCGGTAAGCAGGGGTGAAGAGTCTGGGGTCTCGGTTCAAATGCCAGCTGTGCGACCTCCTCCCTCGGTCTCTTCATCTGTAAAATGGGGCTAATGATAGTAACTACCTCCCAGGATTGGCATGAGAACTCTTCATTAATTCCTGTGCCTGACAGATAGAAAACTTGAAAGAAAGTTTGCTATGACTCATCCTAATCAGAATAGGTTACTTCTGTAACTTAAGAAAAATCAAAATGAAGAAAAAAAATTAGTCAAGCCATCAATAATTTTTCAAGTAGCCTGGTCCTTCTCACAGCATAGAGAAGAGTTTGCACTCCTTGTGGCGCTCCTAGAACTTCAGATCCAATCTCTCTTAAGATTCGGGTGGGGAAACTAGCCGGAAGAGACGCCACTGGACTTGCTCAGCCTACGGGGCCAGGGGTTGCAGGAACGGGGCCAGCCCGGTGCACACACAATGCAGCCCTGGGTCCTTAGAGGCTCTAAGTAAAGATATAGGTGTTCATGGCTGCAGGGTTTTGTTTTTCCACCTTTTAAATCAACTTGATTGCAGTCTAATTTACATACAATAGAATTCCATCCCCTAGAAAACTCTCTTGTACACCTTGTAGTCAATTCCCACCCCAAAGATAACCATTTCTGCCACCATAGATCAGGATTGCTTGACTTTCTATTAATGGAATCATATAGTATGTACCTTTTCCCTCTTTTTTTTTTTTACAGCTTTATTGAGGTAAAGCTGTAAAATTGATATCCATAAACTGTACCTATTCAAGGTATACACTTTGAAGTGTTTTTAATGTATTGCCCCATCGAAGCTATCACAAGATAATTTCAAGGTAATTGACATATCCATCACCTCAAAAAGTTTCCCTGTGTACCCTTGTCTTCCTCCCCTCCGTCCTCAGCCCAACTGCTAATGTGCTTTCTGTCACTAGAAATTAGTTTGCATTTTCAAGAATTCTATGTAGAATCATTCAGTATCTACTCTTTTGTGCCTGACTTTTTTCATTCAGCAGAATTATTTTGATTCATTCGTGTTATTGTATCAACACTTCATTGGTTTTTTTCCCCCCTAAGCAGCATTTCATAGTATATGAATACCACAATTTGGTTATCCATTCCTTTATTGATGAACATCGGTGTATTTTCCAGCTTGGGACTCTTATGGAAAAAGCCACTTACACATTCTTACGCAAGTGTATTTGTGAACGTAAGTTTTTATTTATCTCAGATAAATACCTAGGCTTGAAATTGTTGGGACATAGGGTAGGTTTATATCTAACTTTATGAGAAACTGCCAGACTTTTTTTCAAAGTGGTTGTACCATTTTACACTCTCACAGACTGGCTGAAGTTTAACATCAATCCTGTTCTTGTCTCATGGCCTCTGTACTTCTTCCTTCTTCCTGAAATGCCTTTCCACTAGTTTCAGCATGGTTGGCTTCGGGTCTCAGCTCAAACGTCCTATTCCAAAGAGACTGGTATAGACTGAATTTTGTCCCTCCCCGCCCCGACCAAATTCATATGTTGAATTCACAAGCCCCAGTACCTTAGAATGTAACATATTTGGAGATAACACTTTTAAAGAGGAGTTAAATTAAAATGAGGCCATTATGGTGGGGTCCTAATCCAAAATGACTATGCCCTTACAGGAAGAGAAAAAGGCACCCCCACACAGGAAAGGTCTTATGAGAACACAGCCATAACGAGGCCATCTGCAAGCCAAGGAGCGAAGTCTCAGGAGACACCAACCCTGCCCACACTCTGGTTCTGGACTTTTAGCCTCCAGAACCAGGAGAAAATAAATTTCTGTTAAGCCACCCAGCCTGTTATTTTGTTATGGCAGCCCTAGCAGACCAATACAGAGGCCTTCCAATCACCATTTTGCAAACATTACAATAACACTAGTCATAATTGATTCAGGTAAGAATTATCAATGAATGCTAAAACCAGTGAGTGAGTGGGTGAGTCTGGTGAAGAACAGGATAAATAGTCTCAAAATATCTTCCCAAGAGAAAACTTCACAGTGACAAAAGGAAAAACAGTAACTCTTCAGTGGAGCACCTTGGCGACACCACCTTGATCAAATGATCAAAGTGAACATCACAAATATTGAGTCAAACCAACGTCATGTGCCTCCCAGTGTGATACACTGAAAACGTGAGCTTCTTTCAGCAGTATTTCTGCCAAAAAATGCATAACCTGAATCTAATCATGAGAAAATATCAAACAAATTCAAAGTTAGGGACTTCTACGAAGTAACTCGCCAGTGCTCTTCAAAAATGTCAAGGTCATGAAAGACAAAGAAAGGCTGAATAACTGACTGCTTTTCCAGATTGAAGGAAACTAAAGAGACAAGACAACTAAATGCAGCGTGTGATCTCAAAGTGGATCCTCGGGAATAGCTATAAAGGACAATTCTGGGACAATTAGCAAAATTTAAATATGGAAGGCATGTTAAAAGAATCATATCATTGCGAAAAGTTCTGATTTTGAAAACTGTACTGAGTTATGCAAGAGAATGTTCTTAGGAAATATACACAGAAGTATATGGTGATAAAGGGGCATTATGTCTGAAACTTACTCTAAAATTATATAGGAAAAATGAACATCCACATATTATATATAATATATATTTTATATATACGTATGTGTATACACACACACATACACGAGGGAATATAATGCAAATGTAGCAAAATATAACAATTTGTTATACCGGTTGAAAATTATATGAGAATTCTTTACTATTTTTGCAATCTATATGTAAATTTGAAATTTTACACATAAAAAAATGTATTTCAGTGACCACACTATCAGAAGTGGCCTGTCCCCAATTCCAGGAGCTATGTAGCTCATTACTTATTTCCATCACACTTATTGTCAAAAGTTATCCTGTGTATTTGTTTATTTAATAATAATACCTAACGTTTATTGTGTGCAAGGCCCTGTTCTGTTCTCAGTGCTTTACTGTATAGCCTGCACCAATTAACCACTTTATACAAGTTTATATTTACATATTTCATTTGGTCCTATCAGCCTTGGGAGAAATGGCCCAGTCTACCCATTTTGGAGCAGAGGAAACTGAGGCTGTGACTGGGGCAACGATTTGCCGATTTGCGAGGAGCAAAGGGCTAACTGGGGGTAGGGTGTGGATTCCAGCCCAGTCCGGGCGGTGCCCAGGCACCAGCTCTGAATCAATCAAACCGACCAATCCCATCAACCAATCAGTATTTATTGGGCGCCTACTGAGTGCAGTTCCTCATCCCGCAGCGCGGGCCAGGAGAGAGGAGTTTGTGCTGCGCAGGAGGCTGCGGAGACCCGGAGGCCGCAGCGGATCGCGGGAATTTGGCGCCTATTTTTTGTGGGTTGGGTGTTCTCGCCTGTGATTGGGCCCCGGCTGCGGCTGCTCGGTCGACCTTGGCAGGACTCGGGCGGCTCGGTACTCGACCGGCCTCCCGGGGGATGGGCCACCAGGAGCCCCCGCTGGCCCAGGTGCCGGCGGGAGGCTCGGCTTATATAAAGACGTTATGTAAAGGGCTCAGCTGGCGCGAACACGTGGAGAGCCGCGGGAGCCTGGACGCCCGGTTCTCCCCCGCGAGCGCCGCTACCACCGCCCCTGAAGCGGCAGCGGGCTCCGTTGCACGCAGGGCCCAGGCCGCCGCCTCTCGCGCTACTCGGTGCGGGAGGCAGCCAAGGCCCGGAACGGACCAACCCCAGCCGAGGACCCCAAGGGGGAGACGGGCCGCCCGGAAGTGGAGGGGCGCCGGCCAGGTAAGCGCGCGGTATGCTGAGTAGAAGCCAGCGCCGAAACTGGGGCTGCCTGCGCCGCCTCGGGCGCTTGGGGAGGGCTGCTGGGCCCCGGCCTGGCGCTCTAGGGGACGCCAAACTTTTAAACCAACCCCCTCCACCCGCAGCCCTCGGGGACTTGGGTCGGTCCGCGGGGCTGCGCTCGGGCTTAATTCAATGGACTGTTTACACCCGGGAGAACACAAGGCGGGGCGCGGGGAGGGGGATCCCCAGGGAGGCCAGGCAGGGAAAAGATTTCCCCAGTCCGAATTGCCCCTGAAGGCGATTTTCATGAATCTCGAAGACTGCTGGTCCTGGTTTTTCATATCCCTACACGATAAATTAACCAAGAAGGCGGGGAGATTTTGCTTTTCTTTCCGGCTCCCCCTCTCAGCTGCGGCCCTTTGGTTTCGTCTTGCCCGCTTTCCCCTCCCCTCCCCTGTGCAGTCTGCAGCAGTGGCTTCCGTCTTAAAGGGGCCGCTGCGGCAGGAGGGGGGAGGTGGGACGCCCTGCGGCTGCGCTCCTGGCCTCCCCGCCTCGGCCTGGTCGTTTAACCGATTCTTTCGGCCGCAGGTCACCATCCAAGGTCCCGCTCCTCCGCGTCCCAGGGCCGGACGGAGGGATGAGGCAGGGGGGGCCCGGGCAGCGCCGTTGCTGCTCCCCCCGCCGCCCGCAGCCATGGAAACGGGGGAGGAGGACGGCGCCCGCAGAGGTACACAAAGCCCCGAGCGGAAAAGGCGAAGCCCAGTGCCGCGGGCGCCCAGCGCGAAGCTGAGGCCGGCGGCGGCCCAAGCCATGGATCCGGTGGCGGCCGAGGGCCCGGGCGAGGCCTACCTGGCGCGGCGGCGGCCGGAGGGCGGCGGCGGGTCGGCGCGGCCGCGCTACAGCCTGTTGGCGGAGATCGGGCGCGGCAGCTACGGCGTGGTTTACGAGGCGGTTGCCGGGCGCAGTGGGGCCCGGGTGGCGGTCAAGAAGATCCGCTGCGACGCCCCCGAGAACGTGGAGCTGGCGCTGGCCGAATTCTGGGCCTTGACCAGCCTCAAGCGGCGCCACCAGAACGTCGTGCAGTTTGAGGAGTGCGTCCTGCAGCGCAACGGGCTGGCCCAGCGCATGAGCCACGGCAACAAGAGCTCACAGCTTTACCTACGGCTGGTGGAGACCTCGCTCAAAGGTAGGGGCGCCGCGGGCCGCGGGCCGCGACCCCTGAGCTGGACCGCTCAGCCCAGACTGGCCCCGGGAGCCCTAGGCCCCGGTCCTGATCCTGTCACCCTGGGCCCAGACACACCCTCCTTCCCGGGGCCGGGCATTCGGGCCCTCCGCTCTTCCCGGGACCCGCAGTCAGTCCCCGACGCCAGCGTTAGCTGGTATTTTCATAACAAGCGCTCATTAAGTGCTAACCATTATCTTAGTAAGTACTTAATAAGTGTAAGCCATTATTATGAAACGTCTAGCACTTTCAAGACGGGTCGGCAGTGGAGGGGGGTGGGTTCAGCGTTGGTGGAAGAACTCCAGGGCCCCCTCACCTTCTAGGGCCTCTTCTGTTTCCCTCCCAAAGCACAGAAAAAGAGAAAACTTTGCTGGACCCACCCACACCCCCTCTCTGTGTGGTTCCAAATATCCTGACACCCTCCAGCTCCACCCTGCAAACTCTGGCTTCCTAGTCTTCCCTTTCCTCTGAGACCTCAGCCCTTCATCCCAGGCAGTCAAGCAAACTGGCAGTTTTCTGGCTAAGTCCTCTGGGGCCTGCAGAAAAATAACCCCCGCAGGTGGGCCTAGAGCTGTCACATAACGACGTCGAACATGTTTTTCTTCCATTTTACATTCTTAATCCTCTGAGGCTGGCTTGGAAGTTGTTTTGCTTTTAGGGAAGATGGGGCTCAAAGAGACGAGGGGACTTTGCAGTCCTGGGAGTTTTAAGTGCATTTAGAGAGAGTGTTCATCCTGAGTGCTCAGTACTCACGTGTCTTGTTGAGACTACAAGGAGCCAGGGATCTGTGGAGAGAAGAGAGGGCCAGTGGGCTGGAAAGGTCTGAGGAGGCTTCTCAGGGGAGAGGTTACTAATCTGAATCCCAGCTATATCCTAGGTGTCTTACAGAAGAGGATTTAGGTAATAACTTTAAAAGTAAATCGTCTTCTCTTCCTATAAATGGAGAAATTAAGGATTAGAGTTGAACAAACGAGTTGCATGTTCATCAGCTTGTAAGGGAAGTTCAGTTGTACTCCTGGTTTCCTTAGAATTTTTCGTAGCTTAAGTGGTATGAACCCAGATCTGTCTTGATCAAGGACTAGATCCTTTGAAACGTGTGGTGGTGTCCCTCCTACCCCATGGGTGGACTAGACCTGACCTTTAAGAATGGGTAGGATTTGGGGTGGGGTGGCACAGGGCATTGGGTTTGGAGCTTTTACCGAACTTCATGATCTCTACAAGCCCACCCCAGGAGAGCTCCCTGTCCCTTTCATGTCAGTTGTTTGACAGTGGGTTGAGGGACGTGATCAGTATCACCTGGGGTCCCTTTTCAAAACAGGCTTCCATTTGTTTTGTCCGTCCCTGCCTCATCCATTCTGAAAAGCCTCCCCTCCCCCAGGTTGAATATATTTGTCTCGAAAAGCCTTTCCAGGTGATTCTTTCAGCTTACCTGGATTCTGCAAGGTCTTCTCTTCCTTTCTCAGGCTGTCTTCTCCGCCGTGCTTAATGAGTGATCTGGACTTCCATATTACGTGACTGCCTTGAGATGTGGGAGTTAGCTTTGCCAGAGGATCCCCTTCTCCCCTCAGTTCATTGATGCCAGTCTTGAAACTTGGTCCTGGGTTTGAAGTCTTTCCTTCCTCACCCTCCTTATAAATACTCTTCAGATTCTCACATGTCGAGTTTGTCAGAACTCCACAGGAAACAGTGGCAGCATCGCATAGTGGTTAAGACCCTGGGCTTTGGGCTTAGACTGACTTTCAGTCATGGCTTGTCCAAACTGACTGCGTGAGACATGGGACAAGTTGTTTAAAACTGTAGGGAGCATTCCTTTATCCATAAGATAAGGGTACCTATGTCATAGGTTTGCTGTGTGGCCTGGGAATGTCACTAAGTGCTCCAGATAAGGAGGAATTCACTGCCTTAGTAAGTTCAGGCTACATTTTTAATTCTCTTCCACCTTCATCCCCTTTGAGAGACACAGTGTTCTTGTTCAAGTTTCCCAAACTTGTTTGACCATAGAACATATCCTGTTGCGTGTGTTGTCAGCAACACCAGGTTGACAGAAACACTGGTATTTTCTTCCTCCCTTTGTGACCTAAAACTGAGGCCTAGAGAAATGAAATATTTTGCTTTAGGCTACATACTTAGTATGTCCCTTTCAGTTGTTTGGAGTCTTCAAAATATTTGAGCCTCTATTATGGGTTAGGTAATGTTCTGGGCTCTGCAGTAAAGAAAATGCGCATGGTCTTGGTTTATGAAACTGATGTTCACATTTACAAGTCAGGTGTAAATATAGCAAGCAGTAAATAGGCATCTGTTTTTTGCTATTAATATTAAAGTGGAGAACAAAGACCCACTCCAAGTTAAGTTTTCCTTACTTCAGCTTCCAAAATTTAGCAGTCTTAATCTGCCCTGGGGCACTGGGTACAGCACGCTGATATCATTCAGAAATGTCAGAGCTGGAAGGAATCTTAGAGATAATCTCGTTCAGTTTTATCGTTAAACAGAAAGTCCTTTGCAATCACCTTTTGCATAGTCTCCTGCGATTTAGAATAATTTTGAAATAGACCAAAAATCGTTAATCTGCCTTAGTCTCAACTGAACCAAATTCACATACTTTCACCAAGACCCTATAGTGGTATTTGCATGGGGGTGGGGGTGCAGGACACTCTTTGCCCCAAAGGAACTTAATTTGAAAAGTTTGAAGACCTATAGAAGACCTCAATGCTAATTAAGGGCACGGGCGGAAAAGGCAACGTGGCTCATTAACAAGGGCTTTGTACAGAGTGTTGTAGAGAATTGACGGGAATAAGAATCAGGAGTCAGCCAGCAGTTAGCAGAGAAGGTGGGCTTGAAAGAAGGGGAGCCTTTGAAAGAAGGACCGTGTGCTTGGGTAGAGAAGAGAGACAGTGGAATTTATTTCACACTTGGGCCAAATAGAGAGTATGTGTTTTTTCCCCCTTCAGTATCAACTCTAGTGAATACTACTCAGAGGGCATTTCTATAGTCTTAGAAGTTATTTGACATGTAAATAATCCAGTATCACAAAGATGAGGGGACTTAATGTAGTTCTTGGTCTCATCCAACTTTGTTTGGGAGACTTCCGTGTCTTCTGTCCTTCCTTTCTCTGAACAAAGACCAGACAGATCCCAGCCAGAGCCTTATGTGGAGAAGAAGCTTCAGAGTCAGTAGCTGTCTTAGGTGACTGATCTGGTCTTCTTTTTCACAGGAAAGGAAACAAGCCCAGAAAAGGGACGGAGTTTGCCCCAGATGAGTTAGTGGTAGCATTCAAACCAGCCTCTAGGCTTTTTAAAACCAGGTTAACAATCCTGTAAATTATTTGGTTAATGTCTTAACTTTTAAGTACTTTTCACAAAAAAAGAGGAGATAAGGCATCAACAGTTTGGTTTTATCCTCCTGTTTCCATTGCTGATGGACCCTTTCCTGAATACATCTCAGTTCAAGATTACTGCCACTTGGGAGACGGCAGGCAAGCCTGAGCTCGTTGTCAAACTCAGAAATTCTGGTGTTCTCACTAATGCACACGGTGATCTTTCTGACAAATAGCAAGTCAGGACCAAAAAAATATCTAGAACAAACTCTCAAGACTCATAAACCGAATATTTAGAAATTTGGAAATGCTGGGAACTTAGCTTACCCCAGCTTGGTAAGACACTAGTTCTGCTTTACCAGTTATTTGATGTTTGCTGTACTCAAGATGCCTTTAATTGGCTTGACATGGGTGGGCATTTCGGCTCTTGGGGGGATATGCTTGTGTGTGTACCCATGCCCAGTGGTGACTGTGAGCCAGGCACCGTATTAGAAGAGGTCATGCCAAGTTTCCTCCATGAGGCATGCAGAAGACACGGCAAGGTCAAGGTCACTCCTGAGTGGTGGGTATCCTAGGAAACAGTAGAGGCTTTCTCTGGGAGTGTGGAGACATGGGGAAGCAAGGAAGGAAGTAGACTTGAGGTAGCTGAGGGGAGGACTTGAGGTAGTGTGGGAAGGGAGTCCAGGATCCTAGCAGTGGACTGGCTGGCCGCCTGCAAACTCCCGCCTGTCTGTTAAGTGCCTAGGGAAAGCTTAGGCTCAGAGCTGGGCCACCCCCTGCCCAGGCCCCTAGAAGGCAACTCTGAATTCTCTAGTGTAGCTTGGGACCTCAGAGTTTAGAGATCCCCTAGGTAAAGGCAGAGCTGGGTGATGATCTGTGGCTCCCCTCACGTAAATAGAAGGCCGCCTTATGGGCCCTGGAAGTTAACAGGATACGGTAGAACGCGGATACTGACCTGGAGTCAGAAGGTCTTAGTCCCACTTTCACCCTCTTAAAAGCTAAAACCTCCTGATTACTATGTGCCTGCGCTGTTCAAAGGCTTTATACCTATTAACTGGTTCAGTCCTCACAACCGCCGTTTGAGGTCAGTACCGTAATACCCCTATTTTACAGGTGAGTCAACCAAGGCAGTTAGGTGAAGGAGATTACCCAGTGTGAAGCAGCTCAGCAAGAAGCCAAGCCAGGATCCCAGCCCAGGCACTCTCGGTTGAGGCGGCTTTCCTTGACAGCTCGGCTGCGCTCTGAGACAAGTGGCTTAAGTTTCGGCGACTTCTATTTTTCTTGGTTGTTAAATAGGCATAATCGTATTTTACTCAAACTGATGGCTACTCTTTATTTTTAGTTATGTATTAATCAGTACTGTGGCACTGGTGATTTGTTCTGGTGTCTTCTCTGTGTCTCAGCTGCTAGGGACCCTGTACCTCCTTTCTGGTCTGCTGTTGAACGTCTTGGGACAACCACGCAGCCTTCTCTTGCCTGCCTCCCTTCCTTCCGTGTGCATTGGGGGTTTTAGATACCAGCCCCAGGAGATAGAAATAACCCTTAATTGAGAGCTTTGGTTAATTGGGGTTGCATTGGTTAGGGCTTTTTATAGTGTAAACTCTCAGAGCTTAGCTTCCTAATAGAATGTCAGTTTACTTTCAACTCCTGTTTGGCCTTTGGTGGTATCCTTAGGGCTAGGAGCCTTCCTTACTGACTTACAAATTTTGGAGGCTTACCTAGTTCTCTTTAATTTACATATTCTGTATGCCCTATGCTAGAACTTTCTCTGTTCTTTCTCTTTTTTAAGCCTCTCCAGCTCACAATTCTAATCTTGATTCATTTCACCCAGTTACTGAGCACCTACTGTGTGTGAGGTGCGCTGTGGGGAGCCCAGAGACTTGGTCTCGTTCCACTGTGAGTGGCCAGTCTGTGGAGGAGATGAACACAGCACAATAGATGTTACTTCGCTGCAGCCCGTGAGAGATGCTCAAGGGGGAACAGCTGCCGGGAATGTAGACTAAGTTGGGGGAAGGATAAGTTGTAAAAAAGTAAATCAGAAGCAATCCTGGCAAGAAGTAGGGCCTAGGTATGTGGAGAGAGAAGTGAGCCAGGACAGCCGTGGGTTACTCCCCACTCTGGTTGGCTGGTGGAATCTGCATTTTAACAAGATCCCTGTAATGTTCGAGTACTAAATAGGTCACCTTGCATACTGTTTTCATATGCATTCTCTCATTTGATCCTCTCTACTTTAATTTTGTGTTTTTGTAACCTAGTTTTATACTGGAGAAAATCAAGTCAGATAAGGTCGAGTCACGTTCCTGGTACTGGACCAGTGAGGGTCAAGGTCTAAATTTATGTCTGGGTCCTCTTTCCAATTCCATGTTCTTGACACGCTGCCTTATGACCATGTTGGAGGGCTGCCAGTGGTGTCCAGACAAGTGACATAATTAACATGCAGTAATTGTCTACTCTGGTGTCCAGACACCATGCACGATGCTTCGTATGTCACAATTAAGCCTTGTAACAGCCCAGTAAGATAGGTGTCTCTTCTCAGTTTATGGAAAATGGGGTCTTAAGAAGTTTTCCTCGGAGCACTTAGCCATGTAAGTGAGAGAGTGGAGGTGGTGTTGACCTCAGGTCTGGCTAGCACCACAGCCCTTGTCCTGGTGTTAGACCTGAGGGTTCATATTTGGCCTCTTGGCCTCTGTAGGGCACTGTATCTTGCCTTGGCAGCCACTCTAAGGGGATTCTGTAATGCACAGTGACATTTGACTAATCTTATGAAGTACTTTGAACACACCCTGTGGTGTTGACACTGGACCCAGCCTCTCTATAGTGACACAACACAGCCCAAGGTCATTGAGACTGGGACCTGGGGTTGGTCTATAAGCTCATCTTTCCTTGGGAAGACATTCTGGATGGAGTCTTCAGCTTCTCAGGACTGATCTTCAGCTGAGCCACTTCTTTAAATAAAATATATATGTATATTTTTTTTTTGGTGAGGAAGATTGCCTCTGAGCTAACATCCACCACCAATCCTCCTCTTTTTTGCTGAGGAAGATTCGCCCTGAACTAACATCTGTGCCCATCTTCCTCTGTTTTATGTGTGGGACCTCTGCCACAGCTTAGCTTGATAGGCAGTGTGTAGGTCCGCACCTGGAATCTGAATCAACGAACCCTGGGCCACCGAAGCGGAGCGCACAAACTGAACCACCTCATAGAGGTCACATAACACATCATAAGTTTAACGTGAAGTGAAAATATAAAATTATATTTAAGAAAAAAAGATTAGGGCTACCAGGGTGGCCCCAAAATAAAATATTTTAGTGTACAACTCTTAACGAATCAAAAACAGGGATGGCTATAGTCATAGCAAATTCAAACTTCAGTTTTCTGGATTTCTTTCTATTTTTCTTAAACAAAAATCTATAATTTTATATTTTCACTTCACGTTAAACTCGTGCTGTATTATGTAATCTCTTTTAGCTTTCTGTTTAAGTAAGTTTTGTTGAAATATAACGTAGCCCTTTAAAGCATTCAAGTGGCAATACCATAATAGACCGTGAACTCTTCCCAGACAGTTGTTTCCAGTATTTCACTTTCACTGTACTGTATGGAATACCAGTTCTAGGTATTTTTGGTGTTCGATGTTCCTTTTTGTTGCTGTTGGTGGTCGGTGTTTGTGTTTGTTTGGTCTTTTTGATACTCTTCTCATAGAATAAGTTCCTACAGTGGGCTTTTTCTGTCAAATAGATTGAGCATTTTTACGACTTGTGATACATATTGCCCAATTGCTATCATCTCAGCACATTTAAGTCAAAATTGCAATTAGTTCTCTACTGAAAAATTAATCTGCACATTGTGTTTGGACTGTAACACTAGGGACTTGAACGTTAAACCCCTTGGGGACACACATAAGAGGGTGCCTACAAGGAGCTTGTGTCGAAGTGGAAAGTGAACATCTAGGTGGTAAATTCTGCTCTGGGCTCAGAGGCAATAGTAGGGCATCATGATAGGAATCGTGGCTGTGGAGGCTCTGAGTCCTGCCCCTGACTAGCTGTGAGACCACAGGCAAGTTATTTAATCTTCTGAGCCTCAGTTTCCTCACCTGTGAAAGGGGATGTGATTATCACCTACGTAGACGGGTTTGGAGGAAGAAGATTGGCTAGAGTACTGTTGATTCCAGACCTCCGAGACCTTTCTCCACCGCCTTCTTACCGCCTCCCTGGCCAGTCCTCTCTTGGGGTTTCACAAACTCCCGATGAGTCTCTGGGGTGCTGGTCTGTCTTCATTGCTAACTCCTCATGCCTCCAGTGGGCACTTGTTTCATCGATTCTAAGACTTGCTCTTCACGTGTTAACATCTCTGAAATCAGAACTGAACCTAGTCAGCGTTGTCAATAGCCTGTATTTTGTTCTTAAATGTTGTGTCTTAAAATAGATGACTTCTTCGATTCAATAAACAGTATATCTTTCTAAAATATATCAAGAACTTCTAGTCACTTCCCATTTCTTTTTTTTTAAGATTTTATTTTTTCCCTTTTTCTCCCCAAAGCCCCCTGGTACATAGTTGTATATTCTTAGTTGTGGGTCCTTCTAGTTGTGGCATGTGGGGCGCCGCCTCACTGAGGCTCAATGAATGGTGCCATGTCCGCGCCCAGGATTCGAACCAACGAAACCCTGGGCTGCCGGCAGCGGAGTGCGCGAACTTAACTACTCGGCCACAGAGCCAGCCCCCACTTCCCATTTCTTAGTCTGAGTTCAGATCCTTAGTCTGACAAACACCATTTCTTGTGACTTGACTCCAGCGTCTTCCTCTCTAGCCTCATTTCTGCTTATCTCCTACTACATCTCTTCTGCGATCACCCAGATTACTTGGGTCCCTGTCTGCGAGCTCAAACCCCCTGTGCTGTTGCCCACTCTCTTCGTTCTGGGAGACACAGCTCAGGGGCCACCACTCTGGCAGTGATTCTTAGCCTGCCTTTCTCTCATCCTGACCACCTGTCCCTGCTCCTCAGGCTGAACTGTGCCCTATTCTTGGTTCTCATAACTGTAGTCATTCTGCTTCTAATGACCAGAAACCTTCATAAGGGCAGAGACCACTTGGCATCTCATCTCTGGTGTGTGTCAAGCACTGTGCCCTCGGGAAATGCTTCAGTGGAAGTGAGGAGAGCATGGAGATCCAACTTCTGGAGGAGGCTTGGGATTAGGCCCATAAAATGCTGGGTATCTTGTATCCCTTTCCACGAGATGCCTGCCTTTCCTCCGCCCAGACTGACTTATCCTCGTGCCAGGCCTGCGGCCTCAAGTTTCTGAATAAAGCAGGCCCCACTTTGTCGGACAACTTCAACACTGCTTATTCCTGTGAGTAAGGAGATGCGGGGCACCTGCTTGATATTTTTGTTTTTTCATTTTCTCTGTCTCCCTGTGAGTTGTGGCATAGAATATGTTTTGAAATACAGAGTTTGTTTCATGGTCTCCTGGTTATCAGACTTGAGGGAAAGGTAATAAAACTCTCCTGGAGGTGGGCTTGCCTCTCTTGAATCAGAGTGCCATTTCTTAGCCCCCTGAGAGATCGCACTGTCTGGTGGGAGGACTTGGCCTGGAGGTTCGCAACTACCCAGCTGCTCATGGCAGTGGTCTTGGGCAAGTTACTTACTTTTCCCAGCCTTAGTCTCCTCACCTATAAAACAGTGTCCAGCGGGATGAGATAGCTCACATACTGCGCCTTTAAAATAGTGCCTGGAACCCAGTGGGCTCTCTACGTTTATTTGCCTCAAATCCTTATCACCTCCAGATAACACACTCACTGTTTTCTCCCCCTCTGGGAAGCTAAATTTTTAATTCTTACTAATCTCGTGGAACTGTCAGATTATACCAAACAACGGGGTTACAAAACCTAAGTAAATTTTGTTTCTATTGGCCCAAAAAACTGTAAACTTCACGTGAGGATCCTTCTTGCTGCATGTGTCTACTCCAATGATACATCCTGAAACTGGGGAAGTAACCACAGGGTGGCTTCAGTGACCTGCTGGGCCCTGTGGGGTGGACCTGAGCTAAAGCTCCACTGATCACCTGACCTCGATCACCATAAGGCCCTCCTCTGACAGGTGGACCACAGTGACATTTGGGTTTCCAGGAATTAGTGTCATTTCAGAACCAGTATTTGGTAAGCCCTGAGAGTTTGACCGCTTTCCCTTCCCCAGTGCACAGTCACCTTGGTAAAGCATAAGATAGAGCCTTAGCTGGTCAGAAGAGGGCAGTTAGCTGGGAAATCAGGCAAGTGTCAGGTGGGTTGGCGTTCAAGCTGGTCCCTAAGGTGCACATTCAGACATGCCTGCAGGGATTGGGGGAGGAGGGTCTCTTTTTAGGTAGAGATCACTTCAAATAAAAGTGGCCCGATCTGGCTAGAACATGGGTTTTGGCTGTTACAGCCTGAGAAGTGTAATGTAATCATCCACGTTCATTTTCTGATTTCAATCTCATCTTTTGCCTAATGTGTGAGACCTTTATCCTATGGCCCACAGCACTGGGATTATTGAAATCAGTGACTTCCTGGGATTCAACTGGGGTCCGGTGGGAATGGTGATGTTAGTGATGGGTCAGGATGTGGTTCCCCCAAGTATCTTACAGTCAGCAAAATGTATTTCATGCCTGTGACTTAACAAGACTGAGGCTCAGAGAGATTCGGTGACTTGCCCAAGGTTCTAGCCATCTTTCCATCATGCCTCAGTCTCCCCATGTTTTCCTTTGAACTAAGAAACTATGCAGTAAACCAGTGGGCAAGGCAGAGGTCTAAACCCAGACTCCTTGCCTCTGGTCTCTGCTCCTGTTAACTTCATCCTGGCTTGCTTCTTGACAGGAATGCATTGAGTGCCACCTCCTCTCCCTCCATCTTGCAAGGAAAGGACTGGAATTCTCACATGCCTCTTATGTTTTTTAATGGGCAGCTGGGGATTCCTGTGGGAACATAGATGCTGCACCTTTTCCTGAAGCAATCCCAAGGCCCTGTGTGTGCAAAGAAGTCCTTTCTGTCTCTGGGATGAGTGGCCTCGTTCCCCAGTCAACCATTCTGTCGTGCTCACTGATGCTGTTTCTGACTCTGAGAATGCCTCTTCCTGTCCAGTGCTTTCCTCTCCACAAATAGCCCCTCCTTTCGCATCTCCTGAGCTTAGCTCACTCCCTTGAGCAAGCTCCTCCGGCCCGGGCCCCATCTGTCCCACCCACTCACTAACTCAGGGCACTTTTTCTGTTACCCTTTTTCTCTTTCCCTGGATTCTCATAACCTGGACTCAGATTGTCGTCTGTTTTGCAGACTTGTTTTCCTTTTACTTCAGTTGCCATAGTTACCAACTTTGTGTATAAAATCACCACCATTCCCCACCCTTTATTTCCCCACTGTTTCAGTGAAAAAGTTTCAGTTTTCGGATGTGGCCTTTGCAGAAGGAATCTGATGGCTTGCGGATCGTTGCCTTTCTGGCTCTCCCACCAGCAAACATTTCTTGCCCTCCTTGTTGAGTCTTTACTCTGGGGTCTAGACTGGTGTGGGTTTCAGATCACCACTTCATTTTTGCAGTGTTTTTAGATAAAGGTTCTCAGCCCAATAGAGCCAGTGACCTAGAAAGAGGATTATGAGATAGGAAACAACTGATTTAAAAAAAAAAAAAAACCCATTTGCCCTAAACTGGGTCTACTGTATTAGTTTGATTGTGAGTAATAGAAACAAACAAATTATATAATTACAGGAGAAGTGAGATCTGTCAGATCGTGGTCAAAAACCTAAAACTTTTGCCTCATCTGTCTAGACGTCTTCTCTCCCCAATCCAGAACTCCCAAACCATGGCCTTTGGTAGACTGTGTGCCTTGGTAATTTCAGGGCCATTTGGGTTAGCAGGGATCATCCGGGTCACCAGTTCTTCATAATGGAGTAGAGTGAATGACTGGTAAAAGTCAATTAGTGGCAGAGGCTGTATGAGCAGCTGCACCCCTCATTTTTGGTAGAATGGAGATACCATCATGGGGATCAGAGGACTTTTTTTCAAGCCCTGGCTCAGTCATGAGTGATTCACGTGACCACCCAGGGCAGGCCCAGCCTCCTCATCAGCAGAATAAGGCATCTGCCTGCTTAGGCTTAGCTTTTGGGACACTTCTAGTCATCAAATGACTTCATGTAAGGGGTCAGTGTGCCATTAATTGTTTTATAAAGAATATTGGGATTTGTTTGGACATGCCAATCATCAGCTTTCCTGGTGATTTTCTGTGGTTCAAAAGGAAACACTTGGAAAGGCAGAGCTGGAATTTCAGGCCCCCACAACTTGGTTTCACCTTACACAGCACTTCAGACCCCAGGGTTCCCACCAGACTTCCTCTTCCTCTCTGGTCCATTTGTTCCTGAGTTGTTTTACCCCTTGCATCTCTCAGCCTGCTTTCTTCTCCCTTCTAATCTGCTGTCTGTTCTACAATTCCTGCCCTTCTGGCTTCTTTCGATCTGGCAAGTGCTACCCACCTTTCTCTGTTCATAAAACTTGACTTTGGTGCAGATGCACAGCTTATGATGCTTGCTGTTTCAGATACTGTTAGCTCCTTGAAACTAAGCTTCATAGAGACAGGCATGTTATGTTCCAAACTTGTGCTAGGCATATGGTGGGCTAACAGAAAATACTGATGAGTTGGAATGTGCCTCTGGAATAAAATTGTAGTGCCGTTCTAGATGACAAGAACCATTATACCAGTCAGGAAGGAAGGGAGGGAAGGTCATTTACCTGGCGTGGAGTAGCAGCCATTTGACAGTCTTCTCCCATGCTTCCCCTTGTCCCATCAGCAGCCTGGGAGTTAGGGGTGGTGTGGTGCTGCCTATTTGGAGACAGTAGATAATGAAACACAGTGGCTCACCATCAGACAGATTTGAGTGTCTTAACTCTTAAGACTCTGTGAGCCTCAGCTTCTTCATTTTATAAGATGGCTCTATTTCCTCCTACTTCTAAGGTGGTAAATATTAAACTGAATGTCACGTGCTCGTGTGGACACTCCATAAGTGGTGACATGTGGCCATTTACAGGTGAAGAAGCAGAAGTAGAAACTTGGAAAGGTGAACTAAGTTGCCTCCTGGGTATTCAATAGGTCAGCGGTAAACCAGAGTAACTACCCAGGTGCTTGCCACCAGCCCCTGCAGCCTGTGTCGTACCTTATTTGTTATACCTTGACTCATCCTGTGTGGGTAGAAATGGATGGACTTACTTGTGTAGAGTTGGCTCAGTGCCAGTGGTGCTGGTCCTCTTGGATTGGAGCAGTCATCACCACTGTCACTTACTTTAATACGCTGCATTCCTTTGGCCTAAAAGTGGCATGAGTGTGTCTGTCTCACTTGAGCTCATTCCTGTCTTCCTTTGCTGTAGGAGAAAGGATCCTGGGTTATGCCGAAGAGCCCTGCTATCTCTGGTTTGTCATGGAATTCTGTGAAGGTGGAGACCTGAATCAGTACGTCCTGTCCCGGAGGCCAGACCCAGCAACCAACAAAAGCTTCATGCTACAGCTCACGAGCGCCATTGCCTTCCTGCACAAAAACCACATCGTGCACAGGGACCTAAAGCCAGACAACATCCTCATCACGGAGCGCTCTGGCACCCCTGTCCTTAAGGTGGCAGACTTTGGACTAAGCAAGGTGTGTGCTGGGCTGGCCCCCCGAGGCAAAGAGGGCAATCAAGACAACAAAAATGTGAATGTGAATAAATACTGGCTGTCCTCAGCCTGCGGCTCAGACTTCTACATGGCCCCTGAAGTCTGGGAGGGACACTACACAGCCAAGGCTGACATCTTTGCCCTGGGCATTATCATCTGGGCAATGATAGAAAGAATCACTTTCATTGACTCTGAGACCAAGAAGGAGCTCCTGGGAACCTATATCAAACAAGGGACCGAAATCGTCCCTGTTGGTGAGGCGCTGCTAGAAAACCCAAAGATGGAGTTGCACATCCCCCAGAAACGCAGGACTTCCATGTCTGAGGGGATCAAGCAGCTCTTGAAAGATATGTTAGCTGCTAACCCGCAGGACCGGCCTGATGCCTTTGAACTTGAAACCAGAATGGACCAGGTCACATGTGCTGCTTAACATTCAGGGCAAAGCATCTTGGGTGTTTTTAAACTAGGTGAGTATACTCTTTTTGTTCTGCATACACACTTCCTGGACTGGATTCTTCGTCCCGGGCCCTGGCATGGGCCCTGTGGAGCTGGGGGGAATGCAGAGTTGGAAACAACTAAGTGCTTGTCTTTAAAGATCCCCCGAAGTCTCGATGAGCAGGCATGCGGGATGGCGTAAGTAGGAGTAGGAATAGTAGAGAAGTTTTGAGTGGACATTGCATTTGAGTCAAGTCAAAGTTTTTTAGAAATGCTTTTTCTCATCAATTAGTAAATGTTTACCATAGAAAATGTGCAAAGGAGGTATGGACAATTTTTTTCAGAGAATAAACGCTGTCCCTAATTGTCTCTCTCCTACTCAAACATCCAATTCTATATAGTTTAGGTTATGCTGTAGTTAGGCACAGTTTTATTTCCTGTTCTTTCAACAGTGATCTGAGCATTTCCCCATGTCATACTTTGAGAGTATGGCTTTCAATAATTGACATTCCATTATATGTGCCATAATGTAACCATCCTCCTACTTTAGGCATCCAGTGGTTTCTCCATTTTAGATACCACAGACAATATGAGTGAATATTATATGGGAGTCTTTGCTTATTTAACAGATTTATTGTGGTCTTTCGTTTGTCAAGTACTGTACTAGGCTCTGGGATAAGAATGGTAAGCAAAATCAGAAACCTGCCCATCCTCGTGAATTCTGCAGCTTCATCAAGGAGAGAAGCATTAATCAATATTTACCATGGTTGCTTTACAACGAAGGAGAAGAGATATTAAGGGAAATTGACGTTTCACGGGATGGTGCCCAGAGGCAAGAGTAGGGATTTGGGGGTAGTGTGGAACATTCCAGGTAAAGGGACCAGCCTGTGCAAAGGACCTGAAGCCAGAGGGAGCCTAGCACATTTGAGAGACTGCACCAATTTGGGTTAGTGAAGAATGTAGACACATGATCATCGGGGAGGACAGTGACCTGCCAGAGGAGTGGACAGAGCTGAAGTGGAGAATCCCAAAGTGTGGACCAGGAGCAGCAGCAGTAGCTGAGTTAGACCAGTCTGAGGTGTGCACAAAAGAAATGAGATCAGAAATAAGGTGAAACTTGGGGCCCTAGAATTTGACCTTAACTTCATAGGCATTTGGGAGCCGTCTGCAGACAGAGCACAACAAGCAGCGTTAAGAAGTTGAACGTGTGCATGTGCAAGTTAAATTGAACCAAAGCCTGCAGACTGGGAGACCAGTTGGCCCAGTTATTTTATTCACACCAGTAAGGGTTGTTGAACCTGTGAGTAGCGCTGAGGATAGATGAGTGCCTAGATCTTCAGGGCAGAGGATTGGCAAGACAACTGGCCACGTGTGGAATCGGAAGAAAGAAAGTGATAGATAGTGGAGATTGATGGCAGTAGACACAAATGCTGGCTAGTCTGTTGGTCAGATTTGAATTCTTTTCCTTAGCAGAAATCCCCAGCCTTGTTTTGTGGGCAGGGGAAAGAAAAGAACATTGACTACCATATATGCTAGGTATTTCCTCATGTACCATTTTGTTTCACCTGCGCAACCCTGCAAGGGGTTAAGTCATTTGCGCAATACCCTAATAATTTAAGGGCAGGAATATCTTAGTCATAGGCCCCCTTCACCCTCCTTTTTTTTTTTTTTTTGAGGAAGATTAGCCCTGAGCTAACTACTGCCAGTCCTCTTCTTTTTTCGCTGAGGAAGCCTGGCCTTGAGCTAACATCGTGCCCATCTTCCTCTACTTTATACATGGGATGCCTACCACAGCATGGCGTGCCAAGCGGTGCCATGTCCACACCTGGGATCTGAACTGTCAAACCCTGGGCCGCCAAGAAGCGGAACGTGCGAACTTAACCACTGTGCTACCAGGCCAGCCCCCGCCCTCCTTTTTTTCTTAATATCGATGTGGCAAGCTGGAAATAATGTTACTTGTATGTTTTACTGAAGCCTTGAGATAAGGTGGTGGGAGGTGGTGCTGATCCCAGTGATCACAAGGAAGGAGGCTCGGCACGGAGCGCACAGAGCCCTCCAGGACCTGTGGGGTTCTTAGTCCCGCCTTTTGCCTTCATTACCCTCAGATTTCTATTCAGAGATGGTTACTACTGAGTTGAGCCTGGTTACATCTGTCATGTTCTCTGTGAACTTACTTCTGGAATGAGTTACTAGGTTTAATTCTTCCATTCCACGAACATTTATTGAGTACATTCCAGGTGCCAAACCAGTTTGTCCTACTGCCCAATGAGTAAGAGAATAGAGCTCCCTAAAGGTAGGTGTGGGGTAATACCATGTTAGAGCTCAAAAAGGGTTGGCCAGACAGTGGTTTTTTTGGGGGGAGGGGGGCAAGATTAGCCCTGAGCTAACATCTGCTGCCAATCCTCCTCTTTTTGCTGAGGAAGACTGGCCCTGAGCTAACATCCATGCCCATCTTCCTCTACTTTATATATGGGACGCCTACCACAGCATGGCTTGCCGAGCGGTGCCATGTCCGCACCTGGGATCCGAACTGGCGAACCCCGGTCCGCAGAGAAGCAGAATGTGTGAACTTAACATCTGCGCCACCAGGCCAGCCTCCAGACAGTGTTTTAATTGTAGTTCATGCTGTCACTTCCCATTTCTGTCTCATCTTTTCCACTTTTAAAAAACGTCTTAGAATTCATGTTTGCGCTGGAGTAGGAAGAAGGTTGTCATTGGAAGAGGGACCTGAATGTGGGTTAGGATTATGGGGTTGTCACAACCCGTTGAGATCAAGGCTCTCGTTTGAAAATCCACGCTTGGATTGGTGCTGTTTTGCAGGGAAAAGTTTCAGCTAAATAGGAGGGATTCCTTCAGGTAGGAGAAATAGGTGACCTTGAGACCAGAAAAGATTTGGAACATTGTCACTGCCAAGTGTCCCAGGCTCTGACAGCCAATAAGGACAGTACTTGGTCAATTGGTGCCTATCTGACCGTAGCCTACCCTGCCCTGTTGGAGCTGGGCACGTAGGATTGTGGGCCTGGGCCAGGTCTCTGTGCTGGGCATTGTGGTGCCAAAAGCTTCACATGGGTTGTGGTACAAATGAGCTTTGGCTGGCTGGTTCGAGAATCAGAGGCTGGAGTTAGGAGGAACTGTGGGGTCCAAACTTCCCTCCCTCCCACTGAGTTGCATAGATGCAGAAGCAAATTCTATATATTCATTCAGTATGTTGATTAGGAAACTATTGCCAGGGACTATTTCAGGCACAGAAGATACATTCGTGAATAAAACATACAAAAGTTCTTGCAGTTGTGGAGCTTACGTTCTGTTGGAGAGACAGACATAAACAGAAGCAATGTGTTAGAAGCGCTCTGGGAATGTAGAGCAGGATAAGGGAGATCAGAAGGCTGGGAGGTGGGGGAAGAGATCAGGGTGGATCTCCTTGACACAGTGACATTTGAGCAAAGAGGAGTGGAGGGGGTAAGTCATAAGGATCTGGAGAAAGCGTCCCAGACAGAGGGGACAGCCAGTATAAAGGCTTGAAGGCGGGATAGAGTGAGTGGGGAGAAGATTGCAGGGAAAGAGGCTGGAAGAGTAATTGACAGACACCTAGAGTAGGCCTTGCATGCCATGGGAAGCATTTTGGCTTTTATTCTTGGGTCAGATGGAAAGCCATTGGTGTGTTCTCAGCTGTGTAGTATCTGATCCTCTGAAAGGATCACTGTGACTGCTGTGTTAACTACAGGGGGGCAAGTGAGGGGATAAGGTGGGAGGCTACTGAACTAGTCCAGGGGAGAGAGAATGAGGGCTTTGAGCAATGGAGCAGGGCAGCTGGTGATTGGGTTTGGGGTTAATTTTGAAGTCAGGCAGCAGGATTTCCTGCTGGATTGAAAGTAAGTTATGAGAAGGGATTTAAGGATGGCTGTGAGGTTTTGGCCTTGGAAGCCATTGGAAGGATAGAGTTCATCAAATGAGATGGGGAGGACATTGAGAGGAACAGGTTTGACTGGAAAAAAAAGTTAGGTTTTAGTCATCTGAAAATTTGAAATGCCTGTTTAGAATCCAAGTCCAGAGGTGGAGTAGGTGATGGGAAGGGTGGAGTTCAGGGGCAAGATCTGGTCCTGAGCTACAAATTTAGAGACGGCCAAGGTGCTGGAGTGGGCACAGAGAAGATTTCAAAGGATGACGCAGCTCTGGGCCCTCCAGCATTGAGAATGGGGAGAAAGAGAGGAGCCAGAGAGATAGGGGACCTGGGTATGGTGTCCTGGAAGCCGGGTGACAAAAAGACACCTGGAGGGGGAAGTAATCAGCCACAGCACGTGAGCCAGTAGGTTGAGTGAGAGGAGCACTGAGAATTAACCATTGGAGTTAGCAGGTGGGAAGTCTTTAGTGCTCATAGCAATTTTGGTGGCACATAATGGGGGAAAGCCCTAACTAGAGTGTGTTGGAGAGGGAATGCAAGGAGAAGAATTGGAGACATTGAGAGAACAGACCAATGATTCTCAAAGTTTTTGGTCTGAAGGCCCCGTTACACTCGTGAAATTGAGGACTCAGAGAGCTTTTGTTTGGGGCGTTATCTGTGGATATTTGTGGTATTAGAAATTGAAGCTGAGAAATGTTTTATATGTTTCTTTCAAGTGAAGAATAATAAATCGGTTGCATGTTAACATAAGTATCATAATTTATGAGAAATAACTTCAAAATAAAAAATATTTAGTGAGTGACATTTTTATATTTTTGCAAATCTCTCTAATATCTTCCGTAATAGCTGGATTCTTGTATTTGCTTCTGCTTTGTAACCTGGTGCCATGTCACTCGTCATGTAACTTCTGGAGAACTCCACTATACACTTGGGAGAAAATGAAAGTGAAAAAAGCAAGTAATGTCCTAGTGTTATTACGAAGAGTTTAGGCTCCACCAACTCCTGAACTCCATACCACACTTTGAGCACCAATGGTATACGTGACTCTTCCTGAGGAATTTTACTATGAAGGTTGCTGAGAAGCAGGGGTAGCTGAAGACCTAGAAAGGAGGGAATTATTCAGAGTTCCAAATGAAGACACAGAACTTGTGTGTCCTGATTCCCAGCCAGCTTTCCTATTAGACCTGAAGTTTGCTACGTTCCAGTTCAGCGGCCTGGGGTTCACAGGTTCAGATCCTGGGCACAGACCTATATACCACTCATCAAGCCATGCTGTGGTAGGAACCCATGTACAAAAAAGAGGAAGACTGGGGCAATGTTCCTCAGGCAAAAAGAGGAAGATTGGCAATGGCTGTTAGCTCAGGGCCAATCTTCCTCACCAAAAAATAAAAATAAATAAATCAGGGCTAAATGGTTTTAGTTTTTTGCAACAATAAATGGAAAGGTACTTTGGGTTGGAAATATGGGATTCCTCTGAAAGGAGTGTTGCCTAGTGGACTATCCGGGATTGAGTTCCATTTCTGTGATTTACTGGCTGTGTGACCTCAGGCAAGTTATTTTACCTCTCTGGGTTTTATCATCCATAAAATGGAGTAGTAGATCATATTTGTCTTATTGAGGTTGTTAGGGGAATCACAAGAGATTGTGAAAGTACCCTATATAAACTGTCTAGATAAAATGTTGTGGTAAAATTTTAGATACTTGCTTTGGCTTGAGGTGTCTTGTCTTCCATTCCTCTCTGAAGACAGTGGTCTTTAACCTTGCATCTGAGGATTACCAAATAATGTGGTTTTTTCCTTTTCAACAAAGCTGTACTCAAGGCAACTCAGTCCACTTGCTTGTTCCAGAAAAATTATCTGTTTTTAAAGATTACTCGATGATGGAGCCTATTTCTCTTGTCACTTTTAGAAAATGTTTAATAATTCCTAATGGTTTCTACCAGCCAGCCACAAGTCTTACTCAAAGTGGGAAGCTAGCCAAACTGACGTTCCAGGTGCCCCCGCCCACATGTTACCAGGGAGGGTGTTATGAGGGAATCTGCATTCGTGGCCAAGTTTGCTGTCTAATATACAAACCTCAGTTACTAGGGCCTTTTGAAGCCAGGACCCTTGAATGAATGACATTTATTTGGAGCTGGCAGCTCAAACCTGCTGAAGGAAATCAGATGTTGGTGTGACCTGAGGGGTTGTAGAAAATATTCTTTGCCCTGTGTGCAATCTTGGTAGCCGCCTAACATCAGAGAAAGAAGTCAGGCCTAATTTTTCTTTTGACTTAATATGTTTATTCTTAGCCTGGAGACCAAAGACGTGGCTCTGGGCTAACGTGCTGGGCCACCTGGGTTGTCCCCTTGACCTGAGCTTCAGATTTTGCTTCTGCTTTATGTGATTTGAGGTTTTTTAACCTGGGGGTCCCCAGACCTCTAGTTGGGCCCCTAATGATCTTCTGGGGATTCACAAGCTTTTTCAGCTCATCTAACAGGCGACAGTGTGTTTGCTCACGTTGAAGCCAGCTCACATCATTTGCTTCCTTTTGGCTGGAATTGTACCCAAACTGTCTTATTATAGATATCAAGTTAATAAAAAATGATACTAAAAGCTAAAAAACAAAAAAGAAATAATTAATGTGGTTTGTTTTAAACAGTAAAGTCTTCAAAACAGAGTCCTTGGGAGGTAAATTAAAAAAGGGTTTTAGGTGAGAAATTGGGAATCCACGACCAGATAGGTCTCCAGGCTTTGAAGGAGAACAGTGCTGAAGGTGACCACAGGTGGTGGTGTTTAATGGTCGTTCCTGGGCTTAAGTGCTTTGTGACCATTGTTTCATTTACTTATTTTCAAGAAACTTCCCAAAGGTCACAGAGCTAATGAGGAGCAAAGGCTAGATTTGAACCCAGCTCTAAGTCCATGGCTTTAACCAGTGTTGTGTATTGCCTCATTGAATCTTCTGTAAAACTCACGTGTTTCCATAATTGAGTTCAGACAAGTGAGCCCCAAGTAGATTGGCTTTCCTGCCCTCCTAGCACCGCACATCGAGATGAGTAACATGGACCCAAGGGGCCTGGCATTCTGGTTTCCAGTTGAGACAAAGTCATGCACCGCATACGACATTTTGGTCAGTGACAGACTACATGTATGACAGTGGTCCCATAAGATTAATACCATATAGCCTAGGTGTGTAGTAGGCTATACCATCTAGGTTTGTGTAAGTACCCTCTATGATCCCACAACAACAAAATCACCTAATGACGCATTTCTCAGAACATATGCCCATTGGTAAGCGGCGCACGACCATAGTTTCTTCTACTCTGAAAAAGGTCATTGTGCTGGTAACAGGTAAGTAGCCCCCAGGAAGGCTTCACAGAGGAGGTATAACTGCCAAAGGGACAGGAGGCAGAGGTTTGATGCCTACACCCAAGGCTCATCCCACTTAGTCTGTGGTGGAGCCTTGAACTGCCAAAACAGAGGATAGGAGGAAGGAGATGCCAACCTTACCCTGAAGTAGATGGTTACATCTACTAGAAAGAATGGCGGGTTTATTTATTTAAAGTAGAGATCATTGGGAGGGGAATGTGCCTAGCCGGTGATTAATTCTTTGGTCCAAGCAGATTTAGAACCTCTGGGCCTCTTTGGAGTCCCAGTCTGTAAAATGCAAGTCCCAGCCTTGCCTTACCCTGTCTCGCTAGCTCTTCACGGAGGTGTGCAAGAGTGGAGGGTTGTGAGGGAAGATCAGAGGGTTTGCTTCTCTTTTCCCCAGGAACTTAAAGCTCAGCTTTCACTGTGAAGACCTGGCAGCCCTAGGTACTGATCTACAAGGAGACAGCCCTCGGGACTTGGTCTGTCTACTGGTGTGTTTGTTTTCTGGGAGTTCCCCCAGGTAGGGAGGGCTGGTGTTTGTAAAGCCAGGCAGCTCCCCGGGGCTGGCTTTTGCCCCGCTGTTGCCATCCCTTGACTCCTCCTGCTGGATCAAGGGGAGGAAGCTGGAAGCTGAACTGTCCTTATGTAACGGAACTGGTGGCCCTCAGGGATAATCTGTCCCATGAAGCTCTGCAGGACATCAGAGCATCCATGAGGGGACAGGCCTGCCCCAGGGCTGTTGCTGCTCACACTCTGTTCCTCCCTGGCATCCTTGGCTCCTCCAGCCAGGCAGCATCCCTTTGGGCAAATCAAAATAGCTCTTGTAATCCTCCAGCTGTAAGCAAAGCTGCATTATGGTTGGGGTCCTTCCAACTCCCATTTCCTCTTACCGCAGGGACACAGACACCCACCAACGATAACAGCCCCTGGTTATAAACACCTGCTTTGAGGGGCCCCCTGACTTATGCAGGGCAGAGGCCCTGCCCTTTTGTCTCCAGCCCTGAATTACCCACTTTACAAATATTATCACGCAGCATCCGCGCAACTGTTCTCTTATCTGCCATCTTTCTGCAGATTAGGACGCTGACAATCACTTTCCTAAGGTTTTGAGAGTCAGGATTTGAAACAGGGTATCTGACTGGAAATTCCACCGTTCATTTCTGCCTCCTGCAGCCTCTTTAAAAGCAGCTCTGGATGGGTTCATGTTTTGAGGCAGATGGTGGGTCCCCCTCCGAATAGCACCACCCAGGTGGCGCCTTAGGATCAGTGTACGGCGCTGCAGATGGGCATCTCAGATCTGAGCACAGGCACACTGCAGCAAGGCCACCATCCGCTCCTTAAGGTGAGATCACTCGTGTGTGGATTGCTCTTGTGTCACGCTGATCCAGCCTTAAACGTGGGCAGGTGAGGCAAGGCTGGGACAGTGAGGCACCCACATAACCAAGGATCAAGCCACAGTAGGCATTAGCCTCGTAAGCAGGCAGAGGTCAAAATTACCAAAAGGTTGGAAAGTGGGAGCCACCATCGGCAGCCAGGAAAGCACCAGCCCTGAGAGAGTGCTGGCAGAACAGTCTGTGACACCAGTGCCACAACAGGGCTCTGATGTGACCCAAGGGCACCCTGTTGTCTGTGTTCCCCGGTACCCTGCAGAAGCCCATCCCAAGTGAACTTAGCCTGGGCATTTGAGGTTGATGAGAACCCAAAGCAAAATGGCAGGGGTTCCTGGGTTTCTCTCTGACAAGTCTTCCAGCTTGTTTATTTATTCAATCTCAACCACAGCAAGGGATCTCATCATTCGTGCCATCATTGATGTGGCTTCATGTAGCCCTGTGTTGACGAATTCTGGGGCCGAGTAAGATTTGGTGAGCAAGAGCCCTCCTGGCATATGGTGGGCACTTGCCCAGTGGTGGTGTTGATAGTGTAGACCCCAATGTTGTCCTCTGGGAGCTCACACTTTAACAGTGTGGATGATAAGACAGGGATGCTTAGCTGTAGTGGGCGTGGCTTGGGAGAGATACAGAAAGCTTGCCAGGAGTAGAGGGAAGTTTCCTGGAGGCGGTGGTTCCTTGGGCTGGTTCTCGAAGGTAGGTGTAGGGGTACCTTGTAAGCCAAGTGATAAATGGAGGTCACAACTCAGGGTTTGTCAGCACCTCTCCTTGGCATACTGAGGCTTTTTTTGGATACAGGAGACTCAGCTAGCAAGGAGAGAGAATCCTGTTCTACTAACAAAATTCCCAACTGGATATGCCTTCTAGACCCAGGACCTTTGGAGAATGCCCAGGGTTCTGTCTTGATAAACTAGGGCAGCAGCCAACAAGCTCCCAGCCTCTTTTCATTTCCACTGGTGAGTCCTCTGTGGCATTACAGAATTAGAGGAAATGGAGACCTCCTCCAGCATTTCTAGCATTCAGAGCATGGCAGGCCTTAAAACTGCCAGCCAAGTTTAAAATAAATCAATACCGTAAAATACTGCAATGAATTTCCCAACTTTAAAGGAATTTCACTTTCAGTTAGAGGTGCCAGGGGAAAGCTATAACTCAGCCTGCATCGTACACAGGTCAGAATTCTGTATTTTGTTTCTTTGTAAAAGAAAGTGATGTCTAGGGACTCAGGAGGAATGGATTAGAGCCACCCAGGCACACCGTAGGGCATAGTGAGGAAGACAGAAATGCCCCTGTCTTCTCAGGCTGCAGAAAGGAGCTGGACGTGGGGCCTGGGCAGGTAATCTCATGAACGGCAGCCTCGGCTTTCCATGAGTCCAAGGCGAGGGACTGTGGCAGTGATGGACAGTGGGTTGCCTTTGGGGTGCCATGGTGGATTGTAATATTGCCCATCTGTGCCAGTGGGAAAGTCAGAGATGATGTGAGCCTGTTGACTCATTGTGCATTGATTTCTAGCCTTTTGGAAAAAGGAAGGAAACCCTTAAATATCACTACAGCTCCTTTTGTTTTTTCTTTCTGCTTTTTTCAGACATGTCTAAGACATGTCCTCCCAGAAGGTTCCAGTCTAGGGCAAATCTAAGGCATGGACGGGAAGTGTCGTGCTGTCAGGTCTTGGCAGAACACATGGGCCTTTCCAGCACAGCCCAGCCTTGTACCCAGCATAAGGAGAACTGGGAGTCACAAGTAAAGTCTCCTTTGTTGTTAGTAACCAGATTGTGTACTTGGATTGGATGACTGCTTGGAAGGAACCCTTGGTTTTTGTGGGGCAGCAGAAATGAGTGTGAGTGTACCACACCCCAGACAACAACAGGGTGACTTTTACCTTTAAAAAAAAAAAATGGGGGTTTTAAGCCAGTTGCATAAACTGAAATCCAGATGTCACCACTGCCGTGATCGAGAGATGCTCCTCCCTCTCCTGCTTGAGCATCTCAGGGCTCGGGCACCAACCAGGTGTAGCAACCAGAGCCTTTGGAGAGCACGTCACTCCAGCCTGGTGTTTTGGAAGCCCTGTGGCAGTGGGACAGCTCTCCCTAGGACTCCAGTTTCCCACCTACTCTTAGGATTTCATTGGGTTGGGCAAAAGCTGATGGTGCCATAGGCAGACCTGGATGTGAGTCTTCAGAATCAGCAGCCTAATTTCATGGCCTTGGTAAAGTTTAACCATAGTTAGGAAGATTGCTTCTATTTTATCAGCAGAAGGAACTGAGGAGTCATGAGTAAGAAGTTTTCTACTGAATGCGTTGAGATTCTACCCTATGAACTTGAAGATATTGACAAGCTATTGCCACACTCCTCCCTGCTCCTCCGCATTACCTCCCACCTCCCGCCACACACTGTCAGTCACAAACCCTAGCACCATGCTTCTCAAAGTGTGGTCCCCAGACTGGCAGCATCACCTGGGAACTTGTTAGAAACGGACGTTTCTGGTCCCACCTCAGACCTACAGAGTTGGAAATAGGAGAGGGGTGTTCACCAAGCCCTCCGGGTGACGCTGATGCACACGCTGGTTTGAGAACTGCCCTAGTAAAAGGGGGTAACGGTGCAATCCGCCACCTTACCATCTGTCAGACATGCAGCCATCTGCCTTGCCTCTTACCCTTTTGCCCCCCAAAAGCTTGGCTCTAGGCCTGAGAGCTAGGAGGGTCTGCCAGGTTCTAGGCTCTGTCTTCTGTAATTCCCTGGCCCCAATGCCAGACAAGACACTTTTCTGTGGGCTGTGGTTTCCTCACCCAGAAAACCGGGTACCTAAAGGACCACTCTCGGCCCCCTCCCCTACACCCTCAGCCCTGGCACGTTCAGGTTTACAGTGGTTGTGGTTCTAGGACCAGGGACTCCTGATTCTTGCTTAGTTTCTTTCTTAGTGCATGTGTCTTCAGGATAAGGTGAGGCCCTGTGCCCGCCTGCTCCTGGGAGGAGGAGGAAGAAAACAGTTGAACTTCTCCATGGGCTCCCCTGGCCCTAGGCAAGTGGACTTCTGAGCCATAATAACAGTGAACATCTTGGGCTGCTCCTGGGTGAGTGCCATCAGCAGAATAACAGGTCCCTGTAAGGTCGTGATGGTAGGAGAAGATGTCACCCTTAGAGAAGGGGAATTTGAGAGGCAGTAGGGCACTGGGATTGGGGAAGCCGTGGGTGCACAGGGAGAGCTTAGGACTCTAAGTAGATCTTACACATGGCTTTGAATCTGGACCAGAAAACTTGTTCATTCCACAGGCATGTATTGAGCACGTGCTGTGTGCCAGGCGTAGGCTGTGGTGATGAAGAAGAGCCCCGATCTCATTCCGTCTAAACCTTGGGCATCTGAGCCTGGGAGTCCTCATTTATAAAATGGGCTGCTAATACTTACCCCATAGGATTTTGATGTGGGTTAAATGTAAAATTACTGTAAAGCTAGCATAAGGGTGCTAGGCATGCAGTAGGCCCCCACTGCTGTTGGGTTCTGCTGTCCTTTCATACCAGTTCTTGGCCGTGCTCGTAACAGACCTAGAAGTAGTGTCTCAGGATGTGTGCAAGTTCTTGTGCTCCCCCCACCCCCATCACCACCAATAAAAAGGAAAACCCACCCTCTAGATGGGCCCATTAGTTATTTGATTGCTTGTGTGTGTTCTAGGTACTGGGGTAAGTACTTGCAGTATGTCAGTGAGAAACCAGACATGGTCCCACCCTTGAGGCACTTACACCTCAGTGTGAGACACGTCATAAGGGAAAACTACAGGTACAGTTTCAGGTGTGTATGGATGGAGGAAATAGAAAATAGGGGACCTGCCCAAGGTGATCAGAGAAAGTCTTTGTGAGGAGGTGACTTTGAAACTGAGACCTGAGGGATGAGGCATCTGCCAGGCAGATGGGCAAGGAACCGGCAGGTTTAAGGTGGAGACAGGAGCCTGTCATGCCAAGCTCCGTAGGTCACGGTGAATCACTGCACAGCAGCTTTAACCACCCGATTCACATGGTGACAAGAGAACTCTGGCTCTGTGGCCAGTGGAATTGGAGAGAGGCAGGCATGGAGGTTGGGAGCCCAGTTAGGAAGCTGTAATCTTCCAGGTTAGGGTGGATGGCACAGGGGATGGAGAAGAGTGAATTTGAGGTGAATTTTGGAGGGTGTTAAAGGGCTGACAGGTGGACTGAATAAGGTGGGGGTGAAGGAAGGGGTGGCTCAAGGGTGACTATTATCTGTGGCTGGAGTCACTGGGCAGTGGGGCAGAGCCATTTAACAGAGAACGCTGCAGGAGAAGAGGGGTTTGGGGGATGCTGAATACACAGATGTATCTTGGATGTATGGACATAAATGCATCCTCTCTCATCTATATGGGTGTTCGATAAGTTGTGAGTGATTGGGTCTTTTGGAGGGTTGCTGAATCCCGAATTTGGGGCTGAACATAGGGCATCTTCAAGGGCATGGAGTGACCTCCTCAGTCCTTGGGTTGCCTTTACAGCCTTCATTTGATGGCTGAGTCTTGCTGTGTTTTGTTCTTCCCTTTGTAATCAGCTTCTCATTAGGTGACTGATGAGTCTGGCTCTTCTGTGTCTTTATTTGCATATGCACTCTGCTATAATTATGTCACAACATAGCATTTTGTTGTTTTGTATTTACTTTTGCTTTTTAGAGCTGAAAACCTGTGCAGTGTCCTGTCACATGGGCAGCCCGGTGGTTCTGCCAAAGAGCATCTTTCTAGCCTAGCATTTCACTCTTTGTTTTTTTAATAGTTATATAACAGCAGGACCATGATTGCTGGCTGTAAAATTGATGTTGAGAGCCACGTTAATTTGTAAGTTGGGAAATACTTTGTGTTTTGATTTAAGGAAAGGAATAGAGGGGAAGAAGGTTGGGGGAGAAGGTCTCTGGTCTCAGTTGCCTTCAGGTTTCTAAGTGTGATACCAGGAGCTAAGTGGTGGCTCTACTTCCTCAACTTGATGTTGAACTAGCAGGGAAGGGGCTTCACAGTCAGTCCTCAGCTGTCCTTTCACACCAGGGTTGGAACTATTTACAGGGCGTGGTGTGGAGGCTGGCCCCACCTGCCTGTTCACCACATCTCCTTCCCCGGAACCCAGGAAAGCCTGGGTCCTTTGTTGCACTCGTTTAGTAGTTGCTTACTGAGCTTTTGCAGCTTGCTGGTGGTCTTGTATTCACTGTATTGTTTCTATATAGGAAAAAGCCTGGTGGAGCCTGGATTCTTTATCACCACAAGACGTGGAGTGGGGGGGCACTTTCTCTCTCTTATCTGAACTCACTGAGCCCGTGCTGTTTGCCAGACTTCATACTCTCCCCCTGCTTATCATGTTAAATGCTCACGTGTGTCCTGGGTATGGTGTCCTCCCCACTCCACGTGGATGGCAGGTGCCAGCTCCAGGGCTAGAGCTCTGGTGCTCACGTTCTTTTCCATCAAGCTTCTGAAGCTAGGTCACATCAGCGAGTCTGTAGTGGCACAGTACTGTCTCACTGCTCCCGGGAGCTCAGAGGAGGGAGTGCTGGCTTTTGTTGAAGAAGTAAGTAATGGTGACCTGTAGGACCTGTGACTTAAGATGGCCCTTGAAGAAAGGAAGGCAGATGAGAGTGTTCTAAGCAGGGGACACACTGTTCACAAAGGCAGAACACTGGGAATTTGTGGAAAGAGCAGATCTTTGGGTTGCTTCACACAGAGGCTAAAGTGGGAGAGCAAAATAGCACAGAGTTGCCAAGAGAGTGAACTTTATCCTGCAAAAAAGATGGGGGGGGGGTGGAGTGGTGGTGTACAAGGCTATATTTTTGGCAGGTGAATTGGTCACAGTGAGGGGAGAACTGTCAGCCCCTCAGGAAAGAGGATGGGAGGCTCCTCCTGACGGTACCAGTCTGAGGAAGGTGTTTGCCTGCACAGGCACCTTCCCAAGCTTGCAAAGGGAGAGGGTGAAAACTGATGAGGGCACTTAGAAACCCTGGGCCTCCAGTGGTCTCAGGACATTAAGAGACTTACTTTTGAACTTGATATGCTGATAAACATAGGTTTAAATCGCATCTCTACCACTTACTAACTCGGTGACTTTGGGGAAGTTGCCCAACTTCTCTGGGCCCCCATTGTCCATTAAATGGTGTTCATTGAACGCTGATGCCCACTGTACGCTATTGTGAAGACTAAATGTACAGGAAATGGAAAGTATCCAGTGCAATTCCTAGCACACAGTGAGAGTGCAGTAAATAGTGGCTCTGTGTGTTGCCCTCGTCCTGTTTGTTTTTGCCAAATTCTCATAGGCTAATCATTCGTTTCCACTTCACGTCTCATGAACAATTTACAGTGCCCTCTTTTCCCTAAGAGAGCTCCAGACCCCTTAGCAAGTGCCCCCAGTGAGTTCCCCTCGGCACACTGGGCTTTGGACTGGTTGCTGTAACCACAGGTCCAGATGGTCTCCTTTTGCCCAGACCACTCTGGGCATGACCTTGTTTGAGCCTTTGCTTTTATAACCACAAATTGTCCTGTCCCCATATGGAAGGGCGACCTCTCCCCTTTAGCTGTAACAGCACCATAGACATCTTCTTCCTGGCAAAGGGCCCGTAGGGGGAACAATCTCAGGAGCCAGGCCCCTCCCCCGAGCCCTTTCTCTGTTAATCACAGCAGCCACAGCTGAACCTCAGTCTCTTTGGGGGCCAATTGAGGCGTTGGCAGCTTGCATTTCAGCCCCACACTTAAAGAGTTGAGGAAGGGGGTTAGTTAGGGTATCCCCATAGCTGACTGCCAATTACCAGGGCTGTTTCTGGAGACAAAAAGTTCCCCTTAGTTTGTCTCGAATGAGTTCCACCAGTACCTGTTTACCAGCTAGGGTGCTTAGGGGAAAGCGCTGACCCCAGTGCCCTAAGGGCCTCCATATGTCACTTCCCAGGCTAGAAAGACCAGTTTTTCTCAGACCCAGGTGGGATGACTCAGGGTGTGGTCACAGGTCATTGCTGGTCACCAGGGAGACCTCGGGAGACCTCCAAATCTGAGTCTTAGGTCTTGCCCAGTGACATTTTTTTTTGTGCGTTTGGCAAACTTAAATACTAGCGGTTTTGGCAGCACCTCCAAGGAATCAGAAGGTTCAAAACAATACCAAGCAAGTCAGCAGAGGTGACAACATGCTCCCTGCTGTAATACAACCAAGGCTCCGTGTCTGAGCTTCCACAGGAGCTGCTCGCTGCCGTTTGTAGAGAACTGTTCACCGCCCTGATCGAACTTCAGATTTCCTTGAGATGAAGCTGGCGTCTGGTTCCGTCCACACGCTGTCTTGGCTTTAAGCTCTGCTCATTCCCTTTGTCTCAGGAAGCCGTGCTCCGGGGTACATTGGGCCTGCTAGTCGTTGCTGCCAAAGCGTGTGTCCTCATTATGGTAAATGGGCAGCGGGTCGAGCTCAGCTGGCCCGGCATAGAGCCCACCTCCTCTCAGTGCCCTTCATCCACTTTAAGGGAGTCTCCGATTCTGCTTGAGAACTGGGGAGAGCGACCTCCACCTCCCACTGTGAGCGTGCGCTCTGGTGTGGAGAGCTGAAGTCTGTCCCCACGGCACTCCCCTCACCGCCCGGCCCCAGCTGCGCAGCTCGTACTCCCCTTTGCCATGGGGAGCCCCGCTGAGCAGCCCTGTGCTGCCTTCTAGGTAAGGTTTTTGTCTCGACAGATAAGGGGCCGACACAGGCCCTCATGGTTTTCAGTATCCCTTGTGTCGTAGACCCTTCTCAGAATCTGAATGTTGGGGATATTCCCCCAGAAAAATGCACATGACTTGCACACACTGTGACACTTCATACATCTTCAGGGGGTTTGTAGAACCTGTGTATCCTTGGAGTTAGAAGAACCCCAGGTTAAGACCCCCTGCCCTGGTCCCAAGCCCCTCGTTGGCACTTGAAGAAACGGTATCCCCAGAGCAGAGTAGGGAGAGCTAGATGAGACCAGAAGCCAGGTTTCCCACTCCTAGAGCCTTTATCGTTTCCCTGCATTTTACTTTAGGGTCTCCTAATAGATTACCAGCTGGCAGTGCGTTCCTACTGTTGAATTAGTGCTGTCACAGCCTGGGGGACAGACAGTGTACCTTTCAGAGAGTTCACAGGTGGTTCCCCTGGACATGCCTAAGTAAATGAAGAGGACGTGGAAGATGGGAGGGGTGGCCTCTTAGGCAGAAGATGGACCACCTGTCTGCACGGGGGCTGGTGCTCAGTTCCTCGTAGGGCAGCCCTGCCCCTGCCGCCTGTTTCCACAATCTGTGTATTTCCATTGTGGGATATGGGAGTCCTCCACCATACCTAGCACCCCAGCCAGAACTCCACCACTACCTCGCAAGCCACTTGTCAGCCAAGGAGAGTTCTTGGGCATTTTTGCCATTTTACAGATGGCTGGGCCTGGAAGGAGGCCACGGTGAGTCTTTAAGATCTGGGGAACTCCACGGAATTGAGGCCAAACCCAAATCTTCCAGTCCTAACTGTCCTTCTCAGTGATTTCTTACTGTGACTGACTTAGACTCGGGGGACACACTCGGAAGCCAGGCCGGCTCCGAGTAGCCACACCCAGATTTCAAGCGCCCTCTCCAGATTAAACAGACTGTATTTGCAGCCGGTTGTCTGTCTTCTTCCCCATGAGGTTAGGGCCTGCTGATGGGAAGTTGGTAAGGGAAGGAGGAGTGGAGAGAACTGCCATCGAGACAGGAGCCTCCTGGTCCTGTAACTGATGGGCTGTGTCACGTCAGGAAAAGCCTTCATCCCTGTGGGGCTCATTTCTCCCACTCATCTCTAGGGGTAGGGGTAGGGGTAGGGGTGGAGGTGGGGAGTGGCACGGTGTAGCTGGGAGAAAAATAGCACAGGCAAAATCCCGGCTCCCGTCGCCCCAGCGCTGGAGCCTGGGGAAGCAGCCCGGCTTTCTGAGGGGAGAGTGAGCTGCTGTCTCTGCACCGGTCTGGTTGGGATGTTCAGTGGGAGCTCAAGCAAAGGCAGGGATTCTTGTAAACACGTTTTTATGTTAAAATCCTCTTGTGTTGAATGAATGGTTCTCAGAAATGTATAAATTAATTTTTTCTTGCCACGTCCTAACTCCCAGTTTCTGTCAGTCACCCAGTATTTGAACTCCTTCTGTGCTTGGTAACCTGAGAGGCTTAAGAGAAGCAGGAGACTGTCCCTGTCCTTAAGAAAACTTGTGGTAGGGGGTAGTAAGAGCGGAGCACACAGCAGGGTTACTGGGGTCTGTGGTCATCCCGTGCCTGCTCCCTGGAGCTCAGAAGAGTCCCTGCAGAGCTGGGTCCTCTGGGAATGCTCCCTGGGAGGAGCGTGTGGAGGGGCCTCGAAGGGTGAGTGCCGTCTGACTGACAGTGAGGCGCAAGTTAGGGGGCCAGGGTGGGTGGCGTGTGCAACCCGACCAGCCGTTGCTGAGGCCCAAAGCAGAAAGGAGGCTGTCACTTGGAGAGAAGACTGACTTGAGGCCAAGTCGTCTTGTCTGGAATTTTCGCCTGAGCCAATGACTATTGTGAGGTTTTTGTGGCTGCTGTTTGTTTGTTGGATGTGATTTAAAGCTGCCATCATGGCTGACTAAGTGCCTCCTGTGTGCCTCGTTGTGCCTGTTACAAATACCGGTAGTCTCCGGACTTCACACCCTACAAGCAGACATTCCCACCTTTTAAGTTGATTAAACTGAGGCTCGGGGGGCCTTGACTTGGTAAAGGTCAGAGCTGCTGATTGGTGGAGCTGGGGTATAAATTTCAGATCTTCCTACTCCATCCCCCATGGCCTTGACAGAGCCCCGACTGTTTGCCATTCTGTAGCACGCACTCTGAGTGATCCTCCCCCTACATTCGAGAGCTGCTCCCGGACTCTACCTTCTTTTGGTCTCCTGGTCAGGGCTCAGAGACCATAAGGGCGGGTGCCCATGGCCTTCCAGATTGTCAGGGCCGCTGTGAAGCGCCTGTTGAGTGTGCTTCAATGATCTCTGGCCTCTTGTTCCCCTTTTCCCTAACACCATGTCCCCCTGTAGACCTGAAGAGTGAAAACATGAGTATCCCGTTTGTCGTCTCTACCCCCATCCTTTGGACCCTGACGACAGACCCCCCATATACTGTGCTCTGGGCTGCTCACAGCATGGTTGTCCCTGTTTTTGCCCTACTCTAAGCACTACTGTTGCTAGCTAAGCCTTAGAGCAATGAAGCATCAGAGAGCTTGGCTCCCGGCTGGCTTCAGTCCCTCTGACAGATTGGGATAGACAGTAGTGCTGGGGCCACTGAACACCCCAGAGCTGGCACGTTGTTATCTGAGTCTGAAAAGCCAGCTGCTTTGGTGTATTAAACAAGTGAAGAATGACTCATTTTGGAACTAATCCTACTTAGAAGGAGAGGCCTGCACTCTGTGACCCTGAGACTCCCTTCCCCGTGTGCCTCTGCAGCATGGCGTGCTCAAAGTCAGCACCCTGAGCCTTGGGTGGCCATTCTCTAAAACGGGTGATTCCTCCTGGTCCAGTGTCTGGACAGAGGAGGCATTGCGTGTCAGGCCTTGCATGGTGTCTGGCATATCAGAGGGATCATGAACTTCAGTGGCAATACCACCAGACAGGGCTCCAGGGAGAGTTTAGGTAAGAGTGAGTTGTTGGCTGTCCACCCAATAATACCATGATTTGAATTTTTACTTTGCTTTAGTCTATGAGCATGCCAACAGTTGAGTTTCTTTTCTGTTAAATAGAGGAGAGGCAGAGACAAATTGAGAAACTGGACTTTAGGTTTGAATCCCAGTTAACAATTTACTAGCCATTTAACCTTTTACAACTTGCTGAGTAACCTCCGAGACTAAGACTCCTCATCTGCGGAGAGAAGGGTCTTCATGGATAAATGTGTGTGCAGAGCAGAGAGAGTATATGCGAGGACTCGCACTCAGCATCTCTGATGCTTGAGGTTCCTGCTCCCCTTAGGGGTAGGTACAGGAACTCAGGTGCATCCCTGAAGCCTGCAGGTGGGTGCATGAGCCCTCCTCCTGACCAGTGCCAGTGGTCCCCCGGGGCACTGGCCCACCGTTGCAACAGTAACTGTGACACTTCTGTGCAATCCCACCGAAATGGATCCTAGCAGACAGCCAGGTAGTATTTCCAATTTCTAGGTCCCTGGGCTTCACAAACCCACCTTGAGGCCTGAGCAGATGAAAAGATGCTGAGGTTGCTTTTGCCAGGGGTCTCAATGGGGATCAGAGAGCTGCCCTCCCCCTCCACCGCCACCTCCACTGCCGTCATTCTTACATCTCCATGTTGAAAACATAGGACTGAAAGTTCCTGAATTAACTGTGACTCTAGACAAGTTATCTAGTTCAGTCTGTGATACCCTAAGAACCAAAATGACCCTTAACACAACTGACAACAAGCTAGATCGTACCGAGTGCCCCACTCTGTGCTGGGCTGGGCAGTTTACTTGAATCCTCACTCCTCACAGCAGACCCCAAAAGAGTGAATGTAGCAGCGTCCCCATTTGCTAGTAAGGGAAAGGAGGCTCAGATAATGTAAGTGGATAGTAAGTGGCAGGGCTGGATTTGAATCCAGGACTGTCCACCATAGGCTGCACTGTCTCCTTGACAGAGCACTAGAGTGAAGATGCCAAGTTAAACATAGCTGTGTCTCCCAGACTCTTAAATCCTGTGGTTGCCACACTTAACATTTTGAAGGACAGTATAATTTAAAGCAGGGGTGAGGGGGTAGGAGATGGAGATAGGTTTTTAAAACCATTCTCATCATTTCATCCAAAAAATGAGATTTTGACACCCACAAGGGAGGAAGGCCATACTTTTAGAATAAAGGATAGTCTTTTACTCACCCAGACGTTCCGTGTCTGCAGGTTGAGGAATAGGGGAGTCGGTCCCCAAACCCATCATCGCTTGCTCCCGCTGCAGCTCTGAACTCTGCTTAAGCTCTTCTCATCTCTGTAGGAAGGGAGTTTACATTACAGAGTTACATGTTCAAAGCAGGAGCATTGGCGTGAGACAGACCTAGGGTCAAACCCTTCTCTCTGCCACTTATCAGCCGTGCCGATCTTCGCCGAGCTTCAGTGTCCTCGTGTCTAAAGCTGGGGTGACACTAGCGCCTACCTCAGAGGGTTGTTGGGTGAAATGAGGCAGTGGATGTAAAACTTGGCCCATTTTGGGACACAGTGAATGGAAAGCAGTGTGGGAGGGTTGAAAGTGGCCTTACCGGATTGTTCTATATAGCATTCTACTCCATAGGACACGCCTGGCACATGGGAAATGCTTGGTAAGTGACTGCCATCATGATAATAAAGAAATGAGAGGGTCGGATGTGCTGAGGGAACTTGGTCCAAAAACAGAAATAGGAAAGGGAAGGAAGTGCCAGCACCCCTTCCCAGATCACTGACGCCTTTCCCTCCCAAGACCATCTCAAAGGCAGGCCATTAGAACCTCTGGCAGAGCCAGCTCTGACAGCAGCAAATGAAGACTGTCATAGTAGAAAGACTTGGGCCAGTGAAGCTGGAAAACTTTAAATTAAGTGCCAGTTCTACTGCTCAACAGCTCTGTGAGGTGGGGCAAGTTGCTCCGTCTCTCTGGGCCTGTTGTCTTGGTAAAACGAGACAAATCCATCCTCAGAAGAAGGTGACTGAGAAGGTGAAAGATGGCGTGTACTCCAGGCGTTGACTGCAGGTTTATCACACTACTGTTTTCCATTGTGTCCGGCAGCTGTGGCTTTGCCCGGTAGGAGGGCTCTGGTCGGAGGTAGGGTTCCGCTGAAAGGGACAAGGCAAGCCCTGCTTGAAGCTGAGCTGGGCAGTCAGGCCGCAGCCTGAGCAGTCAGGGAGCTAAAGTGTGACATCTGCTGGGATGGAGTGCAAGGGCCTATTGCACTTCCTGTTCCGGCCAGTGCCTGGGAGGATCTGCGGCAGCTTCAACCCAGAGCTGCGTGGTCCGAGCCATTGCTACTCATGGCTGGAGAAAGGGCCCCTGCTCTCTTCCAGTGCAGTTACTGCCATTGCTCCTTGGGGGAGGTGTACCTTCTCTAGTGGGGACCCCGAGAGGAACCCAAAGCCAAGGTCCTCTCCATGGAAGAGAGAGCCCTCTGATTTTCATTGGCCCTTCCCGCTAGGGAGAAGCAGACTGAGACCTGCGGGCTGTCCTGAGGCGTCCTACCAGGAGGGCCGCAGCCAGTGCCAAAGCTGGAGCCAGGGTGGAGGAGCCTGTGGGAAATGTCAGCCTCGCTTCCTGGCAAAGGACCCAGTGATTACAGCGGTCCTTAGACGCTGCTGTTTCAGGAGGTCTCGCAGAGTGCTGTGCTATGCTGTTTTTTTGACCTTCTGTAGTCAACACTCTGTTCCACTAGTTTATGATGTAAAAGGGACTTCTGGCTTCTGAATCTCTGCCTCCTTGCCAGCACTGCTCTCCAGTTGCCATGGGTCACCTTCCTGCTGATGGTCATCCTTTTGAGGAGGTTGTCCTCAGCTTGGGTCCCACCAAGGGAGGGAGGAAGGCAGTGTTAAAAAGGTCGTAACTGGTTCCAAAGATTGTCTTAGCAGATCATACATGACCATGCGATTTCCTGGGCTTTTCTTGTCATCTTTCACAAGGACTTAGAGTGTCTTGGATGGTGAGGTTCCCTCCAAACCTTCGCTCCCCCCATCTTCTGGTTGCTCTGCTTCATCTCTGGAAAGCACAGGGAGAAGAGAGTAGGCGTGTTGAGTAAAGCTAGATTTGAGATGACTGCTGGATCATTACGGGGCGTGCTTATGATAAGTGGGTTTTTCCAAGGCAAAAACTGGGATACAAGACTCACTAGTGGATTTTTGCTAATTGAAGGCAGGGAAACAGAAGCAGCCGAGGAAAAGGTTGGGGCTGGGAAGTCCAGTATTTTCTTTCCAGATCAAATCCTTTTTTTCCCCAGCGTCTTTATCATTCATCTCCACTTTACTCTACACGCGGACACTGGGTCACCCTCACCTGTGCGGTGGAGGAGGGAATCGCAGTCTGATGTCGTCTGATGCGTGTGGGAAGTTCTCCGTTGTCCGCTGTGTGTGGAGCAGCATGCGTCTGGTCTTTTGGCTGCTACCTTTCTTTGGAGTTGCTAGCTTTTCTTATTCCCTAAAGGACACTGTTTTTCCCATTAAAAAGTAAAGCATGACAGTGTGATGGGTACTCAATACAGGCAACCCTTGTTTTATTGTACTTTGCAGATAGTGCGTTTTTTACAAGACCTTCCACCAGCAAAAGCATTACGGCTCTCTGAAGGCTCGGATGATGGTTAGCATTTTTTAGCAAAGTATTTTTTAATTAAGGTATGTACATTGTACATTCAGATGTAGTGCTGTTGCACACTTAATAGACTATAGTAGAGTGTAAACATAGCTTTTATATGCACTGGGAAACCGAAAAATTTGTGTGACTCACTTAATTGCAATATTTGCCTTATTGCGGTGGTCTGGAACTGAACCCGCAATGCCTCTGAGGTACGCCTGTGTGAAAATACGGTGGAAAAGCAGGGGAAGAAGAAGATGTGCTCACAAGTACAACATTTCGATATACTTCTTGCCAGATTTTCCTATACTTGGAGGTGTTTGTTTTACATAGCTTTGGTCATACTATATGCCACAGAACTTTGTAACCTACTTTTTTCCACTTAACCCAGGGAAGTGCTTCTGCCATAGTGCTGACAGTGCCACACAGCCTTCTCATCTCCTCTGTAATATGTCATTGAGTAGGTACAACATTTGCTTAAATCTCTTACTTTTGGATTTGTGGTTTCTTGCCTCATAATTTAAGTAATACTTCAGTGAGCATCCTTATTCATAAAGTCCTTTTCATATTTCGCATTGTTGGTTAAGCTACATTTCCAGAAGTGGAATTATAAGGTCTATGGGTCTAAACACATTGGAAGCTCTGAAAACACCTTGCCAGGTTGCTCTCCCGAAGGCTTGGTGACACTCGCCACATGGGGTGCGTCCTTGCCATGTACCCTGACCCAGGTAGAAGCAGCGTTGGTGGTGAAGTGGCCGAGGATCACAGCCTGTTTAAATTTGACACAGTTGTAATCTCTGGTTGGGGTAAATGGCCATCAGAGATGGGCTCATGGAGTGTGTCACTTCCTGCTGTGGCTGGCTGCTTTGTAGTCTCCTCAAACCTGAGAAAGGAGCCCCCCGTTTCTCAGAGGAGGAAACTGAGGCTGACAGGTAGCAAATCATCCAGTACTGCTGTACCCTGCTGCCTCTCATGGAGACTAGTGAGGCGTCTCTCCAGGACCTGAGGACAGCGGACCAGTATTGTCAGACTGCACAGGTGGCAAGTAATGGTGGGGAGGGCGCAGGGCTGGGAGGGTACACCTCTCGGGCTACAGAGCGCTCCCAGAGCATTGGAGCCCAGGGGGGATTTCAAGCGCACAGTGCTGGACGTGTTGGCGTCAGTGCTCAGAATGAGAGCCGGCACTTGGAAACTATCAGATGAGTCCGTGTGACAGAGCATCGCTGCCCTGGGTGCCCGCCCTGCCCAGGGTAGGGCTATACTTAGCTCTGCTCAGACGGCTCAGACTGGGAAAGCCAGGCTGGGGGTGGGGGCTGGCCCAAGGCTAATCTCTGTAGGTTCTTGTATTCTCAACCTCCACTGAGAGGTCCTGAGGCCTGGGACCAAGGCGATTCCCAAATAATAGCTCATAATAATATGGCCAGGCACTGTTCTGAGTTTTACACGTGTTAGTTCACTTGGTACTCATAACAACCTGTGAATGGGTAGAGGTGATGAGACCAAGGAACCAAGGACTTAAATTTGGCCATGGTCAAGTGGCAGACCCTGTGAACTCAGCCACAGGTTCTGGCTCCGTGTCTCGTTCCAGGAGAAATCCCAGAATTCTCCCTGGAGAGGCAGGCGTTCCCTGGGGAAGTGAGGTTTAAACGGTGCAGTGTACTGCAGTGTGGGGCCACACGGGTGACTCCGAGTCTACACTGCCCCTGGTTGTGGGACTCTGGCCCCTCTTAAGGCTTGAGAACCTTGGTTCCTTCATGCAGGTTCCCAGAGGCCTGAGCCTCCCTTTTCTTGTCTCTAAAACGGGATAAATAAACTCAAGAGAGTTGCTGCGAAGTCTCAGTACAGCACGGTTAGTCAGAGAGGGTGGGCGGGAAGTAGGAGGGGACGGGGGCTGCCAGGGCCTGCGGGGATAGAGAGCTAGGGTCCTGTGGCATTGTGTGCTCGTAATTCAGAGAAGCCATTAGAGGGATGGGGTTCATGATCGGATTTGTCGTTGGAGCCGTCATGCCTGGGTTCCCCATTATGAAGCTCTGCCCCTCAGTTGATGTGACCTTGGGCATGGCGCTTAACCTGTGGCTCAGTTTCCTTACCTGAAAAAGGAGAATACTGTGTCCACGGCAGGGTGGTTGTGGTAAAGCCTTCTCCCCTGCCCCCAGCACCTCATAGCTCCTGAGTTCGTCTGGGTTGGGTGCTGGCACCTCCTGGGGGATCTGGAGCTTGGAGGCCCCAGGCCCGCTGACCCCCATGTCCATTCGTTCCCTGCCTTCTGTCTTCCAGGTTGATCCTCGGGACCCACAGTCTCATCATGTCTCGCACACAGGACGGCAGAGGGTACAGGTGGTGGCTTGGTCGGTTGGCGATCTCCCGACAGCTGGATCTCCGGCAATGTGAAGCTTTTGGGTTTTCCTCCTCCTTTTAGTTTCACTTAATTTTTTTAATTTTATTTTCTTTTTTGTCTTTTTCTTTTCTTTTCTTTTTTTAATTTAAACGATTAAGACTTCAGAAGAGCAGGAAGCTATGCTGTGGACAGGCACCAGTTTCTTTAAAGAAATTCAACATGGACAAAGCATACGTATAAGTTTCCTTTCTAATTTTTATAAGGGGTTTGGGAGCTGTTTTGTTTTTGTCCTTTATATTTCCCTGTTGTCTTTCTTGTACCCATCTCTCAGCTCTGCGTATCACACCTCACTTCCCCAGAGAAGGCCTGCCTCTCCGGGGAGAATTTTGGGATTTCTCCTGGGATGGGGGCATTAAGACAGAAGGAGGCGTTGGGCCACCTCCCCACCAGATGCAGGAACGGCCGGACTCTGGCGGCTGCTCCTGTCTAGCCCTGGGGCCTTGGAAATGATCAGAGGCAAAGAACACCTGGAAGAAGAAGGCCAGGGTTTGGCCAGGAGAACTTGAGAAAGAAGGTCTAACCTGTGGGCTTGTTCTCTTTACGTCGTCGGAAGCCCCGGGCCACACCAGGCCTTATAGTGGGGGGACTCCATTCCCTCTTCTGCCCTTTCTGACCGGGAGCTCTGAGGAGGGACAGAAGGTGACCATCTCCCACTTCCTGGCAGTTGAGCAGCCAGCGCCCCAGTTCTGCAAGCCCACCTTTCCAGAGGAAGTTCCCCAGGAAAAAACTGTCGTGCCAAACCTCTGCCTGGGACACAGCGGGGTCTTCCTCGGGCATTTGTCACTCCTGTGAGGTCAGCACCCACCACCTACTGCCTCCTGGATTGTCTTCCTCCCAGATGTGTTCACCAAATGTCCAGGTTATCACAGAGACTGCCGATGTCCCTGAGATCCAGTTGTGACCATTGCCATAAGAATAGGGTGTCCTGAACTGGCCGCCACTGTCATCTCCTGGCAGTGAAGGGTGTGCCCTGTATGCTGGGCGCCATGGTGTCACATATGGTGACAGTGTCAGGCACCATCTCCCTCACTCCCAGGGACTTACTGTTAGGTGCCTACCCTCCATGTAAATGTGTCTGGTGGGAAAAGAGTGGACCTGCAGAGAGGTGACCGGGTGGACACCCCGCAGCCCCTAGGTGTCCATCTGGGGGCTGGCCACTTTAAAGCTTCCCCACGTGACTCCTTCGACCTCACCGCCAGTGTGGATCTAAGCACCTCTGTGTAACCGTGCTGACACTCCTTACTGATGCTCTTGCAGCCGCCGCCCTCGCAGGCTTCTGAAACTGTCTGTTCTGTCCCCTTGCAAGGAGGGTGGGAGGCGCTATTCCTGTGTTGTCCCTCTCACCAGGAAACAACTTTGGCTTCTCCAAAGGCTTTTCACCCGATTATGGCCGAGCAGGAAAGGGTCTTTGGGGAAGGAGAAAGGAATTCCTCTTTTGTGTTTAATTTTGTTTTTTGTTTTCTCTAAGCCAGCATAGGTTCAATAGGAGAGATAGTTGGAGGGCAGTTAAGTTGGTGTGTGACCAAGGGGGGCTTCCCCCTAAAAGCAGCAGTCCTTTGGCGCTGGCAGTTTGGGAGAGACCAGCACGGCATCAGACCAGACTCGGCAATATGTTCACTCACGTTGTTTTCCCAACCCCTCAAATACTAAGGCTACTCTTCCTCCTGGGCAGACGATTGGCTGTGGTTGGCAGATCCGGCAGGGCTGCAGGTGGTACCCAGGCCCCTCCCTTCCTTGGCTGAAATCCTTGGTGATCGCCTGTCTCTCGGCTCTTCTCTGACTTCCCAGGCGACCTCCTGAGTGTAGCCTGAGCCGCAGCTGGAGGCTTGGTTGAGCGGCATCCCCTCATTGCAGTGTGCCCTCCTCGGCCCCACCACCCTGCTTCCCTGGGGGGCGGCTGTCTCTGTACAGGAGCAGATGGGAAAAACAGTCCCCGGACTCGGCACCCCCAGCTCTCCCTGGCTCCAGCCCATGCTCTAAAGTCCCTAGTGAGGGCTCAAGCCTGACAAGTCATTCACCTTTTGCTTAATCTTTTTTCTGCCCTCCCTGGTCTCAGCTCTGTCTAAACAAGGTCTTGGAGCTGTAGTGCTCCCCTTTATTTTTCTTGGCACCAGAGTACCTCCTGTGGGTCACAGGATGCCCATACCTTTCGGGTGAACAGGCAACCAGCTTCCATGCACCCTTATCTGCAGGACTCCCAGCCATCCTTGCTTGTTGATGGGACCTCCTTCCCTAGGTCATGAGGGCCAGCTCGTTAGCCCCCAAGTGCCTCCCTGTCCCTCTGCTGCTCTCTCCACTCAGTCCGCCTCAGGCACCCGGCCTGTTAGGTGGGAGTCAGCCTGGAGTGAGCGCTGCCTCTGCCCAGTCAGTGGCCCAGCCTTGGGGTCTGGCTCGGGGAGCTCCTGTCACCTTTCTTAGCCATTTTCCACCTCTTCCCACCGTGGGTCCGCTTCCTCGCCTCTTCCTGCCGTTTCACCCTCTCCACCTGGGTCTTGGGCCTGGCAGCAACCCTGTGGTGCGTCATCTGAGTGCCACCAAGTTTGTTAGGCCTGTCCAAGTTCTAGGAGTTTCCAAACCTTAAAATAGCAGTCAGTTATTCTCTTCTCTCTGGATCTGTGAAAAGGATAGCCTCTTGGAGGGAGGTTCCGGGCCTCAGCCCCATGGGTCTGAGCTCGGTTTCCCTTCAGGGAGAAGAATCAGCAAGACAGATCTTAGTGCCTTACTCCATTGCCCTCCCCTCACCAGGCCACCTGGCTCAGTAGGAAGTACGCAGCTTTCTCCCTGTCTGGGTCCATCTGTCACTTAAACTCTGTTCCCACTCACAGATAGTCTATGGGAAGGATTACTCCCCCACGTGACCTCCCGACCCCTTGCTGCGGGCTGTGTCCAGGCACATGTCTCCCCGCCCACCACCAGGGCACTCACTAGCAGCTTTAGCCGAGGACAGGAGAACTGTGCTTCAGACAGGTGCGCGTCTCTGCGTCTCACTACCCAGCAGGTCCCCTGCTTCTTACCTCTAGCCAGGAGGATGCCACAGTCTGTTCACTCAAGATGCTCCATCTGACCCCCTTCTGGGCACTGGGGACTAAGGTCTCAGGCCTTAGTCTCATCTCATCCCAGAGGCATTGGGACAGGAGAATAGGAACTCTTTCCTCCCACCCGGACATGGTTTGCCCACCATGGCTGCCTTTCTGAGGGAGTGTATTCAATGTTTACTTAAGAAGTACCCTGTTTACAGCTGGAGGAGAAGTGTGCCCAACAGTGGGTGGAGCTCTGACTCTCTGGACATGTATGGCCTCATGTATGGCACGGCCAGCGGTGGTCCCAGAGCGAATGAAGGCAGAGACGCCAGGGGCAGGGGTGCGTGCCCTGGACTTCCCTGCCCCGTGGCCCTGCGGTGCTAAGACCACTCACCACCTTTCTCACAGCCCTCGTCCCCCTGGACGTTCCCACCTCTGTCATTCCCTTCCTCCAAGGTTCTCAGCTCCTGAACATATCACTTGTCTCCTAGAAAGCCAGCGTTTGGAGCAATAAGATGATTATTTTTGCTTGAGTCTTTTTCTAAGAAAAGGAAAAGAGCTGGCATTATGGGAATCTTCTTTCTTTTTATGCTGTTGGCTGTTTACCTTCTTAGAAGACAGATCTTAATAGGATGGATGCCTGGGTTTCAGCCTTGGGGTATCTTTTGGAAGCTTGGGAAAGCAAGAGTTGGGCTTTCACCCCCTAAGGAGGGGACCCTCTCTGCCCTCTCCTTGCTCCATGCCAAGGCTGCCTGAGCTCCCAGCCCTGCCTGCCAGGTACACCTCCCACCTTTGATCCTGCTCATGCGCCCCACACACAGACATCTGGGGGCACCGCTGGCTCTGATTCTAAGTGGGGCTCTTGGGTTATTGCTCCCCAGTGACTCTTTTCCCCTTCCTGGGCCTTATGGCAGCCCCCAGGCAGAGATGGCTACCAGAGTCTCCTAGGAACTGGCAACTTGACAACAGCCAAGCTTGCACTCAGCTCTTCAGGCCACCAGGCCCAGAGGGAGTGCCATGGCCATTCTCGCACACCAGGCTGAGGCACAGCGTTCGGGACAACACAAGCCCATCTCTGATCCTGCCTGCCTAGGTCTAGGGGCAGGGTCTCCTGTCTGGAGAGGCCCTCGGGGACACCAGGAGGTGTGCCAGGAAGGTGGGCTGATGTGAGCGTCTGCAGCCCTCACCAAGAGACGAATCCACTGCCGCGAGTTCCCCGGAGCTCCCCTAGGATTGCAGGGGTTGACAGAAAGGAGACCCCAGCTTCTTATTGCATGAGAGGCCGCAGGACGAAAGGTGTTTATTTAGGGACACTTTAAATCTTTTGTGCCCCAGGGGCCTCTCTCCATCAGAGCAGGAGAGTATGTTGCAACGATTTAACATTCGTGTGGGGCCAACTTGGGTGTGAGGGAGGTTTTAACCGAGGCACAAAGTTAGTTTCAAATACTAGTTAATAAATCTATTTTTCTTTATTTTCTTTTTTTGCACAGAAGCTGGTAATCTAGGACCTACGTGTGAACAACTTTATATGAATATTTTTTGTACTTGGTTTACTTGGGTTGGTATGATACATTATATTTAAGTTCCTTGAACACTGTGGATCCCCCTAATGTGTATGGATGACTGAGGCTTTGTAAATTAAGGGACGTTTGTGTGAATAAAGTTATTTTATGGGGTCAAAGAAGCCATATGTGATTTGAAAACGAGTGCATTGTGATTTTGTTGCCACCATTGAGGAGAGGTAGAAGCCAGCCTGGCCACAGCTCCGGTCCCAGTGGGTGAGCACAGGAGAGAAGAGGACAGGACACTCAGCTGGAGGAGAAAACTGCCCTGGGGGCTTCGACTGAACCTCCCAGGCCGCACCTGGGAGCAGGCGCTCGGGAAGCGAGGAGCCTGCCCTCCTGGAGCGGGAATCCACTCCAAGCCGGGTCTGCCCTTCACGGGGGCCAGGGCCTGGACCAACACACAGCCCCTCCTCCAGACATCAGACACAGCCTGTGCTTCTGCAAGTTCTACCCTCAGGATTGTTAATGTAGAGATGAGAGGGGTCTCCAAACCAGAGCAGCGAGGGGAGGGGGACGTTCTTGAAAAGCCCAGCAGGGAGGTGGGTTCTCAAGAGCAGGGCAGAACAACTCTGGCTGAGGGGGTAGCAGCATGTCCAGAGAGCAGAGGGCTCTGATCAGGCCAGGCCATAGAGGGCGGGAGAAAGAGGCTACAGCCCTTCTCCCTCTGCCTGGCCAGCAAAAGTCGCATCTGAGGACTGGCATTTATTGAGGGCCAGGGACCCTGTTACCTCCACTGGCCTGCACGGTAGCTATGGTGCGTGCCCCTGTGCTGATGAGGAAACAAGTCCAGAGGAATGCAGCCTGCTGGGCGAGTGCTCGGTGCACAGAACAGGAACTTCAGCCCCTTGCTGAGGCAACGTCCCTTCCTACGTAAAATGGAGGTGATGATAGCTGCCTTCAGAGCGATTGAGGGTTAAGAAAGAACCTAGGATTGGGCCCAGTGCTTAGTAGGCTCTCAGCAAATGATTCTGTCGTTGCCCTTTCCCAAAGAGACAGTTTGGAGATGCTGTCCGAGGCTGTGGGACGCTGGGCGCTGGCTCGGGAAAGCCCACCCGCCTGCGAGGGTTGGTGTTTCTCGTGGGACCCACCACTCTGGCTTTTCCTGAGGAGACCTGGTGCACCCAGGAGTAATAAAACGACAGGAGGACAGGGTCAGGACTTTGGAATGTGTATTAGAGGGGAAGATAAGACAGGCTTCCTGCCTGATGTGAGCAGGAGCGAGCTGCGTTCCAGGCCTGGCCTTTGGCATCCAGTGGCAGCTGGCGATGAAGCTTCTTGCAAAGGATGTTTCTGTACTTGGCCTGGAAAATAGCCTGGAGCTTGGAGAAGGGCAACCCACAAGTTTGTTTTTTTAATAACATTGTTGAGATAATTCACTCTCTTGAAGTATACAAGTCAGTGGGTTTTATATTCAGAGTTGTGCAACCATCACCACTATGTAATTCCAGAACATTTTTATCACCTCAACAAAGAAACCAACACCCATTAGCAGTCACTTCTCATCTCTTCCCAAACATGTACTCCCAGCCCTCGGCAACCACTAATCTACCTTTTGTCTCCATGGATTTGCCTATTCTGCACCTTCCCTGTAAATGGCATCACACAGTGTGGGGCCCTTTGTCTGGCTTTCTTCACGTTTTCAAGGCTCATCCGTGTCGTAGCATGAATCAGTGCTTCCTTCCTTCTTACTGCCGAATAGTACTCCATTGTATGGAATGCCACATTTTACTTATCCATTCTTCGGTTGATGGACATTTGGATTGTTTCCATTTTTTGGCTTTATGAATAGTGCTACGTGAGCCTTCCTGTATACAAGTTTTTGCATGGACCTATGTTTTTAATTCCCTTGAACACATATCTAGCAGTAGAGTTGCTGGGTCATATGGTAAGCAGAATTTTTTGAGGATCTGCCAAATTGTTTCCCAAAGAGGCTGTACCATTTTGCTTTCCCACCAGTGGTGTGTGAGGGTTCCACTCCCTCCACATCCTCACCAGTACTTGCTAATATCTTCTTTATCACCGTCACCTTCACGGGCACTCCAGATGTCTACACCGTTGTATTATTAATGGCGGATAAGGGGAGAACAGCAAACATACTCTAGATTCAGATTCAGTCCCTGATCCATCAAGTGTTAGGTGCCTGGGAGAGTTCAGAGAACAGACTGGCTCTCTTTACTGGCTCCTTGACCTTGTGGCAGATCACCTTTCTGACTTCATTTTCTCATCTGCAAAGTAATAAATGTCTATAGGGTGGTTGGCAGGACTACCGATTCTTCATGCAAAGTACATGGTGGGCCCTCCTTCAGAGTGTTTCCTTCTCTCCCTGGGTCCTGGGCACTGGAGTATTAGGGCAGGGTTCAGAGATGAAAGGGTTCCCAGGAGCTCAAGGTTTGGACTTGGCTGTGGGTGGTGAGGAACCTGGGACCTGTCACTGTAACTAACACAGGGTGTGTTGAGCACCAGTCTACGCAGAGGAGAGAGGTGTGTCGCCCAAGCCTTGGGGAAAGGATCTGGCATGCCCAGAGTAGGCCCGTGTCCACTCCAGTGGAACGAAAAGTTAGACTTTGGGCCCTGCTGACCTTCCGGAACCTCCAGACCTGCTCGTGCCTGTCCTTCCAGTTCAGCCTCTGGCTTAGTCCGTTGGTAAGTCCCCGCTCCCAGCTCCGTGCTGGTGGACCAGACAGGCCCTGCTGGCCAGGAGCCCCAGGTCCAGACAAGGAAGGACTCAGAGAAGACAGCTGCGTCATAGTGGCGTGCTGGGCCTGAGAGATGGAAGACTCAGGGGCTGTGGAGCGAGGACATAGGGACTTGCTGGAGGAGGTGAGGCTTGAGGGCAGCGCTCCTCCAACCTGCTGGCTGACCGGAGCCCCTGGCCCTCTCCAGCCGTGCTGCGGCGCCTCAGCCTGCCACACCCTGACCGACTGCAGCAGGCATGGCACCCTCACCCTTTGTTAGCCCTTCAACTTGGGAACTCAGCGTCTCCCTGCCTCCCAGGAGGTCTTTGCCTCATCATATCCCACCCTGAGGATCCAAAAGAGGGCCTGTGTCATTGAGACTCCCCCCCCCCCCGCCCCGATCTAGCCCCCACACAAGAGATTTCCTTTCAAATCGTCAGGTCATGGTGCAAAATCCTCTATCAGCTTCCTTTGCTCTTAGGGTATTACCCAGGCCCTCTCCTTGGTCTGTGAGGCCCTTCACCTTCCTGCTTACTCCTCAGACCCACTTGCTGCCCTGCACCCCTCTTCAGGCTCTGCTCTCTAGCCACCTTGGCCTTATTGCTGTCCTTCAAGCACACACAGGGCATTGCTATCTCAGGGCCTTTGCACTTAACGGTTCCCGCTGCCTGGAATGCATTATATATCATTGCTTCGTAGGGGTCTCTGCCATACAACTGAGAGATCTCTCCTGGCCCCCTTATTTAAAGAAACACCTCATCACCATCGCCATCTGTTTAACATGCTTCATTTTTCTTTCTAGCACTTATCATTAGCAGAAAGTTTTATATATTACATACACATATATAATAGCTATACATGTATGTAATACCATACATATATATAATACCTATATATATATATACACACACACACACACACACAGAATCTTTCTATATCCTTAAACAATGTCTGACATGGCCCACAGTAGACATTCGATACATGTTTATTAAGTAGACAGATGTTATATCTGTCTACTTAATAAACACAAGAGGAACACAGCTCCAGTGGAATGAACATGCTCAGGAGCCCACAGAGTGGGAGGCAGCCCAGAACATGAACCCAGGGCTTCTCTGCCCACCCCCCACCCCGCCTGGCCTGCAACTGAGGTTTATTCACAGTCTACTTCATTCTCACCAACCCCTGAGAAATAGGAATGGAATCGGCCGCTTGAGAAGGAATCACCAGATGGGGATGATGGTGCTGTTGGGGTTTGATTTCTTTCGTCTGGAATAGGGATCAGCGAACTTTTTCTGTCAAGGGCCAAAAGGTAAATACTTTAAGCTTTACAGGCCATGGACCCCTATTGCAGCTGGTCAGCTCTGCCATTGTAACACACAAGCAGCCATAGACAATAAGTAAGCAAGTGAGTGTGGCTGTGTGCCAATAAAACTTTATTTATGGACACTGAAATTTGGATTTCATATAATTTGCAGCAGAGTGTCACAAAATATTATTTTTCTTCAACCATTTAAAAAAGTAAAAACCACACACCCGAAGTAGTATAGGGCTTGCTTCTATGAGCTGGGCCTGTGGTGGAGAGCACGGCCCACAACTGATGGGTCCCATTCAGGGTGTGTCCCTGTGTCACAGGTTAGGTATGTAAGGGTGAATGAGAGGTTATGTTGGTGGTGGGACAAGACCCAGGCCCAGAGGGTGTACTGCATCTCGAGCTGGGCTCTTGGCTGCAGCTCTGGGTTTGCAGTGTAGGGAGAGGGACATCGCCCACCATCTGACGTATGTTCATGGATCCAGAAGCAGCAGAGTATGAAAAAACACTTGGAACAGGAGTCAAGAAACCTGAATCCAGATCCAGCATGGCCTCCTACCAGCTATGTGGGATGTGGCCAATTCTGTCCTCTCTGAGCCGAATAGCATGGTGGATTCTGGAATCAGACAGAAAGGCCTGGATTACTGCTTACCACTTGCAGTCTTGTGACCATGGCATGTTACTCTCTCAGCCTGTTTTCTCACCTATAAAGTGGCAACAGTTCCAGCGCCGACTTCATGGATTTTTCTGAGAATTAATGAGATAGCGCATATATAATCCATAGCACCATGCCTGGCATGCAGACAATCATCCGAAAATGGTATCTGTTGAAAATACTTTTTAAAGGGGAAAAACAGCCTTCGAGATGCTCCTCAAAAAAAAAAGGGCTCACATTCAAATACTGTGAAGGAAGGTTGTGTATTTCCTTCCCCTCCCGGAGTGTCCCGATGCATGCTAAAGGCTCTGAGACGTCCTGTCATGAGTCCAGTTTCCCAAGCTTCTCGAATTGTCGATATGTCTACTTTGGACGCCTATTCACATCTCCTGATACTAACGTTCTGCTTTGGGAGATGCTAGACAAGATCGTCTTTGCAGCGATCAGATCCTAATTCCCTGTCAGGGGACTTTAGCCACCCCATCCTGTTTCGCGGGGGGCTGGAACCCCTTCGCTCTTGCAAAAGCCTCCAATAATTGTCTCTGCTTAGTCTACTGGGTCCTTGAGGACAGATCAGAATATGAGGAATTTAATAACCACAGTCTGGGTCCTCTGCCAAAATGCTGTAGGGCCCCAGCCCAGACAACTCGAGTGTGGTGAGAACGCAGAGAGCAGTTCCCCAGCCAGCAGACAAAGCCACTGCCAAAACCCTCGCATTCCTGGTTCCCACGTTGGCAGAGCCCGGCCGCCCTCCAGCTAGTGTTTACCCAGCGCAGTGAGCAGTTAGCCTTCTCTGCTGGGAAGCACCTGTAGGTTGGTGGTCACGCACGCCCGCCCTGCCGTGAGACAGCCAGGGTTCACATCAAGTGGCTCTACCTCTTTAGGACTCAGTTTCCTCGTGTGTAAAATGGGGATAATAACAGCAGCTCTGTCTGTGAGGATCCAGGGTGGCTGCCTAAACAAGACCCCAAAGAACAGCATCTGGAACAAGAGAGGAGGTGGTTTCTCTCTCACAGAAAGGAGGCGTGAGGCGGCCACCCAGGGCTGTCGTGCTGGTTACAGGAAGTCATTGGATCCCATCTCCTTCTGTCCTTCTGCTCCAACGTCTTCAGCGAGTGGCTTCCGTCTGCAAGGTCACCTCCCAGTCCAGGATGGCTGCTGGAGCTTCAGGCACGTTCTCCTCCCAGGCCACAACGGAGAGAGAGGAAGAGAGCCTGCCCCTCCTTTTGTGGAACCGTCCCTGGCATCCCACGCCACCCTTCCACTTACACGTCACCAGCTAGAGATTTGCGCACGGCCGCCTCTGGTGCCAAGGAAGCTGGGGAACAAAGGAGCCAGTGGACCTCTTCCTACGGTTGAGGGGAGCCTGGGTGTTGGGCAGGCCAGTAGCCACTCTGCCCCGTAAATGTGCCTCTAGCTCATTCTAACAAAGGTTAGGTATTAGTATTAATAACAGCTCTGCAGACCTGGGTTCAAAAAGAAAAGAAATAACCAAATGAACCAGAGGGGATCCAGGGTGCCTTCTTCAGAGCTGGGACAATGGCCACCTGTGTGGTAACCAGGGGACCATCTGATGCTGGGAGAGTTGTAGGCTTGGGTTCCTGTCTGTGGTGTGTCATTTGTTCAATAAACATGTATTGAGTGCTGGCTGTGTGTCAGCACTCTTCTGGCTGGGGATGCAGACAAGATGGGTGCAGAAGCAGTTATTTTGTGGTGATTAAGAAAGTGGCATCTGAAATACAGTGCCCAGGTTAGAGTCCCAGGTCTGCCACTTCCTCTGTGATCCCGGGCAGTTCACTTAACCTCTCTGGGCTTCGTTGTCTTTGTCTCTAAGATGGAGAGGATGATAAACACCATCACAGAATTATTCTGAGGGTTAAATGAATTAATACAAATAAAGTGTTTAAACATTGAAAAAAAATCCCTCTGATCTTATCCATGGACCCATGGGGCTCCTCAGTACCTACTTGCTTCTTCCTGCCCGCCTTGAGCATTCATTGAGCACCTTCTCTGCTGGGTGCTGGAGATTCAAGGATGAAATACACCTAGACGTGATTCCCTCATCACGGGGATGCTTCCTGAGCCCCCGCTGTGTGCCCAGCTCCGTGTCACGAGCTGACGGTGCTGAAGGAGACAAGGTCAAGGTGTGGAGTCAGGTGTGGGACACACAGAGGACATCTCCTGAGGACTTTGGTCCAGGCAAGATGGACCCAAGAGGCAAGAGACTTGGGGTCTGGTCTCAGCTCTGTTGGTGGGATGCAGCCTGTGGATGTCTCTATCTCCTAATTCTAGACAGGCAGCCGGGCCAGGCCTGTGGATGGGGCCTGGGGAGGAGGCCACCCAGTGCCAGCACAGAAGAGTCGTCCTTTATTTTCCTGAGTCATCAGATGAGCAGTAATCTGGGAACAAAAGACGATTAGCCGTGGATGCCTGCAGAGCCCAGACAGTTGCCCTCGCCCCAGCGCCCAGCCGGTTCTCTGCCTTCAGGGCCCCACACTCGCTTCCCAGGGCTGTCCATTTGACCTCTTCCCCACCCTGCCCTGTTCTTGAGACCCTCACACCCCATCCCCAGCCAGCTTTGGAGAGTGGTTAAATAGTAAGTTCTGCCCACCCATTATTAATTGATCGCCCCTCAGTTCCCAGTGCTCCTTCAATCTGTGCTCTGTGAGGAGCAGCAGAATTCCTTTAAGCATGTCTCCTTTAAAGTGAGCATGATTTTAAGTTCTCAGGAGACCACCGTGGAGGGACATTGCTGGAGGAAAAGGCTTCCTGCACTTTCCAGTTCAGGGTAGGGGCTCTGCGGTAGAGTCCTACCCCAGCCGCGGGCTCAGAACACAATCCGTCTGCGAGCCTGCAGCCTCAGCCCAGGGATAACCTTTCTACAGGCCTCTTGAAACCAAAGTCCCTCATGGCCTGCACACAGTCACCTGTGGCCTGGAGAGGCTCACCTGCCCGGCAGTACTCCCTCTGCAAGCCCGCATGTGCCCCGGGGAGTCTGAAGGTCCCCTGCCCCGCCGTGCCCAGACTCCCACTGCCCATGGCGATCACCGTTTGCTGAAGGCCTGCTGCCCACACATGTACGCTCTGGAGGTTGCCTGGTGCTTTTGCCCAGAAGCGCCAGACCAGCCTGGCTAAACCGTCAAACTTCTCTGCCACCTGGTGCCTGAACTACACCTTTTCCAACAAGGTCTAAACCCCTTCCAAGCATGTCCCTCTTCGGGCATTTATGACAAGACTACGGCTCACATCGTACTTAATGATAAAGACTGAATTCTTTCCCCCTGAGATCAGGAACAAGAAAGAATGTCCACTCTTACCATTCAACACCGTACTGGAGTTTCTAGCCAGTACAAAGAGGCAAGAGATAAAACCAAAGAAATAAAAGGCATGAGATTAGAAAGAAGTAAAACTGACATGATTCTCTATATGGAAAGTCCAATGGAATCTACAAAAAAGCTACGAGAATTAATTGAGTTTCACAAGGTTCCAGGACACAAGATCAATATACAACAATCAATTGTATTTCTCGATGCTAGCAATGAATAATCAGGAATTGAAAAAGAAAAAAATAATACCATTTACAATATCATCAAAAAATATGAACTACTCAGGGATAAATCTGGCAAAAGCTGTGAAAGACTTGTATGGTGAAAACTACAAAGCGTTGCTGAGAGAAATTAAAGAAAACCTGAATAAATGAGGAGATATGTCAATCCTCGTTATCTGTGGACTCCGCATTTGTGAATTCACATACTCACTAAAATTTATTTGTAACCCCAAAATCAATAATGGCAGTGCCGCTGCAACTATTCGCAGACGTGCACAGGGCAGCGAAAACTTTGAGGAGCCCAATGCGCACATCCCTGGCTGAGGTCACACCGGGCACCACGCTCTCTCCTTGTTTCAGCTCTTGTACTAGAGGCAAGTGTCCTTCTTGCAGTCTATTTCGTGCCACATTTTTTCACATCTGTATTTTTGTTGATTTTTACGTGGCTCTCAAACACAGTCCTGAAGTGCTGTGTGGAGTTCCTAAATGCAAGAAGTCTGTAGTGGGCCTTATGGAGAAAATACATGTGTTAGGTGAGCTTCCTTCAGGCTTGAGTTATAATACTGTTGGCCAAGAGTTTAGTGTTAATGGATCAGTAATAGATATCACATAAGGTGACTTGAAATTGAAACACATAAAACAAGGTTACAGATTGATCAGTTGGTGAAAGCGTTGGGCCTCGAGGCCCCCAGGAGCCAGCCCTGTGTTTCCCCCAGAAGCAGCGGTTCGGTATTGGCTAATTCAGTGTTCTTGGAGCCCTTATAGACCATGACTGCCACGACTAATGAGAATCGACTGTGCTTTGTTCATGGGTCAGAAAACTCAATCTTGTTAAGATGGCGAGTCTCCCCAAAGACAATGCAGTGGAGACAGGATCGCCTTTTTAAAAATGATGCTGGAACAACTCGGTAAACATATGAAAGAAAAAAAGAATTTCAATTTCTGCCTCACACTGTACACAAAATTAATTCAAAATGGATCATAAACCTAAATGTACAACCTAAAACAATAAAACTTCTAGAAGAAAACATAGGAGCAAACCTTCATAGCCTAGGATTAGGCAACTATCTCTTAGACATGCCACCAAAAGCACAACCCATAAAAGAACAAACGGATAGGTTGAACTACATCAAAATGTAAAAGGTCTGTGCTTCAAGGGACATTTAAGAGAACGAAAGATAAAGCATAGACTGGGAGAAAACCTTTACAAAGCCTATGTTTAAATAAAGAACTTTTATCCAGAATATTTAAAGAACTCTCAAAACTGAATAATAAGAAAACAAAGAACCCAATAAAAAAAAATGGCTAGAGATTTGAACAGATATGTCACCAGAGAAGATAAACATATGGCAAATAGCACATGAAGAGATGCTCAACATCATTTGTCATTAAGAAAAATTAAATTTAAAAAATATTCAATTTAAATTAAAAAATTAAATTAAAACCCCAGTGAGCTATTGCTATGCACCTAATAGAATGGCTAAAATTTAAAAGATTGACCATGACAATGAAGGCAAGTATGTGGAAGAAATGGAATTCATATCTGCTGATGGAAGGAATGGAAAATGGCATAACCACCTTGGACACACTTTGACGGTTTCTTAAAAATCATGTGATTTTATACCTCCCTTGTGATCTAGCCATTCTACTCCTAGATGCTTACCCAAGAAATAAAGAGATGTATGTCCATTCAAAGACTTATGAATGTTCATAGCAGCTTTATTTGTAATAGCCCCAAACTGGAAACAATCCAAATGTCCATCAGCATATCAACACGTGGATAAGCAAATTGTGATATATCCGTCCAATAGAATGCTACTCAGCAACAAAGAGGGATGAACTCCTGGGGCAAACCCAGGGCGCAGTGGTCAAGTTCATACGCTCCGCTTCAGCAGCCCGAGGTTCACAGGTTCAGATCCCAGGCATGGACCTAGGACCGCTTGTCAAGCCATGCTGTGGCAGCATCCCACATAAAATAGAGGAAGACGGACACAGATGTTAGCTCAGCAACAATCTTCCTCAAGCAAAAAGAGGAAGATTAGCAACAGATGTTAGCTCAGGGCCAATCTTCCTCACACACACAAAAAAGAGGGATGAACTCTTGATATACACAGTAACATGGATGAATCTTAAGATAATTATGTTGAGTGAAAGGAACTAGACATAAAAGAGTACAAAAGTGATTCTATTTCTATAAAGCTCTAGAAAACACAAACTATGGTAACTGAAAGCAGATCCATCCGTGGTTGCCTGGGGTGACGAAGGGCTCTGGGGGAGGATGACAGAAGCACACGAGGAGACTTTGGGGCCATGGACACGGTCACTATCTTGAATACTGTGATGGTTTCGTGGGTGTATACATGCATCCAAACTTAATACACTGGACACTTTAAATATGTGCAATTTATTCTATGTCAACTACGCCTCAATAAAATTGTTTTTTTAAAAAAAAAAAATAAGAGGACGTAAGAGTCAGCTCGAAGGGACTCCCACAGCCTAAACCTGGAACCATTTGAACATCAAAAACAGCCATGATGATAACAGATGTTTAACGCATTGACTAGTAATTAACAGAAGAATCCATAAGTGTGTGGTAATACTGCAAAAAGAGGAAAACTTTTCTTTACAGAAGAATGTAGAAAGAATAATAGAATTACACAAATCTCCATTTCGCAGGCACCAGTGCAATAATGGATTCAGGCAAAATATCAGTAGCTGCTAAAATCACTGTGTGATAATTTGTGGGGGAACAGGATATTCACACAGTCTCAAACATCATAATTCATTACACAGATGAATTATTGTTTACAAAGAGAAGGATTAGCTTTACAACTGAGAGATCTGTCAGAACCACTTTAATCAAATGATCACATTTAGCATCACTGGTGGTGGGACGAACTGGCACGGGGCCCTACTTACATAATGCACTGGGGAGGATGCGACCTCACCTCTGCAGTGTTATTGCCCAGAATGTTCCACCCAAATCTAACCACGAGGAAACAATCACATCCGCCCAAATGGAGAGACAGTCAACAAGACAACTGAGCTGTCTCTAAAAAAGGTCAATGTCATGAAAGAAAAAAAAGTGCCGTGGGTGGTACAGTGGGCACTCTTCATTCTGGAACAGACACTAAAGGAATGCAGCAATCAAATTAAGTGTCCAATCCTGGATGGAACCTAGACGGAAAAAAGTCAAAATAAAACAGCTATAAAGGACATCACCAAGACGTTTGGGGAACTTGGGAATATGGGCTATATGATGAGAGACTGTATGCTGAGTGTATTCTAACAGTGTTATGGTGATTGTATCATAACAACAGCAAGCATTTTGGTTATCTTGGTGTTTGGTGTTTTTGTTGTGTAGAGGAATGCCCTTGTTTTGGGGCAATGCCTGGGTACCTGCTGAAGTATTTAGGAGTGAAATGGTATGATAGCTATACCTATACTGCTAGACTTCCCTCTCTCTCCTCTCCATGGAGACAGTGAAAGCGGGGGAGGGAGGAAAAGGGAGAAGAGAGCACGTATGTGGTGAAATGCAAACAGTCAAGGCATTCATTATACGGTTCTTTTAATTTTTTTGTTGGTATGAAAATACTCCAGCTAAAAGTTGGAGGAGGGGGCTGGCCCAGTGGCATAGTGGTCAGTTCAGTGCGCTCTGCTTTGGTGGCCTGGGTTTGTGGGTTCGGATCCTCAGCCATGCCCTGGCGGCAACCCACATACAAAATAGAGGAAGGTTGGCACAGATGTTAGCTAAGGGATAATCTTCCTCAGCAAGAAAACAAAACAAAGTTGGAGGAGAACGGGTAGAGTTAGCTGGCCCAGAGAGGTCTTTCCAGCTTGGAGGGTGGGCTCAGACTTTGACCACCAGGCAATCCCTGGGCCTCTCCCGACCTACCACCCCTGACACCTCTTTCTTCTCCCAGAAGCCGTAGCCCTGCCCCATCTGGCCTGGGCCACTGTCCTCTCTGCCGGCTCCTCCTCCTGCCTCTTCCCTCTTAGAGCCCCCTGGAGTGGAGCTCAAAATAAAGCAGAGCTGGGTTGCCAGGCGAGGAAGAAAATATTGAGAATTTAGTACAGTGGCAGCCTGCAGATGTCCTATGGAGCCCCTGCCACGGCTTCAAGAGCACAGGCCACCAGCTCTGTTTGTAGATGACAAACACAGTGTGTGCTTCCAGGGTCAGGTTCGCCCCACACCTGCTCGCCAAAACCCGGAGGGGCTTCCATCTCATTGTGGATAACAGCTGTAGTCCTGCCGTGGCATCCAGACCCTGCATCTGCCACTCTCCCCTCCGCGACTCATCTACTCTCCTTCTCACCTCACCATGCTGTTCCAGCCCAGCACTTTTGTGGTCTTTTGAGGACACACATCCTGGCGACACACTCCTGCCTCGGGGCTTTTGCAATCGATCACTCTCCTGAAATGTCCTGATAGCCACTCGGCTCACTCCCTCTCCTCTTGTCTTCCTTGCTGGCCTCATTTTTTCCTCCAGAGCACACACCACCCTCTCACCTACCATCTCTTTGTCCTGTTTATTGTCCATCTCTCCCACCAGGGTGCCAGCTCCCCCAGGGTGGTCATCTTTGTTCACTGCTCTATTCCCAGCACCTGCAGCATCGGAAGTGCTCAGTAAAGATTTCTTTTTTTTTTTAATTTTGTTGAGGTCACATTGGTTTACAACATTGTGTAAATTTCAGGTGTACGTCATTATATTTCAGTTTCTGTGTAGACTGCATTGTGTTCACCACCAGTAGTCTAGTTTCCATCCGTCACCATATATATGTGCCCCTTTACCCCTTTTGCCCTCCGCCAACTCTCTTCCCCTCTGTTAACCACCAATCTGTTCTCCTTATCCATGTGTTTGTTTATCTTCCACATATGAGTGAAATCATGTGGTGTTTGTCTTAGTCTGTCTGACTTATTTCTCTTAACATAATACCCTCAAGGTCCATCCACATTGTTGCAAATAGCACGATTTCATCTTTTTTATGGCTGAGTAGTATTCCATTGTGTACATATACCACATCTTCTTTATCTATGCATCCATTGCACACTTTGGTTGCTTCCAAGTCTTGGCTGTTGTGAATAATGCTGCAATGAACATAGGGGTCCAATATCTTTTCAAATTAGTGTTTTCATATTCTTCATATAAACACCCAGAAGTGGAACCACTGGATCATATGGTAGCTCTATTTTTAATTCTTTGAGAAATCACCATACTGTTTTCCATAGTGGCTGCACCAGTTTGCATTCCCACGCAATGTATGAGGGTTCCCTTTTCTCCACATCCTCTCTGACACTTGTTATTTCTTGTCTTGTTAATTATAGCCATTCTGATGGATGTAAGGTGATATCTCATTGTGGTTTTGATTTGCATTTCCCTAATGATTAGTGATGTTGAACATCTTTTCATGTGCCTCTTGGCCATCTGTATGTCTTCTTTGGAAAAACGTCTGTTCAGATCCTCTGCCCATTTTTCAATAAAGATTCCTTGAGTGACCAACTCCAAAGCCAGGTTTCTGCTCTCCTCTGGACAGTAGTGTGTGTGTGCATGTGCACACATGTGCGAATATGTGTGTGTGTGTGCTGGGCAGGCCGGGAATGTGAGCCAGCTGGGTCGTCCTCCTGAGACTCATTTCCTGGGGTGTAGACAGAGTTCGCAGAGGGCTGAGTGCATGCCACTGGCAGCATTGACATATTACATAATCTGGCAGCGGGCGGGGGCAAGAGGGGCAGGCAGGGCCTTTATTCTGCGTTTGCCCAGAGAAGCTTCCCCAGGCCACATCCCGAGCTGCCAAGCCTTCAGCTTTGCGCTCTCTAATCGCCCCGACAGGGCCCAGTGCCCATTCACCCTGCCCACTGGCTCTGAAAGGAACCTGCATGGATGCTCGGGGCCTGGGAGGAGCACAGGTGCTGGTGTGTCCGGACGCTGTTGCCTGAGGCCTCAGCCCTGCCTGGGCATTGGTGACGCTGGGAGGCTGAGCTCACTTGTCCCCCTGCCCACACATGCCCTGGGCTCCAGGTGCTTACTTGGAACTCTGCCTATCTGCCTGCTGACTTTCCTGTGCTCGGACTCATGGCCTGAGCTGCCTTGAGGGGCACAACCCAGCACCTCAGGCATCCTCTTAGCCACAGAGTGACCAGGGCAGGTCATGGGGTTCTGCCAGCCTCAGCATCCTCCTGTGTCTGCCAGGGAGTCCTAGTGGTAACTGACCACACACGGTTATGGGTTGTAATGCACATCAGAGGCCCAGCTCCCTCTCAGAGGTCAGCAAGAGAGAGCTGCTGTTATGGTTCCAGTCATGGAGGGTCTACTCTGAGCCAGGCTGCAGCCAACGGCTGGGGATCCAGAGTCACGCATGCAATCTGCTTCTTCCTTCTTGGCACTTAGAGCCCAGTGCAGGGAGACAGACATCAATAAAAGTATGCAGCAGGCGGTGAGTGCTTCGAAGGGGAGAAATCAGGGCAATGGGACAGAGAGGGTCGGGCGCCAGGGTGCTTCCCCGCAGAGTGACGTTTGAGGAGGGGCCTGGCTGAAGTGAGGGGTAAGCTGGGCGGATGGCTAAGGAGGGGGAGCAGGAGGTACGAAGGCCCTGAGTGGAGGATCTGGGTGGGTTGGAGGCCAGGGTGGCCGCAGCAGAGTAAGCGAGGGGAGGAGATGAGGTTGGAGCATCAGACCACGCAGGGCACTGCAGGCCACTGCCAGGTCTTTGGTGTCTCCTCTGAATGGTAGGAGGAGACTTCGGAGGGTTTGAGCTGAGTGATAGGATCTAGATGCCATTTTCAGAAGGTCCCTCAGCTTCTATGTTGGGCGTAGATTTGGGGTGTGGGGTAGTTAGAGAAGCGGGGGGCGAGGGGTGTGGGGAGGCCAGCACCGTAACCCTGGGAGAGGCGGCCGTGCTGGGCCTGGTGGAGGTGGAGGTGGGAGAGGGAGCCAGAGTCTCCTCTGAGATTCTGAAGGCAGAGCCACCAGGATTGGCTGACATTGGACTTGGCAGAGGGGACCAGCTACAATAATGACAACTAGTGACTAACCCTTTCTCAGGGTCCTGCCCTTACGTACAGGAGACATCTCTAATGACCAGCACCCTGAAAGCAGCACATTATTGTCCTCATTTTAAATATGGGGACGGGGCACAGTGAGAGGGGGTTACTTGAACCTGGTTCAGCCTAGGCATGGACACAGAGGGCTGTCACTACCTTTCTCAGAGAAATTTCCTTCTCAGGGTGGTGGGGTCCCAGGCCAGGGCTCACATCTGCCTTTCAAACTCTTCCTTCTACCAGAAGGACACAGCCAGACACCACTTCCCCATCACATGACGGGGCTTGTGAAATTGCCACACCTTCAGCCGTCTGTGCCGCAGCCACCTGCCCGGGGCCTCAGCCCTGCATCCAAACGTGCCCATGACTCCACTCGTCCATCCAAGGGCACCTCAAGGTCAACAGGTTGAAAGTGGAGCTGACCTCACTCCGCATCCTCCCTCCTTCACACTGTTCCTCGCAACTCTGGGGCAAGGCCACCACATGCCTCCCTCAGCGCTTAGCAGATATTAGCTGGCTGGCTCCTGGCATCTGCCCTACGAGGTAGCACCATGGATAGTCCCACTGTGCAGATGAGAAAACCAAGGCACAGAGAAGAGAAGTGTTGCCTAAAGTCAGCTGGCTGCTGGGCGGCAGGGCTGGGGTTGAACCCAGGCTGCCCCCTACTGCAGAGCCCACCCTGGGCTGCCCCCCATCAGGACCAGGAGGAGGCTCAGGCCCCAGGAACACAGGCTCACCCCCCACCTGGCCTTCCCACAAAGTACCGCCGACTCTGGTGAGGAGCTTCTATCCTGCCCATTTTACAGATGAGAAAACCGAGGTCAAGAGCTGCTGAGTCATTAGCCAATTTGGCACCACTAGGCAGCGGCAGAACAAGGGCTGGACTTGCGTCTGTCTGACATGGAGCTCATGCAGACCTTGAGGAAGATAGTTTCTTCAATGAGCCTGTTCTACGTGACCATTAAGTGGAAGGGGAAGGGGGAGAGGGGCAGGATCCCCCGTGTTCGCTGCCCAGCCTGGGGGAGTCCCGAGAAAGCAAATCCGCGGCTTACTGTACACTTTGGGGTTTTCCTCTGGGTGGAAAGAGCAGTTCATTATCTAGGTGGCCGCTGCGTTCCGCCACCTGAAACGTCGATAGCCGAGGTAATTGGGGGCCTCTGTCTGGCCGCTGGGTCCCTGGGAAGATTTTTCAGGTAGATTTCAGCCGGGAGCGCTCACTTCTACTTTGAATGTAAAATGCATGTGTGAAGCGCTTTCTCTGAAGTGGGAATAGGTAATTGATTTTTTAAAGAAGGCGACCTTTCTGGGCTCTGGAAACCGCTTTCAGGCTCCTTTCTTATTTTTCTGGGCACAAAGGCAATTATCCCAGGTCAGCACTCCACACAGGAAATGGGACTCGCTAATTTTGCACAACAAATGTTTCAGTGTCACTCTACAAGGATTATTGTATCAGCTTGTTTCACATCAGACAGAAAACCAGGCCCTGCCTTAAACAGGGGCCTGAGGTGAGAGATTCCAGAGGGTGGGGAAGATCCCCACTCTGCCTCTAGCCACCGTGCGCTGCGTGAGAGGCTCTTGCCCTCTCTGTGCCTTAGTTTTCTCGTCTGGACAATAGCCATCATCCCAGCAGCCACCTCTAATAATCCCCGCGGGTGGTAAATGGTGAAAATGGCCACACATTATCCCCTTCCTCCATCCATGCCCTTTGGTGGCCCCCCCTCACCTTGACTCGGGGCCCAGCTGTGCGACTTGCTCTGGTCAATGGGACACAGGCAGAGGCTTGCAAAGCACGTGCTGTTTGGGACTTTGAGACCACCATGTGAATGAGCCGAGCTGGCCCACCGGAGGACGGGAGTCCACGTGAGACAGAGATGGGCCATCCCAGCAGAGACGGCCAGACAGCACGCGAGGCCGTGCTAGACGTTCCCGCCCCAGATGGGCTAGTCCAGAAGAAGAGCTTCCCAGTAGACCCACAGAATTGTGAGAAATAATTGCTTGTTGGAATCCACAGATTTTGGGGGGTGCTTTGTTCCACAGCATCAGCTAGCTGATCCATCCCCTCTTCATCTGGTTCTCCATTAGGTTCTTTGGTACTCGCGTAAAAGGAGGATTTATTGGGAGATTATTAGGGATCAGAGAATTGACCTAAAGGCTAGAGAGCCAGGCTGGGGGTCAGGCAGGAATCAAACCGGCAGCTACGTGATTGTCGGGGCCCTGCCTGTGGGAGGAGCGACTCCACCAGTCCTCCCAACCTCGAGTCACTCTGCGCAGGAGTTAAAGTCCCAGGCGGCTGATGAGGCCACATGTCTGGGCTCGGTTGTGTGGTTGCAGTAAGAAGCAGGGCCAGAGGGAAAGACCCCACAGGGCAGTGATAAAGCAGGAAGCCTCCGGGCCAGCCTACCTCAGTCCCACTCCCCTTCGGCTGCAGACGAGCAAGCTCCTCTCCAGGCCTCTGCAGACGGGCCGGGAGCCGCATCTCTACGTCCCTGGGTAACTGCGAAGATGAAATGAAGCGGTGTGTGTAAGGCTGAGAACAGGACCTGGCATTCAGGAAGCACCCAGTAAACGTTCCTTGGTATTATTATTATTAATTGTTATTATTATTATATTCTGTAGTGGGAGGGGAGAGCTACAGAAATTATCTAGAGGGATCTGTCATATTGCTAAGGCTCCACGCAATGTGGGAAAGGTGATCTCCTTAAAGGAAATCACGGCATTGTTAGGAAGGGGAGGATGGCGGCTGGCCCGACCAAATTTGATAAACGTCCCCACTGCGGGTGCTGTGAGCACTCAGCTTCGTCATTCCTGTCACTGAGCCGAGTGCTGTGCAGGAGGACAGAGACACCTGCCACCATGGACCTAGTCCCTGCCCCCGGGGCTGACCTTCTAGCTAGGGGGAGGCTGGCACTGAATAAGTGAGTCGGTGAGTGACAGGAGGACTCCTGAGAGCACCAGGTGCCAGGACGAGTGGGAGAGAGGGACGAGGCGCTGCTCAGGCCACGTGATGGGATGAAGGGAGGCCCTCGTGGTACTGGCCTAGAGGGAGTGAGTTACCGTCCTATTAGCTGCTGCTCGGCGCACGCGAGGTCCCAATGTACTCCTCCGTGTTGTCTCTCTCCCCTCCCCCTGGAAGCCCCAGGTGGGGATGTGGAGGCCGGGCTTCTAGGCCTTGCTGGGCTCTTTGGGAAAGCCCCTTCCCCTGGGTGAGCCTCAGTTTTCACGTTGATGTAATTAAGATGCTGAAGGGTGGGCAATCTTTCCAAAACATCCTAGCCTTCCTTTGTTCCTTGTAAGACACAAATAAAATGGACGAAAATGGAGGAGGAGTCACAGAGTCCCACTTGTGAGCTCAGCTTTTCTGTCACCTCCCCTCCGAGGCCCCTGAGACACTTCTGCAGACACCTAAGGCCCCAAGGAGTCCCACCTGCAAACACAAGTGTACATAAACGATGTCTTGGAATGGACAGATGTGGCTAGAATACTGGCTTTGCCGCTTTCTCACTGTGTGATCTCAGGTTAGTCACTTGACCTCTCTGAACCATATGCATCATCTCTCCAGTGGAGACGGGAATGAGGAGATCAATCTGCGTTCTAGAGCCCACGCTCCACCACTGACTTGCTCTGTGTCTTGGCAACTCCCTTCCCTTTGCTGAGCCCCAAACGTGATGACGGATAGGGATCTTTCATTCTAGCCTCTCCTGGGGCTGCCTCTCAAGGGGCATGACAACTTACGGAGTCCCCAAAGTACAGCCTGTCCCCTCCTCCCTCCCAGGCTCAAAGAAATCTAGGAGGCCACTGGCAGCCCCCACAGCCCAGAAATAGCAGGCCAGCTGGTGGGCGGCTGACCCTGAGGCCCAGGGCCTGAGCTGAGGCCTGTTGCCTGGCAACAGGCAGCATCCCACACTGTGGGTGGCCAAGGGTTCCGGTGGTGGCCCACGTCACCAGCCCAGCCGAGATCTGCCTGGGCGCTGCGAGGGCAGGTGGAGAGTCCTTGGAGGCCTGGGAGCAAAGCTCCGTCTGCAGGGGATTTTCATGTGGTTGTCCCCGCCCCCAGCCTCCAGCATCTCCTAGACGTGCCCAGGTTCTTCTGGGTCGTTATTACTATCTTTAATCCTCACGAGAACTCAGCACACAGCCATCATCATTCCCCCTCTGCACAGGTAAGGAAACTGAGACTTGGCCCGGCCAAGGGTCTTGCCAGAGTCAGGTGGTAGGTCAGCAGACAGCCCCTCAACTGTGGCCTGAAGAGAGGAAGGTGCGGAGGGGCCTGAGGACTTGGTGGGTTTCGGGGCAGGTTTTGGGGGAGAGGTAGAAGTGGGGAGGTAAAGAGAGAATCGTCTGTGGGCCTCATGCTTCCCAAGTCCTGGTGATATAAGGTCCAGGGAGCAACCGCGGCGGAGGCGGCCGTCCCCGGAAGAGAAGTGGTCAACGTCCTGAGCTGCGCGGGGTGGGACGGGCCTGCACCGCATCTGGGCCACGCCTGCAGGAGGCAGTCCCTTCAGTGGACACACTCAGGATCTTGGACCTGAAGCATTGAGCCTCTGGGTCCATTTCTACGGAATCCGCAGCCTACTGATCCATTTCTTCAGACCCCACCTCATCCTTCCTTGGCCAATCCAGCTTGGCTCTTTAGGGAGTGCTTCGGGGTCTGGGACAAAGACCCCTGGCCTATGCATTGCACAAACCTCAGGCTCCAGCTTCCATGTGTCTGCTCGCTGTCTGTGCGACCCTTCACAAGGGAGTTGGCACTTCTGTGTGTTACGAGGATTTCTCCTGAGGACACTTCATAATGGGTATCCTTATTTTTATTCCACAGTTGAAGACAAAGACTCAGAGAGGTTCAGCAACTGTGCCAAGCCCACACAGCTGGTAAGGGCAGGGCTGGGATTCAAGGTTATTATTCCAGTTATCTCTTGCTGCACAACACACTACCCCACGACGTCATGACCTAAAATAGCGACACTTATTGCGTGCGTGAATGTGCAATTTGGGCAGGCCTGGTGGAGACAGCTCAGCTCTACTCCAGCTGGCGTCAGCAGGGTTGGCTCAGAGGCTGGGGCTGGAATCTTCTGAAGGCTTCTTCACTTGTGTGCTGTGTGGCTGGTGCTGGCTGCTGGCTGAGTCTCCAGTGGGGCAGCTTGCCATGGGGCCTGGGCTTCCTCACGACATGGCGCCTGGGCTCCCAGAGCCGGAGTCCTGAGAGGGTCTGTCTCCCTCATGTCCCGCTGCCTGGAAGGACTGAATGAGTGGAGAATAAAGCTCCAGGAGGAGGGAGGAGCCTGGTGCTGATGGCCTCCATATAGGGTCCAAGCAGAATGTTGTCTCTGAAGCCTGAGTAGGCCTGGAGGGCAGCTGCTCCCAGAACCTCTCTCCGAAAGGAAGAGGCGGGAGGAGGGGCTGGCCCACCAAGGTCTCAGCTGGTCCAGTGGGCCAGGGAGCTGAGACAGAGGCCCCAGGCAGAAGCAGGCCTTTAAAACGCAAAACTGCCCCTGACACAGCTGCTCCCACTTAGAAGCCTCGCCCCGTTCAGGCCAGGAGCCCAGGAGCGCCCGTGCTTCCTCCTCTCGCCTCACGCCCCACAGTCGAAAATTTATGAGTCCATCTCCTTCCCGCAGCTCCACATCACGCCCGGGATCGGCTACCGTCAGCTCTTGTCTGGACCATTGCCGCAGCCTCACTGTCTCCCTGCTCAACTCCAAGTCATTCTCTGCTCAGCAGAGGAGAGTTCCTAAAACTGCAAACCGAACAGCACATCACGCCCTGTTTAGAGTCGGAGGACTTCCTATCCTTGGACTCAAACTCACTCTCAAACTCCTGCCCGCGTCCCCGCAAGCCCCTTGCCCACTTCACTCCCTCTGCAGGAACGAGGAAATGACCTCCCACATCTTTGAGTGGTGGGTTCCTTCCTCGTCCTTCTGGCCTCAGCCCCAGCGCCACCTCCTTGGAGAGATGCTCTCTGACTACCTGGTCTGAATAAGTCTTGACCCCAGCCTGAGGTCGTCTTGATCACCCTGTGACATCACTGTATTTGTTGGCTGGCTTTTTTCTTTGTCTCCCCTCTCCTCAGCCCTGGTTCATGAAAGCAGGGACCACATCCGTCTGGCTCTGTGTCCTAAGAATCGAGAGCAGGGCTTGGCACAGAGTGGCCACTTAACGAACGCTTGTGAATAAGTGAGAGGGTCGAATGAATAAGTGCACCCATAGACTCTCACTCCGGACACTCCAGCACATGCTCAGACCCTCTCCCACACTTGCAAACACTCACACTCATCCACACCTGGCTCACACCTTCAGACACTCCCAGACGCATCCTGCCAAGAATCTCTGCCATGCTCAGGAGCCTGTAACCAGTGACGCTGCCGCCCCCTCCTGGAAAGATTGGGGAAGTGCAGCCAGGGTCTGGCCCCGGGAAGTCAAACCAAGCGCGGGAGAGAAGCGGGAAATGCATGACTCAGGCGAGTTGCTCCCCGATTCCCCTTTCTAAGCCAAATTCAGGGTCATTGTCACAGGCCTGCAGGGTAGATGTGTAATCAATGTTTGTACCCTCAGAGGTTTGGAATAGCATGTGAAAGGCTTCGAATGCCAGGGTGAAGCCTGGATTTTGTCCTGTAGTTTACAGGGAGCCATCGTGAGTTTTTGAGAAAGAGAAGGACAGGATCAGAACTGTGCTTTGGAAAGATAAACCAGACCGTGTGCATTCGTTTGTTTATTTGTTCATTCATTCATTCCTCTAACAGTCTCAGAATCCGGCAGTGAGCAAACAGAGGTGCCATTGGCCTTCATGGAGCATGGTCTGGGGTAGCATGTACAGCAGTGGAGGTTCGGACACAGAGGGGGCGTCACTCCTCTCCTAGGCATGGTGAGTCCTGGGGTGAGGCGAGCTCATATAAAAGCCCAGCTCCTGCCCAGGTGAGCCCTGTAGGCGGTGCAGAGGTGAGAGTCTGCTCAGCACCCGAGCAGGCGCAGACCTGGGGCGGGCCAAGTGTGGTGCTCTCCCACTCCCTCCAGCTTGCCTGCCTCAGGAGCCACATCTGTAGATTTTTTTTCCAGTCCAATCAAATAGATGCAAATTGCATGCAAATGTATGCAAGAGGTCCTAATTCAAGGTGTGTTAAATGTATTATGATCTGCCTGCTGCAATTATTGTCAAACGCAGCACTGAAGATGTGACCGACATGAAATAGTGGACTGATTTTAGTATCAGACAGCATAATCACTTCAGGGACAAGCTGAGGCAGAGCCCAGGGACCCAGACACGCTGTACGGGGAGATGCCCATGTGGGTAGGTGTTTGTGGAAGATTCACAGCACTCAGGAGGCGAGAAAAGAGGAAGGGACAAACTCCATCCCCAGCCAGGGCTGGAGCTTCCGTCCTTCCTTCGAAGGAACGTGGACGAGGGGTTAGAAGTCCTGGTCCCACTCCCTGCCTGGGCTGCTTGGCAGCTCTGTAACTTCCAGCCTGTCACTTCCCCATTCTGTTTTCTCATCTGTGCAGTGGGGACAGTGACAGGGAAGCATGAAGGAGACTATGGCAGGTGTCTTAGGTTAGGATCCCCAGGAGGTGAGCCTGAGACGAGGATTCCTGTGAAAGTAAAGAAAGGATTCCATATACTATAGTATAACATAACCTGACATAGTCTACTTACTGTGAAGCATCCCCAGGAGGGCTGGTAGAGGATGGGAGACCAGGACATGGAAGGGACAGAAGCCAAGCAAGGGTGTGTCATCTCAAAGCCCCGCTTTGGATGGATCCTGCAGCTGTGCCTGGGAGACAGTGCAGGTCACGTCTCGGAGTCGTCCCACTGTGGGGCAAGGGAGCTGGGGTGTTTATACTCCTGTACTCACCAGTGACTGGAGGACGTGAGTTCCCCTCAGGAGGTCATGCACTTCCAGCTCCCTGTAAACGCAGGCCCGGCGCCAGCCTCTGAGAGACACGGGTGCTGGCTGCCCGCGGTGGAAGCATCTGCTCCAGGAAGGGAGGTGCTCTGTAAACTGTAAGTGCTGCGCCAGGCGTGGGAGGGTCCTCACCTGTGCTCTTCTTTGAGCTCACTGATCACCCTCAGGCAAGTCATCTCACCTCTCTGGAGACCCACTTTGTTGGAAGAAAGAGACTTCTGAGGAAATGAAAGCACCGATACCCACGGGTTGTCACGAGGGTAGGAGCAGTTGGGAAATGGTGTCTATCTGGTGGGGAGTCTGGGGATCAGCTGCCTCACACACTGCTGGCGGGAGTGTCAAGTGCTCTAACCGCTACGGAGGGCCAACGCGGTGGTATCTGTCAAAGTTGCAAATCCACGAATCCTTCAACCCAGCAGTTTTATTTCTAGGATGTTGTCTTACATTTATACACGCACACACATGAAACAATCAGTTTATCTGTTGCAGCACTGTTTGTAATCGCAAAGACATTAAAATAACCTAGTTGCTGAATTATGTACACACATGTAATGGAATATTCTGCAACCAAAACAAAAAGGGAACCAGGAAGTGCTCTCTATACTGTTATTGGATGATCCCCAAGCCCTATAGTTACATTATAAAAAGCAAGATAAAGAAAAAATCAGGATAAAGGACAGTGTGTATATTTGACAAACTCTTATATAGCCAGGTATAGTCATGCACCGCATAACAATGTTTCAGTCAACAATGGACCGGGTGTACGACAGCGGTCCCATAAGTTTAGTACCATAGAGCCTATGTGTGTAGTAAGTGGTACCATCTAGGTTTGTGTAAGGACACTCTCTGATGTTCGCACAGTGATGAAGTCACCTAACGACACGTTTCTCAGAATGTGTCCCCGTCGTTAAGTGACACGCAACCGTATTGTCTTATATGCTTTCTAAATATGAATTCACTTGGTCTTCTTAGCAATCCTATGAGATAGGTGTTCTTATTATGTCCACTTTGCAGATGAGAAAAGTGAGGCACAGAGAGGTTAAGTAACTTGACCAAGGTCATGAAACAAGAAAATGGCAGAGCCGGGGTTTGAGGGGTGGACGGGCTGGAGACTGCGCTTTTTATCACTACGCTGTATTTCCTCTCCGTAGCTGGAGATTACTCCTAACTAAAAACTATTTTCCTGGCCAGTGATTGGTCTGAGAAGGCCACATGCTGCACTTCTGGCCAATGGGGTGTGAGGGGATGTCTGCGGGGCACTTCTAGGAAAGATTTTCTCATTGATTCAAAGAGATGCCCAGAAACAGTCTCCTCTCTTCCCGATGTTTTCGTGATGAAGCTGACAGTGGAGGCAGCCACCTAGTGACTGGGAGCGGCCAGGCCTGAAGACAGACTCGTGCTCTGAGGATGGAGGACTGGAAAGACAGACGGAACCTGGGTCCTTATAATGCCCTCGAGCCGCTGAGATAACCAGCCCTGGGCCCTCCTGTGCTGTGAGATAAGCATCTTTACTGCTTCGGGCAGTGGTTCTCAAAGTTGAACGGGCATTAACATCACCTGCTAAAACACAGCTGTCTGGACCCCACACCTAAAGTTTCTGATTCAGTAGGCAAAGCCAAGAATTTGCATGTCTAACAAGTTTCCAGTGATGCTGGCTGGCCTGGCAACCACACTTTGAGAACTACTGTTTAAAGCATTTTGAGTTAAGGTTTTTGGTCCATGAAGCCAAAAGCATCTTGAGGCATCCTGTGACCTGGAGCTGCGTGCCTCCCAAATCCTCTGGAGTAGGGGAAGCCAGAGGTCACAGGTCGGAGAGGCAACACAGGGCGGTGGAATGAGCACCAGAACGGGAGTCAAGAACCCAGGATGCTCCAGCCCTTCCTTGTGACCTTGAGCAACGGATTTCTTCCCTGCGGGCTCTGTTTCTCCATCCATCAAATGGGAAGGAGGTTGGACGAGATCACAGCTAACTTTCCTTCTGGCTTTGACACTCTGTGTTCCAGAATTCACCAGAACGGAATGGTCTGCCCTTGGGGACTCCTCCGGTGGTGTGGAGCCAGGCCCCTTCATTGTGCCATCAGCTCCTCTCTTGTGCCCGGGGGGAGGCTGCAGGCTCCTGCAGCATTAGGCGTGGGGAGGCAGAGTCAGATGCCACAGTCATTTTGAACACATTAAAGTTCCAGGCAGAAAGCTCTTTTGCAGCCTGAGTTTGAGCTGGGAAAAGAGAGGCCGGAGCCAAGCCTCTCCCCATGGGGATTTCGTCTCCCCCAGCTGGAGCTGGGGTGAGTCATAGCCGGCATCCGAGGGCGAGATGCCCAGGCCCGTGGGAGCCTCTCCCCAGGGGTTCTCACTTTGAAGGTGTTGGGTAAACACAGACTTTGGCCCGATTTCTCCCTCCATATCCAATCAGTCACTGAGAACTGGCTTCCACCTCCTCAGTGTCACTCCAATCTGCCAGGTTGTCCCTGTCTCTCTGCCCTGGATTCTTGGAATCAGCTCTGACTGGGCTCGCAGCCTCCGGTCTTGCCCCCTGCGCCCTCCTGCCCCACAATTAACACCTGATACGGCCTCTGGAAAAACCTACACTCCTGAGCAGGGAACACCCACATGGCCTTTCACAGTCTGGCCCCCGCCACCTTCTCTGGCATCCCTGTGCTTTCTACGCTCCAGCTGGAAGAAAATACTACAGTTTCCAGAATGTTCCGGGCCCTCTTTCACCTCTGAGGCTTTGCACATGCTGTGTCCCCTGCCTGGAACATAATGCTTTGCATCCTCCCTCCCTCCAGGCAGCCTCTCATGTCTCAGCGTGGATCCCACACCAGTAAGTACCCGATACCTGATTTGCTGGGCCTGGCGCAAAATGAAAATGTAGGCCCTTGTTCAAAATGTATTCGGAATTTCAAGATGGCAACAATGAAGCATTAAGCCAAGTTTGGGGCCCCTCTAAGCTAGAGTGCTGTGTGATTCACTGCATAGGTTGCCTGCCCATGAAGCGAACCTTGCTCCTGGTTGTCACCCCAGGGTCCCCTCTGTGCCCCACAGCCCTCTGTGTGTCCCAGTTATGACCTCCCGCAGTGATTGTCTGTTGTTCTCCTCCTACTAGGGTATGAGCATCAGGGGGCAGGACTTGCATCTGTCTTGTTTCTGGAACGTTCCAGATGCCTGGCACAGAACTTGGCAGAGTAGGCGCTCCTTAAAGATCTGTTGAACTGTCATTCAGCGCATAAACAATCTGTTCAACACATATTTTTGCACAGCCTCTGCTGTGCCAGGCACGAAGCTAGGCGCTGGGGCGACATTCCCTGAACCAAACAAAAAGCCTTGCTCTTGGAGCGTTTAGGTTCTCGCAAGGGAAAGCCACACTGTCCTAGGTTGGTTCTGGCAGAAGCAGACCCCGAGGCTGGGATCTGAGCGCTGACAGGACGCACCGGTAGGGAGAAGCGGAAGTGAGACAGAAAAGCGAGAGAAGCCACACAAGGAAGTGAAACAGCGGGTGACCGCTGTGGGCACGGGGGCTCAGCTCCGAGGAGTTCTGGGGGACGGTGTCCCACCTGAGAGCGAGGAAGATGTGGGTACTGATCCATCGCCTCCCATTCTTCTGCCGCTCAGGGCTGCTCCTGGCCTGGCCCACCTGCAGGCTGAGCTGCTCCTGCCCCCAGATGCGGGTCTTCAGGCAGCGTCTCGGGTGCCTGCAGCGAGCAGCCACGGGCAGGGCAGAGAGAGAGCCGGAGAGCAGCGAGGGCTACGGGCGAGCCACATATGCAGTAAACAAGAACCACGAAGAATAAGTAAAACGTGTCCCAGGTGAGAGGGCTACGTGGAGCAGAGTAAGGGAGTTGGGGGCATGTGGGGAGGGGCTGCAGAGCCCTCTTGATGTGGAACTGAACCTCTCTCACCTTCAGCCCGTCCTCGGCCCTCGGCCCTCCTTTCCCCACCCTCCCTCCTCGGTCCCACACTATAGTGTTTTTCTTTTAATTTGGACCATATATTAGTTTCATAGGCACCGATGGCATGAGAGATGAGGACCCAAATTGCCAGAGACTTTTAATTCGGCTTCTGACAATCCCTGCCCTGGCCTGCTGATCTTCTGGAGAGCCCGTCTACCCCTCCCGCTGGGCCTGACAGCCTAGAGCAGTTTCAGTCGCTCCCCAGGGAGCAGCTCCCATCTTCTGGGAGGAGCTGCTGATGAAAAGAGGCAGGAGGAGGCCCTGGCCCGTCTCCAGCGCCTGATGTCCCCACAGGCTGCAGAGGGAGGGTGACTAAGGCCTGTGGCATCAGCGGGGCAGCAGTCAGCTTCTGCAGGGAGCAAACCCTGACAGCAAAGACTGGCTGCCCCTGTGAAGCACCTTTGTCTTGATTTTGCCTGGATTTGCCACCCTCGGCAGCAACAGGACTCTGAGGCCAGTGCCAGGCCAGGGTTCTAGTTTGCTGCTGGCAGGGCTGGGTCCCCAATTCTCTTTTGAACCAGCACCTGGCCCCCTCGCACTGCACCCCACAGTAATTCACAAAACGAGACGTAGGAGCTCTCATGGGGCGAGAACGTAGCTCACTCACGGATTCTTTTCGAAGGTGTCTCACATCCTTGATCTCATTGCCCCCAAAGCTATCTATGGATTTGGCAGGAGAAGTGTTGCTATGCCTCTTTTAGAAAGAAGGCAGTGGACATTGAGGCAGGTTAAGACAAGGCGATGAGCTGGTCCAGAACCCACATTCCCTGAGCTCTAATTCAGTGCCTTCTCCATCATACCACGCTGTGTCCACCTTCCAGGAGCCATCTAGTGGGGAGGAGATCTTGCGGGAGCATCTTTTTTCTTTTTTAACTTTTTATTGAGATTATGATAGTTTACAACCTTGTGAAATTTCAGTTGTACGTTATTGTCAGTCATGTTGTAGGTGCACCACTTCACCCTTTGTGCCCTCCCCCCACCCCCCCTTTCCCCTGGTAACCACTAATCTGTTCTCTTTGTCTATATGTTAACTTCCACCTATGAGTGGAGTCATACAGAGTTCGTCTTTCTCTATCTGGCTTATTTTACTTAACATAATACCCTCAAGGTCCATCCATGTTGTTGTGAATGGGACAATTTTATCCTTTTTACGGCTGAGGAGTATTCCAATGTGTGTATATATATATATATATACACCATTTCTTCTTTATCCAATCATCATTCAATGGGCACTTAGGTTGCTTCCATGTCTTGGCTATTGTAAATAATGCTGCAGTGAACATAGGGGTGCATGGGACTTTTGGAATTGCTGATTTCAAGTTCTTTGGATAGATACCCAGTAGTGGGATAGCTGGGTCATATGGTATTTCTATTTTTAATTTTTTGAGAAATCTCCAAACTGTTTTCCATAGAGGCTGCACCAGTTTGCATTCCCACCAGCAGTGTATGAGGGTTCCTTTTTTGGAGAAGCATTTTTTTAAACTTTTTTTTAAAAATTGAGATAGAACACAGATTAAAAAACAAACAGGGGGCTGGCCCCATGGCCGAGTGGTTAAGTTCGTGTGCTCCACTTCAGTGGCCCAGAGTTTTGCTGGTTTGGATCCTGGGCGCAGACCTAGCACCGCTCATCAAGCCATGCTGAGGCGGTGTCCCACATAGCAGAACTAGAAGGATCTACAACTAGAATACACAACTATGTACTGGGGATTTGGGGAGAAGAAGAAAAAAAAAGGTTGGCAACAGATGTTAGCTCAGGGCCAATCTTTAAAAGAAAATAAACACAAATCATAAGCACACACCTCAGTGAATTTCACAAAATGAACACACTGTATATCCAATATCCAGTCAACAAACAACGTTTCCCCAGAAGCTCTAAAGTTTGGTGTCACCAGCCAGTCACCACCTGTGGGGAAACATTGCTACTTTCAGTTTGGCTTTTAGTCACATCTTTACCCTTAGAGCAAGAATTTCCATTCTTAGGGGAAAAAACCCACCAGTCTCCAGGTGGACATCATTTAACGTTAAGAGATTGGGGTTCTAGTCTTGACTTGGTTCCAAACTCACTGTGTGACTTCCGGCGTGTCCCTTCTCTCCCCTGGGCCTCAGTTTCCCCACCTGAAAAGCTTAGTGGTTTCCTCAGGCTTTTCTGTTTGGGACTGGAGCTGCAAGCCTGCTCCATGGACCTGAAGTTGTCAGCAGCCCTGGTCTGAGGTTCTCTAGGGGATGCCAGCTCTCTGCAGCAGCTGGCGGCCAAGCCACATTCTGTACCGAGTCTGAGTAACCGGCCCGTGTGACCCTGTGGGGTTCGGGCTCAACGTATGTATGTCCCCCTTGGTAGTTGCTAAGAAAAGTCCACAATGGGAGTGGGTTATGTTGAGAATGAGAACTCGTAATGCCTTTTCAGGATAGGCCAATTGCCAATAATTGCCGATACCCGCTAACTTTTACTGAGCGCTCACTGTATCCAGGAGCTCTGCTAAGGGCGTTACACACATCTCTCATTTCGTCTCCAACAGTCCAGGGAATAGATATTATTCTTACCTCTACTATGTAAGCTATGGATCCCTTTGGCTACAGGTAAAAGATTCCCCTTTTTAAAAAGTTTAATTGCATCGTATGATGAAATCTGAAGGGAGGCAGTTCTCCATTCTTGCAGCAGCTCAAGGTGTCATCTGTGACTACACTTCTTCTGTCTTTCTATCCAACCATCCTTGTCTGTTCTGGTCAGTTGCAAATGCCCCATCAAGAGATGGAGTCTGTTTTCCCACCTCCCGAATCGAGGCTGGTCTTGCGACTGTCTTTGATCAATAGGATGCAGTGGAAGTGAGGGTGCGAGAGTCCTGAGTCTAGGTCACCAGAGGCCTTGAGCTTTCATTCTTGTCCTCTCGAAATGCTGCTGCCATGTGAACGAGCCTGGGCTAACGGCCACCTTGTGCAGAGAGAGACTCAGCCATCCCAGGAGGCCGTCGGCGTAAGGATGACCCAGGCAATAACATGCGGGGCAGAGATGAGCCGTCCTTGCTGAGTCCAGCTCAAATTTCTGACCCACAGCATCCTGAGCAAATAAACGATTGTGAAATTTTAAGCCACTACATTTTGGAATGTTTTGCTAGTCAGCAAAACCTAACTGATACAGCTGTGCCGGTTTTTTGTCCTTGGGTTTGTCGTCTGTCTCATGGTCTCATGGTTACAAAACAGCTGTGTAGCTTCATAAAACTGAAGTCAGGGTAGGGAAAAAGGATGGATCAAAAAGAGACAGTTTTTTTTCTTTTTTCTGGGACAAAACTTACTCAATAGCCTTCATGCTTCGCTGGCAATTCATTAGAACTTGGTCTTAAGCTCACTCCTCACCAGTCATTTGCAAAGGGACACAGCACCATAGTAAATATTGCCACCCGTGAGGTTTCAGGGCCTGCCCTCAGGGAGCTCACAGTCTCCGTGAAACGAACTGACAATACAAGGCAGCTAGCAAATGCCAGGTGAGGTGCCCAGATGGGCAAGTCTGCAGGAGCTCAGAGGAGAGGGGGATGCATGAGGGTCTGAGTAATCCAGGAAGGCTTCCTGGACGAGGCAGTCTAGGGTCTGCACCTGAAAGATGTATTGGTCAGTCTCAGAGAATAGAATTACTCTTGCTAATTTATACAGAAAGGACACTATACCAGAGGACTAAGTGGCTTACAGAATTGTCAAAAGAATTGAAGAAACAGCCACTAGGCTCACCTTGCAGAAGTGACTCCCAAAACCACACAGCAGAATTGGGCTACCAAGTGAGTTCCTGTCCCTTACAACGAGGAAGCTGCCCCCTAGAAGGAGAAACAGCGGCGCTGCTTGCCGGCTCCACCACGTTGCCTTGCTGTGACCCATACAGCACAGCTAGGGCCTGCGTCCTGCTCCATCCCCACTAAACTAACCTCTACATCCGAGTCTTGCACAAGTGCGTCTGATCGGTCAAAAGAAATTACCCCCAGCTGCACAGGCGTCTGAGAAACGTGTTTCTAGCTTTCCGTTCGCTGCAGAGATCGCACGCTGCAAGGAGGTGCAACCAGAGATGGTTAGAGTTCGCGGAGAAACCACGTGGGCCTGTAGGATGCTTTGTGGAGGGTTTGTGATAACAAACTCAACATCTTCGATAGCTACAGTGCTGCTCATAATTTCTGTTTCGTCCTGTGTCAGTTCTGCTGTTTTGTTCTTTCCATCTGAGCTGCTGAATTTGTTTGCTAGGCTACATGGTAATCAAGCCAGTCCACTGGGTTCACTACGCATGCGTGAACTTTGTCCTCAGAGCTGGGAGATGCTGGATGCTTTTCACAGGTTTGGACCAGAGCTAGGTCAGCTGCCTAGATGATAATGCGGGACGGAGGGGTAAGGGGACACATCAGAGGCCTCTCTGCGGCCAGGCCAGCTCCTTAGGAGAGAACAAAAGCTCTTGTGTCTGTCCATCCACAGCTGCAGAAATTAAAATGTCTGATGTGTTGGGGGCCTTAGTGTTTCTTGAGTACAGAGGGTGCCTTTGGGGATGCCTGGCATAACTCTCCCTGGGAACTAGTCAATCACCCAAACCATAGGGTAGGACCCAGGCTGTCATGTTCAAGCAACGTGACCAGCCCGCCCCCTGCTGTGGATTGGATCAAGGTATACTGCTGACCTGACTGAACCAGTCTGTTTCACAAGAATATAGATTTGGCACCAAGAGTTTAGTGTGGGCTGACCTCTTGAGTGGAGGAGCTATAAAACACGACGGCTCTTGGTGACCGTGGCAGAGAAGGATGAGTATGACAGTGATGCAGTGAGTGACACGGAGAGAAAGTCTCCCAAAGGCCTTCGAGTCCCAAATCTGTGCTCTACCTTTGTCCCTGGAGCTCCAGGAGAAACATCTGGATCCTGTAATTCTTTCCCCTCAGCTTACTTTGGAGGAGGTGGGGTCTCTGTTATTTGCACCCAAGAATCCTAACTATTTACGGGATTCTCTAAGACTGGGAGTTGGGACTTAAAGTCATTTGGGTGCCCAAACCACGGTCCTCATCTTCTTTAATTCAGCCGAGTAGAACAAAGTGCAAATGAGGATCATGGCAGAGAGAGGAGGACAGCTATTTGTTGAGGCCCTACTATGTGCTGGGTGCATTCACATCTGTTATCCTATTAATTGTATCATCATCACCGTTCAGATCAGCCAGAAAGGATGCAGAACAAGGGCTGTATTCCAGGAACTTGACCTTACAGAGTCGTGGGTGTTGGTTACGTTTACCCGTCCGTGGTTGTTGCTCCTGTGTCTGGTGTTGGCCCTGAAGTGAGCAGGCCAGGCAGTTGGAAAGGAAAGATGATTGTGAAGTAGGTAAAAACGAGGAAAACTAGGATCCAAAAGGATGAGCTGGAACCTATTTCACTCCCTCACCAACCCCGAGCCTCCGACAGGGACGCTGCAGGCGACTGGTGGCAGAAGAAGCTGCACAGGGGCCTGGCCCAGGGTCAGGGGGACCGCGGGAGGAGCCTCGGCCGGAGCAGAGGGGCTGTGGCTCCAACAGCAGGTAAGCTGGCCCAGGCGGCCCGGGCGCGGGAGCTGCGCCCACCTCTCCACGCAGACACCCGGCGGCTTCGCTTCCACCTTCCAGCTCTCACACGCGTTCCTCTCGTGGCTGACACCGACCTAGAACCACAAAGGAAGTGGGTTTGCCAGCATACAAAGCCTCCACGTTACTCCATGCCACAACCCGACCATGATGGCTTTCCTTACTGTTTCAGGGAGAGGAAACTGAGGCTCTGGCTGAAACGACCAAGCTCAGGCGAGGAGAAGGAACTGAGTCAAGAACCTGGTCGTCTGTCCCAAAGCCACTGAGGTGTCCCATGTGGAGAATGCTCACAGTCGGGTCTCCACGGGGAGGACCTTGTCATGCCCGCCTCACCGGGTTCCTGGAAAATCCAGTGAGGCGATGAACGTGGGAGCCCTGTGGAGTCAAGTTTCATATATATTTACATGCAAATATACAAATTAATGTGCTTATTTATGCATGCTCAGTGCACGTAAGCAAAAAGAAGATGAAAACTCTCTGCAGTCTCACCCTGAGTACGGATGCACACGAAGGAGACGGTGACAACGGGCGGCCTGGGAAGCCGCTGGGATTGTCTGAGCTTTCCCCAAGGATCCGTGAAGAGAATGTCGTGAGCGACGTGGACCCTGCCAGCCACTCATTTCTGAAGGTGGTCAGAACGAAATGGCTTCAATCCAGTGGATCCTGGTCTAGCCGTCCCCCACCCCCTCCCAAGCCCAAACTCGAGGGTTAACTGAGATCTTCACCACTGCACAACTAAAGCTGGGCATGCGATCAGGTAAACTCGTGTTCACATTTGGCATTGGGGCTTCTCTGGTGGGGAGAAGGAGTGGGGAACCCTCCTCGTCTGGAGACATTCCTGGATAAGCCGCTGGGGTGGAAGGTGAGGGTCCGGCTGGTGGCAGGGTCAGGGCACCAAAGAGAAAGAGCCAGCCCGCTCTGCTGACGATTGTGGTTTCCTCCAGGGAGAGAGAAGGCAGGCGGGAGAAGAGAGCAGAGGAGGGAAGGGGGTGAGCTGTGTAGAGATGTTGGGCCTGGACCGCACGGGGCAAAGGACCTGAGGAGAGCCTGGCGCTGGCAGGCCGGACGGATTTTGAGAACAGGGCTGGAGAAGGCGCTGTGGTGTTGCTTAGGGAATATCGCCCTGCGCAGCTCCTCCCCGTGACACCACGCTTCCTTAAAGTCGGCCATTTCCCAGAAGCATGGCATGCATTGGCTTTCTTTTCTTTGGTGGGGGATGGTGGTGCTGATGGAGAGGACAGAACGGCGTGGGGAGTTTTCAGGGGACCCACAGTGGAACAGAGAGACCACTTGAGGAAATAGGAGTCCACAGCTGGAATCGACATTGAGGGTATCGGCTGTACTCCTATCCACCCTGGAAGTTCACAATACCTTATGGAAATCTTTCACAGGGTTGGAGCCAAGAGTTCTGGCCGATCTTATTTAGATCTCGAGAGGCGGGGAGGCCCCAGCTAAGGTAGGGGTTGGATAAAAACATAGCAGATTGCAACTCCAAGCACCATCTCCAAAATACAATTGCAGCAGCGTCTGACGAAGGTTGAGGTAGACATGCCCAGGAAGACCGTGTGCCCAGACCCATGGCATGCATCATAATTGGCCTAAGCCCATCTCAACAGTCCTGTTCTCCACTTTCCCAGCTAAGGGTGGCCTTGTGACCCAGTTCTGGCTAATGAGACCTAAGCCAAAGTCGGCTGAGTTGGGCATAGGGTGGGGTTGGAGGTTCTGAAATCTTTTGTTTTCTCCTCCTGCCTTGAACACAGACATGATGGCTGGTGTGATGGCAGCCACCTTGTTACCATGAGGGAAAGGTCAAGGAACTCATGGAGGCATGTGTCCTGATACAGGTGAGCTGCTGAACCAAGACCAGCAGACACCTACCTCTAGTATTATTATGTTAGAAAAATTAACTTCTATCAGTCTATTGCCACTATAGTAATGTTTTCTGTTTCTTGTACTAAACACATCTCTCACTGGTGCAGAGGTGGATGAAGGAAACCACTCTCCAAATGACTTGGTTTTACTCATGTTTGAGAATTAAAGACAAATTCAGAGGACAATTTGATCCGATGCCTGGAACCAACAGGCTCAGCTCCAGCCCCGGTAGAGAACAGAAAAGAACTGCCAGATTTCATTACGGAAGGCACAGAACAGGCCTCCAGTGAAGCATCAAAGTTAATAGTGTAGCTCAAGCTCATCTGCTGGCAAAGCCGAGGCAGCAAAATGAAGCCAGTGACGGATGCTGCCGTATCAGCGGACGGCTCACTGAGGTTTTAGCGCCTTAATCACCAACAGCTTTAAGATCCCACTGGAGAAACGGTTGATCAAACAGGAGAACGGAGAAGGGGCACGCCCCCTCCAGCTCGCAGGAACAGGAGCAGGCATTCACGGGCAAGAAAAATCAGCCGAGAGTAGGGAACTGTTGTCCCTGGTTTAGATAGGAGGACACAGACAGGATGAGAGTTTTAAAGGGCTTTGTTTGTATTTTAATTAATTGACTCATTCATCACACACTTATTAAGTACCTCCTGCGTGCCAGGTCCCATGCCTGGTGTCAGTAAGATACTCTGAGTGTGGTGGGGACAATAAACCATGGACACAGATAATTACAACATAAACCAAAGGGACGTTGGGAGCCGTGATGGGGGAGCAAAATGTGCTAGAGTCTCGGGGAGTGACGTAACTCTGACTCTGCGTTTCCAGCGGATGGAGGAGGTGATTCCACTCGGCTGCACAGTTATTGCTGGGGCACACATGACATGAGTGTATATAATAAAAGGAGAGGAGGGAGAGAAAGGGGCTCAGCCCTGAGGCACGGACCCTGTTCCTGATTGGTCCCAGCAACTGGAAAGTACTAATGAGCACATGCATTCGTCCCCTGCGGTGGTTTGAGAGGCTCTAGGCTGGGCACCTTTGGAATGTGGCTGGAGGGGTCATTGCCATTATTCAGAAGAGGACTGAGACTCATAAAGGAGAAGCGTTGCCCACGGCCTCCCAGCTAGAGAGTGCTAAGTCAGGATTTGAGGCCAGGTATGCCTGAATCCAAGTCCACACTGAATCCACACCACCACACTGACTCCTTCTACCCATCAGAACATCTTCAGAAAATCCAACTGAAACCGACTTAAACAGAAAAGGAACCATGTAACCAAAGAGTCTAGATGTACATTCAGGTAAGGGTTGATCCAGCAGCTCAAATGATGTCACCAAAGGCCTACTTTATGTGAGGAAGATTGGCCTTGTGCTAACATCTGTTGCCAATCTTCCTCTTTTTGCTTGAGGAAGATTGTCCCTGAGCTAACACCTGTGCCAGTCTTCTTCTATTTTATGTGGGATGCCACCACAGAGTAGCTTGACGAGTGGTGCTAGGTCCATGCCCGGGATCCAAACCTGTGATCCCCAGGCTGCAGAAGTAGAGGGTGGGAACTGAACCACTTCCCATGGGGCCAGCCCCACGGCCTACTTTCTTTTGATCTCACAATGCTGTGTTGTTTAGCTTCTTTCTCTGGCTCCGTGTTTGCCCCAGCACAGAATAGGCCTGCGTCCTCCTGTGTACACAATGGCCCCATTGTCCTAGACTTCACATCATCTATGTAGCATTCTGCCATTGACTAACAGTAGCAGGGGGAAGGCATGCCATGGTAGCCCTCGTAGAAAGCAGAGGAAAACAGCGCCACCTTTCCAGAAATCTTGCCAAACGTTGTCTCACAGCTCATTGGCTCTGGTGAGTCATGCGTCCATCCCTGATGTATCAGGGTGGGTCCCCTGAGGATGATGTTTATACACAGAAAAGACTCTTTTGGATTACTTTAAATTTTAAATTTAATGTTAAATATATGAATTTTAGAATTAAAAACCTAGTTCTTTAAATTTTTTTTTCTTCTTCTCCCCAAAGCCCCTCCATGCATAGTTATATGTTCTGGTTGTAGGTCCTTCTGGCTCTCCTCTGTGGGACGCCGCCTCTGCACAGCCTGATGAGCGGTGCCATGTCTGCACCCAGGATCCGAACCTGGGAAACCCTGGGCCACCGAAGCAGAGCGCAAACTTAACCACTCAGCCCAGGGCTGGCCCCAGTTCTTTAAACTTTTAAGTTCAGTTTACAAATCCTTATTCTACCTCTAGATCTAGCAAACTTTCATAATCAAGTTTTAGGATCCCTTGCCATTAACTTAAAAATTTTAAACTGCATTATTAAATTTAATAAAGTTGATTTTACTTTTAGGTACTTTAATGATGTGCCTAATAAATAAAGGCTTTTAAATACCGAAGCAATGCCTGCAGATGGCGACTCTGAAGACCTTACGTGTTTCAAATCAATTTACAAACAATATAATCACTTAGACTTTTAAGGTAAAATTGTAAGTTTAAATCAATTATTCAATTACACTTTTTAATTGGAATCATAAATTAATCTCTTAGATACTCCAATATACCAAATAATCTTAAACATTGCAGGTACTTTTTATTTTATTTTATTTTATCTTTTTATTTTGAGGAAGATTAGCCCTGAGCTAACATCTGCTGCCAATCCTCCTCTTTTTGCTGAGGAAGACTGTCCCTGAGTTAACATCCATGCCCATCTTCCTCTGCTTTATATGTGAGATGCATGCCACAGCATGGCTTGACAAGTGTTGCCATGTCTGCACCCAGGATCCGAACCGGTGAATCCTGGGCCGCCAAGAAGTGGAACGTGTGCACTTAACCACTGCGCCACTGGGCCAGCCCCATGCAAGTACTTTAAAAATAACAAATATACACAAATTATTTCTAAACAAAATGCACAAAAAAATATTCAAATTGTGGGTATGACTTACCTCGTCATTTCTATTAACAATGCCGACACTTCTTGCAGTTAAAAGACTCTTCCCCATGGAGGAAACATGGTCTTCTAAGCAAGAAGGTCCCCGTCTCAGAGCAAAGAGTGCAGGCGGACCCACAGAAGAGTGGGCTGGGGCCAAACCTGAGCCGCTGGTAGGACGTGCTGAAACCTACTTAGAGTTGCCATACTAGAGATTCCATGATTTCTAGAGAGGTTGTGGCAGAGTGATAATGACAGGGGGAAGGGGAGGGCTTCAGCCACATAGGATATATTGGACCATTGTAATGACTTTGGCTCTGAGTAAGAAGGGAAACCCTTAGAAGGTTTTGAGTAGAGAAGTGGTAGTCTCCTTATTTTAAGGGTGGATGTGAGATCCAGTTATTGCCAGGGAGTTGTGAGAAGAAGTCTGCCTGAGGACTTCTGGGAAAGATTTCTTTGGTCTTAAAAAGAAACATGAGGAAGAATTCACCCTACCCCACACACCCCTTTTGATTTTCTTCTGGACATTGTCCCATGAAGATGTGGTGCCTGGAGCCATGGCAATCGTCTTGTGATGATGAGGAAGCTAGCTGAAAACAATCTGACACTAAACATGGAAAAGATGCAATTTTTTAAACAACTTTATTGAGATATAATTCACATACCATAAGTTGGCCCTTTTAAATTCAATGGTTTTAAATATATTCACAGAGTTGTGCAACCATCCCCCAAACAATTGTGGAAATTTTTCGTCACCGCAAATACAATATCTTTACCCATTAGCCATCACTCATTTCCCCTCAACTTCCCCAACCCTAGGCAACCATTAAATTACTTTCTGTCTCTCCAGATTTGCCTATTTGGGACACTTTATATAAATGGGATCATACCGCATGGGGTCTTTTGTGGCTGGCTTCTTTTATTCAGCATGTTTTCAAGGCTCTTGCTTGTTGGAGCCTGTATCCATATTTCATTCCTTTTTATCGCTGGACTACATTTCTTTCTATAGATGTACCATTTTTTTTCATCCATTCATCAGTTGGTGGACATTTGGGTTGTTTCCACTTTTTGGGTTTTATGAATAATGCTGCTATGAGCATTTTTTGTATACACATGTATTTTAATTTCTCTTGGGTGTATGCCTACAAGTCTGGCATTGCTGGGTCATATGGCAACTTTGTGTTTAAGCTTTTGAGGACCTGCCAGACTGGTTTTGCAAAGTGACTGCACATTTTACCTTCCCACCAATGTACCAATGTACAATGTCCAAGGGTAACAATTTCACCACATCCTTGCCAATGCTTGCTATTGTCTGTCTTTTGCATTATAGCTATCCTAATGGTGGGAAATGGTGTTTCAAGCTTTTGATTTGTATTTTCCTAGTGGTGAATGATGTTGAGCATCTTTTCATGTGATTGTGGCCATTTGTAATTTTTCTTTGGAGACATTCTATTCATTCGTATCCTTTGCCCATTTTTAAATTGGGTTATTTGTCTTTTATTGTTGAGTAGTAAGAGTTCTTTATGTATTCTGGATACTTGTCACTTTTCAGATATGCGATTTGCAAATAATTTCTCTCATTCCCTGTGTTATCTTTTCCACTTTCTGGATGGTGTCCTTTGCAGGACAAAAGTTGCTAATTTTAAGGAAGCCCAATTTATCTATTTTTTCCTTTATCACTTACATTTTTGGAATCATGTATAAGAAGTCCTCGCCTAACTTTAGGTCATGAAAATTTACTTGTATTTCTTTTTTCTGAAAGTTTTATACTTTTAGCACACACATTTAGGTCTGTGATCCATTTCGAGTTAATTTTGGTGGATGATGTGAGGTAGGGGTCCAACTTCACTCTTTTGCCTGAGGCTGGCCAGTTGTCTCAGCACCATGTGTTGAAAAGCCTATTCTTTCCCCCATTGCGTTGCCTTGGGACCAGTGTTGAAAATCAATTGACAATAAAAGTAAGGGTTTATTTTTGAACCCTCAGCTTTATTCCATTGATCTGTCTGTCTACCCTACGCCAGTACTACGCTGTCTTGATTATTATAGCTTTGTAGTAAGTTTTGAAATCAAGGAGGGCGAGGTCTCCACTTTGTTCTTCTTTTTCAAGATTGTTTTGGCTATTTGGGGCCCCGTGAGATTCCATATGAATTTTAGGATCATTTTGTCAATTTCTGGAAGACAGATAACTTGGACTAGATAGGGATTGCATTGAATCTGTAGATCGGTTTGAGGATTACTGCCTTCTTAACAATATTGAGTCTTTAATTCATCAATATCAGACGTTGTTCCATTTATTTAGGATTTTAGAGCAAAAGCCTTGTACTGATTTTGTTAAATTTATTTCTAAATATTTCCCCCTTTTGATGCTGTTGTAAATGCAACTGTTTTATTAATTTCATTTCATACTGTTCATTGCTAGTGTATAGAAATACAATGGATTTTTATACCTGGTATCCTGCAAACTTGCTGAACTCATTCATTTATTTGAATAGATTTTAATGGTTTCCTTTGTACAAAATTATGTCGCGTGCAAATAGAAATAGTTTTACTTCTTCCTTTCCATCTGAATGCCTTTATTTCTTTTCTCTTGCCTAATTGCTCTAATTACAACCTCCAGAATAGAAGTGGTGAATAGAAACGTTGAGAATGGAATCCATTTCTTGTTCTTGACCTTAGGAGGAAAGTGTTCAGCCTTTCAGCATGACGTATGATGTTAGGTGTGGATTTTTCATAGATTCCTTTTTTCAGGTTGAGGAAATTCCCTGTTCTCTAGTTCGTTGACTTTTATAATACAAAACGGCACTGAATTTTGTCAAATGCTTTCCTGCCTCTGTTGAGATAATTTATGCGGTTTTTGTTTTTCATTCTACTAATATTGTATATTAGTCAAGGTTCTCCAGAGAAACAGACCCAATAGGACAGACATAGATGTAGATATACATACAGATAGATATATAGATAGAGATATAAAAGGAGGCTTATTAGGAGGAATTGACTCACGTGATTGTGGAGGCTGAGAAGTCCTATGACCTGCCATCTGCAAGCTGGAGTCCCAAGAAAGCCAGTAGCATAACTCAGTCCTAATGTGAAGGCCTCAGAACCAGAAGAGCTGACGGCGTAAATCCCAGACTGAGGACCTGAGGAGATGAGATGAGATGGGCGGAGCCTTCCTTCCTCTGTCTTTTGCTCTATTCAGGCCCTCGACGGACTGAACGATGTCCACCACGTTGGAGGGCAATCTGGTTTACCAAGTCCACTGATTAGAATGCCAGTCTCATTTGGGAGCACACTCATAGACACACCCAGAAATAACGTGGAGTCTCAACGCCCGTGGCCAGTCAAGTTGACACAAAATTAACCATCCCATATTGTGTATTAATTGATTTTTAGATGTTAAACCAAGCTCACATTCCTGGGATAAATCCCACTTGGTTGTGGTTCATTATACTTTTCATTTGTTGCTGGATTTGGTTTGCAGGATGTTTTTTCAGGATTATTGCTCCTATATTTATGAAGGACATTGATCTGTAGTTTTCTTTCATCTTTTTCCTGGTCTTAGTATTAGGGTGATATCGGCCTCATGGAATTAACTGGGAAGTGTTCTCTCCTATTCTACTTTCTGGAAGAGTTTGTAAGAGATTGGTGTTAATTCTTTTAACATTTGGTGGAAATCACTGATGAAGTCATATGGGTCTGGTCTTCTATTTGTGAGAAGTTTTTTAAAATTTTTATTTGTTTATTTATTTATTTATTTATTTTTGAGGAAGATTAGCCCTGAGCTAACATCCGTGCCCTTCTTCCTGTATTTTATGTGTGGAATGCCTGCCACTGCATGGCCTGACAAGTGGTGCATATGTCCATGCCCGGGATTCGAACCTGCAAACCCCGGGCCGCCAAAGTGGAGTGTGCAAACTTATTGCTGTGCCACCGGGCTGGTCCCTATTTGTGAGAAGTTTTTGATTACCAATTCAATATCTTTACTTGTTATAGATCTATTCAGATTTTCCTTTTTTTTTTTCTTTTGAGACAGTTTTGGTAGCTTGTGTCTTTCTAGAAATCTGTGCATTTTATATAGTTTACTTAATTTGTTGGCATACAATTGTTAATCATATTCCCTTATGATATATCTTAATCTCGTAAGATTGGTAGTGATGGTTCTCTTTCATTCTTGATTTTAATAATTTGAATCTTTTCTCTTTTTTCTTGGTCAGTGTTGCTAAAGGTTTTCAATTTGGTTGATCTTTCAAAGAAGTAGTTTTTGTTTGTTGATTTTCTCTATTGTTTTTATAGTCTCTAGTTCATTAATTTCCACTCTAATATTTACTATTTCCTCCATTTTGCTTTCTTCTGATTTAATTTGCTCTTCTTTTTCCAGTTTAAAGAGTTAAAGTAGAATGTGAGGCTACTGACTTGAGACATTTCTTCCTTTTGAATATACATACATCTACGAGCACTGCTTTAGCTGCATCCCATAAGTTTTGTTTTTTTGTGTTTTGGTTTTATTAATGTCAAAGTATTCTCAATTTCCCCTGTGGTTTCTATGTTGTTTCATTTTCACATATTCAAGTAATTCCCAAATATTCATTTTTTATTGATTTCTAATTTCATTCCACTGTAGTTGGACAACACACTTTGTATGTTTTTAATCCTCTTAAATTTATTCAGGCTTTTTTATGGCCTGACATATGGTCTATCCTGCAGGACGTTCTACATTCATCTGAGAAGAATGTGTGTTCTGCTCTTGTTGGATAGAGAGTCCTATAGACGTGTCTTAGGTATAATTGGTGTATAGCGTTGTTCAAGTCTTCAGTTTCCTTGTTGATCTTCCATCTAATCACTCTATCAATTATTGAAAGTGGGTTATTGAACTGTCCAACTATTACTATTGAATTGTTTATTTCTCTCTAATTCCATCAGTTTCTGCTTCACGTATTTTATGGCTGTGTTGTTAGGTGCACATATGTTTATAATCGTTATATGTACACAGTGGAATGACCATTTTATCATATAAATGTCCTTCTTTTCCTCTAGTAACAATTTTTTTCTAAAGTCTATTTTGCCTCATTTTTACAGCCACTCCAACCCTCTTTTGGTTGCTGTTTGCATGATGGAGCTTTTCCCATCCTTTTAGTTTGAACCTGTTGGTGTCTTTGAATCTGAATGTGTCTCTTGTAGTCATCATGGAGTTGTTTCATGGAGTTAGCATTTTGGTTTTTTTGTTCATTCTTCCAGTCTCCACCTTTTATTTGGAGTATTTAATCCATTTACATTTAATGTAATTACTGATGAGGTAGGCTTTACTTCTGCCATTTTGCTTTGTTTTCTGTATTTCTTATGTCTTTTGGTTCCTCTATTCCTCCACTACTGCCTCCTTTTGTTATAGCTAAATGTTTTCTAATGTACTGTTTTAATTCCTTTGTCTTTTACTATATTTTTAAAGTTATTTTCTTAGAGATTTCCCTGCAGATTACAATTAACATCTTAAATTATAACAATCTACTTCAGATTCATATCAACTTAATTAAATTAATACATAAATGCTTTGTTCCTTTATAGCTTCATTTCCTCCCTCTCTTTTGTGCTATTATTGTCATACAAATTACATTTTTATATGTTGTAAGTCCATTAAAAGAGTATTATTATTATTGCTTGATGTAAGTGTCTTTTAAATCAGGTAGGAGAAAAAAGTTACAAACAAAATATCCATTTATACTATCTTTTATATTTACCTATGTATTGGTCATTTTTATTTTTTCACACGAATTCAAGTTACTTGCTAACGTCATTTCATTTCCGAATGAAGAACTCCCTTTAGTATCTGTTGCAGGGAAGATCTGCTAACAATACACTTCTCAATTTTTGTTTATGTGGGAATGTCTTAACTTTTTAATTGAACTATAGTTTTACTTAATATTGAATTGTGGTTTTTTGGCACTTTGAATATGTCATCCTACTGCCCTCTGGCTTTCATACTTTCTGATGAGAAATCAGCGGTTATTTTCGAAGATCCTGTGTATGTAATTAGTTGCTTTTTTCTTGATACTTTCAAAATTCTCTCTTTGTCTTCAGCTTTCAACCGTTTGATTATGATGTGTCTAACGTAGATCTCTTCGAGTTTATTCAACTTGGAATTCACTGAGCTTCTTGCATGTTTAGATTAATGGTTTCCAACAAATTTGGAAAGTTTTTGCCCACTATTTCTTCAAATATTCTTTTTTTCCTTTTTGTCCCTTTCTCTCTCACCTCTCCTTCTGGGACTCCCCTTAATTGTGTATTGGTAAGCTTGATGGTATCTCATGGGTCTCTGTGGCTCTTTTTATTTTTCTTCCTTCTTTTTTCTGATTGTTCTTTATTGTATAATCTCTATCAATCGATCTTCAAATTCACTAATTCTTTTTTCTGCCAGCACAAGTCTACTGTTGAGTCCTGCTAGTGAATTCTTTAATTTCGGTTATTGTACTTCTCAACTCTGGAATTTCTCTTTGACTTTATTTGTAATTCTTATCTTTTTGTTGACATGCTCTACTCAATGAGACATTGTCATTATACTTTCCTTTAGTTATTTTTTAAGTGAAACCAAACTTATTTATTTAGAGCTATTACTTAAATTACTATTTTAAAAACAAGTTTTTAATATTGTATTTTTAATATCATATATATCTGTGATTTTGTTTCATTGCTTATAAGGAGACTTTGCTCTTATGAGTGTTTGCTGCATACAAAAAAAAAAATGTGGGCAACAGTGAAAGAAAGTTGTCTTGTTTTTGAACCGGCCTTGTATTTCTTAGATGCTTTTGCTTAGAATCCAACAGCCAAAGTAGGAAAACTCAGAAATTTTGATTATCTAAATATTTAGCCACATGAGGTGCTTTCCACATTTTGAGATTTGGGAGCAAACATTTTGCTTAAGGCAGCAAAATGCTCTTGGTGGATTTATCTATGTATTTTTAATGATGATTGTATCCACTGTACTCAATGTAGTAAGATTAACAAGAGTGGGCATGCATTTAGTGAAATTCACATTTTCGTTTTGTGGTTCATGCCTTTAACTGATACTGGCATGGAGAACACAACCAGCACACCTCATTCAGCTGGAATTGCTCATACAGCTAGAAATTATCTCTATTGCCGATGTTAACTTTCCAGATAGCTAAGTCTTACTCATCACTGATGAAAATCAATCTAAAATATATTATGTTTTCTTGTCTTATGAGACAACACTGAACATATTTAGACTCTAAAAAAATCAGAACTGTTGCTAGGAACATCCATTTGTGAAATGTGCTATAGTATGGAGAAGGTATACAGCTGTTGAAGGCTGTTGTCCTATTCTCTCAGCAGCTCAACCTCTTCATGCTCTTGTGCACAGTATTAAAAACTGGTTCTCCTCTGTTAGGCTCTCAGCTTCACGTCTAACTTCTGCTAGTGTGCCTTAGCCCTGTCCTTTAGTTCTTTAGTTATGGTTTCTTTTAGTTCTTTGAATATATTTATTTTGGCCTCTTTGAAGTCTTTGTCTGCTAAGTCTGGCATCTGGGCCCTCTCAAAGGCAGCTTCTGTTACCTGCTTCTCCTCTCGATTGGCCATACCTTTTGTTTCTTTGCATGTATCTAATTTTTTTTGAAAACTGGAAATTTTAGATAAATATTGGAGCAACTCTAGATAGATTCCCCACCCTCCCCCAGACTTCTTGTTGTTTGCTAGTTTATTTGGTTAGTGACTTTGACTATTTCAGTAAAATCTACTTCTCCCACAGGGTGCAGCCTCTAATGTTGCCTCTTAGAGAGCACAGCCTCTGGCACGAGCACGGTCACCCTCAGATGCCAATGTATTTGGCAGGGCTCTCAGACTGTCTTTCATTCTCTCTCTGTTAAGCTGTCTGCCTCTCTCGGTATCACACCTGGCTGTTAGCCCCCATTAATTGACGACTTGCTCTATTGTTTTTGATAATGCCCCAGGGCATAAATTTCTCCATCGTCGGCTCCAATAAAATTTGGACTTCTTTGCAGGGATAGTCTTTAAGGCCAGTCTTCAAGGGTTGTTCTCATCCCAGGAGGACTATTCTAGCTGCCTCTTTTCATGATTCTCTCTGTTAAACTACTAGATCGTCTAGGGTTTAGCTTCTTGCTTTCAAGGAGCTACCAACCTCCTTATAATTGCTTACATCAAAGTCTTCATTGTTTTTGATTGCACACTCAGGCCTGAAATTCCCCCCTATTCTGTTCCCAATAAAGTCAGTTTTGGGGGGGAAAGCATCAAGGTTTTCTGTTCTTCAGGCTTCCCTTCTTCCCCTGGGCAAAAGCTTTGTACCACTCCTCTAGTAGCCTGCTCTTCTTGCAGTAACATCCCTGCCGCTGTACAAGTAGGGTGCTGGGGTCATGGCCTCTGGTCCTCTTGACTTGCCTCTCCTGGTATGGAACCTCCACTTTATGACTGAGCTGGAGTCAGGCAATCAGGGTCCCAGTATTCTCAGCCTGCCATGACTTGGGTAGAGCCTGTGTTCTATGAGTGGGGGCTGGATAGAGGAAAGTAGTCCCAGACCTCTCAGCCACTCTTGCCTGGAATTAGCCTCTGTAGCACGGAGCTGGGTGGGACGAGAATTTCTGGTGGCTTGCAGTATTCTAGGTCTAAGCATGGATCTGGAGAAAGAGGGAGTCCCATGTTCTTATCTGCACCCACGTGGGGCACAGCTTCATCCTCCTGAGCTGGGAGAGCATGGGGGGAACAAACCACGGCTCAAATGGCATAGAGTTTTGCTCTTCTTACTTCCCATGAAATGTTTCTTCATTTGCTGCACGTCCATGAGACAATTTCAAGGGACTTTTTAAAGTTTTTTTAAAAATAATTTTACCAGTTATGGTTGTTTCCCTGGGGAGATGGTCTGCAGAGCTCCTCATGCAAACATTCTGGAAGTTGCTTCAAAGATGGAACTGGATCTTTGCCTTAGCCAATCCTGGACATTCCATGCCTACTAACTTCTTTGACTTCTTGTTATGGAGGTTTAAAAAAGAATCCTTATTATGATATGTTTCTATTACTTGTAGCCAATAGCATCCAGATTGGTCCTAAACTTAAGGAAGACTGAGCCAAGGCCAGCAGAACTTTTTCCATCTATAAATGTGACATCAGGTAAGACCTAGCTTGAAAGGTACTCAAGCACAACACCTAACAGTTTTGTGTTATTTTTTCTGTTTACTGGCATATCTCTTCCATGAGACTGTGCTCTCTTTAAGTCAGGATCCTTGGAAATGTTCTCGTTTATTTCACTATTGCCTCTCCAGCCCTGGGCCTGGTGCTTAGCATATATATATGGAAAATTAGCAAGGAATGAACGGCTTATGTCAAGGTGCCTTAATTACTTTAGGACCATTCACCCTTTAGTCTGTCCCCACAAACTTATTAGATCCCTTTTGGAATTTTGCACCAAGAAGTGACCTACCCAGCCAGTCCTACTTATCTTGGCTGCTGAGATATCTGATAATGTAGGGGTCAGACAGGGTTTGAATTATGTTTCTATCCCTTTACCTAACAACCTTGGCTTGTCTGTACTGCAGATTTTTATCTGTTTGTTGGAGATAACAATACCAGTCAACGTTAAATTTTACAAAAATAATAACTAACATTGATGAATGCATCCTGTGAGTTAGACACTGTTCTAAATTCTTTCCATGTATCAACTAATTCAATCCTCACAACAACCCTTTGAGGTGAGCACTACTGTTATCCCCTACCTTACACAAGAGAAAACTGTGGCAGAGAGATTCATTTCCCCAAGGATACACAGTGGTAAAGCTGGGATTTGAACCTGGGCACTCCAGCTCAGAGTTCTTACCCACCACTTCTAATATAAGTACAAGGCACTTTGAGTTCAATATATTTTCAAATTGGTTTGGCAGAGAAATTATCACTGGATAAAATTATCACCACCCCGGCACCTCTCCTTGCTGCACATTTATATTTTGTTTCCGTGACTATTTTGTAGTATTTAGACAGTAAGCTCCAGGATTTCCAGGGTGCTGCTCATCTGTGCTAATCACCGTCTGGCTAATGCCTGCTTTCTAGCGGGGGGGAACATTTAACATACTTTGGAATATTGACAAATGAATGAATGATTAATAAGTGCTTCTGACCTAGACTACTGTAGCCCCAGGCCTCATTCTCAGCCCAAGGGCGAGAATCTCAAAGTTGTGTCTGCCGCTGCCCAATGCGATTGCTTACTTCAGCCACGTAGATCAGGAAGACCTCATTCATTTCATTCGTTCAACGACGATTCGGTTCCTTTCACGTGCTTGGTATTGTTCTAGCAGCCCGGATTTTAGCGGTGGACAAAACGGTGTCTGCTTTCACGGAGCTTACATTCTGGTGGAGAGGGGTGGTGTAGAATAAACAGATAAAAGTGTTGAATAACGTCAGGTGGAAGAAAACCAAAACCAAGCATGGAGTGGGGATGGGTGGCCACTTTCGCCAGAGTGGCCAGGGTGGCTTCTCTGATGCGGTGGCGCTGGAGCAGAGACTTGTACAAAGGGATAGAGCAAACCCCGCAAGGGCCTGGGGAACGGCCTTTTAGGCAGAGAGAAGAGCCGGCGCCACTGTCCTGAGCGAGGAGCGGGCTCAGCACATGCGCAGAAGGGCGGGAGGACCACGCGGCTGGAGCAGTGCGTCAGGGGACCCGGTAGAGGACCAGGGCGGAGCGCTGCGGGTTACACCCCAACTCCCGAGGGCCAGGAAGAGGGACGTGCGACCGTGGTCTCTGCACTTAACGTGTTTGAGGTCCTGCTGGAAGCCTGCACTTAGAGACAATGGAGCTGGAAATGAGGCTGTTAAAGAGGCCACTGGTGCCCACTCAGCAACACCCTCGGAGGGGTCAAGCAGGCCCACGCCGTCACACTCACTGAGGATGTCTCTCTGCAGAAGTGCTTCTGGCCTCAGAATCATTGTTTTCAAAACTGAAGCACTTTTGGGCTCCAGCCGTCCCGCTCCTCCCTTCCCTTCTGCCAACTAGTGATTACGCGTGTGGGATTAACTGAGACGCCAACCAGGAAACTAAGACGCCCAGAAACCTCAAGGCCAAGAGGACGTGGAGGAGCCTGAACTGGGGGCTGCAGGGCATCGACACCCACCCCCTCGAGATGACCTAGCTCAGTGGTCCTCACACCTGAGCGAGCCTTAGTGTCACCTAGAGCATGTGTTGAAACACTGAGGACTGAGCCCTGCCCCAGAGAGTTTCTGATCAGCAGAAACTCTCAGGCCCTATCTATGACTATCATCTCCGCCTGCTCCATGGGGTCGACTTTGGCTCATGGGACTCCTAGCTCGTGTGTCTGACCACTCTGTCCGCAGCCAGCATCCCGGGTAGCACCAGTCACTCCTTCCCGGGCTCCTTCAGCATGTTGTGAGAGCCTGTTTAGCATGGTGGTCCAGAGGCCTGGTTCCAGATGTCCAGAACCCGGTCTGGCCATGAGAAGTTCTGTCACGTTGACCGAGTTATGTCCCCTCTCTAGGCCTCAGTTTCCTCATTTATAATATGTCAGCGATGTCTTCGCCAACCTGGATTTGCATGGCTCCCTTTCCTCCTTCATCACATATTATAGTAATATAGTATAATATAACGTAGTGTTTTATGACATAGCGCTGTGCGGTGGAGATGACGATGGCTCCCTCCTCCTGGATTTGCTAGGAGGAGCAGGGAGTTAGTCTGCCCTCAGAACAGCGCCCGGGACAGAGGAGATGCTGAGTTCCTCTCGGCTCGAGTTGTTCTGGGCCATTCGGGTGAACCCTCAGGGCTGTTACAGCCTCCTTATTTGTACCCAAGGTGGACTGGACAGCCCGTAACAGAGTCACCTTGGTACTTGTTAAAGAGAAGAATTTCCGCCCCACTCAGGCCGCTGGGATCATAATGGGGGTGGGGGCGGACTCCAGATTTCTCATTTTTTACTAGTGTCTCTGGGTGAATTTTCCCCTGGGAGAGTCTGAGGCTTGAGTGCAAGCGCTTGAGCTGGCTGACCCCGGGTCTGGATCCACCTGAGGCACTCAGTTACTGAGTGGCCTTGAGCAGGGCGCTTGTCTAGGACCCCCTGGGAACCTCAGGTGTTAAAGCATCCAAGGGGTGCAGACCCCCAGCTGCCGTGCCCAGCGCAGGGAGCCTCACCCTGGTGCTCGTGTGCCGGGAGGGCTCCGCAACTTGGCTGGGGCCTCCAGGCTGCTCTGTCTCCTCCAGAAGACCAAGCTCCCCACACCCCTGGCACCAGACCAGGCACCTTGTCGGCACAGTCAGAACGGGCCTCAGATTCACCCAGACTGAAGGACTCGCTCCTCCCTGGGCTCCGTCTGTTAGTGTGGCCTCTTCTTTCTCCGCCTTCTGATGCTGCAGCGTTATCAGCATCCTGTGTGTGAGGCCCCACGTGAGGAGCCTGATGGGGCAGCAGAGCTGGTTTAGTGGAGGAAACAGAACTACACGGAAATGTTACATGTACCCTCCCGTTATAAGCGCCTTCTTCAGAAAAGCATGCTTTCTTCATGTTTGGACTCTAGTTAATCTTTTAAAGTTATTTGTAGAGTGGTAGCTGCCTGGCGCGAACACTCTACTCACAGCTGGAGCTCCAGCAAGGGTGCTGAGGGGTCTCATTTGAGCCTGGAATGGTGACTAGCATCCTAGTTTTATCGTTGGATGAAGTGGCCTGTCCATGCATGCCCAGCCAGATACTGGCATGGCCTAGATCAGAACGCGGATGTTGAGGTCACTTCTCCGATGATCCAGCCGGGAGAAGGGCCCAGGGAGGGGCCTGGCACTGGGAACACCAAGAGCGGGAATTCACCGGAGAATGAGATGGTTTCGATCAGAGGGACTTGCCTTAGACAGGCTCTGGCGCCTGGCTAAGTCACGTGACCTCTCAGGCTCTGCTTTCCCATCTGTAAAATGAGAGGAGGAGGTTTTAGCTACTTAGCAAGTCGTTCACATTAGGTAGGACCACGTGTACAAAGCACTTGGCCCACAGCAGGGGCTAGCAAATGTTGGTGTCCCCCTTGTCACCCACCCCAAAGGACGGAGGGTGGCCTCCGTGCCTCACACTCCTGCATCCCGGCCCCGCCCAGCCTCTGCTGGCTTTGGCGTCATGATGAATGCATTCTCCGCACTGTACTGAAGACTGACGTGAATCAAAGAGCACAAAACAGCTCCTTTGTTCCCTAGATTTTGCAAGAGAGAGACATCTTAAATTCTCAGTTGTGGTCTCCCTGGCACACCCTGACTGGTTTCCCGGAGAACAAACGACAAAGCTGATTGCCACTTCACAGAGGGGAGGCGGAAAGGGAAAATAGGACACACACTTTGTTAAGGCTTTTCAAATGTCAGTGCCTTAGCATCAGGGAGCTGCAAGCTAGGGGGCCTATTGGGATTCTGCTTCCGGGAGATTTCGTGCCTTCATTTTGCTCGTTTAAATTCTGCATTTCAGCCTGCTCTGCCTCTATTGATCTGCTTCAGTCTGATATTCCTAAACTGAGTAGCTCTAATTGGCTCAGAAGGATGGCTGCAAGGTAAACACTCTCCACGGCTGGCACCCTTTGGGGACTGTCTATGGGGGCGCTGGACTTTAACCAAGGAGAGCATGGAAAGGGCACAGCTTTGGAGACAGACAGGCATGTGTCATCCTCTGCATGACCTTGGGCAATACTGGGCCCCTCTGAGCCTCAGTTTCTCTGCTCACAAAATGGAGATGATGTTTGTGACTGCCTAAGGTCACTGCGGGGATAAGCAGGGTCAGATGTGGTGGCACAATGACGCAGAAATTTTTGACAATGAGCCACTGTATTCTCGCAAAAAATTTTACTACGCCAAAGAAAATGTATGAGCACTGAGATGCCAGGTAGCACGATGGCTCTGTGAGCAACACAGTGCTGGTGACATCTGTTGTCAGATTTCAGAGATTCACTGCTTCCTCCAGGTCCTTACAAATCCAGCCCTTGTTCCTGCGGTCTGCGGTCTAAATTGAGAAAATAAAATATGAACACAATGTCTGGAAAATGACTTTGCATTTCAGCACTTATGTTAGAAGACGGGTTCAATTCTCCAGCTTTAAGTGTTGGTGTTTCTGTCAGTTATAACGAATAAACGCACGGAGGTGAAACTGATCAACCGTTTCATTGCTTTTCAGAAACGGAGAGATGACGGCTTCCCTAAGTCGGCGCGTCACTGCGTTTAATTTGATGATGTTGTTTAGAAACTCTATGTACTGTTTTCCGGGCCAAAACGTATCAACCATTGATGAGGAGAAAATCAAAAGACAAACGACCAATTCTCAGTAAAGGGGGAAATTATCGTGGTGATTGATTACAAGCATAGACTCCATGCCCGGGGAGGGGCCGGGGCTCCTGCACAGTCAGAACAGTGAGGAGAAAAGCCTGTGGCGCTCAGGTGCTGAGCAGGGAGCCAGAAGCCTTGGAGTGGAGACCTGCCTCTGCTGCCCGGGTAACCTGACCTTGGACAGGTCGCTCCCCTCCGTGGGCGCATCCCCTCATCCTCCACAGAATGACAGTCATCCCCATTCAGCCTTCTCCCTGGGTTGTGGTGAGGCTCCACGAGCGAAGCCTGCCAGGACTGGCACTTTATACCTCAGCTTTCACTTCATCTTCACAAAACCCAGTGAGGTTTGTCACTTGCCCAAGGTCACAGAGCTAAGAAGAGAAGCCAGGATTAGAACTCTAGTCTGTGCGCTGTCACTGTGAACTGTAAAGAAACGAAACAAGAGCTATTATAAATATCATGGCTGTCAGGACCTCTAGAAGGTTGCAGCAAAAATAGAAAAACACTCGCTCAGTCATTAACAAATATTTATTGTATAGTATGAGCCAGGCAGTGTTCTAAGCACCAAGATTATGGTGGCGTATGAGCATAGCGGGGAGACATACAATAAGCAGGTAAATAAAACAATTTTAGATGATGGTCATTGCTGTGAAGAAAGTAGAATGTGGATTTGCAGCGATGGGAGGCGAGGGGTAGCAAATTTAAATTGGGGTCGGGGAAGACGTCTCTGAGGAAGGGACTTCTGAGTAGAAAGTATGGAGGGCTATCTGGGGAGGTCAAGGTACAGGGGTCAGGAACAGCAAAGCCCCAAGAAGGGACTAAGCTTAGCATGTTGAGGTTCAGGAGGGAGCAGAGTGGCTGGAACTTGGTGAGAAAGTGCTGGAAGATGAGAGCAGAGATGGGCGAGGCCCCGTTGTGAGGCTTTGTAGCGAAGAAGGACGAGGAGACTAGATTATCTGTTAAGTGAGATGAGAGAGTTCATGATTTAATTCGTGTAAACATTCTAATTTAATTGCTTTATCGTTGAACAGGTAATAGGGTCATCTGATTCAAAATTCAGGAGTACCGAAAGGTAAACTATCTCCCTCCCTCGCTTCCCCCACCTGCCCAGATCCTCTCCCTGGAAGCCATTTAGGTACTAGTTTCTTGTGTTTGCTTCCATTGCCGTAAGATATTACACATAAAGACATCAAACACACACACTCCCCATCCCTTTTGCTTTTACAGACGGTGGCATAACATTCACACCTTGCTTGTTTCCCTTCCCATCCTGGAGAGCCTTTGTATCAGCACTGGTAGGGCGTTCTCATTATCATTTTTTGGGTATGTCTGCATAGGGTTCCACTCCGTGGGTGTACCATATTTATTTAACCAGTTCCCTACTGATAGTCACTTAAGTTATTTCTCTGGAGGGTTTTAAGGGGAAGTAACATTCTGATTTATATTTTAGAGAGAGCCCTCTGGCTACTGGATGGAGGACGGCTCCTCGGAGCTTGACGGTGGAGGCAGCAGCCCAGCCCTGCCCAGTTAGGGAGGGCTGCTGTTCTCCAGGAAAGAGAAGATAATGGTTTGGGACAGGGTGGCAGCAGTGAGGGCATGAGAAATGCGGGCATGTGGGCTATTGACGAGATAGAACCAACAATACTAGTTGATGCCTTAAATGTGGGGGGTAAGTAAAATGGGGTCGGGACAGCTTTTGAGCCACAGCAATTGGGGCGATGGTGAGACTCCCTTAATTTCTCAACAGCATTTCCCGTCTGACTTCTGCAAACAGAGCAGGTGGTAAAGGCAGGAGAACTGGCAGTAAAAGATGGGTCCTCTGCATGAGACTCTTCCTTATGTGGCAAAAACTTAAAAAACATATTATAAGCACTACATGTGATGGAACACATTTGGAATTTTCCACCTTCCATGTCTGAAAGGAATCAATCCCAAGGAAGTCCCTCCCATCTCGCCAGCTGCTCTTTCTCAGTCTCCTCTGCAGGGCTCCCTCCGCCTGGCGTCTGACGGCCAGCATTCCTCAGGGACCAGCCCTGAGCTCCTGCTCCTCCCTGCCCACATCGTCTCCCTGGAGCATCTCGTTCTGCCCTGTGGTTTTTAATGCACCTATATGCTGAGTCACAGATTCCTGTCTCCAACTCTGGCCTCTTCCCTGAGTTCTCCCTGGGGACTTGGATACCCAGCTGCTTACTGACATCGTCACCTGCATGTTTAATAGACATCTCACACTTAACATGTTCCAAACAGAACCCTTGACCCTCTACTCACAATCTTGTCTTCCCACGTGTCCAATATGTCTGCCATATATCGGTAAATGGCTACTCCATTCACCATCCACCCAGGTGCATGAACTATAATCCTAGGAGTTATATTAGATCACCCAGCTTCTCTTCAAGCCTTGTTGGTTCTAACTAGAAGTTTCATCTCAAGTCCATCCACTTCTCTTCATCCCCATCATCCACACCTCTCACCTCCATCATCTTTCACTGGATAATCCTACACCGGTACCTGCTTATCTACGCTCTCTGCCTCCATTCTTGTCTTCCTGGAGCCTCTCTCGACACATCAACCAAGTGGGTCTTTTCAAAGGTAAGTCAGCTCACGCCACTCCCCTGTTGAAAACTTTAATGTGTTCCCATCGCAGCTCAAATAATATCGATTATTATTCCCTTCCCGTGGCTCCTGCCTACCTTCCAATCCTATTGACACCTCCTTCCCAGGCTCTCTCTGCTCCAGCCATAGTGCCCTCCCTTTTCTTTCCTGAACACCTGGGACCAGCTCGTTTGCCCTCACTGTCCGTCTGCCTGGAACACTCTTCTCTTGGTACCCCACGTAGCTGGCTCCTCTTCACCTTCATGTAGGCCTACCTTGAAAGTTGCCTCTTCCGCTTGATCTAAAGCCCCTCCCCCCTCATCCTGTGCCGCCTACATCAGTGGGAGTGGGACCACTTAACAGTTTGCCAACTCTGAAAGAATGCTGTGGGAAACTCTCAAGCAACTGGCACCAGATTTCCAGTCTGTCACCTCGCTGTGTTAGTGCTGCTTATGGACGAGTGCTCTGGGCAGCTGTGCAGATAACCCACCCCTTTGATCTGCTCAGCCTGCCACACAGTACAATAAATGTCACGATAAATGTCAGCCAGTATCACTGTGCTTCCTGCACCAACACTAGCACAGAGGGTTTCAATAAAGAGTGTCCTATTGCTTCATTAACTTTTTCTAATTCAATGCCATTTTGATCGTTAATGCATTTTTGCTCAAGAGTTCTACGAATTTTGTTTTGATAAACAAAATAATTTCTCAAAAATGTACGCAACCATTTTGGCAATGTGCAATCTTCATTTCTCCACTTGGTAACAGCACTTAGCATTTAGTTTAAGCTTCTTTCCAGAACCTCCATCTCCAGCAGAAGTAGTTAAAAATCTGAAAACCAATATTTTGATGTATTATGAAAGGATACTATTAAATTCTTTTATGAAATTCAAGTTTTATAAAACAGAGCCTCTTCAGTGTGGAAGAACTACACAGAATCACACTAAAGGACTTTAAATATTTTTATTTCAAAGACTGCCACGTATCACACTGCTGCACAGTCACCCTGGACACAATTTCCTTCAAGGACACCACTTCATTTCAGTACAGCCACTTCAACTGCTCAATCAATGGCTAGAGAGGGCCAGGAGCTTCAGGAAGCCGGTGGGAAGCCTTCGTCAAGATCATCAAAGTCCGTCGTCCTCCTTTCTCAACTAAGAAAACCAATACCCGGTCGTGTTGGTGCCTCCTTTCTCAGAACAGTCATGTTCTCTGAATCATACACAGTGGATCTTTTATACACAAAATTGTATTCTAATTGCATAAACAGACTGTTCTAATGAAACACCATCCACTCCATTTGTAGAGTAGTCTATCTGGATAGTTAGAAAAAAATTGGTGTTCTCTCCAGTAGGGCACATCGGGAGAGCAAAATGATCCATTGGGGTGGGAGAAGAAGAGAATGTTAGGATTTGTATTTATGGCTATGTTCATCTTAAAATAAGATAGACATCAAGCTTTGTTAGCATTTGCTCTGTGGTTTGACCCAGAAGGCCAGCCTCAGTCATGTGTCCTGGACAGTAGGCATGAGAATCCCAGCCTGGGGGGCTGTGGCTGTGCCAGTCCTTCACTGGCCTTCAGCATATCGCCATGTACCGCGGTTTCCCTGCTGTAGGATATCACCAACAGGGCTCATTTGGCAGAACTCAGATCTTTAAATGGTAGAATTTTTACAGTACTTTAAAGGTTGGCTGCACATGCTTCCAGATTTCTTCCCTAAGCATCTACTAACAAATGGTTCTATTAAAAAACAAAAACAGGTTCATAATCGACCTGTATCTTTTCTTCCACTTCACCATCCTGTTTGGGCGTCTTTCATGTCAGTGTATGTAGAGCTGCCTCATTTTTCCTGTCTTATTCTTTTGAATATTTGCATTGAATAGCCTTCCTCCTTTATTACAAGGTTAATTTGTTCCCAAAAAAGTTTGTAGGGGAATTTTCATAAGTAGAAAGGATACTTACTATGTAAACTGATGGCGTACAATTACTGCAAGAGTTTATAATCAAAACACATACATGATTTTCAAAGTTATGAAATTGAAAAAAACCCACAGTGACAGAGACAAAGGAAACAATGCAAGTGATGCCTGAGATTGCCACTGCTATAAAGTAGCACACTTAACTACCACCGGCACCGACTAGGCCACTGGGGAGAGGACAGCCTGGTGGCGGCTCCTGAAGCACAGTATTGGTCCCTGTAAATGCAGTGAAATTCCTCCAAGCCAAAGAGAGGAGATTAAATGAACCTCCTCATGAAGTCAAAATCCTGAACTTGCATGGGCATATCTTGGGCTAAGACTCTTTTCTACAATAAGGATGCACCACCACGATTGATTTCCCAACTGCCCTATTATTTAGACATTTGGGTCTGTATTAGTCCCATAGAGCCGGCACAACAAAATACCACAGACTCAGGGGCTTAAACAACAGAAATATATTTTCTCACAGCTCTAGAAGCTAGAAGTCCAAGATAGGGTTGTGGGCAGGTTTGGTTTCTCCTGAGGCCTCTCTCTCGGGCTTGACAGATGGCTGCCTTCTCACTGTGTCCTTGCATGACCTTTTCTTGGGATCCCTGGTGTCTCTTCCTCTTCTTTTTTTTTTTAAGATTGGCACCTGAGCTAACATCTGTTGTCAATCTTCCTTTCTTCTTCTTCTTCTTCTCCCCGAAGCCTCTCAGTACATAGGTGTATATTCTAGTTGTAGGTCCTTCTAGCTCCTCTGTGTGGGACGCCACCTCAGCATGGCTTGATGAGCGGTGCTAGGTCCGCATCCAAGATCCGAACCGGAGAAACCCTGGGCCGCCGAAGCGGAGTGTGCGAACTTAACCACGGGGCCGGCCCCTTCTTATAAAGACCAGTCATTCTGGATTAGGGCCGACCCAGATTACTTCATTTACCCTTAATTACCTCCTTAAAGACCCTGTCTCCAAACACAGTCACATTCTAAGGTACTGGGAATTAGGACTTCAATATATGAGTGGGGGGGCACACGATTCCGTCCATATTTCTCACAATATAGTCCCTCACTTCACACAGCCCTCCATTCATGCCCATCTGATTCCATCCTCAGCACTTGCTCCACTGAATACGTCCCTCCTCAGATACCACGTGGCCCAATTACCATCATCGCTTCCTTGAACAACTGCAGCAGTCTCCTTCTAATTGGTTTCATGGCATTTATTCTCCCCTGCCCCCATCCACTCTCCACACAGACATGGTAAAAATGTATTTCTAATCTAATCAGACCACTCCTTTTCTTGATGCTCTTCCCTGGCTTGTTGCTTTTAAGTTAAAATATAAACTTCTTAGCGTGGTGGACACGGCCTTGCAGAACCCAACTTCAGTCTACCGCCTTCATTCCCCCAGCGCCCTCCCTCAGTCCACTTTATGCCAGCCTCTCTGGCCTGCGTTCATGCCCTCAGAAGGGCCTATTCTCACTGCAGGGCTTGGGTTGTTCCCTCTGCCAGGAAAGACATTCCAACTCATCCTTCACATCTCGGATTACGAGTCACCGTCAAAGAGGGCAGGGACCTCATGAAACTTGTTTATCCCTGCATTCCCAGCTCCCAGCCCAGTTTCTGGCATGGAGCAGGCAAAAATAAATATTTCCTGAATGAATAAACACCTTGTATTCGGCTGTTCCCTTCATCTGGAAGGCCTTTTTCATTCTCGTCCAACTGGCAAATTGAGGCCAGCCAGCTTCTCTCTCTCTCTGATTAGACCATGAATTCCTTCACAGCAGGGTCTTGTGTTCCCAGTACCTAGTAAGGACATGGTGGCACATGGTCAGCCTGCCCAGTAAAACAGAACATCTGTACTTTGCTGTGTATCCAGGTCCTACATCTTTGCCTTACTCATTGGTTCTTGAGTCAAGAAGTAGATAAAAATTATCAGCCTTCTTTCCGATTCACAATGACTATCACTGGTAGAAACAAATAGTACAAAATAAAACTGACAACAGTTAAGAAGGCACCTCCTAAAGTTATTTTTAAAAAAACTTTCAGAAAACTCATATCTTGAGGATAACGTTGAAAATTACAAAAACTGGGAAAATCAGATCTGGTTCAAATAACCAATCAAACTAAAATAGATTGCCCAGCTTAAATTTGTTATTAAAACTTTATGGAGGGGTGCCAGCCGGGTGGTGCAGCGTTTGAGTGCACACGTTCCGCTTCGGAGGCCCAGGGTGCCGCGGTTCGGATCCCGGGTGTGGACATGGCACCGGTTGGCAAGCCATGCTGTGGTAGGCATCCCACATGTAAAGTAGAGGAAGATGGGCACGGATGTGAGCTCAGGGCCAGTCTTCCTCAGCAAAAAGAGGAGGATTGGCAGATGTTACCTCAGGGCTAATCTTCCTCAAAAAAAATTATGAAATTCCAGTTTTGATGGGGAGGTAAATTTGCTAGTGTCTTTGGAGAGCCATTTGGTCATATCCAAGGAAATTAAAATTGCATTTGGCTTTTGACACAGCAATTTTACTTTTGGAAATTTATTCCACGGAGAAAATTCCACATGTACACAGAGGTATATACAGGGATCTTACTACAGCATTGTTTGTAGGAACAAAAGATTGGATCAAAGTTAATGTCCTCTAGCAGGAGACTGGTCATATTTATTATGGCACATCCATGCTACCCAAACTAAGCGGCCTCGAAAACGTCAGGCGGTCCTGCAGCGACAGGGATCAGCCACCCCCGTGCACCCTCACCCCGCGAGGAGAAGCCAAGAGAGTGAAGTCACCAGGGGCCCCAGGAAGCTGTCCAATGCCGGGAAAAGCCCTCCACCCCGACAGTCCTAAGAATCTTGGTAGGCCCCTAGTGTAACTCTTTCATCCCCATTTACTATCCACAGTCGGGGGCTGGTGGGAAGTGGAGAGCGGACCCCTTGCCACTAGTGATCCGACCTCCTCCGAGGCCCGCATCACCATGGCAACCGGGGGCTACCGGGCACTGATGGCGGGAAAACGAGGACGAGACCCGAACGGCTGCGGCGCCGAGGCCCCTTGGAATTCGGAGAGTCCAGAGGCAGTCTCTGAGTCCCCCAGGCCTCGTTCCTCTTGCTGCTGGGTGGTGCAGCCCGGCGGGGAGGGCGGCAAGGAGCTTCCCGCGACTCCTGGGAGACCCAAATGCCCAGGCCAGGGTCGAGCAAGGGCGCCGGGGCGCGCGCCTGCAACCACGCGCCCGGCCCTTCCGGCGCGCCTCCGCATCGCCATGGCAACCGGGGGCGCTGGGCCAGCTCTCCCGACTCTGGGCGCGCGCCTGTGGCGCGGGAATCGGGTCCCTCCCGGCGCGTCTCCCCGGGCCCGCGTCACCATGGCAACCGTAGGTTGGGCGACACGGGCCTGGCGCCGCGTCCAGGGGAGGCAGCTGGGCTAAGCCCTGGCGTCCCAGGGAAAGGGACGAAGGGAGTGCAGGACGGAGGTGTGGAAAGGGAAGTAAGGGCGGAGGGAAGAGTGCAGAAAGTGCAGGGCAGTCGACTTGGGTTTTCTCCCGGGTGGGGCGGGGACTGGGGAACTTTGTGGCGGGCTGGGTGTGGTGGTCGTGCTGCAAGTGGACCAGGGCCCGGCGGCCGTGCGCCTTCAACTGCAGGCAGGGCTCTCCCCGGGGAGGGCCGAGATGGGCGGGGGACTGGGCTCCAGGTGTAGCGGGCAGCAGGGGGCAGTGGCGACTCGCCGTGCGCGGAAGATGCCGGCACGGAAACCTCCCAGCTGGGGCGATCTGGAGAGGCGGAGGGCCTTCCTCACGCTCAGATCTGACCCCGGCGTGGCCCTAGCTGAGGATTCCGCCGTGACGCTGCATGGGCTCTGCCCAGTGCCCGGTCCCCTCGCTCCCAGGCTGTATCAGCTCACCCTGCACGTAGCGACTTCGCTAGTGATTACAAGCACTGGCTCTGAGCTCAGTGGGCTTGGACAAGTCGCCCTCCTCGACCCGCGCTACCTTCATCTGAAAGTGATGATAATGATTGATTGTAATTATCTTAGGGATGCTTTGAATGTTAAGCGAGGTAATGGGACTTGTCCAGTTTCTAGACTCAGTTTCTGGCACATGGCAAGTGCTCAATAAATGCTAGTTGCTATGAGGCCACCTTGGGCCAGTTACCTAATTTCTCTGTGCTAAACCTTACCTCACTGAAAAATGGAGATGGAACTAGTACACACCTAACCGTTGTGAGCATTATGAGCTAATATTTGTAAAGTCCCTAGAATGGTGCCAGGCACACAGCAAGTGCTATATGAATGCTCTCCATCATTACCCTAATTCTATTGTTACCACTGTTACCAGCTGTTTGCCCGCAGGTGCTTGTGAATTGGAGGACTGCTTTTGTCCTGCTACCACAAGGACGTTTAGCCTCTGGCTAGATTACAGATTTGTTTGCCCACATTTCTCCTTTTCCCTTTCGAAGTTTTTCAGCCTTTCACCGAGTTAGAAGTGGCAGTATGGTGTCCTAAAAGATCACTGGGCTGTGAGTCTGCTGGATTTGGGTATTTGTTATGCTGCTGGTTCTTTGTGTGACCTTGGGCAGATCAGTTACAGTTTCCTCCTCTATCTTTAGGGCTCTTTCAACAGAGTGCCTGTTACTATTTGTTTGTGTATGGCTAGCCTTTCCTAGTGTGGAAATTGATAAAAGAAACCTTAACTAAATTGGAGTCGGGAAGGCCTGTAGGGGGAGCTCTCAGGCCCTGTCATCCATCATCAATTACAACAAACAGGAAGAGAGGGAAGCTTGCACCTTCATGGGAAGTAAAACTACTTTACTACTGAAGGAAGACTTTTCTCCCCACCCAGCAACAGCCCAGCCAACGAGAAGACATTGCGAGCCTGAGCTGTGACTTTCCCCCAGAGAACTTCCCTTTAGAACAGCCCCTCAGCCCCCACTCCCGTCCATACGCCCCCTTTTTCTCTCTAAAAGCAGCTCCCCTCCTTTGTTTTCTGGTTTCGCCTATGGTTTGCCATAGCATGCACACCCCGAATTGTCATTGTTTTAGCTATTCTCTCATAAGCTCATTTTGAGATAAAATAACAGGCAAAATTGCTTTTTAAGTTGACAATAGTTATATATTCAGTAAAAATTAGTTAGCACCTTCTGTGTCAGGGAGTCTCCAGAATAGTAAGAAAGTGGCAAGTGCTATGAGGAAGTTACGGATGAGATGCCATGGGGATTCTGCAAAGGGGAGTAAATTTCTCAATTTATACTTTGTATTTCTACTAGGTAGACATGCTGAGAAGTTTGGAGGTAAAATGAGGATGTTCCATCCCTCCACACAATAAAAAGTCTGGGAAGATGTATTCCTGCCCGTCAGTCTAATCCAGCCGCTGCGACAATTCCCAGACTTGGACTCCCTGGCTGACCTCCTCCACCAGCTGGAGCAGGAGCATCTGCTAAGGGTAGTTTTCTCTTCCTTTTGTTTTCAGAAACCCTTCCTTAACTTCCTTAAGTAGAAGGGGAGGCGTCTGCGTACCCTCCTTACGTGTTAATCCACTAGGTTAGAGAGTAAGCGTGTTTCATGAGGTCGTAGGGAATTGGCTTTGAAAGTCAGAGGGCATTTGAGCTCCCCACCCACCCCGGGGTGTGCCCTTGGGTAAGTCTCTGAGCCTCAGTTTCCTCATCTTTGAAACAAGGCTAGTAACACCTAGGGCGGTCGTGATGATTATATGAGATATGGCACTTAAAGGACCCAGCAATACCTGGTGGAGAACAAGTGCTCAAAAATGTTAGCGGCTCTATCGACACCATCATCATTGTTATTACATTGTTAGCTTCCAAAAGACAGGGTAATCTTTTGTAGCCTGTTCCTCTCTTTGTTGCCTAGGACATAGTAGGGACCCAGCAGATGTTTGTTGAATGAACGAGCAAATCCACCCAGGAAGCTCTAGTAACAGTCAATTTCACATTGCCCTGACTAATAGCAGCTAACATTTATTGAACACTGTTCCAGAAACTGTATGACGTCCCATTGCCTCGTTTAACACACAAGTTCATTGACCTTGTCTGGCCTTCTGATTTGACTCCTGCAGCGTTGGTGTCGTTGATTGCAGATGGTGACGTCTGCTGCAGATTTCTGTATTATTTCCGTGAGGCCGACAGCAGCATCATTTCTGTAGCATAGCCACTGCTGAGATAGGAGTCTGGTGTCATGCTGACGTCAGGCCCTGTGTCCTCATCTCCCCAGGGATCAGCTGGCTTCCTTGATGCAGTTTCCTCATCTCTTATTGGTGGATTGCTTGACGTTACACTCCTGAGACAGCAGGGCTCAATGCGAGTTTATGGCTGCAGCCTCGCAGCTTGCCAGGGCCCCATTTATCCTGGGATAACATCCCGTGGCATCCCTTCCTCCTCCTGCCTCTCTGTGGCCGCTTTCAGAGCAGTGCAGCAGCTCCAGGGGAGGGCAGACCAGGGAAGGTCTTTCTAGTTCTTCTGCCCCCTCCCTGTGTGTGACTTTGGGTTAGAGAAGACTTCAGGAATCATCTAATCCAATGCTTTTTATGCCATTCTGTGGGGTTTTAGGGTTCAAAGGAGCCCCTCCCCCAATAAGGAGCTGCTTTTGGGGGAGAAGAACTACCTGAACAGGCAGAGCCTGGGGCATCCTATCTCTGCTTCAACCAGCGTGAGCTCTGTGACGTCTTTGGGACCTCGAGGAACAAGTTTCTTTTTATCCTTCAGTAGAAACTTTGACAGCAAGACAGCACAATGTTAGGCAGAGGCTTTGAGCAAGATCTCTATGCATTTATTTGTTCATCCAGCACATTCCCAGACACTATACTAGGGTGCTGGGGATAGAGCAGTGAACAAGAAGCTCCTGCCACCACGTAGCTTCTATTCTAGTTGGAGGAGACAGACAGGAGAATATATACCACGTAGTGCCTCTCCAAGGAGGTGACACGTGAGCAGAGACCTGGAGGAAGTGAAGGTCGTTCAGTGGCAGGAGGACGTTCCCGGCAGAGGGAATGGCCGTGCAGAGTCTCTGAGGCAGGAGGCCGGAGCAGCTGGAGAGGAGGCGATGGTGGAGCCAGTGGAAGGAGGAGAGAGGTGTGGGGTCTAGATTACTAGGAGGTTAGAGACGGTGGAAAGGACTTTAAATTTTTGTTCTGTGGGAGATGGGAAGACGCTGGAGGAGTGAGCGCAGAGGAGTGACACGACCTGATTGACAGGTCATTTGATTTGTCATTTTGATTGTGTGAATTATCGTGTTGTTCCAATGTTATACTAGGTGTCGAAGGCAATGACAAGACAAGGCCCCGATCATATTAGCTAGGAAGGCGGAAGTGATCCAGAAGGCACTGTAATAAATGACACATAAGATAGGGAAGGAAATAAGAGGTACCCCACCGTGTCGGAGAAAAACCAAGGGAACACCCCATTGGTCATGAATGCAACTGTGAGTTGATAATGACCAAAAGAGGGGACTGTGGACAGATCGCTAGGACCCCTCTCCCTGGTCTAACAGGCAAAGCTAGCAAGCAAGCTTTAAGTCAGTGCAATAAACTCCGTGCTGTGCTGTGAAGCAGCTGTTCTGTGGAGCAGCCGTGCAGGCCACCTTGAGCCTGTGTCAAGTGACCTGGCAACCCCACACCGGCTGGACAGATCCACAGCAGGAAGAGATAAAGGGGGACCTCGCTCTCACGTTTCCCAGCTGCATTTCTTAGAGACGGAGGGACTAATTAACGATCCTGGTCCTTCCTCCCTCCACACATAGCTAACATCAGCATCTCGGAACTTGTTTGATGTATAACCAAGAAATTCTTGTTTGTGTTACCCTCAATGTATAATCTAGAGAAAAGTCCGGATGCGCTCTATCTCTTTTTTAAAAATCTAGTTGTAGGTTTTTTTCTCTTCCTCTTCCCTGCACGTGCGCTGTTTGATGAAAGAGATGTAAGCTGCGCTTAAACTCGCAGTCCTCAGAGTGGCTCCATCAGAGCGCTCTGCTCAGCTGTTTGCCTGGGTTCGAACGCCTCACCCTGATTATTGAGTAAACTCCTTCACTGGTATCACCCGACTCTTTGTTTCAGCCAACAGACCTTTGTGGCTACTGGGTAGAGAATGGATTTTAGGGACCAGCATGGAAGCTGGAAGCGGAGGCCACTTAGGAGGCCGTGGAAGGAGTCCAGGTGTGAGGTGACGACAGCATGGACCGCGGCAGTGGAATGAAAAGATGAGAGGCACTCAGGTCTGAAGGTAGAGTTGAAAAGGTCTGCTAAGGAATTCCACGTTGGGTGGGAGAGAAAGAGGACCATGAATGACTCCAAGGCTCGGGGCCTGAGCCCTAGGTGAAAGGCGCCGTTTCCCGAGCTGGCGGAGGTGGGAGGGGCGACAGCAGACATCTGTCACCGTTTGCCAGTTCCACTGCTTTCCACGGCGGAGGAGGAACTGCCACATGGGGACGGTAGAGGTCTGAGACTGGAGGGGTGTTTTAGCTGAGGTTTTCCCATCATAGCGATTTGTCCCAGGTCCCACAAGCTGGATCTAGAACCTAGATCAACTGATCCCCAGTGCCAAGCCCTCCTAGTATCTATTAGTGTCAACAAAATTTCATTTCTGTTGACCGCCCCTTCGGGTTCAGGCAGCGGTGACCAGAGGCGCTGGGCCGCCAGTGGTGCGTGTTGATGCTCGACGGCTCAGTGCTGTGACGAGAGCTCATGTCATGCAGATCAGCAAGGGGGCCAGCCTTTTCTTTTCCGCAGTGGCACGCTTGGCAGAGAATTAGACAGACTGGGATACATTTGGAAGAGGAAGGTCAGAATGGCCGAGCACTGAAGACCACGCTCTGAACAGAGGCAGCCCAGAGCTGGGACGCTGACCTGGAGAAGCCCAACGGGACTGGAGCGTTTCCTCTGACGACTCAGGCCCGTGTGAGGGAACCTGCCTCCTGCTACTGCATGTTTGCTGGTTTCGATTCCATATAATTTGTAGTTCTCATATAATTAAGTATTAACTTTCAGCTCTCGATGGCCGTGGCTACTTCCCTTGGCGGGGGAGGCGTGTGACCTGGAGATGAGGTAAGCATTCCTGGTCACCACACTTTTGCCAGCATCTAACTGATGTGCGTTCCCCAGCCTGAAAATTTTGAAACAAATGGAAATAAAGATTTGTGTAACGTTTTATAACCTATTTTTTCACTTTAAAATGTATTATGAACATTTTTCTGTCATTAACTATTCTTTTAAAATAGGACTTTAATCATTGTGGTTGATTTTGCTTAGGGGGTCTGAAGTTTTAAACTGGGTCTTTTGGGTCTTGACCTTGAGGGAGATGAGATTGTTCCCATAGGGGCCTGAAATAGTGAGGCCTCACCGAAGCTGGAGAGGAGTTGAGCCGAGGGAGAAGAGAGTGGGCTGTGGCCTAGAAAGCTGGTGCCGGGGTATGGGCTGCACGCTTGTTGGCTGGGAGCCAGAGCTCTGTCCTTTGGGAGCTTCACTGTTCCATCACTTAGGAACCTGGACAGGTAACAGAATACCACGGAAAGTGCCTTAAAAAAAGCAGAGATCTTTTTCACAACAGGTCTGAATTGGGGAGTTGTCGGCATTGGTTCAGCTGCTAAATCTTGCTCTGGCAGCTCGGGCTGGGGTATCCTTTCTCTCCCCTCTTCCTTGGTAGGTTGGCTTTTGTTCTCATGGCCTCATAAGTCTGCCCTGGCTCTTGGCATCCAACCTTCATTCAAGACAGGAAGAAACAGAAAAGGAGCAATGCCAACTGGGTCTGTCTTTTTTTTTTTTGAGGCAGATTAGCTCTGAGCTAACATCTGCTGCCAATCCTCCTCTTTTTGCTGAGGAAGACTGGCCCTGAGCTAACATCCGTGCCCATCTTCCTCTACTTTCTATGTGGGACGCCTGCCACAGCCTGGCTTGATGAGTGGTGCCATGTCCGAACCCAGGATCCTAACTGGTGAACCCTGGGTCACAGAAGCGGAATGTGTGAACTTAACCGCTACGCCACCGGGCTGGCCCCTGGGTCTGTCTCTTTTTATCAGAAAAGCAAAAGCTTTCTCAGAACCCCATCCTCATCCCCACCCCAGCAGTCTTCCACTTGGCCAAAACTGTCTCACACAACTGCCCCGAGATGAAAGAGAGGCTGGGAAGTGAGTGTTGAGCATTGCAACCTTTCTTGTAAAGGCAGACAAGGGAGAAAGGGGTGGGGCAGCGCTGGCCAATGGAACTGGAATGCGAGCCATGTATGTAATTTGAAATGTTCGAGTAGCCACATTTTTTTAAAAAAAACCCAGGTGAAGTAAATGTTTAAAATATGTTTTATTTAATGCAATATATCCAAAAATCACTTCAGCATGTAGTCAATATAAAAATTATTAATGAGATATTTTGGACTTTTTTTTTATATGAAGGCTTCGAAGCCTGATGTCTATTTGACACAGACAGCACATCTCTCTTTGAACCAGTCACATGTCAAGGGCTCAGTAGCCGCATGTGACTAGTGACTAATGTATTAGACAGCACAGGTGGAGACTTGTTGAGTGAGCGAACCAACAGTGTCTTGCCAAAACTATTTTGTAGCTACTGGTTTTTTCTGTAATTGTTTTCCTTTTTCATTCTTCCAGTTGAACTTAGAAAATGCCACCTTGTCTCAGCCTGCTGAAGAGAAAGAAGTAAAGAGGATTTGGGTTTGTGTTATGACTAAAGTAATAAAGACGGGGAACTGGAACCTTCTAGGGCCAGGCAAGGGGGGAGCAGTGGAATTCAAACTTTGAGAACCTGGCATGGCACTGTGGATGGATGAGAGGAAAGGGACGTGAGAGGTAGGCTGCTTGCTGTAGTGACAAAGAGTAAAGTTCTTGTCAAAATCAAACTATATTTTTTTCTGATTACAGAAGTAAAAATGTTATGAACTATAAGGAAAACAAAATTTCCAAAAATAAAAGGTATTATAATGCTAGAGATAGTCCCTGCTAACAATTTATTTTATTTTACTAATTTTTGTCCTTATGAATACATACATTTGTTGTTGTTGTGAGTGGTGTCAAGTCAATTCCAACTCCTAGTGACCCTGTGTATAGCAGAACAGAGCCCTGCCCAGTCTTTTTTGGCCATCCTCTCACTTGCCAGCGCTGTATCAGGCAATGCTCCACTGCTATTCATAGGGTTTTCATGGCCAATTTGTTCGGAAGTAAGTGGCCAGGTCCTTCTTCCTAGTCTGTCTCAGTCTGGAAACTCTGCTGAAACCTGTCCACCATGGGTGACCCTGGTGGTATGTGAAATACCAGGGGCATAGCTTTCAGCATCAAAGGAACGCGCAGCCCCCACAGTATGACAACCGACAAATGGCTAGTGTGGTTCCCTGGCTGGGAAACAAACCTGGGCTGCAGCGGTGAGAGCGCCAAATGGTAACCACTGGACCACAGGGCGGGCTGTATACAGACATACTTAGACACGTATATATTTTGAAACAAATTGAAATAAAGATTTGCGTAACATTTTTTTCTTTTTTTATTGAGTTAAAATACACATAACATAAAATTTACCCTCTTAACCATTTTTAAGTGTGCAGTTCAGTGGCATTGTGTAACGTTTTATAACCTTTTTTCCACTTTAAAATATATTATAATGACCCTTTTTCTTTGTCATTAAATAGTCTCTTTTTTTGCTAAGTAAAATTAGCCCTGCCAATCCTCCTGTTTGCTGAGGAAGACTGGCCCTGAGCTAACATTGTGCCCATCTTCCTCTACTTTATATGTGGGGCTCCTGCCACAGCATGGCTTGACAAGCAGTGCCATGTCCGCGCTGGGATCTGAGCCGGTGAACCCTGGGCCGGCGAAGCGGAATGTGCGAACTTAACTGCTGAGCCACTGGGCCAGTTCCTAAATAGCCTCTTAAAATAGGATTTTTAATAACAGTGATGGTATAGTATTCTGTCTTGTGGGTCTCCTAGAGTTTAATGTAACCAGTTCTCTCTTGGACATTTAGGTTGTCATCAAGGTTTGCCTGTTGTACACAGTGTTGCTATAAACCTCTGCATATCTCAGCGCACATTTCTGATTTGCTGGCTGAGGGTTATGAATATTTTAAGGGAATTCATGCACGTTGTCATCTTCTTGAGACTTTGTACTAACTGGGACTGCTAACAACACTGAAGGAGAGTGCTCGTTTCATGAGGAGGAGCTTTCTAACTGGGTTGCCAAAGAAAGAATGGGAGGCAGTGAGCTCTCCGTCATGAGGACTCTTGGAGCGTGGGCTACAGTCATGGTCCCAACTCTTTTTTCCTAATACTGATCATCAATTATGACGGCCTCTAAAAAGAGTGCGCCCCTCTCTGTTGGCCCCTAGGTGGACATCGCAGAGCTAGATTGTTTGGAGGAGGGGATATTATAGAAAGAAATACTGCAGTGGGGCCAGGACTAGGGTAAATGACCTTTAAGGTTTCTTCCAACCTTAATGATCTATGTATGATGCTTATATTTTTCTGATGAGTTGTCCACGTGAAGTTTCTAAGCTGATTTTGAAATGTGCTTGTCTATGCTCTCAGGAGGCTGGCACAGGGTGGTTTCCTCAAGGGCTTTTCCCAAGGTATGAGTCCTTTTGAGGTAGAAGAGATTCTCCCAGAGGATGGGAAGTGTGTCCTAAAATCAGCGTTGCGTTGTTCAACTCTTATAGATCCCGCTGATCTTCTGTCTAACGTTCTGTTAGTTGCTGGGGGCAGGGGGTGTTAAAGCCCCCAAATGTAACTGTGAATTTGTCTATTTCTGCTTTCAGCTCTCTCAGTCTTTGCTGCTTGTATTTGACACCCTGTTGTTTGGTGCCTACACATTTAGGATTGTTATATCTTGGTGGATTGATTCTTTTCTCAGTACGTAATGTCTTTCTTCGCCTCTAGTAATTTTCTTTGCTCTGAAGTCTACCTTATCAGATATTACTATAGCTACTCCTGCTTTTTAAATTTTTACTGTTTGCCTGGTGTATCTATTTACATCCTACCTATGGTTCGAACTACTTATGCTTTGAGGTTGAAGTGATATTCTTGTAAGCAGCAAAAATTTTTATCATGTTTTCTTTTTTTTAATCCACTTTGCCAATTTCTGTCTTTTGATTGATGTATTTAGACCACTTACATGTAAGATAATTATTGATATGTTAGAGCTTAGAGCCATTTTATTATTCATTTTCTATTTGGTTCCTCTGAGTCTTATTCCCCTGTTTCTCCTTTCTTGACTTCCTCTGAGTTTCTTGAATATTTTTTAGGGTTTCATCTTGATTTATTTATAATGTGTTTGAGTGTATCTCTTTGTGTAGTTTTCTTAGTGGTTGTTGGCATTACATCATCCATATGTGACTTTACCACTTCGAGTGAAGTGTGGAAACCTTACTTTCATTTAGGTCCCTCTACTTTTCCTCCTTTTAAATATCATTTACATGAGTGTCAGATAGTGTTTTATTTTTGTTTCAATCATCAAATATGATTTGTAAAACTCATGAGGAGAATAGTCTATTGTACATACCCATATTTCTGGGTTTTCCCGTCATTCCTTCTTCCTAAAGCGCCAAGATTCCTTCTTTTGTGATTTCCTTTCTGTTTGAATAACTTCCTTTAGCCCGTCTTTAAGGGTAGGTCTACTGGTATCAAATTCTTTTAGCTTTCCTTTGCCTGAGAGTGGCTTTATTTCCCCTTTATTTATGAAGGATAATTTTGCTGGACATAGAATTCACAGTTGGCTGTTCTTTTCTTTTAGCACTTGAAAAATGTCATGCCACTTCCAGCTGGCCTCCAGGGTTTCAGATGAGAAATTGAGTGTTCAGGAAACACTCAAATTGGTGTTCCCTGTCTGTAATATATCCTGCCTTCCTGGCAGCTTACAAAATTTTTTTGTCTTTAGGTTTTGGAAGTTTAATTATTGTGTGTCTTAACATGGATTTCTTTAGCTTTATTCTCTTTGGAGTTTGCTCAACTTCTGGAATCTGTAGGTTTGTGTCTGTAAGTTTTGGAAAGTTTTCAGCCATTATTTTTTTAAAGATTTAAAGATTTTATTTTATTTTCCTTTTTCTCCCCAAAGCCCCCCAGTGCATAGTTGTATATTCTTAGTTGTGGGTCCTTCTAGTTGTGGCATGTGGGACGCCACCTCAGTGTGGCTTGATGGTACCATGTCCACACCCAGGATTCGAACCGCCTGCAGCAGAGCGTGCGAACTTACCACTCGGCCACGGGGCTGGCCCCTCAGCCATTATGTTTTGAATACTCTTTTAGCTTCCTCTCCTTCTTCTCTTCTTCTGGGGCTCCAATGATGAACGTTGGCTTTTTTTTGTTATTATCCCACAAGCCCCTGAGGCGCTGTTCATTTTTTTTTTTTTCAGTCTGTTTTCTCTCTGTTGTTCACACTGGTCAAATTCTAGTGGTCTGTCATCAGGTTCACTGATTCTATCCTGTCATCTCCTCTCTAACAGTGAGACCACCTGCTGAGATTTTTTATTTCTGTGACTGCATTTTTCACTTCTAAAATTTTCATTGACTGTTTTTTATAATTTCTGTTTCTTGTTGAGATTTCCTAGTTTTTCATTTGTTTCAAGAGAATTTGTAATTGATTGTTCTGGCATTTTTGTGACAACAGCTTTAAAGTCCTCGTCAGATAATTCTGGCATCTAATTCACTGTGACTGGCATGAGTTGATTGATTGTCCTTTCCCATTCAGTTTGTGATTTCATTGGTCCTTGGCGTAATGGGTAAGTTTTTACTGTTCCTGGACGTGTTGTCTGATTGTCAGGCTCCTTGGGGTCCTATTTAAATTTTTCATTTTAGTAGACTTTGCTGTGTTTAGGTTTAGCACGCAGGCACTGGCCTACTTTGCCGGGCTGTGGTTTCAATGACAGTTTAATTTTCAGCCTTTGCAATGTTATTTGGGCCTGTTTGGTTATCTGGTGCTGCTGGGGCTCCCATAGGCCCCTGTTGGTGCTGCCTGTCGCAGGGGAAGGGGTTTCCCCAGACTGGGGCTGCTGGGTGTCTCTTAGTTGGGTAGGGGAGTCTCAGGCCCATGGGGACAAACAGGCTTGTTAGGCCAGGTACTTGCTGAGGCAGGATCTCTTTTGTCACTGTCACCTGGCTACCCCTGTCTCTGGGTGGGGGAATGGAGTTTCAGGCCCATGGGGACAAAGAGGCTTCCTGGGCCAGGCTTCTCGTGGTGTCAGAGCCCCTCTTGCCAGCACCACTCCCCAGCCCAGTGTCTCTGGTGGGGATGAGCGTCCCAGGCTCCGCAGAAAAGGAGAGCATTTCCCTCGGCTGTACTTTTTTTCACCAGCGGGGCTCCCAGTCTGCTCCGCTTGCCGGGACTGCCAGGCCCCTCCAGTGCCGGAGGGATTCTCGTTCACTCCAGGGCAGGAATGAGCCTACCTGGGCTGCCTTTTTGTTGCTGGGTTTGGGGCCCAGGTTGCCTTCCATGTGGCGGGGGCACATAAAGCAAGAACTCTTCAGTTGCTTTTGGTAAGAGCACCCTGGGCTCCTCTCCACCTTCTGCCCTTTCGCCCTGTGAGCAGTAAGTGCTTGTTGAGCGGCCCTTACAGTTGACTCCATGCCGTGCCTGGCACTTTCACTGTTTCGGAAATGCTCTGAAGTTATACCCCTGTATAGTGACTTGGGAGCCAAGCCCTGCTAGTCTTTTCAGAAACACGGCTGACAGTCATGTCGCGTTCAATCAAAACCCTGTATTTGATGGCGAGGCAGGTCCCACTTAGCAAGTACCAGGAAAACAGAAAAAAGAAAAAAGGACTTGAAAGCTCATCCTCATTGTTCCATAGGTTCACAAAAGTTCTGGGCTGCCCTCTGAGTAGAATTGCCTCTTCCCCCCTGGTGTGAATGTTTCATAAGAGCCAGGAGGTTCAGCATCCTCTGAGTTCGTAGGGAAACAAATATGAGTATAACAGACAACATCTTGGTAATTTCCTGCCATCATTTTTGGCATACTTTTATCTCAAAAAAAAGTCTACTTGTTTATTGTCAACACAGAGCCTCCTTCCTTTAAAATGCTTACTTGTCAGTGTAGCTTTGGGTTTTGATTTTGTTAAAGAAAAGGCTGTGACATAATACGCGTCCTCTGCCCAGCGTGGCTTTCCTTGTCTGCCTGTGTGAAGCCTATCTTCCTTCAGGTCCAACTGTTTACTGCTCCTGTGAAGCCTTCCCAACCGCTCCTGCCCTACTCGGAAGTCCTCACTGTAGCATCTGAGCCATGCAATTCCATACTGTGTTGCTCTCTCTCCTGCAAGGGCATTGAACTCCCGCTCTCCCGCTTACTGTATTATTAAATCCTGTGTAGAATAAAATCCAAAATCTTTTCATGCTCTTTAAGGGCCTACATGGTCCTACTACCCTGCAATCTCCTCCCTCTGCCTAAACCCCCTTGCCCTTCCTGATCCTTGACATGACACACACACACACACACACACACACACACACACACACACACACTGTTGTCCCCAGTGTCTGGAACTGTGCCTGGTGCAAAAGCACTCAATGAATATCTATTGAATAATTAATGAATGGATTCAAATAAAGTTTACTATCTTGCCATCAAAAATGTAGTCTGTGTTTATTTTAAAACTTTAGGAAATATAAAAAAGTAGGAAAATCTTACCTAATTCCACCTTTGAGAAGCAAAATATAATTTACTCTCTTTTTAAGAAAATGTCTCTTCCTTGTCCTTTTATGATTTATGGTATATTGGTTGGTTTGTTTTATATGGTTATAGTCATAATATATTTTTGTGTAGAATTTGATCTTTTTATGTCTGTATGCCTTGCTTTTTCTAACTTTTATGTGTATTTATTTATACTGCTGCTTATTCCAAAAAGGATTGGAGGTGCTGTGATATGTGTAAGGACGGTATTTCTTTCTGTTGCCTGCAGCATGCCAGCCTGCACCTTACTCCTACCAAGTGCTCATGGAGTGAAGGAGCGAGGCTGGGGAGACTTGCTTTCCAGCAAAGGGTGGATGCGTGGTGGTATCTGACTCTAGGAAGTACCTACCAGCTGTGCCCATGGCATAGTGCCTTTAAAACCAAGTTCTGTCTCTGATCGTTTGTATGGACCCATCTGTGTTTGTCTCTCTTTTCCAAGAAGAGCATGTCTGAAGGCCTGGTCACAAGGAGTGGCCTCCCTGTAGATCAGATTATCATTCCATCCTGCAGATGTATATCACCAAAGGTGCTGTTTGCATGCGAAGAATGCTAAGCCCCAGCCCAGCAGCTGGGAGTATCTGTACTTCCTTGCCTCCCAACCCTTAGAGGCACATGCTCCTGACGCAGCCAAAACTGCCATAACCCTCCACCCTGCCAAGCTCCAGGATGCTTGGGCTGGGAGGTTGCAAAAAGGGTGACATGCGTAAGTTTCTCAGAAGCTAGGACCCTACACCGGTGCTTGTAGTTACTGGCATAAGTAGGTACACCACACTCCCTCCTGCTACAGGATCACTACACAAGTCTCTACACACACGCATACACACCCCTACCTGCCCCAACCTCCTTCCCCATCAGATCTCAGCTCTGATGTTGCCTCCTCAAGGAAGCCTTCCCCGCACCCTGGATTTCATCATGTGACCTGTTAAACAAAGCACTGCATATCCTTCCTTTCTTGCACTCATCAGAGTTTATAGCTGTGCATGTCTTTGTATGTCCTTATCCCCCCATTAGACTGGAAGCTCAATGAGGGTAAGACCACGCCTACTTTTATTCAGTGTGTCTCTGGTGCTGAGCACCATGCCTAGAACATGATAGTGCTCAATAAATGTTTTTGAATGAATGAATAATGACATTTGGGTCGCGGCAGTAAAGAGTTCAGATTAAGAGAGTGAGCTCTGCAGCCAGATCTAGAGTCCAAACCAGTTTTGTGACCTTGGATTGTGACATAACCTCTCTGTGTCACCATTTCCCTCTCTGTAGAATGGAACCGATAATACCAGCCATCTCGGATGGTTGTTGTGAAGATCCACTGAGGGACTCCGTGTAAAGACTTCGAGCAAAGCCAGACTCATGTCCTCAACATATGTTAGCTCTTATCATGACTACCATTGTCTACTCTTTTGGCCAATAGAAATATTGCTGTGATGAATATGCTTCTATATAATCCTTGATACACTTTTTATGAGTATTGCAATAGGAGAGATTCCTAGAAATTGAATTGTTGCATCAGAGTGTTGATTTATTTGTAATTAATTTTTGTGTATAGAGCAAGGGAGGCATCTAATTCTGCACGTTTCCAAGCAGAGAGTTGTGGGAAACCAACGCCCCTGTTAGTTTCTGGGTCAGCAGAAATTAGACAACTCGACATCCAGACATGGAGTCGCTGAGGGCGCGCATTCACTTAACTCAGGTGAAGGATATCTTGATGGAGTTTTCACAGCTCCCTGTGGCCCACCTTATCCCTCTGAGGCTCTCCTAGGATTGCAGAGATTAGCATTAGGGGGATCTTCTGTATCTCCTCTGCTTGAGCTTTTATTCCCAATACTGTGAGAGGTCATGTCTTTAATGCAATAGCTCCTGACCCCACCCTACACAACAATTTACCTAGTCTGTAATAGCCCATCTACACTTGATGTCAGGATGTCTGAGTTCTTGTTATCAGATTAGCTCTGTCATAGACGTAGTACATTCCCATTTAGCATAAGTGCTCTCCATGCAATGGAAAGCTTTCTGGGCTGGCGCCTCCCCAGCAGCAGGCCAGGCCACGACCTCTCACACTAGCCAGTTGCCCAACACCATTTACCAATTTCTACTAAAATATGGGGGTCTATTTCTGGACTCTCTTCTGTTCCTCTAATTCCAGAGTAGATGTTCCTTCAATCCACCCTGTTGTTCTTGTTTCTCCAAAAAATTCTTGGTGGTAGTCTCATCCAAGAAAACTCGAGAATCAAGTTGTGCACATTGTGCCCCTAACCTCTGAAAAGTACCTGTGTGCAGATGTTCACACATGCCCACACATACACACGTTCTTACACACACGTGCTTCGACTGGAGCTGTCGCTGGAATTATATGGAACCTATGGAATCATTTGGAGGGGAGTGACTTTTTTCAATACTGTCTTCTCATCCTGAAGCATGGAATATTGTTCCTCTTATTCAGGTCTTTTGTGTTCCTCAGCAATATTTTAGAGTTCCTGTATGTAGGCCCCACACCTTTTGTACTCCTTGTTGCCGCTATCAGCAGGGCTTTCTTTAATATATTTTTTCAGTTGGTTATTCTTGGATATGGAAACATCTTCTACTTTTGCTCTCATGATGAGAGGGAACTGAGAACTTTCCAGACACACGGCTAAGCTGATTTTCACTCCTACCTTTCAGGCAGAGTGCCAAATCAAAGGCTGTAAAGAACTCCCAGGCAAAGATTAGAATAACGCAGGAGCTGTTCACAGGGCGTGAGGTCCACGATTGGCCATTAGCATCTCTCCTCGGTTTGGTTGCTGTACAGCATTGAATACAGGTCATTTGAATTGAATAGTTATAAGCATTATTCCTGAGCAGTCTCAACTGGCTTGCAGGGTAATGTGAAGGAGCCAAGGGGCAGTGATACTGAAATACCTTTTAGATGACCCAATTTTATCTGCCTGTGAAGGTTTGGTTTTTCTTAGAATGCCTGCCCTATCAGTTTTGCAACGATGATAAGGTTAGCCTACGGCTTCCGCAGTTACTCAAACTATCTTTTGACCTTCAGGGTTGTTTCCTGTTTTTTAGGGGGTTTTTTTGTGAGGAAGATTGCCCCTAAGCTAACATCTCTTGCCAATCTTCCTGTTTTTGCTTGAGGAAGATTGTGGCTGAGCTAACATCTGTGCCAGTCTCCCTCTATTTTGTATGTGGGACACGGCCACAGCGTCACTTGATGAGTGTTGCTAGCTCCGCACCCAGGGTCCGAGCTTGTGAACCCCAGGCTACCCAAGTGGAGCGTGAGAACTTAACCATTACGCCACTGCGCCAACTGCTTGACCTTCAGTTTTTAGTCTTTATTATCAAGATAAGATCTTGTACTGCTCCTTATTTTTTTATAATTTAATCATTTTATTGAGATATCATTGAAATACCATACAATCCACCCAGTCGAAGTGTAAAATTCAATGGTTTTTCTGTATATTCACAGAGTTGAGCAACCATCACCACAATCAATTTTAGCACATTTTCATCACTAAGAAGAACTCCTGTGCCTACTAGCAGTCAATCCCATTTCCCTGCAATCCTCCGCAGCCCTAGGCAACCACTAACCTATTTTCTGTCTCTATAGATTTGCCTACTCTGTGCATCTTATAGAAAAGGCATCACACAATATATGGTCTTTCATGACTGGCTTCTTTCACTTAGCATAATGTGTCCAAAGTTCATCCAAATTTTAGCATCTAACAGTACTTCATTCCTTTTTATTGCTGAATAAAGTCCCACTGTATGGATACGCCACATTTTATTTATCCATTCATGAGTTCATGGACGTCCAGGTTATTTCTATTTTTTGGTTATTATGAATTATGCTGCTATGAACACCCATGTACAAGTTGTTGTGTGGACTGAGGTTTTCATTTCTCTTGGGTATATGCTAGGAGTGCAATTGCTGGATTATATAGATGATAACTCCATGTTTAACCTTTTGGGGAACTGTCGAACTGTTTTCCAAAGCAACTGCCCCATGGTACGTTCCCACCAGGATCACATGAGGGCTCCAATTTCTCCAACCTCACCAAAACTTGTTATTATCTGTCTTTTTGATTATAGCCCTCCTATAATGGTGAGTGTGAGGTGGTATCTCATTGTGGTTGTTTTGTTTTGTTTTTTTAAACAATATCCTTTTTAAAGAGTTTATTTTTCCTTTTTCTCCCAAAGCCCCCCAGTACATAGTTGTGTATTTTTAGTTGTGGGTCCTTTTAGTTGTGGCGTGTGGGACGCCACCTCACCTTGGCTTGATGAGCACTGCCACACCCACACCCAGGATCTGAACTAACGAAACCCTGGGCCGCCGAAGCGGGGCATGTGAACCCACCTACTCGGCCATTGTTATTCTGGCAGAAGAAATGAGACTTGAATAGAACCTCAGGAGAAAAGAAGCATCTAGAATGCATGTAGCTCATCACCAAAAAAGAAAAGTGGTTATTTAAACATCTCAATCAACCATATATCCTTGTTACAAGTATTTCAAAACTCAGAATTAAATTACGACATGAACTTTTTCCTAGAGGCCCTTATTAATTATTAACTCTTAGTGTCTTGTATGTGTCCTATCTGACATGAAAATGCTCTCTATAGCCTGGAAAGTTCTCTATGAACACGTGTTAATTGATAAGATGGAAGTGTTAAGAGTAGATGGATGAGGAGGAAGTACTGGGAGTATACTTAAGATAAAGATTGCTAAATTTAGGGAAGAAACGCCTATAGGACTCAGATGTCTTAGAGAATAATCTACAGGGGGAAAAAAGAGAAAATAAATAGGGAGTTAAACAAGGATGAGAGAAAAATGGGAGAAACAGTCAATACTTCCATCAGTGGGGGCCTGTAAGACCCGAGTTTAGGGAGAATTGGAGAAAGCCTGTGCTGTGACATGTAATAGAGCGATGGCAGCTGCCTTTTACTCCATGCCTGCTACGTGAAAGGCACGAGGCCAAGTGTGTCACAGGATTATTATGTTGACTCCTTCCAGGACCCCTCCCCATTTTACAGTGAAGAAAACGGGGCCCAGAGGGGTTATGTAACTTGTCCAAAGTTCATAGGCGGCATCTGAAACCAAGGCTTTCTGAATCTTAACCGCTCAGAACTCTGGCTGTTTCTTCAAGGTGATGGACTATAGAGGGAATATTCCACTGTGCGTAGAAATAGAATTTGGGTGGAACTAGGAAGAAAATAGAAATTTCTTAATAAACTGCCAAGAGAAAGACCCAGATGAGGCAAGGCTAGACTCCGATAACTATATCAAAGAATTCAGACTAAGGATTCTCTAAAATAAAAAAAAGAAGACTAACTCTTGCAACAACTGAAACGGTCTTTATAATTGTATGGGAAGATCAGTTAACTGCTCTCACGTGTAAGTATGTGGAGATTGTGTGAGCAGCCCCCCTTGCTGAGCCCTTTGTCACCCCGTAAGCTCTCCCCTCCATAGTTGAGTAGGGTTGTTACTTTCAAGACTAGTGAAGTTCTGTTTTCCTGGGAGGAGTAAGGAGTATTCTGGAAAGAATAAGAAGAAAAAGACTATGTGGCCAATGGCAAAGCTCTAGGAGAAAACCAGTCCGTCCAATGATGAGGAATTGATAGTAAAGGGCTTGCCACGCCGTTTTTTTACCCCAGCCCGTGGCAGCAAGGAAAATCATGACCTGTAGCGCAAAAAGGCCATCACCCCTAGCCCCACCCCACCCCTCACCATTTCTCAGAGATGCATGGCTTAGCACTTGGCGACACTGGCAGTTTTGAGAGCAGAGTCAGTCTGAGGAACCACTGCTTGTCCTAACAGCTCCTCTCTGAGACACACCCTTATGACGGAGACCCCTGGGGCCAGGGCCTGGCCAGGAGAAGGAGCAGATGCTTCAGCTGGGCAGCTTGGGGATTATAACGATCAAAAGCCCTTGGTGCATCCGTCTTCACTCATCGCGTGTTAATTGGGGCTACTTTGACTTCTGGCCTGGGTGGAAGATTCGTCCTGCGCCTCATTTAAGAGGCTTTGTGACATCAGCCTTTGTTTCCTCTGTTGGGATTTGTCTCAGGAGAATCCCAAACCATTCCATTATGGAGCAATCGCAGAGCCACAGACCAACCGTCAGACGAGTAAGCACCTAGAGATCACGCAGTCAGCACTGAGCATGCTGTCAGAGCTCTGTCAAGGAGCAGCTGGCTTTAGGCGCACCACGAAGCTGGTGAGACACCGTCATGAGACAGGTGCAGCTGTCGGAGCACACCTTACTCCCACCACACCTTTTTCTGGGAAGCTCTATGTTTCTTTAATTTTAATTTTTTTTATTTTTGGTGTATGTGTGAGGAAGATTGGCATTGAACTAACATCTGTGCCAGTCTTCCTCTATTTCGTATGTGGGATACTGCCACAGCATGGCTTGATGAGCCGTGTGCAGGTCCATGTCCAGGATCCGAACCCACAAACTCCAGACCGCCAAAGAGGAGTGCGCAAACTTAACCACTGTGCCACCAGGCCAGCCCCTCCAGGGTTTTTTTAGACAAATGCTTAATGTTTTATCTTCGTTTGGAACTGTGATAGAGAGAGGGTGGAGGGTGGTGAGGAGGACAGAGGGGCCATGCAGATGTAGGTTCTGAGCATCTCTCCCACCCCACCTTCATCTGAGGGTTCCTGTGACCACCCCCAGGTTCCCTAATTTCCTAGAAGGACTCAGAGGACTCAGCATATAGTTTACTCATGGCTAAGATTTATTACAGGGAAAGGATTCAAAGCAGAATCAACGAAGGGAAAACGTACATGGGATGAGTTCCGGAGGAAACCGGGAGCCAGCGTCTGAGAGCCCTCTCTCAGCAGAGGCACGCAGGATGTGCTTAATTCCTCCGGCAACAAATTGTGACAACACATGTCAGATGTTGTCGACCAGGAAACTCGTGGGAGACTCACTGCCCAAGATTTTTACTGGGGGCTGGTCACATAGACACCCCCTGCCTAGCATGTACCCAAGTTCCAGACTTCCAGAAGGAAAACAGGTGTTCAGCATAAACTATGTTGTTGGCATGAACAGCGAGCCCCCTTTATCACCCAGGGAGAGTTTCACAACAGTTCAGGGAACTGCTTGCCAGTCAAGTTCCCAGACGTCCGTCAGCCAGGGGCCAACCTCGCACAGCAGGCCTTTCGAAGGATAAGCCATCTCAGGCCTGCTGTGTTCGTTTCTGCATGGAAAGGAAATCACATTTCATTCTTTATTCAGTCAGAACTCAGTGTCGCCATCAATAAGGTGCAGTCCTAGACTCACGTTTCTAATCGGCCATCTCTAGGATCTCATTGGCCCCGCATTCTGTCTCTGTCTCTTGTGTACATTCTATTAGCGAGCAGCCCCTCCATCTTTCCTCTCCCCAGGTTATTCTTAACTTCCGCCTCTGTTCTACCTTTCACGACTCACTGGTTGCCACGTCCTGTAGTTTCTAGAGCTTAAATCTCTCTCAGACTTCTTACCCCCACCGCCACCTCCTCTGCTGACCTTCTGTCCTCTTCCTCTGGGGCAGTCGCTTTTTACTAGGTCTTTCTCTATAACCCCACCCATCCACTTTTTTTTTCCCCACCCGCCATCCATGATGGACTGCTGCCAGACTTCTTTTCAGTTTTTCTTTTTCTTAAAAACCATTTTTTTCACTTTTTGTTGTTCTGAAGCAGTTTAAGACTCATGAAACTAATGTTTTTATTTGCAACAATAATGCAGCCACATGGTAAAAATTCAAATAGGACCAAAGAGTATGCAATGAAAAGTTAAGTTCTCTTTCCTCCTACCCCCGCTGCCCTTCCACAGAGGCGCACGTGTTGACACTTTGTTGGAAACCCTTCCAGAAGTGTCCCCCACCTGTACAAGCATGTGTAAGGAGGGATGTCCCTGAAATACACTTGCTTTCCACACTGCCATACGGATGGGAATACGCCACATACACGGGGCCACACTCTACTCTTTTCTTGTAATATGTTACCTCCAGGAGCTTTCCTTATCTGAACACGCTGATCTCATTTTTTTTTTTTTTTTTTTTTGAAGCACCAGAGTATTCTATTGTGCGAGTGCAATTTATTTAACCGGTTCTCTCTTGATGGACGTTTAAGTTATTTCTAGGATCTTGCTATGCTGAAGAGTTATCTTTGAAAACGCAGGTCTGACCTGCCCTTCCCTGGATCAGGCATCTTAAATGACTCCAATTGTTTACAGCTACGCCTCCGGCTGGAAGCCAGGCACGGAAGCAGATGTGCCTGGAGTTCTGTGTAGAAAAATGATAATTGAGCTGGTAAGTGATTAAAATTTTTTGTATGAAAACAACACAATTGTATTATGGTGTAGAATATAGAATTCTCGTGAGTTTTTCAGATGGTAGTAGAAGACGTCAAAAGAATTCATCAAGCCACACTCCCAGACTTCTCTAAAAGCTCATGTTGTCCTTTCTGGCCTAAAGGACATTAGTGGGAAGGTCTGGGGACCCAAGTCCGCAGGATAGAGCCCCAACTTCCTGGCGCAGGTGTGGGAGTGCTCATAGCTTCTGACTCCGGCGGAATCCATCTGTCTACCCTTACCGTCCACTTCTCCCCGTGTATTCTGTGTCTCACATTCACAGAACTACGTGCTCTCCCCTAGTTCCTTTGCCCAGAAGCTTTCTGTCCTTCTCATCCGATATACTGCCCATCCCGAGAGAAGCAGTTCAGCACAGCCTCTGAAGCCAGGCCACCTGGATTTAAATCCTGCCTGTGCCACATTTTTAGCTATGTGATCTTGGGCAAGCTCCTTAACCTCTCTGAGCCTCACTGACCTCATTCATAAAATGCAGGTACTAAAGGTGCTTGGTAAGATTGTACTGAGGTTTAAGTGGGTTAATATACGTAAAGCGCTTAGAACAGTACTTGGTACATGCTAAGTGCTATATAAAGGTATTGCTATTAATGTTATTATTATTTTTATTATTCAAGGTCCAGTTTCCATGATTCCCCCACGTCTCTTCTCCCTAGGTATTTGCACATTATTCCGTACCTTCTTTCTCTTCCCTTTAGAGAGTGTTCTCATGGAGAAAGGGGACCTGCCTCTTTATCTTTAAATCCCCAGTGTTTAATACATAATGGATAATCCATGGACGTTGCTTAGATGGTCACTGAATGAGATAGTGATTATAACAATAATGGTCTGAATTCTAGTACCTGTCATCATTTCCTTGTCCTGTCCATTTGTTGATGCAGTAACTGATGATGGGTTTTTTTCACGTCCTCAGTAGGGTTTGCAGTGAAAACATCCCTCTAGAAACCGTTTCTATTAAACCAGTGTTTCTCGAGCTGTGTTCGTACTTACAGTTATTCTCCTAAAACCAGTTCCATGGACAAATAAATCTGAGAAATTCTAGGTCACACAAAACCAACCAGACTCTCTTTACTATAGCACTTCTCAGAGCCTTACTAAGCTAGTTCACGTCCAGGAGGGGGTGGGCGGAATGCGACATAAAGTTAGCAAATTTCTTAACTTTTTTTAACCAGAGGACATTTTTCTCAGAATGTTATCAACATCTAGTGGGACTAGTTCTTTGGAATGACGCTGATGAAAAACTGCACCAACTCAACCTCATCCTCTCCTAGAGCTGCCTGGCCTGGGGCTTGGGCGTGCTGCCATTATGTCACCAAGTAATTGCCCTCTGTGGTCCCAGGCCTGGAGAGGTCTGTACTTCTCTCCAAAAACTCTTATCCAAGAACATCTGTGGCAGCTCATTTATCCATTCAGTAAAGATTATTGAGTTTCTGCTGTATGCACTCACCTTGGAGAAAATGGGATGCTTAACGGCAAGCAAGGAACTAGGACTCAGAACAGAGACCTTTTGGATGTGGAGACAGTGGGGCCCTCTGCTGGCTGCCCAGGGAACTGGGACAGAGTTGGTTTCTCTGCTCCAGACCTCTCCGTGGGTAGGTGGATAGGTGAGTAGCTTGAGGTCTCCAGAGTGGTAATTTAAAAAAATGTTTGAGTTCAAACAGCCAGCTGGAGGCAGCCTGGAAGCAGTATTTTCCCACTGCATCACGCTGCCTCTGAAGCTCAAGTTTCTGAGCCAGAGAAACACAGACACACAGTATAAGCAAGGAAGAATTTATTTCATGGAGCAGCCTGGGGTCCTTGAACTTGTTCAGGGACATCATAGGTTAGATATCTTTCCCACTTGCGCTCTCCTATCGATGATCCCAGATCATGTTTATTTACATAAATATCTGTCTTCTGGTTGCTTCCATCTTTGACCACTCTTGGTGAAGATGTGTGTGGCCTGAGATGCGCCGCAGTCAAAGCAGGGCGCACTTTAGAAGCCAGAGGGCTGTAGCTGTGGTTTGCCAGCCTGGCAATTGCTGATGGGAGGAAAGCAGGACAGCGAGAGTGGTGCCTCCAGACTGTGAGTGAGTTTGCGGTCCTGTGGTTCCTGAAGCTCCGTGTGAATACTAAGCCAACAGGAATGTAACACACACACACTGCAGATTAGAGTGATACAGGCCAGCCACTCTCGCTCGAGGCTTCTCACAGCCGCCCAGCCTGCTCACCCGGGGCCCAAGGCATGCTCCCCGAGGCACCAGGTGTTAATGTCATGGAACCGACGTCCACTCCCCAGGAACGGTGCTGCTCAGTGTCCTCGACAACGTCTCTCCGCTTTCTGAACGAAGTCCATGCACCCACCACGCGCCCTCCTGGTTCGTCACCCGCTCCAGCCCGCCTTTCCCAACTTCTCTTCTGATCTCCCTCTATCCTGGCTCCTGCTCTGCCGAGAACATGCCCTGTGCTTCCCCCATCCTGGAGCGTTTGCCTGCAACTTTCTTCCCTCTGCCTCTGCCTGCTGAGATCCTACGACTTTTCCACGGCCTGTGAAACAGTCAGGTCGGGGCGCAGCTGCATGGAAGAGAAGTTCAGCTACACTGGCTGAACCAAGTAGGGGTAAAATCGTCCCGCACAACAAGAAGCTCTGGGGCAGGCAGGCGAGGGGTGGGATGACAGCTCCACCCTGGGTTCCTTCCAGGAACCAGGCTCTTTCCATCTTCCCCACGCCTTGGTGATAGCTGCTGGAGTCTCAGCATTACCCACATTCCAGCCAGAAAGAAAGAGGCAGAAGCTGTCCTGAAAGAAACCTGCTCAAGTCTCATTGGCCAGAAAGGGGTCACCTACCCACCCCCAACTGCGAGGGCGTCGCGGAAGGCTTTTAGCTTTCTAGCCTCTATGGGCCGGCTAGAAGGGAGTTGGAATGAGTGTCTAATGATTCAACCTGTTTTAAATATTGCCTCCTCCCTGAAGCCTTTTCCAAGCCTCTGAAACTTCCTTAGCTTTCATGGAACACGTGCAGACCTGTTTTAGAGCGCTTACGTTGTTCCCTGCCTTATACACCTGTCTTACCTTTCCTTCAGGATTATAAGCTTCTCAAGCATGACGAATGAGTCCTTCACATCCTGTTTCCATTGTAGCTCCTTTAGGATTGATGTGTGATTTCAGCTCCATTCTCGTGTGTCCTTCCTCCGTCTCTCCTTTTCCTCAAATGCACCCATTAGACCTTCCATCAGGGTGTTTATTTCAACTGAGTTGAATTAAAAGGGAGAACCATGGTGTGGTTACTGGAAGCCTGTTGGATTTACGTGTTGGGTTTGGTGTTGGGTTGGCAGGCCTGAATCTGATGCCCGGTTTCACTGTATGACTTTGTATGAGTCGAAGGGCCTTTTTGCACCTGTTTCCTCATCTGCAAAATTAGGAGATTGAATTAGATGGTCTCAAAGTTTTCTTCCAGCTTTAAGAACCTAAAGCTTCTGATGGGTGGCAGCGATTAACTGCCCTAGGGCCTACATGGAGGTAGAGCCCATTCAGGCCCAGTGGGAGCCAATGGAACAGGGAACTGAGAAGTCCAGCACTTCTTACTCAGGGCACAGCGTATGGGCCCAGGCCAAGCTCAGAGGGGCAGGAAGGTGAGGAGCAGAAATTGAAAAGAGACTGGGCCAGAGCAGCATGGCTAGGAAGCTGGGGATGAGAGGTTAGTCCTGCTGTCAGCAGGCAAGAGCAATCTGGGGAGGTCATGTTTCAGGAAACAGACAACCTCCGATCCACAAATCTTGAAGCCTCACCTCCTGACGACAAGAGAAGGGCTCTCACGAAGACCTCCTTTAGATGCAGGGGAGCAGAGCCCACATCTGGCATCGTATGTCAGCTGGAACGGGTCACCAGTGCATCTATCTAAAATTCCTACATGGGATAAGGAAGCAAGACTTACGGCTTGAAGACCCAGGTCTGCCCTTGTGTTTCTCTGAACAAGTTAAATGTCCTCTGTGAGTTTCAGATTCCTACCTGTAGAAGATAGGCCCTGGCATCTATCACTAATGTTTCAATTTGTAGTACTGGAACAAAAACAGATTAAAAGCTGGAACAGCTTCCTAAGGCATCAAGTCCTCCTCTTGGCCAGAAATACTTCATGATTTGTGGGGTCCCTGAAGCATCTCTGAAGACTCCTGTGGCCGCAGGGAAAATCACTAGACTCGGTGACCTTGGGCTCCCTCCCTGCTCAGCTGCTCGATGACCCTGTGCCTTTTCTGGTTATGGTTACAGCTTTTTCTTTTTTTTCACATTTTCTATCTACCATAGTTTGACCCCAAGTACCGGCATCTTTTACAAGAGATAATTGAGTTAAGAAGGTCTCATCATGGCTTGTGATTTCAAGCTGACGTGTTTCACCTCTCACAATGCTTCTTTCTGACCGTTCTTCATTCTCTTTATTGAAGTTTTCATTTGCCCTTCCCCACCCCACAGTCTCCTTTGTCCTGACCGCAGACACTCATTCACGAGATGGGATGACAAAACAGGCTGTCCCCAGCCCTCGTCTCCAGGTTCAATGAGTCACAGGCAGGCAGCGAAGCTGAGGCTGAAAAGAAACCTCACACCTGGATGAGGCTGCTGATTCTGCTCGATGCCGCACCTCAGCGGTGGAAGATGCTGACTCTAGTGTTTTATTCATGTGGTCTCTTGGGGGAAAAACATTTTGAGGTTGGTTTCACAAGTGACCTGCTGGACTGGTTTCTCTAGAGTTGTCCAGCCCAAAATTTGTGATTCTTCCTTCTCTTCTTTCAACTTATTAATAATAATAACAATGACAACAACAATGATATTCCACTGTCATTTATACGGTGTCTGTTAGGTTCCAGGCCTGGACTAGACGCTCCACATCCATCGTCTTTAATTCTCATTACTTTAGAAAGTAGGTATTATTGTCCCCATTTTGCAGATGAGTAAATCTCATGGAAATTAAGTCCTTTGCTCCAAGTTGCCCCGCTAGTAAAAAGCAGAGTCTGGATTCTAACCCAAGTCTGTCTGATTCCAGTACTCACGTTCTTTCTACCGCCCCGTAAAGAGATGGTGTGCCTTTTTTGGGTGTTAGGAGTTTGTGCCCATTTTGATAAATAGAGTAAAAAGGAAGAGAGCAGAGAAAAAGCTACTGATAATGTTAAAACTATTACAAAGTTACTTGGAAATGAAGTGAGAAAAAAGCGTAAAGCAAATCTTATTTCTGGGGCGAAACCACAGATCAACGTAGGTGCAAACATATCCGTTATCTCATTTAATCCTCCTGACAGCCCCATGAGGCAGGGGTTGTCACAACCAGAACCTTTTGCTGACAACGGATCAATGAATTGTCGCTTGAACACCTACTGTGTGCCAGGTTATTCTTGGGATCTGGGTGGGATACAGAGATGACTGAAACAGGGGTTACATGCAATCTTTATTTTGTTTTATTTTCATTTTTTTCCCACAACGAATTTATCATGAGAAAAGATTATCTTCCCCCATCCAAAAAATGACAAGACAAGAAAAAAAGTTAGACCATGCCCTTTTAGAGAGATCAAAGTCTAGGAGAAGAGACAGATGTGCACAGTGAACCAACATCCGTGGCAGATCATGGTAAATTTTGTCCAAGAATACACACGGAAGGGACAGTTTTGACCCTGGGAGCAGGAGCCCTTTCGATGCTCTGTGAATTAGCAGCAAGAATAATCCTCGTCCAGCCTGCCTCACAGGATGGTTGTGAAAGTTCGACAGATGGACAAAAGCTCTCAAATCCTGCACATCCTGTAAAGGGTTGTTATTCCTGCTCAGGTTTGCCAGTAGAGTTGGGAGTCTTAGTCATTCTGTTCCCCGGGGCGGTTGTGCTGGGTCTGGGGTCATCTGAGGACTGTCCTCTCAACAGTGTTGTGAGCCCTGGAGCTCATGTTGGGTGTGGCAGCCCCAGTAGCCACTGAGTTCAGTCCTCTTGCTGTGCTCATTCTCGCCCTCATTCCCTTTCTCTCCATCCTCTTGGATTGTGCTCCCTTCTTCGCTCCTAGAAATCTCTTTAATCCTCCTTGTCCTTTTTCCAGACTGTGGTGGTGTCCCCAAGACCAGCCCAGGACGCAGCACACAGCTGCGCTCACAGCTATGATTTATTACCGTGGAAGGAGGCAGCGCCAGATCAGCCAAGGGAAAAGGTGCGGGGAGCAGAGGCCAGGGGAGACCAGGCCCAGGCTTTCGGGCTGCTAACTGACTCTCACGCAGGGTGTACTTCATTCCTGCAGTAACCAACTGTGACTACACATGTGAAATGTTGCCCACCATGGAAGCTCACCTGAGCCTCGGGGTCCATGATTATGTCGGGGGTCCACCACCTAGGTACCCTCTGCCTAGCACGCACCAAAATCCTGGACTGCCAGAAGGAAAGCGGACGTTCAGCAGAAACCACATTGTTTGTATGAGCAGCTCAGCATGGTGAGCCACTCTTCATTTTGGTAATGGTGAGAACACTCCCCAAATCCGTGTTCCCAAATCACAGCCAAGGGCTACACCTGCGAGCAGGTCTTTCTAAAAATGGCGGTCTCGGGCCTGCTACGTTCGCTCATCTGCACAGTCCACCCCCTGGGCTCTTGGCCAAGGCATCTTTACAGCAAAATTGTCATGTCCAGGAGCCCATGCAGCAGAGTGAGACCGCCCAGCAGTCTTGATCTCAGACAGGCCCCTTAGGGGTGCTCGACGGAGCCACTTAAAACAAAGCCCAGTCACCACACCAGGTGGCTTTCTCCTTATGTGTTGGTGTGAGCCTTTGTTACCAGCCCGAGGCATTGCTGACATACAGCACAGCTTGGACCGTAAGTCGAAGCTGACCTGAAGGCTTTCCAGGACTGAGGCGGTGACAGGAGGAACACACAGAAAGAACGCAGCCCAGAGGCATGCGTCGTACCCCTGGAAACAAAGAGCTGACAATCACTGGGGCACGCCAAGCAGGACATGCATTAGTCAGGCAGCACCAGTCAACAGGGACCCCAGTGTGGTCTCCCACCACGGGAACTCCCACCACTGGCTTCCAGCTCCAGCCAATTAATTCCATTCAGCCCTCGGATTCAGAGGGACTGCCTGAGGCCGTCAGTGACAAACGGTTTGCTTGTCGGTGACACCAGCTCGTCTGCTCAGGAGTGTGGATGTGTCTGGAGGTGTTCTGCGTGCGAAGTGGGGGAGCAGGGCCCCCTGATGACCGGCAGCCATGGGCTGTCAGTGTGATCAGAGAGGCTCAGCCGTCAGTTTGAGTCGAAAGCTTTCCCGAAGCTTGGAAAGGCAGTTCAGGGAGCATTCCTTCAGGAAGAGGGGAAGCTTCGAGGGGCTGTCATGAAAAACAGCATTTGTGCTCCCCTGCGCCTCCCTAGGTGCCAGGGTTTTTGTTTTTTCTCTCTTGTCTCCAACTCTGTGTGTCCCATTTAGCAATCATAATGTTGCATTTTTAAAAATCTCTTACCATCATCCAAACCTTTCACCTGGAACGGTTGCATGCGAGAGAAACAAAAGCATTCTCACAGAAAAACGTTTTTATACAACTGAACCAGAAAGATCATCCTGTTCAGACGTTAGAATGAAATCCTGAGTTTTCAACAGCTTTCAAAATGGGTTTCCTGAACCTCCCATCCCTTTCATCCTGATCTTTTATCCAGCGAGCTGCCTCTTCTGGAGCGTGCTGTGTTTAATAATCAAAGTGCTCGCAAGCGTGTGCACCAGGAGACGGGGCAGGAGTCAGGCGCTCGTGCAGCGCAGCCAGCTGCAGCCGACCCACGAATCTGAGTGGAACAAGCAACGGCCGTGAGGCGGCTCTTGAGAGGCGGTCAAGAGTGTAATCTGTCCGGAGAGGGCGAAGGGGTCACAAGCCAGGGAGGTGCCCTCCCCCACCTTGCAGCTTTCCGCAGTAGCCTAAGTTAAAAGGCAATCAGTCTGTCTGATGCATTTCAGATGGTCCCATCAGGGCCAAAGCCCTTCCCTGTGGACATTTGTATGTGACCCAGATGGTTCAGCCAGCATCTTACCTTCTCATAGTTCAGGCCCCCAAAGGGGTGCCCTATATCTACATGGGCCCCTGAGTTGAGGCCCTCTTCTTTGGGCCAGTGCCAGCTTTAGTTCAGCACAGCTGGGGCTGAGGCTGAGGCTGAAACAGCCGCCAGCAACTAGAATCAGGTTTCAGCTCTGAGTCAGGTCCAGGCAATTCGGATCAGGGAATTCATGACTCCGAAAAAAGCCTTGGCAGCACAAAGGGCTTGACTCTAGAGGGCCAAGGGCTGGCTTCCCAGCCCCAGGGACGACCAGCAGGTCTTTCCTAAGCTCTTCCTGTCTTGTCATTCTTAGAGTCTAAGTCGACACACTCAAAAAGTATGCACAACAGGCAAGAAAATCATCAGCCTGTAAGGGTCGGCTTTTACAAGATGTGATATGATTTATAAGAAGTCATTAGCTGCTAAAAATCTTTAAAAACTCCAAAGTGTATTTTCAGCTGGTGAGTGCCTCTCCTTTGGTGTCAGTTTCCTTTTCCCAGAGGCTCCAATAGGTAAAAATCATAGTAAACATCATCAGAATGGAGACTTACTGTTGTAATATCCAAAGAGTTTAAATCCTAATTTGCTCATTAGTGGCAAAAAAGGAGGGAAGTCGGGTCTCACTAATACTGGTTTTTTGTGGGGGTTTTTTTTGCAGTTTCCCCGATTGGGATGATCTTTCTAGCATTTATGAAATTACAAGCCTATAACACTTTTCCTCAATGTTTACCATACATCCAGATACCATAGCCACAAAATACAAAGCCATTTTTAAAACTACCCCCTCTCCTTTTGTTTCTCATTGTGAATTTACTCAAATCCCAAGCAGGAAATTCGGCATGTGCAGGGTTAACATCACAGCAGCTGGGAGAGCTTGGCTGGAATGCCAGGGGGAGGTGGCACGAAGACATGGTGGCACGAAGACATGGTGGCATTGCCCCTTCTGTTTGTTTTTCCCTCTGGTTTAAAGTTTCGCTCTGTCAAAATTGACAACAGTGAATCCATTTTAAAATGGCGTCGGAGCTGCATTTCCAGAGAAATTGCTTTGCTGTCTTGAAACTGGGGCTGGGCCAAACCTTTGGGATGGGCCAAAACAGCGACTGTTTTACAAACAATTATCTGAGAAGTCAGCAGGAGAACGGACATCCTGATCACAAAGCTGAGGACTGCGGACTCTCTGAAGGTAGAATCAATAGTCAGTCAGGGTTTAGCCAAGACTAGCTTCTGCCTCCAACTCCAATTAAAATTCTTTGTGATACAACCTCCCTTCTTTGCCTTTAAAAGCCCCGGACTTTTATTCCCTAGCAGGACACTATTTGGGTTTCTACCTGAATCTGTGCTCCCCAAATTGCAATTCTTTGATCCCGAAATAAACACCTCTCCGCCTCTCCTTTTGGCTCTTTATTTTTAGGTTAACATAATGGTGCCAGAAAGCGGGACCTAAAATGATCTCACTTTCGTGGACTGGCATCCCCTGGAAATGGTTGGGCAGCAACTCCCCCCTTGCGTTCAGCCACTTCCACGGACAACCAGCTCCTCCGATAGTGGGACCTCTCGGGCTCGGACCTCCCTCCCTTTGGTTGAGGTCAGTGCCTCTCTTTGGGATCAGTATGGCAGCTTTTGCCATAGCAGGAGAGGGGCCAGCAGGGGATTCCCTCGTTACTGCACACACATGGCTCTTGCTGCAGGAGGATTGCCTCCACTGAGCGCTCCCAATTCGGAGGGGTTTCCCTAGGTAGAAATTCTGCTTAGACAAACTTTGTTGTGGGTTAATATGCACATGAGGTAAACACTATTGCTAAGGGACATCTTGGAAACCAAAGCTGCCAAATTGGTGGGCGTGGGTCGAGCATTTAAGAGCGCTTAGGGTACCCACCACCTCAAGAAGTCTGCCAGGATGGGATAAGTTGGTCATAGAACAGGTTAGATTGACACTAGGTCACCCACTAACCCCAAGAAAACTTCCCTACAACAAAGTACACTGTAAAAACACCACTTGATCTCAACCCCATGGCACACACATCCCTCTTAGGTATCAGTTTGGCTCCAAGAGACCCAGGGCTTAGCTAACCCTGTTAACGTGCATATAAAGAAAACCCTATTGTCATTCAAGGTCACGCTTTTCTCTACCGTGGGATTTTCGTTATCTGCTTCCCTAGGATTTCCTCCCTCAGGAACTCCAGCTGGTTTTATGTTTAAGAATTCCAGTCCTGTAAATTCTTGACCCAGTGGACCCATAATACAAAAGATGATTTAAAGTTACAGTGGCCACTTTGGGGCTCTTTAGAGCTTCCAAAACTTGTCTTTTTACATAACCAGCTTGGAAGCTGCGTATTTAAAATCAGGCTGGCAGGATGGAGCACAGTTTTCAATTGGCGTACAGACAAGAGGAATCTCAAACTGCTGCCAGCCTGAGGAGTTATGCTGACCATTAGAAGGAACGTTCCAATTGGATAAGATCATTTAAGAAACGCACTCAAAAGCCAAGGCTTTAAAATTCCAAAATAGCTTCATTGAAAGATTTGTTGCAAAAAGCTATTAAAAAATTAAGATATAAGAGGTACCGCAAAGAAAAGACTACACAAAAGTTGGTTAAGTTAGTGCCTATACGGACACCCTCATATCTACCTTCGAGGAAGGGCCCCATATGGGCCCCTCCCAGAGTTAATGAGACTGAGAGATTTTCTAGTAAACTGCTATGTTATTTCCTTAAACAGCCAAGGGGAAACTAAAGTTAAAAATTAATAGAGTTGTTTAATACTACCAGAAATATTTACTATTTTCCCCACCTGAAACCTAACAAGATAGTTGAAAGGATTTCGTAACATGATCAGAAATTTGGCCCAACTGGAAGCTGATAGTCAGAGCCTGATGGGAATTTTTTTTCTAGGCTTTTCCCCACAAAGGGAAAGAAACAAATTAGGGAAAATGTAATTGGATGGGTATGTCAGGCCTTGATGAGCAGCTAACCTCCTCTGTTTGTCTCAAAAGGCTTATAACCTCTCTGGGAATTGTTATCTAGACAATCTCCAGTTACTAAGACTAAAGGAGAAAAAAGGGGAAAGAAGCTTTTGGAGATGCAGACTACTACAGAAGCACCCTTGCACAAAAATCTAAAGAAAATTTTAAAAAGTGGAGACTAGAAAATCTTTGTTTTGCATCGGTCTGTGTGTGTCTGTGTGTCTATGTGTGTGCTATAAACATGAGATATTTTTCTACCTCCAGGTGGTATTGCCAAACTTAAGAGCCCTGTTTAATTGGCTTTAAGGTCAAACACTTGTAAGATTTGGGCATTTTAAAGTTCTCAGAAGTATAACAGAAAGTAACCCAAATGTTTTTCAAGTTCACAAGATATGGACTAATCTTTGGTAAATAGAAGCTTATTGAAGTTTGTTGGTTTGATTGAAATAGGTATGTCCTCAGAGTTATCAGCACTGGATACGATGCAGGCATGCAGCCTTTATTCTACCCGGGTTTATCAGTCAAACAAACTTATGACATCTTTGTTACAAAATGTCAGCTATAAGAATAATAACTTACAATGATGGCTGATTTTGTCTAATGTCTCATGAAGTTTTTGTAGGCAATCTAAACATAATTATTGGGAACAAACAAACTAAACAGATTTAAGTAAGATAAAAAGGTTTTGGGTGAACGTTTTAACAATAATTATGTGTTATGGAATATGTACTTAGAACAACTTCAAAACCTTTTTGGCAACTTGAAATAGAGTTTTGCAAAATTAAGTTGAATGGTGGAAACTGATCGAGTGTCTAGATCATTTCCAAATAAGATGAAACATTAGACATTCATTACTAAACATAGCTTTACCTACTTTTGGCTTCTTATTTCAGAAAAAAAGAAAAACCCTAAAAGATGTTTGGGTTTATTAATAAATGCGTTTTGTGCTGAGAAATTTTCTATGAGAAAACACATGTTTCTAGAAAGTATTTATAAATCTGCCCATCTACAGAGTGCTAATGTAAAAGGCAGTTTATAATTGTTTACTTCTTAGTTTTCACTAAAAATTAAGGTTTCTAAGGGTTAAGAATTCTAATTAATACATGTTATTCAAGGTACTAAAAATTAATAAGGGAAACATCTCTATACGAGGAAAGTAAGACATATGTTTTCAGTTAACAAAGGTGTGAGAAATGGAGATACATTCTTTGTGAAAGAGAAGGAAAATAATTTCTCCTAAGGAGAGGCCAGAAAGGAGGGAAGGCATGGGACAAATTCTGAATGTAAAAAAGAAAGTCATAAAAGGTTTGTGGGGGCTGGCCCCTTGGCACAGTGGTTAAGTTCCCACCTTCCACTTCGGTGGCCTGGGGTTCGCCAGTTCAGATCCCAGGTGTGGACGTGGCACTGCTTGTCAAGCCATGCTGTGGCAGGTGTCTCACATATAAAGTAGAGGAAGATGGGCACAGATGTTATCTCAGGGCCAGTCTTCCTCAGCAGAACAGAGGAGGATTGGTGACCGACGTTAGCTTGGGGCTAATCTTCCTCAAAAAAGAAAAAAAAAGGTTTGTGGAAGAAGAACCCTGAGAAAAGAGTTTTGTGCATGGTCAAGTCAGGTAAGATTGAAATGAATTTAATTAAATAAATGTTTTAATATTAAAAGTAAGCTGGTGCAAAATTAGCATTTGGTTTCCTCTCTTTTAAAAGGATAGTTTTTTTGGACTTTTAGTCTGGTCTTGATAAAGAAATTATGAAAGGTTTCCCTCTACCTTTGAGAAAGTCTACCTAAAAGGCAGGGATTCTATGTTTGTCAAAATAATTTCCTATGTTCAAAAAAGCTGAGGCCTTGGGGCTGGCCTGGTGGCATAGTGGTTAAGTTTGGGTGCTCTGCTTCAGCAGCCTGGGGTTCTCCAGTTCGGGTCCAGGCACGGACCTATGCACCACTTATCAAGCCATGCTGTGGGAGACGTCCTACATATAAAAATAGAGGAAGATGGGCACAGATGTCAGCTCAGTACCAATCTTCCTCAAAAAAAAAAAAAAAAGAATATACTGAGGCCTCTCTATTAAGAGAACTAAGGTTTGTTTTTTGGGTTTTTTTCCCAACTGTTTAACTCTCTGTGTTTGCATTTAACATCTTTTGTTGTCACTTTGTTTAAATGGATAAACAAGTGTTATTCACAGTAACCTGTGATCCTATTTGACCAACTGTTTTATATCGCATGGCTGAATGTTATTAATATGTGTTCTAAAAATTACATGAAATTCCTAAAAATCTGCTATGTTCTGGTAAAATATCAGTCATAATTCTAGTTATTATTTTAAAATGTTTGTCACAGAAATAACCACATTTCCTTATCAGTTGCATTGTAATCAGGTCTTTAACTATACCACTTTAAGTCTTTTGTCATTTGCAAATAGTTATTGTTTTTCTCTGATGCGTTTGCAAATACGTTTCATCTTCAGAGAAGTTCACGGAAAGGACCCTGACACTTACTCTGGAATACAGGTTTCTGATAAACTTTCAGATCATAGAACTAAACTCGGTAAGAAATTACAGAACTCTCACAGAGAGACTGATGGCTTCATAAAGCCGCTAAGAAAAGATCAAGAGCAAATATTAATTACGTGGGACTACGTGAACCGAGGATGATGCTCTAATGTTTTGTTTTTCCAGATTTAAAGAAATCTTTTCTCCTAAGCTATCAACAATTTGGTAAGATACACCTTTGTGAACAAAGATGAAACGTTTACTTTTTCTTCCTACCTGAGCCCCCCAGAATTCAGAAACTCCCAGTGAGTATTATTGTTTTCATTTAATCAGGCCAAGTTTAAACAAATTAGTTTTACTGTGATTATCTTTGGTAAAAAAATGAGGGTAATTGTAGAGAGAAAAATTATGTTTGCACCTTTGTAGATATGAGGCTCTAGTCCCGTTAATTGTCTTTGAGGTTATGTTGTCTACGTGCAGACTGGACTGCCCCAGCCTCAGGTATTGTCTTTGGTCTCACTGACTGTTAGCAGTACCCTCTTTGGAAAACATGAGCGGGGCTGGCCCTGTGGCCGAGTGGTTAAGTTCGCGCGCTCGGCTGCAGGCGGCCCAGTGTTTCGTTGGTTCGAATCCTGGGCGCGGACATGGCACTGCTCATCAAACCACGCTGAGGCAGCATCCCACATGCCACAACTAGAAGGACCCACAAGGAGGAATATACAACTATGTACCGGGGAGCTTTGGGGAGAAAAAGGAAAAAATAAAATAAAATCTTTAAAAAAAAAAAAGAAAACATGAGCTGACTCCACATGAGACAGTCACCATCAGATCAGTGTCTATTTGACACAGCCTTCCTCTGACCCCTTGTTGGCTTATGCGCGTATGACCCGCTACTTTAGGTCTCTAACGTCTTATGCTCTAGCCCTTCATCAACAGGTCAAAGAAGCTTCCCTGCACCCCAACTTAAAAGATCCTGTGGGTCACAGTCTAGAGGCTGATGACTGGGTATCCTGGAAGCATCATCAGAGGAAGACACCCCTGAGCTCCACTGGAAAGGACCTTACCAAGTGCTCCTAACCACTGGCATTGCTGCAGAACTAGAAGGCATTGAACCTTGCAGATCCATCTCCCGGCTGAAGAAGGCTCTGCCTGACATCTGGTCTTGTACGAATGCTGGAGGCCTCCAGATCAAATTGACTGGGGAGAGAGGCAACTGACGCCTGAGGCAGACAGCTTCCCCCGATGGCCAGACCAGGCCTGTGCTGTCACTTGCTGTTGTTTCTTACCTTATTTTCTCCCTCTCTTTCTTGAAATGACAATACTCTTATTTGCATCTCCCAATCTATTACCAAAGGGAGAACTTTTCCTAACCGTTGGGTTTGTCATCAGAAGCCTCGTTCTGTACATGAATCTTTAGTACATTTAATGACCAATCTCTCTGCCATTCCTCCCCTAAATCCTTGTGCTAAGTGTCTAGAACTCCTCGTCGAAACAATAAAATCTTTGGTTTAGTTGACTTCATTATAATAACTCTATGATTTGTGCTCCCTTAGAGGATATTTTCACTTGTATAGAAAGACCTATGGGGAACACACTGTTTCAATCCCTGTCAAACTGGGGGTCGTTATGCAGTTGGATTTTTGGTTGCACCTATTTGGTTATCGGATCGATCGGAAACTCAGCAGTAGGCATCACCTTTGAATCTACTTCACAAACTAAAATGTGAAACTAGTTGCACACGTGGTCAAGGGTGTTCAATGCCTGGTAGCATCAACCCCAGCAAAGCTACCAGATTTGGAAAAATACTTTTTCCTTTGGTAGGCACTGCCATGAACAGATAATATGATGAGAAATTTATGTAAAACCCTGGGGAATATCGTTAAATCTATGACTAAAGCAATAGCTGCCCAAGAAAAGTCTTTGCATCCCCTTTGGAGTGTATTAGATAACAGAATCGCTCTTGATTGCCTCTTAGCAGAACAAGCTGGGGTTGTTCTGTGATAAACACCTCTTGTTGGACTTGGGTAAACACCCCTGGTGAAGCAAAAACTGAACTAGCCAAAATGTGAGCACTGGCCAAACGGTTCAATGCAATGTCCACTGACCCCCATGGCTCTTTGATCTCTTTAGCTGGCTGCTGGCAGGAATGGCCTCCTGGTTCAGGTCTTTTCTCCAACTTGGACATAGCATTTTGCTTATTATCATGGGAGTTCTCGCTGTTGTAAAACTTTGTCTCTTCTGCATGTCCTGATGTCATATAAACACCACCTGGAATGCTCAGCACTTTGGAATGATTGCTAAGGCTTAGGAGCCTTCACCTGAGAAACTTTGACGACCTACCAACAATATTTGCCCTTAAAGGAACTTGACAGTAAGGCTTTCCTCTGCCCTGGCACTCCTGCTGCTCAAACGTGGCCTAAGGAAACCACTTTCCCTCCCACATGGGACATGACATACCAAGAGTGAACCTTCCTGACAACGAGGGACCCAAGATGCTTTGATGGTTGATCAGCAATGCTTTCCAATAGTTGATCAGCAAATGCTTTCAAATGGTTGATCAGTGATGCTTTCAAAGAAAACCCTCAGTCAAAAGTGGGAAATGTCAAAACTGACAAGAGCGGAGCCATTTTAAAATGGAGTCAGAGCTGCCTTTCTAGAGAAACTGCTTTGCTGTCTTAATCCTTGGACTGGGCCAAACCTTTGGGTTGGGGCAAAACAGCAATTGTACAAGCAACTGTTTGAGAAATCAGCAGGAGAACAGACATCCTGATCACAAAGACTGAGGATGGTGGACTTTCTGAAGATAGAATCAATAGTCAATCAATGTTTAGCCGAGACTAGCTTCTGTCTCCAACTCCAGTTAAAATTCTTGATGATACAACCTCCCTTCTTTGCCTTTAAAAGCCTCTGACTTTTACTCCCTAATGGGACTCTGTCTGGGTTTCTTCCTGTATCTGTGCTCCCCAAATTGCAATTCTCTGATCCCAAAATAAACGCCTCTCTGCCTCTCCTTTTGGTTCTTTATTCCTAGGTTAACCGCTCCTGGGAACTAACTTTTCCCTCCCACTTGGAGGAAAGAACAATGCAAATTTCAATCTCTTCGGCCCACCCGAAGCTCACTTTTTGGAATAGTTGGGCCCTTTTTCCTCTTATCCAGAGGAGAGAACAAAACCAAAGGCATCACCCAGGCTGGACTTTTCCCCCCTCACTTTAGCCAGCACTGCAAAAAGCAGCGGGGGAGCCTGCAAGCTGATTCTTCCGGAGTTGACGCTTTCATTGTCAGTTTCCACGGGCAACTTTTCCCTTCACAACGGGCGGCAGCTCAGCTGCTGATTTATTCCAGCCGTGTCTCCACAGCCATCCTGACTCCTAATGTTCATCATCTCCCGCCCCTCCATCCTTCCTTTTCCCACACAGTGTTTTCGTTGTATTTCAGAGTCAGGGTCCTTCTGGTGAAGCCACTTCTGATGCTCTGAGTCGGGGCTCCCCAGGACCAGCCCAGGTTCAGTGATTCACTAGCAGGGCTGACAGGATGCAGCGGGTCGTTATACTCACAGCTGCGATTTATTACAGTGAAAGGCTACAAAGCAAAATCAGGGAAGGGACAAGGTGCAGGGAGCAAAATCCTGAGGAGAGCACGTTCAAGCTTCCGAGTCCTCCCAGGGGAGTTAATTCCTCCAGCTGCGAACTGTGACAGCAGGTGCGGGATGTTGTCTGCCCAGGAAGCTTACCTAAGCCCAGAAGCCCAAGGTTTTTATTGGAGGCCAGTCCATAGGCACTCTCTGCACTGCATGTACCAAATTTCCAGACTCCTAGAGGAAAGCATAAACCACATGGTTTGTACAAACAGTTTAGCAGAGTGGGCCACTCTCTTCATTTAGGGAATGGTGGGAACCCTCCCAAAATCTAAGTTCCCGTATAGTAATGTGAATAAGAATAAATACATTAAATTGTGGAATGTCCTGAATTCATATTTTGAGGAGCTCATTCAAGGCCCAGCCTTTGGATACAGGACAATCCCACTGATTTATTCAGTGAGCCCTATATTTTAACTTTTTAAAGTAGCCTTACATTTAACTTTTTAAACTCTTTATTCAAATGAAACCCAGTCAAGACGCAGAGGAGAGGCACTGTGGGTGCCCGGGCATGGGGGTGTCCACCCTGCTCCCTCTTACTCCTGAGGTTCCACGAAGCACAAGTGAAATCCACTGATTCAGGACGACATTATTTATCCTTCAGATGATGAAGCCAAGGCCCAGCTAAGGTCTTGCAGTCTTAGAAATAGAACCTATTGATTTGGAGTCTCAGCTCATTTCGTTATTGTTATTATTATTTTCAGTAAATTCTACTAAGTGCCTCTTGAAGAAAATGGATTAAAGCCATCATTCCTAGTAATGTCTCCAAATAACCTCACTCATTCTCAAGACCGATAAAAAAATCAGTAAACAAATGGTCTGGCCTTGGAACATTCTCCAAAGTATGCCATGCTGTGCATCTCATCACAGACCGTCAGCCTGTCCCTTAGGGTCCAGCATAAGCAGTGCATTCTCCTTCAGGCCCTGACTTCTCTTCTGCTCTCGTGGGAGTTTGTGCTTTTCCTGCATGACAGCATCCTGGGCTGGCCTGGGCTGAGGTGGTGCCTATGCTTACTTGACTTTGAAGGCAGGGACCTTAGCCCATTCGCCTCCTGGGCAGTACTTAGCTGAGCACCTTACAGGCCCAGCTAATGTTCACCGGCTTACAGGAACTGGGTGGGGTTCACCAAGGCCACTGTGTTAACTGGCAAGGAGGGGCTGGCGTCTTAGCCAGTGCTGAGAAGTTGCCTTGAAAAACATCTCTTTACTTCCTCCTTCATTTCACAGCCTGGAAGCTGTCCATAAACTGATAAAGAGGCAAATGCAGACTCGCTATCTTCTAAGTGTCTCGTGTGTTTTTCTTGCCTCCAATAAATTTCTCTGGTTGTGAGTTAGATCCGCTCCCCATAGCTGGAGATTCTAGTCTTGCTGTGAAATGGATGCTTTGACTAATGTAGTTTTTTGCTGTATCCTACCTGATGTTAAAATATTTGTGATTTGCTTTCAAGCCCAATTAGCAATAATGGGGTATTAGATTTGGAGCAGACATTAGAAGCCAGTGAGCACACTTTCCTGCCCAGATCTCCTCTCTGACACCTGGATGGTTAGCCATCTTCCCTTCTCTTTGTCCACTCTGGACAGGGAGCTGACTTGCTTTGGGTTCAGCACATTCCAGTGTTAGATAAACTCCAGCTTTGGAGAAATCTTCCTTGCACGAAGCTGCTGATGGCCTCTGATGCCGCTGCCCCCTGGGTCTTGACTCCATCCTCTGGGGTACATGAGGTACACCTCATCTCTCACATCGTCCTTCTTTGAGTTTCGAGTGTGCAGTTTTCAACCAGCCAATTTCATTTTAACATAGAACATTCATGAAGGATCCTGTGCATTTTGCCGGGGCACATAGAGTGGTGTTAGTAGATAAATGCAGTGTGGCACGTTCAGTTCAACCTAATTGTACATTGTCATGTTTAAAGGAAATCACTCTAAAGAGGATATCCTATGACTCCATTTATATGAAATTCTAGAAAAGACAAAACGATAGTGAAGTTCTGAAAGCAGATTAGTGGTGGCCGGGGGTAGGGAGCGGGAATTGGCTGTAGCAAACATGGGAACCCTCTGGGGTAAGGAAAATATTCTAGATCATCATTGTGGTGGCGAGTATACTACTGCACATTTTTCAAAACTCATCAAATTCTACACTTAAAATTTAATTTTATTGTGTGAATTGTAACGCAATAAATACGACGTTATCTCTGAAAAAAGAGAGGGAACTACAACATCCCCTTCTCTATCCTCCATCAGAAATTGTTTTCTACCGTCTGAAATGTAGATATGCAGCCAAAGCAGGTTCTGATCTGCTTTCTTTTTAACGTAAATTTTATTGAAGTATAATATACATCCAGAAAAGTGCATAATCATTAGTGTACAGCTCAGTGAATTGTCACAAAGTGAACACATCCATGTAAACACCACCTAGATGAAGAAAAAAATTAGGGGCTGGCCCCGTGGCCGAGTGGTTAAGTTCGCGCGCTCCGCTGCAGGCAACCCAGTGTTTCATTGGTTCAAATCCTGGGCGCGGACATGGCACTGCTCATCAAACCACACTGAGGCAGCGTCCCACATGCCACAACTAGAAGGACCCACAACGAAGAATATACAACTATGTTCCGGGTGGGCTTTGGGGAGAAAAAGGAAAAAAATAAAATCTTAAAAAAAAAAGAAAAAAATTACCAGAATCTCAAAAGCCCCACTTGTAGACCCTTTCAGTCATTAGTCCATCTCCCCAAGGGTAACCGCTGTTGTGACTTCTAACACCATGATTTGTTTTGCTTGTTCTTGAACTTCATATGAATGGAATCATGTAGCATGTTGTTTTTTTTTTTTGAGGAAGATTAGCCCTGAGCTGACATCTGCTGCTAATCCCCTTCTTTTTGCTGAGGAAGACTGGTCCTGAGCTAACATCCGTGCCCATCTTCCTCTACTTCGTATGTGGGACTCCTACCACAACATGGCTTGCCAAGCAGTGCCATGTCTGCACCTGAGATCTGAACCGGCAAACCCTGGGCCACCAAAGTGGAACATGCAAACTTAACTGCTGCACCACCCGGCCGGCCCCAACATGTTCTCTTTTTTATCTGGCTTCTTTTGTTCATCATGATATATGTGAGACCCATCCACGATGTTGTGCATAGTTTGTTCATTTTTATTGTCCTATATTATTCTACTTTTGTAATTTTGTTTATCCATTCTTTTTTTTTTTTTTGAGGAAAATTAGCCCTGAGCTAAGCTAACATCTGCTGCCAACCCTCCTCTTTTTGCTAAGGAAGACTGACCCCGAGCTAACATCTGTGCCCGTCTTCCTCTATTTTATATGTGGGACACCTGCCACAGCAGGGCTTGACAAGCAGTGCATAGGTCCACACCCGGGATCCGAACTAGTGAACACTGGGCACTGAAGCGGAACATGTGAACGTAACCACTGTGCCACTGGGCCGGCGGCCCCTGTTTATCCATTCTGATGTTGATGGAAATCTGGGTTGTTTCCAGTCTTTGGCTATTATGAAGTGTTGCTGTGAACATTCTAGTAAAGTCATGCACTGCACTAAGATGTTTCGGTCAGGTGCCGGCCCAGTGGCGCAGCAGTTAAGTGCACACATTCCACTTTGGCAGCCCGGGGTTCACCGGTTCGGATCCAGGGTGCGGACATGGCACTGCTTGGCAAGCCATGCTGAGGTAGGCGTCCCACATATAGAGTGGAGGAAGATGGCCACGGATGTTAGCTCAGGGCCAGTCTTCCTCAGCAAAAAGAGGAGGATTGGCAGCAGAAGTCAGCTCAGGGCTAATCTTCCTCAAAAAAAAAAAAAAAATGATGTTTTGGTCAAGGACAGACCGCATATAGGACAGCGGTCCCACAAGGTTAGTACCATATAGCCTAGGTGCGTAGGAGGCTATACCATGTAGGTTTGTGTAAGTACTGTAGGGAAGGAAGAAATTTTCCCCTACCCTTCTAGGTTCTTCTGGCTGGTCTAGGAATTAAGTTGACATAGACAGATTAACAGGAGAAAAACAAACAAGTTTAATAACATATACATGGGAAAAACCCTGGGAAACTGAGTAACTTGCCAAAATGGCCAAAGCCCTCACCTTAATACCATCCTTAGCTAAAGACAAAAGAAGATGTTGGGGGTGGGGAGAGTCAGGGACTTCAAAGAAAAGGAAAGCAATTCCCAGGTAGCTGAAAAGAAGCAAACGTTTGGAAAACAGGTGTTTGTTTGGCTACACAGAAACAAGAACACAGAGGGGGACACAACAAACAGGCTTTTCTAGGCTCCTCCCTGTCTACCACCTACTTCATGTTATGCTAAGGTGATAGCGTGGTTCCTGAGACAGGGTTTTTTAATCTGAATTTTTTTAGACAACTAAGAGAGAGGTAACAAGAAAAACTTTCTGTCTTTTGTTTCTTGAAATGAATCAGACTAAAATAATCCTCATGTTAAAGAGACACATTTTGGGGCAGGGAATTTTGTTCCCCTTTAGGACATTGTATGATGCTCAAGCAACAACAAAATTGCCTAGCGACACATTTCTCAGAACGTATCCTCATCGTTAAGCGATGTGTGACTGTACTTGTCTCTTGGTGAACATAGGTAGGTAATCCTGTTGAGTATACATCTGGGAGTGGAATCGCTGAGTCATTGGGTATGCATATGTTCATTTTACTAGACGCTGCCAAACATTATTCCAGAATAGTTCTGTTTTACACACCCACAAGCAGAGTGTAAGAGTTTCAGTTGCTGCCCATCCTTGTTAACATTTGTTATTGTCTATTCTTTTCATTTTAGCCATTCTGGTGGGTGGAAGTGGTATTACATTAGAGTTTTAATTTGTATTTCCTGATGACTCATGAAATTGAGCACCTTTTTAATGCTTATTTGTCATTTGGATAGCCTCTTTTATGAAAGGCTTGTTCAAGTCTTTCTCCCACTTTTCTGTTGGGTTTTCTGCCTTTTTGATCTGCTTTTAAAATAGTAATTTTCTCCAACATAGTAATGTAGTAGTGACTTTTATAACAAACTTTTCAGGTACAAATCTACAGCTTCTTTATTGTTGCTTTTTAAATTTTTTTTTAATATTTTATTTTTTCTTCTTTCTCCCCAAAGCCCCCCAGTACATAGTTGTACATTTTTAGTTGTGGGTCCTTCTAGTTGTGGCATGTGGGATGCTGCCTCAGCATGGCTTGATGAGTGGGACCATGTCCGTGCCCGGGATCCGAACCGGTGAACCCCGGGCTGCCAAAGTGGAATGTGTGCACTTAACCACTCAGCCATGGGGCTGGCCCCTTTTATTGCCTTTTTTAAGAAAAATGTATTGAAGTCCTAGGAGATGATGAAATTTTAATCCTAGAATGAACCTAACACCCCAATTATAAAATCTATTTTGAAGACTTTTGTGGGACCCATACTGTGTCTCCAGCCTTGTGTTGGTTTGTGCTGATAACAAGGACAAAAGGTAAGGAAAGAGGCCCTGGGCACCCAGCTGAAGTTCATCTTATAAACCAAGAGGAGAAACTGAGGCCCAGAGAGATGACTGTCTGAGGTCACCCAGCACAGCAGTCCTCTTACTAAAGTATCTAAAACAGCAGGAGAGACCCGGAAGGCACTTTACTGGAGCCCAAAGAGTTTTCCTGAGTCAAGCTAACCCAGCCTTACTCTACAGTCAGCGAGAAAGTCTTTGCTCATCAAAATTCTACTCTTCCTTCAAGGTCCAGCTCAGATGTGGTCTCTTTGCGAATCTTTGTGGTCTCTTGCTGATCTTTCCAGCCAGACTCAATCTTTCCCGTGATCTCGGTCCTGGTTGGGTGGTAGCATTTACCCAGTTCTCTCTTGAACTATCTGTAGATCTGTCTTGCTGCCTGTGAAAGGTGGTGGGCTCCTGGGGAGGCAGGCTTGGCTTGTTTCTTTTTGTTGGGGATGATAGGGAAGAGGTTTGCATGAATCAGTTGCTCAGTACAAGTCTGAATGGAATTGCATCACCTCTAAGGAGAAAGGACCCCAGGGACTGTATGTTCCATGAAGCAATTGTCGGGCACATTCATGTGGAATTGATAGGTATCTTTATTTAGGAGGAGTGACTCTTGCACTTTTGAGAATAGGATCATGGGCCCCAGGGTCATCCAGAATGGACTTTCCTTGGTAGGACGCCCAGGGGTGTGAGAGCTGCACCGCAGGTCCCTGCCAGTCTGGCCTTGGTGGCTAACCTCTCCCCTGCTCCTGCACCAGCCAGAGGTCTCATGTAGAATCCAGAGCTGCTGCGAGGGCAGGATCGTAGAAGGGAGCCTTGGAACTCAAGTTACGCAAAGGCAGGCAAGCTAAGGTTAACTGGGAGAGTAAGGACACCGGGGCGAGGGGAGGCTAAACCCCCTCCTGCCTCCTTCTTCTTCCTGTTTCTTGCCCAAGGACCCCAGGTCCCTGGTTGGCAGCCCCAGCAGCATGACAGTAGCTGCAAGGGTGTGTGCAAGCATCTTTCTTCAGCTTCCCTTGCAGTCTAAGCTGCCCTGCCCGCTCTCCACCCCGACCCTCCCAGTGCTCAGGGTGACTGCACAGTGGCGAGACACAGGATGTGGGGAAACTTGTCATGTCATCACTCAGGCAGGGCTCAGCCTTGGAGTCCCCAGGACTGCCATGTGCCAACATCCAGGATTTGTGCATCGTATGCCTATTAAGGGAGCAGGCCTGACCTCAGCAGGAATTTCTTTGGACTTGAGGGGATAAAATCTTTTCTAACAGCCTGATCAATGGTCCCTGCAACAGACATAGAAGGTCTGGGGAGATGCTGTGGACAGCGTCCTTCCTGATTCCTGATTCTTAGAGGGAGAAGAGGTGAGCCAGGAAGGGAGGAAGGAAGAGCGCTCACAGACTCCTAGAATTTGGGGTTTTTGTTTGTTTTTTAACTCATTAGGGCCATATAATCAAATTAATGGAAAGGAAACAAAGAACCAGAGAAGCCAAGTAATTGGTTAGAGGCAAAACTTGGACTAGAACCCAGAACATGAGACATGAAAACTGGAAGGGCAATGGGGCTGGGGAAAAACTGGTTCTTGGTCGCTGCTGCGTGTCTGTCGAACGCTGTCCAGGCTGCGCCTGTGTTTCCTCATTTACTCCGTGTGACAATCCTGTTAAATCAATATCACGTCATTTTACACATCCACTCACATTTCAAAAAAAAATGAAGTGCCTACGATACTGCCCTGCACAGTCCTTGGCAGTGGGGCTGCAAGAAGGATGGAGACAGAGAGGGTCTCTGCCTATGGCGCTTGGGGAGGATGATCAGGGAAAGGAGCAGTTACGAAGCATTTTGTGGTTATGACAGAAGGAGTTCAGAGTGCTATGGGAGCACTGAGAGGGGTCCCAACTCAGAATTGGGGAGTCAGGGACGGCTTCCTAAGGATCCGAAGGGACCTGCAGTGACCAGACACAAGATATGAGGATGGAGATGGGTGGGTCCAGAAGATGAGAAATGAAGCGAGAGACGTAGGCAGACACCAGCCCCTGGTGGGCCTGGTAAGAAGTTTGGACTTATCCTAAGATCGATGGAAAGGTTTTAAGGGATGGGATGATGGCATCAGATGTCTCTGTCCTTCAGTGAGGAGGGTCCCCCGGAGGGGTTGGGACTAGAAGCGGGGAGATCAGCTGGGGGACCATAGCGTGATCCACAGCAGCAAGAAGAGTAACCTGAACTAGGATAGTGTCGGGGGGACGGAGAGAAATGGGTGAATCAAAGAATCAACTTAGGAATCACCAGACTCGATGACCGATGGTCTGTGAGGGGTGGGGAGCTGGAGGAATCCGGCGTGACTTTCAAGTTTTGTCCTGGGCAGCAGTGTCATGGCAGTGCTGCCATCTACTCAGTTCCCAGATGGGAGATTGAAGCTCGCAGAAGTAGCTCGTCCAAGTTCCAACGGCTCTCAATGGTAGAGCTGGGACTCAAACCCATCCTGCTTGACATCTTCCTAATTCCAGTGATTTTGGAATCCTCCTGTTCATGATTATCTGCACAACAGCCACCAACAGCTTTGGCCAAAGCACACGGGAGGTGTAGCTTCTGCAGACTTATTTTGAGCCTTTGGTGTTAACTTGAAAGAAATGTTAAGAACCTCACCACCCAACCACCTGGTGCAGAGAGCTATTCACTATCCCCAAACGAAGCCTGGCTTAATGGAAGAAGCACTAACTTGGGTTAGGAGACCTGGGGTCAAGTCCTGCTCCGGCCACGTCACATACCTTCTCTGGGCCTCACGTTCCCAACCTGAGAATTAAGGGGACTCATTCTCAGTTGACCTCTAACAGCCATTTCAGCAGCAACTTCTAAGATTCGACATGCCTTGGGGGCTGGCAATGAACTTAAGCATGTATGGTCATTAGCTAGAGGCTTCCGGGGGCCATTTAGTTTGACTTTCTAAATGATGTGTTATTCGCCTCTAAAGGCTCCCAGCTGTGGCCCATGTAAGCTGGGGCGTGCACAGGCCCCCTGGCATGTTGATCAAATGGGAATCTGCCGCATGAGCTGCCGAGAAGTGTCTTGAACATTCTCTAATGACCCCAGTGTGAAATAAGGATTGAGAACCACTGTCTTGAGGACCCCGGGGAAATCACCCACGTGTTCGTCAGCCGCAGGAGGCTGGTGGGAAGGACTGGTGGCTTCCACAGAAGAAAATCACCGTGCAAAGAGTCAGGCATTCCAGAGCAGGCAGGGAAGTGAAGGCGTGGCTGAGAGTTAATCCTGACTCAGTCTCTAAAATGTGTTCCTGGTGCCACAGAAAAAGGAGAGGTAGGGAAATGAGGTAAGAGTTCCAGGCTCTCCCCCCGTAGCTCCTCTCTCTTCATCCCCTCAAAGCATCTTCCTATCTCTCTGCTCCTCAAGCTTCAGCACGAGTATTGTTGCTCTCATCAGGACCAGAGAGGAAGATGACTTGCCACAAGTCCCATGAGAGAGGAAGACAGAAAATACTCTGGGTGGTTCTGAATAAAGCGAGATTATGTCCGGTCAAGAGATAGGAGAAGACTGTGTGAGAGCGGTACTTCATGAGATAGAAGTCCTCTGCTCTTAATAATGACTTAAATTTCATCAGCAAGAATCTGTCAACAAACACATCTGTGTACCCACTCTGGCGGGCTCCGTACCTCCAGGAGATGCAAACAGGAAAGATACAGACTTTGACCTTTACCCTCCAGATCAGAGGAAGTGATGGGCAAGAAAACATGCAGGCATGGTGCACTGTGAGAGGCTCTGGGAGCCCAGAGAAGGAGGGCCATTAAAGCTCAGGCCAGGCAGTCCAGGAAGGCTTCCCGGAGGAGTTGGCCCTTGAGCTGAGTTTTGAATTATCCAGGTAGAAAGGTGCGTGTGGAGGTGGAAGGGAGGTAGTGATGCCATTACAGTGTTTTATAAAATCCAAGGCCCTTATCCATCCATTATGTCATTTGGTGTTGCTGTGATGCTGGTTGGGAAGTTCATAGATTGATATTTCCATTTGGACCTCCAGACCCAGGACTAGGACGGAAGGCTATTCTCATCATTACAGAAGGAGGATCAGAGACTCTCATTCGACAAACACAGTGTTTATTGAAGGCATCTTCCTGTGTTGCTATTATGTCTATCCGTTATCTCACTAAGTCTCTCTAGTAGCTTGTGAAATGGATGGAGTTTTCTGTATTTTATAAAGGAGGAGGCCGAGGCTTCGAGAGATCGACTTCTCCATCGACACTCATGCACTTCATGGCTAAGCAGGGACTTCCTGGATTAAGATGAAGAATATAGGGTCTGGGTCGGGGGCGGGGTGAGGAAAGGCTGGTGGCGCAGCGGTTAAGTTTGCACGTTCCACTTCGGTGGCCTGAGTTCGCTGGTTCAGATCCCGGGTGCGAACATGGCACTGCTTTGCATGCCATGCTGTGGTAAGCATCCCACATATAACGTAGAGGAAGATGGGCATGTATGTTAGCTCAGGGCCAGTCTTCCTCAGCAAAAGAAAAAAAAAAAAAAAGGATTGGCAGCAGATGTTAGCTCACTTGCTAAAAAAAAAAGATGAAGAATATATTAATAAATAGTCCTACAGTGGGGCTTTCTTTTACCGCATCCGCCTGCTATATGCAGACTCAAGGGAGGGCTGAAGATGATGATGATGATGGACCTCACCCACTCCCTATTTCATCTCAGTTTGGCTGTAACGACCCAGCAACACTCATGACAATGAGATTGTTTTCATTTGCTATGGATAATTATAACCATGCCGCCCTAGCAAGCTTCTCTAACTCAACTCTAACTTAGAAGATGTCACAGCAGAGTGAATGACGTCCAGGGTTTAAGCATAGCGCCCACTTGATCTTTTCAGCTGGATTTCAAGTGGTGAGCCGGAGAGGTGGGTACTGAACTTTGCCGGAGCTCCCTAAGCTCTCCAGGCAGTGCTGGTTGATTCTAAAGATGCAGTGGCTCCCAGGGGTAGGGATGTGTCTGTTCAAGGTGATTTATTTCCAGGGAAGCGCAGCAGAATGTGGAGACTTGCGAAGGATGCATACTGGTTCAGAATAATGTTCTGCAAACTGGCTTTGAGAAAAACTAGATGGTTTTACACTTTTCCTTGTAACTAAAATAGACGTTGGTCCAGTACAAGGAGAAGAACCATGGCTATGAATTTTAGATGCACAGGAAAACTGCCAGGAGAGTGGTGGAGAGGGGAGGAAGGCTTTAATTTTTTAAAAATTAAGTTATAATTTACATACAGTACAATTCACCCTTTTCAGTATACAATTCTCCAAGTTTTGACAAATGCATAGAGCCGTGGAACCGCCACCACATGCGGGTCTAGAACCGCTCCGTCAGCCCCCAATTTTCTCTTTTCCCTTTGCAGCCAGCCCCTCCCAGCTCAGCCCCTGACAACCACTGGTCCGTTTTCTGTCCCTGTAGTTTTGCCTTTTCTATGTCTCATGATGGAATCACATAGATGTGGCTTTTGAGAGACTTTTCACCGTATACTTTTTGTGCCTCTTTGTAATTTTGTACCATGTGTACATATTAAAAACAGTACCTATTTTTTGAAAGTAAAAATCATGCTTCTAAATAATCCATGAGGTAAAAAGAAAACCCAGTGAAAATTGTGAAATATTTAGAGCTGATTAATAAAATAGCATTGATGAAATAGGTTTTGATACTATCATGCCCAAGGGAAGATGCAACAAAAGCGATACTTGGAGGACAATTCGTAAGCTTAAGTGCATTTATGAGAAAACAAAGATTTTTTTAAGAACCTAAGGTGTTTTATTTTAAAAGCCAGAGAAAGAAAAAAAAGTAAACCCAAAGAAACTAGGATTATAAATAATCAAGATATTATTGAATAATTAATAAATAAAGAAGAAAAATAAATAGTAATAAAAATACGTATGATTTGTGTATTGATGGACAAACCAACTTAGCGTGGTGCAATGAACACTGACTTAAGACCTTTGAGCCTCAGTTTCCCCAGATGGAGAAAATAATACCACCTCTCCTCAGCAGTGGGTAAGACTTCTGCCAATAAGGATGTGGCCGTGATAGCACTTCCTTTTCTGTGTGCGTGGGTATACACGATAATTATAGTGGGGACTAGGGTGTGCCATTAGGGAGGTTTCTCTTCAAGATACGACACATGTATCCCCTTAACTGGATTTCTCTTTTCTCTACCACTTTACATCTTTCCTTTCCTCCTGCACTGTTGATCTGCACTAGACAGACAGCACAGAAAAGGAACTGGGGCCACGGAGCCTTTGTCAGGCCAGTGGGAGCTCACGCACTGGATTCTGGGGTGCCCTGAGACAAGAGCTACAGCCCTGAATTAGGAGACCAAGATTCTACCACTTTCTAGCTGTGTGATCATGAACAAGCCTCTTAGCCTCTTTGAGTTTTACGTCTTTATCTGTCTAACGGGATCATAAAAATGCCCATATTACAGAGCTGTTAAGAGAATCAAATGAGATGATGTATCTGAAAGTATTTTATAAATCGCAAAGAGCTATAAAAATGTCAGTTAGCATGGTAATTATTTTTATTAAAACTTGTTCACTGAGACTATGTTCTAAAAATACTTCCCCGGTTCTCAGGGTGACTTCTGTGCCTGTGGCAGTGGGGGTTGAATGGTGGCCCTTCTGATCGCATCCCGGGTTGGTTGGCCAGCTGCCCAGCCAGCTACCAAAACCTCTCGGATTTCCCAGCTTTACAGGCATGTGGTTAAGCACAGGGCAATTGAAACTTTAGGGAAAGGATTAAGTAGAGAAAAGAGGGGGGAGTATTTCTTTTTCATTGCAAAGAAAGTTAGTTTCCTTTACCTTTGTTTCCTAGGTTCTTGGCTAGCCTGAAGAATTTTTATTGAAAGCTTAACAATTCGTATATGATTCTTTTTCTAAAATGTCTGTACACTAGATTACAGTGCTGTTCAATAGAACTATAATGCAAGCCACAAATACAAGCCATAAATAGAATTTAAAATTTTCCGGTAGCCGCATTAAAAAAGAAACAAATGTGGTGGATTTTAATTTTTTTTTGAACCCGGTATATCCAAACTGTCAGCGTTTGAACATGTAGTCAATATAAGAAATTAGTAATGAGACATTTTACAATATTTTTTCACACCGATTCTTCAAAATTTGAGACTCACTTCTAGCCATCTCAATTTGAACCCATCACATTTCAAGTGCCCAGTAGTCACTCATATGGCTGTGGCTGTCACGCTGGACAGTACGGGACTAGAGATTAGGCTTTGCTTCCAAAGAGTAGAAAACATGGCACGAATCTAAGTAGCTTCTTGCAGAGCATAGTGAGGGGAGAGAAAGGAGGACCAGATTTGGGTTCATTTGGTCATTCGTTCATCAAGTATTTATTGAGTATCTACTTTATGCCGAGCACCGTGGTCTCAGCTCTGCAGCCAACTCATTCGATGACTTTGGGCAAGTCACTTCCCTCCTCAGGGCCTCAGGCTCCCTGTTCCACCTTTGGGAAAATCCAGATACCCATATGGGAAGGAGAGAAATGTTTACACCGGCTGGAGGAAAATGCATCTGGGGGGCTGGCCTGGTGGCATAGTGGTTAAGTTTGCACTCCACTTGGGGGCCCCAGGGTTTGCCAGTTTGGATCCGGGGAGCAGATCTACATACTGCTCATCAAGCCATACTGTGGCAGGCATCCTACATACAAAATAGAGGAACATTGGCACAGATGTTAGCTCAGTGACAATCTTCCTCAAGCAAAAAGAGGAAGACTGGCAACAGATGTGAGCTCAGGGCCAGTCTTCCTCACCAAAAAAGGAAAGAAAATGCATCCAGAAATCATTAGCTTTCTGGTGGAGTTTTAAGAGGGAGTCAGAGGGCTGGCCCTGTGGCTGAGTGGTTACGTTAGTGCACTCCGCTTTGGAGGCCCAGGGTTTCGCTGGTTTGGATCCTGGGCATGGGCATGGTACTGCTCATCAAGCCATGCTGAGGCAGCGTCCCACACAGCAGAACTAGAAGGACCCACAACTGGAATATACAACTACGTACTGGGGGGCTTTAGGGAGAAGAAGAAAGAAAAACAAAAGATTGGCAACAGATGTTAGCACAGGGCCAATCTTTAAAATAAATAAATAAATAAAAGGGAGTCAATACCAATCACTTTCATTGATTGTGTTGATGGAGCTCTCGCAATCCTTTTGTTATTAATTTCAAAAGTGGATCAACCCCATAGGATTTTACTGGAGGAGCTAATCACACAAGTCTTATGCCTGGAAACGGCGCTTTGTAGTGCTGGTGGTGTCACCAAGGACCCTGATTTCTTTATCAGTGTCTTATTGACCACCTTTTTAGGGAGGGCCTAAAGGAGTACTAATAAAACAAGTCATAAATTCCTTGGTGACACCAAGTGCTCTATAAATGCTAAGTGGTCATTTCCATCTATCGGTAGATTTGACTCCAGGAAGACGTCTAGGAGGTGTTGCAAGGAATGGTGCTAGGACTGTTTCGGCAACATCATTAAGACTTTGAAACAGTCTCATTCATTAACTTGTAGGTGACCATGACTTAGGCAGGACTGAGGCTTAAACAGGGAGAGGAAATCGAGTTTCACCTCCCGGGAACAGGGTGGCATTAGCCATCCAGCTCGGCCATCAGGTGAAATCAGATTTCGACTTCTGCGTTGGGAGAATGATTCAACACAAGTATTTAGAAACAGATAGAATGACCTAGAAAATAGAACTGTTGGAAACATTAAGTAGATAAGGATCAGAAAATCAGATGCCGTCGCTTGTGGTTGCAGCCCAAGCCAGCAGTGGGAATCAGGAAGCCCGGAGACAGGCAGACATCACAAATGGTAATGCAAGATCAGGGGTAAGCGTGGAAAAATAATCCTGGACGTTAGTATGTGGCCTTATAACTTTGCAAAGCGCTTTCACAACACTGTCTCATTGGAGTGTGGTAACAGCTATGTGTGGTAAGCAGGCCGTGTATTACAATCCTCGCTCTACAGATAAAGAGACAGAGGCTTATAGGCAATGGGGCAAAGGTGTCTGTAAGAGGAATGGGTTTTTGTTTAGCATCGCTTCATCTTCCTGCCTTCCTAAGCTTCCCCAGAACAGAAAAGTGGCCTGATGCCTTGTACCACAATGTGCAGAGCTTCTCAGAAGAGCGTGTGTCTAGAGAGGTCCTAGCAGTTACGCAGACCCGCAGGGAACTGACGAGAGCTCGAGCGTAGAAGGAGGCTGGCCTCCACTCTCTCATCAACGCACAGACTCTTCCCTGTGGACAGAATGGAAGGAAAGGAAAAGAGCTGTTCTCAGCTGGCATATTTCCAGTGGCATCAGCCTCAAAAGAAGTGGCATCATTGCTAAGAGACACTTCCCTAGAACTGGACACAATGGGCTTCATTAGACAGGAAAAAATATTCTAAATCCTGTCTTATACACAACGATCCCTTGTCTTCACAATGCACCTTATAACTTAGGAAACTCCTTTAGCTGTCTCTCAATGACTCCACGCACGCAGCATTTCACAAGTGGAGAACCTCTTGTACACAGTGATTTGTCGAGTGAACAAATGAATCAACCAGTCTCCACTTCATAGATGAGAAAACTGAGGTCCAAAGAGGTCCAGTGGTTTGTCCCAGTGAGGGAACCATAATTGAAACCCCTGTTTTCTGAGTTCAAGCCTGGTTGTGTTCCTGTATGAGCTCTCCCTGGAGAGCTGGTTTCTGAACACACACCGTGGACTATCCCTGAGGGAAACAGTCCTGCTTTCCGTGAAGTGAGGATTTGGGGGTATCTCAGGTCTCTCTGATCGTTCCTAATCACTTACATTTCTGTAAATTCAATCATTATTCACTCTCTCTGGAGGAGTTGTAAAGAGACCAAATTGGCATTCTGCTTCCCAAAGAGCCCAAGGCAGAGTGAAGATGGCAGTAAATAGTAGTCAAATTTCTAATCATCCATCAGGAAACCAAAGCAGAAAGATGAATTCGTGAGCCATCAATCACAAGGGTAAAATAATGCCAGCTTGGCAAAGGGAGTGGAAAAAATATATCCACACATGTACTCCCTAAAGCACCCCAAGCAGCACCTGGTACTGAAATCCTGGTTTCTGGCACAGATTTCTCAACAGAGAAGACAGGGCTTATTTATTCCCAGGGAATTTCATGGCTGAAGAGCGAAATCTTAGAAGTTTAGAACCCCAGGTATTTATTACTAAGCCCCAAAGGAGGAAGGACAGTGTCAACGGTGAGGAAAAGGATGTGGTTTCTACAAATCCAGAGGTGTTTGGAGAGATGTACAAATTGTTTCTTTCAGGAAAGATTCAGGCACTACTGGAAAACCTCTACCGAGAAGGGCAACCATCCTCTTATCAGGAATTTTCCAGAATTCAAGTCTCCAAATTGAGAGGAACCTTAAATTGACCATCTCGTATAACCCCATTGACCCTGGCCCATCTGCCAACTGTCTCCAAAACATTTCTGTCACGGTCATCAAGCCTCCATTTGTCCTTCTGTGGTGGACAAAGGCACCAGCCCTTGCAGCACTGTCCCTCTTTATCTGAGTTCAGGAAAGGGTTGCCCCTAGGTTGAACCCAAACCTGCCACCCAGATACTTCTACATTGCAGCCCATTGCACACAAAGCTAATCCCTCTTCAATGTGACGGCCCGTCAGCTGCTGCAGAGTGTAATCCACATGCTTCTGTCCCATGCCACTAAGCATCTCCAAGCTAGATCTCTTGAGTCAGAGGGTGGTCCCTCAAAACATTCCAGGAAGAATTGGGTTTCCAGACCCGTTATCATCACAGCCATCCGCCTGGCCAAATTTCAGCATTGAAAGCTGGACTCCAGAGACTGTCTGACCTGCAGAGGGCACTTCCTCTAGGATGGTTACTTGACACCTACCTCTGACCTCAGAAAAATGCCCACTAAGTAGGGACGGATCGCAGGATGGGAGGGTGGCCTCTGATCTCAGGGCTGGGAGCTTTAGCAATGGTTGGGTCCGCAGCCTAGGACTGTTCCGGGTTGTCCAGGCAACAGGCAGCACCATGTCAATACCTGAGTACTGTAGTACTAGGGCCTGGCCCTGGGCCACGCTTGTGGCTGTGGGCCCAGCAGGAGGCGAGGATCCCTCAGGGCCAGGCCGACTCTGCCTTCCTGCAGCTCAGGCGGCAGCCCCATCAGACCCACTCTTGCCCCAGCAAGTTAGTTGTAATCTATACTCTGCCAGCAGCACGGCCTGCTCATCCTGGGCCTTGAGTCTCTCGAACACAGGTTTTAGAACCTCAAGAGAGAAAATGTGCCCAGCAAATGGCCAGGGGCATTTGGCCAGGGGTAGAGCAGGGGCACTGAGAGGCAGCTGGGTGTCAGCCATGCTCTGACCTTTGACATGAAACTCCCTCCCATGGAGCATCCACAGCACTTCAGACCTAAAGGAAGCATCGCAAAGCCACTTCCTGCTTCAAGCACCCAGTCCTGGTCTTTTCTAGGATCCAGCGTGCGGGCTCCATTGCAGGAGGGCACTGGATACGAGCACTTCCCATCCTCCCCCCATTGCTCGCAGCTGGAATGCAAGCTCAAAAACTCCAATAGCTTAAGTATCACATTGGACCTAAAATGTGAGCCATCGGATCGAGTGGGCACCCCATGCTGAGGCTCGAGGACTGTGAGATCTCGGCGTCCAGGCCTCCCCGTCCCCATGTGTAGTGTGGTTTGGATTAGTCAGTCACCAAGATCTCTTCCAGCTCTGACTTTCTGTGATCGCTCTGCCGTCAGACACCCCAGGAATCAGCTGAGCTTACACTGCAGAGTGATTTCAGCCACTGTTAGCAGAAACAAGAAGGAATCTATACATCCCATTACTGGGTATCTATCCTAAGAACCTGAAATCAGAAATCCCAAGAGTCCCTTGCACCCCTATGTTCATCGCAGCATTATTTACAATAGCCAAGACGTGGAACCAACCTACATGCCCAGAAACTGATGATTGGATAAAGAAGATATGGTATATATACACAATGGAATACTACTCAGCCATAAAAAAAGACAAAATTGGCCCATTCACAGCAACGTGGATGGACCTCGAGGGTATTATGTTAAGCGAAATAAGCCAGTCAGAGAAAGACGAACTCTATATGACTCCACTCATAGGTGGAAGTTAGTATATTGACAAGCAGATCTGATCGGTGGTTACCAGGGAAAAGGGGGGTGGGGGGAGGGCACAAAGGCGGAAGTGGTGTACCCACAACATGACTAACAAAAATGTACAACTGAAATCTCACAAGGTTGTAATCTATCATAACATTACTAAAAAAAAAAAAAGAAGAAGAAGGAATCTATATTTCTGCCAATTGCTTCGCTTACAGTCGCGAGAGAAGGGAGGGTTTTGAGGATGCGAGTGGAGATGGAGTCCTAAACCATCCTTGCTATTTATGATGGATGTGTGGGGGAGGGGGCAGGCGCTCTGGGACCTCAGGACACCTGCTGGTAGGTAGCAGGGGTAGAATCCTTTGACCTCAGTCTCCGAGGCAGCCCTCCCAGCCCCGCAAGCCTGGTTCAAGGGCAGTCCCGCGTGCCGCCACAGGTTCCTCAACACCATTGCCGCACTGCCACGCGGCTGCCTCTCCACTGTGTCTTATTTACGCCAGCGCCCAGCATGTGGTGGTACTTATCTCGTTCCTCATCACTGATGAAATGGGCAGAGTCTCTCTACTGAGACGGGAAGGCAGGACAGGAGAGAGAGGTTGCGATGTGTTTGGATTTACTCTGCAGCAGCTTGTCATATTCCTTGGGCAAGTCTCCTACCTTCGTTTTTTTTTTTGGCTTTTTGGCTTTTTGGTGAGGAAGATTGGCCCTGAGCTAACATCTGTTGGCAATCTTCCTCTTGTTTTTTTTTTCTCCCCAAAGCCCCAGTACATAGTTGTCTACCCTAGTTCTAAATCATTCCAGTTCTTCTGTGTGGGACGCCGCCACAGCGTGTCTTGATGAGTGGTGTGTAGGTCTGTGGCCAGGATCCAAACCGGCGAAAGCTGGGCAGCCAAAGCGGAGTGCACGAACTTAACCACTTGGCCATGGGGTCGGCCCCCTACCTTCCTTTTGGTACTTAAAATAAAGGAGTCTGATTAGGTGAATATTTTCCAAATTATTCTGTAAAATTCTGGTTTCTCAGATATTTTACAGGAGAATAAACAGTCTCCGTGGGTAGTTTGGATGATGTAGCACGCTACAGGTCCCTCTTGGACAGTCACACATGTGTTAAATATTAAAGGCTCTGAGAAGTCCTGCTGCAAAGGCATCTATTTGATTTCACTTAAGCCAACTTTCTCTAAAATCTTCCGGCCTCCTCCTCCCCCTGTCTGAGGAACCAGTGTCGTGAAGTACAGAGCCTGGGAAATCTTGATGATTTCCCAAGCCTGGTATAGTGAAAAGACCATGGACTTTGGGGTCAGACAGACCTGGGTTCAAATCTTGGCTTTGCCTGTTAGTAGCTGTGTGGCCTTAAGTAAGTTAACTTGTCTTTCCAGGCTTGCTCTCCTCATCTGTGAAATGAGCGTGATAACACCTAATCCTTAAGGCTGGAGGTTGAGTATTATTATTATTATTATTATTATTATTATTGTTTAAAGATTTTATTTTTCCATGTTCTTCCAAAGTCCCCTGGTACATAGTTGTGTATTTTTAGTTGTGGGTCCTTCTAGTTGTGGCATGTGGGACGCCGCCTCAGCACGGCCTAATGAGCAGTGCCATGTCCGCGTCCAGGATTCGAACTGACAAAACCCTGGGCCTCCAAAGCAGAGTACACAAAATTAACCACTTGGCCACGGGCCCGACCCCAGTTGTTGAGAGTATTAAAGAGATAACAGCTATCAACCGTCTAGTACACATAGTACACATAGTATGTGTCTAGTACACGTAGTAGGCCTGTACCAAGTATCAGTTCCTTTGACCCACTACTTCTGACATTCTTCTGCCACCTCCCACCCCCATGCCCCCCAGAATCAGAGCCAGCCACCGGCAGGGCAGACAACGTAGCAGAGGGGTGTGCCGAGTCCGTGTCCTCACATGACCCTGAATGTGTTCTCTCAGCTTCACAGAAGGACCACACCCCAGCAGAACCCAGGTGAAGGGGCCGAGAGGGAGGCAGAAGAGAATCCTGCCCTTCTTTGCCAAGTGGCGTGTCCTCTCTGTGCTAGGCAACTAGATGCTGGTGATGAAAACAGAAGATGAGAGAATGCTTTCAAACTGTTCCAGAATAAATGCCCGTTGTCATAAACCTGCCACCTAAAGTCAAAGACACTTCTCAGGCTTCAATTCGAGGGCAAAGCCTAGACCTGTGTGCCTGGACAGGAAGCTGAAACAAAGGCGGTTGTCCGAGTGATGGCAAACAGAAAGGGCAGGGCTCAGGAGGGCTTCCGGGAGCTCTGCCACCAGCACAGCCATTACAGCATCTGCCCTTGGAGCAAAGCCACCACTTGACAAAACACAAATCAACATCAGATTGGTGCCAGACATGGGGCTTGATTGTCGTGGAGGAAACCGGGAGCCTGCGAGGGAGGCAAGAAGAGATAGCGGGGCTTGGCTCCTCGTAGGAACTGAACGAGCTGGTCGGGTCGTTGCGTCGGAATCCCCGTGGACTGATCTGGTTTTTGTACAGCTCTTTTCTTCCTCCCGTCCCACGGTAGGGCCATGTGAGGAGAAAGGACATGGGCCTGAGAGACATCGTGGCCTCCAGTCTTACTCTGCCTTTCTAGTTTCATGACCTGGAGCAAGAGCCCCTCTGAACATTGGTTTCCTCATGTGTAGGCTAAGGACAACCATCTTTGTCCATAGAGTGCTTGCAAAGACAGAATGGGCTAATCTACATGTATCCCGAAGTGTGGTACAAATAACTCTGATATGGGGACAAGGATTTTTTAATTTTAAGAGTTACGTTTATTTAAATATGCATTAGAAAAATGATTAACACAGCAAACCTTGTTATGGATATTATTGATTGGTACAAGGCTAAAGTAGGTATGTGTGTTGAAGGGAAAAAAGAAAAGAGGGTTGATTTCAAGACAAATACTAAGGAAATAATGCCAGAGCTGGTGTGTAGATATGCTGTGTGAATGACTGAAGCGGGGGACGCTCTGCACAGAACCCAATGCGGTGGCCGGCACAGGGCATACGCTGAAGGGCATCTCTCCTTCCTTCTCTTCCACTCCCAAGAGAGGAAGGAGAGCAGGAAAGGAAGGGAGGAATGAGGGAGGCAGCAAATCCCCTTACTATGTACCTCCCTAACTGGTAGGTCTGCCTCAGCCCTCCTCTTCGCTTTCCACTTTCCCTCGGTGTACGAATTGCCTCCTGACCTGTTCCGTCCCAGACGTGCTTCTTAGTTCTCCCGTGAGGACCTGACTTTTGCCGTTAGTCTTCTGATATAATCAGGCATCAGGAGCTCTAAGCACCGCTACCAAATCCTTCTGCAACACGGTCCAATACGTCTTCCAGAGCATTCCAGGACATAGACATTTTAATGGACATGAGAGAGAAAGAAACAGAGACAGAGAGACAGAGAGTCAGAGACAGCGAGACAGAGAGTACGAGAGTTACTTATGGGAGGAGAGAAGAACAGGACTCAGGCGTGGAGGGTTGTGGGGACAGTAGAGTCATATCGTGACTCTTGAGTCTGGGACAGTCTCGAGTGTCTTCCTGTTTCTTAGTTGGGCTTTTTTTTTTTTCTGTCTCTCTCTCGAGGAAGCGAAAATCTAAAGAGGGCAAGTGACTTGCCCAAGGAAACAGTAAGTTCCTAAGCCTGGATATCTCAATTCTGGGTCCTATTTCTTTGCTTTCTGTCCTAATGGGAAATCGGGGTACAGTCCTAGGGGAACCAAAGCCATTCTCCTTAAAACTAGTCTCTGCTGCTAAAAACAAAACAGAAACAAAACGCATGGACTAAATATCTCCAAAATCCAGACTCTCAGGTCAGGGCCCAGCCCTTAACGTGACGCAGGTGAGTGGCCCCAGAGGAAGAATCCCCTTCCTGGAGCAGAACTGTCATCGCACGAGAGGGGGCAGAATGGGAGAGAGATATGACTCAAATGTCACAGACGCTCGCTGTTCCTACTGAAAGTAGTAGACTTTCTTAAATAAGTGTTTTTCCATTTGCTGTATGGCTTTAGAACAATTTCCGGAGACTTTAAATGGTCTTTTATAATTCTCTACTAGTTAAATGGTTGTTTCGTTGGGGGAGTCCATTGTGTTCCCCACTTCACTGTTCACATAGTCACATCTCACATTGTGACTTTTTTCTCCCCTTATTTCAAGGCTTTGTTTGCTTTCTATGTTTTTTTTTTCTTGAAAAGACAATACATGACCACTCCACACCTATTAGAATGGCCAAAATCCAGAGCACTGACAACACCAAGTGCTGGCGAGATTGTGGAGCAAAAACTCTCACTCATTGCTGGTAGGAACGCAAAACAAATAGCTGCTTTGGAAGACAGTTTGAAAGTTTCTCACAAAAGTAAACACACTCTTACCATGCGATCCAGAAATCAGGCTCCTTGGTATTTACCCAAAGGGGTTAAAAACTTAAGTCTACACAAAAACCCACACACAGACGTTTACAGCAGCTTTCTTCATAATTGCCAAAACCTTGGAAGCAACCAAGATGTCCTTCAGTAGGTGGATGGATAAATAAACTGTGGTACATCCAGACCATGGAATATTATTCAGCACTAAAAAGAAATGAGAGCCAGCCTGGTGGCACAGTGGTTAAGTGCAAACATTCTGCTTCGGCGGCCTGGGCTCGCTGGTTGGGATCCCGGGTGTGGACACGGCACTGCTTGGCAAGCCGTGCTGTGGCAGCCATCCCATATATAAAGTAGAGAAGATGGGCACAGATGTTAGCTCAGGGCCAGTCTTCCTCAGCAAAGAGGGGAGAATTGGCAGCAGATGTTAGCTCAGGGCTAATCTTCCTCAAAAAAAAAGAAATGAGTTATCAAGACCTGGAGGAACTTTAAGTGCATATTACTAAGTGGAAGAAGCCAATCTGAAAAGGCTACAGACTATAGGATTACTACTACATGACATTCTGGAAAAGGCAAAGCTATGGGGACAGTAAGAGGATCCGTGGTTGCCAGGGTTTGGAGAAGGAGAGATGAATAGGCAGGGCACCTGGGATTTTTAGGGAAGGACAAATACTCTGTGGGATACCATAATACATGTCGATATACGTCTGTCCAAGTCCATGGAACGTACAACACCAAGACTGAACCCGGATGCAAACCATGGACTTCGGGAGACTACGATGTGTCAGCGTAGCTTCATCAGTTGTAGCAAATGTGCCCTCTGGGAGGATGTTGGTAATGAGGAGGCTATGCATGTGTGGGGGCAGAGGACATATGGGAAATCTCTGTACCTTCCCCTCCATTTTGCTGTGAGCTTAAAACTATTCTAAAAAGATAAAGATTTAATAATAGTAATTAAGAAAAAACAATACATGTATGACACACACTGCTAATTGCCAAGCCCATATCCATTCTTTACATTCTTACTAACAGAACCCCAATTTTGCATGGGATGGCAGTATGTCCAGTAAGAAAATTCTATTTCCCAGCCTCTCTTAGTCGCCTAATTCTGAGCAACGAGATGTAAGCAGAAGCTGCTGAGGCAGACTTCCAGAAAATTTCTTTAAAGGGGTCAGAATCAGCAGGCAATGCTCTTTGCCTTCTACCTCCACACCTGAAGCACAGAGGTCATGCCTGGTGGTACAGCAGCTGTCTGTGAGCTTGTGACCTGACCGCGGGCCACAGTCTCAGGATGGTGGGACAGAGAGCTGGAAGGAGCCTGGGTCCCTAATAACATGGAACCAGCTCTAGACAGCCTGCCCTAGACTTTTCATTTAGTAAGAAAAATAAAACCGCTTGATTGTTCAAGTCGCCATTCCTTGGGTCTCTGTTACACACAGTGAATAGAAATTCCTAACTTAATACGTATTCAGTAAAAAAAAAAAAAAAAATCAATGGGTAAACAGCGAAAAGTCTGTCTCTTTGTGTCCTTAACCATCAGGCTCATAGGTCCTTTCCCCAGAGAAAAATCACTTTTGGCTGCTCCTTTTAAATTTTTTCAGATATTGTCTAAGTACATACAGGTGCATGTAAGCATAATTGTGCATCTATTTTTTTAAGGCTCTTTTGATGATAATTTACATCTAGAATCCTAACATTTAGGAGTTGGGGGGTGTGAAACACGTGAAGGTGATTTTGTTCAGAGATTCTCAGCGAGGGTCAGAGTGGTGGGCGTGGCCGCGCTGGTTGACAGTCACTGAGACTGATGGGAGGTGTTTTTGACGAGTGTGAGTAGAGCATGTGATGGTGTAGGGGCTGAAGAAAAGGTTGAGACCTACTGATTTAGACCGAGCTCCTCGTTTCCCAAGGTCCCAGAGTGAGTGAGTGAGTGACAGAGCCAGGACTAGAACCTCAGTCTCCAGCTATCTAATTTAGTGCTCCAATTTCACCCAGACTAATCAGTGAGGACAGACTCAGAGCCTGAGGAAGTCCTCCTAGGCGCTTTGCTGCAGGGCAGAAGATGAAGAGAGGCCAAGTATGCGGGGCCTGTTGGTAGCAGATAGTGGCTAGAAAATTCGTTATTTGGTCCTGCGCTGTAATTGACTTGAAATTCCATTTCCTTTCATGTTCCCTGTGCACAAGTCCTATGACTATTGCCACATCTCTAAGAGCATTTGGACTTGCCAGATCTTTACATTCTAGAGAGGTGAACAGAGCCTTTCCCAGAACTTCCTCCTTTCCTGTTGTCCTGACTCCTCCCAGAGAGAGGGTTCTAGTATGATACGCAAGTGACTCTTCTAATTTAAAGTTATTGCTTCCTTGCTGTGAAGGCCCATGTTATGCCAGGACAAGCCTTGGCCTTCTGCATTTTATATGGATCAATAAAATGGATGCATGAAACTAAGATCTAAATCTGTTGCATGGGACATGCCTACTTGTCCTTGAGAATTAAAGAAACTTTAGTCTTGGATAAACTTGGCGAAGCCCAAAATTGCCAGTCAGATCCAGCCAAGAGCCAATACTCAAATTATAAAATAATTCCCTAATGCGTCATCTGGTGCTGGCTCCATTTTTATTTGCCTCAATCAGTATGTAACAAGATCAAATCAAAATGGAAAGTGCACCCTTTGGCTCATTCACAGCTGCCTCGTTTGAGAAGATATTGACGAGCTTGATAGTTAGGGCGTGATGGTTAGGGGGACGTGGGGAGTGAGAAGAGTTGATCACGTCTGATCAAGCCTCTTCAAGGTGCTGCTCCCCTGCCTTTTCTCTGCTGAAAATGCCCTTTCCTCCAATTTTTGTTTGTTTATACCTACCTTTGAAGGCCTGGATCAAATGCTCTCTCTTCCGTAAATCTCTTCTGGAGTCCTTATTCCATTTTGATTGCTGACCTCTCACAGAAGGTGAACCTACAAGGCCCTGTGGTGTATCTTAGTCACGTGTATTCTCTCTAGTCTCCTCTGTGAGACTGTCCACTCTTTAAAGGCAGGAATTCTATTTTATTAATACTTTTTTAGAAAAAAGAAAACATTTCTTTCTTGTTACATAATTTATGTGTATTCCTTATAGACACCTGACAATGTGGCAAAGCAAAATCAGGGAACACAAACCATTTGTATTTTATTGTACAACATTCTAGGCTTTTAAAATTCCTACCTTTGCTATAAGGATATATCAAAATTGGATCATCCCATACGTAAAGTTTTAAAGTCTGCTTTTATACGACTATGTCATTAACATCTTTCTGTGATGATACGGTCATTTCTTAAAAATGGAAATATGTTGTCTGATTATAAAATATGTGCTGATTGTAAAAAATTGAGAAAGCATAGAATTGAGAGATTATATTTTCATCACACCACGTAGACCACTTTTTACGTTCTAGAATGTAGTCCTTTATATACTACATACTAGATTTTTTTCTGTGAGAGCGAGGATGTGTATATGTGTCACTTTCACATATATTTATTTAAATATGTTCATTCATGCATACAATTTTGTTTTTGACTATGTTGTGAACATCTTTCAACGTCAAATCCCTAAGATCAACATTTTTCATATCTACATAGATAATGTGTGGATCTGCCACAATTTAATAAATTTCTTGTTACTGAACAATGACATTTTTTCCAAAATACTTCCTTTTATTAACCAATGTTATGGATCGTCCTTTTATACGCATTTGTATACATTCAGGTTTACAGGTTTTGGTACAAATTGCCCTCCATAAAAAGTACTCGTTTTTTCATTTCTCAAAATGTCTAAAGAGAGCCTTGCACATGGTGGACGTGATGAATGTTGGGTGGGTGAAGGAATGGAATCCAGAAGAAATTCTTTACCCCTCCCTCTAATCTTTCTTCTTTTCTTTACAGACTTGTGGATGATCTATTCATTCTTCAGGCACCATGGGAAGGGCTCAGATTACAGGCAGATCTTGTGTAAACTAACCATTCAGTTCTCTTATCACTTTGATGGCTGGGAAATGAATCCTGAGAGGGTGCCCTTGCTCTGAGTCTGCCGGTGGGTGAGCCGCGGGGCAGGGGTGAGCCGCAGGGCGGGGGCAGAGGGGGCTCCCTGAGGCTGTCAGACTCCCAGCCCAGCCTCTGCCTTCCCCCACTTACCACATTCCCGGGACAGCCCTTCTTCCCTTCCCAAACCTTTAGGTTTCTTCCTAAATCAGATCTATATTCTGGCAGCTTAAGCTATGTCAGATGGCAAATATTATGCACAACATTGTACTTACGGTTACCACAGAGCATCCGCCACACATGATCTTGGACCTACTCTTTTCTGATACTCATTTATTATCAGTGCCTAACATGAAGTGGAGAAGAAGGAGCAAGATATTTGGAATCCAAAGTTTTAGATTTGAGTCTGGCTTCTGCTGAAACACACCACCTACCTGGACATCCATTTTCTCCCTGGCAAGATGGCAGTGCTCTAAAACCTGCTTCCTGGGAACCGGGTAAGGACCAGGGGAGACGGTGAATGTGAAAGCACATTTTGTGATAATTGTACAAATGTGTAATGATGTTAATAATATTTCCTGCTATGGATAACACTGAAAAAATATTTCCCTAATCTTGTATGCCCGACCCCTTCAGCTTTGCTAGGATGGGTTTCTCAATTGAAAACCAGGAAGGGACTAAAACGGAGTGTTGGGAAGAGCAGAGTACGGAGCTGGAAAGCCTGCAATCTAGTTCCAGGTGATTTGGGCCTCAGTGTTCTCATGGGTAAGGGGAACAAGTTGGACAGAAGGACCCCTGAACACTTCCGGCTCTGAGAAGCAGGTCAGTTACTCTGTGACCTTAGGCAAGTCATTTCGCGGAAGGCCTTGGTTTCCTCATCTATAAAATGAAGGGTGTGGGGTGATGACCTCTCTGGTCTTCTCCTTTCTGGGCATTTACACAAGCGTGGTGGCCTGCCCTGACTTCCCTGTCCTCTAGCGTGCTCTTGGTGCCAGCGCTCTGACGCAAACTCGACCTTCCGGGCTGTGGCCTTGGAGCCCACAGGTGGGCAGCTGTGGTTTCTTCTCCTCCCCCTGGTTTTTCCACTGCATGCTCACAAATGGTTGAGTGACAGCTTGGCGGAACAAACCAAGGCTTCCATCAAGAGGCCCGGAACACATGGTGAGCGGGGACTGCCCCTCATCTGCCTTCCCCTGCCCCGGGATTATGCATCCTCATTCTGTTTCAGGGTGGAACTAGCCTCTCTGGCCCTTTCCCACTGTCCTCAGGCGCTGTGCGTTCCAGATGAACTCATCTGCAGTCTTGTCCCGGGACAGGCTGCGTGCTCTCCTCCACTCTTTCTCCTCCTGCCTGGAAGGTTCTGTGATCTTTGCCTTTGGGGCATACCTGAAACACCTCCTCCTCAATAAATAACTCATCTTTATCTCCACGATCAATATCAACGCTCCTTCTGAACTCTTTCCACAAGTGGTATGCACCTCTTCTTAGTTCTTATCAGTTTCTGTCCTTTAAGAAAAGTATCATTGTGCCCTATCTTCTGGAAGGCTGGGCGTCTCCTAGTGCTGACCACCCACCCTTACAACCGGGCATATGATGACACGAGTGCTGACATGAGCTATGAGGGACTTGTGCATGTCTACTCTTTCTTCAAAGTTTTGCTTTGTTTTATTTCTTCGTTTGGGTGGGAGTGGAAAATTTGGCATAAATACGTTGAAGTCAAGGCTTTGCTGTTAGTCCTTGAGGGCCCTGCCTTCCTGTTCTGCTCTGAGTTACTAACACCACCATTGCCAGCGTCAGTAACAAAGTCTCCTGAACGAAAGACCCAGAAAGACCCAGGTTCACTGACCTGGAGGATTCGTCAGGGACAGAGTGGCATAGATGGGGCCTCTGTGATCGGGTCAACCCCGGCTCAGGTCTTGATGTTGCTACTTGTTAGTTACGTAACATTCTCGTGTTACTTAGCTTCTCTAAGCCTCTGGTCTCTTAACTATAAATTGGAGTCGTAATCTCTCCCTTGTAGGGTTGTCATGAGGCTTAAAAGTTAGCTGATGTGAAACTCTTAACACAGAGCCTGGCACCAGGAAATGGTGGCCAGCCATGCAGATTTGCATATTCCTCTCCCAAAGGAATGTCACTAAGAGATTTAGACTGTCTTCTTAGGTGCCTGTTGAGTGACAGGGCGTTGTTCGAGAGGCTCAGAGGTGGGGAAGTCAGTGCATCTTGTCTTCCATGAAGGGCTTTTACGGATGTTCTCTCATGATTCCAAAGAATGGTCTAGAGGGCAAGTAGTGCAGTTTCGTTATACCCATTTTTCAGAGGAGAAACCTTAGGCTCAGAGAAGTTAAGTGATTTGCTCAAGGTCCGTCTGATTATAAAAATACGTGCTCATAGAAGTTAGAATGTGGCTCTGAGACTGAAACCTGGGTTTGCTTGTCTCATTCCAAACCCGCTTTCCACAACACACTGGACTGATCAGGAGGAGGGGGAGACTTGCTTTGGGCCTTGGTCATGATGAGACCTGGATACAGGAGGCATAGGGAAGGTGTTCCAGGCGGGGGCATTTTATAAATAGGTGTAGAGCCAGCGACAATCAGACTGGGTTCAGGGAAACATGATTAGACATGTTTTACTGAGTAGCAGAGTTCATGCAGGAGTGGTAGAAAATAATGGAGTCAAGGTTGAACATACACTGAGGGGGCCTTGAATGCCAGACTAAGATCTTTGGGCTGTAATAGGCCATGGGGAGCCACTGAAGACCTCAGAGGAGGGGAGTAGCATGATCTCACCATCAAGAATGGTTGAAGAGAGCCGGCCGGGTGGTGCAGCCACTAAGTGCGCATGTTCACTTCAGCGGCCCGGGGTTCGCCGGTTTGGATCCTGGGTGCAGACATGGCACGGCTCAGCAAGCCATGCTGTGGTAGGCATCCCACGTATAAAGCAGAGGAAGATGGGCACAGATGTTAGCTCAGGGCCAGTCTTCCTCAGCAAAAAGAGGAGGATTGGCAGCAGATGTTAGCTCAGGGCTAATCTTCCTCAAAAAAAAAAAAAAAAGAATGGTTGAAGAAACCAAGGTTTAACCTAGAAAAGAGGAGACTTGTTGGGAAGGAGGAGATGTTTGCCAGACTAGGGAGAACATGATCTTGTTGGATGACAGAAGCCCCAGACTTGTTTCACGTGGGCCCAGAGAGAGGTCGGGGGAGGAGCAGAGACGATCAGTGGGCAGAAGCTCGAGAGAGACAAATTCTCAGTTCAAATGAGGAAGAACTTTCTGGTCCTTTCAATGAACTTTAACCCCAGTTTACTGAGAGTCACAGGCCATGGGCAGTGGCACCCTGGGGATGGAGCAGTGACCCGTACGGAAGAAAGTCCTGCCCTCCTGGAGCTCCTGTGAAATGGAAGAAGATGGGCCTTAAACAGAGTTTTCAAGACACACACGTGAGGAAAAGGGATTCTTGTGCTGGGAGAAAGCCTGGGTCTGTGACTTCTCGTGAGATTCTGTGCCTCTCCACGCGTTGTGAAATCTTCAGCAACCCTAAATCCCTTAATTATAGGGAAAAAAAGGCAAATGATCAACTAGTGTCTCGTTTTTTAAAACGCACATATTTGCATGTTCCATCTTAACTGGAGTCGGAGCTGCAGAGCGTGGCCAGGCAGGAATTTCGTCCTGCGCGCAGCCGGGTGACTCCACCTATGAATTGAAAATCATTTAGCTGAAATTGTGACATAGCATGCAAATTATGGCCCGCCTGCAGGTTGGGGCTGTGGCAGTGGCTGCGGGGGCCGTGGAGCAGTCCTCCGGCAGCTAATGCAAAGTTGACTCAGGGCAGACTCCCGTCGGAGCGGTGGAGGCGGGCTGCTGGGCAGTTAGCAGGCTACAGCGCCGCCGGCTGGAGCAGCAGAGACGGACAGAGAGAAGCTGGCCCTGACGTGTGTGCAACACCACCCTCCACAGCAGAGTGTCACAGCCACAATTCCACGGTTCTGAGCCTCTCCGCAGGAGGTGCGTGGGCAGGCTGGCAAGGAAACGGAGGCTCAGAGAAGTGAAAGAGCTCCCCAACGTGACACCGTGGGCAAGCCACGGAGCCCAGCTTTCAGTTGGGGTCTTCTGAATCCAACTTGGGCATGTTTCCACCACACGACTTTGGGGTCAAGATTGATCAGCTACAGATCCTTCCAGGGGAAGACCAAATGGTCAGTGGTCAGGCACCGCTGTCCACACTTGTGGGTCCCATTGCAAAATCTGCAACACTCGGGACCATGGGATTCTTTAAGGACAATAAGAATACTAAGGGGCTGGCCCAGTGGCACAGTGGTTAAGTGTGCACATTCCCCTTTGGCGGCCTGGGGTTCACCGGTTCGGATCCCGGGTGTGGACAAGGCACCGCTTGGCAAGCCATGCCGTGGCAGGCGTCCTGCATACAAAGTGGAGGAAGATGGGCACGGGTGTTAGCTCAGGGCCAGCCTTCCTCAGCAAAAAGAGGAGGATTGGCGGCAGATGTTAGCTCAGGGCTAATCTTCGTCAAAGAAAATAAATAAATAAATAAAATTTTGTTTTAAAAAAAGAAAACTAACAATATCAGTGCTAATTTATTACCCCAGGCTGTGCCAGAGGCTGTGTCAGCACTTTACATTCACTGTCCCCTTTAATTCTCACTGCAGTTCTACCTCAGTTTTACAGAAGGGGAAATGGGGGCTCTGAGAGGTGACGTGACTTGGTGGAGCCAGAATTCGGACCCATGTCTGTGTGACCTCAGGATTCTTCTCCAAGGGCATCACTGCCTCCCTGTCACCTCTGCAGGTTGCCTTACTAGGTCATTCAAAGGAATGCCCAGGGTCCAATTTTCCTTGGCTCCCAGGCCAACAACAACAGCAGTAATAATAATAAATAAAAACCCTTCATTTCTGTAAACACGCTTCGGAGCATGCGGATCACTTTCTCATCCATTCATCCCATTTGATTCACATAGCTCTTGGGGTTTCTGGCAGGACTGACTGAGCATAAGGCGGGTCCTGCCCAGGGTCATAGCTAGTGCCATGGCAGAGGCCAGGACCCGCACTCGAACCTCCTACTCAGGGTCCAGCACCCCTTGCCATACCTCTCTCCACCCTCTGCTCTCTTCTTGGTCATCTGCCAGAGCCAACAGTGGCCACATTCTCCTGGCACGGATGCAGAGCCTGGGAAAGGCTGAGATGCCACCTCATTTAGGCAGCGAACTTCCAGATTAAGCAAACAGACTTGGAAGTAAGTCGCTCACATGTGGGTGCGAATCTCCTGGTTGCATAGATGCGGATTAACTCATTTCTCCCCCAGTAGGATAACAAAAATAATATGTCATAGGATCGATCTGAAGATGAGAAAAGGCAATATATGTGAAGTGTTTAGCCAGTGCCTGCCCATGGCGAGCAGGAAACTGATGGTGGTTATTATTTCCATCTTTACGTTGACTGATTCATTTATTCAAAAATCTATGTGCTCCCGCCGTGTGGCGAGCCCATGCGAGGATCTGAGAGTACGTGAATAACATGCAGTCTGTGCCCTCGGAGAGCTCAGTCTGGGGATGGGGCAGACACAAACAGACCACTCCAGGGCAGTGAGATACACGTGGTGACAGAGGTCCTAGAGTGTGCAGAACGCTGTGGGGGCCCAGAGGAGGAGAGGACGTTGATCCTCTTTTCCAACCACGTCTATTCAGTCCCACCTTTCTCAAAATCCAGCGTTCCCGCCTTCTTCTTAAAGACCTAACCTTGTTGTCATGGTGCCAGGTCTTCATTCCCACTCCAGTTCTGGGGGAAGCCTTGAGAACTTTCTTCTCCGTTAGGAATCCTTGAAGCATTATCTTTTTTTTTTTTTTAACTCTCTTATCTATCACAGGAAACCTGTGTTCTTGTAAATAACCACAATAGGATCTTTTGAAAACCATATCCCCTTGAAAACAACAAAAAAGCAAGCAAAAATGTAGACTGTCAGAATGCCCCAGACTCCCTTTTTCTCCCGATGGAGAAGCTGGGTGCAGGAGAAGTTATGGCTCACCCTCCAGCCTTAGACAGCACATGGCGGAACCTGGATGAAACCGTGTCGTGACCGCAAGTTCAGTGGCTGTCCTGCCGCCTCATTAAAAAGAACAGTTCCCCACCCCCACCTAACCTGGGATCAAACTGACATTCAGCTCCTGATGATATCTCGGTTTAATCCAGGACGGCACACATCCATGCGCTTTCCACCTGCATCGCCTTGGGTGACTATTCCCACCACTTGGTACTCTGAGAAGGGCGGGCGTGATTCCCTCAGTCACAGACAGGGCTTCAAGTTTTAATGATGGCCCAGAGCCCAGCCAGCATCTGAACTCAGTGCTTCCAATCCCCAATCAACTGCTCTTTCTGCTACACTGCAACCCTGAACAGCCGCGCTGTGCTGAGCATCTCACACTCCTTGTGCAGGTGGAAAACACCCATATGGTGTCTAGCGAGAAAGGGCTAAGCAATTTTCTGCTTCTGGGTTTGGTGGAGACATTTCTTTGACCAGAGGACTTCTCATGCCAGTTCTGGACCAGATGCTTCAAAAAAAACGTGACATCACTTCCTAAACCCTACAATCCAGGAAGTTGTTTATCTTTGAAAAAGATCATAAAAGTGAACTCTTTGCATGTCTTTCTTATCTCCCCTCTTCTCCCCAAACTGGTCTTGCCCAACAGGATGACCTTCCACTGGGTGACAAGTATGTCGTAAGTGAAACGTTTACAGGCACTACAGGAATGACCTGGTGCCTCGCCCACCTCATTAGAATCCTAATTGGGGTGTGTCGGAGAGGCTTCTATATATGGTACAGCCATCCCCGGCAGCCCGTCTCCCCACTGACCGTGCCATTCCCAGACGAGCCGGAGAAGAGGCAGAGGAAGGAGAAACATGAGTGGTGAGTGCGTGGCGTCTTCTCTACAGGTCCTTGCTGGAAGCCTGTGCTTCTCCTGAACCTCCGCAGAGACCAGAGCGTCCAGCTCCAGACAGTTGCCTTGGGGGCTCTGATGGCTGGATCTTAGTATTTTAGGGTTCTATTCTTTCTCAGTGGCTACCGAGTCCCTCAGCGTGGTCCCAGGTATACATGTTTGGAATGTAGTCCTGAATAATAGGCAGGGCATTCAACCCAGCTGGAGGTCACATCTGCTTAGACAGACGGATGAGCTTTGCCGTGTCAAGCCGGCTGGCACCTGCTCCCCATGTTTCTCAATGCGGTTTTACCCAACTGTCAGTAACATAGGCAAAGAGAAGCACATCTCAGAGCTATAAGGGAGCGAGAGAGTGACAGCATGTGAGTTGATTTAAAAGAAACCATCCTCAGCACTGGAATGCTCCCAAGTAAACTCACGTCCAGAAGTACCGGCAGCCTCTTTAAAAGTGACCTGATGAGCTGAAACCTCCCAGTGGCAGAAGGAGCCGGTGCACCAAAGACCGTCTCTACGAGCAGCACCAGGGAAGGGGGGTGGACGAGAACAAGAAGTGCAGGTTTTCTTGCTCTGCGGTCACCCTCGAGGATCTGGGCTCTTGTTAGACAGCACCCCTGCCAAGCAGCATGCTAATTATTGCCTGTCACGGGGTGCTCAGCCTGGTGGGTTGACAGCGACGCCAAACCCAAACAAGGCATGAGTCAAACCTGTAAAATATTGTGAATGGCGGTTAGGACCGCGAGAAGGTTTGCCAAAGAAATCCCCAAGCCTGATGCAAAAGGCAAATGGCGCTTACTCCCGAAATCACAAAGATCAGGACAGGGTGGCTGCAAAAATAGGTCCCCTTCCCTGTCCCCCGCTTCCTCCTGGGAACATACAGCATTGCTGGGTCGCCAAAAGAGGAGCTCTGGATCCCGTAGGCTTTAGCAAGAGGGGATGTCAGCTGTCACCCAGGCCATCTCCCTCCCTCCAGGAGGAGCAGGAAGCTGAGGCCCAGGAGGGGGTAGACACTTGCCAGGGTCACACAGAGTGTTGGTAGGAGAGCCCGGGCTGGGTTCCAGCAGCAACATTTCCACCGTGTCCTGCTACCAGAGTGGAGTTCATAAAAGAGTGCGTGTGACATCTGGGACCCAGGAAAGCTATACTGAGACTGGTTTCTCATTTGAACTCTGTTACCAACTGCTTACGTGTCCCCTGCTGCCACGGAGCCTCAGGTTCCAACTGCAAGACGAAAGGCTTGAAATCAGTAGGTTTTAGGCTCTTTCCAGTACTGACTGCTCTCTCGCCATGAGAGGAAACCAGGGACAGAGAGCCGAGGGCCCGGCATGTGCTCACCCCTGGGAGCATGCACACTCACGTGGCTCTGAGGCCCTGCAGGGGGCCTGTGACTAGCCCGCCCACTGTAAGCCCCTCTTGACATCCCAAGGGGCCCGCTGTGTCAGTGCCTGTGACTCATGGAGACACTGAGCTCTTAGAACCCAACGCCTAAATCAACTGGGTGTTCTAAGGTCACAGCAGAATGTGGACAATGGCTGGATGGGAGAAAATCAATTTTTAAAAGAGGCGAGGGAGAGACAGGCAAATACCTTCATTCCTTTAAATTTGTCACACACATAGTTCCTAGCTCAGCAACCACTCAGCCAGGTGGTGCTCAGTAAGTGTTTGCTGAATGAATGAATGTACCTGTTGGATGCGTAGGGAAAGGAGTCACGGTAGGTGCAAGGGGAACAGATGGATGAGATGCAGTCTCTGTCCTCAGTGAGCTCACAGCCTGATAGTGCTTGGTGACATCAGTTCAGAGGCAAGTGGCCTGCAAGGTGGACTGTCACTCAGCTGCATCCAGTTACAGACCAAGTGTTCTGGGTGCCAAGAGAAGGAGATTCATCCGGGCCAGGGCTGAGATAAAGAAGACCCTGGGAAGCAGATGGCATTGGTCATGGACGATGAGTCAGTCTTGGTCAGGAGTAGTTTTGTGGGGTGAGGAGTGTTTTGGGCAGAGGGAACAGGAAAATAAATGGAGGTGGGTTGGCAGCTGTGACCCAGGGGACCAGCAGAGTCCTCACATTGAGAGGACTCTGTGTCCAGCTCTTAATTTAAGGTTCTTGTTAGAGTCGGTGGGGGTTCAGTTCTTCCGTCTCCTGGTGGAGAGGGCAGGTGGGCTGTGGGTGGGGATGATGGTGGGGAAGCCCTGGCAGTGTTTTGCACCAGTACTGTGGCATCCTCTGCCTACTGCCCACCAAGGCCTGAGCCTGAGTGGACAGGAATACAGGCTGTGAACACAGACAGCAGGCCCAGTGTGGACGGAAAGCATTGTTCCCCATGCCCAAAGCCACTCGGAGACCCTGGGTCAGAGGCAGAGTCCTCAGGGGACAAGCTTGAACCGCAGCCTCTGCCTGCAGGAGGCCAGAACCTCTGTTCTGAAGACCAATGCTCTGTCCCGCTAAGGTGGGAAGCTTCCTTGCCAACTGCTTTACTGGGCAGGGCTCTGGTCTCGGCTCCAGGGACCTACTCCTCTGGCCTCACTCTCCAGTCTGCAGAGGCCCTGTGTCATTCTGGGCTGTGGGCCTGCCACAAAATGTTTTTCCTTGGTGCTGGGACACCGGTGGCTCTTTCTCCTGCAGAAGCAGTCAGGAATTCCTCCGGGGTTCCCGCCTCCTCCTCGTCTGTAAATCTTCCAGGAGCATCTGGGCTCTCCTCCCACTGGGCAATGGCTTCGTGTTTCAGCCACCTGGACAGGAGCAATAGCTACGCTCTCTCTGAAAGCGGATCAGCCCTCTGGGCTCAGAGGCTCATGGCTCCAGCTGCTCAACGTTTGAAATAAGGATGAGCTGCCTCTTCTCTGCTCCAGTCCCACCCGCTTTCTCTCACCTGCAGCAGCAGCTGCTCCCTGTTTATCAGATAGACTTGCCAGCGGCGGCCTCCCGCCTGGAAGGAGGGCTGCCAGAGTTTCAGCCTTTGCTATCTAGGATTATACACAGAGGTAGACTAGCTGAAGGGTTACGAGTGCACATCTGACACGCTCTGGCTTGAGTCTCAGCTCTCTCCCTACCAGCCGAGTGATCTGGGGCAGGCTGTTGAACTTGCGTGACTCAGTTTCCCCACCTCTAAAATGGGGTTATTGTGATATCTACCTCCTAGGTGCTCAGTCCACATAGCTTCTTGTTCCTTTGGAACTTCTATGAGCCTGTTTTCCCCTTGCCTTGGCGGTCTAAAGAAAAACCCTCTGAGATGAAGTCTGCTTTCTAATCAAGGATGATGCCCAGGGGAACCTCTCCCACTAGAAGCCTGCCCGCCCCCTTGCCTGCGCCCTTCACATTCCCAAGTGCCCCAATGTGCTGTGCTCATTCACCTCAAGTGGCTTCTCACCCTGCCTCCTCCCTGCTGGGCTGTGCTCCTCTGACTGGCAGTCATTCTCCTCCCCAGGGCCCACATGCCGGCCTGGGGTGTGAGCTGAAGGAGGAAATTCTTTTCCCTATCACTTGGGAGTGGAGGGAAGGAGGCCCCAGGGATTTTGGTAGGGGCGGAGAGATGAGTTGAGAAGGGGTCTGCATTCCCTAGCGACCTGATCTTCCTCCCTTGTCAGAAGGAGGCAGTGATTTCCCCGGGGCCTCCCTCCCAGAGCTGCCATGTGGCTCAGGTGAGATAATTAGCATGAAAGAGCTCGGGTGAGTGTAAAATGATATATAGGCCTAAAGTAATGATTCTCAGTCCTGGCTGCATATTAGAATCACCAGAATTCTAAAAAGAAATACCAATGCTGTCCCTAACCCAGAGATTCTAATTTAATTGTCTAGGATGGGGTTCAGGCCAAAATAACACTCTCCAGGCGATCCTCACATGCAGCAAGGGGCGTGGACTGGTCTGAGAGGTTCCAAACTCTTTGGAAGTGAAGGGGGCCGGGGTCCTTCCTTCCACTCCTCTCCCTCTGACCACGTGATAGGAGGCAGGCAGTAGGCTATGGGTGGCCCTTTCTCTCTGGGGCTTCCTGGAACTGTGCCCAGTCACTGCCACCACAACCACCTTGGCTGGCTGCGGGACGGCAGCTTGGAGTCATGTGTGGTCAGGCAAAACTGGCTTCCAGGCTGGGCTTGGGTCCAGGCTCTGCCTGAGCGTGTAATATTTGGCAAGTGACATCACCTGACTAGACTTCCAAATCCTTCATCTGTGAAATGGGAATAGCAGCCTCGTAGGGTTTTTATAACTAATAAAGGACATACGTAGGAAAAATGCTTGGCACAGAGCCTGGCATGTCAGAGACCCTCAATGGCAGCTGGTAAAAAGAAGCTCACACCCCCCTCTATCCTGTGTCACTGTTGCCATTATGTGTGGGATCCCAAGGCATTTGTCCCCACCCCACCCCACTTCTGGGGACCCAGGTGCTAGTGATGGGTACTTGTTGGATCCAGATAACAAGCCCATGAGGGAGGATGTTCAGGCCTCACCATCCCCTTCTACAGCTGGGGAAAGTACAATCCAGAAATGCTGAGGCCTTGCCCGAGGGCTCTCAGCTTTCCAGACCATCAGTCTAGTCCAGGTTCATTCGCTTCATCCCAGGGAGCCTCACCAGCCCCTCACTCGGCCAGACCCCTGGCTTCCCCCCGCCTGCGTGCCAAGAAATTGTACCACCCGTGCTGCCAAGGGACTGTGAATGTCTGAATGTGGGGAAGAGAGAAAGGGAAAGACACAGGTGAGAGAGAGAGAGAGAGGGAGAGCCAAGAGGACAGCACCTGTGTTCCTGGAGCCCGTGAGGGGGATGTTCCCTGTGCCCAGAGGGGAGGGAGGGGACGCTGGGAATGGCTTACAGTCCCTCAGTGACCAGGATCGAAGACCCAGATTCTGGGCCAAGCTCTGCTTCTAAACTACTCGTAACCTCAGCAGATGGCTCCCTTTCTCCAGGCCTCCACCTTCTTTTCCGTAATATGGGAATATTGGCGGGCATCATTGTTTTTCATGCTGCTGGCTGTCACCCATGAGCAGGTTGCTAAATCGATTTAGTGGCTTATAACCAGTAATTTTTTAAAAGTGAAGTAGAAGACAAAATATCAATACGTTGTGCATAGCAAGGGTTAGCATCGTTTTGTGAAACGTTGCATCAGCTGGCGATCCGTGTGTGTAAACATTGTGTAAAATAGATTTCTTAATGTGGTTTCTATCAAAAAAGCTTGCAGACCGTTGGTGAGATGATTTTTAGTACGTCTATCAGCCCTAATTATATAGTATATATATATATATAGTATATCTATCAGCCTGTCTTTGTCTAGAGAAGAGACATAGGGCCTAGAGCCCGAGCAGGTGGGAGAGCAGCAGCCACTGGAGTATCAGTTATGTCTGGTTGGGCCACCTGCCAGCAGCTCTATGCTGTGGTCCTCGTGGGAATAGGTGGCGAAAACCCCAGTCACATACCCGCAACCAAGTCACACTCACCTGCCTGCTGCAGGTGACTCGATTGTAGAGCCAGGTGGACTGAGATGGCAGCTGAGTGGCCCCCTCTCCCAGTCGGAATCTGTTCTGTGCTTCCCGTGTTACCCCTGCCAAAGGTGGACCACAGAATAAGTTGGGGGAGGGGCTTACATTATCAGGTATATATAATTAGGCTTGGCTGCGAATGACAGCCCAAATGACAATGGCTTAGAGAAATAAGCAAGACAGAGTTCACGTCTTCCTGCCACCATGGTCTTGCTGCAGGCGGTTTGGAGTGAGTAGAGCAGCAACACCAGGCGCAGGGGCCCCGGCTCTGTGCAGCCCCCACACTGCCGTCCCTGGGGCACGCTTGGTCTAAGCTGGCCACCAGCGCTCTGTCCACATCACACCCACGGGCGGGCAACAGGATGGAAGAAGAGGGAAGTGAACAGGCTGAGGGCATTTGCCAACTGTTTTGAAAAAGTGGTTTCCTCAAGAGAACTGAAAACAGGTGTTCAGACAGATACTTACATGAGAACGTTCACAGCAGCACAGAGCCAAAGGGTGGAAACAGCCCGATGGTCCCTCAGCCGATGAAGGGATAAACAAGACGTGGCATATCCACACAACAGAATATTATTCAGCCATAAAAATGTGTGAACTACTGAGAAATGCTGCCACACAGATGAACCTTGAAAACGTTATTCTAAGTGAAAGAAACCAGACCAAAGGCCACATATTTGTGTGATTCCATTTATATGAATTTGCCAGATTTCAAATATCAGAAAGTGGATTTGTGGTTGCCAGAAGCTGGAGTTGGGGGGAACGGGGAGTGACTGCTAACGGGTAGGGGGGGGTTCTTTGCGGGATGATGAAAAAGTTCTGAAACTAGATGGTGGTGATGGTTGCACAGCATTGTGAATGTACTAAATGCCACTGAATTGTACACTTTAAAGTGGTTAAAATGGCGAAGTTTAAGTTCTGTGAATTTTTCCTCAATTTAAAAAAGAAAAAGAAGTTTCCTGGAAATTAACACATATAGCTTCCTCCTACAAGTCATTGGCCAGAACTCATTCACATGACCCCTGCGCTCGGGAGCCTGGGAAATGTAGTGCCCATTAATATGGGGCCTTTTACTATCAAGAAAGAAGGAGCGAGTGAATATTGGGATGACATTTAGCACATCTGCCACCTTATGGTTGCTGGTGGCATTGATACTCTCAGTGAAAAAAAAAAAAAAATTGGAGAAATTGCCCCAGGCCTGACACTGGAGTTTAGCAGTAACTCAGGGAAGTGGCATGGAATTTTGAACAGGGCACTGGAATGAGGGTCCAGAGATGTCCCACTGTGAGCAGATCACCTCTCAGGGCCTCCATGTCCTCACATCCAGAGTAAGGGTGGGGAGTACATGATCTGTCTCCAAGGTTTCTTTTCCCTCTGATGTTTTTTAAGTGTCCAAGTTGAAGAGTCAATTGTAGGGGCCATGCCACGCCCCTTGCATCCCTTCCCTTCATCCAGGGCAGCGCAGAGAACAGCCCTGAGGTGCTTAGATAGCCATGAAGTTGTAAGAGAAGAACCTTGGACGGTTGTGTACCTCCCCCACCCCCTGCCCTTTCTCTTCCAGAACACACTCCGGCAGAGGCGCTGTGACTACTGCTACGTCAAGGGGCGGCGGGTGCAGGGAACAAAGGAATCAAGATAACCCACAGACAGGATCCTCCCATCCTTGATTTGGGGGCTGGCAGAGCCAATCCCAGGGTGCAGGGGCCGGACAAGGACTGAGGGCGGCAGCCGGGGGAAGGAGAAAGGCTTCAGAAACCATGCCGGAGGCTTTATGAGCCTGCTCTCAACGTGCCCCTCCCATTCCAGGATTCCGAGGCAGGCTGCTGCCCTTTCATCTGCCTCCCATGTAGAATACCCTTTTGGAACACGTTTTTCCCTTCCAGGTGCTCACTCTCTCCTCTGTATCAGGATACAAATGCCGGGGGGAGGACAATGCCTAGTGAGGGCCCCTCACCACCTGGGTAGCTTCTGGACTGACGGTCTTGCATGGGTCTCCCTCCCGGGTGGAGAATTGGGGACCATGGCAACAGAGGACAGCCAGAAAGACCTGGGTTAGAATCCTGGCTCTGCCAATTACTCAGATAAGATGTTTGTCTCTCTGAGCATCAGCTTCCAGGTCCTGTCAGGCTTCCGTCGAACATATATGTCAAGTGCTCTGTATACTGTTAATAGCAGTTGACATACAGTAGACTGATGACAGACATGAGTCCTGCTTTTCCTCACCCTCCAGCTCAGAGAAGCCTTGCATATCCCACAAGCACATGATGGGGAACAAGCCTCCTTCTGGCCGGGCTCACGCTCACCGGGGCTCACAGGAGAGGCAGAAATGACCATCACGGTCACTGTGCTTGTCTCACCCACTGCTAAAGTCCTTTGAGGGTTAAAACTACTCTTCATACATTTTCATACCCGCTCCACTGTTCCTAACGTAGTGTCCTACAGATAGTAGGTACTCTCTATATACTTATTGAGTGGATGTCCCGTATTCACCTTTCCTTATGGGCTAATTTTGAGCTATTGTCATGATGGTCATTGTATGACATTTGTTTTTTGTTTGTTCATTTGGTTCCCTCATTCATTTGTTTATCTCTTTGTCCTAATACAGTCAAGCAATGTGCTAGGCTTCAGAATATAAAGATCAAGATGGCACATTCAGATGGAGAGAGACCCATATAAATAAGAGTTGTGCCTGGCGCCGGGATGAGCCACCACCCTCCCATTATACTGTGGCCTCACTGCACAGGCAGAGGCTAGTTTGGTTTGCAGAGGAATGGGTGATGGAACATCTCAAACGTAACTCGAAGGAATAAAATTTCTCAAAAGGTTTATATAGGCTAAACCTCACACATCATGGTATCTCGCATGAGCCTTTCTCAGTTTAGCTCCATCACCTCCACCATCATGACAGAAGAAGTGTGAGGGGTTGGATTTCGAGGTGCGTGTCCTCAGGGTCTTATCCTGCGTGTCCTCAGGGTCTTATCCAGAGAGCTCATGAACTTTTGACCTGCTCCTATATGCTACTCTTGCCAGTGAGCTTTTGAAGTCCCTTCCAGAAAAGTGCTTGCCCAATCTCTCAGCCTAGAAATGCTGCTCAGAGTCATGTGATCCTCCCCAGCATCAGGGGTCCAGGCCAAGACCCGGGCATTGCACGTGTAGAGAAAGTCAAGAAGACACAAGGAAATGTTTGCTGGATGTTGGAGTGGTTAGAGGCACTGACATCTGGGGAGACGCAAAAGGGAAAGCAAGCAGGCCAGACCAGGGTGGTGGATTTGAGAGAAGGAGCTTCTCCCAGTTCAGTGTGAACCCCCAACCACAAAGTGATGATGCTAAAAATGGATGGAATGTGCGTGCTCTGGTTACACAGTTCTCCTGGCAAGTTGGGTGAAGGTGTACTGAGCACACGGCCTGTTCCTTGAGGGCTGAGTGACAGTTGGCCAGGCGGAGGGGACAGATATTCTCAGCAGTGTGAATATTATGTGCAGAGGGTCAGCCACCTGAAAGGGCGGCCTGGGAAGAAGTTGTGAGGTGCTTGCTATGTCAGTTAAGGTCTTTGGATTTTAATGCGATTCTTCCTAGAAGTTTGGCTCTGGCCCAAGGATCCCTGCCCAAAAGCTGTCCCTTTGGTAACTTACACCTTTCCCCAGGCCACCATTCCAGGACCTCAGGCTCTCTTTTCTGTCTTACAGCTTTAGAACCCCAGAGTATCAACTGGCAGATGACCTCCAACCGGCGGGCACACAACACACACAATTTCTACGACCAGGAGCTCATCTTGCGGAGAGGCCAAGCCTTCAATTTCTTATTGAGCTTGAACCGAAATCTCAGCTCTGGAGAAAGGCTGGGGTTCATAGCCTCCACAGGTACCGGCTTCTCACCCCTACACACACACCTGAGAGGCCCTTGGAGCTGTGCATCCAAGGGCTGGTGGTGGTGACCCTGGGGGCACTGGGCTCTGGGCTCTAGCCCAGCTCTGCCATTGACTCGGTATGATTTTGGGTAAGTTTCTGCCTATCTCTGAGCTCAAGAGTCCAAGTCTCCAAATCAAGAGGGATTTGGGCTACATGGTCTCTCCACTTGCTTCCAGCACTGTAACGGGGCTTCATTGGACGACATCCCCCAAAGGGCCCCTGTGGTTGTATCTGATCTCTCCCCACAGTCTGGCCAGGGCTACTTGGGTTCCATTGTCCTCTGTCTTCTTTTGCAGGGCCTAACGCCTCAGAGTCGGCCAAGACAAAGGCTGTATTTCCACTCTCCAACAGCGGAAGTGGCGGCGGCTGGAGTGCACAGCTCGTGTCCAGTCAGGACAAAGTTCTGACCATCTCCATCCTCACTCCTGCCAATGCGCCCATAGGATTGTATACCCTGAACCTACAGATCTTCTCCCATGGCAAAGAGTTCACTCTGAAACTTGGCACTTTCATACTGCTCTTTAACCCCTGGTTGCAAGGTAAGCACCAAACCGTCCATATTTCCAGCCATCAGGTAAGCAGTGCCCGTGAAAGGAGATGAGGGGAATGATTCTCATGGGGTCAGGTTTGATTATGGGAAGTTTGTGGGATATGGAAAGAGCATAGAAGCTAGAAGTCAGAAGCTATGTGTTCGAGTCCCGGCTCTGCCACATAACTCGTGGCAGTCACTGTAAGCTGTGTGAGTCTGGGCAGTCACTCTACCTCTCTGAGCCTCAAATTCCTCACCATTAAATGGGCATCTTGCTGTTTCCTCTGGGGCTATTGCAGGGATCTCATGAGCTTTTACAAACTGCATAGTATGATGTAATTATAAGGGACAATGACTGCAGTACAACTCTGCAACGTGGAGGTAGCTTCCTGCTTGAAGGAGCAAGTGTCTCATTCTGGGGTCTCATTTTCAGACCCTCCAGTTATCCCAGCTTCTCTCTCAAGCTCGTAGTTCTCACAATATGAGTTGGAGGCATTATAGACGAAGGCTTCTTTCTTTAGTGAAGTTTAGGGGAAGGGTTGCAGGTGTGGCTTGCTCCAGCCCCCAGGCCAGTACTCAGGAGTGGGAGGAGGACTGGTTTCTACAGTCCTCTGTAGGATTCTCGTCCCTGATATCTGATTTTTGTGTCAAACAGCGGATAGCGTCTTTATGAGTAACCGAGCTGAGAGGGAGGAGTACGTTCAGGAAGATGCCGGCATCATCTATGTGGGGAGCGCAAATCGAATTGGCATGATGGGCTGGAACTTTGGACAGGTAAAAAGGTCATAAGGAGGCTGGGGTAACGTCTCTATGACCCAAGAATCTCAGCAGCTGTCCCCACAGATAGGTGGAAGTTCCCAAATCTGTCCATTTGCCTGCCCTTCTATTCATTCATTCATTCAGAAAGACATTTATTGACCACCTACTGTGTGCCGGGCCATGGACTGCACACTAAGGACACAGGAGATGGATAAGAAAGATTTTCTGTCTTTGAGGGGGTCATAATCTAATGGACAAACAGGTGAATAACCACATTGATGCAGTGAAGTGTTATTGGTGCCCCGATGCACAAATGAGGGTAAGGCCCAGGAGAGACACCTGGCCCCCAGGAGGGACAATAACAGAGTTTGTTATTAATTCCCTGTAAGAATGTGATGGAACTTTCTTGGTGTGTGCGTTTGGCCTTTCAAAACCGTACCCTCTTGGTCCTTCCTTACTGTGACCCCCCCCCCCCATTTGAGTTCCCAGGTTTGTTCAGCCTAGAAAATGTTCAAGAATTCCCTGCGCTTTTTCCTTTTGCCAGCAGACAAACGAAAGTATAAGAATGAGATACCTCGGATGGGCTGCCCTGGATGTCCGGGAGGGGCTGCGTAGGCGCAGGCTCTGCCCGTCTCCAGACCCCATTCTGCAGTCAACCAGAGCAAGTCTGCTCTATATATTATATGTTGGCTTTCCATTTCAAATTTCATTGGAAGGAAGAAAAAAGAAAAAAAAAAAAAGGGTAGGAACATAGAGTGTGTCCAGGAGTGGAAAGGAAGCTACTTTTGATGGCATGGTCTGGGCGAGCCTCTCTCAGGCAGGAACTTTTGATCAGAAACCTGAAGAAGACAAGGGAGCCAGATGGATATCTCGGGGAAAAGCATTGGAGGCAGAAGGAACAGCACATGCAAAGGCTCTCAGGCAAGAGAGAGCTGGGCCTTCTTTGTCTGAGAAGCAACAGCTAAAAACAAGTCTTATTTTGTGAAAATAGCTTCAAATACCTCTTTTAGCGAGATATTTTGTCTTTATGATTACCTCCCCAGGAGTCTAAGTAACATGCTTAAGGTCACAGTCAGAGCTGGATGGAAACTGTGAGACAAGCTTGGCCCAGGCCCTTGTTATACAGATGGAGAAACTGAGGCCCAGACAAGCTAAGGGATTTGCTCGCAAGTTCACAACTGTGAGGGAGTCCTATGCACGTTAGAGGTCTCAGCACAGGGCCTCCCGTGTAGCAGGAGCTCTGGGGTAGTCTGCAGGGTGGAAGGTGGGTGAGAGGGTCATTCCTCAGGAGCTCTCAGTTCTGGAGCCCACGGAGCAAAGGCGCCCAGGCCGTTCCCGCGTTCTCAGTGGTGTAGCTCCCTTCATCAGCCGACACCGCTTGTCCTTTCTTTCCTTCTAACGGATGATCCCATTTTGAGCAGTTTGAAGAAGGCATTCTGAACATTTCCCTCGCGGTCCTGGATCACAGTCTGAATTTCCGCCGCGACCCTGCTACTGACGTGGCCCGCAGGAGCGACCCTAAATACGTTGGCCGTGTGCTGAGCGCAATGGTGAGTGGTAGGACAAGCATAACAACCAGTTGTCACCATGTATCAAACCCAACTGTGGGTTAGGCCCCCACGCTGTTCCCATGTGTCATCTGGTGGCTCTTACGGTCCCCATTTTACACACGTGGGGCCTGAGGCTCCTCCAACTTAAAGGGCTCGCCTGAGACACACAGCGAGCGAACAGCAGAGGCAGACCTGGCCCCAGGCCTCCCTGGCTCCAAGCCCTTTCCACTGGAAACTGAGGCCTTTCTCAGATGACGAGGGGACCTGTCCTTTTGGTGGCTGCCAGGGCCAGGAGGATGCAAAGCTGACACTTTGCTCCATCACTGGGCCTCCTAGGAAAGGGGGTGAGTTCCCCAGTGAGGCCGAAGTGTCAACCTCCTTGCTTGATCCATCCCCTCCACAGCAGGGAGTGAGAATGTCAGACTGGGCAGGCCGTGGGCCAGCGCTCTCAGGACCGAGACGGGGGCCTGAAGCCCAGGGAGCCGAGTGAGTCAAAGTCAAAGCAGAGCAAGGCCTCGAGCTGCCTGCCCAGGGCCTCTTTCACTCACCCAGTCCGTCCACGTGAGCGACCTGCCCCACCCCCAACACACACACACACACACACACACACACACACACACAGTTACACACGCGGATCCTGGAGGAATCTATCACTCCACCCTCAGTGTGTAGAGAACATCTCCATCAGAAAGTATCCAAACACAGGATCCACCTGCTCAAAAGTAACAAATAAAAAGCTAAATATCAGAGAGTTTAATTTTAACTCTCTGAAATTAAATAATTACCTGGAAGTGTCTTTGAGTTTTCTTTTTCTTTCTTTCTCTTTTTTTTTGGGGGGGGGGGCGGGTTATGGACTAGGCATTTTTTAGTCTCTTTACTTTTTTTCCTTTTTTTTTGGTGAGGAAGATTGTCACTGAGCTAACATCTGTGCCAATCTTCTCTATTTTATGTGGGACGCCACCACAGCATGGCTTGACAAGTGGTGCTAAGTCCACGCCTGGGATCCAAACATGCAAACCTTGGGCCACTGAAGCAGAGCATGTGAACTTAACCACCATGCCACCAGGCCGGCCCCGGTCTCTTTACTTTCGAGTTAGAGAATATCCAAGCTAATGAGCTAGTTACATGGTTAGAAATTCCAACAATCTTTTGACCACATGATAAATATCTGAGAGTAATCAGAGAGGGCTTCCTGGAGGAGCAGTCTTAAACCGAGCCTTGCAGAAAAGGAGTGGGGAGGCCCTGAAGAGATGGGTGGCAGGAGCCAGGGCAGCTGGGGAAGAGTGAGGAGAGGAAGTGGGGCCTGGGCCGAACCGTGAAAACCAAAGAGGCCCGGGAACGGAGGGGTGAAACCAAGGCCAAGGTTAAGGCAAGCTGGCATTCAGGGCGATTTACGAGCTGAGCCTCCACGGCCCAGGAGCGGGTGGGTGAGGCCAGGCGGCTTCAGCAGCAGCTGACTCACCGTCTCCCTCCGGACAAACCACTTTATCTCCACGCCAGTTTCCTGCCTGCTGCTCTCTCCAGACCTGGTTGGGCCGGGCCCTGAGCTAATTAGGGCCTGTGCAGGACTTTGAAATGTCCCCTTCCAGCCAGAGATGACCCTGCCGATTGCCACTTTGGTGGCTGGAGCACCTGTGACTCAGGAGCCCCCCCTCTTTGGAGAGGGAACAGGACTCACAGGCTCAGGGAGCCTGGGGACCCCGGCCCAGCCCCTCACTGTGTGGTTGGGGTAAATGCAGCTCCAAGTTTCATAAACTGAACACTTGGCTGCTGGAAGACAGACGACAGCCTGTGTGTTTCTGACTTTCCCTGTACTGGGATATGAAGAACAAAGGCCCAGAGAGGGACATTGACTTGCCCGCAGTCACAGAGCTGACAAGCGTCAAGGCTGGGCGTGTCATCAGGTTTCTCCTTCCTTCTTTCCCTTTTAACTTTATATTATGGCAAAGTTCAGACCTTCACCAAAGGAAAAGGAAAAGGAACTCCTCTGTACCCATCACCAGCTTCAGGGCTTCCCCACTCAAGGCCGGTCTTGTTTCATCTCTGATCCCCTCCTTCACAGGTTATTTGATAAATCCCAGACCTTATAGCATCTCATCCACAAATATTTGAATACGTGTCTCTAAAAGACAATGTGACCCAGGTCCCTTGATTTCTAGTCCAGTGCTCTTTTCACACTGCATTGTGGTTGCATTATTTATACAAGAATCAGGCCTTAAGTCGAATGAATGAATGAACAAATGAAAGCAATATTCCATCTTTATTCTTTCCAAGAAGAAAGTAGTTGCTAAAGTTCTTAAGTGATCTTTTTATTTATTTATTTTTTTAAATTTGACCTGTATTTTATCTTTTCTTTTTTGCTGGATAAGATTCTCTCTGAGCTAACGTCTGTTGCCAATCTTCCTCTTTTTTTCCCCCCAAAGCCCAAGTACATAGTTGTATATTCTAGCTATGGGTCCTTCTAGTTCTTCTTTGTGAGCTGCCGCCATAGCACAGCTACTGACAGACAAGTGACGTGGTTCTGCACCCAGGAACCAAACCCAGGCCACCAAAGTGGAGTGTGCTGAACTTTAACCACTAGACCATCAGGGCTGGTTCTACGTGATCCTTTTAGAAGAACAGTTCACCAAAAGAGAGTTTCAAATCATGGACCCCCTTGTCCATGACACGTGTGACAGCCCAGGAGTTCTGGCAAGAAAGTGTCTGCAGGCTGGTTTTCTGACCATGCCGTGCTACTGACAAGCCATGAAACCTGTTTTCCATGTGAGCCTGCTGCACTGGAGTGATGTTTGGGTTAGGGGCAATCAAACATGGCCTGTTAAGTAAGTGCTTTCAAATTCTTAAACTGCTTGATACCCCTAGGGGATCATCATTACAATTATCGACCTCCAATCACCGAGAAAGATGCAGAAAATGTATCCGACGGCTCCCTGGCTTCCTTCCTCATCTCCCCACTTTGTGCCCTGAACACTGCACGTCGCTCTCTGTGCTGATTCATTGGGGGGTTTTTCCTGCCCAGATCAATGGCAATGACGACAATGGTGTGATTTCTGGGAACTGGAGCGGCGACTACAGTGGGGGCCGGGACCCAAGGAACTGGAACGGCAGTGTGGAGATCCTCAAGGCGTGGAAAAGCTCTGGCTTCAGACCAGTCCGATTTGGCCAGTGCTGGGTCTTTGCTGGGACCTTCAACACAGGTACTCCGGGTTGCCGTGCCTTGGCTGGGTCGGCGGGCAGCCGTGGGGTACCCCGAGGTCCCGGCCTCACTGCAGGTCCTCAGGCTGCCCCTTGACTTGCAGTGCTGCGGTCTCTGGGGATTCCTGCCCGCGTGATCACCAACTTCAACTCAGCTCACGACACAGACCGAAACCTCAGCGTGGATGTGTACTACGACCCCATGGGCAATCCCTTGGACAAAGGCCGGGACAGTGTATGGTGAGTCTCTGACCCCTTCTGAGCAGCTTCTTGCTCTCCCCAGCCCCTGGGCCTCAGTTCCAAACGGGAGTTGGGAGGCAGGTAACATGTCAACACAAGGCTTAGCATGGAGATTCTGACAATGCTCATTACACATCTAGCGAGACCCAAAACAATGCTTCTCGTGGTTCTGCACAGTCTGATGATCCCCTCTATCTTGCTGCCAGATGAAGGGTCTGACGGCATTGAAAGATATGATTCCTGGGCTCTGTGAAACCGCCCTGAATTTATAGGCTCCATTAGATGCTATGCTACTTTAGAAGATAAACCTTGAAACTATTGATTTTCCAGTAATAAATACAAATTTATCTTATTTCAGGCAACCCATATGACTCACGTGATTTCTTAAAGAAAAGCAACACAGTTTCTCTTACACGTATATACAATTTTATGTATCTTGGTTGATAGAATAAAATGTTCGTTTATTCTGCATTCCAACAGAAAATAAGAAGCTTTATATGTAATTGGGCATATATATTTCTAACCATAACTATGCCATGTGCACGTGTATTTACACACACACGTATATATATGAAATGTATAATAGATGCCAACTGGAAATAGGTTATATGAAACTTATAGACACGTCTATAACTTCATATAGCAGTATATACACATAAAATAGATATTGTTACAGCTATTTAAGGTTATAGCATATGCCAAATTATTACCAGATGGCAACTGAAAATGATTAGGTCTTCATCTGTATATACACATAAATATCTACGTGTCTATGTATATGGATTACTACACACATATGTCAATAACCCATCGTTTTAGTCCATTTCAGAGGATACACACACACACATAATCAGAAGCATATATACGGCTAGATAACCTGATAGCGGATGCCATCTTATTTCCAGATTTTTGACTTTGAGATAGTCCATATAAAATATTCTTTATGACTTATTATTCCCAGAAAAAGTAGGTCCAACTTTTCTGAAATGTGCTTAGTGTAACTAATGGAATAAAGTCAAAGGAAAATAAAAATTACCGAAAACAGCTGTTAAAACAAATAAACAACCACCCTGTGCCAACAACTGAGTGACATAAGCGTCTCCTCCCCTCTGAAGGAGAGTGAGGCCACGTAATTCACCCGAGGTCTCATGGATTCCAGGCTTTAATGGGGTAGAGAAAGCTTAGTTCAGAATGCTCTTTCTTGATCTGTACATATACAACTTTCTCTCTAATGACATTGCTACTTATAGCAAAGTTTCGTCTTCCAGCTTGTCATAAGTGAGTATCTTTCCTTCTTGTGGGTTTTTCTTTTGTTGTTGTTGGATCCAAAATCCCACTGCGGCCTGTTCTGATGGTTGGAGCAGTGCCATTCCTGGCCTCGATTTCCTTCACAAAAGGAGATGGCTGGTCCAACAAGATGACTGATTGGGGCAGGGGGGTCCCTTCTGGCATAACCCTTCTGTGATTATCCTGCACCTCAGCAGCTGCAGAGAGACCAGAAGGCTTGAGACTCGGTCCCTCTACCAAGAGCATTTATGGTGCTGTTGTGGGAGTGGGGAAGCTGTTAGCAGAGGCTGATGGATGACACTGGGTGGTGTGCGGTGCGCCCGTGAGTGATTCAGACAGTAAGCACTGTGGGAACTCAGGGAGGGAGTGGTCAAAGGCTTTCTGGGAGCAGGAAGGTGGGGCTTTTAAGCTGAATTTGGAATTAGAACCCAGATCTCTGGGTTACTGGTTCACGCCACCACCTCATATTAGCTTCATAATTCATTCCCAATATAATCACCCTGGGGCAAGACTGGGCCCATGGAGACGTTCCAAAGTGTCTCTACTGTCATTTCTTTTGGCCTCATTGGAGGGCGTCAGGCCCAAAAGCTCTGATCTTTTGCTAGGAGCCTCATCGCTCCTCACCCTCCCACGCCTACCAGCCTTCTCTAAACCTCCTCAGCAAACAGTGGGAGCTGACGGTCCCTCCCTGCCCCACGCCCTGCTGGCTGTGGGTAGGGAACCAGCCCCGGATGGCATGTGGACAGAGAGCCCTGAGTCCCAGTAGCAGCCTCACTTCCACTTTGCTCTGGGACTTGTGTAAGCCACGTCATCATTCTGGTCCCAAGTTTCCCCATGAGAGAAATATAAGGGCTGGGCTAGGACGAGATGTTCACTTGAGTCTCTTACCAGCTTAAATTTTTCGATTCTCTGCAGCTTCAGCTCACTCCACTTTTTGTATGAGAGCTACTGATCCCAAGGGAGCCATCTCGTTCTTTCTACAGAGATCCCACCCAGGGGGACAAGCTAAACCACCAGTCATTTTCTGCCTGGAGTGAAATTATTAACCTATTTTTATAAAGACAGAAACCTTTAATCTGAATCTTTGTATGTTGCAAATGTTGAAAGCTTTTAGAACTTTGTTCAGATTTGCCTAAAGTAAAAGAATGTAAGGATCAAGTGAGAGGTTAAGCATCTGATAGTGCTTAATAATAACAGCAACTCCTAATAATTTCTTGGACAACCGTTGTGTGCCAGGTGCTGTTCTAAGTGCTTACGTGTACGCATCAGAAATGATGAGGTGGGCGCTGTTATGATCACCCCCATTTTATAGTTGAGGAAGCTGCCACAGAGCCATTCCCCAAGGGCACGTAACTAGAAAATGGTGGTGCTGGGATTTGAACCCAGGCAGCTTTGTAAACTGTAAAGCACCAGAGAGATGCCGAGAGTGTTATCATTATTCCCGACTGATCTTAACCTGGAGAAATCTGACAGCTCTTACCTTGAGATTTTCCCGGTTGGCTGGACCCCAGTCAGGGCTCTGGTTGTGCTGGGTGCTATCCAACCCACTCAGAGGGAGAAGCTGGGTTCTTCGGTTCCCACTTAGGCAGCAAATGCCACTTCCCTAGAAGAGTAAACATGGTCTCAGGGGCTCAGTGACGAGAAACGGCTTGCCCAAAGTCAAACTGATTCGGCGTCCAAGCTGGCAGTGGAACACAGGACCCTCCCAAGACAGAGAACGGCAGGACTGGGAGCGACCCCAGAGAGGGACCTGCTCGTTTCATCAATGAGAAAACAAAGACCCAAAGAGAGTAAGGGTAAACAGCTGGAGACATTTAGAAGCTCTAAATAAGTGTATGACTTTACATAAGTTCCTTAACTTTTCTGTGCCTCAGTTTCCCATCTGTAAAATGAAGGGCTAGATCTGGGGACTTCAGCAATTTCTTCCAGGCCTTTCTTTTAATCACGTTGACAGCATCCAGTGGGGTGCATTTTCTCCTAAGCCATTCTGCTCATGCCAGTGGTTTGGCTTAAGAGGCGCAAGGCTCTGGGATAGTCACTTCCTGAGAGTCAGGATGCTTCTCGGGGAGCTTGGTTTGGGATGCCTCTTTTATATGGTTCCCTTCTGGGCCCCTATAAAGACGGTCTCTGGAGTGTGCTCAGTCGCTGAGCAGCAACCAGCGCATTTGGAACAGTTTGGCCAAGGTTCTCTTTACTGGACATTTCTGGCTTGCTTTCTTAATTCATTTGACTTGACTCTCCAATTTCTAGAGTCACAGACCTGACTCTACTTATAGATTTTGTAGAGCTCCAAGGCGGAAGGCACATGGCGATTGCCCAACCCCGTGGCCCCGGGAGGTGGAGTCAGCCAGTTCTGGAGAAGAGCTGTTGGCACCCACACCTTGGCTCAAGCGCCTGGCTCCTAAAGCAATCTCTCCACGGTTATCAGCATCCACTAATACTTAGCCAGTCCCCAACACACCGAGAGCAGCTCATTCAGACCCCAGCAAAGAAACCAAGGCTGCAAGCGTGCCCCAGGCCCCAGAACAATTCGATCCAGCCAACATGATTAAGTATGCGCTGTATGCCAGACCTGCACCGGGCACTGGGCACCGAGGGGAGTGAGATGCAGGGAACCAGGTTAGAGGAGGTCACAGCTGCATGAGAAGATTGGCGACCATGGAGTAGAAGAAGTCAGATAAGTGAATTATGGGCAAGATGCAGAGGTGTGGTTGGCATCCTCTCAGCAAGTCAAGAAAAGGTTTTTTTGGAGGAGGCAGGATCTGAACTGCATCTGGAAAGACAAAAAGGCCTATTTACCACCAAAAGGGGGAGGGATTTGGGGTCGCTTTCTAGACAGGGTCTCCTGATGTGGTGAATTTTAAAGATAAACATAACTCAGTTGCCGTCTCCAGGGCGGTGGTTTATAAACTTCAAAGGCTGAATTAGAATTGATTTGGGTGGAAGGAGGTAGGAGGGGCAGGAATCTGCATCTCTAATACATGCCTCGGGTAATTCTGATACCTACAGCCTGTCTTTTTCCCCAACTCCCACTCCTGAAACCCTCAAGACGGGAACAGAACCCAAGGCCGGATGTAGGAGAGAGTGTGGCACACAACCAGAAACAAACCAGGATTTCCATGATGGTGGCCTTGGGCGTTTGAAAGGCCCATAGCTTCCAAATAGGTATGAGTAAGGCGCTGGCTTCTGAATGAGGGAGGAACCAGGATGTGTTTGTTATCTGCATTATCTTAACTTCCCACCTTGCAAACAGGGATTAAAACACAGCTACTTACCAATTTTTTTTGCCAACCCATCCTTCCCCTTGGGTTCTCTGCCGGGAACACAACGAACGTGAAATTTGGTGTTCCTCTGCTTTCTCATCCCTCTCTTGTGCCTTTCAGCCTTCCAGGGTCACCTTCCCACACTCCTGCTTTTTCTTTGGTGAATCCTAACCGATTTCACAGGCCCTTTCAGAAAGACATCTTGTGGATCTTCCTGGAGACAATTTTTATAAGTTTTTTTCATAATTACAGGAAATTTCAGAACATATGAAGAAGTAAAGGTCATCTGTAATCTTACTGTTCGCCTACTCTTAATATTTGATCATTTTCTATCCAATCTGGTCTCTGTGCGCTGTTGTTGATTATAGAATTGGCATTATGCATTTTACAGGGCAGGAGGACAAGAGAGAGTATATGACAGGTACATCTGACTTTTTCCCGCACCTGGAAACCAACCCCTTTAAAACTTCAACCACAGTTTTAAATCATGTGATTTTGACTAAACACTCTATCATGAGCATTTCCCCCAAGTCATGAAATACTCTTCAGAAATAAGATTTTGAATGTATCATACTCCATTGAATGGTTAAACCACTATCTCTTTCCCTACTGGTTACTCTTCCCTATCTGCTCTTTTCCTCCTATACACAACACCGTAATGAGCATCCTTGAATGTAATCTTGGGCACATCTGTGCTCCATCCCACAAAAACGACTCCTAGGAATGGTGTATCCTGGGTTAAAGGGAATGAACATTTTAAAGGCTCATGACACCTATTGCTGTTGTGTTTCAGAAGGATTACGATGACCTAGGTTTCGTTACAGGAATGAATAAGAGTATTCTTTCTTCCCACTCGTATGATTGGTTGGTATTATTTTTAATTATCTGTTTGTTCACCTCTTATGGCCTTCTCCCTTTCTGTCTTGATTTGGAGCTTACTTTTCACATCTCCCCTTGCTCCCTGAAGGATGTCACAGGGTCACGTTGTACCTGATAAGTGCTTAAGGGGCACTTCCAACTCCTTTGACACCTGGATAGTGTAGAACTCCCCCACACCCACTTAGCCTATCAGATTCCCACAGGGAACCGCTTCCAACACATAAAATGAAAACAATCTCTTCCTGATTATAAAATAATAAAAAATAAATAAATAAAGAGAGCCATTAGTAATATAACTACCCAAAGAAAAACACTAATAGCATTTTGAAATAGATCCTTCCAGATATTTTGTTCTGTTTATATTCACACGCGTTAGATGTATGTGCATTGAGTTTTAATTTCCCAAATGGGATCAAGTTAAACAGTCTATTTTATCATTTTTATATCTTTCTATGTCAATAAATAAAAATTTAGAGAGACAGTACCGTTTGGTAGTTAAAAGCATGCACCCTGAAGCCCTTCTGCCTGGGTTCAAGTCCCACTCTGATAATTTCCTTGCTGTGAGACCTTGAACAAGTTACTTAACTTCTCTGTGTCTCAGTTTCCAGAATTACTGAATGGGGATAATAATTATTCTATCTTAGGAGAGTGTTGTGAGGATTAAATGAGTTAATATATGTAAGGCAGTTAGAATACTTAACTTTCTAAGTTGACTTTTACTGTCTTAGCTGATGTTGTGTAAATAATATATATTTTAAATATTCATTTATTCCGTAATTAAAGAATTACAAAAGTGATGAGTAATTCTCATTATAGAAAGTGTAAACTTTACAGAAATAATGTAAAAATTCAGTATGCACCCAAATTTATCCATATATACAATATATACACCACACTGTTATCTAAACTGTCGTTATCTAAGATACCAACTGTTACTGATTTTTTATGGATAGTTTTCTAAATCCAAACAGGTTCATCACATTTGTATGCATTTTTATAAACTTATACATATAGATATGTACCTACACACTATTTTGTAACTTGCTTTTCTTATTTGTTGATATATTTTAAACATATTTCTACGTAAGTGCTAGGTTGGTTTCGCTCATTCTTTTGGACAGGTGTGTGATGTGCTGTCACATGGCTCTGCCACAATTTATCCAACTGTCCCTTATTGATGCACTTTTCCTCCATCATGTTTGCTATTGCCAACAATTTTCTATGTTGGTACATCTCCATGCACTCACATGAGTTTTTTCCTCTCTTTTTTTTTTTTTAAAGATTGGCACCTGGGCTAACAGCTGTTGCCAATCTTTTTTTTTTTCTGCTTTATCTCCCCAAACTCCCCCTGTCCACAGTTGTATATCTTAGTTGCATTTCCTTCTAGTTGTGGGATGTGGGACGCCGCCTCAACATGGCCTGATGAGCGGTGCCATGTCTGCGCCCAGGATCCGAACCCTGGGCCGCCGCTGCAGAGCGCGTGAACTTAACCACTCGGCCATGGAGCCGGCCCCTCTCTCTTTTTTTTTTGAGGAAGATTAGCCCTGAGCTAACTGCTGCCGATTCTCCTCTTTTTGCTGAGGAAGACTGGCCCTGAGCTAACAGCCATGCCCATCTTCCTCTACTTTATATGTGGGATGCCTACCACAGCATGGTGTGCCAAGTGGTACCATGTCCGCACCTGGGATTCGAACTGGCAAACCCCAGGCCACCAAAGTGGAATGTGTGAACTTAACCGCTGTGCCACTGGGCCTGCCCCCAACATGAGTTTTTTAATAGGAGAAATTTCTAGAAGTGGAATTACTGGCTCAGTGGGTACGTAGATTTTTAAAGGTTTTTCATGCTCACTGCCAAATTGCCCTCCACAATGTCATACCAATTTAAACTCCCACCAACGCTGTATGACAGTGCTTGTTTTTCCACACCTGGAAATGAGCATCGTCCAACAATGTGGATCATCCTATGCTTTCATCTTTGTCAGTTTAATAGGTGTAACAGTATCTCTTTGTCATTTTAATTTTCTTTTAATGGTAGTAAGGTTGAAACGATTTTCATATGGTCAGTGATCATTTGTATTTCTTACAGAAATTGCTGGCTCATTGTCCTTTATTGACATGTTTGACTTTTTCTTTTGTGTTTTTTTCTTATTGATTTGTAAGTTCCTTATGATATTAATTATAGTAAATCTCTGTCTAGTGCATATGTTGCATAGATTTTCTCTACTTTATTGATTTTTTCCAATCTTTTGTCTCTCTCCTTTAGACTGGACAATTTCTACTGATCTATCTTCAAATTTACAAACTCTTTCCTCTGTCATCTGTATTCTGGTAGTAAGCCCATCCACAGAATTGTTTAATTTCACCTATTGGTCTTTTTTCCAGTTAAAAATTACCATCTGGTTCTTTTTTTATATTTTCTATTTCTTTTCTAAGAGTTCCTCTCTTTCCATTTATTATGAGCATATTTTCCTTTATTTCATTGAGCATAGTTATAACACTTGCTTTAAAGTCCTTATCCAATAATTCCAACATCTGGATTATCTTAGTGTCAGTCCCTGTTGATTGTTTTTTCCCTTGAAGATGTCACATTTTTCTGGTTCTTTGTGTGTTGAGTCACTTGGGACTGTATCCTGGACGTTGGCTATGTCTGGATTCTGTTATTTTGCCTCAGCAGTCTACCTGAGAAAGACTCAAACTGCAAACTCTGCCTCACCAGTGGCGGGCAGCAGCTCAAGTCCCCGTTCAGGTCTTCCATCTTTAGCTGAGGCTTGTAGTCTGCCTCATACATGCATGGTTCAGAGGTTGCCCAGAAGCTTGGGTGAAGTTTATATACAAATTCGGGGTCCCCTTTCTCTGACTCTTTCCTCTCCAGGACTTCTCCCTCACTCTCTAGCAACCCTGGTTGACCCAGACTCTGTTTCTTGGCTCTTCTGGTCAGAAAGATGTGGGCTGTCAGGGTTGTTAATGCCCTAAACCTGATTCCAACTGTGGCCTGTCCTCAGGGCAAAGTCAGCAGAAGTGCAACTTGTCCCATGCTGTTCCCGTGCTCCAAGTTTTGACTCCCTTGCAAATCCTCCTTCTTTGTTCACTCTTAGACAGTTCTCTTTTGTATTTTTTCAGTTGATTCTCATCTGCAGAAGGGCCCATCTGTTGTGTGCCTACTCCTCCATATTGGAAACAGAAGTACAGTTTGTTTGCTTGTTTGGTATATGCAAGTTTAATATTTTTACCTGGTCAAATTTATCAGTCTTCCTTTAGGGCTTCCGAAGTTAGCACTCTGTTTAAAACTATCTTCTCCACATCTTGAGTATAAAACATTTTTTCAAGTTGGATAGACTTCTGTTGGACTTACATTTTCTTCTAGGTGGACTGAAAATTGCCAAAGCCAGTGTTAGTATAGTTGCAGTGGGAGTGAAGGTGAGGAGAGAAGATGGCAGAATCAAGGGACAGAATGAATAAGACTTTGGCTAGTTGGCTGTCCCTGGTAAGGGAGGGGAGCCATGACTTGGACATACAGATTGGGAGACAAGGGGATGCCATTGATGAAGAACATTTTAGGACTGGAATCTGTCATTCTTCAATCCAGACCTCAGCCCAGAGGCTTTGTGGCTCTCAGACCGGTGGCTCTTGCTGCAGCCACATTCATTTTCAGCCCAGAGGAAATACAGAAGTGTACGCCAAGAGGACACACAAGAGAAAGCTGTGTGGGTCTGCCTGCTGGGTCTCTGGCTCTAACCTAGATCTGTTCTGCTCCTCAGAAAGGCAGGAGAACATGGTGGTTGAGGACCTAGGCTTTGGAGTTAGGCATGCCAAACTTTGACTCTGCCATTGTCAGCTGCTTAACCTCTCTGTGCCTCAGTTTCCCCGTTTATGAGAAGGGCATAAAAATAGCGCCCATTTCATAGTGCTGTGAGGATTTAAGTGAGGCAATGCTCGCCAAGCTTTAGCAGAGCAGCTGGCACAGAGTAAACTTATTGGATGAGTATTAGGGCGTTGCACTGTCAGATCCCAGATATGGGATTTTGCCACCTGCCTGCTGTGTGGCCTCAGGCAAGCTCTGCAGCCTGTGCTTCTGTCTGCAGGAATTTCCATGTCTGGAATGAAGCCTGGTTTGTGCGGACTGACCTGGGCCCCTCGTACAATGGATGGCAGGTTCTGGATGCCACCCCCCAAGAGAGGAGCCAAGGTAACTCTCCCAGCCCCCTGATGGCCCCCTTCTCTGGACCAGGCTCTAAGTCATGGCCTCCCAATTCTTCACAGTAATGGACAGCGGCACAGCAAGGTCGTGCAAGTCCTCTCCATCTCTGGAAGGCACCACGGGATTAAAACAAAAATATTTCCAAAGTAGATTTCCCCTCCTATTTTGCTTGGCTCAGGCTGCTATTCAAATGGGTGCCTTGCCTGTGCCCACACGGCTGCCGTTGCTGTTGCAGAGGCCCTGGCACGTGCCAGGCAGCAAAGGAAAGAAGCTGTCCTCTGCCAACAGCGATTTCCCTGCAACGCCCTAGGAGCGTATCCCTTTCAGCACAGAAACCTCCTGGTCCCCCCATCACCTTGGGATTTAGTCCAAATTCCCCGGCTCAGCTCGGCCCCCAGCACCTCTCTTGCCTGCACACATGTCCTTCTGCCTGGCTGAGTGCTCCTTTGCACAGGCTGGCCTCGTCCCTGTTGCTGGGCTCCCAGGGCTCTGCTCCCACCTCTGGCCTCTCCTCCCTCCTCCCCCAGCTCTGCAGGACCCTTCCCTCTTCCCTCCTGTGACATCTAGAGCGTGTCCTGTCTGTTTCCTTCATTTTTGGTTGTTTCTTTCAACTTAAAAAAATTAATTATAAAGTCATATGTGCGCATGGGTAAAAAAATTTTCAAACCGTTCCAAAAGGACTTAGAATGAAAGTTCAGTCTCACCCACTCCCGTAACTGCAGGCTGTTCACCAGAGGCAATGAGCGGTACTAGACTGGGGACATTTGGGATAGGGGGACGTTCCAGATAGTTTCTAGGTCATTGTTTTTCAGACTTTTTGCTGCAACCCATTAATGATTATAAAATCAAGTTAGTGGGTTGTGACCATCATTTTGAGAAACGAAATAGCATGACATGGAAAGGGGTGGGGGAAGGAAAGGAAAAGGGAAGAAAATATCAGAAAACACTATAAGAATAAGTATTGTCCTGTGAAACTTGTGTTTCAGGATCATATATGTGCCACGATATAAAATCTATTTATTTCTAGAGGTCATGGTAAAAGAAAGTTGGAAGACACAGTTCCAGGCATATAAAAGTGTGTGTGTGTGTGTGTGTGTGTCTGTGTGTGTGTCTGTGTATCTTTTTTGCTTATTTGTTTTGTTAACACAAATGGAATAACACTCTTCTTTCTATTATGCTGTCCCTTCCTTTTTTCAGCTGGGCACTTCAGGAATGAAACTGTATCTGTATATTTATGTCTGTGTCTGTATCTCTGTCTATCCATCCGTCCATCTGTTCATCCATCTACCTACCCACCTGCCCATCCATCCATTCATCCACCCATCTATCTATCGCTCTATCTATCAGAGGTACCTATGCTGAGAGCTACAGAGGGAGGTGATGTTCAGGGCTTTGGAGCTCAGAGGAGCAAGAAACCCCTGTGGGCTGGGTGTTTGGGAAAGTCTTCCAGGAATAGGGGGCGATGATTCAGGAAGGATGGTTTGCAAGGGTAGAAAAGAAGCAGCCCTGAGCTCAAGAAAGCAAGACTTTCCTCTTTAGGAACCAGGAATTCCGCACTCACAGAATGCAGGGTTGGGCTGGCCTTCTGTGGAGGTGGAGTCTGACCAGGGTGTCCTTGCAGAGGATAGCAATAACCCAGGACGGTTTCTGCTGAGTGCCAAATGCGGGGGCAGACTGTCGGGGCTGAAGGAGTTTGGCGGGGTAGAGTCAGGGGAGTTGAGCGGTTGTGGGCGACCCCCAGAGGAGCAGGCCCAGGGATGGGCTGTTGCAGTCCTGCCTGGCTTTGGTATGCATCCAACCTGTGCACCCTGGCCACCAGGGGTGTTCCAGTGCGGCCCGGCTTCCGTTTTTGGTGTCCGAGAGGGCGACGTGGACAAGGACTTCGACATGCCCTTCGTCTTCGCGGAGGTTAATGCCGACCGCATCACCTGGATCTACGATGCCTACACCGGCACCCAGAAGCAGAGTTCCTCGGATTCTCGCAGCGTCGGCAAGTACATCAGCACCAAAGCGGTGGGCAGCAGCTCTCGCGTGGACGTCACTGAGAAGTACAAGTACCCAGAAGGTAGGAGGGGCGCTGACGGGCGGTGCCACCCACGGCTTGATCGTGGAAAGACAGCTTTGAGGGTGGAGAAGGGAAAATTCCTCCCGTTCCTGATGCATTCTCAGCCAGTTCTGCCTGAAAGGCAGGACCGCTCCCCAGGCACCTAACACCCAACTTCCCAGACTATTTCCAGTGGGGACAGAACCATCGCAGGCAGACGCGGTGCTGGTGGAAGTTTGGGGCAGGGCACAGGCAACTGGCAGTCCAGCTCATCTCCAGCTGTGTCCCTTTGCCAGTTGCACAACTCGGGTGACAGCACTGTGACTGAACATTACGGGGAGAAACGGCCCCCATGAGAGGCCCCAAGGACTTTAGGAGAAATGTCTCAGTCAGTCCACTCCCCTAGCCTCCAAAAAATACAAGCAGGAAACACTATCTGAACAAAGAAATAGACACAGTCCCCGCGGACATGGGCCTGTGCCTGTGCGCATCAGAGGCCTGCGAGGAGCCAGATGAGGTGGGACTATGTCATGAGGAGAACCCCAAGTCCCTGGAATCCTAAGCATCCTCGTGAATGCTGGTCCTCCTGGAGTCACCTGGCGGGCTGGTTGCTGCAAGGCCACCTTTAACCCAAATTACTTTTGTTGTGCTATTTCTGAAGTTGCTTTTAGACTCAGCAACCTCTCTCTCTGAGGATCCTCGGTGGTGATGGAGGTTCTGCACTGGAAGGGGATGCTCATTTTCAGAAACAGCCAGAGTAAATTAATGCTTGCTCTGGCAGGTCACAGTCACTCCTTCATGGGGTCAACATTTCACTCATTTTTTTTTTTTTTTTGAGGAAGATTAGCCCTGACTAATATCTACCGCCAATCCTCCTCTTTTTGCTGAGGAAGACTGGCCCTGAGCTAACATCCATGCCCGTCTTCCTCTACTTTATATGTGGGACGCCTACCACAGCATGGCATGCCATGCCAAGCAGTGCCATGTCCACACCCGGGATCTGAACCAGCAAACCCCAGGCTGCCGAAGTAGAACGTGCGAACTTAATCACTGTGCCACTGGGCTGGCCCCTCACTCATTTTTGAAAGAGTTGTTTCAGTTGATCCTCACAGTTGGTTCTGAGGGGTCAAGAAAAGTGCTCTCTAAAGGTGCCCTCAGTGCCCCCTGAAGCAAACCCTAAATCTCTGGGCACCTGCTGACTTTGGTGTTGGCTGCATTTTACGAAAGAGGAAAGCTGAGCGCAGGAGACAGGGTCTGACTCCACGTCCAGGTGGGTGACCCCTCTGAGTAGTGGTATCTGTGGACATTTCGAGGCATCTCTCTAGGGTAATGAGATTGGCGGCCTCAATTTGGCCCCCATCTGCCTGTGCAGGATGTTGCCGCCGTTGGGGTCAGATGGCCCTTCTCTCAGTCAGTAGACACGTGCTGAGACCCTCTTCCAGGAGTCTGCTCCATGCCGGGCTCTGGAGAGGCAGTGAAGAGCACTGCCCATGGGGCCCGTGTCCCACAGTGCTCACAGGCTGGGGGGAAGGCAGATGTACGTCAAGTATTTTCCACTTGTCATGATGTAGAGACAAGTGTTGGGGCCAGGGAACAAATAACCCAGGGCAGGAGGTGAGCACCAGTCCTCCCACTGATAACTGGGTGACCTTAGGAAGCATTCTTGGCATTTCTGATCCCTCGGCTCCTCATCTGTAAAGTCAGAATAGCAGTGCTGACTTCAGTAGGATTTTTTTTAAAGATTTTATTTTTCCTTTTTCTCCCAAAGCCCCCCGGTACATAGTTGTATATTTTTAGTTGTGGGCCCTTCTAGTTGTGGCATATGGGACACCACGTCAGCTTGACTTGACAAGCAGTTCCATGTCCGCGCCCAGGATTCGAACTGGCGAAACCCTCAGCCGCCAAAGTGCAGCGCGTGACCTTAACCACTCGGCCACAGGGCCAGCCCCTTCAGTAGGATTTACATGAGCTCGTGTGCATAAAGCACCAAGGCCAGGGCCTCGTACATAGTGAGGACTCAATAAATAGCGGTGATTTTTATCAACTTGAACATCTGCAGCCTCATTGGAATAATGACCTCCCAAGGTGACTTTTGAAATGCCCTGCTTACATGGCTGTATGATTCTGCGGGCTTCCCTACCTTACTGTCACCCCTTGATTCTGCTTCTCGGGGCTCTGGCTGTCCCACCCAAACCTCCTAGCGATGGAGAGTGGCCAAGCTGTGGGCAGGCTGGTGGCATCCCCATAGGATTCCCAACACTGCCCAAGCCTCTGCGTGACAGCAGGTGATCACCCTGCCTCTGCTGGCCAGTTCTCCTTATCTAATGATGCCAGCTTGTCCCTGAGGGCCCCAGGGAGAAAAAGCTCATAAAATGGGTTGCTAAGCATTTGTGCAATAGCAACATCAAGGAAGAAAACAGCAGGAAGCTTCGTTGTGAGTAAGCCCAGGCAGGTGACCTATATAGGTATCTAGGCTCTGAGCCTCGTGTGCAAACACGCCTGCTTCGAGCTCCTGGGCCCAGAAGGCTCAGCTCGCTGCACAGACATCAGCCGTGGGTGTGGACTTACAGCTTGGCAAGAGAATGGGAAGGCACCAGAAGGAACCCAGCCCACCGGGAGCTATCAGCTTGGGTAATCTGGCTGCCTGCCTCGTTTTCAGTAGGGTGTGTGGGAGGAGGCTTGGACGGTGGGTCTAGACACCTGGCAACTGGCCTCCTGTGTGCCTCTAATCCCCAGATTAGACAGACGCTTGGACCAGTTGCTTCTCCTCTTAGGGCCTTAATTCTAACATGATGAGCCTGGATGAGTTGGACTCTGAGGTCTCTGCCATTTGTTACACGTAACTTATGGGAAAGGCCTGGCTGAGTTGTAAAGTCCGTAGACTTTATAGACTGTAGGGCCGGCCCGGTGGCGCAGGGGTTAAGTGCGCACGTTGTGCTTCAGCGGCCCAGGGTTCGCCGGTTCGGATCCCGGGTGCGGACATGGCACCGCTTGGCAGGCGTCCCACGTATAGAGGAAGATGGGCACAGATGTTAGCTCAGGGCCAGTCTTCCTCAGCAAAAAGAGGAGGATTGGCAGCAGTTAGCTCAGGGCTGATCTTCCTCAAAAAAATAAATAAATAAAACAAAAATTAAAAAATATAGACTGTAAAGTGTTAAAGGCTTACAGTGAGTCACCTGGTGTTTTAGAAATTTCACAGGTTGGTTGGGGAAGGTGGGGGCAGTAAGCAGGGTCTGCAGATATAAACATGGCAGTTCTTCTTTGTGTGCCTCTGTCTGTGTTCCTGGAAGGCCAGCACCTTCTCCCTGACAGGGGGTCTGTCTACGGGTCACCGCGGGGATCCCCACGTGGACTGTGTGGTCAACGTGGCTCAGAGACTTAGAGTTGGTTACTCAGCTCCTGGTGCCCAAGAGCCATGATCTCCAGGGCACATCGGAGCCACTCCCCAGGGGCTGTTTGTCCCATCACATTCAGTAGCACGCAAAAGCTCAGTCGGAGTCGGAAAACCCATCCTTTGTGTTTCTTTTTTTTTTTCCTTTTAAAGATTGGCACCTGAGGTAACAACCGTTGCCAATCTTTTTTTTTTTTTTCCTGCTTCATCTACCCAAACCCCCCCTCCCCGTACATAGTTGTACATCTTAGCTGTGGGTCCTTCCAGTTGTGGCATGTGGGATACCGCCTCAACATGACCTGACAAGCAGCGCCATGTCCATGCCCAGGATCCGAACCCTGGGCCACCGCAGCGGAGCGCGCAAACTTAACCACTCGGCCACAGGGTCGGCCTCTCCTTTGTGTTTCTAAAACCTGAACTGTCTCAACAATTTAAACTTGTCATAACTTGGAACCATACCAACCATGCAAAGTTCTCGTCAACTGACGCAGACAACGGTGCCACTTCGTCCCTCAAAGCGCTTTTGGAAACAAGGCAGAACAACACAGTAAAGCAATTTGAAGAAAGTTTTTAATGAAGTCAATGCTACATCATAAACTTGTTTCAGGTTTTTTTGCTTATGAACTCTTTCTAACCTTTTTCAGCTCAATTTTTATTTATTTTAAAATTAACTGTTCTTTAAGTCTCACAGGAGACTTTTTATCAGAAAAAAAAAAGAAATCTAACCTAATTAGTCTAAGCAAAATATCGAGCCGTATGGTCTAATTTTATGCAGGTCCTGATGAGGCTTGCCCCGCAGCTCCTTGGCAATTTAGAGCTGATGGAGAAGCACCAGAGACCAATTGGTCCGCGAGCCTTGTGTTAAGGAGGATGAAACAGAGTCCTGGAGAGGTCGGACCTTGCTCAGATCAGAATCGTTTTGCGAGCAGCAGCGGAAGCCTTAGTCCTAGGCTGCCCTTCCAGGCGGGGCGCTGTCCTTTGTCCAGGTTGCCACCGCATCCCTGAGATGCTTCTCTCTTTTCTCGTCACACAGGTTCCAGCCAGGAAAGACAAGTGTTTGGAAAGGCTTTGGGAAAACTTAAACCCCGTGCCTCGTTTGGCGCAACATCTGCGGGAAGCGTCGAAAGTGAGGAACAGACGCCCAGCATCTCTGGGACATTCAAGGTCGCTGGCATCCTGGAAGTAGGCAGAGAAGTCAACCTGGCCCTGTTGCTCAAAAACCTGACGGACGACGTGAAGATGGTGTCTGTGAACATGACGGCCTGGACCATCGTCTACAATGGCACGCTCATACACGAGGTGTGGAAGGACTCCGTCACGATATCCCTGGATCCCAAAGAAGGTAACTCATCCTGGAGGCTGTTGGGGTGCCGCGCATCTGGGTAGCTGATATCCCGGGGCTGGAGAGTTCCTATTGGAACTGACTCAGCCGACTAGGGAGCAGCACATGGCCTCTGTGGTTAAACCTTGGGCTTTGAAGTTTTGAAAGTTGCTGTCATGGTGTACAGCACAAGTCAGGGCGGTGCCAACCAAAATCCTTTGACACCCTGGGGGAGGAAGGAGGGAAGCTTTGGCAGTTAATAGACACATGCAATCTCCCTTATGGATATATTCCACTCCACACAGTGTGCAGAGTTCTTCCTTATGTATGACCTCAGTTGACCTTCTTTTTTTTTTAATTTTATTTTTCTTTTTCTCCCCAAAGCCCCCCGGTACACTAGCTGTGTATTTTTAGTTGTGGATCCTTCTAGTTGTGGCATATGGGACACCGCCTCAGCATGGCTTGATGAGCGGTGCCATGTCCTCGCCCAGGATCCGAACCGGCGAAACCCTGGGCCACCGAGGCAGAGTGTGCGAACTTAACCACTCGGCCACAGGGCCAGCCCTCAGTTGACCTTCTTAAAAAAACAGATTTCAGTATTCCCATTTTACAGAGGCAGAAACTGAGACTTGGAGAGATTGTGACTTGCTTAAAAATTAAGTGCTGGGGCCAGCCCAGTGGTGTAGTAGTTAAGTTTACACACTCTGCTTTGGTGACCCCCAGGTTCGTAGGTTCTGATCCTGGGTACTGACCTACACAGCGCTCACCAAACCATGCTGTGGTGGCCATGTTGTATGGTCGCACATACAAACTAGAGGAAGACTGGCATAGATGTTAGCTCAGGGCAATCTTCCTCAACAAAAACCAACAAACAAAAACATTGAATGTCATAGCCAGTAAGGGGCAGTGCCGGGGTCTCGGTCCTAGGTGTCCTGATTCTAAATCCAGTGCCACCCCCCCTTCTTCAAGGTTGTATTGCTGCCACCCCTCCCATATGCCACCCTCCACCCCACCCCCCTCCACCCCACCCTACAATGAATCACTTTTCAGGTCTGACCCTGGAAGGGCTGCAATATACTCCAGGGTCTTGAACCCTTGCCCAATGTTCCCCTCCACCTGCCAGGGGGTCAGTGGAGTCTCCTGGCTCCTGATGACAGGGATGGGTTTTCTTGGAGGTTGGAGAATTTGGGAGGAACAGTGACTCCTTGCTCGTGGGTAGCACAGACGGGAAGGGAGCAAGGTGGAGCGGAGAAAGGCTGGTGCTGTGGAAGGGTTAGAATGCAGGTGTGCCCACATTGGCAAAATCCTTCCAGCTGTTATGAAAAGTTTGGACTTAAAAGCAGAGTAACAAGGGCGGGGTGGCTATTTGCTTCACAGAGGGAACTAATAAGTGTTTAATTACACAGCCCGTCTTGAAAGAACTCTGTCTGCAGAGAGACTGAGATTGCTGCACCTGTCAGAAGGCAGCACCCCCTAGCAACCTGTCTTCGGGCAGAATTTTGGCAGAGATCTTCCCCATACCGGAAGCAACTGCCTGGCTCTGACTTACCTTCAAAACTCAAGGGAAGAGCTATTTTTATAGGCCAAAAGTAATTCACGTGAGGGACATCGCTTAAAAAATAACGTACTTCTGCAGCAGGGTGAAATAGGAAGAGGGGAAGAGGCAGGTGAAGTGATCCTGGAGGCCAACACTGTCACCTACTTTCTGGGGGACCCTGTTGAGTACCCTTCCCTTTCTGAGCCTCCACATTCACTGTCCGAGTGGGTCAGACCAACTGACGTAAGGGCCGGTCGTCTCCACATTTGCGGCAGCCTGGCAAACTCCTCCAGCACTGAAAGCAGAGGCAGCATCCCCCTCACAGTCTTACCGCGAAGAATACATGACCCTGGGTGCTGGGCAGCCCCCGCAAGCCGCCAGGCATGGGCGCATGAGGGAGAGGAGGCCGTGCCCTGGACCACAGAGGAGAGAGAGGGCCCTGTGGCCTGCGGCATCCCAGATGGGCCTTGAAGCTTGGGGAGGAGCCAGAGAGGTGGAGAGAAGCTGGGGAAGGCATTTCCCTCTGAGGGAAGCGTGTGCGTGGAAGCGTGGAGGTGACAACATGCCTATTTTGTCAGAGGAACCCTGAGAGGTGCAGAGGTTTTTATAAGGAGGAGGCGAGTGGGGCTCAGTGACGCAGGGCCAGGTTGAAGGGTCTGGACTTTATTCAACGGGAGATCTTTGAAGTGACATGGAAGAGGAGTGACGTGATTTGAGGGAAAGAAGCTACTTGTAAAGCCTTGTCTGACTGGTGCATGTGGATGGCTTAGAAACAGGAGACATCAGAGGTGCGAGGTGGTTGGGATGCTGTTGCAATAGAAGCTCAGGCTATTGGATGACCTGGGAGGATCCTAAGCACTTAGTCAGCCAAGCCTGGCTTCCCTTCCTAGTCATGATTGTGTTGTCATTGTTATTGTTATCATCGTTAGGCAATCAGCGAACATTGAGACGCTTCCCTGCCTCTTAGAAGGAAACTTGCTCTCTGACAGTCTCCAGGATGGGGAGGAAGCATCAGCCCCTACAGGCCCATGCTCCCAAGTCTGACCAGCCAGCCAGAGTCCTGGTCTCTCTCTCTCTCTGGCCCTTGCTCTGCAGCCTGCCCAGAACAGGCGCATGTTTCCCACAGGGCCTGGCCCAGGGAGGGCTCAGGCAGGCCCTGGGCTACAGATATTCCCGGCCAGCTCACACTGCTTTGGCTTGGCATCAGCTCTTAAGGTTTCAGAAGCCAACCCCACTCCCTCTCACTCTGCTCCCCTGGCTTCTCCTGCCAGAGAAACGGCATCCCGTGAAGATCTCATATGCTCAGTATGAGAAGTACCTGAAGGCGGACAACATGATCCGGACCACAGCCGTGTGCCAGGTCACCGACGAGCCCGAGGTGGTGGTGGAGAGGGACGTCATCCTGGACAACCCCACCCTGACCCTGGAGGTAAAGGGATGGTGAAAGGGTGCCTCCCCAGCCAGCCCAACCCGTGCAGGCCCTGCCGACCCCTGAGCCACAGTCGCAGATCAGAGGGAATGCCCTTTCCTGCTGAGAGGGGCAGAGAACGGAGCCCAGCTCAGGTCCAGCCTCTGCCAAATGGATGGGACAAGAGTTCTGGCTCAGACCAGTGTCCTTGCTTCCTGTCTGGTGAGATGAACAGGCACACTGCCCTGAGGCTTCTTTGGTTCTGGTTCCAGACCCCCTGGGGACATCAGCTCTGGAGCCGCTGGAGGGACTCTTCAGCTCACTGCCCGTCTCACTCAGCTCTGAGCATCTGCTGTGTTCTGGGCTGTGCCAGGCTCAGGAATCACAGGGGACCCGAGGGGTGGGTCCTGCCTTCAGGGAGCCCATGACCCAGGCCCCAGACAAGTTTGTGGAGCAAATCAGAAATGGGCAAAACTCACATGCATCTCTCCACTCTCTAGACCCCAGGGTTACAGAATCGTGGACCCTTAGGAGCCTAGTCTCCTGCTCCCATACCCTTCTGTTTCACGCATGAGTAAACTGAGGCCCAGAGAGGAGAAAGGAACAGCCAGTTACTGCCAGAGTCAGAGCTAGTCCTCAGGCCCTGGGACTCCCAGCCCAGGGCCCTTTCCAGGGCATCTGGGCAGGTCGGTAGCCAGTAATGCCATCTTCGCAGTGGTTGAGAATGAGGATGGTTCTGTCTCTGCTTCGAGAGCTTGCTTTTGGCTGCAGACTCTGCTCCCAGGAGCCCTGACATGTGAGGACTTGCAGGCCTGCAGGAGGCACCTGGGGCGCCTGCATCCCCCCGTCAGCTCCAGGGCCAGGAGTACATGTGCTGACTCCAAGCCTGTCCCTGTCCCCCAGCCCAGGGTGGAGGCTGCTACAGCCACGCAGCACCACTCTGAGGGGTGAAAGGCTGGCAGGCCAGGACAGGCAGATGGATGGGCAGAGGACCACAGGGTCCCACAGAGAGCCTCCTGGGTCAGGCTCCTCCTGCATCTGCTGTATCTGCCATCGGCCCCAGCTGTCTAGATAGCAGATTACGTTTTTCTGCCCAGTCATAATGCCACCAGCCCCAGATTTCTAGAGAAGCCAGATAGTTGTCCCTCCCTCCCTAAGCTGCAGGCGTTCCTGACCTCAGACAGGGCGCAGGGGGACCCAGGGCACCTGCTCCTGTGTGGACAGCCTGCGATTGAGCCCTTTCACTGCCCTGGCTGATCTGGACTGTGCTTCAGGGTGGGGGGTGGTCCCCACCTCAGGGGCTAGGGAGCCAGTGACCAGACGGCCAGTCTGGAGGAAAGCAGAGGGACAGTGGCTCAGACCTTGGGCCTGTAACCTTGCATCCAGGCCCCACCATTTATCAGCAGTGACACTGACTAAGTCCCTGAGTCTCTGAGTCTCAGTTGCTCCAACTCTGTTACGGAGATAATAAAATATTTCCCTTGTAGGGTGTCACTTCCTCAGGGAAGTCTTTCCTGACCCGCCTCCCAGTGAGGCCTGGTCCCCGGTTGCACACCCTCAGGGCCTGTGTCCTCTTACTTCACAGCATTTGTTCTAGATGAAATTATACCTTTGTGTGTGCAATTGTTTGGCTGCGGTCTCATAGCAGACGGTAAATTCCACGAGGGGAGGTGCCCCCCTGTTCTGGGCCCGTCACCGTCTCCCTGGTACAATATCTTAGAAGCTAATCAGCGTTTGTAAAACAGAAACAGGCCTGGAACAGAGCGACTTGGCTCCGAGCTTGCGTTCTTCCCCTGCCCACGAGGGTTTTCATTGTCCTTCCATGCTTATCCCCTGCGTGTTGAAGCCTCTCCTGCTTCCCAGGGCGTTTCCAAGAACCGTGCCCCATCTCTGTGCATGTGATGGACAGCCAAGTGCTGATTCCCGGTCCTGAGGCTGGGAAGGGATGCTAGGTAGCAGCCAGCTCGGTTATGAAAACATTCTGCATTTCAATGATCAGTGTTTAAACGAAGGTAGTTTTTCCCCATTGTACTCCCTTATCCAACGTCCTCAAACCTTATAGCTTTATCTCTCAGTCAACACTTTGCTCTGCATCTTTGCGATTTCCATATCAAGTCAGTTTTGTCTTTAAAGAGACCGTAATAACTTTAGAAAGGAAATCAGCATACACACAGGCTAGAAATGTGCCATTGAGAGCGTTCTTATTTAATCTTTTTAAAAGACATCCAATCTTTCTTCTTTTGGGCATCTTTGTGTGAATTTCCTCCTAACACATTCTGTCCTCTCCATCAGCCTCGGAGAATCAAGACATTCTTGTGTTGATTGAATGAATCAATGCAGAGCTCATTCAGAGCAGGGCACATATTTTTAAACTCATGAGAGTGATCTTTATGAAAAGATAATAATTTGGGTAAAATCCCATTATCTCATCTGGCGCTGATTGGCGGTTAGCACTGAGGACCTCAGACTGTAGAATCAGACCAGGAAATGAGAACTTTGTTCCAAAGGGTGATGATGTCCTCCACGTTGGCCCATGAAAAATGACAATCAGACACAGGGTCTGGTGGCCCTTACCCGCTGCCTTGGATGCAGGTACAGATTTGAGGCAATAGGACAGGGTGGTAAGCAGCAATAAAGAAAGAAAAACAAATACATGGAAATCTCAAATCGAATATCAGTGTGAAAAATATGGCACTGTTTCTGTAGCCTTGTCGCATCCCGGGGGCGTAGAATTATGCTTCCCCCTTCCAGTTATGTCATACCCTTACAGGAGTTCCGTGGGAGAAATTATGTATAGATCACGGTCTCTAAAATGTTTCAGTTATGCACAGATTTATTATTGCAGGCCTAGCAAGAAGACCAAAGGCTCTGGAACCAAGGAGGCCCTGGGTATTCAATCCATCTGAACCGCAGCTTTATTACTGTCAAATGGTTGCTGTGAGGATCAGGGGCAAGAGAAAGAAAAAGCAGCACCTATAGTGACCCTCAAAAGAAGAAGAAAAGGAATCCACCAGCCATATGATTTCAGTTTGCATTTCCAAAATGCTTTCTTGCCATCCCATCCGTGGTCTCTTTGGGTCCCTCCCAGCCCAGGGAGGAAGGCAGGAGGGATGCTTAGCCCATTTATCAGATGAGGAAGTTGAGGCCCAGAGGGGTGATACGTCTGCCCACTCATGGCTGCTCTTGGCCAACCACAGGTTTTTGTTTTGGGAGCAGGTTGTTTTCTGACTGGAAACCTGGGCTTCTCCAGCCCCTGACCAAGAACAGTGTGGTGCTGGAGCCCTGTCCAGACCACAACGTGCATGTAGGGAAACTTTGGGCTCCGGAAGTTTAGGACATCACTGGACTGGGGTGTCATCAGAGGAGACTGGCCTGAATTGATGTCCTGTGCAGAGGAGAGGGTCTGAGCAGGCTCAGGCCTCCCAGGGAGGGGGCCTCCAGCCTTGAAGGGAAGAAACAGGACCAGTGAGTGGGAGGTTCGAGGAAAGTACTGGGATTAAGTTCAGAACGAAACATTTCCCAACTCTCAGAGCAACCCCCAGTGGAGGTGGGCTGTCCTGGGAAGTGGGGGCTGCCCTTCCCTGATGAGCTGGGGAAAGGGCCTGTGCGCCAGCAGGGCAGTTAAAGTGCTGTCAGCCACTAGGATGTGCCACCTCTCCCTCTGAGCCTGGGCGTCCTGTCTGGAGCATGGGGATGATAGCGGTTCCCTAGGGACCCCTGCCTGGATGTCCCTGGCACTTAGGACTAAATAAATGGTCCTCCGTTCTCAGTGATATCTTCCGCATCACCAAGTTGCCCACCTGGCTGCCTTGCTCTCACAGAGCGGCAGGTGAGACAGCAGCTCGGGACCCTGACTCGTCAACCCCTCTCCCCGCAGGTGCTGGATGAGGTCCGGGTGCAGAAGCCCGTGCACGTGCAGATGCTGTTCTCTAACCCCCTGGACGAGCCGGTGAAGAACTGCGTGCTGCTGGTGGAGGGGAGCGGCCTGCTGCTGGGGAGCCTCAAGATTGAGTGAGTCTCAGGCCTGAGGAGCCAGTGGGAATGGCAAGAAGGGGGCAGAGGGGGCGTCCCCAGATCCCCCCCGGGCAAGGCAGACAGAGTTCCTCCAGCCTCGAAACTCAACAATCTGCATGTAGGGGTACACATTTGCATTGGGTTTTGGGTTCACCAAAGCTGAACTCCTGGGAAGGTCAGGACACCAAAGCTTGGAGCTGGTCCTCAGGGCTTAGCCTGTTTGGAAGATCAGGGGACCCCCACCTTCCCCTGCTGAGGGATAACCCAGGGCTGGAGGGGCCTCATAACCCAAAGTGGCAGCTAGAGGGAGCTGAGGGAGCAGTAACCTTGTCCAGCCCCCACCAGAGCAGGACTGAGGCCTCAGAAGGCCTGTCCAGCCTGAGCTCCGTGAATCTTACCATCTACTGTGTCCTTCCCCATCAGCGTGCCAGCTCTGCGCCCCAAGGAGCGGTCCCGGGTACGTTTTGAGATCCTGCCCACCCGGAGTGGCACCAAGCAGCTGCTTGCTGACTTCTCCTGCGACAAGTTCCCTGCAATCAAGGCCATGCTGTCCATCGACGTGGCTGAGTGAAGGGCTCAGGTGGCCCCCATACAAACTTGGGTAACACAGAGCAGGCAGGGCTCACCTGTGGAGTGAGCCCCCTGCCCATGCTGTCCAGCCTGGGAAACCCACTCCGTCCCCCAAGGCGGCCTGGACGTGGACCTCCAGCCTCCAGCACACAAACCCCCTCACTCTCAGGCTGGGCTGGCTTCACCCTGGCCCGTGACTTGATCACTTTTGCACATTCCCTGGCTGTTTCTCCCCGAGGCTGCCTGCTCTGTGAGCCCCATGGCACCCCCCCGCCCCAACCCTCACGCCCATCAATGCTGCAGGACAGAGTGGCACCTGACCCAGCGACCCTCCGAATGGATGCTCAGGGAGAAGACGGTCTGGACTGTTTGCTGATCCCCAGCCTGCAGTTGGGACATTCGTGCTACTCCCTCAGGCCACTGTGGAGGGGAGGGGATGGTTAACCATCTGTCATGGCACTCGCATCCTTATACGCAAAATAAATGTTAAAAAGCGCAATCGCGTAGCACCAACTTTCCAAGACTTCTGCTTTGCCTGTGGTGGTGGAGGAGGAGAGAGAGGGGCTGGAGCCATGTCCTTCTGGAGATGAGATGACCTTGGGGAGGCCTTGTTCTGCGTGATGTGATGTCCAAAGGAAGTGGGCTTGTTCTGTGTGGCTCCAGTTGCAAAACTAGGGAGATGTTTCAAGTTTAGGAAAACTTTCCAATGTGATGTCCCAAACTAGCTCAGCCTGCCTTGGGAGGGAGCTGCTTGTTATAGGCAGGCTTGGAACCCTCTCTGTGCCACCCAGCACTCTCTATTTGGGCTTTTCTACAGGCGTAGGAGTGAGAGGGGACTTCCAAGTCTTCATGGAGCCCGTTTGCAGAGCAGGTGCCGGTGGCAGCCGGCCTTTGCTTACGCTGGGCTCTTCCCTCCTTGTGCCACGCTCCTCCTCTTGCAGCCAGGAGAGAACGTGCCGCTTCCAGTAGCCACAGCAGTACCCATTAACGGGAACCTTCTCTGCCCTCACATGCTCTCATGGCTCCTTCGTCTTCGCCCCTTAAAATAACTCCAGGCAGGTCCCATAGCTCTCCCATCAGCTGTGCTGATGAATCCCATTTTGGTAATCATGCCTCACTGTCAAAACGGAGGGGACCAATCCAGTCAAAACAGAAGCTTCAACCGCCAGCTCAAAGCTTCTCTGCTGTGCTCAGCTTGGGTCCTAACTCTCCTTGTCTCCCTTCCTCTCCTGCCACCTGTGACTTGACCCTCAGGGTTGCAGCAGGGAGAGAGGGAGTTAGGAGGAAAACGACAAAGGTCTATTTCACTGGTGCTGAAGGAGCACGGCCACGGAAGCCCTCTGTGTGGCTGGTGTGTAAATGCACGCATTCTGCACTCCATCTTCCTTGATGTGGGCAACATGCCCCTCGGTTTTGACCACAGGAGGTTCACCCGACTCCTTCTAACTGTGCTGGAAGTAGTGGTCCTTTCATGATGACTTGAGCCCAGTTCCCTTTCGTGGGGTCCGCTGGCCCATGGGAAGCTCACACCTCCTTGCTCCAGCAAACAACAGGAAAGCAGGCTGCTCCTAGCTGGCCCCTCTCCTCCTCCTGCATCTCAAGCTGCTCCAGCCTCAGCTTCCCACCTCCAGAATTCCCCTGGGGCAGCCAGCACCAAACCTGTGTCCACACGGACTCCCCATGTCAAGGAACTCTCACCAGGCCCGGCTCTGGTGTCTGAACGAGCAGGGCCACCCAGTCTCTGCAGGACAGCAGGCCTGCAGCCGTGGAGTGAGAAGCTTGTCTCTCCCCCTGCGAGCTTCGCCACTCTCTCCAAGTCTTCTTGGGGCCTTGCCCCTTGACCCGGCCTGGAGACGGGGTATTCCATTCCTCCTCAGAGACTCTGCACCAGTCCCCAGCAAGGAGGGTTAGGGTGAAATAGACTGCTGCTCTGGTTTCTATAGAAAGAAAGAAATTTGGGGATTTCCATTTCCTCCCATCCACGTGAGGCCTGCCCTGGACCTTAACTCCCTCCAGCATCAGCCTCGGCAAGCAAGCATTTCTTGCATTCCTACTGTGTGCCAGGCTTTGTGCTGTGCTGAGCGCAGGTTCCAGAGAGATTAAAAACCAACAACAGCATGATCCTTGCCTTTGGATTTCCACCCTCGAGGGAGACTCCTAAGATGCGACATTGAAAATCCCTGTGGAATTTCTAACCACCCCCAGGCACATGCGTCCCGTGAGAGCTGTATCTAACAACACCGTTCCAGCTCACTTGGGTTCTAAAGAATTTTAGCAAAAAAGTGAAAGAACAGCAGGCAGAGGCCACAACACCACGTTTATTGCTGGTAGGACTGAAGCTGGAGGTTGTAGAGTTAAACCGCAGAGTGAGGCGGCTTTGCTGTGTTGGTTGGTGCACATGCTCAGCTGCCGTAGCAGGAAATCCAAAATGCCAGGGTCCGAAACAAAATGGGCCTTTATTTCCCTCTTGTGTAAGAGCCAAGGGAGGCAGTTCAGGGACTCAGGCTCCTTTGTCTTATGACTCTGTCATCCTCCACGTGTCGCTTCCACCCAGTGGCTGTTCCAGTTTAAGGCAAAATGCCCACAGTCCATCCAGGAGGGAGATAGATGGGCACCTCTTTCCCACTAAGGGAACAATCCGACAGTTGAAAGTTGAAATTGTAGCTCTCACTTCTGCTCATATCCCGTTGGCTAGAACTTAGTGACGTGGCCACTAAGGGCCGCATCTACAACAGAGTTTGGGAAGTGTGGTCACTAACTGAGGGGGCATAGACCCAGCTAATAGTCAGGATTTCTACTACTAAAGAGAGAAAGGGAATAGATATTGAGGGAACCAGCAGTCTCCTGATTCTTCAAGACATGGGCCACACTGGACTAGGGTGGTGTTCTCTTCCTTGGGGCAGAAAACCCAAAGGAGCCTAGAGGACCCTTGAGCCAAGAGGAGCAGAGGAGCTAAGTCACCCATACCAATTATTCTTCCCAAATTAATCCATCAGGTCAGCCGCACCACCTGCCCAAGGGCAGAGAGATCTGGGACCGTGCCCAGAGGGAAATTGCTCAATGTAGAAACCCAAAGTCGGGGCCGGCCCGGTGGCACAGCAGTTAAGTTCGTGCAGTCCACTTCGGCAGCCTGGGGTTCGCCAGTTCGGATGCACCTATGCACCACTCATCAAACCATGCTATGGCAGGCGTCCCACATATAAAGTAGAGGAAGATGGGCACAGATGTTAGCTCAGGGCCAATCTTCCCCCAAAAAAGAAAAAAAAACAAGGAATCCAAAGTGGGAAAGGCCTTTTCCCAGAATAGATCTCTGCAGCCTTAATTTGCTCTTTGCTCCTTCCATTTCTAGACCTGGGTGCAGGATGACCTCTGGAGCCCAAAGCATGCTCTTCTGAAAATATCCTCACTGGGCGGAACTCTGCCCTTTGAAACTGGATTTAGTGTTTGGAACCAGGCAGAAGTTACCTGGGAGGGGCTCAAAATGAGAATCATTTGGGGCAAAAAATAGAATGTATCTGTTAAGTCCTTAGGAATGTCAAGTTGGAGTTAAAAGTCCGAGAGATTCATTGGAGGGTGATGGCTATGAAAACAAAAGTGGGACAGGAGTACAAGGTAAGCCTTCAGACCGTGACGCAGGTCTGCCATCTGCGAAAGAAGAGGCAGAAGGAAGGAGGGTTGAGTAGGAAGAGCTGTGTTGCAGCTCTGAGAAGACCGGGAGCTGCAGTGCAAAGGTTTCCCATATAGGAGTCGCCCTGGGGCAGACGGCAGACAGGGCCGTGCTCAATCATGGCCAAGGCTTCCGCGGAAGATCACAGCCTCAGCTAGAAAGCGAGGGCAGACCCCGGAGGCGCTGCGCTCTGTGTGCAGCTGATCAGCAAGTTCCTTATCGAAGGGAGCGCTGAGCAGCACACCGCCACGGCTGACACACCGACGCTGGAGGCAGTTCTGACTGGTTGGTGGACTCCTCGAGGACAGAGACCAGACCTGCTTCACTTCTGCATTCTTTATCCAGGCAAAGGGTCCTTACCCAGGGCACACGGACGGTCTGATGGATGAATGAGTGTGTGTGTTCAAGTGTGCCTGTGACTCCTGTGAAAGAAACAATCTGATTCCTAGGAACCCCTTCTCTTACTTGTTTTAATTGTCAGTCTTACGGAGTCCCACCCCGACACATTTGAGGAGATAATGCAATTCAGTTTACAGTTAATCCCTGCCTCTTGAGAATGCTCACTACCTGTCCTTCCCCGAGCCAAGCACTTATTTGCAGTATCTGATTTAATCCTCCCAACCTACCTATGGGATAGACACTAACATCCCCCACGTCACCACTGAGGGCGCTAAGGCTTACAGATATTGCCTCATTCATGCAAGATCGCAGAGCCATGAAGTGGAGGAATTGGAGACCACTGTCCTCTGGACCTCTCTCCACCTTCAGAGCCGAAGCCATTCCGCTAACACGTCAGACGCTTTTGGTGGCCTACAGTCATTTCTTCTTCTTCCTTCTAATTGAATCCTGGTTTCATCTAGGCTTCAAAACCAGTTGGTCTAAACCCATCACAACAATCTTCTTCCCTTTTGCCAGTGATTACCCTGGAGGGGGACGTGTAACCCAGTTCTAACTGATGGGATGGAAGGGAGGTTTTTTGACAGACTTTTGGGAAAGATTTTCCTTCCTAATAAAAAAAAAAAAAAAAGAAACTTGGAGGAGAAGCCCTGCCCGCTTTGAACTACTTTTAACATTTCTTGCAAGGCAGATCTACTGGCAACAAATTCCCTCAGTTTTTGTTTGCCCGGGAAAGTCTCTATTTTTCTCCTTCACTTTTGAAGGATGATTTCACAGCGTACAGAATTCTAATTTGATGATTTTTTTCTCTTAACCCTTGAAATATTTCCCTGCACTCTCTTCTTGTTTGCGTGATTTCTGAGGAGAAATCAGAAGTAATTCTTATCATTGCTCCTTTATAGATAAGGCTTTTTTTTCCCCTCTGGTATTTTTCAGGATTTTTTCTCTCTCTTTGATTTTCTGTAGTTTGAAAATAATATGCGTAGGTACAGTTTTTTGGGTTTTTTTTTTTGGCGTTTATCCTGTCTGATGTTCTCTGAGTTACCTGCACCTCTGGCTTGGGGTCTGACATTAATTTGGGGAAATTCTCAGTCATTATTATTTCAAATATTTCTTCTACTCCTTTCTCTTTTTCTTCTCCTTATGGTATTCTCATAATATGTATATGTTATATCTTTTGTAGTTGCCCCACAGTTCTTGCATATTCTGTTCTGCTTTTTTTTCTCCCCCAGTCTTTTTTCTCTTTGCTTTTCAGTTTTGGAGGTTTCTATTGAGATATTTCAAGCTCAGAGATTCTCTCCTCAGTCATATCCAGTCTACTAATAAGCTCATCAAAGGCATTCTTTGTTTCTCTGAAAGTGTTTTGGGGGCCAGCCCAGTGGAGCACCACACGTTACTCTTCAGCGGCCCGGGGTTCACTGGTTCAGATCCCGGGTGTGGACATGGCACCGCTTGGCAAGCCATGCTCTGGCAGGCGTCCCACATATAAAGTAGAGGAAGATGGGCATGGATGTTAGCTCAGGGCCAGTCTTCCTCAGCAAAAAGAGGAGGATTGGCATCAGATGTTAGCTCAGGGCTAATCTTCCTGGAAAAAAAAAAAGTGTTTTTGATCTTTTGCATTTCTTTTTTCTTTTTTGTGTGTGTTTTTTCTTTTTTGTGTTTTTTCTTAGGATTTCCGTGTCTCTGCTTACATTACCCATCTGCTCTTGCATGCTGTGTGCTTTATCCATTAGAGCCCTTAGCATATTAATCATAGTTGTTTTAAATTTCTGGTCTGATGATTTCAACATTCCTGCCTTATCTGAGTCTGGTTTTGCTGCTTGTTCTTTCTCTTTAAACTGTGTCTTTTTGCCTTTTAGTATGTCTTGTGATTTTTTCTTGATAGCCAGATGTGATACACTGGGTAAAATGAGCTGCCATAAGGAAGCTTTAGTAATGTGGTGGTAAGGTAAGGGGGAGCGGAAGCATTCTCTAGTCCTGTGATTAGGTCTGTCTTCAGCGAGCCCCTGCCTCTGACTCTGAACTTTACACGTGCGTCTCAGTGCCTCCTCCTCCTCCGCAGGAGACAGGATGGCTGGAGTGTGCTGGAGTTGTGCGTGTCCTCCCTCCCACCTGGAAGGCTAGAGAGGCTGACGTTGGGTGTTTCCCTTCCTCCAGGTCAGTTAGGCTCTGACAAAACCGCAGCAGATTAGGCTCTGGTTAAGCAGTTTCTCCTGAAGGCAACCTTGTTAAGAAGAGCAGAATGCTCTGGCCTATTTCAAGATAGTTGTTTTCCTCTCCTCCTGCCTAAAGCATGAGAGAATTTCTCTTTGATTTTCACTGGGAGAACCTGATAGGGCCCCTGGAGGTAAAACTCCCAGAAGTGTTGCGGCTTCCCTATGATGGGGTCCCCCTGGAGTTTTTTACTCTCAGACTTGTGCACCCTGAACCTCCAGGAGTGCATCAATCACAGTCCAGGTGTCCCTACCCCAGCGCTGGTTCCCACAGAGTTTCTGCTCCCAGAAGCTGTGATTCTCTGTATTCACTGGTCAGTCTCGCCAATTTGGGAGGCAGCAGTTTGCACTCTGACCTCACTTCTCTTACAGATCTAAGAAGAGCTGTTGGTTTTTCAGTTCAACTTTTTACTTGTTCTTGGGATGGAATCCCAAGCTCCGTACATGCCAGACAGGAAGCCAGAAGTCTGTTCTAAGCACTTTACAGGTGTTTATTTAATTCTTCCAACAATCCTTTGAGGAAAGAACTGATATATATATATATGAGGAAGATTGTCACTGAGCTAACATCTGTGCCCATATTCCTCTATTTTATGTGGGATGCCGCCACAGCATGGCTTGATGAGTGGAGCTAGGTCTGCACCCAGGATCTGAACCTGCACATCCCAGGCTGCGAAGCGGAGTGTGTGAACTTAACCACTACACCACCCGGCTGGCCCTAGAAAGGACAAATCTGATCTTCATTTCACAGATGAGGGAACTGAGGCTTAGAGAGTTAATTAGTCACAGGAGAGTTAGTAAATGGCAGCCCTGGATCCCAGGTGGACTGGCTCCAGGGCCTAGCCTCTATGTTATACAGTGCTGCCTACACAAATTCCAAACAAGTGTCCAGTGATAAATGCCATCACAGGTTGACAAAGAGAAAGGGAGGTAAACGATGCAGAAACTCGAGGACACATGTCTCTGTCAGGGCATGCAGCCCTGGAGAGGAATTCTCAGATGCCTCCTCCCAGCCTGCTTTCCTGCAACAGCTTAGTTATTGGCTCTCTCATTCCCATACCGAGTGCCACCAGCAGGGGACCTAAGAGTCCCTCTTTCCAGAGCAGCCTCTCCATTGGCCCTGGTTCTAGCTCGAGGCCACTCCTCCTCCCAACCTTGGTCACACCTACCTGGGAAGGTAGCCTCAAACGCCTGGATTCAGTCAGCATCTCCTGGAGCCTGCCCAGTAGCAGGGGCTCCTCCTGCCATTATGTCATTTCTCCCCCCAACAACCTTCAAAGGCAGACATTATTTACCCTCCTTGTACCCATGAAGAAACAAAGGCTTAGAGCAAGTTCTCTCCGTTCTTTGCTCTCATTCGAGTCTTCACAGACCTTTGTGATCTGCTTCAGTACTTTATTGCAGTCATTTCTTTATCTGTCAATGGTTGACAACTTGTAGGGTAGAAACATAGGCAAATGTACATACAAATGATTTATTGGTATCACATTATAATACATGACATGTTCAGTGACATTACATAAGTTCAACGTGTCTGAATTATTGCACAGCATAATTTATTGTGCTGTGCAAAACTGCGATGAAATTGGAGTGTTAACGCAGCGATTCCATTAATCCTGCACACTGCCTCAAATGATCTGTCTCTGATTTTCACTGAATAAACCGGTACCCTTAGCGTGCCTCAGAAGATATAATCAAGGGACATCAGTATGGAACAAAATAAAATAATATTACTTATGTATTCCAACTTTATGGCCACTTTGTAGTAAATTAGATGTCTCTCCTGTAAAATAAAAAAATTTAAATATATAGACACATTTATTAAGATATTTTATGCAAATATATTCATGGTATAAAAATTCCCTAAACATACAAGCATACAAGAAAATGAAAAAATAGTTCTTCTTCCTCATTCCTCTTCCACTGCTCTCCCCAGAGGACTCACGAGCTGTCACTTTGGAACGTGCCCTTCCCAGTGCTCCTAAGCCCTTGAGAGGTGACAGTAGGGTGCCTCCTGCTGTTCCATGGTGGGAATTACAGGCTTTTGTAAAATCATGTGATGGCCAGTGCTTCAGAGTGCACCCAGCCTACTATTTAAACTTGAAATGCCCGTGGAGACTGGGGCATCACTCTATACAAAGATTTTGGTATTTTCATGTACGACATTGGCCATCCAGCTCACCTGATCCTGGAAGATGTCACTTGCCAGGGTCACCACGCCATTAAATTGCACAGCCAAGATTTCGCTGAATCAGAGATGACTAATGAGCCCCTATTATGACCAGGTTCTAGGGATTCAGCACAGATGATCTGTGCTTTCTGGGAGTTTGTTGTCATGAGGAGGCAGAGGTAGGGGGGTGGACGTGGGAAGATGGATAATAAATGAGTACTCAAATAAATACAAAGTATAAATTCAAGTAATGATTAGTGCACTGATGAATAAGATTCAGGATGGGGGTCTGTGTTGGGGAGGGAGGGGTAGGCAGACCCTCCGACAGAGGGTTGTGGGTAGCACCCTAACATGAACGAGGAGGGAGAGTCATGTGAAGACCCACAGGAGTTCCAGGAACAGTGGGGCCAAGGCCCAAGGCAGGAGTGTGCCAGGTGTGCACACAGAGCATAGAGGCAGCGATGCTCCTGAGCGGTGGGGCGAGAGTAATTGAATTAAGATAGAGAGGTGGGGGAGGGAGAACAGACTCCCTAGGGCCGTGTAGGCCACTGTAAGGACTTGAGCTTCTGTCCTGAATGCGATGGGGAGCCCCGGAGGGTTTCAAGCAAAGAAGCGACAGGATCTGACTTGTGTTTTTTTCTTTTTTGAGGAAGACTGGCCCTGAGCTAACATCCGTGCCCATCTTCCTCTATTTTATATGTGGGATGCCTGCCACAGCATGGCTTGACAAGCAATGCTAGGTCCACGCTGGGGATCAAAACCGACAAACCCCAGGCTGCCAGAGTACAGCGCACAAACTTAACCACTATGTCATCGGTCCAGCCCCTGACTTGTGTTTTAAAAGAAACCCTTTGGCTGTTGCACAGAGCCCAGTGAGGAGGCTAGTGAACCCACCCAGGTAAGAGGTGATAGTGGCTCGGACCAGGGTGGTAGCAACGGATGGGGTGAGAAGAAGGGAGAAGGCAGAACCCATCGGAAGACTGGAGGGATTGGATGTGGGATGTGAAGAAAGGAGGCAGGCAACTGACGCCAACACCCGCCAGCCTGAGCAATCTGCTGATTCCAGATCTCAGAGAGCACAGCTCTTTTGTTCCTGCACCAGGTGACCCCTGGGGGAATGTCAAGTGGGGAGCTCTTAACCTCCCTCTCCAGGCTCACTCCGACCCCCTAGCCACTGTGATGGGACCCTGACCTAGGCCCAGGGAGCATCTTCTTTGGTCGAGTCCCAGGTGCTTAGGGCTCCACACCAGTCCCACAAGGAGGAGGAGTTTTCAGAGGAAAAGGAAGACCTGTGGTCCAGCTGGGAGGCCGGGGCAATCAGGGAGGACTTCTCAGATGAGTTGGCCTTGAAGGATGTTAGGACTTCCTCATGTTCAGGCAGGGGGCCTCGCACCCTGGCATAGGGAGACATGAGGAGGGGCGATGTGTTGCCAAACCTGAGAGACAGGAGGCTTTAGAGGCAGGTGGATGAGGACTGGGGAAAGCCGGATACTGACTGACCAGAGTTAATTTCGGTTTACCGGGGCGGAACAGGGGGAGGGGCCCTGTGGCAGAGAAGATTTTCCAAAAATGGCCGTAGTAATAGTTCTGATTCCGTCTGCTCTTCCAGACTCAATCAAACGGTGGAGTCTAATGTCCTCCTTTCCCAAAGGTTGTCCTCTGAGTCTGTCTTGATGAACAGAAGGCAGCAGAAGCGATGCTACATGACTTCTGATAAATCATGAAGGACCACATGGCTTCCGCCAGCTCTATCTCTCAGGACACTCACCTTTGGAACCCAGTCTCTGTTTTGTGAGGATGCCCAGGCCACACGGAGAGGCCTCATGTAGGTGTAGCCGGAAGCCCAGCTGAGATTCCCGCCACCAGCCAGAATCAACCGCCAGCCAGGGGAGTAAATGAGCCTTCAGGAGGCTTCAGCCCCAGGCATTGAGTTATCCTCGGCCCTCAAGTCTTCGAGCTGAGGCCCTGGACGTCGAGGCACAGCGGCAAGCCGTCCTCACCATGCCCTGTCTGAAATCCTCTCTCCTAAGAACAATAAATGGATGTTTTACACCACTAAGTTTGGGGATAGTTTGTTATGCATCAGTAGTAACTGGAACAAAGTCCAACACGTGTCAGCCTGGTGAATAATTTCCCAGCGTCATTTATGTCTCTCTATTATTTCCAGGGTTATCAATGTCTAAGTAGGCATTATGCACAGGCGTTAAAGCCAATTGCATAGACTTTTATCTGAATATTACTTTATTGTTGCTCCCCACTGGGCTTGGCTGGTGCCTGTTTGTTGGGGAGGCCGGCACCCTCCCCACACAGGGCAGGGACAACTCTTGTGACTCTGTTTGAGAATAGAATTTTCTCATCATCATGCTCTCTCACGGCCAATGATGTGTCTGCTCATGATGAATGAAGAGAACTGGGAGACTCCAGGTGACTCTGGAGGAAGGAATGTGGCCTGAGGTAAGGGGCTTCTCTGCCCATCTGGTGACTCCCAGAGCCTTATCCCAAAACAAGCCTCTTTAACCATCCACGCATCCATCAGTCATCTGGGCATCCATTAGTCATCTGGGCATCCATCAGTCAATCACAAGTATCTTGAACACCTGCCATGTGTCAGGCATTGCACTGCACACATGAGAACACAATGGTCCATGGCCTCATGGACTTTACACCCTAATAGGGAGCCAGACAGAAGCAGGTAAACAAATAAAATACTGATAGCTTGTGCTAAGTGTGATGAAAGAAAGACACAGGCGTTGTCCTGGGGAAAAACAGGCTACCTTCCCCTCGGCCAGAGAAGGTCTCCCTGAGGGGTTGCCTTTCAGCTGAGACCTGAAGGAGCCAAGCATGGTAGACCTTCTGCAAACAATGGAAACTGACTCCGGCTGAATCAAGGAGAGGGAAATATTGAAAGGACATCAAGGAATTCACAGACTAAGCAGAAAATTTGGAGGACCAGGCTTAGAAAGTGGGCAGGAGCAAAGGGTGGCCACGCAGCCAGCATCACAGTAAAATTTCATCACAAAACCCCTCAAGTGAGAACATTGGTGCTTGATCTGAGAATAATATGGCAATCCATTTTGGTCTCTAGGGCCATCAACATTGTCCTCCAGAATGGGGTTCTCATTGTTCCCACTTCTTCTTCCCACTGGCTCCCAATTTAAAATTCTAGGTGAGAACACATGCTTGGCTGAGCCTAAGTCACATGACTGTACTCTTGTTGCAGCAAAGTCTGGGAAGTTTGGACAAGATGTCTGGATCTGCAGCAGCCATCTGGCAATTACGAAGCAACAAGCATGAAGAAGAAAAGCAGAACAGAAAACTTGAAAGAACTAGGCCCTTGATGGCACCGCTGAGCTGCTGCACCAGTCTTAAGACTGTCTAATTCTAGGCGTTTTGTTAAATAAAATTCTTTAGAATTTATGGGGCTGGCCCGGTGGCTGAGTGGTTAAGTTCGCGCACTCTGCTTCGGTGGCCCAGGATTTCACCAGTTCGGATCCTGGGCGCGGACATGGCACCACTCACAAGGCCATGTTGAGGCAGCTTCCCACATGCCACAACTAGAAGGACCCACAACTAAAATACACAACTATGTACTGGGGGGATTTGAGGAGAAAAATCAGGAAAAGAAAAGATTGGCAACAGTTTTTAGCTCAGGTGCCAATCTTAAAACAAAAATAAAGAATTTAAGCCACTGTTGTCAGAGATTCTATTACTTGCAGCAAAAGCATTTTTAATCGTTCTAAAAGGAAAGAGACACATGCTCAAGTACTTTTCATCTAAAGCGACTACTGTGCTCTACTTGGTGGAGTGGGGAGGGCAGTAAGGTTTCTCAAACTTTTATGCAAATCAGGATCAACAAGGGGAGCTTGTTAAAATGCAGATTCCCACAGTCCATCCCCCAAACTTGCTGGCTCACTATCACGAGGCGTAAGCATCTTTGTGGCATCCAGATGCACCTGATGGAGGCAGCCCACTGAACACACTTGATCAGTTCTGCCAACACGGGCGCCCTGGTTTAGAGGAGCGTGGGAACAGGCAAACCCAAGTCTGCTCAATTTTCTTACTCCTCTTCTCTGAGTCTTACTTCTCATCTGCGAAACTCAATGTGATAATGCATGTCAAGTGGCTAACAATGCCTGGACACAGAAACAATATAAATAATATTATTTAGTGCACCAGACTGCCTAGGGATCCTGGCTCTGCCTCTGAACCAACTGTATGACTTTGGACCAATTCCTACTCTCTGTGCCTCAGTTTCCTCATTTGTACAATGCAGACAATGGCACCCACCTCACAGAGTTGTGATGATCAGTGAGTTAATCATGTTGAGCGCTCAGAACAGTGTCTGGCAGAGAGTAAGTGTTCAGTAAAGGTCAGCTTTAACTACTATTGCCAGGGTCAAGCACTGGTCAAAGCATTGTCTTAGTCAGAGAGGCTCCCCACCCCCACCCCACAGCACCGGGTGTAAGAGTACCAGGGAGGACCCCATCATCCTGCATGGAGGTCGTTGGGAGGACTTTTGAAGGAGGCAAGAATTGATTTCCCCTTTGGTCAGAAGTGGTCTAATCAGGGCTGAGTCCGTGGCGCTGGGGAGAGACCGAGGCTGAGGCTCAGCTCAGAGCTCTGAGGGTCTGCCTGGAGCAGAGCTGAGGCCTCTTCTCTGGGAAATCACAGGGACAGAGACTGAGAGCCGTGGCCTGCGTGTTAAGGAAAGAACGAAGGATGCTGAGGGCTGGGGACAGCCTGCTGCAATCTTAAAGACAACCCACAGAGGGAGACGTAGACCAGAACCAGCCTCCAGAATACCGCAACTAGCAAACTCCAAGCTCGGGCAACTGATGATTTCAAAGTGTGGTCAAGATTGAGAAACAAGCAGCTGGGGAGCGTGTTCTGACTGCATGTATTAATCCAGCATGGGAGGGGGACAGGGAGTGGGGTGGAACATAAATGTGTATCTTACACTCCAAATTCCTTTAGCCTCATCTCTCACCTGTCCCAGTCACTACCGCAGGAACTGACTCTGGCATCCGACAGTACTTTCCCTTGTACCTCCACTGTAACTTTCATCCCCTGTCCATGACTTTCCTTCAGATGCTAAGGACCCAGCTCAGCATCCACTGAGCTGTATACTTAAAAATAGTTAAAATGGTAAATTTTATGTTATGTATATTTTACCACAATTTTTAAAAATAAATAATTTTTTAAAAAACAGTATGAAACAATAATTGTAAAACTATGTTGATGTGTTCATAATGTATAAAGATGTAATTTGTCCGACAATAATTACACAAAGGATTGGGCAAGAAATGGAGTTATATTAAAGTTTCTGTATACAATTCACATTAAGTTAATATTAATCCAAACTAGATTGTTTTAAGTTAAGATGCTAATTGTAACCCTAGGGCAATCACTAAGAAAATAACTTAAAAATTGCAGAGAAAGAAACAAGGAAATTAAAATGGTATAGTAGAAAATACCCACTTAACACAAGAGAAGTCAGTAATAGAGGAACAAAGACATAAGACAGAAAACAAATAGCAAGGTGGCAGGTGTAAATCCTATCATAATGGTAATGACATTAAATGTAAATGGGTTAAACTCCACTTAAAAGGCAGAGGTTGGCAGAATGAATACTAAAGAAAAAAATAACACCAAATTAAACACTATCTACAAGAGACACTTTCGATTCAAAGTCACAAATATGTTGAAAGTTAAAGGATGGAAAAATATACACCATGCAAACATAATCAAAAGAGAGCTGGAGTGGCTATACTAATATTAAACAAAATAGACTTTAAGACAAAAATTCTTACTAGAGACAAAATAATGCATGTTCCTGGGGCAGCATCTCCCTAGAAAAAGCCCAGAAATATACATGCTTACCTTCACTCCAGAAGGGCCTCAAGAACGCTGATGTTTAAGAACCACTGGTGAATGTGGTCGGCCCTCGGAGCATTTAATTTAACCCATACTTCATTTTAAGTGTTTAATTCATTGCTGACATTTAAAAATCAGGAAACTGACATGACGTTCAAACTCGCTGCTTCTCTGGAAAAGTCTGGCCACCCTGGGTCTGCATTTCTGCCTGATAAACATCGGCTCCAGCTGATGCCAGCTTCCTTTTTAGATGGGTCTGTTGGCCAGTTCTCCATAGTTCCCACTTGGAAGAGACTTGGAGTGTGGCCAGGCCAACACTTCCCTCCACCTTACTGTCCAATCTCACTTCATAGATGGTGAAACAGACCTAGCAAGGCAAGAGGCTTGCCAAGGGCCACACGGGGAGGCTCAGGCAGGAGCAGTTGTATGGCTCCTAGTCACCAACCCCCTCCACAGCACTAGCTTGTCTTACCAATAGAAGCAGAAATGCTGCCTTTGAATTCTTACCCCCAAGTCGTGCTAATGGGGGCCCTCCTTCGCCCTTCCCTCTTGCCTGGGATCTGCAGGTACTTTTCCCCCTATCAAAACCATTTCAGGAGAGCCCAACAATCACAGTAACCTTGAGAGTTGTATGGATGACAGCAACTCAGGGAAGGTACTCTCAGGGGCACCTGCACCTTAACAGAGATCCAGTGTGAGTTGAATGAGTGATTAAGATTCGAATGCTGGAATTTCAGGCACCTGCCAGGGAATTGGGGCGATACATTCAGATGTATATTGGGGAGGGAGGCACATGGTGAATCTTCCCACTAGAGCTGAAATTGAAATCGGACTATAAAGAGACGTGTCTTTCAAATGATTCCAGCTGCAAAACTCTTTCTTCAAATCAAACAACTAATGAGATTTTAATATATATATAAAGCAATCAGGGAAGTTCCATGATTTGGTGGAAATGGGAGCTAGAGGCTGGGTTCACTCCACTTTCTCTTGTAGTAGACACTTGTGATGGACTGTGCCTTCCTCCCAGCACAGTAGGGTAGAGAGCCCCAGGCACCTGTGTCAGGGTCCCATAGCAAATGCATGCCATGGCTTGTCTCTGCTCTGCTTCCAGATAAGCTTCAGAAGGCTGCTCAGCCATGCGCAGGCACGTTCCAGAAGTGTGGGGGAGTTAACACCTGTGGAAGTGACTCACCAGAGTGGAGGCTGGAATCAGTCCTACCATCCTTTGGAGAGAGAGTTCTAAGGAATGTTCCACACAGTTCTTCAGAGGGCTCAGCAGGGTTAAGACCCAGTTGCCCATAGTAATTGTCTTAGTCTCTTCAGGTTGCTGTAACCAAGTACCAAAGACTGAACAACTTAGAAACAACAGAAATCCTTTTCTCACAGTTCTGGAGGCTGGAAGTCTGAGGTCAAGGTGCCAGTATGGTCAGGTTCTGGTAAGGGTTCTCTTCCAGGTTGCAGACTAGTGACTTCATGTCGTGTCGTATCCTCACATGGCAGAGTGAGGAAGCTCTCTTGGGTCTTTTTTATAAAGGCACTAATCCCTTTCATAAGTGCTCCACCCTCATGACCTAATCACCTCCCAGTGGGCACCTCCTAATGCTATCATATTGGGGGCTCAGATTTCAAGTGGTGAATTTTGGGTGGGACACAAACATTCAGTCTACTGCAGTAATGCACTTATTAACCCTCACTTTATTGAGTTCCTTCCTTCCACGTCACTGTTAATGCTCCTTCACGTCTGGCTCCTTGGATCACCACCCAGATCTGTGGGCACCCAAGGCCTTGCCTCAAGTTCTGCTTTCAGGGGAATCCCAACTAAGACGGCCCTCATCATTGCCCCCAACACGCCTCCCCAGACACCTGCCAGGGCTCCTCCGTGTGGTGACAACCACTGCCCTAAGCTTCTCTGGACTCCGGGCTTCTTGACTACTGTGGCCTTGCCCCTTCACCTCCAAGATGCCATCTGGACTCAGGAGAAAGTAGTTAAAAGGAAAAGATCAATATAATTGACTTGATACAACATTTAAGATTCTTTATGTAGAAGAGCACAATAAACAGCCTTGGTGCCTGGAAACAGGAGTTGAGAGACGGGAGAAGTAGCAGGGAGAGAGCCCCAGACTTCCGGCTGAGGTTACAGGAGGGGAAGTGACGCCATCAGAGCAACTTGGGGTAGACGAAAAGATTGCTTTTGGCCGTGTGCTTTCGGTCCTGAGGGCTATCCTGGTGGAGTTTCCAGTCAACGTTGGTTATCGGTCTCTGGAATTCAGGAGAGAGAGATTTGAAAGACATCAAACTGTAAGTGATGTTCAAAGTCACGGGCATGGGTGAGATCGCTCAAGGTGAATGTTTAGAGCAGAAAAAAGCTTAAAAATCACTGTTTTAAAACAACCATGGTGGGGCCGGCCCTGTGGCTAAGTGATTAAGTTCACACGCTTCACTTCAGTGGCCCAAGGTTTCGTTGGTTTGAATCCTGGGCACGGACCTGGCACCACTCATCAGGCCATGCTGAGGCAGCGTCCCACATGCCACAACCAGAAGGACCTACAACTAGAATATACAACTATGTACTGGGGGCGCTTTTGGGAGAAAAAAGAAAAAAAAAAGAACATTGGCAACAGATGTTAGCTCAGGTGCCAATCTCTAACAAACAAACAAAATAAAATAAAACAACCATGGTGATTTCTGAAGGGTGGGGTTTTAGCGGTAGTGGAATGAAGGGACTTTTAATTTAGTTTTTTACACTTTTTTCAGGTTTATTATTACAAATATTATTTGTATTTATTTTTTATGTTTTGTATTTGTATTTCTTTGTACTTTATTAGTATGAATAATTCAACTTTTTATTACAAATAAAATTGTGCAATATTTAACACATACATTGGGGTGATTTGATGCACATACAAATCATGAAAGGATCCCCCCATGTACTTAGTGAAGACATTCATCACCACATATTTCCCTCTCTCTTTTTTGTTGGTGAGAACATTTAAGTTCTACCCTCTCAGCAAATCTCCATTATACAATACGTCATCAACTACAGTCACCATGTTTTACATTATATCCTCGGACCTTATTCATCCTATAGCTCAAAGTGTGTGCCCCTTACCAACCTCTCCCTCTTTCCCCCACCTCCCAGCCTCAGGCAGCCACCGTCCTCTCTGTTCTATGAGTCTGACTTTTTTTAATACACTTTTGATTGGTTGTTTTATCATATTTGTCTGTAGTAGTTGAGGGTAAGAGAAGAGAACCAAAGACAGGGTCATGGAGACCCCATGCTGTGCCTGCTGGCTGCTCCTCCTGACACCCTGTCAGCGCCTGTTGGAGGGGCCAGCTCCCAACACGTGCCCCAGCCCAGGGGGCAGGCTCATCCCATCCTCTGGACGTTAAGGATACCAGGCCTGCCCAGCATCCCAGACGTCGCATGCCATTGGCTGTGCTCAAGGGAGCCAAAGAGGGTTTATTTGTTCTCTATAGTCACCTCCTGAGCATTGCCAAGTGCACCTGGGCTGTTTCGGAGGGCAGTTCCCCTGGTTGGGCATCAGCCTGCCGTCCTGCTGAAGAATGCCACCTATAAAACTCAGGACGAGATGCCAACCCACCAAAGGCTCCGGCCACCAGGAACTCCCAAAGGCTGGGAGGAGAGGCCTCACCTGTGGTCCTGGTGGGGAGCCAGGGCCAGAACACAGAGATGGCAGAGATCGGGGCAAAGTGGGAGTGGGGTCGACACAACTCCCCATCTCCCCACCCTGCCACAACCAACACAAGCGTGGTCCTTGGCCAAAATACCCCATCTCTGAGCCTCAGTTCCTCACATCTGTAAAATGGAAATAATTATACACACATTTCAGCCTCTTTGAGCAAAAAAAAACAAAAATTGAAATTTTTTGTCAATTGTTATGTGCTGAACACACTACCAAGGAATTGTTATTATCACTCTGACTGTTGTCACCAGAAATGGCCTGCTCCCAAGCACGTTCCATGAAGTCTCAGAGAAGTTGGGCCTGAAGGCCACCTATCCACGAATCCCAATTTCTGTCGACTGTGAACCATCTTCCCGATTTTTACCTTTTCCTGAGAGGACTGCTTCTACCGTTCACTTAATACTTTTCTTTAAACAGCTGTGCCCTTTTTCTTAGCATCATCCTAAGCAAGCTAAGAGTTTGATGGAAGACCTTGATGCAGCGGAAGCTGGATGAACCCTGAACTGACACCGGCCCTCATTCTCGCGGGAACACCCCGCCGTCTTCCTCATGTCTCTCTCAAAAACATGTAGAGGAGAAATAAAATAAAAATAAAGTCCGTTTTTCCTAATCTACTCACTAAACGGTGAGACTAGAAAAAAATGCTAAAAAGTATTTTTATTTTTTATCACTGTTTGATTTACATGCCCGTCAGGCATGCCCCTAGCATTTGTCAGCTGGGGCAATAATAGAAATAGAGGCCCACAAATTGTGTATGTAAATGTCTAAAAGTCAAAAATCAAGTTAATAGGCTGCTAAAAATATGCATTCTCTCCTCCAGGCTTGGCAAACACATCTTCAAAATGACCTAAAGGGGCCAGCCCAGTGGCACTGCAGTTGAGTTTGCACGTTCCGCTTTGGCCACCCGGGGTTCTCTGGTTCGGATCCCGGGTGTGGACATGGCACCACTTGTCAAGCCATGCTGTGGCAGGCGTCCCACATATAAAGTAGAGGATGATGGGCACGGATCTTAGCTCAGGGCCAGTCTTGCTCAGCAAAAAGAAGAGGATTGGCATCAGATGTTAGCTCAGGGCTCATCTTCCTCAACAACAACAAAAAAAAGACCTAGAAATATTATGTATCCTTAAAAAGGAAGGAAATTCTGACACATGCGACAACACGGATGAACCTTTAAGGAGGACATTATGCTAAGTGAAATAAGCCAGTCACAAAAAGACGAATACCGTATGATTCCACTTGTATGAAGTACCGAGAGTAGTCAAAATTAGAGAAAGGGAAAGTAGAATTGTGGTTGCCAGGGCCTGGGCGTGAAGGCATGGGGAGTCAGCGTTCAATGGGTACAGAGCTGCAGTTTTACAAGATGAAAAGAATTATGGAGCTGGATGGTGTTGATGGTCGCACAACATTGTGACAGTATTTAATACCACTGAACCGTAGACTTAAAATTAGTTCAGACGGTAAATTTTATGTTGTGTGTATTTTGCCACGAAAAACGAATTTATAAATAACAACAAAAAACAATGACTTGGAAGATCAGGCGTGGATTTTAGACTCTTCTGATTTTGTGCCACAAATGATGGTGTAGAGAAAACAAGTCCCCAGCTCCTGGCCCTAAACCAGTTCCACCTTCCTTCCCACCGGGGCCCTGAGCCAGCCTTCAGAGTGCAAAGGACCCCGCAGGACTCCCCGTCCAAACAAAGTGACGTAGACTTCAACTCTCTGTTTGTCCCCACTCGCTACAACTGTAAACCCTAGAAGTAACGCAAGAGGCAACGGAAGGAGAACCTTCCAGAGGAAAGATGGTAAGATGAAGGTGAACCGGCTGGAGACCCCAGGATAGAGGAAGAGCACCACAGCAGGATGTCCTAGGTTCCCCGCCCAACAGAAGGCGATCCAGACCCAACCCCAGCGTAGTAACTGAAGGTGAGCCAGGTGGGCTCCTTCCTCCTCTGGATCCAACGGGGAGTCACTCCATCATCCCCAGGCAGACCCCAGCGCTGGTAAGGGGGACCAATCCAGACCCCCACTGAAAACAGGCAGCCAGGGAAGCGCTAGCCTTCCCCCAGGGCCTGAGACTTCCCTCCCCACCCAGAGACACCAGGTGCTGGGCTGCGCTGGCAAGCAGGATCCTGCACAGTGAGCGCCAAGACGTCTCCAAACCCAGATGGTTTCACTGGAGAATTCCACCGAACATTAAAGAATAATTAGCACGAATTTTGTGCATTCTCTTGCAGAAAACTGAAAAAAAGAACATTTCTCAATTATTTTTTTTGGTCCCACCTTTATTCTGGTTTCTGTATCAGAGTAATATTGACTCCAAGTTGTCGTGTGTCTCAACAGTTCGTTTCTCTCTTTTGCTGAGTAGAATTCCATGGTGTGGACGCACCACAGTTTGTTAAACAACTCACTCGCTGAAGGACTGTTTGCTTTCCTCTTTGGAGGATCACAAACAAAGCCGTTATGGACGTTCGTGTACAGGTTTTTGTGTGAACATAAGTTTTCACGTCTCTGGGATAAATGCCAAAGAGCGCAGTTACTGGGTCCTCTGGGAATTGCAGGTTTCATTTTATAAGAAACTATGAACCGTTTCCAGAGTGGCCATCCCATCCACCTTCCCCCATGGCATGTGCGGGATTCAGGGTCTCCACACCCTCACCAGCGTTTGGAATGAAATATTGATGCGCACAACAACTTAGAAGAACTTTGTGCAATTATGATGTGTGGAAGAGAAAAAAAAGCCAGTCCCGAGAGATTACCTACTTATGATCCTATTTATATAACGTGCTTGAAATGACAAAATTACGGAAATGGAAAACAGCTCAGTGCTGGTGGTGGTTAGAGATGGGGAGGAAGGTGCAGGAGGGAGGTTGGTGTGGTTATAAAAGAGCAACGGGAGGAGTCCATTATAGTGATGGGACGTTCTGTATCTTGGCTACGGTGGTGGATATGCAAACCTACATAGGTGACACAAATTTGCTTTAAACTAAATACACACACACACACACATCAACATGAGTAAAATGGGAAACCTGAATCAGGTCCATGCATTGCATCAATGTCAGTATCTTGCCCGCAATTCTGTGCTATAGTTTTGTAAGATGTTACCATTAGGGGAAACTGGGTAAAGAGTACCTGGGATCTCTCTGTGTTATGTCTTATAACTGTGTCTGATTCTACAATTATATCAAAATTAAAGTTTAATTTAAAAAAGACATCTCAGCCAACATCTTCCAGTGCCATCTGCACCCATCTGCTGACAGCCAGCCCTGGTTATTTCTCAGATCTAGGGGTGCACGCAGCAGTGTCCAGTCTACCAACAAAAGGACTAAGCTGGGGAAGAGACCTGCTCAGGATTTAGATGCAGGCCTGGAGCTGTTTGCTCAGGGCATTCAGTGTTCCCAGAGCAAGGTCAAGATTAAAGATGGGCTCACAGGCTCCATGTGGTCATGGCCTCTTGGCTGCACAGAGCTCTCCCCCTGCAGGGAGGGACGTGATGCATGGCCCAGGTGTAAGGACAAATTAAATATCTTTATGAGATTTGTATGAAAAACATCAGTCCCACACTCCCTTTCCCCTAATTTCCCCCTCTCCAGTGGCAACTTCCTCCTCTTTTTGTGGCAGGCAGAGTTCTAAAATGACCACTGTGATGGTTAATTTTATGTGTCAACTTCTGGGCCAAAGGCTGCCCAGATATTTGGTCAAACATTATTCTGAGTGTTTCTGTGAGGGTGTTGTTGGGTGAGAGTAACATTTAAATTGATAGACTGAGTAAAGCAGATTGCCCTTCCTAATGTGGGTGGGCCTCATCCAATCAGTTGAAGGCCTGCATAGAACAAAAGGCTGACCCTCAAACTGACACTTCGTCTCTTCTTGGGTCTCAAGCCTGCTGGCCATCAGACTGAAATCAGTCATCAGTTCTCCTGTGTCTCCAACTTGCCAACCTACACCGCCCACCTTGAGATTTGTCAGCCTCCATAATTGCATGAGCCAATTCTTTATAATAAATCTCTATCTATCTATCTGTCTATCTATCATCTATCTACCTATCTTTTATTGATTCTGTTTTTTGGAGAACCCTGACTTAATATAATCACCAGTGACCCTTGCCCTGATAAAATCCCCTTCCCTTGGAGTGTGGATAGAAACTGAGTGTGGTATCACTCCCATGATTCTGTTACAAAAGGGAGATTATTCTGGGTGGGCCTGACCTAAACAGGTGAGACCTTTGAAAGCAAAGAGTTTTCTCTGCCTGGCCACAGAAGAGGAAATCAGAAAGACCTGCTCCGGCTGGCCTGCGGGGCCATGTGGCAAGTAACTGTGGATGGCTTCTAGGAGCTGAGAGCAGGCCCTAGCTGACAGCGAGCAAGAAGACAAGGACCAAGTCCTACAACTGCGGGATTCTGCCAAGAAGTTGAATGAGTTTGGAAGAGAACCCCAATCCTCAGACGGGAGAGTGGCCCTGGCTGACGCTTCACTTTAGCCCTGTGAGAACCTGGTTCAACCAGCCTAGACTTACAGAAACCGAAATAATAGATGGGTGGGTTTTTCCATTTTGTTTTTTTGGTTGTTTTCAGAAACAGTTTTATTTCACATATACAAGGTCATAATTTCTGGGTATTCCTCCCCATGCTGGAGAATATAGACATGTTGTATTTAGTTACTACTCACCTTAAAGGGGCCCAGAACATTTTCAAAGGACACTAGTAAACACACCCTTTCCTCCATTCTTTAAAGTCAAGTGCACTACTCCAACTTTTTGGAATGGAATTAAACAGAAAAAAAGAATGGAACAGCCAAAAGAAAAAGAAAAAGAAGAAATAAAGTAAGGTTATTTTTTTAATTAATTTTTTAGTGAGGTAACATTGGTTTATAACATTATATCAATTTCAGGTGTACATCATTATATTTCAACTTCCGTATAGACTATGTCGTGTTCACCACAAGTCGGGTTGCCATCCAAAAATTCAGTTACAGCTCTTCCTCGTGGTAGGTTCTCTTCACCAGCTTAGCGGGCCACTGCACACGTGAACCCAGAACTATACTGTACAGTTAGATTGTATAGGGGTGTTTCAAGTCAGGTGAAATTCACATAAACATAAAATTAACCACTTTAATTTAACAATTCAGTGACATTCAGTATGTCTACAATATTGTGCAACCATCACCTCTACACAGCGCTGACACATTTTCTCCACCCAAAACAGGAACCACACACCCATGGAGCGGTCCCCCTCCGCTCAGCCCTTGGCAACCATCAATCCTCTTTCTGTCTCTCTGGCTTTACCCATTCTGGATGTTTCATATGAAAGGAACCATACAGTATGGGACGTTTCGTGTCTATGTCTTTCCCTTAGCATAATGTCTTCAAGGCTCATCCACATTGTGGCATGTGTCAATACTTCATTCCCTTTTATGGCTGAATAATATTCCATTGCATCCCACAATTTGTTTATCCATCCATCCATTGTTGCACAAATGGGTTGTTTCCTCCTTTCGGCCATTGTGAATCATGCTGCCATGATCGTGGGTGCACACTCACCCGTTTGAGGACCTGTTTTCAATTCTTTTGAACATGGCCCTAGGCGCAGAATTGCAGGGTCATATAGTAATTCTGTGTTCAACTCTGAGGAGCCACCAAACTGCTTCGAATGTTGTTTTAAGCCACTGTTTGTGGTAATTTATTATGCAGAATTACAAAATAAATACCCATTTCTTTTACCTGATTTTTTAAAAATTTACATTCATGTCTCCAAATAACATGCTCTGGGTCATTTGATCACTGGATCTTTATTTTTCAGAAATATAGTGACAACTGTCCCACCATGGAAAACGAGGACTCAGTCCTCTTACCTCCACCCCCGTTGCCTGAGCCCAGCCTCGCCGTCCTCCCCCTCCTCCCAGATTACATTGTAATTTGGGTTAGATCATTATGCGGCGCTTCCGTTGTTGTGGTGTCCACGTGGTGAAACCACGCTTACTTTCCCTTTCTTGCACAGATTTTCTTTTCTCTGGAGTTAATGATTTAAAGTCTGAACTTTGCATTTGCCTCGTTTTCTATACACATTGCTATTTCGAACACCAAACAGTTTGCCAAGTATCGAGGTAGCCTCCCAAGATTTTGAGACGCCCCAGGTAGCCTGCCCATCTTACATGCCGCAGATGCCTCTCTCAGAGCCTCTGACCTGCTGGCCCATCACTGGCTGCTCCTTGTGCCCAGTGCCCAGCTGGAGCCCTGGGGTTTCCCTTCTGGATCGCCCTGGGATTTGTTCTCTTCTGCATTGGAGCTCTGGTTTCCTGTATCACATATTATTTTCTTCCTAGCCAGCTTACTCTCTTTTTTATGCTGCAGGATATTCTCCAGTAATTTCCCAAGAAAGGGTCCCAAGAGGTAAATCTTTTGAGAACTTGCCTGTCTCCAAACGTCTTTATTTTACCCTCACACCTGGCTTGTAGTTTGGCTGGGTAGAGAATTCTAAATTGGAAATTATTCCCCCTCAGGATTTTCTGCATTCCAGTGTCATGCATTTATTTATCTGTTTTCAGTACAGAATAACCATATTTTAAGACTTTGGTTCAAACAAAAACATGTACATGAATGTTCAGATCAGCAATATCTGCAGTAGCCAAAAAGTGGAAACAACCCAATGCTGGTCAAATGATGAATGGATAAACAAATATGGCGTAGCCACACAACGAAATATAATTCAGCCACAAAAAGGAATCAAGTACTGACACATGCTACAGCATAACAAAAATGTTCTGGAACTAGATAGTGGTTATGACTGCACAACATTGTGAATGTACTAAATGCCACTGAATTGTACTCTCTAAAATGGTTAAAATGATGAATTTTATGTTACGTGAATTTTACCTCAACTCGAAAACAAAGACTTTGAGATGTTTGCCAAAGTTCGGAATGTTGTGTGCTAGTGTTACTGTTGAGAAAATTGAAGCCACTTCCCCTCCCAGTTCTTTGGATGTGGTCTATTGCTTTCCTCTGGAAGCATGCGGGATATTCTCTTTGTCTCTAGCATTCTGTAATTTCACAAGGCTGGTGAGTGTCCCTATTCATCTGGTATCCATTCTACTCGGCATTCAGTGAGTCCTTTCAGCCTGGAAAGTTAAATGTTTTGGTTCTGAGAAATTTTCTTAAAATATTTCATTGATAATTTCTCTCTCTCTCTCTGTTTTTCTGAAACTCCTATTGCTCAGATATTGGACCTTATGGACTGGCCGTCGAATTTTTTCTTCTCTTTACTTTCTCTTGCATATGTCCTTATTTTTCTTTTTACACTTTGTCCTTGTTGAGCAGTATCTTCAGCTTTATTTCACAAGACTCATATTCAAATTCTTCATTTCTGCCATCATATTTGGAGCTTCCTGGAGCTTTTTCTTTGCTTTGAATGTTTCTTTTTTTTTTTTTTTTTTTTGTCATGCTTTGTTTTTATTTCACGGTTGCAAGGTAGTGTTAAAGATATCACAAATAGTGTATTTTCCTGAAATTTTTCTCCCCAAATAGGCTATTTTCTCCAGGGTTCTTGTTTCTGTGTTTATTTTTTCCTCTCTCTTTCATGTTGGAAGTTTTCTTCCGATGCCTGCCTGGCAATTCCTGTCTGTGCATATTTAAGGGTGAGGACTAAAGCTCTGATCCAAGTCTGAGAGCCTGGGGGAGGCTGGTGGACCCAGAGCCTCATGGTGGGGTGGCTGCTGGGGCTGTTTAGCTGGGGAAACTCCAAGTCAGCATCTTTAGATCTTTGGTTCTGAGCTGGTCTCATTCCTGAGAGGTGTTTCCTCCTGGCTGCCAGCATCATGGGGAGAAAGTGTGAGAAGAAGGTGGAGGTTGTGGACCAGCGTCTCAGCATCCAGTGTGTAAAGAACCCCTCAGGACCCCCATTTTCAGTGAGGTACCCCAGTGCTCAACTGTGTGACTGAGCATCAGTCTCTGTTGTATTTCCCCCAAAGAACAAAGCTTCAGAATTTACGGGGTAGGGGCAGGGGGAGTCATTCAGCTCACAGAGTCCGAGAGGGGACCCAGGACTGACTCCTTCACTAACAGACTTTCAAACAATTCTTATTTTATCACCATAAACCCTTGCACCCCAGCCTCCATTTATAGAGGTGTCTTATCCTGTCAGCTCCGGAGCCTTTGGGGGACTCTGCAAGGACTTTGGGTTGGTTTTCCCCACTGCCTGGCTTTCTCCACTGCCAGGTTAGGAATAATGTTTGTCAGGTCTGCTGGATTTTTGCCATTCTTCCCTCTGCTTTCCAGATTGCAGAATTTTGCTGCTGTTCGAACCTTCTCCCTAGTTCCCCCATCCTTGCATACTTATGCTTTTTTGCATAGAAGCTCCTTCCTGCCGTTTTGGTGAGGTTTCAGGAAATAAGTGCATGTGTTCATGCCAACATCTTTTCCTGAACGCCCTCCCCTCACCCCGCCCTGTTCCATCAAGCTCCCAGTAAGGATTTGGGGGGAGCATTCGTGTCTGGCTTTCCGGGCCAGCCTGAGGACCATCCAGGGTGTGCTGGCCTTGGCACAGTCGAAGCCAGAAGACTCTCACTCCTAATCGTTCATCTTCCTTTTTCATCTCCCTTGAGAGTGTGAAGAATGCTTTGGGGAAGGAAAGATTGGGAATTAGATTATGAGAGTATTTTTCCAGTGGGTTCCATTTGAGATTTAATAAAGTGCTCAAGATTCACAGAGGAACATCATTCTCCCAACAGAATTAAATTATTTTTATTGTTTCCTAGGAAACTTTTGCTGGAAATGGCCTCTCCCAGCTCTGAGCTAACACATTCTCTATTTATGCATTTCTTAGGAATCATCCATTTCTACCATGCGTTATAATTATCTTGTGCATTTGTGTTCTCTCTCTTACAAACATTGAGTTGCCTTAAGGCTAGAGACTCTGTCTTACTCATTTTTCTCTCTTCCCTGCCCCTTTCCCCCATTATCACTTTGCCAGGAGCAGGTGTTAATAAACATTTTATAAATGATTGAGTAAATGAAAGAATGAATTGAGGGATTCTGAACAAGATAACATCTGTGCGTCTAACTCCCTAACCTTCCACAGAGCCTTACCCAAGGTGGGCACTAACGTATATGTTTAGCAGCTGGTAAGATGAAGTGGGAAATCTTGAACAGTGATAACTGGACCAGAGAGCCAAGAGCATGGCAACCTCCTTGCATTCCTGCTGTATTCTTGCTGTGCCTATCCTTGCCCAATAATAGCACTAGATATTTGCTGAAGAAATGAAGAAACAAAAGAATTGCAGTGAGGCTGGGAAGTTAATTCACTGCAGAACACCATGGTTAAGAATATAGGCTCTAAACTCAAGCTGCACAGGTTCAAATTTTGACTCCATCAGCATTTAACTTTGTGAAATATAACCTGGAGAAATATATGCATCCTTTTGAGCCTCCGTTTCCTCCTCTGAAAAGTGGGGACAGTGGAGCCTAATGATACATAAGAAGCAGACTAGGGGCAGGCCCAGTGGCGCAGCGGTTAAGTTCACACGTTCCGCTTCGGTGGCCCGGGGTTCACCAGTTCAGATATCAGGTGCAGAGCTATGCACCACTTGGCAAGCCATGCTGTGGTAGGCATCCCACATATAAAGTAGTGGAAGACGGGCACAGATGTTAGCTCAGGGCCAGTCTTCCTCAGCAAAAAAGAGGAGGATTGGTGGCAGACGTTAACTCAGGGCTAATCTTCCTCAAAAAAACCAAAAACGAAAAAAGAAGCATATTAGATCAGCAGAACATAAGCATGCAGTAAATGGTAGCTATTATAATTGCTAAAAAGGGTAAAGAAAACATGGCTTTTAAATTTTCTATCAAGGATCTAATCTTTGTGAGCCCTGGTCCTGCTTGGTTCCAGGAGCAACACATTTTAAACTTGAGTCAATTGTACTTTAGATCCTTCCAGTCCACGTGGTCTATAGAGATGACCCAGCTCCTACTGGATGAACGCTCAGCCTCTCAGATCTCTTTCTCCCCTTCCTGTCCCTCTCCAGTACTGCATCTGGGGGTCCCTGGCTGGGAGCTTATATGAGGGAGTCCTCTGTTTATAGAGAGGCTCATCTGGTCCGCTCCTTGCCTGGTGACAGTGACTGTGTGCCTGATCCCATCTGGCCTTCAGGGAATGGGGCTGGCTCCAGGGCTGGAGGTTGTGGTCCCAGCCATGTGCCTTCAGTTGAGAAGCTTTTGCTCTCCATAGCTTCTGGCTCAATCCTAGGCCACTGCAGGTCAATCGGCCCTTTCACTTATCCTACTTGGCGCTTCCTGAGCTACTGAGATCTGTGGTTTGCTGTCTGATAATAATTTGGGGAAATTCTCATTCATTATTGCTTCAAATATTTCTTCTATTCCTTTCTCTTTCTTGTATTCTGGTATTCCCATTATGCATATGTTATATCTTTTGTAGTTGTCCCACAATTCTTGGATATTCTGTTCTGCTCTTTTCTCATTCTTTTTTCTCTTCGCTTTTCCATTTTGGAAGTGTCTATCAACGTAACCTCAAGCTCACTGATTCTTTCCTCAGCCATGTCCAGTCTACTAATGAGCTCATCAAGACAGTCTTCATTTGGGTTACAGTGTTCCCAACATTTCTTTTCTCAGGATTCTTTCTTAGGATTTCCATCCCTCTGCTTATATTGCCCATCTGTTCATGCATACTGTCTGCTCTTTCCATTAGAGCTCTTAGCATAATAATCATAGTTATTTTAAATTCCCAGTCTGATAATTCCAACATCTCTACCATATCTGAATCTGGTTACAATGCTTGCTCTATCTCTTCAAACTGTGTTTTTGCCTTTTAGTATGCCTTGTAATTTTTCGTTGGAAGCCAGACTGGGCAAAACCAACTCCAGTAAATAGGCCTTTAGTGATGTGGTGGTGAGATGTAGGGGGAGGGGAAGGTTTCTATGGCCTTGTGATTAGGTCTCAGTCTTTTAATGAGCCCGTGTCTCTGGGCCGTGACCTTCCCAAGTGCTTCTCAGTACCACCACCACCCCCATCTCTTTGGTGGGTGAGGATGGCTAGAGTGGGCTGGAGTTGGGTATTTCCCTTGCCACAGATCAGTTAGGCTCTGATAAAACCCCAGGAGGTTAGGGTCTTGTAAAATAGTTTCTCTCAAGGGTAGCCCTTGTTAAGGAGAGCAGAAAGCTCTGGTATATTTCAAAATGGTTCCTTTTCCCCTCCCCATGCCTGAAGCACAAGGGGATTTTTCTCTCACGTTCGCTGTGAGAACCTGGTAGGACTCCTGGTGTTTTCCATCTCAGAAGTGTGTGGGCCCCTCCATGCCTGGGCCCCCTGGAGTTTTTAATCTCAGTCTTATCTGTACTGAGCCTCCAGCAATTTGTCAATCACAGTTTAGGTTTTCCCATCCCTGACTGGTTCCCGTGGAGATTTCTTCTCCGGTAAATTGTCATACTCTGTATCTGCTTGTCTCCCCAAACTGGGGGGCGGCAGTTTGCCTTGTGACCTCTCTTCTCTGACAGACCTAAGAAGAGTTGTTGGCTCAGTTGTTCACGTCTTCTTAGCACAGCGTGAGGCCTTCCGAGCTCCTTCCATGCCAAACCTTGAACCCGAAGTCCTCCTCCACTGGCCCTTCACCCTCTCCACTTCCCTGGGGCACATGGGGACACCTAGATCCCCACCTGTTACATAAAACAGGGCTGTTTCAGGCCCACCTCTCGGCCTCCTCTTCCTGCAACTGCAGTTTTCAGCAGAAAATGAGTTTATGGAAAGGATAAGGAGGACCCACAGAATCATCAGGAGCACTCAGCTCCCAGAAACAATACCTGGAACCTCACAACCGGCCTGAAGAGGAAAGAACAGCTGCTGCTGATGCTCCTGCCCCTGCCCTGCCAATGCCATCTCTGGGGCAGGAACTCATCCTTGCAATGCCTGGAAAAGCAAATCACCACAGAAGCTGGTCTCTGCCACCATGCCTGCAAACACAGTTGTGCAAGGAGAGGGTGTCATTGGATTGCACACTTCTGAGCTAGAGTCTGGGTGTGATTTGATGAGTGTAGACTGCAGGCCTGCATCCTAGCGGCAAAGGAGGCTGGACTTTGAGTTTTCCGTGTTCTACCTCTAGATACTGGGATTCTTAAGGCTGGAGATTCACAAAGCACAAGAAAGGCATTCAAAAGGGGCCCAGCAGATAGATAAAATGACACCACATGGAGCAGAAACTTTTCTCCATTTTTTTATGAGAATTTTCAAACATATAGTAAAGTTAAAAGAGTTTTATAGAGAACCATTTACCCACCACACAGATTCTACCATTAACATTTTATTATAGTTGTCTTATCATACATCTATCCATCCATTCGTCCATCCATCCATCCACCTCATCTTTGGTGCATTTCAAAGTAAGCTACAGACATCAGTACACTCCCCCCAAATACTTGAGCATGCCTATCATTAATTAGAGTTTGAAATTTGCTTACAGCTTTTTTTCTCTTGAATGTTAAATTCATATACAACGAAACACACAAATCTTAAGCATACGTTTGTTGAAGTTTGACAAATGCCTGTGCAACCAACATCCCACTCAACTGTCCCAATCAAACTGTCACCCCAGAAAATTCCTTCGTGCCTCTTCCCAGTCAATCTCTGTCCACAGCTCACTCCCAAAGGCAACCACCTTTCTGATCTTTTCCCAGCATAGGTTAGTCTACAAAAACCTTTTTAATTTTGACTGTTCCCTCAAACTACGTAGCTACCAACACTTCGCCATCTGCCCTCCTGCCTCTCTGGAAATTTGGTCCAGAGAGGTGAGGTCAGGTGGAGAAACCTGCCTGCTTCTCCTCCTTTGATCTTCCTTCTCCTTCCCACCATCAGCAGAGGCAGGCTTCCTTCACTTCCTGGATGAAAGGACCTCCTTTAAATGCTATGTCTAGAGATCTCTGGCCCTGTTAAGTGAATTTTAGAAGGAGTGAATGGATGAAGAATGAATGGACAAGTGCATGAGAGGATCATGAGCGCTCAAAGCAAGAACACAGTCAGCTCTGAGTGCTTCGTAGCTTCATAGCAGCTTCTAGGTCCTGGTGATGTTTGATAGATGGGCAGGTGGGAGGACAGGGCAACATCTGGACGCTGGGGGTGAGGATGAGGCCGCCTCTAACCTCCCAGTTTGCCCCACGGCTTCTGGCCCACTCACAGGGGACATTAACAAGATCTGCTGACGATGGTAGAAGAGCGACTTACCTTCTGGCTGGGCAAGCACCTCCCTCCCTCCCAGAGTTTGAACGCTGGCCACCTATGTCACCGTGGTTGTTACTCTCAGGTCGAGGTGATGTAGAGATGAGTTAGAGCTTCACGGTCTTTTATTAGTTTCCCAATAGTTTTGCCTAGGGGTGGGAGGGAGGCCGTATAATCTTCCATTTTACAGCCCAGGTTAACAGAGGCCCAGAGAGGGGAAGGGACGGCCTGCCGCCAGGCCAGCCCAGGTCTAGCTTTGGTGGGTCCTTCTGATTCACTGTCTTATGAGGATGAATTCCCAAGACAATGCAGGTGACTCCAGTCCAAACACACAGGGATCATAAGTCCAGCTGGCTGCTCAGCCTTTGGAATTCGCCCACGGGCAGCACCAGGTCTGCCTGGATATGCTGGAGCACGGGGCCCGGGAAATGATGCTTCCCAGCACCAGAGGGCTCTGTGGCTGCCCACTGCAGAGCACAGCTGCCCCTGCATTTTTCTGGCACATGGCCTCGTCTTTATTTGCCTTGGGCCCCGTACCCTGTGATCTGGGTCAGCCTGCGGTTTTCTCTTGTGGGGACACAGTTGGAATCCTAGAGAGGAAGCACATTCTAGACCATTCTAAACACTTGAGTATGAGGACCTCTTCACACTCAAAAATTATTGAGTATCCCAAAAAGCGCTTGCTCACGGGGGTTGTATTTATGGAAAGTTACTGATCTGGAGATTAATCCTAGAAATTTACAAAATGTTTATTCATTAACTGATTTAAAAGCTAATTAACTCATTTAAAAACTAACTCATTGCATCTTAACATAAATAACAAATATTCATGAAAAATAACTACATTTTCCAAAACAAAAAATAATGTTAGCAAGAGTGGCATTGTTTTACCTTTTTTTTTTTTTTTTGCAAATCCCTTTAATTGAATAGTAGATAATAGAAAACCAGCTGTATTCTCATATCTGCTTTTTTTTTTTTTTAAGATTTTATTTTTTTCCTTTTTCTCCCCAAAGCCCCCCGGTACATAGTTGTACATTCTTCGTTGTGGGTCCTTCTAGTTGTGGCATGTGGGACGCTGCCTCAGCGTGGTTTGATGAGCGGTGCCATGTCCACACCCAGGATTCGAACCAACGAAACACTGGGCCGCCTGCAGCGGAGCGCGCGAACTTAACCACTCGGCCACGGGGCCAGCCCCTTCTCATATCTGCTTTTGCATTCAACTTTTGGAAATATCACATATCATGTAGCCTCTGGAAAAGTCCACTGTACACTCATGAGGAAATGAAAGTGAAATAGACCCAAAAAAGAAAAAACGCATTAATAGTATTAAGAAAATAGGTGGGTTTTTTTTTTTTCTTGAGGAAGCTTAGCCCTGAGCTAACTGCTCCCAATCCTCCTCTTTTTGCTGAGGAAGACTGGCCCTGGGCTAACATCCGTGCCCATCTTCCTCTACTTTATATGTGGGATGCCTACCACAGCATGGCTTTTGCCAAGTGGTGCCGTGTCCGCACCCGGGATCCCAACCGGTGAACCCCGGACCGTCGAGAAGCGGAACGTACAAACTTAACCGCTGCACCACCAGGCTGGCCCCTAAGAAAATAGTTTTGACCTCACAATTTCCCTAAAAGAGTCTTGGGGACCGTGGAGCTCCCTTCGAGAACTGCTGTTCTTCTCAAACTTCACTCTGCATGCGAATCACCGAGCAACTGTTAAAATGCAGATGCTGGCTCAGGGGGTCTGGGGCAGGCCCAGGAGTCTGCATTTCTACCCAGCTCCCAGGTGGTGCTGATGCTGCTGGTCGGAGGACCACACACTCAAGCTTCACAGATCTGACTCTGACGCTCTCCGTGGGCCGGAGAGATGCCCTGAGTCCTGAAAAAGTCGTGCTGCCCTCGCAATCCCTATAATTAAAGCAAGAGTAAATTTGAAATTATGTAAACCCAACAAAATTCTTATTTTTTCCCAAGGTGATCACTTTGATTTTTTTAAATTTTAAATTATCTTTTAAAATCATTTTTGGTGCCCACATTTTGCTGGTCTTAAACACGTGAATAAACATGTGAATAATAATAATAATTTACTGCTTAAAGTAATGAAACAGCCTAAATTCCCATAGGTTTGGGAAGGGTGAGCTAAATTATGTAAATTCACACAAGAGATGCTGCTAGTGGTGACAGCGCGTATCTATATTCTGTGATTTGAAAAGGGAGCACAATATGTCACAATATGTAGTTAAGCGTAAAGGGCAGGTTACAAACTCGCTTCTCCAGACGATTAGATTTATGTAAATTTATTTACATTTGTTTGCTGTGATATGCATGTGTGCTTGCTTCTTTCTCTATGATGCTTGGATTTTCTACATAAGTGGGTATTATCTTGAAGTCAGAAAAACCAGTAAACTATTTTTAAAGCATCTGTTCTTCCACAGGCTCAGATTTTAATTTGAGAGGCCCCCCACTGTTCGCCAGGCACTGGACCAGGTGCTGACGTTGGGGTATCCTGAGTTGCTCCAGTCTTTGGCTCCCATCTGCCATCTCTAGGCTGATCATTTAGAATCAGAAAATGTTGGGGCCAGTAAGACCTAGCCTGCAAGCTTGTTAGACACCAAGGCCCAGAGAAGGCAGGTAACTTGCTGAAGGTCACACAGCCAGTTTCGCCCAAAGATAGCTTAGTCCAGTCTCCCGGCTCTCATCCCAGGGCTCTACTGCCAGGCTGCACTGCTCTCCCCTAATTCTGAGTATGAATTGTTGTTTGGAGTTGCTGGGGTAGTGCCTTTGAAAGCCCCGACTTCTGGGAGCCCAAGTCCAGGCAAATCCAAGATGAACGATAAAAGGGCCTTGAATGAGACTGTCATTAGTGGGGAGGAGCCTCACCCTGCACAGGCAGAAAAGCAGCTTCAATAGGGCCCGGGTCTGCCCGGCCACAGGGGCAGCCGGCTGCAGAACAAGAGGGAAGGAGCGCCCTGGGCCCGTGCCAGGTGTTCGTAATTACAGGCAATGCAGGCCTGCAAATAGCCCATTAAAGATGTTTGCCCTGTGTCAAACCGGCAAGCAGAACTCAACCCTTTGCCATTTTCTATAAGAAGTTCAATCACATCAAACACTTTCGGGTTTTTATACATTTTCCTGAATGCTTGCCTGATCCCAGGGAGCAATGGCACACAGCACATGTGACCGCCCGCCCCTCCTTGCCCCCATCTGAGGGAGTCCACCCCCTCCCACTGCCCTTTCCTCGCTGGTCCAGCCGCACCCAGCCTCTGATGGCCCCACGTCACCCCCTCAAGGAATTCCCCAACAGAGACAAACTTCCCTCCCAGCATCCATGAAAATTAAATTCCCTCTATTTAGAAGCTTTGAAGTCCGGAGTCCTTGAGCCCTGGAATCTTAGACTTTGAATTAGAACGGCCCTTAAGAATATTTTAACCCAGTCCCTTTAGTTCACAGGTTTAGTTTAGTCCCTGGAGAAGCGAGGGTTCTGAGAGGGGAGAGGTCTTGCCCAAGGTCATGGGCACCGTGGCTGCCAGTTCTCTAAGCCTCAGGCTGGAGCCAGTTCACAAGTCAGGGACTCACAAAGTCTTTGAGCCAGAGAGCCGCTCCCCCCTTTTTCTGATCACCTCCCTCCCAAGGGCCTAAGTTAGCATCACTCCTGGCAATTAGGTTGTCACAGGGAGGCCCTGCAAGAAGCTCAAAGGACAGAAGACCTCGCGAGAAATCAGGCTGAGGGTCTCCTCCCAATTGCCAAGGTCTGAGGGAGGGGCCAGGTGAGTCAGGCTCCCTGGGCTGCCAGGCTCCCTCCATGAGTAATCTCAATCACCCCCTCAGTGGCCCCATAAAGAGAGGTCACTTCTGCATTTCACCAAGGCTCAGGGAGGACCACAGACCTAGCTGGGGCCACAGGGTGGCCAGGGGCAGGAGCTGGCCTTCAAACCCAGGCCTGTGCAAGTCTAAAGTGTGTTCCTCTGAAACTCAGGGCCCCTCGTGGAGGATGAGCCTGAGGGTGGATGTGTGCAGGAGCGCAGGGGAGGGTGGGGCACAGCAGGGTCTCGGCCCCAGGAGAGGACCATGGGCCTTTGCTTCTGTAGATGCCTCTGGAGCCCACACAGAAGAGAGAACTGTGGACCTTGGAACCTTCTCCTCTCACCCAGGAGGGGAGAAGACAGCCCCAGACTGGATGCCGTGAGTGAGACCTGGGTCCCAGTCCCGGCCCTGCAGCTTATAAGCATGCACCTTTAGGGTCTCCTGTCTGAGCCTCCGTCTTCTCATCTGCGGGCTGCTGCGAGGGCTGTGAAGGCCTGACCACAAACCCGGTTCCCTCCTTTCTCCTCCTCTTCTTGCACTGCTTGTACTCTTTCTGGGCCTCGGTTTCTCCCACAGCCCAGCTCTCAACTCTTGCTTTTAGAAGGCTTCTTGGCTGGAGCCCCTCCCACGCTAGACACCTTCTTCTGCAAACTGGGGCAATTACTGGGTGATTAGGTGTCTGACAGGTGTCCTGCTGGGGTGAGGAGGCCACGCCTCCTCTTGCTTCTGACTGTCCTGCCTAGGAGTGTCCCGAGGTTTGCCTTGTTAGTGCTGGTCTGGCTGGCTGCTCCGACACGCCATCCTGAAAGTCCCGCACCACTGTGCAGAGGAAGCGAGGAGCCGGCCGGCCCTGGCATGGCAGGTGAGTGGGCAGGGACTGGGGGCGTTGGGCACAATGGCTCCTAAGAGGAGCTTCAGGAAGGGGGTGTCTGTGGAATGAAGCTTTGATCATCAATCCTTAGGATTTTAGGGCTGCTCAGTCCATGAGTTGTTCCGTCATGTTCATGAGAACATGGAGGCCCAGAGATGGAAAGAGCTGGCCCCAGAGCACCCAGCAAGTCTGTGGCAGAGCCTTCCTGGGCGGGGCCAAGCCTTCCCCACTTGCCTGGATGGCCTGGAGGAGGGGGAGTAGACAGGAAAGAAGAGAAGAACTGGAATCTTCTCTTATCCCATGTACATTACATGGATCCAGAAACTTTTCTGGGCAGAGTCGGGGATTGGAGGTGGGGGAAAGGGGGGAAGGAGAGGCCCCATGGGCTGTATCCTCTTCTAATTGCCATCCCAACGACTCAAGGGCGAGAACAGTTCTGTCTGAAGTGAAAAGAGCTAGGTGACCTTGAGCAAGAGATATTGCCCTCGGTGCCTCCATTTTCTCGTCTTCAAAGGGGGATTATAATGCAAACCACCTCCAGGCCTGATGTGAGGAATTGATGAGACCCAGTGTACCGTACCGCCCAAAGTATCTCCTGTGGGGCCTTGTAAATAGTAGACTCAGAAAATGTGCCTCCCCCTGTGGCCCCAATACAGTGAGGGGCAAGTCCCCTCCCACCCCGGGAAACTCTCCATTAGTTAACAGTTCCGTATTTCACACCAGCTCTGTGCTGGGAGCTGGGGTCCAGGGATGAGCAAGTCAGCAGAAGCAGGGGTCCTACTCTCACAGGTCTTTAAGGGATGTTCCTAATTCCGTACCTGCTATTGTCAATTGCCCAGCATCGTGTGACAATTATATGAGTCAACTCTTGTTTATTTTTTGACTTTCAAAGGCAGGCATTTTAATTTCGTTGCCATCTTTGAACTTCCTCGTCTTACTCCCCCTGGCAGTTGCTAACATCACCGGGTACCCTGGGCCCTTCTGGTGGGTCTGGTCCGTGAGGACCACGCCTTGCCCTGCCAGCTTACTTCCCGACTGTTTCGAGAGCTGGGCTTGTCCTCCCTGTTAGCCCTGGGTTCGAGGGGACAGGTCTTGCTTCCTTCACATCTGCTTTTCAGAGCTCACCTAGAGGCGCCTCTCCCCTAACTATCTGATGTACTATCAGTCTTAAACTTGACCAAGTTTAATTGCTGAGAAAGGACCCTTCTAGAAGCAAAGTCAGTGACAAGGGGGTTCCAGTGTCAGGTCTGTTACTGACTCGCTGAATGACTGTTCCTCTCTCTGGACCTCAGTGTCTCTATCTACAGAATATCAGGGTTGGATCCACCATGCTTAGCATATAAACTATCAGTTAGGTTGAATTCAATTTACTGATCTTCTGGGTCTTCCTGGCTTCTTGGGGACCTGCTCCTCAAGCAGTAGAACACGCCTGCTATGCAATCTGAGGGTGAACAACTGAGACATCAGCTCCTGGATGGAAAGTGTGTGGCCTGGGTACTGTTCCTATGCTCCCCCTCCCTCACATGGCCCTTGGCAGACATCACTAATGGGCCCCAGAACTCTTCCCTACAGAGCCTGGATGTAGCCCCGTCATTCTTCTCAACACAGTTCTTCAAATAGCCCCTACCATTGATCAATGTTAGCAAATGGAGTGAGACCCTTTTGCCATTGTTGAATTATAATCATCTTTCAGCTCAGAAATTCTAAAAATCGAGGAGAATACTTTGTGTGGGGTTGGCTCTGGTGCGGACATTGGGCTGGAGTTGATGGACCACTGCCTACTGGTGAGAGAGAGGCCAGCAGCTTCCAACAGGACCAGGAAGGAAAGGGAGATTAGGCAGTGGCCCCAGGCAGGCCCCAGGCAACTCCCCAGTTAATCATTTAGCTATGAAGGTCAGGTGCCCATGATCCACACTAAGGATGGAGTCATAATGGGACCCATTAAAAACCAGTTACACTGAGTCCAGAGTCCGGAAGATGTTGCTGGCTTCAGCAGAGCCTCTTGGGCTCGGCCCCTCTGGGGGCCACCCCTGGGGTGGGGACAGAGATCTCGGGAGGAGAGCGGCATCAGCTCTTTGGTGTCACCCGAGGGCAGGAGGAGAAATAGCTGGGGTGAGCCAGGGCGGGGGTGGTGACGGTGGTGAAGAGCTGGGTGGGTGGGAGGCAATCTGCTCACAGACCTTCCCTCCAAGGACTCTTCCTTAAGCTGATTTCTGGGGCCAGCTGGTGAGCAAGTGAGCAGGGAAGAAGATGAGGTTGGCAGGGAGGGGAGTGGTAGGCAGGGCCGGTTTGTGAGGGACCTTGAATGCCAGCATAATGCTGTGGATTTGTTGGTTCTTGAGCAGGGGAAGTGACACGCTGACCCTCGTGCAATCGAGAAAGGCTCCTGCCCTCGCTGAACCTCACTCTCCATAGGAACAGGATACACTGAACAGGATGAGCTGAAAAACGTCCCAAGCCTGTCGGGGCCACGCAGCAACTTAAGGAAGGGGTGAAGAGGGGAGAACAGAAAGTAAAACCACATGTGTAGGACTTGCCGGGGGAGGACTGGAGTGGTGGGGGAGATTTGGGGAGAGGTGGGAGTGACTGTATGAACCCCACCTGTCGAGCTCATAGCTGTGGACCCAGTGCCGTGCTAAGTACCTTCTAAGTGGGGAGACCACTCGCTGCCTGAAGCTTGTTGTCCTGGGGTGTTTATTCTGTCTTCTCCTGTCACCCTCTGAATTTCCAGACGGAGGTGATGCATTTTCTCATCACCCTGTTTATGATTGTTACCGCTCCCTCCCCAAAACTCTGTGAGGAAGGTATTATTATTATTGCCACTTTTCAGGAAGGAAATCCGAGCCTCAGAGAGGGCCACTAACTTACCCAGTGCCACACAGTCAATAAGTGGAAGATTCAGCACAGCGTTAATCGGCAGAACACTGGAATGGCAGCCAGGAGTTCTGGTGCAAATACTGACGATACTAATGCGACTAATAACATGCACATTTACTGAGTACCTAATATGTGCCAGGTACTGTTCTAAGTACTCTAGGTGAAATATTTCATTTAATTCTCAAAACTCAAGGAGGTGGCTACTGTCATCACCACCATTTTCACCAGGAGAGTGCAGTTCAGAGAGGCTCAGTCACTTGCCTCAGGTCACACAGCCAAAAACCAGCAAGTCTGCATTTGGACTCAAGTGGGTGCCTCTGAAATCAGGCTCCTAATTGCTGTGCAGGGTGGAAAAGAATGCCAAGAGAGGAAGGCGGGAGGGAGACGGGAAGGAGGGCAGCAAAACTGGAGGGGCTGTGGGGCTTTGGGGTGATAGAGTAGGTGGAGAGAATGCCCTTACTGCATCCTTCTTTCCTTGTATCTGGTGGGCACAGCTTCAGGCCTGGAGTCCGTGGGCCTGTGCTCAGGGCCGGGAGCTCATCCCGCATATCCCCAGGGTGGGGGCCCGGGGTTGACGACGTGCCATCTATTCTGTCCCCAGGGTCTCAGTGTGCTGTCGACCAGAGGGGTCCCAGATGGGGCATTGCCTCTCCCATCCCTTCCCTGGTGCCCACCAAGTGCCGTGTGACAACCCTCATGTCAGCACACTCTGGGGGGTGGGGGGCAAGTGCTGTGGGACGGGGCCCAGAGGAGTCCTCGGAGTATCAGAGGCACTTGTTTTGGCTAAGCACAGACTATCCAAACCGTAATTCTGGGTCATTCCACAGATAAGAAAACTGAGGCCCAGAGAGGGGAACTAACTTAGCTTGAGTCTCACAGGGCCCCAGGGGCAGGTCAGCCCGCCTGGATCACAGACCACACATTCCACCCGTCTCCCAGGCCCCTGACTGTGGAAGGAAGGAAGTCAGGAAGGAAGGGCAGGTGTCGGAATGTGACAGCTTGAGAGAGAGGGATTATGGGTGGGTGGGGAGGCTGGGGTGTGGGTGCTGATCCTCCAGGGCGCTCCAGGAAGCTGGCGAGCATCTTTCCACACCCTCATCCCAGCCAAAGGACAGGAAGGGACACTTATTCATTCATCCAAACAATGGTTCACTGAGCATCTACTATACGCTGGGCCCTGGGCCAGGCTCTAACAACCCAGAGAAACTCACAGTCTAGTGGAGGAGAGAGACATGGAAGCAAACGACTAGAAGCCGGCCTCCTTGATGTCTGATTAGGGACAGAAGGCTCAGGCTCAGGGAGCAGAATTGGAGCTGAGCACCTGGAGGAGGTGATCTTGGGTTTATCTTGGTAGGGAGTCTGGGACCCATCCCACATGCACATGGGGCTCCCCTATACCTAGGCTGCCCTTCCCTGTGCCATCAGTCCCCAGGAGGGCTGGGGAGGACGTCAGCTAGGACAGAGAGAATCGGGCTGTAATACCAGAAGAGTTGCTTTCCTCTGCAGGATCCTGGCCTCCAGCCCTGACCATCAGCCCACAAATGCCAGGTCACGGGGGATGTGGTGCTGAGGAGTACAGATGACAGGTCACCAAAGGAGCAGCTCCAGGGAAGACCCCACAGGGCCCAGAGCAGTGACCTCCTGCGTTAGGGCAGGTGTAGAGTTCGTGGGGGCGGCAGGTCAGGATTTCTCCAGAATAGCTCTGCAAAACGATCACGGGGCAAAGGGAACAGGTGTGTTCCATAGGGCCAGAGGCAGAGTGGGGACAAATGGGGAGAAGCTGCAAGAAAAAAAGCCCCGGTTCGGGAGAAGGAAGACTTTTAATCTCCGGGCGGTGGTAGAGCTGCCTGTCACAGGTCTGCAGGCTGCCACTGTGATCAAGTACCACCCACCAAGAAGGTGGCCAGGGGAATCTGATCCGGGCAGGAAGTTGTGAGAGAGATGCTCTCTGAGATTTGGGGATAATGATGATGAGGACAGTTCTGACTCATCCCACCCTCTCTTGCCCCGCTGTGGTGAGGCTACAGATGCCCAGAGGGTGGTGGGAGCTGGTTCAGGCTGTGACAGGGAAAAGAGAAGCTGAGGCAGAATCCTCAGGGTTGAACTCATGACCCAGGGTCCAAGAAACCTCACGACCTCCTAAACCCCCCTTGGAACATGCTAGGGCTGAGATAATGACCACCCCATCACCTCATGCCCTCTCCTGACTCATCCCTAAAAGAAAGCCTTGCCTCCTGTTCTGGCCTGTCCCGCATAGGCTTGACTGCCTGGGCTGCCCATCCAACGCGCCCTCGGGCAAGAAGTCCCTGTCTTCCCTTCTCTGGGTCTCAGTTTCTGTTAGTAAAATGGAGACCGGCCTCCTAGCAGCCCTTCCAGCTCCGCTGCTATGAGATAAGACAATCTTACATACAAGAGAAATGGGCTTCCAGCCTGTGTTTTCAGACTACACGGAGGCTACCTGAGCCCAAAGTTCTGGGACTTGAGAAGTCTGTTCCTGACCAAGAACCACGGGATGAACTCAGTGTGAAGACTTCAGTTCTACTTTCAAACGTGAGAAATGACCAGCCAATGGGGACCTCCCCCTGGCACTGTTGTTCCCGCTCCCGCCACACAGGGTGGCTGTTGAACGCCAGTCCTGCACAGCAATGGCTGGAGGAGCTCCCAAGCTTGGGACACATGTGTGAGCTGTGCAAGCTCCCATCACATGTTCAGTTGTTATCCCCAAGTCATGATGCCAGGCTAGGGCTTCCAGCCGAGGCCAAGCCAAAACTAGTCCTTTCCATGGATCTAAGGCCTGGGTATTGAGACCGGGGCACCAGCCCAGCCCTTTATGAGTAGAGACCAGTTGGAAGGTTGTTGCAGTCTAGACAAGAGAGATGTCAGTAGCTTGGCCTAGGGTAGCAGTGAAGACAAAGACGTGTGATGGATTTGGGGCAGGTTTTGGAGGTGGTGCCATTTGGACCCAATGATGGGTTGTAAGGGATGTGAGAGCAAAGGGGAATCAAAGGAGATTCCTTGGTTTGGGCCTGAGCACCAGGGTAGATGGGACATCATCTACTGAGCACCAGGGTAGATGGGACGTCGTCTACTGAGCACCAGGGTAGATGGGACGTCGTCTACTGAGCACCAGGGTAGAGGGGACGTCGTCTACTGAGCACCAGGGTAGAGGGGACGTCGTCTACTGAGCACCAGGGTAGAGGGGACGTCATCTACTGAGCACCAGGGTAGAGGGGACGTCGTCTACTGAGCACCAGGGTAGATGGGATGTCATCTACTGAGCTGGGGGAGAGCAGGGATTTGGGGTGGAGTGGGGAAGAAATCAAGAGCTCTGCTTTGGGCGTGTTGGGTTGGCTGTGCCTAGAAGACCACCAAATGGAGACGTCAAGTAGATGGTTGAATATATTGTTTGGATTTCAAAGAAGAATTGAGAGGGGAGATAGAAACGTGAGTGACATCAGCAGCAGACCCCTGCCAAGCCCGCTTCATCTTATCAAAAAACTTCCAGTAATTTTGAACCTCAAAAGGCAACAGTTTAGGGGCCCCATTCTTTTCCACCTGAGGTGCTCCTGACATAAACGTACCCACCTCTTTCCCAGTTCATATATCAAGCAAGACTTGGAGGAGCCACCTGGGCCAGGCCACAAAGGTCCTGTTACCCCTGACCCCAGAGATTGGGCCTGGTGCCCATAGATGTATGTAAGCAAAGGAGGCCACTCTAGGGATTTTTTTCCAAATAAAATCTGTTCTAAGCTGACTTTCTCTCTCTACCTCTTGAAGTAGAAGCTGGTATAATTTCTCAAGTTCTACCCCACTGTGGCTGCATAAAAATTACCCGAGACACTGGCTTAAAACATCAGTCATTTGTTGTTCCCATTGCTCACAGTTCTGACGCTGAAGTTGGCTCAGCCAGGCAGCTCCTGCCCGGGGTCTCCCCCCAACTGCAGTCCGACCATGGCTGGGGCAGACCCATTGCAAAGGCTTCTTCTCAACCCTGTCTGGTGTTCGGGCTCCTCAGACAGCTCCATCTCGGTCTTTCCTCATGGCTTCTCCAGCATGGTGGTCTCCATGTTGTCGCACTTTATCAGAAAGATAGATAGATGGAGCTCAGGGCTCGAAAAGTGCTTGTCCTGGGAGAGAAATAGCAAGGCAGAAGCTGTATCCTGTTTATATCTTAGTGTCAGAAGGCACACGGCATTCACATCCTGCCACGTGTATTGGTCAGAAGAGTCCCAAGCTCCTGCCCAGAATCAAGGAGATATTACATAGACCCTACCCCTCGGTGGGAGGGGTTCCAATCACATTTTTAGGAAAGCATGTAGGATGCAATCCATCCATCTATCATCTTATAAATTAGTGAAGCCATCTTTGAAAAATACAATGTCCACATTCATCTTGCCTATCAATCAGGGTTCCCAGAGGAACAGAACCGGCAGGATATGTGCGTATATAAATATACGAATGTGCAGTGGTCCCCCTGTATCTGCCAGTGGATAGGCTCCAAGACCCCCAGCGGATGCCTGAAACTGCAGATAGGACCAAGCCCTATCTTTTTTCCTGTACATATATACCTATGACAAAATTTAATTTATAAAGTAGGCACAGTAAGAGATTAACAACAACTTAGAATAAAATAGAACGATTATAGGGGCCGGCTCCGTGGCCGAGTAGTTAAGTTCGTGTGCTCTGCTGTGGCGGCCCAGGGTTCGGATCCTGGGCGCGGACATGGCACCGCTCGTCAGGCCACGTTGAGGTGGCGTCCCACATCCCACAACTAGAAGGACCTGCAACTAAGATATACAACTGTGTACGGGGGGGTTGGGAAGATAAAGCAGGAAAAAAAAAAAAAAAGAAGATGGCAACAATTGCTAGCTCAGGTGCCAATCTTTAAAAAAAAAAAAAGAACGATTATAACAATATACTGTAATAAAAGTTACCAGAGATCTTAGCAATCTCAGCATATGATTTTTTTTCTTTCCTTATTAAGTCGAGAACTTTCAACTTTTTTTTGTTGTTGAGTTCATAATAGTTTACATCATTGTGAAACCTCAGTTGTACGTTATTTCTTTTCTGTCACCACATAGGTGCTCCCCTTCACCCCCTGTGCCCACCCCCCACCCCCTTCCCCTCATAACCTCTGAACTGTTCTCTTTGTCCACGTGTTTGTTTATCTTCCATATGAGTGAAATCATCTGGTCTTTGTCTTTCTCAGTCTGGCTTATTTCACTTAGCATAATTCCCTCCAGGTCCATTCGTGTTGTTGCAAGTGGGATGATTTTGTCTTTTTCATGGCTGAATAGTATTCCATTGTATGTATATACCACACCTTCTTTATCCAGTCATCAGTCGATGGGCACTTGGATTGTTTTCTTGTCTTGGCTATTGTACATAGTGCTGCAATGAACCTAGAGGTGCGTATGTTACTTTGGATTGTTGGTTTCAAGTTTTTCGGGTAGATACCCAGTTGTGGGATAGCTGGGTCATATGGTAGTTCTATTTTTAGAGAACTTTCACCTTTTCACTTAAAAGAAGCACTTTCAGCTTCTCTTTGGCATATCTGAATGCCAGCATTGTGCTTCGGGGCCATTATTAAGTAAAGTAAGTTGAACTTTACTTGAACACAAGCACTGTGATACCATGACAGTCAATCTGATAACCCATACGGCTATGAAGTGGCTAACGAGTGGGCAGCATATTGACCATGGATACGCTGGGGAAAGGGCTGAGTCACGTCCCGGGTGAGACAGAGTGGGATGGCACAAGATTTCACCACATTTCTCAGAATGGGCCGCAATTTTAAAACTTATGACTTGTTTACTTCTGGAATTTTCCATTTAACATTTTTAGACTGCAGTTGACCACAGGTACCTGAAACTGTGGAAATGAAACTGCAAATATATATATATTGTGTGTGTATATATATATATATATATGTAGAGAGAGAGAGAGAGATTTGTTTTAAGGAATTGGCTCATGTAATTATGGAGGCTGGCAAATCCAAAATCTGCAGGGTAGACTGGCAGGTTGGAGACCCAGGGCAGAGTTGCATTCAAATCCAAAGGCCGTCTGCTGGCAGAACTTCCTCCTGCTCATGGCAAGTCAGCCTTTGTTCTATCAAGGTCTTCAACTGATTGGATGAGGCCCACCCACATTATGGAGGGCAATGTGCTTTATTTAAAGTCAACTTCCTTATGTGTTAATCTCACCCAAAAGTCACCTTCACAGAAACATCAAGAATAATATTTGACCAAATATCTGGGCACTGTGGCCCAGCCAAGTTGATACATAAAATTAACCATCATACCATGTAACAAGAGAAGAAGAATGGACATTTAATGAGCACCTGCTATGTTCCAGGTGCTTTTCACACATCATCTTATTCAATCTCATTACCAACACTGAGAGAAAGCCATTGTCCTACTCATTTTATAGATGAGAGAGGTTAAGTCATGCTGAGGGACATGGTAAGTGATTGGCATATCTGGGATTCTGACCCAGGTGTGAGTGACTCCAAGATGTGCTACTCTAGGATCCAGGGATGGGAAAATGAGAGGGAAAGTGGGTGAGTAACAGATTGGAAGGTGGGGCAAGGCTCCCAGTGGCGGTCTCAAGAACCAGGCTGAGGAGTTGAGACTTTTCCTCGGTGGGGAGAAATGCCCCCAGCAGTCATGGAAGCCAACCCTCTTCCCCAGGGCTCGAGTGGCTCCCTCACCACTGTTAACAGACTGTGGCTGGTCCGTAATCATCAGACTCTGGTGAAGAATAATCCTGGGGCCAATTCCATTCCAGCTATGGTGGAAGGACGGGAAGAATGAGTTACGGGGCCTTCCTCGCAGCTCCCAGGCTGCACAGAGGATGCGGCCTTGGCCGTGGGAGGAGGCAGAGGTAAGCGAGAAAAGGGGCAGGAGCATATGGTATCAGAGTGTGGGTCCCACCTCCCCAGGGAGATGAAAGAAAGGGACATTTGCTGAGTGCCTGCTCTCTACCAAATGCCACATGACTGGATTTCACACAGGGGCAATCTTTTTAGTTGAATCCCTCTAAAGAATCCTGTGAGAAAGGTGCTATCATTATCTCCATTTTTTAGATTAGGAAACTGAGATCGGAGAGGTGAGATGACTTGTCCAAGGGCACACTGGGTCCAAGATGGCACAACTGGGGTTACGGTCCGGGATCTTCTGGCCCCAAAACCTGTGTTTTCTCCATTCCATACACGACTACTCAAGATTTGTAGTTTCAGCTCTTGATCATCAGAGAGCCAGGAGAACATATCACCTTGGTACCGCCATTACTAGTTGTGTGACCTTCGTCAGGTTACTTAACCTCTCTGTGCCTCAGTTTCCTCATCTGTAAAATAGGAAGCACAGAGGACAGTGTCAGACTCATGTTAAGTACTACATATTAGCTATTTGTCTTAGTGTTCTTATTATCATAGTTGGGGGGCATGGTGGCTTGCACATCACCTGGGACAACCTTACCCAGCCTCTCAGTTAGGGTTTGCATGTTGGAAGGAACGGCTGAACGTTATTACTGAAGAAGGATCCTAAAGACTTATCCAGACACCAGAATTTCGTGTTGAAAAGTTAGCAGCTTTGAATTGACAACCCAAACTGGATGCAAAAGATATGTCGCATTTACTGATACTACTTAAATTCAATCTCTTTGAGTCCTGAGCCCACTGGGCTTGTCAGAAAATTCCATCCCAGTTATTACTGGGGCTCCCTCCATGTTTCAGTTATCTATTGCTGTGTAACAAACCATCCCAACGCTTAGTGGCTTAAGACAATTCTCTCACTCACACACCTGCAGTTGGGCACAGCAGAAACAGGGGCAGCTTGTTTCTGCTCCATTTGGTATCAGCTGGGGCAGCGTGCCTGGGGGCTGCAGGATTCACTTGCCACGTGGCTCATTCCCGTGGCTGCCAAGCTGGTGCTGGCTGTCAGCTGGGAGTTCAGTGGGCTGTGGGTTGGGGGCCTTGGTTCCTCTCCAAGTGGGCTTCTCCACAGGCCATTCGGGCTTCTTGACAGCAAGGCAGCTGGATTCCAAGATCAAGCAACTCAAGGGAACCAGGTAGAAGCTGTACCAACTTTTATGATCTAGTCTTGGAAGTCACAAAGTATCACTCTGTTTTAGCCACCAGTCCTCCCAGATTCAGGAGGGAACGCGTATCCTACTTCTCCATGAGAGGAGTACCAACGTCGTGTTATAGGAAGAGCACGTGGCATAGGAGATATTATTGCAATGTCTTTGGAAAATACAATCTGCCACTCCCTTAACCAAAAGGTTGTACGAAGGTTCTAGAGTCTTTAAAAAGCCAAAGATTTTGGGAAGTTCTCTCTAGACCTTGGCTCAGACGAGCCACTGCTCTCATGTGCATGGTCCAAGCCCATGTTGTGTTTTAGGGTCTGGGGGCTCTGTGTTTCTGACTCCTGTGGGGTCAAAGGTAAGGCGGCATAGCCTAGAGGTTCCATACAAGCACAGAATCGGGAGCCAGACTCCCAGCTCCATCACCTACAGGCTGTGTGAGCATCAGTGTCCTCATCTGTGACGTCAGGATAATAGTAGCCCCCTCATGTGGTTTATGAAGATTCAATGAGCTAATATTTATAAAATATTTAGAAAAGCACTTGGTTTATAGGAAGTTTTATTAAATAAAACCTATCCAATAGACCAGCCAACAATTACTGAGCACTTCCTGTATGCTGGGCACCAAGTAAAGCAGAGCCAAGAGCCCCATGGCAGGTGCCCTTGGGCAGGAAGTACTTGATATTACTCCAGTGGCTCTCAGCTGTGACAGACCATTTCACAGGATGGTCATATCAATACACATCTCATCTCACATATTCTTACAATGTGACAGTGACCCATTTTCATCAAGAGGTAGAGTGTGTTCCCTCCCCTTGAACTGGGCAGACCCCTGTAGCTGCCCTGACCAATAGCCTACAGTGAAAGTGACAGTGTGTATCTTCTGAGGTTGGGTCATAAAAGGCAGTGCAGCTTCCACCGTGGTCTCTTGGATCACTTGCTCGGGGGGGACCAAGTGCCATGCCGTGAGGACCCTCAACAGTCCCGTGGAGAGATCTGCATGGACAGGAACTGAGGTCCCCAGCCCCTACCCAGCACCAATTTCCAGCCATGTGAGGGAGCCACCTTGGAAGTGGATCCTGCAGCCCTAGTCAAGCCTTCAGATGGGTGCCGTCTTGGCTGACATGTGACTGCAACTACATAAGGGCCTCCGAGTAAGAACTGGACAGCTGAGCCCTTCCCAAATTCCTGACCCACAGAAACCACGAGAGACAACACAGGATTATTGTTTTTCTGAGCTACTGAGCTCTGAGCTGATTTGTTAAGCAACAATAGATATCTAAAACACCAACTCCTTTGTCCCTAATACCCTCTTTTTTAACATACTTCTTTTTTAAAAAAAATTGTACCCTGGGGCTGGCCCAGTAGCATAGTGGTTAAGTTCATGGGCTCCACTTCTGTGGCCTGGGGTTCCCAGGTTCGGATCCTGGGGGCAGACCTACACACTGCTCATCAAGCCATGCTGTGGCAGCATCCCACATAAAATAGAGGAAGATTGGCACAGATGTTAGCTCAGGGCCAATCTTCCTCACCAAAAAAAAATTATATTCTAACTGCAATATAAAAGGAAATCAATTTCTAGTTAAATATGTAAATGTTTGCTGACACTTTATCAGAAGACATGATGAAGTGGTCAGATGCCGCCGTCCTGTTTGTAGAAACACCATGAACGCAACAGCTACAGGTGCAGACTCGACCCTGTGGGCTGTGTCAGGGACTCAACTCATGCAGTGTTGTCATGTGTGACAGGACTTTCCCAAATCAGAATGGGGAACCTGGGAAAGTCCAAACAAGATAAGTACAATCTTGCATTGACAGAATAGTTGCACTCTTACAAATTCAGTAAATTTTAAAACATTGCAAAACTTAATATATCCATGTAAAACAGAGTTGGATGTTGGTTTTAGATTGTAATAAATAGGATTTTCCCCACACGAATGTCCGGTGGGACAGTTGAATGACGCATGGGACTTGGGACAACTAGTCTATCGAATTTCAGGATATCTGGCATCTCTCCACCGGAGGTCATCATTAAAGGAATCCAACATTGTTGACCCAGACATCCAAAAAGCTCCTGCGGGCAGTGCCACCCTGAACCATCCCCGCTAGAAACGGCTGTTTACAAGGAGGATTACATCAAGCTGCTTCGAGTGCACCTTTCTGCAGCAGATGTTGCCTGTGCTGGCGCTGCTCCGTGTCAGACCCCACGCTGGAGGAGAAGAAATGCAGGCAGTCTAGGAGACTGGACTTTAGGCCAGCAGCCCTCGACCAAGACTGCAACTAGACACACCTGGGGAGCTTTTACAACTCTCAAAGCCCAAGCAACTCCCTGAGCTAATTAAAGCAGGGTCTCTGGGGAAAGGGCCTAGGCATCAGGATCTTCCAGTTTCCCAGGTGATTCCAGTGTGCAGCCGGGTTGGAAACGGGTCGGTAGAAGGAGCCCGGGGTGTGGAAGGCAACTGTGACAGGGCGTGCTGTTTGCCAAATAGCAGAAGCCACTCATAGTCGGTCATGAATCAAATGGGCAGAAAAATCAATTTTTAAAAAAGAAATAAAATTAAGAATGAAACGTAGCCCCTGGCGTTCAAGAACTGGCCCAGTGTTATCAGCCAGGCTTCAGTGATGCTGGAGCTGGCCGCGGTGTTCGCCAGGTGAACGTAGACAGTTTCCTAGAACACCAACATCAGACAGGACCACTAGGTGGCCGTGATGGATGGAGACAAAAACAAGAGCATTCCATAACCATGTGTGAACACGGACAGAAGCAGGAACATTATCCAGCCCCAAAAATGACTCAACATCCGCATATTCTGGCTAAGATGAGCAGCAGCTGCTTCTTCACCACTTACAGCCTCGGCCTCCATTCATTCCCCACCTTCTACATGAGAATTGTTAAGACACCCGGACATAAGTTTGCCCTGCTTTCTGACAGCATCCAAACCAGAGCAAAGCCCTGCTTCCTTGAACTCTCACCAAATCCCTAACACAAGCCCAAATCCCACAAGAAGTCCTTTCCAACATCCTCTTCCTGAGGCGCCTTATTCTCCATCGGGTGCGTTCTTCCTCCCCACCGTGAGTGATAAACCCAACTCGCTCAACCACTGGTGTGTCCCAAGTGGTCTGTGACTCAAGAGCTTTGGCAGAAAAGAACATAAAATTTCAGTATTCATTTTCCTTAATAAGGGAAAATATGAGTTAAACTTTTGTTTCAGTTTATCTACATCCGTCCACGCGTATAGCATATACGTTTGCATGCACTGGGGCACGAGGTAGAAGTATTTCTTGTGTGGGTCACAAGCAAAACAGTGTGAAGGCAACTCGCCGAGGGGTCAAGAGCTGGAAGGCAGCTGGTACACTCAGTTCCAGCCCTTGCTTGATCGTGTGCCCTTTGGCAAGTCACTTTACTTCTCTTGGCCTCAGTTTCCTCCTGCATTCATTCATTCAAGAAATATTTGTTGAGCGCCTTCCATAGATCGGCGCTGGTCTAGTTGTTGGGGCCCCATTAGTGAACAAAACCCACAAACTCCCTGCCCTGGTGCAGATGATTTTCTTGAAAGGGGAGGTAGGCAACTTAAAAAAAAGAAATCAAATATATTGTGTGCAAGATGTTAATAAGTGCCATGCAGAAAACCAGTGAAGAAGGATGGGGGTCATGGCAGGGGTGATTTGCGGTTTATAAAAGGGTCGTCAGGGAAGGCTTCACTGAAAAGGTGACATTTGAGCAAAGGCCTGAAGAAGGAGGTGAGGGAGCAGCTTCGGCAGGTGTCTGAGGGCAGAGTGATCCAGGTAGAGGGAACAGCATGTGCAAAGGCCCTGAAGAGGGAGCACGCCTGGCAGGTTCAAAGAATGGTAAGGAGGCCAGTGTGACTAAAGAGGAGAGAGAGAGGGGAAGAAAAATAGAAGACCCAGAAAGACATCAAAAGACCCGATCATGAAGGGCTTGCAGGTGAGTGTAAGAAACCACTGGAGAATTTGAGAGAAGTGAGAGTTTAACAGGACCGTTCTGACTGCCATGTTACGAACAGACCCTAGGGGCCCAGAGGGGCCAGGGAGCCCAGCGCATGGTGACCGCATCTGGAAAGCAGGAAGGGTCTTAGTGCCCTGATACAGGGTCGTGTTAGGACCCTGACACAGTGTCACAGGGTCATTGGGAAGCATAAACATTTGAATACATGCAAGCTTTTATTATTGTTATTTATATTATTCTAAATCTAACTGTTGATTAAACAAAGGAGAGATGAACTGTGGTGGAAGGGCAGAGCCGAGGCACCCCAGCCAGAAGCAGCAAAGGACAGGACAAGGCAGGAAAGCGATACCCGGGGTGGGCGTGTGGGCAGGAGGTTGGGGGCACAACTCTTGGGGGGCAGCTCAAGCAAAAGGTAACAGAGCTGTGGGGGAGGGGAGGGGAGCTGGAGGGGCGGCAAGCAGTGGGATCCTGCAGAGTCCTTTGTCCGAGACAAAGGAGTTTAGACAGGTCAGAAGAGGCAGTGGGGCATCCAGCGGAGGTTTGGGAGCACGTGAGTGACAAAATGAAAAGGCAGTGTTGGAAGAGCATCCCTTTGCGTCCTGAAGCCTCTCATCGGGTATTGATGGTCAATTGTCCACACCGCACCAGGGCGATCTTTCCAGGGTGCCAGTCTGACCAGCATGCCCCCACTTCCAACACTTCGTTGCCTTCCCGCTGCCCTTAGGATCATGTCAGACTCCTCAGCCCCCTCCAAGCTTGGTGGTCTGGCCCTGCGATCCTCCAGCCTCATTGCCTTCCCCACGCATCCACTTTCTCCTAAATATTTTAGACGTCACTGGGCTGCCTCCCGCCTCTGTGCAGCTATAGGTCCTGCGAGGGGCCAGGGCTGCACAAGCCCTGTGTTCTGTGGCCCTGGGGCTCCCTATGCCTCTCCGTAGGGAACTTCCCAAAGCTTGCTCTTACACATTTAAGATATATCTGCTTAATGCCAACCACCGGACTGTCAACTGCCTGGCGTCAGGGCTGGTGTAAATCTTACGGACTTTGGGTCCGCAGCACCCAGCACGACGCCTGACACCTGAGCAAATGAACCCCAAATAGATGGAGAGAGAGGATGCTGGGGCTGAGGCTGGATATGGCCCCCACCTCTACGCTGGTGACACCCCCTCCAATTCAAAATTCAGCCTCTATGCCACCTTCTGGTCTGAAGTTGCTGGTCACCCTTCAGGCCAGGCCAGGCCCCTCTGTTACATGCTCCTTTAGCTCCGTGTACTTTTTTTTGACAGCGTGTATCCGGGTGATAATTAGTTATTTGTGGACTCACCTATTTAGGTGTCACCCTTGCTCGTCTGGAATGTAATAACTGATACTCTTGGGCTCTCATGTTCTAAAGGCTCTAAATGCCAGGCCACTGTCCATGAGGGACTATTATTCCCACTCTATAGAAGGGGAAACTGAGGTACAGCCAGTAGATGACCACATCAGGATTTGAACCCACATCAGCTGACCCGAGAGGCTGTGCTCAGAACCATTGAGCCACCCAGGCTCCCTGTGTATCTCTCCAGGGCGAGCCCACATCTGTCTTGTTCACCTATATATCCCAGCGCCAGACACTAGCCTAGCACAGAGAACACACAGTCAATCCCAATATTCACAGATTCCATGTTTGCACATTGGTTTACTTGCTAAAATTTATTTTAAACTCCAAATCAATACTCTTGGCAATTTCGTGGTCATTTGAGTCACATGCAGAGGGGTGAAAAGTGGAATCTCCTAATACACATGCCCCCAACTGAAGTCGAGCCAGTGACACTCCGCCATCTTGTTTCTGCTCTCAGACCATAAGCAAGTGTCCTTTCCAGGTCTGTTTAATGCCATGTTTTTTGCATTTCTGCCCTTTTTGTTGGTGATTTTGCTGTTTAAATGGCCCCAAGCACAGGGCTGAAGTGCTGTCTACTGTTCCCGAGCACAGGAAGGCCATGATGTGCCTTACGGAGAAAACACACGTGTCAGACGAGCTTCTTTCAGGCATGAGTGGCAGTGCTGTTGTCCACGAGTTCAGCGTGAATGAATCAGTATATTAAACTAGGTGTCTTTAAACAGAAACACACATAAAACAAGGTTATGTATTGATCAGTTGATGAAAATGCTGTGACCAGAGGCTCGTGGGAACCTGGCCCTGTATTTCCCCTAGAAACGCTGGTTCAGCACTCACTAATTCAGTACTCATGGAGACTTTATAGAAAGTAACTACCATGAAGAACCAGAATCTACTCTACGTGGTGAAGAGTGGCTGCGTGAGCAAATGACTGGCATGTTGAAGCAGCTGGGAGGGCAGCCAGGCGCGGATGAGAAACGTGCCAAGGGCTTGGCCTCACCTCCCTGTCCTCTCTCTGTTCAGGGATCAGAGTCACCGAGGTGGACTGGCAGCAGCTGAGGAATGGCGCTGCCCACCACACCCAGGAGTACCCCGGCCCTGAGCTGGTGGTTCGCAGGGGCCAGATATTCACCATCACACTGGAGCTAAACAGATCCCTGGACAGCGAGGAGACCTTCATCTTCACTGTGGAGACAGGTAACTGGCTCGCCAGCGCCCTCCGCTGGTCTGCAGGCAGAAAGACGTCTTGTGACCAGTGACCTGAGGCCCTGTGGTCATCAGCCCAGACTTAGGGGGAAGCAGGACCCTGGAGGTGGGCTGATCCCCGAACCCTGGAGGCTTTTGGTGACAGCTTTCTGGGGATGGTCGGAAGGTGCTGCCAGCAGGCAGTGGGAAAGATGAGATGACAACTCTGGAATCCTAAGCATACTGAGCAATCTAGGGCTCTGGAAGGGTATGGAAATTCATCAGCCACTTTTGGAGTCCAGGCTTTTCTTTCCTGGCCATACATAAGGCAGACTTTCATTTCAAAGGGTCCTGTCACTTCTCCTTGACCTAGGAAGTGGGTGGGAGTCAGGACAGCTGGTCTACCCCATTCTGGCACTGGCCCTCTTGTGCACTTGTCAGGTCCCCCTCTGCAGCTGGGTCCCAGCAGTTCAGGGGGTGAGGGGTTGCTCTTCCAGGCCTGCAGCTTTTCCACTTCTCTAGAGCCGGGTTTCCTCGGGGCAGCTAGGTCTCCTGATTCCCTCTCCTTTCCGACAGGACCCCAGGCTTCTGAGGGCCTCCGCACCAAAGCTGTGTTCCAGACGTCGACATCGGAGCTGGAGGTGGGCGATGCCTGGACAGCAGTGAAGGAGGCTCAGGCAGAGGACACAGTGACCGTTAGCCTCGCCAGCCCTCCCAACGCCGTCATTGGCCGCTACCTACTGAGCGCCAGGGTTTCCTCTCGTCGCAAACACAGTGACCGGAAGCTGGGCGAGTTCATTCTCCTGTTCAACCCATGGTGCCCAGGTAGGAGCTGCCAAGCCCAAGGCAGAGGCTTTCCTGGAGGCTGTCCTACAGGAGGGGCCCATGAGGCAGGTTAAGGGACAGGGAGATGAATGCCAAGAGCTTGGCGAGAGCCAGGCATGGGGCAGAGGAACCTGGTAGCAGGTGCTACACAGGAGCCTGTGCCAGAGAGGCCGGAGTCAGTGGGTTCTGGTGTGTGGAGGCCAGTGGACAGGGATGGGGCCTGATGGCAGGAGAGGCCCAGGAGTGGGGAAGAGCTGGGCTCTAGCCATCAGACAGCCTTGGCTTAGTCTCAGCTCTGCTAAGTTGCTTCCCTCTATGAGTCTGTTCCCTCATCTGTCACATGGGGATGACGGTGCCTACCTCTTAGGGTTATAGCGAGAATGCACAGCACTTGTGTTTGTAATGTACAAGGCACATCATAAGGGGCACTGCGGTCATTATTCTTATTAAGGGCTAAGTAAGTAAGCAGGATCCTGGATTGGTATTTTTATTCATATTTAAGAAATATGAGGCTGCTGTTGGCATCAAGTAGTCACCCCAAGGTATCAGGACTTTTAAAATCCCTCAGTCTCGGGCTGGGTTGGGATTGGTCCCTGCCTGGGGAAAGCCCAGCCAGGTGGCACGGGGCTTGGCTGCGGGGCAGCCTGAGAGCCCGCAAGCCCCTCTTGCCCTCTCCTGCCCTGGTCAGCCTCCAGGCACCGTCCTGTAGCTGGTCCCTGATGCAGCCCCTTCCCCAGGCCAGAAAGGCCAGAGCCCCCGCCCACGCCGGGCCTGACGACTACTTTTCAGAGGACAACGTGTTTCTGGCCTCAGAGGAGGAGAGACAGGAGTATGTGCTCAACGACAGCGGGATCATCTTCCGAGGCGTGGAGAAGCACATCCGAGCCCAAGGCTGGAACTTCGGGCAGGTCTCCAGGGGCACGGGCCGGAAGGGGGCCACGGCGTGGCAGGGGGAAAGTCAGCCAGGAGCCCTTCCACCTGCTCACTTCTTGCCAGGAGGGACCAGCTGGGCTGACTCTTAGAGCAAATCCCTTCATTCACTCACCTCCTGTTAGCTGTACCAGGGCCTCGCTGGGTCCTCGGGAGGGAGGCGCTTTAGATGGGAAACAGAACAGGTTGGTTCTGTTGTGAAAGGATAAATCCCTTCCATCAGAGGTTCTCAATCTTGGATGTGAACAGGAATCACGTGGAAAGCTCGTAAAAACACCAATGGCTGGACCCCACCCCCAGAGTTGCTGATTCAGCGGGTCTGGGGTGGCACCTGAGAATCTGCATTTCTAACAAGCTCCCAGGTGATGCTGATGCTGCTGGTCCACAGACCACAGTGTGAGAGCCAACAGCTTAGATAAATAGTTACAACACAAGGTGTAATGGGAGGAGGAAAGTCAGAGTGGTAGAGACGGCAGCAAAGGGAGTTCAGAAAAGAGTGAATGAAAACTCCATCTTGGGGATTGAGGAAACCTTCGTGATACTGAGGCTGGGTGTCCAAAGTCGGGCGGGATCTGGACAGTCAGAGGGAAGAGCAGACAGAGCAGCGCGGAGGTGAGGAGTCAGGGAGTAGCCGAGGTTCTGCTGGAGGACTTCTGTGTGCCTGGGTTCCGAGTCCCCAACAGAAGAAGGGTGGCCAGGCAAGTTAAGGACCTGGACTGTCAGGCTGGGAAGCTGGGGGCGGAAAGCATTTGGGGCTCCGGGGCTGGGCAGGGATGACATACCAGAGAGTGCAGGGTCCATCCAAGGGGGAACCACTCCTCAGCACCCGCCTCTTGCTGCCATGTGGTTCCCAGACCTTTCAAATTTGTGGATACCAGAAATCTTCACTTGTATGTAAAAATCCCCCAGTTTTTAAATGTTGTCGATTGATTCAAATGTATTTTTAAAAAATCACATAATCCCAACAAGTGTACAGTGGGTTAGGTGTGGCTCCAGAGCCACCCGTTTTCCACGATCTTTACTGGTAAGTGGGGAGCCATGGGGGGCTACTGAACAGAGGAGGGACATTTCTGTTTCCCGGGTGACTCTTTGGGGAAGGGTTTCTGAGACTTGGGGGTCGTCTGTGGCGTCCCTGACAGGGGGACAGGTGCAGGCAAACTCCCCTTGCATGACACAAGTGACTGACCGGGTAGGGGTAGTGGGAGTGTCTGGAATATGGGTGAGGCTCTGGCCCTTAAGCACAGCCTCTCTGGGACAGTTCGAGGAGGACATCCTGAACATCTGCCTCTCCATCCTGGACCGAAGCCCCAGTCACCAAGATGACCCAGCCACGGACGTGTCCCACCGCCACGACCCCATCTATGTGACCAGGGCCATCAGCGCCATGGTGAGGAGCCCCACCATTCCTGCATACACACTCCCTCACGCATCCCCAGGCCAATCCCAGGGCCATGCCCTCCGATTTTTCCCTAGTTCCCTGTTGTTTCAATTCTCTATTTCTGCATAACAAACATCCCAAAACTCAGTGGTGTGAAACAGCCATTTATTACGCTTACAATTTTGCAGATCAAGGACCTGGGCAGGGCACCGTGAGGATGCCTTGTCTCTGCTCCAAAATGCTTCAGCTGGGGGTGTCTGAGTGGCTGCAGATGTCTGGGATGGTTTGACGGGACCATCTATCTGGGGCCTTGGTCCTGGTAGTCAATGCCTCCTTGGTTCTCTCCCATGCCATGGCTGCTGGAGCTGGAATGTCAAGATGGTGTGCTCATTCTCATGTCTGGCCCCTTGGCTGGGATGGTTGGAACAGCTGGGGCTGGCCGGTCATCACTCTGTCTCTCCGTGCGCCTTTCCACATGGCTAGCTTGGGCTTCCTCACAGCATGGCAGTGTCAGGGTCATCAGAGATGGCAGCTGGCTCTTCCCCAAGCAATCAATCCAGAAAGAGCAAATGGAAGCTGCCAGTCTCATACAGCCTGGGCCTGGAAACCAGCTCAGCACCATTTCCACCATAGTCATTGGTCAAAGCAGTCACCAGCCAGCCCAGATTCAGGGAGAGGGTACACAGACCCACCTCTCCATGAGAGGAGAGCCAGCTTTAATCTATTATACGCCTTGGGGCTTCCGCCTCAAAAGGTAGCCAGAGGGTCTACGAGCTCTCGCTAGAGCAAGAAGGTGTCAAGATTAGTGGGTGGCTATCTGTGATTCCAAAAATGGACACAACTGCTTTTCTTTGATACTCTCCATTCCTTAAGACCTCAGAGAGATGCTGGAGTAAAGAGAATCCAAAGTGGTGACCGTTTCCAAACTGTAGAGTGATACAGCCTGGGGGACAGCTGTACAGGCGCCCAAGTCAAAGTTCTGAACTTGGGGGTCGCCCACACCTTTTGCTGACTTGGTCTGCGATTTGGGCAAAACTGAATCTCATTTTCTTATCTGAGAAAAAAAGGAAAATAATAGAACCCACTTTAAACGGGTTAATGTAGTGCACACAAAGCCCTTAGAACAGTGCCTGGCGCGAGAAGCATTTAAGAAATGTTCACTGTCTCTATAGCTGTTATACCACCAACGGTCCCCAAAACAGGTCATTTAAAACAGGAAATGCTCCGAAACCACAGATGATTTTCAACAGTTGACTATCCCCAGGGAAGGTAATTTGAAATGAGAAGTGGTACCAAAAAGCAGGTATTTGAAGAGGGCAGATGGCCCCAATTTTCAGACCATTTAAAAGCAAAAGCTAGCCCCCAGGGACTGGGTGGTCCACAATTGGAGACGATTTTCTTGGAGGCGAGGTTCCTGAAGAGGGAAGCCCCGCCTGGTGGTGGACCGCGGCCTTCTCCGCCAGGTGAACAGCAACAACGACCGCGGCGTGGTCCAGGGCCAGTGGCAGCGCAAGTACGGCGGCGGCACCAGCCCCCTGCACTGGCGCGGCAGCGTGGCCATCCTGCAGCAGTGGTTCAAGGGCAGGTTCAAGCCAGTCAAATACGGCCAGTGCTGGGTCTTCGCTGGAGTCATGTGCACAGGTACCCAGGAAAAGAAGACCCCAACCCCACCCCACCCAACCCCAGGGTCCCCTCATTTGCATCTATTTGCATATATTTACATAGCACCACCCCCCTAGTCCAGGGGCCCTGCCTGCTCCGAGAGCCTCAGGAGCCTCCTGCTCTTCAGTCCTTAGGTGCTTGGGGATCGCAACACGGGTTGTGTCCAACTTTAACTCGGCCCATGACACGGACAGAAGCCTGAGTGTGGACAAATACGTGGACTCCTTCGGGCGGACCCTGGAGTACCTGACAGAGGACAGCATGTGGTGGGTCCTAGGGTCCTAGGGGCTCCCCAAAGCAGACCCAGACCTGGAGCCATGCTCTCCAGAGTCTGAGTCAGTTCTGGAAGGAGTGAGAGGCGCCCTGCAGAGCAGTTTGGCCCCGGGCAGGGTGACTCCTCTTCTGAGATGATGGGTCTTTGGGCACGTCACTCAGAGGTCATGAGGGGGACTCAAGATTTGAGTGCCGTGAACCCCCAGTTCTCCCCTCTGGGGGACTCTGAGCCCTCCCCAAGATTCCCATGACTGGGAGGGGCACCAAGACCGCCCCACATAGCTACCTCTGTATCATGCTCCTGCTTATCTATCAGCCATCTGTGCACCCTGCTGTGTGTCCAAGTGGGAAACAACCTCCTTTCTCAGCTCAAACAAAACTCTTCACGCAAAGCCTTAAAAATTTATTTTAGGGGGCCAGCCCCATAGCCTAGTGGTTCAGTTCAGCATGCTCCACTTTGGCAGCCCAGGTTTGGTTCCTCAGCACAGACCTACACTACTCATCAGCGGCCATGCTGTGGCAGAGACCCACATACAAAATAGAGGGAGACTAGCACAGATGTTAGCTCAGAGCAAATCTTCCTCAGCAAAAAAAAAAAAAAAAAATTAATTAATTTTAATTTTTTAAAATAGGAAATACACTCATGTGCAGTAATATTCAAAAGGTACAAAATGAGTTACAGTGGTTAGTTTCCCTCGCACCCCATTCCAGCCTCGTCCTCCTCCCAGGGGCAACAGAAGGCCTAGTTCCTTACACCTCCTGTCAGAGAGACTCTGCAGATACAAGAACATGCACATACATCATCCCCTCGCACCCCTACTTTTTACCCACTGACTCTTGGCAGCATAATGTAATCCTGTTCATCTTGCTCATACGTTTAACAACTTCATATCAGTACATCAGTACAAGGTTTCTTTATTTTTTAGTGTTTAAAGAAATAAGAATACTGAGCACCTAGTCTGTGCCAGGCCCAGCTCTAAGTGCTGTACGTATATTAACTTATATGAAAGAAACCTTGTGAGCAAGTTAGTATTATTATCTCTATTTTGCCGATGAGGAAATTGAGGCACAGAGAGGTTAGGTAACTCGTCTAAGGCCATACAGCTAGTGAGTGGTCTGCCTTTCAATTGCATGGGAAAACCATCGTTGATCTAACCGTCTCACATGGATGGACCAGACATTTATCTTTACAAGCAAGGTTTCAGGGAATAACCTCATCCGAGTGTCTGTTCATACATGGCAAGTTGTCACGCAAAGCCAGCTTTCTGAAGAGCATGCACTACAGAAACACAGCCTCAGCGTCCCTGTCCTGAGAATGTCCTCAGCCACCCCCAGGGGAGGACAACCAGCAGCCCTTCCCCGAGCTGGTCTCCAGCCTCAGACCATGGCTCTGCCTCTCTTCTCTCTTCTCCCTTTTCCTTCTCTGCTTTTTGGTTCTCTTTACTCCCCCTCCCTGCAGGAGCACCAAAAATATCACATCCTTCTCCTTCCTCCAGCAGAATGGACAGACACTTCTTTCTGACACTGGGACCTCCGTCACCATGCAGGTTATCAGTGTCCTCCCTTTAACCCCCAGATGCTTATCAAGATATTTTCCCAAAGACCATGACCTGCCTAGGAGGAGTTCTGAGGCCGGCTGAAAAGATGCCACGTCAGGCAAACCAGGGTTCCTCTGCTGCTTCCTTACTGTGTGGCCTTGTGCAAATGATGTCACTTTTCCTAATCTCATATTCTCATCTTTAACATAGGAAACTTCAAATGAAGCCCAAACTCCTTACCAAGGCCTGCAAAATTCTGCAAACTCTGAACCCTAGCAACTCTCTATGCTTGCTGTAGCCCAGAGATACTTACAGACTTTCTGTTCCTCCAACACACTAAGCTTTTTCTTGTCTCAAGAGCCTTTGTGCATGCTGTTCCTTCTGCCTGGAACACTGTTCCCTTCACTCTTCCTATGGCTAATTCTTTCTCCTTTAAGTCTCATCTTAGATGTCATTTACCTAGAGTAGGTCTCCAGCAGCTTTTCTCTGTCTCAAGACCCTCTCTTTCTTCACAGCACTTATATTGCATTTTTTTTTTATCTCCTTACTTAAATTTGCCTGTCTTCCCATCTGTCGCCTTTGTTAGAATGTCAGCTGCATGAGGGCAAGGCTCTCCCGTCTTATTTGCAGCTGTATTTCTGGTGCTTTGAACAGTGGGTTCTTGATATATATACACACACACATATGTGAACAACATCTGCTCATCGATAGCGTTGAATGAACGGTTCACAAGATTCGGCCCCGGAGCACCGCCAGGGCCTGGCTGATGGCAGGAACTTCCCCACCCGTGGGCCTGTGTGCTCACCATGGGCCACCTGCCCCATCCTCTCTCTGTGGCAGGAATTTCCATGTCTGGAACGAGAGCTGGTTTGCCCGGCAGGACCTGGGCCCCTTTTACAGCGGCTGGCAGGTTCTGGACGCCACCCCGCAGGAGGAGAGCGAAGGTACGGGCCGGCCGGGGGGTTCCCAGGCCCCCGCTTCTCCTCGCCCTCGCTGCTCACGCCCACCCTCCCCGCCCAGGCGTGTTCCGCTGCGGCCCCGCCTCGGTCGCCGCCATCCGCGAGGGCGACGTGCACCTGGCCCACGACGGCCCCTTTGTGTTTTCGGAGGTCAACGCGGACTACATCACCTGGCTCTGGAATGAGGATGAGAGCCGGGAGCGCGTGTACTCGGACACGAAGAAGATCGGGAGGTGCATCTCCACCAAGGCGGTGGGCAGCGACTCCCGCGTGGACATCACGGGCCTCTACAAGTATCCGGAAGGTAAGGGCCATCGGCGGCCTCTGCCAGCCTCCCCACGGGACCAGTCAGCTGCAGAGGGGCAGCGGCGGCCACCAGAGCCAGGCCCTCTCCCACGGGTCGTGATGATGGCAGCTTCCTTCAGCGCTGTCTCTGCTTGCGCCAAGTGCCTTTGGCTTATGTGAATGCCTTCCCCTGTTTGCTGAGGAGAAGGTTTCCCCATAATAATAGCTACATTTCCTTAACACTTACCATGTGCCAGGCACTGTGCTAGGTGTGTTCACAGATGATAATAATAGCTACCACTAATAATAGTGATGATAGTAGCAGTATCATTTACTGAACATCTAGAATACATACCGCTAGGCACAGTACAAAACAATAATAATGGCAGCTCTTGTTTGTCACCTGTCAGTGCTGACTATGCCGTGGTCACTAATTGATGGTCACTGGTTTGTTGAAGAGCTTGTACTTGTTTGGGTACAAAAACAAAACAGGTGTGTTTTTTTCTAGTAGCTACCTCCAGCTACAGGCTTTAAAAGTCGCCCTTCCCCGAGGAATAACTGGTCCCTTGGCAATGCCATGACCTGATCCATATGTTTTCAGCCACATCTGCTTGTTAAAACACTGTTATTTGAGTCATGAGGACTTCAAGTTCAAACATGAATCAGAGCTTGTCTCCTCCCCTCACCTGAGCACAAGCCCGCGACCTTGGAAGTTTGCTGTAAAGAGGGGCACGGTCTGCTCTGGATGCCCCCATCTGTCTATCGTCTGCTTTATGGCACAGTGCTTTGCAGCCAGGTTGCACACTGGAACCGCCTGGGGTGCTCTTTTAGTTACATAGATTAAGTAACAATTATTTATTTGCTCGGGATCCTGTGGGTCAGCAATTCGGGCTGTGATCAGCTGGGATGGTTCCTCTGCTGCTCGTGGTGTCGGCTGGGATCTGGAATATGTCTGGGGCCTCCCATGGGGCTGCTGGGCTGGCTGGGCCCCTCTCCCCACTTGGCCTCTCGTGTTCCAGCCCTGGCTTGTCCACGTGGCAGCAGCATTCTGAGAGGCTGAGAGTTGAAGCTGCAAGGTCACTGGAGGCCTCGCTCAGAATTCACACCATGTCACTTCTGCCACATTATATCCGTCAAAGCAACTTCTGAGGCCACCTCAGATTCAAGGAGCAGGAAGTAGACTCCACCTCTTGATGGGAGAAGTCGTAAAGAGAGTATTATGGCCATTGTTAATCTACCCTAGCAGCCCAGACTGCCCCCTAACTCCCTAGAGAGAGTGACCTGGGCATCAGGACTTTTAAAAGCTTCCCAGGCAATTCCAACGTGCAGCCGATGTTGAGAAGGCGGGTCTAAGTCTTCTGGTGTGTTAGGCCGAGGAGGAGGAGGAGGAAAGAGAGCCAATGATTTGACTTCACTGAGCGAGGATTCCGTGCCCTCGGGCAGGCAGTGCTGCTGCCCTAGTTTACTCTCACGCTCCGCAAGGACAGATGGTGGCTCCAATACAGCCTGCTGCCCTCAGGACCCTCTCCTGTGCTGCTCCCCCAGGCACTGCTGGTTTCTTGAGACATTTGCCCCATTCTTTCACTGGCAGTCACACAGCTTCCCTCTGGTGCGTGGCAGTTTTGGGCCCCAGGTTCTGCAGGGGTTTGACAAGGCTGTGGCCCCCACACTCATCTATACTCAGTGCCCCAGTTCAAAGGCTGGGGGGAGAGCAGTCTTGATGGGCTGTCTTCCACCTGCCATCTCCCGTCAGTTCTCTTCTCCCTGCTCAGGTAATACACGGCTCAGTAAGCAAGACAGGCTAGCGGACCTGTAGGCAGCCCCAGTCTTTACCAGACAGCTCTTCCTCATTGCAGACACTCCCAAACTTTAACAGTGATTACTGTAAACACACACACACCCTTCATCAACACTCCCTCAGTTCCTTCTCTAGGAACATGGCGCTTCCCTGATTGTTGATGACCTCCTCCCCTTCAGGCCTCTTCTTACAGAGGGCAGTGGATGGGATGGTAGGTGTTAAGGCCTCTTCTGAGCTGGCGTCTCTCTCACAAGTCCTATAGGTTGATGCCCGGTCCCACCTGCGGGGAGCTTCTGAAACTTAGAACATGGGGTCTTTAGGGTTTTTTGTCATGGTGGCAAGAGAAACAACATCCTGTTGCATGATGATCATAGCAGTCACCATCACTGGGCATCTACTGTGGGCTGGCCAGTTTCACGCATCATTTAGTTCTTTTGTTTAACAAATGCTAACAAAGGCAGACACTGGTGTAGCATTCATTCTACAGAGGAGAGAACGGAGGTGCAGCCAGGGAAGCCGATTCAGTCGAGGGACAGAGCTAGAGAGTGGCGAGTCTGGCTCCAGAGCCCACGCTCTTCATTCTGTCCTTTGCTGCCACTATCTAGTTATAATATTATTACTGCTGGTTGGCTGCTTGTTGTGGGTCACGTGATTTCACATCCAGCTTATAATGATAATACTAGTAATAGCATCTAAAATTTGTTAGCATGGTGGTAGGCAATGTCCAACTCAACAAATTAAGAACAGAGGTGAACTTTTTCTGCCTGATAAAAGTCATCTGTGAAAAACCCACAGCTCACACCATGTTTAATGGTGAAAGATTGCGCGCTTTCTCCCTCAGATCAGAAACAAGCCAAGGCTGTCCACTCCTGCTGCTTTGACTCAACGTTGTCATGGAAGTACCGGCCAAGGAAATTAGGCAAAAAAAAGAAATAGAGATGTTTTCAACCAATGGTGCTGGGAAAACGGGATATTCACATGTGAAAGGATGAAGGTGGACCCTTACCTTATACCATATTGAAAAATTAACTCAAAATGGGTCAAAGGCCTAACTGTAAGACCTAACACGATAAAATTCTCAAAAGTAAAAGTAGGAAAAAAGCTTCATGACATTGGACTTGGCAATGATTTCTTGGCTATGACAGCAAAGGCACAGGCAAAAAAGAAAAAACAGACAAATTGGACTTCATCAAAATTTAAAACTTTTGTGACACTGCCAACAAGGTAAAAAGGCGACCGATAGAATAGGAGGAAATATTTTCAAATCACATATCTGATAAGAGGTTAATATCCAGACTATATAGAGAACTCCAGACACTCAACAGCAAAAAAACGAACAACCTGAAAACAATGAGCAGAGGACTTGAATAGACGTTTCTTCAGAGAAGGTACACAATTGGCCAAAAAGCACATGAAAAGATGCTCACATCACTGATTATTAGGGAAATGAAAATCAAAACCACAATGAGATTCCACCTCATATCCATTAGGATAGCTACTATCAGAAATTAAAAAAAAAGAGGGGCCAGTACCAGTGGCCTAGTGGTTAAGTTCAGCGTGTTCCACTTTGGTGGCCCGGATTTAGTTCCCAGGCGTGGACCTACACCACTTGTCTATCAGTGGTCATGCTATGGTGGCAGCTCACATACAAAATAGAGGAAGATTGGCAACAGATGTTAACTCGGGGTGAATCTTCCTCAGCAAAAAAAAAAAGAAGAAGAAGAAGAAGAAAGAAAGAAAGGAAAAGAATAAGTGTTAGTGAGGATGTGGGGAAATTAGGACCACCTGTGCACTGTTGATAGGAATTTAAAATGGTACAGGCACTGTGGAAAACAGGATGGAAGTTCTTCATAATATTAAAAATAAAATTATCTTTTAATCCAGCAATTCCAACTTTGGATATATACCCAAAAGAATTGAAAGCAGCAACTCAAAGAGATCTTACACCCGTGTTCATAGCAACATTATTCACAGCATGCAAAAGGTGGAAGCAACCCTAATGTCTATTGATGGATGAATAGATAAACAAAATGTGGTATATACATACAATGGAATATTATTCAGCCTTAAAAAGGAAGGAAGTTCTGACACATGCTCAACATGGATGAACTTTGAAGACATGATCCTAAGTGAAATAAGCCAGTCACAAAAAGACGAATGCAGTCTGATTCCTCTTACACGAGGCACCTCGAGTAGTCAAATTCATAGAGACAGAAAGTGGAATGGTAGTTCCCAGGGGCTGGGCGGAGGAGGCAACGGGGAGTTACTGTTTAGTGGGTACAGTTTCAGTTTTGCAAGATGAAAGGAGTTCTAGAGACGGATGCTGGTGATGGCTGCACAGCGATAGAAATGTACTTAATGCCACTGAAGTATACACTTAAAAATGGTTAAGACAGTAAATTTTATGTTATGTATATTTTGCCAAAATTTAAGAAAATTAAAAGAAGGAAAGGAAAGGAATGGAAGGAAAGAAGGGAAAGAAATAGAGGAATTTCCAAATTGGAAAAGATTAGAAGTAAAACCATCTCTATTTGCACATGACACGTATATATAAAATCCTAAGGAATCCACTAAAAAGCTATTAGAACCAATAAACCAGTTCAACAAGATGGTAGAACACAAAATCGATTTATAAAAATGAATTGTATTTCTGGACACTAACAATGTGTAATCTGAAAACGAAATTAAGAAAACAAATCCATTTACAATAGCATCAAAAAGAATAAAATACTTAGGAATAAGTGGCAAATAAATACATGAAAAGATGCTTTAACAGCATTAGTCATTAGGGAAATGCAAATCAAAACCACAAGGACATACCTCTTCACACCCACTAGGACTGCTATAATCAAAAAACAGACAATAAGTGTTGGTGAGGCTGTGGAGAAACTGGAAGACTCAGACATTGCTGGTGGAAATATATAATGGTGCAGCCACCTTCGAAAACAGTTTGACGGTTCCTCAAAAGGCTAAACACAGAGTTACCTATAACTCAGCAGATGCACTCTAGGTTTATACCCAAGAGAAGGGACAGCAAACATCCACATAAAAACTTGTACATGAACATTCATAGCAACATTACTCAAAATAGCTAAAGAGTGGAAACAACCCAAATGTCCATCAAAGGATAAATAAAATGTGGTGTATCCATACAAAGGAATATTATTCAGCAATAAAAAGGAATCAAGTGCTGACTTATGTTACAACACGGGTAAATCTTGAAAACATATGTTAAGTGAAAAAAGCCAGTCACAAAAGACCACACACATGGGATGTTAAAGAATCTTTAGGTCCACATGGGCCCCTTCAAGCCACGGTCACACAGAATTGAAGTACTTCGAGGAAAATGTTTGGGAAGGAGCAGTGTGGGAGACCGCACACCACAGGTTTCAAGTGGGGAAGTGGAACCATCAAAGTTGGGTTTGGAGATATCAGGGTGGAAAAAGGACTGGAGTGGAGATGGCACCTGCATTCCCAGGAAGGGAGAGGACATTCTTGAGCATTGTGCTCAGTGCCTTACCTGGGAGCCTCTTGTCCCCACTTTACAGATGGAAAAACTGAGGCTCGTGGGGGCAGCTAAGTAATGATAATAGTAATAAACTCCACAATACCTGGTGGCAAACGGACCTGATGGTGAGGCGATTTCAGCGGTGGTCTGATGGGAGAAGAGAGAATGGAGAAGAGGGCAGGTTGTAGAGATCAATGAGGATGCTCGGCAGGACTTGCTGACAGATCAGTTATGGCTGGTGAGGGTTTGGGAAGAGTCAAGGACGCTCCCAGTTTCTGGCTTGGACATTGGGTGAACGGTGGTGGAGCCGTTTGCTGAGATGGGGGACGCTGCTGGGCAGAAGATGGCGTGTTTGGTTGGATTTGAGGCAGCTGTGGGACATCAGGTGGGGTGAGGGAGCTGTCCAATTGCACGTATTGGTCTGGAGGTCAAAAGAGAAATCTGAGCTACAACAGGGCAAGTGGGAGATCAGGGGTCCTAAACTCACACCTCTGCAGGAGCCTTGCAGGTGGCCCCACCTGAGTGCAGCAGGCCAGTGGCAATTACAGGGTGGAGACTGTGCAGAACCAGACAGTGCATTCCTTCCAGAGAGAGCAGCCCTTGCTCAGCTCTAGACCTTACCGCCGTGTGAGAAGAGAGTGGGAAGGGCGTGTGATTAAGAGCATGGAATTTCAAACTGCGTGGGTTCAAATTCCCGTTCCCTCACAAGCTGCTTTACTTGTCTGTGCCTTAGGTGCCTTATCTGTAAAATGGTACCTACCTCATAGAGGGAAAAGTACAGCACCTGGAACTAAGGTGCCTGGCACATAGTAAGTCTACCAAAGTATCAGCCATTATTATCACATGACTTCAGACCCAGTTGTCAGAGAAGCTGCAAATCTGTATTGTTATGTGAAATCTCCTGATGTGAGGTTGTTGGCAACTGATTGAAAATTTATTTGAATAGTCCCAGAACCAAAGACAGTGCACGTGGCTGAGGTCTGCATGTGGCTTTTGGGCTGCCAACTGGAGACCCCCGAGAGCCGTGGTAAATTACAGCGGCAAAGGAGTGGTGATTTTGCCCAGAGAAGAGGGGAAATGAGAAGAGATGGGCCCCGGGACAGGTGGAGGAGGAAGAGGGTGTCTGCTTCATGGTGCGCCATGCCCTGCAGGGTCCCGGAAGGAGAGGCAGGTGTACAGGAGGGCCGTGAAGAAGCTTTTCAGCGTGGAAGCCTCTGGGAGGAGGGCCCGAGTCCGCAGGGCCAGCGGCCGAGGTCTCTGGCGTGATGACCTCCTGCAGCCCGCTGCCAAGCCCAGCATCACCGGCAAGTTCAAGGTGCTGGAGCCCCCCAAGTTGGGCCACGATCTGAGGCTGGCTCTGTGCCTGGCCAACCTCACCTCCCAGACCCAGCAGGTCCAAGTCAACCTGAGTGGTGCCACCATCCTCTACACCCGCAGGCCAGTGGCAGAGATCCTGCACGAATCCCACAAGGTGCGACTGGGGCCGGAAGAAGGTAAGAACGCAAGGTTTGGTGGGACCTGGCCAGCCCATCCCCCTTTCCAGGAGGGTTGGGGCAGAGCAGGGCCAGACTGCCAGGAATCCTACATTCATTCCCAGGAAAGAAGGGGGTATTTCTGAGCATTTGCTCACTGTCTTGCCTCCTGTGCCCACTTTACAGATGAGAAAAATGAGGCTGAGAGGGGCTAAATAAGGAGAAAAGTAGTAAAAGTCCACAATCATCAGGTGGCAAGCTGACCTCATGGTGAGGTGATTCATAGCTCTATTTATCCCAATTAGTATGAATGTTTCCATGCCAAATAAACACCTGCTGGGAGCTTTTCCTAATGTATGAGCCTGGTGTTACCTGTCTAAAATCCAAAATATTCTGGAGTCCATCTGGCTCCAGATTTTCTGTCTGGAGGGGTGGACCAGTAAGAGATGTCTACTCAGTACTTACACGTGCCAGGCCCTGACCTGAGGATTCCACACACATCGGCCACCATCCCCGCAGCCACCTTTTGGGGAACACCAGCTCAGTTTCTCAGAGAAGGAAACAGTCACACGGTCAGCGTGTGTGCTGGCAGGATTCAAACCAGTCTGGCCGTAGAGACACTCCTGACCAAGGGCCACGGCGGGGAGGGGCAGAGCCAGGGCTCAAAGCCAGGAATGGTCCCCCCCGGGCACACTGACTCAGCGGGTTCAGCTGCGTGATTGCCGGCCTTCGAGTGGTCTGTGGGGTCAGCACACAGCAATTCTGCTTCACGTGCCTAATGGTGCCTGAAATGCACCCTTAGGATTTTGCACCAAAATAGGATGGCTTCAGTCCTTTTGAAGGTTTTTGTATAATTTTAAGTGACTTTATTCCAACTGCTTTTTTAAAAAAGTGTCAAGGACGTTTTTCATGATCCTTAAACATGTAGCACTTCATATATGATTTACTAAATGTACCCATTAGATCGTTCTTCCTCCTTTTCCTGTTCTCCGTCTCCCTCCCTCTCTCTCTTTCTCTCTCTCTATCCCCTCCCCTCCAGCTCCTCTCTGTCTGGCTGGTTCTCTCTTCACATACCTCCCTTCTGAACTCTAAGGATTCAATTAAACAAAGAAATTGTTCCTCTGGGCCGGTTTCTGGCAAGTGAAGCTTGTGCATCTTGACAGGGGTGAAAACACGTGAAGGAGATGGCATTTAGTTTTCACAAAATCGAAATCACAAAATAACACTTCCTAATGAAATATTAATTAACATGCACTTTCTCCTGGCTTTTAGCAATTATTTTCATATTGAAAGTAATACATATTCATTAAAGATTTAGAGAGCACAAGAGAACTGTCACCTTTGATCCTGCCACCCTTCCTCAAACTAACATTTTTCTTCCAAATTTTGAATGCTTGTTTGCTTTTTGAAAAAACATGGTTCTAATTATATTGCAAATACTCAGTAGTGCCCTGATCTTTTCATTTTACGTTGTAAGTTAAACATTTTTATAAGCTCTTCAGTAACATCATTTTAATAGATGCGTAATCTTTAAATAAATATATGATGATTTATATCTCTTTCCTTCTTTGGGGTAGTTATCAGCTTATTGCTATTTTTTAAAAAACCTAAAGTAAACATCTTGGTGAAAAAGATCTTTCTTTGTCTGGATTTTGGACTGTTTTGTTAGAATAGATTCACGAAAGTGGAATTACTGAGCCAAATGGTATGACTATTAAAATATATAATTTATTAAAATTTATCATTTTAATTGACTTTTTTTTTAGCCGTTTTAGGTTTACAGAAAAATTCAGTGAAAAGGACAGAGTTCCCATGTACCCCCTCACCACTTTCTATCTTCCCTACTATTAGCATGTTGGGTTAGTGTGGTACCTTTGTTACCAATGACAAGCTAATATTGATACATTATTTTTAACTAAAGTCCATAGTTTACATTAGGGTTCACTCTATTGTGCATTGTATGGGTTTTAACAAATGTATGGCGTGTATCCACCGTTGGAGTATCATACAGAATAATTTCATTGCCCTAAAACCTCCTGATTTTCATCTGTTTGCTGCTCTCTCCCTCCCCTCGAACCCCTGGCAACCACAGATCTTTTTATTGTCTCCATAGTTTTGCCTTTTTGAGAATGTCTTATACTGGGAATCATATAGTATGTAGCCTTTTCAAATTGGCTTCTTTCACTTAGAACTATGTACTGCAGATTCCTCCATGGTTTTTTTGTGGCTTGATAGCTCATTTCTTTGTAGTGCTGAATAATACTCCAGAGTATGGATGTACCACAGCTTATCTATCTGTTCACCTACTGAGGGACATCTTGGCTGCTTCCAAGTTTTGGCAATTATGGATAGAGTTGCAATAAAGCTCGGTGTGCAGGTTCTCATGTGGACAGTTTTCAACTCATTTGGGTAAATACCAAGGAGTGTGATTACTAGATGGGTATAAGAGAATGTTTAGTTTTCTAGGAAACTGCCAAACAGCCTTCCAAAGTGGCCGTACCATTTGGCATTCCCACCAGCAGCGAATGAGAGTTCCTGTCGCTCCACATCCTCTCCAACACTTGGTGTTGTCAGTATTTTGGATTTTTGCTATTCTAAAAGGTATATGGTAGTATCTCATTGTTTTAATTTGCAGTTCCTTAATGATGTGTGATGCTGAGCATCTTTTTATATGCATCTGTGTATCCTTTTTGGTGAGGTGTCTGTTCAGATCTTTTGCCCATTTTTCAGTCATGTTATTCATTTTCTTATTGTTGAGTTTTAAGAGTTCTTTGTATATTTTGGATAAGTCCTTTATCAAATAGGTCTTTTGCAAATATTTTCTCCCAGTCTGTGGCTTGTCTTCTTAATCTCTTGATAGTGTCTTTCACAGAGCAGAAGTTTTTAATTTTAATGAAGTCCAACTTGTCAATTTTTTCATGGATTGTGCCTTTGATGTTGTATCTAAAAAGTCATCACCATACCTAAGATCATCTAGATTTTCTCCTATTTTATCTTATAGGAGTTTTATAGTTTTGCATTTTACGTTTAGGCTTATAATCTATTTTGAGTTCATTTTTGTGTCTGTATTCATTTATTTGGGGTTTTTTTTATTTACTTGCATTTGGATGTCCAGTTATTCCAGCACCATTTATTGAAAAGACTATCTTTTCATCATTTTATTTCCTTTGCTCCTTTGTCAAAGATCAGATGACTATGTTTGTGTGGGTGTATTTCTGGGCTCTCTATTCTGTTCTGTTGATGTATTTACCTATTCTTTCGCCAATACCACACTGTTTTGATTACTTTAGCTTTATAGTCAGTCTTGAAGTCACGTAGTCTCAGTCCTCTCATGTTGTTCTTCTCTTTCAATGTTGTGTTGGCTGTTCTGGGTCTTTTACGTCTCTACATAACTTTAGAATCAATTCGTCGGTATCCATGAAATAACTTTCTGGGACTTTGATGAGATCGTCTTGAATATAGGTCAAGTTAAGAAGAACTGACATCTTGATAATCTTGAGTCTTCCTACCCATGAACATGGAATATCTCTCCATTTATTTAGTTCTTCTTTGATTTCTTTCATCAGAGTATTGTAGTTTTTCTCATATAGATCGTGTACATCTTTTGTTAGATTAATGCCTAAGTATTTCATTTTGGGGGTGCTAATAGAAATGGCATTGTGTTTTTAATTCCAAGTTCCATTTGTTCATTGCTGGTATGTAGGAAAGTGATTGACTTTTGTATATTAATCTTTTATACTGTGACCTTGCTGTAATCACTTATTAGTTCCAGGATTTTTTGTTGTTGATTCTTTCAGATTTTCTATATAAATGATCACATCATATGTGAACAAAGACTGCTTTATTTATTCCTTCCCATTCTGTATACCTTTTATTTCCTTTTCTTGTCTTATTGCCTTAGCCAGGTCTTCCAGTACAATATTGAAAAGGAGTGGTAAGAGAAGCCATCCTTGCCTTGTTCCTGATCTTAGTGGGAAAGCTTTGAGTTTCTCACCATGAAGTATGTTGTTAGCTGTACATTTTTTGTAGATGCTCTTTATCAAGTTGAGGAAGTTCCCCTCTATTCCTAGTTTTCTGAGATATTTTTATCATGAATAAATGTTGGATTTTCTCAGGTGCTTTTTTTGTATCTTTTGATATGATCATGTGATTTTTCTTCTTTAGCCTATTGATGGAATGGGTTACATTAGTTGAGTTTTGAATGTTGAACCAACCGTACATACCTAGAATAAATCCCACTTGATCATGATATATAATCCTTTTTGTACATTGTTGGGTTCAATTTGCTAATATTTTGCTGAGGATTTTTATGTCTATGGTCATGAGAGATATTGGCCTGTAGTTTTCCTTTCCTGTAAAATCTTTGTCTAGTTTTGGTATTAAGTTAATGCTGGCCTCATAGAATGAGTTGGGAAGTATTCTCTCTGCTTCCTTCTTCTGGAAGAGATTGTAGAGAATTGTTATCATTTCTTTCTTAAATGTTTGGTGGAATTCACCAGTGAACTCCTCTGGGCCAGGTACTTTCTATATTGGATTCAATATATTGGATTATTGATTCAATTTATTTAATAGATATAGACTTATTCAGATTGTCTATTTCTTCTGTGACTTTTGGCAGATTGTCTATTTTGAGGAATCCGTCTATTTCATCTATGCTATCAAATTTGTGGGCATAGAGTTGTTCACAGTATTTCATTATTATCCTTCTAGTTTTTATAGGATCTGTAGTGATGTCTTCTCTTTCATTTGTCATATTAGTAATTTGTGTGTTCTCTCCTTTTTTCTTGTTTAGCCTGGCTAGAGGCTTATCAATTTCATTGACCGTTTCAAAGAACTAGTTTTGGTTTCATTAATTTTCTCTTTTGATCTCTTGTTTTCAGTCTCATTGATTTTGCTCTAATTTTTTTTTTTTTAATTTCTCTTCTTTTGCTTACTTCGGATTTAATTGCACTGCTTTTTCTAGTTTCCTAAACTGGAAGCTTAGACTATTGATTTTAGATCTTTCTTCTTTTTTAATATGTGCATTCAGTGCTATAAATTTCCCTCTATGCACTGCTTTCACTGCATCCCACAAGTTTTTAAAAGTTGTATTTTCATTTAGTTCAAAATATTTTTAAACGTCTTTTGAGATATCTTCTTTGGCTCGTGTGTTATGTAGAAGTGTGTGGTTTCATCTCCACGTATTTTAATATTTTTCAACTATCTTTCTGTTACTGATATCTAGTTTAATTCCACTGTGCTTTGAGAGCATACACTGTGTGATTTCTTTTAAATTTGGTAATGTTATTCATGGCCCAGAATGTGGTCTAGCTTGGTGAACGTCCCATGTCAGCTTGAGAAGAATGTGTATGATGCTGTTGTTGGATAAAGTATTGTACAGTTATCAGTTACATCCAGTGCTCGATGATGCTGTTCAGAACACTGTTTAGGGAAAGGGACTCAGCTTTCATTAGCTATCAGTAGAGTCCATGACCCAGAGGACTTCAAGATGCTTTGGTCTGAACATTGTAAGAGACAGTCTTTCTCCTCCCTTCTCCCATCGTCTAATGTCCAAAGCTCTGCCACATGCATTATTGGCAGCATCTGATGGTTCTTCATGCTTGAGCCTGAGAATTTGCATTTCTAACAAGTTTCCAGGTGATACGGATGCTGCTGGTCCCAGGACCACACTTTCCCAACCACTGGTCCAACACCATGCAAGGAGTAAATGATAAAAAATACATAAAGTATTCGGCATAATTCCTACTACTCGATGAACATTTAATTTATGGTAGTGATTGTCAGTATTATTGATGTTACTCTAAGTTGGGGATAATAATACTTGTTCATGCAATTGTTGTGAGGATTGAATGAGTTAACCGATGAATGTGCTTCCAAGCACCCATCACGTTTTAATTCCTCAGTAAAAGTTAGCTTTTATAATTATTAATTATTGCTATTATTGTAGAAAGTCTTCTCCCAGGAATGACCTACCGGACTAAGGGAACCCATAAAACAAGGTAGAACTTCGGAACAAGGATCAGCCTACAAGTATTCAAGAAGCATCTACTGTGTGCAAGCTCTGGGGAACAGCGAGTGTGAGCCAAGTTCAAGCCCTTTAAGGACCTTTTCCACAGGTTGAAAACTCAGACACCTTCAGGGAAAGGAACGAAACAGAAATAAAAGAAGCAGGGGCAATAGAACAGTGACAGATGGTGGGCCCTTGGACAAACTGGAAAGGACGTCTTGTACCTAAAAGAAAAAATATATATATATGACTGACAGTCACATATGGCCTGTGGTGACTCATGCTCACAAGCAGAGAACACGTAGGTAGGGTGTTTGTGGCTGGTGAGAGAGAGAGACAGAGATGGCCAGGACCACAGGAGCTCAGAAGGCAGAGGGCACAAGTTCACTGGGTAGGGGTATTGGTGAAGGTTTTTCACAGCTGATGGGGCTGACTAGGACTGGGCCTTAATAGGGAGGGAGGATTTGGAGAAGCTGCAAGGAAGTTGACATCTTCACAGGATTGGGAGCTTGAGGCAAACCTTTGGCCTCTCTATTCTCTGCACCTAGTACATAGTAGGTGCCCAATAAACAGTGAGTGAATTCCTGATGGGATGAATGGTTGATGGACTGAGAGATTTCCATCTGGAATGACTAGAGAAAGTTTAAACACATCTGCAGGAGGTCTTGGAGATACAAGCTGGTGTCATGGTAGCTGACTGGCCTTAATTTGAATCCCACCTCATCTTGGCTCCTTGATTTACTTGCTATGTGACATTAGGAAAGAAATTACCTTCTCTGATCCTTAGGTTTCTTCATCTGTGAACTGATGATAATGATGCCTGTCTCAGGTTGGTTGCAAGGGCCGGAGAGGGTATAATTATGAATTGAGTCTTCCTTTGCTCCTTCTGGGTATTGATGAAAAAAACCATCAGAACCCCCAATTCCCATCTCTGCTTTCCCTTCCAGAGAGAAAGATCCCAATCACAATATCTTATTCTCAATATAAGGAAGACCTGACAGAGGACAAGAAGATCCTGTTGGCTGCTATGTGCCTTGTCACCAAAGGAGAGAAGCTCCTGGTGGAGAAGGACATTACTCTAGAGGATTTCATCACCATCAAGGTGACTCCTGTTTGCATCCACCACCCTGTGCCTAGAAGGCCCCCTCCAGAGCTCGGGGAGGGCATCAGAAGCTGGGGATTTTGTACTTTTACCTCCAGCTTCAGCTGTCTAGGGTGGGGAGGAGTGGAGTGGATGAAGGGGTATGATGAGGAAGGTGAGTAACGAGGTATGTCGAAGGAGGAGGTAGACATGATTGGTGCCCTATCCTCTGACCCAGCCAAGACCATGGGTTTCCTTGGGGAAGGGAGAGGAGGAGGGATGACTTATGGGTATTGCCCCTCCAGGTGCTGGGCCCGGCCGTGGTTGGGATGGCAGTGGTGGTAGAAGTGATGGTGGTCAATCCTCTCTTGGAGAGAGTGGAGGACTGTGTGCTGATGGTGGAAGGAAGTGGCCTTCTCCGGGGACAGCTCAGCATTGAGTAAGTGCCAGCCTGGTTGGGTGGGGTGGGATGCTGCCTTCCTTATAAGATGGGCCATAGAGAAGCTGTTGGCATGGGGGTGTGGGAGAGATTCTGGACCCCCAGGAACTAGCCCACTGCCTAGACATATCGGCCTTCATTCTTTTTTTCATTCCTTCGTTTATTTAATCATTAACTTAGTCATATAATTCATCCACTCATATCATTCACTTATATTTTGACTCATTGATCCCATTTACTTATTGATTTACTCACTCTCTTATTCATTTGCTCTTTCACTCGTTCATTCACTCACTATTCATGTTTTCATTCATTCATTCACTTAGTCAACTCAGTTTTGACTCATTCACTCATTCTTTCATTTGCTCACTCATTTTGCTATTCATTCATTCATGCATCCACTCACTCATTCATACATGTTCCATTCATTCACACTCATTCATTTACTTACTCATTCTCAATTGTTCACTCACTCATTCATCCTTTCATTCATTCACTCACTCCCTCCCTCATATGTTCCTTGATCACACTGACCTGTGCTCTGAGCCACACGTCAACTGTTAGGAACACCGAGATGAACAGAAGGGTTCTCACAGACAGATGGCCCTTCCAATGAGGACAGTGTGACTTGCGCAAACAGAAGGATGGATCCATGAGGTCCAGGGGATCAGAGGCAGCCCTTGAGTGGGAGTGGAGTATGGCCAGGGAGAAACCCCAGTGGAGTAGATATTTGATCTGGGCCTTACATGATGAATCGAGAAGCTTTTCAGATATAAAGAAGAATGGAAGTCTTCCCAGGCAGAGGTCTCTATGGCTGGTAGTCAGGGAAGGTATCCTGGAAGAAGAGAAACTTGATCTGGGCTTTGGGTGTGATTGGAATGGGAAGGGCATCCCAGGTGGGAGGAACAGTGCAGACAAAAGCTCAGAGAGAGGAAGTGTGAGGTGTGTTCAAGAAACAGGGAGGAGATGAGCCTGGCTGGTTGGAAAGAATGGGTAGTGGTGGAAGGAAGATTAAGCTAGAAGCATATTGACAAGGCTTGAATGTCAAGCCTCAAGGTGTGACCTTGATCCCAAGGACTCTGGAGAGCCATGGACTGGAAGGCCAGGCTCAGGAAGGAGCCAGGGCTAATGGTCTGCCTTTCTTCCATCCCCTTTCACCAGTGTGCCAAGCCTGGAGCCCCAGGAAAGGGCCTCGGTCCGATTCAACATCACCCCCTCCAAGAGTGGCCCAAGGCAGCTGCAGGTGGACCTCGTCAGCCCCCATTTCCCAGACATCAAGGGCTTTGTGATCATCCACGTGGCCAAAGCCAAGTGATAGGCCATGATGGGCTGAGAGGGAAGGAGACGGCCCCCATTCCCCTCCTGTCCACCCCTTTGCCACTCCCATGTGGGAACCAGAAGGCCTGGGTTCTAGTCCTGCTTCAGCTTCTGCCCCACTTTGTGAACTTGGGCAGGTCTCATCTCTTCCCTTCCTGGGCCTCAGTTTCCCCATCTGTAAAATGAGATGTTAGACTCAGTAATCCTTAAACCTTTGGACAATGATGGATGAGGTAGGGAGCCTCTACCACCTTCATCTGTCACCCTCACGGCTGGGAGGCGGGCAGACCGACCATCACACTAACCCTGGCCCACCTGGCTCGGCCACCTCCTGCCCCGCCAGTTCACCATCACCTGGGCTGACCCCTGGGCTCTCCTTGCTTCTCTCTCAGCTCTTCAATGCTCTGACCACATCCAGACCCAGGAACCTTCTCCCGGGCTCTGAGAGAGAACCCCAAAGTATTAGAGCTGATACCTAAGCCTCCCTCAGCACTCCCATACACAGAGGGAAGAGCCTTGCCCGAGGCCAGTGGGCGAGCTGGAGGAAGAGCTGGGGCCCGTGTGCCTGCCGTTTACACCGTCTGAGTTCTATCCAAAGTCATGTTCCGGAAAATCATTAGATTTGAAGCAATGGGCGATCTTCCCTCAATGAAGACATAGCCTCAGCATCCGCGGGGCTCCTGCTGCCTGAAAGAAGCTGAAGATGGAGGAGGAGCCATCAAGACTGGATTGCATTCAGGGATGCAGTCCCAAATCTGGTCTAGTTATGGTCATCAGGGACCTTATACGACCAGCCCAGTGTTGATTGACTTCTTTGCAACCAGAACAGTGTTGACTTTGCAAAACATCCCCTGCAGCTACACTACACGCAGTCATGTTCTCAGCATCAAACAGGACAGAGACCTCTGGGACGAAGACCAGAGTGGAGACCACCAAGCCATGAAGATAACTGCAGCAGACGTGGAAATCAGCTCAGAAGCGTTCTGGAGAGCCCCAGGCATTATGACTAGTCATATAACTTGAGCCATCTGGACAAGAACAGACCAGGCTCAAGTGCTGTGAGCCGCCTCCTGGGTACGGACTGGAGTGGGAACAGTTGATATAGTGGGCCTTTGTGAGCAAGTGTTTGATGGGTGATCCTTGTGACCAAGGCCTCAGCGAAGGCACTTCTCTGGTGATTCTACACAGCGTGGGGACGGCCTGGAGAACCCAGGTGACTGCATGCATTTAATGAGTCAGGCCCTTCAGGACCCCCTGTCCAAACCTAGGTTTTGGATGCTGATCCCGTATAAGGGGGGCAGCTGGAGGTTCAGAGCAGGCAGCCATTTCCTCGGAGTTGACAAGCAACTTCAAGCCTGGAGGGGGCCCTGGGGGCTGAAGACAACAGGAGGCCATCTCCCCTCTTAATAAGATGCTTCTTTCAGCAGGGAGACAGCACAGTCTCCCCTTGCAGTGGCCCCAGACACCTCATTCTTCCAGCAAATGCCAACTGCCTGTCTTCCTCCAGCTCAGCTGTCTCAGGCTGAGCTCCCCAGGAACTGACTCTGAGCTGGGGTTTCGGGTACAGGACACTTATGAAGGAATGACCTGGGGACCAACACCCATGGAAGGGAGGGGGAGGAAGCAGGAGGGGGAAGAGGGAGATATCGAACCGTGATACAAGTCCAGTGGCAGCCTGGGCCCACCCTGTGGGCAGCTCCAGAGCCAGAATGGTCTGCCAGAGTGTGTGTGTGTTTGAGGAAGGGACCGTAGCTGCAGGTGATGAGGGCCACCTGCCACATAGCTCTGTCTCCACTTCAACCCCCTCGCTCTTGGCGCCTCTCAGCTGAGCTGAGGCAGCGCTTCCCGGGGACAAAACTCACCCCGAAGCTTCTTCCAGCCCATGCTGAGAGCAAAGGCCACCCCACAGCCAATGAGAGCACCCTGACTGGGGGTGGGAGAAGCGGGGACACTGAGAGAAGACAGCCCAAAGCAGAGGGTGGATGGAAATGCGGCTTTGGAAGCTGCAAAGAAAAATGTGCAAGTAGAATTACCTTTCAGTGGGTCTGGCAACACGCTAACGATGCTGTCCCCAGAGGAAGGGCAGAACAGTAGTTCTGGAGTGAGCAGAGCCTTAGAATTGGCTGGCTGTGGGGACCCAGAAGGATGCCGGCAACAGGGCCCTCCCCCAGACTCAGGCCTCGCCCTGCTTCCTTTGGGTCCCCTTGGTCTCTTAAACACCACTGTGACCTTCACAGAGGCTTTTGACATGGAGTTACCTCAGCGATCTGGGCTTTCACGTGCCAGAGGGGCCTCTGAGCCTTTAGAAGAAGGATTGGCAAGCTTTCACTGTCGAGGACCACATAGTAAATATTTCAGGTTTGCAGGCTGTACAGTCTCTGTTCCAACTACTCAACTCAGCTTTTATGGCATGAAAGCTGATAATGGGTAAACAAATGAGCGTGGTGTTGCAATAAAACTTTATTTATAAAAACAGGCAGCTGGCCAGGTTTGGCCCACAGGCTGCGGTTTGCTGACCCTGCTGTAGAACCACGTGCTGACGCAGCTGCTTGCTCCAGGGCTGAGCTCTGATGCCAGGCTGCCTCCCAGCCTAGGATCAAGCCCAAAGCTGGGCTGAGGCCAAGCCCGAGCAGGCCCCACACAGAAACGCAGATGAGTTTCCAGCTTGTGCTCATGAGCCCAGATAGAGTCGTTACTCAGAGCCGTGATTGGCCAGACCAGGTCATGACCCTGATGCTAGAAAGAGCCCTAAACCTTGGCCTCACAGTAAGTCCTGGCTCCTACCACAGCTACATCATGACTCGACTCTGGCCATCCGCTGAGCCCTGACTCCATGCTGAGCCCTGATGCAGCCCCAGACAGTCCTGACCTCAGACTGAGCTCCAATCCTGATCTCTCATTGAGCCCTGGACCCAGACTGAGCCCTGATCCCAAACAGAACCCTGACCGTGGACTGAGCTCTGACCCCACACTGAGCCCTGATCCAGCCTCATTCCGAGTCCTGACCTCAGTCAGACCCCAGTTGGGGCTCCAGGCCTTGACTTTGAACTTCTCTTCTAGATCTGAGCTTCTCCAGTCGGGGCCACACACCCATCTGGCCCATTGATGTCACTGGGTAAACACGACCTGCCTTCCTGGACCAGGGTCTGAGTTCACCTTCCTTTTCTTTTGAGGTACTTGGGCAGAAATATTTGAGGAGCCTGGTGGACCCCTGGATCCTCCCAGCTCTGTCACGCTTTGAAAGTCTGCCTTCGTGGCCCAGTTCTCCAGGAACGAGTATAAGAGCCTGGCATCCGACCAGGGCCCTGTCCTCCACTCAGGTGCTCTCACTTCCCTTCTCATGCGCTTGCCAAGAGTGAAAGGAGCTCTGCTGAGCGCCTGCCACCAGAACAGTAGGCGATCTGCCACTCTTAGTACCAGGGACACTCCTTTCAGCAGGGGTGCTCCATATGTCATCCGAGTTGGTCTCCTCTTGTGGCCGCCCCACACGGCTCATTCTTCCAGCAAATGCCAGCTGCCACAGGCTGTCCCCCAGGAAGCTGACTCTGAGATGGAGTTTAGGGTGCAGGATGGAGGTCGAGAAAGGCGGGGGCCAGAGGGAGGAATCGAACCACGATGCAGGCCCAGTGACAGTCTGGGCCCACTGCACAGGCAGCTCTAGAGCCAGAATGGTCCATCCAAGTCATCTCGGGTTGGGCCAAGATGGCTGGGACTTTCTATGCCTGCGACTTTCTATGCCTGCATCTGTCACTGATTCGCCCCAGAAGGGGCGTGACTTTGGGTGAGATAACTACTGCTGGGGCCATCCGTGAAGCAGCTGACAGCTGAGGGTCATTTGCCGGCAGCACTTCCAGCAGACGGGGCGACAAGCCGTCCGTTGAAGGGAGGTCTGGATGGTGTACCTTCACGTCCACCGCCCCGCAGCCCGTTCAAGCCAGGACAGAGCAGGGACATTACAAGTTCCCTACACTCACCAGGCTAACCTTCCAGCTGGTGGACACAGGTATTCAATCACAACATTTTAAAAGGTGTGAAAAGTAAAATGAGAAATAAAAGTAAACAAATTCATGAATAAGTAATTAAAGCTAGTGATAAGTGCCTAAAAGAAAATATCTGCCCTCTAGGATGCCAGAGAAAGCCATTCATGGTGAGGTGACTCCCCAGAGGCACTCTGTTACAAACTGCCCAAGACCGGCGCCAGGGGAAGCTGCTGGCTGCTGGGTGCTAATGGCCACCGTGCATTGCCGGAGCCGGTGCCGAAGAAGCCATCTTCCCTGCAGAAGCCCCCAGGGCTGAGACCACCAGGGCGTTGGCGGGCCCTGGAAGCAGTGCCGCGCAGAGAGCACCAGAACCAGCGCAGGAAGCCCTCTCTCCTGCAGCGTCTCTCTGGCGCCCTCTACTGGCAGACCTTAACATCGTGCCCGCTGACAAAAAATATTTTTATCTAGCCACAGAGCAGGCACCAAGGGTGGATTTGGAGCTGAGACAGAATAAATTGATAACTGGCACTGTGACCCTCTTGATCTTCTCTGAGAAATAAAGGGTGCTCCCACCTCGGTGCCTTTGCAGTTGCTGTACCCTCTCCCTGGAGTCCTTTCTCTCCTTCCCCAGCCATATCTGCATGGCTTGCTCCCTTACTTCCAACAGGTTTCTACTCAAACTGCTCTTTATCTTTATGATGAAATAGCACCACACTCGCAGCACTTTCCATCTCCCTCTTCCTGATTTCCTTTCTCCACAGCGATTGTTACCGTTTGACATCATTTATTTACATGTTTGTTATTTATTGTTCGCCCCCTCTTCTAGAATGTAAGCTTAGCAAGTGCAGAGCATTCGTCCGTCTTGTTTGCTCTTGTGTACCCAGCAGAGCTGAATGAACAGTGCCTCGGACACAGTAGAAATTCCATAAATACGTATTGAATGAATGAATTGTAGCAAATTAGGAGCGTACAGGGAGACAAGGGAAACTCCAGGCAGAGTCTCATTACCTTGTCACGACCCCAGTTAACATGGTGGTAAGCTTCCTTTTAGATTTTTCCCCAGTGACGTTGTTGGTTGTTTTTTTTAAAATAGGGCCTTAACACACACAGAGAAATATATTCATATCAAAAGTGTGCACCTTACTGAATTTTCACAAAATGAACCCACCCAGGTAACCAGCACCCAGATCAAGAAATAGAACATTACCAGGACTCTAGAAGCATCTTTTGTGCCCCCTCCCAGGGTAACCATTCTCTTCGGTTGTAGAAGCAAAGGTTAGTTTTTGTGCTTTATTTGAATGGAATTACACTGTATGTATTTTGTGTTTGGTCTCTGGATTCTGTCACTTGACATTCTATGTAGAAGGTTCATCCATATTGCTGAGTGTTATTGTGGATCTTTCATACTCTTTGATGTGCAACATTCCAGTGTGTGGATATACTCCAATATATCCACTTTACTGTTGATGGATATTTGGGTAGTTTCCAGTTTGGGCCTATCAGGAATAGAGTTGCTATACACATTCTTGTACATGTCTTCTTGTGAACATGTGTCAGCATGTCTCTTGGGTATATATCTAGCAGTGGAATCTCTGGATGATATGCGTATGTTCAACTTCACCAGCCGACCTCCCCACTCCACACCCCAGGGGTATTCTCTTTCATTCATGTCAGTTAGCATCCGCTGACACGAAGCACCCAGCATTGTGCCTTCTGGAGGTGGACATGTTCTTTCTTTGACTCCTTGGGAAATGCTGGACCTGGTCCAGTGGCAAGAAACAAAGACAAATCAGCCACAGCACAGGTAAAAGTGGCCACACCCCGTAACGATGGATCCCACTCCTGAAGAAAATATTCTAAGGTCATGTGCCGAAGAAACAACTCTGTCTTTACAAAGCTAGAATTGAAAGCCTCAAGAATAACAACCCTAACGCCAATCACTTGTTGGCCACTTGCTCTGTGCTGACCTTGCTATGTATACTACCTCACTTAATCTTCAGTGAGATGAGGGCCTGTCACCCTGTAATACGAAGGCTGACTTCTTTGCTGACAGCTGTCAGGCCCTCTCCTCCCTGTTCCCCACTGGCCCACATCTGGGCGAGCCCATAAGAAAGCCCCAGGGCTCCCACCCTGGGCACCTGCGGGAAGTTCAAACCACACAAGCCCTAACCCTCTTGTGGGACCCTCGCCACGGCCCTACCCCCAGTGAAATGGGCCGTTGCCCCTCCCTGCTCTCTCAAGCCATTTTCAGACCTGCTTGGGAGCCTGCCCTGCTCTCCCCAGAAAGCCTCATTATGTCAATAATAAATACTTTCCTACCCTCTTGTTGCATGTATACACCATCAGTCTCAGATGTCCAAACCAAATTTGGAGGAGGGCTCAATCCCGCCCCCCCATGAGGCAGCAACAAGACACATCCCCATTTAGAGTCGAGGAAACTAGAACTCAGAAAAGTTCTTTATCATTCATTCGTTTAAGAACAGGTGTCGAGTGCACAGAGCAGTGAGAAATAACATGGAGGAATCCCCTGGCCTCGTTAGCGTGGGGGAAGTAGTTCACAGAAAAATAAATAGAAATTTCTTTTAAATATATGAAAACACAGCGAGCGTCCCTCATAGCTAAATATATACTAATTAAGGAGATATTTTAATTTATCAGATTGAACAAGATCTAACAATGTAACGCTACGCCGTGTTGTCAAGGATGTTAGAAACAGAACCTGCATGTACCATTGTTAATGGTGCAGGATAACACAACCAGAGGGCTATTTGGAATATCTAGCAATATTTTCAGCGTAACCTCCTCCTCCTCAGTAACCCTACTTTTAGGAATTTATACACATACACAGAGTTATGGCCCCACAGCTAAAGAGGGACAGGGCTTGACACTTCCTTCTTTCTTTAAATTAAGTATATTTTATTTCTGTATAGGTCTTTGTAGATTATTAGAACAATACAGAAAATGAGGAAGAAAAACTCTGCCCCACAGTCCCAGCCTTCGTGCACCAGACCGAGCCCACACACTACCACCTTCCTCCTGAAAGAGCAATGCTGCCTCCTAGTGGATTTGTCTTTTTTTAAGCACATTTATTATTGAACTATTTTTAAGTTTTTTAAGGTAGCTAATTATTTTAACTAGGTAATGCACTCACGTGGTTCGATATTTTACAAGTTCTAAACAGCACACAGTGGACACTCTGCCTTCCATTCCTGTTCCCATTGAACTCGGTTCCTCTCCCCACAAGCAACCAAACTGGCCAATTCCTCGTGTGTAGCCTTCCAGGGATATTTTATGCAGACGCCTGAATTCGGTAAATGGGAGTTTCCTTCCTTCTAGCCCCTGCCTTTGAATCATCAATATTGCTCCTAAAAACTTAGAAAATCCAAAATAAAATATTTCTACACAAAATATTCATTGCTGCCCGATTGGTACTCATGAAAAATCAGAGATAATAGGAATTCCCCAAATGGTAAGAATGACCACTCGCTATATATACATCCAGTCATCATTATGAAGACTTGCATAATAACCTGGTAAAATGTCTATAACAAAAGTTTGGGGGGTTTGTTTTGTTTTATTTTGTTTTGTTTTTTGCAGGGAAAGATTCACCCTGAGCTAACATCTATTGCCAATCGTCCTCTTTTTTTCCCCCTCTCCAAAGCCCCAGGACATAGTAGTATATGCTAGTTGTAAGTTGTTCTAGTTCTTCCATGTGAGTCGCCACCACAGCATGGCAACTGACAGACAGGGGGTGACTTTGACTCAGAAATTCTTTTTAAATTATCTAAATATAAAATAATATTTATCCAAAAATACGATCATCACACTATTTATTAGTGAAAAAACTAATCTAAATGACCAACTACAGAGAATTATAGGTATTGCAGTGGGAGAGGATGGGGAGAAAGGAGCAGAGAGCTTGCTCAAAGAAATACCAGTTGAGACCTCCCCAAACCTGGGGAAGGAGCTGGAACTACAAGTAAATGAAGCCAATAGAACTCCTAGTTACATCAATGCAAAAAGACCTTCAAGGCATATATTAGTAAAACTGGCAAAAGTCAATGACAGAGAAAACATATTAAGGGCAGCAAGCAGAAGAAAATAACCTACAAAGGAACCCCTATCAGGTTTTCAGTGGAGCTCTCAGCAGAAACCTCAAAGCTAGGAGAGAGTGGAATGATATATTCAAAATACTGAAAGAAAAAACTTCAGCCAAGAATACTCTACTCAGCGAAATTATCCTTCATATACAGTGGAGAAATAATAACTTTCCCAGATAAACAAAAGCTGAGAGAGTTCATCACTACAAGACCCCCTCCCCCCAGAAGAAATGAGCAAGAAGGCCCTCATACTTGAAAAAAAAAAAAAAAAAGAAAAGGTTTACAAAGACTTGAGCAAGGAGATAAATAGACAGGCAAATTCAGAAAATTGCCACTCTCTATTAAAACAGTTTAGGAAACAATTACAACATTAAAGGTAAAGGGAAGAAAAGCATCAAAAATACCTATAAACACTTCATTTTTAACACAAATTCACAAAACAAAATGGAATAACTTGTGACAACAATAGCTTAGAGGGGGCAGAGGAAAGGGATGGAATCTGTTTAGGCTAAGGAGATAAGACACTATCAGAAAATGAACTGTCACATCTACAAGGTCTTTTATACAAACCTCATGGTAACCACTAAACAAAACGTCAGACACAATGATAAATAAAAAGAAAACCATTATAGAAAATCACCAAACTGGAATGGCAGTCAGAAATACATGGGACAAGAAACTAGGGAAATATAGAACAACTGGAAGACAAGAGGTAAAATGGCAGTATTAAGCTCTCATATCTCAATAATCACTCTAAATATAAATGGACTGAATTTTCCAATCAAAAGATACAGAGTAGCTGGATGGATTAAAAAACAAGACCCAACAATATGCTGCCTCCAGGAAACACATCTCAGCTCTAAATACAAACCCAGGTTCAGAGTGAGGGGATGGAAGACGATACTCCAAGCCAATGGCAAACAAAAGAAAGCAAGGGTTGCCACACGTATATCAGACAAAGCAGATTTCAAGATTAAAAAGGCAATAAGAGACAAAGAGGAGCAGTATACAATGATAAAAGGGACACTGCACCAAGAGGACATGACACTTATGAATATATATGCTCCTAACACAGGAGCACCAAAGTACATAAAGGAACTATTAACAGATCTAAAGGGAGAAATTAACAGCAACACAATAATAGTAGGGGACATCAACACCCCACTTACATCAATGGATGGATCATCCAGACAGAAAGCCAAGAAGGAAATAGTGGAATTAAATGAAAAAACTAGACCAGATGGACTTAATAGATATATACAGAACACTCCATCTAAAAACAGGAGAATACACATTCTTCTCAAGTGTACGTAGAACAGTCTCAAAAATAGACCACATATTGGGAAACAAGGCAAGCCTCAATAAATTTAATAAGTTTGAAATTATATCAAGCACCTTTTCTGACCATAATGCTATGAAACTAGAAATCAACTACAAGAAAAAAGCTGGGAAAGTCACAAATACATGGAGACTAAACAAAATGCTACTGAACAACAAACAGATAGTGAAGAAATCAAAAGAAAAATAAAAAAAATCTGGAGACAAATAAAAATGAAAGCACATCATACCAACTCTTGTGGGATACAGCAACAGGGGTCCTAAGAGGGAAATTCATAGCAATACAGGCCCACCTCAACAAACAAGAAAAATCTCAAATAAGTAATCTTAAACTACACCTAATAGAACTAGAAAAAGAAGAACAAACAAAGCCCAAAGGCAGCAGAAGGAGGAAAATAATAAAAAATTATAGCAGAAATAAATGAAATAGAAACAACAACAACAAAAAAAAAAAACCAGTAGAAAGGATCAATGAAACAAAGAGCTGGTTCTTTGAGAAGATAAAGAAAATTGACAAACCCCTAGCCAGACTCACTAGGAAAAAAAGAGAGGAGACTCAAATAAATAAAGTTAGAAATGAGGAGAAATTACAATGAATACCACAGAAATACAAAGGATTCTAAGAGAAAATGATGAAAAACTATACGCCAAAAAATTGGACAATCTAGAAGAAATGGATAAATGCTTAGACTATACAACCTCCCAAAACTGAATAGGAAAAAATAGAGAATCTGAATAGACAAATCACAAGTAAAGAAACTGAAACAGTAATCAAAAACCTCCAAAAACTAAAAGTCCAAGACCAGATGGCTTCTCTGAAGAATTCTACCAAACATTCAAAAAATATTTAATACGTCTCCTTCTCACACTATTCCAAAAAACTGGAGACAACAGAATGCTCTCCTAACTCATTCTATAAAGACAACATCACCCTGATACCAAAACCAGACAAGAACAACACAAAGAAGAAAAATTACAAGCCAATATCGCTGATGAACGTAGATGCAAAAATTGTCAACTAAATTTTGGCAAACCAAATACAGCAATACATTAAAAAGAGTATACACCATGATCAAGTGGGATTTATACCAGGGACACAGGGATGGTCCAACATCCGCAAATCGATCAATGTGATACACCACATAACAAAATGAGGAATAAAAAATCTCATGATCATCTCAATAAGATGCAGAGAAAGACAAACACCCCATGATTTCACTCATATGTGGAAAATAAACAAACACATGGACAAAGAGAACAGATTTGTGGGTACCAGAGGGGAATGGAGTTGGGAGGTGGGCAAAAGGGGTAAAAGGGCACATATATACGGTGACCGATAAAATTTAGACTATTGGTGGTGAGTACAATGCAGTCTATACAGAAGGTGATAAATAATAATGTACACCTGAAATTTCAGTGTTATAAACCATTATGACCTCAATAAAACAAAAAAAAATTTTTTTAAGAATACTTTTGAGCATCCAGTATTTTTACTTTGCTAACCACTAGGTAATGCGTGACCAGTTTTTCCTTCACTCAGTATGCTTGTTGTCTGTGATAAAAGAGTCCCTGCCTTTCAGCTCAGGCTAGGAGTACAAAACCCTTTGCGGTCACACTCGGCAGGTAGATGGGAGGCTAGCCAGAGGGTTGCCTCAGCCCTGCTTTGCAGGTGGTGCTACTCAGAGCATAGGTTCCTGTGACACCGTCTGAGTCAACCATTGGCTCTTCTGCCGAAAGCTGCTGCCAAGCTCATCTCCCTGCTGATGTCCTAACTCCTCAGCCTTTTCCTCCGCCGGGACTATGCTGCTCACAAAGAAAAGCCTTAGTAAACTCTTTCTGTGAAGAAACTTTCTTTTTTAAATTGAGGTCAAATTCACAAACCATACAATTTAACTTGACTGTTAGAACTCATTAGCATTTAGTGTATTCACAATGTTGTGCAACTACTAGCTGTCTCCAGTGTCAAAACGTTTTCATCACCACATAAAAACTCCCTGTCCCATTAAGGAATCACTCTCCATCTCCCGCATCCCCACCCCCAGCTCCTGGTAACCTCTAATCTGCATCTTGTCTCTATGGGTTTACCTACTCTGGATATTTCATATAATATGTGACCATTTGTTTCTGGCTTCTTTCACTTAGCACAGTATTTTTGAGGTTCATCCAAGTGGTAGCATGTATCAATACTTCTTTCCTTTTATGGCTAAATCATATTCCATTGGCTGTACATCCCACAGTTTGTTTATCCATTCATCCACTGATGGAGACTGGGTTGTTTCCACCTTTTGGCTATGATGAATAATGCTGCTACAAACATTCGTGTGCAAGTGTCGGTATAGACAAGTATTCTCATTTCTCTTAGGTATGTTATCCAGGAGTGGAACTGCTGGATCACGTGGTAATTCTACGTTTAACCTTTGAGGAGCTGCTAAACTGTTTACCACAGCGGCTGCACCACTTTACGTTCTCACCAGCAACGCATGGGGGTTACTTCTCCACATCCTAACCAAGCGTTGTTAGTTTCTTTTTTGTTGCCCCATTAGTCATCCTAGGGGGTATGAAATGGTATCTCATTGTGACTTTAATTTGCATTTTTTAAATAACCAATGATATTGAACAGCTTTTCATGTGCTTGTTGTCCATTTACGTATCTTCTTTGAAGAAATGTCTGTTCCTTTCCTTTTAATTGGGCTGCTTATCTTCTTACTGTTGAGTTATAAAAGTTCTTTACATAATGTGGAAGTTAAACCCAAATCAGATATATGATTTGCAAATATTTTCTCCCATTCTGTAGGCTGCCTTTTCACATTTTTGACAATATCCTTTGATGCACACGCTTTTGGGTTTTTTTTTAGGAAGATTAGCCCTAAGCTAACTGCTGCCAATCCTCTTTTCGCTGAGGAAGACTGGCCCTGAGCTAACATCCCTACCCATCTTCCTCTACTTTCTATGTGAGACGCCTACCACACCATGGCATGCCAAGCGGTGCTGTGTCCGCACCCGGGATCTGAACCGGCAAACCCTGGGCCGCCAAAGGGGAACGTGCGCACTTAACCGCTGCAGCACTGGGCCAGCCCCGATGCACGTTTTTTATTTTGATGAGCTCCAATTTATTTTTTCTTTCGTCGCTTGTGCTTTTGGTGTCAAATCTAGGAATCTGTCACCAAATCCAATGTCATGAAGATTTACCTGTTATCTTCTAGCAGTTTTACAGTTTTAGCTCTTACGTTTAGATTGTCGATCTATTTTGACTTAATGAGGGATGTATGGAGTGATGCGGGGGGTCCAACTTCATTCTTCTGCATGTTGTTATCCAGTTGTCCCAACACCATTTGTTGAAGAGACTATTTTTTTCCCAGTAAATGGTCTTCACACTCTTGTCAAAACTCAATTGGCCATATATGCAAGGGCTTATTTCCGGATTCTCAATTCTATTCCACTTGTCTACCTTTATGCCACTTTTGGTTACTGAAGCTTTGCACTAAGTTCTGAAATCAGAAAGTGTGACGCAGCCAACTTTGTTTGGTCAAGATTGTTTTTGCTATTCGGAGCCCCTTCATGTGAACTTGAAGATCAGTTTCTCCATTTCTGCCAAAAAAACAAAAAACAAAAACAATTGGCATTTTGATAGAGATTGCATTCAATCTACAGATCACTTTGGGGAACATTATCATCTTAATAGTAGATCTCCCAATCTATCAACATGAGACGTCTTTCCATTTATTTAGGATGTTTGTAGTTTTCAGTGTTTAAATCTTTCACCTACTTGGTTAAACTGTTTCCTAGGTATTTTATTCTTTTGGATGCTATGGAGGTTTTAAAATTTCCTCGTTTGTTGCTGGTGTATAGAAATACAACTGATTAGTGTGTGATCTTCTACCCTGCAACTTTGCTGAATTCATTTCTCAGCTCTAGTAGCTCCTATGGATTATTCAGGATTTGCTATACATAGGACCATATTTGTGAAGTTTGACTTCTTCCTGATTTAGATGCCTTTTACCTTTTCTTGCCTAATTGCTCTGGGTAGAATTTCCAATACAATGTTGCACAGTAGTGGTCAAAGTGGTACCCTTGTCTTGTTCCCCATCTTAAGGACAAAGTTTTTAGCCTTTCACTATTGAGAATGTTAGCTGTGGATTTTTCATAAATCCCTTTATCATGTTCAGAAAGTTCCCTTCTACTCCTAATTTGCTGAATATTTTTATCATGAAAGGGTGTTGGCATGATCATCTATTGAGATGATCATGTGGCTTTTTTCTTCTGTTCTATTAACGTGGTATATTCCATTGCTCTTACGCTGAGCCAGCTTTACAGTCCTGGAGAACACCCTCATAGCACACTACTAGTCTAATTTCATTAAAGCTTCCTTTGCATTTAAAATTGTCTTCCCCTCAGGTAGTAACTTAAGAACAGCGTCCGCCTCTTATTTCTGCACCCTTGAAACTTGATGTACTAAGTACTAGAGCACTGCTCAGTGACAGCACAGACTCTGGGTGGACAGTCATGACAATCCCACAGCTCAAAAGTTCGATTAGCTTATATGTATGTGTGTAATGCTGGGAGAAAGTCACACCAAAATTGTTCCTCTCCCAGTGGGACTGGTTCTCATTTTTAGTATTTGTTTCATACTGTATTGTACAAAAATGAACATGATAATCTGAAGTTCATTTAAGAAGCTATCTAGATGTGTGCTTTCCAAAGAGGATACACCAATTCACAACCCTCACCCAAAAGTGTGTTTATTTCGCAAACCGATGTTTGCCAGTTTGATAGGTGAAAATGTCCCATTATAGTTCAGTTTTGTAATTCTCTTGGTATATAAGGTTATGCATCTCTGCAAATGTGTGGTAAAATATTTTATAAGGGAAGCAGCTAAGATCAGGGCTAATTTTTTCAAGGCAACCTTTTTCAATTCTGTTAAGCATCCAATTTATCAAAGACTTCCAAAAATAAACAGACACACCAGGTACATTTATAATATTCTCTTAAGAGTTTATTATAAACTAGTTTCACAGGCCACAAGGAAATAAAAGGACTATGTACAGCCTTACGGGAAACAGGCAGGGAGCTGAGGAGGGCCAAGATGAGTCTAGGGCCTTGGTGGGCGCATTCCCGGGGGAGGGGGGCCTGTAAGGGAAACCAGATAATCCCGTGAGACTCGGCGAACAACGGCATAACAAACAAACAGGTCTGTGGTAACGTGGCCCTGGGGTATCGGGCCCACGCCTCTGTGGAGCTACTTCCATAACTCTGTGGCCAAGGGTCAAAGAAGGCCTGAAGTAAGAGTAAGAAGTTTAGTCAGTGCCTGATCTGCAACTCAAATCCCCAGCCCCACCCCAGCCTCCCACACCCCGCAGTCACCAAACGATCAGAGGGATGTACAGGGCATATGTGCTAAGTGGGGACTTCTCTGGGGGCCAAGTGGGTTCCTATGCTTTTAAACCCATAACAGAAAACCTGAACTAGAGACACAGGGGTCACCCAGTGTGGCTGTGGGTTATCTTAGAAGCCGCTAGGGCTTGGTGGAAAGAACACTGGTGTGGAAGTCAGGACACTGAGCTCTCTCTGGGCCTGTTTCCTTAACTATAAAATAAAAGGGCTAATCTATGTCAGCATTCCTCAAACTGGAGTTAAATAGATAGTCATAATAAATAGCATAGCAAAGACCAGATGCCCCTCTTAATCACTAGATACTATCAAACCAAAGGGCCACAGACAATCCATGACCTCTGTTGGGGACCCTCAGAATGCATCACTTCGCAGTGCCCTGAGAACAATGCCTTGGACGCTGAGAATACCCTCGGTACGGGGCTGTTCTAACTGCTCTAAGAGGGAAGTAAGGTCAATTTAAGAAATGCTTGTTCCCTCTTTCCTGTCTGGACAAAGCTGTCCTCTAATAGTTTATTTCCATAGGCTTAAGGCCTGAAAGCCCAGAGACTATGGTCAAAATCCAATTTTCCCTCCATCTCCCATCCCAAGATGGTTCTAACGAAGTCAAAACCACTGCTGCAGCCACTTACCTCGCATCCCAGGGGGAGGGGGCCGCATCCCCGGAGGGGGCATGCCCATTGGAGTTCCTCGCCCAGGGGGGATCCCCATTGGGGGACCCATAGGGGGCCTCATACCAGGAGGTGGGCCCATCATGCCTGCAAGAGAAAAGTCCCAAGAATAGAGCTCAAGCATCTATCTTGAAAAGGGAGCAGGAAACATATCAAGTTCTGAGACAGATGGACCATTCCACCTTCCCAGTCTTTCCTGGAAAACTGGGACTTGAGCCAAAGAGGTGGAGCTCCCAATGGCTCTTGTCCAGCTAGTGCCCTGGTCAGTCAGCCAGGCCGGATCTCAGAGTAATCCTGCTTAATTACACAAACTCATCATCAGTTTCAGTCAAGGTTATGTCTCATCACAAATCCAGCTCAGGCATCTTCTATCAATTAGCAATGGTCTCCTCAGGGGCTCCTCACCTGGAGGGGGTGCCCCTCGGCCCATAGGTGGAGGAGGACCCCCACGGCCGGGTGGATACTGGGTTGGGGCCCCTGCAATACTGGCTGTGGCAGCAGCTGCAGCGGCTGCAACAGTGCCTCTTCCTTGTGGGGTCATCACCTAAGAGTACACAGGAAAGGAGTTAGACAGAATAGAGTACAATGCAGTATCCCACTCTCCTGCCCAACTTGCTTAAGAAATAGTAGATGCCAATCCCCTAAGCTACAACTCAAGGCATCAGATTTCCTGTCTAAAACCATCTGTCAGAGAACATCAAGCTCGAATGCCCAATTCCCACCTTCTAGGCCTGAGTTAAGGATGCCCAATTCAAGTTAGAGAAGGTACCTGCATTTTCAAACATGACTGATAACAGGCTGGGAGAGAGAACATTTCAAATGTTGTCATGGAAATATTTTGCTCCAATACAGTTGGCTAAAATACCTTTTATGCATCTCGTTAACAGCATCAACATAATTTACAATGGGAAGCTTTCCTTTTCGCTTGATTCTGAGACCACATACAAAGCACAGTGAAAACTGATAGCCTGACAGTCATAGGTTGGTCATTCTGGGCTCTTCCCAAACTGAGGACCCTCATGCTATCCTTTATTTTAACCACCAGAAGGTGGTGCCTTTCTCCAACTCTTCACCTGTTGGGATGGCCCACCAACCCCACGGACTGGTCCAGCAAGTCCTGCAGGAGCCTGGGGCATGGGAACACCAGCTGGGATTCCTCTGCCAGCAGCTCTGCCGATCCCTGGGCCCCCAGCAGCTCCAGCAAGTGGCACTCGGGCAATGCCAGTCTGAAAAATAAAGAAACATGCTCAAATGTCTGTGGCCTATAGGATCAAAAGTACACTTTGGAATACCATTGCCAAGAGTGCCCTTCAGATTTACAATGCATGAAAATAGCTTATAAACACTACCCACCCATATGTGTTAACACCAATCCTCCATCATCCAAGATTATGTGCCTAGCTGTCACCTCTACAGCAGGCTAGAAAAAGAGTAAGAGAATCACACCACAACTCAACCTGTATGCACTCCTGTGAAAATTAAGCCAACAAAGGGCTAGGGCTCCATTCAGAAAGGGGCAGTAAACAAGAGCCCTTGACTTGGCATTAGAGACACGAGGTCCAGTCCTAGCTGATTCTCACCTGGTGGGTGACAATGGGCAAGTAATCCCATGACTAGGACTGTTTCCTCACCTGCAGATGATGGAGTTATGACAAAACTGACTGTGGTCATGAAGGTTTACAATGGGCTACATCAGAGTAGCAAATTCTACTGGAAATAGATACTAAGAGTTATGAATATGTACACATGCTTTGACCCCAAAAATATGGTAACATCCCGTGCAGACATTTTATAAATGGAAAAAACTTCAACGTAAGAGTCCACAAAAGGGAAATGACTAGGATAAACTATTCTGTACTCACTTGAGAATATCTTTAAGTCATTAACATGACTTAAAAAGTATACAGCAACTGGAAAAATGTTTACAACTTTAAGTGAAAAGGCAGAACAAAACATGTGTTAAGTACCAAATAACAGATATATATGTGGATAAAAATAAAAACAAGGTAAGAGGATTAGTCCTTTGATGAACAATGTCTTAAAATGAAAAAGAGAAAAATTTGGTTAGGTTCTCTAGAGTCTCTTTGATTTCTAAATGTAGGTTGGTGTTTATGGAAGGAACATCTGGGATCAACTGCCAGTTTCATCACTTCCTAGTATGATACCTTGGCCAAGTTACTAGACACCAGTTTGTTTTATCTATAAAGTGGCAATAATTTATCGCAAAAGATTGTTACAAGGGCCAGCCCTGTGGCCAACTGGTTAAGTTCATACACTCCACTTCAGCAGCCTGGGGTTCACCAGTTCAGATCCTGGGCACAGACCTACACATTGCTCATCAAGCCATGCTGTGGCAGCATCCCACATAGAAGAACTAGGATGTCTCATAACTAGGATATACAAGTACGCACTGGGGCTTTGGGCAGAAAAAAAAAAAAGAGGAAGATTGGCAACAGATGTTAGCTGAGAACCAATCTTCCTCACCGAAAAGCATACCTTTAAAAAAAATTAAAAAAAAAAAAGACTGTTACAAGGATTAAATAAAATACTGAAATGCTTGGCACACAGAAGATGCTCAATAAATGTTAACTATTATTCTATAACTGTATAAAATAGAGATTCTTTTGTTTGGAGTTACAACTTTTTATGGTCCAGCTTGATTGTCATCATAGTAAGAACTGATCCAAATGGCCTTAGCTACCTCTTCTCCCGACTTACTATGCACATCAACTAAGGAAAGGGGAGGGCTTTAAAGTTCGGAACCTCCAAATTCTAGTTCTCTATCTCCACTTCTTACTTGCAGGGTAACCTCTTTAAGATTCTGTTTATTATCTGCAAAAGGGGGACAAAAATCAGAGGGTCGCTGTGAGTACTGCAATGGAATGCAGAGAACCTAACACAGAGCCTGGCTCATGGCAGGGCCCCCCTTCCACAAGGTTTTCTGGCCTAGCAGTGGCACTCTGCTCTGACTTACATCTTTGGGAGGAGGTCCCTCTACTGTCATTGAAACCAGGTTCTCCCCTCGAAGTAGCACCAGACCAAGGACTCGCTTCTCTTCTCTTTCTGCTTGTTTTGAGTTCTTTGGCCTAAAGATAGGTTTAGAAGAAACAAAAAAGTAAGCATTAGAAAATGGGTAAAGTTCATGTTCACCTGCCTAGGGGCCCTCCAAGATTTGTTTCACACTGTATGTCCTGACAAATGGTACATAAACTTTCCCTAAGACAGCTCCTCTGCACAGTCTTCACAGGCTGAATTCGTAATCCTTTAGGTGGTGGTCTCCCATGCCAAGAGGACGACAATGCACCAACCAAGAGACAGGACAAGAGTCCAGAAAGCCCAGCCCTGGCTCACACGTTATTCTGTAGCCATCATGAAGGCCTTTCCTCAGTCAACTCTTCTTTGCCATTACCCTGTTCCCTCCCTTCAGCTTAAGGCCTTGCCAGTGTTAGGAGGCAGCTAAACAATTCCTCGAGTGAAATGAACTCCACTCACCCCACTGACAGGTGGTATCCATCTAGTACCAATTCACCCCACAGGCCTAGGATCCCATCCCTACCTCACATCAAAAATAGAAGCCATAAAGAAAAAAGAGTTAACTCCACTGAAATTACACCTCTGTCCTCAAAGCACAAAAACAGAAACCTCCAAACAGCAACAACCAGAAGGGGATGAACAAAATACAAACATAAACTGGAAAAAATAACTGCAACAAAACAGGGGAAAGGAAGAGAAAGCCAAAGCCAATACCCTAAAAATAAAGGAGAAACAAAGTACCCTGATTTAAAAAAATAACTTACAGGTTTCATTTTAATGATATTTTATGTTAAATCAACAGTAGTTTTCTATGGGTGGACATTTTTCCTTTTTTTGGCTTATCTATATTTTCCTACTTTTTAATAAAAGCATGTACTGCCCTTTCATAATTAAAAAAAACCCTTCTGGGTATTTTAATTTTTTCTCATATACTGTTATCTATTTTTTTAAATTTTTCTAATAAACATTCTTTAATTAGAATAGTTAGTTTCTTTTAAAAGAACAGAAGAGAACCACTTGGAATAGTTCTCCACTGATCCGTTGGTCCCTCTCCAATGTGTACCTGGCACTCAGCCATCCCTACCCACATTTTCTGTCCTGTACTTCCTCACCTCGTGCGACAAAGAAAACAGCCTCAAAGGGATTCACAGCCACTGACTACATAATAAAGAAACTGCATGTGGCAAGAGAGTTGGATGATCATGGAAGTCACATATCCTCTTTAGGCCTCAAGATGCCTTGAATGTAAAATAGGATGAAAAGCTAGACCACATCTTTTAATGGGTTAGAAGCTTAAGAACTGTGAGTCCTAAGGGAGTTATCCAATAACTTATGGGATTGTAAGAAAGTAGAAAATATCTCCAATTATTTGTATAAATGCCAACAAAAATCAATGGCCCCAAACCCACAAGGGGAGCTGAGCACTTACCCTGAAGAGGGTCAGAGGCTTCTTAAAGCAGTTTCAGACCAGGCTGCATTGGGAGAGCCCTTTAGGCTACAGCTTTACAAATAGGCAATGAGGCCAGAAAATCAAGCTCTCCCCCCTTACACACCTGTGGGGAGAACAGGAGAGCCCTTTACCCCAGTACCCAGGGGCACAAAGTCAGAGAAACAAAAAGCCTAGCAGCCCTCCTGACAACCTGTACTCCAACAGGGCTAGAGAGCAACGCTGCCTGAGCTAAGCAAGACTTCACAGTGGCCAATGTCCCCATTTAAATCTGCCCTCTAAAACAGGAGAGCAAGCCGAGAGGACCCAGCTAGCTACATCACCACCTGTCACTCGATCCACCCACCCAATCCACTCCCGCAACCTATGTCCACCCCCACAGCCCACTCCTCACTTGATCTTCCTGAACTCATCACAGTCACAGAGGATCAAATTCATATGTTTGTCAAAAGCCTTGAAGGTGCCAATGAAGATGCGGCCGTCTTGCAGGATGCACCTCATCCTGTAGTCGATGTGCTGCAGCATCTTGCTGCTCTTGCCCACAGTCTGCAAGGAGAAATCAGAAGGAATGAGACTCAGCTCTTTCGGCCCACACACCCCCGGTCCTTCCTAATAACGTCTGCTGTGAACTTCTTTTCTACATCTGTCTTTCCCAATAGATTCTCACCTCTGTCTTCCAGCCACAGCCCTTTCCTGGGCAATTCTCCCATGTCACCCTGTTTTCGGTCCTGACCTCTGTTATTCCCCCTTCCCTTAAAGTCATCTTTCTCATATTACAATTGCCTTTGTCTGTGTTGTGACAGTTTTAGGGGTGAGAAGGCAGGGTGTCTCCAAACTAGTCAAACCCACTCGTATCAGAGATTAGCCACCTGCCGTTGTGCAGATGCTGGGTGTGACTCCGGCGCTGTGGAACACCCACAACCTATTAAAAAGACCGAGTAAAAGAGCTGGAGCAGGACCGGCACTAAAAATCCAATCAGTGAGAAGCTGTCAGCAGAAAGGAGCCAGCCAGCTTGGAAGTGAGAATGGAATCCCCAAACCAAGAATTTGTTAGTACGCCTTCAAGACTACCTTTGGGAGAGGAAAACTTTCTGGTGGTCAGGGTGCTAATCAGTTTGAACACATAATGGTCTTTAAGAACATAAAACTTCTCATACTTCTTAATTAACCCAACCTTTTCTGCTTTACAGCCTGGCTTCCAGTGTAGCTTTGCTTTGCTGAAGTAGAGAGACGATACAGACATCACAACGCGAGCTGTCAAGAGCCCTGGACAGTTATAGTCCTCTCTAGAAATAAATGACCCAGCATTTGAACTGTGTATCAGCCTCCCACCAGTCTGACTGCTGTGGGCCAGTCATAACTCATCCAAGTGCCTTCCATGTACCAGGCACTGCGCCTGCTGTTCATCTCTGTGAGCTTGGACAAGAACAGGTTTTCTGGACCCACAAATGTGAGGATCAGAACCTTGACTGCTGCCACCCTGGAGATCCAGGTTATGTGGCTCAGCCTCCCTTAGATGACCACTTTAACCGGTTTGTAATCACAGCTTCTAACCACACAGATCTAAACATTTATGGCAACATTTATTGGTCCATCTCCCTTGTGACAGCTAACTCTCACTAGGTGCTCACTGTGTCAGGCACTGTGATAAGCGTTATACATCTCATTTATTCCCCAAAATCAGATCCATTATTATTCCTATTTTACAGACAGGCCACTGAGGCTGGGAGAAGTTGAGCAGTTTGCCCTGCCTCACAGCCAGGAAGCTGCGTTGGAATCCAGCCAGCCTGACTCCAGTGCCTACTCTTCCAATGATTCCCCAACAATATCCTACCAGGTTTCCCTGCCTACAGTTGACCCAGTACCTAACAGACCCAGAACAGGGTGATCTTCCCAAACACAACTTAGTTCATGTCACGTTGCTGGTTAACATCCTTCGACGGCATGCCCCATCACCAACAGGCTCAAATAGCATTTAAAGCCTTTAGGAACCAGGCTCCTGCCAATTCCTCCCATCTCCTCTTCCACCTCTTCCTCCCCTGCCCGCTCCGGGAGCTTCCAACAGCGCTCCCCTTCCTGCTTCGCCCCTGCACTCCTGCGGATCTCTACTATTCCCTCCCACTCCCACCGGGAAAACGCCGGACAATCTTTTGTGACTGCTCAGGAATCCTCTACTCCAGAAGGCATTCTCACCCCGCCCCGCCGTTACTTCGACTTAATGCTGAACTACCACTCCGAATTACATCATCCGTGTCCCCAACTCGAAAGTGAACTCGGTGAAGGCAGGAACATTTCACTGCGTAGCCCTAGGGCCTAAAGTCAGACACACTCCAACATACATCGCTGTGAACAAACGAGCCGAACTCTTTCTCCAAACTTTCTCATTCACCCCCCGTTCCTCCTCCCCATCTACTAAACCCAAGAAGACGCTGAGTCGGGGCCACAAGCCCTTCCACCTCCTTCCGCACCTCCTCCTCGGCCCTCCCCCTGCACCAGTCTCAGCCTCTCGCCGGGTCCTCCCCAGTCTCCCGCGCTCCAGCGCCTGCTCCCAAACCGCGGACACACATCGACTCTGCAAAAGTTTTCTCAGTGCCTCCAGGACTGCAAGCACTGCGGCTCCAGAGGCGAGGAGCCGCGCTTCCACCCTCGCCCCCACCTAGCGACCCCGGCCGCGGCCCCTCAGTTCCTGCCTTCCCCTCCCCCACCCCGCCGAACGGCCAAGGTCCGGCTCTTCCCAACCGGGACCGAGCGGCCGTGGCCCGGGCCTTCACCGCCATGAGCCGCCAACCCACGGCCTGCTCCCCGACCAGTCGCGGTCCCCACTCCACAAAAGACTCGGAAGCTCCCGCGCGGCCGGCCTGCGCCTCCTTACCATGGTGGCGGTTCTGATGGCTCCGATTCCCGCCGGATTCGCCTCCACAGAGGCCTAACCGCCTGCCAGTAGCAGCTTCCCGCCGCCGCTACCGGAAACGCGGCTGCCGGTAAAACCTGGTCCGGTGGAAAGCTGCTTCCGGTGCCGGCTCCCCGCTCTTGAGTTCCGGCCCAGACGCGGAGCTGGAGCCCAAAGCGGGGCGGGGCTTGGGTCGACGCTAACGTCTAACTGAACTCTGAGAGGCTCGGACGCCTTCCTAGTTTCAGTCCTTACACGAGCTGCTCTTCCTCACCCTCGTCCCCCGCGCCCCGGCCCACTACTCTCGGTCCTCTCATCTCCCACTCTCCCCGGGCTCTCTCCTCTACAGCCACTCCCCTGCCTTTCCGTGAACTTGCTCGCGTGCTCCTGCCTCAGTGCCTTTGCATTTGCTTGCCTCTGCCTGGAATGCTAGTCGTCCAGGTATGTGCACGGCTCATGCCCTCACCTTCAAGACCGGAGCGCAAATAACATTTTCACCCTGAGGACTTCCCTGGCCATCCTGTTTAAAACTGCAACCTTCCCACCAATCTCTGCTTTTTCTCCTTAACATCGATCCCTAACGTACTACAGATTTTTGCTCATTACTTTATAATCCCTCCCCATTAGAATGGAAGTTCCCAGACTATGGATTTTCGTTTATGTATCCTTCATTGCTATAGTGTCTAGAACACTGCTTAGCACAAACCAAAGGCTCAATTAATATTTGAATGAATGAATGAGTCAATCCATCCTGTCCAGTCCTATGACTTTTGAATAATACTGAAATGCTCAGGAATTTCATATTTATTCCTCTAAACCTGGTCTCTTCATTTAACTCTTGGCCTTTTATATCCAGCCACGTGCTTGGCATGGATGTCTAATAGGTATACTAAATTTAACATGTTGAAAACTGAATCCTTGATTCTATTCACTCTTCTTCCCAAAACCACTTCTTACCAGTGTTCCCCATCTCAGAAGTTTCTCAAGTTAAAAAACAAAAAGGAAAAGGACAAACTTGGAAACATGCTTGATTTCTTTCTCTCCCATCCCATAATCAATCTGTCAGCGAATCCTACAGACCTTACCTTCAAAATGTCTTGAATCTGAGTGTTGTCCCCTGCTCCACTGCTACCACGCTAGTCCTAGCCACCATCATTTCTATCTTGGATCATTTAACGAGCCCCTACCTGGTCTCTTGCTCTCACAGCAGCCAGACGGCTCCTTCTATAATGTAAGAATTATACCAGATGATGTCATTGCCCTGCTCTCCACTTCCCAATAACTTCCCAGCACATGTGGAATAAAATCCAGCCCTGCATCCCTCTCTAACCTCATCTCCTTCACTGTTCCCCTCATTCACCATCCTGCAGTCACACTAATCTCTTTGCTATTCCTCAGACCCAGCAAGGAAAGCTTCCACCTCAGGGCTTTGTAATCCTCACACCATCCCTAAGATGTATGTGCTGTCAGATGAAGAGATGGAGGCTCAGAGATGAATTATCTTGCCCAAGGTGGTAGAGGCAGAACAGGAATATAGTTCCATCTGGCTCCTCAGCTGTCCCTTTGCCACCAAGCCACCTCATAACATATCATTCATGCATTCATTTTAAAAATATTTATTTAGCACCTACTAATTCTGTTACTGGGATACAATGTCCCTTCCCTGAAGGAGCTTATGTTCTAGTGAGAAAGAAAGACAATAAACCAAAAGAATAAGTATACAAAGTACCGTGGAAGGGATATGAAAAAAAAACAAAGTAGAGTAGAAGGACTGAAAGTGATGGGTTGCAATTTTGGCTAGAATGATCAGAGAAAGCCTCTTTGAGGAGCGGCATGTGAGCAAAGACCTCAATGAAGTGAAAGACATTCTGGACATTTCTTTTTTTTTTTTTTCCTGGGAGAGATTCGCCCTAATATCTGTTGCCAATCTTCCTCTCTTTCTTTTTTTTTCTCCCCAAAGCCCCGGTGCATAGCTGTATATTCTAGCTGTGTGTCCTTCCAGTTCTTCTACGTGAGCCACCACCACAGCACGGCTGACAGATGAGTGGTGTGATTCTGTACCCGGGAACCAAACCCAGGCTGCCAAAACACAACGCACCGAACTTTAACCACTAGACCATCAGGGCTGGCTCAATTCTGGACATGTCTTACAAAGGGAATCATATCTTACGTGGTCTTTTGAGACTGCCTTCTTTCACTAGCATAATGTTTTCAAGGTTCACCCATATTGTGGCATGTATCAGTACTTCATTTCTTTTTATGGCTGAATCATATTTCATTGTATGGTTAGACCATTTTTGTTTATCCTGTCATCAGTTGATGGATATTTGGGTTGTTTCCACCTCTTGGCTATCATGATTAATGCTACTGTAAACATTTGTGTGCAAGTTTTCATGTGGACACATGCTTTCATTTCTCTTGGGTATATACCTAGAAGTGGAATTGCTGGGTCATATGGTAACTCTGTTTAACTGTTTGAGGAACTGCCAGACTGTTTTCCAAAGTGGCTGCACCATTTTACATTCCCACCAGCAGTGTAAGGAGTGTTCTGATTTCTCCACATCTTCCCCAACACTTGTTATTATGTGACTTTTGGATTCAGCCATCCTAGTGTGTGTAAAGTGGTATCTATCGCATTGTCGTTTTGATTTGCATTTCCCTGGTGACTAACGATGTTGAGCATCTTTTCATTTACTTACTGGCCATTTGTATATCATCCTTGGGTTATTTGTCTTTTATTACTAAGTTATAAGAGCTCTTTATGTATTCTAGATACAAGCCCCTTATCAGATATAAGATTTATAAACATTTCCTCTCATTCTGTGGGTTGTCTTTTCACTTTCTTGATAGTGTCCTGCACAAGAGTTTTTAATTTTGATGAAGTCTAATTTATCTTTTTTTTTTCTTTTGTTGCTCATGCTTTTGTTGCCATATCTAAAAATCCTTTGGCAAATCCAAGATCATGAAGATTTGGCCCTATGTTTTCTTCTAATAGTTTTAGTACTTACATTTAGATCTTTAATACATTTTTAGCTAATTTTTGTACATGGCATAAGGTAGGGGTCAAGTTTTATTCTTTTGTAGGTAGATATACAATAGTCCCAGCACCATTTGTTGAAAAGACTATTCTTCCCCGATTGAATGGTCTTCAATGGAAAATCAGTTGACCGTAGACACATGGTTTTATTTCTGACCTCTCAATTCTATTCCATTGATCTCTATGTCTATCTTTAAGTCAGTACCATTGCTTTGTACTAAGTTTTGAAATAACAAAAAAATGAGTCCTCCAACTTTGTTTTTCTTTTTCAAGATTGTTTTGGCTGCTCTGAATCCCTTGCAATTCCGCATAAATTTCAGAATCAGCTTGTCAATTTCTAAAAACAAAAAAGGGGGGGGTCATGAATGCCAGAGCTGGGAGTTAAATCGGCTGTTCATTTGGCCTTTTGTTTGCTAAAGTGTTCTCAAGGTTCAGTCTAGATTGGGGATTGGCAAACTTTTTCTGTTCAAGGTCAGATAGTATTTTGGGTTTGTGAGCCATATGGTCTCCATCACAATTACTTAACTCAATCCCTGTAAGTAGGATGAAAGCAACTATAGGCAATACTAACAAATGTGTGGCTGTGTTACAAATATAACTTTATTTATGAACACAAATGTATCACAAAGCATTATTCTTTTCATTCTTTTCAACCATTTAAAATGTAAAAACTATACTTAGTTCACAGGCCATACAAAAAGAGGTGGCAGGACAGATCTGTAGTTTGCCATTCCCAGATGTAGACCATCATATTTCTGGGTCTGGGTTCAGGGCCATAGCCCCAGCTGGTGCTGATAATAACTTTGACTTGCATTGTTTCTTTGGCTTATTGCTGTGTTCACTGAATAGATGCAGTCAAAAATTCACCTCTTTGCCTTCAAATAAAAACTGCACACATGCACATTCACATCTCTGTCAATCTGGGTCCAATGAGGAGACAGAAACCAGACAGTAATTTAAATGGGAAATTTAACATAAAGAATTATTATGCAATGATAGGGGAGCAACTGTAAATATCGAATGAAACCCTCAGCTGAGGGAGAGTGCTAAGGAAGTATAAAGCTGGAAGGAAGGTTCCCTCCCCAAGGCTGGGGTTCAGCCCTCACTGGAGAAGTTGCTACAGCCCACTGGATGGTGGAAAAGTCAGGGTAAGGAGGATTTGCACGGGCCAGAGCAGGTCTACCATCACCAGCAAGCAGGAATAACCCTCTGGAGTGCAGGCAACCAAAGCTGGTAGCCAGGTGCACAGAGGGAGCTGGATGGGCACAGAGGGCCAGGGTGTTGATGCTGACACAAAGCCTGGACCACACAGTGCCTGTGTCTGGAGGGCCGCAGCAAATAAACCTCTGGGGGGACAAGCGAGCTGAGACTGAAGGGCAAGTGAGCAGAGGAGGTCAAGGCACTGCTGGAGGCGCTGCTGGAAAAGGAGGCTGAGAAGCTGCAAGAACCTAGTGTACTTCTGTGCACGGCCTGGACTGGGGCAGCTCAGAGTGGCTGCTGGGGCCCTGGTGTGCATGCACAGAGAGCCAAGGAGAAAGTGTGGGAGCAGCAACCAGGCTGGGGAGGCTCTGAGCCTCTGCCAGGGATGAAGGCCAGGTGATCTGCTTGCCAGAGAGCCAGTCCAGTGGGGCCCCAGGGTGTATGCCTGTGGGGCTGAAGAGGGGGTGCAGGAGCAGTGAGCTGGGCTGGGGCACAGGCTTGTACTGTTTGCGCTCCCGACTAAGCCACCAGTGCCCGGGTGGACAGCTGGAGAAAATATAGGGTGCCAATCAGTGGAGAAAGCTGTGTCCTGCAGGCATTTAGCATGGGAGAAAACTGCGCCGGCTGAGGAGCCTAGTGAAAGAGCCACCTGAACCAGGAAAGAGGACCCCTTCCTCCTGTCACGTGGCTCCAGAGCTCGCTACTGATGAATCTCACACCACCAGGCAAATATTTAAAGGGCCCAGGTCCATTTTCACAAATAGGCAACAAAAGGTGAATTTGGAGCTGAGACAATATGCTGATAAGTGGCACCATCCCACATACACACAAATATATTCTACCACACGGGTCAGCACATGCAAGACTCAGATGCGGAAAGAGGATAGCCAGCTCAACCTACCTCTAGAGAAGGAAATATTCTTATGGTAAACACAGATAGGATGATGTTGGCTTTCCGCTTGGATTCTTGGAGTGATGAGAACTTTTTCTCCTTTGCAAATGTTTCTACTGTTAGAAAGCTGTGTTTGTGGGAGTCCTTTTAAATTCTCCCTTATCTTCTGCATCCAGGCAACCACCAAGTGCTTTGAAGACAACCCCTACAGAGTCCATCTTCTCTTTCAGTCCACACTCTTGCCATAGTTGTGCTGTAAATTTTGCCCGGGCAATTGCAACACTTCCTGCTTCCCAAATTTATTCCAGTCTCAGTGCTGGTCATCACACCATCTCTTTCTCTTACGTTTTCTCAGATTCCCTGCACTGTCTCTTCCAGATCTTCAACCTCCAGATAATTTCCGTGCCAATACATTCAGCAGAAAATCTGATCGGAAAGGTTTTCACAATTCTATTAGTCAGACACACCTCCAATATTGCACAATTTATTTATGCTACAATTTTGACGGGTTGGGCCCCCCTCTCAAAAGACAAGTAAACCTCTTTTGGTGGCAGTGTTTACAGACTAAGCGGAAGGTGCGGGCCCTGCTGCTTTTACCCAAGGGAATTAGAAGAGAGGCAGCTCAGACAAAAACTACTGTAAGCAGTATTAACATTCATAAAATTAGGCTCTCTTCCTCCCAGCCAAAAAATAGCTTTCTAGTTCCCAGAGGAAGTGGGGAGCAGGAAAAGGGGAACGGATGACCAGCAGCAGCGAGCGTTCTGTGGAGCCTGGTAAGCCAGGTAGGCTGGGACCCGCCCTAGGGGGCCACCTCAGCAGCAGCTGAGGGCGATACCTGAGCCTGTGTGTCCCTGGCTTGGTGAGATTTTCCAATCCTCAGCTGTTGCCCCCCAACTCAGACAGACATGGAATGCTTTCATCCTGTTTACAACACCGGTGGATGGAACTCTAAGAACCTTTTCTCATTTTAGGATTCTAGAACATCATGTTTCAAGCTGGCCCAAATTTCTCTTTAATTAAAGGGCAGCTGAGTGTTTGGCTATTCTCCAAAAGGACTTCTAGACTAAAACTGATGAATAGGGTATACCCGTTTTTCCAAAGGAAGGTGCTGGTTTTCTTGTTTGCATTTTCTCTCCCAATGGTAGGCATGGGCAAGGCCTTGGGGTCATCCGGAATGTAGAGGGCCTACCCACATACACCCGTCCCTCTCTGGCTTCCAGTTCAGACCAGAAGCAAAGCGTTGATGTCACAGGGGTAGCTCTGGCGAAGGAGCACGAGGGGAGACGGGGGCGAGGGCGGGGCCCACACTTGGGGCTCACACCTGCCCTCGCCAGAGCTGACTCAGGACCCACTGGAAAGCTGACTTCACGGCTGAGGGAGTGAGTAGAGACCTTGGAGTCAGTGACGCCTTCAGACCCTCTTCTACTGCCCCCTCCTCTGCTGGGGTGTCAAAACCACTTCGCACTTTTTCTGATTTTCAAAGCCTGATGTCCATTTCATGAATCTGGCCAATTGGCAAACCAATTTGCTAGAGCCTAGGCAGACCCTCTCCAGTAAACAGTTACTGGCCCAGGACGTACAAGTCAGAGCCTGGGCCTGCGGAGCTGTCTAAAATCTGGGCAAATTGGGCTCTGAGGGAGCAGGACTAGGTATGGGTGTGGCTAAAGGGCCAGGTCCTTGGGCTCAGAAACAATGGCCACAGTACGGCTGGGCTGTCTTGGACCAGTTAGTAGAGGGATGATGGGAGGTGTCATTAGCAGGACTGGACCCTCGGGTTGGCAGGCTGAGGGGGCACAGCATTGGAGCTGTGTTCAGAGATCTTTAGACCTATGACCTGACGTGGGGAGTAGCTAAGGGGCCCAGAGCCATGATTCATGATGGATAACAGTTTGGGCCTGGCTAAAGGACCTGACCCTGGAATCTGGAAGGCTGCAGAGGGAGCATGCTTAAAGGGTCCCTGGAGCTGGAGGACGTGAACAGACCACTGAGGAACAGCAATGCTTGATGGGGTCGAGGATTCAGCAGAGATCTGAAAGAGATGAGAAGGAAGGAGAAAACCCAGGGAAGGGAGCTTGCACAGAAGTCAAAGGGAGGGATCAGGTAGGAGAAGAGGCAACCCAGCCCCTGGAGACCTGGGAAGTTCCCTCCCTTCAGCTGGCCTGTCTCCAGAACTTAAATCATCCTCCTCATGCAAAGGCTCCGATGCCCAGCAAACCTGTTAGATTGATTTGAGACTTATTTTTTCTTAAAAGTTGAATTAATGGAGGAAATCTGGGTTGTGAATGTGAATTCCTTTCCAGACAAATGAGAGACTAAGGTACAAAGCCTGAGCTCAGTAAAGATTTTACTAGAACAAAGGACAAGAAAACATGGGAAAGAACTGGTGTATGAAAATAAAACAAGTTGATCACTCTTAGATTACTTAAATAAAGCTTTCTACTTTTTTATTCCATCTGATTACAAAAAGTGAAAAGCATGTCTATGTAGTCATTAGTGCCATTTTCACACTCATACAGACTATGGGGGTGGTCAAGACTTCTGAAACCCCCTCAGAGGTGCATGAGGTAGTGGTTTGTGGTGGCAAGACTCTGTCCTCTTCATCTGTTGAGGGGGCCATCAGGATAAAGCTCCACCCACACACCTTGCCCCACGGGTCTACTCACCTGGGTATGTCCTCTGCTGCAAGATGAGGTATGACTAACGCATCTCACAGTCTCCCTCCCTTCCTCCCAAAAAACCTGTTCTCTGATGTACACTGAGGTGTGCTTTTCCTAAGGCCTTGCCCGTTCTCCACACACACACAGAGCTTCTATGCTATGTACTCTGGGGTTTGTTGAGGGGTGACTTATAGCCAAAGCCTTGTCCACACTCCCTGTCAACTTAAGATGTCTTAGGTTGGATTCCCTGGAGAGACAGTGAGATGAAGAATTGAGTGGTTTATTGGGGAATGAGGGCAGGGCTGGGCAGAGGAAGAAGCTGACCTGCAATGTATTTGCAAACGAGAGATCATTCAGTCCGACGGGCACCTCTGGATCTGGGATGAACCTTGGGAGTTGTCCCAACTGAGTCAAGGGGAGTTTTGTCTACCCATATCACTCATTCAATGGCCAGGAGCCAGCCAGCCCTTGGGAAGGTGCAGTTCCCCGTGGCTGAGAACGAGTCCTAGTGAGGAAGTCAGCTCTGCAGCCATCAGCAGCAGTTATCTGGAGCGGCGTGGGCGCTGGCCCTGATAAGGTTAACTGGGCAGAGCTCCACAGTATCCCACAGAAGGATTCTCCCTGTGGCATGTGAAGAAGGCTGACTCGCCTTCTCACAAGAATCTCAAGATCACAAGAGCCTCGCCCACACTCCCTGCAAATATAGGGCTTCTAGTCTGAATGTATCCTCTCATGTTTGATAAGGTCTGACTTCTGGCTAAAGCCTCGCCCACACTCCTTGCACAAATAAGACTTTTCTGAATCTGTTTTTCTCATGTGTTGAGGTTGGACTTCTGACTAAGGCTTCGCTCACACTCCTTGCACACATATGGCTTCTCCCCTGAGTGTGTCCCCTGGGGGTTAATAAGGATTGACATCAGGCTGAAGCCTTGGCCACAGTCACTGCACACATAGGGCTTCTCCACTAACTGTGTCCAGTGGTGTCTGATGAGGGCTGCCTTATCTTTAAAGCCTCACCCACGCTCCCTGCAAACAGGGTTTCTCCTTGAAGGGGGTCGTCTGGTCGGTAACGAAGTTTGATTTCGGGCTACAGTCTAGTTCATGCTCTCTACAGTTGGCTGCTCCAGATCTCAAGATTTCTGATTCCTTCAATTCTTTGTCTGGTTGCACAGGGTTTACTCTTTGGGCTGAACTGGACTCTATTTCTACCACTGTGGTGACTTCTCTAGGACTTGCTGACGGTCCTTGGGGGGGGCCAGAGAATGAGCTTGAGGTCTTTCTCCCCTCTGTCCCCGCACACAAGGCTTTGGAGCCGCCTTCCCTCGCTTGCCCTTCCGTGTATTCACTCCAGCAACTCTGAGCAGAATAATGCTGCTCCTGAGGCTCCGGGCCAGAATCCTCTGGATGGAAGTGATTTTCCACACATGAGCCAGGGAAGATCTGAAGCACATGCTGGCTGAGGAATTGCTGACAAGAGAATGCCAGCAGGAACAGGGGTAGATTTCTGGCTTTGGTTCTGCTGGAGAGAGAGTTTCCAGTTAGAGAAGTGCTAAGGGGTCTCCCGGGCTGCTCCGCCTTGTCTTAGAACAGAGGGTGTCTTCCTGCCACACGTGTAACTGATAATATGTGTACAACCTGATTTGTTTCTTGCCAATAATTCCTTTACATTCCATTTCTACACATTCCATTTTCTATAGTGATCCAGAAAATCCATGCCAAAAACATCTTCTACAGGTCAGCCAGACTAGGAACGTTTCAAGGAAGCAATCTGCTCTGTAAGCAGCTTCAATTATCCTTAGCCTTTTCTTCCTACTAAAGCGTCTAAGCCATCAACACTCACACTGACATATACTGTCCACAACTGGAGGTAACAGTCTCTGTGACCTATGTGGAAATCTTCTTCATCACTTTTCTTATTACAAAAAAGGGACTGATACACATAAAAAGTCACTCGATCTGAAGGGCTTCCAAACATAGGAGTCAGTATAAGAAACAGTGGTTGAACAGACTATATATGAAAGAAACCTGAATTTCATGTTGCCCATCTGCAAACAAATACTTATCAGAATTTTCTAAGTGTGAGGTTCTCTACCAAGTAGTGTGGATTCAGCAGTGGACAAGAAAGACATGGTCCATGATTTCAGGATTCTAGCACCTTGTGCCCAAACCAATCCATCACAACGACATGAGACTTGGCTGTGGCGTTTGCTTTGGCCAACGAAGGTTAGTGAAAAGTTAGTGCCTCTTTCAAACAAGCTTTAAGAGGCACAATGTGGTTCTATCATTGCTCTTTTGCCCTCTTTCCTTAAGAACCCCATGACCCAGATAGAGGTCTTTTGCTGTTCTTTTTGCCTGGATTCCAGAACCAATAGAGCTGAACCACGCCTGAACTGTAGGCAATAGGTAATATAAGTAAGAGATGAACATTTGCTATTATAAGCCACCAAAGTTTGGGGTTGTTTGTTATCACAGTGTTACCTAGCCTAGGCTCACTGAAATATCTCCCCTGTGAAAGCTTTAAAGATTATTTCAGGAGAAATTGGCCCATTTATTTCCAACAGTATCCTTGAAGAAGAGACATCACAGTAGGAATATGTGAAGAATTAGAGAAAGAGATTGGTTTAGGAGGAAAAATGGTAAGGTCTCAATTTTTGATAAGTTTGAGAATAAACTTGTGCTGTCTTGTAACCAAATAGAAATAAGAGGACAAAGCACAGGTGAGACAGTGACAGAGAAAATAAGTTCATTGTAATATGGGACAGGGAAAATTGTTAAAGTTCACAAAATTGTTTAAGGGTGTAAATATAGACACAGAAAAAAAGCATATGTGACACCAGTCCTGTGGATCCCTAGTCCAAAGAAAAGAGAAAGAAGAGAAAAGCCCAAAAGAGAGACATAAGAGGCTGGAGGACTGCAGAATATTGTGGTGTTGAGAAAGACAGAGGAAACAATGTCAAGAAGTGCAATTGGGATCCAGGCTTTCAATATCGAGACTAATCCAAACCAGGGCATTTTAACATTTTCCTCTGAAACCATTAAATGTATTAACATAGAAAAAGGGACTAATATGACCAGAGAAAAATGAACACAAAATCGAGTTAGAATGGCTAGCTAAGGCCAAAAACCAAAACACACATAACCAGACTGAAATGGATGAAGCCACACTTAATTACACGGAGCTCAAACTGGATGGAACCAAATCAAAACACATCAAAGAAGACGAAAATAGAACAAAGTTTCCCTGACTGATTCCCATCAGGGAAACAGCCATGCCGTTTAAGGAGACTCCTGCCTGAAGCTGGTTTGTGTCGCTAAAACTGTGGTTCTTCTCTACAGGCTTTCTCTAGAAACACAGGAATGGCTAGAACTGCACTATCTGACATGGGAGCCGCTAGCCATGCTGACTGAGCACTCGCAACGTGGCCAGTCTGAACTGAAATGTGCTCTAGCTGTAAAACACATAAATTTTGAAGACAGTACAAAAAAAAGAGTAAAATATCAAATTAACTTTTATATTGATTACATGTTAAATGATATTTTGATGTTAGGTTAAATAAAGTACATTATTAAAACTAATATCACCCATTACTTCTACTTTTTTAATGTGGTTACTAGGAAATTTAAATTTACCCACATGTCTCCCATTTTATTTCTACTGAACAGCAGTGATCTGGAACAAGGGGTGGGGAAACTACAGCCCACAAGCTAAATCCAGTCCTCTGCCTGTTTTTGTATAGCCTACGAACTAAGAATGGTTTTTAAATTTTTAAATGGTTGGAAAAAAGTCAAAGGAATAATAATGTTTCATGACACATAAAAATTACGTGAAATTCAAAATTCAAAATACACAAATAAAGTTTTATTGGAACACAGCCTTGCTCATTTTTTTACGTACTGTCGATGGCTATTGAGCACTACAAGGGCCGAGTTGAGAGTGTTTACAGAGACGATATTGCCCAAAAACCTAAAATAGTTACTATCTAGTCCTTTACAGAAAAAGTTGGCCAACCTCGGATCCAGAGTAACGTCTCAATCAAAAATATTTATCAACCTAGATTTAAGGAATCAGCGTAAGTTTCTAAACAAAGGAAAAAGAAAAAAATACGGTTTACAAAACCCAAAGGCCATACAAAATTGGACATTTAACTTTAACTTCTGTCACAGAAGGGTTCTCTTACCATTCTCCTCCTCGCAAACTGTGCCTCCAGTCTCACTGGCTTTCTGGCAGTTCCTTATGCTGGGCAGGCACATCCTTTCCTTAAAGTCTTAGCACCAATGGTTCCCTCCACCCGAAATGCTCTTACCCTACATAGCCAGAGTTCTAACTCCCTCACCACATTATGTCTTTGGTCAAATGTTACCTCCTCACTGACTTCAAATCCCCAATTTTAAAATTCAGCTAGCCACCCTCTCACACTCGATTCTCTTTTAACCTGCTCTATTTTATAATTACTTTAAACTATGGAGCACTTATCACCCTCTAACATACCATATTATAATATCCCTGGATATGAAGCTTTTTGTTTGTTGTCTGTCTCCATACACTGGAAAGTAAGCCCCATGGGCAGGGATTACTATTTCATTTACTAATGTGTTCTAAGTGTCTAGAACATTTTCTGGCACATAGTCAATAAATCTCTACTGAATTAATGAAGGAAGGTACACAGCCTCACCCGACGAGAGCAGATTCCAGTAATTCTCCAGCATCACTTCTTTGTATAGGTTCCTCTGCTCAGAGCTCAGTCTCTTCCATTTGCCTCTGTGAAGACCACTGCCACATTCCTTAATGTAACTGGCATCTATAAACAAGCAATAAATTAATGGACAGCAAGTCACCATCAATTTTCCTAGCATGAGGAATGTATCTAGTGTCCCTGGAGTCTGGATACACAAGAAGTTGATCTAATTCTTTTCAGAGCACACAGTTCACCATATTAAGTTCTTCTGGGCATTACTATGGCTTTGTGTTAAAATCCAAGGGGAGCATAACTGATGCAGAAAGCACATTCCTGGCCGTCGGACACTTATGATTTCATTGGAGAAGCGATTTGTGGATCAATCTGGAAAAACCTCAAGCAGTGCTCAGGAAAGTGACCTTGAGGATCTGTTATCGAGGAATTCTGCGATGGAAGACACAGGATGGGCTGCAGAAGAAAAAGAGCATCATGGACATGGGTCTCGTGCTGGGCGTTAGGGGATGGAGAAGATTTAGAGGAGAAAACAGAAGAACACTCCAACCACACAGAAAAGTGGGAGCGAACAGCTGGGATCTGGAACAAGCATTTTTGAAGAGTTCAGGCCTATTAAGTGAGATCTGTAAAATCTCTCTCTTTGCCTAGTATTTTAATAACCTTTTAAAAATAAAGCTCCTAATGCTTCTCTCATCACGTAGAGCAGTATGCCATTTATGCGAAACAGCTGTCAGGGGAATGGCAGTAATCTTCAAGAAAAGGGGCATTTACAGATAACTCATAATGTTGAACAAAAGAAGCCAAACACAAATGAGTACAAATTACGTGTTACATTAATTTTAAAAAAATTAGAAAAATTATGATGTCACAAGTCAGCACAGAGTTATCCTTGGGGCAGTAACGACTAGAAGGTTTACAAGCATGGATGGTTCACGGTGGCAGTGTTCCGTATCTTGACTGAGGGGCTGGTTATGTGGTGGTGGTCACTTTCTGAAAGTTTACTGAGTACTTTTTTTTAACTATGCACTTTGCTACATGGATATTACACCTCAACAAAATTTAAAAACAAGCAAAACCTGGTTGGGTGGGAGATCATTCTTTCCTAATACTTAAAAGTGCTTCTTTCCCAGAAGATTGCTTACGATGTACAATGTTTGCCCACAGGCAATGGTATGAGATGAGGGCACTTTTCAGCTGTACATGCCCAATCTTGAGTGCAGTGGTAACCGATTAAAGTGCACGGGGGGCAGAAAGGATGTGATCCACATATTTTAATTCCTTGTGAGCTAAGTGTCCTGGATTTGCTTTCTCGAAAAGGACATTCAGTAGGTATTTAACTTGAAAATATTGGAGACACAGTGACTAGTAGTTGCTACACTGAATGTTCATGACTGAGGACCTGATCATGACGGTAACATCTGAGGGCTACACACAGCATGTCAGTACTTAGAACTCAGTATTACAGATGGAACTAAACACAAGAGGAATAAAAGGTTTTGCCCTGAGTATCCTTCCTGAAACTAATAATAGTACAAAGACTATAATTTTCATTCTCTGATTCCTATACAGTTACTTCTTATGACCTAAACAGTGGCGCCTGTGTAATCATCACACATTTGCATGGGCTTCCTCAACTTCAAGTGCATTTTAACTGTCAGTGGTAGGGCAACTGCCTTTATATTGGGTATTTTAGTTTCCTAAGAAAGAGAAAATTATAACCAAAATCTTTAGGGTAAGTTCAGTGTAACTCATCTTGAAAATAATTCCATATTTGAAAGACCATTTAGACAACATGAGCCTTGTTCTCCAACAGCCCAAAGACTCAATGATCTGCATTGCTCTTATTTTGCCGGGTTCCCGTGCCAAAGACACCTTGAAGTGACCTTGACTCTTCTCTCTCATCCACACCTTATCCCCAGCTTTTTCCATTCATTGATCCCCTTTGCCCAAACACTGTAGATGGCCTCCATATGCTTCAGATTGACATTCAAGGCCTGCCTGCACTCGGCTTCTCCCAATTAGCAAAACCTACCTCTCTCTTTCCTGTAATCAGGTCTCCCTGCTCCAGCCAGGTCTGGGTCCTCACAGTTCCCTGCAAATGTCCTGTTTGCTCCACCTCTTAGTTTTAGTCATGATGGCTTTCTATCTGAATATATCATTCCTATTTCTTCCTACTATGTAAAAATCCACTTATCCTTCAGGATCAACTCAAATCTCACTACTTTCAAGATCTCCCAAAGCCATCCCCGAGGGCCTAATGGTTAAAGTTTGGCGTTCACTATTTCAGTGGCCCCAGCTCACTTCCTGGTCATGGAACCACACCACCCATCTGTCAGTTGCCATGCTGCGGCAGCAGCTCAGATAGAAGGACTAGAGCAACTTACAACCAGGATATACTACCATGCACTGGGGCTTTGGGGAGGGAACAAAAAAGAGGAAGACTGGCAACAGATGTTAGCTCAGGGCAATCTTTCCCCACACACACAAAAAAAGACGACGACCTCGCAGCTTACTCCAGTCTACAAAAGTGTCTTCATCTTATAAATACTTAGGACATTTATATTTTATAGACTTTGGAGAAAAAAATTTTTCTAAAATCTGGAAAAAATGTTACAGGTTACTAGAGCATACTTCAATCAGCTTCCTGGAAGGAAAGCAGGGCATGCAGCTTGCTTGGCTTCCTCCTCCCAAGCCCATCTGACATTCTCTGGGACTATAACTTTGTGTCCACAGTGTATAACCTGATGAACAACCCATAACCAATATGGCGAGGATGAATTTTTAATCCAATGAGGTTGTAATCTAACACAAAGAATTGAAAAGTTGTTTTCATTTTACTTACCAGGAAAATTTATTTAGGCTTTCTCTCATTCTCATATTCGTATATTCTTTCTCTTTCTCTCTCTCCCTCTCTCTCTCTCCGTCTATCTACCTGTATAATTCTTTGTTGAATATTGGACATTTTAGGTAAAATATTGTAGTAACTCTGGATACCAACCCTGCCTCCTCCCCAGGCTGTTGCTGTGGTCGCTTGTTCATTTGTTTTGTGACTTGTTTGGACTGGTTCAATAAAGGCTATTTCCTCTGAAGATGTGACTGCTCAGATGGTGCAGCCTTGGACATGCACAGTCACTCTGACCCTCCCCCTCCAGAAATGACAGTCCTTTTAGTTGCGCTCTCTTTGTGTCTCTCCTTGATGTCCCTGTTAAGCTTCTGGCTGGTCCGCCTCTATTGGTATCACACCCAGCTGTTAGCCTCCACGAATCGCTGGCTGGTTGCTCTATTAGTTTCAACCATGTCCCTCGGTATAAAGGGCTGATCCAATTAAAGTCAGGCCCTTTTGCAGGGGTAGTTTTGAGGCCAGTACGTGAGACTTGCTCTGACCCCAGCAAGGCTCTTCTCAGCTCTCTCTCTCCCTGGCTCTCTCTGTTAAACTTCTAGCTGATCTGCCATTTTGCTTGTTGTCATCATGCACCTGCCAGCTTCCTCTTTACTGCTCGCCACCAAATCTCTGTTGTTTTTAACAGCACCCTTAGGCTTCGACTTCCCTATGCTCTGTTCCAAATAAAGCCAGTCCCCTTAGGCAGCACTGTACTGGTCTCTGTTCTTACAGCCTGCCTCTCCCCCTGGGCAGGACCTCTGCACCACTGCTCAGGAGCTGGCGGCAGGACCAGCAGCCACTTCTCAAGAGAGACCCTTCTGCTCTAAGAGCGGGTCCCTGGGCAGAGGTTTGTTTTTATCATTTTGGTTATTTCACTGGCCAGAGTCTGTGGAGCTCCTCATACCACCATTCCAGAAGTGCTTCTCCTGGGTCCTCTGAGTTTGACTGTCAATCCACTATGAGTGGCTGGACATTGGTTTCAAAGCTTTAGGCTAGGACTTTGCAGTGACTTTCACTGCACCATTATGTAACCATTTCAACCATTATAATAAAAAATCACTATTACTGTCATCATCTTTTGTTTTTATACATTATTTTTCCAAAGAACCTGTAGGCTTGAGGATAAGGATAGTGTATTTATAAATGTATTGGTTTGGCTTACAGAATCTCACACAACCCATTCAAATGAAAGAATACATCAAATTTCTGGTAGAGGAGAGAAGATTGAGGGGGGATTGGATTGGGGGTGAAGCACTGTATCTAGAGAGAGCATTCTCTCTGAGTCAGTCATCAAATAATATAGGCCCCTTCCTGAGGGTTGGAAAATATGCTCCCACATTTTTAGAAGGGGATTTATGTGGCAGCAAGAAGGTTATACAATACTTTAGAAGATGCAGGAGCTTACAAGTCAGAGAAAACTGAGCTTAAATCCTGGCTCCTCCATGTACTAGATGAGTGTGGCCAGACACAAATCACACACCCTCTTGAGCCAGACTTTCTCCTTCTGAAATAAGTACTATTACCACCACCACTACCTTCTCACAGCTATTGTTAAGAAGTATGGAGAGGGGCTGGCCCCATGGCCGAGTGGTTACAGTTCCGTGCGCTCCACTTCAGCAGCCCAGGTTGGTGGGTGTGGATCCCAGGCACGGACCTACTCCACTCACCAGCCATTCTGTGGAGGCATCCCACATACCAAATAGAGGGAGACTGGCACAGATGTTAGCTCAGGGACAATCTTGCTCAAGCGAAAAAAAAGGGAAGATTGGCGACGGATGTTAGCTCAGGGCGAATCTTCTTCATAAAAAAAGAAAAATTTGTGGAGAAATGTTATGACATCTGAGAGCTGTTTAAATACAATGAGGGAAGTGTGAGGGGTTTAAATAAAATAACATTGGCCGTTATACATGACTACTGAAGCTAGATGATGCTACCTGAGACCCATTATTGCTATGCTCTCTATTTCGATATATGTTCAAAAATTTCAATGAAAAAGTAAAAAAAGCCCAGTGAGCAATATCATTAGATAGTGTGGATGGGAAGTGAAATTTAATAGTACATTTAAAAATTTTAATTGTCTCAGTTTTTCAAAAATATTCCTTATGTTTAAAAGTTTCCTGGACTCTTAATATTAATCTTGGGTATATTTTTCAACAAAGAAAATAAAACGCACAAATGCAGGAACGATTATAAAGTGATTGACACAGTACCTGGCCCAAGCATGACCTGCCTAAATGCTGATTGCCTTTCCCTTCCCAAAAAAGAGAATACATGCCTGTTCTTGGGGAAACAACCCAGCATCTCAGGAAAAAAACATAACCCCAACTCACCAGTATTGGGGGCTTTCCCTCCTTTTCTTGCAGCCAGTCAGTATCGTTAGGAGGCAAACGCAGTTGAAGAAAACACAGCTGGGAGACCCAGACCCCCCATTCTGCGCCCAGAGGAGCTCCCCTAAGCCGTGCCATGGAGGAGGCAGCCCCTTTACCAAGCTGTGGTCCTAAAGCACTCTCAGCGGAACCTGGAGCCCTGCTCCCCTCTCCACCCCTCCAGATCCTCAGCAACTCTCACCTTTGGCCTTAGGATTCTGAGTCAATTTCTTCATGCTTTCCATATCTTCCCTGTTCTCCAAAGGCAAAATCTCCTCCCGGTCCTGCTCTCCCCAGGCAGAAGGATCAGGCAATGTCATGGCCCCAGAGCCAGCCCAGCGTTTGCCTTGAAATTCTGCCAGAGGGCCAGGTAGAAGGTATTTCATCTCAAGATGGATTTCTGCTGCCTGGGGTGACTTCCGAACCTGACTTGTAAACGCCCATCCTGTTTCCAAGAAGCCAGGACCTGTGGAATGGAGAAACAATTTGACGTAGCTAGGACCGTTATGGCAGGCCCTCAGCCTCTGCCTGCTCAGCAGGGATCCTGTCCTCTCCCACCGTCCTCATCCAACGAATGTGGAGTCTCAGTCTATGCGGGTTCCTTGGATTTTTTTACCTCACTCCTTTCCCTCAAGTCTGTCCCCCCCCCACTCTCCCTTATCTGTCAAAATTTACTATTCCCTCCTCAGATTCAAACTCCATGTCCTGTATCAGTCTCTGCTACTTGAAGCCTGAGTCAGAGAGAAGACACAGCAAAATGTCTTTGGAGACAGAGCCTCAGAAGGTCTCATTCCAGACCGATTGGGGCATGCAGACCTCAGGTCTGACTGCCCGGCCAAAGGTTGCAGCTGTGTTCGCCCCCCTATGTCCCTGTCCTCTGAGGAGTTTGGGAGGCCTAACCTGAATCCTTCTCAGGTTAGGTAGAGCTCCAGGTCTCACAATGACTCTGTAAAACAACCCCTCACCTTCTGTTGTGTGTGTGCACCACATGCTTTATCAGAGATACGCACTGTGTCTCCCGATGGGCCCTGGCTAAAGTCCTCCACTCACGTGATCACAAAGCAGAAGCAACTCAGACACCCTGTCCAGCATCTCAGCCCAAATGGTTGCAGACCTACTATTGCTAAGTTCCCTTCTGAGGCTGGCTAGGGCTCCCTTAAGATGCGCTTGTGATTCATCCCAACACCAAAGGCAGAGATGGCCACCCTCTCTCCTGTGCAACCTGGGCATCTCACCGTAATCACAACACATCACAATTTTTCTATTCATATGACTATTTCTACCAGAATGTAAGCTTCTTGTAAGACGAAATACTCCTCAGTCGTTTTGCTAATCCTAGTGACTAGACTAAAATAAGCCTTTGTGGTAGATTTTATTACTTTTCCCAATTACTGGTTTCTCTGTGATAAGATTGTACTTCCCTGTCCCTGACATCAGGTTTGACCTTGAGACTTGCCTTGGACAATGAAATGTGAGTGAAAGTCACTTCTAAGCCTTGCCTGATTCCACCATCTGCCATGTTCTCAAAGCAGCATGTTCCCAAAAGGGGTCTTGGTTCTACTGTAAAATGTCACGGTGCAGAGTTAAAGCTGACCCACATGGAGGAGGACTAAGACTGGGCTGAAGGTTAGATTCCCGTGTGAGCCACTGAGATTGGGGGCCGTGCTACTGCCGTGCAACTTAACCTAAGCTGGAAAATACAGCCCTCTCCCTCCCACTAATACTAGTATGTGTAGCCAACATTCATAAAACAGGCACTGTACTAAGTGCAGAGTTCCACGAAATCTTCACAACACAGCCAAGAGGAAGACACTGCTATTCTTTCCATCTCACAGAAGAGGAAACCAAGGACTAAGAGCTCGGTTTATCTGTCCTTAAGATCACACAGCTACCGGGGCTGGCCCTGTGGTCGAGTGGTTAAGTTCGTGCGCTCCGCTGCAGGCGGCCCAGTGTTTCGTTGGTTCGAATCCTGGGCGCGGACATGGCACTGCTCATTAAACCACGCTGAGGCAGCATCCCACATACCACATCTAGAAGAACCCACAACGAAGAATATACAACTATGTACCGGGGGGCTTTGGGGAGAAAAAGGAAAAAAATAAAATCTTAAAAAAAAAAGATCACACAGCTACCAAGTGACAGAGCCAAGTCTAGAACCCAAAATTCTCACTCCAAAGCCCTTTTTATTCCCCATTGCCTAAAATAGTGCCCAGTGAACAAATGCCTAAATGAAAAGGCAAAGAGTAAGCAGATGTCCACAGGGTTCAAAGTTCACCCTGAAGAAGACAGGAGCCTCAGAGTGAAGTGGAGAAAGGGGTCTGTATCAATCAGGACGGGCCCAGTTATTCTGTAGTGACAAGTACTCCCCCACAAAATCTCAGCGACTTAAAAGTAATGAAAGTTTATTTCTCACTCCAGCTCCACGTCCATCATGTGTCAACTGTAATTGTGCTCAAAGTCATCTTCACTCAGGACCAAGGCTAACGGTGCAGCCTCTGTTCAGAACATGGCTAGCAGGAGCGGCAGAGGGAAATGAAAGACAGAGCGCCATACTCAGCCTCTTAAAAACTCTACCCAAAGTGACACTTCTGGGGCCAGCCCAGTGGCGCAGCAGTTAAGTTCGCACGTTCCGCTTCAGTGGCCTGGGGTTCACTGGTTCGGATTCTGGGTGTGGACATGGCACCACCTGGCAAGCCGTGCTGTGGCAGGCATCCCACATATAAAGTAGAGGAAGATGGGCACGGATGTTAGCTCAGGGCCAGTCTTCCTCAGCAAAAAGAGGAGGATTGGCAGCAGATGTTAGCTCAGGGCTAATCTTCCTCAAAAACAAAACAAAAAACAAAGTGACACTTCTGACCATAGCACATAAGCAAACCATGTCACATGGTCACTCTTGAGTTCAATAGGAGAGGCCATACAGGCAGGGCGGGGGGAGTGGAGGATGTCTGATAAACAATGACACTCTACTACAAAGTCCCAAGCCCATAAAACAATTCTCACCCAGGCCCAGTCCTCATTATGGATTAGGACATAAGTGTGCTAGGATCTGTGGCTGTGCCCAGGACACAAAAATAAAAGACACCGTCTCTACACTTACCATACTATCAGAGAACAAGCAAGGATACTGACCAGGAAAATCCTAACTCAGCACAGAAAGAAGAGGACTCTATCAGGGAAGATCCACAGAAATGAAAAGGATGCTGCTCTTTAGAGCGTGAGATGAAGTCTGCCCATCCGGCCAAGAAGCACACTCCAGGCAGAGGGGTCAGTCTGATCAAAGATCAAATGGCGGGGGACGGGGGGAGGGGTACCAAGAGAAATGGGTAATTTCCTGGGTGAATATAAACTGCCTAAAATGAAGTTAAAGGAAAAAAATGAACAAATTATTAACCAAAAAAGAAAATGAAAAGACAGTCAAAGATCTCTTCCAAAGGCAGCAGCCTCAGGCAATTTTATTGGTCACTTTTTGTAAAACTTTGAGGAATAGGTCATTCCTGTAATAAATATTAAGTGCCCAAACACATTAAAAAAAAAAAAAAGCTTCCTAACTCATTCATCAAGGACACCAAAAGCAAGCAAGAACACAGAAAACTAGAGGTCAATTCCACTTATAAAAAACAGATACAAAAATCCTAAATAAAACACGTGCAAACAGAATCCAGCTGTACCTTAAAGAAGTAATAATATATCACAACCAAGCAGACTTTACCCCAAGAATGAAAAGACAGAGGCCCACCCCGTGGCGCAGCAGTTAAGTTCGCAGTCCACTTTGGTGGCCTGGGGTTCCCCGGTTCAGATGCCAGGTTGCATCCCACATACAAAATGGAGGACGATGGGCACAGATGTTAGCTCAGGGCCAATCTTCCTCAGCAAAAACAGGAGAATTGGCGGTGGATGTTAGCTCAGGGCTAATCTTCCTCAGAGGAGGGAGAAAAAAAAGAATAAAAGGACAGTTTACCACCAGGAACCCTACAATGGGCGGGGGGAACTTTAGTCTTTTAGTAAACTGATAATTCAGAATACTTTTACCTGAGAAAACCTTCTTGTTGAAATATGAGCCAGGTGTTAACATTTTGCCCTATTTGCTTCATCACATCTATGCATTCATTTAGGTGGGTATGCGGACATTTAGTGCAGCAAACCTTTAAGCTTTTCCGTTTGCATGAAAAACGTCACACAAAAACGTTGGGGAAAAACTGGATCCAAAAAGACTTAAATATTTACAAAATATACAATGAGTGTAAAAAATCAACTGCTTATTGCTATTTCCCAGAGAAATGAATTTAACTGTCTCATTTTCATTCCAAAGGTAAATAATTATCTCTCTCACTACATTATAAGCCACTTCAGAGATGAAAAGCTATCTATGGCCATAAAAATAGTATAATATGAAATCTGTAGAAAATAAATATTGTAAGTCCAACCTGCATCATAAAATTCTATGTCTCAACAACACCTCAGGGATAGGATTTTCCATTAGTGCCATCTGATTGTAAGAGGTGTCCCAGAGATGGCAAATGATATAATTTATACAGTACATCCAGATGAATTTCACTTTCTCTTTTTGTTTGCCAAGTCCATTGTGACAAATCTATTCCCTCGCAAAAATACAAGTATTTGAAATACATAATCTTCTTTAGGCTTCTATGGCATTACAGAAAAGTCAGGCTAAAGGGATCTCATTTCCAGCTAACCACGTGATATAACACAAGAACATTCCAACTACCTCTAAATTCTTGGTCAGAATTTTCTCTCCAGACCTCTCCAGCTCTTACATTACTTATTTGTCCCACTGCCAGTAACGAAGGCGTTTTAAAGTGCATCGTCCCTGTATTGGTAGGTTAAAGATGGCAATTCAAACTCGGTAACTGAGGAGAGTTTAATAAAGTACTCTTTAAAAAGGTGTGGGGCGCGTCAGGGAAAACAAAAGGATGCTGTGGCAGCATGGACACTCACAAGACCAGAGGGTCTTTACCAACCCCAGGTCTAAAGGTGGGGGGAGCAGTTACCAGACTCAGGAGCTAGAATCCTGGAGGGAGGGTTGCTTGACAGAAGTTCTGGCTTTCAGCAGAGGTACACAATGAGCTGCGGTGACCCAGTACAGAGGCAGCCACAGGAATAAAACACGCAGAAACAACAGAGATTAGCAAAGCTACCTGAAGCAAGTCTCCTTCTAAAACAAATGACTACTTATGGGACACTCCCATTCTATCAACCCCTGTGAACTAGAGAAACAGGGGTTTTGAAGTAGAAGAAAGCAGATATTGACGTGATACTGAAAAGGTGAGGTAAAAACCCAGTAATCCTAAAATTGGATTGGAAATATCAGTATGAACTCACGAGGGATTTCTTAGCCATGTCCACTGCAAAAGTCTAGGAACAATGATCAATTCAGTTGCAGGGACTGTCTGTATTGCCCAGATTGTGGTCCTGAATGACCATTTAAGAAACACACACTTGCAGGAAAAATGGCTGATGCCAAATCTGGTGCAGGAAATGTACAAGATGAGCCTAGAATATCTTGACATAGCAGAAGGCCAAGATGTTTACAAAGATGCCTTAGATTCCTATCAAAATGACTTAGGAGCTAGCTAGATAAGGCTCCCAGGGGCCACAGATTGGACAATGTTAGTTTTAATAAGAACAAGATTTGCAATAGATTGAAACCCATCAGACGTGTTTAAATTCATGAGTTCGTAATAAATTCTTTTTAAAGGTCAACTTCTAATGACAAGTAACCAATCCATTAGTATTTTGAAATCTAGATAAATAAAAGCTTCAAGCATTTAAGCTCCTTCCCTATATGACTGTGCCACTGGGTAATCAAACAGCAGATGAGGTGAAGTGTCTCTTTATAATATTATTCCAGCTAATACAGCAAAACGACAGAATTAGCATATCACCATTTTACACTCCCCAGAGAATTAACAGATCTAGGCATTAAGTATTAAGAAGAGCTAACATCAAAAAAGAGCAAAAATCAGACATTCTTTGCATCCTGATAAAAGAACACAACATCACTTAGAATCCTTTCAAAGCGATGGAACCTGAGTCTGATGAAGCTCTACGCCAAACTGCCAATTTAGGGGAAATACAAAAGAAGGCTTTAATCTTCACTAAGAGGATGTAATCAGCAAAACCCAGCCTGCAGGAAGCTCTACATGTCAAATGGCCTGGGTTCTTCAACAGACAAACGGTAAGGAAAAGGAGGAAGGAAAAACCTGTAGATTAAAAGAGACTTTTTAAAAAATCATTAGGCTTTTTTTTTTTAAAAGCTAAACTATAGTGTTTGGGGATGCATACTTGGCTGATTGACCTTAAAGAAACTCAAGGGAAAGGTTACTTTTGGAAAAGAAGAAAAAAAAGTGGTGATTGGGATGGAACAAATGGAGGGACATCTGGGGGAAACCAGCACAGTTCTATTTCTCGACCTAAGTGTTCACCTTACACTAATTCTACACTATACATCTCTTTTGTGTGGTTTATTTCCTGAGTTTTATTTTATAATAAAAAAGAAAATACATAACAGCAAAGAAAATAAAACTGTGGTGTTAGTGCAGCAGTAGACAGTAAATGGAACAGAAGAGAGAGTGTACGTACAGACAATGGTAAATACAGCATTTCAACAGTCAGGAAAGCATGGCCTCATCACAAAGGGTTGCGACAAGCTGCTATCCAACTGGAAGTCAGATTCCTAGCTCACACCTTACATAAAAATAAATTCCAAGCAGAGAAAGAGCTAAACGTTAGAATCTAAAATATCAACATTTAGAAACACACAGGAGAATATACATAGGAAGCTAGGGAAGGGCAGACCTACTTTAAAAAGAAAAAACATAAAATCCAGAAGCCATTAAGGAAGAGGGAGATAAATTTTACTATGTATTAATTAAAAACTTTAAACCAAAGACAATTTTAGGAAAGCTGGGGGGGGGGGGGGGGGGTGCATAAATATGTGTGTGTTTAATCTTTGACTGTCTTTTCATAAAAAAAAAATACTGGGAAGATACATAGGAAATTAACAAAACTGATTATCTATGAGAAATAAATTTGTCTTTATTTGCATGGACATAATTGTGTTCTACAATCCAAAAAATCAAAATAAGAACTAGAACTAATAAGTAAATTTAAATTTAGCAAGGTGGCAGGATATGAGGGGTTAATATACAAACAATTCTATTTTTAAATACTAGTCAGAAACAATTGGAAAATTACATTTAACAAACATTTCCAGGGGTCCAGCCCCGGGGCCTGCTGGTTAAGTTCGGTGTGCTCTGCTTTAGCAGCCCAGGTATGAGGGTTCGGATCCCAGCCACGGACCTACACCACTTGCTGGCCATGCTCTGGAGGCAACCCACATATAAAATAGAGGAAGACTGGCACAGATGTTAGCTCAGGACTAATCTTCCTCGAACAAAAAAGAGGAAGATTGGCAACAGATATTGGCTCAAGGCTAATCTTCCTCAGCAAAACATAAAAATAATAATAATTAAATTAAAGTCCTGATATTTGGGCCCCATCAGATGCCAGAAGTAATTTGAATAGTCGCCCTAGTGTTCTCAGAGACACCCCCCTACCTAACCCCTCTAAGTCCCAAACCAGAGGTTTGACCCCAACACATAAGGGAAAAGCAGACAAGAAAAGGGGGAATCAGCCAATCTAGTCACGCCCATTTCAACCAAATCTGGGATCTTTGCCACAGAGTGCACCCCTGCACCACGACAAACCCTGAGAAATATGTCCCAGAGAAGCAGACCCGCCCCCACTCAAAAAACTGCCTAGACTCAGGCTCTGACGGTGCAGTCCACGCCACTGGAGCATGTCAGTCCCAGGCCAAAATCTCCCCCACCCCCTAAAAACTCCTGGGACTCCAGACCCAAGATACTCCTCACGACCCCCTGGAGATACTTTGCCCACGTCTAGCTCACCTCCACCCACCCCCAACAAACCAAGGCACGGCAGGACCCGAGATGCTCTCCACGCCAGGCCACCCCGGTCCAGCCCCACCAAAACAAAATGACATTTACGATAAGCCCTGCGTTCCCACCACCATTCGGAGATGCAGGACCCAAGCAAGTGCTCACTTGCTAAAAACACCCGGGGATATATGGCCCGAGCCGCGCCCCCACCCCCACCACAGGGGATGTTTGTCTATCTGGCCCTGGCTGAACCCAGCCCCACAGCCCAAAGAAACCCCAGGGATGCACGCTGGAGCGGCCCCCCTATTCGGAAACTGTTTGGCCCAGAATATACCCACCTCCTCAAAAAAGAAATTAGAGTTCCAGGTCACTCGCCCCAGCCGAGAAAGGAAGGTCCGCGCAGCGCCCATCACCTCAGGCATCCATGCTGGCTGAGTCTCACCCCATGTACCCGCCCCGAGTGCACGCCTCCAGCCGCGCCCCCTCCTCCAGAAATGAAGCCTTCCGAACCCCCGGCCTGAGCCGCCGCACTCCCCCACCAGCTGCACCGCACCCCGGGCCCCAGCCCTAGACCACGCCTTTCCAGACCCTCCTTCCCGCTGGGGGAAGCAGGGGTGCAGGCCTCGCTCACCAGCAGCAGCGGTACAGGGCAGTCCAGCCCTCCGCCGCTCAATGACGCCAGAACTACAGTTCCCACAATCCCCGCAGACCCCGCCTTCCAGTGGTCGCCCTGAGAGCCACTTCCTGGCCGCGCGGTTAATTTACCAACGCAATGGCTATTTCAATGACGGCTACCCTCTCTTTTCATAAAACACCTATGCATAAAACAAGATGTGGTTCCGGAGCGAAGTCTCTGTCTCCCCTGCCCATTCGCCGGAAGAACTACATTCTCCAGAAGCCCCTGCAACTGCTTCCGCGGGTGGCTTCCAGGTCCGGCCCCTCTGCGCGCCGGGTCCAAGCGGCGAAGGCCTTTCCGGTTGGCGTGCCAGGCTTGCCTTTTAGCTTTTCTATTTCCTTCCCCGACGGAGCTAAATTCCCTGGGCTTAGGCTCAGCAACATACACACCACCATCCGTGAGCGCCATCTAAGTTTGGCTTCCTGCTGCCCGCGCACCCCTGTGGTCATCGCCATTTTACTTGCGGGAGAAACAGTCTAGGAAGGCAAAGCGGTCTCCCGAAGTCTCAGTTAAGCCAGTTATCCTCAACTCCAGCGCTCTCCTTTGGATGTCGTGTAGTCATCTTCCTCTCGTCCAAGTGGCCGAAGTTAGTGACAAACTCTCATCCAGTTCCTAGAGGATGGAAGGCTCACTCAGGCTGGAGCCTGGCTCTCCGGCCTTTTATCTAGGACCCGGGTTAACGGTTACACCGGTACTGTCAACTTTTTTAAAAATTGCCAGTTATCTTACCAGCAAAATTAGTTTATTGGGTTCTCTCTCGGGGGTAATTGTTCCAAGAGAAGTTGTAAATTGGTTGTGTCCGCGGGAGGAGGTGAGTTCAGAGTCCGCCTATGCTGCCATCTTAACACCAACTCCCTCAGTTTATTCGGGCATAGCCAGAGGAATTGCAACTCAGGAAATGCAAGTTATGACGGACCATAGGCAAATCCAAGGAACAAAAGTGGGGCCCCAGCTTGCCTTTGTAGAGAAAAAGGGAAGTTGAGAGGGGTTGTCCTAAGTGGAAGATCATCGGAGGAGAGTGAGAGTTCAGGGCGGCAGTGGCTTCTCATTGGCGGAGCTGCTGCAGTTTCCAGTGGCTGAGCTTGTTGCGCAACGAGTAGAAAATGTTCCTTCCTCCTGTAAAGCAGAGAACCCTTCTAGTTGGAGATGCGAGGGAGTCTTTCCTGTTGGGGTAATTGACAAGGAGTGGTCGGGTGTGAGAGCTCCCTCTACAGGCCATCCTGACTTCAATTTTAGTTGAGGTTCCCTCTACTGGTTTTCACCTTCGGTTGGAAACACGCCAATTGGGGATTTGCAAAGCAGACCTATTTCAGTTCATAGGAAGAGCATTTACATGGTAATGGTAAATGAAAATTAAATTTAGTTTTCACTGTTTCCAAAACGGAAATAGACCGTTTCCTCCCTCCCTTTTCTCGCAGTATTTTCTTGAGAAACCCATTTGTAAATGTACCCCTTTGATATGTATGTAAATCTTTTTAAAGGCTGAAAAGTATCTGCCTGCTTTATAACCTAGGAATATTTTTCTTAAAGGCTTGGGAGCCATCTCTTTTAAATGTAAACGTTAAGGGAGATAGTGCCCTGTCACTGTGAGAGTTTAGCTTAGGTGCCTACTTCCAAACCATAACCACCTGCTTCCCTCAGAGATAGGAGACGTTTTCTTTTTCTTTCAAATAAAGGCAATTAACTAGAAGAGGTGGCTACCCCAATTACCAGGTAAATTTAGGATGAACTGTGAAAAAAATCTACAGCAAACCATGTTGTCAAATCCTCTTATAAGAGGACAAATTACCTTTAATCTTGAGAACTTGTTTCTAATGGGTTGTATCTGCTTGACTATATAAAAGTGGAATTTCTTTCTGTCTTTGCAATCTCATTAGCAGATTGCCTGTGACGTGTTTCACAGTCTGGTTTAACACTTATTCAATGATAAAACTATTTTCTTTCTTTCCCACGTTTGTGAAGAGATTTTCTGGGTTGGCAAGAGATTTTATTTTAATCTTCTTCACCACCATCTCTCCCATTTCTCTTCACCGTCCCTATATCAGCCTTCTGAGACTTCTCTGTTGTCCAGTCTCAGGAGACAGAGAAAATGGCCAGGAGGCCACTGTGAGCCAGGAGCTAGATAAGAATTTCCTGAACGTCTGTCCTGGCTCTTGCAGAATGGACTCGTTCCTTTCTGTTGTCTTGGAGGCAGCAGGTTCGTACCGGACAGAATCCTGCCCTGGATCTCGAGACCTCCCTCTCAGCATCCCTCTGTGCTCCATTGTGACTGTTATTCACCACGTGAACAACATCCAAGAAGCAGTTTAAATAAAAATACAACAGAGGTGATGCCAGTGAAAATGAGTAGGTAGCTCCAAAGATTCATCTCCCCACAAAACATGATAAATTAAGCAAAAACCATCAGAATCAACTTTGTCAGAACTCTGGATAATAGTCAAATGTTTACAGAAATCAAGTAAGTGATGAATCAAGAAAATGACAACTCAAAAATGGTAGGAAAACTCGGAGAAAATATTTGGAAAAGACCAAGTATCAAAAAATATTTGATAAAGGACTGTTATCTAAAATATACAAAATCTTAAAATTCAACAATAGGAAAACTAACGACCCAACTTAAAAATAGGCAAAAGATCTGAACAGACACCTCACCAAAGAAGATATACAGAAGGCAAAAAAGCATATGAAAAGATGCTTAACATCATATGTGATGGGAATTGCAAATTAAAACAACAATGAGATTTCACTACACTCTTATTAGAATGGCCAAAACCCAAAACACCCAGACAACACCAAATGCCGGAGAGGATGTGGAGCAACAGGAGCTCTCACTCAGTGCTGGTGGGAATGCAAAATGGTACAGGCACTTTGGAAGACAGTTTGGCAGTTTCTTGTAAAAGTCAACATACTCTTCCATATAATCCAGCAGTTGTACTCCTTGGTATTTATCCAAAGGACCTGAAAACTTATGTTCACAGAAAAACCTGCACATGGATATTTATAGCAGCTTTATTCATAATTACCAAAACTTGGAAGTAACCAAGATGTCCTTCAATAGATGATGGATGAACAAACTGTGGCACATCCAGACAAAGGAATATTATTCAGTACTAAAAAAAAAAAAGAATCAAGCCATGAAAAGACATGGAGGAATCTTAAGTGCATATTATTAAATGACAGAAGCCAACCTGAAAAGGCTACAAACTGTATGATTTCAACTATATGACGTTCTGGAAAAGGCCAAACTATGGAGACAGTAAGAGGGTCAGTGGTTGTCAGGGTTTGAGGGAAGGGAGGGATGAAGAGGCAGAGCATAGAGGATTTTTAGAACAGTGAAACTATTCTGTGTGGAACTATAATGGTGGATATATGTCATATATTTTTCGACACCCATATATTGTGCAACACCATTAGTGGACCCTAATGTAAACTATGATCTTTGGGTGATAATGATGCATCAATGTAGGTTCATTGATTGTAACAAATGTACCACTCTGGTGTGGATTTGGATAGTGAAGAAGGCTGTGCATATGTCGGGGCAGGGGATATACGGGAAATCTCTGTGCTTTCTGTGCAATTTTTCTGTGAACCTAAAACTGCTCTTTTAAGAAAGAGCCTGTTTTTTAAAAAAAATTTTAAATGCAAAGTTCCTACTTGCCTGGCCCCATTCTCCTCCCTGGCTCAGTGGTGGTCTTGAAGATGGTAGCCCACATTCACAGTGTAGGGCCCTAGTCCCTGCTTCCAGAGGGAGCAGAGCAGAACTTATTCTCAAAGAATCATGTTTGTCTGTTCTAGCCTGTCAAGGGGCTACCTGAGGGACTGACACAGGCACCTGCCTTTGTTTTGCCTAATTCAGAACTCACTCGGAACACAAAAGAAGTTATGCAGAGAGCATTCCCCAAAACACGAGAAGGCAAATGAACAAGCAGCTACCATCTGGGCAGAAGATTTCAGCTGAGGCAAACAGCAGAGTGCTGAGAGCCTGGGAGGACAAGCTGAGGAGAGAATTTCTCTGGGGTTGGCCCAGTGGTGTAGTGGTTAAGTTCACACACTCTGCTTCAGCGGCCTGGGGTTCGTGGGTTCAGATCCCAGGTGCAGACCTACACACCACTCATCAAGCCATGCTGTGGTGGCATCCTACATACAAAATAGAGGAAGATTGGCACAGATGTTAGCTCAGGGACAATATTCCTCACCAAAATTAATTTAATTAAATTAAAAAGGAAATTAGAGCATTAAAATGCTCCTGTGAATACTGGGTAATTTCTTTCCCCCTTCCCCTAGGGGGACTCCTTAAAGTGTATTCTTTTTTTTTTTTTCCTTGCATTTGATGCTTTTTGGTGAGGAAGATTGGCCCTGAGCGAACATCTGTTGCCATTCTTCCACTTTTTCTTCCTCCCCAAAGACCCAGTACATGGTTGTATACTCTAGTTGCAGGTCATTCTAGTTATTCTACGTGGGATGCCACCACAGCATGGCTTGATGAGCGGTGTGTAAGTCTGCACCCAGGATCCAAACTGGTGAACCCCGGGCCACTGAAGCAGGGTGTGCAAACTTAACCACTATGCCACTGAGCCAGCCCCAATAATGAGTAGTTTCAAAAGCTATTCATGTGCCCAGAGCAGGGCACATGCTCAGAAAGGACCAGAGAAGACCCTAAGCTTTTACCTCCGGTTGATCTCTAGGCTCATTATAAACAGAAAATGAAAGCTAAGACAGAGTTGTAAACAGCCTGTCCAGGCTTGGAAGGAGCCCACAACACAGAGCCAGTCTGCAAAGACTGGGAGTGGGTGTTTATTCCTTTTGTTTTCCTTTCTACCTGCTCTGGCCCCTTTCCCCTCCCTGGCTCCGTGGTGTCTTGAAGATGGTAGCCAGCATTCACAGTGCAAAGCCCTTTAGTGAATTTCCATTTCAGTCATTGTACTTTTCAACTCTGGAATATCTGTTTGGTTTCTTTTTATAATCTCTATCTCAGAATTTGTTTTATTGGGAATTATAAGCAATTATAGTGGATCAAGGCAGTATTTGTGTAAATGAGGGCATAATTACACATGTTCTCAAAAGAACCTTCTTGTTGCTAGTAAAATCAAAGTAATCTGAATCCAGGCAGTATTTGAAAAAATAAGCAGTCTAATGTAAAGAGGCTCAATATCATATATATTGTATTTTTTAAAGAAGCAGTGTTAGTAAACACAAGCTCAGTCATTCTACTCAATTTCTTATTGCTGGTTAGAATAAACTGAGATTAACATAAACTTTGTTTAAACAAACCAAATGAGAATCATACATTCATCACAAGTGCACTTTCTTGCTCTGTTAAAGCTAGTTTTGACGTTTATAAAAATGAACTCAGAGTCACATATTGCTCTTAATAAAATTTCAAACGTAGGCAAAAGCACTCAAAAGATTTCTTATTGTGATATGGAGGAATTATAATGTACCGAAGCAGGGTTTGTGTCAACAACCCCGTAATTACACACTATTTTATTTATTTATCTGTTTATTTATTTATTTATTTGAGGAAGATTAACTCTGAGCTAACATCTGCTTCCAATCCTCCTCAGGGTTTTTTTGGGGTTTTTTGTTTTTGTTTTTTTGCTGAGGAAGATTGGCCCTTAGCTAACATCCATGCCCATCTTCCTCTATTTTATATGTGGGACGCCTGCCACAGCACGGCTTGATAAGCAGTACCTAGGTCCGCACCCAGGATCCAAACCAGCAAACCCTGGGCTGCTGAAGCAGAGCACGCAAACTTAACTGCTGCACCACTGGGCAGGCCCCTACACGCTATTTTAAAAGATCCTTTTTATTTAGGGTTAAAGCGAACTAAGAATATAAGAGTGTTTGTGAAATCAGCTCAGAATCATTTATTATTCTCCAAAGAACATTCAAAAGTATTCCAAAATACAAAATTATTCAAAAACACTCAAACTCTAACTTCTTTTTTGTTGTTAGAATTACTACTGTTACCGAGATAACTAGATAAATCACTTAAACTAGTTAATATCACTTAAGTTAGTTAAGTGATAACTTAAGACTCATGTACGTTCTGGAGCTTCTCTTTACTTACTCTAGTTATTCTAATTATATCTAGCTGTCTAGTTATTCTGAATTCAGCATAACTACTTCTCTACTAGCCGCTAGTTCTCACTAGTTATATTAACAAGAAATAAGTTATGGTTAAGAAGAATGCATGATTCAGAGGTTCTTTGCTGAACCTGTAGCCTTTGACCTTAAATGTGGACTTCAACTTCAGACCATGAGGGTCAATATGAGGGTGAGAGACAGGGTCAGGGTGGTGGCATCAGAGTGAGCATCACACAGTCAGGAAGATGACTCATATCTGGATCATGGAGGGGATCAGAGTAAGGGTGAGTGTCAGGATCAGTGACTCTGTCAGGGGGGAGGGAGCCAGACTCAGGGTGATCTGTGGGTCAGGGTCAGGGTCAGAATGAGGGTAAGCATGAGGGTGAGGGGGTGATGATGTCGGTCAGGATGAGGGTGAGGTTGAGAGTCAGGGGGAGGGTCAGGGCTGGGGTTTGGGAGTCAGGCTGAGTGTTTGGTCCAGGTTAGAATCAAGGTGAGGATGAGGGTTAAGGTCATGGAGAGGTTAAGAGGGTGGTTTAGGGTGAAGGTGGGGTCACAGTGAAGTTCAGGGTAACTTAGAGTCAGGCTGGGGGTGAGGGTCAGTGTTGATTTAGGATCAGGGTAGGTCACAAAGAGGGTCAGGATCAGGTGAGAACAGGAGCAGAGTAAGTGTGAGGGTCAGCACGAGAGTGAGGTCAAGGTCATGTCAGGGTAAGTGTCTGTTTTAGGAATAAGTTCAGGGTAAGGATGAGTGAAAGGTGGAGAGGGAGTGTGAAAGTGAAAATCAAGTGTGGTTCAGGTCCAGTATGAGGCTTACGGTCAGGTTTAGGGTGAGCATCCGGGTCATGGTGATGTTCAGAGTCAGATTGAGGATAAAGGTCATGTTCAGGGTCAGAGAGTGTTAAGGTGAAGATGAGTGTGAGGTTCAGGATCTGGGGGAGTATGATAGATTGAATTTGAGGGAGTCACTCATGATCAGTATCAGTGTCAAGGTCAAGGTCATAGTTACGGTTAGGATGAGTGATTGTCAGGGTCAAAGAGAAAGTCAGGTTTAGTGTGAGAGTCAAGGTCATGGTGAGGGTCAATATATTTGTGAGTGTGGGAATTATCGTCAGAGTGTGAGTCTGAATCAGGTTCACGGTGAGAGTCAAAGTCAGATCAGGGTCAGGTTGAGAGTAAGGTTGGTTTAGAGTCGTGCTGGTGAGGATCTGAGTGAGTATAAGTGTCAGGACGAGGGGCAGGGCAGGGCCAAGGTGAGGCTGAATGTGGGAGTGATGTTTAGTTTCAGGGTCAGTTTGAGGTTCAAGGTAAGGGTCAGGGTGAGTTTGAAGGGGATAGACTGGGGCAGGGTGAGGAGAGTCTGTGGTGAAGATAAAGGTCCTTATGAGAATGAGGATCAGGGTGAGGATGAGGTTGAGATTGAGAGGATGAAGATCAGGTCTAGTGACAAGAGTCAGCAAGAGGGAGAGTCAGTGTCAGCATCAAGGTCAGGGTCAATGTAGGGTTCAGGTTCAGGGACCCTGTCAGGGTCAGAATCACCGTTAGAGTCAGTCTTGGGGTCAGGGTCAGCGTGAGGCTCAATGTTAGAGTGTGATGGTTAATCTTAGGTGTCAACTCGACTGGACCATGGAGTGCCCAGATATTCAGTCACACATTATTCTGGGTGTTTCCGTGCATTTTTGGATGAGTTTAACATTTGAAGTGATAGACTGAGTAAAGCAGATCGCCCTCCCTGATGTGGGTGGGCCTCATCCAATCCGTTCAAGGCCTGAGTAGAACAATAAGGCTGACCCTTCCCTAAATAAGGGGGAACTGCTCCTGTATGACTGCCTTTGAGGTGGGACATCAGTTTTTTCCTGCTTTTAGACTCAAACAGAAGCATTGACTCTTCCCGGGTCTCGAGCCTGCTGGCCTTCAGACTGGAACTACACCGTCAGATCTCCTGGGTCTCCAGCTCGCCCACTGCAGATGTTGGGACTTATCAGCCTCCATAATCATGTGAGCCAAATCCATATGTATCCCCTTTCACTGGGCCAAGCTTCCTTGAAGGAAGGGGACCTGAACCTTATTTCTAGGTGTGCCATTTAGGGGACCTTGGGCAAATCCTTTCTCTTGGCTTACATCTGTCAACTGAGGGGGTGGCTGTGGATCATCTCAAAGGTCCATTCCAGCTCTGACCTGCTCAATCTCTGTAAACAATTTAGTGAGAGCCATTCACAAAAGGATGAAGGATTCATGATATAATAACAGCAGATAATATTTTGAAGGGTTAGGTTCTGCTTCTCTGGAGAACCCTGACTAACACTGAGGGTTGGATTGACATTCAGTATCGTGGTGAGGGTCTGTTTGGGTGTGAGAGTCAGAGTTATGGTGAGGGTGAGTGATGGTCAGTGCGAGGGTCATGGTGAGGGTTAAGTTGAGTGTCATGGTCATTGTTAAGGACAGGTTGGGTGACAGGATCAGAAGCAAGGTGAAGTTCTGTGCGGGGGTGAGGGTGAGAGTAATGGTGACAGTCTTGGTGAATGTCAGGGTCAGGGTGTGTGTGAGAGTCTGGGTCAAGATGAATGTGAGGGTGAGCTTGAGGGTCAGTTGGAGAGTGAGGGTGAGGTCAGGGTCAGGGTGAGGGTGAGAATGAGGATGATGGTGAGGGTCAGGTTCAAGACCAGATTGAAGGTGAGAGTTAGGGTCATATTGAGGTTCTGGATCAGAGTAAGTTGCCGTGTCATGATGATGGTGCATGTCATGGTGAATGTGATGATCAGGGTCAGAGTGAAAGTGAGGATTTAGGTAGCCAGTGCTGTAAGTTGAGGTGTAGGTGGTGATTGGGAATAGTGAGTGGGTACTAAGGGGGTGTGGAGCAGGGTGTAGGTATCAGGTATCTAAGGAAGTTAGGTCGCAGTGAGTGTCTGAGGGGGCAAGTGAGTGGGTGAGAAGGTTGTGAGTGGGTGGGGCTATAAGGGGCTATAAGCAAATGGGTACATAACCAGCAGTTATGGGACAGGAGGTAGGTACTGAGGGGGTGTGGGGCAGAAGGTAGGCAGGGAAGTGGACGTGGGGCTGAGGGTCTGTAGAGAGCTGGTAGGTAGTGTCTGTAAAAAGAGGGTTATAGGCAGTGAGTGGGTGTGGGGCTGGGAGTAGATTGTGAGCGTGGAATGGGAGGGATAAGTGGTCAAAAATAAGAAGAGTTGGATACTTCTGAGTACTTTTGTATATTTTGGAGTACTTTTGCAGGACAAGAGATTCTTTTGAGAACAATAAATGATTCTGAGCCGGTTTCACAATCTGAGATTCTTCTTAGTTTGCTCCAACTGGCCACAAGAAGGATCTTTAAGAGCAGTGTGTGAGTTTGAGCTTGCTTACACAAATACTGTTTTTGATTCATTATGATTCTCCCAAATAGCAATAAGAAATCTTCGAGTACTTTTTAAAAAAATTTGTTAAGAACAATATGTGATTTTTAGATCTTTTTCACATATACATTTTCCATTCATCTAAGCTCTAAGTTTGGTTGTGATAAGTGTGTGTTTCTCACCTTTTTTGGTCAGATAAAGCTTCCTTTCATCTCAGTTTATTCTAACAAGCAATAAGAAATTGAGTAGGTCTGAGCTTGTGTGCACCAGTACTGCTTTTTTTAAGAAATACAGCAATGTGTATGATACAGCTCAATATCACATCCTTCCCTCAACTATAACTTCTTATTTCCTTTAGAGTAATTGGTGAGAACTAGATGTTACAGATCACCAGTGATAACTAGACCACCATATAACTAGAACAACTAGAGTAAGCCAAGAAGCTCAAAAACGTAAACTCATCTCAACTCTAACTTCTTATACTTGCTGGAAGATCAGAAGTAGGGATAGGTAGAGATAACTAGATAACCAAGAATAACTAACAGAGTCTCGCACTAACCCTGATCCTGACACTAACCTGACCTTGAAGCTCACCCTCACACTCAGGCTCTCCCTCACCCTAACCTCACCTGCACCCTCATCCTCATTACCATCCTCACCCTAGCCTGGTCCCTCAGCCTCATTCAGACCCCAACCTCCACCCTGACTATGACCATGATTCTGATACTGACCGTAATCCGGACCCTCACTGTGAGTGTAAACCTGACTGTGCCGCTGTCTCTCAGTCTGGCCCTTACCCTGACCCTCAGCCTGACAGGAACCTCGGCTCACTCTCATGCTCACTCTGATCCTAACCTTTATCTTGAAGCTCACGCTCACACTGACTCTGAACCTCACCCTCATACTCACCTCACCCTGACCCTACCCCCACCTCACTTACCCCACCGTCACCTTCAACCTGACCCTCACCCCTAGCCTTACCAGGACGCTGACCCAGATTTCATCCTCACCATCACCCTAAACCTCACCTTCAACTTCACTTGACCAACACTCTCACCCTCTCCCTGCACTCATCCTGACCCTTACCCTCACCATGATGCTGACCCTCACTCACCCTCACCCTCACCTTCAACATGACCCAGACGCTGACACTGACCACCCTCACACTCTGAACCCTGACCTTGACCTATCCTCTCACCCTAACACTGACACTGACCATACACTGACCCTGAACCTCATCCTGACCCAGATTATGAGCCCCTTGACCATGACCTGATCTGACTCTTATACTCTGAGCCAAGCTCACCTGGGCCCTAAACTTAAACTTCACCATCGTCCTTACCCTGACCCTGACCTGAGACCCTGACCCTCAGCCTGACCTCCACTCTGAAGCTGAGCTTGACATTCACCCTCACCATGATCACGACCCAGACCCTCACTCTCACCCTTATGCTGATAATTGTCACAGTAAGTGTCTGTGTCAGGGTCATGGGAAAGGTAACATCTGGGTCATCCTTACACTGACATTGACCTTGGCATTCATGCTCACCCCGACACTGACTTTCACCCTGACCCTGACCCTGACCCTCCCTCTGACCCTGACCCTCCCTCTGACCCAGACACTTGTAGCTTTGACCTCTGAGGTCCAAATTCAGATCCAAACTCCAAGATCCAACTTGAAATCTGAGGTCCAGATCTAAGGTCTAGGTCCAGGTCCAAGGTCCAGGTTTTAGATACAGGTTCAAGCCCAAGGTTCAGATCTGAAGTCCAGGTCCAAAGTTCAGGTACTAGGTCCATAGTTTATTCACAACATCCAGTTCCAGGTCTCACTCCAAGTCCAGATTCAAAATTAGGTCCAGTGCAGACGTCTAGTGTCCAAGTTTAAGGTCCAGGTCCCAGGTCCAAGGTCCAGGTCCACAGTCTAGGGGCTATGGTTAACATTCAGGTCCAAATTACAGGTCCATCCTGGTCTCAGGCCCAAGGTCCCAGGTCCACTTCCAAGGTCCAGGTCCACATCCTGGCCCAAGATCCAATGGCTAAGTCTAGGGCCATGTCCAGGAGCAAGTTCCAGATCAAAGGTAAAGGCACAATGCAGAGGTCCAATGCCCAGGTCTAAGTTCAGCTCCCAAATCCTGGACAGATCAGTCTACCAGGCCGAACCAAGCTTGATTTCATTCATACTCTCGAATAGCTGTGCTCTAACTCACCCTAATCAGATATCATTGAGAAGAATGCATCTGAACTTGCATCGCTCTAACGATAAATAGAAAGCTTCATTTGTACTGTATGAGTGGTACAGAGCTTGACTTCATGTAAAATGCCTAGTATGAACTCAGTTTGCTCTCCCTATAAATTATGTTTAGGAAATGTGGTAGTTAATTTTATGTGTCAATTTTGAGGGTTTTTTCCTGATGAAATTAACATTTAAATCAGTGAACTTTGAGTAAGCAGACAGCCTTCCATAATGTGGGTGGGCCTCATCCAATCAGTTGAAGGCCCAAATAGAACAAAAAGGCTGGCCTCCAAGAGCAATTCGGCAGGAAAAAGAAATAAAAGGAATCCAAATAGGCAACGAAGAAGTAAAACTCTCGCTGTTTGCAGACAACATGATCTTATATATAGAAAACCCCAAAGAATCCTTAGGAAAACTATTAGAAACAATCAGCAGCTACAGCAAAGTTGCAGGGTATAAAATCACATACATAAATCAGTAGCATTTCTATACGCTAACAATGAACTAACAGAAAAAGATCTCAAGAACTCAATCCCATTCACGATTGCAACAAAAAGAATAAAATACCTTGGGATAAATTTAACCAAGGAAGTGAAAGATCTATATAATGAAAACTACAAGACTTTCTTGAAAGAAATCGATGACGACATAAAGAGATGGAAAGACATTCCATGCACATGGATTGGAAGAATAAACATAGTTAAAATGTCCGTACTACCTAAAGCAATCTACAGATTCAATGCTATCCCAATCAGAACCCCAATGACATTCTTTACAGAAATTGAACAAAGAATCCTAAAATTCATATGGGGCAACAAAAGACCCCGAATTGCTAAAGCAATCCTGAGAAAGAAGAACAAAGCTGGAGGCATCACAATCCCTGACTTCAAAACATACTACAAAGCTACAGTAATCAAAACAGCATGGTACTGGTACAAAAACAGGTGCACAGATTAATGGAACAGAATTGAAAGCCCAGAAATAAAACCACACATCTATGGACAGCTAATCTTCGACAAAGGAGCTGAGGGCATACCATGGAGAAAAGAAAGTCTCTTCAACAAATGGTGCTGGGAAAACTGGACAGCCACATGTAAAAGAATGAAAATCGACCATTCTTTTTCACCATTCACTAAAATAAACTCAAAATGGATCAAAGACCTAAAGATTAGGCCTGAAACAATAAGTCTTCTAGAAGAGAATATAGGCAGTACACTCTTTGACATCAGCTTCAAAAGAATCTTTTCGGACACCATAACCCCTCAGATGAGGGAAACAATAGAAAGAATAAACAAATGGGACTTCATCAGACTAAAGAGCTTCTTCAAGGCAAGGGAAAACAGGATTGAAACAAAAAAACAGCCTACTAATTGGGAAAAAATATTTACAAGTTATTTATCCGACAAAGGGTTAATCTCCATAATATATAAAGAACTCACACAGCTCAACAACAAAAAATCAAACAACCCAATCACAAAATGGGCAGAGGACATGAACAGACATTTCTCCAAAGAAGATATACAGATGGCCAATAGACACATGAAAAGATGCTCATCATCACTAATCATCAGGAAAATGCAAATCAAAACTACACTAAGATATCACCTTACACCTGTTAGAATGGCAAAAATATCCAAAACCAAGAGTGACAAATGTTGGAGTGGCTGTGAAGAAAAAGAAACCCTCATACACTGTTGGTGGGAATGGAAACTGGTGCAGCCACTATGGAAAACAGTATGGAGATTTCTCAAAAAGTTAAAAATAGAAATACCTTATGACCCAGCCATCCCACAACTAGGTATCTATCCTAAGAACCTGAAATCAGCAATTCCAAAAGTCCCATGCACCCCTATGTTCATCGCAGCGTTATTCACAATAGTCAAGTCATGGAACCAACCTAAGTGCCCAGCAACTGATGATTGGATAAAGAAGATATGGTATATATATACAATGGAATACTACTCAGCCATAAAAAAGGACAAAGTCGTCCCATTTGCAACAAAATGGATAGACCTTGAGGGTATTATGTTGAGTGAAATAAGCCAGACAGAGAAAGACGAACTCTGTATGACTCCACTCATAGGTGGTAGTTAACATATAGACAAAGAGAACTGATCGGTGGTTGCCAGGGGAAAGGGGGGTTGGGAGAGGGCACTAGGGGTGAAGTGGTGTACCTACAACATGACTAATAATGATGTACAACTGTAATTTCACAAGGTTAACTATCATAATCTTAATTTAAAAAATTTTTTAAATAAAAAAAAAAAGCTGGCCTCCAGAGCAAGAGGGGATTCTCCAGCAGACTGCCTTCGCACTGGAACCGCACTATCGGCCCTCCTAGATCTCTGGCCAGCCAGCCCATGGCAGATTTTGGATTTGCCAGGCTCCATAATTGCGTGAGCCAATTCTTTACAGTAAATCTCCACATATACAACTACACATACACACACACACACACACACACACACCCTATTGGTTCTATTTCTCTGCAGAACCCTGACTAATACAGAAAGAAGGATAGATTCTGAGCTTGTTTGACATAAACAGCTTAGTTTCATCTCACTCACAATGAGACCTTTTGTTAGAAATGTTCCTGAACCTGAACCTGGACCTTAGTTGAAAGTGTTGTTTCTTGCCTGTTTTCCGCTATTCAGCTTAGTTTCATATAGATTTTGTCTAAGTCACCATAGGAAGTTACTGTAGATATGAATGTATGATTCTGACATTGTTGTCACTTAAACTGCTTAAGTTCATCCCAATTTGTTGTAAGCCACAAAAATAAGGAAATTTAGAGAACAATGTGTGACTGTAAGTGTATTTTCTCTGAAACTGCTTAGATTTGTGTAATTTGGCTCTAACTCACTTACATTCGCTCTCTCTCACCGTTTCACCCTTCTGAAGAGGGCCGTCTCTGGTTCTCAGCTTGTCTACAGATGTACTGCTTGTGGTACAGAGTTTCATCTCTATTTCCACTAACATAATAAAGTATTTTCAAGGACAAGGGCTGCTTCTGAGCTAGGCTTCACCAATACTGCTTAGGTTTACCTTAAGCTAGTTTAATGTATAAAGTTTATATATCATTTCTGAAGCTTATAAATTTCATTTATAATGGGCGAGTGATTTTGAGCTTGATTTCACATATACTGCCTGATTTAGACTAGCTACACTCTAACTCTCTAAGAAGTTAGCTACTTTTGAGAACACTGTCTAATTCTGAGCTGTTCTTAGTAATATGCTGCTTAATTTTGACTATTTACACTCTAAGTCACCTTAAGGAGAAGGGGAACCAGCAGGAAACTGGGCTAGGAAGATCACCAGTTGGCTCATGTCCCAGCAATTCTGTCACAATTCACAATTCACAATTCTTGTGAATGTGGAGACTTGTCTCCTGTGGGACAAGTAGGGATTCTGACTATGGGGCAAGTGGCACATCGGCACATACACAGCAGAATATTGGGTACAGTCACTGGCAGCACAGGTTGGCATTAGGCTCTGCAGCTGAAATGGGGACTCTGCCTCTGCAAGGGGGGTTGGAACTTAGGCTTTGGGGCCAGCAGTGGGCTCTTATCCTCTGCAGACAGAAGCAGGGGCATAGGCTCTGGGGTGAGAGGTAGTGACTGCCTGTTAAGCCGAGATCCAGACTCGGTCTCTGGAGGGGGGAGTGTGGGCCTAACCTCTGGGGAGAGCTCTGCAGACTTAGCTGCTAGATGGAGAAGCAGACTTAAACCAGAGTGCAGGAAGGGAGATATAACCTCTGGGGCAGGAGGTGACCTCTGCAGCCAACTGGGACTCAGCCTCTGTACCTGGAAGTGTGGACTTAGCCAGAGGGGCATGAGGTGGGGACTCAGCCTCTGGATGGAGAAGTGGGTGGGAGAGGGACCTTAGCCTCTGAAATGGGAGATGGGCGCTTAGCTTCAGGAGCTGCAATCTGGACTCAGCCTCTGCAGGAGGAAACAGGGACACAGTTGCGGGTGGTCTCAGTCAAAACCGCTCCTGTCGTGGGAGAAGAGCCACCTCTGTGCCCGGTCTGCGGAGCTCCCCCTAGGGACGGAGAGAAGCAGGAAATTTTTAGGTGAATGTGTTTCTGAGCTTGTTTGCACATGTGAAGTTTACAAAGTACTTGAGAAGCTTGTAAGATTTGTTTGAAATGAATGAGTGATTTCACATGAACTCTTAGATACACTCTGAGTCCCTCTAAGAAGGTCCTTCTGAGGACGCTTGAGTCTGCACTTGTTCCAATATCAGCTGTTACGTGTGAATTACCTCTGAGCAGCACCAACAAGTTTCATTGGAAATGAATGAGTGATTTTGAGCTTGATTTCACCTAAAATGCTTAGTCTTGACTATATTTACTCTAATTCCTCATAACAAGGTAGATTAAAGAATAATTACATATTCCCTAATACTGCTTAGATTTCTCTAAATTGGTTCTAACTCATTTTTATTTGATCTCCCACCACTGGAAGCTTCCTTAGAGGGGAATGCCTGACTCTTAGCTTGCTTACAAACGTACTGCTCGTTTGGACACATCGTTTAGCTTCATCTTCATTTTCACTAACAACACAATAAGATACTTTTGATTTGCCTTACAGATGAATGTGCACTGTGACACTCTTTTACTTAACCTAATTCATTGGCTCGAGTTTGCGCTAATATAGTGCTTTTGAAGTGACTGTGTTTCTGAGCTTTTTTTCACATAAAAAAATTTATATAGCACTTTAAAACTCATACATTCTATTTTAAATGAATGATTTTGAGCTTGATTTCACATAGACGCAATTTGTTCTCATTCCTCTTAAGAAGTTAGGTTTAGGAATACTACTTAGATTTATGCTAATTTGCTCTAACTTGCAATAGGATATTTAGTCAGAGACGTGTCTTTCTGAGCTAATTGGTTAACTTGCCTTTCTGAGCTAATGTGCTCCAGCTCGCAATAAGAAGTCAATATAGCTTAGTTTTCATTTTAATATAAACTACTTAATTGCATTTATATTTGCTCGAACTCACAGTAAGAAGTTAGTTTTGAGATCAAAGATCGAAGCCTCTTTTAATTATACTGCTTAGAGTCATGTAAAGTTGCTCTAACTCACAACAAACACTCATCGTGGCAAAGAACTGGTTTTGAGGTGGTTTTCACATATACTGGCTGGCGTCTAGCCCACTAAGCGTCCCCTGGCCGCTGCCAAGGCTGTGTCTGGTTCTGGCTCCAAGGTCGTGGCCGGGTTTTCCGCAACGATCAAGTCCCAGCCTGGCCGACAGGGGGCGCCCGACGGAACCGCCAGGGCGAGGGCGGCCGAGCGGGCATCCAGGCCCAACTCGCGCGTCCCGGCGGGTGGGAGAGCCGCGGTACCCGCGGGGACCCCAGGGGCCTTTGCTCGGGGTGTGAGGCTTTCAGGCGGGACGCTCCGGGCACGGGGCGACGCGAAGCCGGGACCCCGGCTACCCGACAGCCGCCGGCCAGCAGCCCCGTCCCCGGTTCTTTACGGCCCGAGTTGTAAGGCGCGGGGGATGGAGAGCGCCCCTCTGACCTGGAGCCCCCGGGGGCGGCCGCGGAGCTCGCGGGCCTTTCCGGGGGGACCCTCCGCACAGCTGTACCTAGAGACCGAGTTCCCGTTCTTCACTCACAAGCTGAGTCCCTGTCTCCAAATCCACCTGGACCCCAGCTGACCACTCCCGATACTTAGTCCCCCCTCTCCCTCCCACGGTTCCCTCAGGAGTCCACCCCAGAAGCTGAATCTGGAATTTATGACCCAAAGTCTACTTCCGGACCTGGCTCCAGAGACTAAGATCTATGCCGCCCTGACATCCCCACCTCCAGGGGCTAAGTGCCAACGGCGACCCCATTTCTTGCCCAGAAGCGAAGTTCCCACTTTTCCCCTCCGTGGCCTCTGGGTCCCAACTTTTACAAACCTGCATTGGAGGCACCTGACAAACAGCCAGGAGGGGACCAGCTGGCAGTGCCCGGGCCCTCCATGGGGTGCCCAGCGCTCTCAGGGGTGCTTCTGGGGACCTGAGGTGAGACAAAGCCCCAAACCCGGGTCACCCTCTCTGCAAGCTGGATCCACTCCCTCCCGACTTCTGGACTTGTGGCACAAGTAGCTAAGAACATCCACGCCAAAAGTGTTACCAGAAGGTAATGCTAAACTATAATCACAGTCAGCACCAAATTAGAAAAACTTAACGAAGCAGTCACCTCCGAAAACCAGAGATGAACGTTGTGTGAATATACTACAAACCCCTGAATTGTACGCTTTTAAACGGTGAATTTTATGGTATGTGAATTATACCTCCATCAAACTATTACCAAAAAATCTTAGACCACAGTTCCTCTCCCCGACTCCTGCAGAAGCTTCAGCGTTGGCTCTCAGGAGAGGCTGACAAAGGGAGAGGCTCGGGACTGAGGGGCAGTAGACACAGCGGAGGGCAAGATGAGGTACCACCCTGAGAACAGAGACTTGAGTGAAAACCACATACTGACAAGTGGGACTCCCAGCGTCCTTCTCTCCCTCAGCTCTCGAAACACTGACAGCCAAAGGTATATTCCCCAGGCAGGAAGGAAGTCTGCTCTGTCCAGAAGAAAAGGTCCCTGAACACTCAGAGCTGGTGTCTCTTATCCCTGCCTCATCACCCTAGAGCAGAGATTCTCGACTCCTGGGGACTTGGTCCCCCAGGAGACACTTGGCAATGTCTGGCAACGCTGTTGGTCGTCTCACTGTGGGGGTGGGGGTGCTATGGGCATCTAGTGGGCAGAGGCCAGGGATGCTGCTGAACATCTTACAAGTCACAGGACTGCTCCCGCACAACAAAGAGTCATCTGGTCTCAAATGTCAGTAATGCCCAGGCTGAGAAACCCTGTCCTGAGGTGAGGCCCACCCATCGGCAAGGCCTGCCCACATGCAGAAAGCTTCCACGTAGCCTTTCAGTACCTCAAAGTTGAATATAAACAGATAACCAAGGACCCCCAGACCATAAAAACAAACATCAAAAAAGTGAGGACTTATGAGAGTTTACCAAAATGACTGAGGAAGAGAAATGTCCCCATCAGACACGTGCATCTCAATGAGTGCAATTCCCCTGCACTGTCCCCTGCCTCCCTTTGCCGTGGTCCATGTTCCCGGAGCAGCGTTCCAACCAGGGGCTGCTGGTTTCCCAGGGGTCTTACAACAGGTGGAATCTCCACCTCAGTAAAGGTCTTTTCCTCCATCCCAAACTGTTCATGATTACCCTGACTTTCTAGTTTATCAGATGAATGGTGTCCTGCTAGGAAGAGTGAGCTCTAAAAACAAAGTGGCCGGTGGAATTCAAAACATCTGGGGGAACGGGAGAGGTGTTCCTGGGGCAGAAGCGGCCAAGGAACTTCCAGCTGTTAAGTCATCCTTGTTTGGGCTTTCCTGCCCTGGGCTCCGCTGACTGTTGATGATGGGCGATTGCACCCCACAGCCTGGCCTTGGTGCTGCTCTGGGCAATGGAGTAGAAGCCGTTCTCCCCTTGGAGCCAAATGGACCCGAGACAGCACAGCAGAAGCCAGAGATGGGGCAGCAATGGGACGAGTTTGGCCCCTCTGCTACCATGTGGCCACACCCCAGTGAGACAGTTACACGTGGTAAAGAGCTTTGCGGCGGGTGCACTAAGGAGCAGAGGAAAAGAGGCTGGTGTGTGCCCTGGTAAAACTGGGGCCTAAGGTGCACTCCAGGCCCAGGATTAGGGCTTGAGCAAAGTGGCCCCTCTGAACTCTTCAGGGCTTTGGGGTGTTGTGGTTACAGCCACGTTATCTCCCTTAATCCCCAAAGGACCCTGGTAGGAGTCGTAGCAGAATTAACCTCCACTGAACAGATGAAGAAACAGAGGCATAGAAATCTTCAGTATCTTGCTTGTGGTCCACCGTAGTTGGGGAGCTGAAGAGGGATTTGTCACCTGTCTGATTCAGGTGACGTCTATAAACTGGTTTTGACTTCACTCATTTAACACATTTGCTTGTGAGGAGCGTTCCAGTCATTAATTGTCCTTATCTCCTACAGACAGGAGCGGCAGAGCCTCAGAGTCCCGGCTCCCAGCTCTCCCTCCCTGACTCTGCCTCCTGGAGTGGAGGGGGAGGAAGCAGACACACAAAATCTATGTCCCATAGACACCTCCCGGCAGCAATTTTCCTCATGGGCTGTGTAGCATGTGCCCAGCCAGGTCTCTCGATTTGTCTGACTTATATCTGGCAAGAATGGTCCCCTGCCCCAGGAGTAATGCTCCCTCAGGTCCCAAATACCTGAGTGTTGGGCTTCCTTCCTGACTAAGAGCCCCAAATGGCAGATACAACGCCAGCAGCCCCTTGCAAGCAAGACCCCTTGCCCCTCCTTCAGTGCTGATCGAGAAAAGTCGAGAAACTAAGACCCACACTTAGAAACCCTCTGTTCATAATACACGCCTCAAATCTTGCAGGGTCAGGGGTCTGCCGTCCAAATCTCCATGGCCCCTCTGATGCCTTGCGCCACAAGCTACCCCAGCAGGGAGCTCTTCAGTGCGGGTTGGTAGGTGGAGGGCAGCCGCCTGGCCTCGGTGCCAGCTCACGTTATCCAGCCAGGGTGTTACCTCCCGTCACTGGATCCTCTCCATTGTGCTGCTTTACAACGTTCTGTGACTGACATTGGATGTTTTGTAAGCAGATACCCATAGCTAATTATATACATATGTTTTTTTAATTGGAGAGATAAATTAACAAGATGATCCAAGAAGCTTCGCCATTAACAAGGAGTTTTGAGACAAAAGCACCACTACATTTGGATGCCCTGTGACTTTTGGTTGAAATTGCATGTGTTATCTTTGTTGTTGTAGTATTGGATATTATGGTTTTATTTTCTCTGATCAAGCCACATCCATGAAATAGAATTATTACAGAGCTTATCATCCTTAACCCTAGCCGTAGAAAAGTTCACCATCCTGATAAAATATTAAGAGCACACCACTCCAATATTATTACTCTTCAGAGCAATGTTCATTTATGTTGAGTTGAATGCCCAATAAATGTAACTCAAGTATTAGGTGAAGCCTTGTGTTAAGCAGAATGAAAAAAAGAAAAGAATACTTTATGAAAAGTTAAAAGATGATTTGGCTTCACTGTCCTCAAACTAGATTGTTTTTCTTAAAACTTGCAAACGTGTGAAGTCAAGAGGTTTCGCGTTACTGATGTGGTGAAATCACCACAAAGAAAAGGCAAACTTTGATGAGGCAAAACTCAAGGGCAAAGCAGAGAAGAAACCTTCCCAGAGGCTTGATGATCTACTCAGACATCAGACCCCACCTGACGATCGTTGAGGATGTAGTTTATTCTCAGGGATGACCTATACCTTGCTGCATCTCCCCAAATAAGGAGCAGAGCTTGTCTTGTAACAGGAATTCTCAGGTACGCCGTGTCCTCATCCTCTGAAAGAAATCTACCACCTGCCCCTAGGGAAGTTTTACGTCCGAGTCTTTGTGTAGCCCACCGCCCTGGGCAGGCAGCACTGATGCAAGGAGAGTATAAGTCAGAATCAGAATTTGCAAAGTGCTGATTTTATCCCAAGTGGACTCAGAAGCTCCATAGGAAAGGAGCATGAAGAATATGGACATCGATGTAACCGTGATACCCAAGCCAACTGCCAGGAAAGGTCTTTCACAGCTATGGCTGCCCCTCCTGCCCTGGACCCACTGGAGACCACCAGGCAGGAGACCTGCTCTCTCCCACTGGTGGCTGGAGTTGGATACTGTTTTCTGACACACCGTGTCCAATGGCTGGAGTCCTTAAGGACAGCAAAACTTTAGGGTTCAGTGACACAGCCTCACAGAGGTATGACTCACCTGCTTCTAACCCTCTGTTTGCTTGAGACTGTTGTGCCCTTGATCGAAACCCTTCAGGGAAGGGCTTTAAGCAGAGGAGAGATGAGGTCAGACTTCTGCTCTAGGGGCTCCCTGGGCTGCTGCGTGGGAGAGAGACTGAGTGGCAGGGCCAGAAGCCAGATGTCCAGGTGGGGGGGCAAATGCAGGGACCTCTGGGAGGGAGGATATGGTGTGGTACAGATTTTCCCAGAGAGGTCAGAAGAGTATGGGAAATATAACCCTGGACATGGAGTGAGAGCAGCCAACGATGCTGCTCTGTGTCTCTAGGGACTGCGGAGCCACCTTACTTAGCTCAGCCTCGGTTTCCTCATCTGTAAAAGAAAAAAAAAGATGAAACTATCTGCCTCAAATGATTGTAGGGATGATTAAAGAAGTCATTTAAAGGGATTGGCAAGTACCTGGCAGGAAGGAAGTGATGGCTAACTCTCAGCAGCTGTTGTTGCCTCTCATGGTGAGCTCCATGGGTGTGCACCTGCGTGGCTATTCACGGCCCCACACTCAGGAGAGCCCTGCACTAGGTTCAATGCTGCACTGCCACTGTCTTGAAATTCTTAATGATTTTATCTTTGAACTTGTCTTTTGTGAGTGAAATCCGATGGGACTTGCGCATGAGCAGAGGGCATACGAGCACATACTGCCCCCTACACAGATAGTGTGCGTGATGCCCCACGAGCATATCATTCCAGTGAACTCACAAAGCCTGAGAGTTCAGCAAAACTCAGGGCAAGTACAAGAGAAGTGTGTTAGGTCTGCAATGGAGTATGTAGGAATTTTGACAGGCTAGAGAGGCTCCAGTTTCCAATTTAACCAGAGCTTGCTTCAAACACAGAAAGAAGGCAACAGTGTTCTAAGAAACACAACAACAAGAGGTCCTATCCATCCTTTCTTATTCATGTTACCTGCCTGTATGAGCCAACCACTAACACTGAAAACGATGGCACAGAAGGAAAGAAAGAGAATTGTGACAGTCTTCTTTGTCATCAGTAAGCCACAGACAAGGAGTATTGGTAGAATATGTGAGTATCAAGAAATGAAATAAAAGCAGCTGAGTTCATTTTGTGTAGCATTTCCGCTGTCCTGGTAAGAATGAAATACGTGCTTATGTACAAGCTGTAAAATATGAATTGCACCATTGCGGTGACTCCACATATGAGTTAAATGCTCTAGTACTTGTTTTTAAAGCTGGCATTGCTCAATACAAAGATGAACAGTAAAATCTGTGCTAGTAATTTAAAATTTTCTTTTCTTAGAATGACATTAAACAGCAGAAAAGGAAAAGCTTTATATGTTAGTACCTTTAACCACATTTGTTTCCTGCTCTTTGAACAAGGAGCCCCACATTTTCATTTTCCCCTGGGCTCTGCACTTTCCACTGTAGCAAGCCCTGTTGCCCTTTAATTAAAACTCAGGGGTAGACGAGGACTGGGGAGGAACAGGCCTGGCCCTTAGACACTAGAGCCTAGGGTGACAGGCACGTTATATGGTCAGAAGATACACCTTGGACTCCACATCCAAGCAAGTGAGCCAGCCCAGGGGATGGTCAGTCCAGCTCTGCCCTCGTCTCAGACCCGGTCTCCCCGAGGTCTGAGCGAGCATCCTCGTCCCTTCCCCCTCCACCCCAATGCCATCATCCCCGCCTGTCTAACTCCCCCAGTTCTCACCCTACCTAGCTCAGAAGGATGCATGGCTTTTGTCTTCTAATCTAGAAAAATCGACCCTGGGGCTGGTTCCCTGGAAGCAGGGTCTTAGATGGGGCAGGGGGAGGAGATAAGCAAGGATCCTACTGGACTCTAACATCAGCCCATCCTACAGGGAGCTCTGGAGCATTTGTGACACCAAAAAGCTGCCTCCCTTTGACAAAGAGGCTGGGCTCTTGCATCTCCATTTCAGCCAGTCTGTGGCTGCAGGTTGATCCAGGAATGGTTGCCTTAGGGCTCAGTGGCTCTCATTCAGCCCAGGGCAATTCTCCTCCAGAGAAGGGGTCAGCCATGCTCCATCAGCAGCTGGGGGACGGGGCATCTGAGAGGAACACCAACAGTGACCGCTACAGAGTCTAACCCTGAACAATTAGGAAACCGAGGGCCAAAGTCAGAGCGACCTTCCCCACTGTCACTCAGAGATGTAATGGTAGACCGAAGTCAAAGCCACATCTCCTGACTTGGGGCAGGGGCTCGGTTAATCTCTTGTCACAGGCCCACCCAGAAGACAAGGGCTCTGCGTCTTTTCAGTCTCCATCTGAAAAGTGGGGATGAAACACCGCCTCCCCAGGCACTTGGGAGGAATAGGAGTCTTGTGGAGAGCTCCCTGGGGGAGGGGGACTGAGCACAGAGCCACGTACAACACACGGGCAACGTGGACAAGAGTGTTAAAACATCGGTGTCATTCTCTTTGTCTCACTCCTTGATGTGAGACCTTCTCACTCTTTGCCGAACGTGTACTTGCCTCTGGAAACCATGGAATTGATATAAGTGTGTGCAAAAATAAACAAAACACTCCGGGTTCAGCGTTTGACTCCCAAAATTGGATTTTGATTTCCACACCTATAATTGTGGAAAACAGGCTTTGATGTGTGAGAGACGAAATTTCTAAATTCCTGGATCACCCCTTGACACTATGGACTAAACGTAGCCACCTTGCATGGCAGAAACACACCAGGGGTCTCTGCTTCATTGGCTGATGACTCCCCGGGGCCTGGGCTGGGTCTGCCCACAGTGGGTGCCCCTCCTCCTCTGTGGGATGCGGACAAGTGGTGTATTGCACTGTGTAGACAGGGCAGGGGCTGGAACATGAGGGAGTTTCCCTCCGGAGATGAAGGTGAGGTAGAAAGGCCCCCTCCTGGACAACAGAGAAGCAGGAGGGGCGGGGCAAAAGGAAGGCTGTGAGGGACCTCGCTCATCAGGGATGGGGAGAGGCTGGCAGGAGAGCGGGGAGCTGCTCCTCATTCTTCCGGGCAGGCTGGCCTGTGGCTGCAGAGTCAGTTCCTGCAGTAGGGTGGCCCAGCTGGGAGAGGGGCTAGCTGCAGGAACCCCAGGGTCCCAGTCCTACACCACAGAGGACAGAGAACTCACATGAGAGTCCCTTCACTGCCCTCGCTCCCTGGGGCTGAGGAGGTGCTGCAGGAACCATTGGACCAGAGAGGAAGGTGAGGTGACAAAGAGAAAAGTTTTAAGCTTGAGCTGAACTGTCGTGTGTGCATTTCAGACGCTGCCACATGTGGCAGTTCCTGCACCCCTCCCCTTCACCAACGTCACAAGGTGACAGGCACTCCTACTCCCGACCCTGATGGAAATAGCTTGTAAAGGTCTGAGGCTGTCTGTCCTCAGCACCTACGTGAGGCTTGCCCCGGGGCAGGCTCTTATTCTTACTGTGTCACAGAATCTCAGTGAGGTCCAGAGATCCCTTCTCAGAACGTTGATTTTAAATCCATAAAATAAAATACTGGAATTACAAAGGAGATCAATGATCCTGAAGTAGGCATCAAAATAGTTTTAAAAACCTGTCATGGGGCCAGCCCCAGTGGCCTAGTGGTTAAGTTCTATGTGCTCTGCTTTGGCAGCCGAGTTTGGTTGGTTCGCAGGCACAGACCTATACCACTTGTCAGCCATGCTGTGGCGGCGACCCACATACAACATAGAGGAAGATTGGCATAGATGTTAGCTCAGGGCAAATCTTCCTCAGTAAAAAAAAACAAATCTGTCATATAATGACACATGTGCTTCCTAATAATTAAACAACAAGATCTAGTGGCAGGACTATAACTATTGTAATTTCAAAGTAGTGATAAGCACAAATGATATTTTGAAATATCCCCAACAGCTTAATGTGCTATGAAAATATCTGTGACTTCTATTGGGAATAAAAATCACAGCTTCTTTTAGGGAAATCTTAAATTTCAGTTAAAGGCTAGGAGAAATGAAGATATAATATTTTCCCCGTCCCTGTTTACAGACTCACAAAATCCCCTCCATCACTCTCGTGTTCCAGGAGCCCCAGGTTAAGAACCCCTCACTCCAGGGCCTGTGACTGCCTTCCAGAGGGTCAACTCTGAAACTCTGGTCCTGCTGTTCAAAGCAGACAATCTGCCCTTTTTGAAGCTGGGCAGCAGTGAGAAGAGCTCACAAGTGAGGTTCTAGCAGTGGGAGATGGGACAGTACATCAGAAAGGGCTTTGGGGGTGGGGGCCAGCCTGGTGGCACAGCAGTTAAGTGTACGCGTTCCATTTTGGCGGCCCGGGGATCGCCGGTTCAGATCCCAGGTGCAGACATGGCACTGCTTGTCAAGCCATGCTGTGGTAGGTGTCCCACATATAAAGTAGAGGAAGATGGACATGGATGTTAGCTCAGGGCCAGTCTTCCTCAGCAAAACGAGGATTAGCAGCAGATGTTAGTTCAGGGCTAATCTTCCTCCAAAAAAGAAAAGAAAAGAAAGGCCTTGGGCCTCCTGCATGGGGATTCAGAATGCAGATTCCTGGGGCCCTGATCAGACCAACTAGTTCCCTTGCCTGGGAATCTGCACTTTAAACAGAGCTCCGGTGACAGCTTCCACAGCTTTCACAAACATCCTAGAACTTCTCTGGTGCCCTATCCTAACCAGGGACAAGACAGACAGAAAAGAGCCCTGGGATGCTCTCACTTCCTCCCCCGGCCCAAGTGCAAGTGGCGTCGTTGCCAGAGATGAGCCGGCAGCCCCTGGCCCCTCCAGGGCCCCTCCGCGTGTAAGTGATGCCTGAAACATGAGGCCACGCCGCCTCCTAGCAGAGAAACCCGAGTGGAGGAGTGTGCAGCCGGATTGAAGGACCGGGGACTCAGGGCCTCGCCGCCTCCCTCCCACGCTTCACCCGCCGCCACGCTGAATCTCAAACAAGCCGAGGAGCCCTGGCTGCTGGAGGGGCCCAGGAAGTGAGGCCAGGCACCATGAGGGCAGGAAGGCACCCGAGGCGGAAGGCCTGCATGGACAAGCAAGCCGCATGAGCCCTCAGGGGCTGAGCAAGCCCTGCTGACCATGAGCCGCCAGCTACAGGGCCTCGGGGAGGAAGGTGAGTCCACCCTCATCTCGCAGGGCCCACCCACAGGGTTCCTGGGCTGCTGCAGGAGACGGGGAAGCAGAGGATGTCTTGCCAGGACAGGGACCCGGGTTTGAGTCCAGGGCCTGGCACTTGCTCGCTGAGTGGCCTCAGTCTGGTTATCCAGCCACTCCCCGCCTCATCCATGAGATGAAGGCAGCCACCGCTTCCTTGCAGGGCTATTGGAGGGATTAAAAACAACATGTGCACAGTACCTTGCACAGCGCCTGTGTCAACACCGTGTGGCAGAGGCCATCAGAGCCCGCCAGGGTCTTTCACCCTCCTGCTGTCTTTGTTAGAGTCACCTTTCCTTAGCAATCCCTTCAGCAGTTTTCTCTGTCTGTCTGTTTGGGGCAAGGGGTTGTGGGGATGTCCTGACTCCATGACTATTCCAGGATGTCAGATAAATGTCAGGACTGGAGACTCTGGGGCTTGCTAGTCAAATAACCGCAGCCGGGTTCCAGTCTGCGGAGCCGCGAACCAGCTGAGGGTTCGCACAGTGAAATGGGGCAGTGCAGAGAGGGGAACTTTCCAGAGGTCAGCTGTTCATCCCGGGTGCATCTCTTACAGCAGGAGGTGGAGTGAGAGGGCGGGCGAGGAGCGGCTCTCCGGGCACAGGTGAGAGGGGCGTGCATTCTGGGGAGCCTGCAGTGCCAGCTCAGCCTGGCAATCCAGCCCCCATCCAGTGTTCTTTTTCACCCTCTTTCTTCTCTCTCCTCTCTCTCCCTCCATTCCTCCCTCCCTTGCTCACTCTTATTCAACACAATGCAAGGAGCCCTCCGAGGCAGGTGGTTTAATTGGGGAGGGAGCAGAGTGCTGGGCAGAGAGGGCCTGCCCTCAGCCCTGGGTGGCAGGGGTGATGCCCAGAGCTAGTGACACTGAGTTGAGCCTTGGGAAGCAGTGAACATCCACCAGCCTGGGGGGCAGGGAAGCGCGTTCCTGGCGGCTGGGAGGAGGTAGAGCCGGGACTCACACCCAGGCCACCTGACTCCAGACAGCCCTCTCTTAACCTCCACAAAATGCAGCAGAGGTGGGTGCTTGGCCACCTCCCATCAGGAATGTGGCCACAGGTCTTCCGTGAGCCAGTGAGGCTTTACCCAGAGCGGGCAACCAGCTCCTGGAGAAGCCGGAGGAAGTTGTAGGCCAGAGAGCAGACCGTCCGCTGCCATTAGGAGGCCAGAAGCCACATGCACAGTTGGGCATCCTACACTTCAGGTCACAGATGTGTGTGGATATGATGTTGTTTCTCCTCTTTGCATCCCAGGCAGGGCCCCAAGTGTAGGTGAGGAAGCAGAATCTTGGGGAGCAGTGGACTTCTGGGGGGTTGGAAGAGATGCCCCTGCCCCATTGTGGGCAAAGGTACTTGTCCTGGCCCCCACCCTGGCACACAGTACGTGGAGGCATTGGCCCCAGGATCCACCTCATCTGCCTCTTTTGCCAAGCCCTTCCCTCTTGTCGCCTACTGTGCTTCTACTGCTGGGGGCCTGAGTCCCTGATGAGGCAGCTCCATGACAAGGAGGGAGACCCAAGAGGAAGACATACAGAACAGCCAGGGCTCTGGGCAGGAGGGAGGGGCCGTGGAGGCACCACTGGAGTCTCAGCACTGCTTCCTGCCCCCGGAGCTGCCCCGTGGCTACTGTCCCTCCTCCCAACCCCACCAGTCCTTACCTCCCTCCAGGGACATGTGAGTGGACATGAGAAAGGGCACCGTGCCCCAGTGTGGCGGGATGAGAAACCCCTTCCACACAGGGTCAGCTTCCTTGGTGACAGTTGTCTGCTGGGTGTCTGAGTCTGGTCCTTCACGTTCCATTCCCATGTTGTCCTCCAGTTGCTGTCCCTTCCGCACCCAGCCTGGGTCCCCCTCTGCCCCAGCTGAAGGGGCTGACCTTGTCGGGGGTCCCTGTGGGCAAATGGTCCTTGGGCAGGACTGAAATGGAAAGTTGTTTTGCCTAAAACGAAAACCTTTTCCTACCGAAATATTCCACACACACCCCCTTCCCTTTGCCACTCTCCCCTCCCCATAGAAAAGAGGAAATGGGTCGGAATTTTCACCTCAGGGCTCCAAATGGTCCAGGGGTGCCGTGAAGTTAAATGTTGGGAATCTGTTAAATTAAGTGAAACCCAATTACGCGAAGATTTCCATTTTAAATCTCCTCTGGAGTCACCTCTAGGGGACCTGATATCCTATTCCTTCAGCTTATGTTCTACAAGGAGGAAAAAAAGTGTCTGAGAACACAGAGTTCTCTTCTCAAAATGAGTTATTATTCCATTAGTGAAAGAGGGTCAGAAGGCTCCCTCCTCCCGTGTCATCGGGCGAATGCACTCACCTGTTCAGATCACCAAGTTGGAGGGTGAGCCTGACCCAGTGGGCTTCCAGCTGCTCCTCAGCCCATCTTCCGCTCTGAATTGTCTGACTCAGTGAGGTGCACAAATGCGAGGAGGCCTGCCGTGTGTGAGGGAGCGCATGCTGGGCTTGGAGGTCTTCCTGAGGCGACAGCTGCCTTTCTAGCTCCTAAATTATGCATCATGTGGAGTCCATTGAAAACTGACTATGAAGAGAAACTGAAAAAGCAGCTTCTTTCCTGTGTGGAGGTTTGGGGAAGACTGAAGGGCAAACTCAGGCTTGCTTTCCACAGTCCACATGAAGTTTGTTCGGTTGGGAAATTAGATTACAATAGGAATCACAGCTTGGAAAAAAATGTATGAACTCCCCAAGTTATAGCTACGATGCTTGGAAGAATGCTTGGTACAGCTCGTTATGAAAAAGAAAACTATTTATTAGCTGATTGAGGACACATGGAGTTCAGAAGAGAATGCAAACATATATTGACTTTCTTATCCAGTCCTTTCGAGCATATGGAGCCAGTCTTGGATGCGGGCCCAGGAGACCCTTCTCCTTAATCCCTTGCCCACTCTCTCTGCTCCTCTGCCCTCTCTGAGAGCCTAGCTCAGTTCTAGAGCTTTCCTAGGAGTCTTGGCTCCAGTGACTCACATATTCTCACTCTTACTCCCATGTCTTTGGAGGGAGTGGATTTGTTTCTGGCTCCCTCCCTCCTCCAGGAGAGGGTTGAAGTCTTCCAGAGCCCTGGGGAGGAGCATCTACAGGACAAACCCATCTCTCACTGGCTAATACTGGCCAGCTTCCTAAATTGGGTGAGTTATTATTGCATTTAATCTTTCTTTACATTGTCTTACCAAAAATCCTTTTCCTACAGGGGATGAGGAGAAGAAAGAGGTTAGGGCAAAGGTGGATGAAGAAAACATGTCCTGCCACACAGACAATTACCTGTCTTTGAATCTGTAAACAGCACCCAGTGCTTTTCAGTGTGCTTTTCAGTTATCTCATTGGTCCCTGCTGTAATGGCAGCAATTGGAAACCAAGTCCAAAAGACATGGACACTGTTAATGGTGGAGTCAGACGCATGCTTGATGCCTCTTCTTGCCTTCACAGCAAGTGAAGAGCCACAGCAGACATGCTCACAGGGCCTGCCCTACGGTGACTAGGGATCAGTGTCCCCAACAGCCTCTTCAGTGCTGCTAGCATGATCCTTTGATGAGACCACATCCTGCAAAACATGCTCCAGAATCTCCCACTCCATATTTCAACCCAGCTCCCCATAGGCATAGACCTCTCTCTGGGCAACCTCCTCTCTCCACACACCCTGCCCTGACCATACCTGAGGTTCGGCCCTGCCTTGGTTACCCATGCCCCAAACTTCTTGGCATTTCCACTGGGGCCCTTCGAGCCCCTGTTTCCTCTGCCCAGAATCCCCCCACTTTGTAACAACCACCACCCTCTCCTATCTCCACCCCTTTCTTCTCTTGGCAGCCTCCTGTTCGTCCTTCAAGATTCAAAGTAAACATCAGTTCTTTGTGAAGCATTTCCAACCATCCCGATCATAATTCACCACTCGGTATTTCCATGGCCTCTTTTCTTTAGTCCACCATTTATTCCTTCTTTTTAAAAACAAAATACGTTTATCTAAGTTATCATCAAAAGCCGGCTCCCTAAATATCACCAACATAAGATGTTGATAAGACAAAACTGATTTATTACTTAGAGCAGACAAAGCTTTGGCAGTGTCGCACAGAGGGGAAGGTAAGGTCAGAATTTATTGAAAATTGAAAGTTTGATTTAAGGCAATTCTTTCAAAGTGAAAGTTTGATTAGGATTGGATAAAAATCACAATACAACAGCAAGGCCAGGATTTTGAGGCAAGGCATTCAGAGAATCTTAGAGTGCAAATTTTCTGTGATGCTTTCCATTGAAGAGTTGATGGGTCTTTGGGAAAATCCTATGATGAACAGTCAAGCCATTTGCCTGGGCAAGACACCCCCAGAAAAATAAAGTGATGCTAATAAAGACAGAGGCATAGCACAAAGTCATCTTAATATAGAGACAAAGGTGTAGCCTGGGTTCTCCGTGTCCAGGCTGAGTGTGGGGTAGATGGTTTTGGTTCTCAGTCCGTCCTTGTGGTCATTCTTCAGCCTGAGCTGAAGGGCAGACCATCAATATCTGAGAGTGTCAGTGCAGATCGTCACCAGTGTTTGAGGTCTCATACTTGCATGTCAATTGTCCCTTGATAATTATTTCAGCCTCCAAGTTTCTGATGGTAATTGTTTCAACCTGTGAGTCAGATTGCCCAGTTCTTTCTTCTGGATGACCCTTTGCTGGACTATTTGATACACAGCAGATGCAGCTGGAGGTCACACACCTGAACACTGGTGCACAGGTAAATACTAAGAGATTATGACCAGAGTTTATAGAGTCCACTTTTCATCCAGGAGCCAGGAGTGCCCACGCTGAACAATAGAACAGATCTCATGCCCAATCTGAAGAGTGCACAGAACCAAATATGGGGTCATTAGTCAAATGGCCCAGTTTTCTGATGTCTTTATTTACTTCTGGAATCCTTTAACAATGGTAAAGGTCTCTGAGAGATCTGCAGGAATGTAAGTGCATCATCCTTCCCCTAAAACAACTCACATCACCTTGGCCCTCGAGAGCTCAGTATTACAGCTGAAGCAGCTCTGTTCTGAGCCATCACCTGTCTGATTTCATAAACCTCTCGGGAGATAAGGTTCTTATGGCCTTAGTGGCATTGCCTAAATCAGCGACTATTCTCTCAGTCATAGCATGTAAGAGTCACTCTACTATCCAGGCCTCTTGTAAAACATGAAGAGTCCTGAGGAGAGAAGAAATTCAGAATTCCCCTAGAGTAGTTAGGGTTTCAGTTCCTGAATCAGGGCCCAGTTTTAATCCTTATTCACTGGAATTATCTACTGATCTCTTTTTCCTAGAGGAGAAACCAATGGGCCAAAATGGACCCTGGGTGATGTCAGAGACAATCCTGAGAGTAGGTCTTAGCTTACCAAGGTAACAAGCTCCTGTCTGATTTGTGAGTAGTAGCTAATAGTCTTCTGTGCCAGATCCAGCACCAGTCTTTGGGGGTCAAACAGTGATATGGTTTTGGCCAAAATACTCCTATGGGTCCATCAAATAATGCTGTAACCTTTTAGCACCATTCATTAAGAATTATTTGGTGTCAGGCAGTGAATTTTGTAGTATCAAGATCATTAGGTGGGCCTGAAGCAAAAGAAATGTAATGTGTCTTGCTTGTAAGATTTGTGAAAGTGAGACAGTCTCCAAACATACACCACCTGTCCACTAATCCTCTTCCAAGTTCTATTTCAGTGAAAGGTCAGTTACAAAGACTAGCTGTCACAAAAGGTCCCCAAGTATTGTTTCAGGGAGGCAATGCCCTTCTAGGATGCCATGGGGGTTTTGGATCTCTGGCAACCCGGCCTACTGTAGAGTTTGCCATCTAGAAAGTCACCCAGTTTTGAGTCCAGTTACCCAGGAAGCCAACTGATTTCTTACAAGGACCAAAGGAAACTGGGTGGTTCCCAAGGGAATGTGCACTTTAGCCAGTTCATGGGTGAATTGTAGCTGGTTATTAGAGGTATACCAAAGAGTGATTAAGGACGCAAATAGCAATATTAGAAATAGGGGCTTATAAGTAACACAGTTAAAAGTAGCCTTAAGTTAGTGAGAGGAAAGAAGAAAGGTAAAAGACTAGAAAACAGAAGAATACAAGATTTAAGATGACAGTCTGTGGTCTTGTTCCATGGATCTTGGGCACAGCTGTCTACATCCAGAAGTTGTCTGCTTCAGGAGGGCTCCTAAGAACCCTCCGCCTGAGGTCACCAGTTGAGACCATCTTTCAGTAATTTGAGGATGGTTTGTCTCCTTAGTTGAAGAACATAAATCCAAGAACCAACCCCTTATGAGTTTCACTACTGTGCTAGTTGTTATCAGTACCCAACAGAGTCCTTCCAGTTGGAGTTCTGAGGCAGTCCTTTGTTGAAGACAAAAACTGGCCTACAGCTTTGGAGTGAAAAAAAAAGTATCTGTAGGTGACAGAGACTTAAAATGACTCTGGTTAACTTATTACTGATAACTTTCAAACGTGAAATATTTCGGGGCCAGCCCCATGGCCGAGTGGTTAAGTTTGCACGCTGCAGCGGCCCAGGGTGTCGCCAATTTGATCGTAGGAGCAGACCTAGCACCGCTCATCAAGCCATACTGAGGTGGCGTCCCACATAGCAGAGCCAGAAGGACCCACAGCTAGAATATGCAACTATGTCCTGGGGGCCTTTGGGGAGAAGAAGAAGAAGAGATAAAAAACAGATTGGCAACAGATGTTAGCTCAGGTGCAAATCTTTAAAAAAAAAAAAATGAAAGGTTTAATGTAACTGACTAATTTAGTAGATAAGCTATGATTAAAAAATATTTTTTAAAGTGAAATATTTTGTCGCAATAATGAAACTGACAAAGAAATTTGGTCATTCCTGTAGCCTGCAAAACAAACTTGATAAAAGTAATCTAAAAGCTTTGGACAAAATGTCTGTAATGATTCAGCATGTTTTACATCCAATTTATAAAGATGGTTAAACATAATCTTTACAGAGAAAATACCTTGAGGTATAACATACAATTAGATAAAGACATATACATAACATACCAAGAATATACCAAGCATATAAGAAAAATATATCAAGAATACCAAGTAAAGAGATTTAGTAAGTCTGGAGTTGGTCCTAAGCGTATGTATTTTGATAAAACTCCATAGGTAAGTCTGATGTGCATCTCCAAATGAAAAGCACGGCCCTAAAAGATGCAAGATTCAAATTTTAAAAGACTGTCACCAAATAAGCATTTTATAAATGGTAACTGATTATACTCTTACCTAACATAAGAAAACCGCCATCAGGACTCTGAAAAATAGAAATAGATGACGGACAGCAAGGGCATTGACAAATCTGTAGGAACTGCCCGTAGGGCATACGATTGCTGAAATGTTGTAATATTTGACCTATACAAGTTTAACTTGGAAAACGCTAAGGAATCTCTTCTGATTTGATGACTTTTCCCATGAAACTTTAACAGTAACATATCAGATAATCCTAATTGTTTCTGGCACCTGTCTTTTTTATAAGGTAGAAGAACAAGGCTTTGTGAATTTACCAGGGGCCCTCTGGGAAATCTCAAAGATAGTTTTAGATACATAAGATACTCTGAAAGTTACTATGCTTCATTTCACGCTTAGGAGTCAATCTTAGAAACAAAAAAATTCAAAAGTTGTCAGCTTTGAACACTTAGGATAGGATCATGGGTGCCTTAGAAACAATATTTGGCTACTCATTTGAAAGTGACAACAGGGCCGGCCCAGTGGCACGGCGGTTAAGTTCACATGTTCCACTTTGGGGACCTAGAGTTCGCCGGTTCAGATCCCAGGTGCAGACATGGCACCATTTGTCAAGCCATGCTGTGGTAGGCATCCCAGATAAAGTAGAGGAAGATGGGCACAGATGTTAGCTCAGGGCTAATCTTCCTCAAAAAAATAAATAAATAAAATAAAAGTTAAAAAAAAAAGAAAGGGGCCGGCTCCGTGGCCGAGTGGTTAAGTTCACGCGCTACGCTGCAGCAGCCCAGGGTTCGGATCCTGGGCGCAGACATGGCACCGCTCATCAGGCCACGTTGAGGCGGCGTCCCACATCCCACAACTAGAAGGACCTGCAACTAAGATATACAACTGTGCACAGGGAAGGGTTTGGGGAGATAAAGCAGGAAAAAAAAAAAAAAGAAGATTGGCAACAGTTGTTAGCCCAGGTGCCAATCCTTAAAAAAAAAAAAAAAGGAAGATTGGCAACAGTTGTTAGCCCAGGTGCCAATCTTAAAAAAAAAAAAAAAGAAGAGAAAGTGACAGCAAAACATTTTAAAATAAGCATAGAAGGTGTTATGATTACCTACCAAGAACCTTAGCTCTTTCATAAATGAGAAAGCTTTGTTTTCTTAAATAATCAAGGCCATAAAGCCAACACAAAACACAGAAAATTATTGTGGGAAGACACAAAATCTTTGCTATGTAGGCAGATTATGGGTGGAGGGTGGGGAGACCTTATATATTGTAGGTGAAAACGACAGTAAACAATAAAAATAAACAGAAACAAGAGCATCAAAACTGAGCAGATTTTAGGACTTTAACACATTTCATAGCTTTTCAGCCTCATTATTTGCACACCTATAATCCTTCGCCAATAAAATTCCCTTTCCATGAACCTTCCGCTATTTTCTATTTCCGTTCAGGTTTGGTCCTTCACCGCTCTCCTTACTCTGCAAAAACCAGTCATTTCACTTTAGGACAAAGAGCTTTTCCTTTAACATGAACACATTTCTTTATTTTGCATGCAAAATTGTACCTGTCTGTCAAGATTGATCACAGTAGAGTCTCATTTAATTAAAACTTTTAACCAAAGGAACTTCTATTTCACAGAATAAACTGCGAGGATGGACAATTTCAGCTGTCACACATCAGCATTTTAGACTAGCAGAATTTATGAATACACATAACACAATACAAACGCACACATCCCATACACAATATCCACAAAATAACTCACTGGGATTGTGATTGGGGCTGCATTAAATCTATAGATGAAGTTGGGAAGATTTGACATCTTAGTAATATTATCTTCCTATCCATGGACATGGAATCTCTCTCCATTTATTTAAATCTTGGATTTCTCTCATCAGAGTTTTGTAGTTTCCCTTGGATCACTCATACATATTTTGTTAAATTTATACTTAAGTATTTTGGGTTTTGTTACCAAGGAAAATGTTTTGTTTTTAATTTCAATTTCTAATTGCTCATTGCTGGTATACAGGACTTTTACACGTTAACCTTGTTTTCTCCAATTCCTGTAATTGCTTATTAGTTCTAGGGGGATTTTTGTTGATTCTTGGAGAGTTTTCTACATAGATAATGATATTGTCTGTGAACAGACAGTTTTATTTCTTCCTTCCCAATCAGAATACCTTTTCTCTTTTTGTCTTGTCTTATTGCATTAACTCGGACTTCTAGTACAATGTTGAACAGATAAGAGGGGACGTGAGAGGGGACGTCCTTTTCTTGTTCCCACTCTTAGTGGGAAAGAAAATAGTTTCTCAACATTAAGTATGATGTTAGCTGTAGGGTTTTTTGTAGAAATTCTTAATCAGGTTGAGGAAGTTCCCCTGTATTCCTAGTTTGCTGAGAGTTTTTTTCTGTTTTTGTTTTCATTTTTAAAGATTTTATTTTTTCCTTTTTCTCCCCAAAGCCCCCTGGTACATAGTTGTATATTCTTCGTTGTGGGTCCTTCTAGTTGTGGCATGTGGGACGCCGCCTCAGCGTGGTTTGATGAGCAGTGCCATGTCCGCGCCCAGGATTCGAACCAATGCAACACTGGGCCGCCTGCAGCGGAGCACACAAACTTAACCACTCGGCCACAGGGCCAGCCCTCTGCTGAGAGTTTTTATCATGAACGGATGTTCCATTTTTTCAAACTCTTTTTCTGCAGCTAGTGATGTGATCACATGATTCTCTTCATTATCATGTTAATATGACAGATTATATTAATTGATTTTCTAATGTTGAATGAGTCTTGCATACCTGGAATAAATTCCACTTGGTTGTGGTGTATAATTCTTTTTATATGTTTTTGGATTCGATTTCCTTATATTTTATTGAGGATTTTTGCATGTATGTTCATGAGAGATATTGGTCTGTAATTTTCCTCTTATGAAATGTTTTTGTCTGGTTTTGGTATTGGGGGAATGCAAGCTTCCTAAAATGAATTAGAAAGTATTCCTTCTGCTTCTATTCTGGAACATATTGTAGAGAAATTGTATCACTTCTTCTTTAAACATTTAAACAAACGATTCATTAAAAATAATTCACTGGTGAAACCATCCAGGACTGGTGCTATCTATTTTGGAATGTTATTAATTGTTGATCCAATATCTTAAATAGATGCAGGTCTATTCAGATTAACTATTTCTCCTTGTGTGAGTTTTGGTAGATTGTGTCTTTATAAGAATTTGTTTCATCCAAGCTATCAAATTTATAATCATCAAGTTGTTCATAATATTCCTTATTATCCTTTTATGTCCATGTGATCTATAGTGATGACCCCTCTTTCTTTTCTGATATTAGTAATTTGTGCCTTCTTGCTTTTTTCTTGGTTAGCCTGGCTAGAGGTTTATCAATATAATTAATCTTTTCAATGAACTAGGTTTTGGTTTCACATTTTTTCCTTTATTTTCCTGTTTTCAGTTTCACGGATCTCTACTCTAATTTTTATTTTTATTTTCTTCTGCTTACTTTGGATTTAATTTGTTCTTCTCTTCTAGTTTCCTAAGGTGCTTAGATTGTTAAATTTGTCTGTCTTCTTTTCTAATGGATGCATTCAATGCTATAAATTTATCTCTAAGCACTACTTTTGCTGCATCCCACAAATTTTGATAAGTTCTATTTTCATTTAAATTTAGTTCAAAGTACTTTTTAGTTTCTTTTGAAACTTCTTCTTTGCCCATATGTTATGTAAAAGTGTGTTGTTTCATCTCCAAATATTTTGGTGTTTTCCAGCTGTCTTTCGGTTTAACTTCTAGTTTAATTGCATTGTGATCTGAGAGCCTAATTTGTATGATTTCTATTTTTTAAAATTTGTTAACATATGTTTTATGGGCCAGAATGTAGTCTATCTTGGTGAATGTTCCAAATGAACTCAAGAAGAATGTGTATCCTGCTGTTGTTGGATGAAGTGTTCTATAAATGTCAATTAGATCCAGTTGATTGATGGTGCTGTTCAGTTCAGTTATGTCCTTCTTTATTTTCTGCCTGCTGGATCTGTCAGTTACTGATAGAGGGATGTTGGAGTCTCCAGCTGTAATAATGGATTTTTCTGTTTCTCCTTGCAGTTCTATCAGTTTTTGCCTCACGTATTTTGGTGCTTTATTGTTGGGTGCATACACACGAAGGATTGTTTTGTCTTCTTGGGGAACTGAACTCTTTAACATTATGTAATTCCCTGCTTTATCCCTGGTAATTTTCCTTGCTCTGAAATCTGCTTTGTCTGAAATTAGTACAGGTACTCTAGCTTCGTTTTGGTTAGTGTTAGCGTGGCATATTTTTTTTTCAATTCTTTACTTTTGATCTATGTGTGTCTTTATATTTTAAATGGATTTTTTGTAGACAACATAGTTGGGTGTTTTGGGGGGGTTTTTTGCAGGGAAGACTCAACCTGAGCTAACATCTGTTGCCAATCCTCTTCTTTTTTTTCCCTCTCCAAAGCCTCAGTACATGGTTGTATATCTTAGTTTTAAGTCCTTCTAGTTCTTCTATGTGAGCCACCACCACAGCATGGCAACTGACAGATGGGTGGTGTGGTTCCACACCTGGAAAGTGAACCCAGGCCACCAAAGTGGTGAGAGCATCAAACTTTAACCACTAGGCCACCAGGGCTGGCTCAGTTGGGTCTTTTTTTAATCCACTCTGACAGTCTCTGTCTTTCATTGGTGTATTTAAACCATTGATGTTTAAAGTGATTATCAATATAGTTGGATTAATATTTACCACATTTATTGCTGTTTTCTATTCATTGCCCTTGTTCTTTGTTTCTATTTTTGTCTTCCACTCTTCTCCTGTCTTTGTGGTTTTGGTTGAGCATTTTATATGATTCCAGTTTCTCTCCTCTTTTAGTATATCAATTATACTTCTTTTTTAACTTTTTTTTTTTAGTGGTTGCACTAGAGTTTGCAATATCCATTTACAACTAATCCAAGTCCACTTTCAAATTATACTATTCCACTTCATGGGTAGTGCAAGTACTTTATAACAGAGTATTCTCAATTCCTCCTTCCTGTCCCTTTGACATTGCTGTCATTCATTTCACTTATCCACAAGCCATAATCATCCAATATATCGTTGCTATTATTATTTTAAACAAACTCTTATCTGTTAGATCAGTTAAGAATAAGAAAGATAAAAGATTTTATATTTCCTTCATTTATTCCTTCTTGAATGCTTTCTTTCTTTATTCAGATCTAAGTTCTTGACCTACATCATTTTCCTTCTCTCTGAAGAACTTCACATTACTTACAAGACAAGCCGACTCAATTTTTGTTTGTCTGAGAAAGTCTTTATTTCTCTTCCATGTTTGAAGAATAATTTTGCTGGATACAGAGTTCTAGGTTATGGTTTTTCCTTTCACCACTTTAAATATTTCACTCCACTATCTCCTTGCTTGTGTGTTTTCTGAAGGGTAGTCTAATATAATTCTTATACTTGCTCTTCTATAGATAAAATGTTTCTTTCCTCTGGCTTCTTTCAAGATTTTCTCTGTCTTTGATTTTCTGCAGTTTGAATATGATATGTCTAGGTGGAGATTTTTGGCATTCATCCTGCTTGGTGTTCTCTGAGCTTCTTGAATCTGTGGTTTGGTGTCTGTCATTAATTTTAGAGGATTCTCAGCCATTATTACTTCAAATATTTCTTCTATTCCTTTCTCTCTGGTATTCCTATTGCATATATGTTACACATTTTCTAATTGTCCCACAATTCTTGGATATTCTGCTCTAGCTTTTCCATTCTTTTTTTTTCTTTGCTTTTCAGTTTGGGAAGTTCCACTGACATATCTTCTGCTCTCCTGACTCTTTCCTTGACTATGATCAGTCTATTAATGAGCCCATCAAAGACGGTCTTCATTTCTTTTTACAATGTTTTCAGTTTCTAGGATTTCCTTTTGATTCTTTCAATTGAGAGTTTCAATCTCCCTGCTTACATTACCCACTTGTTCTTGCATGTTGTCCACTTTTTCCGTTACACCTGTTAGCATATTATTCATTGTTGCTTTAAAAGATTTTTTTTTAAGTTTTTATTTTTTTTCCTTTTTCTCCCCACAGCTCCCCGGTACATAGTTGTATATTCTTCATTGTGGGTCCTTCTAGTTGTGGCATGTGGGACGCTGCCTCAGCATGGTTTGATGAGCAGTGTCATGTCTGCGCCCAGGATTCAAACCAACAAAACACTGGGCCGCCTGCAGTGGAGCGCACGAACTTAACCACTGGGCCACAGGGTCAGCCCCTGTTGCTTTAAATTTTTGATATGGTAATTCCATATGACTCTGCTGTATCAGAGTCTGGTTTTGATACTTGTTCTTCAAACTGTGGTTTTCGCCTTTTAGTATCCCTTGTAATTTTTTGTTGAAACCCAACATGATGTGCTGGATAAAAGGAACTGGGGTAAATTGGCCTTTAGTGTGAGGTTTTGTTTATCTGGCTAGAAGTTAGGCTCTGTTTACTATTTGCTAGAGCTATAGGTGTCAGAGGATTCAATTTTCTTTAGTGTCCTTGTTCTTGTGTCCGCTGCTGTTTTTTAGTTTTCTTAGAAACTCTTTTTCTTAGAGCCTGAGCCTTGCAGTTCTTTTAGTTGTCATCTCTTTTTACTACACAGCAGCCCTATTGATGTGGTGGTTAAATATGGGGGCAGAGGAAGTGTTCTATAATCCTGTGATTAAGTTTCAGTCTTTCAGTGATCCTGTGCCTCTAGACTATGACATTTACAAGTGCTTTTTAGTGTTTTTCCCCCTTAGGAGAGATAGGAAGGCTAGCGGTGGCTGGAGTCGGGTGTTCCCCTTCCTCCAGGTTGGTTAGGCTGGTGAACTCCAGTCAGTTAGGCTCACTTTGGTAAAATAGTTTCCCTGAGGACAGGCCTTTGTTAAGGAGAACAGGACGCTCTGGGTTACTTTCCATATCTCAGAATGGTTACTGTCATCTGCTCCTGCTGGAAGCACCAGGGATTTTCCTCTAATCTCCACAGTCAGAACCTGGAAGGGCTCCTGAAGGTAAAACTCATGAAAGTGTAGGGTCCCCCTAAACTGGGCCTCCATAGGTTTTAACTCTTATGCTAGTCCACACTGAGCCTCCAGCAATTGCTTGGTTACAGTTTGTGTTCCTACCTGTATTAACCATGCCTTTTATTTTCTATATTCTGATGCTTTGGCATCTTGGGGCTCTGCTGGCCTTAAAGGGACTACCCCTCCTAGCTTTAGCTGACTCCTAGAGGTAGCAAACAACTCACCTGCAAGTGTGCCTTTCAGATGCAAACCAACCAACCCAGAGCTCATACCCCAACCACCTCCTTTATCAGGGTCTCACACTCTGGGCTTCTATCCCACCAGCCCTGATCACCCCAGGGCCAGGTCCCAGACAGCTAAGGACAGCCCGTATGCCCCAGAGCCACTGAAATTATTCAAACTAGTCAACCCTAACCCTCCTTAACCTGCTTCACCTGTTCCTTCCCTCAGAAACCACAATAAAGGCTCTTTCCCACATTTTCCCTCTCTCCTTCTGCCTCCTGACGGAACCTAGTGCTTCCCCATGTGTCTCTACATGGCGTGATGTGATATGCCTCCAGTTTCTAGGGATCTGTGAGTACAATAAACCTCTTCCTTCATGGCAGTCATTTCCATGTCTGAGTGTCTTACCTACCTGGTTAAAATAAGTCCTGAGTATCCCTTAAAACACTACCAGTCCTGGCTCCCAGGAAGGGCTTCTGCTCCAGGTAAGCTATGATTCTCTGCCTCGCCCTCCATTTTTTGGGACAGTAGCTTGCCCTATGAACTCAGTTCTCTAATGGATCTAAGATGAGTGGGTTTTTGGGTGTTTTTTCAGCTCCTTCCTTGTTGTCAGGATGGGGGTGATGACTTCCAGGCTCTGTGCTAGCCTGGGACAGTCCTAGTTTTAAAATGGTAAGTCCCATGTCCTAAAAGCCCCCTTCCCCACACCCACTTGGTATCTACCCCTGCTCCACACCGACTCATTCCCTACCTACTAATTGCCTAACCTCCACCCCACATCCACTTGCTACCTCACCCTGCCTGATACCCACTCACTGTACATCCCCACACTCCATTTTCAGGTCTCAGCTTGGAAGTTTCTTCCTTTAGAATGCCTTCCTCAAGTCTGGGTGAAGTCCACCCCATGCTTCTTGGACCATAGACTAATCACACTCTCTCTCTTCCACTAACTCCAAATTTGATGAGGGAAAGAATCTCATCAGTCTCATTTATTGCTGTAGTCCTGTACCTGAACAATGTCTAGCAGATGATCAATAAATGTTTTTGTACAGGTGAATGAGTTACTGAATAAACAGACATGTGTATATCCTTTGAGTTTTTGGCCAACTCAGTTAGCCAAGCAGGTAAGCACCTTGTCCATTTGAATATGCTACCAATATCCTAGTTTGAGATACAAGAAGAGAACTTTGGGTAGTTTCTCTCTGAACCTCAAAGCAAATTCCACTCACTAAATCCAACATGCTCCAGCTTACATCAGACTTGCACAGATCTTATCTCAGTTGGATTCCCTACCAACGCTTTGAGAAAGGTGCCTATAGATAGATTGGGTTCCCTGGAAGCAGAGCAGGAGATGGGGATTCTGTGCATGTGACTTATCAAGGGTGGTTCTAGGAGACAAGGAAGGAGGAAAACAGGACAGGGAAAGGGAAGGGGCTGAGCAAGCGTGTGTATTCAGCAGGAGTCTAGCCACGGCCTGATCCCACAGGGAGCTCTGGAGCATGAATGAACCATACACTTGCTCTGCCTTGAGTCAGGAGTGGACTTTTGTACCAGTTGGTAATTGGCTGTGGGCTGATTCAAGGAGAGGAGAGGGATGTAAACTAGGAAGTTCCCAAGAAGATGGTTCCCATCAACCAAGGGCTCCCTAGAGAAGGGAGAAGCTGTGAGCTGTTAGAGCCAGCATGCACAGTAGCTATGGGATGATGCAGTGGCCAGGTAATGGGGATCTGGGACCGCCAACAGCACATACTGAGTACCCAAGAGGAAGCTGACTCAGAGAGAACAAGCAACCTGCCCAGAGTTACCCAGGTAATAACCAGCAGAACAAGGCTTCAGGCCCAGACATCCAGACTCTGAATCCCCTGCTCGGTCTGCCCAAATTCCTCCACACCAGCCATCAACCGGTTTTGGTTACTGTTTCACAGGGCGGCTTGCTCCTCAGAATTGAAGCTCAAGGGTCAGGGAAGCAGAGAGGAAAGCTCCCTGTGGCCGCTACATCATATGCACAACCTTGGAAGGAGGCCAGATAAGGAGTAGGATAGAGGCGAAAATGTGAGAACCTGGGACTCTGTGGCCTGGACTTCGTCACTGACTGGAATGCTGCTGGGAATGGTGGGGGCCCAACTCCACCCTGCTCTGCCCAGAGTTTGGGTTCTCGCAATGCTCTTGGGGAACTCTGCCTGGTCATGGCAGAAAAGCCTGGCCGCCGCAGGGCGGGGGAGCGAGGATATGGACTTGCGACGGTGAGAACAAGTGTTCTAGAGCCAGATCAGGTTCCAGGCAATGCCCACTCGGACACAGGGCCTCAGAGAGCAAAAGTGGCAAGCAGGCTGGAGACGGGAGGGGAAAAGGCCTTTGTTGGGTACCTCCCATGGGCCAGATCCTGTACTCTTTTTAATTAACCCTCCCAACCATGTAGCCATATAGGGAGTAGGGGCTACAAGAGCCATTTTATAGATGAGGAAACTGAGCTGCAGAAAAGTTAAGTAGTTTATCTGTGGTCAAAGAGGTAAATGTTAGAGATGAGCTGAGACTCAAAGTGATTAAATGACTTTCTCAAAGATACCCAGCTAGTGAGTGGTGGAGAGGTTGGTTATTAACACCAGAATCTCATTATAATTTTTCCTGAATTTAATTTGTAAATGCCTATATGGATAGTTGTGCTTAAACCAGCTGTTGGGCAAACTGTTTGGAAAGTTCATACTGTAGAGTAGATTCTGCTCAACCAGGCCATTTGCCAATGCTATAAAGTCATGGTTTAAAAAAACACTCCGGCAGTGTTGAGAAACACAACCTGAACTGGTTCAGCTGCTCTCACCCTCCATGTCTTCCCTTATGCCGGGCAGGGGCACAGGAGGGGCAGCCTCTGGAGAGTGGAGCCAGCCGGGCCCTTCCTGTCTCAGTGGTCCAGCCTTACCAAAAAGAGGCCCATGCTTGGCCTTGGCCCTGGGGATCAGGAGATGACTCAGTTCTGACCCCAAGAAACTGAGCATGTGAAAGGAGGAAAGGCACATGCCTAGATCTCTACTCCGCAGAGTGTGGGAGTGCCAGCCCATCAGAGGAGGGAGACATTAATTCTCATCCCAGACCAGAGGCTCCAAAAGAGGTGGCCTTTGGAACCAAGAAGCTCCAGGAGGCATCTTGGGCATCGGATTTCTCACAGCTGGGGGCACTTTCCTGGGGTCCAGGCAGTGAGGCCAGAACTGTCCATTTCTTTCTCCTGCAGGTGACAGGTCTGGGAGGAGACCCTCGAGGAAGCAGGCTCCCAAAGCCCAGGGTGCGCCAGGCAAGCGTGGAGCACCTCCCGGCAGGAAGGAGCGGGCTGGTGGAAGCCCAAGGCCGGGGTCCCCACGGAGTAAGCAGGCCGAGCGCAGGAGACCCCGAGAGGAGCTGAGGAAACCTGAGCGAAGCACGGCAGAGAGGACCTCCAAGGGGAGGAGGAAGAGTGATGGGAGGACTTCCTTCAAGGAGCAGAGGGCACCCCCAAAGAAGGAAAAGGAGACGCCGAGGAAGGAGGAGATGTGGAAGCCGCTGAAGAAACACAGGTGTGCTGTGACTCTGATTCAGGCGCGTTTTCAATCCTTGCTTTCCCTCTCCTGCTGGCCCTTCTGTCTCCCCTGATGAGGGGCAGATGTCCCCTCCCATGCGAATAGGCTGCCCTGCTCTCTCCTCCTCTTCCCTTTGTCCCTGCCTTTGCCACTGCCTGGCTCTCTGCGGGGGAGTTGGGGGCCAAACTAGGAGGAGGATCAAGGCCATCATGAGTGGAGTGGCCACTAGGCATGCTCGGCTCAGCACCTCGTGTCAGATGGTGCAAGTGGAAGCTCTGAGTGGGGAGGTGACATCGCAACAGGCGAGACAAGATCCCAAGTCTCCTGAATTTCAGCTGGTGATTCACCACAGCTCTTGAAGAGGAGCTGAGAGAAATGAGCAAAATTGGACGCAGGAATCACTGTAGGGCTCAGGCACACCATTTTTCCAATCTGGACCTGGGTTGTCATCTGTGAAATGGGGCATTGATCCAGAAGGCCTTCCAGGGTTCCGCCAGCTCTGAAATTCTAGAATCTGGGGCTTTGATTTCTTTGTCTTATTTCCTTTGTTCCGTTAGCACTAGCACGCGTGGGGCAGTGGACAGAGCTGGCTTATGGAATCAGCAAGTCAGGATTCTAGTTCCATGTTTTGCTACCAATTTTGATGGGACATCTCCCTCTCTTTGCCTCCCTTTTTTGCTTCACTCTCTTCCCGGAACGTTTAAGAATCCCTGTTGATAAAGGCTGGGGAGGCTTTTGAAACAGTTGGAGGTATTGGGATGATGGCAAAAAGCTGCTGCTACCTCCCACCGGGTTCTAACAAATTTTACTTCTCCACCTTTACAGAGAGGGAACTGAGGCCCTCAAAAGGGGCCACTGATTTCTTCTGTCACCCGTGCCAGCCATCTCTGGCGTGATTAGGTCTCTTGTCCAGTCTGGTTGTCCCTGGACGTAAGCTAAAGGGGTAAAAGATGCATGGTGCCTTTAGCAACTTAAAGAGAACTTGACTGTATTGCTGATGGGCCCTGGAGTGTCCTGAACTTTAGAGGGAGGCTGCAGCATCCTAAACGGACTACAGGTGTCTGGATGGAAGGTGCAAAGTGAGGAATACAGACAAGCACTCATTCATGCCATTTTCAGCTGAATGCCTTGGCAGGACATAGAGAGATGAAAAGACTCAGTCCTGTCCCCCAGATGCTGACAGTCTAGCAGGGGAATAAGCATGGCGATCAGTCATCATAAGACAGGACAGAAAGCAGTATGTATATGAAAAGGATCTGATGAAGCACTGTATTGTGGGGCACTGGGGCCTCAGAGTTCCTCCATGGAGAAGGGAAGCATGTCAATAAGGCTTTGAAGCATAGGTGGAATTTGAACAAGCAATGACTGAATGCACCCCCAGACTGAGGGAACAGCCTAGGCAGAGACCCAAAGGCAGATGTCGTGGGGTGCATATGAGATGTGGCAAAAAATCCCCCTGCTCTAGGCTTGCCAGCGTTCAAGGGCTGGGGCCCCTCCTCTCCACTCCATTCTCCTATGAATCTCCTTGCTCTTCAGGAGTTCACCAAAGCTAAAACTCACGGAGGCTGCTGCAAACTGCTCTGTAAAATCTGCAGTAACCCAAGCCCACATCCTGTTGTTTCCATTTATGAAGCTGGCTAAGAAGGCAGCCCAGGAAGAACCCTTCTCCAGCCCCTCCCTCACCTCCCACCCCCCATCCCCACTCCCCTGTCAGCTGCTGTCTTGCTCAGCTGAGAGTCACTATTTTGATGAATGAAGGAGGCTGTGAGAAGTGCACACAAGAACTTGAATTTTGTGGCCGCTGAGCACATAGTTTTGTCTGTGAGGTGGTGAGGGTCATCACACGGCAGGGTTTCCAGCCGGAAGTTCTCTAGAGCTGCGCTGTCCAGTGCCATAGCCACTAGCCAAATGTTGGGCACTTGAAACGTGGCTGGCGTGACTGAGGAACTGAATTTCTGATTCAATTTAATTTCAGTTCAGTGTGAATACTACTGAGTTGACACAAGAGTTAGTGAATTTACTTAACTTGCACAGATAGATGTAGTTTTGAAATTGATTTAACTTTGAAGCCAAAGCATTTCTTCTAAAAAAAAAAAAAAAGACTAATTTTATCAGTGCAGATGCCAATGTCAAAGGAAAATGATATTCTGCTACTTGATTCATTTATTGGGAAACTTTTAAGTATATCTATAACAATTTGGGTATGTAAATCTACTTTTTCAACTATAAATTGTTTGAAATCCAAATACAGATCAAATGTGTTAGGAAAATTTAGTGTCTGAATTGACATGCACAATGAGTGTAGGACGAACACCGGATTTTGAAGACAGTACAGAAAGAATGTAAAATGTCTCATCAATAATTTTTATGTTGATTACATGTTGAAATTATAATTTTTTAATATTGGATTAAATGAAATGCATTATTAAAATTAATTCTGCTCGTTTGATTTTACCATTTTAACGTGGCTTGTAGAAAATTTAAAATTACAATAAGCGGCTTGCATTATATTTCTGTTGGGCAGCAATGCACTAGAGTGTGGTGTATGGGGAGGACTCAGGGAAATTAAATTTGGGGAGGCAGTCCTCCCGCTGCCTTAGGCCACAGGACAGATTTGTGGCCTTTTCTGACAGGTGGTGGGAGTCGCTGAGGGCTAATGAGCAAGGGCAGGCCTGTGAGGGGTGGTTGGAGCTGTGGGCGTCGGGGAGCACAGCCCACCTGTCTTGCCCATGGGCTCTTCTGCATTCCACAGAGTACCTGAGGACAGTCTCTTCCCTTTCACTCTCCTCTACTCCACTCTGGCCCTGCCTCCAGATCGTCCTCCTTGGCCTCCAGCACCTCTGTTGGGGAGTCTTTGTCTGAGGAGGAGCTGGCCCAGATCCTGGAGCAGGTGGAAGACAAGAAGAAGCTCATTGCCACCATGCGGAACAAGCCCTGGCCCATGGCAAAGAAGCTGACCGAGCTCAGGTGAGCAGGTGGTGGCCGGTCAGGGCCTCTTGACGTCCAAAAGGCTCCGCTCCTTCTGATGGGCGTGGGAGTCCCTTCTTCCTCTCCGCCCCAAGACATTCACCCTCCCACTCTGCTTTGGTCCCCCTCTGTCCCCAGCAAAAGCACAGTGCCTGGGGGGCTGCTGTGGGCCAGCACCCAGCAGGGTCCAGCAGGAGAGACGGAGGATCATGGCACTGCCACCTACGCCCAACCCTTCCACTGCCTGACGGCCCTTCTGTCCCATGCCCCCATCTCATCTGGTGGCTTCTGTGCCTCCCTTACAACCCAACACAGACATGCCTTTCAACAGGTACAGACCTCTCTTGTGTTCTTTCAGCAACAGAGTCTCTCCCACTTGGAGCATGGAGAGCAGGAAGACACGGTCTGTCTCAGCTACTCTCCTGTCCCAAATGCCTAACATGTGTCAAGTTTGCATTGATGCTCTGTGAGTGTTGTTCTGGCCTCATACCCATGCCCTTCACTCCTATTTTCCACTCAGCTGCTTCTCTGGTTTCCGTATGAAAGGCTGGCACAACAAGCATTTTATGATTCTTGAGTCTCTGCTGCAGTTTTGAGATTAAGGCAGGAGTCACATTGCTTAACTTCTGGTTTTCTATGAAAAAATTCTCATCCAACCTTACCATTTTCCCCCAAGTCCTCCTGGGTTTTTCTTTTTTTTTCTTGAAGATTGGCAATGGAGCTACCAACTGATGCCAATCTTTTTCTTCTTCTTCTCCCCAAAGCCCCCCAATACATAGTTGCATATTGCATATTCTAGTTGTAGGTCCCTCTGGTTCTGCTACATGGGATGCCACCTCAGCATGGCCTGATGAGCGATGCCATGTCCGCGCCCAGGATCCGAACTGGTAAAACCCTGGGCCACTGCAGCAGAGCGCACGAACTTAACCACTCGGCCACAGGCCGGCCCCCTCCTGGGTTTTTCTGCCACAAGGCTGGGGGTCACTCCCGTTCCCTTTCCCTCTCTATAAAGTCATTTTCTCTGGCTCCTCTCACACCTGAGTTTCCTCATTACTCAAATCAAAGCCTCCCCCTTTATTACGTAGAACAATTTGGCAGCCCATGACATGTTCAGCCTCACTGTTTGCACCGAAGAAGCATAGCGGGAACGCTGGCTGCACAAACACAGTGCAGACCTTGACGAGGTTCTGGTAATAGAGCTTACTCCACATCCCGGCAAATTATTACATTGTCTCCCATGCAGGGCAGGAAGAAATGATGATCCAGGCCAACGATGACCAACAACTTTCTGGGATGATGGAAATGCTCTAAATCTGCACTATCTAATGCAATAGCCACTGGGCATACGTGGCTAGTGAGTTCTTGAGAAGTAGTTGGTGTGACTGAGAAACTGAATTTTTCGTTTTAATTTATTTAGATTTAAATCGTCACATGTGGCGGTGGCTACAGTCTAGGCGGTAGATATAGCTTCAGGCAGTGGCTATCTTCCTTCCCAACTCCTTTTTTCTGAGTCTCTTCTCTCTGCTCCCTCAAGGACAGGTTCTTCCTCCTTCCATCTGTCACTCTAAGAGAACCTCACCCTCACTCAAGTGTCGCCTGAACACATCTTTTATTAACGGTGGAAAAAGAGCAACGTTGATGCTTGTGAAAATGAGATCTCCAGCTGGCGGGAAGTCTCAGGGACCATAAAATCCTTGGCTGCTGTTCAGCTGCCCAGAGGAGAAGTCTGACATCCCCTCCAGCCCGAGGGGCAGAGCTCCTGGTCTTGGTACGAGTGGGAAGTGGCTAAGGCCTGAGAAGCTGAAAAGACTCATGTCTCTCTCACTGGGGCGGGTCTCCCGGGAAAACAGTGGTCTCCTCCCTCCAGACCTCTCTCCTTCCTCTTCGCTCTCTAGGCGCCTCATGCCACACTCAAGTCTAAGGCTCTCCAGCCTCTGGGTGTCCACTCCAGCCAGTGCCTCTGCCTAGAAGATCTCTGCTTTCTGCTAGCCAACTTGGCTAATTCCTACACACCCTGTAAGACTCGAGCCCAGTGTCCGCTCTGCAGGGAAGTCCCCATTACCCTCCCTGCATTCAGGCTGAGTTATTTACTGCCCCTCTGATCCCTGAGGCACTGTCCCCTCACTTGACTGGATGCTCTTGTTTGCAGAGCTGTGCCATATTCATCTTTTAGTATTCTTTCTTTTTTATATATAGACATTTACTGAGCGTTCCGTATGTGCCAGGCACTATTCTGAGTGCTGTATGTGTAATTCATTTAATCCTCATAGCCACCCTGTGATATAGGTACTGTTATTATTGTTCCCATTTTACCCATCAACAAACTGAGGCACAGAGCAATTGAGTAATTTGCCCAAAGTCACACAGTGAGTTAAGTGGCGTCACCTGCATTTGAACTCAGGAATTTCTGGCTCCAGAACTTACACTCTTAATGTGATCACCTCCCTACATTTACTAGAATTCTAAAATGCACCCCTTAGGCTCCCGTATGATTTCCTCTTCTGGCAATAAAGTCTTCAACTGCATCCCCAGACTACACCCTCTTTCTTCAGAAGTAATGCTTTGGGGACCCCAGTCTCTGGCCCAGTCAGGCAGCTGGCAGACCTGGGCATAGTTGTTGTAGACAAACTAAGAAGGAAGGCAAGGCACAAAGAGCAACAGCAGTGAATGGGGCAAGCCTGTGTTCACACCTCACATCCGAGTGGCTTTGGATGGCCATTCAATCCTTCTCAGGCTGGTTTGCTTCCCTTAACCTCTCTGAGCCTCATATGCCTCATTTGTAGAATAGGAATAATAATATCTACCTCACAGAGTTGTTCTGACAAATTCAAAATATTTATATTAAGTGGCCAGCACATAATATGCAATTAATAAATGGTAGTTATTGTTATTATTCAAGCTTGAACATCTTTTGTGCCAGATACTGTGTTGAGCCCTGAGACATGAGGATGGGGAACAAAGATGCATCAGAGAAGACATTTATTAATGGACAGCATTAATAACGACACAAGGTAGGCTGTGATGTTGGCAAAAGAGCTTCCAGCACCCATGAGTCAGGGATGTTTGCTTTAATCATAGAATTAATTGGGTATATCTCTCAGCTTTGTCAGAAGGCTGATGTCTTAGAAAATTACCAAACTGATTGCTTTCTTCAGAGAGATATGAAGAATTCCACTTCCAGGAAGGTGGAGTAGACATACTTCTCTCCCTATTCTTCCCCCTAAGCACAAATACAACCCTGGATGTTATATGTAAAGCAAACATAAGAAGGCTCAGAAAGGTGGAGAGAAGAAAGCAGACTACCTAAGGACCTCAGGACCAAAGAAATGACAGGACGTTGAGTTCCAGGGTGTCTTTTTAGCCTTAAAAATCCCAAACTGGATACTGGAGAAGCTGCCCTTCCAGAAACGTTGACAGACACAGATAAAAAACGCATTGACAAAAGTCTGCTCTCTCTTGCCAAAGGACCTGGAAAGAGACATCCTGGCAAAACAGAAAACTCTTAGACGATAACAATGCTATTTCAACCAAACCCCACAAAGAAAAGAGCACCTCCACCTCCATCCCTGGCAGCAAAAGCCAAGTGGGAAAGCCTAGATTTCCTCCCATGCCAGGTTACAACAGGGTGCCCCCAAATCCCCCATCAGGTGTCAGAGAAGGCCAAGTGGGGAGCAGAGACTTTCATCCCCACAGGGCAGTAATGATCCCTCCCTATCCTCATGGTGTCCGTGGAGGCCACATGGGGAGTCTGGACTTTCACCATCACCTGGCAGTAACAAGGCATCCCTCCCCAGGATGATATGAGCAGAAGTCTGGTGGGGTGCCTGAGCTCCCATCCCTGCTCAGCAGTAACAAGAAGCTCCTACCTGGCCCCAGTGTCGAAGAAGGCCAAGTGAAGAACCTAGGTTTCCAGCTGGAAGTAACCAGGCAGTATCCCCCTTCACCTACTGGAGCAGGGTCAGAGGATGGCTGCTAGAGCACAAATTTAACTAAGATCCAGTCTTATAACATAATATCCCAAATGTCCAGGCTTCAGTCGAAAATCACTCTTCATACCAAGAACCAGGAAGATCTCAAACTAAATGATAAAAGACAATCAACAGATGCTAATACCAAGATGATATAGACATTAGAATTATCTGACAAAGATTTTAAAGAAGCTACCATAAAAATGCTTCAGTGAGCAATTATGAATGTGTGAAACAGAGGAAGAAATAGAAAGTCTCAGAAGAGATATAGAAGATATAAAAAAGAACAACTGGAAATTTTACAAGTAAAAAATACAGTAACTAAAATTAAAAACTCAGTGAATGAGCTCAACAGTAGAATGGAGATAACAGAGTAAAGAAATAGTGAAGTTGAAGATAGAACAAGAGAAATTACCCAATCTGAGCAATGGAGAGAAAATAGTCTGGGGAAAAAAAGTAAACAGAGACTCAGGGACATGTGGGACTATAATAAATAATCCAACATTAGTGTCTTCTCCAAATCCTGTGCCTTGGATATAAAGAGGAAAAAATGGAGTCCTAGAAGAAGAGATAAAAGAGGATGGGGCTGAAAAAGTCTTCGAAGAAACAAGGACTGAAAATTTCTCAAATTTGGCAAAACGTACAGATTCAAGAAGCTAAACAAACTCCAAACATGATAAACCCAAAGTAATCCATGTCCAGATACACCATAGTCAAACTTCTGAATACTAATAAGCAGTCAGAGAAACAATGCATTTCCTATAGGGGAAAAATAATTAGAAGGACAGCAAACTTCTCATCAGAAACCATGGAGGACAGAAGGAAGTGGCACAACAATTTTTTTTTTTAAGATTGGCACTTGAGCTAACAACTGTCGCCAATCTTCTTTTTTTTTTTTTTCTGCTTTTTCTCCCCAAATCCCCCCAGTACATGGTTCTATATTTTAGTTGTGGGTCCTTCTAGTGGTGGCATGTGGGACACAACCTCAACATAACCTGACGAGTGGTGCCATGTTTGCGCCCAGGATCTGAACCAGCGAAACCCTGGGCTGCCGAAGTGGAGCATGGGAAGTTAACCACTCAGCACGGGGCCGGCCCCCACAACAATTTTTCAAGTGCTAAATGAAAATAATTGCCAGTCCAGAATTTATATCCAGCAAAAATATCCTTTAAAAATAAAGCAGAAATCAAGACATTCTCAGATGAAGAAAAACTTTAAAAATTTGTCACCAATAGACCTACCCTAAAAGAATGACTAATTAAATAAAGTTTTCTAAACTGAAAGGAAGTGATAAAATAAGGAATCTTAGAACATTAGGAAGGAAGAATATGGTAAGAGCAAAAGTGTTGGAAAATATGGATTTTCCTTCTCCTCTTGGGTATTTAAAATTATGTTTAACAGTTGAAGAAAAATTATAACACCATCTAATATGGTTCTCAGTGAATGCAGAGGAAATATTCAAGGCAATTATAAACGGAGAGGGTAAAGGCACATAAAGGGAAGTAATGTTTCTACACTTTGATAAAATATCAGCACCAGTTGACTTTGATATATATACCCAAAACAACTGCTAAAAAGGCTTACAAAGAGAAGTTTGCTGTCATTTTATGCAAAAACATTATAGATAAGTCAAAACGGAATCCTAAAAAATGTTCAAGTAACCCAGAGGAAGGCAGGAAAAAGGAAAGCAGAAATGAAAAACAGAGAGAGCAAACAGAAAGCAAGAAATAAAATAGTAGGTTTAAACCTTAGTAGATCAGTAATTACATTAAATGTAAGTGGTCTAAATACACCAATTAAAAGACAAAGATTGGCAGAATGGATTTTAAAAATGATTTAAGTACATGAAGTCTATAAGAAACTCACTTTAAATATGATTATATATGTAGGTGGAGAGTAAAAAGACAGCCAAAAAATTATACTGTGCAAACATTAGCCAAAATACAGCAGTAGGAGAGGCTGTGTAAATATTAAAGTCAACTTCAGGGTAAAGAAAATTCCCAGGGATGGAGAGGAACATTACATGATAAACAACTCAATCCACCAAGAAGACATAACAATCTTAAATGTGTATGCACCGAAGAGGTCAGTGGTTTGGGTACTACTGTGTATTAGTTACGCAGTGCTGTATAGTAAATTACCCTAAAACTTAGTAGTTTAAAATAATAATAAACATTCATTATCATCTATGGGTCAGAAATTCGGAAGCAGCTTAGCTGGGCAGTTCTGACTTGGAGTCTCTCATAAGGTTGAGTCAAGGCGTTGGCCAGGACTGCAGAAGGTCTGACTGGGGCTGGTGAATCGCTTTCAAGGTGGCTCACTCACATGGATGACAAATTGGCTCTGGTTGTTAGAAGGAGCCTCAGTTTTTCTCTCCATATGGGCCTCTCCATAGGCTGCTTGAGTGTCTTCATGACACGGCAGCTAGCTTTCCCCAGAGGAGGAGGAATTCAAGGAGAAAGTCACAATACCCTTTATGTCCTAGTCTCAGAAGTCATAAACTGTTGCTTCTACCACCTTCTATTCATTGACAGCAAGTTACTAAGTCTAGCCCACATTCAAGGGGAGGAGAATTAAGTTCTACATTTTAAAATGAGGAATGTCAAATAATTTGCTGGCATATTTTAAAACCACCACATGTGGGAAGCCAGGCATTCTTGGCTAGCCTCAACTGTCCTCAGATTGATACGGTGAGGTCTTTAGAGCAGATGCCTCTACCTGGCTGATCTGAATTTCCACTTAGAATGGGCTCAGCATCTGGTTGATCCTTGTCTCCACAGCTAAAAATGCAAATTGCTTGGGGACAAAGAGAGACACCAAACCGGCATGACCTAGACCACCTTTGACCTCTGGCCACCTCCAACCTCTAGCCACCTCCTTTTGGCCACCTGTGTTCCCTACTTACATTGAGATGTATTCAATATTTCAGCCTGGCTCATACACTCTCCCAACATTCTGCATGGGACAGCAAACCTCTGTCATCAAACACAGGCTGTCCTGTGTCTATTTTTACCTCTGCATCTCAAAATTAAGTATAATTTTGAATCTGATCTCCTTCACTAGGGGAGGAGTTTGGGAGGTACATCATCTGAGAGAGACCTTGGGTCAACTTTAGAGTGTTCCCATTTGGAAGTCCAAGTTACCGAGCCCCCTGTCCAGGCACCTGGGCGAGCAGAAGTTTCCTCCCATCAGCCTCTGGGCTAGCAAAGAATCTCATCAGCTTCCCACTCCAGGAGCTGCAGTTTCCTCAGAAGGGTAAAGGGTGACTGCCCGCGAAATGAAATTGCTGGCCTCACAGTGCATGCAATCACACATTCAATTCTCATAATACTATCCCCATTTTTAGGTGAACACTCTGAGAGGCACAGAGTCCTGCCTGGTTCTCTCTGGCACAAAAAGCCGCACAATGTGCCTCTCTCGCTCCCAACAGTAACCACTGGCCACCTTGACCATGTTTTCCAGACTGTGATTTGGGCCACTTTATCTACAGGGAGGGTCTTCCTGGAGGCAAATGTGAGGGGGTTCTGAAGTGCTGTCTGCAGTGTGGCTGCCTCCTAAAAGCCCTTTCTTCAGTAACTTCCTCCTCTGCTGAGTGTTGGAGGGGCCTGAGGGGTCTGCCAAAAGTGACTTTGAGACCCAGGTCCCCAGAAGCTGCCTCAAAATAATGGACTCTTCCTCTCTTCCCTTTCATTTCATTTACCCCACACCATCTGGTTTGAGGAAAAAAGAGAGGTGAGTTTGTGGGAAGTTCCCAGCTGAAAGGACACTGCCAACAAGGAGGGGACGGAAGCACCTTCCAGAAGTAAGATTTGCAGCAGTTGGGAAGTGCAGGGCAGGAGCCAGTGTTTCCATATACCAAATACTGTCGCTGGTAAGGAAGACCATGATATTCTGGATCACAGGTGACACATTTAAAGGAGTTTGCTGTAAAAATGTTAGTTATTATTTATGTACCTTTGCTGAATCCAAAAAAGTTTACTGTGTCCATCAAAATTCTTGAACCAGATGGACTCTTCACAGCAAGTGGTCCTCAGAGCTTGCACCCAACACTGGGCAGAGCCCTCTGTTCTGCCGAGGGCTCTCTGGGGGTCTGGACATCAGGAAGAGAAGCATTTGCTGCCAGGTTCAATGGCTCAGGCACAAGACCTGGCCTTTACTTTTGAGAACTCTCATCTGAAGTCCCAAAATATTAACACTTGGCACACTTAAACTCAAAAACCCCAAGGGCTTACGAGTCTTTGCTCACTCATAAGATTCAGGACGCGGACAAAAATATGAGTTTCATGAAAATATTCTTTGGTGTCACAGAGATGTTGGTAGCCGCAGATAACTCCCTGCCGGGACATGGCCTGCCTAGAGGGGAAACAGCGAGCTGATCCGTTGTGAAGTACCTGCAGCCCAGCTTTTGACCATGGGCTCAGTGAGGCTCCTCAGCCTCATTGATATTGAGACATCCTAGTAAAGCCAGCCTCAGGATTAACCCCAGGGGAGAATGTGACTTTGATTCCTGTCAGGTGCCCGCACTTGCGCCTTGGAGGTGGTGTAGGCATTGTGTAACAAGCAGTGGGGCTGCAGCAACAGCAGCCAGACACACAGCTCCACAGTGCCTTCTTCCACTCAGCCCGAGACGGACTTCATTCTTCATCTGCTTGTGTGGGTTTATCCAGTTGTTGCTGATAAACTGGCCCCCTGGGTCGGGGGTGCGATAGAGGGAGCCTGATTTGTCTTTTGCTGATTTCCATGGGCTAAGTACTCCCACTATGGCCAATTTCAAGCTATCAGTGGTTTAACAACTGGTTGGCCAAGTTCCTGAATGTTTAACAATCAGTTTTCCGGAGCCAGTCCTCACCAGCTCCAGCACACCCTCCCAGAGTGTCTAACCGACAAACTGACTCCTGTGTTTCTCATCCAAACTTCCCCGGATGTTCATTCACTCACTCAACATTCATGCAGTCCACAAATATCTACTGAGTGCTGTGTTCACTTTCTATTGCTGCTATAGCAAATTGCCACAAGCTTAAGAGTTTAAAACAGCACTCATTTACTAGCTCACAGTTCTGTTGGTCAGAAGTCCAGCATGGTGTGGCTGGATTCTCTGCCTAGGGTCTCCTGGGGCCAAAATCAAGGCATCAGCAAGGCTGCAGTGCCCATCAGGGATTTGAAGTCCTCTTTCCAGCTCACTGGCTTTTGGCAGAATTCATTTCCTTGTCTTGCTTTCCATGAGGTGTCCTCCAGAGAGGACCAGCAAAAGAAGGTCGAAAATTCTCCTCCTTCAAATTTCTCTGGCTTTCCCTTCTGCCATATCTCTCTCTGACTCTTCCGCCTTCTTCTTCTCTTTTTAAGAGTTCATGTGGTTACATTGGGTCCTTCCAGAGATTCCAAGATAATCTCCCTATTTTAAAGTCTGTAATCTTAATTACATCTACGAAGACTCTTTCGACATTCACGGATATACCACCAGGGGGTGAAGGTCATGGAGACCAAAATTCTGCCTACAGGCACCTGTCATGTACTAAGCACTATTCTTGGCATTCAGGAACTTCAGTAGACAGAACAGACAAAATGCTCTGCCTTCATGGAACTTCCAATCTAATTAGGAGAGTAAAAACACTCAAGGCTTCCAGCCATCTACACATCCTCATAGTTCAGATTTCTTTGGGTTAAATGTTAATTGAATTCCTGCCCTTTTTTTTTTTTTCTAACCAGGGAGGCCCAAGAATTTGTGGAGAAGTATGAAGGAGCCTTGGGAAAGGGGAAAGGCAAGAGACTCTACGCCTATAAGATGCTGATGGCTAAGGTGTGTGGTACAGAGGCAGCAAACCTGTGGAAGGGCTTGCTCAGCTTCTGAATCTGGGTGACCTTCGCAGGCACCTGCCCAGCCTCGCCATTTATGTCCAGCTCCCCCAGAATCCTGAGCGCAAGGTCCGGTAGACCTTTCCAATTCATCCAGGATTGGAAACCAACTGTATCCTGTCAATTTCTCTACTTTGTCTGTGAAGAACTAAACTCACAAAATTGATGGTGTTAAAACCACTGGGATCTTATTTTTAGGACACACTGATGAATCATCCATTTTTATATAACACCTCAATAATTTTTTAATGTATTCCTTGTTTATTGGTGTCTTCAAGTTTTAACTTTTTCTTGGGGACATTTTGATATTTCATATTTTTCCCAAAATTTGATCATTTCATTAAGATTTTCATATGCGTTACCAGAAAGTTGCAGGTGGTGGTCCCACAATTTTTGTAATTACTTTCTATATATGTTGGGTTTAAATCTTTTTTATTCTTAATATTATTTTTCTCCTTTTACAGTTTTAATCGCCAGCCAACTATCTATGGGTCATTTTATTAACTTATCTAGAAACTATTTACCATTTAACAGCTGCACAGTCAGATCCTTTTTTCCCAACTAAGGAGGGTGCTCTGTCCTCTGTGTTTACCTTCCCTTATTGTTTTTAAGATTTTTTTTTATTTTTTATTTTTTTTAAGATTTTTTTTTTCATTTTTTTCCTTTCTCTCCCCAAAGCCCCCCAGTACATAGTTGTATATTCTTCGTTGTGGGTCCTTCTAGTTGCGGCATGTGTGACCCTGCCTCAGCGTGGTTTGATGAGCAGCGCCATGTCCGCGCCCAGGATTTGAACCAACAAAACACTGGGCCGCCTGCAGCATAGCGCAGGAACTTAACCACTCAGCCACGGGGCCAGCCCCTCCCTCGTTGTTTTTAGTTCTTTGTTTTTCTCTCTCTTTGCATTCTCTGAAATTTCCCAGGTTTAATGTCAATATCATTGAATCAATTTTCTTCTGTCTCAATTATAATATAATTCTGTTAATGAACTTTTAGCTACTTTGTAATCCTTCCATACTTCACCTGTATTCTTTTTTAAATCTCAAAAAAAGTAGTGTTATCCTTTACTCTAGAAGCCATATCTCTTGTATCCTATTACGAATGCTGAACAATTTCTCAAAATTTAGTTATGTATCCTAGAGGAAATGCTTTCCAAAAATTTCAGAGAATGATGTCCCTTTTTCCTTGTTCTGCGTACTATTTCTCAAGCCTTACTGGTTGTTTTTAGTCATTGAGACCCTGATTTCATCCACAAACAGGATGCTTAGTTTGCCTGCGTCTTGTTCGACTGCTGTTTGAATTTTGTTTTCCTATATATAGCTAGGGAGCCAGATGACATGCCCAGTTAGTAACCCGGTCCTGGGGCAGCAGCCACCATCTCACGCAGCTCTGAGGAGGGGAGTTGGGGCCTCCTCCTGCCCACGCTCCAGCGCAGTTTTCTGATTCTCTAAACCAATGAAGGATAAGAGCCTCGATGCAGAGCTTCTCCCTGGCCTCCGTCTGCCTCTGCCCCTCTCCAGGGCATCACTTTCCAGGCCAAGATGCCCATAGCCTTGAGGTTGTCAGGTGGCTGCCAAGTGACCAGATGGTAGGCTATGTCTCCAGGGGCCTCACTTGGCAACGTCCGTTCCCTCTTTTGGCCCTCAGCCTTGCAAGCGTATATTTTGTACTGATTTTATCAGCACTCTGACAGGGAATCCATCTCTCTGGGGAGGACTCACATTAATAAAGCTTTTCAGACTGACATATAAAACCAGGTGCCCAATTATTCATTTACAAGGAGAAATAACTGATGCAAGAACTGGAAAATTTGAAGTCTACATCAGCAGTGCCTTTCATTTTTGATAGTAGAGTTAGTTATACGGGAAGCTAAAGCATAATTCCAATTCCAAGCTATTAATTTGCAATGAAAAATCACTGCCATAGAAACCAAAATACTCACAGCCCAGGTGATGGGCAAATGCTTTCCTTATAGACAAACCCACGTAGGAATCCAAATAAGCCAAAGATGACTTTTAGCACAGAATCAGAACTAGGGAAGGTAGATGAAGCAATGGGGCCGGAGTGCCCAGTGTCCATCACCCGCCATTCCCCACATCCCTCCCTTCCTCTCTTAGGGATATCTTTGCCGTTATCGTCAACTAGTCTTTTGTTTATCAGTTCCTCTTCTCCTCTGCATCTGCGACCATCTCCCTCTTCTGACAGATATTTTTCTTCCTTATATAGTAATCACCCCATCAGGATATGGTCAAAGCCTTCAGGTCTGGAAGCCTGTCTGAATCCTTCAGATAAATTTTCCCTTTCATTCTTTAATGAATTTACAAGGGAAAGTCTCATTTCCTTCATGACCAAGTTCTTAGGAGAACTTTGTAATAATAGAAACTGATTTTAGGATCGTCTCCCTGCTATCTCTTGGCTGGCTTCTATGAATTGCTTAATTCCAAATGGATTTATTTCCAGGGGGTAGGGCTGCTGGAGATCAGCCCTTTCAAGACTTGACAAATTTTCACCCAGCCAGCAGACAGACAGCTACTCAGGTTTCTGATTGGTACAAACTCTGAGTGTTGGAGCTGGGAACAGACTGTGGAAAGGAGCAAAATGCCTTCCTAACTCCTTTCAGAAAAAAGCAGGCTATTGTTTCACCAGGAGAAGAATGGGAAGCCGTGGGCTGAGGTCTCTACCAGCTCCACCAGCCTTATAGCTTAGCAACAGTTCCTGTCAGATTAAGGCACGTGGCTGTCTGCCAAACGTGGGTGTGAGAGTTGCAAGATTTCTTTTTTCCCTTGAATTTGTGTTTTAAGACAAAGGAGGTTGCATCAGCGATTGCTAACCCAATTTGACCCCCCAAACCAGAAATTATACACAGAATCTCTAAGTTCATGTGTAAACTATCCAAACCTGAAATTTTATCAGCACTGTAGACAAATGCAAGGTATTGCTGATCCCCTGGCTTCTCTCCTATCCACGTCTGACTTCGGCAGCCTGGGTTTAACACCTCCAAGATGGCAGCCTCACCCACAGGTCGATCTCATGTTGACACATCAACATCAACACGTACCTCCAACGTCCCCCTCCAGGCCCCCATGCAGCATGTTAATGAACTGAGGATGTTACCTGTCTAATTTCAGAAATGGGTCAAGTTTAAGAGAGACTTTCATAATTTCAAGACTCAATGTATTCCCTGGGAAATGAAGATCAAGGACATCGAAAGTGAGTATTTTGGTGTCACTCTTTTTAATTGGTTTACTGAAGAGTTTTCCACAGGCTTAGATTGTGTTCTTGACCAGGTGATTAGATTATTTCTTAGGTTCTGTTGTATAAAAAAAAAAAAAAGGGCTTTGGACTAGTCAGACCAAGATTAAAATTGTCCTTCACTTTCTGATTGTGGGAGCTAAGGCAGATTGGTTAAGCCTACATTACCTCAGCTTATTTATCTGGAAAAAGAACATGGAGATCAGGATGTCCGTTCCACAGACTGGGTTTCACAGATTGAATCCATCACATGCATAAAGTGCTCAGTAGTGTTGACTTCCTCCTTCTGCAATACTTAAATTTCACCATCTTTTCTCTCTTGAGGTCATTTTGGTTCTTCAGTGGCATCATATTTCATCTTTCTCCGATGGATGTATGGGGTTAACCTCGTCCTTTTTGGCTTAATATTTGGTCTCGTCATAATTCCAGAGGTAAGAAAAGAACTTCCTATATCTTTGGATAGTGTTGAGGCTCAGCATGACCACCGTCTTCGTTTATGTTAATCAAATACTCTCTGTTTTACAAAGAACCAATCACTGATTTGAAATTCTATTCTCACATCAATTGCCCAGATAGTTCCACACAAAGAATAGAACCAAAACACTTGTGTTTCTAAATTAAGAGATGGATCCTACATTTTTCTACTTGTCATTTTACTTTAAGATCATTTGAGAGTTAATATCTCAGTGAATTTTTTTCTTTTACTCTGAAAACAAGGAACAGAATGCATTATATCATAATTTATTACCAAAAACCCTGCATTTGAATAGCGCTCTTCAGTATTCTCCAGACACAGTCTTGTTATGGATGTAGGCAGATGCTTCCTCATGGATGAGTGATTGAGAGACAAAAAAGGAATAAACACATGGCTTGTGCAAAGTTACACAATAAATTTGTGGTGAATGAGATGCCAGGTCTCCTGAGTATTGGCCTGGGGTCTTTTCCAAGGGTGCCTGTGGTCCACTGAGCGCTGAGCACACTGATTGCTGCAGTCCTGCCTGAACCTCTTAGTGCCGGTGCCGGGTACGCGAGAGGATTTACTTCAACAGCTTTGAGGGTAACGATATGTCTTCATCTAGTATTTTCTTCCTTCCAGGTTTATTAATTGGTTCTATAACACCTTAGTGACCCCTATTTTATTATAAATGGTTCCATGAGCGTATTGGGAGTCCGTTCTATCTGTAATTACATCCTTGGGAAACTTTTCTGCACATCCACTTTTCAAATTGAAAGACTTCCACCGAATGTGAATTAAATCAGACTAGTTGGAAGATGTGGATGGTGTATTGTAATAGTGCTTGGCAGCAAAGTAGTTTTACATTATTTATTAAACCACTGAATTCTTTTCTACCTTACCTAAAAAGTGTGCTTAAATATGTCATTAACTAGCTTTTATACTCCTTTATATTCACACTTGGAGATCAAGGGTTATGAGTCCACTTAGTTTTACATATATTCTTCAGCCATTATCACTCTCCAAACTAGAGATAAGGATTTTTAAACTTTCTAGTAAATTCATGCAAATGCCCTTGCACCAAATCTGGTTCTTCCCAAGGGGAAAATATTGCCAGAAGCTAACTGGAAGTTTCACTTCTTCCTTCCATAGCCAAGGAAGTGTGAGTTTTCCCCGGTAGCTACCAGATTTATTTCCATGAAAAGAGAATATATTTAAATATTGTAGGCCTATGAGACATCACTGGAATTGTGCTAGACAGTGGTCCCAGAGGCTGTCTTCTTAGGTAGTTGAATAATTTTAAGGACACTGAGGTTTTTTTTTTAAGGAAACATTAAATTTTGCATAATTTATGTAAAGTGCTATAATTTATAAATATTTCACATGAGGGGAACATTCGTTTGAAACAATGAAAGCTGAGTGATTGGTCCATTCCAATGAAGCAGCCAAGACCTGAACTGTCCAGGCAAGAGTGCCTTGACTTGATTGGTTGGTGACTTGGAAAGCCATACTGGAGTAGGGTAGGGGAAAGGAGAGAGACAGACAAACAGACAGGCAGAGAGGGCTGACTGGAATGAGGAGCCCCGGGCCAGGAAGAAGGACCACGAGGGGAGAGGGAGAGAGGCAAAGACCAGTTAAGAGCCTATTGCAATAGCTCAGTCCCAGATCAAGGTATTGTCAATGGGAATGGATTAAAAGAGAGGAATTAGAGAGAAGTAGAACAAACAAGACTTGATGACAGGTTGGATAATGGCAGCTGAGAATGTGAGGTGTCCCAAGATGGCTTCCTAGTTAGGATAATATGCAATTGGCCACATGGGAACCAGACACACCAAAACTCACCTTAAATAGAGTAGAAGAGGTGCCCTGTTGGTCAAAGACACGAATAACTTCAGATCCCCAGGGTTTTCAGCATAAGTCTGATGATCAGATATTCCCATGGCTCATGGATGTCTTAAAGCCAACCAGGGTGAATCAGAGGGTCTGAGAATAAGAATATTAGAAGTGCTCAGATGTTAGGCAACTTTAGCAGAATTTCTCCTCATACTCATCTTTCTTTGCCACAAACCCTCAATACCATTTTAATGGAATTAAACAGCTCTGAATGCTAGAATGAATCTTGCTCAGCTTTAATGACAATTGCCTATAGAGCCCAGGATGCCTACATGATCCCTGGGGAGCCCTCTGTTTTATGCTGCAGGAACTGGCTGTCAAGGCTGTACTGGATGTTGAGTTCATGTACTTCTTGTCTCAACATGGAGTGCATGTGAAAATCACATGGGAGGTGTTTTTAAAAATACCAGGTCCTAGGCCCACCCCAATCAGTTGAATCTAAATCTATAAGAGTGTGGTCTTGGCATCTCTATTTTAAAAGTTCCTGTGGTAGGCAGACATCTAAGATTACCCCCAATGATTCCCACCTCCTGGTATTACGTGCTTGTATAATCCCCTCCCCTTGAGTATAGGCTAGACGTAGTGACTCACTCTTAACAAATAGAATATAACCAAAGTTACTGGCTGTCACTTACATGACTAGATTATAAAAAACTATGACTTCCATCTTGCTGGCATTCTCTCTCAATTCCCTTCTTGGCTTGCATGCTTTGATGAAGCAAAAGATAAGAAAAGCCCATCGGGCAAGGAACTGAGAGTGGCCTTCAGAGAACAGCCAGCAAGGAACAGAGGCCCTCAGACCAACAACCCGTAAGGAACTAACTCTTGCCAACAATCACATGAGTGCATTTAGAATCAGATCCTTCCCCAGCCAGACTTTCAGATGAGACCAAAGCCCTGGAAGACACCTTGAAGGTGGCCTGTGAGAGACTCTGAAGCAAAGGACTCACCTAAACCATCCCAGATTCCTGACCCACAGAAACGGTGGGATAATAAATGTGGTTGTTTTAAGCCACTAAGTGTTAGGGTAATTTTTACACAACAACAGATCACTCATACAGCTCTCCAGGTGATTCTAATATGCAGCCAGGGTTGATAATTGCTGGTATACATTAATGAATTAAATTAAATACTTCTTAAAAATACCTTGCAAGCTCTGCTCTGGGGTTAACATAGACAGCATTCAGTCAGTAAGCCTCATATTGATATTTCCTCTAAAAATTATCATTAAAATATTTCAGATATATGGAAAGGTATAAAGAATGAGTCCATTTGCCTACTAGTTAGTTTAAAAATGAAAAATTACAGATACACTAAAGTCCTCTAATTATGTCTCCCCAATTGTATTACCTACACAACCATTACTTGTAATATTCTCCTGAACTTTCCATTTCAATTTACATTTTAAACTGTATTGGCTTAAAGATACACACAGTAGTTTCTTGTTTTTTAAAATCACTTGTGTCTCTGAAGTTATATTCCCTTTTGCATTACAGTGTAATTTTTTCTCTCTCAATTATATTAAAGATTTATCTCTTTTCGTTATTTTGTTAAAGAAACAACTTTGGCTTTGTTGATCCTCTCTGATAGGTCTTTTTTTTAATTCAGGTTTTCTGGTGGGGTATAACTGACATACTGTAAAATCCACTCTTTTTAGATGTACAGTTGGGTGAGTTTTGACAAATATATACAGTTGGTAACCATCACCACAATTGAGCTATAGAATAGTTCCATCATCCCAAAAAATTCCCTTGTGCCCCCTTTGCAAGCAATTTTCTCTCCTTACTTTCAGCCCTTGACAAGCAGTGATCTGATTTCTGTCCCTAAAGTTTTGCCTTTTCCGGAATTTCATATAAATAGAATCATGCAGTGTGTGCGTTTGTGTCTGGCCTCTTTCACTTGGCACGAGATCTTTGAGATTCGTTCATGTTGTTGCCTGTATCAGTAGTCTGTTCCTTTATTGCTGAGCAATATTCCATTGTGTGGATGGACCATGTGATCTATTCACCAGCTCGTGACCACTTGGGTTGTTCCCAGTTTGGGACCATTGTAAATAAAGTTACCGTAAATATTCACATTCAGGTCTTTGTCTTATTTATCTTCATCTTCTATATCATTAATTTCTAGTCTTACTATTTCTTTTCTGCTAATTTCTTTGGGTTGGTGTTAGCTATCTTTTGCTGTGTAACAAAAATATCCCAAATTGTTTGCTGAAAACAACAAACATTTATCATCTCACAGTGTCTGTGGTTCTGGAGGGGCATACCCAGAGCGTTACAAAGACCTGACATTCAGTTTCTTAAACTAGGTAGGGGATACACAGTAGTTAACTTTCTTTTCCTTATAATCAACTCTACATATATGATATAGATAGATAGATATACTACTTTATGTACAATATATTTCCCAATAAGGATATAAACTTTTAAACAAACAAAAAGAAATGAGGGAATTACCTAAAATTGATGAAGCTTTAAATGAAAAAACTAAAGTAATGTTACATTAAATGGTCAAATACTAAAGCCTGTGTTACTAAAAATCAAGAGCAACATGATATGCCCCTGTCCTCACTACTTTTAAACATTATTTTAAAATTTCTACCTAACACAGTAAGTCAAGAAAATTAAACTTATACATTTTGTACAAAAAAATACAAAATTATCTTCGTTTGCAAGTGATATTCTTGTATACCCAGAAAATCCCAATGAGTCTACCAAAAGTTACTTGACTTAATGAAGGAGTATGTTTTGATGGCTGGAGTCATTTGAAATAAACAAACATCAGTGGCATTTTCTACACTCTCAATATCCAGTTTGAAATGAAATTTAAAACTCTCATACTCATGATAGCAATAAATCTATATAATCACTAGTAATAAATTTAACAAATTAGAAGATTTCTATGAGGAACATTATAAAGCACTATAGGATAAAAATACAACTGAATAAACAGGAGGACACATTCTTGGAAGGGAAAATTTAATACCATAAAAAGAAGTCAGGGGCCAGCCCCATGGCCTAGTGATTAAGCTCTGCGTGCTCTGCTTTGGTGGCCCAAGATCAGTTCCCAGTCACAGACCTACACCACTCATCGGCAGCCATGCTGTGGTGGTGACCCACATACAAAATAGAGGAAGATTGGCACAGATGTTAGCTCAGGGTGAATTTTTCTCAGCCAAAAAAAAAAAAAAATAGGTAACATTTCAAGTAAATAAACAATAATTCAGTATTTAAAAAAAAAGTCAATCCTTCCCAAATTGATATGTAAACTTAATACAATTCTGATTTTTTTGTAATTAAGGAGCAAATAAAGGCATATCTATGAGGGTATTAGTAATAGAATCATGTGTACAAGAAGAACTGGAAATACTCTAATGTCCAACGGGGTATTTGTTAAGTAAGTTTATAGTACATACACATGATTAGATATTTTGAAGTCATTTTATTTTGAGAAATACCATATGACATAGGGAATTGGTTATAAAATACTATTAAGCTAAATAATCAGACTAAAATATATATAAAACTCAGAAACAACTGAAAGGAAATACACAAATATCTAACAGTCATTACCTTGGGGATGTGGAGGTGATAGGTAATTTTTAAAATGCTTTTCTCTACTTTTCCACATTTTCTACAATGAATATGTGATACTTTTACAATCAGGAAAGTGATGAATGTTACTTAAAGAAGAAACAATGTGTCCTGCTCTGAGAAAGAAAGTACGTAACCCAGTATCCCAATGTCTCTGTGTGTTTGTATTTCCTCCACGTGTAATTGTGTCGTTCTGTTCCTACATAAGGTACTCATGGGCACGCCCTATGGAAGTATACCCAGAAAGACAGTACCTCGGGCTGAGGAAGAAAAAGCCATGGATTTTTCCGTCCTTTGGGATTTTGAGGTACCATTGTGAACAATGCCAATGTGATACCAAACAAGGGCTCGATCTGCTCATTGCAAGATAAATGGCCAAGAAGGTGCTGGTAGAGAAAGAACTTTAATAAGCAATAAGCCAGCAAATCAGAAGATGGTGGACTACCATCCTAAGAAACCCATCTTAAAGGAAAACTCATTTGGAAATGACTTATATAAGGCAAACAGGGTTGGGGAGGGGGCTCAGGAGTGTCAGGTGATGGATGACCACAGAACGTTGGGCACTTCTCTGTAGCAGATCTGCTGAATGCAACATTCCTGAGGAATCTACGAAAACCTCAGTTACCTCCTTATCTGGGACAGAAGGAACAGTTTGGGCAGAGGACATAAATTCTCTGCTAACAAGTTCTTCTTTCTTTCTACCAGTTACAGATTAGCTTGCCTACATGCAGTTCTAAGTGTTTTTTCCAAAGCACATTGTGAGAATAAGATGAGGAGGGGCCTTGGGGACTGAAGTTCTAAGAGTCCTCTGCGCAGGGGCGACTGTCTGTCATATTTCTTCATGGGTCTCACGTGCAAATTCATGGGGGTTCTACGTGTTGCATGTGGTAGATCTTTAGTCTGGGACGTGTAAAGCTTACAGTTGGTCGCTGTAGCTTCTCCACGCTCCTGTGAGATGCTTAGTCAGGCAGAGGCTGTCATCAAGCTCCTCTCTTACCAGCAGTCCTCCCGCTGTTCTGCTAGGCAGGCTCAGAAACTTTGGTTACTTTCTTTCCCATGTTAACCTTGTGGGTACAGACACAGTTTCATCCTAATGCAGGGTAACGTTAACTCCTTCTTCCTCGGTTTCAAATGCACTTCCATTTTGTGATTGTGAGCCCTAAAGATTGCTTGGATAAGTGTGAAATGTCGCACTGAATTATCAAAAAATCGGGGCTCTAATCAAATAGGACCCCAGCACTATGCAAAACAAGCTAGCCAAACAACAGTCCTCCTTGGTCCTCTTCATGGGTCCTTTCTCCAGGCACACACTCTGAGGATGTGAGTCCCCCATGATGCCAATGGTCCCCTCATTCTGCCAGCTTTATGTATTATGGTCTTACCGTATGGTTTTCTCTCTCCATACCCACATTAAGACCCAGGTCTGTGACTACTCCAGCCTTTCCCCAAGTGTCACATGGCATGTTCAAGTGAATGTCATATCTGCTCTTCAAGTTCAACATCTATCCCACCAAAGCCACGTCTCTTCCCATCTCCTTTACTGCGACCATCGCTCACCCCGTCGTTCACGTCTGAAACCCGAGAGTCATCCTACACTTCTCCCTCTTCCTCACCACCTCCTCCCACATCCAATCAGCCACTAAGTCTGATCCCACTTACTAAATACTTCTTGAATCGGTTTCCTTTTCTCCATCCCCTTTACCTCTCCTTTGAATAATGCCACCACGGTACCAGGACTGCTGTCAGAATCTTCTACCTCTGCTCCTTGTCTTGGCTTGGCTTCTAAAATCTCCACTCCCTCTGCTGCCAGGGTGATTTTTCTAAAATGCAAATCTGACCCTGTCTGATATTCAGTTATTCCCGTTCCCAAATGGAATAAAATCTGGAGTTCTTAATTGGGTCTACAAAAGAATGGTTCGTGAGCTGGCTGCTCCCTACCTCTCCAGCCCCATGTCTATTTAAGACCTCACACTTTGTGCCCCAATATTATCAAGCTTGGGGGAAGTCCCTGAATGCAAGACACACTTTTAGTGCCTGCCTGCCTTTGCTCGTGGCTCTACGCCTGGAACACCTCTCCCTCCTTTTGGAATCCCTACACTCCAGTGCCTCTGGGGGGCTTGGTCTGCAGCTGTGAGGAGTCCTGGAGATGGGAGGCCTGGCTGAAGTGGCTCAAGCAACAGGGCATTGCTGCCGCTATCTTTCACTCTCATGGTTAGACTCAAGACCCCTCAGAAACATGTGAAAGTGAGTTGGAGTGTTTTTCCAAGTCATTTGGAACAGGAGTGGTTCCAAATACTCTGCTCCTAAGGATTAAGGATTTTCTTTGTTGTTTATTTTACCCAACAACCCCTGATGAAACATCCCATTTACCCAAAACAAACTGAATTTATTCAACATTAATCCCATTTTATATTCAACAGACATATAAGTGCTAAAATTCTAAGTTAATATCACACCTAACAAGTATACTAATTTTACCTAAAAATCAAAACCAAAACTTGCAGTTCGGGTTAGACTATGAGCCTTGCCACATAGAGTTTTCTTTAGAAGTTTTGAAATACTGAGATGATTCACAGACTTCTGTCTACTTCTGGAGTGTTAAATTAAGACTCTGGGGCTGGGGGAAAAGAATTTGGAGCTTTATGTACCTGTGCACACTGACTCACACACACACATCTTCTCCTTAATTTGATCCTAAATGTTAACAACACTCTCCTCTCCATCCTGTACCTGTGCACTCTGTACAATGGAGAAATAAAGAGATGGAAGAAAGGAGAGAGGGGGAGACATGGAGACATGGAGAGACTCTGGAGCAACTGAGGGAAGTGAAGGGAAGGACCAGGACATCCAGAACTCTTCCTTCCTCCCCTCAGACTCCTGCTAAAGCCCTGAGAGAAACCCCCGGTAGAATGGACGCATCTGGTGACTGTCTGTGCTGAGCTTGCAAAGCCAGAGCATTTGGGTTTGCTGTCCCACAGGGCTACATCAAGTACTCTCCTCTCTTCTACGGCTACTACAACAACCAGAGGACCATCGGGTGGCTGAGGTACAGGCTGCCCATGGCTTACTTCATGGTGGGGGTCAGCGTGTTCGGCTATAGCCTGACGATTGTCATTAGATCGTAAGTATGACCGTCTCATCTACAGGCTTTTAATTTTCTTCACACAAACAGCCCACCCCCATGGTCACTCTGCACCTACTTACCTTCTTATAGGGAATTTAGAGAGAAAACAAGGAAACAAAGCAAATGCAATCGCAAAATGTGGTATAAAAGACATAAACAGGGAAGCGTGGGAAGTTCTTGGAAATGGGATAGAACTCCTCTAGACAGGGCTGAGAACTGCCAGCCACAGTGCAAGTCTGGGGCACGGCATTTTAAACAAAGTGAGGGCATGTGCAAAGGCCCCAAGGTAGCCACTGTCCCAGTGTGTTCCAGAAACTGTCAAAAGGCCAGTGTGGCTTGAGGAGGGGCAGAGTACCTGGTAAGGTAAGCTGGAGAAGTTTGCAAGACCCGTCTCTGCCGTCTCCAGAGCTCAGCTTCCTCAGAAAAACTCTTCTGCCCCTCTGTAACTCCAGCCTGCGTGTGAGAACCCAGCCTGGTATTGATGAAGATATAGACAATAAGCCTAAATGAATGCAGGTGGCTGTAATTAACCACGGTGTCCTCTCTGGCCCCAACTCTACCTGTCCTTCTGGCCAGAAATGGCCTTGTAATATGTCTATGGTTCTTAATTGGTAATCTCTAAAGAAAAAATTTGGCCTAGCCCATGAATTGCCTTCTTCTAAGTCAAGGGACCCCAGTCAGTGAAGCTGGGGGGCAGGGCACAGTCTCCTGCACATTCCTGACCACCAAGGCCCACCCACCCTCCAGCAGGGCCACAGAGGTCACCTCTTCCAGAAGAACATGGGAGCCGTGTCTGCAGGAGAGGAGTAGAGCCCTCTGGAAGCCTGATTAGAACCCCTGGAAGGGCAGTGTGTGGGCCCAGCTTGACTTTCTATCACATCGTCTCAGGTGAAAATGCTGCTGTTCACGAGGGCCTGCCCAGCACATGACAGGGACCACTGGGTGGTATGTGGCTGCCCAGCTCCAACAAGCAAAATGGGGGAAAAAACGGGGAGACAGGTTTGGTTTTATTCTTAGCCCTCGTGTTATTACCTTTTTTCCTGCTATTATCCCAGATAAGTATAAGGATACAGAATGTTTCCCCGATGAACCAAAAAGCTAACTTAAGCCAACCAAGGCCCCAGAACAGCGCCCCCTGCTGTTGTATCTGATAGAGCCCCTGCTCAATTCTGTGCTTCTGGCAGGGCTGAGCTCCAGGGAGCACCAAGAGAGGTTGAAGATAGGGAGGATGAAATAGATGGGTAATAAGGCAGGTCCAAGGTACTTCCAACCAAGCTTGCTTAAGAAAAGGAAGTGAGTGTTACCTGGTTGTGGTACCAACTGCCTCAGGGCTTATTGGGTTTTATATCAGAAAAAAATATATTTTCTATCCAAGAAAATAGATGAGTTAGAAGGAGATGTTCCTGTGTGAGAATAGAGCAGAGGTCTAAAACATTGGCAGATGAGTCAAGCCACAGGAAATCAGATGTCAGAGCAGAAAACATGATTAAGTGTCCTGTATCCTGCAGACTCCTTATTACCCAACGGACACCCCGTGTGCTCGCAGGGGACTCTGAGTTTGGGGGGAAGGCGCCTTGGCTATCATTAGTCCGATTCACATCTGTCTTGGCTCGTTCCCCTCATTGGATGTGTGCTACCTGTGCCCAAGACCAGCTCAGGGTGACGAAGCAGAAAGAGGGCAGATACAACAACAGTGGTGTGCACCCTACAGGATGGCCAGCAACACCCAGGGCAGCACGAGCGAGGGGGAGAGCGATAACTTTACATTCAGCTTCAAGATGTTCACCAGCTGGGACTACCTGATCGGGAACTCAGAGACAGCTGACAACAAATATGCCTCCATCACCACCAGCTTCAAGGTAGTCACCCCGGGCAGTTCCCACTTCCTGGGGGAACTTTGGGTCCCTCCAGTCATTGGGAGACTTCCCCCAGCTGGGGCATTGGAAATAAGATCCCCAAATAATTTGTGGCAAGAGCTTTACCAGAGGGGTGAGCTTAGCTCTCACACCTTCAAGAAAGGATGCTCCTGGCTGGTCCCCACCGTCTGTTTCCTTATATGGTGCAGAATCCCGGATGCTGAGACCTGGTCCTGCCTCTTTCCTTGTGGAACTGTTTTCTGCTGGAGGAAGTGGAAGGACTCCTTTGGGCTGCAGTTCTCAACCTTTTATGCATGTTAGAATCGCCTAAGGAGCTTTAAAAACCTCTGGGATCCACCCCCAGAGATAATGGTATAATCAGTCTGGAACGGGGTCCCGGCTTTATTTTTTTTCTAAAGCTCTCCAAGTGATTGGAACACCCAGAAACAGCTGAGAATCCTGGTTTGCAGGTGTGAGAATAAAGGAATCAATTAAGTGTGCAGCTCCACACTTAATTGTCTCGTTAATTTGTTCACAAAAGAGGTGGCCTAAAGAATATAAAATAAAAACAAACCAGAGGGTAAGCAAGTGAGTGAAGGCAGAAGCTGGTACGCTGAAGCACTGCACATCCTGTTTTCTCCTCCGTGGCTGTAAAAACCGTCCAGACTCCGGATATTTCAATATTTCTGCCATCTGATCTGTCAGGCTTTCTTTCCCCCAGGATCTGGCAGAGGTCAGGTTTACGCTGCAGCTGTGCTTGGTTGTCCTGTTTCCTTCCCTCACCTCTCTCTCTGCCCTCCCTGGGAGGAGAAGTGGGCTGCTGCCCCCTGACTGGTGCCTACAAATAGCAGGTACACCTGCCAGGGACAGGACCTGGGCTCGGCGGCTCACTCTATGGCTTTCATGAGCCCGAGTCCAGTCGGCTTGGCAGAGGGGGGAGCAAGGAGCTGCCTCCTTCCCTGCTCACAGCAGTGGGGAGCCTCTGGCGGAGCATCCAAGGGCAGGGTGGGGGTCAGTGGGGGCTCTGACTCTTCCTCCAGAGACAAAAAAGGTCAATGCCTGTGAAGCACTTTGAACAGGTGGCAAGGAGATGGCTTCTCCCCTGAGTCTATTAAAAACAGAGATCATACATTTACACAGCAGGGTGTGTGTTGTGAGAACTGTGTGCATTAATGTGTATTCACTGCCTGATGAGTTACTTAAACCTGAACCTGAACACAGTAACTGTTAATTGCTTGGCAAAGTCTCCTTCCAGGTGCTTTGATGTCCAGGAGACCGCGTTTTCCATCCTGGCTCTGCCATATGCTGTTTGTGCCTTCATAGAGTTACTGATGTAGGATACAAAGTTAATAATTTAAAAATCCATCATATTTTTATGTACTAGCAGCGAGCAATTAGAAAATAAATTTTTAATTCCATTTACAATAAAGTTATGTAAATTACAAAATATTTTTGGGCATAGATTTAGCCAAAATAAAAAAGTGCAAGACTGCTGTACCAAAAAGTACAAAACATTGCTGAAAGAAATTAAGAAACTCTAAATAAATGGAGAGATATACCATACTCATGGATTAGAACAGGGGTCAGCAAACTCAGGCCCAGGGTCCAAATCCAGCCAGCTGCCTATTTTTGTAAATAAGATTTTGTTGAAACAAAGCCATGCCCATTTATTTATATGTTCTCTGCGCTTTCTTTCATGCCACAGAGGCACAGTTGAGTAGTTGTGAGAGAGACCACATAGCATGCAAAGCTGAAAAGATTTACTATCTGTCTGGCTTTTTATAGACAAAGTTTGCCAGCCCCTGGGTTAGAAGACTCAATATTGTTAAGATTCAATTTTAATCTATTTGATCTGTAAATTTTTTTCTTTTTTTTCTAAAGATTGGCACCTGAGCTAACATCTGTTGCCAATCTTCTTTTTTTTCCTTCTCCCTCCCTCTCCCCAAAGCCCCCCCAGTACATAGTTGTATATTCTAGTTGTTGGTCCTTCTAGTTCTGCTGTGTGGGATGCTGCCTCTGAATGGCTTGATGAGCGGTGCCATGTCTGTGCCCAGCATCCAAACTGGCAAAACCCCGGGCTGTCGAAGCAGAGTGCGTGAACTTAACCACTTGGCCACGGGACCGGCCCCTGATCTATAAATTTAAAACAATCCAAATCAGTTACTGAAATTTCTCTGGGCCTAGCTGTCTATAATGTGAGTAATAATAGTAACTACGCTATTGGTTTGTTGTTGGGATTAAGAGGGATAATGCATGGCAGGTGTTCAGCACCACATCTGGCACACAGTAAGGATTCAATAAACCGGAGCTTTTGTCGTTACATGTACCAAAGAAACAGCAACAACAAAATACATTTTCTTAAGGAGAAAACTAATTCTCCCCAGGGCAACACTGCCTTACATCACCCGCTCTGGATTATTCCGTTTGTGGAAATATAGAAAGTAGTAATCTCAGGAGCCCAGTAACAGTGGTTCCTGTTGGTTCGTGCCCTGTCATTATTCACTTCTCATTTTCACACATCAAGGAATCAATAGTGGATGAACAAGAGAGTAACAAAGAAGAAAATATCCACCTGACGAGATTTCTCCGTGTCCTGGCCAACTTTCTCATCATCTGCTGTTTGTGTGGGAGCGGGTACCTCATTTACTTTGTGGTGAAGCGATCCCAGGAATTCTCCAAAAGGCAGAATATCAGCTGGTATGAAAGGAATGAGGTAAGGAGGGCATCTCTGCTGAAGTGAATGTGGTGGGCAAATACTGAAATTATACTGGTTTCCTATGCCATGTAGCTGAATTACTGAAAGTCTGGATTATAGGACTCGTTTTAAAAAGTGAAATTACATCCCTTTCCAGTCAAGTAGTATGAACATCTTGAACAAAGAGTTGCTTGTCACTTGGCTTCTGTAGCTGGATAAAGCTGGATTTAATTAGCATGTCAGTCAACTGAATAGCCAGTTGTCTTAACACCAATTATTAAAAAGGTGACCCTTTCTTCACAGCTCTACAGTGCCATATATCACAAATCAAGCGTCTATTATTGTGTGGGTGTGATTCTGGGCTCTCTTTTCTATTCCATTGGTCTATTTGTTCCTGCACTAATAACACACTGATAAACTATGGCTTTGCAGTATGTCTGATATCTAGTAAAGGGAATTCTCTCATTGAGATCCACAGTAAAACATGTTACAGTTTTATCGTGATTATACTGAATCCATAAATCTCTTTGGGGAATTTGACATTTGTGGTAGTTGACAAAAATGGCTACAAATTCTTCCCATCCTTGTATGCGCATTTCTTTGCAACGTGATTTTCTAGCTCCTCCTATGAAGAGGTGGAATCTGTTCCCCTGTTCCTTGAATCCAGCTGGACTGGGACATGTGACTTGCTTTGCCAATGGGACAGTAGCAACTGTGATACAAGCAGACTTGAAAAGTGCTTGTGTTATCAGGACTTGTGCCTTGGGAACCCTGAGACTTCCACCATGTGAACAATCCCGGGCTGGTCTGCTCAATGATGAGAAACACGTGGCTCACTTATCTCAACACTCTAGGTGATAGCTAGTCAACCAGACATGTGAATGAAGCCATCAACCATCAGTTGCCCATAGATTCATGAATGAATCCAGGTGAGACCAACAGAAGAACCACCTGGCTAAGCCCAGAAAAAAATAGTGACCAAGTGAATCATAAGCTAAATAAATTAAATAATAAGAAAAAATCTATCTCCTCCACAAAGCAAGAGAGGACAGAAAAAGATATATGAAACTAGTAGGACAAATATAAAGCACAAATCAGATAGATTTAAATCTAAATATATCAGTGATTACAATAAATATAAATGAATTAAAGCTACAGTTTAAAGGCAATAATAATCAGGATGGATTTTTAACAAGCTGCATGCTTTTTACAATTAACTCATCTAAAACATCAGATCACTAAGCTGTGAGAGGGATACAAAAGATGCCCAGGATGGATTCTGCCCTTAAGCGGATTGCAGTTTCCCTAGGAAGCAGATTTTACAAAAATAAACCAAAACACAAACGAGTAGGCAAGAATAAGGTGGTCAAATAAAATGTTTTGAGTTACAGATGTGTTGCAGGTGGAAAAGTCCATGTGAGCTGGAGGGACAGGAAGGTTTTGTGGCAAAGGTAGGAATTAGGCTGAGCATTGGACGAACGTGTAAAAGAAAAGGGCAATGGTGGATGTGGGGCAGTGATGGCTCTGGAGGTGGGAAGAACGGCAGGAGCAGGGGCGGGGGTGTGAAGGTGATAAGAAGCCATGCCAATGGTCAATGCGAGAGAGTGTGGGAGAGTCAGGACCAGAAGTGTTGACCAACCTACAATTTGGTCAGCAGTTCAAGAATTGACTCTCCATGGGGGTGATCAGTTTAGTTGCAGAGAGAATGTTCTCTTTTGATCAGGTTCAGTTAAACGAATCAGGCTTCTCCTAAAATCAGAACGAAAATTGAGTGCTTACCACTTACCAGGCTCTGGGCTAGTAGATTTACATCCATTATCTCTTCTGACTCTCACAATAAGGACTGTCATCACCGTTTTATACATGGAGAAATATGAAGCTCAGAGAAGTCATATAACTTTCCTAAGTTACAAAACCAGCAAGTGATAGAGCTGGGACTCAAACCCAGACAGCTGACTCCAAATGCCACCCTCTTAACCACATCCCTCTGCTGTTGGTTCCCTTCTGCGATCTGACCTTCCTGTCCTCCGTGCTCCTGAGATAAGGGCTATCACTGTGACTCCTACCTGGCTCACAACTGTTATAGAACAGAAAGCACTGTCCCATGTGTTAATTCACTTGCTTCTCAAAGAAACTTTGCTATTTTTGCCAATACTAATAACAAAAATCGTGATAGCAACCAGTCGCAGAGCAATTATGATGCGTGGGACATAGGTTGACTGTTCAGGGCATGCTGGTGCCTTGGCTAGGGTCACACAGCAAGTTGTGAGACCCCAGGGCATCTCCAGGGGCAGGGGAGGAGGCAGCAGGCAGATGGAGATGCCTAGCCCTGAGGGTACGGGGATGGTGGCCCAGCAAGTGATAATGATGACGCAAGGAATGCAGGCTTTCCTGATTTCTCAGGTAGAGATCGTGATGTCCCTGCTTGGGATGTTTTGTCCCCCTCTGTTCGAAACCATTGCTGCCCTGGAGAATTACCACCCGCGCATTGGCCTGAAGTGGCAGCTGGGACGCATCTTTGCACTCTTCCTGGGGAACCTCTACACGTTTCTCTTGGCCCTGATGGATGATGTCCACCTCAAGGTAAAGACCACAAGCTCCCCCCAGTCCCTGGTGCCCACCCAATTTCCCTTTTAAAAATATAATAATTTCCTTATATGTAATTTATATTAAAGAATTTTTGGAAAGTTCAAAAAAGTAAAATGAAAAAAAATCCCCAGAATCCTATGACCCCGAAACAACCATTGTTAACATTTTGCTGCAGTTTTTCACCGTCCTTTTCTTAGGTTGTCTTTTTCACATCCTGTACTTGTCATTTGGTACCCTTAGTATATTATCTGCAGCCTTTCCCATATTGTTTCGTAGCTGCCATAAATGTTTACCAGCCGGGTGAATGTCCGTCGAGGTGATACGTCATGGTTAACTTAACCTTCGTCACTGCTCACCGGTCGGTTATGGAGCACTCACTATGTCAGGCCCTGGGGGTACAGCAGAGAACAAGACACAAGGTGTCTTGTGTCTTTTTCCAAGGGTGTTCACGCTCTAGGCTAGGAGACAGCTCATTCATTACAGCATGCTGCAGGATATGCTTCAATGGGTGCAAACCCAGGGCAGCATGGCAGTGCGTAGGAGGGGCTCCAGAACCCCCCTGGGGAATCTTGGCAGACATTGGGAAAAGCAGAGGGAACAGCTGGTGCAAACAGGGAACTCAGGATGGCTGAACAATGGAGTGGAGGAGAAGAAATGAAAACTGAGACTAGGGGCAGGGCTAGATGATGCTTCTCCTCCATCCCTCCCTCCTCATTATTGAGCAGCATGGACTTTTCCCCGAAGTTAACAGGAAGCTATTGGAAGGTTCCAAGCATGGAAGTGACTGGATCTGGCCCTGCCCTACCCTTCCACTCTCACCTCTAGCTTCCCTCCCGCTGCAGCAGACTGTTTCACCCTTCCTGAGCCTCACATTTTCTCCACGGGGCAAAATCCTCTCCTCCCTCTCTCTCCATCCTTCTTCCATTTTTGACTAGTTGGCTAATCCTCCCTGAGGTTTTGGCTCAGGGGTCACTGCCTCCAGGGAGTCTTCCATGGCCCCCACTGTTTGATGTGGATATTCCTCCGTCCCAGGGAGCATTTCCCACAACTCTTATCACTCTGTTCTGTGACTGTCTCTGCTCATCTCTGTCGCTCACTAGACTGTGAACTTTCTGAGGAAAGCCCCATCTCTCTTGTTCAGTCTTATATCACTGCTGCCCTATTTGCTCCGGATTGACCCTGAATAAGTTATTCTCAAAAGAAGAACGAGTGATTGGATGGATGGATGGATAGATGGATGGATGAACAGAATACCTTAGAGAAGACAAATTCATGGAAAAGACCCAATGACTTCAACCAGCTGCCCCCTTCTCCCATACAGATTGAAAGGCTGGGGAGAGCATTTCTGCAGAGACTCTGTTGAGGGGTAGGGCAGAGGCTAGGTGGTGGAGTGATAGCAAATGCTGGCTTTAATTGTTGTTCCTGTGGAAATGGTTGGACTGTGCCTGGCTCCTTCTAACCCCACGTCTCTATCTTCCATTCTAGCTTTCTAATGAAGAGACAATAAAGAACCTCACACATTGGACCCTGTTTAACTATTACAACTCCTCAGGTTGGAATGAGAGTGTCCCCCGGCCGCCCCTGCACCCTGCAGATGTGCCCCGGGGTTTGTGCTGGGAGACCGCCGTGGGCATTGTGAGTAGTTATGCTCTCCTGAAAACACGATCCCTATTCTCAGCTCTTTGTTATTCCTTCCTTGATGTTTCCATTTTTAAGCCACTGAAATGTCCATCCAGTATTTCTTAGGATAGTTCCACCTTTTTACTTTCCTTTTTTTTTTTTTTTTTTTAACGTCCCACATGTTTTTCTCTATGCTCCATTCATTAATCTAATACCACTGGATTTATTTAGAATTTTACTGCAGATTTCACTGAAAACCTAAGGTTCTCCACCTGGAAATCATGAATAAATACTTCAAAAATTGGATGAAGGATTTTGCATGTATATGCATTTGTGCATTTTTCTATAAAGAGAATTAATGGTTTTCATTAGAGTCTCAAAAATTAACAACTACCATTTCCCTTATCCACTTTCACATGGTTCCTGTGGCTTGCACAGTGTGGACTTCAAAGCCTAGTCTTCTTTGCCTTCCCAGGCAGGAACTTGAAGCATTCATGGGTAACACAGGGATCAAGTGCCTTCTCTTCCTCAACTCCAACTCTTTTCACGGCATTTCTATTCCTCTGCCACCCCACTGAGACGCAGAGTTTGTTACTTTTACGTGGGTCCCCTGAAGAATCCGCTCACCTAGGGCATTAGACAACAGTGTTGTTAACTGAGGGTGATGAAGTACTGCAGAGGAGGGGATTACATCACACACGCCATTGAACACTGCCGACAAGTCCCCCAGCAGATATTTTCCCTGCTCTTTCCCATGGATCCTGGGGCCCTTTTCTCCCCAGGCCCTTCAGGGAGGGCTCAGGCTCATCATTACTTGTCTCCTCCAGCCCAGATTCTCCCATACTCTACAAATCCTCCTCATCTTTAATGTGCAGAGCAATTCAGCTTCCCCAGTTCCTGCAATTCTAAACCCATTACAGTGTATAACAAAGATTCCTCAAGTCAATAAAACCCACCTCCTTTAGAAGGCAGAAGAGAGTTTTTTACCTACAGGATTCCTTTGGAATATTCTGCTGTAGAATTTTGCATTTCCTGTCTCACATCCTTTGACGTCATCCCTCTTGCCCTCCTCCCTGAATGCCCACCACTGTTCCCATCACTGATTAAAGCTTGTTTCTTTCTGAGTTTGTTGGTAATGATGAATTTGAGGCGTTATGTCCTCTCACCTATATCCTCCACCACCTCCACCCTAGGCTCCAGAGCATCACTTTGCACAGAAGTGGAGACCTCATACATGTTGATTTGTCTTTTACTTAGGAGCATTAACCTGAATTCTTATTGAAGAATAATCCCCAAAACTCATCAGCTGTTCACCCAGCGAACATTTATCAGCCATCTTGGAGGACATAAAAACGAGTAAAGTAGACCCTGTGCCCCCCAGGACCTCCAGGTCTATTAGATGTCTTAAAGGTTGTGATGATGTCTGGCAGATCTTTCCAATTTTTCAAAAGAAATTTAAGAAATGATTTGTACTCTACAAAGCAGAGAAAGCTTCGTTCCTTTGCTTTTGACTCTTCTGCTATGTGCCTCTGTGAAAAATCTGCATTATTTTCTCTATATGCCAAAAAAAAATCCAATTAGCAGGAGGTGAAGAAAGCTGGCTGTCATCCCCAGAGGCGATGATCAGATTCAGTCTTAGCTGGGGCAGCGGGCGCTTCAGAGCAGGTGGGGGAAGCAAGAAGTAAGCCTTCAGACCCTATATCTGTGCAATAGTGCTGATAACTACCAAGCACTAGGCATTGCCAATGTGCCAGGCAATTTGCACACATAATCACTGAGCTTCCCAATAACCCTGCAAAGTTAATATCATTATCAGCTTCGAGAGGTTCAGAGATTATTCCAAAGCAATACAATTAGTAAACTGTGGAGCTGGGACCTAAATTAAGCATTTTCCAAAGCCTGGGGTCCTTTCTCTGCCACCAAGAATCAGAAGGTCACAGAGAAGAATTCAGGTGGGTGGGGGAGAATTTGCATGGCAGCAATCAGCTGGGAGAAGAGGACAAGGTCAAATCCTGACCCCCCCCTTTTCCTGTGTTCCTCCTTGCAGGAATTCATGAGGCTGACGGTGTCCGACATGCTGGTAACGTACATCACCATCCTGGTGGGGGACTTCCTGCGGGCTTGTTTTGTCCGGTTCATGAACTACTGCTGGTGCTGGGACCTGGAGGCTGGATTTGTAGGTCACCATTTCACAGATATTCCACAGCAGGGCATTTCAACCATCCCCTTTGACATAGTCAGATGTATTCTTGTGCATTTCTTTAGATACTTAATGCCAGTCTCCACTCTGTGAAGTAGTGAAGTATTTCATCTGTATTTCCTTTAAGGGTCCTCTATGCCTTCTTAGAGGAAACTGCTTTTTCCCAAAGTAATTAACAATGTGACTTTCTTATCTGAGAAATGGAGCCATTTGGCCTTGGGAAACGTGGACCACACTCTTCAGTGCTGAGCAGATGGTTGGGTAGAGAAATGCCGAAGCAGCATCAACTCTTGTTAGGGAAGGCAAGAAACACTAGACTTGGAAGTCCATACTGTGCAAGCTACAGGAACAATAGTGAACGTGGATAAGGGGAAATGGTAGTATTTAGTTTCTGAGACGCTAAGGAAATCCTAGAGTGGGGGAGGGCAGATGTGGATGTGAATGTTTCAGAAAGTCCTGGAACGCACCAAGAACACAGTACCCATTGGTGCCGCCTTCTGCATTAGGCTTCGAGAAAACTCTGTGACTCTTATTCCCTCCACCTGGGATGCTCCTCTTCCCCACCTACGTGAGAAAGTGCTCATTCTAAACGTGTGTCATTTCCTCTCTGTTGTTGCCATCTATGATCTGGCAGAACCTCTGGCCTCATCTGTCCTGTGTGTGTCTCTCCCACAACACCTCACTCACTCACCCAGTAGTCACTGGTGTGTTGGTGAGAGGAGACCCCCCCCCTTAACTAGTCTCTATGCCTTGTTTACTGTGTCGTCCACATCGTGGCCCAGGTAAGGGCCCCACTACAAGTTTCTGTTGGATTTTTTTCTTTTCTTTTTTATTTCTGAGGAAGATTCGCCCTGAGCTAACATCTGTTGCCAATCTTCCTCTTTTTGCTTAAGGAAGATTCGCCCTGAGCCAACATCTGTGCCAATCTTCCTCTATTTTGTGCTTGGGTTGCCACCACAGCATGGCTGCCGATGAGTGGTGTAGGTCTGGGCCGGGCAACCAAACCTGGGCTGCCAAAGTGGAGCACGCCAAACTTAACCACTAAGACATGGGGCTGGTCCCGTATTTTTTTCTTTTAGTCATCAGGCACAGTTTTACACAAAAGCCTACTCAACTCCTCCCCAGCAGCAAGGAGAACTTTATAATCTTATCTGAGAACAAGGATGCCAGAAGCTGGTGCTCAAAGAGGATGGCATCTTTAATAGGAAGACACCACATTGCCAAGATGTCATTGCCCTCAAATTAATTTATAAGTTCAGCAAGATCTCAAAATAACACGAAAGTTCATTTAAAAAATAAGCATGTGGAAATAGCCAGGAAGATTTTTAAGACAGCAAAATGAAAGGGACTAGACCTACTTTTATATTAAAACATATTATGAAACTATAACAACTAACACTGGTACTAGGGAAGAGACAAACTTATCAATGGAACAGACTGAAAATTCCAGAAATCGGTACAATCTACAGGGAAATTTGGTTTATGATAAAGGAAGTCTTTCAAACCAGAGGGAAAAAGGAGGATTATATAACAAGTGGTTGAGACAACTGGTTAACTGTTGGAGGGGGAACTATATCTCGCACTCATTTCACCTAAGTAAATAAATTGTAGGTGAGGGCTAGCCCCGTGGCCCAGTGGTTAAGTTTGGCGCACTTTGTTTAGGCGGCCTGGGTTCATTCCCAGGTGCAGACCTACACCGCTCATTGGCTGCTGTGCTGTGGTGGCAGCCCACATATACAATAGAGGAAGATTGGCAACAGATGTTAGCTCAGGGTGACTCTTCCTCACCTAAATAAATAAATGAATACATAAATAAATTGTAGGTGAATCAAAGTTTTAAACATCAAAAAATGAAATCATAAATTCCTAAAAGAAAGTGTATATAAACTTATAATCTTGGAGTGAGGAAGATTTTTCTAAGCGAGACACAAAACCCAGCAGACAAAACATTTTTAAAAATATTTTAAAATGTTAAGTTTTAAATTCCCAGGATTTAACCCTCATGTAATTGGATTATGTGTGTTTCCTCCTTTGATCCCTGCTTGCCCCACCTTCCTTTCTTTCTCTTCTAATTTCTCATTCCTCCCTCTCATTCCTGTCACTCTGTCTTCATTTCTGGAAGACAAATTGGGAAGTTGGTTTAAGCACACTTCATTAGGGCCCCCAGCTCACCTGTGCTCACAAACTCTCTTCCTTCAAATATTTGACAGATCTCCAAAACTCTGATAACACGAACCTGGCTGAGCTCTTTCTTTTCCATGAACTGCTCTCAGGCTAGAGGAAGACGAGAAAGAGAACAGAAAATTGGAGGAGTGATTTATTTACTTGTTTGTTTGTTTTTAAAGCTTCCTTTTCATGTGATTCTCATTTAATTATTTGCTTTTCATGATTTATAGAGTCACTCCTTGATTATAATGTCAAGGTCCATTCCTGATTAGAGGATTGATAAAATGTTCTCTTAGGGGCCGGGGTCCTCCCAAGAATACACTGTCAGGCCCTAAAAGGTAAAAATTCTCACTTTTTTAATTGAAAAAAGTTTCAACTTTGAGAACTTCAAAACTTTTCTTTAAAAGTTGAAAACGTGTTAAAGAAATAGAACCCTTAATCTAAGATTCCTTTCTGGTCGCCACAGCAGGGTCTTTGGGGTGGAGTAGCCCTGGCTTGGCCAGTTGGCTGGTAATGGTAATGGGGTCTGGCTGATCCCACCAAACAGCTCTCTCTCTCTCTCCCTCCCTCCCTTCCTCCCTCCCTCCCTGCAGCCCTCATATGCTGAATTTGATATTAGTGGCAACGTGCTTGGTTTGATCTTCAACCAAGGAATGATCTGGTGAGTCATCCCTTTCTTCTGGGGATTACCTCATTCGGGGAGTCAAAAAACTGGAATCCCAGGCTTTACCCCTCAACTAACTGGGGAGAGGCTGGACAAACCCTCTGGCCTCTCTGAGCCACCTTCTTTAACATAAAAATTGGAAGGCAGAGCTAGATGAGAACCAGGGCAGTGTTTGGCCCATCCACGTGCTACCATGGACTTAGAGAGAGAAGGAGGTAGGCAGAGAAGGAAAAAAAGAAGGAACAGGGAGGAGAGAAGGAAAAAAGAAGAAAAGAAAAAGTGGGGAGGGAAGAAAGGAGGAGAAGGAAGGAAGAGAGGGAGGAGAAAAGGAAAGGCAAGAAAGAAGGAAGGAGGGAGAAAATGGAAGGAGAGAGGAAGGAGGTAAATGAACTAAGGAACTTCCTCCTCTGAGAAGGGAGTTAGAAAAAGCTGCACAACTTGAGCCAAGGACTTTCAAGATGCCAAGGGCTCGCCAAAGCCAACGCCCAATTCTCCTAATGTAAGGACTTCAGATACTTTTCTGAGCAGCAATGCTGTGTTAGAGAGACCGTGGAGAAACAGACGGGAGGCCGTGTAATTTGCTAGATGCCTAGTGGTGAGCCAGTAATGCTCAGAATGTCTCCCTCTCCTGAGGAATGGACGCCGATGGCTGGTGATAAATGTCCCGGTTAGATGGGAGGCCCCCTCCCTTGGACCTGCAGAGAAAGCAGCAAGGCCTCATGCCCCTAACCCATCAATCCCATTTCCTTCTGTCATTCTTCCCTGGCCTCTCCTGCTGCTGGGCCAACCAGGTGTGCATTTTCTGCCCTTCCAGGATGGGTTCCTTCTATGCCCCGGGTCTGGTGGGCATCAACGTGCTGCGCCTGCTGACCTCCATGTACTTCCAGTGCTGGGCAGTGATGAGCAGCAATGTCCCCCACGAACGCGTGTTCAAAGCCTCCAGATCCAACAACTTCTACATGGGCCTCCTGCTGCTGGTGCTCTTCCTCAGCCTCCTGCCCGTGGCCTACACCATCATGTCCCTCCCACCCTCCTTTGATTGCGGGCCATTCAGGTGCACAGTCTTGGTTGCATGGGAGCAGCTCCTCTGCCAGGGCAATCTGCTCAGAGAGCACTGGCTAGAATGCCAGGTCTGGTTTCATGTCAGCCTTCAAAAGGCCACAAAGCTTTGGGCAAATCATCAGTGCTGTTCAATAGAGCTATCTGCAAGGATGGAAATGTTCTATGTCTGTGCAATCCAATATGGTAGCCACCAGCCACATGTGGCTATTGAGCTCTTGAAATGAGGAGCAAGAAACTGAATTTCTAATCTTATTTAATTTTAATTAATTTTAATTTAAATAACCACACATGGCTAATGGCTACCCTATTGGACAGCATACCTCTAAGCTTTTAACATATGAATAATCTACTGCCCTGGATTACCTTACCACAGGATAAGTAATGGGGGATATGAGTAACAGGAGAAGATGAAATGACGGTACATCTACAAGTGCCATTCAAATGTGAAGCAGCTACTGAGAGCTTTCACTGGGCCCCCTTGCTCTGTGGAGCATTTGCCAGCACTCGGGGTTCAGGGTATAAGTCAGATTAGTTTAGGAGACCAGACATTGTATAAAGAGATAAATAACTATATAAGGAGGTAGACTGAGAAATAATGGGATCTACTGCTCTCTTTCCAAACGTGAGACCCTCTGAAAACAAAGCCCTCTCTCTACTCCATGAAAAGAGGTTCTGTCGTTCAAGAAGTTTGGAACATGCTGCCCCTGTTATCTGCTACCTTCTTGCTTAGAAATGCTCGATGCACACTTCTTTATTAAAGGCTCAGAAGAATTGTGCAATAAGATAACGTGTGCAAGCCAGTGTTTCCATCCTTATTGACCCTGTCTTCATGTGACACCCATTCAGGGCTGGGAGTAGGGTGAGGTGAGTGAGGCCCCAATCTTGCACATGCAGGACCCTAAGAGTGAGCACCCCAGCAGTACTCTGCACCCCTGGGCCCCACCCGCCTCACTCTAGGCCCAGCCCTGCCTACCAACGCAGATTAGCACACTTTGGGAACTGCTGATGTGGTACTTCTCAGGGACTTTATAAGAGACTTATGTAAATAAAGCCCTGTGGTTGGTGCCCCACAGTGAGTGCGGAGAAAGCTCAGAGGAGACAGACATTACCAGGAGTGCTCACAGCAGGGTGTGGTCTGGCTGAACAGGGGTTCAGACAGAAGGAAAGGGGGGCTAGGTCTAGAGTAGAAGACAGTGCTGAGCTGTAGAAGGCCTGGGGTGCCAGGCTGCAGGGAGAGCCACATGGAAGAAGCTTCGCTTGGCTTCCTCCTGAGCAAGGTTTGGAGGGCCAGGCCCTGGGTACAAATGCCAGTGCCCCTTTGCTCAGGCTGCCCACCTGTCCCAGGCAGGAGGCGAGTGACTGGGCCTGTGCCGTGCCTGGCCCTCGCCATCAACCCCACCCTTGCCTCCTCTGCTTCTCTGAAAGGCCCTGACAGCCCATACCCAGAGAGCAGGGGGAGGGACCTGAAAATGGAACTCAGAAGGAAGATGGCTCCACCTCCGTCCTGTCACTCTTCTGATCAAAACCTGCCAATGGCTGGAAACTTCATCCCTCAGATACTTTCACAGCTGTCCTCTCACTTTCTTCAGGTCTTTTCTCAAAGACCATCTTCTCAGTGAGGCCTTCCCTGGATACCCTAACTAAAATGTCACACACACACACACACACACACACATACTTCTTATTGTTTCCTTTTATCATATCACCTTATCACCATCTAGCACGCCATTCCTCTTGCTTATTTATCCTGTTTGTTGCCTGTATCCCTCACTAGGACATAAGCTCCATGAGGGTGTGACTTTTGCTTTCTTTCTCACTGCTTTATATCCACTGTCTAGAAGAGAACACCTGGTTTATGGTCAATGCTCCAACTACACCCTTCACCTCACAGAAATTCACCTTTACAGGGAGGGACTTGGGTTTGGACCGGATCAAATGCCTATAGGGGCCAGGCAGGCAGCATAAATGAAGGAGGTGAGCATTACAGGTGAGCATGGAGTTAAAAGCACGGGTCGGTAAACTACAGCCCCTGGACCAAATCCAGACCACCACCTGTTTTTGTAAATAAAGTATTATTGGAACACAGCCACATCCATTTGCTTACATATAATCTGTAGTTGCTTTCACAACACAACAGCAGAAATGAGTAGTTGTAACAGAGAACATCTGGCCCACAAAATCTAAAATCCAGCCCTTTTCAGAAAAAGTTAGCGTACTCTCTGACTTAGAGCATAGACTCTAGAGCCAGCTCTGTCATTTGCCAGCTGGGTCATCTGGAGCAGTTACTTAGCTCCCTGCGCCACAGGTTCATTGCCTGTAAGATGGAAATAATGGTAGTACCTACATCACAGGGTTGTTATGAGGATTCATAAAGCACTTAGAGGAGTGTGCTAGTGAGGCAGATATACGCGTTTGTTAAGCCTGAACCCTGCCCAAATTGGGAGTAGCTGGTTCTCACCTCCAGCCAATTGTTACCATGAGGAACATGGACCCAGTATTACCAGATCTTCATAGAAATCTGAACTTTTATTTGAAACCCCCTAATATTTTTATTACAGCAAGTAATTCAAGGGTTTTAAAGAACAAAAATACTATACCAATGCACAGAACAAATCTGTGGACGTTGGCCAGCATTTCACCTGTGTGTCCTCCCAGACAGAAGCTATAGGTATGCAGGTCTGCACGTAGCCAGAGATACAGAGCCACTGTCTCCTGCCTAGGTCCTGGAAGGGTAAGGCTGGGAGAGAGATTGGTGCTTGACCATGGGCTCAGGCTTTTCCTGTGGCCAGTGAACCAAGAACCAGCTAGACTTCTGGAGCCAACTTAGAGAAGTCTTTTATTGCATTCAGCGCACCAGGGCATACTGATCGCTTTTATGAGTGGTAGGAGAGAGCACTCACGTCTATTTCAAATTCCTTATTGATTCATTCATTCATTTTTGAGGGAAGAGGAAGAGCTATCCCAAGAAACAGAATATAGGGAAGCACTGCAGATTCCAGTCCCTCAATATAACTCACAGGAGAGAAGCAGAAGATTATAGCTGCCAATAAATCCCCAGATTCACTTCAGTCTGTATTCGTGGCCCAAATCTCTCTAATGTTTTTACTTCTGAGGAGGATAGGAGCTGATTTGAACTTCCTTTCTCTTCTCTTCCTGCCTTTGTTGAAATTCTATCAACAGTCCTCATAACTGGCCAGAATGAGGTAGGGAAGGAGGAAGAAAGGTGCCAAGGACCCTGAGAATCCCACACACTTTTCAGCGAAGAGGGACAGTGGTGGTAACGAGGGGGTAGCCAGGGTGTTTTGAGTTCCTGGTTTGTGCCAGGCATCGCATGAGGCACCCGTTTAATCCTTATAATAATCCTACAAGGTAGGAGGCATTATCTACACCAAGGGTCAACCGACTCTTTTCGTAAAGAGCCTGATAGTAAATATCTCAGGCTTTGCAGATCAAGAGGCAAAATCAAGAATATTATGTAGATATTTATATAACAAGAAAGAAACTAATGCCCACAAAGTTTTTATTGACAAAATTCAAAATATGATCATAATAGAGTATAATTTTTTATAATACAATGAGAAGAATGGAATTCTTTCTTTAGGGGGTTGATAATACTTCACATAATGGGGGTTCAAAGTTATTGTTGCCTATGATCAAAAATCAGTGTACTCCCCAGTTTGCCACCTCTGCTGCTGGTCCATCATTGTACCAGACGTGGCAACACATCTCCTACCAAAGGAAAAAGATCACCATAAAGCTTTACTACTGCTAAACCGTTGAACTGTGCAGTAGGTCAAGTCAGGATGTTCAGCTTCTGTTTCTGACAAAAAGGTACAGATACGAAAATGATTAAGTCAAGAGAACGAATGAAGATCACCAGTGACACGATTGATTTCATTGCACATGATAGATTCAAATATTTTCTGCAAACCACCTACTGATGAATAAGACAATGATTAACCATAGTCTGTAAACACCTAATGTTTCAAAAGCTTTGTAAGTCTGTCCAGCTCAGCCTTTTCTTACTCTACACATATTTGGACCAGTATCAGTTGTAGCGCATCATAGCAGGTCCCACTTCAGGTTGTACTGAATTAGCATTTTATCAATTTCTTTGAAAATATTCTGACCCATATTCGTTCCACATAGAATATTTATAGAAGTTAATTCTTCAGTCACTTAGAACTTGCATTAATTCCTCAAATAAACAACAACTGAGCAGTTTCAGTAATTTCTATGGATTCATCAAGAGCCAAGGAAGAACACTTGAAATCGTCTGCCTTGTTTTTGATAGGATATTCCTCTCAGTGTCCTCAACTCTTCAAGCAGCCGTTCTTGCTGGAAATTCTAAAAGTCTTAAACAAGTTTATTTTCTCTGGGTACATTTCTTCAGCTCCTGCAATCAAACACGATTTAATTACCTCACCACTGGTAAATAAGAAACATGATTTTGTAAACTGTAGGAAAGGGGATCCTTATTGTATGGAGAGAGAAAGCATCACTGAATTCCCCTACAGTTGTGTGGAAAGCTCAATTTGTAAGCAATGAACGTGGATATTTAGCTGAGGAGATTTCTAAGCAAAGTGTTGAAGGTACAGCCTGATTTCTTCTTGCTGTTCATAGTAAAATGTGAGAGGAAAGAGATAAAGTGAGGAAAGAACTAATAAGCAAAAGGAACCAGGACTTGATGATTTTGGAATTTCTTAGCCTATCTAGATTTCAAAAGCCTGTCCAGACACTAAAACAGATTCACTGTCAGGAAAATGTGCTCTAATGAGAAAGCCAAGGCTGGACAACCTTTGGCTAGTGCTTCTGAAGGATCAAAAGATCTGAACATTCATTTACACAGAGGATTTTTATTTTTTTCCCCCAAGGAAAATTCGCCCTGAGCTAACATCTGTGCCAATCTTGCTCTATTTTGTATGTGGGTTACCACCACAGCATGGCCACTGACGAGCAGTGTAGGTCCACACGTGGGAACCAAACCCAGGCCACTGAAGTGGAGCACACTGAACTTAACCACTAAGCCACGGGGCCAGCCCCATAGAGGACTCTTTTAAGCATGTGACTCATGGATCCTCTCAGCCATCTCAGCATAAGCCAGAAATAGAGCTAGGATTATTCATGAAAGATCTGTGTAGGACCCGCTTGTCTAACGGACTGAATTCCCATAACATACATGGAAGACCCACGAGGTTTTTGAGAATGTTATATCAGTAGGAACACTGCCAGCTTGGACTGAAAGGAACAGAGAAAAGACAAAATGAAGGAAAGCCATTGGACTCCAAAAATTCTCCAGTCAGTAAACAGGCTGATGAAGTCTACTCAGTTGAAACGTGTGCTAGTCTTCAAGAAAAAGGAAGGATGACTCTGAGGGCAGAGTACTGGGCTGAAGGGCAGAGCTGACGGCACAGAGGGTGGAGCCAAGAGCCCAGAGGATTATTCTCAGGCCTTTGAAACCTAATGAAGTTTGGCTGATTAAATTTCAAAATTTCTAGGAACTGATGATTCCTTTCTCCCTTCCATTTTGGAATTAGAATGTCTGTAACTGTTATCCTAAAGCTGTCGTACAATTGTATTTGGGGAGTAAATAACTTGTATTATGGTTTCATAGGTCCACAGATAGAGAGGAATTTTTCCCCAGGATGGATCATACCCAGAGTCTCATCTATACCTTATTTAGATGCTGAGTTTTGTGACTTTTGAGCTGATGATATTTAGATGAGACTTTGGACTTTGAGTTGATGCTGTAATGGATTAAGACTTTTGGAGATGTAGAGAAGGGGTGAATATATTTTGCAGGTAGGATGAATATGAATCTTTGGGGGCCAGAGAGCAGACTGTGGTAGGCTAAATAATAGCCCACAAGTTACCCAGATCCTAATCTCTGGAACCTGTAGATGTTACCTTATAAAGCAAAAGGGCCTTTGCCAGTGTGATTAGATTAAGAATCTTAGGATGGGAGACTATCCTGGATTATCCAAGTAGGCCCTAAATCACGAGTGTCCTTATAAGAGGGAGGCCAACGGAGATTTGACTACAGAAGAGCAGAAAGTGATGTGACCTTGGAAATAGAGAAAGATTTGGAGATTCTATGCTGCTGGCTTTGAAGATGGCTGAAGGCGCCACAAGCCAAGGAATTCAAAGAATAAAGCTCTATAAGCTGAAAAAAAGAAAACAAGCAACCAGGTTCTCCCCCAGAGCCTTCCTCTGAAGGGAGCACAGCCCTGCCAACACCCTGGTTTCAGCTCAGTGAAACCATCCAAGCTTTTGGCCTCCAGAACTGTAAGAGAATAAGTTTGTATGGTTTTAAGCCACTAATGTGGTGATTTGTTACAGCAGGCACCAGAAACTAATCCATCATGATTCAATGACAAAATAATCCACACTTGACTGTGACTTAAAAGCATAACATTTGAAGTCCATTTTTCTGTTCTTATTTTTACATGATGGGTATGTACTGGTAATGAAAAAGGAAATTAAATGTTATAATAGGGTGATACGCATGGCTCTTGAAATGCTGTAACATTATAACTGCATTATTGCAACAGTGCTAAGCACTGAGATGGCCACAAATGGTCTCTGACATAACTGCTCATCTCTGCCATTACAGCACAAATCAACCATAGACAATACATAAATAAAGGAGCATGGCTGTGTCCCAATAACATTTTATTTATGGACACTAAAGTTTGTACTTCAGGGACCAGCCCAGTGGCACAGCAGTTAAGTTCACACGTTCTGCTTTGGCGGCCCAGGGTTCACCGATTTGGATCCTAGGTGTAGACCTGGCATTGTTTGGCAAGCCATGCTGTGGCAGGCGTCCCACTTATAAAGTAGAGGAAGATGGGCACGGATGTTAGCTCAGGGCTAATCTTCCTCAAAAAAAAAAAAATTGAAATATGAAGTACAAACCTTATTATTATTATTTTTGTTTTTGAGGAAGATTAGCCCTGAGCTAACATCTGCGGCCAATCCTCCTCTTTTTGCTGGGGAAGCCTGGCCCTGAGCTAACATCCGTGCCCATCTTCCTCTACTTTATATGTGGGATGCCTGCCACAGCATGGCTTGCCAAGCAGTGCCACGTCCACACCTGGGATCCAAACTGGTGAACCCTGGGCCACTGAAGAGGAACACGCGAACTTAACCGCTGCGCCACTGGACCGGCCCCCATACTTCAATTTTTATGTGTCAGGAAATATTATTCTTCTTTTGATATTTTTCTAATCATTTAAATATGTAAAAACCTTCTTAGCTCAGAGGCCATATAAAAACAAGCAGCAAGTCGAATTCAGTCCATGGCCATTGTTTGTCAATCCCTGATCAACACTTTACATAAGAGAAAAATGAAGCTTCTAGCTGCAACATTTTGGAGGGAACTTAAAATTTGACAGACCCCTACTCAACATTTTATATGAATTCATATCTATGTCCTCTAAGCAAGCTTCTGAGACAAATACCATTATTATACTTATAATACCATATTATGTTATGTTATCATTGTACCATATTATACAGACAAGGAAACTAGGGCAGAGAAATTTTCAGTATCTTGCCCAAAGATATCAAACCTCTGCAGCAGGGTCCAACCGAACTTGCTATATGGTGAAAAATTCCATATCTGCTCTTCAAATATAGTAGCTGCTAGTCACACGACTATTGAACACTTGAATGTGTGACTAAGAAAATCAATTTTTAATTTTATGTAACTAATTTTATTTTACTTTTAATAGCCACATTGGACAGTACAGCTCTAGCGGGGAGAGCGAGGGTATGAATGCAGATAGAAAGCAAATTTAGGTAAATTGTCCATGGTGTCCCACAGCTAATAAATGGAGAAGCAGGAATTTGAACCAGGAATTTCAAATCCCAAAGTCAACTTCTTGGCACCAAAACTATCAACCGAAAGCCAGCAGCGGCCCGGAGTCTCTGGCAGGCATTTGTGGAAGTCAGTCTGCATAACCGTTCTTTGGTATTCAAAGAAAATCAAAATTACTGTTGTGAACTGTCCAGGAGCCTGTCTCAGACGATCCAATCTCCTTGAATTATAATCCGAAGATTAATTGTAGTTATTTTTGAGAGGCACCATGGGAGGTGCATCACATCTGCCTCTGGAGAACCATTTCTGTGCCAGGGGGCCCAGAAGAAGCTCCTTGCTGGTCTTATAGCTACATCGCAGGCAATTCTTCCCAGTGAGAGTATAGGAGAAACCCATTTCCATCTTACTGAGGAAGATATCAGACATAGGAGACCCATGTAGTTTGAGAGGCTGTGGTGCTGACCCAGCTACAAGCTCCAGCCAAAATGGCAGCCCCTCGTGGGGCATTTTTACTCACAGTCCATTTTGGAGCAGAGCTCTGGTTCTTCCAGGAAAGCAGTAGTGAGTGGCAGCTTTGGACCATGGGGGCAATGGCACAGTTGCGTGTGCCACATGAGCTCGGCAGCACGATCTAAGCCAAGGTGTCCTCTCCTCTTTCCAGTGGGAAAAACAGAATGTATGACGTCATCCAAGAGACAATTGAAAACGACTTCCCAACCTTCCTGGGCAAGATCTTCGCTTTCCTCGCCAATCCAGGCCTGATCATTCCAGCCATCCTCCTGATGTTGTAAGTTAGCCAGGCTCCACGGCTCCGCCTCAGTGAAGCCTCGCCTTGCAGTGTAGACTCCTTGGCAGTTCCTTCTTTCCTGGCCCTTAGTCTGGATTTCCCAGAGGCAGATCCTGAGACGAAAATTCAAATGCAAATAGTTTACTGGGGAGGGGAGTAAGGAAGCGAGACAGAGAAGGGACAGGAAGGTGCATATTACCACTGGGATGACTTTAATCCTGCTGGGGAATTCTGGGAAACAGTGTGCCTCTGAGTTATCCCGCGCAAGGGTGAGGGGTCCGGGGCATTCGTACACCAGCTCCCAGCAGTCACACGACGTAGCTTTCCTCACTCAACATTACGTTTGGGAGATTTACCCATGTGGGTACACGAGCACACATTTTAATGGCTCTACTGTGTCGCACTGTATGACTAAACGACAGTTTATCCATTCCTCTGCATAGAGGTGTTTATGTTGTTTCCATTTTTTTGCCATTGCAAGTGTGCTCCTTGTTTGCGTCTCCTGGCACAAATGTGAGCATTTCTCTAAGATGGACCTCTAGAAGTGGAGCTCTGGGTCATGGATATGGGTTTCTTCAATCTTCTTTAGATAGTTCTGAATTGCTCTCCAAAATAGATGTATTTCCTTACATCCTCGATTTCAAACATCCTCTGCTTCTGGTCCCGGCATGAGAGAGGGCTGACGTGATAGAACCACCTGACTGTCCTGTTACCTCCTGAGGAAATTGTGGAACCCAGACAGCAAACCTGACCCTTGAAGGCAGCAAAGGAAAACACTAAATTCGGAAACAGCCTCCGGAGGAACATAGCCACTCATGAGCATTTTATCCTCCCTACCTCCAGTTCCTCCGTCATAAACGGGTTGTTAATTAGGAGAAAGGGCAAGATCTGGCACTGAGTAGGGGTCTTACAAAACACCTACTGGTCCCTTCACCTGTCCTCCCTTCTTTCCACCCACAGTCCTCTGAGTCTTTTCTTCAGGAGGCTCATATGACAGCCTCTGACCCACACTCTGCCCCAAAGACAATGTGGTTCCTGCTTTCAGGTTGGAGAGAGCTCACAGACTCTACTGAAGTGGCTATGGGCGGCCCTGCCCTGAGGGGAAGACTTAGAATACCCAAGCTGGAGCAGCTGAGGCTTGAAATTCACGGAGAAAAGTGACAATTAGGATGAACCTAAAAAGCTCCCAGGCCACGAGCTGGCAGAGCACCCAATCCAGGTGGCACCCTGGCTTTTGTGGCCTCCCTCTTCTCAGATGGTGCAGTCCAGGTCAAAGCCCTGGCTCTTGGGTCCTGAGAAAGGGAAGCCCAGGCTACAGCCTCAAAGGACACCCAGTCATCCAGGACTCTGAAAACCAGCAGCCCAGCACAGACAGTCCCGTCAGTGCTCCCTGGGCAGGGGAGCTTCAGAGCATCCAGAGCTGTGTTTCCAGGCAAACTGGGAGCAGGCACCGAGCACCTGTCGCTCCTCTCTCAGCACTTCAAGACTGTGGAGAGAGCTTTGGCTCCAAATGTGGGTTCCAATGAGTCTAACGGATGGGGTGACCTTGGGCAAATTACTTAACCTCTCTGAATTCCAGGATACTGATCTGTGAAGATGGGAGTCATCCTTTCTACTTCATGGGGTTTTGTCAAAACCAGTGAGATGTGGGGTGGGATGCACATGGCAGGTGCCTGGGAACCACAAGCAGCTTCTTCTGCAAACAAGAAAGGCTGCTGCTTCGCCAGCTCTTCCGATTTCCCAGAAGAGAGATTCCTTTAGCCAACCTTTCCTGAGCACCTTGAGAGCTAGAAATTTGTGTAGGTCATTTCCATGTTCAACAAAATAGAGAGAGAGCGGGGATGTCCAGGACCTTCTCCACGTTGAGTGGAGAATATAGGATGGTAGGACTTCCCTCCACCCCGCCCAGAGGCAAAAAGCCCTGACACCTATTCCAGGAAGCCTGCCTTGATTCCTTGGGTGGCCAGCTCTTGTCATTTTCCAAGATCGCAGAATCACAGGAGACACGCTTTTCTCTTGCAGCCTGGCCATATACTACCTGAACTCAGTTTCCAAAAGCCTTTCCCGAGCTAACGCCCAGCTGAGGAAGAAAATCCAAGCGGTGAGTCTGTCGAGAGTTTTCATTCAAAAAGATGTCATGTTTCTGTTTGTTGCTAATTTGCTCTGTAAGCCCACTTGTATCTTTAAATGGCCTTCTTCTAAACCAAATCCAAAAATATCTGTATTATAGGAAGCAGCCTTGGGAGATTCAACATGTGTTTAATCGTTTGGGAGTACATAACAATAATGACTTAAATTTTAAGAGGTTGCTAAAGGACAGGAGAAATTCAGTGGATTCAACCAATGTTCATACATAATAAAATCAGTACCCACAATAATTTCTACAGATTAAAACTGATACTAAAAAAAAGAATACTGCTGTCAAAACAGCATATTGCTTGTTCCCCATGGCCTAAGAGGTCTCTTAAGTCCCCTCCACACGGGGCAGCCTCTCTCCACATCATCTGACACCCTGACTTCTGACTGCTCTCTTCAGCAATCCCAGCCCCCACCCACACCTCCTACACACACACGGTAAAGGGCGGACCCCAACTCTCTCTAAGCCCCGTCCTCCTGCTTCCTCACTCCCTCTTCTGGAACGAACCTCATCTGCCTCACAGCCTCATCTGCTCTTCCTTCTCTTAATCTCACTGTCCTCCTACCCAGATAGAAAACCACTGAGACACGGGACTGGAGGGCTTCTGTCACCCCCGGCCAGTGTGCCTTCAAATGCTGGGCAACCCTGAGTCTGGGGCTGCCCTCTGAGTCATGAGGACCAATACTAGGCGATTGAAGGTAGTTACCGAGAACCGGAGACAGAGTCCTTGCCCTCTAGATCTCCCCATCCTGGGCTCTGAGCCTCAAAGACCCATTTCCCTGGCCAGGACTGACTGTTCCTTTTTTCCTGCAGCTGCAAGAACTTGAGAAGAACCATAAATCTGTCAAAGGCAGAGCCACAGCGAGAGGTTCAGAGGACACGGCTAAAGACAGCCCCCAAAATGCCACCCAGCTCCAGCTCACCAAAGAAGGTAAATTCTGTTTCCTGATGATTGCTTTTCACCAGGCCACATGGGAAGGTGGGAAGAGCGTATGTGGTGAAATCACCCAATCTGGGATTGAAATCAGAATTCGGACAATCATTAGCTGTATGAAGTTGGGCAAGTTACAATAAAGATCAATGGTAGCACCTGCTTCACTGGGTGGTGAAAACAAGATGGGATCATGCGTGTAAAGTGCTTCCCAGCATTCCTGGCACAGAGAAAGACTCAAGGAATCTGAGCTGGTAGGAGTACCTGCAAAATGGGGAAGTGCCACCACTTCCCTTGCAGTGTCATTTCACTCATTTCTATCCCCTGAGTCTCTCACCACATTTCCTATGGTGACTGTTCTTCTTATATTCCTTGCAATTTAGTCTTCATTTCTGAAATGACTTTTTTCTTCTTCTTCTTCACTTTTTCTCCTGAGTCTGTCAGATCCCATGTCATATCCTCATGATCTGCTACTTAACCCATCATAGGAGCACAACTGGTGTCCCACTGGATCCCTAGGTGTGGGCCGACATGGATCACAGCCACCCCAGATGGAGGACGTATTGATTTTCTATATTGTTCCGAGCGTTTTCTTTAGGAGGAGAAATAGGGAGATTTGCATTTTGCAGCTTCTGCTCCTATCAGAACCAGTTTGTATTCTCAAAAAAGAGCAGCGCTGGAATTTCTAGAATAAAGGGTGAGAAAAGGCCACATGAGGAGTCCAGAGAAAGTATCACAGGGCCTCCTAGGGGAGTGAGCAGAGACCATCTACCCCCTGGGACTGGAATACTAACATATTGAAATAAACCATAAACAAGCGGATGTTGCAAAAAGGGGACAAGAAGTCTGTGTCAAAATAGAACCCGTCCTGGTGAGTCTCCCCAATTTATGGAAGACATTTTGAAGCTGCAGACGTTCTTGTTAGTAAGATCAGCCAGCAGTCCATAGATGCCCGCAGACTGGTTCAGAGATGAAATGCAGAAGAGCGACGGGCTGGCAGCTTGTGGTGAAGCTGAAGAAAATATTTGAAATAACCTAATTTTTCCAGATGGGGCAAGAAATGGAGTAAATGTGACATTATGTTGTAATATCACCAACAAAAACAAGACATATTTGGATATCAATGGACTTAAGTATGAAAGGAAAAACATTGGTGTATAAAATGTCTTTCATGAGAAACCAAGAAACTTACACTGAATGACAGTGGTTGACTCATGTCCCCACAGTTCCAATGTGCCTGTCCACTTTACCCACCCCTTTACCCTCCCTTCTCAACAGGCTGCTGTTTGGAAGTTTGCCGTGGGCAAAATTTGAATTTTTATTACAGATATAAAGCTTTTTCAATTTTACGCTGATTAAATCAGTAGTGTGGTATTTGACTTTTAAAAAATAAAAGTGTTATCTGAACACATCAGTGGGTCTAGGGTGTTGGAGAGAGCTTAGGAAGATGGTCAACCTTTCATCTGGAACTCTCCAATAGCCTCTATTGCTGCCCTCACTTAGCTTCTCTTCTTAAAGTATTTGCTAGAATGATGCTAGCTGCTCTAATAAACAGGCCCAAAACAGCTAATGGCTCAAACACAATAAAAGTTTACTTCTCACTCAACATAAAGTCCAAATTGGGTGTTTTCACTTGATGGCCACTTTCTTCCCAAGTGATGATGTGGTGGCCTTGGCTCCTTCCATCCTGTGACTCCACCTGTATCAAGCTAGTGCAAGGGGAAGAGCCTAGAGGACACACCTGGAAGGGGAGCACACCAAAGCCTGGACTGGGATCGCAGCCCACACCCATCCACAACGGAAACTTAGTGCATTTCTGTGTCCCAGGAACTGGGTTTGGTGAAGAACAAGCCAGTAATTGCCCCTAACTTGGAGTAAGGGGAAGGGAAGGAAAAGAGTAAGTGAAAGAGCTGGAAACTGGATCTGATTTCCAGAAGCACCATCCTGGGGCTGATCCAGTTTACACCGTCCCTTCCATCATCATGTTTCACTGTGGCCACCAACTGTGAGGCTGTCGCTTTATCGTCCCAATGCTACACTCAAGAAAACCCAGGCTCAGAGAGTCTAGCACTCCAACTCTACTTCTCCAGCCACCAGACAATACTCCTCCAACACATCTGTTTATGCAAAGGCTAGACCAAGGTGCCTCCAGACCCTGAGGGGGATCTGACCATCCTCACACCACCAAATAGGAATGAAATCTATGTACAGTGCAGGGAAGCTCCAGGGAGCTGCCATTCATACCAGGAAACTGGAGGAAAACCTCCCACATCCTCATTCTTGTCTTGGTTCATTTTTCAGGGGCCACACCTCACTCTGCCAGCCAAAGCCAGACCCTGGACAAGAAGACACAGAGCGCTGGGACCTCCAGTTCTGCTAGTGAGACCATGCTGCCTGCCTCCCAGCATCTCCCTGTATCTCGGCTCCCTAACGTCAGACCAGATTCTGGCCGTGGCCGGCCTCATACTCATCCTTGGAAGTCAGCCTCTGGAAAGAGTGCTGGGAGACCTCCCCACTGACAGCTGGGACTCGCAGGAGCACCATTCGGGGCTGATCCTCAGGCCCCACTGGCTCACACCCCTCTAAATGAGTGTCTCTCTTCCTCTCTCCTCTCACACACTTGCACATTCTCTCTCCTCTCATCAAATGTGGGAACTTTGATGACTTAGTCTCAGGCCCTTTTTGGCTACTAAGGGGGGAGGGCAATAGCTTCATCTGCCCTTTCGGGGAGCTGAGCCGCCGCACCCACTAACTGCCCTTCCCAGTACCCTGGTTCAGGCAGCTCTGGACCTTGCACTCACGGTGGTCTCCCTTGGCGTCAGACTTCAGGAGGAAGGGACAAGGTTGTCACGACCATCACAGTCTTTTTTCATGGTGCCCATGTTGGGACACAGGTTTCTGCCAGCTCCACCGAGAGGAGGGTGCAGAGGGACCCACCTTCCTGACCATCACCTCTGTCCAAAGGAGGCAAGGTGGCTTAAGCACAAGGTACAAGAAGCCAATGAAAACAAACGGAGCCAAAGTCCAGCCATGATGAGTGCAAAGATAGGGACACCCCAAAACCCAGGCTGAGGGGAGCTGATGCCTTTAAGCACCAAAAATGCATTGGGACCCCCCAGCTAGCAACATTGACTGTTATTTATTGAGCAGTTGGCTTGTTCTGAGTACTGAGGATTTCTATTAAAGACAGCTGTCTGCAGGATTGTGCCAGATAATTTATTCTTCAATGCAGCATTAGTCTGGAAAATGGCTCAAGATCATGCTTGGGGTGGATGAGGTACATAGAGCGTACAGGTATCTATATCACCCAACCGTGTCTGGAAAATGGACTGTATAAACCCAACCGCTCAATAAATAACAGGTTATCAGGGGCGTGGATAAGATCAAACAGCCTCAGGCTCAGGTTATGAACGTATGCTTTTCTGTGTCTATGGAGAGAAATGTGGCACATGTGTGTAACTCATTACCAATGCGTCTTGTTTGAGAAAGGAGCCAAGGAATTGGAGAAGCCTTTCAAATTTGACAGGAGGGTTTTCTCATTCACGAAATGAGTGTAAAGTGCCACCATCTTGTGGTTATTTCATGCAATTTCCTTTCCCGAAGCTCTTCCTAGTCACTGGATTTTAAACGGCACATTCCATTTCCATTGGTCCCCATTAGCGTTGCCCAGAGTAAAAACTCTGGGTTAATTTACACCAAAATGACACAGGAGCCATATGCTAGGCTAAATAAAAGGGGAATAGATGCTATAGAGTATGATCCTTCTCAATGAGTGAGAAAAGCAAGGAGAAAGCAAGAACGGAGGGAGGAAAGGCCTACACGTGGAAAGGAAAGGCCCCATGTGCCACTTGGCTTTAAAGCTTGAGCCTGGAGCCGGCCTGGGAAACCCACAGCTCCCCTTCAGTCCTGCTGCCCATGCAGGACATTTTCTCAGCTGGAACTTTTTGAGAAATCAGTCCTGCACGTCACCTCCAAATTAATCTCCAAACAAACACTGCTTGATGGAGAATGAGGGTCTCATCAGACCCAAGCCACTCAGCCTGGCCTTCATTCAAGGGTCCTTATGTTCCAGGTCTTACATGCTAGATCCTTCAGTCTTTTGTCCAACTACTGACCAGGATGACTCTTACACTTCTAGCAGATTCTTTCCTTGTTTCCGGCTTTTGCTTCCACTCTTTCCATCCTCCTTCTCTAAACGACCTACACATTCTTCTATGAATATACAAAATCCCTCCTGGCCATGAAGTCTTCCTCAGGAACACTAGCCCAAACAGTCTTCCGGTCAGCCTCCCATACTACTGCATTTCAGCACTTGATTATGTCCAGTCTCCCAGGATTATGAAGTCTCTGAAGTAGGAGGTCATGGGTTAGCATTACCATTGTTTTTATTATTCTCCCAGATGTCTGCATTGTTTACTCCCTTGCTTAAGATCTCTGCTCAAATGTCACCTCTTCGCTGAGAGCCTCTATGAAACAGGCAACATTCCTTCACGCTTATCAACACCTGATGCGCTACATATCTGCTTGATTTTCCGTCTCTCCCTAGAATGTAAACTCCATCACAGCAGTGACTTGGTTTGTTTCCTACCGTATCCCCAGCACCTAGAAAGAAACCCGGCATGCGTTAGGCACACAAAACATTTTTTTTTAACAAATGGAAGAATTGATTCTGTAGCTTCTTGAACACCAAGAGTTAATAGCTGATTCCTTATCTGCAAAAGAAGAAAGGCATTGGATCATACAGTCTACTAGGTGCCTGCTAGCTCAAAATTTACCTGTGTCCTCAGGGGCCCAGAAGAGACCAGCTGAATGGAATTGCTTCTTTGGGTTCTGAGAAGATGAATAGATGTAGCTTTGGGCTCATTTCTCTGCTCACTCCTCCCACCACTCCAGTCTTCATGTCTGTGAGGTGTGTGCACACTAAAAAGTCTCCTAGGTCTAATGCATATATAAAGATGCCAGCTATCAGGGCCACACGAGCACTTGAAGAACTGAGCTGAGGTTGACAGAAGCTGCAATCAAAGGTTAGGAAGCTCGCTCGCTTGCGGCACCCCAAAATTGTTTTGATCAATAACACCTTGCCTCCTCATCCAAAACGTAAGTAATGTCCTTCCCAGTGCAAAATCGGATGCTACCCAGTGCAAATTCATTAGGCAGTGACGGGTGGCCGGAGTTTTTCAAAGAGAAAGAGGAAGAAACAATGCTTAGAAAGTAGCCATGGGAAGCAAGGAAGACATGAACCTTTAACATCCATCTAAATGATGTGTGTTTAGGTCATAGAAGGAATTACAACAGAAGCTAGAATAAATTTGGAATTGAATTATAATGAAAATATTGCACACCAAAATTTGTAGACTACAACTAAAGCAGGACTTAGAGGAAAATGCATATTGAAGAAGAAAAGCTTAAACGAATGGCCAAACATCCATATTAAGAAATGAAGCAGAGAACAGCAAAATAAAGCCGAACAAGTAGAAGAAAGGAAACAATAAAGAGCAAAAATTAATTCAAAAGGAGATAAACACAACAGAGAGAGTCAACAAAATCAAAAGCTTATTGTTTGAAAAGTGAGTAAGAATGAAAATTTTCTGACTGATGAACTAAAAAAAGAAAGAAGGTAAAAATAAATATTAAGGATAAAAAGGAGATCACTAGTACAGATGCTGCAGAAAAGATTAAAAATTTTCCAATTCAAACCTAAAAAATGTGAAAGCATAGATGAACAAATTCCCAGAAAACTATAACAAAATTGGTCCAAGAAAGAAGAAAACCTGAATAATTCTGTGACCATTATAAATTTGAATCCATAATTTAAAATATGCTTTCAAGATCTTCTCTTTGTTTTGGGGGTTTTGCTGTTTTATTATAATCAGAGCAAGCGTGGATTCCTTTTTGTTTATCCTGCTTGAGGTGCATTCCTGTATCTTTGCATCCACGCTCTTCATCAGTTCTGGGGAAACTTCATCCACCATCTCTCAAATATTGTTCTTCCTAGTGATGGTTAATTTTATGTGTCAGCTTGACAGGGCTAGGGGATGCCCAGATAGCTGATAAAACATTATATCTGGTGCGTCGGTGAGGATGTTTCCGGGAGAGATGAGCATTCGAATTGGTGAACTAAGTAAAGCAGACAGCCCTCCCAAACGTGGGTGGGCGTCATCCAGTCTTTTGAGTGCCAGAATAGAACAAAAAGGTGAAGGAAGGGCAAATTAGTTCTATCTCTGCTTGGGCTGAGACATCCATCTTCTCCTCCCCTTGGACATTGGCACTCCTGGTTCTCAGCCTTTCAGACTCAGATCCAGACTTACAACATCAGCAGCCTCCTACCACCATTCTCAAGCCTTTGGGCTTGGACTGAACTACACCACAGCTTTCCTGGTTCTCCAGCTGGCAGACAACAGATCGTGGGACTTCTTGGCCTCCATAACCATGTGAGCCAATTCCTACAATAAATCTCCTCATATATATCTATGTACATCCGATTGCTTCTGTTTCTCTGAAGAACCTTGACTAACACACTCTATTTTTCCTTCCTACCTTCTGGCAGAACAGAAGCTAAACCCTCTCATTCCACATCCTGTCTCCTCATTGCTCTCTCACCTATCTAATCTCTCTTTGTTGCATGATGGATAAGTTATTTCATTAGATCTTCCAATTCACTAATGCTCTCTTCAGCCATGCCTAATTTGCTAATGAGTCATTGCGTTTCTTTTAAATTTCAACAAGTTTCTTATTTCTACAAGTTTCATATCTGTTCATTTCTGCCCTGCTGCCCTGACCATGGCACAGATGAAGCTGCATGCCTCCAAAAAAAACGATTTACAGAACCTTTCCTGTAAAAGGTCAGATAGTATTGTGGACTTTGTGCACCACATATACTCTCTGTTGCATATATATTTTTTCCAACCCTTTAAAAATGTAAAAATCATTCTTAGCTCTTGGGCCCTACAAAAGCAAGGTACAGGCCATATTTGGCCCATGGGTCACAGCTTGCTGACTCCTGCTCTAGAGATCCCACACTCCACCCAGCAGAATGGTCACCACAGCACAGGAAAGCTAATACAGCATTCGTGAGGATAAAAGCCCCTCTGGTAATGAGCCTGGTCCTCCCAGCTCATATAAGGCAGGCAAGTGATCCCAAAGACCATGTATACCTCAATGAGGAAATGCATGGGTGCCACACAGCATGGAACCAGTAGAGGCCTGAAATAAGGAGACCAGGAGCTCAGAGTTTCAAGCATCTGGCTGAGATCAGCATGTCTCAGAGGACAGAGGGCACAGGCTAGGGACCAGTCCAAAGCAGCCATGTTACAGCAGGGATTAATGGGGTCCCAAGACACAGTACTAGAACCTGAACACAAAGACCTGAGACATCCCCCCACCCCTTCTCCCTACAACTAGGCTCTGAGAGCACTCTCATAAACCCTGGTGCCATTCTGAAAAGAGCTGAAGAAGAGAGAGGAAATCTAAAAGACTCTTAGCAACACTGTTTAAACCAGAAATGATTGAGATACCAATAATTGTCAAGTTTACACACTGAACATATTTTCCAGGTTCCAACAATATTTAATCAGAGTGACAGTAAACTGTCCATCTACTGCCACTGGAAATTGAAAAATGGAATGCATAACTGTTTTACCGTGTGAAACTAAACTGTGTTTAAAGATGATCTGTCTACATGTGTAAGTTAATGGCTAAAGTGAATGAAATGAGTCAAGGTACCTGGATGTATAAAAAAATGGGGTTTTAGTAGAGTCTTTTGGGAAGTGATGGGAGAATTGGGACTAAACTGAGAACAGGTCAAATGAAATGTTGTTGTAATATTATTGACAAAAAAGAACAAGATGAGGGGCCAGCCTGGTGGCGTAGTGGTTAAATAAGCATGGTGGCCCAGAGTTCATAGGTTCAGATCTCAAGTGTGCAGAGCTACACACCACTCATCAAGCCACGCTGTGGCAGCATCCCACATACAAAAAGAGAGGAAGATTGGCACAGATGTTAGCTTAGCAACAATCTTCCTCAAGCAAAAAGTGGAAGATTGGCGACAGATGTTAGCTCAGGGCCAATCTTCCTCACACACACAAAAAAACCAGAACAAGATGAAAGACCACTAACACTTGCTGAGTTCCTACTACATGCCAGGTACCACACCTGTGTCATGTCTGGCCTATAGTAGATGTTTGATAAAATCTTTGTTGAAGAGACAAATGAATCCTCAGTCTTCATCCTGCAGAAGAAATGAAAGCTCAGGAAGATTAGGTGATTAACTTAAGGTCACCTGAACCCCGGTTTGCTGATTCTGATACGTATTTACTGCTGCTTAATATATCATCTCGAAATTTAGTGACTTAAAAACCACAATATATTATTTCTCACAGTTCTGTGGGTAGTCGGGGCCCAACTAGGTGGTTCTTCTGCTGGTCTTGTTTGGGGTCACTCATGTGGCTGCAGTCAGATGGCAGCAAGGGCTGGAACACATGACATGGCTTTACCCGTGGGTCTTCTCTCTTGACAGGGACAGCTGGAAAGCTGGACCTCTCCCGGAAGTCTCGGGGCCTTTCCTTCTCCATGTGGCTCTCCAGCACGTAGCTGAACTTCTTATGAGGCAACTCAAGGCTCCCAAGAATGCAAAACGCTGAGTAGTGGAACTGGCACAGAATCACTTCTGCCGCATTCTACTGGCAAAAAAGTCACAGACCCAGCCCTGTTCACTGTGGGAGGGGACTATACAAGGACCAAATGCCAGGAGGCACGGATCACGGGTGGTCATCTTTGGAGACTAGCTACCGCAGGTGATCCTGGGACACCACGCCCTTGACCTTCCCGTTACTTCATGCCACGATGAACACCCGCAATAGAACACGATTGGCTACTCTGCCTCAGAGAGATCATTCTGGCAGTGGAGAGACAGGTGGTTTAGAGAAGGGGAAACCAAAGCTTTTGCAAAAGTCCTGAATTAGGCAGGACTGGTGGTGGTGGTGGTGAAGACCTGAACACAGACAGGAAAAGTGAACCCAGCAAACAGGCCAAAAGGAAGGAAGACACAGTCTCTAACATCACACGCTGCAGAGGTCCCGCTGGGGTCAGGACTATGAAATATCCGGGAGCTAGTTTAGTTAAGAGATGGAGGTGAGGAAGCCAAAGGAATATTTTTAGTGTTTGCACCATGTCCCCGTCTAATCATAAGCATTTGTTTTAGGTTTTTTTTTAAAGATTGGCACCTAACAACTGTTGCGAATCTTTTTCTTTTTTCCTGCTTTTTCTCCCCAAAACCCCCCAGCACATAGTTGCATGTTTTAGTTATGGGTCCTTCTAGTTGTGGCATGTGGGACGCTGCCTCAGCGTGGCCTGACAAGCGGTGCCATGTCCACGCCCAGGATCCGAACCTGTGAAACCCAGGGCCACCGAAGCGGAGCGCGTGAACTTAACCACTCGGCTACGGGGCGGCTAGTATTTGCATCTCACTAGTTGAAGTGCACTTTTCTTCAGCCGTCTCGTCTCTGAGTTAGCAAACCTCTTCAGCACAGCTCCATTATAACCAGAGGACTCAAACCTATTCAAAGTACCACTGTGGTTAACTTTCAGCTCAGTGACTCTCAAGCTTTTTGCATTTAATCCACAAAAGTGTGTTTACATAACTAACATATATAGTATATATACATATTTCCCCACGTATATATATGTATGTTTATACATACATGTATACGTATGCATGTTTACCTGAGACAAAAGTTTCACAAATCAATACCCCTCCTCACTCTATGTGACATATTATTCCCTATTCTCTTTCTTCCTATGTTTTTAATGCTGGCTAAGAATGTCTAAATAAATTCTACATTCCACTAATAGATTCTGACTTCTCCTTTGAAAACCCCTATCTAAGCAGATAAGCACCTGTAACCCCAGGAATATTTAGGATTAAGTATAGAAATAATGAAGCAATCAAAGTCATAGCATTAATATTTTCCATTACAATTTGGAACCCTTTATTTAACCTGGTATCTATAAAACAGAATTTAACATACTAATGTATGTAATAGATTAGTTTTGCAATTCAATTTTTTTTTCTTTAAAGATTTTATTTTTCCTTTTTCTCCCCAAAGCCCCCTGGTACATACTTGCGTATTTTGGGTTGTGGTTCCTTCCAGTTGTGGCACGTGGGACACCGCCTCAGCATGGCTTGATGAGCGGTGCCATGTCCACGCCCAGGATCTGAATCGGTGAAACCCTGGGCCGCCCAAGCAGAGCACCAACTTAGCCATTCAGCCACGGGCTGGCCCCTTGCAATTCAATTTTTAAACGTGGAGTAACTGATTCAGACTCAGGTTGCAAGTGGATATATGTAACAGAACATAACCATATTTGTAAGCAATACTGAGACTGAGAGTTTAAGATTTACCAGCCATATTTTTAAGTTAATATATTAAGACTGAGCTCAGTACTTGGATTTTGTTTGTCAAGTGACCGAATTGCTTAAGAAGAAATAAAATAAATTGAATTTATAAATGCACTTCAGTTATGGGAATTTAAGTTATAAAAATCCCCTTAAAATGATGCTAATCTACCAGCATGTATACTACCCTAGGAGAACTAGGTTTTGGATTTGCAACTCTAACATTAACTATTAAAGCAAAAGTAATTTCAAAATAGTCGACTGAATGCCCAAAAGCCACCCTCGAGGACATGGAAGTGGCTCCAATCCACCGCTGGCTAACTGGGCGCTAACATCTAGGGCCATTCAACAGGGCGAGCAACACGTGGCCCAGCAAAAGGAGCCCCGTTCTGCTGAAGCAGGGGAACGAGAAACCGACCTGGGAGGAGGTGGGATCGTCTTCCTTTTCGACTTTATCTCCGGCCACCCTCATTTTTGGAAATAATAAATAAAATACAATTTAAAATTGTATTTTAAGGCCAGCTACGAGGAGTCACGATTCCTCAGGGTCTACGCCAGTTTGCCCCAGGCCCCCTTCCGTTCTAGAGAGGAGGAAAGGGCGCGCGGCCCCGAGGCTCCTGGGAAGGTCTTCCCCGAGTGGGAAGCCGGGACGAAGGGGTCCTGGGGACGTGAGGCGCAGGGAGAGGTCTGGGGCCCCAGGTACGGTGCCACGGAAAGCCGAGGGGGCAAGTTTCTGCCCGGGGAGGGTCGCCGCGGCCCAAGCGGGGCCTCCCGCCCACGTTTTACCGAGCTCTGCCTCCCGTAATTATCTGATGAAAACAGAGGGAACGGACCATTATCCAAACAGCACCTTTCCCGACCGTCCTGCGGCCCGCATGCCGCCCAGATACGGCGCGTCCCCAGCAACAACGCACGCGCGCGCCGCAGCGGCAGCCGGAAAAGGCCAGCCAGCCCGCGCTCGCCCCCCGCCCCCTCCCCCGGGCCGTACCACCCGGGCGGGCCCCCCGCCCAAAGGCCCCGAAAGGTATCGTCCTCGGCCTCTGATTGGCCGACGGTGCGGGGGCGTGGCCTCTGGAGCCGGGTTCCGCGCGCCAGAGCCCGCTCGTCGCATTGCGAGCCGGGCCGGGAGCGGGCGCCATGGTGAGGAGTGGTTCGGCGGTGTGGGCGAGGAGAAGGCCGCGCTGCGAGCCCGGGTGCAGGCCGGAGCCCGCGCCGGGGCCGGGGCCTACGCTGGGAGCGGGGCTGGGTGAACGCGGGGGCCGCGCTGACGCTCGCGCCCCGGCTCCCGTTCCAGGTGCTGCTGCACGTGCTGTTCGAGCATGCGGTCGGCTACGCGCTGCTGGCGCTGAAGGAGGTGGAGGAGATCAGCCTGCTGCTGCCGCAGGTGGGTGCCGCGGGGGGCTCGCCTTCCGCGCCGTGGCCCAGCCGGCGCGCGGCCCCCAGCATGCACCGCGCGCTCCCACGTGGCCGGCCGCGCCGTGGGGGGGGCCCCAGAGCCAGGGCGTCCTTAGTGCGTTCGGACTTAGAGACTCGTTAGGACCACTCAGAAGTAAGCCTCCCTGACTCCGCCCCGTACCGACGAAGCAGATCTGGGATTTAGGGCCCATGATCGGTTCCTTTTTAAAGCGTCCGGTTGGTTCTTAGGTGCGTGCTAGGCCGAGAACCGCTGCTTTACTGCGCCCTAGAGGCAAGAGCGAGGGAAAGAAACCATTCATCCTTTCTCCCTCAGGTGGAGGAGTGCGTGCTCAACCTGGGCAAGTTCCACAATATCGTTCGTCTCGTGGCCTTTTGTCCCTTTGCCTCGTCCCAGGTTGCCTTGGAAAATGCCAACGCTGTGTCTGAAGGTGAGTCGGCCACCACCATGTATCTTACGGAGGTAAGGCAGACAGAGTTCTGCTGCTGTTCTCCTAGGGGAGCTTGTGATAATTTGCTTTCCTCAGCTAAATTGTTCTCTCTGGTATGGGCTAAGCTGTATTTAATGTGTAGAGGATGTAGTTTTAAAATCTTCATAGAGTTCAAGATCTGGAATATATGGTAGGTTAAATGTAATACCTTAAGTGCACAATCCAGGATGTAGGCTTTATTTTCTTGTGGGCATTGGAATGATAAATGATACTTAAATCTGGTAGGGCAGGCGAGTTTAATGCTAAACCCAATCAAATGTCATTCTCTGCTACTTTGTTCACTTGATTGAAAAGGGCAATTCCGATACTTAAAAGCCAAGAAAAAGAGGTTGGTCCCAGAAGGCAAATCAAGTATTTCATCATGCTCCGGGGTGTTTTAAGCTTTCGGTTATGTATTTCACTGTTTTCTTGGACCTCCCATGGTTGATGCAGGCTTTGCAGTGATGACTTGAGTCTGTCAATCCCCTGAGTGCAGTCACTGATGTCTCCATGTCTCTGAGCAAAGCCTGAAGGGGAGGGGTCTAGGCATGCCATCCCAGCATGTTCTGCTGGACCATCGGAAGATAGATCTGTCACTTAAATCAGTTGAGGGCCCAGGGTCCCTTTTATGATTTTCAGCATCCTTCAGCTTGTTAGTGGGAGCTCTGTTCTTTGCTCTGAGGTGTTGTTCACGAGGACCTCCGCCTGCTCTTGGAGACTCACTTGCCGTCCAAAAAAAAGAAAGTACTCCTGGGTGTTGGGGACCCCAAGATTGGTGCTGCTATACAAGAGGAGTTAGGATACAACTGCCAGACTGGAGGCGTGATAGCTGAGATCCTGCGAGGTGAGACCATCGTCTGTTAGCATTCATGCCATTCTTCACATCTTCGAAGGAGATTCTGGAAACTTAATGGGGTGCTTAAGGTTGCTTCTGGGAAGCCTTCCTGCTTGGCTGGTGCCCATGGTGCAGGAGCCAGCTGAGAGCCCTTCCTTGCTCACAGTCTTGCCCTCCTCCAGGAGTTCGTCTGCACTTCCACAACCTGGTGAAGGGTCTGACAGATCTGTCTGCTTGTAAAGCCCAACTGGGGCTGGGACACAGCTATTCTCGTGCCAAAGTTAAGTTTAATGTGAACCGGGTGGACAATATGATTATCCAGTCCATTAGCCTTCTGGACCAGTTGGATAAGGACATCAATACCTTCTCCATGCGTGTCAGGTAAAGTGCAGGGGCAACCCCTGAGAACGGGGTCTTTGGCTCGTGGTTGAGCTAGTTTTGAATACTGAGATCAAGACTAGCTTCTGTGGGTAGAACCATGTGGGGTGGGGTGGGCTGGGCTGGGCCTCCTGGTGCTTACCACAGGCTGTGTTCTTACACTGACTGTATAGAAAGAGGAGGCAGAGCAAACCCACCCCATATACACCTCAGCCCAGGCCCTTTGCCTGGTCTGTATTGTGAATGGGGGGACAAGGAGTTGAGGAGGTTTTGAATGTGACTTCTTCCCCGGCCCTTCAGGCAGAGAGTCAGTGTGGAGAGGGCTGAGGCTGTAGCTTTATTTGAGAGGACAGCTGAGCCAGGGAGTGATTGTGGTTCTTTGCAGGGAGTGGTACGGGTATCACTTTCCTGAGCTGGTGAAGATCATCAATGACAATGCCACATACTGCCGCCTTGCTCAGTTCATTGGAAACCGAAGGGAGCTGAATGAAGAAAAGTTGGAGAAGCTGGAGGAGCTAACAATGGATGGGGCCAAAGCCAAGGCTATTCTGGATGCCTCGCGGTCCTCCATGGGTCAGTACAGAGCCTGGCAGCCAAAATAAGGTATGGGGCTCTGGAGGTCTGACTTGCACATTTACACTTGGTGTCGCTTAGGCATGGACATATCAGCCATCGATTTGATAAACATCGAGAGCTTCTCCAGCCGTGTGGTGTCTTTGTCAGAGTACCGCCAGAGCCTACACACTTACCTGCGATCCAAGATGAGCCAAGTAGCCCCCAGCCTGTCAGCCCTAATTGGGGAAGCGGTGCGTCATGGGGAGCACAGAAATGGGGATTGAGGAACATTGCCATGTATATCCACACTGCTTTATTTCCTGACCCACCATATCTTCCCTAATTGCACTTCAAGGGGAGAGGCGAAGCAGGGTTACGCAGTTGGTATGTTGGCAATTGTAGCTTCCCTAATTCTTTGAATCCTTCTCCAGGTAGGTGCACGTCTCATTGCTCATGCTGGCAGCCTCACCAACCTGGCCAAGTATCCAGCGTCCACAGTGCAGATCCTTGGGGCTGAAAAGGCCCTGTTCAGGTACCAGTGAGGGCACCTGCCCACACTCAGGTACCACTTCTGGTGCCCACTGCTTGTTTGGGGATCACAGTGATGGCTAACCAGGGCTCCCTGACCTATACAGGCCTCTGCTATGGGGGTGATGGCCAGTCCTGGTGTCTGAGTGATTCCCAGGGCCCAGCAAAGGGACCAAGTTTCCAGGTCAGCGACATTGGATGCCTTCCCTCTGTCTCTGGGAGCTGTGGGTTGGCACAAGGTGGGGTGAAGACCCAGCCCAGCCTGAGGCTCGATCTGGAAACTGGGGGAAGTAGGGAGGGGAGGAGCTGCCTTGGCTAATAGGGTTGAAATTTCTGATCTTGAAATCTCCACTGCATATTCTTCTCCCAGAGCCCTGAAGACAAGGGGTAACACCCCAAAATATGGACTCATTTTCCACTCTACCTTCATTGGCCGAGCAGCTGCCAAGAACAAAGGCCGCATCTCCCGATATCTGGCAAACAAATGCAGTATTGCCTCACGAATTGATTGCTTCTCTGGTATGGGGCGGGGTTGGCAGTTGTGAGGAAAAGGGAGGGAGGGAGGCTGACGACCTTAGCAGCTTCTACAATGATGCCAGTATTTTTCGTCAACAGCAGTTCACCTAGTGAGTGTTGATACTTTGGGTCTGAGTGGAGCTGACAGTAGAGGGAATACTGGGGTGGGGAGTAGTTTGCCCTTTAAGGGGCTGACAGGCTTTGTTTACCCACACACACACACATCCAGAGGTCCCCACAAGTGTATTTGGGGAGAAGCTTCGAGAACAAGTCGAGGAGCGGCTGTCCTTTTATGAGACTGGAGAGATTCCACGAAAGAATCTGGATGTCATGAAGGAGGCAATGGTTCAGGTCAGTTTGGGCTTCACTAGGTGGGGGAGGACCATAGCTGGCTGTTGGAGGTGATGAGCTGTCTTAGCCTGACCTGGTAGAGTGGAGGCAAAAAACTGATTTAATGAGCCTGATCCAGTAAAGCCAGAAGGGAGACCTGGAGAGCCGCAGGTCTGGAGAACTTTTTTAGCACTTTTCTTTGGCCAGGCAGAGGAAGCGGCTGCTGAGATTACCAGGAAGCTGGAGAAACAGGAGAAGAAACGCTTGAAGAAGGAAAAGAAACGCCTGGCTGCAATTGCTGCCCTTGCATCTTCAGAAAACAGCAGCAGTACCCCGGAGGAGTGTGAGGTCAGTAGGCAGGTTAGCCCTCAGGCCTAGGTGTGAAGATCTTAGGTTGTAAGATTTTCAACAGCAGGACACAGGTTGTGCTACCTTAAGCCATAGTCTTGAGTCCAGGCTTTTGGACTGAAATAAGGACCTGAAATATCTAAAACTACCTCTTGAGAGAACTTGCACAAGAGTACAGAGAGCTGGTTGCAGTACACACGCATTTCCTGGGCAAGTGTTTTCTGTCCTTGGCTGCCTCCCAGGAGTCTTCAACTGGGGGTAGTGTAAATTCCTGCTCTGCTTGTTCTCAGACGTGTGTCTGGAGGTACCATTTTCTAGCGGGGATTGGGGAAGGGAGGTTTCAAATGTGCTAGGTTAGAATCACTTCTCCTGGGATCTTCACATAGTGCCCAATTTGTCAAATAGTGTTTCAGGGTCCCTTCTGGAACTTGGCATGATGATTCTATAGTGACCAGGATGGTGAGTTTTTCTATAAATTATTTAATGGGCTTAGATAATCACATTTTCTCCCCACCTTCTAAGTGGGAGTCACCCTTGGGGTAGATATCCAGAATTATATCCATATAGTTAAAACTATCCCAGTGGGTTTTTTTTTCAAGATTTTATTTTTTTCATTTTTCTCCCCAAAGCCCCCCAGTACATAGTTGTGTATTCTTTGTTGTGGCATGTGGGATGCTGCCTCAGCGTGGTTTGATGAGCAGTCCCTTGTCCGCGCCCAGGATTCGAACCAATGAAACACTGGGCCGCCTGCAGCGGAGCGTGCCAACTTAACCACTCGGCCACAGGGCCAGCCCCAAAACTATCCCAGTTTTAACAGCATTTCCACCAGTCTTTCTGCCCTACTACTTGCCAGAATTTTAATGGAGTGTGTTCATACAATGATGAGTGACACTGCTCCATGTCCACTTCCCTTTTTTAGGAGACAAGTGAGAGACCCAAAAAGAAGAAAAAGCAAAAGCTCCAGGAGGCTCCTCAGGAGAATGGAATGGAAGACCCATCTGTCTCTTTCTCCAAACCCAAGAAAAAGAAATCTTTTTCCAAGGAGGAGCTGGTAACTAGTGATCTTGAAGAGACAGCTGGCAGTGGGAGTCTTCCCAAGAGGAAGAAATCTTCCCCCAAAGTGGAAACAGTTACTGACCCTGAAGAGGCAGGAAACAGGAGTGTCCCCAAGAAAAAGAGGAAATTCTCTTCCAGAGAGGAGCCGCTCAGCAGTGGACCTGAAGAGGCTGCTGGCAGCAAGAGCAACAGCTCTAAAAAAAAGAAAAAGCTCCAAAAGCTATCCCAGGAAGATTAGAATGGACATCTCCTGCTGGGGCCTAACCCACAGGACATTTTCCAACAACCTAACCCATCCCTTAAACCCCAATAAAAACAAATTCATAAAGAGTCGATATACATGTTTTATTGAGGCACCTTAAACAGGTGTGGGTGGGACCTATGGGCGGGACAGGGCATCAATGACAGCCTCAGTGAAGTCTTGGCAGGTAGCATAGCCACCCATGTCAGAAGTTCGAACCTGTGGGGGAGAATTGTCATCATCCCTGTGGCCTAGGCCCCATCCCTAACCCCCCCTCCAACCACCACCTAATAGTTCCCTAAGGAAGCCAGCCCCAGGACAACCTAGGCTCTGCCCAGGTGGTGGTTATGGTCAGGTTAAGGGCTCTTCTCTGGTCCACTGTACTGAAGGGAGATGTAGGTAGTATGGTCCTTGTGAGGTTGGAGGGACTAAAGGGCTCTAGCCCCCATAAGGGTGCAGGTGGCCGATGACAGACTTGATGAAGTCGGTTGTGGTGCTGTAGCCGCCCATGTCTCGAGTCCGCACCTACAGCCACCACCGGCAACAGCCGTGGGGGAGAAGAGAAGAGAGCCCATGAAGGGGGGGTAGGGCAATGTGATGGCAATGGGATCCAAGAAGGGGTGACAAGGCTAAAAAGAAGATGCAATGCAGCAGAGATGCAAGGCCAAAAGAAGATGCGATGCGGCAGAGATGCAAGGTGGCCAGGTTTGGAAGAGCATAGGGGCCCATCCACTCCTGAGAGCCAGAGCCACTCTTAGAGCCTATGCTGCAGCCTGGGCAGGATGGAAGGCTGAGCATGAAGTGAGATGGGGAACACTGACTGGAGACAGCATGAGGATGCCTTGGAGGAAATAAGGAGAGAGACCAGGCGGAGGAAAGATGAGGGCAGGGGAATGCAGATGAGGATGGGCTTCCAGATGTGAAGGTGCCCCCAGGGCCTCATCCTGCCTGCTATCTCCCTCTGCTCCTCCATCCCCCATACTCCCCCCAGAGAGACAGCTGCAAGTTTGGCTTGAAGATGGCCCATAAAAGAGCCAAGGGATGGAGCAGGAAAGAGGGAAGAGCAGATGGGAACTAAGGCAAAGGAGATCAAGAGGATGAAACAGCCAAGAGAAGGGAGGTGAAGAACAGCCCTGAGAGGGACAGCGGAAGACCACACAGCAGATATTCTGGGGTGCTGGAGGGAAAGGCGGTCCCAATTCAGGTTCCCCAGAGAGTAGTGCCAAGGCCCTGAGCCCTGCAGCCTCTCTAAACTCACCTTGCCCACTTTGATCACCTTCTTCACGGCATCTGCAATCATGTTGGAGTGATACTCGAGACTGTCAATGTGGACAGAAGAAACTGAGATTCCTCCCACATCATCCCCGACTTCCCCACCTGTGCTCCCCCTTACAACACCGGGCCTCCTCCCCCAGCCCACCATGACCTACTTGAGATGCCGCAGCATGTTGGAAGCTGACAACAGCATAGCGGTGGGGTTGGCTATATTCCTGCCCACTGCCTGGGCAAATGGGTGCCGGGCACCCTGTGGAGAGAGGAGCAGACCAGAGTCACTGCAAGCAGATGTCATGCAGCAGCTGAGGTCAGGGAAGGGCATTAGGGCAGAGGGAGGTCAGACCAGGGACACTCAGAAAAGGCATTGGGAGGGTGGAGGGCAGGAGCAGGCCAGGGTTACTTAGGAGAGGACAGAGTGGGGGAACTATCAGGGGAAACCTGAGGTCAGAAGAAGGGCATGCAGAGAGGGCTGAGGGAGGAGGGGACCTCACTCACCGTCTCAAAGACTGCGTACTCTGCACTGTAGCTCTCACCGGGGACCACACCAGCTCCCCCAACCAAGCCAGCAGCCAGATTGTCGATAATGTTCCCATAGAGATTGGGCATCACCAGCACATCAAACTGGTAAGGATTCTGTACCAGCTAGGGGGTGAAATGTGGGCATGGAGAAGAGAAGTAAATGCCACTCCTGCCCTCCCTCAGCACTGAGAGTGTAGACACAGGGAAGGCCTTACCTGCATGCAGCAGTTGTCTATGATCATTGTCTCAAACTTGATTTTGGGGTACAGTTCAGCAACTTCCTCACAGCACTGCAGGAATAACCCATCCCCAAGTTTCCTGTCCGTGGGCCAAAGGAAACAGATTCAGCCAAGAGAGTGCAGGGGGCTACCTTCCCAGGATCCTTCCCAAGGCAAAACCATTTCCCTCACATGATGTTGGCCTTGTGGACAGCCGTGACCTTGCTCCGCCCCTTCTTAGTGGCGTAGTCGAAGGCGAACTTTGCAATCCGCTGAGATTTGGTTCGAGTGACAATCTTCAAGCACTCAATCACACCCCTTGCACTCTGCGTAAAAAGAGAGAAGCAGCTAGATGACACTGGAAAGAACGGAAGAAGGAGCTATGCCTCTCTCCCACCTTTGCCCCTGCCCTCCCCAATTTCTAGGGCCTCACCTCATGTTCCAGAGAGCTGTATTCCCCTTCTGTCTGCTCCCGAATGATCACCAGATCTAAATTGTTGTGTCGAGTCTTATACCCAGGAAGTGACTTCACATGGACTACATTGGCAAACAAGTCCAACTTACGCCTGGGGGTGGGACAAAGCCATCAGCACTGTCCCTGGTGCCCCAGTACCCCTCTAACCCATGGCCCCTTGTCACCTACCTCAGCCGCATATCGTAGGAGGCTAATTCCCCCTTATACTCCATCGGGGTGTGGATCTTTCCTGCATAAACAAAGTTGGCAGGGGAGGGTGTCAGGCACAGGCCAAGCCCAAGGGCACCCAGATTGGGGTCCAATCTTCTCAGTGACATAATGCAACCCAGACTCTCATTTCCCACTCCCAAATCAGTGACCCTTAAGTGGCTCTAGAGGCAAGAGGCAAAGAAGAATAACGTAATTAAAACCAGAAACATCCATCCATCCACTGTTTTAATTTTAGTCACCATATTCAACTTACGTTGAAACTTCAAAATGACCTAAAAGGAGGACAGATGCTATTTTCATGTTATCAAAGAGCCTGGGTTTAACAGGTTGAGAAAAAATGCTACCTTTCTTGATGTTTCTGTGTTTATGCATTTGAAATTTTCTCAACCAACACTTATTAAATATCAACCATGTGTCAGGCACTAAGGATATCAACCAAAAAACACAACACACAACTCTTGTCCTCAAAGGGCAAACAATGCATTGGGGAAGGCAGATAATATGAAAGACATGATACAAACCATGGGAGAGGTATTAACGGCATACATAAGAACACAGAGACGAAATTCCTTCTGGTAATATCAAGAAGTGTCACAGAAAAGCTGGCACTTCAGCCAGCCCTTAGGTTAACTGAGTGCAGTAGGTTGAATAGTGACCCTCAAAATGATATGTCCATGCCCTAACTACCAGAACCTGTAAATGTGACCGTATTTGGGAAAATAGTGTTTGCAGATACAATTAAGTTAAAGATCTTAGATGAAATCATCCTGGATTAGAGTGGACCCTAAATCCAATGACAAGTCCTTATATAAGAAAAGGAGAAACAGATACACAGAACAGAAGGGAGAAAACCATACGAAGACAGAGGCAGAGATTGGCATGATGCACCTACAAGCCAAGAAATACCAAGGAACACCAGGAGCCATGAGGAACCACCAGAAGCTGGAAGGGGCAAGGAAGGTTCTCCCCTAAGCCTGCAGAGGGAGCCCTGCTAACATGTTAATTTCAGAATTCTGGCCTCCAAAGCTGAGAGAGAATCAATTTCTGTTATTTTAAGCCACCAGGTTTATAGTAGTTTGTTACAGCAGCCCCAGGAAACTAACACAGTGAGTAGAAAGGATTCTGACAGCCAGCATCAAATGAAGAACATTCTGGGCAGAAGGAACACTGTAAGTCAAGATAGTACATGTATTTGGAAACTAAGACAGTCTACTGTGACCAAAGCACAGAACAAGTATTGTGGAAATGAAGGCAGAAAAGCTGAGTCAGCTTACAAAGAACTTACTTTCCTATGCTAAGGCTGGGCCTGGCAAAGTCACGCTTGTCTGTCCAAGAGAAGAGATGTAGAAGATGGACTGTAGGGGCAGAACTGGAAACCAAAAGATCTAATGAGGAGATTAAAGTAGAGAAGCTGAAGGGAAGACAGAATGAAAGGGGCAGCCAGAAGTGTCATTCTAGAAACACAAGACGACTTGATGACCCATAATGCAGTCCCATGACAGACCCCCAACTCTTGGAGCCCTTCTCTATAGATAGCTCACGTCATCTCTCAACTCCTGGGTTTCCAACACAAAGGAACAAATGGGCACCAATCAGCGGTGGGGGCTTGGGGGAGTTAACGTATTAGTATGTGCGGAGAGAAGCTTAATGAACATTTGTTCTTTAGATTTTTAAATGACACATGGGCAGGATAGCAAGGGGGCACACGTACCAATGATGGCCACCTTGTTCTCCTTCATGGAACTCAGCACCTGCTCCAGCTTCTCCTCAGATGCCATATTCTGTACCTCGCTCAGGTGATGTTCCTGGAACTCCACCGGGACAGAGGCAGCCTTCAAGGACAGGTCCCAAAAATCGCAGGGTCAGAATCAAGTAAGTCCTTTCCAACCCACTCCATCGTCCCTGCTGGCTGATTCCCCCGAGCCCCTCACCTTGAACACCTCCTTGACAGCGTGCATCAGCTCAGGCCCCACACCGTCTCCTGGGAGCATGGTCACGGGAAAGGCGCCCTCCACCCTTACATCCTCGGCCTGCAAGCGAGGCCATCAGAGCTAGAGCTGGGGCGGGAGCAGGGGTCCTGAGGGCAAGGGAGGGATGGGGAAGCCTGGGGAGGAGGTGTCAGGGACTTAGGCGAGACCAGAGCCGGACTTGGGCTTACCTGGCTCCGCGAGGCGGCGTGCGCCACCGCCGAGGTACCCAGGCTCCGCCATGCCCCCGGGTTCGGGGCAGCAACCAGCGCCTGCGACAGGGATACACAAGCCTGTGAGGTCGGGTCGAGGATCCCCGGACCCCGAATACCGCAGTGAGCCTGGTACAAACCCGCTGCTCCCCCGCCCGCCCCCAGCCCGGCCTGACCCCCCGGGCTCACTCGGGTCAACCAGCGGACGCCACCGAGAGCCGCCATGTTTCCCGCAGGAGGTCGCGTGGGAAGTGACGCCGGAAGCTGGCGCGGCCCGGCCCCCTGACTTCCGGTCCGTCATGGGGCGCTAGGCGGTTCTCCCTTTACTTCTCAAACCAATACTTCCTGGCCACTGCTTTTCCTGCTTCCTTTTCATCTTCTTCTCATGACACCTTATCCTGGAGGCTAATGGGAGACGCAACCAGTTTGTCTACTTCTTTAAGTCACCATATTTAGTTTATGTTGAAATTCAAAGTAACATTAAAGGAAAATATGAGGTGGCATGTTTGTCAAACAAGGACCTGAGCTGAATAACAAGTTGAGAAACAATCTGTCTTAATGTTTTCATATCTACTTGTTTCTTATTCTTTTAACCAGTACTCACTGAACGTTCATATGTCAGGCACTAAAAGCGTTACTGAACACGACACAGTCCATGGGAGAAGGTGTGTGTCTGGTTTCTCCTTAGGTCTCCCAGCCTGCCCAGTTCCTCTGTATTAACCAAGTTTCCTCATTGTTTTTTCCTATGTGGTCTTGTTGTTTGGTCTGACAGTTGTTTCCTTAATAGTGTCCCAGGCCTGAAATCCCCTGAGCAGGATGGTAGTTGGAGACAAAAATTACTTCAGCCATATAAATGTGACTAAAAGGGAATTTTAGACGGATCTTTAAAATTCCAGTCACATGCTGTTTACTAGTGATGTGCCTAAAAACGAAATGACACAGGACTATTTGCCTAAGCCAGTGTTCTGGAGGTGTGGTTTTGGATCACCTGTCCAAGTGGACCAGGGGCACTTGTAAAAGTGCAGACTTATGAGTCCCACCCCAGACTTGCTGAATGGGAATCTCAGGAATGGGGCCCCCCAAAATACATTTTTAATGGACTCCCCCAGATGATACTCACTGAAATTTAAGAACCACTAGCTAGGTTCTCTGTGATTTGTATACCTCATCCATCCAAAAATATGCAGAATGTTCTCCCAGCCCAAGAGACGGAATGCAGTGGTTCTAATCTTGGGGACCAAGCACAGGCTTTGTGCCTCCTTCTCTGCATTCTTTTTGGCAGGGCATTCTCTACGGTAGTAGGATGGAAAGATTTTTAGATTTAAAGTTTAAATAATGAATATGTAATAAGAGTCTTGAACAAATGAAAAGTGCTGTGTAAATATAAGGCTGTTATAAATATTATGGTTAATATAATGTGTTAATATATAATATTAATATACTCCTCAGTCTCTACTCATATATCCCATAGAACATTAAAACCAGAGAGTGTCACAGTCTTGTTCCCATAGACTCCCTAGTCCCAACTTCCACACTGCCATTGCTATCCACCACCATTTTTCTCCTCCAAATATTGCTCTTTCTGATAAAGAAAAAGTGAAAGATTTACTCTTTTTAAAAACTATATTGAAAAAATATATATTGGCTGTTACTTTAGGAAATTTAGAGTGAGAAAGCAGAGATATGTGCCATCTTGATCCAATCTCTGATAATAATCAAATCTGCATCTCAAGAAATATTTTTTTCTTGAGAGTCACTACAACATTATCTCCAACTCTAAATTCTGCACAGACCTGAGCCAAGACTGATGCTCAAACAATATCTTCTAACTGGTGTAATGCCATGTGGCTGTCAGCATGGTAAAAGGGACAGATGAAGGGCACCAGTTGGCGCTCAAGCCAAGGAGATGAGACCATCATTGTCTAAAGGCCATTGTGTTCTCTCTGTGAGCTTGGCGAGCTTTCCTGGCTTTCAAGTCCCCATGAGCACACCTCTCACTGATACTGCCTGAGAATGGGGATGTTCAGTCAGGATCCTTGAAAAGTTCCTTAACCAATCTCTTGGGCAGGGGAGGGAGGTTAAACCATCTTGTTCCTTCCAACTGTTAAGGAGCACATATGAGCGTTCAGTGTGAGGTTGGGTGAACTGAATGTCAGTTTCCTAGGCCTACAAATCCTCCAGTACAGGGTTCCTAACCTGAGGTCCACAGAGCCTCCAGGTGTCCGTGAATACAAATCAGTACCATGAACTTGAAGGGGGAAAGTCCAAAACTCACATCTTTGTTCTCACGAACCTCTAACTGAGATTTAGCATTTCCTTTCATTATGAGTCTAGAATGAAATTATAGTGCTACCTGTAGCACCCTTGACTTTGTCGCTAATAGAAATTATATTTCATACCACGTTTCATTTGTGGCAGATCTCTTGAAATATCATTTCAGATATCACTCTCATTCCTATTTGGATATTATTTGACCCAATGTTAGATTTTGTAACTTAATACATTAATAAGGCAGCACACACCCTACTCTCTTACAAGGTTGCTTTGTTATTTTTATGTATCAATATAATGAGTTTTCTTTGTAACCCTGTTTGTTTTACTTCATGCATTTAAAGCTTTTCCTAAGAAGAGGGCAGGGGAAGGAGCTCAGCAAGATGCAGCCTCAGCTGGAGTCTACCTCACCTTGATCTGGGGAGCACTGGAGCATGAAAGATGTCTCAGGGTTGTCCCAATTTGAGGCAAGGCTTAATAACCCTGCATCAGCCCTGCATAGCCTGGTCTCCCAGGCACCTCTGGCTCTAGAAGGCTCCTTTTGGCCATGGACAACCCTCCAGAGAAGGAAGTCGCTGTGAGCAGTTAATGACCAACACCTGAAGCAGTCGGGGGACTGGATGCACCAGCTGGCAAAGAGCATCTGGACAAGGCAGCTACTGCGCTGTGGAGGTGAGAATGAACATGATGCACCGAGACAGGGTGAGGAGAGCGGGTATGGTTGAGGAGATGAGGTACAGTGAGGAGTAGTAAGTAATACTGGTGTAAGTGCTGAGGCTCAGAGAAATGGAGAGGAATTTATGAGCAATACTAAGGATCCCATTGGGATGGTGACTGTGAATTTATCACAGTACAATTGTGTGTGATTTCATGGAGAAAACCAACACTTGGGTTCATCCAAAAGTAGTATTTTGCCAGAGAGAGGTACAAGGGAGCTGCGGGTGGTGGCAAAATGGGATCGAGACAGAAGTGAAGTCAGTCAGAAGAGAGCTAATGGATGAGCAGGTAAGAAAAGGATCAAAGGCCCCAAAGTATTCAAAGAGTAGTGCTTGTGGGAGTCATTGGGCATGTAAGATGGAAGGAGAGGAGGGTGTCTCCACCTGCAGTGTTGGAAGTCAAGAGGATGCCAGTGATAATGAAGTCCCAGATGGGACTATGGGAGTGGGTGCTGAAGAGAGGTCAAGGAGACCCCTGCAGAGGAGGGCACAGACCCACAATATTGGATGAGTCATCTGTGTCACCATGGGAGTCACCCGAGATAGTCTCATCAGCTGAGGCAGGGGAAAGACTACAATCTAGGTGCCAGAGTCTTCTCTTGCTGAGCAGGAGAGACTAGGGGATCAGAGATGTCAGAGAAGGAGAAAGGTGATCTCAATGACTGGGAAAAGCCCCCAAGAGTAGAACTTCTTTTTAAATATAAATTTTAATTCTATTATATAAATATTATAATTATTTTTATATTACATATTTTATAATATATATAAATATATAATTTATAGCATATATAAATATATAATTTATTTTTACTATGTATTATATATAAATATATTTTATGTAATATGTTTATATTAGTTTTAATATAAAATTTTGCTTGAGTATTTTTAATTAGTAAGCAAATGATTACATTCCTTTTTTTAAAAAAATATTGTAAATAGGGGCCAGCCCCGTGGCCAAGTGGTTAAGTTCACGCGCTCTGCTGCAGGCGGCCCCGTGTTTCATCAGTTTGAATCCTGGACGCGGACATGGCACCGCTCATTGAGCCATGCTGAGGCAGCGTCCCACATGCCACAACTAGAAGGACCCACAGCTAAGAATATACAACTATGTACCGGGGGGCTTTGGGGAGAAAAAGGAAAAAAATAAAATCTTTTAAAAAAATGGTTTAAAAAAAATATTGTACCTGGGGCCACAGTTTCTTACCACTCCAATCATAGCCCCTAATCCTTCTGCCCTGTCCCCAGATGCAGTTAGTCATCTCCTTCAAAACCTTTTTCCTCTGCACGTACACCCCCAACACACACACAGAATATATAGTATTGTTTTTTGTATGGGTGTGTGCTTCAGAATAAATGGTTTCACACTCTATATACTTACTGTCCTATAATTTACTTTTTCACTGAACACTATGTCTTAGAGATCTAAGATACCATGTCTTAGAGAATGAGCAGACTCGTTTTATTTTGCTGCATAGTATTCTGTAATATGAATTTACTAAATTTATTGAGCCTTTCTTAAGTTGATGAACACTTAGGTGGTTTCTAGTTTGGGCCATTACCAGCAATATTTCTGTGTATATCCCTGTATGATTTTCTTTGTACACAGGATAAATGTCACAAAGTGCCCCCAAAGCACATGTACCCATGTATATATTTCAGTTATGAATGCGTTCTGCTGCAACAAACAGAAAACTCATTAAACAAATTACGATTGTTGAGTTTTTTCCCCCACACTTCCGAAAATAAGGAGTTACTGGGATTGGTTTAGTTGCTTGGTGATACACCCTAGGATCCAGGCTCTCTTAACTTTTCACTCTGCCAGCCATAGTGAGTTGTCTGATTTCTTCATCCTTGGTGCCTCATACTCACAATATTGCTGCTGCAGTTCTAGCCATCACTTCCACATTTAGAGCTGGAAAGGGAGAGAAAGAACAGTCCCAGCCACATCTAATCCTTATCAGAAATGTAAAATCTTCCCCAGAAACACTCTTAGCAGATTTCCACTTAGGAATCACAGGCCAAAACTAGGTCCCTGACCACTCATACTGAAGGGAGGCTGAAAAGAAGGGACGAGGTTTGTCCCGATTGGCTTAAACTAATTCTTCACACCCTGGCTGCACATTAGAATCACCTAGGGAGCTTTTAAAAATTACCTGTTTGGGCCCCACCACCAGAGGTTTTGATATAATTGGTCTGGGGTAGGGCCCAGACACTGGTGTTTTGTTTAAAGCTCCCTGGATGACTCTTAAAGTCGACCAGAGTCGAGAACCAGTGGCTTGCACCAACCATGATCCTTCACCTGGGGCTGGGCAGGTGTATCAACAGGATTAGATTCAGCTGCAGTGACAACACACACCATACCCTCAGCATAAACAAGAGAGGGGTTTATTTCTCACTAACATAATACTTCAGTGAGAGTTGGTTCAGGGCTCCATGGTGGCAGAGGCTTAGATTCTATTTTCTTGTTGGTCTCCTTGCAAGGCCTCCATTCGCAAGGTCAATCAAGATCCAAGACAGTTATTCCAGCTCCAGCCATCATGTATGCATTCCAACTAGCAAGACAAAGGACAGGGAAGAAGAGCAGAGGCCCCCAGCCCTTCAATGGCCCTTCCTGAAAGCTGCATATACCATTTCTGCTCACGTCCCGCATGACATGGAAATGTGTTCGTCTTTCCCTTCAAAGCTCTAGCTTTTGCTTCAGAAGATGTCCTCTACCTTAAGATGATAAGCATATTCTCCAATATTTTTTCTAATGCTCTTGTGGTTTTGTGTATTTATATGATTTACGTCATTAATTTATCTGAAATGTAGTTTTGTAAAGGTTAAAGATAAATACCTAACTTTCTTTTTTCTAAAGATTAGCTAATTGCCCCAGTATCATTTATCTTTCCTCCAGATAAGAAATTCTACCTTTATCAAACACTAAAGTCCCACATATCTTAAGTCAAACCATGTTAAACTGCTGAAATCTATCACCTCACCCAACTTTACTTTCTCAATTATACCACTGGTCACTAGTGGATGTCATAGTATGTGTTTATTTGTTTGTTTATTGTCTATGTCTCTCACTTGAATCAAAGAAATTCAAAGAAAGCTGGGATTTTGTCATTTTTGTCAACCGCTGGCTCACGTGTATCTGCTAATTGAATGGATGAAATTTATCCTTGAGTACGTTAATATATATTGATAAAATTTCTAATGTTGAGCCATCCTCGTATGTTAGAAAAGTCAGCTTGGTTATGATATATTATTCCTGAAGTATACTGCTCTGTTTCATCTGCTAACATCTATTTAAGACTTTCACATCTGTGTTCTTGAAAGAGCTTGGATTTCTCCTGTCTTTGCTTCTTTTGCCATCATCCAGTTTGGGCATCAGGACTGAGAAACAGGATTTTTTAAAAAGAGACAGATGCAGACACGACCTGGAAGTGGCCATGAGGGAGGAACTATTGGGAGAGGCAATCAGCCACAAGCCCCGAGTGTCCCCGCACGTTCTTTCTGGGTATGCTAAGAATGCAAGGTCCTAACTGCTCTTTGCCCACACCATTTCTCAGGCTTGTGTTTGCAGTGAGCAACCTGGAGGAATAAGATATCTCCCCCCAGAAATGCAAATCAAAACTACACTAAGATATCACCTTACACCCGTTAGAATGACAAAAATATCTAAAACTAATAGTAACAAATGTTGGAGAGGTTGTGGAGAAAAAGGAACCCTCATACACTGCTGGTGGGAATGCAAACTGGTGCAGCCACTATGGAAAACAGTATGGAGATTCCTCAAAAAATTAAAAATAGAAATACCATATGATCCAGCCATCCCACTACGGGGTATTTATCCAAAGAGCTTGAAGTCAGCAATCCCAAAAGTCCTATGCACCCCAATGTTCATTGCAGTATTATTTACAATAGCCAAGACATGGAAGCAACCTAAGTGCCCAGCAACAGACGAATGGATAAAGAAGATGTGGTATATATATATACAATGGAATACTACTCAGCTGCAAAACAGAACAAAATCATTCCATTTGCAATAACATGGATGGACCTTGAGGGAATTATGTTAAGTGAAATAAGCCAGCGAGAGAAAGATAATCTGTGTATGACTCCACTCATATGAGGAATTTAAAATTATGGACTAAGAACAGTTTAGTGGATACCAGGGGAAAAGTGGGGTGGGGGTGGGCACAAAGGGTGAAGTGGTGCACCTACAACATGAATGACAAACATTAATGTACAACTGAAATTTCACAAGATTGTAACCTATCATTAACTCAATAAAAAAAAAAAAAGATATCTCCCCCCCAGGACAAAGAGCAGGCTTGCTTATTTTCTGCTGCAAAAGAGGTGGGTTTCCCAAGCTCGGTGTTCCTCAAATGCAACACAAACCCACTGCGTGCAGAGTATATACCGGAGCCCTCCACATTGCCTCTGTGGGACTTAAGGGGCAAGGAAAACTATGTAAACATTATGTTTATGCGCTTGCTGTGCCATGAGTAATAAAGTCTTTTGTCTCTGACCCAGGAGTCTCATCTTGGCCAGCATCCATGAAAGAGTAAGAGGCTATTCACTTACCAGCAAGGTAAATTCCAAGGCTGGACCCTGACAGTTTTAGCAATGAGGATGGTGTGCTGACAAAGACATAGCTTTCTGGAAGAGGAAGGACAAGGACCCCTGGAGCTGAATAGGGGATATGAAAAGACTCCCTGGCCTATGTTAGCGAGTCCTTTCACCCAAACGGTGGGCGACAGGGCAAGGATGGCTAGGGTGAGGGTCTCACACTGTCTTACCTGTTAATGAGACTAAGCAGTGAGAGGCAGGGTTGAAACAAGCCACCTGAATGGCGCTTTGGTTCCTCCGTGCAGGAAGTGGAAGGGATGTTATGACAACGGGGCAGAAAGCCCCACAGCCCCACCCAAAATGCAGTATGAATGTGGCTGCTGAATCAAAGAGTCTGGAGCTGGGGGCCGGCCCGGTGGCGCAGCGGTTAAGTTCGCACGTTCCGCTTCTGGGCGGCCCGGGGTTCGCTGGTTCGGATCCCGGGTGCGGACATGGCACTGCTTGGCAGCCATGCTGTGGTAGGCGTCCCACGTATAAACTAGAGGAAGATGGGCACGGATGTTAGCTCAGAGCCAGGCTTCCTCAGCAAAAAGAGGAGGACTGGCAGTAGTTAGCTGAGGGCTAATCTTCCTCCAAAAAAAAAAACAAAAAAAAAAAGAGTCTGGAGCTGAAATAAATGGTATCAGCCATGATGTTTGAAATAGAGCTTTAAGTGAACCAAAAACATTTCAGGTTTATTTGGTTGAGCCCCACAAGGGGCTACTCAAACCCAAAGTGAATGAAAAGTCTTGCTTACTGGCACAGACCTGCTCTCTCCCTCACTACTCCACTCTCAGCTGCTTTGATGAAAGAATAGAGTATACTGGGACCTTGGAGGAGGCAAGGGCCTCAAGCGTTTATCACTCTGTTGGACCCAAGCACCCATGTCACCATCTTACCCCTTCAGCAGGCAGGGTAGCTGAATGCAGTGAGGAGCAGGGGGCAAAATGACCCTGGGCTCTGGTGCCCCCTGGACTGACACTAGACGTACACCGGGAGGAAGCAGCGGCATGCCAACCCTGGGGCCAGAGGCCAAGAGAAAATAAAAGCCTCCTAGCTGCCCCCAGGGGGCTAGTCTCCCCCACCACCCAGCACTCCCTATGCTGGAATAGCATGATCTCCTGGAGCTGGGACAGCTCCTCATCCACACACACTAAACTCCTTGGTCTGTTTTCCCAAAAGGTGAAAAAAATAAATAAATAAGTAAAGTCACCCAATTTCAACTGATGGGCTTTGAGCAAAGTTTGCAGTGGGGAAGGGGAATTAAAGCGACCCAGTAGCTGGGCCCTTTGGGCCAATTCAATATACTACTGGGGCTTCCACTGCTGAAATTTATAACAGTATTGACGTTTGTACAGGCTTGTGTTGTGAATGCCAATATGTGTCAGAGGGGATTCACCATTTCAGAGACCACTGCATGTAAAGAGATGATTCCTGAACCCTCTAGGATGGTCCAGAAGGAACCCCATAGGCTTCCAAGAGAAGAAAGGGAAACCGGAGAAATCCTCAATGGCTCCCAGATTACTGAGAAGCCATTCTCCAGCACAACAGCACCACCTGTTGGACACAGTCACCAACCACATTCCTTTTTTTAAAAAAGGAACCTGCTAATTTGTTACTGACCCACAGAGGTCCCATGACTCTCCAACCTGACATCCTCATTTTGGGATGGGTCAACTTAGATTTGGTGGCTATCAAGGGAAGGGCACAAAAGGCCTTACTAGTCAAATGGAAATACTGTATTCAAGAGCACAACTGGCCTAGCCCTAACATTATCTAGATTTTACATGAGAAGGTGGCAGTAATCCCTTTGAGGGACCCTCCATTCCTCACTTCATCACCTGAAGCAAAACTGACAGCTCAATGGGGCCCTCAACTCACAGAGGGTCCCCTAAGTGCCTGCCTGGTTTGCTGATGGTTCGGCTAAGCTGACACCCAATGGTGTCCACATTCAATTTCGGTGCCAGCTATGTGGAATCAAAAGCAGGCATGGTCGGGGCTGGCCCCGTGGCCGAGTGGTTGAGTTCGCGCGCTCCGCTGCAGGCGGCCCAGTGTTTCGTGCGTTCGAATCCTGGGCGTGGACATGGCACTGCTCATCAAACCACGCTGAGGCAGCGTCCCACACGCCACAGCTAGAAGAACCCACAACGAGAAATGTACAACTATGTACTAGGGGGCTTTGGGGAGAAAAAGGAAAAAAAAAAAAAAAAAGCAGGCATGGTCATTCTACTCAATGGGCAGAACTCAAGGCAGTGCTAATCGTCCCAGCCAAAACTTCCCCTGATGAACTGGCTACATTTTTACTGCCTTTGTGCTTTGCCAATGTCCTAGCAATCTTTTCTGCAAGACTGGCAGATTAAAGTATTCTTTGGAGCCACAAACTGTGGAAACAGATTCAGCTTCCAATCAGACAGCCTGGATCACTCATGGAGATGCCCATGGTAAGGGTCCTTCTCTAATAAGACCAACCGGAATCAAGCTGGTGATCCAACCTGCACCGCCCATATGACCACCATCACTGCTTGGATCCATCATCGCACCAGACACGGCAACACATCCATCATCATGGACTGGGCACAAAGTAAAGAAGTGTATGTTTCTGATGCAGAAGCCACCACTACATACCAGACTTGTGACACCTCTCAAAAGTTGAACTGTTTTTCTTACAGTAAAGAGGCCACATTGCACAGGGCATCGCTCCCTATTGGCTCCTGGATGATTGACTACATTAGACTTTTGACCCTCTCTCTGGACTATCATTGGTGCCTCACTGTTGTGGGCATATTTTCACGTCACAGTGTTGTCCTAGTCTGATGAGGCCATTCTGGACACACTATTGTGGCCCTTGAAACTAAGCCATGTCAAGTTTTTGTCTTTTCAGACCATCTATAGTCTGACAATGATGCACCCTTTGTTGCAAAAGCCAATCCACAATGGGCCAATAGTCAAGGTACTCGATGGCCATGCCATGCTCTCTACCATCGGCAGGCATCTGGTGTTACTGAGCACTGGAATGGCCTCCTAAAAAATAACTCAAAAAATTTCTGACTACCTCCCTCATCTCCTTTTGGTCCACATACCTCAGTGAGGTGGTGTGGTCACTGAATGCCGCCATTGCCAGACAAGGATCATCTCCTCTCAGACATTTCCTGGGTAATGATCAGGACAAAAAGGGTGGAGGGCTATATAGACCTATTCTGAAGATTTGGGATTCTGACTATCTCTGGGCATACTGATTCTTTTTTCCCTCCTAACAACAAGCCCAGGCCAGCCTCTAGGTAGCAGGTGTTGGCAAAAGTACCTAGGCCCTGGCAAAAGTAGGCCTAGGGTATTCAAACGGAATTCTTGTCTAAAGACTTGGATTGTCTTGATAGAGTGGCATGATTCTAGGTCATAAAGGTAATGACCACTTGGTTGAGTACACTGTTTGCCAAATTCCCATATGTTGACCCACACAGGGCAAGGTGTGAGACAGAATGGGTCTCTGTGAATTTTATCCATTCACACCTGGCCCCTCCAGACAAAAGGTCAGGGTATGAGAAGGGAAAGACTGGAGAAAAGATGAAGATATAGCTACTGGAATGAGACATGCTGCTTTCGTGGCTATGGAGGCCTGGTGGGAAGACACCTTAGAAGCCAGCAGGTGCAGGGAGGGGGGAACAATTAACATTCTCTTTGTCCTCTGGATCCAGCACTGCAGCCTAGCAAAACCATCACCTAGTTCAGCTGAGTCAAGAAACAGCTGCAGCTCCAGCTCTGGGTTTGTCATCCTGTTCATGAGCTATGCAAACAGAATTTATATGGGCATGGCCAGTCCCAGACTATTTGGTTGTACCCTTTGCCATCAATGGCAGCTCCTGAATATGGAACCTCCCCCTCCCTAGTACTTATACAAACACACCATCCAGAACAACCTTGTTTCAATCTGACCAGTGCACATGCATGTACTTTTTCTGTCACTGAATGGCCTTGGCTCATGTATGGCAAATGAGGTTGCAACTGTTTGATGACACTGTCCATGTGGATTGACCAAACCATTGTAATGATGATGCAAATCAGATTTAACACCAAATCTTGAACTTGAGTGACATGTGACCCTTCAGGGTGTATGTTTGTACGTGGGCCATGGAATGTCTCTCTGTTAGGAGGGGCATTGCTTTTTGATCCATCTGTTGCCTCCTATAATTATTAGCAATGACATCAAAGAGGAGCAGAATCATCTAAAACCCACTTGTGAGAATTTTAATGGATAATAACCTGGCTTTAGGCTATATCCTGGCTGTCTGAAATAAGACCTACTGATGCCCTTGAGACTTACTCACAACTGACTGAGTCTGGGACCCTGGGTGACAAGTTGAAGCCAACACTTCAGCTTGGCGTCATCTTGCTGCTTGAAGTTCTATGACTAGTAGCAGAGATTGGAGATGGGAGCTCAACTCTCCTGCTAAAGTGTCCCCCCAGTGGCTCCCATTGTGTTATTATTCAAGACTGAATAACTCAGCCTAGATTTGGGGAACGGGATGGATCCTGAGATAAAACTAATGCCTGTAGTGAGGGTTTTTCCTGAAGCAGTTGAAGAGACCTCAGCAGTCAACAGGGCGGAAGGCTGAGCTGGGGCAGGCACACCCACCAGGAAACCTTTTGGGATGGCCCTCACCTTTTTTGTTTCCTTCATGGAACTATGTGAACAGCCACATTCAGTGCATGATCTAATTTTTAAATTTTTCCTATATATTTTAATTCCCACCAGGGCACAAGACAAGGATCCAAATGCCTGCCTGACACTCTGGGACCTCCAGGGGGCGCTATGGCCCAACGCACAGCCTGGCCAAAGGGATCCTTGGGGAACGCACCACTTTGGGTCTGTTTTCTAGGCTGTGGCACTCCCTTTTAGAGAAAAAAAAAAAGAGAGAGAGAGAGTGAGAGAGAGGGAAGAGCTCCGCTGATTTTTAAAATATCATTTTAAGGCCCAGGTCTACAGGAAAAATTCCAAGCTCCTCAGCATGGCATCTGAGACAGGAGCATGATGCTTCAGGCGCTAAAAGCTTCCACCTGGAAGCAAGCACAGCAAGCCCACTCATTCAGCTCTACTAGTCTTCACATATGCTGATCCTCCTGCTCGAGACCCCCTTCGCCCCCTCTCAGGCTCAGGCCCTTCTTCTGTGCTGGTCCCAGTACTTGCCACTGCTTCTTCAACAGCCAGGTCACTCTGGAGTGACACGGAGTGTTTACAAGTCTCCCACCACCACACTGTGGTGCCCATAACGGCATGGCCTGTGTTCCAGTCTTTGCTTATCCTCCAGCACCATGCACATGACAAGACCCCTTCCCATGGATGCGAACACGAAGGTCCCCAACAGAGAAGGATGAGGTCAGAGGCTCTGGGGCGGTGATCTGGGGTGAGCCTCTGCCTGGACCAGAAGGGACTAGCATTCTCTGTAGGCCTGGACCCAGCTTCCTCTATGTGTCACCACCAGCCCTCCAGTTCTCTGTGGGCACAGCCACAGCAGGCCCCCAAATCCCTTCATCATGGAGAAACTGCAGCAGTTTGAAAGGAGAAATTTACCAAAGGAACCAAGAAAAATAATGCAAAATAAAAACTCACATAGAGTTCCAAGAAATAGTCTTGGTGGATCTTAAGCAGAGATACTTAACCTCTGACCCCAAGGGCTGACCCAGAATTGGCTCCTTGTCGTTCCACCTGCTGGGCCCAAGTGATGCCCTCAGCCCCCAGAAGCCTCACCCTTTGGCTCAGAGGCTCTAGCCCAGAAGCCCTTCTCTGGGGCTGTGGGCCCTGGGAAGCCGCAAACACCAGCCTGGGTGGTTTCTTTCTAGTCCATGTGGTTAACATAGAAGAGAAACCCACACAAGTCAGGAGCCCGTCCAGCCAGGCCTTAGCTTAGTGCTACTTTCCTGGGTTGACTGACTCCCCTTTCTGCCCCAGGTGAATTCCTTGCACCTCTCCCCCAAATCTACCTTGTGAAGGAGCCTTCTCGAACCATAAAAATTGCAACGCCAAAGCCCTTCAAGCATCATGAAAAGGAACGTGGACCCTGTTGCCCCCCAGAGAAGAAAGGTGTTGTAGAAGTAAGGGCATTGCAGCTGGAGGGGACAGCCCGAGCAAAGGCATGGAGCTGAGCGGCATTTGGGAAATAGTAAGATCTGTGTCAGGCAAGCAACGGAGTCTCACGGCAAGGGAATGGAGGGCAGGCTGGCAAGAGACATTTGGATCAGGCACTGAAGGGCCTAGAATGTCCCTAAACTGAATCCCTAAATGTCTCCTTGGGGAACGATGAGAGACATTTGGAAGTTTCTAAGCAGGTGATGGCCTGCTTTTAAGAACCATGGCGGGAGGATGGAGGGTGGCTGAGGGTGGGCAGCTGGGGGCAGGGAGGGAGCTAAGGAGGCTGTGATCAGACTGGGGCAGACCTCTCCTCCAAGCCCGAGTGGAGTCTAGCAGAGGGCAAGTAAGTTTCACAGTTAATGATACTCACTGTGGGCATTGGAGTAGGGAGAAGCACATGGAGGGAGAATCCTTAAGGCTTGACAGAGAGGTGGCTGCAGGCAGGGCAAGGAAAGTGTCAGAGATGAACTCCTCGGCCCCAAGCCTGGTGGGCATCAGAAGGAGGTGCCACGGACAGACAGGGGAGGCAGGAGGAAGAACCGATTTGTGAGGAATGGGTATGAATGGGGCCAGGGCATGTGGAGACGAAGCAGCCCCACCCCCAGCCCAGGGGCAGAGCTCTTTGTGATAGGGACCCTCCCTGGAGGCAGGAGCTCCCCTCCTCCCCGAGGGTCAAGCCCAGTTCTGTCCTCAGCAGCTGACGTTCAGGACTGACAGAGCACAGTGGAGGCCCACACTAGGAGATCATTTCCCCAAGACGGCCTCTGAGACTGTGGAAGAGCAGGAGTTCTCTGAGGGGAGAAAAGGAGAAGGAGCAAGGTCCAGCAGGTGAGGGCACTCAGAGGGCCAGGAGGAGGACAGTGTACTCAGGTGGTCAGGATGGCCTTCCCAGGTGTGTGGGGAAGGAGGAAGTGCAAAGAGGCCGGTGCTGCAGGGGGCTCAGAGGGCCTGTGGCCGAGAGAAGAGCAAACAGTTCAGAGCTGGAAGGGAGCCAGACCACTGGGGCTTCAGGAGTGGCTTGCTGGGGGCGGCAAGACATCCTTGGTGGAGTGTGCCTGTGGACTTTCTCAGAAACAGGAGGGGCACAAGTTGGAGGAGGAGGTGGGGACAAGGGAAGTGTTCTTTTAAGAATGAGGAGGTCTGAGTAGAGGAAAGACAGAGGATCAAGCCACTGCACAGATCAGATGGGGCAACACCAGGAGGTGCAGAAGATGGGACTGAGCAAAGAGGGCCTGAGTCCACGTGCTCCTCCAGGCTGCAAGGAGAGAAGAGACCAAGAAAGGATCAACACGGATGGCAGAGAGAGACAGCAGGATTCTGCCAAGATTCCCTGTGTCCTCTCCATAAAGTAAGAGGTAGGGTGTCTGCTGGAAATTGAGAGAGTCAGAGGAACGTTTGAGGCTGGAGAGAAGGGTGGAACAAGTATGGAGCAGCTCTGGGGAGTTTCTCTAGAGCAATGCTTCTCAAATGTAAAGTGACACAAATCACCTGGGATCCCGGGATCCCCGTTAAAAGATAGTTTCTGATTCAGCAGGTCTGGGCAGGGCCTAAGATTCTGCATTTCTAACAAGCTCCCGCATAATGATGATGCTGCTGGTCCCAGGACCACACTGGGAGGAGCAAGGATTTAGAGAGTCAGATAAGAGATGGAGAAAGAAACTGGCATAAGAATTCATGTTGAAAAGAGACGTACCTCTGATAATCTCACCTGGGGTAAAAGCTGAGACCTTAAGAAGTCTGGGTGGGAGTGACAGCTCCTCCAGGTGATGGGGAGCTGGGCATGGAGAGGGAGGGATGGTAACAAAAGTCCAGAGAGGAGTAGGGGGACCTCTGGCCCAGCAGCACCCCTGGGACCCCTCATCTGGATCCATGTGGTGTGGACCACTAACTGCATACTTGGAGGCCCCCTGAAAGAGGACGGGAGTCAGGGTGAACAGCAGGCAGGGCAGGCCACCCCTATGCTGTTCTGCAGGAAAGTGCTGCACTCATTGTGGGCTTGTTCAAAGTCTGGCCAGGACACACCAAGCCAGAATGTGGGGAGAGGGGCAGAAATGGTTCTGCCCCCCGAGGTCAAGGGCCAGATAATTTCTGTGCCAGGAACTAACAAAAGAGGAATGAAATCTGAGAGGGAAGATTCTCTGGCTAGGGAGAAAGAGGAAGTGAGTTGGGCTGAGTCCTAACTCCAAGCCTTAAGTATGCAACTTGCAATCAAAACTTAAGAGGTTTCTGAAAGGCACAGGTTGGAAACGAAAATGCTTTAGGTTTAGGCAACGTAGAGACGAGGACTAGGGATGGGGGATGCAGCGACGGGGCTCAGCAAGTCCGGGGCCCAGTCTAAGAGAGAGAGGTGTGAGTCCTAGGCTGAGGTTAAACCGAGGTCAAGATCGCCAGGAGAAATGCGGGAGGGCCGCCGGGGCGAGCAAAGAACATCAAGAGTAAAAGCTTGCAAAATGAGCAGCAATTGCGGGAACAGGGCGTCGGCGGGGAGAGGACGGCGGGTACATGGGAGAGGGAGATGAGGCCAAGAAGCCGGAGCTTCGTCCTGTGGCGACCCGGAGGCGGTGGAGGTTTCTGAGCTTTAGCCGGGCTCCCCCGCTGCGCATCCCCGTCTGCTCCCGGCCCAGGCCTCCCCGGCCCCGCTGGTCCCTCCTGTTCCTTCACGCGGCCTCGCTCAGGCCGCAGCCCCCAGCCCCAGCGACCGACTCGCCAGGGTCCGCCCCGCCGCGGCGGCCCGGGCCCGGCCGCTCCTCCCCCGATGATGTCACGTCCCTGGCCGCCCCTCGGCCGGCCGCGCCGCCCCGCCCCCGCCTCCCCCGGCCCCCAGTCCCCTGGGCCCGCCCGCTCCCGCCATCCCTCCTCCCGCCCGCGCTCCCTCCCTTCGGCTCCCGCTCCCCCGGGAGCGGCGGCGGCGGCGGGATGGCCCGGGCCCGCGGCCAGGCCCCGGGGAGCGGCGGTCGGCGGCGGCCGCGGCGGGGCGGCGCGGGAACCGGGCCCCGGGGGGAGTCGGCCGGGCTGCTGCTGCTGCTGCTCCAGGTGCTGCCGCCCGGGGCTGCGGCAGGGCCGGGGCGCCGGGGCACGCGGGGCGCTGGCGGCGGCGGCGTCTGCTGGCCCGGCGCTGCCCCTGCCTTTCCCCGGGACGCGCGGCTGCTGCTGCTCCTACCGCCGCTGCCGCCCCTGTCGCCGCCGCCGCCGCCGCCGAGCTCCGCGCCCGCCGCCTCCGCCTCCCGGATGGTAATCAGCGCCCCGCGCCGGCGCCGCGGGCGGGCGGGAGGTGGGGGCGGCGAGGGGGAAAGGGCGGGCAGCCCCGCGCCCCCGCCTTGCCGGAGGCAGCTCCCGGGGCGCTCGGGCCCCCCCTCCGACGACCGCGGCCCTGGGCAGCCGCCAGAGCGCGCCTCTGGGGCGCCTCCGCGCGGACCGGGAGCCGGCTCCGCTCCCGCCCTCCCCGCCCCGCTCGCAGTCCGCCCGCTGGCGCTCAGGCCGCGGGGGAATCCCTCCATCTCCCCGCCCCGCGCCCCGGGAGGGGAGGGGACAGCGCCGGCGCTCGCGGACCCGCTTTCTCCGAGGGAGCGCCCAAGAGGCTAGCGCGCACTGAGCTGCCGGGACGCGGAGTGCGCGGCGCTCCTGGAGGCGCCCGGTGCCGTCGGGTCCCGCGGAGCTGAGACGCCCGCAGCCTCAGCGGTACCGGATCCCCGGCGGGGAGGGCGCCCACCGACTGCGCGCCCTTATGTTCCCTGCGCAGGACGCTCTGCCCCGCGGCGGGCTCAACCTGAAGGAGGAGCCGCTGCTGCCCGCCGGTCTGGGCTCGGTGCGCTCCTGGATGCAGGGAGCGGGCATCCTGGACGCCAGCACCGCGGCGCAGAGGTAAGCGCTCGGACCGGACCCGGCGCGCTCGGGTTGGACGGCTCCGCGCCGCCTTCCCTCCTCTTGCTGAGCTGCTGGGGCGAGGGGTAGAGGGAGCCCTAACTCTGGACAGTCCCGGCAAGCTCTCCCGCCCGCCCTGCCCCGAGCGCCTGTGCTTCCCCCTGAGGATATGGGGCGGGCCGGGGCGGGGCTTCTGTCTCCAGTCCGGACTGTCCGGGCTCTGATTTCTCGCTGTAGCTCACGGGCTCGGCCGTCCATGGCTCTAGAGGAGGAGGAGGCATCCTGGCTGCCGAAGTCCCTGAGCCATGTCCCACAGGCACCAGCCGTCAAGGGAGGGCCAACCCCTCCTTCCTGGGCAGTCCCCGTACCTCTCCTTGTCCAATTCCGCGGCTCTCTGCCAGGAAAGGCACGAAAGCCAGCCCCCTTTCTGCTTTCCCACGCCCCTCAGAGTTGGAGGATGGGGGTGTGCAAAGCTGGGGAAGTGAAGCGGCTGGGGGCTGAAGAGTGGGGAAGAGAAGAGGTGGGCAGTCGGCTTGGCTGGAATGATTGGGGCTGAGAATGGGCAGGGCCCTTCAGGTTCCGCCCCTCCTCAAGGTGTTTCTCTGGTGGGTCCTGTGGGAAGCAGGGCTTCCTGGGAACCCAGCATCCACGCCCATCTCCTCTGGTTCCTTTAAAGGAGTCTGGGGAGGGGGCTCGTGGGGGGTGGACTCTCAGATTTGGAAACGAAGTTTAAAGGTTTGTTGATCTGCCCCCCACAACACCTGGGCCCCAGGCTTTTTGATCCCCAAGTTGTGAGCATGGGGGGGGGGGGGGAGGTTGAGACATCCTCCCAGGAGTTCTCAGTGGTTGGGACTAGGGAGGTGCTGCCTCTGCAGACAGCTGGGGCAGTGGGAGCTGAGCTTCCCAGAGGTCTGAGCAGCTGCTTGTCTAGCAGCCTGAAGGGATTCTAGTGGCCGGATGCCAGGGCAGACCAGGTGTGGCACCCGGGTCACACATTCACATCCTCAGTCCTGTTCAGGGGACACCACTCATAGTCCAACCCCAATCTCACCCCTTAACAAACACATACCTTGTTTCACATGCAAACTGAACTGGTGTTTTCGAGGTCCTGTCCTTCCATGACTGTCAGGAGGGAGCACTGGGGGCTCTCGCTGCAGCTCACCTCTTCAGGAAGAGAAGGGGTCTTGCCTGTGAATCAACCTACATAAGTTTTACTCATAAAGTAACTATATTCCAGGAAAATTGGAAAATAGAAAACAAAACTCCACCTCTCTAATACAACTACTGTCAACATTTTAGTGTATTTCCTTCCATCTTTCTTCCCGTTAACATGTTTTTTCTTGTGCTATGCATACTGTTCTCTATCCTGCCTGTTTTTCTGTTGGTTCATTTTTTTAATTTAACTTGAGATGAGTAATTTCTTAACGCACCCCATCTTTTTCTCTACCACAGTGGTGAGAGCTCCTTGTAAGGTTGGGTGGGGAGTTCCAGTGGGGCCTCTGGGATTTAAGGTTCTTATTTGTCTCCGACCCTCCCCTGTGTCCCTGCCCCAAGCCAGCAGATTTGATGAGGCGGAAGCAGATGTGAATGAGGCAGTGTCCTTGTCGCCTGTGTGGGTGCAGAAAGTGTGGGGATGAAGCTCCTCCCAGAGGATCGGGCCACCAGCAGTGTTGTGGGATCCACATGCAGGGGATCTTGAGTGGGGCTGGGGTGTCCAGTCTGAGTCCCCAGGACCACATCACTGGAACTCAGAAGGCTTCTCCAGTTGGAAGAGGAGCATTTCTTCAGGCCTGGGCTGCTTATCTCCAAGTCTGGAGACTTCTCCATCTCAGGACACAGGCTGGGAACCCCCACCCCCCGTTTGGTTGGCTCTGGGCTGCCTCCTTCCAGAGGTGAGCAGGCTAATCCTTTTTCCTCATTCTTGCCGAGGAGGCCCATCATCTCTCCCATTTGTATCTTGATCCTCAGTCAGTTCTCTGCTCACGTCTTCCCCTCCCAAAACAAAAATGCCTTTCCTGTCCCCACCTCTCTCTTCATCCTCTGCCTGGTTTCTCTCCCTCTCATGTGTGAGAAACTTACCCAGGAGCACCCCCACCCAAGGCAGTTGTCTTTGATGCCTTACTTGCCTTTGCCCCACAGCTACCGGGTGGTCAAGGCTTCTGGATGTTCCCTTTGAGTCCTACTCCTAATCTCAGTGCCCATGGCCACCCTTTAACAGTGACACACCCTTACCCTCCACCACTTTCCTTCCTGGCTTGAAGGTTAACCTACACAGGGTGACCACCTCAGCCTCCTAGCCCCACTGCCCCAGCCCCAGCCTCTGGGCACTCCCCAAAACCATCTGCCATGCACTGGGACCACAGCAATATTTCCAAAGAACTCTTCTCTGATCCTATCCCTCACCGATTAAAAACTTCAGTGATCCCCATTTCCTGCCGGATATTTGGCATTCAAGGCCCATGACAGTCAGACCCAGAACTTCCTTCCAGCCTCTGTATGATACTTGACATCCAGCAATGTTGGAGAATTAGTTGTTTCTCTTGAAACAGTTCTTCTACTCCCAGCACCCACACACCCACTGAATAAAGTCTTGCAGCCCCCGGGACCCACCCCACCCAGCACTGTCTCTCTCTGTGCCCTCCCACCCTGTCCAGGGGAATGGTTTGTAGTGCTGTCCAAGGATGCTTGCCACAGGCCAGAGTCAGCTGAGCCTTGCCTGTCCCGAGCTTCCTTGCCCTGCCAGCCTGTGCCTTCCTTTAAGGCAAGGATGATAGCTCATTCATCCTTGTTACCACAGCACCAGGACAAACTCGAGCAGTCAGTAGAGGGGCAATGAGTGGCTGCTCAGGGAAGCAGGAGTGCATGTCAGAAGGTTTCTGAATCCCTGTCTGTTGGGCTCCCCTTTCCACGTTGGTGGGCTTCAGGGCCTACCCGACCCCAGGAACCAGGTACTGAGCAGCTGCTGCTCCCCAGCTTTACCATGCCAAGGTTTTACAGAAGGTGGAGGAGGAGGAGAAGGCCCAGGGCCTGCTCAGATCAGTGAGGGAGGTTCTGCCAACAGGAAGGAAAGTTCTGAGCAAAAGAAGGAGTAGGTAGAAAAGAGGGGCTGCATACCCTTACACTGAAGGCACCAGGGAACGGGAGGCTGGTGCAAAGGCTGGCTGGGTCTCCCCAGTAGGGAACTCTACACAGAGCCCCTGGCCAAGCTGTGACTGTCCCTACCTGGGCCAGCAGGACTTTATCTCTGAGACCCATATCCCAGCCCCAGCCCACCTTCCCCGGACCTCCCTGTGGACCCATGTCCTCTTGCTAGGGTGCTCAGCCCAGAAGAAGCTCTCGTCTCCTACTGGTGGGATTCCCAGCCTAGGGAGACCCCTGGAGGACCCAGGCCAGCCCTCCCCCTTGAGCTGGTCCCAGTGCACTAACAGGGCCTTGAGAGGGAAGCCAGCTGGGGCTGCCTTTCCTGTAAGCAGCTGCAGGCTCGCCTCCCTGCTAGGAAATGCTTTTGTTTGCTTTAATAATTAATAGCTGCTCCTCAGCCTGGGACCTGGCAGGCAGGCCTGTGGGTGGGTGGCGAGGGGGTAGGCAGAGAGAAGCAGGGTGGGCAGTCTGTAGGTAGAATTGAGGGCAAGAGGAAGAGTGGGAGAGCTGGCTAGTGAGACCCCACACACACACATTTTGGTGGCTGAGACAATTTTGTGGGGCAGATGAGCAGAGTCGCTGCTGGGGCCGTGGGATCAGGATATGAAGCAGCCCCAAAGCCTCCTCTCTGACAGCCCCCTCTGGACACCGGTTCTGGGCAGCTGCGTTGTTGAGATGGGTGTGCCCCCGTGAGATGCTGCTTTTATCTTTCCTGGTCTCTGGCACAGCCAGGCTCTGGGCATGTCAGGCTGGGCCAGCCTGGGCCAATAGATCTTGACTGGGGCCAGGAATGCCAGGCCCAGCTTGATGATGATCAGCAGTCCCGGGGGCCAAGGGGATGCCCGCAGGGAGAACGGGGGCCAGTGGGAAGACTGGAGGCAGAGGAAAGGAAGAGGAGACTGATGCAGCCATGCCTGCATGGGGAAAAGAAGAGCTGGATTTAGCAGAGACTTTAGGAAAATCTGAGACAGGGGTGAGATGCAGCAGACACAATTTTTGCTCTTTTCACCTCCTGGGAGGGTCAACAAGGAGCTTCTCCCATTGCTGATGACCTCAGGGCTTGTCCCCATTTCCCCAGCATCTCAGCCTCCAAGACCGTTCAGGCCCAAGCCAAGGCACTGCTCAGAACCTTGGGGTGTCAAGATGGGCAAAAGTTAGGATTTGGTGGGGGGCAAGGGGAAGTAGAAGCCCTGGGGGTGCCTCTGGGGGAGGCCAAAGCTCTGGCCTCGGCTACTGTCCTCTGTGGCATTTGGCATGCTTCTTTGAAATTGCTCGTATTTATAATAAGCGTGTAGTCAAGGATGTAAGGAGCTACAAGTGGGCTTCTGAGTAGAGAGCAGAGACCATGAGGGAGGCGTTGTGTCCAATAGACAGCAGTGGTAGGGTCCAGGGGTTCCCACGAGAAGGGCCCTGGGGCATCCTGCTCAGCCTCGCAAAGGAGCATCTTCAGGGACCCACTGGGTGGCCCCAGCAATAGCAGCCAGACAACTCTGCAGCCCCAGCATGTCCCCACATGCATCCCTCTGTTCTCTGGAGCACAGGCCACCTGAACAGCCCAAGCTGTGAAGGTCAGGGTGTCCTTGGTGTCATCTTTCACCTGGATTCCCAGCACAGTCCTCAGGAGGCCCTTGCACACCCATGTTTGTTACAAGGCAGGTGTCCCCCAACCAAAAAGGTAGCTGTGCAAACCGAAGCTTTTCTGTCACAGTCTCATTGAACTTTTGGGCTATTTCAGAACAAAAGGTGGGAAGGGGGCGAGTGAGCCATGGTGGAAATATGAAAATGAGCACTTTCTCCTCCCACATCCGGGTTCTTTGGTACAGGAGCAAATGCTTCACCGCCTTATCACACTCCGGAGTTGATAGGAAAGTATTTTGAACATTTTGTTGAAAACAATCTTTTTAAGAAAGCGAAGAGATGTGTAATTCATTTTGGAGTCTTACAAAAGTGGTTAATGTGGCTGTTTTCATCTCTCAGCTGCATTTATCTGAAAAAGGCGCTTATGTGGCATACTTTTTGCACTAATGATGCTAAGTGAATGAGATGTTTCTGAATTATAGGCTCCAGCAATCCGTGTACCAGGTGAGGCAGTTCTTATGTATATCTGCCAAGCTGCACTCAGGCCCTGGGCTGCAGCTGTGCTGGCTTCCATCACACCACAGGCCTCTGGATGGCTGGGAGTTGGTGCCCCGCCCTTATCCCCTCAGGGCTCCAAGGGCCTGCTTCCCCTGCCGGCATCTGCTTCCTAAGACTTTCTTAGGCTGCCAGAGCCTGCTCTGCCCACTTGCACACAGGCCAGAAGTACCTGAGAAATGAAGCCCCAGAAGTCACTCCCTGAACCAATGACTGACCGGAGCTGGTGGACGGATACCCCAGCTCCCTCCCCAGCCCTCTGCGGGGATCACTCTGAAGCACATGTCCTAGACTCTTTCCAGAGCTCCCCGTGGGACTGAGCTGCCGTTGCCCACAGTGGTAACTTGTTGATAATGCACCCTTCATGGATTGCCTTTCCTTTTTCCTTCTCTCTCCCTTCCCATCCCCACTAGTGTTTCCTGGAATCACCTCCCACATAAGCTGTTTGCATTTGAATCTTTGTCTCTGGGTCTGTTTCTGGGGAAATCCAAATAAAACCCTTGCCTCTCCAGACTTCAGGGGCTCTCATCTTGCTTCCCTTCTTTCTTTTAGATAAGGATTCATATCAGTAGACATCTTCGCAGTTTCTCCCCACACCCCAGTGGTCGTCTTGGGCAACCCCACTTTGGAGACCACAGAATCAGACACGTTGGCCTTCATCTGCACCTCTCAGTCTCTAAGCTAGTGTGAGAGCAGACAGTGCCCCACCTCCCTCCTGCATCCCATACATGCGCACCCAGGTGCGCCCAGCAGGGGCTCCCAGACCTCTGGGCACCCTCTGTGTCTACCTCCTGAGTAGTTTGAGCGGATCTCTATGTTTCTTTCTTTCTGTTCTTTAATCTGGGTTTGTTTACTCATTACAAGAGCATCAGCTGTTCCCAAGGGGAGAAGAGGAAAAGTCTCCTCTCCCCGCTTCAGGACTCCCCCTTTGGGGCTTGCAGTTCCATCCAGGGATGTCACTGGTCACCTACTGCACATTGAGGGTAGGTGTCTGGGGGAACCAGGAGAAGGACCCGCCTCTGGGCTCTTGCTGATGTGCTGATCCTTCTGTCATCCTCTGTCTCTTGTTCACGAGAAATACTAGAACGTCTTTAAAGCTAAAGCTTTTCTCAGTTCACCTTGCTCTTCTCACATGTCCGGCAGGGGTATGAACTGGGTAAACTGGAGACATTCACAGACTAGGAGCAGCCCTGGTGTGCCCAGCAGGGGTCTTGGCCATTCTGCAATCCTCTCCTGGTCTGCAGGGGGCTGGGGCTGTCACTCATATTGTTCTGTTGTTCATGATAGCGATCTTGTTCCGGAGCCATAAACTAGCCACCTCTGTCCCATTGCTTTGCTTGGATGGGTGTGAGCCCAGGAGGATGATTGTGCCTCAGACCCACTAAGCAAGGTGGGGAAGGAAGGTGATGCTGAGCTGCCTCAGGGGAAGTGGAAATGAGCCTGACCCCACTGCAGAGTAGGGCACAGGCCTGGGAGGCAGTGTGACCCCCTCCATGCCCCTCAGCTGGCAGCACTGGATACTGGTCCACAGACCCAGGCAGGGGTGCCTGCTACCTTTCCCCTCCCTGGATCCCCTGACCTCTCTCCCTGGAAATCCCCTCCAGTGTGGAGGGCAAGCCCTGTGAAGGGAGCTTGACCTGGGGATTAGGCCAGACTTCCCAGGTCTGGTCCTCAGGAGCCTGGTGGGAACAGCAGGCAGCCGGGACCCAGGACTGACTGATATGTGCCAAGAGGGATGGGTGAGAGAGGAAGCTCAGCAGCATTGATGGACTCTTGGCCTGAAAGTGCGGGCACGTGTGTAGAAAGGGTATGTTGAGTAGTCTAGGGGATTGTGTTATTGCTCAGCATCCACCTCTCCTATTAAAGCCTCTTTCATTCTCTATACCCTCCATCCTTGCTGTCTGAGAGCCTTCCAGGCACCTTTCCTGGGCTTGGTGGCAGAATAAAGGGCAGAGTGATCTGGGATAGTACTACAAGCTGGCCCCCTTCTGGCCTTCTCCTCCCTGAGGTGGTTCTGGAACCTGTCCCTGAGAGTTTCTCTTCCCCTCTAAGCTGATCCTGGGGGCAGGAGGGAGGAGTCAAAGTTGCTGCCTCATTAGCATATTCATCAACAGTAATCAGGGACCTGCTGTGATCAAAGCCCTCTTCAGGCCTCCCTGTCTCAGCAAATGGGAAGCGGGAGGGTCAAGGCCTGGACTTGAAAGGACTGTAACCTGACAGGGAGGGAAGAGGAGGAAGGATGGACGGAGGATGGATGTCCCTGGAGAAGGGAACATGTGTAGAAAGAACCTTTGGTGGGAAAGAGAAGGTGTTGGTGGCCCCTCTCCTCATCGTGATCAGGGACAAGCAAGACCCATCACTTGTGCCTCTGAGATCAGCATTTCACATACACCACTGAGGATCCGAAGCAGACTTTCAGGAGAAGGAACAATTTTCATTTTATTGTTTATATATTTACTGTAATCTGTATGAGTAAAAACACAACAAGCCTTTCAAGCCCATGACATCCCAGATATTATAGGTTCACATGAAACAAGTGTCAATTGATGTAAAATTATACGAAGAAAACTATTAAGTAGTAATGAATATGGCAGATATTGTCACAGTGGCACATCCATGATGGGACTCTGGCCTGAATGGCTCTCAAGGCAGTTCCAACATCCTCATCCTCTCTGCATCGCTGCAACAGCCTCCCACTTTTTCACCACCCTATGTCCTCCCCGCCTGCAGCATCTTCTAACCCCTGCCTGGCTTCAGAACCTTCTGCTGGCCTTTAGTCCTGTTTCCCAAACTATGTCCCTCAACAAAAGAGCTCTGTAATCAAGTAAGCATGGGGTGTTAGTTATGTGCTGCCACATAAAAATTACCCCCAAACTCAGCAGTGTAAAACAACAGACATTCATTATCTCATACAGTTTCTGAGAGTCAGAAGTCACGGAGCAGCGCCACTGGGTGGTTCTGGCTCAGGGTTTCTTATGAGGCTACAATCAAGATGATAGCCATGGCTGCAGTCATCTCAAGGCTTGACTGGGGCTGGTGGAGCTTCTTCCAAGGTGGCACACTCACACAGCTGGCAAATTAGTGCTGGCTATTGGCAGGAGGTCTCAGTTCTTCTCCATGTGGTCCTTCCATAGGGCTGCTTGAGTGTTCTCACAACATGGCAGCCAGCTTCCATGACAGACAACAAGGCAGAAGCCACAATGTCTTCTATGACCTAATCTTGGAAATGATATGCTATTGCTTTTGCCATATTCTATTGACTACATAGATCAACCCTCGTACATTATGGGAAGAGACTACTCAAGGGCATGAATGCCAGGAGGCAGGGATCCCGGGGACCATCTTGGAGGCTGGCTACCACACATGGGGAACACTTGCCTGAGCGAGGTCAAGCAGGGTCCACTCCTGGAGGGTGTCTCAGGGCCCCGCTCATACACTCATGGGTGCTAGGAAGCCGCATTTCCTAGCAATTGTGGCCATAGCACTTTACTGTAGAGGGAGGATGTGGGGCTATGAGAGATCTAAGGGACACACTTTGGAGGAACTTGACCCAGGGAAGACGGTCTAAACTTTGGTTTTCGTGTCCCTGTATAGTCTGATACTTCACATGCAACCTTTTCTCTCCTCACTTCCCTTTTTGAAATCTGTGGTCCAACTGTAGGTCACACCTACAGCTATTTCTTATGCTGTTTGTTCTGCCCTTTGCCTGCTCACACCTGCTGAGCTCCTATCCATTCCTCAAGGATTGGGGAAAAAGCCACCACCTCCATGAGGTCTTCCCCTCATCTCTCACAGAAAGAATTCATTTCTTCTTCCTTTGCTTCTATAGTTTCTTCTGTAGTAATATCTTTTGGAGGCCCCCACCACTTCGTCTTGTGTTACAGCTCTCTGTATGCGTCTTCCCTCCCTTTCCAGATATTTGACTCCGGCCCCACTAGGTGCCTTGTGTCCAGCGCTTGGTGTATCACTGAGGGTCAGGAAAGATTTGGTGAATAGGGCCTTGGCTCTTCTCCTCCTTCTCTTGCCCTAGCCTTGCTTCTGGGAATCGTTTCTGATGAGCCAGGAGAAAGCCCTGGGCAAGGCCAGACCAGAAGGTCCTCCTGCTCAGGGGAGCTAGTGGCTGTCTTTCCCAAAGTGTAGAGGCAGATCCCTCTACTTAGAGAGGGCATCCCCTGCCTTCAGCCATGGCCCAGGGTCCAGGCTGAGCAGACTAGTGGCCCTGAGCCAGTTTGATGTCTCAGAGAGTCTGTTGGGCATCGTCATCTCCCAGGCAACGCCACAGGCTCGTGTACACAGCCGCGCGCTGCATACAGCGAGATATTTGTTCCAGACCCCCCCAGTTGCCTCTTGATGCCCTAAAGGGCAGTCACAGGAGCCTCTGGTCAGTAAGATGGGCTGTTTGTACATTTGATTTTGGAGATCGGCCTTTCAAAATGTGGGGCCTGGGGAAAAGCTGGGAGGGATCCTGGCAGGGATGCCTCTGTTTCCACCTGCTGTGCCACTTGTTCCCAAGGGAGCAGACTTGGGTGACCTTGGTCCCAGGAGGCCTCTGTCTGGAACTGAGATGGCTCTGAGAAGGATGGAATGGGCCCATCTAATTTGATTTGTTGCCCAAACTCTTGACATGTCAGAGCCAAGTCCTGTCCAGCCCACCTTTCTGGTCAGAGGCGATGGGGTCTTTCTCGCCAGAGGGCACGTTGGTGGTTCTCCAGCTCCTTTCCTCCCCACAGTGGCATAGGCCTGGCACGAGCACATTTTGAGAAGCAGCCCCCCTCCAACCTCAGGAAATCCAACTTCTTCCACTTCGTACTGGCCATGTACGACCGGCAGGGGCAGCCTGTGGAGGTGGAACGCACAGCCTTCATCGACTTTGTGGAAAAAGACCGAGTGAGAGGCCCGTGGGCTCGCTGGGATGGAGCCTGGGGTGGGGCAGGAGGGCTTCAGGGACCCCCCTCCCACTGGGGCAGATGAGTGGATAGATGGTGGAGGAGTGGAGAAGGGGGGAAGGGAATGGATGGGATGGAAGGAGAGAGGGTGGGGTTAGGGAGGAGTGTTGGGCGGGGGTGGCTGGAGGATCCCTGGGAACACCAAGCATCCTCCCCATTTTGTCCCTGCAGGAGCCTGGGGCTGAAAAGACCAACAATGGGATCCATTACCGCCTCCGGCTGGTATATAACAATGGTGAGTGAAGCCCACTGCCCAATGGGCACCACAGCACCAAGTGACATAAAGCCCCACTATCAGAGCTGAGGAGACCCCTGGCTCCAGAGGAGAAGATGTGGAGTGTGGTCCAGTCATCAGAGGCCACATGTGCTCCCCATACAACCAGCCCTCTCCACTTTCCCACCTTTAGGACTTCGGACAGAGCAGGACCTGTATGTGCGGCTCATCGACTCCATGTCCAAGCAGGTAAGCCAGTCCAGGGCATGCTCAGGCCTGTCCCACCCTCCTCTCAGGCCTGTCTGCTCCATGGTCTGAGCTAGCATCCTTGCCCCTGCCCTCGTCTTCCTGGTGCCATCATCCCCACTGGTCCACTAGCTCCCCCAGTTCTCACCCCGCCTACCATAAGAGGATGTGTGACACTTGCCCTCTGGTCTAAAAAAGGAAAATATTTGTATAAAGACCCTGTCTTAGGTCGAGTTTCCTAGAAGCCCAGCCTAGATGGGGATTTAGGTGCATGAGGTTTATTGGGGAGACAGGGAGAGGGGCCTCAGGAGAAGGGGAGGGAGGGAAGTGGGACAGGGCAGGGCATGCTCAGTAAGGATGGGGTCTCAGTTGGAGCCTAACCTCAGCCTGATCCATAGGGAACTCTGGAGAAGGAATGGTGTTAGAGCTGTCCCACCTTGAGGCAAGGAGGTCAGGATTCTGTACCTCGTATCAGTCAGTCTGTGGCTGGGGATCACTCCCAAGGGGAGAATATAACCTTCCGGACATTTTCAAGGGAGGCAGCTCCTATCTGCTGAGAGCAGTTCTCAAGAGAAAGTCCTTAGCAGCCAACACTAACTGCAGCTGGGGGATGGGTGCACGGGTCCAGTCAAGGGGACTGGCGGGGGGTGGGGCCCAAGAGCTTCTACTGCAGACCCCCACACCTTGCTGATGTGGAAGGTCACGGGAAGGAGGCTCAGAGGCCAATGTAAGGTGCTCAGGGAGACTGAAAGCTGAATAAGCCCTAATGGATTCTGCAGAGGCAGGGCCCCATCTCAGGGCTTTTCAGAGAAGTTGTACTTGCTGGGAAGGAGGGGGCTGGCTCTCAAATGGGCCCATCAGCAGCCCGAATGCAAGGTGGGGACTTGGGCTTTCCCACCCACGCAAGATCTTCCGGCAGCTTCTACCCAATCCCAGGGCAGAAGAAGAAATGTGTTGTTTCTAGAAAGCCTGTGGTCGCCGTGGTGTGGCAGGAAGACCAGGCAGTGGGAAAGTGGGATTGTGTGGGGGACAAGTGTGGAAGGGGCGGGAGGAAGTCCAGAGAGAGAGGGACCCCACGAGAATGAGGGATGGCTGGGAGGCCCAGGGGGTTATCAAAAGGGAAGCCAGATTTGCAGTTTAGGAAGCTCCCTCCTTGCTTCAGGGCAGAGTGGAGGCTGGGGGACTGGTGGAGAGGCTGATCCAACAGTCCAAGGGAGAGAAGCTGGCCTGGGCTGGGGAGGTGAGGCATGGGGAGAGAGGCTGATTAGCTGATGGGGATAGCCTAGAGGGACAATGCTTGTGAGCAGGAGGCAGAGGTGAACTAGGGGCATGGGAACAGTGGAGACAGAAGTGTGCTACCCCGCTGGCAGCCCGGCCTTGGTCCTTGTGTTCTGGGGGCCTCCCTGGCCCCAAGCAAAGCTGGATGTGGAAAGAGCTGCCTGTGGACAAACAGCATCTGTAGACCTCATGCCACTCTTGCCCACCATGGTGCTGGTCCTGGTTTGGGGAGCCAGTCTCCCAGCTCCTGCTTTGCACTCTTGGGCACCCCAAAGCAAGTTGGAGGGCCTGATCTTCCCTGGGGGCAGGGCCCATCTCTTCCCCTTACACTTGGACTTAAGAGAAGCCGTCTTGCCCTGAGCTGTGAACTTCCCCCGAGCTGTGAACTTCCCCCTCCCCAGGCCATCATCTATGAGGGGCAGGACAAGAACCCCGAAATGTGCCGAGTGCTGCTCACCCACGAGATCATGTGCAGGTAAGAAGAGCTGGGTCACTTGCACCATGTCCCTTGGCCAAGAGGTTGCCAAGGACTCCCACCAGGCCCTGCCTCCTCCTGCTGCCACCACCCCCCTCCCTGCTGCTCCCCGGGGAAGCCTGGTCGGGAGGCAAGCAGGGAGGAGGAAGGCCCCTGGGCACAGTGCTGGCTGAGGAGAGGGTCCTTGAGGCCCCATTAGCCTGGACTGTTTATGTGGCTTCTCCAAGTGTTTTTGTAAGAGAGGCCTCCTGCTGCTACTGGGAAGCTTAACTAATAAAGCTCTGGGGAGGGCTAGCTGGGGAGATGGGGGCAGGGCCTGGGCCTCCTAGAGTAGCTCTGAAACAGGAGGGAGGAAACTCCGCTGCCTGCTAGTGAACCTCAAGGCGGCATCCTGGGTTGGGTGGAGGGAACACAGCCCTTGGCTCCCTTTCCCCATTATCTGAGAGCATGGCATTTCTAGGCAAGGTATCCCCAGGAGATGCCGGGGAGACAGGGTCCCCAGAAGCAGTTCCTCATGCCCGGAAAAGGCAGTAGTGTTCAAAAATCTGGTTGGGACAGTAGCTACCTTCGGGAAGGGCAGTGACAAGGAGGGGGCTCGAGGGGGCTTCTGGGGCAATGGTCACATGATATTTCTTGGTCTGGTACTGGTTACATGGGTGGGTTCACTTTTCAATAATTCATGAGCTGCATGCTTACAATTTGAGCCGTTTTCTATATGTATAAAAAGTGTACAGAGAGAGAGACCCTGTAGGTGGCCAGCAGCCTGCCCTTTCCTGCATCCTCCAGGAGCATCATGCCTTTGGGACCAGGGTTTCCTGGCCAACCTTATCCCCAGGGCTGGGCTCTCCAGGTCCCCGCAAGGGACCGTCACTGCCTTCCTCTCCCAGACCTCTGGGAGTGAGCCCTTCTGGCCCACGGACTCCATACCAAGAGACAGGACATCAGCATCCTCACCCCAGAGCTACACACACACACACACACACACACACACACACTCTCCATAATCTCCTTCTCCTTCACTCCCTCCTCATCTTCCTCCAGCCGGTGCTGTGACCGGAAGAGCTGTGGCAACCGGAATGAGACGCCCTCAGACCCCGTCATTATTGACAGGTACAGGCTTGGGGAGGGGGCCTGGGAGCTGCAAGGCCAGGGCGGTTGGCCTCAGTCACAGAGCACTGGTGGTGGCTCCAGGGAGGAGCGGAGCTGCCCGCCCCACCCCCCGCCCCCATGTTTGTGGCTCCCAGCAGAGAGAGAAACTGTCAGACACTAGGGAGCCGCCAGCCAGCCATGGCTCCCTGAGTAAAGCCCCTGGTGGCAGACTCTCTGAGGCTGGAGTTAGGAGCTGTGTTCTCCGACAGAAGGGGCCCGGGAAGGGCAGGGGATTGGGCGGGGTGGAGTGGGGTGGGGTGGGGTCAGGGAGTGGGAAGTGAACCGGTGCCCAGAGAGAGGCTGCAGAGGATGGAGGGCTGGCGGGGACCTGGCAGCGAAAGCTCGCTTCTGGTCCTGGCGCCACCTCTGTGCTGTTTGGCTTGACTTTTCTGAACGTTTGTTCCCTTCGTTTGAAAACTAGGGAAATGCTTGGCAGGTTGCAGTCTTAGGACTGTCAAGATGGTGCATTGAAAACGCTTTCTCCCACCATGATCTTTTGAAGTTATTTTATTTCTTTTTGAATAGGAAATGCATATATAAGGTACAAAATTCAAAAGATACCAAAGAGGAAATAATGAGAAGGAAGCCTTCCCCCACCCCTGGTATAGCACACTGTACACACTTTTTTGTACGTTCTCTTTATTTTATTTGTGACAATATATCTTAGAGATCATTCCAGATTGGAACATAAACTCTACCTTATTCTCCTTTGAATAGATAAAACATTCACAAGGTGCAGGGATTCAAAAAGTTTGAAAGGGTTTACAGCAAAGTCGACCACCTCTGCCTCTGACCCATCCATTGCCCTCCACATAAGCAGCGACTGTTAGCAGTTTCTTGAATGTCCTTCCTGAGATAGCCTGTGCATAGACAAGAAAATACAGATATATATTCTTTTTGTGCCTTTCCTTCTATTTTTATAAAATTGTTGGCATACTAAATGTACTTTTTAGCACCTTTCTTTTTCTCTAAAAAACATCTATCTAGGAGCTTATGTCAGGACACAGGAAGTCTCCTTATTCCTTTTTGCCACTGCAAAATATTCCATTGTATGGATGGACTGTAATTTCTTTAAATAGTCTCTATTGCTGGACATTTTGGCTGTTTTCATTCATTTTCAGGGATAAAATATGCTGCAGTGAATTATTTTGTCCATGTGTCATTTTGCACATATAGGAATTTATATGAAAGATGTTACTAGAAGTAGAATTGCTGGGTCAAAAGATATATGCATTTGTAATTTTGATAGTTATTGCCAGTTTACCTTCTGTAGAGATTATACCAATTAACATTCATACCATCAATTTTGAGAATGCCTGTTCCACACACTCTGGCCAATTGAGTATGTTGTTTATTCATTCAACAAATAATTTTTTAACATCTTCCCCATGCCAGGGTCTCTTCTATATGCTGTGGATTAAGCAGTGACCAAAACAGACAAAAAGCCTTGTGTTCATGGGCTTACAATCTAGCAGAGGAGAGAGACATAAACTACCTGAATGAGTAAAAAGTGTGACATGTTCGTTGGTGATAAAGGCTAAGGAGAAAAAGAAAGCCATCGCGGAAGATCAGAGAGTCCCCAGGAAGGGGATGTTGCAATGTAGAAGATTTAAGGAAAGCCTCACTGATAAGATGACATTTGAGCCAAGACCTGAAGAAAGAAGGGAGTGAGCCATGTATGAATTTGGGGCAAGAATGTTCTCAGCAGGCGTGTACCTGGTGTGTTTAAGGAACAGTGAGAAGGCCCAGGTGATTGGAGTGAGAGGACAGTAAGAGGACATGATGTCAGAGAACTAATGGATGAGGCAGGAGGGAGGCACGATGGTGCAGGGCCTTGTAGGCTGCATGTAGACTATTGTAAAGACTTGGGCTTTTATTCTGAATGACATGGAAGCCATTGGGGAGTTTTAAGCAAAGGGGTATGCCCTGATTTACATTTTAGCAAGATCACTCTAGCTCCTGTGTTGAAGAGGACTTGTAGGAGGAAAGGGTGGAAGCAAGGAGATGAGTTAGGAAGCCGTTCCAACTATCTAGAAGAGAGATGACAGAGGCTGAGACAAGGGATGTTAGAGAGGAGGCTGTCAGAAGTGGCTGGATTCTAGATATATTTCATAGGCAGGACTCACAGGGTTTGTTATGGAAGGAGAAGCAAAGTGACAGAAAGAGAAGTCAAAGACATCGTCAAAGGGGACCAGCCCCGTGGCCAAGTGGTTAAATTCATGTACTCCACTTCGGCGGCCCAGGATTTCTCCAGTTCAGATCCTGGGCGCAGACCTAGCACCACTCACCAAGCCATGTGGAGGTGGCGTCCCACACAGCACAACTATAAGGACCTGTAACTAGAATATACAACTATGTACCAAGGGGCTTTGGGGAGAAGAATAAGGGGGAAAAAAGGAAGATTTGCAACAGATGTTAGAAAAGAAAAATAAAGACATCTCTAAGTTTTCTGGCCTGAGCAACTTAGGAGGATGGAGTTGCTGTTTATTAAGAAGAGGGAGGAGCTGGTTTGGGAGGAGGTTGATCAGGAGTTTGGTTTGGGGCATGTTATGTTTAAAGTGCTTACTAAACATCCAGGTAGGGATGTTGAAAAAGCAGCTAAAACCATGAGTATAGATCTCAAGGGAAAGGTCCAGGCTACAGATATAAACTTGAATGAAGAAATCATCAAGGGCATGAGTGTTATTAAACATAGAAGAGGTTCAAGGACTGAATCCTGGGGTGTCTAGTGTTTAGAAGTCATGGAGATGTGGAACCAGCAAAGGAGAATGAGAAGGAACAGCCAGTGAAGTAAGAGGGAAATCAGAGGAGTGAAGTGTCCTGGAGGCCTAGATAAGAAAATATTCCCCAAAGGAGGCAATAGTCAACTGCATCAAATGCTGCTCATGCATGTGATAAGAAGACTAAGAATTGACTGTTAGATTTAGCAACGCGGGGACATTGGTGACCTCAACAAGAGCTAGTTCAGTGGATTGTAGGGCCAGGAGTCTTATAGGAGTATGTCTGAGACAGGACAGGAGAAGAGAGATTAGAGAAATGACTAGAGGGACTCTGGAGTTTTGCTCGAAAAGGGGTCAAAGAAATATAGTGGTGGCTGGAGCATGGTGTAAGACCAAGAAAAAAGATAGCTTCTTCATATGCTGATGAGAAAAACGCAGTCAGAACTGGGAAAATGATGATGCAAGAGATAGAAGGGAGAATTGCTAAAAGCATGTCCTTTAGTGAGCAAAGGGCACGGGATCTCATGCACGGGACTGATTTTAGCTGGGAGCATAGATGTTTATCCAAGGAAACAGCAGGGAAGACAGAGAACCTGGACACAAAGTGTGTAAATGGGTATCTCCAATGTAGGAGCTTGCAGACATTCTCTTCTGAATGCTTTGTTTTCTCAGTGCAATAAGAAACAAGGTCAGCAGTTGAGGATGAGGATGGAGAGGCAGACACTAGGGCATGAGATAGTTGTCCAGGAGGGTGAATAGGCCATGGAAAGCTTGTGTGATTGCCAGGCAGCGCTAAGGACCTGCCTGAGGTTTGTGGTCATAAATTTAAAGTGAGGGCTTTCTTTGACCGTGCAGAGCTGCACAGATGCAGGCACAGAGTGGTGGCATATAACCAGATTTCGGAGTTTGCCAGGTAAGTACAATGAAACATGAGAGGGCAAGAGTGTGCAAAGTGCATGCAAGGGGTGTTTACAAAAATAGAACCAGGAATTTAAGCTAGGTAAGGAGAGGAATATGGGAGGGTGAAGAGAAGGCAGGATGAACGGAACGCAGATTCTGATGGGACCAAAGAATTATTGGAGTTGAGAGACTAGAAGAGGGTTGAGCTGAAGGTTAGAAGGTGGTTAGAGAGTAGGTTGCTTGTAGGCAGGCTTATTCAGGAATTTATTAGTAATGTGTGGCCAAGGGAGGGTGGCCAAGGTCATAGGAGGAGAGGTGCTCAAGGACTGGAGAGGAGAATGTGTTGGAAGAATTATCTATCTATGTTGATATTGAAATCACCAAGAATTATGACAGGACCAATGTTCAAAAGCACATATAGTGTTCCAGGAGTGAAATCTTTAAAGAGTGAAGACAAACGATCTCAAGGTTGAGAAATGACTGCAACAAGCAATGGGTGCTATAATTATTTTTTGTCTTTCTCCATCATATAAATGAACTGTGATATCCCAGTGAATTCCATTTCTCTTACACTGAGGTTGAGCACATTTTCATGAATTTAAAGTCTGTTTGTATTTCCTTTTCTGTAAAGTATCTGTTCATATCCTTTGTTTTTCTGTAAAGGATTGGCTTTTACTGATTTGTAGGAGTATATTTGTATTAAGGGAATTAGATGTTTGTCATGAGTTGTACTTATTTTTTCCTAGTTGGTTGTTGTCTTTTAACTTTTCTTAGGGTGACACTTGCCCAATTCCTCTATCTTTTAAGTACTCTGGATTTTTATTATATTTAGAAAGGCCTTTCTCATGCCAAGATTATTTTTAAAAATTTATCCTGTGGTTTCTTCTAGTACTTTTATGGCTTCATTGTTTACATTTAAATATTGATGCATTTGAAAAAATTTCATTATGATGTCCAATATGATACATACAAAAGAAAAATATAGCAAAATAGAAATTATGAAGCATAATAATCAATGTAGTGCTATGAACCTACCAACAAACTTAGAACATTAAAAATTCCACTGAAGCCACCTCTATGTTCCTTCCCGGTCCCATATCACCGCCTACCCCTCCCCTAAAGGTAGTAAGTAAATTGAGCTGTGTGTTTATCATGGCCTTTCTTTTTAAAAAATACTTTACCACAGATTAGGTAATCTTAAACAATAGGTTGTTTAGTTGTGCTTCTGTTTAACTCGGCAAAAGTGATATCACCTTGTAGTAGTCTTCTAAAATGTTCTTTTTCAATTCTGCGTTATATTTCTCAGATTTTTCTCTGTTGCTGTATTTAGCTGTAGTTTATTGTATCGCATTTTTGCTGCGGTAAGCAAAGGTGCTGTAACCATTCTTGTTTGTCTCTCCTAATGTGAGTAGGTACCAGAGTTCGTTAGGCTATAGACCTAGGATTGGAGTTGCCAGGTCGTAGGGTATGCTCATGGTCAACTTTATGAGTCAATGTCCAGCTGTTTCCCAAGGTGATTGTGCTGAGGAACACCCTGCCCACACTGACCAAGTTCCTGTTGTTCCACATCCTCACCAATGCTTAATATGTCAAACTTCTTAATATTTGCCGGTTTAGTGGGTGTACACAGAATTTTGTGGTGGACTTAATTTGCATTTTTCTGATTACTAGTGAACTTAAACATCTTTTTATTTGTTTATTGGGTTTTGTATTACTTCTGTTAAGTAGTTGCTGAAGTCTTTTGCCCACTTTTCTTTTTGAATTGTTTGGGTTTTTTCATATTGATGTTAATGGTTCTTGTAGACCCTAGATACTGATCCTTTGTCAAGGAAGTATATTTCAAGCATCTCAATGGAGTTGAATTTATCAGTATTTTCCTCATGGTCTTTACTCTGTGTTTTATTTAAGAAATCTTTCCCGGGGCCGGCTCCGTGGCCGAGTGGTTAAGTTCGCGCGCTCCGCTGCGGCGGCCCAGGGTTCGGATCCCGGGCGCGGACACGGCACCCCTCAGGCCACGTTGAGGTGGTGTCCCACATCCCACAACTAGAAGGACATGCAACTAAGATATACAACTGTGTATGGGGGCGGGGGGAAGGGTTGGGGGAGATAAAGCAGAAAAAAAAAAAGATTGGCAACAGTTGTTAGCCCAGGTGCCAATCTTTAAAAAAAGGAAGAAAGAAATCTTTCCCTATGCCAAGTCAAAGATATTCTCCTATATTTTCTTCTAAAGGTTTCATAGTTGTTCTCTTTTACATTTAGGTTTGTAATCCATGTGGAACTAATTTGGGGGCATGGTGTGAATTAAGGAATCAATGTAATTATTTTTACTTATATATCACTAATTATTCCACTATTAATTATTTAGTTCATCCTTTCCCACCAAACTGCGGTACCATCTATGTCCCAAATCGAGTTTCCTTCTATTTTGTGGGTCTGATTCTAGAATCTTTGTTTTTATTCCTTTGGTCTGTCGATGATTCTTGTGCTAGCATCACATTGTTTTAATGACTATAGCTTTGTAATAATGATATAGACAAGTGTGTAGGGCAAGTCTCCCACCTTCTCTTGTTCTTCAAGGGAGGACTGGCATTTTGGCATTTTGTCTTTCCATATAAATTTTAGAATTCACTTATAAAGTTACACACACACACACATATCTTTGGGGATTTTGATTAATCTTACAATTAACTTATATGTCAATTTGGAGGAGAATTTACATCTTCTTGCTACTGAGTCTTCCTATCCACAAATATAGTGTGTTTCTCCATTAATATAGATCTTCTTTAATGCCTTTCAATAAAGTTTTATAATTTTCTCAATAAAGGCCACCTACACTTATTGTTTTCATTCATTTAGTCAATATTTATTGAGCATCTAGTATGTACGAGGCACTGTTCTAGGATCCAGAAATACCAGAATAAACAAAACAGACAAAAATATCTATACTCATGGAGGGAAAAGACATGAGAGTGGGCAATAAAAAATAATTATAAGTATGTTAGAAGGTGATAAGTGGAAAAAATAGAAAAAAATAAAACTGAGCAGGAATTTGGAGTTGAAGGAGGTGCAATTTTAAATGGAGTGGTCACAGTAGGCAAGATTGAGAAGGTGGAGTTTGAGGAAAGACTTGAAGGGGTGAGGAAATGAGCCATTCTGATATGTGGTATGGGTAGCTTATTTCTAGGTACAATTTATATTTTGTTGCTGTTGTAAATTATATCTTTTGTTATGTTTTCTGTTTATTGATAGTAAAGAGAAATGCAATTGATATTTACATGTGGATCTTTGTCTTTAGACTTGTTTTGTTTTGTTTTTTACTATATAGACGGCCATCTTACGCAAACGATGACTGTTTTGTTTTTCCTATCCAATCCTTATGTTGTTTTTTTCTTGCTCTGTTGCACTGACTAGAACGTCAACTACGGCCTTGACTATAAACAGTGGTAATGGGCATTCTTGTCATGTTTTCGATTTTAGAGACAATGCTTCCAGTGTTTCACCATTACAACCGTTGTTAATTGTAGCTATTTGGTAGCTATATATCATCAGGTTAAAAGTTTGGTAACATTTTTGGGTTGTTGGGTTTTTTAAATCATGAATAGATATTGAATTTCACGTGTTGCTTTTCTCCACATATATTGAGTTGACCATATAGTTTTTCTCCTTTAAACTATTAATGTACTGAATTTCATTAATAGATTTTCTAATACTGAATTTCTCCTGGTATAAACCTAACTTGATGATTTACTATCTTCTTTATAGGCTGCAGGATTTGCTCTGTTAATAATGTGTTTAGAGTTTTTGCATTTACGTTCAACAGTAATTGACTTGTAATTTTCTCTTCTTATAATGTCCTAGTATGAGTTTGACAATCAGTGGCATACCAGCCTCAGATAATTAGGTGGAGCGTATCCTTTCTTTGACTATTTGCTGAATGAGTTTGGATGAGTTCGGAATGATTTGTTGCTTGAAAATTTGTTATAATTTACCTTGAATTTTGGGGAATGAGGAGGAGAAAATTTTTAAACCATTGATTCAATTTTTTAGTGGTCATAGAACTATTTAGGCCTTCTATGTATTTTTTACTCTGTTTTGGTGAGTTATATTTTTTAAGGAATTTGTACGTTGTACCTAAATTTTCAGATTTGTTTCCGTAAAGTTGTTCATGGTGTTCTCTTATCTTTTTGATCTCCACTGTATCTTTAGCCGTGAGCCTTTTCCATTCTTGATATTAATTGTTTGTATCCTATCTTTCTCCTTGATAAGTTCCAACAACAATTTGCTTTTTATTAGTCTTTTTCTAAAAACTTTTTAGCTTTTTCAGTCTTTTTCTAATGTGTTTGTTTTGCACTACATTCATTCTGCATTTATCTTTATTATCTCCCTTCTTCTTTTATTGGGTTTATTTTGTTGTTCTTTTCTAACTTCTTAAGCTGGATGCTTAGCTCATTAATTCTTAGCCTTCTTCTTTACTAATATAATCATTTAAGGCTATGACATTTCCTTAAAATACTACTTTTCCTGTATCTCACATTTCCATATCTCATATTTTCATTATCTCTCAGTTCCAAGGATTGTTAAATTTCTCTTATGATTTTTCTGTTAATAAATGAGCTATTTATGTGTTTTTCTTTATTCTTTATTTTTAAATTAACTTTGTGATGTATAATTGATATGCAATCAAATGTGCATAAAGTATACAATTTGAAAAGTTTTGACGTATGTATACGCTGATGAAATGATCAGCACAGTTGAGATAGTGACCATATCCTTCCCCAAAAGTTTCTTACGCACCCTTGGAATCTCTCCCTCTATCCCCTTACCTCCATCCTCAGGCGACCATGGATCTGCTTTCTGTCGTTATAGATTTGTTTGCGTTTTCTAGAGTTTTGTATAAATGGAATTATACAGTATGTGCTTTTTTTGTCTAGCTTCTTTTGCTCAGCATAATTATTTTTTTGAGTTTCATCCGTGTTGTATATATCAATAGTTCATTTCTTTTTATTGCTGAGTAGTATTCATTTTATGAATATAGCAAAATTTGTTTGTGCCTCCATCTCTTGATAGACATTTGGGTTGTTTCCAGTTGGGACTATTACAAATAAAGCTTTATAAACCTTTATGTGCAAGTCCTTGTATGGACAAATGTTTTCATTTCTCTTAGGTAAAATACCTAGGAGTGGAATGGTTGTATCATACAACAAGTGTATGTTTAACTTTATAAGTAATTGCCTGTTTTCCAAAGTGGTTGTACTATTTTACATTCCCATCAACCTGAGAAGGCTCTTTTTAATTTTAGCCATTCTAATAGGTGTGTAGTGCTAGCTCATTATGGTTTTAATTTGCATATCCCTAATGACTAATGATGCTGAACATCTTTTCAGGAGCTTATTTGCCATTTATATATTTCCTTTGGTGACGTGTCTGTTCTAATTTTCCATTACCCTTCTTTTTTTATGGGTTGTTTTTCATATTACTCAGTTGTGTGAGTTCTTTATATATGTACTGTGGATAAAAGTCAGATATATATTTTGCAAAAAATTTTTCCCAGTCAGTGGCGTGTCTTTTCATTCTCTTAACAGTGTTTTTTGAAGAGTATGAGTTTTTAATTTTCATAAAGTCCATTTTATAAATTTTTCCCTTTGTGTGTTGTGCTTTTGGTGTCGTAGCTTAAAAATCTTTGCCTAACTCAAGGCCACAGTAATATTCCCCTTTCTTCTATAAATCTTGTACTTTTAGGTTTTAAATTTAGGTTTAGGACCCATTTTGAGTTAATTTTTGTAGGTGATGAGAGGTATGAATTCAAGGTGCTTTGTTTTGTGACATTCATTTCTTCTAGCACCGTTTCCTTTAAAAAGCTATCCTTTGTCCATTACATTGCCTTTGCTCCTTTGTAAAAAAGTCAGTTGCTTATATATGTGTGGGGTTATTTCTGGACTCTCCATTCTCTTCCATTGATCCATTAGTCTAGCTTTTATGCCAATACCACTCTGTTTTTATTACTGTTGCTTTAAAATAATTCTTGAAATCACATAATTTAGGTTCTCCAAGTTTGTTTCTTCATTACAACTTTTTTCTTTGCATTTCCATATGAATTTGGGGATCAGCTTATCAATTTCTACAAAAAAAAACCATTGAGATCTTGATGGAGATTACTTTGAATCTATAGATCAATTTGGGAAAACTGATATCTTAACAATATTGACTCTTCCAACCCATGAACAAAGTATATATCTCCATTTATTTAAATTTTTCTTTAATCTCTCTCATCAATCTTTTGTAGTTTTTAAAGATTTTATTTTTTCCTTTTTCTCCCCAAAGCCCCCTGGTACATAGTTGTATATGCTTAGTTGTGGGTCCTTCTAGTTGTGGCATGTGGGATGCCACCTCAGCATGGCCTAATGAGCGGTGCCATGTCCGCGCCCAGGATTTGAAACGGCGAAACCCTGGGCCACTGCAGTGGAGCGCAGGAAATAACCACTCGGCCACGGGGCCAGCCCCCTTTTTTTTTTTAAGATTTAACTTTTTCCTTTTTCTCAAATTTTTGTAGTTTTTAGACTACAGATCTTTCACATCCTTTGTTCAAATTTATCCCTTAGTATTTCGTTATTTTCATGCTATTGTAAATGCTATTTTAAATTTTAATTTCCAATTATTTGTTTCTGTATATAAATACGCATAGTTTTTGTATATTGATCTTGTAGCCTCCTTAAACTTACTTCTTAGTTCTAGTAGCTTTTTAAAGAGTCCATTCGATTTTCCACGTAGACAATCTTGTCATCTGCAAATAAAGACACTTTTATATATTCCTTTCCAATCTGGTTGTCTTTTACTTATTTTTCTTGCCTGATTATACTGGCTAGACTTTCCAGTACAATGTTGAATAGTAGTGGTGAGAATGAGAATGGACGTCTGTCTTAGTCCTTGTCTTAGGTGGAAAGCACTCAGTCTTTCACCATTATGTATGTATGTATGCAGCTATACGTTTTTCATACATGCCTTTTATCAGGTTGAGGAAGTTCCCTACTATTTTTAGTACTGAGAATTTTGTCAGGAGTAGATGTTAGATTTTGTCAAATGCTTTTTTCTGCATCTATTGAGATGATCATATTTTTTTTCTTTGTTAGTTCAATATGGTGAATTGCATAAATTGGTTTTCCAATGTTAAACCAGCCCTACATTTCCCAGATAAACCTCACTTGATCATAGTGTATTATCTCTTTAATATACTGTTGGGTTTGGTTTAAATTTTGATTAAACTTGATTAAAATCTTTAGAATTTTTGCATCTACATTCATGATGCAATTTGTCTGTAGTTTTCTTGTAATTTATTTGTCTCGTTTTGGTATCAGGTATGCTGATTCTATGAGGCCATAGAATGAGTTGGGAGGTATTTCCTCTTCTTCAATTTTTGGAAGAGTTTGTGTAGAACTGGTATTACTTCTTAAGTGTTTGGTAGAATTCACTAATGAAGCCATCTGGGCCTGGAGTTTTCTTTGTGGCAAGTATTTTAACTATAATTTTAGTGTCTCTAATAGAATAGGTTATCTACTTCTAGAATTGGTAATTTGTATCTTTCAAGGAATTTGTCCATTCCTTGACTTTGTTGGCATAAAATTGTTCATAATATTCCCTATCCATCTAATATCTCTAGAATCTGTAGTGATGTCACCATTCTCGTTTCTGATATTGGCAACTTGTATCTTCTCTCTTTTTTTCCTGATCAGTCTGGCTACAGGTTTATCCATTTTATTGATCTTCTAAAAGAACCAGCTTTTGATTTCATCAATTTTATCCACTGTTTTTCTGTTTCCTATTTTGATATTTATTAGTTCTTTTCTTCGCTTACTTTGGGTTTAATTTCCTCTCCTTTTTCTGATTTCCTAGAGTAGAAGCTGAGGTTGTTGATTCAAGATCTTTTTTTCTGTCTAAAATAGACCTTTAGTGCTATACATTTCTCCCTAAGTACTGCTTTAGGGGCATCCTACAAATCCTGATATGTCATATTTTCATTTCCTTTCAGGTAAAAATACTCTCTAATTTCCCTTTCGAGTTTTTCTTCCCCCATGTGCTATTTAGTTTCCAAAAATTTGGTGATTCTCCTAGGACCTTTCCATTATTGATTTCTAATTTAACTCAATTGTTTTCAGAGAACATACACTTTGTACGATTTTAATCCTTTTGAATTTCTTGAGATTTGTTTTATGGCCCAGAATATAGCCTACCTTGGTGAATGTTTTGTATGCAGTTGGGAAGAATGTGTATTCTATTGTTGTTGGATGGGGTGTTCTATTAATATCAAATAGATTAGTTGACAGTATTGTGTGAGTCTAGTATATCCTGTCTGATTATCTGCCTGTTGATTCTGTTATTAAAATCGCCAACTATTACTGTGGATTTGTCTCTCTCTCCTTGAGGTTCTATCAGTATTGCTTCATGTAATTTGAAAAACTGTTACTAGGTGCATAAATTTTAGGATTGTTATGTCCTCTTGTTTAATTCACTCCTCTATCATGAATCCATGAAACCTATTTTGATAATAATATAGCCTTTCCAGCTTTCTTTTGACTAGTATTAGCATTAAATCTTTTTCCATTCTTTTACTTTTAATTTGTTTGTGTCTTCAGATTCAACATGCACTTTTTGTAGACAGCATATAGTTCAGTCATTTTTTAAATCCAATCTGATAATCTCTACCTTTTAATTGGGATATTTAGACCATTTACATTTAATGTGATTGTTGATATGGTTAGCTTTGAGTGTATCATTTTGATATTTGCTTTCTATTTGTTCTGTCTCTTCTTTATTCTTTTTTTCACATTCTTTTAGATTATTCAGGTATTTTTTAATTTTTCCATTTTATCTCCTTTGTCGGCTTATTAGCAAAACTCTTTATTTTGTTATTTTAGTGACTGCTTTAGGACTTAAAGTACACATCTCTTTTTTTAATGTTAATTTTTTATTTCTGTATCATTGAGACCTGTCTTGTTATTTGTCTAGCTTTTTTTATTTTTTTGTGAGAATGATTGGCCTTGTGCTAACATCCATTGCCAATCTTCCTCTTTTTGCTTGAGGAAGATTATCCCTGAGCTAACATCTGTGCCAATCTTCCTCTATTTTGTATGTGGGATGCTGCCACAGCATAATTTGGTGAGCAGTATGTGGGTCTATGCCCTGGATCCAAACCTGCAAACCCCGGGCTGCTGAAGCAGAGCACATGAACTTAACCACTATGCCACCAGGCCAGCGCCTAAAGTACACATCCTTAACTTATTGCAATCTACCTTCAATTATACTGCTTCATGTGTAATATGCTATTGTTGTCATGAATTTTATTTTTACATATGTTACAAAATCCACAATACATTGATGTTATTTTTGTTTAAACAATTATTTTTAGAGATTTAAATAATATGAAAAATATCTTATATATTTACCCATGTAGTTACCATTTCTAGTGCTCTTCATTCTTTTCTGTAGATCCAGATTTCCATCTGGTATCATTTTTCTTATGACTGAAGGACATCCTTTAATATTTCTTGTATTTTTTGAAAGATATTTTTGCTAGGTATAGAATTCTAGGTTGACAGTTGTTGTTGTTATTGTTGTTGTTTTAAGATGTTGCTCCACTGTCTTTTCTCTTGCGTTCTTGATGAGAAATCTGATACCATCATCTTTGTTCCTTTGTACCTAACATGTCTTTTATCTCTGGCTGCTCTTAAGATTTTCTCTTTATTCATTTTTAGCAACTTCATTATCACGTATCTTAGTATCGTTTTTCATGTTTCTTGTGCTTGGAGTTCATTGATCATTTTGGATCTATAAGTTTACAGTTTTCATTACATTTAGAAAGTTTTTCACCATTATTTCTTCAGGTATTTTTTCTGCCCCCTTCCTCCTTTGAGGACTCCAATTACCCAAATATTAAAATGGTGGAGGTTGTCCTGCAGCTTACTAATAATCCTTTCATTTGGGGTTTGTTTTTTTTTTTTCTGTTTTTCATTTTGGATAGCTTCTACTGCTATGCCTTCAAGTTCCCTAATCTTTTCTTCTTCAATGTTTCATCTGTTGTTAATTCTGTCCAATATATATTTTATCTCCAACATCGTAGTTTTCATCTCCACAAGTTTGATTTGAATCTTTTACAAAGTAGAGACTTCCATGTCTCTATTTACATTTTTTTAACACACCAAGTACAATTATAGTAACTCTTTTAATGTCCTTTTCTCCTAATTCTAACATTTGTGTCTATTCTGTATCACTTTCAATTGATTGATTATTCTCCTCATTATGGGCCATATTTTTTTGCATCTTGGCATGCCTGGTATTCTGTGATTGGATGCCACACACTGTGTATTTTTCCTTGTTGGGTGGTGGAAATTTTTGTACTCCTATAAATCTCCTTGAGCTTTGTTCTGGGATGCAGTTAAGTGACTTGGAAATAGTTTGATCTTTTTGAATCTTGCTTTCATGATTTATTAGATGGGCTCATAGCAATACTCAGTCTGGGATAATTATCCCGAACTGCTAAAGTAAGATCTTCCTGAATACTCTACCCAATGTGCCATGAATTATGAGTTTTTTCAGCCTAGCTAATAGAAACAGGCACTATTCCTATCTCTATGTGAGCACCAGAATTGTTCCTTTATTCCTTTTGGGTGATTCTTTCCTTGGCCTTAGGCAGTTTCCTCATATGCATGCACTGATGAGTACTCTAGTAAATACTCAAGGAGGACCCTCCACAAGTTTCTGCTTTCTCTTTCTGTGTACCTCTCACCTCTTTGAGACTCTGTCCTATGAAATCTAGCTACCTTGGTCTCTCTGGACTCTCAGCTTCATCTCCTCAACACTGGGAGTCTGCTGGGCTCTGCCTCAGTTTCCCCTCCCTGTGCTGCAGCTTGGAAACTCTCAAAATGATATGGTGGGAGTTTTGTCAGGTTCACCTCATTTATTTCTCATCTTTCAGGGATCACTGTCCTTTGTTGTCTGATGTCTATTGTCTTGAAAAATGTCGTCATGTATATTGTCTGGTTTGTTTCGTGTTCTATTTTTTTCAGGCTGTAGGTAAATGTGGTCTCGTTATTCCATCTTGGCTAGAGGCAGAAGTGAGTTTTGTAATTTCCAAACATGTGGAATTTTTGTAGTTATTTTTGTCACTAATTTCTAACCTAATCCTGTGTCTAATTGGGTCTACCATTTTACATATGTCCATTAAATCAAGATTATTAATTGTGTTTTTCAGAGCTGTCTTTATCTGCTTGATCTATTAAAAATTGAGAAATTAGGTTACAATCTTCCATGAGAACTTTCAGTTTATCTTTGTGAGTTTCATCAATATTTGATATGTATTATATATATATAATATATGTGATATTTATAATTAATATATAATCAGTAATATGTATATTATTGACTGTTTTATTAAGTGTGGATGAGTTTTAAAATCTTAGAACTTTCTTCTGAATTGAAACTTGTATCAGTATTTATTGATCCTTTATTTCTAATAATATTTTTGCTAAAAAGTCCTTTTTGTCTGATATTATTTAGAGGCTCTCTCAACTTACTTTTGGTTATATTTACCTCATATACCTTTTTCCATCCTTTTATTTTCAAACATTGTGTGTCCTTATGTTTCAGATAGTTCTCTTTTAATGGCACATTGCTGATTTATTTTTTAGAATCTAGTCTATTTTTTAACTGGCAAGTTTAGTCCACTTTATTGAGATTACTGATTTATTTCAACTATTTTCTACCGTCTTACTTTGTGCTTTCTGTTTGTTCCATTTCTTCTATGTTTCTTTGTTTTCCCTTTTTCCTATTTAAAAAATTGAATATTTTGTTTGGTGTAGTGTATGTGTTTGTTTTTCAATTTTTCCCTTTATTGGTTTAGAAGTTTATTTACTTCATTTCTATTCTTTTAGTGACTACTCTTGAAATTTACTATATATTCTTAGTAAAATCATAGTTCCTTTCCTGACTAATATTAGAATCTTTGACAGTGGTATGCTGGAGCTGGCTCATACCAGTTCACAAAAGCTAATTGTTAGCATCTCTTCTCAACTCCATAATCACTGACATCACGTTGGTAGCTTGAAATCAGCCATGGGGGGACATATATATCCGTGGAAATCAACAAACATTATAAATCAGGGGTTTTTCCTCCTGAAAATGGTTGTTAAACATTTACCAGCACACCACTGATCTTGGACCATTCTACTACTCCTGCCTTATTTATAAGGCTTATTTATAAGCCATGTAGTTCAGAATTTCAATTCTTTTTAAATTCCACATATTGTTATTATTCTTTTTATTATATGTGAACAATTTTTCTTTAGATTTACCAAATTTTTGCTCATATTTTCCTTCTTGCCTCTCACAACTTCCTCTAGGGTCATTCTCTCTCTTTCTGAAGTACATCTTTTAGAAGTTCCTACTTTAGTGAAGGTCTGTGGTGGTAAACAGTATGCGCGCCTTTGTTTTACTATTAGTGTCTTTATATCATTCTCTTTCTTGAAAGATGGTTTTCCTGGGAGCACAAGTCTAGGTTGACAGTTATTTTTTACTTAGCACTTTGAAAATATTTGTGTACGGCATAGTTGTCATTCTTTTGTGGGTAAACTCGCCTTTCTCTCTGGCTGTATAGAAGAGCTTCTCTGGGTTCAGCCCCATGGCCCCCCCCGTGGCTGAGTGGTTATGTTTGCACTCTGCTTCAGCGACCTGGGCTTTCACTGGTTTGGATCCTGGGCGCCAACATGGCACTGCTTATCAGGCCACGCTGAGGCAGCATCCCACATGCCACAAGTAGAAGAACCCACAACTGAAAAATATACAACTATGTACTTGGGGGATTTGGGGAGAAAAAGCAGGGAAAAAAAAGATGAGCTTCTTTTTGTCGTTGGAGTTCTTCAGTTTCATTCTAAGGTATCTAAGTGTGGATTTTTTTTTATCCTGCTTAGAATTTGTTGGCCTACTTATATCTGTGGATTTATATCTTTCATCAGTTTTGGAAATCTGTTAGCCTTTATCTAATGTTACGTCTCATTCATATTCTCTCTTTTCTCCTCTGGCACTTCAAATGACACTCCAATTTAGACTTTTGATTCTACTCTCCATATAGCCTAAACAATTTTATATTTCTGACCTGCTTTCCTCTTTGTGCTGCATTCTGGGTAATTTTTTTATTGATCTTCCAGTTCATTAATTCTCTGTTTAGTTGCATCTAAACTATTATTTAATTCATCCATTAAGCTTATAATTTCAGTGATTTTACTTTTCATTTCTAAAAGTTTTATTTAGTTCTTTTTCAAATATGTCTAGCTACTTGCATAGTCTCTTGTTGCTTTTCGTTTTCCTTTAATAAACTTTTTTATTTCTGTAAAGTTTTTGTGGTTATTTCCCATTCTGTATTTGATGATTCTGATATCTGAAACTTGGGGTACTAAATCTCTTGTTCATTACTTCTGCTGATTCTCATTCTTGATGGTTTGTTTCTTTGTTTGGTGTTTTTGTTGTTATTGTTGTGATAGTGATGATTTTGGCTCATATGTGGTTGAACCAAATCTGGGCCAAAATGGGATGCTTTCCTCTGAAAGAATTTGTGTTTGAGGCTACCAGGAATAGAGGGTGCTACCAACATGGGACCTTTCCCGATTCCCCTGAGGATCCAGCATCATCCTCTGAGGTGAGGTGGTCCCTATTCTGCATCCTAGTGCTTATATTGGCATTTGCCACCAGTACAATCCTAATATTTGTGTTAGCTCATAATTCATGGTTCCCACTCACATTTCAACTCACTTGCTTTTGTTTTTTAATATCCTTGGAGATTCTCCTTGCCTTTTAGATTAAAGCTCGTGATCTAGTTATATTGGGAAGGCACTTCAAGATATGTAGTCTGCCATAATACTGGACAAGGAAATCATCCATTTGGAATTGACTCTGGTGAAAGGGAGGAAATATGGGTCCACCTCTATTTTTTTCTGATGGCTTCCAGTTGTCCCAACATCAATTATTGAATAATCCATCTTTCCCCACTAATTTTAATGTCACCATGCTATATTCTAAACATAATTGTATGTATTTCTGGACTTTCCATCCTATTTCATTATTCCATCTACTTATTCATTTATAAATATGCTGTTTCAATTTTTGAAGCTTATAACATGTTTTAGTAACTGGCAGATCTAGTACTCCCTCCCCACTACTCTTATATTTTAGAATTTTCCCAACTATTTTAAATTATTTTTTATATCACCTTTACAATTAAGTTGTCCAGGTCACCAAAACATTACCTCCTGATGTCATATTTTTAATTGGGGTAAAAAACACATAACAAGGGGCCAACCCCGTGGCCGAGTGGTTAAGTTCATGCACTCCACTTCAGCAGCCCAGGGTTTCTCTGGTTTGGATCCTGGGCGCAGACATGGCACTGCTCATCAGGCCATGCTGAGGCGGTGTCCCACATAGCAGAGCCAGAAGGACCTATAACTAGAATATACAACTATGTACTAGGGGGCTTTGGGGAGAAGAGGAAGAAAAGAAAGATTGGCAACAGATATTAGCTCAGGTGCCAATCTTTAAAAAAATATTAAATAAATAATGTAAAATTTACCATGTTTACCATTTTTGCTGTCATTGTTGAGCACATATGCTGTGCCTGGGACTGTGCTAAATGCTTTACTTCAATCTTATTTAATCCTTGCAACATCCCTGTGAGGCAGGCATTATTTCCCTCTTTTCAGCTGAGGTACTTGGGGCTCTGAAAGTTAAATACCTTGACCAGAGTCTTACAGGTGAGGAACTAGGAGAACCACAGCTGTATCCAGATCTCTCTGTCTCTTGAGCTTAAGCGGGCCTGCTGCCTATTTCCCCATGTCTGATCTGTCGTAGGCCTTCTCAGGGCTTTTTGGTACCGTCTCTGGGTTGGCCCCTTAACCCTTCTGTCTCTCTCATGAGCCTGGTTCAGACCCTCCTCACCCTTTTCTCATTATTGCAGCAGCTTCCTTGCTGTTATCCCTGTCTTTACCAAGTTGCTCCTGCTTCCACGCCATCTCACTCTGCTACCAGTTTAATCTTCCAAAAATAGTTTTTCTTTCTTTATTTATTTTTAATTATTTTATTGAGGTCGTAATGGTTTATAATATTGTGTAATTTCAGGTGTACATTATTATTTATCTGTTTCTGTATAGACTGCCTCATGCTCACCACCAATAGTCTAATTTTTATCCGTCACCATATATATGTGCCCCTTTACCCCTTTCGCCCACCCCCTAATGCCCTTCCCCTCTGGTAACCACTAATCTGTTCTCTTTATCCATGTGTTTGTTTATCTTCCACATATGAGTGAAGTCATGCAGTGTTTGTCTTTCTCTGTTTGGCTTGTTTCACTTAAAATAATACCCTCGAAGTCCATCCACGTTGTTGCAAATGGGACAGTTTTGTCTTTTGTCGGGGGTAGGGGGAGGAATATTGGTCTTGAGTTAACATCTATGCCAGTCTTCCTCGATTTTATGTGGGATGCCACCACAGCGTGGCTTGATAAGCAGTGCTAGGTCTATGCTGGGATCTGAACCTGCGAACCCTAGGCTGCTGAAGCAGAGCATGTGAACTTAATCACTACACAGCCTGGTCGGCCCCAATTTTGTCCTTGTTTAATGGCTGAGTAGTATTCCATTCTATATATATACACCACATCTTAATACACTTGTCAGTTGATGGGCACTTGGGTTGCTCCACGTCTTGACTAATATGAATAATGCAGCAATGAACGTAGGGGTGCATAAGTCTCTTTGGATTGTTGATTTCAAGTTCTTTGGATAAATACCCAGTAGAGAGAAAGCTGGATCATATGGTATTTCTATTTTTAATTTTTTGAGAAATCTCCATACTCTTTTCCATAGTGGCTGCACTAGTTTGCATTCCCACCAGCAGTGTATGAAGGTTCCCTTCTCTCCACATCCTCTCTGTCATTTGTCATTTTTTGTCTTGGTGATTATAGCCATTCTGACATGTGTAAGGTGATATCTCATTGTACTTTTGATTTGCATTTCACTAATAATTAGTGATGTTGAACATCTTTTCATGTGCCTGTTGGCCACCTATATATCTTCTTTGGAAAAATGTCTGTTCATAGCCTCTGTCCATTTTTTGATTGAGTTTGTTTTTTTGCTGTTGAGCTGTGTGACTTCTTTAAATATTTTGGAAATTACCCCCTTATCATATATATGATTTGCAAATATTTTCTCCTAGTTGATGGGTTGTCTTTTTGTTTTGTTCCTGGTTTCCTTTGCCTTGCAGAAGCTCTTTAGTCTGATGTAGTCCCATTTGTTTATTTTTTCTTTTGTTTCCCATGCCTCGTTAGACATAGTATTTGAAAAGATGCTGCTAAGACTGATGTCAAAGAGTGTACTGCCTATATTTTCTTCTAGGAGTTTTATGGTTTCAAGTCTTACTTCAAGTCTTTAATCCATTTTGAGTTAATTTTTGTGTATGGCTTACTGTCATTCTTTGGAGTATGACTATCCCGTTTTCCTAACAGTTTATTGAAGAGACTGTGCTTTCTCCATTGTATGTTCTTGACTCTTTGTTGAAGATTAGCTGTCCATGGATATATGGTTTTATTTCTGGCTTTCTATTCTGTTCCACCGACCTGTGTGTCTGTTTTTGTGCCAGTACCATGCTGTTTTCACTACTATAGCTTTGTAGTATATTTTGAAGTCAGGGATTGTGATGCCTCCGGCTTTGTTCCTTTTTCTCAGGATTGTTTTAGCTATTCGGAGTCTTTTCTTGTTCCATATAAATTTTAGGATCCTTTGTTCTATTTCCAGGAAGAATGTCATTGGGATTCTGATTGGGATTGCGTTGAATCTGTAGATTGCTTTTGGTAATATGGACAATTTAACTATGTTTGTTCTTCCAATCCATGAGCATAGAATATCTTTCCATTTCTTTATGTCATCTTTGATTTTTTTCAATAATGTCTTAGAGTTTTCAGTGTATAGGTCTTTCACCTCCTTGGTTAAGTTTATTCCTAGATATTTTATTCTTTTTGTTGCAATTGTAAATGGGATTGTATTCTTGAGTTCTCTTTCTGTTAGTTCTTTTATTAATGTATAGACATTAATGTGTGGAAAACTGATTTTGTAAGTTGATTTTGTACCCTGCAACTTTGCTGTAGTTGTTGATTATTTCTAATGATTTTCTTGTGGATTCTTTAGGGGTTTCTACATATAGGATCATGTCATCTGCAAACAGTCAGAGTTTCACTTCTTCCTTGCCAATTTGGATACCTCTCATTTCTTTTTCTTGCCTAATTGGTCTGGCCAAAACCTCCAGTATTATATTGAATATGAGTGGCAAGAGTGGGCACCCTTGTCTTGTTCCTGTTCTCAGAGGGATGGCTTTCAGTGTTTCCCCATTGAGTATGATGTTGGCTGTGGGTTTGTCATAGGTGGCCTTTATTATCTTGAGGTACTTACCTTCTATACTCATTTTATTGAGAGTTTTTATCATAAATGATGTTGGATCTTGTCAAATGCTTTCTCTGCATCTGTTGAGATAATCATGTGATTCTTATTCCTCATTTTGTTAATGTGGTGTATCACATTGGTTGATACGCAGATGTTGAACCATCCCTGCATCCCTGGTATAAATCCCATTTGATCATGGTGTATGATCCTTTTAATGTATTGCTGTATCTAGTTTGCCAATATCTTGTTGAGGATTTTTGCAGCTATATTGAACAGCAATGTTGGCCTGTAAATTTCCTTCTTTGTATTGTCCTCGTCTAGTTTTGATATGAGGGTGATGTTGCCCTCATAGAATGACTTAGGAAGCATTCATCTTCTTCAACTTTTTGGAATAGTTTGAGAAGGATACATATTAAATCTTCTTTGAATGTTTGGTAGACTGCTCCATAGAAGCCATCTGGTCCTGGACTTTTGTTTTTTGGGAGGTATTTGATTACTGTTTCAATCTTTTTACTTGTGATTGGTCTATTCAGATTCACTATTTCTTCTTCTTTTTTTTTTTTTAAAGATTGGCACCTGAGCTAACAACTGTTGCCAAACTTCCTTTTTTTTTATTCTTCTCCCCAAAGCCCCCCAGTACATAGTTGTGGGTTCTAATTGTGAGTGCCTCTGATTGTGCTATGTGGGACGCCGCCTCAGCATGGCCTGATGGGTGGTGCCATGTCCGCACCCAGGATCCAAACTGGCAAAACCCTGGGCTGCCGAAGCAGAGCACGTGAACTCAACCACTCGGCCGTGGGGCCAGGCCCCAGATTCTCTATTGCTTCTTGATTCAGCTTTGGGAGGTTGTACGAGTCTAAGAATTTATCCATTTCTTCTCGGTTATGCAATTTGTTGGTAGTTTTTCCTAGTATTCTCTTATAATCCTTTGTATTTCTGTGGTATCCATTGTAATTTCTCCTCTTTCATTTCTGATTTTATTTATTTGAGCCTTCTCTCCTTTTTTCTTAGTGAGTCTGACTAAGTGTTTGTCAATTTTGTTTACCTTCTCAAAGAACCTGCTATTTGTTTCACTGATCCTTTCTACTGTTTTTGTTTGGTTAGTTGGTCTCTCTTTCACTTATTTCTTCTCTAAGTTTTATTATTTCCCTGCTTCTGCTGACTTTGGGCTTTGTTTGTTCTTCTTTTTCTTGTTCTGTTAGGTGTAGTTTAAGATTACTTATTTGAAGGACTGGCCCCACAGCTGAGTGGTTACATCCGCACACTCCACTTCAGCAGCCCAGGGTTTTGTCAGTTCGGATTCTGGCCGTGGATATGGCACTGCTTATCAAGCCATGCTGAGGCAGCATCCCACATAGCACAACCAGAGGCACTCACAACTAGAATTTACAACTATGTTCTGGGGGGCTTTGGGGAAGAGAAGAAGAAGAAGAAGAAAAGATTGGCAACAGTTGTTAGCTCAGGTGCCAATCTTTTTTTAGAAAAACCCTCCGTTTAAAAACAAAAAGATTACTCATTTGAGATTTTTCTTGTTTGTTAAGGTGGGCCTGTATTGCTATGAATTTCCCTCTTAGGACCACTTTTGCTGCATCCTGTAAGAGTTGGTATGATGTACTTTCAGTTTCATTTATCTCCGTGTATATTTTTTATTTCTCCTTTGATTTCTTCATTGATCCAATGGTTGTTCAGTACCATGTTGTTTAGTCTCCACATATTTGTCACTTTCCCAGCTTTTTTCTTATAGTTGATTTCTAATTTCATAGCATTGTGGTAGGAAAAGATGCTTGATATTATTTTAATCTTAAATTTATTGAGGCTTGTCATGTTTCTCAGCATATGGTCTATCTCTGAGAATGTTCTATGTGCACTTGAGACAAATGTGTATTCTACTGTTTTGGGATGAAATGTTCTATATATATCTATAAAGTCCATCTGCTCAAGTGTTTCATTTAAATCCACTATTTCCTTGTTGACTTTCTGTCTGGATGATCTATCCATTGATGTAAGTGGGGTGTTGAGGTCCCCTACTATTATTGTCTTGCTGTTAATTTCTCAGTTTAGGTCTGTTAATAGTTGCTTTATATAATTTTGTGCTCCTCTGTTAGGTGCATATATATTCATAAGTGTTATATCCTCTTGGTGGAATGTCCCTTTATCATTATATGCTGCCCCTCTTTGTCTCTCATTGCCTTTTTTATCTTCAAGTCTGCTTTGTCTGACGTAAGTATGGCAACACCTGCTTTCTTTTGCTTGCCATTTGCTTGGAGTATCATCTTCCATCCCTTCACTTTGAGCCTGTGTTTGTCTTTAGAGCTGAGATGCATTTCCTGGAGGCAGCATATTGTTGGGTCTTGTTTTGTAATCTATCCAACCACTTGTGTCTTTTGATTGGAGAAGTCAATCCATTTACATTTAGAGTGATTGTTTATGTATGAGGGCTTAATACTGCCATTTTATCTCTTGTTTTCTGGTTGTTCTATATTACCCTTGTTTCTCTTCCCTTGTATTTCTGACTGTCATTTCAGTTTGGTGGTTTTCTGTGATGGTTTTTTGTTTTCTCTTTCTATACTAATTATGCCTCTGCTCTGAATTTTTGTTTAGTGGTTACTGTGAGGTTTGTATAAAAGATCTCATAGATGAGATAGTCCATTTTCTGATAGCCTCCTCTCCCTTAGCCCAAGTAAGTTCCATCTCTTTACTCTTCCCCTTCTAAGTTATTGTTGTCACAAATTATTCTGTTTTGTGTTTTTGGGTTTGTGATTAAAATGAAGTATTTATAGTTATTTTTTATGCTTTCCTTCCCTTTGTCTTTTATGTTATAACTGTTTGCTAACCTCTTCTGATAGAGAGCTGTAGGTTTCTAATTTGTATATCTATTTGTCTCCTTGCTCAAAGCTTTGTAAACCTTTGCCTTTTTGTTTCAGGTATGATGCCTTCCTTCATCATTTCTTGTAAGGGAGGTCTAGTGGCAATGAACTCCCTCAACTTTTGTTCATCTGGGAAAGCTTTTATTTCTCCGTCATATCTGAAAGATAGTTTCTCTGGATGGAATATCCTTGGCTGAAAGTTTTTGCCTTTAAGTATTTTGAATATATCATTCCACTGTCTCCTAGCTTGTAAGAATTCTGCTGTGAAATCCGCTGAAAGCCTGATAGGGGCTCCTTTGTAAGTCATTCTCTTCTACCTTGCTGCCCTTAATATTTTTCTTTCTCATTGACTTTTTCCAGTTTTACTATTATACGCCTTGCAGAAAGTCTTTTTTGCACTGACATAATTAGGAGTTCTATTGGTTTCATATACTTCCAAGTCCAGTTCCTTACCAGGTTTGGTAAGTTCTCAGCTATTATTCCTTTGAACAAGCTCTCTGTTCCTTTCTCCCTCCCTTCTCCCTCTGGAATATGTATAGTCCTTACATTTCATTTCCTAATTGAGTAGGATATTTCTCAAAGAGTTTCCTCATTTTTTTATGTCTTAGTCCTCTCTCCTCCTCCACCTGAAGCATTTCTTTATTTCTGTCCTTTACATTACTAATTCTGTCTTCCATAAAAAGTCAGCTCTATTTTTTAAGGTTTCTAGATTGTTTTTTATCTCATTCATTGTGCTCTTCACCTCCAGAATTCCTGTTTGTGTTTTTTTTGTTTTTTTTTGTTTTTTTTTTTAGTGAAGAATTCCTTCTGCCCATTAATTTTATTCCTGGGTTCATTGAACTGTCTTTCTGTGTTTTCTTGTAACTCATTGAATTTCTTTATGACAGCTATTTTGAATTCTCTGTCATTTAGATTGTAAATTTCTGTGAGTTCAGGATTGGTTTCTATAGACTTGTCATCTTCCTTCTGCTCCGAAGTGTTAATGTAATTCTTCGTGGTGTTTGATGAAGTGATCCTTTGCCAGTACATAATGGTAGTATCAGGTCACAGATCCCATCAGCCACCTCTGGGGGGTGGGGACAGCAGCTGTGTCTTCTGAACCCTTCTTGTCTGCTGGAAGTTGTTCTTATAGGGCTCATCTGTATTTGCCTGCTGGCCACAGCTGCTTAGCAAGTCTCACATGCACATGCAGGTGTTCTGGTGGAGAACCACTGCCTTGGCTGGAGACTAGCCAAGCTAATGTGCTAGGCAGGAGGGGAGTGGTGCTTTCTTTTGCAAACACGGGCCCGCTCTGTGCTCATGGGTGGTTTGTCTGGGCTGCTGCACTTGGTAGGGGCACCCACGTGCTGGCTGAGCCATGCCACTCAGTTTGGAATGTTCCCGTTGGTGGGACTACAACTCCAAAAGTGAAAGCATTCACACAAGCCTGCCTGCTCCCCCTCCTCCTCTTATAATGGCCCACTGGCTGCTGTGTGAGGACCCATGACCCAGATTGCTGCCTCTGAGGAGGGAAAGGGGATCCGCTCACCCTTTTCCACTGTTTCCCTGGGATCCAGTACCCCTACCTTCAGATATATGGCTGCATGGATCTTGCAGAAGTCCTATTGTGCTTTGTAGGAAAACCTCTGTTGGTTAATGAATGTCCATTTGGTTGTAACTTAGGGGGAAGAGACTAAGGGAACAGCTCACTCCACCATGATACTGACCTCACTCCTCCATCTTTACCATTTTTTTGTACAGTTCAGCAGTGTTAAGTATATTCACGTTATTACGCAACACATCTCCAGAACTTTTTCTTCTTGTAGAACTGAAACTCCATACCCTTTAAACAACTCCCCATTTTCCCTTCTCCCAAGTCCTGGTAGCCACCATTCTACTTTCTGTTTCTATGAATTTGGCTACTTTGGATACCTCATATAAGTGGAATCATACAGTATTTGTCTTTTCATCACTGGATTATTTCACTTAGCATACTGTTCTCAAGGTTCATCCATGTTGCAGCATGTAACAGGATTTCCTTCCTTGTTGAGGGTAAATAATATTCCATTTTATGTATATATCACATTCATCCATCAATGGACACTTGAGTACTTCCATCTCTTGACTATTATGAATAATGCTGCTATGAATATGAGTGTGAAAATATCTCTTTGAGACCCTGCTTTTAGTTCTTTTGTATATATACTCAAAAAGGGGATTGATGGATGATACGATAGTTTTTTAAATTTTTTTGAGGAACACCATACTGTTTTCCATAGCAGTTGTGCCATTTCGTGATCCCACCCACAGTGCACAGGGTTCTAATTTCTCCACCCCCTCACCAAAACTTGTGTCTTTTTTTTCTATAGTAGCCATCCTAACAGCTGTGAGATGATATCTCATTGTGGGTTTGATTTGCATTTCTCTAATGATAGGTGATTTTGAGCATCTTTTTAGATGTTTGTTGGCCATCATCTTTGGAGAAATGCCTGTTGAAGTCCTTTGCCCATTTTTTTTATTGGGTTATTTGTTTTTTTGTTGTTGAGTTGTAGTCTTTTATATATTCTGTATATTAACCCCTTATTAGATATATGATTGCATATATTTTCTACCATTCTTTATGTTTTCTTTCCACTCTATTGATTGTGTGTAATTTTCATTGAGATCATGTTTAATGTATACTAACCTAGGTAGAAATGAAATCTTTATGATGCTACATCTTAAAAGTGTTACATAAAATGTAACATTTATTTTATGAGCTGCAATAAAGAGGGTTGTTCAAGTCTTCTGTTTCCTTGCTGATCTTCTGCCTCGTAGTTCTATCCAAAAATAAATTTGTAATGTCTTTTATATTCTGCATAGTTACTTTTCCTAAGACTCTTTGTTTCTTCATGTGGATTCTAATTACTGCCTTGTGTCCTTTCATTTCAGACTGAAAGACTCACATTAGTATTTTGTGTAGGAAAGATCTGTTGGTGATGAATTCTCTCAGTTTTTGTTTATCTGGAAATGTCTTAATTCATCCTTCATGTTTATTTAATTTTAATTAATTTATCCTTCATTTCTGAAGGATAATTTTGCTGGATGTAGAATTTTTGGTTGACAGTCATTTTCTTTCAGCTCTTTGAATATGTCTTCCCACTGTTGTCTGACCTCCATGGTTTCTGATGAGAAGTCTGCTGTTATCTTACTGAAGATCCCTTGTATGTGATGAGTTGCTTCTCTCTTTTTGCTTCCTTGGTTCTTTCTTTGTCTTTGTCTTTCAACAGTTTGAGTGTGATGTGTATACACGTAGATCTCTTTAGGTTCATACTACTTGGAGTTCATTATGTTTCTTGGATGAGAGGAATAAGATTTTTCATCAAATTTGGAAAGTTTTGGGGCATTGTTTCTTCTTTCTTTTCTGCCCCTTTCCCTTTCTTCTCTCCTGCTGAGACTCCCATTTTTCCTATGTTGGTATGCTTGATGGTGTCCCATAACATCTTAGGCCCTGTTCATTTTTCTTCATTCTTTTTTCTTTCTGCTCCAGAACTGGATAATCTCAATTGACTTATCTTCAAGTTCACTGATTTTTTTCTTCTGTCAATTCAGATATGCTGTTGAGTTCCTCTAGAAAATTTTTGTTTCAACTCCAGAATTTAAATTTGAGGGTTTTTTTGTAATTTGTATCTCTTTATTGATGTTCTGTATTGAGTGATATATCATTCTCCTACTTTTCTTAAATTCATGAGACATAGTTTCCTTTAGTTCTTTGAACATATTTATAATAGCTGATTTAAAGTCTTTGTCTAGTAAGTCTAACATGTGGGCTTCCTCAGGGACAGTTCCTATTGAGTCCTTTATTTCTCACATATGGTCCATAATTTCCTGTTACTTTGCATGTGTCATAATTATTTGTTGAAAACTGGATATTTTAATAATAGAATGTGTTAAGTCTGGAAATAAGATCCCTCTTCCCAGTGTTTGTTTGTTTAGTGACTTTCCTGGACTACTTCTATAAAGCCTGTATTCGCTGTCATGTGTGATCACTGACATTTCTGTTCAGTTAGCTTAGTGGTCAGTTCTTGAGTGGACAGGTGTTTCCTTAAATGCCTTGAACCAGTAAGTCTTCAACCTTTTGCTGAAAGGTTCTCTGTGTGTTGGGCATGACTTCAATGCTCCAGCAATTTAAAACTCTCCCTTAACCTTTAATTCGTGCTTGTGCAGGGTTCCTAGGTCAGCCAGAGATGAGAGACTAGGGCCTTCTGAGATCTTTCCTGGGCATATGCTGTTCCCTGCACATACACATTGCCTTCTAGATCTCCAGGAACATATAAGAACTTTTCAGAGCCCCCCAAGAACATCTCATTCCCACTTTTTCTTTAAAATTTTTTGGCCAGACTCCTGTCTGCCCCAACTGGTATCTCTGCCTCAAGCAACAGCAATGTTAAACAGTTTCCCCTGGTTGTTTTCAACACCCTAAGGATAGGGCTTTTCCCACCAAGCAAGCTCTGAGTCAGGTCAAACTGACAACAAGTCCTGTGAATGGGGCTATCAGGGAGCTGCCAGACAGGTCAAATAATGACAGTTGTCTGGGGATGCAGCTTGTTGAGAAGCTCCAAATCCAGTCTGTCCCTTCCAGTGGCTATTAGGCTGCTAGTTTTCACAACTGCCATGTTGGCAAGGCTGCTGATTTTCAAGGCTACGGCAGAGCTGAGGAGAGGGGGATGGGCATAGGGCAAATTAAAACACTGCAAAGCTCTCTGTTCTTACTAAGATTCAGCCATTTTTCTTGGGTAAATACTCCTTGGATTGTTGCAAGCTTTTGTTAATTTTCAGAGTTCTGAAAAAGTTGGTTTTGACCATTTTTGCCTATGTTCCTGTTGCTTTATGGAGGAACGCATTTTCAGAGTCCTTGATCTGCAATTCTCAATGTTCTATCCTGCAATTGACATTTTTAATCTAAGTTTAAGATTTTACCTTGTTTCCTGTTAAAAGTGATTTGGGGGCTTTGGTCTAGCATTCATTCTATCACAGTAATTTTGACTCTTGAATTCCATTATGAATCAATGAGCACCTGCTGTGGGGCAGGTACTATGATGGATGCTTGGGAGAAGAAAGAAAAGTTTAAACAATGATTCCTGCCCTCTGAGAGCTTATAGAGCAGTTGAGGGGACAAAACATAATTATGTGCGCCTTTATATAATGATAAGAGGAAATAGAGAATAATATAAGGCTTTAAGACGACATTATCCAGTAGAACTTGCAATGATAGAAATGAACTGCACTGACCAATGCAGTAGCCAATAATCACATACATCTGCTGGACACTTGAAATGTAGCTACTGTCACTGAGGAATTAAATTTTTTATTTTATTTTATTGTAATTAATTTAAACATAAGCAACCACATGTTGCTACCTTATTGGACATCACAGCTCTAAGACCAAAGGTTTCCTTAATTGGCCAGGATGACTGGTATAGGAGTGGGTGGGGAAGATTCCCACCCATGGGAGGCCCACAGCTCTCCTTCTCTGGCTCCCAGGGGTGGGCAATGGACACTCTCTGGCACGTAGTTGTGCTTGGCGCACGGTGGATGTTGTGCAGTGATGCTGTTGAAATAGGTTTTGTCTAAGCCACTTGGCAGAGGTAAACTCTAGTCTGCCTTGTTGTGGGCAAACTTAGACCCCAATCCCTAGATCAGGCATAACCTGACAAGTGCAATTTGATGAGAAGGGTTACAGAGCTGCAAAAGAATCAGCCCCGCTTCTTTACCCAGTGGTCAATGCGACATTCACTGATTTTTCTCTGCAGCCATAAAATAAGCTCATAACAGCATCCATCTCCTTTCAGCCTTTTCAGTAGATTCTCTTTGCTCCCCCACTGATGCTGTAAGCATAGGCTTCTGTCTAGGGCCCATTCTGGCAATTTCCCCCTTAAGGTCCTAGAACCTTCCTGCTGGGTCAATGCTGAAGAGGGGCTGAGGTTTTCCCTCTTGCCTGCAGAATGAACTACACTTCCTTCCCTCACCCCACCCCTTTCAGAGCTGGGAGCATTTGAGGGAGGGAGAAGCAGAAGGGGTTAATGAGAGATTCCCTCATGTACCCTGGGAGTCACGTGGGCTGGGATGCCAGTTACAAGGACAGGGTCCCCCAGCCGCCCTTAATTCAGAGCAAGGACTTAAGAGAAGACCTCTGGGCAACTGAAGCCAAGCTCAGAGTCAGAGTGGCCCCCATGCTGAGGCAGGAGCAGAGCTGTGGACAATGTCCCCAGAGGATATTGGAGGACAGGGTGAATGAAGGCATGAGGAGGCCTGGGGACCGTAATAGGTGGAGTGGGAGATGGCTAGTGAATGAAATGTCTGCAATTTGACAAATTCTTTCCATAAAGTGAAGGGTTCTTCAGGGTTTGAGGACTCAAGCTAACCTGGAATGTCCGGCTATATGGCTCAGAGCAAGGGCTCACCTCCCTCAGCTTCAGTTTCCTCATTTGTAAATGGAGCTGACTCTTAACCCCAACCAGTAGGGAGGTTGTGAAGTTAAGTAAGATGCATTTATGCAGTGCCCAGCCCAGGGCCTGCCACCATATCATTTCATACCCGACTCCGCCCTCCCCACAATGGACCATCTTAGAGGGTATGTGCAACTGAGCCTAGACAGCAGCAAGAAAGTCAGTTAAAGCCAAGGAAGAACTTTCTGACTCTGACCACAGTCAGATGAGCAGGAGAGGAGTATGAGCCTCTGCCAGGGGTCCTAGGATGTCTGGGCTGGGATTGGGTCCTTCTCCGAATAGGAAGGGGACACTCTCAGCCTTCTGTCTATTCTCTCTGCCCTGGGTCGCTTGGCACATTGTGGAAGGTGCCAGGCCTTGCCAACCCCCACCTCTGCCTCTCTCATGATTCATAAATAGGAGGTGCCAAGGTCTCTGGCTTTGGAGCCTGGTTCACCCGCCCAAGGCCAGAGGCGCATTCAACTTCTTCCCTTCAGTCTTGGGACCCCCATCTTCCCCTTTATATCCCCAAATTACTCACAAGCACACCTTCCTCCTCTGTGGCTCCGTCTGCCTGTCCATCCCCCAGCCCTGCATCCTACCTGTTCTCCATCCCTCCTCCTCTTCTCTTCTTCCCATGGAGTCCAATATTCTGCATTCACAGAAGACTCCCTGGGCTGGGGGGACATGCAGGTGATGTGTGTTCAAATGAGCACAAATGGACTTCATGCTTAGGTGACCCACTGTCACCACTCCAGCCTGTCCCTGACACTCCACATGGGGTGCCCAGAGGCCTCCCATTAGCAGCCCCTTCACCCCTTTCCCCCTCCCCTCAGGCCCCGTAGGGGAAAGTGGAGTCACCACCACTCTTCATGGGCAGCTGGGGGCCCCTTAGCAGTCTTTCCAACTCCTCTCCCCCTCTCCTCAGGCCCCATGCCCAGCCCCGAGGTTTGGAGAGCCTAGTAAGTGCCCTATCAACATGTTAATCAAATTACTTAGGAGCTAAAATTGACGCTGTTCATTAATTATACAAGATTATGCTAATTGTGCATGCAAATGCATGCAGGGGAACAGAAGGTGTTCAGGCGCATGGTGGGCCATTAGCATAGAGGATGGGGTGCGGGTGCATTGGCATGCTAATGTATGCGCTGGCTATTTATAGTCCCCCAGCCCATCTGCACTGCAGCCACCTCTGTCCCAAGTGGGGATCATGATGGGGAGGCCAGGTCCAGGCCTGGCAGGTGGCTATGGTCCTGGGGACACTGGGCCTTGGCTGCTGTCCCAGATCAAAACTGGGAAGTAGTGTGTGCCACCCCCACCTGGGCCACCCCTACCTGGGCCTGGACTCTCGCACCAACTCCTCATTCACCATCACTTCTCTGGCCTAGGCCCTTTGGTGCCTGCTTCTCCCTGGAGGCAAAATGACTCTTCCAAATGACACAACCAAGAAGGCACCCCCTGCTGACTCCCCATCACCCACAGGTCAAAATCCACATGATTTGGTACCAGCTCCCCAGGGCCAGGTCCACAGCTGCCCTCCTCAGTCTTGTCAGGCACCACTGGGAAAGTGTGCCATGCATGCCACCTGCCCCTTGGCAGGGCTGTAATTCCCTTTGCATGGAGAGCCCCTGCCTCCTACTCCTCTTCTAGGGAAAATACCCCTGGTCCTCCAAGACCCCAAATGCCCAGGATCATATGCGACCTCTAGGAACCCTTCCACCTCCCCCAGGCCAAGTGACTGCTGCAGATTACACTTGGCAAGTAATCTTGCATGCCCACCACTCTATCTTACTGGTTGTACTTTGAGTTTCTCTCTTTGCTGCTTGATTGTAATTTCCTTAAGATCTTGTTCAGGGGCGGCTCCGTGGCCGAGTGGTTAAGTTCACCCGCTCAGCTTCGGCGGCCCAGGGTTTTGCCGGTTCGGATCCTGGGCATGGACACGGCACTGCTCATTAAGCCATGCTAAGGTGGCATCCCACATGCCACAACTAGAAGGACCCACAACTAAAACTATATAACTGTGTACCTGGGGGCTTGGGGAGAAAAAGGAAAGATAAAATCTTAACAAAGGTCTTGTTCACCTCTAGATGCCACTGCCTGGCACATAGAAAGTGTTGAATACATTTTTTAAATGGTCCAGTCATCTGTACCCTCCTCTGTCCTCGAGCTGGAGGCAGGGAGCAGCAGACAATGAAAACACAGACGCTGCCCCAAAAGATGTTCTGTTTCTTCTGAGCCTCATGAGCTCAAAGGCAAGCCGTTTGGGGTTAAATTAGCAGAGGACACCCCCCCCCCCCCGCCATTTCCCCATCACAGGCTGTAGGCTGTAATGCCAACTTTGGACTTGGAAATAAATACTAGTTTTATTCTACCCTTTGCTCCCAATCTGCTTTCTTTCCCAAGGCATTCATACACAGGGTGCTCTGTTGTTTTGAACACGCTGCCCCAACCCATGTATCCATTCACATCACTTCTTCGTTCTAGGTCTGCACTGTCTGATACAGTAGCCATGAGCCACATTTGACTACTTAAATTTAAATTAATTAAAATCAAATAATGGGGCCGGCCCCATGGCCAAGTGGTTAAGTTTGCGTGCTCCGCTTCAGCGGCCCAGGGTTTCACCAGTTCGGATCCTGGGCGCGGACCTGGCACTGCTCATCAGTCCACGCTGAGGCAGCATCCCACATGCCACAACCAGAGGCACAACTAGAATATACAACTATGTACTGGGGGGCTTTGGGGAGAAGGAGGAACAATAAATAAATAAAATCTTTAAAAATGAAATGAAATTGAAAATTTAATTTCTCAGTCACACTAGCTGCATTTCAAGTGCTCAGTTGCCACATGCAGGTAGTGGATATCATTTTGGGAAAAGCACAGTGCTTGCAATCCAGACATTCGTTTCTTTGCTCCTAACAGTCTGTAGTTGCAAGCACTCTTGGGCTCAGTCCAGCTCTTTCAGTTACTAACAACTTTCTCTTTGGAAGTGGGAACATAATTTCAGCTCTAAGTAGGTATCTCATGGGGATGCAGGGAGTAAAAAGCTGGTGAAAAGCTCTGTGACCTGGTTTCTTGGGATAAGATTCCTAGAAGCAGAGCCAGATAGGGGGATCCTTGTGAAAGTGATTTATTGGAGGAGAGCTCTTGGGAGAAAAGGAGTGAGGGGAGCAGGATGGGCAGGAGAAGGAGCTTAGAAGGAAATAGTTTCAGCTGCAGGATAGCATCCTCCTGATCCTTTGGGAGTTCTGGAGTATGAATAGAGTTGGTCCTCCTTGTTATGTCAGTCTTTGGCTGTGGGTTGCTGGTGGGGAGCGTATGCTTCTGGCTGAGGATAATTCTTGGGTAGTGGGGGCAGCTGGGAGCCCTTTAACAGGCGACACTCACAGGAGCTGGGGCATGGGGGAATCCAGGCGGGCACCAACCCACCACATGATACCGGGACACTGGCTTCCAACAAGCAGCTCCATCCTGCTCTGCTCTCCATCCCACTCTGCGTTCCATCCCCTGAGAACCCAGAGTTTAACAGTGGACTCACATCAGTCACCTCCACATTTCGCTTATCTGTTGTCTCTTTTGAGTAAAGCGTTGCAATAGGGGAACTTTCCTTATGCAGTGGTGTCACCCCTGAGAAGTTACGTATAAGTCAAACTTTTGCACTTAAGTCATGTTCAGTCCAGCAATTGCTTCTTTGGTAGGGAATATTCCATTGACAAGGAAGGTTCATTTTAATTTCATCTTGAGTCGTTTTTACAGAGAGGAATAAAAAACATTTATTAGAAGTTTTTAGGAAGGCTAGACTAAGTTCAGATACGGTAAGGTAGGTGTGTGTGTGAACTGCTCTTATGTCTCACTGAAATCATAGGCATCAGAGTCATGATGTGTAACCACCACCTTTTAATTACTTTATTAACTGAATGACCACTGCTCACACCTCTTCATCTGGTATTTTGTTAAACTTTTTTTTTTTTTTTTTGACGAAGATTAGCCCTGAGCTAACTACTGCCAATCCTCCTCTTTTTGCTGAGGAAGACTGGCCCTGAGCTAACATCCTTGCCTATCTTCCTCTACTTTATACGTGGGACGCCTACCACAGCATGGCCTGCCAAGCGGTGCCATGTCTGTACCCGGGAACTGAACGGGTGAACCCCGGGCCGCTGAAAAGCAGAAGGTGCGAACTTAACCGCTGCACTGCTGGGCCGGCCCCTGTTAAACTTTTCATTGTGGAGAATGTTGAACATGTAGACAGAATAGAGTGACGAACCACGTGTACCCTCCACTGAGCTTCAGCAGTTGGCTTATCTTGTACAACTAATCTTTAACCCTGAAAATCTTCTCAGACTAAGAGCAGCAGTCACAATAGCCAAAGGCCCAAAACTAGGAGCAAGGGGACCTGAGTCTCCTTTGCGACCCTGATGAATTTGTAACCTTGAGGAAATCCCCTGAAGTAGCTGGCTGGTCCCTGCACAGCCTGCTTCTCCGGGCTGCTTTGGAACCCGAGCTTGCTGCACCTGCTGCAGCGCCACCCTCAGGGCTGGGGCGGGGCTGCACTCTGAGAACCCCACTTCTAGGGCCTTTCCCATGACTCTTGTCAGTATCAGTGATTCATGAAGTCCTGAGTTCGTATCCCGACTTTGGCATTTACTGTGACTTTGCAGTTTATTCTCGCTCATCCTCGGTTTTCTCATCTGTAAGGTGGGAATGATTGCAGACCTACACCCCCTCAGGATTATGAGAGGCTTAAACAAGGTAATTCAAGTGACGTTCTGCAGAGTTCCAGGCACTTTCTTGATAGATTGTGCTTGATAGATTAGACCCAGATCACTTTTTAAATTTTTTTGCATAGTTTTGCATTTTATCTGTAACCCTTGCTTATATTTATGGTGTTTTCTTCCAGTCATTCTAACAGCAACTCCTGCACTTGACCCTTGTCTTTCTATGAGGCCCAGATGAGGAGACCATGCCCCTAAAGAGCTTCATGACCACAGTGGGGATGACGCTGGGCACAGGTCCTTCTCCAATCCAGGGGGCATCCTAAAATGCTCACCCTCCTTGGGGGTCTCAGGTCAGCCGGGGCTATGGGCTTGGCCTCCTCTTGCATTCCCCAGGCTCCCTTCCAGCCCCATAGGGCAACAGAGGTTGGGGTGCTGCTCACAATCCCCTATCCCCCTACGCTCCCTACTCTCCCACCTCTCTGTCCGCAACCCCACCCTCTGCTCATCCAGGCTTGGTGGAGAGTGCTTCCCTGGTGACAAGCAGGACTTCACAGACCCTCAACAAAGTACACATCCCTTCTTACTTCAGGACCCTGTGGGGTGTCCCAGGTCCCAGAATCTTGCCCTCACTTACTGAGACCCTGCCCAGGCTCTCTTCTTTCCAGGAGAGTCCAGTGCCTCAGTTTCCACATCCACATGTATATTTGTCTCTCTCCGGCTCCCTTCCCATCAGCTTCTCTGACCCTCCCCAGTTCTCAGCCCTACCCCTGGCCTCCCCGCAGACATGGCCTGGAGGACCTGCTGCCCCTCCTTCCTCTTCCCTGACTCCATTCTCATCCTTTCCCAACTGCTCTGGGTGGAACAGAGTGTCACCCCATGGGTTCCAGCCTACAGACAAGTCTCCTGGGCTGTCCTCACATTATTCCCCCAACCCCGGCCCTGCAGCCTGGCAGCTGTGGATGCTGTGTCTGCCCCTCAGTGGTGGGAAAGCCAGGCCCAGCGCCCTGCCCTGAGGCTGAGGAGTAGCCAGGCACTGCTGGGACAGGGGAGAGTTTGGGCCCTGTTTCCTGTTCCCCTAGAGCAGAATGGAAGTCCCCCAACTCCAGGCCCTGTGATGCAGCGTTCGTGACACTAGCCTTGGAGGCAGGATCCTTTGGGTGCCAGGCACCCTTGTTAAAGAATAATGTTCAAAATGTTAGAAACATAATTCTCATACATATTGTTACTGAGCATGTGTTGAAGTTTTCTATGACTTATTGATGAGAGAACTAGCAGGATGACATAGCTGGTTCAAAGAAGGCTAAGAGGAACTGACATATACTATATACATATATATATATGGAGGAGCGGGGAGGGGAGAGGGAAATTATTTACGTTTCCCCAAAAAACACATTTGCAGCTTTCTGCAAATTAACACTTAACTTTACAGAGTCTGGGCCCCAATCAATAGCAAATACAGTCAAAGTTACTTCCTCCTAGAGAATCAGATAACTCATAAGTGGCTTTGTTAACCTAGCACTCTAGAGCAGCATTGTCAATATAAATATAATGCTAGCCACGTATGTGATTTAAAATTGTCTAGTAGCTACGTTTTAAAAAACAAAAAGCAACTGGTAAAATTAATTGTGACAATATACTTTAACCCAATATGTCCAAAATATTATCATTTCAGCATGTAATCAATACCAAAAAATTACTAATGGGATATTTTGACATTCTTTTTTTCTAACTAGGTCTTTGAAATCCAATGTATATTTCACACTTCCAGCACATACTCAGTTCAGACTAACTTCATTTCTGGTGCTCAGTTCCAAGCAGGGCTAGTGGCTACCATATCAGATAGTGCAGCTCTGGAGCAGTGGTTCTCAAACCTTAGGGTGTGCCAGAATCACCTGGAGAGCTTATGACAACACAGATGTCTGGGCCCCAGCCCGAGAGTTTCCAATTCAGGGGGTCTGAGCTGGGGCCTGAGATTCTGAATTTCTAGTAAGTTCTCAGATGATGCTGATGCTGCTGGTCTGGGCACCACTCTTTGAAACTACCATTCCACGAGGACTTTGAAAGCACTCGCAGGCATCCTTATGCCTGTTTTCACGCTGTGGATAATTGTTCTCAGTAGCCCTGAGGCTCTGGGGGGTGGGGTGCAGCGATAGCAGCAGGCTCTCTGGAGAGTGTTTGCATTGGTTTGGCCTCTGGCTGAGTGGGCTGCGGGCTGTGAGCAGCTCACGCACTACCAAGTGGCAGTGGGAGAGATTTCAGCAGCTCTACCACTGATGGCATGAATGTGTGGCTCTGACCAAGAGTTCAGAGGGAAGGGAAAAGGGGACTGACCCTCAACACCCCCACAGAGGGCCCACGCCTTGGCTGCTTCTCACTCAAAACCACTCTGCCAACCAGGCTCAAAAACTGAGATGTTCCGGGGCAGATCTGCATAGATGGAGGTCCCGGCAGGACCCTCGGGCTCTCAGGGAGGGATGGTCCCCAAGCCTAGAGTTGGCCAGAAAGACTGGACAGACAGGAAATGGTAACTGCTGTAGACCCAAAGGACAAATGCAACCTGTAACTTATTTCTTCAAATAAGTTATACTGGAAAGGGGAAAGGTGGGAAAACCTACTGAGCAAGGGCTATAGAAGGGCCAGAGGGGGCTCCCCCATGGGGAGCCAGGACCCTGCAGGAAACAGCAGCCTGAGGCCTTGGGAGGTCAGAAGTAAAGGATGTCCTAGAGGCAGCACTGGAAGGCATCTCAGCAGCCATGAATCACTGCTGCTCTCCTGGTTCACAGATGAGGATGGATACCAGAGATGCAGGATCTACCCCGGGTCTCACAGCGAGTCTGTGCCTGGGCCGGAGCCTACATCTCCGGCCCCATCCCAGGAACCCTTCCTCTGGATCCCGTAGGTTTAGGAGCAGGGTTGGGTGCAATGGGCACGTGTGTGGATGTAAGGGAAGTACGTGTCATCTTTGAGACACTCCTATGCTTGGTGCATCATCAGTGATATCCAAGAATTAGCATTAATGCCCTTTAGGACAGGGACTGTGTCCTATCTTGGTGTTTTGCCCTCCTCCTTCCAGCACCTTGTAAAGGACTGAGCACATGAATATGGAATTTAAATGAACTTGTCTGCACTATGTGTGATTATGATGTCTACACTCTATGTCACATAAATGTGGGACATGCAGGAGGTGACTACTGTGGACATAGGGGTGTCTACACCATGGGTGTCTTATAGGGGTTTAGGGAATCATACTATGGCATATAATGTGAGGCGAATGGAGTGTCTACACTGCGCAGGTGTACTATTTGGGAGCATTTGCTGTGTCTACACCTTGGGGTGACCTATAGGGGTATATAGGGCGTCTCTACTATGGTGACTACTGTTTGGGGCATATAAGCTGTCTGCACTGCGGGGCATAGGGGGGTATGGAGTGTGTACATGGTGGGCGTGCATTGTTTGAGGTCATAGAAGGTGTATGTCTGCACCTCAGAGTGCTCTGCGGGGTTGTGTAGAAGGTCTACACTACAGGAAAGTATTCTGGGGAGTGTCCACTGTGGATGGAAAGGCATGCGGATGTAACGTCTCTATGGAAAGAGAACCGAAAGGGGCTCCCAGAGGGGATCCTCTTGTGTGGGGGAATATGACAGATGCTGAAGGGCCAGCAGGGGGACAGAGGCAGGGCCCGTGGGGAGGTGCATCTCCAGGAAAGTGACTGGTGGCTGCACCAGTCACCAATGGGGGACTGCCCCCTGGGACAACTCTGTCCCAGGTGTCCCAACACTTGAGGACCTCCTCTTTAGGGATTAGCTTTCAGAGCCTGTAACAAATCTTCCTCTGAATGTGAATTTCATGTTTGTAGACTGGAGGCAACTCTGATGAGTTCCATGGATGTTCAAATTTGAGGTTCAAAACCAGAGGGCAAGGGGCTAGGCCCATGGCCAAGTTAAGTTTGCGTGCTCCACTTCGGTGGCCCATGGGTTCTCCAGTTCGGATCCTGGGCGCGGACATGGCACCACTCATCAAGCCATGCTGGAGTGGCATCCCACATGCCACAACTAGAAGGACCCACAGCTATGTACCAGGGGGCTTTGGGAGAAAAAGGAAAAATAAAATCTAAAAAAAAAAAAAAGACAGAGGGCAGTGGTAAAACAAAGAAGCTGGCTGGAGAAACTCACAGTGTGGCCCAGAAGGCTGTGCCACAGGCCAGGAACCCCGCACACTTTAGCCAAGCACCTTACAGTTTATAAAGCGCATCTCCCCAGATACTCATAGAGTCCTGTAGGGGCTAAGGCAGATATTGATAGTATCCTGAGTTCACTAAGGGTACAAAACCAGAGCATTGTCCAGGGTTATCTTACTGGTGCATGGCAGGACCGAGGCCCCACCATCCCAACCAGCTGCCTGGAAGGACTGGAGGACCAAGGGCTCATGTGTTTGTCTAAAAAGCAACCTCATCACTGCATATACTGTGCCTTTTCCTGATTCCTGTATGTGAAAAGGAAGATCTTCACTGTGTATCTGTACAGCGTGTCTGAAGGTACCTGTGTGTCTGTGATGGGCATCCACTCTGTGTAATTAGGTTTGTACTCTGTGTGTAATGGACATAGAAGGCGTGGAGATCTGTTTCCAGGGGGACGTGCTGGGGCAGGGCATCTGCTATGTGTGAGAGAGATCTGCTGCGTCTAAGGGGGATCTGCTATGTGCGAGGCGGATTTGTTGTGGGGGGATCTGCTTGCTATATGTGATGACTATACAGTATTTGCAACAACCGTCTTTTGGGTGATCATATACAACGTAAAATGGTGTATTCATATATATAATCTATGTGTTCCATATTCTTTCAGTGCATATACTATGTAGGATAGTTACACACTCCACGTGAGGGATACACACTTTGTGTGCATAGTGTGCCATGTGTGCGTGCTGAGTACAGGCTGTATATGGAGCACATATTGCATACACTCCTGTGAAGGGTATACCCTGAGTGTGGGTTACACGCTATGTGTTATGGCTATGTTTTGTGAATAATAGAATGTAAGGCATATGCAGTGTATATAATGGACATACAGTTTATGGCGAGTATGCATTGTGTGGGTGATGAGTATACTCTGGGGGAGGGATATGCCATGGGATATGGATGCACTCTATGTGTGATGGGCATATACTATGACAAATATGCATGGTGTGGGATGTTTACAGGAAAATGTGAGTGCCTGCTATATATGGAGTATACATTGGGTGATGGGTATAGCTCATGAGTAATCAGTATACATACTACATTTAATGGACATACCTTTTATGATGAGTATATTTGTGTGAATGTGATGAGCATACACTTTGTGGGACAAATAAGCACTGTGTGATCTGTACACCATGGGGACATATTCTGCGTAGTGAAGGAGTCCTTGGGACCGGTCTCCTCGGTGTGTACACCCTGTGTATATGCAGCTTATGATGGGAATATGGGGTGTGAACCTGTGTGTGAGCAGGCAGAGGGGAGTCACCTGCAGGAGGGAGCATGGCAGGAAGCAGTTGGATCTTCATCTGTTTCCAGAACCCCAGACCCTTGAGCCCACCGACCACACTGTTTCAGGTTCTTCCTCAAGTTCTTCCTCAAATGCAACCAGAACTGCCTAAAGAATGCAGGGAATCCCCGAGACATGCGCCGCTTCCAGGTGGGTCTGGGGGGATAGTTCCCCCTGCAAACCCATCCTTTCCAGATAGTGGGGGAGGGGGAGGCTGTGGCCCTGCCATGCTGGGAAAGGCCCCAGGGCAGACCTCTGCCCAGCCCTGTGCTTCAGGGCCTGGCGCCTGCTGGGGGTGGGGCAGCTCCATCTCAACTGATGCTGGCTGCCAAGGGAGGCTTCATTAGAGTCCCACTTAAGGAGATGCTAATTGTGACATTTTTACATGATTAACGACCCAGCTAATTTGCATAGCGTGAAGCAGAGAGCAGCTGCCCTTAGCACATCCCCAACCTGTACACCCCTCCCAGTGAAGAGCTGGGGGGAGCAGGCAGCCCCAATTTCCTCCCAAGGGTGGGGGCTCCCACTGATAGGTTCTCTAGCTAATGCTGCCCCCCAAACCAAAACTCTCATTCCCAAATGCCTAAGACCCATCCCTGCCTTGGAGCCCCAAGGATACAGCCTGGGGGGCTGGAGGGGGGAGTCCAAAAACAGGAGTCACTCTGTCCAAGGAGCCAGAGTTTTTTCCAGGGTTCTTGATTTTTCTAGCTCCTGGGCGTCAGTTCCTCTAGGCAGCTAGAGACTGTGCATCTGTGGGTGTCACCTAATCCAGCTGACCCCTTTCTACCAGCTCAGTCCCTGAGGGCCTGAAGCTCTTCCCAGTGCTAGTGACCCTGAATTCCATCATGTAGCCATCAGCCTCAAGTTGCTGGTGCCCGGCATCAGTCCCCTCTCGCGAACCCCCGAGGGCCCCAACCAGGCTGGCCTCGGCTCTCCCCGCAGGTGGTGGTGTCCACGACGGTGAGCGTGGATGGACACGTGCTGGCCGTGTCTGACAACATGTTTGTGCACAACAACTCCAAGCATGGCCGCAGGGCGCGCCGCCTGGACCCCTCCGAAGGTCAGGACGCCTGGCCCAGCCCGGGCTGCCGCGGGTCCAGCCAACCCCCCAGTTCCCACCTTGGCGCGGGCCCCTGACCTGCCTTCTCTCCTGCCTCCCAGCTGCCACCCCCTGCATCAAGGCCATCAGCCCTGGAGAGGGCTGGACCACAGGGGGCGCCACCGTGATTGTCATCGGCGACAATTTCTTCGACGGGTTGCAGGTCGTGTTTGGGAACGTGCTCGTGTGGAGCGAGGTGGGCCACCCCCGCCAGTCTCCCTCCGGACCTCGCGGCTGGGCCCTCCCCTCGCCCGGTCGAACCGCAGGCCTCCCCTCTCCCCTCACAGCTCATCACGCCCCACGCCATACGGGTGCAGACGCCCCCGCGGCACATTCCTGGGGTGGTAGAGGTGACCCTCTCCTACAAGTCCAAGCAATTTTGCAAGGGAGCCCCGGGCCGCTTTGTCTACACAGGTAAGGAGTTGGGTTGGTGGAAGGAGCCACATCCCGCGAGAGCCCAGGGTCCGAGTTACCAAGTATCTACTGTGTCACCACGCCCCCTAAACAGCTGCATCCCCGCCCATGCCCCAGCCTGTACCCTGTGACTCCTCGTCTCGCAGGACAGTCTTCCCCTGTTTCTTCTCGGTTTCCCTCCCTGGCCTCTAGTTCCCGATCCCCTCCCTGGAGTGGCATGGAATCCCCTCCCTGGCCAGACAATTCTCCCGGCCTTGGGCTTCCTGCCAGGGCGTCTCCCCTGCCCCCATCCCTTCTCAGGGTCTAGAATATCTCCGTGGGAGTGTTTATTTCAAAGATGTCCCCAAATAGGCTCGCTGCTCCCCGAATCTTCCCTGAGTCTGTTGGTTCCCCCAAGCCACCCCAGGCTGCACTGCATGCACATGAACATACCCCCCACCACACACACACGCCCCTTGCAGGAAGCCAAGGTGAGAAGTTAACACAAGACATGAGTGAATGCCATTCTCTGAAGAGCCATTGTAGAATTCTCCCATCCTGGCTCTCTTTGGCCATGGGCCAGGACTCTCTCTGCCTCCACCCTCCTGCCCTGCCCCAGCCCAAGCCTCTCACTTCTCCCCATCCCCGCACCCCACCCAACGGATATACAACAAGCCTTTCCCGGGGCGCTGGACGCTAGGTAGTGACCCTGCTTACTGTCAGGGAGTTCCAGTCTAAAGTGGGGAGGCCAAGCAGTGAACACAGGGTGGGGCAGATGGAGTTGCAGGTGGCGGGGCTGGCAGTCAGAGAAAACCTCCAGGAGGGAGTGTGGGCTAAACTGGCCTAAGGTGGGACAGAGGGATGAATAGGGAGGTAGAGATGGGGAAGGAAAGGCTTCTGGGAGAAGGAATACAAGCACAAAGACCCAGAATAAAGAACATTCACTAAACCTGCAGTTGGAGAAGATAGGGAGTTTGAGGCTGGTGAGTTAGATTGGGCCAGGCTGCAGAAGAGGAGGAGGAGAGTAGAAAAGGAGAGGATGAGGGCTTCTGGAACCTGGTCAGGAGGCCACTGCGGCCCCCTGAGAGCCCTGGATGTGGGCCAGTCCCTTCCTTGGGAAAACATGCTAACCTCCAATGGTCAGAGTCCACCTGAGCTGTGATAAATGGAGATGGTTGAGTTTTTTCTTTTTTACAATAAATAATTTGCTCCTGATAAGACCAAATGCAGACAGAAAATTCTCCCTTCAGCCCTGCCCCTAGGAATATAGAAGCTAATATGTACATACAGTTTCCTTTTTTTCTAATCACAAGTGGGATCTTTTAGTGCATGTGTGTTAATGCCAAGCTCCTGGCCCAGGGCTTGGCTCAGTAAATGAATGAGCAAAGAAAGGAACTGAGGAAACGTCCTAAACCTCGCTGACCCGGGCGCCCTGAGTTTTCCGAGAGGGTTGGGCTGGGCGGGGCAGAAGGGGTCTGCAGCCAGGCTCCTGGCCTGGTTGCTTGAGGGTTTGCCCTGAGTGCCTGGCGCTGGGAGGGGCCTTCCTCCAAACACAGCCCCTCTCCCCAGCCCTGAACGAGCCCACCATTGACTATGGATTCCAGAGGCTACAGAAAGTCATTCCCAGACACCCCGGAGATCCTGAGCGGCTGCCCAAGGTACTCAGAGGGGCGCTGCCGGGCAGGGATGAGGGTGTCCTGTGGCCGAGGTGGGGAGAAGGAGGAGGCTCCCAGCCCCTCCGCCACCGCAGGGGCTGCCCCTCCGTCCCGCTGTCTCCTCCCCTGCCCCCAGGAAGTGCTGTTGAAGCGGGCGGCCGACTTAGCCGAGGCTCTGTACGGAGTGCCCAGCAGTAACCAGGTATGGCGCTTCCGCCCGCCTCCTGGCGCTGCCAGGCCCGGGGCTGTCCCCCTCCCGGCGCCTGCGGCTGCCTCGGCCGTGCCCTGCTCTTGTCTTCGCAGGAGCTCCTCCTGAAGCGCGCGGCGGACGTGGCTGAGGCTCTGTACAGCGCCCCCCGTGCGCCCGCGCCACTCGGACCCCTGGCTCCAAGCCACCCGCACCCCGCCGTCGTGGGCATCAACGCCTTCAGCAGCCCGCTGGCCATCGCTGTCGGGGACGCCACGCCCGGGCCGGAGCCGGGTGCGTCCCGCCGCCCCCTCCCGGCAGTGCCCGGCACCCGGATGGCCCCTTCCCTGCCGGCTCTGGGCCCCTGACTGCCGCTCTCTCGCAGGCTATGCGCGCAGCTGCAGCAGCGCGTCCCCCCGCGGGTTCGCGCCCAGCCCCGGCTCGCAGCAGAGCAGCTACGGCAGCGGCCTCGGAGCCGGCCTCGGCGGCTACGGGGCACCTGGCGTGGCCGGACTCGGCGTGCCCGGGTCCCCTAGCTTCCTCAATGGCTCCACAGCCACCTCACCCTTTGCCAGTGAGTGTCCCCTACCCGCAGAGGGCGGGACCGGGGTCCCGGGAAGCAGAATGGGGCTCAGCCCTGCCCATTCTGAGCTCTTAGGGCGGGCGGGCGCGGGGGCGGGGGTGGCACACATGTTTCTTGAGGGTGGACCCTGGCCTTCCCCTTGGGAGCCAGGCCAGCCCTCTCTGCCTGCAACCTCTCTGCGTTGGGCACCTGTGCCTTAACCCCACCCTCCATTGCACATCCCAGGACCTTAGGGCCACAGCAGTTCTTGCACGTTTAGTTCTTTTTGCTGACTCCAGTGGTACACATCGCTTCTAGTGCTCCCCTCCTCCTGAAACGGGCTTTGATGAGCAGACGTCCAGCTGAAACCTGGCGGACTGCCACCTTTCCATCTCATGCCAGGACTTCGAGAGGAGGCTGGCGCCCCCTGCCGGAAGCCTGAGGGAACTCAGGGCTCGAGAAAAGCGGTCTTTCCCCTGGCCCCGAGCCCCGCCGGAGCCTGAGTCTGAGAGGCAGGGGTCGCGGGAGGGAGATGTGGCCCCCTGCTATCTGGCTGCGCAGAGCGAGCGAATTTTGCGTGGTCAGACAGCTGGATTCAGAGTTTGGATGTCCAAATCAGGAGCTGTCTGACATTCAGCAAGTTACTTTACTTCTTTGAACTTCAGTTTCCTCTCTGAAAATGAGATCAGTATCTCTCTCTCACACACACACACACACACACACCCCTTGCTTAGGGTTGTTCTCAGAACAGAGTGTGCCACTGTGCGTAAAGAGCCCAGGCACAATTCAGAAAGAGTGTATGATTTCATAGTCTCAGCACTGACTGTGGGCACTGTGACCATCTGTCTGGCGTATTGGGGGGGCAGCTCAGAGCTGGGTAGATGAGCAATAGAGATTTTCTGCTTTTGCCATTTTGCACTGCCTTCAAGTCACTCCTTCCAACACCAAGTTCAAGAATGTCCTGTTTCCAGCTCCTTATAGTTTAGCTATTCAGCAGACATCTATAAAACATCTATGGTGTGCCAAGCACTGGGCTCGGGGTTTAACTCCATCCCTGCTCGCCTGCAAGGAGCCTCCCTATCAATTGTAAGAGAGGTTATACCTCAAGTCCTGGGAGACGCTGCTGAGCCAGAGGAATGGGGAAGGCTGCCCAAGGGGGAGCTGGTTGTGGCTTTTCCTGCAGTTCCCTCTCCCCATCCTCTGGCTTATGTTTGCTCTTGCTGAGGACTGAATATCTGGCCCCTGCCCAGCCTTCCTTGGTGCTGTTCCTTCTGACTGCACATGTGAGATTGGCTCTCTTCTCATGGCCTGCGCTCCCTTCTGGGACCCAAAGCCTCGTATGGCAGCGTCCACGCAGACCATGACCCTCTGGTGGCCCAACCAAAACCCCATCTCTCCTGGCCCTTTGCTCACACCAGGCTCCACTGCTCCCACTTCCCTTCACTTCTGGGAAAGTACTTTTACAGCCTCTCTCTGGGTGCCCCTCAGATTTGAAACTGGTGGGGACTGGAATACCAGCCACTCTCCCCACCGCACACAGTGCTGTCGGCAGAGGAACACACTACTCCAGGGGGCAGAACCCAGCCCACCTGGGGTCTTCCCATTTAGCCAGAGGATTGAGAATTCTAGAGCTGCTTAAGCCCCACTTCCAGCATCAGCTAGGGACACCTTGGACACACCTGAAGGTCCATCCCACCTCCTGATATTGTCTTAACCGGTGCTTACCCAGATCCCCATCCATTCTCCATGTGCATGGTACTTTGTGGCACACCTCCAGGGGATGTCATTCTCATTGAGTTTGCCAGGAACTGCGTGGAATGACACCCACAACTGTTCCAGACAGAGAGTCTGGGGCTGTCTGCTTGGACCTCCCTTTAGTCTTCTGCTTTAGCTGCCAGCAGCCGTGGACTGACCCACAGCTCCCAGTACTACCCAAGCTACACTATGTGGCTGTGAGCCCCAGGCCTGAAGAGATATAGTACATTTTCTGGCATCCGTCTCAAGTCATCTATGGAGATCCATGGGGCTGAGAACATTTAGAACAGGGACAGCTGTTGAAGGCATCATTGCATGAGGGGCAGGGGCAGCTCTGATACCAAAGGCAGCCTTCTCAGGCTATTGGTTTCCTCCAGGAGGGTCCCAGCCCCACCCAGTTGCCAGCTACTTGGACAACACTCAAAATCACAGCCTTATGGGTCTTCAGAAGAAAGAGTCAGGGAATTGGGCTCAGATGAGGATGTAGAAAGGGGATCCAGAGATGCCTTGGACAGGCAGGAGCCCCCAGGAGAGGACGCTGCAGGAAGGAGGGGCAGGCCAAGCCTGTTTGCAGGAGGCTCCCTGGCTATTCCCAGGAGAAGAAGCCACAGCCCTGGATGGCTGGGGGCTAGAGAACAGGAAGATCTGAGGATGTCGATCCCTACACCTTCCTTTAAAATGGACCAGCTGGAAGAGGGAGATACAGGAGGCCTCTTGGACCCTGGCTGGAGATGGCAAGGACCTGCATTAAGCTGGAAGAGAACAGAGTGCCTGGGGTGGGGGGTAATTGGTAAGGGAACATATTTGTGGAGGAAGTTAGGGTGCTTGTTGTGTGAGCTGTGATTCTAGACAGAGAAGCCTTATAACAGGAGCTTATGTATACCCCCAAACTTCATCCCTGACCACTTGCCCGAGCTCTGCTATGAACTCTCATCTTTGACTCTAACCTTGGCACCCCAGGGCCTAGAAATGTTTCTTAGCATCTCAGAATCCTGGTGGTTTTCAGTGGGAACTCTAACTTGTTCCTTCTCTTGCTCATCCCTCATCTTTGAGCATACCTCCCAGTCTTCAGTTTTGTTGGATGTTCTGGTTTTGCTTTCATTTTTACCTAGTCTTATCCTGTCACCTCCAGTTCTGAGAAGGGGTCTGCAAAACCCCCAAAAAGGCGAGTGCTGGCCCAAGACCCCAGACGCTTCCAGCTTGTCTCTAGTCCCTGCCCTGTGCTGGTCTCCCCAAAACCCTCACAGCCCCCATTGAGGTCTGAGCCTGGTGCCCAGGTCAGCAGCCCATGTGGGGCCCACTGCCCAGACCAGGGCCCCAACTGAGCTGCTCACTCTGGTGCTGTCTCCCTGTTGTGTCTCCCACCGCCTTCCCTGCTGCACCTGCCCCTCCCCGCCCCGCCCCGGAGTCATGCCCTCTAGCCCCCCGCTGGCCGCTGCCTCCTCCATGTCCCTCCCGGCCGCTGCCCCCACCACCAGTGTCTTCTCCTTCTCGCCTGTCAACATGATCTCCGCTGTCAAACAGAGGAGCGCCTTTGCCCCCGTGCTGCGCCCGCCCAGCTCCCCAACCCAGGCCTGCCCCAGAGCCCACGGAGAGGGGCTTCCAGGTGAGTGAGCGAGGCTGCCCCACTGGGGCGTGGTGGAGCAGCAGGGCTTGAGAGGCCCACTCCCTCCACATCTCACCATACCAGTTGACCAGTTCTCCCTGGAGGCTGCAGAGCAGGGAGCTCTACGGGTGCCCAAGGAGGTCCATCTGGACCTCACTTTCCTGGGCCTCATAGCTTGGGATGGTCACCACTCTGGATGCTATCAACTGGCCACTTGGCCAAGGGGAAGGAGACTCACATCTCAGTTGAAGAAGGTCTGGAAACTACCCCAGGGCCCCACCCCCATCCACCTGAGCCCAGAGCAAACTCGGAGCTGAAGGGACTCCACCCGACACCGGCTGCGTGCCTTTGACCTGTGCCTCCCTGTGTCCACTGGGGGGTAGCACACACCATTGTGAGAGACTGGGTAACTGGATGGAAGGGACTGACCTTCTATATGGTTTAGCCCAGCTTCCCCTCCCCCATTTTACAGATAAAAAATTGAGACCAAGTCCCCCCTCCTGCACCCATTAGTGAAATGGTTGTCGTTTGCCATTTATCAATCTCCTCCAAGTCAACATCCAATTTAACAAAGCCTAGCCCTAACCGGTAGTGTATAGCAAGTCAAAAAAAGTCCCCGAGAGTAACATGACCCTTAGGGTGGGCTTGTTAAACAATAATGCTCTAGGATGATTTAAAGGGTACCCAGTCACTTTTTGCCTTGTTTACAATTTTTGGATAATTTGTCTTAAGATGTCTAGAGCTTAAAATATGAGGGGTGCAGAGGACAGAAGGCCACTGATTTCTCCTTTGAGCACATCATGGGAGGGGGTTAGGCAGGGGCCGGGGGTGATGGAAGTGATGAATTTCGTGGAGATGTGGGAGGAAGACAGGCTGCTGCTGTGTTGGCTCTTTCCTTTTCTGTCCTGGTACTTGGTCATATGCTTCCTTACCTTGAGACAGGCCCTCTGAAGGAGGCAGGGCTGGCAAGAAGAGCCCAGAGTCATCTCTCTCGATTGAGGAAGCTAGGGGAGCCAGGACTCAGGGCTGCACCTCATAGGAGGTCTAGTTAGAGACGTCACCTAACTCTCTGCTGTGCTGGCCCCAGGCCAGGGCTAAGGGTGACCAACTACCTTCAAGGTAGATACCTCTGCCCTCAGAAAGTGCTATACACCCTGCATGCTGTCCCTAGCCCAGAGAGGGACAGGAGATAAGGTCCCCATGCTACACGTGGCTTATGGCTTCTCTCCGTGTGTTATCTCTCCTTGTGTTATTGCAGACCAGCCTTTTGAGGATTCCGACAAGTTCCACTCTCCAGCCCGGGGGCTTCAGAGCCTGGCATACTCCTAATTGTGGTAAGTCTCTGGCTGGGTCTTGCCTCCTACCCCGGCCCTGGATGGGCTCCCTCTCCAAAAGACCTTAGCAGGAATGGGGAGCTGGGGTCCAAGTCTCTTTCTCTAGGTCCAGGCCACATAGCCCATCCTGGTGGCCCAAGCTGAGCAAGTGGAGAGAAGTGGTTTCCTGTCTCCTTGCAGCCAGCCTTCCTTCAGGATCTTCTTTCGTTCCACCCACCAGGTCTGCAGGTGTTGCCCCCACTGAGACCAGACTGTTGGTCCCTCCAGGAATCACACCCACGCCCTGGATGGCAGCACAGACAGATACAGGGCCAGCGCTGCAGACAGACCTCAAACCATGGGCCTGGACGGGGAGAGGCCTTCCTCCCCATGCTCAAGGCCCCTCCCAGCCCCACAGGCTTCTCTCACCTCCCTTTCTTGGGGCTGGTTGGAAGCCCAGCACTGTGCTGATGCTCTTGGCATGAGAGCATCCCGGGGAGGTGCTAGGATGCCAGGCCTCACTCCCTGGGTCGGTTCCTCTGGAAGAGAAATACCTTGTACAGACCAAGGGCATTGGGTGACAGGAGCACAGGATGGGCACTGTGGGAAAGAGGACAACTCAGGGAGAGGTGGCCTGGGAAGGTCCTGTTTGCATCTGGCCAAGCATCCCAACTTACCTCCAGGGCAAGGGGTGGTGGCCAGCAGCCTCCGGAGGCCTGCCCAGGCTCCCATGGAGCTTCCGATGGCTGCTTGACCCTGTAGCTGCCTCACTCCTTTTGAGACCTGCGCACTCATGCTTGCCACATCAGGAATCTCGGTGGGGGCTTTGGACATGGAGGGTGCAGAAGAGGGGGTGCCAGGCCCCAGAATATGGGTCTTCCCCGTAATGGATGTCTCATGGACTGTGGCCCCCACCCACACATGACTCTGGCTGGCCCCATAGAACCATGGAATGGATTCAGCTGCCCCTGACCTCACACTCTGCTCTGCTGAGGTTGGGGAAAACAGAACAATAAACACAGATGCAGGTGGCCACCCAGCCTCTCTTGTCTGCTTCCTTAGCATGGGTCTGCTTTTTTCAGCGGTGCTGTAGCTCTCATGGGGCCCCTCTAAACCATGCCTCTGGGCAGTCTTCTTGCACCCTGGGCTTTTCAACAGCCCCAGAGTTCAACTGAGCAAGTATCCTTTGCTCCATCTCTGCTCTCAGGTACTGTGGTCTGGGTAGGGGCACGCTAGCAGGCCTGAGGACCCAGGACACAGGCTCAGCCCTGAGAACCCTGGCAAGGAGCAGAATCTGGCCACAGAGGACTCAGTCCCCCAGCTGTCTGGCCAGGACCAAGGTGATGGTTGTCAGAAGGACAAGGCTCAGAACCAGAACAGAGCAAACTAAACACTACCCAGATGTTTTGAGCTTCATCCCACTCGGAGGCTGCAGGGCCTCACCTGGGCTGTGTCAGGCAGCTTTTGGCTCACAGGAGAGCCTATTTTGAGTAACGCCACCCCTCCTGCCTCCTCTCTCCTCCCCAGGCCTAGGTACCTTCTGGCTCTCCTGTCTCAGAGATTGGGACGAGGGGTAGTAAAGAGGCAAGGCTCCCAGGCTCATTTACTGCCCCCCCCCCCCCCGCAATGAATCCCAGTTGTCTCCATGAGACATGTTCCCTAGACCCCATAGGCCTAGTTGTCTGACCCTGGAAGCCACTTTTTTGACCCACTGTCCAGAGAGCCCACTGTCCAGCCCCAGGTCTCAGGCCCTCCTCTCTCTCCTGGCAGCACTCCTTGGCTCTGGCCTTTGGAAACCCTGTCCTTTCCTTACCCACTTGCCCACACTCTGCAGCCCTCTGGACAAACACACTTGCCAAGGCAGATGGGCTGGCCCTGTCCATCAGAGGCCTCCACTGCCTTCTCTTGTCTTATTGGCCAGTACCTGGGATTCATCTCACCTAGGACCTGTGACAGGGTTAGTGTCTGGTCATCCTGCCCTATTTTCAGTGCTCACCTGGCCTGTCCCTCAGTTCCTGCTTCCAGCCTGTGTTGCAGAGCCCCAAAGCCTGTGAGCCCATGCCCTGCTGCATTCAGGCTCCGCACAGTTCCCACTGCCCAGGGCCCTCCCAGGGTGGGCACCCGCAGGACTCCACTCTGACTGGACGTGGGTGGTTACTGGATGGTGATCACACTCTGCTTCCTGGGATGGGTCAGGTGCCGTGGTTGATATAAATGAGGTGTGATATCTGTCCTCAGAGACCTCACAACAGTGTGCTCCAGCCACCATGTGGGTCAACACTGCCCTCTCCCTCATCCACAGCAGGCAGAGCTAATCAGTTATGAAGTTTGCTATGGACTGAATTGTGTCCTCCCAAAATTCATACCTTGAAGCCCTAACCTCTCCTCCCCATGGGACTGTATTTGGAGACAGAGCCTTTAAGGAGGTGAAAGGTTAGTAAGATCGTAAGAGTGGGGCTCTAGTCTGATAGAACTGGTGTCCTGTATAAAGAGAAAGAGACTCCAGAGCTCTCCCTCCACCATGTGAGGACACAATGAGAAGGTGGCCGTCTACAAGCCAGGAGAGAGTCCTCACCAGGAACCAAATCAATTCAACTGCCACCTTGACCCGGGACTTGTAATTTCCAGAACTGTGAGAAAATAAATCTCTATTGCTTAAGCCACCCAGTCTATGGTATTTTATTCTGGGAACCCGGGCTGACTAATACAATGTTCTTTCCCACATGTTGTAGTTTTGGTTCCCCTAGAAGCGGAAGCTGAGACAGTCCCTGCCGGAGAACTCTGGGAAACACTTTAGAGCACACCACAGAGTTTTTGCACCCAAGGGACAAAGGATCTAAGATGCTGATCCTCCAGCCCTCATCTCTCATTGCCTGAGGGCTGCTCCCAGGAGATTAACCCTCTAGCACTTCTGGCCTGCCCCTCCCACCTGCAGAGAAAAAACCACCAGTTAGGCTTCTGTTGTACAATGTTGTAAGCAAATTCTAGAATAATGAGTCAAAGGGATATAGGCCAGGCACTGATAGCCTCTGCTATGCCTCAGAGCCACCAGGATCACAGAATCCTTTTCAACACAGCCCCTGATTAGAGCTGTAACTTGAGATGAAAACTATTAACCAAATGTGGTAGATATCACACCAGGCCTTTTTGTAGCCAATAAATCAGTCACAAGTCCGTGTAAGACGAGCCTGCAAGCAATCCTGGGCCTGTGTCTGCGTCTGCGTCTGCAGCACCTCCAACAAAGCAACAAGGGCATCTTCTGGGCCTCACAGACGGATTACTTCCTGGACTGCCCACATTCCTTAGTCTACTCCATTTTCAGTAGCTCCAGCAATCCTAAATCTGAGGATGACATTGAGCCAAGTGACAGAAGCTCAGTCTTGATCTTACATAAACCTGTATAGAGACCCCACTGCCCAATAAATGCTATCAGATAACCAGGTCTTAGTTTAGCAACAGTCCTGAGGCCTCGTACACAAGACAGAATTGATTGATTCCTGGGGCTTGACCCCTACATGTGCTGGACATCCCAGACCAGTGATGGAAATCCTAATCTTGGCTCCAAAGCCTACGTTCATTTTGGTCAGAGTGGTATCATTCACTTGGAATGGAGGTTATCTTAGTATGGATTCCTCTCAGGAGCAGAGCCCTGAGACAAGGATTTGGGTTCAGATGGTTTATTTGGGAGGCAATCTCAGGAAGCACCAGTGAGCGAGGAAGGAAGAGAAGCAGCGAAGGGAAGGAAACCCAACACAGTGTGTTATTGAGCAAGTTACTACTGTGGGTTTTCTGGACCTCAATCCCACTGGGGAACTCTGGGAAACATATTAAGTAAATGCCTCAGAGATTTCCCACCTGAGAGGCGAGGGAGCTTGCGTATTTGTATACTATCTTCCATCAGTCAGGGGTTGAGGGCTTCTGGGGGCAGTGGGAGGGAAGCACTACCTTCCTGGCACTACAGTTGGCCCCTTGGGTGAGAAAACAAGGCCCCAGACACTAGAGAAAGCTCTCAGGCAAAGAGATGCAGGTGCTGGCAGATGGAGTCAGACAAGTATACACCAAAAAGGTAAAGATGAGGGAATACAGATGGGGTATAACAGGGTCTGCCCTGGAGGTGGTCCCTGGCAGTCAGCCTGTGGAAAAGGAGGCTGGCTTTTCATACTTAGTACATTTAGAGTGGTCATGAATTTTCCTCTACCTACAGATCCCACTGTTCTTGGGACTAGGTGACAGAAACTCTGCCCAGGCTGTTTCTAGTTGAGGTATCAAGATGCCAGGTGACAAAGGGACCCTTCGCAGCATCAGCCCGCCCCCAGGCTTTTTCCCACAGGGCCAATGAGGATGGGGGTTGGATGGGGGTCAGACCCTTGGTTGCTTGCCCTTCAGAGAGAAAGCATCTCCAGGAAGTCCTCTGCTTTCTCCCCATGTATGTTTCCCGGCAGAACCAGACTGCTGTGTTCTACATCCTACCCGGGGGATCATACAGCCTCTGGGGCTGCATTTGGCTGGAACAGGACCCACTGTGGATAGGCCTCACTGATTCAAGGGAAGCCACACAGCAGCTTTGACCAGCCCTACTACTGACTATTCTGCAAAATACCCTTCTTCCTCCCACCCACGTCCATGTTGGTGGGGCCCTTAGCTTCTTCCAAAAAGGAAAAATCTCCCAGAAAAATGGAAACTGCCACGCAGTGGGGAAAGGATGGTCTTTTCAGTAGTGGCATTGGGTCAGTTGGATACTCATATGAAAACATTAAACTTGACCTCTGCCTCACACCTTATACAAAAATCAATTCCAAGTGGACTGTTGATCTAAACGTGAAAGCTAAAATAATAAAGCTTCATGCCCTTGAATATAGACTAGAAGTCTCTTTCCAGAGTAACCTCCAAGGTCTATTTCCTCACTGTATGATCAACTTTAGAATGAGGCAAGCATTGAACATATTTGAGGTGATTCAAATGGACCCCAAGATCTCTTTTCCCTTCCCTAGGATAGTTTTTATAAATAGGAAAAATTTTCACAGATCACAGTGTCTTTCTCCCCTAGAATAGACAGGCTTTTCACAGTTACTGATTCTCTGAAGCTCCTAGCTCCTGAGCCTAGGGTAGCTCCCTTCCCCCTCCCCATCCACATCTTCGAGGCTATAAGTATACCCTTCAGCTTCCTTCCTCTGCTACCACCGCAGTGGCAGTGACAACACTCATTGGATGGTGGCAAAGAATGAACCAGCTCCTTGAAGCCACCAGGCTTGAAGTTCTGTGTTCACAAGACTCCCACTGTGAGAGTCCTGATAGTTGTGGGGCATTGGCTACTCCCGTGGACTCAGATCCTCCTGTCACTTCTTTACATTCCCCTTCTCTTCACTCTCATTATGAGCTTTTGATGACTAGAACTTATTAACTGAATGTAGTGTAAGTTGTCAATTTTTTCTTTATAATTAGTGCTTCTTGTATCCTTTTAAGAAATCTTGGGGCCAGCCTGGTGGCATAGTGGTTAAGTTCATGGGCTCTGCTTCGGCAGCCCGGGGTTCACAGGCCCGGATCACAGGCAAGGACCTAGCATCACTCAACAAGCCATGCTGTGGTGGCATCCCACATAAAACAGAGGAAGATTGGCACAGATGTTAGCTCAGTGATAATCTTCCTCAAGCAAAAAGAGGAAGGTTGGCAACAGATGTTAGCTCAGGGACACTCTTCCTCACACAAAGAAAGAAAGAAAGAAAGAAATCTTCACCTACCCCAAAATCAAGAAGATAATTTGATTTTTTTGTGTATGGTATAAGCTAGGGATCAAGTTTAATTTTTTCTTTTTTTGTACGGATAGCCAATTGGCTCCACACCACTTATTTGTTGTTGTTGTCGTTGTAAAGATTGGCACCTGAGCTAACATCTGTTGCCAATCTTCTTTTTTTCCCTTCTTCTCCTCAAAACCCCCCAGTACGTAGTTGTATATTCTAGTTGTATGTCCTTCTGGCTGTATATGGGAAGCCGCCTCAGCATGGCCTGATGAGTGGTGCTAGGTCTGTGCCCAGAATCCGAACTGGCAAAACCCTGGGCCACCAAAGCAGAGTGCATGAACATAACCACTTGGCCATAGGGCCAGCCCTCCCACACCACTCATTGACATGACCATCTTTTCCCCTACTGCACTGCAGGAGCATCTTTATCATAAATGAAGTGTCCATATATGTATGAGTCTGTTCTAGATTCTCTGTTCCGATCCATTGGTCTTTTTGTCTATCTTTATACCAATACTACACTATCATAATTACTTTCAATTTATAGGAAGTTTTTATATCCAGTACAACAAGTCATCCAACTTAGTTCTTCATGCTTATCTTGGCTATACTTGGTCCTTTGCGTTTCCATATAAATTTTATAATTAGTTTAATAATTTCTATTTTTTAAAAACCTGCTGAATTTTCATTGAGATTGCATTAAGTTTATAGATCAATTAATGGAGAATTGACACCTTTAACAGATTGAATATTTCAATCTATGGATATTGCATATTCCTCCATTTATTTAAATCTTTTAAAAGTTCTCTTAATAGGATTTTATAGGTCTCTATGTGGGAGGCTTACACATCTTTCATTTATTCCTCAGTATTTGATTATTTTGTGCTATTATAAATATATCATTTTCTTAATTTCACTTTCTGTTTGTGGGCACATAGAAATACGACTGATTTTCGTACAATAACCTTCTATCCAGCAACCTTGCTTAGCTCACTTATAGCAAGACTTTATCCATAGATTATCTTGAATTTTCTTAAGTAAATAATTACATCATCTGAAAGAAAGACAGTTTCATCTCTTCATTTTCAGTCCTTATTTCTTTTACTTCTACACTGGTTGGAAGCTCCAATACAATGTTGAGTAGAAGTATTGGTGGTGGACATCTTTATTATGTTCCTGGTTGCAGAAGGCAAATTTTTAAGATTTAACCATTAAGTATCATATTTGGTTTTATACATATCCTTCTATTCTTAATTTTCCTTTAAAATTTTAAAATTGTGAATAGATGCCAAATTTTATGAAATGCTTTTTCTGCATGTATTAAGATAATCGTGTGACGGTCTCCATTATTTTGTTAATGTGCTGAATTACATTAATTCTATGTCTAGTGTTAAGTAATTGCATTAACTGTTTAATTACATGTTTAATGGTACACTCCTTTGTCTCCTTTACCCAGAGTATACCAATTGTTAACATGTAGCCCCATCCCCCCCACGTTTGTACTACTCTCCCGGAAGGCATCCTTTGGCCCTCACCTTCCCCACTTCTCCTCAAGAAGCTAGGCTTCTGGGAAACAAAATGCAGAGATCTGCAGACTACCTCGGTCCTTCACCCTGCCGTGCTACCTTCTGGGAGCAGGGGAGGTAAAAAAAACCACAAGAGCAAACACAAATTAATCTCTCACTAAGTCATTCTACCTCAATTCTACCCTGTCTCTCCCCAGCTGGACTCTTAGTTCTGGGTTCCCTCTACTGGAGCTCCAGAATAGCACTTGTGGGCCATCTGTCCAGGAGCCCCTGCCTCCACTCACTTCCCAAGGGGAAGGTGTCCAAAGCACCCCGCCTCGCCTTAGCCTTGGCAAGGGAGTGCAGAGTGGCAGCCCCCAGGGGGATTGCGGGGTTCTGCTTTTGGAGCTGCGGGGACTGCCGAGGAGAATGGGTGGGAGGGTTCTGAGTGCACAAACCCCTTTCCCCACCCCCCGCCCCCACTGGAGACACAATGGAAGAAACTTCGTGACTCCAAAGATATAGAAGAGGCTTCCCAGCAGGGCAGTAACAGAAACAAGATCGTTTTTGCACATGTCTTTGGGCTATTTTATTCCTTGAGAGAGAAGGAGCCAAGCATTTAAAGGAGAAAGGAAAAACGCCGTCAAGTAGCACTGTTTTTTGGGGCCCAGCATCCTGGCATCTTGGTTCTCCAAAGCCTTTCCTTCCTCAGCCTCTGCCAGCTTGGGAGTGAAAGCTGCTCCCAATGTAACCTGGGCTGTGCGGTGGGCCCCTCAGGCTAAGCTGCCGGAGCTCGGGGGATGAGCTGGGAGAAGCTGCGAAGGTGCTAGGAGAGGGGAGGTGTGGATGTCGCCCCATGGCAGGGTTGTAAAGTCCTGTCCATCCAGCACTGTGGCCAAGGGCCACTCCGTAGCCTGGCAGCCATCCCGTGAGTCCAGTTCCTGAAGGCCTGCCTCGGGATGGAGTGTGGGGCAGGAAAGCCCTTTGGCCTGGGTCCTTGCCCTGCTTCATCTCCCAGGGTTCCACCCACCTGGGAGCCTGGCCCTCCTCCATACATCCATCAGCTCACCTAGAGCCTGAGTCCACTTTCAGGTGAGTGAGGGAGAGTCTGGCCACTTCCCAGCTGGCACCATCCAAAGCCCAGCCAGCCTTGGCTTCTGTGGTAAAAACTGGTTTGTCTGGGCTGTTCCCCAGGCCCTTCTTGGAGCCAGGCCTAGAAGGCCACCTTTGCCAAGACAAATTGTGGCTGCTGGGTGGAATGTGGTAGAATGGCTGCTGAGCAGGCCCAAACCTGACAGGCCTGTCAATCGTGTCCCTGCCAGTTCCACAGCAGGGAGCCCCTTTTCCACAACAGGGTCCCCAGGGTGAGGCCAGGCCAGGACCAGGTACCAAGAGACTGTCAGGCATCTCTCCACCCTCTTTTGAGTGAGTAGGGGCATCCCCTCCCTTGGTCTCACCTGAAAACCAAAAGCCCATAATGAGGCCTCAAGGTTGACAGAATTCCTCCAAACCCGCTTCCTCCGGGGGAGCGGGGAGAGGCTCAGTAGCAGAAGGCGGGAGAGGAAGGGTGTAGGGAGATGTGTGTGCCTCTGTGTGTGCCTCTGGGTGTATGTGTGGAGTGGGGGCTGCCAGAGCAGGAGAAAGAACCCCAGCAGGGCTTCTTCCTCCCTCAACACAGCCCAGTATAAGGGGGCTACATTGCCATTAGATCCCCCACTTACTCAGCACTTGCCATAAACCCATTCCCTTAGGTGGGATTCCCTGAAAGCAGGACCTGAAATGGGGATTTGGGAGCATGTGAAAGTACTCTCTGGAAGAAAAGGGGTGAGGGTGGGGGAGCTAAGCAAGAATGTGCTCTCGGTAGGCTCTAGCATGATCCCCCCGGGAGCTCTGGAGCATGAGGCACAGGCACCACAGTTGGACCCTCTTAGTGGCAAGGAGATGACTATAATACCCCTGTGCCAGTCAGTCATTGGCTGCTGGTTGCCAGAATGGGGTGGAACATAACCACTGGGTCAAGTAGCTCCCTTTGGCCAAAAGCAGTACTTGGGGGCAGGGGGCATCTGTGAACTGTTAGCAGCCAACACCCCAAAGTTAGGGGATGGGTACACTGGCTAGGAAGGAGGATCTTGGTGAGACGCTAAGGGACTCCACTATACCCATCTGTGTATTACCTCCAAGACCAGGGCCTAGGCCTTCCTTTATGGTACCACCCCTTCTTGGATGGCAAGGACTCTCCTTCTGTTTCAAGCAGGGCTTATAGGGAATATCCTGGGCTGTTGACAAACAAAGGGCAGCGATCCACCCATCAGATGAGGCTCTGGAGAGCTCTGCAGCAGAGGTGGACTTATAGCCAGTGGAACAATTGACTCAACAGCGGTCACTCATTGGAAGAGTGATGGGTGGTGTCTACAACACTCTGCTGACCCAGGGCTCCTCATTCATTGCCACAGATGTCTCTGAAAGCTGGCCCACCCTCTTGTGCCTGTCATTCTCTGCCTCCTCACCCCTGCTACCCAAGTTGGCCCCATTTCCTTTCTCCTCTACCTCCCAGATCAGGTGACCCTCAGCCAGTCCCCAAGGTAGGGGGAGAGGTGGCAGTCTTGCTGTCCCTCTAGTCTCTTTCCAAGAGATCATCTTGGCATCAACTCCTGCTTCCCTCAGGCCTTCCCTTTTGATATTCAAAAGCCAACTTCCAAAACAAAACAAAAATTTCTGAGCCTGCTCTGTTCCCCCTCTGACTTGCTGGGATAGCATCTTAATTCTCCTTTGGGCAATGTGGACATTACTGACTGACTGGGGGAAGATCACAGAAATGAGGGAAGAGAGGAGGAGGGAAGTTCAAAGGGATGCAGTGTCCGGAGCCTGGGAAGGGGACACTAACAGGAAGCTGATGGGAGGGAGCGTTAGGAACAAATAAAGGATGCGTGGAAAGCACTTCGTGCACCAAAAGACAAGTAAAACAAAACAAAAGCGCAGTAGAGACTCCCACTTTGAGAAGACGGAATAGATGTACTTTCCCCTATTCCTTCTGCTAAGTATAACTTAAAACCCTGGACATTATATATAAAACAAACACAAAAAGACTCTGAAAGGTAGAGAAAAGGAGATAATCTGGGGACTTCAACATCTGAGGAAAGAAATGGCAGTGAGTTCCATGGGTTTTCTTTTTGCCTTGTATATTCCAGATTTGGAACTGAAGAAGCTGGCAACCCCAAAATGCCAATGGGTGCAAACAACAACAAAAAAAGGCCCCAACGAAAACCCACTCTTTCTAGCCAAGGGACCAAGAAAGGAGCAACCTGGTAAGATAAACTTTTAGATAAAAAAGTCTCTACTCCAGCCAAACCCCTAGAATAAACTCTGGCCCCACCTATGCCCAGGCCAGCAAAGGCCCAGTGGAGAGCCTAAACTTCCACCCTCCCGAGGCTGCAATGAGGTACCCAGCAACCCTGCTGGAGTGACGTCAAAGAAGACCAAGTGGAGAGCTGAGACTTTCATCCCTGCCAGCTGACAACGAGGTCTCCACTTGGCCCCACCCATGTGTTCTTACTGACTCCTCAGTGAAAACCACGTAAGGAACCCGGATTTCCACCCCACTCAGCAGTTACAAGCGGCCTCTCACCCTCCCTACTGGGATGGTGTCACAGGAAGCCTAATGGAGAGTCAGGACTTTCGCCATGGCCCAGAGGTAACAAGGCTACTCCCCCATGGAGGTGTCAGTGGCAGTCACACTTGGAGCCAGACCTCCCACCTCTGTCCATCAGTAAAAAGGAGCACCCTCATCTCCAGGTGTCAACAGAGGTCAAGTGAGAAACTTGTACCTTGGACCTCCACCTAGCAGTTCCCACCGCTTTCCCTGACAGATTGGTGTCAGAAGAAGCAAGTTAAAATATAAAATTTAAATAAGATCTAGAGTCTCGTAACATAATGCAGAACTTTCAGGTCCTAATTGAAAGTGATTCATCACACCAAGAACCAGGAAGATCTTAAAATGAGAAAAGACCATCCATAGATGCAACACTGAGATGACAGAGGTATTAGAATTATCTGACAAAGATAAAGTAGACATGAGAAAAAAGGCTTCAGCAAACAATTACAAATACTTTTAAAACAAACAAAAAATAACCTCAGCAAAGAAATAGAAAATATCGGTGAAGAATTAGAAAGAAGAACCACATGGAAATATTATAACTGAAAAATACAGTAACTGAAATTAAAAGCTCAGTGGATGGGCTCACCAGCAGAATGGAGGACACAAAGGAAAGAATCAGTAAACAGAAGACAAAATTATAGAAATGACCAAATCTGAGTGAAAACAGACTGAAAAAAAATAAAGAGAGCCTCAGAGACCTGAGGGTTTATAACAAAAGAGTTAACATTAGTGTCACCAGAGACCCAAAAGGAGAGGAGAAAGAAAGGACTGAAAAAGTACTTCAAGAAATAGCTGAAAACTTCCCACCGATGTCGTAAGGGCCCTCCACCATTGAGAAAGACGCTATTTGAAAAAGAGACCTCTGACGGCTCTTTTGAGTAGTAACCTAATTCCATATATACTTGTGTTTCTTATAAAGCTGTAATTAAAAGAACATTTGTAACTTCAAAGTTCCAAGAAGCCTGAGGAGTTGAGTCACTATATTGGGTGTGCTCCCCCAATTCTTCTTCTTGCACACAGATTTTAGTAAGTGATAGTTTGACACTGAATTGTGAGCCTGTGGCCTCTATTTCCTCCATGCTGCTTTCACAAACTTGGGGGCATTTAGCTTGAGACTCATCTTTCACAGGCTGAAACCACTTGTGTCTCCCTCTCCATGGATATCAAACAGGTTTTGTCTCAAGCACATACTAGTACATATGGTGTCTTTGTACAAATTAGAAAAAAAAATCCCTTTCTCAAGGAGAAAAAAAGAAGTATGTGGTGATTTATTTCTTAACAATAATAATTAGGACAAACATACAGAAGCACCTGGTTCCTCCCAAAACTGAAAGCCTTTTATGTCACCTGATATATTTCTAGATGAGGAATGTGCTATCTGCAGAATCCAAAGAAGCTGCCAGGCATTGTGCTTCCTTCCTTGTGGTGGGGCATGCAAGATGCAGCAATTGGTCTCTTACTTTGGAGGAGACATCCTGGCATGCCCTTGATTAATGGATCCCATAAAACTTTATTGAAGTAGCAGTTCCCTGAATCTTCATAGGGTTTATTTCCCAGCATCTGGAGTGCATGTGTCTTACCAAGGCCTGTAGCGTGCTAGCCATGTCATGCTCATCTTGCCCAATCAGCATGATGTCAGCAAAGTAAAGAGCCCTTGTAGTGTTCCACAAGATGTACAGATGGTCCAGATATTTTCAAGCTTACACTTAACGTAGCCCTAGGGCAAAACTCTAGATGAATATTCTTGACTATTCTGTGTGAATGAGAAGTGTTTCTGATCCTCTTTTCTAATTGGGATGGAATTCTAATATAGAATTCACCATATTAACAAACTTAAAAAAGAAAAAAATATATGATCATTTCAATAGATCCAGAGAAAGCAGTTGACAAAATCTAACGTCCATTCATTCCAATAAAAATTCTCAGCAAACTCAGATTAGAAGAGAATCTCCTCAAGATGCTAAAGGACATCTTTAGAAAGCTAACAGATAACATCAAACTGAATGTTTCTCTCCTAAAATCATGAAGGAGGCAAGGATGTCTACTCTCACCACTCCTGTTTGGGGTTTCCTGTACTTCTTTGATCTGCAAATTTATGTCTTTCACCAAATCTGGGGGGTTTTCAGCCATTGTTTCTTAATTCCTATTTAATATAGTACTGCAAGTCCTAGCAAGTGAAATAAAGCAAGAAAAAGAAATAAAAGGCTTAATGTTGTAAAACAACAACAAAAAAACTATCCCTATTGACAAAGGACATGATCATCTATGCAGAAAATCCTAAGGAATCTATTTTTTAAAAAGCTCCCAGGGAGCCGGCCCCACTGCCCAGTGGTTAAGTTCGTGTGCTCGGCTGCAGCGGCCCAGGGTTTCACTGGTTTGGATCCTGGGCACAGACATAGCACTGCTCATCAGGCCACCTTGAGGCAGCATCCCACATGCCACAACTAGAAGGACCTGCAACTAAGATGTACAACTATGTACCGGGGGGATTTGGGGAGATAAATCAGAAAATAAAAAAAGATTGGCAACAGTTGTTAGCTCAGGTGCCAATCTTTAAAAAAAAAAGCTCCCAGAACTAATAAGCAAGGTTAGCAAGGTCACAAGAATTGAGACCAATATACAAAAATCAATCATATTTCAATATACCAGCAATAAACAACTAGAAAGTGAAATTTTTGAAAAGAGTACTGCTATTAGTTTGCTAGGGCTGCCGCAGACTGGGTGGCTAATGCAAGAGAAAGCAATTTTCTCATAGTTCTGATGTGAAGTCCAAGGTCAAAGTTTTTGAAGATTTGGTTTCTCCTGACACATCTTTCCTTGGTTTATTGATAGATGCCCTTTCACTGTGTCCTCACATGGCCTTTTCTCTTTGCGTGCGTTTCTCTGGTGTCTCTCCCTCTTTTTATAAGGACTGGGTTAGGGTCTATGCATCTGACCTCATTTATCCTTAATTACCTCTTTAAAGGCTCTATCTCCAAACTCAGTCACATTCTAAAGTTCTGGGGGTTGGGACTTCAACATAGGAATTTAGGGGTACACAATTCAGTCCGTATAGTACCTTTTACAATAACTCAAAAAAATGAAATAGACATAAATCTAACAAAATATATGCAGGATTTGTAGGCTAGAAACTGTAAAATGCTAATACAAGTGATCAAAGAAGACCTAATAAAAGGAAAAACATACTGTGTTCATGGATTGGAAGACACAGTACATTTGAGATGTCGATTCTCCCCCAAATTGACCTATAAATTTAATGCAATTCCAATCAAAATCTCAGCAGGATTCCTTGTAGATATAAACAAGCTAAATCTAAAATGTATATAGAAAGGTAAAGAAACTAGAATAGGCAAAACAATTTTTAAAAAGATAGAGGATTTACACTAGACAATTTTTTGTAGAGTTTTTTTATTGTAATAAAAGTTACCATTATGATAATTTTTAAGTGTACAATCGGTGACATTAAGTACGTTCACAATGATGTAATGCTGGAAGTACTATCCATTTCCAGAACTTTTTTCAACATCCCAAACAGAAACACTGTACCCATTGAAAAATAACTCCTCACTCCCCCTCCTCCTAGTCCCTGGTAACTTCTATTTGACTTTCTGTCTCTATGAATTTGCCTATTCTCAATACCTCATATAAGTGGAATCAAATGATATTTGTCCTTTTGTGTCTGGCTTATTTCACTTAGCATAACATTAACAGGTTTTGTCTCTATTGGAGCTTGTATCACAATTTCATTCCTTTTCATGGCTGAGTAATACTCTATTGGATGTGTAGACTACATTTTGTTTACTCATTCAATTTGTGATGAACACTTGGGTTGTATCTACCTTTTGGCTATTGGGAATAATGCTGCTATGAACATTGGTATACAAGTATCTGTTTGAGTTCCTGCTTAAAATTTTGGGGGGGGTGGAATATACCTAGGAGTGGAATTGCTGGATCATTTGGGAATTTTATGTTTAACTTTTTGAGGAACCACTAAACTCTTTTTGACAGCAGCTGTAACATTTTATATTCCCACTAGCATTACAAGGGTTCCAATTTCTCCACATCATTGCCAATACTTGTTATTTTCCATTTTATTGATAATAGCCATCCTAATGGGTATGAAGTGCTGTCTCATTGTGGTTTCGATTTACATTTCCCTAATGACTAATGATGGTGAGCATCTTTTCATGTAGTCATTGGCCACTTATATATCTTTTTTGAAGAAATGTGTTCAAGTCTTTGGCCCATTTTTTTTTTTTTTAAGATTTTATTTTTTCCTTTTTCTCCCCAAAGCCCCCCGGTACATAGTTGTATATTCTTCGTTGTGGGTCCTTCTAGTTGTGGCATGTGGGACGCTGCCTCAGCGTGGTTTGATGAGCAGTGCCATGTCTGTGCCCAGGATTCGAACCAATGAAACCCTGGGCCACCTGCAGCAGAGCGCGCAAACTTAACCACTCGGCCACGGGGCCAGCCCCCTTGGCCCATTTTTGAATTGGTTTGTTTTGTTGTTGTTGTTGAGTTGTCGGAGTTCTTTATGTATGCTAGATGTTTAAATTTCTGTAAATATTTTCTCCCATTCTGTGTATTGTCTTTTCACTCTCTTGCAGTGTTATTTGATGCACAAAACGTTTTAAATTGATGAAGTCTAATTTATCTGTTTTTCTTTTGTTGCCTTGCTTTTGGTGTTCTATCCAAGAAATCCTTGACAAAACCAACGTCATGATGATTTTCTCCTGTTTTCTTCCAGGAGTTTTATAGTTTTAGCTTTTAAGTTTAGGTTTTTGATCTCTTTTGAGTTAATTTTTGTATATGGTGTAAGGTAAGGGTCCAACTTCATTCTTTTGCATGTTCATACTACCCAATTTTAAGATGTATCATGAAGCTACAGTAGTCAAGACAGTGTGGTATTGGTGAAAGGATAAATACATACCCATGCAACAGACTAAAAATTTCAGAAATAGACCCACACAAATATGGTCAACAGATCTTTAACAAAAGTATGAAGGCATTTCAATGGAGAAAGAATGGTCTTTTCAACAAAAGGTGCTGGAAAAACTGGACCTCCATATGCAAAAAAATAACCCTCAACTTACATCTCACAAATATAAAAATTAACTCAAAAAGGGATTATAAATCTAAGTGTAGTGTGTAAAACTGTAAAACTTTCAGAAGAAAACATAGGAAAAAGTCTTTGTAAGTTTTGGTTAGTCAAAGAGTTCTCAGAACACAAAAAGTACTGTGTATAAAAGAGAACATTGATAAATGGAACTGCATCAAAATTTAAAACTTCTGCTTGGCACAGAACACAATTAAGAGAATAAAAAGATAAGCCACAGATTGGGAGAAAATATTTGCAAATCACGTATTAGACAAAGGACTTGTATTCAACTCTCAAATTTTTAAATGGACAGAAGACTCCCTTTTTTTGCCCCCTGTACGTGATGAGTCACTTCTCTCTTGCTGCTTCCAAGACTCTCTCTTTGTCTTCTGACAGGTTGATTTTATATCTAGATGTGGATCTCTTTGAGTGTATCCTGCTGAGAGTTCATTGAGCTAAGGCAAAAATACAGGAACAGAAAGGTTATCAGTGATGGCCTAGGGTTTGCACAAGGGAATTCTCTATGTTCGTGTCTACAAACAGGTGATGGGTACAAGAATCTATGCATGTGACTCACTGAAATGTACATCAAAAAAAGGTGAGTTTTATTGTATGCAAATTTTTAATAAATGAAAATGGCTACTTTTAAAAAACATCAAATGTTCACACAAAGTTTAACTTTTTTTTTTTTTTTTGAGGAAGATTAGCCCTGAGCTAACTACTGCCAAACCTCCTTTTTTTGCTAAGGAAGACTGGCCCTGAGCTGACATCCATGCCCATCTTCCTCTACTTTATATGAGGGACGACTACCACAGTATGGCTTTTGCCAAGCAGTGCCATGTCCACACCCAGGATCCAAACCAGCGAACCCTGGGCCGCTGAGAAGTGGGACGCACGAACTTAACCACTTCGCCACCAGGCCAGCCCCCTTAACATATATTTTTAAGGGAACACCAATGTACTCCCACGAGGAAGAGGAAAAGAATATTGCCAAGCTCCAGAAGCCTGCCATGTTCTCCTCCCTAATTGGTGCTCCATTGCTCCCCCTAGGATCAATCGCTATTCCTAATTTTATCATAATCATATCCTTGCTTTCCTTTATTATTCTATCACTCAAGCATCCATAAACAATTTAATTCCATTTTCCCTTTGTGTTTTGCTTATTTCACTCAAAATTGTTTCTATGAGAGTCTTCCATGTTGCATATGGCGGTTGTTCATTTTCATTCCTCTATACAATTCCATTGCATAAATGTACCATATTTTATTCTCCATTGTACTCTTGATGGACATTTGGACTGATTCCAACGAGGGTCTATGACAAATAAAGCCACTATAAGCATTCATGTACATGTATCCTTTTGCACATCTGTGAGAGTTTCTCTATGGTATATATTGTATACCCAGAAATAGGGGCACGTGTGCCTTCAATTTTGCTAAATTATGCTGAAGTGTTCTTCATCTTGTCATATAAGTCAAGCGGAATGCAAAAGCAAACACCTCTAGTGACACATGGTGCAGACACCAAAAAGGATTTATTGGAGAAAACTTCTAGGCAAAGTGTGGGGAGAATGTACATAATGCCCAGAAGTCCTCTTAGCTAAAAGATGGCATGCTAGGCCAGGCAGGGCTGATCTCACTGCTAAAAGAACTCCCGCAGAGGGGCCCATTCTCACGCCACTTTACATATTATGAGGAAGGAAGGAGGGACCTGAGAACCCCTTGACAACTATGTAACAGAGGGAGCTTTCTGGCCAGGAAAATGTCTCACTAGATGTGGGGAAAATTCAGAGCGTGGACATCACCTGGGGGAGATCGCACACCATTTCAGTTATGCTGAACTAGCTGGTTCTAGGCTACCCAAAGAGAGAAGGGAGAGAGTCAGTGGAAACTTCCAGCAGACACACCTGAGTGTGTTCAGTTAATCATTATATCATGTCTGTCTCTGGTAGTTTTCTTTGCCCTGATGTCAACTATATCTGATATTAAAATAGCCACTCCTGCTCTCCTTTGATTAATGTTTGCATGACATATCTTTTTTCATCCTTTTACTTTCAAGATGCCCATAGCTTTACATTTGAAGTGAGTTTATTGTAGTATATAGTTGAGTCATGTCTTCTAATCCATTCTGCCAATAAGCTGTGCACTTCTCTTTATGTATATTAAACTTTGATGAATAAAAAAAGTCTTTTTTTTTGGGAAAAAATGATGTTGTACAAGAGGAACTGGAGGTAGGGAGAGAAGGAGCAGGGAGATGGGAGATGTGGCCCCAAATTCCTCATGGTGATCTTGCATTGAAAACATGACAGAGAAACAGACATACCTCGAGAAACAAACAACACAAGAGCCCAGAACCAGGCAGAGCTTACATAACAAAGGGCTACATGCACATCTGTGTGCCATATTTTGCCTGTCAGTATCTGTCCCGTTCCTGCCCTTGCAAGCTCTCCTCTGAATTGCAGGGGGCTGGGAGCCTGGAAACCACAATTTGTGGGCTTCTTTGCAAGCTAGGTTACAGTTGGATTTTGCCAGTGGCCTTCAGAGGTTGGAAATTAGAAACTGGAAAGAAGGGAGAAATTATTCTACTTCTGGTTCTGGCCATGGCAGGTGACCACAAGTGATCACAAGTGGCTACAGGTGGCCACAGGTGACTGTGGGCTCCAGCACCATCAGCAAACACAGGCTTATCAATACCAGACCAAGGGTGTTATCAGATTCCTGATTTCTAGGTAAAACTCTCTTCTCCCTTTTTCTCACCCAGCTCTTCCAACACCTTTATATCCAATGCCCAGCATTAAATTTCCCCCTGCTTGAAATACCTAGACTGGGTTGTTTTCCTGGCAAGACACAGACTGACACATAACTTCCCCTTAGTCTGAAAGAAACTATTTAAATCCTGTCATTTACCAACTCTCCAAAAATGACTAGTGAAGCAAATTCAAATGCTGTCAGCTGTTCTCTTTAATTCTCTCTCTTGGAGCTATCTCTGTCCACACCCCTGCACTTGGCCCACCCCCCATCTAAACTCCTAGAACCATGGCCTCTATCGCATCCTTGACCGTTTGAGCTCCTGTTGATCTGCAGTGCTGTATTTCACTCCCATGGATGTAACTCCCTTGTCTGTGCTCCCACAGCAACCGGCCTTCACCTTAGCACACCTCACACTGGACTGTACTAAAGTGTCCTCTCTCTTGACTGGTCCTGGGTGGGCACTGTTTACCTTTGACTCCTTGCACACTTGGCACTGAGCAGACGCCTACAGAATGTTTAACTGCACTACAATGGCACCTGCTACCGAAGTTGATGGTTGATGAGTTGAGTCACTCTGCCAAGCCCTAGGTTCAAAAAGAACCCAGGCAGGATCCTCTTTCCACGCTATTTCTCCAGAAGTCAACTGATGAGAGTATGCAAGTGTGTGTAGAATAGGCTGGGGGAGAAGGGGGAGCTGAGGCCTGGCCCAAGGGGAGGACCTGAGAAATAAAGACCACAGGAAGATTGGCTGAGGTACCAGGTAGCTTTAATGGGTCCAAGCACCTCTTACCCCACTTTGTCCCTCCCTCCCCACTCTCAACCCCCCTCCCTCAGTTCTAGACAGGTCCAGCCTGCCCAAGGCTCTGGGGCTTTTCTGGAGGTGTTAGTCCTTCTGTCCCCTCAGCCGCTCCAGCCGCCTCCGAAGATCTGGGGGCACCTTCGCCCCAGCTGCCAGCAGCTCTCGAAGTCTCTGTTTGGGAGTCTTGGTGAGGTGGAAATTGCAGGGCATGGGGCCCTCTTCAAAGGTGACCCGGCAGCTTCGTGTCACTGTGTGGTAGCCCTCAGCACTGGCAGTCACCATATAGTCCCCTGGGGTCAGCAGGCGCCAGTAATCCCCGCCCCACGCTGAGAGAAGTGAAAGGCAAGATCAGGGTCCAGTGATCCTCGGCTTCTGACTCAGCATAAAGCCCTCCTGCACCTCCGCCATCCCTTCCCCAGACACGCACCTGTTGTCACATCATGGTTAATCCCGTCCACGGCAATGACAGCATCAGCAATCCCAAGCTCCGTGTCCTTGTCCCGCACGACTCCTGCAATGCCCATGCGCACCTGTGTGGGGACAGGTTATCAAAATCCTTTCCCTTCAGCATGAGAATGTTCCTTCAGTTCATTTCCTGGCTCTGCTCCCCTGTGAACTTGAAAAAGACAGTACGTCTACCATGCTCCCAGGTGACGATACACTGGTAAAAATATCTGATTGATCAGTTGCATCTGGACTGGGAGAACTATAAATACCTGACAGGAAGGCATATCTTCGGGCTTCCCCAAGTTCAATGACCCTTGTTACTGGGCTTGTCGTTTTAGAACCTTTGGAAACTATACCGATGGAGCTAGTGCAAGGGACATGAGTTCCTGTGGAATATGAAGCGTCTATGCCAGGGCACTTCCTGCACTTGCCTTATGTGAACCTTTTGTGAGAACAGCTCTCCCGAGAATAGCTCTGGGACCACCGCCCAGACTGCCATGGGGTCTACTCCTACTGGCTAACAATGTCTGACGCCACCCTGCTGGCAAACTGTGCTTCCTGTCCTACATCCCTCCAAGTCAATCTGATGCCAAGTGCAACCCACGGCATTTGTGAGTCAGAATATTCAGCTGGACCTTAGGAGACCCCTGTGGGGAGCTGCAACCTACACGGAGGGCAGACCAGCCAGGAATGACTTGGGCAGGCTGGGGGTGAGGGATTCGGATCCGACCTGTTCCAGGTAGGTGAGGAGGGCATCTTTGTTGTTCTCCCACTCCTGGGGCAGTTCATTCTCGTGAGGGAACTTGTCACAAGACAGCTCCACAGTGACCTCAAAGCAGTTGGTGTGTAGGTAGCTGAAGTCATTCATGCCTAGGGGTACCACAGACACTGGAGCCTAACGGGGAAGGACGGGAGCCCCACCCTCCTGGGGCCCTCCTCTGAGAGACACTTCCCAGTGGGAATTGACACCAATGCTGTATGTGACAGCAGACTGTCTTATTGGGGTGGGGTTCAAGGGACAGGGCTAACTCCATCCTCAGGCACCTACTCCCAGGGACTGTGTGCCAGTCAGCCCCGTTGATGACGTTGCCATGCAAGGAGAAGTCCTGGTTGTGGCAGGGTCGGCGATCTGGATCCTGCATGGCCCGATTAGTGCCGGCATAGACGGTGCTGAGCCAGCGAAACACGGCATCATCTGGGGTGGGCGTGAGTTCACGGGCAGCCCACGGGGTCCGAGTCATGTCAAATGGGTAGGACACCACGAGCTCACCCCCGTGGAGGTTGGCACTCAGCACAAAGGGGATCCGCTCCATCCACTGGATCACTGCCCGCGTTTCAGGAGCCACCTGGACAGGGGCAGGTCAGGAGGGGAGGGAGACAGAGACAAGGGCCCCCAGGGTGGCTCTCCACCACTGCCCCCAGAATACTCACAGTGGCATTGGGCAGGGTATAGTAAGTGGGCAGTGGCAGGTGATGGTTGGGGACAGTGTCAGGCACCAGCCCATCATCTTCTGCTTCCCAAAGTGGTGTGTTGAGGTCAGCAAAATTATGGTTAAGGTCAATACCCTGCTGGTTCCAGCGGCCCTCTGCCCAGCCCACCAGCTCCGAGCCCTGCCAGGGAAAGGGCTTGTTCAAGACAAGCAGACTCCAGGCACCAGGGAGGAAAGAGCAGGGTGGCCCCTCTGCCAGGCTGCCTACCCGGCGGAAGGCAGTCTCATAGCCATCAGGGTTCATGGAGGGCAGCAGGTGAATGCGCATCTCGGTGAGCAGCCGGGTCACCCGTGGGTCTCCTCGCAGGAACTCACGGCACAGGAACTGCATCAGAAGCAGGAGCAACTCCCGCCCCAGGGCCTCATTCCCATGCATGCCGGCCACATAGCGCACCTCAGGCTCCCCTGGGAACACACAGGGGCTTGCAGCTGGCTCACACCCATGGCTCCTCCCTGTGCCTACCTTTCCCCACCCGGCCTGCCAGTACCCAGCTCATGCTCCCCAGGCTGGTCCGACATTTCCATCACATACAGCTTCAGGCCCTGGTGGCTCTTCCCGATGCTGTAGACGCGGGTGATGTTGGGGCATTGCTCGTTCACCTCCTTCATCAGCTGGGGCATAGGAGGATTAGACCCAGGGGTCAGACCACATGTGGCTGTGGAAGGACTTACAAAAGCCAGTGGTGGCCTACACAGATGGGGGCACCATGGCATGGTACAGGAGGGGAGCACCAGACAGGAAGGAAGGGTCAGAACAGGAGAGGCATTCATAACAAGGGAAACTAGGGAAGAGTTTAAGGGTCAACAGGAAAGAAAGATGAGACAGCAGGGGATAGAGGGGGCCATAAGGGCAGTCATAGCAGGTTACGCCGTGGTGGGAAGGGGACTTGAGATAGGCAGCTCCTCCCTCCTGGCTCATAGGGGTTACATCTGACCTTCCTCATGGCCTTATAATTGTGATGCCGGAAGTCCAGAGGGTCGGGGGATCCCAGCACAGGGGCCTCAGGGAACAGGCTGTTAGGATCTGGTGGAGAGGGAGTTCATGGGAAAGGGTGAGTTCACAGTGGAGGTTGCACCCTGCCCATCCAGCCTTGTCCAACTGCCCACCTGAGACGGGGCAGGCCAGGATCTCTGCCCGGAGGCAAGATGCGCCTCCCTGGAGCCACGTCTGGGGCAGCAGGCGAATGAAGCGAGCCACCTGGGGCTCAGGCAGGAGGTTCAGCACTGGTGTCTCTGGGTCTGAGTTGGCAGGAAATACCTGGCGGCATCAAGTCCTTTGTTGGAGCTGCTGGAATCCCAGCAGCTTGGCTCAGGATCCAGGAAAGGAGCTGAGGCCTCCAAGCTCACTGTCAAACCCACCCTGGTGGGCTCAGCTGGAGACTTGCACTCTGTTTCAAACACAGACACCCTGCCCACAACCCCTGCCAATGGGCAGCCCTAGGCGGCCGTGCTTTCTGGCTTGGTCACAGCTCATTAGACCAATAGGGCCACATGACTCAGGAGAAGCCCATCCTAAAGCTGGCCTGGACCCCACCCCATAGCCTGGTGTGAAAAGGTCCATGAGAAGGGGAGATAAGTGATGCAAGGACCAGAGGCCCTTTGCCAGAAGGGGTGTTCCAACAGGAGGCATGAATGGCACCCACGTCACAGAGGAAGTATTTGGGGAAGATGCAGGCATGTTCCAGAGCAGCCTGGTTCCCAAGGCTGCCTGCTGGTGCCACCCATCCTGACAACAACCCCCTTTCTCCTGGGATGCCCAAGTTGGCATCTGTTCTTTGTCCTCAGAGGAGCCCCAGCCCAGCCCAGCACCTTAGAGTGATCTGGGTGCCCAACTCCCAGCACAGAGGGCCTCAGCCACCATGGGACCACTCACCGCGTCCATTCCACTGCTGCGGTTCCTACTCCCCCACCAGGTCCGACTGTCATTGCTAAACTGGACCTTGTATGATGTGACCCAGTCGTACCTGGCAGGAGTGGTGGTGGAGATAATCAGTGGCCCCAGGACTCCCACTCCAGCCCTCCTAAGTCTGTGTATGACTTCCCGACCTGGAGCTAGCCTGCCTCACCTCCAGATAGAGTTCCTGCCCTGTGTGATAACGCCTGAGAAGCGGGTAGGGTGCCTAGCATCCACTTGAAACCACGGCTCAGAATCCTGCTCCTCAGCACACCAGGCCCCATCATATAGATCACCATCCTCTAGGCCTGACTGTGGGCACAGAACATGGTGATTAGACCACAAGGGCAGTGTGGGGTGGGCCAGGATGGGGAGTGGGGCGCAGCAGGAAGAAGGTCTTCGAGGTCGCCTTGCTCTGAGCCAGGGGTGCTGACCTGGATGTTGAGCCGTCCTCGGTGTGGTCCAAGACCAAAGGACTGGCTGCTGGATGCCTCGAGCTGGCTATCTGTGACTCGCAGGGACTCCAGGCCCAAAGGGGGACAGCCTGGGGCAGTGACAGAGCAGTGAGACAGGATCAGAGAGAGAGTGGTGGGGGCAGGTGGGAAGCTGAGCCTCAGCCTGCCCGTGTGCTGGGCAGGCTGGGGGCGTGCCTATGCCTCTGAGGCCAAGAGCAACATTACTATATGGGCCAGTGGCCACAAGTCTGGGCAGAGCCCCTGGAGGGGCGGTACCTGGTTCTTGCTTTTCAGGGAGATCAAGGGCCTTTGCAGGGTTGGTGGTCACTGGAGGCCCAGCAGTCACTGGGGGTGTGGGGCGAGTTAGCTTCTTTCGTTTCTTCATAATGATCTTTTTCTTCTTGATGATGCGAATCCGGACATGCTGTTCTGAGGTCCCTGGAGACCGGGGAGGCATAGCACCAGAGGAGGGAAGAATGGCAGATGGAGTGGTCTGCCAGCCCAAGAAAGCATGCAAGCCCACAACAGCACGCCCCTACACACAACTATCTAAGGACCTCAGCACGGGCTCAAAGGCCTACACAGACGGACCCCAACCTGACTCTCCAGACACCTCCTTACCTCCTTCTCCCTCCTGACATGAGTACATGCTTGGTCAGCCTCACCTCTGACCCTCTCCAACGGAGAGCTACATCCAGCCACTGGGAACTCTCTGGTTGCTCCAAAGAGCTGAGTTTGGTTCTTTACCTCCAGGCCTTTGCCCTGGCTGTCCCCTCCCCATCATACTACCCACCACTTCTGATTTTATTGCCTAATTCTCATTCTTCCTTCGCATCTCAGCCCAGATTTCCTTAGAGGAGCCCTCCTATGCCCCAAAGCCCCCATGCCGCCTCCATCATTGCTTCTGCCCTCTGGGTTGAGATGTCCTGTCCGCAAATCCATGTCTGCCAGGGTGCTCAGCCTTTCCAGGGCTGGGCCTGTGTCCTAGTCCCCCATCCACCCACCCAAGCTCCACAGGTACCTCCAGAACATGCTGTGCATTTTCATGTCTGGTGCCCTGTGCCTTTGCACTGTTTCCTTCTTGGCTGCCCTGTCTCTTCAGCTCTTCCTGATTCAGAAATATTCACCCTTCAGAACCCAGTTCCACTTGCCTCCTCTGAGAAGCCCTCCTTGACTACTGTCCCCTTGCCTTCCTCCTCTGTGCTTCCACATCTGAGAAGTTGAGAGGCAGCCTGCCTCTCCCCCTCCCCAGGCAGTGCCCCATTCCTCCAGGCAGCCTCAGCAAAGAGTGTTCTTCCTCCCTTTCTCTTGTTCTTTCCTTCCAGCCCCTGCCCTCAAGCTCTCTCCTACACAGTCTTGCTCTGCACCTCTTAGTCTCAGTGCCTTTGCCTGCACCTCTTTCTCCCCTTCTCCTGGTTCTGGTCTCAGTTTCCTCATCAGTGAAAAGGGAAGGTATTGGGCTGGAAGAGGCAGCATCCCACTGGCTCCCGGCACAGGACTGCTGACTTGGTCTGGCCAAGAACTGGGGCTGCTGAGTCAGCAGCCATTGCACCGGGCAGGGAGTGTGTGTGTGTGTGTGTGTGTGTGCGCGCGCGCATGTGTTGGGACAAGGGAGGAGCGAGGGAGAGAAGAGAGTGTGTGTGTGTGTGTGTCCATGTGTTGGGACAAGGGGGGAGAGGGGGAGGGGGAGGGGGAGAGGGAGAGGGAGAGAGAGAGAGAGAGAGAGAGAGAGAGAGTGCGTGTGTGTGAGTGTGTGTGTGTGTGTGTTTTGAGGCAGGGGGCAGTGGGGCAACCGACTTGCCTGAGAAAGGGCCCTCGGGCCGGGCGGGAGCTCACCATTACTCTTCTCCGCGGGCGGCTGTGCCGAGCTGCTCCGCTGGGCCGGGGTCGAGATCGGAGCCTCGGTGGTCGCAGGCGGCGCATGGTCCGGCACGGAGGCGCTGGGCGCCCCGAGACCCAGGCCGACGGCAGGCGCGAAGGCGGCCAAGGCGAGCAGGAGACCCCACATGGCGGGATCCAGAGGTGGGACGCGCGGGGCCGGCGGCGGTCGGTGGGTCCGTCTCTTCCTGCCGGGTGCTCAGGAGCCCCCCGCCCCTTCCTGCCGCCGCCGCACGCCCCCTGCGGCCTCCGGCCCGCCCACAGCCCGCTCGCTGGCCTCGGACCCGGGAGGGGAGGCGAGGGGGCCGGGCGGAGCGAGCGGGGCGGACCCCCGAGGGGCCGCGGGGTGCGGCCGGGCCGCCAGAGATCTCCGCACCCACCGACCCTGCCCGCCCTCTCGGGCAGTCCCGAGCTCACCCGCTCACTCGTGCGCTGCCCTGTCCAGTCTGCAAAGCCCTTTGCGCCCTCGATTTCACTCGGTCCTGCAAGGCTCCCCCCCCACACAGTGGGCACCTACTTTGTACCATGCACCATGCCAGGCGCTTTACACGTGACCTGTCAATCAAACTTCATTTTACAAATGGTAAACTGAGGCTCAGAGCGGCTAATTGGCTTGGCCAAGGTAGCAAAGCTGAGAACATAAGGGAGGAAACTACAGTACAAGAGGGAAATCCATCCAGAGCCAGAGGTCCCCTGATAGGGTGGGTGGGACAGAAAGAAGAGTGGGGGAAACTGAGGCGGAGATGGGGGACCACAGGAGGGCTGGCCCTCCAGGAATCCTTCTGATAGACAACCCAAGGGGCCCAGCCAGAGGCCGCGATTCTCACCACCCCACCCCCGCCCCCGGCCCCGCCTCTCCCTTCCCTCCTCTTTCCTACTCCTTTGCTCGCCAGGCTGCCACGTTCCGAGGTTACATAACCCGAAGAGAGGAGCTCGAGCTGATACCCAGCGGGCTGGGGCCGGGGGTGGAGGGGCCGAGGCTTGATGCGCGTCCTTCCCTCCCCGCTTCCTCTCCCGCCCCCCGCCTCATTCTCCTCCAGGGCAGCCCCCGGGCTCTGTTTTCGGGACTGCTCCAGATCCAGGGATTCCAGAGCGCAGGACCCTGTCCATTCCCCCTCCGAGGCCCCCTGTGACTCCCCCACGCTAGGGTCGTCTCTCCAGAAGGAAGGAAATGAGTCCATTGTGCGCCTCTGGTCGGTGCTTTGTCCTTGCGAGGAGACCGCCAGGGAGATACGACCATCCCCACGTAAGAAGCAACGCTCAGAGATGGACAGGAATCCTCGGGCGTGCCCGGAGCCCTGAGCAAATATTTTTGGCAGGGCTACTGCCTATATAAACAATTCGAATCACCCCACATCACCGTGTCAGCACCACCTTGGCGGCCCAATCTCACAATCTCAGAAATACCGCTCAGCGCTCCTGGAACTGAGACCCACCACCCGCACGGACGACCTCATAGACGTGAGTCCCGGAGCTCCCCAAGGCATTTGGTCCATCCCATGTGCTCTGGGTAGAGAGAGACCCCCCAAAAGGGAGTAACCGGGTCAGGGCCCACGCGGGTCCCGCTCGCCACTTGGAGCACCCCGCCTGGACGGCGCTGCCAGGTCCCAGACACCAAAGAGGGACTTAGAAAGTCTCAAGGAAGGTGCGCCAAAGTGGAGGCTCCCTGAAGCGTGGGGCCCGGTCAGGGGCAAGAGGATGGTACTTCGGGCCAGGCCGAGGCTTCACAGGGATGGGAGGCCAGTATAGGCTCCTGTAGAGCTAGAAGCGGATCTGAACAGGTCTTGAGGGCTGCTCCGCCTCCCACTAAAGCCCAATCTAGCCACTTCCCTGTCTCTGGTCCCACCCCCATCCAGGATTCACAGAGGGGTGTAAGGGGGTTGAGGGTACACCGGCTAGGACATCTCAGCCTCCTGAGGCTCCCACCCCCTCCCAACCAGTTCCCCACATAGCAGCCAAATCATGGCAAGTTCCTCCTGGTTTAAGTTCTGAGTGGGCTCACCTGCAAGGCCCTTCATGACAACGTTCTTCCCTACATACACCTTTCCCACCTCATCTCCCTGTGCTCTCCCGTGGCTCATATCCCTGCAGCCACACTGGCATTCTAACTGTTTCTCTAATGCACCAGCCCCATCCAGCCTCAGAGCCTTTGCACTGCTTCACCAAGTTTGCATCCTCATCATTTGGATTGCCTTTTAGTTTCACCTGCTTCCAAAGGCATTCCCTGACCATTCTGATGAAAGTAAGCTCCATCCTCTGCACACACTCTATCCTCTCGCCTTGTTTTATCATTGTCATCAAGGCACTCAACACTCTCTGAGATTATCTTGTTTTATTTGTTGTGTTCATTGTCTGGGTCCCCCTCCCCCTGCCCACCCAGCAGGAGGTAAGCAACCCTCCAGAAGAGCCTTTTGCACCCAGGTGTTCATAGCTGTACCTCAGAGCCTAGAACAGTGCCTGGTCCCCTAGTCAGTGCTCAAAAAGTATGTGTCTAATATATTCAAGGGTAGAGGGGACCAAGCAGCATGGAAGGAAGCTGACCCTCCCCAATAGCGCCAGGTTTTGCAGGAGAGGAGATGGCAGGCCATGAACTAGGAAAGACCCACCCCCAAAGGGACTGTTGGTATGGGGCAGGCTGGCCACCTCCTACCAGTCTCTTAGGGATTTGGACCTGCAGGATGCTCGTACCCCTTGTGTCCCCTGTGCCCTCTCATCCCCCTTCTTACCCCACTGTATCCCTTGCCTCTCTGTGCTATTGCAAGCTTTAGGGCCCCTTCATGCCCCTCCATGCCCCCTGAGCCCCTCGGCACCTTCTCACGCCCCTTCATAACTTCCTCATCCCCTCACGCCCCTCTGCGTGCCCAGCCCGGCTGCTACCTTTGGCCCTTGCCACTTGGTTATCTGGGGCTGCAAAGGTGCCAAGCCTGGAAGCACGTTCTGGAGGTGGCAGTTCCAAGGTTTCAGCAGCAGGTTTGCACCCACTTATTGGCACAGCCAGATCTCTAGCCCCAGGAGCCAGGTGGAGGGTTTTTTGTGGCCTCATGAGGATGAAGATATGTTGCAAAACGCAACTGAGCAGGAGTGAGCTGGACTGGGTGGAGGCACCTACCCAAAAGGGATTTTGGTTTAAGGACTGGGCTGGGAATCGCCTCCAGCTCCCTGGTGTGGTCAGGTGGCTGGAAGTGGAGAGGATAGATGACTTTGGCGCCATACAGGCTTAATTTCACATCTCACTTCTGCCATTTACTTTGTTTGGGTATCCTCAGGCAATAATTTCACCTCTCTGAGCCTCAGTTTCCTCATCCGAGAAACTAAAGTGGGCACAATACTATCTTCCTCTCAGGGTTGCTGTGATGATCAAGTGATATAATATGTGGTTCCAGGGGCCCCTCAGTTAACCCGATGAATTAAAGGCGGGGGAAAACAGCTTAATACAGTCCTCTTGCTCCCACATACATGGAAGGAATAAAACAACATCAAGAAAAGAAAGGAGGTTATGTATCTGGCTGTACAAATAGAGAAGTAGTGGAAACCACTGCCTGCCTGTGCCTCCTAATCTGTCCCTGGTGCTGAGGCAGAACTCACTCCCTGCTAGATGCTCTCCCTATGATGCAGGTGAGCATTAAATGGGGGCTCCTGTGACACCTAGATGAACTAGAAGGCACCTCCCCACATGCCCATCCTCCCCTCATCACTACCTCCCCCAGGTGTCTCTCTTTTGTACATCAATATCTTTGAGAGCCTTGCTCTTCATATTGTGGCCAAGGACCAAGAGCACCAGCATCCCCTGGGAGCTTGTTAGAAATACAGAATCCCGTCCCAGACCTACTGAATCAGAATCTGCATTTTAACAAGATCTCCAGAGGATTCAACCCCAGGAGACTCATGTGCACAGTAAAGGTTGAGAAGCTCTTGGTGGAGATTTAGAGCACCTCCATCTGAAATGCATGAGATTCACTACTTCTTAGTTTGATGGTGTTTGATGCTGTCACTAGAAATTTTATCTCAAGCCCCAAGAGTGCATCCACACAACATTAGGAAATTGGTATTTCACTCGTCCTGGGAGAGTATATTCCTGATCTCTACAATATGACCCTGTATTGATGTGCTTTTTTAAACTAAAGCATTTTTATTAAAATACTACAGAATATAGTTTTAATGGTAAACCATATTTAGACCTGTAATAGAAGACTCTTTTCTATGCTTCTCCACTCCCAAGGAAACCACGTTTCATTCTTTTTGTTATTTCTCCTTTTATTTACCTCTATGCTTCTATTGCTATTTCTTTATTTTTCACTTAGATGTTATCTGTGGATTTCCTGCTGCAGAATTAAAGATTTAGCTTTCCTACCACCCTGCCCCATACCGCCTCCCCCCCCCAATACACAAACATACACTTTCCCCTCCTTCTATCCTCCCAAAAGAGCTGAATCCCTGGAGTTAATATTCAGTGCTTATGTTATGACCATGTAAATATTATTGCCCAACTTTTTGTGTTCCCCAGAGTTAGTAATTACTTTGTTTTATCTTCTGCTTGGTTTTACAGGCATCAGTTGCTAATCTAATCCCAAAGCCTCCAACAGAACTGAATATTTATTTTGAACATGTCTAAAAACAGCAGATAATCAACCTCATTTTCTTCTGGAGACATTCCTCCTGGAGCATCTATCTTTTGATTCCAGGCTGGGTTGCTTGCTTTCTTCACTTGGGAGTGCAGCTGACATCCCAGGCTTTTCTCATCATCCCTCTCCAGTGTTTAGCTTCATTTCTGGAATCCCATATTGTCCTTTTTTTTTAGTTTAATTTCTTGTTTTGCTGAAGCACATTCTCTGGTAGCTTCCTAGGAAAGAATGTATGCAAGGTCAGATTTTTGAGAACTTTTATGTGGCTTAAAATGTCTTTATTCTAGCCTCACACGATAATCATTTGGACAGATATACGCTTCTAGGCTGGTAATCATTTTCCCTCAGAATTTTGTGGGCATTGCTTTATTGCTCTAGGAAGAGCCAGAGTGGTCCCAAGGGCCAGTGGCATTGGCTGTATAGGCTCTTGAGCCTATCATCACAAAAGATGCCAAGACCACCAGGCTTGAGTTTTGGATAGGGCCCGCTGGAGGCAGATATGCAGTCTAATTATTGCTCTGTCTCCTCCTCTCCCAGAGGCTGTATGGCCATTGTCCCCTACCTCTCACCCGCATTAGTTTTCCTTCAAAGTATGAAATGTGGGGGCAGGCTCGGTGGCATAGTGGTTAAGTTCGCACACTCTGCTTGGGCTGCCTGGGGTTCACAGGTTCGGAACCTGGGTATGGACCTAGCACCTGCTCGTCAAGCCATGCTGTGGCAGCATCCCACATAAAATAGAGGAAGATTGGCACAGATGTTAGCTCAGTGACAATCTTTTTCAAGCAAAAAGAGGAAGATTGGCAACAGATGTTAGCTCAGGGCCAATCTTCCCCACACACACACAAAAACCAAAGTATGAGATGTGGACAAAGATTAAGTTCTTTCAATTATGATCCATTTCCCTCTTGCCTCTCAAGTCACTAAACTGAGATGTGCTGGAACCTCTGTAAATACCACCCATTTACAGATTATCAGTGGGGAAAGATTTCTTTTCTAGGTGACCAATCCCTTCATCACATGTTCATTTTCCTTAATTTCATCCTCAGAGGGTAACCTTAACCTCCAGTTTGGGGGTTACTATGTTGCAGCCTTCTTACATTCACATCCTCTATGCCATTTCTGGAATCCCAGTATCTGGAACACCTCCGACAAACCATAGTGTTTAGAACACCTAAACCACCCCCTCCTGCCCCACCCCCAGTTAGCAGGTCACAGGGGAGCCCAGCCCCAGAAAGCCTCAGGTTGCTTCCTGGCAGAGCCCGTCTCTGCATTCCAGGGCCAAGTCCTGAAAAATTCCCCATAAAGGCCCACAGACATCATCACCCCATTCTTGGGAGAGAGAAAGATTGAATGACTTGCTCCTGGATGCACAACTCTAGAAACCTACAGAACAAAGCAAGCAGCCCTTCCTCCCTTGGTCAGCTGCCCATGTAGTGATGGGCTTAGAATGCCTTCCTGGCAATTCAGATCCCCATGGGAGGGCCCTACTCCGGAGAATTAGCTAAGGCGAAAGGGTGAGTCTTAGTTCTCAGAAATTGCTGACTTCCTTTTGGCTAAGCCCCACCTAGGCCACCAGCTGCTCATGAGGCTGGAACCAGCAGCAGCCCCCTCCCTTTCCTAGGACCCCACCTGGCAATAGGTCACAATGCCCCAGCTGCCGAGTCCCAGAATGGCTGATCAGAGTGGGAGGAGGTGAGGAGGGCTTGGTGGGTGGGTGTGTGGGGAGGGGGAGATTCCCAAGGAGCCCAATTCCCCGCTCCCTGAGCTCACCCTTGAGTGTCACTCAGGGTCCCACCCCCTACCACACTCCCACCCCTACACCCCACCCCCCCCCAGCACTAGTCCTTCCTGTAACCTCCACCTCCCTCCATGACCCATCTCTACTTGCCCGGGCCTGAAGCCCTTGCTTATCCTATCCCAGTCCATCCTAGGGGCCTTGGTGCTGGGCAGGGGTCAGGTAGTCCAGTGGGTCCATGTGTGTCCCCCTGGGGCCCTAGCCCGGCCCAGCTCCTGGACAATGTCCTAGGGCTAGCAGCACTGGGACTGACAACTCTGGCAGTCTCTTCCACGGCTGGCCCAGCCTTGCTGTTGCTGCTGCTACTGGTCAGCTTCCTGGCCTTCGACCTACTCCACAGGTAAGTGGGCAGTAGCCTGGTAGGTGGGCAGGTGGTCAACCATCTGAAGTCCAGCTGCCACCCTCTCTTTCCACAGGCCTGCAGGTCCCACGCGGTCACAGCATACACTTCTCACAGGGGGCCAGAGTCAGGGGGCCGGCGAGGGTCCAGGACAACAGGAGGCCCTACTTCTGCCAACAATGGCAGTCACAGGACAACTCAGCCTCCTGGAGGCTCTGTTACTGCTGCTTCTGGGCCTGAGGCTGCTCCTGGGAGCTCACGGCATGCCCTTGGCCCTGCTTGGCCTGGCTTTCTGCCTCCATCCTTGGGCCTGAGTGCCCTCCTGAAATACACTGGCCACACTGCTTCCTCAGGCCTCCTTTCCTCCACCCTGGGCTGGGCAGGTAGGAGGGTACCCCTTTATTCCCAGCCTGAACCTTAGGGGACCTCCAGGCCCACAATATGGACAGTGGATGCTTGGGTCTGAGTCTGAGGTCAGTGATAGAATGTGAGATAAAGGATAGGGAGCCCAGGGCAGGGTGTGGTAGCCATCTCAGAGCCTGCTGGTTGGGGATGGCCATTCTGGCCTTCTCTGTAGTTCTAGAGAATGGGCATCCAGAAAGACTTGCAAGAGAACAGAGTGGGACTGGCTATCGGCCATCAGGGAAGGGACAGAAATCCAGAGAAGACTTCTCACAAGAAAGCATGAGAATCTACATCTGTGGGCTTACCAGACTCCCCTGCCAGCCTGGAGGGTCCATGGAGAGGGGCTCAGGTGACCCTCATGCCCTCCAGTGGCTCCTCTCTTGGCTGGACCCCACCCCAGTCCGGGTCACAATGGGGCTCCTCTGGGGAGGGTGGGAGTGAGTGAGAGTGGGGGTTTGCCTCTGGCTGCCAAGCCGTCCTGGGCACTCAGGAAGCAACATGACTTAGGTGGCTCTGCCCAGAGGTAAGACCCAGGCCCCAGCTCAAAGCTTCACCCCACGCACACTGGTTCCCTCCTGATCCCCTCACCCCCACCTGCCCTGAAGTCTCAGGCATCACCAGGACTGCTCCTACAGCTGGCCTGGCTCTCTCCCCAGGTGCACCAGGCATGATGCAGCAGCCGCGAATGGAGACAGATGCCACTGGGGCTGGCGAGGGGCTGCAGCGGGCAGTGCCCTGGTCGGCTTGGGTCACACGGCAGGGCTGGGTGCGCTGGTGCATGTGCCACGTGCCCCAGAGCTGGACCCAGTGGTGGACCACATCGGGCTGGCGGCAACCACTGCAGCGCATGCTGTGGGGTCTGGAGGGGATCCTCTACCTGCTGCTGGCCCTGATGCTGTGCCATGCACTCTTCACTACTGGCTCCCACCTGCTGGGCTCCTTGTGGCCTGTCGCGGCCGCAGTGTGGCGCCATCTGCTGCCAGCTGTCCTCCTGCTGGTGCTCAGTGCCCTCCCTGCCCTGCTCTTCACCGCCTCCTTCCTGCTGCTGTTCTCCACGCTGCTGAGCCTCGTGGGCCTTCTCACCTCCATGTCTCACTCAGGCTACGCTCAGGACTTGGACCAATAGAAGGGCAACCCCATCCCGCTGCCTGTGTCTGTTGAGCCCTGGCCTAGGGCCTGAGGCCCGGAGGGAGAGGGAGGGCAGTGGGACCAGGGCCTTCCTGCTTCAGCAGGCCCCAGACCCCCAATCCTTAGCACTGGTCAGGGCATGTGTGATGTTGCTGGAGCTGGCAGGGTAGCCTGGCCTCTGGGCACGTCCCTAAGTTGATGCTGTAGGCACTTGGTGTAGGGCCTCAAGGGCTTCAAGAAGAGGGGACAGAGCAGAAGGCTTAGCCAGGAACAGAGCTTGGCCAAGCCACCAAGTGCTCCCACATGGGTGTGGCGACACCACTGGGGCCCCCTTAGTGACTGGCAACATCTTCTTCTTGCAGCTGTCCTGCTGTCTCAGCTTCAGACTCGTTGAAAACTACATGGGTACCCCTGGACTTAGCATTCCTCCCACCCCCTCTTTTAACTTCCTGAGGCTCTAGAAAAGGCCCACTGACTGAAACCTAGCTGAGAGAGGGCTGGCCAGAAGCCCTATGAGACCTAAACTAACTAACCCTCAGGCATTTCTGCCCCCCACTCCCTAGACTTCCTACCTCCTGCCTCAGTCCACATCCCAAGTCTGGGAAATGGGCCAAGTAGAGAAGTGAGGGTCCCAGAGAGTACCCACTCTTTAAGACTCCTAAGTTCTGTTATAGAAAAGTGAACAAGACATCCCATTTCACCCACCTACACAATGTGTGGCCCTGGCCAATCAATTCTTTTGAACCTCAGTGTTAAGTGTGCTCCAGCACTGTCATGGGGTTGTTGTGAGTCAAAGGCAATACTAACATGTGAAGTACTTTGTAAAGACCAGAAAACTGTAAGATATTGTATTGAACCCTGAGGACGTTCTGTAGGCTCAAAAGGTCTTTTGACCCCGAAGGCCAGTGAAAGAGCAGGAAGCTTCCCTAGGCCTTCAGAGAAATGCTCTGTATCTGGGGATACAGTTTGGGCTCTACAATGGTAAACAGAGGATGGACGGGAATGGACAAGATGTAAAAGGTCTTGTGCTCTGAAATCTCAAAATGTGCACATGTTGAACTCTTCTGATTGTGAAATGCTTGGGGCTGGGGCTTGGTGCCAAGAGATGCTTGCACAGCTGTGTGAGTGGGGACAGCATAACCCATGGGTTTCTAAAACCAACCCAGCAAGCTGCTCACAGCACCAGAAGGGCCTTGGAAGGTGGCATCTCTTGATGCCCAGGATGCTGGCCATTCCATCTGCTGACCCTCCAAACAAAACAGTGAGTGATCAGTTATTACCAAGTAAGGCACATGACAGACAGCTGTATCCACAGCAAAGACCCGCCCACCTGACCCCCAACCCACTCCTGACCCCCACCCAATTCCTGACCCTCCCCAGTTCCCACCCAGTCCTGACCCCACTGTGTACCTAAAATTCCTACTCCTAAAGCCCTAGACCCAAAGTCCCCCTCGTCTGCTACCTAAATACTCAGGCCCTGGGAACCAGCCCCTAGAACTCGGGTTCATTTTTGCCAAAACCCATTTGCTGTGGAGTTTCATAACCCTGCATGCCACTGGTTAGATGCCTTCAGCATCAGTGACTGAAACCCCAGCACCTCCTTCCTGTTCCCTTGTGGTTCTCCTTGAAATATGGCCTGGTAGTGAGGGCAAAGCAGAACTTGGAGGTGGTATGCCTCATGGTTAGCATGGGCTTTGGTGTATGAGCTGAGGCTGAGTTCGAATCACAGCACTGTCACTTTCTAGCTCCACGGCCTTGGAGGAAATTGCTAAACCTTCCTCAACTTCATTGTCCTTGCAGGTAAAACAAAGGCAAGAACACCTGGCTCCTGTGGGGCTCCTGGGGTGTGGGTGAAGTTCCTGGACCGGCGCCTCACACCACTAACTATAGCTATGCTGTTACTATCCCATTTTAGACATGAGAAGTCAGGCTCGGGGTAGCCTCTTGACAGTGGCAAAGCCAGGTTGTTTGAGTCCTAGTCCACCCTACCAGGCTGCTAACGGGAAAGCGATGGAGGAAATACAACCTAAGCAAAGACCCCATGGCTTCCCAATGCCTGTTCTTAAAGTTCCCATCAGAGATAAAGCCAGGATGCTAGTGTCGGGTCCATCGTAGACTTAGCCATGCATTGCTGGCCAGGGATATCCCCCCAGAGGCTTGGAGCCATTCTGATTAAGGGGAGAGGAGGTTTTGGCCCAGACCAGATACACCGTGAGGGAGGATGTAGACGGGAGCAAGGAGAAGGTCCTCTTCCCTTCCCCACATAAATATATGCCTTCCACTCTCCTGCTATGCTGGTGTAGGGTAATGTGGTACAGCCAACCTGGAGAACAGATGGGCAATATTTATCAGATTAGATCAACACGTACCCTGTGACATAGCAACCCAAAATGAATTCTCACAGAGGCCCATAAGGGCCTTGCTCCTCAAGGTGTGGTCCCAGGACCAGTAGTGTAGGCATTACCTGGGAGCTGGCTAGAAATGCAGAGTCTCAGGCCCCACCCCAAGCCTGCTGAATCAGAGCCTGCATTTTAGCAAGATTCCCAGGTGATACACGAGGACACTAATGTTTGAGAAGCTCTGCATAAGAGGGGATATGTGTGAGAATGATGATTGCCCTGTTATTGGTGGTGGCAGGAGATGGGAAAGGTAAAACATGGTGCATGAGCACCCCGAGGAGGAGGAGGCAGTTAGAAGGGGCAGAAGCTATATGGGTGGATCTTGAAATCCTAGCATTGAGTGGAAAGAAACTAAGAAATAATACAATTCTTTTTACACAAATTTAAAATACATGTCAGCAAAACAAGACACTTTTTGGCAAGACAAAAAACAGTGGAATGGCCAACTCTAGGGGCGGGCAAATAGGAGTGGAGCATGCAGATAAAAAGGAATAAAGTGAGCGACCTTGCAGAGAGGAAAGAAAAATGATAAGATGAACATAATTCCTGAAATTCCTTTAAATGTAGACAAAGTCCTCCCTTTAGAGTTAAAAGGCCTAAAAATGCAAGACTGGGGACAAAGAACATGCTGGAATGAGGGAGTTCTAAGCTTTTCCGGTGTGGGTCAAGAAGGGAAAGCTGTTTAGTGGCTGAGCCTGTATCTCTGCCGGTCCTCCCCCACCCTACCCCACAGCCTGCTCTGATGAGATGGGGGTGGGGGTGGGGATCCAGTCACCCGTTTGGCCTGGCCAGAAAAATAATCAGATCAAGCTGGAGGTGGGTGGGGTGGCATAAGGAACCGGAGCGGAGGATGTGTCAGCCGCGAGGGCCTTGTGTCAAAGAAAGCAGAGAGGAAATCCGCAGCTGCATACACATATCCTGGGGGCTCCTAGGAGCATTAGCGTCCGGTAGGACTTTCCTCTGCCTCAAGGAACAGGCAGCAACGAGTAGGAACGGCCAGGACGCGAGAGGGCGGTGTCAAGAGGGCTGATGAGGCTGGGGGGCACCACTGGAGACATAGTTGTCAGTGGGCACCCTGGGGGAAGGAGAAGGGTCCCTGGAAGTAGGTGGCTGTGCGGCGCCCGGGGAACCTCTAAGGGCCGGCTGCGGGAAGCCGGGAGGGGGCACTCTCCCCAGACTCGCGTGTGCCGGGGAAAGCGGGAGGCCACGTCCCGCCTGGGGACTGAGGGGAGCGGCTCTGCTCCCTGAGCAGTCCGCGGCCACAGAGGGGAGGGAGGAGACTGGGTCTCGTGGGGAGGAGGAAGCGGCCAGCGCTGCGCGGAGAAGTCGCCCCAGGAGGAGGTGCGGGTTGCGGGCACCGCGCAATCCCCTAGGTTCAGGTGCGCGGGAGGGGGGCCAGGGTGATGGCTGGAGGGCGTCAAGGCGGGCGCGTTGACTGTGGGGGCAGAGCGGGGCGAGCAAAGGCCTGAGGCTGGAAAAGAAATCCCAGACCCAACCGGGGATCGGAGGGCTGTGGGCACCCACACAGGGAAGGTGCTAACCATCTCGGAAGATCGACACCCTCCGGAATCGCAGCTTGCTGACCCGGCGACCGACGGTGCAAGGTGCGTCCCCTGGCGGAGATCTCCAGCTCTGGCCACGAAGAGTCAGGCTTGGCTGGGGTGTGGGAAGAGAGGGAAAGCGGAGAGAGGCACACAAGCGGAGACTCGGCGCTGGGAGCGAGGGTAGAACTTGGGGCCAGGGATGGGCATCTCCGGCCCACCGTCATCACAGTGTCGGCGTCGTTGACTCCTCACCCCTTACCCCAAATCTCCAGCCTGGGTCCCCCAGCCAGAAACCTAGAGGCATCGAGGGCAGAGCTCATGAGAATCCTGGAGAAGGAAGGGCCCAAACTAGCCGGCTTCACGGTGTCTCAGACTCCTGGCCCAGCCCTAGTCTATTATCCCATTCCTCCTGGGATAAAGAGCTGTCTTTGTGAGGTTCTGTCAGGGTCTGAATGCAACCAACTTGGGGCAAGTTATTCCCTCCTGCTGAGCAAACACCTCATCTGTATTCTGGATCTTGCTTCCTTTATGCTGCCTCCTTACCTTTCAAGTATTTTTCCATCTTAAAAATAAAAGAACTTGATTTAAGATCTGTTCCTTCTACCATATTTTCTGGCTTGTATCTTCAAATGTCTAACCAAAGCCCAATTTTTTAAAATATGTGATACTGTACACTTGAAAATATTTTTAACATATATGGAAGTTGTGAAGCCCTCTATCTGAAGGCTACCACATTGATCTAACAGCCAGGCATTATCAGAATAGGGCTCTTTCTGTGTGTTTATCTTCTGACCGTGCAAGCTGGAATTTCCAGACAATGGCATATGGAATTGCTGTTCATAGGCACCTTTGCCTTGAGCCTGATTTAAAAGAAACTGCTGGGCCAGCCTGGTGGTGCAGCGGTTAAGTTCACACCTACTGCTTTGGCAGCCCGGGGCTCACTCGTTCATGATCCTGGGTGTGGACATGGCACCACTTGGCAGGCCATGCTGTGGCAGGCGTCCCACGTATAAAGCAGAGGAAGATGGGCACGGATGTTACCTCAGGGCCAGTCTTCCTCAGCAAAAAGAGGAGGATTGGCAGCAGATGTTAGCTCAGGGCTAATCTTCTTTAAAAAAAAAAAAAAAAAGGAACTGTTTCCAAGGTTCCACCATTAAGAATTATGTAGATTACTGTAGAGTTTTGGTGGTTAACCTTTATCCAGCGAAGGAAATTCCTTCCCATTCCTAGTTTGCTAATAGTTTTGATCATGAATGGATGTTGAATGATAAAATTGTTTTTTCTGCATCTACTACAAGGACTATTTGGTTATTCTGCTTTATTCTGTTTATACCATGAATTACGTTTTTAGATGTCTTTTCATATTAAATCATTTTGGAAAAAACTCATCCTGGTTCCCTTTTAATTGACATGTAATTCACACACACATTTTACATTCAAGTAAAATGCACAAATCTTGGGGATACCGCACAATGAATTTTTGCATATTTGTGTGTGTGTCCACGTAACTACCACCTAGACCAAGATATAGAACGTTTCTATCATCCCAGAAAGTTCTGTTATGCCCTTTCCCAATCAATACTTCTCCTGAAAGGAAGCCACTATTCTATCAACATAGATTAGCCTATTCTTGAAATCATACAAAACAAAATCATACAAAATGTACTCTAGTGTCTGGCTTTTTTCAAGGTTACATCTGTGAGATTTATCCATGTTGTTGCATTTATTGGTAGTTTGTTCTCGTTTATTAGTGTGTACTATCATATTGTATGGGAAGACAACAATTTATCCACTCTCCTGTTGATGGACATTTGGCATGTTTCCAATTTTTGGCTACTATATGAATAAAATTTCTATGAATATTCTTGTACAGGTCTTTTGGTAGACAGATGCACTCATTTCTCTTGAAGTGAAACTGTTGGATCACAGAGTATGTAAATGTTCAACTTTGGTAAATGCTGCCCAATAATTTCCAAAGTGATTTGTACCAAGCAGTGATTCCACTGCTTATTTCAGCCTATGAAATTCATTGTTCGGGGTTTCTGCTCTCTCCTGGTCATCAGATATGGTATTTACTTTCTGTTTCTCATTTTCACTTTTGTTTGGGTGATTTCTGAGAGGAACAGGAAATATCTTTATCACAACCTCTTTCCTTTTCAAAGCCAAGAATGCAAGGTTGGCTTAACATTCAAAAGAAATTAATGTAATTCACATCATCAAACTAAAAAATTTTTTAAAACGATCATTTCAATAGATGCAGAAAAGGCATTTGACAAAATCCAACATCCTATTCCTGATTTAAAAAAACAAATAACAACAAAAAACACCTCTCAGCAAACTAGGAATAGAAGGAAACTTCCTCAACTTTATGGAGGGCATCCATGAAAAACCTATAGCTAATCTCATACTTAATGGTGAAAAAATTGAATACTTTTCCCCTAAGATCAGGAACAAGACAAGTATGTCTGTCTCACCATTTCTATTCAACATTGTAGTGGACATCCTAGCTAGTGCAAAAAGGCAAGAAATAGAAATCAAAAGCATACAGATTGGAAGGCAAGAAGTAAAACTGTCTTTATTCGCAGACAACAGGATTGCCTATGTAGAAAATCCAACGGAATCTATAAAAAAGCTATTAGAACTAATAACTGAATTTAGCAAAGTAACTAACATGTGTACATGGTCATGGTTATGATGTAAGGTTAATATACAAAAATCAATTGTATTTCTCCTTACTAGCAACAAGTGATCAGAAATAAAAATTTAAAAAACAGTATCATTTAGAACTAAAAAAATATGAGCACTTAGGGGAAAATCTGACAAAAGATATGAAAGATTTGTACACTGATAACTACAAAATATTGCTGAGAAAAATTAAAGAAGACCTAAATAATAGAAAGATATATCTTGCTCACGGGTTGGATGACACAATATTATTAAGATGTCAATTTTTCCCAAATTGACTTATATATTCAATACAATTATAATCAAAATCCCAGCATTTTAGTAGAAATTAACAAGTTGATTTTAAAACTCGTATGGAAATATAAGGACCTAGAACAGACAAAATAACTTTGGTAAAGAAAAACAAAGTTGGAAGATTAACACTACCTGGTCTCAAGACTTATCATAAAGCTATAGTAATCAAGAGAGTATAGTATTGGCATAAAGACAAACAGATCAATGGAAGGCAGTAGAGACCAGAAATAGATATACACATATACATACATCTGATCTAGACAAAAGTGCAAAGGGAATTTAGTGGAGGACAGGCTTCAACAAATAGTGCTCGAACCACTGGATATTCATATGCAAAAAAAAAATTTCAATTCATACCTTGCACCATATATAAAAATTAAGTCAAAGTAGATCATAGACCTAAATGTAAAACCTAAAACTATAAACCTTCTAGAAGAAAACATAGAGGAAAGTAGTTGTGACCTTGGGTTAGGCAAAGATTTCTTAGATATGACACCAAAAGCATAATTCATAAAAGAAAAATTAAACTACCCTCAATCAAAATTAAAATTTTCAGTTCTTCAAAAGACACTGTTAAGAAAAAGACAAGACACAGACTGGGAGAAAGTATTTGCAAACCATACATCTGATAAAAGACTTGGATCCAGAATAAAGAACCCTCAAAGCCTAATAATAGTTTTTTTAAAAGGGGGGGTGGGTGTAGGGAGAGGATGAACAAATAACTTGAACAGAAACTTTACCAAAGAAGATATATAGATTGCAAATAAGCACAGGAAAGGATGTTCAACGTTAGTCATTATGGAAATGCAAATTAAAAACATGCTACCCACCTCCTAGAACAGCTAATATTAAAAAGACTCCGCAATACCAAGTGTTGGCGAGGATGTGGAGGAAGTTCAACCCTCATGCACTGCTAGTCAGAACGTAAAATGGAACAACCACTTTGGAAATTCATTTGACAATTTCTTAAAAAGTTAAACATACATCTACCATATGATCCAGCCATTTCATTCCTAGATATTTACCCAAGAGAAATGAAAACATGTCCATACAAAGACATGTACATAAATGTTCATAGCAGCTTTATTTGTGATAGCAAAAAATTAAAAATAACTTGGATGTCCATCAAAAGGTGAATGGATAAATAAACGCTGGTATAGCCAAACAATGGAATACTACTCAGCTATAAAAAGGAATGAACTACTGATACACACAACAATGTGGATGAATTTTCATGTTGTTCCACTAATCTCATTAATCAGACTGAGTGAAAGAAGCCAGATGAAAAAGAGAAACTTTGAATGATTCCATTCACATAAAATTCTAGGAAACGCAAATTCATCTATAGTAACAGAAAGCAAGTCAGTATGAATGGTTGCTTGGGGATGGGAGTGGGGAGATGTGAGGAGGCTGTGGGGAGGGGAGACGGAGAGGGATTATAAAGAGGCAGAAAGATAAATTTCATTATCTTGATTGTGATATGGTTTCACAGATGTATACATGTCAAAACCTATCAAATTGTACATTTAAAATATGTGCAGTTTATCATGTCAGTTATACCTCAATAAAGCAGGTTTTTTAAAAAAAGTGTAGGTCCATTTCCTTGCGATCAGGAGTTTGTCTTTCCCCAACGTACGTGGCACATGTACTTGAACACTAAAATGAACTCACACAATCTATGCAAGGAACTGGATAATGTAACAGAAGGCAAGTTATCTGCTTTTGTTGGGAAACTTCCAGTTTGGTTAAAATGTTTTGAAAAAATTCCACTAATTTTCTTTTCTTAAAAGACTCTTTTCTCCTGGAAAATAAAGGCTGGCATCACAACTGAAGTGCTCAGATATCTTTTACTCCTTTCAGGAACATCTAAGTGTGGCAAAGGAAAGGATACTGGAGCCATTCTTCAAAAACCCATTCCATGAATGAGAGGGAGTCTATGTAAGACTGTCTTATTAAATGATTTGTCAGTGGTCACATATGAATGGTTTTTGAGACAATGAAGTTTGCGTTCTGTCATGCTTAACTAGCAAATAACGTGCCTACATACTGGAGAAACATAAGATTTGCATTGGTTTTATATCTCAAAACAAAGTTCAGGAAACAATTTAAATGCATGTAATGACCTGTATGTAGCTATCTTGTTGAAGTTTCTTGTTTCCCAGTCACGACTGAACAAAATCTATAACAGAGTCAAGTGTCTCACACTGTATGCTTATAGGACAACAAACCGAAAATAAAATAACTTATCTCCGTTCTATTCTCATGATTCAAAGCTATGTTGGGATGCTGAAGAAAAGTTTATGAAACCTCACAGTGGACAAGGGAATACTAAGATGGAGTGGAAATTAGAAACGTAGAGGTAGAAGGATGGGGGACGTGGGGCACACTGAACAGTCTCAAAGTGCTTACACAGTGAGAATTTCAGAATTGGGATGGGGTTTGAAGAGAGCAGAAAAACCAATAAAGGCTCAGTAGGGAAGGTGACGGAATTCTTAGAGAACAGGAGGGCAAGCAATGGAGAAGACCCCATGAGGCTGAGTAACTCACATTACTTTATTCCACAAATCAGTCCGGGCAGACAATTTTCTCTAGCAATGCTGCAGAGCCCCAGGGTGAGAGGTGCAAAAGTGACCAGAGAAACGGGTTTTGGGGAAAGGCACAAAGGACTAACAAGGGATTGGGCAAATTAGATTCTGCTAAGAGGGCTGCTCGAAGGATGCATTTTTGTTAACAAATTTTTTTTTTTTTGCTGAGGGAGATTCACCCTGAGCCAACATCTGTTGCCAGTCTTCTTCTTTTTTCCTTTTACGTGAGCTGCTGGCACAGCATGGTCGCTAACAGACAGTGGTGTAGGTCTGCACCCAGGAACCAAACCCACTGCTGAAGCAAAGCACATCGAACTTAACCACTAGGCCACTGGGGCTGGCCCAGGAAATTAATGTTTGCAAAAAAAAAAAAAAAAAAAAAAGATCTAAAATCTTATCTCCCTAACAAGGGGCTTTTTTTCATTTTCATATGTTCCCTTCCACATTTTTTGTCTATACCAAGGAAAACCAAGCTTTTCTGAGGCAGTGCTGGTGCCTTTGCACTTTCTCATCTGACTCTCAACTGCCCTGTTGAGGTTGCTCTCTAAAGGGTTTATTAACTCCCATTGTCTGCACCAGTTGCCCCAGCCCCAGCGTGTGTTAACAGCTTCTTTTGATTTGCATTTAATAGATAGCTACTGAGGAGCAACACTTTTCTGTTCTATTTCCATCTCCTTCTGTGCGAGATGTTATATCCTTTGCCAAGGTAAAATCTCAATAAGCACGGAAAATCAATGCAAGAACTCTGCATCCCTCTCTTCCACCCAATTTTACTTGAAGATTAGCTAATGGGTCTTTGTGTACCTTATTTTCCCACCTCACATCATTTATCAGCCCACTGCCATGCTCCATCCCCCACCCCATGCCACCCCATACTCCACCTTTGACACTTAGTGGAGTTAGGAACCTACGGCCAAGACCACTTGTTAAAGCTGAGACCCTGTACTCTCTTCTTTAACTTCCTTATGGAGTTCAGCACATCCTCCTACCCCCCACCTTGGAATTCTCCCTCAGGTCCTCCTCTATTGCCCCCCTCCCCCAAAAGAAGTCAATCTGTGTTCACTTTGCTCCCATTGCACATTATATCCATCAAATAATGGGTTTCTAATTGGTCTCCCACTTGGGTTTGGGAGCTTCTTGTTTAGTTCCAACCACTTATTGAGTGTCTACCATGTGCCAAGAATTATGCAAGATAAGGTATGTGTCTTTCTGTCTCCAGGAGTAGATGAATGTTGAATGTACACATGAATGTGTAGTATAGGTGAGAACTAGCCAAATTCAAAATTTCATATAAAATGTTGACAACTTCTACTCAGCCCTTGATGTTTCCCAAACCTAAAGAGCTGCTGACAACAGGCCCCTCCAGAATCTTTGTTAATCAACATGAGTGTTCTGGTGAGGGTGGAAATGAGTGAGAGACAGCAGGAAGGACATATTCAATGACTGCTAAACAATGTGAGGGGAAATGTCCAAGGTTGGAGAGAGCCGAGAGGCAGCCTCTCCCAAATCTTAAGATTATGGTTTGGGAGACCCACTCCCTCACACAGGAAAATGCCACTCTGTTCTTCCATGCCTTTATTGGTGACAGCAATGGACAAGAACAATGCCAGGCACAGCAGACATCCTGGCCCAGTACCTGGGGTGGCAAGCAGGCCCTGCAGGGCCATTGGTACATCCAGCCCCAGCCCAAGATCCAGTTTACCCAGGCCATGTCCCCGAATGGGCAGGAAGCCGTCTGTCCAGTTTGTATGTGTGGATCAGTCTGTCTGAGTGTCTGAGCCGCTGCCTGCAGGGCCCCCCCATCCTCGGCACATGGTAGGGGCTGTTGGGAACACAGCGTGGCATCCCCCGGTGGACCACTGGGCCCCAGTGATGACCATGGGGGATAGCGCCTGGGCCTGGAGGTGGCAGGGGGCCAGGCACAAAGTTCACTCCAGGGCCGCATCCTACAAAAGAACCAGTCATTATCAGAGTGGACTTCTGGCCAGGGTGGGCCAACTCTCCCTTCAGGCAGCTCTGGTCCTCCAACGTGTTTCTCTGCACTTCCCCGTCTGCAAAATGGCAATACCACTTCCCCTACCTCCGAACCAGGAAATTATGACAATCAATGAGTTGATTAACGAGTCTATAGATGCTGCTCCAGACTCAGCTGTGACTGAACCCAACACTGGAGGGGCACAAGGGCTACCCAACTCCTCTCAGCCCACCTGGGCACAGAAGGTTAGGCTGGGGGGGTGTAAGGGCAGGCTGAGGAGGCACCTACCTAAGTGGGGTGGCATCGAGAAGTCTTCCGTTGGATTATAATTGAAGAACTGAGGGGGTGGAAAGGGTTGGCCTGGGAAAAAAGTGGCATCCTGGGGCAGGGGTGGGAACAGAGGAGGCGGGGAGGGCTGAGGAAGAGGGTAGGGAAAAGGCATGGGAGGGGGCAAAGGAGAGGGCGGGGGTGGGGGCAAGGCCAGCTGCTCCCCGAAGTCTGGGGGCTGCCCCTGGCTCCCCTGGAACAGATGATCCGGCTCTGGCCAGTCCTCAATCCATGGGTCTAGGAATGGGATGGTTGTCTTAGGTAGGCCTGGGGAGCCAGGCCACCCTGAACTCTGGCTGTCCACACTTCTAAACCTCTACTAGCTCCTCTAGGAGAACAGGACCACGAGGCGGAAGCACCCTCTCATTTCCCTGCTTTCTAGCCGGTTTTCCTCATTCTCTCCATTTCAGGTCTCGCCCAGGGTGTGTTCCTTCTTTCTTGCCTTTCTCAAGTCATGGATCTGCCTTTGTTCTGACCTCATGCTCCCCTCCAGAGCCTTCTCCCTTTGTACGCCCAGATCCTCTGTCTTACGCTGTGTCTTCTCCCAGCTTCTCCTCACAGACAGATAAGTAAACTTAGTAAGTCTTCTCTTAAAAACATAAAAATCCTGTTGCTCCCTTCTCCCAGTAGTCCTCTGCTCCTTCCAAACTTCCAGAGTATTTTGCCTAGTTTCCCTTCCCCCATGAACTGCTCAGTGCCTCTTTTAACCCCATCCCACTTCTTCAACACCTTTCCTACTAAAATGTAACCAATTTTTGGCAAATTTAACAAACTCCTTTCTTCCTAACACGGCCAACAGCCTCTGTCCTCCCTGAAGGTGCATCTACCCTCATCTCCTTTTGTTTCCTCCATCAGCCCCTCTTTCCTTCAATTCAAAAACGTGCCCATTGTTCTGCTCTCTCCTGCATGGTTCACACTCACACCCTCAGCTTCCATCTCTCTGTAGGCACTACTCACTCCAAATCTAGTCCACATTTCCACCAAAGTCACCAACTCATCCTCCCACCCAACGCTTTGTTTTGATGTCCCTACTCCTGTAGCTCCAAACTGGATTCAGAAGACCTGAGCCACCATGAACTAGCCTTAACAACCTTTAGAGCATCCCTTCCTTTGCTGGGGATCAGTTCTCTCATCTAAAAAACAAGGAAATTGGACCATTATATAATCAAAGTCCTAATTCACCTCCATGAAGCTCCAACTCCTGGCTACCGAGTCCCAGAAGTCCACTTCTAGGACATCCCTGGCCTTTCTGTGTCCCCACACCCTCTAGTGCTGCTACAAACAGCCTTGTAACGTGACTTGTGTCTCTGATGCAACAAACACTATCCCGTAGGTGTTATGTACACAGCAGTTGTGCTAGACACTGGGGTCAAAAAGGGGTAAGCTCTCAACAAGTGAGGTGGGAACTTTGCCCTTTGAGAACATGACCCAGTGGGGAAGTAGACATGGAAACAATCAGCCACAACACCCACTTTGTGAGGAGGCAGGAACTGAGAGCACAGCCAAGGGGCTTCTTTGCTTCTGCCACACTGCCTGGATCGTCCTTCCTCCATTTCTGTCTTTCTACTCCCCACATCCGTGCCTAGCTAAAAGCACCCTCATTTCTTCCCTGTTCGCCTATAGGGTAGAAGTGAACAGCTTTTGACATGCTGCCTCACGTGCTCAACACTTGTCTAAGCTCACTCATGTACACAGAATTGACTACATGGCTAGACCATAAAGAACCCAAACTTGGACTGGAATACTGCTCCTGTGATCTCACCTTCCCCAGGGGATGAGGAAGGAGCACTCAGGGGCCACAACAGTCCTTTAAGGGGCCTCTACTCCCCCTGAGTACTTGTTCTGTTCTCTTTCTGAGCCCTGTGCTCGGAGGGCCCCCTCTGTATCACTATCCTCCCCCTGTGTGGTAGGGCTCACCAGGGGGATAGTCACGCTTGGGCAGCTCCACACCCCAGGCATCGGCCACATGAGTCAGAAGCAACTGTGAGAGGTGGCGGTGGGCGTGCTGGTCCCAGTGGATACCGTCCCTGTGACGGTGCTGTACTGCATGCCGGAAATGAAAATGGAGGTCCAGGACATCATAGAAGTGGTCCCCAGCCAGCGTAGCACTATAGAAGTTCCCTTCAACCACATCCCGCCGCAGAGAGCCCGCCAGGGACTGGAGCTGAGTGAGAAAGTGCAGTATCTAAGAGCCGCAGAATGAAGCAGGGTCGGGAGGGAGAGTCCTGTATCTACCAGTCAGCTGCCTCCTCCCCGATCCTGAGAGGCCCCGGTCACTTGCCTCTGGCAGAAGGAAACCCCCAGTGACGCGCTCCCCCAGGGGCATTGCCATGTTCCACACCAGCAGGCAGGAGTCTGGCAACACTTGGTCCATGCGCACAAACACCCGCTCCAGGTTCTCTCGGTAGCTCTCCATTGAGCAGCGGCCATACCTGTTGGGCAGCACACAGGGTGGGTGAGAGCACAGGGGTAGATGGCCTCTGAGCCGTAGCTCCACCCCCAACCAGTGTTTCCCTCTACCCCAGCCCCCAACCTGGAGAGATCCCAGAGACAGGAGTTGATGATCACCAGGTCCGGGGCAGGCCCACATGTCAGTTCTTCCAGCACGTCCTCGAGGTACTCGGAGTAAACGCGGGTGAGGAAGTAGAAGCGCACAAGGTGGTGGCCAGAACCCGAGCAGAACTGGCGGACTTCCCGATACTGTGTCCCGTTGTGCAGCTCACCCAGCTGACCCCCAGCCACCAGCTGGTCCTGTTCAAAGCTCAGCTCCCCCTGCCCACCCCCCACCCCAGCTGGTCAGACCCATGCCAGGGAGGAGGACCCCGCCAGGCCAGGGTCTGCGCCCTCCCACCACTGTCAGGGCTGCCAAGCTTCCCTCACCTTGGCCTTCAGCTGGGCGGCTGTGAGAAGTGAGTCTTTCTGGAGCAAGAGCACCAGGTCCTTGTACACAGCCCGCTGGACTGCAAGGAGACAGAGATCCTGAGGCTGAGGCAGGCCTCACCCCACCCCAGCTCCTCCCAAGCCCAGGTCTCCCATCTTCCCAGGGCAGGGGTTGCCCAACACCACCTCTGTGGAGTGTGGACTTCGAGGCAGCAGAAAAGATGAGGTTAAGAAGTCCTGGCACTGCCTCCATTCCCTCTAGCTGTGCACCACCCTCTAACTTATTAGAAGGTGACCCAAGATCACGTGGCAGAGGTAAGTCTGCCAAATCATCCAGGGGGACAGACCAGCGCTCCCATGAGGGAAATTATGGGGGACAGTCAGGGAGAAAAATGCTGAGCAAGGATGGGGTAAAGAGCTTGACAGGCTACATCTGTCAGGACACCTGTGGCAGGTGCGTGGGGAAAAACAAAAATAAAACCTACTGGACTGGAACAGACTAGGGATCAGAGAGGAGGTCTGACATGGAGACAAAGGGTCTAGATGTAGACAACAGGCTGCAAACGCAGGACTAGGAAGTGTGATCCTAGAGGGGCACTCACTTGAGTCTCCCAAGATGACCACGAACTTGTTGTGTAGCAGCTGCTGGACTTCCGAAGCCTGGAAGTGGACCATGGTGCTTCGCAGCGGGCGGCGGGGCTCTTCGTTTTCCAAACAGAAGACCATGCCGCAAGCAACGACGGGCTGCAGGGAGAGGCTACTAAGCTGCGCGAGGGCGGGGACTCAGGGCAGGTCCGCCCGAGGGACCGCCCCAGGATAAATCAGACTTGCGCCGGGTCCTCCCGGGCTGCTGAGGGCTACAGGAACAAGGTGGCCCCGGCACACTGGGGCCCAAGTTGGCGCCGGCCTCAGTCACACTTGGCACCAGTGGCAGGGGTCGCCCCGCCCGCAGGCCTCCAGGGCATGGAGGCGCTTCCCGCGCGGCCCCGCCACGTGCCCGCCGCCCTCCCGCGCATGCGCGCACCCGCTCGCGCCAATTACCGATTCCCGGGGCTCTGCGTTGTTCACCCGCGGCCAGGGCAAGCCTGCGCCCCACGCGCCTCGCCCGCGGCGGGCTCCGGGCCTAGTCTCATGTTCCCGCGCCCTGGGAGGCCGCTCCGTTCTGCACAGCCCACGCCCCGCAGAGCCCGTGCGTCCCAGTTAGCCGTGGGTGCGCAGCCCGGCGCCCAGCCCTCTCCATGCGTGCGTCGCGGCGGCCCCGACGGCGCCTCGGGCCTGGGCGCCCCGGGCAGAGACGCTCACAGTTCCCACTTCCGGTCACCCATGTCCCGCCCTGGGCGACGCCCAACGCCCGAGGGGAAGAGGAAGTTGGCGGGGGTGGCCGCCGCGGGGGCCAGCAGCCAGGGCCGGGCCCACCCGGGCGGGCACGCGGCCCGGGTGTGGGCGGGGGCGCGGCGGCGGCTGAACTCAGCTGCCCACAGTGGTGATGGCCGCGGCGGCGGCCTCGCCACGTGACCCGGACGGGCGGAAGCGGAAGTTCCGGCCTGGAGCCCGCTAGGCGGGTGTCCCCTCAGCGTTGCCCAGCCGCCGCCCGCACCAGCCATGGACTGCTACACGGCGAACTGGAATCCCCTCGGGGACTCCGCCTTTTACCGGTGAGCAACCCGCCCGCCCGCCCGCCCACGGCCCAGCTTACCCGCCTCACCTGCCGCCTCCGGTCTCCGGGTGGAGCCGGCGGCGCGCGCCCCTGTCCCCGCTGGCTTGGGGTCCGCCCCTCGCCGGCTCTGCCCCGGCGTCTACCACTTAACGCACAGCCGCCTGTGGGGAGGAAGCCGGGCCTTCCCCTCCTCCACAGAAGGAAACTGAGGCAACACTGTAGTCACACAAGTAGGAGCGGAGCCCAACGCTGAAGCCCAGGTCTTTCAGTCCCCGGAAGGATGCTCGGGTCACGTTGAGGGAGGCGCCCACGGGTGACAGCGAGTGCCCAGTCTCCTGCCGGGAAGCGCTGCTAAAGTCAGAACACAGGGGCACTCCGAGGGCGGCGGGATCCCGCGGCGGGCCGGGTAACAGTGCTGACCACGGCTGGGAGAAGGGGGGAGTCGTCAGTGAACCCAGGGTCAGCGCGAGGGAGGACTGCCAGCTAGGCGCAGCCCTCTCATGGGAGCGGTCGCCTGCTACATCACTAATCTTTCTCAAGTGTAAACCGATCACATCATTACCCTGATTAGGATTTTTCAATGGCTTCCGTTCTTTATAGGATAAAGTACAAACTCCTTCTCGTGGAACATCTATAAACAACTATAAATCAGTTTCTATGTCTCTCCAATTTCACCTGCCCCTCTCCTGCCCAAATCTTGTGCTCCAGTTGCACAGAATTACAGGCCCCAACACACCATGATGTATTATAGCTCCTTGTGTTTGCACCAGTCTGCATGCAATTCCCTCTCTGGGCACTGCCACTTCTCTCTTTATCTCACTGGAGATTCCTGCTCATCCTTCAGGACTTAGTTCAAGGGTTCTTTCTGAAACCTTCCCTGGTCCAACCCCAGGAGAGTCAGCTGACTTGCATTTGGGACTCACAGGTCCCGGTGCTGGGGTCTGCTATGTATGGCACAGGAAGGCAATATTTGTATAGATTTCTTTGAGTGCTGAGACTATGTTTCTTGTATCTCTTTATCGCCAATACCTATTTAGAACAGTGCCTGCTATGTGGTAGTTGCCCAGTAAAGCTTTTTAAAAATACTTTATTGATTGCAACTGAAGATCACAAAGACATCACGTTCGGGTCTGATTTCAATAAAAGACTCCCATTTGTGTTAGAGAAACTGTATACCATTCTTACTCACATATTAGAACTTTTCGATGTAATTTTTGATACAGAAAATGTCAGCCCTTAATACTCCCAAGGTGGGGGCCGCCCAGTGGCGCAGCGGTTGAGTTCATGCTCTCTGCTTTGGCAGCCCGGGGTTTGCTGGTTCGGATCCCTGGCGTGGACCTACACACTGCTCATCAAGCCATCATGTGGCAGGTGTCCCACATATAAAGTAGAGGAAGATGGGCACAAATATTACTGCAAGGCCAATCTTGCCAATCCTCCTCAGCAAAAAAGAGGAGGGTTGGTGGCAGATGTTAGCTTAGAGCTAATCTTCCTCAAAAAAAAAACACTCCTAAGGTGGACGAATGCCTTGTGGTAGCTCTTAGAGATCTATTGCACTTGGTGTTTATTTATAATTCTTCTCTCTTATAAACATGCATATACAATGTGGAAAAATTGCAAAAATGTAGTTAAAAATCAGTAAAGGCAGTAGAGAATAACAGTGATTTCAACTCTTTTTGTGGAGAAGGGATGGCTGTTGACTAAAGTAGCCATGTAATTTTGTTTACATGCATAGCATACACTTTTTAAAATATTAACTCGTATTACTTTTTAAAATACATGTTGCCTGCACAGGCTTGCTAAATCAGAGAGTACTAAAGATGGTGACCTCATTACCACAGGGCTCCTGCTTATCATATGAAGTCTTAGTTTTGTTGATAACACTGGTAAAATTTTAAATGAATGTAAGTGTTGAGCACATGCCATAGACATGACTTGTGTGGCTAGCATACCCTTATCGTGCTGTACTGCCAGAAAGGAGGAGAGCTCTAAGCCTTGCTGTGGAGGATATGTTATTTTTGCTAACAGAGTTGAGCCTTTCTATGCACTAGACACTGTGCTAAATACTTTATGTATTTTAACTTAAGTCTTACAACCCCATGAGGTAGACATCGTTAGTCCCATCTTACTGATGAGGAAACTGGGCACAGAGAGATTAGGTGACCAGGTTACACAGCTAGAAAGTGGTGAAGCCAGGACTTGAACCCAGTCCTTTTCTACAATGTGTGCTGCTAAAGCATAAGATTTTTTTTTTAAATGGGGAAATATAATAGTGTGTTCCAGCTTCTCCACCAGAGTGGAAATGTTTTGAGTGCAGATACTTAGTTTTATTTGTATTTGTGTATAGCCTTCTATCAGGACATAATACATGTTCCAGTAAGTGAATGAATGATAAGCAGGTCGCAGACGTTACATTTTGAACCCCTATCTATAGAATAGGATTGTTTGCCTTGGAAGTAACGTTCTGGAAAACTCACTGAATTTGGGAAGGCAAGGAGAGGAAATCATGACTAGTTCTTATGGTGCTCCAGAATTTTAGCCATTTTTATCCTAAAAACCCAGCTTGGGCTAATCCCATTAATTAATTTTGCCCAACCCTTTGCCAAGCTGAGTGTGTATTGACCAATAAAAAGATGTGGACCCCGTCTGCCATTATAGAGCTTATAGCCAGCAGGGGAGACAGTTGATAACCACTAATGACTCAGGATTTGTTTAATCATAATCATTATAAAGGAGGGGTGTAGGGTCCTAAGAGAGCATTTAACGGACTGGGAGTTTGGAGGTAAAGAAGACTTTCTGAAGGAGATAGTAATACCCCATCCAGGCGATGAGTAAACTTAGATGCAGGGAGTGGGATGGGGAAGAGCATAAACAAAGGTCCTGAGGCAGGAAAGACTGGGATACTCTCAGTGACTGAAACAGAGCCAGTGTGGCTGCAGTGCCACAGGCAGCAGGGGCAGGACAGGAGGTCAGGTTGATGCCTTTCTTCTAGGCCTTGGGGGCCACACCCTGCAGGGCCTTGAAGACCACCTTTATTTGAAGAACAATGGGAAGCCTTAATGACAGGATTGATGTAATTGGATTTGTAGATGTGTGTGTCTTTTAAATTCCTTCTGGAGGCCATGGGGGGACAAGTCAGAAGGGGCAAGCAAGAATGGAAGCAAGGAAGACTGGTTTGGAGGCTGGTGGACCAGACTAGGGAGAAGTTGATGGTGGTGAGTACTGAGCGGGTAATGGTGGGCATGGAGAGGAAGAGACCGGTCTGAGAGAGATTTAGGAGGTAAAATTGAAGGAGATTGTGATGGGTTGCATTTGGTAGGGAGGAAGAAGAGCAGGGAATGGAGGATGACTTGGTTTTTGGCTTAAGATAATGAGAAAGGAAGAGTGAGTTTGGTGGAGAAGAGGTGAGCTGGGTTTTGAACACATTGTTTCAGGTACTTTAGAAACGTCCCTTATGGTGAAAGAAGGGAGACTGAAGATACATTATATATTCCTGAAAATCTTCTTAGAAGAGAGGTTGAGGGGCTAGCCCGGTGGCGCAGCGGTTAAGTTCACACATTCTGCTCCGGCAGCCAGGGTTTCGCTGGTTCCGGATCCTGGGTGCGGACATGGCACCACGTGGCAAGCTATGCTGTGGTAGGCGTCCCACATATAAAGTAGAGGAAGATGGGCATGGATGTTAGCTCAGGGCCAGTCTTCCTCAGCAAAAAGAGGAGGATTGGCAGTGGATGTTAGCTCAGGGCTAATCTTCCTCAAAAAGTAAATAAATAAATAAACTTCTCTATTCAAAAAATAAATAGGTCCCTTCTCCTTGTCCCGTCTTTCTCTGCCCCCTGCAAGTGTCTGAAAACTGCTGTCTATACTTCCATTTTCTCTCTTCCCACTGAGCACTACTCTGGTCTGCCTGCCCTGTTCTCAGTGATATCTCATTACTGCAGTGGACACAGCTCAGGCCTCATCTGAGCTTGACTCCCTGGAGCATTGGATAGAGTAAACCCCCCTTTTTTCTTGGAAATTGTATTTAACCTTTTACTTTGAAAATTTTCAAGTGTACAACAAAGTAAAAGAGTAGAATGAGCACCCTCATAGCCATTATTTAGGCTTGATGTTACTGTGTTGTGATATTTGCTTCAACTCTTTTAGAAGTTAAAAAATCTTAGTAATTTAGTGAACATCCGTGTATTCATCACCCAGCTTCAACAAATATCAACAGTTTGCCGTTCTCATTTCATCTCTTCCCCATCTTCCCAATACACACACACTTTTTGGGGACTGTTTAAAAACAAACTCCAGACCTATCTTTTCAATCAAATACTTTTTCTGTTGTATTTTAAAGTAGACTACAGACATAACTTCAATGTGCATTACCTTAAAAAAAACCCCACAGTTTCCTCTAAAAATACTCTATTTCACACCTAACAAAATTAACATTAAAATGACAGCCCCCCTTATTCAGACTTGCGCAGTTGTCTTCAAATTGTCTTTTTTATATCTGGTTTGTTCAAATCAAGATCCAAATAAGAATTACTTGTTTGCTTACCTCTCTTGATTAAGCCTCTTGTAAACGTGAACATTATTATCCCCACCCCACCCCTACCCTTTGTTTTCATGACATTGGCTTGTTCAAGAGACCAAGTCACTTCTAGATTTGTCCCTTTGCTTTCTTGTGGTGCCTTTAAACTTTTTTCTGTATCGAAGCCTGTGTTTCCTGAAACTGTTTTAGACCTAAAGGCTGGATTAGATTCAGGTTGAGTATTTTTGGTGGAAACGGTTTGTAGATGATGCTGTTTGTGCTGCCTCATATCTGGAGGCATCAGTGTATCAGGCTGTCTGCTGTGAGGGAAGTTGAGGTGGACCAGTGGGTTCAGATGCTGGTGGCCACATCCTCCATTGTAAAGTCATATTTTTTACCCATTTGTGAGAAGAAAGTAGTCTGTGGAGTGCTGCACTGGTTACATCAGTATGAGTCTAAGCAGGAAACAGAAACTATACAGTGATTAAACAGGGGAAGTTTAATATAAAGAACTATTAAACCATGATAAAGTAACTATAAGATAAAATAAAACTGTCCTCCTCAGGGGCTGAGGAGAGTACCCAAGAGAGGACAACCTTGGAAGGGGGGTACTCTCCCCAAGCTGGAGAAGATGTAGTTGCAGCCCACTGGATGACAGAGAAGTTTGCTGGTTTGCCTGGGCCAGAGCTGGTCCACAGTCACTGGGCAAGAAGGAAGCAGCCCTCTAGGGCATAAATGGGGCACAGGTGAGCCACAGCTGGTGGTCAGGTTCGTGGGCTTGCACAGGGAGTGGGAGCACCAGTGTGGACAGGAGACTTGGTGCATGCAGTGTCTGTGTGGAGAGAGCTGTGGGAAGATGGACACCAGTCTGAGGCCAAGGCTGTGAAGTCACCAGGGGATTGTGTGTGCTAGGCAGTTGGTTGAGGCAGACCACCACCAGGTGTCCTCATACCCACACTGCTGACTGACTTTGCAGTTGCTGGAAACAGCTAGAGAGCCCCTTCCTCCTGCAGTGTCCCTGCAGCGCCTTCTACCAAAAAAGCTTAACATCCGGCTCACTGTGTAGCATGTATCGAAGGGTGAATTTGGAGCTGGGAGGCAAAAATTGATACTGGCACTCTTTGGCTACTTGGCTACACACTTTTTTTTTTTTTTAAAGACTTTACTTTTCCTGGGGCCGGTCCAAGTGGTGCAGCGGTTAAGTGCACACATTCCGCTTCGGCAGCCCAGGGTTGGCCCGTTCCCATCCCGGGTGCAGACATGGCACTGCTTGTCAAGCCATGCTGTGGCAGGCGTCCCACATGTAAAGTAGAGGAAGATCGGCATGGATGTTAGCTCAGGGCCAGCATTCCTCAGCAAAAAGAGGAGGATTGGCAGATGTTAGCTCAGGGCTGATCTTCCTCCAAAAAAAAAAAAAAAAGACTTAATTTTTCCTTTTTCACGCCAAAGCCCCCGGTACGTAGTTGTATATTTTTAGTTGTGAGTCCTTCTACCTGTGGCATGTGGGACGCCGCCTCAGCATGGCCTGATGAACAGTGCTGTGTCCGTGCCCAGAATCTGAACCGGCGAAACCCTGGGCTGCCGAAGCAGAGCGCGTGAACTCAACCACTTGGCCACAGGGCCGGCCCCGGCGACACGCTTTTGAACTCCCTTGCAACAGCAAAATAAGTCTATATTTCTGCTTAACAAGATAGCCCTATCCTTCTTACAAGTAAATTACTCTCCCAAAATGAGAAGACACAGTCTTAACAGTCATTGTATCCACCACTGTATTAATTTCTCTTCAAACTGAGCCACAGTCCCATTGAGTATTCTGTTACCTAAAAATTATTATTATTATTTTTTTAAATTTATTTTCTTTTTGAGGAAGGTTAGCCCTGAGCTAACTACTGCCAGTCCTCCTCTTTTTTTTTTGCTGAGGAAGTCTGACCCTGAGCTAACATCCGTGCCCATCTTCCTCTACTTTATATGTGGGACGCCTACCACAGCATGGCACACCAAGCAGTGCCATGTCCACACCGGGATCCGAACCAGCGAACCCTGGGCTGCCAAGAAGCTGAACGTGCGAACTTAACCACTGCGCCACCGGGCTGGCCCCATGTTACCTAAAAATTAAATTGTAAAGTTAATGTCTGGTAATTTGTGTATAAAATAAAGATGAGAAGGAGAGAGAAGATGATGACTAATATATACTTATAAACACATGCATATAACAAGCATAGAGGAAATACGCAAAGTGTCTCCAACCTTCATTTCTGTAACTGGTCACGAGATCATAGTTGATACCTGTGGTTTCCTTCTTCACCTGCCCATCTCATATCTCCTTGCCCTTAGCCAGAACCTGCACTGCTCTGGGTTCCTTACATAGTGGAGTGACTCAAGCCTTCATTCCTGAGTCTTACAGCTTTTTTCGGTTGCTGTAGTTTTTCATTAACCTTTACTGTTGGACATGGAAGTACTAGCAGGTGCCTCAGAGGATCCCCTGGGTTTCAGACGTAGTCCTCCTTGCCTCCATTGTGTAGCAGCAACTCGATTTCCCTTTGGTAATCAGGATGTTCTCTTCAGCCAGTAAATTAACCCCATTTTCTTATGCCTCTTGGTTCAGTGGCGTAAGGAGCCTAAAATGGCAAGGTGGCGCTCTTATTTTCCAATTCAGTGAACCCATTGTTGTGTCCCCTGGTGGAAACATTCTCCCCTTGAAGACTAAGCTCTCCAAACCAATAGATCTCAAAGTTACTGTAACTGGAAGCAACATTTTTGTAAGAGAGTCATTAGATGTAATAGTGAGGAGCCACTCCCACTCCCACCCTTTGATTCGTGGTCCCATGTATTCTGACTATGGAGGAGACAATACCATATGATGGTCTCTGATGCCGAGCATAAGCTACGTCTTATAAGATAGAACCCCATCCTTCTAGGATACTGTCTCCCAGTTGGCACTATAACTGAGTTGTCAGTAAATTTAGGCCAGCCACTTCTGGGTGATGGAGTATATGGTAAGACCAGTTGATTCTATGGACCTGAACCCACTGCTGTACTTCCTTTGCTGTGAAATGAGGTCCTTGATTAGATGCACTGCTTTGCAGAATGCCACAAAGGTAAATAAGGCAGAAGTCCACAGATAGTGGGTGCTGGCAAAGGCATTACAGACAGGAAAGACAAATCCACATCCAGAATATGTGTGTATTCCAGTGAGAACAAATCTTTGCCCCCTCCATGATGAAAGAGGTCCAATATAATCAACTTGCAGACTGGTCTTCTGGGAATGGTGCCATTTGGGACCATGTATTGGTCTCTGCTGTTGGCAGATTAGCCACTCAGCTGTAGTGTTAGCCAGGTCAGCCCTGGGGAGGGAGGCATTCAAGACATCTACCCTAAGTGAGGTCATCACAGGGTTTGCAAGCAGAGGAAGGCTAATCTCGGACACCCACCACCTGTAGGTGGACACAGGAGGGCAAGCTACTTCCACTGGTAAGGAAGGCTGAGAATGACTTGGGGGTTCAAGATTGTCAGTTTCATCTGGGTCTAACCAGATATCCCCCTTCTGTTTCAGGATCCCATTCTTTCTTGAACAGTACCCTAACTTTCACATGAGAAATGGTGCATTAGTGAATTCAACTGTCATAATTTAACAGCCCGCACAGTTCACTTTTGCATTTGATTTTCAGCAGTAGCAGCTGTGTGGCTACAAGAAATAAGAGATTCTTTTAGGGCTGTTATAGAAGCTTTCTGCTTCTTAGACCATGACTTGCACTGAAAGTTAATGGACCCAAGCTTGTCATTTTCTCTTTGCAAATTTTCAAGTGCACTCAGAATAATCCATCTACACCACAGCCCTTATAATCATCATGCACCAAAGTCACTCTCGATGCACATGTTCGACTTGGCATTTCACCACAGTAAACTGCAGACTTGGTTAATTGTGATGCCACTGCATTCACTTGGTTACTAGCATCCGTTTCCCATTGGCAGGGAGCTCAATACTGCTCTCAAGCCCAAGCACACGACCAAACCAATCCCCAGAGCTCATCTTTAGGGGGTCTATCTCCTGGGACCACTCCCTGCACCAAGTCTATGTCAGTCTAGGTCCAGTCAGGAGACTTAAACTAGTAAAGTTTAATAAATATAAAGAATTATTAATTGGGGCTGGCCTGCTGGCACAGCGGTTAAGTGCACACGTTCTGCTTCGGTGGCCCAGGGTTCACCAGTTCAGATCCTGGGTGCAGACATGGCACCACTTGACAAGCCATGCTATGGTAGGCGTCCCACATATAAAGTAGAGGAAGATGGGCATGGATGTTAGCTCAGGGCCAGTCTTCCTCAGCAAAAAGGGGAGGATTGGCGGTAGTTAGTTCAGGGCTAATCTTCCTAAAAAAAAAAAGAATTATTAAACTGTGATAAAAGAGTAACTATAAGATATAAGAAAATTTTATATGGTAGCCTATGGCTGAGGGAGAATACCCAAGAACTAGAAACTAGGAAGGGGGACCCTTCCCCAGACTGGGGTTCAGACCTTATTGGAGAAAATACAGTTGCAGCCCACTGGATGGCAGAGAAGTTCACTGGTTTGCCAGCTGGTACACTGTTGCTGGACAAGCAAGAAGCAACCCCCTGGGATTCAGAGCGTAGAGGGGCAAAGGTGAGCTGCAACTGGTGACGAGGGGTGTGGGGGTGCAGGGTTAGTGGGGGAGCTGGTTCAGGCAGGCACCCTGGAGCCCACGGTGTCTATAAGGTGAGCCACAATCAGTGACATGGGTATGTAGAGTGGGGTCAGTGGAAACACTCAAGGGCGCAGGTAGGGTAGCCAGTGGGGAGGCATCTTGGCATGCAGAGGAAGTGGGACCTGGCATGGGCAAGAGGCCAAGAATGTGGTGTCTGTCCAGGGAGCCGTGGGAAGGTGATGCCAGTCTGGGAGAGCCTTGGAGGTTGCTGCCTGCTGCACCACCAGATGTCCTCACAGCCTGGCTGCTAGCTGGCTGTGCCCGGCTGGAAGCAGCAGGAGAGCCCCTTCCTCATGCAGCATCCCTCCAGTGCCCTCTACTGAGAAAGCTTAACATCACTCTCACTGTGAAGGAGAAATGCTTAAAGGAATGCTGAATTTGGAGCTGAGCAGCAATGAATTGACAACTGGCTAGGTCCGTGTGACTGTTTTCCTATCAGATTTTCATCCAATGATTTGAGGAGCAAAATATCAAAAGAAATGCGTATGGGGTTATAAAAACTCAAATAATACAAAAGTATACAGCCTAAAAGTTGGCAGTCCCCCTACAGCTCTCCCTGATTGACCACCCTCTTCAAAGGTAACCACAGTCTCTGACTTGGTGCAGCTTAGTGTCTCCGGGTGTTTTTCTGTGTATTTACACACGTGATTATCTATAAATATGCTTGTCAAAAATGTGCTCAGTTTTCCTATTACAGAAATGGGTTCATATGGTTCATATTGAGCTGCAGCTTTTTTAGCTTAACAATATATCTTGAGATCATTTCATGTCAATATACATAGAGTCACCTTATTAATGGCCACATAATATTCCCCAGAATGGGCCTACCATAGTTTATTTAACCCCTCCCATTTTGGTGGACATTTAAGGAGATTTTTTTCAGGATCTTTTTGAACTATTTTAAATAGGGGTGCAGTGAATTCACACCTTTGTGCACTTGTGCAAGCAGTTTTATAAGTTACACTCTTGGAAGGAAGTGGCTAAGTCAGAGGGTGTACACCTTTAAAAGGTGGATAGATAGCAGTTCATTGTCTTCCGTAACAGCCGGACCAATTTATACTCCCACTAATGTATGAAAGTGTTTGTTTTTCCACATCTTCACCAATATTGGATGTTATTAGCCTCTTAATTTTTGCCATTCAGAAGGCCAAAACATAAAAAATAATTCTTATTTCATATTTACCTAGTCGTTAGGTATGTCTATTCATATCCTTTGACTGTTTTCCTTTTGTGTTGTTTCTGTTGATTTGTAAAGGAGCTCTTTACATGTTCTCCCTGGTAACCCTTTGTTACAAATGTTACAAAGATTTTCTCCAATGATCACTTGGCTTTTATTTTGTGTGTTAATTTTTAGTGTATAGATTTTAAATTTTTATACAGTAAAACCTATCAGTCTTTTCCTTGATAATTTCTGGGTTTTGTGTCTTCCTCAGAAAGACTTTTAAATAGTTTATTTTTTTCAAGATTTTTATGTTTAGTTTTTAAATATTTTCACATAGGGCCAGCCCAGTGGCACAGCAGTTACGTGGCACCGCTTGGCAAGCCATGCTGTGGCAGGCATCCCACATATAAAGTGGAGGAAGATGGGCGCATGTGTTAGCTCAGGGCCAGTCTTCCTCAGAAAAAAGAGGAAGATTGGCAGCAGTTAGCTCAGGGCTAATCTTCCTCAAAAAAAATTTTTTTTTTCACATAAAGTAGTATGCTATAGCCCTTGACCATTTATTTTATTTTTTAAAACTATTTAGAGCCTTTTGAGTTTTTAAGGAAAATATCCCTTTTTCACATGAGTCACAAGCATTTTTTTCCCTTTTCATAGTTTGTCTTCCTAGTTTGTTTTTGGTGAATTTTTTTTAATGCATAAAATTTTTTAATACATTAATTAGTTAATTATCTAATACATATTATATATTAGATTTATATTATATCACATATTATGTATTTGTATTATGCAAACAAGTATTTAATACATGAATTAGTTAATCTTTAAATTTTCAATTGTTTTAATAAATAACCATTAATATGGTTTAAAAACTCAAGGTCTCATTCCCACTCCTGTCCCTCTTTAACTGACTGCACCCTTCACCTACAAGTAAGCACTGTTATTAGATTCTTATAAGTCTCTCCAGAGTTTCTCTTTTCAAATAGAAGCAAGTATAAATATGTATTGTTTTTACCCCCTTTTATGTAGAAGTAACCAGAAATTCTTAATTTTTATTTAGACCCGTTTGTTGCTCTTTTTCTTTGTGACTTCTGGGTTTTATATCATACATAGAAATTGTCTCTACTTTGAGATCGTTAAAATAGCCAAGATTTTTTCTGATGTGGCTTCATATTTTTTAACATTCAGATCTTGAATTCCATCTGGAAAATATTTTGTTGTAGAGATTAAGTAATGAAATATTGTTTCTTGTGATTCTTCCCATATGGCCCATTGTCTCATTTCAAGTATCAATTTGCACCAATTTGAAATGCCATCTTTGTTACAAGCTCAATTCCCAGGTCTTTTCTGGATTCTGTTCTCCACTGATCCATGTTTGCATCTTCCTGTGCCAAAACAAGTTTTAATTAATTTTAGTTTTAAGTGTATTTGATATCTGATATATATGTGTTCTCATATTTTCAAAATGTTCTTAAATATTTTCCAGTATTTTCTCTTTCAGATGGTCTTTTTTCTTTTCCCCACATGAAATGGAGAATCAGTTTGTGCTTCCCTCCCCACCAAAACATTGAGGGTGATTTTTATTGGCGTTCTTGTGCATTTATAGGTCATTTTGGAATATTTCTCCATGTCTTCTGTATCATTGAGTAAACTTTGATTTGATTTTGTAAAAATTTTTATTAGGTCCATTCTTGGGGATTTTATAGTTTTATTGCTATCATGATTAGGATCTTTTTAAAGTTATATTTCTAACTGGTTCTTTCTATGTTATAGAAAATTAGTTGGGATGGCAGATATATTGATTTTGGTTCATCACACTACTAAGCTCTTTTATTCATTGTTCCATAGACTGCTTTGGATTTTCTAAGTAGACAATCTGATTATTTGTAAATAGTAGCAATCTCACTCTTTCTCCAAAATAGAAGCCTCTCTTTATTTTTTTCTGAAATTATTTTGGCTAGAACCCCAAGAAGAATGTCAAATAGAAGGTAGCGGTAGTCATCTTTCTGATCTTTAATGAGAAGGCTCTTGAAATGATATTAGCCAAAACACTCTCCTTCTTCAACACTGTCTTCTCTTGGTGTCCTGGAATAGTGATCACTCCTTCTCTGTCCCCTTTTCCCCACCTCCCACCATCAAATGATGGCATGCCTCAGCCTCCTGCTCCATCCTCGGTGATCCATGCACATCTCAGATTGCAGTCATCTCATGCCGGCTTGTGGTTTCAGTTACTTCCTGTGAGCCAAGCATTCACAGTTTGACATCTCCAACCCAAGACTCTCTCCCCAGCTCTGGACACACTGAAGAGCTGCTCTTGGTTTCTTTCAGGCCCTGCTAACTCAGTACCTCTAGAACTAAGTTCATTATCAACAAGTGTTGAGCTAGACCCTTGGGTATACAGCCCACAACCTGATTTGGTGTTAAGTACTAGAACTAGAAGAAAGGCTGCCTACCCTGAAAGACCCTCTCAGAGGGTCTTATGTCCTCCTAATGCAGGCCCAAGCCAGCCACCCCACCCTAGTCCTACCTCAGTTTGTGCCCTGGATATTGGCTACACAGCCTGCCTGTCCCAGGAGCTCCTGCCGTCCTTGGACACTTGCCCCAAGAACCACATCCTTCCCTGCCAACACCCTCTGCTCCCTCACCTGCTATCCCTAAGGTTGCATGTGATCTGTCGGCCTAGCTGTTTCTAGTCAACGCCCTCCTCCCCGCCTCTGGGGGGAGGCCTCCTTGACTGCCCTGTAGAGGCTTTAGGGGGTCCTCTGGGGCTCGCTCCATCCAAATACAGGTCCACGAGGAGGCTAATGTCTGTTTACTCTGTATGGGCAGGAAATATGAGCTGTACAGCATGGACTGGGACCTGAAGGAGGAACTCAGGGACTGCCTGGTGGCCGCTGCGCCCTATGGGGGCCCCATTGGTATGTTATCCCTTTACCACCTCATGCTCTGGGACCATGGGATGAACTCAGGGTCCTTGATTCCTGGGGACCTTGCTGTTGGGTTGTTCTTGCTGGCGTATGCCACCCTCTCCACCCTACTGAAATGCTTTTTTTTTTTAAAGATCGGCCCTGAGCTAACATCTGTTGCCAATCTTTTTTTTTTTTTCTCTTTTCTTCTTCTCCCCAAAGCCCCCCAGTACATAGTTGTATATTCTAGTTGTGGGTCCTTCTAGTTCTACTGTGTGGGACGCCGCCTCAGCATGGCTTGATGAGTGGTGCATGTCTGCGCCCAGGATCCAAACCGGCAAAACCCTGGGCCACCGAAGTGGAGCGCATGAACTTAACCACTCTGCCACGGGGCCAGCCCCCTGAGATGTTTTTAATTCTGGTTCTCATGAGGCTTGCTTCATATGAGGTGGGCCTGAGGAGCTAGTTCATAAGGCCTGCTTCACATGGGGTGGACCTGGTGGAGCTAGATCAGAAGGTCTCTTCTCAAACTGCAGCACTGCTGAGGAACCCCTGGCGGAAGGAGAAGGCTGCCAGTGTACGGCCGGTTCTTGAGATCTACTCTGCTTCCGGTATGCCTCTGGCCAGTCTGCTGGTGAGCAGCCCAGACCTGCCCTGGGGCTGGGGGCTGGGCAGGGTTTCTGTGTTCCAAGGACAGCTTCAGGAACCTCCTTCTCCTCTGCAGTGGAAGAGTGGGCCTGTGGTGTCCCTGGGCTGGTCAGCTGAGGAGGAGCTGCTCTGCGTGCAGGAAGACGGTGTAGTACTGGTTTACGGGCTTCATGGTGACTTCCGGAGACACTTCAGCATGGGCAATGTAGGGGCCACAGGGGCCTGGGGAAGGGGGATAGAGTCTGTGACCCCCTGGTTCGCTCAACTCATGGCCCTTCTCCCCAGGAGGTGCTCCAGAACCGGGTTCTAGATGCCCGGATCTTCCATACTGAGTTTGGTTCCGGGGTGGCCATTCTCACAGGGGCCCACCGCTTCACCCTCAGTGCCAATGTGGGTGACCTCAAACTCCGTAGGATGCCAGAGGTGCCAGGTGAGTCCTGACACCCCTGAGACAGCATTCACTGCCCACAGATGTGCCTCCAGACCATGGGACCAACAGAAGCAGAAGCTCTGGGCTCTGGTCATCCTGAGGTTGTCCTCTTTCCTGACCACAGGTCTGCAGAGTGCACCCTCATGCTGGACCACACTGTGCCAGGACCGAGTGGCACACATTCTTCTGGCTGTGGGGCCCGATCTTTACCTCCTGGACCATGCAGCCTGCTCCTCAGTGGTGAGAGCCCTGAGTGGGAGTGAAATGGGTGAGGGGGCTGGAGGAGGCAATAGGGAGGCTCTGAGAAGTCAGTGTCTCTGGTGTCCTCTGTGGCCCTGCCCTAGACGCCCCCTGGCCTGGCCCCAGGAGTGAGCAGCTTCTTGCAGATGGCTGTCTCCTTCACCTACCGACACCTGGCGCTCTTCACAGACACGGGCTACATCTGGATGGGGACAACATCACTCAAGGTGTGATCCCAGGACAATATGGCGGCACCAGTCCTTGTCCAGGGAAGATCTTTTGAGGGTAGGGGAAGGGCTTTTCAACCAGACTGGTGATTGCTAAGACAGGGCCATGACATTCCCTGCACCCTTTCAGGAGAAGCTGTGTGAGTTCAACTGCAACATCCGGGCCCCGCCGAAGCAGATGGTCTGGTGAGGATGGGGGTGTTATGCTTGGAGTGGCGGTAGACATAGTCTTGTTTCTTGGGACACCTAGATTCATCCTGTCTGCTGGCTAAGCCAAGTAGAGCTTGCATCTTATCTTCTCTACCAGTGCACACTTGAGGGAAACCCCTACCCCACTGTGGGCCCCAGATGCCCCAAGAGCTGAGAGCACAGGGTGAGGGAAGCAGACAAGTCAGTCAGAGGAATGGGATAAGTGGCAGCAAGCATGTGCAGGGCTGTCCTGAGGCAAAGCAATCTAAGCAGTGATGTGGGAGACATGGCTGTGGGCCCGGTATCCTGTGAGTGTCCCAGACATATGTGTGTGTGTGGTGCTGCCGACAGGTGCAGCCGTCCTCGCAGCAAGGAGAGAGCCGTTGTGGTGGCCTGGGAGAGGCGGCTAATGGTGGTGGGCGATGCACCTGAGAGCATCCAGTATCCTTTGAGGGCTGCCAGGAGGGGGAGGGCGGAGGGGGTCACCTGCCCTGCCCCATCTCTGCTGCTTTTGGGAACCTTGACCAAGATCAGGTTTGTGCTAGATGAAGACTCCTACCTGGTGCCTGAGCTGGATGGGGTCCGCATCTTCTCCCGCAGCACCCATGAGTTCCTGCATGAGGTTCCAGGTGAGGTCCTCACAAGGGCACCACGTGACCCAGGGCACAGGCTCCTCAGCACCACAGCTGCCCTGGGCCAGTGCTCCAGAGCAGGATCAGGGCACTGAGGCAGGGCTGGGGGTTCCCTGCCCCCATCCCCTACTCACTAACTCCCTCCCACAGTGGCCAGTGAGGAGATCTTCAAAATTGCTTCAATGGCCCCTGGAGCACTGCTGTTGGAAGCCCAGAAGGAGTATGAGGTAAAGCCCTGGGCTGCTTCTTGGGCCCCAGGATGCTCTCCTCCTTCTCCTTCCCCTGATTGGCCCAGCCCCCTGCCCCTGCCTGGGCATGGGTGGGCACAGTGAGGTGCCACCTGTCAAGAGAGGGATCCAGGCAGGACACTAGGCTGGGCTGGGGAGGGCTGGCTCAGTTGGACTGAAGGGACATGGTGTCCTCCATGTAGTGATGGGGAGGGGGAGTCCCCACTATCCCCAGCCCAGGCACAAGTCAGGGCTACTATCGAGAGGTCTCAGGGCCCCTCACAGGCAACTGTGGGCTGATAAAGGGGGAGTGTGGGCACCTGGGGTGGCCTGAGTGGGCTGAAGAGGTTTGGGTGCAAGCCTCTGCAGCCCCTCCAAACCAGCCCATTTGAACCGTAGCCCAGAAGGGCTGGGGGCCAGATGTGGGGGTGTTCTCTGTCGTGACGCCCTGTCTTTGGAACTCCCCCCACACCCCAGAAAGAGAGCCAAAAGGCAGATGAGTACCTGCGGGAGATCCAGGAGCTGGGGCAGCTGACCCAGGCCGTGCAGCAGTGCATCGAGGCCGCAGGACATGAACACCGGCCAGACATGCAGAAGAGTCTGCTCAGGGTTGGCCTGGATGGCAGGGCTGGAGGGAGGGGACACTGGGCATGGGTGGACTGGCAGTGGGGGAAACTCTCTTCTCTTGCCCTCTGGCTCTTCTCAGGCGGCCTCCTTCGGAAAGTGTTTCCTCGACAGATTTCCACCCGACAGCTTCGTGCGCATGTGTCAGGACCTGCGTGTCCTCAATGCCGTTCGGGACTACCACATTGGGATCCCCCTCACCTATAGCCAGTATCCCCAAGCGTGCTGGAAGGGTGTTTACAGCCAGGGGTGGCAGGGGACGGGGAAGGGGCTGGAGATGCCACCTGAAGGTCTTTGGCAAATAGGGTTATTCCCCAGCTGGATCCTTAACCGAGTAAAATGCAGATACAAGCAGCTCACCATCCAGGTGCTGCTGGACAGGTACAGCAAGCCCAAGGGGTGCTGGGAGGAGGCCTGTGGGTGGGCGGGCATTACAGCTGCTGGTGGGCTATTGTGGTCACTGCCCCTGACCCATTTCTCTGGGACCTAGGTGGTCTAAGTTACAGTCTGAGGCCACTCTGCTCTCTCGTTCTGCTCGCCTCACCCCTGTACCCTTTATCCTCCTTGCCTGCAGGCTTGTATTGCGGAGGCTTTACCCGCTAGCCATCCAGATATGCGAGTACCTGCGCCTTCCTGAAGTGCAGGGTGTCAGCAGGATTCTGGCCCACTGGGCCTGCTACAAGGTGAAGATGTAGGATGGAGTGCAAGGGCATTTAGGGGATTCCAGGCCCTGGTGAGGTGTAGGAAATATAAAGTACAGAGCTGAAGAGGTGGGTCCTGATTGAGGGCCCCTGAGGGGTGAGATCCAGGTGTGTGACACCCCTCTCTCTCTGCAGGTGCAACAGAAGGACGTGTCTGACGAGGATGTTGCTCGGGCCATTAACCAGAAGCTGGGGGACACGCCTGGTGTCTCTTACTCTGACATTGCTGCGCGAGCCTATGGCTGCGGCCGCACAGAGCTGGCCATCAAGGTGTGGGTGCCAGCCCTCCCCAGACGCTCTGATGTGGCTATTAGAGGCCCCCAGGCCAGCTCCTTCTCTCTGTGCCTTCCTTCCCACGCCACAGCTGCTGGAGTATGAGCCACGCTCTGGGGAGCAGGTACCCCTTCTCCTAAAGATGAAGAGGAGCAAACTGGCACTGAGCAAGGCCATTGAGAGTGGGGATACTGACCTGGGTGAGCAAGGTTTGGGTGAGGGCAAGTCTGGGGCCCCTGGGCTGAGTGAGGGGCTGAGCTGAAGTCCCTGTCCCACCTCATCATCCCACAGTGTTCACTGTGTTGCTGCACCTGAAGAATGAGCTGAACCGAGGAGATTTTTTCATGACTCTTCGGAACCAGCCCATGGCCCTGAGTTTGTACCGGCAGGTGTGTGCGGTGGGCAGAGGTGGGGGCGGAGCCTCCTGAGCCCCTGACTTGGCCTGGCTCACCGACTACCTGTCTGTGGCCCCAGTTCTGTAAGTATCAGGAGCTAGAGACGCTGAAGGACCTTTACAATCAGGATGACAACCACCAGGAGCTGGGCAGCTTCCACATCCGAGCCAGCTACGCTGCAGAGGAGGTCTGATGTCTATAGAGCGGGTGGGGCCCAGGGCCTGGGCTGCTGGTCTGGTTCTTTCTCCAGGAGACTAGGCCTCACATTTGGTGCACACCCCATCTAGTCCTCACTATTGAGGGAGAGTCTGGGAAGATGTGAGGCCAGGATGGGGGTTTGTCGCAGAGGAGCTAGTCTTCCCACTAGGGACACCAGAGCCATGTACCCAATGGGTAAGGCTGGTCCTGGTGACCCTGGGCACAGAGATTGGGGAGAAAACTGTAGCCTGGGTGGGGAGGGCTGAGGTCCTTTGTGCTGTGAGCTCAGGCTTCCTTCTTGCCCTTGTAGCGTATTGAGGGGCGAGTCGCAGCCCTGCAGACAGCTGCTGACGCCTTCTACAAAGCCAAGAATGAGTTTGCAGCCAAGGTTTGGCCTACCCTTTTCTGAGAACCTCCTCTCCTCTCTGTCTTCCCTCCTTGTCCCTCTCATCCCCATGCTGCCTCATCTCTGTCCCCAGGCCACAGAGGATCAAATGAGGCTCCTACGGCTGCAGCGACGCCTCGAAGATGAACTAGGGGGCCGGTTCCTAGACCTGTCTCTACATGACACGGTCACCACCCTCATCCTTGGTGGCCACAACAAACGTGCAGAGCAGCTGGCACGTGACTTCCGCATCCCTGACAAGAGGTGGGTGAGGGCCTGGACTGCATGGAGGTCCTGGGACCACCTGCCCCTCCTGCAACACCTCCAAGCCCAGCTTTCTCACAGGCTCTGGTGGCTGAAGCTGACTGCCCTGGCAGATCTGGAAGACTGGGAGGAGCTAGAGAAGTTTTCTAAGAGCAAGAAATCACCCATCGGCTACCTGGTGAGGCAGGGGCCTTCCCTCCACCCTATCCCACCCTCAGGAGAGTAGTCCTGGGGAGAGGCCCAGGCCCAGAATAGACAAGGTGGCCCGTTCTTACTCCTGTTCAGCTATCCCATGTAGTTAGTGGTTGCCTCCCGGGTATGCATGTTCGTGGGCCAGGTACATGAGATAATGGGCCCGAATCTGCCTGAAAATGTTGGGAGGAAGGAGCATGAGCTGATCTCCCCAAGGAGGGCCTCAGGGCCATGCGCCTGAGGAAATGTAGTTGAGTGGGGGTAAGAAGGGGGGACAAGGAGGGCACATCTGCGAGGCAGTGGAGGTTATTGAGGAGGTTTGCTTTCTGTGGCAGGCAGTTCAGAGGTGTGTGGGTAAGTGGGATAAGGGCAATGAGAGAAAACGCAGGCCCTGAAAGGGCAGGAAGCACCTGTTGTGAGGGGGTGGCAGTGGATGGTGGAGTGGACACATGGAAATAATTGGTCTCAAGGCTCTAACAGATCCTTGATATAGTCGTTTCTGCCCTGAGAAAGTTGAGATCACAACTGTTGTATGTGTGTGTCAGGGTGGGGTGGGGCAGGATTATACATACTAACAGGTACATAAAATATATAGGGACGATGTGTCCATTGGGCTTTTGCTTGTGAGTGAGAGGACAAGAGGGCTCTGCCTTATCTTCTCCCCCCCCCCCCCTTTCGTAAGCCCTTTGTGGAGATCTGCATGAAGCAACACAACAAATATGAGGCCAAGAAGTACACCTCCCGCGTGGGTCCTGAACAGAAAGTCAAAGCCTTGCTTCTTGTTGGGTGCGTCAGCTGAGAGCCCTGTGGGTGCTGGGTGGCTGAGCCACTGAGCTGATGAGGGGCAGGATTTGAGCCCTTAGGCAGCCCAACATCGTCTCCCCTCCTGCTCGAACCGCAGGGATGTGGCTCAGGCTGCAGACGTGGCCATTGAGCACCGGAATGAGGCAGAGCTGAGCCTTGTCCTGTCCCACTGCACCGGAGCCACAGATGGGGCCACAGCCGACAAGATTCAGCGGGCCAGGGCACAAGCCCAGAAGAAGTGAGGGGCCCACCCTGCACATCTCCCTGAGCCCTGGGCTTGGCAAAAGTGTCTCTGCTCTTCCAGCTCCTCCCTCAGAGCAAAGCCGAGGAGCTAGGGTGGGGTCTGGTTGTAAATAAAGTTGGAACATTTTAGAGTGCTTGTCTTATGCAGTCCAGCTTAAGTGAAAGCAAGCTGGAGGCAGAACCATCCAGACACCTTGGCAAAAAAGAAAAGTATGTTGGGGCTGGAGGGGAAGTTTATCCAGTGACATTTACAGGAGACCTGCCCCTCTGCGCAATTACTAAGGAAAGCCCTCTCAAGCTCACAGCCCCCTAGGAAGATCATGGAGAGAGATGGCACAAAACTTAGTAAGCACCAACTCATCAAGAACCGCACTGAAAACCATAAAGCATCACACACACACACACACATACACAACACACACACACAACCATTGCTATTTCATTTACTGCACATCACAGCCCTGTGAGATAGGTAACATCATTCCATTTTACAGAAGAGGAAATTGAGGACACAGGGAGGTTTGGTAACAGCGAGTATGTAGCAAAACTGGGATTTGAAACCAGGTTGGGTACTTGGGGGTCTTAGAGCTGCTCCTTGACTGCTGTGGTGACAGAGGAGGGATGACTTAGAGCTGGAATTTGGCCCTCTGTGAGCAGAAGAGCCCGAGGCAAGGCCCTGGGTTTGTATTACTGTGAGGATTGGAGGACTAATGAGAGTCATGTGGCCAGCAGGATGGAGGGGTTGGAGGAGGAGCCATTGGAAACCCTGCCTACTGAACAGTGGTGAACGGAGCAATTCCTGAGTGGTCTCTGGGCTGAAAAGAAAAGGAAGATCTTAATTCTTCCAAGGACGAACTGCAAACTGGAGACCCCTGGCTCCACCCTCCCCCCAGTGGAGGCTTCATCCCCAGCCAGTAGGAACACTGTGGCCCTTCAGTCCCCTATCTTCAGCCTTCAGTTTGCACTCCGGTGCACCTTGGCTTCATGACCCAGCGCCCCCATCCAACAGAGGGCATTACCTTTTCCTCTTGTTGCTCCCTTAGTCTAGAAGGAGGACAAAGGAGGAAACCAAAGCCCTGAGGGAGGGCAGGCCTCATTGGAGCTTCCCACTTTCCCCTCTTTGACCCCCTTAGGCTGATCCTGGTTAAAAAGAGCGAGAGACAGCCCGGTAAGGTGTTTCTTTTTCTTTTTCTTCCCCCACCTGATTTGTAAAAGTAAGTTTGTCAAATCCTCCAAGGGGATATAAATCAAATTGTAAAATAACGATTTATTATGCTCACTAATTATGTGGGTCAAGAATTTGGACAGGATAAGATGATGGTTTGTCTCCACAATGTCTAAGAAATCAGCTGGAACTTTCAAAGATTGGGGTGACTTGACAGCTGGGGCCTGAATTCATCTGAAGGCATGGCAATTCACGAATCTGACAGTTGAAGCTGGTTGTTAAATGGAACCTTAGCTGGCCAGGACACCTACAACCTGCAGTACCTCACAATATGGTGGCCAAGTTGCAAGGGCAGCATCCCAAGAAAGCCAGGCAGAGCCATACTGCCTTCCTTAACCTAGCTTTGGAAGTCACACACAGTCAAACCTGCCACATTTATCAAGGCAGTCACATAGGCTTACCCCACCCATTTTGAAGGGGAAATAGACTCCACCTCTTGAGAGGGGAGTAGCAAAGCTCTGGAGGAGTGTGTAGAACTGGAAACGTGGCCAGTTTTTGGAATCACAGTCTGGCACAGCCTATCAGGCTTCTCTCTCAGAATCAGCAGACACCTCTGGGGATAGGAAAGGAGATCCAGAATACTGGGATCATCATTCTGGGGTTTTTCCTCCCTAGTCTTGGCCCCACAACTCTTCACTGCCCTGATAGTTCTTTGATGCCTTTAAAAAGTGTTTTCTCCAGTTTTTCTAGTTGTTCTCAGTGAAAAGGGGTTAGTACCATACGACCCAGTCTGTCCTCTCTGGAAGGGGAGCCCAGGGCAGTGCATTTAGAATATACACAATAAAAAGCCTATGTCCCCAAAATAACATACACCATATCTACTGATGTGATGTGCAAACATTAATCACTGTACACATCAAGTTGTACAAATATATGAGAACTAACAATGATAACATTTATACAAGCATAGTGATTACAACTTCATAAAAAGTTTGTGTGTGTGGAGAAGCACTGGAATTATTTGTGGGGAGAGTTGTTTGAAAATTAAAGGTAGCTTTGTGTACTTTTTTGTAAAGTTAAACACTGATTTTTTTCCCCAACATTTTATCATAAAAACTTTCAAAGATACAGCTAAGTTGAAAGGATTTTATGGTGAACATCTCTATACCCGCCACCTGCATTCTACCATTAACATTTTATGATACAGTCATGTGCCACATAATGACATTTCAGTTATGAACAGACCACATAGATGACAGTGGTCCCATGAGATTAGTACCATATAGCTTAGGTGTGTAGTGGGCTAGACCATCTAGGTTTGTCTAAGTACTGTAGGGAAGGAAGAAACTTTCCTCTACCTTTCTGGGTTCTTCTGGCTGGTCTAGGAATTAAATTGACATGAGACAGATTAAGAGGAGGAAAAAAACCAAGTTTAATAACGTATGCATGGGAAAACCCCAGGAAAACAGTAATTTGCCAAAATGACCAAAGCCCTCACCTTAAATACCATCCTTAGCTAAAGACAAAAGAAGATGTTGGGGGTGGGGAGAGTCAGGGACTTCAAAGCAAAGGAAAGCAATTCACAGGTAGCTGAAAAGAAGCAAACGTTTGGAAAACAAGTGTGTGTTTGGCCACACAGAAACAAGAACACAGAGGGGGACACAACAAACAGACTTTCTAGGTTGCTCCCTGTCTACCACCTAGTTCATGTTATGCTAAGGTGATAGCTTGCTTCCTAAGACAGGTTTTTTTAATCTGAATTCTTTTAGGCAGTTAAGGGGAAGATAAGAAAAACTTTGAGTCTGTCTGTTTCTTAAAAATAGCCTAAAGTAATCTTCAAAAGACACATTTTGGGGTGGCAAGTTTTGTTCCCCTTCAGTACACTCTATGATGTTTGCACAATGACAAAATTACCTAACGACATATTCTCAGACTGTATCTCTGTCATTAAGCAACACATGACTGTAGTTACTTGATTGTACATCTATCCTTTCCTCCGTCCATCTTATTAATCTGGCTTATTTTTAATGCATTTCGAAGTAAGTTGCAGTCATTAGTACACTTACCTCTAAATATTTCAGAATGCACTTCATTAACTAGAGTTAATTATTTGCAATTTTTTTCTTTTCAGACAAAATCTATATATAATGCTGACAAGTGTACATTTGCTGATTTTTGACAAACACATACCCCTATAAATAGTGATGTTTTAAAAACAACTAGGATCTTTTTCAAATCCTCAATTGGTCAGTCGAAATTAGTGTAAAATGCCTGTACCCTGAGTGAGTTGTACTGCAGGCCTGAGCCTGTAGTCATAGGTGGGGCCTAGTCTTGGCCAATGGATGGGGCTAGGATTGGGCCTGGGACCAGGATTTTGGTGCTGGGGGCAGAGAATGTGGAAACATTTCTTCTAGTTTAAGATATCAATGGCAGCCCTGGAGTGAGGGTCAGGGCAATGGCTCCTTTCTCAGGGCTGCAGTCTCTTTTAGGTACAAAGCTCTGGTGAATGACCCTTGGGAGTAGAACTGTGGCCTAGAAAGACACTTGGCTCTTGTTTACTTCAACTTTCTATCTTACTGCCTTGCTTTATTTTCATTACAGCATTTGGAAAGTTTTCTTGTTCACTTGTTTGTTTATTGTCTGTTGGCCCATCCACAATGTAAGTTCCTGAGAGCAGAGACCTTTTCTGTCTTATTCCCTGCTGTGTCCAGCACATGGTCTGCACTCAATAAGTATTTGTTGAGTGAATGACTCATTGTTCCATTTACCACATGGGAAAGGAGGCCCCGAGAGGGGAAGTGACTTGCCTACAGAAACAGGAGTCTTTTACCCCATCTTCCAGCTCTCCTTCTAGTCTAGTCCTTCTCTCATGAACCCCATGACTCCTAGGGCACCTGTTGGGTAGCTGACAAGTGCCTACTTGTAGGTGTGTGCTCCAATGGGCTGGGACTAAAGCAGGATGGTGAGCAGTCTACCACTTGGGTGGGCCTGGGTACAGGAAGCCTGCCTCCCCTCCCTCTCTCAGTTCTTCTCTTCTCCCCTCCTCTCCTCTTCAAAGATAGCTCTTTGCCCTATGGTGATGGGGAGAAGCTGTGGACATCCTGGGCAGCAGGTAGGATGAGGAGGCGGGGCAGGCCTCCACAGGTGGGCAGCCCAGGATGGGACTCTGTTGTCTCTCACCAGAGTCAGGGTCTATGTGGTTGCTGAGCTGAACTCTCCTTCCCAGGGTCTCCAGAATGGGACACTCAACACCCTGCCTCTCCTTAGTCTGAGGTTCTGTCACCCCTGCACACACACCAAAAATCCTCTGACACAGTGCAGCTGTCTCATGGAGAGAAGGAACTGTGTTTCCTGAGAATGGGTTACTTGCCAAGCTGTACATGCCTGTAATTCTCAGTACAACAAGGGAGGTTCCGGGAAGAGTAGCAGAAGAAGATTCAGATCACCCAGCCAATGCTGAAGCTTGAACTGCAGGGCTCTCTGACTCCCACACCCACTGCAGCACTTTCCCAAGTGTGGTCAGATGGGGTGGGGATCCTTCAGATGACTTCAAGGATGAACATTTTTATTTTAATAGCTATTTATTTCAATGTATCTTAGAAAATATAAGCATGGCAAACCTTTTTATGGGACTATAAGTAAAGCTATAAATAAAAAAATTAATCAAAAGAAACATATTAAGAAATATTAGTGTAGGTCAGATGCAGATAAGGTAAAACTAAGCTGGTGGGGTTTGGTCCTAGGACAGGGCTATCCTAGCTCCCCAGGGACCTCTTACACTCACAGTCATTTTTCAGAGTTTCTTAACACTTTGAGTTCAGGTTTTTCACTTTTCCATTCGGTGTGCAGATAGACTGAGTTCAGACTTCCTGGGAAACATGAATAGTGGGCGTGTGGAAGGGCTTGCCCTCCTTGGCTGCCCCTGGGGTCCAGCGAGAGACTGGGCATGTGGTCTCCAGGCCTTTGGGCTGAACTGTCTATCTGGCAGAGGCGCCTTGAGTTTCTCGGTTTCATGACGCCTCTGGACCAGCCCTGTGAGAGGGCGTGAGAGACATAACGCCCACTTAAGGAGGGGCTTCCCTGTCCCGGATGGCCTGAAGGAGGCCCACCGCACCCCGTAGTCCCAGGCTGTGGCTCTGGTCAGCATACACTCGCTTACTCCATAATACGGGCGGGGGAGGCGGTTGCACAGAGTCCTCAGTTGGAGACCCAACTGCAGGCGGTGGTGGGACTGGAGGTGGTAGGGGTACCAACCATGTGGAAACGGCAGCTGATGTGGGCTCCTTCTTCTGTGCCGAAATGTCCCTGCCACACCCTCCCTGGCGTGAAGAATTGCCGCCAGCCTCAGACCCTTCCCCTGGGGCGCGCTGAACGTGGGGCTCTGCCTCGCAGGGAGTGGGAGAAGGGGGCTCGGAGCCTGCGCGCCTGGAGGAGCGGCTTGCCTCCACCCACCCCAGGCAGCGCAGTCTCTGGGTCTGGAATGAAGTGTCCGCTGGCAAGCGCCAGCCTACAGACGCCCAGCCACTCTCCTTGAGCCGACCCCGGTGCGTCCAAGGGACCCTGCGTAAGGGCCACAATCAGGAAAGTGTCTCCCACCACAACTGTGTAATTGGCCTTCAGCTGCGGGCTCCCAGGTCCTGCAGCCTTGGAACACGCTGCGGTCGGCCGGCCGGACGGTTTTGGGGCGCCACACGTTGGGTAGGGAGCGTTGGGGAGAAGGTCCACTCCCCCTATCCCACCCTGTTCCCGGCCCCAGCCGGGGGACGCATCTCCTGGTCCTCTGCGCTTGGAACCTCCCCTCCCTTTCCAGGCTTATGGCAAACGACACCCCCACCGCAGAGCACCATGTGTCGTGTTTCTACCGGCTGGGTGGCAAGCCAGTCCCCTGTATGCGCGTCTGGAAAGTGGGAGAGATTTCCCTGGGACTCGGGTGGGGATGGCGTGGGCTGACTCGATGTAGGAGGACACCCACCATGCCAGGCCCGTTCTAAGGGCTTTGTAGGTTCCTCTCTCCCCAGTGAGAGCCTTCGTCCTTTAAATGCCTTGCAGCAATTAGCAAAACAAAAAAGGTCTGAATGAAATACGTTTAGATAGAGGAGTGGAAAGACGGGTTTTGAGTTTCAGGCTGCCCTGGTCGCTAGACACTGGAGTAACTTGTATCTGGCCTCAGTTTCCGCATCTGTAAACTGGGAAGAAGGCCCACGTCCAGGGGGCTGGGACGTAGGGCGGAGGAAGGCGTTGGTGCACGGGCGGCCGGTGCTCCCGGGGTCCCGCCTCGCTAAGGACTGGGCTGCAGTGGGACACACATCTCCCAGGCCAAGCGTGAGACCGCGAGCGCGTGAGACCCGGCTCTGCGCCCCAGGCCAGCGAGCGGGCGCTCGGAGGCGCGCACGGGCGGGGCCCACGAGAGTCGGAGACGCCCGTTCGGCGTGGGCCAATCAGCGTCCGTCTCTGAACCACCAATGAGGAGGCGCCTTACAGCCCAGGCCGTGTCGGGAGCGAGGCTGCAGCGAGCGCGGCGCTGACAGAGACGCGCGCGCGCGACCCAGCTCGGACCCGGGGCCGCCGCCGCCATCACCGCCGCCCGCCCAGTCGCCCCTCAGCCGCTTCCGCTCGCCATGGAGGCGAGGCCGCCGCCGCCGCCGCGGGGCTCCGAGCCGCGGGCCGGGCGGCGGCCCTGAGGGCGTGTGGCGGGCCGAGACGCCGCCGCCGCCGCGGAACCGAGGCGGAGCCGCCGTCCTCGTCCCCAGCGGTCCCGCCCAGCGCCCGACTCGGTGAGTGCTCGCGGCTGCCGCCGCCCGGGTGGGCTCTGGAGGGCCGGGCGCTCCGGGGGCGGGTGGGAGGGGTCCTCGGCCGGAGCCCAAATCTCTCTATTCCGGGGAGGACCCGTCGGGCGTCTCCAGTCGGATCCCACCTCCCTGCGCTGTCCGCAGGGGGGTCCCCGGAAGCGTGCCGGACGGGGCGCGACCCCTCTGGACTGCCCGGGAACTTCGCGGGCGTCCTCCCGGGCCGGGCGCCGCCGCAGCTCATTCTGAAAGAAGAAACTGGGACCAGCGAGGACAGAATTTGCTCAGGTCCATTTAATGGGAAGAAAGAGGACAACTGCTGGCACGAAAACGTTTGCTCTTGCAGGGACCAACTTTTCTTCCCCTTAAAGCCCCCCGGCCCCTCTCCCAGGCCCGCCTCTTTCCCACCCACTCCCAACTGTTGAGGCTGCTTAGGAAGGGGGCTGGGGGCTCCGAGCTGCCCAGAATGCCAAATGAGCCAAATGGGAATGCTGATCTCGTCCCCCCCTTTTTTTTTTTTTTTTTACTTTTGGTGAATTAAATAAAGAATACGAGTTCCTAATTGTATTTCCTGAAGATAAAATTAATAATGGCCCAATGTGGACGGCTTTTTGTTTGTTTGTCTGTTTTTTGAGGTCAGTGATGATGTTGGTAGGACAGGAAAAGAGGAACGTTCAGAACCTCCCTCACAGGGCGAATGCCTTCCCCAGCCTTGGCCCAGGGCAGGGATTCCTGCTCTAGAACCAGTCGCGTCTCCGGGGAGATTGCTTCATTGCCACCTGCTTGCTGTTAGAGCGGTTCTAGAACCAGAAGATGGTGGGCGAGGAGAGGACTGACTGTGGAAGATGGGCGAACATTTTCCTGCTTGGCCACTCCTTTAAAAACACAGATCTGATGCTGTCACTTGTTTACTTAAAAATTCCCTCCCTCTCCTTTTCCCATGGGATGAATGAAGCCCAGAATGCCTTATCAGGTCATACAAGGCCGTTGACAGTCTTGCCTCAACTTACTGTTTTACTTTTAGTTTAACCTTTCATTTCTCCTTCCCCTCGTGCCCCTCCCTGGCCATTCAGAGCTGCTGGGCTGCCTCTCTGCGTGTTTGGATGCCTTTGCTTGTGTGATTCTCTTTCCTCCCCAGCTTTTTACCTGCCGAGCTTCAGTGTTTCCTGTAAAAGCTCTTCTCATTTGAGAAGCTTCTTGAGGGCAGGAGCTGTGTCTTGTTTACCTTTCCATCCCCCATGCTGAGAGAGTTCTTCCTCCCAATTGTCTTGTAGGTCCCATCCCATCTCTTCCCCCTTATGTCATGGCTTTTTTTGTTGTTGTTTACTGCCAGGTACCCACTTCCCCGAGAGAACCTTTCCTGAAGTCCTGCTTTGAGTGCACGCCTAGGCCTTTTAGTATCTCTGATTTCTCCATCTCTCCTTGTCCATCCCATCCAGCCTCCATAAATAGTCAGCGGGAAGTTATTGGCTGATCTCATCCCACTTGCCTCCAGTCTACTGGACTCTGAAAGGGTCTGTTTTTCACCTCTGCCTGCCTGAGGTGGCCTGGCTAATATGTATGCTCTAAGGCATGGTAGGATCTAGGAGGCTGTTCACTGGGTACCTTTTAGCCACTTATTTACCATCTGGGTGACATTCAGAACCAGAAAAGCCAGTCCTCTGACTTAAGTACATTCATGTGCCTTCTATTTGCGAGGCAAAGTGTTTGGGATACAAGATAAAAGTGAGGAAGTCATATCTTTACCTTTGAGGGGCTCACAGTTTAATGCAAGATAGGTGGATACAAATACTTACAGGTGCTATGAGATGTAATAATAATAACTGTTATCTTTTATTTGCCTTGTGACAGGCTATGTCATAAATGCTTTCCACACATTACTTATTTACTCCTTTCAACAGTCATAGGGGTTTATTCCTATTTGACACAGGTAGAAACTGAGGCCATACAGTGGGCAGATGAGGAAATAGTTAGGATTTGAATCTTGGCAGTCTAGTTCCAGAGCATCTGCCTGGCTGGATAGACAGCATTCTTTCCTGGATGGTCTGAGAAAGCTTTCTGGGAGGGGGCCTTTGGGTCATGAAGGATATGTAGGAGTTTGTGGTAGACAGGATATAGGAAAGAGGGACCAGCATAAGCAGGTGTGGAGGTGGAAGGAACCCACTGTCCTTGGAGAGCAGAGAGTGGTTAAGCATAGTTGGATTGGATAGAGAGAAGGATGGGAGATGAGATTAGGGTCAGCTTGAAGGGCTGTATGTGCTGTGTTAGAGTTTGGGCAGTGGAGAGCCATGAAGATTTTAAAGGAGGTCAGGGACTTGGGCTGACTGGGCTTTGGAAGGGTCATTCTAGGGCAGCATGGGGCCAGATGCTCATGCCCATGCAATTTAGGAGACAATGGCAAGGCCTCACAGAGGCGGAATCACAGCCTCTTAGACCCAGAGGGAGGCCTAAAGACAATTCTTCTCAGTTTCGGGAAAAGATAATAAATACATAGGAGAAAAAATTCCAGCAGTACAAAAGGTTATGTAGAGAGAAATAAGTCTCCTTGGTACCCTGACCTCCCCAGAGATGGCTGAAGTTTCCAGTTTCTGTAGCCTTTGACAGACACTTATAAACACGTGTCTATTCATGTCCATATTCTTCCACCCATGGTACATACCAGTCACACCTTGCTTTTTTTTCACTTAATGTGTTTAGGAAATCATTACATATTAGTACGTATAGAGCTGTTCGTTCTTTTTGTTGACATTCTTTTACTTACATCTTTTTGTTGACATTCTTTTACTTACATCGTTGTATGGCTGCACCGTAACTTGTAACTAGTCTTTGGGTTAAACGTTTAAGTTGTTGCCAAGTTTTTCTATTACAGCGTTACAGTGAATGTCCTTGTGCATACTTTGTTATGTGCTCTTGTGTAAAATTATCTAATAGTGTATTTCCAAAAGTGGAATTACTGTGTCAAAGGATACAGGTGCATTTTAAATTTTCAGACATGTAGCCAAATCATCCCCCTTCAAGGGGGTTGTCCTAGCTTATCCTCTCCCCAAAAATATGAATAAGACAATAGATTTTTGTCAGAGTATACATCAAGATCGCCTGGGATGCTTTTTCAAATATCATATGCCTACTTTTTCCTTACCTAACTTTCTCTCCCCATGTGATTCTGTCTTATTTCTTTCAGTTTACAGAGGGAGATATTGAGGCTCAGAAGGATAAAGTGACTTGCACAAGACAGTCATTGTGGGTGGTGGTGGTTTTTTAAGCAGCTCTGATTTGTATTTGCCCAGCACCTTTCATTGGAGGCGCTCAGAGTCGATTTGTAAACATTGATGCATTATTTTTCTCCACCTTCATGTGGAAAAAATGAGAGGCAGGTGAAGTTTGAATGATAAGCAGGAAGCTGGCCAAATATAGAATCTTCTCTTTAGTGCAGTAACTAATAAATGTTTCCAGATGCCAAAGCTGAAGAGATGTTTTTTTAGTGAGTCTGAGTACAACAAAAATAGCAATAACACAACACTAACTTAATAAAACTGAGCAGCAAACCCACAAATAACCCAACCTTAAAATTTGTTTTAATATATTCTCAATAGAAAAGAGAATCCATTAAATGTGAAATTAATTTTACGTTTATTCTAAATTTATATCCATTTATGTACAGGCATAGATTTTTTATAAGTGTAATCATAATCAGTACATGCAGTATATGATCTTTGTATTCTCGAATACAAGAATTACTCATTTATGTATCTCTATCTTAAATCATAGTATAGTATTCTATACTGATAGTATATATGCTATGAATATAGTATTCTATATTGATAACTGTTGCTTGTGGATTCTTTTTAATTCTTTCCACCTCCCCACCCCTCCTTTTTACTATTGTAATGGTACTTCTGAGCACCCTTGTTCAAATACTTATTTTGGATTATTTTCTTGGACTCTTACCCCCTAAAGTGAGTTCACTGAGTCAGGAACAGTTTCATTGCTGAATTGCTATCTGGAAAGGTTTACACAGCCATCGGCAGTTTCCCTGCTTCCTGACAATCCGGCCAGTGCTATTACAAACAAAACATAATATTTGATTTTATTACTTTGAGGGAAATATAATGATACTTTGAATTAGGTTTAATTTATGTTTCTTTAGAAAAAGAAACCAGTAGCTCCTTTAGATTTTGAAATAAGTACAGTGCTGTGATATATATCATATCCACGTGTTATATAGGTAAAGCCAACTTGTTTTTAAAGAAACACATGGTTGATGGGGCAGAAATATTGTGGAAATTTAGGATAAGATGATATTGTTATGAGATAGAAGACCAGATGCTGTTCAATTGAAAATACCATATATTGTGCCAGGAGCTGAGGATACCTGAGTTACATGGATGTGATGTCTGTCCTTATGACACTTAGGGGCTAGTGTAGTAGACAGATGTTAATCACCTCATGGTAATTACAGATGTGATCAAAGGGGAAGAATAGAATGTCTTGGGAGTGCCAGAGAAGTTCAGTGTTAATGCATTTGCAGTTAAACAGCACTTACAAAGGCCTGGAGCTGGGAAGGGGTTTGATACCTTAGGGTAATACTTCTCTAACTTGAATGTTCACATGAACCATCTGGGGAGCTTGTTAAAATGCCAGGTTCTGATTCAGTAGGTCTGAGGTGGGACTTGGGATTCTGCATTACTACCAGCTTCCTGGTGAGGCACATGCTGCTGGTGGGTGGATCACACTTGGGGTAGCAAGGCCTAGTTGAGAGCTTAATGAGCACCAGAATCTGACTGACTGTGGTGAGTAGGAGAGGGTAGTTCTCTGCCCTGGCTACACTTTAGATTCACCTGGGGAACTTAGAAAAATCAGTCATGCAAATGTCTCACCCCCAAGTATTTTGATTTAATTGGCCTGGTGTGGGGCCTGAGAATGTATATATTTTTAACTTCCCAGGTGATTCTTTTTTAATTTCTTTTTGTTTTTACCTATTTATTTATATATTTTTTTCTCCAGGTGATTCTAATGTGCAGCCAGGCTTGAGAACCACTGAACCAGACAGAGGCAGGGGCCGCCAGAGTTGAGGGCTTTGCATACTGTGCAAGGATTTTGAGCTTTATCCTGAAGGCAGAGCCAAGCCATTGAAAGGTTTTGAGGAAGAGAGTGAACTAATCTGATTTGCAGTTGTAAACAGTTCACTGACTGCAATCTAGAGCAGTAGTTTTCAAAGTGAGGTAGATAGATGATTCACTGGGATGCTGGAAGAAAATTTTAGACCTTTTTATTTTTATCTAAAAAATGGTAAAACATTAAATTGAGGGATTGTCACTGGCATCCTCTTAGGTCTATAGGTCAAACAATGTTAATATGTTGACTATGGATCCTGAAGGAGGAGAAGGGAGTTCTGCAGTGAGCAGGCAGAGCCATATTAATAACAGTTTATATTATCTGGTTTTCATTAAACTAACCTTCACAAAATGGACAAGTGGCTTAAAATGATTTCTGCAAAGAAACCAGTGATTGAAGAAAATGCTAGTAGTACTAGCAAGCACAAGCAAACAAACAGAAACAAAATGGCAGAGCTGACCCTTGCCCAACTCCTATTATGAGCTCCTGGTGAGCTATTAAATCAAGTAACTAAGTCAACTGTTATTACACTGGAAAGTATCAATTCTATTTGAAACATGGATTTACATCCTCTGTCATTAATAGGAATCTTGCTTTGAGAGTGTGTAGAACCTTGAGATATTAAATAATGAAATATGAGACTCTCACTAGCACCAAGACTTGAAAACTAAGCATCTAGAACATGAGAACCTCTACATTTTTTTTTTTCTAGTGATGTTTGAAGTCACAGGCTATTCATTCAGATGCTGTACAAAATTTTACTAACCTGATGATTAAAGTGTATATTTTGAGGTTTCTTGTTCTTATAAAAGACAAAAAGGCACATACCATTGGCAGGTCCCCCCCCCCCCCCCCCCAAAAGGGCCCGCTTTACAAAAAAGACTGATATAGTACATGGAAAATAATGTCAGGAAACCAAAATACTTTCCTTTGTCAGCAAATATTCTTGTAAGATGGGTAGAAAATGTTGCTCAAGATTTGAACAAACAATGTTAGAACAAATTTTGCAGTGTGGGAGGTTTGCTATAGTTATAAAAATATAGAAGCTTCTAGCATGCCTTAGTATTTGCTAGATTCTTTTAACAATTAAAGCCAAGAAAAACCACCTCTTTTGTGAGCTACTGTGAGCTACTAGAGGAAAGTTGTACTGGAGAAGACGTATTCTTTTTTTTTTTTTGCTTGAGAAAGATTGTCAATGAGCTAATATCTGTGGCATCTTCCTCTGTTTTGTATGTAGGACACCATCACAGCATGGCTAGATGAGTGGTGCATAGGTCCATGCTGGGGATCTGAACCTGCAAACCCTAGGCCACCAAAGCAGAGCGTGTGAACTTAACCGCTGCGCTGCTGGGCTGGCCTGAGAAGACATTCTTAATAGTAAATGACTGCCTTAATAACATTGCTATATGGAATAATTGTCTAATGTAAACTACTGACAGAACAACTGTTTTGGTGAATAAAGGATGAAATTCATTCATGCCTCTTCATGGACTATTGAGGCAGGTTATCATTCATTGTTGTCTGGTGGTAGAGTTGTTGATGTTATGTGTTTTTCTTTTACACCCCCCCAAAACTGCTGACTTTGTGATAAATGGCTTCCCTGCAAATATTATTTGAAAAAGTAATATCCTTAGTCTATCTCTTCAAGCAAAGATGTTATTCTAACCATGAATGAGAAAGTAACTGCTTTTTTCTTAGAAAGAAATGTGCTATGGGATAGCATTTTTCTTGTAATAAATAACAATAAGCTTTATTGAGATATAATTTACATACTATATGTCACCCTTTTAAAAGGTACAATTCAGTGATTTTTATTTTTATTTATTTTTTTGAGGAAGATTAGCCCTGAGCTAACTATCACCAATCCTCCCTTTTTTGCTGAGGAAGACTGGCCCTGAGCTAACATCTATGCCCATCTTCCTCTACTTTATACGTGGGACGCCTACCACAGTATGGCGTTTGCCATGCAGTGCCTTGTCTGCACTCAGGATCTGAACCGGCAAACCCTGGGCCGCGGAGAAGCGGAACGTGTGAACTTAACCGCTGTGCCACCAGGCTGGCCCACAGTGATTTTTTAGTATATTCATGGAGTTGTGCAACCATCACCACTATCTAATTTCAGAACATTTTCATCACCCAAGAAGCAGTCTTGTATCCATTAGCTTCACTCCCTATTCTGCCCTACCCCCAGCCCCCGGCAACCACTAATCTTTCTGTCTTTGTGGATTTTCCTATTCTGGACATTTCATATAAATGGAATCGTACAACATGTGGCCTTTGTACTGGCTTCTTAGCATTATATTTTTGCTGTTCATCCATGTTGTAGCAGGTACCAGTACTTCATTCCTTTTTATAGCTGAGTGATATCATATTCCATTGTATGGATATAGGACAGTTTGTTTATCCATTCATCAGTTAGTGAAAATTTGGGTTGTTTCCACTTTTTGGTATTAGGAATAATGCTGCTGTGAGCATTCATGTACAAGATATTGTGTGGACATGTTTTCATTTCTGTTGGGTATATACCTAGGATTTGAATTGCTGGGTTAAATGGTAATAACTCTGTTTAACTTTTAGAGAAGCTGCCAAACTGTTTCCCAAAGCAACTGCACCATTTTACATTCTAAGCAGCAATGCACAAGGGTTCCAGTTGCTCCACATCCTTACCAACACTTGTTATTCTCTTTTTGGTTATAGCCGTCTTAGTGGGTGTGAAGTCGTATCTCATTGTGGTTTTGATTTGTATTTCCCTAATGACTCATGAGCTCATTGTGATTTTGTTGTACCTCTAAAAACTCTCATAATTTTATGCATGAAAAACTTGGAAACATAAATTTGTTACCTGGTAAAAATCTCCAAATGTATTTCTAAAAAAAATTCCAAGTGGTCTAATGAAATAAAGGACCTAGGCATTGATCATCAGTGACTGTTAAAACAATTAGGGAAGTTTATAATAGAAGGATCAGACTGACAACCTTCTGATCAATCATAACCTCTCTAAAATGGATACAACCAAACCTTATGTTCCTCTGATGTTGTACAATAGGAAAAATATAACACTGTTCATTAAATATTCTTGCCCCTCCTAAATCAAATCAAACCTGAGTCTGATTAAGCTTCTAGATCTAGCACCCAGTTTATAGAACGTAATTATGAAATTTAGAATGTGAGAAGTTCTATAGGACACATGAACCCAGTTACATCAAATAAACGGCAAGAAAAAAATTGGAGGAACTACTGCAGATTAAAAAAGACTTGAGACATATTAACCAAATGTAATGTGTGGACCTTGTTTACATCCTGTTACATACAAAATAACTATAAAAAGATATTTATGAGACCATTGGGAGTAATTTGAATACTACTTTTATATTAGGTGATTTTAAAACAATTTTTTAAAAAAATTTTTCCTTCTCTCTGAAGCCCCCCATTACATAGTTGTATATTTTAGTTGTGCGTCCTATTTGTGGCATGTGGGACGCTGCCTCAGCATGGCTTGGTGAGTGATGGCATATCCGTGCCCAGGATCCGAACTGGCAAAACCCTGGGCCGCTGAAGCGGAGCGCACGAACTTAACCGCTCGGCCATGGGGCCAGCCCCAACAATTTTCATTTTTTTAAGGTGTGATAATAGTATTATAGTTATATTAGGAAAAGGAAAGACTTTTTTTCTCTTAGAGATAAGTACTGAAGTATTTATGGATGAAATTATGTGATTCTAGAATTAGCTTTAAAATAATTCATTGTGTTTGGAGGTTTATAGATGATTTACCATATATTGATTGAGGCTGGATAATATTTAAGGGTTTATTATAGAGTTCACTCTACTTTGTATATGTTTCAAAATTCCCATGGTAAAAAGTTAAGAAAGAAAATACTCCAAGTGCATAGTTTTAGTGAGTTTCAAATTCATTTGTTAGAAATAAAATAAAGGTAACATCTGATTAGTTTTCAAGAGTAACTGTATTAGGGAAGATGGACATTTGCTAGCCAAATTTAAAGGAAAATGTTTATATAATTGAATGGGGTTGGGAAAATAAATAACGATTTGGTTAGCACAGCCGTAGCACTTCTTCTTTTTGGACCCATGTTTCTTTTTGGCTGTGATAACCATTAAAACTAAGTATTGACTTGAAGTCAGATTTTCAGATTGCTCTATCACAAAGTATTAAAAAGAGATTTTTCAAGTATAATGAGAAGTAATTGATCATATGGATCACACTAAGATATTTTTAAAACAAGTTTAACATTAATGTTTTAGTGACAGCATTAATGGTTTTTATACTTACCCATATAAAAATCATTGCAATCATTATTTTGTTTGAAAATGAATGTTTTGTAGTATTCATATGTATTAGTACCTTTCTCATATTTATGGGTGAACATATGTGAAGATGTGTGCATTGACTGATTGATTGGCCAGTGTGCAGTCAAAAGGTTTGATGTCATTATTTTGGAGAATGGACTAGACAGAGCATAGAGACTAATTTGGTGATTGTTAGAGGTGATTTAGCCGGTCCTGGTGGTCTGGTGATTAAGATTTGGTGCTCTCACTGCCGTGGCCAGGTTCCTTTCCTGGTCAGGGAACCATACTAGCCATCTGTTGGTTGTCATACTGTGGGAGCTGCATGTTGCTGCAATGCTGAAAGCTATTTCACATACCACCAGGGTCACCCATGGTGGACAGGTTTCAGCAGAGTTTCCAGACTAAGAGACTAGGAAGAAGGACCTGGCCACTTACTTCCGAACAAATTGGCCATGAAAACCCTATGAATAGCAGTGGAGCATTGTCTGATACAGTGCTGGAAGGTGAGAGGATGGCCAAAAAAGACTGGGCAGGATTCTGTTCTGCTATACACAGGCCTGCTAGAGTCGGAATGGACTCAACCGCCTCACTCACAACAACAAGAACAGATTTGGCCAGGGATGATGGTGTTCTCGGTTTAGGGTAGTGATGGTGGTGGGGATGGATGATGTAAGTAGTAGAAGCATTAGTAGGATTCCAGATTTCTGGCTTTTTGGAAGAGATGATTGTTAGTGAACTGAACTTTTGTGTGTGGGAAGAAGTTGAAACCTAGTTGCTGTGAATTGTGCAAGTAATTCTCAAATATTGATTGACAAATAGCTTAACCTGCAATTAGTTTTCAAACATTGGTTGACAGGTGGCTTAATACAATATTGTAAATGCATAATACTACCCATTAATAAAGAGAATGTCTTCCATTGACGTATCAGCAGTACTGTTACCAGAGCAGTGTGAAGTTCCAGGACTTCCACTGTTGTTCTAAAAGGAACTGGGGGTGAGAGTTGGAACAGAACTTTACAACGATGCTTCTGTTCTCCTGGTGGCCCTTTACGTGCCTCCGGTGATATGAATGCTTCACCCACCTTTCGGGGAGTGAGACCAGTCCCTGAATCACGGCCTCCTGCCCATTCTCTCTGTGAGACCACTCCTCTCCACTGCTCCTTACTTCCCACCTAGACCTTAACAGAGGCTGAATTCACAGTGACTTCCAGCTGGTGTTTCTCTCTTTTCCTGGTCTGGTGTTTGCCTGGCCCAGAATCTTGCTACTAGTTGGTAGAAGTCATAGAAGATCCTTTTTTCTTCCTCTTGTTCATAGTCAGTTAACAATAGTGTTGTTGGCAGCACTTGTGACTCTCTAAGGCAGTAATTCTCAATGGTGGCTGACTGTGGTTGGGGGGAAGTAAGTTTGAAAAAGTTTTTTTGTTGGCTTGGAAAGATTCTGCCTGAGCTAACATCTCTTGCCAATCGTCCTCTCTCTCTCTTCTTTTCTTCCCCAAAGCTCCAGTACATAGGTGTATATTCTAGTTGTAAGTCCTTCTGGTTCTTTGTGAGCCACCGCCACAGCATGGCTACTTACAGATGTGTGGTGTGATTCCACAACTGGGAAGCAAACCCGGGCTGCCAAAGCTGCGAGAGTGCCAACCTTTAACCACTAGGTCCTCAGGGCTGGCTCAAAAAAAGCATTTTTTAAAAAAAGAAAAACATGATTTTATGTTTTTTAGTCAGTGTTTGTATTTTAAAATTTTGTTTCATTTGAAATTGTGTATTTGAATGATTAATACATGTACATGTTAAAATATTCAAATAGAACTAAAAATATACAGTAAAAAGTAATTCTCTCCCCCATCTTCCAAGTTGCCCAGAGGCATCCCCACGTACTTGTGAAACCTTCCAGAAATAGTACATGCCCATACAATATAAGAGTTACTTAATTTTGACATTTCAACTAAAAATAAAGGAGGATATGAGAGTTTTATGTTTATCAAATGGGGTGAGTGTTAAGGCAGATTGACATGTGCTGTTCTTACCTTTGGGTTGGGTTATGTGGAGTTTAGTTCCTTTTGTCCAGTGTTAATGGGAGAGATTGCTTAAAGAATTCATTCTTACTCAGTTGTGCTTAGTTTTCAAAGGTTCTACTTTGAAGAAGGCTGTTGTAGAGCAAGTAGTGGGTAACAAAGCAGCTCCATTATCTGTGGTTTTCTTAACATCTGAGGGGGGCTCTTGTGCACGGAAAGGACTACTTAAAATTACTTGGGTTTCAAATTAATATTCTGTTTATTTGAATGGCAAATTAAAAACCTAGTTTTCCTTTAGTCTTGTTATTGTACTTGTAAGCATTGTAATTTTTGTATAGAAATGAGAACAGTAACTTTCACTGGCTCTTTAATTAATGGTAATTCAAGCTTAACAGATTAAATTTTTCCATACCTTTTTGTTAGTGAATTAAATTTCCTTAGATGTTTAAAATACGTTTATAGGTTGTCAAGCATAACCAGTCCTTGGCAGGTCAGAGTTACCACCTTAACAGAATCTCCTTAAGCACTTGAGCAGTACTGAGAAATTAAACTTACAAATATAGTAAAGTGGGTTCTCTTAAGAGTTCCAGTGCTTTTCATTAGCTGAATCTGAATTACCAACATTAAAAAAACACGTATCCTAAACTTAAATCAAAAGTATCAGTATCATGGGTTTGATATACCTCATCTTGTTGCTCGCTTGTTTTTCTTCAGGAGTTGTAATGTCAACCCTGTTAAGGAGGACAGCTTTACCATCTAGCAGAGCCAAGGTTACTGGATTGAAAATATAGGAACATGATACGGCTATTTATTGGTCAGAGGATCAAGACTGAGACAAGAGAACTAAGGGCTCTGTGTTCCAGAATGATTTTACTCAAGAGGTGCCCTTCCTTTTATAATAGTCCTGAATTCAGCATCAATGCGGAATCTTTGGGGTTTGTTTTGCAACCCCTGTACTTTTCTTTTGTTTTGTTTTTTGTACCCGATGCAGTTTATTCTATGTCAGTTTTATATCAATAAAGCTGTTTTATTTTATTTTGTTGAGGTTATAATAGTTTATAACATTGTGAAATTTCACTTGTACATTATTATTTGTCAGTCACCATGTGTATGTGCTCCTTTATCCCCTTATGCCCACCCCCCAACACCTTTCCCCTCTGGTAACCACTAATCTGTTCTTTTTTTATTTATTTTTTATTTATTTTTTTAAAGATTTTATTTTTTCCTTTTTCTCCCCAAAGCTCCCCCGTACATAGTTGTAATATTCTTCATTGTGGGTCCTTCTAGTTGTGGCATGTGGGACGCTGCCTCAGCGTGGTTTGATGAGCAGTGCCATGTCCGCGCCCAGGATTCGAACCAACGAAACACTGGGCCGCCTGCGCGGAGCTCAGGAACTTGACCATTCGGCCACAGGGCCAGCCCCTAATCTATTCTTTTTATACATGTATTCATTTACTTCAACATATGAGTGAAATCGTATGGTGTTTGTCTTTCTCTGTCTGGCATATTTCACTTAAGATCATACCCTCAAGGTCCATCCATGTTGTTGCAAATGGGACGATTTTGTCTTTTTTTATGGCTGAGTAGTATTCTGTTGTGTGTGTGTGTCACCCACACACACACACACACACACCCATATCTTCTTTATCCATTCAGCAGTTGATGGGCACTTGGGTTGCTTCCATGTCTTATCTATTGTGAGTAATGCTGCAGTGAACATAGGGGTTCATAAGTCTCTGAATTGTTGATTTCAAGTTCTTTGGATAAATACCCAGTGGTGGGATAGTGGGTCATATGGTTTTCTATTTTTAATTTTTTGAGAAATCTCCATACTGTTTTCCATAGTGGCTACACCAGTTTGTTTTCCCACCAGCAGTGTATGAGGGTTCTCTTTTTTGCACTTCCTCTCCAACATTTGTTGTTTTTTGTCTTGATCATTATAGCCGTTCTGACAGGTGTAATGTGATATCTCATGGTGGTTTTGATTTGCATTTCCCTGATTAGTGATGTTGGACATCTTTTCATGTGCCTGTTGGTCATCTGTATATCTTCTTTGGAAAAATGTCTATTCATATCCTCTGTCTATTGTTTGATTGATTGTTTTCTTGTTGTTGAGTTGTATGAGTTCTTTATATATTTTGGAGATTGGCCCTTTGTTGAGTATATGATTTGCAAATATTTTCTCCCAATTGGTGAGTTTTCCTTTCATTTTGTTCATGGTTTCTTTGCCTTGCAGAAGCTCTTTAGTCTAATGAAGTCCCATTTGTTTATTTTTTCCTTTCTTTCCCTTGCCTGAGTAGACATGGTATTCAAAAAGATCCTTCTAAGACCGATGTCAAAGAGTGTACTGCCTATATTTTCTATAGGAGTTTTATGATTTCATGTGTTACCTTCAAGTCTTTAATCCATTTTGAGTTAAATTTTATGTATGGTGAAAGATAATGCTCTACTTTCATTCTTTTGCATGTCCAGTTTTCCCAACACCATTTATTGAAGAGGCTTTCCTTTCTCCATTGTATGTTCTTAGTTCCTTTGTTGAAGATTAGCTGTCTGTAGGTGTGTGGTTTTATTTCTGGACTTTCAGTTCTGTTCATTGATCTGTGTGCCTATCTTTGTACCAGTACCATGCTGTTTTCATCACAATAGTTTTGTAGTATATTTTGAAGTCAGAGACTGTGATGCCTCCAGCTTTATTCTTTTTTCTCAGGATTGCTTTAGCTATTTGGGGTCTTTTGTTGTCCCGTATGTATTTTAGGATTCCTTGTTCTATTTCCTTGAAGAATGTCATTGGGATTTTGATTGGGATTGCATTGAATCTGTAGATTGCGTTAGGTAGCACAGACATTTTAACTGTGTTTATTCTTCCAGTCTATATGCATGAAATATCTTTTCATTTCTTTATGTCATCATCGATTTCTTTCAAAAATGTCTTACAGTTTTTGTTGTATAGGTCGTTCACCTCCTTGGTTAAATTTATTCCTAGATATTTTATTCTTTTTGTTTCAATTGTAAAGAGGATTGTATTCTTGAGTTCTCTTTCTGTTACTTTGTTATTAGAGTACAGAAATGCAACTGATTTTTGTAAGTTGATTTTGTACCTTGCAACTTTGCTGTAGTTGTTGATTATTTCTAATAGTTTTCCAGTGGATTCTTTAGAGTTTTGTGTTCACAGAATCCTGTCATCTGCAAACAGTGAGAGTTTCACTTCTTCCTTGCCAATATGGATACCCTTTATTTCTTTTTCCTGCCTAATTGCACTGGTCAGAAGCTCCAGTATTATGGTGAATAAAAGTGGCGAGAGTGGGCACCCTTGTCTTGTTCCTGTTCTCAGAGGGATGGCTTTCAGTTTTTCCCTGTTGAGTATGATATTGGCTTGGGTTTGTCATATATGGCCTTTATTATGTTGAGGCACTTTCCTTCTATACTCATTTTATTGAGAGATTTTATAATAAATTATGTTGGATCTTGTCAAATGCTTTCACTGCATCTGTTGAGATGATCATGTGATTTTTATTCCTCATTTTATTAATGTGGTGTATCACATTGATTGATTTGTGGATGTTGAATCATCCTTGTATCCTGGTATAAATCCCACTTGATCATGGTGTATGATCCTTTTAATGTATTGCTGTATTCGGTTTGCCAATATTTTGTTGAGGATTTTTGCATCTATGTTCATCAGTGATACCGGCCTGTAATTTTCCTTCTCTGTGCTGTTCTTGTCTGGTTTTGGTATCAGGGTGATGTGGGCCCCATAGAATGAGTTTAGGAAGCATTTGTCTTCAATGTTTTGGAATAGTTGGGAAGGATAGCTATTAAATCGTTGAATGTTTGGTAGAATTCTCCAGGGAAGTCTTCTGGTCCTGGACGTTGTTTTTTTGGGAGGTTTTTGATTACTGTTTCCATCTCCTTACTTGTGATTGATCTATTCAGATTCTCTATTTTTTCTTGATTCAGGTTTGGGAGGTTATATGAGTCTAAGAATTTATCCATTTCTTCTAGATTGTCCAGTTTGTTTGCATATAGTTTTTCATAGTATTCTCTTATAATCCTTTATATTTCTGTGGTACCCATTGTAATTTCTCTTCTTTCATTTCTGATTTTATTTACTTGAGCCTTCTCTCTTTTTTCTTAGTGAGTCTTGCTAAGGGTTTGTCAATTTTGTTTATCTTCTTGAAGAACCAGCTTTTAGTTTCATTGATCCTTTCTACTGTTTGTTTTGGTTTCAACTTCATTTATTTCTGCTCCGATTTTTATTATTTCCCTGACTTTGGGCTTTGTTTGTTCTTCTTTTTCTAGTTCTGTTAGGTGTAGTTTAAGATTACTTATTTGAGATTTTTCTTGTTTGTTAAGGTGGGCCTGTATGGCTATGAATTTCCCTCTTTGGACTGCTTTTGCTGCATCTCATATGGGTTTGTATGGTGGATTTTCATTTTGATTTGTCTCCAGATATTTTTTGATTTCTCCTTTAATTTCTTCAGTGATGTGTTGGTTGTTCAGTAGCATGTTGTTTAGTCTCCACATATTTTTTACTTTCCCAGCTTTTTTCTTGTATTTGATTTCTAGTTTCAAAGCATCGTGGTTTGAAAAAGCTTGGTGTGATTTCAGGTTTCTTAAATTTATTCAGGCTTGACTTGTTTCCCAGCATATGGTCTGTCTTTGAGAATGTTCCATGTACACTTGAGAAGAATGTGTATTCTGCTGTTTTTGGATGGAGTGTTCTATATATATCTGTTAAGTCCATCTGGTCGAGTTTTTTGTTTAGTTCCACTATTTCCTTGTTGACTTCTGTCTGGATGATCTATCCATTGATGTAAGTGGGGTGCTAAGATCCCCTACTATAATTGTGTCATTAATATCTCCTTTTAGGTCAGTTAATAGTTGCTTTCTATACTTTGGTGCTCTTGTGTTAGGTGCAATATATTTATAAGTGTTAAGTCCTCTTGGTGGAGTGTCCCTTTTATCATTATGTAGTGCCTCTCTTTGTCTCTCATTGCCTTTTTCATCTTGGAATCTACTTTGTCTGATATAAGTGTGGCAACACCTGCTTCCTTTTGTTTGCCATTAGCTTGTAGTATCATCTTCCATTCCTTTACTCTGAGCCTGTGTTTGTCTTTAGAGCTGGGATGTATTTCCTGGAGGTAGCATATTGTTGAGTTTTGTTTTTTAATCCATCCAACCACTCGGTGCCTTTTGATTGGAGAATTCAATCCATTTACATTTAGAGTGATTATTGCTGTATGAGGGCTTACTGCTGCCATTTTATCACCTGTTTTCTGGGTGTTCTGTATTTCCCTTGTTTCTCACCCTGTGTATTTTGGACTGCTGATTCAGTGTGGTGGATCTGTGTGATGGTTTTCTCTTTATTTATCATTTGTGTGTCCGTTCTGATTTTTTGTTTAGTGGTTACCATGAGTTTTGTAGAAAAGATCTCATAGATGAGATAGTGCATTTTCCTTTAGCCTCTTATTTCCTAAGTGTAAGCAGATTCCATCCCTTTCCTTTTCCCCATCTAAGTTATTGTTATCACTACTTATCCTGTTTTGTGTCGTGAGTTTGTGGTTAAAGTGAAGTGGTTATATTTATTTATGTTTTCCTTCTCTTTATCTTTAATGTTATAATTGAGTGTTTTCTAACCTTGTTCTGATAGAGTTGCAATTTTCTCATTTTGTCTGTTTATCTCCTTGCTCAAGGCTTTGTAAACCCTTTCTTTCTTTTTCCAGGTATGAGGACCTTCTTGATCATTCCTTGGGGGCGGGGAGGAGGTGTCTTACAGTGATGAACTCCCTCAGCTTTTTTATTTTCCTAAAGATTTTATTTTTCCTTTTTCTCCCCAGAGCCCCCCGATACATAGTTATGCGTTTTTAGTTGTGGATCCTTCTAGTTGTGGCATGTGGGATGCCACCTCAGCATGGCTTGATGAGCGGTGCCATGTCCGCGCCCTGGATCTGAACTGGTGAAACCCTGGGCCGCCAAAGTGGAGCGCACAAACTTAACCACTTGGCCATGGGGCTGGCCCCTCCCTCAGCTTTTGTTTATCTAGGAATGTTTATTTCTCCATCATATCTGAAGGATATTTTTGCTGGATAGGGTATTCTTGGCTGAAGGTTTTTGTCTTTCAGAAGTTTGAATATATCATTCTACTCTCTCCTAGCTTATAAGGTTTCTGCTGAGAAATCTGCTGAAAGCCTGATGGGGTTCTTTTGTAGGTTATTTTCTTCTGCCTTGCTGCCCTTAATATTGTTTCTTTGCCATTGACTTTTGCCAGTTTTACTAATATATACCTTGGAGAAGGTCTTTGTACACTGATGTAATTAGGAGTTCTGTTAGCTTCTTTTCCTTGTAATTCCATCTCCTTCCCCAAGTTTGGGAAGTTCTCAGCTATTATTTCTTTGAATAAGCTCTCTGGTCCTTTCTCCGTCTTGAGTACCTATAATCCTTATGTTGCATTTCCTAATTGAGCCGATATTTCTCAGAGAATTTCTTTGTTTTTTTTTTCAGTCTTAGTTCTTTCTCCTCCTTTCCTTTCTTCTCTGCTGTCTGAAGCATTTTTATATTTCTGTCCTCTACGTTGCTAATTTTGTCCTTTGTAATATCAGCTCTGTTATTTAAGGACTCCAGATTTTTCTTTATCTTTCATTATGTTTTTCATCTCCAGCATTTCTGATTGGTTTTTCTTTATAGTTTCAATCTCTTTTGTGTAGAATTCCCTCTGTTCATTAATTTTATTCCTGGTTTCATTGAACTGTCTTTCTGAGTTTTCTGTAACTCTTGGAGGTTTTTAATTGCTATTTTGAATTCTCTGTCATTTAGATTGTAAATTTATGTGTCTTCAGGATTGATTTCTGATTGTCTTTTTCCTTCCAGTCTGGAGTATTAATATACCTCTTCATATTATTTGATGAGGTGGATTTGTGCCTTTGCATAGTGATAGTGTTTGGTTGTAGATTCCTCCTGCTGCCACTGCAGGGGGACAGGGGCTATGTATTCTGACCATGCCGTGATCCCTGGCTACTGTGCCTGTCCAAGCCTGGGCCACTTCTTGGGACCACAGACCCTCTGTGGACTCTTCCACCGAATTGGAAAGCGGTCATGCGGGGGCTCAGGATTGCCACTGCTGCTCCCACGGTCCCAGTGAGGCATGCTTTCACTGTTAGGGCCACACTGGTTCCATGGCATTCTCAGCGGCTGAGAAGTTGTTGGTCTGGGCCTGCAGGTCCACCGCCCCCTCTTCCTAGGTTGTACTGGCCTCTGTAGTTCATGGACAGGTCCTCCTCACTGGATCTGAGCCTGGACCACTCGCTGGGACTGTGGTGGCACTGTGGGCTCTCCCACCAGATAGGAAAGCGATCACACAGGGGCTTAGGGCTGCTGCCACCTGCTCCCACACTCCTGCTGAAATGCACTCCCACTCTCAGGGCCGCAGTGGTACTATGGACTCTTGTGGCAGCCAGGAAGTCATCCACCCAGGCACGCAGATCCACTGCTGCCTCTTGCCTGGTTGCACCAGCCATTGTGCTTGGTGGACGGGACTTTCCTGCTGGTTCCGAGCCTGGGCCACTCCCTGGGATTGCAGCTGCACTCTGGGCTTTACCACCAGATGGGAAAGCGATAATGCAGAGGCTCAGGATTGCTGTCACCTTTTCTGCAGTTGTGCCAAGACACGCTCCCACACTTGGGGCCCCAGCGGTGCTATGGGTGCTCCAGCCAGGAGAGCAATTCCACGTGTGTACAGGGCTGCTGGAGGACTGTCGAGTGCTCACCTATTTCCACCACCTCCCCAGGGGTAGTCCATCCACTTTCAGATGTATACCTGCTTGGGTCTCTGAGGCATCCTTTTGTGCTGTATGGGTATCCCCCATTGATCAATGAATGTCTATTTAGTTGTAGTCAGAAGGGGGAGAGAGAAAGGGAACAGCTCACTCTGCCTTGTTGCTAACCTCACTTCTCTTTTTTTTAATTAACCTCTTAATCAACTTTTTCCCCAAATCAAATTGGATTTTATATTCTTTCTTAGGTTTCTTCTCAGGCCTTAGAGTTATGTTAATTTTGGGAGTTGGATGTGACTAGGGTTTATATCTCATGCCTGCCAGGCTTTGTGAAGTTGGGCAAAGCACTTAACCCTTCTGAGACTGTTTCCTCACCTATTAAATGGGTTCATCAGTAGTACTCTTTTACTGCATGTTTGTTTTAAGGATTAGCTAGTGTATGTTAAGTGCTTAGTCCAGTTCATAGCACACAGTAAACCTTCAATAAATGTTAGGAGATACTATAATGATTGTTTCTTTTCTTTCTAGTAGTTTTGTTTGGATGCAGTGTAGCTATATGGATTATCGTAGAATAAATTTTAATCTTCCTGGTTTTAACAGGAAAATTTGGAAAGGGTGGGAGAGAGAAGAGAGAGGAAGAAGAATTGAATAACTATGATAAACTATACAGCATTTACTCCCTGAACTATCTTCCCTGGAGTTCTGTGACACACTGTTTTCTCTACCTCTTTGGCAACTCCTCAGCTCCCTTAGGCCCCTCTTCGCTGACCACTCTTTGTTTAACTTACCAAAGATTCCTTCCTCAGCCCTCTTGTGTTTTGTCATACACATTCTTCCTCTGCCTGTGCCTGTGGTTTCAGCTTCCATCTCATTGCTAATTAGGAGAAAATTTGTCCTCAGCATAGATTGGATGGTAGCCAGCAACCTACTGGTCATCTCCATTGGGCTGTTTCCCAGGCACCTACTACAGCCTCAGGACTGAGCTCACCTTCCCTTTAAATGTGTTAGTATTTTTATATTCTTTATCATGATGAATGGCACAAGCCAGTCCCCCAAACCACAAACCTGGTTGATGATGTTCATCTGGTTGATGATGCATTCCTGTCTGTTTTACCTTTAGATATTTAGTATTTAAATATTGAGAAATATTAAAATACCTTTAATGTTTCTCAAATTCACCTACTTTCCTCCATCTCTTCTGTTTCTTATTCAGGTTTCTTCTCACTTAGATGACTGCTGCAGGTTCCCTACTTGTCTACTCATTATTACTTCCTTGTTGCAGGTCATTTACCACATTGCTGCCAAGAGTGATCTTTTTCACTTTCTTCTCTAATCATAGCACTTCCCAGCTTAAAATCCTCTGGATAAAATCCACACTCTGTATCAAAGCATGCTTTTGGGATCCAACCCCTCTTAACCCTTTAGCCTTATCTTTTCCCTGTGCCTAATGCCCTCAACTGTGCTGCACTCTTTCAGACCCTTTGCCTCTAGCTGGACTGCCCATCTCCCTCTACTTTACTTTGCATTTTAATTTCTTAGATAGGGATCATCTCTTCCAATGAGCATTACCTTCCTGACTGCCCCAAATCTGATCTAGGTGTAGATCCTGTGCTTATTTCTGTCATATTGTGTGATAATCCACACATTGGCACATGCGGGTTAATGGTGTTAGAAGGATCCTGGTGGTCCAAAATGTGTAGTAGTATGTAATTTTGCTGAGGCTTGGGTTCATATTACTTGCACTTTTAGTTTGGTGGTGGCCGGTGAGTTCAGTTAGCTATTCAGTGAGCCTTGCCTTGCATCTAAAGCTGTCTTTTTATTATTTCCTGCTTTTTGCTGTTTATCTTCTAGTTTTCTAGGTTTTATTTTCTGATTCCAGAACTGGAAAGTACATTTAAAAAAGAAACTTTAAGCCCATATAATGCTCTCAAAACTGAGAAGTTTTTTTTTTTTTAAAGATTTTTTTTCCCCCCAAAGATTGGCACCTGGGCTAACAACTGTTGCCAATCTTCTTCTTCTTCTTTTTTTTTTTTTTTAAGGCTTGGCACCTGGGCTAACAACTGTTGCCAATCTTTTTTTTTCTCCTTCATCTCCCCAAACCCCACCTGTACACAGGTGTATATCTTAAGTGTAGGTCGTTCTAGTTGTGGGATGTGGGATGCTGCCTTAACGCCGCCCAAGGAGCAGTGCCATGTCTGTGCCCAGGATCTGAACCCTGGGCTGCCTCAGCAGAGCACGCGAACTTAACCACTCAGCCACGGAGCCAGCCCCTTAAAGATTTTATTTTTCCTTTTTCTCCACAAAGCACCCTGGTACACAGTTGTATATTTTTGGTTGTGGGTCCTTCTAGTTGCAGCATGTGGGATGCCGCCTCAGCATGGCTTGACGAGCGGTGCCATGTCCGCGCCCAGGATCTGAACCAGCAAAACCCTGGGCCACCGAAGCAGAGCGTGTGAACTTAACCTGGCTGAGAGGCTGGCCCCTCAGAAGGTTTTTAAGATGCCTTTTTCTTCTCCTCCCTTCATCTCATTCCCCTCTATCTTTGGCATTAAGTTAGTCAGGGTTGCAAACTCAATTATGTGTTTGGAGGCCAGGCAGGCAATATGACTGAGAGAAGTAGATTTATTGAGTCTGGTGCCACGCTGGAGGTTCCATGGCCTATCTGAAAGTGTTCACATTCAATTTATTTATTTTTTGGTGAGGAAGATTGGCCCTGAGCTAACATCTGTGCCAGTCTTCCAATATTTTGTATGTGGGACACCGCCACAGCATGGCTTGATGAGTGGTGTGTAGGTCCATGCTCGGTATCTGAACCCGCAAACCCCAGGCCTCCAAAGCGGAGCCTGTGAACTTAACTACTACGCCACCGGCTGACCTCATATTCAATTTTTTCTTTTTTTAAAGATTTTATTTTTATTTGTTTTATTTTTTATTTTTCCTCCTTCTCCCCAAAGCCCCCAAGTACATAGTTGTATATTTTAGTTGTGGGTCCTTCTAGTTGTGGCATGTGGGATGCCACCTCAGATTGCTTGATGAGTGGTGCTGGGTCCACACCCAGGATCCAAACCGGTGAAACCCTGGGCCATGCAAGTAGAGTTAGTGAACTTAACCACTCAGCCATGGGGCTGGCCCCAAGATTCAAATTTTTTTTAATACACTGTGCACCAATTTATGACCTACACTGTAACTACCAAAGACTGTACATGTGTTATTCACTTTATCTTTCTCTTTGAAATTGAACTCATTAAACAAAAACTTAAGTAACCTTACCACTACTTATTCTTCTAGACCCAGCCAAAGTGTCACCTACTTAGTAAAATCTCCTGGATTCTTCCAAGAATTATTTTTTTCTTTTTTTTAGGACTGGATAACAACTATATAGTATTGATCATAATGTATTTTAATTACTTGTTTTCATGTCTAATTTCCTGGTAGTTTATTGAGGACAATTTATTCAGGAGCATGTCTTAGCAATCCTATTAGGAGTTCAGTACATTCGTGTTAAACGTTGAAGGAAGTGCTAGGCATATAGTAAACAAAGACATGTTTGTTGATGAACAGATACTGATTAAAACCAAAATATGGGGGTCTATAATATAATAGCATTTCTTTTTCTTTTGATGATTTGAAGGGCTGGGTGTCTACACTAAATTTGAACTTTATTTCTTAGAAAAGTCCAAGAATGTTAGTGATGATAGATCTATTTTGTTGGGTTTGGTGTGGGCAAATCTGTCTGTACACATGATGACTAAACCACCTAATCATGAGTGACAAATATTTCATCCTCCTGAGAGAAGATCCATTACAAGAGGAACTTCCTGGTTTCAACTTCATACAGTTAAGACAAATTAAACACCTGATGATTGTGGAAAATGTAAAGAAATTTGAGTGCATCTTGGACAAGGAAGGAACTTGGAGTTAACAGACCTCAGCTCTATTTCTGGCGGTACTAATTAACCATGTGACTTTAGGCAGGTCTCTCTGGGTCACAGTTTCTTCATCTATAAAGTGATAAGTAATTTGATGGTTTAAGATGCTTTATAATTCTAAAACACTAATTTTTAAAATATTAAGACCACTGAAGGAAGTACTTATAGTCTAGTTCATTCTAAGAATTTGAAGTAATTTACTGAAATACATATAGTGCCTTAATATGTGTGTATGTGTGTGTGTGTTTAGGGGCTCGCTAGAAAGACGTGAACAAACTGGTAACTTAATTACCTCTGGAGAGTGGGGAACTGGATAGCTGGTAGGAAGGAAGGATACCTTCTATTCAGTGTATTTTCTTTTGTATTTTTGAATTTAATAATGTGTACTTGATTACCTACTGAATGAGGACAAATAAAACTTAAATATATAGGGGCTGGCCCGGTAGCGCAGTGGTTAAGTGCGCAAGTTCTGCTTCGGCGGCCTGGGGTTCACCAGTTCGGATCCCGGGTGTGGACATGGTACCACTTGGCAAGCCATGCTGTGGTAGGCATCCCACCTATAAAGTAGAGGAAGCTCAGGGCCAGTCTTCCTCAGCAAAAAGAGGAGGATTGGCAGCAGGGCTAATCTTCCTCAAAAAAAAAAAAAAACCCGCAAAACCAACTATGTAAATATATACATAAAGTCAGAGTAAAGAGAAAGTAAGGGTCTTATGGTAAGAGAGAGGCAGCCTAGGGATGTTAGTACAGAGAGTGCAGTGCATTCAATCCTGTGCAGTTGTTTCAAGAAGACTGTATATTGAGCTCTCAAATCATATTGGCCAAAACAAAGCAGTCCTGAGAGATTCACTTGACTTTCAAGATATAAACCATCATCAGTAGTGAAAAACATAGCCTTTCCTGGCACTAAGGTTTGAGGCATTTCCCTCTTAAAAGGGGTACTGTGTGATATGGTGGAGGATGTTTTCAGTAATGTAGTCCAGTGTCCCAATGGGGTTCCTGTGATATATTTTGGCGAGAAGTTTCTCTAAGGAGACTCTAATAGTTTTAAGAATTTCAATAATCTGAAATGTAAGCATATAAATGACTGCTTAACTTATAACTGAGTATTACCACACGATTTCAGTGTCCATGTTTGTGTGTATGTTTAAGTTGGTTATATACATCTTTATTTGTGAGTAAATAGTTTGTGGGACAGTGGAAGGCCAAGTAGTGCTGGGTACACTGGATGACTTTGCTGCTGTTGTTGAATGGGAAAGTGGTGAGAGAATTGGTATTATATGGCGTCTACATTTAAGCATGCCAAGTTAAAAAAAAAAAAGTGTACTAGTCAGTAGCATATCCATGTTGTGAGTGGTGATTTAATTTCAACATTAATTCTATCATCTATTCAGTATTGTTAATTTGAATTTCATTAGTTTTATATTTTTCATATTTTATAAATTTGCTTTGGTTCTGTAGCTATATGATAGCATAGTTTTATGTTTATATTTATTCAATAAAAATTTAACTTAGCATTGGAGGTGTGTTAAGAATTTTGTTGCCCAGGGCCAGCCCCGTAGCTGAATGGTTAAGTTCATGCACTTTCCTTTGGCGGCCCAGCGTTTTTGGTGGTTTGGATCCTGGGCGTGGACATGGCACCACTCAACAGGCCACGCTGAGGTGGTGTCCCACATGCCACAACTAGAAGGACCACAACTAAAAAAATATACAACTGTGTACTGGGGGAACTTGCGGAGAAAAAGCAGGAAAAAAAAAGTTTGGCACCTGAGCTAATAACTGTTACAAATCTTAAAAAAAATAAAATAAAATAAATTTTGTTGCCCTTTAAAGGGAGTCTGTATATTTCTCACATTTGAGAAGCCCTGCAGTAGTGATTTTGTTGTAGATCTTGTTACAGCTTTGCTCATTCTAAGCAGAGTCCACAAATGCCCAAATGAAAGGCAGTTTTCTAGACATCATTTCTCATAACAATTTTATTGAACTAGAAAAAGAAACTTTGAAGTCATGAGTACAGTTGCTGATTAATGACAAATCCAACTTACTTTGAAAATGGAGTCTGGGGGCTGGCCCTGTGGTGCAGTGGTTAAGTTCGGACGCTCCACTTTGGTGGGCCAGGGTTCGCCAGTTTGGATCCTGGGTGCAGACCTATGCACCACTTACCAAGCCATGCTGTGGCAGGCGTCCCACATATAAAATAGAGGAAGATGGGTACAGATACTGGTTCAGGGCCAATCTTTCTCAGCAAAAAGGAGTAGGATTGGCAGCAGATGTTAGCTCAGGGCCAATCTTCCTCAAAACAAACAAACAAAAAGAAAATGAAAGTCTAAAGACAACACTGCCTTGAGTAGATGGTAACATCATCTCTACGTGAAGCAACTGCAGGCAGGACTAAGCTGATTATCAGAAAAGATTTCAACCACTGCAACCCATAAATGAACAGACAGACTAGGCTCCAACCTTTTCTACAGTTGAATAGAGCATGACTTGAATGAGTTTTGTCTGAAAAAATATCAAAGTTCAAGTACCTAGTTGTTCATCTTAGCCATAGGAAGATATCCGTAATCTGCCTGTGAAATGCCTTCTTCTAACAGCATAATTTTGTGGTGACTCTAGCAGGACAACTCTTTTGGAAAAGAAACTCTAGAAAACAGAATTGTGCTATTTAAAGAATCCATCGGATATTAACTTCCTGCCCAAAATGATGATTTTGATGTTAAAGTTGTTGATCTTAAGCCATTTTTTCTGATAATAGCTTAAAAGAGCCTTTTTTCTGTTGAAGCGTTTGTTCTTGATATCAAAATATTTGTCAGCATAGAGATAACTTCTTTTTCTTTCACTTTTCAAATAGTTGTGAGAAAATTTTGAAAGAAAGGTGCAAGATTTTATATGTCATTCAGTGTTATCTGGCTAGACTCTGTTCAATCCAGTCTTGTGATTTGTAGGGCAATTTGGCTGTAAATACCGTTTATCAGAAGAAGGAAGATTCTTTTTATTCCTTGTCTGCAAAGAATTTTTTATAGATGGATGTTGAATTATATCCTATGCTTTTTCTGCGTCTATTGATATTTGTATTGTTTTTCTTTAAATTGTCAATATAATGACTTATGTTAATCAAATTCTTATGAGAAAATGCTGTTTTATTTTTTCTTTTAACTCATTGTTTTATCCAATTTTTTTTTTTTTTAAAGATTTTATTTTTTCCTTTTTTCCCCAAAGCCCCCCGGTACATAGTTGTGTATTCTTCGTTGTGGGTTCTTCTAGTTGTGGCATGTGGGACGCTGCCTCAGCGTGGTCTGATGAGCAGTGCCATGTCCGCGCCCAGGATTCGAATTAATGAAACACTGGGCCGCCTGCAGCGGAGCGCGCGAACTTAACCACTCGGCCACGGGGCCAGCCCCTATCCAATTTTTTATTGTTAAATATACATAACAAGATTTATCATTTGAACTATTTTTATTTTTATTTTTATTTTTTTTGAGGAAGATTAGCCCTGAGCTAACTACTGCCAATCCTCCTCTTTTTGCTGAGGAAGCCTGGCCCTGAGCTAACATCCGTGCCCATCTTCCTCTATGTTATATGTGGGATGCCTACCACAGCATGCCATATCCGCGACCAGGATTCAAAGTGGTGAAACCCCAGGCCACCGAAGCGGAGCATGTGAACTTAACCGCTCGGCCATGGGGCCGGGCCCTCCTCTTGTATTTCTAATTCAGAGACCATTCAGGACCATGCCTTGCATTTAGTTGTCATGCCTCTTCAGTCTCCTTTGATTTGGAATAGTTCCTCAGTCTTTACTTGTTTTCAGTGATCTTGACATTTTTGAAGAATAGGCCAGTTACTTTGTAGAATGTTCCTCAATTTGGGTTAGTCTGATGTTTCCTCATAAATAGATTTAGGTTATACAGTTTTGGCAGGAATACCACAGACATGATGTGTTCTTCTCACGGCATCGTATCATGAAGCACATGTCAATGTGTCTCATTACTGGTTATGTTATATTTTATCACTTGGGTAAGATGTCTGACAGGTTTCTACACTGTAAAGTTAGGTCAAAAGTATTTTGCACTTACTAATTAATAAGTAAATAATATACATTTTGTGGGTTGATACTTTGAGGCTATATAAAATGGTCCACTTCTCCTCACATTTTCACCTACCAGTTTTAGCATCCATTGATGATTTGTGCCTGAATCAGTTATTACTGTAGTGGTTGCCAGATGGTGAATTTAAAAAATTTCGTCTTTCCTTCTGCAATCATCATCTGGCATTTCACTGTAAGGAAAAGCTTACTTTCCTTGTTTATTTCTTTCTTTAAAATCATTTAAATATATCGGTGTGGACTTCTGGATTCCTGTTTTATTCATTTTTAATTTATTTTGATGCTCAAGTTGTCCCGGACTTGGCCGGTGGGAACCCTTTCGTCCTGTACTCTTTTTTCATCTCCCCATCATTTTTTTGATCACTTAACTTTTCGGCACAAGATTTTCCATGCTCATTGTGCTTTCACTGCCGCAGTCTTGGAATCAACCATTTCATCAAGGAACTCTGATTCCTTTTATTAGAGGATGTAGTTGGAAAACAAGATCTGGACACCAGATGTGTTCCTTGCTATTGGGCTGTCGTTGCTCCTAGGCTCTATTAGAGGTCAGAGGTAGGATATTGTTTTAAAATGTACCCAGGATTTAATTTATAGGTATGACTGAGTGATGACATGAAGGGGTCAATGCCATTGAAGGAAGTTTATTATTTATAGTTCCCCAGAAGCAGGAGGCACACCATGCTGTGCAGGGCCACATGGGGGAAGCACCAGGGTCAGTTAGGAGGCAGAAGGAGCGAAGGGAGAGCATTGGTGAGAACCTTTATTGCTATAGTGGTGGGAATGTCCCATTTTGGACAGGAAGTGAAACACAAATGTTGGGGTGTGGGTTGTAGGGTTTGTAATATTTTTAAACATATGCATATAAACATACGCAAGCATTCATATCTGCCTATAAATATTGAAAGCTGTCATTTCACTCTGATACCTTAATTCCATTCCAACACACAGGGTTTTTCTAATCTTCCCCCTTTTTGAATTTGTACCTCCTTTCTCTGACATTGAGAATCTGGCTCTCGATCCTTTTTTGCTCCATTCCCCTGTAGGTAACAATCCTCTGACCATGAGGGCCATCCTTTTGGTCCCAGCCCCACTGAGAGTGCTGGCTGAGTGCCCCCATCTAGTTCCATGAGCCATTTTTATATACAGACAGTTCTCACTTTGCATGATTCCAATATGCATGAAGTTCTGTTAACATGGTCCCCAAATAACAGCTAATGAAATGCAGACTATAACTTGGGGTCAGGACTAGTTTCTCCAAAACTTTACTCTGACCCTGTAATAGCTGATTAATACCTCCCTAGACATCATTCAATTGAAGGTAGCCCTTTTATTTTTGAGGAAAATGACATTCTCTACATTGCTCTCAGCTGAACTTTACACAGTTCTGCATTTCCCTCTGTCAGTTCCTCTTGGAATGGTGGGTGGATAGCAGAAGAGAGGATATGTACAATAATGTATTTTTAGTTCTTTTGAACAGAAGGTTTACTCCAACCATTGCTACTGATGACAGGAAATATATTTATAGCTCCAGGGAAGAGGGTCCTGGTTTAAGAAAATCTGAGAGGTTCTATTTAATATATTTCATTAAAGCTCATTTGCACTTCACTGAAAGTTCTTGCCTTTGAAATGTAGTTCAGATGAATGAACCTGTAACTTGTGAAGTATAGGTATTTTCTTAACTATATTCAGCCTTCTCCTAAATTTGGAAAAACTTTCTATTTTGAGATTTCACAGTTTGCAATGTCTAAAACAAAGGACTCTTCTAGAGTATACAGGATGTGTGTGGATAATTCAGATGGTAGCATGCAGTTGTGCAGTAAGGATATTGAGGGGTTACTAAATATTGCTCCCAATTTGATATTATTCGTGAAGTTCTTATTGGTACAGTTTCTATTGTGATTTTCTTTTAGAGATTGAAACCAAAATATTGTATGCAGATTGTAAGATATTTTCTGTAAAACCGGTTTGGGGTTTTCCACCAGGTACCACATTACTTTCTCGCAGGTTTGAGACAAGACTTTTGCCCATGATTATCATGTGCAATGGGCACATTAAACACAAGTTAAATTATTCTGAAGCTTTTCCTCTCCCCCCCCCCCCCACTCTCTTTCTTAATTGAGGGAAGCAAAGAGTTGGTTTCCAAGGATACGTCTTCTCTCTTATGCTGATCTTGGATTGATGCAGTCATGGAAACCAGGCAGTAAACTCATTCTTGGCAGCTGCCAGCACTGGTCTGATCCTTTCTTTTAAAAGCATGAGATTCTTTAATAATACATTTTGTGGAGGTTGGTGCCAGATGATTCCAGGCCATCCCAGAGGGGGGTTGGGAATGTTGTTGAATAGATGTAAGTGATTCAGTTAAGTATTAACAGGTTGCTAAACAAAACTGCAGTGATTTGGCTAGAGATTTTTATGTCTGATTTAAACAGAAGGACTATAAAATACAGAATTATTAATGTTTAGTTCTTTTTAAAAATATTTAAAAACATTTCTAATTATAATTTTGGGATTTTATTTTTTGTTTTTAACTTTATGAATTCAAAATGCTGAGTTGTAGATATGCTGAGCTTTATTTAGCACTGTAAAGGTTTTCAGCTGGCCAACTAAAGTCTGTCCACTAATGAAATGAAAATATGAAGTAATGTGCTCTTTAAAATATTTTGTAGATTTGAGGGGCTGGCCCCGTGGCTGAGGGGTTAAGTTCCAGCACTCCGTTGCAGGCGGCCCAGTGTTTCATTGGTTCAAATCCTGGGCGCGGACATGGCACTGCTCATCAAACCACGCTGAGGCAGCATCCCACATACCACAACTAGATGGAACCACAACGAAGAATATACAACTATGTACCTGGGGGCTTTGGGGAGAAAAAGGGAAAAAATAAAATCTTAAAAAAAAATAAAAAAAGATATTTTGTAGGTTTGAAGCTGATTACGTGATTCAAGTCCTCTCTCTGCTACTTATTAGATATAAAACCTTGGGCAAATTACTTCACCTCTGTGGTTCAGTTTTCTCATCTGCAAAATGGGAGTAATAACAGCCACTTCATGGGGTTGTAGTGAGGAGTAAATGAGCTAAATTATGTACATGCCTGACTTACAGGGAGCACTCAGCAAATGTTGCTATTTCATTTATACATTTATACATAAGGAATAGAATTATTGATGAAGTTGTAAAGGCTGAAAAATAAATAGATTTAGAGAAGATTGCACTGAATTCATTTAAAGGAAGGAAGGTATTTTTGATATATGTACTATTTTTTAGATTGCCAAGGGTGGTAGAGGATTAAGGAATCTTGTCCCTACTCCCAAATGAATAAATCATCTGTTTTCTTGTTCCTTTTAAAGATTTAATATTAGGTTTACATAACTTAGCAAGATATTTGTCAGTGTAGGAAACATTGATTGATTGCTACATAATAGGTAGATGCTAAAATTTCAAAGGTGAATAAGACACATTCTTTTTCCTCAATAGTTTCCTGTTTTGGAGGGATGTGGGTGAGGGGAGAAGGCTGAAGAAGTGAGGATGACCTCTTCTTATAAAATTTAGTTCTTTATCTAATCATCAGGGAAATGCAAATCAAAACTACACTAAGATATCACTTTACACCTGTTAGAATGGCAAAAATATCCAAAACCAAGAGTGACAAATGTTGGAGAGGCTGTGGAGAAAGGAGGAGGGTATGTGACACTTGACTATCAGAAAAGATATTTAAGACAGTTTTGCATTTGTGTTAGAATAGACAAAAAGTATTTAGAGCAGAATAGTAAGTTCAGAAACAGACCTGGATATGTATGGGAATTTAGAATGTGATAAAATCACGGAGAAAAGAAGGGAGTATTCAATAAATGGTCTTGCAACAATGGGCTGTTTTAAGAAAAAAATATGTGAAGATTGCTAACATGGATGTGCTCAAATAATCACCAGATTATAGAGTATATTTAACCAAGTAACTGAATTAACTACACTCTATTCTTTTTCTAAAATATATGGAGTGATTCTTAAAATAAGCTGAACACTCATGGCTGGTAGGCTGCTCTCTGGTTTTCCTTGCCTTCTCTAATCACTAGTTGAATTTTATACTTTGAGGGGTCAGTAGGTCCCAAACCTGCTTATACTGGGTATAGTTACTATTGTAATTTTGTAACCTAATTAAATATTATATAAACTAATGAAATATGAGTACAAAAATAGTTGTTTTTAAGAAAGTTAAGTTGAAGATCTTGAAAGGATTAGATAAATATAAGTTCCTTTCTCCCCCAAATTACTGTCTTCTTAGTTGTGGGCACAAAAGCTTTAAAAGACTAGGGGGAAAATCATAAAAATCTTATTAAGAGTTCTGTGCTCAGTTGTCTCACAGTTGTCTAAGTTCTTGTTCCACTTTAAAGAAATTGAAATGTGACATCATGGATATCTATTGTGGGATATGGTATATGCAAGAAAGAATATGTGCAACATTAATTAGCAGATCCATACTCAAAGAAGAGGCCTTGGTCTTTCTACTGAAATATTGGCAGATGAATGTGCATGTATTTGTTTAAAGTCAAAATCAAATATTTAAGTTACATACATATTTTTTTGATTACCTGATTTACTGTACTTTTTCATATAACCAATCAGTCCTCCTGTCTTTGCTGGGTAAAAGTTTTACCCATCTCTGAAGGGAGTTGAGGAGATGCTTTTATATCCTTAGGCTAAAGAAAACCTTTCTCTAAAGCAGGGGTCATCAAACAGTTTCTGTAAAGGACCAGAGAATAAATATGGTAGGCTTTGCAGGCCAAAAAGCAAAATCGAGGCTATTATGTAGGTACGTACTTTATAACAAGAGAAAAAACACATTTCCACAGATTTCTTATTGATAAAATTTGAATATAATAATAGTTATTTGAGTATGACTTTTTGTAATATAGGTATACTAATGAGAAGAATGGAGTTCTTTTTTAAGGTAATACATTTTGTTTATTTGTGGTTCAGGGTTAATGTGTCCTGTCATCAAAAGTGATTGCAAATCTTCATCTTTTAATACTGATTTGTAATGAGATTTTGCATATTTCATCTTTTAAAATGTTTTCACACAGATATACTGCCAAGTATTGATATCAGCCCACAAGCATATTATTTTAGTTGAGCATATTAATCACTTGGGAAGCATTTATAGCATTAGATATAATATAGACTTTAATATTTGCCATTTTTAGCATATCATTGCACTGCAGATTAATTACTTCCAGTTGCAGGTTAGGTGGAAGCTCCATAACTGCACTGTTAAATAGATTTTGAAATATGGAAAAATTTTTTTACTTGCATTGAAGTCCTAAAATGCTTCCTGAACTGTAGTTTGAACTAAGAAAATATATCCACTACAGATTAGTTTTGGAATGGAGATCTCACTTCCTATTTTAACTTTTTGACAGCATGGGAAGTGTATAAAGTAGCTCGACATTACTTACGATTCAAATATTAGTTTTTATCTAAATGACTTAACTTCAGTTTGTTTCACATATAAGTGTTCTTCCCTGTAATTTTAGGTTGAATTTATTAAATATTATAAAATCTGCAGCAAAAGCTAAGTTTCAAAGCCATTCATTATTTGATAATAGTGGCTGAAAGAAGTCTTATTGTTCTGAAAAGTTTCACTCTCAGCCCTGAGCTTTTTAAAGGAAAAAAAAATCACAGTGAAACTTTACTACTGCTAAGCCATCAAACTGCTGTGTGGTCAAGCAAGTCAGATTATTCAGCTTTTGTTTCTGACAATGGTTAAGTCCATGACAGCACATGAAGTTTGCCATCGACACTATTGGTTCAGTAACACATGATAAATTCAGATATTTTCCATAGTACCTGCTGATGAAAAATAATAGTGAATAACTGCCTTACATCTTCACAAGCTTTATAAATTATCCACCTAAGCCTTTTTTTACTCCATGCATATTTTTACTATCATCAATTATAACACATCTTAGCAGATTCCACCTCATGTTAAACTGAATTAGTGTTTTCTCAACTTCTGGGCTTTAGTTGTTCCATCCAGACTGTTCATAGAGGGCAATTTTTCAATCCCTTTAAAGTTGGGACTGCCTCCTTGAGTAAACAACAACTGCGGAGTATTGGTAACATCTGTCAACTCATCTAGAGACAGAAGCATCTACTTGAAATAATTTGCCTTGTTTTTTTAATAGATTATTAATCTTACTCCCATTGTCCTCAACTTCTGGAGCAGCTGGCCTTGCTGAAAAGCTGATAGTCTTAAGTTTACTTTCTCTGAATACACTTCTTCAGCCCCTGCAGTCAACCATGATTTAATTAACTCACCATTGGCAAATTACTTGCCTTGCTTGGCTAACAAATCACTCTCTTGGAAACTGGTAGATTTCCAAGTTTTGGTTGCAAAACCTCATATTTTTTTTGATTGCAGCCTTATATCTTTTTCTTCCCTCCTTCCCTTTCTTCTTTCCAGAAATTAGGCTGTGACAAGATATTCCACTTTAAATTTTCTAATTTTGTTTCTGACCATTGGTTTCCTGTGAATGGAGATGACTAGTTAGTCTGGTAATGTTGATGTATATTGAATTCTTTTAGCACAGTTATAGTGTCGCTGCATAATAAACATCATGCTTTCCAATCTGACTTGATAACAAAATAATCCACTCTCCACTGTGCCTTAAAAGCACTACAAAGTCCACTTTTCTTGTTTTGACATGATAGCTGTGCACTAGTAGTAAAAATTAATAAATAAACTATCAGAGTATGCCAGGGTGCACGTGTAGCACTGGAAGCACTGAGTTGTAACTTTGCCACTGTGATTTGTGGTGCACTGAGCCCCAATGTAGTGCTCTGTGAGCACCGCATGTATAAGTAGCCAGTGACCTTTGCCATTGTGCTCTTGAAGCCAGCCATAGACAATACGTAAATGAGTGAGTGCAGGTGTGTTTTATATTATTTATGGACACTGGAGTTTGAATATCATATAGTTTTCGTGTCCTGAAACATTATTCTTTTGATTTTATCCAACCATTAAAAAATGTAAAAGTCATTCTTAGCCTGCAGGTCTTACTAAAACAGATGGTTTTGCTCACCTCTGTTTAGTGTAAAGCACTACACCAAGGCCAAAATCAAGAAGGAAAAGATTGCATAAAATTTGACTGCAAAAAAAGATCATATAAACAAAAGTAAAAGATAAACTGCAAATTGGGGGGAAAATATTTGTAAACATATGTTAGGCAAAGGTTGTTATTGTTGGAGAGGAAGACAAGTCCCCTACCCTTTGGATCCTTCTGGCTGGGCTTTGAATTAAATTGACATGAGACAGACTAACAGGAGAAAATCAAACAAAACTTTACAAAATGTTTATGTGGGAGAGACTCAGGGAAACTGAGCCAACTCACCAAAACAGCTGAGCTTCCAGTTTAAATATCATCTTCAGCTAAAGACAAAGGAGGATGTTGGTTTGGGACTTCAGGGAAGAGGAAGGCAATTTACATGGAGATGGAAATGTAAGTGGGCCAACTGCAGACAATGTGACCTGAGAGACACATTTTACATTACACCACAGTTATCTTATAGTATTAGCTCCTTCCTAGAACAGGCCCTTCTTTTTTAAATTCTTTTAGGCAGTTGTGGGAAGGTCACAGTTTCTTTCCGTGTCTTTTGTTCTTAAAAATAATGACCCAAAGAGAGAGATTTTGTGGTGACCAATTCTGATCCCTCACAGTCCTGCCTTTGAAACTTTAAGAAGTTTCACAGTCCTTTGAAACTTTAAGCTTCATAGTCCAGAAGCTGAGTCTGGTAGATTGCTCCATCTCACTAAACACATTTCTTAGTCCTGATAGTAGGTCAGTCCAGTTAAATTCATTTTAGAAGGTGGTGATGCAAGTGGGCTCCCAAAGTTAGGCCTATAGTGTGGAAGCAAGCCATCAAGTATTTAATAAGAAACATTTCTGTGGAAAGAACAACAAGGTTAGTGCTTGGAGCAAATTATTATCCAGTTTCTGAGCCCCAGGGGCAGCCAGTCAAGAAGATTTTTAGATGTCAGGGTTGAAGCATCTTTTGCAGCTTGAAATGTCTTGGATGATGTCATTGGGTTTTCAGGTGTCCTTTTGAGTGGCTTACTGAGCAATAGGCATGGTATTCTGTTGATCTCTCTTAAGTTTATATCAAGTTATCCAGCTTCAGTTTGTAGGGCTTCAGAACAGGGGTGGTTTCAGTTCTCAGTGATTCCAAATGAAAAAGATAGAAAAAATTGAAAATGTTAGTTTGGAGATTTATAGCCAGATATTTCAGGAGATTAGAAGAATTTAGGATCCAGTCTAGTTTACAGGTGGAAAACAAAAACCTCAAAGACAGTTAAGAAAATTAGGGTCTAATAATATCCACAAATGTGTTATAGCTTTTACTGAAACATAATTTTTCTCTCTAAAATCACCCTCATTTTTGCCAGACATAGCAAAATTAAGACTGATTGGTTTGTAAAGTAAGTCTGCTTGCAATAAATCTGGCCCAATTATTTATGTAAGTACAACAACAATAGCAAAATAAATAAATAAGTATAGCAAATAGGCTCTTTTAAACCTTATTTGCTGGAACTTTTTATAAGGAATCTCAGATTGAACTTCAAAGGCCCCTTGAGGCCAGGAAAGCCAAGGACTTACCAGACAAAGCCTGTAATACCCACAGATTTGGGTGAATTTCTCTTCTCAGGGTCCCCAAAATATTTTGGGACTCCAGGTACCTGTGAGATAAGTGACCTTCCTTACTTACCCAGTAAGGTTGCTGGGAATCCTGTAAACAGGGTATCAGGCCAATATTTCCAAGTGGCTTTATTCCATAAATCCAGTTTTTGTTTCTCAAAAGTTGTCTGGTTGTATCTGAGTCTATGCCTGTTTCTCTCAGATTGACATTCCAGTCAAAGCTTTGGTAAGATAACCACTGTTTCCAATTGTGTCCTCTTATAAGGAGAACAGATTCTTTTTTTTTTAATTTTTAAATTTTAATATTTTTATTTTTCCTTTTTCTCCCCAAAGCCCCCCGGTTCATAGTTGTGTACTCTTAGTTGTGGGTCCTTCTAGTTGTGGCATGTGGTATGCCACCTCAGTGTGGCTCTATGAGCAGTGCCATGTCTGTGCCCAGGATTCAAACTGGCAAAACCCTGGGCTGCTGCAGCAGAGCACACAAATTTAACTACTCAGCGCAGGGGCCAGCCCCAGGAGAAAATTCTGATTGAACTTATGCGAATAACTATGTTGCCATGAAAGTAACAGTGCTTACTAAGTTTCCAAGTCCTGGACAGATCAAGTAGGGAGAAAAAGATAAATGTTGCAATTCTGTTTACAAAAGGATAATTTACCAAGTTATAGTTCTAAGTCATAGTTTAAGAGAAAAGAGGAGAAGTTTTTCTTAAATCTGAAAAAATAAAACATTTAAAAAATCAGCAATATTTCAAATGAAGTCATAAAAATTGTAATCATCCCCTTCAGTTCATTCAATCCTGTGTAATTGATTTTTGATCTTCATCTTCTGTTAGCAGTCTTATGGGCTCATCAGTTTCTCTGTTAGAGTTCTGTAATTTCTTACCCAGTTCAGTTTTATAATCTGAAAGTTCATTAGAAACCTGCATTCGAGTAAACGTCAGAGTCCTTTTCATGGATCTCTCTGAGGATGAAGACAGTTGCAAAGGCATCAGAGTAAAGCTATAACTTTCTGTAAACAACAAAAGACTTAAAAATGACAATTGAAAGAAATTTGGTTAATTTTGTGACATATAACACTTTAAGATAATAACTAGAATTATGGATGAAAACCAGGACAGATCAGAATTTTAGGAATGTTATATAAGTTTTAAAACACTTATGTCAATACCTTTACCCACACAATACCATAGGTCACTATGAAACAATGCTTAGTTATCCAATTAACCCTGGTGACAATTAAAGATTTTTAGTTGAATGCATGAGATTAAATAGCTGTAAGAAAAACCTTAACACCTGTGGTTAAAGACCTGATAAAAACAATACAGGAACTTTATTTTGATTAAACACAAAACCCCTACTCTTCTGGTAGACTACTCAAAGCAAAAACCTTTCCTAATCTCTTTACGAAGAGCAGACTAAAAAGTTCAAGAAAATTATTCTTTTAAGAGAGGGAAAAAAACAAATTTTAATTTTGCACCAGCTTACTTTTGATATTAAAACTTATTTACTTAAATTCATTTTAATTTTAGCCTACTTGACCATGCACAAAACTCTTAAGAATTTCTCTTTCACAAATCTTCTGTAACTTTCTTTCTACATTCAGAATTTGTCCCATGCCTCCTTTTTTCATCCTAGTACCTTAGGACAAATTTATCTTTCTTAACCAAACAAAAATATTTCCATTCTTTATACCTTCTTTCTGAAAATATACATCTTTCCTTGAATACAAAGATGTTTCCCTTATTAATTTTTAACAGCTTTAATCACATTAAAATTTTTAACCTTTGGGAACCTTAATTTTTATGTAAAAACTAAAAAACAATTATAAACTGTCTTTTACATTAACATTCTGTGGCTTGGCAAGTTTATAAATACGTTTTATAATTTCAGAAACACTTTATCTTTTTATAAAGATACATCTTTTAATAAAAGATGTTTACCAATAGACCCAAAACATCTTTTAGTTTTTCTGTAATAAGAAGCCAAAAGTAGATAAACTTGTATTTAGTAGTTAATGTCTAATATTGTATCTTATTTAGAAATAATGTAGATAGTCAATGAATTTTCCATCATTTAAATGAGGAAAACTTCAAAGTTTCAAGTTACTACAGAGATTTTGGAAGTTATTAAATACATCTCATAAAATATGGTTATTGCTAAAAATTTAAACTTATCTTGTTTACATCTAAATCATTTGTTCCCAATGATTACATTTAGATTACCCACGAAAACTTTATGAGACATTAGACAAAGTTAGCTATCATTTTAACTTATTATTCTGACAAATTTGTAACACGGATAACATGAGTTTATTTAACTAGTAAACCCAGGCTGCATGTCTGCATCATATGCAGTGCTGATAACTCTGATGACATGTCCATTTTAATCAAACCAACCAACTTAAACAAGCTTTCATTCACCAAAGATTATTTCCTATCATGTTAACTTGAAAGACATGTAAGCACTTACTTTAAGTCAATTAAACAGAGCTCTTAATTTTGGCCACAGCATCTGAGGTAAAATATTACACATATATAGCATACATATAGACACACATAAACACACAGGTAGACACAGAGATGTTAAATTTTTGTTAAGAATCAGGTACAATACAAAACTCAGTAGTTTATGAGAAATTTTTGTATTTCAAATAATGGCTTAGGTCCTAGGGAACATAGGTGCAGAAAATTTATATCATAAAGGCACAGAGAAGCCAGTCAGGTGTTCTTCAAGAGGGAATTTCTGGGGCTTATTTGCCTTATCGGTTTCTAATGTCTCAGTCTTTTGTCTCAATCGATATCTAGAAGCATTTTGGGAGGAACAGGGGAGGTCCTGGGGTTGGCAAAGGACAGGTGGACTTTGAATTGCTTTCTAGAGACATACCTCCAGCCTTGCAGAGATTTGCAAAACAAAGATCGTTCCTTCCAATTCCCCAAAGAACTGGATTACAGCCTGAGTGACCAAAAGAAGAGGCTGACCCAGCCCACCAACTACACCTTTCCAGTTGCGTCTTTATATCAGGGAAATTTTTAAGTTAAGAGGTGAATCAAAGATTTGTGTGTTCTGAAACTTTTAGGACAATGTATCAGACCTTTAAAAGTCTGCACAAAGCATTTAACAAAGGCTCTTTTTTTCTAAGTGTACAATTTAACCCTAGACCAATTTACCTTGGGAGGGGGCTTTTCCTATCCTTTTATTAGCACCTGATATTAGCCTCTAGTTTTTATCTGATACTGTGTGGGCTCAGGCACCTCCATTGACTTCCCTTTAGCACGTTTAGTTAACACTGTCTGAAGGGCAGATTTGTATGCTGTCTTACACTCAGGCATGGGAAACATTCCCTTTCCCCAGTGAGACACAGTGTCTGTCCCCACGATACAGTCTATAATACAATCAGGCAAAAGGAGATGCAATCACTTCACATAAAAGCCCATAAATATATTAATTTTTCTACAAAATTTAATCTGAATTCCATCAATTCTTACACTTCTTATCATAGCTTTCATTAGAACTTTATCAATAGGTCTTGGTCTTATAATTTTGGATAGGGGAAGCATTCTTAGATATTTTAAAACATACTCAGGCAAAGTTGATGCAACCTCTTTATATAAAATTAGCTCAAACGTTCCAGCCTTTATAATCTTATCAACATCTGTACTTTTACATTTTCTCAGTTTAATTGTAACCTGAGTCAAGGCCTTAAAGCTAGCCATTATTATTTTTTGTATTTCCTTTTTTTCTTTTTTGAGGAAGATTAGCCCTGAGCTAACATCTGCCACCAGTCCTTTACTGAGGAAGACTGGCCCTGAGCTAACATCTGTGCCTGCCTTCCTCTACTTTATACATGGGATGCCTGCCACAGCATGGCTTGGCAAGTGGCACGTAGGCCCGCACCTGGGATCCAAACCAGCGTATCCCAGTCTGCCAAAGTGGAATGTGTGAACTCAACCACTGTGCCACCAGGCTGGCCCCTGTATTTCTTTTTTAATTTGGCCTTTTCCTAGGTACTGATAAGAATTATGATGAGAGCTCTCGCAAATTTTTTTCCCAATTTAGAAGTTTTTCCAATTTAAACAGTCTATTATCTGGCCACATTGACAAATAGGATCTTAACAGCGACCCATACCAATAAGCTTTTTTTTTTCTTTTTTTCCCTTTTTCTCCCCAAAGCCCCCTGGTACATAATTTTGTATTCTTAGTTGTGGCATGCGGGATGCTGCTTCAGCATGGCTTGATGAGCAGTGCCATGTCGCGCCCAGGATTCGAACCAGTGAAACCCTGGGCCACCACAGTGGAGCATGCAAACTTAACCACTCGGCCATGGGGCTGGCCCCCATACCAATAAGCTTAAGCATGGACGCAAGAGGCATCCCCAGAAGAGATCCAGAAAGTTCACTCCCAAAAATAATCAAAGAAAGCAAAGGCCTTCATTGCATAACAAGCAATGAAGGTTGAGACAACAAAGTCCACTTATGACAAACTCCCCTGAATCCTGACACAGCTGGACAAAAAGAGCGTGTCCTGGAACCGCAGTCTACTTGACTGGCCACCAAGATGCGTGCTGCTACATGCATCCTCCAGATGGTGGGACCAGAAAGGTCACAAAGTCAAGCTCTCAAGACAGAATAAGACAAAAGCAAAAACCTCATCTGATATGCACATTAACAGCTTTAGCCATGACTTGGGTCTCTTGGAGCCAGAATAATACCTAGGAGGGGGCTACCTCGGGGTTTGGGATTGTGTGTGCTTTACAGAGTACCTCGTCATTGCACAGACATTTTCTTGAAGTTGGCGGAGGACCTGTGTCATCTACGCTGTTCTGTGACCAACTCATCCTTTACATGGGGGACTTCTTGAGGTGGCAAGCACCCTAATGACTCTTAACTACTCGACCCGCACCCACCACATTTGCAGCCTTTTTGGCTTCCAAGAAGCCCTTAACGACAGCTTTCACCTCACATGCGTATTCCCAGACCACAGGCTTATGGAGATGCACATGTCTTATGACAAATGACAAAAAAGACAGAGACAAGGAAAATAATTACTCTCTCTGGGAGGAAAAGGATCAATTAGTACTCAACCAAATCCTGGAATTGCTGAGTCCAAGAAGTTAGCTTCACCAATATTTTCTCCTGCTAATCTAAATTTAGAAAAGCAAAAAAATTCACCACTGTCACTTCCATTGGACCCTCCAGGCAGAGATCCAGGAGACTGATGTGGTAAGAACTCTTACATCCTGCTAGCTCTTCTCAGGGGTCCAGAATCTCTCAACTGCGGTAGTCCAGGAATGAGCAGTGTCCAGCCAGTGAAATTTTATCCCGTCCTTGTTGCCAGCCTGTAGGTGAGGAAGACAAATCCTCTACCCTCTGGGTCCTTCTGGCTGGGCTACGACTTAAATTTATATGAGACAGAATAACAGGAGAAAATCAAACGAGTTTAATAACATGTATAACATGGGGAAAACCAAGGAAAACTAAGTAACTGCTTGAGATTTTTACAGCAAGCAGATACTATATTTATCAATGTTTATTTATTTTTTGAGGAAGATTAGCCCTGAACTGACATCTGTGCCCATCTTCCTCTCTTTTATATGTGGGACGCCTGCCACAGCATGGCGTGATAAGTGGTACGTAGGTCTGCACCCGGGATCTGAACCAGTGAACCCCGGGCTACCGAAGTGGAATGTGCAAACTTAACCACTGCGCCACCAGCCTGGGCCCTATCAATGTTTAAAAAGCAAAAAAAAAGTTGTAATTTTTGAATTGCTGCTTGGTTTTCTATTCCCTTAGCTTTCTGTGTCCCTGAGCAGAGACAGAGAGAAGAGGGTGAGTCCTGTCCATTTCCTGCCTCTGCTTTGCTATAGATGTTGCTGTGGTTCAGAAGACAGACCACGTGGAGTTTAGGTCCCAGCAGATGCCGCCACCCCAGTCCTGGCTTTTGTATCTTCTTGGTGTTTTACTGGGACAACATAATGGGTACTGCTTGCATTGATGCCGTGTTGACTCGGAAGTCTAGGGTTTGATTTTTCAAATGACATTGGAACTTTGTTGGTTCCGTTAAGCATCTTATAAATAATTTTGATGTTAGGAGTTTTGAATTGCTTTTTAATTTTATTTTTGTTGTTTTAAATAGTTATTAATAGAAGCAAGGGAATGGAGGGAATCTTCTAACTCAACTCTTGCTTAAAATAGTTCTACTTTTGGTAGGATTCTAGATTTTTCTAGATTTGTTAAATGTTTCTAAAAATGTTTGGCATAAGTGTTAACTTCATGTGTCTGTTGTATACAAGCCAATTTTTTTTTCTGTTTCTAAGTTAAGTCAGTCGTGAGCAATAACAAGAAGCTGGTAAGTGAATAACTGCTGCTGCATTTGCTTCAGGCATTAGGTTACCAAGGTGAACCACAAGGTATAAGAATTCTATTTTCCCTTTCTTTTCAAATCAAGAGTTGTGGAATTTGATGTGCATGAATCATGCTATTATTTTTTTCCTATAGCCTATGTAGATGATGTCATTAAACTAGACTTTGGCTTTTAGATCTTAGTTTAAAATACTAGAATGATTGGCTAAGTGATAATTACGTGTATTTCATGTGGAAAAGGAGTGATATGCTTGTCCTGAAATAAGCTGATCTGATCAGGAGGAACCTTATCCTGAGCATGGCAGGAAATAAACTTGTAACACCAGTGATATACAGTGTAGCAGTTATGACTGGGGCAAGATGAGTATGAGAGGGAGTACATGTAAAATGTAAATTATAAGAAGTTTGAGAGAAAGTGGTTTTGTGATCTTTGTGAGAGCTGGAGGTGGGAATATTGGATAGACATATAGATGTGCCTGTATTTTAGGAAGGCATACTTCAAAAAGTAGGGAAGACACGGATATGAATTGATAAGAATGGTATACCAAAAGGGAAGTCAGTTTAAAGAAAAACGAAAAAACTGCTCTCAAACTAAAGATAGATAGGTGGTTGCTTCTAATAGATATTCAGACTTAGAAATTAGAAGACAAAAGTTTTGAGAAATATGCAGAGCCATTAGCCTATCAGCAAATATAGAAAAAGTAAAGTAACTTAATTTCTTTTAAAATCTACTTAGTATTAAAACTAATTTTTAATGAAAAAGCTCTTTAATCTTTTATGGCTTTTGCCGCTATTCTCTAGACCTGCACTATCCAATATGATAGTCATCAGCTACGTGTGCTAGTGTATTGGGCAACGCTTATGTAGAACATTTCCAACATCACGGAAGTTTTTATTGGGGAGTGCTGTGAAAATGAGACACATTATTACAAAAGCTAGTAACAGTAAGTAGGGGAAATTTTCTACCCAGAAATTTTCCTAAGGAAGAACTAGGTTTTTATAATACCTATGAAACATTGGTGTGTGCTTTTTTGTTTTGTATTTTGTCCTTTATTTTGAAATAATTTTAAATTTACAGATAGGTTGCAACAATAATACAAAGAGCCCATTCACTCTCTGGACCATTTGAGAGTAACTTGCTCACTTGATGCCCCATCAGCCCTGAGTACTTTAGTCTGTATTTTCTACAAACAGGGAAATTCTCCAGTGTAACTATAATCCCATTAAAATCAGGAACTTAACAGTGATACAGTAGTACCAGCTAATCCTCAGATCCTGTTCAAGTCTTACCAGTTTTCCCAATAATATCCACTATAGAAGAAGGATCCAGTTCAGAATCACACATTGTTGTCTTTGACTTGATCATCTTGATACTTTTGAAGAGTATAGGCTAATTCTTTTCAGGAATATTCCTCAATTTGGACCTGATGTTTCTTCATAGTTAGATTGAGAATATACATTTTGTTTGGAATACCACATAAATGGTGCTGTATCCTTATTCTGTCATGTCGGGAGGTACACAATTTCCATGTCTCATTTCTTGTGGTATTAACCTTGATCACTTGATTAAGGTAGTGTCTGTCAGTTTTCTCTACTATAAATTTATCTGTTTTTCCCTTTGAAGCCAATGAGTATTTTGTGAGGAGGAGGCACTTGGAGACCATGTGACTATCCCATTCCTTGTCAAATTTTCACCCACTAATTTCAGCATTCATTGATATTTCTTGGCTGGATTATTACTGTGATGGTTGCCAAATGATAATTTTCTGTTTTCACCATTCCTTCCACATTCATCAATTGACATTCCATTGTAAGGAAAAGCTTTTCTCCCCATTTATTAATTAACTTATATTAATATAGACTTATGGATTCCTATTTTATTCAATGACTTATTATCTATTAATATAATTTCTTAATTTGATACTGAATTTGTCCCAGATTTGGCCAGCAGAAGCCCCTTCACATTGGCTCCTATATCCTTTTGACATGTCCTGTCATTCTTTTCTTTTTTTCTTTTTTTTTTTTTTTAGATTTTTTCCCCCCTTTTTTTCCTCCCAAAGCCCCCTGGTACATAGTTGTGTATCCTTAGTTGTGGGTCCTTCCAGTTTTGGCATGTGGGACGCCTCCTCAACATGGCCTGATGAGCAGTGCCATGCCCGCGCCCAGGATTTGAACCAGCGAAAGCTTGGGCCCCAGAAGCAGAGTGTGCGAACTCAACCACCCAGCGTGGGGCCAGCCCCTGACATGTCCTGTCATTCTTTGATTACCTCCCTTCCTTGCTTTCTGGCACAATAAGATGTTCAGGTGTTTTCTTGTACTTTTCCTGCCCCAGTGCTGGAATCAGTCATTTCACCAAGAAGCCCTGGTTCCTTTTATTGGAGAATGTATTTAGAAACCAGGTCTGGACACTAGGTGTGATGTTCTACTGGGGCATCACTGCTCCTAGGCCCTCTCAGTGGTCAGAGCTAGGGAGTATGCACATGTATATAAATATGCAAACGTATAGCTACTCTTAGACGTGCGTCTATATCTGCATTTTCTCTGTGTGTGTATATATATGTATGTATATATGTATACATAAAATTCTGAGTTTATACTTCTACCTCCAATTCCAGTCCAACACCTTAGAGTCCAGTTTAGTTTCCCCATTTTCGTGTTTGTAACTCCCTTCTCTGACAGAGAAACTTAGCTCTGATTATTCTTAATTTATTTACTTAATTGATCAAGCCCCTCTAATGTACCCAGTCTTTCTTTCCTTATGAGACCATGTGGATGACAGCCTTGCTCAGCACCACCTAATGGTTTTTAGATTGAATTATTCAGGAAGGTAGGAAGTACAGTGTATCATCATCATTTGCAGATTCCATATTTGCAGATTCACCTACTTGCTAAAATTTATTTGTAACCCCAAAATCAGTACTTGTAGCACTTTATGGTCATTCATGGACATTCACAGAGGGGTGAAAAATTTGCGTTGTCCAGTACATTCATTCCCTGTTGAGGTCAAACAAGGAGATGCTCTGCCTTCTTGTTTCAGCTCTCATGCAGGAAGCAAGTGTCCTTTATGCAGTCTATTTAGTGCTATGTTTTTTTGCATTTTTGTGCTTTTATTGGTGATTTCACTGTTTTAAATGGCCCCCAAGTGTATTGCTGAAGTGCTTTCTAGTATTCCTAAGTGCAGGAAGGCTGTAATGTATCTTATGGAAAAAATACGTGTGTTAGATAAGCTTTGTTCAGTCATCAGTTATAGTGCTGTTGGCTGTGAGTTCAGTATTAATGAATCAATGATATAATACATCCAGAAAAAGGAAGAGGAAATTCACCGATCTGTATGTGAAGTTGCTCCAGAAAGTGCTAAGGTAACATCTAAGTGCATGGCGAATCTATGGAAAAGAGGGAAAAGTGGGTAAATTTGCGAATTTATGAGATGACAAAGATAAAAAAGGCATAGTGGAAAGCATCATTGTAAGGCTGAAGGCCAAAGAAATTTCCCATCATGATGCTAGGATAAGGAAAATATCCTTCATGGCTCAAGGAAAAGTCCTTCATGGCTCGTTTGCATGTTTCAAAAGATAATCCTGCGTGAAAAATGTTAAACTTGCAGACAGTGCAAGTTCCACAGATCAGGAAGCTGCAGAAGAATTTTTAAAATACTTGCTAAACGTTATACAGGAAAAGGGTTATGTGGAAGAGCAGATTTTCAATTCTGAGACTGGTTTGTTTCCTGAAGACGTTGATGAATAAACTTATATTAACACAAATGGCATCTTGATTGATGGAAATGTTGTGACCAGAGGCTCACAGGAACCTAACCCTATATTTCCCCTGAGAGCAACAGTTTGGTATTCACTAATTCAGTATTTGTGGTGACTTTATAGAACTTAACTACCACAAATAACAATCGTTGACTATAGTTTTACCTTTCTAAAAAAGAAAACTGTTGATTTTTATTCTTCTTGTAAAATTGGCATCACTTAGTATCTTTAGTTTTAGTATGACTTGTGAAAAACCATGTTACAAAATCAGAATCTTACCTTTTCTACCAGTTTATGATCGGTCCCATCCTTCCTCTCTTACACATAGATTTGGAAATCTCAGAGTAAAGGTTTTCTTTTGCCTGTTGTTGTTTCTTCCTTTTGGCTATTGTGAATAATGCTGCTGTGAACATTCGTATACAAGATTTTGTTTAAAAACCTGTTTTAAGGTTTTTTGCATATATATACCTAGGAGTGGAATTGTTAGGTCATAGAGTAATTCTATGTTTAACTTTTTGAGGAACCACCAAACTGTTTTCGACAGCAGCAACATCATTTTACGTTCCTACCAGCAATGTACAGGGTTTCTCCTCATCCTTGTCAATACTTGTCATTTTCCCCTTTTTTGAGGAAGATTGGCTCTGAGCTAACGTCTGTTGCCAATCTTCCTCTTTTTGCTTGAGGAAGATTGTCGCTGAACTAGCGTCTGTGCCAATCTTTCTCTATTTTATGTGGGATGCTGCCACAGCATGGCTTGATGAGTGGCGCTGGGTCTGTGCTTGGGATCCGAACCTGCAAACCCTGGGCCACAGAAGCAGACCACACGAACTTAACCACTATGCCACCGGGCTGGCCTCTCCCTTTTTTTTTTAAATAGCCATTCTGGTAGAAGTGAAGTGGTATCTTATTGTGGTTTTTATTTGCATTTCCACGATGACTAATGATGTTGAACATTTTTTCATGTGCTTGTTAGCCATTTGTTTGTCTTCTTTGGAGAAATGCCAATCAAGTCTTGTTCCCATTTTTTGATTGGGGGAAGGGGTCTTTTCATTGTTGAATTTTAAGAGTTCTTTATATGTTCTGGTTACTAGAGCAATATCACATATGTGATTTACAAATATTTTCTCCCATTCTGTAGGTTATCTTTTCACTCTCTTGATAGTCTCTTTTGAGGTACAAAAATTGTTAATTTTGACGAAGTCCACTTTATCTATATTTTCTTTTGTTGCCTGTGCTTTTAGTGTCATATTTAGATAGGATTTTGGGGAATCCATTTCCAAATCAAGATCGTAAAGACTTACTATGTTTTCTTCCAAGAAATGTATACTTCTAGCCCTTATATTTAAATCTTTGATTACTTTTGAATTAATTTTTATATACTGTGTGAGATAGAGGTCTAACTTCATTCTTTTGCATGTGGTTATCCAGTTGTCCTGGCACCATTTGTTGAAGAGCTTATTTCTCCCCACTGAATAGTCTTAGCACTCTTGTCAAAAATCAATTGACCAAAGATGTTTGGGTTTATTTCTGGACTCTCAATATTATTTCTTTGATCTATATATGTCCTTATGCTACAACCATACTGTTTTGATTACTCTAGCTTGGTAGTAAGTTTTGAATTTGGGGAGTATGAGTCCCCCAAATTTGTTTTTCTTTTTCAAGTTGTTTTGGCTATTTAGGGTTCCTTGCAATTCGGTATTAATTTTAGGGTCAGCTTTTTTATTTCTGCAAAAATAGGCTTTTGGGATTTTAATAGGGATTACACTGAATCTGTAGATTGCTTTGGGGAGTATTACCATCTTGACAATTTTGTCTTCTAATCCATGAAGCCAGGATGTCTTTCCGTTTAGGTCATCTTTAATTTTTTTCAGCAATGTTTTGTAGTTTTCAAGGTACAAATCTTATGGCTCCTTCATTAAATTTACTCTGTAGTATTTTATTCTCTGATGCTATTTTAAATGGAATTTTCTTTTTTTGGTGAGGAGATTGGCCCTGAGCTAACATCTGTTGCCAGTCCTCTTCTTTTTTTTTTTCTCCTGAAAGCCCCAGTACATAGTTGTATATCTGTATATCCTAGTTGTAGGTCACTCTAGTTCCTCCATGTGGAATGCTGTCACACCATGGTTTGATGAGTGGTGTGTAGGTCCATGCCCGGGGTCTGAACTGGCGAACCTTGGGCCACCAAGGCAGAGCACGTGAACCTAACCATTCGGCCACAGGGCCAGCCCTGTATATGGAATTTTCTTAACTTCATATTTGGATTGATTATTGCTAGTATATAGAAATACAACTGATTTTGTGTGTTGTTCTTGTATCTGGCAATTTTGGTTATTTATTAGCTGTCATAGTTTTTGTTGTGGATCTTTTAGAATTTTCTATATATAAGACCACGTCAAGTGAATATAGTTTTACTTCTTTCTTTCTACTTTGGATTCCTTTTATTTTGATTTTTCTTCCCTCATTGCTCTGCAAAAACGTCTAGTACAGTGTTGAATGGAAGTAGCAGAAGTGGGCATTCTTGTTTTGTTCCTGATATTGGGGGAAAGCTTTGGAGTCTTTTCTTGTGAATATAGTGTGGGTTTTTCATAATACTCTTTATTATATTGACGAAGTTCCTTTCTACTCCTAGTTTGTTGAGTGTTTTTGTCATAAAAGGGTATTTGATTTTCTTAACTGCTTTTTCTGCATTATTGGAGATGATCATGTGTTTCTCACCTTTATTAATATGGCATATAACATTGATACATAGACTTCTAAATAGCAATTAATTAGCTGTTAGCTTCTGTTTTATCCCATCTTTTGCATCATATGTAGGGTTTATTATGAATGACTGTTCATCAAGATTATATTGTAGGCATCTCTTCAGGATATCAGGTGTTAAATGAGATTATCTTTTTAAAAATCAACTTTATTGAGGTATAATCAATCTTCTTACAATAAAATCTATTAATTTTTCGTATACATTTGGATGAGTTTTGCCAAATTTATATAGCTGAGTAACCATCACCACAACTGAGATTAGAACATTTCCTTAACTCCCGAAAGTTCCCTTGTGACCTTCTCAGTGGTTCCTCCCCCTGCTCCCCTGTCTGGGCCCCAGGCAGCTATGGATCTCTTTTCTGTCACTGTAGATTAATTAGATTTGTCTTTTCTAGAGTGTTGTTTAACTTGAATCATATAGTATGTACTCTTTTCTCTGGATTCTTTCACTCAGCATGATGTTTTTGACATTCATCCATGTTGTTAGGTATATTAGTAGTTCCTTTTTTTCTTTTTTCTGAGTAGTATTCTATTGTGTGAATATACTACAGTCTGTCTTCCACATGTTAATAAGCATTGTTTCTAGTTTGATTCCTTCATGAATAAAGCTGCCAGGAACATGTGTATACAAGTCTTTGTGTAGATATATGTTTTTATTTCTTTTAGGTAAATCTTAGGAGTGGAATTGCTGGATGTTATGGTTTAAGTGTATGTTTAGCTTTATAAAAACCTGCCAGACTGTCTTCCATAGTTTTACACTTTACATTCTCATCAGCAGTGTGCAAGAATTTCACTTCCTCTACATCCACACTTGATATTGTCAGCCTTTTAATTTTTTAGCCATTTTAATGGATTTGTGGTGGTGAATCATTCTGGTTTTAATTTGCATTTTCCCAATGACTAATGATGTTGAGCACCTGTTTATGTGCCTGTTGGCCATTTGTATATGTGCTTTTGTGAATTGTCATCTTAAATCCTGTGCCCATTTTTTTGTTGGATTATTGTTTGTTAATATTATGCATGAGTTGTAAGGGTTTCTTATATATTGTGGATACAGTTCATTAATCATGTATATATTTTACAAGTGTTCTGTCCCAGCCTGTGGTTTGCTTTTTTGTTTTTTTAATGATGTCTCAAAGAACAGAAAGTTGCAATTTTGGTGAAGTCTAAATTATCCCTTTTTTTTTTTTTTTAAATGCTTCCTGCTTTTTGTGTCAAATCTGAGAAGTCTTTGTCAGGGACCGGCCCCGTGGCTGAGTGGTTAAGTTCGTGTGCTCTGCTTTGGCGGCCCAGGGTTTTGCCAGTTCAGATCCTGGGCATAGACATGGCACCACTGGTCAGGCCGTGCTGAGGCGGTATCCCACATAGCACAACCAGAGGCACTCACAACTAGAATATACAACTATGTACTGGGGGGCTTTGGGGAGAAGAAGAAGAAGAAAAAAAAGAAGATTGGCAACAGATGTTAGCTCAGGTGCCAATCTTTAAAAAAAAAAGTCTTTGTCTATCTGTGGTAGATAGAATCCTAAGAAGACCTCTGATGACCCACACTCTTGTATTATTTCCTTCCTGTGAGTGTGATGGGATTTTACTCCCGTGATTATGTTACATGACAGTCATGCATAGCTTAGCGATGGAGATAGTTCTGAGAAATGTGTCCTTAGGCGATTTTGTCATTGTGCAAATATCATGGAGTGTACTGAAGGGGAGCAAAATTTGCCACCCCAAAATGCGTCTCTTTAACTTGAGGATTATTTCAAGCCGACTATTTTATTTTTTTTTTGCTTGGCTTTACATCAGTATTGTTGTTATTTAATGAGATACAGTAAATGCACTGTCAATAAAACTGGAAAAGATATTTATTAATTAGGCTGATTATTTTTAAGAAACAAGGCTCAGTTTTTTTTGTTGCCTCCCCCATAACTGCCTACAAGAATTCAGATAAAAAAAACCTCTCTCAGGAACCATGCTATCACCTTAGCATAACATGAAGTAGGTGGTAGATAGGTAGGAACCTTCTTAGAAAAGCCTGTTTGTTGGGCCCCGCTCTGTGTTCTTCTGTTTCTGTGTGGCCAAACACATACTTGTTTTCCAAACATTTCCTTCTTTTCACTTACCTGTGAGTTGCCTCCCTTCCATTTGAAGTCCCTGACTCTCCCCACCCTCAACATCTTCTTTTGTCTTTAGCTAAGGATGGTATTAAGGTGAGGGCTTTGGCAGTTTTGGCAGGTTACTTGTGTTCCTGGGTTTTTCCCATGTATGTGGTTAAACTTGTTTGTTTTTCTACTGTTAATCTATCTCATGTCAATTTAATTCCAGCCAGAAGAACCTAGAAAGGTAGACAAAAATTTTCTTCATCCCCTACAGTACATACACAAGTGTAGATGGTATAGCCCACTACACACATAGGCTGTACAGCACTAATCTTATGGGACCACTGTCGTGCATCATCATGCAGTGCAGGACTGTATGTGGCAAAAGGGATATTAAAGGTGTAATTAAGTTACTAATAAGTTGGCTTTGAGTCAAACAGGAGATTATGCAGAAAGGCCTAACCTAATCACATGAACCCTTAAAGTCTCAGTCCAGAAGTCAGAGCCAGGAGAAGTCGTGAGAAGGATTCAGCAAGAGGGAGATTTTTCCATTGCTGGCTTTGAAGATGGAGGGTCCACATGGCAAGGATTGCAGATGGCCCCTAGCAGCTGAGAATGGCTCCAGGATGAGAAGTAGCAAAGAAACAGGGACTTTAGTCCTACAGCTGCAAGGAACTGAATTCTACCACAACCATGTGAACTTGGAAGAGGTCCTAAGCTTCAGATGAGAACACAGCCTGGCAGACATCTTGAGTTTATCCGTGTGAGATTCTGAGCAGAAAATCCACCCATGCTCTGCCTGGACTTCTGACCTCTAACTTAGTGATGTTTTTTATGCAGTAATATAAAATTAGTACACCGTGTCAACATTGTGAAGTTTTCTCTTATGTGTTCTTATACTTTCAGCTTTTACATTTAGGTGTAGATTTAATATCCTTTCAAGTTAATGTTTGTGTATGGTATGAAGGTAAGGGTCAAAGTTCATTTCTTCCATATGAGTATCTACTTGTGCCAGCAATGTTTGTAGAAAAGACTCTTCTATCCCCATTGAATTGCCCTGCATCTTTGTAGAATGTCAGTTGATCATATGTGTGTGGTTTGATTTCTGGATTCTCCAGTCTATTCTCTTGATTTATATGTCCTTATACCCATAGCATACTGTCTTATTCAGTGTGTCTTCCAACTTTCTTTTTCTTTATCAAAATTGTTTTGGCTATTTTGAGTTCTTTGGATTTCCATGTAAATTTTAGAATCAACTTGTCAAATTTTACAAAATTCTGCTGAGAATTTGATTGGGATTCCATTGAATCTGTAGATGAATTTGGGACAAATTGACATCTTAACAACATTGAATCTTTTGATCCATGAGCAAATTATCTCTCTTCATTTGTTTATTTTCTTTAACTTCAGCAGTGTTTTGAGTTTTCTTTTTTTTTTTTTTTTTTTGAGGAAGATTAGTTCTGAGCTAACATCTGCTGCCAATCCTCCTCGTTTTGCTAAGGAAGACTGGCCCTGAGCTAACATCCATACCCATCTTCCTCTACTTTATATGTGGGACGCCTGCCACAGCATGACTTGACAAGCAGTGTGTAGGTCTGCACCCAGGATCTGAACTGGTGAACCCCGGGCCACCGAAGCAGAATGTGCGAACTTAGCCACTGCGCCACCGGGCTGGCCCCTGTAGTTTTCAGAGTACAGATCTTGCACATCTTTTGTTAAATTTGTCCCTAAGTAATTTGCATGTTTTTAAAATCCTATTATAAATGGTATTTTGAAAAATTTCAGTTGTAAACTATTTATTGCTAATGTATAAAGATACAGTTGATGTCTATGTTTATATTTTATGCTAACCTTGTATTCTGCTATTTTGAAAAACTTAGTAGTTTTGCTTTTTTGTAGACTTCTTAAGGTTTTCTATCTATAAGATCACGTTCTCTGTAAATAAAGACAGTTTTACTACTTCTTTTCCAATATAGATGCCTTTTTATTTATTTTTCTTGCTTTATTTCACTGACCAGGATGCCCCAATGCAATGTTCAGTAAAAGTAATGGGAGGGTGTCTTTGCCTTGTTTCTAATTTTAGAAGGGAAGCATTCAGTATTTCATCATTAAGTGATGTTAGCTTTAAGTTTTTCATAATGGCTTTTATCAGGTTGACAAACCTTTCTTATAATTCCCAGTTTGCTGAAAGGAGCTTATTCGGATGATTTGGATTATAGGGAGAGAGAGTGCAAAATGGACTTACTCTTTGAACTCAGATATTATTCTAACTTTCTTTTTCTTTATCAAAATTGTTTTGGCTGTTCTAAGTTCTTTGCATTTCCGTGTAAATTTTACAATCAGCTTTACAACTTTTCTCCAGATATTTTTCTAAACCAGTAATGTTTATTTCTTTGTGCAGCATTTTTGATACATTATTCAGATATATTTTCCAGTTTATTAATTCTCTTGTCAGCCGTGTCTTCTCTAGTGGTTAACCCATCTACAGAATTTTAGATTTCAGTGACTCTTTTTTATTCTGAAAGTTCCATTTGGTTGTTCTGCTTGATTTTATTCTTCTTTTTAATGCTTTTTTTGCCTTAGTTATGGTTTTGATGCTTTTCTCTTTAATCACTGTTAAACACACTTATAGTCTTTATGAGACTGTTCTGTTTTCTGAATCCTGTGCATTTTGTCTTGAGGGTCTGCCTTTCCGCAGTGATTTTACTTTTGTTTCTATTAGAGATGTCTAGTGGTATCACTGGCATGGGCCAGTTTTGGTAATTTCTCATCAAGAGGTTCCTGGATCATATGATAGAGTGAATTTAGACCCCAAATCGCTATGAAGCATATGCCTCTAGTTTCAAATTCTCAAGGGGAGCTTTTTCCTCCCCTTACCCACAGCTCAAACAGAGGCAGATAAGCTTTCTAGTCTTCTTGTTCATGCAGGTGTTTTGGGGTTTTTTTTTTTTTGATCCATTTCCATTGAGAGCATAGGCCTTTGAGTGCCATAACTTTGGAAGAGGTCTTGAATCCAACTCTCCACCTTTCTCAAGAGCCTTTTCTACTTTTCTCCTGCTTCTTGTCTTCTTTCTTCTACTTCCCTTGGTTACTAAAATGTCTTGACAAATGCTTCTCGGGCCAGTGCAGAGGTCAGCACGTGCTTCCAGCTCTGGCTTTTGGTTTGCTCTTTGTTTCATGCTGATGACAGTTTTCTTTACTTTCTTGAGTACTTAGCTAAGCTTTTCAAAGTATGTAAGCATTTATTCAGCATTTCTAGATTTTTGTAGCTGGAGAATTTTACTAGATTTTCTAGATTGCTGTATTTCAAGATAAAAAAGATAAGACTGTGCTTTAAAGATTGAGTTTAATTTACAGAAATATTAGGTGTCAGCCAAAGTATAAAATTACTTTTTTTTTTTTTTAAAGATTTTATTTTTTCCTTTTTCTCCCCAAAGCCCCCCGGTACATAGTGGTGTATTCTTCCTTGTGGGTTCTTCTAGTTGTGGCATGTGGGACGCCGCCTCAGCGTGGTCCGACGAGCAGTGCCATGTCCGCGCCCAGGATTCGAACCAACGAAACACTGGGCTGCCTGCAGCGAAGCGCGCGAACTTAACCACTCGGCCACGGGGCCAGCCCCAGTATAAAATTACTTTTTACATATTCATTTATTAATTTCTATTTTTAAATGGCAGCTCCTCTTTAAAAAAAGAGATCAGGAGCCTGATTTTCCTGTCTACTTCCTTAGGAAACAGAAAGGCAGAAACCTGGTGAATAGCAAGACCAGTGGTTGCTGTAGTAAGCATGGGACTTTCTGGCAGTGGCTCTGTTAACTGAACCATGGCAGTGTCTAATTTGCTGCAAGATTTTGTTTCCTATTCTTGGAGTAAGAGGTTCTGCTACATCAAGGAATTGGCTCTTTCAATTTATTTTATTCATTCAGTCAGACAGTGATTAGAAAGCCTCACTGGCTATGTACATTGCGCCATACTTAGGAGTTTTGTAATTATATGACAGTTTTGATACATTTCAAACAGTGCTTTTGAAACTTTCCGTTCACCTCCTTCTGGAGGAAGCCCATTTCCTCCTGCGGCTATTGACATACGTTGTTTATAGGCCCTATTCAACTAGCAGATGAGAGCAGAGATTTGGAATCAGATATACCTGGGTTTGAGTCTCAGTATTGTCACCCCCCAGTTGTTTGACTGCGGACAAGTTATTTAACTGCTCTGTGCCACAGTTTCTTCATCTGAGAAACGAAGCATCTATTTCCTGGGCTTGTTTTGATGATAATGTTAAATAATGTACAATATACACTTGGACACAATGCCTGACACATAATAAGCACTTAATAAATGGTTATTATTCTCATCCTTGTTCAGCTGCTGCTTTTTGAGATGTCTGGTTATTTCTTTTTTCTTTTAGCATGCCTGGTTTTTCCTTTTTTACTGAATGACTTTCGAATGTAGTTACAGTGGAAGCTGACATGTTAGAAAGGAGAAGTGCATTGAAAGCATGAGGCTGTGCACAGACCCAGCTCTAGTGGTAATCAGCCACTGTATTGGCGTCTTCCAAGATTTGACCAAGTCTGTTTTTTCAAAGATCCAGGCAACATTCCTTGGCCTTGAAAAGCAGAAAAGTGCCCAGAAAACAGAAATTAAGCAGTTATTGATGCACTGAATAGTAAAGAGTATTATTTGTACTTAGTAAAGAATATGCTGCATGTTTGCCTGAGGTTTTATTTAATGCATTTTAAAATTTACTGTGTTTTTATTTTCCTTTTAAACCTTACTGTCAAGTTCAAGAATAAGCTGAACTAAAAAGAAACTAATATCTTAGGATAAAGAAAGATTCAAATTAGTAGGCTATACCACAGTATTGGTGGAGTTTTTCTCTGTGTTTTGAACTAGAGAAAAGACTTATAGGAAGAAAGAGTCCTTTTATAGATTGCTTGCAGTATTCTAAGGGCTCTGCTAGGCTCTGTGGATATTGTTAAGACATGATTCTTAGCCTCAAAGATCTTACTGTCAGTTGAGGGAGGCCATAAACAGTTACAGTAGTTTGTGACACATACTTTGTTAGAGGTAATAATTGACTCTGGTGGCTAAGGGACAGGAAGGTATTGGGACTCTTGGATTTCCAGCTTGGACAAGGAGGAAGACAAGAGTTGGCAAACTGAGCTGCTGGCGGTTTTTGTATAGCTCACAAACTAAGAATTGCTTCACATCTTTATATGGTTGAGAAAAATTAAAAGAAGAATGACATTTTATGATGTGGGAATTATATAAAATTCAAATTTCAGTGTTCATAAATACAGTTTTATTGGCCTGTAGCTATACTTAAACTTTACCTGTTGCTTGTAGCCACTTTGGTGATACAACAGCAGAGCTGAGTAATTGTGACAGAGGCTATATGGCCTGCAAAGCCAAATATTTACTGTGTGGCTGTTTACAGAAAAAGTTTGCTGATTCCTGGGGTAGATGGCAATTTTTATCCACTGAGATAAGCAGTTAAGGAGGAACAGATAGAGAGGAAAATAACGTATTTCTAGGAGTATGGGTTGTTTGAATCAGAGGTGCTTGTGAGCTATGCAAGTCTAGAAGGCAAGGTCATGTATATCTAGGTTCTGAAGAGATTTTGAGGCTGGAGTTAGATGGGGGAAGAAAAGATGACATCCAGATAGGTGGATGGGGGGAGTGGTTCTTAGCCCTGGCTGCACATTGGTATCATCTGGGGTGCTTGAAAACAACCAAAAACCCCCAAACAAACACTGCCAGGCACACTTCCTACCCCTGACCCCTGAGATTATGATGTACTTGAGCTGGGATGGGGGGATATTTAAAAAGTTCCCCTACGGATTCTAATGTGCAGCCAGCTTTGGGAACTACTGGTGTAGAATGAGAAGGTTGAGGATGGATCCAACATTTAAGGGGCTGTTCTAGATCTACTGAGAAGAAATGCTGATTGAGTAATGATGGGAATTGTGGGAGTGGTCAGATCCTGCAGTTTGGTGGAGTAAATAAGGATTGGGAACTCCCCTTTCTAGATCATTGTTGACTCTATCAAGAGCAGTTCCTATGGATACTAAGAGAGGGTGTATGTCAAAGGATTTGAGGTTAGGGGAGGAGAGAACACTCAGTGTGAACTATTGAGAAGACTGGGAGGGAGGGAAATAGGAGAGAGTGATAGCTGGGATGGGAAGGCATTGGAGCTGTAGTTTGTTTAAGAGAGGTTTTTTTAAGATGATACAGCCTTGAGCCTATTTATGTACTAAGGGAGTCAGTACTCAGAAAGGAAACTGCCTGAAATGACAGTATCAGTTGCTACCATTCAGTTTTCACAGAAAGAGCTAGATTTTGAATAGTTCTTAGAATAATCTTAATATTTTAGCCTTTTTTGGAATTGTATGCAACTGTGCTTCCTACGTTTAGACACATTACCAGTATAGCTGGAAAGAAATGGACATAGGATTTAGAAACAAGGCCAACAACTGTTCTTTGCTCACCCTGTCACTGTCATCCTGTCGGAGGCATTGATCTCATCTGTGAGGACAGGACGGTGAACTGAACAGGCTCCATAACAGACTTCTAAAAGCCTTTAGTTTAAACTAGTACAACTTGTAATTAAATAAATGAAGAAGCTGAGCTTATGAAATGTCTTAAAGTCCACTGCCTGATCTTTTAGTTCCTTAGTACCTGAGCATGCGCTTCTTTTGAGAACACCAGTGGTTTGGTTATGATTCACCCCGGGTGAATTTGGGCACATAGTATACAAAAAATACCACTTCATTTTGCCATTAGAATATTTCTTTAGGGAGCTGGCCCTGTAGCTGAGTAGTCAAGTTTGCATGCTGTGCATCGGTGGCCCAGAGTGTCACCAGTTCAGATCCTGGGTGGAGACCTAGCACCATTCATCAAGCCATGCTGAGGCGGTGTCCCACATAGTAGAACTAGAAGGACCTCCAGCTAGAATATACAACTATGTACTGGGAGGCTTTGGGGAGAAGAAGAAAAAGAAAAGATTGACAACGGATCCTTAGCTCAGGGCCAATCTTTAAAAAAAAAAAAAAAAAATTAGGAGCAAAATCTAGCATAAAGTCTTCTTTTAATGTTTTTATTATGTACAAGTAGTAGCTAATAGTTAAATAATGCAGGGATGGTACAGAGATCCCACCATTGTTAACATTTTGAGGGTTTTTATTGGGAGTCTTTCTTTTCCCCAGTGGTTTTTGTTTCTACATCAGTGTAAATACACTTAATATATGTGCCAGTTGCGTTCTCCGGAAAGCAGATTGAGGTGGAGTAGGAGAGAATAGGGCTTATTGGGGAGCGATGCCTGTGAAGAAAAAGGGAAAGGAGTGGATTGGGCATGGGAAGCCATTAGACTGCAGTGCACACCTGACAAAGTCTCTGGCAGCCCAGATTGCCTGATAGAGGAGTACCTCACTGGATGGAAATGGCTAGGCCATTGTACCACCACATTGCCTAGTCATTGTCTGGGGCCGTCCTGAGGGAAGGGTGCCCTCAGCTTGAAAGCTGAGGTGGATTCTGAAGGAACTAACAGCAGGAAGCTGTCAGCTAACCACATCCCTTGTAGCTGGGCAGCAAGTCCTTTCTTGAAGGGATCTGAGCAGTATATCTTTGTGTCTGCCATGACATAAAATGTTCTGTCCTGCTTACACCCATTAGGATGGCTACTATCAAAAAAACACAAAACAAGTGTTGGTGAGAATCTGGAGAAGTTAGAACCCTGTGGACTGTTGGTGGGAATGTAAAATAGTATAGCTGTGGTGGAAAACAGTGTGGAGGTTCCTCAAAAAATTAAACATAGAATTACCATGTGATCCAGCAATTCCACTTCTTGGTATGTACCCAAAAGAATTGAAAGCAAGATCTTGAAGAGCTATTTGTGCATCAGTGTTTATAGTAGCATTATTCATAATAGTTAAAATGTGGAAACAACCCAAAAGTCCATCGACAGAGGAATGGATAAGCAAAATGTGGTATATACATACAGTAGAATATCATTCAGCCTTAAAAAGGAAGGGAATTCTGCGATATGCTACAACATGGGTGAACTTTGTGGGCATTATGCTAAGTGAAATAAGCCAGTCACAAAAAGACAAATACTGTATGATTCTACTTATATGGAGTACTCAGCGTAGTTAGAATCATAGAGACAGAAAGTAGAATGGTGGGTTGTCAGGGGCTTGGGGTAGAGGAGAATGGAGAGTTATTGTTTAATAGGTATAGAGTTTCACTTTTACAAGATGAAAAGACTTATGAAGATGGATGGTGGTGGTGATGGTTGCACAACAATGTGAATGTAATTAATACTGCTGAACTGTACACCTAAAAATGGTTAAGGTGATAAGTTTTTCATTATGTATATTTTAACACAATAAGAAATGTAAAAAAAATGTGTCCTGCTTTTTCTGTTTATCATAAGTGAGTTATTTTGTAGTCTTCATAAACTTTTTAAATGGATACATAATATTCTAACAGTGCTTACTTTATATATCCATTTCCTACGACTCTAAATTTTCCATATTAATAAAAATACAGCAATGCTATCTTTGTATGAAGTTCTTTACTGTATTTAGGATTGTTTTCTTTAGGATTGTTTTCTTTGAATAGATTCCCAGAAGTAAAATAGATTGAAAAGTGTGAACATTCTTAAGGTCCTTCATGTTGAAAGGCCTTTTACAGTGTCAGTGCAAGGTATAAGCAACCTGTGTCATCAGGTTTTCAACAGCTTCAGATCTTTTCTTAAGCTTGGGTCATTTGTAGCTGAAAAATGGTGTCTCTTCATTTCTGAGCTACAGTCCTGTATAGTGTTTAGTGAGCTGTGAATTTCAACTCATTCCTCCGTCCAAAAGAATGGAGAAGATAATGATGATAATGAGGGCACCAGAATCAGAATGACCACGTTCAAATCCTGGCCCTGCTGTTTACCACTTTGTGACCTTAGACAAGTCTCTGTGCATCACTTTGTTCATGTGAATAACAAGACTAAAGATAGCATCTACCTTATAGGGCAGTTTTGAGGGTTAAATGAGGTAGAACACATAAAAACACTCAGTATGATGTCTGGCCCATTGTTTATGCGTAAACAGATATTATTTCAATATAAATTTGATTATTTTAGTATTTTAAGAAGTAGAATGGGAGAGAATATTAAATTCAGACTATACCCTTTTTCCAAGAGAAAAATCTGAGGCCTAAATACGTTAATAGATGTGGCCTGGGTCACTTAGCTAATGCGTTGCAGAGCTTAGACCTGAAGCTGGGTCTTTGACCAATGCAGGGTTTTTCAACCTTGGCATTTGGGGATAATTCTTTGTTATGAGAGGGCTCTCGTGTAGATTTATGACTTGTATGACTATCAAAACTAGTGTCAGATGTTGCCAGATGTCCCCTGGTGGGACTAATCCAAGATAAGGGAGAAGTGCTTCATCCTGCCTCCACTGGAAATACCTAATTGCTCATTGAATTTGGTTCTCAGGAGCTCTTCAGTGATCTGAACTAACTACTTAAGATGGAGCTTTGTCCTGTGGCTCCTGGAATCTTCAGTACAGCTCTGTGTGACATCTTGTTGAGTGTGCTCCTCTACTGGGAACAATCCGTGGTGTTTAAATAGAGCTCTTCTATCTTTGTAAAGGTTTTATCCTTTGGTTGCAGGTGGTACAACTGAAAAAAGATATTTATGGAATTCCGATGAGTGGTGATGGATGATGCAGTTCAAATAACTAAGGTACGAGAAATAAAACCAGAGCTTGCAAGGAGGCTTTGTCACCCAAGTTAGTGTCCTCACAAAATAAACATAAAGTCAAGTTCTCTCCTATTCCATTTATTTCCAAGCTATAGGAGTAGTTTATTTTTTTATGATTAAAAGTGTTATAATTATCATTGTTTAAGGCAGTGGTTCTCAGCTTGGTCATCAATCAGAATCACTTAAAAAACTTTTTTAAAAAAAGACCCAAGTCTGTGCCCTGCCATACTGTCCTTGTTGAATTAAAGTTTCTATGAGTGGAGCACAGGCGATCCTGATATGCATCCTTGTTGAAGAACTGATGCACTGAGAGATTCAAAGAATGCAATACTCAGTCTATGTAGCATCAAATAACTTGTATTATAAAGGAAAAACAGATTTGTATTCAGCTTTCCCATTGCTTTAAGTTTTAAGTGGTAGTGCAAACCAGCACTACAGCTTTGGAAAACTTGTGGGTATTTTCTACAGAGCTAAACATACATATATCCAATGACCCAGCAATTCCACTCCCAGGTATTTACCCTTGAGAAATGAAACTGTATGTCTACACAAAGACTTGCATATAAATGTTCACTGTAGCTTTATTTATGATAGACAAAAATATTAGAAATAGTCAAGTGTTCAAAAATAGATGAATAGATAAATAGTGGTATATTCATACAATGGAATTCTAGTCAGTTATAGAAAGGAACAAACTACCATACAGCAACATGGATGAATCTCACAGGTACAAGGTTGAAGCAAAGAAGCCAGACAAAAAAAATTAGATGTAGTTCAATTACCAGAAGATATGATGATAGAAGTCAGACTAATGGTTGCTCTGACAGGAGGTGGGAGGAGGAGGTATGAGAGAGCAGCACTGAAAAGCTTTTACGTGTTAATGTGTTTGTTTTATCTTGTGGTAAAATATACATAACATAAAATTTACCATTTTAATCACTTTTAAGTGTGCAATTAGTTGGCATTAAGTCCATTCACATTGTTGTGCATCCATCACTACCAACTCTCTCTAGAACTTTTTCATCTTCCCCAATTGAAACTCTACCCCTTAGACACTAACTCGCCATTCACCCTCCCCTGAACCCCTAGCAGCCACTGTTCTGCTTTCTGTTTCTCTGAATTTGACTACTCCAGGTACCACATTGTCGATGCAAATAACCAATACCCATCCTATAGATAAGAGGGGTAAGATGAGTTTTACTTGAGCCAAGCTGAGGACTACTAGCCCAGGAAGGCATTCCAGAGAAGCATGGTTTATACGTTTTTAGAACAAAGAACATAACATCAGACATGCCCAGGATACATATTCATCAAAGTTTCAAAGAGGTATTTAGCTACAGATTAGCAGGTCAACGTGACTTTGATGTCCAAGAAAGGAAACTTATCTTCTGGAGTCTGATACTGGCATCATAGGAAAGGAAGTATGCATTCTTATCTTCAAAGAGTGCATTCTTTTACTTTGAGATAATGTTTAATGCATCCTTTACTTTAACAGTTAAAGCATATGTACAGTGTATCTTTGATAGGCCATAAGTTAGGCTTCTTTGGTTCAGGCCGAATCAGGTTTAAACCAGAATAGTTACTCCATAGACCTCAATATGTGAAAATTTCTTATTGACGTATAAAGGGAATCATACAATATTTGTCCTTTTGTGTTTGGCTTATTTTACTTAGCATAGTGTCTTCAGGGTTCTTCCATGTTGTAGCATGTATCAGAATTTCTTTCGTTTTTAAGGCTGAATAATATTCTGTTGTATGTATATACCACATTTGTTTATCCATTCATCTTTGAGTGGACGTTTGGGTTGTCTCCACCTTTTGCGTTGTTGTGAATAATGCTACTATGAATATTGGTGTATAGATATCTGTTCAGATCCCTGCTTTCAATTCTTTTGGGTATATATTAAAAGTGGAGTTGCTGGATCAGATAGTAATTCTATGTTTAATTTTTTGAGGAACCACCATGCTGTTTTCCACAGTGGCTGCACCATTTTTACATTCCCACGAGCAGTGCACAAAGGTTCCAATTTTTCTACATCCTCACCAACAGTTATTTTCTGTTTTATTGATAATGGCCATCCTAATGGGTGTAAAATGGTGTCTCGTGGTTTTGATCTGCATTGCCCTAAAAATTAGTGATGTTGAGCATATTTTCATTTGCTTATTGGCCATTAGTATATCTTCTTTGGAGAAATGTCTATTCACGTTCTTTGTCCATTTTTAAAATTAGATTATCATAGTTCTTTTTCAAAAGTGAGATTATACCATGGATGTTCTATAACTTGTTTTTTAAATTCTGATTCTTGTTGTAATATGCTTACACAAAGTTATAAAGAAGAAAACTGCAAGAGAACCTGAAATAAATGTGTTCTTCAATTCCTATCCAACTCTGCTGAGACAGTCTTTAATTGTTTTGAGACTTTTTGATGACCTCCATAATTCTAGATTATATATTTATGTTGCTGTTTCTTTTTTTAACCTTTAAAAAAAATCAACACAATTTTCTGCTTCTCCAATATGAAAGATGAAGATTTACCTCACACACTCCCCATCTGATTCTTGCATTACGTTTTGTTCTTCTGTTAAGTATTAGTTTCCTGGGGTTGCTGTAAAAAGGACTACAAACTGAGTGGCTTAAAACAACAGAAATTTATTGTCCCACGTTTCCAGAGGCTAGAGAGCTGAAATCAAGGTGTTGGCAAGGCAGGGTTTCTTCCTTCTGAGGAAAATAAGGGAGAGTCTGTTCTTTGCCTCTCACCTGGCTTTTGATAGCTTCAGGCATTTCTTGGCTTATAAATGGCATTCTCCCTGTGTCTTCATATTATCTTCCCTCTAAATTTATGTCTGCCTTTGTGTCTGAATTTCCCTTTTTATAACTGTACCAGTCATTGGATTAGGGTCCACCCTAATGACCTCATCTCGGTCATCGGCAGAAGCCCTATTTCTACCTATGGTCACATTCACAGGTCCTGGGTGTTAGGACTTTTGGGAGGACACAAATCAGCCATAACAAGTTGGTTACTTTTCTAACTATCAGAAGTGCTCCAGAACCTTTGTTTTTTGTTGTGTTAAGTTTGAACAGTATTTCTTGACTCCCTCTCTTTGTTAGATGAGATTAGTACCCTGCCTTTCTGTCAGATACAGTTTTCAATTTAACCTAGCAGAATTGTTAACCTCTGCATTCTGTCCTCAGAACACAACCAAGCCTTTCATGGTCTGTCCATAAAACTGGAAAGCCAGTAAACAATATTTACATTATTATAGTAAGTAAATACTGTGTACTGTCAGGCCAAACATTGTTTCCTGGGTTTATATTTCTTTCTCTATAGGTTCAATGTCATGGACCCTGGGCTGTTCAAATGAGAAAATGAAGAAAAAATTACTTCTCTTCTTGAAACTATCAGTTGCTTCCAGTCATATCTTTATTTCATATTTGGACCATGACTTTCTTTTTTTTTTTAAGATTTTATTTTTCCTTTTTCTCCCCAAAGCCCCCTGGCACATAGTTGTATATTCTTAGTTGTGGGTCCTTCTAGTTGTGACATGTGGGACGCCGCCTCAGCATGGCTTGATGAGCGGTGCCGTGTCCACGGCCCAGGGTCTGAACCGGCGAAACCCTGGGCCGCCAAAGCAGAGCATGTGAACTTAACCACTCGGCCACGGGGCCGGCCCCTGGACTATGACTTTCTTTTATAATTTTTTCCCTGGGGTTTCTAATTTTATTTTTTCTTATCTGTCTTTATTATTAGCTTTCTTTTCCCCAGGCTCTCAATCATACACATTCTAGTGTGTCAAGACCCTGCTCCAGTTTGTACTAATTGTGTTTTAGGCTATGTGCACAGCTGTTTTCTTGGGATTTTCCTTACTGCATTTTTGAGTTGGATCCAGTCCACTGATCTTAGATCTCAGTCTTCCTTTTTTTTTTCATTAATTTTTTTTTTTAATATACTGGAATTAATTCTCAAGTAACTTCATGAGAAAAAGAGTACATGGCAGATAAAGTTTGACTCTTTTTGATGTCTCTTATTCCCCCATGTTTGAGTGATGGTTTGGTTGGTTATAGAATTCTAGGTTGCAGATTATTATATTCCCTCAGAACTTTGAAGTCATTGCTCTGTTTCCTCTGACAAATCCATTGTTGCTCAGAAGTAAAAATTTAGTCTCATTTTGTTTCCTGTAGGAAATTTATTTTCTCCCTTCTCTGGAAGCTTCTCTTTTATATTCCCTATATTCTAGAATACCATAATGGTGTACTTGGTGTAGGCCCCTTTAAACTGAAAACTCATGTTTTTTGTGTGTAATGAATTGTCTATGTTACTTTCTTAGGTAATATCCTCCCCTCCGTTTTCCTGCTTCTTTCTGCCGGAAACCCTTTTTGATATTAGGCCTTCTGGATTGATCATGTAATGTTCTTCCTCTCCTGTTTTTGAACTCTTTGACTGTGGTTCTTTTCTGAGAAATTATCATGACTTTATCTCTCAATGCTTCTATTGAATTTTTTTTCAGTTTGCTTAAAAAATTTTCTAGAACTGTTTCTTGTTTTCTGATTTTTAAAGATTGCATTCTGTTTTTCTCTCTGAAGATAGTAGTTTTTTGAAGTTTGATTTTTTTCCTGGAATATTCCCTTTTTCCTTCAGTCATTTTCTTTTTCTCCTTGTTTATCTTTGTGTGGTGATCCTTGTCTGTTCTTTCTTTCTTTTTTTTTTTTTAAGATTTTATTTATCCTTTTTCTCCCAAAGCCCCCTGGTACATAATTGTGTATTTTTAGTTGTGGGTCCTTGTAGTTGTGGCACGTGGCATGCCACCTCAGCATGGCTTGATGAGCGGTGCCATGTCCATGCCCAGGATTTGAACCAGTGAAACCCCGGGCCACCAAAGCAGAGTGCGCGAACCTAACTACTCGGCCACGGGGCTGGCCCCTGTTCTTTCACTTTTAAGAATGAAAGTTAGAAAGTTGAGTAAGAGTTGTAAGTACATAGGCTGGGCTTGTCAGCTGGCTGTTACACTTTAAAGAATGCAGGGTTTTGCCCTGGAATATGTATCAACTGCTCCAGGTTTATAGAGTCAGTGTGTTTACTGTTTTCATAAAACCTTCCCTCTCACACTCTTTTTTTTCTCTCTGAGGGTTAACACCTGACCATAGCATTAGTTCCTTTATTTTGTTCTTCTTATCTCTCCAGCTTTATTTAGCCATTGTTGTGTGTTCTTTCTTATTTTTTCTTACATTCTTTCTTATTTTTTAATGTACATCCCTGCTTTTGAACACTATGTAGTCATTAATGAGTGTGAGGTAAGATTATATATACTGACATCAAAAAATGACCATAAAATATTTTAGGGCAAGGGGCCGGCCTGGTGGCGCGGTGGTTAAGTTCAGCTTCAGCAGCCTGAGGTTTTGCCAGTTTGGATCCCGGGTGCCAACATGGCACCGCTTGGTAAGCCATGCTGCAGCAGGCATCCCACATATAAAGTAGAGGAAGATGGGCATGGATTTAGCTCAGGGCCAGTCCTCCTCAGTGAAAAGAGGAGGATTGGCAGCAGTTAGCTCAGGGCTAAACTTCCTCAAAAAAAAAAACCCAAAATTTAGGGCGAAAAAAAATCAAGTTTCAGACTTCTGGTTCATGATGGCAGATTAAAAACATTTATTTATGTTTTCTCCCTTATAACACTTCATTGAAATGGTAGTGGAGGAATAAAAAAGGTTTAACAATGAGAAAATGGGAGTAGGGCTCATTGTAGGTAAGGGATTTTAAGGTTCGTGAAAAATAGGGAATTGATGGAAGAGAGGAACTAGGTAGAAGAAGCCATAGCCTGGAGAACTCATAGAGTGGGCTCTGGCTCTGGAGAGTGGTGGTAGGTACCTTGTGCAGAAGTAGGAGAGGTTCAGGACCTAGAAATGCTGGTAGTGAAGCAGGCACTGACTGAAGAAAATTTACTTAAAAGTTTGGGGCTACCCCGACGTAACCCAAGCCAGGCTGCCTAAAGTCAGAAGATTTCTAGTTTATGGCAGAAGAACCCCTCAATAAGCTCGCAACCCCTCACCACATCCCATAGTGGCTGTGGAAATGAGAGACAGAGTGAGCTGTTGTTGTTAATATAAATTTGTTACCGATTTCATCCTCATCACTACTTGTGCAAGTTTGAAGTCTCAAGGAACATGTGGAACACTTCTTAGGGAAAAAGTTTGTGTAAAGTCTTAGGAATTTGAGTTTTATAATAATGAGTTGTATTTGAGTTCCTCATCTTGAAGGTGTACATTAAGGTAAGGGCTTGATCTGAGCCATAAAAATCAAGGCAAAGAAATGTATAAATTGAATACAAATAAATGGTCATTTTGGTCATAGTAAAGGATTAGTGAGTACAAAGAAACATAAGGAACTCGTGAAGAGGGAAACTTGGATAGTGCCTGCTGTGTACTAGACGTTGTGATAGGGGGCTTACATTATAACATAGAGATAGAGTTACATGTGTATTACATATATTATTTTATAATACAGCAATCCTCTGATAGTAGTGGGAGAGATTGCTGTTTTAAAGATGAGGAGATGAAAACTCGAAAGTTAAATACCAAGAGCTTTTCTAAGCTATAGGAGTGTCAGTGCTAAGATTCAAATGTAAGTTTGTGTGATTCCACATTCCACGCTTCTTTTACTCCACCCTATTGCCTCTCTAAGGAAATAATTGCTTTCTCAATTTCTTGTGTATGATGAAAAATATACTAGTATGTTTGTAAACCAAGCAGTGTTAGTCTTTTGTTCGTCACGTGTATTGGGCATTTGCTGAGTGAAGTAGAAGACTTGGATTTTGTTCTCAAGGAGTATATAGTGTAAGTTGGGGACATGAAAAAAAAGTTTGCTTGTGGGCCGTGAGTTCATTGAAGACAAGGACTGGTATTAATTGGCGTTCTAAACCCAGCACTTGGCACAGTGCCTGACTTTTCAGTGAAGGTTTGTTGAGTGAATGAACTGGAAAATGAATACATGAACTTCAAGATAAGGACTTTGTGTTTTTCTTCCTTGCATCCCTAACATTTAGTGCAGTGCTTGGCCCATAATAGAACCCAAATAAAATGTTAACGTGTGAATGGTGGAGGAAGAAAAGGTATTGGAGCTAAAATTGAATAGTCATTGTGTCAAGAAAACCAGGAAACTGAGATGCTTTTGAGAAAGGAGATAACGATCACGTGTCAAATGCAAGTTAAGGAGAATGAAAATTGAGGAAAAAAATTGGATTTGATCAGGAAGTTATTTGTAGAGTTGAGAGTCAGGGTGTTAGGAACATAATGACGTTGTTAAGGAGAGGTAGGAATGAGGAAATAAAAGCAAGGTACATCTTGGTGGAATGAGGAAAGAAGGGAAAAGAGAGGGCTGTGGGGTTAAATGAGGAGATTATTTTGTTTGCATTTTTAAAAATCTGTTTGGAACATCTCTGCCTGTTTGTAAACAGAGGGAGGTGAGAACTGGAGAGGGAAAGATTGAAGGTGCCAGAAGGAAAGGCTTATTTTGGGGGAAAAATCTCAAATGGGATCAAGGCCACAGAGATTAGCCTTTGAAAGGATGAGAGAATCTCTTCTTCCTGTCTAAACAGAGAGAATAGAGGCTCTACAGAGAAGGAGGGAGAGGTGATGTCTTCTTGTCACTAAAGCCATCTGTCCAGAGGGAGCTTGGGCTGTTGTACTAGAAACTGGCAAAGGAAGAATGCTTTTTGCACAGCACTGAGGCCCCGAGTGTGGACACTTCTGAGCTGTGGTTGGCAGCCTGAGATAGGAATGGCAAAACCAGATGGTATGAATAATCCACAAATCAGCATGACACTTTTTTGTAATTAGGGAATTATGGAATGGAGATTTTCTTAGTTCACTCTAGCTACCATAACAAAATAGAGTCATGTGCCACATAACAATGTATCAGTCAACAGTGGACCACATATATGATGGTGGTCCCATAAGATTATATAATGGAGCTCAAAAATTCCTATCACCTGGTGATGTCGTAGCCATCATGATGTCGTAGTGCAGCACATTACTCATGTGTTTATGGTGATGCCAGTGTAAACAAACCTGCTGTGCTGCCAGTTGTGTAGAATCAGGACATAAAGAAAATATTTTTGTACAGCTATACAATGTGTAGTTTAAGCTGTGTTATTATACAAGAGTGAAAAAGTTTATAAAGTAAAAAAGTTACAGTAAGCTAAAGTTAATTGTTGAAGAAAGAAAAATATTTTTTATGAATTTAGTGTAGCCTAAGTTTACAGTGTCTGTAAAGTCTACAGTAGTGTACAGTAATGTCCTAGGCCTTCCCATTCACTCACCACTCACTCACTGACTCACCCAGAGCAACTTCCAGTCCTGCAAACTCTATTCATGATAAGTACACTACACAGTTGTACCATCTTTTTCTTTTATACTGCATTTATATATTTTATATATATATATATATACACATACATACTGCATTATATACCTTTTCTATGTTTAGATACACAAATACTTAACATTGTGTTACATTTGTCTACAGTATTCAGTACAGTAACGTGCTGCACATGTTTGTAGCCTAGGGGCAATAGGCTATACCACCTAGGTTTGTGTAAGGACACCTTATGATGTTTGCACAATGATGAAATCACCTAAAGATGCATGATATTACCACAGACTGGGTGGCTTAAACAACTGAAATTTATTTCTTGTAGTTCTAGAGACTGGAAATCCAAGATCAATGTGTCAGCAGGGGTTGTGTCTGGTGAGAACTTTCTCCTTGGGTTGCAGAGATGAGACTTCTCGCTGTGTCCTCATGTGGTCTTTCCTTGGTGCATGTGTAAGAGAGAGAGAGAAGGAGGAGGGAGTTATCTCTTTTTCTTCTTATAAAACCACTAATCCTATCATTAGGGTCTCATGCTCGTGATCTAATCTAACCCCAGTTACCTCCCAAAGGCCCCATCTCCAAATATCATACTGGGGATTAGAGCTTCAGCATATGAATTGAGTGGCGTGGGGGACACAAACATTTAGTCTGTAACAGATGTACTTTTTATTCACTTTTAAGTTGATGGTTGAGAGATTTTTATAATTTTCATTAACATTGTTAACCAACAATATTGAATACTTATTATGTGTAGGTTTTTAAATTTAATTAAATTAATTAATTTATTTATTTTTAAAGGTTTTTATTTTTTTCCTTTTTCTCCCCAAAGCCCCCCAGTACATGGTTGTATATTCTTAGTTTTGGGTCCTACTAGCTGTGGCATGTGGGACGCTGCCTCAGCATGGCCTGATGAGCGATGCCATGTCTGCACCCAGGATTCGAACCTGCGAAACCTTGGACCACCGCAGCAGAGCACACACACTTAACCACTCGGCCATGGGGCTGGCCCCGGTTTTTATTTTCATGTTGGGAAAACAATAAACTAAGAAAATTCCTGCGCGAGGCTTCTGATCTTATTGGGGAGAAGTATTATATGCATAAAAAGCAAATTTAGTGTATGGCACACAGCATTATAGACTAAGTACCAAGTGAGGACAATAGGTATGTGTCACAGAGATTACAGTTAGAACAGTTACCTTGAGTTTCATTTCTGCATAGCTTGTGAAGATTTAGATATTATCTCTTTTATAAATATGTGCCAATTTCAGAGGTAAAACACTTATATTTATGCCTATTCCCACCTTTTGTACTCCCTTCTGTGGATGTGTTTGTACTTGCTGATTTGTAAATATTTTATTTAATAAGGTTATTTAACCCTTTGCCTGCAACATTTTGCAAATGTTTTTCCTAGTTTCTTATTTTGATTCAAATTTTCTTTATGAAGTCTTTTTGACATACAAGAGTTTAAATATTTTATATATTTGAAGTTATTTGATGTTTCTCTTTTTTGTTTAGAAAGTCCTACTGCACCTCAAGAACAGAGAAATAGTTACATGTTTTCTTCAAATTGTTTTATAGTTTATTTATACTTAGATATATTATAGTATTTTATTTATTATTATTTATACTTAAAACTAAAACATTTGTAATATGTTTTTGGAATATTATGTGAAATGAGGAGCTAATTTACCTTTTTTGCAATAGTTAAGCAGTTTTCCTAGTACTATTTATTAAATAATCCATTCATTTTCTCCTCATTTGAAGTCCTTTCTTTATCATATACTCAATACTTACGTATACAGACTTTCTTGTTAATTTGTTCCTGCACCATTACCACAAAGTTTATTTTTCTTTCTCCGCAAAGCTCCAGTACATAGTTGTATGTCCTAGTTGTAGGTTCTTCTGTGTGGGACGCTGCCTCAACATGGCTTGACAAGCAGTGCTAGGTCTGCGCCCAGAATCCAAACTGGCAAAACCCTGGGACCCCGAAGCAGAGCATGCAAACTTAGCCACTATGCTACCAGAACGGCCCCACCACAGAGTTTTAATAAATTTAATTATGTAATACCCCATAGTACAAATATCTTTTCATTATTTGTTTTAAAAAATGTCTAGACTATATGCTCACTTGTTTGTGTATTTGAAGTTTTTTGGTTTTTACTTTTTTATTTTTAAATAATATGACTCAAAAAAGGTGCAAAAATAGTACAGTATTCCTGTGTACACTTCATCCAGGGCACCCTAGTGATAACATCTTATATAACCGTAGTACCTTTTCAAAAACAGGCAATTGGTATTAGCATAATACTGTTACCTAAAAAAATAGGTCTTATTTGGATTTTTGCCAGATGTTACATTTATGTATGTATGTATTTATGGTTTTGGTATATATTACTGTGAAATTTTATCAGATATGTAGATTTGAATAACCACAATCAGGATACAGAACTTTTCCATCACCGCAAAGAAGAAATCCCTCACGCTACCCTTTATGATCAGATCTTCTTCCCAACCCTAAATCTTGGCGACCTATCATTATAATTTTTTCATTTCAAGAGTGGTATATAAATGGAATCATATAATATGTAACCTTTTGGCTTTTTCACTCAGCGTAATGCTTTTGAGATTTCATCCAAGTTTTTACGTGTATCAACAGTTTGTTCTTTTTTTATAGATCAGTAGTATTCCATTGTACAGCTGTACCACAGTTTTATCTGCTTGTGGAAGGATATTTGTGTTGTTTCCAGTTTGGAGGTATTAGAAAAAAAACACAAAACCTGTTATCAACATTTATGTACACATTTTTTGTGTGGACATGTTTTCCATTTCTCTGGGATACATGCCCAGAAGTGCCGTTGCTGGGTCATATGTTAAATGTGTTTGGTTTTTAAAGAAACTGCCAAACTGTGTTCCAGACTACCTTTTACATTTAACATTTTACATTCCCTTCGTAAATGTATGTGGGTATGTGGGTATTAGCATCGTACGAGAGAGACGATTTCTCTATATCTTCACTAGCATTTGGCATTGTCGCTATTTTTTTATTTTAGTCTTTCTGATAGGTGTGTAGTAGTATCTCATCATAGCTTTAATTTGTATTTCCCTGATGGATAATGATAGTGAACGTCTTTTCATGTCCTTATTTGCCATCTGCTTATATTCTTCAATGAAATGTGTATGTGTTTTGCCTGTTTTCTGATGAGATTCCTTATTTTCTTACTCTTGACTTTGGAGAGTTAATTATACTTTCTGGATAAAAGTTCATTGTTAGATATATGTTTTGTTAATATTTTCTCTCAGTGTGTGGCTTGTCTTTTTATCCCCCTACCAGGGTCTTTCATAGACCTGGTTTTTAATTTTGATCAAGTCTGATTTATGAATTTCATCTTTTTGGATCTTTGGTGTCACGTCTAAGAACTCTTCCCCTAACCCTAGGTCACAAAGATTTTCTCTTATGATTTCTTTTAAAATTTTTAATCATTTTACATTTTATATTTACATCTAGGATCCATTTTTAGTTAATTTTTACATAAGGTATGAGATTTTGGTCAAGGTTTTTTTTTTGTTTTCTTCGCCTGTGAAACTCCAGTTCCTCCAGCCCCATTTATTGAAAAGACTATCTTTCCTCCATTGAATTGCTTTTATATCTTTGTCAAAAATCAGTTAGGCATTGGGGCTGCCCTGTGGCCAAGTGGTTTGCAGGCTCCACTTCGGCGGCCCAGCGTTTTGCTGGTTTGGATCCTGGGCAGGAACCTGGCACCGCTCATTGGGTCATGCTGAGGCGGTGTCCCACATAGCACAACCAGAAGGACCTACCACTAGAATACACATCTATGTACTAGGAGGGCTTTGGGGAGAAGAAAAATTGGCTACGGAGGTTAGCTCAGGTGCCAATCTTTAAAAAAAAAATCTTTTTAATCAATTAGGCTTCCTTGTGAGTCCATTTCTAAACTCTCTGTCCTGTTTTATTCATCTCTGTCTATCCCTTCTTCAGTACCATACAGTCTTGATTACTGTAGCTATATATTAAGTCTTAAAATTGGACAGTATGATTCTTCCCAGTTTATTTTTCAGTATTGTTTTATTCTAATTCCTTTTCCTTTCCATATAAATTTTAGAATCACTTTGTCTATATCTACCAAAAAAAACCTGCAGTGATTTTGATAGGAATTGTGTTAAACCAATAGATCATTTTGGGGAGAATTGGCAGCTTTCCTAATTTATTTGTCTAATTTGATTTCTTTCATCATTGTTTTGTTATTTTCAGAATACAGATCTGAACATGTTTTGTTAGATTTATACCTAAATATTTCTTATGTTGGAGAGTGATTGTAAATAGTATTGTGTTTTTAAGTTTGTTTTTTAATTAATCATTGCTAGTGTATAGAACACTGTTGATTTTTCTGTGTTGACCTTATAGCCTGTGACATTGCTGAACTCACTTACTAGTTCCGGGAGTTTTTTAGTAGATTCCTTTGGATTTTCAATGTAGATCATTATGTCCTCTACAAATAGAGACAGTTTCATTTCTTTAGTTCCAGAGATTAGTTCAATCTATGGAAATTTTTATTTCCTTTTCTTGCCTTATTGCACTATCTAGGACTTCTGGTACTATGTTGAATAGGAGTGGTGAGAGTGGACATTCTGCCCTTGTTCATGATTTTAAGGGGGAAGTATTCAGACTTTAGGGTTTTTTTGCAATGCCTTTTATCAGATAGAGGAATATTCCTTAAATTCCTACTTTGCTGAGAGATTTTCTCATGAATGGGTGTTGGATTGTGTCAAATGCTTTTTCTGCATCAGTTGATTAGGGTCATGTGGTTTTTTCCCTTTAGACTGTTGATTCACATTGATTTTTTAAATTCATGGGATAAACCCTACTTGGTCATGGTATGTTATTATTTTTATATATTGCTGCACTTGATTTGGCAATATTCTGTTGAGGATTTTTGTTTCTATGATCATGAGGGAAATTGGTCTGTAATTTTCTTTTGTTTACTCTCTGGTTTTGTTATCAGGATGATGCTGGTATAAAGTGAGAGTTGAGAAGTGCTCCCTCTTCTACTTTTTGAAAGAGGTTGTATAGAATCAGTGTTACTTCCTTATTTGAATTTTTGGTGGGATTTGCTAGTGAAGCCATCTGGGCCTGAAGATTTATTTTTCAGAAGTTAGATATTGAGCCAGCCCTGATGGCCTAGTGGTTGAAGTTCCACATGCTCTACTTCAGTGATCCCAGTTTGGTTCCCAGGCACAGAGCCACACCACTTGTCTGTCAGGGACCATGCTGTGGCAGTGGCTCATGTAGAAGAACTGGAAGAACTTAAAATATACACAGCTGTGTACTGGGACTTTGAGTTGTGAGGGGGAGAAGAAAAGAGGAGGAAGATTGGCAACAGATGTTAGCTTAGGGCAAGTCTTCCCCTGAAGCAAAAAAAAAGAAGTTAAATATTTCTTTAATAGTTATAAGGAGTTTTGATAGTTTGTAGTTTTCAAGGAATTGGTCCACGTTGTCTGTGTTGTTGGATTTCTCTATGTAGTTGTTCTTTGTATTCCTTTAACCTTTTAATGTCTGTGGTATCTATAGTGATATCCTTTCTTTTTTAAAATTGTGAAGGTTTGCTTTTGAACTAGGATGTGGTGTGCCCTGTAGAATGTTCTGTGGGAGCTTGAAAAAAGTGTCTAGTCTGCTGTTGTTGGATGAAGTGTCCCATAAATGTCAATTAGATCTTGTTGGTTGATGGTATTGTTCAGTTCTTCTGTATTTTTGTTGATTTTCCATCTAGTAGTTTTGTCAATTACTGGGAGAGGGTTATTGAACCCCCAAACTACAGTTGTTGATTTTCCTTTCAGTTCCACCACTTTTTGCTTAATGTATTTTGGTGCATACACATTTAGAATTTTACGTCTTCTTGGTAAATTGGTTCTTTTATCATTATTTATTATTCCTCTTTATCTCTGATAATTTTCCTTGCTCTGAAGAATACATTATCTGATATTAATACAGCTACTTCAGCTTTCTTTTGATTAGTATTTCCATGGTGTATCTTTCTTCATCCATTTAAAAAAAAATTTAGGCAGTTTTTGTTTTGCAGAACAACTGATTGCAAAATGTTAATAATAAGGGACACTAGGGGTGGGGACTCTTGGGGGGAAGAGGGTATGTGGGACCCTGATGGCGCAAATGTTAGATCTTTATTATTGTCCCACAGGACTCTGAGGCTCTGTTCATTTCTTTTTCATTTGTTTTCTTCCTCTTGTACAGATTGGACATTTTCTGTTGATCTGTTCTTAAGTTCATTGATCTGTTGTTTTCGTTCTGCTGCTGAGCCCATCCAGTGATTTTTTTTTTCCAATTTCAGCTATTGTATTTTTCAGTTCTAAAATTTCTATTTGGTACTCTATCATCTATCTGTTTGCTGAGTGTTTACAGTTTCCTGTTGGAGAATTTTGATGGTAGCTGCTCTAAAATCCTTTTCAAATAATTCCAACATCTCTATCATCTTGGTGTTGGCATCTATTGATTGCCTTTTTTCATTTGAGTTGAGATTTTCATGGTTCCTAGTATGACAAGTAATTTTGGATTGCATCCTAGACATTTTGAGTATTCTCGTTCTTATTTAAAATTTTATATTTAACGGGCAGTCAACCTGTTTAGGTTTAGAGCACACACCCTGGCCCACTTTTGTTGGCCGTGATTCAAAAGTCAGTTTAGTTTTCCAAGTCCTGTTGTGCTGTTCTGATCTCCCCTACTTATATGCTACCAAGAGGCCAACCAGAAACCTAGGTGTTATTCCATACCAGTGTTCAGTTCTGAAACCTTTGTGTTGTTGTTTCTGGTCACTTTTACACATGGGTTGCTCAGAGGTATATCTAGGATTTTGTACACATATTGAGAGGATTCATTTTTCTAGCTCCCTCCTCACCATAATCTTCCCCCTACTCTCTAGTTGGGCTGGTGATGGAACACTGCCTTGTTATTCCAGGGTGGAGATGGAAGACAGGGCTCTACCCACATTCTCCAAAGCTGCAACATGGTGGGAGGGAGAGTGCCCTCATTAATGCCAGGCAGAGTTGGAAGATGGTGCCTGGTGAAGAGAGGGAGGGTCCTGCCATTTTTTTTGTTGTTTGTCTAGCATAGGACAGGTATGGTCAAAATGTTTCTGTCTTGCTGTGCTGACCTTTTCCTGGTCGTTTGTTTAGAGAAAGCAGGCTTCTCTTGGTACTTTTTTGTCTGTAGTCACTGATGTTTTCCGGTTGTGGGCCTCTCCAGAACTCAGGCCAGGACATACTAGAAGTCAAACCAAACCAAACAAAAAAAACAGGAAACTTTCTACTGGGTCAGTCCTCATGTCCCATGGTGCCTAGCCAGTCCACCTTCTTTTTCCCACTTTTCAGAATCTTCTCTCAGTTGCTTCATGAATTTTGTCTGGGGTTTTCTGTTGTAATTAGTGGGAGGAATAGGGTAGAATATGCTTATTCCATCTTGTCCTGAACTAGAAGTATCTGTTTGAGTTTTAAGTTATGAACATTAGTTTATGAACATTACTTTTTTACCTGTGTACCTTTTTTTTTCCCCCTAAATACGCAGTCTTTCATCTGCAGGTAAGTTTTGGGAGATTTTCCCCAATAATTATATCTCATTTTGTTTTCTTTTCTTATCCCATTAGCTAGAATTTCTGGAGCAGGGGTCAGCAAACTATGGCCTGTCTCCCGTATGCAGCCTACTACCTTTTTTTGTACAACATATGAGCTCAAAAATGAGTTTTACATTTTTAAGTAGTTGGAAAAAAACTCAAAAGAAGAAGAATATATGAAAATTATATGAAGTACAAATTACATGAAATTCAAATTTCAGTCATCATAAATAAAGTTTAATTGGAACACAGCCATGCTCATTTGTTTACATATTGTCCATGACTGTTTTCATCATACAGTGGCAGAGTTGTGTAGTTGCAACAGAAACTGTATGCCAGCCCCTGTTGCAGAAGATTAGTAAATCATTGTGGTGATAGCCAACATATTTTTCTTGTCCTGCTTTAGTGATAAATGATTTCAGTGTTTGCTTTTCAGTATGTTGTTGGCCATTATTTTGAGATAATTTTCTCAGCTGAAAGATTCTTTTGTGTCTTGTTTCTAAGGGTTCCTCAGAACTTCCCCTCACAAATGTGATTCTGTTCCTCCATTCCCTGACTCATTGAATAGCACCTGCTGGGTAAACCAGAAACCCAAGAGGAGTAGACTGACACTTCCCTCGCCCCCAACTCAAGAGAAAATCCGCTGTGAAGTCCTGGTGCAGTTTACCTCCTAAATATCTCTTTACTTGTAACATTTTACATCTCTGCCAGTACCTTAGACTCTTAACTAGGCTGCCCACGTCCTGTACTCTGTCCTCTATACCCAGCCAGAATATTCATTCCAGAATGCCTGGCAGGTAAATCACCCTCTAGTAGAAGTAGAAGTCATGTTGTTCTCTTCAAAGGCTTGTTAATGCTAGCAGAACAAAGAAAAATCCCACTTCTATGGTCTTGCCTTGCATACGTCTCCAACCTTCTCTGGTACCATGCTCTTCCTTGCTCTTTGTGCTCCAGACACAGTGGCTTCTTTCAGGCCCTGCTCCCACCATTTCTGAGACAACTGACTAGAATGGAGTTCCCTATCCTTATTGACTGTTCAACTCCTAGTCATTCTTCACATCCCAGTTCAGGAATCAGTACCTCAGGGAGGCCTTGACTGAGCTCCCTGACTAGGTCGAATTTTCTTCTTGTAGGCTTTATAGTCCTGTAATTCTCCTCCTGTCACTTGTCACATCTGTGAGGGGATTTGTTTAATGTCACTTTTTTACTCCTAGACTGTAAGTTTCATGAAGGCAGAGGGTCAGTTAGGTTCCACTTACTGTTTCATTTCTAGTACCAGGAACAGAACCTGGCATATAATGAATGCTCAATAAATGTTTTTGTCTAATGAAGGCATTTTTTAAAAATCAGGAGTTTTACAAGCAGGTTTTCTGGCATCCATCAAGGTAATCATATGCCTTTTTATACCTTGAATTATTTTTGTGTAGATTTTTATTAATAAGTTTCCTAATAATAAACCATGGTTAAATCTCTAAAGTAAACCTTACTTGGTCATACTGTGGTATAATTATAACATATGTTGCATTCTCTTGGCTGGAATTTTAAGATTTTGCAGTTACAATTTGTGTGTGTATGTGTGTGTGTGTGTATACTTTGTCAGTTGTTGATATTGGAGTTATACTAGTATCTTCATAGTTTGTTTTATTCCATTCCTTTATTTTCAACTTTTCTGCATCCCTGTTTTAAATGTTTCTTACAAAGGGCACATAGTTGGGTTTTTTTGTTATTAGGTCTTAGAATTTTCACATTTTAATTCGAGCATTTAGTTCATTAAATGTAGTTAATATTTTGAATTTAAATCTGTCATCTTACTCCTTGCTTTCTATTTGATCCACCTGTTCTATGTCCCATTTTCTCTCCTTTCTTGCTTTTTGGATTGATTGGCTTTTTTACTATTCCAAATTTTTTCCATCTTTGAAGTTATAAACTGTATTGTTTTGGTGGTTACCCTAGAGATTACAACATGCAACCTAGAATTATCAAATTAATGTAAACAGTGTATTGGTACATTGATTCTTAAACAATACAAAGATCTTAGAACACTTGTAACTTCTTTAATTTACTTCCCCCTATATATGTTTTTGTTGTGTATTTTAACCATATATGTTTTAAACCCCATAAGACATTATTATTGTTTTATATGGTTGGCATACATTTAGATCTACCCACATATTACCATTTTCATTTTTCTTCACTCCCTTCTGAATCTTTTTGGGATTATTTTCCTTCTGCTTGGAGAACATCCTCTAGTAATTTCTTACTGTAGTTTTGCTGGTAATGCATTTTGTTTGTTTTTCTTAGTCTGAAAATTTTTAAATGTCACCTCTAGATTCCTGAAAGATATTTTTGCTGAGTATAGAATTCTAGATTGGCAATTATTTTTGCCCTTTGAACATAGTCACTCTGTCATCTTCTGGCTTCTGTCTGTATTAGGGTTCTCCAATAGGATGTGTGTACATGTATATAGAAAGAGATTTCTTTTAAGGAATTGGTTCATGCACATGTGGAGGCTTGGTAAGTCTAAAATCTGGTGGGGTAGGGCAGCAGGCTAGAGACTCAAGAAAGAGCTGCAGTTCAAGGGCAGTCTGCTGGAGAATTCCCTCTGGCTTGGGGAGAGATCAGCCTTTTAGTCTGTTCAGGCATTCAATTGATTGGATGCATTCAATTATGAAGGACAGTCTGCTTTCCTCAGCCCACCAGTTTAAATGTAAATATCGTCTAAAAACACCTTTACAGAAACATCAGACTAATGTTTGACCAAATATCTGGGCACTGTGACTTAGCCAGGTTGCCACATAAAATTAACTGTCACAAGTCTACCCCTTGTTGACTTGGCACCCATAAGCATCTTCTTAAACCATGCTTGATCTCCAAATAAAGACAATAGCAAGGTCGTGCTCCTGCCTACCATGATTCAACTATCCTACATACAACCAAAACCTCACTAACCCTTTCCAAAGAAGAGGATGCAAAGTCTTTTGGATGATGTTTACTTTTCTTCTTGATATCCTGTAATTTAAATGCTGTGTTGTAAAGTTAGCAACACATAAATACTACGATCAGCTGTTTAGTCTAATTGTTTTTCCTTGAAGAAAATATTTCTGTATCTTTTCTATAGCTGCGTAATAAAAGATCCTAAAACATGGTAGTTTAAAGCAATAAGCATCTAATTAGCTTATGGTTCTGTGAATGAGCAGTCTACGCTGGGTTAGCTTTTTAGTTCCTCTGTGATCTTTACTGGAGTCATTCATGAAGCTGTAGTCAGCTAGTGGTTAATCTGAGGTTGAGATTATCTCAAGCACACGTCTGGCAGTTGGTGTTGGCTGTCTGCTGGAGGTCAGCCAGGGCATTGTCACATTATGGCAGCAGTGTTCTCAGAGAGGAAATCAGAAGCTGCAAGGTTTCTTGAGGTGTCAACTTGCAAGTTATACCATTATTTCTGCTGCATTTTATTGGTTCAAGCACATCACAAGGCCAGCTCATATTTAAGGGATTGGGAAATAAACACCCTTTGATAGGAGTACCAAAATCTCATTATAAAAAGAATGTGTACAGAAATTGGAGGAGTTTGTTTTTTTAATTATTTTAAAAACAGTTTTATTGAGATGTAATTGACATAAACTATGTAAAGACTACACTTTGACAAGTTGTAACATTTATATACCTGTGAAACCACCCCCACAATCAAGATGATGGACATATTCATCATTCTCCAAAATTTTCTTTGTGTCCCTTTGCAATCCTTCCCTCCTACCTTTGGAATCCCTCCCAGCTTCTTCTGACCCCCAGGTAACCACTGATCTGTTACTACACATTACTTTTACATTTCCTAGAATTTTTTTTTTTTTTTAAGATTTTATTTTTCCTTTTTCTCCCCAAAGCCCCCCAGTACATAGTTGTATATTCTTTGTTGTGGGTCCTTCTAGTTGTGGCATGTGGGACGCTGCCTCAGCATGGTTTGATGAGCAGTGCCATGTCCGCGCCCAGGATTCGAACCAACGAAACACTGGGCCGCCTGCAGCGGAGCACGTGAACTTAACCACTCGGCCACGGGGCCAGCCCCACATTTCCTAGAATTTTTGCATCCTCTCTTCTTTCCTTATATAGTTATTTAAAGCTATACATTTCCAGTGAAACATTTATCTCCCACTAGTTTTGATAGTACTAATTTCAGTTCTAGGAATTTTTAAAATTCAGTTTTTTGTTTTTCTTGACCTTTGAATTATTTAAAAATATGTTTTGTAGCCTACAAATGTGGAGGAGGGTAGGGGTTTTTTTTGTTATTGGTTTCTAGTTTAACTGTATCATGATTAAAGAGGCAGCATGAAAAAGTGGTTAAGAACATGAGCTTTAAAGCTAGATTCCCTCAGTGTGAATCCTAGGGTCCACTGTTTACAAGCTGTATTATCTTGGGCTGCAGCAAGAGTGGTACTAAGTGGGAGGAGTTTTTCTAACTCTTTTTGCAAACAGTCTACCAGTGTCTTTTTTTCTTTCTGACTACTTAAAATTTTTTAAAAAGAAGATTCTTTGGTTTTTCAGAAGTATTATTGTGGTGTATCTAGACACAGATTTCCTTTTTTTGTTCATCTGCTTGGGGTTCTTGGGACTTCTTGAATCGGTAGCTTAATGTCTTTTATTGGTTTGGGAGAATTTTCAGCCTTTGTTTCCTCAGATATTTCTTTTGTCTCATTTCTCTCTTCTTATCTGGGACTCAAATTATATGTAGATTAGATCATCTCAACGTATTCTGCATATACTCTTATCTTCTTTTATGTATTTTTTATCCTCTTGCCTCCCTCTGCTTTATTCTAGATATTTCCTTTTGACCTATCTTCCATTGCACTAATTCTCTTTTCATCTGTATTTTATCTGTTCTGAAATCTATGTATTGTGATCTTTGTTTCAGCTGTTGTATTTTCTCAGTTCTAGAATTTATGTTTAGTCTTTTTTTCTTTTAGTTCTGCTATAATATTTTTTTTTATAGGACTGATTCTTTGCTGAAATTCTTAATGCCGTGGTACTGTTCTTATCTGTTTTCCACTGATTCTTATGTTATCTCCTCATGGAGCACAGATTGTATTTTTAAAATTGTAGAAATAATTTGAGACCTAGGAAGATTTCGTTTTCTAGAGAGGATTTACATTTGTTTCTGGCGTTGCCTAGGGGTCTTGAATCATTTTAATCTAGTTTCAGAGATTGAGATGCTTTTAAGCAGGAATTTAGTCCCTATAGGGGCAGGTCAACTTCAGTCCACTATCTGAGATATCTCTTATGTGTGGGGCACTTTTCTCGGTGCTAGGTAGGTCTTGTGCGCAGAGTAGATATGGTCTTTGATCCACATGGAGCACAGAGTCTTGATTACAATTGACAGCTTAATTAAGTTCTGCAAAAGCAGTGAATATCCTGTTATGGAATGGGAAGGGGTTGAGAGTGGCCCAGCATAACTAACTGGGGCAGGTTTTGTTTGAGCTGAGACCTGGCTAATGTGAGAGGACCAGGAGCAGAAGCTTCTGAGCAGGAGCAGTTACCAGTATAAAGACTAGATGTTGACAGAAAAAGTGGGGATGGGAAGAGGTGGGGGGAGAGTTGAGATTGATTTAGAACTATGTTAATGAATGTTGGAGACACCACCCACCCCTGCCATTTTTCTCCCATTTTCCTTTGGAAAGATTAGCAAATTGGGAATTGACACTAGGCTGTAGATCTAGCTCTGTGATCTTGGACTAGTTACGTAATTCTTCATTAAGACAAAAGGGATGGAGGGGAAGAAGGAGAGGAGAGACGTGGAAGTGGGATGGGAAGTAATGAAAAGGGCACATGAGGAGAGGGACCATGTCAGATTTCTTCTGTTCCACACAAGTGTTTGCACAATTTGGCACATATCATAGGCATTCTCTAAGTACCTCTTGATTTAGCAAAATGAGAACAGATCAGATAATTTTTTAAATGGGTAGTTGTTGTAAAGAAGAAGAAGAAGAATTTTGCATCTTATTCCTCTGCTTAAAGAATAGAGGATAAATGACTCAAAATTAAGAAAAGCCATATTTATCTACTTCCTGGTTGATAAGAGTTTTATTGACTAACCTGAAATGTTTTGGGTAACGTGAGAAAGGTAGATGAGAAAACACTTGAGATGTAAGCTTCTCGAAGTTAGGAGCTTCTCTCTTCTTTGCATCCCCACCTGGCACGAGACCAGGAATTTAGTTGAACAAATTAGTAAATGAGTGGTTCCCTGCTTTGGAAGAACTTAGGCTGTTCTTACCTTACAAGATGGGTTTACCATCCATTTGCTTTGTGTAAATACCAGGAAGAGATTAAGAAACGATTTCCTCTCATAATATTATTAGCCCAAACTTCTGATCTGATCGATGGATTATAGAACTTAAATTTCCTCAAAGCCAGCAGTCAGAGAACACATTGTTACACTGAAGTAAACAAGAGCATACCTCTCAGAGCCTTGTGAAGCGTATTCTGTCTCTGGCCACAGACCCTAGGTCTTGAGCTGATATTTGAGAGGGAAAGATTGGAACTTAGTCAACTTAAACTCCCTGTATCTTAATTTTCCAGCCATTATGTAAGGTTTTCTTTTTCTAGAAAGAGACTAATCTGGAATGAGAATTAATTCTCGTCAGTAAAATCAAAGCTTTAAGTAGGTCATCTGACTTTGCTTTTGTGCTCCACATTCATCCCAGTTATAAAAAGGCCTTTCATGAGTTTTCTAGGCTTTCCCCACTGCCGGACTCTCCACAGGCATTGTGAAAGCATTAAAACCCTCCCTCCCCCCAGTGCCTGTCTCATGGACCCTTTCATAGAGTATACACTGCACTGTGTTTAGCTCAGCGGGAACTCTTTGCAGACACTGAATATATGAACAGTCCGTCTTCCAGATAAGGGATTTCAGTATTGATTAGTGTCATAGCCATAGAAGTTAGTGTCTGCCAGTATATTTAATAGATAGAGTGACTTTCAGCCTAATTTTTGGCAGTTATTAGGCCGAAGTTTGTGTTTATGTTAAAATTATTTATATACAAAATTGGCCTCTAGATAATTTCTCTCTAATTGGAGGTTGATGAATGCTTCAAATAGCCTACGTACTCATAATTAACTTTTTAAAAGAAGATAATCAGCACTGAAATAGCTTTTTAAGTTTTCCCTGCAGGAGTGGAGGAGGAAAGTTTACATGGAAATTTGAAGGGATATTAAGCAAGCTGCTTATGGCATTTTTTGGAGGTAGTAAAGGATTTGCATTTTACTGAAATTGAGATCCATGTGTCTCAAGGAAACTATAACTATATAGAGTTAACCATATTTATTGATTTTTCAAAGACTACAGCCCATCAGTTAGAATAGATTCCAAACAATTCTGGTAAAATCAGTCTCTTGGGGCCTTCCAGTTTACCTTCTCTGTTATTCCCACTATAGAAAATTGTCTAACATCTTCTGAGCTTTTAGTCACTAAATCCTTTATTTTCTTAATCATCTTTAATATCTACCTTCCTTTCCTGTCAAGGCTAGACTCTTTGGTTCAGTAATTCAGCTGTTCTCTTGCTGCTACTCAATCCTATTGCTTATGTTCTGTTATATTCACCCAGCAAAACCTTAATTCTGTATGTTCTCCAAACCATTACTGCTTAGAGCATCTTTCCAGAAAAGAATTCTTGAAAAATGTATCTCATCTCACCTGGACCCTCAGGGCTGCCTGATGTCAGGCTTCCTGCCATTTCCTGCAACAGCAGTGTTAATCTTAGCACTTCTTAAAACCATCCCACTATTTCCTCTTTTTTTAGCCTTTGACTCTGCTACATACTTTACAGGAAATCTTGAAGATGTCACGCTGAAGCTCCCTCACTTTTCTACTAGTTCTCTTATCTCTTTCTGCCTTTCTTGTATACCTTCCTATCTGATTCCTTCTTATCAGCATTTACACATGATTCCTTCTCTCTTAACCTGACAACCAGCCAACCCTTTCTTGAGTGCAAATCAGTGGTTATTTTTGCTAGGGTATAATAATCGTATAACTAGTTACCTTGATAACCTGTCTTCTTATTTCTAGTGATTTGCCTGTAGGTTCTTGTGGGTTTTCTATGTAAACAATAGTATTTCCTACAAATAATCTTATCCTATCTGATTTTTATGATTCTCATTTCTTTTTCTTGTTGCAAAGGCTAGGACCTCTCATATGTTATTGAATAGAAGAAGTGATAGTGGATCACCTTGTCTTATTCCTGATTTTAAAGGGAATGCTTGCAGTGTTTCCCCATTGAATATGATAATTATGAAGTGTTATTGTTTGTTATTGTTTTAAAATGGTAACTGTTCTTTGGGTTAAGGAAGTTTTCTTCTATTCCTCATTAAGAGGGTGTTTTGGTTTTTTTTGCTGGAGGAAGATTAGCCCTGAGCTAACATCTGTGCCACTCTTCCTCTGTTTTGTATGTGGGATGCCTCCATAGCGTGGCTGACGAATGGAGTAGGTCCACATCCAGAATCCGAACCTGTGAACCCGGGCCGCTGAAGCAGAGTGAGCAGAATTTTAGCCACTTGGCCATGGGGCTTGCCCCAAGAGGGTTTTTTAAAATATCATGAATTCATGTTTTTTTTAATCCAGTGCTTTTTCTACGTTAATTGACATGATTGTTAGATCTATTTTCTTTAATATGGGTGAATTATATTTAGTCTGTATATTAAGATGTCCTTGTATACCTTGGGTAAACTCAGACTGATCATGGGTTCTTTTTTCACTAACCAGATTCTATTTGTTAATATTTTGTTTAGGATTTTTGAATCTATATTATTAAGTGGAAATGGGCCTCTAATTTCCTTTCTTGTAGTATTTTTGTCCAATTTTAGTGCCAGGTTTCACTCATCTCTTAGAATGAGTTGGGAATTATTCCGTCTTTTTTCTCACCTATCATCTGGGCCCAATGTGTTTTCTTTGCGGGAAAATTTTTAACTTCTCATTCCACTTCTTTAATACTTATGAGAATGTTCAGTTTTTCATTTCTTCCTGAAATACTTTTATGTTTTTCCAGAGATTTGTCCATTTCTTTTAAGTTTTCAAAATTATTTGCCTATAGTGACTGATAACAGTCTCAGTTTTCATCTGTTGTGTCTGTAGTTATTTCCACTTTTCATTCTTAATATTAATTTGTGCCTTCTCTTTTTATCTGTTTTTGTTGGTTTATCAAAGAACCACCGTTTGGGTTTGTTTCATTTATATTGTATATTTTATGTATTCTTTTCATTGTGTTTATTTATCATTCCTGTAATTTTTGAAAACATAATAATTGCCATACAGTTGTACACATTTTAAGTGTAAAATTTATTGTTGCGATGTATGCATACAGCAGTGTGAAACTATCACAATCAAGAGAGTATGAACATATACATCACCCCCCAAAGTTTTCTTGTGCCTCTTTGTAATCCCTCCCTCTTGCCCCTGCCTACTTGTCTATCCCCAAGCAACCATTGAGTTGTTTTCTGTCACTATAGATTAGATTGTATTTTCTAGGGTTTTATATAAGTGAAATCATGTGTTATTGTATTAACCATTTCTGATGTTCTGATGTTTGATGTTTCTGATGCTTTGACATCTGGGTCCTTGCTGACCCTAGAGAGACTGCCCCTCTCAGGGTTAGCCACTTTCTAGACATGGTCAGCAACTCACCTGTTAGGACGCCTTGCGTATGCAAACCAACCAATCCAGAGCCCATACCCCAACCACCTCCTTTTTGATCTCTCTCACTCTGGGGCACCATCCACCTAATCACTTCACCCCAGTGCCAGGTGCCAGGCAATTAGGGATAGCCTCTAAGCCCCAGAGCCTGTTGATATTATTCAAATTAGATAATCCTATACCTATTTACCTTGCATCAGCCCATTCCTTCCTGCAGAAACCTCCTTCTGTGTCCTGACTAACCCTGGTGCTTCCCTATGTGGCCCCTGTATGGCATGGCATGGTGTGTTATCTCCTTTTGAGAACTGTGAGTAACAAACTATCTTTTCAATGACAGTCATCTGATTTGTTGGTCTCACCATACCTGAATAACTCTAAAACCTACATTTTAAAATAAATATATACTCTCTTTTGTCTTGCTTCTTTTGCTCAGCATAATTATTTTGCGATTCATCCATGTTGTTGTGTGTATAAACAGATCATTCCTTCTCTTTGATGCGTAGAACTCCATTATATGGATATATACCAAAATTTCTTTATCCAGTCATCTATTGATGGACATTTGAGTTGTTTCCAGTTTTTGGCTATTACAAATAAAGCTTCTGTGAACATTAATGTATAAGTTTTGCATAGACATACATTTCCTTTTCTCTCGGATGAGTACCCAAAAGCCGAATGGCTGGATCATGTGGTAGGTATATGTTTAACTTTTTAAGAAACTGCCAAGCGATTTTCCAAAATGGTTATACCATTTTAGATTCCCACCAGCAATGTGTGAAGGTTCTGATTTCTCCATATCCTTGACAATACTTGGTATCGTTGATCTTTTAATTTTAGCCACTTTAGTGGGCACATAGTAGTTTCTTGTATTTTACTTTGCATTTCCCTAATGATTAATGATTTGAAGCCTCTTTAATGTGCTTGTTTGCTTTATATATATCTTCTTTGGTGAAAATATCTGTTCAAATCTTTTGCCCATTATTTTATTGGGTTACTTGTTTTCTTATTGTTGAGTGTTGAGAGTTTTTTATATATCTGGATACCAATCCTTTATCAGATAAATGCTTTGCAAGATTTCCTCCCAGTCTGTGGCTTGTTGTTTTAAGAAGTGTGGCTAAATATATACATAACATAAAATTTACCATTTTAACCATTTTTAAGTGTATAGTTCTGTGGCATTAAGTTTATTCATGTTGTTGGGTAACCGTAACCACTATCTATCTCCAAAACTTTTCATTTTCCCCAACTGCAACTCTGTACCCATTAAACAATAACTTCCCCTTCTCTCCTACCCCTGGCAACCACCTTTCTACTTTGTCTCTATTAATTTGACTATTCTATGTGCTTGATATAAATGAAATCATACAATATTTGTCCTTATTTCACCTGTATGATGTCTTCAAGGGTTATCCATGTGATAGTGTGTATCAGAATTTTCTCTTTAAGGCTGAACAATTCTCCATTCTATGTCTGTACCACATTTTGTTTATCTGTTCGTTTGTCGGTAGACACTTGAGTTGCTTACGCCTTTGGCCATTATGAATAATGCTGCTGTGAAAATTGTTGTATAAATATCTGTTTGAGTCCCTGCTTTCAATTCTTTTGAGTATATACCCAGAAGCAGAATTGTTGTATTATGTGATAATTCTATGTTTAATTTTTTGAGGAATCAGCATACTGTTCTCCACAGCAAATGCACCGTTTTACATTTCCATCAGCCATGCACAAGAGTTTTAGTTTCTCCACATCCTCGTCAACACTTGTTCCTTTCTTTTCTTTTTTCTTTGCTAATAGCCATCCTAATGGGTATGAAGTGGTATCTCAGTATGATTTTGATTTGCATCTCTGTAATGATTAGTGATGTTGAGCATCTTTTCACATGCTTATTGGCATTTGTATGTATCTTCTTTGGAGAAATGTTTATTCAAGTCCTTTGCCCATTTTTTGACCAGCTTGTTCTTTTCGTTGTTGAGTTATAAGAGTTCTTTGTATATTCTAGTTTTCAGTTCCTTATCAGATAGGTGATTTGCACATATTTTCTCTCATCCATGAGTTTCCTTTTCATTCTGTTGATAGTGTCCTTTGGTACACAGAAGTTTTTTTTTTTTTTTTTTTTTTTTTATAGTAAGATTAGCCCTGAGCTAATATCTGCTGCCAATCCTCCTCTTTTTGCTGAGGAAGACTGGCCCTTAGCTAAGATCCATGCCTGTCTTCCTCTGTTTTATGTGGGACATCTGCCACAGCTTGGCTTGACAAGCGGTACATATGTCTGCGCCCAGGATCCAAACCAGCGAACCTTGGGCCGCTGAAGCAGAACATGCAAACTTAATCTCTGTGCCACCAGGCCAGCCCCTGGTACACAGAAGTTTTTAATGTTTTATATATATATTTATTGAAGTTATGATAATTTGCAACATTGTGAAATTTCAGTTTTACATTATTGTCAGTCACCATATAGGAGTGTCCCTTCAACCTTTATGTCCACCCCCCATCCCCACTTCCCCCTGGTAAACACTAAACACTTCTCTGTGTCCATGTATTTATCTTCCACGTATGTCTGAAATCATATGGTGTTTGTCTTTCTCTATCTGGCTTATTTCACTTAACATAATACCCTCAAGGTCCATCCATGTGGTTGCTAATGGGATGATTTTGTCTTTTTTGTAGCTGAGTAGTATTCCATTGTGTGTGTGTGTGTGTGTGTGTGTGTGTGTGTGTATGTGTGTGTACACACCACATCTTCTTTATCCAGTCATCAGTCTGATGGGCACTTGGGTTGCTTCCACATCTTGGCTATTGTGAATAATGCTGCAATGAACACAGGGGTGCATGAGTCTCTTTGAGTTGTTGATTTCATGTTCTTTGGTTAAATACCCAGCAGTGGTATAGCTGGGTCATATGGTATTTCTATTTTTAGTTTTTTGAGAAATCTTCATACTGTTTTCCATAGTGGCTGCACCAGTTTGCATTCCCACCAGCAGTGTATGAGGGTTCCCTTTTCTCCACAACCTCTCTGGCATTTGTTATTTTTTGTCTTAGTTATTATAGCTATTCTAATGGGTATAAGGTGATATCTTAGTGTAGTTTTGATTTGCATTTCCCTCATGATTAGTGATGTTGAACATCTTTTCATGTGCCTGTTGGCCATCTGTATATCTTCTTTGGAGAAAGATCTGTTCGTATCCTCTGTCCATATTTTGATCAGGTTGTTTGGTTTTTTTTGTTGTTGAGTTGTGTGAGTTCTTTATATATTATGGAAATTAACCCCTTGTCAGATACATGATTTGCAAATATTTTCTCCTAATTGGTGGATTTTCTTCGTTTTGACCCTGGTTTCCCTTGCCTTGTGGAGGCTCTTTAGTCTGATGAAGTCCCACTTGTTTATTTTTTCTTTGGTTTCTTCTCTCCGAGTAGACATAGTATTCAAAAAGATCCTTCTAAGACCAATGTCAAAGAGTTTACTGCCTATATTTTCTTCTAGAAGTTTTGTGGTTTCAGGTCTTAGCTTCAAGTCTTTGATCCATTTTGAGTTTATTTTTGGATATGGTGTAAGATAATGATCTACTTTCATTCTTTTACAGGTGGCTGTCCAGTTTTCCCAAGACCATTTATTGAAAAGACTTTCCTTTCTCCATTCTTACCTCCTTTGTCGATGATTAGCTCTCCCTAGATGTGTGGTTTTGTCTGGGCTTTCAATTCTGTTCCATTGATCTGTGTGTCTGTTGTACCAGTACCATGCTGTTTTGATTCTTATAGCTTTGTAATATATTTTGAAGTCAGGGATTGTGATGCCTCCAGCTTTGTTCTTTTTTCTCAGGGTTGCTTTTGCTATTCGGGGTCTTTGGTTGCCCCATATGAATTTTAGGATTCTTTGTTCTATTTCTGTGAAGAATGTCGTTGGGATTGTGTTTGGGATTGCATTGAATCTGTAGATAGCTTTAGGTAGTATGGACATTTTAACTGTTTATTCTTCTAGTCCATGTACATGGAATCTTTCCATTTCTTTATGTTGTCATCAATTTCTTTCAATAATGTTTTATAGGGGCCGGCCCGGTGACGCAGCGGTTAAGTGCACACATTCCGCTTTGGTGACCCGGGGTTTGCCAGTTCGGATCCCAGGTGTGGACATGGCACTGCTTGGCAAGCCATGCTGTGGTAGGCGTCCCACATATAAAGTAGAGGAAGATGGGCATGGATGTTAGCTCAGGGCCAGCCTTCCTCAGCAGGAAGAGAGGAAGATTGCCAGCAGATGTTATCTCAGTGCTAATCTTCCTCAAAAAAAAAAAGTCTTACGGTTTTCATTGTATAGGTCCTTCACCTTCTTGGTTAAATTTATTCCTAGATATTTTATTCTTTTTGTGGCTATTGTAAATGAGATTGTGTTCTTGAGTTCTCTTTCTGTTAGTTCGTTATTAGAGTATAGAAATGAAACTGATTTTTGTTACTTGATTTTGTACCCTGCAACTTTGCTGTAATTGTTGATTATTTCTAATAGTTTTATTGTGGATTCTTTAGGGCTTTCTATATATAAAATCATGTCTGTGAACAGTGAGAGTTTCAGCAGAAGTTTTTGATTTTGATGAAGTTTAGCTTATCTATTTTTTTATTTTGTTGTAAGTGTTTTTGGTGTCATATTTAAAAAATCATCGCCAAATTTGATGTCATGGAGCCTTTTCTCTATATTTTCTTGTAGGAGTTTTATAGTCTTAGCTCTTATGTTTAGGTCTTTGATCCATTTTGAGTTACTTTTTGTATGTGGTGTAAGGTGGGGGTCCAGCTTCATTCTTTGAATGAGTATATCCAGTTTTCTCAGCAGCATTTTTTGAAAAGGCTATCTTTCCTTCATTGAATTGCCTTTTCACCTTTGTCAAAAATTATTTGGGCATATTTGAGTGAATCTTTCCAGTTCTCTGTTTAAGTCTATAGATCTGTATGTTTAACCCTTTGCTAATACCACACTGTCTTAATTTTGGTAGCCTTAACATTGGGTTGATGGATTCCTTGCATTTTATTCTTCTTTTTCAAAATTGTCCCTGGTTTTTAAAGCATATAGCCTTGTACTATACTTTGGTTTCATATATCTGATAGTTTATTCCAAGGTACGTTTTAAGCAGAATAAATACTTTTCCATATTGTTCTTTGCCTTCATTAATCTGCAATATAAATTTATACCGAATTATTTTGTATTACTGAAGTAATCTAGTTGACCTCCCTGCCTCCAGGCTCCTCTGTCTCCAGACCCCCAACTGAAGTAAAAGTTAAAGCAGTAGAATTTAACAATCTGTTTCATAGCCTTAGTGGTCCCGATTCTTTATATAATTTCACTTATGGAAGCAAGCTGCTCTTCTGGGCCTCAGATTCCTGCTAATTTCAGGGGGTCCTCTTCCCTTTGTTTTAGACTTCTCTATCATGTTTCCTTTCTCAAGAGAAGGTTTATAATGAAGGTTGATTTCTGGTGTTCTAATACTTCTTCAGAAGCCCTTCAGCAGTTTCTCAAGCTCTTTTCTCTCATGGGCAAGTATTCAGTGTGTTGTTCCTACTCCACCCTCCCTCGGTGGCATGTATCATTTTTCTACTCATCAACACCCACCTACTCCTGCGCCCGGTGCTTGTCAGATGTCTCCTGCCTGGCTCATTGCTGCTTTTCTCCCCCTTTTATAGCTTTCTTCTTCCTTTCTTTGGCTTACTGCCTGACTTCCCTGGCAGCTGTTCTGTCATTGCCTGCCTGCCATTCTGCCCCTTCTCCTACCCTCCACCCCTGCCCTGTGTAGGTACTACATGTACTGTAGTACTGCATATTCTCCATGGTCAGTACTAAGCTTATCACCTTCCCCATGGTATGTCCCAAAGCATGCCTCCTCCTGCTTATAGCATTGCGATTCACCTAAGTCAGATACCTGCGCCTTCCTTACCTCTGGCATCTCATTGTTAAGTCTTCCATTCTGCCTCCATAAATTCTCTTGTCATCTCCTCTGTATATTCCTGCCCTGCTCTGAGCTCTTCTCATTTATTGGCCAGATTACTTCTGAAGGCTTCAGTCAGCAACCCTCCTAATCTCAGCCTCACCAGTTGATCCTCCACCTGCTGTCAATCAGTTTTTCTAAAATCCAAATTGGTCTGATCAACCTCCCTGTGCTGAAGTCTTTGCTGGTTCTTCAGTGTGTTCACTGGAAAGTCAGAACTTTTTATTGTGGCCTACAGGCCCCTTCATGATCTGATTGCTGCTTCCTCTAGCCTCATCTCCTTCATTTCCTCCACATAGCCTCACAGACCCCAGTCTTTCAAGTCTGCCATTTTCACATTCATTTAACAGGTATTTATTGAGGTCCTGCTCAATTCCCTTGCCCAGCTCTTTATCATTCCTGGAACCGGATAGACTTTTACAAACTTCCAGTTCTCTGTGCTTAAAAGACTGTTCTGACCCTTCTCTTGGCTCACTACTCTTTATTCCTGCCAAGTTCGGCTCAAGCATTACCTCCCCTGAAAATTCGTTCTTTGTTCTGCAATTTCACCACCTCACCTTAGTCTTAATTGACTAATATTATGTATGGCAGGTGGTAATTCAGGGTTTGAATAAATAGTTTATTTGCACCTCGTTACTGCTTAGTGAACTACTTGCTGATAATGTCCATGTCTAATCTGTCTGTGTAGTCCCAATATTTGGTGAAGCATGAAGGGAAGAACATGAGCTCTGGAGTTTTAAAAACCCTGAGTTTGAATCCTGATAGCCTCTCATTAGGTATGTGGCCTTGAGCAAATTCCTCTATGATCTTTAGATTCTTCATCTGTAGAATGGAAAGAATATCTAACTCATAAGCTGGTTGTGAGGATTAAATAGGTTAAGGTACATAGAATGCCTAGTACGAGGACCTACACATAGCACGCAACCAAGGATTGTAGCTGTGAAAATAGTTTTTGTTCTCAGTAATAAATAAAATAATGTTGATTGAGTGAACAATTAGCTGAAGGAACTGAACACTCCTTCTAGGTGCCTTTTCTTCAAATCAGAGAACCTGAAAAGTTTTAAGAGAAGGCCCAGGGCAGAAGTTAACACTCCTAGCTGTCGCTTCTTCGTTTATCCCACACCTGGGAGACATCCTCAATGAGGCTGAGAGTTGAATGCGTATCTTTCCCTCAGAGGGCTTCATGTCTGCAAGAAGTGAGTTTACTTAAAATCAAGACTAGTACTTGAACAGTCATATATATTGAATATCTGAAAATCAGTGGTTGATTTACATGAGCACATTTTAAAAAATCACTGCCCCTTTGTTTAGAACTCTGTCAAATGGAAATAATTATCAATTAGTTTTAGTTGGCATTAGGAAGATCTATCTGTTTCTTCATTAGTCTTGAAACTTTTGAAGGATCAAATGGTGATAAGACACGTGAAGAAAAGTTAGGTAGTCCTGGATTTGAATTCTCCTTCCACAACTTACCAGTTATGTGACCATCTCTCAGTTTCTTTACCTGCAAAGTGGGAGTAAGAGAAGTATCTAATTTGTAGAGTTGCTGTGAGATTTAACTGAGCTAAAATGCTGGATGTTGAGATAAATGTGCATGACACTTGAATATTTTATCAGTGCTAATGTATTGAATATTAAATGCTTAATTTTGAATAAATGGATTCTTAATGGAAGCTATCACAGCCAAAGTTTAAACTTGAGAAAGTGCAGGTCAGCTGAGCTTCTCCCTTGCTAGTGGGGACTTCATAATATTGATTCCTTGTAACAGTTTTTCTTTAGCAGATGTATGCAGCATTGTACTTACTAACTTAGAGGACTGAGAAAAATGCATTCCAGAGCACCCTCATCATTTCCATTCCTAGATCATCACAAGTCATAACTTTAGGAGTTGGTCTTCTTATTCCTTATAACTAGCTGTATCAGGATTGGGGTTGGTTGCATATATCAGAAAATAAAATAGGTTTATTTCTTTCTTGTATATCCGAAACCTGAAAGTAAGCAGGGCTCGTATGGCAGTTCAACAGTGTCATCACAGAACTGTCTCTTTCTAGCTCTCTATTCTGCTATGGTCAAAGTCATTTCAGGGTTCATGATGGCTGCTGGGACTCTAATTGTCACACCTAAATTCCACAGGAGAGAGGTCAGGGAAAAAAGATTCACTCTCTTCCTTTTAAACCACCTTCCTAGAGATCTCATAATACACTTTAGCTTATATTTCCTTGGCCAGAATTTAGTCACTTGTCCACACCTAGCTGAGGAATGGGCATGTTTTCCTTAGTACTAGCACTCAGTTTTCTTTCTTCTTTCTCTCCTAACTCTAAGGTGATGAGGATAGTATGTCTCTCAGGATCTCAGGGTTCATTGACAGGGAGTGTATGTCCAGGTAAGGAACGTTTCTCTTTGGCCAGAAGCCAAAGGAATCTTTCTCTAACAGATACTCAGAATGCCCATGAATGGTTCCTTCATGTCAGGTGTAGGATATATATTTCAGGTGGTTTACCACTAAGTGCGTGTAAACATGTATAATTGATTGTTTATGAATTTAACAGTCAAGGTTTATGCAGTTCAAGAGAGGCCCCCCCGCCACTGTCCTGTCCCCGCCCCCCCCGACACACAAGGGTACACAACATAGGAAAGTTGCAGTACCACCAATATCAGCATCATAGGGTTGAGGAGGATTAGTGAGAGAAGGTGTTCAAAGTGCTCAGTGCAGACTTGGCTTTGAGATGGAAGGGCAAATGTGAATGATATAACAACCAGTGGGCACTGCCCACCATCCATGTTCCCACTGCAGAATTCAGACACTTTACATGTATCCCTGGAGAATGTCTCAGATCTATTATGCTGAATTTGAATTTTGAGAATATTTAGGAAATGTTCTTAGACATTCAGGCATCGGAAAAACAACAGCTATTATTTTTCAGAACTTCGTTTGTCATTTATCCTTGGGCTTTTAAGTATTGCTGATGGCTCTTGGTTTTCATATGTTATTTGAATGTTAAACTTTCCTGACTGAGCATCCTAATGTCTGTGCAGTAGAAATAATGTTTTTTTAAGTAAGAAATGTTTTTGTAATGAAAGAAGGACTGTATATTGCTCCTTTGTCTGGGTGAGGTGGGGTAAGAGAGAGAATACAATGTGAATGCGAGTGTCCAATAAATTAGGGAACTGCCCGGACTTCATGACTCATCTCCCAACACCTCTCTGCTCAGTTGTTCTATGTTCACAGTTAACTAAAGGTTTATGATTCTCAAGTGCTTTTTGAAAAATGAACAATGTATAAACTTGCGTTACTTTCATTATTTTGACTTTCCTGGAATATATAATTCTATCTTTACTCAGGCCACTCTTGGCTAATCGAAGGTAATATAGGGAATAGGGGCGGAAATCATAAGTAATTAACTCTTACTCTTCAAAAGCGAGCAGAAAGACTGGTTAAAATAATTGTGATGTATCCATATGATGAAACACTGTGCAGCCATTGGAAAGAAAGGTAGCTAGATGTATTGATGTGGAAAATGTCCAGGATTTTTTATTTAAGTAAAAATGCAAGCTGTAGACAGTATGTGTAATATGATCCTATATATGTGTGTATATATATAAATATATGTATTTTTTAACGTATAGGTAGGTATATGGTGGTATAATATAGGAAATTTCTAAAAGGTACAGAAGAAAATATTTAGTGATCACTTTTGGGAAATGGGACTGGCAGGAGGTGAACGAGACTTAATTTTGCTTTATATCTCTCTGTTCTGTTTGTATTTCTTGTAATGAGCATGCTTTACTTCTTTTTTTTTTTTAAGTAGTTTATAATTTCAGTAGGGGGGTAGAGAACTAGTGTCTTTCCTATATAACAAAAGCAACCTTTTAATAAATAACATTAAAAGATTCCATTCATTTCAAGTAGAAGACAAAAAGGTCTCAGGATCTAATGTAACACATGATAACTATGGTTGATATCACTGTATCGTGCAATTGAAATTTGCTAAGAGTATAACTTAAATGTTCTCAGCAAAAGAAAAAAAAAGATGAATGTGTTAAGTAACTAGATGGGGGGAGTCCTTTCACAAGGTGTATGTATATCAAATCACCACAATGTTCACTTTAAATATCTTACAATTTCATGTCAGTTATACCTCACTAAGCCTGAAATTTAAAAAAATAAAAAGATTCCACTCACAATGGTTACATCATGTAAAGTAATCGAGAATAAATACAGGAAGAAGTAAATATGACAAAAAATACATTAACACTTTGAGGAATACCATAAATTAAGTAAATGGAGAAAATACTGTGTCCCGGGATTATAAAATTTAATATCATAAAATGCCAATTCTCCCTGAACTGATTATTTTATTAGCCTTTCATTATAAAAAATTTCAAATATAAGAAAAGTTGAGAAAATTTTATACCTACCACCTAGATTCTACAATTAACATCTGTACTTGTTTTATCATGTGTCTGTCTCTTTACTGATCTGTCAATTCGTATTCTTTTTAATGTATTTCAGAGTAAACTGCATGTATCAGTACACTTCTTCCCAAATACTTAAACATGCATATCATTTACAATGTTTGTTTATGGGTGGCGTCTTTTTTAGAGGTGAAATTTAGTTATGGTGAAATGCACAAATATTGTTATCATTCAGTGAGTTCTGAAAAATGCATACACCATGCAACCCAATTCCCTGTCAAGATACAGGATATTACTAGTATCCAGGAAGTACCCTCATGTTCCTTTCCAGTAAATCCTCCATCTCTTTCCCAGGCAACCATTATTCTGATTTTTTCCACCGTGGATTAGTTTTGCTTGTTCCAGAACTTCATATGTATGGAATCATACGTTATAGGCTCTTCTGTGTAAGGCTTTTTTCACGAAGCATGGTTTTTGGATTCATGTTGTTGTGTATCAGTAATTCTTTCATTTTCATTGCTGAGTAATATTCCATTGTGAGAAAATACCAGTTTGTTTAAATATTCTCTTATTGATGGTTACCTGGGTTCTCAGTTTTTTTGTTATTACAAACATTATTATGTTAGTCTTTTTGTAGACATATGTTTTTATTTCTCTTGGGTAAATATATAGGAATGGAATTACTGGATCATCCTGTAGGTGTATGTTTAGTTATATAAGAAGCTTTCAGACAAACTAATTTTTAAAATAAAAGAATCACAAATAGTAGCTCATGCTAAAAATCATACTGTGACAGGGCAGAAATTCCCACTATGAGAATGTGTGCACAGGGTTTCCAACATCATGCAGACTATAGCTGGCAGGGCTGGACTCCTTCGGACTTTTGATAGTGCATGTTTCCTTCAGATTCACCACTCAGTATCGAGGCTAGACCTTCATCGTAGAACCAGCTTTTAAAATCTTCAGTCAGAGAGAAGTATGAGGAAGAGAGGAATTTGGGAGAGAATGGGGTATCAATAAATCAGATGTGACAGAGAGAGATCGAGGGATTTAACCACAAAGAGGTCATGTGTGGCTGTGAGTGTGAGTCTGCTTGCGTGGGTGGGTGGGTGTGATGTATGGGGAGAGAGGGGGGGTGTGGTGAAGAAAGAAATACCTACCAGTGGGCTTTTCAACCTGTGAATTTTAATTTAATTTTTTGTAAAAGTTATTTTTTAAATGGTTCATAGTTAGAAGTGTCTTGTGGACTGAAAGGAAATGATCTGCAAAAAGTCTCTTCAGGGGAGGGCCCGGTGGCACAGTGGTTAAGTTTGCATGTTCTGTTTCGGTGGCCCAGGGTTTGCTGGTTCAGACCCTGGGTGCGGACATGGCACCTCTTGGCACGCCATGCTGTGGTAGGCGTCCCACATATAAAGTAGAGGAAGATGAGCATGGATGTTAGCTTGGGGCCAGTCTTCCTCTGAGAAAAGAGGAGGATTGGCAGCAGTTAGCTCAGGGCTAATCTTCCTCAGGAAAAAAAAAAAAGCCTGTTCATTCTGTATAACAGCTGCATAGTATTCCATTTTAGGAATATGCCGTAATTTATTTAATTGTGTTCTGCTCTCCCACTGGTAAACATTTAAGTTATTTCCAATGTTTTTTTATTGCAAACAATGTTGCATTGAATTACCTTGTAGGCCACCTTAAAAGTAGGGGTATATCTGTAAAGTTCTCATGTAGAATTGTGTCAAAGGGTTTGTGCTTTCGTATTTCTAAAAAATATTTACAAATCTTATGAGAATACTTGTTTACTCAAACCCTTGTCAGTGCAGTGTTGTTAAATTTTTTTATATTTGCCTATCTGATAGGTGAAAAATGATATTGCAGTATAGCTTTAATTTGGCTTTCTCTGATCTTGAGTGAGGTTGAGCATCTTTTCATATATTTAAGGGAATATATATTTAATATGTTTAAGAGGTTTTCTGTGAATTGTCTGTTTCATATCTCTTGCCCATTTTTCTTTTGGATTGTTGGGCTTCTTTTTATATACTGCAGGAGTCTTTTATATGTTAGGAAAATTAGATCTTTGTAAACGAGTTGGAAATATTTTTAAAGATTTCATTCTTTAAAAATATAAAAGTATTTGTTTTAGTAGAATGGTGGGAAATGAAGCCAGATTGCCATGGAGACAACTCTTTCTAGAAATTTGGCTGCGACGTGGAGTAGAGAGAATGCTAGCTGGAGGATTGGTGTAGATTCAAAGGAGTTTTTCTTTTCTTTGAAAAATTCTTAATTGTGTTTAAATGCTGGTATGAGAGGAAAGAGTTAAAGCTAGGAGATGGTTGTTGAGGATCACAGGGCAAAGTTCCTAAGGGACTGAGGTTCTTGGGAAGAATTGAAGAGAAGGAGGAAATTTATAGATATGGTGACTGGAAGTTAAGGATGTCCCATTCCAACTGCTTCTGTTTTCTTTGAAGTGAAAGCAAGGCCACCAGCCAAGGATATGTGAGGAAGATGGTTGGAGAGGAGAAGAGGTCCTTTGAAATCACTGCTGTGGAAAATTGAAGAGAGAGCTGAGTAGGGAAATAGAGAAGGATTGCAGAAAGTATTCAGTGTTCCACTGAGGCAGAAATAGTGATATCAACCTTATGAGTTGTTTGATTTTCTTATGTAGCATTTGACAATCCAAGTGTAGGGCTGACAGTTTAGTTCAGGATTGCGTGTTTTGTTTTGTTCCGTTTTGTTTCCCATGTAGGCTTGATAGAAGAACAGTGTAGCAAAGGAATTTAGGAAAGTAACAAGGGAGTGATTGAACTGACATTGTTCCTTGGTTAGCTAGAGAAGGAAATACAGACAGAACAGAGATACTGGAAAGAAAATCAGAGAGGGGTTCCAGGGACCAAAAGCCTGGGTGAGATCAGAGAACCTAGGTGTAGTAGACATAACAGAGAGAGAACTGCAAGTGTAGGGAGTGAGGTTGGAGAGAGGGAAGGTAAGATTGGGTATGAGGGCTTTTCCTGGTGATGAGAGAATCTAGAGTGCAGCCGTTGTCATGGATGCCCAAGTGGAGTAGAGGTGTAAGGTTGTTGGAGTTGAAGAAGTCAGGGAACTCGGAGGCTAGCCCAGATGTGAATTGTGGTGCCTGTGAGGATGTTGAATGGTCTTCCAGGAGAATATCAGGACTTGGGGATGGGAAGAAATCTGTGAGCCACATTCCAACGTCCAGTGCCAAGGGAGTACCAGGAAATTATTAGGCAAAAAAACCATTAAGAACAGGGACTATTAGAGCAGGCTCCAGGAAGAATGGTTTGCACATGGCATCCTTGAGGAGTGAGGAAACCTCAGCTCTACTTCCTGACGTGCAGCTCTGGGATGCTTGGAACAGAAGACTGGAGACTGGAGAGAGGAAGTAAGCATAGGTGTGGTTGCAGTTTAGCCAGGGGGTCAGGAAGTTACAGGAATTTGCCTGAGGGTCTTTGTATCCTCTGGGAAGAATGAGGCCTTCAGTATGGTTTTCCTGGTTGTGGTATGTGGATGTAACTGTTAGTGACGTGGATCTTCTTCAATTCTGACATGTCTCACTAGTTTACACATACAAATCCTCTGCAACCTGCCACCCTTTATGCATTTGTTCTTTCCCTTACATGCTTTCGCTTCAGGTACACCTTTCTTCTATACTTTCCTTCTTTTAGTTTTGCTTCTTATGTTCATACTCTGTTGTGAAATCTATTTTCTTTTTAACTTTCTTTTATTTATAAAAAGATCATGCTTTTTATTTGAAATTTTTTGGAAATAAAGTGAAATATATATAGAAGAAAATAAAAATCTAAAATGCTATATGCCCAAAGTGTTTATAGAAGATTTTACCTTCCAATCTTACTTTCATGCGTATACATTCATATGCATATATAAATTTAGTTGAGATCATGTGTTATATTGAGTTTTGGTCTGGCTTTTTCTTCTAGCTTAAAAAAATGAAGGGTTCGTTGCATTTTCTTAAATTCTTTGCGTATTGCATTTTGAATAGTAACAATATATTATCTTAAATGACAACATAACATTTCAAGAAATCTTTTTCAGATTTTCCCTATTGTTGGGTATTTGAATTGTTTCTACTTTTACTTTTTGGATTGTTTTTACATTTACTTAATAATAGAACTGTGGAAACGGGTCAGAAAGTAATGGGTTTTTTTCATTCTTAACCAAAACACGTTAATTTACAATTTTAATGTACAATATGAAGTCTGTAATTTCTTGAAATTCTCACTTGGCTCTTGTAAAGAGCTGAGTCTACACTTTAAGTCTTCATCATCAGGAAGGAGGCCTAGTTCTTCATCCATCTACTGGGAAGGATCTGGATGTGGAAGGTCATCCAGCCCAGCATCTGAGTCATGCCAAAAGCACCAGAGAATCCAGAACCGCATGGTTGCACTGAACAACTCTGCCTGGATCACTTAGGATCTGGTCAGCTGGGGGAAGTGCCTGTATCGGGGCTGGATATGCACACCACCACTGGTGTGACGGACTCCACTGCCTCCAGCTGCCCGAGCGGATCCCTCTGAAGAGGTGGCCTCCAACACAAATGAAAGGCGCACATCAGAGCTGACATGCCAGCCTGTGTCCAGACAGTGGTCCTCAGGCCTTCATGTCCTTCAGATTTTTGTATAACCTTTCTGGAAAGGAGTTTGTTATTGTAGGCTAATTGACATTCCCACCCCTAGTTGAGTCCTTTTCATATGACTCTGGCTAGCAATGAATATTTCATATGATTGATTTTTTCTGATTTGGAAAGTAAAAATGCTACCTCATCATTATATTCCTTTACTTAGTGGGGATGGTCAACACTTTTTTGTGTATTTTTTTTAGCTGTTTATTTTTCTCTTCTGTAAATTTACTGTTTAGGTTCTTCAGATTTTTCAAAATTGGAGTCTTAATGTTTTCTATATTGATATGAGTTCTTGTTTTAATCCTTTGTCTTACTTATGACCATTTTCCAAGTTCGTTCCTTTTTTCTTTAAAAAAAAATAAACTTATTTAAAGAACAGTTTTAGGTTTACAGCAAAATTGAGCAGAAAGTATCGAGAGTTCTCAAATATTCTCTGCCCCCTCCCACACACACACACAATCACCCCCACTATTGACATCCTGCACCACAGTGGTACATTTATTACAGTTGATGAACCTATATTGACATATCGTCGCCCAAAGTCCATAGTTTACATTAGGGTTCACTTTTGGTGTTGTATATTCTATGGGTTTGGGCAAACGTATAATGACGTATATCCACCATTGTATTAGCATACAGAATAGTTTCACTGCCCTTAAAATCCTCTCTGCTCCACTTATTTGTTCCCTCCAGCCTCCTTAATCCCACAACCACTGATCTTTTCACTATCTCTGTAGTCTTCTTGCCTTTTTAATGTCGTATAGCTGGAATTATACAGTATGTAGCCTTTTCAGATTGGTTTTTTTCACTTAGTAATAGGGATTTAAGGTTCCTCCATGTCTCTTCGTGGCTTGATAGCTCATTTCCTTTTAGTGCTGAATAATATTCCATGGTCTGGATGTACTACAGTTTATTTATCCATCCACCTGCTGAAGGACATCTTGGTTGCTTCCAAGTTTTGGCAATTATAAATAAAGCTGCTGTAAACGTCTGTGTGCAGGTTTTTTGTGTGGACGTAAGTTTTCAACTCTTGTGGGTAAATGCCAGGCAGCTAGATTGCTGGATCATATGCTAAGAGTATGTTTAGTTTTATAAGAAATCGCCAAACTGTCTTCCAAAGTGACTGTGCCATTTTGCATTCCTACCAGCAGTGAATGAGAGTTCGTGTTCCACATCCTCACCAGGATTTGATGTTGTCAAGTGTTTTGGATTTTGGCTATTCTGATAGGTGTGTAGTGGTATCACATTGTTTTAATTTGCAGTTCACTAATGACATATGTTGTGGAACATCTTTTTGTATGCTTATTTTCATCTGTATATCTTCTTTTGACTATTTTTTAATTGGGTTGATAGTTTTATTATTTTTGAGTTAGAAGAGCTCTTTATTTTGGATAACAGTTCTTTAGCAGATGTGTCCTTTGCAAACATTTTCTCCTAGTCCATTGCTTGTGTTCTCATTCTCTTGACAGTGTCTTTAGCAGGGCAAAAGTTTTTAATTTGAATGAAGTCCACCTTACTGATTATTTCTTTCATGGGTCATGCCTTTGGTGTTGTATCTTAAAAGTCATCGCCATAACTAAGGTCATCTAGGTTTTCTCCTATGTTGTCTTCTAGGAGTTTTATGGTTTTGCATTTACGTTTAGGTCTATGATCCATTTTGAGTTAATTTTTGTGAAGAGTGTAAGTTCTGTGTCTAGATTTTATTTTTTTGCATGTGTATGCCCAATTGTTGCAGCACCATTTGTTGAAAAGACTCCATTATATTGCCTTTGCCCCTTTGTCAAAGATCAAGTGACTGTATTTTTGTGGGTCTATATCTGGGCTCTGTCTTCTGTTCCGTTGATCCATTTGTCTATTCTTTCACCAACACTACACAGTCTTGATTATTATTGCTTTATAAGAAGTCTTGAAGTTGAGTAGTGTTTGTCTTCTGACTTTGTTGTTCTTCTTCAATATTGAATTGGCTATTCTCAATCTTTTTTCTCTGTATATAAACTTTAGAACCAATTTGTTGATATCCACAAAATAACTTGCTAGGATTTTGATTGAGATTGTGTTGAATCTATAGACCAAGTTGGAAAGAACTGATATCTTGACAATATTGAGCCTTCTTATCCATGAACATTGTTTATGATTGATTTCTTTTACATTTAGTAGCTTTTATTTTTTCTATTGTCAGATATTCCATTTTTTTCTTTTGTAATTTCTTTTCTTTTTCCCCTCCCCAAAGCCCCAGTACATGGTTGTGTATCCTAGTTTTAAGTCATTCTGGTTCCTCTATGTGGGATGCTGCTACAGCATGGCTTGATGAGTGGTACATAAGTCCATGCCCAGGATCCAAACCAGTGAACTCCTGGCCACCAAAGCGGAACACATGAACTTAACCACTTGGCCACGGGGCCGGCCCTGCTTTGTGATTTCTTATATTGGCTTTATGTTTAGAAAATCCTTCCTCATCCTGAGCTCACCTATTCATTATTTCATGAACTCATTATTCACGTATTTATTCCATTTAAAATGTGTTTTTAGGCATTTAATTCTTCAACTCATTTGGATTTTATTTTGGTATGTGGAATGAAATGATGGTCCAATCCCCTTCCCTCAAATACATAATTTTTCCCCAAACCATTTCCTATTGATTTATCAAGAATAGACATGTATACATATACAATAATCAGCCTTCCAACTCCTAACCCTTATGGAGGGAATTGTATGCTTTCCCAAATTTGGATTATTGTCAGGTTGGAAGAGTAGGAAAACAGTCAAACCTTGTATGGCTGCACCTTGGGAAGGTCACCTCCCAAACCCAATTCCCTGTTTCATACAGTTGCTGGTGGTACCAGAGGCAAACTCTTGGGATGTATATGAACCTCTTGCATCCCCCTCGCCCTCCCTCAGAGATTCTTATGTGCCCCTTGGAGAAGCATGTCTTGATTCCCTTGGAGAGTCATTACCATATTGAATTACCTTTAGTCTGTGAGTCCCTTGAAGATGGGACCTTGAGTGTCTTGCTTCCCAATTGTTTTCCTAGTACTTAGTTTGGTGTAGGGCACAGAAATCTGAACGGATGAATGAGCCATTATTACCAATGGGAATATGCCACAGCCCTCTGATGTGGTTTGAGGTGGAATAAAGGTTGAGAACTGCTGTATAATGTCTGCTTTGAAGGGCAGTACATTCATGCAGTCAGCCTACCTTCTCCAAACTTCTCATTCTGAAGAATGAGAAGCTGCACGTAGCAATTCTTGGAGGAGCTTTTTAAAAGGACTGCTACATAGCTCTCACCCCCGAGAGATGTAGTCTGGCATGGGAATTTTTTAAAGTTCTTTGGGTGATTGTAAAGTGCAGTCAATGTTGAGAATCACTGCTCTAAAAAGTATGTTCTTATTAAGTCTTATTTATATTTGTGTAAAGATTCAGTTAGGTAGTTGGATTCCTGGAGAAATGTGCCTATCAGACTCCCAAAAGATCCTTGGTCCTTTGTGCACTTTTTAATAGCTGGGAAGATTTTGCCTAAAATACTCCTTTGCTGAGTAGTTTGGACGTAATTACAAGAACATAGGACCTTATCTAACATGACTTTCTATTTTCCAGGTCAGCATGGATTCCTGGTTCATTTTTGTTCTGCTTGGCAGTGGTCTGATGCATGTCAGTGCCAACAATGCTACCACAGGTAAACTGTCATTTGATAAGGCTGGTATTTGGAACAGAATTTTGCTTTCACATTTAATGACCCAAATTTGAAGACCTAGGTACTGTTAAAGAAGAAAAATATTAAAATATTACTTAAAAGTGATGGTAAAATAAGTGTTTGGAAATCTCTGAGTTGTGTTGTATGCTCAGCATTGTTCTATATACCACATACTACTTTAAATAAATAAGGAGATTATGTGTTCATTCCTGAAAAGTAAAAAAAGAAAAGAAAATTGTTGCTATAGATTGATTTTGAGGGACTAATCTGGTTTCTTTCTCCCTTAGCACTAGCCCTTTGGAGGTGATAGGAACGATCCAGCATTAAATAAAAGTGTGCGTGTTTGTGTATCTGATCTTTGTTCAGTCTCCAGGTGTTTGAGAGTTTATTAAGGCTTGCTTCTTTGTGCCTCATAACTTTTGAGTTATCATATTCTTTGTATGATGTTTCCTTATTTTTTGGTGTTCATAGTTTCACCGTCAGTAGGCGTTACAAGATCTATTAAAGCATCGACAGCAGAATCAGTTAAAGAAGAGACCAAAACTTCAAATCCTACTTCTTCAGTAACTTTTCCTTCCACGGCACCAACGTTCAGCCCAAATGTAACTCTGGGACCCACATATGTAACCACTGTCAATTCTTCAGACTTGGACAATGGGACCACAAGAACAGCAAGCACTGATTCTGTAGTCACTACAATTTCACCTAATGGGACATGGCTTCCAGATGATCAGTTCACAGATGCCAGAACAGATCCTTGGATGGGGAATTCCAGCACTGCAGCAACCACTCCAGAAACTTTCCCTCCTTCAGGTACTAGAGATAGTTTGTGTTTGTTCTTTCTCTTCTGTACTGTCTTTCGTGCAACAATTCTGTCAGATGACTTGGATAATTATCTCCTTTTAATAGATGCTTAATATAAGACTATAGAGGTTAAATCATTTGCCTTAGATCTCAGGGCTGTCAAGTAGCAAGTTAACCTATTTCTTGTTTTTTTTTGTGGTCTTTCCACATTGCTGTTAGGGAACTGAATTTTCCATAATCTGCTACAGGTCCAAATTATGCCATAGCTAAGAAACCAGCTATTGTACAGATAACCCATTTCATGTCTCAGGAGACTGAGACTACATTTCACTGGTGACTTATTCCAGATCAGTAAAACGCAAGGAAACCTTTATGGTACATGAGCATGTCACATTCTGAAACCCCACATCCTAGCCATCACCACCGTCTTGCCAATCCTCCCATATTATTACACCATAATTTTTGGTTAAATCAGTATTTAATGTTTTATGTTATTATGACTATGTAGTATTACTCCCTGCTGAGTTATAGGTATCGTGTGATTATTTTTCCTTTCTTGTACAATTTTTTTCTGTATTTAATAATTCCCTTATATTATTGTTTGTTTCGTTTTCTATTTGTCTGTTGCGAACCAATTCTTCCCACATCCTCCATAGCCTCTCAAGACAGTTTTCCACAAAGTCAGACCTCTTACATAATCTGTTATTTCTTTTTTACCTGGAGATCTTCCTCCTGAGCCCTCCATTGTCTTACTCAAGTCTAGGCTTGTTGATCACTAGGGCTGCTCCAGGGTTGCTGCCCAGGTGTCAGCCTGGGATTTCCCTTCTCTATCATTCTGGGAATTCCCTTTGCTTTCTGGCTTCTGTATTGTCTTCTTTCTTGGATTACCCCATCATTTGTTATAATATATCTTCCAGTAGCTTCCTGAGAAAGGGGCCCATGGGAGGTAAATTGTATGAGACTTTACATGTCTAAAATATCTTTAGGGCCGTGTATAAAATTTGAGGAAATATTTTTATCCTCAGAACTTTTAAAGCATTGCCTAATTCCCAGGCTTGGAAGATTCTACTGCTGTCCTGATTCCTAATTCTTTATCATCGGTGGCTTAAAATTTCACAGAAATACTTCTTGATGTGGGTCTTTTTCACTCATTATGTTGATAGGATCTTTGGAGCTGTGGTCCTTCAGTTTTGGAAAATATTCTTAATTTCTTTGAAAATTTTCTTCCTTCTTCCATTTTCTCTGTTTTCTTCTTCTAAAACTCCTAATATTTGGATATTGGCCATATCTTGAATTAATTCTTTAATCTTCTTAATTTTTCTTTCCTATTGACCTTTGCTCTTTGAGTCTCTGTTTTTCTCCTTTTTAAAATAAGCAAGTGTGTATGTAGTCCTTGTTTTCTTCCACTTATAAATAATATACTTTGTACATTTCTGCACATTGTTTTTTTCAATTAGCCTTTCATACTTGTGTATTATAGTAAACAGCTGCTTCATTGTGTGGATATGCCTTAATATATTTATCCAGTCTCCCATATCAGTGTACATTAAGGTTGTTTTCAGAGTACTCTTACAAAGAATTCGTCATTTCAAGCCTATATGAGAATATTGGTGGAATAAACTATTTTAAGCGTGCATTTATAAATTGACAGATATTTCCCGATCTCCTTCTGTTGAGAAATATATTCCTGTAGGCAGTGTGTCAGAGTGCCAGTTTTTCTATACTCTCTTCAATGCAGTAAATTATCAAACTGTTGGATCTATGCCAATCTGACAGGTGAAAATTAGCATCTCAGTGTAGCTTTAATTTGCATTTCACTGAGTGAGGTTAAGCATCCTTCCATATTTGGAAGGATAATTTATATTCTTTTTCTGAGAACTGTCTGTTGATATCCTTTGCCCATTTTTCTTATTAGGATGTCAGGTTTTTCTGACCCATGTGTAGAAGCTCTTTAATGTTAGGGAAATGAGACCTTTGCCTACCTATGATAAAGTTGCAAATATTTTTTCCCAGATGGTCATCTAGCATTTCTGCATCACAGAAGGTATATTAGCAATTTTTAATTAAAAAACTTATCAGTGTGTTTTAACTGTTTTCTAGGTATTAGATCATAAATAGGAAGATTTTCTTTATTCCAATATTATAAAATAATTTTCCTTATGTTTTCTTCTAGACTTTTATGGTTTCTTTCTTCTGTGTGTGTGCATGTGCACTGTGTGTGTGCTTAAATCTTTGATCCATCTGGAATTCTGTTGTAAAGTGTAAGCTATGGATTTTTTTCCCCTAAATGGTTAACTGCATGTCCCAGTACCCTTTAATGAATTATCTGTTGTTTTCCTCACTGATATGAAATTCTCCCTTTATCATATATTGAATTCTGATATGTTATTAGGTTCCTATATGTATTTGAGTTCTATTTCTGGACATTTGTGTTTTCTATTAATCTTTTTCTCTGTCCGTGTATAGAACCTCACTGTTTTAATAATTGCAACTTTATAAAATATTTCATATCTGACAAGGTAAGTCATCCCTTGTTAAATCTTGTTTTTCGTAAGTTTGCTAGCAATTCTTGATTTTTTTTTAATGAACATTAGAATCAACTTGTATAGCAGGGAAGAAGTTTCTACTGACCATGTTGAATTTATAGATTAACAAGGACAATCGACATCTTTAAGTCTTCCTATCCGAGAATGTAGTGTATTCCATTATTCCGTTTGCTGAAGTCTTATGATGTATTTCTTGGTAGTGTGTTTTTGTTTGTTTATTTTTCCTTTTTCTCCCCAAATCCCCCCCGGTACATAGTTGTGTATTTTCAGTTGTGGGTCCTTCTAGTTGTGGCATGTGGGACGCCGCCTCAGCATGGCTTGATGAGCGGTGCCTGTCTGCACCCAGGATTCAAAGTAGCGAAACCCTGGGCCTCCGAAGCAGAGTTCATGAACTTAACCATTCGGCCACGGGACCGGCCCCTTGGAAATATTTTAAAATTTTGCCACTGACATTACACCTGTTTTGTTCAGCTTATTTCTGGAAATTTCAGAGGGTTTTCTTTGTCTTTTGTTTTGTTTTTGTTAGTATAAATGGAGTATTTTCTCTCGTTATATCTTCTCACTGGCTGCTGTTGGGGATATGAAGGCTATTGAGGGTTTTCTTTTTGAGATATAATTGACATATAACATTGTTTTAGTTTTAAGTTTTTTGATTTTAAGTTTATTGATTTTTGTACATATATTTTACACTGGTCATCTTAATTTCCTTAGTGTTTGACATCATTTTTTTCAGTTATCATAAGTCTTCAAATCATGTGACCTACAAATATCTCTTCCAAATTTTTAAATCTCTTTCTTTTGATTAAATGACTTGGTGAATACCTCCAGAACAAAGTTAGGAAGCGGTGGTAAAAACAGACAGCCTTAGCCTTGTCTTATACCTGACTCTAAGAAGGATGCTCTCAGTGATTTTCCATTAAACTTGATGCTGCCTTTTGGGTTGAGAGAAACATATTTCTCATGTTCAGGATTTATCAATGTCTTCCTATTGTAAAGAGCATGTATGTCAAAAATGGGTGTTAAATTTTGTCAATTATCTGTTCAGTGTCAAGGAGCAAGATCTGTATGATTTTTTTCTCTTTTTATTATATGCTATGGTGAATCATCTTAATAGATTTCTTAGTTTTGAACTATTTACATTCCTGCAAAAACAACTCTACTTGGCCGTGTATTTTTCTTGAATGAACTGTTGTAATTTGTTTGATGTTATTTTATTTTGGATTTTTCCATTGGTTTTCGTAAGTTATTTCTAAAGGAGATTGGTCTGTTTCCTTTTTACATGTGGTATTTTTTGATAAATTTTAGTTGTCAGTTACTTGTTTTGCTTCATGGAAAGAATTGAAGTTTACCTAGAAAACTATGCATTTTAGTCATGTTTCCAAAATTATTGGGATGGATTTGAGGAAAAGTCATATTTTAGGATTAATTTCCTACATAGCTATGAATATTTCCTATTTTATATGTTTACGTCCTTTATCTTGTTTAGGTTGACTATCCATTTATCTATGGTTTGTTACTTTTTTCTCCAAAGAACTTATTATTATATATTTATTAGTTGTGTCATTTTCAGTTTTTATTTCATTTCTTTCTTTCTTTTCTTTTTTTTGGTGGGGGGGGTGTAGTTTGACGAAGATTAGCCCTGAGCTAACTGCTGCCAATCCTCCTCTTTTCTCTGAGGAAGACTGGCCCTGAGCTAACATCCGTGCCCATCTTCCTCTACTTTATATGTGGGATGCCTACGACAGCATGGCATGCCAAGCGGTGCCACGTCCACACCCGGGATCCAAACCTGCGAACCCCGGGCCACCAAGGCGGAAGGTGCACACTTAAGCGCCACCGGGCCGGGCCCCTCTTTTTTATTCTTACTTTTTGTTCTTCTTAGATTTATTTTGTGCTTTTTTTCTCTTCCTTATTTGAATGCTGAATTTTTTATAAGCACAGCTTTAACCATATCCCGTAAGTGTTCCCGTAGGTAGTTGTTTTAGTTAGGGTGCATTCTAAGCCACTCTGACAAAGACATACCAAAATTCAGTGACCTAAGTAAGACAAAAGTGTCTTTCTCTCCCCTGTCACATCTGGAGGTAGACAGGGCACTCATCAGGACCCACTTCCTTTTTTGTTGTGGCCCTGCTATCCTGACAAAATTGCCCTTATCTGCTTGTTCAGAGATGGCTCTCATCATTACATTCTGCTTCCAGCTCCTGGGAAGGGGGAGCAGAGGAAATGGGGACATACAATTTCTCTTCCAAAGGATGTGACCCAGAAATTACCCTTATCACTTGTGCTCCCATCCCATTGGCTGGAATTCTTCATATGACTACACCTAGCACAAAGGAGTCTCAGAAATGTAGTCTCCAGCTGGACAGCTTTGTGCTCAGCTGAAAAAAAAAGAAAAAAAGAAAAGGTTCTGTACCAAGCACAAGAAGAGAAAGAGACTTATATTGGGGGAGAGTTGGTGGATTCTGCCACAAGTGTGATTTTGTTGTTATATTTTAGGTATTTTGCAATTTGGTTTTGGTTTTAATTTTCATGTGTTTTCTTACTTTGTTAAGTTCTGGTTTTATTGCATCATGATAAAAAGAATATTGTTTGTACTGTAGGGAATTTATTAGGGCTTGTGGATATTCCACAAGCCTTTGAAAAGGTTTTCTCTGTTAGTATATAGTTTGGTCTATACCAATTAGATTTTATTACCTATTATCATTAAGGTCTTTCATACCCTTAACTTAATTTTTCCCTGTTGCATTTTAATGGCCTAAAAGACATGAAGACCTCTAATACCATTGTGTTTATATTTCTCTTTGCATTCTTATACTTTTTATGAATGTTGATGCTGCATTGTTGTTACACTCAGGGAGAATGACAAACCACTGATCTGGGCAGTCTTGTCTCCCAGTTGTTGGAGGGTGCCTCATTCCAGCTCCACCTTATACAAAGGGAAACCTATATTCCTGTAGAATATTTTGTCTTTCCATAGATTGAATACTACTGTTTTCCTTTAATCTGAGTGAATGTTTTTATTTTTCACTTATTACACAGGTAATTCTGACTCGAAGGACAGAAAAGGTGAGCCACTCACCTTATGTCTGTTGTCCCTTTTACAGTGTACAATATTTGTTGTGTTTCCTCTGCTCACAGTCTATGGTAACTTTGCATCTGTGGTTGTTATGTGTTTACTTTTTTTTAAGTTGTTTCCATAATAACCCCATAGAGAAGAGTAACACAAATAAGTATTCATTATGTTTTCAAATGTAGATTAAATATTCTAACAGCTATGATGTATTTTAACAAGTAATTCTATCAAGTAAGCTGTATCTTACTTTATCATGTGACCTTGTTAATAGTACTCTTTGGTGATATTAGGCCATAATTTTTATGCCATAGTTAATTTCTAATTTCTAGGCTGTAGTTGCCTTTTAAACATTGTAGCTTTGTGTTGTTTTTTGCCCTAGTCCATAAAATGTCAACCCTTTGTCACTTCATGTGGATTTTATGGATTTTCAGCTCTCTAGTGTATAGTCCCTTTGGCTGCAGATGCTGTGTCCGTTGGTCTAAGCAGGACTGCCGTATCCCTGGTTACCATAGAAGAGAGTATGTGGGTACTCATGTATAGAAGTGGCACATTTTGCTTAGGACAACAGTTAAGGCTACCATCAAAGAGTGTAAGAGAAAGAGATCATCCAACAGTATCAGAAATGACCATTGCATTTGAGTTTGGAAAAATGTTAATCTATGAAGCAATTTTTCTCATCATGATTTCCTATTTTATCAAATCAGACTTTTTGAGACTTTTTTTCTTGATTCCCTGCATAATTAAGTAATAGAACATTTGAAGGCTTATGAAGTCCCACTAAGTAGGGAGCTTTTAAATCAGAAAAGTAGATACTCTAACCCTTTATGTGTTGTCTGTCTGCCTCTGCATTTGGTGAGGAATAGTGAGGTGTTATCATATTGTTGTACAGATTTCCCAGCTCTTGCTTTCCTAAACTCAGGAATGAGATTCGGTTAATGTGTTCTTGCTGTTCACGTTCACTTACCAGATTCTCACTATCACATGGAGAACTTAATAGATTTATGTTGCAATAGATACTTATATTTGCTCCCTAAAACTGCTCTTTTAATCAATTTTACAATAAAGTCAGAAGTCAAAGTGGTAGGCTTCAAAATTAAACATAAGATCTGTGATTCCTTCCTCTACATAGTATGTATTTTCTTAATCAGCCTTTTTCTTGACCTAGATAGTATCCCTGTTTTACCTACCTAACTAGTATGGATTTGAGTAGTTTCAATATTATAATTAAAAAGAAATAAAATTACCTTAGTTATCTAGGTCATTGCTAATTGTAACACGCTAATATAATAAATCTTCTTTTTAACTTAAAAAATAATTTTGTATAATTGCCTTTAACCACACAGGAAAATGAAGAGACATACATGTTCTCAGCAGTCTCTAAAAGCCTCATGTGTAATGACAGTTTTATCAGGGTGGATCTTTAGAAGTAGTGCTATAAGTTTTTATATCACATTGTAATTTTAAAACCAAATGCTTTTTGAGAAATGAGGCAATTATTTTGAAATATATATTTGCATTATAATGGGTTTGCTAAACAAATTATCTTATGCAGATGAATTAAGGGTTATAGGTTTTTATGCACTGGCCTTTGGGATGCTTTTGAACAGCAATGGCTGATGTTTTAGTCGTCAAAGCAGGAGGGAATAAAAAGAGGAAGGGAGGCAGGCGGTTTTGCTTCTTTTCTTTCAAAGTCCAAGAAACTGGTTATTTTCTCATGTGTGTTATTTTTAAAATGTAGTCCAAGTTATTTTGTTAGGACTAGCTTTTTTTCTTTTCTTTTTTTTTTAAAGATTGGCACCTGAACTAACAACTGTGGCCAATCTTTTTTTTTTTTTTTTTCCTGCTTTATCTCCCCAAATCCCCCCTGGTACATAGTTGTATATCTTAGCTGCAGGTCCTTCTAGTTGTGGCATATGAGACGCCGCCTCAATGTGGCCTGATGAGCGGTGCCATGTCCGCGCCCAGGATCTGAACCAGCGAAACCCTGGGCTGCCGCAGCGGAGCGCGCAAACTTAACCACTGGGCCACGGGGCCAGCCCCTAGCTTTTTTCCTAATTGTGGTGAAACATACATGATATAAAATTTACCGTTTTAACTGTACAATTCAGTGACATTAAATCCATTCACATTGTTGTGCAGTCATCACTACCATCCATCTCCAGAATTCTTGTATCATCTCAAACTAAACTCTGTAACCCATTAAACATAACTCCCATTTCTCCTTCCCCCAGCCCTTGGCAACCACTATTCTCCTTTCTGTCTCTATAAATTTGTCTCTTCTAGGTAGCTCATTTAAGTGGAATCATACAATATTTGCCCTTTTATAACCAGCTTTTCTTTTAAAGCATTTTTTATCTTGTTAATTTGGATGATTTGTGTAATATATAGTAATACATTAAATCGAGTTCTGGCATTATCTGTCAAGTACCTCTTCACCATGAAGTGAGTGGTCATGAGTATACTCTCCAGTTGTTATTTAGTATTCCCTAGTTTTACATCTCGGTTTTGTTTTGTTCTAGGGGAAACAAACTGAAACAGAGATGCACATGTGACAAGTTTGTTGGTGATACTTTCTACCTACAGCACCTGTGAGGCAGTGAAGGCAGTTCTGTTGGGTAGAGGGAGGAAATGAGGTGCCATCTGGTCAGAGGCAAAGGCAACAAAGGCCTCAGCCAATCCCACAGGAAGCTCTGGAGCTGGAATGGAGGTGAAGGGTAGGGGTTTTCACCTGGGCCAGGTTACTCTCTTAGGCCAGGGCAGTTCCTGGGGAAAGACTTGGCTGAGAGCTCATAGCCACTAACCCTCCCACCAGCTGGAGGAATGAGGTCTTTGGTCCTGAAGAGGAGAATCTGTAACATCTACTAGCATTCCCATGAAGCTTGAGCAAGATAGTGATGCATGCTCCCATTCATAAATAGAGATTTTTCCATCTAAGAAAATGCTATTGGATGATTTTGATATATGTATTAAGGTTGGGGAGTGGCGTAGTGGGATATTTGGAGAGGTAGTATATGCAGTGGTTAAAAGTATGGGCTCTGAAACTAGACCATCCCGGTTTGTATGTTGACTGTACCACTTACCAGCAGAGTGGGGTAGGTGTTTAACTTCCCTATGCTTCATTTCACCATGTGCAAAATAGGATAGGAACCGAATTTCCTTCATGGGGTTGTTGTGAGGAATGAAGTAATGAAGTAACACATATAAAGTGCTTGGCCTAATGCTGGGTTGGCACATAGCAGTTGCTCAGCAAGTGTTGGCTATTACATTGCTACTCCTACCACCACCACCACCACTCTGTTACCAATACTATTAGTTGGGAAGCTAAGGAGATAAAGAATCTCAGCTCTTCAGTCAGAACTCTTGGAAACAAGGGCACTCCTAGGCTCCTGGAGGCGGTGTGCAAGGCAGCTCCCAAGGCAGGGTCATCTTGCAGCCATACCGCCACAACTGTAGACACTCCTAATCCTCTGCCCTGTACCTTTTAGACAAAATTCTGCATAAACTCATCTCATGCTATTCTTCAATAGTTTTTTTAATAATAGGATTTTCACATGAAGACCTTATAACTGATACTTGTTAAATAGCAAGAACACAGGATAAAGCTGCTCTAACCATACTTTATTTTAGATGTAATCATTTATATAACTTTTTTTAAAAATCTGAAAATAGTATCCTCTTATATTTGTGAAGAAGTCCTTGAACTACGGAGTTCTAGAACCCCAGAGGCTCCTTAAAGTTTCTCAGCTCTCAGATCAGTTCACCTGCTCCCCCTGGCTTTCTCCTTCAATACTTTGCTAGTGTTGGAGTCAAGAAAGGGATTGACATTCCTGTTTAAAGAGATCTTTTTGGATTATCATAGTAAGTGACATTATTATTGTGAACTCCATTTATGATGGCTTTCGCTAGGCACCTTTAATAATGTATTCATTCAACAGCTGTTAGATGTGAAGGATTCCAGAAAGGAAAAGAAATGTTCCCTGTCTCATGGAAGAAACACATAAATACCAAGAATCGAGTCCATTCAGCTGCTTGCTGTTGGGTATACTACACAAAGTGCTGTGAGAGAACTTAAAAAACTTATTGTACCTGGGGAGTGGGAAGGAGGCATGGAAGTGAGCTTTGGGCAGTTTAAATTAATATAATAACTGCAGAAAATGAGGACGCACCAGATAAGGTAAAAGCAAAGAGACAGGAAAGAGCAAGTATGTGTTTGAGGAAGTGTGCACAGTTGATGTGCATAAGGTGGGAAGTGACTGGAGGTAGCCTCAGCAGAATGGGCCTGATGGTGCATTGGGCTCAGGAATCAGGGTGTCTCCTGGTAAAGGGAAGGAAGGAAGTGACATAGTCAGATTTTTGTTTTTAGAAAGATAACTCCAGATGCTGTGGTGAAGATAGATGGGCAGTAGAAAGTAAAGTTTCTGAATGATAATTTGGCCCTTGACAACAGTAACGGCTCAGCCCAGTGGCTTGGGCTCTTGAGGCAACCTGATGACTTCTGCTGTTTTTAGAGCCAATAGGAAGCACTTAAAACAACATTCCAACTCTGCCTTTGAGAGTTGATATATATACTTCTACCAAAAACTGGAGATGAGACAAAGAAATCGGCCTTAGAAATTAAGGCTAGAGGAGTATGGCTTTTACTTCACTGATTATTTTTTAGTTGACCAAGGTGTGTCTAAGTCCTTAGGTGACTTAGAGGTGAGCCCTTAGAATATTATGATCCTCCGTTTTCTTGGAAAGGGGATATAGCGAATAGACGTCTGTTATCCCAGAACACCATTTTAGTATTTTTGAAATGCTGCCCCTGATCTGACTCTAGGAAGTGAAATTTTGCTAGAATGGATGCAGGGGAGGGGTGGGAATGGACCAGTGTGTGCCTGCTTTGCCACTACCAGCTTGCATCATGCAAGGCCACCTCTCCAGAGGACCCAGACCAGGACAAGCCTGAGCATGATGAGACAACAAGTCTGCCCAGTTTGGGAGGAGCCCTAGGAGGGTGGCTTGATCCTGAGCATATCTCCAAGTCTGAGATTTGATACTGAGAGCTGTAAGTTCTCTCCTGTTTTCTTGATAAATCTGAATCTCTTTTCCTCACAGAGGCCCGAGGACATCTTTACTATCGGTATTGTCTTTAACTGTATCAGAAACATGGATGTAATTCAGATCTCAAGAGGTAAAATCTGACTTTTATGATAGAGGACTAGTCTGGCCTGAAAGCTTGGAAGAGTTAAAGTGTTGTTGGTCCTATAGTTTATGAAGAGTCTGGAGAATAGTGTAACTTTGTGATCTTGCTTTAGATTTGCAGCTGTGTGATATGGGCAAGTTAATCTCACTGCTCTGTGTCCTCATCCATAAAATAGGGTTAATAACGGTATCTATCTTAAGGTTGTTAGGGTAATTGAATGATATAATATGTGTACGGTGCTTTGCTCTGTGCCTGTTACATAGTGCTTAAATATTAACTTTAATAATAATTTTTATTAATTTCTAAGATATCTGGCCAGCTGACACTCTTCTTGTCTTACTGCTTGTAGTTGTCAACTCTACTAGTAGTGGTCATAAACAATACTGCACTGTTTGTGCCTTCGGGATACTCATTCCATCCATTCATTCATTCAGGACTTTTTCTGACCACCACATCTTACATCACAGAACACTTTCCCCAATTCCCTCTTTTACCCTGCCTTATTTTTCTTCATAGCACTTATCACTTACCTGTATCATATATTTCTTTGATGTGATATCATATCATATCTGTTGTCCTGTCTCATCCACTAGAATATACGCTTCATAAGAGCAGGGAATTTTGATTTGCTCACTGCTGTATCCTCAGGACCTGCCTGGCACAGTCACTCAATATGTACTGAATGAAAGAAATATTGAAAATAGAGATATCTGGAGGTAATCTTGAATCTGCACCCTCAAGAAGTTGATAATTTAATGGACATATAATCAATGACCTCAATGTGATAAGAGTTGTAGCAAAGTAGGTATGTAGTGTTAATGGAAGTACTAGAAAGGAGCAATTACCAAAAAAAAGTGATATTTGAGCTAGAATTGTGTAAGGGGGAGGTGGTAATAATATTCTAGATCAGGGATTGGCAAATTTTTCTATCAGGGGCCAGATAATAAATAATTTTAGTTTTGTAACCATACTATCTCTGTCACAGCTACTCAGCTTTACCTTTGTAGTGCAAAAGCAGCCGTAGATAGTATGTAAATGAATGAATGTGGCTGTACTCCAATAAGATTTTATTTACAAAAACAGGCAATGGATTACATTTGTGCTGTAGTTTCCCTGTTCTAGATGAGGGAACCTGCCTGAGCCTAGAAAGCTGGACTGAGGTTCTCTGCTAGTATGTGAGCTTCTGGATGCCAAGGCCAAATTGTTTCCCTTTGTATCAGGCACTTTACAAATGTTGCTTCTTTTAAATCTTCCATTAACTGTGAAGAGGTGGAGAGCAATGATATATTTGCATTTCATAGAGCATTCCACAAGGGTTGCAAGAGATTATCACAGTACTACTAAGTAGGGTAGTAGAGATTTGAACTCCCAGATCTGTTTGATCCTAAAGGCCCATGCTCTGGAAATGGCTGTCATTTGACCTCATGCTGAAATGAAAATTGACTAGGTAAATAACACTGGGTTCAAAGTCCTTCCTAAGAATTTAATAGACAGTGCACCATTGACTTCTAGCAAAGATATTTTAGATGAGCAGTCATATGCAAATCTGATTTTTATTTCTCTGTAGGGAAGCTTTTTCCTTTTGCTGGAAGTTTTTAAGGATGACCTGTGGTTGGTTTCAATCCAGAATTTCAAAAGTTTGTCAGGATGCGTCTAGGTAAAGATCTTTTTTCAATATTACTGCTCAAATTTGATGGTCCCTTTTGGCCTGGTAACTCAAGGAACTTGCTTGTATAATTTCTTCCCCTCCTTCCTTACCATTTTCTTCTTTGGGAACTCCTATTGAACAGATATTAGAACTCCTAGATCTATCCATCTTATCTCTTTTCTCTGCTCTTATAATTTCCATCTTGCTCTTAGTGCTCTGTGTTCTGGGAACTTCCGTGATTTGGTCTTTCACATTACTAATTTGTTTTTCAGTATGTCTTTTCTCCTGTCAGCCTTTCTATTGAGATTGTTTTTCCCCCAATTATGTCTTAGTTTTCTAAGAACTCTTTCTTAATTCTCAGATTGCTCCTTTTTTTCCCCATTTTTTTATTGTGGTAAAATAGACGTAACAAAATTTACCATTTTAACCATTTTTAAGCATACAGTTCATTGGCATTGAGTTCATTTACATTGTTGTACAACCATCACCACCATCTGTCTCCATAACTCTTTTTCATCTTGTAAAATTGAAAATCCATACCCATTAAACAGTAACTCGCTATTCTCCCCTCCTCCCAGCCCCTGGCAGCCATTCTACTTTCTGTCTCTATGAATTTCACCACTCCAGGTACCTCACAGAAGTGGAATCATATGGTATTTGTCTCTTTATGATGGACTTATTCACTCAGCATATTGTCTTCAGGGTTCATCCATGTTGCAGCATATGTCAAAATTTCCTTCCTTTTTAAGGCTGAAAATATTCTGTTGTATATGTATACCATTTTGCTTATTTATTCATTTGTCAGTGGACAGTTGGTTGCTTCTGTGTGTTAGCTATTGTGACTAATACTGCTATGAACATGGGTGTACAAATAGCTCTTCAAGACCCTGCTTTCAGTTCTTTTGGGCATATGCCCAGAAGTAGAATTACTACATCATATGGTAATTCTATTTTTAATTTTTTTGTGGAACTGCCATACTGTTTTTTACAGCAGCTGTACCGTTTTACATTTCCACCAACAGTGCACAAGGGTTCTGTTTCTCCACATCCTGCCCAACACTTGCTGTTTTCTGGTTATTTTGGTAGTAGCCATCCTGATAGGTATGAGATTGCTCCTTGTTTTATAGTGGCTTTTTTTTTTTTCAATTGATGCATTGTCCTCTTGCACAAATTGCAATGTATTTTATTTAAAATATATTTAAATTTTATTTGAAAATTGAAAAAATTCTGGTTCTTGTGTTATCTCTGTTTTCCAGAACTGCCGTTGCTGTCCTTGGTATTTGTGAAGGTCACTTGTAGGGCTCTTGGTGAGCTTTGCTCTGGAGCATTGAATGGACTAGAATGTGCTCCCAGCAGGTGTCCCTTGTAGAGGACAAATAGGGACATATCCTAAACTAAGGGTTCAGTCGTTGTTTAGGAAGTTGGAACACGGTTATTCTCTAGGCAGAGCTGCCTTTCTTTTTCTTTTCCCCTTCTTCATCTCCTGTAGCTGCCTAGAATAATTGGAGGCACCACCCTTGTTCTTTCTCTGTCTTCAGAGACCACCCAGGAAACCCTCCATGGACCTAGTATACCTAGCAATCATGTGCAATGTATAGGCCCTCTTTGGATGCCAGCACTAACCCAACCAAAAAAAGCGTTTATGAGACAGTCAGGGATATTTAAACAGTAACTGAATATTAGATTATATTAAGGAATTGGTGTTGCTTTTTAAATAGGATAACAGTATTGTGATTATGTTAAGAATCCTTCTCTCTTAATGATACATACTGAAGTAACTACAGTTGAAATGATATGTCTCAGATTTGCTTTAAAATAATCCAGTGGGGTGGGGTATAGACCAGTGGTTCTCAGGGTGATTTTCCCCCCAGAGGACATTTGGCAATGTCTGCAGATGATTTTGGTCATCACAATTGGGGTTTGCTAGTGGCATCTAGTAGTTAGAGGCCAGGGATGTTGTTAAACATCGTAAGCGCACACGACAGCCCCCACAACAAAGAATTATCTAGCCCAAAATGTCATTAGTGCAAGATTGAAAAACACTGGTATAGATGAAAAAACTGGTATATAATGATAATGTTGAAGTGAAGTGATAAGTACATAGGGGTTTATTGTAGTGTTCTTTTTACTCCTGTGTAAGTTTGAAAGTTTTCCATCATAAAAAGTTTGAATATTTATATATATGCAACTTCTATTTGTTAAAAAAAGAAGCCATCGACACTCTCTGTGACAAACTCCCACTCTTTATAGAGTGCTGTTTTTCCAGTTGAGTCTTGTTATGCAGCCTGTGGGTTTACTGGCCCTGTGTTGGCAAGCCATTGGTTAAATACCATCCTGCTGCCCCAAGGCCCACTTTCATCCCCAGTCCTGGTTGACTCTAAGCTTGAGGTGTTTCCAGATCTAGACTGCTAGACCTAGAACTTACCTTTCAACTGGAGGTTCTTTGGCTCTGATTGGTCTGTTCAGCAGTCCAGTCCCATCTGCTTTGTCCTCTGCAAATCCCTTGGAGTTTCTGGTCTACTGGTGCCACTCTTTGCTGCCTTCCAGTTATGCTTTTGGTTCATTAGTATTTTTATATTGCTTCCATCATTTCAATCTTCTTTTAGAAAGAAGAAAAAGAAGTAAAATTATGGATTCAGCCCACTGTCCTGAGCCAGATGTCTCTAATTATCTTCTTTTAATGCCTGATATACAGCATTTTAACTGGAATTTAACAAAGACATATTTAGCAATAAGTCATTAATTCTTTTATTTATTCACTCGATGTAGTCCAGTATTTGTCTAGTGCCAACTGTGTGTGAAATTCTGTGCTAGGTTTTAGGTATATGGTGAGAAAGAAAGTAGGTATGTAATCCTTACCCTTGTGGAATTTATAGTGTAAAGGAGGGACAATTATTAATGAACTACACTCAAATAAATATATAATTAAAAAGTGGGATTGATGTCATCAAGGGAAATAACAGAGTGCTCTATGAGCATAATAAAGGAAATAATAGCTAACATTGACTGAGTACCTAGTGTATCCTAGTTACTGTGCCAAGAACTTTACATGAATGATCCCATTTAATCTTCAGAATAACTAATTTTAGAGATAAAGAAACTAATACTTAGGATCCTAATTTAGTATTAGGAAGTTAGAAAAGACCTCTCTAGGAGAAGTAACACTTAAAATGAGAACTGGATGACTTAGCCAGGCAAAGAACAGAGGAATGCTATGTAAAACAGAAGGAATGACATGTTCAAAGGACTAAGGAGGGAATGAACTCAGCATGGGAGGACGCCAGTGGCTGAAGTTTAGTGAGCAAGAAAAGAGTGGCAGGAGACAGAGTAAGCAGGGGCTAAAGTAGGGAGGTTGTTATAGGCTAGGGTAAGGATATTAGATTTCATTCTAAAGGCTTGGGAAACCATTGAAATAAGAACATGATCTGATTTGCTTTCTTAGAGGTCAGTCTGCCTACTTTGTGGAAAATGGATTGGCAGAGGACAGAGGCTTACTTTGACCCAGATGAGAGGGGATAGAGATTGGGACTGTGGTGATGGCAACAGAATGGAAAAAAGGCAGACAAATTTGAGGTGTTGGTTCCAACCCTAAAACATATTACTTGCAGCTGGGTTGTATATAGAAGATAAGCATGAGGAAGAAACCAAGGAAATTTCCACATTTCTTGAGCAACAGAGTAGGTGGCTACTCTAGCTACTGAATGGTGAGGGGAAGGTTCTAGACACAGAAAGTTTGCATTGCCTGTGAAATTAAAGTGGAGGTGGCATATAGGCTCAGAAGAGAGGTCTGACCAAGCAATACAAATATGGGAATTGCTAGCGTTTCATTCTTGCTTACAACCATCTGGCTGATCAGATTAACTAGGTAGAGTGTAGAGAAGAGTGCCAAGGACAGAGCCCTGAGGAAATCAGACATTTAGAGATCTGATGTTGGAAGAGGAACAGCTAGCAAGGAGAAATGAGATGGAGCAGCCAAGAGATAGAAAATCAGAAGAGTGCTTTGTTGCGGAAGCCAAAACAGGAAAGTTCATTAAGGAGGAGAGAGTAGTCAGCCGGTTTGGATGCTCATTTTAAGATGAGAGCCACATATCAGTGTGTTTGAAAATTGCCATAAAGAAGCATGGTATAATATTTCCCATCTCTTGCAAAAAAACCCAGAAAACTTTCCACCCCACATCTCCCTCCTGCTGCTACTCCTTTTCTCTGTATCCCTTTATGGTAAAAGTCCTCACCTGAAATAAGAAGTCAAGATCTCAGTGTATTCTCTTTCCATCTTTATTTCGTTCCATTTAGACTTTCTCACCAACTGCTCAACTGAAACTACTCTTCAAAAGGTCAGCAATAGTGGCCATCTTGTCAAATTCGGTTTCATGTCCCTGTCTTCATCCTACTTAATTTGTCGGTACTATTTGATTGAGTTGATTACTCCCTCCTTCTTGAAAAACTATTCTTGGCTTCCATGATACCATATTCTGCCGGATTACCTTCCACCTCGTGACTGCTGCTTATGAGTCAGTTTAGCTAGCTAATCTTTTAAAAGAATGTAAATCCAGTTTTATCTCTCCCCTGTTCAAAGCTCTCCAATCACATAGTGTTTCTCATCACATTCAGTATTAAATCCATGCTCATTACCATGGCCTACAAAGCTAAGTCTTCTGGCTCCTGCCCACCTCTCCAGTCACATCTTGTAGCAAAACCGGCCTTTATGCTGTTTTCTGAACCCGCCAAGCTCCTAAGGGCCGTTTTGCTTGCTATTCTCTGTGCCCTGAAAGCTGTTTGCCAAGATCTTTGCATAGTTCACTTCTTCACGTTATTTAGACCTCTGCTCAGTATAAACACTTCAGACCTTCCCAAACTACTCTTAAATAGCCGACCAGTGCCTCCTCACCCCATCTCTCTCTGTCCCGTTACCCTTCTTTTCTTCATAGCTCTTGTCTCTGTCTGAAATTATGTGTTTACTTGTTTATGTACAGTATCCTTCCACTTCCCCCAGACTGTAGGCTCGCTATCACTTGTTTACTTGATCGCTTCTGTATTCTCAGTGTCTGAAACAGTGCCTCGCATACAGTTGCTGGTCCATAAATATTTTTTGAATGAGTGCTGCTAAGAAGTTGAATCAGATGAGGATGGGAATGTTTCCATTGGATTTGGCAATATGCCATTTGTTGGTGTCCTTGATGAGCAGTTTAAATAGAGCACTGAGGGGTAGAAGTCAGCAAAATAGATTAAGAAGTACTTGGAGGTAAGGAATTGGGTTAAATAACTGTTTTATAAGACAACTGTTTTGAGAAGTTAACTGTGAAGAGAGACATAGGGCTGTTGGTGGCTGGAGGAGAGGAGAAGTCTTTGAGGTGACAGTAATAGATGTAATCCAGAATATATGTGACAGAATTGACCTTTACATGGGAGGGATATGTCCTCCCTTTTAACAGGATGGAAAATGGTGAAGATAGTTACAAACTCAGACTGGTTGTGTAGTTCCTGGTGGGGGCATCACAGTGGAGAAGGAGGAGTCAGTACCTGGTCAGTTGCCATGAGAAAAGGAGGCTAAGTACTGGGTGGAAAGGAACCCAGGCCCTGTGGCATGGAGGGAAGAGTTGCTATATTTCCAAGCCAATGTTGCTATAATTGGGGTCCTGGTAAAAGGTAGCTGTGGAAAGAGGTAGAAAAGAGTACCCAGCATTTTTGGATACCTAGTGCCTAAGGATCTAATAGTGTCTCCTTGCTTTAATCAGGAACAGTATTCTCTGGGTCAGGAAACCATTTGGGCTTATGATAGGAAAATTGTCCTTTTCCGTTCCTCTTCCGTCTTCCTCTAGATGGAGCTCATTGAGGCCAAGAGAGAGTACATTGTTGGCCCTGCACACTCAGCTTGCCATCAGGATTGGATATGTTCATGCTCTCAAATATTTGAGTATTTTTTATATGCTAAGCACTGTTTTAGGCTCTGTACCAATGAATGAAACCAAGTCTCTGCCTTGAAAGAGCTTTTCTTCTAATGCAGGGAGACAGAGGATAAACAAATGTATGATAAATCAGAGAGAGAGTGGGCATGTCACCCTTGGTCCTCACCCTATCCTATCTATCCAGTAGCCCTGGGGTGGCAGTGGGAGATGTTCTCTCTCTTGCTTTATCCATACTCTGCCATCTATTGAAGCATTGAATGAGCCCTTTTTTCTCATCTGGATGTTTCCCTGAGCAGCCAACTTGAGCCCTCCATTGCGCACACAATGGTAATGACATGTTTTGTTCTCTTAATTTCAGATGAGACGCCAATTATTGCAGTGATGGTGGCCCTGTCCTCTCTACTAGTGATCGTGTTTATTATCATAGTTCTGTACATGTTAAGGTGAGCATGCTAATGCTTCTGCATTCTCTCGGACTCTATTTCAATATGCCAGGGTCTCAATAAGCCCAGACAGACCAGAACACAGTAGAATAAGGAAAATTAATAGGATAGAGGGGAACAACTCCTGATAGTGATACTAAGGTTAAAATTCTGCTTAGAATGGTTTAAAAGCTCTGCATAGTCTTGCTGAAGACCCAGTCCCTCCCCTTTGCTTCCATCTGTCTAAGTCCAGGACAACCTAACACCCAGGATCGTGGTTTGGAGTTTGAGGGAAGAAGCCACAGTCTGTATTATTACTGATAGATGTTTTAAGATCTTCAGATCTAGCCCTATTGAAGCAACCCCAAAAGTGCCCCAGTGGAGCTTATGTGCTCAATAAAGGCCTTCTTTATTTCTAATTGGGGCTTTGTCTCCAAACGCCTCTAGGACCCCTGACCCTGGTGTGCTAGACTGAGCCATGTGAGTTACAGGGTTCCCTTTCCTGACTTTCTTTTAGGGTCCTCTAGATGTTACTACTCAACAGGGAACAAAAGCAAGGAAAGGGGACCCAAGGGGAAGAGGAGGAAGGTGCATTTATTCTCTTCCTGTTGAAGTTACTGCCCTGACTAGTTGGGTTTAATTCTGCCTTTGTCTTTGGCTTAAGCTGGTCTGCACTCCCTCTGTTCTTCTTCAGGGATAAAGAGAGGTGAACCTTGTACCCCTCTACAATTTGTCATGGGTCTCTACCATTCTGCAGGAGATCTGTGGCCAGACCTGTGCCCACTTAGTCTGAAGCTCTGGCTTCTCCCTGGTTGCATTGGGGAAATACCAGGGTTTGTATTTGATATGGATATTCTTATCTCCCCCCACCATATTCTACCACTCATCCCTTCTCCACCTGCTATGGCTGTGATCTCCAGTGAGTCCTAGAACTAGAGCTACACAGAGGAGCTATACAAGCCAGAATATACTGTTGGTGTTACCTTGGTTGGATTCTAGTGTGCTGAGGGTGAGCAGGAGCATCCTGAGGCACTAAGTCACCATGGAATGGAGCTGCCTCAGCATGTGCAGGACCTGTCTCTAAAAGAGTCTGTTTATTCGGTAAAGGAGATTTAGAAAGGCTGAATTGATAAGTGGAAACAACAAAGCCAATGATTGATCTCTACTCACCCTGTGCTTAGTTTTTCACTGTGAACATTTTCTCATTAGGTTTAAGAAATACAAGCAAGCTGGGAGTCATTCCAATTCTTTCCGTTTATCCAATGGCCGCACTGAAGATGTGGGTAAGGCACCCCCTAATGACATGGGGAACTTTCAGGGAGAAGAAAATCAAGAAATTAGGGGTTTCCTCATCCTAAAAGGAAGGAAAAAAAAAAGAAGAGAGCAGCCCTAGTTCTTGGAGGCCTGGTCCATGAGATTAAAATCCCCAATTTAGTCTCCAGAGAAGGGCTGGGTCCTCAGGGCACCTGACCAACCTTCCCCCTTGTGCACTGCAGAACCCCAGAGCGTGCCACTTCTGGCCAGGTCCCCAAGCACCAACAGGAAGTATCCGCCCCTCCCCGTGGACAAGCTGGAAGAGGAGATTAACCGGAGAATGGCCGATGACAATAAGCTCTTCAGAGAGGAATTCAACGTGAGTTCTCTGCTGAGGCTGGTGTGTCAGCAGGGAGGAAGGCAGACCCAAGGTCAGGCCTTTTGAGTCATGGGGTAGAAAACAGGTTGCTAATGGGTTAAGAGGTGAGAAATTTTTACCAAGCTCATCTGACTCCTTTCCTATGTGATCATGGACAGGAAATGAAAAAAGATTTGCTTCACCTCCCTCATCTACCCATCCATCCATCCATCCATTCGTCATCACATCTGTTATTTTGTTTGTTTAATAAATACTTATCAATATCTAATATGTGCTAGGTGCCAAGAATTTGCTGGGGAGCAAAAACAGATTCAGTCCCTACACTTAGGTAACTCGCTGTCCAGTAGGGAAACCCCCATAACTATGTAAGTTCAAAAATAACTATATATCAGAACAAAAATAACTGTTTAAGTTCGAACAGCAATATAGGACATGGAACGACTGGTGCATTGTTGTAGGAGCCTGTGTTAAGAGATGGCCTTTTAGAGTCTAGAGTGGGGGTCCCAGAGTGCCTTAAGTCGACAATAGGAGTAGATCAGTATGGAAAATGAGGACCGTTAAAGACTGCAGAGCACAGGCCTCATCTTTGGCATTTAGATTTGTATTTTTTATAACTCCCTCCAGGAAACAACATGTTTGTGAATATAGATTGGTAATCCCAGCCCACCAGTTCTGATCCCAGGTCAGAACTTCTTGAAGAAATGATGTTGTAATTGAGACCTAATTATAGGCAAAGGCATTGGGAAGGGGTGGGGAATGTTCCAGGCGCTGAAAATAGCAGGAGCAAACTATCAATAGGGTGGGTGAGGGAAGGGCACATGTGAAAAATAAGTAAGGGCTATGTGTGGCTGAAGGGCAGAGATTCAAGGGAGTAGTAAGAGGAAAAAACTGTGCAAGAAGACTGAGCCAGTCAGTAGATCTTGTAGATTGTCATTAGAGAAGTGGAAAGTCATGGACCAACCAGATTTATATTTTGAAAAAATGCCTCTGGCTGCTGTATAGAGAATAGTCCATGAGGAGACCAGAATAGATGAGGAATACAGTTAGGGGCTGCAACACTTGTTAAGACCCGAGGTGCTGGTGGGTTGCCCTAAGGTGATAATGATTAGGGAGGGGGGAGTGGATTTGAGGACATAGGGGAACAGTTCCAGAGTTGGCTAATTCATCAACTTGGGCATTGTTAAACTCTCAGTCTCCTTCACACTTTTCCACTCAGCTATGGATCAGCTTTGTCTCTTAGGCTGGCTCCCCTCATGATGCGAAAATGGCTTCCCCATTCTAGGTGCCACATGGAGGTGTAACAAGGTTCAGTGAGAAAAGGATGACTGCTTCTTTCTGTGTGTCTCCTTTTATCAGTGAGGAAAACTTTCCCAAAAACTTCTGGAGACTTCCCTTATCACATGCTCCTTCTTAAACCAGTCATAAGCAAGGGAGAAATAGGCTTACTGCTAGTGGCTGAGACCAATCTAGATTATTCTTGTGTCGTGTAGAGGATAGGCAGGCAACCCCACAGAAGGGAGCTCCAGTAGCAAGGAGGAAAGGAGAAATGGTTATTGGGTGGATGAGTGGGTCACCAGTGGTATGTGCTTCACCACTGAAGGGCTTGTAGGAGTAGAGAGTGTGACGTCAGATTTGCACTTTGTGAAAATCACTAGCTACAATGTGGAAAATAGATGGGAGACAGGCAAGAGTTAGTGGAATAACTTGGACTCTTTTTTCTGGCTGTTGGAAAAACAGCACCATTTATTGCTCGTTATTGATTGAGAACATTTACCTCATCCCACAAGATAGGACCCCATCCTCAGCACCATAGCTAAGTCTTCAATAGGTGCTCTACTGTTTTGTAATCTGTAGTGCCAGCTGCTTCTGGATAATAGGTTATGTGACCTCATGGCCATACTTCTTTTTCTGTAAATGAGTTCTTTGGAGGTAATATTCCCTGAGATCCTGTGATAGGGCACTCCAGTAAATCCCTGGATGAAGATGGTGTTCCTAGAGACATAGTAAACAAATTCAATGGTGAGAGCCAGTTGCCATGCTACCATGGCTACTATGTTCTTGGGCTTATTGGGCCAGCACTGGGATAGTGAGGGAAAGGGCTGACCAACATCTCCTGAGTTCTTAGCCATGAGTGTTATCTGGTAAGCATACACATGGAGCATAAATATTTCCTGTCTTTCTTGTTCTAGTTATCCATTATCCAGGGGTTGGCTTAGATCATGACCTCCATTGAGGTAGATAGTGTGATACCTTGCTTGAAGTTCTGTTCACTAGAAGGATTTCTCATTTATACTCATTCAGAGCCATCCCTTAAGTAGATTATCCTACAGCAATCTACTTCCAGAATGAGCCAGCATGTCTCACAGCAATTTGTACGCTAGACTGGACTTTTTTCTTCTTCAGTCAACTGTTGGTATTGTTGGGAAATCAGAGCTGTCCATTGAGGGAGTATGTGTGTGGCAAGAGTTTTGTACATATCCCTTAAAGCTGGTGATTGGATTTCTGCTGGATGTATTCAGATTTATGGCTTATTGAATCACATAATACTTAGTTTAGGATAGGCAATTGAAGTCTTTTGTATCTCTGGTGTCCCATCATCAGGCTTACAGTCTCTACCAGAGCCCAGTGCTAAGCTAGGAACGTGATCTTGCTGACAGGATCATGGTCTTGTCCCCAGATCTAAGGTTTTCATTATGATTCTCCTGCTCAGCCTTAACCACAGACAATTAGGGCCCCATGGATCTACCAGAGCCAGTTTCTCTGTGGCCTGGATCAGCTGGAGAGGCTTCTTTTTTCAGATCACTCAATAAATGAGTCAGAGCCGGACACCAGCATGTGGTATATGCTGTCTCCAAAGTCCATAATGGCCCAGCAAGCGTCACTTCTCCTGCTTAGCAAAGTGGGAAGTGGTGGGGTAAGGAGTGGCAACTTGTGCTTTATGTTGGAGGAGATATCCTGGCCTGCCACAGGCCTTTGACTTTCAGAAAACTTGACTGAAGTGGCATGCCACTGTATTTTTTTTTTTTTTTTTTTTTTGAGGAAATTAGCCCTGAGCTAACTGCTGCCAATCCTCCTCTTTTTGCTGAGGAAGACTGGCCCTGAACTAACATCCATGCCCATCTTCCTCTACTTTCTATGTGGGACACCTACCACAGCATGGCTTGCCAAGCAGGGCCATGTCCACGCCCGGGATCTCAACCAGCAAACCCCGGGCCACCGAAGCGGAATGTGCGCACTTAATTGCTGCGCCACCGGGCCAGCTCCATGTATTTTTATTTTTATGTTTAGCATGTACATCTGAGATACATAACATCCTGCTCTTCAAATACTGTCAGCTTGATGTCATCAGCATAGTTGGCAAGGTGATGTCTGGTGAAGCAGTGAGACAAAATCCGGATGAACCAGATCACAGCAGAGAGAGGTGAAGATGATTTATCACTGAGGCTGCTCCTGCCATGAGAAAGGGAAACTACTTTGTGTAGTCTTTGTGCACTGTAAAGGGAAAAAAAAACACCACTTGCCTCGTTAGTAGCTATATGCCAGGTGCTAGGGCTTATGTTAATCTGTAGGAAGGAGAGTACATCTGGAAAAGCTCAGATCTGCAACTCCACATGATTCATATACTATAGTCTACTGACATTCTTAACAGTTGTCAATATTCTGTGCTAGTCTTTGGTAGCTTGCATGGGGAGGTGATAGGAAGCTTCACGATAGCTAATTTTAGTGGTTGTTGAGCACTTGCTTCATGCCATCACGAAACTCAGACATGTAAAAGAATTATCATTATCCTGCATTATTTTAAGTCTTCTGTAGCACTTAGAATCTCTGTGACTCACCTAGGGACTTAGCCTTTTGGTAAAGAGAGATTACTGCTCCAGCAGCTTGCATTTGCTCTTGCTACTGTAAATGGTCCTTATCTAAAGGGTTGGGGACCGATGTGGGTATCCTGCCACTTGCTATAGATTTTTTTTTTTTTTAAGGAAGATTAGCCCTGAGCTAACATCTGCTGCCTATGCTCCTCTTTTTGCTGAGGAAGACTGGCCCTGAGCTAACATCTGTGGCCATCTTCCTCTACTTTATATGTGGGATGCCTGCCACAGCATGGCTTGCCAAGCAGTGCCATGTCTGCACCCGGGATCTGAACCAGCAAACCCCAGACTGCTGAAGCGGAACATGCAAACTTCACTGCTGTGCCACCAGGCCGGCCCTTGTTATAGATATTTATTCCAACCATAAATTGGGAAAACAAATAATTCCTAAGGTGAGGCCAGTTCAGGCCAAAATTCCTTCCATTACCTGGCCTGCAAAGGCTCCATTCTAACTGGCATAAAATAGTGGCATTCTGGGTTCCCAGGAATTGGTTAGTTCAAGGCCTGAACCCAGTAGACTCCAAAAGGTATATTTCCAGGGCCAGCCCCGTGGCCTAGTGCTTAAGTTCACTGCTCTCTGCTTTGGCTGCCTGGGTTTGGTTCCCGGACTTTGACCAATACCATTCATCAACAGCCATGCTGTGGCAGTGACTCACATACGAAATAGAGAGAGAATGGCACAGATGTTAGCTCAGGGTGAATCTTGCTCAGCAAAAAAAAAAAGAAGTGTATTTCCCTTTACTCAGTGGAGTGACCATAGTAAATGGCTACAGATTCTTAAGAGAAGATGAGGAGGAAGGTTCATGGTATGTAAGTGTTGATGTGCTGTGGCAGGGTGCTTCCTTACATATGCCCATCATTGAAGGGTTCTGGGTCTGTAAACTGACCCAGGCCTGGGAGTTGGATGAGAAGGGGCCCTTTCTCTAGCATGGCAATCTAGTCAGGCCCCCTCAACTGACCTGGGCTGGCTGCCTCCCCGTTTCCATTATTGGGAGCTTCACAGTGAATTATCAATAACCAGAGATATCTGACCTCTGGTGACTGTGGCCTCTGAGGCTCTTTCAATCCTACTAAGATAAGAATCCCATTTTGAAGCCAGTTCCTTACACCAGCATCTCATTCTGGTAAAGACAACCAGGAAAGCACTTCTGAAAGATTCCAGTGCTTTCCTCACCAGTGTACACCCTCTAGCAAGGTGCATGTTGTGGATCTCATCAGGGACATGGTGAAGGTGTCAGTGGGAATGTTGAGACTGTTGGATCCTGTGTGACATTGATCTCTCCTTTGTGCCAAGGCTTTCTGGCTTTTCATTGTCACCTAGCTATACCTAGCATTCAGTCCAGACTTCCAGTGGCCAATCTAGCCCACTGTTAGAACCATGGCCAGTTTCCTGGGATGTTACACTAATTACAGAAGTTCAGTTAACCATACCATAACTAGAAATTTGGTCTTATCCAAAAATTATGCTCTCCTCTCCTTGGTCTAATGTCGTCAAAATATATATTCCTATGAAGTTTGATGATCCAACTCAGTGGATCCCTGCAGTTTCTTCTAAGTATCAGTGCTTTGCTTTAATACCTTGTTTATGTATTTTACCCTCCACATTGTGTTATGCTTGCATCCTGATTACCCATGAGCATGAAGAGCTGGGTTGTGGGACAGCTTTCATTATGAAAACAAGATGTAGTAGAAAGCATAATAGAGATTTTTAGAAGTTAGCTGTCTCCAACTCATCCATTTCCTTTCAGCATCATTTCAGTTGTCTCACTTAAGGCCCTGTCTTTTTACATGAGCAACCCAGGAAAGATGTGAATTCCATTGGCATTAACATTTAGCAACCAGCAGAATTCTGAAATCTTAACATTTGGTTCAGCGAAATACATAGCACAGTCATAGAAGGCACTGAGTCTTGTGCTGTCTTTGGAGATGAGCATTTGCTGTTGGAACTGGGGTTTTTCTTGTTTTACTATTTGAAATTGTCAGAAGTAATCCTACTCCTTGGTTTCAACATTTCTCATCTCCTTTTGATTGGGACTTTGTCACCCCTTTACCACCACCTAGAATGTGTCCCAGGTAATTGGAAGCAATAACTGAAGTAACTGTTGTACAGTAGTGAACTATGAGTGGCTTGCTCTTTCCCATCCTGAAAATTGGTTGACAGTTCCTTTCACTTCATCTGAACCATAAATCAGGTTCACATCACCCACATTTCCCCCATCAGTCTCTCAGCTACAACTCCCTCTGATACTAGCTGCTAAGTCAGTTAAGTTCCTTTATTTAGTAACAGGGGAAGTCACTTAAGCAAAACAACAAAACCATCAATTGAGAAGACACTGGGGAAGCTGGCAAAATCAAAATCAAAAGATGAGGCAGACTCCAACCCTTGGGCAGGACAGACCCTATCCTGGTGACTCTGGGGCCCTTTAGGGAAGCTTCTGCTGCTTTCTGCGTTTCAGAATCCTGGGAAAGAGAATCTGGTTGGCACCATGTGGGTCAGGTGTGACTGTGCTTGCGTCAGTCAGCCCTGGCAGGGAAGAAGAAGAGTAATACATAGGGCAAGTGCATCAATTTGTGTCTACTCTCATAGAATAATATTCTTATAATCATGGGGTGAGGAAGAAGGCCTTTCTCAGCAAAACACAAGATTCAGGAGCCAGAATGGAATAGATTGAAAGAAAATAGATGGAAATGTTAAATATCTCTATGAAAAATAATGCCATAGAAAAGAGGCCAACCAGGAGAAACTATTTGCCACAGGTAGAGAATTTTCTATAATATAAAAAGAACTTCTACAAACCTGTGATAAAAAAAGTAAACATTGCAGTAGAAAAATTGACAGTTCACAGAAGAAAAGCAAATGGTCTATAAACATATGAAAAGAAGCTCAACTATATCTAATAATCAGGGAAGTCCAGATTAAAAGTAACCATTATTTGGTGCCTGTTAAATTTGAAAATTTAAAAAGATTGATATGAAATATGGGCAAAGGTATGGGGATACAGATACTCTGATACATAGGTAGGGGAGTTTAAGTTGGTATAGCATTGGAAGGATGATTTGGCAGTATCAACCAAACGTTAAATGCTTATGCTATCTGACCTAACTTCCGGCACTCTAACAGAAAACCAATTATATATTTGTCCAAGGATACTCATTGCAGCATTATTTGTAATAGCAAAAAATAAAATGAAAAGCAGATATCCTCAGCAGAATGGCTAAATGATTTCTTGCATTCATTATGAAATTCTATACTATCATTAAAATAAATGTGTTGACATAGAAAGATCTCTAAGTTGTATTATGGGAGAAAACATCACAGAGGACCATACACAGCATAATCCCCTTTCTTAAAAAAAAAACTACGTATGTCTGTGTGTGAGTGTGTTAACACATTTTTTAAGGTCTGGAAGAATACTGTAAACTGTGAGTAGTGGTTACCTACTCCTACAAGAGGAGTGGAAGATAGGAGAGACGTGATAGGGAACTTCCACTTTCTGCTGAATTATTTGGCTTTCTTTACAACAAGCATATTCTTTTTATAACATTTTAAAAAGCAAGAGTTTTTTTTTTTTTTAATATGGTGGTAACTAAAGCTAATGGAGCTTAGTTTTAGCATAATATTTGTTATGCTTTAATGAATATATAGCTTGTAGAATAAAGCGTTGATGTCCCCAGCTTGACCTATGCCAAGAGTCTTGTGGTCAGGTCTCTGTGAAAGGAAATATCATTGAATGGGAAGTTGTTCTGGAGAAAAACTGGACCATGGGGGTGAACAGCTGAAGGAACAGTAGGCATAGGATATAACAGCTGTTTTCAGATATTTAACAGGCTAAAAGGAAAGTGTGTAGCATTTCTGTGAATCCTCACCATGGTTGAAAGTTCCAGGCAATGGCTTTCGTCCTAGAGTTATAAACTGGAACTTTTATATTTACCAACATTTGTCTTAGAAGCAAACGTTACATTTGTTTAAAAGAAACACTTTGAAAAGCCACTTATTGAAGTCTCTAAAGCATGTTCAAGGTTTAAAAAAAAAAAGATACAATGTAGTTAGGTCCTGAGAAGAAGGGGATAGGAAAGAAGGGAAGGAAAGAGGTGAAGCCAGTGAGATGGTCAAAATCTCTGCATTGTGAAACCACACACGCGGACACCCCACCCTACATCTTTAGTAGAGACAGCTTAATTCTTGGATTTCCAGGTGAAGAAGTGTGAATATGCAATCTGGTGACAGGACTGTGTGACATCTGAGGGGAGGCAGAAGCAAAATAGTGTCTACATTGATGAATTGTCTCTAAATAAATGAGTCAGAGCCAGAGGCCTATGGAAATTAGCAGGAACTTTGTGAAGGGCTTTGGAATTCAAAAGTGCAGGGAATTGGCGGTTCAGGGTTTCCAGGGGCCAGAGAAGGCTCCAGCTGACATCTGGGTTTTACATTAGTCAGTACAAGGGAAAGACAAAAGAAATTGTGTATCTGGCTGTTGGGTCCTTCTAAACAGAACTATTCTAAGATGAGATGAACTGCCTTGGAAAGTAGTAGATTCCCCATCATGGCAGAGTGTTCAGGCACTGGTGACTATTAGGCGAGAATATTTGAAAGGGGGTTCAAACTCAGAAGTGAATGAGATTCAGGGCTGTACTAGAGACCTTGGGCGGCACAGTGAGACACGAAAAGAAATGGAAGATATTGAGGATTGACAAGAAAGAGACAAAATATGTGGTTTTCACAGAGGAGAATATTGTCTTCAGAGACATCCAAAGACTCATCAGATAAATTATTAGAATTAATAAGTTATTTTAGAGAGGTCAATAGATACAAAAACAGCTTAAAAAGTTAATGCATTTCTATATGTAAGACACAATAAAAAAATCTAATAATTTTTAAAAGATGCATTTATAGTAGCACCCAAAATGTCAAGTACCTAGGAATAAATTTAACAAAGTCTTTGGAGGAAATTATAAAAATGTTGAAGACATTAAAGAAAAAAGCCTAAATTAGTGAAGAGATAAGATCAATGGATTAGAAGGCTCAGTATTGTAAAGATGTCAGTTCTCCCCAAACTGATATGTAGATTCAATGCAATTCCAATAAAAATCCCAACAGGTTTTTTGTGGAACTTGACAAGCTGATTCTAAAATTTATATGGAGGAGAAAAGATTCAAGAATAGTCAAGACATTCCTGAAGAAGAAGAACAAGGTGAGGAGACCTGCCTTACCAGATATAAAGAGTTACTAGAAAATTTAGTAATTAAGACAATTTTGTATTGGCACTGGGATAGACGGATTGACCAATGAAATAAAATAGAGAGCTCAAAAGCAGATTCCTGTGTAAATGGAAACCTATTTATGACAGAAATGCTGTTGCAGTTTTGGTGGGGGAAATGATGGTCTTTACAATAAGTAGTGCTGGGACAATTGGGTAACCCTATGGGAATAAACGAAATTGAATTCCTGTCTCATACCAAATCAGTCATCACAAAAATCAGTCCCAGTTTGCATACACACTGAAATTTGAAGGACAAAATGATGAAACATAGAGACAATAATATAGGAAACTATATTTATGATCTCAATTTGGAAAGGATTTTTTCAAACTTAAAATGTTGATAAAGGGAAAGATTGATCAACTTGACTACCTTAAAATGCAAAACTTCTGTTCATAAATAGATACCATAAAGAAAATGAAAAAGCAGGCCAAAATTTTGGTAAAAGATATGTTTAACACTTAAAAGGGATAAAGGGTTAGTATCCAGAAGATATAAAGTACTCCTACAAATTAATAAGAAAATAAATGAGCCAACCCAGTAGAAAAATGAGGAAGACACTTGACTAGGTATGTCACAGAAGAGGAAAACCCTGTTGATTGGTAAACTATAGAAAGATGGTGAACCTCATTAATAATCAGAGAAATGTAAATTAAACCTACCTCTGATACATTTAAAGTCTGACAGTAGCAAATGTTGATGAGAATACAGAACAACTGGAACACTTTACATTGCTGGTGGAAGTATAATTGGTACAACTACTTTGAAAAACAATTTGGCCTTATCTGGTAAGGTTAAAGATACTCATACTTGAAACTCTTGCACATATGAACAAGGAAATTCATACAGTTAGTTTTCAAAGCAGGATTGTTAACTGTAAACAACCCAAATATTCATCAGTAGTAGAATGGATAAATAAATGTTGGTATGGTCTCAAAATGGAGCACTACAGAGTAGTTAACGTGAATGAACTTTGGCTGTGTGGAAAAACCTGGATGAATCTTCAGAACATAATGTTAGGCCAAAAAAGCAAGTCACTACTTGATTATGGTTCCATTTTTATCAAAAAATAGACTGAACCCTAAAAATACATTGTTTAAGGATACAAAATGTATGAGATACAAATAAGTTAAAGCAAAATCCCAGGCTTACTTGTGAGAGGAGAAGGAAGAGGATATGATGAGGAAGGGCCCAAAGAAAACTTCTAACTTAAATTGAGTGATGGATATACTTTTTTAAAAAATAAATATAAAAATTGAAAAACAATTTTTTAAAAAACTGATGTTTTAAAAAAATGGCTTAGTACATAGCCTTGCTTCCAGTAAAGGCTTAAGCAAGGAATGAAATGGTCTTTGATGCCACCTAGTGTTTCTTGTAAATTTAACATCTTATAGCCTTCTGGTTCAACGCTAGGTTTTTCAGAGTAGAAACTAAAAGGAGAATTCCCCCTGTTTTCATCCCTGACATAGGCTCTTCAATCTGACTCTTTGCATCTAGCACAATATTCTCTAGGGCTTTCTTTTCCCTTGTCAAACAATGGCTCCTGTTTCTTCCTGACTTTGCTTTTAGGATCCTCAGCCTGCCTGATCAGACCTTTTAGGATCAGACCTGGTTTGATTTCATCGTGACTGGGGGAGCAAGGAAGGTTGATAGGACTGTGACGTGTGGTCATTGTCATTACTGACCCTGAGGACTATTTTCAAGAGTCTTGCGGTCCCTACCTCTGTTCTACATCATTTTACTCAAGGGATGTACAGGAAAAGTGATGCCTCTGGATTTGTCATGAGGGCTTTCAAAACTTGTATCTCATCCTGTCCCATACCAGGGTGGAAATCTGGGGAAATCTAGCCTATCTGGATGAAGAGAAGGCAAATTGGGTGAATTGGGACATTCCAGTCTTAAGTAAGGTCTCTGTTCCCTGTGTAAGAGTCCAGCCCAGGAAACTTTTTTTTTCCCCTTTTTGTATTGGTAGTACAGGATCTGAAGAAATTACCTCTCTTAGTAAAATAATATGCAGAACCTCCAGGGTTTTAATTCTGAAGGGAAAATCTCTGAGTAGTGAAGACAGATGAACTCTGAGACCCTGACTTTCATTTTCCTAAGGTCTTTCACTTTAATTTCTCCTACCACCATCTTGCTGGTTCCCAGGAAATATGTTTGCCCTCTTCTTAAAGCTCTTACTTCCATCTGGCAAAATTGATTCCTTTAGGCTGGCATTTCCTTTATTTAATCATGTTTTTTTGATTAGCAAAGCTAAAAACCTGAAAGTCGTCCCTCATTCCTGTATCTTTCTCTCCCCAATCTACCTTCCCTTCATTCTATCTGTAATTCTCACTCCAGAATACATCTCAAATGCATGTATTTCCTTGTACCATCATCTTTCCACGCTTCTGTTCTTGCCTTCTTCCCAGTCCATTTTCCACACAGCAGCCAGAGAGAATGGTCTCCTCATGCACTTAAAATTCAAACTCCCTATTCAAGAACCTACATGGAAATGTGTGATCTTACCTTCCCAAGCTCATCTCCCACTTCCTCTTGCCATCCCCTCCCACTTCCTCTTGCCATCCCCACCAACCACACTTTCTACATAACACCCCCGTTGACCTGTCAGCTCCTCTTGAGAGCCAAGCCTTCTGCCTCTGGGTCATCACAGATGCTGTTCTCTGTGCCTGGAATACTGTTTTCCACACTCCATCCTTCCCCGCAGAGACCTACCTTTAATCTAAATTTGGGTATATGAGTATTTCTTGAGCTTTCTGACACTTTCTCTAATAAGCATTCTGTTCTTTCATTGCGTTTATCATGGTGTGTAATTTTATATTTATTTTTTTATTTGTTTAGTGTCCATCTTTCACCCACAATTTTGTATTGTCCATGAGAGCAAGAACTGTGCATATGATTGATTCACCACTGTTTCTCTGTACCTAGCCCAATACCTAATAAGTACACAATATATATTTGTTGAAAGAATGAATGAAAGTAATATGTGAACCGTAATTTACTTAACTGTTCCCCTACTGCTGAATACTGAGGTTGTTTTCAGTTTTTGGTCATTCAAAATAATGATCAAGTAAATAATTTGAACATAAGATTTTTATTTCTTTAGACTAGATTCTTAGAAGTGGAGTTGCTAGGTCAAAGGGCATGAATATCTTTAAGACTCATAAAACATATTTTCAAATCACTTATCAGAAAGGTTGTATAAGTTGGAATTTTAAACTGTTTCCCTTTCTACTTTCTTAGTTTTGAATATATGGAACATATAAGAAGAAAATATTTCAGATAATAAAGTTTAGCTTCCCATTCCTGTAAAAGTAATTTACTGAATGTTTATTCTGTGCTAGACATGAGATTATCTTATTTACTTCTTATGTGACAAGATGAGGAAACCTGGGCCTAGAAAGTTTAACAGATTTGCTGAAGTTCACACAATCCAGACTATCTCATGTCAAACCATTTATGTTTATCCATATGCCTCCCAGTGCTAGCTAATTTACATTTGCTCCAAAACTGCTGCAGGTTCAGTGTCACCTCACCCAAATCCTCTGCTTCCTAACTGCTGCATCCATGTGAATGCCCTCTCACCCACCTGCCTGTCCTTGCTTCCTTGCCACAACGCTAGAGGCTGGGCTGCCATACCCCCTTGTCAGGCCCCTAGAGAGGGCCCAACTCAACTGACCATCCAGATCCCTCCCATGTGGTTCGCTCTGAGATGCGTCTCATCTTTGCATGGTGATTAGCATGGTGATAAATGGCTCATCCCTTCAGTTATGTCCCCACTTCATTTACAGGGGTGGTCCATTTTGACCCAGCATTTTAAAAGGCCTTTAACCACATAGTAATTATATGAAGAGCATGCTGCCCCCTGGGGATTCTTGGTGTTAAACTGTAAGGAGCATGCAGGCTATTTAGAGGAGAGGTTCACTCTCTGTGTTAGAGTGCAAGTATTCACCTGGGCTCATCTTTTTCCCCCCAAGAAAAGGTAGAACTTGCTGTCAGGTCAGGATATGGTACAACAATTTGCATATGTGATATTTATCTCTGCTAGTAACTCCTCTAATTTCTCTTAACCTTTCAGGCTCTCCCTGCTTGTCCTATCCAGGCCACTTGTGAAGCTGCCTCCAAGGAAGAAAACAAGGAAAAAAATCGATATGTAAACATCTTGCCGTGTAAGTGTTTGTAGGGTTTCTTGGGAGGTAACCTGAAACAGCATCTCTAGCCAGATTTTCTGAGGAGGGAAAGAATCTTGCAGTTGATCATGGGAGGGTTGGTAATAAGAGTAGGGTCAGGCCTTTGGACTGAAAGAAGCTTGATGGCTCCCAGGACGACCCCAGGTGTTCATAAAGTCAGTTGGGGTGCTTGGCCAGGTTTTTGGTGGCAGGCCTAAAGTTTCTAGGAGGTCAAGGAGAGCAGTTTCTCTAGGACCAGATAGGAAGTGCATGGTGGTTGTGGTTTTTTGTAGTGCTCATTGCAAAGCAATTTGATACAGAGTTCTCTTCATAACCCCTTCCCAGAGTTAGCCATTGCTAATCAGTTGATCTATAACCTAATAGACATTTTTCTAGGCCAGTGGTCTCTAGAATGGGATATGGGTAAACCAGTAGAATGTGAGAGCAAGATGGTTGAACTTTTTAAAACAATTTTATCCTTTAAAAGATTTCTGGTGTATTTTTGAGTGCATAATATTAGAGATCACTGTACTGCCACTATACTAGGCATTTACAACTACTTTTATCTTATTTGTGTATGAATGTGTATATATATTGTATGTTTTTAAAATGTAATTGGTATGCTGTCTGTAGACATTTCTCTTTTTTTCTTTCAACATATATATTAGCAGTTCATCTGTCAAAAAACAGAAGTGTTCAGTTTTCTTTTTATCACCTGCTCACCATTTCATACTGTGTTTCACACATACACAGTTTCATATGTGTATTTCATACAAATAGTGCTGCAGTAACATCTATATACATGTGTGTCTCTGTATACATAGTCACAGATGTCTCAAAAGGCCTGGTTGCATCAGGACTAGTGAGAAATAAAATTGAATTTAATTGAAATATTAATTTTTTTTCTAGATGACCACTCTAGAGTCCATCTGACACCAGTTGAAGGAGTTCCAGATTCTGATTACATCAATGCTTCATTCATCAATGTAAGGAAGCTTGAGCTTTTCTCATTATTACCTTGAATGAGTATTGGCTACCATCCACTGGCTCCTTCCCAGCTACACGTTAGGAGGAATATGTGTCATTTCAAGTTTTCCCTGAGGAGTCTAATTTTTTTAAGGGACTGAAAACATTTTTTTAAAGATCAAACAGATAGTTTAAAATGTATTCTTATGTTTACCTTGTCATCATTCCCAAAGGTTTCCCATGCAGAAATCTGATTCTACATGTGTACTTTTCTGTAAGAATCAGTGAATCCTGTATTGAGCTTATTCAGATAACTAAGAACAAAAGCAGGGCTTGCCATCTATAGTAAAAGTAAAGGAGAACAGGACAAGAATGTCTGACACCAGGAAGTCTGGTTAGTCCTGTCTGCTATGAAGCAAGGTCTGAGGGAAGAGCTCAGACTGGGAGGAGGTTTTTAGGGGTGATTTGGAGAATGTTTATACAGATGGTATGAGAGACTTGAGTTTGTTTTATAGGCTTGGGGAAGGAGCCAGTAATGAGAGTTTGAAAAGAAGAGAAAGAGAGAGCAAGCAAGCTAGTAAGAGCAAGCCTGACTACTGAAGCAGGATGCATGAAGAGAATACTGATGGAATTTGTACACCCATGTTCATAGCAACATTAATCACAGTAGCCAAAAGATGGACCAGCTCAAATGTCCATCAACAGATGCACGGATAAGTAAAATGTATACATACATTATATACATACAGTGGAATATTTTTCAGCCTTTGAAAAGGAAGGGAACTTATATATGCTACAACATAGATGAACCTTGAAGACATTATGCTAAGTGAAATAAGCCAGTCACAAAAGAACAAATATTGTATAATTCCACTTATATGAGTTACCTAGAGTAGTCAAATTCAGAGAGAGAGAGAAAGTAGAATGGTGGTTGCCAGGGGCAAAGGGGAAGGGAGAATGGGGAATTATTTTTGTTTGTTTGTTTTTATTAAGATTATGATAGTTTACAGGGAATTATTTTTTAATGGGGACAGAGTTTCAGTTGAGGAAGATGAAAAAGTTTTCGAGATGGACAGTGGTGATGGTTGCCCAACAGTGTGAATAAACTTAATGTCAAAGAACTGTACACTTAAAAATGGTCAGTTTTCTGGGCCAGTCCTGATGGCCTAGTGGTTAAAGTTCAGCACACTCTGCTTGAGCAGGCCGGGTTTAATTCCCAGGCGCAGAACCACACCGACTCATCTGTCATAGAAGAACTAGAAGGACTTATGACTTGAATATACAACTATGTACTGGAGCTTTGGGGACGGAAAAAAAGAGGAAGATTGGCAACAGATGTTAGCTCAGGGTAACACTTTCCCAGAAAAAAAATAGGTGAATTTTTGAGCCGGCTCTAACCGTCTAGTGATTAAAGTTCAGCACTCTCACCACTTCAGCTGCCCGGGTTCACTTCCTGGTCACAGAACCACACCCCTTGTCTGTCAGCCATACTGTGACAATGGCTCACATAGAACTAGAAGAAGTTACAACTGGGATATCCAACCATGCACTGGGGCTTTGGGGAGAGAAAGAAAAGTTAATTTTATGTTATGTATATTTTGCCACAATTTTTTTTTAAAGAATACCGATGGTGAGATTAGCACTGAATGTGAGAAAGGGCATTTCTTCCTCTGAGATTGATGGTAAAGGAGAATATAGAATAGATAGAGATGATTCGTAGGTATGGGTAAATCAAGCTGAGGGAACTCATCTGTTTTCTCTAAGAAGTAAAGTCATGATTATCTGCTGAAAGAAGGGGATGGGACTGTGACACGAGAGTGATGAAAGTTTAGAATAGCTTCTGAGATTCGTAAGAAAGAATATTGAAGAGGGAAAGAAAAAGGCATGTCTAGCTGTACTAAAGGCTGGGGCCTCAATTATGTGATTTTCTCCAACTGTGCCCTAGGATTAGTGATACACAGAGAAGATGTAGTATTCAGACAGAGGGACTGGGGATATCAGTTGCAGCTTCAAGTAGTCAGCTGAGGGCTTCATGTTCAGTAGAGAAGGGAAGTGATGTTAGGAATGACCGTGTCTTTTGATCACAAGATGGCTGCAGGAGTTCCAGCTATTCCTTGTAAACACAACAAAGAACATACAGGAGGAACATTTCTGCATGTCCTTTTCTCTTTACTAGGGAGCGTGGCCTTTCCCAGAAACCTCTCCATTACACTGCTCTTCAGGGCTCGCTGGCCAGGATTGGATCACCTGCTTTCATGCTTTCTCCACTCACTTGCTAGGGCATTGAGAATCGTCATGATTTACCCTATGCAGCTGGGGAATGGTCACCTTCCAAGCCAATGGAAGGTGAATGTCCAAACAAAATGGTTCTCATTGTAGAGAAGAAATGGGAGGAATGGCTTTTGAGTTAGTAACCAGCAGTGTCTGTCACCATAACCAGTCTGGCTTCTTCTCACATTAAAGGTGAAGACAGATAAAAATTAGTTGGATATTAAGGCTGGTAAGCATGTAAGATGGGTCTGTTTATGGTGATGATGAGCAAGGCACTAGGAGCAAACAAGCCTTCTCCTTTGGCCATGCTTAGTTGGAGCTCACAGTAGGGAATCCTATAATGACTTGATGGTTATTGAAGAGTCATTAATAGGTGAGATGAAAGTTTAGATGAAGAGGGTTAAATTTGAGACACCGAACTTAGTAAAAGTAGAAAAGCAGGAAAAGGCTTATGGTTAACCATGATTAAGAGTCAGGCATTAAAAAGATTTAGGTGTCACAATTTATTAAATTCAGTCAACATTTTTTGAGCACCTGCTATGTACTGAGAACTGTGGGTAGGCTCAAAGGTTACAGAGATAAGATATGGTCCCTGGTATGGCATACAGGTCGATTGTTTCCTGTAATGCACAAGGTGTGAAGGGAGTATTGCCAGGTTCTCTGGGGCTTAGCGAAAGAAACATTCAGCCAATCTGGTGATCCAGTAGAGCTAAATATTGAAGGGTAAGTCAGTGTTCAAGAGAAGAAAGATGGGTAGAAACTTCAAAGCAAAAGGAGAAGCATGAGCAAAGTCAGAGACTGGAAACAGCAGTCTTAGATTATAAGGTACAAGATGGGAAGTCTTGGGGCATGAGGCTTGGGGATTGGTAGGGACTTGATCTCAGAAGGCATTGAATGGCAAGTGTGTCCATTGGGGTTCTTAGTTGCAGACAACAGAGTACACTTTTTGTCTACTCTTTTAAGCAGGAAGAGGTTTATCATAAGCTGTTGGGTAGCTTACAAAATCTGTGGGAGAGGCAGTGAACTAAGCTAAGGTGCTGCTCAGTGAGGAACAGAGCAGCCATAGATGTACCCAACTACCCCATGTAACTCTCATAGTGAAACCTCTGCACAGGTGCTACAGAAGAACTGGATGCTTCTGCTGCCATGTTTGCCCAAAGACCAGATCTTCCTAGCACAGTCACCATCTCACATTGCTCACTTCTACCCGAAGTCTTGTGTGGGAGTCTGGTAGGAAGAAGCTAGGTTTTATGCAGAACTGAGCTGTAAGGGAGTCTAGGGAATTTATCTTTTAGTTTCTCAGTCTCTGTAGTAAGAGTCAAGCTAGAAGAGGGTGGGACTGGGTGCTGAGTGAGCCACTTAGAGTATCTGCAAATTTTCAGTACAGCTAAGGGTTTTGATTAATTCTCTAGGAAATTGGGTAACATTGAAAGATGTCAAAGACAAGGAGTGACATGGCCACATCTGGATATTGATCACCCAGGTTACCATGTACAACGTGGATTTAGGAGGGGCTGGTTGGGGCCTGTTAGAATAGCAGGTCACAGATGATGAGGGCCTGTAAAAGGGTTGGAGAGGAAGCAGCAAAGTAAAAGCTACTTTGGAGGTAGAATTTAGCAGGACTTGGTGAGTGTATATGCAAGAGAATACAGGGTGTATGTAGAGTATGGGGTGGTCCACATGAATGTATCCAGCATACAGTTGGTCATATTGATCTCTATCTCAGAGGAGATACTCCAAAGCCATGCCCTTGGAAGTCTTTAGAGAGAGAAGGGTGAACCCTGGGACCCACTGAGCCCTGGGGCCAGGCACACTGAGCAAGAGGAGAGAAGAGCATCTCAGAGGGCAAAGACTAAAGCATGGAGGAAGCGTTAGGTGGCCACAGGGTTAAGTAAAGATTAGAGCCCCTGGGAAAGAGAGTGGAAGTGCTTTGGACTTCGAGTATAGGGGCAGACTATACTAAACTAAAGTAAGCTTACCAAGTTATGCTGCCATTACCACAATTGTTTTAGAACATTTTTTCACAGCTTTATTGAGATGTAATTCACTTACTGTGATTTTCACCCATTTAAAGTTTACAATTCACTGGTTTTTGGTATATTCACAGATATGTGCAGCCATCACCAGTCAATTTTAGAACATTTTCATCACCTCAAAAAAGAAACCCTGTACCCTTTAATAGCTGTTACCTCTTAGTCTTTAGAACATTTTGCTCACCCCAGTAAGAACCTTCTTCTCCATATACATCTATATACAGTTAATCCCCTATCCTACCCCCTGGCAACCACTTACCAAGCCTTACCAAACCCTTTTTGCACGGAGAACTAAGATCACACATGAATCTTGAAGGGAAGTGTTACCAGGCACCACAGAGGTTAGTAACAGGCAAGGGGGAATGGGACCTGTGGTTTGGGGAACACAAAGGTCTGAAAGTGAACCTGACATTGGTCACAGGAAGAGACGAAACAGGCAGTGGCACTGTTGGCAAGTGGGCCTCCAACCTGGAGCGTTAGGAGGGACCAGTTTCTTCACTTACCTTTAGATGTCTAAGAATATATAGGGTCTAAGAGTGTGGGTTTTTTTAACTGGTAGGAGTGTAGCTACCAGCTAGAGCCAACTGGGATTTGACTTTCAGAATCCAAAGATGTCTTTGGAATCAGGGAGCCACATTTCATCAACATAACACAGGGAAGATTGGTAATTTTGCTTCATTCTAGTTACACCTTACTGGTTAAGCAGTGTCACCATATCACTATGCAGGCATGCTTTCCTGGGGGACATATGGCACGTTCCTGGTAATGATGGCATAGGCAGCACTTTGGAACTGGGCCCTCCAACTGTGCTTTCAAATTATTCATGGCCCACGTGCTCTGGTGAGAATTTAGCAGTGACTTCTTGTGGAGCCAGAGATATGACGAGGCTTAACATACTCTAAGAGCTTCTCAGTTGTACTTACAAGTTTAGTACTATAAGCAGAATGCAATGTCCTGAAGAAAGGCTTTCTCAATTTCCATCTTCTAATGAATAAAAATATTTGTGGAAACTTAAATTCCTCTTCTCATCAAAAATTTTAACAAGCTTCCTATGCTGACTCTAAACGTGTCCATCTCGAGGCCTAAAGCTTTCTCCTTCTGTGTTGGGAAGCAATCCTGTCCTGCCCTTGTTTGAACTGGAATAGGAAGTGGCTTCTCAGACTCAGATCCCTCTTTATTCTGCCACTACCTTGGAAACTTGTATTTCACATCATCACCTTGGTGTGACATGGTGTCCCATCCATGAAGCTGCCTCCCTCATTGCCTGTGTTACTGCTGAGAGTGGCAGGGGGTAATTTACAATCCTTGCACCAAATGGTTTTTCACTTAGCTGGAAATTCTCAAGTAAACACTACATTTAAACAGTGAAGTTGGGAAGATGTATAACTGAAACAATAAAGACTAAAAAACAAAGTTACTGCCAGTTGTCAGTTTTTCAGAGGCTCCTTATCTCTTAAATGGCACCCCCAGGCTCCTTTGCTTCTTATCTCCCACTACCTGTAATGGAGAATTCTGCTGTCAAACACTGGGAGCTGTTCCACCATACCCACAGGCTATTCCCAGAAAGTTTTAGCACCTGGGTAAAGCATCATCAAGAAAACAACCCCTTTCCATTCCTAGTGTGGGCCCAGCTTTACCCCTAGAACCACCACATATGCTTCTGCTTTGGAGAGTTCTCAACCATTAACTCTAAGACCCAGATGTCAGCTGCTGAGAAAGTATCACAGAGTCTAGCCTAGGAGTTGGTGTTTGGATGTTCTTACACTGGTGTTCATTAATAATTCACTTTGAGAAGACTACCTAGACTGTGTAATCTTTGTAATCATTGATTCCTGCTACCCAAAGCTAATCCCTTGGAAATTTCTAGAATAGAATCCTTGTTAATTTCCTGGATCTTTTACAAGAGAGGCTTTGTTAATTGGTTGGGAGTCTGGAGAATTTCATTCCAATCCATTTTTGGTTTTCACTTTCTTTTTCTCCCCAACTCCCCCCTGCCCTCTTCAACACCCCCGCCAACCCAGGGCTACCAGGAAAAGAACAAATTCATTGCTGCACAAGGTAAAGTAATGATAATTTTTTACTCTTGGGCTTAACTATGAGCTCATGGTGGATTTGGGTTTTTCTTCCAAATGCTAAACAGATTAATCAGAAGGTCGTAGTTTTTCTGCACTTATTACCCCTTGAAAGAAATGTAATCCAGCTTGCAGTTTTATAACTAAGCGCCTTCATCTTGATGACTTAGTAGCTAGGGATCCTTTAAAAGAAGTCCTTTTGTATATGTGCATTAAAAAGACTGGAGAAGGACATACACACAAAACACAGTCTTATGAGGCCCTCTGTCTTTGGGGCCCTTTGGGAATATTAGGTTCAAGCCAGGCTGCTCAAGTTTGGATTCAGTCTCCAGAGAGGATTGGCCACCTCACAGGGTACAGGCTGGCTCATCTCCTCCCCCTACCCATGGGCCTGAGCTCCACTGTTATTTATAGATAAGTGGCCTAGGAACCCTCAAAGCAGGGGCCTAGTGCCGTGGTCCTGCACATTGCTCTGCACGCATTTCCCTAGACCAAAGTTCTGACCAGCAAAATTATCTTGATGTTTGCAGCATTAAAAAGTAATTGACGTTGGGGCTAGCCCGGTAGCATAGACGTTAAGTTCGCACTCTCCGCTTCGGTGGCCTGGGGTTTGCCATTTCGGATCCTGATGCGGACCTACACACCGCTTATCAAGCCATGCTGTGGCAGCATCCCACGTATAATATAGAGGAAAATGGGCACAGATGTTAGCTCAGGGCCAATCTTCCTCAGCAAAAAGAGGAGGATTGGCGGTGGATGTTAGCTCAGGGCTAATCTTCCTCAAACAAAAAAAGGAATTGATGTTATTGTGGTCCATCAAAGCCCATTTATTTAGTCACTCAACAAATATTTATTGACCATCTGTTGTGTGCCAGGCACTAGCCTAGGTGATGGGGATATGTAGGGAATAAAACAGGATATGGTCCTGCCTTTTTGGAGCCTTTAGTTGGTAGAGGACAATTTATAGCAAAATTAACAGAAATTTTGGTGAGTAGCTATGCTGTTCAATATGGTAGCCACTAGCCATTCGTGGCTATTTAAAATTAATTTTTAAATTAATTAAAATAAAATTTAAAATTCAGTTCCTCAATTATACTAGTTTAATTGTATATTTTAAGGCTCGAGAGCCACACGTGTCTAGAGGCTACCATAGTAGTACAGATATGAAACATTTCCATCATCGCAGAAGGTTCTTTTGGACAGTACTGGGACAGAGATAAAATAGAGAGGTAAAAGAAGGTGGTCAGGAAAAGCCTTAGATCCTCCTGGTCCTAGCAGTCTCCCACTGGGGCCTGGCCATTGCCTGCCAGGCCCGGCTTTCCCTTCCCCTGTAGCTGTGAGGCCTTGTTGACACTAAAATATTTATTGAATTAAGGTCACCTGTGACTTCCTGGTGGCCCTTTTCTCAGACTCCCATCCCCTGAAGCCTCTCCACAATACTTCATGCTCCTTAAAACCCTCCTACGTTATTTCCTGATACTCAGATACCTTGATTTTTCTCACTTTTCTAAATATTCCTTCACTGGTTTTTATTCTTCTTTCTGCCTACTAGATATAGCTTCCCCCCCCCCGTTTGTGGATGACTACTTCCTTGAAACTCCTTTTTTGTCTTTCATGGCACCATTTCTCTCAGTTCTCCTGCCTCCGCCTGCTCCTCTTTAGTTTCCTTCCCAGGCTTTTTGTTCTGTCTGAACTTAAGTAATGCTAAGGATCCCCAGCATTCTTTGTTGGGCCCCTTCTTTTCTTCTCCTCCTCTGTATTCTCTCTGAGGCCTCATCTAATACCCACCTCTGTTTGACTGGCTGCTGTCTCTCTTGAGCTTCTGAGCCACATTGTCATATGAATTTTGTACTGCTCTACCTGGATACCCCCACAGACTCTTTAGATTCAATGTCAGAAACTGAAACATGACTCTTCCTCAGCCCCTAAACTGCTTTTCCTCCTGTATTGTCTGGCTGTCACCATGACTGGAATGTAATCCACCTAATCACCCAAGCCAGATTGGGGATCATCTAGATCTCCTCCTTTCCCTTGCTCAGAGTATGACTAGTCCTCATTTCTCTCTCCGGTGTCTTTCTTCTCTAACACACTGCCTGACTCCCATCCTTTCTTCCAGTTCTCTTGCAGTAGCCTACTGACTGATCCCTCTAGGCCCTAGCCTTGCTCCTTGCATTCCTTCCACCAGAATGGACTTTCTCCCTGTGAAACTTTTATCAGGACTCTCATGAAAGTCCTATAACAATTTTCCATTATCAGTAGGACAGCCTTTCCTTAGCCTGGCCTCTACCCCTTTAGATTCTGATACTTACCAGCTCTGATATCTTTCCAGCTCCCTCTTGTACCAGTCTGTGCACAATGACCTCACTAACTCCTTGCCGTCCTGGATGTCTCATGCTCTCGCTTGCTGCCAGCCCCCTGCACCTCTGCCTGAAGTGCCTCTTCTCACTGTGCCCCCTTTATGAACTCCCATCCACCTGGTCTACCCTAACAAATGGCTCAAGTGTCACCTCCTCCAGGAGGTTTTCCCTGACCTTGCCAGGCAATAAAACAGTTTCCACTCTGTACATCTTTCTGGTGTGTGTCCAATTCTATCATTATTTGTTTTTCTTTTTAATACTTATTTTTTTATTTTACTAAAGGGAATACAAAGTTTAAGAAAGTCAAAAGGTATTACAAAGCTAATAAAAACAAAGCTCTCCCCCATTTCCTCTTTTTTTAGTCTAATGCAACCATTTTTATCTGTTGACTTATTCTTATGGTAGATGATAATTTATTTAAACCTCTTACAAACTTCCTCACATTCAATCAGACAGACATGCATAGACATGTCCCTTTTCCTTATTCTCCCAGTAGAGTTAAATCACAATTTGGAGTTAAGATAATATTTATTATTTACATTTTTATTACTATACCAATATTATTCACAGCTAAAGCATATAATATTATATGATTTTTTTGTACAGTTTTTGGTTTTCCTCTTTTCCAAGAGTTAATAATTATCTTTTTTTCTTATTCACTTAGTTTTGAGGTTTTTTGGAGTTTTTTTTCTCCTTTTCTTTCTCCCTGAAGCTCCCCAGTACGTAGTTGTATATTCTGGTTGTAGGTCCTTCTGGTTGTGCTATGTGGGATGCCTCCTCAGTGTGGCCTGATGAGTGGTGTCCTGTCTGCACCCAGGATCCGAACCAGCGAAACCCTGAGCCACCAAGTGGAGCCCATGAACTTACCCACTCGGCCACAAGGCCAGCCCCTCACTTAGTTTTTTATGTACCTAAGGCTGATTTTTTTTCCCCTAAACTCTTACTAGAAGTATATGTTTCTTCTCAGTGCCTTCAGATACATGAGTTTTAATTTTTTTAAGTTCAATTTTTTATCTTGGGATCCTTCTAGGACCTTCTTTCTTCAGTTCTATTCTGGATTGGTTTCCCTGTAGCCCTCTGGCAGAGTTATCACCTTAGCCTTCCCTTCACCCACACCCTGGGAATTCCATTAGCTTCTCTCCTGCGTTAGATCCCATTTCTTTCTCTCTCTCTGCTCCCTCATTTTTGTTTAGAAATCTTCTACTGGCTTTCTGGAAAAGGCGGTGTAGGAGGTGAATTTTAAATTCCAGCCTAAGCAAGTCACCCAACCTCTTTGTGGCTGATGACACCTACCTCAGAGCATGGTAGGAAGGAGTAAATCAGATATAAAGCACTTATCTCACTGTCTGGCCCATAACGTCAGTATTCAATCAGCAGTCATGATTTCTAATCCTCAACTGTGATATCCTTGGGAGACATTGTTCATGTTATCTTTATATTTTGACGACTTTTTACACCCACTTCACTTTCTGGTGAAGTGCTTGGCACATACATGGTGGATACATGGGAAATGTTCGGTTAGTAGGTGAGTGGATGGATAGACGGACTGGATATTTAGCTGAGGACATGTGGGCCCAGGCTTCCAAAAGTCAGGAATAAATGTTCCCAGTTTCCCCAGCATCTTTCTTCACCTTAGTGTTTATTCTCTTCATCTTTGCTATTGGCTACTTTAGGACCAAAAGAAGAAACAGTGAATGATTTCTGGAGGATGATCTGGGAACAAAACACAGCCACCATTGTCATGGTGACCAACCTGAAGGAGAGAAAGGAGGTGAGTGGAGAAATTAGATTGGTGGACCCCTGATACACACATGACCAGCAGAGGGATTGCTCTGCTGGAGGTCTCTGTTGGAACCTGTGCTATCCACCGTTTCTGGCTCCTGTGCCAGTCATTCATCCAGACAGAACCCCAGCCAGTATGCCTACCAGACTTTCCTATGGTCTGGAAGCCTCCAGTGAACCTCAGAGGTGTGTGTAGGGTATGTTTCTTGTGTCTAGTAGTCAAACAGCTCACCCTGGTTCCCGAACAACGTGGAAGAAAAAATTGAGCCATTAGCCAAGGAAAGGCCCCAGAGTGGCTTTTCTCCCCTGGCTTCTCTAGTTTCTCATTCCCTTGATTTCCTGACCCTTCTCCTGAGTCAGCAGAGGGAGCTATATGAACTGAGACCCTGAGGAATGCAAAGGAATCTGAGGCCGTGGCCTTATCTTGCAGGCAGCTTTCTGACTGGTCCTTTTCTTCTCATGGCTGCCAAGTCCATACCTGGCCAGTGCCATCACTGGGCCACAGCCAGCACCAGTCTTGAGTCCTGGATCAAGCCCCAGAGAGAAATCCCCGTTCAAGACAGTCTTTCTCCAGATGGCCCTTAGAGTCACCTTGATCCCCACACTGGGGTGTTGGGTGTGTCGAGCAGCACCTCCACAGTGCTTAGGAGGGAGAGCACTAAGGCTGGGCTTTAGGTTTGTTTCCTCCAGCTGGGCCTCTGGCTTTTGGAAGCTGTCCAAGGCCTAGGCACCAGAGAAGGCCTTGAGCTTCTCATGGCAGGTTTACAATCAGCATCAGTCCACCCTGGTGACTCCTCATAACGAGTTGCTAGTTCTAGAGCATCAGACAGGCTTGCCCCTGGAATATTGTGAAAGTGCAGATTTTGTTGGTAAAATGGCTTCCAGTTTGCCCTGAACTGAGGGAATAGGGGTGGGAAAGAGTGAGAAGTATGGGGTTGGAACCATGCGTAAGTTAAGAGACTGTGCTAAACAGGATGGAAGCTGAGGAACTTGAAGAATGAACAGTTAAAATAAATAAGTCTACAGTAGACTGAGGTAAGAGAAGAGGCCACAGAGCTTTCTGGGACTTCAGTCTGGACTTGTGTGGTCTTTTCCTTTCAGGCCCTTTGCATTTGCAGGGGGCTAGAGGTCTGAGGTCAGGGGATGAGTGTCTGTTCCTTTCCAGTGCAAGTGTGCCCAGTACTGGCCAGACCAAGGCTGCTGGACCTATGGGAATATCCGTGTGTCAGTAGAGGATGTGACCGTCCTGGTGGACTACACCGTGCGAAAGTTCTGCATTCAGCAGGTACTATTTCCTACCTCCTTTCTCAGTTCTCATTTAGGATCTGCTGACCATTAAGAGGGTGGCACAGGCTGTGTCATCCCCTCTCTTATTCAGGGTGGTCAGGAATCGCGGAGTGGGTGGTACATTTGGACTCTGAAATCACAGATCTGGGTTCCCAGGGAACTTCTTTATCAAAGCTAAGAGAGGAGCATTTCCATGACTGGGAGAAAAAGTATTATTGAGATAGTGTTTGATCATCTTGGGTATGAACCACGTACATCGGGAAGTGGTGTAATTTTCTGAGTGCTTGACTCACCTCTCCTCATTTCTTACTCCAAAGGCTCCTGACATCAAGGTTGTGGTGGGCCCTGTCCTAGCTCTCCAGAGTGACCCTGGAGGCTTGAGCAAAGGTTGCTTTCAGCTGAGGGGCATGTGGTGCTGTGAAAAGGGGGTTTACCAAGAGTCAGGAGACTCTGCATTTTAGTTCTGACGTTGCCGTTTACTAGTTCTGGGACCTTGATCAGGTCATTTAACTTCCCTGAGTTTTACGTTCCATATCAATAGGCTGAGAATAGTAGTAACAGCCCTGCCTACCCCATAGGATTCCTGGGAATATTCTCTGTCCATGGTTAACCTTCCTTGGGTATATTCTCACTTCCCCATTATCACTGACAATCACAGCTGGCCCCAGCCCCTAAGCCTCACCCTCCTTCCCCTGGTGCTACCCCAGGGTATTAGGACCAACACAGTCTCCTCACTTCACAGGTTGGCGACGTGACCAACAGAAAGCCACAGCGCCTCATCACTCAGTTCCACTTTACCAGCTGGCCAGATTTTGGGGTACCTTTCACCCCGATTGGCATGCTCAAGTTCCTCAAGAAGGTGAAGGCCTGTAACCCTCAGTATGCAGGGGCCATCGTGGTCCACTGCAGGTCAGTATGGCCTGACCCTTGGCTCCTCACTCATATCACATTCTGCTCCCATGGCCAGAGCAGGGCAAAGTGCAGAGGCCCTGGCTGAGGAGGCTGGCACAGAGCAGATGAGCTGTTGGGGCCCTGGGGCAGCAGCCAGAGAGATTCCTCAAGTTTTCATGCTGGGTGGAGAGTACTTGAGGAAAGAGGGAAGGCAGTCCTCCAAGATTGGGGGTGGGGAGACTACTGCTATGCTTGGTTAAGTGCCGCCTCATGTGCTTGGAGCCCTCAGACCCTTCCAAGCGTCAAGGTTTCCTGGTCCTGATAGCTAGAGGTAAGGAGTGCAGGGTGCAGTGAGGTTGTTGGTTCCACGAGAGTCCTAGCTCTACCCCATTCAGAATTTAGAATTTAGAGGCTTGAAGAAAGAGCCCTAGCCTGTGCTGCCCCCTCCCTGTATGTTCCCACAAGGAATGCTCAGTATCCTGGTAACACCCCTGCTCTCTGGCTACAGTGCAGGTGTAGGGCGCACAGGTACCTTTGTCGTCATTGATGCCATGCTGGACATGATGCATACAGAACGGAAGGTGGACGTTTATGGCTTTGTGAGCCGCATCCGAGCACAGCGCTGCCAGATGGTGCAAACAGATGTGAGTGATTTGTGGGTGGAGTGAGGGTGGGGGGCATTCCAGGATCAAAACATCTACCAGCCTTGTGGATTACTCAGCCTCCCAGGTTATTGTAAATGATCATCATACAGTGTGGTGAAGGGTCCTTATAAATTATGTATTGAAAGGAACATGGAACACAGAGGAGGTTGTGCCCAGGGGAATTGGGAAGACAGAGCAAGTGTCATTTGCACTGGGCTCTAAGGAGAAGGAACAGGTCTTGAGGGAAGCAGTGCCCACAGCATTGTGACGCAGCTCAGCTGTGTTTGGAAGCATCAAGGAGATCAGCTCTGTGGTTAGGGCACAGGATTCAAAGGGCTCAGCATTGGGAAGGAGGATGGCACAGGTTTTGTGTGTCACCAGATTTTGATGGCCCCTTCAGGCTATCGAATCTTTACTCTTGGAATGAGCAGGAGTTGGATTTGTTCTTCTCTCCAGGAGGGTGCCATGGTAGGACCCTCCTTCCCCAGTTAAGCACCCCCAGAGGGAATCATGCATTTCAAGTTCTGCCTCACTGAATTGGGACAACGAGAGCAAATCATTTTATCCCTGGTAGGATCAAAGAAGTGGACTGGAGTGAAATGGGAGTGGGAGTGGGAGAGGGTGCTCTTGCACCACAAAAACCATGTTGTGTGTAACTGGGAACTCATCTGTGTTTCAGATGCAGTACGTCTTCATATACCAAGCCCTTCTGGAGCATTATCTCTATGGAGATACAGAATTGGAAGTGACCTCTCTAGAAACACATCTGCAGAAAATTTACAATAAAATCCCCGGGACCAGCAACAATGGATTAGAGGAGGAGTTTAAGGTGAGTTGGAGCTGAACCACCTCTTTCAGAAGGAAGGATCCCTATGATCTGGTGCATGTGGGATATTTGACTCCAACAAATGGTGAGTCCCCTTGCTAGGAATGTGGGTGGTTAAAGAGTTGGGTCTCTGGCCTTTGACTCATACCCTAGTCGTTCTCAACCCATCCTGCATGTTAGAATCACTGGGATTGTGTTTAGGGGGAAAAAAATAGTCAGTGGTACTTTTTTTAGTTTCCCAGCTCCTCCCTACCACCCCCTCAGGTGATTATAATGTACAGCAAAAGCATACTTCTATAAAGGGCCAGATACTAAATATTTTCAACTTTGCAGGCCATGCAGTCTCTGTTGCAGCTACTTAACACTGCGGTTGTAGCACAAAAGTAGCTATAGCCACTAAGTAAACAAATGAGCATGGCTGTGTTTCCATAAAACTTTATTTCCGGGCAGCAGGCCCATGTATTTGGCCCATGGACCATAGATTGCTGACCCCTAAGGAATATGTCACACTGTCATCGATAAAAGTACTCCCAGAAGCCAGAGAGTCTGGGATGGGATGGGGAAGACCACATTCCTTAAAGCACTCCTTCTCAGGCTATAACATGCAGACAGATTACCTCAGAAACCTGTTATAATGCAGGTTCTGATTCAGCAGGTCTAAGTTGGGGCCTCAGAGTCTGAATTTCTAACAAGATGTGGCTGATGCTGCTGGTTTATGGTCTACACTTTGAGTAGCAAAGATCGAGAAGGAACCTCAGAATCAGGGGAAAGGAGCATATACATTTGAATAAGGTTTTCTGAAGAGTCTGAGATAGCCTCTGGAGGTAAAACAGCAGGGAGAAAGGGAAGGAGGGCACACTCCCTCCTGTGGGGCTGGGATCCTTGCTCCAGGATCATAAAGTTCTAGTCCAAGGGAATCCCAGAAGGGTCCACGGGAGCCCAGAAGGCAGTGTTTTCCCAAACACTCTCTTGGCTTGTTGACTGAACTTAAAGACAGAAGAAACAGTGTTTTGACATGTAGAAATGGAGGTCAGGGCTCTGGTAAGAAGAGCATTGTGCAGCCAGTGTGACCTGGAGATGCAAGTCCAGTGACAGGCATAACCTTGTCAAATTCAGTTATTGGGATCAGTAATGTTTCCCCTCCCCTTCCCAATTTAGAAGTTAACATCAATCAAAATCCAGAATGACAAGATGCGGACTGGAAACCTCCCAGCCAACATGAAGAAGAACCGGGTTTTACAGATCATTCCATGTAAGAGTCCTCTCTCCACCCAAAAGCCTTAGTACCCCATTGCCCCTTTCCCTTCACCCCTTCCACTTCTCAGTTACTAGGTAATGATCGGCTTGGAGACAAGAATTACCACATTGCCTCTTGTTGCTCCCACTTCTTTAGTGGCTTCTGGAAATAAAAGAGCATGAAGGCTAAAGTCTTTCTTCCTGGGCTAGGAACAGGCATGTTGTTGCCCAGCTGGGATCTGCCCAGGGCCTGGGGTGGGGAGGAGAGGACAAGTGATGTTGGGGAGCCACAAGCCACTGTCCTTCCTGCAGATGAATTCAACAGAGTGATCATTCCAGTTAAGAGGGGTGAGGAGAATACAGACTACGTGAACGCATCCTTCATTGATGTAAGTGGTGGCTTTGTCCCCAGAGCTCCCAGCACACCATGGAGAGTCAGCTGGGCCTTGCAGTGTGCCCTTCCAGTGCTTGGGAGGATTGTTTTTGAGTCAGTCATCAAATACAGAACTGATACCCACCTACCCACCCTGTGCACTCAGTCTGTCAGGCCCCAGAGAGCAGAAGGTGGGGGAAACAGGGCATGCACTAGGGTAATAGCTGGAGGAAAAGATTCACAACACAAACCTCAACCAAAGGTTGAAAACACGAACCTCTGATCCTTCCCATTCCTGCTCTCTTCCTCCTAGCCCAGGCCCCCCTTCCCTCGCCCTCATCAAAAGAGACCATCGTGTCATAGGGTTTGATCCTTGGCCAAAGGGGCACTCTGCCTGGGATGAGTTTGCCTCCAAGCAGCCACCATCCCTTCCCAGTGGCCTGTCTTCTCTGCTAGCCCCTCCCTGATCAAACCACCTCACTCCTACCATTGGCCTGGACTGTACAGGGCTACCGGCAGAAGGACTCATACATCGCCAGCCAGGGCCCTCTTCTCCACACAATTGAGGACTTTTGGCGAATGATCTGGGAGTGGAAATCCTGCTCTATCGTGATGCTAACAGAACTGGAAGAGAGAGGCCAGGTGAGCTGAAAAAGGTCCTGGGCTGTGGGAACCAGAGACTGTGTGAAAAAGGGGTAGAGGGAAGCTGAAAGGTATGTTTGGACTTTTTCTTTGTCTTAAACTATCCAAAGAGCCATTTCCAGGCAGTATTGCACAGCCAGTTGATGTCTGAGCAATTGGTAGCTTTTCTCAGGACTGGAAGAGCAGTGCGGTCTGAGCCTCCATTTGGTTCCCGAATCGTTCACATGCTCATACTTCTCTTGTGAATACGGTTCCCCTGTGCCTAACTTTATGCATACCCTCTCCTCCCCAACTCCGCAGGCAGGACAAGCTAGTGAGATGAGGGATACAGAGCCAGACCAAGGCTCTGATATGGAGCTCCTGTGAGTGTCCCTAAGAAGAGGGTGCCTTCCAACCCAGAGAAATGAACTAGAGGCCTGTGGGAAGATGTTGCCTCTTTGCTGATTACATAGCAGAAAACAATAGAATTTGAGAAATAACAACAAAAAAAAGAAATTTGTAAGTTAACATTCAATAACAAGGAAATCTTTTGAAGAAAAAAGCCCTCAAGTCAATTATAGAGTTGTCTGTGAACTGAGAATATACAGGGACCTTCGAGGCCCCCTAAGTCAGCTCCCACTCAGTATAGGAAATCTCATAACACTATTCCTGAGTCAGAGTCTTGCAGCCTCTGCTGAGCACTTTCTATCTCAGGGATTGCTCTTTCTCTGTCCACCTCCCACCCCTACTTCTCTCTCTGTTACTGGGTGGCCCAGCCTGTGTTCAGACAGTGCACCTGAAACAGTCAATGCCTCCCCCCTCCTCAAAATGCTTTCTTCCCTTGACTTCCATTATGTCACCCCGTCACTGACCTGGCAGCTCCTTTCATTTCCTTTGTTACCACCTCCTCCTCTGCATGACATCTAATCATTGTCCTAGACTTAACCTTAACCCCCTCTTGTTTTCTTTTGACACACTGTTCCTTGAGGATCTCCTCCTGTCCTGTGGCTTTAAATACTATCCGTATGCCAGGGATTCCCAAATCTATGTCTCTAGCCCAGTTACCACCCCACCTTCCCAATTGTGGACTGGTGAATCCACGTACCCACTTGATATCTTCACATAGATGTCTTTTAAGGATCTCAAACTTCATATGGCTCAAATAAAACTTGGTTTCTTCCTTCCCCATATAGTAGTGCACCCCACTCTTACCCATCTTAGTAAATTGTACCACCTTCCACCCAGTTGCTCATGTCAGAAGTCTAGGAGTTACCTTCATTACTCTCCTTTCCTCACTCCCTGCATCCAGTCTGTCAGTGAGACCTGACATATGCTGAGCATATCCCCTTCTCTCCACTGTAACTGCTGTCACCCTCATACAAACCATCATCATCTCTCACCTGCATCACCAAAGTAGCCTGGCAACCTGTCTGCCTGCTTCCATTCCCACTCCCTTTTAGTCACTTCTTCACATGGCAGCCAGCAATCTTTTTGAAAATATAAATCTAACTATGTCACTCCTTGTCTTAAAATCCTCTTTGGGCTTCCTGAGATCTTGAGGGAAAATCTACCCCTACACACGATAAGTTTAGAAACTTTTCATGTTGATATCCAGTCCCAAGACTTGATATCCTCTTCCTCTCGGTTTCACTTGCTTATTTTAAATCTCCTAGTTACCGTTTTCCCCCGTCCCCATTTGCCCTCCAGATGCTAAGTGGGGCATGGTTTCTGAGATAGGTCACAGCCTCTCCTCCTTGGGAGCAGGATCCCATATTTGTTGTGGCCTTCCATTCCCCTCAGGCCTGGTCTCCAGCTCTGTGCTCTCATGTCTCCATCCTCAGCAGGATCCCAAGGCATTTTTAGCCCTGGGCCACACTGGGTACAGCCACTGCTGGCCCCTACCCAGGATTCCTCAGGCCCATGTTCTCCCTTGTATGGAAGGGGTCCCTGTCCTTTAGCCCAGTGGAGAGTTACCTCAGCAGTTCTCTGAACTGAGGCTGCTCTTGTTGAATATTCCACAGCCTGTGCCTTCTCTGCTAAAACCTTGTCTTCAGCTTAACTCAGCCTTCTGAACTAGTGTTACTTCACTAACAGCTCTTTCTGCCATCTCCCTCCCCATAGTCATGAGAGGCACCTCTGGGTAGCATTTCCCTCCATTGTTCCCTTTTTCTCTCAAATAGCTGGCTTTGTTTTTAAGTCCAATCTACTCCTCTGTGTTGTTGAGCCTGCACAGAGGGCTGAATTAAATAAACCCTGTAGCCTTCACCTGGCTGAGTAGAATATGTTCCTGCCATCAATCCAGCATCTATAATTGTCTGTGTGGCTTCTCTTTACTCCATATCATCCCTTAAATCATAACTCTCTAAGGTTCCCAGGCTTGTTGTCTCTCAGCACATCATAGCTACTTCCCTACGATAGCTGTGTCACCTTGAGACTCACTCTGCAGTGTTGATGTAACCTCTTGGTTGGTCCCAACCACAGGTAACCACCTTGGGTAGTTGTCCCCATTTGTCTGCCAAAGCAGGCTCCCCATTTGCTTTCACTGTTGACCAACTCCCTGTCCACAGTTTGAAGAGGGGGCTCTCTTGATAGTTCCCCAGCTCTGCCTCTCTGGGACCTCCTTCCCATCTGCCCTTTACTTCTCTGTTATGCCTCTGCCTAAACTAAGAAGATCTAAAATATCTGAAAGCCTTTAAGTATGGGAACATAGTATTGTTTTTTCTTGTCATAGTGTGATTCTAACTCCTACACTCTTTTGCTCTCGAGCCCATTTGGATCTTAGTGGTCTAATGGCTTTAAGGCCCCAGTCTTCTGTCCTGCCTGATAAAGGGCCATGTTGGGAGGGAGCTGTGGTAGCAACCTCACTACACCCTCCAGTGCCTTAAAACCATGCAATCTGTGGGTATGGGAAGCCTTAGTTAGAATTTTTTTTAAAAGCTGTTCTGGTTGAAGGGAGGGCCTGGAGCCCTGACCCCCAAGACACCCTCAGGGCTCCTAGTGGGCACACGTAGAAAAGCCCTGGTCTGTGGCATTTCCTTGATCCCCTACTTTAATAATCCTTTGTTTTAAAATGAGCTCAGTATCATTTATAAGGGGGATAATGAATGATCACACATATGTAAAGCAAGAAAAGTTACTAAAATGGACTTTTAATAGTGATTTTATTAGACCTAAGAGGCTGTCAGTCATTTTTATTTTTGTACTTTTCTTAATTTCCCCAAATCTTTTCTAATGAACATAGAGTACATTTATGGTTGAGTATTTTTAAACTGCCAACAGTGAAATATCTAAGGTCTTCCCCAAAATGCTCTAAAGAAATAACTATATTTTGTTTTATTTATATATTTATACCCTGGCTTGTTCTGCAGACATTAAAAAATTCATTGATCAGATACTTACTGAGAACCTACCATATGCAGGCAGTGTGCAGGTGCTGGGAGTACAAAGATTAAAAGAGGCCGCCTCTGCCCACAGGAGCTGTAGAGGGAATTGAGCCAGGTGCAAGCAGAGATAGACAGTAAACCATCTACTGCTCTCCTGCTCACTAGCAAGGACAGAAATGCGAGTGCTAGCAACTTTAAGGTGTCATTGCAGATACAGAGATAAAGAGGAAAGGATGCTGTGTCCTGGGCTATGGTAATGCACCGTGGCTGGTGGGAATGTCATTGGGTTCAGTTTTTCTGGATTAGCAGTCTGACGTATGTAAGCAACTATAAAATCTGGAAACGCTCTAAGGGAGAGGGGGAAAAAAGGAATTGGAACAAAGACACTCATTCCTCCTCTCCCTCCACCTGCCATTGAGGGTTGGATGCAGCTGTGAGGCAGTGGTCAGAATTCTTCAGAGACCCTGTCAGTGTTGCAAATTAGACTATAAATAAGTAGCAACAAAAGGTTAAGTGATTATCTCTGGTAGTGGAATTAAGTTTTTAAATATAGATGTCCTGGTGAGGATCAGAAGTTAATTGGAATGATGTTAAGTGATGTAATAACTCTCTGAGTTTTTGATAACTTGAGGATGACGTGTGTCGGCATAAGAGGTGCTGTACTGAGGGAGGGACAGGCTCATGGGGCTGCCCTGCTTCAACTACACATGGTACCCTGAGCCCCTCACCGCTTCCATTTGTCCCTCCAGGAGAAATGTGCCCAGTACTGGCCCTGTGATGGACTGGTATCCTATGGAGACATCACAGTGGAGCTGAAGAAGGAGGAGGAATGTGAGAGCTACACCGTCAGAGACCTCCTGGTCACCAACACCAGGGTAAGATGGCTGGTAGTAGGCTTCTCCCACAGGGAGAGCAGGGTTGCCCCTACCTCTCTGATCTCACTTCCTCCAAAGGAGAACAAGAGCCGGCAGATCCGGCAGTTCCACTTCCACGGCTGGCCTGAAGTGGGCATCCCCAGCGACGGAAAGGGCATGATCAGCATCATCGCAGCCGTGCAGAAGCAGCAGCAGCAGTCAGGGAACCACCCCATCACTGTGCACTGCAGGTACCGCTTGCCTCGGCCCTCAGAGGGGAGAAGGGGGAAGTGATCGTGAGGGTATCAGACAGGAAAGCCAGACCAGAGTGGGATGTTAGTGAGCACCTGGCAATCAAGTTTGATGACCAGGATAAGTCCAGATGATAAAAGAGGATCTTGGAGTTTGAACTTAACACTTTAAGTGCTAGGGAACCAATCATATTAAGATATTGGGCAGGGGAGCATTTAGGATGGTGATGGGTACAGGAGAGCAGCAGGGGAGGCTGACACTGGAAAGACCAGTTGGGTGACATGGGGGTGAGGGCCTGGCCTCCATAAGAAACACAGGAAAAGAGAAAAGGGCAAGTATTTTGAAAGAAAATTAACAAGACTAAGACTTAAGAAAGTTGTGGAAGAGAAGAGGAGTCAAGGGTGTCTCTCAGGTTTGAGACTGGATAACTGGTAATGGCTGGTATCACTGACAGAAGAAAAATGGTAGGAGGACTCATGAGGGGTGTAAATTTTGTTTGAGGCATGTTGTTTGAGATTGCATTTTAGAAAAAAATTTTAGAAAAATTTTACCCTGAGTTTGTATTGCTTTTATAATTAGGGGAAAAAATGTCTCTTTTAAAAGAGAAGGAAGAATATATTAAAAATTCCTACAAATTGGTTTTGAAAATGAAAAATGAGCAAAGGAACTTCTAGGAATATATCCAATAAATGTTCTTCAAGTGGCCAAAATGAAATAATTACAGGAATTGAAGCACTGCTTATAATAGTAAAAGACGGTAAATAATCTAAACCTGTATCACTTGGGGCCTGATTCAGTAAGCTGTGATATATCTCGGACTACAGAGCTGCAAAAAATGAACAAGGAATCTGTTCATGTACTCGTATGGAATAATCCTCTAGATTTATTGTTTGGTGGGAAAAGCAATGGGAGACAGAGAAACAGTACGTATATATTTATGTTGGTATATGCATAAATTATCTCTGGAAGGACACACAAAGACTTGATGACGTTGGTTGTTTGCCAAGAGGAAAACTGAAGAGTGTAGAAATAGAGCAGGAAGGAGACTTTTCACTGGTTCAGACATTTTTGAAATTCAAACTATGCTAATTTATTACCTTTACAAAAATAAATCATTTAAAAAATGTTTTAAAGAAGAAAGGTGCCAAAATACAGATGGACAGTAAACATGAAAAGATGCTAAACCTTACTAGTAATATGAAAAATGGGAGTAAAAACAATGAAACACGGCTTCTGGCCCATTGGATTAGCAAAATTAAAAGGATTCCTTGGCCTACCAGAATAAACACTTCCTTGCCCACATTTTTTTATCTTCCATGCTTCTCTCTCCCTTGGTCACCCTCTCCTGGCAAACCCCATGTTCTCTAGCTACCCTGCACCATCCAGCTGAATGTGTCTGAAGAAAAGCACCATGTTATAGGCCTCACTTTACATTTCTGACCTCGGACCTCATGGTTGGCCCTTAGTGCTGCCCTGCAGGCCTTTTGCCTCTCCCACTCTTCTGTGCTAGGCCTAGGCAAACTAGGGCCTAAGGCCAAATCCGGCCTGCTACCTGGTTTTGTGTGGGCCTGCATGCTGAGAACTGCTTTTACATTTTTAAATGGTTTTTTAAAAATCAAAAGAAGAATATTTCATGACGTGAGAGTTAGATGAAATTCAAATTTCAGTGTCTGTATATAAGGTTTTATTGGAATACAGCTATGCCCATTTGTTTATGTATTGGCTGTGGTTGCTCCCATGCTCAAGCAGCAGAGTTGAGACCATATATAGTGCTCTCATCACCTCACACTGCTGTTCAACACATAAGAAGTCACAACTGCACAGTTATAGCTCGATTTTGTCTTGTCCCCGCAAAACCTAAGATATTTTCTGTCTGGCCTTTTACAGAAAATCTTGCCAGCCTTTGTCCTAGATGATTTATTCACACTTTCTTTCAAACCTCCAATACATTTCCCTTCTCATATTTAAGAGATGACCATGTTTTCTGTTTGTCTAAGAAAAGAGAAGCAATCAGAGAGAACTTACACATGCTCCCACCACCACAGCTCCTCATCTACCTGCATTGGTGCTGTGGACCCTGCATCCCTCCTGTTCAGTGGGTGGCTTATTTGATCTCTCTCTGAAGCCAGATACATTAGTCATCTATTGCTGTGTAACCACCATATTACCACAAACTTACCATCTTAAAACAATACACATGTATCTCACAGTCTCTGTGGTCAGAAGTCTGAGCATGTCTTAGCTGAGTCCTGTGCTTTAGGGTCTCACAAGGCTGCAATCAGGCTGTTGGCCAGGGCTGAGGTCCTATCTGAGGCTTGACTGGGGAAGGATACACTTCTCAGCTCATTTGGTTGTTGGTAGCATTCAGTTCCTTGTGGGTTGCTGGACTGAAGTTCTTTGCCACATGGACCTTCCTGGCATGGTTGCTTGAAAGACCAAACCAGCAAAGGAGAGAATATCTCCTTACAAGACAGGCATTATGGTCTCATGTAACATAATCACATACATGTAATGGTGGACATCCCATCACCCTTGCTATATTCTGTTGGTAAGAAGCACATGCCAAGTCTCACCTGCACTCCAGGGGAAGGTACACAAGGGCATGAACACTAGGCGGCAGGGATCTTGGGGGCCAAGCTAAAGTCTTTGTGCCACACCCAACTTCCACATGGATACCAATTCTCCTTTTGTCTCCTCAGGGACCTGACTTCATTATCCTCCATGATCAGGTTCTCCTCCGCATAACTACCATCTGCATACAGACATGCTATAATTTCTCTCATCTTAATATTTTTTTTAAAAACTCTTGCCTCCAATTCCCCTCCAGCTACCCCTCTATTTCTCTGTTTTCTTTAATAGTAAAGTTTCTCAAAAGATTTGTCCATACTAATTCTCCAGTTCTTCTTCTCCCAGCCTCTCTTGAGCCCATTCCAGTTAACCCCACATACACACCCCATTGCAGCTGCCCCTATGAGGACTATCTGTGACCTCCATATTGCTGAGTCCACCGATCACTTCTCAGTCTCATTATCCTTGGCCTTCATCAGCATTAGACACAGCTGATCACTCACTTCTCTGTGGAATGCTTTCAGCATAGCTTCTCTCCTGGATTTTGTCCTCATTGGCTGTTCTTTCTCTGTCTCCTTTGCTGATTCCTCCCCATCTGTGATTTAAGGCCCAGTCCTTGGACCTCTTCTCTGTCAACTGACAGTTACTCCCCTGGGTGCACTCATCCATACTCCTGACTTTAATACCAATTCCCAAATCTTTATCACCATTTCACCCTCTCCCTTAAATTCAAGATTTATATATCCACTTACTTACTCCACAGTTCCACTTAGGCATCTTCAAAAGGGTTCAAATCAGAACTTCTGATCTTTCTTTCCAAGCCTACTGTTTCTACAGCCTTCCCCAAAACAGAAAGTGGCATTTCAATCAGCCTTTTAACTCAGGTGAGGAGCCTGGGAGCCATCCTGTTCTCTTCTCTTTTTCCCATATATGTACATCTAATGATCTACCTGCAAAATAATTCAGAATCAAGTGTTTATGACTCCCTCCACCACAGCCCTCTGTCTAAGCCACCATCGCCTCTCCTCAGGAACTCTATTGGCCTCACTGATTTCCCTGCTCCCACCCTTCCCCCTTCAATCTATTCTCAACACAGGAGCCTGAGAGATCCTTTAAAAACTTCAATCAGACTACATCACTCCTTTACTCAGAAGTCCAACAGTGGCTTACAAGGCCCAACGTGACCTGAGGGCTCCTTGCCCAGGCCAGGCAGGGGGTACAACAGTGGACTAGCATTCTCTCTGAGCGCTCTGACCCCATCCCTACCACGCCCCTTCCTTTCTCAGATCCAGTTATGCTGACTTCAGCACCTAGACACACTCCTGCCTTGTGCCTGAGATGCTCATTTCCCAGAGAGCCATTGGGCCTTGCCCTCACCTTCTTCAGGTGTCTGTTCATGTGACACCCTATTAGAGAGCCTTCCCTGATCACCCTCTTCACAGTAGCAGCTCTCCCCACCCAGCAGGTACTCAGTAAGGGTCTGGTGAGTGAATCAACTGATGACATTGAATGGGATGGATAGTGTCAAGGTGAGAGTCTGGATTCCTGGTATTATTTAGGAAAAAATGAGAGGCAAGGAAAGGAATCAGCAGACATACACCAATGCAGAAGGGCATGGCTTGTCAAGGATAGGAAAGAGAGGACTAGATGTCCAGCATGAGTGAGCAGGAGGTCAAGGCAACCCAGGCACGTTTGTAGGTGGACAGTGAAGGTTCAGTGCTGAGGGTGGGTGAGTATGAGGTTCTTTGCCACTGTTTCACAGGTGAGTCCATCAGCAAGCAAAGTGGGCCGTGCAGGAAGGGCAGCAGGGGTGCACCTACCTTCCAAGAGCTGTGTGAACATGGGGCTTATGTGGAGAGAAGCAGTTGGGCCTCCTGTCCCCACCCCCAGCAGCTCCATTGGATAACAGACCTTCCCTGGAGCAGCTCCCTCGGCCTTTATCTGCTCATTGCTGCTTCACTCGCCTCCTTGGCACAGAGGGCCGTAGCAGGTGTGGTAAATGTATCTGTTTTCTTACAGTGCGGGTGCAGGACGGACAGGGACCTTCTGTGCCCTCAGCACAGTCCTGGAACGGGTGAAAGCAGAGGGGATTTTGGATGTCTTCCAGACTGTCAAGAGCCTACGGCTGCAGAGGCCACACATGGTCCAGACACTGGTATGCTGCCCCGCATATTTGTCCATGCCACCACACCATCTGCATCCCTTCTCTGTCAGGGCCAGCTCAGGGGGGAAGCTCTTCCGAGGGGTCCATCTGGTAGTCAAAGACTGTGTAACCACAGACTCATCCTTCCCCAAGGTGCCCCAGACAGACAGAATGAGCTTTGAGAGGCAGGAGATCAATGGGGGGATAGTCCCACACCAGTAAGAGATGCAAGTGGCCTCTGTGAAGGCTAGAAGGGGCTGCTCAGGTACCTCACAGGGCTCTTCTTTGCTTCTCATGGGTCCTGGGCTGGGGAAGACTCAGGAGTACCTCCTTTCTCAGGCTCCCTGTTAAGAGATCTGACTCCTGACAATCTAGATGACAAGTAAGTACTGAGTATGGGGACAGACATCCAAAAAGGTTCCTGAACCCCATGAAGTTGGCACTGTCTGAAGGGAAAGAAAAGGAAATTTTAAGAGGTTTGGGAGTTGATGAGGCTTTGAGAAATGAGACACCTCCAGGCTGGCAGCCATGGTGAAGGTGTGGTCCACACAGAGCCATCTTCCCAGTCTGCCAGCCCAGCGTGCTCACCCCTGACCTCTGCAGGCCTAGGACCATCATCTTCATGTCTGGTCACCGCTATCTATAGAAAATTGGGTGCACTCAGCCGAGGAGTGCTGTCAGAACTCTGGTGGGCAGATCAGGGCTCTGGGGGAAGTCCAAAAACATTCATTTCCTCTCAATTTTCTATTTAAGAAAAGTGAGTCTGTCAGTAACTGCAGGTACGTTGTTCCCTACAGTAACTCTGGCTTTCCCCCTCCTTTCCCTCTCCAGGAACAGTATGAGTTCTGCTACAAGGTGGTACAGGAATATATTGACGCGTTCTCAGATTATGCCAACTTCAAGTAAGAGGCGAGGAGGCCCCGTGGACAGAATTGCCTTTAATATTTTGTAATATTCTGTTTTGTTAATATACCCAAAATTGTGTATATATCTTATAACTGTTTTAGAAATTGGTACATAGGCTTCTATTACATATTAGGTGGAGATTTTATATGTAAATGTGTTAGCACTGATAGTCCTTTTTCCAATGTTTTATTGGGGAATTAAATAGTGTGATGTTTGGATTGATATCGTGAAATCCTCTGCCTGGAAATTGGGCTGTACTGTTCTTTGGTTTATACGTCTTTTCCTAAAGAAGAAAAAGCTACCATTCCAGGTAGCTTGGCATCAACCTAGAAAAAAAAGCACAAAGTTCTCAGAGCTGTTGAGGAGATTGGTTGTCCCAGTGCCCCTGTTCAGGCCACTGTTCCCTCCATGCTCTGTAAATAATCTCCCTCCTCTCCTCCCCTGCCCCCTTCTCCCACCACCCACATCCCACCATGGGGAGTAAAGGGACCAGGGCATTAGCTCTGCCACCACACTAGGGATTATCAGGTAATAAAGCTTTGACTCCCGGAGGAAACGTCTCTCCCTTTGTCTGGGGTAGGGCAGCTAGACCAGCACTGGGGCTCTTCTAGGCCATTCCTGGCCCTGCTGTTCCTATTCTGTCTCAGCTGGCCACAGAGAGGCCGTAGTCCTCCTGACTCCTCCTTTCCAACAAGTGCTGCCCCTCTGACTCTTCGCTAGTTGCCAGGACCCTCCCTTCACTCCTAGCACATCTTTGGTGCAGTGGTCCCAGCCAGCCTCACTCCCTGGGAAGATGGCCAGGGTCCTCACTGTTTCCCTAAGTGCAAGGGCCTGGAGGAGAGAGGGGTGGCGTAGCTTTGGGGCTGAGGCCAGTCTCACCTCTCCAGTCCTTGGTGCTTTGCTACAAAAGTGTCTGGATTGTGTCACTCTGTCCAGAGTAAGTCTCTATATCTATACTTATTGTGTTAAACAGCTTCCATTTCCTTTCATATCTGTCCTCATTGCCAGGACTTTTATGTGGAAGTTCCTCAGATCCATAGGCCAGGATGGCGGGAGTCTTAGATTCCAACTTGATTTCAAGCCTGACATGTTGTACAAAAGTGTCTAACTCTTGTATCTTAAATAAGGCAGATGTTCATTTATTTCTCATGTGACAGTATCCAGAGACCTGGTCTCCTCCCATCTCATGGTCCCAGTGTCCCTTAGGATGTTATTCTCATCCTCATGGTTGAAGCCAGGTCACTGTCTTTTCCCATGGAGAAGCAAAAAGAGCATGGAGAGCAAGAACTTCATTTTTAAGGACATGAAGCAAAAGCTGCACTTTTCATTTCCACTCATATCCATTGGCTAAAACCAGCCAAAAGGTGCTGGGAAATGTAGTCTTTAGTTGGGGCACAGCTGGGAGGGTGGGTCTGTCCACTGCCTCCTATCCTGATGAGCAGCTCATCACAGAAACAGGAGAGTAAACTGGTTGCCACGGCTGTCAGTGGAGGGCTGAGAGAGCCTTGTGGCCTGTGGGGTCTTTCTTGGGGAGCAGGAGCAGGCACTGGGCTCCTCAAGGGCTGTCAGGAGTGAGAGGCGGCACCCCAGCCTGGTCCGTAGAGGCAGGCTCAGAGGTCATTGCTGCTGTGCTGCTTGCAGGAGGTGGGACTTGAACTGGACCAGAGGGATGCTGGAATTTAGATGAGTGAAAGGAAAGGTCAAGTGGAGCCACATTACTGAGGGCCTCAGAGGCCAGGCAAACAAAGACACAGTGGTCCAAGATGGGAGCCAAGTTCTGCACCACATATTCAGAGTGTCTGCAGGAGGCAGGGACTCCACACAGGCCACCTCTGGAAGCTTGCAAGAAGTGAATATGATTCAGCAGAGGTACTCGGTCCTTCTGTAGGAACCAAGGAATTTCAAGGGGCAATAAATTCAAAAGTCAGTAGTTTTTAAAAGAAGCCTGGATAAATTAAGCAAAGACAGAATCAGGAATTTCCTCTGTGTATGTATTATTTTTTTTCCAAGTAATTTTATTGAGATCATGATGGTTTATAATATTGTGTAATTCAGAGTCAGGAATTTCTGATGAGGGGTGCCATGTTTGGGAAGGAGACCCTAGCCCCTTGCAAACTACCTTTTGGTGCCTGTGTGACCAAGTCCAGGCAGATGGAGGAGGGCAGGCCTTGGGTCAGCAAGCCACGCAGTGAACAGGCAGGTGAGCTGTTCCTGTGCTCTGCGCTGCCTCCCCACCTCCCAGCAGGCTGCCTACCTCCCACTGCCAGGGCTGGTATTAGCTGCGCACCAGCGTGGCCTGGCAGCTTTCTGCTGGAGTCCATGCTGACTTGGCCAGTGGCAGGGCCAATATTGTAAATATCACCTTGTTGCTAAACAGATGTCTTCAAGGAGGAATTATCTCAGCTCTTTGCTCCCCTTCTCTCTCTCAGCTTATAAGGTATTACTCATCCCTTTCTTTTCACTCCTTTCTTTTCCTTGTATTACTCAGGGCTCACATGGTCGCAAGAGACATGAACTGACAGGAACTAGTCTAGGCTAAAAGGGGAGTGTATTGGGGCTCACATGGCACAATTGTGTGAGAAGGGCAGGGTGACTGCTTCATCCAGTGCCCACCCCTCAGCCAGTCAGTCATGACCCATGGGGTAGAGCAGGGGTGAGGATTTCTCAGAAGGAGAGCGGCATCCAGTGCCCACCACACATCCAAAACTTGGGCCTGCCACACTCTCAGAGACCTCACTTCATCCAGTCAGCCCCCTCCTGGGTTTTCAGTTTTCTTATAATGAACCTTCTCTCCACCCCCTGTCACCCAAATGCTCGTCTTTCACTTAAAAAAAAAAAAACACATCCCCAAGGTCTAAGTTCTTCCTTCTTTATGCTAGACTTCTTGAAAAGTCTACACTCTCACTTGTCCCTCTTCCCCACTTCATTCCCACACATTCTTTTCTTATCCCATCTTGTCAAGGTTGCCTCAGTGCTGAGCCCCAGGGATCCAGTGTCTGTCTGTCCACTAGCTCCCCACTTGGTATAGTGATTCCCTTCTGACTTGTATCCTCAGTCTGTAGCTGCTCCTCTGGTGTCTCCTTCCTCAGAGGCCAGGCATTCCTGTGGTCTGTATGGTGTGCACCCTGAGCTCCAGGTCCACATATCCTGCTTCCTGCTGTAACTCTACTAGGGTGGCCCAGAGGCACCAGTCTCAGGCTCCCCATACCCAAGTGTTCACCTAGTCTCTCCAGAGTCCACTGCCCTTTCCTGCAGCCCTCCAGCATCCTCTGCCCAGCCCCTGCTCACCCTCATTCCCACCACGCCCCAGCCAGGATCCACTGGCAGTTCCTGTGTTAGCTCTTTTCAGTTTTCTTCCTTACACTGAAGCCCCCACTGCTGCCTGGTTTGTATGACTCTAGCTAACTCTGCATCCCTCATCCCAGACCACCTGTTCAGGGGCTTGTGCCCCTCTGTGCTCTGACAGCACCTGAGCATGACACTCTAAACCTCTGCTTTCCCAGCTGACTATAAGCAGCTCTCAGACTGGAATGATGTCTGAGCATTAGTTGGAGCTCAGTGGTGAACAAATGGCTTTCTGTGTCCTGCTGAGAGGGATATGAGGATGAATGCCAGAGTTTATGTCTGCAAGGAGACAGCAAACATTCCTGAAAAGTTAAGCATGTTGCCAGAAAAAAAGGTACCAGAGCTTTCCCTGGGAAGCTTAGTTGTTCTGGTGTGGATTTTTCAGAAAAAAACACAAATTACAGAAAAAATAAAAGCACCCCATTCCTCTTTAAAATAAGCACCAAGGACTTTGAATAAAAGGTTCTATAAACCCAAACGAGAACTAAGCTAGTTTATTGAACTCAAAGAATCATTTTCACTAAACCACAAAGCAAACATTTTCCTAAAAACTACTTGGTTAACCAATACATAAAGGAACAAAGTCTGTGTATTTCCCAAAACAATTTAACTGAACATACAATTGACACGTTCGTTTTAGGTGCTTGCTAAATAAGTCAGTTTGGAAATTCATCTGTGCCCTCCTGCCTGGGCAGCTGAAGTCCAGGTGCCCAAGACCGATTGTAGTACCCATTATGCCATCCCCTCCCCCATCTTTGCCACAGGATTTGATGCACATGCTCTCCCACTGACTGGCCACCACGATGCCCAGCCTGACCCTGGCCCTCACATTTGCTGTTCAACCCAAATGCGGAGATTGGCTATTAACCCTGTAAATAGGCCCTCTGCCCCCCAGAGGCTGATGGTTCATGGTGGAAAGCTGAGCTGATGCAGACTGAGGGGCGGGAGCCTGTTTCTAGCATCCCAGGGCAGCTGTGCCTGAATCCATGCGTGGTACTGTGCTGAGCACAGGATGTGGAGGGTTTGGAACCTTGGGAGGCAAAATTATTCCTACCCCCTGCTGATAACCCCACAGAAGCTGCACTGCCCCCTTAGCTGAGCCCCCTCTCATGGGCCTGCTTGGAAGAGAGAGCGGCCACCTCTGGGTAGGTGTGTCCCACCTGAACCTGCCTCCAACTCAAGTGACCCAGCCCTGGTGCCCAGGTGTGTGGATGAGGTCTGTGCCACCAACCCATTTTACAGGTGGGCAAACAGAAGCCCTCAGGGAAGGTGGTCATAGCCTCCCCCAGACCTCTTAATTCTTAGGCTGCCATTTTTCCTCTGAGGAGAGTTCTGAGCTGGTTGGGACCCAGGGAGTCACCAGGCTTTCCCCCTCTCCCAGCTACAATTTCCTTTTCAGGTCACGGTGGGCTGTGAGGGCTTTCTAGACCTAAGGGCAGGAGCGTGAGGATGTGCAGCCTGGGAAGCAGTAAGATGATTCTCCAGGGCACGGGCCAGGCTGCAGCAGGAGCCCTATGACTTCAGATCCCTGGGAAGATGCAGGGAGGGAGCATCTGTCTGGTGATCCTAGGGCCAGCACTGAACATACACCAGGAAGGGAAAGGGGTAGGTGGCGAGCTGCTCCCTTCCCTCTTTGAGACGTCACTTGAGTCTTGGCCTGGAGCAGGGGGTGGAGCCACCTGATCAATAAGTCTAGGGCTGGCTGGCTGTGGTCCCACTGCTGCCTAGAGGAGCCACCTCAAGGAGCCACGCTGTCCACAGCTCTCCCTTGGTGAGTGAGGAGGCTGCCCTCTCAAGGGCTGGGACTTCTGGATGGAGTTCCATCCTGGGTGCATGAAACACTGCTCCTCTTCCCCTCCCAAGTCCCTCTGTCCCTGACTCATGCCCAGAAAACCCCCTTCTACTCCGTCCCCCAACAACACTCTGTTCCTGTGCCTGTGGCCCCTAGCATGGGAGGAACAAGGGGTTAGAAGCACTTGTCCCTGTCACCACCACACATCCATTCCACATTTCTAAGTGCCATGGAAGAGATGGCAAGCCACAGAGGAAAAGGGCAGGGAAGTTGCCACTCTGGTCCCCCAGCACCGGGTGCCCCAAGTGCCCCCACATTGCTGCCTGTCTCATGGAGAACTCCCTGTCCAAAGTCTCTGTACCCCTCTCCAACCTTCTCCCACTTCTGGAATCCCTGAAGGAAGAAGGGGTAGGCCTGACCAACTGGGGAGGACCCTCAGCTGGCGAGGCTGGGAGTCTCTGTGTCCCGGCGGCTCTGGGAGAAGGCTAGTTGCTAGGAGCCCTCAGGGTCCAGACCCCTGTACTCCTGGGATGAGGAGCAATGGCAGAAGAGAGAAGGGCATTGGGAGACACTAAAGCTGCCCCTGAAGTGCCAGTTGTCCAAGGGGACCCTCAAGGAAGAGGCAGGGCGTATGCATGGGAGTGTCAGACTCCTTCAGTGCTGTCCACTATACATGGGAGCAGTGCTGCCATGGCTAGCTTCGGGCTAGGCCTACTACTGCTGCTGCTGCTGCTGCTGACCACCCACCCTGGAACTTTGGAGGCTCAGCACTGGTCACATGGCTGGTACCCTGGAGGAAAGCGAGCCTCTAGTTCACCCCAGAACACCCAGCATGCCCTTAGGCCCCCAGGTGGATGATGGGTTTCCTCAGCCTGAATGAGAAGAAGAAAGTGCTGGCTGGGGCTCCTTCACCTACCTTGAGCCTTGGGTGGGGGTAGGGAGGGCAGGCTGCAGCCTCAGCTCTCTGCTGAGGAAGGATCCTGGGCACTGCAGCAAGCAGCCCAGGCCAGATTGCCCATAGCCACCCAAGCGATGCCCTGGTTCCCCATGAGGACAGTGTGCCCTGGGAGAGCAGGACCATGGCTCCGTGGCCCCTCCACGGGAAGCAGCACCTGGTACAGAGACTGCTGGTAAGTAGGGTGACAGGCCCCCAGCATTGGCCACCAGTAGCCATCAAGACTAAGAACTGGGGGTTATGAGGGGAGGGAGGCATGGTGAGATACCACTGAGCTTGGTGCTCTTGCTGCCCACAGTATGGTGCCATCTGCCATCTTATTTCCCAGAATTCTAGACAATGTGTAATACGTTTATGTTAAAGTAAAATCACTAGTGGAGTAGAAGAAGATAATTGTACTAAAAACCTCCATAAATAAGACAGTGGTGGCGGTGGGATTCCCCAGGCTTCTTAACAGTCAAGAGAAACCAGTAAGTCTCAAGGTGGGCAGGCCTCTGGCCAGGGGGCGCCCACTCACACTGATAGGCAGCAGCAGGGTCCTGAGAACCGTGCTCAGTGACATGTGCAGTAGGAATGACTGGTTGCAGAGCTCCGCAAGGCCATAGCAGAAGATGAGTGTGGGGAGATGGTTTATTACTATTTTACAGATTGTACTTTAAAGTGCACCAGGGGGGTACAGTAACTAAAGGAGAAAGGGGTAAATTTTTCTGTAAGGCAACACCTTATCGCCTAATTTAAGTCGGTGTTAGCTCAGATTTTCGCATATCAAGTTTGTTGTGCGCAACGCCGCATGCCCAGGGAGCTAGAGAGACCCGACGCTGGGTTCCCTAGGAGCCGGAGCGCGCGGGGCGGGGCGAGGGGCTTGGGTCGGACGACGGACGCGACGACACATATCCGCACGACGTAGGAGCAGGCAAGGGCGCACCCTGGTCGGCGAGGCTAAGGCTGGTGGGGAGGGGAGGGGAGGCGAGGGGCGGGCAAGGCCGCAGGTTGGCGGCCAGGTGACCAGATCTTCCGCTGGAATGACCGCACCATCCTCCCGCAGACCGGACTCCGACCGCCGCCCCCCGCCGCCCTCCAATAAAGATGTGAGGTGTCCGAAGCTGTTGCCTCGGGTTCTGTCCTTCGTCCTCTCCCTCTCCCACCCCTACCAAGACCGTTCCCTGTGTGCGGCTAGAGGGACGCTCGGCTCGCAGGCAGAAGGGACACGGGGCGAGGCCGGGCTCCGCAGGGAGGGCGCAGCCCAGGCCCTCTGGCGGGGCGCGGCTGCAGACCCGCAGGCTCGCAACCCGCGCCGCTAGCTCCAGAGGGTGGGGATGGGAGTGAGTAGCCTGCGGACTACACGTTCCGTGCTGCCCTGCGGCCGCTTCCGGCCCCCGTGATACTCTGCGGCACGCGGACTCGGACGGCCTTGGTCATGCTGCGCGCGCTGAGCGTTTTGGGCGCGCGGCCCCGGTGCCGGGCCCCGTGCCAGCCCCCGGCCCTGCTGCTGCTACCCGCGCGCGGCCGCAAGACCCGCCACGACCCGCCGGCCAAGTCCAAGGTCGGACGCGTGGCGACCCCGCCCGCAGTGGATCCTGCGGAATTCTTCGTGCTGACGGAGCGTTACCGGCAGTACCGCCAAACCGTGCGCGCCCTCAGGTGTGTGTGACGGAGGAGAGGTGTGTCGGGGCGGGCGGGCGAAGAGGGTGCTGACTTTGGGCACGTCTCGGTCCAGGCTGGAGTTCGTGTCCGAGGTGCGGAGGAAGCAGCACGAGGCCCGGGCCGGGGTCCTGGCAGAGCGCAAGGCGCTGGAGGAAGCCGCTGAGCACCGCGAGCTGATGGCCTGGAACCGGGCGGAGAACCAGCGGCTGCAGGAGCTGCGGTGAGCGGCGGGCCGGGGCGGCGCCGCCGGGCGGGCCGGGAGACCCACCCGCGCTCAGGCTCAGCCTCTCGCCCCTCCCAGGATAGCGAGGCTGCGGCAGGAGGCGCGGGAGCAGGAGCAGCGGCGGGCGGAGGAGAAGGCCCGCCAGGCCCGGGAGGCGCAGGCCTGGGCGCAGCTCAAGGAGCAGGAAGTGCTGCAGCTGCAGGTGGGCCGCGTGTGCAGGGGGCGGGGCTGCAGCCGGGGACGACTCCTGTGCGGCGGTGGGCGTCCTGGGCGCAGCCAAGTGGGGCGCTGGCTACGTGCTGAGAGAGGCAGCGCAGCCTGAGCCTTGAGAGAGGGTTAGCAGGTGACGATCCAGGAGACGGAGTGCAAGGAGAGTGCCTGTCGGGCGCAAAGACCCGAGGTGAGAGTTGACACTTGAAAGTGTTCCAGTGGCTCGCGGGCGGTAAGCCCATTTCTGTGGGAGGGACTCCTGCCGTCCGCAGGGAGTTTGTATTTTGCCTTATGGGTGATAAAGTCACCGAAGGGTTAAATATTCTGGGCTAGGATGGCAGGGTTGAGACTCAAAAAGCAGCGAGACATGTTAGGAGTGATCCAGCGAGAATGGATGAGGCTTGAATAACAGTAATAGAGAGAGGAGGAGGAGTTTGAGAGAGTCTGAGAGACCCAGGCCACACTGAGGGACTGACTCCGCCCAGCGGGACCGAGATCCCTGCAGCTGGTGTGCTTGGGGTTCTGGGCTGAGGTGTCCAGCGGACGATTATCTAAGAAAGAGGAATGTGGCACGGCTGCCTGACCTTCTTCCACTGGAAGGTCAGTGAGGCACTCAAAGAGCACCTAGGCTCCAAGCATCCTTCCCAGGAGAGAGTTGTGGCTTCCTGAGTGGGCTGAAGCCCAGCAGGCATGTGCTGGGAGCTCCCATTCAGCTGGCCTTCTCTCTCCCAATAGGAGGAGGCAAAAACCTTCATCACCCGGGAAAACCTGGAGGCGCGGGTGCAAGAAGCATTGGACTCTCCGAAGAGCTACAACTGGGCCATCACCAGAGAAGGGCTGGTGGTCAGGCCGAAGCACAAGGGCTCCTAAGGGCCCAGTAAAGACAGTGCCCATCCAAGGACCATGCATGTAAGGGGTAGGAGGGTTGGGCCTGATCTGGAATAAAGCAGTTGGTGTTTCCCATGCAGAAGGAGGCTCAACCTGTTGCCACACAGCCCTCGCGTTCTGGCCTCTGCACCTACCACTTGCTCAGAAACTCCCACGCACAGTGCTCTGCTCTGCACTCATGTGCAGTTCTCACAGAGCACCAGACCTGAGGGGTGTCCATCTCACAGAGGAGCAGATTGGGCCATAGTCCCTGTGGGCAGCCAGGTCATCTCTTGAGTATCCTCGAGGGCAGGGGTTGGCAAATTACAGTTCTTGGGCCAAATCTGGCCTGCTGCTTGTTTTTGTAAATAAAGTTTATTGGAACACAGTCACACCCATTCATTGACTACTTTCACACTACAGTGGTAGAGATGAATAGTTGCGAGAGAGACCATATGACTTGCAAAGTCTAAACTATTTGTTATATGGCTTTTTATAGACGTTTGCTGACCCCTGAACTAGGGCTTTGGCTCCAGCCAGGAGCAGGTCTCATGTCTGATACCTGAGACATAAGCTGACCATTGGCCAAACACCTGCTTCAGTTTCACCCTGGGCTTTGCTGGCCAGGGTCTGGTGTGCCCAAGCCACAACAGGCAAGGAGGAGACCCCATTTCTTCTGGTGGTCCTCTCCACCCGTGGCCTCAGTGACCCACGTTTGCCTTGGCATTACCAGCTTCCTCAGACCACACACCAGAATTGTGCTGGGAGGGGAGGCCTAGTTGACCAAGGTTTTACAAGGTCAGTGTGGTTTGTCAAGCACTTGGACCAAACCCTATGGGTACCAGAAGTACTTGGGATTGCAAGGTTAAATAAACGAGCATATAGATCCATGGCCCCTATTCAGATGCAGGCCCTCAAGCAACATCTGGGATGAGATTGAAGAGACATGTTTCTCTGAGCCAGAGCTGCTGGCCCTTTGCCACCTTCACCTGAACTTGCCCCGATACCACCAGAGGAAAAAAACCAGAATCTCAGCTTCTTTCCCCAACTCCCATGTTTTAGAAAGGATCTGGGAACCCCCAAGAAAGGAAAACCTTTTAGGGAATATGAACAATGGCTCACATTCAGGTGAGGAAGCAAGTAATAGAGGTGCAAGCAGAGGGCCAGTGGTTATAATAGTGCCTTGCACCCAGCCCTGATCAGGGCACTGCACCCCTGAGGGCAATGGCTTCCCTCCTCAGGCTGGTAACAGAAGCTCTTCGCTTCCCTGGCACTGAGGCTGGGCACTGCACAGTGGAGTCCTTGATTTCAGGTGCTCAGCATAACTTCTGGGGTGAGAGCCAATGGGCACACCTTGTGGGCCATGGATTCGCAACTGTGCCCACAGCCTTGGGCTTTATTGTGAGGCGTGGACCTTCCCCTGCAGTGGAAGCCTTTGGTAAGCTTTGACATGGGATGCTGGGCCCGGGTTTGGAAGTCCAGTCCCCGCCCCTCTGCACCAGCATCCAGACAAGCCATCTGTCTTCAGGTAAAGGAGACAGTGTCATACCTTCTTAAAGCTCTGTCTTTGGGCCGCTTTTCTTCACTGCCAACCTTTACTGTCCTGCATGGGACTGTAACTCATTAGGTTTCACTGCTCATGCCAGTATGTCATGAAGAGCCACCCGTAAACCAAGTTTCAGCATTTGTATTCTCTACCCACAGCATCTCACTGGTATAGGCACAAATAGGCAGCTTACTGGTACCTTTAGGGTTAACTCACACCCAGTCCCCTCTGTACCTGCGTCTAATGGGTCATAGAGTACTGCTATGTGCACAGGTAAGCTGTTAGATAGTATCTAGTCTGGGTTGCAGAGTTGTGTGGTATCCCACAGAAGAATGCCTATCTCCAGTAGAACCCTGATGGGCATGGTCTTGCTCAGAGTCACCAGGGTCTCTTCCTGATAACTTTTTTTTTTTTAGGAAGATTGGCCCTAGGCTAACATCTGCTGCCAATCTTCCTCTTTTTTTTTTCTTTTCTCCCCAAAGCCCCAGTACATAGTTGTATTCCCTAGTTGTAAGACATTCTAGTTCTATGTGGGACATGGCCACAGCGTGGCCTGATGAGCAGTGCTAGGTCCGCGCCCAGGATCCAAACCGGCAAGCCCTGGGCCACTGAAGCAGAGTGTGCAAACTTAACCACTCGGCCACAGGGTTGGCCCCCACGAGGGTCTCTTCTGATTGTTACCTTTTAAGTTCCAAATATGGTTTGGGTCTGCTGCAGACCATGTGAGCCTGGACCTCCTAGAGAATCTTCTCTTGCTCAAGACTCCACTTGTGGGTAGTAGATTTGAGGGCTACCCGGTAAATGCATTTGGAGCATGATACCCCAGTGTAAGTGCTTTCACCAAGGTTTCAAGAGGCCTACAGCGCTTTGTGCACAATGGGGTAGAGAGGCTACATTGGAGGACAAGCATAGTTTGTGTTTTACTTGTGGGGAGAGGTTTGCTGACCCCCCAGGAACTTTGCTGAGTGAGCAAAATTTTTCCCAGGATTTCTCTCCCCTATCAAACATAAGTGTTTTACCAAAACACTCAGGATTCCTGTCCCTTCCAATTCTCCAGGATAAGCAGCATGACATCAATGAAGTGGACCACCGTGATTTCTGGGGGGTAGGTGATCAAGGTCTTGAGGATTGGGTTGTACACAACTTACAGCTGTTCCCTTCTTGCGCTGGGTGGTGATGGTCTGCTGCCAGGGGGGAGCAAATGCTTGTGGTGCTCCAAGTGGACAGGAGAGGAGGAGACAGCATATTTAGGCATGGATGGGTGCTGGGTGCCTCCTTAATCTGTTCTGTCGAGACCACACTAGACGTGAGTAAGCCTGAAATCACCCATATTTTCCCCATATATTCCAAGTTTTCTGTGTGGAATACAGTCACAGGTGTCCAATATTCCCTGAAATCTTTGGGAAAGCTCCCCCAGAACTTACCCTGTGGTTATTTCCCTGGCACACGTGCAGAGGTAAAATGGATTCCTAGGAAACAAGCCCAGTTGACTGCTGAAATAAGGACAGTTGTGAATTCTGACAGGAAGAGTCAAGCTTGGAACTCTTTTTTCCTTCCCAAATAGGAAGTCTGAAGCATATTTGCAGCCCCAAATCCTGAGACAGGCAGGCATTTCTCTTGTTGGGTGCTTCAATGAGTATTTCCTCAGTGCAGGTAAGTGCATAAACCATAAATGTGAACATCCATGTCAAGAAACAGAATACTCTGGGTCTAATTCATAGTTCAGTTTACAAGGGCTGAGATCAAGAACCCGTAAGGAAGAACACTGTGCTGCCACAAAAGGGCCCAGTAAAGTAACGTTAAAAAGTCAGAGCTGCATAAGCTCCAGCCGCAGCAGTGCTCCACTGGTCACTCCACTAATGGCTCACAGATACCCAATAATCTTCCCCAAATGTTGGGGCATTTCGCCTCGCTGAGGGTAAGAACGCAGGTAAGTGGTTGGAAGTTTCTGGGAAGTTGTGTTCTAGTTCATGCTCCTTCATTTTTTCATTTTAATGCTGGCTGCCGGGGGGAGAGAGGGTCTGGGAGTGGAATTGTGTGTCTGGGAAATCCAGAACAGATATAAACGTCAGCCACGGCTGCTGCCCCTTCGCCCGTCACTCCCAGAGCCTGAGCCCCCGGATGCTGGTGCTGGCTGACCCGCAGCTGCTCCTGTTGGGACTGCAGCACTCCTGCAGGAACCCAGGAGCCACGCTCATCCCGCTTCTGCCGCTGCAGCTGCCGGAGGTGCCCCAGAAGCTGAGGGGAAACGTGGAGTCGCCTTCCCTCTGGCCTCAGAAACAGATCTTTTGTCGGTGACTCCTAGGTTATTGTCATACTGGAAGCCAGCTGGCAGGGAAGTCTGGGAAATGCAGTGTGCAGCCTCGAGCCTTCTGTGGAGCTGAGAGCTGTGGATGAATGACTGGTATAAACTAATTCTTTAGAAGCACTATGTCTCACAATTTATAGTATTTAGAGTGGGATCGGCAGAATTGTTTTGTGTGGACTTTTTTGAAATAAGAGGATGAAACTTGACACAGGAATGTATTTTGACAATTAGGGATTTATACTTTCTTAAATTCTGCAAAAATTATCAATAGCTGCAAACATAGCCTATCACTAGCTTGTTTTTTAATCTGAAAACATTCTGATACTTTTAAATGTAATTTTGTCTGAAAACAAATATAGTTCACTTCTAACTTTTAATAATTGACAAACTGTATTCGTCAAGAAGGGTTTCATGTAAAATATCTTCAAATTAACGTTTGGCAAAAGTCATCATTAAAATATATATTTTTGAAAACAGTTTATAAGCAGCTGTTCTACCTCCCTTTTATCATTATTTATTAGGATTGTCACTTCCTTGTGTGAGACACGTGGTTTTTTGCCTCTGAATATTTTATTGCTGCCTGTGACATTCAGCACTTAGGAAAAAAGTTTAAATAACAAATTTCCAGTATTTCAGTTACTTCCTGACCTGGTGAAATTTGTGTTTGTTTTGGGGTGATCTTTGCAAGTATACTAACTGTTGTTAAGGGGAAAACTGATTTGGGGATGACTTGAGCTGCTTAAGTCACACCTCGTGGTTTCCTGAGCCCTTTTGTGAGTTTATAATAGAAATAAAATAAGACCTTGTAAAAAAAATCTCCCAGAGAGATGGGAGTGTTTGCATGACTGCTCCGCTCACTGCTTCAGCCCATAAATCCATAGGAATAAATTAAAATGAGAGAAAGCACTGTGAGAGGCTAGGTAGCTTAGTGGTTACAAGCCTGGTGCAATCTGCCTGGGTTTGAACCCCAGCTACCCCTTTACTACCTTGAGTGTCTTTGGGAATATTTCGTAGCCTCTCTGTGCCTCAGTTTCCTCAAAAGCAAAATAGGGATAATACTGGTATCTACCTCTAAGATTGTTGTGGCAAGTAAATGAGACATTCGTGTAAAGCTAAGGTCAGTGCCTGGGAAGCAGTAAGTGCTCAGTGTGTGTTAAATGCTGTTGTTGTTATTTTTCTAGTGAAGCTAGAGAATGGCCTCAAATTCATACCATTGACTAAGAAGAATTACATGCCAAGTACAGTCTCTGGAGGAGGCCAAGATCTGCCCTGTGGTTCCCCTTATCTCCAGCAGAGGGCAGGCTCATCAAGACAGTGACAAGGCCCTCAAAAATGTAAAACTGAAAGATAAGATTGGTAAATTTCACTACATTCTTTTTTTTTTAAATGAAAGAAAGGGGGCCGCCTGGTGGTGTGGCAGTTAAGTTTGTGTGTTCCACTTCAGTGGCCCAGGGATCGTGAGTTTGGATTCCTGACACAGACCTATGTACCCACTTAACATGCTGTGGGATGCATCCCACATATAAAGTCGAAGAAGATGGGCACAGACGTTAGCTCTGGGCCAATCTTCCTCAGCAAAAAGAGGAGGATTGGCAGTGGATGTTAGCTCAAGGCTAATCTTCCTCAAAAAAAAAAAAAAAAGAAAGAAAGAAAGAAGGAAGGAAGGAAGGTCTTTAGGAACCTAGGTAGATGTTCTCCCAGGCTCTCCTCTAAAACCCGTCTCAAATCTGTTGCTCTCTGTGCATTTGCAGTTTCAGTCTCTGTCTCTCATTTGAAAGTAAGTTGCAGACATCATGACACTATACTTTATCTCTAAACACTTAAACATAGATCTTTTCAGAACAAGGTCATTTTCTAAAATAACCATAATGCCATTATCTACCCCAGAAATCAAACAACTCCCCATTTCCTCCTCCCCCTAGCCCCTGGCAACTACCATTCTCTATGAATTTGACTACTCTAGATATCTCATGTAAGTGGAATCATGCAATATTTGTCTTTTGTGACTGGCTTATTCCCTTAGCATGATGTCTTCAAGATTTGTCCATGTTGTAACATGTGTCAAAATTTCCTTCCTTTTTAAGACTGAATAATATTCCATTGTTGTATATACCACATTTTGTTTATCCATTCATCCATCCATGGCCACTTAGGTTGCTTCCATCTTTTGGCCTTTGTGAACAATGTTGATATGAACATGACTATACAAATATCTCTTTAGGACCATGCTTTCAATTCTGTTGGATATATACCTAGAAGTAGAATTGTTACATCATATGAGAATTTTATTTTTAATTTTTTGAGGAATCACCATACTGTTTTCTGTGGCAGCTGCACCATTTTACATTCCCACCAATGGTGCACAAGCGTTCCAGTTTCTCTACATCCTTGCCGACACTTGTCATTTTCTGGTTTTGTTTGGTTGGATGGTTGGTTTTGATAGTAGACATCCTGATGGATGTGAGGTGATATCTCATTGTGATTTCTATTTGAATTTTTAAATGTTGATGAAGCCTAGATTATCAGTTTTTTTCTTTTATGGATCATGCTTTTGGTGTCACATCTAAGAACTCATTACCTAATCACAGGTAATGAAGATTTTTTCCTACTATTTCTTCTAGAAGTTTGATAGTCTTATATTTTACATTTAGATCTATAATCCGTGTCAGTTAATTTTTGTATAAGGTGTAAAGTTCGAGTCAAGGTTCATTATTTCACATATGATGTCTAGTAGTTCTCAAAACATTTGTTGGAAAGACTAGCTTTTCTCCTTTGAATTACCTTTGAACCTTTGTCCAAAATCACTTGACCTTGTCAGTTTCTTGGTTTTGACAATGTGCTGTGGTTGTGTAAAATGCTACCAATAGGAGATCTTGGGGGAAGCTGGGTAAAAGGTATAGGGTAAATCTTTGTGCTATTTTTGCAACTTTTATGAGTCTTTAAATATTTCAAAATTTGATACTTTAGAAATCAGTTGGTTGTGTTTGTGTGGGTCTATTTTTAGACTCTCTATTCTGTCCCTCTGATCTATGATCTGTGTGTCTTGATTTTTGTAACTTTATGGTAACTTTTTTTTTAAGATTGGCACCTGAGCTAACATCTGTTGCCAATCTTCTTTTTTTCTTCTTCTTCTCCCCAAAGCCCCCCAGTACATAGTTGTATATTCTAGTTGCAGGTCCTTCTAGTTGTGCTATGTGGGACGCCGCCTCAGCATAGCCTGATAAGTGGTGCCATGTCCGTGCCCAGAATCCAAACTGGAGAAACCCTGGGCCGCCAAAGCGGAGCAGGCAAACTTAACCACTCGGCCACTGGCCAGCCCCTATGGTAATTCTTAAAATCGAGTAGTATGATTCCCCCATCTTTATTCTTCTTTTGTTACTGAGCCCCAAGGGACTGGTGACCCTCAAGTGTGTCCTTTTGCCTGGAACCTCCCGCGCCAATAGAACGAGAACAAGTTCGGAATAGCAGAGCAGAAACGTTATTCATTGATCAATGAATGGAGGAGGCAGCGCTCATGCTCTAAAACGCCTTCTCCCCAGAGAGGCAATAAGCCGGGTTCTTATGGGATGTGAAGGGGGAGGGGTCTCACTCGGGGCGGGGGCATTTGGGGCATGCACAGATCTTCCTTTCTTGCAGATGGCGCCTTTTGCACAGGTTTCCTTTCGCGCATGGCACCGCATCGCCATCGTGGACTTTTCTGGTTTGGACTGGTTCTGCCGTTTGGCTACCTGGCTTTGTTCTGCCTTGGTTCCTGTAAGCAAGCACAACTTAAAACAAAGCATTAGACATAGAAAATGTTTTAGAGACTTCCTTGGGTGACACTTTCACAAAATTGTTTTGGCTGTTATAGTTCCTTTGCCTTTCCATTTCAATTTGAGATTCAGGGTGTCTGTATCTACAAAAATTCCTTCTGGAATTTTTATTAGAATTGTGATAACTGTTTTATCAATTAGATATTATTTTATGACCCATAATATAGTTTATTGGTGAGTATGTTCCATGTTCTTTTGAAAAGAATGTGTTTTGTTTTTGAGTTAAATATTGTATAAATGTCAGTTAGATCTAGCTGGTGGTGGTTGGTGTTCAGTTCTATGTGCTTGTTGATTTTCTGTCTACGACTTCAATAAGTTACTGAGAGTGAGTATTAAAGTCTCTGATTATAATTGTGGATTTGTCTATTTCTCCTTTTTGTTCTGTCAGTTTTTGCTTCATGTATTTTGAAACTTCATTGCTTGGCACACACACATTTAGAATTGTTATGCCTTCTCGATAAATTGACAACTTCATCATTATGTATTTCTTTCTTTTTTTTTTTTTTTTTTTGTGAGGAAGATTTGCCCTGAGCTAACATCTGTTGCCAGTCTTCCTCTACTTTGTATATGGGTTGACTCCACAGCATGGCTGATGAGTGGAGTAGCTCCATGTCCCGCATCCAAACCTGCGAACCCGGTGGCTGAAGCGGAGCACCAAGACTTTAACCACTCAGCCACAAGGCCAGCCTCCCATTATGTATTTCTTTATCACTGGTTCTCTTCTTTGCTGAGAAATCTACTGTGTCTGATGTTAATTTAGCCACTCCAGCTTTCTTTTGATTTGTGTTTTCATGGTAAATCCTTTTCTATCCATTTACTTTTGAAAGCTGGATGTGACAGATCTGGTAATAGAAACTGAGGTAATCAGGCTTTTAGTATGAGGTTTTTAGGTTAATTTGATTAGAAGCTGGGCTGTGTTTAAATGTTTGCTGTAGCTGTAGGTTCCTGAGGCTTCTATTTCCTATAGTTTCTTTGTTTTGTTTTGTTTTTCTGCCCTGTTATCTTTGGTTTTCTTTAAGGATTCCTTCTTAAATAGAGTCTATGTCTTGCAGCTCTCTCAGTTGTAATCCACTGTCATTGTATTGGAGCCCTATTGGTGTAATGGTAAAGTGTGGCGAGGGGAAGCATTCTATAATCTTATGATCAAATCTCAGGCTTTTTGGTTGTTTGTTTTTTTAAAAAAAAATGGGCCTATATCCCTGGGCTGTGACCTTCAGAAGCCTATTTTAGCCTTTCTCTTTTTGTACCCTTATGTGAGACAGGCCACTAAAGGGGGCTGGAATTGTCTAATTGCCCTTCCCCAAGTCAAATAAGGCTTTGATAAAGTAGTTTCCCTTGAGGGCAGGTCTTTGTTACAGACAGTCCTCTGGGTGTATTTCAAAATGGTTACTCGATTTTTCTCCTATCTTCACTATGACAATCTTGTGGTATTCCTGGAGGCAAAACCCACTAAACTGTGAGGGTGCACCCCAAGACTGGGTCCCTAGGATTTTTTAACTCTCAAGCTGGTCCATACTCAATCTCTAGCAATTAGTCAATCATCATTTAAACGTTCCTACAAGTTGCTAACTCCAATGGCATCTGCTGCCTAGTAAGCTGGTTTGGGCTCTGATTATCTATATTCACAGATCTCCAATTTTCGGGGTGGCAGTTTGCCCTGTAACCTCAGTTCTCTGATGGATCTAAGAAAAGCCATTAGTTTTCGGTTTACTCAACTATTTTCTTGTTGTGAGGATGGGAGTGATGACTTCTAAGCTCTCTACATGTCAGAGCTGAAACTAGAAGTCTATCCATTTACTTTTAATCTACCTGAATCATTCATTATGTTTCAAGTGAGTTTCTTATAGACAGCATATAATTGGGTTATTTTTTTTTTCCAATCTGTTCTGAAAATCTTGTCTTTTAATTGGTGTCCTTAGACCATTTATATATAATGTATTTTTTGATATTTTGGATTCTGGGCTACCTTTTTTCTTCTGTTTGTTCTCTCAGGTTTTTGTCCTCTGTTTCCCTGCTTCTGCCTTTGAGTTCTTTAGACATTTTTTTCCTAAAAATAGCTTTATTGAGACATAATTCACCTATCATACAATTCACCCATTTGAAGTGTATAATTCAATGGTCATTAGTGTAGCCACAGAGTTGTACAACTATCAAACAATAAATTTTAGGAAATTTTCTTCCTCCCAAAAGAAATCTCATAATCATTAGCAGTCAATTCCCATTTCCCACCTTCTCAACCCCTTCCCATCCCTAGACAACCACTAATCTACTTTCTGTCTCTATATTTTCCTATTCTGAACATTTCATATATATGGAATCATATAATCTGTGGTTCTTTTGTGACTGTTTTCTTTCACTTAATATAATTTTTTTAAGGTTCATCAGGTTGTAATATGTATCAGAACTTCATTCCTTTTACAACCGAGTACTGGCCCATTGTATGGATATACCATATTTATTTTTTGATTGTGGTAACATTGGTTTATAACATTATATGAACTTTGGGTGTACATCATTATATTTTGATTTCTGTGTAGATTACATCATGTTCACCACCCAAAGACTAATTATAATTCACCACCACACACATGTGTCTAATCACCCCTTTCACCCTCCACCCTCCCCCCTTCCCACCTGGTAACCACGAAGCCAATCTCTGTCTCTATGTGTTTGTTTGTTGTTCTTATTGTCTACTTATGAATGAGATCATATAGTATTTGACTTTCTCCCTCTGACTCATTTTACTTAGCTTAATACCCTCAAGGTCCATCCTGTTGTCACAAATGGCCAGATTTTATCCTTTTTTATGCCTGAGTAGTATTCTATTTTGTATATATACCACATCTTCTTTATCCATTTGTCCCTTGATGGGCACCTAGGTTGCTTCCAACTCTTGGCTATTGTGAATAATGCAATGAACATAGGGGTGCATGTATCTTTACTCATTCACGTTTTCATGTTCTTTGGATAAATACCCAGCAGTGGAATAGCTGGATCGTATGGTAATTCTATTCTTAATTTTTTGAGGAATATCCATACTGTTTTCCATAGTGGCTGCACCAGTTTGCACTCCCACCAGCAGTGGATGAAAGTTCCCTTTTCTCCACATCCTTTCCAACACTTATTATCTCCTGTCTTGCTAATTATATCCATTCTGATGGGCATGAGGTAATATCTCATTATAGTTTTGATTTGCATTTCCCTGATGATTAGTGATGTTGAACATCTTTTCATGTGTTTACTGGCCATCCGTATATCTCCTTTGGAAAAATATCTGTTTATATCCTCTGCCTATTTTTTTTTTTTTTTTTGAGGAAGATTAGCCCTGAGCTAACTACTGCCAATCCTCCTCATTTTTGCTGAGGAAGACTTGCCCTGAGCTAACATCCATGCCCATCTTCCTCTAGTTTATATGTGGGATGCCTACTACAGCATGACTTTTGCCAAGTGGTGCTGTGTCCGCACCGGGGATCCAAACTGGAGAACCTTGGGCCGTCAAGAAGTGGAACGTGTGAGCTTAACCGCTGTGCCACCGGGCTGGCCCCAGGATTTTTCTTGTTTGTTAAGGTGAGCCTGGATTGCTATGAATTTTCCTCTTAGTACTGCTTTTGCTGCATCCCATATGGGTTGATATGGTATGTTTTCATTTTCATTTGTCTCCAGATATTTTTTGATTTCTCCTTTAATTTCTTCAATGACCCATTGGTTATTTAATAGCATGTTGTTTAGTCTCCACATCTTTGTCTCTTTCCCAGCATTTTTCTTGTAATTAATTTCTAGCTTCATTGCATTGTGATCAGAAAAGATATTTGTTATTATTTCAATGTTCTTAAATTTATTGAGTCTTGCCTTGTTTCCCGACATATGGTCTATTCTTAAGAATTTTCCATGTGTACTTGAGAAGAATGTGTATTCTGCTGTTTTTGGATGGATTGTTCTATATATATCTATTAAGTCCAACTGGTCTAGCTTTTCATTTAATTCCACTGTTTCCTTGTTGATTTTCTGTCTGGATGATCTATCCATTGATGTGAGTGGAGCGTTGAGGTCCCCTACTATTATTGTGTTGCTATTAATATCTCCTTGTAGGTTTGTTAATAGTTGCTTTATAAACTTTGATGAACCTATGTTGGGTGCATAGATATTTACAAGTGTATGTCTTCTTGGTGGAGTGTCGCTTTGATCATTATATACTGCCTTCTTTGTCTCTCTTTACCTGTCTTATCTTGAAGTCTACTTTGTCTGATATAAGTATTGCAACACCTGCTTTCTTTTGTTTGCCGTTGGCTTGGAGTATCATCTTCCATCCCTTCACTCTGAGCCTGTGTTTGTCAGGGGACTGAGATGAGGCAGCATATTGTTGGGTCTTATCCTTTAGTCCATCTCACCACTCTGTGTCTTTTTATTGGAGAATTCAATCTATTTACATTTAGGGTGATTATTGATGTATGAGGGCTTAATACTGCTATTTTATCACTCATTTTCTGGTTCTCCTGCATTTCCTTTGTTTTTTGTCCCATGTGTTTCAGTCTACCAATTGAGTTATGTCGTTTTTTATGTTGTGTTTCTTTGTTTTCTCCTTCTTTATTATTTGTGTCTCTGTTCGGCTTTTTGGTTAGTGGTTACCATGAGGTCTATATTCAAACTCTCGCAGATAAGATAGCTCATTTTCTGATGGCCTCTTATTCCTTAGACTAAGCCAATTCAGTCCCTTCCCTCTTCCCCTCCTAGGTGTTTTCTCACATCTTATTCCATCTTGTGTTGTGAGTTTGTGGTTAAAATGACAAGATTATCTTTGTTTTTGGTGTTTTCCTTCCCTTTATCTTTAATGTTATGCTTGAGTATATGCTAACCTGTTCTGATATATAGCTATAATTTCTGATTTTGTCTACCTATTTATCTCCTTACTCCATGCTTTATAATTCCTTTCTCCTTTTTTTTTTTTTTTCAGATTTGAGGGACTTCTTCAGGATTTCTTGTGTGTGTGTGTGTGTGTGTGTGTGTGTGTGTGTGTGTGTGCCCGGGGGCAGGGGGTAGGGGTCTAGTGGCTACGAACTCCCTTAGCTTTTGTTTATCTGGGAAAGTTTTTATTTCTCCATCATATCTGAAGGATATTTTTGCTGGATAGAGTATTCTTAGCAAAAGATTTTGTCCTTCAAAGATTTGAATATGGCATTTCAGTCTCTCCTAGCCTGATAGAGGTTCCTTTGTAGGTTATTTTCTTCTGCCTTGCTACCCTTAGTATTTTTTCTTTGTCATTCACTTTTGCCAGTTTCACTACTATATGCCTTGCTGTAGGTCTTTTTACATTGACATATTTAGGAGATCTGTTAGCTTCTTCCACATGGATTTCCATCTCCTTCCCTAGGTTAGGGGAATTCTCTGCTATTATTTCTTTGAACAAGCTTTCTGCTCCATTCTCTTTCTCTTCTCCCTCTGCAATACCTATAATTCTTATGTTGCATTTCCTAATTGAGTCAGATATTTCTCAGAGACTTTCTTCATTTCTTTTTAGTCTTAGTTCTCTCTCCTCTTATATCTGGAGTATTTCAATATGTCTATCCTCACTTATGCTGATTCGGTCCTCTATGATGTCCACTCGAATGGTCAGGGAATCCATATTTTGTTTTATCTCATCAATTGTGTATTTCATCTCCAATATTTCTGATGGATTCCTCTGTATACTTTCAATCTCTTTTGTGAAATAGCCCCTGAACTTGTTGAATTGTTTCTCTACATTCTCTTTTAACTCGTTGAGTTTTTTGATGATAGCTATTTTGAATTCTCTGTCATTTAGATTGCATAATCCAGGGCCAGCCCCGTGGCTGAGTGGTTAAGTTCACACACGCTCTGCTTTGGCGGCCCAGGGTTTCACCAGTTCGGATCCTGGGCACAGACATGGCACCGCTCATCAAGCCATGCTGAGGCAGCATCCCACATGCCACAACTAGAAGGACCCACAACTAAAATACACAACAATGTACCGGAGGGCTTTGGGGAGAAACAGGGAAAAAAATCTAGATTACATAATCCTGTGTCTTCGGGACTGATTTCTGGATACTTGTCATTTTCTCTCTGATCTGGAGATTTAATATAATTTTTGATACTGCTAGAGGATGCAGCTTTGTTCTTTCACATTCACATATTATGTGGTCATAATTACCACCTATTGCCAATGGGTAGGGATCAAGAGCCATGTATTCTGAGCCCTCTGCATTCCAATGGGATCCCAGGCACTGGAGCCAGCACTAGGCAGGTGGAAGCGAGGGGGGGACTTTCACCTGTGAACTCTCATGGGCTTACTCACACTACTCTCTGCTCTCCTGAGGTGTTAGCTTGATGAGGTCACCCCCGTGTTAGCTTTCATCTCAGTAGAGACTTTCCCCTAGGCTGCAAGGGCCCTTGGGGATCTTTGATGTTCCTGTGAATGAGCCTCCCCTTCCCTCTTCCTTCCCTCTCGGAGGCCAAGCGCAGTCTTTTGGGGAGGGAGTGAAGTTTTCTCTTACCTGGTTCCACCTCCTCCGAGGTGGTTCCAACCTCTCCACCCTCCTACATGTGGCTTCATGGGTCTCTCAGACGTCTTTTTTGTTGTGTGGATCTCCTCTGTTGGAGTGTGAATGTCTTTTTTGTTGTATGGTGGAGGGGAGAGATTACAAGGAGAACTCACTCCACCATGATGCTGATGTCACCCTAATATTTTGTATTTTTGAGGTGTCCCTTGTAATTTCTCCTCTTTCTTTTCTGATTTTATTTGTTTGAGCATTCTCTTTTTTTTCTGGTGAGTCTAACTAAAGGTTTGTAAATTTTGTTTATCTTTTCAAAGAACTAGCTCTTAGTTTCATTGATTTTTTTCTTTTTTTTTAAAGATTGACACCTGAGCTAATAACTGTTGCCAATATTCTTTTTTTTTCTCTCCCCAAAGTCCCCACCAGTACATAGTTGTATATTGTAGTTGTAGGCCTTTCTGGTTGTGCTATGTGGGATGCCACCTCAGCATGGTCTGATGAGCAGTGCCATGTTTGCACCCAGGATGTGAACTGGCACAACCCTGGGCTGTCAAAGTGGAGCACGTGAAATTAACCACTTGGCCATGGGGCTGGCCCCTTTTCTGTTGTTTTTTGTTTCTATTTCATTTATTTCTGCTCTGATTTTATTATCTCCTTCCTTCTACTGATTTTGGGCTTTGTTTGTTCTTTTTTTTCCAGTTCCTTTAGGTGCGCTGTTAGATTGTTTGTTTGAGATTTTTCTTGTTTGTTGAAATAGGCCTGTATTTCTATAAACTTCCCTTGTAGAACCACTTTTCCTGCACCCCATAAATTTTGGCATGTTGTATTTTTGTTTTCATTTATCTCCAGGTATTTTTTTATTTCTCCTTTGATGTCTTCATTGACTCAATTGTTGTTCAGTAGCATTTTGTTTAATCCCCACATATTTGTGGCTTTTCCAAATTTCTTTCTGTAGTTGATTTCTAGTTTCATAGTATTATGGTCAGAAAAGATGCTTGGTATTATTTCAATCTTCTTAAATTTATTGAGACTTGTTTTGTGGCCTAATATGTGATCTATCCTGGAGAACATTCTATGTGCTTTTGAAAAGAGTAGTATTCTGTGGTTTTTGGATGGAATGTTCTGTATACATCTACTAAGCCCAACTGGTCTATTGTGTCATTTAAGGCCAATGTTTCAATATTGATCTTTGGTTTGGATGATCTAGCCATTGGTGAAGTGGAGTGTTAAAGTCCCCTACTATTATTGTGTTGCTATCTGCTTCTCCTTTTATATCCGCTAATAATTGTTGTATACATTTAGGTGCTCCTATGTTGGGTGCATAGATATTTACAAGTGTTATATCCTCTGGTTGGATTGCTCCCTTTGTCGTTATGTAGTACCCTACTTTGTCTCTTGTTACAGTTTTTGTTTTAAAGTCTATTTTGTCTGATGTAAGTATTGCTACCCCAGCTTTCTTTTCATTGACATTTGCATGGAGTTCCTTTTTCCAGCCCTTCACTTTCAGTTTGTGAGTGTCTTTAGGTCTGAATTGTGTCTCTTGTATGCAGCATATATATATATGTGGGTCATGTTTTTCTGTCCAATCGGCCACCTTATGCCTTTTGATTGGAGCATTTAGTCCATTAGCATTTAAAGTAGCTATTGATAAGAATGTACTATATTGCCATTTTGTTACTTTTTTCCTGAGTGTTTCAGTAGTTCTTCTCTGTTCCTTTCTTCTCTTTCTCTTTTCCCTTGTGGTTTGATGGCTTTCTTTAGTACTATGTTTGAGTTCCTCTCTCTTAATTTTTTGTGTATTTATTATAGGTTTCTGGTTTATGATTACCATGAGGTTCACATATAATAATCTACATGTATAGCTGTCTATATTAAATCGACGGTCTCTTTAGTTTGACCTCTTGCTAAAAGTTCTACTCTTTTACTCACCTCCTCCCACATTTTATGTTTTTGATATCATATCTAACCTCTTTGTGTGTGTGTGTGTGTGTGTGTGTGTGTGTGTGTATCTGTTACCCTCTTATCATGGAAATAAACAATTCTGTCTTTTGACCTTCATATTAGCTTCATAGGTGGTTGGACTTTTTTTTCATATTCCATTTTAATTAATCTATTGTGATTTGACTATATCTTTGTATAGTTTCCTTTACTCTTCACTCTAGGGATTACAATATGCATACTTAATTTTTCATAGTCCTCTCAGAATCAACATTTTACCACTTCAAGTGGAAACCTTAGCCCAATAAAGATTCCTTTACCCTCTTTCTTTATGTTGCAATTGTCTTATTATTACATTTACATACTTTGAAACCCCATTAGACGTGTTATACTATGACTTTTCCTTCATCCCTGATGTTCCAAGTTTCCCTCTGGTATCAATTTCTTGACTTGCAAAATATCCTTTGGCAATTATTTTAGAGTATATGATGTATTCTCTTGGTTTTCCTTCACTGAGAATATCTTTCTTTTATTTTCATTCCTGAATGATATTTTAACTGGAATTGAATTTGGGGTTAACAGTTCTTTTGTTTCAGTAATTTAAAAGTTGTTACAGCTCCTTCTGGCCTCCATGGTTTCTGATGAGAAATCTACAGTCATACAAATTGTTTTTCCCCAATTAAGTAATGGGTTGTTTTTCTCTGGCAGCTTTCAAAACTTTTTGTTTGCCTTTAGTATTCAGTACTGTTATTAGGACTGGTCTGGACATGAATTTCTTTGACTTTATCATGTTTAAGGTTTACTGAACTTCTTGAATCTGTGAGTTTATGTTCTTCACCAAATTTAGGAAATTTCTAGGCATTATTTCTTCAAATATTTTTTTCTGCTCCATGCTTCTTCTCCTTTCCTCCCGGACTCTGATGAAACAAATGCTAGACACTTTGGTATTATACCACAGGTCCTTGAGGCTCTATAAACATTTGTTTTCAACCTGGTTTCTCTCTGTTGTTTGGACCAGATAATGTTGACCTTAGATAGTCACTTATTTCTCCAGGGAAAAATGGATTATTTGGGATCAGCAAAGAATTGCAATTAGGGGTCTGCAACCATGGCAAGCCACATGCAAGTTCCCTGATGGCAAAGAGAAGAGAAACTCTTTTAGATGGGGGAGGGTGATTGTAAACAAATTGTCCGTTGGAGGACTTGAGAGTTCTATGTGTAGTGGCTTTTCACTGGCTGAGCTGTGACAGTCTCTCATTGGCTGAGCTTCTTGCCTGTCAAGAAGACGAAGTCTTTCTTCTTTCTGGTCAGCTCTGCTATCAGTGTAGGGCGTGAAAGCTCCCCATTTTGGCATCCCAACTTAATGAGGTTTCTGTTTATTAGTTTCCACAATAATTTCTATTGATCTATCTTCAAACTTATTTATTTATTCCTCTGCTATCTCCATTCTGCTACTAAGCCCATAGAGTTTTGTTGTTGTTGCATTTTTTGGCTCTAAATTTTCCGTTTGTTTCTTCTTTATGTCCTCTGTTTCTTTGCTAAGACTCCACCTCTCCATTCATTTCAAGAGTGTTCACCTTTACATTCTAGATTGTAGTTATAATAGCTCTTTTTTTTTTTTTTTAAAGATTTTATTTTTTCCTTTTTCTCCCCAAAGCCCCCCAGTACATAGTTGTATATTCTTCGTTGTGGGTCCTTCTAGTTGTGGCATGTGGGACGCTGCCTCAGCGTGGTCTGACGAGCAGTGCCATGTCCACGCCCAGGATTCGAACCAACGAAACACTGGGCCGCTTGCAGCGGAGCGCGCGAACTTAACCACTCGGCCACAGGGCCAGCCCCTATAATAGCTCTTTTAATGTCTTTGTCTGATAATTACAACATTTTGTTGTTTCATTGTTAGTATCTGTTGATTGTCTTTTCCCTTGCCAGTTGAGATTTTCCTGATTCTTCATGGACCAAATAATTTTGGACTGTATCTTGAACATTTTGAATATTCTATTATGAGGCTCCAGGTCTTATTTAAGTCCTAAGGAGAATTTTTATGTATTTTTTTTGTTTTAGCCAATAATTGACCAAGTTAGGTTCAGGCCACAAATTCTGACCTTGTCTGTGAGCTGTGGTTCTAATGTTAGTTCAATTTTCGAAGCATTTGTAGTGCTATTTGGATCCATCCCTCATGTGTGCCACCCAGTGGCTAGTCTGGGATTTGCACTGTGGTCTACCTGGTAGCTGAATTCTAAAGTCTATAGTCTACTGTTTAGAGTGAGATCTTCCTGTGCAGCTTGGAGACACATTCACTCAAGAGAGTGAAGTATGTTTGTTTCATCTTCTGCAGAACAAGATACCACTTTCTTCTTTTTTTACTTTAAACCTTTTAATGGAAGTATAACATATACATAAAAGTGCACAAATCTTAAATAGGTAGCTAATTTTCACAGAATAAGTATACTGTGAAATCAACACAAGATCAAGAAATAGAAGCACCTCTCAGGCCCTTCCCAGTCAATACCTCCCAACAGTAGCCACTCTCCTCTCACCTTTAACACAATAGATTGAATATGCCTCTTTTGAACCTCATATAAATGAAATCAAACATTTCTATTCACATGCATTCTTTCACTTGACATAATGACTGAGATGTTTTCATGTGTAGCAGTAGATTGTTAGTTTTCATTGATTTATGGTATTCTATTGTATAAATTTATTTATTCCATTTTACTATTGGTGGACATCTGGGTTGTTTCTAGTTTGGGGCTATTACAAATGGTGCCACTATGACAAACATCCTTGGATATGTCTTTTGATGTTTATCTGTATGTATTTCTGGAGTGAAATTGCTAGGTCATATGATATATGTGTATGTTCAGCTTTAGTCATATTGTCAAACAGGTTTCCCAAGTAATTGTACCAATTTGCACTCCCTCCGGCAGGGTATGAAGGTTCCCGTTGTTCTGTATTCAGTTGGTAATACCAGCCTTTTTAATTTTAGCTATTATAGTGAGTGTGTATCTTGTTGTGGTTTTAATATGAATTTCCCCAATAACTAACGGGGTAAATACCTCTTCATTTTTATTGGACAATTGCACAGCTTCTTTTGTGATCTTCTCCTGACTCATTTGTCTTTTTTTTTTTTTTTTTTTTTTGAGGACGATTAGCCCTGAGCTAACATCTGCTACCAATCCTCCTCTTTTTACTGAGGAAGACTGGCCCTGAGCTAACATCCGTGCCCATCTTCCTCTACTTTATTTTATTTTATTGAGGAAGATTAGCCCTGAGCTAACTGCTGCCAATCCTCCTCTTTTTGCTGAGGAAGACTGGCCCTAAGCTAACATCCATGCCCATCTTCCTCTACTTTATACGTGGGACACATACCACAGCATGGTGTGCCAAGTGGTGCCATGTCTGCACCCGGGATCTAAACTGGTGAACCCCAGGCCGCCGAAGCAGAACGTGCGCACTTAACCACTGCACCACCAGGCCAGCCCCGCATTTGTCTTTATTAATTGATTTGTAGGAGTTCATTTTAGATTTTTGACTATGAGCCCTTTGTTGAATATATATGCTGTGCTAAGAAGAATGGTTTAACCCACAGGGGTGTTTGGGAGGTACTAATTGGTCACGGGTGTCCCAGGACTGAAATAATCAAGAAACCCATTAGGGTCCCTCTTGTTCTATGTGACCAAAAATACTCTATTTGTATTGAATCAGGGCCTAACCTGAGCCACCACAATAAAGCACCCTAGTCCCTTACCCCATTATCAGACCTCTGTTTTCGTTCACAGACCCAGAGCCACTTGGATGAATGAGAGACCAGATGAAGGAAGAACCCTGCAATAACATTTATATTTTACTATATATCTTCCTTCTAACATTTGCCAAAGACACCTGTGACCTGTGTAGCTGGAATGGGGAAAGAAAGACACCCAGACTTTCCTGTAATTACTGGGTAAACTAATCCCCAGGGACCCAGGGTTCCACCGTGGTCTACTGATCAGAGCTGAAGCTTGTGGTGGTCGGGAGATAAGTAAGACCTAGGAAGCAGGGAGTAACACCATGCCTTTATAAAATATAAGTGTGTTGGAGGGTAGGAGATAAAGCCCATGAAAACACAGAGGCTTGCCATGTCAATGACATTTCTGGAAATGCAGTGTTCTGGGGCGTGTTGGGACAGTCTATCAAAAATGAAAGAGAATTCTCACACTGCGCTGGTGGGAAAAGCTAAACCTACAAAAATTCTTGAGTCTAGGAATTCCACTCATAGGTATATACCCAAGAGAAATGATGCTTATGTCCACCAAAAGACAAGTAGAAAAATATTCATAGAAGCTTTATTCATAATAACTAAAAACATAATAACTAAAAACCCCAATAACCATCAACAGAATAATGGATAAACACATTGTAGTATATTCTCACAACTGAAGAATACTCAGGAATACAAAAGAAATGAACCACTCCTGTGTTCATCAGAATGAACGGATCATAATGAGATTCTGTAGAGCAAAGAGAGCCAGAAGTAAAAGAGCACATTCTCTACAACTAATCTATATGAGGCTCAAAAACAGGCAAACCTAATCTGTTGTGATAGACATTACAGCAGAGGCTGCCTCTGAGGGCAAACTGACTAGGAGACAGCACGGGACAGCCTCCTAGGGCACTGATCATTGTGGTGTTTTACGCAGTGTATAAATAGGTAAAAATCCATTGAACTGTACACTTAAGATTTGTACACCTTATGTAAATTTTACTCCAATAAATAAAAGTGAAGGAGAAATATTTCCCATCAGAAGGACAAAATGACATAGTGAGAAAGGACTACATAAATTTGGCCACAAAAGTAGAGAGAGCATCTTATGAATGCCTTCTCTTATGTAAATACGTGTGTTGCTCTTATAGTAATAGCAAAAGAGATGGTCTTTCTACCTCTAAAACATGATGGACAAGTTGCTATACCTTGCACCCTTTATCCCTGAAAAAGAGACGCAATGCACAGTGGACCTCTGGATTTTGGAGTCTACATTTGAAAATGTTGCTGTGACTCATTTACCAGAACCAGAAGGGCTGTCAGCTTTGAGGGTCATACAGGGCAAGAGGACACCACAGAAGATCCCACTGCAAGGCAGGCAGCTTTGCCTTTTAGGCCTTATGACCAAGCAGGTCCACTCATGCTCGAGATGTCACAGTTGATCAGAAGGCTGGGGGAGCCTGTGGCAAACTCCAGTGGGATCTCACATCAGAAGTCCCTAGAGTTTTAGAACAAAGCAGTGGCCCTTTTTGACAAGTCCTAGCTCCTTTTGAAAAAAACCTCTTTCCTTGTGCCCCAGCCCTGTTGAGACTGCCTGATCTTGAGACTCAGGTGTGTATGAGCTTACTATGTATAACAAACCACCCCAAACCATAGTGGTCTGAAACAACAAATACTTATTACTGCTCATGGGTCTATGGGTCAGCTGGATTATCCTGCTGCTCTTCGCTGGGCTAATTCATGCATATGTGGTCAGCTGTGGGACAGATAAGCAGCACGGGCAGATGGACTCTTCCTGAACTCATGCTCTTTCCTTAACTCCTGTTTGTGATCTCACAGAGAGCCTTATATGTCCAGTTGACTAAAGAGGAAACAATGGAGGCCAATTTTCAGACAGCTCATATCCAGATGGCAGGTGGCTGTGGTGTTGCTTTCTTGCTCATGAGTGGCCCTGAAGGATAGTAAGGAGATGAAATTCTCCAGCTGGAAGTACTTGAAACATTACATTGCACCCACTTTACCTGGAACTAGAGAGAACCTTAGGGACAGACAGGTAGCTAATGGTGTGTCTGCATGATAAGGGACTTAGCAGGAATATGATGGTAGGATGGTAACACGGAGGCTTGTGAATGAGTATGTGGATGAACCTCTCAGAATGGACCTAAAGTTGGAGAATATTGTGTTCCTTTAGGAAGCTCACCAAAAGGACTCACTGTAGAGATGGCTGTCAATAATCAGGCAGACAAGGTGACTGGCGCATGTCAGACATCTTCTATCCCCATCCATCCCAGTTCTTGCTCATTGGACTCATGAACAAAGTGGTCATGGTGGCAAGGGTTGAAGCTGTGCGTGGGCTCAACCACATGGACTTCCCCTCACCAAGGCTGACCTGGTGACCACAGTGCTGAGAGTCTAACCCACCAACAGCAGAGACCAAGTTGAGCACCCATTCCCTGGAGCCCAGCCAGCCACTGCCAGCACTAACATTCATAGACACACTGAATGCCTCACACAGCATGATAGATATCCTGCTGAATCACTTTTGATGAAGGAACTTCCTGTATAGAAAAAGGAGGGCAGTGTTTCTCTGGTTTTACCGTGCACCCATCCATCAGAAGCAACTGGCCTCAGAGAACAACAGAACAGCCTTTTGAAGGTTGAATTGTTACTGAACACAAACAGAGGTTTGTTTACCCACCACACAGGAGGGCCAAAAACTGGAAACAACAGGCTTGTGGTAAGGAAAGGGGTTTATTATTGAAAGGCAGCCAGTTGAACAACGTTCACACTCAGATCCACCTCCTCAAAGGGAAAAAGGTAGGGGTTTTTATCCAGAGTTTTAGTTAGTGGGGGAGAGTGTGTGTTGGGGTTTCTGGTAGGGGAGAGGGAGCATGTGCCCTTGCTGGTTGGCACCTTCCCACCAGCTTGCATTTGGCCTTGAAGACTGAATTTCTTTTTCCTTGACTGTCTGGACTTTTCTGGTTAGTTTTCATCATTAGCCTGCGTTTGGCCTCATGAGGCTGAATCCTAATGTCTGGACCTTAACTTCCTGGGAAAGGCAGCTCACTCCTATACTAAGGAGGGACAGAAAGGCCTGGTTAGTGTTAAACAGCAGTTGATTATGCTGACGATGCACAGCTGCAGTGAGCAAAGCTCTTCTCAGAGTTTTTGCTTCAGGGAAGATTTTTTTCTTCTTCTTCTCCCCAAAGCACCCCCGTACATAGTTGTAAATTCCAGTTGTAGGTCCTTCTGGTTGTGCTATGTGGGACACCGCCTCAGCATGGCTTGTTGAGTGGTGCTAGGTCCGTGCCCAGGATCCAAACTGGTGAAACCCTGGGCTGCCAAAGTGAAGCAAGTGAACTTAACCACTTGGCCATGGGACCGGCCTTAGGAAAGATTTTTTAACTTCTTCATTCTTGGTTTCAGTCCCCACTGTCTATTTTGGGGAACCTCAAGAGAAGAGAGGAATTCACCCAAATATGTAGGTATTGCAGGCAGAGTCTGATGACAAGCCCTTGGCTTGGCTTTCCTGTCTTCCAGAAGCCTTTAAAGTTCAATCTGAGATTCCTTATAAAAAGTTCCAGAAAAGCAGATTTAAAAGAGCCTATATGATCAATTGCTATTCTTGTTGTACTTGTGTATATAATTGGGCCAAGTTTACTGAAACTAGACTTATTTTGCAAACCAATGAGTCTTAATTTGGCTATCTTTGGTATAAATGACAATGATTTTAGAGAGGAAAATTATGTTTCAATAGAAACTATAATACAGGGGCCGGCCTGGTGGCGCAGCGGTTAAGTGCCAACGTTCTGCTTCAGTGGCCCAGGGTTCCCGGTTCGGATCCAGGGTGCTGACATGGCACCACTTGGCAAGCCATGCTGTGGTAAGCGTCCCACATATAAAGTAGAGGAAGATGGGTATGGATGTTAGCTCAGGGCCAGTCTTCCTCAGCAAAAAGAGGAGGATTGGCAGTAGTTAGCTCAGGGCTAATCTTCCTCAAAAACAAAAAAAAGAAACTATAATACATGTTTGTGGATATTGGATTCCGGTTCTGTTCATTGTCTTTGAGACTTTGTTTTCCAGCTGTAAACTGGACTGGATCCTGAGTTCTTCCAGTTTCCTCAAATATCTGGTACAGATCTCCAAATTTATGTTTTCAGTTTTTTCTGTCCTTTTCATTTGGAATCAATGAAAACTAAAACCACCCTTTTTCCTGAAGCCCTAAATACTAAAGCTGAACAACTTGATATAAACTTGAGAGCACCATGATAGCTCATGTTTAGACAATCTTCATGCCTGTTGCTGTATAAGCCATCCAAAATGTTTCTTCGACTCTGACGTCTAGAAATTTTCTTGACTGGTCATCCCCTGGGCTCAGAAATTGGTTTATAATTTGTTCCAACCATAAACCTTGTTTTTCTTTTTATTTCTCTAGAAATACTTCTTGTTAAATATCTGGTTACTTGCTTACACAGTATAGGTCTAACTTTGGGAGACTCTTCCTATGTTCTAGAGATGATCCAAAAGACCTGGAAGAAACTCAAATTAAGAGGCTAGACACTGTCAGATGTTTCTCTGCACCATCTTTTTTGTATAGACTGGGTCTTGTTGAAATCCTGGACTTTATCCCTACTGAATGAGACCCTACAAAAAATGCCACAAGGAACAGGAACCATGCCATAAAAGTACATCGTAACTGGGATCACCCAAACCTTGGCTACCTTCATACTCTAGACACTGACTCTTCTGAATGGACAAATGAGCCTCTGACAGACCACAGATTGCTGTTCAGAAGATGGGCTTCTAAAGAGAAGTGATAAGTGACGCCCACATTCTTACCTTACTTGTTGGATTATTAGACAGCAGGCTACTTGGCTACACCAGATGTCACCTGAGGTTCTAGGCGTTAACCTTGATTAGTTTACAGGCCTCTTCTCCTGGATTCCCCAAGGATTGAGGTCCATTATGGAGGGGATACTGAAATTTGGGCTGTTTATTTTGCTAATCTGCGTGGTCATCTATATAATTATAAAATGTGAACTTAAGTGTTGTTCCAAAGCCATTGATCAGAGTACTAAAATATTAGTCAAGCTGGGGCTGGCCCCATGGCTGAGTGATTAAGTTCGTGTGCTCCGCTTCGGCAGCTCAGGGTTTCGACGGTTCAGATCCTGGACGCAGACATGGCACCACTCATCAAGCCATGCTTAGGTGGCATCCCCCATGCTACAACTAGAAGGACCCACAACTAAAACTATACAACTATGTACCAGGGGGCTTTGGGGAGAAAAAGGAAAAAATAAAATCTTTTAAATATTAGTCATGCAAAGCATATCTCATTCTCCCCACCTGGTACCCAAAAATATTTTAAAAAAAAGGTAAAACACTTTCATTCCTCTGTCCCTGATCTCTGCCCTTTCACAGCAGGAAGTGGCTGGAGTGGTCTTTGCCCCTCATTCCCCAAGATTGAGGAATGATCATAAGACAGTGGGGATTGAAACTGAGGATGAAGAAGTAAAAAAATCTCCCCTAGAGCAAAAACTCTGAGAAGAGCTTTGCTCACTGCAGCTGTGCATCGTCAGCATAATCAACTGCTGTTTAACACTAACCAGGCCTTTCTGTCCCTCCTTAGTATAGGAGTGAGCTGCCTTTCCCAGGAAGTTAAGGTCCAGACATCAAGATTCAGCATCACGAGGCCAAACGCAGGCTAATGATGAAAACTAACCAGAAAAGTCCAGACAGTCAAGGAAAAAGAAATTCAGTCTTTAAGGCCAAATGCAAGCTGGTGGGAAGGTGCCAACCAGCGAAGGCACATGCTCCCCCTCCCCACCTAAAACCCAAGCACATGGTCTCCCCCCCTACCTAAAACCCTGGATAAAAACCCCTACCTTTTTCCCTTTGAGGAGGTGGATCTGAGTGTTAACGCCCATCTCCTCATCTGGCTGCCTTTGATAATAAACCTCTTTCCTTGCCACGAGTCCGGCATTTCCAGTTTTTGGCCCTCCTGTGTGGTGGGTAAATGAACCTGTGTTTGTGTTCAGCAACAGAATTATGATGCCAGCTCAGAGCTGGGGGTGGATTATATTCTGAATCTGCAACCAAAGTATGGAACTGTCTCCCATAGCCAGTGACATAGGAGAGAATGGTTAGCCCCAGCAAAGAAAAACAATTCATGAAGAGTACCGAGAGCCTAGCTGAAATTAGAACCTGCTCACCAGTGCTACTGTCACTTTTTGCAGCTGTGAGACTGCCATCAGCAGTGCTCAGCCACTCTGGTGTAAGAATAGAGAAGACCGCTTCAGCATCGAGGACCAAAGTTGTGCGGGACACCTTTAGGCACCATCTCAGAATCCTCTCAGCCCTACTCTTGCTCCAGCCACCGCTGGAGGACCATTCCACGCAGGCTTCAACTGGCTCTGCACCAGGATCATCAGGCAGTGCTTCCACTTAGGTGGAAATGATACTCCTCACCTCCTAAAAGGTTAATTGGACCCTTACCACATGACCCAGCAATTCTACTCGTAGGTAACCTACCCAAGAGGAATGAAAACATACATCTGTTCAAAGACTTGCACATAAATATTCATAGCAAGACTATTATAAAGGCCAAAATGGGAAGCAATTAAATGTTCATCAGCTGATGAATAGATAAGCAGTTGTGGTCCATCCATGGACTACTTCTCAGCAATACAGAAGAGCAAACTACTGACACACACACAATCACTTGGATGAACCTCAAGAACACTATAGTAAGTTAAAGACGCCAGACACAAAAGATTACATACCAAATGGTTCCATTTATAGGAAATTTCTAGAAAAGGTAAATCAATATCAGTGGTTTCCTAGGGCTGGGGGTGCAAGAGGGAGTAATGGCAATCAGGCATGAGGACCTCTTCACGGACGGAAGTGTTCTGAAACTGGATTGTGGTGATGGTTGCACAACTGTTCGCTAGAAATCATCAAACTGTGCACTTACAATGGGTGAATTTTGTGCTATGTAAATTATATCTTATTGAAATTGTTTAAATAAAGAACTTTAACTTTCATGTCAGCAATGTTGGGCATGGCTGATCATTTCCTCCTTGAAACCCTGTCTTCACTTCATACTCATTGTTTTCTCCGACCTTACTCAGGTTCAATCATTGGTCCTCTTCTCCATCTCTACTCCTAGGTGGTCTCACTCAGGTTCGTGCCTTTAGATATAGGTTCTGATGATTTCCAAGTTTATACACCTTCAGCTTAGCCCTCTTGCCCGAACTCCTGACTCTTATATCCAAATGTCTGCTCAAAGTCTCCTCTGGATGCATGATGGGCATCTCAAATGACCTGTGTCCACACTGAGCTCCTTCCCCTCCCAACTCAAATCTGTACCACCCTCAGGGTTCCAATCCCAGCTGTTGGCAGCTCTGTCCTTCCCATTGCTCAGGCCAAAAGCCTTGGAGTCATCTTCAACTCCTCTTTTTATCTCCCACCCATATCCAACCCATCAGCCAACCCCAGCTGGTCTTCCTTCTAAATACACTCAGAATTGGATGACTTCTCCCCTCATGTGCCCGACCCCCTCAGTCCAGCCTGCCATCATCCCTCTCAGGGGTTGCTGCAATAGCTTCCTCATGGCTTCCCTGATCCTACCTTTGCCCCACAGCCTTTTCACAACACAATGTCCAAAGTTGTCGTAACAACATGGAAATCCAATCATGTCGCTCCTCTGCTCAGAGCCCTCTCTGGCTCCCCATTTCATTTGGCCCCACATTACTGTTCTGACCCCAGTCTCTCTGCTTCAGCTACACTGCCATTCCTTGAACATGCCACACACATTCCCACCTCAGGACCTTTGCACTTGCTCTTTCCCCTGCCTAGCATGCTCCCCTACATGGCAGGCAGAATTCTAAAATGGCTGCTGTGATTCTGCCACTTGTATCCACACCTTTGTGTAATCTCCTGTTGCATATGGATGTAGGACCTGTAACTTTCTTCTAACCAATAGAAGAATATGACCAAAGTGATAGGGTGTCACTCCCAGGATGATACTACATTATATGGTAAATGGAAAGGGATTTTACAGGTGTAATTAAGGCCCCAATTACAGAAATTAATAAGTTTGGCTTTGAGTTAAAAGGATTGTGATCCTGATGGGCCTGGCCTAATCAGAAGAGCCCTTTAAAAGGGGCTTCCCTGCACTCAGGGACTTGAAGCCCGGAGACTCCTCTCTGTTGCTGGCCTTGAAGAAGCAAGCGCCGGTGGGTTCCACAGCTGCAAGGAAATAAATTCACCCGACAGTCTCCCAGGCTCCAGAAAGGAATGCAGCCTGGCTGACATCTTGACTGCAGCCCTGGGAGACCCTGAGCGGAGGACCCAGCTGAACCGTGCCCAGACTCACAGAAACTGTAGGAGAGTAAGTGGGTGCTGTGTTAAGCGGCTGGATTTGTGGTAATTTGTTACATAGCAACAGAAAACAAGTCCACCCTAGATAGCCACACGGCAGCTTTCCTCACCTCCTTCAAGTGTCAGACATCATCTCCACAAAAGCCTCCACCCAGCACCCTAAGGAAGATTGCAACCAGCACCCCCTTTTTCTCCATAGCGCGCTGCCCGCTCGCCTGCTGAAATCGGTTCACTGTCTACTGCCTCTTCCCCCGACTAGCATAGAGGCCCCTGAGGGCAGGGCTTTTTGTCTGGGTCACTGGTGTTTCCAAGCACCTATCCTGGGACCCAGAGCATCTTCAGAGGAGCAGTTGCGGGACAGAGGAAGGGCTGCCGCCCGTGGGGCCCTTAAGCTGCGGTAACTTATGTGCATGCGTTAACTTGAGTGAGGTCAGCGTGCCCACAGGCAGGCGGCAGGCCTTTCTGGGACCAAGGCTGGGGTCAAGCCCTTGCTTGCCCTTCTGGCCTGGCAATGCCAATGAACTGATTTGGATGAGAAACAAGATCAGCTGCTGACTGGTAGTCCAGGTGGGCCTGACCAGTTCCTTAGTGGCGGGCAGCTCACACCAGTGACTCAGGGTCAGCCGGGCTCTGTGACCTTCTCAGCCCCGGTGGCCTCAACACCCTTCTCGAAGAGGATCAACAAGCGTGGAGGAAAGGCTTGGGGCTGTCCCAGTCTCTTCTCCTGGGGGTGACATTGAGGGACTGGCCCTGCTGAGTCTGCTTTTTCTGACATTGGCCTCATTTCTTCTGTGCTACTGCAGGCTGGGTGCCCTGGAGAGCAGACTGGCATGCTTATCACCAAGGGCCCTTGGGACCTACGCCTGTGGAAAGGAGGGGGCCAAAACAGGATTGGGCAGAGGGGAAACTTCCATGCTGGCCTCAGTTGATCCCACAGGGAGCTGAAATAGGCCTTCAGAGTTGTCCAGCCTTGGGCCAAAATGGAGCAGTCACTGGATGCGGCCACCAGGGAAGGGTGTGGCTTGGGCCAGACGGCTGTAGCAGCTGAGGCAGGCTCTGGGTGGGCTACTTCCAGCTGAAGGCCGTCGGCTGACCACACTCCCAGCACCTGGGTGGCAAATCCCTTCTCCAAGGAGGATCCGTGCTGAGCATCTCCCTGTCTGTGAAACGGACCAGCACCCCTTCCACCGAGGCAGTCTGTCTTTCTTTCATTTTTAATTATTTTCATTTTGAGTTATATTAAAACGCAAAAAAAAAAAACACTCTTTCTAAATGCATAAAACAAAAGACATGGGATTACAAAAGAAACCAATTGTATTTATATTCAAGTATCAAAATGTTGAAAGACGTTTTTGATATAGTCACAAATGTGCTTCTTTATTTAAAGCATTAGATAACAAGATCTAGTGGCAGGGCCAATAAAGGCCGTAATTTCAAAGTGATGACGAGCCTAAACAGGGTTTAGAGACATTTGCAATAGCTGTAATGTGATAGGAGGACGTCTGTCATTTCGATTTGTGACAAAGCCACAGGTATTGCAAATTCCACTGTGGTTTGTTGCCTGCCTCATAACTGAAGGAAAGCTGAATTTCAGTTAGGGGTTAGAGAAAACAAAGCTCTTAAGCATCTGAGTTCCAGGTGCGGGGAAGTGGGTGTTGGTGTGGGGAGTGGGGGTGAGGGGTGGGTTTCATGAAATTTAGGTTCAGAAAGAGGAGACCTTCCTGACAGAGGGGACGAGGATGCAATGTGGTGCCCCAAGAGGCCCAGAGATGGAAAGTCCTGCCAGAGCCTCTTCTGGCCTGGAGGGGGAGTGCCCACCGTTTTCCCCTCACTCCCAGCTACTGGGAATGGGCTACATAGTACTTGATTGAGCCACACTGCCCCCAGGCCCCATACTCCCTGTCCCACCCTAGCGGCCCAGGCCACCGCACCGGCTACGTTCCCCCCGCGCAGCATTCAATATCGGCGCCCGGTCCATTAGCCCTTAGCTGACGCAGTGACCTTGACCTGGCCGGGTCTGGCCCCTACAAATGAGGGCGCCCAGGACCTGACCCGCAGCGACCCGCTGTGACCAGTCATGCGGCGACCCTCTTAGCCAGCGCTCCGCCCGCGCGGCCCCCAGGCATAAAAAGGCCGGGCGAGGAGCCGGCCGCAGCCACCGACCCGGACCCAGCGCACCCGCACCATGGCCGGCCCCAGCCTCGCCTGCTGCCTGCTCGGCCTCCTGGCGCTGACCTCCGCCTGCTACATCCAGAACTGCCCCCTGGGCGGCAAGAGGGCCGCGCTGGACCTCGACGTGCGCAAGGTGAGCGCCCCAGCCCTGGTCCCCCCGCGCCGGGGGCGCAGGGACCCGCAGCCCAGGGTCGCCCCGGCCACTCCCTTCCCCGCGCCAGACCCGACTGGGAACGAAGGAATGTGGGAGACTTTGACCCCCCTCCTTTGACCGTTCTGGGGCCAGAACAGCGCCAGAGCGACCCCGAACCTCCGGGGCTCCTCTGCCGGCCCTCGCCGCCCAGAGGGGCCCGGACTCCCCGCCCGCCTCACCCTCCTGCCTCGCGGGTCCCCCGACGGAGCCCGGCTCGCCGCCCCGGCTGCCGGCTCACCCCTGCCCTCCCGCCAGTGCCTCCCCTGCGGCCCCGGGGGCAAAGGGCGCTGCTTCGGGCCCAGCATCTGCTGCGGGGACGAGCTGGGCTGCTTCGTGGGCACGGCCGAGGCGCTGCGCTGCCAGGAGGAGAACTACCTGCCGTCGCCCTGCCAGTCGGGCCAGAAGCCTTGCGGGAGCGGGGGCCGCTGCGCCGCCGCCGGCATCTGCTGCAGCCCGGGTGAGCCGGCGCCGGGGCGAGGTCGGGGGCGCGGGGCCGGGGCGGGGGCCTGGGGGCCGGGGGACCGGGGCCGGGGCGGGCCGGGGCGGCCCCTGACCCGGCGTCTCCTTCCAGACGGCTGCCTCGCCGATCCCTCCTGCGACCACGAGGCCGCCTTCTCCCAGCGCTGAGCCGATCGGCCCCGGACCCTGTCGGAGGGCACCCTTCGTCCCCTCCATAGCCACCTCCAGAAATAATGAAAATAAAATAAAGCAGATTTTTCCCTCTCCAACTCGACTCGCGTCTAAGTGTCACAGCTGGGAGGGGAGGGTATGGGGTGGGCGTCGGTGGGGGAGGGACGGTAGAAGATCGCGCCCGGCTAGCCCTGCGTCCCGGCTCCCTCTCAAGAGTTCTGAGCAGGAATTCGGAGCCAAGGGGAGCGGCGTTGGGTTCTGCTGCCCCGGGGAGGGAGGGCGCGCTGTTCTCTCGACAGCGATCTTCTACGGGGTGGAGGAAGGAGGGGGACCACAGGGCGGACTCCAAGGGAGATGGAAACAGCCCCCTGCTGACTCCCAAGAGAGCTGGGGGCCTACAGCAGGCTGCGCTTGAGAGGAACTTTCAAAGGTCCAAAGCGACAGAGCTAAGGGTCTGACAGGGAAACAGAGGAAAGGCAAGTGGTCAGTGGAGAGTGAATGACTTCCTGATGTCGGGAAGGAGGCTTGAGTCACGGAGAGCTGGCCGAGGGGACTGGAGCTTGGCTGGGGCAGCTGAAGGCCTGCATGTTTCCGGGTTCCAGACTCTCAGACAGGCCACAGGCGACAGTTGGTGTCTCAGAAGAGGTGGCCAAGCTGGGGAGGATGGCTTGAGGACCAGCACCACCCATGCCTGTTGCTCATTGTCCTGCCAAGGAGGTCCTGGGTCCCCAGTGCTGGAGTGAACACAGCAGCCCTGCTCCTGCCTGTGCAGTAAAGGAATGTGGCAGCATTGGGGACCTGCAGGGCAGGGACTCCTGAGAGCCCCCAGCCACAGAAATGACCACAGAACACAAAGGACAGGAACAAACAGAGAGACTCCCTCAACCTACTCTTCTCACCTATTCCTGGATCAAAGACAGTTTTGGGAGTCAATAAAAGCCTGATCCTTCTCCAGAACACCCACCCGTGCTCTTACCCCTGCTGTGGGCAGGCAATTTCAGAAGGCCCATGGCCACACTCCCGCTCCAAATAAAACAGGAGCATCACTATCTGTTAGTAATTTTAAAATGTTATTTCTGTGGCTTTCTCACCCCCTGGAGTGTTACCATGCAAAGGGCACGATCTGCTCACCACAAGACAAAAGCCAGTCTGTCAAGAGGCAAGATGGTGGCAGAGAAAGGGCATTTTATTAAGTGATGAGCTAGCGGATCAGAAGATGGTGGACTAGCATCCTAAAGAACCGTCTTAAAGGGGTACAGAATCTTGAGCAGTTATACAGGCTAGTGGGCTATAGGGGAGGGGGTCAGGGGTGTTGACCCAGACTGGGAGTCGCCACATCAGATCTTTCAATTGTCATCGATGATGGATACCAGTATAGAATCTCTGTCCAGGGGTTATCACATTCCTAGGGAAGTTAAAAAAGTTATCTTATCGCAGCTGAGAGGTATATCTGTAAGCAGGGGCCATAAATCCATAAAGCATGTGTGTCTCCTGGAGGGTGCGTATCCAGCTGTGTTAGTCAGAGGTCATTCAAAGTCAGAGTATGCCTTCTTTTCTACAATATGGCTTCCCTTATGTCAACCCTGTGTTGAGGCCGAATCAGAAGGACTACAGAGCAACCGGAATGCGCTCAGCTGCCTCCCACCCCACCCAACACCGAGCAGTGTGTGGGTTCCACAGACAGAGTGGAGAGAGATAGTATACTAAAGAGGTCTGTAAGCCTCTTTATATAAATTACAAAAACAGGCAGAACTAAGCCATGGCGCTAGAGGTCTTGGGTGGGGCAGTGACTGGAAGGGTTGGGAGGGGGCTTCTGGGGTGCAGGTCATATTTCTTGGCCTGAGAGCTGATAAAACAGGTGTGTTCCATCTATGAAAATTCATCAAACTATGCAAATGTGATTTGTTGACTATTGTATTATATTATACTTGAATAAAAGTTTTTTAAAATGAAAAAAAGATTATGATTGCTGAGAAGTATGCAGAGAATAGAGATGAGGCTTTTGAAAGCCCAGTGGCCAACATCTTAGACTGGGGCTCCTGCTGGGCCTGTCCCAGCAGGTCCCTCCTCCGGCCTCCTATTTGGCGAGGGAGGGGTGGAGGGGGCGTTAGTCACTGAAGGGATGAGAGATGAGTCAAAGTGGGTCCTGTTCAGTCAGCTGTGGTGAAGTATGTGATACATACACATGAGTATCTGAGGAAAGTCGTCAAGGTTCTGTGGTCCCTCAGAAACCACAGACAGAAAGGGGAAGTGACCAGTGGGAACTATACTCCTCCACCAGAGATGTGGTTACAGTTTGTGCTTTTCCAAGCTTGTCCACCTGCCACGTCAGCAGGAAGCCCAGGATCTCCCCTGGGACCGCCCTCTCTGCCCTGAGTGCCCTGCATACCCTCCAAACCCCAGTGGCTAACACAGAGCAGAGGGGTGTCAGCCCAGCTTTCCCCACCCTTGGGAGAGAGTGCAGAGTCCCCCCATGGCCTCTAGCATCTGCCCACTGTCCCATTCTTTCCCTGGGATCCAAAGGCCGGCAGTGTTTTCTTTTCTAGCTTCAAAAACACAGGGTCCAATTAATACTTCTTTTCTTAGGGATGTTCCAGAGCTGACATCATCCTGGGTCCCACGGACGAGCTGGGGAGGAGCTGGGAGAGTTGCTGAGGAAACGCATGCCAAGTGACATCGTTCAGTGGCCAGATGGAGCTCCTTGTCATTCTTCTCTCTTCTCTGTTGCTCGCTCCCAGGGGCCTTGGTCCTCGTTGGAATGTCCCCTTCAGACCCGCAAAGTGCCTGGGGCTTGTCCAGGGCGGTGGTTCCCAACTCCCCCTTTGTGTAATTAGTACTTTGTGAATTCACTTTATTATCAGGAAGTGAAATTCCTAGATAATATGCCTACCTACACACAATTTCAAAAATATATAATTAGTCCTAGCAGGGATATAAAGTAGACAAAAGGAAAGTAATTTATTAAAAATAACATTATTTTAATATATAACTAAACAAGCAAGGCTACACTAGGTGATATAGACACAAAAAAGTCATCTGATGATGACACCTGCTTGTAAGGATTACAATAGAAAGAGTTGGGAAGCTATTCCCTGCAAGAAGTTCAGGAATATAAGACAGTAGAAGGCCATGAGGATCCACATTCTCTTTTGTGCCTTAAAAAAAGACAGACTCAGATGTCAATGAATTGCAAAAAATGTATTCATGAAATGTTTGGGGAAATTCGAACAGTGCCTGAATATCTCATGATGATAATATACTGTTGAATTTGCGATTGGGGTTTGTGTGCGTGCGTGTGTGTGTGTGTGTGTGCGTGTGTGTGTGTGATGACAATCTGTGGTCATATTTTTAAGAAGAGTCCCTCTCTTTTGAGATGCACAATGCAGTGTTCACAGGGGTGGGGGTAGAAAAGAAATAAGTGACCCCATGTTGATAATGAAGCTAAAGGGGTGGGGTACCCGAGGGGTCTTTGTCTATTGGTTCTACTTTTTTGTATATTTGAACTTTCTCATAATAAAGCTAAAAAACAAAAAGATTGTGGTAGAAGTAATTCTTCTGATATGAAAAGATGCTTCAAATTTACTTTGCTAAAAAATGCACAAATTAGTACATATGGATTATGAAATGATACTAATTTGTAAGATAAAAACGCGTATGTGTGCATACCTGGGTACTGTGGGCAACGTCGGAGATGAGCTCTTTGCAGCTATGGGAAGCTTTAGGACAGAGCTCTCCTGTCTAAAAACTATAAACTTCAACTGCATCATCCAACACTTATTATTTGTTTTTTTTTAAGATTGGCACCTGAGCTAACAACTGTTGTGAATCTCCTTTTTTTTCCTCCTGCTTTTTCTCCCCAAATCTCCCCAGTACATAGTTGTATATTTTAGTTGTGGGTCCTTCTGGCTGTGGCATGTGGGATGCTGCCTCAGCATGGCCTGACGAGCGGTGCCGTGTCTGCGCCTAGGATCCAAACCAGGGAAATCCTGGGCCGCCAAAGCGGAGTGCGTGAACTTAACCTCTCGGCCATGGAGCCGACCCCCATCAAACATTTATTGCTATGATTTATTTTTATGTCACACTGTATGAGTGAGGCCCTCCAGAACAAGTTTGAAGGGCAGCATTTTCTGTTTTCTGTAGGGGTAAGCAAGTTCGCTTATCTTCCATACCTACTAAGGTTGGTGTAGTTTTTAAATCTGGAATGGTGTGGAATTATACCAAAACTTTTTCCAGCATCATAAATGATGATTGTCCATGGGGCAGAGGTGCTGATATTTCTTTCCATGTAGAGGGGTTTCCTTGAGCTAATACTCCTCCCTGGGGAGAAAGAAGCAGCTGATCTGATGGGGGGTCTGCGAGGAAAGGAGTGTGCACAACCCCACCCCTTCCTCTCTGATTCCTCTTGGGATCCGCCTGCCACCCCAGGAAGCACAGGCTAATGCAGAAGCTTAAGGGGAAAGTGCTGTGAAGCCCTTGGTGCCTGGGACGGTGAACATTTCTAACTTGTAAAGATCCCTAACTTGTTACTCAGCTTTGTGAAGCCCACTTGCTAGCAGATTTCTTTATTTATTTTTATTTATTTTTTTAAAGATTGGCCCTGGGCTAACATCTGTTGCTAATCTTTTTTTTTTTCCTTCTTTGTCCCAAAGCCCCCCAGTACAATTCTATTACTATGCAATTCCCATCAAACTCTCAGAGGATTTTTTTTCTGTAGAAATCATTACGTTGATTCTAAAATTGGTATGAAAGGGCAAAGGAGCTAAAATAGCCAAACCAATTCTGAGAAAGAACAGAGTCGGAAGAGTCACTCGAGCTGATTTCCAGACTTTCTATAAAGCTACCGTGTTCGAGACAGGGTGGGGCTGGAGAAAGGATGGATCTGCAGATCAATGGAGCAGATTAGAGGCCAGAAATGGACTCACATGCAGATAGCTCAAAGATTTCGAGAAAGTTATGGAGACGATTGAGTGGCGAAAGAATAGTCATTTCAACAAACAGTGCCGGGACAAATGGATGTCCAGATGCAAAACACGAACGTCGAGCCGTAGCTGGCGCTCTCTACAAAAACTAACTCAAAACGGATCATAGTTCAATCTGTTTAAAACATATAAAGCTTTGGTGATCACGAATAGAGCCACTGTGAACATCCACACGCAGGTTTTTGTGCGAATGTAGATATTCATTTCACTTGGTAACTACCTATTATATTAATGGGGTTGCTGAGTGAAATGGTAATTTTAAGGTTAACTTTATGAGAAACTATGAGACTGTTTTTCAGAGTGGTTGACTGATCTTGCATCCTCACCAACAATAGCTGAGAGTTCCAATTGCTCCACATCCTTGTCAGCAGCTGATATGATCAGCTCTCTCTTGTTTTTTTTTTTTTTAAAAAAGCCCTTGTAATGGATATATCACTGTGGTTTTAATTTGCATTTTCCTAATGATTAATGATGTTGAACACCTTTACATGTGTTTATTTGCCATCTATACATCTTATTTGGTGAAGTATTTGCTTCAATCTTTTGCCCATTTTAAAAGTTGGGTTGTATTATTATTGAGTTTGGGGAGGTCTTTATATATTCCGGATATAAGTCCTTTATACGTCATGTGGTAGTAAATCTTTTCTCCCAGTCTGTGGCTTGCATTTCATTCTCTTGATATTGTCCTTTAAAGAGCAGAAGTTCTTAATTTTGATGAATTCCAAATGTATCAAATTTCTTCTTTTATGGCTTTTGCTTTTGGTGTTGGAGCTAAAAAATCTTTGCCTATCTCGAGGTCATAAAGAATTTCTCCTGTATTTTCCTCAAGATGTTTTATAGTTTTAGATTTTACATTTAGCTCTGTGATCCATCTTTTAAAAACCAGCTGCCCTTCCCACCTCCCTCCATCTAGAAGGGGTACTAAATTCCCCTTAGGTCTGGTCCTGTTCCAGCCCTTCCCGGACCTGGGGACTGGCCCTGAGTGGGCCGCAGTGGGGCAGAGGCAGGAGGCCACGGCAGGGATAGAAGCCTGCAGGGCTCCTACACAAACACACACACACACACACATGCTAGACTTACTCATGCTGGACACTGACCTGGGTCAGGGGTGAGAGCAAAGCGGAGCTCTAAGACAGAAGACAGCCTGATCTTGGCTTGGCACCTGGACCCCGGCCAGGGCTAACTGAGACTGAGTCAGGAGGCTCTGCCCCAAGACGGGGTGTTGGGGTCAGGGCTCAAGGTGACTCCTCTCTGCCTGTGCTCCCTTCTGGCCTCCAAATCAGCAGAGGATTCCAGAGGAGATGTAGCCCCGTGTGGCATCAAGTCCTGGAGCAATAAATCCCAAGTAGAGGATGCAGAGAACAGAGCGGGCAGAGAGAGGATGAGAGGTAATGGAGGGGTGAGGGGGCAGAAGAGGCAGGAGAGGGAGGCAGGGTGACAAAGAGAGAAGCAAGAGAGGGCCAAGGAGCTGGGGGGGCGGGGCAAGAGAGGGGAGTGCCCCGGAAAGGGGATAAAGGGGAGGATGAGATGGAGGGGACAAAGGACAGAGAAGAGCAATGGCCAAATGCCAGCGGATATCTGCCCTGAAGCTGCATGTGTCAAAGGATGGAAGGTCCTAATGTGAGTGCGCACGTGCGAGTGTGTACATATGCCTGCCCGTCATCGTGTCTGTCATCTCTGTGTTTCTCTGGGTGTGTCTGTGCTTCTGATTGAGTATCTCACGGTCTGGATCTGTGACTGTGGTCAAGAATCACAGAGCACATCCCTAACAATTATTCTCTTGTCCATGGTCCATGTTTGTCTCAGTGTGTGTGTGGTTTATGTAGCTGGAAGGGGGTGGGGGGAACGACGAAAACATGTAGCTAGGTTCTCAGTCTCCCACACTGGCTGAGGGGCCCCAGTGGGGGGAGTTCAGTTTCCTCCTGGACAGACTGCACCTGGCCCTCTCTCTGCTGGCTCGGGGGTGATGTTGCCTCCCCGACCCCGCGCCCCCCCCCCCGCGGCCCCCCCCCGCCCCCCCACCCCCCCTCCGCACTCCCCAGCGCAAAGCACAGCCTTGGATGAAATAGACAGTGGACTGGGAATCTGGGGACCTGGGTGGGTCCATGAAGCTCTTTGTGCCTCAGTCTCCTGGGATGTAAATGGGGACAGGAACTCCTGGTCACCCCTTGGCTGTCGTTCCCTTCTGCCTTTCTCTCTCTCTTCTCTCCATCACTCTCGATGTCTCTCTCTCTCCATCGTTCTACTATTTCTGTCTCTCTTGCTATCTTGTTCACACGTGTCTTTCTCCTTCTCTGCCTTTACTTCTATCCCTCTGCCAGAGGATCCCCGAACCCAGCTCCTCCACGGCCAGTCTCGTCCTGTTCCTGTCTCTCCTCACCCCTCCAGGTCGCCCGGTCCTTAGTTTTGTCTAGAACTCTGCGGGCCCAAGATCTCTTCCCCTACAGGATCTGGGGACTGGCTGGGGCGGGGGCTGCGGTGTCCGCGATCCATCTTCCCACCACCACGCCCCCCGCCCCGCTCCCATCCCCACCCCGAGAGACGAGACGGAGACAGACACCAGCCAGTGCATTTTAGAAGGTTTATTTTTCGTGTTGCGAGGGCGGGCGGGGCGGCGGGGGCTCAGTAGACGCCGGGCTCGCCGGGCTCGGGCGCCCCGGCCAGCTGCACCAGCCGCAGCAGCAGGGCCCCGGTCGGGCCGTCCAGCTGGGTGGCGTTGCTCCGGTCGCTGGCGCGGGCGCGGCGGGGGAGGCCGGCGCCCTCCCGGCACTCGGGCTCTGTCACGCAGCTCTCTGCAGGAGGCACAGTCTGAGCGGCGGCGCGGGCGGCTGGGGGCGCACCTCGGGTGCCTGCACTGCCCGCACCGGGACCAGACCCAGATCGGCCCGCCCCGCCCGCCCCACCGGGTCCCGGTGCCACCCCGCCCGCCCTGGGCCGGACCCAGGCCACCCCGCCGCGCGCGCACCGTCGTTGCAGCAGATGCCGGCGGCGGCGCAGCGGCCCCCGCTCCCGCAAGGCTTCTGGCCCGACTGGCAGGGCGACGGCAGGTAGTTCTCCTCCTGGCAGCGCAGCGCCTCGGCCGTGCCCACGAAGCAGCCCAGCTCGTCCCCGCAGCAGATGCTGGGCCCGAAGCAGCGCCCTTTGCCCCCGGGGCCGCAGGGGAGGCACTGGCGGGAGGGCAGGGGTGAGCCGGCAGCCGGGGCGGCGAGCCGGGCTCCGTCGGGGGACCCGCGAGGCAGGAGGGTGAGGCGGGCGGGGAGTCCGGGCCCCTCTGGGCGGCGAGGGCCGGCAGAGGAGCCCCGGAGGTTCGGGGTCGCTCTGGCGCTGTTCTGGCCCCAGAACGGTCAAAGGAGGGGGGTCAAAATCTAAACTCCCTTTGTTTTCAGGTGACTGAGGACCGGCTCTCGGTGACAGCCTTCAGCATCCTCCCGCTCCGTTGAGGGCGGGGTTTCGCATGGGCTGCAGCATGGGGGAGACCTTCCTCCTCTCTCGGCTGCCCACCACCCACCCCCTAATCTAGACCTTTCTCCCCTGCCCCTTGGCTCAAGCTGGATCTCTAGCACCTCCCTCCCCACCGCGTGGCGCGGGAAGGCGGGTGGGGGTGAGGCGGGCCCCCGCCTGCCCCGACACATCCAGGCCCTTCCTCCCATTTCCTGTCCCTTCTCCAGCCTTGCCCTCCACCCCCGCCCCCCAGCTGATGGGCCTCACTGGAACCCTGACCTCTACTTACCTGCCTGTGGACTAACCACGTGAGTGGCAGAGGCCTGAGCCCTAGAGGGGGTCATGAGGCACCAGGGGGGACTCAGGCTCCCAAAGGTGCCAAGCAGAGGGAAGGTGGGTGCTGCCCCCCTACACACCCTAGCTTGTTCACTAGCTCAAAGTTGAGCCGCCTGTAACCTGGAAAGAATTGAACATGGTAACTGGATTTCCTTCAGCTCTGCTGAAAATAGAATAAAAGGAAATCGCCTGGACATGCAGCACGAGAGAATTGGGCAAGGTACCCAGCAGAACTTTCTTACAGGGTGCTTGGGTGACACCTCCCACTCAAGCAAGCTCAGAGAAATGGCCTGCTTCTGTCTGGGGACGGGGAAGCCAGTGGCTAGGAGAGGCTGGGAGCTGGATGCAGAAGGCCCCGAACGCCAGGGTGGACAGATCCTCTGCTGCTCCAGCCAGTCCTGGATGATAGGCACCCATGGGCGCAGAGGAGGCTTTGCTGCCCAGTTCTCCTCACCTAGGCCCAAGCCCAGTTACTGGGGAAACGTCTGTTTCCTGCACCCCTTGTCTAGATGAGGATGGTTCCAGGAAGCCCTGCCGCACACCCTAGCCTGCTGGCAGCCTGGTCCCCTCTGCCTGGCCATGCCAAGCCTCTCTCCTTCTGCTGGGCACTCCCCTAAAGCCTGCCTCTCCCACGACATCGCCCTTGCCTAGCCCTTGCACTGTGGTACTGGCCCTGGGACTCGGCCCCTTCCCGGCAGCCCTCAGATGGCTGTGGTTGTACCTGTCTCAGCTCCAGGTCGGACATGGCCCTCTTGCCACCCCTTGGGCAGTTCTGGAAGTAGCAAGCGGAGGTAAAGGCCAGCAGGCCGAGAAAGCAGGCGGGCAGCATGGTGTCAGGCATCCTGGCGCAGGTGGGCACAGTGAGCGATGCTGCTCTGTGGACTGTGCTGCGCTGCCTTCGCTGGCTGCCTATTTATGTCCGCAGGTGTTCCCCCAGAGGCGACGTGGCCGCCACCCCCCTTCCCCTGTGGCTCCCCAGGAGCCCACGGCCACCAGGTCCCAAGGCGTCAGCAGTGATTCAGGCATCTGGGGACACACGTGGGCCTGTCTGTGCGGGGAGGGGGGGCGGCAGGGGGAGTGGTACCGGCCTCCGGGCTGTCATTGGCAGCAGTATGGCATGGTGTGACAGGAGCTGTCAAGACTGTGATTGCGGCTCTCCGGACTCAGGGAGGGGGACAGACAGGGGTCTCCTGGAGACCGTCTCCAAGCTTTCTGGCTGCCCAGAAGAAGCTGGGGGTCTGTGAGCCCTGTCCCTTGACACAGCCCCCTGGGAATGGGGCAAGGGGGACCCCAGGGGCTGGTATGTATGGAGAAGTGTCAGACCCTGGCCCAGGAGTGGTGGGGCAGGGGACAGTCAGGTGTGCGGGACCCCACTGGGAGGCTTAGCCTTATGAGAAGACAAGTGACCAAGAAGGGCACACACCCAAGGTGGTGGGGACAGAGGGCTTTATCCTGGCTGCCTCAGGAAAGGGAACTGCTGCCTGCAGCCCCGTGGTAGTCCATGGGGCCGCAGTTATGGAGGCAAGGGGCCAACATGGACTCAGTGCCATTCCCACAGGCTGGGTGGAGCAGGCTTCCGGGGGAAGCTGAGGACGCCCCACCCCACATACACCCAGAGCAGGGTCCAGGGGCTCAGAGACCAGGGGCCTTGGGGACAGCTTTTTGTCATGTCCCCATCACTCCCCTCTGAGGCAGGAACATGGGGGTAGGGGAGCTTCTATGGGGGAAAGGAGAAACGCAGACCCAGTAGGTTCAAGGGTGGGGGAACCCCAAGGAAGCTGATAGCCAGCTTGCCCCAGTTCTTACCCCTGCCAGGTCCCTATTTTGTGGGCAGCAGGGCAGGTCCCATCTCAGGCCTGGGGTGGGAGTGGGGACACCAGGGCTATGGGGCTAGGGGAGGGAAGACAGTCAAATGGGCTCAGCTTGAGAAAGCAGCCTTTAATACATGACCCGGGGCTGGTGGGTTGAAGGGGCCGAAGAGTCCCTCCTCCGGGCCACCAGATTGCCCCCCTGGTCCTGGGACCCAGGCTAACCACCCCACACCTCGTGGGCTTTGCACGACCCCCAGCTCTCCCCAGGCTCTTGGCCTCCTCTCCAGGGGGCTGCAAGGAAGCTCCAGGGGACACAGCTGCCTCCTCCCCACCAAGTGCTGTGAGGGGGTCCAGCATCCCAGGGAGGGGGCCTTCCACACTCAGGACCTGACGCTGGCTTTTTAGGAACATCCCCTTAGAGGCTGTGAGGACGCTGGAGCCCAATGGCCTGTTGAAATCTGGCCCCTGTTGCTCGAAACTTCATGACGTGGGCAGGTCACTTGACCTCTCTGTGCCTCGCTTTCCTCCAGTGTAAAGTAGGGAAGAGCTTCCAGGACCCAGCTCACAGGGCTGTTGTGAGGACTGAACTCACGTAATATAGAAGAGGTTTAGAAAAGGGCCTGCACCACTGTAGAGTTAATTAATAGTAGTATTGTATTATTAATGCCATTACTCTTATTAAGAGCTGAAGAGATTTTTCCAGAGAGAGTAGCTTCCTGGGTTAACCCAGGAGGAACACTTTCATTCCACTCATGGCCTAGAAAGAAGCTGGGTCCAAACTGTTGCCCTGCTGACTCTCTGGGGGTTGGAGGGGGCAGGCTGGGGTAGGGGCAGACCGTGTGGCCTTGGCCCAGCACCTTACCCTCTCTGCGCTTCAGGTCCAAGTTATCATCTGAAAACGGATGGGGCTACACTAACTGAAGGGCTCAGGCCCTGGGACGGGCCAGCACGTGTGTGTTCTGACCGGCTGTGTCTACCAGGATCATTGTTCTAAGACTTGCCTCCCACACTAGGGCCTCCTCAAACTCTACCTCCAGAACGAGAGGGCCTGCTTCTCCCAATACCCACCTTCTTGGAACCCCCACTGGCTGGAAAAAGTCTCATTCCTGTGCTGACTGCTGCATTGCAAGTACGGCACCACACGTAACTGGACCCTCCAGATACCCCACACGCCTTCTATACCTGCTTTATATGTCTTAGGTACTTCTTCACACCTTCTCCATCCTTCCGTCTCCTACACCTCGGCTCATTATCTTGACTTACACATCATTTTAAAAGGGAGGATTTAGCTCTTTCCAGTCCCTCCTTGCCCTCCCCCAGATGTACTCTCCCACCTACCATTTTCTTGATATAATGATATCATAATGGTTAGATCAGTATTATGAGTTAGACCGCAAATCTGCCCTCTGCGCTAAGCCATGTGGTATATTACGATGACATTTCCATCACTGAACAACTTTTTGTGTTCCCTGGAGTTAGCGATTGCCTTGGTTTTCACTGTGGTCCATCTACCACTTTTGCCCAGAAGTCAACATTTACTCTTCAGTTCCCTTCATGCAGGCCCAAACTAGTCCACTGAAACTCCCATTATCAAGGTTGGTTGTAAGTTACCTCCATATTGCCTAGTTTGGTGGTCATGTCTGTCTCCTCATTTGACATATCCCCCTGGCAGCATTTGACATGGTTGAGCACATATTCTTTGTTAAAAATATGCTTCATTTGGCTCCATTGACACTACGCTCTCCTGGTTTTTCTCCCACCACACTGAATGTTCTTTCTCAGTCTCCTTTTCTGGCTCTTCCCCTTTGACCTTGACTTCCAAAGGTTGGAGCATCCCAAGACTCAGTCCTGCATCCCTTCTCGTCTCCTCTTCCTAGGCAATCACTTCTAACCCCATGATTTTACATACTTTCTGTAAACTAATGATTCCCAAATTCACATCTCTATCCTGGGCCTCTCCCCCGAGTGCCAGACTGCCCAATGACACCTCCCCTTGGATGTTCAATAGGTCTCTCCAACTTAACATGGTCAAACTCATCTCCTGATTCTTAGCTGCTCCCCTGCTGTCCCCCAGGGTTCTTCTACTCTGTAATCCACCATTGTCTAACCATCTGCTCCTCCTAGGACCTGAGACTCACCCTGGTCCTTCTCTGTCCCTCACTCTTTGCTCGTCTTACCTCTAAAATGTATCTCAAATCTATCTGCTTCTTTCCGCTCCTGCTTTGGAATCTCAGAACCTGCTGTTTCCTTGTCCTAGAATGCTCGCCTACCCTCACCCCTCCCTGGGATTCTCCTGGCCGCTTAAGTGTCATCTCCTAAAAAGAGCCTTCCCTGACCACCCTCCTGGACCATCCCTCACCTCCACCTCAATTCTTTTCTAACTAGGATCTATGTCAATGGGTTTAATAGCACCTACTACGACTTGCAGGTCATTTGTTTGTCTCTTTATCTTTTTGTGTGTGTATGGCTCTCCCCCTTCTAGAATAAAAGCCCCAGGGGAAAAAGGACTCCATCTTTCTGTTTCTTACTGTAGCCCCACTCTTGGTACAGTGCCTGCCAGACAGTGTGTTTTCAATAACTTATGGAAAGAAGGAAGGGAGAGAGGGGAGCCCTGGGTACCAACTTCAGCTCTCCAGGGAGTTACCGTGTGACCTTGGGCAAGTCACATCTGTTCCCAAAGTTACTTGTTTGATGTACTAACCCCACTTCCTATCTCACTGAGGTCTTAAGGGAATCAGATGAAGGTGCTATAAAGGGCTAAGATTTTCTGAAATCTTTACAGAACAAACAGTTGCCAGCCTCTAGATTAAACCCCAAATCTCAGAATGTTCTGTAAAGTACTTCCTTACCTTTAGACCATCTTTTCTGAGAACAGTTAACTGCCCCGGTCCCCCTACTCCTGTTTCTTCTTCCCCTTTGCTCAGGATCAACCCAGTGTCTGTACCACATGACATCCTTGCTACCTGGAAGGGCGGTTGGTCTCATTTTCAAACAAAGCCGGCTGCCAACAGCAAGTACAGCTTCTCTTCTCGCCTGTTTTGCACTAGTCTGACTTGAGGACCCTGGACCGTGAAGACACACAAATGCTCTATAAACTAGGAAGAGGTGACAAAAGTGAGCAAAATTTGTAGGAGCCCAAGACCTGCCTACTGAATTGAATCAAAGAGGCTGCACGGAGCAGGGATAACAAACGTGAGGAAAATCCTGGGCCTTAGGCTACAGCTGTGAAACTGAAACGGATCCACATTAGGACTAAGAAAAAAAAAATCCCTCCCTCCTTAATGAAACCGGGGAGCTAAACGTGAATATTTCCCAGATCTCTAGAGGCGGCAACATTAAGCTTAAAAGAAATAAGAAATGAAAAGATCTCATAAAAAATTCTTACTTGCCAAAAAACCTAACTGAAAAGCAAAATAAACTAGGGAAAATATTTTTAACCAACTCTTTCCTATATTCAAAGCCTGTACAGCGGCAAGATGGACGCCTTCACTTCTGGGGACTCTCAGCTCCAGCTCCAGGTCCCAAAAGCCCCCCTGGCGCACCTACTGGGGACAAAGGCTGCAGCCCGGGAGGTGGCAGATGTTGCCCCCTTTTGCTGGGCTGGGCAAGAGCCAGGGTGCGTCCACATGCCCTCCCTCCACGAAGCAGCCAGACAGAAGGGCAGGAAATGCCCGTGGGCTGGCGGGAGCAGAAGCGAAGAAAGTCAGAAGAAAAGACAGGAAGGTCTGTGGGCCTTGGGGACCCGACGGGGCGGGCGCGCGGCGGCCAGGGTCGAGCACAAATTGGGCGGCGCGGCCCGGGCGCACGGCCCCTGCGCCAGCGGCTCTAATGAGGCGGCGGCCGGCGGCGGGCGAGCTGTGCCCGGACTGCTAAGAGCCGCATGAGCGCGGCGCCCGGGGAGCGCGGCCCGGCATCACTCAGCGCCATCAGCGCGCCGGGCGGGGCGGCCGCTCGTCCCGGGTCCGGCTGCGATTTTTCAAAGACTTGACTTCGGTTTATTGAATCTCCACAGTTCGTTTCTTTAATTTATATCTTTCTCTTGGCTATTTCATTTTATCTTCTTTCTCTGAGTTAACTCTCTACTTCTTTTCTGACTTCTTGAGTGGCATACTTGGCTCATGAATTTTCACTCTTCCTCCTTTTTAAATATGTATTTTTTAAGGATATAAAACTTCTCTTATTCCATGATTTGTAGGTCCTTTATTGTGATTTGGTTCTACATTTATTTTACTTATTTGGTAATGTTACATGAGTCCTTGAAAAATCATGATGTTATTCAAGAATTAGGTGATCAAGATTGTGGTTTGAATGGTCATAGCTCTCTGCCTTCCCAAATGTGTGTTTCCTTAGCTGTGCGTCTCCACGAGCAGTCTGTTAACACCTCCAGTATGATCGTGGGTTTGTCTGCTTCTGCCACTTTGAAGATACGTTGTTAGGTGCATACAGCTTTCTGATTGTTACCTGTTCTTGATGCTTTATTCCTTTTATCATTAAATAAAATCTCTCTTTATCACTATTAATATTTTTGCCTTAAATTCTCTTTGCCTAATATTACTGTTGCCACATTAGCTTTCTTTTTCGTCATCCTTTTATTATCCAGCATTCCATGTCACTATGCATTTGGTATGTCTGTTGAAACAATATGTGGCAGGACTTGATTTTTTTATCCAACGTGCGTGTTCCTGTTTTAACAAGAAGCTTAGTCTGCTTGCGTTACGGTGGTCACTGGTCTACTTGGACTCATTTACGTACAGTTCACTTCTGTTTTCTGTTTACTATGATACCGGCTCACTTCTTTTTCCTTCTTTCCTGTCTTCTAGTAGATTGATTATCTTTAAATTTTGTTTCTACTGTAGTAGTTTAACTAAACAATGTCTAAGGCATTTCACAATGTCACAAGAGATGTTTATCACCATTTTATTGATGTGGAAACTTGGGCACAAAGGGATAAAGCAAATTTCCTGAAGTACCACGGCCAGCAAGGAGCAAGAGCTGGCCGAGCACCCCGATTCCGGAGCAGCCCTGACGGGGATCACCAGCCCTGCATCCTTTAAGGCTTTCATGGATTCGCCCAGGTTGTAATCTGCCATTTTGATGGGAAGAGGGAACTCCAGGAGCTGCCACCATCGTGCTCTAAAATTGTTCATCTGGTGCCACCCTAACTGGCTTCAAAATAATGGAGAGGGGCAACCCAGGTGAGGGTAAGTAGGAAAGAAACAAGAGGAGCCATGAGTTGAGAATTGTTGAAACTGGGTGATGGGTACATGAAAGTTCATGATACTAATCTGTATTTTCATGTGTGGGGGGCCTTTTCCACAATAAAAAGTTTTTAAGTATCAGCTCCACCTTTTGTGGGAACTTGGGTAAAATATGATCAAATATTTAAAAGTTGCAAGTCAAGCTAACAAATGTTAAATAAAACGTATTCTATCCTAAATACATTGGGGTGGCTGGCCTCTCCCTGCAGCCTTGTTCCTTCCCACATCCCAAGGGACATGCACGCATCTGGGCACACCAGCCTGTGGGTGTAGGTCTGTCAATGGGCCTCACAAACTGCCTCCCCTTTCTGCCACACCGGTACATTTGCACACCTGAGGGCCCACCTGGGGCACAGACCCAGGGAAGAGGACTTCTCCAGCCCTAGAAACAGTCATGGGAAAGTTAGGCAGGGTGTTCCAGGCCACAGCCCACAGGGCTCAGATTCTGGGTGGGCATATCCCCTGGCCTCACTCTAAAGAGGGCCAGAACAGGCCCTCTAAGGCGTGGGGCCAGGGCCGGGGCCTCTCTTGCCTGGGTCTTAGGCATTACTGGTCCTTGACACCCTCAAATCCTGAAATCCTTTGGCAGCAGAAGAATCTGCCAGAACCAGAACCTTGCCCTCAATAGGCACATGGCTCCAAAGGCGTGGCTGCTTCGTCCCCACCTGCTGTAGGACACTGGGGTCCAAAGCAGGATATGAACATCTGTTTCACTGCCTTCTGGCCCTTGCTGGACAATCCTTCACACCCTCATGTTCTTGAGAGTCTGTTGCTAGCCCCCTACTCTTGCTTCAGTGTTCTGTATCAGGTTTGGAAAATTTGAGCAAAAGGAATTTACTGGAAGGCTTTTGAGAGCTCACCATTTAGGGGAAAGCTAGAGAACCAGGCTTGGAAACTATGGTTCTGGAAGGCCACAAAACATGAACAGAGGAAGTCTCTTGAAATGGACGTCAGTTCCCCCAGAAGGGGCTTCTTGTACCTGTCACTTATGAGGGAGGGCTCTCAGGAGTCAGTGGAGCTGGACAGGCAGGGGAAGGAGCCAGGCAAAGGTGAGGGTTCAGCTGGAGCGTGACCTCAGCCTGATCCCACGGGGAGCTCCGGAGTATGAGTGGCACCACAGTTTCCCTACCATGGAGCAAGAGGGGTGATTTTTTTCCTACTTGCATATTACTCAGTCATTGGTCAAGGAGGTTCAGGGAAGGGAATCTCCCAGGCATTTTCTTGATGAAGTGGCTGTCATTGGCTGAGGGCAAGTCTCTGGAGACAGACCAGCTATAAGCCATTGGCAACCAATGCCCACAGCATCTGGGGGACAGATGGGCACAGCATCAACAGTGTCCACTATAGAATGACTTCAAGTGCCTCCAGTCTTGTCTCTCTTCTCAGATTCACATTCCGGGAGGGGTGTCTATTTGGCTTAGCTTGGCTCTTGTGCCCATCCCTTACACGTCTGAATAAAGCTCCCTCAGACTGTATCCACTGGAGAAAGGGTAATGCCTTGAAGGAAAACCAGGGTGATACTACTGACAAATAAAAATGGCAAGCAATAGGATATATTGGAGTATATGAGGAAGCCATTTGATGTAAACCTAATTCGGCCTGATTTTGTTTTTTTTAAAAGGGCCTGACTGTGGCCGTTGAGCATGTATTGTATATACATTTCCTATGGCAAGAACAAAGGCCCTTGAGATAAAGGTGCAACTTCCCTCCCCCTCCCAACGTTGGCATTTCCTTAAAGATTAAGCATCTTTCCTTAGGCTAGGAACTGATTGTAGAGTTCACCTGTGACCACTCAGCTGGAGACAACAGACCTGCCATCCTGCTGTGTTCACCAAGACAGCAGACCCACCTGCTAGAGACAGCAGACCTACCTGCTATTTCCATCAATTGCTGTGCCGACAGAGCAGTCTCGCGACTATTGTGAAAGGGACATTTCAATCCTATGTGAAACATCCTCTCTGGGGGTATATAACCACTCTGTGCACCGCACTTCTTCGGTGCCCTTTCTTCCTTTGGGAAGAAAGGCCCCGGGCCATGGTCCTCAGATTTCAGCTCAGAATAAACTCACCCAAATTTTCATTTATAGATTGGTTATGGATTATTTTCTTCGACACTATGAAGGGGCAATGGATGCTGTAGAGCTACCCCCCACCCAAATCCACTGAGATGTTTTTCTGAAGTCAGAACCAGAATCCCATCTTTCCTGCCTCCACCTCTAACCTTAGCAGAACTGACCTCCTTTGCCTGCAGGTCAATGTGGTACCCTAGAAATGCTTTATTCACCTATTTCCCCGTCTTTCTGCTCCACTAGGCAGTGTTCCTTTCATCAGTGTGTCCCCAGGATGCTGCAATGGTCCCCACATTGGCCCTTCAGTAAATGACCAAGTTAGCGTGCCGGCTAGCCCCCGGGAGCAGCACTGTCCTCCATCTGTGCTCACTGCCCACAGTCAGACGCTTGTCAGGGCACAAAGTATTAGCATAGGGACATTTCCAGGCTCTCCTCTCCCCTCTCTGCTAAGAGGATCCTCACTTTGCCTCCTGGTTTCTCTTCCTCTTCCCCCGGCCCCCTCTGTAGCAGTCTTCTAGGATTTTGGGGTCGTTCCAGTTACTACTGCTGTCCAACATGCCACTCCAAAATGCAGAGTACAAACCACCACTACTTGATTATGCTCATGGATTCTGAAGGTGAGGCGTCCAAACAGGGCACAGCAAGGACACCATTTCTCTGCTCCACAATGTCTGGGGCCTACACCGGAAAGAGTGAATGGCTAGGGGCTGGAATCATCTGGAGCCTTCTTTACTCACATGCCTGGACACCAGGGCTGTGATGACCCAAAGGCTGGGCTTGGCTGGGACTGCTGACTGGAACGCCTGCCTACCAGTGGCCTCTCTGTGTGGCTTTTCATAGTTGGGTGGCCTTGGGACAGTCAGACATCTTGCATGATGGCTCAAGGCTTCAAGAGTCAATGTTCCAGGGGACAGCCGGTGGATGTAGCATTCCACTTCGGTGACCCGAGGGTCGCTGGTTTGGATCTGGGGCATGGAGCTACACACGCTGATCCAGCCATACCGTAGCAGGCGTCCCACATATAAAATAGAGGAAGATGGGCACACATGTTAGCTCAAGGCTAATCTTCCTCAGAAAAAAGAGGAGGGTTGCTGGCAGATGTTAGCTCAAGGCTAATCTTCCTCGGAAAAAAAAAAAAAAAGAGCGAATGTTCCAGCAAACAAGGCAGAAATAACATAGGGTTACTGCTATGGTGCTCGATTGGTCGAAGCAGCCACAAGCCTGTCCAGAGTGAGGGAAGGAGCAGAGTGCCCCTTTGGATGAGAGCAGTGCTGAATAATTGACAACCGATCATTTAGAACAGTCACTGTGGTGAGAAGTTAGGAGGAAAGGATGAAGACTAAGGTTCCGAATAGATTTTTCCATGGAGTGTTGAAGAGAGAGATATGGGAGCAGCTGCAGAGCAGTAATGCGGGAGGTACCTGGGAGGATGAAAGGGGGATTTGAAGGAGTGTTGCTGAGTAACGTCACAGTGGGAAATGGTATTTTGGTTGCCGAATCTGTGTTTCTTTTGCTCCAGATCACTAAGACTGAACTGAACCACATGGCTCACAGCTTTGTGGGCATTATACAGACCAAGCTCGAGCAGGTCCAGCCAGGCCTTGCCCACACCTGCCCCCAGGTTTCTTAAGCCGAGGAAATTTTCAGGGTTTGAGGCACTTCCGTCATTTCCGTCACCCCATTAGAAAGGTCAATTTGCCAAGGCCGTCTCATGCAAAAACTCCTGCCGGCATCTCATTTCCCCTGGTGTTCCTGCTCCCCTCCCCTTCCTCATTCCCAGGGGCCAGATCCCCCCAAGCCTGATCTCATCCTTTGGGTGGAAGGGAGAGGAAGGCAGGTGAGAGGGGTTCTCTCTAGAGGATCGTTTTCTGAGACTGGCTAATTAGAGGCTTCCTAATTAATGAGCTATGGGGTTGCATTTCATCAGCTGAGTCACAGTTTATGTCTAGGCCCTGGGCCCAGGGGGAGGGTATCAGGAATCGGGGCGGAGGGGGAGCCTGTGTCTCTGCCTCCCCAACCTGATTCTCTACCTCTTCTCTTTTCAAATTCAGTTCTCCCTACCGGTTTAGAGGGTATCAGCAGCCTCCCTCCCTCCTTCCTCCTGCTTCTGCTTCCTGACAGCTTCCTGGGACTGTCCCCAAGTTTGACCATCCTTCGTGCCTTCCCACCCCTCCAGGACCATGCAGGGCTCATTTGGTTACTGTTTCCCAGTCACCCAGTTTCTCTTTCAAACTGAATCTCCCTCAGCCACACAAATCACACAACTGGGGTTGCTATCTGCAGTGTGGCAACCACATCTCCATAGGATCTGGTGGGCTCTAGTACCCATTGCCCTCGCGGCCGCAGCCTGCTTAGAGACCCTCTGGAGCCACTCTGTCCCCGCTCCTTCCCTGTATGGCTCCTTCCCATATCCTCCTCTTTCAGTAACTGTGTGTGACGGGTACTTTTCCACTCACATTTCAACCAGGAGATTTATCCATTTACATGAGGTTAACTCTGCTGAGTCTTTGGGGGGGGCGGGGGGGAATTTTTATTTTTATGTCTAGAGTTGTAATATTTTTGAATTTTCAAAAGCTGTGCTGTAGCTTAGTCATGAGTTATCCCGTAATTAGACTTTTTTGTGCCTCTGGTTCCAGGCTGCATGGTGGACTTGGACCTGAGTGGAGAAGTTCCTATATGTCCTGGAGTTGGGTGGTCTCTCACCAGATCAGTGCTCACAGGGCCCCTGTGCCCTGCACAAGGTCCCTGTTCAAAGGAGGGCTCCTTAGAGGCCCTCCAGTGACAATATTCAGGCCATCTCTGTAGAGGGGACTTGAGTCTGCTCTTTGCCAGCCTTTGCTACCTACAGAGCATCTCAGAGGTTAAGACTTGGTGGTCTTGGAGTCAGTCAGATGAGCTCCTCATGGAAAGGAGCCTCAGCTTTCTCCTCCCTCCAAGAGTTGTGAGGATGAAATGAGACAAGAATATTAAGCACTTAGCATGATGCCTGGGTGCTCGACACATAGAAACTTTTTTCTAAACTTTTGAACGGCGAAAGTTTTTCTTAATACACATGGATGGCTTTCCAATTCTCCATAATCTTGATAATATATGCAAAATCATGTATGTGTAAACCCCTTGTTCCAGGGCCCATCTTCTGGACACAGCTGGCCCCTCCACAGGCGGCAATATGGCTCCTGAGCTCCCCAAGGACCAGCACTGGCTGCTCAGGCTGCTGGCTGGTGGGGCCAGAACTGTTCTTTTTGTATTTACGCCACAGAGTCTTTGGGCTGCAGTCCTGTAAGTGGGATGGCTGGGTCAGAGGGTACATGCATTTGTGACTTTGCTAGATATTGTCACATTCCCCTCCATGGAGGTTTGTCCCCCTTGCATTCCCACTGGCAGTGTGTGACAGTACCTGTTAATCTACAATTTCACCAGCAGATTGTGGCCAAATTTTGAGATTTGTGTCAATTTGCTAAACAAGAAATGGTATTTCGAGTCATTATTTCATCATATTATGAGCAAGGTTGAGTATCTTTTGACATATTTAAAAGGTCATTGCATTTCTTTGTGAGTCTTTCTTATTTTTAGGAGCTATATAATAGGGATATTAACCATTGTAATACAAGTTACAAATACATTTTCCCAGCTTGAAATTTGTTTTTACTTTGCTAATGGCGGTTTTTTTGGTTTTGGGTTTTTGCTATGTAGGAGGTTTTTTGGTTTTAATTTTTATGTAGTCAAATTTATTGATTTTTTTTCCCCTACTGCATCTGGATTTTGAATCAGAAAGTTTTCCTTGCTCCCAGATTTACAGGAATTCCCTTGTTTTCCATTTCATTCTCGTTCTTAGATGGTTTCATTCCTCCAGTGACTCCAGCACCACTTTTTGGAAGATCTGTCTTTCCTCGTTATTGCTGCTGCCGCCGTTACAAGCAGCACACTGAAGATCCATATGCGGCTGGGCCTGTTTCTGGATTTTTTTTTTTTGAGGAAGACTGGCCCTGAGCTAACATCCATGCCCATCTTCTTCTAGTTTATATGTGGGATGCCTACTGCAGCATGGCTTGCAGAGCAGTGCCATGTTCACACCCTGGATCCGAACCAGCAAACCCCAGCCCGTTGAACTAGAACGTGCGAACTTAACTGCTGGGCCACCGGGCTGGCCCGTTTCTGGATTTTTAATTCTGTTTCACTGGTCTGTGTATGCATGGGTTAGTTCTCCATTCCCAACCCAAACTGTTATTCATTTTCAGGGTTTTCTTGGTTATTCTGGCTTGTTCTTCCAAATGATCTTTTTAATAAGAATAGTGTCTAATGACAAGGGCAGATGTCCATGCAATATTGTTAAGAGAAGTAGCAGGCAACAGAACCACACAGTATATACACACACATTTTTTTCCTTATAGAAAAATACTGGAAGGGAAAAAACCAAAATGTTTGTGTGGTCATCTCTTGATCGTATGGTTACGGGTAGCATCACCTTGTTACTGGCACAAACCTTGATGGAAAAAAACTTGCCAAGCGCCACAAGGCTGCCTCCTCCACCTTCCTCCTCACCTCATCCCTGTGCCACTGGAGGTCACGTCATCCCTGGACCACAGCACCTGTTTGTACAGGAGGGACTGCGTGACAGCAGGGTGGATGTGGGGTGGCAGGCAAGGCTCAAGCTCACCTGAGTCTCCACCCCATTAGCCTGCCCTCCATTATAAGCCCTCCATTCCCATGTAGGGCTGTCTCCCTACTCTCCTGACAGGTTCATTACAGGTAAGAGGAACACCAAGGGCCAGTCTCACCAAGTTCCTACTCTGGCCCAGTACTGCCCAATAGAACTTTCTGGAATGGTGGAACATTCTTCTTCTGAGCTGTCCGACAGGTAGCCACTAACACATGTGACTATTAAGTACTTGAAATGTGGCTGCTGCGACTGAGGAACTGGGTTTAAATTTTATTTGCTTTAGTTAACTTAAATAGCCACATGTGGCTAGTGGCTACTATATCGGACTGTGCATCTTTGGTCAATTCCCAACCCAGCCAATTCCAACCTAGAACTGGCAGGAAAGATCCCGCCTATGCAAGTGGGCTGAGGCCAGGCAGGCTAGCGCAGGCTGGGGAGAGGGCTGGGCAGGAAGCTGAGAGGCGGCAGAGGGGGCCAGCTCAGCCTGAGGCAGCCCCGCCCCTCTCCCAGTGGCCATCACAATAGCAACCAGCCCAGAATCACAATACCACTGCGGGGAGGTAGCTGTTTCCTCCAGGGGCAGGTCTCTCTGTCTGCAGACCTACTTAGAGCAACCCAGGCGGCAGGGGACCAGTTCCTGGGGAATGGAAAAGCGCCCAGCGGCTGAGCGGCCTCAAGCTGGAGACCCAGAGGAGGAAGCGGGGTAGGCCTAGGGATGGGGGAACCTTCTTGGCCCCAGGACCCAGGCGCTGCAGGGCCCTGCAGCTGGGCGGCCAGGAGACACAATACCCTGTGAGCGCTGACCAGCTGCTCATCTTCCTCCTGGCGATTTGGTTCTTCTACTTCTTCTACCTTCAGAACTACTTCTGAGTGGCCCTCCCTTCCACCTGCCCCCTGGGCTGGAGGACAACAGCAGCAAGCAGTGTGGCCCAGGTCCTGCGTGTGAGGGCAGAGCGCGGCCAAGGCCCCAGCCTTGACCCTGCAGGGAGAACAGCCAGGACACGGCAAGGGCTCACTCTGCACCTCGGGCATGGAGATTGGGAGACAGCCACGGGGGCCAGGCCCAGCCTCTTGTTCTGAGGGCCCAGGGCTACATGTCCAAACAGCCTTTGTGTTGAGTAAATGATACAGGAGAGGAAAGGACACGCGCCCCACACAACGCAGACCATGACATCTCCTGTGAAGTTGTGTCCAGGGAAACGCCACCAGGAGGCAGAGGGAAGGATGTGCCGGCCTCTCCGCAGCCGCCTCTGTGGACGTACAAACCCCCAAGGAACTCTCAAACACGCAGGCTCTCTAACCCCAACCCCAGATCTCTGAATTCCTTGGTCTGGACTGGAGACCAAGAATCTGAATTTTTAATAAGCTCCCTCCTTCCCCTGTCAGTCTAAGGACCATAGTTGTTCCTGTCCCTCGTGCAAAGCACGGAAGCCAGAGAGAACAGCAGCCTCCATCCCTCAGCGGACCCAAGAACGAAGCAGAGGCAGCAGGCCTGTGGGAGGAGAGGGGAGCAGGCGGCTCAGATTCCTGGGGGCCTTGAGAGAACCCCCCCCAGTCTATCTACAGGGGCCTTTGATAAAATCTCAAGGATAAACTATGAAGTATTGCTGGGCTGCTCCTTCCCAAACGTGTTCAGAAAGGAACAGGGAATAGCACGGTGTATTTTCTCACTGATGTTCTCCTAGTGACTAAAATCTATTCCACACAGTAAACAGTTGTAAGAATACATATTTTCCCTCTGGGACTCCATAAAACTAAATTTTGAATGGAAAAACAAAAGCAGCCTATATACAAGTAGTTTTCCTGAAATGGGCCCCCTGCAGAAGAAGGTACCTTCCCCTCGGAGGGCTGCGGAGCCAGCTCCGCCATCATGCAGCTGAGCATGTTCTGGCACCCTGGCACCCAGCCTGAGAGAGGCTGCTCGACCCTCCCTGCCTGCACGCACACCCACCTGCACACCCTCACACATCAGACACATCTGAAAATGTGACTTCTTGTCCCTTCAGGCCATTGACCTGAATTACAGGCTGAAGGGGTTGCAGTGACTGCTCACGGCTGCTCTACCACAGTCCCACTTTGTCTGGGTGCAGGTAGGGAACGGGTATGACGACACAGACACGCATTCTGCCAGGAGGAAGCCTACAGGGGACGTCAACCATTCTTTATTAAGGCTCGGAGTGGTCTGCCAGCTGGGGGGCTGAGTCATTCACTCCATAGACCTCTGCCACGGTCCACTTTTGGGTGACACTGAAGGTGGAGGCTCTCTTCGAGATCCTGAGCCACAGTCTTTGTGCTCCACTCACATCCACCCTGCAGGATGGGGGTGGGCGTGCAGATAACTTGGGGGGCCCTCAGCAGAGTGGGGCTGGCTCTAGCAGGCCCTGGGGCCCGGCAGGGGGTGGCAGGGAAGCAGAGGAGGGCAGGGACATCTCCCCCATCCCTCCCAGCCCAGACTATGGCTTTGTTATCCTATTGCCACTGGAGCAGGAGTGGAGTGCTCCTCCTCCACCCCTCACTCCCGGCCTGTGCTACGCTGTGTGAGGAGATAAAGGGAAAGCCCTTGGGAAAGAAGAGGCCCCTCTGTGCCTGGGACCTGGCCAGACCTCAGGGGAACTGTGACCCCCACTCCTGCTCTCCCTCGGCTCCTCCCAGTGATAGGTCTTCTCGAGTTGAGGAGCTGGTCACTCAGAAGTGGACTCGCAGCACGTCCTGGCTGGCAACTGGCTGCTGGCAGGCTGTGCATGTCATGGGCAGGGAGTGCTGCTTTTCACCCAGGCAGGGCCGGCACAGGAGGTGGCCACAGGGAAGCTGATACACAGGCTCCTTTTTGAAGTAGGCAGAAAACACTCTTTTGCAGGAGGCACACTCGGGGCCCAGGACGCTCCCAGGCTGCTCTGGTAAATCAGGGAGGAAGATGGGCCAAGGTTAGGGAAAGCTGCCTCCTGGTCCAGGCTCCATCCTGGAGGCAGGGCACGTGCCTGGAATGGGACAAGAAGCTTCCCCACCCTACACCCCTGCAGCAGCCTGGCTTCATCCCTCCCTAGGCCTCCTCTGCCTGACCTGGGAGGAGAGGGTACGAGGGAACCTGGGAAGCTGACAGGCCTCTTCTCGATCATCAAATCTCAGTGCTCCCATGAATGCTCAAGAAAAGCTGACTTCTGAGGGCAGCTGGGCAGCACTGGGCCCTTCCTCTCAGTGTGCCAGCAAGATGTACTTCAGCTTTTTATTACACTCACAGATTCTGAAGGGGCTGCCAAGGCCAGAGCAAGGCACAAGCTCACCCTGACAACGCTGATAAACTGCAAGAGAGGTGAGATGTGACAAGAAAAGGAAAAAGCAGAAAATGGTCTGGTGTACCAGGGTTGGGCAGGTCAAGGGGAGGTCAGCAGAGGGGCAGGGCTGAGGTCTGTCTGCAGCAGGCCTGCTTGCTCAGCCTGGCACCTGCTTCTGTTCAGTCCTGCAGCCCGGCAGCTCCCCTCACGACCCATCATTCCCCTTCCTATGTGGCAGGCTCTCTCTCCTCCCATGATTCCTGCAGGGCCTCCTGAATGAGGGCTACGGGGGCAGGTCCTGCCAAACCCCTCCCCAAGCTGCACTCACAGCTCTTCCCCATCTTGGGCCCTAAGGAGGCTGCTCTTTCTCCCCCAACCCACACCCCTCTGGAGAGGACAAGGATGGCCTCTTGGGGGGAAGTGCCAATAAGAACGAGAAGAGGCCAGCCATGCAGAGTGAAGGGGACAGCAAGAACAAAGAATGGCTAGTCCATTAAAGACAGAGAAAAGACACAGAGGTGGGATGTGTAAGAGTATGGCTTCAGAGGAGACTGCAGAGGAGGGTGGACGAGGGTTGGAGCATGCAGGCCCTCACAGGCAGCAGGAGTTGGGTTTTACTCCAAATTCAATGGGATGTGCTGGAGGGATTCTAAGAAGAGGGGTACCATGACCTGGTTTACATTATGAGAAGATCGCTCTGGCTCCTGTAAGGCAGGTGGCTGTGGGGGCAGTAGCGGCTGCTGCAGGAATCTGAGGGAGTGGCACAGGAGCTGGGGCCAGGGTGGCGGCAAGGGCAGTGGAGCAGAGAAGGCCACTCTGAGATCTACTCTGGAGGAGCACGAACAGGACTTGATGATGAAAAGAACGTCGTCAGGATGAGCATGTCGAGGGAGACCAAGGAGGACCTCCGTGTTAGAGGCCTGACCAAAGGGTAGAAGATGCTGCTCTCTACCCGCAATGGGGATGATAGGAAGTGGGGGTGGGCGGTGGGGGGAGAACATTTGGAGGGCAGACATCAGCAGTTCTGAGTTAGAACGTTCACTCAAGGTATCCATGAGTTCCCATGTAGAGGCACCAAGCAGCTGTCAGGGAGGTTGGGGTCTGAGTCCCAAGGGGAGCTATAGGTGAACATGGGCAGTCACTGGCCAAGTGGGCTCTCACTTGGGTGACAGACAGTACAGAGTCCAGGAAGAGTCTGGAAGAGAAGGAAGAGTCGGCAATGGAAACTGAACAGGAGCTGCTGAAAATGGGGAGAAAAAGAATGTAACATCTGGAAGGCCAAGAGAGAAGGTATCTGAGGAAGGAGGGGCTGATCAGTCACACCAGACGCTGCTGAGAGGATAAGTGACCAGTGTATGTGGGGTCACAGAAACCGCTCATCACTTAGACAAGACAGTTCTTGGGAATGGTCAGGATGGAAACATAATCAGAGAGACAGGGAGGTGGGGACAAAGGGAGGTAAGGAGGACAAGAGGCAGAGGAGGTAAGATGGCCTGGGATCCAGACGAGAAGGGACTGGCTCTGGACAGGCAGGAGGAAGCAAGCGTGCGGCTCATCATAAGCCCCACCAGGCTTCATCTTGTAGAAAATGCCCCAGCATTCCAGTCAGATCCTCTCACTTTATATCCTAACCAATTCTATCATTCTAAGTGATCCCAGGTTCATTTTAGGAAAAAATTGGCTCAGTGAGCTACCACTGTACTTTTCTAAGACTAAGAAAATGTTAATAGGAAGAGATGAAGATGACATACTCAACCCCAAATCCCTCCACACTTACACAAAGCACTCCAGATGTCAGATAGGAGACAGACTAGTCAAGAAAAATATCTAAAAAGTACAAACCAAAGTCCTCAGCATAGAATAATCAACATTAGATCTTACCAAAAAACACAGCAGAGGGTAGCCAAGCCCTAAGTCCACAGAATTACTAAGAGTTGACTAAAGAAAGCCTTTCTTGTGAAGAGTTAAACTTCACAGGCAGACCCTCAACTCTCCCTGGAAGAGACTGGGTTCTCCCCTCAGCCCCGGGTGTTAGAGTTAAGGAATCTGGGGATGGAGGTCCACAGAGCCCCACAGCATGGCCCAGCATCCCGTTCAGGGGCTCAAAGGGGACGGATGGGGCCCATGTTACCCGAGCCTGTGCCTGGCCTCCAGGAAGTGCTGCTCCCTCTTGTGCTGAGGTGCTGGAGCTGTCCCCTGGTCAGCCGAGCCGTGAAAGAGGGCCTGGAGCCAAGGGTTGATGTCAAGGCAATTTCCAAGCTTTGTGACAGTTTCTGCTCATGGGACACTGGACCTGTTGAGAGACGCACAGAGGTTCGGCAAAGACGACAACCAAAACACAAAGTCCTCTGAGGACTATAAAAACGGCACTTACAACTTCGAGTAGACACAAATGTGAAGAAAGTTCTCCCTAACGTCTACCAGTGGATTGTGATGCCAGAAGACAGAGAGCGAAAGTCTTGGGGATCCTGGCAGTTTGTACCCATCCCACACCCCTTTCGGTGTTCCCAGGCTCTGCACTAGAGTTCCTCCTCCCAGGACAGACTGCTGAGCGGGCACGGGCCACCTTGTGGCTCCCCTGCAGAACTGCACCCTACTTTCTGAAGGCCTCCCTGCTGGCCATGGAAATGACTCTGCAAGCAAAAGCCCCACCTCTGCCCCTGCTCCATGCCCCCATCCCCTCCCCAGCAGCACCAGTCTGCTCTTTCCTCATCTCCTCCCTTCTGGGGCCCGACCAGTCTGCGACACTGCTGGCCTGTCCTTTCTCTCCTGTTAAGTAAAGCAAAGCTGTTCTCATCGAGGAGCAAAACGAAGACCTCACTCTGCCCACTCCACGATCTAGGGGGCCTTCTCTGCATGGTCCGCAGAAAGTCAAGCAATGGACTGAGAATAAAAGCAACGTGGGAAGGGGGAGAAACCTCCAAGAAACAACCCAGTGACCTGCCTGGTAGCAGGGTTCACAAAACTGCCCACAAGTGATGAGTGGAACATTTTGTCTAGTCTGTAGGACATAGAACATCAGCTTGGGGCTGTGGAGCACTGGTCGGTGTGGTCTTGTGTCAGCAACAAATGTGTCAAAGCCGACACCCCTGGAGACATCACAGACATAGGGTCTAAGGACCTTTCTCCTTGTCTCGCCCCCCCTGTACCTCATATGCTTCCAGGAGTTTCTGGGGGTCATGTCAACCAAAATTTACACTCAAAACCAGAGAAGACACAGATGTAACTTTCAAGCACACTATTTTCATAGGCTTTCTAGAGTAAGAGAGGAAATTAAAAGAATGCTAAAATCTAAACAGACTAATTTCCATTTAGAAAAAAGAAAAAGAGCTATGTCCAAAGCACCAGGTGCTGACAATCATGGGGAAATTCTACCAAACGTGAAGAGTGAACGAGTCTAACACTGTTAAATTATTCTACAGTTTAGAAAAGGAACATTTCCTAACTCTTCTTATGGAGTAAATAAATCACTGACACCAAAACCTGACCAAAGATGGCATGTGCACGCCTACACACACACACCACAGTCCAATCTCACTCAAACACCAGCAAACAGAATGATGCAGAATGTTAAAAGAAGCAAGACCAAATGTAGTTCCTTCCAGGACTACAGTAATGGTTCAATATTAAGAAGTCCATTAATGTACTTTCTCACATTAAAAGATCTAAGATGAAAAATCCTAATATGATCTCCATTGATATGGAAAAGTCATTTGACAAGATTCAACCACCAATCTTTGAAAAAACACTGAATAAAATAGAGATCAACAGTGTGGGAGAGTGTCTGAATGGCTCCCAATGAACCTCACCTCCTGATCCTCACACCCTTGGGTACCCCTTCCGCTTGAGCATAGGCTGGACACAGTGACTTGCTTTTAAGAGAATATAGCAAAGCAATGGGATGTCATTTCCATGATTAGTTCTGTAAGGCTGTGACTTCCATCTTGTTTGCTCACTCTCTCTGGTGTACACAGCTACCATGTTGCTTGCTGCCCTTGAGAGGCCCACATGGCAAGGAATTGAGGGAAGACTGGTCATGAGCCAACAAGGAAGAGAGTCCATCAGTGCAGCAATTCCGCAAGGCACTGAATCCTGCAACAATCACATGACAGAGCTTAGAAGTGAAGCCTTCCAAGTCAAGCCTTGAGTTAGTCAACTGCAGTCCAGTCAACACTTTGACAGCAGCCTTGGAAGACCCGGAAGTAGACGACCTAGCCAAGCTACACCTGGATTCCTGTCCAGAGAAGCTATGAGATAACGAATGTGTGGTACTTGAACCCAGTAACTTTTGGGGTAATTTAAGCTGGCAAAGCAAAAACCAAAGGGCAATGGTGCCAAGCGTCCCCTGGGAGGAGGAGGGCTGACAATGGGCATGGAGATAGGAGGGCAGATTACCTGTTGAGCAGTCCATGTGTGTCAGACCAAGCTCACTGGCAGCTTTCATTTTCTTAGTGGTGTGTTCTGAGGTAGTGGGTGAGACCAGAAGGCTTGTGGTAGAAAAACAGGAAGCATTTATACCAAGGCTACTGTCTGGGGCATGGTCAACCTGCTCCATCTTCCTTTTCCGAGAAGGCAGAGCAATTGAAGACGGGGTAACTGCCAACGCAGTCTGTGCTCTCCCAAGCAGGTAGCAGCCAGGGATGGAGTGCTGGAGCAGGAAATGGTCAATCCGGGCCTTCAGGGAGGGGTGAGGCAGGGGCTGGGAATGTGGAGTAAAGGCTACCCCTGTGAAAGGGTCACTGGGCACTCGGCCCCATGTGGCTTCACTGCGGTTACACTTCTCCAGTGTGCTCTGGTCGATGACCTTGCCTGAAGGGAGCAGCATGGGGCAAGGCATGATTTCCAGGGTGATGGGATCCAGGAACTCCTCAGGCACATCCTGAATTACCTCGGCCAGCTCTTGCAGGCTGGAAGGGGCCGGTGGGCTCTCAGACTGGCCCCCAGTGTCACAGTCGCTTTCCATGGGCAAGGCGGGGGCCTGCAGAGCCAAGTCTCGAGGGAGGCTCTCTGAGGCAACCAGCAGGACACTGTCTATCACCTCTTGAGAGCAGGTTTTGGCTGGCTGACCCCAGACTTCCAGCCGCTTGATGCAAGGTATACCGCTGCCTGTCACATGGGTGATACAGATCTTGACATGGGCCACGTGGCTAAGAGAAAGAGCCCCTTTATTCCAAAGCTCCTGTGCCACAACAGCAGGGGAGGGGAGCGTGGCTTCCACTGGGCCAAAAGGTGGCCTAGCCTTGAAGCCCCTGTGGTTAAACACGACTTGGCTCTGGTTTTTCAACAAGACTTTGCCTACCAAGGTGAATGCTTCCCTGTCCGGGACGGAAGGCTCAGCTGAGCCCAGGGCCCGGCACTCGAGGGTATTCCAAGACGCTCTGCTGGATAAGGCAGATGTGTACATTTCCAGGCCAGTGACATTCTGGCCTCCCCCAGCTGTGAGGTCTATGTTAATCCTACAGATTTCCACACTGAAGGGAAAGGAAACTATCACATAGACTGGTGGCTTAATGAAATACTCTGTCCTAAAACCATGACTTCTCTTTGTGAGATCTTCAGAGATGAGATTTTCTACTTCATAACCATCAGCTGATATCTAGATTTAATGACAAATACAAGACACATTTATTTGATGAGATCCAAACAAAGACAACTAGTTTTCAAGAATTCATCACTTCTAAGAAACTTTAACATAAAGTCTGAAATTCCTCACTTAAAATTTCTTCTAATACATCGAATTTTCCTGGGTTTTTTGCAGCCATCTAAGATCAGGTCAAAGGCTGGAAGCAACTGTATCCCCAAGTACTGCCCATCCTTAAAGAATATGAGCAACAAAACACTGCCCAACCCAACCAAAAATCTCTTCAAAATAACATCTGCGTAAAAGGGGGCAGATATACTAGTGTTTTTTTTTATTTCAAAGGATGAAAACAAGCCAATTTAGGGAAAAACAAAGATGTTCATTAAAGTTCTCAATTTTGTATTTGGACTCTATCAATTATAACAGTTTCCTTAGGAAAGCACAACAAATGAGCTTCTTGTAAATTTATGAATGATGGAAGTAAGCAAAAAAAAAGAATGTGTGCACGGGAACAAGAACCACAAAAAACTATGGGAAATTTAAAACAGAGAATGTTCTAGGAGAGGTGGGATTGTAACTTTTTCCCCTTTTAGTATTTCTAACATTTGTTATAACCAATGGAGATTTTAAGATATCTTTGTCTGAAAGAGTCAGCTTAACAATGTGGGACCCTTCTGAAATAGTACAGTGTGGGCATAAACTTTTAGGGGAGGGGTTCAATTTTCCCCTTGGAGTTTCCTTATTCCCTTCTCTGAGCTGTGGAAAGATACTCTCCTTTGCACAAAATGGAAAACAGCTTAATTCAAGCAATAAAGAACAAGAAATCCAAATAACAAATATAAGCCATTATTTCTAGCATGAGAAGTTAGCAAGAAGAATGGGGTAGAGGGTATTTCCACCTTCACTAGGACTTTGAGTGGAATCAGAACTTATCATCAGAGGGAAGAGTACAATGACTACGACCCTCCAGAAAATGAGTCACAGCTCACCCTGTAACAGTGCTAACTCGAGAGGGGCAGCCTGACCCATGCTTACATATCACCTGGTGGCATCTAAAACAATGAGGGTGAAAGCACATTAAGCCTGAATTAAGTCCACATAGACAAGGTAGGAAATGGGGAAAAACATGAAAAATATCGTATATTTATTTACATGCATATACTTGCTTTATTTACCTTGTTGCAGTAAATTCTTGGTCTGAACTGTGGAAGGCAAAGATTTATTACCATCTTTGTGGCTGAAAGGACAGCTTCCAAGCATCAGAAATAGCCTTAAATAAAAGATAAAACTTGGTGTGAGACAAGTTAAAATTTAATTCTAAACTTCTAGCAGTTGATTCCTAAGAGAAGAGAATCAAACAGGATAACAAAAACTTTAACACTCACACTCTTGTGATCTATACTCACTCTCTTTGTATCCTACATGTGATGCTGGGAAAAAAGCTAGTCACTAAAAAACTGCAGAGGAGATTTCTATTGCTGACTGACCAGGGTGGCAAAGACTGCCGGTTCTCTGGCTGACAGCTGGAGGCAAGAGCCTGTCACCTCTGCAGGTGGGGGGGTCTCCAGAGGAAAAGGAGGGTCAAAAGTGGCTGAGCTCAGAGAAAGAGCAGGACTACTTAACTAGATGGTTCAGAATGGAAAGAGTCACAGAAAATAATCATAGTGGTGCTAGGCATCTTTGTCATTTAACACTTGTCAATGCAATTACATTTTCTTATTAAAACAAAAACAATTAGAAGAGTCAAAAACATCATTATTGAAAATCTTAGGGTTGGAAGCACCTTAAAAGGACATCTAGGGGCTGGCCCAGTGGTACAGCGGTTAAGTTCGCGCATTCTGCTTCGGCGGCCTGGGGTTCTCTGGTTCGGATCCCAGGCGCGGACGCACACACTGCTTATCAAGCCATGCTGTGGCAGGCATCCCACATACAAAGTAGAGGAAGAGGGCACAGATGTTAGCTCAAGGCCAATCTTCCTCAGCAAAAAGGGGAGGATTGGCAGTGGATGTTAGCTCAGGGCTAGTCTTCCTAAAAAAACAACAAAAAAAGGGACATCTAGGGGCTGGCCCAGTGGCACGGTGGTTAAGTTTGTGTGCTCCACTTGGGCGGCCCAGGGTTTGCCAGTTTGGATCCCAGGCTCAGACCTACACACTGCTTATCAAGCTATGTTGTGGCAGGCATCCCACATATAAAATAGAGGAAGATGGACACAGATGTTAGCTCAGGGCCAATCTTCCTCATCAAAAAGAGGAGGACTGGCAGTGGATGTTAGCTCAGGGCTGATCTTCCTCAAAAAAAACAAAGACATCTAATCCAAGTAGTCATTTTAATGACCAATGTCCAGGGTGGGGGAAACAGGTGAAAGTGGTCAAAAGGTATAAACTTCTGGTTGTAAGATAAATAAGTAATGGGGATGTAATGTACAGCATGTTGACTATAGTTAAAATAACATATTGTGTATTTGAAAGTTGCTAAGAGAGCAGATCTTAAAAGTTCTCATCAGGAGCTGGCCGAGTGGTGCAGCGGTTAAGTTCGCACATTCTGCTTCGGCCGCCAGGGGTTTGCTGGTTCAGATCCCGGGTGCGGACATGGCACTGCTTGGCACGCCATGCTGTGGCAGATGTCCCAAATATAAAATAGAGGAAGATGGGCACAGATGTTAGCTCAGGGCCAGTCTTCCTCAGCGAAAAGAGGAGGATTGGCAGCAGATGTTAGTTCAGGGCTAATCTTCCTCAAAAAAAAACAAAGTTCTCATCACAAGAAAATAAATTCTAACTGTGAGGTGATGGATATTAACTTATGTTAATGATTTTGCAATATATACATATATCGAATCATTGTTGTGCATCTTAAACTTACATAATGTTATATGTCAATTATATCTCAATAAAAGTGGAAGAAAAAATGACCAATGTCCAGCAGCCTTTGGTACTCCCTGGAGAAAAGCCGGGAAGCCACTAGCAACATCCCTCCCAATGGCAAGCCTCTCCAATGGATCCGAAATCCTTGGGTGAGGCCAGCCACCCGTTTTTCCATGTGGCAGACAAGGCCATGAAGAACTCTTTTTCTTTTTTTTTTTTAAGATTTTTTTCTTTTTCTCCCCAAAGCCCCCTGGTACAGAGTTATGTATTTTTAGTTGTGGGTCCTTCTAGTTGTGGCATGTGGGATGCCGCCTCAGCATGGCTTGATGAGCAGTGCCCTGTCCATGCCCAGGACTCGAACTGGCGAAACCCTGGGCCACCACAGTGAAGTGCGCGAACTTAACCACTCGGCCACAGGGCTGGGCCCCGTGAAGAACTCTTTTAGCCCAACAGGGACAGGGTCACTCTCTGGGGTCATCTTGTTGTCATGATCAGTAGACGCCACTTGCAGAGGCCAGGCATGTTGGGCATCCTACAACATTTTAGTAGGCCGTTTCTGCACAGTGAAGAGCTGCCATGGGACCTTTAAATGTTTATCATCTCAGCCTAGTCTCCTAACTCAGCTTTACATATGAATACAAATTTTTTTTTGCTTGAGGAAGATTTGCCCTGAGCTAACATCTGTGCCAATCTTCCTCTACTTTGCAGGTGGGGCACCTCCACAGCATGGCTCATGAGTGGATTAGGTCTGCATCCAGGATCCAAACCTGTGAACCTGGACCACCGAAGTGGAGCACACAGAACTTTAACCACTCAGCCATGGGGCTGGCCCCACAATGTATTTTTTAAATCATTTTAATATATGCTTAATTTTCTAGGAAGGGAATTTCCATGTAAATCATAGAGAGATCATACTTTATTTCATTCAGATCTTTGCTAAGAGGTGTTCACCATTTCTGAAAACTACATCACTGACAGCAATGCTAATAAACCTGACAATCTGCATTTACAGCAGCCTACATTCTAGGTTATTCTACATGTTGGTAAAAGCTTCTGATTACTTTTTTATGCCTTCCAGTATGGTCATTTCAAACATTTACACATGAGAATAAATTTTACTATCACACTTTAAAATTTCTCCTTTATATTACTGTTAGGGCATCTGTGTGTATGTATGTATGCATGTCTACGTGTGTATGTACGTAGGAATGTATGTGTGTCTATACCTGCACACACATATACATGCACACACGTTTGTTTTTTAAAAAATAATGTACATAAGTGGGGCTGGCCCCGTTGCCGAGTGGTTAAGCTCATGCGCTCTGCTGCATGCGGCCCAGTGTTTCATTGGTTCGAATCCTGGGCGCAGACATGGCACTGCTCATCAAACCACGCTGAGGCAGCATCCCACATGCCACAACTAGAAGGACCCACAACTAAAATACACAACTATGTACGGGGGGGATTTGGGGAGAAAAAGCAGAAAGGAAGAAAAAGCTTTCTTATATATGGCAATAACTGGTTAGAAAAATTAATGGGATAAAAGGGTCCTATTCATAAATAGCAACCTTAGCAAGAAACACATAAGACCCCTTGAGGGAAAAATTGACAAGTGGTGCCATGTCCACGCCCAGGATCCAAACCAGCAAAACCCTGGGCCGCCGCAGCGGGGTGTGTGAACTTAACCACTCGGCCATGGGGACAGCCCCAAGAAAGCTTATCATTTTGGTATCCTTACTATGTGTCCGCTTGTCTTATTGAATTCATTGATTTAACAGATTTTCAGTTATTTTCTACAATCTCAGTAATAATGAGAGCCTCTTTTTCAAGATGGTAACTCTTATTTCTGTCTCTCTTCTTACTACATTAGTTAGAACTTCCAGAATTATATGAAATAATAAAGAGTTGCCATGATTGTTTTGTTCCCATTAGGAAATGCCTCTTGTGTTTCATCTTTGAGCATAATTCTGATTTTTAGATTGAAATATTCTTTTTATGTTAATAGAGCATTCTAATTTTCATAGTTTTTTGAAAATTGGAGATATGCTTTGAATTCTGATTTTCCCTATATATTGTGTTTTGTTATTTTTCTTATCTTACAGACTGAGATATAGCACATTTTCCTAATTTTAAACCATCCTTTTATTCCTAGGATAGGCTTGATTTGGTTTTAGCAGATTGTTCCTTAAATGTTATTCAAATTCTATTGAATTTGATTGCTCATATTTAATTTTAGATGAGATATTACTGCACATTCACAGAACATTTACAAGCCCTGTGCTAGGTACTGGAGTATAGAGATAAAAATGAAATGGTCAGGTGGTGAAACTATTCTGTATGATTCTATACTGGTAGATACATGACATTATGCATTTGTCAAAACTCACAGAACTGGGGCCAGCCTGGCAGCATAGCGGTTAAGTTCACACGCTCCATTTTGGTGGCCTGGGGTTCGCAGGTTCGGATCCCGGGCGCAGAGCTATCACTGCTTGTCAAGCCATGCTGTGGCAGCATCCCACATAAAATAGAGGAAGACTGGCACAGATGTTAGCTCAGCGACAATCTTCCTCAAGCAAAAAGAGAAAGACTGGCAACAGATGTTAGCTCAGGGCCAATCTTCCTTACATACACAAAAAAACAAAACTCACAGAACTGTACAACACGAAGAGTGAACCTTAATGTAAACTATGGGCTTTGGTTAATAACAACATATCAATATTGCCACATCAATTACAACAAATGTACTGCACTAACGCAAGATGTTAATAATAGGGGAAACTATGTGCAAGGGAGAAGAGGAGGTATTTGGGAACTCTATTTTATCTGATCAATTTTCCTGTAAATCTAAAACTGCTCTAAAAAATTAATAATAACAATAATAATGAATGATTGGGGAAGAAAGTGACTGAAAACAAATTAGGACTAGAGATCAAACTGAAACAAGTGACTGTGTCATTACAGGACAAGGGTGGCAGACCCTTTTTAAAAAATCTTACAAATCATGCTGTTTCTTTGGGAAATAGTGATGCCTAAACACTGTAGAATTCTATAGGATTCTGGCTGCCATCAAGGTCTTTGTATGATGTTTTCATCTCTCTGGTTCCAACATCCCTGATCTTTTAAGGTCAAGTGCCTCCTGCCTTAATGCCTAATCCAGAAAAAAAGAAAGGCTTACCATATGAAAATGCAAACAGCCTTATCCAGGAAGACTGCCTCCTCAGCCCTGACTAGGAAATGGCCATGTAACCTGGGCTCATTGCAAATACTGTCCAGTAAATACCTATAAATTATTGTCTCCTTTTCCAGATTTGGCATCTAAATACAAGAGAGACTGAGTAGAAATCGCGGGCCACAGATCATGGCTAAAGTTCCCTGCAGCTCAGAGAAGTAGCCTGGAGCCAAATAACGGCACTATAAAACAGCAAGATAATAGAGGTTATAAGCAGATAATATATGTCAACTTTCATTATAGAGATTTTTTCTTTTTATTATAAACTATTTCAGATAAAAAGGTAAAGAACATAACATAGTAGACACTTATGCCCACCACCTAGACTGAGCAAATGTTAACATTTTGCCATGCTTGCTTCTCATTTCAGTATAAAGAGAAAAATTTTAAAGGTATAAACAAAACCGACCAACAATCTTATTTTCTCTCCCCTTTTACCAAGAGGAAAGCTCTATCTTAAGTTTGTGTCTCTCATTCAAATCAGTATAAGTACGTGTGTATACAAAAGCACGCAGCAGTCTGTGTATTTTCAATGTACCTTAAAGATAAAATACCATGTGTATCATCTTGCAACTTGCTTTTCTATGAAACGTTATTATTTTAAGATTTGAAATGTATATGTCTAGTTTATTCATTTTAACTTCTTCATAGTCTTCAATTATATGACTGAAATACAGTTTATTTCTCCATTGCCCTATTACTTACGTTGTTTGTAATTTTTTACTATGAAAAAAAAGCTGCAATAAATATTCTCTACAAGTCTTCTTGTGAAAAAAAAATGAAATGAAATGGTCTTGTCCTCCAGTCTTGAGGCATTACAGATTTTCTTCCAGCAAAGATTACGGAATACAAAGGTTTGTAATACAGCTTTCCGCAGATGACACTTAGAGTGGGAAGTGTGGCCTAAATCAACGTTTTTCAATTTGTGGTTTCAAAATCAAATTATGGGTTGAAGAAAGGAAATATTAACTAAAAGAGAATACAAAATACCAAAATGCACATAGTATGGGCATTATTTCATGAAACTTTTGTTTCAGTTTTCTACAAACACATATAACAAATGTATTTACTAGATCTAATATAAAATGAATTTCTTATTGGGGCTTTTTTTTTTTAGGAAGATTAGCCCTGAGCTAACATCCACTGCCAACCCTCCTCTTCTTACTGAGGAAGATTGGCCCTGAGCTAATATTCGTGCCCACTCTCCTCTACTTTATATGTGGGACGCCTACCACAGCATGGCTCGACAAGCGGTGTATAGGTCTGCATCCAGGATCAGAACCAGCGAACCCCGGGCTGCCGAAGAGAAGTGCATGAATTTAACTGCTTTGCTGCTGGGCTGGCCCCTTAGTGTGGCACCTGATGAAAAAAATGGAAAACCTCTGGCGAAAAGTATACCCAGAAGTCAGGGAAGAATTCACAGGAGTAATGTTTGAACTGGAGACAACTAAGACACACGCCTGACTGCATGGGCAACTCTGAAGAGGGACAGACACCACATCCTAATGGAACAATATGCTTGACTATAGGAGCCAAGAGGCAAGAACAGGAACAAAAGGGGAAGGGCTAAAGGGAGAGGGACCAGGAAGAGTCAAAGCATAGAGATGAAACAGTGTGAGGTAAGTCCAGGAAAGGCTGAATATGCCACTTAGCTAGAGGGGAGAGGAGGAGGCAGGGCTGGAAAGGCAGATGGAGTCAGATGGACAGGGCCTTGAATGTCATGCCAAGGAGCTTCAGACTACTTTACCTGGTGGGCTGTGGCAGTGTTTTTCCAAACTGCAGACCAAGAATTAAGAATTCAAATTACTGAACCACAACTAGCACTTTTTTTTTAAGTAGAATAGAAAGAAAATGTCACAGTGTACCACACGAGGGTGAAACTCTGAAATATGTGTGTCTCTATATATAGAGAGAGAGAGACACACACACACATTTATCTAAAACTATATCTAGCTATCTATCTACTTATTCTGGGTTTTAATGTAGAAGACACTTCTTACTAAGGGTTGTAAAAAAACTTTGAAAGCTACTGGTCAGAGGAAAGTTACAGAAAGCTTATAACCAGGGAAAGAAATGACACTAATGAAAAGTCTGCCATTAACCTCCCAGATGACAACGGCAATTTTGAACCACTTAGAGGCAATTCACCCTTCAGGGGTTTCCCCTTTCCTCCGGCTGTTATGTTCCCACTATACTTTTTGTACTACATGAGGGGCTATCTTTGCAAATGGCTTCCTGAAGACATCAAAGATGAGCATCAAAGTACAAACTACTTAGAAATAAACTGGCGGTCTCAGTTTTTTCCTTCAATTTTTTTTGAGGGAGGGGTATTCTTGAAAAAGAGGAAGGAGAAAAATGAACTATGCATAACGTATTACTAAGCATTTCACAAGGATTTCAAAGCTACCTTCTAGGAAATCTTTTATTTTAAAAAATTTTAATTAAACTTTTTATCTTAAGATAATTATAGTTTCACATGCAGTCCTAAGAAACAATACAGGGATCCCATGTACCCTTTAACCACGTCTCCCCACTGGTAACGTCTTGCACATAGTACATCATGACCAGGAAACTGACAATGATACCATCCACAGATCTTACTCAGATTTCACCAGTTTTACATGCACTCATTTGTGTGTGCCTGTGTGTTTAGTTGTAAGCAATTTTACTCTATGTGTAGATTTGTGTAATCACTACCATAGTCAAGCTATAGTACAGATCCATCACCACAGGGATCCCCTGTACGCCTTTTAAGAAGCCTTTTATTTTACAAATCCAAATGTCTATTACCACAGAAGTCTTGAAGGTCTTCACCCAGATATAAACCCCTCAACTGAAGACTCCAGTTAATCCCACTATCAGTGTAGATACACAGCAAGAAACAAACTTGAATGACACATGTTTATGCTTGGTGTACCTGTCACTTAAACGATAAATATGACTATGTAAAAAATGCAAAAGTAGGGGGCTGGCCTAGTGGCTCAACAGTTAAGTTCACATGTTCCGCTTCGGCAGCCCATAGTTCGCCAGTTTGGATCCCAGGTGCGGACCTACACACCATTTATCAAGCCATGCTGTGGCAGGCGTCCCACATACAAAGGAGAGGATGGGCATGGATGTTAGCTCAGGGCCAGTCTTCCTCAGCAAAAAGAGGAGGACTGGCGGCAGATATTAGCTCAGGGCTAATCTTCCTCAGAAAAAAAAAAACCCAGCAAAAGTATATATAAAATAAAGAAAAAGAACACAAAATAGAAGTATTACGATCACATATTAGTTAAAAGTCTACATCTAGGAATATGTATGCAGGAATAGTTTGGGAGGTAATGGTAGACATGTAGAAATTTAAAATATGCAATGTATTAGAGTGGTAGGAAAGTTTTTTTTTCCTTTCATGTGTTTAAAAAGTTGACAGGAGTACTCAGACAATTGGACCAGGTTCCTAATGTCGCAGGATGATATCAGAGAGGAATGAGGCTCTAGATTACAAGCTGAGAGTATTTCTTGCAGGTGACAGCCCCTACAGGACTGGATATCCAGATGGAGTCAGACCTTTCTCCTCTGCCTCCCTGTACTCAGGCTGAGGGAGGGAAAGTGCAAGGGAAGGGATGAGAAGGGATCCAGAGGTAGGGTGACCCACTATGTGGTCTATCTGAAACTGAGGGGTTTTCCAGAATTCGGAACTTTCAGTGCTAAAACCAGGAAAGTCCTGGGAAAACTGGGACAAGTTGGTCATCCTATCTGAAAGGTTTCTGTCTGCGTTTCCTTGGAGCTGGAAGCAGCCAAGCAACCTTTTTGTTGTTGAGGACACTTGGGGGTGGCAAAGTGTAGAGGGATAATTTAGAAGAGAATAAGGTGACCATGACACTTTCTGAACACCTCAGCATCCATCTTCCTTTGGCCTACAAAGAAGCTGCCATAGATGAGTTATACAACCTGATTTTTGAGTCTCACGAAAATGTAATGGAAAGTAATTCTGGCAGACACACATAATTTTAAAGACTAGGCTCAAACAGGTTACAGAGGGAAAAAAAAAGAAGAAAAGATTACCTGTCAAATAAGAGAAAAGCATTTAACCTCAAAGAGTGGGTGGAATACCAATGCACTGAGCAATTTTATAAATTGGGCACTTCAGCTTTTAAAGAAGTACAATGCTTCTTATAATTTCTAAATTGAGATACTTGTCCATCCGTGAAAAAAATCTGACTGGTGTGCATTTTCCTTAGAGCCGGTTAAAATGAAAGACAGCGGTCCCAGCCCATCCCACACAGTCACCCACCAGTGCGAGGTAAGCAGGGAGACAAGAACACAAGAGCAATCCTATACACTTGTAGCCAATTCACCCTTCAATGGCTTAATATGTACAAGGGATTCTGCTAGGCACAAGTGGACACAGTTTTTACTCTTTAGACACTCACAGGTTCAAAACAATGCAGATGGGCAAAGGGTTCTAATACTATTTCCTCAGTGCCTTAATAGCAGTGCCAGCAAAACTGTATGGGAACCCAGGTGAGGCAGCCAGGCTCTCCATGTACAAACCTGAACCCTAACTCCGTCCCTCTCTTCCAGGGCCTTATTCCATCTGTTCTTGCCTCTTTCCTGAATCCTCAACTTATCTCTGACTACAGAATCCTTTCCTTAACAAGTAAACATTGCTCCAGTCTCTTCTGCCCCCAAGAGCCCCCTCAAAAAAAGCCTTGCCTTGCTGCTATATGTCTTTCTTAGGGTTGCCAACCTAACAAACAAAAACACACACTTAAATCTGAAATTTGGATAAATGGATTTTTTTTTTTTAGTAAAGCAATGTTCCATGTACTATTTGAGACATACTTACACTAAAAAATTACTAAATGCACATTCAGCAAACTATGAATAGAAAGGAACTTCCTCAACATGATAAAGAGCAATTATGAAAAACCCATAGCTAAATCATATCAATGGTGAAAGACTGATACCCCTAATATCAGGTCTGAGACAAGGATGCTTTCACCATTCCTATTCAATTTTGTACTATAAGTTCTAGCCAGAGAAAGTGGGCAAGAAAAAGAAACAAAAAGGCATCCAAAGTGGAAAGGAAGAAGTAAAACTCTCTACCCACAGATGACATGACCCCATACACAGAAAATCCTAAACACACACACACAAAACCTATTAGAGCTAATAAAAGAATTAAGCAAAACTGCAGGGTAAATTAGTTGTAACTTCTATACACTAGCAATGAGCAATTTACAAAGGCAATTAAGAAAATAATTCCATTTACAACAGCACCAAAAAGAATAAAATACTCAGGAATAAATTTAACTGAGAAGGTATAAGACTTGTACACTGAAAACTACAAAATGTTGCTGAAAGAAATTAAAGAAGACAAATAAATGGAAAGACATCTCGTGTTCATGGATGGGAAGACTTACTATTGTTAAGATTGAAAAGATGCTAATATCATTAGTCGCTAGGGAAATGCACATCAAAACCACAACGACATACCACTTCACACTCATTAGGATGGCTATTTTTCAAAAAAAAGTGTAAGCAAAGATGTGAAGAAAGTGGAACCCCAGAACACTGCTGTAGCAATGTAAAATGGCACAGCCACTGCAGAAGACAGTTTGGCAGTTCCTGAATAAGTTAAACATAGAACTAACATACGACCCAGCAGTTTCACTCCTGGGTACATACTCAAAAATACTGAAAACAAGTGTTCAAACAAAAACTTGTACATGAATGTTCACAGCAGCAACAGTCACAATAGTCAAAAGGTCCACCAACTGAGCAATGGATAAACAAGATATGGTAACATCCACACTATGGTCTATTATTAGCCATAAAAAAGAATGAAGTACTGGTACATGCTATAAAACATGGATCCTTGAAAACATTACACTAACTGAAAGGAGCCAGACAAAAGGCTATGTATTGTACAATTCCAGTTATATGACGTATCCATAATATGAAAATTCAGAGAGACAGAAAGCAGACTAGCAGTTTTCAGGGTCTGGGGGAGAGGGACGTAGGAGTGACTGCTTAATGGGTATGTTTCTTTTTGGAGTGAAAAAAATGTTCTGGAACTAAATAGTGATGACTAGTTACACAACACTATCCATGTACTATCACTGAATCGTACACTTTGCTTCAAATGGCCAATTTTATGTGTATTTTACCACAAAAAGTATTCATTACTTATCTGAAATTCAAATTTAACTGGGCATCCTGTATTTTATCTAGCAATCCTAGTCCCATTCTAAATCCTGCTCAAGTTTCCCCTTCCCCTCAAAGCTTCTCAAGGAATTTCCTCAACATTTGCAATCCATTCCTTAACTCCCATTCGTTCAACAGGTGTGCAATCCGGCTTTGCCCCGCCAATTAAACTCCAACTGCTATTGTTAAGGTAATCAATGATATCCAAGTCGCCAAATTTATTGAAGATTTTTCAGTTCTTGCCTTAATTGCTCTCTCCCCAGCAAGTGACATACAAACTCCCTCTCTTGAAATACTCTCTTTTCCCTTTGGCTTCTTTCTGTGCAGTAAAAGTTAACTCAGCAGGTGTGGGTGTTCAAATCCTCCGCATTCAAAAGAAACTGGCCCTTCACCAGTTCCTAGGAGATAAACTCTAAGCCCTGGAAACATCCTGCCTAATAAGACGATCTATATATACTTGGGGCCTTGGGCCATGCCGGACAGTTTAGGCTAACAATATGATTTATGGTGGGAGCCTTGGGCCATGCTGTATCAGCCTGACCTCTGGAAGGGCTGGAGACTGAGTGACTAAGCTCTGCCATGTGGGGCACTCCAAGCTTACATGACTGACTCCCAATAAAACCCTGCAATGCAAGGCTCAGATGAGCTTTCCTGATTGGCAATATCTGTACGTGTTGTCAAACATCACTGCTGGGAGAATTAAGAGCTGTCCTCATGACTCCACTGGAAGAGGACAACTGAAAGCTTGTGCCTGGTCTCTCCACTATATTTTTTGCTGATTTTAATCTCTATGCTTTCACTGTAACAAACCATAACTTTGAATATAACAGCTTTTTTGAATTCTGTGAGTCCTCCAAGGGAGGGTGGTCCCTGGGATCCCTGTCATACTTCTCTGTCACCGTTTTTCCTAAGTCTGATTATCTAGCTGTTCTTTTTCTGTCTTTATCACTGGACCTCCTTTGCTTTGCCCTCTCACAAATGCTGGTATTCCATTCTGGTAATCTTCCCTGTTCCCCACCTGCATTAACCTCCTTCCCACCAGTCCCAGGCAATTTCACTCATCTGTAGTTCTGACTGCCACCTGTCCTCATCCTCATTTGAGACCCCAATCTGGACCTTTCTGCTTGAAGGCCCATCTGAGCATGACCAGGGCAGACTCATCATTAACCCTCTACCCAAACATCTTTCCTGCTTTGATCCCTATTTTAGTTGCCGACTCTGTATGAATCAAGGCATCAAAATCATCATTCCTCAGTCCAATCAATTAGCAAGTCTTGTCTTTTTCCCCTTCCAAACATCTCTGGAATTTGCTTTCCATTTCCATAGTTCTGGCCCTCATTATCTCTCACCCGAGCTCGTGCACACATTGGTGAAGCATTCTCCATGACCTATCTCACATATCCTCCACTCCTCAATCTAGTTCCATCCTGCTCTTTACCTAACATTTCTAAAACATGAATCTGTCCAGTTACTGTCTGACTCAGATCTTGTTAGCAGCACCCCAGCCCTTGTAGACTTAGGCTCTTTAGCAAGGCCATAAGGCCTTTGTGACCCAGATACTCTCCACCTCTCCTGACCCACCCTCCACCTTCCTTCCCCCTGCAACTCTCCAGCATTGTCCAGTCACTCTAAATTCCCAGACCACACTCACTAAACGATATTATCGATGTGCCAGGACCCATTCTAGGTGCTGGAGATAAATTAGTTAACCAGACCAAGTTAACTCAAAGGGCTGTCTTCCAAAAGGGAAACCAAGAAGTAAATAAATAAAGCATAACTTCTGATACTGCTGAATGCAGTGAAGAAAATGAAGCTGGAGAAGGTGAAAGCATGATCAAAGGCCAATGGGGTACTGTTTTAGTTAGCATGGATGGAGAAGTCCTTTCTGAAGAAGTGTTCTTTGAGAACTAAATAATGGTGGGAGAGATCCTTTTTAAAAGAAATTCTCACAGACTCCACATGTTTACAAAAGTTACTTACATATATGCAATCTCCTTATGCTTGTGGCTATAATATAACCACACCTGAAGCCCACTAGACCTCCTATTAGGGAAGGTAATGTTTCCTTCTCATCTGAGCTACTTGCTATGAAAAACATCCTGCTTGGTCTTCAGATGTGGAACCACTGGCCCAACAGGCACTTAAACATTTCTACTCTTCTAGGTCCAATTTTAGGAAGAAAATGTCCTGGAAGCAGGGTGGTGGTGTTATGCAAGAGAAGTAGAAACGCAGAAGAGTGGGCTAAGAGGAAGATATTGAGCTCACTAATTCTGAAATGGCTCTTTAAAACAGGAAGAACCAGCAACTACTGAGGACAACCAACCAAATCTAAACAAGAATGAGAAGGACTTTAGAAGGTGTGAAGAAAACATGTATGGGGGGAAGAAATCCTGAAATGTAAGTGAAGTGGGAAAAGATTCTTATTTTAAAACAAGGTATATGAAAACTACTTTTAAAAAATTGGTTTTATGGGGCTGACCCGGTGGTGTAGTGATTAAGTTTGTGCACTCTGCTTCGGTGGCCTGGGGTTTGCAGCTTCAGATCCCTGGCATGGACCTACACACTGCTCATTAAGCAGTGATGGCCTCCCACATACAAAGTAGAGGAAGACTGGCATAGATGTTAGTTCAGTGACAATTTTCCTCAAGCAAAAAGAGGAAGATTGGCAACAGATGTTAGCTCAGGACCAATCTTCCTCCCCCCCAAAAAGGCTTTAGACAATGTCTGACTATACCTTTATCCTAAAAATTCAAAGTAACTGTGAGATAAGGCTGGTAAACAGAGAAATAAAAATGAAAACAAATTACTTGACCATAGGACACTTTAAGATGTTTATTATTTACCTGCACAAATTCGCAGCAATTTGTACAACTGGACCAGGTTACAATTAATTCACAGTGACATACACTAGCTTCAATGTGCCACGGACAAGAGCACAACTAAGTCTCCTCCACAGATGATTTTATTATCAAACCTACATTCTGGCTTTTATAACTGTTTCATAACATCTGGTACAGGGCACATCTACAGTCTTTGAGTAGAAATGCCCCAAAGGTCCTTCAGAGAGCAGCGGTGAACACTTTCTCATGGAGGAATGCCAGCTTTTCTAAGCGAGTTCGTTTCAGTAGTGGGAGCCATTCCCAGTGAGATAACTCTACCACACGGTACCCAAGCCGATTCAGCTGCCGCCTCTTCATATTGTGCAGTCCAAGCAGATTCCTGGAACCATAGCAATACTGGTTCTTGTTTGTCAACTGAACAGCCAGTTTCACTCGTGGGGCCTGCATGTAGCCTGGGGGACACAGGCTAGCCATCTCCATGGCCCCCAATCTGTCTGCCACATTGCAAAAGGAGGCCCCCAAGTGTATGGCTGCCTTCTTCTCTAATTCCATGGGCTGCTGCCCAGTCTCTGACTCAGCTTCCTCCTGGAAATGCCCTCTTGATTTCCCTTTTAGTAGCTGATTCATCAAATCATCCGTAAGGCTGACTCCCACATGCTTAAGCCTTAATTTGGCTACATCTTCAGTTGGTGTGGCTTCTCTGTTAAATGGTAATGGCTTCAGGTTAACATCAAGCTGGACTTCTAAGTCAGAAGATCGGGTATGAGTCAAAATCATATGGTGCTTGATGTACTGAGGCCCACCCAACATGGTCTCAAGTAAAAAGAGAGCTTCTAGGAATTCAGGCTTTGACATCATATCCTTCCTTGCTAAATTCCATAGCATTTCCGACCCCTCTTGCTGAAGGTGAGAACAAAGACGATTGCCTCTGTAATCTGGACACTCAATGCCAACTATACCATCAAGAGTATACAGCTCCTTAGTGAGTTCAAACTTACTTCTCTCTTGAGCTAACCTGACAAACCCTGGACTCAAAGCAAAATCGATGAGCTCTGCCGGAAAGTATTCAGAAAATGCCAGGCCCAGCAGGCAGGTGAGCAGGTGTTCTGGATATCGGTTGAACTCAGGCATCTTTCTGTGAATCTCATTTATCAGGCTAGAATAAAACTCTTCTGCATTGGGTGGCTTATAATTCAGAGTTCCAAATGACCACAGAATCTTGGCAACATCTTTACTTCGACAGTATGCTACCCTAGAAGGCAAAGAAGCAGCCACGGCATTCATTACCCCTTCATCCAAGAAGTGTAAGGCTGAACAGGCAAGAGTCAGGTGCATGACACCCTGAACTCCCAGGGAAGGAATTCGCTGAGGAGCAATCTGTCCAAATTGCTTCATGAAATTTATGTGATCCACATGAGTGAAACGAAACATTTTAAGAATATTCACTAAGGCATAACTACTCAGATGCTGCATGTCAGCACAAGCCAGGTCTCCAATTTTCCGCATGACAAATTCAGAGAGACTACTACTTGATTTAAAGAACCCCAAACAGATTGTACCAACCTCCTCTAAATTGATCAAATCTATATACTTGAGGATCAATGATTCCAGTTTTTGCATTAGGTCCTGGGGTACCTGACGACTTTCACCTATAATATAAATTAAATGAATCAGCTGGGACAAGGATAGACCTTTCCAGTGCAAATTAAGATAACTAAAAAAGATTTTTAAAAACCGAGGTACTTTGCGGCCCAAGTACCGCCAGAGGTCAGCCACCAAGAGAAGTTGATCCAGACTCATCTCCCATACCTTATGGCAAAAGTTGGTTTCATACACATCTAACATTGGATGGGAGTGAGGGATTCCTAAACTGACAAAGGCTTTCAAGATATTGATCAGATCTGGGGAGTCAAAGAGTTGTATGTTTTTCACACTCAGCTGGCAGAGCAAAGCAAAGCTGGCACTAGATAGCAGAACAGAATGCTGCTCTGCAGGCAAAGAGCTCAGCTTACAGAAATAATCAGCAATGATTTGAGGCTGGAGATTATCCCGATACACTGTAACTTTGTGCAAAATTAGTTCACCTTCTGAAACAGACAAGGGCTGACAAGTCTCAGATCTGTTATAGCTGTGAAGTTGGTACTCTGGTCTTAGCTGTAGGAAAACTCGGGGGTCTTTAAAGGAATCAAAAGCTTCTATATCCTCTTTATCAATCCTCATGGCCCTGGGTGAGCCCGGATTCAACGTGCTGGCCTTAGAGGCAGAAGCTCTACTGAATTCCAAACTTGGGAGAGCACTGCTGGTTGTCAGGATTCTCCGAGAAGAGAAGGTAGTACAAATGTTCTCAACTTTTTGGGCAGGATGGCAGCGGCCACTGTGTTCTGGAGGGTCTTGTCCCTTGGGCCATGTGTAGCTTCCTACATTCCAATATGTCGCTCTTTGGGTTGCACTGTAGGCAGAAGGACTGCAAAACGCTTGACGTACTAAAGGTTTTAACAGCTTGAGAGTGGCTGCCATTCTGGTGTCAGTACTGATCGTTTTGGCAGTCAGAACACAGTCCTCACAGGTTTGACCAGGTACTTTCTTGTTTACATGGTGCTTGATTACAGCTGGATGGGGAGGCGTTCCACAGAAACTGCCTGGAAATCTTCGGCATTTCACAAGAGCCATGGATCACAAATGACTGGGCCAGAATTGGTGCCAGATACTGAAAAAAGGGTAGATGAAGAATAAGTGGCTTCCACCTATCACAATACCAAAATTTACACATTATAAGAAATGGATTAAAGCTACACTGCCGTCCACTCAAGTAAGTTCAATGCTAGTGAATGCCCGAACCACAAGACAGCATACATCAAGGATAAATTCCATGTGCCTTGCATAAAGGCACAGGAAAACCACAAACCCAAGGTATTATTGGGCAGTTCTCTGGACTGCTGCTCAGTCCAGACTTCCTTCTGGACTTCCTCTTCCCTCTGAACAGACTTCTTTTATTGTAGAAGGAAAGCAGCAATGGTTAGAGAAGAGACGGTTGCTCTGCTAACACTCAGAAGGAAGGAGGAAGGTAGATTCCCAAAAAGGAAGCTGGGAACAAAAGTGAGCAACCTATTCCATCTCTGATATCAACACATAAACGTCCCACTTGGAGAATAAGAAAGCTGGTAAAAGCTGACGTGCTAACATCAAAGTAAAAAGTGGAACTCAGTGTAAGTTTAATTAATTATACTCTGTTCCTAAAGTACAGAACTTTTTATTACAGAATTCGGTTGTTCTAATACTGCTCCTGTACGTTTTAGAAGATGCCTATTCTCCTCTCCAGGATTATAAGAGAGTTTGAATCACTGTTACACGGTAGTCATGCACTTGGGAAATATACAGCCATGCGTCACTTAACAAGAGGAATACATTCTGAGAAATGTGTCACGCAATTCCACTGTTGTGTGAACATGATAGAGTGTACTTACACAAACCTAGATGGTATAGCCTACTACACACCTAGGCTATATGGTACTAATCTTACAGAACCAGCATTATATGTGTTCTGTCGTTGACTGAAACATCATTACACAGCACATGACAGTACTCAAAAACGCACGCATTTTTGTGGTGGAGGGCAAAAGGCTGAGGCCCTGTTCACTGTCAATTCATGGGTGGGAAGCAAAGAGCATCTCAAACCTGGGCTCAGGGAACACCAATTCACACGACTGCCCCTGCTGACAAACCAAGGGAGCAACACAGCTTTCCTCCGCAGGAGGTGGATTTGCAATGCTTCCAGCGAGTCAAGTGTTGATTATCCAGCCTGTGAGTAGCACAAGACCCATTTTTCTCCCATGGTAGAAACCATGAGAGGCTATGAAATTGACTCTGCTGTACTCTTGCTTTCTCTAAATGCTTACTGTCTTTCCTTCCACTTGAGAAATGCTAAAGCCTGACAAGCAAAACCCAGGGAGCCCTGAGCTGCTGCCAAGATAGGGAGCAGACAGGGCTGTGCTGCAGAAAAATCCCATGAGGGTTCTGATGGTGTCAAAATGACTCCCTGAAATGCCTGCCCAACTCTCCTGTCAGCCCCTTCCTTCTAGAGCCCACAGCATAAGAACTAGGGGAGGCCAGTGGCTTTATTTGGTTAGCCCAATTACATAGGCTTCTCTGGGTGGCAGGAATATATGATCTAATTTCTTTGTAAACCAGAGCAGAATTCTTTTCCATTAAATCTTTATATACTTGATTCTTTACTGTGGCTTGTGGACCATTCTGCCTACCAAGTTTCAATCCGTGGGTCCAGATGCTACAGACCAGGTGGCAGCAAACTACGGCCTGGGGCCCAAATCTAGCCCTCCACCTGTTTTTCTAAGTAAAGTTTTATCAGAACACAGCCAGACCATTCATTACATATTGTCTATGGCTGCTTTCTCACCACAAGAGCAGAATTGAGTAATTTTGGCAGAGAACATATGTCCTGCAAAGCATACAATATTTACTACCTGGCCCTTCACAGAAAAAGTTTGCTATAGACCATCAGCTTATTCCTATGAATGCAGATGGCAACATTTTACAAATTAGAAAACATTAGGTAAATAGTACTGAAATAATTTTTTATTTAATATTTAGGTGATAATTGAAGATTTATGGCTCAAAATAGTCACTAGGAATCTCAATTAATACTGCAGCACAGGCATAGTGGGAACAAAAGAAACAGAAAGTAATGGAACTCTCCAGTTGACAGAACAAGGCTTTTAAGAAGACCTACTTTGGAACCTGGAATCTAAATTTAGTTCAACACAATGTGCAACTAAAACCATAAACTGTTCAAATCTCTGGTCTTTCACTGCATCTTGGGAACTAGATCTGAAGAAATTTTAAAAAAAATACAAAATTTTTTACTAAACAGCTGTGCTACTCTAAAGCAAAAAACTGAAGATCCAAATGTCCACCCAGAAGGAGGCTGGTTTAGAGGATAAATATGAGGCAGGCATCAACACATGAAAAAGTAAATACAAATATTCAGCGCAACAAACAGAACGGTGCGATCACTTAAAATAGCCTTACATAAAAAGAAAGTGACCATACAGATTCTTTGTGGGGAGATTTTCTATTATATCTTTGATAAATTAATTTTTCCCACTTTATATTGGGGTTAAAACTGTTAATACAGGGGCCAGCCGGTGGCCAAGTGGTTAAGTTCACACGCTCCACTACAGCAGCCCAGGGTTTTGCTGGTTCGAATCCTGGGCACGGACATGGCACCGCTCATCAGGCCATGCTGAGGCAGTGTCCCATATGCCACAACTAGAAGGATCCACAACTAAAAAAATATGCAACTGTGTACTGGGGGGAATTTGCAGAGAAAAAGCAGGAAAAAACAAAAAAAGAAGTTGTTAGCTGAAGTGCCAATCTTTAGGGGGAAAAAACCCAACACTGTTAATACAGAAGAGTCTATGAATTAATTTAACAAATATCTTTATAAATGATATAATTTTAAAACCACATTAAATAATTTACATTACTTCAATTAATACTACCTAAGAGTACTTAATGAAATTAAGGCGCATGGTCTTGAAATGAATAAAAGAACCATTTCCTGGAACATCAATGTTTGACTGGTACAGATCCAGTACAGATCCAGTGTTTTTAACTGATGTGGCTCTTTTTGATTCGCAAAAACATAGGCTAAGTCCCAAAATGGAAATAACAAAAGCCACAATTGTCTTAGCGACTCCTCCGTGCCAAGCCTTGTATGAGCTATTTTATCTGCATTAGCTCCAATCCTTACAACCTTTCTGAAAGGGAGGTTTTAACCTCTCCATATTGTTGATGAGGAAAAGGAGACTCCATGAGATTAAGAAATCTGACGAAGGTTACAGCCAAAGCACAGAGTGGGGTCTGATGTCAAAGACTGATTCGAAAATCCACGTTGCTGGTGTATTGGAGAGATGAGAAAAGGAGCCAGATCCCAAACAAGGGAATGGGCAGGATCCTGAACAATGTATAGGCTTCCCAGGTGCAGGGAGCTGGAGGGTTAGAACTGGGTGAGCTCAAAAGCCCCTCACACCTCTAACAGTCTAAGATCCTAGCTGTCACCATTGTTAGTTTATACTACTTACAAAAGGAACAAAGAGAAGACCTCAGACTGAAATCTACATTTAAAAAATGGGTTTACAGGGGCTGGCCCCGTGGCCGAGTGGTTGAGTCTGTGCGCTCCGCTGCAGGCGGCCCAGTGTTTCGTTGGTTCGAGTCCTGGGTGCGGACATGGCACTGCTCGTCGGGCCACACTGAGGCAGCGTCCCACGTGCTACAGCTGGAAGGACCCACAACGAAGAATATACAACTATGTACTGGGGGGCTTTGGGGAGAAAAAGGAAAAAAATAAAATCTTTAAAAAAAAAAAAAATGGGTTTACAAGCTGCCTTAGTTATCAAGGTAAAGAGAATTACCACAATCTCTGAAGACCTGAAAGTTGAAAGAAGAGATATGGGATCCAGAATTTAGGGTTCAACATAGGAGAGAAGCAAAGGGAAACCCCAGGACAATGATGAAAGAACATCCCAGGACTACAGCTGTGGGCAGACATAAAGAGCAACGAGTTCATGCTGGAAGAGATGGATATTACCTAGGAGAGGAGACTGACACTTCTAATGGATAATTTGGGGACCAAGAAGTAATAGGGAGAAAACCAAGCCATAACAATGGTAACAAAAATTATTAACGCCAGGAAAACAAAAAAGTTGTCCAAGACAGAAAATGTTATATTATACTCTGCTCAGCTGTGACTAATATTTATTAATATAATCCTTGAGTATCAACCTAATCAAAACTTATGAGCAAACTATATTGGGAGGATGATGGGAGGGGAAAAGGAGTAGGGGAGCTTGGGTAGTTATATAAGAGACCTAGAGCCTCAAAGTCAATAATAAAGAAATCAAAAGATTTTATAGGTATAGGTATGTCCTAAAAATCAAGAAATAGCAACACAAATGTTATCTAGAAATACACTGATAAATGCCAAAAGAAACAGACAAATAGTTAAACTGCCTCTGGGAAACAAAAATAGAGGGAAAAAAGAGAGGGAATTAACATTTAGTATTCTAAGCTCTACCAAACTATTTGATTGTGTAAACCATGTATATGTACAACTCTGACAAAAATTAAATTTACAAAATTTAAATGTACTAAGAGGAAATTAAGGTATTCTTCAAGAAGACAATCAGTGAATAGAGAAAGTAACCTTAACATTCAAGGAAAATGCTGAAAAGTTCTTTCCAGTGTAAGCACTTCCTACTGTCTAGAGCTCCTTTACGGATGCCCAGTAACAGAAATGATGACAAAATAAAGAATCTTAAAGGCATGCAGAGCCAAACTGCAAACAGCAAAACAGTAGCTACTTACTTTATCACCATGCAACTTTTAGCATTACTGTAGATACCGTATCTATACACACAGGTCTGAAATATGACCACTTCAGAAGTTGGGTCTTGAGTACTGTGGGGAAGGAAAGGAAATAAACACAGGAAAGATACAGAACCAATAAAGCAGAACCATGGGAGAAAAAGCACTGCAAAGGAGAGGTCAGAAAGTGGTGCTCAAATAGAAAAAACACAGCTGAAAGAGACTTAGTTCCTCCTTAAAGACGCCCAGAGACTCTATAAGAAAGCTGGGAAGGGAACACTTTGAGACGTACAATCAATAACTCCTGACACCTTCTCTAAAGGTTCAAAGGTATCTGGCGTCATTTCACAAAGCCCCTTTCTTAGTTTAAGTGTCCCAAGTATACTCTCCTCCCTATCTCCTCTTTAGGGGTCCTAAAGAAGCAGAGTGGAACCTCAGAGACCCCTGGACTGTGGCTGTTTCAAAAGGCACTGCCCAAACCTCCCTGAACGATCTGACTCCACAGGAGCGAGGAGTCTTACCTTTCCACCTTCCAGTTACAGGTCTGAGCAAGGCTGAATAGCTTCATTTTAAACTACAGTCCAGAAGTTAGAAGTAAGCTAGGTAGAGGAAGGGAGCCCCCACATGCTAACTGTAAACTAAGTATATGACACTTCAGAATATTCAGTTTACTAGTTACTGGATCTCATCCTTTTTTTTTTTTTTTGAGGAAGATTAGCCTTGAGCCAACATCTGCTGCTCATCTTCCTCTTTTTTTTTTTTGCTGAGAAAGCCTGGCCCTGAGCTAACATCCGTGCCATCCTCCTCTACTTTATATGTGGGACGCCTACCACAGCATGGCTTGCCAAGGAGTGCCCTGTATGCATCCAGGATCCGAACCCGCAAACCCCAGGTCACTGAAGCAGAATGTGTGCACTTAACCACTGCACCACCAGGCCCGCCCCAGGATCTCATCCTTTAATTCTGATTTCTGATCCTTTTGCTAGAAAGGTTTAATCCTCTTCTGTCCTGACAAAATTGCCACAAATAAATGGATACTTCAATCCTCATTCTTGTCTTAGCAAATAATTTGTTGAGCAACCCTGAGAACTAAAACAGCAAAAAACTAACTTTCTCTAAGTGCTGGAGTCTTCTGCAGAGTCTACAAAGCTTTAAAACCCCTGGTAAGGGCTTAGAGACTGACAGTAAGGACCTTTAGCTATCAATGCGGGCGCTAACTAGGCTAGACTCAACTTCTGCACTTCTGTTTCCACACAGGAGCAGAGCCTACATGAGAGGGGTCTGCTACTACTATGAAGGTAAAGCACTAGTGCAAAGGTGTTTAGGTCAAGTTAAGTGTAACCCACAGAACTAAGCCAAACCAAAATCAAGTCTAACAGCCCATCCCCTCCACTTTGTTCTAGCTTCCATGCTTATCAGAGAGAAAACAGTACATCACAATCATCTTTGAATTTTTTTTTAGCTTATATAGCCCTCTCCTTCCCTTCTAAGACTCTGCTATTCCTCTATCAGAATGGCAAGCAGGGTCTGGGTAGATATAGTCTGATACGAACCCATAGATGATTCTATTAGAGCCACTACTGTTGAAAGGTTTCATAGGACTCTGTCTTTAGAAAATCTCTGGGTATAACAACAGAGAGCAGAAAGTCATGTCCTCTCAGCCCATCTAAATGAGACTACTACAGGGCTGACAAAATTCATGCAGATAAACAGAAGTATCTGGGGGATGGCTCAGTGGCCTAGTGGTTAAGTTTGCACACTCCACTTCAGAGGCCCAGGGTTTGCTGGTTTGGATCCTGGGCGTGGACGTACACGCCGCTCATCAACTCATGCTGTAGCGGCATCCCACACAGAAGAACTAAAGAACTTATAACTAGAATATACAACTATGTACTGGAGCTTTGGAGAGAAAAAAAAGTAAAGGAAAATTGGCAACAGATGTTAGCTCAGGGTCACTCTTCCTTACCAAAAAAAAAAAAAAAAAAAAAAATTTGGGGCTGGCCCCGTGGCCGAGTGGTTAAGTTCACGCGCTCCGCTGCAGGCGGCCCAGTGTTTCGTTGGTTCGAATCCTGGGCGCGGACATGGCACTGCTCATCAGACCACGCTGAGGCAGCATCCCACATGCCACAACTAGAAGGACCCACAACGAAGAATATACAACTATGTACCGGGGGGCTTTGGGGAGAAAAAGGAAAAATAAAATCTTTAAAAAAAAAAAAAAAATTTTTTTTAAAAAGAGATCTATGTGTACCCACAGTCACGTGAAAAAAATTCTCAAATAAATGGTCCAAATATCTATCACTGTTAACCAAACACTTGATTTTATCTGTTTTCCTAGATTTGCAAGGCCACACAGTACAGTATCTCAGGCAAGTGGTGGGGGAACTTCAGAATTCTTTGATATCAAAGTTGCCTAATTTGCATGATGAATGACAAGGCCTTGCTGGGGATGAGAAAAATAAACCAATGAACGGGGAGGAAAACCATACTGACAAATAAATTAGACCTGCATAACTGCCAAAGGCTTCATTTTCTCAGTTGTCATGCAGCGCTGCGTCTCCAGGTTTTATTTTGGTCTACCAGGCAGCAGTAATTCCATCCCAGAACCTGCCCAAGGCCATTCAGAACAGTAAGTCGCAGAATCTAGTTCTGGAAAGGCAGCTGTTCTTACTACTCACAAAGTGAGCCCAAAGTGCAGAAACCATGAATTCAGATTACAGCAGCAACAAATGACTGAAGCACAAAACACCAGCCATGTTGGTGCTAAAGCACTTGGCTACCAGCTCCACAGGACGAAGCACTGTCCAAGGGTCTACAGGGAGTGAGCCATGAAGCATCACTGGGGCAGATCCATGAACGTAACTGGGATAAACAGGGCCCAAAGTTCCCTGAGTCAGGACAGAAGAGCTGTGTCATGATTCATACGGACAGATAAAGGGCAATTATTTTTCTCAACCCTGAAAAGAAAAAAAGGAGGGGGACATCAATAATACTCTTAGTTAGGCTTGTGCAACCAGAAACTGTCTGTTAAAAATGGGCCAAAGGTATATATCGTAGTGATATTTACTGAAGACTCACCCCATCCCAGCTACTAAGCAAAATACTTTGCTGTTCAAAGTGTGGCCTGCGGAGCAGCGGCCTCAGCCTCACCTGGAAGCTAGTTAGAAACGCGGAATCTCAGGCCCCATCTCAGACCTACAGAATCAGATCTCCAGATCCCCAAGTGATTCGCATGCACGTTAGGTGCGGCAGAATATCTCACTACATTCTCACAACAGCCTTGTAAGGCAAGTACTGTTATTATCTCCGCCTCACAGAAGGAACATCAAGGCTCAGATAAGCCGCCTGCCCAAGGTCATATAACTCCGGAGTGGCGGGGGTCGCAGCGGTTCTCCCTAGAGCCGGGCCTGCGACAGGCGCGGAGCCGGGCGTCGGCACGCGCCGCCCAGGAAGGCGGGAGGCGCGGGCCAAGGCCTAACTCGGCAGGGAGCGGCCGCCCCGATCTCCTCGCCGGCCGCCGCCACTCACCTGAGCCTGGCGAGCGCGGGCGACGCGACACTAGAGCCCAGCTCCCGCGGTCTGCCGCGCCACGGCGACTCCTCCAGCAGCACCCGGGCCTCACAGCCCCACTTCCGGCCAACTGCCCGCTACTTCCGGCTGCTGCGCGAGTGACGGGTGCGGCCGAGGCTCAAAAGACTCCGTCAGCGTTTTCCAAGGACGTTTTCTATGGGAGGACGTTGCTGAGGAGACAGCTGGAGTCTAGGACCTGCGGCAGGGAAACAGCGCAGTGGATGGACCGCTCTGGAAGTCATCGAATAATCTATATACAGGTTCGAATCCCAGACTGGCACTCAGGGTTTTATGGCCTTGGCGAAGTCACGTGAACTCTCTAAACTGAGTTTCTCATCTATACAATGAGGATAATCATGCATTTATAGTAGAGATATATCTATAAAGTGCTCTCAGGAGAAGACTTAGTGATGGATAGACGAGCCTGTTAGCAGAAATGGATGTAAGGAGCTGGAGGTTGAGGAAGCCAGTGCTATGGCGGATGAGCTAGGGTGATCCCCCACCTTCCTAAGTAGGGGGGTTCACAACTGAGTCAGTATGGGCAACTAGGCAAGGAAGAGACTCTACCGAGACCTTCCAGGAGGACCTGGCCCCAGACTGCCACGCCTAGTGACACTGGAGAGCTGCTGGTCAGAGTCGTCAATGCACTTGTCAGTGCTCTGGCTGCTGTTTTGCCCATCCTAAGAGATGTGAAGGGGACCTGAGAAATGGTGCTCCCTCCTGGGCATCATCTTGTCAGAGAGACAAAACCAATGCAGGGAGGACACTTCACCGCAAGAGGCAAACTTGGCATCCCAACTCCTGAGCTCTGTAGAGGGCACTGTTTGCCTGGGTGTGAGCATTTGGAGCCTCAGACCACGGACACCACTGCTCAAGGAGAGTTTTCTGCGGCCAGACCAGAGCAAACACTGTTAGTTGCTGATTATGATGTTGTCCTTGCCACCTGAACCCAGAGAGAGTGGAGGGCCCATCCCCAGAGGATGAACTATGATTGCTCCTAGGCAGCCATGACAATCTTAGCCAAATGCTCAATTTCCCAGCCTTCCTTGAAGTGGGAGGAGCATGTGACTTGGTTCTGGCCGACGAAATTTAAAGGAAAATATGGTGGCAGAGTTCTGGGAAACCTTTTACTCTTATGATAAAGTGGTGCTGCGTCAATCCCTTCATGGAGCTGTGGCAGCCACCTTGTGGCATGGAGGGGACAACATGCTAAGGATGGGAGAGGGGGATGAGAAGTCCAAATCCTTGATGAATCAACACCTCTGACACTTATGACCACATCCAGACTTTTTGTCAGGTGAGAGAAAATAAACAATTCTTTGAGGTCCCTGTAAATCACGTGTGTTACTTATACCAGAATGCATTCTTGATTGGGGGCTTCGTGACAATAGCCAAAGGAATTATCTTAAAGGTCAGCACTTACCCCCAATGGTCAGCTCCCTGCTTGCAGCTGGCTTCGGTCCCTTTTGCCTTTGGGGCCTCACCACTACTTACAAACCCGTTCTCAGCCTTCATGCCTATGTATTCCACCCTCGAACACTGGCCAATTGCTGTAAGGTGGCTCAGGCTGCATCTAGCTGTCTTGAATCACCTGCCTTCTAGCCAGCAGCCTGGTGTCCAGATTCTGAGCTGGAACCAGCTTGAAACCCTTTTGGTGACAGTCTGGGCTAAAGAGAAAGCCCCATCCGGCAGAAGCGTGGAACCACAACTCCCCCTGGGCAACATGGAGGAACTTGGGCTTTGGGCCAACCTCCTGGCATGGTCCAGTGAGCACCTCCGGTCTCATGCCTCCTCTGGGAAACCTGTTTACTCCAGCTTTGCCCTCCACACCCCCTCACCCAGGCTTCACTTCCCACACCTGCAAGGCACAAGCAGGCCAAAGAATGCCACACAAGAGGCTTTCTCCATTTTATTTCTTTGGGAAAAGAAAATGAAGTCTAGTCTTTCCATCACATATGGTAGAGATATATATTTATATATATTTATATATAATTTCTTTTGTGGTTGGAAGTCCCAAAGCTGAGTCTGTTAATATTTTTTTTCTATCTTTTTTCGTACTAATGCCTTCTCTTCCCCCCACCCCTCTGGCCCAGGTTCTGGGGCAGGTGCAGTGAGGGGTGAGTGGAATGGGCAGTGATTGCCAGGATGGCCCCTCACTCAGCTCAGAGATCTGGTGAGGGCCACAGGGAAGGGGCTGTGCAGAGGGATAGAGGCCGCACAGACAGGCACTCCTGTTTTTGTGGGGGACGCACAGCTCATTAAACAGTCACCAGTCATGGGAGGAGGCTGGTCAGGGATTGGGGGACGTGCTCACAGTAGTTGTCAGCTCTCTCCACCCTGCCCTCCAGACCCAGTCTTGGGGGAGGGAGGAAGAGCGTGAAAGAGAAATACCAGGGTTGAGGGCCAACCCTCCTCCAATTGTTATTGCTGGTGAATTAGAAATTTGCCTTTCCCTTCCTATTGCGGGAAGATGGACTCTGAGAGGGCCCCCAGAGGAGGAAGGAAGTGACATTGGCTGTCCCAACCCCCACTGATGGCCATGCCAGGCCTACCCTTGGCAAACACCAGGCTACCTCAGGGCCCTGGGAACCCAGGGGTCAGTGTTCCCCTCAGGGCAGCCTTGTTCTTCACGGGCAATCACAACCACCCCCCACCCCCCCAAAACAAGGGCCTCAGGCTCAGGCTTGGACCCAGTGGAGCTTGGAAGTGGGCAGTGCACCAAAGATCAAGCAGAAGTTTCTACTGGAAGAAAAGGTAAGGTTTAGGGGAAGAGGCAGCCTGGGACAATGATGTTTGGAGCATGAAAGGAGGCTGGGGGAATTGAGTCGGGGAAGACACAGGAAGACATCACAGACACTCATATAACCTCCGAAACTGGGTGAGGGGAGTGCCTGAGAGGCAGGTAGCACTTAATAGCTGTAGTTAGAGCCGGAGAGTGGCCCTAGGTGAGGGGTCAACCAAGCAGATGGGGCTGTCGCCCTGTGGATCCTGGCTAGAAGGGTGAGGGTAGAGCTAGGAAGCTTCCAGGTGACCCTTCCCAAGAACAGGAGGGCAGAACTTTCCTGGGCAGAGCCTCCAGCCCCAGCCCTTCCCTCCCCCAACACATACATATGGACCCATACTCAGGACCAGGCTAGGCTCTGAGGCCTGAGCCCGAGAGACCTTGCAGGGAGGGGCTGGGAAGGTAGCCCTCTCAACCACAGACAGGCCATCTGCTCTCACTTGTCCTGCCAATCTGCCCAGGGAGGGAGACTAGTGCAGGAAGGAGAGAGGCCAGGAACCCAAGGTCTGTCAGCTTCAGCAGACCCCATGCAGGCCCCCTCAGGCTACATGGCCTAGGATGTGAGCACAGAGAGCATCACTGGACACAGGGTGGCCAACAGTAGCAGCCCAAACCCACTGAGGGGTGGGGGCACCTCACAGCACTGCAGGCCTGCTGCCTCCTTCTCCAATGAGGGAGGGCCAAGAAAGGGAGCATGGGCTCCCCTGCTGCCGGAGCCCCTCATCCCCACTCACTCTGCCCTCCCTCCATTCCCTCTTTGGGAAGAGGGTTCGAGTGGGCTGCCCAAAGGGGCAGTGGTAGAGCTGGGAGGGACCTGGTCACAGCTGCTTTGAGAACCTCTTTGGTCTGGGGATATGGTAGGAGATGTGGGGAAGAGAGATGGCAGGGAGGGGGATATTGGGGACTCTGGCCTTTGACAGGGAATTTGTCAAAAGGCCACATGCCCAGCTAGGGGATCAGATTTCTGTGGACTCAATGCGTTCGAGGCGGGAGGGGGTCCAGGCTTTCTTCTCCTCGCCATGTTGCGGGGTCGGTGTGCTGGCACCTCCGGCAGCCCCACGCTCTCGCAGCCGCCGCTCCAGCTGCTGGTTGCGCTGGTACATCTCCACATAACTAAGCTGCAGCTGCTTCTGGTACTCGATGACCTTCTCCTTCTCCTCCAGCCAAACGCGGCGCTCCTCTGCGAAGCTGGCACCCTGGCGCTCCCGGGCTCGCCGCTCAGCGGCCAGCTCAGCCTGCAGCCGCCCCACCTCCCGCCGCAGGGCCCGCGTCCCACTCTCCCCCCCAGCATCCACCTCCCCATCCAAGGAAACCAGGGAGGCAGCAGCAGCCACCCCAGCCTGACGGCGCATCTTGGCTTCGTCGCTCTCGCAGGTGGCCAGCGCATCCTGTGACTCGGCCGGGTCCACAGGGGTCAGTGCTGGCTTGAGGCAGGCCGCGGGCAGCTCGCCCTCCCCCAGCTCCAGGCTGGCCTGTTTGCTGCTGAAGGAGTCCCTCAGGCTGAGCAGCTGCTCCTCCTTCTCGCGCAGCGAGGCCCGGCCCTCCCGCAGCTGCGAGCGCAGCCCCACTATCTCACTCAACTTCTGGGACACGTCCGCCTGCGAGTCCTTCAGCTGCTGCTTCAGGAGGGAAATCTCTCCAGCCTTCTGGCACACCTGGGCGGGATCAGGTGAGAGGAGAAGCCAGGGTGAAGGCAGAGCTCGCTCACCCCACCCCCAACCCCCAGGGCTCATGGGCGGCTCCTTGTCAGACTGGGCAGAAATGACACGGGGCACCCTCCTCAGACTCAGGACAGACATGGCTGATCTCCACGGCCCAGGGACAGCTCTGGTCCTCAGACATTCCTAATCAACTTCGCACCGCCCCCCCCACTTCACTCCTCTTGTGATAGTGGTGGGCTACTCCTCTGGGTTTCTCCAGAGGGATGGAAGGAAGGGGATACCAAGGGAGAAGGTCCAAGCCCCCAGCCCGCACCTCCCACTTAGTTTCCTCCATCCGGGGCAGAAAGTCAGCCTGTTCCTTCTGACAGGCCGCCACCTTGTCCTCAAGCTCTTCCCGTTGCCGCATCAGCCGGGCTGCCTCCTCCTGCAGCTGCTTCTTGTCCTGCTGCAGCCGCAGCACCTGCAACTGTAGGCCCTGCTGGGCACGCTGGGCACGGCGGGCCACCTGCTGCAGCTTCCCGCTGCAGCCCTGCCGCAGCTCGGCCAGCTCGCGCTCCCATGCCTTCTGTCGCTCCTCCAGCACCTGGGCCACCGCAGCCTCACTCTGCTCCAGGCTACGCCGCAGAGCTGCCACCTCCTGCTCCTTCTCCCACAGCCGCTCCTCTAGCTCCTGGATCAGAGCACTGGGCGAGGGTGGTGAGCAGGCTGCAAATGGCAGGCCTCCACCTCCGCCCTCCCCGGATCCCAGGTGGCCTGGCCGCCCCATGGATGAGGATGACCCACTCTTACTGGAGGCCCGCCCACTGTCAGACGTTGCCAGGTCTTGATAGCCCGACCCACCACCGCTACTGCTGCCGCTGCCACCACCATAGCTGGCAGTGCCAATGCGGTTGATGTGGCTGGTGGAGGCACTGAGAGGCGCCAGGTGCTGGCTATAGCTGGAGCTGTAGGTGGGCAGACTTGTGAGTGAGTTCCGGCCTGAGTCTGAGAGGCCGCCCCCACCCCCACCTGCTGGAGTCATGGTCCGAGACTTGTCCAGCCCACCCTTGAGACCACCAGGGCCCTGTCGTCCCTCAGGGGTCCCATTGGTCTGTGGGGGGCACAAGTTCTGCATGGAGTGGAAGTTCTTAGGTACAACGGGCTTGAAGGCTGAAGGCCGAACTAGCGGCTCTGAGCACTGTGTAAAAGGAAGGAAGGGGGAGTGGGCATCAGGATGGGCCTTAGCCTCAGCCCCAGCCTTTCCGTCTGGCCAAGACTTATTCAGCAACCCCCCCCCCCATTAGATATCCATCCTGGGAGTCCCTCCCAGCTGAGTGTCCACCTCATGCCCCCTCCATACCAGGTCTCTGCCCTAGACCCACCAGGTAGACTTGGCCCCAAGGCCCCACCCCATGGCTCCCCAGCCCAGCCTCCATCCTGGCCCCTACAACCCAACTTCCAAGAAGACCCACTTCACCCTCCTCTCTGGGCTGCTTCCCATCCCCATAAAAGGCCTGGGGACTGACCTGGTCTAGCTTGCCAGAGGTGGCCAGGAGCTTAGGTGGATGGCTGGGCTCACGATACTGTGGTGGGGCCTTGTCACTGCCGCCGCTGCTGCTGCTGCCACCACTGCTGCCCACCACATTGCCACAGACATCTGTGTGGTCACTGCCCCGCAGCTCGCCATTGAGGTAGAGGGAGTTGGCGAGAGCCTTGTCCTCTGAGGGGTAGCGGCCTGGCCTCTCCCTGCTGGCCCCACTGCCACTGCCTCGGGGGCCAGGGAAACTGCCCTGGCTGCCCCCACCCCCTGTGCGGGTGCCCACGCTCTTCATGGCAAACTCCTGGGCATGGGCCACCCCACTGCCCACACTGCCCATGGCCAGGCGAGGGTCCGGGGGTCCGAGCTCAGAGGGCCGCGGGGCAAAGGCCAGGAGGGGATCCCGCCCTGGGTCAGCGCGCACAGGCAGTGTTTCCAGCTTCGCCATGACTAAGCCAGGAGGGCACTGTGGGCACAAGGTGGGAAGGCAGAAATAGGTCAGTCCCACCCCCCACCCCCCAGCCAAGTCTGCCCCAGCACCACTTGCACCTTGCCCCTTAGTGTCCCCTTCCCTACAATGGGTACAAGAGTTCCCAGACACCCAAGGTGAAGGAATGGGGCTGGGGTAAGAGTGATAGCTTGGTAATGGGGGCTGCCTGTTGCCCACCCGACAAAGCCCAACCCAGGGCACCATGCACATACCCTCCTGGCTTTGCTCAGCTCAGCATTCCACGCCTCAAGCCCACCTACTCCATGAGCCTCAATTCTTCACTACAGCCCCCAGAATTTAGGCGTTCTTTACCCAGGGTCTGGGCCTGGATATCCCAACCTTATGGGCTGAGGAGATGGGATTGGAAGGAGACAGCAATACCTGAATCCAGTAGGGAACCTCAGATGTAAAGGGAAGGAGAGAAACCCACCCCTATCCAAAAACTGTGGGCGGGGGTCCTTCCCGGCCCCTAACCTAGAGCGTTGCAGTCAAGGGCAGAAGTGGAGGCTCACTACCAGCGCAGGCTCCTCTCCTTGCCTTTCCAAGGGGGTGGGGGGCCGACGGGTTCTCAAGCCTGGGACCCTCCTCGGCCCGGTCTGCAGGGGCCATGTGCCTCACTCTCGCAGTCGGGGCTCGGCCCGAACCAGTTGCGCGACTTTGGACGGGCCGACTGGGCCATCCCGGACTGCAGTGTTCTCCTCTGCGAAATGGGAGGAACGAAGGACCTACCTCGCCGAGCTGCCGCATGCCAGGAGCCCCGAGGCGGCGGGCGCGGGAGGGGACAGGGATCTCGGTGGCGGTACGCGGGAACTGCCGCGGCTGCGCGCCTCTGGGTCGCCAGAGGGCGCCACCACGGACACGCCCCGCCCCCCGTGGACGGCCGGGGACCGCGGCGGCAGCGCGGGGCACGGGGGCCCCCCGGAGGTCTTCCCAACTCGGCCGCACGGGGAACTGGCACGAGAGGGCCCCCTCCCCACGGTCAGGCCCTAGGCAGAGGCCCCCAGGCTGGCCGAGGCCAGGGCAGAGGCCGCAGGGCCGCCGGCCGTGCCTCCCTCCGGGCTGGCGTTCCCATAGGTGGGCGGGGGCGGGGCGGGGCCTCCGCGCTCAGCGGCGCCCGGGCTGCTTCGGCGCCCGCCGAACCCCTCTAAGAATTCACTGCCACCGGGAAGACTTCCTGGATTCCGCCCCTTCCTCGCTCTCTGTGGACCTTGACCCTGCTCAGTTCACCGCGAATTCCTCCGAGCCCTCTGTGGGGGTGCGCCCCATCCCCTAAGGCCGGCCCACAGGAGCCTGGGGAGCAGGGCCTCGGGTTACCTGTACTCAGGGAGGCCCCGCTTCCTGGTTCCTTTGTCTCAAGTCCGCACCTGGGAACACCTGCCCCAGAGAGCTGCGTAATCAAATGCGTGTATCAGAGATGGCAGGGGGCGCCCTTCAGGCCTTTACCCCCTACTCCCATCAGAAACCAGGCAGATAGCCCTCCTCATTCGAGGTGAAGGGGTCCAGGTGGCACCCCACAGCCCCTTGAGTGCTCTTTGGACTGTCTTCTACCCAGATGCCCACTTCTAATGCTGTGTCTTTCCTATCAGGCCCCAGACCAGTGGAGCCTGACAAAATTCTTGCCCTCCAGGAATCTTCTAGCCACCACACCTGGAGTTAAAGCCCTAGGTGGTTGGAAAGTTCACCACTAAGCCAGGCCCCACTGCCTTTGTAAAATTTCATTCTCTTGGTGTCTGCCCCCCACAGGTGCGGGGAGCTGCACTTTACCACCTTCCTCCCTCAGCCAGTTTGTCCCCACAGGCAGGGCTGAGACTAGGGTGAGGCAAGAGAGGCACCGAGGGTGCAGTTTAAGTGCAGGATCAGCAAGTGCAGGTCCCTGAGAGTGAGTGCCTCCTTCCACTTGGTGTCCTCATGCCTCACCCTGGTCCCCACTCTGCAACATATTCCAGCCCGGCTAGCCCTCAGCCCAGAAATCTCCATCCATCCACCCTAAGCATAACCCCCTTCTTTTGCTATCTGAATGCAGTGTAGGGAGCAGCTTGGGATTAGGAGGATGGAAGCTGAGTGGCCTGAGGCTTGGAACCAGTAGGAAGGCCTGGGCAGGGTTTGGGAGGAACAACTGACAAAACTTCATAGAGATGAGGCTTAGGGGGTGGGGGCAAGAGAGGAATCCAGGCTAGGGTGCCAGTTTGGGTGTGACACCCTTAACGTGACAGGGGGAGAATGTTTGGGGAATTAGGTGCTTTGCGGAAGACCAGAGAAAGCTCTCTCTCACATATGGATGGAAAGAGAGACTGGGATCACCAGCATTCAAGGGTGGTGTGGGTGGGGCCCAGCATCGAGCTAGGGTGGCAGAGCCCCAGAAGCCGGGGATGCAGTGTGGGAGCAGGAAGAATGGAGCAGGCCCTGCTGACCAAGATGAGGGGCTTCAAGAATGTGGGACAGCTCCCTCCCTAAAAAAAGGCCTGGCAAAACTGGGATTGGAGAGTGTGCCCTGGATTTGGCAGGTGGAAACATCACTGGCATCTATGAGAGAATGGTTTCAGAAAAGTGGCACAAGGCAAAGCCAGACTACAGGAGTAGAGAGGTCTGGAGGGAAAGATGGGAGAATTCCCTGCTAAGAGAGAAGGCCAAAGAAAGCTATAATTTAAGGTGGTTTGGGATCCAAGGGCACTTTTCTAATTTTAAAATTAAGCATGGTATAAACTTGAGTGTGTTGATATGCCAAAGGAAAGTGCCCAAAGTGAGATTAGAGATCTAGGCATGGGGACTATGCCAGAGGCCTGGATGTGGGCAGGAGAAAACCTCAGAAGTGAGCATGTTCGTTGTGAGAGTGACAGGGATAATGTTTGGGAAGGTGCTTTGTAAACTGTAAAGTGCAGTACTGCCTTCTCTGAGATCCAGGAAAGGAGAATTTGACCATAGGTTGGGGCTGATCATATGCTACTCTACCCCACCGTTCCCTTGGAGTGTGTATGGTCCCAGCCAGGCTCTGATGCCCAGAATCCTGGATGAAAATGATGTCCCAAGACTGTCTTCTGAGCCTCCTCTCCCTGTGCTCTACCTGGGGAATCCTTGACTGCCAACCCACAGCAGCTCTCCCTGGAGCCTTGCTCCCCAAAGAGCTTCTTGCCATAATTCTAACATGTCACAGTCAATCCCATGCAAGCGTTCCCTGCCCCTTGCCTTTCTCAAGCTTGGGCTGCTGCAGATTCTTTCCTCAAAAGCCAGGCAAGGAGCTGGCAGGACAAGGAGGGGCATATGTCTCCCTGGCAGGCAGAAACTGAGCCCAGGGGAAGGGTTTGAGCCTCTTCTATGGGTCAGAGACCTGAACTGGCCCAGTTTACTGAGTGTGGTCTGCAAAGGTAGCCTCATGGCATCAGCTCAACAATGTGGAATGACAGCCTGTTGCCTGACTCTGCCTCTATCTCTGTCCCTCAGTGTCTGGGACATTACACAGAGTATTAGCAGTCACAAAGGGGCAAAATGGACTCTACCTGGGGGTTCCAGGGGCAGATCCCTCCAACCCACAGTGACTACCCAGCCCCTCCCTACCTGTGTCCCTCCCAAAGCTGGGAACACTCCACCCTTCTCTTGGGGTCTCAGAGGTCCCAAGCTCAGCCCATTCACCCCCTGAAGATCTCAGCAGCCCCTCCTGCCAGCACCCTTACTGGGTACTCCTCACTGGCCTTTCTTCCGCTGCACTCCCTCCCCTGTGCAGCTGCCAGGGGACTCTTTCTAAAGGGCAAAGGCAATCTTGTCCCTGCTCTGCCCAAATTCTTCCATGAGCAGTGCCAAGTGCAGTAGACAGAGTTCTGGAGGCATCAGCTCCAAGTGTAAATCCCAGCTCAGCTGATTAGGGGTGGAACCGCATGCAGGTTATTTCACCTCGGGTTCTCACATCTACCTTACAGGAATCTTAAGAAGTAAATGTATTATGGGTAAAACCCGTGGCATTCCTCCCAGCCCCCAGAACCAGAGCAGAGCTTGCAGCTGCTCTAAGGCCTCTCCTGCTGCCCATCCTATTTCCCCCAACCTGAGCCTCTCTCCACTCCACACAAAATCTCTTCCCATCTCTCTGTGCCCATCCTGCATCCTTCAAGGACCAATCTACATGCTGCCTCCCAGGACAGCATCCCTGATCTCCTTTAGTGGGGAGGGGTCTTGGAGCATTTGGCTCAGGCTACTCCATGGAGATTTCACTCTGAGGTTTCCCCGGAGCTGGCCTGTGGATGCCCCGGTGGCACAGATGGCAGAGTCCTGGGGTCTCTTGGCCTGACACTGAGGAGATGCAGAGGGAATGCGTGTGGGAATGCTAGTTATGAGCAATGCAAAGAGGCAATGAATCCGGACAGGAAAATCAGGAAGGGCTTCCTGGAAGAAGGACTTTTGGAGAAAAGGGATTAGGGGCACTGGAGGGCCTTTGGGGGTGCAGAGGTCTCCAGAACTTCTTGGTTGGGATATGTGAGGGGAGATCCATCTTCCCTTGGCGACAAAGGGGTAAGGGGCCCATCCGCTAGCTTCTGGCTCTGATGAAGCCCGTGTTTCAGGACTGAGGGGGCTGACAGCGCCCCCCCTTCCCCCAGCACACACACGCGCGCACACACGCGCCTCCGCGCGGGGGGGTGGGGGTGTTCGCCATTCACCAGCAACCCATTGCCCGCAGCGCCAAGAGATAGAGACCCCGGCCACAGGCCGCCCCGAGGAGGTGCCCGGGGGTCTCTGCGGTGGAGGAAATCCCACCGCACCTCCCCGTGCTCCCTACCAACGCGTGTGGCCCCGGGGGGCGGGGCGCAGAGGGAAGAGGTGACATAATCCGGGCCGCACCCCCTCCGGCCGCCACCTCCCCCCAGGCTCCGCGAAACATCCATGACATCATCCGCCTCATCTCCACTCTCCTCCCCCCTGGGACCCCAGCAGCGGGACGCGCCCCCTCCCCAGCTCCAGGTCTGGCTGGACAAGCCTCGCAGTGCAGCGAGGACGGCGACAGGTCGGAGCTGGGAGGGGCGCCACGGTGGGCCTGCCTCACTTACTCGCTGCCTCAGGGTCCAGCGCGGGGTCTTCGGCGAGGGCGCCACCGGCCCGGCTAGCTGGCGCAGCCCGAAGCCCGCCCGGCGGGGCGCGCGGCGCGGGCCCGGCTCCGCTCCGCGCCCCTCCCGCTCCGCGCCCGGGCCCCGCCCACCCGCGGCTGCGGCAAACGAGGGCCCGCCCTCCGGCCACGCCCCCCAGAGCCGCCAATCCCCGGGCTGGGGCGGGGCGCAGTGCCTTAACCCCTTCGTGTCTGCGTCCCGGCCCCCGCGTGGGACCCCTCTGTCCCACCCACTCCAGGGGGCAGCGAGCCTGCCCCGAGCCTTTCTGCTCGTCGTCTGTTACTCCCCAAGCCCTTGGGCTCAGCCCCTAGTCTCTCCTTTCCAATGAAACCAGTGGGACCGCGCCCTCCGCCACATCTTTGGCGACCGAGAGGAACCCCTCTCGCTTGGGGAAGGGTCTCCGGACGCTGAGCCCCGAGCCCCATTCGTCTCCCGCTGTTGCTCTTCCGGACGCGGCCTCCCAGCGGATGCTGTGAGACCCTGCAAGTCTGCACGCTGGGGGCGGGGCGAGCCGTCGCGAGTGGATCTGACACTGCCGAGCGAAGACCGCCCGGGCGCAGGGACCGCAGCCGCGCGTGTGGGAGACTTCGAGTGGCCGTGACTCCGCTCGTCAGGAAACGCAGCGGGTTTGAAACTTGTTGCTTGCGGAGGGTCGCCGTCCGCGGGAAAGGGCAGACGACGAGGAAAAAGACCTTACAATCCAGCAGGGTTTGAGTGCTTTCACCCTGTGCCCCGCACCTGACACGAGGCCCGGCCCGGGCCCGCACGCTGCATCCGGGGGTGAGAGGGAGGGAGAGGGGGGACCTGGAGCACCAGCTTCGCACGCGCGTGCCGCATTCTGTGCCGCGAGTGCTTATTTCGCCCCGGGTGGCCGGGGAGGACTGCCGGGAGGAAGTCAGCCGGGAACTGAGGCTTTAGCTTCGAATAGGGTCGGGAAGAAAGCCAGGCCTAGGGTTAGGCAGTAGCAAAAGCCTAGAGCCACAAAGGACTTGTCCTAAAAGCTGGAGTGCCTCCACTTTGGCTGGGATTGCACCCATTATATCTCAGCTGTTATAGCTGATTTGTTTGGTCATCGATCATCCTATTTTATAGTTTTTATTCCTTGCTATTTTCTGAACTTTTCCATATTTGCTTTTATCTTCTATAGTGATTTGCAAGGCAGAAAGCCTGTTTTTAATTCTCCTGGTGATTGCCTTTAAGTTTATCGAATAAAAATACAGTTCACATTTCACAAATTATTAAAATGACAAGTCATTCGTTTTTATACTCCTCTTTACATAAAGAGAAACTTAACGTGTCTTTCCATCTCCTGGCCTACTGTCCTCACACCTACTTTTTTTTTCTGCTTAATCCAGGATGAGAGATCCAGCTTTTGTTTACATTCTTTTTTTTAAGCCACAAAATCCTCTTTTGCAATCATTGTTTTTGGCTTTTGCCAACCCTTTGTTTAATTGGTATCACTGTCACTGCCAGTTTTTTATGCTCTAATTTTTCTATTCCTCTTTCAGATCCATCTTTCACTTGACTGGTGGTTTCAGGGAAGACCCTGCATGTAATGTTTTTCTAAGCCTTTACCCTAGGTAGGTAAGAAGGCCTTTCTACTATCTTTGCACACAAATGGTGGCTTGACTGTTAGAGAATTCTTGAGTCTCAAACTTTTCCCCTCAAGACTCTTGTCCTTATTCCATTGTCTTTTGGCTTTCAAAATGGTACAAGTACACCTGAAACTAATATAATGTTATATGTCAATTATATCTCCAAAAAAACGGTAGCAAAGCTACACTGGTCTGTTTTAGGTAAGCGATGTCCCCGGTGCTTGTTGGGATTTTTCTTTACCCTCAAAAGTCAAACATTTTGCCAGTATAAGTCTCAGTGTGGGACTTTTCCTATTAATTTTCCAGAAATAAAAGAGATCTTCTTTTCAGCTTAAAAAAAGTTTTCTTCTAATTTGTTTCTGTCCATTCTGTGAACAGATTGTTTTGGGGTTTTTCCTCCCCTAAAATTATCACATTGATCATCACTGTCAATGAGATCTCTGTCCTTTTTCTCTGTCTCCTGGGAGAGTATCTCAAGTTTTTCTTCACCATCACGGATTTAATTTTCTTCAGAGTCAAGGGTACTCTTTGTTTTCTCCAGTAAGATATTTAATTCTGCTTGTTTATTTTCCCTTCATTTCAGCCAATTTCCACCCCACCTTTGTTTTGATCTCAGTTTAATCTCTCTTTATGGTTCTGTGTTCCTATTTCTTACAGAATGTGGTTTTGCATCTGAAGAACACCAAGAAAATAAGATAATACTACATCTGACTCTGTTCTTTTTTTTTAAGAAAGGCTTTTTAAAATTTTTATTCTTTTTATTTTTTAAGATTGGCACCTGAGCTAACAACAGTTGCCAATCTTTTTTTTTTTTTCTGCTTTATCTCCCCAAATCCCCCCGGTACCTAGTTGTATATCTTAGTTGCAGGTCCTTCTAGTTGTGGCATGTGGGACGCCACCTCAATGTGACCTGATGAGCGGTGTCATGTCCATGCCCAGGATTCAAACCGGCGAAACCCCAGGCCACCCCAGCAGAGTGCGCGAACTTAACCACTCAGCCACGGGGTCGGCCCAAGAAAGACTTTTTTTTAAAAAAATATTTTTTTCTTCTTCTTCTTCTCCCCAAAGCCCCCCAGTACATAGTTGTATATTCTAGTTGTAGGTCCTTTTGGTTCTCCTATGTAGGATGCTGCCTTAACATGGTTTGATGAGCGATGCCATGTCTGAGCCAGGATCCGAACCAGCAAACCCCTGAGCCACCGAAGTGGAGGGCAAGAACTTAACCACTGGGCCATGGGGCCAGCCCCCTGACTCTGTTCTAATGCATATGAAAACGTTGATAAAGTGGACTATTTTCTGGGAAATAACATTATAAAATAAGAAAGATCTTGAAAACCTTATCCAAGAAATATGTCCAAAAAAGGCTCTGGGCTCAGATGGTTTAATGGAAGAATTCTCTCAAACTTTCAGTGAACAGATAATCCTGGCCCTGTAAATCCACATTAGAGCCCAGAAAACTGTTTCATGTTATGAAGCCACAATTCCCCTTAAATAACACTAATTCCCAATAAAGATAGCATAGAAGGAACTGCAAACCAATCATATTTATAAGTTCAGGGGGGAAAACATTCCTAAACGCAACTCAAGGAAATAAAATTAAATATTAGTGTATATGAAATTAATAATCCATGAGTTTGTTAAATGAAAAAAAAATCATCATAATAGATGCCAAAAAGTCATTCAAAAATCAATACCCAAAAAGAACTCTCATAATTCACTAGGAATAGTTGAAATCAAGACGCAATATTTTATGCTACCTTGACATCTGGTAAAATTAAGAGGGCCTCGAATGGCCTCACTGAAAGTTGCCCTGGCCAAACAATTCTCCTTATCAAGTGGACAGACCAGGTGCAGTTCTGCTTATCTCTGAGCAGCAGGTTTCAGTTCTCTGCCAGTCCAAGGAATTATTCAGACAAGCCAATCACATCCCCTGCAGGAACCAGGGGCACACCTCACCCTCTTGCTGCTACAAAGCCTGCCCCCCACCCCACCCCCAGCCTCAGGTTGTTCACTATATTCCCGAGTGCAACACCTGTGTGGCCCTGAATGGTTTGTGGTGTCCTCCTCCCCTGGCCTGTGAGTATATGTAACTAATAAACTGCTGTCAATCTCACCTGTCCAGTGTCAGGTATTGTATTTGGCCATCCCCATAACCCATAACCCTAGGGTGGGAATCCCTCACCAATGGGGTAAAGAGGAAGTGATTGAAACAAGAGTCTATCATCTCAACAAAGCTGAGAAAATAAAGAGACTATCAGACTGACAAAAATTAAAGAGAGTGAGGATATGCCATCTCAATGAGGCTGTAGAGAAATAGGAACTTGCATAATGTTTTTGAGAATATAAAATTGGTACAACCCTTTGGGAGGACAACTGGGTAATATATAAAAATGTGCAATGTATGTATCTTTGGACCCAGCAATTCCATTTCTAGGAAGAAATGCCATCACAAGTAATATGATACATGTACAAAGATAGTCACTGATGTACTGATTGTAATAGCAAAAAAAGAAAAATTTAAACCCAAATACATCAATCTATTAATAGACTGATTAAATGAATCACAATGTGTCCAATGCAAGGTAACAATAGAAAGCTATTTAAAAGAATGACATGGATAGCTATGTATTAACTTGGAAAGATGACTATATTAAGTAAAAAAGCAAGTGGCAGAATCACTATGTACACATACTATACTCTAATCTTTCTATTATTTTTAAAAGGATAAATATGTACATGCATAGAAAAGTCTGGAAAGATACACATCAAACTATTAACAGTGGCTACCTTGAGATGGTGGGATTGCAAGGGGTATGGCAGAAAAGAGGACTCTAGATTCTGTAATGTAGGCATTTTTTACAATAAGCATGTATTACTTTTGTGAAAAAAATTAAAAGATAAAGAAGTTTGCTTGGAAGAATAAACAGGTGAGTAAACTCTGAAAATGTAGATACAACAGACTATTTGTTCAAAAACCCCTGCCCCAATGGAGTTTGCATTCTATTGAGAGACGGCAGTAAAACATATAGTGGATTAGAAAGTGATAAGTACTAAGGAGAAGTTGAGATTGCAGGGGGATCCCAATTCTGGATACGGTGGCAGGACTTGCTGAGGAAGTGACATTCAAGTTGAAGACTTGGAGGGGAGGGAGCAAGCCAAGAGTAAATCTGGAGGTTTCTAGGATGCAATCATTTTATCTAATAAAATTAGCTCTTTTTCAATATTTTCTTTTTTTTTGTCAAACTAGCTACAGCTTCCAAACAGAAATAGCTACTTAAACTTATTTTAATTACAGTTTTTAATAAGATCAATAACTTCAAAAGGAATTAACTTTGTTAAAGATCTACTTCTTTCAGTGGCACTAGTCCTAGACTAGTTTGATGGCCAAGTTCTACCCAATCTATAAAGCGACCACTCTAAGTCATAGCAAAAGATGAAACGCTCCCAAATCCATTTTATAAAGGTAGAATAATCTTAATGCCAAAATCTGACAAATGATATAAAAGAAGAAAATTGTGATTAATCATCTGTCTTCCCCACTAGCTTGTAGCATCTATGTGGATAGGATCCTTTTTTAAACTTCCATATCCCCATCTTAATACTTTGGTAGGCACAATAATGGCCCCCCAAAGATGTCCCAGTCCTAATCTCCAGAACCTGTGACTATGTTAGGTTACATGGCAGAGGAGAATTAAGGCTGTGGATAGTATTAAGGTTTCTAATCAGCTAACCTTAAAATAGGGAGATTATCCTGGATTATCTAGGTGGGCACGATGTAATCACCAGGGACCTTAAAAGTGGAGAGGAAGCTAGAAGAGAGAGGGGAAGGTGTGATTATGGAAGAAAGGTCACACAGATGCAACTGTAGCTGGCTTTACAGATGGAGGAAAGGGGCCAGAGCCAAGGAATGTGGGTGGCCACTCAAAGATGAAAAAGAACCTCCAAAAGGAACACAGCCTTACCTTGACTCTAGCCCAGTAAGACCAGTGTTGGACCTCTACCTAAGAACTGTAAGATAAATTTGTGTTGGTTTACGCCACTAAGTTTGTGGTCATTTGTTTCAGCAGCAATAGGAAACTAATGCAAGCGAATAATAGACACTCAACATTCATTTGCTGAATGATGAATGAAATCACAAAAACCTTGGGTCTATAGATAAATGGGTAAAAGATAGAAATACATTATTTACAGAATACAAATGGCCAATAAGCCGTTGAAAACTTCTTCAGCCCTGCTGATACTGAAGAGATGCAAATCAAAATCAAATCAGCAGGCTATTGTGATCCTTTGGGGTCCTACCCACCAAGTCACCCAGAAGAGAACTCTTCTCTGGGATGACTGGGCAATCCCAGTGACCTCCAAACACCAAATGGGGGCAGACACGGCACTTTAATCCATGCTCAAGTTTGGATGTTTGTACCAAAGCTTTTTACAGCTGTGTTTGCTTTATGAGGAAATAAAAACTCTGGAATTGAGCCAAAAGTTCCTGAGAATGACCAGTAAAGGTCTTAGGAGTTATCTAGACCAATATAAAACTGTAACTGAAACGTTTATGATCCAAGTATGTTGAGGTCTTTTACAAGCTGTTTTATAAACTGATTAGCTGATGTTTACACACACACACACACTCGGCCCATGAAAAATAAAAGTTAAAGGAAAAACTACAAAAAATTATTAGACTGTATACTACTACTCTTTACTAATTTCACATTTTACCTAAGATAAAAGATGGTTTATGCTTTTATGTTCCCCAGGCTCCTTCTGTAACATTTAATTTTTCTTTTCTGTTCTTTATATAATTGATGCTTTATTTATAAGAGACTTATCTGTAGCTGTACAGTGTAAACCTCATTGCAAGATATTTAGAAACAAAGTAAAAAGGAACACAAGTCACCCCCTCACCCATCATCCCAAGTGAGACTTATGTACCCACATCTATTTGTGAAGCATGTTGGCCCTTCTTAAAGCTGCAAGCAGAATAATAATAAGATGATTATTGTATCACAGAAGTTATGGTCATGCCCAAATCTTTAATCAGTTTTATAGAAACATGCAGACTCTAAAAATGTTACCAGATCTGGGGGCCAGCCCAGTGGCCGAGTGGTTGGGTTCGTGCGCTCCGCTGCAGCAGCCCCAGTGTTTCGCCGGTTCAAATCCTGGGCGTGGACATGGCACAGCTCATTAAGCCATACTGAGGTGGCATCCCACATGCCACAACTAGAAGGACCCACAACTAAGAATATACAACTATGTACCAGGGGGCTTTGGGGAGAAAAGGGAAAAAATAAAATCTTAAAAAAATGTTCCCAGATCTAATTTTTGTAAAAGCTTGGGTAAATTTGTCCAGCAGAAAGCCTTCTTTGTAAACTTTTTATGTTATCATTACAGATAGACACAGTGGTAGCTAAAGAAACTTATTACCTGCCCTTGGGGCCCAAACTTCCCATGTGTTCTTCACTAATGTTTGCCAACTTTTCCTCTCCTAAATTGCTACCGCCTGGCAGAGACAGTAGATGAGATGTGGAAAAAATGAGAATTTGCTGCGGCTGATGGATTACTTGCTCAATAATTTCTCATCTATTCCTATTTGTTACTATGGTCTATTTTGATATGAGGCAACATGCACAAACTAAAAAGGGATCAAGACAACTGTAGAACTAGACATCAAGCACATTTCTACACAGTTACACCGTTCTGTGAACTGTGGAGTTTAGCTAAACAACAAAGTGACTTGACTTACCTCATTGATGAGAAATAGTTAAAGGAAAATAAAACAACAGAGGTATTAAATTTCAGTTACTAAGTTATGATACAGTTGGAACACTGCTAGTTTTAGTTTGGTCTTATTATGATGGATGTGTTTTTTGCGTTATATGTTAGAAATGTTAAGTCAAGGGGCCAGCCCCATGGCCGAGTGCTTAAGTTTGTGGGCTCCACTTTGGTGGCCCAGGGTTTTGCCTGTTTGAATCCTGGGCGGGGACATGGCACTGCTCATCAGGCCATGCTGAGGCAGTGTCCCACATGCCACAACTAGAAGGACCCACAACTAAAAATACCCAACTATGTACCAGGGGACTTTGGGGAGAAAAAGGAAAATAAAATCTTTTAAAAAAAAAGAAATGTAAGTCAAATTGTACAATCATGTAAGAAAGTTAAAATGACTAAAAGCAGTCAGAGTAAATTTAGCAGGTTACATGCAAAAGGTTACACTTAAGTACGTTTAATGTTACAGTATCAGTATTTCATAGGTTCTCTTATAAGGTTCCCTTATACATTTTGCTGTAATGAATAATCAAATAATGTATTAACCAGCCAAAAATTATATATGGTGTCAGAATAAACTAAGTAAAACTATTTTTCAATGTCACTACTATAGTCTACATGGCTTTTGGTACAATTCTGTGACTATCAAGTTAGGTATGATACACAACTCATCACTCAGATATGGATTCTCAGCCCTGTCCTCCATCTAAAGGAACAAGCTCCTTAGGACCCTGTTTTTCAAACTGTAGGTTGCAATCTGTTAGTGGGTTATGGAATCAATTTAGTCACCATCAGCAATGAAACAGAGCAGAGAAGCAAACATCAACATGTATCAAACCACGAGGAGTGGAGGACTACTGTGAAACTTTTGCTTCAGTTATCTGTACGAATGCACACACACATAGAGCGTACTGCGTCTTTAATGTAAAATGGATCTCTTACTAAGAGATACTGTCAGAAAGTTTGAAAAACAAAGCCTTAGTGGAATAGTCATCTCCAATATTGGGGTAGGGGCTTGGGACTGGAGGTATCTGGGACATGCACTCGTGAAGGCTTCCAGTCATACTCTGGACCAGCACTACAGGGAAGTGGAGGGTATGGAGGGAGGAAATGATGGAGTAATGACCACTTGTAGGATACAATGTTAGCAAAGAGGGTTTAAGAACTGAGTTACTGATTCAAAATGCTAATTAATTAAACATCCCCCCCTTCACCAAATACAGCCCAAATCTCTGGGCTAAGCATTCATCACCCTTCCCAGCCGGGTCCCAACCTCCCTTTCTACTCTCTCTCTCATTTGCCCCTGCCTTTCTTCCACCCAACACTCCATGCCCCTCAGTGAACCACAAGCCTTGACGTTCTCCGCACCTGTCCTCCCCTCAGCCTGGAAGGCCTCTCCTTGTGAGCCGCTGGTCCCTTTTTTAAAAATTTATTACGGCATTTGGCCACGCACCTGCTGCTTAGATGACTGGTGGTCTCCCTGTTAGAGTGGTACCACTGCCCTTGCCTCCACTGTGGATGGGGCCATGGTTTCTTATTGTAGCTTCCTGGGGTGCTTAGCATCCTGCCTCTTACTCAGCAGGCTCTCTATAAATGGCGAGTGTTTTTTAAAACACACTTTAGATGTATTTAAATAATTTTTTTGTGTTACAAACATCCAACATGCATGCTGCACTGGTGTCACCGTGGCAGCCTGGGGGAGCCACTGAATTGTGGAGAGAGTGAAGTGACTACTGGTGCCCTCACATGTCCACTTTTTGCAGCCCCTCTTCTGAGGCTTAGCTTGAGCCAAGGATAGAGGAGGCCATCTAGGGCTCATTGTCTTTAAGCTTTTATGGGAAATTTTAAACATGTATAAAAACAGATGAGTATAACCTCCGTGTACCCATTATCTAGTTTTAATAATTTTTCAACTCATGGCCAATTTTGTAAATAACCATTTTTGAAAAGACAAGTTGTATTATACAGCTCTCCAACTACAGACTTGTCAATAATAGGCCTTGAAGGTCCATAAAAAACAGGAGTGTGATGGAACCAAACCGAACCAGACCGGACTCTGCAGGGAGCAAGTGGTATTAAAATAGACCTCTTGGGCTGGGCTGTGAAGACAAGACCTCCAGAGCAAGCATATCAGGCATTTTGTAACTTGGGAGTTACAAAAATCAAAACTTATCTGACTGGCTGGAGCCAAGTCTAGAGTTTCTGATGGAGGAGGAAAATCTGACTATGAAAGAGGGGCCACACAATGGGAAAAGGACTCAGATAGGGTCACAGTAAAGTCCTGCTCCCTCACTCTGAATCATCACCTTCCAGTCAGATCTACATCCTCAGGCACCTGAGACAGTCACCCTCGTGCTCCAGGATAAGCGAAAACTGTACCCTCATGATGAAATAAAAATAGAGCCAGTGAATAAGCAAATGTAAATCCATGGTATTGAAATGTTTATCATCAATTTTAGTATTACATGTACAGATCAGTAATGTAATCATTATGATACTATGTGTGTCTGGTCTAGTTTTTAAGGTGTAAAAGCATGGGGGCTGGCCCTGTGGCCGAGTGGTTAAGTTTGTGTGCTCCGCTTTGGTGGCCCAAGGTTTCGCTGGTTCAGATCCTGGGCGCGGACATGGCACTGCTCGTCAGGCCATGCTGAGGCGGCGTCCCACATGCCACAACTAGAAGGACCCACAACTAAAAATATATACAACTATGTACCAGGGGGCTTTGGGGAGAAAAAGGAGAAATAAAATCTTAAAAAAAATAATAAGGTGTAAAAGCATTTAAAATAATTTCATATATTAAATGTGGGACTTTAAATGCTTAGACATATGAAGTAATAAACGTTTAAATGCTCGAAAAATTGCAAGCTGTTAAACTTGTAAGTTTTCATTTATTTGTTGTGAAAGCGGTTTGTACATATTTAGAAAAATGTTAATCACTTACTACCTGAAGAACTGTTCATTTGATAAATCTATTAGTAGCTCGATTACTAAATAATGCGCAAAGGGTCACAGGGTTCTCTCACCACACTAAACCGTTGGGACATAAAGAATCTTAGAAGGCTTCTGGGATGTGAGGAAGGAATGTGCCTGTCCCCACTCCTGGGTGGGCAGTGTCTTGAGGGTGGAGTGAAGGGACTGTGGCTGAGGAGGGTTGAAGGAAAGGACAGAAGAGACCCGGAGCTGCTGTGTTGCTCTGTGAGAAGCCCCGTCCAGTGTGGAGTTTAATTACTTGCAATGTCATGGCCTGCCTCTCCCCTCCACCCCCACCTCCCTTCACTGGCTCTCAACCTTGGCTGCACACTGGAATCTCCCGATGCTCCCTGAGTCCCACCCCCAGAGACTCTGACTGAACTGTCTGGGGTGCAGCCTGGCACAAGACTGTTGAAAACTCCCTAGGTGATTCTAATGAGCAACCAGGGCTGAGAACACTGTTCCAACTGTAAGCCATCTACTTTTCCCTTTGTAATTTTATGTTTCTATCTCATACTGTGGGTCCCTATGTCTGTTTCTTCCCTCTCCTACTAGACTCTGGGCTCCCAGATGACCTTCCAAACAATGCATGCGGCCCTTTCCAGCTCCAGGTGACTCCAAGTGCCCACTGCTGATAGAAGTAGCAGAGTCACACCTTACTTTGAATTTAGGTTCTATAGTTAATGCTTATGGCAACAAATGAGTCAAAACCACACTGGACAACCCCTCAGGAAGGCTCCGCCCCAGAGCCTGATGTCCTGTCTTCCCATCACCATTCACATAGACAGCTTCCTCCTGGGCTGGAACAGAAAGCTGCCTCCTCCACCAGGCACCCGAGGTAGTAGGTGGATTACGCTCAGGGGCCACCTTGCATAAAAAATACACATTTAAGCACATGCCTCACCCTTAGCACAGCAGGATGCTCACACCATGAACAGCCCACAGGAACTAGAGTGACTGACCCTACAGGAGACACACGCCTCCCATCTCTCACCCACTCCCAAGCATATGGTCCTGACATCCACCAGTGGGTGGAATCACCCACACTATTTAAACATTTTGTCAAGGATGTAGAGCTGAATCCATGTGATGCAATGTATGAAGCAATGTGCCTCCACTGCACAATTCTATCCAGCTCAAGCAGGTGCTCCCCTTCCTTCTACCTGCCCCACAAGCAGCTGGCCCAGCCTCTCTCCCCTCCTGACCTCCCTTTCCTCCCTCTTAAAGGCTGCCATTCCCTAGGACTCTATCCTTGGCACTTTTCCTTAACTATTCTCCCTAAGGGCTCTCAGCCCTCCTTAGGACTCCTGAATCCATACAAAAAACAGCAAGACCTCCCTCCCCCATTAGGGGAGATGTGGCCCAAGAGTTTTTCCACTTTTGCGGTAGCCACAGCAGGGAGAGAGAGAAGGACCTCACCCAGGCCTTGGGGGCTGGGTTTGCAGGGAACATAGGAAGACAGAAAGTGCTCAATATTTTTCTGAGTGAATGAGTGCATGATAAGAATGGAACTTCCATCTGCCTCTAAAGGACCACCCCACCCCCCAGATATATTCTCAGGTCCAGATTTCACCTGCTTATCTGGGATCCCAGGCCAGGCCTTCTGCCACACCAAGCCACACCACGCTGAGCAGTGCTCACAGGCCTTTAATCTAGAACAGCCTGGCCATACTCCATCACAGCCCCAGGATGGTAGGGAGGAATAAAGATGTATGGCCATGTAGGCTGTGCCAACTCCGAGTCCAAGAGGGAAGGGCTAGGTCAGGCTGGGGCCTGGGCAGGGGCCTCCCGGCCCCAGGAGATGAGGGAGTTGCTGGCCTGGGCAAGCTCGGCGATGGACACCCGACCTCGCTGTCGGATGAAGTTAGCCACAGCAACCAGTTCCTCTGGGGTTATGTAGATGAACTTGCCCCGGTCGTCAATCACACCTGTGGGGATACACAGGTTGCAGGGCTGAGCCTTCTTGGGCCCTCCCAACCTGACCTGAAATTGCCTGCCGGCCCACCCACCCATTCAAAAGTGGCTCAGAGCTCTCCAGGACTGCTTGCCTGCCTGGCCTTTCCTGGCTGCATCCATTCCTGGCCAGGTGAGTCAAATCTGGCTTTCTTGCCTGTCGTCATCACCCGAAGCCAACCCCAGGCCTCAGCACGTACTCCTTGTGACCGTGTCCCCCTGCTAGTGCCCTCATTGCACACCCCTCCCTCCACCCAGGGTGGTCGCCCTGCCTCTGCAACAAGTCCCTGCAGCCCCCTGTGGCTAGATACTCCCCAGGGCCGGGGCCTGTAGTGATTGATTCTCATCCTCTCACCTGTCAGAGTCCCCTCAGCCAGCAGGTCCTGGATGCGGTTTATGGTGTCCTATGGGGAGAACAATTTTCAGAGCAGAAAGGGACGCTGCCATCCCCAGAAAAGGCACCTGCATCCTCCCTCCCACCACAGCCAAATATCTTCCTCTCCCTCTCATGGCTGCCCCCCATGGTGACTCCATGCTTCCTTTGGAGGGGCCTAGGGGAGAAGGGACTCTGGTCTGGGCGCCCTGCAAGACCCCCAAGAGAGGCTCTCTTCCAACCACAAAAGGAGGGATGGTGACATTTGGCTGTGAAGGCTGGTGCAGCCTGTTTGCAAGACAGTTGTCAAGGTAACTGGATTTGGGCTGCTTCAGTTACAAGGGCTGCTGGAGTGATGGGGTTTGGACTTGTTTCTTTTCCTCCCTGCCTGTTCTTCCATCTAGAAGAGAGGCAGGACTCCTGCATTGCCCAGAGACTCCTACACTCTACTCACTCTTGGTTGGGAGCATCAAGACTCTATCTCTAGGGCAGGCCTCCTCTGACAGCCACACAGACCTCGTGGCCACACTCCACATAACTGGCCACCTTCCAGGGCTTACCTGAGTCCGCAGGCCCACTTGGGAAGCCAGGTCTTCCAAGAGCACAACCTTGGACTGCTACAAAGAGAGGGAGGGAAGGGAGAGAGCCTGAGTATGGGCAAATCCCTCTCCGCACTGGAACCCTCTGACGTGTATATCCTGATCTGATCTGGGTGGCTGGATAAACACTGAGCAGATTCCTATGGGAGAGCCTTGCTCCCCTCACACTCACTCACACATGCTCAGAATCACCCATATATAAAGATACACACACTCATAAACTCTCTTATTCTCCTGTTTGTAGGGAGGGATCTCCCCATCTCACTCGCCCCACAAGCCCCGTCCTGGACTGGGGATGGCCTGAGACAGACACACATGTGGAGAGCCAAGCACACCTGCCACCTTCTCCTCTGCATCCAGCCGTATCTTTTTAACATCATGGACAGGTTGGAAGCACCACAGAGATGTAGGGAGCGGGTGCAGCCACCGAAAGCTATTTTAAAAGACTGTCACCAGGATTTGTGTTTCCTGAAGACGTGCTAGGACAAAGTGCTGAGGTGTAGGGCATGCAATGGTGAAAAAGACATAGCGCCTGCCCTTGAGCTCACAGTCCCGCTGGGGAGGCAGGCGAGAACAGGGACAAGGAGAGAGCAGATAAAAGGCCCCAACAAGCCAGGGTCTCAGCAGAGGCAAGACGGCTCATTCCTGCCTCCTCTTTGCTCACCGCTCCCCCGCCTGGAGACCCCCACAACCCTGACACACCCACACTTCTTCACCCATCCTCTTCACACCATCTGAGACACTGAGCCCACCCTTAAAATAACTACCGCTAACACTGCCTGGTACTTTCCACGCACGGCCATGTTTCACGTGCTTCCCTCATATCCTCAGTAGCAGCTTTAGTTCCTGGGCGTGCAGCTGAGGGTCCACTGCTGGGTCCCACACGTGCATCTGCCCCCGCCTCCCCCACACACAGATAGCATGTGACTTGAGAGAAGGCAGCCTTTTGCATTTTTGTGAATCTTCCATAGCAAATGAGCTGCAAGAGGAGTGACACGGTGACACCTCCCCAGCTGCAGATGGCATGTGACTGTTCAAAATGCCAAAGTGAATGTGCAAGCGGGGAGGCAAGTGAGCCGCAGTTGGGCCAGGGGGTGGGCAAGCACAAGGTGACCTGGCCAGCTGGCCTCTACCTACAAAGCAGGGAGCCGGCACTGGGCTCTTAGTGACAGCTCAAAGTGGAAACATGGAGTCACCCCAGATGGTCCCTGCAGACCTGGCCTGAGGGGCTGCTGGGGCCAAGTGTGTTTGGAAAAATAAACAAACCCAGCTGTTGTCAGAAAAGGGAGTGGACCGACAGGAGCAAGCCAGCCTTATGCTTCACATAAACTCCGCTGGGCACAGAAACATGCCTCCAGTTCTGAAACCCTAAGATGAAAGGGTCCATCCCCTTGGGGCCAGGAGGAAAGAGTGTGGGCTGAATTTCAGAAGTCCTCCTTCTCCCTGCAGACAGCAGCTCTGGGACAATCGGTCAGCACAGGCTAGAAAGACCTCTAAGCTCCAGAGGAGCTTGAAGAACCCCTAGAGAATGGCACTTCCAAAGAGCCACTGAAAGGGAGGGCTGGAACTGCCCTGGGAACCTTGTCCCAGGTCTCTGCAGAGGAGAGGGGGAGCTGACGCTGAGGGAGGAGGGCTCCCAGAAGAAGGGACTCAGGACCACGTTGCTGCCCACTGGGTAGGTGTGGACAGTGAGTTCCAAACAGCAGCAGGACTGTGTGAGAGATGTCCTGCCTGGGGCTGCAGCCCTCACTCAAGAGTGCCAGGGTGAAGAAGGGGCTCCATCAGAGGGGAATGGTCACAGCCTGAGGGAACAGAACCCTCTGGAAGCTCCCTCTCAGGAACCTCCGGCAGCCCCTCACTGCTAGGAGGTGTCTAAACCCTGCCCTCTTTCAGAAGACGTCAGGGGAGGATTATGCAAGCCCTGGCTTCTTGGCACCCCCTAGTACCACCCCCACCACCACCCCCGCTCCCTCTGCATTCCTTCCCTCAGCCGCCTCTGCACCTCTGAGTTGCACTTGAAAACCTCTCCCCTCGTCGCATCCTTCGTGGGAGAGAAGTTGCTTAGCAGCAAAGCAGAGCAGGATGTGCTTATGCAACCTGGAGCAGCATCCGGGCAGCCTGTGCCACGGCTGCAGACAGAAGGGGACACACCTGCTGCCCCATCCTAGACTCCAAAGGAAACAGTATCCTGTTCCCCCCGGAAGACCCAAGTTCCTGGTCAGGAACACATGGCAGGGGACACTTGTTTCAACTCAGTGGAGCCTCAGTGAGGCAGAACTGACAGAAAACACATGGGAAGAAACTTGGAAACACAGTGACTCAGTGAGCGTGGGGTCTGAAGAGCAGGGAAACTGTCAAACCCAGAGTGTGAGGAAGTGATCAAAGGCTTGCGCCTCCCACACAGACCAGGTCCTTCTCTACCTTTGGAGGCAGAGGAGAAAGGACTCTCCTGGCCAGGACCCCATCAGTTCAGCCTCTCTTGGCCTCCCTGCCCACTCCTGCATGAGCACAGCCCCTGCTCAGGTCTGCTCCCTCTAGGAGAATCCACACGACACGCACACGCGAGGCAGGGAGCTGACACTCAGGCTCTACTCTGCAGCTTCTTACCTTAATGTAGTTGATGAACTCTGTCAGGAAGCTGTGGGACTAGAGGAGCAGAGAAATCAGGGTGAGTGTCCCCTTTGCAGCACAGGAGTCTGTACCTATCCACCTGCCCACCTGAGTGTCACCTGCCTGCTGTCTGTGTCCCCACCCAACCATCTGCATGTGCCACTGGCCCACTTGCCTGCCTGAGCAGCAGAACCTCCCATGTTGAGGGTTTCAGAGGCACCACTTCTCCTGAGGACAAGGCCTCTGGCTGCTAGAGGCTGCTGGTCCTGATGCCTATGTGCCTCTCACTGCCTGACTAGGGAGGCAGGTGAGGAGCAGCGGGGTGTCTGGGATGGGGTGGCCAGCCTTGGGTCTGATACAGGCCTCGTCGTGGTGGGCGCAGGGAGGGGTTTCCCAGGGGCGACAGACCCACCTGTTCCTCAGTCATGGTCTCGCCCACACCCTCCTCCTCCACCACGAAGGCCTCCTTCAGTTTCAGGTACTCCTCATGTTCCCGCTGGGCCTGCTCCTCCCGGGCCTTCCTCTCTTCCTCTTCCTGTAGACACAGAGGAGGCAAAAGTCAGGTATTTTGGGGTGGGCATCCATCCCATCCCTGTTCCAGTCTCTGCTGCCTGCAAAGGGCACCCAGGCATAGAGCCCGGCCTTTTCTCAGGGACAGAGCTCCTTCAAGAGCCCATCTCCCTGGCCCCAAAGTGGAAAGGCAGGCAGAGGCCCCTCTTCTTGTCAATTCCATCACCTCCCAGACAGATGCTACTCAGCTCCCTTCTCAAAAATCCTGCCACGACCCCACCCCACAATATCTTCCAGTCACCCCCACCTTCTCCCTCCCTTGTCATGTCCAAACTTCATGAACAGACCCCCAGGTTCCATTTCCTCACCATCTATTCACCCCTCTAGCCCACTGCAATCTTGCTTCTGATGCTCAGCTCCACCAAAAACACGATTCCTGCTACAGTCTCACCCATGCCCTCCATCCCACTAAATCCAAGGGAGGGGTATCAGGCCTCACATCCCTGTCCTCTCAGCTGTTGGGCAGAGCTGACCATCCCCTCTTCCCTTCCTGGGCTTCCAGACCCCACCCTCTCCTGCATTTCTTCCTGCTCCTTAGGCCATTCTTCCCACCTCCTCCATCACTCAGCCCTGTCCCTTCTCTCTCCTTCACTCTTTTTCTGGCCACCTCACCATGCCCACAGCATCAAAATTATCTCTTTGTCAGTGACTGCCACAGTTGTATCCCTGCCCAAATCTCTCCTCCCAAACACACGCCTGCCCATGTGACACACCCACTAGGCCATCTTACAGGCAGCTCAAACTGAATTTGTCCCAGAAAGATCCTGTGATCTACTCCCCACACATCTGGTCCTCCTCCTGGGTCCCTGCTCAGTGAATCACACAGCCACCTGGCCAGCTGCTCTGGTCAGAAATGAGATCTAATCTACCACTTCTATCTTTAACTTCTGGAAAACTCAGTTCGTGCATGTTGCTCCATCACCACCACCACGACCTAGTGCAACAGCCTCCCCACAACCCAACTCATTTTCCAGAGCTCTCAGAAAGATCTTTTTAAAACATGAAGCTAAAGCTGCAACAGAGAATATACAAGATGAGCCTGGAGCATCTTGCAGTGCCAAAAAGTAAGAAAGCACTCAAAAAACAAAATAATGAGTGTATGTCAAAGGTACACAGGAGCCAACTGAAAGAGCTTCCAATGGCCAAAGCAGGAACAATCGAAGCAACAAAATAAATAAGACAGTATTGAATTATAACACAAAGCACAAAATAAATATCCATAAGTCCAAGTAGATATAAATAAACGACTGAATCTGTAAACAGAAAAGAGATAAATCTCCTGTACAAAAGAATTCCAAATGTTTTCTGTAGATACTCTCCACTCGCTGAGGTGGAGCGTAACTCCCCACCTCTTCAGTGTGGGCTGTGCACGTCGACTGGTTTCCAAAGAGTATGGGAAGGGGGAGAAACATTGCAGTGGAGGAATCCAGCAAACGCCACCTCAGCTAGGTGATCAAGGTGTACATCACTAGCGGTAAGTCAAGTTGATAAGGCGTACCCTTGATATGCTATATTGAGAATGGCATTGCACCTGTGGTCTTCCTCCCAGAAATCCATGACCCAAATCTAACCATGAGAAAAACATCCGCCAAACACAACCTGAGAGACATTCTACAAAACTTGCCCAAGATGCCTCAAAATTGTCAAGATCAAAAGCAAGGAAAGTCTGAGAAACCATCACAACCCAGAGGAGCCTAAGGAAACCTGACAACTAACTATAATGTGGTATCCTGGAAAAGAAAAAGGATAGTGGGGTAAACTAACGAAATGTGAAGAAGGTGTGGAGTTTAGTTAATAATAATAATGTATCAAATTAGCAGTTGTGAGAAATATACCACAGTAAAGGAAGATGTTAATAATAGGGGAAACTGAGTGCAGGGGAGAAGAGCCCCAGGATATTTAAGGTACATCAGGTAGGATCAATCTTCAGAAAGGTGAAAAAACTCTCTCCACAAATGCCTCCTCTCTGCTGTGTTCTGGCCCATCCCCCAGCACCCACAGCCAGGCTTTCTACCATCCAGTGTCCCTGGATAACACAGTCAGTTAGAAGCCAAGGGCGCTAGGCTATGAGGTCTTCCCAAGTAGGGCAGCCCTGGCTCTCACCCTATATACACCAGCTCTTTGGGACATTCCCTTTCTCGGGTACCTAGTTCTCAGGAGGAAGGAAGCACCTGGCAAACAAATGCTCATTAACTACCTTTATTGCAGTGGCCCCCATTTCCTGAATGTCTCCTCTATGCTAGGCCCTAAACAGAACCTAGTTCAGGTAAGATCTAGCATCCCTTACAATGACCCTTATCAGCCTCAAGGCTCAGGATCCAGACGCCCCCTTACTCTATGACCCTTCTCTATCTTGTGTACCCTGCTCTAGCCACTCTAACCATTTGAAAAATCAACGTTTTTCAAATACTCCAGGTATGTTCAATAAATCACAGGCACAAAAATCCCCATCTCAGGCTCTGCTTTCCAGCAGCAGCTTTACACAGGCTGCGTTTAGAGCACAGGGACCAGATAAACCAGGGCCTCCCCTGCGCCTGGTCCATGGCCCATCTCCTCGGTTGGAGGTGTTGGGAAGCAAGGCTGCCTGGCGTCAGAAGTCTGGATCAGGGGTTTACCTCACCTTCTGTTCCTCCTCCAGGCGAAGCCGCTCCTCCTCCTTTTTCCACTCTGCCTCACGCTGGGACTCCAGGCGTTTCCGCTCCTCACGCTCAGCCTCCTCTGCCTGAAGAGAGGCCTTCATAGGGAACACATCCCCACCTCCAGCTGGAGCTTGCCCACCTCCCAAACAGGCCAAAGCAGACAACGCCTGAGCCAGGCCACGGACCAAGGCTGCAGGAGACAGGCAAACAGCAAACCCGAACCCAGTGTGCAAGGAGCCTCGAGGGGAGTGTCTGCCATAGGGGACAGGGAAGGCAGGGCCCTTTCTCACTTCCCAGAACTGCACCCCATCCCTCCTGCTTGCCTCACGCTGGGCTTTACGCGCTTGTTTCTCCTCCAGCTTCCGCAGTTTCTTGGCTCCAATTTTTCCTGATGAGTGAGTTTCTGTTGGCTTCTCGATGCCTTCTTCCTCCTGGGCTGAGTATGGTCAGGGAAAGACATTTCAGGTCCTGTCCAGAGAGGACCACTGATGATGGATCCACTTTACCCCTTGTCCTTCTCCTCATGGGGGGATCCCCTTCCACCCACCTGCAAATGTTATGAGGTCAGCTCTGTACTCCAGAGGCATCTGCCATGAATGCAGAAATTCACCCTCTGGGTGTGTGTGTTAGGGATAGGGGAGGGGTGAGGCAACCATGGGGCAAGGGAACAAATGATAACTTTAGATGCTGCATAGCCATAAAAAGGGAAGTGCCAGGTTCTAATATATGACTGTATGAAAATCACATTCAGGACTGTTCGGGCTTGCAGAGTTCTCTGGTTTCTGTCTCTGAGCCAAGCCTCCAGGGAAGCATGGCCCCATGGGGCTACTTATCTGTCTCAAATCTGAAATCATGCTCACTGTGATCTGGAACTGCTGAGGGTTCTGGGCTCTGCCCCTGGCCAGGGTTTTGCCATTGTCCCACCAGACCCAGGGCAAAAAGACAGCCCAAACCCCAGGACTACCCCAGGAGCTACTAAAAGTTAAAGACCCACTGATGCCTAGCAGCAAGGATGTCTGACTCCAAGTCCGAGATGGAGGGATGGCCCAACAGAAGGCCTCTTTTTTGAGCCAAAGGGGCTAGTTCCCAAGGGTATAAGGGCAAAACCCCCAAATGCCTCCTCCTCAGGCTCAAGCCAGCTGCTGAGTACCAAAGAAGAGAGATTCTTTCTCACAATCCTAAGAGCTCTGTTGGTTTCCCTGCACCACGGATATGGAGGCCTCTGTCAACACGATGTCTCTATCTTCAAACGCTGCTTCTAGGGTTACAGGTAAGCCTTCTCCAGGAACTGGAGATGCTCTTGGCCGGCACTCTGGCCCTAGGGTGAGGCCCTCAGGCAATGAGTGTACCCACACCAGGAAAGATGCTGGGACATAAGGAAGGGACTGAGAAACTCTCTAGGACAATCTGAAGACCCTTACCCTCCTGCTTGGACACTGAGAGCCAACATGAAGGAAGAGGGGGTTGGTCCAGAGGAATAGGGGCCAAGGTCCAGAACTGCTGGTCCCCAGGACCAAAGGCTGGTCCCAAGTCTCCCCCTACTCCATTCTATGGCTCCCAGATATCCCTCCCACACCGTGGCTTGACACCTGACTCTTCCACCCAGTTTTGGGGGTCCTCTCACCTCCTAACCCAGCCCCCTTCCCTACCAGGTTGGGCTCCTCTCACCTGGAATGATGGCCTCCTCCTCGTTCTCATCCACCTCTGACCAGGCCACGCGCTGGGCTCGACGCTGGGCCTGCAGGCGGCTGCCCAGGTCCCTCCGGCGCCGGGGCCTGCCCCCAGCTCTCTGCTCCTCAGGCTCCAGGGGCCGAGGCTGGGCCACTTGGCCTGCTACTATTGGCTCCTCTTCATTATTCAGTGGCTCTTGGCCAGCTGTAGGGAAGAGAGGAACCACGATGCTGTCCAGCAGCCCAATCCACCTGATGGCAGGGGAGCAGCATCCTGGAAGCCTTACCCTCTTCCACTTGACTACCTCCAGGCTTCCGCTGCCCACAGCACAAAGCCCCAGCTTCCAAGACCATAGTGGCCTTTACAACCCAGACCCACACCTTGGTCCTATGCAGCAAGATCATCTCTTCCCTCCTGCCTGTGTCAATACCTTTCTCTCCCCTCAAGGCCCCACCTTTCCAGTAGGCCTGTCAGGAGACTACCACCCTACAAGATGGAGCTGAAGCTCTACCTCCTCCAGGAAGACCACCCTGACCTCTCCAGATCTCATCTGAAGGCCCACTGCAGGACAGCATTTATTTCTTGCCTGACACCACCTGCCCTGGTTTTACCTGGCACCTCAGAGAGCACACCTGAGGTCTGAGTCTCTCTTCCTAGGAAGATCTGTTGGCTTACCTCAGTTTCTCTCTCCCCTGCCCCTGGAGCATGCAGGTGCTCTGAAGTAGCTTGTGGGCCCAAGAGGGGAAGAGACATACACATAAACCCATATGCTGACAAGAAATGGGGGCGGCGACGGGGAGAGGATGACAGGTATGTCTGTTCTGTGCCCTGGCCGATGACATGGCCTTCCGGTCGGGGTGGAGAACAGGGTGGAGGATGCATGGCCGCATAGCTGCTGTCCTTGACAGGTAAGGAGAGAGTTTCAGGGTGTCTCCGGGAGCTGCGTCCTGCTCTCTCCAGCTCGTGGGTAGGCAGAAGACACTCAGGTGCCCCCTTCTCGGCCCTGGCTCTGGAGTCAGCCTGGCGGGGATGGAAAACCCCTGCGGCCTCTTCAGTGAGCGCAGAGCGGGATCGTCCCGATGAGGGACGGGAGTGTGTCCGCCAGGGCTGGGCCCCTTTGGGTCTGGAGGTTGGGAGTGCTAGGGGGCGAGGAGAGGGATAGGGCGAGGCTGTCTTTTGGGGCGGGGAGAAAGGTATAGGGGCGCTGCCCGCCGGCCACAGGCTGGGTTCTAGCACTGCATCTCCCCGCCAGACCCGTCGCGCATGCGCGCGGCCTGCATGACGCGCGGCTCGCAGCCCGGCGCCGGGATCCTCGTCAGCCCAGCCAGGCATGCCAGCGCATGCGCAGGAGCCGCAGCGCGACGGCCTACGAAAGCTCAAGAGGCCAGAGAACCAGGCCCCATGGGCCCCGGCGCGGCGGCATCTCTTACCTGCTGCCGCCCGGCCCCGCCTGCGAGTCAGGAAAAGGATAAGGCCGACAAGCAGAGCCGCCGCCACTAAGTACACCACGGGGGCCATCAGGAGGACGGCTTCCAGGGGGAACAAGCGCGTCCGCGCTATGCCCCGGGATCTCCCAGGCCCCGCCCACGCCCCTAAGGCCCCTCCCGTTTCCCATCTTAGACTCCGCCCACCACCCGGAGCCCCGCCCAGGTCGCACACGTCACAGACAGGCCTTAATTTTTTAGTTTAAAATAAAGTTGGGGGTCGTAAAAAACCATAATGTTAAGTGGAAATTATTGCAAGTAGTTATGTCAGCATGGCAACATTTATGTATGTTTTAAGAGCACTAAAAAATACCACATAGTGTTTATGGAAACGTGGAAAAACTACAAAAAGATGCTTAGAAATGATACGCACCAACTTCAGGACAGCATTCTCCTCTGGGGAGAGAGATGGAATGCATGGAATTAAGAGCAGAGCTTTGCCTGTATCTGTGACATTTGATTTCTTTAAAAAAGGAGAGGGAGAGACCAAGTCTTCTATTTAAATAAATTGTGATATACTTTTGTACTCAGATCTGCAATTTTTTTTTTTTAAAGATTTTACTTTTTCCTTTTTCTCCCCAAAGTCCCCCGGTACATAGTTGTGTATTCTTCGTTGTGGGTTCTTCTAGTTGTGGCACATGGGACGCTGCCTCAGCGTGGTCTGATGAGCAGTGCCATGTCCGCGCCCAGGATTCGAACCAACGAAACACTGGGCCGCCTGCAGCGGAGCGCGCGAACTTAACCACTCGGCCACGGGGCCAGCCTCTCAGATCTGCAATTTTATACCTATTTAAAAATAAAATTAGCTTTATTAGGTTGTACAAGAATTAGTTATCCAATTTTCCATAGTGAACACTCAGAATTTAAATGCCCACAGGGAATTTAAATTTCCCTTTAATTCTTAAGAATCTATTTTAAAAACTGGGGACAAATTATACCTGAATTAAGCTGCTTTTTAAGAAACGAGAGGATGTAAACTCAAGGTTTTTTAAAAAGCAAATAACAATTACTGGGAATTTGCTATTACAGTATTATGAAGCTTTTTAGATGTGATAACATAACTAAAGATTGCTGGCCCAATGGTGTGTGTGTGTGTGTGTGTGTGTGTGAAGACTTGAAAAAATATGGCAACATGTCAACAGCTTAATACCTGTTAAATTAGAATGGTGGGAACTTTAGCATCTATTTTATTATTTTCTGTAAGTTTAGAATATTTTATAATTTATATTTTTAAATTTTACACAAGCAAAAAGGGCAGCATAGATAAAATAAAAATAGCAAGTGTTGATAATTGTTAAGGTTGGGTGATGGGTAAATAGGGGTTCTTATACTGCTCTTTTCTCTATAAGTTGACATTTTTGTGAAGTTTGAAATTTTCCATGATAAAAACTTTTATTAAAAAGTAAAAGTTGAAAGGCCAGCTCCAGTGGCTGTTTGTTTGGTGTGCTTAAGTTTGGTGTGTTTGGTGTGGTTAAGTTTGGTGTGCTCCACTTCGGTGGCCTAGGTTTGATTCCTAGGCACACATCAGTGGCCACGCTGTGGTGGCAACCCACATACAAAATAGAGGAAAATTGGCAACAGATGTTAGCTCAGGGTGAATCTTCCTCAGCAAAAAAAAAAGTAAAAATTAAGACTTTATACATTTTTCTGCTTAATTTGCACGTGCACAGAATGTTGTCTGGAAGGGCAAAACAAAAAACTGTCATTAGCGATAACTCTTCCTTGCTGCCTCAGTTCACATCATTTTTATAGCTTTCATATGGAGTTTTCAGAGTCCTGGACCCCAAGTATGTCACTTAAGGTTTGTGGACAGACTGGAGGGGGTGGAATATAGCAGGGAGAACAACAGTGAGAGAGCTGCTGCCCTGGTTTAAGAAAGAACAGAATAGAGGGGCTAGCCCAGTGGCGCAGTAGTTAAGTGCACACGTTCTGCTTCAGCGGCCCAGGGTTTGCAGGTTCGGATCCTGGGTGCGGACATGGCACCGCTTGGCAAGCCATGCTGTGGTAGGCGTCCCACATATAAAGTAGAGCAAGATGGGCACGGATGTTAGCTCAGGGCCAGTCTTCCTCAGCAAAAAGAGAATTGGTGGCAGATGTTAGCTCAGGGCTGATCTTCCCCAAAAAGAAAAAGAACAGAATAGGGCTGGATTCATGACAGTAGCAGTTAGGGTTGAGAGGAGAGGACTGATTCAAGAACTATTTCAGAGGTAGAGCCGATAGGACCTGACAAGCTCCTTTGAGGGCAAGAATCACCCTTCTTCGCCTAACTGGGTTTTCCCCACAATTGAGGGGAGTGCAATTCCAGAGATTTCCTGTCGTAGTCCTTGCTAAAGGGGATAAAAACTTACATATTTTAATTCTAGCATAGTCTATTTAATGAATGCATGACTAATATAATCCCCTTCCTTTTTGTTCAGAGCAACTACAACTTCACTATCTCTTTATAGGTTGGCTCATCAGTTAAGCAAACCAATCAAACATTTTTGTTGTTGTTCTGTTGTTGCCTGAAGAGGATTCTGTCACTTGCAACCAACAGGCCTGACTAAAGATCATACATACACAAACTTTTGCATACAATTTTGGGTATTCACCTATCTCCTCCCTTCCCCCAAGGCCTTCAGATTTAGAGTGTGGTCTATCTAAAACAAACATACATTCACAATACTCCCTGTTTAATAACCCTTTGTGGGCTCCCACAGTTTGCTGGGTGACTGATCAGCCTCCCCAACCTAGGTAGCTCTCTCAGCATCCAGGGCACCCAGGGTCCTTGCACTGGCCATAGCATTTGATACTTGTCTGTGGAACACCAGCTGCCTATACCCAGCCTGTCGCAAGCTGCCTAGCCTAAGACTGTTGCTGAAGCTTTCAACAGCCAGGTCAGCTTTGCTGAGGGCTACCTCCTCTGCCCCTCCACCTCCCTACAGATGATTTCATGAAGAAGGAAGACATGAAACAGGGAGGGCTACCCTCTCCCTGAACTTAACCCACTACTTCCCAGATCAACTCCAAGGAACCTCACAAACAGCATCGTGGAAAGGTCACTGAACAGGAAACTTCAGAACCTGCCCCAGGACACAGTAATGCCTGTGCAATACTCCCATTATCTAAGATCACTGAGAAAGGTTTTTAGAGAGCTTGAAATTTCTGGATGTTCTCTGAGGACAAATTCTGGGTTCTAAAAAAAATTCATCAAGATTATCAGAGGTCAGTAACATTAAGCAAAATAACTCATCGAGGCACTGATAGACCTCCAGACTTCTGCTACTCCTCTGACAAGACTCGCCACACCAGGAGTAGAGCTGGCCCTAAATCTCCTTTGCTTTTAACCCTTGGTTGCTGAGTCCCTGGAGGAGGGAGACAGGTGGCTTGCCCAATGAGGGTGTCAGCAGTTGAGCAAGGCCTGTTGCACAGGTGGGTCTGCTAGAGCATTTTCTACTCTTCACCGTGTTCGGGATGCAAAGATCTGGCTGAGATGGTGGATACGGACAAGGGATGATGGATTTGAGAGGCTGGAGGGATGAGGGAATGAGGGAGTTGAAATATTGAAGTCCGGAGGCTGGGAGATGGATGAAAAGACCGGGCTTGCTTTAGGCGATGCCAAGTCTAAAATCACAGTCAAGAGATCAGAGCTGGTGGGGAAAGAGAACTAAGGAAGCGGCACCGAAGGTGAGGTCAGCAAAAAGACACAGGCTTGGGAGCCCTTGCCCAGTAGGAAACAACAGTTCTGAGAGACCTTGGAGTTGCCCGCAGAGCAGGCGAATCGCCCAGAACATGGGCCTGCAGCTGATCGCGGGCCTCCGTGTAGGGACAAGGGGGTTCTTTGCTTCCCTCGGGGCCCCCCTCCCAGAGAGGGGCGACAGCGGGGGTAGGGCGGGTGGTTGGAATGGTCTCTTCCGGTGCTTGAAGAGAGGGTCCCTTGGCGGGAGGGACGGGTCTCGGCGTACTCAGCCTGCAGTCTTGGGAAGACCCTAGCAATTCGGGCGCAGGGGGGCCGCGCCATTTTCCTCCCTTCTAGCGCTCGGCGCCGCAGGCTGCTCCTCCAGAAAACGGGCGCTACGCTCCCCAGGGGTCTGAGTGGGGAAGCTGAGCGCGACCCGTCGCAGCCGCGCAGCAGGATTCCGACGCCGCCGGACGGGAGACCCTCGGCCGGAATCCAAGCCGCCCCCTTCCGCCGCCAGCCGGAAGTGCTTGCGACTCGAGGCAAAGGAGCTTCCGGTGTGTCTGCCGGGTCTCCGGGTCTCACCATGGCGGCCTCCTTGGCCGGCAAAGAGATCGTATTTGTCACGGGGAACGCCAAGAAGCTGGAAGAGGTGCCGGGAGGGTGTGGGAGGGCGACCAGGAGGCGGCTAGGGGTAGCATGTGGCAAGGCCGGCTGGGGTTAGGGTGGAGAAGGGGCTTCCAGGCGGACGGAAGCACGCGGGGAGAACGGAGCGTGGGGCTGGGAGGGATGGGTTGGACCTGCGTGTGTGGAAGAGGTTGGGCCGCACGGAGTGGGACGGCCCTGTGTGTATAACCTGGGGTTGGCCTTGATAGAAAAAAGGCTTTGACAGATCCGGGCACAGAGCTTGTGGGCTTAGGGGCTGCGTGCGCCGAAGGAATGGCGGGGTGCTTAGCACCTGTCGCAAAGGTCACCCATTAAGCTAGACCTCAAACCGGTACTCCGACAGCCGTCTGGAGCTGATCCAGACCCCGCTGTGGCCAAAGAGGTGGGTCATGTGTGAGGAATCATGATGACACCCAATAGATATGGCTGAGGCAGATCAGTGGGGTGCAGTCATTAGGGGACCCTTCGTTTGTCCACAGCAAAGGGATCCATGGCATGCCTGTGCCAGTACAGGGTGAACTTCTCAGGTGCCAGAGCGCTGTGCTGATAACAGGCTTGGAATCCTGAGGCCAGACTAGTCAGGCAGACAGGCAGTGCCACCCTGAACAGAGCCCCATGCAGGATGGTGGGTGCCAGTTCCCAAGCCCATCTCTGCCTCTGGTTGAGGAGGAGGCCCTCCCACGTTCAAAGAAGGGACTGGAATGGCCAGAGGAGGGTCACTGGAGAAGACGGACTTGAAGTTAGCCTAGAAGAGAGAGTCTTAACTCTTCATTCCCATAGTAACCATTGGCAGACTGATGAAGCCTATGGACCCTTTCTCAGGAAAATACTTTTAAATGTACAAAATAACATAGAATTACAAAGGAAATTGATTTTATTAAAGTACAATTCTCAAAATATTACAAATATTTGTGAACTAGTTACCTATTCTTTATTAATGCATTAAAGGGTTCAATCTATTAGTGTGTAATTACCATAATTTTAAAATAGGATTGTAAATGGTATTTTGAGATATCTGCTGCAACTGTAATGAATGGAGTATAACAACATCTGTAGGGGTTTTTTCTTTTTTTTTTTTGGAGGAAGACTGGCCCTGAGCTAACATCCGTGCCCTTCTTCCTCTACTTTGTATGTGGGACGCCTACCACAGCATGGCTTGCCAGGTGGTCCCATGTCGGCACCCGGGATCTGAACCTGTGAACCCCAGGCTGCTGAAGCAGAACGTGCGCACTTAACCGCTGGGCCACTGGGCCACCCCTATGTGTAGTTTTAATAGATTTAAAGGTCACAGGAGGTACTAATGCTGTTTTGGTTTGTTTTCTAATTTTACAATGGAAAGAGCTGCAAAATTTCAGCCAGGGGTTAGTGAAAATAAAGAGGTATTTTTTCCTATCCAAGCTCACAGGCCTCCTGAATCAGGATTCTGGGTAACCCCTGATAGAAACTTCCTAACCTCGGAGGACGGGTAGGGTTTCTGGAAGCATTGAGAAGGGAAGAGAGTGTTCCTGATGGGGGGTTTGGCATGAACAGAGACCTGAAGTAGGAGGGATAGAGTGAGGAGATGGGGGAACTGACCTGCTAGGGTGAAGCTCAATGGCCTTTCTTGAGGGGAAGCTTGAGGGGACTGGCAAGAGAGTTACCTGAAAAGAAAGGTAGCTGACAGTTTGTGTAGTAATGGGGAGTCCATAACAAATGGTGATAGATGTTCTTTCATTTTGGAACAGGTCATTCAGATTCTAGGAGATAAGCTTCCTTGCACTTTGGTGGCACAGAAAATTGACCGTATGTCTCTTTTTTTTTTTTTTTTTTTAAAAGATGGTTCGATTTCTCTGTCTCCACACTACCTGACTCTGTGTGTGTCTGTTTTCCTTAATAAGTGCCAGAGTACCAGGGAGAGCCGGATGAGATTTCCACACAGAAGTGTCAAGAGGCAGCTCGCCAGGTGCTTGTTCTGTGCGCATGTGTTCCCATACTCGCTCCTCTTGTCCTGGTGGCTCCTGGGGCCTGTGCTTGTTGGGGTGGGCAGAGAGCAATAGGGTGAGCACAGTTTGTCATGACTTCAAGACCTACCCAGGCCTAGCTAGGCTGGAGTCAGTTCATGTTAGCCCTGGAATACTACCTTGCTCACCCTTGACTGCATAGTATTCCTGCTGACCAACACTCACACCCACACCCACACACACACCCACACACACACACACACACACACACACACTTCTCTCTCCCTGATTTTCAGAGCTATTCATTCCAGCCAATACATTCTCACACACAATCTACAATACGATATGCACACATCTACGTCTGCACTCACCTATCTCTGTGGAACTGAGAAGGAGCATTTTATGCAAAGTCAGGCTGCCCAGGTATGAATCCCAGCTCTCCTGTTGCTGTGCCTGGAGCAAGGTTTACACCCTGCGAAGGGCTTTGGTGTCCTTGTCTCTAAAATTAAGATGAGAGATTAGCCAAGGGCTGTACCCTGTAGCAGATGGACCTCTATCTGCTGCTGCTTCTGCAGATCCCAGCTAGCTGTGGGCCTGGCCCTTGTCTGGGTGGCCTGGGAATTCAGGGTGGGGGCGGGGCCTGCTACTAGTTGCAGGTCTCAGGGCTGCATGTCCTTGTGCTGCAGGTGCAGGGGCCGGTACTGGTGGAGGACACCTGTCTGTGCTTCAATGCCCTCGGGGGCCTGCCCGGACCCTACATGTGAGTGCTCCCCCATCCCCTTGTAGGGCCCTGCCCACAAACTCGCCTAAACTTCGAAATGATTGGTTACCTGATATTGCCGGTCATTCAGTGTCTTGGCATCAACACCAATATTTCAGATTGTGCTGAGGAAGGATTAGGGATCAGGGAGAGGCCTGCCTTTTCTTTTGTAAAGTGTGAGAATGTGATTGTGTAAGTGGAGATGGGCAAGGGGAACCCACTGGTCAGAGAGGTACATTATAGGCAGATCAATTTCAGGAAAGAGGAAATAAGGAAGTTGAGATCTGAAAATGGATTTTTTTAAACTACCCAGTACCCTGGGCCCCCTGAGAAGGTCTTTGTGTATCTCTTGGGTACAAATACCTCAATTTGAATACCCCTCCCTGGGCTTGGAGGGCGAATGCACAGAAGTGCTGTCGCTGGGTGTTGAATACGTATATCTTTAACTTTGGGGTTGCCAATTTACTTACCAAGGCAGTCCACCCATATACACTTGTCCTTACAGTGCACATTGCTCTATATTCTCACCAGCACTGTGTATTATGGTGTTTCATATTCTGCAGCGTGGGGAGTGTGAAATGTTATCACATCTGCTTTTAATTTGCATTTCCCTAATTACCAGTGAGGTCGAAGCCTTCACTGGTTTATTGATTCTTCTGTGCATTGCCAGTTTGCCTCCATTTCATTTTTCCTATTGAATTATTTCTCTTCATTTTTTTTTTTTTAAGATTTTATTTTTTGATTTTTTTTCTCCCCAAAGCCCCCTGGTACATAGTTGTGTATTTTTAGTTGTGGGTCCTTCTAGTTGTGGCATGTGGGATGCCGCCTCAGCATGGCTTGATGAACGGTGCCATGTCCGTGCCCAGGATCTGAACCGGTGAAACCCTGGGCCACTGAAGCAGAGCAGACGAACTTAACCACTCGGCCACGAGCCAGCCCCTTCTCTTCATTTTGAGTTGAGACGTTCTTTATCATGTCCCCTTGGCTGTCCCCGGGCTCTCATCCCTGGGGGTGCAGCCCGGAGAAGAAGGTGGTAGGAAGATCCAAGCGCTCCTGGTGCCTGATTCACCTGTATTTCTCTTGCAGAAAGTGGTTTCTGGAGAAGTTAAAACCTGAAGGTATTATCCCCATTTGTTTCTTCCTTTAGATCTGTTGGGAATTGAGAATCTGGGGGTTCCAGGGGAGAGGCCCCAACTTGTAACTGGGAATTTCAGGTTCCACTCCCCACTGTGGAGCCCCTGATCACCTCAGTTTCCCCATCAATAACCTGCAGCTCACAGCTTCCCCACACACCCAGCCCACAGCTTCCCCACACACCCGCGTCCTCCAGGGAGCTGGCTGAGGTGTGGGAGGAGTGGATGGGGGAGGGGTGGTGGGAGCTGTGAATTTGAAGGACAGAGGGGCTGTAGTTTTTTCTGGCTCTCTGAGAGGAACTTGGCTTACTGAGGGCTTCCTGTCCTTGCCTCAGCCAGAGCCTGGCCCGGCCTGGGGGCTGACCGGTTGTCCTTCCTGGGACCCAGCAACGTGTAGGCTGTCACCCATAGTTGCAGGCCAAAATGTTTCCTCTTTAGGTGCTTCTAAAAGCACTTTATTTTATGGAACATTTCAGACATGTACAATGGTAGAACAGGGTAATGAACCCCACGTCCCCAGCATCCAACTTCCAGGGTTATCAGCGCAAAGCCTATCTGATGACCTGTTTATGCGCACCCCACCCCACCCCCCAATTTGGTGCTCCCCATACGGGGCCGTGGGGGCTGGGCAGCACAGACTGCCCTGAACCCTCACTGTACCCGCCCGCAGGTCTCCACCAGCTCCTGGCCGGCTTCGAGGACAAGTCTGCCTACGCACTCTGCACGTTCGCGCTGAGCACCGGGGACCCGAGCCAGCCGGTGCGCCTGTTCCGGGGCCGGACCTCGGTGCGTACCCACGCTTGTTCCCGTGCGTGCCGCCAGAGGGCGCTGCGACTCGAGCCTAAGGCCCAGGGTCTTCTGCGCCTTCTGCAGGATCTTCTGCAGGACGTTAGTGGGAAGGGCGCTTGTGGCCAGAGTTAGTTCCCAGGGTTCTGCCCAGAGGCTCTCTTGGGCACCACAAGTAGACGTGCTTTCAATCCAGAAACCTGTTTGACCCCTGAGGCTGGTTCAGGGAAACACACCGCGGCTCACAGCTGTTGAGGCCTGTACCCCCAGAGCTCTGCACTGTGTGCCCACCTAAGGATGTGGAATGTCCCTTCTTGTTAAGTGTACAGTACAGTAGTGTTAACTATATGCACATTGTTGTGCAACAGATCTCTAGAACTTTTCATCTTGCAAAATCAGATGCCCTCCTAAGATGTAGAAACCAAAGGTGACAACTCCCAAAGCTGCATCTACAGCTCAGACTTCTCCAAGCTTGAATCTCCTTATTCAGCTGCTGAGGCGACAGCTTCCTTTGAATATCACACAACCTTTCCAACTTCTTGTGTTCATATAAATCTTACTTCTTGCCTCAACTCAGTGCTTCCCCGGCTGCCCTTCAACACCCCGGTGCCTGCATATCAGACTCAGGTTCTGCTGCTGCTCACAGGGTTCAGACCACCCTCTGGGCTGGCCTGCTCCCCCCACAGCGCATCCATTCTCTCCTTGTGGCAGGAGTGTGCCTTCTGGCACATCACTCCTCTGCTTAGTCCCTTCTGCTCAGGATGAAAATCCAGACTCCCACCCTGGCCCACAAAGCCCTACCGTGGAGCTCCTCTGGGGGCTGTCCGCAGCCCTGCCTGGGTAGATTTTGTGTGTGGTAAAAAACGCACAACATAAACATTACCATCTTTACTCTTTTTACGTGTCCAGTACAGTAGTGTTGACTGTATGCACATCGTTGTGGAGCAGATCTCTGGGAGTTTTTCATCTTGCCAAATTGAAACTATACCTATCAAACGACTCTCCTTGCCCCCGCCCCCAGCACCTGGCAACCACCCTTCTACTTTCTGTTTCTAAGAGTTTGCCTACTTCAGACACCTCGTGTGAGTGGAATCCTGCAGTATTTGACTTTTTGTCGCTTGCTTATTTCACTTAGCATAATGTCCTCAAGATTCATCCATGTTGTGGCATATGACAGAGCTTCCTTTTTTAAGGCTGAATCATACTCCATTGTACGTATATACCACATTTTCTTTATCCATTTATCTGTTGATGGACATTTAGATTACTTCCACATTTTGGCTGTTGTGAATAATGCTGCTATCAACATGGGTGTGCAAATATCTCTTCGAGATCCTGTTTTCAGTTCTTTTGGTTATACCCAGAAGTGGGGTTGCTGGATCATATTGCCTGGTAAAATTTTTAAAAATTAGTTGTAGTTAGTGTGCTACTTTCACAGAAATGTTATTTCAAAAGTCAAGCTTGAACAACCACTGGTCCAACTTCCTGCACAGTGACTGAGCAGCAGCTGCCCTGCTGACAGGACCTGGTCACTGCAGTCCCCACCACTCCCTGTTGTCTCCCCCGCCTTGGCTGCTGCATGTACTCTGTTGCTTGCCAGTCCCCACTTTACCTGAGTGGCCTTGCTGTTGCTTGTTCTGTTCTCACCTGTGCTCTAAGCCCCAACCACGTTATCCTTTCAGCAACGCATATACCAGGTCCTTTACCATCTCGTGACCTTGGCAGCAGCCGTGTTCTCCACCTGGAATGTTCTTGCTCTAGCCCTTTATGTGGCCAAAGTGTCCCCTCCTCACTGAGGCCCTCTCTCGGCTCCCCATCGAAGTCCCTCCATCCTGTTATTCTTGAGCCCAGCTCCCTGTTTGTTCCCTTCCGGGCGCTTTGCATTTGGTAATCATTAATTTGTTTACTAGTGTAATGTCTGTTTCTATGAGGGCAAGGCTAGGCCTGCTGTGACCCCAGTGCTGAGAACACTGCCTGCCCCACTGTAGGTGTTCAGAAAACATTTGTGTGAGGTTCAGAGTGTTTCAGTAATGGGCTTCGGTCACACAGCTCCCCTCTAGCAGAATTTGCCTTTGGTCTGAATGACCTGGCATATATGTGGCTGATTCCCATCCTCTACTGCCTCTCTTATATTTTTTAAATTATTATTATTTTTTGTTTGTTTTCATGGCAACATGACACTTCATGACACTAGACTATGATTTGTGCTGTTTGTAACATTTTCCTGTTGGAATTTGCGTATTACAGCCAGTATTTATTGAGTTCATTTCTGTGTTGAACATTGTGCTAAATAATTTCTATTATATTATTTCACTTAATTGTTAGAACCTCCTTTGTATTTTCAGAAATGTGGTAATAATAGCAGGCGTAGGGTTTGTCTGCAAAGTTCAGGGTCCTCGACTTCCCATTAGGAGAAAATGTTTTCTGTCAGTTTTTCAAAGTTAACTTCTTCCATGAGGTCACAGTTTGTCAAAGCTGTAGAGAGGGAAGGTGGCCCCAAGGGCATCGGTGGGCCGATCAAGCACATAGCTCCTCCCTGTATGCGGTGGGAGAGCTGTCTTGCTCTGTTTTACTTACGTATTCAGCAAATGTTTGCAGGCACTGTGGACCCCTTGAAACCATATATTTTGAGTAAATAGGGTTTAACCAAATTCATGAACTAACCAAACTAAAACTGGCGACTGCCCTCCTCCTAGTGCGTCTCCTCCACACCCAGTGACACATCTGTCCCCCCTTTCCTCTGGCAGGGCCGGATCGTGGTGCCCCGAGGCTGCCGGGACTTTGGCTGGGATCCCTGCTTTCAGCCTGATGGATACGAGCAGACGTAAGGAGCCCCAGTTTCCTCTGGGGGTATGGGGTTGGGATAGCCGTGATCTGGGTTGGGTCAGGGCCCCGCCCAAGTGCAGGCACGCAGCTATGGGTGGGGGCAGCTCTGAGGGTGCCATTCCAGCCAAAGGCAGCTCTGCTGGGGTGGATGCAAGGAATCTGGGTGGCCCGGTTCACGGTGCGGGGGCAGCCGGGCGTAGCTGGGAGTCCTGGGCTCTCAGGCTCCAGCTCACCGCAGAGCAGCTGTGTGACTTCAGTGGCTTCCCTTCTCTGACCTTGGCTTGTCATGTAGAAACCTGACAGTTTTGTGGGATGGTCTTCTGATTCCCCCATCTAGTTTGGAAAAATGTTAACACTTTTGCAGCCTTTGGTGGGCACTACATTAAACCTCCAGGTGTCCTCAGGATTCCACATTACCCTCCCTACCCCCGCTTATTTACAAAGGACACGTTGGCCATTATAGGAGTCAGGTTTTCCAGGCTTGAAGGGCCTGTGGGGAGTGTGGCTTGAGGCCTCACAATAGCCAGACGGGGCTGAGGACAACATGAAAGTGCACTAAGAATGCTCTTTGGTGACACAAATGTTCTATATGTGCACTGTCCAATCCAGTAGCCACTAGCCACATGTGGCTGTGGAGCAATTAAAATGTGGCTAGGGCCACTGAGGAACTGAGGTGATTTTTATTCAATTATAATTGATTTAACTTTATTTTTATTTTTATTTTTTTAAGATTTTATTTTTTCCTTTTTCTCCCCAAAGCCCCCCGGTACATAGTTGTGTATTCTTCGTTGTGGGTTCCTCTAGTTGTGGCATGTGGGACGCTGCCTCAGCGTGGTCTGACGAGCAGTGCCATGTCCGCGCCCAGGATTCGAACCGACGAAACACTGGGCCGCCTGCAGCAGAGCGCGCGAACTTAACCACTCGGCCACGGGGCCAGCCCCAATTGATTTAACTTTAAATAACCACATATGGCTAGCCGCCACATATTGGACAGCACAGATCTGAAGCCCACAACTGCAGTGTGGGATTCTCACCTCACTGGAGTCCTGATGTGGAAGACGGGCCACTGGCCAGCTGTCCCACACTGCCCCCCCCAAACTCCCCCCAGCACATTAGAGGAGACTGCTGTGTTTGTTCTGTCAGGCCCCACTGCTTCCTGTCAACAGATGACAAAGCTGATCAAACACGCAGCTCATCCCCCTGTCCCCAGCTTCCCTTAACGATTTTTGGACACACTAGAGCAAGTTTAATATCCTTCCGCACTCATTAATACGGGTTCCTACCTACAGGGGAATTTAAAACCCTGTCCGATTTCTAAAGAATTAACTCTAGCCTCCAAGAGCTGGTGGCCCTGTTCTCCTTTCTTGGAGACTCCTTGAGCTTTGGGCTCTAGGAGGGGGTGGGGAGTACATACCCTCCCTGAATCTGGGCTCCCTTTTCTCTGTTGCCCCTTAGGTACGCAGAGATGCCCAAGGCTGAGAAGAACACCATCTCCCATCGTTTCCGGGCCCTGCTCGAGCTGCAAAAATACTTTGGCAGCCTGACTCCCCCTGGGGACAGTGATGATGGCCAGGGGTCCGGGGAGGGCTAGCCTGAAACCTCCTCCATCAGGCTGGCACCCCTCCAAGTACTTCCTTCAGGGTCCCACTTCCTGGGGGTGTTGAGACAGCCTCACCAGCCGTATCTGGAGGAGCAGCTGGCTCTGCTCAGAGAAACTTTGGCCAAGGGACACCATTCTCTTGCCCTTGGGGATTCAGTGGTTTCTCCTACAGCCTCCAGGCCTGGGATCCTGAAAGGACCTTGGATGTTAGAACTGGTCTGGGTGGGATTGCGGGTTTGGGAAGAACCACACAAACAGCGTTACGTGTTTTTTAAATGCAGCAGATAAAAGTTCTGGAAGGCACTGGCTTCCAAATAAACTGGATATGTCTGCTTCGAAACCGGCCCTGGGCAGGTGTCTGTCTGCTGAGTCCCCTTTGGCAGGAACAGGAAGCCTCTCAGGTCGGGGAGGAGGGCTGGGGCGGGACATGGGCAGCGCTGTGGTGAGGGTGTTTGCGTGCCCTTGCTAGCTGGAATATTACATCCTCTTTCCTTTATTCTTCAAGTGTCAGGTCGTGGGCTGACCTTTTCCATGCCAGATCTGTGCTGTCCACCCAGCCAGCGAGTGATGCCACTGCCCAGCTGGCCTCCATGATGTTCCCTAGGTTGGGGGGCGGGCAGTGTGTGATGTTGAGCGCTTTGGCTTTATTCCAGTATACGTGAGAGCAGCTACAATGTTGGCTTCTGATTATAATGCCAAGTTCCTTTTTTTTTTTTAAAGATTGGCACCTGAGTTAACATCTGTTGCCAATCTTTTTTTTTTTCTCCTTCTTCTCCCCAAAGCCCCCCAGTACATAGTTGTATATTCTAGTTGTGAGTCCCTCTGGTTGTGCCATGTGGGATGCCACCTCAGCGTGGCCTGACAGGCGGTGCCAGGGATCTGAACCATGGAAACCCTGGGCCGCTGAAGTGGAGCGTGCGAACTCAACCACTCAGCCACGGGGCCGGCCCCCCAAGTTCATTTTTATGATAGAGGGGATAGAGTCCTTGACCTCAGTTGGGTTGTCATGCTGTGGTTCAGCCTGGGGCCTCCCAGCCCCTCAGGAGGCCCAGCTCAGCTGCCCCAGACCCTCACTATGCCCTGGTGAAGCTGTTCCCTGGGAGGGACTTTGGGGACCCGGGGCAGCTCCCTTGCCTTTCCTGCCAGTGTTTCTCTGGTAATTAGAAGGTGCCCAACCCTGAGGACATTCGGAAAAGCCTGTTGTGCACAGCAGGTCGGGGGTGGGGTGGGGGCGTCCTCAGTGCTGATGCGTCACTCCCAGGCTGCTGCACTCACACGCAGCTCTGGAGAACATCCCCTCCAGCCACTGCTCCTTTGTCCTGGCAACATGGCTCAGGGCCTGGGTTTGACTGTTGTTTCCTCCCCTAAACTGCGTCAGAGCGCGTGGGTGAGGACAGAACTTCATTCCTTTGCCCCTCTCTTGCCTGCGAGGCCCAGCTGGGTTGTTTCCCCAGGAAATGCCGGTGGCCGAGCGCAGCCACCTCTGAGTTGTCTCCTTGGTGGTGGGTGATGTCTGGCTGGGGATCAGACGTGGGGTGCTGGGGGCCTGCCTGCTGCTTGCCTGTTGATTCTGGATACGCTGCCACCTGCAGGGAACACTCAGGCTACTGGGAAGGGGGCCCCAAAGAAGGACTGCATGCCACAAGGGCGCGGTGGGTCCGTGGGGCTTGGGGCAGGGCATTCCTCCGTTTGCTGCTTGGCTCCTTCGCTAGAGTGCTATCCTGGGCCCACAGTACACTTCCTGTCTCCCTTCTTAAACTTTTAGCTGCCCATCCCCACAAACAGCACAGAATGTACCCAACTCTGCCTGCCCAGGAGAACTGCTCGGGGGAAGGGTGAGGTGTCTTCATTGCGCCCCCGTCTCCACTCCCCCCATCAGTGCACGAGGGCTCCCATATCGCCACTCTGCCGTCCAGCCAGCATTGGTAGACTGAGTTTTGCCAGTCTGCAAAATGGAAGGTGCCGTCTCACTGCAGGGTTGCATTTCTCAGGTAACCAAGGGGTTTGAGTATCTCCTGTCACTCCTGCTATTGTTTTTGCCTCCCTCTCCCGCCTCTTCTCAGCCTTTGCGTCTTTTCTATTGGAGTCACTGTCTCTTTGTTAATCTGCAGTAATTCTTTGTGTATCAAGATATTAGTTCCTTTTTGGTTTGAGATGTAGCAGATATCTTCTCTCATCTGCTCCCTTAGTCTGTGGTGTATTTGTCAAACCAAAGTCCTGTAAGGGGATATGATGGGGTGTCTGTGAGCTAGGTACTCCGTCTCCCAAGGCTGCTGCTCCCTGGTACACATGGGTGCTCCCCTGAGCCCCAGATCTCTATTCCCTGCTGCCACTGTCATGGAGCCTGGCCAACTACCAAATGACCAAGCCAGAAACATGCCACCTCCATGCCATCAAACCAATCCCAATGTCCTGCCATCTAGATTCTTCCACTCCCCTCCATCCCCACTGTCACCAGCCTGGTGCATGGTGCAGCCCCTGCCCCACCCCAAGCCCACTACATATAAAATCTAGGATTCACCCAACAGACAGGATAGTTCAAAACTGCTGCTCTGGGGCTGGCCCCGTGGCCGAGTGGTTAAGTTCGCGCGCTCCACTGCAGGCGGCCCAGGGTTTCGTTGGTTCGAATCCTGGGCGCGGACATGGCACTGCTCATCAAACCACGCTGAGGCAGCGTCCCACATGCCACAACTAGAAGGACCCACAACGAAGAATATACAACTATGTACCGCGGGGCTTTGGGGAGAAAAAGGAAAAAAAAAAAAATGCTGCTCTGACCTACATGCGCCTGAATCTGTCCGGCTGCTCTGTAGTTGCCTCGGAGTCAAGGCCCGTCACTGTCAGCCCTGTTGATCTCTTCACCAGCCGTGGCTCTTCCCTGGCCCCAAGTCCTCTCAGGACCCTTGCACATGCTGTTCCCAGTGCACTTCCCCTGCAGGGTCCTGGCAGCATGGCAGTGCAGAGGCCTCCTGGGGCTTCCACGTTTCCCTGTTGGGCCAACGTTCACTGTATGGGGTTGTAAGTGACAGCCCACAGGTGGCACGCAACAAAAATTGGTCCCTTTCCACTTCCCCTAGGAGGGTCTCCCCCTCTCCAGGGCCCTCAGGTGGCCTTCAGAAGCTAGGGTTGGGCGGGGCAGCAGGGATGGAGGTGGCACATAGAAGCATAGAAACAGGAGCTTTATTCTCTAATGTGCATACACCGAGTTCCTTACACAATCAAGGAAATGGCTTCTCTTTCAGGCATCTGACTCTTTTATCAAAAGAAAATCCGTCCTGCTTAGTCCCACCCTGGGCAGAAGCTGCCCTGAGCAGTGTTCTTGACCCAAAGCAAAAGGCTAAAGGGAGAGAGGTGGGCACACACCACAGAACCCCCACAATTCCCAGACCCCCTAGGCCTGTTGGGCCAGCTGTGAGGGGGTGCAGCACAGAGCAACACCCCAAAAGACACCCACACCTCCCCATCCACAGCCACAGAGCCAGCTGGGAGGACCTAGGGGCAAAGGGTGAACAGGGTGTGGCCAGGGCCTGCCAGTCAGGGCCTCAGTGCTCTGCGTCCATGGCATCCAAGTATTTGGCTTCAATGATTCGGGGCAGCAGGTTGTAGCTGCAAGGGAGGGGGAACACGAGGAAGACAGGCGTCGGGTCAGAGAGAAGGCAGAGGACACCCACCCCACCCCAGCCCACCCACTCTCCCACCTAGCCGGGCCCCTCCTGCCCGCTGTCCGCCCTCCCGTACCGGATGGGGATCATGGCAATCATGATGAGGGGAAAGATCATCTTCATGTAGGGCAGGGTGCTCATGCCAAAGGCACAGAGCAGCAGCAGCTGCAGGACCTGCAGGCCTGTGAAGTAGTGGATCTTCCGCTGGGGCACCCTCCGGATGTAGTGGGTGGGTGGGTACGAGGTCTGTGGGCGGCAGGGACCAGGTGTGGGCAGATCTGGAGCCATATCCCCCACCCACACCCCTTGCCGTCGGGGCCTCACCTGGTCCTTGAGCAGCAGGGCCATGCGCTCGAAGAGCTGGTTGCCGTCAATGGAGGTGAGCGCGATATAGAGGAAGAGCCCGTAGAGCACAGGCTTGGGGATCCACTGCAGCGGGAAGGGCAGCAGCAGGAGGGAGAAGCCCACCAGGACACTGGCGCCGAGGGTGGTCAGCCGTGTCTCCTTCACATTCACAATCCTGCGTGGGCCCAGAGCACGATCACCTCTGGCCCTGGTCCATGGGGCCACGTCCCACCTCAGGTCACACATAGTTCCTGGGTTAGGTTACTTCTGGGCCCTTGTCCCCTGAGCCACACCCCTCCCTAGGTCACATGTGGCCCGGGGCTACCCCCACCTCAGGGTCCACATGACTCTTGCCTCAGGGGCTACGCGGACACTCACGTCTCATAAATGTGCCCATTCTCCACACGCTCTTCCACCAAAGCCAGTGCCCGCACGTGCAACGGGGAGTGGGGGTAGGCAGCGTGGATCCAGGGCATCCCAAACAGAGACAGCCCAGTGTTGATGATGGCGACCAGCAGGAGGTCCCAGTGGTAGGCAGTGCCCTTCACCAGCCTGCAGCAGACAGGGGCACATGTGGACGGAGCCCCACTGTCCCCTTGGAGGTTTAGCACAAACTCACCCCTCCCTACCCAGCCCTGCAAACCTGTTCTCTGGTGCATTAGCCAAGGCAGCCACTAGGTTCTGCTCGATGAAGAAGAGCATGGACAGCAGGAAGCCGAGGCCCATAGCGCTGCCGATGGCCCTGAGGGACAGCGAGTGCATCTCGGCTATCTCAAACAGGCTCTCGCTGGGGTTGTAGCGGAACTTGCTCACTGCAGCAGAGTACAGGCCCCTGTCAAGCCTGCAGCTCCTCAGAAGCAACCCCACCCATCCCCAGCCCGGTCCCAACTCACTCTTAATTTCTCGGAAGCCATAGGAGCAGATGAGGGAGAAGGTGAGCACTGAGATGGGCAGGGCACAGTCTGACAGGATCTCACGCATGCAGGGGTGCAGGTAGGGGCTGGGGATGCAGGCAGGTGTATCAGTGTGGCCTGGGGACATGCCCCCTTCCCCTCACCCCTAGGCCCCCCTCACCTCTTCTTGAACTGGTAGAGGGTGTAGCTCAGCCAGAGCGTGCCCAGCATGATAAGGAGGCTGAGCACGGCGGTCTCCCGGCTTGGGTGCTCGGTAGCACGGGTGTCCACAGAGGTCAGCTCTGGCGGGCTGGACAGGAGGCTGGTGTTGAGGGCAGTGTGGAGGCTGGTGTTGACACCTAGCAGGCTCACCAAGGAAGGGCTATCTGCGTAGTAGTTCCCAAGGTTGTGGCCATTGTAGTACTTCTGGAAGACTATGGATACAGGCCAACAGGCCTCAGCCATCTGGGCTCTGGGGCCCAGCTTCCCACTGGATGTGGGGTGGAGGGGCCCTGAGGGGAGAAAGGGCTTCTAGGGGGAGGAGTGGGGGGCGTAGCAGGGAGCTGGCTTTCTCTGTCAGCCAGGACCCTATCAACCTGCCCGTCCAACTACCAACCCCACACCCTGCCATTGTCCCTCTGCTCCATCTCTGACAGCACATCACACCTGGCCCATTGCCTCTGATCCTGCCTGGGGCAGTCCTGTCACTGTCCAGCACATGGGGCTGCTGCTGTCTGGTAGTTACAGCTCCCCAGAGTACTGTGGACCATGGCAGCAACCTTAGCTTGTATGCTTCTTCGCTGCCCAGCCACAGCCTGTAGCCCCCATCTCAACTCAGGTCTCCCTGCCTCAGGTGCACTCACTTTTGACCATGCCCTTGACAGCATCCAGCACGAATGTGATGGAAATGAACAAGGCAATGATCTCCTCCGTCGACCTGCCAGGGGGGTGATATGCCTCATAAGATGGGGGTGAGTTGTGTGGCAGGGGAGGCTTCCCTGAGCCTCGGCACGGCCACCTGCCTCCTCCTGCCACAAAGAAGACCAGGGTCCCAGGCTTTCCCTGTGAGGCAGTGATACGGTAGGGGCACCCCATCCACTCTAGGGCTACAGGGCCTCATAGACTGGCATGCAGGCTGACCCAGATCCCTGGCCTTGGTCTCCCTCCTGCTTGAGGGTCCCAGCAGCTCAGGGAAGGCCCTGTCACCTCTTGAAGAGACTCATGACCAGGCTAAGGTTGAAGAGAGCATAAAGCGCAAGGAAGAAACTGTTCCACAGGCCCGTCCACGCATAGAAGGTGTTGAAGTCCAGATCGTAGTCGTCACAGATGCCACGAATCACTGCAGGCAGCGGGACAGGGGTGGGCAGTCAGGGCTGAACTGGGGCCAGGGACCTCAGGAACCATCTCCCCACCGCAGCCCCCACTGCACCGTGGATGTAGAGGGCCAGGGGCGCGGTTGTCAGCAGCACTACCAGCGGCTGCCCGGAGAAGAGCGCGTACAAGAGGCCTCCAATGCTCTGCCCGGCCACCGTCTTCTGCACATCTGAGGAAGTGGGGAGGTCAGATGGACATGGAAGTCCTGGGCCCCACCCAGCACACCCCCATCAGCCTCCAGGCCCTCACCAATGGCCCCGTTTGTGTTCTCATCGTTGAGGGACCCAAAAGCGATCGTAGGCAGAAGGCAGGCGAAGTAGAGGAACAGGGTGGTGGTGATGTATTTGCCCACAGCCTTGTTTTTCCCAATAATGCCTAGGAATGGAGGACGGGAGAGAGGGTATGCTGGGGATTTAGGACAGGCACATGTGTTGTCCTGAGGTCTGAGCCACAGGCTGAGCTCTGGGGGGGCCACGGGGCCACTTACCATCAGTGAAGTCGAGGGGGTACATGGGGAACCTGCGGGCGATGTCCTCCCAGATGCCCTTCCCCACAGGGAGAAAGTCCTTGTGCTGTGGGGGCTGGGGAAGAGGAGAGAGTACCTGTTAGTGTTGCAGCCCGTGCCCCTCGCCACCCACCCAGGCCCACCTGGCCCCTGTACCTGCAAGGCTCTGTGGGTGCAGATGGAGCTCACGTGGTAACCCCTCGTGCTGGCAGTAGGACACTGGCTCACCACGGTGAGCAGCTGTCTCTGATGTACCAGGGCCTCCTTGAATTCTTCCTCCGTGCGGGTCTTCAGGAGCTTCTGGCGGAAGGTGATGTCCAAGAACATGGTGGCGAACGTGCGCCCCACCTCGGTCGCCGTCTTGGTGCTTTTCTGGGGGTGCAGGATGGGAGAATCGTGTAGTGCAGAGGGCACCGTGCCCGACCCTTGCTGTGCATGGATGTCCCGAGCACACGCAGGCGCTCTGTCTGTGGCTGGTGGCGGGTTTTGTTTCCCAAAGTTCCGGCATTAGTGGACCCTGCCACAATTCCACCAACTCAGCACATCTCTACAACTGCCATCAATCTAGTTTTTTTCTTAGAAACTCAGGCATTAGTCTTGTCCTAAGGAATACAAATCTGTGTAACTGTGGATAAGGAAATCACATTGATGGAGAAAAACGTTTATCCAGCTACATTTCACCTGCTGGTTTATCTGATTTTCAGAGGGGTTCCAGGCCCCTTGGGGCTTCTCCCTCTCGCCTGGCCAAGGTCAACCGTGTCCATGAACTCAGTGTCCAGCCTCCATCATGGCAAGCTGTCTGACCTCCCCAACCTAGGTCCCCTGGGAGCAGTGTCGGCCCTTTTGTGCTGCCCTAAGCAATAGTCCCGGGGCCGTACCACACACACTATGCTGTTCTGTTAGGTTTAGAACAGGCTCCTTCTCCCCCAGAGGAGCCAGCTGTCAGGCTGGTTGGTCTGTCCCAACACACCAGTCTAGCCACTCAGGCCTCGGGATACTGCTCCCCTTCCACCGTTCTGGCCACCTTGCCAGCTGTCACTCCCTCTGACCACGAGCTGCCCACTGCCCTAAATGCCCTGCCTCTCTTACCGGCCCTGTAACATTCAGGGAGGCTCACAGCATGTCTACAAAATCCCCGGGAAGGACATTCCTTCAGCACCCCTTTGCCTAGAGAAAGCCCGGGCAGGGGACCATGCCAAGCCATGAGTCTGTGCCAGAGGCAGGGGCAGAACCATCAAGAAGCTAATGGAAGCTTAAGTGTTAAGGCCCTTCCCAGGCCTGGAGAGGGGCCCTAGCCATTTTCTATTCATGATTTTTAAATCCATTTCCTTAAAAGAAGACTCTCCAAATTGTATCAGCTTCAGCCCCCACAAAAGTAAGATGCCCCTGACCAGGCGGTGTATGACCCAGGAAGGAGTGGGGATCCTTGGCCAGCAAATCATAGTCAGCCAACTAGAAGAAGCATTAGGGTCAGGGCAGGCCAAAGAAGGGTCCCTATGTCTGAGTAATAATAATTTTTAAAGGATCTCTTTTCAGTTGGGAAGGAAATACAACCTTCTGGTCAACTTCTGGGGAAATTAGGGCTTGATAAGCACCTAACAAGGATGCTTCAGATAAAGCATCCAGTAGGGCAGAGAAGAAAGGACAGGGTGAGGATGAGGACTTCAGAGGCCAGGACTGTGGGGTCCTCCAGCACATGGCAGACATGCCCCCAAGAAGAGGGCAGGGTAACCTGGAACCCTCCTCCCCAGGAAACGGAGCCACCCCAGGACCCCTCCTCACCATCTTGGGTGGGGCCAGCACCAGGATGACGAACCGCACCTCACAGGAATTCTCCCCCCAGTTCTGCGGGCGAACCAGGCGGCTAATGCACACGTGCCGCTTCAGTAGGGCCTTGGAGGTACAGCTGGCAGGGACAGGAAAGGGCACACAGCACACAGTTGCCACCATTGGGAGCTGGGGCTCCCCGCACCCAGAGCCCCCAACTTTGACCCCCCATGACCTCCGTTAGGGAGAAAAAAGACCAAATGGGATGGAGTGCTCCCACCCTCTCCCCTCAAACTGGGTGGGCCAGCCTCTGCAGGGACACGGGATGCCTAGCTCCAGTGTGACACATGGGGAGGCCAAATGTGGTGGCCTGGCAACTCACATGATGCAGAGCCATGACTGCTGGTATTGCACCCCTGTGACCGTGGCAGTGACCCCTTGGATGGTATCCGACAGCACATGGACTAAGGACAGGGTGCAGGGGAACAGGAAGGTCGGCCAACCCACCTCCATGACCTCCCCCACCCAGACAAGGAGACGGGCCTTACCCTTTCCCTCCGTGGGGGCCCCGGCATCAGTGAAGAGCATGGCCATGAGCAGGTCCAAGTTGCAGTCAGGCTCAGTATTGTGGGGGTCATGGGCTAAACGGCACAGCATGGCCCGCAGCACGTCGTCCAGTGAGGTGGCCGTCTCGTTCAGGATGATGCTGGCCCGTGCCAGGAAGCCGTCTAGGTCCCGGTGCGCGCGGATCTCTTCCTCAAAGTTCTTTAACTTCAGGTACTATGGGGACCCCACGCACAGAACCACACAGGCCCAGGAGTGAGACGCACTTCCCTGCCCGGGCCCCTCCTCTGTGGTGGTCTCGGACTGCCCCTGCCCACTAGGATCAACACCCCATTCCGGGAGGGACAACCCAGCATGGCTGGCCCCAGCAGCCAGGCCTCTGGCTAGTGTGAGAGGGGAGCAGTGTGAGCTATCTCAGGGAAGCAGCCACCTCCACCCTGTCTAGTGGCCCAGGACCAAATATCTCCTGTCCTGCAGATAAGCCACTCACCTTGCGGGAGGTGTGTAGAAGTCCACAGCCACCAGGTGACTCACTCTCGGCTAGAGAAAAGCGGGAGGGCTCAGGGTGCCTTACCTCTTCAGGGGTCTCTTGGTGGATGGGGGCCATTCCTGGCCAGTCCCCAGTCCCCTGCCCTCCCCGCAGCCTGTCCCTGCTACAACCCCCATACCAGCCTGGGTGGGCTGCACCTCGAGGTTGACGTTGACAAAAAAACGGATGCTCTCGCCAGACACGATGGAGGAGTTGACCGTGTCGAAGGCCTCGTCCCCTAGGCTCTCCTCACGGGTTTCAGAGGCATCATCAGTGTCACACTTGAGGTAGCCTGGAGACCCAACCACCACCGAGAGAGACCCCCCCAAGGGGGCTTGGTCGTCAGTGCCACACACTGGAGGGAGGGACACCAAGCCCAAGGAGCAGGGGCCCCTGGGCTGTTCCAGGCAGCACCCTCTAGGTGAGTGGTGAGGGAGGCTCCTAGGCCAGCAAGAAGCCTCAGGCCCAGGGAGGCAGAATATCTAGTCCTGGCCCAGCACCACTCAGAGGACGGCACCTGGCTCACAGCCCCCACCCGACAACTTTCTCCAGCATTCTTCAGCTGCAGGGACCAGGGCCCTGCACTGTTCTGACCCACACATATCCTTCAGCTAGAGGATAATATATTTATTCCACAAACTTTGGGCCAGGCATGTGGTACAACGACATGGTTAAGGTGCCTGGCCCCTGCCCTCGCAGAACCTCCAAGTTATAAGACCCAGACCTTCCTGGCTCCCCAGATGGGACCCAAGGGAAGCCAGAGACACTGCAATATCCGGACCCGCACATCTCCTTGCCTCATTGGCACAGGGTCTGAGAGCTCCTCGTCATGGGGAGGGTGTGCGGGGCGAAGTATCACGGCTGAGAGACCTGGTCCAGACATCAGACAAGGCCCAGGAAGCAAGAGAACCAGGAAAATACACCCAGGGACTGACAGGGGATGGGACCCCCAGAACGAGGCCTCATCTTGGGCTTCCAGCCACGGAGGGGTATGTCGTGGCGCCTTGGGACTCCCGTCATGGAGACTTGGGACTCCCAGAGCACAGACCCTGCTGTCCCTTTCTCTTGGTCTGCCTCTCAGTTCCTATAACTGCCCCACAGCACAGGCCCCACTCCTACAGGAAGGCTTCCTGGTAACATGCGTATGTTCCAATCTTCCCTGATTCCTGGCGGGGCTTCCTACAGCCTCAGGAATCCTAGTCTGAGCCAACATTGCTACCCCTGGCCCCTTGGGCCCTGCCCCACTCCCCACCTCGATCTCTCACTCCTCTGGTCAGTTGGCCAGCACCACAGGCATGCCAGCTCCTGTCCTCTGAGCCAAGGGCTTCCCTCCTGGAGGGCCTTCTTCAGGGCTTGATGGACCCCTCCTCCTCTGGCAAGTCTTCCTAGGGACCTGCCTCACTCTTGGCCCAGCCAGCACTTCTTCCTGACTGTCCTATGGGTCCCCTATGGCTTGCCACTTGTGGGTGCTCCCAGGAAAGAGGCCCTTGTAGGCCAGACCCCACCAATGCCTGACAAACACCTGTGCAGGGACAGGGAAGGGTCAGCAGCACGCCTACACCTGCCAGGCAGTGACTCACCCTGACTCACTTCCACTCCCGCCCGCTGGTTTCCTCTGCACATCCCAGGCCAGTGTCCTGTGCTCAGCCTGGGCTCTTTCTAGGCAGGAGGCACTAGGCATCCCCCATCAAGGCGCCCATGGACTAGTGACCCCTGCCCCAGGTCTGCACTGCAACCAAAGCCCTGGAAGACCTAATAAGGTCAAGAGATGTCCTTCTCACTTTTGTCATGGAGCTCACGTCCATGAAAAACTCCTTCCTCCCCATTCTAGGCCTGCTTTGCTTAGACTACCTGGTTCCCCCAGCCCCAACCTGCCCCAGCCTCCCCTCTGTCACCCCCACCAGCATCCACTGTTCTCCAGTGCTGCCCTCACCCTGTCCCCTTCTCCTCTACCCTGGGCTCTACCTAGGACCTGCCCAGCTGACACTACCAAGCCCCTGCAAGGCTCCTGGGATGCCATGTCCCCATTTCCATCCTATAGCCCAGCCACAAACCTAATCTGCCTGTCAGCGGCCTGGAACACACAGTCTCCATGCCCTGGGGTCCCTGGGTAAGAGCACATCACCACTCTGTCCAAGTACTGTCCCACTAAACACCCCTCAGATGGTCAGGCCAGCTCCTGGTCTGGGCAGAGGAGAGGCAGCATGGAGCCAGCCCAGGGACATGTGGAGGGGCAAGCTAGACTGGGGCCAGCAGGCAAAGCTGATGCACAGAGAGGTTACATTTCTTTAGAGGGACAATGGCAGCCCCTCCCTCACAGAACTGGGCAGGGACTCAGGGATGTGGGTATCCACAACACTTGGCCTAGGCTGCTAAGATAAGCAGGGCGTTGTAATAGTGAACCATGGGAAATCACCAGATGGTCCACATAGGTCAGGAGAGGGAGCAACCTGCCTTCCCAGGACCAGAGAACCACTAGAGACCTGCCAGTGTCCAGAGCAGTGTCAGCTGCCCCTCTGATCACATCACAGCCTCCCGGAGGGGAGGATTCAAAAGCATCCCAGCACCAGCAGAGGACGACAGACAGGTGGCCAATGCTGTGGGTCCCCAGGTGGATGGACTGGGTCCCCTAGAGACTTCTGACCAAGAAGCTTTCTACAGACACACACCCACACCTGAAAGGCACTCACCTGCATCCTCAAGGTATCCATTCTGAGACATGCCGGAAGATCCTTCTGCAAGGGAAGCCAAAGAACTGTCACCAGCTCCATGGACCAGCCCTGGAGAGTCTCCCGTGTCCATCTGCGTCCCACTCCACACCAACCCTGCTGACTCCTTCTTACCCTTTTCAGGGACCCAACCAGGTCAACCTGGGAGAAAAAGGAGCAGGGAACAGTACTAGGGAGGGGCCCGTTGAGGAGTCGGAGGAAGCCAAGCCTGTTTTCTTCAGCCTGTCAGATAGGGGCTGCCCAGGCAGGAGAGGGCGCAGGAGGGGAGGCGTTCTCAGCATGTTTTCTCCCGGAGTTATTAACAGTACCCGGTGAAGTACTGAAGGATTGATTCGGTGGCTGTAGAATTCCGCACCGGCCGCCAGTGCTGGAGGGAAGGGGCCGTCCCTCCACCCTCCCTGTAGTAGCCCGCGGCTTCCGTCTCTCGCTGCTCAGCTGCCAAGCCCAGCACCTGGGCTGGGGCCCTCTTCCAGGAGGAACATCGTGCCTTTCACTCTCCCGTAGGTCCCTGGGGCCACCCATCACACGTGCAGTCGCCCCCAGCCTCACGCCCCCGGGGTTACCGGGGGAGGACCCGGCAACGGCCTCCTCCGTTGGGCGCCACCCTGTGCCACCCACGTCCCACGCCTCTTAGGAGGCGGAGCCGTTGGTCCTCAAGGGAGATGCGGGGGGAGGGGGGCGCTGTGCGCGCTCCCCGCGCCGGGCCCCGGATAGTCCGGCTGTTTGTGTCGCACTGTGCCCGGAAGGAAGCGACAGGAGGTGCCGGTGCACGAGAGGAAAGCGCCTCCAGACTCGGGACCCTGCGGGTCGGGGGCAGGATGCGGACGGACGGACGCGCGAGGCGGGAGCCTGGGCTGCATCCAGAAGGGGGGCGGGGGGGTGGGCAGTAAAGCTAGTATCCGAGGCCGCAGGGATGGACAAAGGACGAGGGAGACGACGGTCTGAAAAGAATGGGCATGGTGCACACCCTAGTCTCATCCCGCGCGCCCCACGTGCAAGCAAATAGTCGTACAAACCCAGGGCTGGCCCTCAGGTGTCAGAGCCAGGGGGGAGAGACTGCTGTGGCCGCGCAGGGGACAGTCTGAGGTCCGGGGACCCCTAAGAGTGGGAGGCTTCCTCGCAGCGCCAGGGGCGGGAAGGTGTCCGGGCAGAACGCAAAGCGGGGCTTTCCGAGGCGGCAGCGTGTCCGGCTCTGCAGAGCCCAGCGCGGGGTGTTGGGGACCCCACAGCTCCGCCTCGCCCACTTCCAAGCCCCTACTCCTCCACCGGCTACCTCAATGGCTCAAAAATTGTTAAGGATTTAAAGATGGCTATAGCCGAGCATTGATCAAGCGCGCAGTGCCCACAAAGGCGTCCCTGGGCCTCCCTCCACCGACTGCGTACCCACCCGGACTCCCACTTGCTAGCGGCCAAACTCACCCCCGGGTTCCCCCACCCGCGCCCGCCGGGAAGCCCCCACGACCCTCTCGGCCACCATGCCGGCGGGCCTTGAAGGTCTGCGGCATCTGCGTTCTTCCCCGTGCCCCGACGGCTCCGCGTCCCCTCCTAGCACGCCTTTGCCTCGGAGACCGGACGGCCTTCCCGCCGCGCCCCCGCCCCGCCCGCGGCCTCAGGAACCCACCGCACGGCCGGAGATGGAACATGCGCCTGGTGGCCGCGGCCATAGCCCCGGCGACGGGCTGCCGGACGGCTGCACACACGCGCGCACGCCTGGGCTCCTCACCCGGTGCTTCGGGACCTCAAGCTTGGAGTCGCCGGCGGGCCAGCGGCGGGAGCCGGCGACACACCCCCGCGCCGCGCCTGGGTCCTAATGCCGCTCACACGCCCCGCCCCGGCACGAGGGTGGCCGAGGGCAGGGTCCCGTCTGCCCGCCCCGCGCCCTTACCCGCGCTCCTGTCAACCCCGGGCGGGCTGCTCCTAGGAACCAGCAGTGACTTAGCCAGAACGTGTAGACTGGGCTCCTTCGGGCCTGCGCGCCCGCCCAGGCGTCGCCGGGTTAGGTACTGGGTGGGGCTGGGAAGTTTCTGGGAAGAAGCTCGATGGGCCCGGGGACCCAGGGAGTTGTGAAGCTGCGGCGGGTCGGAGGAAGGTTTCCCCGGCGGCGGCTTTATGCGTGCGTGCAGTGGGCGCCCGCCCCGTCCTCTCGGCAAGGGGCCTACGCAGGCCAAGCCCGCCGGCTGCCCCGCCCCCTCCATTCATCCTGATGCTCCGGCCTCCTCCTCCTCCTCCAGGAAGCGCACCCCGACTAACTAGACGGGCTCGCGCGCATTCCCCGGGCTACGCCCTGGCCCGCGGAGCCAGCCGCCCTCCCGGTCGGCGGCGTCGGGTTTGCTCGCAGGGCGCCTGCCGGTTTCTCCCCTGGCCTCTTCGCGCCCTCGGCCTTCTCTTGGGTCAAGGTCTTGGCTCATGGCTTCTTTCCTTCCCAAGATGGCCCCGCCGCCGGGTTTTCCTTCCCGGAACGCAGGAGCCCGGCTCCGGGACGCGCCTTCTCTGGCGCCTCATCTGCGAGGAGACAGAGAGGCGGGAAAGGCGGCCGGCGGGAGACAGTGGTGGGTGCGCGCGCCGGCAGGCGGGCGCGTGCGGCGGTGAACTCCTGCCTTGACCCTCGGTGGCTGTTCAGCAAATAATTCCACAACCCTCGGGCCCCGGATTGACCCAGGAACTCTCCCCCAACAAAGTGTTAATCATCTATCCCCTCCACACTCTGGCTCCCAGCGGGAGGACTAGCAGCGATTCTCCCCGCTCATCTCCGGCTGGGATGGAGTCCTCGGCCACTGTCCCCCAGGCATGGGAGAGGGCGGGCGGGGCAGAGGGTGAGCCCACCTCTGCGGAGGGACTGCCCTGCAGCCGCCAAGGGCTCCAGGTGCGTTGGGGGAGCTCAATGCACAAACTAGGTGAGCGAGGCTGACCCGGTTTTCCCTCTCAGCAGGATAAGAGCACATTAGGAGCGAAGCCATGGGGGCGCCCCTCTTGGCAAATGAAGGGCCTGGGCATGGGGACAGCCTGAGCACCCTGCTCCTTACTACAGGAGACGCTGTGGGAGATACCTACGGGACTTGGGACTTGGACGACTAACTTGGGGCTGGCCTCATGCTTCTTTGGCCGGGTTGAGCAGGGCCTGGGAGGAGAGACACGGGGTTATCCTGGGCAACCCCTCCACTCCGCCCTTGGGACTTTCTCTAGACGCCCTCTAGCTGGACCGCCCAGCCCACAGCACAGATTCCCAGAGTCAAGGGGGTGAGGGAGGGAGGTTGACGGGGGACTGAAGAACAGACAGGCTGACGGCCCAGGGAGCCAGGCAGGATTGCGGGAGGGGGGATGCAGGGGCTGGACCCCTGACAAGTCACTCATTTTGCCCCAGCCCCTCCCAACTGGGAATGTCTAGGCTTCTGCATCTGCCTTCTCCAGTCAACAGTAGCTCCCAAATACCTGGACCTTCCAACCCACACGTACCAGGATGTCCCTGGGGATTGAGGGGCAGCCTCCCATTCCTCTTACTGCAGCCTCCTCCCTCATCTGAGGACCTCACTTAGCTCACTGAGGAAACAGGAGCCTGCAGCCAAGGCCTCCCCGCTAGTGGTCTATGGACCTGACTCTCAGAGGAACTGATGCTGACCCCTTCCGGGCTGCAGCCTTATGCGCTGCCTCTGCGGGTTCTGTTCCCCTGGAGAGAGCCCCTGACCCTCACACCCCTACTGCAATGTGAATAGCCATTTCCCTTAGTCCTCCCACCCTCCATCTGCCCTCTGTGGATCAGAGGCTGAGGGCAAATACAGGTGCCCCAGGTTGCCCCACCTGTGCCCCACCAAGTCCTTACACAGGCAGACGGTTTAGGGACCCAGACACAGGCACACACATTCCCTCACTTGAGGTCTCAGACTTTATTGGACTGTGGACACAACCATGAGCGCTGGGTTCTACAAGGCACTTGACGGCTTTCCAAAGTACTTTGAACTCAGTTTTCCCCGCATGCCACTTATGCCTGTAGACTTTAGAATCTGGAGTGAGAAATAACTCTATACTATCTTATTAAAAAACAAAAAAGCTAAACCCTCCCTTGAATTCCCCCCTCCAGGTACTACTCAATTACTCAGGTGCACTTCTGAGCAAATTTCTCCAAAGAGTTATCTCTGTTCCTGTCTCCACACCCTCTCCCTGCTTCTCTCCCATCCACTCATACCCATCTTTTGTCCCCATCACTCCAATGACACTGCTCTGGCTGCCTCTGCTCTCTTCCCAGCCCCTACCGCCTCAGCAGCACCCACGTCCTCCTCTGACATCGCTCTCAGTGTCAGCCAGCCCAGGATCTTCCCCTGGATCGATGGCTCTCTACCAGCCGCAGCTGACTGTCAGGTTTCACGACTCCTGTCACTGAGCTCCTGACTTCAACATGCCACAGCCTACTTACCTCTCTCCCCCAAACCTGGAGGGCTCATAGGCAATTCAAATGAAATTCAGGCAAAATAGAGCTGAGTCCACCATCCGCCCAGCTGCTCTGGACCGGGGAGTCACCCCGACTCATCTGCATCTGATCCATCAGCAAATTTTGTTGAGTTTACCTTCAAAATAGGGCACAGTTCTGCCCACTTGTGCATCCAGCCTGGCCCATCATCTGGCCTTCTGACTTGGCCCCACCCCCATCCATTCTCTACATTCAATGGCTTCTCTCTTTTTTTTTTTTTTTTTGAGGAAGATTAGCCCTGAGCTAACCTACTGCCAATCCTCCTCTTTTTGCTGAGGAAGACTGGCCCTGAGCTAACATCCATGCCCATCTTCCTCTACTTTATATGTGGGACGCCTACAACAGCATGGCTTGCCAAGTGGTGCCATGTCCGCACCCAGGATCCGAACGGCGAACCCTAGACACCGAACATGCGAACTTAACTGCTGCGCCACCGGGCCGGCCCCTCAATGGCTTCTCATGGGATTTAGGAAAAAAACACCAAAAAACAAAACCCAAAGCAGACTCCCTGCTGTGGCCTAGGTGAGTAGGGGTGTGGGGTGGGAGGTGCCGTACAACCTGGCCCCTGCCTATTTCTCACCTCGTCCTATCCTGCCTGCTCCTAGGGGAGTGCTGCTCCAGCCAGGGTGGCTGCCAGCTGTTCCTCCAGCACAACCAGCCCCCACCTGCCTCCAGGCCTTGATAGTGTGCCTGGAAGGCATGTCCGCAGCTCTTACCAGGGCTCATTTCATCATTCTTCAGCTCTCAGAGAGGCTTCCCCCACCACACCATCTAAAGTAGGTTCCTGTTTCCTTCCATCACAGACCCTCATGGCCCCTAACTCTGTGGCATAGCCTTCTTCATTCTTCTTACTTTACTGTCTGGGCATCGTCTCCCCACCTAGACCATGAGCTCCCTGAGAGCAGGGCTGCGTGTCCTTCACCAGTGCAGCACCCTGTGTAGTAGGTGCTCAATAAACCTGTGACGTGTTGAACCCATATATAGTTCCCAGAGGCTTTCAAGCCAATGAAGCCCTCCAGATGATCCCTTCGTCCTCTCATCTCCTCTCCCGCTCAGGTTTTCCAGCCATGCCCAACCGGTACCCTAACCAGATACACTTGGTTCCCTCTGCCTCCTTCCTCTTACCCCAGACTCCTCAAACGTCACTGATTCCTTCTATCTGTACTGCCCTGTCCTGTTGCCCTTGCCTTCTTTGGACCCTTGGCAAGCGTGGCTTCCTACGCTATGCAGCCGTCAGCTTTCCCTGGAGTCACCCGGGTTTTACAAGCTTCTTGGGGCTCCCACTGCCCAGGGTAGGCAGCCCTGACCAGCGTTCCTAGTCCCTTACAGCCCTTCTCCAGCTGCAGCTGCACTGCCCCCTCGCCGTTACTAGGAGGAGAGATGCTGTTCCCACACTATTCCTCCGGTGATGCTGTGGGACCTGGGGGAGGGAACATGGCCTCCACAGGCCTCCCCTCTTTCCTGGGGGACATGTTCAGGCCCCATAGATGGGTGAGAGGAAGACTCTTTGGTACCCAACATAGCATTAACTCCCTTCCAGGTGTCATCTACCCCTACTGAGAGAAAGACCCAGGTTCCTGTAAGGGCAGCCAGGAGGGCAAGGAGCCCTGTGGAGGGCCAACAGGGACCTGCTCCCCTCAGAATGACATCTGTCTGCTGCGCCCCGCCCCCGCCCCAGCAACCCACAGTCAGAATCTAGCACCAGACGGAGGTCTAACGGCTCTCTGCTCCATGATTCTATCTGGCCAGCAGACTATCGGGTAGGAAGGTTCCAGGATGGCCCACTGTCCTCACGTCAGGCTCCTCTGCTCTCTGGCCTGGGTTTTACTTGCACACCCTAGCTTCTCAGCCAAGAAACCCCTGGCAGACAGATATCACCAAACACTGACCTACTTTCACCCACTCCACTTCCAAGTCCCCTAGAGATGCTTGCCCACCACCCCACTGTGTGCGTGGTGATGCCCAATGGCTTCCCCTGGCAGGACCCTCCAAGGTAGACACATGTCATGTTAGAACTTCCCAAGAATTGCTAAATGCAGATTCCCAGGTTGGGCCCAGAGATTTTCACTGAGTAGGTCCTATGAGGGGGCCAGGAATCTGTATTCCCAACAAGTTTCCCTGGGCATGCTGAGAGATACAGCAAGTCTTGAAACAAATGCTGCAGGGATGGCCCCAAATCCCCCCCACCCCATCTACTCCCAGGCCCTACTTCATTTGAATCCCAATACCAGCCACCTGAGGCCTTCCAGCTGGTGACCCTAAGAGTGGAGGGGGGGTCTTCCCCCTCCCCCTCCTGGCCAACCTTGCCCTCCTTGGCCATTCTGTGTACCCCATGTCCTCCATGCATGGCTCTCATTCTTACTGGTGCCCCATGTCAAGGGGCTGCCCAAGGTCCTGCCTCAAGCCCACCATTCAGGGCTGACACTGCCTGTGGCCCCAAATTCAGACCACCCTTCGCAGGAGCTTCAGCGCCTCACAGGAAGCTGGAGGCACAGGGTAGGGAAAGTTAGGGGGAAGGCGCAGGGCAACAGCCCTGGGCAAGACCTCCAACCTCTGGGTCTCTGATCATTTTTATCTATAAAACAAAGAGGTTGAAATGGAGTCTTTTTAGCTAGAAAATTCCATGAATTGTTGGTTATCAAACCATCTTTCCTCTTCCTGTTGTCCTTATTTTGCTATTATTTGTCCATTCATCCAGGCATGAAATTTCAGAGTAAAGATGTAAAGTTTCTTAAAAATGTGAAGCCATGAGAGGAAAAAATTAAACTTCTTTATTGGTACAGGAAGAACAGTAGTAATGATTGTAGGATAAAATGGAAACATACACTTTATTTGGTTAGCTTTGTTTTTTTTTTTTTACAGATTTGTAGTCATTTACTAGTTTGACATAACATTTATTGACCCTGATGCAATTTTTTTTAACCAAATTATTTTGGCCGGTCAATTTTGCAATGCAGAGGCCTGGGCAAAATAGGAATAATTTATGAATAAATATTTATTTTTCTTCAAATTTTTGGAGAATGAAACAAAAAGTTTTTGGAACTGTTTCAAAACGTTAGGTTTTTTTCCACTTTGGCTTTTTCCACTTCCACCTTGAGGTCATCCCCTTTGCTCTTGTCTGATTAGTCATTTTGTCTTGTGAATTGTTCCTTCAAAGTCTCTCTCGAGTTGGTCCACTCCTCGCCTCCAGCAATGTGGGGCAGCAGTCCAGCCGTCACAATTACAGTCTACATAATCTTTCTTTTATTTAGGAAGAAAAGATAACTCAAACAGGCTCCCAGGGAACACTGGTGTCCCTGGGTGTGCTGGGGCACTATAGAGCCTTTTCTCTGTCTGCAGGGGTGGGGGTGGGGGTGGGGGGGGACGGGACGGGACAGGACGGGGACCTGTCTTAGTGGATAGAATATTTTCAATATGAAATTTTTCTTCCCTTTGTTAAAAATCACCACTCCTATCACCACCACCACCACAGAAGAAATTTGTTTGCTCTCACTGTACTAGAAAAGACTAGCAGAAAGCAAAATTTTAAAAATCAAATAGGTATCTGATCTTAACAGAAAAAGCTCAGAAATGGCCTGCAGGGGGTTGTGCACTACTGGTCTAGGGGAGCAAGCCCTTCTTTGGGGGACCCAGCTCCTAAGTGGTGTTGGGGGCCCTTGTAAGTGCACAGTGACCCTTGGCCAGGCCAAACAGAATACTCCTGACCATTATGACTGATTCAGGGATGGGACTGTGACCCCAGCCTTTGGGGCTGCCTCTGGAGAGGAAGATTGGGTCTTGCCTTTGGGGTGTCGGGGTTGCTGGTGGCCTAGAGGAAGCTAATTGGCAGGGGAGAGAGAAGCCACCAAGGATGGAGAGAGGGCTCTGATCACACATGAGTGCCTGGGCCCAGCTAACTTGAAGCTGCTATCAACCTACTCTTCTTATAGCAACCAAGCCATTTCCTTTCCGTCATGGGCTGGAAGTGGGGCATACATGGTCATGTTTTCTTTGGTCATGACTATTCCTAGACTGTATGATAGAAATTAATACATCAGTATTTCTCTCTGCTCCTCAGAGAACCCTGATATTTTCAGCAGCTCCACCCAAGACCCTCTGCTACAAATCACTTTCCACATGTCTACCCCACCAGGATTCCCTGATTCAGGGGCGCTGGTCTGTCAAGCATGCCCACAGGTTTCAGTAGTCCCCTGCCCCTTCTATGGGCTCCAGGTGGGGATGGGCCCCCTTCCCTGGTCCCCAGGCTTCCTGGCCTTTAAGTCATCCTGGCCCTCAAAGACTATCCAGCCGGGGAGCCCTTTGCCCTTTACTGTCATACCTACCTCCCTGACACTTCTTTGGGGGTAATTCCCAAACCCTGGCCGATCCCGGAAGGGCAAGCACAGGAGTCCACCAAGATTCAAACCTAGCCCTGCAGGATGGGGGCGGCGGGAGGCTCTGGGGAAGGCCGTCCTGAGGAGGGTGATACTGCTGCTAACCTCCCGCCCCCTATTCTCCCGGCCCCTGCCAAGCCGTTTTGCATTTGGTTTGTACATGACTAATCCACCACATAGAACCTCCAAACGCAAGACCACCACCCCAACCCACCGAAGGAAGCTGCCTGGGGAGGCTGCTCCATCCTCCTTGGGCCAGCTCCCAAATCTTCCCAGTGGGGCATGTCTCTTGTCCGGAGGCCCCTGCGTTGAGGGTGGGACAGGAAGCAGGGTCTCTGTGGACGCGCTGCGTCGCGGCGGTGTCCCTCCCTAGTCAGCCCTTTTCCCGAAAGGGCAGAGGTCCCTCCCCGCAGCCCGAGTTGGGGACAAGAGTGGCGCCCCAGGGGTACGCGGCCCGCGAGGCCGCCGGAGGAGCCAGGGCCCCGCCGCAGCCCCGCGCCGCGCAGCACAGGGCGCCGAGGGCAGGTGGGCGAGGGGGGCGGGGGCCCGCGCGGGGGCGCACTTGTGCCCGGTCCTCCGCGGGCTCGGGCACTCGGCCGGCCTGCCTCGGGACGTGAAGAGGCCGGGAGAGACAGCGGGGGCTCTGTTTAACCGGCCAGTGACTGGACTCCCGCGCCTTGGTCGTCCTCCATCTGTAAAGCGAGACCGAGCGGCCGCTCGGCGGAACTTGGGCCGGGACTGAACGAGCCGACAAGCCTGGGAAGCAACGGTTCCTGCGGCAGCCTGGCCGGGGCGGCGCGGGCCGCGAACCCATCCCGGGCCCGCCGGCCCAGACAGGCTTCTACAGGGACGCCGAGGGTGCGGTGGCGGGGTTTTTCCCCGGGGCTCCGGAAAACCCTCGTGCCCACAGCGGGCTTCCTCGAGCCCCTCCTCGGGTTCTGGGACTCGCCAAGAGTGCCTACCCCAAGGGTGGTCTCCTCCTAGCAATTTCATTCCCCACAGGCCGCTCTGGAGTCTGGGGAGGGGAATGGGAGCTCCAGCGAAGAGGCATCCCAGGGGAGGCTGAAGGAAGGTCCCCAGTGCCAGGGGGCGGGCCACCTCTTCAACCCGGCCACCTCTTCAACCCGATCCCGCCGGGGCTGCGTCTACAGCGACAGGCAACTCTGGGAGGCCTTGCTCGTTCAGTGACAGTTTATTGGTCCTTAGCATTACATCTCATTACCAAGGTAAATTCACATACACAACTGCGGGTAAAAACATGTAAAATAATATAAAAATAAATTGAAGGCTACTTTTATATATTTACTGAATTAAGTAGTGTAATAAATACTATAATAAGCAAAAAGCTTCAATCACACAATTCAGTTTCACTGAAGTTACAGTAGTGTTTGTAAATATGAGTTTTAAAATTTAAGTTACAAATATTAAAGCACTGAAAAACTAGTATAAAAGTGAATTTTGGCACGTAAGTGAGCTCTTCTGTCATTAGTATTTGACAACCTGGGATAATGAGGAAGCCATTTCTCACCTACTTTTTGAGGTACAACTATCCAACTAGGTCAGCAACACGGCTGGAATACTTAACAGTTTACAGTCTTTGAGTTAATTTTTCCCTTTTGAGAAGCCCAAAGAACAACCCAGAGCTTATTACTGTGCAAAAATTCTCCAAAATCCTAATAGAATTTAGGAGGAAACTATTTCTTGTGACCTGCAGGGCCCAGTGTCCAGGCCCCAGGTCAGAGAGCCCCCAGGGCCTGGTGGGGGCCAACTACACTCCTTGCCAGTGGCCCCTTCCTAGGGTGATCCCTTTTCTCCAATTTCTGCCTCCTCTTTCCAATCAAAAAAGGAAAATCCCACATCAAAACGTAAAATAACCCATAACTTCAGCGACTTCAAGATTATCACACTCACTCGGTGATAGAAAACTGAAGCTGCTAGTAGGAAAGTTGGCAAAAAGCATGTAAGCCCCTGGAGGACTTCTGCCCGTTCCTAGGAACCCACAACCCAGGTCTCTGTTGAGTCCCTGGTATCCACTTCTAAGGTCAAAATCTAAAACAGTGTCATAGCCCTTCTCCTGGAAACAGCCTAAGACCCTGTCCCTCCACCTGGAGGAGTCAAGTGGATATTAAACTTCACAGTCAGAACCCAGAGGCCCCGCAGGTTCCGGAAGAGGCAGTTCGGGGAGGAGGCATCCTCCCGGCCTCAGTCCTCAAAGAGCTCACACTGTGCACAGCTAGGGTGCTTCTTCACCAGGGGCACAGCAAGTGCGCCCCAAAGAATGCCCTTTCGCCAATGTGCCCCTTCACACTCCTGAGCAGGCTGAGGAGTGTCTATGGAGGCCTCAGCCAGTTTTGCCCTTTTGGCTTTGAAACTTAACGTTTTGACCTTTTTCAATCACAGTTTCATATTCAAGTTGAGGTAATCACAGTTTTCCCTCTAAGAGGAATTGGGACAGTGGGGCAAGTTGGTGAGAGAGCATTTCTATGGACAATGGTCAGAAATCGAGACCACCACGTAGTAGTACAGCCCCACGCAGTGGGAAGACCCGCTTTTATGGGCGGGCTCCGACCCCTCTTTAAAAACTCTTTTTTGCAGCAGCCAGGAAACAGCTCGAGCTCCTACATCTAGAGCTTTCATTTAAAACTTCACAGCAACCCTCCTGGAGGAAATGGCCTATGATGCCCCCCACCCTCCCTCCCCCCCTCCCTTTCTAAGGCTGCTCAAGTTTGAGTTTTTAAAAAGAGCTCGGTAGAGCTAAAGGAAGCTACAGTAACTCATTGCTTATTTCATCAATTGCACTTAAGATCTACATTATTGATTCTGAAGCAGAGGAAGGCCCATTGTGGACCCCAGCCTCTGGCCAGCTGGAAGTGAGGGCTCCCAGACTTGGGCTCCACACCTGGGCCCTTGTCACCAGCAGATTTGGGAGCTGGGACTGGAGCACAGCGGCCTTTTCAGAAGCCTTTCTTCATGCAAGATTTCTTATTCGATGGTATTTGGAGTTTTGTTTGTTTGGCTTCAAATACAAACTGTTTTTTCTAATACAAGTACATTTTACTGACAAGTTCTTAACAACTGCTTTACTACTTGCACACAGACCAAATGTGCTCTATCCTGTCTCTGACTCCCCTCTGTGCCAGGGACCTTTCTCAAAAACCCCTCTACGTTACTGAAAACTTGGCTGGTTTTGCCTATGTGCTTCTTCCTAAGGCATGCAAAAAGGATGTGAAATTCAGGAAGCATTTACAATCTAGGCAGCCAAGGTGCTGAAGTCCTAACAGACATCACCTAAATATCATGCCTGTAACCTCCCTCCCCTACACAAATTCTGGAGGTCAGGCATGGGACTCACTGTAATTCCCGTCTGCTTTGATGGTCCAGCTGAAAACAAAGCCACTGGAAGGAATTCTAACTTGGATATTGGAATTCTTTGAAATTCCTGGTCCTCAGAAGCCGAACAAGTCCAGGGCCAGCAACAATTCTTGGGGGCACAAGTTTCCTGAAGTTTGTGGCTGAAAACCAGGCCTTCTCTGGCAAGGCTGAAAGAAAGGCTGGGTGCTGGAGACTGAATCCCCTTCAAGGATGCCCCACAAGTGATCAGAGCCCAGGGCTTAAGACCAAACAGTTGCAGGATGCTCCCCACAACAGTGAGGCAAAGCATCACCAGGGAGTCTTGACAGCAGGTTTGCTCTTGTCCCTGAATTAGGCAAAGCAGAATGATGCCATGAGGGGAGCTCAAAACCAATCCTAAGGAGACTGCTTGTGTCAATTCAAAAGCCGCATGCTTCTGGAGAGTAACATGCCTTTCCCCTCAGGTTATTCCATAAGGGAAATCCCCTCATTTAGAACAAGCTGTTGACCTCGGCCCAAGCTGCTGGCTCTGTGGCTTGGGCTTGGGCATGGCTTGTGCTGCTCCCCCCAGGACTGGGCTCAGGGCCAGCAGGGCCAGTTCCTTCCATGGAAGGGGCCTAAGCAGGGAGGCAGGCACTCCACTGGGGATAGGGCTCTGCTGGGGCAGTGTCTGAGGCCTGAGGCCTATGGTGGCCTGGCTCTCCAGGTGTGGCCATGGTTTGGGCAGCCAGGGTTCCTTCTGCATCCCAGCAGTTGCTCCTTACAATCCACTCCTCCTCTCCACCCTTGCACAGTGCCTCAAGATCCCAAAGGAGATACTATTACCAGAGACCCAGAGATCCTGGAAGTCTGCTCATCCTCCATGAGGACCCCCCTCCCCTCCCAAATCAGTGGTGCAGGTGATGCTCTTCAGCACTGTACACAGAATAAACACAACATGCACTCAAGCCAGCACACAAAGGCAAAGGAGAACAAAGACAGCCCCTCCAGGGAGGGGCCTCCGGGAGAGCTGAGGTTAAGACACCCTGTTTCTAAACGTCCATTTCTAGGGTGGACATTCTGCAGCCTTCCTCTAGGCCTTCTGTTCAAAGAGGTCATGATATTCCTGCTGCTCTAGCTCACGGTTATACTTCTCGATTTCCCGGTTGGCTTCTTCGACGTAGTCATTCATGAACTGGTCCATGACTGGATCCTATTAAGGAAGAAAGCCCTGAGCCAGGAGGACAAGAGAGTCTGCTGGGATCTGTGGGCAGGTGAGGTGCGGGACACCGAGGTGGTGAGTGCCCAGTCTGCACAGAAGGTACCTGATGGGCTCTTTTTATATACTAGCAGCACCACATCTGCAAAGAATGTGACAGGGATTGGCACAGGGTCCTTCATGAAGTCTTAGAACTGAGCCCTCCAGCTTTCATTAGCATACAGAGCACCCCGTCCACCTTTTCACAGATTAACTACTGTAATCAGGCCCAGTCTCCAATGTGTAAATTAACACCCTGATGACCACAGAACTCAGGATATCATAACAGCTACATTTAAACTATAGCCCACAGAATAACATCAGCAATCACTGAATGAAGGGAAATGTAATTTTAATGGCTCTAAGAGGCCAGAACGACAAGTCTGCCTCTGTGGCTTACTGTGTGTTCCCAGAACCCAGCTCCTCCAGGGGCTGGGCTGCGGCAGCTCTAGAAGACACCCTCTTTACAGCCAGGCTTCCATACACCCCCAGTGTCACTGCCCCAGATTCCAAGGATACGTGGGTGAAAATCAGTCTTGTCACCAAAGAAGTTGACAAACTGGGTGCCATTATAAAAATAGCCTGCAGGTAGGGGGTCCAGATGGCGTTTCACCTATAGGAAAAAAAGAGTCCTATTAGAATTATCTGACTGCTTTCTATCATTCACTCGTGCATTAAAAACAAAAACAGGGGCTGGCCCCGTGGCCAAGTGGTTGGCTTCGCGTGCTCCGCTTCGGCGGCCCGGCATTTCGCCGGTTCGGATCCTGGGAGCGGACATGGTGCTGCTTGTCGGGCCATGCTGAGACAGCATCCCACGTGCCACAGCTGGAAGGACCCACAACTAAAAAATATACAACTATTTACTGGGGGGCTTTGGGGAGAAAAAGGAAAAATAAAATCTGTGAAACAAAAACAAAAACAAAAACAACAGAGGCTATTATCTTAGCAAGATAGCCCACTCTGCCCCGTGGGTGGAAGGCTCGATGTGCCAGGGAATTACCATCTCCCCCACCTCTCAGGGAAGAACTCTGGGAGTTCCTAATAGGATTAAGCTCCAGCTGTCCACAGTGGTACTGGTTTGATAACACACCCTTTGTTGGCTGTCTCCTCTTTCTTTTCCTACTTTCCCATTTCCTATTAGTGCCTCCTAGAATCACTTACAAAACAACTACCTGCACTCATATCCTTGTACAAGGTTTGCTTCTGGGGGAATACACACTACAAGGACTGCCTTCTGAGGTGCCCACTCTGTCCTCCCCAGGGGCACCCAGGGTCACCAGGGTCCTGTAGGAGCTACATATGAAGGGGCCTTCCTCAAGTCCAAAGCAGGAGCTCCTGGGGTCCCAGAGGCCTGCCCACCTGCTCATTACTGGGACTAGTGACAGAGCCCATGCTGAGACCTGGACTCTCTATCCCTTTCAGCCTTTGTTCCCAAACCCATCAGGAAAAGACCCCATTAGGCATGGGACCTGGGGCAGAGGCTGGGAATCAGCCTGGAGGTTGGGAGGCTCATCAGGAGGCCTCCTGTCCTGGCCTCAAGATTCTACAACATGCCCATGAGCAGCTTTTGGATCTAGATGGTTTTTCCAGAGCCCTCGTTGGTTTATCTAGGACAGAGGGATGGGGGGAGAAAATAATTACTTTACCTGCTTGAACAGGGTGAGAACGCAGGGCTGCACATCACCTGTTCCTCCCACAAGCAATGGTTCTCCTCGATCTTATGCCCAGGTCACACCAGAGGTCACCCCGCCCTCGTCACTGGGGCAAGGGACAGATGGGCTGAGATTTCTCTTCACCCAGCTTCCCTCTGTGGCCTGAGAGAAGCAAGACCTTCGGCAGGCCTTAAAAATAGCCCCTTATTTGTAGGAATCCTAAAGGGAATTCTAAAAGATGGAGCTGCACAAGCCTAGAAGGTCAGCCTTGGGAAACTGAGGGGCTTAGGCCCCCAGGGCAGCGTACTCACATGGATATTCCTGATCTCCTGCTGGGTCAGCATCCCTCTGGTCTTCAGGGCTTTCCTCTGAGGCTTCTGTGCAGAGATGTAGGGAGGGGTCAGGTCCCAAAAGAGCTGATGGAGTACATGGGTGGGTGAGGGCTCAGGGCTCTGGGGGCTAGATACATGACTAAGATCCCAGTGGAGGGAAAAGCACAAGTGCTTTCATGGCCTGGACACAATATCCTGCCTGTCTGCCCCTCAAGAAGACTACTTTCCCACCATAGAGCCCTGTGCACCAGGGGAGAACATTTGCAAATAGGCACGTTCCACCTCTGTAGATTCTCAACCCTAAGTGTCACCAGTGACAGACATGCAGACAAAGCAATAACCTGAGGTCCCATGATCAAGCACCATTTAGGAGTTTATCCAGGTGAGTCTGATAAAGACACAGCCTACAGGCAGCCATTCCTCAGTATAAAAGACAGGTCCCAGCTGAGCATCTACAAAAGACCCGGGCCCCAGCCCACTCTGTTTCCAGAGTTCTAGGATGAGCTAAACCTCTAAGGCTGTGCTAAGAGGCTTAGCACCCAAGACTTGAGGCATATTGAAGGATTTTTAATTTTTAAGTCTAGTCTGGGTTTTACTTTTCTTTGTGGTATCGGGCTAAAGATGCTTGTGTGCATTTACAGGCAAGTCTCCTTTTCCCCTGCACCTGTCTCCAGGGCCCCAGGGCTCACTGCTATCCATGCTTCGAGTCTTGGTTTGCAAATAGCTCTAACCATATCTTTGTTGTTTCTCCCTTCTAGAAAGAGAGCCCAAGTACAAGAGATTCTAGGCTCAGAATACAGGAGTCTTTGAACTAGGTTCAGTTAAGAAAAGACATTTTGAGTTTAGAATACCAGGTTGACCAAGGGTCCACATGGAACAACTTGGTTTCACCTAGGTCCTAGTTAAGCAACCTAATAACTTCAATCTGCCTTTGGAACTAGAATTGGAATTGGCTATGAAACCAAGTCTGCCTTGAATTTGCCCTGAGTGGCTTCCTCCCACTCTTAAAGCATCCTTGCAAGTTCTGGCTGAGCCTGTCGGGGCAGACCAGTGGAGAGGCAGCAGGCAGGCAGTGGAGCCTCTTTCTCAAGGCCAGCAGCAGCCCTGACAAGTGCTCATCATATCTGTACCAATCTGTCTGGGCTTTGGCAACCACCTGCTTCGCTGACTGCCGCAGCCAGTCCTTGATGCTTTCCTCCTTCAAGGAGCAGCCGATGAACACGAGGTAGCACTCCTGCTGCCCGCTACTGTCTTGAGGTGTGCTTCGGGAGTCGGGTGGTGGCGTGGGTCCTTCCAAAACTGGTATGATGCTCAAGGAATTGGCTAGAGTGTTGTGGCAGACCTCCATGGTTCTCTCAGAGTCTGCAAGGAGAACACATGTCAGTCCTTGAGACCCTGCCCTCACAGGATAAGTTACACTATGACTGTATAGTGTAGATGGCTAGGGACAGAGTCATGAGACATATGCAAGAGGGAAAACTGACATGACTGGTGGCAAGTTAGAAAAGATGAAGAGAGAAAGGAGCAAAATAAGTTTCTAGGTTGGCTGATTCAGTGATCAAGTGGACACTATTAACCCAGAAAGGAACTAAAAACGAAAGCCTTCTTGGTAGACGTGGAGTGGGTGGGTCTCAGCAGAGACCTGAGAGGCCAAGGGAAGAGCGTATGTCATCAGTACAAGTGCTGCAGGAGGGTCACAGGGATGGGAACAGTAAAGATGTGACCGGGTTTATAGGCTGAGGAGCTGGGGGCTAGACTGACTGGAGACACAAGAAAAGGGCAAGGTCCTCCTAAAAGGCAGGATGAAAAAGGAATCCAGAACAAAGAGAGGTTAAGCTTGAACAAGAAAAGGGTCAAGAATAGGTCTAAATAAAGGAGATAAAGGGGTGATGATTGGGGAGAGGGAAGACGAAGGCATTAAGACCTCTGAATCGGGGCTGGGGCCGGGTGTGCTGTCTGTCACAGGCTGAGGGAAGTGGGCAGGAGTCAAGGGCTTGAGGAGAGGGGCCAAAGTTTCAGATTCAGTAAGATAAATTAGGCCAAAGGACCTGGAGACCTTGAGAAATTCTTTTATACAGGCATTATCATCTAAATCTCGCATCTGAACGCAGACAGCCCCATGCTTACAACTCTTAGTGGCTTCCTACAGCAGATATTGATAGTTGCCTGCGCAGCATCCCCCTTTTCCTCCAGTACCAATTCCCCATGGGTGATTGGTCCCAGAAGCCACGGCAACTCAATTCTGGCCAATGAGAGGAGAAATTTGCTGAGGAATTGATAAGGATACCCACGGGAAGAGTCAGCCTCCCCTGTCGGCTGGATGTTGTTTCTGGATGTGGCACCTAGACCTACAACACTACCTGGGAACCATGAGGGGCGGGAACCTGAGAACAAGCTGACACATCAAGCGTGGAGGAACACAGAGACACTCGCTACCTGGGTTTTCAGTGGCCTTGCTACCCTGCCCGATGTCTTGACTTCTTGTTATGTAGCTAACACCTGCTAGTTGAGTTGGGGTTTTCTGTTATAATGGCCAACAGACACACTCTTTCCCCTCCCACATCCTAGGCCCCAACCATAGGAAACCCTTTTTGGTTCTAGAAGTGTGCCCTTTTTGCCTCAGGTCCACAGCTGTGCCTTTTCCCTGGAATATTCTCCCCTTTCTCAACGTTGAATAGACCAACTACTTCTTGTTTTGAGGCCTTCTCTAACTCCCAGCCCAAGACAGAAAGACTTTAGGTCACAAGGGCTCCAGAAGTGTAAGGATGATAAACAGGCCTAGTGGACAGAAGGGAGGAGAAGGCAAGTGGAAGGCTTGAAGATTTTGGCAGAAACAGATGCGGAGCTGGAGAGCTCAGCATTGGGATAGCTCCTGGTGATAGATCTGGGAGCAGGCCACCGATGGCTCAGGAGGGGTGGGGTGTGAGTCTCTGGAACAAGGAAGTCAAGGAGCTGTGAGGAGAGGCTCTGGGCAGGCCATCCAGGGGAAGGCCAGATCTTCCACTGTGGAGCAGAAGGACCTGGAGAAAAGGGGGTACTTGGCAAACAGAGGTGACTGCAAGAGCCCAATGGTGTAAGGCTCAGAGGGGAGGGTTTTTGAAAGAGTCTGAGGGGCATCACTGGTCTGCAGAGTACCAGAGAAGACTATAAACTCACATTGTGAGATGTGAGCACTCCACAGCGTAGGGCTCCCAAATCCAACCCCTCAGTTACCTGAAAACTTCACTTTGCCCAGGATGTGGTAGATGTTTCCAGAGAAGGGACTTGGCTTGATGGAAGACTGAATTGCTGGTGGAACAAGAGAACAGGGCTGTCACCCACCTGGGGAGGCCAAGTTAAGGGTGGCACAGCTGGCAGGAAAGACCCTAGTCTAGGCTGCAGGGTCCACAGGTTCTATCCCCACCAGCTCCTCCCCAGTAGTTCTGCCACTGTTCCCAGGGGTGGGAGACTCCTGGGTCCTCAAATCTCTCTGCCTGTTTTTGGACCCCCAAACGGACAGAATACTAAAATGGTGCCAGGAAGCAGGGACAACTCTGGGGCGCTCTTTTACCAGGGTCTGGGACATGTCCTAGCCAAGGCTTACCTTTACACTTGGCTACAAAGCGAGTCTTCTCCAAGGGACGACCAAACCACACACAGATCTGAACCATTAGTGGAAAGACTGATCCAGCATCAAATTTACCGTCATACCTTAAAAGGTTTAAAAATTATAAGTAAAAGTAATTGGGGCTTTGAGTGTTATTTTATACTATTTTGGCATGAACTATGTATCATTTATCCTATAATATTTGAATTCTCTCTTACTTGTATGCCATTTTGTATACAAAACACTTGTTTAAACGTGTATATGTCTGTTTCCTCTTGAGGTTGGAGAGCGTGGTTGCCCCATTAGAGCAGGAAGGTCCTAGCACCTTAGACTAGCAGTTCTTTGAAGCCAGAGACTTGATCTACCTTTGAAGCCTGCCAGTGCCCCACCTGAGATTAGGTGATACCCTTGGAGCTCTTCCTCAGGATCCCCTCCCACCCGCTTCAGGGCTCCAACTATGCCCCACGGTCACTGAGGGCAGCTTAACAGACTGCACATTTGGATGTGTAACATTCCCTCCAGAAGGAACTAAAGGGCTGGGTCATCTCTGCTCTACTTTCTCAGTTTTGAGTTCAGCAGACATAGTGCCTGCTATCGACTCATTAAGAACACAGCCATATTTAGAGCACTTAAACAAACTTTTAACTTTCCATTATGGAAAATTTCAAACATATGCAAAGATAGAAGGGTAGTATAATGAACTCCCATCACCCAGCTTCCAAAGTTATGGAATTATGATTCTTTCTTTTGAATTATTTCCTTGAGATGAACCTACAGGATTGGAATCAGTCCAGGAAAGGGTGTAACCATCTCATGGGTAATAAACGACAACACCCCACAGCAGTAGCTGAGTATTTCAATTGCACAACAATTCCCGCTAGCAATGATTATTCTAGATATTTTTGGTTAAATGTAATAGGTGTCAAAACAACAGTGAGGCATCATCTTACATCTCTGAATATTACTGACATGGAATTCTGTTACGACAGTTGCCATTTATACTTTCTCTTAAGTGAACTGTTCACATCTATATGGACGGGGGTTACTTTTCTTTTCTTTTTTTTTGAGGAAGATTGGCCCTGAGCTAACATCTGTGCCCATCTTCCTCTACTTTATATGCAGGATGCCTACCACATCATGGCTTGTCAAGCGGTGCCATGTCCGCACCCGGGATCTGAACCAGCGAACCCCGGGCTGCCAAAGCAGGATGTGCGCACTTAACTGCTGCGCCACCAGGCCAGCCCCAGGGTTACTTTTCTTAAATATCTAAACAAGATTCCCAAATTTTAAATTAACCTTTTGCCACGTTTGACACATTTCCCTCCAGTCTATTGCATTTTCTTATTAGTTTCCTATATTTTAAAATAGCACTGCAACTTTGAATTTCATATTGTTAAAAGTATCTTACTCTTTGTGATTTCTTTAAAGTAAAGGTGGTGGGATAACATTTTTGCAAGACTGACATGTTCTTTTTGCCTTCTCCCCAACCAAACAAGTCACTTGGAGACCATGGGCTTCTCTGGCTTCCTTGCTCAGAGCCTGAATCCTTAGGGAAATTTAGAGGGGCCAAGGGAAGAGCAAAGGGTTCCTGCCAGACTGGAAACAAGCCCTTCCACCAGGGGAGGTGGGGGCGGGGTCGATGAGAACAGAGAGCGTTGTGGGAGGGGAAGGGCTGAGGAGCTGCACAGCACAGAGCTGAGCACGTCGTGCAGCTAAAACCTGTTAACTCTGAGGTCGTGGCCCTGATCCAAGGAGGGAGGGGAGTAATGTATACGGATAAGTAGGAGACTGATGGCTGCCATCTTGTTAAAAGATCAAATTATCTGATTCCTAGGAAGGGACTCAGAAGAGAGGGTCTGAAGGGTGATTTTGAGGCCCCTCCATCTCTGATTCTCTACAAGGACTGATCTTCCTGGTAAAAGGAAGGTTTCAGACTCTAGACTCACCTCATACCTGGCTCTCTCCTGGGTCAGTCTGCCTCCAGGAAAGTCTGTGCCCTGAGCTAGGTTCACGTGCACCAGGCCCAGAAAGAGGCAGTATGGACTGGAGAATGGGTGCTTCCCCAGGCACCGGGTGGAGATGGCAGGAGTCTCGAGACCAGATCCAGAAGTGTGGGCGGCAAAAGAGTCAATAGCTGCAGCCACTGGAGAGAAGGGTTTTACTCCAGAAGCTCCATCTGTTTCTTTTTAGCTAAGATATAATTGTCTTGTTCAGGTATAAGGAATGATCCACTTACCCACTGTTTTAAGCAAGTTTGGTGTGACTCAAATCAGAGGTTCCTTCTAAGAATATGCCTGAAAACCTTTAGTTTTACACACTGATCTTCTGTTTTACGTTTTTTTTTTTTTTTTAAAGATTTTCTTTTTTTCCTTTTTCTCCCCAAAGCCCCCCAGTACATAGTTGTATATTCTTCGTTGTGGGTCCTTCTAGTTGTGGCATGTGGGACGCTGCTTCAGCGTGGCTTGATGAGCAGTGCCATGTCTGCGCCCAGGGTTCAAACCAACGAAACACTGGGCCGCCTGCAGCGGAGTGCGCGAACTTAACCACTCGGCCACGGGGTCAGCCCCCTTCTGTTTTACGTTTTTTAACAACACTGTACAATCAGTTTTTTGCTAGTACAAAATACTGGTGACGTAAGGGGTGTTGTGGAGCATGTAGAAAGGTGCCTAGGGGAAGTGAGTAAGGATAACAACGATAATCCAAATCAACATGAGAGATTAACTTTGGCCAAGCTTTACTGACTGTCTTCCCCTGAACCTTCGACAGAGCAGAGACCAGTTACCCATTCTACACAGGGACAAGTGCAGCACAGTGGTTAAGAGGACAGGCTCTGCACCCACACAACCTGAGTTTGAAATCCACCTCTTTCACTTACTAGCTGTGTGACTTTGGACAAGTCATTTAACTCCTTGCTGCCTCAGTTACCTTATCCCTAAAATGAGGGAAATAATGGAATCCACCTTGCAGGCTCAGTTTGAGGGTTAATGAGATTACATAGTAGAGCTCTTAGAGTGGCACTGTCCAACAGAACTTCCTGTGATGAGAAAAATGTTCTGGATCTGCAATGTCCAACGGGTAGCTGCTAGCCACAGGTAGCTATTAAGCACTTGAAATGTGGCTTGTGTGACTGAAGGACTGAATTTTAAATTTTATTTAATTTTTATTAATTTACATTTACATTTTTTTAAAGATTTTATTTTTTTTCCTTTTTCTCCCCAAAGCCCTCCGGTACATAGTTGTATATTCTTCGTTGTGCGTCCTTCTAGTTGTGGCACGTGGGACGCTGCCTCAGCATGGTTTGATGAGCAGTGCCATGTCCGCGCCCAGGATTCGAACCAACGAAACACTTGGCCGCCTGCAGCGGAGCGCGTGAACTTAACCACTCGGCCACGGGGCCAGCCCCACATTTACATTTTATTAAACAGCCAAATGTGGCTAGTGGCTACCATACTGGAGAGCACAGTCTTAGAACAATGTGTAGCACATTGTATTAGTATGTACAGTGCACTTCGCATTTTCTTTCCTCTTCCTCCTCTGGAAGAGAGGTTCACAGGCTGGGTGGCAGCCAGCAGTGAAGAAACATCCCCTGGGCCACATCAACAGGGAACCTACCTGTCAGGTGGAAACCCTAGAGGACTGACTGCATTCTCAGGAGCAATGCTCTCACCTGGGAAGGATAAAACTCCTTCGTTCCGTGCCAGCCACCTCACCCTCACTAGAGGCTAGAGGAAACACAGGATACCGCTGTGCTTGGTGCCCACAGGATGACTCTCTTAGTTTCAACATCCAGCAAGGCTCCCGATTTGGAGCCCAAGACTTGGAGCACTGGGCTCCTGGCAAAGCCAGCAGCTGTTGAGACATGGCAGGCCGTTGCAGCTGCCATTGTCACCCTCGTAGAGCACACCTGGTATTTTCACTTTTTTTTTTCTGTAAGTAAATCAATCATTGGGTTTACAAAAAAATCTTAGCTACTTTTCAGTGATGATACTTGCCAGCCAGGGTACATTAAATATCGAGATCGTAGCATCTGAGGACTTGAAAAACTATTTTCTGAGAGAATCAACTCGATGTCTTCATTCCTTTGAAAACATACAGAAAAACCCAGGTTAATTAAAACTATCCATCTTGACCTGCGAATTTTGCTTCCTCCCCACCATCTCCATAGACACATACAAGAAAATATACATACATTTTTTACTTCACCCCTAAATACTTTAGTATGTATCTCCTAAGAACAAAGACAGTATCTTATAGAAGCACAATACTATTATCACACCCAAAGAACTTAACATGGTGGACCAGCAGCACTGGTATCACCTGGCAGCAGAATCTCAGGTCTCACACCAGACCCACTGAATCAGAGCCTTCATTTTAACAAGGTCTCCAAGAGATCGACAAGCACATTAAAGTTGGAAAAGTATTGATCTAATATACATCTATTTTCAAAATTTTCCTTTTTTTGGGGAGAGGGGACTCAGGATCTAATCAAGGATTGCTCATTGAATTTACAATCCTTATTACCCTTTAATCTGGAACAATTCCTCCAACTTTTGTTTTGTTTCTCATAGTGTCGACATTTTTGAAGAGTACATGCCAGCTGTCTTGTGTCCCACAACCTGATTTGTCTAGTTGTTTCCTCATGATTAGATTTAGTTTAACATTTTTGGCAAGATGGCAAGATAAACATTTAACACCCAGGTGATAGCGTGTCCTTCCCACAGCGTCACATGAAGGAGTCACATGATGTCAGTTTGTCCCATTAGTGGTCTTTTTTTTTTTTTAAAGATTTTATTTTTCCTTTTTCTTCCCAAAGCCCCCCCCGGGTACATAGTTGTATATTTTCAGTTGTAGGTCCTTCTAGTTGTGGCATGTGGGACGCTGCCCTAGCGTGGCCTGATGAGCAGTGCCCTGTCTGCGCCCAGGATCCAAACTGGTGAAACCCTGGGCCACCGAAGCAGAGCAGTGCGAACTTAACCACTCGGCCATGGGGCTGACCCCGCCCCCACATTAGTGGTCTTGCTGTTTAATTAATTGGTCAACATCGTGTCCACTAGACTTCTCCAGTGTGAAGGTACTTTCCCCTCTTTGTAAGTAGTCTGTGGAGTGATACTTTCAGATGAGTGAATATCCTTTTCTTCAACAATCTGTCACCCACTGCTTTTAGCATCCATTGATGAACCTTGCCTAGATTAAGTATTTCACTAAAGGCTACAAAATGGTGACATTCTAGTTCTACAAATCCTTATTTACTTATTAGTTAGCATTTGTCTGTTAAAAGAGATTTACTGTGGGGCCGGCCCGGTGGCGCAGTGGTTAAGCACGCACGTTCCGCTTCTCCGCAACCTAGGGTTCGCCAGTTTGGATCCCGGGTGTGGACATGGCACCGCTCGGCACGCCATGCTGTGGTAGGCGTCCCACGTATAAAGTAGAGGAAGATGGGCACAGATGTTAGCTCAGGGCCAGGCTTCCTCAGCAAAAAAGAGGAGGACTGGACTGGCAGAAGTTAGCTCAGGGCTAATCTTCCTCAAAAAAAAAAAAAGAGATTTACGGTCCCACTCCTCTCCATTTTCTTAGTATTACCCTGGATTCCTTTCACTCCATGTGCTATAATCCATTATCATGTTCTCTGTTATGCTCAATTTGTCCCAAATTTGGCTAGCAGGAGCTTCTTAAGCCAGCTCCTGTAACCTTTTGTCATATGTCCTCTAATCTTCCAGTACTTCCTTGTTATACTTATTTACTTACTTATTTATTTTGCTGGGAAAGATTCCCCCTGCGCCAATATCTATTGCCAATCTTCCTCTTTTTTTTTTCCCTTCCCAAAGCCCCAGTACATAGTTGTAGATTCTACTTGTAGGTCCTTCTATTTCTTCTATGTGGGATGCTGCCATAGCATGGCTACTGACAGACGAGTGGTGTGGTTCTGTGCCCAGGAACCAAACCCAGGCCACTGAGGCAGGGTGCACCATCAGGGCTGGCTCACTTCCTTGCTTTATTGACATAAAATGTACCAGGCCCACTTTGTACTTTCCCTGCCCTAGAACTGCAATCAGCCAATTCTCCAAGGAGTCCTGTTACCTTGTGGAGGGGGACTGGTACTTAGAAAGCAAGTTCCAGATGTAGGAGTATTTATTGCTACTGTGGTATTAGTATTTCTATTCTCTTTCAATGGAAAGAGCTAGGAAATAAACATTTTTTTGAAATAATGAATTCATATTGAGTTCCCCAATTCAAATCCAACATTTACAGGATATCCCCTCACCTTTCCCATTTCATATTTATAATTTCCCTTCTCTAACCAGTGATGTTTGGAATCACGGTTCCAACAGAGGATTATCTTCAAAAGTTACTTGAATTACTTATTTTGTGTGTGTGTGGTCATTATTACTTTGACATATAAATGGATTCACTATTTTATTTGTATTTAGTTTTTTCCCTTCTTGTTGATTTAATTTTTGAATATGTAAAATATTTGCATTGCTCAAAAGTCAAAACTACACGAAAAGTATACACATTTATCCTTATTGAACAAATTGCTATACAACCAGATGTCTTGCCTTCATACATACACACACACCCCAAATCATCAGTTCTCCATTTCTAGTTTGTAATTTGGACCCAATTCCATGAAGTAAAAATATCATTTCTCTATGTTCTCTATGCCATTTCTCTCCCATCTTAACACAAGAAACACTGAGAGAGTCTTGACTTCCATCTTTTAATGGATGAGAATGTGAATGAATCAAAACAAAGTATCTCAAAACAGTACAGGACACTGACACATGGGATCCTCTTGGTGATTTTTACACAGCATCAAAAGCACTTCTATAAACACTCAGGTCTTAGATACAGTGGAAAGACTCTGTGGGCAACAGCCAGAGTGCTGTACCTGAGAAAGCAGATGGTCCTACAGGATGAAGTGAACTTGATAAGTTTACCTGGTGACAATCCCATTTTCTGCAAGAATGAAGGCTGCGGTAGGATTGGCAGCCCTGATAAGGCTCTGCATCTGAACAAGGAGAGGATGCCTCTGCTCCATGGTGTGACTGGTAAACACTACATTATTCACCAGACCTGGGGAATAAAACCAAAACAGTTCAGCCTTCAGAGTCCTGATTGAACCTGAAGGATAACACAGATGTGGGCCCTTGCTCCCTCTCCTGATCATCCCTTCTGGTAGCCCCCTGTGTAGACACCCCTGGCCCCCAACACTGATATACACACCCATCATTCTGTTTCACTTTCTGGCACTGGTATCTCTTGGAGCGAATGGCCTCAACCCTGTAGCTTCCTCACCTCCCAACCTTCTGCCTTATTTCTGCTTACCAGCTGACATTTGGAGCTTCTTCATCAAAGGGCCCTTTCCACATCCCTTGTACTTAACCACATCTGGAACTGGTGCCATTGACCTTCACCAGTTCAGACTGCAGGCACTAACCATGAGATTGTCAAAGAGTGCAGAGCCAAGAAGGAGTTACACACATAGACCTACAATTCCAAGATAAGTGCTAACTTAGATATCCACATAGTGATATGGTAAGAAAGAGGGGTCCATGTAATGGGAGGTTGTGGAGCGGGCCAGGATCACTCCTAACCTCTCTGTGAAAATACAGAAGTAAAATCCACACCACCACAGAAAATTTGGAAATCAGGGAAGTTATCACATCCCACCATGCCAACATAATTATAATACCTCTGTATTACTCGTTCCTGTTTTTAATTATGATCATAGCATATACACCATTTCTGCTAAAAGATCATTTGCATTTTTGTTATTCAACCACTTTTATTCACTTCTTAATATTGTGAAAATTTATAAACATATAAAAAATATAAAAATATATATAAATATATAAAAAATATTAAAAATATATAAATATATATAAACATATATAAATATATAAAATATATAAAAATAGAAAAAAAGCAGTGTAATAATAACTCCCATGTACCCATCACCTGGCTTTAAGAATTATCACACTTGTATTTCTTCCATACCATACCCCAGCCCCTTTCCCCTCCTCCCCCACTGGGTGATTTTGAAGCCAGTCCCAGATATCCTATTATTTCATCCAAAAATATTTCAGCATATCTCTCTATAAGGACTCTTTTAAAAAATTAATGATTAACAATAAATTCTTTTAATATAAAAAAATATAGCCTGTGTTCAAATTTCTCTGTATCACGAATGTTTTCTTAGAGTTAGTTTTTTTGAACCAGGAACCAAACTCCACACATTCTATTTCATGATGCACCTCATAATTCTCTTTCGGTCTATAGTTTCTCCTTATCTCCTTGTAATTTATTTGTCGAAAAACTGTATCCTGTAAATTTCTCCCAGTCTGGATTTTGCTGATTGCATCTTCATAGTGTTGCTTTAACATATTAGCTAGATTTCTTTTATAGATTCAATCTTTTTTATTATAAAGTAGTTTTAAAAAATTTCTTGTTCTTTTTCTAACTTCTTAAGTTGAAGGCTTAATTCATTATTTTAAAAAGTTTTTCTTGTGTAGTAAAGTAGTAACTTAAGGGTACATGCTTTCTTTTGAATTATTTGGCCTAGAAATATTCATGACAGGTTGCAGATGGTATCCTTTATAATTAAAAATTGCCCTTTTAGACTTTTCAATTTTTTGCCTTGAATTCAAAGTTGCTGTTAATAATTCTGCCTCCTTTCTTCTTGTTTGCATTTGTCTGTTATGTCTTTGCTCATTCTTTTATCATCATCCTTAGCTTTAGATGCTTCTCTTGTATAGAGCATTGTATAATTAGGTTTTGTCTTTTGGTTTAATCTGAGATACTTTTCTTTTTAATATGTGTTTATCCCATTCATATTTACTGAACTTTGGTTTTGCCACCTTGTTTATGTTGGATTCTGTTAACATTTTTTTTTCCTACCTGTAGCAGTATGATCTCTGAATTCTTTGTTTTCTATGTTCTTCTCACAAGTGGTGGGTTGCAATCTGTTTTTAGTTCTTATGATAGCTATCCTTATATATTTTTTAATAATAGATCTAAATCACTGTTTCTTATAATGTCATCTTTAGACAATGCCTATTGACTTTTCACTATGATAGATGGGGAAGTTGGTGTACCCTTAAATTCTTCCCACTTGTCCACCATTACATTCTCATTGGTTACATTAATAATTTTAGTTCTTCTACTGGATACTTTTATATCTTTAAAGAGTATAAATAACTCTTTATAACTTGATTTAACAGCTTTAAACTTTATTGATCTCCCACTCCTGGAAATGTAGAGATAGTATCTCTTTCCTGTTGCCTTCAAATTTTTTTTTTTTTTTTAAAGATTGGCACCTGAGCTAACAACTTGCCAATCTTTTTTTTTTTTCGCTTTTTCTCCCCAAATCCCCCCAGTAGATAGTTGTATACTTTTAGTTGTGGGTCCTTCTAGTTGTGGCATGTGGGACGCCGCCTCAACATGGCCTGATGAGGGGTGCCATGTCCGTGCCCAGGATCTGAACTGGTGAAACCCTGGGCTGCTGAAGCGGAGCGCATGAACTTAACCACTCAGCCACGGGGCTGGCCCCCAAATTTTTTGTTAAATATAGTTTCATTTATAGGTTTTCAAGTTTTTCAACATTTACATTCCACTTTGTAACAGGACTCTCACAGGTGTTATTATTAATTCTATACCTAAAAAGATTCAATGCTCATCATCAATCTTTTTACTAGTAGAGACTAGCTTTACTAATAAATGATTAGTTCATAAGTGAATATCTCGAAATTATGGAGACTGTAGCTTTCCTAAGTAATCTTGTAATTGTAGGATCCTGAACAATGAATATTCAGTACAGAGAAATCTGTACTAACACTATTTACTATAGTCAAGTGTTTAGTTAAAAAAATAGCTGTATTTAGTTTTTGAGGGCAAAACTCAAACAATGTCAGAAGGGTTCACAGAGAAAATAAATTCCCTTCCTCCCCAGCCACCTCGCTCCCTTCCCTGGAGGCAACCACAGTTATCAGATTCTTACATCTTCTTCCAGACAGGTGTTGAGTGCGTACAATTAAATGCGTATGTGTATAATTTTTTTCCCTACAAATAGTGACATACTACACTGTTCTGTACCTTGTTTTTTTTCACCTAAGCTCTTTACTTTTTCAATTTTGGTAAAGCTTACTTCTTCCTAAAAACCTTCCCTAATACATTCCCATATCAATCCTCCCCTCATGCCACCCTGCTCTCTCCCATTTTCTGAACTACGACAGCTCCTTTGAATAACATAGGTGGCATTTAAAACATAGGACTTATATTCTTATTTATATCCTTCTTTACGCATGTAAAAAGAGAGCATAATGTAAAGATTAAAGCATGGGTTTTAGAACCAGGCAAACCTGAGTTTGAATTTGGGGCTCCACTAATTACTAACGTGTGACATGAAGCAAACTGCTCAACTTTTTCTCTGAGCCCAAATTTCCTCCTCTGTTAGATGGGAAAAGTAACACATACCTCCAGGTTATCAATAAAATGCTTATCACAGGGCCTACAGATAGTAACAGCTCATTAAATGCGACCTATCACCACCACCATCATTGTGAGGTCAGCAACAGCCTGAGAATGGAACTTCTACACGTACACCAAGGGGCCTAGACTGATACATTCCTCAGACAACAGAGGTGGCTGTGGCATGTGGGCCTCAGCCATAGCAACCAGCAGGAAGCTAAGTCATGTGACTCCCATCAGTCTAGGCTGCTGAGTTCAGGTTTAGATGAATGGCCATCACTACTTTGAAGGCAACTTCCAGGACCTCTGGCCTCTGCTCCTGGTCTGAGACAGAAGTTAGTGATACTTCCATCCTGTCACTACTCATACTTATGAAAAAAGCGTTCCAAAATGCTAAAGACTGAATCTAACCTCATAAATCATCTGGATGCATTCCATTTACGACCAGGAAACAGGGATTAGGAGCTTCACGCCGATGGTCACATATTACAATGTGGAAAGGGCACACGCAAAAGCTATGCAACGTGCCTGGGACCACAGACGTCAGGAATTAGAGCTCACTTGCTGAGCAGAGAATCTGCTTCCTAAGTGTTTATGAACTGTTTTGGAATCTATCGGTTCCTAGGTTCTGAGTGGCGGGCCCTACTCTTCTCAGCTATCTGTTAGTACTCAGCTAGCAAGTCAACCTTAGGCACATGTGGCCCATCTGGCCCTGCACAGTGCTTGAGAGACCTCCAAGGATTCAAGGGTGACTTTCCTCAAAGGCTTTCCCTAAATCCAAGTGGTGAGTGCAGCTCCGCCTCCTCCTCCGCTCACTTGATAAAAAGCACACACCAACTGTCCAGTTCCCCAAACCCAGGCCGTGGAGGTACCTGAGTTCTCCTTCAGGCCTGGGGAGTGCTGAGCAGTTCTTGGGATGCATCGTCCACTCTCAATTCCTGCTACCGTTTGCCTGTTTAGACCACTACTCTCTTCCCTAGGTCACTGCTCATTCTCTCCTTTACTACAATTCATTCTTCATACTGTAGTCAGAGTAATCTTTCAAAAACATCAATCCAATCACATCACTTCCCTACTTAAAAGATTTCAATGCATTCCCATTGCTGTTAGACTAATATCTAGACTTCTTGGCTGTACTTCCTTAGTGCCCTGGGCATGCTCCGGTTACTGTCAGGCCTTCAATCCTGATGTTTATTCTGCCTGGAACTATCTTTTCTCTCCTTTTTGTTGGATCAGTTCCTCCTTTAGGGCGCAGACAATTCAAAGAGCACCTCTTCCGGAAGTGTTCCTTAATCCCAAAGGACTGGGTTAGAGCAGGCACAGGATAAAGATTTGCCAAATAAATGAACAAATGAACCAAGTGTAATAAAAGATGCACACAACCTGACCTCTGAGGTAGCTGCCCAAGCAGCTAAGCTGTGGGCACCCACACGCCAGAATTTCTCCCACTTACAAGTCTGAACAAATCCCAGTCATCAGAAAGCCATCTGAAAAGGTTTCTAAGACTTATAGGTATATACACATTTTTGCTACAAAATTCATAAGGTACAAAAGGGTATTCAGTACAAAGTTTCTTCCTCCCGCCTCCTTTGGCACCCTGAGCCCAAGTTCTCCTCCCAAGAGGCAACCACTGATAGATTTTGGGTATGCTTCCTCAGATAGTCTATGCATATACAAGTACATGGGAATATTCAGAATCACGTTTTCTTAAGAGCTTCTCCACACTCAAAATCTCTGTCTTCAAGGTCTCCACGTATGGCCTAACTGTGGTAACAGCACATGACTTAGGAATTCAAATGGAGAATATGTCAGTGCTTAGTTTATTCTATTTTAAAAAGCTTCCTCACATGCCTTTTCTGTTCAGAAGCTTTAACATTAAGATGGACCAACCTTGGCCAGAGTGTTGGGGAAGCCTCCTAATGAAGGTGATACCGGTGGTGACTGTGCCCTCATTCCTAGTTAGAAAGGTCACTCCAGAGGCTGCAAGGAGGCAGTGAGGATAGCCTGGTGAGCCTAATGCCAGAACCCTATGCCCTGGTGCAGCCACAGGAAGTGACTAGGGCCTCTGGAAGCTGAGTGAGGCAAGGTTAGGAGGCCAGACCCAGAATGAGGCACGTAGGGAAGAGGCCAGGATTCTAGAAGGCTCAGAACATTCTGGAGATGGGAGATATGGGAACCAGATCCTGCAAGAGGCCCATGAGATTCCTAGGGGTGGAGGATAAGAATAGCTGTGGTAGATCTTACAGTGAGGAGCCTGGAAAGGCTGAGTGAAGACCTCTAAAGGTCCTAGGACTCCGTTTAGTATCTTCTTGGGCAAAAGAAAGTGGAGAGCCACACTAGTGCAAACATGCCAACCTGAGCAGCGTGTACCAGGGTCACAAGCACAGGCCTGGCCTGCTCAGGAAAAGGCTGGGGTCCAGGTCTCTGACAGATACCCTGCCCAAAGTCCTGTCTGCCTCAAAAGTACCATGCAGACAAATCTTGTGGTCTTGGGATTCTAGGTCAGGAATTGGACATAAAAAAATGGGCTTTGCTTTATAGGGAAACAAGCAAAAGGATTACCCTCAGCATTCCTTTGGCCAGCTATGCAAACTGCCACCCGCCAAGAGGAAATGCCATCTGTGAGGCAGGTACAGCAGTTATCTGGAGCACAGCGTGAAGAGGTCATGGAGGGTGGTTTCATCTTGTTTGGGCCAGAAGCTTCCTTCTGCTTTGTATCAAGGAGTGGATACCCAGATTTGGTCAAGGTCTCACCAGTCTGGCTGTGAGTGAGCAGGCAGCCTGGCTTGGCCCATTCCCAAGAATGGAGAAACATCTCTGAGGTCTATCTGATCATCCCAGTCTAGGCTAAAGGCTTCCAGCAGCCCAGGAGAAAACAATAGTTCACTTCTTTTACCTATCTATAGATACTTCTAAAAGCAGGGCACGGTAGTAAAATATCTCCACTCCACTTTCAAGCCAGTACCATAATGAGACTTGCTTGCTGAGATTATTTCCTAACCCTTGGATTTCTTTAATACACATCATCTTGAGGCTGCAAAACAGTCCTTTTATCAATGTAAAACAATCCCCTTTATTGTAAAAGCAATGAATCAGGGAGCCTGATTCATAAATAGGAGCAAAGGGAGGCATATACTCCCTCGAAACATGAAGTGTTTGTCTACTGGTGGCAGATCCCACCTCTAAGTGAGCCACCAAATCTCTGAGGAGAAAAAAAATACTTGCCTTTTCTCTCCTTCCTCCCTAGACAGCCCATGCCTATGGTGAGACAGGTCAGACCAGTCCATAGGGTCCCCTAGGCCCAGAAGCAAGGGGAAGATATTTATCTACGCACTGTCATTCCACAAGCCCCTTGGAGTTCAGAAAACAGCAGATATGGTCTCAAGGTCAATCTGCCCACATCTGATCACATCCATAGCTTTATACAAGCACAGAATTTGACACAAGTTGCCTTTGAATGCTGAGTTGGGAGGCAGTATTAACAAAATATGCCTACCAAGTGCCAGAGAGAACACAGTCTGTCTTGGCCTAAAAGGGCTTTCCTCTTGTAATATTGGCCCAGGTTCATGGGCAGTGAAGACAGAGTCCTTCCCCAAGGTTCTCTGCCAGGGCAGCCCAATCATCTGTCCTTTGTGTGCAAAAAAAGCAGAGGGGCACTGAGGGAGAAAGTGCCAAGGAGCACTAGGGTGATAATAATCATGTGGTGGACAGGGGCTAACTATAGCCCACACTCTTGGCTTTGACTAGGACTTCCAAACATGTATCTGAGGACCAGACAGCTCTCCTTGGTTATCTACTGGACCTTTGGTTTCTCCTATGCTTTCTATTTCAAGGACAGGCACCACCAACCTTCCCAATCTCCCAAGCTAGAATCCTAGGAGTCATCCTAGATACCTCCTTTTCCAACTCATGCTCCACATCTAGTCTGTTACCAGATCCTACTGACCCAACTTCCATAAAATCTCCTTAATCTACCTGGAGTGGATACTGCGGGTGGACCCAGCCAACCTCCATTCCACTCTGCTGCTGGGGTACAGTGCCTGGAAAGCAACAGGGGCCTCTAAAAGCTGGACCTGAGACTCCCTGGTGCAGCAGTCCAACACACACATTCCTCCCTCCAGTGACCCGGCCTCCTGCCCTGCACAGCACCCAGCTCAGCTGTTTCCCAAGACAACAGCTCTGGTATGCTCTGTCGTCTCCGCTCCCTGCAGACTGGCAATGGGACCAGCAGGACAAAACTGTGCTGGGGACAACAAGTTATTTTCTTCTGTCTGATTTCTACTTGCTTGGCTGGCTCAGGAAGCCCAGATCACAGGTCTTCTGAAAACAATGAGCATTTTATCACGACTGTAGGAAATTTAGAATTTATTCTGGGTCTCCAGGCACTATAGGTAGTATATCTAAAAAGTGCTGCTTCCAGGGTTGCCAGATGGTAGGACAACGCAAGGCTGATTGTAACCTACAGAATGGGTGGATTTTTCTAAACGTTATTAAGGAGGTGTGGAAAATTCCAGTGTATGTAGGGGGAGGTTAAAAGAGAAGGTCCTACTGGGTCATACTCTGCACTCACGGGACAGGAGAAATAACCTGGTTGATCCAGAGGCAGGGAATACCTATTCAGTCCATTGATATTAGTTGGAAGGCCAAGCCCAGCTCAGGAGGGGTATTTCCATGGCAATTTATCATCGTTAAGAGATAAACTCTGCAAGAAATCTGCCTATCAAATATGATAAAAGTAAAAGATGTCAAAGATGCCCCTGGGCTAATTTTGTTTTAGATTTCAAAATGATAGGTAGGGGCATGAAGAAAAGTCTACTGCATTTAAACAGAATTTGAAAGGCATGCAAGCAGGAAGTAAAGCATATTGCTTACCTTGTGAACACTGGTCAAGACATTTAGGAAAGAGAAATCTAGGGGGAAAAAAAGAGAGAAATATGTTAAAGTCATTAATGTCAGAGTTGTCATCAAATATTTCCCACAAAAATGTGAATATCACTGACACTCAAGATGACTTACTAGATGGGGCAAGTGGCAGGCAGCACTGAGCATTAAGGTTAGCCACGGTTACGCGAAAGGTTCTCACAGCTTTCAACCAAAGCTCCCTAAGCGAGAACCCCATGGATGTCCCTACGAGGCCAGCTCTTGGTTGAATGTCGAAGAGGGGATACTGAGGGCAGGGCCAGTTCTCTAGACTATGTGAAACAGAGAAAGAGAGCTGGTCTTCTTGTTTCTGAAAAAGATACTGTCCTAATAGTAAAGGAGAAATTTCAAGGGAAAATGGGAAGAGTTACATTCACCTAACTCTGCTAGGGGCCTTCAGTACCAAAGTTGCCAGGCTTGCCTTCATGTGCACACTAGAATCCTGGTTCCTCTTTGATCCCATTCTGAGCACTAACAGTGAACGAAAAGCAGGAAACCGACTGATTAAATCAGAACTGAAGCAGGTGAGGGTGACTGATCCACAGTGTGAGTTAGTTAACAACTGTAGCTCTGTAGTAAGCTCCAGAGAAAAACTTAGACTCTCAGTGCTTTACAACTCCTAAAACATCACAGTGCTCTTCTCAGGGAAGAAAGCTAACACAGATGAGAACAGCTGCCTTTTACCCGAGTTCCTACTATGGGCTGGGCACCATGCAAGCAGTTCACATATACGATTTTGTTCTGTCCTCGTATCTACCCTGTGTCTTGGGTACTGAAAAGCTGAGGAGAGTGGGTTTTTGATGGCTAAGCAGTCTAAGCAGTCTAAGCACTTTGACCAAGGCCTCACATAAAGCTACAAAGTGGGAAGGCTAAAGCAGGGACACAGGTCTGTTTGGTACCACAGAACTCCTGTGTTTTCTTCCCCTATAAGTGAGATGCTTGCTGAAGCCATACTTCTGAACTGTTTCTGGTCTAGGTGGCAGGTATTAATGCTGTTCAAAACACTGGGGAAATTTCTCTCCTGAAATTACCTTGGTGGCAGTATGTCTTCATCCTTCTCTTTGATCTCTGAAAACAGCCAGACACATACCATTTGGAACCAAATTTGGTGGACGAGTCAGCTGGATGAATATTACTTTGGGCTATGGATCTAATTCTCTTGCCTGACTCCCTCATCGTTTCTGAAGAACTCTTAAAGAGGAATACCCAAATGCTCTGAGCAAGATCAAGAGCCCTGGAACACGGGAAGAGACATCCATGCGAGAGTCTCCCAAGAAGAGAACTCATTGATTCACTGCATTCATAGTCCAATGAATGGCCTGCCACACAGCAAATACATTCTTAGAAAGTGTCTGTCCCCATGAAGTGCCTGTGACCTAAGAATACATGCCCTAATCAACATCTGCAAATCAAGCAACATGATATACCACATTAACAAAATGAGGTATAAAAATCACATGATCTTCACAAGAGATGCAGAGAAAGCATTTGACAAGATCTGACTCTCAGTGCTTTACAACTCCTAAAATTTTATCCATTTATGATAAAAACTCTCAATAAAATGGGTACAGAAGGGAAGTACCCCAACACAATAAAGACCATATGACAAACCCACAGCCAACATCATACATAACAGTGAAAAACTAAAAGCCATCCCTCTGAGAACAGTAACAAGACAAGGGTGCCCACTCTCGCCACTCCTATTCAACATAGTACTGGAGGTTGTGGCTAGAGCAATTAGGTAAGAAAAAGAAATAAAAGGAATCCAAAGTGGAAAAGAAGAAGTGAAACTCCTGCTGTTTGCACATGACATGATTCTATATATAGAAAACCCTAAAGAATCCATTGGAAAATTATTAGAAATAACAACTACAGCAAAGTCACAGGGTACAAAATCAACTTACAAAAATCAGTTGCATTTCTATGCACTAATAATGAGCTAGCAGAAAGAGAAGTCAAGAATACAATCCCATTTACAATTGCAACAAAAAGAATAAAATATCCAGGAATAAATTTAGCCAAAGAGGTGAAAGACTTAGACACAGAAAACTATAAGACATTATTGAAAGAAACTGAAGAAGATATAAAGAGATGGAAAGATATTTCATGCTCACAGCTTGGAAGAATAAACATAGTTAAAATGTCCATATTGCCTAAAGCAATCTACAGAGTCAATGCAATCCCAATCAGAATCCCAAGGACATTCTTCATGGAAATAGAACAAAGAATCCTAAAATTTATATGGAACAACAAAATACCTCAAAATAGCCAAAGCAATCCTGAGAAAAAAGAACAAAGATGGAGGCATCACAATTCCTGACTTCAAAATATACTACAAAGCTACAGTAACCAAAACAGCATTGTACTGGCACAAAAAGAGACATACAGATCAATGGAACAGCATTGAAAGCCCAGGAAAAAACCCACACATCTATGCACAGTCAATCTTCCACAAAGGAGCCGAGAACACACAATGGAGAAAGGAAAGTCTCTTCAACAAATGGTGTTAGGAAAACTGGACAGTAACATGCAAAAGAATGAAAGTAGACCATTATCTTAGACCATACACAAAAATTAACTCAAAATGGATTAAACACTTGAAGGTAAGACGTGAAACCAAAAACTCCTAAAAGAAAATATAGGCAGTACACTCTACGACATTGGTCTTAGCAGCATCTTTTCGAATACTATGTCTACTTGGGCAAGGGAAAGAAAAGAAAAAATAAAGAAATGGGACTACATCAGACTAAAAAGCTTGTGCAAGGCAAAGGAAACCATGAACAAAATGAAAAGATAACTCACCAACTGGGAGAAAATATTTGCAAATCATATATCCAACAAAGGGTTAATATCGAAAATATATAAAGAACTCACACAACTCAACAACAAAAAAACAACCCGATCAAAAAATGGGCAGAGGATATGAACAGACACTTTTCCAAAGAAGATATACAGATGGCAAATAGGCACATGAAAAGATGTTCAGGGGCCGGCCTGGTGGCACAGCGGTTAAGTGTGCACAATCCGCTTCAGCGGCCCAGGGTTCGCTGGTTCGGATCCTGGGTGTGGACATGGCACCACGTGGCAAGCCATGCTGTGGTAGGTGTCCCACATATAAAGTAGAGGAAGATGGGCACGAATGTTAGCTCAGGGCCAGTCTTCCTCAGCAAAAAGAGGAGGACTGGCAGATGTTAGCTCAGGGTTCATCTTCCTTGGAAAAAAAAAAAAAAGAAAGGATGTTCAATGTCACTAATCATTAGGGAAACGCAAATCAAAACTACAATGAGATATCGCCTTATACCTATCAGAATGGGTATAATTACCAAGACAAAAAATAACAAATGTTGGAGAGGATGTGGAGAACATGGAACTCTCATACACTGCGGGTGGGAATGCAACTGGTGCAGCCACTATGGAAAACAGTATGGAGAATTCTCAAAAAATTAAAAATAAAAATACCATACAATCCAGCCATCCCACTACTGGGTATTTATCCAAAGAACTTGAAATCAACAATCCAAAGAGATTTACATACCCCTATGTTCACTGCAGCATTACTCACAACAGCCAAGACGTGGAAGCAACCCAGTGCCCTTGTACAGATGAATGGATAAAAAAGACGTGGTATATATATACAATGGAATACTACTCAGCTATAAAAAAATGACAAAATTGTCCCGTTTGCAAAACATGGATGGACCTTGAGAGTATGATGTTAAGTGAAATAAGCCAGACAGAGAAAGACAAATACTGCATGATTTCACTCATTTGTGGAAGATAAACAAACACATGGATAAAGAGAACAGATCAGTGGTTATCAGAGGGGAAGAGAGCTGGGGTGGGCGAAAGGGATAAAGGGGCACATAGGTATGGTGATGGAAAAAAATTACACTGCTGGTGGTGAGCATGATGCAGGCTATACAGAAATTGATTAATAATAATGTATACTTGAAAGTACACAATGTTATAAACCATTATGATCTCAATAAAATATTTGAAAAAAATAAAAAATAATACATTTAGGGGAAAGTAAAAAAAAAAGAGTACATGCTCTTAAAGGCTCTTCTCAGCACCCTGCTTACTTTCTCATAGCAGCCCATAGTAATTCATACTAGGTATCTCAGACAAGGTTGAGCAAAGACCCCCCCTCAAGGCATCTTATCCAATCACAAGTTGCACATTCATGCTTTAAACCTCTAATGAGGGATGGGGTCATTAAGCTGCTCATTTTCAGCAGTTGCAAAGAAAATATTCAGAACACATGGACTTGCATGTATATATGATTCCCTGAAACTGGAATGAAATTTCTCATATCTTGGCATCTTTGGCATCCCTATCCTTCAAATTCATATGTTGGCCTTCTTTCCTAATCCAACTAGGAGATATCATTGCTTCTTTATAATTCTTATAAAATTACATTAATATTTTATTATGGCACTTCCTACCCTATGTCATGATTAACTGTTTACATACCATCAGTGTGGCATTTAGAAAATGATTTAACTTTTCTCAGCAGCATCTCTCTCATGGTTAAACAAGGTAACGATGCCTACTTTAAAAGGGGGTTTTTGAGGATTAAGAGGGGAAAGCATCACAGTGCCAGATAAATAGCACAAAATAAATGTTGGCTCACTTTGCTACATATTCTCCTCCCTACTAAACTGTAACATTATTGACGAATGCTTGGCATAGGAGTTTTAAACACAGCAGACAAGTTCTGCACCAACAAACATGGAAATAATGGATATACTAGTTACTGACCAGCTCTTCCTCTGAATAACAAAAACACTTGTGATTATAATATATTCCTAAGCCTTACATAGGTATGGTATCGTGTATTTTGTAGTGTGCCAACCAAGTACCTGATCTGTATAAAATTCTAGTCAATCAATAATTGATGATATGGTCTAATCTACCCCCAAACGTGAGTCTCTCAGAATTCCTACGGACATATCTATGAAAACGTAGATACCATAAAAGCAGAGACCTGAGCTGACTTGTTCCTTGCTGCTCCCTCAATGATTACAACAGTCCTGGCACACAGCAGACACTCAATAGATACTCACTGAACAAAACCCACTAGAATAAAGGTATCAGGTAAATCTCAGATAGACCTATCCTGAATGCAAACAGAACCCACCTCCTAGATTAAATGAGCTACACTAACCCTTACCTCACAGAAAGGAAAAACAAGCCCTCCTATGCTCCACTCCTCCCCATTTTTTAAAAAACATGAGCTAGAAACAATGATGCAAATTTTACTTCTACTAAGGTAGCCACTTTACAAAAACATTGAATTAAGAGTGTTAAAAACTGATTCTCAAAAAATCTTTTCTGGGGCCAGCCCTGTGGCTGAGTGGTTGAGTTTGTGCGCTCTGCTTCAGTGGCCCAGGGTTTCACCAGTTCGAATTCTGGGTGTGGACATGGCACCGCTCATCAAGCCACGATGAGGCGGCATCCCACATGCCACAACTAGAAGGACCCACAACTAAAAATACAACTATGTACTGGGGGGCTTTGAGAGAAAAAGGAAAAATAAAATCTTTAAAAAAAAAACCTTTTCTTATAAAAGTTAATACACAATCCATAGCTAACATCATACTTAATGGTTAAAGAATAGATGCTTTCCCCTTCAGATTAGGAACAAGATGGGTTGTCTATTCTTGCTACTTCTACTGAACATTATACTAGAGATTTTAGTAGTAAGGGCAATTAGGCAAGGGAAAAAAGGGCATTTGGATTGGAAAGGAAATAGTAAAACTATCTGTATTCACTCATGACATTCTCCTGTATATAGAAAATCCTAAGGATTCCACAAAAAAACTAACAGAACTAACAAATGAGTTCAGCAAGATTGCAGGATGTAAGATCAACATACAAAAATCAATTTCATGTCTATACACTGTAATGAACAATCCAAAAAGGAAATTAAGAAAACAATTCCATTTATATAAATTCGATTTATTATAACATTTGATGTTATATAATAACATCAAAAATAATAAAATTCTCAGGAATAAATTAAACAAAGGAAGCAAAAGACTTGTACACTGAAAACTACAAAACATTGTTGAAAGAAATTAAAGACTTAAATGGAAAGATATATCTTTTGTGGATTGGAACACACTATTTTCAAGAAGGCAATGCTTCACAAACGGATCTATAAAATCAATGCAATCTCTATCAAAATCACAGCTGTCTTTTTTGCAGAAACTGACAAACTTATCCTAAAATTTGTATGGAAATGCAAGAGACTGAGAATAGTTAAAACAATCTGGAAAAAGAACAAAGCTGAAAGATTCTCACTTCTCAATTTCACAACTTACTACAAAGTAATCAAAACCCTGTGCTACACACATAAGGACAGACATATATATCGTTAGAATATAACTCAGAGTCTAGAAATGAACCTTTACCTTTATAGTCAACTGGTTTTTGACAAGGATGTTAACATAATTCAATCGGGAAAGAATAAGTCTTTTCAAGAAATGGTGCTGGGACAAGTGGATATCAACATACAAAATACTGAAGTTAGACCCCTACTTTACATCACATACAAAAATTAACTCAAAATGGAGCACAGGCCTAAGTGTAAGAGTTAAAACTACAAAACACTTAGAAGGGGGGCTGGTGTGGCCAAGTGGTTAAGTTTGCGTGCTCCGCTGCAGCGGCCTGGGGTTTTAGCCCGTTCAGATCCTGGGTGCGGACATGGCACTGCTCATCAGGCCATGCTGAGGTGGCGTCCCACATAGCACAACCAGAGGAACTCACAACTAGAATCTACAACTATGTACTGGGGGGTTTTGGGGGGAAGAATAAAAAAAAAAAAGATTGGCAACAGTTATTAGCTCAGGTGCCTATCTTTAAAAAAAAAACAAAAAACGCTTAGACAAAAACAAAGAGGTAAATCTTTATGACCTTGGATTAGGCACTGGTTTCTTAGACTTGACACCATAAACACAAGCAACAAAAGAAAAAATAAATTGGACCTCATTAAAATTAAAAACTTTTGTGATTCAAAGGATACTATCAAGAATGCAAAAAGATAACCCACGGGAGAAAATTTGTGCAAACCAAGTATCTGATAAAGTTCTTGGATTCAGAATATACGAAGAACTCTTTCAACTCAAAAAAAAAAAAAAAAAAAAGACATGGGCTGGCCCCGTGGCCAAGTGGTTAAGTTCATGCACTCTGCTGTAGGCGGCCCAGTGTTTCGTTGGTTCGAGTCCTGGGCACAGACATGGCACTGCTCATCAAGCCACGCTGAGGCAGCGTCCAACATGCCACAACTAGAAGGACCCACAACGAAGAATATACAACTGTGTACTGGGGGGTTTTGGGGAGAAAAAGGAAAAAAAATAAAATCCTTAAAAAAAAAAAAAAGACAAATAACCCAATTTAAAAATGGGCAAAGGATTTGAATACACACATCTCCAAAGAAGATATACAATTGACCAAGAGGCAAATAAAAAAGATGCTCAATATCATTAGTATTAGAGAAATGCATATCAAAACCACAAAGAGAAACCACTCCACACTAGGATAGCTAAAGTGAAAAAGACAGACAATAACAAGTAGTGGTGAAGATGTGGAGAAACTGGAACCCTGATACATTGCTGGTGGGGATGGACATTGTGCAGAGGCTTTGGATAGTAGTTTGCAGTTCTTCAAAAAGTTAAATGTACAGTTACCATATGACCCAGTAGTTCTACTCCAAGGCATACACGCAAGAGAACACAAACATACGACCACACGAAAACTTATACACAAAAGTTCATAGCAATATTATTTATAATAGCCAAAAGGTGTAAACAACTCAAATGTCCATCAACTGATGAATGGATAAACATGATGTGGTATATATCCATACAATGGAATATTATTTGGTCATAAAAGGAATGAAGTACTAATACATGCTAAAACATGGATGAACCCTGGAAACATTATGCTTAGTGAAAGAAGCCAGACACAAAAGGCCACATACTGTATGATTTCATTTATATGAAATGTCCAAAATAAGCAAATCCACAGAAACAGAAAGCAGACTACTAGTTGCCAGGGGTTGGGAGGAGGAAGGAATGGGGAATGACTGAATTGTACACTTTATTATTATTATTTTTTTCAAAGATTGGCACCTGAGCTAACAACTGTAGCCAATCTTTTTTGTTTTTTCTGTTTTTTCTCCCAAAACCCCCTCACTACATAGTTGGATATTTTAGTTGTGGATCCTTCTAGTTGTGGCACGTGGGACGCCACCTCAGCATGGCCCGATGAGTGGTGCCATGTCTGCGCCCAGGATCCGAACCAGTGAAACTCCAGGCCGCCAAAGCTGAGTGTGCGAACTTAACCACTCGGCCACAGGACCAGCCCCTGAAATGTACACTTTAAAAGAGTGAATTTTATGGTATGTGTATTATATTTTAACAAAGCTCTTACATTAAAAAAAAGCAATATACATATATGCTATAAAATATCATCAAATGATATTTTATCCAATACCTGTCCCCAAGAAGTGGCCATTTCCCAGAAGGAACCACTATTAACAGTTTGGTAGGTACCCATCTAGATAGTTCCTATAAATGTGCAAATAAACATTTAAAAAAATATGTATTATTTTGGCAATTTGCTTTTCTCATTTCACAAAATATTATGGACATTTTTCCATGTTAGTACATAAAAATCTACTTGATTTTTTTTAAATGCCTGCAAAGTATTCCAATATATAGATATCCCAAAACTTAGCCAGTCTCTTACTAATGAACATTTGCATTATTTCCAGTTCTTTGATACTATAAACAGTGTTGTTTTGAGCATGACAGGGTACATTTGTCATGTTTCAGATTGCCTTGTACCTTTTAAACACCTTTCCTAGCCTTGGACTTAGGAAGCCCATCCCTCTTGTAAACAACAGAAAACTCCTTTTCCAGCCTTTCTTGCAATCCGGTGCAGGTATGTGACCTAAATTCCACCAACCAGGTATACAGCAAGACTCCCACTGGCAGTGAGCAGGGTGAGTGAGGAAACGTAGGGCAAGCAGACTCCACTTTCTGGTGAAGGAAGTGGATGAGATATCCCCCTTACCAGGGCAGCCCCACAAGGTTTGTGCATTGCTCCTGGCTGCCTAGTCAATACAGCCTGGCCCTCCTGGAGACTCTACAAGCTATAATGTCCCGTATTAAATCCCTTTCCATTTAAACATGCTGGAGCAGGCTCTATTATTTGGAATTGAGAATTCTGCCTGAAACAAACACCCCATACATATATATCCACATATATCTCTGCACATTTGTACAAGTATAACTGAATGATGAAATTCTAGCAACAGAATGGCCAAATTTCTCGCCAAAGAGATTATACAATTTTACATTCCTATCAACAGTGTGTAATGTACCTATTTGCTTACTCTGCTGCTGTGTAATAACTCCAAAACTAAGCAGCTTAAAATACGATGATTTTTACTTCTCATAATTCTGTGGGTTAGATGGGCAGTTGTTCTGGCCTGGGAGAGCTCAGCTTGGGCTGACTATGATGGTCTCACTCACAGGCCCAAACAGAGTCTCAGCTCAGACGGCAGGAATGGTATAGCTGGGCCTCTCTCTCCACTTGGTCTCTCATCCTCCAGCAGCGTGGCCAAGGTTTCTTCATATGGTGGTCTCCCAGAAGCAAGAGAGGCCAAGCCTCAATGTGTTAACACTTTTCAAGCCTCTGCCTGTTTGTTGCTTCTTGATGTCCCATTGGCCAAAGCAAGTCACCTGCCCAAGCCCAAATTCAATGAGTAAGAGGTAGATTAACTCTTCAACTCTTGATGGGAGGACCTGCTTTTGCTGTGGCCATATTTTTAATCTACCACAGTTGGCCATGTAAAAATTTTTTTTTCTTTTTTGAAATTTATGGGCTTAACACCGGCCACTTAACTTTTTTTAATGGAATGGACTTAACTTTATTTAACAACTGTCTATTCTTTTTTTTTTTTTAAAGATTTTAATTTTCCTTTTTCTCCCCAAAGCCCCGCGGTACATAGTTGTATATACATATTTTTTTTTTTTAAGTTGTGAGTGCTTCTGGTTGTGGCATGTGGGACGCTGCCTCAGCGTGACTTGATGAGCAGTGCCATGTCCGTGCCCAGGATCTGAACCAGCGAAACCCTGGGCCGCCGAAGCAGAGGGCGAGAACTTAGCCATGGGGACAGCCCAGTAACTGTCTATTCTTGATCATGGGTTCCATAATTCTCTTACTCTATTCCATGTGCAACCCCACCCCCACACGCATGGCATAGAATAGCCTCATAGCCCATGTGCATGGGCTAATCCTTAGTTTTCCACAGAGTATTAGTAAACCACCCAAGTAAATTACTTTCCAGAAGGAATTCAGAAGTAAATTTGGAAATTTCTCATTAATATCTTAAAAATGAGCAAATCAGTAATTTTGATTTATTGACAATGCTTTTGATCTCCCAATATGAAAAAAACAAGGGAATCTGGATACTCATACTTCCTAACACTTATACCTGATTTTGTTGTTTATATTTTTATACAGGCATACCTCAAAGATATTGTGGGTTTGGTTTTAAACTATCACAATAAAGCAAATACTGCAATAAAGTGAGTGACATGAAGTTTTTGGTTCCCCAGTGCACAAAAAAGTTATTTTTATACTATACTATTAAGTGTGCAACAGAATTATGTCTAAAAAAATAATGTACATACCTTAATTAAAAAATACTTTATTGCTAAAAAATGCTAACCATCACCTGTGCCTTCAGCAAGTTGTAATCTTTTTGTTGGTGGAGGGTCTTGTGAAAAACGTAATTTATCTACAAATCCCAATAAAGTCAAGTGCAATCGAGGTATGCCTGTATTTCATAACCATAATTCACAAAATTTTAGCCTTATTTAAATAGATTATATGCTCATCTTCAGTCCTTTTACATATTTATTTATTTGTTTATTTAAACCCTCTCAAGGACACTTGTTCCTCACATGTTGGTGCACCCATTTATTCAATAGCTATTTCACGAGCACTTACTATGTACTAAGCATTAAACAGAAATGGTTTCTGCTCTCACAAAAGCTAAATCTGCATTCTATAATTCCTCTTTTTTCTCTAATGGTCTTCATTGTCTATTTCCTCTTCATTTTGTTATTTTCTCAAGCTTGAGGTTCTCTGACACAGACTTAAGTCTTGGCATTGTCGATTTGACTGCTCACTTCTTTGAGATTTTCATTTCCATAGTGTCTTGATTATTATCTTTATTTTCTTTCTAGGGCTCTAACAGTTCATTTTCCTTCTGCTTTTGTTAGCTAAACTCCTTTTTTTTTTCCTCCTGATCTTTTCTATTTAACAGCTTTCTTGAGGTATAACTTGCATATCATAAAATTCACTCATTTTAAGTGTACAATTCAATGATTTTTAAAATAAATTTAGAGTTGTGCAACCATCACAATTCAATTTTAGAACATTTCCATCACCCCAGGAAGATCCCTCCTGCCCATTTCCCCAAACCTTTTATATTTCTTCCTTGAGCTCTCCCCACCCCACCCTGTCAGCTCCTCTTCTCTTTAATTTTTTTTTTTTGGACAGTGCAGAAGAGTACTGTCTGGGCTAATTCTTCTGAGGTGTAACCTCTATCTGTTGTTTGCTTACTACTATCTTTTCCTACCTTTTCTAATGGTAGTATTTATGGTAGCATCTAGTCCCATGTCAGACCTCCTTCCACTTTAATTCAACTTTAAATAAAAACTTGAGAAAATAAGAGGCACGAATGGTAGAAAGAGGGCATGTTAGAGTCAATATGGCAGTCCAAAGTACAATGGTGATGCTCAGCATTCACTACAATAACCTAACCTAAGACAGAAGGAAAAATAGAACACCTTGGCTTTTTTTTATGGGAGAGCAAAACCTGGGTCACAGCTAAGGAGAAGAGAGAAGGGTGAAGACATTTCTTGGGATCAGTCAAGGTGATTAGGGAAGTAACCTCTACTGTAACTTCTATGAGAAATCTAAAGATACCAACTTGGGACTCAATAGGAAAGGAGCTTTTTCAGATGAAGTCTAAGGGTAGATCAATCAGTTACTAGGAGATGATAATAACATATACTAGCCAGAAAGACCTCATGATAAGAGACCTGGGATACATTCCACTAGGCTACAGGGAGAGGAAGTCAAATAGTTCTACGAAGGGACAATGTAATACTTGCAACTCTCCCCAGTGAGGAGTGTTTTAATGATGAAATAGTTACTTCCAGACACCATGGGGCAATGTAAACTGTAAAACCCACTCAAAAAAGAGTTTGAAAATGTGAATAAAGAGTAATAAAACTGATCATACAATTAATAATATCTCTTTGAGGAATCTATTCTAAGGAAATTATCTGAAATTTGAGAAGTTTATATGGATAAAGATGTTCCCACAGCATTATTTATAATAGTGAAAAGTTGGAGCAATCCTATATGACTGGCAGTAGGGAAATGGTTAAGACAATTATGTCCATCCATGCACATAATGATTATATAATTGATCAAAATGGAATTATAATTACACTCCAATACAGAAACATATATATGTTAACTTACAGAGTATGTTTACATGCTAACCTAAGAAAAAGAATATAAAATTACATGTACACTACAACTGTAAAAAAGCATGCACATAAAATGACCAAAAAGAAGTTCACAAAAATAATTATAGTTACATTGAGTTAGTGAGATTTGGGTGAATTATTACCCAATTTTCTTTGTTGTTCCAAATTACTTCCAAAGTAAAAAAAAAAGTTCACCTGTTAGTAGTGAGAATGAGTGTCATTAACTGAGGTAAGATTGCTTAACCACAGGAAAAAGTATCTGTGAGATACTCCCAGAGCCCTGGGACACAGGATTCTTCTCTGCAGTAAAGTGGAAAAGAAAAGGCTGCCACAGGCCTTCTTTCTTTCCAGGAGAAGCTGTTTCAAGTCCCACTGCCCTAGATGGGCAACTTTTCAGTTCACAAAGAAAAGTGGAGAGAGGCTGCCAGTAGAAAGGGGTCTTCTGAAAACCTAGCACTAATCAAATAACTGAGCATTTATTACATATAAGGTAGACCAATGTGTTCCAAAGACATTCATGTTAAGATGTGTCTCCTTCTGGTGGGCAGGAGAAAATCACTTTCTGTACCTTTAAACACACCACACCCTGTAGGCTGGAGGTGGTCCTAAGTATGTACCTGTGTTCCATGTAGCAGCTCAGGGGCTCCACGCACACTGTGATGGCACCAATAGAGAAGGAGGACTTGACATTTGAGTCTGGATGGGTCTGCAGGGCCTGGACAACATCAATAACATCTGTGTAGCTGGGGGAAAAAAAGAGAATGATTAGTTTGCTGACTGGGGCTGCGGAGCTGGGGAGAAGAATGGCGAATGGCTGAGTGACCAAGAGTGGAAGGAAAACCCAAAGGAGGAGACTGTGACTGGGTTCCTTGCTGTCACCCCGCTTTATGATTTAGAGCCCCTGGAGTCCACAGTGTTTCTACATTCCTGAGTGCCATTAGTCATCATAACTGTGCTAGAGTGAGCAGAAGCACCCCCCTATTGGGATAAAGGGAAGCCTGCAGGTGACCCCGGGGCTCTGAGGGTGGGACTTGGTGTCCTCAGGCCTGTTTTCTAAACAAGTTAGGAACTCCTGCATTGGTCTATTGTCTTTAATAGCTCTTTCCACCTCAGAGAACATGCAGGCAGGAGAGAAAGGGGGATCATCAGGAACCTCTCCAAGTTAGCAGATATATGTCAAATACCACTTGCATTCATATCTCCCGCCTGGAACTCCCTCCAAACTCCTGACCTCTCTAGACTTGATCATTTTTAGTTAGAACTTAATAAGTTAACGATCCAAAGCCCTGTCCTTCTCAGCAGAGGGGACTCCACTCTTTGAGCTGCTAGGCCAAAAGATATGTTTGGAGTCGCTGACTCCATTTTTTCTCAATCTTCAAAATATAACTAGAATGAGATCACTGCTCACACTCCCACGCTACTACTGGGTCCAAACTGCTATCATCTCCTGCGTAGATCACCCCACAGCCTCCTCAGTGGCCTCCCTGCTTCTGTCCTTGCCTCTCCCCAACCTGTTTTCAACACAGAAGACAGAAGGATCATGCTAATTACATCGTCTAAGCCAGAAGGAGTGGCTTCCATCCCACTCAGCGTGAAGGCGAAAGCCCTGACAATGGCCCCCACAGCCCTCTATGATCTGACCCCCACACTGCAGGGAAGAGTTTCATCTCCTACTATTCCTTCCTTACCTGGATCCAGCCACTTTGGCCTCCTGGCTCTTCCCTGAACATGCCAGGCATACTTCCACCCTTGTACTCTCTGTGCCCTCCTGGGATGCTCTTGTCTTCCGATGTCTGCAAGGCTTGTTCCCTCACTCCCTTCAGGTCCCTGCTCAAGTGGCATCCTATGAGGGAGGGATCCTCTGACTTCATACAGCCTACGTGATACACCAACCCTCCCTCTGGAACAACCTGCCCACGCCACAATTCTTCTCCAAAGCACTGAACATCTCCTACATATGCTGTATTTTCTCATTTATTTGTTTATGGTCTGTCTCTGCAGTAAGATCATAAGGTGGTTGTTGAGTGCTGTAATGTATGGTGTGTAAAGAATGGTAGATGAATGAACTGGACGTTCAACCCTGGGTAGACCCATGGCCACTCCAAGTGGGGACCTGCCCTCTTCACCGTGTGGAGAACATTTTCCCAATTGATCCAGTGTATCATCAATAATCAGTTCCTATAGAGGGAAGGCAAATCTGATGGGTAGCCTTGCTGATCATATGGCTCTGGGTCCTAGCCTGGGCCCTTGTAAGGCCAGTGGTGGTGGCTGGGGGGATAGGTACAGCCTGCCTGAGCCATTTCCCGAGTTCCTTCAAACACTTCATTTGTAAAATGGCACTTGGCTTTATCCCAGATGACAATATTAGCACCACCACCCCAAGGTCTGCCTCAGTCCTGACCAACCAGCAGTGCTCCAGTAAAGAACAGGGTGTGCTGGTTCTAGAGTTTCCCTACAAGGGCCTGGCAGCCAGACAGCCTTTAGAGCAAGCCCCTACTCACTGGCTTCTCTCGAAGGCTTCTCTCCCTATCTGGGCAAGTGTGTGTAAGACCACGTGGGGTTCTGCAGTGTCTGGGTGGGCCTAGATGCCAGGAGAGCCCTCAACACTGCCTGCACTGCCAGGCCCTTATGCACACAGAGTAAGCAGGACTGATACCTGCACATTGCCCCAAATCTCTTTGTGGTCGTGTTTAATGGATTTAACTCTCATGGTTAAGTGCCCCAGCCTTGCTCCTCAGCATCAGCTTTTCTCCTCTTCTAAAAAAGTGGGGGCTTTTATTTTCCATGTTTGGTAAGAACTGAGGCAAGACTCTCATTTCTTAGGGCAAAAAGCAGGTTTTGGTCATTTAAATGCAAAAGGTTTTTCCCTTGAGAGGGTGGCCAGGGAATTCCCAAGTTTTCAGAGCATTTCATTAATTTTCATTGATTTTTTTTTTTTTAAAGATTGGCACCTAACAACTGTTGCCAATATTTTTTTTTTCCTTTCTTCTTCTTCTCCCCAAAGCCCCCCAGTACATAGTGGTATATTCCAGTTGTGAGTGCTTTTGGTTGTGCTATGTAGGATGCCACCTCAGCATGGCCTGATGAGTGGTGCCATGTCCGTGCCCAGGATCCGAACAGGTGAAACCCCGGGCCGCCAAAGCGGAGTGTGCGAACTTAACCATTTGGCCACGGGGCCAGCCCCATAATCTTCACTGATTTTAACGGAAAAAGATAAGAGTGAAAACAGACCCGGGCTCTTTGGTGAGGCCAAAGCATTTAAGTGCTGCATCTGGGCACTGCAGCCACAAGTCACTGTGGCAAAAGAGGAGACCCTTGGTGTCATTCACTCTACTTGTTAAGGGAGCTCTGCTAGACCCTCCCTCCCTCTCCAGCCCCTGCCCTATATTCACTCTGGGTGTGGCCTCCAAACAGAAGGAGGCAGCCCTCACCACAGAAGGAAGCAGCCAGAGCTTGTACCTGGCCCCTCTGGCTAACCTGCCCCAACACATAATGAAGGCAGAAAACTGGCTCTTCACATTTGCCTCTTTCTTGTCAGCACTCTCTTTATTAAAAATAAAAACACAATGAAAATCTAGCAGGACTTTAACTTTCTTTCCTCTGAAACAACAGATATTCCATTCAAGAGTCCTTTGAGGGGCCGGCCCCATGGCCCAGTGGTTAAGCTCACACACTCCTCTTTGGCAGTCCAGGTTTTGCTGGCTCAGATCCTGGGCGTGGACCTAGCACCACTCATCAGGCCATGCTGAGGCGGCATCCCACACAGCACAACCAGAAGGATCTACAGTTAGAATATACAACTACGTACTGAAGGGCTTTGGGGAGAAAAAGGAAAAAAAAAAAAAAGACTGGCAACAGATGTTAGCTCAGGTGCCAATCTTAAAAAAAAAAAAAACGAGTCCTTTTGGCTCCGTTTTATGTTTGCAACTTAAGCCTACATTTGTGCAAACGTTTTGCATTAATTCAATTTTTGCTTTGAGAGATAATTTGTTTTAAACGTAGGTAATTTAAAGAATGATATTACAACTCTCCAGAGTATAAACAAATATAGCCCCTCAAATTCCTTAAAATTAATTTTTAAAAATTAAGATTGCCCCAGTTTTACTTATTTGAGTGTGTATATTAAGTTCTATACAATTTTGTCACCTGTGTAGGTTCCTATATCCACCACAGTCAGGATACTGAATGGTTCCAACACAAGGATCCCTCATGTTGCCCTTTTATAACCACACTCACCTCCCTCCTGCCCCTGACTCTCATGCCTAAATCCTGGTAACCACCAATGTCTTCCATTTCTAAAATTTTATCATTTCAAAATACATTAATTTTTAAAACAACATCTAGTAGCTCCACTTGATGTCAAAGCTGGGTACCACTCCCTGTACTGCTGTAGTAAGTTGAATGGAACCAAGCCACTCAAGGGGAAAAAGAAAACTCTGCCCTATACTACAGCTTTCCCCCAAAGAAGATAAAAGACACATGCAAGGAATAAAATTCTCAACTTGAGAAGCCTCTGGGGTCTTGCTTCATCAGCAACCTCAATACTGGGCTCAAAGGTCCAGTCCCAAGGAGATGGACATGCAAAAAGGAGGCTGCCACGAGTTCCCTGCTGAGCCTCAAGAGAATGTGCCCAGCCTGTAAGAGAGTGTCTTAGTGAGAGCCACAGTATTTAGCTGATATGGTGACTTAAGTCTCTCAGGAAATCTGAGGTCCCTAACATTCTGGGGCCGCGACTGGGCAAAGGCTGGGTCTGAGAGTACTAGAGTGGACTGGTGATAACCTGTCATTGCAATCCAGAGCAGCCAGAATAGCTGACACTTTTGCAGACTTGTACAGTCAGAAACAAGGAGTCAACGATGCTCCCTGAAGTGATGGAAGATAGAAATGACCTCAGTTGCAGAATGTCAAGCTGCTAAATTTGACTCCAGGTTCACAACCCTAGTGACTCTCAGCTCGGGTTGGGGCGGGGGCGGGGGCAGAGCAATCCATTCCTTTGACCACTAGAAGTTATAGAAAACAAGTAGTTTCAAGCCCAGAATTTTGTTCTGTGGCTTCCACAACCTCAGCCCACAAGTAGAACAAAACAGCCGACAGAAGGGAAGGCTGGGGCAGTTGTGAGAATAAGGCCTGAAGAAGAGGAACAACGGCTGTCAGGGTGCACAGTCCCGCCTGCCTCCTGCCTCAGGACCACTGGCCCAGCTTCCTCCAGTTCTCATCATAACACCCAGGAGACCAAACAGGATCTTGGCTTATTCTTTACTGGAAACAATTAGCCAATTGCAAATACTAATTATTATAAGCACCAAAAAGTAGCATAGCACAAAAGCACTTTGTGAGAACTGGCAAAAGCTTCTATATTACCAACCATAATGACACCGGTGAAGAGGGAGCCCGTCTTCCTGACCCGGCACATTCTCCTCTGGGCCTGGGGGGTGATGGGCCTGCACGAGGCCCCTCCCTGTAAAGCCTTAGAACAGGTCAAGGGAAGCTCCTTGCAGCCAGGGTCCCCAGAGGAGCACACACTCTGTCAAACCTGTCCTCACAGAGAGCTCCTTGCCCAACTGGACTATTCACGCTCCTCACTGAGGGTTCCAGTAAATCCTCCAGGACTAGCCATCCTGGGGATGGTGGGGCTTGAGATTGTAGAGTATAGGGGCCATCTCTGTAACTCCACAGGAGGGAGGTCTGAAACAGATGAAGCTCCCTTGCCTAGATGGTGAAGGAAGAGGCTTAGGGACCACTATTATTATAAGAATTATCAAAAGAATCTTGCCCAGAAAACCTCCTCCCTAATTCTCCACCTTTTGAGGATATTATGATCTTGATGCCCAACTTAAAACTTGTGTGCAAGCTACTCCAGCCACTCTAGGCCACAGGATAGCAACAGGAGTCCTTGCTCATTTAAGGCCTCCCTGGGCAGCACAGACACAGCTCATGCACAGCAATGTGTTCTGTGCTTCAGGTTAGCTACACACGAAATAACAGTAATCGCAAGGCACCACCCTATCCCAGTGCCCCTACAAGAAATCCAGTGCTCACCCCTGTAACACCACCAGCAGTCTGGTTTTCTTGCGGATGTAGGCTGACTGGCGGGCAGAGCGGTTCTGTTGGGCCTCCAGGGCACTGGAGAGGTATCTCTGGAAATGAGCAGCATGAAAACATTCGGAGCTGTCCATGATTTGGCGGTACACCATCCACCTGGAAATGGCAAGTGTAATCTCAGCATGAGAGCCACCCGATGGCCTGTCTTAGCCAGTGGATTCAAATGTGGCCAGTACTCCCACAGACATTCTGCCCAGTGAACCCGTATAGGAGAAAGCAATCCTGGCACCACAGAAACAGGTGAAGAGCACTGGCTGGATGGGGAGCTCCGTATCCTGAAACCACTATCATTGGAGCTTTTCTTTTTTGCTGAGGAAGATTTGCCCTGAGCTAACATCTGTGTCAATCTTCCTCTATTTTGTATGTGGGTCACTGCCACAGTATGGCTGACAAGTAGTGATCCAAACCCACGAACCCAGACTGCTGAAGTGGAGCAAGCTGAACTTAACCACTGTGCCACAGGGCTGGCCCCCATCATTGGAGCTTTTGAAAGGAAATCCCATGCCACAGGGAAAAAGGTCAGCTTAAGCACATGACCAACAGACTTTAGAGTTGAGAAAGACTCCTTCTGACTAGGCAGTCACTTCCTGAAGGACCATTCAATAAAATGGCTTCAGTCTGGTAATCAGTAAAACTCTTGCTAAGAAAAAGAAACAGGCAGGGTGAAGAATTCAGACTGTTTATAGAACAGAAGCAATAGAAACGAGGGAGGGACGGGTTAGCTATGTAGCATTTATAAAGGAGGTCCATTAGTTCCCTAGCATCTCTCCAAAACCTGCCCCTCCCCAGTCTCACACCCTAAAGTCCCAAACCTCTGGGAGATTTCAGTCTTCTTGATTACTCTATGGACTCCCGCAGGATGCCTTACTATGAAGCAGACTGACTAGGTATTAAATGCCCAGTTCAGTCAGCAAGGATTGTTAAGTAATCTGCTAGCCAGGTAGAAGTGGTGGATGAATGATTTCCCCAACTTCACCTGAGCCATCATGTCCCAGCTGTACCTGAGCTCACACAGTCTCCTGGGGATCAGGGAAGGACCACATGTACCAGCTCCCAAGTTCTAACCACCCTGCTCCTGAATTTCCCTGCTGACAAGGCACACTCCCAGGCCTCTATCCATGTGGTCCTGCTGCTACAGTGCTCTTCCCCAGAGAACCAAAGGTTCATTCCCTCATTTCCTGAGGCCTTTGCTCAAATGTTACCTTCTCAGTGAGGTCTTCCCTGAGCACCCAATTTAAAACTGGAATCCCTCCCCTAGCCCAGCACTCCCTATAGCCTTCTCTGCTTTATTTTCTCCATAGCACTTTTCACTAGCTAATATACTGTTTTCCTTATCTGGTTAATTGTCTGTCTTCCCAAACTAGAATGTAAGCTCCATGAGGGCAGAGATTTCGAAGTCTGTTATGTTCGTTTGGAACAGTGCCTGGCACACAGAAAGTGCTCAGTACAAATGTGTTAAATGAATGGATGGATGTCCGGATGGATGACTATTGTGCTAATACCAATTACCCCAAAGGTCAGTACATGTCAAAGGTCTCCCAGTGCCTAGGCAGGCCCAGGCATAGAATCCCTTCCCCCAAAGCAAAGGCAGAAGCCATACTAACCTGCCATATTCCTTATGCAGAGTGACCAGAAAAGCACAGAGCTCGTTAGCATGACAGCCTGGGAGGCCAGTTACAATGCTGATGATTACCTATATGAAAGAAAAGTCATTTGGGTTTGTGATTCAACTGGGAGGCAGCATTGTGTAAGAGGTTAAGAGAACTTAACTGGAGCCAGGTTCTGTGGATTTGCACCTCAGCACCAGCACTCACTAGCTATGTGACCTTGGGCTAACAACAGAACCTGCCTTGCAGGATGGGTGTGATGATTAACTGAGTTAATATATGTAAAGTGCTTAGAACAGTGTCTGGCACATAGCAAACACCATATAAAATGTAGTGTTACTATTATAATTTCCATTGAGCAGGTTGTGACTGGATCAGTTAAAATACAGTGGAAAATACTGGTCAGAAAGGAGGTCTGGGACAGAAATGTCACAGGCTGAATTCAGCAATCTGGTAACTCAGCGAAGGAGAGAAGTGGCACTGGGGACTCTGGCTGGCTGTCCATGCCCTCCAAGCCACAGGGCCTGAGCTAAGGAAACAAACTGCACATAGGAGGCACTTCTGAGTCTTGATGGGGAGAAGAGGAGCCAGGCTGGACTGTCTTAACGTTACTACACAACCACATGAAAACAGGGCCTTCTGCAGGCAGGTATTACAAAGCAACTCAAGAAATTCCCTGACAAAGGGGTCAAGCCTGGGAGGAGAGGACCCTGCAGTCCCTGAAGGATATCAATGTAAATGACACAGCATGGCAAGGACCTCTTTAAGTATGTGTTTAATTTCACAATACACAAGACTCACTGGGACAAGCCTGGTCACAGATAACAGATTAAAGCTCAGCTTGGTGGTACTCGTCACTTGAGCTGGTCACATGAGCAGAGCAATGGCTGTGGATCTGTGTTCTTTTGTGGGAACCAGACATTCTCCTGCCTCCCCTCTGACCAGGCCCCTACTCTGTGTCCCTTTCTGGCCTTGTGGGAAGTATTCCACGTAACTGACTTTTTGCTTATCCTCCTTCCATCCAAATTTCCCCATCTCACTTCTTATTCCTCAGTGCCCAGGCCTCAGCCTCTCAAATCACAGCTGACATGCTTACAGCCAGACACCTTGTAACTTTAAGGCCAGTCCTGTAGCACTTTTTAAAAAAAATTATTTTATTGATTATAGTACTTTTTAAATAAAATATAACAAGTAAGCATTTTCATTTTTAAACTTTTGCCTAAGGGGAAAATGACATTTCTAATTGCTTAGAGCTTCTATTTTCTTCTGCGGCTGACTTCTAGACTTGCACAAAAATAAACATCCTCTTTGAGCATATTATGACATATGCTTCCAAAGAAATGCTGAGAGGGGTCAAGAGGAGGGAAGTGTGAGGTGGGAGCAGATTAAAATCCACTCTTGGGAAGACAATGTTTACAAAGTATCACCTTACCCTGGTGATGCCAGCAAGGCCCAAGTAACAAGGCCCTTCCCCTTATTAAGCTCAATGTGTCACAACCACAAAGAGTAGCCGGTACGAGAACGCCGAGCAAGAGCTGAAAGGCCTGGAGAAACACGGGGACGGAAGAGCAAGGTGCCAGGGTTTGCTGGCTGCCATGGGGCTCAGCTGGGGTTAATGCAGACGCCTGTACCCAGTCATTGTATACAATGGGTTTCATGTGTATCGTTACATCAGTATGCAAGGAGGTGGAGAGTCTTATAAAAGGGACTCCGCCTGAGCTCCTTTTGTTAACTGACACAGAAGATCCAAGCGCAGGCTATCAGGATTATCTTCCTGTGAATTCCCAGCATATTTGGTGAGCTGCTGTACCTTGTCATTTTCCACTTGGTGAGTAGGGTTGAGTTCAGCTTGCTGCAGCAGGACGGGGAGATGGGTCCTCATCACAGGCTCCCGACTAATGCTACTGAAGGTGAAATGCTGGAGAAACCTAGGAAAACAAAGACAATGCTATTATATTACCACCACCAGCCTTGCTTGAATGTCCCCATTCATAGGAGAAACTCCTTATTTAATTGCTGAAAAAGAAACCTTAGAAAGATTCTCTCTAGAGAATAAAATTGCATACGGTGTGTCATTACTACCCTTTATAACGATCCCTAAGAAGCCATAAAGAAAAAAGAGCTTAGAAAGGACCAGCACTGAAGTTTCCGACATTTCAAAAGCCAGAACATTAAACATCTATAAATAGAAAACCAGAGCTCACCAATCTAGCTCTGGGAGTTTTGCTGAGAGTAGCTTTAGAGGACTCCACTTCTCCCCAGCAGAATGGCTCAGGACACTGAAGAGCTTCTGTGCACCGGAATGTCTGCAATATCAAAAGCTTACAGATTAGAATGAACTCCATCTCCCAACAGAACATATAACTTGTTCTGGTGCTTTCAAGCCAGAGTCCTGAGACAGAATCAACACTTCCAAAACACTGCCTTAAATAAAATGTAGTGTTACTGCAGGAGAACTGGTGTGCCCACATGGGAAGGTTGGCCTGAAACCCCTGGTAATCCTATGGGTTTCTGATTCTTGGTGGATTTCATCTCTCTGGCTTCAACTTCCCCAAGGGCACTGGCTACCTGCAAGTTGGCAGCACTAAAACAACTGTCGGCCTTTTCAGAAGCCAAGACCCCTGTGTTACATAACACAAGTCATCCTGCAGAGAGAGCAGACACACACAGCTTAGGGAAACAAGCATAAACACTGAAGGCAGCCACTTACAATCTCTTTTGTTCCACAGATAATCCATCTTCCTGGATCACTTTTAAAGACAGCCCTGAGTTAGCCTGCTGTTGCCAAGGGGAGAAGACCTAAACAAAACAGAATTTGAGCAAAGAACACTTTAAACCCAACAACAGGATATGGAATCCACATGGGGATTTGATGATTGTTGAAAATCTAGACTGTCAGTACAGAGAAAAACCATCATAACAAACAAGTTTGTTTCAAAAACAGAGGCCTGAAGCAATTTTGTTCTGTATTTTTCAAAACTAGAATTTCTTTCTGGGTTCCTCTCCCAGGGATTCTGCTCCTTAAAAGGCCAAGAAGCACGAAGCAAGGTGTCAGGTAACAGTGTTCTGGCAGCAAAGGCATGTTCTTCCCTGATGATAAGTCCAGACAGAAGGAGCTGTTCAAGCAACTCCTGCCTAGAGGCTGAAGAGAATCTAAAGGGCTATCTCTATGTTCCTGGATTGAAAGGACAAGCAGAAGGAGATAGGAAGGATCAGCAGGCAGCAAGAGGAAGACAGACTGGCCTGAGAAGCCACGCCACTCTGCAGTCAAGGCCAGCTCTTATCTTCTCCAAGTTCTGTGAATCTGTCCTGAGGGAGAGACACTGTCCTCTCACATAAGCTGCTGCAATCATACCTTTCCAAGTATTTCCACCAGTCACGAGGCTGGCCATCCGTTTGACTTTGGCTACTGCTTGGTCTCTAAGTGGGTTGTATGATTCTCAATAAGCTTCCTCACTCACGCAATCTGTGCCAAGTGCCTATAATATGCAGCCAGCCAGGTAGGACTATTCACAGGGACAGGGCCTGTGAACCATGGGGAGGGAGAGCTTGGGGCGGGGTAGAGAGCTCTGATGCAGTAGGTAGGGCCCAACAATTCAGTAAAGTAGCTAAAAGGAAAATAATTAGGATTTAAAGGGGACAAAGAAGACTTTTCTTAGAAGCTAAAAAGGTTTTTTGTTCAATTCCTTTAGGTTCTCAGCTCTCAATGGCAAGAGCACCATTTCAGGACCTAAAGGGCTTAGTAGTAGCCATCCCCCACCAAGCCCTCCCAACTCTCCCTCTCATTACCTCACTGTTAGTTCTGAAATGTTGCCTCATCATCTAAATTGCTAGGGAAAAAAAGTAGTACTTGTTTTGCTGACTAATGATCGATGTTACCTCTGAGTAAAATGCTTGATATATCTTTGATTTGGGGAAAAGTGCAATCATCAGAAAATTGCTTGATCCATGGAAATGAACTGGGAGATGAGGAAGCAGTGAGCTTTTGAAGTCTACCAGAAGGGCAGCAACAATACTGGTGGAATCCTAAAGAGAAAAAGAGGGAGCATGAGTGAGAAAAGCAATTTGCATGATACCAGCCCTCACAACTACCGCCAGAAGACATACGACAAATTTCAGTGCAATTATTTTCACATTATGGGTTTATTGGGGTTCAATTATAGATGTACTTTCCAATACCCAGTGATAGAAGATAATCCTTGTTTTATTCTTATTGAAGTAACATTAGTTTATAACATCATATAAGTTTCAGGTGAGCATCACTATATTTGGATTTCTGTATAGACTACGTTGTGTTCACCACCCAAAGTCTAGTTTCCATTTGTCACTGTACACATGTGCCCTTTTATCCCTTTCACCCTCCCTGCTTCCATTCTGGTAACCACCAACCTATTCTCTGTGTCTATGTGTTTGTTTGTTGTTTTTTTAATCTTCCATTTATGAGTGAAATCATATGCTATTTGGATTTCTCCTTCTCTGTCTGACTTATTTTGCTTAGCACAATACTCTCAAGGTCCATCCATGTTGTCGCAAACGGCAAGATTTCATTTTTTTTTATGGCTCAGTAGTATTGCATTGTGTGTGTATATACATACATATATATACATATATACATACATATATATACCACATATCCTTTATCCATTCAGACGTTGATGGGCACTTAGGTTGTTTCTAAGTCTTAGCTCTTGTGAATAACGCTGCATACATCTTTTTGAATTAGTGTTTTTGTGTTCTTTGGATAAATACCCAGTAGTGGGATAGCTGGATCATATGGTAGTTATATTCCTTTTTTTTTTTTTTTTTTTGCTGAGGAAGATTCACCCTGAGCTAACATCTGTTGCCAATGTTCCCCTTCTGCTTGAGGAAGATACCCCCTGAACTAACGTCTGTGTCAATCTTCCTCTATTTTGTACGTGGGTTGCCACCACAGCACAGCTGCCAACAAGTGCTGTAGGTCCGCATCCAGGAACTGAACCCGGGCCGCCAAAGTGGAGTGTTCTGAACTTAATCACTAGGCAATGGGACTGGGGCCCTATTCTTAATTTTTTGAGGGATCTCCATACCGTTTTCTGTGGCTGAACCAGTTTATATTCCCACCAGTGGTGTACAAGAGTTCCCTTTTTTCCCACATCCTCTCCAATACTTATTTCTTGTCTTTTTAATAACAGCCTTTCTGATGGGTGTGAGGTGATATGTCATTGTAGTTTTAATTTGCATTACCCTAATAATTAGTGATACTGAACATCTTTTCATGTATCTGCTGGCCATCTGTATACCTTTTTTGGAAAAATGTTCAAATCCTCTGTGCATTTTTTAATTGGGTTTTGTTGTTGAGATGTATGAGATCTTTAAATATTTTTGTTATTAACCTCTTATTGGATATATGATTTGCAAATATCATCTCCCAATTATTAGATTGTCTTTTCGTTTTGTTGATGGTTTTCTTTGCCGTGCAGAAGCTTTTTAGTTTGATATAATCCCGTTTGTTGATTTTTTCTTTTTTTCCCTTGCCTGAGGAGACATGATATTCAAAAAGATACTGCTAAGGCTGAGGCCAAAGAGCATACGACTGTGTTTTCTTCTAGGAGTTTCATGGTTTCAGGTCTTACATTCAAGTCTTTAATCCATTTTTAGTTAATATTTGTGTATGGTGGAAAATAAAGGTCTACTTTCATTTTTATGCCTATGGCTGCCCAGTTTTCCCAACACCGTCTACTGAAGAGACTTCCCTTTCTCCATTGTGTGTTCTCGGCTCCTTTGTCGAAGAGCAGTTTTCCATAGATGTGTGGGTTTATTTCTGGGCTCTTGATTCTGTTCCATTGATCTGTGTGTCTGTTTTTATGCCAGTACCATGTTGTTTTGATTACTATAGCTTTGTAGTATATTTTGAAATCAGGGATTGTCATGCCTCTAGCTTTGTTCTTTTTTCTTAGGATTGCTTTGGCTAGTTGGGGTCTTTTGTTATTCCACATAAATTTTAGGATTCTCTGTTCTTTTCATGAAAAATGTCATTGGGACTTGATAGGGATTGCATTAAATGCATACATTGCTTTAGGAAGCACAGATGTTTTAATTATGCTAGTTCTTCCAATCCATGAGCAGGGAATATCTTTCCAGTTCTTTGTCTCTTCTTCAATTTCTTTCAACAATGTTTCATAGTTTTCAGTGTACAAGTCTTTCACCTCTTTGGTTAAATTTATTCCTAGGTATTTTACTTTTTTTGTTGCCATTGTAAATGTGACTGTAGTCTTGATTTCTCATTCTGCTATTTCATTGTTAGTATATAGAAAGACAACTGATTTTTGTATGTTGATTTTGTACCATGCAACTTTACAGTATTTGCTTATTATTTCTAAAAGTTTTTTTGTGGATTCTTTAGGATTTTCTGTACAAAAAGATCATGTCACCTGCAAATAGTGACAGTTTTACTTCGTCCTTTGCCATTTGGATCCCTTTTATGTCATTTTCTTGCCTGACTGCTCTGGCTAGGACTTCCAACACTATGTTAAACAAGAATGGTGAAAGTGGGCAACCTTATCTTATTTCTGTTCTTACAGGGATAGCTTTCAGTTTTTCATTGTAGAGTATGTTAGCTGTGAGTTTGTCACACATAGCCTTTACTATGTTAAGGTATCTTCCTTCTATACCCATTTTACTCATTTTTTTTTTTTTTTATCATAGACGGATACTATATTTTGTCGAATGCTTTCTCTGCAACTTATTGAGATGATTACATGATTTTTATTCTTCATTTTGTTAATGTAGTGTATCACACTGATTGATTGATTGTGGATGTTGAACCATCCCTCCATCCCTGGAATAAATCCCACTTGATCATGGTGTATGATCCTTTTAATGTATTGCTGTATTCAATTTGTTAATATTTTGTTGAAGATTTTTGCATCTATGTTCATCAGTGACAGTGGCCTGTAATTTTCCTTTTTTGTGTTGTCCTTGTCTGGTTTTGGTATCAGGGTAATGTTGACCTCATAGAATAAGTTAGGTGTCCCCCCTTCTTCAATTTTTTGGAAGAGTTTGAGAAGGACAGGTAAATCTTCTTTGAATATTTGGTAGAATTCACTGCAGAAGCCATCTGGTCCTGGACTTCTGTTTTTTGGGAGGTTTTTGATTACTGTTTTGATCTCCTTGTTGGTGACTGGTTTATTCAGATTCTTTATTTCTTCTTGATTCAGTTATGGAATGTTTTATAATTCTAAGAATTTCTTCATTTCTTCTAGATTATCCAGTTTGTTGGCATACAGCTTTTCAAAGTATTCTCTTACAATGCTTTTTATTCCTGTGGTGTCCACCGTAATTCCTCCTCTTTCATTTTTGATTTTTTTTAAAAGATTTTATTTTTTTCCTTTTTCTCCCCAAAGCCCCCCAGTACATAGTTGTATATTCTTAGTTGTGGGTCCTTCTACTTGTGGCATATGGGATGCTGCCTCAGCATGGCCTGATGAGCGGTGCCACATCCATGTCCAGGATTCGAACTGGTGAAACCCTGGGCCACCACAGTGGAGCATGTGAACTTAACCACTCAGCCATGGGGATGGCCCCTCATTTCTGATTTTATTTATTTGAGCCTTCTCTCTTTTTTTCCTTGGTGAGTCCAGCTAAAGGTTTGTCAATTTTGTTTATCTTTTCGAAGAACCAGCTCTTAGTTTCATTATCTTCTCTATTGTCTTTTTAGTCTCTATTTATTTCCTAATTTTTAATATTTCCTTCCTTCTACTGATTTTCGGGTTCGTTTATTCTTCTTGTAGCTCCTTTAGGTGTACTGTTATATTGTTTATTTGAGATTTTTCTTCTTTCTTAAGGTAGGCCTGTATTGTTATAAACTTTCGTCAGTACTGCTTTTGCTGTTTCACACAGATTTTGGCATGTTGCATTTTCATTTTCATTTGTCTCCAGGCATTTTTTTAATTTATTCATTGACCCAATCATTATTCAGTAGTATTTTGTTTAATCTCCACATATCTAGTGACTTCTCCAACTTTCCTCTTGTAGTTCATTTCTAGTTTCATACCATTGTGCTTAGAAAAGATGCTTGATATTATTTCAATCTTCCTAAATTTATTGAGACTTGTTGTGTGGCCAACATGCAATCTATCCTGGAGAATGTTCTATGTGCATTTGAAAAGAATGCGTATTCTGCAGTTTTGGGATGGAATGTTCTGTATACATCTATTAAGTCCATCTGGTCTAATGTCTCATTTAAGGCCAATGTTTCCTTATTGATCTTCTATCTGGAGGAGCTATCCATTGATGTAAGTTGAGTGTTAAAGTGCCCTACTATTATTGTGTTACTGTCAATGTCTCCTTTTACGTCTATAAATATTTGCTTTATATATTTAGGTGCTCCTATATTGGGCACATAGATATTTACCAGTGTTAAATCCCCTTGCTGGATTGTTCCCTTTATCATTACATAATGCTCTTCTTTGTCTTTTGTTACAGTTTATGTTTTAAAGTCTGTTTCTTCTAATATAAGTATTACTACCCCAGCCTTCTTTTCATTTCCATTTGCATGGAGTATCTCTTTCCATCCCTTCACTTTCAATTTGTGAATGTCTTTAGGTCTGAAGTGTGTCTCTTGTACGTGGCATATATATGGGTCTTGTTATTTTTTATCCCTTCAGCCACCCTATGTCTTTTGATTAGAGCATTTAGTCCACTGATATTTAAAGTAACTACTGATAAGTATGTATTTATTGCCACTTTGTTGCTTTTTTCTGGATGTTTTTGTAGTTCTTCTCTGTTCTTTTCTTCTTCTCTTGCTCTCTTCCCTTGTGATTTGATGGCTTTCTTTAGCTTTCATGTTTGGGTTCCTTCATCTTTATTTTTTTGTGTATTTATTATGTTTTTGGTTTGTGGTTACCCTGAAGTTCATACATAATAACCTTTGAAAAGAGCAATCCATATTAAGTTGATAGTCTCCTAAGTTTGACCTCTTACTAAAAGCCCTATGCTTTTACTACCCCCTGCCATGTTTTATGTTTTTGATATCATATTTTATCTCTTATTTTTGTGTATCCCTTAACCTCTTGTTATGGATATAGAGGATTTTAGTACTTTTGACCTTCATAGGAGTATCAGAGGCTGTTGATCCACTACCTTTCCTGCATATTTGCCTTTATCAGTGGTATTTCTTCTTTGATAATTTTCTTATTCCTATTTGTGGCCTTTTCTTTTCCACTTAAATATGTCACTTTAACATTTCTTGTGAGGCCTGTTTAGTGGTGATGAACTCCTTCACTTTTTGTGTGTTTGAAAAGCTCTTTATCTTTCTTTCCATTCAGAATGATAACCTTGCTGGATAGAGTATTCCTCATTGTAGGTTTTCTCCTTTCAGCACTTTTGAGTATACTGTGCCACTCCCTTCTAGCCTGTAGGGTTTCTGCTGAAAAGTCAGCCTATGGTTTCCTTTGTATGTAACTTGTTGCTTTTCTCTTGCAGATTTTAGGATCCTCTCTTTATTTTTAGTTCTTGACATTTTAATTATAACACATCTTGGTGTGGGCCTCTTTGGGTTCATCTTGTTGGTACTCTCTGTGCTTCCTGTATCTATATGTCTGTCTCCTTCCCCAGGTGAGAGAAGTTTTCAGCTATTAGTTCTTCGAATAAGTTGTCTGCCCCTTTGTCTCTCTTCTCCTTCTGGGAAACCTAGAATGCAAAGGTTAGTATGCTTGACATTGTCCTGGAGGTCCCTTAGACTGTCCTTGTTCTTTTCAATTCTTTTTTCTGTTTAGCTTGGGTGATTCCTTCCACTCTGTCATCCAGATCACTGATCCATTTTTCTGTGTCATCTGCTCTGCTGCTGATTCCCTCTAGTGAATTTTTCTTTTCCATTATTGTATTCTTCAGTTCTGATTGGTTCTTTTTTTATTTCCTAATTCTTTGCTGAAGTTCTCACTGTGTTCACCTATTCTTCTCCCCAGATCAGTGAGCATCCTTATGATTCTTAGTTTGTACTCTTTATTAGGCAGATTGCTTATCTCTGTTTCATAACATTCTTTTTCTGGGATTTGTCCTGTTCCCTTATTTGGAACATAATCTTTTGTCTCCTGATTTTGCTTATTTTTTATGCTTATTTCTAAACATTAGGTAGATCAACTATGTCCCCCAATCTTGGAAATGTGGCCTTATGTAAGACATACCTCATGGGGCCCAACAGTGTCCTCCCCTCTTGCCACTCATGCCAAATGCTCTAGGGGTGTCCCTTGAATGGCTGCATGTACCCTTCTGTTGTGGCAGGGTTGCTATTGCTGATGCATGGGTAGGCTAGGCTGGCCCATGGGCCAGCTGGTTGTGAGGCTCGGTCACATGCAGCTGCTACAGGTAGTTTATTGGGCAGGGCAAACTTCTGGCACAGCTGGGTGCAAGGGTGATAGCACATAACTATTGCAGTTTTGCTGGTAAGTGAGCCAAGTCCCTAGTGTAATCGTTGCTAGGTCTGGGGGCAGACAATTGCTGTAGGCCCCTGGTGCAGCTCCCTATGGTGCTCTACTGTCTCTGGGTTGGTGGGTAGGGTAGGCTTCAAGTGAGGCTAGCTAGCTGTGCTGAATGCAGGTATTGTCAGCTTGCTTCCAGGTGGGGCAGGCCTCTGGCAAGAACTGGCTATGCTGCCCTGTGGTGCACAGCTGCCTCAGGAATGCTGATGGGTGAGGCAGGCCCCAGGCATGGCAGCACACAACTGATTCAGGTGTTAGTAGGCAGGGCAGATCCCCTGGGTGGCTGTTTGAGATGGACAGCAGCACAAGTCTTCTGCGAGCCCACAAGTGCACTGGGGCTCACTGGTGGGCAGGGCCAGTTCCTGGGGCAGGCTGCCTGCTGCCTGGCTATGCTTAATTGCCTCAGGTTCTCTAGTGAGTGGGGCAGACCCCTGTGCTAATAGACTAGAGGAAGGATTTCAATTGTGCCTGCCAGATGGGTGTCAGGACAACAGAACTAGGTCCCAATAATGGCTGCCCTCAATGTCTCAGTCCCTAGAGGGTGGGCCCAGCCACTTTCTGCCTTTCCAGGATGTGCTCTGAGCTTACTGAGTCTCTTTTACCAATGGACTAAGCACTTTTCTCTCTGGTGTTTTTGTGCTGGTTTCCAAGCCAAGTGACTCTGTGCATGGGGCTTTGAAGACCAGGATTTTCTTTCCCTGAAGTTCTATAGTTTTCCTGGGTGTATTCTCCAGTGGTTTTCAAACCCAGCAAAGCCAGGTATTATGGGATCTCATATCTCTTTTGCTGGATCTAAGGGCTGGGGTGCCTACTGTGGAGCTCAAATCCCCTGCTCCTCTGGGAAGATCTCTGTACCTTTGAGATTGGTCCCAGGTGGGAAGTGCCACGGCTGGGGTGTGGTTTTCTCCTCAGTGGGGCTGGATCTCTGCCTCTTCCACCTGTCTTTGTTGTTCCTTGTTGTAGAGGTTCTTTTTATTCAGTTTCCAGATCTCTCTCAGAGGAAACTGTTCCCCACATAGTTGTAGGTTTGTTGTGTCTGTGGAAGGAGGCAAGCTCAGGATCCTCCTACCTCATCATCTTCCAAACTCCCCCTAGTTTTGGCTCTTACATTTAGGCCTATGTTCCATTTTGAGTTAATTTTTTATATATGGCATGAGGTTAGGCTCTAACTTCATTTGTTTGCATGTGGGGGATATCCAGTTTTTCCCGCAGCATTTGTTAAAGACTACCCTTTCCTCACTGAATGGTGTTGGCACCCTTGTTGAAAATCATTTGACCATATATATGTGAGGGTTTATTTCTGGGCTCTCTATTCTATTCCATTGGTCTATATGTCTGATCTTATGCCAGTACCACACTGTTGTCTGAGTACTGTGGCTTTGTAGTAAGTTTTAAAATTAAAGTGTGAGTCCTCCAACTTTGTTATTTTTCAAGATTATTTTGGCTATTTTGGGGTTCTCTGAGATTCCATATGAATTTCAGGATGGGTTTTTCTATTTCTACAAAAAATGCCATTGGGATTTTGATGGGAATTGCATTGAACCTGTAGATTGCCTTGGGCAGTATAGTTGTCTTAACAATATTAAGCCTTCCAATCCATGAACATGGGATGTCTTACCATTTATTTAGGTCTTCTTTAATTACTTTCAACAATGTTTTGTGGTTTTCAGTGTATAAGTTTTTCACCTCCTTCGTTAAATTTATTCCTAAGTATCTTACTCTTTTTGATGCTACTGTAAATGGAACTGTTTTCCTAATATCTTTGTCAGATTGTTGATTGCTAGGGTATAGAAATGCAACTGACTTTTGTGTGTTGATTTTGTATCCTGCAACTTTGGTGAATTTGTATATTAATTCTTTGTTTATTAAATCTACTTTTTGGTGGAATATTTAGGGCTTTCTACATATAAGATCATGTCATCTGTGAACGGAGGTAATTTTACTTCTTCCTTTCCAATTAGATGCCTTTTATTTCTTTTTCTTGCCTAATTGCTCTGGCTAGAATTTCCAACACTATATTAAATAGAAGTGGCAAAAATGAGCATCCTAGTCTTGATTCTGATCTTGGGGGAAAAGTTTTTTTTAACATTGACTTTTTCATTATAACAATAATACATTAATTAAAAATTCAAAAGAAATATAAAACCAGAATAAAGAAGAAAGGTTAAAAAGTTAATCCAAAGTCTCATCATCTAAATCCAACTACAGCTAATGTTTTAGTACTTTTGCTTTAATCTTTTTCCTATTCATTGATTGACTTGCCTATTTTACGCAATGGGAAATCATATTTATTTTTATAGTTCTACATCTTACTTTTAAAACTTAATTTGCCATTAGCATCACTAACGTTCTTACAAACTATCTGTAAACAGTTTCAAAGACTGCATCCCACTCCCCTCTAAGGCCACCCCTATGGCTGGACATTCATATTACTTATTCCATCTCTCCTCTTGCAACAACTGTACCTTTCATTTACTCTTTGCTAATTTATTGTTATACATGGTAGCCTGAGGCTGTTTCTGATATACTTCCATGTATGTGTTAACCAACCTCATGTCGTCTGAACACCCCTGACCTGGGATGTGGTGCTTTCAAGTTAATAAAGATGGAGCTCTTTACCGTGAAGAAATATTAACTCATTTGTTTTAACCACCAAAACTGTTTTTCTCAGTTTATTTTTTTTTTTTTTTGCTTTTTAATTCTCTTTTTGAAATACCTTGTAAACTTTTAAATTATTAACTACTCCAATAAATTTTGTTTTATCCATACAATGGAATACAACTCAGCAATAAAGCAATAAAACTATTGATACACACAACATAGATAAATCTAAAAATCATCATGCTGAGTGAAAGATGTGACTCAAAAGGGTACAGAATGTATGATGCCCATTTATACAATATTTTAGAAAATGCAAACTAATACACCTTGACAGAAAGCTAATCAGTGGTTGCCTGAAATCAGAAGTGGAAGGGAAGATGAACTACAAAAGAACACTAGAAAACTTTTTTGGGAGTGAAGAAAGTTTTCCATATCTTGATTGTGATGGTAGTTTTCTGAGTGTATGTGTCTGTCAAAACTTTAAATGGATAGAGTTAACTGTGTTTAAAGTATACTTCAATAAGTTAAATTATCAGGAAAATTTTTTAAAATCATTAAGTGGTCAAATTTCACAAAATTTTCTTTTAGAATTTTTTGTATCATTTCTAAGCTTAGAAAGTCTTCTTGTTCCTAGAGGTTTAATATTCATTTTCTAAATTATTATTTTACTGAGGTCATAATAGTTTATAACATTGTAAAGTTTCAGTTGTACATTATTATTATTATTTTAAAGATTTTATTTTTCCTTTTTCTCCCTAAGCCCCCCAGTTGTGTATTTTTAGTTGTGGGTCCTTCTAGTTGTGGCATGTGGGATGCCACCTCAGTATGGCTTGATGAGTGGTGCCATGTCCGTGCCCAGGATTCAAACTGGTGAAACCCTGGGCTGCTGAAGCAGAGTGCGCACATGTAGCCACTTGGCCATGGAGCTGGCCCCTAGTTGTACATTATTATTTGTCAGTCACCATACACATGTGTCCCTTTACCTCTTATGCCCACCCCCAACGCCCTTCCCCTCTGATGACGACTAATCTGTTCTCTTCGTCCATGTGTTTGTTTATCTTCCACATATGAGTGAAATTGTGTGGTGTTTATCTTTCTCTGTCTGGCTTATTTCACTTAACATAATACCCTCAAAGCTTATTCATGTTGTTGCAAATGGGATGATTTTGTCTTTTTTATGGGTAAGTAGTATTCCTTTGTATATATATACACCACATCTTCTTTACCCATTCATCAGTCGATGGACACTTGGATTGCTTCCACATCTTGTCTATTGTGAATAACGCTGCAATGAACACAGGGGTGCATAAGTCTCTTTGAATTGTTGATTTCAAGTTCTTTGGATAAATACCCCTAGTGGGATGGCTGGGTCATATGGCATTTCTATTTTTAATTTTTTGAGAAATCTCCATATTGCTTTCCATAGTGGCTGTACCAGTTTCCATTCCCACCAGTGGTGTATGAGGGTTCCCTTTTCTCCACATCCTCTCCAACATTTGTTGTTTTCTCCCTTGGTAGTTATAGCAATTCTAACGAGTATAAGGTGATATCTCATTGTAGTTTTGATTTGCATTTCCCTAACGATTAGTGATGCTGAACGTCTTTTCATGTGCCTGTTGGTCATCTGTATATCTTCTTTGGAAAATTGTTCACATGTCCTGCCCATTTTTTGATAGGGTTATTTTTTTGTTGTTGAGTTGTGTGAGTTCTTCATATATTATGGAGTTTAACCCCTTGTCAGACATATGATTTACAAATATTTTCTCCCAGTTGGTGGGTTGTCTTTTCGTTTTGTTCATGGTTTCCTTTGCCTTCCACAAGCTCTTTAGTCTGATGAAGTCCCATTTATTTTTTCTTTTGTTTCCCTTGCCCAAACAGACATGGTATTTGAAAAGATCCTTCTAAGACTGATGTCAAACAGTGTACTGCCTCTGTTTTCTTCTAGAAGTTTTATGGTTTCAGGTTTTACCTTCGAGTCTTTAACCCATTTTGAGTTAACTTTAGTGTATGACAAAAGTTAATGGTCTACTTTCATTCTTTTGCATGTCACTGGCCAGTTATCCCAACACCATTTATTGAAGAGACTCTCCCTTCTCCATTGTATGTTCTTGGCTCCTTATCCTTGAAGATTAGCTGTCCATAGATGTGTGGTTTTATTTCTGGGCTTTCAATTCTGTTCCACTGATCTGTGTGTATGTTTTTGTACTAATACCAAGCTGTTTTGATTACTATGGCTTTGTAGTACATTTTGAACTCAGGGATTGTGATGCTTCCAGCTTTGTCCTTTTTTCTCAGGACTGCTTCAGCTATTCGGGATCTTTTGTTGCCCCATATGAATTTTAGGATTCTTTGTTCTATTTCCATGAAGATTGTCATTGGGATTCTGATTGGGACTGTGCTGAATCTGTAGATTGCTTTAGGTAGTACGGACATTTTAAGTATGTTTATTCTTCTAATCCATGTGCATGGAATATCATTCCATTTCTTTATGTCATCATCGATTTCTTTCAATAATGTCTTACTGTTTTTATTGTATAGGTCTTTCATCTTGATGGTTAAATTTATTCCTAGATATCTATACCTATACCTATATCTATGTATATATTGCAACTGTTAATGAGATTGTATTCTTGAGTTCTCTTTCTGTTAGTTCATTATTGGTGTATAGAAATACAACTGATTTTTGAAAGTTGACTTTGTAACTCTGCAACTTTGCTGGAGTTGTTGATTATTTCTAATAGTTTTCCAATGGATTCTTTAAGGTTTTCTATACAATCATGTCGTCTGCACACAGCAAGAGTTTCACTTCTTCCTTTCCAATCTGGATTCCTTTTACTTCTTTTTCTTGCCTAATTTCTCTGGCCAAAGCCTCCAGTACTATGTTGAATAAGAATAGTGAGAGTCAGGGGCCGGCCCCGTGGCCGAGTGGTTAAGTTCGTGTGCTCTGGTCCAGTGGCCCAGGCTTTCACCAGTTCGTATCCTGGGCGCAGACACAGCACCGCTTGTCAAGCCATGCTGAGGTGGCATCCCACATGCCACAACTACAAGGACCCACAACTAAAAATACACAGTAAAAATACACAACTAAAAATACACTAGCGGGCTTAGGGAGAAAAAGGAAAAATAAAATCTTAAAAAAAAAAAAAAGGAATAGTGAGAGTGGGCACCCTCGTCTTTTTCCTGGTCTCAGAGGGATGGCTTACAGCTTTTCCCTGTTGAGTATGATGTTGGCTGTGGGTTTGCCATATATGGTCTTTATTATGCGGAGGTACTTTCCCTCTATACCCATTTTACTGAGAGGTTTTTTTAATCATAAATGGACATTGGATCTTGTCAAATGCTTTCTCTGCATCTATTGAAATGATCATGTGCTTTTTATTCCTCATTTTGTTATGTAGTCTATCACACTGATTGATTTGCAGATGTTGAACCATCCCTATGTCCCTAGTATAAATCCCACTTGATCATGGTGTATGATCCTGTTAATGTATTGCTATAATCAGTTTGCTAATATATGTTTGAGGATTTGTGCATTGATGCTCATCAGTAATACTGCCTTGTGATTGTTCTTCTTTGTGTTGTCCTTGTCTGGCTTTGGGATCAGGGTGGTGTTGGCCTCATAGAATGAGTTAGGAAGTGTTCCATCTTCTTCATTTTTTTGGAATAGTTTGAGAAGGATGGGTATTAAAACTTCTTTGAGCGGGGCTGGTCTGGTGGCACAGTGGCTAAGTTCTCATGTTCTGGTTCTCAGCGGCTTGGGGTTCACTGGTTCGGATCCTGGGTGCAGACATGGCACCGCTTGGCACGCCATGCTGTGGTAGGCATCCACATATAAAGTAGAGGAAGATGGGCACAGATGTTAGCTCAGGGCCAGGCTTCCTCAGCAAAAAGAGGAGGACTGGCAGTAGTTAGCTCAGGGCTAATCTTCCTCCAAAAAAAAAAAACAACAACTTCTTTGAGGGGCTGGCCCAGTGGTGCAGCGGTTAAGTGTGCAGGTTCCGCTTCGGCGGCCTGGGTTCGCTGGTTTGGATCCCAGGTGCGAACATGGCACCGCTTGGCACACCACATTGTGGTAGGCGTCCCATGTATAAAGTAGAGGAAGATGGGCATGGATGTTAGCTCAGGGCCAGTCTCCCTCAGCAAAAAGAAGAGGATTGGCAGCAGTTAGCTCAGGGCTAATCTTCCTCAAAAAATAAAAAAGTTCTTTGAATGTTTGGTAGAATTCTCCAGAGAAGCCATCTGCTCCTGGACTTTTATTTTTTGGGAGGTTACTGATTACTGTTTCAATCTCCTCATGCATGATTTGTCTAGTCAGATTCTCTACTTCTTCTTGATTCAGTTTTGGGAGGCTGTGTGAGTCTAAGAATTTATCCATTTCTTCTAGATTGTCCAATTTGTTGGCATATAGTTTTTCATAATACTCTCTTAATAATCCTTTGTACTTCTGTGCTGTCTCTTCTAATTTCTCCTCTTTCGTTTCTAATTTTATTTATGAGACTTCTCACCTTTTTTCTTAGTGAGTCTGGCTAAGGGTTTGTCAATTTCGCTTATCCTCTCAAAGAACCAGCTCTTAGTTTCATTGATATTTCCTACTGTTTTTTTGGTTTCAATTTCAAGTATTTCTGCTCTAACTTATTATTTCCCTCCGTCTGCTGACTTTGGGGTTTGTTTGTTCTTCTTTTTCTAGTTCTATGAGGTGTCATTTAAGATTACTTATTTGAGATTTTTCTTGTTTGTTAAGGTGGGCCTGTATTGCTATCAATTTCCCTCTTAGGACTGCTTTTGCTGCATTCCATGAGTTGATATGGGGTATTTTCATTTTCATTTGTCTCTAGATATTTTTTGATTTCTCCTTTTATTTTTTCATTGATCCATTGGTTGTTCAGTAGAATGTTGTTTAATCTCCACATATTTGTCACTTTCCCAGCTTTTTTCTCAGTTGATTTGTAGTTATATAGCATTATGGCTGGAAAAGATGCTTGGTATGATTTCAATCTTCATAAAATTTTTGAGGCTTGCCATGTTTCCCAACATACGGTCTATCTTTGAGAATGTCCCATGTGCACTTGAGAAGAACATGCAATCTGCTGACTCTGGATGTAGTCTTACATATGTATATTTATTATGTCCACCTGATCTAGTTTTGTTTAATTCCACTCTTTCTTTCTTGATTTTCTGTCTGGATGATCTATCCATTGATGTAAGTGGGGTGATGAGGTCCCCTACTATTATTGCGTTGCTGTTAATTTCTCCTTTTAGGTCTATTAACAGTTGCTTTATGTACTTTGGTGCTCCTGTATTAGGTGCACATATATTGATAAGTGTTAGGTCCTCTTGGTGGAGTGTCCCTTTGATCATTATACACTGCCCCTCTTTGTCTCTCATTGCCTTTTTTATCTTGAAGCCAACTTAGATACACATATGGCAACACCTGCTTTCTTTTTTTGCCATTGGCTTGGAGTAGCATCTTCCATCCCTTCACTCTGAACATGCTTTTCTCTTTAGAGTTGAGATTTGTTTCCTGGAGGCAGCATATTGTTGGGTCTTGTTTTTTAAGCCATCCAGTAACTGTCTTTTTTTTTTTCCTGAGGAAGATCAGCCCTGAGTTAACAACAGCTGCCAATCCTCTTTTTGCTGAGGAAGATTTTCCCTGAGTTAACATCTGTGCCCATCTTCCTCTATTTTATATGTGGGACACCCGCCACAGCATGGCTTGATAAGCAGTGATAGGTCTGTGCCTGGGATTTGAACTGGTGAACCCTGGGCTACCAAAGCAGAGTGCATGAACTTAACTGATATGCCACCAGGCTAGCCCCACCCTGTGTCTTTTGATTGAAGAATTCAAGCCATTTACATTTAGAGTGACTACTGATAAACGAGGACTTAATACTGCCATTTTATCACTTGTTTTCTGGTTGTTCTGTATTTCCCTTGTTTCTCTTCTCATGTAATTCCAAACGGTCAGTTCAGTTTGATGATTTTCTATCACGGTTTTCTCAGTTTTCCCTTTATTTATCATTTGTCTCTGTTCTGACTTTTTGTTTAGTGGTTACTGTGAGGTTTGTATAAAAGATCTCATAGATGAGACAGTCCATTTTCTGATAGCCTCTTATCTCCTTAGTTTAAGCAGGCTCCATCCCTTTCCTCATCCCCAACTACATTATTGTTGTCACAACTTATTCCGTTTTGTGTTGTGAGTTTGGGATTAAAATGAACTGATTATAGTTATTTTTGATGCTTTCTTTCCCTTTATCTTTAATGTTATAATTAAGTGTTTGCTAATCTGTTCTGATAGAGAGCTGCAATTTTCTGATTTTGTCTATTTATCTCCTAGCTCAAGGCTTGGTAAACCTCCCCCCTGCCTTTTCTTTTTCAGGTATGAGGGCCTTTTTGTTCATTTCTTGGGGGCGGGGAAGTCTTGTGGTGATGAACTCCCTCAGCTTTTGTTTTTTTGGAAAGGCTTTATTTCTCCATCATATCTGAAGGATAGTTTCACTGGACAGTGTATTCTCAACTGAAAGTTTCTGTCTTTCAGAATTTTCAATATATCATTCCAACTCTCTCCTAGCCTGTAAGGTTTCTGCAGAGAACTCTGCTGAAAGCCTGATAGGGGTTCCTTTGTAGGTTATTTTCTCTTGTCTTGCTGCCCTTAATATTTTTCCTTTGTTATTGACTTTTGCCAGTTTTACTAAGATATGCTTTGGAGGAGGTCTTTTTACATTGATGTAATTAGGAGTTGTATTAGCTTCATTTACATGTAATTCCAGCTCCTTCTTCAGGTTTGGGAAGTTCTCATCTATTATTTCTTTGAACAAGCTCTCTGCTCCTTTCTCCCTCCCTTCTCCCTCCGGAATATCTATAATCCTTACGTTACATTTCCTAATTGAGTCAGATATTTCTCGGAGAATTTCTTCATTTCTTTTTAGTCTTAGTTCTCTCTCCTCCTCCATCTGCAGCATTTTTATATTTCTGTCCTCTAAATTACTGATTATGTCCTCCATAATATCAGCTCCATTATTTAAAGACTGCAAACTTTTATCTCATTGTGTTTTTCACCTCCAACATTTCTGATTTTTTTTTAATAGTTTCAATCTCTTTTGCGAAGAATTCCTTCTGTTCATTAATTTTATTCCTGAGATCATTAAACGGTCTGAGTTTTCTTGTTAATTCGTTGAGTTTCTTTATGATAGCTATTTTGAATTCTCTTTCATTAAGATTGTAAACTTCCGTGACTTTAGGATTGATCTCTGGATACTTCTCCTTTTCCTTTTGGTCTGGAGTATTAATATACTTTTTCGTGCTATCTGATGGGGTGGACTTTTGTTGTCGCATACTGGTCGTATCTGGTTGCAGATTCCACCTGCCACCACTGGGTGCAGGCAGGAGCTATGTTTTCTGAGTCTTCTACAACCTCTGGCAGATCTGCCTGTCTGTTGGAAGCTATGCTGAAACATCCTGTCGGCATTTGTGTGTTGGCTGCTGCTGCTTTACACATGTAAGCACAGGTGCTCTGGTGGGGATCTCCTGCTCTGGCCAACTCTCTGGGCTGGTGTGCCAGGTGGAGGGGGCAGACTTTCTTTCGTGTGCACAATCTGCACTCTGCACTCACTGTCTGCCCTTCTGGGCTGCTCAGCTTGGTGTAGACACCCGCGTGACTGCTCAGCCACCTTGGTGTGGAGCATTCCCACAGGCTGGAAGGCAACGCCAAGAGTACAAGCATTCCTGCAAGGGCTGCCTTCTCCTCTTACTCCTCTCAGGGTCGCATGCTGGCCCTTGTGTGAGGTCCTGCACCCTAGATTGCTGCTGCTCGGGAGGGAGAGGAGATCCCTTTACCTCCTTCCACTGCCTCCTGAGGGGCATCCAGCATCCCCACCTTCAGGTGTACAGCTGTGTGGCTCTGTCAGATGTCTATTGTGTTGTGTGAATGTTCTCTGTTGGTTTATGAATGTCTTTTGTTCTATCTTAGCAGGGAGAGACTAAGCGAAGAGCTCACTCTGCCATGATGCTAATGTCACTCAATACTCATTTTTATACTGTTCTTTCTACTTGTAAAATTTAAATATAGTCAATTTATCAGAAGTTTATTTTGATTTTTGATATAAGTATTAATTTTCCCCAGAAATTAGCTAAGATCCTCCCAGCACTTGAATGATTCATCTTTTTTCCCCTGACGTTGGAAGACTCTTCTACCTAATATCAAAGTTGTCACCTAATAGGGCCATCTCTTCTGTCTTGTTGCTTTGCCTGAATGTTTGGACAGCCTTTAAGGCAACAGGTTCTAGGTAGAAGAAAGAATTCTTTCTGAATTGCTTACAGAATTTGTTTTCTGAGCCATCTGACTAAAGCACCTCACACCTATTCTCTGTCCTGGCTACCAAACAGGCTGGTTTTGAGGCTGAGACTAGGCAGAGTAGAGGGCCTGCCCCCTGTTCTGGTGTCACACTGAGAGACGAGCTGTGCCCTAGCCAGGAGGTACAGGCCAGTGGAAATTCAGAGCTACCCTCTTCCTCCCAGGGAAGGGGAAGGGTTGACACAGACTGGTAAAGTTAAAGGTTCTGGCGGTGGAACTTTCACAGAGTTGGAGGTTAAGTCTGAGTGGGTAAGGCTAAACCCTCATGGGGAAAGTTAGCCATTTCTCTCCCTCTGTGGCTCACTTATAATTCTTTTCCATGCTAACAGGTAAATGGAACTCCATCAATGTCACAGGAAGCAGCTTCGTTCCAGTTCTTAAGTGGGTGAGCCTTTGCATCCTTGGGTGGGAGGTCACCTGTCAGTGGCCATTTGATGCCTTCTTCAGCCTACTTTCTGGTCCTCTTTGGGATGAGTTAATTGGGCATGGGTAGCTGCTGGCCCTCCTGATCCAGAAGCCCTTTTTAGTTAAGCCCTTTACAGAACAGTGAGGGTGATGAGGCTCACAAGAGTCCTGAGAGCGAACAGGCCTCTCCATGACCTCCCTGCCTTCCTGCCTCAAGGGCAGTGCTGGTTCCCCACATCCTGCCCAGTGGTGGTGCAGCAAGTACAGGTAGTTATTTGATTTTCCCCTCAGAAGTGTGAGTATTTTTCTGAACACCAAAGCCATGGACTGGGTAAAACACCTACCCCATCATAGAATGAAATGGAATTGATGTGTTCCTTGGAAATGATGATACTTCCATGATGACGGTGAGAAAACAGAAGCCCACTAGAGAAGAAATGCAGTTTCCCTGGAAGGAAAAGACAGCTGGTCAGAGCTGGAAGGTTGGATTCTGGGGGCCAGATCCCAATGCCCTTCTTGCAGGTACCAGGGTATACCAGAATGGTAACCAGAGACCACTACCTGCAGTGGTTAAGTTATATGATTTTTATGCTGAGCGCTGTGCTGTGGGGAAGCCAACGAACCCTCCTAGAGCCCAGAGAAAAATGATGCATTAGACACAAGCTTTGCATAAGAATTAGAAAAAACAAATGAATAAGTTATCAGCTATGGGGAGAAGCAAAACTTACATTCACTCATGGATGTCTTCCAGGGAAACACACTAAAAAAGATTTTGGGTATGTCTGCTCCCTTACTGAGTTTACAGATGCTCCTTTCTCCTATTTTGGCAGAAGTTGGCCCAACTCTAAAGAGACAACATCCCTCACTTAAGGTCCAAGGAGCAGCACTAGGGTCTCAGCTAAAGGACTGGTGAAGGGAGCCTAAGGGTTCCTGCACCAGCAAAAGAACATTTGTGTTAGGCAATAAGTGGGTTCTACAGACACTGGAGGCCTGATGTTCTGTGGTTCACAAGAGCAGAAGAGTGGGATGTAGACACTGAATGTGGTTTCCTCAGGATGAGGATTCAGGCCTAAGGAGAGCTGCTGTTTCCTGGGTGGCCACGGTCATACAGAATAGCTCAGTATGGGCCCTAGGGGGCAAACCACAGAAAAGATGACTAGGGTTAAGCCTGGGCCTGCGCTGGCTTTGGAGACTCAAAGGACATACCCAGAGAACCCATAAGACCCCTGGGTGAAGTTGCCCTCTGGAGCTGGGCCAACCTGAATCCTTTCTGTAACAGCCTTTCTTTCCCTGTTTTCACATACAGAGAAGAGAGAAAGTACTTCCAGGAGCTCAAGGCACAGGCTTCAGAATACTGTCGTTAATATCTTACTGTTAAGGCAGAGGACAGAAGACAAAGAAGGAGGACTGAGTCCTTGAGTTGTAGCTCTAGAAAGGTCCCAAAGTTCTGAAGATTGTAACGACAAAGGTTAAGGTGAGGAATTTTTGAGACTTCAAGTTTTGAAGCTTCCTGAGGAGGTGGGGTTTTAGGAGACAGAGAAAGGCCTAGCAAGTGTGTGTGCTTGTGTGTGCGTGTTAATGGGGGGTAGGGCAGGTGGAGGCAGTTTTTAGGTACAAGAGGAAGGTTTGGAGCCTGAATATCAATGGTAGAACTAGATGATCAGTCAGAAGGAACTAATGCCAACCTCACCATCTGGGGAAAGCAGCAGCCAGCGACCAGTCAGCTCAGATCAAGGCATCCAGGTTCAAGTCCTGTAAGCCTCCCAACCTCTAACAAGTGAAACCTGGCCTCCCTTGCACACAGCCTTTCCCTGTGGCCCTCCTGAGTAGTGGCTACTCATGCCCCAGCCTCATCCTGTACCAACGCCAAGGTTCCTCACTGCTCTTCCCACACCATTCTCTTCTATGGTCTGGAAGAGACCAATACTTTCATTCCCTTAGGGACATAAGCCCTTCCTTTTCTTCACTGCTCACATCTACTGCCCTCCTAATCATGTCACAACATTTCAAACAGCTTCTGAATGTGCTCACAGTCATCTCTTGCAAAGCCAATACTTTCATTCCTTCTGAGAGACCAGGCGGGTGGCCCATGCTACGTTTTGGCCTCACTGCTCCTCAATCCCAACTCCACAGAAGTAAAGCAGCACCCGGAACGTCTTAACCTCTGAAATCTTCAGCTCCAGAATCTACTCTCTGACTATAACATCCCATCGTCCTTTTAGTTATCTCACTCCCAAAACCTCATCTTCTGATGTCTCTGAACCTTCGAAGCCTTCAGTCCCCCCATTTTCCCCTACTCCTCAGAAATTTCTAACCTTCTCATCCACATCCAGGGCAGATCCCCTGGGACAGGACATACTTTTAATCTCTGTTTTGTCAGAGAAAGGCACAGGAATAGATTTTAGTCAGTATTTACTAAGCATCAAGCATGTCATATACATTACAGTTGTCTACCTTCACAACAATTATAAAAGGTAATATTACTCTTCTTATAGGACTGATGGGGAAACTCAAGTTTAGAGATTTCTCCAAAATTTCATAGAACCACTTGGCAGTGGAGCCAGGTATAGAACACAGGTTTGTCAGATGCCAAGGCACTGTACCACATGGTGCTCCTTTGGTTCTCTCACCCATTTTTCCTGCACTTTTGCTCTCTCCAAAGCCCACAAGCTGAAAATGTGCCTTCTCTGCTTCCTCAACGTCAACAAGCCCACAGTGTTTCCCAGCAGCCCTTCCACTGCTGTCTTCCAACTCCTTCCACCAACTCCCCCAGGGCCTAGCCAAGACCTTCAACATTCTCCTAATACTACAATCTCATTAATTCCAGCCAATAGATGACTCTATCTACTGGTTACAGAGAAAAGAGGGGTCAACAGGTGTCAGGAGGTAGAAACTGCTCCATATCTGCACTCTTCTAGGTCCTGGACTCATCTTCCACCTGTGTACCTCTAACATGAAGCTTCTCAAAAGTAAGTCCAGTACCACTCAAAGGCCTCCCGGACAGACTTCAAAATCCTTCCAAAGCTTCCAGAAAAGAGCACAGATCTGAGAGTTGGTACATTCCAAGTACTCACTGGAAAGATGGGGAAAGAGGTGGACTAGGGAGGTCATCTCCTCTACTTCCTCTCCCTCTAGACTCTGAAGCCTCAAAACAAAATGGAAAAGAAGACAGAAATTCATAAAGCAGTGCTGTAGAAGCACTCACCATGGGGCCTGGTGCAGGGCAGGGGCTCAGTAAACAAGAGCTGAGTAAACAAGTGCAGAGAGACTGTCTTGGATCACAGCTGTCCCTCAGCCTGGCTCTGGGAGCAGTAACTCTCATTATTTTCAGAGCACACAAGAGATAAGTGAAGTGACTCACTGGGTGGCCCAGTACCAGTGCCCTGGTCTCTTAGATCTTAACCCACTTGAAGTGATAACACTTCTGTTTTCTGCTCTGGACTCACGACTGTCAGACTATGGTCTGAAGGGATAAGTCTTTGCAGGGGTTTCTCACTCACAGGGGTTTCTCACAGGTAGCCAACTCCTGATGAGATCTCCCTTGCTCCTTGTCTCATCTCTGGTGCCCTTACTGGATGGGCTGTCATTCCTCCTACATTCTGTGAGTCTGAAAACCCAAGTTAAGAGGAAGCTCTCCCTCACTACCCAAGAAGCAGCAGTGGATTGCAGCATGGTTCTGTCTTTGATTGACCTCTGCATCCCCAGGTGGTCAACAGGAGAAAGACAAGCCCTCAGGGCAAAACAAGACATCAAATGTCAATGAAGAATGTGGTTCTTCAAAGTTGCAGGGTATAAGATCAATTTACATAAATCAGTAGCATTTCTATACTCTAATAACGAACTAACAGAAAAAGAACTCAAGAACACAATACCATTCACAATCGCAACAAAAAGAATAAAATACCTCGGGGTGAATTTAACTAAGGAAGTGGAAAACCTGTATGACGAAAACTACAAGGCTTTTCTGAAAGAAATGGATGACGACATAAAGAGATGGAAAGACATTCCATGTACTTGGATTGGAAGAATAAACATAGTTAAAATGTCCATTCTGCCTAAAGCAATCTACACATTCAATGAAATCCCAATCAGAATCCCAATGACATTCTTTACAGAAATAGAACAAAGAATCCTAAAATTCATATGGGGCAACAAAAGACCCCGAACTGCTAAAGCAATCCTGAGAAAAAAGAACAAAGCTGGAGGCATCACAATCCCTGACTTCAAAACATACTACAAAGCTACAGTAATCAAAATAGCATGGTATCGGTACAAAAACAGGTGCACAGATCAATGGAGCAGAATTGAAAGCCCAGAAATAAAACCACACATCTATGGACAGCTAATCTTTGACAAAGGAGCTGAGGGCCTGCAATGGAGAAAAGAAAGTCTTTTCAACAAACGGTGCTGGGAAAACTGGAAAGCCTCATGTAAAAGAATGAAAATTGACCATTCTTTTTCACCATTCACCAAAATAAACTCAAAATGGATCAAAGACCTAAAGGTGAGACATGAAACCATAAGTCTTCTAGAAGAAAACGTAGGCAGTACACTCTTTGACATCAGTATTAAAAGGATCTTTTCGGACACCATGTCTTCTCAGACAAGGGAAACAATAAAAGGAATAAACAAATGGGACTTCATCAGACTAAAGAGCTTCTTCAAGGCAAAGGAAGACAGGATTGAAACAAAAAAACAATCCACTAGTTGGGAAAAAATATTTGGAAGTCATACATCTGACAAAGGCTTAATCTCCATAATATATAAAGAACTCATACAACTCAACAACAAAAAATCAAACAACCCGATCAAAAAATGGGCAGGAGACATGAACAGACATTTCTCCAAAGAAGATATACAGATGGCCAATAGGCACATGAAAAGATGTTCATCATTGCTGATCATCAGGGAAATACAAATCAAAACTACACTAAGATACCACTTACACCCATTAGAATGACAAAAATAACCAAAACAAATAGTAACAAATGTTCGAGAGGGTGTGGAGAAAAAGGAACTCTCATACACTGTTGGTGGGAATGCAAACTGGTGCAGCCACTATGGAAAGCAGTATGAAGATTTCCCAAAAAATTAAAAATAGAAATACCATACGATCCAGCTATCCCACCACTAGGTATCTATCCAAAGGGATCGAAATCAGCAATTACAAAAGTCCCATGCACCCCAATGTTCATTGCAGCATTATTTACAATAGCCAAGACGTGGAAGCAACCTAAGTGCCCATCAACTGATGATGGATAAAGAAGATGTGGTATATATACACAATGGAAGACTACTCAGCTGTAAAAAGGAACAAAATCATCCCATTTGCAACTACATGGATGGACCTTAATGGAATCATGTTAAGTGAAATAAGCCAGATAGAGAAAGACAATCTCTGTATGACTCCACTCATATGTGGAAGTTAAACATGTAGACAAAGAGAACAGATTAGTGGCTACCGGGGAAAAGGTGGGGTGAGGGTGGGCACAAAGGGTGAAGGGGTGCACCTGCAACATGACTGACAAACAATAATGTACAACTGAAATTTCACAAGATTGTAACCTATCATTAACTCAATAAAAATTAAAAAAAAAAAAAAAAAAAAGAACGTGGGTCTTCCTCCTTCAGACACTGGCTGAAGCTTGTACATAAAAATCCTCCAATGGTCCAGCCTGTGTGAAGAGGGAACATTTATCACTTCTGGGGAAACATTATGATGCAATGCCAGGATAATTTTCATTCTGCCTGTGTGAGTGTGTGTAAAATACACACATACGGCTTAAAGAAAAAAACAAAATAACAACAAAACCCTGATGCCTGTACATTCACCACTCAGCCTAAGAAATCAAGCATTACTAGTAACTTTGAAGCCTCCCAAATGTCCTTCCTCAATGGCCCTCTCTCTTCCACCTAGAGGGAAGCAACATCCTGAATTCTGTATAGGTTCACCACACTTCAATGTTTAGCTAAGCTCCTCCACAGCACTGCTGCCTCAGCATGCTGAGAAGCCCAAAGTATTCCACCCACAAACTCTAATAAAGGTGTGTGCCCTGGGTCCTGCCCTCTCTCTGCCTGCACCCTGCCCTGAGCTCCCTGTGTGGCCCCTTGAGCCATGCCATGTACTTCCTGGAGGACCTATGAGTAATCTTCTCTATTTCAATTTCTTTTGTGGTCCTTTGTTGAACTTGGCTCACCATCCAGCACCCTGTGCTCCACTTAACAAATGCTAATTTAACAAACTCATAACAACAATGCAGAAGAAAAGGTTAGTAAATCAGAATACATGGAAATAGAAACTATACAAAACAAAACACAAAGAGAAAACAGACTGCAAATAATTGTACAGAGCATCAGGGAGCTGTGGGACAACTTCAGGCAGCCAAACATATATAATTGGAGTCCCTAAAGGGGAGGAGAAAAACTAAAGAAATAACAACCAAAAAATTTCCAAACTTGAGGAAAACCATTACTCCATCAACCCAAGAAGCCAAATGAATCCCAAGCACAAGCAACATGAAGAAAACCACACCAAGTCACATAAAAATCAAATTGCTGGGCCTGCCTGGTGGTGTAGTGGTTAAGTTCACGCACTCTGCTTCAGCAGCCCAGGGTTCGTGGCTTTGGATCCTGAATGTGGACCTACACACCACTCATCAGGCCATGCTGTGGTGGTGTCCCACATACAAAATAGAAGGAGCTTGGCACAGATGTTAGCTCAGGGCCAGTCTTCCTCACACACACACACACAAACACACAAATCAGATTGCTTAAAATCTGTGATAAAAAGAAAGAAAATCCTTAAAGCAGTTGGAGTGAAAAAAACTTACATATAAAGGAACAAAGATAACGACAGCAGCAGATTTCTGCTCAGAAATATTACAAGTGAGAAGACAGTGGAGCAGAACAACATCTTTAATGTACAGAAAGAAAGAAACTACAACCTAGAATTCTTCACTAAGTGAAATGTCTTTCTAAAGTCCTGAGGCCTGGGACTTCTGAAAGGGCTCTGAGGGTTTTGGCAAATCCTCTCCCAAGAAAGCAGCAACAAAACTGGACTAACTGTCAAAGACAACTATTTAAGGACTTTAGAAATGGACCAAAGTTGTACAACAAAACTGAAAAGCATTTATTCAAGAAATTCTACTGAAGCTTGGTAAGAACAGTGGAAATCTGGGGCTATTCACAAGATCTCCCCTCCAGCTCTGTGGTGCAGAAGTCTTATGAAGCAGAGGGGCAGGCCTGCAGGAGGGGCTGACTTAATTTGGGGCAAAGCTCAGAAAATTCTATAGCTAGGGAAGTCAAAAACGATAGCAACCAAAATGGCAAACATTCAAGGAAGGCCAACATACCAACTAGCCAAAGATCTCAATGCTGGTTGGGGTGTCTAGCCAGAAATGTAACAGGAAAATCAGGGGACTGAGACAACAGATGGCAATTATGTTTTTACATACAGCAAGAAAGATATGTTGTAAGGCCTGTAAAAGAATGCTCAAAACAGTACTGTCTGCAATAGCAAAAAATTATAAACAACCCAAATGTCCATCAAGAGTCAAAAGGATAAATAGTACATTTTTATACAAAGGAATCCTATAGAGCCATGAAAGAGAATGAACTGTATGACTACACAAAACAATCTGGACAAATCTTAGGAACAGAATATTGAGCAAAAAAAGCCAATCCCAGAAGAACAGAGTGTGGTTCTATTTCTATTACATTCAAAAACAAGACATTGTTTAGGGATATAAGCATATGTGGTATAATTTTAAAGCAGGCTCCTGAAGATTAGGTACTGGGCAGCCTGCCTGACCAAGGTCAGCAGGGTGGGGAAGAGAAGGGCACATGAAGGACATAAATGAATAGGAAGCTGTATAACAAGAAGTCTCGTGATAGCAGAAGTCACTAACTGGGGAAGGGACAAAGTTTCAGAGCTGGAAAACAAAGTACTATTTTTATCCATATATAGTTCGCTGGGCCATCTCTGGACTGAAAATCAGAAGACCTGGACTACCCTCCAGATGTTACCATTAACCTGCACTATAACCTCAGGCAAGTTTTCACCTTCTATGGGCCTCAGGATATGAAGATCAATCAAGATAATGTATGCTGAAGAGCTTCTTGGATGCCTTTAGGGGATGGGAACAGATAATTTCAAGCTCATCACAGTCTCAAGTAGAGGCAGTTTTACCAAGACACTAATGACACTTAAGCTTCAGGAACCCTCACCTGCTCAAGCCCTCTTCCAAGGCCTTGAGAAGATCCCTAACCATTTTGTGTTATTTTTCCTTAAGAGAGACCCCAAGTAGTCACTTCAAGCCCCACAAAACTGACCTGAGCCCCAGTGCTGAAATGCTTAACACAAAGCCAGAAGAGATTCCTACTTAAATTCTCTGCTCCTACTGAATTTTCCTGCCTCAGAAAACGATCCTCTGATTCAAACTACATTTCTCTCAGGAACTAAGAAAGTCTGGAATCTAAGCTCTCAAAAGAGTGTGACTAACAAGGCTCCAGGAATCCCTGGCTGTACCCTTTATTCTTGTGTAGAGACCTCAGGATACACTGAATCTTGCTGGATTAACTCAATACAATATAAGATTATTTTTCCAACAAGGAGCTTTACTAAGAAGGTGCAAACTGATTTTGGGAAATATCTTTGCTAAATATTATAACTGGCTCAACTATGACAGAGGACAACCACCTACTTTTAAAATACTATGCATCTTGCCCCAAGGCTAGTACTGTCATACACCCTCTGATTTCAACAAATGATCCTAACTCTCTGGTTTTCTGCACCAGGATATGGAGAGGCAGAAATGCAGCAGCCATAGCACAGGCATGATAACAAACGTTATGACTCACACTCCAGCATTTTGTGGAGTACCAGAACTCCTTGTGCTTTGTCTTCTATGTGAATGAAGTAGCAGAAGCTAAACCACTGATCGGAGAACACAGAGAGGAATTTGCCACTGGACAGAATATTTTCAAAAAGATAAAATTATCCAGAAAGGGGATTTGCTTAGTAGAAGTTGAGGAATTTGTGGAATAAGTCACAACTCTTCCTCCACAAAATGGCTATATCCTACAGGGAAAGAATAGGACTCGTGAGAAAATGTTATCTTGAGGAACCCAAAAAGGAGCATGGAATGAATCTCCATGAAATCCATGCAAGACTAGTAAAGTTCTTAAGAATTTTTATCAGCAGAAACATTGGCAGCTTGGACTGAAAGGGACAGAGAGAGTATGAAATGAAAGGAGACTGTCAGACTCCCAAAATTCTACTAGCAAGAAGTAGGCTGATAAAACTCCTCAGCTACAAAGCGCCACCTTCATGAAAAAGGAAGGAAGACAGAGGTGTAGCCACAAGCCCAGAGGACAAAACAAAGAGTTCAGAGGACAAACCAAGAGCCCAGGGGGCAGAGCTAAGGCCCATGGAGGACAATTCCCAGGTCCTGAAACATAATCTAGGAACTGGAGTTTGTCCAGCTCAATTTCAAAGCTGCCTTGGGCTGGTAACTCCTTTTTATCTTTCATTTTTCTTCCTTTTTGAACCTGAATGTCTGTAACTATTATCCTGTGCCAGTCCCACCTTGGGTGTTGGGAGGGCTGAGGCAGATAACTTGTCTCTTTAGTTTCTCAGGTCCACAGATAGAGAGGAATTGCGTTCAGGAGCTGTACTTAATGGACTACCCCCCAGAGTCTCACCTACACCTGATTTAGATGATGGTGATGATGAGTTTTTGGATTTTTGAGCTGATGAGATTTAGGACTTTGAACTGTTACCTAATGGGATGAGGCCCTTAGGAGGGGGGTGACTGTATTTTGTATGTGGGAGGGACATGAATTGTGGGAGCCAGAGAGTAGACTGTGGTAAGCAGAAATTTAAAATGGTCCCCATCACTTTCATCCTGATGTTACCCCTGTGCTTGTGTAACATCATACGGCAAAAGGAAGACTGACTGAGTAGCCCTCCTCTAATCACAGGTGCCCTTTTTAAGCAGAGTTTCTCTGGCTGGTAGCGGAAGAGGAATTCACAGAGATTGGAAGTACGAGAGATTCATCAACACAAGGGAGGTTCTCTATTACTGAGATGGAGGGGTCACAGGGCAAAGACCTCTGGGAGGAGAAGCTAAGAGTGGTCCTGGCTGACAGCCAGCAACAAATGGGGACCTCAAGGGCTGGCCCCACGGCCAAGCGGTTAAGTTCATGTGCTCAGCTTCAGCAGCCCAGGGTTTCACCAGTTTGGATCCTCAGTGAGGACCTAGCGCCACTCATCAAGCCATGCTGAGGCGGCGTCCCACATAGCAGAACTAGAAGGAGCTACAACTAGAATATACAGCTATGTACTGGAGGGCTTTGGGGAGAAGAAGCAAAAGAGAAGGAAAAAAAAATGGGGACCTGAGTCCTACAATCCAATGGAACTGGATTCTGCCAGTAATTTGGGTGAGCTTGGGAGGAAGTTCTTCCCCAGAGCCTCCAATTAAGGGCTTAGTCTGGCTGAAGCCTTGACTTCGGCCTTATGAGACCCTAAACGTGAATCTAGCCAGGCTTGCCTGGACTTCTGACTACAGAACTGTGAGATAATAAATGCGTGCTGTTTTAAGCTACTAAATTCATGGTAATTTGTTACACAGCGATAGAAAAAAAACTAATCCCTATTTTGTTTACATCCACAGATTCTATTTCTGGACATGTTGCTGCTCTGAGAGCGCATTCTGAGAGCAATCCTCAGGCAGCAACAAGAGGACCAGGTGCAACTCTGAGGCCAGCCCTTCCTAGCACAAGTTTCCTCAACTGCAAAATGAGTGGATCAAAGCAGAAAAGCTATAAGAAAACACTTCTACACCAAAAAGTCTTTTCAAATATCAGATGTATTATTAATCACAAACCCCATGCTTATACCTGCAAATGAGGGACCCAGATACAGCCAAGAATAGAAAAGTCATAGCTGCTCACCTTCCTCAGGCCAGGACTGTGGATTGCTGGAATAAAGATATACTCCTTCTCCTCCTGTTAGAAGAGTGCCCAGGAAACACTCATCCCCCTTTAAAAACAAACAAACACAAAGAGCAGATGACTTATAGCATAAACATGCACAGAATCAAAAGTCCTGCCCAAGTTTGTCTGTCTACAAAAGCTGCTGAGTCAGCCTCAAACACACCCAACTTTTTCCATGGCCTTTGGCATTACCTGGCTCTTTGACATGTTACTGGCATCCTTGATTTGTGCTGAGAAAAAGAATATAAAGTCCTCTCTGAGTCTGGGCACCGAAGCCTGCAATGCTTGTTTATGTTCCAGTGGATTTACATGCACTGGATGCAGCTCTCCTTGGCCTACGGCCTTGACCTCATAGCCCTTTATGTCTAGGCCAATCTGACATCTGCTTTTAATAGTACCAGGATATTTTTAAAAAACACCAAAAAGTCTAAATGGCAGAAAGAATCTTCTAATTGCGTACCCTATAAATAGTTATTTCTAGACCTCTACTGGGAAGGGGAAGAATGCAAATAGGAACTGAGACAAAGAGGTACAGATCCATTTGATTAGCTCTAAGATGGAGTATTTCTAATTATGTTTATAAATTCTTCACTTTCATTTTGATACGATGTTAACATTAAGAATAAGAAGGCTGCTTACCTTCACTGCTTGCTGGGTTTTCTCAGACAATTTTACCTCACTATCTTCTACCTGTGTCCAAAAGGAGTGCACATTTTCAGTTTACTACTTCAAGAGAAAAACTCTGCTAGGTCTCCCCCGTGTCCCAATATTTCCAGGAGACTGACTGGGTAGTCCCTCCACCAGATCCAGTGCTCTCAGGACCAGACGGCTAGCAGATTTGGCTGCCAGTCACCAAGGCTCAGAGTCCAAGGGCATGGTGGGCTCTCTCACTGGGACCTGAGGTCCAGCTAAACAAGCCTATGATACGTGGAGAGGATGTGTGAGTCTCCACTTACATTTCACTTCAGAGAAAAACAACTATTTATAGGGGTGAAGGAAAGAGAACATATTAAATATTTTCTGAGTGTGTTCTCATTTAAACACATTCATGTTAGAGAATGACTCTTATTCTTTCCTATTCATGTCAGAATTGTAGAAATAGAATATAAACAGATTCTAAAACAGGTTCTTAGACCATTACCAGACTCACTACTGTCCTACTTTGTGTCCCAAGGCACTGGAGTTCCAGACAAAGTCCCACTGATGAAGATGGAACCCTTCCACATTTAAAGAGATTACTGTAAAAACTCAGCAGCAACCATTCTGATGAGAGAAGGGAGTCACATAATCCACTCCTCACTATCAGTGTGACCTTTGACAGGTTGGTCAATTTCTAAGCCTCAGTCTCCTCATCTGTAAAACGAGTGTGTTAATTTCTTCCTTTCACAATTAAACTAGCACTGAGATAACTCAGTTCCTTTCTTTTGGAACTTTCCCAAGATTATGAGAGAGTTAAACTAGATTCATTTGTATAAAGAGAAGAGCTGAGATAAAAAATTCCATTCCCGAACAGCAGCTAGTTCAGGATCTGACATCCCACCAGGGACCCAATGAAGAGGCTCTTCCTCAAATGTTCTCCCTGATTTCTCCATGTTTACATCCACTTTCACCCGCTGAATGATACTAACCAGCCAGGAGCAGAATCTGGGTATGGTGGCTGTCAGGACTATGGAGCTGGTTTCTGTGGTAACAGTGCCATCTGTAGGAAGACCACAGACATGCCAGTTACTGCCCACCACCTGAACCCACCTTGTAGGCCCCAGACTGCTTAACACCCTTCCCCGTCTCAGGAGCAAAGGCTCCTCTTTATTAGTATACAGAGCCCTCAGAAAACGAAAATTTCCTCATCTGGGGACAGGGAGACTAATGAGGGGATAGAGAAAGGTTTTTCCATGTGACTAACTCTGCTATTTTTTACAACAAATAGAAATACATATTTAAATGAAGAGTCCTGGGAATTAGTCCTTTTTATCTATACTTTTAATTTTTATCAAGGTAGTATGGGTGTACATGTTAAAAATCAAACAGAACATTATCAGACTCATCCTACTAGCACTGGATATTATCATTCTCTAGAATTTTTTGCCAACATAATGAGTAAAAATGTGGATCTAATTATTGTTTCAAATTGCTTTTTTTTTTTTTACTATTTTAATTCTATTTATCTATTTTTTTTTGAGGAAGATTAGCCCTGAGCTAACATCTGCTGCCAACCCTCCTCTTTTTTGCCGAGGAAGACTGGCCCTGAGCTAACATCCATGCCCATCTTCCTCTACTTTATATGTGGGACGCCTGCCACAGCATGACTTGACAAGCAGTGCCATGTTTGCACCTGGGATCCGAATCAGTGAACCCTAGGCTGCTGAAGTGGAACATGCAAACTTAACTGCTGTGCCACCAGGCTGGCCCCTCAAATTTCTTCTTCCTGACTACTAGTAAGGCCGTATATACTCACATATATTTCTATGTGTGAAGACATATACTTTATATATATATATATATATATATATATATAAATTTAATTGTTTTGTTTTCCACTTCTGTGAACTGTCTTCATATTTTCTGCCCATTTATCATTGGGTAGCTTGTCTTCTTATTAATTTGTAAGAGCTCTTCATAAGTTAGGATATATACCCTTTTTGATTATCATAAGTGCTCTAATATTTTCACCAGTTTATTGCTGGTCTTTTGATTTAGTTTATGGTTTACTTTGCTAAAAAATAAAGTTCAAATTTTGTTTTCCAAAGACTATATACACTTACCTTTTTCTTTAACCAAGATCTGAGATGTCAAAAATGATTCTGAGAAGACCACTGATCCTAAGCACCCCCCTCCTCCCAAGAAGTCGGGAATGTCATAGATGGTCATACAAGCCTGTATCAAATGAGAAAACAGAGTTAGATCAGTTGTCAGTCTTAAATCTTCAGGGAGAGACTCATAAGAAACAGACCACAAAATACCGCTTTAAAGCACAATTCAAAAGAACACTGGAGAGTTTCTAAGGAAAATTCAAGTTATCATGAAATACATCTCAGAACTGGGAGACAACTTCATTGCATGACTTCAATTGCAGGCTTCCCTACAACTGCTTCTTGATCAGAGACACATTTGGGCTAGAAGAAGAGTATCTTTATGCTCCCATAAATTCCCTCAAGTTGCCTATCCTCCCTAAGAGCCAACATAACAGCCTTCCTTCTTTTTTTTTCCCCCCTCCCCAAAGCCCCAGTACATGGTTGTATATCCTAGTTAAGTCACTCTGTGTGAGTCACCACCACAACATGGCAACTGACAGACGAGTGGTGTGGTTTGTGACTGGGAAGTGAACCCATGCCGCAGCAGGGGTAAGCACCAAACTTTATTTTTATTTTTTTCGTCTTTTTAAGATTGGCACCTGAGCTAACAACTGTTGCCAATATTTTTCCCCCCCTGCTTTTTCTCCCCAAGCCCTCCTAGTTCATAGCTGTATATTTTAGTTGTGGGTCCTTCTAGTTTGGCATGTGGGACACCACCTCAGCATGGCCTGATGAGTGGTACCATGTCTGCACCCAGGATCTGAACCAGGGAAACCCTGGGCCACTGCAGTGGAGGGCATGAACTTAACCACTCGGCCACAGGGCCAGCCCCAGCAGCAAACTTTAATCACTAGGCCATCAGGGCTGGCTCTCAGCCTTCCTTCTTAACCATGACTAGTCCCAAGCCACTTAGAGTTGGAGGTATTTCTTCAAGACTTCTCACTACTTGCATACTCTTCACATCCCAGCATGTCCACATTCTCACCAACTCCTTCTTTGGCTTGAGCTCAAGTTCTGAACAAGTCTGAAATGGTGGTCACTCTTTTGGTATACAGGTCTTCATGGATATTTTTGGGTATGTGTCAATACCTGCAAAATGCTCCTTTCAGCACCAAGAAAATTAGAAGAAAGCTATACAAGCTTTAGGGAAAGAGAAATAAAAGTAGAGGCTTCAGGAGGCCAGGAAAAAAAAATTGGAGCTACTCATGAATGGACTCTGAGGGTATTATGTTAAGCGAAATAAGCAAGATAGAGAAAGAGAAAGTCTGTATGATTCCATTTTATGTGGAAGACAAACACATGGACAAAGAGAACAGATTAGTGGTTACCAGGGGGAAGGAGGGTGGAGGGCGGGCACAAAGGGTGAAGTGGTGGACCTCTAATATGACTGATAAATAATAATGTACAACTGAAATTTCACAATGTTATGAACTATCATAACCTCAATAAAAAAAAGATTGCTAAAAGTTATAAAGAAAAAAAAATTGAAGCAACTCAGGGATAGCTCCTGAATGGCTGGTAAAGAAAAGCCCTAACTTATCAGTTAAAACTAGTGAAAATGGAACAATTCTGGAAGGAATCTAGTAGGAAAGATACAGAAAATGGTATGAGTCAGAGCCAGAGTCTGGAATGACCGTGAAGACCTTAGGAGGGACATGAGATAAACAGCACAATAAGCCCTCTCAGGTCCCATCCCCTCCTGGCCTGATGCTGTTCAACAGCCAGATGCGGGGCTCCTGAAGCTAGAGTCCATTTTCACACATTGTTGTCCTAGCCTGGGACTCCTGTCCCACCCTCAGGACAGAGACAAAAGACCTACAGCTCTTGAAGGAATTACAAGATTCTCAAATAAAAAAGATGGCAGGGGGCTGGCCCCGTGGCCGAGTGGTTAAGTTCGCGCGCTCCGCTGCAGGCGGCCCAGTGTTTCGTTAGTTCGAATCCTGGGCGCTGACATGGCACTGCTCGTCAAACCACGCTGAGGCAGCGTCCCACATGCCACAACTAGAAGAACCCACAACGAAGAATACACAACTATGTACCGGGGGGCTTTGGGGAGAAAAAGGAAAAAATAAAATCTTTAAAAAAAAAAAAAAAAAAAAAAAAAAGATGGCAGAAGAATTGAAAAGGAAAACCCACTTAAAGCCAAGTCCTTAATTTTCCATGTTGTCATGCTAAAAGAATATACAAAAGTGACAGGTAGGCTTTTATATTTTAGTTAACTTTCTGAATAGGGGTGACAATTGGAATGTTTATCTAAATCTGTTTCAAAGAATTTTGAACATGTGAAGACAAAAAACCTTCCCAAGCTACATGGTCCCTCTTAAGTGACAATGGGAATCCCACTTCTTTGGTTCCCAGATCAATCAGAAAGACAAATCCTGTAGGTTCCTAATCCCTCACTTTCATCTTTGGCTTCTGGTATTGAGGAAGGAGAGAGAGGACATTAAAAAGAACACGTAGCGTTTGTCAGATGCTTGCTATGTACTTCCCACCATGTGGCATGGGGAGTGAAAAATTTAAACATGGTCCCCCATCTTCAGGAAATCTTACAACGTATAGTTGGAGAGACGAATATTTTTACACAAAAGTCATCATATGACACGTTAGTACAGAACTGCTCCCTAATTTATGTGTACAAACTGCAAGTACTATAGGAATACAGTACCTGTGGGGAGAAATCAATAGGGAAGGCTTGGAGGAGGAGGCAGAACTTCAACTCTGCCTGAAAGGGAGGACAGGATTTGGACAGAAAGCACCAACTTTCTCTCTCTTCTTTCCTATTTCCTTAGCTGCTACTGAATGCATACTTAACTCAATAGTATAATTCCACTGGACTCCTCTAATACCTACTACCGTGCAAAGCACTTTCCAGAGCACTGTACAAGAGTCTAAGAAGAGAAGTCAGGGAGTTTAAAGTCTAGCAAGGAGATAAAGTATTATCACCTAAATATCAGAAAGCATTTCCCAGCATCCTGATGATGTCACAAAACAGTCTCAATTAATTCTAAAAGAACATCAACACAAAACGCTGACAGATATAGGGAGCAGGTCCATTACAAAAAGAGAAATTACTCACAATCTTAAAGAAGTAACCTTGTCATATTACTCTCTGTAGATGAGATAACACTACTGTTTTTCCACTGGTGATGGTGGTAGGCACGCATTTGCACTGAGTCATCCACACCTGCCCACCCAGTTCCTGGTGACCAAAATCTCACTGGAACTAAGGCTCAGGCAGCAGTCACAGAACAGACTCAAGGTATCCCTGTGTCCCTACATACTGGAACCAAAATTTTGGCTGGATGTCCACCATGCTCTCATGTATTGCTTGCCAATCTTCTTTACATCAAGATGCACTGGGGTAAATGGAGGACTCAGCCTGTGTCTGGCAGCAACTGGTCTAGAAACTCTGGCCCCGGTAGGTGGTGCAGCTCACCCTGGGGACCAATATTTTTGCATTTCTAAACCATTCCCCTGGCCTACCAGTATGCCCCCAGCACGTGGGTTGGAAAGCTCTGCTCTGACTACCCCATTTCACTTGAGACTCAGGCCTCTGGTTTGTTTGCTTGTTTTTACTCATTTTCACAAGCCCGTGTTAAGAGCATTAACACAGGCCTTGGAACACAGAGAAGCCAGGGAAAAGGCAGAGGTTTGGTTGAGGCAGGCTTATCCTCAGCTCATATTTCCACACAAGGTCAGAGTAATTTCAGCCACATGGAGGAAGCCTTTAACCTTATGAAGAAGTGTCTCTCCCCCAGCACCCAGCTAAGACTCTGGACCCGGGGGAGCCTAGGCATAGGCGTGTGGACATGGTGGGCCTGGCACAGCTGCCCAGGCACCCTCAGAAAGCACAGGCTCACCACCACTGCAGCTGGAACAGTCCTGAGAGGAGACTAGTTTCCTCAAGTAAGGGATGGGTGCCCAAGACCACCCACTCCTACCTCACCCCTTGTAGATGTCCCTCTACAGGCCATTCCCTGCCAGCTGACTTGTAAACAGCTCTGCTTACCGTCTTCACAAAGTATAAGCTATCTTCACTGTCCAGAGGCACGATTCTAGAAGAGGAAAGAGATAGGACAGACATATATTACATTTACAATGTTCTTTTTTCAACATATATTACATTTACAATGTTCTTTTTTCAACTTGGCAGCAACCCACAGACCCAGATTTCTCTCAGGGATTTTCAAAACACTGGGTCGCGTGTATGCAGAATTAGTATGTAGGCTACTTGGAGGGAATTAGGTCCATTCCCTGCCCCCACCCCTCAGTCTTTCAGTGGGAAGCACTCAAGATGGAGGGTCTCAGCTGAGCACAGGCAGCGCCGGGCCCAACCCTGGAGTGATGCCACCACCAGGTGCAGAACTCTGAGAAGACCAGCCATATATATCAGCAGTTACTAGGTAACCTCTCTTCTCTTTGTGCTCTTAAAACTTGCTCCAAATGAGGACACACCATAAACATATACTTACCTTCCCTGATTATTCACAGCATGTATATGAAAAGCCATCTTGGAGCTGCAGACCCAAAACAAAACAAAAGTCAGTCTTCTCTTCCTGACCACTGGGTTGGCACCCTCCTCAGACACCTGGTGCTGTAGTGCACTTGTGCTGGCCCTCACAGCACACTTGCCAAGTGTGGGGCCAGCGTCTGACTCCACTCATGGCCTTGACTCTGTGCAGACTCTCAGGGTTGTCTTGACTCTTGGACAGAGCAGGAGAGAACCATGTGACAGGACTGTTTTCCACTGCAGACTGGGAATGATTCTCTACTGGCCTGGGGCCTCTTGCCCCACAGCCTTGACATACTGTCCTGATCCTCCTCCTGTTCACCATTTTGGGTCAAGCTGCCATCCTGCTCAGAGCTTGAGCAGTGGCCAGGTCCCCTGTTTCTCGGGAGATGATCTGCTAACCTGATGCAGTCTGAGGGTACTCAGCGAAGTGACCTTGTGGAGAGAAGAAGTGGGGTTCCAGGTGAAGGACTGGCCCTGGGAGACTATCTGCCACCACCTGGTGTTCTCTTCTTGTTCCTTATTCTAGCTAGGGTGGTATGCCCAGGCCTAGGAGGCCTTGTGATAGAGAGGTGGCCTGCCATGGACAGGCTGAGTGGCCTACGCAAGGCTCTGAGGAAAGGAGGAATGGAATGACTATGTCAGCCATGTTGATGGTAACAGAGAAGACCCCCCTGTGACAGCAGCTAACATTTACATGCCCTATCAGTCTACAACGTGGGAAGATGAAGAAAACAGATGCACAGGGAGCTCCCTATCTTCCCCAAGGTCACACAGCTGGAAAGCAAAGAAGCTTCCTCAAACTCAGATCTGCCAGGAACAGACAGTTCAGGTCAGTGCAAGGCCTTAAAGGAACAAATTTCCTCTACCCTCCACCCACCTCATGACCAGAGCTACAAGACATGAAGATTCAGAGGAAAGGAGACCTGAAGCAAGCCCAAAGCCTTGCAACAAAGAGATCTGGTTCCTTCCTCCACTCCTGGAGCTGCAGCAACAGAATTCATCTTGTTAGATCAATTGATTGATTTATCTTTCTAAATGCTCCTTCTCACAACCCAGGGGCGTAGATGTAAGAAAATGTGGGGCATGGAGCTAAGACACCAAAGGGAACATCCCAGAAGTGGTCTTCTTTTTTTTTTTAGTCTCCTCTCTTTGTTTTTGCTTGTTTGTTTGCTGAGGACGATTAGCCCTGAGCTAACAACTATGCCAATCCCCCTCCACTTTCATATGTGGGTTTCCACCACAGCATGGCTGATGAGTAGTGTAGGTCTGCACCCGGGGTCGAAACCCACAAACCCGGGCTGCTGAAGCAAAATGCACCGAACTTAACTACTACACCATGGGGCCGGACCCCAAGAAGTGTTCTTAAAGAAACCCCCCAATATTGTTGTCTTTTGTCCCCTTTGCAAAAAAGTACACCTAGTGGTCCTCAAATGAGACAGTGGGTTAGGTGGACTGGGTTCATGGAGGTTTAGCTATGGACAAAGACAACACAGAGATCTACTGTGACGTGCCAGGACATACGTGATGGGAAGACTGCCAGGAAGCCAAATTCCCAGAGCATCTAGACCCTGATACATGGCCAGGCTCAGGGTTTCTACCATCTGAGAGACAGATGAAGCCCAGGGCAAGTCCCTTCTAAGCAGTGACTCTTTATGTGCCCAAAGCCCGTGACTCTAACAAACCTCACCACTCCTTTCTCCAGCTTCACCTTTCTAACCTCTGCATCTGGGTTTGCCAGGTCTCCGATGATTCTGGGATTGATCTGCCTCCCACCCCAGCATCAGGACATGTGTCTGACTCTTTCTCACACAGTTCCTCCATCTGGCTCCTTGGCCTTCAAATAAAGCTCTGATCATGAATGACTCTCCTTCATATGTCCCATTATTTTACTGGAACATTTCTCAAAGGGGAGACAGAATATCAAATAGTAGGAAAAAAGAGTTTTAAAAAACAAACAACCAAAAATTCCTTATAGAAAATATCAGTCATTGCTTACCGTAGGGCTGCCTTAAACTGCATCAACTCAAAGGAATCTAACCCAGATGCCAGGGTCTGTTCAGCTATCTCCTTGGCCTGTAAAACCAATGACAAAATAGACAATTAGCTTTCACAGCAGGAAAGAATACACATCACTGATAGGAAAAGCCCTTCTAACAGCCAGGAGAACACTGTGCCCCTCCCCACTATGTGACTACTTTGTACACATTGATAGATTAAAGCGAAACATCACGTTAAGGGAAACAGGTGCCCGCTTTCTTCAGGTTGGGTTCACAGGACACATTTCATTCAGGCAGGTGGGCACTGGAACCTGATCTGTGGGTGAGCTGTAACCAGCTGTGATGGTACCATTGTGAGGTCTGGAAAAGTGCTTTCTCCTCCCCAGTTCCCTGGCCCTGGGGGTGGGATTACCATCTTCATAGCTTCTGCCAGATGCTAAAAATATTCAAATACCTAGAGTTACAAAAGATTAGCTAAAAAACAAAAGTGTGAGAACTGATATTGAAGGACATCCTATGTTTTGCGTAAGCTTTCAGCTAAAGGGCTGAGAAATCCCAAGTACCAGGGAGTCAAGTTCAGTGAGGAGGGAAGATGGCAAGGAGCTAATGACTAGGCTACAGTCTCTCTGATATCTACATCATACACAACCTTTCCAATGTCAAATGGCTTCCTTCAGGAAAGGTCCTATTGGCATTGGGAGGCATCAAGCTGACTCTTCTCATCTCCTTACTGGGTCAGATATAGGAATCCAACTCAGCAGGGCAGGGTAACCAGAAAACAGCAAGGAAGAGACCAGTCAGAGAAGGAGAACGCATGCTTATCTAGGAAATGCAAGTCAGATTTTCTAATCTTTAGTTGTTTTTTTAAAACATTGAATTATAGGAAATCAAACTATGTAGCTCAAATCAAATTTATCCAACCTTATGAAAATTTCCAGTAGAATTATCTATATTTTTCTTTATTTTTTAACTTCTAAAAGTCTTTTTAAAAAACTATTAAGTAAAACAATATGCTAAGAGAAGGATTTTTCTTTAACACAACCAGATGTCTACAAAGAAGTTCTAATTAGCTGTCACTCATAAGACAATGGCAGCTGGGCCACAGCAGCACAAGCTCAGTGCTCTAAAGGCATCTCTCTGGTGCCAGCTCCACTGAGGCCCAAGCTAACACAAAACTGAGTACTACGAAGTGTCCAAAGAAAAAACAGATGCATAGCAAGTTTTACATTAAAAATAACTACTAGGGAAAGAGCAATGTATTTTAAATTACCTTTGTTAAACTGGAAGTTTTAGCATAACATGCAATGCCAGCCAAAACAGCCTCAGTAACAGCAGCATATACTTGGGACAAGAGCCTACTTTAAAAACAAAAAGTGAGGGTTAACTACAGCATCACAAGGTTACATCAAAAGCTACATGCACATAAATAACATTCTGTAAGGAACAGATTTTTAAACAGAATGAGAAAAGTACAAAAATGGAACACACTGATTTCTAAACCTTTTAAAAGCCATGCACCCCATCTGATTTATACTTTGCCCTTGTTAAACCACGATAAGAAAAGTCAGTTCTTAATTCTGCTCAAAAGACCAACTCTCCCTGTTTATGATCCAACAGAAGAAAACTCTGTGGGCTCCCTGACCCCTCCATGCATAGGAACAGCTACCCAAGGACCTGGAATCCCTTCAGTGTCATGACAAACACTTGCTGCTTTTCCAGAGACCAACCACACTACACCTTCATGTCGTCTCCTCCCTAGGTCTGCTAAAGGCTAGCTGCTACTGAAACCTCAGGGTGGGAGACCTCAGAGGGCAAAAGGGATTATTCCAAGGAGATGAGCTCCACTTAAATTCAAATTAACAGCTGCAGACCACTTTCTAAGCAGCTTACCTGATCTAGAGAATAGAGAATACTTTTAAGGGGAAACATCCCCCTCCTAAAGTATCCCCCCTCCCCCCTCACCAATCTTGGTCTTTCTCTCTGACTTCTCACCACCTAAAGTCATTATAAGAAGGTTTTTTCTTTGCCAGATTGGGACTGCCATAAAGGTCCCTAGAAAATCCAAGTCTGGTTCCCTTTAGGGCAGGGTTTCTTAATCTCAGCATTATGGTCCAGATAATTCTTTGTTGTGGGGTCTGTCCTGTGCATTATAGGATGTTTAGCAGCATGCCCAGCCTCTATCTATTAGATGCCTATAGTAGCCCCAGTTGTGACAAACAAAAATATCTCCAGACATTGCCACATGTCCCTGGGAATGGGGGGAGGAAAGGTGGGGTGGGAGGACCGGTAGGAGTAAAACTGCCCTTGGTTGAGAACTGCTGCTTTAGAGCAAGGAGACCCAGGATGTTATTAGGATAATTATAGAGAGAAGGGGCTCATCCACGAGGTCCTGAAAGGTAAAGAAGGTGCCTAGCAAGGAAATGATAAAGCCTCACCTAAGAATATGTCTATTTTTAAGCCTGAGACTCTTGCAACAGGTGAAGGAAGGCAACAGGAGTTGAAAGCAGGAAGGAACACAGAAATGATCTGGTCTAACACTCTCATCTTACAGAAAAAGCAAATAAGTCCTCTGGAGGTGGAATAAACTGTCCAAGGCCACAGAAAATTAACGACAGACTTGAACTCATGTCTGCTCTCAGCCACATCATCCTGCCAACTTCTTTAATTTCCTCCTTGGGTCCTGCATCACCCCTCTACATTGTAGGTAAGAGACTTGAGCTGGGTAGAAGAAAAAGTACACATAACAAAATGACAGCTCCAAGGATCAACATATCCTGAAGATTGTTGGCCAGGTCATGGGAGAAGGGTATGTCCTGGTAGGAAGGGGCCCGGCAGGAACCTTGTCAATGAGCTTGGCCACTTCCAGGTAAGACCAGAATCCTCCACACCTTGACACTAAAAGCAAAGCTTTATAGAGGCCCACACCAAAGACATACAAAGACACCCTTCCTCGTTCCCTGACTCAGCTCGACTCAAACATTACTAGGTACCAACATGGGTCAGGCCTCCCTCGTGCTTGGCCTTCTCCTATACGGACCTCAGACAAGAGCTCAATACAAAGCCACCTGGCTGCTGACTCGTAAAATGGCCTGGAGGGGAGGCCTGAAACCCAGGACAAGGGAAGGGTCTGCTCCGTGCCTGGATAGCACTGCTGTTGCCTTCACTAGGACTCCACAAGGCCCAAGTTCCACCAAGTCTATGATTCAGCAAGTCTCCTGACGTGGGCCAAACACCCCTCAATACCAGTCCCTGAAGCATGGCACCAATGGGTTAGGTTTAGGCGAAATATCTAAGGGTCTAAGATGAGGATCCAGGGCAGTGGATAAGCACAGCTGGCATGGAAGCATAGGCAGGTACAAAGTAAGACTATACAGACCCACCAATATATGAGAATGTGGTTGACTTGTTGCTAAAGCGAAGAAAACCCACAAAAAAACCTGTAGACACACTATAATTACAGCTACACAAAATGGAAATGTATAATTTTTTAAAAGCCCAGCAAGATACACCTTAAGATACAAATGAGTAGTGCCAAAGAGGAGGAACTATGGTTGATCTTATTTTCTCTTCTCTATTTTCCAAATTTTCTGTAGTGTGATTATATTACTTACATTATATTTTTTCCAAAACAGCTTCATGGGCCCCAACCCAGAGATTCTGATTCAGTAGTTCTGGGAACTACTGTAGCCTAGGGAATATACATCTTTAAAAAGATTCTTAGATGATTCTTTGTGGCCATCACTGTTAACGTTTAGGAAGCACTGGTCTAGACCCCACTAGTTTATGCTGGGATATGTAATTAGGTAATAAGAAAACTCTATTATGCTTATATTTCGGAAAGAAAATTCCTTTTTGGAATTCAGTAGTTCCAGCATTATTATGGACTGAATTGTGTCCTCCCAAAATTCACGTTGAAGCCTAACCCCTAATGTGACTGTATTTGGCAACAGGGCCTTTAGGGAGGTAATTAAAGTTAAATGAGGTCATAAGGGTAGGGCCCTAATCCAATAGGACTGGTGTCCTTATAAGAAGAGGAAGAGACACCACAGATCTCTCTCTCTACCTGAACATATAAGAAAGGCCATGTGAGGATACAGTGAGAAGGCGGTGGTCTGCAACTTAAGGAGAGAGGCCTCACCAGAAACCAACCCTGCTGGTACTTAGATCTTGGACTTCTAGCCTCCAGAATTGTGATAAAATAAATTTCTGCTGTTTAAGCCACCCAGCCTGTGGTATTTTGTTATGGCAGCCCAAGCAGACTAATACACGCATTAATTAGTTTATTTCCTGTCTTTGGTTTCACCCTAGTCAACAGAGGACCTTCCTAAAGTTACACAACCTAAGTTTGGATCCTAGCTCTGTTCCATGAGCCTAAGTGTCAAATCCAGAGGAAACACTGCTCAGATCAGATGAGGTTCTACACAGATTCTCCCAATGGGTTTCATGATGTTTTACTTTTAGGAAAGCCCCTAATAAAAAATACACTATGTAGGAGACATATTAAGAAGAGTTATGCTATTTAAATGCCTGGGTGTGCAGGTAGAAAGTCTCTGGATTCTGGAGAGAGGAGCAGATGACACAGCTGGCAGTCTCCGGCCTGGACTCCAAGCTGACAGACAGGGGCTGGGACCTCCCAGGAAATTATACAGCTCCGCTCATCTCTGAAACCAGATGTCCTATCCAATGCTGATCTCAAAAAGAAGTAGACGGGACAGCCGTAACTTCTGAGTAACTCAACTTTGAGAAAGAAAAAAAATGAAATAGAAATGAAGACTTACATCTGCTCAGTTTTCTTGGGCTGCTTGTTGTCATCACCTGTGAAAGAGAACGATGTATTAAGAATGTGACTAGCTGGCCCCATGGCTGAGTGGTTAAGAATGTGACAAGATCACAGGAGATGCAAACACTGCATAAGGAGGCTAGAATTTCTTAATTTAATTTGAAAGAGATGTCAAGAACTACTACATTTGGGGCCAGTCTTGTGGCTGAGTGGTTAAGTTCGTGCACTCCACTTCGGCGGCCCAGGGTTTCACTGGTTCGGATCCTGGGCGCAGACATGGCACTGTTCATCAAGCCATGCTGAAGCGGCATCCCACATGCCACAACTAGAAGGACCCACAACTAAAAATATACAACTATGTACCAGGGGAGAAAAAGGAAAAATAAACTCCAAAAAAAAAAAAAAAAAAAAGAAGATGTACCTTTAGGCCAGTGGGGTTATTAAAAAAAAAGAACTACTACTTTTTTTTAAGTACAGTAAAAGTGCAAACAACAGTGAAACCTAGCTTCTCCCAGTATCCTCCTGGACCTTCACCCCTGACACTGACTTTAACAACCCACTCAGCATCACCACTAAACACCAGAGAAGACAGGTGGAATCTTATGCTCTGGAATGTTTTTGCCTTTATTTTTAATTTTTTTTAATTAGGAGGTATAAGTAAACAGGCTCATTTCTGCCTCTTTTTTAATCTTCTTAATTATCTGGCCCAAGTCATGCTTCTTTCAGTTTCTCAGCTTCTATAAAAACACTCAGGAGAAAAGCTGATATACTCTCCTCTGTGGAGCAGTGCTGACATCCTCATTCGTTCCAGAGGTTCTTCTCCACGTCTCTTTAGATATCTGTGGCTTCTTGTTACCCTAGCAAGCAGGGAAGCCCCAGTCAGCCTAGCTTTTCTGGATGGCCCTGCAGCATGGAGTACTTGCTCCTGTGAATGTTCCCAGGTCGTAGCCTTCTACCATGGCCCTTCCTCATTTTCCTTACAAGAAGAGCAGGCACCTGGCTGAGACCCCCAAGCTCCCAGCGCAGCCCATACCTCCTGGTATCTCCAAACAGGACTCACTCATCTTTGTCTTCCCTCTGACACTGAGCACACAGTCTTACACATGGTTAGACTTAATATATGTTGAGCTGATAATTATTCTTCCTGAACACATTCTGTGAGAGATGTGTTAGGCACGTCAACTTTCCACCTGGAATCAGAGAGGAAGCTAGAAGCCTACAAATTGGTATCATAACTGCTTTTTTTTTCCTCCTTCTTCTCCCCAAAGCCTCCCAGTACATAGTTGTGTATTCTAGTTATAGGTCTAGTTCTAGTTCTGCTATGTGGGATGCCACTGCAGCATAGCTTGATGAGCAGTGCTAGGTCTGCACTCAGGACCCAAACCAGCAAAACCCTGGGCCACCACAGTGGAGCGCGTGAGCTTAACCACTCGGCCATGGGGGCGGCACTCATATCATAACTTCTGAAGAAAGTAGTAAATCGTGATTCCATTTCTTGTTCATGGGAGAAACTATTCATTAGGTAAATTGATGAGATGATGACTTACAGGGACTTACCCAAATAAGGAATGTGAGTAGCTCCAAAAAAGTATGTTCTTGAACAAGCAAGGGGTCCCTTTGGTGAGACGCACTGTACTACCTGGATGTCAGGAAAAAATAAAAGTAAAAAAGGAGGAGGGACTTAGGTGTGTACTGTTAGAGAAACAAAAAGTATACAGTTAACGGAAATCAATTTAACTTTACAAACAGCTGATTTATTAGTTTTTAAAGGCAAGGGAAAAGATCATCTTTAATTGTTGTTTTTCCAAAGGCATCTTATGTGTATGTTTTTAATCTTGGCTATATCGTGAGGTTACTGTTTGGGTCATCCTAGGATGCTAATGAATTCACAACATAAAAGGAAAAGAAGAAGAAATGTGCTTGGGTTTTGACTGCTATTAATATCAAAGCCAGAATTTTCACAGTAAGGACACTGGCCAACATGACAGGTGACATGGGGGGCAGCTACAAATTCAGGAAAGGAGGGTCCTATCCAGGTCCCCACCTTCATTTGTATCTCATCTCCATACATAGGCCTTGCAGAAGAGAAAAATAAGTTCTCTAGATTTTTAAATTCTTATTCTTCTTCCCTGATCAGTTGTTCGTTTATATAGACATGGAAATGGATGTCCTTTTCTCTTTTGAAAATCCAAGATTTCATCAGGGCTCCTAGGATAGCAGGTACAAAATGCAAAAATGCTACCACAAGAACTAAAGTAAAGGAAATTAGCACAATATATAAAAAGTAGCTAAATATGACACAAATATTCATTCCTTCCATTTTACTCCATTGTTTAAGGAAGACATTGTTTGGAAGTCTCAAGAGAATACAAGGTATTTTTCTGTAATATTGTGAACACTGTGAATCCAAGTTACAGATCTGAAATAAGAACTTATTCTGACTAACCTATAATTCACCATAGTGAATATGATCAATATTGCCATGACCCTAAATGAAAACACATGTACATATTTCTAACTGTTGGTTAATAGGTGTAGTTCCTCAATTAAAACATGTTCCTTGGATTTCCAAATTTTCCCTAACAAAAGGTTTTTTTAAAGGTGCCATGTGTTTCAAATCTGCTTCCTTCGATCATGTCATAAATTTGTGTAAGCACATATTGACATCAAATTCATTGACATTTACATTAAAAAGAAATCGGCAGAGCAAAATTTGCATATGTAATGTAAAACATCAGATAATCTGGATTTACATTTTATATGTCACCTATTAATCAGTAAATTATTCACAAATGGCACAGAAATGGAAAGGGTAAGTATGTTACCTTGAAATGAATAGCTGAATGAAGATGAGCAGTCATAATCTAGGGCCCCCCAACCCCAGGACTAGAACTCAGGTAAGTTTCTTGACTTCATTAGATTTCTGTGTTTGTAAAATAAAGACCCCCAATTATTACAGAAAGTTGTGTAAAGAACTTGATAATTTTTTTTTATTAATAGGCTATTTTTTAGAGCAGTTTTAGGTATACAGAAAAACTGATGGAAAAGTACACAGAGTTCCCACATATCTCCTCTCCTTCCCTCTACCCCCACAATTTCCCCTATTATTTATGTCCTATAATATTGTTACATTTGTTATAACTGATTAACTAATATTGATAAATTATTATTAACTAAAAAGTCTGACCAATACATTAACTAATTATTAACAAAGTTTACATTAGGGTTCATTCTTTGTGTTGTACATTCTATGGGTTTTGACAAATGCATGACATGTGTCCATCATGACTATATTATACAGAATAGTTTCACTAACCCTAAAAATCCCCATTGCTCCAGCTATTTTCTTTTCCCTTCCAAACTCCTGGCAACCACTGATCTTTTAACTGTCTCCATTGCTTTACCTTTTCCAGAATGCCATATAGTTGGAACCATACAATACACAGCCTTTGCAAATTGGCTTCTTTCACTTAGCAATATGCATTTCAGGTTTCTCCATGCCTTTTTAAGGCTTGATACCTCTTTCTTTTTATCAATGAAAAATATTCCATTGTCTGGATGTACCACAGTTTATTTAACCATTCACTGAAGGACATCTTGGCTGCTTCCAAGTTTTGGCAATTATGAATAAAACTGTTATTAAAACGTTCCTTGTGTAGGTTTTTGTGCAGACATAAGTTTTCAACTCATGTGGGTAAATACCAAGGAGCACGACTAATGGATCATATGCTAAGATTATGTTTAGTTTTGTAAGAAACTGCCAAACTGTCTTCCCAAGCGGCTGTGCCGTTTTTCATTCTTACCAATAATGAACGTGAGTTCCTGTTGCTCCACGTTCTTTCCAGCATTTGGTGTTGTCAGTTTTGGATTTTTTTTTTTATTGAGTTCATAATAGTTTACATCATTGTGAAATTTCACTTGTACATTATTTCTTGACGGTCAGCATATAAGTGCACTCCTTCACCCCCTGTGCCCTCCCCCTAGCCCCCTTCCCCTGGTAAGCATGGAACTGTTCTCTTTGTCCGTGTGTTTGTTTATCTTCCACATATGAGTGAAATCATATGGTGTTTGTCTTTCTCTGTCTGGCTTATTTCACTTAGCATAATATCTTTCAAGTCTACCCATGTTGTTGCAGATGGGATGATTTTGTCTTTTTTTCTGGTGAGTAGTATTCCATTGTATATATATACCAAATCTTCTTTATCCAATCATCGGTGATGGGCACTTGGATTACTTCCATGTCTTGGCTATTGTGAACAGTGCTGCAATGAATATAGGGGTACATGGGTCACCTTGGATTGTTGATTTCAAGTTGTTTGGATAGATACCCAATAGTAGGATAGCTGGGTCACATGGTATTTCTACTTTTAGTTTTTTGGGGAATCTCCACATTGTTTTCTACAGTGGCTACACCAGTTTGCATTCCCACCAGCAGTGTATGAGGGTTCCCTTTTCTCTACACCCTCTCCAACACTTGTTATTTTTAGTCTTAGTAATTACAGCCATTTTAACTGTTGTAAGGTGCTATCTTAGTGTAGTTTTGATTTGCATTTCCCTGAAGATTAATGATGCTGAACGTCTTTTCATGTGCTTATTGGCTATCTGTATATCTTCTTTGGAAAAATGTCTGTTCATATCCTCTGCCCATTTTTTGATCGGGCTGTTTGTTTTTTTGTTGTTCAGTTGTGTGAGTTCTTTATATATTTTGGAGATTGCCACTTGTCAGATATATGATTTGCAAATATTTTCTCCTAATTGGCGGGTTGTCTTTTTGTTTTGATCCTAGTTTCCTTGCCTTGCAGAAGCTCTTTAATCTGATGAAGTCCCATTTGTTTATTTTTTCTTTTGTTTCCTTTGTCTGAGAAGACATGGTATTTGAAAAGATCCTTTTAAAAAGTTTGATGTTAAAGAGTGTACTACCTATATTTTCTTCCAGAAGTTTTACAGTTTCAGGTCTGATCTTCAAGTCTTTGATCCATTTTTAGTTTACTTTTCTGTAAGGCATGAGATAATGGTCTACTTTCATTCTTTTGCATGTGGCTGTCCAGATTTCCCAACACCATTTATTGAAGAGACTATATTTTCTCCGTTCTATGTTGGGACCTTTGTTGAAGATTAGCTGTCTGTAGACGTGCAGTTTTATTTCTGGGCTTTTCAGTTTTGTTCCCTTGATCTCTGTGCCTGTACCATGCTGTTTTGATTACTATGACTTTGCAGTACATTTTGAAGTCAGGGGTTGTGATGCCTCCAGCTTTGTTTTTTTTTCCTCAGGATTGCTTTAGTTATTCGGGGCCTTCGGTTGCCCCATATGAATTTTAGGATTCTTTGTTCTATTTCCATGAAGAATGTGACTGGGATTCTGACTGGGATTGCACTGAATCTGTAGATTGCTTTGGGTAGTATGGACATTTTAACTACGTTTACTCTTCTGACCCATATGCATGGAATATCTTCCATTTCTTTATGTCATCACCAATTTCTTTCAATAATGTTTTATAGTTTTCATTGTATAAGTCCTTTGCCTCCTTGGTTAAATTTATTCCTAGATATTTTATTCTTTTTGTTGCCATTGTAAATGGGACTGTGCTCGAGTTCTCTTTCTGTAAGTTCATTATTAGAGTATAGAAATGCCACTGACTTTTCTAAGTTGATTTTGTGCCCTGCAACTTTACTGTAGTTGTTGATTATTTCTAATAGTTTTCTGATGGATTCTCTAGGGTTTTCTATATATAAGATCATGTTGTCTGCAAACAGTGAGAGTTTTACTTCTTCATTTCCTATTTGGATTCCTTTTATTCCTTTTTCTTGCCTAACTGATCTGGTCAAAACCTCCAGTACTGTGTTGAATAAGAGTGGTGAGAGTGGACACCCTTGTCTTGTTCCTGTTCTCAAAGGGATGGCATTCAGTTTTTCCCTGTTGAGTATGATGGTGGCTGTGGGTTTGTCATATATGGCTTTTGCTATGTCAAGGTAATTTCCTTCTATCCCCATTTTGTTAAGAGTTTTTATCATAAATGGTTTTTGAATCTTCTCAAATGCTTTCACTGCATCTATTGAGATGATCGTGTGGTTTTTATTCCTCATTTTGTTAAAGTGGTGTATCACACTGATTGATTTGCAGATGTTGAACCATCCCTGTGTCCTTGGTATAAGTCCCACTTGATCATGATGTATGATCTTTTTGATAGATTTCTGTATTCAGGTTGCCAATATTTGTTGACGATTTTTGCATCTATGTTCATCAGTGATATTGGCCTGTAGCTTTCCTTTTTTCGTGTTATCCTTGTCAGGCTTTGGTATCAAGAGTGACATTGGCCTCATAGAATGTGTTAGGAAGCATTCTGCCTTCCCTAATTTTTTGGAATAGCTTGAGAAGGATAGGTATTAAGTCCTATTTGAAAGTTTGGTAGAATTCTCCAGGGAAGCGGTCTGGTCCTGGGCTTTTATTTTTTGGGATGTTTTTGATTACTGTTTCAATCTCTTTACTTGTGATTGGTCTATTCAGATTATCTATTTCTTCTTGGTTCAGCTTTGGGAGGTTGTGAGAGTCTAAGAATTTACTCATTTCTTCTACATTGTCTATTTTGTTGGCATATACCTTTTCATAGTATTCTCTTATAATCCTTTGTATTTCTGTGGTATCCGTTTTTATTTCTCCTCTTTCATTTCTAATTTTATTTATCCGAGCTTTCTCTCTTTTTTTCTTTGTAAGTCTGGCTAGGGGTTTGTCAATTTTGTTTATCCTCTCAAAGAACCAGCTCTGTGTTTCACTGATTCTTTCTACTGCCTTTTTTGTTTCAATTGCATTTATTTCTGCTCTGATTTTTATTATTCCTCTCCTTCTGCTGACTTTGGGCTTTGTTCTTCTTTTTCTAATTCAGTAAAGTGTACTTTGAGATTGCTTATTTGGGATTTTTCTTGTTTGTTAAGGTGAGCCTGGAGTGCGATGAATTTCCCTCTTAGTATCACTTTTGTTGCATCCCATATGAGTTGGTATGGTATGTTTTCATTTTCATTCGTCTCCAGATATTTTTTGATTTCTCCTTTAATTTCTTCAACGACCCATTGGCTGTTCAATAGCATGTTGTTTAGTCTCCACACCTTTGTCCCTTTCTCAGCTTTTTTCTTGTAACTAATTTCCAGCTTCATAGCATTGTAATTGGAAAAGATGCTTGTTATTATTTCAATCTTCTTAAATTTATTGAGGTTTGCCTTGTTTCCCAGCATATAGTCTATCCTTGAGAACGTTCCAGGCACACTTGAGAAGAATGTGTGTTTTGCTCTTTTTGGATGGAGGGTTCTATATATGTCTATTAAGTCCAACTGGTCTAGCTTTTCATTTAATTCCACTGTTTCCTTGTTGACTTTCCGTCTGGATGATCTATCCATTGATGTGAGTGGAGTGTTGAGATCCCCTACTATTATTGAGTTATTGTTAATATCTCCTTTTAGGTTTTTAACTGTTGCTGTATGTACTTTGAAGCTTCTGTGTTTGGTGCATAGATATTTATAAGTGTTATGTCTTCTTGGTGGAGTGTCTCTTTGATCATTATATACTGCCTTCTTTGTCTCTCTTTATCTGTCTTATCTTGAAGTCTACTTTGTCTGCCATAAGTATTGCAACACCTGTTTTCTTTCGTTTGCCATTAGCTTGGAGTATTGTCTTCCATCTATTCACTCTGAACCCGTGTTTGCAGTGTTTTGGATTTTAGCCATTCTAACAGGTATGTAATGGATGGTTAAATTATTGCTCCAAACATTTCACCATCCTTACTGACTCTTCTATAAGTCTGTGAGATCCTGAAAGGCAAAGACATTGACTATATATTTTCTTCACCTAGCACAGTGATTGGCACATAGTAGACACTCAGTAAAGATTACCAAATTAATGAGTGAAAGCCCTTTGGCTTTGGAGTCATAGAGACCTAAGAACAGAAACCGGCTACACCATCCACAATCTGAGTGTGCACTGTGGGCGGGTTTTTTTTTGCGATAAAACTATTTTAAAGTATACAATTCAGTGGTGCACTAGTTTTATCACTGTGTTCTTTTGTCCTTCTTAACGTTCTAAAATTACTTCTTTTATCATTTCCTCTGTTTGAACCAAACTTCCTTTAATTGTTCTTTTGGGTAGGTCTGCTGGCAACAAATTCTCTTAGTTTTCCTTCAACTGAGAATGTCTTGATACCCTCTTCATTCCCAAAAGAGATTTTTCACTGGATATAGATATCTAGGTGGCAGTTCTCTTTTAGCACTTGAAAAGTGTTGTGCTACTTCCTTGTGGCTTTAATGGTTTCTGATGAGAAATATACATTCATTCTGATTGTTTTCTTTATAGGTAGTGAGGTGTCATTTCTCTCTGGCATTTCTCCTTTATCTTTTTAGAAGTTTGAATCTGATGTGTATTGGTGTGAATATCTTTGGGTTTAATCATGTTTGGGGTTCACTAAGGTTCTTGAATTTAGAGGTTCATGATTTTTTTGGGCCAAATTTGGGAAATTTTCAGCCATTGTATTCTGAATATTTTTTCAGTGCCATTCTCTTTCTCCTCTCCTTCTTGATATGACAATGAAAGGAATGTTAAGATCTTTTGTGATAGTCCCACAGATCTCTCAGGTTCAGTTTTTTTCAGTCCATTTTGCCCTGCTGTTCAGATTGGGTAATTTCTATTGTTCTATCTTCAAGTTCACTGATTTCTTAACTCTCTCTTTTCCATTCTGCTGTAGTCCGTTCACAAATTTTTTATTTTGATTACTGTATTTTTAGTTCTAAAATTTCCATTAGGTGGTTCTTCATATCTATTTCTTTGCTGAAACTCACGATTTTTAAATTTACTTCAAGGGTATCTGTAATTGCTCAATGAAGCATTTTATAATGGCTGCTCTAAACTCTTGTTGGTTACTTCTCACATCTGTATTATCTCCAGTGTTGGCATATGATGACTGCCTTTTTTCATTCAGTTGGAGATCTCTAGTGATTTTTCAATTGAAACCTGGACATTTTTCAGCGGTTTTCCTACAGTTGGCAATATACATTTATAACTAATCTAAGTCCACCTTCAAATTATACTTGATACACATGATATCACTTCATCTGTAGCGCAGGTACCTTGTATGAGAACAGTACCATTTCCTTCCTCCCATCCTGTATGAAACTGCTGTCATTCATTTCACTTATCCATAAGTTATAACCACCTAATACACTGTTACTATTATTAATCTTTTAGATCAGTTAAAAATAAAAGATTTTATTTACCTTCATTTTTTCCTTCTTTGATGTTCTTCCTTTCTTTATGTAGAACCAAGTTTCTGATCTATATAAATTTTTTTTAATGCCTAAACAACTTCTTTTAACATTTCTCCCAGGGCAGATCTGCTGGTGACAAATTCTGTTTTTCGTTTGTCTGAGGAAGTCTTTATTTCTTCTCTACTTTTCCCCTCTTTTCTTTTGAATATAATTTTGCTGGATATAGAATTCAGGTCAGTGGGGTTTTTTCTTTTCAACCCTTTAAATATATCACTCCATTCTCTTCTTGTTTGCATGGTTTGATAAGCAGTCCACTGTAATTTTTATCCTTGTTCCTTTGCAGATAAGGTATTTTTTCCCTCTGGCTTCTTTTAAGATTTTCTCTTTAATGTCTTTGGTCTTTTGAAATTTGAATATGATAGGTCAAGGTATAGATATTTTGGTATTTATTCTACTTAGTGTTCTCTAAGCTTCCTGGATCTATGGTTTCGTGTCTGTCATTACTTTTGGAAAACTCTTGGCCAGTATTACTTCAGATATTTCTTGTGTTTCTTTCTCTCTTTCTTCTCCTTCTGATATTCCCATTATATATATGTTACACTCTTTGAAACTGCCTCACAGTTCTTAGATGTTCTCTTCCTTGTTTTTGATTTCTAGCATTTCCTTTTGATTCTTTCTTAGAGTTTCCATCTCTGTGTTTACATTATCCATCTGTTCTTACATGTTGTCTACTTTTCCCATTAGAGTCTTAATATATTAATCACAATTATTTTAAATTCTCTGTCTGAAGATTCCAAAATATGAGTCATATCTGAGTCTGGTTCTGATGGTTGCATTATTTCTTAAGATTGCCATTTTTTTTCCCCTCCTTTTAGCATGTCTTGTAATTTTTTGTTGAAAGCCAGGCATGATGTATCAGGTATTAGGAACTGAAGTAAATAGGCTTTAATGTCAGGTTTTATGTTAATCTGGCAGGGAGTTGGGTCATGTTTAATTTCTCTGTAGTTGCAGGTGCCAGGGGCTTCAAATTCCTCTAGTTGCTGTATTTGTCTTTGCTGTTGTCTTTGAGTTTCCATAAGAACTCCTCCTTGGGGCTGGCCAGGTGGCACAGTAGTTAAATTCACAGGTTCTGCTTCTCAGCAGCCTGAGGTTCGCCAGTTTGGATACCAGTTGCAGACATGGCACCGCTTGGCAAGCCATGCTGTGGCAGGCGTCCCACATATAAATTAGAGGAAGATGGGCATGGATGTTAGCTCAGGGCCAGTCTTCCTCAGCAAGAAAAAAGAGGAGGACTGACAGTAGTTAGTTCAAGGCTAATCTTCCTCAAAAAAAAAAAAAAAAAAAAAAAAGAACTCCTCCTTGAACAGTCTGCACCTTGAAGCTCTCTTACCAGTAATCCCTTATATTGAAGACCTGCTGGCATGGTGGTAAGGTAATGGAGGAGGGAAAGTGTTCTATAATCTTATGATTACATCTGAGTCTGTTAGTGGGCCTGTGTCCCTGGGCTATGACCTTCACAAGTGTTTCTTAGATTTTTCTTTTTTGTTCCCTCCCTTAGGTAAGATAGGAAGGATAGAGTGTGCTGCTGGAGTCAGGTAAATGTCCTTCTCTCAGATGAGATAAGGCTCTGGTAAAGTCCTTTTCTTGGAGAGTAGGCCTTTGTTATATTTCAAAATGGTTACTCTTCTCTTTCCCCTGCTGGAGTCACAAGGGGGATTGGATTTTCTTGGCTCTTTACCATGAGAACCTGGAGGTGTTCCTAGAAGTTAAACCCACAAATGCCTGGGGGCCCCTCTAAGACTGTGTCCCCCAGGAGTTTCTCACTCTCACACTGGTCTAAATGCAGCCTCCAGGAATGCATCAAAATTATGACTTAAGTGTGGCTTCTGCTCCAGGTAAGCAGGTACTGGCTGTGACTCTGTGGACTCACCTGACTCTCTAGACTTTGGAGTGGCAGTCTGCCTTGAGACTTCAGTCCTCTGAGTCCAACACAAATGTTAGTTTTTAGTTTATTCAGCTTTTTCTTGTTGTAAATATGGGAGGGATGATTTCCAAGCTCTTGACATCTTAGGGCTGATAATGGAAGTCTTCTCTGGATCTTATTTAAATCTCGTGTTTTAGCAGGCCTCCTCTGATACCGCTTCCGTGGGTGAACAGGTGAGACTGATGTTTCATTACTCCCAGGTAAGACTTGAAGTCCAGGTTCTCTGCTCAGCCTCTATTAACACTCAGTGTGAGTGCAAGTGTGTGTTTGAGTATGAGAGTGTGTATGGTGGGGGTCCTCCTTATTAATGTTGGGCAGGGGTGGGAGTTCAGATTCCCCAGTATGCCTCTGCTGATACCACCTGGGCTTGGGAGAGTGACAGACACAATGGGTAAGGCAGTGGCCGTGTTATCACTGAGTGGTTGTCAAAGTCCTGATTCTCCATTGGCCTCCAATGATACTACCCCAAGGAGGGACACCTCATTTCTGCTGAATAGGGGTGGAAGTCTAGGCTCCCCTGTGGTCTCCACTGTTACTGTGACGGGGTAGGGTTTATTAGTGCCCACAGGGATGAAAGTCATTGGGTCTTCTCTGACACTACCCTGACAGGAGTGGGGTTGAGGGGATGGCACTCCATTACAGCCTGGTAAGGGTAGACATCTAGGCTCTCCACTCAGCCCTTGCTGACAGGGATGGGGTGGAGATGCATTTTTTTCTATGGGTTTTGGCTGGAGTAGAACAGCTGTTGTCTAAAAGACAATACTTTCTGTCTTGCTAGGCTGCCCTGTTCCTGGTCCTTTGGCCAGAGACAGCAGGCTTTTCTTGGGGCTTTTTATGTCTGTGCCTATTGGCATTTCCAGGTTGCCAGCTTGTCCAGTATCCAGGCTGGGATATATAGGCAAAAAGAAACTCCAGAAAACTCACTGCCATTTTGTTCTTTTGGTCCTGAGGTTTTTAGCCAATCTGTCTTCTTCTACCTTTCAGAGTCTTCCTATGTTTGTTTTATACGTAACATCCAGGGTTTTTAGTTTTACTTAGTGGGAGGAATAGGTAAAAGTATGTCTACTCCATCTTCCCAGAAGCAGAAATCAGATTGTCTCTTTATTTTTGATTTAATATGTAGAGTCAACAAGATTACACAGAGAAGCCCACATCAGTTGCTATTCCAAGAGTGCTCTGGAGGGTTAAAATGAGGCCTGAGCCCTCCCTTTACAGGCCAGCAAGATCCTGACAGCATATCCATTCAAGTAGCCCTATATGCCTGACTGGGTTGGAGGTAGATCTCAGGTCTCAGTCCAGAGACTTGGGTCTCATGTTCCCCAAATCCAAATTTGAAAAATAATAGTACCTATCTCCCCAGCTCTCCTGATTGTCAGGACCATTTTGAAAACACTTAAAATTCCATAGATTCTTACAATCATTAGAATCTCATATTTCAGTCTAATGTTTCCTGTAAAAGAATGCAGCAATTTACCATCAAGTGTAAAAATTTTCTCCCTGGCACCCTCAATAAAATAACAGTGATCCTCAAGGTTTATGTCCTGAAATCTAACACTCAAGACATACCAAACTTAGGCTTGGAATGACTGTCTATTTTCAAGTTAATTTACAATTCTTATTCTACTGACAATACTACTCTGACAACTTAAAGAGTTTGGTTTGTGAAAGTATTTATTTTTATTTTTGTGCATGTGTGTAAGATTGGCCCTGAGCTAACATCTGTTGCCAATCTTCCTCTTTTTTGCTTGAGGAAGATTGTCACTGGAACATCTGTGCCAATCTTTCTCTATTTTATGTGGGATGTGGCCACAGCATGGCTTGACAAGTGGTGATAGGTCTGTACCCAGAATCCGAACCTGCGAACCCTGGGCCACCAACGCAGAGCACACGAACTTAACCATCGCGCTGGCCCTGAAAGTATTTTTTTTTAAACCTTTTTCCTTCAAACATTTAAAAATTAAATATTTTTTCAAATCATACCCAGTACTTACACAAAAATACCTACAGTCAGTTTCCAATCACTTTTCATTCTAAAACAACTTCAAGTTAAAGGTTAAATCAATACATTAACTGGAAAGATTCCTTTTATCCAGCTCCCCTCCTCCCTATTTGATAATAAAACCAATTAAGCACCCAGCAGTCAAGCCACTCACCATGTGTTTGGCAAAACTCCCACTGGGACCAGTGCTGCGTACCAGGTGCCCCTCAGAAGGGAAGTTAAAGTTGCCAGCATTCAGATTTTCTTGTGTGGAGTGATTACCAAAGAGAACAAATGGCTGCCTATTAGGGCTGGAGGGGCAAATCAAAAACATGTGATTAGAAAAGAGATTCCCAGCCAGGACAATCTCCCAGGGAGTGAGTTCTTGGGCTTTTCTGAGTGGTGTCTGGTAGTATGAGCAAAGTAGTCAGTACAGCCCACCTAATGCTCCTTGCTGGTTGGGAAGGGATACCAGATGTCTCGATTCCTCTTACTGACCCATAGGGATCAGTCATTTAGGGACATAAGTAAACCCTAATCAGGTTTATATTTTCAGCTTGTCCTACTTCTTAAGGAGAAAGTTCCATAAGTTTGCTGTCCATGATGCAGAGATGAAGCAAAATCCCAGTTTTAGACAATAGCATCTTAGTAGAAATATAAATTTTAAAGAATGATAGTAGTTCTGATGCTTGGACTGTAGACACAATAGAGCCATTAACCATTCCTGAGTAGGTTTCAGGAGGGAAGGAGGAGAGTAGGGTTGTAAATGTTCTCACCACCACACCTACCTGCCCCTGCAACCATCACCTTTTGCCCTCTCCTCTCTTGCTGGACTTGTGTTTTTATTTTTGTTTTTTCTTTTCACATTCTGCTCACTTCTCAGCAGACGTCAATCGACCCTTCTCAGGTGTTTCACTCAAATCACTCTTGAAAAGGTCACAAAATGTCTTTTTTTTCTTTTGCCTTTATTCCCAAATGCCTTTTATGTAGCATATAACAAACCCAATGGTCAGTCTTCAGCCCGCCCTTCCTTGGTCTCTCTGAAGCACCTGACACTCTCCCCCTGCAAGAACTGTTGCTTCTCAGTCTTCCTTGTCCGGCATTTCCTCCTCTACCTGGCCTCTGAACATTCCTAGGGTTTTACTTTCAGCTGTTTTTTCTCTCCTGTCCTCTCATGATCTACTCCTAAACCTGTTTCCCTTCCAGTTTTTGCAGTATTAACAGCACTATCATTCACCTAGGGACTGAGCTAGACCTAAGAGGCCTCCTTGACTTCTGCTCCCTCACCCTCTAAATGCAATCAATCTACCCAAATTTCACTCCTATTTGTCCAGTTCCCTCCATCCACATGGTCACATGCCTAGTCCATGCCACCATTCTTTTTTCCCTGGAGAAGTGCAATGTTTCCTTGCTTCCACTCTTGCCCTCCTATAATCTAATCTCCACATTGCAAGAAGGACGATCATTTAAATATGCAATGCTTTTATGTTATTTTCAGGAGACAGACCAAAATCTTTCACATGGCCAGCAAGGATGTGCATGGCCTGGCCTGGCCAACTTCTTTAGCTCCACGTAGGGCCACTCTCCCTCAACTCTCATACTCCAGCCAAACTCACCTTCTTTTATCTTCCTTAACACACACTTCTTTTATGTTCCTTATGTTCTCATCTCAGGACCACTGCTTTTCTCCCTTCTCTAAATTATCTTTACTCATCATTCAGATTTTCCTCCTGAAGAGGTCATGCTCTCCAGTTATGATATTTGCAGTACTATGTCCTTTGCTCCTTCATGGCACCAATCAGAGTTTGTAATTATATATTCTTGGTGAGGTTGCTTGATTAATGTCTTACTTCCCCACCACACTATACACTCCATGAGGGCAAAGACCATGTCTGGTTTATTTTTTAACCAAGTATCTCTTGCTTAGTATGTCACATGTTCTCAACATATATTCAACAACTAAAGGATATTTTTTATTTTAATTTTTTGAGGAAGATCAGCCCTGAGCTAACATCTGCTGCCAATCCTCCTCTTTTTGCTGAGGAAGACTGGCCCTGAACTAACATCCATGCCCATCTTCCTCTACTTTATATGTGGGACGCCTACCACAGCATGGTGTGCCAAGTGGTGCCATGACTGCACCCAGGATCCGAACCAACAAACCCCAAGCTGCCGAAGTGGAACATGTACACTTAACCACTGCGCCACCAGGCCAGCCCCTAAGGAAATTTTAAAAAGATAGTTTCTGCTATGGACTGAATGTGTCCCCATAAAATTCATGTGAAAATCCTAACCCCCAAAGTTTAGGATGTAGGGCCTTTGGGAGGTGATTAGGTCTTAAGGATGGATCCCTCATGAATGGGATTATAAAAGAGGCTCTGTGGCCAAGTGGTTAAGTTCATGCGCCCAGCTTCGGCGGCCCAGGGTTTCTCTGGTTTGAATCCTGCACAGAGACATGGTACCGCTCATTGGGCCATGCTGGGACAGCGTCCCACATGCCACAACTAAAAGGACCAAAGCTGGGAATACATAGCTATACATAGCTATGTACTGGGGGGCTTTGGGGAGCAAAAGGAAAAATGAAATCTTTCAGAAAAAAAAAAGAGGCTCCAGAAAGATTCATCACCCCTACTGCCATGTGAGGTTATAGTTAAATCACAGCTATCTATGGGGAAGTGGGCCCTCACCAGACATTGAATCTGCCAGTGCCAAGATCTTGGACTTTTCAGCCTCTAGAACTCTCAGAAATAAATTTTTTTTTGTTTATAAGCCACCCAGTTTATGGTATTTTTGTCACAGCAGCTAAAACAAATAAGACAATTTCCTGTATCCTCTACCTTTTCCTTAAATTGCCCTTAGTTGTCATGCAGAAAATTCTTTGCATTTCTTTTCATTACTCTTAAAAATACTTCCTTAAGCTTCACGCAAACAGGGGCTCTTAAAAATAAACATGACTCTGATTTTTCTTCTAAAGCTTAATTCAAGCTAAGTGACACTTTGGGCAGAAAAAGATGATTAGTTTGTCTCACTATCAGATTGGATTGGAATTGGGGAAGAAAAGAGAGGAAAGATCTACTCTCATCTATCCATTAGTGGAACTCTTCCCTGCTGGGCCCTCCTGATGATCTCTACACGAGAGGTGCTGAAGGCAACACTTGAAGAAAACAAACACAGCAACCCTCACTGCTCCAGGTCTTCCTCTGGCTGGACCTTTACACTAGATCCCTTTTACTTCCCACAAGCCACTACTGATCCCTGCCCAGCTCTTGGACACTCTGCTTCCTCTCGCTTTCCTGGGCTAGGGAAATAATAAAAAAATTCCCTTCTTTAGATTTCAGCAAGCTACAGTGTTTTAAAAGCTAGTTTACTAAAAAGCTATATTTAAAAAGTACAAAAATACAGGGGCTGGCCCCCTGGCCGAGTGGTTAAGTTCGCACGCTCCGCTGCAGGCGGCCCAGTGTTTCGTTGGTTCGAATCCTGGGCGCGGACATGGCACTGCTCATCAAGCCACACTGAGGCAGCGTCCCACATGCTACAACTAGAAGGACCCACAATGAAGAATATACAACTATGTACCGGGGTGCTTTGGGGAGAAAAACGAAAAAAAAATAAAATTAAAAAAAAAAAAAGTACAAAAATACAAAAGCAGTGAAACAGATGATTTTACAGAGTATAGATTTCTTACCCAGTGATGATTAAAGTCAACCCATGTTTTCCTGACTCTAGCTTCTGAACTTATATGCTCCCCCATATCCATCCTCCTTGTCAACCCCATTTTCTCTACTACCATTCATCTTTCTACTCTAAAAACCTTACCTGTTTTCAGTTATATGGCTGGAGATCATTCCATGACTGAAGTAACTTCTGAATGGCTAAAAAAGAAGTCAACATTGTATGTATTAAGATCATAATTTTATAAAACAATCACAAAAACTCTCATATATGTATCTATGTATATAATGTGTGTGAGTGTGATAGAGACAGAGTGTGAGAGTGAGAGAGAGAGAAATGTATGTTTGTAGATAAGAACGTGGAAGAATGTGGTGGATAGCAAAATGAATTTTGGGGACAGGTAGCAAACAAACAAAAAAATAGCAAAGAAATAAAAGACAAAAGGCTACAAAAGAAAAAGAAAAGGAAATGAAAGAAAAGAAATTATTGTCAAATTTTACAGTTTTTAACTACTGAAAGGAAACTGGACCAACCACAACTATGGTCCAGGTTACTAACCATATGGAAATTTTTTCTTCTATTTAAAAAATTTTTTTCTACATTTCCAATAAAGTAATATATATTCATTCTAACATACTAATTTAAAATGAGCAATGAGGAAGAATCGAAGGAACTCAGAAGTACACTGATGGAAGCTTCCCAGGTAATCACAGAAGTGCTTCCCGACTCTGGTGTGCACAGTGCTAGGCTAAACACTAACCAAAATTGATACACAGGGTCAAAAGGGTTCAAATTTCAAAAGGTAATTTTAATCCCCATAAATAACACCTGTTGGGTTTTCTCCCCAATTAGATAAGTAATATATGCTTATTTTACAATACAATAAAAACTGCCTACAATCTCTAAGAACTGTTAACATTCTGGTACATTTTCTTTAAATCTATTTTCTATGATACATTCATAGAATATATATGACTGTACCAAAGTTTATTAAATAGTCGTCTACTCTTGGAAATTTATATTGCTACTAACTCTCTTATATCATGAACAATACTGTAAGGAACAACTGTTCATAAATTTTATCTGCAGCTCTGATTATTTCCTTAAGGCAGATCTGGAAATGAAATTATAGGGGAAAAAGGCAGAACTATATTGCCAAATTGTTTTTCAAAAAAGTTTTATCAATGTACATTTCTACTTACAATACATGAGTGTGCCTAGCTCAGGGTATCATCATAAACAATGTCCATTTAAAAATATATTTGCCAGGGGTCAGCCCCATGGCCAGGTGGTTAAAGTTCTGTACACTTTTCTTCAGTGGCCTGGGGGTCATGGGTTCGAATCCTGGGTGCAGACCTACTCCATTAATCATCCATGCTGTGGAGGCATCCCACATACAAAGTAGAGGAAGACTGGCACAGATGTTAGCTCAGGGCTAATCTTCCTCAAGCAAAAAAAGAGGAGGCTTGGCAATGGATATTAGCTCAGGGCAAATCTTCCTCACAACAATAAATAAATATGGGGCCAGCTCCGTGGCTGAGTGGTTAAGTTCATGCACTCCGCTTAAGCAGTCCAGGACTTCATCAGCTCAGATCCTGGGTGTAGACTTACTACTGCTCATCAGGCCATGGTGGGGCGGCGTCCCACACAGCAGGGCCAGAAGGACCTACAACTAGGATGTACAACTATGTGCTGTGGGGCTTTGGGGAGAAGAAGAAAAAAAAAAGACTGGCAACAGATGTTAGCTCAGGTGCCAATCTTTAAATAAATAAATAAATAATAAAAATAAAATAAAAATATATTTGCCAAGTTGATAAATGAAAAATGGTACCTCATTGTTGTTTTATTTTACATCCCTTTGATTTTTAATGATGTAGAATATTTCAGATATGTTCAATGGCCACTTGGATTTCCCTTTGATAATTAACTGTTTATTTACATGCTCTGGGTGTTATCAATTGGAGTTTTGGTGTTTGTCTTATTGATCTGTAAAAACTCTTTATACATTAAAATAATCATAGCTAAAATTTACTGAGGTTTTACCATGTGAACTGTGACAGGCACTTAAATGTATTATCTCAAATAATCCTAATAACAACCAAAGCAGTTCATTCTCTCTTTATTCCCTCTCTACAGAGGAGCACCAGATCACAAAGCTGGTGAACTGCAGAGCTGGGATTCTAACTGGGTAGTGATTTGGTTAAAAAAGATCAAATTAAATCCATATCTCACATCAAACACACATAAAACTCCCAAATGAATTAGGGATCTAAATGTAAAAAATTAAACCATACAAGTACCAAAAGGGTGAATTTCTCTTTAACCTTAGATTAAAGACTTTCCGTATACAATGATTCAAAATCCAGAAACAATAAACGAAAATACTGACAAATTTACAGAAAGATAAAAAAATATTCATGGCAAAAAACACCATAAACAAAGCAACTGATAAATACGGAAGAAATGTTTGGAATATATACCACAGAGAAAAAGTTAACTATCCTAAATATATAAAGAACTCTTAAAAACTAAGGGACAAAAGACCTAACACCTATGCTCTATAGTTCAGTTAGTAATTTTGAACCAACATTAAAATGGGAAAAAGATATGAGAAAAAAAAACAAAATGGCCTTCAAACGTGAAAAAATGTTTAAGCTTACCCGCAATCAGAAAAATAGGAATAAAAATAATAACAAGATACCATTTCTCATCTATGAGACTATCAAAAATTAAAAAGCATGACAACACATTCTATTGGTGAGGCTGTGATGAAACAGGCACCCTCATATATTGCTGGTGGGAATGCAAATTGGTACAACCCTTCCGAAGGGAAATCTGGCAATAGCTAAGACAACTACGTATGCACTCACCTGTTGACCCAGCAATCCCATTACTAGGTATACCAATCTCCAATAACATGAAAATACATAAGCACAGAGTTATTTACTATGGCACTGTTTGCAAGGCAAAATATTGAAAACAGCCTAAATATGCACACATAAGAGAGTGGGTGAATAAACTAAGATAAATCCACACAATGGAGTACTAGGAGCTATAACAAAGAATGAGGAAGATCTCAATGAACTGACCTGGAGAGAGTTCCAGGATATATTGCTAAGTGAAAAAAGAAAAGTGGAAATGACTGCATATAGTGTGCTACCTTTCAATGAAAGAAAGAAGAGGATACAAGAAAACAGACATGTATCTGGTCATCCGCAAAACAGACAGAAAAGATAAACCAGAAACTGAAGAGATTTGTTACCTACTAGTAATGGAGTGGGTGCAAAAAGGGTGGAGAGAAGTAGGGAATGAGAAGGGGGTAGTAAGAAACAAGGGGTGCCAGATACACCACTGAGTATACCTTTTGGACTATCTTTCACTCTTAGAACCAGCAATGAGAGAAGGAAAAGAAATCCAAGTAACTGAAAAGGGCATCAGTCAGAACTCGAACAACCTCAAGTGGCCTAATACAGAGGTAAATGGAGTCTCTGGATGAAAAGAGGACAAAAAAAAATTTGAAAAAATAACGGCCAAAAACTTTCCAAACTTGATGAAAACTATAAATCAACAGATCTAAGAAGCTCAACAAAACCCAAGAACAAGAAAATATGAAGAAAATTACAGTGAGATATCCCATAATCAAATTACTCAAAACCGGTAATATAAGAGAAAAATCTTAAAAGCTACCAGAGGAAAAAAAGACCAGTTATGTACAGAGGAACAAGAATAAAGATGAAAGACTTCTCATCAGAAACAATGTAAGTGAGCAAGACAGTGGAACACATCTTTCAGATACTGAAAGGAAAAAATTGTCAACCTAGAATTCTATACACAGCAAAAATATCTTTCAAAAATGAAGCTGAGGGGCCGGCCCCATGGCCGAGTGGTTGAGTTCATGCGCTCTGCTTTGGCGGCCCAGGGTTTCGCCGGTTCAAGTCCTGGGCACGGACACGGCACCACTCATCAGGCCATGCTGAGGCAGCGTTCCACATGCGACAACTCTAGAAGGATCCACAACTAAAAAAAATACACAACTATGTACTGGGGGACTTTGGGAGAAAAAGGAAAAATAAAATCTTAAAAAAAAAAGAAGATGAAATAAAGATTTTTTTTTCAGACATACAAAAGCTGGAAGAATTAATCACCAGAAGATTTATACCACAAAAAATGTTAAAGGATATCCTTCGAAGAGAAGGAATTCATACCAAATGGAAATCTGGAGCTACACAAAGAACGAAGAGCATCAGAAAGAGTAAATACATGGGCAAATACGTACGATTATTTTATTATTTAAATCTTTAAAAAATATTTAAAATTTTTAAAAATCTTTAAAGAATAAAAAAACTTTAAAAAATATTTTAAAAAATATTTAAATCTTTAAAAATATTTTAAAGATTTAAAAAAGAAAAGATAATTTTAAAAGATAGTTGTTTAAACAAAAATAATAGCAATACTATAACATGATGTAAAAATAAAATGCATAACAACAGAGATCAACTCCAGTTCCAAAGATCAGAAGTAGGGATTGTTCTGGCCACAGTGGAGCACAGAGCTGAGGACTGGCAGTGCAAGCCCAAGGTAGGCTCAAGGTCACTCTTCTGATCCTTCCTGTTGACTAGTTTTGGGGAGGGTCCTGCGCCTTGGTTCCTGCTTTAAACACCTCATTTTACTCATGGAGTGGGTCTTAGCCTGAACAACTTCACTACTGTTGTTTGCCTGGAAAGAAAGCCTGTCATTACCTAGAGGTTCAACTGACAAAGGTGTGCTACTCATATGTGGAGAATTATTCCTAAGCTTACTAACCAGTGCCCAACAGAATTCCTAGCTGACAGGCACCATCACACGAAAAAATGAGTATCCTTCTTATAGAGAAGCTGATACAAGAAAAAAACTTCTTATATGGGGGTTGGCAGGTTGGCATGGGGGTTAAAAACTTCTTTACAGCATGCAATAAAGTTAAAGAAATGATAACCAAAACAAATTAGAATTGGTAGCGTCATATTCTGAAAAAAATTCAAAAATAAATAAATTAATTAACCAATTTCTTCTTTCTCTTGACCCTTCCCATACATACCTCACCCGCCTGAGATTCAGAAAGTTCCAGCAGGAAAGGAATTTCTGTGTCAAAATTAGCAAAGAAGCTAGTCCATTGACGTTCAAAAGCCACCAAATCCTAGGAAGAAAATGAAAAAGATAACGTGTTTGGTCAAATAAAGGAGGTACTTTAGAAAACCAGAATCATGAAACTGCATCTGATCTCAAAATACCAGATGATTTAAATATGTCATTTTAAATGGCAGTAGCAAACTACTGATACATGCCACCACACGGATGAAGCTCAAAAACATTATGCCAAGTAAAAGAAGCCGGATATAAAAAAACTCCATTTATATGGAGTAAGGTCCATTCATATGAAATATTCAGAAAAGGCAAATCTATAGAGACAGAAAGTAGATTAACGGTTTGCATGAGGCTTGGGAATAGGAATGGCGATTGACTGCAAGTGAGCACAAGGGAACTGTTTGGGTTGATGAAAATGCTCTAAAATTCAATTGTGGTGATGGTTGCACAACTCTAAATTTACTAAAAATCACTGAATTGTACACTTGAAATGAGTGAATTTTATGGTATATAAATTATACTTCAATAAAGCTGTTCTTAAAGAGGACACTAATGGCCCCCAAGTGCCTTACTTTAGCAACCCTTGTTGGAAAGGGAGTTATTATGAGGCCCCTCAAGGATGATACTACGTCTAGTGCCAAGAGGGTTATAATCAGTGAAAGTTTGTTCAAGGACAAATTAGTTGACCTTAGTTAGAAGTCCGGTGGGGCCAGGGGTGACCCAGAGCCCTCTCCTCCCTCAGCTTCTCCTCCCAGCGGCCATGGGAGTATGAGCAAGTCTACACACTCCCAGGTGACTTTCCTCTATGTGCAGCCTCCCTCCCTCCCTCATCCCAGCTGATTTTCAGCCTCCTCTCTGAACTTATTCCTGTTCCCAATCATCACACATTGCTTTTTGCTACTGGCTCTTCTTTAAAGCATCATCAGTTAACCAAAAAACATCAACATGACTTGCTTGACAAGATAGCCCTCAAGTAATATCTTTGCCCTTATTTTGAAGTTGCTGATAATTTCTACTCAAATTGGACAGTTGTCTTCACTGTCCATCTCACACTGTGTACGTGTTAAGCCTGGTGCCTTGCTTGCAGCAGGCAATCCATTTGCTGCACCAAAACTGGCCAGATCTATGCTCTCTTCCATTTTTCTCCTCCAGTAGAGGATATACAAGTGCTCAGACCTATGGGCTCTGTGCTAGCCATGTACTGATTCTGTTTTTGGCCCTAAGCCTAAAGCACAATGGACCTCTGCTGGGAATTATTAGTGTAAACTACATTCTCACTAATGGCTTTGCTATTTTAGAGAGTGAGAGAGAGATATATGAATATAGGTATACACATATATACATATATGTATATTACACATAATATATATTATATACACATATCTAAAATTATCTTCAGTAATGATGTAGGTGACAGTGCTGATACTGTTTTCTGAGCAAGAGAAGAGAAAATAAAAAGTAGATTTTAAGAAGTAATATAGGTATGGAGTGGCTCTCTTTTTAATAATTTTCTAGAGACACAAGTAATGACTAGAATTGCATTTAATTACTTTGGTTTGGGGATTCAAATTTTATTAAGAACATTTGTAGACTCACCACAAGAGATCCCTGCACACATTTATGGTCATTTTTATATATATATAGTAATTTTTATCCAATTTGGGATTTGCTGAGCTTCTTAGATCTGTGGGTTGATATATTTCACCAATTAAGAAAGTTCTTGAACATTATGAACTCAAGCCTCCTGCTCCATTTTCTACTTTCCTTCTGGGATTCCAATTATACTGTTAGATCCTTTAACATTGTTTGAGAACTACTGGATGCTCTGTTCCACTCCCCCTTGCTCTATTTCTCTTTGTCCTTCAGTTTAGAAACTTTCTATTGACCGATCTTCGAGTTAACTGAACTGTTCTTCATTTGTGTCTAGTCTGCTGTTAAACAAATCTAATGAATTATTCATTTCTGATATAGTGTTTTTCATTTCTAGTTCTTTTTATAGTTTTCATGTCTCTGCTGAAATTTCTCATCTTTTCATGCATGCTGTCCCCTTTTCTTTCAGATTCTTTAGCATTTTTATTAGTTACTTTAAATTCCCCATTGGTTAATCCCAACATCTGAGTCTACTTCTCTTCACTATTTACTTTCTTGACTATAGATGAAATTTTCTTGCTTCTTCATGTCTTATGAACCTTTTTATTATATGCCATTTTGCATAAAAGAACAGTAAAAAAATAAAGTACATAATATTTACATCTAGAAAGGTGTGCTCTTTCTTTTGTCAGGCCACTAGAATACGGATCTAAGTCAATTTGATCTATAGTTGATCTGGGTCTGGGTTTTATTGCATTTGTAGTTTGATTTTGTTCACCACTAAATTCAAATATTTTGAGGGTGGGGTCTGACTTCAGTAGAGACTTTATTTAAAGCACTAGGAAGATTCTGGAAATCTCTTTGTGTTTTACAGCTGAGCCACCAGCTTCCTGAATCATTGACAATCTCTCTCTGCTTTACAAGCTGGCTACCAGCTTTTGGGTTGCTAAGGAGTTCTCTTTGCTCTCCAGTCCCCTTGGCTCTGTCTACATAGGGAGATCTCTCTCTATCGTGCTGTCTTGCTCCAGCCTTAAGAAGGCAGTTGCTTATAGTTTGTAAATACCTGGAGTGCCTCCAAAGGGTTGCTCTCAACTCGCCTGCTCCAATCCAGATGATAGCTGAGTGTCAAATGCCTCAAGGGGGATGGTTGTTGCTCTCCTGCCTGGCCCCTAGCCTTTGACGTACTACTCTAAGCACTGTGAAGGCCTATGGGATAGAGCTGATGGGTAAGTGCTGACTCACCCACACACAGCCAGTAAAAGGTCTTTAAAAGGTCAGCTGATTTCTCCTTATCCCCATCTATGAGAGATTCCTCTTTCTCCTGCTGCTCCACTAGAAACAAGAACAGCATTCTATGAAGGACTCTACTTTTTTGGGAACCTAGTTTTTTTAGCTTTCTTTGCATCTTCAGCTCTCTAATGTTGGTTTGGTTTAAACTATGATTTTGTTGCTTATTCAGATTGTCTTGGTTGTTACGGTAAGAGTAACGATCTCTTTCAATTTTCTATATACCTAACTGGGAGTGGAAATTCATGGTCACTTTTATTTCTTATTTTGTAAATAGCCAGTTCCTGCTGTCCCCAATTCTCTACTGTTGTATTTTTCTTAGCGATTTGAAAGAGCTCTCCATAGTGTAGCTGGTATAAATGTGCTCAACCATATTTTGGTACAAGAAATATTATCTAACTTTATTATTTCTAAATAAAATTAAATCTGACCTGAGCCTTCACTTTTCAGGATAGATGAGAAGTCCACTCTTAGACAGTAAATGGCTTCCCTCCCCTTCTTTGTGATAACACCTAAGAAGAGTAAGCTAATGGGAAGTCAGAAAACCAGGAAAGGGCTTGGTCACTGTTGCTTCTTCAGCTGCATGATGTCACTGTTGTTCCAGGTGCTCTCCTGAGCAGTCTCTCTTCACTGGCTCCAGAGATGCTTGCAGTGTTCTCAGAACTACAGTGCTATGTCTAGCCTCCATGTGTGACCTGCAGCATCCTGACATTCAGGACACTGAATTCAAGTAGGGCATGGGTCTCAGGTACTTGCTGAAACTCCTAAACTAAGTACTTATCTCTCTTCTTTATCTGTGGTTAAATTTTATTTATCATTCTTGCATTCTTAATGTCATAAATTTTTGCATTTTCACTTTTTTTCATAATTAGGCTCACCATGGGCTGATGATGATGACAACGATGACTAGATCTTTTCAAAGAACAAAAAGTTCAGGTTTTATTTTTGTTTTATATTCCTATTTAATTAGAAATGTTTAAACAGAATGGACGTTCAATTTTATCAAATGCCCTTTCAGCATCTATGGAGTCAGCATAAATAGCTCCAAGGAGAAAAATTAGTATAGTGATTACATTAATATATTTCCCAATATTAAACTAAACATTGAACCCTTAATAAACTCTATTTCATAGAATATTCTTTTAACATGATGCTGGGCTCTGTTTGCTAACATTTTACTTAAAATATAGGTATTAATATTCACAAGTGAGACTGGTCTGTAGCTTTCATTTTTTTCAGTTACTTTTGTTGGGTTTTGATATCATAGGCAATTTCATTAAAAGGCTGTAAGCTGTTCTCTTTCCATGCATATCTATCCATGGCCACTGAGAGACACTACTGAGCTGCTCAAAGTACCTATTCTTGTAACGTTAGTTTGGTATTACTCCTCACTGCAAGTTGTCCCACTTATCCTATTTTTTTCTTCAAAATTCAGATGAACAATTAATGCCTGACCTTCTAATCTAATCAGCAAATTATGGCCTGTGGGCAGGCCACACGTTTTTGTAAATAAAGTTTCCTTGGAACACAGACATATTCATTCGTTTAAGCATTGTCCAGGGCTGCTCTCAAGCTACCACGACACTGCTGAATAGTTTCAACAGAGATGCAGAGCACACAAAACCTAAAATACTACTATGTAGTCCTTTACAGGAAAAGTTTGCCCACCCCTGCTGTAATCCTTGATTCCTTTAAGCCATATCCCATCTTTTTTATCTTTTCATGCTAGAGAAAGAGTACAAAAAGACACCCTCTGTATTGTTTTCCTAAAGTCCAGCTCAGCAGAAAGAATGTTTTTAGATGAAAACCTAAACCCTGGATCAGGCAGGTGGCCTTGGTCTTACCTGAGGTGAGGTTTCCTCAGAGTGGAAGAGGTAGGATCATTTTTCCAGGTCCCTTCCACCCCCGAGGAGTTCAAGACAACCATCAGGGGAGAAACCGCTCAATTCTTTGACTAAAGCAAACTACAACATATCTTGCATTTCTTCAAGTTAAATACTATTAATGGATAATTGAGTTGGATATAATATTTATACATTAAATATAGTTTGGCTCCTTACCTCTGAAAGCAAACTCTCCAGAGACATAGAATCCATCTTGCTGTAGACATTCCACAGATTCAAACTCACATCCTGCAACTGCAACACAAAGGCAAAAATATTGAAATAATTGAGTCAATATCATTAAGACAATCAGAATTATTTTCTAATGTTCAGAAATGATTATCTTGGTGAAAACTCAGTGATTAGAATAATAAATCAAATTTTTATCAAATATATTAGAACCTATACATATTAATAAATGCTGTCCCATTCAAGGAAACTATCTTTTCAGAAACTCTGGTACATCTTTTGAATATTTTCAATGATGCGCATATATATATTTACATACATATACACATGTACATATATATGTATATATATTTTTTGCTTTTGTTTAAAATAAAATTTTAATCAAAATAATACATATTCATGGTTGTAAAAATTCAACTAGTACTAACAGCTTGTAATAAAATTTTAATCCCCTACTCCAAGTTTTCACAAACCCCAGTAGCCTCACTCCTCTGAGGCAACTCACTTAGAAATCTTTTAACTTGCTGGTATTACCTCCATATTCTGATAGAAGATGCTTCTATCACTATTTCTTGGTTTATCAATTTAGAAATTAAATACTGACTTATGGCGAAGACACAGCTCTTCCAAGCCCATCCCTATCCCCACACTTTTTCTACACACACACACACACACACACTCACACCCCCCCATAACATCATCTAATATCATTATATGGCTTATTGGTTACATCAGTAATTATTATTTATAATATTAAGACCCCATATATAATATTTACTACAGGCCAAATATATACTATACTTCTGTTTTCTTAAACAAATTTTGTTTCCCTAGAGTTACTAATAGTTTCATTTTTTTTCACTTGCATAATTTAAAAAAATCAATACTGAAGTTTTTTCTAACTGTCCCACCCAATTTACTAGTATGCTTATACTAGGGTTTCTCAATAGTGACACTATTGTCATTTGGGGCTGGATATTTCTTTGCTGTGGGTATTCCCCATGCATTGTAGGATGCTTAGCAGCATTCCTGGCCTCTATCCACTAGATGCCTGTAACATCCCCACCGCCCCCCCCCTCCAACCCCCAGGCCAACCAAAAGTACTTCCAAACATTGCCACATGCCTTAGAAGCACAGGGGACAGCAAAATCATCACAAATGAGAAACCACTAGCTTAAACATAGCAGATAATCTGTCAATTCTTTTTCTTCTTCCTGCTTCATTCTGGTCTGGCTGTTGTGTAAGCTTGCTGCACAACTACAACTTTAACTATGAGACTTCTCTTTGCTGTCATCCTAGAGCTCTCAGATGATGGATTTGGCTCCATGGATTATTTGTCTGCTCTTTCTTGGTTAATTCCCTTGTTTGCTACAGCACATCCTGCAACAGCTTTCTATGAAAGGATTAATGGGAGGCAAACATTTTTTGAGTTTTAAACTGTCTTTATTTTGTCCTCATGCCTGATCAATACTCACTGATGCTCTTTCCATTCTTTTGGATTCTTTATTCTCTCTGTGCTTCATCTTAGATAGTTTCTACTGCTATGGCTTCAATGTGACTAATCTTGTCTGCAGTGTCTAATCTGGTATTAATCCCATCCAGTGTATTTTTCATTTTAGACATTGTAGTTTTCATCTCTAGAAATTCAACTGGCTCTTTTAAAATATTTCCTATGTCTTTGTTTAACATGTTCAATCTTTCCTCTAGTTTCTTGAACATATGGAATACATTTATAATAACTGTTTTAATGTCCTTGTCTGCTAATTGTAATATCTCTGTCAATTCTAGGTCAATTTTGGTTGATTACCTCATTATCAGTCATGTTTTCCTGCTTCTTTGTAAACCTGATAATCTTTGGGTGCTAGACACTGTGAATTTTACCTTGTTGGGTGCTAGTATTTCTGTATTCCTATAAACATTCTTGTGCTTTGTTCTGAGGTGCAATTAAGTTACTTGGAAACAGTTTGATCCTTTCAGGTCTTGCTTTTACGAATTATCAGAGGGTCTAGAGCAGTGCTCAGTCTAGGGCTGATTATTCCCCACTACTGAGACAAAATCTCCCTGAGGACTCTACCAAACGCCCTGCGAATTATGTGTTTTTCCCAGTCTAATTGGTAGGAACAGCACTATTCCCATCCTTGAGCATGCACCAGGCACTGTTCTCAAATACTTTCAGATGGTTTCTTCCCTCTGCCTTTGGTAATTATCTTACACATGAACGAGTGATCAATATTCTACTGAATACTTGGGATGGCAGGGAGGGGGCAGGGGAATCTTGGCAGATCTTTGGAGTTCTCTCTCTGGACAGTTCTTTGCTCTTTAGTACTCTAGCTGCCTTGGTCTCACCAGACTCTCAGCTGCACCTCCTCAACTCAGGAAGTGCACTGGGCTCCACTGGGTACCCCCTCCTTGTGCCACAGCGTGGAAATCTTCTCGAAGTAGTAATAAGTGAGGGCAATCATTGGGGCTCACCTTGTTTATTTCCATCTCTCAGGGAATCACTATTCCTCATAGCCCAATGCCTAGAGTCTTGAAAACCACTGCTTCACGTATTTTGTTTGATGTTTGTTTTGTTTCGGGAAGGAGAGAAATCTGGTTCCTGTTGTCTTATTGTAGGTGACTTATTTTTTCTTCCTGGAAGCTTTTTATGATATTCTTTTATCTTTAGTGTTCAAAAAACGATAGACAGATTTAAGGTTTTCTTCCTCTCATTCACACTTGCTAAGTGATTTAATTTAAAAACTTTTATTTCTCTTTATTGCTGAAAATGTTTCTTTTTTTTTTTTTAATTTCCTCCCTTCTTATATCTCTGCTCTATCTTTCTAGAACTCCTACTTGTCAGATATCAGACTTCTTGGATCAGTTCTCTGTGTCTTCTAACTTTTTTCTCTCTTCTTGACTTTTTTACTCTACATTTTAGAGATCTTCCTAACTTTACCTTCTAACCTGTCTATTGATTTTATCAATTATAAGTTTCCAGAACTCTTATTTTCCTTACATTAATTTATCACAACATAACACTTATTCTATGGTCACCAACTCTTACATTTCTGTGAGCAACCTAAGGAGAGTTTTGTGTCTTAAGTTTTCCTCTATATCTTAAATTATCTTTGGGTCTTTCTTACTCAAATGGTCTTTTTTTTTTTTTAATCTTGATCTTTTTCTTTCAAGGTACAGGTATTTAATCAAATGTCTGGAGATCTCTGGTTGCCTGTTTATATTTTCAAGTGGAGAGGCTGACTGGAAGCTTTATGCTCTCAGCAGATCATGTCAACTACCAGGAAGCTTTTCTTTAGGAAGGACAGGCAAGAGGCTGTTATTCCAGGATCCCTACCTCCTGACATTCTAAATGTCAAAATGTGGAGAGCTTTACTCTCAGGCTAGAAAAGCGACACCAGCCAATGAGTCCTCTTTGTCTTGTCTTATTTTTCAGTTTCTTCAGAGAACACTCACCCACTCACCCCTCTTCCCTGTTTTTCCTAAAGAAGAGGTGGCAGTCGGTAAATACTTGGTTGCCAGTCACTAGGGGGTGGGGTGGGGGAGGCGAAGACTATAACATAACAACTTTCAACTAATTCCTTCATTTTCAATATCACTAATTTCCATAATTTATCCTCCATTTTATTTTCTCCCTCCTCATTGATTCAATCTATTTGGCCCCTTCTTCCGTATTCTGCAACAGCTTTTCAAGTATGTCAACTGATTAGATTTTTTGGGGGTACTGAATTTGATTTCTTTTTTTTTTTTTTTTTGAGGAAGATTAGCCTTGAGCTAACTGCTGCCAATCGTCCTCTTTCTGCTGAGGAAGACTGGCCCTGAGCCAACATCATGCCCATCTTCCTCTACTTTATATGTGGGACACCTACCACAGCACGGCGTGCCAAGTGGTGCCATGCCCGCACCCGGGATGGGAACCAGCGAATCCCAGGCCGCCAAAGTGGAACATGCAAACTTAACCGCTGAGCCACTGGGCCGGCCCCTGATTTCTATTTTTAAATGCAAATTTTAATTCTACTTATGAATTTTGAGATTAAATTCTTTCCTTATGTCATCCATCTCCCTTTTTCATTCTTCTTGCTCCGCCTGCCATATCTCATTTCTCTTTTTACAAACTCCATTCTTAAAAAGTAAAAAAGAGATATTTTTCTCAATTTTTATTTCCTGGAGAAAATACTTTTTAAAAGCATGCTAATCTATCCCATATCTAATACGCTATGCTCTCTTTCTTATATTTTGTTGAATCTTTTCATAAGTCTTACTCTATCTTGCAATATGAAGATCTCATATTTGACAATAAAAAGGTGAATGAATGCTCACTCTATGGTTACTCTCATTATTCATAAGTTTGCTATTAGAATCCTCCCCTCGGGGAGCAAGTCAATGTAAATGTATATTACTAGGTCACAGTTCCAGCATCTGGAGAGTAAGAAGGAGGAAGTTGGGGGCAGGGAAAGCCCTAGCTGAGGAGCTTCCCTGTACCGCTTCCCAGAAAGAAGATATTCTCTATTTCCATAACTCAGTTTGGCCCAGACTAAACACCAAGTAAATGCTACGTCGGTCTGGCTCCCTTTCTCACGCTGGTACCTACCAGATCACCTTCCACACCACCTACTACACCTATCACAAAACATCCTGAGTTAATGACGTTCTCCTGCATATGGCCAGGCAATAAAATAGAAGTTTAAAAAAATTAAGTTATAAACATCTGTAGTTCTCCTTCTCTTAGCCTTCAAAGGAGGCAACAACCTTTCTTATCAGGCCTTTGATATGTGAATCAGAGTGGAGTAGAGAGTAGAAAGGCAGAGCTGATCAGTAGGCCAAATTGCTCCACACTTTGAAGGACCAGGAAGGACAGGGTAAGGAAAATAACTGAGGTTGGGGAATGAGATAGAGACAAAAGGAAAGCATTTGAAAGAATGAAAATTAGCAGCTACGGAGAAGGGCAGGATCTAGAGAAAGAGATCTTGAGAAAAGACTTACAGTAACTCTTACCATAGGATGTGTGCTGTTTCCTCCTCACTGCCCATCGCACTCCCTAAAACCACCACCCCACAGTGAAGATATATATTACCTCCTAAAGGTTTTTTGGAAGGGGGTTTTGTTCCTTTTGGATGTGACTTCATGGTGTGATGCATCTTAAGGTAAGAGCCAGAGGCCTGCCTCATTTTCCTAATGCACTACTTTCCAATGCTAATCTAGCAGCAGCCCAGGCATTAGGAGCACAGGCCTGAATCCAGACTCTCTAGACTGGACCCCAGCCCTGCGATTCACTGGCTATTAGCTCTGTGATTTTGGGGAATTCATTTAAGCTCTGTAAAATAGGGATGGTAACAGGATCTACTTGAGAGGGTTATTTTAAGAATTAAAGTCAATTCATATAAAGTGCTTACAATAGTGCCTAAAATATAAGAGGTACTCTATAAATGCCTAGTTTATACAATAGTTAAAAACAAATACTACCATTATTGCTAAAAATTTTAAGCTTCCTCTCTACCTCCTACGGCCTGCCTTCCTTCAAGCCCCTGCTCTTCTAAATTAGAGAGCATGACTTCCTATCAGGGGCAGCTCCCACAGCCTTGCTGATGTTCTGCTACTTGTAGTCAACGTGAGAATACTGTGGTTTGGAGAAGGAGAAGTGTAGTGGAAGCATTGTGCTCTCTTCAGCCCTACAGCCCATGCTCTTCTACATTACAGGGTCTGCCAGACAAGCTTCCATTCATTCCTGAGAGATGCTGCTACTTCTCAGAAAGAGGGGTAGGAACTAGCCCTGGGCCTTGCTTCCAAAGTTCCCACATACTCTATCTCTACTAGTATGCCCCCATTTTTAGCAGGTCAATGCTCCCTCTCCCTGGTTTCCTGTGCTGGGGGGACAGGCCACCTCAGTGGGGATCCTATGGAGGCACACGGATGCCTGTGGTGGTGTTACTAACCTACCAGGCCATCCTCCCTAATGTGTACTCTGGATGACCCCCTCTCCTAGACTCATTCATTCACTTAACAAATATTTATGGGTCATCTCCTAGATGCAAGGAATATTAAATAAAAGATACTGTTCTGGGCTGGCCCCACGGCCAACTGGTTAAGTTTGTGCGCTCTGCTTCAGCAGCCCAGGGTTTCACCAATTCGAATCCAGGGCACAGACATGGCACCACTCATTAGGCCATGCTGAGGTGGTGTCCCACATGCCACAACTAGAAGGACCCACAACTAAGAATATACAACTATGTGCTGGGGGGCTTTGGGGAGAAGAAGGAAAAAATAAAATCTTTAAAAAAAAAAAGATACTATTCTTACCACTAAAGCTAACACTTTTATTCCTCTAGTACACTGTACGTACACAAAATTCTGCACTCTCTTTCATTGCTCTTGAATAGTTCTCAAATTATATAAATTTCTGAGATACAAACAACAACTACAAAAAGACTATTTTCGTTCTCAAGGAACTTCCAGTCCAGAGATCAGGGGTTGGTGGGTGGGTGAGTGGGGGTGTGTGACAGAAGTATATAAGATAGGATGATAAAAGCTATAAGAGGAGTTAGCCTAGGGTGCTGCAGGAGTAGACTGGGAGAATAGTGAACTCAGAATGGGGAAAGGTGAGCAAGGGAGACAGAGAAGAACTCCAAGATGATAGAACACAGGAACTCAGTTTGGGGATTAGCCTTAAACAGCAACTATTTTCCGTTTCAAGTATTTTAACTTGCTCCAGGCTGTTGAGAGGTCACTGCTAGCTTTTCAGAGTGTTATACTAATGTACACTCACACTGAGGGCCCTTCATAAAAACAGCCCAGAGGCAGACAAAAACCAGGCATACTGCTTTTCATACATACCTCGTATTTCATGGTAAAAAATCCATCCCCTCCAATGCCCTCAAGTGCAAAGGCCTGTACAATTGGCCATTTCTCCACTACAAACATATCAAATATCTGCAAGTGACCTAAAGGAATCAAATACAACAACATGTATCAAATACCATCCTGGATATAAGAGTCTAAACCTGATCTAATGTGTTTAAACAGGCATCACTTCTCACAAGTTCACCACAGCCTCATCTAGTTAAATAAAATTGAAACAGATGAAATGGTTAGATATTAACACTGCAATACAAAATGAGAGACAAATAAAATTCAGACCATAAATAAGTTACATAAATTCAGATTTCTCTATAACATATTTTTACATTCTGGTTTCCTAAGTAAGTGAATAAGTGAATGAATAAATGAATAAACAAATAAATAAATCAATAGTGGCCTATTACATCTGATTTGCATCACTTAGTGGATATAATTATTAACAGATCCAAACTTGGCTCCTCTCCCTTAAGAAACATAGCCAACCAACTTCCTTAAGGGAAAATTAGCAAATCACAAATTCTCCTTTCTTATAACAATAGTTTCAATGTGGAAGGTTTTTTAAAAATAAGGTATAAGCACTGCTAAACCTGTTGATTTTTTTCCTGTATTTTTACACATCATTTTTGAGCCTCACTTTCAGCATATTTTTAATGGCTACCTAAATTACTATTTCTTACTACCAAGAGGCCCCATATCTACACTCTGCATACAATAAGTGGTACAGACTAGAAGGCAACTATGATAAATACCTTATCAGTTCTTCTACCTGACTGCAGGTGCACTGCTGTGATGCTGCAGAAACTTCAGTTACGAATACAAGTTTGCATAGGAAAATTCCCGAATTTCATCATGCTTGATCGTCTGCCTTTAGTAAAAATAGATCAGTGGGTTTCCCAGCTGAATGCCTCCACTTAAATGAGCAGTAGGGACCTTTGATTCACACATCATCCAAAGCAGGGTTCTGAAATGGTTTGCTGTCAGATGTTTACCTTGGGAGCTGTAAGGAATGCCAATTCTGCTACAGTCTCGAACCATGTCCACAAAGCTGGCAATTTTAAATTCTTCAGCAGCTTCCTCATCTTCATACTAAAGAGGAAAATTGGAAGGAAAACAGGCTGTAAGGAGACGTCATGCAAAGTCCCATATTTTCTCTGCATTTTATCAGAGTTGTCCCAAATGACATTTATAGAGGACTGCACCCAAGAGGGTGTGTCCAAAGACAACTTTTTGTGTCCACTGGTCAGAAACACTTTGTCATTCCCTTACCTCACACCACACACAGAAATCAACTCAAAAGGGATCAGACACCTAAATGCAAGAGATAAAACTTGTCCTCAAAAATCCCCCAAATGCTCAGATTGAAAGAAGGGTTCTTGACCCATATCATGGGTCACAATTTCCATGAAATCCTAAATCTCAAGTACCCAATTTAATTTCCAGCCAAACCCCTGAAAAGGGCCCAAAGGAAAACAGAAACAGATATCAAGAAATCTGAACACAGAAATGTCACAAAGCTTATCAAATTCTCCTGGGGCAGTTCTTAGGCACTGGTCCCCTGAAAGAATGGGCCCAAGCTGGTGATAAAGAAGCAGGGCAGGAAGGTAGGTTCACAAGCCTACTACCACAGTCCAATTTGAAGAGTCCCTTTTGTCTTCTTCAGGCACACAATTTATCTATAAGGTAGCTTCATAACGAAATATGAAAAGTTCCACTAAAACAGATAACCTTTTTTATGTAACCAGATTTTGCAATTTGATTTTTTTTTAAGGGCCTCCTGTTCCAGATCTACCCTTTCCTGAAAGAGTATACTTAGACTATCTCTAAGTGCCTATTCTATCTTTTCTCCTCACCTCATTTTCCGTCATGCAGTGGAAATGCAGATTTCTCCAATGTGCCACATAAGGTAACAGATAGCGATAGTTTACAGGATTACAGTACAGATGGACACTATCTGATTTAATCAATATAATCACATCTGTAAGAAAATGAAATTAAAACAAGATTGTCAAAGGTATTTCCTTCAAGACATTTTCTGCCCACATAATCATTAAAATTACTTCAGAGACAATGTAACAAAACTCTAAACCGAAAATTCTTTACTTAGGCAACATGCTTCGAGTGATGGCAGAACACTCAAGCATGGACAGCAAGGATTTCCTATTTCCCATGTGATGCTCCCACCACTGTGTTCCTCTGGTTACGGCAATGCAGGCACAGAATAAGTCAGAAGAACAGCCTTCAGGGTGTTTTGCAAAGTTCAACACAGTCAAACCTTGGTACCAAACTCAGCTGTGCACTTCACTGAAGAGATAAATACCAAATGGAAACTCCACATACTAAAGCCACGGAGGCAGGAAAACAGCACCAAACATGACAAGAGACTGGTTCTCTTGCAGACATCAGTGTCTAAAGCTCTTGGCTGTTGGCTCATCTGGCTGAAGACAACTGTGGGCCCAGGGACATCGCCTGTCAGCTTTGGGAAGGGCTGCTGTATACAGGGGTGAACTCTGTACACAGGAAAGGCTGGGAGGAAGGAAGCAGAGGAAGTAGAGATGGCTTCTATAAATAAATCAGCAGCTCACAGACTTAAGGAATAACCATCAGTGTTGGTAGGTCAAATATATAAAGCAATCCCAATGGTGCATATAAACCCAGATAAACTAACAGGGAGCCATCGAATGGAGCTGGAATATTAAAGCAGTTTGAACACTAAGAAAGAAAGCAGTCATACTTCCAGAAGAAACACAGAGGCTCCATTCCACGGCTCCACAGAAACCAGAGCCATTAAGCCTCCTCTCTAACAAGACGAGGCTGGGGAAGCTGCTGGCGGAGGTGGCTGGAGGTGAGAGAGGAGCACAGTGGCCTGGAGCTTCTGAGGCAGCAGGTTTAGGGCAACGCCAACACAGTAACACAGTGTGACAGACCATAATCTACGAAAATATAAGACAAATAAATGTCGACTGCAGCTGACCACAAAGGTGGGCGGTCTCTTGAAATAAAGCTCCATGATGCTGGCCTTTCAAGCCACTCTGAGCTCCACACCTGGTCAGACCCAAAGTGTTCCAAGGAACACAATATGGAGTAGCCTCTTCACTGTTAACTGACTCTCGGGTAAGTGCTGGAGTCAAAAGGGGGCAAGGGAAGGGGGAATCTGGCTGGTCTTCCTCACACAGGCCCTCTAAAAGAGCCCTGCCCCGAATCCCTGGTACATCGCCTATTGAGGAGTGAGAGTCTGATGTCACTCGGAGAGCCTGAGGGCTTCCTTTGTAGCTTGTACTTTACACTAATGTGTAACATACCACAAAGAATTAGGATCCAATAAAAGAAATGATGTAACAGCTACTAAACCTAATAAAGCATTCTCAGGATGTCATAGGACTGCTGGCATCACTATGAACGAAGTTTAACAGAGTACACAGTCAGGTAAAAGAAGCAACCGTAAGAGAACTGGAAGAACATGTAAACTATTTTAAAGGTTTCTTTTTAAAATAAATCCTTTGTTTTGGCCTCTTTTCCTCTCATATAATTAGAGATTAAGATGTAAAAGCATAAATCTGGTGATATCAGCTATCCAACTACTTGAATTTAAAATATGAATTTGTTAATTTGGAAAATCATGCTCATTTCAGAAGCAGTCATTGTGCCAGGTGACAGCATAAAGACAAAGATAAGCAAAAAAGTGCACCTTTGAGGATTTAAACTATTTCCTTAATTTCAGTACTGTAATGTCCTTTGCAACCTTGGCTTTGTGAAATGTGTGGCTGGTATGAGCATTTCTTTTTATCTCTCTCTAAATGTGCTGCCAAGAGAATTCTTTCCAAAGCAGTAGATGCTGTACAGTGTAAGGCAATCGTCAAAATCAAGATCTGAATCTAAATTTGAATTGAAAAAAATTTAAAGGAAGGAATAATTTCAGCCTGCACTTCCTAATAAAAAGAAAATCTTTAATCAATCTGTAAGGATAGATACTATTAAGGACTTCACCACAGAAGAATTTTCACATCCATTAGACCAGAGCTCCTCCACCTCAGCACTATTGACAGTTTAAATCAGATCATTCTTGATTGCAGGGGGCTGTCCTGTGCACTGTAGGATGTTAGAAGCATCCCTGGCCTCTACCTACTCTGCCCATTTGTGACAATTAAAAATGTCTTCAGCTATTGCCAAATGTCCCCTGGGGGGTATAACTGCCCCCAGTTGAGAGCCACTGCATTAGATCCACAGCAAAATTATTTCAACACCAGATGTTTGCTTTCAGGCATCCCCCAGCTGCTTCACAAGAGCTGTCTGTCTCTCACTCAATTTATCTATTTCTGTGTCTCCTGACCCGTCTGGCACACAAGTCATGATGCTAAATATGTGATATTAGAGATAGCTCCTGGGCATCAGCCCGCAGCAGCATTAACACAGGGTGAGTGTCTCAGAGCTGAAGAAAGAGGAATGTAAGCAGAAAGCCTGCATTGTAGTCATGGGCATAGTCATGAATTAAAGTCACACAGAAAACAATTCCCAAAGACAGAGCAGGACAAAGAGCCTTTGTTCCTAAACTGAAGATCCACATCAAGTCTTCCTTGTAGGAGTAGCCTGCAGGCTCATCCTTGATTCACAGCTGAAAGTGCTTTCACAGGACAATAGCACATAATCTGAACATCCCAGCATGTAGACGCAGTGGGCAATTCAGAGGAAAACTAGTACTTTACCAAGAAGCTATAAAGAAAAAGTGATATTCACTTTTTTCTCTATAGCTGATTTACTCAGTAAACATATTCTGCAAACTACTTGTCGCTAGTCTCTTACCATCCAGCAGATAACCAACAGGAGCACATTACTTAATGTATCAGCAAAGAAGAAATGCTACTTTTCATTAATAAAAAAGCAAAAATTTACTAGGGCTCCAGGTTATTTTAAATTTGATCATATTTTTCCATAAAAAGACCAGGAAATAGGATTCAAAGAAATAAATCACCTACTCCTCTCTCACATAAAATTTACCAATATATACTTACCATCTAGAACTTCTTCAGAAAATCCCGTTTTCTCAAAATCACTGATATTCTGATTGTACAAACCAAACAGAAGATAATTTGCCAGCTCTCTGCAGCCTTCGTTGTACCTGCTATCGATTCCTGCAAAGCAAAGAAGGCTCTAATCAGTTGTACTGTACTATGGTGAGCAAATGAGCCCCAATAGTTTGCCCCTGCTCAGCAAAAACCTGCTGGTTAAGTCACAGGCAGCAGCTCAGACCAGTGTTGTGTCAGAAACTAAATTAATCAACTCTCTGTGAAAGAAGCAGGTCTCAGCACAAAGTACCTTTACTGGGATTCAAGATCTATACAGTTGAGACGATCAAACAACACAGATTATTGAAGCTGTTAACTTCCAAAGAGCAATTCTTGAGGATAGAAAGAACCAAAAAATATAGTGCAAGTCCTGCCATGGGTGGTTAAAGATTTTGGAATACTCTCAGTTGGAACAAGAATGGGCATCAGAAAAATATTTTCTTCTCAAAGTGACCTTTAACAAACCACGTGGGATCAAATAAAGGAGGACTAAGGTGGTTTGAAAAGAGTTCAAAGTAAAGAAGAGGACAAGTGAATGGAACCACAGACATCCATCATTTCACAAATATTTATCAGGCCCAAGCCCTAGCGCTGTGCTGGAAGCTGGAGCGTGTGGTAAACATGCCTACAAATGGCCCTCGTGAAGCTTACAGTCTGGTAGGGTTAGGTCAGAGACAAAAGGAAATTAAAAAATACTGCCTTCACTCTCAATGGCATAGGCATACGTACTACCTGCTTCCTCGGTATCTGTGAAGGCCTAGAGCTATGGCTTGGGACAAGGACATGTCAAGGGCAGGAGGTAGCTGTCTACGTGAGGCTAAGAGGAAGGGGCTGGGGCAGAAGGAGCTCCAAGAAAGGAAATATGGCTGGAGCTTGGGAAACAGGACTGCCAATGGTCATTCAGACTAGCGAAAAGTGAAAAGTAATGGTCATTCAGACCAGAGGGGCCTAGTGACTGCCTGTGACAGGGGACTTCTAATATGAGAGGACTCCTTTCTCCACTGAGATCAAAGCAGCACAGCTCTATTCTATCCCATCCAAGACTTCAGTGAAGGGAAGGGTAAAAAAGAATCAAAAGCAGGAATGATCTGGCCTACTTAAGGCCCAAAGTTGAAAGTGCTGCAAAGTTAAAAATAACCAGTGGACTGGGCAGGCCTATATTCAGTATGTCCCCTTCTAAGGGTTCCAGTTACATAAATTGCCACATAAATTGCTAACATTAAGAAGACTGACCATTTTAAATTAAAGGCAAAAGAAACTACATGTAAGCACTGTGCTCTAGTTGACAAACTTGTTTCCCATAGGGGTATTATGGGCTAACAAACCTGACACTACTACACATGTATACTGGAATTAAACAAGTAAACTGATAGTGGATGGTAGGTGTCAAGTTTCTCACTGGTGAAGTGGTAGTTTACAGACAAGCAAGAGGAGGAGGCTAGAATAATTCATGTGGTAATGGGTTAGAGCTGGAGACATTAATATGAATTTGTGTTTAATACAGATAAAGATGGTTACATAACATTTATGGATGTGTGTATATACACCATTTAATGTATATACACATATTTCCTTACTGTGTCAGCTGAGAAGGCCTAGAAGCAATGACACCCCAGTATCAACAAGCACACTCAGTGCTCAGATCTTGGTTTCTAATACCATTCTCCAATAAAAGGAACCAGGGCTCCCTAGAGAAACGGCTGATTCTAGGATTAGAGCAGGAAATATACAAAATAAGCCTGGAGCATCTTATAGTGCCAGAAAGTATGGAAGTGCTAAACAAACAAAAACTTTGATGTCAAAGGGAGGGACACAAGAGCCAACTGAAAGAGCTCCAGGGGCCAGCCCTGTGGCTGAGTGGTTAAGTTTGTGCGCTCTGCTTTGATGGCTGAGGGTTTCACTGGTTCGGATCCTGGCCGTAGACCCAGCACCGCTCATCAAGCCATGCTGAGGTGGTGTCCCACATAGCAGAACTAGAAGGACCTACAACTAGAATATACAACTGCGTACTGGGGGGCTTTAGGGAGAAGGAAAAAAAAGGAGCTCCAAATGGCCAAAGCTGAAGCAATTTGTAAAAGTGGTGGATTACAACTCAAAGCATAAATGAAGTAGTACTGGATTTTAACTCAAAGTATAAAATACATATCCATGAGTCCATACTGATATAAATAGATGATTGAATAAATAAATAGATGGGGGAAAAGAGAAAAATGTCCCATGCAGAAGAATTTCAAATAATATATGTAGATACTCCCTTCCTCAAGGTGATGAAGCATAACTCCCCACTCCTTAAGTATGGGCTGCACAGTGACTTCCAAAGAGGACAGTATGGAAGGAGCAATGGGGAGAGTACTTTACAGTGCAGAATCTGACAAACACTATCTCAGCCAGGCAATCAAAATCAACATAAACAGTGAAAAGTCATGCTGACAGCATGTATCTTTGATATCACGTGATAAAAATGGCATGTTACTTCACTGGTCTTCCACCCCAAAACCCATAACCCGAGTCTAATCATGAGGAAAACGTAAGAAAAATCCCAATAGAGGGATATGCTACAAAATACTTGATTAGCACTCCTCAAAACTGTCCAGGTTATCAAAAACAAGGAAAGTCTTGTCACAGTTAAGAGGAACCTAAGAAGACATGACAACTAAATATAACGTGGAATCTGGGATGGGATCCTGGAACAAAACAAGGATATTAGGTAAAAACTAAGGAAATCTGAAGAAAGTATGGGCTTTAGTTAATAACAACGTGTTAATATTGATTCATTAATTGTGACAAATGTACCATACCAATCTAAGATGCTAATAACAAGGGAAACTGAGTACCCAGAATTCTGTACAGTTGTCCCTTAGTATCTGAGGAGATTAGTTCCAGGACCCCGCCCTAAGGATACCAAAATCCATGGTTGCCCAAGTCTCCTAGTTGGCCCTTGGAATCTGTGGGTCCCATATACAATCCATGGTTGGTTGAATCTGTAGATGCCAAACCTGAAGATACAGAAGGTCAAATGTACTATCTTTGCAGTTCTTCCGTAAATCTAAAACTATTCTAAAAAAATTAAAGTTTATTAAAAAAAAACAAAAACAGACTGACCATACCAAGTGTTGGTGAGGTGGTATAAAAAATGGAACTCTCATGAGCTGCTGGTAAGAATATAAATCAGCACAACCACTTTGTATGCAAATGTTTATAGCAGCTTCATCTGTAATAGGCAAAAAAAAGAAACCCAAATACCCATCAATAGTTGAACGGGTAAACAATATACAATAAAATACTAATCACCAATAAAAAAGGAATGAACTGTTGATATATGTTACAATACGGATGAATCTCAAAATAATTATGCTAAGTGAAAGGAGTCAGACAAGAGTAAACACCGTATGATTCCATTTATATAAAACTAGTTAGTTAATGCAAACTAGTGTATAGTAACAGGAGGCATATCAGTAGTTGCCTGTGAGTGGGGAAGGGGCAGAATGCAGACTCTACAAAGGGGCACAAGGAAACTTGGAGATAATGGATATGTGTACTATCTTAATTGTGGTGGTAGTTTCACATGTGTACACATATATCAAAACTTATCACATTGTACACTTTAAATATTGCAGTTTACTCTAATTATATCGCCATAAAGCTGTTTTTAAAAAACATTAGCAGAAAATCAGTTAGAACATTTCCTACACCATAATAACTAAAGACAAATGCTAAAGTGCAAGTGAGCTGAGACAGTTTCTTGGAAGGGTATTCCAGAGATTAGAAGCTGAGATTAAATCAATCAATCAAAAAACAATGAGATGCTACAACAATTCTAATTACTCAGAAAAGCACAATTCACTAAACTTCAGAAGCTATTTAAAAATATATAGTCCCTCACTGATTTCTTGTTTCACTTTCACAGAAAGTTCTGTCTTGAGAGTTTATTAACTTTTACCTCCATCTTCATACCCAATCTCAAACACATCAATTTCTGCAACATTTGTGTTTTCATGAAAAATATATACATTTTTTGGTCTCATGATATTCTTATAAATGGACCTTTTCTCAATCCTTTAGTATTCTATATTCAAGTAGTCCACATGACCAATTTTATGCTGCTTACTTTTACTAGGTTGGGCCTTAACTAATAGAAATAATAGCATAAGTACAATAAAAAACAGGTGGTTTTATTCACTGGTAAATTCACGGCAAAGAGAGCCTCCACTCCCCTGATGGCTGCAGCTAGAAAGAGAATCTGGCAAGCGTTGTTTAAGCATTTGAAACCTCTGGCTGGAATTCCAGGTCCACCACAAACTGTGTCTCTATGGAGATTCACCAACCTCTGGGCTAAGTGAGTGGTGGAGTCAGGATTCAAACCCAAAACCTCCTGGCTCCAAAGTGCATGTTTTTAACCACCCTCAACACTGCCTCTCATATGTTTAATGCAAGTGCTGTTAAGTGAGAAAACAATATCATGCACAAAATATCAGAGGAAAGACAAAGAAGAAAATGGTAGCAGTTTGCTTCTGATAAGGAAATTGGGTGGTTGATGGACAAACCACCTGACCTAACAATTCCACTTCTATGACTTAATGCTATGAATATAAATGAAAATGAGATAAAGAAGGACATCAATCTGATACAGAAAAATCTCCGAGATATATTGTCAAGTGAAAATTTAAAAATCAGGTTAACAACAGTATATATAAAATGTTCCCATTTGTGTTAAAAAAAAAATACAGCTAACAATGTTATCTCTGGGGAGTAGGACTGGGTATCTGGTATGGTTAGGAAGTTCTGTTCATTACTATTCATGTATTGTCCTAATTTTTAAATTATATGATGTATTTTCATAATAAAAAAATTTTAAAGAACAAATAAATGCCCAATTCTGCCACTCTATGGCCCTGAGTAAGTCTGTTTCATCTCCCGGAGTCTCAGTTTCCTCCTCTGTAAAGAAGGAACAACACTGCTCCTTTGCAAGGTCGCTGTGAGGAGAAATGAGACAACACGTTCAAAGCGCCTGCTGTGTGGTAGGGGCTCCCTATCTCACTGATATCTCACCTGACCTCATTAAAACAGCAACAGATTTCAGGGGAACAAGAGCTTGGAGAAGGACACTAACTCACAGCTTATCTCACAACAATATTATTATTATCTTCCTGTGAACAGAAGCCAAGTTGCCCCAGCCCTGAGTCCCACCTTGTTAAAAGCACTGACCTAGGATGCAGAGGATCCCATCTGGTTGAGACTTGCTGCTCTGGGTCAGGATACTCTGAACCTGGCGGAGTCGGCTGCAGCTGCAACAAGAACAGAAAACAGCTCCCTGAGGCCAGCACATGAAGGCATGAGGAAGAGGAGTGACTGCTAGGGATGGAAACTCGTTCCTGTCTGGTTTTGGTATTAGAACTATAACAATGAATTGGGAAGTGCTCCTTTCTCTTCTATTTTCTGGAAGAGATTATACAGAATTGGTCTGACGACTAAGTCTGAACTGCTGATTACAAATTGGATGGTCAGTGGCTCTCTAGCTCAACAGAGGATGGAGCCAAAGGCCCTCTCATGGTCTATGCTGGACAGGACTGGGAGCTCAGCAGCCGACCAGAAGGAGCTCCAACGACTTCTCATTTTTGAGGATTATCAACGAAGAGTTTCCACACTGATTTCCCCTAACTGTGGTCCTCATCAAGTCTGTCAAAAACAAAACAAAACAGAATCATCTAAAGACCTAAATGAAGCCCTGATTCATCATCACAACTATCCCCACAGAGAGCGTCAGTAGAAGGTACTTGCTCCCATTTCTGTGCAGATCTCTTACTCCTTTGGCTGTAAGGACATCCCCCTCCTCCCAAACAAAGCATAAGGAGAGACATGCCTAGACATTACTATCACTTCTAGGGACCCCATGTTCTCCACACCAATCCCTCCTCCTTCTTAGCAGACCCAGAGAGACATGCTCAATTTCCTGCTCAAGCCTCTGATTCTTCCAGTGGGTCTCTCTCCCTCTCACCTCCAGGTCCAGGATCTACGTTCACTATTCATTCCCTAACACTCCTATCCTTAATTTTTTCCCTACGGTCAACTAAGTTAACTAAGATCCTCCACAAACCAACTACACTAACTGTTCCATCCATGACAATCAGACTTCATCCCTACGCCTTACTGAATCTGCTCTGGTACACTGTCCTACACTCACCCAAGCCATAGTGCTTCCAGCCAAACAATAGTATTTCCTTCCCTGGATTCCTTTTTACCTCTGGATTCTTTCTGGTGTTCCCATACCCCAAGTTATCCACTTCATGACTTAGTGGTCATTATCACTGTCTTCCCTCAAGATGTTCACAATCTTCCACCTCATACCAAAACCACACAAAGACAATATCAAAAAAAAGAAACCCACCAACCAATATCCATCATAAATATAGATGTAAAAACCCTTAATAAAATATTAGCAAAGACAATTCAACAACATATAAAAAGAATTATACATGATGACCAAGAGGGATTTATCCCAGAGATGCAAGGCTGGTTCATTATTGGTAAATCAATCAATGTAATCCATCACATTAACAGGATAAAGAAAGAAAAAAAATCACACAACCATAAAATTGATGTAGAAAGATCATTTGACAAAATTCAACAACCATTCACAAGAAAAACACTCAAGAGAACAGAGAAGAACAGATGAGTTTCCTCAACTTGATAAAGAATATCTACCAAAAAACCTCTGAAGTAAAGTTTGGGACTATACTTGAAAGACGGAATGTTTTCCCTCTAAAATGAGGAACAAGAAAAGGATGTCTGGTCTCACCACTCCAATTCAACATAATACTGGAAGTTTTGGCCAATGCAGTAAGTCAAGAAAAGGAAATAAAATGGACACTGATTGAAAAGGAAAAAATAAAACTATCCCTATTTGCAGATGACATAATGGCCTAGGTAGAGACTCTCATGGAATCTACACAAAAACCCTAGAACTAATAAGTGAGTTCAACAAAGTCACAAGATCAACATATAAAAATCTATTGTATTTCACATAATAGCAATGAACAATGGAAACCAAAATTAAAAATACAATATCATTTAAATACAAATCTAATAAAACATGCATATGACTTACATGCTAAAAACTACAAAACACTGATAAAGGAAATCAAAGAAGGTCTAAGTAAATGGAGAGACATATCATGTTCAAGGATTAGAAGACTCAACATAGTATAGATGTCAGTTCTCCCTAAATTGATGTACAGGTTTAACACAATTCCTATCAAAATCACAGCAAAGTTTTTTTTTTTTTTACAGATATAGACAAGATTACTCTAAACTTATATGGAAAGGCAAAGGAACTAGAATAGCTAAAAAAAGACTTTGAAAAACAAGAATAAAGTGGGAGGAAACATTCTACCTTATGTCAAGACTTATTTTATAGCTAAAGCAATCAAGACTGAGTGACAGACATACATAGATCAATGGAACAGAACAGAGTAGCTAGAAACACAGTCATGCACCACATAAAAACATTTTGGTCAATGACAGACTACATATGCAAGCAATGGTGATCCCATAAGATTAGTAACATATAGACTAGATGTGTAGTAGGCTATACCATCTCAGTTTGTATAAGTACACACTATGATGTTCACACAATGAGAAAATCACTTAATGACGCATTTCTCAGAATATATCCCTGTTGGTAAGTGACACATGACTGCAGACCCACACAAATAAAGCCAATTAATTTTTCACAAAGGTTCAAAAGCAATTCAGTGGAGGAAGGATAGTCTTTTCAATAAATGGTGTTTGAGCAACTGGATATCCATAGACAAAAACATGAACCTCAACCCAAACCTTATATCCTAGACAAAAATTAACCCAAAATAGGTCATAGATTTAAAATTTTAAACGTAAAACTATAAAATCTTTAGAAGGAAATATTCAGGGCGTAAGGTTTTTTTTTTTTTAAGATTTTTTAATTTTTTTCCTTTTTCTCCCCAAAGCTCCCCGGTACATAGTTGTATTTTCTTTGTTGTGGGTCCTTCCAGTTATGGCATGTGGGACACTGCCTCAGCGTGGTCTGATGAGCAGTGCGATGTCTGCGCCCAGGATTCAAACCAACGCAACACTGGGCCGCGTGCAGCGGAGCGCTGGAACTTAACCACTCGGCCACAGGGCCAGCCCCAGGGCATAAGGTTTGATGAAGTTCTTAGACTTGATACGGAAAGTATGATCCCTAAAAAAAACCTGATAAATTGACCTTCATCAAAATTTTAAACTTTGCTTTGTGAAAGACCGTGTTGAGAGAATGAAAAGACAATCTACAGATTGGGAGAACATACTTGCATATCACAAAGAATACATAAAGAACTCTCAAACTCAACAGTAAAAAACAATCCAATTAGAAAATGGGCAAAAGGCATAAACAAACATTTCCTCAAAAAAGATATAGATGGCAGATAAACACATGAAGACATGTTCAACATCATTATCCATTAGTGAAATGCAAATTAAAACCACAATGAGATATTACTACACATCTATTAGAAAAGCCAAAATAACAAATAGTGACAATACCAAAATGCTGGTGATGATTCAGAGAAACTGGACCATTCACACATTTTTGAACAAAATTAAAGATACCAAGAATGGCATCCATGTTCACTCAATAGAAGACAATATTGGTAAGCTGTCGATACTACTCAAAGCAATCTACAGATTCAGTGCAATCCCTATCAAAATCCAAATGACATTTTTTGTAGAAAAAGAAAAATCCAACCTAAAATTCACGTGAAATCTCAAGAAACCCAGAATAGCCAAAACAATACTGAAAGAGAAGGACAAAACTAGAGAACACATTTCCTGATTTCAAAAGTTACAACAAAGCTACAGTAATCAAAACAGTATGCTACTAGCATAAAGGTAGACATATAGAACAACGGAATAGAATAGAGAGACCAGAAATAAACTCCTTTTGAAACTGGCTTACTTCACTTATTATAATGTCCTCATGGTCAAATGATTTTTGACAAGGGTACCACGACCATTCATTAAGAAACGACAGCTTTGATACACTGGGAAAGATGGCGCCGTGAGTAGTCCTCTTTGTCTCTCGCCCTTCGAGTCTACAATTATTTGGACACTTATCGCTTGACAAAGGATATCCAGACAGCATCTCAGGACGTCTGAGACACCCACGCGACTATACATCGGAAGGCGGACGGACTTTCCTCCGGGAGGATGTGGAAATAGGTGAAAACTCTCCGACCCCGACGGGCAGCCTAGTACCCGCAAGCGGCTTTCTTCCAACGGACGCCCCCAGAGGATCCACACACATCTAGGGCAGGAGCGAGAACACAACAGAGGAGCGACGGTGGAAACAGGTGACCAGAACCCTACTTAAACCCCCCGCAATTACTCCTAAACGCAGAGGGAAACTTTGGAGTTGCACACCTGAGCCCGCGGGGAGAGTCTCTCCCCGCCATTGGCGGGGAGACCCGGCCTGGTGCTCGGGGCGCCCGGAGGGTCCCAGAGAGACGCCCGCCCCGGGGGACTAGGGATTGCCGGAGATCTCGGAGAGGACCGGGGCGGGGGAACTTTCAAAGGCGGGTCCGGCGACCCGGTGGGGAAGCGCCGGAGCTCCGCCAGGCAGCAGACAAAACTCTCTGTCTGCCGGTAGCAGAGGGGCCACGCTGAGCACTCAGGGCTCCCGGCAGAGGCCCGGAGAGAAGCCCAGAGGGCGGGGCGACCCCCAGCTGCCGTTGCCCGCCCCGGGGGACTAGGGATTGCCGGAGATCTCGGAGAGGACCAGGGCGGGGGAACTTTCAAAGGCCGGATCGGCGACCCGGAGGGGAAGCGCCGGAGCTCCGCCAGGCAGCAGACAAAACTCTCTGTCTGCCGGTAGCAGAGGGGCCACGCTGAGCACTCAGGGCTCCCGGCAGAGGCCCGGACAGAAGCCCAGAGGGCGGGGCGACCCCCAGCTGCCGTTGCCCGCCCCGTGGGACTAGGGATTGCCGGAGATCTCGGAGAGGACCGGGGCGGGGGAACTTTCAAAGGCCGGATCGGCGACCCGGAGGGGAAGTGCCGGAGCTCCCCCAGGCAGCAGACAAAACTCTCTGTCTCCCGGTAGCAGAGGGGCCACGCTGAGCACTCAGGGCTCCTGGCAGAGGCGCGGAGAGAAGCCCAGAGGGCGGGGCGACCCCCAGCTGCCGTTGCCCGCCCCGTGGGACTAGGGATTGTCGGAGATCTTGGAGAGGACCGGGGCGGGGGAACTTTCAAAGGCGGGTCCGGCGACCCGGTGGAGAAGCGCCGGAGCTCCGCCCGGGCAGCAGACAAAACTCTCTGTCTGCCATTAGCAGAGGGGCCACGCCCAGCATTCAGGGCTCCAGGCAGAGGCTCGGACAGAAGCCCAGAGGGCGGGGCGTCCCCCAGCTGCCGTTGCCCGCCCCGTGGGACTAGGGATTGCCGGAGATCTCGGAGAGGACCGGGGCGGGGGAACTTCCAAAGGCGGGTCCGGCGACCCGGAGGGGAAGCGTCGGAGCTCCGCCAGGCAGCAGACAAAACTCTCTGTCTGCCGGTAGCAGAGGGGCCACGCTGAGCATTCAGAGCTCCCGGCAGAGGCCCGGAGAGAAGCCCAGAGGGCGGGGCGACCCCCAGCTGCCGTTGCCCACCCGGTGAGGCTAGGGATTGCCGGAGACCTCGGAGAGGACTGGGGCTGGAGAGAGTTCCAGAGACCCAGCTTAGTAGCCTAGGGGGAAACCCTACAGGCTCACAGAAGCCTTAGGGAAAGCCTCTGCACAGCATCAGTAGAAGGCACCCAGCCGCCAGCCACAAGGCTGGAAGACCCCAGGGCAAAAGCAGCATAGCTAGGTGTACTAACCACAGACTGTAGAAGATGCCAATAGCTCTCCTGCGACCCATAGAGGACAAGTGAGATTTGGTGGGTGCCGACAGCAACCGAGCGACAAATAAAAGTGATCCCACCCCTGGCCGCTGGAAAAGCCCATAACACCGTTGCAGACCCCAAGGAGAGAGCGCATCTAGGTGGGCAACAACAGTAGGCACCTGCAGCCTGAAGCCCCCCGTGACGGCCCCCACGGCAGAGGAGGGAATCCAAAGGGCCACTGTGGCTACGAAGAGGGGCCCAGGCCCAGTTAGCAACTACGGACAGGGTTCCTGGTTGGTGAAGTATAAACAGCTGCTCCCCCCACTGCAGCAGCTGAAACAAGTGAAAGGAGCAACTAAACTCTATCTCCATGCGGAGGCACAAATCAACATCATCAAGCAATATGAAAAAATACATTAAATCTCCAGAACAGAAAGAAAGTAACAAATACACAGAAATCAATCCCAAAGAAAATGAGATATATAACCTAAATGATGATGACTTCAAAACAGCCATCATTAAAATACTCACTGAGTTAAGAGAGAATTCTGACCGACAACTCAACGAGTTCAGGAGCTATGTCACAAAAGAGTTTGATACGATAAAGAAGAACCAAACAGAAATACTGGAAATGAAGAACACAATAGAGGAGATTAAGAAAAATCTAGATGCTCTGAACAGTAGGGCCGATAATATGGAGGAAAGAATTAGCAATTTGGAAGATGGCAATATAGAATTGCTGCAGGCAGAGGAGGAGAGAGAAGCAAGACTTAAAAGAAATGAAGAAACTCTCCGAGAATTATCAGACACAATTAGGAGATGCAACGTAAGGATTATAGGTATACCAGAGGGAGAAGAGAAGGAGAAAGGGGCAGAAAACCTATTCAAAGAAATAATGGCTGAGAACTTCCCAAATCTGGTGAGGGAGATGGATCTTCAGGTGACAGAAGCCAATAGATCTCCAAACTTTATCAATGCAAGAAGACCAACTCCACGGCATATAGTAGTGAAGCTAGCAAAAGTCAACGACAAGGAGAAAATATTAAGGACAGCCAGGCAAAAGAAACTAACCTACAAAGGAACCCCCATCAGGCTATCAGCAGATTTCTCAGCAGAAACTTTACAGGCTAGAAGACAGTGGAATGATATATTCAAAAATCTGAAGGACAAAAACCTACAGCCGAGAATTCTCTACCCAGCGAAAATATCCTTCAAATACGATGGAGAAATAAAAACTTTCCCAGATAAACAAAAATTAAGGGAGTTCATTGCCACAAAACCTCCTCTTCAGGAAATCCTCAGGAAAACCCTCATTCCTGAAAAATCCAAAAAAGGAAAGGGGCTACAAAACCAAGAGCAGAGGAGATAAGTAGAAGGACAACAACAGAGAGTAGCAGCTCTACATCAGAACAGATTAAACCATGGGACGAGAAACAAAGGAAACTGAAGAAAACCGGAAAACAAGACACAAAATGGTAGTGGTAGGCCCCCACGTCTCAATAATCACTCTAAATGTAAACGGATTGAACTCCCCAATCAAAAGACACAGAGTGGCAGGATGGATCAAAGAACAAGATCCAACAATATGCTGCCTCCAGGAAACACACCTCAGCCCCAAAGACAAACACAGACTCAGAGTGAAGGGATGGAGAACAATACTCCAAGCTAATAATGAACAAAAGAAAGCAGGTGTCGCTATACTAATATCAGACAAGGTAGATTTCAAAGCAAAACAGATAAAGAAAGACAAAGAGGGACAGTATATAATGATAAAAGGGACTCTCCACCAAGAAGACATAACACTTATAAATATATACGCACCCAACACAGGAGCACCAAAATTTGTAAAGCAACTCTTAATAGAACTAAAAGAAGACATCAACAACAATACAATAATAGTAGGGGACCTCAACACACCATTAACACCAATGGACAGAACATCCAGACAGAAAATCAACAAGGAAATAATAGAATTAAATGAAAAATTAGACCAGATGGACTTAATAGATATATATAGAACACTTCATCCAAAAACAGCAGGTTACACATTCTTCTCAAGTGCACATGGAACATTCTCAAGGATTGACCATATTTTGGGAACCAAAGCAAACATCAATAAATACAAGAGAGTTGAAATAATATCAAGCATCTTTTCTGATCATAACGCTATTAAACTAGAAATCAACTACAAGAAAAAAGCAGAGAAAGGTGCAAAAATGTGGAGACTAAACAACACGCTTCTCAACAAACAATGGATCATTGAAGAAATTAAAGAAGAAATCAAATATTATCTGGAGACAAATGAAAATGAGAACACGACATACCAAATCATTTGGGATGCAGCAAAAGCAGTCCTAAGAGGGAAATTCATCGCAATACAGGCTCACCTCACTAAACAAGAAAAAGCTCACGTAAGCAACCTCAAACGACACCTAACAGAACTAGAAAAAGAAGAACAAACAAGGCCCAGAGTCAGTAGAAGGAGGGAAATAATAAAAATAAGAGCAGAAATAAACGATATTGAAACAAAAAAGACAATAGAAAGGATCAATGAAACAAAGAGTTGGTTCTTCGAAAGAATTAACAAAATTGACAAACCCCTAGCCAGACTCACCAAGAAAAGAAGAGAGAAATCGCAAATTAATAAAATCAGGAATGAGAGAGGAGAAATCACAACAGATACCAATGAAATACAAGAGATCATAAGAGAATACTATGAAAAACTATATGCCAACAAATTGAACAACCTGGAAGAAATGGACAAATTCCTAGACTCCTACAATCTCCCCAAACTGAATCAGGAAGAAATGGAGAATCTGAATAGACCAATCACAAGTAAGGAAATAGAAACGGTAATCAAAAACCTCCCCAAAAACAAGAGTCCAGGACCAGACGGCTTCTCCGGAGAATTCTACCAAACATTCAAAGAAGACTTAATACCTATTCTCCTCAAACTGTTCCAGAAAATTGAGAAAGATGGAGAACTCCCTAACACATTCTATGAAGCCAACATCACTCTGATCCCCAAACCTGACAAGGACAACACAAAGAAGGAGAACTACAGGCCGATATCACTGATGAACATAGATGCAAAAATCCTCAACAAAATTTTGGCAAACCGATTACAGCAATACATCAAAAAGATTATACACCATGATCAAGTGGGATTTATACCAGGGACACAGGGATGGTTCAACATCCGCAAGTCAATCAACGTGATACACTACATTAACAAAATGAAAACCAAAAACCACATGATCATCTCAATAGATGCAGAGAAAGCATTCGACAAGATCCAACACCCATTTATGATAAAAACCCTCAGTAAAATGGGTATAGAAGGAAAGTACCTCAACATAATAAAGGCCATATATGATAGACCCACAGCCAACATCATACTCAATGGACAAAAGCTGAAAGCCATCCCTCTGAGGACAGGAACAAGACAAGGGTGCCCACTTTCACCACTCCTATTCAACATAGTTCTGGAGGTGCTGGCCAGAGCAATTCGGCAGGAAAAAGAAATAAAAGGAATCCAAATAGGTAACGAAGAAGTAAAACTCTCGTTGTTTGCAGACGACATGATCTTATACATAGAAAACCCCAAAGAATCCACAGAAAAACTATTAGAAATAATCAACAACTACAGCAAAGTAGCAGGGTATAAAATTAACGTGCATAAATCAGTAGCATTTCTATACACTAACAATAAACTAACAGAAAAAGAACTCAAGAACTCTATCCCATTCACAATCGCAACGAAAAGAATAAAATACCTTGGGATAAACTTAACCAAGGAAGTGAAGGATCTATACAATGAAAACTACAAGACTTTCTTGAAAGAAATAGGCGATGACATAAAGAGATGGAAAGACATCCCTTGCACATGGATTGGAAGAATAAACATAGTTAAAATGTCCATACTACCTAAAGCAATATACAGATTCAATGCTATCCCAATCAGAATCCCAAGAACATTTTTCACAGAAATTGAACAAACAATCCTAAAATTCATATGGGGCAACAAAAGACCGCGAATTGCTAAAGCAATCCTGAGCAAGAAAAACAAAGCCGGCGGAATCACAATCCCCGATTTCAAAACATACTACAAAGCTACAGTGATCAAAACAGCATGGTACTGGTACAAAAACAGGTCCACAGATCAATGGAACAGAATTGAAAGCCCAGAGATAAAACCACACATCTATGGACAGCTAATCTTCGACAAAGGAGCAGAGGGCCTACAATGGAGAAAAGAAAGTCTCTTCAACAAATGGTGCTGGGAAAACTGGACAGCCACATGCAAAAGATTGAAAATTGACCATTCTTTTTCACCACACACCAAAATAAACTCAAAATGGATCAAAGACCTAAAGATTAGGCCTGAGACAATAAGTCTTTTGGAAGAGAATATAGGCAGTACACTCTTTGACATCAGTTTCAAAAGAATCTTTTCGGACACTGCAACTCCTCAGTTGAGGGAAACAATAGAAAGAATAAACAAATGGGACTTCATCAGACTAAAGAGCTTCTTCAAGGCAAGGGAAAACAGGATTGAAACAAAAAAACAGCTCACTAATTGGGAAAAAATATTTACAAGCCACTTATCCGACAAAGGGTTAATCTCCATAATATACAAAGAACTCACACTGCTTAACAACAAAAAAACAAACAACCCGATCAAAAAATGGGCAGAGGACATGAACAGACATTTCTCAAAAGAAGATATGAATATGGCCAATAGACACATGAAAAGATGTTCATCATCGCTAATCATCAGGGAAATGCAAATCAAAACTACACTAAGATATCACCTTACCCCCGTTAGATTGGCAAAAACATCCAAAACCAAGAACGACAAATGTTGGAGAGGTTGTGGAGAAAGAGGAACCCTCATACACTGTTGGTGGGAATGCAAACTGGTACAGCCACTATGGAAAACAGTATGGAGATTTCTCAAAAAGTTAAAAATAGAAATACCCTATGACCCAGCCATCCCATTACTGGGTATCTATCCTAAGAACCTGATATCAGATATCTCAAGAGTCCGTTGCACCCCTATGTTCATTGCAGCATTATTTACAATAGCCAAGACGTGGAACCAGCCTACATGCCCAGAAACTAATGATTGGATAAAGAAGATGTGGTATATATACACAATGGAATACTACTCAGCCATAAAAAAAGACGAAATTGGCCCATTCACAACAATGTGGATGGACCTCGAGGGTATTATGTTAAGCGAAATAAGTCAGTCAGAGAAAGACGAACTCTATATGACTCCACTCATAGGTGGAAATTAGTATATTGAGAAGGAGATCTGATTGGTGGTTACCAGGGAAAAGGGGGGGTGGGGGGAGGGTACGGAGGGGGAAGTGGTGTACCCACAACATGACTAACAAAAATGTACAACTGAAATCTCACAAGGTTGTAATCTATCATAACATTAATTAAAAAAAAAAAAATAAAAAATAAATAAATAAATAAATAAAAAAAAAAAAAAGAAATGACAGCTTTTTCAACAAATGGTGTTGGGAAAACTGTAAACCCACATGCAAAAGAATGAATTTGGACCCTTACCTTACACCATATACCAAATTTAACTCAGAATAAAGACCTAAATGTAAATTTAAAACTATAAAACTTTTAGAAGAAAATATATGGGAAAAGCTTCATGATATTGGATTTGGCAATGATTTCTTACTATATCACCAAAAGCACAGATGACAAAAGAAAAAATATATAAATTAGACTTCATCAAAATTAAAAACTTATGTTCATCAAAGGACAAAATTCACAGAGTGAAAAGGCAACTCACACAATGGGAGAAATTATTTGCAAATGACATATCTAAGAGGCTAATATAACCAGAATATATAAAGAACTCTTACAACTCAACAACAAAAAACCTGATTCAAATGAGCAAAGGAGTTGAAAAGACATTTCTCCAGAGAAGATACAGAAATGGTCAACAAGCACACAAAAAGGTGCTTAACATCACTAATCATTAGGGAAATGTAAATCAAAACCATAAAGAGATTTTATTCCCACACAAATTATGATGGTTACTATCAAAAAACAAGGAAATCAGGGTCAGCCCAGTGCTGCTTCGTTGGCCCAGGGTTTGCCAGTTTGGATCCCAGGTGCAGCCATGGCACCGCTTGGCAAACCATGCTGAGGTAGGCATCCCACATATAAAGTAGAGGAAGACGGGCACAGATGTTAGCTCAGGGCCAGCCTTCCTCAGCAAAAAGAGGAGGATTGGCAGTGGATGTTAGCTCAGGGCTAATCTTCCTGAAAAAAAAAACAGAAAATAACAAGTGTTAGCAAGGATGGGGAGAAATTGGAACCTTTGTGCAGTGTTGGTGGGAATATAAAACAGTGCACCCACTGTGGAAAACAGTATAGCGGGGCCAGCCCTGTGGCCAAGTGGTTAAGTTCATGCACTCTGCTTTGGGGGCCCAGGGATTCACCGGTTTGATCCTGGGTGCCGACATGGCGCCACTCGTTAGGCCATAGTGGGGTGGCATCCCATATGCCACAACTACAAGGACCCACAACTAAAGTATACCACTGTGTACTGTGGGGATTTGGGGAGAAAAAGCAGAAAAAGAAAAAAGAGAGGATTAGCAACAGTTGTTAGCTCAGGTGCCAATCTTTAAAAAAACCCAAAAAACAGTATAGCAGTTGCTCAAAAAAGTAAAATTGGAATTACCATATGATCCAGCAATTCCACTTCTGGGTATATATCCAACAGAATTGAAAGCAAGGAATTCAAGAGATATTTGTATACCAATGTTTATAGCAGCATTATTCTCAATAGTCAAAACATAGAAGCAATCCAAGTGTCTATCGACAGAAGAATAGATAAACCGTGGTACATACATACAATGGAATATTATTTAATCTTAAAAAAGGATGGAAATTCTGACACATGCTAAAACATGGATGAACCTTGAGGACATTTTAGTAAGTGAAATAAGCCAGTCACAAAAGGACACATATTGTATGATTCCATTTTTTTTTTTAAGATTGGCCCTGAGTTAACATCTGCTGCCAATCCTCCTCTTTTCACAGAGGAAGACTGGCCCTAAGCTAACATCCATGCCCATCTTCCTATACTTTATATGTGGGATGCCTACCACAGCATGGCTTGACATGCGGTGCCATGTCCGCACCCAGGATCCGAACCGACGACCCTGGGCCGCCAAAGTGGAACGTGCGAACCCAACCGCTGTGCCACCGGGCCGGCCCAGCCCATCTTTTTCTTTTCTTCCTCTCCCCAAAGCCCCCCAGTACACAGCTGTATATCCTAGTTTTAGGTCCCTCTAGTTCTGCTATGTGGGACACCACATCAGCATGGCCCAATGAGCAGTGCCATGTCCGCACCAGGATCCGAACCAGCAAAACTCTGGGCCACTGAAGTGGAGCGTGCATATTTAACCACTGGGCCATGGTGCCAGCCCTTGTATGATTCCATTTTTATGAGGTATCTAGAATAGTCAAACTCATAGAGACAGGAAGTAGAATGGGGTGGCCAGGGGCTGGGAGGAAGGAGTGGGGACTTATTTAACTGGTACAGAGTTTCAGTTTTGCAAGATGAAAAGAATTCTGTGGATGGATAGTGGTGATTGCAGCACAACAGTGTGAATGTACATAATGCCACTAAACTGTAAACTTAAAAAGGGTTAATATGGTAAATTTTGTTACATGTATTTTACTACAATTAAAAAATTTTAAGTTAAAGCCAATGCCATGTAAAACAAAAAGAACCTAGAAGGAGAACTCTTCTAACGTAAAACATATTAAAAAGATAATAACAATGCAATAAATGAACCTTAATTTGATTTTTAAAAAAACAAACAGGAAAACATCCATGAGACATCTGGGAAACTTTGAAGGGTTTGATAACACTAGGGAATTACTGTTAATTTTCTTGAGTGAGATAATGTTATTGTGGTTATACAGTAGAATGTCCTTTTTCTTTTTTAAAAAGAAAATTTATTTTTTATTTTTTATTTTTCCTTTTTCTCTCCAAAGCCCCCCAGTACATAGGCGTATCTTTAGTCGTGGGTCCTTCTAGTTGTGGCATGTGGGATGCTGCCTCAGCGTGGCTTGATGAGCAGTGCCATGTCTGCGCCCAGGATCTGAACTGGCAAAACCCTGAGCTGCCGGAGCAGAGCACTTGAACTCAAACACTTGGCCATGGGGCTGGCCCCACAGAATGTCCTTTTTCTTAGCAGATGCATGAGGAAGTACTTGGGAGTGAAGCGTCATGTTATCCTCAACTTACTTGAAAAAAGTTTAACAGAAAAGAAAAATGAGGAAAAGAAAAGAAAAAATAAAGGTAATGCACATATGGCAAAATGTTAGAAATTGCTGAATCTAAGTGGTGGGAATAACGAATATTCATTGTACTGCTCTTTCATCTTTTCTGTACTGTTTGAAGCAGCAGAACAAAAACTGGAAGGTGATCAAGATTAAAGCAAGAAAACTTCTTTCCCTGAGAAATGGTTCCCCGTCCCTCCCCACTTTTTCATGTTTCATGCTTAATAGAAGATTGATCTTGCAACCACACTCCACTGTAGAAATATTTCATCGAACTGGTCCTTTGGCCCATCTCCCAACCTATCTGGACAGTAGGCTCACTGACTGCCAGGGTTCCCAAGAGTTCTTTGGTTTTCAAACTTACAACCAGCCAGTGACAAAAGCATGAATAGGTCATGTGAGCAAGAAACAAACAGCTCCCCCACTACTGCTGTGGAAACCAAGACAATACTGAAAACAGGAGCAAAAAGAATTTCTTTTCCACAAGTAATTTAGCCAAATAAAGTGGAAGCATTTAAAATGTAGAAAGACTTTCCTCTTCCCAGAGTAAAACATTATCCTGATTAGTACCTCTCATATTCTTGTCAAATGAATAAAACTAAGTTGTTTTGTTCCTTTGTACATCTTCATGCTTCTCAAATTTAATTTTTAACCAGAACATAGCCTATTATTTGTTACTGAACCATTAAATTTGTCACTTACTGAAATATTTACCTATTTTTTTTAAAACAACCTGGGAAGTATAAAGAAAACCATAATCACTCACATTCCCAGCATCCAGAATTAACCACTATTAACATTTTAGCATATTTGCTTTTATCTACGTTAGTGCCTTTTTGAATTATGCATGTAAAATATTAATTTATTATCCTTTTTTGATGGAAAAAAGGGGAATATTACATATTAAAACTAAAGTCTTCATCGTTCCTTACTCCTAGAAGCCACCATTGAATTTGTTGTATATCCATCTAGTCTTTATTTTTTTCAACAGACACTTTCAAACATACACCAAGCCCGGCAACAGCACTGCTCTCTAGCTTCTAAGTCTACTTGAGCATAGCCAGCACATCCTGGGGAGATGGGCTGTAGTCACCCACGACTTTACAAAGTTCCTCCTTTAGAATACTTGTAGACTCAGCCGCCTCAATAATGCAATTTGTCAAATATGCTGCTTATATACTATACTTTATTTCTTACTTTCCTTGGATTCAGACTCAGAATCTAGATACGACAGATGATAAGACGAAGAAACCAAGACCTAAACAGAAGCAGTTTGCCCAACCAAGATCACAAGGCTGAGTAAAGATTAACAGCACCAGAATCTGAGCGACCAGGTACCCTGACCCTGAACTTTTTCTTTCTGCTACACCTCGACTTCCTGACAATAAAGTTAGCCAAAGATATAATATTTTTGAATTCTAAACAATCATGTCTGTTCTTCCCATCTTCTGCTTTATATGTAATAGTTCTTTCACTGCTCACTGCTTTTATAACAACTCCTGTATACACGGCCAGGTATATTTTCTTGTTTATTTGTATTTCATTTCCTGGTTACCTGGAAATGAAGAAAAAAATTGAAAACTTTATTTTTGCCTGTTTTTACTCCATAATTTATGCTAACTTTTTGATTTTCAAAATTAAACAACACATGAATATATTTTCCTTATATTCTGTATGCTTTGTGTTTTGAATGTTTTACAAAGTGAATCCTCATACCAATCCGATTCACCTCATTACAGAAAACTGCTGTGAACAATTTGGTGTGAATCTCTGAGGTATATATAGTTTGGGTGAATTTGGGGGGGGGGTTGTTTTTACATAAAATCATAATCATGAGATATGTAACTACTCTGCAATTTGCTTGTTTCACTTAACATTATACCTTAAGATCTTTCCAGATTAGTACATAGAACTCAGCCCCATTCTTAGAACTGCTATACTGTATTTTATTTTTACTTCATGAACCACTATAGTTGAACATTCGGGATTTTAATTATTTTTGCAATATCAAACAGTGTTTCAGTGAGCAACCTTATATCTCCATCTTTGGCACAAGCACAAAAGTTTCTGCAAGGTAGAGACCTAAAAGTAGCACTGCCAGGTGAAGAGGTATCTGCGTTTCAAATTTTGATAGATCTCACCAAGTTGTTTTCTTAAAACATTCACCTACAACATAGCAAGAGTACCTGTTTCCCCAAAACTTTCCAAACCATGTGTTATCACTCTTCAACTAATGTTAATCTAGTAGTTAGAATTTTCATTGTTATAATTTATACTTTCCCTAATCAATTAGGGAGGTTGTCAAATGTTTACTGATCATCTATATTTCTTTTTCTACGAATGCATATTCACATTCTTTGGCATTTTTCTATTCAGTCATTTGGGGGTTTTTTCTGAATAATTTATTTCATCATATTTTAAAAGTTGTTTTGGACATGTTGCAAACATTTTCTTCAAATTTCTAGACTTTATTTATGGCATCTTTTTCATGCAGAAGTTTTAAAGTTTTATACAACTAAATCCATCTATCTTTACCTTTAAGCTCAGGGGTTTTATGTCTTCCTTTTGCGTATTCCCCACTCAGAAGTATTTAAAAAAAACAATAAAACACCAATTATTTCATTTTAATTGTGTTTGTGTTTTAAACAGTTAGCCCTTTACTCCTCTGGAATATGCTTTTTACTTTTCTAAGTAGGAATCTAACTGTTATTTTTGCCTCCAAAATATAAATTATTGTCCCAAGACCATATACTGATCCTTTTAATCCTCTGACGCGGAATGCCACTTTTAGCGTATGCTAAATTGGCATACATAGCTGGATCCATTTTTTGGATCCTTATTCGATCCATTTATCTATCCTCACAGAAATAATGCACTTAAAAATAATAATCAGGGGACTGGCCCCGTGGCCAGGTGGTTAAGTTCGCGCGCTCAGCTTCGGCGGCCCAGGGTTTTGCTGGTTCGGATCCTGGGCGCAGACATGGCACCGCTCATTAGGCCATGCTGAGGCGGCGTCCACATGCCACAACTAGAAGGACCCACAACTAAAAAAATATACAACTATGTACTGGGGGGATTTGGGGAGAAAAACCAGGGGGAAAAAAAAAGATTGGCAACAGTTGTCAGCTCAGGTGCCAATCTAAAAAAAAAAAAATAATCAGAGCTTTAAGGTATGTTATCACTTGAACTTTCTAGTAAATGGATTACTTCTATATCTGATAGGACAAGTCCTTCTACCATTGTTTCAAAGATCCCAAGGCTTTTATCAAACATTTTCTCTTTAAGATAAAGTGTAAAATCGGCTTGTCAAGTTCCATAGAAATTCCCACTGAAAATCTGTATTGTGATGACACTGAATCTGGACAGTACTGAGCTCCCCACTCATGAACAAGATGTCTCTCTCCATTCATTCCTCTCCTGTTTTATACCCTTCTGTCAAGTTTTATATTTTTATTTATATAGGTCCTACACATTCCTTATTAGGGTGATTCCTAGGTATTTTATAGTTTTTGTTCCCACTTTGAATGCCATCTTGAGTCCACTACATTTTTCAAACAACTTCCTAAACTTTTATCAGTTTTAATAGTTTTATCTATTGTCATAGTTCTCCAAGAAGTGAATCATAGCAGTTTCATCTCTTCCTCTTTAATATTTGCAGCTTTTATTCCAACTCATTAATTCAAGTTTTTACTGAGCACCTACTATGTGCCAAGCACTGTTTGTTCAAAACACTGGGGATTTAGCAATGAATGAAAGGGCAAAAACCCCAGAACTTACATTTTAACTGGGGGACACAGGAGGAGTGGGGAGAAAGACAAGATAAACAAAATAAGTAAAATACATTTGTCATATGGCGGTAAGTGTCACATGAGTTGTGAGTCCTAAGAGGAGGGTGGATTACAGTTTTAGAGAGAGAGATCAGGTAAGGCTTTACCAAGAGGACTTTTGTATAAAGACCTGAAGAAGTGAGGGAGCAAGCTGTATAGCATATGCAAAGGCCCTGAAGCAAGAGTGTCCTTGAGACCTGTGTGGCTGGAACAGAGTAAGTGAGGAAAAGAGTAGTAGGAGATAAAAGAAAAAAAAGGCAGGGACCAGATTAAAGTCTTGTAACTGATGATTTGAGCTTTTACTTGGAGTGTTTTGAAAAGAGGGATGACTTATATGAGATGACTTACATTTTAATAAGCTCATTCTGTATTGAAAACAGACCAAAGAGGGACAAGAGCTGAACCTGGGAGACCAATTATGAGCATACTGTAATAATATAAGCAGTAGGTGAATCTTTTGCTTATTTTATTCTATTAGCTGAAACTTTATTATGTTAGCTGGTTTAAATCATAAATAAATGTTAAATTTTAAGTAGATTTTGGGGGGATCATCTACTAGTCTGTTAATTTCATTAACAGATTTCCTAATGATGGACAATTCTCGAACTTCTGGGACAAATCCTACTTGTGCATGAAGTTGCTTTACCACAGTTCTAGATTCAATATAGTATTGTTTTATTTAGGAATTTTGGATTTGTAGTTCTCTTTTGTGCTCTCCTAGTACCAGGTATAATGCCAGCCTCAAGAATGAGTTGGAAAGCTTTCTGAGGCATATACTTCACTCAGTATGCTTTCATTTCGCTCTCTCCTGGTAACATACATCATGCCCCTTCTCAGCCACAGTATCTAACTGTGATTTATCCAGGAGCAAGTCAGGCCAACTGGAGTCCTTACCAGGGACTGTAAAAAATTTCCTGTTTTAGGGCTAGAACAGAAATGGCCTCTAGGTCACAGTGCAAGAAGAACGTGGATTTGGGCTATATGGATAGAGGCAACTATTCTGACAGCAGTCTTGGTTCCAGACCCTGAGGCTCTAGTTCCTGCTGCTTGTCCTACAAATTTATCTCCCCACTATTCCTTCCAGCCAAGTAAGCCAATACATTCCCTTTTTTACTTAAATCCTTTGAGTCGGGTTTCTGTCACTTGCAACAGAAAGCATTCTTCTTAATACAAAATCAATCCCAGGAAATGTTTAGGGTTGAAGCATATTAATGTCTACAACTCACTTTGAAAAGCATTAAAATATACGATGGATTGACAGAGGACATATGATAATACAAATATAGCGAATATATTAAGCATAGACACTAGGTATGGATACACATGAACGTTCACTGAACAATCCTTTCAACTTTTCTGTACTTATGAACATTTTCATAGTAAAATATTGGGGATGAAAATCAACAGCAGGAGTTAGAAGCCATATCAGCATTAATTTGGACTTCAGGGACTGATTAAAAGGAGCTACTGTAGGACTACTACAGGTTTAAGAAATCTGGCCCTGCATTAAAGCAACAGTTATTTACTCCTTTTGCAAAACTAGGGACTTAGAAGAAAGGCAAGGCGGCAGGATGTGTCACAAGGCAATAAATGTCATTTCCCACTGATGTCTTTGCTGGAACAACAACTTTCAATGGAAAAAGCAAAGCCAACATTACCGCTTTCATGGCCAATACATGGTTAATCACTGCCATAAAGTGACTCAAACTGAAGGGATACAGACTTATGCGCACACACACACGTGCACACACGATATGACCGAGAAATGTGTTGGCATCATTTAACTATTTGATGACTTTAATTTTCTCTCAGCATTTTCATCTAGCTCACCAAAGCCATTAGTAAGTCTACGCAATATAACTTCCATTTCACACAGCTACTTCCTTGCGGTAGAGACAAAGCATTGCCTAATCCATATCCATTCTCCCGTTCTTTTTTACTAATAGTACCCCAATTTTATTGGGGGCAGCAATAAGTCCAGCTGCTTTGCTTCTAGAGCTGACCAATGAGACAGGCAGAAGACAACAGGTGGAAGCTTTTGGGGAGCTTTCTGGAGGGAAGGAACTGACTTGACTAGGAGAACTGTCCTTTCTCTTTCCCCTTCTTGCCTGACAGACATGATAGCTGGAGTTCCTGCAGCCATTTTGTGACCAAGCTATGAAGAAAATGAATCCACATGCTAAGAGCAAACTACAAACACAGAAGAGGCCTGGTTCCCTGATAACTTTATACCAGGACCAGCCTACCCACCCTCTAGATAGAAATCTTTTGCAAGAAGACAGACTAAACCCCAAACTTAAGTTATTATTGTTAAACATCTTTTTTTTTTTTTTTTAAGATTTTATTTTTTTCCTTTTTCTCCCCAAAGCCCCCCAGTACATAGTTGTATATTCTTTCGTTGTGGGTCCTTCTAGTTGTGGCATGTGGGATGCTGCCTCAGCGTGGCTTGATGAGCAGTGCCATGTCCACGCCCAGGATTCGAACCAACGAAACACTGGGCCGCCTGCAGCGGAGCGCGCGAACTTAACCACTCGGCCACGGGGCCAGTCCCATTGTTAAACATCTTTTACCAGCTGCCAAATGTAGTTCCTAACTGATAGGACACCTTATCTAAAATGGCTAAAACTTGCACCCCACTGCAATTCATGTCTACACATATTTCATGAATTGGGATATATAAGACACTCTACAAACTAAATTCAAAAACTTCAGAAAATGCTACCCATCACCAACTGAAAATGTTATCTGGAACTCTGTTCACTATATTCTAGCGTAACATCATCTTATTTTCCATTTTCTTTCTTTTCTCCAGCTTTCTCTGAGCATTTCCTCACACAATCTGCTCTTTGTAAAGTCAGTTTACAAGTCTTCATTCAGAAAACATCCACAATTACTTTCCCTTGCTTCTCTGAGGATTAAAAGCATGCCAAATCTAAATGCAATGTGGAATCTTGGATGGAATCTTGGAATAGAAAAGGGCATTAGTGGAAAAACTGGGGAAATCCAAATAAAGTCTGGAGTACTAAACTCCAAGCAAACAAAAATTTACTAAGTAAACAAAAGTTTACTAAAGTACTTACTTAAAGTAACCTAAAGTACTGTACCAACATTAATTTCTTAGTTTTGATAAACAAACCATGGTCATATGTACGATGTTAACATTAGAGGAGGTTGGATGAAGGCTATATAGGAACACTCTGTATCATATTTGCAACTCATCTATAGATCTAAAATTATTTCAAAATAAGTTGAAAACAAAAAGCATGCCAAAAGAGCTGACTTTTCCTTAAACCAGGGCTCAACATCACAGGTAACAGCTTTAAATAACCAAGTTGCAAACTCTGCTTTTTCTTAATTTCAGGGCAAACCAACAATAATTTAAGCTATGTTACTCTTGAGGGCATCTGCATCTCATTCGCTCCCCCTGTCCAAAAGTTAGAACATCAGAGAAGAGCTCAAGAGCTAGATAACACTGTCAAGATATTGTGCACTATTAATGCTATGATACATAATAAATAAGAGTCCGCAGCACATGGTCATCCCAGACACACGTGAAAAGGCAGATACTTAGACCTCTACCCCAGGGCCAGAAATAAGGCCATAAAAGCCTAACTAAGCAGATCCTTTTTGCTTCTATAGACACCACACCAAGCCTCCCTGGCCAGCATCCAAGCAAGTACACCAGAGGTGAAACTTGACATTTTTAGATATACAAAGTCATAGTCTTGTTTTGCATTTTGAGTTTTCTTAAGGCAGAGACCACATGCACTACAACAGCAATTATTACTTCTGTAGATCTATAAACCCAAAAGAGAACTGTGGGTATTCGCAACTGGACAATAAACATCTCCTGAAGAGAACCTGCCTCTGTGAGGCTTTACTGAAGTGCTCTCTGTAGAACATCACTATTGTGACCCACCTTCCACCTAGCTCATAACTGATTCTTCATTCTCTGAACACCCATGAAATTTAACATAGCCCACAGCTTCACCCGTAATTATTCTCTATTCATTCAATAAATAATTAGCGCAAGGAGTGTTTCATAATAGCTAACAACAGTGGTTCATATTTAGTGAGTGCTGACCATGTGCCAGACACTGACCTAAGACTAGGGCAAGCAATGTGGGAAACGGCAATAAAAAATGGTCCCAGTCCTTTGGTAATTTCCCGGGGCAACAAAGAAGGTCCTTCCTTATGAGTGCCTTAACAAGGAAGAAATCCCACCTGTACATGAGATAGAGGAGCTTCAGCACAGGAACCCCTTAATCAGACTGTTTTGCTAGAGCACATCCTCCAGTGGCTTCCTAAAACGGGCACATGGAAGGTCAAACTTAGACACCTCGCATGCGTGAAATGTCTTTATCCTTCCCTCACACCTGCCTGAGAGTTTGGCTGCATACAGAATTCTGGGAATCCACTTTCCTTCAGAAGGCACTCCTTACTCCATTATCTTCTAGTTTCCAATCTTGCTATAATTCTATGACTCCTGACCCTATCTGTGTAATTTGTAGATATTCTTTTGTCTTTATAGTGCTCAAAAATTTCATGATGTTGTGTCTTGGCATGGATAGTTTTAAATTAATTGTGGTAGATTCCCGGAGAGTCCTTTTAATGTGGAAACTCATATCCTTTGGTTTTGAGAAATTTTATTTTATTTTGGATGACTTCTTCATGCCATCAAACAGTAACCACCCATTATCCCTCCTTGTTACAGACATCTACAAACTTCTGTGTCATTCAGTCCTCCACGTTCCCTAAAGATTTTAGCTTCTAGATCACTGTCTCTTCTGCTATTACTACTCCTACTTATTTATGATCATCTCAATATGAACAGATATAATCCTTCCACTATCCTTACCTCTCAGTTCCTTGACTTCTGTCTTTCGATGATGTCCTCTATCCTACCTCAGCCACTCCCTCCCACAGTGCCCACATCCAAGCAGTTCAACACAGCTCAAGAAAAAGCACACAACCATGCTAACCTGGTCTCACCTAAATTTATGACAACAGACACCAAATGGGCACTTGGTGGTGCCTAGCAATCCTAAAACATTTCCTTATTCAACTCATGTTTCCCTGCTCTCCTGGTAAATGTTTCACCTTCTTTCTCTTCAAACTTCTAACACCTCCTCCACGCTTCACTTTTAGCTGAAGACCTTCCTTCTTATTTAACTGAGAATACAGAAGTAATCAGAAGAGAACTTCCACTTTGTCCCACCACCAACCTACCAACGCACCAGCACTTCGGTCCATATAATCACCACAGATGAACTGTCCCTGCGCCTATCGAGCCTGAGGCCAAAACATCCATTCATGTCCAAGATCACATTCCTGGCACCTACTCAAGGACTTCACCCCTGTACTTGTCCCTTCTCTCTCTTTAATCATCAATTTGCCTCTCCGAACTCCATCACTCCTATCAACTTACAAACATGCTATAACGTCTGCCCACCTAAAGACAAAAAGAACTCTAATACTTCATGTCCTTCCAACCACAACCATATTACTCTGTTTTTCCTTATAACAGTCCTTGAAACAACATTACTATGACTATCTATACTCACTGTCTTCAATTCCTCTCCTATTTTCTCTTGAACCCACTGCACCAAAACTGTTTTTGTCAAGGTCATCAACGACCTCCACATTACCAAATCTAATAGTCCTCATCAGTCCCTCAACAGTATTTATCATTTGGCTTTCCAAGACAGTTCCTGATTCCTCTCCTAGTTCAGAGGTAGGAAATCATTTTCTCTTGGAAGACGTTTTACACTGTCTTTTCTTTTTTTTTTTTTTAGGAAGATTAGCCCTGAGCTAACTACTGCCAATCCTCCTCTTTTTGCTGAGGAAGACTGGCCCTGAGCAAACATTTGTGCCCGTCTTCCTCTACTTTATATGTGGGACGCCTATCACAGCAAGCATGGCTTTTGCAAAGCGGTGCCACGCCTGCACCTGGGATCCGAACTGGCAAACCCCGGGCCACCAAGAAGTGGAACTTGAGAACTTAACCGCTACGCCACCGGCCGGCCCCAACACTGTCTTTTCTACATGGGATACCCCAGAGCTTGGATGCTGGTCCTCTTCTCTATCTACATTTACTTCTTCCATCTCTATCTAGTCTTGTAGCTTTAAATACAAATTTGGGAGTCATCAGCGTACGGGTAGTTTCTCCAATCCCAAACTTTCTCCTGAACGCCAGACTAATTTATCCAACTGCCTATCCAATATGTCCACTTGCATATCTATCAGGCAACTTGAAACGAACAAGGGCAAAACTGAACTTTATTTTCTCCACAAACCTGCTCTTATTCCAGGGTTCCCAATGTCGGTAAATGGTAAATCTGTTCTTTCAATAGCTGAGCCCAAAACTGACTATAACGTCTCACATTATTGTTCCTTCAGCCCTATTTCTTCCTCAGTGCTTATTTCTCACCACTCTGTATTATGATTTTTACTGTTTTTGCCTCTCCCCACTTACAAAGGCGCTCTTTGAGGGCAGAGGCCTTATTTGTCTGAATCCACAACACCTACATAGTGTATGTTGGATTTATTTATACAAAGAGGCAGTAAAAACTGCTAGGCAAGTCCGGAGCAGTATCAGATCTCTCTGCAGAAAAAGATTTGAAGTAGGAAAGCATATATCAGCTATTTCCACTGGTTCTTTAATACAAGTCAAGATAGTTATTTGGTAATAACTCCAAAATCTCAGTAGCTTGAAACAACCAAGGTTTACTTCTTGCTCACTCTACATGTCAAACATAGGCCACCTGGAAGCTTGCTCTGGGTCCCAGACTGATGGGCTAGCCACTATCTGTAGCCCAACAGTCACTATAACAGATGGAAAGAGAGTGGCAAATTACACACCAGAAACTTTGACCATGAAGGGATACACATCATTCCTGCCCACATTTCACTGACCAAAAGCAACTCAAAAGGCTCTACCCAACTTCAAGGGGGCAAGCAAGCACAAGTGTACCACATGTCCCGGAGAGAGAAACCAACAATATTTGATGGCCAGCACTGATGACTACCATTTCCTTAAAAAGAAGCCTCTAGTTCTGAGCAACAATATTTTAACTCCTGATTTCTATTTCCCATCTGTGAAAATGAACTTCCTTGCTAGAAAAGAACCACAGACTTGCAAAGTACTATCTTCAGGTCTTTAGGAATGTAACTGCACCAGTTAGGCCTGCCTCTTTCATCACTCAGGAGTGAGAGTGCAGCAGAGAAGCCAAATATACGTGACAGGAAAGTGCTAAGCCTAAATCTGCTAGCAATGCTCAATGTCAAAAGTCAGGGAAAGCCTTCAATGGGTAAGAAGAGTATGTTCACTTATGTAGAAGACGGGAATCTTCATCAAATTTCTTTTACAAAGGTATAGAACAGCCAGGCCTTGGGTTTCCTTGTACTACCCCTTAATCTGAAAGCTAACCATTTAAACCACTTGATAGAAGATTCAGTTTGATTAGTAGTCAGCATTCATCTTTTTAACGTGAAAACACTACCTTAAAAAAAAAGCTGCACACAGCCATGCTACAAGAAACAAGAAAGGCAGCAGTTATTTTAGAAACAGATTTTACCGAGAAGCTCTTTTTTTCCCTAAAAGTCTCAAATACTCAAGAGTCCTAAGCTCAAGATGATCTGGGATGAACCCCAAGTCTACAGAGAGCTAGATTTAACGGATGGCTGCTCCAAGTTCTAAAGTATCCTGTGTAGTTTCTATTCTACACAAAGTTCAAATACTTTCTAACAGTAAAACTGGTTGCCAGAAACGTTAGGATGGATTGTAGATGGTTACCATAAGCAGCTAAACACTTGGAACTGTAAAGCCCACAGGGAATTCCATTGAAGGGCAGAGCAGGAGTTCAGTGTCACCTGCCAAATTAGAAGCAAATTAGGACTCCTAAATGCAGCCACGGTATCTAACCCCCACCTCCTCTATCCTTTATTCATTTAACAGACATGCATTAGCTGCTGGGGTGGGGGAAGGAACGCCAGGAAGTAAGATAAGGACAGAATTCTAAGATCTAGCTCTTGCTCTCCACGAATTTGGTCTAGTTAAAACAAAACAAAAACAAAAAACAGATCGGCTAGCAGCAAGTTAAAAATACAATGCCTTAAGTACCATAACAAGGATACAGGAAAAACCGTTCTAACACGTAAGTTGACAACCTTCTTTCAAGGGGAACAATACCATATTTGCTTTGCTAAGTGGCCAGAATGGAGCAAAAGCAAACAAAAAAAACCCCCTCTTCTGGTTTAACGACAGTTTAGCAGTACCAAAGCCTATTTCTTTCTCTCTCTCCCTCCCTCTCAACAGTCTCCGTGCTGCAACCTCTCCATCATTCCAACCTCCACACTCCACCGGCAGCCCCACAGCAGCTCCCTCACAAACAATGCCCAGTCTATCAAGGTCAGCCCCAAAGGCAAAGGGAGCAAAAATCGGAAACGGATCTTCCTCTAAGAGGCGCGGACCCTCCCCAATACCACCCTCCTCACTCAGAGGCACCCCGGGGTTCTGTCTCTAGGCTCAGGGGCCTGGAGTCCGCCGCTTTTGGGGGTTCTGGGCCTCTTTTCCCTATCCATCCAGTTAGTTTTCTCTCCTGCTCCCCTAATGACGTCCACCTCCCCACAACCTGAGCTCCCCATTGTGGAGTGAGGGTGCGTCGCGATGCAGGCTGGGGCAGGGGGAGGTGGGGAAACGCGCAATAGGGAAGATGCTGTCAGTGGGTGTGTATGTAGGGGCGGGAGGGGGGTATTCTTTAGCGAACCCGCTGTCAAAGGGAAAGGCTCTAAGGAGACCTACTGTAGGGGGGCATTATAGGTAAGCCGTTTCTAGCGAAACCCATTTGGGGGATTCTATCCAGGGGAGCTATTGTGTGTGGGTTTCTCTATACATAGCCGTTTCTGGGGGAAATATTCTATGGGGAAGGCTAGCGAGTTATCCATAAAAAAGACACTGTGGAAGTTCTCTATAGAGGAATCTTTCCTGGGGAAAACGTTCTACGGGGCTGAGGACGTCACAGTACGGGATCTTCACAGGGGAGCCGTTGTGGGGTTGTCTATAGGGGAGCCATTGTGGGAGCCGCTACACACGGCTCTATTCCTGGGGCAACGTTCCTCCGGGAGCCGTTTAGTGAAAAACCGTCCGCAAGGAAGCCATGTCGGGCCACGCCCTGCGGCGGCAGGCGTCGCTGGACCCCAACACCCCGCAACCCCCGGCCCGGCCGCCCCTCGGCAGCCTCAGCCCCGCGTACCTGACGGAGGGCGACCCGCGGCCGGGGCCGCCGGGGGACCGCAAGCGGGGCAGCCCTAGCCGCTGCGGGGGGTACACGTCCATGGCGGCGGGCGGCGGAAAAGGACCGTGCGCGGCGAGGGTCGCTCTGGCCCGCGGGAAAGCTCCAGGCTCGCGGCGGCCGGGCGGGGCGGCGGGGCGTGCCGGGTGGGCGGGGGGCGCGGCGCGCGGAGGCACGTCGGGGCGGGGGCGGGGCCAGACGCGCGCAAGGAGCGTGGATGGGGGCGTCGGGACGAGCAGGGTTGGGGGCTGCGCCCTCCTTAAGCTGCCAGGCGGCCTGGCTGGACGTGGGGAGCGCCGGTCTCCAGGGTGAGGGCCACCACGCCGCCGCCCTTCCCTGTCCTAAGGCCTTGCATCAGGGAGGGGCATTCTCTGCGGCGCCCCCAGCCACGCACACGGACGCGCCCGGGGGTGGGGCCTCGCTGCGCCCCGCCCCGCTCAGCCGGCTTCGGCCTCCAGCGAAGCCTTCCGCTGCGGCAGCGGGGTGCGGGGGCGCTGCCAAGACCTAAGACATCTGTGGGGTCCGGCTCGCTTCCCCGGTCCCCCAGGCGTGTGCCTCACTGCTGTTTCTCCCTCGTTGCTATTCAGTTGTGCATCCTCCCTTTAAACATCAAGCCGATTCTTAGCCGACCTCAGGTTAGCAGTGAGCGCTCAGCTCTGCGCTGGGCGTGGGCGTTAGGAGCTCACAAGATCCCAGAGAATCCCGGCCCTGTACCGTTCAGATTCTGGCTCGACCCGTTTCCGACTGCACGGCCATGTACAAGGAACCTGCTCCCACCCAGCCTCAGTCTTCTCATGTGTAAAACCTGGGAAATACCTCCTTGATAGGGTTGCCAGGCGTCATGTATATACAGGACGCACTTAATTATTTTGTCCTGAGTCCTCGATTGATTTTGTCAGGATTCCTTAAATATCCTGTATTCATCTTTTTACAATCAACTACAAAAATATTAGATCTACTTTTCCTCTGAGGTAATGGACACTTACATCACTTAAGTGGCAACGCTAGCTGAAAATCCTACCTCCACAAATAAAAAATCTGGACATTCCCTATAGTATGTCCAGCAGATTTAGCTAAAGGAAGACCAAAAGAAAGGACTAGAGATAAAAAGTTCTTGTTTTTAATATTCGAGAAAGAAAAAGACTTTAGGCTCAAGTTCCAAGTTGTGAACAAGTAAGTAACTAACCACCATTATTTAGAGACAACTTCACGTCAGTACACAGGATCTGCAAATAAGCCAATCAGCGACAGTCTCACTCCAGGGGCTTCTGAAAATCAGCCAGTGGAAAACAGCTTCACTCCGGTAACTATGCTTCAGAAAGTAAATCAATGACGGCCCCACACTTCTGAAAGTCAGCCAATCATTGACAGCTCCACGCTTCTTGACAACAACCAATCAGCGAGTGCCTCACTCCAGGGATAGGCTTCTGAAAATTAGCCGGTGCTCGGCTGCTTTACTCCAGCGACCACACTAACAGAGCTGGAAGTCCGTCAGTTGCTTCTGAAAGACCGCCAATCCTTGAACACTAGGCTTCCCAAAACATTATATAAGATCAGCTCTGGCTTTGTTCAGGAAGACTCTGCCTTACAAGTACAGCTGTCCTTTGCAGGCAGATAAGAAATTCTTTTTTTTTTTTTTTGCATCAGGCATTGAATTCAGTTTGTTTTTCGCGAGTTCAAAGTTCTCAACCCTTTCAAAATTCAACTCCCACTTACCGTTAGTTATGCGTTTGCTCTTGTGACAGTTGCAATGACACAGCCATGAGATTTATCAAATACAGCTTTTCATTTTTTGCAGTGGTTGCTATTACCAGTTCTTTTCCTTGACAATTCAATGAGTATATTCACAAAATTGTGCAATCACCACCACAATTAATTTTAGGACGTTTTCATCACCCCAACAAGAAACTCTATACCTTTTAGCAGTCATTTCCACAGTTCTCCTCAACCATCCCAGCCTTGGGCAACCACTAATCTTTCTCTCTCTATATAACTTTGCCTATTCTGAACTTTTCATATAAATTAAATCATACAATATATGGTTCTTTGTGACTGACATTTCATTTAGTGTAATGTTTGCAGGGCTCATCCGTGTTGGGGTATGTAGCAGAATTTCATTTTTTATGGTTGAGTAATGTTCCGTTGCATGGATATATCACATCTTTCTTAGCCATTTATCAGTTGATGGATGTTTGGGTTGTTCCCACTTTTTTACTATGTTTTTTAGCTAATACTGCTATGAACATTCTTGTACAAGTTTTTGTGTGGATGTATGTTTTCAACTCTCTTGGGTATGTAACCTAGGAGTGGAATTACTGGGTGATATGGTAACTCTATTTTTAACCTTTTGAGGAACTTCCAAACTTCCATACTGTTTTCCAGCTGCATTATGTAAATTCCCACCAGCAACATCTGCTGCCAATCTTCCTCTTTTTCCTGAGGAAGATTGGCCCTGAACTGACATCTGTGCCCACCATCCTCTATTTTATATGTGGGACCCCTGCCACAGCACGGCTTAATAACTGGTGCATAGGTCCATGCCCAGAATCGGAACCGGCAAACATCAGGCTGCTTCAGAGGGGTGCAGGAACTTAACCAACAGCCACCAGGCCAGCCCCTATATGTGTCTTTTTGGTTATGGCTGTCCTAGTGGCTGTAAAGTGGTATTGCATTATAGTTTTGGTGTGCATCTCCCTGATAGCTAATGATGTTGAACATCTTTTCGTGTACTTATTAGCCATTTGTCTATCTTTTGGGGGGAGGTGTCTGTTCAGGTCTTTTGCCCATTTTTTATTAGGGTGTCTTGTTATTAAGTTGTAATAGTTCTTTATATATTCTAGATACAAGTCCCTTATCAGATATATGATTTACAATAATTTTCTCCCATTCTGTGAGTTGTCTTTTCCCGTTCCTGACAGTATCCTTTGAAGCAAAAAATTTTTAATTTTCATTATATCTAATTTATCTTTTTTCTTTTGTAGCTTGTGCTTCTGGTGGCATATCTAAGAAACCATCGCCTAATCCAAGGTCACAAGGATTTTCCCCTACATTTTCTTCTAAGAGTTTAATAGTTTGGGCTCTTACATTTAGGTATTTGACACATTTTGAGTTAATTTTTGTATTTGGTGTGAGGTGGGGGTCCAACTTCATTCTTTTGCATGTGCCAATCCAGTTGTCTCGGCACCATTTCTTGAACAGATTATTCGTTTCCCATTGAATTGTCTTGGCACCCTTTTTGAAAATCAGTTGTGTTACCTGTGTATGTTTTGAAAGTGTGAATTTTGTGATGAATTTTCTGAATGGTGGACATTTATTAAATGTGGAAGAAGTCCTCTTGAAGCTCTTTATGCAGTATTCAAGTGTTAATTTAATATTGAAAATGGTGGAAAGTCAGATATAAACCATAATATACTAACAGCTAGGCATAAAAGATGTGTGATTTCTTCAACTTGCATCAAAAAAGTGATAAAATAAATTTTTGATTAAGAGAAATTTAGATGAAAAAGATAAAATCATCAAAGCAAAAGTTGTAATGGCCTCCCACACTGAATATTGTCATCAGCTTTTCAGCTCAAATAACTTTTTGAATGTACAGCTACTGGAAGTATTTTCTCAATCCAAAATTGCAAACAAAATTTCAAGTGTCAGGACAAAATCTACTGCAATAATTAAAAATGTAATGACTCCACTTACTGTTACAGTGATTATCAAAGCGCTAAATGCCTCATCTTTTTACAGCAGCATTATGGATGCAAGTAATGACAATGCAGAAAATTTTTCCCTTTGCTTGTGCAATACTCTTCTTGTGAAAAGCCTCACTTGTAAGGCTATTTTGAGTAAAATCCCTTCCAGGTGAGACTTCAGAAACAAGAGCAAAATTTTGAAGGGACAGTAAGGAAAACTGTACTTCTTTTGGCGGAAATAATACAAATACAAACATTGGTAGGTGTTTGCATAAAGGCGCAGACATCAAAATCGGAGTAAAGCATGAATGATTCTATGGAAGCTTTTGACTGTCCTGCTCATATTCTGCATAATGCTGTTCAAACAGTATCTAATGCCCTTCCTATCGACTTTGATGTAATTGTCATGAAATTGTTCTTTTACACCAGCATTTAAACTGTTCAAACCGAAAAATTGAGGGATTTTTGTGATTTTGTTGGCATTCAGTATTCTTCAGTTCTCTTGCCTTCAAAGCCCAGTTAGCTCTCTATAACAAGTGGAGTTGAGAGAATCCTCAGTTTATGTGAAGCACTGAAATCATACTTTAATTCTAAAGAAAAGGCCCCCCGGGGACCGGCCCCGTGGCTGAGTGGTTAAGTTCAAGCACTCCACTTTGGCGGCCCAGGGTTTCGCTGGTTCGGATCCTGGGCGCGGACATGGCACCGCTCATCAAACCATGCTGAGGCGGCATCCCACATGCCACGACTAGAAGGACCCACAATTAAAAATATGCAACTACGTACCTGGGAGGACTGGGGGAGAAAAAGAAAAAATAAAATCTTTGAAAAAAAAAAGAAAAGGCCCCCAAAATCTTTATTGACTTTAAAAATAATCCATTAAGGTAAACTTACTTATTTCTTTGTTCATGGTTTAGAATATCTTTTTAGCAATAGGACTATGCAAATTGAAAGAAGAGAAAACAATGTTACTGAAACACTCTCTGTTGCTTATGGGAACTGTTGAAAGCATTAAAGGAAAGATTGATGAAGAAAAATTGATCCCTTTAAATAGCAAGGCTGTTCTTAAAAGGGACAACAATTGGGAAACAAAAGAAAAAATGAACAAATGGGACTACATCAAACTACAGAGCTTCTGCAAGGCAAAGGAAACCAGGAAGAAAAGGAAAGGCAACCCACCAACTGGAAGAAAATATTTGTAAACCATGTATCTGACAAGGGGTTAATCTCCAGAATATATAAAGAACTTGCACAACTCAACAACAACAACAAAACAACCCAATCAAAAAGTGGGCAGAGGATATGAACAGACACTGCTTCAAAGAAGATATACAGATGGCCAACAGGCACGTGAAAAGACGTTCAACATCACTAATTATTAGGGAAATGCAAATCAAAACTACAATGAGATATCACCTTACACCTGTCAGAATGGCTATAATTACCAAGACCAAAAATAACAAATGTTGTAGAGGGTGGAGAGAAAAGGGAACCCTCATACACTGTTGGTGGGGATACAAACTGGTGCAGCCACTATGGAAAACAGTATGGAGATTTCTCAAATAATTAAAAATAGAAATAACATATGATCCAACTATCCCACTACTGGGTATTTATCCAAAGAACTTGAAACCAACAATTCAGAGAGATTTGTGCAGCCCTATGTTCACTGCAGCATTATTCACAATAGCCAAGACATGAAAGCCACCCATGTGCCCACAAACTGATGAATGGATAAAGATATGGTGTGTGTATATATATATATATACATATACAATGGACCACTACTCAGCCATTAAGAAAAGACAAAACCATCTCATTTGCAACAACATGGATGGACCTTGAGGGTATTACGTTAATTGAAATACGTCAGACAGAGAAAGATAAACACTGCATGATTTCAGTCACATGTGGAAGATAAACAAACAGGGATACAGAGAATAGATTAGTGGTTACCAGAGGGGAAGGGGATTGGGGAGTGGGTGAAAGGGGTAAAGGAGTATGTATATGTGGCAACGGATAAAAATTAGACTGTTGGTGGTGAGTACAATGCAGTCCGTATAGAATACTGATTAATAATTACATCTGAAATTTCACAATGTTATAAACCATTATGACCTCAATAAAATTTTTTAAAAAGGACATTACTTATGAACAGAAAAAGAAATTCTGAGTTGAAATGGACAACTATTATAGCACTTATGACTCCTTTTGAAATGGATTTCATCTCATAAAGAATTTAATTCTTTTACACGGATATCACTAATACTCTTCCAGCATGGGAATAAATGGAATCATCATGTGTAGTGTTGAAGAAGAAAAAAATAAAAATTGATGACAATGCTCTTTTTTGTTAGTGGTCAAAATTATTGACCAAGAGATGCAACATAGTACTGAAAAATAGAAAAGCAAGTCATGCCACTGAAGATGGTATTTGCTTCAACAAACCAAATTTGAAGAGTAGTTTTCAGGATTTTTAACTTTATTCTAGTACATGTTCAGTATACTACTGGATCATGATGCAAATGTTGATCATGTTTTCTCATTAATGAATGTTCAGTAGACAAAAGAACTAAATAAGTTAGATGTGACCATTGTAGAAGCTATGATACAAAGAAAATGAACATAGATTGTATCTGCAAGGAATTTTATAAGAAAATTCCATAAAACGAGCAACTATTAAAGAGAACCAATGATCAGAAAAATATAATTTAAGCAAGAAGTATATAATTTAGATACTTATAATTTATTTCCTAGAAATACTTTTTCAACATATGTCCCATGCAATATTTTTCTTTTATATTAATGTACATATTCATAACCAATTAGATATAATTCAAGTTTAACTGGATCTCTCATTTTTTATTTGCTAAATCTGGCAACCCTAACCGTGGATGATCTGAGATATTGTAGGTAACCCACTTAACAGGAGTCTTTTAAAAAGTTTCCCTTTTTTATGGAGGCGTAATTTCTTTACAATAAAATGGATAATAAAATGTGCAGTTCAACGAGTTTTGACAAATGTGGGGTCGTTCCCCCCCACCCCCGAAATCAGGACACAGGCTAGTTCCATGATGTAGAAAGTTCCTTGGAGCCCCTTTGCAATCAAATCCCCTACCCCACCCCAGACAACCACTGATTTGATTTTAACAGCCACAGATTAGTTTTGTCTGCTCTTGAAATTTGTATAAATGGAATCAGTATAATGATTTGGAGACTCATTTACTTTGTTATATGTCTCAGTGGTTTATTCATTTTTACTGATAAGTAGTATTCCTTACTTTGGACATAACATGTTTATCCATTTAGTAGTTGATGGACATTTGAGTTGTTTCCAGTTTGAGGCTATGGTGTATGAACTCCTATAAACATTCATGTATAAGTCTTTGCATGACCATATATTTTAATTTTTCTTGGGTAAATACTTAGGAGTAGAATTTCTGGGTCACATGGTACATGTATATTTATCTTTATAAGAAACCACCTAACAGGTTTCCAAAGTGCCATTTTACACTCCCACCAGCAGTGTATAAGAATTCCAGTTGCTCCATACCCTCATCAACACTTGGTAGTGTCAATCTTTAATTTTAGGCATTCTCCTGGGTATGCAATGGGAATGTTTTCTCTCAGTCTGGGGGCTACATTTTGATTTTCTTAAGGGTGTCTTTTATGGAGCAGATTGTTTTCATTTTCATGCAGTCTAATTTTTTTTCTATTTATTTAAGAGGTGAATGTGGCTGGCTATTCTGTTTGGGGGTGTAGGAATAGGGAGAAGTAGGAAGGCCTGGACCAGCTAAGAGACCTTACCTGAAGTAATGATTCCCCTCCCCTCAATTCCTCAAATCACAATCTTGAAGACGCAAAATAATAAAAGCTTGAACAGATTCAATTTTGATTCTTTTGACGAGGCTATTTCATAACTGCCTATGGTGATCTGGAAGGCTTCTCTGTAGAAGTGATGTTTGTGCAGGGGCTCCAGAAGATGAATGGTAATCAAAGCTTTATTTAGAAACACACTGTATTGGGGCCCCCCAGTGGCGCAGGGGTTAAGTGCGCATGTTCCGCTTTGGCGGCCCGGAGTTCACCGGTTCGGATCCTTGGTGCAGACATGGCCCGCTTGGCAAGCCATGCTATGGTAGACATCCCACATATAAAGTGGAGGAAGACGGACACAAATGTTAGCTCAGGGCCAGTCTTCCTCAACAAGAAGAGGAAGATTGGCAACAGATGTTAGCTCAGGGCTAATCTTCCTCATGAAAAAAAAAAAGAAACACACTGCGTGCTAAGGACCTTTCATGTAATCCTTTGTGGTAGCCAATCTCCAATATGGCCCCCCAAAATCCTTTCCTTCTATATTCATGCCTATGTATAGTGTCTTCCCACACAGAATCATTTCTGGCCTGTGACCAGTAGAGTATGGCAGAAGTCACAATATGCGACTTGCAAAGCTTGGTTATAAGACACGTATGCAGCTTCTTCCTTAGCTTACCTGCTCCAGAGAAAAGCAGTCCTCATTCTATGAGGACACTGAAGCAGCTTTATTAAGACACCTACATTGTGAGAAACTGAGGCCTCCAACCAAAAACAGGCACCAACTTGCCAGTATGTGACTGTGTCATCTTGGAGGCAGATCCTTCAGCTTCAGTCAAACCTTCAGATGACTACAGCCCCAACGACATCTCGACTGCAGCCTCATTGAGCAGACCCAGTGCTGGAACCAGTCAGCTAAACTGCTCTGAATTCCTGACCCACAGAAACCGCCTAAGATAATATATTTTTTTGTGGTTACAAGTCACTATATTTGGGGGTAATTTGTTATACAGCAATAGATAACTAATACATCCTCATAATAGTTATATAAGGTAAGAATTAGGTATACTTCTATTATGTAAATAAGGATAAGGAAACTGAGCTTCAGAAACATTAAGTGACTTACACAAGTAAGTATCAGAGCAGGGTGTTTTTTTTTTTTTTCTTTTTTGACAATTTAAATTTTTTCATAATTTCCATGGAGAAACAATAAGGAGAAACATCACAGCTCAGATAGCAAATGTCCTCAGCCTTTCTTGAACCCCTTTTATTTTTCCCTAATGTTCCATCATGTTCTCTCAAAACCCCTCAGGCTTGCCCAACTTTACATTCCCTTCTCTATATCCTATCATCTTGCATTTCCCACTAAACAAAGCCATGCTGGCCACATTAGACCTGAGTTTTGATTCTAGCTCTTCCTCCAATGCCCATGTTCCCAAACACTTTGCTTTTTGGAAGGGAGAGAATAAGGGAAAGGCATTAGAGCAGAGACAAGGACAAATGCAAAGAAGTGAAGGTTTGACAGAATCCAGCTTCTTCTGAGGGAACAGACGGACAGTGGTTCAATGTGGCAAGAGACTAAACTTCCTGGGAAAGGAGGTGGCAGGGTGAGGCCGGAAAGGAGTTGGTAGCTAGTGTGGAGAAACTGTAGGCCATGCCAACAATTTTGGATTTCTTTACAATAAAGGACTTTAGGCAGGGGAGAGACGTGCCTATATCCGAGTTTTCAAAAGACCCTTTGGTGGCTTAACGGACAATGTTGGTGCTCCTTGGCACTTACCATTTCCTTGCGTGTCAGCCCACCTTCCATGTGAGCAGGCTGGAAGGACTGGGGAATTAATGCCCTCTGAAAGCCCTCAATCCATGACAGATGGAGTTGTTGTATAAATACTCCAACTTCTCACTCTTGGTGAGATGACTCTGAGGCACACGTTCCCCAGCATTTCTCAGGGTTCCCCAGGATTGAGCTCCATTTGCTCACAGTGATAAGCTGCTTGAGAACGTGCAATTTATCAGCTGCTTTCCCTTCCCTGAACCTCTTCCCCACTCTCCTGCTGATCTTTCCTGGGATTACTGCCCGAATAAGGTACTTGCACTAAAATCCTTATCTCAGGGTCTACTTCTGTACAGGGGGAAGAGGGAGGAGAACAAAGTAAAATAGATGGAATAAGAGACAATATAGCTCTTGTTTATTCCAATGCCCATTAAAATGTTGATTCTTCCCAAAGTACTCTATGAATTAAATGCAATTTCTAACAAAATCCTAACAGGATAGTTTTAATGGAACTTAAAAAACTTATCCCTAGGGTCATTAACAGCAAAGTTGTCTGTAGAAAAGAAAGAGAGGGAACTCACCCTACCAAATAGCAGGATTTATTATAAAGGTATTAGTCATTAAGATTTACTGTAAAGCTATCATAATGGCACAGGGAGAGGTAAACAGATCTAAACATATATGAGACTTTGTTGTATAATAAACAAGCCATTACAAAACAGTGGGGGAATTGGGGCACTATTCAATAAGTAGTGCTGAATGATTGACTACCCACATGGAAAAGAATTAAATCTCTATGTGATGTGATATACAAAATAAGCTGCAGAGAATTTAAATATGAAAAACAAAAACTTGAAATTATTAGAAAATATATAACTCAGGGAAAGATTTTTTAAATAAGACAGAAAAATCAGAAACCTAAAAAAAAAAGATTGACCTATTTGACTAAATGAAAATTCAAAACATACGTACAGCAACACATAGTATAACCAAGTTAACCATCCCTGCAGTAACCTGGATGGAACTTGAAAGCATTGTGCCAAGTGAAAGGAGCCAGTGGCAGAAGACTACATATTGTGTGATTCCATTTTTATGAAAAGTTCAAAATAAGCAACTCTATATGGACAGAAAGTAGATAGTAGTTGCCAGGGCCTTGGAGGAGACGGGGATCCAGAGTGACTGCTAATAAGCTGAGGATTTCTTCTGTGGATGATGAACGTGCTCTATAATTAGATTGTCGTGATGGTTTCACAACTCTGATTGGAACTAAAACCCAAAGAGTTGTACGCTTTAAGTGGGTGAATTTTATGGTATGTAAATTATTTCTCAATAAAACTGTTTTTTACAAAGGCAAGCCACACACTGGGAGAAGATATTTGCAATGACTATTACTGCTAGAATGTATCAAAGAATCCTAAAAAGCAATAAAAATGACAAATGACCCAATATAAAAACGCACAAAGAATTAGAATTGGCAACTCAAAGATGAATAAACTCAATAAACATACGTAAATATGCTTGACATCATTATTAGAGAAAATAAAATTAAAATAATGAGATACCATCATACCTATTAATTTGGAAACAAATCTTTAAAAGCTTGACATTATTTAGGGTTGCCAGAATATGGAAAAACGGGAATTCTCACACACTTCTGATGGGAATAGAAATTGATGTAACCACTTTGGACAGCAATTTAGTAAAATCTAGCAAAGTAGAAGATGCTTCTATGTCCCTATAATCCAGCAATGTCACTTCTAAAGAAATTCTTTCGTATGGGAACACGTGAAGTCCAAAGATGTTTATGTCACATTGTTTGTAATAGTAAAATTTGGGAGAAGGGATTTAACATCTATCAATAGGGGATCAAATGTGAAATATGAATCAAATTTGAAATATTCATTCAATATTATATTATACAACAATTAAATGAATATGGATAAATCTCATAAACACAGAGTTCAAGGAGCTAAAAAAAAATTTGCAGTATGACACCTGTATTAATCAGGCTTCTCCAGAGAAACCATACCAGTTATATAAATATATGAATTATAAGGAATTAAGTTGCTCACACAATTATGTAGGCAGAGAGGTCGAACAATTTGCTATCTGCAAACTGGAGACCAGGAAAGAGAGTTGTATAGTTCCAGGCTGAGTCAGAAGGCCTGAGAACCAGGAGTGCTGATGGTATAAAAATTCCAGTTCAAGAGCAGGAGAAGACTTATGTCCTAGCTCATGGCAGTCAGGCAGAGAGTGAATTCTCTCTTCCTCCACCTTTTTGTTCTATTCAGGCCCACAGATTAGATGATGCCCAACCACATTTGGGGGGGAAATTTGCTTTACTTAGTCTACCGATTCGAATGCTGATCTCATCCACCTAGAAATATTTAGACACACCTAGAAATATTTAACCAAATATCTGGGCACCCTGTGACCCAGTGAAGTTGACACATCAAATTAACCATCACAACACCATTAATGTAAATTAAAATAAACACATCTGAAATGGTACTATGGACATTGCAGCAAAAGCTTAAAAACATGATAGTTGTTTCTGAGACCGGGGATGGTGAACTTGATGAATACATTTTCATCTACAATGTTTTATTTCTTTAAAAGAAGGTTTGATTCAAATATGACAAAATATCAACATTTGTTCATTTGGGTGATTGGTACCAGGTATTTATTACATTAGCCTTTATTTTTATCAGTGTATATATATATTTCAAATAAATAAGCACCTCTAAGTCACTATAAAAATATAAACATCCCCACAGAAAATGGACAAATGATACAAACAGGCAATTCACAAAGAAAGAAATACAAATGGCCCCCAAAAAAGATGAAAATGTGTTCAACCTGGTCAGAAATGTGGAAAAGGAAAATTGAAACAACAAGATTGCTTTTTGCTTTTTAGATTAACCCATCACAAAAACAATAATAACCAGTTTGGAGAAATGAACACTCCAATGTCTGCGGAATGGAGTATAAATGGGCACCATCTTGCTGGAGGGTGCTTTGGTGGAATGTAGGCAGCAGGTTCTCAAATTCATTTTCAATCTGGCTTGGATGTTGGATTGATTAGGATTACACTAACCTGTGAATAAGTTTCACCCTGTGAAAGTTAATTAACAGTAGTTTGACCTGGGTAGAAGATTATACCTCCCTATGTTGAAAGTGTGGTGGCTGTGGGTCACAGTGATCTCACAAACCAGGGTCCTTTCTAACTTGGGGTTCTGCTGGCCTTCATTCCCTAGGCCACCTCACAGTGCTAGATTTCTGTTCCTGATCCATTCATCACAGATGTATTCAAGCTGGCAGAATGGAGAAAAGGACAAAGAAGAAGGAGCAGAGGGTGACACCAGCTGTCTCTTAAGGCAGCTTCCTGTAAGCTTCCACATAACCGTCTCCCTTCATCTGGTGTCCAGAACGTAGTTATATGGGCATGCCTAGTTAGAAGGGAGTCTGAGAAATGTAATTTTTATTCTAGATGAGCTAAATTATCTCGGTTTTGCATTTTTGTAAAGGAAGCAGGGGAGAATGGATATTAGGAAAGAAACAGCAGTATTTGCTATGGGTATGTAAAGAAAATACGGTTATTTTATTTTGTGATGATCTTTCATGAACCATTTATTAGATGCTGTTGGTGCCCCTCCCAGATTCCCTTAACCTCGTCCTTGCACCTGACCCCCAGCTGCTGTGAGATTTTGTTGATCTCAGATTACAGCTGCTCCCTTCTTCAGAGGATTGCCTCGGGCCTACCACTCCACCTCACGAAGAAATGCCTGGGAAGTTATACCCCTCCTAAGGAGAGAGAGAGACAACCAATGATTTACTGACATAGGGGTAAAAAAGCCTAGCTCTTGCCTCAAGAGGAATATCTCTGTGATACAATCCCCACTCCACAGCTCCCCTGCGGGATCAGACTGAGACTAGACTCCAGCTGAGACCACATTCTTCACTCCCTCTCTGATAAACATTTTTCGTTCCTGATTTCTTCCCTCCTCTTTCCTATCCTTGTCTCACCTCCTGACATGTTTCCCCTGAAAGCACTTTCTCCGTAAACTATGTACACAATCATCCCCATCTCATACTCTGCCTCTAGGGAACTTGACCCAAGACAAATCCCTATCTATTGGGTAGCAGGAAAAAGTGAAGTTTCTGTCCTGTCCAGCAACCTCAGTCTAATATAACAATCTGGATGGTCTTTTTAGGTAATGCCTAGTCCCTGCAGTAGATGTGATTATTGTTCCCAATTCTTCACTCCCTCCCTGATATTCATTATTCATTCCTGCCTCATTGACTTTGGACTCGGCTGTGAGACTTATATTGGCCAATGGAATGTTAGTGGATGTGACATGAGCAGAGGTTTTAAATGTGGGTGTGGTTTGGATTGGTCTTTTGTAATCCTGTCCTCTGTCATGAGAAGAGCATGTCACAGTAGCCACTGGTCCCAGAATGAGGAGAACTGTGGAACAGACTTGAATCCTACTCATGGCCTGGATCCCAGTCCAGTTGATCCCAGTTGAAGCCAGCAGAGCTGCAACTGAACTTCAAACCTATGAGTAAGGAAAAAGCTTGCTGTTAAAAGTCACTGTGTTTGGGGAGTGTTTGTTATACAGTAGAAGCATGACTAAAAGACTCTTTTAGGAATAAATGTTCAGATTCTTAGGTTTTTGCACCCATCTCATTTTCAAAGGGACATCTGGATGACCAAGGGGAGGTGGACTTATGTGTCTACCTCCCACCTGTTGACATTCACAGCTGATGAGATCCATTCTCTTTCTCAGTTTGAGCTGGGTCTGCTGACTTAGCCTCTCGTTGGCTTTTGCTGGCCTTTTGGACACCTCTGAGTTTCTGTCCTATCTCCTCTGTCCCTGTCTATGGCGGCCAGTCCACCTAGCAGCCCCCGCTGTCCCATGACAGACCCACTGGCTCTCAGCTAGCATTTGCTCCATGCAGGGATCATGGCAATCGTGACGAGTCCAAGGAAAGCTGTGTCCCTGCTCGGGCCTCTACACGTTGCTCTTCACCAGGTTCAAGCGGGTTCAAGCATTGCTCTTTTACATGATGGCCTCCTTCCAGAACCCCACATATGAAATGGAATGATTCCTCCTGCCCTTGAAGCCTAGTTAAATTCTCAAACTGTCTCTTTTTCTCCAGGCTCAAGTCTAGAACAGGGAAACTAGGGCTCATGCACTCCGTAGCGTTCCTCTCCCTCCTTTTCTTCTCCATAGTACTCTGAGGCCAAGGCCTAGGTTTTGAAAGCATACTATGGAAGAAATGCTCCAATCTGATGCTCTTGATATGTCAAATGGGAGCTAAAGGTATTTAGAAAATTATTTCCCCTTTGACAACGCTTTGCTTTGGAGCCTGATGATTTGCAGCAAAACTCGATTGTGAATGTCCAAAGCTGAAAAACAAAATTCCTTTTTGCTTATTTCCCGCAATAAATCAAATCCTCACTGCCCCAATAGGATGGATGAATTCTGGTAGACACGAAGATGTGCTGCCCAGATACGCCTTCAGAGGAGGATTTTCTGCCTAGCTGCAGAGAGTGTGGTCAGCAGCCAGCCTCCAGCTGTAAGCTCCTTCAGGGTCTGCCTCGGATGCAGAGAGGCAGCTCTTGAAGGTCATGCCCTTCCCAAGGCAGCCTCTGTGCAATGACTGGGTCAGGTGGAGGTGGAAAGGCCTGGCTATTTTGGTCCAAGGTGGGACACTCTAGTGGGCAATACTCACTCAAAAACTCCCTGGCAGGCTGGTTGAAGCTTCACTGGGCCTGCATCACAGTTCGACTTCTTCCTCAGCCCAGTCTGGCTTCTGTCTCCTCTTATCCGTAATAAGTGCCTTGCACCCCAAACTCCATCTCAGCATCTGATATCAGAGAACCTAATCTATGACATGGGTACTTTGAGCTGCACATAAAGGTCCTTACACAACAATGGAATATTATTCAGTCTTAAAAAGGAAGGAAATTCTGACACATGCTACAACATGGATGAATCTTGAAGACATTATGCTAAGTGAAATAAGCCAGTCACAAAAAAACAAATACTGTATGATTCCACTTATATGAGGTACCTAGAGTAGTCAAATTCATAGTAAAATGGTGGTTGCCAGGGGCTGGGGAGGAGGGAGAAGAGGAATTATTCTTCAATAGGTACAGAGTTTCAGTTGGGGAAGATGAGAATATTCTGCAGATGGATGGTGGGGAGGGTTGCACAACAATGTAAATATACTTAATGTCACTGAGCTGCACACTCAAAATTGACAAATTTTCTGTTATGTATATTTTATCACAGTAAAAAAAGTGGTTAAAAAAGTCAGCCACAGGGGCCGGCCCCGTGGCCAAGTGATTAAGTTTGCACGCTCTGCTTCAGCGGCCCAGGGTTTCTCCAGTTCAAATCCTGGGTGCGGACATGGCACCACTCATCAGGCCATGTTGAGGCAGCATCCCACATGCCACAACTAGAAGGACCCACAACTGAAAATACACAACTATGGGGGCCGGCCTGGTGGCTCAGTGCTTAAGTGTGCATGTTCCGCTTAGGCGGCCTGGGGTTCCCTGAGTCGGATCCCGGGTATAGACATGGCACTTCTTGGCAAAAGCCATGCTGTGGTAGGCGTCCCATGTATAAAGTAGAGGAAGATGGGCACGGATGTTAGCTCAGGGCCAGTCTTCCTCAGCAAAAAGAGGAGGATTGGCAGCAGATGTTAGCTCAGGGCTAATCTTCCTCAAAAAAAAAAAAAAAAATACACAACTATGTACCAGGGGGCTTTGGGAGAAAAAGGAAAAATAAAATCTTTAAAAAAAAAAAAGAGGTCAGCCATAAATCAAAGAATGACACAACAAAGGCAAGTTTAAAATATATAAGGATGATTAAATACTAGGAAATTTCTTAATATAATTCACCACATTAATAATACAAAGAAGAAGAAACATCTGATCATGTCCACAGATGTTGAAAAGGCATTTGATAAGATTTATTTATTTATTCTTTTGCTAAGAAAGATTCACCCTGAGCTAACATCCATGCCAATCTTCCTCCATTTTTTTTTTTTCTGAGGAAGATTAGCCCTGAGCTAACATCTGCTGCCAATCCTCCTCTTTTTGCTGAAGAAGACTGGCCCTGAGCTAACATCCATGCCCATCTTCCTCTACTTTATATGTGGGACGACTACCACAGCATGCTTGCCAAGTGGTGCCATGTCAACACCTGGGATCCAAACCAGTGAACCGTAGGCCGCTGAAGCAGAATGTGCACACTTAACCGCTGTGCCACCAGGATGGCCCCTCCCTCCATTTTTTAGTTTGTGGGCCACCAGCACAGCATGGCCATTAACATAGTGGTGTAGGCCTGTGCCTGGGAATTGGACCCAGGCTGCCAAAGTGGAGCACGCTGCACTTAACCACTAGGCCACCGGGGTTACAACATCCATTATAACCAATAATTTAAATTTTTAAAAATCTGAAGTATAATTAGAAAAGAGAAGATAGATATAAAAGTCAAAGACACAGGATATGAACAAACTATACACAGAAAATATGTTCAACATCCTTCATAATAAGAGAAATGTAAATTAAAATTTAATTTTTGCTAAAGTTAGCAAAGTTAAAACAGCAGGCACTCTTATATTTGCCGGTAATCTGAAAATTGGTACCACTTCTATGGAGGACAATTTGACAAAATCTAAAAAAATCACAAATATATACACTGGGCGTATCTTTTAACCCAGAAATTTCCCACAGGCTTTTTCACATGTGTGAAATTACATATGTCCTGCAGCATATGTATGCAGCAGATACTGCTAACTGTCCGCCAATATCCATTTTCCTTTTCTTCCTTATAAAAGAATCTTGATTTTGTTCATGGTGTCAATATGCCAATAAAAACCTATCATCTTGCACCCAGGATAGCCACATGGTCCAGGTCTGGCCAATGAAATATAAGCAAAAGACATTGGTTGGACTTTAAGGAAAGTTCTTTGAGAAGGAGAGAACCCATGGACATGCCTTCTGGCTCTTTACCCTCTACCCTTTGCCCCTTTTCTGGCCTGAAATACAGAAGCAATGCCTGGAGGAACAGCAGCCATCTTGTGAACATGAGGATGAAAGCCACACGCCAAGAAGGCAGAAAGAGTAGAAGGAGCCTGGCTCCCTGAAGATGGTATTGAGCAACTGTCCTTGTCCTAGAATTCCTTCCACTGGACTCCTTTCTATAAGAGGAAAACACATCCTATTTGATTAAGCTCTTTTAAGTTGAATTTTCTTTTACCTTCAGCCAAACACAATCCTCACTGATCAAAAGATTTTCATTGTAATACCTATTGCTGCATTGTTTGTAACACCAATAAAATTGAAAACAATCTAAATGTCCATCAATAGGAGACATTCTAAATAAATAATGTTACACTCTTACAATAAAATACTATGTAGTCAAAAAGATGAATGAGGAGGGGCTGGCCCCGTGGCCGAGTGGTTAAGTTCGCGCGCTCCGCTGCAGGCGGCCCAGTGTTTCGTTGGTTCGAATCCTGGGCGCGGACATGGCACTGCTCGTCAAACCATGCTGAGGCAGCGTCCCACATGCCACAACTAGAAGGACCCATAACGGAGAATATACAACTATGTACCGGGAGGCTTTGGGGAGAAAAAGGAAAAAAATAAAATCTTTGAAAAAAAAAAAAAAAGATGAATGAGGAATATCTACAGATATTGATATGCAATGATCTTCAAAAAATATCATTAAATGAAAAAATCAAGATGGAGAAAAATGTGCTTATTGTGCTATCATTAATGTAGACAAAGGGGAAGGGTACAGTTTGGATAAGTGAGGGGGGCAGGAGGTCTGCAGGAAGCCCTGTCCAAGAGATCCCAGAAACAGGGGAAGCTCCTGCTGGAGGAACGAAGAGGAGAAGTGAGGAAAAGGGAAGCTGTTGCTCCCTAAATCTCTTATCTCCCCCTCTTCTGCTTTGGCAGCCATTCCACCCACAGGTCTCTGGGTCCTCTTTGGGAAGATTTCCCTGTGTTATAATACTCTGAGGTGTCAAGTGGGCTGATGAAAGAGTTCAGAGTGAGCTGGCTGACTGGGCAGGTCACTGGAATGAGAAGCCTGGGACCCAGAGAGCAAGTCTGGCAAGACAGTACTGACTAAGCCATTTTCCTCTGGCCACCATGGACCCATTTCTCAGTTCTAAGGAGAGAAAGGCTGAGAGTGGAAAGTGAGTGGTTGTCACATAAAATCTTGATAAAATGCTGGAAGTCCAAAGTGGTCCCTTTGGGACCATCATGCAAGAAAGTAGCCTCAAGGTATATTAGAGCAGCTTCAGCATAGAGTGACGGTGGCACTGGACAGACTTCATAAAGACAAAAGAAACGGGGCAGAGCCCCTGCTCACGGTTTTCATACAGCAGAGGCCTGGCTGATGGCACTTTCAGAGGGAGACTAGAGAGTTCTGAGAGGACTACACAGGAGTCTTTCCTGGTCACTGTTAGAATGTAAGGGGGGCTGTGGTAGAAGGGAACTGAAAGTTTCAAAGTGTTGATCATGTCCACTAAATAAGCGATAGAGTTTAAAATCGCTATGATGTCATAATGCACAGGACTCTCCCTGATTTGACCTGTTTTTCTTAAAAATAAATCTGGGTCCAGAATTTTGATAGAAATATTAAGTGATGGCATGTCCATTACATTAGTAATGATTACATTACTTACATTACTTACATTAGTAATGATGCTAAGAGTAATCGCTAGGTCTAGATGGGGACCATCAGACCTCTCCATGTAAAGGTACCTCTTCCTCTTTGCAATTACAGAATATTCTTAGGGTGATACTTTCTGAGCTTTCAAATATCCTTTTTCCTAATCCTTTTCAGCCTAATGGTTTTTTCTTTCATTGATGATTCTTATCTGAATCAATTAGTACTAGAATGTTTGTAAAATGATGATTTTCCCCCCATTTCTATCATTCCTTCTACTTTGACTAATTGGCATTCTTCTACGAAGAAGAGCTTTCCTTTCTACCTCCCCACATGGCAATACACCTAAAACTTGAAAAGGCTACTCCTCTGAGTCAAGCAAGGCCAGACACCAGCAAATGCAAATCTGTCTTCCAGGGCAGGAGAGGGACGAGTAAGAAGAGGAGAGGTTGAGAAACAAGGTAACTACTAGTTCTCAGAACATTACAGCAATGTTTTTCTGAATAATGAGAGCCATTGGCTTGAATCCCCAAAGGTGTGTCAACGTAAAAAGCAAATTCACCTGTTATTTTATCCTCAAAACAAGTTTATTCGGGAATAGCCAAAAGAATTGCAATTCAGGATGTGCATGCTATAGCAAACCATAGGCAAATACAGAAAAGAAAGGAAGGGAGTTGCTTTTGTAGAGAAAAATGGGAAGCAGGGAAGGGCTGTTCTAAACAAAAGTCCTTTGGGGAAAAATAGTTCAAGGTGGCAGCAGCTTCTCATTGGCTGAGCCCTGGCATTTCTCATTGGCTGGGCTGTTGCCAGGTGGGGAGAGAAATCTTCCTTCAATAGCAGAGCAGTTTTACTTCCTGTGGGAGATGCAAGCTTCTCTCTCTTCCTGCTTGGTGTAATTGACAATGTGTGATAGGTAGTGAGAGCGCCCCCTGCAGGCCTTCCTGACTCAACTTGGTTAAGATTTCTTTTATCAATTTCCACAGGTGCAGAGCTCTTTCATATTTGGAACCAAACATTAATATGATCAGTTAAAGGTCCAGATCAAGATGATGAATAGAACACATGAATACACACTATCATTCCTGCTGAAAACTCCCCGTGAAATCCAGAAAAGAAGTGAAAGAGGGAAAATAAATGTCTATAGCAGCATGAGGAAACTGAAAAACTGAGAGGCTAGGTATACTAAGAAAGCCCCAGAAGATAAAAGGCAGAAAGAAACATGTGGTCAAAAAAAGGCAATTGCGCTCAAGCATTTATGCCTGATTCCTCCCCAAACCTCACTAGAATAACAGTAAATTAGATTAAAAAAAAAAAAAAAAGCACAAACCCTACAAGGACAAAAAAAGAACAGGCACTGAGACAGGCAAGACTGGGCTAGTGATGTCAATAATATGTTAGATATTCTTACCTGACGTGGGGAGAAAGAGAAAATGATTCCAGACTGTGAAAAAGCAAAATTAGAATTGTTTGCTTCCAGAAATCTCAAGGAAACACGTTTTCAAACTGTTGAGATGAAAGCGGAACCTTGTGCCCTAAGGAATGTAATTCTATTGCCATGATGTATCGAATTGACCCACAGCTATCTAAAGAACACAGTTTTACGGTCCTACATAGTTACAGTTTAACTTTAGAAATCAACAGGCTCTATGGTTTTATAGCCTGATTGTGTAGTTAAATTCAAGGATTTTATTGCCTTGTAGGAAGTTAATCAGTCTTAAAACTTACCTAGTAAATTGTCTTTGGAATTCCTTTTCATTAGCTCTAACTCTGTTTGTCTGTACACACACACACACACACACACACACACACACACACACACCCCTCTGTATTTCAAGCACCGTCAAACCAGCTTTTTTCTCTACCTGTTGATTCCCTCCTTAACAAGTTAGATAAAATTTTGATAAGTGCTCACAATCTCTTGGTTTCAGAATTTTGCTTTAACATTGCTTTCAGTTTTCTCAGTTGTGCCAAGTAGATGGAGGTGAACCAATAAGAGGAAAAGCAATTTGTTCTTCAGTACCCCAGAAAGGCTCTGAGACTGGAAAGATCACATGGCTCTGATGTCAGGAGGGAGGGCTCCTGTTGGAAATGGAGGACATAGTTGAAAATCTTGGTCCTCCCCTACCAGGACAGGAAACTAGAGTTTGCTATCTGGAAAGGTTGGACCCCAAAGCTCTTCGCATAGAGAGATCAGGCACAGCTGAAGGTGAGGCTGTTGGCCTGGACACTGGGGAAGTGAGTGAAGACTGTGTTCCGAATGGAGATCCTGGCATCATCCCCTGCTCTGAGCTAGGCAGATTCCACCATTACTCACTCTCTCCCTTCCACTCACACATATATATGCTTCTTCCCACCAGGTCAAGGACAGGAGGAGCCTTCACTAGAGAAATTGATCAGCTCCGAGAAAAATACCTACAGAAACCGACATTTGGGGGAGTCACCCAATGAAACTTCCAGGTCCTTGCCCATCCACTGTTATAAGGCCACAATCATTAAACTCCACCTGCAAACACAAAGCTCCAGTTCATATGCATGGGGACACAGGGTAATAGGTCACCTAACATGGAAAGCTGCTAACAGACAGAAAAAAGGAACTTGAGGAAACTCTTCCCACCTTCCAGTCCTCTGCCAGTACTTCCCAGAGGCCAAGGGAGCTTGAGAAGCTATGAGGGCCAGGCCCCTGTGAGGGGCAGGCAGGGGGTGGATTTCTGAGCAAATAGGCACCAAACCAGCACACTCTTGAAATACCAGTTAAGTTCAGAGGAAGACGGAGAGACAGAGACAGCAAGACAGACACAGAGACACAGAGATAGACTCAGAGAGAGAAAGAGAGAGAGAGAGAAGATGAGAAAATGGAGGGAGGAAATTTTCAAGGAGATAATCCAATTTCCCAAAATTGAAGTTCACAAGTTTCTGTTTGGAAAGGTCTCATCAGGAACTCAGCACAATGAATGAATTTTAAAAACATAGGGGCCGGCCCCATGGCCAAGAGGTTAAGTTTGCACGCTCTGCTTTGGATGCCCAGGTTTTCACTGGTTCGATTCCTGGGCACAGACTTACCACTGCTCATCGGATGTTAGCTCAGGGCCAGTCTTCCTCAGCAAAAAGAGGAGGATTGGCAGCAGATGTTAGCTCAGGGCTAATCTTCCTCAAAAAAAAAAAAAAAAAAGAAGAAGAAGAAGGACACTTCACCTTTGTGCTGTTCCCCAAATCCCATAACCCCAGTCTAGCCATGAGGAAAACATCAGGAAAACCCAAATTAAGAGACATTCTACAAAGTACCTAGCCAGTATTCTTCACAAAGATAAAGATCATGAAAAAAGGGAAAGACTGAGAAAAGTTTGATGTAAAAGAATGGCAAATACATACCATACAAACACTAACCAAAAGAAAGTTGGTGTAGCTATATTCATATCAGACAAAATAGACGTTTTTTCTTTTTAAAGATTTTATTTTTCCTTTTTTTCCTCAAAGTCCCCAGGTACATAGTTGTGTATTTTTCTTTTTCTTTTTTTTCTCTTTCTTTCTTTTCTTTTTTCTTTTTTTTTTTTTTGTTGAGGAAGATTAGCCCTGAGCTAACTACTGCCAGTCCTCTTCTTTTTTGCTGAGGAAGCCTGGCCCCGAGCTAACATCCGTGCCCATCTTCCTCTTCTTTATACGTGGGATGCCTACCACGGCATGGCATGCCAAGCAGTGCCATGTCCGCACCCAGGATTCGAACCAGCGAACCCCGGGCCACTGAGAAGTGGAACATGTGAACTTAACCTCTGTGCCACTGGGCCAGCCCCTAGTTGTGTATTTTTAGTTGTGGGTCCTTCTAGTTGTGGCATGTGGGATGTCGCCTCAGCATGGCCCGATGAGCAGTGCCATGTCTGTGCCCAGGATTCTAACTGGCAAAACCCTGAGCCGCCGAAGCAGAGCGGCACGAACTCAACCACTCGGCCATGGGGCCAGCAGCCCAGACAAAATAGACTTTAAGGCAAACAGAACTTCTAGAAATAAAGAGAAACTCTTCATAATGGTAAAATATTCAATTTGTCAGGATGATATAATAATTCTAAATTTGTAGGCACCTAACAATATGGTCCTCAATATGAAAAGCCACACTGACAGAACTAGAAGGAGAAATAGATATATCCACGATCGCGGTGAGAGTTTTAAGGTACTTCTCTCAGAAACTGACAGGACAGACAAAATAGATCAGTGGGCCTGTTTGCCTGTTTGTTTCTTTCTCTTTCTTTCTTACTTTTTCTTTCTTGCTTTCTTTTTCTTTCTTTCTTTCCTGTCTTTCTGTCGTTCTTTCTCTCTTTTTTCTAATTAATTTGCTAACTTATTACAAAGTCAAAAATCAGCACTCTAAGCCTGTTTGTTAGAAATATGGATATAAATACCAGGAGAAATAATCTCAGCACTGAGGTTGGGTGGGATCAGGAAGGGAAGGTCTGTTTTTCACTGTGAGCTTTGTGATGCTATTTTACTTTTTCAACTATTTTCATTTGTTGCTTTGGTAAAAATTAACAATTTTAAATAAAATTTAAGATTATTGAATAAACAAAGAAAAATGGATAGAATCAGAATAATGGAGAACAGGAGCAAAGAGAGCCACAGCCAAAAACACACCTGTTAGAAAAAGTTTAGGATCAAGTAAAAAGCGGGGCTTCCCAATGAAGTTAACTGTTATTTAAACAATATGGAGTTGTTAGAGGAAAAGAAGACCAGATCAATGGAGCGATGTATAATTAAGAAACAGATCCACATAAACATAGTCATGAGTTTGTAACGAATGTGGCATTTCCAACTGGTGGGGAAAAGATAGACTATCCAATATGTAGTTTTGGGAAAATGGTCTTACAATGCAAAAAAATTAAGTTAGATTTCTACTTCATGCCATAAATAGAAATACATCCCAGATGGAATATAGAACTAAAATGAAAATATAGTCATGTGCCCCATGACGACATTCTGTTCAATGACAGATCAAATATGATGGTAGTCCCTTAAGATTAGCACCATATAGCCTAGCTGTTAGTAGGCTGTACCATCTAGGTTTATGTAAGTACACTCTATAATGTTTGCATAATGACAAAATTACCTAACAACACATTTTTCAGAACATATTCCTATCATTAATTGATGCATGACTGTATAAAATTTTTTAAAAGCAAAAATATGAGAGGATTAGTATATATACAAAATATATGTATTTACATATATACAGATATGTATGCAGGCATACCTCCCTTTTATTGTGCTTCACTTTATTGTACTTCACAGATATTGTGTTTTTTACAAGGTGACGGTTTGTGGCAACCCCGCATCAAGCAAATCTATTGGCACCATTTTCCCAGCAGTATTTACTCACTTTCTGTCTTTGTGTCACGTTTTGGTAATTCTCTCCCTATTTCAAACTTTTTCATTATTATTATATTTGTTATGCTGATCTGTGATCAGTGATCTTTGATGTTACTATTGTAAATATGTTGAGGCTCCACAAACCGCACCCATCGAAGATGATGAACTTAATGGATGAATGTTGTGTGTGTTCTGACTGCTCCACCAACCAGTTGATCTCCTGTCTCTCTCCCTCTTGTCGGGCCTCCCTAGTCCCTGAGACACAACAATATTGAAATTAGGCCAATTAATAACCCTACAATGTCCTCTAAGTGTTCAAGTGAAAGAAAGAGTTGCATGTCTCTCACTTTATTTATTTATTTTTAAATATTTTATTTTCTCCTTTTTCTCCCCAAACCCCCCCAGTACATAGTTGTATATTCTTTGTTGTGGGTCCTTCTAGTTGTGGCATGTGGGACGCTGCCTCAGCGTGGTTTGACGAGCAGTGCCATGTCCGCGCCCAGGATTTGAACCAACGAAACACTGGGCCGCCTGCAGCGGAGCGTGAGAACTTAACCACTTGGCCACGGGGCCAGCTCCCTGCATGTCTCTCACTTTAAATCAAAAGCTAAAAATGATTACGTTTAGTGGAGAAGGCACGTCAAAAGCCAAGACAGGCCAAAAGCTAGGCCTCTTGAGTCAAAAAGTTAGCCAAGTTGTGAATGCAAAGGAAAAGTTCTTGAATAAAATTAAAAGTGCTGCTCCAGTGAACACACGAATCATAAGAAAGTCTTATCACAGCCTTATGGCTGATACGGAGAAAGTTTTAGTGGTCTGGATAGAAGATTAAACCAGCAATAACACTCCTTTAGGCCAAAGCCTAATCCAGAGCGAGACTCTAACTCTCTTCAATTCTATGAAGGCTGAGAGAGGTGAGGAAGCTGCAGAAGAAAAGTGTGAAGTTAGCAGAGGTTGGTTCATGAAGTTTAAGGAAAGAAGTCATCCCCATAACACCAAAGTGCGAGGTGAAGCAGCAAGTACTGATGTAGAAGCTACAGCAAGTTTTCGAGAAGATCTAGCTAAGATAATGAATGAAGGTGGCCACACTACACAGCAGATTTTTATTGTCTTGGAAGAAGCCTTGTTTTGGAACAGCCTCGTATTGGAAGAAGATGCTATTTAGGACTTTCATAGCTGGAGAGGAGGAGAAGTCAATGCCTAGCGTCAAAGCTTCAAAGGACAGGCTGACTCTCTTGTTAGGGGCTAATGAAGCTGGTGACTTTAAGTTGAAGACAAGGCTCATTTACCATTCTGAAAATCCTAGGGCTTTTAAGAATTATGCTAAATCTACTTTGCCTGTGCTCTGTAAATGGAACAACAAAGCCTAATAACAGCGCATCTGTTTTGAAACGAGGTTTATTGAAAATTTTAAACCCACTCTTGAGACCTATTGCTCAGAAAAAAAGATTCCTTTCAAAATATTACTGCTCATTGACAATGCACCCAAGAGCTCTGATGGAGAGGCACATAGAGATTAATGTTGTTTTCATGCCTGCTAACACAACATCCATTATGAAGCCCATGGATCAAGGAGTAATTTCAGCTTTCAAGTCTTCTTATTTAAGAAATACATTTTGTAAGGCTATAGCTGCCATAGATTGTGATTCTTCTGACGGATCTAGGCAAAGTAAATTGAAAACCTTCTAGAAAGGATTCACCACTCTAGATGCCATTAAGAACATTCATGATTTATGGGAAGAGGTCAAAATATCAACATTAACAGAAATTTGGAAGAAGTTGATTCCAACCCTCATGGATGACTTTGAGGGGTTCAAGACTTCATCGGAGGAAGTAACTGCAGATGTGGTGGAAGCAGCAAGAGAACTAGAATTAGAAGTGGAGCCTGAAGATGTGACTGAATTGCTGCAACCTCATGATAAAGTTTTAACAGATGAGGAGCTGCTTCTTATGGCCGAGCAAAGAAAGTGGTTTCTTGAAAAGGAATCTACTCGTAGTGAAGATGTTGTGAAGATTGTTGAAATGACAACAAAGGATTTAGAATATGATGTAAACTTAGTTGATAAAGCAGCGGCAAGATTTGAGAGGATTGAGTTCAATTTTGAAACAAGTTCTTCTATGGGTAAAATGCTACCAAACAGCATTCCATGCTACAGAGAAATCATTCGTGAAAGGAAGAGTCAATCAATGCATCAAACTTCTTTGTTGTCTTATTTTAAGAAATTGCCACAGCCACCCCAACCTTCAGCAACCACCACCCTGATCAGTCAGCAGCCTTCAACACTGAGGCAACACCCTCCACCAGCAAACATATTATATTTGCTGAAGACTCAGATGATGGTTAGCATTTTTTAGCCATAAAGTATTTTTAATTAAGGTATGTACATTGTTTTTCTAGACATAATGCTATTGCACACTCAATAGACTACAGTATAATGTAAACATAAATTTTATATGCACTGGGAAACCAAAAAAGTTATGTGACTCACTTTATTGTGACCTTCACTTCATTGTGGTAGTCTGGAACCAAACCAGTAATAACTCCAAAGTATGTCTGTATGTACTTATATGTATAAACGTATATACATAGTCATGTGTCTCTTAACAATGGGTATACCTTCTGAGAAGTATGTCGTTAGGCGATCTCGTCATTGTGTGAACATAATAGAGCGTACTTAAATAAACTTAGACAGTATAGCCTACTAACACCCAGGCTATGTGGTACTAATCTTATGGGACCACCGTCTATATGTGGTCCATCATTGACTGATGTTGTTATACAGTGCATGATTGTACGTATAAATATATACAAATATAATTTCAGGAAAGAAAGGTTTTCATAAATAAGACGCCAAAGGCAGAGATGAATATGGTAGCTACTGTATGCTTACCAGATTTTCCCTTCTTACATTCTTCCATGAGAAAACTCTTTCAACCTGTGTGGAACACATTCAGAGTAATTTGAAATGACTGATCTAGCCACCAGGCACAGGAATGGATATAGAGTACATATTTGTTAGAGTGCCCATAACAGGCTAGCAGACTCTTGTAGGATTCCTATGCCCAATCCTTCAGGAGAATCTTTCTCTCTTCCTTTGAAACTATGAAGTGTAAGACTATGGACCATGTTTCCAACAAGATAAAGGGAGCTTCAATGGGAAAAAAGTCCAGAGAACCAATAGATTGAGAGAGAAATGGTCCTAAGGACATGGTTGGAGTTATGATTCTAGTTGTGTCTGAGGACCAAATACCTCTAGAATTCCCAATTTTGTTAGCCAATAAATTGTCTTTTTATTTGAACTAGATTGAGTTGGATTTCCATCACTTTCAACCAAAAGAATCATATCTAATAATCTAAAAATAATAAAGGTTAATCTTGTTGATTTAGACCCCATAAAATTACAACCTTCTCAACAATGAGAAATAGCATAAATAAAGTAAAAGACAAGTAGAGGAGTGGAATAAATTATTTACAGCAAACAATGGACTAAAGATCAATGTCCACGATATATAAAGAGTGCCTTCAACTCAATAAGGAAAAAATAAAATCACTCAAAGGAAAAATGAGAAAAGGGCATTGTGTTAAAACTTCTTCCTTTGAAAGTGATAAAACTTAACTCTTACTCTTTTAGGCAAAAAAAAAAAAGGGAATTTGTTGGTTCAAATAATTGAGAACCCAAAGGAACAATATGCTTCAGGAATGGTGGGATCCTGGTGCTTAAATATTGCCCACAGCAATTGCTTACTCTCTCTGTCTACATCTCTTAGTTTAATTCTTTCTTTTTTATGTGTAGGTTTCGTTGTCACCCAGGGTCTCTATACATGGCAGCAATGTATTTTTCCAGCAGCTACAGGTTTGCCGTCATTGCATTTGTCATAGCTGTTTTGGTTGTGTTATAAAGCCCCCCAAAAACTGGTTTAAACAAAAAAGAGAACTCATCAGAGTGTGAAATCGAAGGGTTGTAATCTAAGGTAGGACTGTCTTTGAGTGGAGCTTGAACCAAGAGCTCCAATAATGTCAGCTAGGACTCATGTCACTCCCTCCACAGTATCCTGCCTTTTGCTGTGTTGGCCTTACCCTCAGGTTCCTCATGACAACCTCCAGCAACCAGGGTTCCCCTCATCCTGATGCTCTTAGTCCAGGAGAAAAAAAGTGTGTTTTTCTCTCTTAACCATCCCATATTTCAATGGCTCTGACTAGGTCACATGACCACACCAAACAATCTCTGTGGCCACAGGAATGTCACTGGTCACTGTGGGTCATATGCCCACCTATGGACTCAAAGAGAAGTCACCTCCACCCAAAGTAGAGGAACGAAGGGTAAGAGAAGGGAGCAGTTCCTTCCCCCCTTCCTCCAAAATCAGTGTATTGTTACCAGAAGTCAAGCGAAGTATATGTTAGGGAATAAATATATGTTGACTACAATGTTCTTAAATGTAGCTTATAACTTTAGAGAGAGACAGATCTGCTTTTTCCCAGAGTCCATATCAATGCCCCCAAAAGCTCTAGCTATGTCAGGGCCATGTGTCTTCTCTGGGCCAATCCATCATTGTGTCCCACTCAATGGAGCTTAGTTTGGGCATCCCAGAAGAAGAGACTGAGACAGGGATTCAGCTGCACCTGATTAATTGAAAAAACCTATAAGGGAGTGAGGGAAGCAGCACAGGGCCTGGGAAGAAACCAGGTAAAGATGAGGGTCCAGCTGCAGCCTAGCTTCAGCCTGATATCCTGGGGGACTCTAAAGCATGAACTGCACTGCAGAATTGTCTCCCCCACCACTACCTGTGAGACAAGGGAGCTGTCTTTTATATCTGCTTTAAGATGTGGAATGCCCCCGGGGCGGGGGGCATATCATCCCTGGTAAATTGGCCCCCTCCTGCTGAGGGCAAGTCTCTGAAGAAAGTACACCTGTGAACTTCTGGCAGCAACACTCACTTGAACTGGAGGATGGGTGCACTGGCCAGGAAATCAGATCTAACTGGGGCAGCTACAGTGTCTACAACAAGAAATTAACATGATTGGCCTGCTTCCATTATTTGTATGCATTGTGACAGGGAAGATAGGCCTTCTGAGTGACCGTCTCTCCAGAATCATATGGAATGGGAGACGGGTGATTCTGAAAAGCAGAATCAGAAATTGTCTGCATTTCTCTTCTTCGACTGGCCAACACTCACACACACATGCCTACAACTTTAAAAATGCCCCCATTTAAGGTAATACAGGTAGCTCCCAATTGAAAAGAAACCCTCTCACTTCTTGCAGCAGATGTTGTCATTGCCCTGCCCAAATTCCCTTATCCTCACCACTTTTAGTGCATCCTGGCCTGACTTCTAGCTGCCAGCATGTGTGCTTCTTTGCATAAGGACTTTCCCTGATTGTTCTCTACTTTGTCACCTACACAGCAGGCCAGAAGTGCAGGGGAATTAATGTTTCTCCCTTTCTGGTAGCTCCCTTTCTTCCAAGTCCCTCACTCCTTGTAGTAGAATAACACTGTGGTTCATGTTCCACACTGGCTCCCAGAGTTTCCCACGGGATTAAGCTCCAGTTGTAACTGGCTCACAATGGTAATTGGCTTGATAATGGTCCCTACATTTGTTGCCTTACTTTCCGTCTCACTTCCCCCTACCAGCATTTTCCTTTATCTCTCAAATAAACTACTTGCTGTCCATTCTTTGTCTCAGAATATGCTTCTGGGGAGACTCAAACTAAAACATCCCCTCCCCAAAGAGAAATAGCTCAAGTCATGCCCTGTCTGCTGCAGGAGGGTGTGTGTGTGTGGCAGGGTGGTTTCCTTCACTTGTGAGCTAGCTGCATTCTTCTTCTTCCTCTCTCTCTCTTTTTTCTTTTTTGGTGAGGAAGATTGGCCATGAGCTAACATCTGTGCCAATCTTTCTCTGTTTTTCGTATGTGCAATGCCACCACAGCATGGCTTGACGAGCAGTGAGTAGGTCTGTGGCCAGGATCCAAACCCATGAAACCTGGGCCGCTGAAGCAGAGCATGCAAACTTAACCACAACACCACCAGGCCGGCCCCTGCATTCTTCTAATTTAGGTCCAGATGTGGCTCCCCATGGTCCAACAACATAAATAACACTCTCAAAAAATGAATAAACAAATAAACCCAACTGTTGGAAGGGGGATAGAAGAACACTCAATAAAGATTCACATTTGGAACAGGAGAGAGAGAGAACATCAGCAAGTGCTCACCGGTTCACAGTACACATTACCTCTCTGTGAGACAAGAGCAGCAAGTGCTCTTTGCTTCAGCAGCAGACAGTGTCCTTTGGTCAGTGCTTCTCGCTGCCTCTGGGCTGTTCTCTGTGCTAATCGTCCTTGTCTGTTGTCTTCCATGGCCACATCTTAAGGGTTTGTGGGATGGATTCCCTTCTGAATTCTGCACAGTTTCGGCATCTCATTTTCTGTTGATGCGAGATCTGAGGCCTGAGGATACTTTAAGGTAGTGCCAGCCATAGTTTCCTGATCATAGACTCACTTGGCGTGCTTATTAAATACATAAATCCCCAGCACTGCTCTTTACCCTTCTGAAGTAGAAGATTCTGGGAAATTGTCTTTGTCTGGATTCCCTAGAGAACAGAGCAAGAAACAAAGGTTTCATGGTAGCGTCTTAATGGGAGGTACAATCCCAAAGCATAAAAGTTAGAGACAAGGAGAAGGAAGGAAAACAGATGTAAGGCAGTACATTATTGGGCTCACTGCAGCTTCAGGAAAACACACTTGGTTGCTTAGTTACACAGGAGTCTTCTTAAAAAGTTATGCAAACCTACCATGTCTTGGAATGGTGCACTGAGGGGTGAAAGGGAAAGATTATTTGCTGATTTCTTCCTATCTCTTATCTTGCACTGGCCAAAGTTCATCCATGGAGCGTTAACTCCCTCGTGGCCTGGCATTCTTTTCCACTCCTACAGAAGGAGAGGCCAAGTCCCTTGACTGACAGATTCACTAAGTCACAGGCAGTAGGAGAATAGCAATTCCCTTAAGTGAGGAAATGCAGGCAGAGAAAAATTAATTCACAGAATTTGCAGGTCATAGGGTAAGGGGTGATATTCACGCTACCTAACAATCAATACACCATGGGCACAGCTGAATCCGAAATTATTATAGGTATCATAGGAGAAAGAAAATGAGTACTTTTGATAGCGAGTTGATGACATTAGAAACCAAGATTCTCAGTCCAGGAGAAAGGAGATACAAACGTAAAATCAAAGAAGTCGAGTAAAACTTTGTAGTCCTAAATTTGAATTTAGAATATCACTAGGAACCTAAGACTCATTTTCTTTAAAAAAAAAAAATTATCTCCTAGCTCTGTACTTACAAAAAAATCGAAAACAACAACCAAATCACTGGTAACGAATACACCCAGCACCCAGATTGTGGTCTCTAAATGCGATTTTTCTCTAAAAGGAACCAGGGTTACTTGAAGAAATGTCTAATTCCATGTCTAGGGCAGAAAATATACAAGAGCCTGAAATATCTTGTATTAGGAAAAAAAAATCCGTATAAAATACTACTGTAGGAACCAACGTACCATTATGGGAAAATTTAAGCATCAAAAAGAATAGTAACTACAATGAGCTGAAAGACATAAAAAATGTTGTTCATGACTTCATAGTGATATTCAAACTGTTAAAAATAACAAAATGCTTTGACCAACTTTGGAGGATGCCAGGGAATCATCTCATTATTCTGCATACTGCTAAACAGAGGCAAATAAGTACTTATCATGCTTTTACTGTATAAACTATACTTCAGAGTAACTAAATAGTTGATGAGAGAATATTATTATTTCTAGAACAATTACAGCTAGTAGGTGTATAAAGGATGATAGAATTAAAGTGAAATACTAGAAATTATAAATATTAGAATTAAAATGAAATAATGGTTCTAGGCTAGCTCTAATATAACATTCTGCAGTGATGGAAATATTTTATATTTGCATTGTTCAATACAGTAGCCACTGTGACTTTTGAGCACTTAAAATGTGGCTAGTGTGACTAAGGAATTGAATCTTTAATTTTATTCAATTTTCATTAAATTTAAATAGCCACATGCAAGTTGCTATTGTATTAGACAGTGGTGTTCTAGGGCGTGATTATCTTTGGCTGCTAAAATCATTTGGTGGGAGTATATAACGGATGGATTAGAATGACTACTCCCGAATTTACTCATCAATCTTAAAATCACAAAAAGAGACAAACAGACATTACATCACCCGACGTGATGCAATAGGAAGTATATAATACCACCCACGAAGTAGTCTTGCCAAAAAGTCAAACCTGACTCCGATCAAGCTTCCACATCTACCCACCAGTTTAGGAAACATAGGGAACAGAGGATTATGATAAATAACACCACAGTAAGAGAGATCAGTAAAATCTAGGATGCGGTAAGCTCCTCAGAACAGACAATATGATTTATTATGATAACCAAAAAATTGCAAGGGAAAAGAAGTGGGAGGGCATGGAACCCATAGATTAGAAAGACCTAAAAGACAGATCAGTCAAATGCAAAGTGCGAACCAACTGTGTCTTAGCCTGGGTCCCCCAGAAAGCATAACATGATTAAAAAAAAAAAAAAAACTACGTGCAAAGACTTTATTGAGGAATGCAATCTCAGGGGATAGGACTGGGGGACACTAAGTAAAACAGGAAGCAGGGAAAGCCAACACAAGGAAGCATGATCAAGTTGGCTACCACTAAGGGTGATTCCTGAATGCCACTGACTTTCTGAGAAGCTGCATGTACTGTGTCTTAGGACTGCTGATCAGGGGATGAAAGAGAAAGCAGTTGTCAGTTGGTTTTCATTCTCTATTGGTCAAAGTTTACCTCAAAGAGTGGTAAGTCCCTGGCACTTCTGGGTTGTACCTGCCTGGGTGCCAAGCAGATTTCCATGGCAGCATTAAAGAGAAGCCCTGAGAGATGCCAGGCTACACCAGTGTGAAGCTGGCTGGAGCCTGTGCAGAACCGATCTAGGCAGCAAGGGCTGCATTAAGAGACAGGTAAGGGGCCGGCCGGTGGCACAGCGGTTAAGTGTGCACGTTCTGCTTCAGCGGCCTGGGGTTCGCTGGTTTGGATCCAGAGTGCGGACATGGCACCGCTCATTAAGCCATGCTGTGGCAGGTGTTCAACATATAAAATAGGGGAAGTTGGGCACGGATGTTAGCTCAAAGCCAGTCTTCCTCAGCAAAAAGAGGAGGATTGGCAGCAGATGTTAGCTCAGAGCTGGTCTTCCTCAAAAAAAAAAAAAGGGGGCAGGTGAGTCTGAGGGGATCTGGAGCTATGCACATAGGTGTCTGATACAAACTGTGTGTGTGTGTGAGAGGCAATCAGGGAAGTTTGAATGCTGACTGGATACTTAGTGATATTAAGGAATTATTGTTATATTGTTAACTTTTTTGTATGATAACTTTTGTTATGTTGATAACTTTCTGCTAATGGTTTAGTGGTTATGACATTTCTTCAGGGCATATCCTTTGGAAATTCATACCTAAGTATGAATACTTATACATGAAATGATATGATGTCTGGAATTTTCTTCAGAATAATCCGTTTGCTAAGGAAGAGTGGATGGAGGCATAGCTGCAACAAGACTAGCCATGAGTTATGTGCTGGCTTCAAAAACATTCACTAACTTTGACATTCCTCTCTTCAAAAGGTGGAGCCTAATTTCCCTCCCCTTGAGTGTGGATGGGACTTAGTGACTCATTTCTAATGAATACAACATGGTGGACGTGATCTTGTGTGTCTTCCAAGACTGTGTCATAAAAAGCATTGCAACTTTCACCTTGCTCTCTTCTGGATCATTCGTTCTGGGGGAAGCCAGCCACCATGCTGTGAGGACACTCTAGCAGCTCTATGGAGAGATCCATGTGGCAAGAAACAGACACCTCTTGCCAACACCTTACCAGCCATCGGTGAAAGTCACCTTAGAATGGATCCTTTAAGGGCCGGCCCGGTGGTGTGGTAGTGAAGTTCGCACATTCTACTTGGGAGGCTAGGGTTCACCGGTTTGGATCCCAGGTGTGAACCTATGCACTGCTTGTCAAGCCATGCTGTGGCAGGTGTCCCACATACAAAGTAGAGGAAGATGGGCATAGAAGTTAGCTCAGGGCGAATCTTCCTCAGCAAAAAGAGGAGGATTGGCAGCAGATGTTAGCTCAGGGCTAATCTTCCTCAAAAAAAAAAAAAAATAGAATGGATCCTTTAGCTCCCATTAAGGCTTCAGATGACTGCAGCCCAGGTTGACAACTTGACTGCTACCTCATAACAGAGCCTGAGCCAGAACCACTCAGTTAAGTCACTCCTGAAATCCTGACCCACAGAAATGGTGTGAGATAATAAGTTTTTATTACTGTTTTAGCTTGCGAAGTTGGGGTAATTTGTTACACAGCAATGATCAACTGAAATACGTTAATAATTGTTGAAGTCGGGTGTTGAGTTCATTGTACTCTTCTATTTTTATGTATGTTTATTTGCCATGATAAAAATTAAATATTGAATTCCCATATTGCATCATCATATAAATTATTTCTAGGTAGATTAAAGACTATCTGTAAAAAAGCAAAAATGCCTAGTAAATTATCATCTTTGTTACCTTGAGGTAGGAAATAATTTCTTGAACAAGATTCGAAAAGCACAGACTAAGGAAAAGATTGTTAAATTCATTTACATTAAACATAAGAATTATTTATTAAATTATACTATAAAGAAAGTGAAAAGATGAACTCAATCTGGAAAATATTTGCCAAACCTATAATGAAGAAAAGATTAGTATTGAATACATACGTAATTCCTACAAATCCATGAGGAAAAGATAAACAACACAAAAGAAAAATGGGCAAAGTATATGAATGCACAATTCACAGAAGGGGACACCTAAACGACCAATAAACAAATAAACGATTGATCAACCAGCATCTGCATCTCTGTGTTGGTCCCTACAGTAATTAACACGCCCACTCGTAGGAGCCCTCAACAATAGCTAACTGGATTGGTATGTAAATACCCTTAGATACTCCAGCCCCCTTGCCTCTCTGAGGCATGTGTCATATACCGGTTCCCAGTTGCCTGTGTGGAATTAATCTCCAACTGCTCACACTAGTAAACCAGTTTGATACGCATGCACTCTGTAGTGACTTCCCTTCCCTTCCACATCTCATTTCCCGACTCCTCTACCTGCTTCCTGGTGTTGCAACCTACATTAACCTTGAATCCTTTCCTCAGGGCTTTATTTTGGGGGAACCTAAACTAATATAAAATTGGTCAAGCTTCCTTGCCAGCATGGGACTGAATCTGAGCCCTGGAAACTGTGGGAACTTTCCACATGAAAAAAACCCTATAGCCTCCCTTGAAATGCATAGGCAAGAAGGGGCCTGATGGCTTCCAGCCAGCCCTGAGGGTAGCACAGATTTCAAAGGTGCCCAAGCCTGGGACTCTGACTCCTGGTCCTCCTGCAGGTCTGCTTTCTTTCTGTCCTCTTTGAACCTTGTCCGTAATCAATGCCCTTGGCCCTGACTTGCTGGGGTTCAGAGCTAAATTCTCCCTGTTCCCTGAGCCATTTTTGATATGCTGATCTGGCTTCAGTCTCTTTAACTTGGTAAACACTGCAATCTGGGCCACACCTCTAGTCACAGGCCAGGCTTTGGTCAGCTGGTTCTGCACACAGGGTTACCTGCCACCCCTCCCCCACCTTGGAGTTCCTGCCGTAGTCACAGCACAAGTGAATGCAAGAGCCACTTCACTGTAATTGCTGCCAGTGGAGTCTCAGATGATAGGATTTGGTGCCAGTAGCTCTACAGCCACATGAGATGGGGACCTCTGTGTAGGCTCAGAAGCTTTGATCACGACACTGGCAGCAATCTGTATCAGGGCCTTGGGCAAGCACTAGAAATAGAGATGGTGCTTCTGGCGGCACCAGGACAGTGGGCTTTGATGGGAGTCAGCTTGGAGAGGAGATGCCTTCTCTATGAGCCAAAGCAGGAAACAAGGAAAGGGACATCTGCCATGGGTTTGCCATATTGTCTCAGCGGTAATATCTCCTATTATGGTGTTGGGGTGTATGTAGGAAGACTTCCAACTCTTGTTGCCTGTATTAGTAATTTATTGCCATGAGACAAATTATCCCCAAATTGAGTGGCTTACAATAACAACAACAATAATAACTTATTATCCTCACAGTTTCTGTGGTTCAGAAATTTGAGGGCAGCTTGACTAGACAATTCTGGTTCAGGGTCTTTCATGAGGTCGCAGTCAAAATGTTGGCCAGGGCTACTGTCATCTGAAGCCCTGACTGGGGCTAAAGCATTCACTTCCAAGTTGGCTCACACACATGTCTGGCAAGTTTGTGCTGGTTCTTAGTGGGAGGCCTCGGTTCCTCCCCACCTGGGCCTCTCTACACGCTGCTTGAGTGTCCTCATGACATGATGGCTGGCTTCCTCCAACGCAAGTGAAGAGACAGAGGGAGGGACAGAGAGACAGACAGACAGACAGAGGCTATCCTTTGTATGACCTAGCCTGAGAGGTCACATAGCATAATTCCACCACATTCTAATTGTTACAAAAGAATTGCTAAGTCTGGCCTATATTCTACAAAGGTGAATTAAATTCCAGCTTTTAAGGGAACTATCAAAGAATTTGTGGACATTTAAAAAAATCACATTGCTTTTAGTTCAACAAATAATTATAATTTGGATTATAAGGTCTTTTCCAGCTTCTATTTCTAACCTACTCAATTTTCCTATTCTTTCCTTGTGTAATCAGTAAAGTACAAATCATGAGTTGGAGACACAGTATGGTCAACTCCTAGTTCTCTAATTAACAATTCGAACACTTACCTGTCCTTATTAGGAGGAAACCCAGTACCTTCCTCTCGGATTCCTCTCTCTTTTCCAGTGAATTTCCCAAGAAACCTGGGGCTCATTTAGCCTGAAGTGGCCAGTCCAGCTTCCAAACAAGTCAGCCAAGCCAGGAGTGTGCATCTAACTTGTGAAAAGTAAGACGTCTAGAGAGGATACTGATTGAGAAGCCATCCCATTCATCTCCAAGAGGTTGTGCGAAGGAATATTGCCAGGTGTGGCAGCCATGACAATGCATTGCTCCGATCTCCTGCTGTGGGGAGCTTAATTGACTAGCAGTCCATCTGCTGTCCCTCTGGCTCCACCACCACATTTGTGCTAATGCAAGCCCATTCCTGCAGGAGCAGGGCTCCTCCAACCAGCAACTTTGGCTCCAGGACTCCGCATCGGCCTGGAAAATCTTTCTTGGAACTGTGCTGCAGTCTGAGACTTTTTTTTTTTTTTTTTTTTGAGGAAGATTAGCCCTAAGCTAACATCCACTGCCAATCCTCCTCTTTTTTTTGCTGAGGAAGACTGGCCCTGAGCTAACATCCGTGCCCATCTTCCTCTACTTTATATGTGGGACGCCTACCACAGCATGGCTTGCCAAGTGGTGCCATGTCCACACCTGGGATCCAAACTGGCAAACCCCGGGCCGCTGAAGCAGAACGTGAGAACTTAACCACTGTGCCACCAGGGCACCCCTTGAGACTCTTCTTAACCAATCTTGCCTTCCCCTTTTCCTTCATGGATGTCAGATTTTTATTCTGGTCTGAATTCTCTCCCTGTCTTTTCCTGCTTCCTTCCTCTTTATCCTTCACAGACATTTCCCATAATCAGTCTCTTGCATGTCTAATTTTGTTTTGGCATCTGTTTTTCAGTAGACCTCCCAGGCATACACAATGCTGGAGCTGGTTCCCACTGGCTTGTGAGAACAGATTCTGTGCATCTCTTCCCAATTCTGCATTTAGTGACATCATGTTGGTAACTTGAAATAGGTTATGGTGGGCGTATTTACACCACAGAAATCAACAAATGCTACACATGAGGACTTTCTTCCCCCCCAGCGATCTGGTTGTTAAAACATTTATCAGCACACCTCTGGTATATACCCAACAGAAATGCGTACGTATGTTCACCAACAGGCCTGTACTAGATTCCTAGACTGTTCATAGCATCATTATTCATAGAAGCCTCAGACTGGAAACTGACCAAATGTCCACCAGCAGTAGAATAGATAAGTAAATTGTCATATTATGGTATGTATACATTTACACAATGGAATATAGAAACGAAAATATTAGGGCTGACCCCATGGCCAAGTGATTGGGTTCACACGCTCCACTTCAGCGGGCGAGAGTTTCGCCGGTTCGGATCCTGGGTATGGACCTAGCACTGCTCATGAAGCCATGCAAAGGCAGCGCCCCACACAGCTGAACTAGAAGGACCTACAACTAGAATATATGACTATGTACTTGGGGACTTTTGGGAGAAGAAGAAAAAAATGATTGGCAGCAGATATTAGCTCAAGGCCAATCTTCAAAAAAAAAATGACCTATTATATATAACAATATGGATGAATCTCACAAACGTCATACTAAGTGAAAGAAGCCAGACACAAAAGGGTCCATACTGTAGCATTCTATTTACATGAAGCAAAAAACTGGCAAAACAAATCTATAGTGTAAGAAGTCAAGAGAGTGGTTCCTTTGTGGAGGTAGTGATGGTAGTGACTTGGTATGGACCAAGTGGGATCCTGTAATGTTCTATTTCTTGAGCTGGACCCTGGTTAGATGACAGTGTTTACTTTGAAAATTCATTGAGCTGTGTATGTACGATCTCTTCACTTTTCGGCATGTATGTTACACTTCAGCTGAGAGTTAAAAAAAACAGTATGCCTAATTAGTTGTCCCATGAAGGCAGGGATTTTTTAATATTATTTTTAAAGTGTTAAATTGTTATAAAAGACAACATAAAACTTACCATCTTAATCATTTTTTTTTTTTTAAGATTTTACTTTTTCCTTTTTCTCCCCAAAGACCCCCGGTACATAGTTGTATATTCTTTGTTGTGGGTCCTTCTAGTTGTGGCATGTGGGACGCTGAGTTGTGGCATGTGGGACGCTGCCTCAGCATGGTTTGATGAGCGGTGCCATGTCCGCGCCCAGGATTCAAACCAACGAAACACTGGGCCGCCTGCAGCAGAGCGCAAGAACTTAACCACTCGGCCACGGGGCCAGCCCCACCATCTTAATCATTTTTAAGTGTAGTTCAGTAACGTTAGGTATATTCACAACATTGTACAACAGATCTCCAGATATTTTTTTACCATGCAAAACTGAAACTATACCCATTAAAGAACCACTGCCCATTTTCCCCTCCCCTCAGCCCCTGGCAATCACCATTCTACTTTCTGTTTCTACAAACTTGACTACTTTAATTACCTCATATAAGTGGAATCATACAGTATTTCTCTTTTTGTGACTGACTTATTTCATTTAACATAACGTCCTCAAGGTTCATCCATTTTGTAGCATGTGTCAGAATTCCTTCTCTTTTTAAGGGTCAATAATATTCCATTGTATGTATATACCACATTTTGTCCACATTTTGTTTAACCATTCATCCGTCGATAGACATTTGGGTTGCTTCCACCTCTTGGCTATTGTGAATAATATTGCAATGAATACGGGTGTACAAATATCTCTTCAAGATCCTGCTTCTAATTATTTTGGATATATACACTCACAGGTGGTATTGCTGGGTCATATGGTTATTCTATTTTTAACGTTTTGAGGAACTGCCAAACTGTTTTCCACAGTGGCTGCACCACTTTACATTCCCACTGACAATGTACAACAATTCCAATTTTTCCATATTCTTGACATTTGTTATTTTCTGTTTTTTTGTTTGTTTGTTTTTGATAGTAGCCATCCTAACGGATGTGAGGAACAGCAGGGGTTTTCATATGCTTTTTCACTGCTGCCCCTCCAAAGCCTAGATCTGTCTCTGGTGTGTAGTAGCCACTCAATTAATATTAGTTGAATAATTGAATGAACTGAAGGAGTTGACTTACTGTGTAGGTTGTGTAGTGGGCTGAATAGCGACTCCCCAAAGACATGTCCACATCCTAATCCCCAGAGCCTGTGAATGTTACCATAGTTGGAAAAAGGGTCTTTGTAGATGTAATTCAGAAAGGATCTTGAGATGAGGAGATCATGTTGGATTATCCAGGCGGGCCCTAAATCCAATAACAAGTGTCCTTAGAAGAGACACATCCAGGAGAGGAGAAGGCAATGTGATGATACAGGCAGAAGTTGGAGTGATGTGACCACAAGCCAAGGTGGTCAAGGAATGCCAACAGCCACCAGAAGCTGGAACAGGCAAGGGAAGACTCTCTTCTAGAGTCTCCAGAGGGAATGCAACTCTGCTGACAGCCTGATTTCAGATACCCTGATTTCAGACTCCAGAACCGTGAGGGAATACATTTCTGTTGTTTTATGCCACCAAGTTTGTGATAATTTGTTATAGCAGTCACAGGGACTAATAGAGGTTGTTACCTATAATTCTGAGAAGTTTTTAGCAAAAAGGATGGCTTCAGTTTGGAAACCTCTAATTTGAAGTCCTTCTTCATGGCTGTATTTAGCAAGGTCAGTTCTCTTTTAATGTGATTATTGTTTTCATAATATCTTATCTATCTACAGGCAGAAGACTTTTAGTTCTCTATTGTAGAAATCTGTGGGAGGGAGCATGCATCCAGCTCTTCCAATAGAAAGTTCAAGTCCTCTGCCTTTAAATTGGTAATCTCTTCCCAAGGCTGGGTCTCGCCCCTTGAGTGGATATAAAGGCCACTTCCTGTACTTGTGGGGCTTGCCTATGGAGGCCACCAGGAGCTCTGCCAACAGCCTCCCCCATCTGACTTAGGTCTTCCCAGAGGGTAGGGCCATGTCTTTCATTTCCCTACCTCATCCTACATAGCCCCACATGAGACAGTGCAGCAAAACATAACCTGCAAACCAGAATGCCAGCGCTAGGCCAAACAATGGGTTTGGGAGGCATAGGAGGGATCTGTGTGTGGAGATGTGGGGATGAGGCTGTTGTGCAGTTCAGCTTCACCAGGCTTGAAAGGGATGCAGAGTGAGGAACGTCACGACCTGGGTATGAGTAAGGGAGTTTATCCTAGAATCTTAGAATTCTGTGCTCTGAGGTAAAGCTGACAGGCTCCACAGATACATGAGGGGCTTTCTTTGTTTCCCAGGGACTGCAAGGTGCCCAATCTCTGAGATAGTTGCCATTAAGTATTCCTCACAGCACGAGGCTTATGCTGGACAATGTACTGGTTATCTAGTGCTGAGTAATAAACTTTTACAAAACTTAGAGGTTTAAAACAGCAGCTAGTTAATCGTTTCTCAGGATTCTGGCTAAAGCACAGTAGGAGAGACTCGTCTCTGTTCTAGGCAATGAGGAACAGCCCAGATGGCTGCAACAACCTAGAAGGCTTCTTCCCTCAATGACTGGTCCCAAAGCTGGGAAGGGTCCACCAGGTTCACGTGTCTAGGGTCTCAGTTCTTGGTGATACATGGGTCCCTACTTTTCCTCCATGTAGTCGCAGGGCCTTTCCCTCTCATGTGGTCTCTGCATGTGGTCTCTCTATAGTAAAGTAGAAGATGGGGAACAGCTCAGAATTATCAAGAGCTCAAAATGAAGGCTGGTATTAAGCTTGGAGGTGGAGCTGGCACATGGTCACTTCCACCACATCCTTCTATTGGTTAATCGAGTCACAGGTCCAGTCCAGATTCCAGAGTTGAGGACCACACAACGTTGTATTGCTAGGGCTCTAGGGGCAGAGGTGTGCGGGCTGAGGGTGCTCCAACTGCTAATTTTATGCTGCCCTCTTTTCAGAGATGACTGGAAGACAAACAGTGAAGAGTAAGTAACCCCAAACTTCCTCCATAGAATTAAGGGCCGGGGGAGGGGGGGCGGGGGCGGTGGTCTGGTCTGCTACCGGATCAGCCTGAATCAAGGGAAGCCGGGCTGTGTGTGTGTCTTCAGTCTATCAGGCATTTACTGAGCACAGCCTATGGACTAGGTTCTTAACACACGTCATTATCCCTATTTTCCGGAGGAGAAAGCAGAGGCTCGAACGCAGCACTCCTTCTACGGTCCCGCACCTGGCATCACACCACGACGCAGTTTCCTGGGCCTATTCTGCTCGACAGCAAGAGCTGGGGGAGAGCACTAACCGCGCCGGGGTCTCGGGGAGGGCAGCGCTCAACAAGGCCGGCTTGGCTAGCAGAGCGGCCGGGCCCCAGGCAGCCCACAGAAAGAATGCGCTTGAGGTCTGCCACCCCGTCGCCGCCACATCTGGAGAAGGGCGAAAACCAGGGCGTCAGGGAGCCTAGGGAACTAAGCCGGCTGGCTAGGCTAGCACCGGACTCAGGGTTAGAGCCCCGCCTCCAGGCCCACGCGCGCCGGAGCACGGCGCCTGCGCCCCGCGCCCCGCCCACGCACGCGTCGCCCCCCCCCCCCCCCCCCCCCCCGCCGCGCAGCTCTGGCCCCGCCCTCAGGATTGACCGCCCGAGCCACCGTCCGCACAGCCCCGCCCCGCACGGCCAGGCGAAGAGGAGCCGGCCGTGCGGTGTGTGTGTATGTGTTCGCGGGGCACCGTCTCAGCCCCGGGAAGATGGTGGCGGCGGCGGCGGCGACTGAGGCGAGGCTGAGGAGGAGGACAGCGGCGACGACAGCGCCCGCGAGCAGGAACGGCGGGCGGCGCCGGGACTGGGACGCGACCGGGGCTGGGAGGCCGGGGCGGGGGGCCGGGCTGCGCCTCCCGCGGCGGCGGCTGCTGCTGCTGCTGCTCCCGCCGCTGCTGTTGCTGCCCTGGGCGGCCGAGGCCGCGGCGGCAGCGGCGGCGGTGTCGGGCTCAGCCGCAGCCGAGGCCAAGGAATGTGACCGGCCCTGTGTCAACGGCGGCCGCTGCAACCCTGGCACTGGGCAGTGCGTCTGCCCCGCCGGCTGGGTGGGCGAGCAATGCCAGCACTGCGGGGGCCGCTTCAGGTGAGTGGGGGGTGGAGACGGAGGGTCGGGTGCAGGCTGAGGCTGAGGCTGAGGGGCGCTCTAGAGGGCTCCAGGTCTGAGGCGGGTGCCAGACAGAAAGTGGGGAGGGAAGGGCCGTCCCACGGTGTTTGAGGACCATTTGCTTCCGGGAAGATCATCGGCTCTGGCCTGGGGTCTTCCTGTAATGAAAGATGAAAAGATGCGAGGCAGGGTAGGGGTACCCCAAAGGGGTTTGGGTGCGGCGGCCTACATGGGAAGAAAGCTTAGGGTCCCAAAGATTGTCAAAGCCAGTCTCTGAAACTGGGCCTTTTTCGGATAAACGAGGTATAAAAGCAAAGGTGAGAGAGCCAGTCGTCTTAATTAAACACTCGGGTTTACCGTCCCCTTGTTCCCTAGGGCCTGATGAGCTCCCTGGCTGATTGGATATGTGAGGAGCTCTAAAGAAACATGGCCCTGGAAGTTATCTGTTGGATGGAGATAGAAGGGAAAGGGTACGACTGTGAGATATTAGAGATCGAAGAACCAGTGGTTGTTGGCCAGAAGAAAGTGAGGAAACTAGCCCTTTGAAGCTCACTGGAGACAGCAGATTGGAACAGGGTCTGTCGTGGAGAGGGCATATAAGGAGGTTCCTGTTTGCCCTGGTTTCTGGAGAATACGGAGTTCCGAGTTGGCCTGGTTCAGGGCAGTATCTCTTGGAGAGATCATTCATTGATTAATTAGTAGTTATTTATTATTTGCTTCAGTTGTGCAAGGCTTTCTGGATAATACACACAAACAAATAGATTAGGCAGACTTTGGCCTAGTACACAGAGTTTGGAATATAGCAAGAGAAAGAAATGTACTCAGGTAATCCTTGTCATAAGGGCTACAGAGTCATTCATGCCTTTGGCTGATGTTTACTGAACATTTTTGACGTCAGATGAGGAGGAGTGGGGAAATATGGAGAACAAGATGGACAGAGTCCATGTTCTCATGAATCTTACATTCTCTTGGGGGAGACAGGCAGTTAAGAAGTAAATAAATGAAAGAAACAAACAAGATAATGGTAAATGCCGTCAAGAAAATAAGACAGGATGGTCTGATAGAGAATTATAACCCGTGGGTAACTTTAGGAGAAGCCTCTCCTTTGAAGTGACATTTGATCTGAGACCTGAATGAGGTGTTGGAGAACCTGTGGGAATTCAGGGGTGGAGAGGTGTGACTAGCTGGAAGGATGCAAGGAAGACTTGTGCAGGTGGTAACATTGGATTTGAGCATTTGGGCTAAGTAGGATTTGGAAATGTGGGGCTGGGAAAAAAATTCCAGATGGAAGGAAGGATGCAAACAAAATTGTGGAGACCAGGAAGTAAAGTATTGCTAGTGCCCAGGTATATAGAAGAAAGTTGTGAGAGAGAAGTTTGGGACGGTAGAATTGTAGAGTCATGTGATGTCACATCTTCACAGGAACTCAGAGAACATTGAAGAGATGAGCTCTTTATTGTTAGGGAGAAACCAGGTGATTTCACAACCAGGGTGTAGTGGGGCTGGCCTTGTAACTTACAGAGGGTGTTCTGATTTATGAGCTACTTTAATCTACATGTCTTTGTTGAGGGCTACTCTGGGTTAGGTTGTAAGAGACAGTGGTAAACAAGACAGACACAGTCCTGCTTTTATGGAGCTTACATTTTAGCTTGGGAATAAGAAATCCAATAATCACTTTATTATGATTTTGCTTAAGGCTGTGGAGGCGAAGAGCAGGGGAGAGAGGACTTGACTTAGTTTGGAATGGTAAGGTTAGTGAGCCAATAAATCACTTTGGAATTGAGATCTGAGGGGTGAGATGGCATTACCCACAAGAGGGCTGGGTGCTGAGGGCCAGCATAGACAGAGGCTTGGGACTGAGAGGGATCATGGCAGGCTGGATAGAAGGCCTGGTGGCTGTCGCAGAGAGAGCAAAGGGGAGCATGGCAAGACTGGAGAGATAGGCAGGGGCCAGGCCATGTGGAGCCGAGTTGGTTGGGTTGAGAATTTTGACCTTTAGCCCCTAAGCAGTGGAATGGCATAGTTCATTCTGTTTTCATGATGTTACAGGCTTAAAAGCCTAAAGATTGGAGCCAAAGCAGGAATGGCCTTGAAGGTGAGGCAACAGCATTTTGAATTTGAGGAGCTTCCAAGGTCGAGTTAATGGATGGATGGGTCAGAGGAGCGTTCTTCAAGTTCTGAAAATCTGGGATGCCGTGGTAGGCAGTGGGGGCCCACAGTGTGGGGAGGAACATACGTAGCAAGATAAATCTGCCTGTGATGTTCAGAGCAGGTGGGCTCACTTTAAACGTAAGAGATGGTGGGCAGCCAGGTTGGAGCTCTTGTCCATTGGTCAGGACAGCAGTAATGAGAACTTTGGATAGGCTGTGGCAATGGAGGCAGGGATAGGTGCTAGGTGGGATTATAGAGATAGAAGACAGCTCTTTCTTTGAAACTGGTTTGCTCATGGGAAAAGATGGTGAGGGAGAGACTACGTCCTGTCTAGGGTTATTGAGAGGATGTGATACCGTTAACAGACACAGGAGGAGCAGATCTGAGATAACTTTAATTTTGCACACACTGAGATTGGGGTGCTCTGAGGGTATCCACTTATCAGGACAGGTGTAAGTGTTAGAGTCATCTACTTATGAGGGAGATTGCCAGGGAGAGAGAGCAGATCTGAGTGTCCACATGGACAGTCCAGAGGATTGGAGAAGAGCCATTTGTTATGGGGAACAAGCAGTCCTGACACGAGTTGTCTCAGATGGTGTCACGCATGAGTGAGGGGGCTCCCCTGGTTATGGTGGATGCTCCCTCTCAGCCGGTTTGAGCTAGCGTCAGTGCTCTTCTCTGGGCCAACAGTTAAGACTTTGGTCCTGATAATTCCATCATATTTTGTGGGCTTCTGGAATTTGCATTTTAAAAAATGAAAGTAAGAGGAACTTATGTCTCTGGCCTTTAAAAAAACTTTCATTAAATTTTTAGTTGAAGGATTTTTTTAGGGGAAGAGTGAAATGTTGGTTTTGATTATAGTGGTGTGTATCTTGCTTTAACTTACAAACCTCTTTGTTATTAAACTAAGAGACAGTAAAATGAATACCTTTCTGGTTTGGAATGCCATCAATTTGGTGTTTTTTTTAAAGCTTTTTAGTTCCATAAATCCTATGTTGTTCTTGCTGTTATAAAATCTTTTTCATTAATTGAAAGGAATGTAGGCTAATAAGAGGATTAGATTTCACTAAGGTTATCACGGAGTGCAAACTATATGCCAGGGACCTGGTCAACCACTTTCGTATACATTGTGCCCTTTCATTTTCAGGACAACTGTGAGGGTGTTGTATAAAATTTGGATTGTTGTATGGTTGTGGTTAGAAAATCACTTGATTTTTTTCCAAATGAAAGATACTACGGAAATGATTAATTACAGAGGATAAGGTTATTACTGTCAGTTTAATAAAAATAACTGTGAAATCTTGGGTGGATGATTTCTAAAACAGTGTCACTTTCATTCATTTTTATATGACTTCATAATTCAGTGATCCTTTTTTTCTTACTTGTGACATCACCATTGAAATTTTTCTTTGGATGATAAATACATCCCATCAAGTTAGAGAATAAATATATTAAACCCATTTATGAAATTAATATGCATTTAATTCTTTTAAGTTTCTGCTATACAAAACTTTTGGGAGGAAAGAATAGAATAACCTAGTGAATTGGAGCCTTATGGTTTCTCATGACATTAAATCTTACCTTCAATAGAAGAAAAAGAAAAGAAGTAGGCATTTATTGAGCATCTGTTTTGTGTCTAGCACATGCAATAATAGTAATAGTAGTCGCAGCAGCAGCTGCCACCATTTTCCTAGCATTTCTCCATGTGTTGTGTCAAGTGCCTTTTAGAAGTTACCTCTCTTAATCCTAGAGTGAAGTTATTTATTCCCATTTCACAGATGGGTAAACTGGAGCTTGGAGATAGTGAATAACTTGCTCAGGGTCACAGCACTTGTGAAAAATTGGACTAGGACTTGAATTCAGGCCTTGTGTAATTCCCAAAGCCATTTGGTCTCTCATTTTTTCTGAGTCCAGTCACCCTTTATGAACATTCTTTGGAAGTGCTGACCTAATTCCAGCGGACGCTTTGAGAAATGAGGGAAAATCGAGTTGTTAAAACAGTAATGCTGACATAAGAAAAAAAAACTTAATTCACTCGAACCTGTCTGGTGCTAGTCTGAGGACATAAATGCCTTTTTAGCTAGTGAAGTGAAAATTCTGGAAAAGAAAATTTGGAAAAAGAAAAAGGTAAAAAAAATTTCTTTTGCTTATTGTAACTACCAAGCACTATTAACTAGAAGCCCTAAATTTATGTTTATGGATCAAATTTAGGCCTGTCTGTTTTCCCCAGTAGAGTATAAATTCAGTGAGGGCAGGGATTTTTATCAGTTTTGCTCACTGTTTTATTCTTGGAGCCTCGAACAGTGCCTGGGATGTAGTGCTCAATAAATATTTGTTGAATGAAGGAATGACACTCTGCAATATATTTTTTATGACTTAAAAAAGTCATCTTTACCTGTATGACTGCCATATCTGTCTGTTGTCCTCATATTTCTCCTGAACTTCATTGTCTTCTCTTTTCCTATTTTCTGGGCATCTTTATTGGGATGTTTTACTGTCACCTCATAATGAGCCATGTCTAAGACCAAACCTCTTATCCTCATTGAAAGAAATAGTCTTTTCCTTTGTACTTCCTTACTTCAATAGCAAATCCTACTTTAGATAACTAAAGGTCAAAACTTAGGAGTAATCCAATGGAATACTACTCAGCTGTAAAAAAGACAAAATCATTCCATTTGCAACCACATGGATGAAACTTGAGGGCACATGTTAAGTGAAATAAACCAGACAGAGAAAGACAAACACCATATAATTTCACTTACATGTGGAATGTAAACAAACTTACAGACAAAGAGAATAAATTAGTGGTTGCTGGGGGAAGGGTTCACTTATATGTGGAATATAAACAAACTTACAGACAAAGAAAATAAATTAGTGGTTGCTGGGGGAAGGGGAGTGGAGGGTGGGCACAAGGGCTAAAGGGACATACTTACATCTCACTATGTTAGAAGCTCTTATGACTACAACAACAAAAAAATTAATGGAAAGAAAAAAAAAACCAGGAGTAATCCTTTGTTCTTTCTATTTATTCTCTCTTCTCTGAAGTCTTAGAAATTTGTTCCTTTCCATTCTTCGTGCTGCCATCCTAGTGCACCTGTCCCTTCACCTCGTTGCTGACCTGCCTCTGTCGCACCTGACTGCTCTCTTAAACCTCCGGGGTCCATTCTGTACTTTGTCATATAAATTCCCTGAAAACGTGTTGCTCAGAAACCTATTTTTTTTTACTCCTCTTGTTACCTGTAAAATGACTCTCACCAGAAGGCTCCCACTGCCTTACACACATTACTTTTTCCCTAACCAAATCCTTTTACTTTGTAGTTTTTCTGCGTATTTGCTAAATTCAGCACCCTTTCTCATCCTCGCCCCCACATTCTTTCTTCTCTCTTTATCTGGATTCTACCCAAAACCCATCTTGATTCTCTATAATCTATAGCCAGTGCTCTGAAATCATACCCATTGTCTTCTTTTGAGATGAGTCATCAACCTGTTCAATTCATAGAGAGCTTCTGAATGACTGTTATGTGTTAGGTACTGTGCACTGTCTTGAGGATATGAAGGTGGGTAGGAATCAGGCCTTGCCTTCCCATTGGAGAGCTCATAATTCTGAAGGGAAGACAGCTATGTGCACAGGCAATTAGAATTTAATAATAAAAATACAGGCAACATGTGCTGAACTAATATGTGGTGGAGAGACTCTTTTGGGGGCTCTTGTGGAAGGCGTCACAGAGAAGAGAACATTTGCGCAGATCTGAGAGGTTTAGTATGAACAGGCCATCGGGGAGAAGTGGATTCTAGAAGGAGCAAAGAGCTTGTGCAAAGGCAATCATGGACTATGATACTTAGTGTATTAGTTTCTTAAGTTTGTTGTAACAAAGTACTACAGGCTGGGTGGCTTGAAACAACAGAAATTTAATCTCTCACAGTTTTGGAGGTTAGAAGTCTGAAATCAAGGTGTCGGCAGGGCTATGCTCTCTCTGAAGGCTCTTAGGGAGAATCTGTTCCGTGCCTTTCTCTTAGTTTCTGGAGTCGCCAGCAATCTTTGGCATTCATTGTCTGGTAGATGCATCACTTCAATCTCATATGATACTTTCCCTCTGTGTCTCTTCTCTTCTTAGAAAGATGAAAGTCATACTACATGTATGAATATGACTTCATCTTAACTTTAGTACGTTTGTGAAGACCTTGTTTCAAAATAAGGTCACTTTCACAGGTACTGGGGTTTAGGACTTCAACATGTCTTTTTGGGGGACACAATTCAACCCACAACACTTAGATAACTCAGCATAGATGGTGTTGTTGGAGTGTGATTTGCGAGGGATGCGTTGGAAGGATGTGGGACTGGAAGGTGATAAAGGCCTTCCCTCTTCCCTTCCCAACAACCTCCAGCTTCAGGGCACATTATTATTTTTTAAAGATTGGCACCTAGGCCAACAACTGTTGCCAATCTTCCTTTTTTTTTTCCTGCTTTATTTCCCCAACCTCCCCCCCCCCCCCCCCCCCCCCGTACATAGTTGTGTATCTTAGTTGCAGGTCCTTCTAGTTGTGGGATGTGGGATGCCGCCTCAACGTGGCCTGACGAGCGGTGCCATGTCCCCGCTCAGGATCCGAACCCTGGGCTGTGGCAGCGGAGCGCACGAACTTAACCACTCGGTCATGGAGCCGGCCCCAGGGCACATTCTTTTTTTTTTTTAAGGAAAATTAGCCCTGAGCCAACATCTGCTGCCAGTCCTCCTCTTTTTGCTGAGGAAGACTGGTCCTGAGTTAACATCCATGCCCATCTGCCTCTACTTTATATGTGGGATGCCTGCCACAGCGTGGCTTGTCAAGTGGTGCATAGGTCCGCCCCTGGGATCCGAACCGGTGAACCCTGGGCCAGGGGAGTGGAACGTGGGAACTTAACTGCTGTGCTGCAGGGCTGGCCCCTCAGGGTACATTCTTGACCTAGGCTAAGCCACCAGAGCATTCCAGTCTCTGGATGTAGTGATTGTTTTGAGGTAGGCACGTGACCTGAACTGATTCAGTCGGAGTGAATCTCAGGACTTTGCTGGAGACCTCTCTCCTCTGTGGGTGTTTATGAAGGACGTGCTTTGTCGTCTTCTGTGTGGTGAGGATGGAAGGCCTAGAACTGTTATAGCTAGCATTGCTGTTGTGCTAGGAGCCCATCTGAGGTCAGAGCAACTCCACGAAGAGGGAGGATGGCAGAGTAATGGAGCTGATGACTGGATGACTTTCTGAATCTCCAGATCAAGCCTTGCCTGAAGCTGTACTTTTTGGTTTTGTGAGGTACTGCAGTCCATATTTTTCTTACACTGCTTAGGGTTGGATTTCCTGTCCCTTACAATATAGAACAATTTCTAACATATAGAGGGACATAGGGCCAGATCAAGAAAGTCTTTATATTCCACACCAAGGAGTTTGGGCCTTATCCTCTTGAAATTGATAACACGGTTTAAATTTCTGACATTTTTCTGCGAAGTCTCATGATGTTCCAGTCTTGATGGGCGCATGGTCTGAACCCTAAATTGCCACAGGCAATAGTTTAAACTTGTTTCTTTAATGCTGCATACCTGGGATTGCCAACTTCCAGCTGGGGATGAGGCCATTCTCACTGCTGTGTACCTCAGCTCTATTTATCCACTTTCAATTTGAGGGCTCATTAATTGTCACTCTACTTGTAAATTGTATTGGATTTGATTTCTATCAAAGTTCTTTTAGTGCCAGACACCCATCTGAGACAAGCTTAAGAGAAAAAGATGGGAGAGACTTATTGGTTCATGTGACAGAAGAGTCAAGGGAATATTGTTGACTTCATGCGTGGCTGGATTTAGGGGACTAATTGATCTCCCTCCCTCCGTCTCTTAGCTTTGCTCTTCTCTTTATTGGCCTCGCTTTCAGGCAGACTTTCTTAACATGGTATCTCCAGAAGCTAAATCAAACCAGCTTAACCTCCTCCACTGGAAAAGAATGACTCTTCCTTAGGAGCTTGTAGCAAATAAGGAGGGGTGAGAGTCTCACTGGTGCCTTGTCCGTAACTGAAGCAGTCACTGTGCCTGGGGTCATGGGAAAGTTCTGACTGATCACCCTTGAGTTGAGTAGCTGTTCTGGAGCTGGGGGGTGAGGTCCAGCTCCATTAGATGGCAGGGACTGAGAAAGGGGGAGCAAGGAGAGGAGAAATGAAAACACACGTAATGTCACCAGAGTCTGGGGCCAGTGCCGGGCAGGTGAGAATAGTGACATCCCTGTGTATTCTTAGAAGTTACCATTTGGTCAGAACCCAGTAAGTGTTGATGAAGAAAATTAGGAATGGTCTGGAAAATACTGTATCAAGTAATGAGATCCCCCAGTGCATCATGAATTCGCCCAGTCATTGTGAGGCGTTGTGAAGGACCCACTGTGTGAAATGCATTATGCCAGCTCTTTGAGATTACTGAAGCAAGGGCTGTCCCGTGTTGAGTTTCAGTCCAGTAGAGCCAAGTCATTGAATGCTAGTTATTCATCCCCTGATTTGTGATGGGGGAAATAGAGAGGATTATGAGAGGAAGCAACAAAATACATGTTTATGTTGTGTGAAATTATGTTATGTGAAAACTTAACTTTATGTAAAATGCTTACATAACAGACATTTAAAGTTTTTGGCTGATTCCTGGAAGGTAGAGTGTACTTATTTGAAAAGGTAAAAATATGTTTATTGAGTAAAAGAAAAATTGAGCATGAATGTCTTAATATAATTACATAAGTTGTATGTTTGAAAGCAGATTTGTAACATTTAAAGTTTACCTCTGTGAAAGGTTCCCAAGATAGACAAATGCTTTTTATTTACTATAGTATAGAGGACAGATAAATATATAGGAGAAAAGCAGAGTATGTTTATGATCAGAAAAGATTTTACTAAATATGATTAACTGATGTAATAAATTTGTAGGTTATCTTTAGCTTGAGAATTAAGGAGAAGTAGGTAACTGGTACTGTGGTCAAACAGAAATCATATTGGTTTTTCTCTTTAACACAATCTTGTTTCTAAAACTGAAATGAAACTCTAGTCGTACTTTTTGAAATAATTGTGTCTGGAAATTTATCAGCCACTAACCTATTATGAAACTTGTTTCTCACTTATATTCTTCACTGTTTTCTGTGATTTCCCAAATGGCATTGTGGCAAAAGTGAATCCCATATGACATATACTAATCTAAGCCTTCCTTTTGTTGCTTTCTTCCATTTTTCCTTTCTTCTTTATGCTTTCAAATCAGCCTTCTATTATGGGCCTGACTTTTTCTATTTTTTTTTTTAACTTTTATTTATTTTTGAGGAAGATTGACCCTGAGCTAACGTCTGTTGCCAATCTTCCTTGTTTTGCTTGAGGAAGATTGTCCCTGAGTTAACATATGTGCCAGTCTTCTTCTGTTTTGTAAATGGGAGGCAGCCACAGCATGGTTTGTTGAGCGGTGCCTAGGTTCATGCCCGGGATCCGAACCTGAGAACCCTGGGTCGCCAAAGTGGAGCACGCGAACTTAACCACTACACCACCAGCCCCGAGTTTTTCTATTTTTTTCTCCTTAGGGTGACTTTCTTGTATTTGCCTTTCTTTTTCTTTTTCCTCATTTTATTGATGTTATATCGCTTTAACTGCTTTTCTTTTAGCACTTGAAACCCTGGTTCTAGTTTATTGTTTCCAATTTTTAATTCTTTAAGTTTTCTGTTTTTTCAAGTTATGTTTTGAGTGATCCACTCTAGCTATTTATTTACATGTTTGCTCATCTAGAATTCTCTTTCACTTATAGAAGTTAATTTTAGTCATGGCTGAACTACCTATGTATCTTTTTACAATTTGACATTAACTGTGTACAGTTATTAAGTTGAATGCATTTTGCAGTTAATTTCTCTTGGTCCTTTTTGCATTCTAATTAAGGATTTTCTAATTTATTAATAAGCCTATAAGCATTAAGGGTTGCAATTGCATCAGGTGCTATTAAGAGACACAGATGTCACTCTCTTGACTAGTGTTTCCTATATTTTTTGATTCAAAAATCCTCAAAAGTGTATAGTCTTATGGACTCTCTTAGGAATTAAAAAATAACTTTAAAAAACTATCCTATTTTTGATAAGATGATTTTAAGTAGAGTAAAACATAATTCCTTAACAAAGATTATAACCTACATTTTCAACACAATTTGTTATGATATTCACAATATAAAAAGAAAAATTTGACCTTTTCCCTTTTTAACATGTGGTACATGTTTAATGTATTTTAAATTAGTTGTGTAAGGGAAAGCGTGATTTAGAGACAAATAAAAAATGGTATTTAATTTTGGGATCGAATGTATATTAATTCGATTGAATTTGACCCTGCTTTGTGCTATAGAAACAGACAACTTTCCTGTCCTAATGTTTGGTATTCATACATTTGTGCTTTAAAAATTATTTCTTACAATTTTTTGGTGTGTTTTGTTTCTAAATGATAAAATGATAGCAGTTTTCAACTATTTGTAAGCATTTCACTGCAAATAGTATATTTCCTATGTGGATTTTTTTTTTCAAAATTGAATGAAAAGGCCAAACTGGCTACAATTGTCACTTAATTTTCCTCTTTTAACATTGGTTTTTGAAGTTCTAGAGACATCTTGCAAAGCTGTACAAGGATTTTGATCAGAAGGTTTGGCAAGATGATCTTGAGGCAAATTTGCAGAGTTAGATTCATTTTATGCCCTTCCAAAACTTGTATTTAAATATCGTGTTTTACGCTTCTCTTTTTATAGATGCGATTACTGCCTTTTAGTTGGAACATTGTTTGGAATACTGGTTGAGAAACACTGACCGACTCTGACCAAGTAACTGTTGCTTTAAAGCAATCACATGGTTGGTGCTGGTTCCGTCTCTGGGCTAACTTTAACTTCCTTTTAGTATGAAGTATTTCAAGCCTGTGGAAGAGATAGAATAATAAAATGAACATCTATGTACCTACAACCTCACTTTGCTGAATTTCTTTTATATTAATATTATTATGTACGACTAATAATATTAATATAAATTATGTAATATAAAATATTATGATACCAACCAAAGTCCCTGTGCTACCCCACCCTAATCCTGTTCACCTTACTCTCCTCCCAGAGGTGACAGTATGGTGAAGTTGACGTTTTATTATTTCCCTTGCATCTTTCTACTTTAACTACAGATAGGCACACACATGATGTCTTGTTTCAAAAACAAGCTCATGTTTTCAAACTTTATAAAAAATCATTCTGTAACTTTTTTTACCACAAACCCATTTTTTTTCTTTAAAGATTTTATTTTTTTCCTTTTTCTCCCCAAAGTCCCCCGGTACATAGTTGTATATTCTTAGTTGTGGGTCCTTCTAGTTGTGGCATGTGGGATGCCACCTCAGCATGGTTTGATGAGCAGTGCCATGTCCGCGCCCAGGATTCGAACTTAGGAAACACTGGGCCGCCTGCAGCAGAGTGCGCGAACTTAACCACTCGGCCACGGGGCCAGCCCCCCCCACAAACCTATTTTTTTATGCCTTTGAGATTTGTTTGTGTTGATAAATGTAGCTCTGATTGATTCTTATCTATATTCATCATAGAATTCCCATGTATTTATCCATTTTCCTGCTGCTGGGCATTTAGATTTTTCCAATTTGTGCTGTTACAAATAGTGCAAAATTAATATTCTTTTTTTTTTTTTTTTTAAGATTGGCACCTGAGCTAACAACTGTTGCCAGTCTTTTTTGTTTTTCCCTCTTCTTTTTCTCCCCAAAGCCCCCCAGTACATAGTTGTATATTCTAGCTGTAGGTCCTTCTGATGTGCTGTATGGGACGCTGCCTCAGCATGGCCTGATGAGTGGTGCCATGTCTGAGGCCAGGATCCGAATGGTGAAACCCTGGGCCCCTGAGGCTAAGAGCATGAACTTAACCACTTGGCCATGGGGCTGGCCCCTACAATTAACATTCTTTACATATTTCTTATGCACCTGTGTATGATTTTTTTCTAGGGTAGTGATCTTCAAACTTTTGAAGCACCTCCAAAATAATTTGAAAATTCTGTTTACTTCCTTGTGTACTTTTAGATTGACATGCAGTTGACATAGACCATTTTTTAAAGAGTGGATTTATATAGTTGCAAAGAATGTAGTTTCTGGTGTATTATAAATAGAGTTAATGAAAAAACCCCATTATATTACTTTTTAAAATTTATTGGGTGGAATCCAATTCCATAGCAGTTTGATAACCATTCTCATTCTTTTTTTAAAAAAAAATTCATGTGTAAGGTTTTCTTTAACAATCTTTATATTGTTCCTTCTTTTACACTTAAATTCTTATTTTCATTCTAGTTCCCCCATATAATTTTTTCTTTCTGGGTTATGAATTCTGTCTACTGATCTGGATGTCACACACCATAAAGTTCACCATTTTAAAGTGTACAATTCAGTGATTTTTACTGTATTCATAAAGTTATGCAACCATCATCACTATCTAATCCCGGAATATTTTCATTCTGCCAAATAGAACCTGTACCAATTAGCTCTCCACATTCTTCTTCCTTCCCAACCCCTGACAACCACAATCTACTTTCTGTCTATGGATTTGTCTCTTCTAGACATGTGATATAAATGTTATCATACAATATGTGATTGTTTGTGACTGACTTCTTTTACTTACTTTAATGTTCTCAAGATTCATCCATGTTGTGTCATGTGTCACTCTTTCATTCCTTTTTATGGCTGAGTAATATTCCATTGTATGCATATAACACATCTTATTTATCCATTTGTCAGTTGACGAATATTTGGATGGTTTCCACCTTTTAGCTATTTTGCATAATACTGCTATGAACTTGCGTGTACAAGTTTTTGTGTGGACATACGGATATGTCTCTTGACTGTCTACCTAGGACTGGAATTGCTGGGTCATATGGTAATTATGCTTTACTTTTTGAGGAAGTGCCAAACTGTTTTTCACAGCAATTTACATTCCTATTAGCAGTGTGTGAGGGTTCCATTTTCTCAATATTCTCACCAGTACTTATTTTCTGTGGATCTATCTATCTATTAATTCATTTATATAATGTGTTGAATAACCTTATACATGTCATTTCACGCATTTGTGGGTCTATCTTTAGGATTAGTTCTCAGAAGTAAAATCACTTTCATCAGAGAGATATGTGCACTTTATATTTTGTTAGGTATTGCTGAATAGCTTTCCGCAGAGATTTTCCCAGTTTACATTACCAGCAGCAATAAGTTATGGCTTGTCTTTAACTTTTTTTTTAAAGATTTTATTTTTTCCTTTTTTTCCCCAAAGACCCCCAGTACATAGTTGTGTATTTTTAGTTGTGGGTCCTTCTAGTTGTGGTGTGTAGGATGCTGCCTCAGCATGGCTTGATGAGTGTGGTACCATGTCTGTGCCCAGGATCCAAACTGGAGAAACCCTGGGCCGCCGAAGTGGAGCGCGCAAACTTAACCACTCGGCCACAGGGCTGGCCCCTTTAACTTTCTTTATGGTGTCTTTTTAACAGAAATTTAAAATTTTAATGTGAATTTTGTCACTCTTTTCCTTTATGATTTGTGCTTTTTGTGTTATACTTAAAAATTCCTTCCCCTATACTAACATTGTAAAGCTATTGCTTCCCAACATTTAAGATTTTTGCTTTTTCACATTCTGGTCTTTTACCTACCTGTAATTTATTTTATGCATAGTTTGTTGTGATGAGCTAATTCAATTATTTTTATTTGGTAAGCAATTGTCCCAGTCTCGTTTATAAAACAGTGTGTTTTTCTCCCTACAGATATGAAATATACCCAGTCATATAAAACTTCAAGCTGTCTTGGTTGTTTTTAGCCCTTTGCTCTTCTAATTTCAACAACAGTCCCTGTTGAAACTTTGATTGGAATTTCCCCTGATACTGAGATTAGCCTGGGGAAATTTGTCGTCTTTATGATATACAGTTTTCCCATCCTGACATGCTTATTCCCTGACATGATTTATATTTCCATTTATTTAGGTCTCTTTTATGTCTTTAAGTAAATTCTTATAATTTTTCCAAAATGGCCTGACATACTTTTATTAGATTTACCTCTAGATGTATAATTTTGTTGCTATTGCTATAACCTAATTGATTACTGTAGTACATAGGAATGGAATTTTTAAAAAAAATTTAATTTTTTATTATTTTAATGAGGTTATAGTAGTTTATAACATTGTGAAATTTCATCTGTGCATTGTTTGTCAGTCACCATATATATGTGCCCCTTTACCCCTTTTGTCCACCCCCCCAACCCTTCCCCTCTGGTAACCACTAATTTGTTCTCTTTGTCCATGTGTTTGTTTATCTTCCACATATGAGTGAAATCATGGGCTATTTGTCTTTCTCTGTCTGACTTATTTAGCTTAACATCATACTATCAAGGGCCATCCATGTTGCAAATGGGACGATTTTGTCTTTTTTTATGGCTAAGTAGTAACGAATGGAATTTTTTATTGTTTTTATTTTTGTTAGTATTATCATTATAACACTAAGTAATATTTAGCTTGTGAGTGTCTGTGGTTGTTGGGGTGACTTGGCTGATCTCTACTGAACTTACTTCTCTGGGTCTAGGCTGGAGCTTGGCTGGGCTCACCTGGTGGGAATAGGGTGTGTCACGACTCTCTCATCCTCCTTGGACCAGAGGCCAGCTAAGTCTTATCATCATGGTGATGGCAGAGGTGCAAAAGCAGAATTGATTTTCTTTCTTTTTTTTTTTTTTTAAAGATTTTATTTATTTCCTTTTTCTCCCCAAAGTCCCCCGGTACATAGTTGTATATTCTTAGTTGTGGGTCCTTCTAGTTGTGGCATGTGGGATGCCACCTCAGCATGGCTGGATGAGTGGTACCATGTCCATGCCCAGGATTCGAACCGACGAAACACTGGGCCGCCTTCAGTGGAGCGCGTGAACTTAACCACTCGGCCACGGGGCCGGCCCCCAGAACTGATTTTCTTATATACTAAATTTGTTTCTAGGAATCTTTCTTAAATCATTGTAGTACTGATAGCTTGACTATGGATTCTCCTAAGTTTTCTGTGTTGATAATCATGCTGCCAATAAATTGTGACAGTTTTTTTTCTTTCTTTCTTTCTTTCCTTTTATTGAGCACTTATTTTATTTTTTTATCAACATTCTTTTAATTTTTAAAAAATTTTTTATTGCAGTAACATTGGATTATAACATTATATAACTTTCAGGTATACATTGTAACATATTTCCAATTCTGTGTAGATTACATCATGTTTACCACTCAAAGTCTAATTATAATCCATCACCGCATGTGTGCCTAACCACCCCTTTTCCCCTCTTCTGTCCTGCCTTCCTCTCTGGTAGCCACCTATCCAATCTCTGTTACTGTGTGTTTGTTTGTCGTTGTTTTTATCTTCTACTTATGAGTGAAATCATATGGTATTTCACTTTCTCCCTCTTAGTTTACTTAGTGTAATATGCTCAAGGTCCATCCATGTTGTCACAAATGGCAGGATTTCATCATTTCTTATGGCTGAGTAGTATTCCATTGTGTATGTATACCGCATCTTCTTTATCCATTTGTCCCTTGATGGGTGCCTAGGTTGCTTCCAAGTGTTGGCTATTGTGAATAATGCCGCAATGAACATAGGACTGCATGTATCTTTATGCATTTGTGTTTTCAAATTCTTTGGATAAATACCTAACAGTGGAATAGCCGGATCATGTGGTAGATCTATTCTTAATTTTCTGAGGATACTCCATACTGCTTTCCATAGTGGTTGCACCAGTTTGCACACCCACCAGCAGTGTACGAGGATTCCCTTCTCTCCACACCCTCTCCAACACTTGTTTCCTGTCTTGTTAAGTATAGCCATTCTGACAGGAGTGAGGTGATATCTCATTGTAGTTTTGATTTGCATTTCCCTGATAGCTAATGATGTTGAACATGTCTTCATGTGCCTGTTGGCCATCTGTATATCTTCTTTGGAGAAATCTCTGTTCAGATCTTTTGCCCATTTTTAAATTGGGTTGGTATTTTTGTTGTTGAGATGTATGAGTTCTTTGTTTATTTTGGATATTAACCCCTTATCTGATATATGGTTTGCAAATATCTTCTCCCAGTTGTTAGGTTGTCTTTTTGTTTTGTTGATGGTTTCCTTTGCTGTGCAGAAGCTTTTTAGTTTGATGTAGTCCCATTTGTTTATTTTTTCTTTTGTTTCCCTTGCCCAATCAGACATGGTACTTGAAAATATGCTGCTAAGACCCATGTCAAAGAGCATACTGCATGTGTTTTCTTCTAGAATTTTCATGATTTCAGGTCTTACATTCAAGCCTTTAATCCATTTTGAGTTGATTTTTGTGCCTGGTGTAAGATAATGGTCTACTTTCGTTCTTTTGCATGTGACTGTCCAGTTTTCCCAATACTGTTTATTGAAGAGACTCTCCTTTCTCCATTGTATGCTCTTGGCTCCCTTGTCGAAAATTAGCTGTCCATAAATGTGTGATTTTATTTCTGGGTTCTCAGTTCTCTTCCATGGATCTGTGTGTCTGTTTTTGTGCCAGTACCATGCTGTTTTGGTTACTATAGCTTTGTAGTATGTTTTTTTTTTTTTTAATTGAGTTATTGGTAGGTTACAATCTTGTGAAATTTCAATTGTACATTAATGTTTGTCAGTCATGTTGTAGGTGCACCACTTCACCCTTTGTGCCCACCCCCCACCCCACCTTTCCCCTGGTATCCACTAAACTGTTGTTAGTCCATAATTTTAAATTCCTCATATGAGTGGAGTCATACACAGATTATCTTTCTCTCGCTGGCTTATTTCACTTAACATAATTCTCTCAAGGTCCATCCATGTTATTGCAAATGGAATGATTTTGTTCTGTTTTGCAGCTGAGTAGTATACCATTGTATATATGTACCACATCTTCTTTATCCATTCGTCTGTTGCTGGACACTTAGGTTGCTTCCACGTCGTGGCTATTGTAAACAGTGCTGCAATAAACATTGGGGTGCATAGGACTTTTGGGATTGCTGACTTCAAGCTCTTTGGATAAATACCCAGTAGTGGGATGGCTGGATCGTATGGTAGTTCTATTTTTAGTTTTTTGAGGAATCTCCATACTGTTTTCCATAGTGGCTGCACCAGTTTTCATTCCCACCAGCAGTGTATGAGGGTTCCTTTTTCTCTGCAACCTCTCCAACATTTGTTGCTATTAGTTTTAGATATTTTTGTCATTCTAACGGGTGTAAGGTGATATCTTAGTGTAGTTTTGATTTGCATTTCCCTGATGATCAGCGATGATGAGCATCTTTTCATGTGCCTATTGGCCATCAGTATATCTTCTTTGGAGAAATGTCTGTTCATGTCTCCAGCCCATTTTTTGATTGGGTTGTTTGATGTTTTGTTGTCGAGTTGCGAGAGTTCTTTATGTATTAGGGATATTAAGCCTTTGTCAGATATATGACTTGCAAATATTTTTTCCCAGTTAGTGGGTTTTTTTTTGTTTCAATCCTGTTTTCATTTGCCTTGAAGAAGCTCTTTAATCTGATGAAGTCCCATTTGTTTATTCTTTCTATTGTTTCCCTTCTCTGAGAAGGCATGGGGTCCGAAAAGATCCTTTTAATACTGATGTCAAAGAGTGTACTGCCTACGTTTTCTTCCAGAAACCTTATGGTTTCAGGTCTCACCTTTAGGTCTTTAATCCATTTTGAGTTTATTTTGGTGAATGGTGAAAAAGAATGGTCAATTTTCATTCTTTTACATGTGGCTTTCCAGTTTTCCCAGCACCATTTGTTGAAAAGACTTTCTTTTCTCCATTGTATGCCCTCAGCTCCTTTGTCAAAGATAAGCTGTCCATAGATGTGTGGTTTTATTTCTGGGCTTTCAATTCTGTTCCATTGATCTGTGCACCTGTTTTTGTACCAGTACCATGCTGTTTTCATTACTGTAGCTTTGTAGTGTGTTTTGAAGTCAGGGAATGTGATACCTCCAGCTTTGTTCTTTTTTCTCAGGATTCCTTTGGCTATTTGGGCTCTTTTGTTGTTCCATATACATTTTAGGATTCTTTGTTCTATTTCTGTGAAAAATGTTGTTGGAACTTTGGTAGGGATTGCGTTGAATTTATAGATTACTGTAGGAAGTGTGGACCTTTTAGCTATGTTAATGCTTCCAATCCAAGAGCACGGAATATCTTTCCATTTCTTTGTGTCTTCTTCAGTTTCTTTCAACAGTGTTTTATAGTACAGATCTTTCATCTCTTTGGTCAAGTCTATTCCTAGGTATTTTATTCTTTTTGTTGCAATTGTAAATGGGTTTGTATTCTTAATTTATCTTTCTGCTACTTCGTTGTTAGTGTATAGGAATGCAACTGATTTTTTTTTTTAATATTTTATCTTTTTTCCTTTTTCTCCGCAAAGCTCCCTGGTATGTAGTTGTATATTCTTCGTTGTGGGTCCTTTTAGTTGTGGCATGTGGGACGCTGCCTCAGCGTGGTTTGATGAGCAGTGCCATGTCCGCGCTCAGGATTTGAACCAACGAAACACTGGGCCGCCTGCAGTGGAGTGCATGAACTTAACCACTCGGCCACGGGGCCAGCCCCGGAATGCAACTGATTTTTGTATGTTGATTTTATATCCTGTGACTTGACTGTATTCATTTATTATTTCTAAAAGTTTTTTAGTGTATTCTTCAGAGTTTTCTATATATAAAATCATGTCGTCTGCAAACAGTGATAATTTCACTTCTTTTCCAATTTGGATCCCTTTTATTTCTTTTTCTTGCCTGATTGCTCTGGCTAGAACTTCCAATACTATGTTAAATAAGAGTGGTGACAGTGGACATCCTCATCTGGTTCCTATTCTTAGAGGGATAGCTTTCAGTTTTTCTCCATTGAGAATGATATTAGCTGTGGTTTTGTCATGTCTGGCCTTTATTATGTTGATGTATTTTCCTTCTATACCCATTTTATTTTGGGTTTTTATCATAAATGGATGCTGTATCTTGTGAATTGCTTTCTCTGCATCTATTGAGATGATCATGTGAGTTTTAGTCTTCATTTTGTTAATGTGGTGTATCATGTTGATAGATTTGCGCATGTTGAACCATCCCTGCATCCCTGGAATAAAACCCACTTGATCATGATGTATGATCTTTTTAATGTATTGTTGTATTCGATTTGCTAGTATTTTGTTGAGGATTTTTACATCAATGTTCATCAGTGATATTGGCCTGTAATTTTCTTTTTTTGTGTTGCCCTTAGCTGGTTTTGGTATTAGGATAATGTTGGCTTCATAGATTGAGTTAGGAAGGCTCCTCTCTTCAATTTTTTCAAACATTTTGAGAAGGATAAGTATTAAATCTTCCTTGAATGTTTGATGGAATTCACCAGGGAAGCCATCTGGTCCTGGGCTGTTATTTTTTGAGAGTTTTTTTTTTTTTTAAAGATTTTATTTTTCCTTTTTCTCCTCAAAGCCCCCCGGTACATAGTTATATATATTCTTAGTTGTAGGTCCTTCTAGTTGTGGCATGTGGGATGCCACCTCAGCATGGCTTGATGCGCGGTGGTCTGTCAGCGCCCAGGATCCGAACTGGTGAACACCCTGGGCTGCTGAAGTGGAGCGAGTGAACTTATGAGAGGTTTTTGATTACTGTTTCGATCTCCTTACTGGTGATTGGTCTATTCAAATTCTCTACTTCTGCTTGATCCAGTTTCGGAAGGTTGTATGATTCTAAGAATTTATCAACTTTTTCTAGGTTATCCAATTTGTTGGCATATAGCTTTTTTTTTTTAAAGATTTTATTTTTTCCTTTTTCTCCCCAAAGCCCCCCAGCACATAGTTGTGTATTCTTCGTTGTGGGTTCTTCTAGTTGTGGCATGTGGGACGCTGCCTCACCTTGGCCTGATGAGCAGTGCCATGTCCGCGCCCAGGATTCGAACCAACGAAACACTGGGCCGCCTGCTGCGGAGTGCACGAACTTAACCACTCGGCCACGGGGCCAGCCCTGGCGTATAGCTTTTTATAGTATTCTCTTATAGTCTTTTGTATTTCTGAGGTGTCCATTGTAATTTCTCCTCTTTCATTTCTGATTTTATTTATTTGAGACTTCTCTCTTTTTTCCTTGGTGAATCTAGCTAAAGATTTGTCAATTTTGTTTATCTTTTCAAAGAACCAGCTCTTGGTTTCATTAATTTTTCTATTTTTTTTGTCTTTATTTCATTTGTTTCTGCTCTGGTTTTTATTATTTCCTCCTTCTGCTGATTTGGGCTTTGTTTCTTCTTCTTCTTCCAGTTCCTTTAGGTGCACTGGTAGATTGTTTATTTGGGATTTTTCGTGTTTGTTAAGGTAGGCCTGAATTGCCCTGAACTTCCCTCTTAGAACTGCTTTTGCTATATCCCATAGATTTTGGCATGCTGTGTTTTCATTTTCATTTATTTCCAGGTAATTTTTGCTTTCTCCTTTGGTTTCTTCATTGACCCAATCATTGTTCAGTAGCATTTTGTTTAATCTCCGCATTTTGGGGGCTTCTCTGATTTTCTTCCTATAGTTGTAGTTGATTTCTAGTTTCATACTCTCGTGGTCAGAAAAGATGTTTGGTATGATTTCATTCTTCTTAAGTTTATTGAGACTTGCTTTGTGGCCTAATATGTGATCAGTCCTGGAGAATGTTCTGTGTGCATTTGAAAAGAATGTGTATTCTGTGGTTTTCGGATGGTGACAGTTTATTTCTGATCTGTATACTCCATGTTTCTTTTTCTTGTTTAATTATTGAGCTGTTAAGGTCTACAGGACATTGTTGAATAGTCTTGTTCCTTACTTTAAAAGAAATCTTGTAGGAATAGTGCTTGGCACATAGTAAGTGACTGACAAGCTCCTGGATCATAGGGAATTATAGCCTTTCATAGGGCACCTGTAGAGTTGGCTAACATGCTCACTGCTCTGGTTTTCATGCCTCTCCTTGTTTTTGGCCCTTGGTGATCTTCCTTACTTTCTTCAGGTTAAGCTGTGCAGTGAAAATGATGCAAATTGCATGTTGCATTTTCTTCTTAATTTTAATGTAGTCAACTGTATTTTTTTTTTGTTTATAGTGAATGCTTTTTGTATCTTGTTGCAGAAATCTTTCTCCACCCCAAGCTCATGGGAGTATTCTTCTGTTTTATCTTCTGGACATTACGTTATTTTGTCGTTCACATTTAAATTACAATCCACCTGAAATATGTGTGTGTGTTTGTGTTTGTGTAATGTGAGGTAGGAGTCAAGTTTTTTTTATTTTCCCTATATATATTCTTTTATCCACTCCCATTTATTAGTGAGCCCTTTCTTTCCTCACCATTCTGCAGTGCTATCTTTGTTATAAATCAGGTGTTTAAATATGTATGATCTCTTTCTGGACTCTCTGTTCTATTCCATTGGTCTATTTGGCTATCCTTATGCCAGTAATAGCACACTGTCATAATTACCATAGCTTTATATTAAGTTTTCTCATCTTGTTGTTCTTCAAGTTTATTTTGGCTATTCTTGGTCCATGAATATTTCCATTTCCATATAGATTTTATAGATTTTATTTTTCTTTTAGATTTTAGAATCACCTTGTCTGTTGTGACCAGACACATATCTTAAAAATTTGATTGGTGGGGCCACCCCGGTGGCTCAGCGGTTAAGTTTGCATATTCCGCTTTGGCGGCCCGGGGTTTGCTGGTTTGGATCCCAGGTGCAGACATGGCATTGCTTGGCAAGCCATGCTATGGTAGGCGTCCCACATATAGAGTAGAGGAAGATGGGCACGGATGTTAGCTCAGGGCCAGTCTTCCTCAGCAAAAAGAGGAGGATTGGCAGCAGATGTGAGCTCAGGGCTAATCTTCCTCAAAAAAAAAAAAATTGATTGGGGATGTACTTAACCTATGGATCAATTTGGAGAGAATTGACAACCTTTATAATTCTTAGTCTTCCAAACTAAGAACATGATGTATGGTTTCATTTATTTAAATTATATTTAATTTGTCTCAATAACGTTTTATAGTTTTCTATGCAGAGGTCTTGTACATCTCTTTCCAAGGTATTTGATATTTTTGATGCTATTGTAAGCTATCTTTTCAAATTTCATTTCTAGTTGTTGTTGTTATAAGGAAATGCAGTTGGCTTTTTGTATATTGGTCTTGTATCCAGCAACTTTGCTAAACTCTTTTATTGATTCTAATAATTATCTACAGATTACTATTTCTCTGGGTAAGAAACGTCTCCTGTGATCCCATGGGTCCTCCTTATTTTTTTTTGTTTTTGTTTTTTTTTGGAGGAAGAGTAGCCCTCAGCTAACTACTGCCAGTCCTCCTCTTTTTGCTGAGGAAGCCTGGCTCTGAGCTAACATCCGTGCCCATCTTCCTCTAGTTTATACGTGGGATGCCTACCACAGCATGGCTGCCAAGCAGTGCCATGTCCGCACCCGGGATCCGAACCAGCGAACCCCGGGCCGCCGAGAAGCGGAACGTGCGAACTTAACCGCTGCGCCACCGGGCCGGCCCCCCATGGGTCCTCCTTATGTTGCCTCATTTCTATGTTTCTTTTTACGAGAAAACTCCTAAATATGAAATTCTTGTCTCTTTTTGCCATCTACCACTTCCTTGCTTCCAAATTCTCATTACAGTCAGAATCTAAAGGAGTAGCAACTTCCACAGCCTCCCAAACCCAGTGGTTAATTCTTTCATCTTACTAAACTTTATAACATTTCATGCTTTCTTTTTGAAAACTTGCTCTAGACTCTAGGACTCCTAGTTTTTTCCCCATACTTGACTGCTCATTTGCAAACTCTTCTTTCTTCTGGCCTCCAAAAATTAGAGTGCTTCAGGGCACTTTCTCTGTATCTGCACTCAATCCTCTTCTGTATGTACACCTCATATTCACATGTTCTTCTCAGTCCCAGGACTTTAAATACTATAAAAGGGAAACCTTGATTTTTTTCCAAGCCTTTTTAATCCTCAGTTTTCTCAGCACATGTATGGCACCACTCAGGCCAAAAACCTAAGTATTTTCTTTCTTTATTCTCTTTTCCTTTGCCTCCAAACTATCATCAAATCTCATCTCTAAAATTTATCTAAAAGCCGGTGTTCTTTTTTCTCCATTTGTAGATAGGAGCCAGATTGTGTATGTCTTTGAGTCTTAAATAACCATAAAAAAATTCTGAAAAGTATAAGGTGGTATTCGAATAAAAAGTGTCAGATGGCTAGGAGGAGCTGCAGTTAAACATCAGGATCCTTAAGCTGCTTTTGTTTCTTTATCCTTGCTCATTGCTTTTTCTTTCCTTTCATTACTGTATATTTACGTGGGTTCTTTGAAAGAGATGTAGTTACAAAGAACTGATTGCCAGCAGGATTGGTCTTTGGTTGAGAGTAATCCTATTTTGTGCTTATTTTTGCCTAATATTCAGGGCCCTGTGAGAGGTTCTGGTTATTGGATACACAAGAAAGATCGAGAGCTAGATAGGGGAAATTGTGTGGGGGTGGCTGGATTGACTTTCCAGGGAGAGAGGGGGATATGGAATGAGTGTAGCACGGCAGAGATGAGAAGGGCCCGGGAGTGTTGGGGGACAGTGGTGGAAACTGGCTTATCAGGGTGAGATAAAGAATTGATATTCTTAGTAGCCAGAATGTCAGGATCAGGAGTGTAGACTTCATTCAGGAGCTTGTGTAAAGTCATTGTAAAAACTTGGCAAGGGTAGTGTCATGGTGACATCGATGCCTTAGGAATGGTATTCTGGCTGTGATGCTTAATAGACTTTATGTTCAGGTCTTGGAAGCTGTGAAGATAGCCAGAGGCTTTGGCAGTAAGACTACTGTGAGTCCTTTTGGTCTTGGGGTAGAATGTAGCAGTGGGAATAGAGATGAAGGGATGAATCTAAGGAAGCCTTTAATGGCAGTTGTATCATAAATTGGTCATATATTTGATGAAGGGGATAAAATAGAGGAAGAAGCTAACAAAGGTCACACCAACATTTTGAGCCTGGGAGAATGGGTCTATTTTATCATTTCAGATAGACTGTAGTTGAATGGGAAGAGATATTCTCCGCATAAGACTGATTTAATATCTCCATTTACTAGCTAAGGATCTGTCTAGAAACGTAGAAGAAAAAAAGGGACCACACAGAGCAGAGACAAATATAGCTTATGATAGAACCAGATTTTTTGGGTCCTGGTTTCTTTGGAGGGTTGAGTTTTGTTGGTTCTGGATGTCAGTTTTTGCTGTTGCACTGCCCTTTTATGCTCTGAGTTTTCATTTCTATTTAGAAAAACATAATACAATCAATCTTTATGTAATTGTTTAAGGGGGTGCTTTGCATAAATTTCTGGACTTTCCTGGTTCTTGAACCAAACTAGGCATCCACAAGGCACCTCCTCATCTGATGGGATGGAGTCGAGTCAGTGTTCACATGTCTGAGCAAAGGCTCTACCTTCAGTTTTTAGCTTCTGAAATGCTCTTCTCCAGACTGTCATGGATACACATACATATACTGGACTTTCTTTGTAGTAAACTGCTAGTAATGAGAGCTTGATAATTTTGTTGTTGTGAAACTTTGCTAGAATTGATATTGTTATTCATTAGGCAGGAAACATTACATGAACATCTATGATGTTTTAGACACTGAGGAAAGAGTGAATGAGAAATCATGATAGTCTAATAGGCAGAGATATTCTTCTCTATCAGTAATAATCAGACCACATGACAAGTCTGAACACAGAAAAGGCATCACTCCGCTCAGTATAAAAAACAGTGGGTATAGTTCCCAGAATTCCACAGGACATTTGAAGTGAGATCTGAAAGAGTATTAGGAGTTTACTAGATGGGGAAGCGAGAGGGAGGGAAGAAGGGAAGTTATTCTGCACAGAGAAGTCAGGATGTGCATGGGGACTTATGGACAGGTGAGTTGAGGGAGGAGAGTGACATTCAGTATTGCTGCAGTATGGGATGCTCAGTCTGGGGAGCAGTGGCTAGAGATGAACAGGAGAGTTAAGTTCGGGTTGGACCGTGATGGATCTTGTTGCAGTGCTAAGGCAAACAAAGGTTTCCAGGCAGGTTTTGACATGATCATACTGGCCTTTGAGGAAGATGACAGATGACTCTATAGAGAATTGGCCAGATCAGGGAGCTGGGCTGAGCCTTTGCAGGAGACCAAGCTTAGATGAGCAGAATTTGAACAAGGGCATTGGCATTAGCAGTGGGGATAGAAGAGGGACAAAAATGAGAGTGGTTTTTGTAGGCTGAATGAATGGGGTGAGGTAAAGGAAGAGTTGATAAATTTTGAAAGATAGGGTAGATGATGACAAAATGGTGAAAAAAAACCTCAACGGGCAAGAGAAGAGGATTTAATGACAAATTTTTGACGTAAGAAATATGGATCTGAAACGTGGGTCTAGCTTTGTGCTGGAAGTGTAGCTTGAGTAGTTATCAGCGTATAGATGGTACATGAAGCCATGAATGCAGATGGGATTCCCTATATGGATCAAGGAGAGCTGGAACCAGGACAATTCCAAGGACAGAATCTAGGATTTGAACAAAGGAGTCGTCCCTTGCTTTTGTTGAGTCTTTCAAGGTCAATGATTTATTAGTTTTTTAAAATACGAGGGAGCCATATTATTTTGTGGTGGTTTTAATTATCATCATGGGTGAGTATAGTAGGATATCCTAAACATGAAAGCATATAGCACACATTTGTAATGTTGTATCATTTATAATAGTTGTAGATTTATTATTTTTAATAATTAGGACAAATGCTTAATCTGTTACATTTTAGGGCCAGTAGTGTAAATAAATTTTCTTAATGAATTTTTATTGTGTTTTGATTTTAAGGAATTAGGTCAAAATTTTCTGGCTAAAGGTGAAACTTCAGAACATGAAACTATTTCTAATTTTGGTGCCAAAAATTCAGCCACTTTAATGTCTAGAAATTCTGAGATTGTGTATGGAAGATTTGTTCTTAATTTGGAGTATATATTAGAATCATTAAGCTTTTAAAGAGACCAGTGCAATGCTGGGTCCCACCCGAGAGGGGTTTGTGTTGGGGCCCCAACATTTGTGTATTTTAAAGCTTTGTGGGTGATTGTGATGTGTATTCTAGTTGAGAACCCTGTATCAGGGGTTTGAGCAGGGGCTTTGTTAGTGTATTTTGTTTCTTGCTTACATAGTTAACTTCTTTGCTTAAAGCTGTGACAACAAAGGCCAGAATACCAGCAAGTTAGTTGATCTGGCCATCATGGTGAGACCATTTGTATTTTATGTGAATGTAAATTATAAAACAAAATTTGAAAGTAGTTTAGTCTGGGTTCAGATCATTAGAGGACAGGTAAAATATAGCATGTCCGTACACTGGAGTACTATAAATGAAGTAGCTGTACAAAAGAACGAGGACTATCTCTATGTATGCTATGTGGTCATCTTGAGAATATCTCAAGAATATATTGTTAAATGAAAAAAGCAAAGAAAAGAACAGTGTATTGTATGCTACCATTTTTTAAAGAAAATGGGTCTGTAAGTATATACACATATATTGTTGTGTATATACACAGACCCACCAAAGGAATGATAAACCAAAAACTAATAAAAATGGTTACCCTAAAGAGAGGGAGGGAATGGGGTGGAAGAAACAGGGATGGAACCTAGACTTCTGAATGTACTTTGTTTTGTGGCTTAGACTTAAGAATCATGCAGATACTTTACCGTATTATAAAACAAAAATAAAAAAAATGAGACGAAAAAAGCAATCCTTAAAAATCAAATGCAGAATGAAATAAGTGAACCTAAATGAATATCAAGTTTGAGGCTGAAGCACATATAGTGTATTTCAAGTGACTTGGAAACATAGTAATTTGACTGTATGTTTCTAGTGGGATATATACCCTCAAGGACAAAGAACTCCAAAGGTCTCATAAACTGTTTTTAGTAATCAGATAGTTGGTAGTAATAAGGATATTGTTATTCTGGAGGTGTGGGTTGTAAGGTAAAGCAAGTGGATAATTATATTGGATTGAGGCCCTAGATTTTGGTCTGGAAAAGAGATAGAATCAGAGAAGTTGGGTAAGAATCCTGGGATCCTAAATTTGAGCTGGAAATGTCAGTATGAACTCATGATGTATTTTCTTTTTTGAAAATATATTTCCTAATTATTTCTACTGAAAAATCCCAGAAACCAACCTAGGTAGTATTAAGTACTTCTAGTGCAAGACTCTGTTCTCTAAGTAATAATTGTCACTAAAAAGAACCTAGAGTACCTTGGAAAAATGGAGCCAGGAAAGGTATAAAATGAGCCTGGAACATCTTTTCATATTACAAAACAAGCTCGTGGGGAGATTTCTGTTTTTATCAGTAATAGAATAATTTTTTCTAAGCCACACTCCAACTGAGAACAACTGGAAAATCTGGAAAAAATTTTAAAAAAAATCTGTTTGAAGACTTTGCAAAGTGAGCAAGGTAGACAGCAAAGACTTGAGAGACCAAAATTGTGGAGAAGGAAAGCTCAGAGGGGTAAGGCCGGCTTTTGATATAGCTTTTCCCTTGGAGTGATTGTCTGATTTGAAATGTGCATCTAAGAGATTGAGCAGAAAGTTGTGGTAGAAAGGCTGAGATGCTAAGCAGAGTTTTTGGTAGTTATGCAGAGTTGAGGGACAAAATTGCAGTTTAGGGCCTGCAAAGAAAGAAGGGCACTGGAAAACATCCCAGGCTTTTAGTTGAGAATTCTGAAGGATAGGCTACATCCTATGCTTAAGGATCCGCTCTCAAAGAGACTGAAGCCCAGTTTTCAAACACCTTAATCCTTGGTTGGATTAAGGAGCTCTAATCCAAGCTTAATTGCTTACTAGAAGCTAATGTAAATCTTCTGTGGAGGAAGACATCATCAACCATTGACTCAAGTTATCTGTATAGTTTTATATATTTAGTGATGATATATATGTACTTATATAAAACGATATGTAAAAATATATGACAATGAATATTTATAAAACTTAGTCTAGCAGTCAATAAAAAACAAGATACATAAAAATAAAAGATTTGACTATAAATCAAGACAGAAAACAGATAATTTAAACAGACTCATAGGGAGATTTCCAGTAAAGATGAGATGATATAGACCCATTTTCCCTGCTAAGTCCAATTATAAATCATGGAATTGGTGCAGAAGACAACCAAAGGATAACTCTGAAAGGTTGTGAGAAGGTGAGCTGGTTTGGGACCACAGTACTGGAAGAACAGCATAGCCACAGGGCCTCTTGCATCCCCCCACCCAATAGAAGAAGGCTCCCTAGGCCCAGGTTCCTGACCCCTTTACCTAGCAACAGAATACAGTCCAGGTAGGCTCATTTCTCCCCTGAATCAAATGGACGTCCTTCTGAAAACATCAGGCAAGCTTGATACCATCAGCAAGGGGAATCACTTGGGAGCCCCACTGAATATAAGTGCCGAGGAGAATTACTCTCTTTCCCCACTTGTCTTGAGACTTCTATTTTCCACTGAGAGATACCAAGGCAGGTGGGCAGAACTAGCAAGAGAGACTCAGCTACAGCCAGCATTCCAGTCTGAGAAGCATCTTTGTCTGTGAGGACTTGAGACTCTCCTCCCCTGCCCAAAGACACCAGGGTGAACACTGCTGCAAAAAGGACACAGCTACAAGCAGCCTAGTCCAGGGAAGTGTCTTTGGCCGTGTGGGCCTTAGCTGCTTCTCTTCAACGCAGAGACACAGGGGCAGATGAGTGGAACTGGCAAGAGGAACCCAGCTGTAGCAGGTGGCACATTCTGGGAAGCCTCTTTGTTCTGTGGGCTCAAGACTTGCCTTTCCCACTCAGAGACGCTGGGAAGATGGGGCAACCTAGGGCCATCACACCCCTCCCTCACCAAGAGGCACTTGGCGGCCTGACTTGGGGAAACTCCTTTCGCCCCTTCAGGCAGCACCAGCAGAGACCAGTGGGAGCCAGGTGGCACCAGATAAACAAACCAGGCCAAAGAATACCATAAAGGTTTGGAAAATTAATCTGCTTTTGGAACTATAGTCCAGAAAAGTAGACCAAGATCCACATGTGAAACTGGATAGGGTGACTACCTGCTAAAATAAAGATTTAATAAGACCATATGTTAGTGACTTCTAACATAATAGACAAGATGTTCAAGATATAATAGAAAATCCTTGTCATACCAGTAACAAAGGAAACTGCAACTTGAGTCAGAAATGACAATCAACAGGCACCAACACAAGGTAAATCAGATGTTGGAATTTTCTGACAAGATTATCAATTATCTTGAAACACGTAAAAATACAAAATCTCAGCAAAGGACCAGGTAAAATCAATCAGAATCAAACTAAAAATGAAATTAGAGGGGGCTGGCCCTTGGCCTAGTGGTTAAGTTTGAAACGCTCTGCTTTGGCGACCCAGTTTTGGTTTCTGGGTGTGGACCTATACCACTTGTCAGCGGCAATGCTGTGGTGGTGACCCACATACAAAATAGAGGAAGGTTTCATGGACATTAGCTCAGGGTGAAACTTTCTCAGCAAAATAAAGAAATTAGAACCAAATGGAAATTTTAGAATTGAAAAACATTATAGCAAAAAGAACAATGAAACTTGCGGCATGGGTTCAGTAGTAGAGTGACAATGACAGAAGGTAGAATCAGTACACCAAATAATAGAGTGACAGTCTTAAGCCTTAACATATCAGTAATTACCATAAATGTAATAATAATTACCTTAAATGTAAACGCAGGTTGAATGAGAAAACATGACTCAACTGTGTGCTGCTGGTAGGAAAGTCACTTCAAATTCAAAAACATAGGCAGGTAGAAAGTGAAAGAAGAGAAAAATTATGCCATGCAAACATTAATTAAAAAACAACAGGAATGGCTTTATTAATATTTGACAAATTAGACTTCAGAGCAAATAAAATTACCAGAGACAAAAAAGGACATTACATAAAGATAAAATGACACAGGCCAGACCCCTGGCCAACTGGTTGAGTTCGTGCTCTCTGCTTCGGTGGCCCAGGGTTTTGCTGGTTTGGATCCTGGGTGCAGACATGGCAATGCCTAGGCCATGCTGTCTTGGGGTGGTGTCCCACATAGCCAGAAGGACCTACAACTAGAATATACAGCCATGTACTGGTGGCTTTAGGAGGAAGAAGAAGAAGAAAAGAAAAAGATTAGCAATAGATGTTAACTCAAGTGCCAATCTTAAAAAAAAAAAAAAGATAAAATGACAGATTAAACATTGCCAGGGGATAAGGCTGTGGAGTGTGTCTGGGAGATGTGGGAGGGAGGTGTGTGGTTATAAAGGGGCAATATGAGGAATCCTTGTAGTATTGGAACTATTTATCCATCTTCACAGTCAGGATACTATGTGAACTTAGGTGACAGAATTGTGTAGAACTTAACACACACCCACACACAAATGAGTATAAGTAAAATTAGAACTCTGAGTAAGGTTGATTTATCAATGTCAGTATTCTGGTTGTGATATTATACTGTAGTTTTGAAAAATGTTACCATTTGGGGAAACTGGTCAAAGTGTACAGGAATCACTGTATTATTTCTTATAACTGCATGTGAATCTGTTCTCTCAACTAAAATTTAAATTATTAAAAATCAGACTCAGGGAGGCTAAGAAGACATAACTAAATGCAATGTAGGATTCTGGATTAGATCTTGGAACAAAAAAAGCATATTAGTGGAGTCACACACAACAAAGTCAGCAATTAGAATGAGAGAAATTAATTAGAATCAGACTTTGAAATAAATGATTAATATCTAAGAATTTAAATGAGAAGATCAACAATTTCAGCAGAGAATTAGAAAATATAAAAAAGAATTAACAGAAACTGAAAACACAGGAACTGATTTTAGGAATCTTAGACACAGATGAAGAAAGAATCAGTGAGCTGTAAGATATGTTGGGAAAAAATACCTGAATAGAAGCACAGAGAGACAAGGGATGAAAAATACTTGATCATTTGCATGCTTGCTTGTACATTTTCTCTCTCTCTCCTGCATACACAGATATATACACGCAATTTTTTCCTTGAACCATTTGAGAGTAAGCTATATGTACGTCATGGCCCTTGACCCCTTAAACTGAAATATTTTAGTATTTATTTTCTGAGAATAGTGATAGTTTTAAGAGACTTAAGACTTAAATCTTAAGGCACGGTTTTCACCTTCAGTAAATTTAGTGTTGATAGAATACTTTTATCTAATCTACTTTGTACTCCATTTTGTCAGTTGACCTAATATCTTTTATATCATTTCCCTCTCTCCAGTACAGGATCCAGTCTAGGGTTTATATTGCATCTAATTGTCATGGCTCTTTAGCCTGCTTTAATCTAGACTACGAGTCAGCAAACCTTTTCTGGAAAGGACCAGATAGTAAATATGTTTGGCTTTATCGCAGCTACTCACCTCTGCTATTGTAGCATGAAGCAGCCATTGACAATAAGTAAGTGAATGGGTGTGGCTGTGTTCCAGTAAAATTTGTTTACATGAACAAGTGACAGGCAAGATTTAGCCCAAGGACTATAGTTTGTTGACTCCTGATCTAGAACATTTCTTGTCTAGATCTGCTTGTCTGCTTGTCTTGTCTTGTCTTTTTTTTTTTAAATGTTATTGACATTTTTCTTGCTTACATCCCTCCTCTTTTAATCCAGTATCTTGTTTTGCTTTTATTTCGTGTTTCCTTATGGTTAGATTCAAGTTATGCATCCTCGGCCAGAATACTGCATAGGTGAGGGGGTCTCCTCACGATAATCACATCTGAAGGCATACAATGCCTATCTAGCCCTCATTTTTTATATTAGTTTTGTTTTCCTGTTTGAGATGTTGGCTGGTTTTTCCACTATCTACTTAGTGTTTTTTCCCCTCCTTGCAACTGATAAGCAGTATGTGGGGAGACACTTTAAAACTATGCGCGTATCCTGCTTCTCATCAGATTTTCCTCCTGCTTTTTAATGTCTCTTGATGTTAAAAACATTTTAATACTACTCTCTCAGTAATTGGTAGAACAAAGATTTGAAAACACTTGACCTAATTGACATATAGAGAATACTACACTATACAGTTGCTGTACTCCTCTAAATATTCATGAATCAAAGAAGAAATCACCCTGGAAATTTGAAAATATTTGGAACTGAATGATAATGAAAGTATCATATGTCAAAACTTTGAGATACAACTAATGCTATGGTGAGAATGAAAGTTATATATTTAAATGCATACATTAAAAAAGAAGAAAGATTGAAAATCCGTGATATAAGTTTTCAACTCAAGAAAATAGAAAAGCATTGCAAAATATACTCAAAATTATGGAGAAGAAACAATAAAGATAAGGGAGAAATTGATTTAATGTAAAACATGTACCATAGAGAAGTTTAACGAAGGCAAGAGTTAGAAAAGACTAATAAAATTGATAAACTGCTGGAGAAATTGATAAGGAGAAAAAGAAAACAAATTGCTGATATCAGTAATGATAAAGAAGATATCACTATAGAGCTTACAGACATTGGAAAAATTGTAGGAGGATATTATTGACAAGTTTATTCCAATAAATTTGAAAAATTTAGATGAAATGGTAAACTCTAGTAAAACCAACTTACTAAAAAGAAAACTTTAGGTCCAGATGGCTTCATCAGTGAATTCTTCCAGACCTTTATGGGAGAAATAGCACTAGTCTTACACAGACTCTTTTAGAGCATAGGAAAAGAGGTAAAATTTCTTTCTTGTTTTTATACAGCCAGCATAATTTTGTTTTCAAAACCTGACAGAGAAGGAAAACAGCAGGTAGTCTAACTTATGGAAATATAACAAAATTTAAACAAAATATTTGCAAATTGTGTCCAGCAAAATATAAAAAGAATCATGACCAAGTTGGGTTTATTTGGAAATCGCTATCATTCACATCATTAACAGAATAAAGGAGAAAAACCAAGTGATCATTTCATTAGATACACAGTTTAAAAAATAGAATTCAATACTCATTAATGATAAAAAATCTTTAGTAAACTATAAATAGAAAGATACTACCCTCAGCTAGTAAGGGTTTCATAGAAAAACTTAGGGTAAATATTACACTGTATGGTAAAATATTGAAAGCTTTCCCTTGAGATTGAGAACAAGACAGGAATGCCATCACCAAATGTTTTCAGTATCATAATGGAGATCTTAACCAATTATAATAAGGCAAGAGAAATAAAGTGATAAATTTTGGAAAAGAAAAAAAATGAAATAGTCATTTTTTACGGGGGTATGCTTATATTATTCATAGTTATTGCCTGGGATAACCAGGAGAACGGTGTTACCCCTGTAGAGATGAAAATTTCATTGTGTTATTTAAAGCTTTGAGACAGTATGAGATCACCTACCCAGTGAATTTAGGTAGAGAAACAGACTGAATTAGAGATTGGGGGAAGCAGGTGGACTTTTCAAAGGGAACTGAGAAGAAGCTGCCTAAAGTGTTTTAAGAAAGAAAGAGTCATCAGCTATTTCAGATGCTGTGGGAAAATGAAGTAGGAGGGCATCTGAGAATTCACCTTTGTATACATTAACAAAAAGATAGGAGGGGCGAGGGTTACAGCCCAATTGGAATGGGTTAAGAAATTAGGAGGTGAGAATTGTCAGTGAGAGTAGATAATTCTCAAGATTTTTGCTGTAAAAATGAGCAAAGTAGTAGTCAGTAGCCAGAGAGGAACATGAGATGAAGGGAGTTTGTTTTTTAGAAAGGGAATCCAACAGCTCATCATGCTGATCCAGTAGAGAGAAAAAATGTGGGGTCAGGGTTAGAATTAGGTTTGTTCTGGTGATGCCCTTGATTGAGTAGAGTTTAAGAACTCTGGACCCAGGTAGAGGGTGTGGCTCTAGGTGGATTTGGACGGTTCATCCACCGTAACTAGGGGGAAGGCAGAGTACATGCATTTAGTACTGGGAAGAAAATATGATTCTCTCCTGATTTATTTCTTCTTTCCACAACTGTTCACGTAGTGCCATTAGGATGCCAGGCACACTTCTTGGCACTGGAATAGTGAACAGAACAGACAAAAATCGTTGCTGTCATGAAGTTTACATTCTGTTGGGGGAAGATAGATATGAAACCAGTGAAGTAATCCACTGATCATCAGCTGGATTACTGAAATCGAAGAGAGAGAAGAGGGTTTGGGAAGTTGAGAGATAATAGGGTATAAAAGTGAATTGACCAGGGAAATGAAAGGATTGGTTGTCCCAGTGCTGAGAACCTGCTTGAGATGTCTATTTATAAATGTGAAGTGAGACCAGTTAGCACAGTGTTGTGTCTCTAGCCTTCTCCAGCTGCTTGGTTGTAAACACAGAGTAAGCAGAGAGTTGAGTTCAGCCAGGTTTAGGGTATGCCATTTGTATAGCTACAGCTAACTAAGATGCCATTGGGTGTAAAATGTACCTTTATCTTGTGTACTAGTAGGAAGGAAAAAACACTACCATTTAAACTGTGACCTACCATTGATTTTACAGTGCATCCTGGTTTCTGAGCTATTAGGAAAAAAATGTTCATCTTCAAATTGGTGAAATAAGTAGTTGGAATGCTTTTAGTTGGAAGCAACAACAGAAAATCCACACTCAGCTGGACTTTAACAATAAGGAGGAGGAACATGGCAGCCTGAATGAGGGTTGCTTCCCTGGCTCTCCCAACTGCAAGCACTGTGTTTCTCTTGAGCCACCTTACTATGGGGACCTACAGGTAACTGTAGGATCTAGGTTCTGTTGTGATCTTTCTAGACAGCCAGAACTGGTGTGTAGCTGGGCCAGTGTAGCAAGGGGCAAGGACCATGAAGCTGTAGATCCTGGAAAGTCTGATGATGCACCCATGGAGTGTAGTAGGTCTTCCTGACTTCCACAAGGCCAATATATTGCTGAATGGATGGGTAGAATCTTACTTGTGCTTGAGGCTGGGGGAGTACTGGGAGTCCTGAGAGCAGAGAAGATTCATACCTTTATGATGGAAGTAAAAGATGGTACAACCTCTTGAGAAACAGTTTAGGAGTTTCTTTAAATTTGGGTGTATATCTATACTTTGATCCAGTGATTTCACTTTTGTGTATTTATCCAAGAGAGATGTCTACATGTCACACAAAGGCTTGTACACAAGTGTTCTCAGCAGCTTTATTCTTATGAGTCTCTAAGTACATAATCCAAGTATCTATCAACAAGAGAATGGGTAAACAAGTTGTGGTATATTCTTACAGTAGACTACTTCTTAGCAAAAGAAGGAGCAAACTACTGATACACACAATACTCAAATGCTATGCTGATGAAAAGTGAGACACAAAAGTGTCTGTGTATGATTTTATTAAATCGGGTTCTAACTGGTCTATAGTGATAGAAGTAAGATCAGTGTTGGGAGAGATTGCTTGCAAAGGGGAATAAGGTAAGGGTACTTTAGGGGACAATAAAACTGTTTTATATCCAACTTGAGGGGCGTTACACATGTGTGCACATTTGTCCAAACTTTTCAAATTGTACACTTAAGGCGGTTGCATTTTCTTGTATATAAATTACTCCTCATTAGGATTGATTTAAAAATTTGGCTGGAAGGAATCAAATTACGATAACAGTCATGTAAATGTGAATAGATTATATTGTGCCAGTAAAATTGTCAGACTAGATTAAGAAATAAAACCTAACCATATCCTGTTTAGAAGAAGCAAACTTTTGAAAATTTGATAAGGAAGTATGAAAAAGAGTTGGATAAAGATCTAATAAGGCTCAGGAAAACAACAGCAACAAAATCAGTGATTATAATAATAGACAAGATGGAATTTGAGCATCAAACTAGGTAAATGGGTTATCATGATAAAAGGGACAATTTATGAAAATCTAATAGTCATAAGCTTATGGTGTGGTTAAATAGCTAAATACAGAAAGTAAAAATAATGCGAGTGATGTGCTGGAGCAGTCATGGTATGGGGTTTCAGTATGCCTTTCTCAGAATTAGATCTAGTATATAACAAGTAATAAGAATATAAAGGAATTGAATAGTGCATTCAATAAACTTGCTTATATATGTATACTTATAAATAGTTTACATTCCTACAATAGATTCTTTTCTTTTTAATGTCCAGGGAACTTTGGTCAAAGTTTATCAATGTCCAAGGTACTTGACCATAAGGAAAATCTTAACTGGTGAGAAAAGTTGAGGTTTTATAGGCCACATTGTTTGGTAATAATACAAGTAAGTTAGAAAGAAATAATCATAAGATGGTTTCCTTTGAAACCTACCTCCTATGGAGGGTTCCCCAATTTTCCCTGTATTTCCTTCCTCCACAGAATTACCCTCAGCATATTCTTGAATTGGGAGATTGGTAGAAGCAAGGAGTTAATTCTTTATATTTCTGGTCGTGTTGAAAAGTCTTTGTTTCAATTTGATGCCTTTCTGTGACTGCTGGTGAAGTGGGCACAGAGTACCAGTGTCCATACCTGGATCACCAGTAATATCATAAAACTTGGCTTCAAAGTTTAAGCTGATATTCCTGGCCTTCCCCTTTTCAATCTCTCTAAATTTTCAGTAACCACTTCTTGACCATTCACTAGCACACAGGGAATTTCAAATTGAAAACTGGTAAAATTTAAGAGAAACAAGAATACTTAATACAGAGGGAGTGTGGAGAATAGCATATTCTCGTATATTCCTGGTGCAAATGTGAATTGTGACAGCCATTTGGAAAATAATTTGGCAGCTCGGCTAGCAATTAAAATTCATATTCGTTTGGCTCAGTAATCCTCCTCCCAACATTCTATTCTTAGAAATAAAAGCACAAATAAGGCCATATGTATAGGGATATTTATTGCAGCAATGTGCATAATGCCAACCAAATGAAAACAAGATGAATGTTAGTAGGAGAAAGGCAGGAAAAAAATGGTACCTCCATAGGTTAGAGTATTAAGCTACATGAAAAAGAGTGAATTAGACTAATACCTGATTAGTTGGAGAGACTCCCACAAAGTTTTGTTGAGTCAGAAAAGGAAGATGCAGAAAAGTTTGTATAAGAGTTAATTTGTATAAGCAAAAAATGATTTAAGAGAACCATGCATGTGTCATGGGCTCATGAGTATGAAGAAAAATAGTTAAGAATGCTTACCTAGGTGAGGTTAAATGTTTATCTTAGTGGGGGTGGGGTTGGGAGTACTTGGGGAGATAAGTAAAAAAAGAGAATTGTCCTTTAGTTGACCAAAAAAAGCCTGTCTGTGATCATATCTATTCATTATTGTAAAATTATGTAAATATGTATGTTTAAAGATACTAATAAATATTTAAAATAAAAATGACTTATTCTTTTTCTAAAAGTGACGCTGATTTGCAAATATCTGAATGCATCCATGTGAAGTCCATGGAAACTCTTAAGATGCAAAACAGGCATAGCAGAAAGCTGTAAAACTTTTTGAGCTAGAAGAGCCTAAAACAAAGAATCGAGGAAAAACACACACACACACACACACACAATAAAACAGTAACCAGTGGGAAATTTATTTACTCATAAAACTGAGATAGTCTCTCTGGTTGGTTGGTACTGTTCTTCAGAGACCTTTGCATTTATTTGATTTGTCATTCTTGGTGTTGGCTTTGTGTTCAGGCTCACAATGTGATGGCTGCAACACTTCCAGCTATAAAATTCGACTCTAGGAGCTGGCCTGGTGGTGTAGTGGTTAAGTTTGTGTGCTCCTCTGTGGCTGCCCTGGGTTTGCGGGTTCAGATCCCAGGTGCGGACCAACACACTGCTCATTAAGCCATGCTGTAGTGGCATCCCACATACAAAATATAGGAAGATTGGCAACAGGTGTTAGCACAGGGACAATCTTCCTCACCAAAAATAAAAAGTAAAAAAACAAAAAACTAGTGAAGTCCAGAGGGAGAAGGACAATCTTTTGGGATGTCCCTTGTAGGCTGGCTTTCTTGGAAACATTTGCTGAGATGCAGTTTGGGGTACAAGTTGGTAATAATAACTCATGAGAGGAAGGGGCGGGAAGCAGGATTGGGCAAAGGAAGAAGTTGAGCTTCAGTGCAGGCCTGAGAAAGGGAGCTCTGGAGCAAGGATTGCCTGTCTGAGTTGTCCTGTGTGGGATTGAAATGCCCCAGCCATTTTACCCGCTATGGTGTGGGCTGCACCGGGAAGGGCATGACCTAGGGCAAGGCAGCTTGTGAAGGAACTGACTGCTGGAGGCTGTCTGATGACCACACTCCCTGCTGCACCTGGCAGCAAGCCCTTCCGATGGAGAGATCTAGGTGGCGCACCTCCCTGTCTACCACACTGTCTTTCCTAAGAATGAGAAAATATTTCCTAGAAGCCCTCCATCAGACGTCCCCTCACATCTAGGTAATAGATTACATGCTGTGACAGAGACTAATAATTACCTTCATAGCCTTTTTCCGCTTCTCTAGTAAAGAGAATCCTGACTTTTTCACTGGGTACATGGTAATCTGGGATAATGCCTGCATTTCTCAGCCTCCCTCTACGTTTAGATGTGTCAGTAACTTGTGGCTGATTGAATGTAAGTTGAATTGTCATGTTCGACTTAGAGGGAGAGGGTGTGCCCTTTGTTTTCTTTTCCTCTTTCCTGCTGGGTGGAATGTGGGAATAATAACTGGAGTTTGAGCAGCCATTTTGGGATTATGAGGCAGAAGCAACATGTTGAGGATGACAGAGCAACAAGGTATAGAACATTAGGTCCCTGATGATCATGGAAATGCCGTACGCGCTCTAGATGGCTAACCTTTGGACTTCATATGTTTGTTAAGCCTTTACTATTTAGATTTCTTTGTCAGTTGCATTAGAACCCTGATCTTAACTTATATACATTTCTAATCAGTTATTGGCAAAGGGCACAGGAAACCACGATTGGCTCAGATTTAGATTTGGGCGATGAAATGGATGTTGGAGAATAAGACGTGGAGACAGCTATATCAGCCAATACAACAAAGGGAGAGAGGAGCAAAGAAGTCAAGGGATTTGCAGGGGATGGTAATTGTAATGGACCATGGAATCTTAGCTAGGTGAGTGGGAAAGTGAGTTGTGTAGGTGGTGGGTGATGAACAAGAAGAAGTTGTAGTTCAGGGATTGGAGGTCCCCAGGGGGCTGAAGACTTAACTGGAAAGGGAGAACTAAGCTAAATGAACTGGAGAGATAAGAGACGGTGGTCACAGTGTAGGACGCCTGAAAGAAATGGAGGTTTTGGTGATAGTGCTATTACTGGTAATGGGAGGACCCAGAGGAGTGGGTGACTAAAGTGGGGTGGAAGAAAAGATTGTTAATGGTGAAGTTAAGAAATGCATTTTGGATGGAACGTCTTGGATGTTGATGCAGTTGAATGGAAGGCAGTGAACTAAATGCTAATATCTTCGGTGGGTGAGGAGGAGTAACAGGGATGTCAGTAGATAACTCAGAAAGTAAAGGAGGCACATGTAGAAGAGAGCCTCTGTTTCAGAGACTGACAGTGTTAATGGAAGAGGGAGGAAAAATGATCTGGAAACAGCAGTGAGGATGGAAATAGCATCCTTCTTAAATATTAAAAATTTCTCTAAGGCAAAAGATACTAAACACAAAGTATAAAGAAAAAGGTAAACAGAAAATATATTTATATTACATTTAACATACAAATGAGAGCTTCTTAATATAAAAAGAGCTCCTAACCATTAATTTGAAAAAGACAACTTGGTAGCAAAGTGGGCAAAGAATATGGAATTGTAGTTCACAAAGGAGGAAATGCGGATGGCTAAAACATGTGAGAAGATATTCAGGCATCATGGTTAGTGAAAGTCAAAACATTAATGAGATACTAGGATATGCTTATCATAATGGCAAGACCTAAAAATATTGATAAACTTCAGGCTGGGCATGAGTGTGAGAAGACAGGTGCTGATGTACGCTGCTCATGGAGTGTGGTAGATTAATCTCCACTTCAGAAGCAGCAGCTAACTGGCCATGATGGGTCTGTTGTGTGTTGTGGCTTGATGTGCTTGCCCATCACAGTTGTGCTCTCCACAGTGTTATTGTATTGCACTTTTTACTTGTAATTTTAACTGTGTGATCTTATTTTTAAAAAAACAGCTCATATTTATAAGTAAGATTTTGTGGCCATTTTTATGGCACAAATTATGATTTTCCCATCTCAGCTAGAAAGATTTAGTTGTTTTTATTTATTCCTGTTGGTTTTTTTTTTCTTTTTTTGAGGAAGATTAGCCCTGAGCTAACATCTGCTGCCAGTCCTCCTCTTTGCTGAGGAAGACAGGCCCTGAGCTAATATCCGTGCCCATATTCCTCTACTTTATATGTGGGATGCCTACCACAGCATGGCTTGACATGCAGTGCCATGTCTGCACCCGGGATCCAAACCGGCGACCCCAGGCTCCCGAAGCGGAACATGTGCACTCAACTGCTGTGCAACCGGGCCGGCCCCCTGTCGGTTTTAATATATTTGTATCTTCTTTTCTTAAGTGTGTATGTCTTTGTTTCATCCAGATTTGTGTAATCTGAATATAACTATCCAGTTATCTTCTGGTTGTATAGTATGCATTAATGTACCCACTATGCTTAACTTGGATTGTATTGAGAATTAAAGAAGATATTAATATATGAAATTTTGATGGATTTAAGATTTTTTTTGTTTTGTTTTTAATTACAGACTAACTGGATCTTCTGGGTTTGTAACAGATGGACCTGGAAATTATAAATATAAGACGAAGTGCACATGGCTCATTGAAGGACAGTAAGTAGTAATGGCTAATTTAATTTTTTATTTCTTTTAGGATACAGCTCAGTGTGGCATTACTTTTCTTACAAGTAAAATTAACAATCTGTAGCATAGAGTGCTTGACGTATTTTTTTTTTTTTATTAATGTTATGATAGATTACAACCTTGTGAGATTTCAGTTGTACATTTTTGTTAGTCATGTTGTGGGTACACCACTTCCCCCTCTGTGCCCTCCCCCCACCCCCCTTTTCCCTGGTAACCACCGATCAGATCTCCTTATCAATATACTAACTTCCACCTATGAGTGGAGTCATATAGAGTTCGTCTTTCTCTGACTGGCTTATTTCGCTTAACATAATACCCTCGAGGTCCATCCACGTTGCTGTGAATGGGCTAATTTTGTCTTTTTTTATGGCTGACTAGTATTCCATTGTGTATATATACCACATCTTCTTTATCCAATCATCAGTTTCTGGGCATGTAGGTTGGTTCCACGTCTTGGCTATTGTAAATAATGCTGCGATGAACATAGGGGTGCAACGGACTCTTGAGATTTCTAATTTCAGGTTCTTAGGATAGATACCCAGTAATGGGATGGCTGGGTCATAGGGTATTTCTATTTTTAACTTTTTGAGAAATCTCCATACTGTTTTCCATAGTGGCTGTACCAGTTTGCATTCCCACCAACAGTGTATGAGGGTTCCTTTTTCTCCACATCCTCTCCAACATTTGTCACTCTTGGTTTTGGATGTTTGTGCCAATCTAACGGGTGTAAGGTGATATCTTAGTGTAGTTTTGATTTGCATTTCCCTGATGATTAGCGATGATGAACATCTTTTCATGTGTCTGTTGGCCACATTCATATCTTCTTTTGAGAAATGTCTGTTCATGTCCTCTGCCCATTTTTTGATCGGGTTGTTTGTTTTTTGTTGCTAATCAGTGTGAGTTCTTTGTATATTATGGAGATTAACCCTTTGTCAGATAAGTGGCTTGTAAATATTTTTTCCCAATTAGTGAGCTGTTTTTTTGTGTCAATCCTGTTTTCCTTTGCCTTGAAGAAGCTCTTTAGTCTGATGAAGTCCCATTTGTTTATTCTTTCTATTGTTTCCCTCAACTGAGGAGTTACAGTGTCCGAAAAGATTCTTTTGAAACTGATGTCAAAGAGTGGACTGCCTATATTCTCTTCCAAAAGACTTATTGTCTCAGGCCTAATCTTTAGGTCTTTGATCCATTTTGAGTTTATTTTGGTGTGTGGTGAAAAAGAATGGTCAATTTTCAGTCTTTTGCATGTGGCTGTCCAGTTTTCCCAGCACCATTTGTTGAAGAGACTTTCTTTTCTCCATTGTAGGCCCTCTGCTCCTTTGTCGAAGATTAGCTGTCCATAGATGTGTGGTTTTATTTCTGGGCTTTCAATTCTGTTCCATTGATCTGTGGACCTGTTTTTGTACCAGTACCAAGCTGTTTTGATCACTGTAGCTTTGTAGTATGTTTTGAAATCGGGGATTGTGATTCCGCCGGCTTTGTTGTTTTCTCAGGATTGCTTTAGCAATTCGCGGTCTTTTGTTGCCCCATATGAATTTTAGGATTGTTTGTTCAATTTCTGTGAAGAATGTTCTTGGGATTCTGATTGGGATAGCATTGAATCTGTAGATTGCTTTAGGTAGTATGGACATTTTAACTATGTTTATTCTTCCAATCCATGTGCAAGGAATGTCTTTCCATCTCTTTATGTCATCGTCAATTTCTTTCAAGAAAGTCTTGTAGTTTTCATTGTATAGATCCTTCACTTCCTTGGTTAAGTTTATCCCAAGGTATTTTATTCTTTTCGTTGCGATTGTGAATGGGATTGAGTTCTTGAGTTCTTTTTCTGTTAGTTCATTGTTAGTGTATAGAAATGCTACTGATTTATGCACGTTAATTTTATACCCTGCTACTTTGCTGTAGTTGTTGATTATTTCTAATAGTTTTTCTATGGATTCTTTGGGGTTTTCTGTATATAAGATCATGTCGTCTGCAAACAGCAAGAGTTTTACTTCTTCGTTACCTATTTGGATTCCTTTTATTTCTTTTTCCTGCCGAATTGCTCTGGCCAGCACCTCCAGTACTATGTTGAATAGGAGTGGTGAAAGTGGGCACCCTTGTCTTGTTCCTGTCCTCAGAGGGATGGCTTTCAGTTTTTGTCCATTGAGTATGATGTTGGCTGTGGGTCTATCATATATGGCCTTTATTATGTTGAGGTACTTTCCTTCTATACCCATTTTACTGAGGGTTTTTATCATAAATGGGTGTTGGATCTTGTCGAATGCTTTCTCTGCATCTATTGAGATGATCATGTGGTTTTTGTTTTTCATTTTGTTGATGTAGTGTATCACATTGATTGACTTGCGGATGTTGAACCATCCCTGTGTCCCTGGTATAAATCCCACTTGATCATGGTGTATAATCTTTTTGATGTATTGCTGTATTCGGTTTGCCAAAATTTTGTTGAGGATTTTTGCATCTATGTTCATCAGTGATATCGGCCTGTAGTTTTCTTTCTTTGTGTTGTCCTTGTCAGGTTTGGGGATCAGAGTGATGTTGGCTTCATAGAATGTGTTAGGGAGTTCTCCATCTTTCTCAATTTTCTGGAACAGTTTGAGGAGAGTAGGTATTAAGTCTTCTTTGAATGTTTGGTAGAATTCTCCGGAGAAGCCGTCCGGTCCTGGACTCTTATTTTTGGGGAGGTTTTTGATTACCATTTCTATTTCCTTACTTGTGATTGGCCTATTCAGATTCTCCATTTCTTCCTGATTCAGTTTGGGGAGATTGTAGGAGTCTAGGAATTTGTCCATTTCTTCCAGGTTGTTCAATTTGTTGGCATATAGTTTTTCATAGTATTCTCTTATGATCTCTTGTATTTCATTGGTATCTGTTGTGATTTCTCCTCTCTCATTCCTAATTTTATTAATTTGCGATTTCTCTCTTCTTTTCTTGATGAGTCTGGCTAGGGGTTTGTCAATTTTGTTAATTCTTTCGAAGAACCAACTCTTTGTTTCATTGATCCTTTCTATTGTCTTTTTTGTTTCAATATCGTTTATTTCTGCTCTTATTTTTATTATTTCCCTTCTTCTACTGACTCTGGGCTTTGTTTGTTCTTCTTTTTCTAGTTCTGTTAGGTGTCGTTTGAGGTTGCTTATGTGAGCTTTTTCTTGTTTAGTGAGGTGAGCCTGTATTGCGATGAATTTCCCTCTTAGGACTGCTTTTGCTGCATCCCAAATGATTTGGTATGTCGTGTTCTCATTTTCATTTGTCTCCAGATAATATTTGATTTCTTCTTTAATTTCTTCAATGATCCATTGTTTGTTGAGAAGCGTGTTGTTTAGTCTCCACATTTTTGCACCTTTCTCTGCTTTTTTCTTGTAGTTGATTTCTAGTTTCATAGCATTATGATCAGAAAAGATGCTTGATATTATTTCAACTCTCTTGTATTTATTGATGTTTGCTTTGGTTCCCAAAATATGGTCAATCCTTGAGAATGTTCCATGTGCACTTGAGAAGAATGTGTAACCTGCTGTTTTTGGATGAAGTGTTCTATATACATCTATTAAGTCCATCTGGTCTAATTTTTCATTTAATTCTATTATTTCCTTGTTGATTTTCTGTCTGGATGTTCTGTCCATTGGTGTTAATGGTGTGTTGAGGTCCCCTACTATTATTGTATTGTTGTTGATGTCTTCTTTTAGTTCTATTAAGAGTTGCTTTACAAATTTTGGTGCTCCTGTGTTGGGTGCATATATATTTATAAGTGTTATGTCTTCTTGGTGGAGAGTCCCTTTTATCATTATATATTGTCCCTCTTTATCTTTCTTTATCTGTTTTGCTTTGAAATCTACCTTATCTGATATTAGTATAGCGACACCTGCTTTCTTTTGTTCATTATTAGCTTGGAGTATTGTTCTCCATCCCTTCACTCTGAGTCTGTGTTTGTCTTTGGGGCTGAGGTGTGTTTCCTGGAGGCAGCATATTGTTGGGTCTTGTTCTTTGATCCATCCTGCCACTCTGTGTCTTTTGATTGGGGAGTTCAATCCATTTACATTTAGAGTGATTATTGAGATGTGGGGGCCTACCACTACCATCTTGTGTCTTGTTTTCCGGTTTTCTTCAATTTCCTTTGTTTCTCGTCCCATGGTTTAATCTGTTCTGATGTAGAGCTGCTACTCTCTGTTGTTGTCCTTCTACTTATCTCCTCTGCTCTTGGTTTTGTAGCCCCTTTCCTTTTTTCGATTTTTCAGGAATGAGGGTTTTCCTGAGGATTTCCTGTAGAGGAGGTTTTGTGGCAATGAACTCCCTTAATTTTTGTTTATCTGGGAAAGTTTTTATTTCTCCATCGTATTTGAAGGATATTTTCGCTGGATAGAGAATTCTCGGCTGTAGATTTTTTTCCTTCAGATTTTTGAATATATCATTCCACTCTCTTCTAGCCTGTAAAGTTTCTGCTGAGAAATCTGCTGATAGCCTGATGGGTGTTCCTTTGTAGGTTAGTTTCTTTTGCCTGGCTGTCCTTAATATTTTCTCCTTGTCGTTGACTTTTGCTAGCTTCACTACTATATGCCGTGGAGTTGGTCTTCTTGCATTGATAAAGTTTGGAGATCTATTGGCTTCTGTCACCTGAAGATCCATCTCCCTCACCAGATTTGGGAAGTTCTCAGCCATTAGTTCTTTGGATAGGCTTTCTGCCCCTTTCTCCTTCTCTTCTCCCTCTGGTATACCTATAATCCTTACGTTGCATCTCCTAATTGTGTCTGATAATTCTCGGAGAGTTTCTTCATTTCTTTTTAGTCTTACTTCCCTCTCCTTCTCTGCCTGCAGCAATTCTATATTGCCATCTTCCAAATTGCTAATTCTTTCCTCCATATTATCGGCCCTACTGTTCAGTGCATCTAGATTTTTCTTAATCTCCTCTATTGTGTTCTTCATTTCCAATATTTCTGTTTGGTTCTTCTTTATCGTATCAAACTCTTTTGTGACGTAGCTCCTGAACTCATTGAGTTGTCGGTCAGAATTCTCTCTTAACTCATTGAGTATTTTAATGATGGCTGTTTTGAAGTCATCATCATTTAAGTTATATATCTCATTTTCTTTGGGATTGTTTTCTGTGTATTTGTTACTTTCTTTCTGTTCTGGAGATTTAATGTATTTTTTCATATTGCTTGATGTTGTTGATTTGTGCCTCCGCATGGAGATAGAGTTTAGTTGCTCCTTTCACTTGTTTCAGCTGCTGCGGTGGGGGAGCAGCTGTTTATACTGCACCAACCAGGAACCCTGTCCGCAGTTGCTAACTGGGCCTGGGCCCCTCCTCGTAGCCACAGTGGTCCTTTGGATTCCCTCCTCTGCCATGGGGGCCGTCACAGGGGAGCTTCAGGCTGCTGGTGCCTACTGTTGCAGCCCACCTAGATGTGCTCCCTCCTTGGGGTCTGCAGCGGTGTTGTGGGCTTTTCCAGCGGCCAGGGGTGGGATCACTTATATTTGTCGCTCCATTGCTGTCGGCACCCACAAAATCTCACTTGTCCTCTATGGGTCGCAGGAGAGCTATTGGCATCTTCTTCAGTCTGTGGTTAGTTCACCTAGCTATGCTGCTTTTGCCCTGGGGTCTTCCAGCCTTGTGGCTGGCGGCTGGGTGCCTTCTACTGGTCCTGTGCAGAGGCTTTCCCTAAGGCTGCTGTGAGCCTGTAGGGTTCCCCCCTAGGCTACGGAGCTGGGTCTCTGGAACTCCCCCCAGCCCCAGTCCTCTCTGAGATCTCCGGCTATCCCTAGTCCCACGGGGCGGGCAACGGCAGCTGGGGGTCGCCCTGCCCTCTGGGATTCTGTCTGGGACTCTCCCGGAGCCGCGAATGCTGGGCGTAGCCCCTCTGCTAATGGGAGACAGAGAGTTTTGTCTGCTGCCCGGGCGGAACTCCGGCGCTTCCCCTCTGGGTCGCAGAGCCGGCCTTTGAAACTTCCCCCAGCCCCAGTCCTCTCCGAGATCTCCGGCAATCCCTACTCCCACGGGGCGGGCAACGGCAGCTGGGAGACCTCCGTACCCTCAGCGACCCTCTCTGGGACCCTCCGGGCGCCGTGAACACCAGGCGGGGTCTCCCCACCAATGGCAGGGAGAGACTCTCCCCGCGGGCTCAGGTGTGCAACTCCAAAGTTTCCCTCTGCGTTTAGGAGTAATTGCGGGGGGTTTAGGTAGGGTTCTGGTCACCTGTTTCCACCGTCGCTCCTCTGTTGTGTGGTCGCTCCTGCCCTAGATGTGTGTAGATCCTCTGGGGGCATCCGTTGGAAGAAAGCCGCTTGCGGGTACTAGGCTGCTCGGTCGGGGTCGGAGAGTTTTCACCTATTTCCACATCCTCCCGGAGGAAAGTCCGTCCGCCTTTCGATGTATAGTCGCGTGGGTATCTCAGATGTCTGAGATGCTGTCTGGATATCCTTTGTTAAGCGATAAGTGTCCAAATAATTGTAGACTCGAAGGGGGAGAGACAAAGAGGACTACTCATGGTGCCATCTTGGATCTTCCTCGCTTAACGTATTTTTTATGTGATAACTTTTCATTTGACAAGTGAATTGGATTTTCTTATTTTTCTTAATCTTCACTGTTAATTAAGAGGAAAATTCATGTTGATTTAATGCTGCAAATGAATGTATACAAATGAAAATTGTATATTTAAAAAATTATTTTAAATGGTTTGCTTAAAGCATTAGAAGATTACAATATTGTGTAATTTTTCTAATACATATTTTTATTCTATACAGGGAAATCAGAGTAACTATTATTGCCTAAAGAGCTCCTTCTCTGGGCCCCCTATGCCCCTCCAGCTATTGCTTTCTTTTTCTCCTTCTCTTCATGACAAACCTTTAAAGAAGTGTTTCTCAAACTTTTGGTCTCAAGACCTCTTTACACTCTTAAATTTTGAGAATTCCAAATAACTTTTGTTTATGTGGCTTATATCTGAGTTTATCATTTTAGAAATTAAAACTAAGAAAAATTATTTATTAATTCATTTAAAAGCAACAGTAATAAACCCCCTACATGTTAACACAAATGACCTATTTTATTTTTAAGATTGGCACCTGCACCAACATCTGTTGCCAATCTTTTCTTTTTTTTCTTCTCCCCAAAGCCCCCTGGTACATAGTTGTATATTCTAGTTGTGAGTGCCTCTGGTTGTGATATGTGGGACGCTGCCCCAACATGACCTGATGAGCAGTGCCATGTCAGTGCCTAGGTCCAAACCGGCGAAACCCTGGGCCACCGAAGTAGAGCAAGCAAAACTTAACCACTCGGCAATTTTTATGAAGAAAAACAACACCCTATATTTAAAAAAAAACTATTGAGAAGAATGACATTGTTTTATATTTTTGTAAATCTCTTCCCTGTCTGGCTTGATAGAAGACAGCTGGATTATCATATTTTTTTCTGTATTCACTTTGTTACAATATGTTATTGTGGTTGAAGTATGTGAGGAAAATTAGAGTTCACTTGAATATATAGTAGGAAAAGGGAGGACATTTTAATGGTCCTTTTAAATAATTGTGAATGGTCTTCTTTGATACTATACTAAAACTTGACAAGTGGTAATTTATTAAAAGAAAATTGCAGTGTGGAATCTGAAACAATGTTAATGAGCTTTTGGAACTTAAATTAAAAGCCATTGTTTTTCTTGTACTTCGAATGGATCTTTAATCCATGCATGATTTTGTAACATGATATATGGGTGATTTGGAAATGTTGGTTCACTGAGTTATGCAGAGTTTCCAAATATTGATGTATTTTATTATATATTTAAAAAATCACCTTGATTAAAATCACCATCAATCTTCTCAGAAAGTTTTAAGTATTGGGAAGTTGTATCTAGGTGGCAGATACTAATTTTCCAAAACTCTAATTATTGCTTGAAAGCTTGTGTTTTATCTTTGGCTGCAAATACTATCAGTTGTTTTCTTTGAAGTGAAAGGCTTGCCTTGTTCAAGAAAATATCTGCTAAGTATCCAAGTCTGCATAACCATAGTTTGTCAGTTGTTCTTTCAAGTAAAAATGGTAAATGATGTTCCAAGAAAAAAGTGACTAGTTCAGCTCACAACTAAAACTATTGCAAAAGTGATGTCCCTTGAGACCACTGTGCTTTGTTAGGCAGCAAAAGTGCTTTCTGCATACTTTCCATCTTGTCACACAGAATATTAAAAAGACGTGTACTTATGGGTCAAGATTTAATAAGACGAATAGTTTTTACCACTTGATAAAGATATCCTTAAATGAAACTGTCATTTTTTTTCTTTTTTCCTGTGAGTGTGTGGTGGTGACGAATAACTGATTACTAGCACCGTTTGGTGCTACTGCCTTGCTTTGTTCTAAGGCACCAGCAGTTTCACCCACTGTGCTTTTGCACCATTACCAAATGCCAACATGGTGTTAAAGGCACATGATAGCTTAGTGTTATTGTGAACATAGTTTTGACCTCTTGGACCCTCTAGAAGGGTCTCAGGTCCCCGGCATTGTGTGCAGCACACTTTGCTGCTCTAAGGAGTTGTCTGCCCTTGCCCTTTCTATCAGTGTACTCCCATCTGATGGCCTTCTCCACCATTGCTCTGAATGTGCTCTCAGTGGTTGCTCCTCCTTGCCCTAAGCAGAAAACTTTAATTCTTCCTTTCCATTATCCTCTCATTCAGCCTGTCAGTAAGCTCTGTCAGTTTTCCCTCTAAGAATCTCCCAAATCCATCTACATTCTCCTTTACATCTTCATTTCCAATTATCGTAAGAACCACCGTTCTCTCTTTCCTGGGCCACTGTACTAGCCTTGATATTGGTCTCTTGATTTTTGCTTTTGCCCCTTGCCCACCTGTCAGTTCTTATATCACATGGTTCCCTCTGTTTGCTGTGTGTCAGACATGCTGATTTTGTTTGTGTTGCTCAGACACGTCAACTTCTTTCACTCTAAGACTTTAAGACCATGCTGTTCCCTCTGCCTGATACATTGTTCCCTAGGCTTTTCACATGGCTTATCGCTCCTCATTCTAATCTCTGAAGCTTTCTGGGGCATCTCCCCACCACCTGTTGTACTACCATATCACGTTCCTTTAATTTCTTCACAGTACTCATTACCATCTGAATTAACTTGTTCAAGTATTTATTTAATTGTTTGTTTACGGATGTTAGTTAGACAAATAAGTGTGAGACAGAGGGAAGGTCTAGGCTGGAGATTTATAATTTGGCATCACCAGGATGTAAACGGTGTTGATATTACCAGGAGGTTTTTGAATGACGTATTTGGACTGAAGCCAGGTTGGAGAGTGAAGGGGTGAGTGGGATATGAGGAAATGGAGGAAGCAGAGTCTCCTGTGGAGTTTCACTCTATTCGTAGGAGAAAGGGGTAATAGCGGAAGGAGAGTTGGCATTTGAAGCATTTTATGTTATGTTGGTTTTTGTAAAATATGTGATACTTAAGGAGATTTAAATGTGTCTGTGGAAATGCCAGAAGAGAGGGAGATGTTAAATATTTGAGAGATGTCAGGAGGAGTAGGTAGGTGTATCTGTTTGGAAAATGGGGGACTTTGAGAGATTTTTGTCTGGGTGCTGAGCATAAGCAGGGAGGTGGGACTGGATGGTCTGACATAGTAATTGAGAATTAGTAGCATTTGTGGAGAGGGAGAGAGAGTTAGTAGTAGGACTGCTGGAAGAATTGAAGTGCCATTTGCAGTTAATGAGCAGTGACGAATACTGGAGCCAACCTACTTAGTGGTGTGACTTTCTCTAGCACAGCTTAGTTTTCTTCAGATTTGATCCGAGTCAAAGCAGATAACTGATTTCCTCTAGACCAGGTCTTCTGTCAGGTGGTTCTGTGAAAAGGCCAGAGGGGCAGGTGAGTTTAGAGAATTGGCAGGTGTGTTTGGGAAATGATGTAGCTTGTGAAGTGATGTAGTGTAGAAATTCATCTTAAGTTGAATAAGGAAGGAAAGGCAGAAAGGCTAATGGATTGGTTCAGAGGCTGTTAAAGAATGGCCACTGTGTAGACCATGTCTCTTTTGTTTACCGTTGCTTGTTTAGTGGTCTCTTGCACATAGGAAGTACTAAGTAAATCTTTGACAAATGAAGAAATACTGTTTATGTACTGTTAATTTCTTCTCTCCTTGTAAGTTCTTTAAAAATCTATACTTTTGTCTCCAGTGTTTGATAGTTATGATGATTAGTATAAATTACTTTTTCTGTTTTTTTCAGGCCAAATAGAATAATGAGACTTCGTTTCAATCATTTTGCTACAGAGTGTAGTTGGGACCATTTATACGTTTATGATGGGGACTCAATTTATGCACCCCTAATTGCTGCCTTTAGGTAAGTTCAGTTATAGAAGTACTAGTTAATCATTATTTGATTTCAGAATTCATATGTATCTCCTAGATTGCATTCTTAGTGGATTCACCTTTATTACCACTTAACACATTTATTTCATGGAAAGAGTGCTAGTTCTAGAGTCCTGTCACTTGTGCACTAGTCCTAACTTGGTTTCCTGTAGCTATTGGGTAAGTTTCTGGGCCAAGTACTTGACCTCTGGTTTCAGTTTCCTCTTCAATAAAATTGTGATAGTAGTGTCAAGTTCACCTGCTGCTCATGGTGGTGGTGAAATTTACATTTTAAAAATGTTTTGTAATATATTGAATAGTATTATTTCTGTGAAAAATGTGAATCAGGAACCATGTCCATCTTGATCCTTGTGTTCCTAATTGCATAGACCTTCAGGAGTTTTTTGTTGAATTCAAATGTAGTTGATTGTGTGTATGTGTATGTATTTATGTATATGCATTAATATGGGTGAGGAAAACTTTTTGGAAGAATACACATAAAATGAATAGTGGTTACCCATGGAGAATGAGGAACATACCTGGTATGTATTGTGATTTTTATCTTCAACAAGTATATTCGGGGTTTGTAGTTAAACAAAACAGCTTAACACCAAATATATGAGGTGTTCTGAAATGTTTTGGCATTTTAGTTTTTATTAACAATAAGTAGCTCTGTTTTTTATTATATTTTTGACCACATGATAATTCAAAACAGTTCTGTTTTTCTTCCTTCTTCTTGATGGAGGATTTTAAAACTATATTATTCTAAAATGCACATCCCTTAGAGAGCCATAGTTATTAGTTTTTCATCTGCAGCTGACTTTCTGGATTTCTGTCCTTCAAACATTTTATTTCCCTGACTTTAAAAAGAAATCGGTTCAACAGATATGTTTTTGTATTTCTCATGTGGCTAGTCTGGTTGGCCGTGTCATCTGGGTGAGGAGGTAACAGAATAAACAATACATGGGGAACCAAAGGACAGGAGAACAGGGGACTAATGTGCCCTTGTATTTCTTCACTCCCTTTGACTTAGAAGTCTCTCCAATGTATCTTTGAACTGAGGACCAAGGCCACTTTCTGAGTTTCAGACGTTCACTTACAGGGCCAAAGGGTAGAGTGGATAGGCCATGCTAAGCATTAAAACGTCATTGGCCAAGTGTTGGGCGTATATATTTTTATGCCGTAATTTGAAGCATACCTTGGATTATAGCAAGAGGCACCCCAAACTTTAACACAAGCACAAAAGCTATCTATAGTATGGTGTTATTGTGATCGTACTTGTTAGGGGTTCACTTGATACTGAGTTTGTTAATCAAAATTCATGGAGTCCGTATTATGTGCCAGACACTTTGAATCAGCTTGGCAGAAGCCCTTGTGGGAACATCAGCCAAGCAGATGTGCATAACCCTCTGGTTCACTCAGACCGTGTATTTGATGAGCAGACATGTGAATCAACAGCAACAATAAAACAAGCAGAAGGTTATAATTGTTCTAGTCAAGGAATTTTGAGAGAATCCAAAGTATATGTACAGATAACAGGAGGATTTTTAGGTTTTTATAAAAAAGTTGGTTAACTGATATTATAAATTAATGCAGTGATTATGTTAAAATTTAACTTATGACATATTTGAATGTGAATTTTCTCAAATTATAGTGAGAACATCTGTTTAACAATTGAAATTTACCTGAAACACAAAACCTCTAAAGCAGTGATTTGCAGAACAATTTGAAAACCACTGTTTAGGCAAATATCGCCCATCACAAGATGGGAGCTGAGGAGTGCTGTTGGGTCAGGAGGACTTTGGATAGAGGAATCAACCCAGTGGTGATGTGCTGGGGGCCTGGAATGGAGAGAGCCTGGCAGCAGATAGTTCAGCCAGTAAAGAAGAGAAGAACCTCGCAGGATTCAGAGGATGTAGACTTCTAATCTGAGTTCTGCCCAAGTCTCTCTGTGAGCTTGAATAGATCATTTAAGTGCTCTAGTCTTCAGCTTCTAAAACCTCAAATGAAGGTGTTGTACTGTTTTTTCCTCTAGATGTATTACAAACTGTAAAGTTTAATTTGACTCTGAACTGGTTGATCTCATTTCTCTTTTATGTATTGAAGTTCTGAATAAAATTTGTTGAACAGAGTTTCATTCCTAGGCAAACTTGAGAACCCTAGAGCAAGGCTCTTCCAGCTCTGCAGCATTATGATTTGGCAGTGCATTCAACAGATGCGTAAATGTAGCCTTTGTGGAGCAGCTCCTCTGCTGGGATCTGTTGGTGGGAGATGCAGACGTGGTCGTGGTGATTGGAGCAGGGAGAATAGCTTTCCTCTCTGAGAACATTCTTCAAAGAACATTATTTCTGTTAGAGTGGTTTTTTTTTTGTTTTTTTTTTTTAAGAAAGTCCTATGTTGCTGAGGCAGTTGGTTAGACTGTGGTGAAGAGCTGTGAGAGGAGGCCTTGTGAAAGTGGGAGTCAGTCTGTCTAGCACCCAGTTGGAGCTGTCTAGCACTAGACATGGCACACTTTGAGAAGATAGTCAAAAGCAGGCACCTCTCTCATGTTTTTGGACCCTCCTTCACCATCAGAAGTATTGACCCTGCCCGGCCCCATCACCAGGCTCCGACCCCTGACTTTAAAGAATCTGGCCTACCTTCCATATCTCCCTGTCCTTGAGGAGTGTATAGTTTTGCAAGGAGACAAGTGTGTCAAACCAAAGATTGCTAGTAAACTAATATAGTAGAGTTGGTAAAATCAGGTTGTGCCCCAGGTGTGTTCAGAGTGTCCATGTCTCCCTGGGACAGTTATGTTGAATTAAGAAAATATCTTAGTTCAGGAGTTTTCAAAAATGGTTCTAAACCGTGGTACTCTGTGTTTAAATAATACGATTACGAAGAAGCCCAGGGCAGATGGTTCTTGCTTTGATCAAGTTGAACAACTGGCTGCAGCCTAAGCTGTGCCTGTGCTTATTTATCTACGTAGGGGACAGGAGATAGGGAGGTGGGAGGTGGCTCAGGGTGACAGGTGAATGGCATGCTTGCAGCATCGCTTTCCCACCCACACATCTTCCATTGCATTGCACACCAGGTTGAGGCTGGGTTTGTAGTCATTTACTCTGTAAAACTTTATATTTGTCATAAATCACTTGTTTTATTTCCACACTGGGAGAAAGCAGCACATTCCAAAGCTGTCACAATTTCAAGTTTTTGAAGTGAAAAGAAGCAAACATTTAAGTGTCTCTGACAGTGGGAAAGCTGATCCCCTTTCTCTAGCATGGTGGTCATCTAGTGCAGATGGCCTTCCTTCTGTCACTCTCTGTCCTTTCTCCCTCCGCCCATTCTACCGTTCATCCCACATGTTTGAATGTCCCCACCATGTCAGTAATAAATACCCTTAGCCATCACTTGCTGAGCACATGCTAGTGTGAGGCACTGTTGAAGTACTTCCCATTGCTTTAACGGTCTGATTCTCGTTACATGACTGTGAGGTAGATAGGATTTCTCCCAGAGTGCACTGGAGGAAACTGAGGCTGAGAGATGTCAGTGACATCCCCAGGCATGTAGAGCAAGCATCATAGCTCACATCTCTTTGGTCCAAAAGTTCATGCCAGGATAATAGAGTTCAGGTCTCCCACATGTGACTGAGGCCCCTAGTCCTTTCCTGTGCCAGTATTTCTTATGGGAACATTGCTTTTGACATATGTACCTGTGTCTAGGTGGCCCTACTCTTGCACATGTTTATCCCTTCAGCATTTCAAGGGGTTCTGGTGTAGAAAACCGATGAAAGCATGGTGATAGTTGAAACCTTCTTTTAGACCTCTGATCAAATGTCACCTCTTCCAAGAGGCCTTCCCTAACTGCCCTTGCTAAAGTAGGGCCTTTTGTTCTTTTACTCTGTTTTCTTTCCCTTCATAGGATTTATCTCTGCCTGGCATTATACGTACACACCTGGGAGTGGGGGTGTATCTGTGCTTATTTGTTGTTTCTCTAACATAAACTCCATGAGGGCAAGGACTTCTTCACTGTTGTGTTCCTGATACCTAGAACAGTGCCTTGCATGTACTAAGTGCTTAGTAAATATTGGTTAGTTGAATACATACTAGAAAATGCCTCACTGTTTTGTAACCCCTGGAGCCACCTTTCTAGGGTTCCTAGAGTTCTGTCTTCATATTTAAACTCTCATTGAATGAAAATCCTGTCTCTTCCTCCTCCCCATACCCTGCTTATGTACTCTTCCCTTTCGTCATTTGTGTATGCACTTACATAAACACATGTAAATGTACACATATACTAGGCCTATTGTTTTGCAGCTTTTTTTCCCCCAACCTGTCAGAATGCCTTGATGAGCTGTTTGTTACTCCTGCAGACCTACAGATATGTAGTGATTCATTCAGCTCCAGTGGATGAGCATTTAGGTGGTTTTCAACCTATTGCCATTCTGAATAGTGCTGCAGTGAGGATTCTTGTATATTTGTCTTAGTGTGCGTGAGCAAGTTTTTCTTCTACAAAGAAATAGAATTGCTAGGTCATAGTGAATGAGCATTTAAGATCGTCACAGGCCCTAAGGTGAGAGTTTACCTTGTGTGTACTCATAAGATTGTCACAGGCCCTAAGGTGAGAGTTTACTGCCTCGTGTGTGCTCTAGGAAAGCAAAGAGGCCCTTGTGGCTAGGGCTGAGTAATTGAGGGAAGAGAATAATGGGAGGTGACGTATTTGTTCACTGGGCGGGGTTGTGTGTATGAAGCAGCTTGCCTAAGGCCTAGTAAGGATTTAGGCTTTTACAGATTGAGATGGGGGTGGTGGTGATAGTGAATTGATAACTGGGCAGAAGACATGAGCATAGGAAGAAATGCAAAACGCAGGAAAACAGAGGAAAAATGATTAACCTCAAGAGTATAAAAGAAACTCAAAACCACAATTAAAAAATCACTTTTCACTTATTAAATTAGCAAAGCTAAAATAGGACTGGTGATCTTCCTTATTGGCAAGGTGAGGTGGGATGACCCCTTCATACTCTATTGGTGGGATTTCAGTTTGACATCTCTCTTCTGGAAATCAAGTTGGTATGTGAATCAAAAGCCTTAAAGCCATCATTTACCCTTTGACTCAGTAATTCTTTCTCTCCACAAGCACCCAACAGATAGTATTATGTGCTGGTCCCTGAATGAGATTCTAAAAGCTCTGAGGGAGCTTTTAGTCACATAGCAAATGCTTATGATGTGTTACTTGTGAAATAGAATATAAGATGTAATATGGTATCAATTAGGCACAGAAAATACATCATAATGCTGATAGTATTGGGATTATGGGTGTTTATCAAACTTAGTTTCCATTTTTACTTTCATGTCTTTCAGTAGTATATATTTGGCATTCATCAACTCTTAAAGTTTGTTGCTTTCTATGATTGTGAAGGTTTACCCAGTTTTTCAAAGGAGCATTATAAAAAGTTTCATTAAAAAAAAAACAGAGCCATCGATTTTAGATCTCATTAGAAATATAACCCAGAATAGAGGAGAGCTTAGGAAAAGATTCAGATCTGTTCCTCAGTGGGTCCAGAGCTGACAAGGTAGCACTATGCATTTGTCACAGGAGTTTGCACCTCTTCCTGGAAGCAGTTTTTTAAATTGTAAGGATGAATTTCAGTTCTGATTTTATGTCTTCCACCATGTGATGTGCCTGTAATTGTGCTTCTTTTTATAAGAAATGTGTTGTCATTTCAGCGGCCTCATCGTTCCTGAGAGAGATGGCAACGAGACTGTCCCTGAGGTTGTTGCCACATCAGGTTATGCCCTGCTGCATTTTTTTAGTGATGCTGCTTATAATTTGACTGGATTTAATATCACTTACAAGTAAGATATTTAAGTCTAATATTTGTGATTTTATTCGAAGACTACATACCTCATTTTAACAATAATAATGACTAACATATATTGAGGGCTTATAATGTGCCAGGGATTGCACTAAGCAGTTTGCATGGATTTTCTCACTTAAAGTTAGTTTTAAAACTCAGGTACAGGTACTGTTTTTCTCCTTGTTTTATAATTGAGGAAACTGGTAGGAAAATGTAAATTGTCAAGGTGGTCAGACCACAATTTCAATCTAGGTCTTGCTGCTTTTGAGCTTCTCCTGAAACAGAGCGGATAAAAACATGGGGGGTTTTTGCTAAGTATGATTTTAAAAATATCAATAGTTTTTATGTGCTCAGTGGTTGGCCCATTGATGACAGCTTAGTTGAGGTTACAAAGGAAATGTAGACAGACTCTAGGCAGCTTTTGGAATTTGTTGAGGTAGGAGAGAGGTTAACTTTCGTCTTTTCTTTTTTTCTTCTTAGGAAATGTTTATTTTCATAAGTAGTTAAATTCATAAAATGCCATAAGCAAGATGTCTGTGATAAACAGCTTCTCTGGCCCACAAAGCCTACAATGCCAATTGGCCTTTTACAGAATAAGTTGCCAACTCCTGGCATAGGCAGTAACCCGCATGTGTAACCTTTATGCTGAGTTCTTTTTCTGCCCTTTTTCTTGGTATCTGAGTATCCTTTCAGGCTGTCTCTATCTCGATTGGTATGTTGATTCAGTTTTCCAGGCGCCCAGGGTTCCTGACTTGGCAGTCTGGGCAGCTTATCACAGTACTAGCAAGGTGATTTTTAGCGATGCCGGTAGCCATAAAGGCTGGTTGAGGGGAGAGGCTGTTGAGTTTAGCTGGGGACATGTGAGATGTCTAAGTAGGATCTAGACCTCAGAAGAGCTGTCAGGGCTGGGGATGTCAGCAGGGAATCCCTGGCACGTGGACAGTGACTGACTGGCCTTTGAGGTATGTGCACAGTAAAGAGAGGGATGGTAGAGGCAGCTAAGGGGCAGAGGAATGCCAGTGAGTTGTATTGTCCCAGAAGCCCAGAAAAGAAAGTCTCAAGAAGGAGGGAGCTGACAGCTATCAGGTTCAGTAAGCAGAGGAGGCCCCAGATGATCCAGTAGGTAGAGTCAGGGGCCTGGTGGGGACACAGTTCAGGATGGAAGGTTGGAAAGTCATGGCATTGAGATTGGGACACTCTGTGAAGAAGTTTGGCTCTGAAGGGGAGAGGGCAGAGGGGAGATGTGGGTTTAGGCCAGGGCTTCTCAAACTTCACATGCACAGAATCTCCTGGAAGGCTTGTTAAGACACAGATTCCTGGGTCCTACCCAGAGATTGTAGTTCAGCAGAGCAGGGGTCTGAGAATCTGTGTTTCTGATAAGCTCCTAGGTGGTGCTGCTCCTGCCTGTTCACGGTCAACATTCTGAGTGGCACTGCTCTAGCCTTCATTCTGGGTTCCCCATAGGTTCCTAGGTCAGGGGCTGGAGGACAGAAACTTCACTGTGGTAGGGCCTCTCACTGTAGCAGCCTTGGGGGAGAAGAGAAACTCCAGGGAGGGAGCACCCCAGGAGAGCAGACAATTCAAGCACGCCTCGGCATGGGAAGCGCTTTGCCCTGTCACTGGAGAGCTCTTCTCCTAGCTCTGTGGCCAGTGTCTTCCCCAGGAATGCAGGTTATTCTTACCTGATTGGCCTTTTCTTTCTTGGAGACGAGTGTAGGGGGAAGCCTTGATCTCTCCTAGAGAGCAGAATTAGTATTCGTTAAATGAAGAAGTGATGAGGTTATCTTAAATTTTATTAGCTTCTTGGTTCTAAGATCTCTGTTCTTTAAAAAAGAGTCCTAAAACGTTTTAGGGGTCCCAGACCCTGTACAAAGCCAAATAAAATGATGGTCTTTATTCCCAGAAAAATGCCCAGAAGCACATACATAAAACATTGTCATTCATTTTCCAAGTGTCCTCAGGTTGCGTTGAATCCTAGCTTTGGGCTGACCTCAGCTGGAGGACCCTTGAGGCTTGTACCCACAGCTCCCTAATTTTCTTTTAAAAGAAAAAAACCCCAAAGAGTTATATTTTATTTTCACACAAGTTGGCACTTTGTCTTATTTCTCACTCTGAGTCGTATTTTAAGTCATTATTCCTATTGGGATAGATATACAAGCAGATGTTTTGATGTATTACCTGCCGTCTTCACTTTTTAGAGATTCAAAAATAATTTTTGTGTTTTGAAATTTTATGTAACTCACTGCTCTAAAGAGTGCTCAAGGTTAATTTTGGCACATGCAGTAAACCTATGCCTAAGGGCACTTGAGTGGAGAAGTTGACATTATACCTTCCCTCTTATAGTTTAAAAAGTGCTAAGGGTTGCTTCCTCCTCTTTGTTTTTCAATAACATTAAGTTTTGGTTGCATGCCATTCCCTCATGTATGATTTTTGAGTGTGTTTGTGGGAAATTATTTGACATATTATTGGTGTAAAGCATAGGTTTGAGCACATAATGAACATGCTCATCTCAGTTTTCTTATAGGTCTTTTATAAAAATGAAGTGTGATTGTTGTAGCCATTTCAGCATAACAAGTCCAATCTGAAATTTACACTTTATTTTTTGTAAACTATTGCCTTGCAAAGGCCTTTTTCTTGGTAAAGAAGAAATTGACCTTTATTGAAGCTTTACTTTCGTGTTTGTATTAGTATATAAAGACAGTAGGCACCACTTTCTAGAGGCCTACAAGAAGAGCATTCAGCTTTTTTATCAAATGCTTTATTGTTCTGCTTATTGGGGCTTGGAAAATAGGCATATGTATGTATCATATAATTATATAGGTTATACAAATACTGATTTATAAAATTTTATTATAGATATATCATAAACTGATATTTGGGTATAGGCATGAATATTAATTGGCTTGTTTTTATAACTGATTCCTGATTTTCTGACATGCTTTGCTACAAAATTTTTTTAGTTTTCTTTACAGGCCTGAGAAGAAATCTACACTCTTAAAGTATCTTGATAGTCCAGTTGTCTCCCCCTTTTTAAAATCTGAATTATGTCTTTTTAAAGTGCTGTCAATATAATTATCTTGTCACATCCTTGTGAGACACATAGTTAAACTTCTGTATTAGGTTAAACTGGCCCTCCCTTTTCTTCCATCTGAAATGAGTAGATAAACTTACTAAGGAATTTTAAGTACCCCAATCTGGGCAATAATCTTAAATTTTATAAATTTTCAGAGACCATCCAGAGGCATATGTACCATGAGGATAGGAGTGTATTGTTGGTGGTTGGTTTTATCCTTTTTCTCTTCAAACTTACGAGCATGCATTTGGCAATTCTGTAATGCTCATCATTTGTGGGCTACCAAGAATAGGATAGTCATCCCACCATTGAGAAGCTAAGATTGGACATTTTACAAGAATCTCTTCTCTGTTTGTGATTTCTTTAACTTGTCTCTTATGAGAATCTAACAGGGTTGGTTTGATTTTGTTACTTGCCCTAGTTATGCAGTGTTGAGTGACCTTGTTTAGGCCGAATGGTAAGTACTGCAATTATGCTTGTGAATGAATTAGAAAGACAGTGACATTCTTAAACCTTGTGTAGGAGGAAGTTGTGTTAAAAGTGTTGCTTTGTGTTGATTTAATTTCTCCCTACTGTCTTTATAGTTTTGACATGTGTCCAAATAATTGCTCAGGCCGAGGAGAATGTAAGATGAGTAATAGCAGCAACACTGTTCAGTGTGAATGTTCTGAAAACTGGAAAGGTGAAGCATGTGACATTCCTTACTGTATGAATGACTGTGGTTTTCCTCATCGCGGCAACTGTAATTCGAGTGACGTCAGAGGATGCTCCTGCTTCTCAGAGTGGCAGGGTAGGAGCTTCTTTTGTTTTTGTTCTTCTTCCTATTTACCGTATGTTCTCACAGTTTAATAAATTATAGGTTGACTTTATTCCCAGCTTCTAAACCATTTATGTTAATCAAATATTGGGTAGCATTTAAGTTTTCACATCTCTTTATTCAGCTTCTTACAAATCTGAATTTCATACATGTGTGGTTGTGGTCTCTGGAATTGTGGAGAGGTTTGACATTCTTTGCTATTCATTCCTGAGAGTTGGAGAACTTGGTCTCAGACATAAGAAGACGTAGAAGAGAACCAAGCTGGGAGGTGGGACAAGAGCTGACAATAATGGTATCTCCTCGGAGACTTTCAAAAAATTTGGGGAAAATTGGAGTCACTTATACAGTGGAATCCTAAAGCAGTCAGCTGATGGAATTATCTACAGATACGGATTATTAAAGAAGCTTTAGCAAATTCTTTAAGGGCTGGGATGACAGCTATTACTGATTTAGTGATTTTCTTTATACATTTACCTCTTCCTCAGAACACTGTTATTTTGAATGGAAATGTGCTTGTTTAAATGCTTTAGTTTTTTCCATTTGCCTGACATCAAGGAAGTTAGATGATTGAAGCATTTGAGTACCAACCACTGTGCAAATGTTGCAGCAGAAGCCAAACTTCCCAAGAATGGAGTTTCTTGATTTTCCAGGAAATGGATAGTTTGTATTTTTGCTCTTGCGACTAGTCTTTACATTTTAACTTTAAAGTTTTTCATTTGAGTTAATAATTCCTTTGTTTACTCTTTCCTCTGAGAACTGCTTAAGCAAGTGTTTTATTACTAAAAGATCCTAATCTGGATATGGTCAAGTCATCATTAGAAAGTATATGATTTTGAATTTTGTTAGAGATTACCCTTGGTCACTAGCTTTAAGTAAATTGAAAGCACAAATTAAAGGGTTTTTCTGATATTTAGATCTAAAGGAAAGACTAAGTATTCTTTAGATATTTGTTACAGTTAGATGATTAAAACTTGAAATGCAATAATTTTAAAGCTGCGTTTCTTGAAGCTAATTTGTTATGTTTTATTAGGTCCTGGATGTTCAATTCCTGTACCAGCTAACCAGTCGTTTTGGACTCGAGAGGAATATTCTAACCTAAAGCTTCCCAGAGCCTCTCACAAAGCTGTGGTCAATGGAGATATAATGTGGGTTGTTGGAGGATATATGTTCAACCACTCAGATTACAACATGGTTCTAGCGTAAGTTGTTTTAAACAGAATCTTAATTTTCTATTTTGGAAATTTATAAAGATAGCCAAAAGAAAAGAAATCATCAGTAATTCCATTACCTGAGCAAACTCACTGTTAATATTTTGGTAGTAGTATTCGAGAGTGTTTTCATGTATTCTTAGTTTTTGAAATTGGGAACCACAATGAATTCATGGTTGTAATAAGCAGTAATTCATCTTTTCCAGATACTGTCTCTCATATTTTGCTTTTGGTACATATAGTAGGTTCTATATAAATAGGGGGTTACTTTACCTCTTAATTTAATTAACATTCCTGTAGATCAAATAGTTTGAAGTTATAGTTTGCTAGTGGAAATTATACCATTGTCTAATACTTCCCAGGGTTCAAGGTCTATTTGCTGGTCCATGTTGCTCATCTTGTAGGGAAAATATATGTTGTCACAGTGGAATTAGCTATGGAGACTGACTTTTGGGAGAAATTTATGAACACTTATTCATGCTGATTTTGTGCCCTGAGAGTTTTTTCTAGGCATGTTATATTAATGAAGGTTGTCAAAAACCAACATCTGTTCTTTAAGGGATTCTGGAAATATGACAGTGGTGGCATAGTTTCTGAATCCCCAATTAAAACACACAGAACAGCTAGGATAGCAAAATCAAGAACACATTGTTAACATCTGTAACAAAACTTGGTCAGATTGTATCTACACAAATGGATGGGGCTAAATCATTGACAGCTACTAGACCTATGTGGTATCAGCATCTGTGTAGGAGGAAGCAAAGGGGAGCACTGAGCTGACCCACAGGCTCCAGTAACCAGAAGAGACTCGCTCAAAAATTCAGGAAGCCACTTTGAGAACAGCAGGTGGAATTGGACAGACTTTGCACATTCTAGTAGTGGGTGAGCTCTAGGGATCTGTGGTGGGGTCTGAAGGGCTGGAGGAGTTTATGCCTTATTAACTCTTAGAATGAACCAGCCAAAGTCTCTTTGCAGGAGAAAGTTCCACACTGAGGAGAAGCTGCTGGGAAGAGAATTCAAATTGAACAGGACAGGGACAGTAGAGAAAAAGTAAAAGAAAGTCTAGGTAATGGTCAGGGAGGAGAACAGAGCCAAGAGATGTCAACAAGTAAGCTACCATCTATTTGAATAGTACACTCCAACAACAAAAAAGTGATCTAGAGAGCTGAGAAATTAGAGAAACTATCCTAAACTGAGCCTCTCTGGTGAAAGTTCAGGGAAAAGTAATTTTACTTAAAATTGAGCAACAAAAAAATATCAAGGTCAGATCTCGTAGAAAGTTGTTACAGGAAATAAGAAAATAAAGAGTAGAGCAACAGCCCTTCATTCGTGAAAGCGCAATAGAGAATATGCTCACTAACCTGATGAAAATGACAACTTAGTATTCCCAAAGCTCAAGTACAAAAAAAAATGATACAAGACGTGAAAGAACAATATAATCAAAAGTGGAAAAATTTGGAAATGAGATGCTAGAAATTAGGAAAGAATTTAAAAATAATTTCAGAGTTGAAGACAAACCTAGAAGGAACACAGAGTAGCTAAACATAACAGATACTCCTTTAGAAATAGAATATGAACAAGGAAATTTTAAAAAAATCATAAATAAATTTACTTTCCCCTGTTCTTTGTAGTAAGTACAGTTAACCCTGAACATTATCTATAAAACAAACATGAGAAAACTCTGAAAGGTAGAGAGAAGTCATTCTGTCTAGGGACCTCAAGACCCAAGGAATAACTTAGCAGTAAATTCCAGGGGTTTTCTTTTTGTCTTATATATCCCAGACTTGATGTTGGAAAAATCACCAATCTGGAAATGTCAATAGGCACAAGCTTAAAAAGCCCCAAGAAAAACCTGTTCTCTCTAGCTCGAGGACCAGGAAAGGGGGAGCTTAGCCAGACAGAAAACTTCCAGACAGTAACCACTCTACTCCAGCCAAATACCACACAAAGAACTGTAGCCCCACCCTCACCCCTGCCAGCAAAGTCTGAGTGGAGAGTCTAGATTTTCCACTCTTGTCGGGAAGTAGTTAGGTGCTCCAACCCCCGCTGCCAGTGTAGTGTTAGAGAAGGCCACTTAGGGAGCTGGGACTTTCTTCTCCACCAGGCAGTAGTGAGGCCTCCCCACCCCTGCGACATGAGTGGAGACCATGTGGGGAGCCTGGAATCCTACCCTGTCTGGCAGTAACAACAGTAATGAGTTGACGTTCCCACTCTCTGCTTGGGTGGTGTCAGAGGAAGCCTGCTATAACAGGAGATTTAAATAAGATCCAGAATCTCAAATCATGGTACCCAAAATGGTCAAATTTCAATTGAAAATCATTTGTCATGCTAAGAGCCAGGAAAAATCTCAATGTGAATGAGAAAAGGCAATCAAGAGATGCTGACACCAGGATGACACAGATATTAGAATTATCTGACAGGATTTTAAAGCAGCCATTATAAAGATGCTTCAACAAGCAGTTGTGGACACACTTGAAACAAATGAAAAAATAGTGTCACCAAAGAATGAAAAAATATAAAGAAGAATCAAATGGAAACTTTAGAACTGAAAAAACGGTAACCAAAACAGAAATCTCAGTGGATAGGCCCAACAGCAGAATGGAGAGGATAGAGGAAAGATTCAGCGAACTTCAAGATAGAACAAGATAGAAATGCCTCAATCTGAACAACAGAGAGAATATAGAATATTAAAAAAATGAACAGAACCTCAGAAACCTGTGGACTATAACAAAAAACGTCTTAACATTTCTGTCACTGTAGGAGTGCTGGAAGGAGAGGAGAACGATGTGTCTAAAAAACTGTTTGAAGAAATAATGGTTGAAAAGTGCCCGATATTGACAAAAGGCATGCACACACAGGTTCAGGAAGTGGGCACACTCCAGCAGTCAATCCCTGCCTTCCAGAGGGGTTTACAGTCTGTTGGTTCTTTCTCATTCTCCTGCTCAGCTGTCATACTTTCTTTTCATTTTTCAAATCTCCACCACATTTTCTCCTGTTTTCACTCTCAGCTAATGGTCTTGCTTCCTATTTCTGTTTTGAAAGATAAAAGTTATCAGAAGAGGACTTTTCACAAACTGCCGCCACCACATTTAACCGTTACCTGTATCTGTGTTCATTTATTCTCTCTTCTGTTCTGTACATCAGAACTGTCCAGTGGACAGTTTCTGATTCAGTCATGTTGGAAGTGTTCTATATTTACACTGTTGTATCACACTGTCACGTCACTAGCCACATGTGGTTATTGAGCATTAGAAATGTGGCTAGTGTGAGTCAGGAGCTGAATTTTAAATTTTTAATTCTTAGTCCTCATCTTACTTGATCTGTCACCAACATTTGATACACCTAGTCCCTTCCTCCTCTTTTAAACACTTGCTTCACTTGGCTTCCAGGACTCCACATTCTCTTGAAATTTTTTCTAACTACTTATTCCTTCTCAGCCTCCTTAGCTGGTTCCTCTTTAGCTCACTGACTTCTGAACGTGTCCCAGGGCTCAGCCCTTGGTCTTCTTCCCTGAGAGTGTATGTTCACTTTCTTGGTGATCTCATATAATATCTTGGCCTTCATGCTATTGACTCCCAAATTTATATCTACGTCCTAGACTTTTCACCTGAACTCATATCTCTACCTCTTTATTTGACATCTTGATCTTTTGGCTGTCTCACAGACATCTTAAACTTCATGTGTCCAAAACTGATCTTTTTCCCAAGCCTGTTCTTGCCTTAGATGTCTCTGTCTCAGTTGAGGACGACTCTATCCTTCAAAAATTTTGTTTAAGCCAAAAATTTGAAATCATCTTCGACTTCTTGCTTTTTACACCCCATATCAGTGTGTATTGTCTCTTGCTGTATAAGAAATTGCCATAAACTTAGCAGCTTAGACAACTCACATTTATTACCTCATAGTTTCTGCTGGTCAGGAGTCTGGGCACAGCTTAACTGAGTCTTCTGCAATCAAGGAGTCCCCTAGCCTTTGTTCTCATCTAGTTTCAACTGGGGAAGAATCCACTTCCAAGCTCACTAAGGTTGTTGGCAGAATCCATTTCCTTTGATTTTAAGACTGAGGGTCCTGGCTTCTTGCTGGCTATCAACTGGAGGCCACCAACAGTTCCTTATCACTTGGGCTTCCTCTGTATGGCTGCTTACTTCATCAGGCCACAAGGAGAGTCTCTAGACTGAGTCTGCTAGCAGGATGGATGTTACGGAAATGACAACTCATCATCTTTGCCATATTCTGTTGGTTAGAAGCAAGTCATAGATCCTGCTCATACTTGAGGGGGCCGATCATACATGGTTATGAATGCTAAGAGGCAGAGATCTTGAGGACCACCCTAGTGTCTGTCTGCTACAATATTTCAGCAAATCTTGTTAGCTCCTCCTTTAAAATCTATCCCTAATCTAACCACTTCTTACTACTTCCAGTGCCATGCCCCTTGAGAAGTAAAGGTAAAATTAAAGATGTGAAAGTGATTGTCCCTTCCACTGTTACACAGGTATTATGATAGTCATATATTCTACCATTTATGTGATTTTTACTCTTGTGCCTGGCATCATCCTCTCTCGAAGCAAGAAATCTGGGAGTTATTTTGATACTTCTTGTCCTTCACATCCTCATATCATAACCTCATATCAAGCCCCATCAACTTCGTCACCAAATACACGCCATATTCCTTCTTTTCTCTCTGTGACCAGCCTGCCGTTGTCTTTCACCTAGGCTTCAGCAGTAGATTCTTACCAAGTCTGTTTCCATTCATTCCTCTTAATCTATTTTCTAAATATCAATTGGGATGATTCTTTAACAGTATAAATCATATCATTTATTACCTTCTTAAAACCCATCAATGGCTTCCCACTGGCCATAATGGGCCTACCTTATCTGACCACGTCTTACCTTCCCAGACTTAACTTGTACCCCTCCTGCCTCCATTCACTGTACTTCTGTCCCACCGGCCCTCTTTCTTTACCCAGAACTCACCATGTGCATCCTCACTTTAAGGCCCTGTGTGTTCACTGTTTCTCTGTCTAAACTATTGTGCTCTTGTACCTCAGCCTGGTTTATTCTCACCCCTTAGCTCTCAGTTAACTGACTCACAGAGAGATCTTCCCTGATCAGCCAGTTCAGGCAGGTTCTCGCTGTTCTTTTTCATAGTTCTCATTTCCTTTAGAGCAGTGTTCGTAATTTTTAATTCTGTCTGTGCCCATTGTTATGCTTGCTCGTTTCCTGCCTTTTCCACTATATGTTCTCCAAGGTTAGATACCTTGTTTACTCACTCAAGTCAGGGCTCATAGAACATGCTCAAATAAGTATTTATCAAATGAATGGGAGAATAAATAATTATTTATTTCCTTGATAAATATTTGTTCCTAGAAATACTAGTGTCACCTCTTGCTTTTATTTGGTGTACCTCATGAGTCACATTTGTTTTATAGATCGTAACATTTCTTCTGCTTGTACTTGATCAAAACATAATTTTTACAGCTTTATGTGTTTCATGTAAATATTAATACAGTTTCAAATAAATTTTTACTAATGCACGAAAAGTAAATATAGTGACTCCTTTTAGAGGAAGTATTTCTGGAACTTAGAGTATAAATTTTATCATTTATACTATTATGTAAGAATATTTCAAGAATTGTGCTTATTCTCTGTTTCTCCACAACCCTGTTAACCCAGAACTTTTAAGTTGCATTAAAAAGCAGTTCCTGTTTTATTGTTACCAAAGGATCCTCTTGCAAAACAAATGGTCTTGGTCTCCAGGGTTAGGATTTCCAGTTGAAACCTCGTTGCTGAATTTCCTTTCTTTGAACAAAAAAGTGTTTTCAAAAAGTTGAAAAAAAATAGTAAGAAATTGAGCAACAGGTAACCAAACAAGGAAAGGAGTGTCACGTAATCCAGTAAACTTTAAAACAGACTCACCGGGACAGCAAGGCTGACCCCTTCTCCATCCTGTAAAAACCATATGAGTGAGAGTCTGAGAATTCTCACTAATAGCCCCAAATCTAGAAACAAGCAACTGAATGGGTATCATTTTTTTTTACTCTTTTAACTGAAGAGTGGGTGAGATTGTTACTGGGGAGGATCATGTGAAAAAGAGAGAAACTGATCAAGTGGCTGACTTTACCCAGAAGTCAGGGCTTCTGTTTAATTTGGTATATGCTTTGAACACTGGGGGAGGACACTTAAAATCTTAAGAAGAGAGTAGAGTCTGGGTATTATATTCTCCTAGACTGCACCCTCTCCCCATTAGAACCCCAACATTTCCTCAGACTTCAGAAAAGTGGATAGAACATAAAATACCAGCTCTCACACTAAAGTTAGGGTGAAAAGATAAACTTGTCGTAGAAACAGTGGAAAAAGAATTTAGAAATCACCCACACTTTGCAAAGAAAATGTCTGGAGAGCAATCTCTAACCACAAGCAAGGTGAAAGAAGTGACATTGTAGCTAATGCAAATATTCTATGATGAAATAATAAAGAGGAAGACAGAAGACAGCATGTAAAAAGCTCACAAGAGCCAATCGTAGAGGAAAAGTAACTTCAAGGAGCAGGAGATTCCTTCTAATTGCTTCTTTCTATAGATCAACTTAATGATAAATTGAATTCAGAAAAATAAGCTGAAAGACAAAAAGATCATAATAACAGTATGAGATGAAATGGGAGATTGCAGACCTAAAGAAATATGGATAAATTATATACAGCAAAACTAGAATGAAAATTGAATTAGTGACAAGTTAATAGAGATGATTCCAGTGAATATAGGCAAAAAGTTTGAAATACTTAGAAAAAAGCAAAAACACATGGAAGACAAAAGAAGTGATGCAATATAAAGATAATTGCCATCACTGAAGAAAAGAACCTAACAGAACAAAAAGATTGAAATAGCACAAGATGTTTCAGGAAAATTTTATAGGTGGTTGACGAAAAGACTTGATTTATCAAGTTATTGAACTTTTAGGATAAAGGACATATTACTGTGTGGGAAGCCTCAGGTAGTTTTGTGCCTCCTGCTGGCTGGGGTCACATCCAATCTCCACAGAGCCTTTGCTGTGGTTTTTGGATGGCCAGATGCTGTGGTTGGATACCAGGCCACTGTGGGTGGTGGAGCATGTGTCCTGTGGCATTATGGGCATTGTGTTACCAGGCATCGAGGAGTTTGTGAGAGAGATGGCTGCAGTTCTGTGGAAGACACCTATTTCTTAATTCCTGAAGTTTGTTTTTGCTTATCTGCCTATCCAAGTCTTAGAACTGGTTGTTCACTATTCCATTATCTTGGACTTGGCTCCCAGAAGGAGGAGCATTTATTTGGTGCTTGGCATTTTTTACGGTTTATTGTATCAACATTGTTCTTGTCCTGTGTTTGTTTCTCTGTGTGGTGAAAAGAGTGGCAGCCTATTATGTAAGTATCTTCTGGCACTTCATCTTAGCCAAGTTATGGGGACCTGCCAGCACCCTGATGTCTCTGACCAGCTCTTGGGCTGATATGTTGTTGACTGAGGAACGGCAAAATGCATGCAGATACGGATTGAGCACCCTCCGTGTCACTTGAAAGAGATGTGGATTGGATCATCTGGAGACTTTTTTCTGTGCTCTCTGGTTCTTTCCTCTCTTTCAAGCTTACTGAAATAGGCCATGCTTGAACATAAGATGTATATGGCAAATGGTATGGTATATAAAGCCATAGTAGTCTTTCTCAGGAAACACTTGGAAAGTGTTTCCAAGCCAGAGTTCCACAAAAGTGTTGCAGGGATATACAGTCTGTTTTGTAAGACCATTTCCCTGGATGGATTTAAGTTATTTCTACCTCAAGTAAAGTACAATACTGTATCTTTAAAAAATAGTGAGAGAGTTGGACCAGTCCTGTGGCATAGTGGTTAAGTTCAGTGTGCTCTGTTTTGGTGGTCTGGGTTTGCAGATTCGGATCCTGGGCGCGGACCTACACCACTTATCAGCCATGCTGTAGCAGCAGCCCACATATAAAGTGGAGGAAGATTGGCACAGATGTTAGCTCAGGGTTAATCTTCCTCAGCAAAAAAAAAAAGAGAGAGAGAGAGAGAAAGGGAGGGAGGGAGTGAGGAGAGAGGGGAGGGGAGCAGGAAGAGAGAATGAGAATGATTGAGACTTTTTTATGCTTCCAAGAAGAGAAGAAAATCATGTAAAAGGAAAAATCAGACTAGCCTCAGACTTCTCCATAGCAACTTTCAATACCAGCAGTGTTCAAAGGAACAGCATCTGCAAAGTTCTGTGGGAAAGAAAGGACACCCCAAGAATATTATACCCAGCCAAGGTGTCATACAACTGCAAAGCTAGCGAGCAGATATTCTTAAACATGAAGGAATTTAGGGAAAGGTGCATAGATGAGCTCTACTAGAAAAAAAGCCACTTGACAGTAAAATTGAGCAATTAAGAATTAAAGACTCAAGAAGGAGAAGTTGTGGTAAGAGGACTGTGAAGAGATTGGCTCAGCTAAAGTACAGATCCAGTGTAGTTAGTTATAGAATGGAATGTGAATGTTATGAACCTGGACAGTGTAGAATTATATAACAGAAATTGGGAGAGGAAATGGGAGGAAAGGTGGGTTGGTAAGGTTTTCAACTTTCACGGCAGAAAGTTAGTGCATTCTGTCCACAATTAAATTATATATGACTTAAAACTAAATCCAACCTCTGAATAATTTTTCATGTATTTTTTAAAATGTAGAATATTCAAAGAATACATGAAAAGTAATTGGTATTGATTTATCTAGCACTCACATTTAATAAATATCACCATTTTGATATATTTGCTTCAGATCATGTATAAAATATTTAAGGCAAAAGGAAAGGTTTAGAGAAAAATAATGAATACTAATGTACTCACCACCCAAGTTAGGGAATCAAACATTGCTTACATAGTTAAGACCCTGCATGCCCCTCTAGAATCCCAGAGATAATCAATATCCTGATTTTGTGGTGTCATTTGTTCACATACGTATCTTTACACTTTAAATATATAGGCACATGTATTAGAATTAATAAATTTTCTGCTTCTAGTCTTTATAGGAACAGTGTTCTGCAGTTTACTTTTTAGCTCAATGTTGTTTTGAGATTTATGTTGATAATATGTTGCTTGAGTAGTGTATTTATTTTTCACTCAGTATATTATATTTTATGAAATATAATTGACTTATTATATAGATATAATTTGTTAATCTGTTTTCTATTGATGGATATGTTTGCTTTTTTGCTATTATGTGATAAAACTTTCTTAGGTCTTGTTTATATATAATAATGTTTTCCATAATTTTTAAAAAACTTGAAATATTCAGAAAAGCTTAGAGAAAGTTACTAAAGATTTATTTAAAGTATAATAATATCATTGATTTCCCTTGGGTTTGTTTTTCCTATTATATAAAAAGTAGAATTAACACTATTTATTAAAAGTGTCATCCATAGTATGCTCCCCTTGGTGTGTGTATATATATTATCAATTTATTCTTCTGTCTGTACATATGCATAGAAAAACGTCTGGAATGATATTTACTTAATGATATTCATTTCTAGGTGATGGGATATGGGGTTGTGTTTAGGTTTTTTTTCATTGGTTACAGTCTTCATAATGAGTATGTATGATTTTAATAAAAACAATAGAGTGATGTTTTCCTCAAAAACAAAGTGAATATTCTAAGACATTGAATGTGATTAATGCTGCAAGGCAAGATTGTGTTTCTTTGGGGCATTTTTTGTATTTTAAAGGTCTTTAAATGTATTCATAGTATAGTTGAAATGCTATAATGATATTCTAGTTTTCTTGAAAATATGACTTTTAAAATCAATTAGATAAAGAAAGGCAAAGGTTAGAAATTTTTTTTAATTATCATCCCTTTTCAGTGTGTATCTTCAATTTTGCATGATTAAATGAAAGAAAAGTTATGGTAATAAAAGTTTTCAATCCTGTGAGTATAATGCAACTTTCAAGTGCTTTAGACAGTGTGTAGAAAAGATTTTCAGGAAGCATTAGAAACTTTAGTAGATTTTTCTTCTTTCTTGTCCCAGGGCTGTGCAGCCTAGCTCTACTTCTGGAGTTCTTCCATGCCCAGTGGGCCCAAGGCACCTCCCCATGTCCATGACAGATTTAATGAGCAACTCTAAACTGGATTATATCACAAATAAAAGAGTACAAGATGTTCTGTTTTGTCATTTGGGTGAAAATATGATCTGTTTGTTTTGTAGGTATGACCTTGCTTCTAGGGAGTGGCTCACACTGAACCCTTCTGTGAACAATGTGGTTGTTAGATACGGTCATTCTTTAGCATTATACAAGGTAAAATGTCTCCACTGTGTACTAAGCTAGAAACACAACTCTTCCACGGTTACTTTACTGTATTATGTGGTTGAAAACCTAGTTGGTGTTGGGTTTTTTCCCCTAATCTTTTTTATTGTGGTAAAATACACATAATGTAAAATTTACCATCTTAACCATTTTAAGTGTACAATTCAGTGGTATTAAATACATTCATAATATTATACAACTGTTACCACTACCCATCTCTGTAAGTCTTATCATCTTGTAAAACTGCAGCTCTGTGTCCATTAAACAATAATTCCCCATTTCTTCCTTTGCCCCGCCCCTGGCAACCACCATTCTACTTTCTGTCTCTGTGATTTTGACTTCACTGTTGGCTTTTAATTGGGGGAAACTTTCTGTTTTGGAAGGGTATGTAATTGGCTAAGTTATAAGTGGAAATTAAAGTTGAAACTAATTTAAGCTGAGAGATTTGAATAGATTAAAATTGTACTGGGATATTATGATTGTGATACTAAATGGTTAAAAATCAATACAGTGTAGATTAGCTTTTGTGTTTGTTAGCAAGTTTAGCCAAGAATAGCCACATTGCAATGTAACTGAATAATCATTTTCATTTCCTTGTTTTTGTGGTTTATGATAGGATGGGGGAACATTTCAACTTTATTTTTCCAAATCATTTTCTCGTGAGAGGAAGTCCAAGAAAAGTGGCAAAGTGTTAGAGATACAGAGTGTAATTTATTTTGTTCCTTTCTCCGTCTTTTTCGTAATAATTGACAGAAAGGTGCATTTCAGTAACACTTTTTAAGCTAAGAATAATATCAAGGTTTTGAATTGATCCTTTTCTGTTCTCAGATTTGAGCCTGTCATTGTTTTTTAGAATTTTATTTACATTTTTTTCCCTAGGATAAAATTTACATGTATGGAGGAAAAATTGATTCAACAGGGAATGTGACCAATGAGTTGCGAGTGTTTCATATTCATAATGAATCATGGGTATTGTTGACCCCTAAAGCAAAGGAGCAGTATGCAGTGGTCGGGCACTCGGCACACATTGTCACGTTGAAAACTGGCCGAGTGGTTATGCTGGTCATCTTTGGTCACTGCCCTCTCTATGGATATATAAGCAATGTGCAAGAATATGACTTGGGTAGGTATATTTTTTCCAGTGGATCTTTTGAATGTCTCATTGATAACCTTTACCCTTGTTATTATGACCATTTAACGAGATTCAACCTAACCTTTATCCAGTACTTTATCTTGATCTGCAGTTAACATTTATATATTACCAATGAAATTCAGATTATTGATGCTGCTATGTAGTATATATTTGTCACTGTCAATTTTGCAAGGGCCCAAAGATGGCATTAAATGTTTTGGGTGTTGAAAATAAAATAAGTAAAAATGATTCAAAACAGCAAATATTCTGAAGAAAAAGAATTTAGATAGCCCTTTAGGGTTAGTTTAATGGAGTGTGATTTCCGCTTAATCTGTAATCTTTCCTTTGGTTAAATTTTATTATATCTGTTTTTGTGGAGTAGGAGTACCAGCTATAATTGATATTTGGAGAAAGTAGGCCTGTAAAGTACGTCTGTGTATTGGTAACTAAAGGTCATGGTGAATTATCTGTTCAATTGAGGGGAATCTGAGTCTTTAAAATTTAATGTAATTTTCCTACATGGCATATTAGAACATCCGAACATTTAACAGATTGAAGTTTGGCTACCTAGCTTTGTTAGAAATTTTAGGTCGCCTTCCTTTAAAAATAGAAAGATAAAAGAAAGTTATATGTATCAGTTCTCCTGAAATCTGTTCTCTTGTCCTAAGCTCTTTGATATTTTAAGTATTAGAGAGGAGGAGCCTGCACATTTGCCTTTAACTGTCTTCTCTTCCCAGATAAGAACACATGGAGCATATTACCTACCCATGGTGCCCTTGTCCAAGGAGGCTACGGCCATAGCAGTGTCTATGACCACAGGACCAAGGCCCTGTATGTTCACGGAGGCTACAAGGCTTTCAGCGCCAATAAATACCGGCTTGCAGATGATCTCTACAGATACGATGTGGACACCCAGATGTGGTGGGTGCTTTTTCATGAGCTTTCACTTTAAGGTGTGAATTCTGGCAGTTGCTGGGAAAATATTCTGCTATATTTTTGTTTTCAGGCCTAGCAGATAATTCTCTTCAGCACTATAAATAGAAAAATTGGGAAATAAGCAGAAGGTAATAAAATAGCTAGTATTTATTTTGTTGCATTCTATAATTTTTAGTAGGTTGATTAGAAAATGCTTGGTGTTTTTGACTGGCTTTCGATTTTCAGATACTCTGTACTTCTGTAAAATTTTAGTTCTTCAAAATCCTAAGGCATAAATTGTTCTATATAACTGAGTTTATGCACACTTTTGTAATTAAGTAGAGTATATCCCTTTTTTAACCTTTTCTTGATGATTGATTTCTGATGATAACTGGAGTCAGTTACTGGCGTCATTCCATAAAATCATCAAACAGGTGGTCTCAGTACCTAATAGGTTAGCATTTCCTCACTCTGAACTGTATATTGGTCTATATAAAGTATGCTAATTTTAATAAATGTAAAGCAAGTTTGGGTTATGAAATAATATAATTATAAAGCAATGGTTTCTCTTCTTTCTTTTCATATTCCCTCACATATTTGAGACCATGCTATAGATACCATTTTCATTCTGTCTGTCATTAAAACCATCATTTTTAGTGGCTGTGTAATACTCTGATGTGGACTACTGATCCTGTACAGTTGGAAATTTTGGTTTCTAGCTTTTGTTGTATTAATAAATCATTGTGCGTAAGCTTCTGTCTGTATTTCACATGATTTCTACCCTGAAACTGGAATTCTAAGGCCATAAGGTATGAACATTGTTAAGGCTCTTAATATATTTTGTCAGAGTTCTCATAGGTCTGTAAGATTTTTACAATTTATTTATTGTGAAGAAAGTTACTTATATATAGGGGAAAATCCAGAAGTATTTGCACATTTGGGTCTGAAGTTAAGAAAATGGTTATGTTTGCATTAGCAATTAGATGATAAGTATTCTAAAAAACTAACCTTGTATTTATTATTTTTAAATAAACTCAAAAGGACCATTCTTAAGGACAGCCGATTTTTCCGTTACTTGCACTCAGCTGTGATAGTGAGTGGAACCATGCTGGTGTTTGGAGGAAACACACACAATGACACGTCCATGAGCCATGGCGCCAAATGCTTCTCTTCAGATTTCATGGCTTATGACATTGGTAAGTTTCCCCAAACCATTTTATCTTCAAGAGTCTTTTTTGTCTATAGGCAACATTTTAAAGGAAACTGAAAATATTGCTAGTTAAAAAATGGTCAGGGGCCAGCTCTGTGGCTGAGTGGTTAAGTTTGCGTGCTCTGCTGTGGCAGCCCAGGGTTTGGATTCTGGGCGCGGACATGGCACTGCTCGTCAGGCCACGTTGAGGCGGCGTCCCACATCCCACAACTGTAATGACCTGCAACTAAGATATACAACTGTGTACGGGGGTGGGGGGGGGGGTTGGGGGGATAAAGCAGAAAAAAAAAGAAAAAAAAAAGATTGGCAACAGTTGTTAGCCCAGGTGCCAATCTTTAAAAAAAAACAAAAAAAACGGTCAGGTCATTTGAACAAGTCTGAATGGTAATTTTTGTATTCATTTGATTAATGTTACATCTATTAAAAAGCATTACTTCTGTATTAAATTCTTTTTGAAGTCATTCCCTTTAATTGGTTGAATGTCAATTTTTGAGGATGAATTGGGGTAACTGGGCCTTCCTGTGTTACAAATGCCTTACATAGTAATGTTATGTAGCTGTGACTACCATCACTGTGTTAAGTTGGTTTAGGTATAACTTTATCTCATTCCCTAGAAACTGATTTCACTCATTCTGTGTCTATTTGACACAGAATTTAAAAATTTTTGATGTGGTAATGAATTTGACCAGAAGAGGGCAGTATTTGTTCATCCAAAAACAAATAGAAATTCTCTTGTCTAAATATCATCAGATGTTCTTTTCTTTTCCCTTTTTTTTTTTTTTTTTTTTTGGTGAGGAAGGTTGGCCCTGAGTTAACATCTGTTGCCAATCCTCCTCTTTTTGCTTGAGGAAGATTGGCCCTGAGCCAACATCCATGCCAGTCTCCCTCTACTTTGTATGTGGGACACTGCCACAGCATGGCTTGATGAGTGGTGTGTAGGTCCGTGCCTAGGATCTGAACCTGAGAACACTGGGCTGTCGAAGCAGAGCACACGAGCTTAACCACTACACCACCAGGCCGGCCCCTAGATGTTCTTTTTTGACAAACATTTATGTGCCAGTCGCTGAGTTTGTACTTTGGGAATTCTTAGATGAATAAGTTATAATCCTTGGGCCTCATGGTGGAGGAGACAGAGAACTGAGCAGACAGTATAATTGCACTTCAGGGTGTTAGTTGCTCTGAGAGGAATGTATGAGAGTACCTATGAGCATCCCTTAACTCGTGGCGGGGGTAAAGATTATGGTCAGAGAAAGCTTTCTTGAGGAGGGACCTTCTAGGCTGGTTCCCGAGGAACACTGGGAAGCTCGGTGAAGTGAGACAGGACTTCTCAGATGAAGGAAGCTTGTGTGCAGACACACAGAGGTGGAAGAAGACCCTGCCACGTAATTGGGGCCGTGACTATAGTTAGTTTTGGCTCTATTATAGCAGCACATTGGGGAGGAGTAGCTTCAAGTGGAGCTAGAGAAGCAAATAGCTCTCAGACGGTCAGATTTTGAGGGAGCTGTTGTGTCATGCTGAGGAGTTTGGGCTTTTTGAAGAATCTTACAGAAGAGGTGACAGAATTGTATTTGCATTTTAGGAAGATCTGTTTGTGGCATTGTCATGAGTAGTTGGGAAGGGGCAAGATGGGAGATGGGGCTGAAGTCCTGATGAAGGTTTGAACCAAGGCTATGAAAGTGGCAGTGAGAATAAAGAGAGAGATGGGCTTGAGAACTACTTGGAATCTGAGGGTATCTGGAGTGTGTTTTGAGAGAGATGAAAGCATCTTTATTCTCAGGTATGTAGTGCGGGCCATGGTAGATGGTGCTTTTTTACCAAGGCCGGAAATGGAAGTAGAGGGACAAGGTCTGGGATGAAGTGAGTAAATTGAGTTTGGAGGCATGTTCAGCTGGAGAGGACTGTGGGACAGAGCAGCGTGGGGATAGTGGGAAGCTCCAGGAGGGGAGCATGTGTCATCAGGGATGAGCATAGAGCCGGAGGATAGACTGATAAAGAAGTCTGGAAGAGAATGGAGACCGTTGAAAGCATGTCAGAGGAGCTGGAGGAAAGTGAGGCAAGATTGGTGACCTGTGAGGGAGCACTTAACAATGGCTGCAGGGGAATTAAGTAAAATAAGGACTGGAGAGTCTTTTAGATTTAGCAACAAGGAGGTCATTTGTTATCCTCTAGACATGGATGAGTAATTCAGATTGCAGGAGGCTGAAAAATAATGTAAGGTGAGATACACAGTGAATGTTGACAATTTTAATTAAAAAAAACCCTTGTCTATGAAGGGAAGAAAAGGGGGAAGTGTAGTGCCTCCTAGGGCATATTTAAATGCTGTGGTAAAAGCCAGATGGAATAAGAGGAAAGGATCCCTGCCACACTGTGGTTTTAGGGAAAGAAGCAAGATGGGTGGGCAGGAAGTTAAGGGAATTGATGGTCTCTGTTCTCCATGTGAGGAAGACCACAGAGTCTAAGCTGAGTAGGAGAAGGAAGTGAAAGCTCTTGTTATTGAGGGTAAATAAAGGACTGAGTCCAGTGGAAGAACCTTTGCTTAGTGAGTGTGAATGTCTGAGTGTCTCACAGCGGCAGATAGCAAGTGTGAGGTTGGTGTAGTTCAGCAGCGCCGGTTAGTATTAAGGTCTAGAACAGTTACTAGCATGGGTCAGAACAAAGGAAAATTAGCAGATCTAGGGGCTCTAGGAAAGGACTTTAAAAAAATTAAGTTTGAATGTTGTTTTTCAGTTTCAATTTTCCACCTATATTTTCCTATTTTAGTTACTAAGTTTGGGCAAATCGATATAGAATGGAAAATAATTATGGAATACGTATGTTTTGCTTACATAAGCTTTGAAAAATGTAAAATTTGCTTAAGTTAAAAAACATTCTAGTGGGTAAAATTGATAGGCCACAGAGTGAGTGGTATGGGTGTCATGGATGTTGGATGCATTCACTAATCAGATGCCACGTGGTCCTGCCTTCTTCCATGCCCGGCTCTTCTGCTGCTGCATTTTACCTCAGAAATAATGGTGTGACTAAGAAAAACTGAGAGACAAATTTTATGAGGTTGTATTTGTTGCGGTCTTCTTCCCAAAGAAAATGTCACTTCCTCTTGATGATGAATGGTGGTGCCTTCTGAATGTGTTTTTCTTGCTCCTAGCTTGTGACCGCTGGTCAGTGCTTCCCAGACCTGATCTCCACCATGATGTCAACAGATTTGGCCATTCTGCAGTCTTACACAATAGGTAATTGGAAAAGAAGTGCTTAGTCCTTTTCTCTTGTGTTTAAAGTAAAAATGAAATAAAATATGAAGTGGAATTAGACTTACATGTTATTCTCAGGGTTCTCTCATCCCATTTGTTTTTCACAGAGTTATGTAGGCCTGAATTTCCTGATTTATATTTAAAATCTTTGTTGTGGATTTGAATTATTTCTAATGCCATGTTTGTTGACATGGTTTTGTTAGCATGCGGGAGTGTGCTATGTTTGCTGTTGTCTGAATGCACGGGGCAACAGAAGTTATCTGCAATTACTGTCTTATGCTCTCTGCTATTTGCTATCATTTGTGGTGCTTAGGTTGTCAAGTTTCTCATAGCTGTATCTGAACGTTAAGGAAAGATTTGAAAAAAAGGAGAGAGGGCACTTCAGATGGGGGATAAAGTAGGGGAACAGAGACGGGGAGATTGTGAAGTTTCATATAGGTCAAGTCTGTAGTCTTTGGATAATCTGAAGTCTGCACTGCATTTCATGGCATCACTCAGAAATGCCTGGCCCAGACTCACGGCGCTCTTCAACATCTGCCCCTGGGGAAGGCTCTGTCATATAAGGGAGAGCCAGAGTGGCCACTCTTTTTGTTACAGTGTGCTGGAAAGATTTTTGATTTCTAAATGGCCTAATCATGTTAATTTTTCTCATTTTGTTTCTGCTTTTATTACTGTTGTTTACTTCACCTTTTAAAATTCTAGACTCTTTAAATCCTGAAACTGTTTAAATGCTCTAATGCCGATGTTATGTTAGGATTCTTTCGACTTTCAAAATTCCTCTTGTGATGATGCGAGTTAGATGAAGGTAATTCAGCTTGGATTAGGAAAGATACAAAAGCAACACATCTTGGAGATGTGAAGGAAGAATGGACAGAATTCAAATACTTAGATATTGGGAAAAGGTGACATCTTCTATAAAGTAATCACTTAGCTGAAATTTAGTGATAAGTATGGTTTTACTGTGAGAACATTCGATAGGTATATATTAAAATGGAAGAATTTTTGACTACTTTACTAATTTGAAGTGTTATCTTAAATTGTAATCTGATACTCCCTCAGTAAGGAAAACCCTTAAACTTTTCTAGTAAGTACCTCTTGATATTTTCATCTGAAAAGCGGTGGGACCATTTTGTTATCATCTTACCTGTGGGTACCTTGCCTCAGCTCTGTTCATCTTTATATTCCTAGCGTTCTGCTAGCACAGGGTTTGGCGCATAATAGGCATTTGCTAAATGGCAACTATCAGTACAGTGATGATAACTAGCAAATAAGTGAATCTTCTATTAAAACATTCTGAGGTTTTAACAAACTCAGAGAAATTGACAGTTTACCATAAGATGTAATTTAACCATGAATCAAAATTGAGAATGGCTTGTCTGAGTTATAATGTTTTTATTTTTGTATAATTTCAGTGGTGTGTTTGAGCCTGTATGTGAGTGTCTGTGTGTATGGTGCAGGCATGGAGGGGGCAGGGGATGATGAGAGAGGCCGTGTAGTAAAAGGCAATGGCTAGTTTAATTTTATGAAATAATTTACTGACAGAGAAACTTTGTTTCACATGATTTCTTTGTGTTTTGAATGGTGGTTCTCCTAATCTATCAGCAGCATTGGGTCAGCTGTGCATCCGGACACTTAGTTGTTACCCTTGTGGTTGTTGAGGGAGGCAGGAAGAAGAGTGGGCCATGAGGTATTGAGGCTACTGTGGATGCAGCTGATCCTTTCAGTTACCTGCTCCAGGCATCTTTGAAGGACTCTGCCTACCTTCACATAGCTGACATGTGACCAGATGGATTTAGAATTGCTGAGAACACCAATGTACTGGGAAGGAGATGGAGCTTATTTGGTTTAAGCAACAAATTGACTAATTGAATCCATATTGCTTAATGTGACACTAAGGAAGCCAATGGTGAGGTTAACAGTTAAACCTGGTGTTCATTTTTTGGTTATTGCAGTGTGTCACTTTTCAGATATAGTAACAAATAGAGAGCCACAAAATCTTTATGCTTCAGTTAGTCCTCTGTTGATTTGAGGGAAGTTGGTGCACGGTGAGAGTGAATTACTTGATACCTCATTGTGAGTTAGTACTAAACTTCCTGGCAGATCATAGGATCTCAGAGTTAGAAGAGATCCTTGAAGTCACCTGTTCCAAACTCCCCCTTCATGCAGGCATCCCGTTTAAACATGTTCGGGGCTGGTGAAAATGCCTACCAAAGAAGACACCCTTTTGAACGTGTCCACGAATGGAAAACTCACCTAAGAAGGAAGCTCCAGTTATTAGCAAGTCCTCCTTTGTATTATCTGAAATCTGCTTCTCTATATCTTCTGCCTGTTGATCTTATTTCTCTTCTTTAAATCTTTGCAAGAGAAGCACGAATCCTCTGTCATGCAAAGCTCCCTCAGATATTTAAGGGTAGTGTTGTCTCTCCTGTGTTGTCTGCACAGCCCGCAGCCTCTTTCTTCAGGTTCTAGTCTGGCACAGTGGTTGGCAGGATTGAGGATGTCCCAGTGAACACCACACAAGAGGCACAGAGGTAGCATGTCTGTGGCAGATACGGCCCAGTGTACTCTATGATACAAACTGTATCATTTTGATAACCTTGCGGCCTTGGTCTCACAATAGCATTTTAAGAACTTTCCCTGGAGCTATTAGATAATTGCTTTTGTTTGAATATGTGTGATGCTGCATATATGGCCTGTTAACAGCTCTATTGAGGTAGAATTGATAGACACAATAAACTACAATATATCAAAGGTGTGCAATTTGATAAATTTTGACATAAGTATGCCCTTGTGAAATCATCACTACAAATCAAGAAAACATATCCATCACCCACAAAATTCTCCCTGTGCGCTTGTTCAAAAATTTCCCACCTTCATTCATGAAGGATATCACTCTGTGGTTTTCTTGTGATATCTTTGTCTGGTTAATACTGGACTCATAGAATAAATTGAGAAATGTTCTTTCACCCTATATTTTCTGGAAGAGTTTGCAAAGGATTGGTATTACTACTTTAAATGTTTGATGTTTGGTAGAATTCATCAGGGCCTGGGCTTTTTCTTTGTGAGAAGATTTTAAATTCTAATTCAATCTCTTGTGATAGGTTTGTCTATTCAGATTTTCTATTTCTTGTTAAGCAGGGTTTGTTTTTTTGGTATTTTAAAATTGTAGTAAGATATTCATAACATAAGATTTACCATAGTAACCACTTTGAAGTGTACAGTTCAGTGGCATTAAGTACATTCACATTGTTAGACAACCATCACCACCATCCATCTCCAGAATTTTTTCATCTATAAAATTGAAACTCTCTTACCAATTAAACAGTAACTCCCCATTCTTTCTTTCCCCCGTCCTTAGCAATCACCATTCTACTTTCTGTCCCTCTGAATTTGACTACTTTAGGTACCTCATGTAAGTGGAATTATATAGTATTTGTCCTATTGTGATTGGCTTCTTCACTTAGCATAATATCTTCAAGGTTCATTCATCCATGTTGTAGCATGTGTCAGAATTTATTTCCTTTTTAAGGCTGCATAATATTCCATTGAATATATATACTACATTTTGTTTATCCATTCATCCATCAGTGGACACTTAGGTTGCTTCTGTCTTTTTGGCTGTTGTGAATAATGCTGCTGTGAACGTGGGTGTACAAATATCTATTCAAATCCCAGCTTTCAATTCTTTTGCGTATTCTTTTTCATTTTTTTGAGAAACTAGTCAGTTTTGATCATCTCTGTCTTGCTGAGAATGTGTCCATTTCATGTAAATTGTCTAATTTGTTGGTATAAAAGTCCATAATATTTCCTTATAATGCTTTTTAATCTCTATAAGGTCAGTAATCATGTCCCTTCTTCATTCCTGATTTTGTTCATGTGTGTCTTCTCTGTTTTTTTCTTGTTCAGTCTACTTAAATAGTTATCAATTTTGTTGATCTTTTCAAGGAATGAACTTCTGGTTTCATTCATTTTTCTCTACTGTTTTTCTTTATGTATTTTATTGTTTCTTCTCTATATCATTTCCTCCCTTCTGTTTGCTTTGGGTTTAGTTTGCTTTTCTTTTTCTAGTTTCTTAAGGTGGAAGCTGAGGTTATTGATCTCAGATCTTTCTTTTCTGATATAGGTGTTTAAAGCTTTAAGTTTCTCTCTAAGTACTACTTTAATCCTATCCCATAAATTTCGATATGGCATATTTTTGTTTTCATTCAGTTTAAAATATTTTAATTTCCCTTGACCCATAGCTTTGACCCATAGCTTATTTAGAATATGTTGTTTATTTTTTAAATATTTGTGGTGTTCACAAATTTCTGCCTATTGTTGATTTCTAATTTAATTCCATTCTGGTGGTCAGAGAACATACTCTGATGAATTCCTTTTTGTTTTTTAATTTATTGGGGGTTTTTTTTTTTTAGGCCTTTCATATGGTCTTTCCTGGAGTATGTTCCATGTTCACTTGAAAAGATTATGTATGCTGCTCTTGTTGGGTAGAGTGTTCTATAGATGTCAGGTCCATTTGGCTAATAATGTTCAAATGTTTTGTATCCTTGCTGATTTTATGTCTAGTTGTTTTCTCCGTTATTGACAGTGAGATATTGAAGTCTCCAACTACTGTTACTTTAGTATTTCTCATAAGGCAGGCCTGCTAGCCAAGAAGTCTCTTAATCTTTGTTTATCTGGGGTGTCTTTATTTCAACTTCACTTTTGAAGAATAGTTTTGTTGGATAAAGAATTCTTATTTGGCAATTGTTTTCTTTCCACAGTTTCACTTTCTCATCCCTCTGCCTTCTAGCCTCTGTTGTTTCTTAGGCATTAATCTTAATGTGATTCTCTTGTATGTGATGAGTCATCTTACTTTTGTTGCTTTCAAGATTTTCTCTTTGTTTTGGAGTTATAATCAAACTTTTAGCAGTTTGATTATAATGTCTATAAGCATGGATCTTTTTGTGTTTATCTTACTTGGAGTTTGTTAAGCTTTATGCATGTGTAGATTAATTATTTTTTAATTTTTTTATTGTGGTCATGGTAGTTTATAACATTGTGAAATTTCAGTTACACATTAATATTTGTCAGACACCATGTAAGTGTGCCCCTTCACCCCTTGTGCCCACCCTCCATCCCCATTCCCCCTGGTAACCACTAAATTGTTCTCTTTGTCCATAAGTTTGTTTATATTCCACATATGAGTAAAATCATATGATGTTTGTCTTTCTCTGTCTGGCTTATTTTGCTTAACTTAATGTCCTCAAGGTCCATCCATATGGTTGCAAATGGGACGATTTTGTCTTTTTTATGGCTGAGTAGTATTCCATTGTGTGTGTGTATGTGTGTGTGTGTATATATATATATGTATATATATATATATATATACACATATATATATATATACATACCACATCTTCTTTGTCCATTCATCAGTCAATGTGCACTTGGGTTGCTTCCATGTCTTGGCTATTGTGAATAGTGCTGCAATGAACATAGGGGTGCATAAGTTTCTTTGTATTGTTGATTTCAAGTTCTTTGGATAAACACCCAGTAGTGGAATAGCTGGGTCATATGGTATCTCTAGTCCTAATTTTTTTGAGAAGTCTCCGTACTGTTTTCCACAGTGGCTGTACCAGTTTGTATTCCCACCAGCAGTGGATGAGGGTTCCCTTTTCTCCAGAGCCTGTCCAACATTTGTTGTTTTTTGTCTTGGTGATCAGCCATTATTTCTTTAAATGTGTTTTCTGCCCTTTCTCACTCTCTCCTTCTGGGACTATAATGTATGTTGAATGTTTGACAGTGTCCCATAGGTCTCTGAGGCTCTTTTCATTTTCTTCAATATTTTTTTATTTTTTTCCTTCAGATTATATAATCTCTGTTGATCTGTCATTAAGTCTGCTGTTTCTTCCTCTGCCAGCTCAAATCTGATGTTGAGTCCCTCTAATGAATTTTTCATTTCACCTGTTGTACTTTTCAAGTCCAGAATTCCATTTGGTTATTCTTTGTAATTTATATCTCCTTGTTGGTATTCTCTATCTGTTGAGTCATTGATATCATACTTTCATGTAATTCTTTAGAAATAGTTTCCTTCAGTTCTTTGAATATAATAGGTACTTTGAAGCTTTTGTCTCCTGAGTCCAACATGTGGGCCCCCTCAGGAAATAGGTGGGTTTTTTTTTTGAGGAAGATTAGCCCTGAGCTAACATCTGCTGCCAGTCCTCCTCTTTTTGCTGAGGAAGACTGGCCCTGAGCTAACATCCGTGCCCATCTTCCTCTACTTTATAAGTGGGACGCCTACCACAGTATGGCATGCCAAGTGGTGCCATGTCTGCACCCGGGATCCAAACTGGCGAACCCCAGGCCACCGAAGCAGAACGTGCGCACTTAACCACTGTGCCACAGGGCTGGCCCAGGAAACAGTTTTGATTAACTGTTTTGTTTCCTCTGTATGGGTCACACTTTTTTGTTTCTTTGTATATCTTGTAGTATTTTCTTGAAAACTAAATGTTTTAGGTGGTATATTGTAACAGGTCTAGATACAGATTCTTCCACCATCACTACTGGGGGTTGTTTTTGCTGTTTGTTTGTTTAGTGTCTTGCCTAGACTAATTCGGTGGAGTCTGTCTCTACCAGTGTGCCACTGCTGATTTTTCTGCCTAGTAATTTTTTCTTGTTTTTATTTTTAAACCTGACTTTCTAGAGATTGCCTCTAGGACAGTGTTTAGTGATCAGCTAATGATTGGTCAGTGGTTTTGCTTAAACAATTTAACTCAGTGAGGATTCCACTCTTTGCTGATGGATGTGTGTTTGACTTGGGGAATGTATGCACAGTTCAGGAAGTTTACAGATCTGCCCTGGCTTTTATTTTCTATGTTTTCAAGGCCTCATGTTCAGCCAGGAACAAGTAGATAGCTAGGGCCTTTTCCACTATCTTCTGAGCTGCTTGCAGCCTCTTCAAACACATAGCCTTCCAAATCACCACAAATATGGTGAAATCATTGTTAAAGTATACTATGATCACCATGTCTCTGAAGGGGAATTGAGCTTGACTTTAGGCTGAAAACCTTGACACTGGACCCAAGGAGAACTTTCGCTTCTGGCAGTAGCCAACAAAGTCTCCCACTGAAAGAGAACTAAAAAGTATACAGTAAGGACCTAACAACATAATGAAGAAATACTGGGCAGAAACTAAGAGATGAATAGAGTTCAAAGAGATAAATTGAGCTGCTTCAGCTTGTGAGAGTTTTCTCATCCAGTTGAAGCAGCTGAGAGATAAAGCTGAGCTTTAGCTGACTCTCTAGGCTGAAGGCACAGAGACTAGAGATGTTTTTTGTACATGGTACTACTGAATAGATATTTCTGAATGAATGAGTAAATGGATAGGATAGTTTAGACTTTGTTCTTTTTAGAGACAGATACTATAAATGATCATATTAAGATTTTTTTCACCCTTAGACTATAAATAAAATTGAACTCATTATTACATGTTAATATTCAAGAGATAATACACTTATTTGTAATACTTGTCAGTGCTAGAAATTTAATGTAGTCCTTGAAATAGAAAAGAGATTTAGGCTAAATGTGGATAAATCATGTACTGTGGGATTTTTTTCCCTAAAAAAAAGGTCAGAACTTTTTATTATGGAAATTTGAAACATATGCAGAGGTAGAGAGAGTAGTATAATGAAACCCCATGTACCCATCACTCAGCTTTAGCAATCATCAACTAATGGCCACCTTCACCCACTCCAGATTACTTTGAAGCAGCTCTCTGGCATATAATTTAATGAGAAAATCTTTCAGAATACATTTGATTCTCATTGTTTGTGGTATAGTTGTGTTCTGTAAAGTCACTATGAACACTGAATTAGAGAATATTGAATTATTGCTCCTAGGGGGAAACATAGGGAGAAGTTCCTGGAAGCCTCTGGTACATTTTCATCAACTAATCAATTCATAACCTGTTTTATGTGTGTCTCTTCAAAGACACCTTATTTAATATATATTGTTAACTTATTAGCATTGAGCTCACAGGCAGCAGCACTATAACTCATGCTTGAACAAAGCTTACCTGGTGCATGTATTTTCTCTGTAAGGCACATCACCGGCTTCTTGTGCTTTAGGGGCCATTTTAAATAGCAAAGTCACCAACATAAAGCACAAAAATGTGAAAAACATGTCACTAAATAAACCATAAAAAAAGACATTTGTTTATAGTATGAGAACTAAACAAGAAGGCAAAGTGTCATCTTGTGTGACCTCAGCTGGAAATGTGCGTGCATATGTGTATCCCTAGCTGAGGTCAAATTTTTCTGTGCATGCACATGTCTGCGAATGACTGTGGATCTACCGCAAGTATTGGTTTTGGAGTTAGAAACAAATTTTAGCAAGTAGGTGTTTGCGCAAATATGGAATCTATGAATAATGAGGATTGACTGGGTTTCTTTTAAAGATAAAGACTCTTTTTTTAAAAACACAGCTACAATAGTTATCACACTTTTATTAGTAAAACAGTAATTCCTTACTATCACTCAGTGTCCAATCAATGTTCAAATTTCCCAGTTGTCTCATAATTTTTAAAAATTTACCTTGTTCAAATGAGGATCCAAACAAGATCCATATATTGTAATTGGTTGAAATGTCTTTTATGTTGGTATAGAGGCTCCCCATCCATCATTTTTTCCCTTATTTGTTAAAAAAACTGGATTGTTTGTCCTGTAGAGTTTCCTGTAGTCCAGATTTCGATTTTTGCATTCCCATGCTTTCAAATAACATCTTTATCTCTCTCCTGCACTTCCTACAAATAAATTAGCTCGATCAGATTCACTTCAATATGTATTTTGGCAAGATCAGTTCATAGGGTTGATTCTTTCCCTTTATTTACCAATTTTCAGAACGATGACTAATTTTTTAGCATTCTCCAAATATGATGAATGAGGTTTCTTTTTGGCAGTAAAGGACATGTGTCATTAGGAACTCATGGACTTAAAAATATTTGATAAGTTTCAATCTATCATAGTTTTTATTCTTATTAAATTTCAAACATTTCCCAATTTTGGCCAGCAAACACCTCTTCATGTTACCTCTTGAGTCTTTTTGATACTACCCTAGTCTTCCTTTCTTTCTGGCATAATAAGATCTTCCTGGCCTGTCATGAATGTTTCTTATCACAGAAATGAAATTAGATTTTTCTCTAAAGAGTCCTAGTTTTTTTTGAGGGGTGGGGGAAAGAATGGTTTATACACACACACACACACACACACACACACACGGTTTATAAATATATATATATATATTTTTTTGCTGAGAAAGATTTGCCCTGAGCTAACATCTGTCGCCAATCTTCCTTTTTTTGCTTGAGAAAGATTAGCTCCAAGGTAACATCTGTTGCTGGTCTTCCTTTATTTTGTACATGGGTCACTGCCACAACCTGGTCACTGATGAGTAGTGTAGATCCGCGCTGAGGAACCAAACCCGGGCCACTGAAGCAGAGTGCACCGAACTAAGCCACTAGGCCCCTCGGCCAGCCCGAGAATGGTTTTTAGATAGCACAGTCTAAGTACTAGTCATATTCATTGCTACTGGGTTGATCATTGTTTCTAGACCTTTTTTTTTATTTTTAATTTTTTATTGAGTTAATGATAGGTTACAATCTTGTGAAATTTCAGTTGTACATTATTGTCTGTCAGTCGTTGTTTCTAGACCTTTTAAGAAGACTAGTTAAAGAGAAACTTTGTTGTTCTTGTTTTTAAAATGAAAAAATGGATGTGTGTGTGTGTGTGTGTGTGTGTGTGTTTGAGCTCCTTCTTCCCTCGGTAGATATATGGTTCCATATTCTGTATACTTTTCTCTGTATTTCCTTTTTTTTTTTTCCATGTAACAGTGTATCTGGAGATCATTCTTTAGCAGTATGTAGAAATCATCCTCATTCCTTTTTACATCTACGTACTGTTTTATTGTGTGGATGTACCATAGTTTATTTATCACATCCCCAGTTGATGGCCACTTTGGGTTGTTTGAGTCTTTGCTGTTATTGTTAATGCTTTAGTGAATAGCCTCATGTATACTTTTTGTATTTTTGCTATTATATCTTTGTGATAGACATCTAGGAATGTGATTACAGGTTCAAAAGATAGATGCATAGTTTTGTTAGATATTGCCAGATTCCCCTCTGTAGGCTTGTACCATTTTGTATGCCCAGTAGCGGTGTGTGAGTGCTTGTTTCCCCATTCCCTCACCAGTCCATATATTGTCATACTTTTGTGTTTTTAGGTGAGAAATGCTGCCTCAGTGTAATTTTAGTTTGCGTTTCTCTTATGACAACTTTATTTTTTTGTGTGTTTGATGTTTTGCATGTTTCCCTTGCAAAATGGCTGAAGCTCTCTCTCTATTAGGGATAATCCTTTCTTGCAACATAACTTGTAAATAATTTTTTGCAATGTATCATTTTGCTTATACCACTATTTCCTATGCAGAAAGTCTTTTTAATTTATATGATGACATTTTTCAAATTTTTTTTTTTATTGCTTTCTGGATTTTAAGTCAGGGATTTTTTTCCTACTCTCAGGTGATAAAGTAGTTCACCCATGCTGTCTTCTGCGGCATGTGTGTTTTTTTTCTTTTTTTTTTCAGGTGGTTCTCTGGTCCATTTGGAATTTATCTTGGTGTAGAGTGAGAAATGGATCCAATTTTCTTTTTCCACGTCTTTATTTAGTTATCTCGATACCACTTACTGAAAAGTCCATCTTTTCCCCACTAATTTGAGATGCCACTTTTACTGTGTACTAAATTTCCATGTGTACTTTTATCTGTTTCTTATTGGTCTATGTATTCATTACAAAGTTTTAATTAGAGAGCCTTCATCTAAGCTTTTAAAATTAGACATATTTATTTTTAATATTTAAACACATGTTAAAAAATTTAGATGTAGAGTTATGTGTTTAATTTAAAAAGATGTTAGCTTACCCCAACACTAGAATATTCCAGGGAATCATGGTTAAAAGTCACCAGCTTATTATGAACTTTTAATATAGTAGCTGTAAAGAGTTGGTGGATTATTGGAACTATTCTGGGGAGTCGCAGGTCAGGAAGAAAGGTTGGAATTTGGGAGGGAAGGGTAGAAAAATGTTTTTTGAGATCTTGGAAAATAATTTCTTACAGGACTTTTGATATGTAAGATTTGTATGAAGATTGTAAAAAGTATATCATACATTTGTTGATGTAAGTTTTTAGTAAACTACTTCTCCTTTTTGTTTCTTTTAGCACCATGTATATATTTGGTGGTTTTAATAGTCTCCTCCTCAGTGACATCCTGGTATTCACCTCAGAATGGTGTGAAGCACACCGGAGTGAAGCTGCTTGTTTAGCAGCAGGACCTGGCATCCGGTGTGTGTGGGACACAGGGTCATCTCAGTGTATCTCCTGGGAGTCGGTAACTGAAGCACAAGAAGAAAAGTTAAAATCCGAGTGTTTTTCCAAAAGAAGTATGTTTTTTCCTCTTCTTAAAATTTAATTAATTTGAGATCTCATTTTATCTGAATTATGAAAGCACTTTAAGGCATATGTACAAGTTTTATGTTCATTTTATTATCCAAAATTATTCAGTAATAACTTACGCAAAGGCTTTATGGGTGTTTGAAAATTGGATTGTAAGTATCTTTACAATGGATGGGAACATGCCATGTGGCTCCTAGAAGCTGTCTGCAAATGATGGAGACAAAACCTCGTTGACGTTGCATAAACTTTGGATACCAACTCTGGAACCTGGCTATAGTGGGTCTGAGGCAGTGCAGTCCCATGACTTATTTTGTGATGATGGAAATGTTCTACGTCTGCACTGTCCCAGTGTGGTAGCTCCTAGCCTCATATGGTGTCAAACACTTGAAATGAGATGGGTGTGATTGAAGAACTGAATTTTTAATTTTAATTAATTTAAATAAAAAACTACACGTGGCTAGTGGGTACCATATTAGATTATGCAGTTCTGACGTTAAGGAGGAGATTAAGAGGACCAACCCAGAAAAGCTGTGTTGGAGTAGATTGTTCTAGTGGGTAGAGGTAGAGTTGCTGTCTTTGCAAAGAATTCTTTTCTGGCTTCTCTAGTTGGGCATAGCAGTGATAGCAAGACAGTTGCTGAGGATGGGAAGTGATCCCTCCTTGTAGAACCTCCCCTTATGTTTTCCAGTCTTTCTTCATCTTGCCTGCTTAACTTCCTACCCTTTTGCTCTGACATACAGCACAGTGCAATACAGTGAAGTAATATTTGAGAAAGTCCTTTAAAAGTAAGAAAAATATCTCTGCAAAGTATTTGTTCACTTCAATTAATTTAAAGTATGTTGGCTGAATTTTTTAACTATTAGGGTTGGTGTAGCAGTTACCATGAGAGTTATGGTGGGTAGAGGCAGCTTTCATTCTCCTGGAAGGCTCCAAATTAAGCTGAACATAAATCCTCAGTAAGAATACCCAGGCAACTTCCAGGTTCATTGGTAGGCCAGTGAGTGCTAGAGAACCAAGATGACCTGGTAGGGTTAGTCACTGTGTCCTAAAAGGGATAAAATCAGTGAAGTGGTTATTTTTTAACTACACTGTAAAAGTTAAATGTGCAAGTTGATAGGCAATGTTTAATTATCTTAGGTGGTTCAATATAAACCCATTTGCTGTGAACTTATCTCAGATGTCACCACCCTGATTCACTCTGCTTTCTGTGTGGGCCCAGTCCTAGGGGTAATGACCAGGGCAGGAAGAGCAACCTAGGAGCTGGCTCCTGGGGTCTTTGTGAGGGTGGGCTCCACCTTTTCTTGTCCGTGGACTCCACCATTTGTCATGTCTACAAGTGGTTCAACAGATGAGGTAACATGGTTAGGCGCCTTCTCTTTTATTGTTGACCTTGACCTGTCTAGGGTCAGTAGGAGGTGCAGTATGTCAGTAGTAGCCCAGAAGTTCTCGAAGTTGCACTCTTGGATTTACATACACGTGTACAAAATGGAGCTCAGCCTAGTGCCTCCTTTGGGGTTCTCTGGTGCTGCCTACTTCCTGGGCGCAGATTAGCCTTGTCTAATAGCTGGGAGGAATGGCTTGGTCTCCTACATTACTTCGTTTGGCTCCTGGTCAGCTCTTGGTGTTCATTCTATCGGTAGTTAGTTTTTTTCTTGGAGAGAAAAGTACTCAAAGAACCAGGCCTACTTTCATTATATTTCATTATTGTTGAACTAAATTAACCTATCTTTGTTTTTCACTTTCTATGTACTTTTGTTGGGGGTACAAAATAATGTTTCTTCAGGTTCTTTACTTTTTTCTAAATACTATTTTAACCTGAACACACCAACATATTTTCCTGCCAGTTTCACTCCTCATTTTACTTTCCAACCCTTGTTACCTTTTTTTTTTTTTTACCTCAGTCTCAGATTGTGTTCAACAGCAGCTATAAGAGCCTGTGACTTTTCTGAGGAGCAGCTGTCACAGTTGATGAGTTTTTCTTCTCTTCATAGCTTTTGACCATGACAGATGTGACCAGCACACGGATTGTTACAGCTGCACTGCCAACACCAACGACTGTCACTGGTGCAACGACCATTGTGTCCCTATGAACCACAGCTGCTCGGAAGGCCAGGTTAGGGGCTGTTTCTCAAGGATTTCAGAGGATGGAAAAATCCTGAATGGGGTTAGGTATAGATTATAGTATGTATGGTATAAATACTGACCCAGAGTTGTTTTTCAAACCTTTAATGTAGATTTGGATTTTATTATTTCCCAGGTTTTCTTTTAGGAAGGGACGCTCTGTACATCCTAATTCCAAAGATCTTGCTAACTACAAGGATTGATGTCTCGTGTTTTAGAAGAAGGCAGGGCTGTTATTCTGAATACTTCCCACTCCCTAGGCATGGCTGTGGCTAAGTACTAGATCCTTGGTGTGAGACTTGTAATGGTGAGCACACTCTACTTGTGCACGGGTTGGGAGCAAGTTAGCACCTGAGAATGAAAGTGAGTCAGTTGTGTAGTGGCCACGCTGAATTGTGGAAGTAATAGACTTTGCAAAATCTCCTTGTTACATGTTATATTTTGGCTTAGCATAACTTATGCTCACCATTTATGATTTTTATTTAGATTATAAGGCAAAAAAGATATTATGACTCAGGTTTTATAGCTTTTGACAGTTTATAAGACATTCTTTGTCAGGCTGTAAAGCAATTCTTAAAATATAAAACTTTCAGACTGTTTGGGAGGCATTTGGAAAGCAACAAGTTAAACATCCCCATTTTACAGATGAGCAGGTTTCTGAAGCATGGTGTTTAAACGAGTGCACTGCTTCCTTGCCAGGTAAAGGCATGTCCTTGAACAGAACATTTCACTACAGTGTCTCCACTGCAGTGCTGCTCCATCTGCATCTTATTTATTTATTTATCTATTTGCAGTTTTCTTCCTCCATTAGATTTTGTTGTTTTTAGTATCCCAGTTGTCCTTACCATAAATTCTCTCTGTGGATATAAGAGAAAAGCTTTTGTCCATTGTGTTCTAGATCTCCATTTCCAGGTATGGGAATTGCCCCAAGGATAACCCCATGTACTACTGTAACAAGAAGACCAGCTGCAGGAGCTGTGCTCTGGACCAGAACTGCCAGTGGGAGCCCCGGAATCAGGAGTGCATCGCCCTGCCCGGTAGGCTTTGTTAGGGCATCTGATATATGTGAGTCCAAAGACTTCACACGCACACCCTCAATACTGTGCAGCCTAGATTGAACCCAGCAGAGGTGACGAACTCATTTTATCCATGCATTACCGCATACTACTATTTTGGTTGTTATTTTTTAAAACAGAGAGACAGTTCTTAAGTATTTGCTCCTACTGTCCTTTAAAATAAAGTGAAGCATCATCTGCTGCTTTAGAAAATCAAATGGCAGCTTGGCTCCATATTATTATCATTATTATTATTATTATTATTATCATCATTATTATTGAGGATGATTAGCCCTGAGCTAACATCTGCTGCCATTCCTTCTCTTTTTGCTGAGCAAGGCTGGCCCTGAGCTAACATCCGTACTCATCTTCCTCTACTTTATATGTGAGACGCCATCATGGCATGGCTTGCCAAGTGGTACCGTGTTCACACCCAGGATTTGAACCGGCGAACCCCGGGCTGCTGAAGTGGAATGTGCACACTTAACTGCTGTGCCACTGGGCCAGCCCCCTGGCTCCGTATTATTGAGCCTGCTTCATTGTCCCCATCCCACTCTGCTGTGATAACCTGGGAACAGAATGCAGCAGTCTCGGCAGCCAGTCTGCTGGGCACTTTATGAAGACTACTACTTTTTGACTACTGGGATTAGGTTGTCAGCACCTTCTGACAAGAAGGAAAAGAGAGGTGCCTCTGTCAGCAGCACTTTTCTGGGTTCATCTCCAGCCTCAAATACTTCAATTTATGGCACTTCTGAGGTTGGAGGCCTGAAACTGTGATATATTTGCTCAACCAGATGTCCAGGAAAGGGGAATTCTGTGGTTCTGCACAACATCTAAGGCATGTGCAGGGCAGTTTGGCTCTACCAGGCCCCTTTTGAATGTCCTTTGGAAGCTGGCATAAGTGAGCTTCTTGTTCTCATTGCATCTCAAACTTTAATGTACAGCAGAGCACCTGAGGATTGTATTAGAAGGAAGATTCTAGTACAAATCTGAGGTAGGGCCCAGGAATATACCTTTTAACAAGAAGTGAGACTGATGCCACCCTTTAAGGAGCAAATCCTAATCTGTTCTTAAAGGATCCCTTTCCCGTGGTCCCTTCCATTTATCTCACTGTTAGTGAACATGGTTGATGGTGTCTCCATGGTGCTTTTGTTCTGGCGAAGTTGCTTCTCTCATTCACTTTCTTCCAGGAAGCGTTCATAGATTCCTTACAGTTCTTTAGGTGGGTTCAGGGCAGTCACAGTAGCAGATTATAAGCTTGCCTTGTGTGCTGCAGCCATATCACTTTGGTTTTTTCCCAAAGAGAATCTTTCCATCTCACTTTTGGGATGTTTTGTGCACTTGATGTTACCTTCCACTTGATGACGTGAAAACGCTGTGGCTTTTTTTTTTTTTTTTAAGATTTTATTTATTTTTTTTTCCTTTTTCTCCCCAAAGCCCCCCAGCACATAGTTGTATATTCTTCGTTGTGGGCACTTCTAGTTGTGGCATTTGGGACGCTGCCTCAGCGTGGTTTGATGAGCAGTCCCATGTCCGTGCCCAGGATTCAAACCAATGAAACACTGGGCCGCCTGCAGCGGAGCGCGCGAACTTAACCACTCGGCCACGGGGCCAGCCCCCAACGCTGTGGCTTTTGAAGACTGTAGACTTGTTCATTCACCAGCTCACATTCTTGCTATTTTCTACCCTATCGTTCCAGTATGCATATTTATTTTTTCACTCTTTACTTAGGATTTTAGTCTTATTTCTAATTGTTCTTCAAAAGGAGATTTATAAATCTAACATTGGCACCAAACAGGTGTTTTTTCTAAGACATAGGAGGGTTGACCTCACAATATGCATCTCTAAATTCAGGAAATATAACTGATAAACATTTTTAAAATTCTTGTATTCTGTATTTGGTCCTTAGTAATGTGTCTCATACCCTTACTACATCCTAATGAAGTACCTGGATTTTAAATTAGAAAAACCATTTAGGTTTTCCATAATTCAAGCTGATGATATAGTAGTTTTGTGTGATTTCTAAAACTCTTTTTTTTCTCTCCCTCTTTATGAAAGAAAATATCTGTGGCATTGGCTGGCATTTGGTCGGAAACTCGTGTTTGAAAATTACTACTGCCAAGGAAAATTATGACAATGCTAAATTGTCCTGTAGGAACCACAATGCCTTTTTGGCTTCTCTGACAACCCAGAAGAAGGTAGAATTTGTCCTTAAGCAACTGCGAATAATGCAGTCATCACACAGCATGGTGAGTTAAAATCCTCAGAAGCTAAGCTTCTAGCGGCCACCTTTCTACTGAGGCCATGAATACGGCTTACCTCTGATGTACTTGACAGGAGGAGGAATGCTAGTATGTGCAGTGTAATAGACATGGAACTTCACTGTCAAATTCTCTTCCTTTAATACCTTCTTTCTTATCTCAAAATTTTTAACACTTTATTAGTCATATCTGTTAAATTATATATGAATAATTACATGTGTATTGAATAGTGACATGTGTCTACATATACACATATCCTGGTGACATCAGTAGATGATTTCATACCTGTTTTATTCCTAGGTTCTGCTGGGAGGGGGGGACGTGACTGCTATTTAGCCAGGTTGAATTAAGCCACCTGAGTCATTCAGATTTCAGGTATTTATTACAGTGTGTGATATGATTTAATGTTAATCACCCTAAGAAACATCCATTTGGGTCTTTCTTAGGCCTGGCCACCCCAAAAAGAGAAGGCACTTTCTTATCACGAGTTTCTGAGCACAGAAAGGCCCCGAGTTCTCTTCCTGCCCTCCTGGTGCTCTCAGGCAGCTTGTTGTTGATACTCCAGTCACATTGTGTTCTTTTTTAGTCTCAAGTCCTAGAACTGTGGTCCTACCCTCAATTAAGTAGATTCTCGCAGGACAAAGCTCTTTCAATGACATTGGCTTTGGTACAGAGCAGTTTAGGGGACATGTTCTTCTCGTCAAGCAGGGAGGAGGAATGGGCAGCACTTCCTTGGGTGTAGCCTTGTTCAGGGGAGGACATGGAAGGTGTGTTCTGGGTCCTGGCTGCATGGGGCCTCTGTATATTACCTAGAAGGCCATTCTGCGACTGGTAGTGGTGCTCTGTATTTTACTTTTCTCCAATTAGTATTTTTTTTCCAATGCAACTTTGGTATGATGTGGACACTCAAACATTGGTAATACAATATAAAGGTGGTTACCCCTGGAACACTATGGCCACATGTGATATTTTACATTTTGAAAGCTTTTTCAAATTTCATTATCTCCTTTAGAGACTGCCCATGTTGTTTGTTTCTCTTTTCCTCACCCCAACGATGAGCCTGTTCTGGTGTTCTGCCTTGGCTGTTGGCTGATCTTACCTATGGTCACTGCCTCAGAAAGTTGATGGTTTACAGCATTGCCCATTACCACTGACTCCCAATTCCATGTCTCTGAAAGAATACCTGGTTAGAAGGGTTCAGCTATCCCAGTTGGCCACAGATACCATATCTTCTGGTCCCCCTTCTCTCTTCCTCAGAGAAGGTTCTGAGTAGTCTAATCTTCTGGGACCACCTTTATACAACAGAACTTCACAGTCTTGAGATAAGACTAACCGATGAGAGACAACTAAAGTGTAATGTGCTTCCACAGCTATATGTCTAGACTTAGAGCCCAGACTTGTATGGAAGAACCAGAAAAAGCACCCAACCTAGTCTTTAGGGCAGAGGCTGGCTGATAGACAGCCAGAAAGAGGTAACCCCTGAAGATAAGGAGTGAGTTAGGAAAGTGAAGAGGGAAGGACTGACTAGGCATTGGTACTTGCACGTGCAAGATGCAGGGATCAAGGAGGGCTGAGCTACAGGTGGGTTTTCATGGCTGGCTGCAGGCTGGGTGGAAGGGAATTGCTGTAGCTGGGCCTCCTGAGGGATCAAGGCCAAATCTTGAGAGGCCTTGTCTTACAATGCTAATTGCTTTGAATTTTATTATGAAAGCAAAGAGAAGCTATTGAAGGACTTTTAAAAGGTATTAATTTTAATTATTTTTCTTTCCTTAAAAAAATACATATTTCAAAGGAAATTTAGAAAATACATTAAAAGTAAGAAAGTGTGTTGTTCCTTACAACTAATATTAACCACTTTGGGGTGTGTTTATTTCTTTTAGTTCTTTTAATAGACACATATATTTTTTTCCTCTCAAAAATGGAAATACATTGTACTTTTTGTTTTGTCACTGCCAAAATTAGGAATATCTTTCATTTCTGTACTAAACTTTGTACTTTGATTAAAAAAAAATTTTTTTAATTGCAACAAGAAGGAAATTTCAGTAGAGCAAGAGACAGAAACTCTGCCGAGGGTTCACTATCCTATTATTCCCTGTAAAATTCAGTGCCAACCCATACACCCCAGCTGAGGGTGGGACTCTTCAATCATCTGAACTGGCCAGGGCCCCGAAACAGGCTTATTAAGTTAAGGATCTGAGGATAGGTACATAACCAAGATTTTATAAATATTGGTAAGACGATTTCATGTATAAACAAACATTTAAACCAAGTTTGGGGGTCGCTGTCTCTTCATAGCATTTGTCATAAGGTATAGAAATTTAGGAACTTGATTATTGCTTTACTTTTAATCTCTGAAAATTTTGATGTGTTATCTTCTCTGAGCTATATTTTTGTCCTTTATGAAATAGCTATATTGAAGTGTCAGGCATGATATGTAACATAAAAATGATGATCTATCCTAATCTGCCATGGCCGGGGGATAGGGAGGTTTTCCTGTATCTGTGGGGTATAAGTAACATAGTGGTTTTTATCTAGAAGCCTGTTTTGGTCATGACATTGATTCTGTTCATAGCTGTGTCTGTTTTGTCTATAGTCCAGGCTTACCTTAACCCCGTGGGTTGGCCTTCGGAAGATCAATGTGTCCTACTGGTGTTGGGAAGATATGTCCCCATTTACAAATAGTTCGCTCCAGTGGATGCCATCTGAGCCCAGTGATGCTGGATTCTGTGGAATCTTGTCAGAACCCAGTACTCGGGGCTTGAAGGCTGCGACCTGCATCAACCCACTCAATGGGAGTGTCTGTGAGCGGCCTGGTGAGTGCGTGCGTGAATTGTGCATTACGAGAAGTCCATTGAAAGAGCAACAGTAGGAGGCATGCTTGAGTATTGAGGTGTGTGAAATATTCATGAAAAACAGATGGACTGTTGATATCAAGCATACAAAGCATAGTATAACCCAGAATTTTGAAAGCAGAAGGAAATAGTTTCTGACTCTGAATACTGTGAGCATAAGCAAAACTGAAAACAACTAACACTACTCAAAGAACCAAATATTCTAATTAACAATGAGATTGATTAGTTTGTTGACCACATCAAGTATTGAGAATTGCCCTGACAGGCAAATTTCTTGGTGTTGGCAGAGAAATAGTGTGGAATAAAGAACAAAAATTGCAAATAAAGGCAAAGAAAACATTAGAAAAGCAAGCGGGTCACTGCAGGGATAGTGGACAGAAAGATGGTGTCAGTGGGGAGAAAAAGGATACGAGCAGTTCTGTGATAGGAAGCAGAAACAGCAAGCCTGAACTGCACCCAAGCTACGGGAAAGTACTGAAGGAACAGACACTGAGTAGCTTCACAGGTTCAAATCTCTCCTTTGGGCTCCATTTGGGCTTCATAAAGGCAGGCACAAGGGGAACACCTGCAGCACACGGACAAGCCCAAGACAAGCATCCCGCTCCTGCAGAGGGACTCACAAGCAATAGGTGGCATTATGTGGCCGCTTATTTTTTTTTTTTTTTGAGGAAGATTAGCCCTGAGCTAACTACTGCCAGTCCTCTTTTTTGCTGAGGAAGCCTGGCCCTGAGCTAACATCCGTGCCCATCTTCCTCTACTTTATATGTGGGACGCCTATAACAGCATGGCGTGCCAAGCGGTGCCATGTCCACACCCGGGATCCGAACCGGCGAACCCTGGGCCGCCGAGAAGCAGAATATGCGAACTTAACCGCTGCACCAATGGGCCGGCCCCTATGTGGCCGCTTTTGGGAGGCTGGACTCCAGTGACACCATATCTCAGTATAGGAAGGTACTGTGATTTGTTGGAGGAGTACAGAGGTGTAGGAGAGAGTTAATAGCACTGCAGGAATCACCCTCAAGTATGATTTCTAAACTTCCTGTAGGGGAGCTTTTCATCCATTTTAGATTCTAAATGCTCTGGTGTATTTAATGAATGCTGTGGTCCTTCTTCCCCCCAAATATACAAAGATCATTTTGCATATTCAGGTGGGTTGCAAAACCACTGAAGTTCATCCTGGGTCCCGTATACTGTAAGGAGCTTTGGAACCCCTACTCTTATAGAAAGATTAGCTTGTTCCCTCATGTGTGTCCTTAATGCTCTTTGAAAAGAAAAACAGTTTTTTCCCCCAAGTGTATAAGTATATTTGACTAAACGGTACGTGGTGACTCTAATGTTTTCTATCTTCTCTTTCATTTAGTGTAGCCCGCTGAATTGATTTCATGACATACTGGTGGGTCACAGCCCACACTGAAAAGCCTTTGACCTTAGCCAACATGGTGGGAGCTCTAAGTGTCTCTCTTGGGTTTACTTCCCAGCGAACCACAGTGCCAAGCAGTGCCGGACGCCATGTGCCTTGCGGACGGCTTGTGGAGAGTGTACGAGCGGCAGCTCCGAGTGCATGTGGTGCAGCAACATGAAGCAGTGTGTGGACTCCAATGCCTATGTGGCCTCCTTCCCTTTTGGCCAGTGTATGGAGTGGTATACCATGAGCAGCTGTCCCCGTAAGTGAAAAGTGAGCTCTGGGCACTCATGAGTGTCCTGTGTATGGGCGACAACTGCTGTGGGGCAGTACTGTCAGCCTCTGAACATTTTAGGGACAAGACTGGGCTTGATCTTCTGCTCAGGTCTGTCCAGAGATCGCCTGATGGGAACCTTAATACAGAATCAAGCACAGTGACACTGGTAAATAAATGTAGGATAGATCACAGAGTACAGAAATAACTTACCCAACTTCAGTATGATATTGCTCAATCCATGTATTGTCTCCACATCTTAATCTCCTAATTCATAAAGTAAGTGCTTTCCAGTGATGACCTCTAAGGTCGCTTGTGCCTCCAACATCCTGGGATTGAGAGAGGAGAGGAGGAGTCTCTCTTATATGTTGGCAAGATATTGGACTCTTTAATTTTATTATGCCATTTGAACAATCAGAATAGGAATTTTGACTCACAGTAGTTAAATAGTCTGTTAAAGAAAAAGGTAATTTGAATACAATGAATTCAAATCTACATGTGATAATGAATTGAAACTTGTGTTTTTTTTACAGCTGAAAATTGTTCAGGCTACTGTACCTGTAGTCATTGCTTAGAGCAACCAGGCTGTGGCTGGTGTACTGATCCTAGCAATACTGGCAAAGGGAAATGCCTGGAGGGCTCCTATAAAGGACCAGTAAAGATGCCTTCACAGGCCCCTACAGGAAATTCCTATCCACAGCCCCTTCTCAATTCCAGCATGTGTCTGGAGGACAGCAGATACAACTGGTCTTTCATTCACTGTCCAGGTAAGATGCCTTGTGTATCCAAGATCAAATGTTTCACTACCTATTTACAAAGAATAAAACCCTGAAAGCTACATTATTTATATGAATTTCCTTTAAGAACAAAATATAACAGATCATTTTAGGAGAAATAGTTTCACATGAAAAATATTTTTAATGTCAATTAATGAAAATACTGAGAATTTCAGCTGAGTTGTTTTGCTAACTTTCAATACAAAAGTAATGACGTTTTCATTATAAAAAATTAAATATTATGAATGTATGTAAAATTAAAACTGGAATTCCTCTTCTCATCTCCAGTTCTTCATAGAGGTAAAAACTTACAACTGTTTGATGTAGATACTGTTACCCAGCCAAAGTGGGTCCACTTCATGGTGAGTTGAAATCAAAGCCTTCACCAGAAGTAGTTGTCACACAAAATAAAATTTATTTGCAGCAAATAGAGACCACAGGGAATCTTTTCCAAAGCTGTGCCCACCCCACCCCACCCGCACTCACCACTGCCCCCAACTCCTCCCCCCCCTTTTTTTTGGATGGGGAGTGAATATTCAAAAGGGAGAGGTAAGTATTCGCTTGCACAGGCTCAGTTGGAAAACATGCTTCCACATACACTGCAGGTTATGGTAATAAGGCCAAAGCTCCTCCTGGGGCAGAGATCTTAACATTACAGTGAAGCAAAGGTAATCTCTTGGGCACTTCTCAACCCATCTGCATCTGGGCAGGCGTGGCTCTTGTGGTGGGGATTGGACTGATTCAGGGCAGTTGGTGATTGCATCTCTTTCCATAACTAAAAGAACATTTGGAGAAACAGTTAAGTGCTTCCAAAACCTCCTTTGAGTTACTTGGGCCAATGTGATAATACCTCCAGAAATACCAATGTGTATTTTTAAAAATAAAAAAATACTATGCATGTGATATACATTGTTCTACAGTTTGCTTTTTAATTAAAAATACATCATGGCAATTGTTGAGGGAAAAATTAAAAATAAAATCTGCCAACCCAGAAATTCCTCTCCACAAATACAGGAAAGAAAAAAAGAGAGAAAACAGTTCTATTATTGAGTAAGCGTTAAACCAGACTGTGGTGCACATCACAGGCACTCCACTAATGAGATTGCAAAGACAGAGAGAAATCTCACCCTTTTAAATAGCCAAGCGTATACAATCCCTTATGTCCATGGTCTCAAGACGAACAATAACTGTCCTCATGTGAGAGGATTTGACAGCACCATTTGCTATATATTCTTTCATAATTCATCCTAAATTTACCTGGTAATTGGGGTGGCCACTTGTATTAACTAATCACCTTTATCCAAAGAAGAAAATAAAACTTCTTTTATCTTTATGGCGAGCAGATGATTACAGCTTGGCACAGTGCAACTAGGCTAAATTCCCCAAATGACAAGGAGATGAGGTGCTGTCTTCCTTGATGTTTACATTTCAAAGAGATGGCTCCCAGGCCCTGAAGAAAAATGTTCCTGGATTGTAGAGCTGACAAAAATTTACATATCAAAGGAACAGTGGAAGGATTTATAAATACAGGTTTTCTTAATGAAATGCTCTAAGAAAAGGGAGAGGGGAAGAAAGATCTCTTTTGCTTTTGGCAAGAGGATAAATTCAGCCTGCCTACCTGTTTGCCTCTCTTCCTCCTTCCCTCTCTCCCCCTCCCCTTTCCCCTCTCCTACCTTCTTTCTTCCCTTCCTATCCCTCACTCCCTTTCCTTCCCTTCTCCCCCTGCTTCCCTCTCTATCCTCCCTTCCACTGGTTGGTGCAAGAATGGATAGACCATGATCTGGCCTAAGCCTGGGCTTAGACCCGCCGGGAAGGCTGCCCTGAGAAGCCAACGCTGAGAAATTGGCCTTTGATTCAGACTTTCTATAAATACACAGAAATGTGTTGATGGGCCTGCAGAACAGTTGGGAGAGACTAGGCAGGTGCAAAGACTCCTGGGAGGTTAGTGGGTAAGAACTTCTCCAAGAGCCTGTCAGTGCCAGTGACAGTAAAGCCCCTTGTGAGGACTTCATCAGGGAAAAGACCTCTGTTAACAAAGGTGAAAGGCGTGACACAGACTAGAAGAAAATACCTGCAGTGTATTTAACAAGTAATTATCATCCAGAGTATATAAACCTCTTCCCTCCAGAAAAAAAGCTGTCAACCCAACAGAAAATGGGCAAAGGATCTAAAGTAGTCATTCTCAGAGTAGGAAATAGAGAAAACAGGGAAATGCAAAATAAAATGAGAAACCAGTTTTTTAATCTACCAAACTAGATTAAATTTTCTGTGTTCCCTTTTTTCCTCTCTAACATTTAAAGAATCTACAACTCTATTTCTAATCTACTTGTGGTTTAATTAAGGAAATATTTAAATCTGTGCTTTTTCCTTAATGTCAAGAATATATCAGGTGAAATGACAACCCACAGAATGGTAGAAAATATTTGCAAATTATGTATCTGATAAGAGTTTAATGTTCAGGATACGTAAAGAACTTTTAATACTCAGCAATAAAAAGACAACCCAGTTAAGAAATGGGTAAAAGATTTAAACAGATGTATCTCCAAAGAAGATATATGAATGGCCAATAAGCACATGAAAAGAAGCTCAACATCATTTGAGAAATTGGAACCCTCATCCATTACTGGTAGGAATGTAAAATGGTGTGGCCACTTTGGAAAACAGTTTTACATTCCTCAGAAAGTTAAACATAGAGTTATCATATGGCCCAATATATACCCAAGAGAATTGAGAATGTATGCCTGTACAAAAACTTGTGCGTGAATGCTCATAGCAGCATTATTCATAATAGGCAGAAGTGGAAACAATCCACATATCTGTCAGCTGGGCACATGGATAAACAAAACGTGGTATATTATTACAGTGGAATACTATTTGGCAATGAAAAGGAATGAAGTACTGACATATTCTACAACATGGATGAACCTCAAAAACATGGCTATGTAAAAGCAGCCACATGCAAAGACTATATATTGTATGATACCACTTATATGAAATGTCCAGAAAAGGGTAAATATATAGTGACAGAAAATAAATTAGTAATTGCCTAGGGCTAGGGTGGAAATGAGGGATAATGGGCATGAGATTTTCCAAAGTAGCTGCAGCATTTTTCATTCCTACTAGCAATGTAAAAAGGTTCAGATTTTTCCACATCCTCTCCAGCATTTGTGTCTGCCTGTCCTTTTGATTGTAGCTGTTCTAGTGTATGAGAAATTGTATCTCATTGTAGTTTTGGTTTGCATTTCCCTACTGACTAATAAAATTGAGCATCTAACTGGCCATTTGTATGTTTTCTTTGGAGAAATTACTATTCAAATTCTTTGCACATTTTTAAATTGCATTATTTGTCATCATCTTATTGACCTATAAGAATTCTTTATGAATTCTAGATTCAAGTTCCTTTTTGGATATATGATTTGCAAATATTTTCTCCCATTCTGTGGGTTTCTTTTTACTTTCTTGATAGTATCTTTTGAAATACAAAAGTTTTAAATTTGGTAAATGTGATGTATCACTGTTTTCTTTTATCTCATGTGCTTTTGGTATTGTATCTAAAAAATCATTGACCCAAGATGACAAAGATTTACTCTGTGTTTTCCTTTTAGAATTTTGTAGACTTATGTCTTACATTTAGGTCCATGATCAATTTTGAGTTAATTTTTGTATATGGTCTGAGGTAGAGGTCGAAATTCATCTTTTTGCATGTGGATATCCACTTGTCCCTAACCATTTGAAAAGACTGTTTTTTTACCCTTGAATTTTCTTGGCACATTTGTTGAATATCAGTTGATGGTAAGTGTATGAACTTACTTCTGGGCTCTCATTTCTGTTTCATTGACCTATGTATTTTGTTCTTATGCCAGTATCACATTGTTTTGATTACTGTAGCTTTGTAGTAAGTTTTGAAATTGGGGAGTCTAAGTCCTCCAACTTTGTTCTTATTTTTCTCAATTGTCGTGGCTATTCTGGGTTCTTTGCATTTCCATATGAATTTTAAGTTGAACTTATAAATTTCGACAACATCGACAAAAAGCCAGCTGATATTTGATGAGATTGCATTGAATCTATAGACCAATTTGGAGTGTATGCCAGATGGTAATATGCTATCTTAACAATATTAACCTTCCAATTTATAAACCTGAAACATGTTTCTATTTCTTTAGTTCTTGTCTTTCTTTCAGCAATGTTTTATAGTTTTCAATGTACATACCCTGCACTTGTTAAATTTACTATACAAAGTATTTTATTCTTCTTCATGGTATTATGAATGGAATTATCTTCATTTCATTTTCTGATTGTTCATTGCTAGTGTGTACAAATACAGTTAATTTTTGTATGTTGATCTTGTATCATGCAACTTTACTGAACTCATTTAATATTTGTACCACTTTTTTAGTGAATTTCTTAGGATTTTCTACATACAAGATTATATTGTCTACTAAGAAAGCTAGTTTTGCTTTTCCCTTTCCAATCTGGGTACCTTTTTTCAAATTTATTTTTGGGGGCTAATTGGCCTGACTAGAAACCCCAGTACAATGTTGAATAAAAGTGGTGAGAGTGGACATCATTGTCTTCTTCCTGATCTTAGGGGGAAGGAATTCAGTCTTTCTCCATTAAGTATGATGTTGGCTTTAGGTTTTTTATACATGCCCTTTATCAGGTTGAGAAATTTTCCTTCTATTCCTAGTTTCTTGAGGGTTTTTTTCATGATTGGGTGCTGGATTCTGTCACATGTTTTTTCTGTATCTATTGTAATGATCGTGTGGTTTTTGTTCTTTAGTCTATTAATCTATTAATCTTATGTATTACATTAATTGATTTAAGGATGTTAAGCCAGCCTTGCATTCCTGGGATAAAGCCCACTTGCTCATGATGTATATTCCTTTTTAATGTGTTGGTAGATTCACTTTGCTAGTTGGAGATTTTGTGTCTATATTCATGAGGGATGTGGGTCTGTTTTATAGTTTTGTTTCTTGTGATAGCTGTTTGGCTTTGGTATCAGGTTAGTGCTGGCTTCATAGAGTGAGCTGGGAAGTATTCTCTCCTCCTCTATTTACTGGAAGAGTTTCTGAAGGGTTGGCATTAGTTCTTCTTTAAGTGTTGATAGAATTCACCGGTGAAACCATCTAGGCCTGGGCTTTTCTTTGTGGAAGATTTTTTATTATTAATTCAGTCTGTTTACTTATAGGTCTATTCAGATTTTCTATTTTTGCTTGAGTCAGTTTTGGTAATCTGTGTTTTTCTGGGAATTTTTCTGTTTCATCTAAGTAATCAAATTTGTTGGCATAGTATTTTCTTACAGATAGTTTTTTAGCCATATGTATTCTCCTGTTTAACCTATTGAGAGTTTTTTGTTTTGTGTCTATTTTGTTCTATCCTTTTTCATTTTGCAAGGTCTCTAAATATCATGAGGTTTTTTTCGGAGCTTGCTTTCTTATTTCACGGATACAATATTTTCTCAAGCCTGTTTGAATATAGCAAAATTACTATTTTTCATTCTCTGAAGTTTCTTGTATTAACCCTTCCTTCAGGGTTAGTTGTTCAGCATGTTTATCCAGGAGATGCTTTTAGGTTGATGATTTTCTTATACTGGTGACTTCGAGGTTGATTTTGTATATAACTGAGTGTCTAGATTTGTTAGTATTGGCCAGTATTAGGTATACTGAGCTGTTGTGAAGGTGTGATGTGATGTCCTAAAGGTGAGGCTGGCTAGGCAGCCACAGGGTGCTCTGGCTTTGGTCTGCCCTGACTGCTGTTGAGTGGTCTGTGTTCCTCCTTCATTAGAGGAAGGAAGGAGCAATGGACCAGGTGCCTGGATGCGTTTGGCATATTCACGGTTGTGCCAGGTGCCTCCCCTGTGGGGTGTTATGGCAACTGAAGATAGCTGGGGCATTGCCTTGATTTTTCTTTCTGACCCAAGCCTCCAATCCCCCACCCACTCCACAGAACCGTCCGTTCCTGCTGCAGCCCCTGGACAGATGCCTCAGCCAGCCATTAAGCAGGCACAGAGCAGGTCGTGAGTCACTTCCTGCTGCCCACCACTCTCCTGAGGCCTGCTCTGACTCCTTGCCTCTGCTGGGTTTTTCAGGTGGCAATTGGTAAAGTGCTTATAATCACTTTGGCAGTCCCCTCCTTCTCCTGCCTTAGGATACAGATGTCTCAACTCCCCTTTTTCTGTCAGATTGACCCTATCTGCTTTATAATTTCTAGAATCCTCAGTCCTTCAGGAGTATCTCTCAATACTTCTTATAGCATCTTTTCCTCTTATCTCACACTCCTATTTACTTATCCTTGTTTTTACATTTTTTCTGTAATTTCAGTGGGATTTTGAAGGAGAAGAGAGAGAAGCGTTTGTTCAATCTTCTTATCTTGAACCAGAATACAGATATTTTTGTAAATGATTTCAGGTGCTACATTTTTTGTGTGTTGTGCTTTGCACTTTTACTATATATACAGTTGCTCATCTTCACAGGGACATGTATATCCCACACATTGTAAGTAATTTTGGTGCAGTCACAACTGATGTAGTCATTTTTAAGTTTTCAACTGCCGTCTATACGGAACAACTCAGATGCCTATGGGGATGGGGTAGAAAACAGGTGGGTAAACAGAACAGGTGCAAGGCTATGGAATGCTGCTGAGGTGGTGAAAAACTACAACACATTGATCGACCAAGATAAATCTGCAAAAGCTGCTGAAAGAGTAGATCTTAAATGTTTTTAACATGAAAAAGAAATGGTGATTGTCTGACATGATGCAGGTGTTAGAACTAACAGCTACAGTGGTAATCATTTTGCAGTATATAAGTATATCAAATCAACACATTGTATACCTTAGACTTATGCACTATTATATGTCAGTTATATCTCAATAAAGCTGGGGGACAAAAGCTCTGCAGAGTCAGAGATTCTGCTTACAGAGTGGTACAGGTTGTGGACTATGTGAATGGCTCCACATGGAGTCTGCAGTGCACAGCCTGCACAGCTGTCCTGAGAAGTCTAGAGAGGTCCAGACTTCATATGCCTTTCTAATTGTAAAGTCCTGTGTGCATCAGGAATCTTAGGAATTCCACTTATGGAAATGTTTATATATAAATAAAGATAGTTATTTTTCTAAAAAGGAAAAATTGAAAACTAACTAAATGTCAGAATGTAAGGAAATGGGTAAATAACTATTATAATTCATAGAAATCATTCTCCCATTTAAAGTTTTGTTTATGATAGATGAAATAACGTAGTAAAATAATTATCTCAATAAAAAATCATAATTGAATATTAATATGAACACAATTGTATAAAACTATAGAAAAAATAATGGAAGGAAAAATTCCAAATGTGAACAGTGATCTCTGGATGGTGGAATTGTATATGATTTCCCCCACTTCCGTATATTTTTCAAATATTCTCTCATGAGCTTATATTGTTTTTACAGTGAATAACAACAAAAAGTATCTTTTTAATAGCTGTGGGCTTTCACCGTGCTGTGATATATTTCTGATTTTCCTGGACTAGCTCTTTTTTGATGTTTTGATCTTATTTCTCAAACTAGTTTTCAGTGGCCAGTTTTGATGGTTTCGTATTTAGAGGCAATAAGGAACTTAAACAGATAATTGCAAATAAGTCCTGTCCTACTTCCTCCACCCAGTTCTGCAATGGGACGGCCCCTTAAAATTCTTTTTCTTTCAGCTTGCCAGTGCAACGGCCACAGCAGATGCGTTAATCAGAGTATCTGTGAGAAGTGTGAGAACCTGACCACGGGCAAGCACTGCGAGACCTGCATATCTGGCTTCTATGGTGACCCCACCAATGGGGGAAAGTGTCAGCGTAAGTCAAATCCATCAAGGTGACCGACTGCAAACCGAGTGGAACACAATGCTTCTATTCAACTTGAATATCTGGGAGGAAAAAGTCACTTGATTTTGGAAAAAAAGTCACAGCATTTCTTAAGTCATACTTGTCAAGAGCTCAACTGAGCTTGGGAGAGAGTGAGCAGAGCTGCCAAGTGTCAGAGTAGCAGGTTAAAGCAACAAGCCAAAAATGAAAGAGTTAAGCCTTTACTCACTTCCTGTAATAGTATGAGCAAGAAACGTGAACTGGAGAAAGTGCCGACTCCCCTTGTTCCAGTTCCCCCCCTGAAATAGCGCGCTGGCTGAGCGTCAGGAGGACTGTTGAGAGAGCCTGAACAAAAGTCTCCAGCAAAAGCCTTTTCTGAACCCTGGGGTGGGGAGGGAGGGTAGGGGAAGGGCTAGGAGTGGAAAAGTACCGGGGACTGAGTCACAGTGGGGACAGTGTCTTCAAGGCTTCTTCCCACCCCCATAAGGAGTCTCAGCAGAAGTGCCTGAAGATGACCTCAGCCCAAGGCCTCAGATAAAGAGACCTAGGAATGAAGGTGCGCAAGCTGGGAATGCAGATATGTGAAGGAGGTGGCCGACCAGGGGTCCTGAGACCTTGACTCGGCTCCCCTCAGAGACGGCCGGGCCCTGGCTGTGCACCCAGGCTGGTGTAGGGAGGGCAGCTCTCCTTGTGAGGCCTGCCAGGGAAAGCCTTTGTAATTGCCTATGGTTGGAAAAAAAATCTCACGTAGATTTTTAATCGGGCGCTGGACTCCTCAGTACTCCTGGTATATTTTAAAGTGTAAATAGTCCCGTGTCTCCCAATACATATCAAATAGATTCCTGCAAGCAATAGGACATTTTATTGTTAGAATATTAATTATATATTTTTTAAATGACAGGTGATACTATCCTGTTTTTTGGTTTGTTATAGTTTCCAGTGGAAAGACCTTTCAGGTTCTGAGTAGGAAAGTAAATAGGAAAGGAAAATCTCTACTTACTCCTCAAATCCTACCTCCAAACTTGTTAGCAGGGCCCTCAGAGCAGCCAGGAGAAAGGTAGTGTTCTAGTGGTATATCCCTTCACCTCTCTGGGCTTCAGTTTCCTCATCTGTAAAATGGGGATGAAAGGAGGCTTGTTGAAAGTGGTGAGAGCAGTGCATGACATGTAGTCAGCACTCAGTAGTGCTGACTATGGTAGATATGAGTGAGTATTACTCTTCTAATGTTATTTCTCACCACTCTTAAATAAAATGTCTTGCTCAGATTAAAAGGTATTCAGTAAAAATATTTTTCCCACTCCTTGTGAATGATCTTCATCCATTAGACAGTAATCAGAGTACCTGACGTTATTGAGTGATAAACGTGTAGAAGGCATTGTGCTGGCAGCCATCCTAGATATAAGTGCTTTATTATCCCCAAGATCAAGTAACCTGCTGAAGGTCTCACTGCGAGATGTGGCCATGCTGGGAACCACATCCAGGATGTGTGACTTTAACTACTGGACCTACTTGTGCCTCCAGGTGTCACCATCCCCATATCTACAGCTAAGGATAATAGCCATGATTTTTTTAATGCTTCCTTTGTTTCATTCATGTATTATCTCATTTAATCCTCACAACAACCCTGTGGGATGGGACTGTTATTATCTCCATCGTATAAATGAGGAGACTGAGACTTGGGACGGTTAAATAACATGCCAGCAGTTACAGAGGAGCTAAGTGGAGGGGACTAAATTCAAACCCAGGCAAACTGACTTGAGGCCTTTGTCTTTCACTAGTACGCTGCACCCCCTCTCCGCAGACAGCAGAGCCAGGAGTTGAACACTCATGTTTCTGACTCCAGCATCCATTCTCTTCATCACTGCAGTGTTTTATTTTACGGGTTTCTTTGGGTAATTTTTTTTTTCCTCAAGATTTATTTTAAAAGTACGCCTGTCTCCAGCCTAATGCCTTTAATTTATTCAGGATAAATTATTCTGAAAAACAGGGTGTAAAGTAAGAAGGTATTGAGCAAAAAGACTCATTTATTTCAACTGAAGTATAAAATTTGTCATAGTTCACACTTATGTGTTGGAAAAAATGGTGATGTGTTGATGGCTGAAGGAGGGAGATGACAAGTGTTTTCTATGAAGGCTAAGAAGGCAAGGCAAGGGTGGTGAGTCCCCAAGGGCCTCTGGAACACTGGCCTGCCATTGGAATCCCACCCCAGGTCTGAGCCCTGGTGTGATTTGAAACGCGGCCATTGTGGAGAAGGCACCTCAGCTGAGATGGAGCACAACCAGACCAACCCTCCCCTCAGGGGCAGTCATTGCTCAGGGTGTCTCCATTGGACCAGGGACTGTGTCTCTGTCCCCACACCCAGCGCCTGGCGCACTGGAGGTGCTTCATGAATATTTATTGAATGAATGCAAGAATCATAGTAGTGAAAAACTGAGTGTATTGAAAAGATCAAAATAGTGATTGCTTCAGATGGCAGTGGAAACTGGCATACTCTCTCCTCAGGTCCTGTGACTTTGGCTCCTTTAATGTTACCTTTATATTATTTGAGATAAATCATTAGCTAAAAAACATGAATCTTTGCCATTAAATGCTTTTATTTTAATCTGTCTTTCCTATCAAATCCAGTTTGGATAAAATTATTTGTTTTAGGAAAAATCTCTGATAGTAGTAATCTTTTAAGCAGTTGTGACTTCCATTCCTTTTCTGTCTCCCCAGCATGCAAGTGCAATGGGCACGCATCACTGTGCAATACCAATACGGGCAAGTGCTTCTGCACCACCAAGGGCGTCAAGGGGGACGAGTGCCAGCTGTGAGTACCACACTCCCAGGACCCTTGCTGCAGGCCACGCCTGGGTTTAGTGGGTCACGCCAGGTCAGCTGGGTCTGTACCACCAGGGAGAGCCGAGGGACCATGAAGCTACTGAACCCTGAGAACTACCCTCTTCCCTTTGCCTTGTTGCCATAGGCTCTAGGGGGTCCCAAGTGATGAATTTGGAATTTTGCCTTGTCTACTTCAGACAGGTCTAATTTGGTCACCCTCCTTACTGAGCAGCCCGTCAGTTTAGCAGCAATTCCTTAATGGCTCTTTTATTCACACTTTTATGTTTGAATGACACTGACATTTCCTGGGTTGCTGACTTGGATTAGTCTTTTAATTTTAGCAACTACTCGATTTTTGTCGCGTCAGGAAATTGCACCCTTTCCCAAAAAGGTAGAATTGGAAGAGCTAGTATTCTAGGACAGTATTTTATTTGACATTTGGTTGTCTGATAGTGGAGATGATCGATCCTCTGGCTTTTAACACATCCTTCCCTGCTCTAGCATTTTCCTAGGTGAAGTGTGTTAGACATCTTCCAGGGAAGAGTCTGGGGTGCCCATCCATGAGGATGCACACAACATCAGGCAGACTTGGGATTTCAGTCCTGGCTGTGCCTCCACTCAGCAGGGTGCTCTTGAGACATATCACTTAACTATGCTGAGCCTCAGTTTCCCCATCTGTCAACAGTGAGACTGGTGATAATTGTTTTTAGTGTTCTGGTGAATTGAAACAAGAGAGGTTGTTCCCCAACTAATATATACATGTCTACCTCACCAGAAAACCTCATGAGGTTTACTCATTCTCTCAAGAAGAGACTTAAGGAAAAATTGTTAGTAGTATCAAAACATTGAGCAGATACAAGCAGATTCATCATTGGTAAATTTTGTTTTTCTTAAACAGCGCTAGTAATAATGTCACCAGTGATTGAGACATCCATGGTAGTGTTCAGGAGGTAATTTATAGTTTACATGAGTGTTTAGGTTTACTGGTTTCATGCTGCCTTAAAGCCAATATGTGAAGAAATGTCTAATCAAAGATTAAATTTAACTTTTGGATCCAGGTTCCTTTAAACAGAAAAATGTAATAGAGCCAAATTAGTCACTCCTGCCCTCAGTTAGGGTATACAAGAAAGAAATGAGGTGTAGGCCCAGTGAAAGACTCTCTCTATGAGATTTTAGATGTAAGCCAGTGGTAAGAATCACCCTAGATAAAGGACACAATATCCCTGTATTATTTATCTGGGAAAAGTGCTCAACCCAGGCTTTCTCCTCCTTTCCTCATAGTTCATAGCTATTGTGTCTGCCAAAATGGCTTTGTGAAGTAGGAGACTGGGTTTTGCTGGTGGTCGTAGATGGTATCTATGGGGAAATTAATAATTCTTTTTGACTAGAACTTATTTTTTTCCTCCAGACTGATGAACTGTGTTCAAGGGTTTGGAAAAAAAAAACCCAAAAACATGATTCTCTGTTTTTAGCCTTCTGTCAGTTGTGTTTAAACAGGATCAGTTTATCCAGGGAGAACAGGAAAGAAGTGAGAAATGAATATTTGAAAAATGTTTCAACTGCACTTCTAGAAGAATATTTAGTCCACACAAAAGTGAAAATGTGTTTTTCATGATAATAAATAGGATCTAGATTGCTTATACTTGGATTTGTCTAATGTATTTTGGCAAATTTTCATCAGTTGTTGGTGTGAACTGCTGGGCAGTCAGCATTGGAAGTGAATGCAAACTCCTGTTAGTCCGTCTGATCTGAGTAACAGTGAAGAATGTAGTTATACTGACTCAGAACTGTTTGTAGTTTATATCAAAGGATCTGCTTGATTTAAAAATGAATGTGGGGGCTGGCCCCGTGGCCGAGTGGTTAAGTTCGCGCACTCCGCTGCAGGCGGCCCAGTGTTTCGTTGGTTCGAATCCTGGGCGCGGACATGGCACTGCTCATGAGACCACGCTGAGGCAGCGTCCCACATGCCGCAACTAGAAGGACCCACAACGAAGAATATACAACTATGTACCGGGGGGCTTTGGGGAGAAAAAGGAAAAAATAAAATCTTAAAAAAAAAAAAAAAAAAATGAATGTGGATTCTGTTTGAGCTAGCAATAGAAAATAATCATTTTCTTCCTCCCTAGATGTGAAGTAGAAAATCGATACCAGGGAAACCCTCTCAAAGGAACGTGTTATTGTAAGTGTTCTTGCAATTCTTATTTGTCTAGAAGCAAAGTAGTTCAGTAAAATTTCTTTAACGTGGTTTGAGAATCGTAAGTGCTGTAGGAATATAACAACTACCCATGGACGTGTCTCCTAATTTGATGGTTTACTTTCTATTAAGGTTACTACTTATTTGAACGCTATTTTAAGCTGTTTTCATTGTGGTTGTGGTTTATGTTACTTTGTCTCTGGCAGATATCAGGGGAGAGTCCAGAGATACACATCTCTGGCTTTCCTTATTTATGTTCCTTTGAAAACTTATTTCATTTGCCATTACCTGATTGAGATCACCATATTTCATATTTTAGGATATAGATCAAAAACAGAATTCTTGAAATAGCATTTGTTATCATTCTCTCTGAAACTGATGTGTGTTAACCACATCATTAGGAACTACTGTGTGGAATAAAATATCTAATGATTAACTTAAAGTGAAAGGTAAATCTGGCAAGGTAATCAGGTCCTTATGGGTAAATGCATTTCTTCCTGTAGGAAAATACACATAGTAGGCTAGATTATGGAACCAGAGAAAAATAAATTAATGTTTTGGCATATGCACCATAATTACATACCTGCTTTCCCAAGTTGAATGGCATCCCTTCAAAATTCATGTCCACCTGGAACCTGTAAATGTCATATAAATAACTGCTAGAAGAAAACAGGAGAAAAACTTCATGAACGTTGGGTAGGGGACAGTTCTTAGATATGATTCCTAAAGCACAATTCATAAAAGAAAAGTTGATGATGGAACTTTATCAGAATTTAAAACTTGCATTTTAAAAAACTCCATTGGGAAAATAAAAAACAAGCCACAGACTAGAGGAAATGTTTGCAAATGATCTATTTGATAAAGAGCCGATATCCAGAATATACACAGAACTCCTATAGCTGAATAAGGAGACAATTCCAGTTAAAAACAGGCAAAGATCTGAATAAACATTTCAGCAAAGAAGGTATAGGAATGACCAGTAAGCACATTAAAAAATCCTTCACATCATTAGACCTTTGGGATATGTGTATTAAACACAGTGAGATACACCCCTAGATGACTAGACCCAAAAGCCAATACTGTGTCCTAATAGAAGACAATGGATTCTCACATCTGCTTCTACGTTCCATCTGTTGCAATATGTCTCTTTAGTTAAAGTAGATGGAAAAAACCCTGACCTCACTAGACATACTGCTGGAAAAGAGTGGTGTATTTTGATAAGCTTTTCAGATAATAATGGATATTATCCTTTGATACCATGCCAAAACTGGACAACTAGTCATTTCTTAAAGATTAGTTACAATGTGGAACCTGAAACCACGTCAGTGAATTTTGTGTAATCTGGTACATTAAAATCTATTTATCTTTTTTTTTTTCAGTTGTTTCATTGAGGTCATAATGGTTTATAACATTGTGTAATTTCAGGTGTACAGTTTTATCGATCAATTTCTGTATAGACTGCATCATGTTTGCCACCAACAGTCTAATTTTTATCCGTCACCATACATATGTGCCCCTTCACCCTTTTCGCCCACCCCCCAAATCCCTTCCCCTTTGGTAACCACTAATCTATTCTCTGTATCCCTGTTTATCTTCCACATGTGACTGAAATCATGCAGTGTTTATCTTTCTCTGTCTGACGTATTTTTGATTAATGTAATATCCTCAAGGTCCATCCATGTTGTTGCAAATGAGATGGTTTTGTCTTTTCTTAATGGCTGAGTAGTGTTCCATTGTATGTATATACCACATCTTCTTTATCCATTCATCAGTTGAAGGGTACTTGGGTTGCTTCCATGTCTTGGCTATTGTGAGTAATGCTGCAGTGAACAGAGGGGTTCAAAATTTCTTTGAACTGTTGTTTTCAAGTTCTTTGGATAAATACCCTGTAGTGGGATAGAAGGATCGTATGTTATTTCTATTTTTAGTTTTTTGAGAGATGTCCCTACTGTTTTCCATAGTGGCTGCACCAGTTTGCATTCCCACCAGCAGTGTATGAGGGTTCCCTTTTCTCTCCATCCTCTCCAACATTTGTTATTTTTTGTCTTGTTAATTATAGCCATTCTGACAGGTGTAAGGTGATATCTCATTGTAGCTTTGACTCGCATTCCCCTAATAATTAGTGATATTGAACATCTTTTCATGTACCTGTTGGCCTTGGTATATCTTCTTTGGAAAAATGTCTGTTCATATCCTCTGCCCATTTTTTGATCAGAGTGTTTGTTTTTGTTGTTGTTGAGTTGTATGAGTTCTTTATATATTTTGGAAGTTAACACCCTGTGGGATATGTGGTTTGCAAATATTTTCTCCCAGTTGATGTGTTGTCTTTTTGTTTTGTTCTTGGTTTCCTTTGCCTTGCAGAAGCTTTTTAGTCTGATGTAGTCCCATTTGTTTATTTTTTCTTTTGTTTCCCTTCCCCGAGTAGACATGGTATTCGAAAAGATGCTGCTGGGACTGATGTCAAAGAGCGTACTGCCTATATTTTCGTCTGGGAGTTTTATGGTTTTGGGTCTTACATTCAAGTTTTCAATCCATTTTGAGTTAATCTTTGTATATGGTGTAAGATAATGGTCTACTTTCATTCTTTTACATGTGGCTGTCCTGTTTTCCCAGCACCATTTATTGAAGAGACTTCCCTTTCTCCATTGTATGTTCTCAGCTTCTTTGTCAAAGATTAACTGTCCATAGATGCGTTGTTTTATTTCTGGGCTTTCAATTCTGTTCCATTGATCTGTATGTCTTTTTTTGTGCCAGTAGCATGCTATTTTGATTACTATAGCTTCCTGTTATATTTTTAAGTCAGGGATTGTGATGCCTCCAGCTTTGTTCTTTTCTCTCAGGATTGCTTTGGCTATTTGGGGTCTTTTGTTATTTGATATAAATTTTAGGATGCTTTATTCTATTTCTGTGAAGAACGTCACTGGGATTCTGATTGGGATTGCATTGAATCTGTAGATTGCTTCAGGTAATATGGACATTTTAACTATGTTTATTCTTCCAATCCATGTGTGTGGAATATCTTTCTATTTCTTTATATCTTCTTCAATTTCTTTCAACAATATCTTATAGTTTTCAGATATAGGTCTTTTACCTCTTGGGTTAAATTTATTCCCAGATATTTTATTCTTTTTGTTGCAGTTGGAAGTGGGATTGTATTGTTGACTTCTCTTTCTGCTAGTTCATTATTAGTGTATAGAAATGCAACTGATTTTTGTGAGGTGATTTTGTACCCTGCAACTTTGCTGTGGTTATTGATTATTTCTAATAGTTTCTCCCTGTGAGTCTGTTAGTAGTTGCTTTATATACTTTGGTGCTCTTGTGTTGGGTGCATATATATTCATAAGTGTGTGTCCTCTTAGTGGAAAGTCCCTTTTATCATTATATACTGCCCCTCTTTGTCTCTCATTGACTTTTTTATCTTGAAGTCTGCTTTGTCTGATACATATGACAATACTTGCTTTCTTTTGTTTGCCGTTTGCTTGGAGTATCATCTTCCATCCCTTTACTGTGAGCCTATGCTTGTCTTTAGAGCTGAGATGTGTTTCCTGGAGGCAACATATTGTTGGGTCTTGTTTTTTAATCCATCCAGCTACTCTGTGTCTTTTGATTGGAGAATTCAGTCCATTTACATTTAGAGTGATTATTTGATACATGAGGGCTTAATACTGCCATTTTATCTCTTGTTTGCCAGTTCTGTATTTCCATCGTTCTCTTCCCTTATATTTCTGAATGCCATTTCAATTTGGTGGTTTTCTGTGGTGGTGTTCTTAGTTTTCTCTTTATTTATGAATTGTAGCTCTGCTCTGGTTTTTTGTGTAGTGGTTACCGTGAAGTTTGTGTAAAGGATCTTGTAGATGAGATAGTCCGTTTTCTGATAGCCTGTTATCTCCCTTTCCCCTTCCCCTTCTGAGTTGTTGTCAGAAATTATTCTATTTTGTGTTTTGAGTTTGTGACTAAATTGAAGTATTTATAGATATTTTTGATGCTTTTCTTCCCTTTATCTTTTGTGTTATAATTCTTTGCTAACCTGTTCTGATAGAGAGCTCCAGTTTTCTGATTTTGTCTATCTCTCTGCTTGCTCAAAGCTTTGTTGACCTTTGCCTTTCTGTTTCAGGTATGAGGACTTCCTTTATCATTTCTTGTAAGGGAGGTCTAGTGGTGATGAACTCCCTCAGCTTTTGTTTATCTGGGAAGGGTTTTATTTCTCCATCGTATCTGAAGGATAGTTTCACTGGAATAGAGTATTCTTGGCTGAAAGTTTTTGTCTTTCCGTATTTTGAATATATCGTTTCATTCGCTCCTAGCCTGTAAGGTTTCTGCCAAGAAATCTGCTGAAAGCCTGATAGGGATTCCTTTGTAGATTGTTTTCTTGTGCCTTGCTTCCCTTAACATTTTTTCTTTGTCATTGACTTTTGCCAGTTTTACTATTAGATGCCTTGGAGAAGATCTTTTTACATTTATGTAATTAGGAGTTCTATTGACTTCATGTACTTGTAAATCTAGTTTCTTCCCCAGGTTTCAGAAGTTCTCAGCTATTATTTCTTTGAGCAAACTCTCTGCTCCTTTCTCCCACTCTTCTCCCTCTGGAATATCTATAATCCTTATGTTGCATTTCCTAATTGAATCGGATATTTCTCGAAGAATTCCTTCATTTTTAAAAAATCTTAGTTCTCTCTCCTACTTCACCTGAAGCATTTCTATATTTCTGTACTCCAAATCACTAATTCAGTCCTCCATAACGTCACTTCTATTTTTTAAGGATTCTAGGTTATTTTTTATCTCATGAATTCTGTTCCTTGTATCCAGAATTTCTGTTTGGTTTTTTTTTAGAGTTTCAATTTCTTTGGTGAAGTATTCCTTCTGCCCATTAATTTTATTCCTGAGCTCATTGAACTGTCTTTCTGAGTTTTTGTGTAACTCGTTGAATTTCTTTATGACAGCTCTTTTAAATTCTCTGTCATTTAGATTGTAAATTTCTAGGACTTTGGGGTTGGTTTTTGGAGACTTGTCATTTTTCTTCTGCTCTCAATTGTTACTATAGTTTTTCATGGTATTTGCTGAACTAACCCTTTGCTGGTGCATTTGTGGTAGTATCAAGTCACAGATTCTACCTGCTGCTGCTGAGGGGAAGCAAGAGTTGTGTTTCTGACCCCACCCGACCTGCTGGAAGTTGTGCGGGTGCGGTGGGCACTCCTGTGGCCTGGGATAGTGTTCATGCATGTGCTGGGCTGCTGCCACCTCTGCTTACAGTTACACCAGCCTCTGTGCTTGGGGGGCAGGGCTTCTTTGCAGGGTCTGAGCTGGGGCCACTCATTGAGGCCTTGGCAGCATAGCATGGTGGGCACTCCCACAGGCCAGGGTAGTGTTTGCGTGTGCACAGCTGCCGCCCCCTCTTCTTACAGTCATGCTGGGGCGCATTCCCACTGGTGGGGCACCACAGCACAGTGTGTGCTCCCATAGGCTGGGATAAGCGTTTGTCCACAGTCTGGGCTGTCCCTGCCTCCTCTTAGAGTAGTGCCAGCCTCTGTGAGAGAACCAGCAACCTGGCTTGCTGCTGCTGAGAAGGGGTAGGGAAGCACTCACCTGTCTTCTGCTTCCTGGGGACCCAGTCCATCGACCTTCAGATGTATAACTGCATGGGTCTCTCAGGCATCCTCTTGTGCTGTAAGGTGCCCTATTGTGCTGTGCTATCCTCCGCTGGTCAATGAATGTCCATTTAGTTGTAATTCAGAGGGGGAGAGACAAAGGGAACAGCTCATTCTGCCATGTTGCTGATGTCACTGCTGTCTATGTGTCTTGAAAAATAAAAGCCAATACAAAGTTTTAGCAGTGATGTGGAAAAACTGGAACCTTTATGCATTGTTTGTGGGAATATAAAATGGTATAGCTGTTTTGGAAAACCATTCGACAGTTTCTTAAACAATTAAAAATAAGCTTACTGGGGCTGGCCTGGTGGTGTAGTAGTTAGGTTTGCACACGCCACTTCGGCAGCCCAGGGTTTTCAGATTGAGATCCCAGTACAGACTTATACACTGCTCATCAAGCCATGTTGTGGCAGCATCCCACATACAAAATAGAGGAAGATTGGCACAGATGTTAGCTCAGGGATAATCTTCCCCATGCAAAAAGAGGAAGATTGCCAAAAGATATTCACTCAGGGATAGTCTTCCTCACCAAAAATTAAGTAAATAAATAAACTTGCCAACAACTCCCCATTTCCCTGTTTTCCCAGACCTTGGCAACCACCATTCTACTTTCAGTCTCTATGAATTTGACTACTCTAGGTACCTCATATAAGTGGAGTCATACAGTATTTGTCTTTTTGTGACTAGCTTATTTCATTTCGCATGATATTCTCAAGGTTCATCCACGTTGTACCACGTGTCAGAATTTCCTTCTTTTTTAAGGCTGAGTAATATTCCATTGTATCTATATACCACATTTTGTTTATCCATTCATCTGTCAGTGGACACTTGCTTCCACCTTTTGGCTACTGTGGATAATAGCTATCTGTGATCTGTTTAGCTACCATGAATGTGAGTGTATAAATATCTATTTAAGATCCTGCTTTTGGTTCTTTTGGGTACATACCCAGAATTGGAATTGCTGGATCATTTGGTAATTCTATGTTTAATTTTTGAGGAATTGCCATACTAGTTTACACAGAAGCTGCACCATTTTACGTTCCCACCAGCAGCATGTTAGAGTTCAGATTTCTCTACATCCTCACCAACGCTTGTTATTTTCTGTTCTTTCAGTAGTAGCCATCCTAATGGGTGTGAGCTTTTTATTTGCATTTCCCTAATGATTAGTGATGTTAAGCATCATTTCATGTGCTTGTTAGCCATTCATATCTCATCTTTGGAGAAATAGCTATTGCCCATTTTTAAATCAGGTTTTTTTGTTGTTGTTGACTTTTACAATCCACTTTTTAGAATTAAATTATACCATGTTCAGCCAGTAGACTCTCATTCAAGCTGTGTTCTTTTGCTACATCACATGAGTATTTGAATACTTTCTAAAATAAGATAACCAAGGTGCGTGTTACTTGCTCCAGACCTGGAATCGACCATTTTTCCATAAGAATCTTCATTCCTTTTATACCACTAATTTATCGCTTTGTATCCTTTGACAAAACTTAGCATGTAATAGATGTTCAGTTAATATTTGTAGATGAGTTAGGTTGGAACCTCAAATCTCAGCCAGGGTCTTGATATAATGAGGGTTTGGTGGATTAACCCAAATGAAATGATACTGCCCACAGACTTGATTTCTAGTCCCTGGGTATAATTGAGCCAAAAGTACTTTCCTGGCTATTGAATATTTATAAGAAAATCAGTCTGTATCTCTAGAGACCTATTCTGTTTTGTTTTGATTTCTAAATATGCATTTCTTTCTTTCCATAGATACTCTTCTTATTGACTATCAGTTCACCTTTAGCCTATCCCAGGAAGATGACCGCTATTACACAGCCATCAATTTTGTGGCTACACCTGATGAAGTAAGATTTTAGAAGTCTTCTTACTTTGTTTTTTAGAAATCTTCTTTGTTTTGAATTTGTATGGGTCTTCTTCTTGATCATTATGGATAGAAGCACTGTCTTAGCTGTGTTCTCCAGAGTGGACTACACAGGATGATCTTTAGAGGTGCAGGAAAGAAATGTTAGAATCTACATTTTATTTATTTTCTATCCAAAAGGCAAGAACAGTGTTGTTAAGATTTCCCAGGATCTGATACACAGACTGACATTGAGTCCACACATACTTGGTTTGCCCAACAGCCCAACAAAACCCCATATAGAAAAGGAGAAGAGACTGCAAGGGAAATTCCCTTGCCAGAGGAGCAGGTGGCAGAGCCCAGATTTACTCTCTCAGAATGGACCAGAGGCTCAAAAAGTACCCTCAAAGAAACCGCAAGTTGAAATTAATGCCAGTGATGCAAGGAAGGTGGCAGAGGTGACACTTCTGCTCCTAGAATGAGTTCTTAGCTTCATTAGGAGGTAAAAACAGTGAAGGTTTATTTGGGTCCAAGAAGAAGTCAGCCAGAAATAACTGAAATTATTAAGATGATTATTTGAAATGTGGTTTTGATCTACTGTCATTAATATGAATCCCCAGCCAGCCATAAGGTATTAGCTAGTGGTAGAAGGGAGCCAACACAGCATGACATTTAAAAGTGAAGCATGTAGAACATGAAGACACACCTGTAAGATTTATATTCCATGAAATATAAGGTAATTCAATATTCACTTCAATACATAATGAAATTTTATTAAATTTGATGACAAATTATCTAGGAGCCTGCTTAGAGGTTTCTTATTTTTCACCAACATACACAAAGCCATTAACCATTACAAAATTCCTGTCACAATAAGCATGACAAATAATATGTAGAAAACAATATGACAGTAAGCCAAAGTGTATTTCTTTGTTAACAAATGTTATTAGCAAACGTTACTAAATTAAAGAAAAAAAAATCAGCAGTAGAACAAAGTCCACAGCGTGAGGTATTCACTATGCAAATAAATGAAAGTAAGGTGTGTTTTTTATATTCCATTTTAATGATAGAAATAAGAGATGTACTAGAGAAGATACAGTCTCATGACTGAATAGCTTTTTAAGTAAAAATCATAAATGACTTTAAATGAACATATGTTGTGGAAAAACTGTGTAGGCATATTGTTTGAGTGGCTGTATTGACTAGAATTTTAGAAAAAAGAATTTGCAATAACATAGCGAAAGTACCACACACGAAATTTATTTACTACCTTATTCATAAGCAAGTAGTTGAAGTGCTCAGTCTTTCAGGATGCGATTGATACTGTTAATTTTATTTTAAATAATCATAGTAGACTCTTCGTGATGCTTCTTAACGAGATGAGGAGTGACCATGAAAATCTTTGGACTTCTCTGGAGTTCCCTACTTATGAACAGAGCATTTAACAGAATTATCCAATGTGTGTGTTCTCTCTTACAAAAGCACTAGGATGTCAAGTTTATTGATCCTTTCCAAGGAAAGAAGTAATTGTTGGTAATGTGCTGCCAGCAAATATTAAAATTAAATAAATAGATACTTGAGCTGTCCTTTCAAGAGGAAGGTGAGATTTTATCAATAAATGAGAAGGTAACTGCTTTGTGAGAGAAACTTCTGGTTTGGAGATCATGTTTTGAAAATGACTGTTGGAAATGTTTCCATTCCTGTGATTTTGTGCGTAAAAACTACCAAAACAACACCTTTAAAAATCTTAATTTTCCAACCTGTTTTAAGATCCTTCAAAATGAAGAATTTCAGCAGGACTGGATCTTTTTCTAAAATATAAAAATACAAAATCTGATTCATTTGTAAAAACAATTCTCTGACCCCAAGAAAGAGATTTATCAGGCAAATTTCAGTAAAAACTAAAAATTAGCCTTATAATTTCCCCAGCATGGCCAACAGTATGCTTCTTCCAGTTGACTCCACACGTTTCTCAGAGATAGCTTTTTCAGTCACTGTGAAACCAAGAATCAAAATTAATTAAACTGTCTCTTCAAATTGGTCTATCTCTAATTGGTAAACAAGGTTTTCAAAGCCAATAAAGCATATTCAATCATATTTCTCTTGAAATAATATTTTTAGTGAGAGAAAAATGTTTTTCAAATCATGAATGAATACAATCAAATTATTTTTAGTTTATTTCAGCTTTATATGCTCTTTTTTTTAAGTGTTTCATATTGAAGAAGTTTACACTGTATCTATTCTATCAGTTAAGAAGTGCACAGGTTTAATTTATAGACACATACAGATTGGGGCCCTTGGTCAAGTGTTTTGCTGATAGGCATGAGCTCTCCAGACCTTGGAAACATCTGCCCAGAGGATCCCTGGGAGGCCGACTCCCCTAACATAGGTCACAGGATGTAAGTCATTCTGCTCTGGTGAGGGTCTTTGTAAAAGATGCTTTCTCATGGAGTTAGGCATTTGATAAAGCATTAAACTCTGGATATTGTTATGGGAAGGGAATGAAATTTATTTGGGGTATATTGCTTAGAAATTTTGCTAACTCTTTAAGTGTGAATTTCTCTTAAGGCATTGTAAAATACCTGTTTTATAATTAAGAAAGTTGAAAGAAGTAAAATGTGATTACTACTTTATTTTAAAATCTTGAAATTGTTATAATTAATTTTCTAATTATTTGCACCTCTTATTAGCAAAACAGGGATTTGGACATGTTCATCAATGCCTCTAAAAACTTCAACCTCAACATCACATGGGCCGCCAGTTTCTCAGGTAAAGACATACTTAGAGAAGCCCTCCTGAGTGGAGGTAATAGATTGAGAAATGTAGGAGCTGAGAAGGAAGGCTCTGGAGACAGATAGATTTGAAACCCACTTTTGCCATTTATTAGCTGGGAGACCTTGAGCAAACGTCTAAACCCCTCTCTAGACTTTAGGGTTGTTCCATGTAAAGAGGAGATAACAACACATAGCTCCTAGAATTGTTGTGTAGATAAAATTAGGTTATTCATGCCAGTGCCTACGGCGACATCAGGCTCAGTTGTGTGCTCACTACCCCTGCCCTGCTGCCGCCACTAATACCATTGCTGCAGCCGCTGCTCTGGCTCTGCCATCATCACCCACATCCATGTTTCCAAAGTGAAAAATGCAAATGACTTGTGGTTTCAAGAGATGGAAACATTTTGAAGAATGAGATATTTTAGTAGGTACAGTGAAATGTACTTTGGGAATTAAATCAAGCTCTAAGAGCATGGCTTTTGCTATCTTGCTTATCTTATTCTGATTCACTAAAGAAGATCTGATGGGCAGAAAATCTACTAAAGAAGTAAAGAGTGGGCCTGATGGGGTGGTTAAGAACATAGCTTGACAGACCTGGGTTTGAATTCTGCCTGTTACTTACTATGCTATTGGGCAAATTACTTGAGTTTTCTGACCCAATTTCCTCACGTATAAAATGGGATAATAAAAACACCTTGTCATGTAGAGTGTTGTGAGGATTAAATGAGATAATAAATGGAGTACTTAATGTAGTGCTGGAAACTTGGTAAATTCTCACTAAATGGTAACTATATTTCACTATCGTTATTACTATTACAGTGTTTTTTGATCAAAACACAACCAGTTAGACTGATGCCAAATAAGAACAATACCTTTGCACCTCACTTTATGTTTATCATTTCTTAAAAGATTGTATAGAATTCAGAAAAAGTTCAGAAACTTGCAGTGAGGAGAGACATTTAAGAAAAAGTCTGAATTATCGGGGCGTTTGTCTGGAAAAAGGCAGCCTCTCTGAGGTGTGAATGATTTGCAGTGACTGTCTCAATAGGGACCCGACAGTCTGGGCTCCAGTCACAGGATTTAACTCAGAGATGAAAAGTCCATTTCGTGAATCGTTATAGACACTAGAATTCCTGGCTAAGGGAGAATATGGGATGTTGAAGGACTATCTGGGAATAGGATGTGTTTATATCACATTGGGGGGACTTAAATACAGTTTTAGCTGGTAGCAGAAGGGACTGAGTGACATTTCGTGCTCCTTCCTCCCTGCTACTGTTGAGACTCAGGTCACTGCTAGTTAGGAAGTGAGGAGTGAATCATTGTGCCTGGTATAGGGGATCTGAGCACTGCCAAACAGATGTCAAGGGGAAATGCAGAGAAATTGAAGTATTGTGGGCAGACATAATGTCCATTGCTTGTTAATAGGATACTAGTGGTATCTGTATTTTCATGACCATGCATAACCTGTTTCAGTGGAGGGGAGTTGCAGGGGTTCCTGGTAAAACCATTCTAGTTAAGGGCATGGACTTGTGTGTCAGCTTACCCAGGTTCAGATCCCAACTCTGCTTTTTGCTGGCTGTGTGACCTGAACCAAATTACCTAATTTCTCTGAACCTCAGTTTCCTGATCTGTAAATGAGGATGATAATAAGGTTGTTGTTAGGATTAAATGAGATTATGCTTTTAAAAGCTGTACCTGGAACATAGTCAGTGTTTAGTAAATGCTGGCTATTATCCTTATTATTAATGAGAGCAGAGTCTGTCCAAAAAAAGTCTCTTCTGTTTTGTCTTTTTCTTCCTAACAGCTGGAACCCAGGCTGGAGAAGAGATGCCTGTTGTTTCAAAAACCAACATTAAGGAGTACAAAGATAGCTTCTCTAATGAGAAGTTTGATTTTCGCAACCACCCAAACATCACTTTCTTTGTGTATGTCAGTAATTTCACCTGGCCCATCAAAATTCAGGTAAGTGCTTTTTGGTCTCACCTGTAGACATGATGAAATCTCTTTAGTGAAGACTAAATTCACTAATTTAGAACTTGTGGTAAATGAGATGTCCAGTATTAGTTTGCCTTTGTAATATCTGTGACAAAGGAGTGCTGAGCACATGAATACCATAAAGAAGATGATAGTGGGGATAGCTTAAATCACTTATGAAGGAAATTTATAAGCACTTTTGAAAACAAGATAGCATATAACAAGTTTGGTAATTACAACTGTATTCATTTCTTCATTGAGCACTTGCCATGTAAAAACTTGTAGAGCTACAGAAAGAGTTTCAATTCTGGAGTGAGTAAAGTGGGTATAAGTGAAACAAACACACATGTAACCAGTGAAAGCCAGAGTGTGGAAGGTGCCGTAAGAAAAGATCCCCAAAGTGCTATCAAAGTTTAAAGGAGGATAGGATGGAGTGTGATAGGAGGCAGCGTAAGGTCAAATTTAAGGTCAAATTTCTAGTCAGACAGATGTGGGCTTTTAAGTCCTAGCTCGCTCCTGTACAAATCATATAGCCTCTCCAAGTCTCAGATTCTTTGTGCATGTGACCTCAAAGGGTAGGTCTAAGAGTTCGAGTCACCTGCTGCAGCCACTGCTGTTATGACTTGCTCCTTTTCTCTGTTCCCAGGGGGCCACTGCACTCCCTCTTTCTAAGACCTGTGGCCCCATTTGTGCTCTTCGGAATCATCTGCCACTGTGTCCTTGAGTCCTAGCCTTAATAATTTCCCCTTTTACCCCCTTCATTTTGGGTAAATGTGGAGTTCAGGGATGGGTGGATTTTCAGGGACTGGTTCATCTTTAACCATGGAAATGTGGTCACCGTGCTGGTCTGTTTGCTGACTTTTATGATCAACTGAAGCAGATCGTCAGTGATCAGTTAGGCTGGGTTTGAAATCTAGTTCTGGTGGTTGTGTGCTCATGCTTGTGACTGTGACTAAGGAACAGTCTTTTCCTTTCTGGAATGAGGGGGACAGTCTCTGTATTATATTTTTTCTTACCACCCTCTTTCCTTTTCCTGTCTAGATGGTCTACAGATTTGTTCATCCTCCAATCTGCTTCTCCCTTTGTTCTTGCACACTCTCTGCTTCCCTCCTCAGCAGTCTTGTAACATTGACCACAGTCCCTATTTCTGTTTCCTCTTAACTATTACCCATCAGCCCATAACAGTCTGCCTTCTTCCCTCACCACATCCTGAAACTGCCCTGTCATGGTGGACTCCAGTGACTGAATTCTTCAGTCCCCTTTTTCTCATTGCACGATTGAGTCACTGTCTTTCTTGCCTTCCTGGTCCTTTATTTCCCTGATTCTCTGGCCAGTCATTTTAGGGAATCTTCTTCCTTAAACATTGGGATTGTCTGGGAATTTAGGCCTTGGTTCTCTTTTGTCTTCATTGCACACTGTTTCCCTGGGTAATTCCATCCTGCTTATAGGACTTATGGTACTACTTTTGTATTGGTGATTCTCAGTGCTCTATCTCCAGCCCAGCTTCCAGTTGAGCTCCAGGACAACATTCTTGGTTGCTGCCTAGACATCTCCAGACCTGGACATTTACAAGCTCCTGGTACTCGGAGCATAGTTATTCTTGTGATCTTAGCCCCAAACCCTTCCTCTCTCAGTGACTGACACCACCATTCGTCCTACTGGACAAGCCAGGACCCTGGAAATCATTTGCATTCCTGAGATAAACCTGACTTGGGCATGATGTATTATTTTCTTACTTTAGACATTGCTGGATTCAGTTTGCTAATAAGTTGGTTAGAATTTTGTGTCTATTTCATGAGTGAGAATGCCTCATAATTTTTCTTTCCTATCCTTCTTACGGTTTTTATATCAAGGTTAAAGTAACCTTTAGTAACTATAAATTGAGGAGTTTTCTCTCTTTCTCATTCCTGGAGATTATATAATATTAGAATTATGTGAACCTTAAATACTTGTTAGATCTCTACTGTAAAATCATTTGATTCTGGTGTTTTGTTTGTAGAGGTTTTTTTTTTAAACTGCTGGTTCAACTTTAATAGTTCTAGGATATTTTGTATTTTCTCTTTGGATTTGAGTCACTTAAGATAATTTTTTCTAGCTAGTAATTTATTTCATGTGTTTTCAATGTGTTGACACAAAGTTGTTCACACTATACCCTTATCTAATCTTTCAGCATCTGTGCTTAAATGTACTGAATCATAGACTTAAAAATGGTTAAAATGATAAATTTTGTCGTATATATTTTTTATCCCAATAAGAAGTTTAAAATAATCATAGCAATATTTTTTTGTAGATATAGAGAAGCTTATCTAAAATTTATATGAAAAGGCAAAGATTCTAAAGATTTTATTTTTCCTTTTTCTCCCAAAGCCCACCAGTACATAGTTGTGTATTTTTAGTTGTGCATCCTTCTAGTTGTGCTATGTGGGATGCCGCCTCAGCATGGCCTGATGAGTGGTGCCATGTCCGCGCCCAGGACTCGAACTGGTGAAACACTGGGCTGCCGAAGCAGAGCGCGCAAACTTAACCACTCGGCCACGGGGCCGGCCCCAAAAAAGGCAGAGATTCTAGAATAACTGTAACAGTTTTGAAAAAGAGGAATAAAGTGGGAGGAATCACCGTATGCAATGTTAAGGCTTACTGTTTAGCTACAATAATCAAGACATAGTTATATGTTGAGGGATAGACACGTGGAATCAATGGAATAGAACAAAGAACCCTGGGGGCCGGCCCCGTGGCCGAGTGGTTAAGTTCGCGTGCTCCACTGCAGCAGCCGAGGGTTCGGATCCTGGGTGCAGACATGGCACTGCCCGTCAGGTCACATTGAGGCGGCATCCCACATACCACAACTAGAAGGACCCACAACTAAGATATACAACTATGTATGGGGGAGTTTGGGGAGATAAAGCAGGAAAAAAAAAAGAAAAGAAAGATTGGCAACAGTTGTTAGCTCAGGTGCCAATCTTTAAAAAAAAAAAAAAAGAACAAAGAACCCTGAAATAGAGCCATGTTAATATGTCCAACTGATTTTTTATTTTTATGTGAGGAAGATTGGCACTGAGCTAACATCTGTTGCGAATCTTCCTCTTTTTGTTGGAGGAAGATTGTCGATGAGTTAGCATCTGTGCCAATCTTCCTCTATTTTATGTGGGATGCTGCCAGTGTGGCTTGACAGGTGGTGCTAGGTCCACAACTGGGATCTGAACCTGCGAACCCCGGGCTACTGAAGCAAAATGCGTGAACTTAACCACTACGCCACTGAGCTGGCCCCAGTCCAACTGATTTTTGACAAAAGTGCAAAGGCAACTCCATGGAAGAAAGACAGCCTTTTCAATAAATGGTTCTAGAATAATTGTACAACCACAGGCAAATCAATGAACTCCCACCTAAACCTCACATTTTACACAAAAATTAACTCAATATGGATCACAGATTTAAATGTAAAACTATAAAACTTTTAGAAAAAAATAGAAAATCTTTGCATAATAGGGCTAGGCAAAATATTTTGACTTGACAACAAAAATGTGATCCATAAAAGGAAAAACCGATAAATCAAACTATATCAAAACCAAAAGCTATGGGGCCGGCCCCATGACATAGTTGTTAAGTTCGTGTGCTCTGCTTCAGCGGCCCGGGGTTCACCAGTTTAGATCTTGGACATGGATCTACACACTGCTTATCAAGCCATGCTGTGGCAGGCATCCCACGTATAAAAAAAATGGAGGAAGCTGGCCACAGATGTTAGCTCAGGGCCAGTCTTTCTCAAAAAAAACAAGCAAACAAAAGCTTTTGCTCTGTGAAAGACCCTGGTAAGAGGATGAAAAGACAAGCTAAATACTGCGAGAAAACATTTGCAAACCGTATTTCTAACAAAGCACTTGTATCTGTAAGAAGAACTCTCAAGTTCAACATTAAAAACAAACAATCCAATTAGAAAATAGACAAAAGATGTGAAGAGACATTTTGCCAAAAAGGATATACATATGGCACATAACCACATGAAATAATATTCAGCATCAAAAGCCATTAAAGAAATACAAATTAAAACCAGAATAAGATATCACTACATACGTATCAAAATGGCTAAAATTAAAAATAGTGATAATACCAAATTCTAGAGAGGATGCAGAGAAATTGGATCATGGGTACATTGCTGGTGAGATAGTAAGATGGTACAGCCACTCTGGAAGATAGTTTGGCATTTTCTTATAAAACTAAACTTGCACTTACTATACAACCTAGCAGTTACATTCCTGGGTATTTATCCCAGAGAAATGAAAACTGATGTTTACACAAACACCTGTACGCCAATGTTTATAGCACCTGTACAGCAATATTCATTAGAGCCCCAAGTTGGAAACAACTCAAGTATTCTACAGCAGGTAAATGGTTAAATAAACTGTGCTATATACATATCATGGAATAGTACTCAGCAAAAAAGGGAAACAGTCTGGTGATAGAACAACTTGGGTACATTCCCAGGAAATTTTGCTGAGGGGGGGAAGAAATCTTAGAAATTTATATACTGCAAGATTCCATTTCTATAACATTTGAAAGTAAAAATTTTAGACCAAAAATAGATACGGATATAGATATCTGCTGAGGATTCAACTTTCTTCGACTTCTGGCTCTGACCTCTAGACCCTCTTTAAAAGGGGGTCATCTGATTAGGTCAAGCCCACCCATGCTCAAGGAAAGGGGATTATACAGGGTGTACCAAGGTAGTAAGAATCTTGGGAGCCAACCAGGGATTTAGGTTGTTCATCTGACCCTAGAGAGGTTGAGCTCTAGGCTCCAATCAGTACAATTTCAATTTGGTAACATCTCTTAACACTATCAAATTATACATCATATGCATTTGTAAAAGACTTGATTTGGGTTCTAGTAAATATTATTTATTGACTTGTTTTAAGCTGAGAATGTTTTCATACTTCATTATATTCTGAATCCAATTGAACTTCAAGCTTTGTTGCTTATAGCTGAAATATGAGAAATAAGTATTTTTAAGATTCTTAGCGAGAATCTTGACTTATGCTGCTGACGCTTTTCCCATTTGGAAAGAGGACTCCGTGCACATAAACAGGCTTTTGTGCTGGAGATAGCTGTGCTGTTGCCAATGCCGAGTTCTAGTTTTTTTCCTCCGAATGCCCTGTTGCTCCACCCTCTGAAAGTCACTGAAATGGTTTTAGAGCCTTTCCTTCTAGAGGAATCTCTTCCCCACCCTTACTTTTTAAGTACTGATTTTAAGTTTAAGAATCAAAGAGATGCCAGTTTTCTGCCTGATTTTTTTGGTGCTCTTTACCTGGGCTGGCTCACTCACTGGAATAAGGTCCACTTATGAAAGCTGCATTCAGGAGCACTTTCGAAAATAAACGATGGTGTGCTCACCATTTAGTTTGCCAAGCTTTCCTTGAAAAAGCAGGTAAGTTCCATTGAAAATGTGTCTTTATGCTCTTTGGTATAACTAACTGCAGTATTTGGAAACAGTGTCATTAGACCTGTGGCATCGTGTGTTCTCAGTGTCTTCACATGACAGCCTGATCCACATGAGTTCTCTCTGCACTTGGGACCGTATCTTGATGTACGCTGTGTGGAGGGCTGAGCTTGCGTCTTCCTGGGCAAATACTCATGTTCTCGACAAAGGGGGCTATCTGTTTCTTTATTGCTCTATTTTCCTCAGAACATTTGCTTTTCTAGATGTTGTTAGCTCTTAAACACACCCATGCACACTTAGATACTGTACAAATTTGCTAACAACGTTGAGACTTATTTAAGGAAGATATTAGGGAAATGTCTTAAGTGGTACAGTATAGACCATTCAGTTAAATTTCGGTATGGCTTTCACTGCAGGCAAAGATTTGTCTTTTTTGTCTCTGATTCTCATTTTTTAAAGCAAAATAACTGAGGAAATCTAATTCTCTATTCAGAAATTCATGTAAACATTGGTGCTTTAAAAATGGTAATGTTAAACTCAAGTTCCTTCTCTCCGAGCTGATCCCAGAATTCTTTTCCATAATTAGGAACAGATCAAAACCTATAACTGCTAACTGAGGGAGTTTGAAACTAACTATAAAAAATCTTTATAGATGCAGTTTAAAATAAAAAAAGACCACCCCGACTGGAAAGACCCGAGGTGGGTGTGTTGGGGCCAGTTGTGCCTCTTTTCTGGTCATTTGCTCTTGTGGGTGAGTGCCCCTCCCTCTGCCGCTGCTTTTTGAAAGCGATCCTAAGTGTTCTCTCCAGTATGCAGGGCCTCCACTGGCCTCGCCATGCCTGTAGTTTGGGAAGGTAGGTATTAAGATAGAGAGTGGACAGGCAGACGTGGTGGTGAGGCAGAAAGGTGGGTGGTGAAGCTGGGCTTCTGGCTGGGTACTGGCTCTGCAACAGAGGCGGTTTTTGTAATGTGGAACTAATAGTAAAGCCCTCTCCGTGCTGTGTGTTTCATCTGCTAGTTTGTGTAAGAGGCTAGTGTTCACAAGTGAAGGCAGCACAGATTTGTACTGAGAACCGGGCTTTCATTTTGGTTTAAGAGTTATGTTTATGGGTGCTAACAAGATTGCTATACTGAGCAAGGATGTATGAAACTTTTGTTGACTCAGATATACTTTTTTTAGTGACAGCTTTATTGAGATATAATTCACATACCATACAATTCACCCATTTAAAGTGCACAATTTAGTGATTTTTAGTATATTCATAGAGTTGTGCAACCATGACCACAATCAATTTTAGAATATTTTCATCACCCCAAAAAGAAATTCCCTACCCATTAGTAGTCACTTCCCATTCCTCCCTCCCCCCAGCCCCTGGCAACTGCCAGTCTGCTTTCTGTCTCTATGGATTTGCCTATTATGGATATTTCATATAAATTGAATCACATAATATGTGGTCATTCGTGACTGGCATCACTTAGCAAAATATTTTCAAAGTTCATCCATATTTAATATGTATTCATTCCTTTTAAGATTGAATAATATTCCAGTCTATGGATATACCACATTTTGTTGATCTCTTCATCCCTTGATGTGTGTTTGAGTTGTTTTCACTCTGGCTCTTATGAATAATGTCAGGTAGACTTTTAATGTTTATATTTATTGTGTAATAATACTACTTATGTATATACATACCTCCTAGTGTTAGACATCTGTACCTTAAGAGTTTTAAGAATTATACAGCCCTGAAATACATTTAGAATTAAATTACGTAAAGTATGAGTCTTTCTTTGTTTCAAGAGGCATTTAAGGTTCTACCTTGTGGTTTTCGATATGATCCTTATTTATTATTCCTTCTTGAAAGTCTCTCTTCTGCTTTTCACCTGTGGTTTGGCTGTTTCTTCTCAGCTCTTCAATGCCATTATTCCCTTGGGTTTCCTCTGCACCTTTTCTCCCTAGACAGTTTCATCCACACTATCCATGAACACCACCTATGGCTGGGTTGGATAAATCTCCATCTATAGCAGACCTCTTTCCTGTCATCTCTATAGCCAAGACCCAGTAGGCTTCCTTTAAAATCCCCTCACTCAGCAGAATTTCTGGCCCAGAGCAGCAGCCATGAATGGACAGCAGGAGCTATATCAGACGCTGGGTGGTGGGGTGTGCCCTCGTGCTTCTGGGAGCCCTGGGAGAAGAGACAAGTGTCCTGTGTCACCTGAGTCTGAGTGAAGAGAGGCAATACCAGAGCTGAGTCTTAAGGAACATGAGGTCAAGGATTGGGGGTATTTAGAGTGGGGAAAGGTCATGTCCAATCACCTTGAAGAACTACTGGGAGTTTAGCAGAGCTGAAGTGACAGTGCTTGTGAGCAAGATGCTGGAGAGCTAGACAGAGGCTGTCACTAAGAGACTGGAAGTTTCAGCTGAGAGATTTGAACTGTAGCCTGAAAACTACTGGAAGTCATTGAAATGTTTTAAGCCAAGAAGTGACCTAAGATCAGTGTTTTTGAAAGACTCCTCTGTCAGCCCTTGGGAGAATGGATTAGAAGGAGCCAGGCGTGAGTTAGGAAGTTCAGGTAGACTTTGTATTCAGAAACCCAGAAGAGGGGTCCATCTGATAACACTTAGGCATATCCCATAGCAACTTCCTTTCCTCATCTGTGCCTCCACAGCTGTGGACTTGTCTGGTTTTTCACTATACAAGGATTACCTTAAGGACAAGGACTCTGTTTTATATTTCTGTGTCCTCAGTGTTATAGCATAGTCTTAATCAGTTGTAGACACTCTATAAACGTGCATTAGATGGATGCATAGTTGTAGGTACGAGAACTTTAGAGTTGGTGTCATAATTTAGTTCTTTTTTGTAACTTTTCTAAAGGCACTGACAGCTTTTTCTGATATTATCAGAGTGATTGCTGACCAGTGTTGAAGAGCCAGCTGGATTTGGAGACCAAGAATTTGTTGTTGCAGTCTACACAGTGTGGTGTTAGAGGATTGAATTGTTCTAGGGTGAAATTTTGTCAAAAGGGTTGAGGACAGCAGAAAAGGAAGGGGTGAGGATGCACGCATCCCTAATTTTTACAAAGAGGGTAGTTAAGAGATACTGTCTATATTGAAATACTTAAGAATGAAATGATAGGAAGCCTGGGATTTGCTTCAAAATAATATGATCATGGGGAAAGTGGGTAGAATATGAATGAAACAAGATTGGCCATGAGCTGGTAATTATTAAAGCTGATGATAAGCACACTGTGTTCATTATACTATTTTCTCTACTTTTTTAAAAAGTTTTAAATTTTCCATGATAAAAAAAAAATGAGAAAGATAATACAAGTGATAGAGCAAGAAATAAAAGTCCAAGTATATTATTTAAACTCCTAAAAGTAGCTACAGGAATATGTCTCAGCTGGACCTGCAGCCTAGGCCAGCTGGGACATAGCACATCTAGGCCAGCTGGGATGTCTATCAGAACTGACCTTCTGTCTTACTTCGCAGGAAGCACACTGCATTGTACTCAGGTTTTACCAGCTATTGGTGACTATTGGGCAGTCTCTAGAACAGTCAGTGGTCAGGGGCAAAAACCTGTCTCTCAGCCCAGCATACCCTACACTGGTGAAAATGGCAAAAGGAGCTTCCTGAGAGCTACTGACTTCACCCCCAGGCAGGGGTGCATCAGGAGGCCTGAGGGCTCCTCCCAGTAGGCTGTGAGGCCTGGGAAGTTACCTTCCAGTGGGCTGTGGCTGTACTGTCTCCTGAAGCTGTTTGTGGGTAACTCGCACATCCTCTCCCTGTATCCAAGGGTGTTATATCCATATCCTGTCATTGTTGACATCTTTCCATCACCATCACCCTCAGGATAATGACACAGAAACTAACAAAGGCACTAAAAACAGTGATATAGCTATATTGGAAGTAGAGGAGGGGATGATGGCCTAAATCACCTTCCATTATAGTAGGAAGTCAGTAAGTGATACCTAAAGTGGCTAATCAAGAAATGACAAGTTTTAAAAAAGCGTTAGTGATAAAAAGGTAACCCCCAGAAGAACTGAAAAGAAATATTTAAAGGTGGGGGCCTCTGGAGAGAAGCCTTAAGAGAGGAGAGAAAGCAGAAACTGTTGGTTTGCATGATTAGCCCCTTGGTACTTGCTGATATTTCAACCAAGTATATGTAGTTCTTAATGATTTTTAAATTGTTAATGAACATGGGAAAATGGAATAGGAATTCTGGAGAGTGGTGGAAAGGAGTGGCTGGAAGGAAATTTGGGGAAGAAAGCACAGAGCAGTATTCAGGTGGGCGGTTGGGAGTGGACAGATGGTGAGTGTTAGCTTGCACGTCAGGAATGAGTGGCTCGAGGGTATTAACTGGCCTTGAGGCTCTGACCAGAGCTTGGGTGTACATTTTCTGTGCCAGCACAAACCAGCATTATGTGGGTGGTGTGTGAGGCCAGGTGATGGGCACTGGGATCCAGTCCAGGGCCTGTGGTCTCAACGTAGAATTCCATATAGAACTTTGGTTTTCCTTTTTGTTTTTTTTCAAGAAAAGGTATTTCGTGTCACAGCAAAACTTGAGGTGGCAGCACTGGACTCAGGTTAGAATATGCTCAGCCACTGGTCACAGAATCTTCCAGCCTGGGCACAGCTGAGGCCTGAGTGGAAATCTGTTTGTAGACAGTTCCTATGGGAGGAATCAGTCCTCTCCTGGCTTCCAGTCTTGCAGTGTCCAGAACTATGTGGCAGGATTGGCATGGTGAAGTCAGGAGTCCAGATGGCAGCCATGGCCACTTAGGCCCTCTCTGGTGGCCTGATGTGAGATCTTTAGTGTCTGCAGAGCCTGGCCTCTCGGAGGGAGTCTTGTTGGAGCGGGACCCTGATCTGGACAAGCTCCCAAACTAGGTGGAGCTGAGCCCTGGATGGAGCTGCTGGCCTCAGGGTGCCATGGGGGCAGCCCACAGAGATTCTACCAGGTACACAGAGATGCTGGGTTTTCTCAGAGCCTGACAGGTGCTGCCTCGAAGCTAGAAAGCTTCACCTCACTGCGTGCCCAACTTGTCTTTCCTATCCTCTTCATGTCTTGCATGCTCGTAACAATGAAGATGGTGCTTGGTGGAGAAGATAAAGGCAACTTAGAGGTCTTTCCTTCTCTCTTTTCAAACCTTCCATATTAAACAGTGGATTTTTTTCTATTCTTTCAATATTCATTTATCCATTCATTCAAGTTTTTGAGTATCTACTTTGTGGATTGTGCACAGTAGATACAAATTATGTATGTTAAAAAAAGAATTTGGGAGTTGGATCCAAGATGGCGCCGTGAGTAGTCCTCTTTGTCTCTCCCCCTTCGAGTCTACAATTATTTGGACACTTATCGCTTAACAAAGGATATCCAGACAGCATCTCAGGACGTCTGAGAGACCCACGTGACTATACATCGGAAGGCGGACGGACTTTCCTCCGGGAGGATGTGGAAATAGGTGAAAACTCTCCGACCCCGACTGAACAGCCTAGTATCCACAAGCGGCTTTCTTCCAACGGACGCCCCCAGAAGATCAACACACATCTAGGGCAGGAGCAAGCACACAACAGAGGAGTGACGGTGGAAACAGGTGACCAGAACCCTATCTAAACCCCCCGCAATTACTCCTAAACGCAGAGGGAAACTCTAGAATTACACACCTGAGCCCGCGGGGAGAGTCTCTCCCCACCATTGGCGGGGAGATCCCACCTAGTGTTCATGGCGCCTGGAGGGTCCCAGAGAGAATCGCTGAGGGTGCGGAGGTCCCCCAGCTGCCACTGCCTGCACGGTGGGGCTAGGGATTGCCGGAGATCTCGGAGCGGACTGGGGCTGGGTGAAGCTCCAGAGGCCGACTCCGCGCCCTGGAGGGGAAGCTCCAGAGTTCCGCCCGGGCAGCAGACAAAACTCTCTGTCTGCCATTAGCGGAGGGGCCACGCCTAGCATTCACAACTCCAGGAAAGGGGAAAGTCCCGGAGAGAATCCCAGAGGGCGGGGTGACCCCCAGCTGCTGTTGCCCGCCCCGTGGGGCTAGGGATTGCCGGAGATCTCGGAGAGGACTGGGGCTGGGTGAAGCTCCAGAGTTCTGCCAGGGCCGCAGACACAACTCGCTGTCTGCCATTAGCGGAGGGGCTATGCCCAGCATCCACAACTCCGGGAAAGTCCCGGAGAGAATCCCAGAGGGCGAGGTGACCTCCAGCTGCCATTGCCTGCCCCGTGGGGGCTAGGGATTGCCGGAGATATCGGAGAGGACTGGGGCTGGGTGAAGCTCCAGAGGCCGGCTCCATGCCCTGGAGGGGAAGCTCCAGAGTTCCGCCCGGGCAGCAGACAAAACTCTCTGTCTGCCATTAGCGGAGGGGCCACGCCCAGCATTCACAGCTCCGGGAGAGAATCCCAGAGGGCGAGGTGACCTCCTGCTGCCGTTGCCCGCCCCGTGGGGCTAAGGATTGCTGGAGATCTCGGAGCGGACTGGGGCTGGGTGAAGCTCCAGAGGCCGGCTCTGCAGCCCGGAGGGGAAGCTCCAGAGTTCCGCCCGGGCAGCAGACAAAACTCTCTGCCTGCCATTAGCGGAGGGGCCACACCCAGCATTCACAACACCAGGAGGGTCCCAGAGAGGAGAATATCAGGCAGGGCAGCAGCTGACCAGCTACCACTGAAATCAGGATCTCCGGCTATCCCCCAAGACAGGGCAAAGGGCTCCCCGAGTTCTTGGGGAACAGGACTGGGGCTGGGTGGAGTTCCAGCGACCCAGCTCCGTAGCCTAGGGGGAAACCCTACAGGCTCACAGCAGCCTCAGGGAAAGCCTCTGCACAGCACTCGTAGAAAGCACCCATCCGGCAGCCACAAGGCTGGAAGACCCTGGGACAAAAGTAGCATAGCTAGGTGAACTAACCACAGACTGTAGAAGATGCCAATAGCTCTCCTGCGACCCATAGTGGACAAGTGATATTTTGTGGGTGCCAACAGTGATGGAGCGACAAATATAAGTGATCCTACCCCTGGCCACTGGAAAAGCCCATAACACCGTTGCAGACCCCAAGGAGGGAGCACGTCTAGGCGGGCTGCAACAGTAGGCACCAGCAGCCTGAAGCCCCCCCTGTGACGGCCCCCACGGCAGAGGAGGGAATCCAAAGGACCACTGTGACTACGAGGAGGGGCCCAGGCCCAGTTAGCAACCGTGGATAGGGTTCCTGGTTTGTGCAGTATAAACAGCTGCTCCCCCACCGCAGCAGCAGAAACAAGTGAAAGGAGCAACTAAACTCTATCTCTATGTGGAGGCACAAATCAACAACATCAAGCAATATGAAAAAATACATTAAATCTCCAGAACAGAAGGAAAATAACAAATACACAGAAAACAATCCCAAAGAAAATGAGATATATAACCTAAATGATGATGACTTCAAAACAGCCATCATTAAAATACTCAATGAGTTAAGAGAGAATTCTGACCGACAACTCAACGAGTTCAGGAGCTACGTCACAAAAGAGTTTGATACGATAAAGAAGAACCAAACAGAAATATTGGAAATGAAGAACACAATAGAGGAGATTAAGAAAAATCTAGATGCACTGAACAGTAGGGCCGATAATATGGAGGAAAGAATTAGCAATTTGGAAGATGGCAATATAGAATTGCTGCAGGCAGAGGAGGAGAGGGAAGTAAGACTAAAAAGAAATGAAGAAACTCTCCGAGAATTATCAGACACAATTAGGAGATGCAACGTAAGGATTATAGGTATACCAGAGGGAGAAGAGAAGGAGAAAGGGGCAGAAAGCCTATCCAAAGAACTAATGGCTGAGAACTTCCCAAATCTGGTGAGAGAGATGGATCTTCAGGTGACAGAAGCCAATAGATCTCCAAACTTTATCAATGCAAGAAGACCAACTCCACGGCATATAGTAGTGAAGCTAGCAAAAGTCAACGACAAGGAGAAAATACTAAGGACAGCCAGGCAAAAGAAACTAACCTACAAAGGAACCCCCATCAGGCTATCAGCAGATTTCTCAGCAGAAACTTTACAGGCTAGAAGAGAGTGGAATGATATATTCAAAAATCTGAAGGAAAAAAATCTACAGCCGAGAATTCTCTACCCAGCGAAAATATCTTTCAAATACGATGGAGAAATAAAAACTTTCCCAGATAAACAAAAATTAAGGGAGTTCATTGCCACAAAACCTCCTCTTCAGGAAATCCTCAGGAAAACCCTCATTCCTGAAAAATCCAAAAAAGGAAAGGGGCTACAAAACCAAGAGCAGAGGAGATAAGTAGAAGGACAACAACAGAGAGTAGCAGCTCTTCATCAGAACAGATTAAACCATGGGACGAGAAACAAAGGAAATTGAAGAAAACCGGAAAACAAGACACAAGATGGTAGTGGTAGGCCCCCACATCTCAATAATCACTCTAAATGTAAATGGATTGAACTCCCCAATCAAAAGACACAGAGTGGCAGGATGGATCAAAGAACAAGACCCAACAATATGCTGCCTCCAGGAAACACACCTCAGCCCCAAAGACAAACACAGACTCAGAGTGAAGGGATGGAGAACAATACTCCAAGCTAATAATGAACAAAAGAAAGCAGGTGTCGCTATACTAATATCAGACAAGGTAGATTTCAAAGCAAAACAGATAAAGAAAGATAAAGAGGGACAGTATATAATGATAAAAGGGACTCTCCACCAAGAAGACATAACACTTATAAATATATATGCACCCAACACAGGGGCACCAAAATTTGTAAAGCAACTCTTAATAGAACTAAAAGAAGACATCAACAACAATACAATAATAGTAGGGGACCTCAACACACCATTAACACCAATGGACAGAACATCCAGACAGAAAATCAACAAGGAAATAATAGAATTAAATGAAAAATTAGACCAGATGGACTTAATAGATATATATAGAACACTTCATCCAAAAACAGCAGGTTACACATTCTTCTCAAGTGCACATGGAACATTCTCAAGGATTGACCATATTTTGGGAACCAAAGCAAACATCAATAAATACAAGAGAGTTGAAATAATATCAAGCATCTTTTCTGATCATAATGCTATGAAACTAGAAATCAACTACAAGAAAAAAGCAGAGAAAGGTGCAAAAATGTGGAGACTAAACAACACGCTTCTCAACAAACAATGGATCATTGAAGAAATTAAAGAAGAAATCAAATATTATCTGGAGACAAATGAAAATGAGAACACGACATACCAAATCATTTGGGATGCAGCAAAAGCAGTCCTAAGAGGGAAATTCATCGCAATACAGGCTCACCTCACTAAACAAGAAAAAGCTCACATAAGCAACCTCAAACGACACCTAACAGAACTAGAAAAAGAAGAACAAACAAAGCCCAGAGTCAGTAGAAGAAGGGAAATAATAAAAATAAGAGCAGAAATAAACGATATTGAAACAAAAAAGACAATAGAAAGGATCAATGAAACAAAGAGTTGGTTCTTCGAAAGAATTAACAAAATTGACAAACCCCTAGCCAGACTCATCAAGAAAAGAAGAGAGAAATCGCAAATTAATAAAATTAGGAATGAGAGAGGAGAAATCACAACAGATACCAATGAAATACAAGAGATCATAAGAGAATACTATGAAAAACTATATGCCAACAAATTGAACAACCTGGAAGAAATGGACAAATTCCTAGACTCCTACAATCTCCCCAAACTGAATCAGGAAGAAATGGAGAATCTGAATAGGCCAATCACAAGTAAGGAAATAGAAATGGTAATCAAAAACCTCCCCAAAAATAAGAGTCCAGGACCGGACGGCTTCTCTGGAGAATTCTACCAAACATTCAAAGAAGACTTAATACCTATTCTCAAACTGTTCCAGAAAATTGAGAAAGATGGAGTACTCCCTAACACATTCTATGAAGCCATCATCACTCTGATCCCCAAACCTGACAAGGACAACACAAAGAAAGAAATCTACAGGCCGATATCACTGATGAACATAGATGCAAAAATCCTCAACAAAATTTTGGCAAACCGAATACAGCAATACATCAAAAAGATTATACACCATGATCAAGTGGGATTTATACCAGGGACACAGGGATGGTTCAACATCCGCAAGTCAATCAATGTGATACACTACATCAACAAAATGAAAAACAAAAACCACATGATCATCTCAATAGATGCAGAGAAAGCATTCGACAAGATCCAACACCCATTTATGATAAAAACCCTCAATAAAATGGGTATAGAAGGAAAGTACCTCAACATAATAAAGGCCATATATGACAGACCCACAGCCAACATCATACTCAATGGACAAATACTGAAAGCCATCCCTCTGAGGACAGGAACAAGACAAGGGTGCCCACTTTCACCACTCCTATTCAACATAGTACTGGAGGTGCTGGCCAGAGCAATTCAGCAGGAAAAAGAAATAAAAGGAATCCAAATAGGTAATGAAGAAGTAAAACTCTTGCTGTTTGCAGATGACATGATCTTATATATAGAAAACCCCAAAGAATCCATAGAAAAACTATTAGAGATAATCAACAACTACAGCAAAGTAGCAGGGTATAAAATTAACATGCATAAGTCAGTAGCATTTCTATACACTAACAATGAACTAACAGAAAAAGAACTCAAGAACTCAATCCCATTCACAATCGCAACGAAAAGAATAAAATACCTTGGGATAAACTTAACCAAGGAAGTGAAGGATCTATACAATGAAAACTACAAGACTTTCTTGAAAGAAATTGACGATGACATAAAGAGATGGAAAGACATTCCATGCACATGGATTGGAAGAATAAACATAGTTAAAATGTCCATACTACCTAAAGCAATCTACAGATTCAATGCTATCCCAATCAGAATCCCAAGAACATTCTTCACAGAAATTGAACAAAGAATCCTAAAATTCATATGGGGCAACAATAGACAGCGAATTGCTAAAGCAATCCTGAGCAAGAAAAACAAAGCCGGCAGAATCACAATCCCCGATTTCAAAACATACTACAAAGCTACAGTGATCAAAACAGCTTGGTACTGGTACAAAAACAGGTCCACAGTTCAATGGAACAGAATTGAAAGCCCAGAGATAAAACCACACATCTATGGACAGCTAATCTTCGACAAAGGAGCAGAGGGCCTACAATGGAGAAAAGAAAGTCTCTTCAACAAATGGTGCTGGGAAAACTGGACAGCCACATGCAAAAGACTGAAAATTGACCATTCTTTTTCACCACACACCAAAATAAACTCAAAATGGATCAAAGACCTAAAGATTAGGCCTGAGACAATAAGTCTTTTGGAAGAGAATATAGGCAGTCCACTCTTTGACATCAGTTTCAAAAGAATCTTTTCGGACACTATAACTCCTCAGTTGAGGGAAACAATAGAAAGAATAAACAAATGGGACTTCATCAGACTAAAGAGCTTCTTCAAGGCAAGGGAAAACAGGATTGAAACAAAAAAACAGCTGACTAATTGGGAAAAAATATTTACAAGCCACTTATCTGACAAAGGGTTAATCTCCATAATATACAAAGAACTCACACTGCTTAACAACAAAAAAACAAACAACCCGATCAAAAAATGGGCAGAGGACATGAACAGACATTTCTCAAAAGAAGATATGAATATGGCCAATAGACACATGAAAAGATGTTCATCATCGCTAATCATCAGGGAAATGCAAATCAAAACTACACTAAGATATCACCTTACACCTGTTAGATTGGCAAAAACATCCAAAACCAAGAACGACAAATGTTGGAGAGGTTGTGGAGAAAAAGGAACCCTCATACACTGTTGGTGGGAATGCAAACTGGTACAGCCACTATGGAAAACAGTATGGAGATTTCTCAAAAAGTTAAAAATAGAAATACCCTATGACCCAGCCATCCCATTACCGGGTATCTATCCTAAGAACCTGAAATCAGAAATCTCAAGAGTCCGTTGCACCCCTGTGTTCATCGCAGCATTATTTACAATAGCCAAGACGTGGAACCAACCTACATGCCCAGAAACTGATGATTGGATAAAGAAGATGTGGTATATATACACAATGGAATACTACTCAGCCATAAAAAAAGACAAAATTGGCCCACTCACAGCAACGTGGATGGACCTCGAGGGTATTATGTTAAGCGAAATAAGCCAGTCAGAGAAAGACGAACTCTATATGACTCCACTCATAGGTGGAAATTAGTATATTGATAAGGAGATCTGATCGGTGGTTACCAGGGAAAAGGCGGGGTGGGGAGAGGGTACAAAGGGGGAAGTGGTGTACCCACAACATGACTAACAAAAATGTACAACTGAAATCTCACAAGGTTATAATCTAACATTAATAAAAAAAATAATAAAAAAAAAAAGAATTTGTTCCATGGTAGTTGAGTATAAGGAATGTCTTACTTTTCTTATTTTTAGAGTATTCTTGGGCTCAGCCTCTACCCACCATAGGTGATCAGAAATTTGTTCTCAGCCTCTGTTTTCACAGAGCCCCATCCCGTCCTCTCAAGGACATAAAGAAACCTCCAGGCTTAACTGAGTCCAGAGATCTGGTGGAAGGTCCTCTGATCTTCATTCATTGACTGCTGATCCTGGTACCCTGGCCCATGGCCATGAGGTTTGTTTGAAGGCAGCTGTCCTCGCTCCCATGTGATAGGCTTGGGCACAGAATAAACACGGAGGCTCCAGAACCTCCCCAGCCCTACCATGCAATCACTCCATATTCCCTGGCACTTTCAAAGCTCTAAAACATCCTCTCCATTCCTTCCATTTCCTGGTCTCAAGGTTTGGGCCATGCCTCTCTCTTTGTTTCAAAGCACTACCGTCTCTTCCTGTACCCTCACCCGCATCCCCACCCCTGGGGAAGATCAAAGTTAATTTCTTTTGGGGCCGAACCTTCCAAGTAAAAATTACAAATTTTTTTCAGTGTAGTTCCTGAAATGCAAAAGAAATTGTTCATGGGAAGGAGCAAGGGAGGAGATTTGTTTTTTTTATAATTCCTTATTTCATAGTCTCCTGAAGTGTGTCCTCTGGACACCAACATCAGAATCATCTGGGGAGCTTAAAGCTGCAGGAGTAGGAATAGGGCCCAGGATTCAGGATTTGTCACAAGCTCTCCAAGGTTTGAGAACATGGTCTACTTCTTGGAATACAAAGGTATATCTGCTCTTGTGTGGGAGTGAGGGAATTAGCTTTTTATTCTTTCTCCTGCAACAACAATTAAAGTCAGAAATAGATATTTTTATAGACAGAAAATACAGGAATCTTCTTTTCCAAGATATTCTATGTACGTAGCCATAGTGTAAGGTAGAATATGATAATCTCATGCTCTGAAAGGAAAGTCGATCAGTATTGAGAGAGTGTGGAGAAGAGAGAGCCAATTCCCATTGGAGGAGGGGGCTCCTGAATCGGGAAGGGAGCATTTGTGCTGGGCCACAAGGGGCAGGGAGGACCCGCACTGCAAATGGGCAGGGAAGGCACTCTGTTGACAGAAGGATCCCATACTGTAGTGGCACAGCAACCTGAAAACGCTTGTTTGACTGAAGCACAAAATTAGCGCTTAAGAAGTGTAGGTCTACAATATCCTACCCCAAATCCTGGGGCTGACTAGGTTTCTGAGTTTCATTTTTCATTATTTAACACGCCCAGAAAGCCCCCTGGGCAAGCACACCTTAAGCAAACATATTTTGGGAAGTTGAGTTTCCAGCAGGTTGTGGAAATGTGAGGGGACATACATTCTAGATTTCCTGGAGTGTGGAGAGTGATACCTACTGTTTGGAAAGGGAGAGGAATGACATTGTGTTTTATTTATAAATTGTAACGAGATTTTCTTCTTTGTATTAAATAGATTTTATTATAGGAAGTCCTCATGATCTTCAGTATCAAGAAAAGCCCACAAACACATTTCAACATTTTCATAATAAATCATGAAAGGAAAGGTCTGATTGGGATAGTATTTTGAAAAATGAAACTCAAAAGAATGAAAAATGTTTATTTTAATTTTATAGTTAACAAAGTTAAATTATGGTTGCAACCATGAGCCAATTCTTAGAAGAAAGAAAACTCAGTTAGATCCTACTGAGTTTTAGGGAGGAAGTGGGGTCATTAGTTTTCCAATTATCATATTCATTTATTCAGCAAATATTTATTAAGCACCTCTTACATGCCAATCACTGCTTTAGGCACTAGAGATAGTAGTCAGCGGCGGAGTCCCTCACGGATCTTATTTTCTAGTGGAAGAAAAAGACCGTAAATAAATGTACATGTGAAGGCTATGAAGAAAAGTCATGCAAGATAAGAAGATAGAGGCATGGCTTCAGTTGTGCATATGGTGCTCAGAGATAAGATAGCACAAATGAGTCCTTCACTTCAGATTTTACTTTACAGCGTGATTTAAAAATAGTCAAGGACCTCATCAGCTTTCTCAAGATCCTCTCTTAATCCTATTCAGAGTATTTTGAAGGACTTATGTCTCTATCCTTCGTCCCTCTCCAGTTTATAATTTGGGCAAGTCTTTGTCAGTGATTTTGTGTGATCAGTTATCCAACATCACTTTCACTAAAATCTTGTGTCTTGCAAGATTGATTTTGCAGTTGGTTTGCATTGTCTGACAGTCTGTAAGCAGGTCAGCCCAATTCCTGCTTGTTATCCTAGTGTAATTTTTAATAGCACTCGCCTTCACTCTCAGAAGTTCTCAGTTTGGACAATAAGTTCATCACTCTATCAATCAAAGATTAATCAACCAAGATTGACACAGTGGGTGTGGTGTTAAGCAGGGCTAGATGTTTCTAAGGCCAATCCATTCATAAACATTTTTATGTTAAGACTTTTGCTTTGCTGTGAAACCTTGTAACTGTGGAGACTTAGATGATAAACATTCAAGAAAAGAGAACCCCTTTTAGAGTAATGTGAGTCTTGGATACCAGCAACGCTGGCAGCCAGTTTATATAGATTCTTTATGATTTTAAATTGGGCATGAATGTGGTATGGCCCTTCTTCAGCAAGACATCAGGCTAATTGTTGGGATCTTAGAGCTGGGGGAGCTGCCCTGAAGAGTGTTACATGGCACAGGGCACCTGGACACTGGATAGGTTTTTAGAAGGTGCCATTAGCATCCAAACTTTTTGGTACCCCACAACAAGTAAAAGCATTTCATGGATTTCTTTAAGTTGAAACACTGAGGACATACTAATGTTTTAAAAGATTAAAATCTCAACAGAATTGGGTGGCCTCGAATCTATTTTCTTCTCCTTTATGTGTTGTAACCTGGAATCTTCATTCTTCAAGATTGAATAACCTTGTTGATATAATTGTTCTTCTCCAGTCTTATTAAAAAGCTTTTTTTTTTTTAATTTTTTTTTTTTGAGGACGATTAGCCCTAAGCTGGCATCTGCTACCAACCCTCCTCTTTTTGCTGAGGAAGACTGGCCCTGAGCTAACATCTGTGCCCATCTTCCTCTACTTTATATGTGGGACGCCTACCACAAGCATGGCTTGCCAAGCGGTGCCATGTCTGCACCTGGGATCCGAACCGGTGAACCCTGGGCCGCCAAAGCAGAATGTGTGCACTTAACTGCTGCGCCACCAGGCTGGCCCCATTATTAAAAAGCTTTTATGTGAGGGCTGTGGCCATATTCTGCAGCTTTCCTTCTCTCAGGGAACCTTCTTATTTAAGACTGGTTACTGTAATAAATGAATGAAAAGCAAAGAAGTGGGTTTCTCCTTATCTATGAGTTAAATCTATGTATCTTCATATTTCTGATTATAAATGGTGGCTACCGGGAGGACACAGAAACTTCAGTTTAGGTGGTATTGGAACTTTATTTATGGAATGTCAAAAAGAAAATAAAACCATCAAAAAGGCAAAACAGTGGAAACCTCTTCTGCCTCTGTGAGCCTAGCTGTAAGAAGAACCCAAAGCATTGACTTGTTACTGTGCTGGGGCTTGGGGTTAGCACTTTTCTTGCATTACTATAGGGTAGGGGTTGACAAAGTCGGGGAGTTGGGTGGGATTAGAGAAACAAGATGCTGATCGTTTATCTCTGTGATTCTTGTTATACTTAATGTCTGTACTTGAACAATTATGATTTTATTCAATAACTATTTCATTTGTAGTACCATTATCTCTCAAGGGAGGGCTGTGTTCCCTTAAAAAAGCAGAGAGCACACCATGTACCATGGCTGGTACTACGTGTATCATAGGTAATAGTAAGGACACAGTTATCAAACTTAGTAATAAATATTGAGGTGCACATTTTTTCATATTCTAATATCTCTGAAATTATGATGCACCTTACAGTCAATGATTTTAAAAGTTTAAAATCGTTAGTTTAATTGGCAGTGCTTTTTCTTAGTAGTACACAAAACATTGCCTCTCTTAGTCATTGGTGTCTTGGATTTATCAACTACATTAGGGATTTTTTATATTCTGGGTGTAAAGACTGTTAACTGCATAATAAAGTCATTTAAGTTCCCATTGGTGTTATATTGATTGTCAGATGATATTCAATGTAGTAAAACTTGAGATTCGGTTAAAAAAAAAAAGACACTATCTTGAAGTGCATACATATTAAGCACATAAGTGTCAAAGATATGAAGGGCACAAGGTGAGGCTACCCACCTCAGGGAAGATCCAGGAGTTGGAATTTGGAACAGACCAGGAGAGCATTTGCTCTTGATGAAGGCACAAGGGGGCAAGCTGCCCTGCTTGTCATTGGGGTTTTCATGTGGGAGTCCAAGAAGTCTTCACGGTTAGACTGGAACACAGATCTGATGTCAAGAGCAGAGGGGTGCTGTGGGAGTTTGTGTCAAAGCCTCAGATAGTACTTTTAGGTTGGCAGTTAAGCAAGAAAAGAAACTACAGGGATGAGGCACTTTTCCTCAATTGACAGAAATTTCATTAAATTCTTCTTGAAAATTTAAAGTATGCCTTTAAACTTAACTCTTGAACCAAGAAGGCTGAGTTAATGGTGCTGTTTTGTAACCTACTAATCACACTACCTGTTCTCTGTCACAGATTGCCTTCTCCCAGCACAGCAATTTTATGGACCTGGTACAGTTCTTCGTGACTTTTTTCAGGTAATTTCACTTATACAAACTATATCTGTTGTTTTGATTCAGGCGCTTAATTCCGTTAATTATCAGCTAATGAAAGATAAATGAATAATCCTGTGTGTTTGCACAACAGATCAAACTAACTTTATATATGTTCCTGAAAAGTTACATGTCAGTTACAAAAGTGTAAATTCAGTCTAATCTGATAAATTGAAAACATTTGGTTTATATGTTCTGGCCTTTTGAGACAGCTTTTCATGTACCCTATACTAAAATGTAGATAATTTGGCTCTTCATGTGGGGAGAATTTGGGGTTGAAGCAACACTTACTTATATGTGCCACATGTATGATTCCTCTTGTTCAAGAGATGATTCACGTGATTAACCAGAGTTTTAAAGCTTAAAGTGACTTGTTAGGCCCTTCGAAGTCTTATTTTTATATATATTTTTTTCAGTTTGATTTTGTTTTTATGAAAATACTATATACACATAATTGAAAAAGACAAGTGCTACAGTGCTTGTAAGACAAAGCGACAGCATCCTGCCCCACACCTTCCCACCCCTCACTTCGCTACACTTTAAATTGTTTCAGCTGGTTTTTACTTCTCCATGCTTGCACTATTTCTTGACTTTTTAGTCCCGGTATCTTTTGATGTCCTACTCTAGAAGATGAGGATTTATTGTCTTATGTTACCTCACCCAACAACTCCCACCACGCCATAAGTACACAAAATCCCCTTCCTTCCACTCATGTAATTTCTGGATGATAACTTCTCCACTGAGAAATAACTGTTGTATCCCTCCACTCTTGGAGGGAGATAAGAGAATCTAATAAAGACATTCAGTATTTCTAAGAAAGAAAAAAATCAATTATATTTTTATATTTCACCAACAAAAATGAAATTTACATATGTTTGCATTACTTTGTTTAAGAAAATTGTTCAAAATTACAGCATATCTAGATCAAGAAAGAATGACTGAGAAAAAAATGGAGAGGGTGTGGAGACAGTCCACTAGCCCTCCTGGATAGTGAGCATTTTGTTGAGCTATAGTGATCAGTGTGGCACTGGCACAAAACCAGATTGACCAGTGAGACATATTACATAACCAAGGAAACAGATAAGGTTCAAACTTGTTTTAAGTGATGAATAATCAAGTAGGAATAAAAACTATATAGTAACAAACAAAAAGCTAAAAGATTGGTATGGATTTGATGGCTGCTAGTCACATGTAGCTTGTGAGCACTTGAAATGTAGCTAGTATGACTGAGAAACTCAATGTTTCATTTAATTTAATTTTTTTTCCGAGGAAGATTAGCCCTGAGCTAGCATCCACCACCAATCCTCTTTTTAGCTGAGGAAGACTGGCCCCGAGCTAACATCTGTGCCCATCTTCCTCTGTTTGATATGTGGGACACCTGCCACAGCATGGCTTGATAAGCGATGTGTAGGTCCACATCCAGGACCTGAACCGGCAAACCCCGGGCTACCAAAGTGGAGGGTGTGAACTTGACTGCTGCGCCACTGGGTTGGCCCCCATTTTATTTAATGTTAACTAATTTAAATGTAATTTAAAAACTGATAATATGATTAAATTATCAGAAAACTTTTAAGTACATTTAGAACAACCTGGATATGTGAATCTACTTTTTCAAATGTGAATTTTATGAAATCTAAATACACATCAAATATTTTCTGATAAAAATTTATGTTCAAATTGAGGTATGCTTATAAATATAAAATACACACTCGGGGTCGGTCCCGTGGTGAGTGGTTAAGTTCGCACTCTACTTTGGCAGCCTAGGGTTTCACTGATGTGGACGTGGCACCACTCATCAGGCCACACTGAGGTGGTGTCCCACATGCCACAGCTAGGAGGACCCACAACTAAAATATACAACTATGTACTGGAGGGACATGGGGAGAAAAAGCAGATTTAATTAATTAATTAATTAATTACACACTGGATTTTGAAGACTTATTAGAAAATAAGAATGGAACATATCTCAATAATTTTTTATTTTATTCATTTATTTATTTTTTTTGAGGAAGGTTAGCCAGCCCTGAGCTAACTGCTGCCAATCCTCCTCTTTTTGCTAAGGAAGACTGGCCCTGAGCTAGCATCCATGCCCATCTTCCTCTACTTTATATGTGGGATGCCTACCACAGCATGGCTTGCCAAGTGGTGCCATGTCCACACCCGGGATCCGGACCGGTGAACCCTGGGCCGCCAAAGCGGAACGTGCACACTTAACCACTGCGCCACCAGGCTTGCCCCCTCAATAATTTTTATATTGGTCACATGTTCAAATGATGTTTTGGCTATCTTGGGTTAAATAAAGCTATATTACTAATTAATATAATAATATATAAATTAATTTCACCTGTTTCTTTTTACTTTTTAATGTGGCAACCACAACATTTAAAATTACATATGTGGCTCGCATTACAATTCTCTTGGACAGCAATGGTACAGATAACGCAAAAGGAAAAAATTTATAGGGACAGTCTAAAAAGATGTGATGAAATAATGCTAAACTATATAAATATTTTAAAGCAAAATGTTAAGTCTTCATTCAGGCTTTTTAAAGTAGAAAATCAACATGAAGACAAGAATTCTTATAAAATACCAAAAGTAATTTATGTTCGTAAGAAAACTTCAGACAACATAAAGATAAAGTAAAAGTTCAAACTTCCCCTAATCCTATTATGTAGAAATTTACCACTGTTAATATTTTGGTGTATATGTTTCCAAAATCTTTTCCCTGTGTATATACACTATATGTAAATTGTGGTTTTTCCAATTCTTTGGTTTGTAAAATGGGCTACCTCTTTATGTGTTGTTATGTAACTTGCTTTTTCACTCAGTGTTCTGTGGTTAACTTTTCCCGTGTGGAGATTCACCTCATTTTTCTAAACAGCTTTTCCCATAGTATGAGTACTATATTTTATTTAACCATTCCTCTTTTGATTGACTCTTAGATTGTCCTCAATTTTTGTTGCATATGTCTTTGCATTTTTCTATGAATATCTCTCTGGGAAAATTTTTTGTCCTATAGTTGCTATATCAAAATGTGAAAACACTGCCAAGTGGCCCCTCAGAACAGTTGCATGAATTTATACTCCTACAGCAGGAATGTAATTTCTCTTATTATTTCTGCCATTTTTCTTACTATTACTATTTCTCAGCAACACTAGAAATTGTCATTATTTTTCAGTTTGTCATTCTGGGAGGTATCGCTGGTATCTTGTGTGAATTTGGATTTAATTATGAGTGGTATTTACTGATCTCTTAGAGTTCTTGTTTTGAATTACCTGTTCATATCCTTTGCTCATATTTCTATTGGGATATTTGCCTTTTTCTTACTGAAATTTAGGACCTCATTGTATTTTGTGACCATTAACATGTTATGTGTTCAGTTGTTTGTCTTTTAACCCCGTTTACGGTATTTTTTACCAAGCAGATGTGTCAGTCTTTTCCTGTATTTTCTTCATGAGTATTTTATCTACTGTTGTTTTTTCATGTTTAGGTCTTCCTTTATCCATCTGGAATCTACTTGGATATAGCTTTATTATTTTTCCAAATGGATAGACCTTAGAAACTGTGAATCTGAATCAGTGAATCAAGGCAGGATGTTAATTACTTCACCTCCAAGGCCACACCTCCGCTAGGCCAGGAATTCACTCTCTTTTATTTCCTTTTTCACAGTATACCCAGCTTAGCTTATTGGAGCCGAGTGGGCACCACAGGACCTCTGTCCCAGCAATACGGAATGCTGGAAATTTATGAAACCTCCCCCTGTTCACAAGGAAATCTCTTCTTTCCACAGAAACGTAGATTCCAAACGGAAACTGCCCACTCTCGTGTTACCACAGAATAATTAAAATCCCAGTATCTCTTTTCACCCCTCCCAACAATTTTTTATTCTGCTTGGTGCCAGGCAGCCAGGACTCACCGCCATGAGCCATCTTCCATGGTTCCTCCAGAGTGGGACCAAAGAATAATACTATATTCTTGCAAATTCAGTATTTCATGAATCTTTTCCCTGTGACTTCCACTAAATTTTGAGTCCCTCCAAGATAGTTGTCATTTCCTTCCTTTTTGGCCATGTGAGCAGCTGGGCCTGGAGGGGTGGTGCACTTACCTAGTTCTCTTCTGCATTTGCCTCAAAGGTATTAAACCCTATCCCACTGACCTGTCATATTACTCCTTCAAAACCCAGCCTAATTGCCTACTCTATGCCTACTCTATGAAGTCTTCTCCAGACATATTCACCCTGGAGTCCACCCCTTCTTGGACTCTGCCCTACTCATGTTTTTATTATAGCACTTAATCACCCTTTAATGCAGTTATTTAACAGTCTGGAGTTTAAGGGCAGCTCATACATAGACGAACCTACAGTTTGACATGCAAAGATGAACAAGGCCAATTAGAGGCCTTGTCTACAAATTTTAAATTGGGTTCTGAGAGCCTGAAACAGTTATCTCATGACACTCAGCCCTGGCTATACCTTAGAACTACCTGGGAAGCTTAAAAAAAAGAAACAGCTGTCTGGGCCCCCTACCCCCAGAGACGCTGATTTAATTGTCTGGCATGGGTACTGATCATTGTGATATTTTAAAGGTTCTCCAGTGATTCTTAGGTTCAGCTAGCAATGAGAAACCCTGAGTTAGCTGAAAGTTGTGTGAATTCAGAGACCGGGACAGTATTACGTCCCTCTCCATGCAAGATAAAGCATAGGAGGTGAGATCGGAAAGAAAATTATATAGCTACTGATGGTATGTGAACGTGGCCTCAGCTCCTGGCAGCTTCATGATCCCAGTTCCTACAAGAGCTGGCTTCCTTAGGGCTCTGAGAGCGCCTTGTAATTACTGCCCTGCAACCATCCAGTGACCTCCTAGTTAGTGATTATCTGGGGTTTAAATTCTAGATTGTAATTATTTTACATTATATAGAAACAATTTTTATAAGTCTTACTGGTTTTTTTCTAGTATCATTTTATGTGTCCCATGTCTCCCCTTTGTTGGATGATGTTGTTATGCAGAACTATATCCTAGAGTAATTCTCTCAGAAAAGATCTGAGAATTTGATATGTGTCTGGGACTGTCACTCTGAAGCCTAGAGTCTTGAGTTTCGCAACATTATCTGTTATCTATTTGTTTCCTCTCCTTTAATTCTGTTTGCTTGAATTCTGGAATTCTCTCTTAGGTGAATGAGGGAGATTTTGGATCTGTCCTCCATATTTCTTAACTGAACTCTCATTTTCTTCTCATTTTCCTTTTGCACTGCCTTCTGGGGCAGCTCCTCAGCAGTATTTTCTAGCTCATTAATTTAATCCAAAATTGGGTCCATTCTCTTGTTGAGCCCATCTGATGAGGTTTTTTTAATTTTAACTTTTGCATTTCTAATAGATTTTTTCTTATAGCCTGTGTTAGTTTTATGAATGCAGTTTCCTTTCATATTCCTTTGTGAGATTAATAATATTTTATTTTATTTTGAAGTCTTATTTTGTGCTGTCAATAACTGTCACCTCAGATGTTTGGGGGGGTTTTTGTTGGTGTGAGGTTTGGTACCTCTCTTTCACAGTGTTGGTTTTCCTCAAAATGTCTGATTTTGAGTTGTGTTGAAGATTCCACATTTGCCTGTATGTGGCTGCCATTTCTGTCTGTCAGAACCTCCAGTGAGTGTGGAGTATGGGCCGAATGTGCTGCTGTGTGGGGTGTACTGTTAGTCTGTCTTCTGAAGGAGAGAGCCCCCATCCTTCCTAGCCTCTCCAGCCCCAGGACCAGAACTCACTGCTTTAGCTGCTGTCTTCCATCGCTCGGAGTAGGGGAAGAAGCCATTTGGTGCGGCTACTCTGAATACAGCTCCCCCCAACACTCTGGCAGTTCCCCAGAGCCCCCTCCCTCCTTGTATCTGTTGACTCTAGGCTTGGAGCACCTTTTATTTTATTTAAATTTTTAGAGACTTTATTTGTTTAAAGCAGTTTTAGGTTTACAACAAAATTGAAAGGAAAGTACAGAGACTTCCCGTATATCCCCTGCCTCTACACATGCATAGCCTTCCCAGCTATCAACATCACTCACCAGAATTGCGCATTTTTCACTAGTACCTGCAGGTACTAAGGATGAACCTACATTGACACCATAATCATCCAAAGTCCACAGTTTACCTTAGGGTTCACTCTAGGTGTTGTGTATTCTATGGGTTTGAACAAATGTATAAGGACATATATCTATCATTATAATATCATACAGAGTGTATTTTCACTACCCTAAAAATCTTCTGCACTGGAGCTCCTTTTTTGCTTTTCAGCCCTCTCTAATCTGGCTTCCATCCCCACACCCCATCTAAATTTTTTTTGTTGTTGAGGGCAGCTAGCACAGCTCTATTGCCAAATCCAAAAAATACTTTTCAGTTTTCATCTTTTTGACTTCTTGACAGTATCAACCAACGGACCACGCTGCCAGTGAGACTCTTCTTGCCTTCTGTGACCCCTGCCGCCCTGAGGCCACTCCTTCTTGGTCTCCCTTGCTGAATGACCTTTTCTGTTCAACCTCTCACTGTTGATATTCTTCCAGAGCTTGATCCTGGCCATCTTCTCAGTCTGCCATCCCCTCAGTATAATATGCCCTTTCTCCCCAGCCTTCCCCACATCGCTGATTAGCAACATCGTGCTGCCAGTTCCAAGTCACTTCTCTCCCTTTCACACCCAGTAGGCACTCCCTCACTGCGTCCCAGCAGTTAGAGCTATCGAACATGAGGTGGAGATCTGCTCCACCTGAACTCCCCATCCCAGCCCTAACCATCACAGTCTTGCCAGGATGATTTCAATTGACTTTGGCCCTCTACAACCCACAAAAAGTCCAGAGGAGACCTTTAAAATCATGAATTAGTTTGTGTCTATCCACTTATCCATATTCAGTGGCTTCATGTTGTATCAAATGAAGACCAAGTTCTGCGTGGACTGGCCTCTGGCTCACCTCTCTATATTCATCTTATGCTGCTCTCCTCTGCATTTCTACTACATGAACCTCCTTCAGTTTCTTCAGAAGCACCAAGCTCTCTCCCACCTCACAGCATTTGCACATGCTTTTCCTTCTTTCTGGAACACTCTTCTCCCTCACTTCACCTGTATACTTTTACCCATTGGTTGGTTTTTCCAAACAACAACCAATTCTCTGACACCAACTGGGTGTCCTACAATTCAGTTCAGTTCTGACACTAACCACCTGGAGTAAGCACAGACCCCAGAGGTTAAGGGCTCAGTCAGACTAGACTGCCCCCACTGCAGATGTCAACCACAAATGAGTCCCCAGGCTGCTCACACTTCTGCCTGGCCAACTAAAAGATTTGACAGTTTGCTAGAATGACTCACAAAACTCAAGAAGGCATATCCTTAAAATTACAGTTTTATTATAAAGAGTACAACCCAGGAACAGCCAAATGGAAGACATGTATGGGGTAAGACATGGGTGTAGGGGGAGAGCACAGAGCTTCCATGCCGTTTCTGGGCAGGGCACCCTCCCACACATCAGTGTGTTCACCAACCGACAAGCTCCCCAAAACCTCATTGTTCCATGTTTTTTGAAGGTTTCATTACATAGGTATGATTGATGAAATTGCTGGCCATTGGTGATTGAACTCCATGTCCAGCCCCTCTCTCCTCCCTTCAGGTTGGGAGTGATGGGGGGCTAAATGGTCTAACCTCCTAAGCACATGGTTGGTTTTTCGGGAGACAGGAAAATGTTGCTATGATGCTGAAAGCTCTGCCACCGGTGTTTCAGATAGCAGCAGGGTCACCCATGATGGACAAGTTTCAGCAGAGCTTCCAGACTAAGACAGGAAGAAGACTAGGAAGAAGGACCCGGCCACCCACTTTCAAAAATTTTGGCCATGAAAACCCTGTGAATACCAGTGGAGCACTGTCTGATATAGTGCTGGAAGGTGAGAGGACAGAGCAAAAAGACCGGCCAGGGTTCCTTCTGCTGTCCACAGGGTCGCAAGAAGTTGGAATTGACTTGACAGCACTCAAAGCAACACTATTCTATGTAAAAATAAACCAAAATTTGTTTATCCACCTCTTGATGGACATTTGGTTTGTTTCTTTTTGACTGTTACAAATAAAGCTCTTATGAATGTTTGTATAAAAAAGGCGGGGAGACACTCCTATCAGTTAGGAAATTTCAAGGGTTTTAGGAGCTCTGTGCCGGGAACTCGGGACAAAGACCAAATATATATTTTTTTATTATGCCTTCAAATCTTGGCACAGGATTTCTTCTCCCAAGATTCTGTCCAGGCACATCCAAATGAAGCTGTCTCCCTTGATCTTTCCCATGGAACCGTGTTATTTTTCATCAGGGTACTTACCACAGTTTTTTACTTGCTTACTATCTTTGTCCACAGTTAGACTGTGGGCTTCGAGAGAGCAGGGACACGGTCTCTTGTTCTCCCCTGTATATACACACATCGGCAGCATCCAGCACGTAGCCATGCTCAAATAATATATTTACTCAATTACTTTGATTGGAAAGTAAACTAGACCTTCAGGAGAAGTGCAGTCATAACCATAGGCACCAGCGTCTCTGAGGGAAAAAAGCTAGTGGTGCTGTTTGATGTCTCACTCTTAAGGGGATGCAAAGGCCATATGCTAACACAGTAGCTCCAATTAGCGGGTGTGTTATATTCTTGGAACATGGAATGAGATGACCCTGCTGCCAAGTACCAACCTAGTGAGGATTAGTCACTGCTGCCGATTGGTGGAAGACTGAACAACATCATCAGAATTGGTTGGGGAACATCTTCAGGGACCATGGAATCTTGTGTAGTAAATGAGGACTGATGGTCTTTTTATCACTTCTCCCTTTGGAAGGTAGAACCTTTGGAAAAGAATCCAGAACTTTGATTTTTCTGGATTATATTTAAGAATTAGGAATGGTGACCCTTTAGCTGAGAATAGTGTCCTTTTCATGAGCATAGGGAAGAAAATATTTTCCCAGAGCAAGTTAACCAGATCCCGAAAGATTTACATGAAACATGTAAGGGGAGGTGGAAAGGTATCCAGATAATCCTAAGCACTCTGAAAAATCGCTCCTATAGTATGGAAAAGAGAATTAGAGTTGCAGGGGTGGGCCTAATGGTTCAAATGAGAAAATCAGTATGAAGTGAGTTAGAAAAAGTACTTGTAGACTCAGGCATGGGAAGTAAACTCTAGCTCCTGACAAATCCGTTAAGCTTTCTTTGTGTCTTAATGAGATGCTTCTCCAGATTCCAGTAGGAGCCTTGTGTATCTGAGAATCAAATGAGGCAATGTATGTGAAAGGGCTTTGCATCTGGGAGTGATGTGCTAGTGTGGTCAGGGTGATGATTTATTAGGAAGAGGAGAGACAGACTAACACTGTGCAAATCTGTGTGGCTGGAGTTAGAGGTGCCTGAGAGGGCAGCAAGTGAGTGAGGGTAAAAAGGAGAAACAGGTGATGTCAGGCCACCTGCCAAAAGGAGGGAATGTAATGGGAGTTCCTGATGTAGTCAAGATATAATGTTTTTGTAAAACTTAATTATCTGAATTTCTGCTAAGACTCTGGCCAGATTGGCAACAGACGTTTTGACAAATCCATGGCTTGTTGACCATTTCACTTTCCAGAAGATAGAAGTGATATGAGGTCCTGTCACTCTGGATCTAATTCTGACCAGAATGGTGAAGTGCAAATCACAGGAACTTGAAAAGCAGCAGTGGTGTTTCTGTGTTCAGGCTGGCTGGAAGGTCAGCCGGTTTTTACATAGTTTTAGGAAGGCTAGACTTGTATGTGCAGGAAAAGATAACCATTATTTAATGGCCTTGCCCTCTGGAAGGAAAGTTCAGGGCATTCTCAAAAATATCATTCTGGCTGCACAATTACAGTTAAGCTGATGAGAAACAGACAGATGTCCCCAAATACTGAGCTCTCAAACACATTGTGGGTTTTCAAAAGACATATACGAAATATGGAAAGAAAGACCTAGAATCAAGGCATGAGTTTTTGAGAATAATCTCAGAAGAGTGCAAGCCTCTGATAAGCAGGGGCAGGTTTAGGACAAAAAAGCCAAAGGACTCTTGTTTTCTCCTTAGGTACAGAGCCAACAGGAAATGAGAGAGCCTGGGATCAGTGTCCTAGTGTTGAAATACACTTCTTAAGAATGATCTTTGGGGGCCGGCCTGATGGCCAAGTGGTTGGGTTCGCACACTCCACTTCGGTGGCCCGGGGTTTCACCGGTTCAAATCCTGGGCGCGGACATGGCACCACTCATCAAGCCATTCTGAGGCGGTGTCCCACATGCCACAGCTAGAAGGACCCACAACTAAAAATACACAGCTGCGTGTCGGGGGCTTTGGGGAGAAAAAGGAAAAATCTTTTAAAAAAAAAAGATCTTTGAATGACATTGGCAAAAAGTTAATAATTGTTAAGGCTAAGTAATAGACATATAGGGATTCGCTAGATGTTCTCTATATTTCAAGTGTTTGAGAACTTCCATGATACAATGTTTCTTTAAATTACATTTGTATTGAAAAATACAGAAAACTGTTGATAAGAGGGACTACAGTAGGGTGAACACTGAGTCACAGTCCCACCTATACCCAAATTAGTGGTAGGAAAAGAAAGAAGGGAGGGGTATCGGCGAGTGGTACCTTTTTTGAAATAACTAGTAAATTCTTCATTGTTACATTATCCTGGGAAAAATATGCATATATCAGCTTTGAGGGACAATCACTGTGTGGTGGTATGCTGTCTGTGTCACTTATTAGAAAAGCTGTAACAGGTGGAAGGACCTGGGTTGTTGGTTTTTTCAATAGGTCTGCACTGAAGACAGAAGTCCCACCTAGGCCTGGGGGGAACAGGGGCACAGACCTGAGCTGCACTGTGTTACAGCTCTGTATTGAGGGTAGTCCCAAGAGAGGCCTCTGAGTGACACCAGGGTCCTCGCCTCTGAGGCCAGCTCTCTAGTCAGCTACATCAGCAATATCTTAACTATCTTAAAAGCTGTTCTCATTTGCTTCATGTCCTTCCATGTGGATTTACTGTTTCCTTGTCTTTATCTATTAGAATAAAAATAACAAAACGCAGGATTATGCATGGAAACCAAGAAATACTGAGGTTACTCTTCTCAGACTCCTTTACTGCTTCTTCCTGTTCTCCCCAGTTTCTCAATGTTGGGTTGCCCCCCAGAACATCCTTCTCTGTTTGTATTCACTCCCTTGGTGACCTCATCTGGATTGATTACTTCAAATACCATATATACACTGATGACTCCCAAATGCCATCTCCAGCCCAGACCTGGCCCCCAGCCCCCAGCCTCCAGCCTTGTATGTCTGCCCATGACATCTCCCCTTGGCTGTCTAGTAGCTATCTCAGAACTCAGCATGTCTAAAACTGAACTGACTTGCTGTCTTGCACCTACTCCACCCAGAGCCTTCCTTGTCTAGGTTGTTGGTAGGTCCCTCAGGCCAAAAACCCTGACTTTTCTCTTTCTTCCATACTCTACATCCAGCCATCAGGAAATCCAGTTGTCTCGACCTTCAGATTATGTCCAGAGTCCAAAGTGCTTTTCACACGACTGCTGCCACCACCCTGGTCTGAGCCACCATCATCTCTCACCTGGACTGCTGGTCTCCCCGTGTCTGCCATTGCTACCCTAAAGGTCTCCACAGCATGTGTTAAATCATGACACTTCTCTGCTCAAAAACCTGCGCTGGCTCCTCATCTCACTCAGTAAAATCCAACGCCCTTATAATGCCCGCAGAGCCCTTCATGATCTGCCCTCCTCATACCTCTTTGCCTTTATCCCTGGCGTACTCCCCCAACTCCAGCCACCCTGACCTCCTGAGATTCTCAAGCAATCCTAGGCATGTCCTTGCTTCGGGCTTTGCACTAGCCCACGTCGGTGCCCCAGGGGTGTTTCTGCAGACCCGTGGAGCTGCCTCCCACACCTCATCCAAGCCTTTGCTCAGATGTCACCTTCTCCAGAAGTAGGGCCCACCCACTCTGACCATTCTGCTTTAGAGTGCCTCTGGCACTCCTGAACTCCTTAGCTTTATCATCTTTTTATTTCTGTAGCATTTACTACCTTTTGACATGCTCTATAATTTGCTTGTTTATGTTGTTTACTGTTTGTCTCCACCTGCTGAGATGTAAACTCCATAGGAACGCTGTTCTTTTGTTCGGTTTGTCAGTGTGTTCCATGAGCCTAGAACAGGACCCGGCCCAATAAAGTATTGATAAAAATAGAGACTGTCAGGGAGGAGGAAGGACCGGCAGCGTCAGGCCCAGGAGGATAGGAACTGAGGGCTGTCCCCTGAGTGCTGACCCTGGGGGCCCCCTTCTCTCTTGTCAGGGAACCCATTGGAGAGTCTGCACTCTTGTGCATCTTGGGGAAGTTGTGGGCTGTGGGAGCCTTGAGGTTTCTATTTGTGAAAGGGCAGAAGTTCAGTCATCCTAGCGTCTTACTGCCTTTCTCCAGCCAGCTTGGGAGGCCAGCCTCCAAGTCAGCACTTGGGTGTACTCAGGCCAGTGTTCGTGAAGCCAGCGCCATCCTACAAAATGCAGACAGCTCAGCAAGAGGGTACCTGATGGCATGGGGCCAAGAGCCTCGTGTCTGCATGTAACATGATAGAACCATACTCTGTAGCAAGCCCCTTTTACAACTTGAGTGACATTGCCAGTTTTAAATTTACTTAAGCAGTTATCTAAGAGGTTTATTTGTTGGGCTCATTCTTCCTTTAACCAGAAACCAGTCATTTTCTTTACTGTCACAGTAGCTTTTCAAAACATTCAGTGCCTGGTTTACAGATGAGAGAATGTTGAAATCATTTGCAGTTACAAGATCACTGTGGGTTTTTCTCTCCTAATACTTTTAAGAAAGTCATTGGCAGTCCAGCCCTGGTGGCCTAGTGGTTAAGTTTGGTGCACTCTGCTTCAGTGGCCCAGGTTCAGTTCCTGGGCACAGACCTACACCACTCGTCTATCAGTGGCCATGCTGTAGCAGTGGCTCACGTACAAAAAGAGGAAAATTGGCAAAAAATGTTAGCTCAGGCTGAAACTTCCTCAGCAAAAAAAAGAAAAAAGAAAAAGAAAGTCATTGGCTTGAGTTTGATCTTTTTATTTTATAAAAAATGGGTATTTACTTTATAAAAATATAATTGAATATATACTGTTACACAAATTTATTTCTTCTATGTTTACCTCCACTTTACCAAAAGCTAATTGTTACTTTAATAATTAACTTTTCTCATTTTTTCAGACTTTACCAGTGAATGTTTGCTGATTTGTTTAAACAGCATGGTTGATATTTGTCATAAATATCTTAGAATTGTTTTTCTTACTTAGGATAAGCTATGATGGGCCATTCTGGTAAAGGTCCAGTGGGAGGTCCGGGCTCTCTCCCAGCACCTTACAGGGACAATACAGTCTAGAGCTCAAGTCAGGTAGCTCAGCTTATCAAAGTCTTCTCATACTTTGATTCCTATGACCAGGACGTGGTTATGATGACTTACCAGAAAGGAGCCTGGAGTTGGTCTTTGGGGGACTGTTTCTCTGCCTGGCCTGAGCTGTGGATGACAGTGGTGCTGATTCTGGGGGCTGGGATAATAACTCCCTACTTTCCTTTCTCACAGTTGTTTCCTCTCTTTGCTCCTGGTGGCTGCTGTGGTTTGGAAGATCAAACAAAGTTGTTGGGCCTCCAGGCGTAGAGAGGTAAGCTTCAGTGGATGAAGACTGATGAATCCCTGTAAGAGCTTCTTTCCTTTCTATTTCTCTTAAGCAAGTCAGTGTTAGCTATTTAGTGATAATTGGTAGACATATGCACAGTGAGAATAATGCTGCCCTTTCTGCAGAATATGGCCAGTAGACTTCCATTAGTGCTTCTAAAGTGTAATTAATTCTGCACCACATGGTTTTAACTTTCTAAAGGGAAACTCTAGTATTGACTCATAGATGCTAATTTTATCCTTCCTGCCAGAACCTGGTCCTCAGCTTAGGCTGGAGACCTGAGGGCTCAGTAGTTAGGCATTCACAAGAGCCTTTCATGAGAATAAGAGTTGAAACCAGCCATTTAAGCATCTCGAAAATTTCTCATTTTTCAAGGAAAGATAAATGTGTGTCTGTTTTTGCTTGAGTTTTATTTTTTAATTGGTCTCGATTTGTTTCCAGAGCTCCATTCCAAAAGTAATATTAATACGTCAAGCAGATATTTACAATTGACAAACCTTGGTTAAAACCTAAACTTGGGTAAAAATCACAACATAACAACTTTGTTTATTGCAACTTTTGCTTGTTATTACTTTGCCTTTTAGTCGTCATGTCTGTTTCATGGTTGCTAATAGAAATGCACAAAGATCTAGACTTACATGCAGTCCTTGGTTTTCTCTGTCAACTTATGCCTTTTTCTATATAAAATTGATCTATGGACAAGATTTAGAAGAGAAAAGGAATATCTAAAATCAAAACTCACAAGCACTCAGCACTTTTCACAGAACATAGTGTCTGTAATGGAGTTAAGATACACTCCAGGATATGGGCCTCTTCCTTGGGGCCATGACACCTTTTCTGACCCAGGTAAAGGGGATGTTATCATAGAGGTAATGTTGCATCCTCTTTATTATTATTTTAAAAATTCGGGGGATCGCATATTCAAATATGTTTTATCAGTGGCTAAAACATAGAACCTAAATTTTTAGTAGTGACCAAGTAATCATTTAGTCATTTATTGAAATTCAACACCATTCCTAATTTAATAACAAACTCTTAGTAAACTCAAAAATAATACCTCCTTAACACTATGAAGAACAACTAGATAACCAGCATCACTTGTGATGAGAAAACACTAGAGGATGTACCAATAAAATCCAGACAAGTCAGGGCTGGCCCCGTGGCCTAGTGGTTAAGTTTGGCGCACTCAGTTTTGGCAGCCCAGGTTCACGAGTTTGGATCCCAGGCATAGACCTAAAGCACTTGTCAGCCATGCTGTGACCACAACCCACATATGAAATAGAGGAAGATTAGCACAGATGTTAGCTCAGGGCTAATCTTCCTTAAGCAAAAAAAAGGGGAAGATTGGCAACAGATGTTAGGTCAGAGCTAATCTTCCTCAGCAAAAAAAAAATAAAAGAAAGAAATCCAGACAAGTCAGTTGTAACAAGAGCTGACATGAGCATCTCTAAATTCCAGGCACTGTTCTAACCGTTTTTGTATACATTAACTGTTTTAATCCTCACAACAACCCTATGAAAGAGTTACTGACACTAGCCCTGTTTTACATGTGAAGGAACTGAGGTTCAGAGTGGCAATGTTATTTACCCATCATCACACAGTTACTAAGAAGCTCAACTGGCCATTACACTTGGGACTTCTCCCATTTCAGGCTGTGTTCCTAATCATCATGTAGTCCCCATGGTCAGTTTTGTTCTGTATTCTAGACTGTGTACTAAGAGAAAGAGAAATAGACGTTTTGTTACCATTGAAAAGGAGATGTTATTATTTTCAGATAAAGTTAGTGAAACACGATATAGTAGAGATTTGCCTGCATAAAAATTAATACTTAAGTATTTCAAAAATAAATAAATGAATAACACAGAAGACAACCAACTGGAAATTATTTGCAACACACATGAAAGAAAATAAGGAGGAAGTGAATATCTTGTAGAAAAAAGCTTTAAAAAAAAGTATGTTTATTACGCAGTTGATCAGCCCATAAACCAAGCTTTTACCCTCGTGAATTAGAAATTCTCTGTAACTGTGACCCTAAACATTTGTAAATGTAGCATTTCTAAAATGTTAGTCATGATTTATTTCCTCTCAGAAGTTCGGAAGGAATGATTTGATTTTATTTATAACAAAAATAATAGCAGCTGACACACTTCAGTCCTTGCTGTGTACCAGGCCCTGTTTTAAGTGTTTTTACTCACGTTATCTCCGGCACTCTTCATAAAGGAGCTGGAATGGAAACTGAAGTGGGTAGACACTCTCTTACTGTGACTCCAGCACTTAGAATAGCACAGAACCCAGAGTCGGGTTGCTGCGTATATTTGTTGAGTAAATGGACCAACAACTTTAGGAGATGTAGGAATTTTATTATTGTTATTTTAAAGAAAATGTTTAACATAAAAACGCCCTTCTGAAACAGAGCCATGATCTATCCATCCCAAGATTCTGGCTCCTACAGTAGTTCCAAGGGAGTGGTTTGAAGTGAGGCCTGGTTGTCGTCTGCGGCATGACCTCACAGCTTCAACCACATGCCCAGATCTCTGATATCCTCAGTGATATCTCATTGACCACCCACTATGTGCTAGGCACTGTGCTGGTTAAAGTACCTCATTTGATCCTACTGATACCCTTATGGGATTAAAAGCCCATTTCAGAGAGAAGAGAATTGAAGCCCAGAGACTCCAAACACCTGTTTTAAGCTCACACAGCTGGAGAGAATTGGAACAGGGAGTCACATCCAAACCTGCCTAATCCAGAGCCCCTGCCTGTGCCTCTGCTTTGCAAAACTTCACGCTTGTGTATGTTTTTAGCTTGTACCACCTCTTTGAATAAAGAGCTCTTTCAGTTTCTTTCTATTCTGTAATGAGGGATGGGTTTTGGTTGCTGTGTAAATATTTGGTTCAAGTTTTAGCAGGAAGAAAGAAAACCTGGCTTTAATCTAGTAATAAAAATATGAGGAGATAGGGCTAGATCATTTATTTTATGTATTTATCAAGCAGGCATCATAGCATTATATCCGTCAGTACTTTAGTATGAATCTCTAACACACAAGGACTTTTTCTTTAATAAAACGACAATACTGTCATCACATCTAACAAAATTCATTAAGTCATAATGTTATCTAATACCTGGTCCATGTCCATTTTTCCCCAACTGTCTCAAAAATATCATTTTGGGAGCTGGCCCAGTGGCACAGCAGTTAAGTTTGCACATTCCACTTTGGCAGCCTGGGGTTTGCCAGTTCAGATTCCACATGCGGACCTACACACTACTTGTCAAGCCATGCTGTGACAGCCATCCCACATATAAAGTAGACAAAGATGGGCATGGATGTTAGCTCAGGGCTAATCTTCCTCAAAAAGAAAAAAATCATCTTGGACTTGATTTGTTTGAGTCAGGAAGGATAATATATTTTTAATATGTAGTATTCTCTAATAAAATCTCCCCAGTACTCATTGCATTAATGCTTGCTGTGTTACTCATCAGCAACTTCTTCGAGAGATGCAGCAGATGGCCAGCCGTCCCTTTGCCTCTGTAAACGTTGCCTTGGAAACAGATGAAGAGCCTCCTGATCTTATTGGGGGGAGTATAAAGGTGAGAATGTGATTTAAAAGTTCCTATAACTTAACTTGTCAAAACTCATGCTTCTAAGTCTGGGAAACCAAAGAGAGTAAGAGCCTTATTCTCCTGCCTGTTGTTTTCCTCTCTCTCTTTGTAACAATAAGCCAACACACTGAAGTTGCTAGGTATTCTTTTGCTTTCATTTTCCAGTCTTTAATTCATGTTGTTAAAGAGTCTCGTGTTCAAGGGGTTTTAAAATGTAAATTGTCTGATATTCTTGTGAGGATCCTGTGGCATAGTACTTTAAAACTTGTGTTTGAAAATAGCTAAATTGAAGCATTGTTCTTTATAATATTGTATGGGATTTTTTTTAAAGGGGCAAAATAATAATTTACTGCAAATTCTGTGGAAAATAAATATCTCTGACCCCCTCCCCCACTGCAAAATGATGAAGAAAGTGAAAAGACTTTCTCTTCTAACAAAATGGTGAAATATTTCAGATACTCTGGGGACAGCTGTATTTCTTGTATAAAACATACTTATTAAAGCATTACTGAGCTCACAGGAAGTAGGCACAATTTCCAGGGACCACTGTCCTTTCCCTCCTCCAAAAAAGAACAAACCATGAGCCAAAATCAGAACTTGAGTGATCTAAAGTGGTTCCAGATTGGTAATATACCACATCTCCTAGCTAAAGTAGATGCTTATTCTCTCTGTAGGGAAAACATCCCCTATTCAACTCTCTAGGATTCCCACAGATGATGATTAAGCAACAGAGATCATCAAGGACAAGAAGAGACAAGCCACTGTGAATAAGAGTTAGCAGAAACAACAGATGGTAGATTTAGACAGGACTTAAGTGTTAGAATTGACATCTAAAGAATATAATATAGCTATCTATGAAATTTTTAAAGAAATAAAAGACAAAATCGTAATGATGAGGAAGCCATGACAGTCAAGAATGGCCAAGCAGATCTGAAAAAGAACAAAATGGAACTGTTACAAATTGAAAATATAGTAGTTTAAAATTTTAAAATAACTTAGTTTGCATGTTAAACAGCACATCAGACACAAGTGAGGAGAGAACTTTTGAACTGGAAGATGAATCTGAAGAAATTAAACAGAATGCAGAACAGAGAGACAAGGAGATGGAAAATATGACATAATAAAAATATGGAGGATAGAATGAGACGACCTAACGTATGTGCTATTGGAGTCCAAGAACAAATGAATGGAGGAGAGGCAATATTCAAAGAGATAGTAGCTGAGAATTTTCCAAACTGATGGAAGACATGAATATACAGGTTCCAGAAGCAAAACATATCACAAACAGGATTAAGAAAGAAAGCAGAGGGAAGGCAGGAGTGAAAGAAAAGTATAGTTGGATTTATCATAGTGAAACTGTAGAACTCAAAGAGCATCTTAAAATCAGCCAGAGCAAAAAAAGATCACTACAATGTGGAGAAATTGGAACCCTTGTGCACTGTTAGTGGGAATGTAAAAATGATGCAGCCTCTGTGGAAAACAGTATTGCTCTTCCTCAAAAAAATAAAAACAGAATTACCGTATGACCCAGCAATTCCACTTCTGGGTCTATACAGAAAAGAATTAAAAGCAGAGTCTCAGAGATACATTTGCACACCCCTGTTCATAGCAGCATTATTCACAGTAGCTGAAAGGTGAAAGCACCCCAAGTGTCCACTGATGAATGAATGGATAAACAAAATGTGGTGTATAAATATAGTGGAATATTCTCAGCCTTAAAAAGGAAGGAAATTCTGGTAAGTGCTGCAGCATAGATGAACCTTGAGGACATTATGCTAAGTGAAAAAAACCAGTCACAAAAAAACAAAGGCTGTGATTCTGCTTATATGAGGTACCCCAAGTAGTCAAATTCATAGAGACAGAAAGTAGAAGGGTAGTTACCAGGAGCTGGGGGGAGGAGGGATGGGGAGTTAGTGTTTAATGGGTATAGAGTTTCAGTTTTGCAAGATGAAAAGAGTTCTGGAGATAGATTCTGGTGATGGTTGCACAACAATGTGAATGTATTTAATACCACTGAGCTGTGCGTCTAAAAATGGTTAAGATGGTAAATTTTATGTTACCTGTATGTTACCACGTTAAAAAATAACTGAAAAAAAGGAAAAAATCACCTACAAAGGAATGACAAAGTGATAGCTGACTTCTCATTAGTAACACCAGAAGCAAGTGGAAGAATGTCTTCAAAGTGCTGACAGACAAGAACTGCCAACCTAAAATATTGTGCCCAGTAACCACCTTCCAAGAACAAGGATTAGAGAAAGATATCTTCAGATTAGAGGAAATACGGAAAGTTTGCCACCAACAGACCCGTACAAAAGAAATGTCTAAAGGATGTGCTAGAAAGAAAATTACCCCAGGAGGATCGACTGAGGTATAAGAAGGAATAGTGAGTAGATAAAATGGAAAACATGGATAAATCTAAGCAAGCATTGTCCTGATAAGATAGTAATCATCTGTGGGATTAAAAAGAATAGACAAACCTTAGAATTCTGAACAGCACCATATGTCTATGTCAGCAGCATACGACACAATTGGTTACTCCTTGAAACACTTTCTTGACTTTCCTTTTAAGACACCACCCACTCAGCTTTGGCTGTTCTTGCTCAGTGTTCTTTATTCAACCCTCTTCATCTCCCCAACATTGTTTAACAGTGGGACCCATCAGGCTTGGTCTTTAGACCTCTTCTCATGTCTTTTACACCTACTCTTTTGGTGGTTTTCTTCCTCTGTTCAGGCTGCTGTAACAAAATACCAGAGCCTGGGTGGTTTATAAACAATGGAAATGTCTCAGTACTGCAGGCTGGAAAGTCCAAGAACAGGGTGCTGGCAGATTCCATATCTGGTAAGGGTCTGCTTTCTGGATCATAGATGGCACCTTCTAGGTGTAACCTTATGTGGTGGGAGTGGGGAGGGAGCTCTCTGGGGTTTCTATTCTAAAGGCGCTAATCCCATTCATGAGGGCTCTGCCCTCCTGACCTAATCACCTTCCAAAGGCCCCAACTCCAGATACCATCATATGAGACGTTAAGATTTAACATAGGAATTTTGAGAGGACACAAACATTCAGACCAAAGCAGTGATCTGTTCCATCATGGATTTAAACACCATGATCTCTCCCTCAGACCTCTGCTGAGAGCCTTGAACTCCTATATCTAGTTGCTTACTCATTGTCCCCACTTGGATGTCTTAACAGGCATCTTAAATTTAGCATGTCCAAAACTGAGCTCTAGATTTTATTCCCTACACCTGCTCCTCTGGCATTTCTTCTCCAATTCAGTACATAATCACCTGTTGCTCAGGCCAAAATCATGGAATCATCCTTGTATCATTCTCATTGGATAGCCTGCGCACCATCTCCACCACTGTGACCACCTTGATCTAGGCGGCCATTATCTCTCACCAGGATTATTGCAGTTGCATCATAACTGGTTTCCCCAATTCTGCCATTTCACCCACCCAGTCGTTTCTCTGTGCCACAACCAGAGTGGTTCTGAAATTGATTTTCTTCAACCAAATTGAAGAAATTGATTACGTGTTTGGGGGTATGGTAGGCAGAATTCTAAAGATGGCCCCCAAGATTCACATCTCATGGTTATGCAGTCAAACACTGCTGTAGGTACTGCTATGAGAGGATTTTGCAGAAGTAATGCAGTCCCGTGGTAGTTGACCTTAACATACGAGGAAGTTTTCTCTGGCTGGTGACACAAGAGGAAACATGAGAAGGACTTGATGCACCATTGCTGGTTTGAAGATGGAGAGGCAGTGTCAGGAGGAATGCAAGTGGCTTCTCTAAGAGAAGAGAGTAGCCCTTGGCTTACTACCAGCAAGGAAATGGGGACCTCAGACCTATAGCCGCAAAGAACTGGATTCTGCCAACAACCTGAATGAGTTTTGAAGCAGATTCTTCCCCAGCGCCTCCGGATAAGAGTGGAGCCCAGCTGATAACTTGATTTTAGCCCTGTGAAGATAAGAGCTGAGACCCTTGAGACCTTTGTGAGGTAAGAGCTGAGAATTTTCCAGAACTGATGGAAGACATGAATAGAGCTACATCACTAGGCAGAGAACCCTACAGAGCTCCTGGACTTTTGACCTACAAAACTGAGGTGATAAATGTTTTAAGCAACTGAGTCTGTGGTAATTTGTTACACAACAAAAGAAACTAATACAGAGGGCATCTTTAAAATCACATCTAGGGGCCGGCCCCGTGGCCGAGTGGTTGAGTTCGCACGCTCCACTTCAGTGGCCCAGGGTTTCACTAGTTCGAATCCTGGGCACGGACATGGCATCCCACATGCCACAACTGGAAGGACCCACAACTGAAAATACACAACTATGTACTGGGGGGCTTTGGGAGAAAAAGGAAAAAGAAAAATCACATCTAAAGGCTATAGCATTAAAGCCTGAGAAACACTGCTTTAAGTAATTCTTTGTTTTCTTCCACCAGACTGTTCCTAAACCCATTGCCCTGGAGCCGTGTTTTGGCAACAAAGCCGCTGTCCTCTCTGTGTTTGTGAGGCTCCCTCGCGGCCTCGGTGGAATCCCTCCTCCCGGGCAGTCAGGTGAGTAGATGAGGGTCAGTGACAAGCACGGTTTGCGTTTTAGATGTGTACCAGATCTTTCCCTGTCATGGAGAACTTGGGTATAGGGGTGATATTGAATAGTGTCTGTTCATGTCCTTGTTAGGGTTTGGTGAGATGATCCCCTTGTCACTGATACTCCCTAACCTGTCTTTCCTGAGGCCACCATTCGTTCCCAGGAGGTCCCCTGAGCTCTCCTCACTGCACCAGCTTCCTCAGCCTCCCAGTGGCATTGATGCTTCCGACCACACCTTCCTTTGTGGCCAGTGTTTCTGCTTCCCTCTAGCTCTGCTGCTCCTTTCCCGTCTCCTTTTTTTGCCCCTGAATGTAGGCTTTCCTCTCTCTTCACTCCATACGCTCCTCCTCAGTCATCTTACATACTCTCGTGACTTCTAGCCAGCTCCTCCAAGCTGGTGATTCTCAAAGTGGTATTTCTAGCACTACTGCATTTCTTTTGCTTTTTCACTCTATTTTAAATATAAGGCATAAACAGCAATTATAACAGCTTAAAGGAAGTTTTTGAAAATTTACTCACACTTCTACCATCCAACACCTACCAATTTTCACTGTTCTGTTTCCTTTCCAGCCCTCACCAGCAATTTAGTTGAAATGATTGTACAAATCTAATTTTTATTTATTTTTCATACAACTATCATAAACATTTTTACAGCTTACTACATAATATTTTGCCAATGTCTTTTACACTATTCTATTAAATACGTGAATCATAGTTTAGATAAACATCTTTTTGTTGAACATGAAGGAAAGATGGAATACAGTTTTGGAAGTATGTTGATTAATCATTGAGTGTTGGGGGAAATGCCTCAGACAATATGAACGTTTTAGACAACTTTCAGTTGAGACGATTAGGGGGGTCAGGGTTGCTTAGCCAAAGAAAACCTCGTAACTATGAGGAAAAGGTGTCCCAGAATGCTCGCCCAGGCCCTGAGGTCCACAGCCCGCTGAATGCAGCCCTCAGACCCAGAAAAGCCTCCGGCTCAGCTTTGAAATGGTCTGGGGCTGTGGTGTCTTCGTGAGGGAGGTTGTTGGGTGTGGCCAGACCAGGACGTATTGTCCTCATTTCACAGGAGAACTGCTTGATTTGCCCTCACCTAGGGATTCCTGTGAGTTGAGCCCCTAGCTCAGCCTTGTCCGTGTTGAGGGCAGGATGACCATGGCTTGATGCTCTGGGGCAGTGTCTCCTGCCACCACCCAGCTCAGCAAACATTGGCCGGTGCACCCTGACAGCAAGGCGCTGGCTAGGGTGTGGAGGTGACAGCCTTGCAACACCGTGGCCTTTCCTGCTCCAACCTTTGACTGATGTGCCCCACCCGCCTCAACTCCTGGGGAAGGTCTGCTCATTGCCTGAGACCCACCCCAAGAGTGGGGCCATCTCTGCCATCCCTTCTGTACCCCCCCATTTTAGATGGTGCCCTTTCTGGACTCCCAAAGCACTTGGCTCTGCCTTTGCTTTAACAGTTGTCACTGGTGTAGATTCCCCACTGCGTGCCAGGTACTAAACCTGGCACTTAAAAGCCCCCCACCTTCCCCCATTTTAGAGGCTCAGCAAGGTGGAGTAACAAGCTCTGCTTACACAGCTCCTGTGGGCCTCAGCAGGGCTCTGAGCCTGGACTGGCCATTCCCAGGCTTTAGGAGTCCGGCTCCCCCAGAGCTATGCCTGCCTTAATGAACATTAGATTAGTTGGTTACCAACACAAAAAGGAGAGTGGAACCACCAGTCCCTAATGTAAAAGTGGTAGAGGTGGTGGGGTGATAAGCCAGTACCGTTCTAAGACTTATATCCACTCACTCGTCGACTCCTTACACAAACCCTGTGCTATTATTATCCTCACTTTACAAATGAGGAAACCAAACGTGGGGAGGTTAGAGAACCTTGCTTATTCCACAGGCTGGCCCCAGAGTCTGTCCTAACCTGTATCATGGTGTAGATATAAAAATAACTAGTGCTGAGTGGAATGAATCTGAATTTCATCGTAAAGAGTGCTGTTTTTTTTGGTACCCTTTTGAAGGCAGGCAGGAGAAATTTAGTGCTTAGAGCATGTTTGCAGTGTTATTTATGTGCTCTCACCACCAGGGAGAGCATTTTGCTTCACTGATCTGCTGAAAAGCAAGCTACATCTTTTGTGTAAAAAGTGGGGAAAGGAGGACAATATGTATTTGTATTTTCATAAATAAACCCTGAAAGAATATCTACAAGCTAATGAAAGCAGTTACTCGAATGGAGGGGAAAGGTGGCGGGAGGCACAGAGTAGAAGTAAGGCTTTTCCCTGTATACTTTCTTTCTTTCTGTATTGCACTCTGGGAATGTAAAAAGAAAATTTTAAGATTATTTTTAAACAAAAGCAAGCGCTCTTTAACGTGTGTTCCCTCTGTGGGTTCTCCCAAGGTCTCGCAGTGGCCAGCGCCCTGGTGGACATTTCTCAGCAGATGCCAATAGTATACAAAGAGAAATCAGGAGCGGTGAGAAACCGGAAGCAGCAGCCCCCTGCACAGCCTGGGACCTGCATTTGACGCTGGACCAGGGGCTCTCCGTGAGCGAGGGGTGTCATGCCAGAGCCGTCTGCAGGGAGGGAGCAGGCAGGGGGACTCTGCGGAGCGGGGCAGAAGACTGGAAACCCTCGAAGCATCCGACTCATCTGCATGTTCACAAGCTTTCTTTTGACGGTTTCTCCCATCTGTGCTCCAGCATCTAACCTTTTACTTTTGCATAGGAAATAATTGATTTAATTACAGGTCCGGGGTGATCCAGTTGTTGCTGGAGGAGGCCAGTGTAGAGCCAGTGAGAGAGCTAGGAAGGACACTCAGGTTCACTTGTGGAAAACTGTTCTCGGGACTGTCTCAACTGTGCAAAAAACAACAGATGTAGTGTTTACAAGTAGACATCTGTCATCAGTCGTTCTTGAACATCATCTTTTAAAAACTAGTCAGATGAATTAACTTGTTTTCATCTGAAGCCTGCTATCTTTTTAAAAAGATGTGCTATTTATTCTTGCACGATTTAGGCAGATCTCTCTCTTCCAGGGAGTAGCTTTTTTCTAGTTGAGAACTAATAATGGTCCATCTCTTTTGAATCATATCAAACTAAGATAGAAGGGGGCTATTTTAAATGTCGAGGTCAGCACTGTTACTTAGAATGTAAACTGATGTAATAGATAGTTTTCTATAGCAACTTGATTAATTTAGTCTTAATGCATTTGAAATTCTTCTCTTTCTCTTTCTCTCTCTCTGTCTCTCTCTCACACACACACACATACACTAAGTGCCTAGACTTTAAATAGATCTAGCAATTGGAAAGTTAGTAAGCCTAAGTTTTTACATAATTGCATTCCTACATTCTTATAAAATTTAAATAGCTACCATTGGCAATCTGCTCTTTTTCTAAAATCTGATTTGCAGCCAGGAAAGAATTTTCTCACCCCAAGGAATATTTAAGCAAGCAGCAGGGACTGTGAGGAAAGCAGCAATGAACTAACTGTGAAAGCTCCTGTTTTTATTGTTGTCACAAAGGACCATAATCAGGCATGGTCCCTGTGTGCCTCCCTGTCCCCTGCCCCCAGGTCACTCTAGGCGTGATGTCACTTCAGCCCTCCTGGCCTCCTGCTGCCAGGGCACCACAGAGGAAAGGACTCACTCATGTTATATGTCTCCTTTGAGCAGAAAAGAGCATGACAGCACTTAGGACCCTGGGATCAAAGAGTGACTCTTCGTTCCTGTAGCCTGCTCTGAGCAAGTGCACCACACTCAGGCTGCAGGTGGAATCGCACACCAGGAGAGGGACAGTCTCCCATTGCGTGAAGAAGGACCTGGAGCTGTTTGCTCTGTCTCCCCCAGGAGAGGCTCGGCTCTCCCTGTCTTCCTCCCAGACTCAGGTGGTGGCTGTGGGGAGGGCATTGAACGCTGATAAAGATGAAAAGCACATGGAAAAAATGGACGAGGAGGGAAATGATGCCAAATGGAAAGTGACCAAATGTAGGGGAGGTAGAGCGGTCCATGCCCTTCGCCCCCAGGGCACTGCCTGGATGTGTGTTGTCCCCGCCTATGGTGCTCTGTCTTCTGGCATTATGCAGCAGCCTCCCAAGATCTCTCTTCTGCTTCAAAACCTGGGGTTCTCTGGCATTACCCTATTGGGATGGACCTCTAGACAACTCAAGTTTGTGAAATTGGAGAAATTAACACTCAAAAGAACAAAGACTGTGGCATTTCACCTTTAAATGAAGTGCCTAGAGAGGGAGTACTGTCTCTTCCCCAACACTAACCCCACGCCCATGAAGAATTGCCTGGAAAGATGTTTTCAAGGAAGTTGAACCATTAAACTCTGATGCACAAAACACCTCTACTTTGAGACTCACCTCTCAAAAAGCTGCTTTTTCACGTCACTGATAAAGAGGAGACAGTTCTAGAAAAGACCTGTCCTCTTACTAACTCCCTACGTCCCTGCTCCAGATCACGGCACCCACAGAGAGCCTGCCATGGACTGGCCCTTCACCCCTGTAATTACCATGAGGCTTCTTGGCAGAGAAAGAGGGAGGCCACTGGAGAGGGTTCTCCCACAAGGGAAACCCTTGTTTGTTCAAAGGACCAATGTTTCCTTGGCCAAAGAAGTCTCTTCCCCATGGTAGTCCCATGCCTTGAAATAACATGTCCTGTGTCCCTTAGCCACCTGATTCTTTCTTTTTTTTTTTTTCCTAAAAGATAATGTTTATTTTTAAAAATGAAGGAAGGAAGAACAAGTGAAGTTTAATTCTGCTCCAGCAGTGGAGAAACAGCTGAATCCACCTGCTTCTCCTTTGCAGCCAGTAGCAGCAAACCACTTCCTCCAGGCTCGGGCCAGAGGAAGGGACGACGGGAGAAAGAAGCACTCAGCTTAGAGCCAGTTACCAGGAGGTAGTCACCTGGAACTTGAGAGAAATGCCTGCGTGTCACGGGAGAGCCTGTATATAGATTAAAGTAGTCATGAAAACATTGATATTGCACTTGTACATAACTATACAGTAGTGTCTGGAATGTTCAGACATTCGGAGTGTACATAAAACAGAAAAATATCTTAATGTATTTTTATTAAATGTAACGGTGTCTGAGTTTCGCTTAACATGTTTTTGTGCCATATGCTGGATATCCAAGTTTGGAGAAGTCCTCTCGTTAGTCTGTGATACATTGATAACAAAGCGAGGAAAGGCATTCCCATTGTGCTGATGTGTTCAAACATCTGGTACCAATTGGATAACTCTTAAAACAGGAATCGTCTGTCAGTACACATATGAAAAACCAGGCAGTGAATCCATTTAAACAGTAGGATGTGAGGAGACTCGAAGGCAGCAGTAATCTCTCTGTCTCTGTTTTTGGCTCTGCAAGTGCATCGTGAATCTTTCTGTCAGCCTCTTGATGCCGTGAGTGGCCAGGGAAGACCAATGTCGTCCTGAGAAATGTTTCTCTTAGTCTCTAAGTTCAAAGACTATACCTGTGGAAATCAGATTTTCCAAAAAGGGGTTTTCCAGGCTGCATTTTGTTGTGGTTTTGTCTAAATTTTTAACAACCATTTCCCAGGACCATAGTTTATTATACTGAAAACTAGGGGTAGTAGGAGTGGGGTGGCTAGTTCCTTGATAAATAGCTCCTGTTTCCCCATGGAGAACTGCGCCACACCCTGGCCTCCTATCCACCTCCTACCCACTCCCCACACACAGTTTGGGGAGACATCTGTGCTTCCCTGTGAGGATCACCTCTAAAAGGTGGAAGGAAGTATGGAGAGACAGCAACCCATACTCCCCTGAGCTAACCCAGAGGGAGAGCAGCCCTAGACAAAAAACTGTCAGCAGAAGGAAAATACCGGAATATCTGTGGATAAGGCCTAAGGTGCAAGATTGGAGATGCACCAAGAAATCTGGGGCAAATGAGAAGACCAGAGCACAATCGGTAGAAAAAAGGCATTTTACCTTTCAGTGCAGCTCTTGCTCCTTCAACTTACTGGAGTGTATTTCAGTAGCTCAGTATTTCAGTACACTCCATTAAGGGGACAGGGGTGATTCACTTCCTGGGGTGGTGGCATTGTTCTCATGAACACCTTTGACCCTTCAGTTTCACTCACTCATCCATTCGTTCAACAAATACTAAGCACTTACTAACGACCTAAGTTAGTACTCAGGCAGTGACCAAGATGAAAAAGAAGCTCTTCAGAATTATGGCAAAATTCAGCTACCCAAGCCCCTCATCCCAGGAGATCTTTGCTGGTGGTTTTCTGTGAGAATTGGCCATCCTAAGAACAGACCCAGGAAGGCAGAGGGTTTGTCCTTGGGCCACGCACTGGCTTTCAGTCTGAAATGTTTGCCCAATTTACCAAACTCAGCTCAAACCATAAAAATCACTATGGTGGTTTGTAGATAGCCAGGCCCACGAAGAGGCTGTTCCCCGGAGTCGTTCAAACTCAGAAACACTCCTGCCGCGGGGAGGTGATGTGGAGTGGAGAGGAAGACTGGCGCCTTCTCTTTTAAAGGCAATAATGGAATCGACTTTCGTAACTGAGATTGTGCACAAAACATTCTAAACACTAGTGAAGCCTGTTTCGTTGACCTAATTCTGGCTCTGGAAATGTTTTTGTTTTATAGTTATTTACGGTTTTATTTTGGTTTGGATTTGAGCTTAGTTTGTTAATATGTATAATTTAGCATCTCTTGCACTCATGTAAATATGGAGTAAGTATTGTAAACTATTTCATTGCTGGGGACTGTGGGTGTTATACATACATTTAGGACTGCAATTTTTTGGTATTTTTTGTATTGTAAAATAACAGCTAATTTAAGCAGGAACAAGAGAATTAAGGGAGGTCTGTGCATTTTAAACACAAATGTGAAGAACTTGTATATAAACAAAAGTAAATACTATACTACAAACTTCCTTCTGAAATAAAAGTAGATCTGGTAAAAAAAAAAAAAAGGGGGGTTTTCATTCTGAGTGTTTAATTTTGACTTTGTTTTGTTTCACTTATTTTTAAAATTTAGTCATTAGAACCTTAAGAAAAGGAAAAAAATGTTTAAAATGGTTATCAGTTTTCAGACTGCCTCAGGGAAGGTGAAGGAGAGAAGCCAGCAGGGCGGGCACCTCAGACACCTCTGGGAGAGGGGCTGGAGAGCCCTGCACAGCTTGTGAGCAGACTTCCCCAGGTCCCCGCTGAAGTCGGTGTTGCCCTTGAAACCGCAGTGCTGGGGAAGGAAGCTGGTGTGCAGAGCAGCCCTGGCCTGGCACGGGGAAGGGCAGGGTGGAGCGCAGTCCATGCTGATGCCCGCCAGCTGCCCTTGCTCTTGCAGCTTCTCGTCCTCGTGTGCTCCTGCTCGTCTCTCTAGCTTTTCCGAACTGCTAATTCCCAGGTATGCTGGCAGGTTTAGTCCTCCAGGGCTACAGCCTTGTCCTTGGTCTTGAATTTTTGATGAAGTTATTTCCATTCACAAAGCCTTGTCTGCTCGCCTTCTTTGTGCATCTCCTGCCCTCAGAACACAGAGCAGTGTATTTCAGCACCCTGGTGTGGAGCACAAAAGGCCTCGAAGAACAAGACCAGTGTAGTGGGAGTTGAGAACATTGGAGGAGACACAGGAAGGGCAGCAGCTCATCTGGGCTGGGAGCCTGGGGGAGGCCAGCCCACCGGAGTTTGGGTCTGGGCTGGGGAGGGAAATGCTTTGACTGGTGGCTGCTGCCAGGTTGGAAGGGACCTTGAAACTGTTCTGGGAGGGCTGTGGAAGCCAACTATTTAGGATTGGATAAAAACGTGTGACTTGGTGATATTGTGGCAGAGCCAATGGTGTGTGTTCACCAAACTTGTCACATTTTGCTGCTGGACCCACAGGTCCACAACATTTCTCAGCCCCCTTGCAGTTCGGTTGGAGCCACAAACAGCTGTGGCCAAAGAAATGTTGGAAGAAGTGACAGACACGAGTTCTAAACTTGGCACATACCACACTCCCACGTGGGACTCCCTGGAGGTCAGGTGTTAAAGATGTTGGAGGGAACATGGGTCCCCGAGTCCCCCATTAGAGGTAAGCCACCTGATCAGTAAGAGCCGTGTGCTGGTCTTTGCATCACTGAAAAGCAAACTTTTACTCTACCAACCCACTGAGACTTGGGGCCTTATGACAACAGATAGCTTTTCTTACTCTAATACACAAATTTATACCTTGAAGTGCAACACAACAGTAACCAAAACCTAAAGTGTGTGGCATGGGCTTAGTTGGTGGCCAGGTGGCAGGTAATGAGGAAGCAGATGCAGCTAGCAGAACAGCTGGGGATCCTTGTCAGGCGGTGGCAGAACAGCTGGTATGGCTGTTATGTTCGATAATTTAGAAGGCAAAGTACATGTCTACTGAGTTTTTAGCTCACGGGGAAGAAGTTGAAAGAAAACAGAATGTGGTATGTATTGATTGTTATTGGCTACTCTTGGCAAGGCGTCACAAGACAAGAGTTGAGTTCCAGAAAGAATTGGCCAGTTTATAAGCAGAAGGGAAGGGGGTGGAGGATCCTGAAATCCAGCGTCTTGCAATGTTGGAAAAGCCAACTAGTCTTGCTTCTACTCTCCAAACAGTGAGAGGTGCTTGTGAGTAATAAGGACCCAGGGAGACTTAGAGACTCAGCTTTGAGGCAAGAATCAGATGGAGGGTGTGATCTTCCCACTTGAGCCTGGTAACCTCAAGGCCATCATCTTGAGGGTTAGGCACGTGGATGAGGAAGCAAGAAATAAAGCTGACTTCAGGACAGTGTCCAGGAAAGAACCAGGAATGCAGTCACTGATCCTGTGTAAGTTTTTGAGGGAATTATGTTGCCAAGGAAACCATTAGCCTGACCTTTAAAAACAAAAACAAACAGCCCTGTGACTGTTGAGGAAGCCTTAATTAGAACCTCCCTCCAGCCCCGCCCCCTCGCCCCCCGCCACCCAGGCAGGAGATGGTTGTGAAAGCTGTGTCTGAGGAGAGCACACAAGCCAGTGCCACCTCAGATGTGGCCCAGAGGGCAGACTGGGGTCTGGTCAGGAACTTCCCCACCCCAACGCAGGGCCCAGCAGGATTTCAAAATTGCTGTGAGCCAGTGATTGCTGTGTGTCTGCCATCCTACTCCTTCCTGTTACGAAGTCACGAGGATGTCCTGTCCAGTCTCACCACTGTCTGTTGGCCAGGCATTGTGTAGGGACCAGGGATTTCACAGGGAACAAAACAGACAAAAATCCCTATCCTCGTGGAGTCTACAATCTAGTGGGGAAACATAAGAATAAGTTTTGTGAAAAAGGTAAAAATAGGGTTGGAGGTAGAAAGTGCTGGGAGGACTGCTACTTTACATAGTGGGGCTGGGGAAGGTGCTTCTGCTGAGGTGACAACTGGGCCAAGCACTGAATGAAGGAGGGGGCTGGCCCTTGGATGTCTGGGAGAAGAGCATTCCGAATAGAAAGAGCAGCAGGTGTTGAGGCCCAGGGGTAGCGGTGTGCCCAGTGGGTCTGAACAGTGGCCAGGCAGCTGGGGTGGCTGAAGCAAAGTGGACTTCAATAGCAGTGATAGGAGCTGGGGCAGGCCTGGTCATGCAGGGCAACAGTTCTCAACCAGCACAGGACTGGGGACATCTTGGAAATAGGTGGGGGCGATTTTGATTATTGCATTGAAGGGCTAGGGGCTACTGTGATTTAGTGGGTGGGCTTGAAGGTGGTCATCCTGTGACATGCAGGACTGTCCCACCTGACAAGGAACACATCCCACCCCATTTTCAAACGTTTTGCTGGATATTTGTGTAGATGAAAAACATCTGTTTCTAATTATTTTAGTGTAGAAACCCAACCCTATTAGAAACAGTTTTCCAGAAATGCAACTACTGTGTAAATCAAGGGAAGACTGAATTTTGTTTCCTTCAAAAGTTTACCAAGAGCTGGTCATCATTTTGGAAAATTCTGCCACCAACAGCAGTGTCATTCCTGGTATCTGAGTCTCCAGCCCCACACACCTGTGTGGGTTGCATCTGAACAGACACCCTGCAGCTCTGTGTTACTAGCTGTGTCACGTGCCTGGCAAGAATTCTCTTCCATCCTGTGTGCCCAGCACCAGGAGGGGACTAGACTCGATGTTCCCAATGATGGTATGACACGTGCTGCCCAGGGAGTTGGGGATCAGCTCTGGCTGTCATGGCCTATTTGGATGCCTTTCCTCCTCATTTGCTTAATCTCGGTCCCTTGAAGTCTCAATTTCTGAGGTTTTGTGTGTATTTTATTTTCTTGTGTTTGTCCTCATCCTAATTTTCTTCTCTGTATCCTCTGCCTTGGACTGGAGGCTCCTTTGGGTATAGGGTGATGTGTCCCTGGCAGGACAGCTTGCCAAGACATTCTTCAATGCAGGCCTTCCCAGGCCTGCAGCCCAGCAAGGCAGGGCCATGTCTGCCTCCTTTCACACAAGTGCCAGGCTCACTGGCAAGTGTCTGTCCAGCCGAGGGACCTCTCCTGAAGCGCTGCATAGCCCCTGTCCTCCTGCCTCTCTGGAAGTTTCACCCACTAATGCCCACGCTTCCTGTAAAAATGAGCGGGTTCTGTGAGTTTGGTCCTGCCTGACTCAATTGGGGAGGGTGTGGGGAGGGAGGCGGGCAGGCAAGGCTTTCACATCAACCTTGCAACTAGATAGCAGGCTCCAAGCCAGAGTGGGCATTCATGAGCCGTGAAGTTTCCACCAATAAATCCACAATACTTCCAGCACCTGCCTTTCTGCCTCGCCCCCAGCCACCTGCCAGCTGGAGGCTCAGTGTTGACAGCAGCTAACAGAGAGCCAGTCATACGGATGAGGCCAGGGCCAGGACTGCAGTCTCCCAGAGTGCGTGTGAGAGACAGCAAGCAGGCTCCCTGGCAGGACACAGGCCGACACTCAGGTGTGGACAAGCAAGGCGGGACCCGTTCCTGGTCATGGGGGTCACAGCTAGACTAAGCCTTCTGGCATTTGGCCAGACTTAACACCCTGTATGAGCCAGGGTCTTTTTAGGCAGAAGTGACAGAAACCAAACTCAGACAACTCTGTTAGTTTCCTGGGGCTGCTATAACAAATTAGTCAACGATTTTGGTGGCCTAAAACAACACAAATCTATTCTCACAGTTCTGGAGGCCAGAAGTCCAAAATCATGGTGTTGGCAGGCTGCGCTCCCTCCAGAGGCCCTGGGGGAGAATCCATTCCTGGCCTCTTCTAGCTTCTGGCAGCTATTGGCATTCCTTGGCTTGTGGCCGCATCCCTCTCATCTCTGCCTGTGTCTTCACATCACCCTCTTCTCTGTGCATCTGTGTCTCATCTCCCTCTGCTTCTCTCTCATGAAGATGCATGTGATTGCATTTAGGGCCCACTGGGACAATCCAGGATAAGTGCCTCCTCTCAAGATCCTTAATCACATCCGTTGCCATATAAGGTAACATTCACTCTTTCCTACATATAAGGTAACATTCATAGCTTCCAGAGATTAGGTTGTGGACATATCTTTAGGGCCACCATTCAGCCCACTATAGCAACAAAGCCCTCAGAAAGCCGACTGGGCCAGGGGTGGCAAGATAGTGTCCTTTGCGTGCCACCTCACCCTCCTCTTGGCTTCTCTCCTCAGAGCTGGCTGGGTCCATGCCCTGGACAGTGTCAGGCCTCCTTCATGGGAATGTGCACTCTGGGGAAAAACAGCCAGGCGCCAGGGGCCCTGTGACCTTTCATTTTCCCCTGCACATTATCTAATGTTCAAGAGGCTCCATTGATTAAGCCCTTGCCGGGGTCAGAGAGAAGTACTGGAGGAAGACTGCCAGGGAACAGTTTCACTATTTTCAACTAGGTTCTGTGCACTTTTATCTTCCCAGTCTTTGGGACGGTATGTGCCCATATTTTACTTTAATTATCTGAGTAAAAAATGGAGTAGTGGAGTTTAACACACTTGCATAGAAGGCAAATCATTTAGCAGACATTTAATTCTGCGTTTGGACCACCATGCAGTCATGATGAGCAGGCCAAGGCGATGCGTTCACTTCCCTGCCCCCCCAACACCTCCCCCCGTGTCTCCCCTGTCCATTCCCAAGCAGGTGTAGGTGGTTGAGAACATTCCCTCTGGGGCCAGCCCAGTGGTGCAGCAGTTAAGTTTGCACGTTCCGCTTCTCGGCAGCCTGGGGTTCGCCAGTTCGGATCCCGGGTGTGGACATGGCACTACTTGGCAAAAGCCATGCTGTGGCAGGCGTCCCATATATAAAGTAGAGGAAGATGGGCATGGATGTTAGCTCAGGGCCAGTCTTCCTCAGCAAAAAGAGGAGGATTGGCAGCAGTTAGCTCAGGGCTAATCTTCCTCAAAAAAAATATATATATTCCTTCTTATGAAATGAGAACAGGTTGGACTCTGAGCTTCACTCTGCCCAACACCCCTCTTTGCCAGTGGAAGAGGCTTATAACCCATGCTGAGGCCAGCAGGGTCCTGCCTTGAATGCTGGGAAACAGAGGTGCCTTTCTATGCTAAGATTGCTAAAAAGAGAGATGGTACATCTGGGGCTGCTGGTGGCATTCTTACCCCCACCCCAACATGAGAGCCTGCGTGGCTGCAGAGGGAAGCCATGCGCAGACTAGCAGAGGCAACATCATTTGAACTCCTGGAGAAAGCTGTGCCTGAAACCCAGATTGCTCAGTTAAATGCTCAAGCCAGTTTGATTTGTGTTTGGTTCCAATCAGGAGGCTGGTTGGCAGCAGCTGCATGCAGTGTCTGTGGGTTTGGTATGAATTGCTAAGTACACAGTCTCAGAGCCAGTGGCTCTTTTTTTTTTTTTTTTGAGGAAGATTAGCCCTGAGCTAACATCTGCTGCCAATCCTCCTCTTTTTGCTGAGGAAGACTGGCCCTGAGCTAACATCCGTGCCCATCTTCCTCTACTTTATATGTGGGACGCCTACCACAGCATGGCTTGACAAGCGGTGCCATGTCCGCATCCAGGATCCAAACCGGCGACCCCGGTCCGCCAAGAAGCACAATGTGCAAACTCAACTGCTGCACCACCTGGCCGGCCCCCTGGTGGCTCTTTTTCTGGTCACGACAGCCCCAGGCCTGAGCTTTGGTGTGGTCTGTACCTAACCCGTTTCTTAGGTCAGGTACTGCAGAAGCTGAGCCCAAAACAGGGATTCTCAGGCCATGCTTTAATGGAGGGAGAGGCCCCAGGGGAAACTGAGTGAGGAAGCCCGGAGGGGGCAGGAGAAGGAGCTGAGCTAGGATGCTGTCTCAGCTGGGATCTGGGGGAGCTCTAGAGCATGAATGGCACATAGAATTGTCCCCCTTAGGCAAGCAGACCAGGCCTTTGTACCCCTGCTTCAGTCATTGGCTGCCGTCTGCCTCAGGGAGCAGAGTGTAACCTTACAGACATTTCTTCTAGAGAAGGGGGCCACTGTGAGCTGTGTTAGCCACCAACATTCCCAGCAGCTTGGGGATGGGTTGCACTGGCCCAGAGAGCAAGGCACCAACAGCCTCCACTTCAGCCTGTTTCATGGCCCCTGCCAAACCTCAACCAGATTTGAGAAGGAACAGCCTGGAGACATGGTAACCCTTCACTCATCAGGAGTCTCCAAGCTTCTGAGGAAGAAAGAAGTGGACAGAAGGCTTAGTACCTGGCTATCATCCTGCCCTCTCCTCTTCAAGTTCCTTTGCAGAACTGCAATTTAATGCAGTGTCCTTGGCATTCGCTGGGTCCACGCTGGCCACACACGTACACTGAGTGTTTGTAAAAACCTTTATGATGAATTTCCCTTGACTCCAGGAAAGAATTCAGTTCACATGGACAGAAATAGGTAGAATATACAGGAATAAAAAAACAAAACCACTATCACCCCTCCTTTCAAATGTCTGTCAGGGCCAGGCTCTGCGAGCACTGAGGTGTGGCCCCCGAGTACCAGGTGATCCCAGGGCTCCCAGGCACCCCAGAGGTGGGAGCGTATCAATCAGGGCTTATGTTTGGCTGCAATCAAAAGCCACCTGTGGAAAAACTGGCTTAAACAAGTTAGAGGTATCATTTTTCTCACATAATGCAGAGTCCAAAAGGGGCTGGCGCAGTGGCTCCATTTTCAAGATGGCACTCGTGCCCCCAGGCACTGCCACCAAGTTCCAGGCAAAAACAGGAGGGTTGAGGCTAAAAGCTGAAGGGACCCGTCAACAAGTCTCCTGTTTAAAGAGCTCTCCTGGAGGCCTCATTTGTGAATTCCACTCATTGGTCAGGACTGTCACATGACCACCCCCTAGCTGCAAGGGAAGCTGGGAAATGTAGTTTCTTTATCTGAGTACCAGCAGGGAAGCAGGAATAGACAAAAGCAACCAAAATCCCTGCCACTAGGACCTGATAGTTGTTTCAGTTTGGCATCCATAGGTGAGGAGATAAAGCCCAGAGAGGTTCTGAGGCCATCTGAGGTCACACAGGCTCCCAAGACATAGATCACAGGAAAGCAAGGTCAGTCTCAGTGCATGTGGGTTTATTGAGCTGTGGATGCCATTCCTAGTGCTGGTTAAACCACGGGGAAGACAGCCATATGGTGAGTGCAATGCAGGAGACTTGATTCTCACTCCTGGTGGTGCCCACCAAGCAGCATATCATGGACAGGAAGCATTTCCCAACGTGAGTCATGGGGCATAGGTGGCTATCACGATGGGCAGTGGCGAGCTGGGAGGGTGCCGTGAAAGCCTGCAGTGGTAGAGGGAGTTGTGCCCATAAGTGTTCAGATGCACTCCTTAGAGCATGATCTGCTTGGGGGGCTGATAAAATTTCCTAGAATTCTGGGAGTTTGGATGGTCTCTGACCTCCTCCAGGTGATCTGGGGCCCCAGTGAGACCTCAGCTACACAGGTGACCCCCTCCCATGCCTGCCCTGTGGGAGACCCCAACGAATGGTTCCAAAGTCTGTGGAGAAAGGGACCTCCAACCAAAAAACCTCTGGAAGGGAAACCATGGGCTTTGCAGTCAGGCCCTCAGCCGACATCCCTCGCGCCAGGGGAGAGGCACACAGGGTATGCAGAACTGCAAAGGCAGTGGCGTGGGAGCACTGGGCTGGCTTGGGAGGGAAGCCAGTCCCCTTTCAGTGGGGCAGTAGGCCATGGACGTGGCCCAGTACCAGGCAGGGTGGGGCAGCTGTCTGTATTGTCCGAGGTCTGCTGTTGCAGTCAGAGCAGGGGCTGGAGAGCCAGGACAGGGAGCATGAAGAACAGGGAGCTCCCCTCCGGGGGCTCATCTGCAGAGGACACCTTGGGGAGGTGGGAGCAGAGTGTGGACTTGAGGCAGAAGCCTGGCTCTGCTCTCTGCCTCCACCCCCATCCCAGGCCATTCATGCCTCCATGGGGGCCTCTCTGGCATGGAAGGATGAAAGGAGGCAGTGCAGGGGCTGCCAGCTCACCATCCTATCCCTGTACCTACCTGTAGGAGGCTGTGCCCAGGGTCCTGGAGGGAGTCGAGCTGGTCCTGCAGGATTGGGGGCCACCAGCTGACAAAGGCCTGTATAGCACTATCTAGGAAGGGAAGGGTCCAGGGCGGGCTTGGCTAGGAAATCCTAGCACAGGGCCCAGCTCCTCGGGGACAAACTGAGACCCCTGGCATCCTGCGTGGGCCGTCCCCATACAGGGATGGGAGGATAGAATGTCTGCAAGGATGGGCTTCTGGGACAGGAGGCACAAGGTGAGGAATAAGAAAATAAGGACAACTATGCTAAGAGTACCTTACAAACTATAGCCTTCCATCCTCACAGGAGAGGGAGACAACTATCTTCCCTATTTTACAGATGAACACAAAAAGGCTTACAGGAGTTAACTAACTCTCAGCTAGTTAAGTGGCATAGTCGGGCTTCAAACTCAGGCCCCCTAACTCCCCCACTGGGCAGCGAACCACCGAGCTATTCAGACCTGAAAGGCAAAATCATCAGTGGGGGGAGGTGGGAATGCCTCAGCTGAAGCAGGAATCTCGCCTTGTTCCATTCCAGGTCCTCGGAAATTTGTTTTAACTGCCCTCCCTACCGCCCGCAGGGGCACGAGCGTAGACAGCCCTGGGGTTCTACTTTGCTCTGTGACCTGGTCTCCGGAGACAGCTGGACCCGAGGATTTCCCGAGGGGTAGGACGACGCTAGAGGGGGAAGTGGGCCTGCATGACGGCCGCAAACAGCCTCAGTCTCCTCATCTCTAAAATGGGCTCCTACAGCCAGGCGGCTTGGGAGGGGGCAGTCAGTGCGGACTGGCCTCCCGCGCCGCCCCGCCCGGGCCCCTCACCCAGGCAGCGGTTCCTTGTAAAAAGCCCCCGGAAGGCTTCGCACTCCTCACGCCGGTTTCCGCTGGCTCCGCAGTCGCACCAGGGTGCCACGCGCGCGCTCGCGTTGTCCACGTAGTTGGGAGTGATGGCGGTGCCTGCGGGGACCCCGAGGAGAGGGTAATCGGTCCCCCAGGCGGAAGCACCCCCAGCAAAACCCTCCTCCGCACCCGGATTCCGTCCCGGCGTACCCACGAGGCCTGCATAGGCGCGCCGGCAGCTGGGGGCCTGGTCCGGCAGGCAGCCGTCGGGGGCGCTAGGGGCAGGCGCGCAGGAGGCCTGGAAGGCCAGGAGGCGGGGCCTGCGCGGTGGGCGGGGGGGGGGCGGTGAGCGGACGGGCGGGAGGCTCTGCCCCGCCCCCTCCCTCCCTCTCCCCACACCTCCCCGGCCCCCGAACCCGCACCCCCCGCGCGCACCTGCAGACCCGACTGTGCTCGCAGGCGTCTAGGGGCGCGAGGCAGGAGGGCGGCGCGAGGCCGGGCCCCGAGAAGGCGCAGGCGGGCACGAAGGTCTGGCGCCGGCGCTCGGCGCACGCGGGGCCCGCGCACGGGCAGAAGAGCAGCGCGTGGGTGAGCGCGGGCGGCCCGCGAGCGAAGAAGCGGCGCAGGGCGCGGCGGCAGCGGGCGCGGGGGCAGCCCCCGGGCGCGGCCCGATCCAGGCACCGAGCGACGTATTCGGTGCGCAGCTGCTGGCAGAGCGCGTCCGCCGTGCACGCCTCGGCGGCGTCCACGCATCGGTTTCGTCCCTCGGAGCTCGGCGACCCTGGTGGGGAGCGGGCGGGCCGCAGTTGGTGCTCCCTATCGGTACGCTTCTCCCGCAGGCCATGCCCTCCGAAGATGCCGGGCGCTCAAAACCCGAGGGGGCAGAGTGTGACCCAAAGGCATGACCGACTGGCGCTGACAGGCCTTCTGTCGCGGGGATGGGCGGTGGCGGGCTCTGGGGATTCCTGCAACGCGTCAGGGATGGACGGGGCGCACAGATGCTAGGCCTGGCCTTCCCCAGAAGCTGAGACCCATCCTCCCCAGGAACCACCCCTCCCCCAGAACGGCCATACTCATCCAAAGAGGGGTCCTCGGGGTTCCTCCCACTCTCATGGGCTCCCACCTGATGCGGGAAACAGCAAGGCTTCTGGGGACCTGGCTATGGAGACTTATCAGAAATGGCGTTGAGGACAGTGGACAGTCCTCGTCCTCTCTTTGGCACGCTGGAACGCCTCTGTTTTCTTCCTTTCCCCTCTCTCCTCCCCCATGGAGACGCTTTGAGTGGGTCTATAGCTTTCTGGTTTTCCCTGCCTTCCGACCTCCTGCACCTCCTCCTGCCCCCTGCCGCCAGCGTCTTCCGCCTCCATTCCCTTCTGATGCTCCCTCTCGCCGCCCCCGGCTGACCCGTGCTACCCCATCTGGACTCGCTTCCTCCTGGCTCTTCCACCCTCCACTAAGTCAGGTGAAAGAGGGATTCCTCGAAAGGGCTCTGGGCACTGGACGGCCCGTTTAGGCCTGGCTGCCGGGGTGTGGATTCTAGAGGAGTCCCTGATGGCAGGCCACAGGGCCCAAGGGTCCATGATAGGTGGCACTCTGCTGGGGGCAGAGAGTGTGCCTGGCACAGCAGAATCACACACCAGGGGTCGGTCAGGCAGAGGTTGAGCTCTGCCTAGACATGCCACCGGCCACGTCTACATCCAGCCAAGCCAGGGTCTGCAGAAGTCAGGACTTGGCAGCCCCTTCCTAGGACCTAGGTAGGTCACCAAAACCAGGCTACCCCGCTCCTTGGTGCTCCCAGCAGCCCCGGGACCACCTCCGTCTGAGGGAAGTTTGCCATACTGGCCCCGCACCATCTTGCTGTGTGTATGGAGGGGGGTGTCTCCCGCCTCAGGGCTGGAAGCAGGGCCACTGTCTGGCACTGGCCACCTCTTTCGGGGACTGTGGTGGTTCTTGCTCTGCAGGGAGGACGAACAGACACTAAGGACTTGGAATGGGTATGTGAGTGGAGGAGGGAGATAGAAGAGGGGCGAGCCCGCCCTCTCTCTTTTCCTCCTCTCCAGCAGAGCAGCAGGCAACTTCGCCCTTCTCTCCCAGCCATGTACCTCACATCCCCAGGCCCCAGCCACACACGACAGTACCTACTGTCGCCTAAGGTCTCGGTCCCACCTCTGCCCCTTGGCTCACCTGTCTCCCTCCGCCAGGAGCTCCATTACCTCATCTCCACGCTCAGAACAGCATCTCAGCTCCAAGATCTCCACTGCTTTAAGCTTTTGCCAGAATCCATCCTCCCCACCCCATCCCACCCAGTAAAGTGACCCCTCCCTCCTCGATGCCCCCGGTGAAGAGGGGGCAGTCCTGAGCAAGTGGAACAGCAGGTCCGTGGCACCGGAGACACTGAAGACGCGGAGCAAGGAATCAGTTTGAAGCTCCAAGACTGAAGGCAGAGGGCTGGGGCTGGGGAAGGGTAAGAGAGGTGGGAGAGGGGAGGCAATAGGAAAAGGAAAGTTTCTGGGATAGGGGTACGAAAGCGAGACTTGGGAGGGCGGCGCCCCCACAAAGGCGGGAAGCGGTGCGCTGGAGCGTAGTGCCAGGTGTCCATGCACCCCCACTCCCACAGGTCTCTCGCCCACGCCCCTTCTTACGCTCCAGCTTTTCCCGGAATCGCCCTCTTGCCCTCCCACCCTGTCCCTGAGGATGGGGACAGGGAGGCGAGGGGGAGGAGGTAGCCACTCACCCAGAAGCAGTAACAGCAGCAGCAGCAGCAGCAAGGGCCCCAAGCAGCGGGCCATGCCGGGCAGCGAACAGAGGAGAGGACGACCGGAGGCAGAACCCCAGTCGGACAGGTGCCTCTCTCCCAGCGCCGCCTGGGATGGAGCTCGTTGAAAACCCAGGTGTCCGCGCTAACACGTAGACTGGGGCTGGGAGGAGCCTTTGCCTGACTCCCCGCCCCCACTGAGTCTCTACTCCAGGCTGCACTTCCAGATTGATCTGGGAGCTACTGAATCCAGCGCCAGAGTGTGCCTAGATGGACCCCAACACACACTTCCCCATACACACAAAGCAACACCTCACAATAACCCACGAAGACCTTGTCTCTCCCACGCATAAACCATTAACTTTATGAAACAACGTTGTTCTGTACCTTCTTTTATAATTTTATTTTTAATTTTTTACTAATTTTAGATTTGCAGAAAAGTTGCAAAAATTGTTAGCGTTCTCCTTATACCCTTCACTCAGGATTGCTTTGGCTATTTGGGATCTTTTGTGGTTCCACACAAATTTTAGTATTTCCTATTTTTGTGGAAAATGCCATTGGAATCTTGATAGGGATTGCATTGAATCTATAGATGGCTTTGGGAAATATGGATATTTAACAATATCAAGTCTTCCAATCCATGAAAATGGTATATCTTTCCATTTGTTTGTGTCTTCTTCAATTTCTTTCATCAAAGTCGTGTAATTTTCAGTGTACGGATCTTTCACCTTGGTTAAATTTATTCCTAAGTATTTTATTGTTTTTGATGCTGTTGTGAATGAAATTGTTTTATTTCTTTTAAAGATATTTTGTTGTTAGTGGATAAAAACACAACTGATTTCTGTATGTTGATTTTGTATCCTGCAACTTTACTGAATTTGTTGATTAGTTCCAACAGTTTTTTGGTGGAGTCTTTAGGATTTTCTATATATAAGATCATGTCATCTGCAAATAAAGACAATTTTACTTCTCCCTTTCTGATTTGGATGCCTTTTCTTTCTTTTTCTTGCCTGACTGTTCTGGCCAGGACTTCCAGTGCTGTGTTTAATAGGAGTGGTTGGAGTGGGCACCCTTGTCTTGTTCCTGATTTTAGAAGACAAGCTTTCAACCTTTCACTGTTGAGTATAATGTTAGCTGTGGGCTTGTCATATATGACCTTGGTAATGTTGAGGTATATTCTTTTTTTTTTTTGGATGATTGGCCCTGAGCTAATCTGTTGCCAATCTTCCTCTTCTTATTTTTCTATTTTCCCCGAAGCCCCAGCATATAGTTGTATATTCTAGTTGTAAGTCTTGTTCTTGTTCTTCTATGTGGGATGCCACCACAGCATGGCTTGATGAGCAGTCTGTGGGTCCATGCCCAGGATCCGAACCAGCAAACCCCGGGCCACTGAAGCAGAGTGTGTGAACCTAACCACTCAGTCACAGGGCCGGCCCCAGAGGTATATTCCTTCTATACTCAATTTCTTGAGAGTTTTTATCATAAAAGAATGTTGTATTTTGTCAAATGCTTTTTCTGAATCTATAGAGATGATCATATTTTAATCTTTCATTCTATTAATGTGATGTATCACATTTATTGATTTACATATGTTGAACCATCCTTGCATCCCAGAGATAAATCCCACTTGATCATGGTGTATGATCCTTTTAATGTGATGTTGAACTCAGTTTGCTAATATTTTGTTGAGAATTTTTGCATCTGTATTCATCAGGGATATTGGCCTGTAGTTTTATTTTCTTGTATTGTCCTTATCTGGCTTTGGTATCAGGGTAATGCTGGCTTCATAAAATGAGTTTGGGAGTGTTCCCTCCTCTTCAATTTTTGGGAAGTGTTTGAGAAGGATTGTTGTTAATTCTTCTTTATATATTTGGTAGAATTCACCAGTGAAACCATCTGGTTCTAGGCTTCTAACTTCTTAGCTTGGTCCCTGATCCCATTAACTTTCAGCCTTCCTTTGAATAAAAAAGACATAAGTCTGTAAATCTCCCTCAAAGTACCACTTTCACGGCATATACAACATCTGATCATTCAACTTTTATCATGCAGTTTCCAGTATGATTTCTTCTTTGACCCATAAGCTATTTAGAAGCGTGTTTTTAAATTTCCAAGCATATAGGGATCTTTAAATTAATCATTTTATTGACTCTTTACTTAATTGCTTTGTCATTAGAAAATGTGGTCTGAATGATACTACTTCTTTAAAATGTGTTGAGACTTGCTTTAGTGGTGCCTATAAGGAATGAATATTCTCTGTCAAGTGTAGAGGTCTGTCCAGGTCCTTTATGTCAAGCATGTTAATTGTTGTGTTCGTCTTTCACATCTTTACTAACTTTTTGAAATGGCTTTACCTATCAGTAATTGAGAGAAGTCTGTTGCATTACAACTATGATGGTGAGTTGGTCCACTTATTCCAGTAAAAAAAATTTAGGCTATTTTATTGGGTGCATTCATGTTTATAACTGTTAAACTTTTCATATCTTATTATGTGGTGATCCTCTCTGCTCCTAGTAATGTCCTAAAGTATATTTTATCTGGTGTTAAAATAGGCATTCCAGCTTTATTTTGTATTTGTGGAGTACAGCTTATCCTATTTCTTTCAGCCTTGCTTTGAATTTAAATTTTAGATGTATCTTTTATTTAAAATCTGACAATCTCTTTTTTAACTGGCATGTTAAATTAATTTACAATTATTATATTACTGACATCTTTGGACTTGTTTATATTACATTTGTGTTTTCTATTTGTCACATTTTTATCCTATTTTTATGATTTTTTTCTCTTTGAGTTCTTTATTCCATTTTTTTCTGCTGAATTGATTTAAAAGTTAAAGTTATATCCTCAATTTCAATCTTTCTGGTTCCCTTTGAAATGCATACATAAGTAAAGTGCTAAGTTAACCTGTATCTTAACCCTCTTCTTGAACTATAAAAGGACATAGAACATTAACCAAAGTTACCCACTTCTGGGCTCACACGCTATTGTCTAATATTTTGTTCAATCCTTTTCTCACCCAACAAATTAGCCATTACTATTATTACTATTTTGTAAAACATACAGATAGTGTTTGGTATAAATACATTTTTACAAAGCAAGCTGACACTGACACAACTGCTGGCGTGGGGACACTCTGCCTCTCTGTGTGTTGGGCAGCCCCAGGCCCCTGTGAGTGAACAGAGGAAGATTCTTCAAGTTCCTGGAGAGGATGGAGGATTATAGCAGAGAATCAGTGAGACTTCCAGGAAGTCTTTTGGGAAGATGTCCAGAGCTAGAATAGAAACGTGGCCCCAAGAGCAGATGCCTCACATAGAAGACATCCACTTTTGTCTTTCCAGCATTCTCTCCTCTAGTAACAAAATATATCTCTTTGTGGAAACCAGTCCTTCCCCAGTATCAGTCCTGTGGCTCTGCTGAGTTGACCCCACCCTGGGCCTCGAGGGGAGAGTGATGACCCAGGCCTAGCTAGTGAAAGTCCAGTATCTCTCAGGCTATAGGGATTGGCTCATGGATGGACACATGACCCAAGCTGGACTAACCACAGTTAATTCCAGGACTATAAAAGGCAGACTGTTTGCACTGGATGAGCTATTCTGGAGGAAGATGAACCTGAAACTACCAGGAGCATCTTTGGAAGAACTTGCCTGTGTGAGAAGCCCTCCAAGAAGAAAGCACAGCTGAGAGGCAGTGAGAGAACGCAGCGTCCAGTGATACCCCACAGTCCCATGAGCCCATAAACTTCGTTTTCTATATAGCTTGTTTGAGTTGGATTTCTATTACTTGAAATCAGAAGACCTTCTTAAGAACCAAAAGAGTGTTCTGAAATCTGCGTTCTTTCCCTATGTGATTTTTGTTATCCCTACTGACCTTTAAAACTCAGGTGTTCAACATATATTCTAAGAGCCACAATCAGCCTGGCTGCCCCTGGGTATGGTAATACCTGTATCTGTGGTTTATTGCCTAATTTGCTTCATGAATTGGGAGGCCACAATGCTGACAACCATGGCCACTGAAGCAAAATGCAAACCATCACCCCATTGCAGTCAGCTGTGTTTAATTCTATAAAATCCACTTGTAAACTGACACGTGGAAGGAGAGAGTAGATGAGGGAAGGAAACTCACGATCAAGCTCTGACTACACAGGGCAGGTGTGCGTTCTTTTTGGGTGGTCACAACCGCTTGGAGGTGTGAATACTTCCCTTCTTTAGCAGGGAGGGCCTCTAGAGAGAGGGAGGGGAAGAGGGGCCCACAGATTACTGCACACTACACTCAGAGCAACCCAGGGGCAGCCCTGAACAACTGGAGGTTGGGTGGCCTAAGGGAAGAAGTCACAGCTCGTGGGGTTCAGTCACTGCCCGCAGCCTGACATCAGCACCCCTTGCTTAGCTCTAGATTGATGTGGCTGAGCCCTCCCCTCCTATCCTCCATTCACCTCTGCCCTCCTGGTGCTTCCACTGTTGTCCTCATGGCAGCTCTGCTCTCCTCTTTTCTTGAGTTCTCCACCACAAGCCAGGTGATCCTGGGCGCCAGATGCGCCTCTCCCCTCAGACTGGGATTTCCCCTCCCACTGCCCTCCCTCCTTCCCATCTGGCCCTTCCCAGAGCTTTCCCCTGGGCAGTCCGAAGTAAGTCAAGAGAGCAGAGATTGGCCCCCATTGGGTCCTGTGTAGCTGGAATCCCATGGGGTCCAGACACTCCCTCCTGAAAAGTGAGACTGTGAGGTGTATTAATCATGTTCTTTATTGTCTGCATTTCATGATGGTTTGACATCTTGGTGGGGGGTGGGAGGGCTTGCTGGCTCGGGGAGAGACTGACCCTCCCAGGACTAGCTAATTCCTAGAGGTGATAAAAACTGGCCTGTGAACATGCCTTTCGTATGCAAACCAACCTATCTCGAGTCCATACCCCCAACCACCTCCTTTTTTCTAATTCTCAGGCACCAAGCCACTATTTCCCCCGCCCTAACTCAGGACCAGGTACCAGATAACTAGAGACCACCCCTGTACCCCAGTGCCAGCCAGAATTATTCAGATTAGCCAGTCCTGAGCTGTTTATCCTGCCCTGCCTTGCCTTTCCTGTGGAAACTGCAATACAGGCGCTCCCCTCGCGCCTGCATCTGCCTCCTCACTAAACCTAGTGCATCCCCATGTGGCCCCGCTTGGCATGGCATGCCCCCCTTCTCTCAGGAACTGTAAGTAACAAAAACTTCTTTCAGTGGCATTAACCTCTTCATGTCATCACTCAGTCATCTTTATAAATCAAAGTCTCAGGGGTACAATTAGGGCAGAAGGGAGCTTTAGAAAAGAGTCTCATTTAATCTCTCCGGCTGGTGGAATGAAAGCAAGCCTGAGCCCGGGCTGCGTCTTCTTTGCTCCAGCGGAAAGAGTGGGCGACTGCAAAAATTCCCCAGTTCTTCACACTCCCTGAAATTTGATTCTGCTGCTCTTGCTATCAAAAGGTAGAGTTTTTCTCCCAATCTCTGGAACCTGGGCTGGCCCTGTGACTTACTTGGGCCAATAAAGTGTTATAGAAATAAAATGTGCCAGTCACGGAATCTTCAAGAGACCTTGCAAGCTTCCACTTACTTTCAGGGTTGGGACTAAGGTGTGGTTCCAAGATGGCTTGGCATGGCATGGTTACTGATCCTGTCTACAGTTAAAATTTTGATATTTTGTTCATCGTGGATCTTTTGCATTAATTTTGATATTTTAAAATATTGCATTAAAATATTACTTATCTTGATCTTTTTTGTGCCCAAGGTAAGTCCCTCACTCATCTCACCCTAATCCTGGTCCTGCTCTCTTAGGACCCTCAGCTGTCACGTGAACAAGCCTGGGCTAGCCTGCTGGAAGATGAGAGACACATAGCCCATTCATCCTCATCACCCTAGCCAACAGCCAGCCAACCCCAGAAACAGAACTGCCCAGCTGACCGGCAGTTGACTGCAAACACATAAGTAAGCCTAGCCGAGACCAGCTGAACCACCAGCTGAGTGCAACCTAATTTGCCAATTCACAGAATTAGTTGTTTTAAGCTACTAAGTTTTGGGGTGCTTATGTTATGCAGCAACAGCTGGCTGATACAGAAGGTCACTCAGCAACTCTTGCATGAAACAAGAGGGGAGAATAAGTGGCTTCTGAGAACGTCCCACAGAGGCAGAAGAGGTGGGGCAGAGGGATCATTCACAATAGGCAACACCATCCTATGCCCAGGTACATCTGGGGCCCTGGGCCTCCACCCACAAGCCCCTCGTGACGCTCAGGGAGCCTCATGGAGTTGCCTTTACAGACAGGAAAGACTCACAGAGGCCCAGGGCCAATATGTCTTTCTTCTGACTTCTACTTTGGTGTCCTTTTTAAAATGGCTCCTTCTGTCCCCTTACACAGAATACAGGAGAGGCTGAGTAATGTCCAAAGTGAGGGGGCTGCAGCAGACCCCTACACTCCAAAACCTCTAGTGGAAGACAAAGAATGGGGGAGAGGGAGGTGGCTGAGGAAGCATCTAGGGGACAAGACAGGGCAAGAAGAGGGAGGAAGGAAGGTCCCAAGGATTTCATTTGTTTTGCAGAGGCCAGGGGCCAGGGAAGTGGACTCAGTCTGAAACGTAGGGGCCCTGGAGTCCAGGCTTCTGGCTCAGCAGTCATTGCCCCTGCAGAGCTGGGTCTGGGTGAAGCACATGGAGCAGACACATCCAGGCTCCCCGGACAGAGGCCTCTCCCGGTGCCCAGCATGACCCAGCCTCCCCTGGTGACAGAAGGTCAGTGACTGCATGACCTTTGCTCCTTGGACCGATGGACTCTTGGGCTGGAGTGTGTGTCCTAGCAGAATCCTCCAGCCCTAAGGAACAGGGACAGCACTGGGCAACTTCTGATGAGGCTCTGGAGTCCTGGAAAGGGTAGGGCAGAGCTCGACTTGGGGAAGAAACTTGCAAGCTGCCTGAAGGTGCAGGAGGTCAGCTGACTTGCTGGCTCTGCCCCTGGGGGATCCAAGTTCCTGGAGCAGCTGTCAGCAGCCATCTGTCTTTAAATCTCCTCATCTCAGGAGCCCCCTCTCAATAGGATCTTGGCTTCCGGACTTGACCTGCTGAGAATGAAGTGAAAGAGGGGTCATCCCCTGAGGGCTGGGACCCCAGGCTGCAAGTCATGAGCAGGGATGCCCTGTTCTCTCTCAGTGAGGACCAGTGACCCAGGAAGAGCCACAACTTTTCCCTCTCCCACCTCAGGGGTTTCTAGCATCTGGTCTCCATGAGAACAGCTTCTCCACGAGGTCATGTCTTATTTACATAATAACCCAAGCTCAGAAAGCTCAGAGTCAGGGACAGTGAGATGAGAGGCAACAGAGGTGGGTGGATGAGCAATGGGAGGGGGAGGGCCCCACCTACCTTGGGGTGCAGGCAGGACTACAGGGCACAGGCTTCTCACGGTGGCTGTTGGGCTGTGGCAGAGTTCTCAATGCCTGTGGAGCAATGGGCGGATGGGTGCTGTGAACACAGTTGGCAGGAGTCCCTGGGGCAGAATGGGGCATAGGGGACTCAGGGTGACTGGGTGCTAAGTGGAGAGGAAGGGGCCCATCCCTTCACTTCCCTCCCCATCTCCTACTGTGCCTCACTCACCCAGGGGCCAGGGCTCTCCAGTGGCTGTGGGACCCAACTGCACGGGGTGAATGCTGCCCAGGGGGTGTTCCCTGCGTGGGCCATCTTTGGGCCTGAGCGGCAGGACAAGAGGCCAGGAGGTTGGAAGAGTGACCCTGAGCAATGTGCACCCAGCCTGAGTTCTGCCTTGACTGAGTCTCCACCCTTCTGCTCCAGGTCACTCTCTCCAGCTCCCTGCCTGCTCCCTCCTGCAAGGAGCCCTTAGGGTCCAGGCTCCTCTTGAGACTCATGCCCTCCTGGGGCTGCCAGCCCTTCTCTCCAGCCCTGACATTTCTCCCAAGCTCTGGCACCACCCTAGCATCCTGGTACCCTCCAGATGTTGGCATAGCTCAGGTCCCAAAGATGGGTGGACGTCCTCTTTGCCACTTGGTGGCCCTGCTGCCTTTGATGACTCCAAGCCATGCTTGGCTGTTTGTGCCCCTTCCCCCAGGGCCTTGCCACTTCCTTCAATATCTCTTCAAAACAGTTTCCACTGCCCTGAAGACCCCGCCCTGGCGATGTGAAGCAGTTGCTGCCCTCCCTTCTGGCCCCCTGATGCTGACACACCAAGCTCTGATCATCTTGCTCCTCTGCCCATAGACCTGCAACCATGACCATTGTGTCAAGGCCCTCTCAGCTGGCACCTGTACCTGGCTGGGGCCCTGCCCCTGTCTGGGATGCTCTCTGCCCCGATCTCTAGCCCAAACCCTGCCCTCTCCCTCAGCTTGCTTGGAGCACTCCCAAGGCCAGGCTGTGTCAGATGTGGATCTAGGGTGCCTGCCTTGCCCAGTGTCCCAGGGAAGGGACAGCCTGATATCAACCAGGCTTGGTATCACATGACCTTCTACCTAGGTCACAGAGAACTGAGTTAGGGGTGGGTTCTTGGCACAAGGGCAGCCAGTGCCATAGCTGCCCAGTGGTGTGGAGTGAAAAGATGTGATGCGCCCAGCGTTTGGGAACTTGAAGGGAGGAGCAGCAGAGATCTAGGCAGAAGAAGTAGCAGAGGGTTGAAAATTCATGACAGAAAGCAGCTAGAGAGGCCTTGAAGGACACAGTGGAAGCAAGAACTGCTATACGAGCTGTTGGAAAAACGGGGCAAAGTCAAGGGTGAGGCAGCCCCCTGGCGGGAGAAGCAGGAGAGGCGGCCAAGAGCGGCTGAACCACAGTGATGGGGAGGGCAGAGGGCCCTGCAGGGATCCACACCCTGGCTTCCCTGGGAGGCCACTGAGGCCTCCTGCTCAAGGCTTCTTTCCACTTCCTCCGCCCATCTCTCTGCTCTTGAGGGAGAGGCCTGAACCTCCAGCTGCCCCGGGCCCACAAGAGCTCTGAGGAGGAGGAACCACAGGAGTGCGCTCAGGGAGCAGAGACCTAGGTCCTCAGAGCCTACCCCCAGCAGGCGGGGGCCCTCCTTGAGCCCCAGAGGCATTGCCAGAGCCAAGATCCCGGCCGCCGGCAGCAGCACCAGGCCAGGCCGGCCCCGAGGAGCAGAGGCAGCAGGAAACTAAGGATCACCGCCAGCAGGAAGGTACCGCGGTCTGAGGAGGACACGGTGCGTCTGAGTCCTGCGCAGGCGCACCAGCCCAGCCCCACCCCACTTGCCCCCAATGGGCGCACTTTCAGGCTGCACAGGGCCGCTGTCCACACTGCCGCCAAACCCTGGCTTGTCGCAGGAGGGTGGAGCCCAGCCTGGAGCACAGTGGCAGTTATGGTTACTATTGCAAACCTGCAGGTAAGAAAAGAAAAGGAGGGTCGCATGGGATCAGGGACCCCAAGGTCACTCTCACCCGTGGAGCCACTTACCCCATGGCCATGGCAGGCAGTCACGCAGCGCTCCAGCTCCCGGAAGGTGATGTTCTGGCAGCGCCTGTCCTGGCACACCTGTGGGGCAGTGTGTGCACTGGGCAGTGACGCTTTGGCCTGTGGGACTTAAACGGTAGGGCGGGGTCGGGTGGGCAGCACTCACCATTCTAGGTCCACACTGGGTGCCTGGCTCTACCAGGCCCAAGTCAAGCAGGTCCAGCTGGGCACCGGGCAGCAGGAAGGCTCCCCTACAGGTCACCTTGCGGCTGCCTAGGCGGAGGATGGAGTCCACGGGCTCCGTGTGTGGCCTGAGTGGGCTCTGCTCCCCACCCTGGCACTGCAGCTTCCCACACTGCGCGTCCCTGGGGACGAAGTGGACGGTGGTCAAACAGCGTGAAGCATCCCAATTACCCCAACAAGCTCCCAGCTTCCGCTCCCTCGGCTTCACTCCCCACCTCTGCGCACAAGGCACGAAGCCACCCTCGCTGTCCTGGCCGCAGTTCCCGTGGGCATTTCCCGCGGAGTTCACAAGCTGGAAACAGGCCTCAGGGGCTGGGCTGGAGCCTGAGGAAGCATGGGCAGGACCACGCTTTCCGGCCTCAGTCCCCCAACCCTATCTTCCCCAGAGTTGAAAACTCCGCGCAGACCCGAGGATGGCGGCGGCGTCTCACCAGGCCCCCAGAGCTGCTGGCACTGCTGCTCAAGCGTGGGACACGCGCCGTCCCGACAGTAGCCCCGGCCGCTGGCACACGGCGAGCCGTCCAGGAGGTAAATGTCCGGGGGGCAGTATGGGGAGGCGCCCGTGCAGAACTCTGGGAGGTCACAGTCGCCCGCAGCCCAGCGGCATGGCGTGCCCGCGGGCTTCAGCTACGCAGGTGTCCCGGGTGGAGGGAGGGTGGCCGAGGCACAAACAGACAACGGACAGTGAGAAATCCACGCCGATAGGGCAGCCCAGAGGCGGGAGGGCCAGGCGGACGCACGCACAGAGCAGAGCCAGCACCTGCAGGGGGACCTGAGGGCGCCAATCACCCAAGACCAGCAGGTCGGCTCCCAAGCGCCCCCACCCGCACGCACCCCCGAACCTCCATGCCCTCACCAGGCAGCGCGCGCAGCAGTCCCCGTGGGTGCACTGGGCCCCCGCACGCAGCGAGCAGTTGTGGGCGAGGCAGCAGGAGTCCGGGCACTCCTGGAGCCAGAAAGGGGAGCAGGAACCAGGTGAGGGCGCAGCTCCCCAGACCTCGGGCGATGGGGGAGAGGGGGCGAGCCTGGGTCCCCGAGGGCCGGGCGCGCAGACCTGACCTGGCCAGCGCCGCAGTCGCACTCCTCGCCCTCCTCCACGAAGCCGTTCCCGCACCTCGCGCGCGGCAACAGGAGCCCAGAGTCCGGCGCATTGGCAAGGCACGCCCCGCCCCCCTTGCGGAAGAAGGCCCGCAGCTGGCGGCGGCTGCAGGCGCTGAACACGCGCGGGAACGGGTGCCTACGGCCGGGGAAGGGCGTCTGGCGTGCGGGGACCACCCCCTCAACCCCCTGCCCTTCTCTGATGATCTCTGCCCCGCCCCCACCCCCGCCCCCGTGCTTGGCCGCACAGCCGCGGGATGCGCCGACACCGCCTGAGCGACGGGTAGCAGCTCGAATCCTCTAAAGGCAGAGCCCAGAGAGGGGAAGTAACCTGCGCGAAGTCACACAGCGAACCTGAGGCAAGAGGATGTGACGCCAGGAGCGGGCAGCCTAGGACTCAAGGTCGAATCCCGACCAAGCGCTGCGACTCCCAGGGTTAGAGTAACGTCGCTAGGTTGTTCTGAAAATAATCTTCATGCTCTCGAGAATCCACTTTACCTGCGTTTCCTCCATTTAAGCCTCATAAACAACTCTCAGGGCGGGTACTATTATCATATACTCATTTTACAGAAGGGGAAACTGAGGGATCTCTGTAGCCGAGCCTCCCCCGCAGTCCGTACCCCCCACCGCGGCGCCCGTACCCAGTGGCTGCTGCCATCACGCAGCCGCCTTGCTCGGCCGCAGCCTCCACGCAGCAGCCGTCGGGGTCGTGGCTGAGGCCAAGGCTGTGACCTATCTCGTGGGCCATGGTGGCTGCAGCGCCAATGGGGAGCTCCGAGTGGTCCTGGGAGGGCGTGGGGACGGTCACTGCGGGCTGCGGGGATGCCCCCAGCCCAGCACCTCTCCTCCGCGTCCTGTCGGGGGCGGAGCTCACCGTGCTCACGCCTCCAGAGCTCTCGGCGCTGCACATGCCCTCGACGGGCGCCAAGCCCACGGTGGCGCCCCGGAAGGCGCGGCCCCTGAGAGTGGAGCGCGGCATGGGCATGACCGGGCGGGGCCGGGAGTCGGGACCACCCGGTGGGGGACCCGCGTGGGGGTCGGAGGCACCCACGTGAGCAGCTGCGCCGAGTCGTGTGGCCTCCGCACCCACAGCCCCCGGCGCCACTGCAGGAAGGCCCAGAGGGTGGCATTCGCGTCCAGTGTGACACGGCTCCGGTCCTGCTCTGTCCACACTTCCAGGCCGGTCACTGCCACCTGAATGTCCAGAGTCCTGAGAATCTGCGGGCAGGCACGGGCTGACGCGGGGACCAGGTGGCCACAGTGTCCGTGCTCCCCCGTGAGGGCGCCCCTCCCTTCTCTTATTCCCTCTCCTCTTCTCCAAGCCTGCCACGTCCTGCTAGGACCTGCTGGTCCCTGTCGGGGTCAACCCCATTAGGGTCTCTCCCTGCAGCCTCCAACCTGGTCCACATAGCTGGCCACCTCCAGGAGACGCTGTTTGGTGTGGTTCAAGTTCCGGCGCTGAGTCAAGAACTGGGAAGGCAGCAATACTGCAGTGTGACGGCTGAGCTGGCCCCATCCCCGCCCCGCCAAGCCCCTTGGGTCTCCTCTCACCAGGGTGTGGTCAGCCACCAAGTACAGCTCCAGGTACCTCCAGCTCCTGTGGGCCTCCCGCCTCTCCTGGGGAGAAGAGGTGGTGACCCTGAGTGGCAGGCTGCTGGGCGTGAGCCCTGACCACCAGCCCCAACCCCCAGAAAGCACCAAGTCAACTTAAAAAATTTGCTAGAACTTGTTTCTTCAGCCTCCAAATAAAAATATCAGGACAGGAGCCCCCAAACTGGGCCATGCAGTCCTGTCTCTTCTGATTTGGAGGGCTACGGATGCCGCATTCCCGCTCCCACCCCTGTCTGTGCCCCTGACCCTGATCTGGGTGGCATGAGAAAGGCTGGCCATGCCCCCTTTGTCCTCGGGGTCCCTATGGCCACAGGCCCCTTTCCAGCTGAGCAGCTGCTCCATCTGGAAGATCTTGTGGGTTGAGAAGTCCTTGGAGTCCCCAGCCGGCCCGGGATGCACGTAGTAGCTGGAATTGCTGCTGAGTGAGATCAGGCCCCTAGGACACAGAGGGGTGCAGAGAGGGGTGTGAGGGAACTCCTTCCCCAGCCCCAGGCCCTGCCCCCTCCCCCTGAACTCCTCACCTCATCCCAGAGCAGGTGCTGAGGACTACCCAGGAGTCAGGGAACCCCCTCACGCGCCCATGGTAATGGCAATGATCCTGGAGAGCAAGGGGCCCAGCCCCAAATCTCAGCCAGGGCTGAAGCGGGAAGGGCAAGAGAGAGGGCATAGGGGGGCTGACCCCAACCTCCCCTTAGGAACAGGAGGAGAATGAGGGAGGAGTGTTGTGGAGGCCCTCAGGTTGTGCATCCCCCAGCACCCCTCACTCTGTCCTCAGAGCCCATAGAATTATCTCACCGTGTGGTTGGGGACCAGCACCACTGGCTGCCCATCTGGGCTGTAGTGGGTTTCTGTGTATCCTGGGGCCAGCAGCCTGCTGGGAGGGGATGTTGTAGGAATCACCTAATTCAGCCCTGCCTCCTCCTCCAGGATGCCCTCCAGCCTTCTCCCTGAATGCTAATTGAGCAGCTCTAGGAGTGAGGCACTTAAGCACCCAAAGTGTGTCTTAGGGAAGGGACTGGAGCAGCTGTGTGTTGCTCAGCTCAGAAAAACCTTAGCCTAGAGGGAGAAAGGTAAAGGGCAGGAAGGAGCCTTGGTGATGGCTTAGATGTAGGAAGTGGGAGTGTGGGAAGCACCAGGGAGGGGCAGGAGAGTTTGGGGTCCCTGTGAGGCCTGCGGCAGGCACCTGGACCCACAGGTCTGGAGCTGGGCAGGAGGGGAGGATTCAGGAGACACTTCAGAGGTGGGACTTGGAGCCAAGGAAGTGTGCTGAACACCCTAGGCAGCCCTGCCTGCTGCCTCCTCTTGTTGGGCATCTGGTCCACCTCCCCACCTCAAAGATCCTTCAAATCTTCTCCTCCAGCCCCCTGGCCCCATATATCTGCCATCTACCCTTCAGTGATGTTCACCCCCTGCTTCCAGAGAAAACAGAATCCCCACCTGCCCACACCTGTCCCTGCCCTGCCTGCCTGAGCAGGGCTCCCCAACCCCACCTTCCCAGACCCCACTCCAGTAATGATTCCATCTTCAGGCTCCATCTCACCAGGGTCCTTCCCACCAAGATGGATCAACCATAAGTCAGTCTCTCTTCCTTAAAGAAAAGCCTTGACCTCCACCTCACCTTGGCCTCTTTATCACCAGACCACCTCAGAAGCTGTGATGCCTGCTTCTCCACCTTCTCCAGCTTTGCTCCCCTCCCCCACACCACGCACACACACAACCGTAGGAGGTAGGTGACGTGATCACCCCATTTAATGTGTGGGGACATCGAACCCCAGAGAAACTATGGTTAAGCATGGTGGAACCAGAGATGGTTCCCAGTCCATCTGACTCCATGGAGAAGAATAAAACACATGGAGAGTGCTTAGAACAGTGTCTGCAATGAAAAAAGCACTCAATACATAAACAGCTGTTGATAATATAGGCTGGACAGTCTCAAGACCCCACGCTCCATCTGGGACACCCACCCCACCCAGCCCACTCTGCCTGCTCATTCACCAGCTCAGAATCTTTGGCTCTGCACCGTCCAGGACACTCAGCACTAAAATGGCCTGTGATCTGACCCTACTGGGACTCCCCAAATTCCTTTCCTGCTGCTCCCTTCCCTGCAGGTGGAGACCCTCTAGGCAGGCAGGCCTGCCTCCCCCTGAATGTGCCTTGACCTTTGTAGCCACTGCCCCTTTGTCCCTGCCATTCTGTCAGCCCGGAGTACCCACTCATCTTTGGACTCCATCTTGGATTCTCTCTTGACTCAGCATAGCCTGTGAGCACCTGCTAGGTGATGCTTACTCATTTCCGGCAGGGAGCTGACAAGATGCTCCTGGGGCTGGGAGGAGGGACATGCCCCACAGCGAGGCCAACTCAGCCTCAACAGTCCACTTCAGCCTCGAGGGAGGCTGTCGTGGGTTGGCGTGACTCTCCTTGTCCCCTGCACCTCCCCAGAGCCCTTGCCCCCTTTACCCTCCCTCATGGGTGCCTGCCAGTCCCCACCCCCAGCATTGGTCCCTCCCAGAGAAAGGGGCGATTCTTGGCTCCCAGACCCCTCCTTGGCCTGGTACTCACTGGTTCTTCTCCAGCTCCAGCAGGAGCTCCTGGCCTTCAGCCTCCAAGGCCACCAGCCCCGTGTCTAGCTTCAAGACCTGGGTGAGAAGGAGTGCAGGGCTGAGAGCAAGCATCCAGCCCTCCTGCCTGCCAAGGAGCAGGTGGGACGTAGAGCTGGCTGGTGAGGGAGTTCATGGGGCGGGAGTGGGGGGTAGCGGGCACCCCACTTGCCAGGGTGGATGTGGATGGATGTGGGGGTGAGAACATGCAGACAAATGTTCCCAAGCTCAGGATGTTGGTTATTCTGACAACAGCCATTTGACATAGCCTGCTTGGTGCACACCACACCCTCCGTAGAGAGACGAGGGGTCCCAGAAAACTGCCCTGCCTTGCCCAAGGAGACTGGGCCCTTCTTCTGGCCCTCACTCCTCTTCCACGCCCAGAGGCTTCTTCTAAGCAGGCAGGACAGAGGGGTCCTGAAGACATGGCCAGGGAGCCTCGGGTAGGAGGCCAGGCCTCCTCACAACCTCTTGCTTCTATACCTTGCTGCTCCCCGCTCCCTCTAGAATTCAGACTTCACTCCTCCACCTCCAGTTGCGACAAACTCCTCCTGGCACTGAAGTTCCCCTGGATCCCCGCAGGCCTGCCCCATGCCTGTTCCACTGAGCCCATGAAGTAAACACCGATCTCCAAGCGGGCCCAAGAGATAAACACCGGCTTGGCCAGCTCGCGGCTCCTTGCCCTGCCCTCTTTGCCCCTTCCACCCTGTGGGAATACCCCATCTGCCCTCCCTGGCCACTCAGCCTGGCTGGGGGCCCAGAATTGGAGCTGGCCCAGGAGCCTCCTGGAGAGCTGCTGTGTCTTTGGAATGCTTGGCCCTTCTCTTTTATCCCACAATGCACTGGGCTGGGCCCAAGGCCAAGGGGCTCAGAGTCTTGGGGGGGTCCTTCCTCTGCAGGTGGGGAGCAGACAGCCCCCATCCCCCTAGCCAAGGGACCCCCAAGTCTCCAAGCGTGAGCTCATATGGCCGGAATGCCGCTTGCTTTATTGGAGAAAGGTTTGCACTAAGGGGAGGCGGCAGCCCGAATGGAAGGCCTCCTACAGCCCCACCCCCATCCCCAGGGCTCCTGTCTCTCTGTAGTCCCTCCTGTCCTCACTTCTTGCCCTCCTCGTCACCCTGCCTCTCACTTTGCACCCCATCCCCAACCTGAAATCTGGGTGTTTCCTGCCTCTGGGGAGAACTCTCTGCCTCAACTCTGTCTGCTGTCCTCATCTCGGCAGGCTTCCAGAGGTAAGTGCCTGTAGTGGGGAAAGCCAGGCCCCTTTGGGATTCCCCTCATGGTCCCAGCCTGGGCCAGACAGAGAGAGAGGTCCACAGTCAGGATGACGCCAGCATGTGTCTCGCCTTCTCTTCTGCTGGTGAGGTCCTGGAGGACAGTCTCAAAGCGTGGGCCAACGCCATTCTTGACCCCTTGAATGGGGGCACCGAGGGGCCGGGGGGCCCCAGTGAGAGTTCTAGGTTGGGAGCTGCTGGGCCTGTGGGGGTCTCCCAGCCTTCAAGACAGTGCTCTCCTGCCTTCCTCCTTGCTGGCTTGGACAGTGGGTTGTCTTCTCTGCCTGGAAATTCAGGATAAAGAGAGCTCTCTAGGCTTGGGGACATTGGCCAATGGTTTAAAGTCTCTAGACCTTAGTGAGTCCCAGGCTGCTGGGCTAAAAAGAGCTGTGTGACCTTGAGCAATTTCCCCAACCTCTCTGAGCTTGTTTGCCCCTCTGTGAAATAGACATACGGAGGCTGCTGGCCTCCTGGTTTGCAGCACAGCTGCTGAAGCACATACCGATGGGGGCATGGTTATTCTGGAAGTGTATAAGAGGCACGTGCTGGGAGGAGCTTCGCACAGCAAACTGGAGAAGCAAAATGGGGTGGGCTTGCGTCTAGGGGCCACCAGGAGAGTGACCACTGCCCCCTGGCCAGAAGTGGATTCTGCATGAGCCACTGGAACTGAAGTTTCAGGTCCCTCAATGGCAGGGTCCTGCAGGCACAGCAATGTGTCCAAAGGGTCACATGTTCTGGTAAATTTTGTAAAAGGAAGATATTTTGGTGTTTTTTTTAAAGAGGTCCCTGAAAAGCTTCAGGCCCCACAAACTCTGGCCCCATGTCTGCCTGGTGGGGTGGGGGTGGCCCAGATAATCCTGGGAAGGGAGGGACAAGGTTGGGGGGAAGGAAGCCTGAAAATGACTTCCATGTGTGCAGGCTCAGCAGCTGCTGTCTGCCCACCCTGGCCTGCCAACCTTTTGGGGAGGGGCCTAAAGGACTCCAGCGAAACTGCCATGCTGAAATTTGAGGAGGGGCAAAGGGGCTGGGAGACCCTGGGCCCCTGCAGAGGAAGGGATGACGTGGCACTGACCGGCTCCTCCAGGGTGACCATGCGCCAGGGCCGTCCATCCAGGACCCAGTGAGGGGTGACTGGCTCTCCAAGGGTGTTTCCTGGGGTGAGGACAGAGCACAGGGTGAGGGGACCTGAGGAACATAGGGGATTGGGGGGACAATAGAGGGGCGGGGTTAGAGGACATCAGCAAGGAGGAAGGAGAAACTCCATCTTCAACACACAAAGGCTTAGCCTGGAGAAGGTGGGCACCCATGGGGTATCCTTGGAACTGAGGAGCCACCTGGGAGGTGGCAGAAGCGAGACAGAGGAGCCTGGGAAGGACAGCTCAGCTGGGGAGGTGGGAGCCCGAATGACCTGGGGCAGGGGGGCTTGGGGTCAAAGGTCACAAGAAAGAGACCAAGGCCCGGATGCAGAGGGGAAAGGAAAGGGGAGGTAGCTTCCGGTATTTTTAGCCTGGGCAGCAGATGCCTTCAGGGTGAGAAATCTGTGAAGAGAAGATGCTTGTGTCTCCCCCACCATCTGAGAAAAACAACAGCCAGATGTTATCTTGGGAGGCCCACTTTGCCCAGAGCTCCCCTTGGGGGCTTCCTGCTGGAGGCAGGGCTTCCAGGGACTCTGGCCCAGAAGCCCCCTCCTTGTGTCTTCAAGGTGGGGGCTGGGGGACAGAGCCTGAGTGCTCCCAGCCCTGGTGTGCCTAAGGGGGCTCCAGGAGGAGCCAAGCATTACTCAGAAGGCATCTGGAATGCTCCCCTGGAATGCCACTCCCCTCCCCCACCCCCCACAGCTGGGCCCCAGCAATACTCAGCACACCCTCCCTGAAGCAGCAAGGCCCCAGGCAGCCCTCCCACCCCTCTGGCACTCAGTGCCAGGGGAAACCCAGCCTCCAGAACCAATAGCTCCCCAGCCCCGACCCAGCCCTGGCCCCAGTCCTGCCCAGGCTGAGATGGCTGCCTTGGAAATGGCTCAGCTACTCCTGGGCCCCCCCAACTCCCCTCTCCTCCTCCGTCTCCTCTCCCAGACCCTGACCATCAAAGACCTAGAGTAGCAGCAGCTCCAGGAGCCCCTCTTCCCCAAGAAGCCCTCCCTGACTGGATGAGTGAGTTGCCATCAGGCAGGTAGAGATGGAGGCAGGGGTAGGGTGGGGGTGAGGACACGTGGCCTTGACATGGAGGCTGAAGGGCCTGTGGGGAGGGGTCTGAGTACCTCTGGGGAAAATGGGGAGGGGCCGTCTCTCACTCAGAGAGGACTTAACTGGATGTGGAGAACCAGCGGAATGCCTGGGGACTGTCCCCAAAGGCATGAGGGTTTTCATCCCTCCCGCTCGGGGCTCCAGAACAGAGGAGGGCCCTACATGTATTGGGTCTCTGCCTCCCCGTTCTCTGGAACCCACCACCCTCAGGCTGCCCAGCCCAGCCCTTCCCACCTCCTCCCTGGTTGCCCTTCCTGTCGCCTCTCTGGCACTTGACTGACAGGACTCTGCCAATCCTCCCACCCACTTGGAGAGGTCATCGCAGTCTGCCCTGTCTCACAGAGGGTCTGGAGAGGCTACACTGGCAGAGACGAGCTGCAGTTTTCCCCCAGGGCCCAGCTAACAGGCACTTTCTGTTTGAGGCCGTCCTTCTCTATCTAACCAAACAAGGCAACAATATAAACGATATACACACCGCCTCCAGGCCCCGGGATGACGGGGTGAGCATGGGGTGAGTGTGGAGGCCACAGTTAGTTCACTAGCCTGAGGGCACAGCAGGGAATCCTGGGGGCCAGTGGGCTGGGGGCTTCCCGGAGGAGGGAGACCCGCCGAGCCCTAAGGGAATGGTCGCACTGGTGAATGGAGCCTGCGGTTGGTCAGAGCAGAGAATCCAGACAGAGGGCTGGGGTGGGGGGCTGCTAGGCAGCTGCTCGGTGGCGAAACGGCCCTGTGCTCCCGGGCGCGCAGTCCTGTGGGTTCAGACCTTCCATCCCCTTGCCGTGGCCTCGCCTGCCCCTCGGGGCGCACCCGCGCCCACGTCCTCACCTGGAAACGTCTTAGCCCCCAACACCCTCCACCGTGGCCGCACTAGTAGCAGCAGCAGCAGCAACGCCGGCGACCCTCGAGCTGTCCGGGCCCCCCGGCCCATAGCTGTGAGCGCCTCTGCCTCCAAGCTGCGGCTCCCGGCTCCGGGCTCCGCCCCGGCTGTATAGCGGCCGACCCACGCCCCATGCCGCCCAGCCCGCCGGCTCTGCCCCCGCCCGCGCCCAGTCCCGGCCCGCAGCCCCTCCCCGCGAGACCCCGCCCGCCGCGCCCTGGGGAGCCAGGACGACCGCCCGGGCGGAGCGGCCGTCTAGGGGGTAGAGGGGCACAGGCGGGAATCTGCGGCCCCCCTCCCCGCGCCGGGGACCCGCCCGCGCCCTCCCGCCCCATAGATCTCGTGGGAGTGGAGGATGGAGATGGGGCAGGAACCCCCGGGAAGGACCTTTGAGGACTATAGCCGGGGGACAGAGGCCAGGGCTAGGGGCTACCTGTTGCTACCCGGGTCGGCGCAGGGTGCGCCCCCCTCCGTGGTCTCCTGGGGCAAACCTCTGTCCCAGTCCTGCCATCAACCCTGCCCAGAGGCGTCCCGGCGGCAGCCCGGTGGAAGTGCCCCTAGGAGAAGGGAGGCCGGGCGACTGCGACAGGGAGGTGCAGCCGGCGCCCCAAACCAGTCTCTGTGCTGCAGTGGCCCCCAGCCCCTGCCCCCGGGGCGCGCGGAGCGAGCGAAGGCCGCGGTCCTGCGGGCTGGGCGCCGGCGAAGGCGAGGCTGGGGGACAGGGCGCGGGGGACAGCCCCTTGTCCCTGGCCGTGGACCGGGGAAGAACTGTATGTACAAAGCCATAGACGCCGAGACGTGGGGGATCCTTCCGGCCTCGGTGACATCTGTTTCTTGTTTTCAAGTTTCGTTTGTGTAGTAAGTAGTAAATCCGGACAGCGAACCGCAAGTATTCCGACTATTTGGTTTTTTCTTTTTTTTAATTTTTTGAAGATTTTATTTTTCTCCTTTTTCTCCCCAAAGCCCCCCGGTACATAGTTGTGTATTCTTCGTTGTGGGTTCTTCTAGTTGTGGCATGTGGGACGCTGCCTCAGCGTGGTTCGATGAGCAGTGCCATGTCCGCGCCCAGGATTCGAACCAACGAAACACTGGGCCGCCTGCAGTGGAGCGCGCGAAGTTAACCACTCGGCCACGGGGCCAGTCCCTGTTTTTGAGAATTGAAAATGTGGCAGTTGGGTGAGTAAGAGTTCCAGCAGCGAGGGATAGCTGGGTTCGCCTGATTCAAATGTCAGAAAGTAGGAGGAGGACCGGCCTGGTGGCGCAGCGGTTAAGTGCCAACGTTCTGCTTCGGTGGTGCGGGGTTCCCCGGTTCGGATCCGGGGTGCTGCCATGGCACCGCTTGGCAAGCCATGCTGTGGCAGGCGTCCCACATATAAAGTGGAGGAAGATGGGCACGGATGTTAACTCAGGGCCAGTCTTCCTCAGCAAAAAGAGGAGGATTGGCAGTAGGTTAGCTCAGGGCTAATCTTCCTCAAAAAGAAAAAAAAAAACATAGGATGAGATGTTTAAAGTAACATCCTTCCCTCTTCTGTCTCCATCCTCTCAGCCCACATCGCCGTATTATTAGCTTCTCATATAAACTTTTAGATTATTTTGTACGTACCTAAGACAATATAGATACAGTTTTTCTCTTATTAACATTTTTCTGCCTCTTGATTTTTTTTTTTTTTGCTTGGTACACCTTGGAGATCCTTCATATCAGTGTGTTTAGAGTGGTCTCATTATCACTATTCTTATGATTATTACTATTATCCTATTAGTATTACCTTGGGTTTTAAGTCAACTTTAGTAAGGTGTAATTTGCATACAATAAAATGTACTTATTTTACGTGTACAGTTAGATGAGTTTTAATAAATTTATACACCTGTGTAATCACCACCACAATCCGGATACAGCCTTTTTATCACTGCCCAAAAGTTCCCCTGTGCCCCTTCCAGCCAATCTCTCCCACTCTCAGCCCCAGGCAACCACTGATCTGCTCTCTGTCTATGGTAGGTTTTGCTTATTCCAGAACGTCATATAAATGGAGTCATAAAGCAGGTACTCTTTTCTGTCTGGCTTCCTTCCCTTTTTCTGTTTTTGAGATTCATCTACATTGTTTCGTGTATCAGTAATTTGTAGTTCTGAGTATGTTCCTTGGGATGAGGATAGTGGGATTTCTCTGTTCCCCAGTTAGGTATTTGGGTTCTTTTCCAGTTTGGGACTCTTCTAAATACAGCTGCTGCAAAACTGCTATGGAAGTCTTTGTATGGACATATGTTTTCATTTCTCATCAGCAAATACCCAGTAGAATTGCAGGGTCAGTCATATGGTAAGGAATATTTGATTTTTTAAGAAACTATTTTCTAAAGTGGCTGTCCCATTTCCATTCCCACAAGCAATGGATGAGAGTTCCAGTTCCTCTACAACCTCACCAACATTTAGTGTTGTCAATCTTTTTAATTTTAGCCATTCTAGTGGATGCGCAGCTACCGTTTATTCTTACATTGAATGCTACCGTTTGTTCATACAGTTCCCTCTTGGGCATATAAATGGTTTCAATCCTTTTGCTATTACAAATAATACTGGAATGGATAATCTGATACACAAGCTTATCTGTGAGATGAATTCCTACAAGTGGGATTACTAGATCAAAGAATAGGTGTGTTTGTGATTTGGGTAGATTCAGTCACATTGCCCTCCAGTTTGTGCCATTTTACAATTGCATAGCAATATCTGAAGTATTGTTTCCCACAGCCTTACCAACACAGTATCAAGCTGTGATATTCGCTAGTCTGAAAGTGAATGTGCAGGTTTAATGTGCATTTCTCTTACCAGCAAGGTTGAATGTTGGTTCAAACACTTAAGAGCCATTCATATTTCCTTTTCGCTAATTACCTATTCATATCTGCAGCCCATTTTTCTATTGGGTAGTTGGTCTTTCTCTTACCAACTTGAAGGAGTTCTTTATACATAAAGGAAATTAACCCTTTGCAAATATTTCCCCCAGTTTGTGAAATGTATCCAGCCTGTTCCATGAGGCTTTCATTCAGTTATATTCATTGCTGGGTTGCATTCGATTGGGCAAATATAACCACATTTTTTTTTCATTGATTCTACTGTTGCTGGACATTTGGACGATTCCTAGTTTTGAGATGTTACCAAAAATGCTGCAGTGGGACATTGGTGTGCATGTGACCTTGGTTTCCTCCCTTTACCTGTTCTGCTTCCTCCATCTCTTTACTCGTTTCCCCTGGGAAACATGAATACGTTACTTGCACATGAAACCTCGTCTCGAGGAACCTAATACAGACATAGATGGCTTTGGTCATGCTGAGGGCTCCAGTGTAGACAGGCTGGAGAGGCATCAACCCCTTCCTCTGTGGATGACTAAAGCGGGTCACCGTGGGTGCTGACAGCAGCAGAAGCCACACTTCAAGGACAGAGTTCCCTGATCCAGGATTCCCTGGCTAGGTGAGCCAGGTGACAAAGAGCAAGGAATCCTGTCACGCCCAGGGGCCATTTTGCTATCTCTTCTAGTGTTCAGGGAGGATTTGGGGAAGAATAGGAGTGGACAGAATGACCAAGGCTCCTTCTTGAACCAGGGGCACAACTGGAGATTCCAAAAGAGAATGTGGATCCTGAGAAAGGAGAAATCTGAAGATACAAGTCCTAACTATAGTAAAGGAGACAGTTCGGAAGAGGAAGAGACAGGCAGCTAAGAAAGCCCCAGAGATCATAGTGACGGGACCACACCAAATATGTGGCCTGGCAGGGCCTGGTGAGAGCTGGGAGGTAGCTCAAGCCCCAAAAGAGTTGAGGACCCAGAAAAGAGAGCAGACCCCCAGAGTGGCGAGATTCTGAATGCAGAGGGGGCAGCTTCGGTGTGGACATCCGGGAGAGAAGAAGGCAAGGCCCTTTCTCCTCTGGCAAAAAACAGCCAACTGGTGAACTCCTGCTCACACTGCTGACCACGGCTTTGGTATCTCCTTGTCAGGGATGCCCCCTGACCCAAAGCCAGGTTCCTGACCCCTGCACCGTACTTCTTGCTGCACCACATTTCACACGGCATTACAGTTGCTCATTTCCTTGTCTCTCTCCCAGACCTGATCTCCACGAGATCTGGAACTTTGTCCTTCTTTCGCTGCCTGGAACAGGGCCTGGCTAATGTCACAGGGGGAACATGTGGCCTAGGGGGCAGGCGGGGCTTGGAGTAATCCCTGCAGAGTGGACATCTCCCAAACCCGGACGAGCTATGTCCAAGCATGCCAGAGGAATTTCTGCCGAAATCTCAGAGCAACTGTTTGTTTACATTTGGAGGTTGCAGAGCAGGGTGCGGGGGGCCATTGGCCCAAAGTTGAGGAAGATGGATCCCAGAAGGGCCACTGATCATGGTGTTCAAGCCTGATGACACCATGGGAGAGATGATTCATGAGATGGCTTGTTGGTGTCTCTCTCCAGAAGGGCGTGTGTCCTGGGAAATAAGCAAACTAATGAGAGTTAAACTTTTGAAGTTCTCACGCAGTGGGCAGCACTCACTATCTGAAAACAGGACTCATCCTGAAGAGTGACCAGGAACAGGGTGTCCCAGTGAGGTGATGCCAACTCTGGCCCACAGAGATGTCCCGTGTGGCACCTGGAGATGACAAGCAATGCTTGGGTGAATCAGAAAAACTCACACTTGTGCATGGAGGGCCCCAAAGGCACAGTCAAGGCTCTGGCGCATCTAAAGGGGACCATGATGTCCCTTGGCAAGATGAAGGGGTGCTTTAAAAAAATGTATGATCAGCCGGAATTTGGGTAGAGTGCCCTAGATAGCCAACATAAAAGGTGGAGATTTTTGAAAACCTTCCTACTGAAGTATACCATATTTTCAGAAAAGTGTGGGTGTCCCAGGTGCCCAGTTCAATCACTTTTCACAAAGTGAACACACCATAACACCTGCCCCCAGACCAAGAGGCAGCACACTCTGGGCCCCCGGAAAGCCCCCCTGTGTTCCCTCCCAATCACAACCTTACCTGTAAGTAACCACTGTTTTGGCTTCCGTCACCATTGATTAGCTTTGCCTGCTCTTGAACTCACAAGAATGAAATGGTACAGTCTGCATTGTTTAGCATCTGCCTCCTTTCACTCAACATTATGTTTGGGAGTATTGCCCATGAAGCGTGTGGTTGTAGCTCCTGCTCACTGCTGCATAATATTCCATTGTGTGAGCATAGCACATTTTATTTATCCATTCTATTGCTGATGTGCATTTGTTGTTTCCAGTTTGGGGCTATTATGAATAGCATGACTGTGAATGTTTTAGTACAAGTCTCACAGTGGATATAAACCCTTAATCTTTTTGAGTAAGTGTCCAGGGATGGAATTTCAGGGTCATAGTGATGCGGGGTCGGTGAGCCGAGGAGTCGAAAGAAAGATTTCTTAGACTCTCAAGATCTGGCAGTAGTGCTCTTTTATTTAGAGAATAGTGTGGAATAGCATGGGGACAGGACCCATGGGCAGTCAGAGCTTCTGCTGCCGCCGCTTCTGCTGCCCCCGCTGGCATGGGGACAGGACCCATGGGCAGGCAGAGCTGGTGCATGGGGACAGGACCCACGGGCGGTCGGAGCTCCTGCTGCTGCCCCGAGTTGAGGGTTAGGGCTAATTTTATAAGGCATGGGTACGTGACTTATTTTTACTGGAGAAAAGAAAAGATGATGTAAAAAGTCATTAAATGATTTCAGTGCAGACGGGGTCTGGTTATTGTGTGGTCATATAACTTTAGATACGAATCTGGCCATATAGATCGGCATGTAGGTGAGGATGCCCTGGGCTTCTCTCCCTGGGGCGGTCCTAATTCATACCATAAAAAAAGTCCACTGGGTCGTATAGTTTGGCATGTAGTCCAGGTCACCTTGGGCTTCTCTAGCTGGGGCAGCCTTAATCCACATCAATAGGGCAGGAGTATTTTAGCTTTAATAGATAATGTCAAACAGTTTTCCAAAGTCATCATTACATACTGTATTATTCCATTTATGTAAGTTCAAAAACAGACAAATTCACTCTATGCTGTTAGAAGTCAAGATAGTAGCTACCTTCGGGGGTTGTGACTGGAAGGGGTCACAAAGGAGACTCTGGGGTGCTGATGATGGTTTGTTTCTTGATCTGGATGCTGGTTACATGGGTGTGTTAACTTTTTGAAAAGTCATTGAGCTGTACACTTATAACGTGTGCACTTTTCTGTGTGTGTTATACTTGAATTAAAAGCTTATTTTAAGTCCTGAGGAGCCTCAGCCTCCGGGAGTGGACACAACTACCCTCTCTGAGAATCCTCCAGTCTCAGGGGAACCTATACCTCCCGGGAGGTACACCGAAGCAGAGGAAGACTCCCAAGTCAGAGGTTCCCAAAGGCCACCGGAGCCACCCCTTCTGAGGCCACCTGTGGACGTCCCCTCACCCTCCTTTCCCAGCCTCGAAACACCTGGCTGCATTTGGCTTGCTCTCTTCCGATCCCACCTCTGGATTTAGCCCACACTTTCCACCCTCCCACTCAACAACAATGTAGAAAAACCAGTGCTTATTAAGCGCTGGTCATTGTGGGCAGTGGAGGGGAGAAGCGCCCAGAGCCTCCAGGAGCAGGAAGGGGCACAAATCACTTAAGTATAAGGCAGTTTATTGTAATTGTCATGTAATTTGTGCCGGCTGCCCACTTCCTGCAGACAGTCTCTCAGAATGAACTCTGCTGAGTTTGTATCTTGTATTCCAGTCCAGTAGTTTGGGTTGCAAGAAAGAGACTCACTCCAGTTATGTCATAGAATGGAAGTTTATTGCAAGGCCATGTGGACGGGCTCCCAGGAGCAGTCTGGCAATCAGGCACTCAAAGGAATGAGACCTGAGACCAGAGACGGTCCACCCTTGGCTACAAGGAGCTCACCTGGCCTCTAATTTCTTCCCAATCTGTTAGCTCCTATGCATCTCCCACTAGTCTCCATGTTTCTGGGCCCAAATCCCAGAGCTGTGAGCTCTTTGCTCCTCCTACAATTTGCCACCAGAATACCAAGGGAGTCATTAGCCCACCGGAGAACTGGTTCCCCTCAGGTCCTGGCTTCTCAGGAGCACTTTATTCCTTCATGGTGATCCTCGTTTGCATAAGCCTTCGGAAGGAGCATGAAAGCTCACTCAATCATGAGAGGGATCCTCCTGGAGCAGAAACAAGAATGCTGACAGCAACATCTGCTCCCCATGCTCCCTTGGGGTGGGGAGTGGGAATGGGGACACCTCTTCTTCTAGGACCACATCTGGCACAAGATGCCTGCTCAGGCAACTTCACTGCCTGGCATGCCTTCTCCTAGGGACCATCAAACCTTCTTGATTTCCACAGTCTTAGTGTATGAGAGGGATTACCTCCTCCAGGAAGCCCATGACTCGAATGGCCAGGGACATGCCCTAGCCTTCAGCAGATGGGCACTGAGACAGAATGTGGCCTGCTAACGGCATTCTCATCAATTGCAAAAGTCTCAGGAATGAGTCCATACTTGGGGTCCTTTGGAAATAGAAGAAAAACTACATTTCCCAGCATTTCTTGCAGTTTGGAGTGGCCATGTGACTAAACTCTAGCCAATGGGAAGTAAGTGAAAATGACATGTGCAACGTCTGGGTTA